>NC_057853.1:10085000-20085000 GCF_015237465.2 Chelonia mydas | reverse complement strand
TCAACAGTTTTACACGTCGCCTAGCAACTTGATTTGCTTGCAGATCTCTGATTTTAAAACTTTGAGTAGTCAAGTAAATTCTGCTCCAGTATCTCTCTCTAGTAAGTAAAGTCAAGAAAATCTTTCAAGAAGCAGCATAGGTTAAGACCATTATTGCCTTAGTGCAAAATGAGCCTTAATGAGGAAAATGACTGCATTAATTGCAATGCAGAGGACCCGCTTTATATAACTTTGAAGCACGCACTAGGTCAAGTGGCGTGGCAAGCCATGAGCATTCACATCAATCTGACTTCTCATAAATCAACATTTTTTCAGAAAATAGCATACGTCTCTGAATTACGGCATTAGATTAGACTCAGATAGAAACTCCTGGTTAATATGTAGCAAAATGCTGTGTGGTGACAAATGTTTTTTGTGTGTGTTATTGGGCTGGAATGTTAGTTCCGCTTTTAGATAAAAGGAGCTTGCGCAATGCACCATTGTAGACCATTATTTCCCTGGCTAGTACGATAGTTATGTAGTCAACTGTGTTCAGCTGTTTCTCTCTTACGCTACCCTTTATTTTGCATTTCAATAAGAGGAGGGCTTAGGTGTAGGCAGAGACTTGAGCCTCTTTGAATCTAGCAAGACACAACTGCGTGGTCCATTGCTAGTCAAAAATCTATTGAAAACTCGCTCTATTCTGGCTATATTTCTGGCAGAAATGTTATAAGAATTTTATTTTGTATCTTTGAATTATGAACATTCTTTTGGCTGGTTTTATGGAAATCGTTAGGGCAATCAATTAAGGATAAGCTTTTTCAAAGGAGAAGAGCATGTGTATATTAAATGAAAAAAAACCCACACCAGCAATTAAAAAGAAGGGTCCTTTACACTGGGATGCTAAAACTGAGACTGAGGGTATCTTTGAAAAGCTACGGTACCATTTTTTAAAAGACAATAGGAATGGAAAAATTCCAGGAGTCATATTACTCACTTTTTTCAACATGGGACCCCTAATATAGAAAATTCAAGTCTCTTGAAAAGAGTTCAAAGGACACATTTCCCCCAGCTTTTTAAAGAGGAATCACCAGGGTAACAAAAACATCTTTAAAGGAAGAGGCTCCAAATAGAAAAAGAAACCTAAAGACATGATGATACGGTGTCCCGACGTTGTACGCTAGAATCTGGAGCCCATTGGAATGCAGATTCAAAGATCTCCCTCTAGTGACTTTAATATCATAAAGCTGAATATCTGGATAATCTAGAGCCTTGTAACTGGAATATATTCCATAAAATGGATCAGTGATACAAAATTTATGGCCAAGAGGCCACATGCAGTACAGCCTTCTACCACCTGCTGTGGCATTTCAGCAGCCAAAGGCAAGCTTTGAGCACCAGAGCCTCTCTCTTCTGGTTCTGTGCATGAAATATCATGACTCAGATTTGATGTCTGTAACCTGTCTCTATATGTGCCTCAGTGCCTTGGCTCCCTTTGGCTTCTTCAACAGTATGAATTTCCAAAAGAGAGTTTACTCCAGGGATGTGAATAATCAGAATATTGTCAAGTGTCGGAATTATGAAACTTCCAGGATAGAAACCTGTCTGTGCAGTGTGAATTTTCAGAAGGGTCTAAACTTCCGCGGATATGAATTCTAGATTGGGATTAACCCCATCGACTGTGAATGACCAAAATGAGGCCTCTTCGATAATGTTAAACTTTCAGAAGCTAATAATCCCCCCAGAATGTGAACTCTCAAGAGGAAATTAATCCCAGGGATTTCAAACTTCAGATGGTGGATCCCACTGATATATCTGAATTCTCAGAGGTGCCTCGGACACGTGAAATATTTGCAGGGGCCACCTCCTGCCATTGTGACATTTTGAAAAAGGACTCCTGGTGACAGTAACCAGGCATTTGTATTATAATGATAATAAAGGGACCGTCTTGTGATTGTCACTTTGCGACAAATACTACCACAATTCATTACTTTCCATCAGTGCCTCACCCTATGGAGGAATCACCACTGCCCATCCACAGTGAGAAGGGGACAGAAGTCCCGACTGGTGAGTGCAGTTGGGATGGGATATTTGTAAAGGGTGGGGGCAATGATGCTAGATGGATTTATATGCCTGGTGTGTGTGCACCCATTTGTCATTAAAAATTCTAGGACTTGTTACCAGTGCCCCCTTTTTTATATTTTTTAAGTGTTGTGTATTTTAGCATTCCTGGAAGGTGATATATTGGCATGATTGGTTCTCAACTGATCCACAGACAAGGTACAACATGAGCAGCAACCATGTTAAGATTCCACTTCACATTGTCATACTAATGTCTCTGAACTCAGAGCTAGAAGGTTCACCTTTATGTGTTTAAAAAAAAATAATAATTCAGATTTCATGCCCTTTCAGCCTTTGGCCTCAGTGCTGAAACTGCCCATAAGTCTGCTTATTGGGATGGTGGTTTGTGCAATTAGGACACTTGTTCTTCCAGAAATCCACAAAACTTATTTTACGTAAGCCACAGGACAACCAACTGACCTGGGTTGGATTTTAACCAGATATATAGCAGCAGAGTGGGCCAGGTCCTGTGAGCATCATATATTATATACTTCTGTGTAGGAGCACCAGCCTTTCAGATAACCAAAGTAAATAGAACATGAAAAAAAAAAAAGATTGCCTAGTGTACGCCTTTGGATTTTAAGAGGGCTATTGTCTACATCTTTTTCCCTAGCTTCTTGTTTAACCTGTTCTTGAATATGGGCAATGACTGTACCCAGACAACCTCCTTTGGGGTTCTGTGTCATTGCTCTGGTGCAGCACTTTAAAGAACTTCTTCTTACTTTCCATCCAGAACTTTTCCTTACTTAATTTCAATCAACTGCTCCCTGTTCTACCATCTTTTGAGCCGGATTAATTATTTACCTTCACATATATTATTACCTTAAAGATATTTATAGATGGCTCATGGCCCACAGATTCTTCTCACTTCTAGACTATATTAATTTAGTTCCTTCAATCTCTCCATCCGTCCTTGGATCACTTTTATTGCCCTTATTTATGTTTCCTTTAATTTTTCTATATCCGTTCTAATCTGTGGAGATCAGAACTGCACATGCTGTTCCCACTATGGCTGTGCTAGGGCTGTGTTAACATGACACTGTTATCTCTTTAGCTTTCCATATGATCCTTTTATATATATACAGATCCAAAAATAGCATGGCATCTCCACCCCAGCAGCATCACACTGAGACTCTGTATTAATTTGCTGTCTGTGATCACCCCTAGATCTTTCTCAAATTCACAGCTAGCTACCCCTCAATTAATAGCTGTGCTATTTATTTCCTCTCCCTCAATACAGGAATTTACACTTGCTAGTACTGAATATCATCTCATTGCATGCAACCTACTTATTGCACTAGGGTTTGGTTTAAGACAGTATGATTATGTGTTCATTTTAATGCACCTAGATTTATCCTAACTTTCGTATTGTAGTTGTTATTGTTTTGTTATCTATAGTGCAAAGAAATAACTGAGATACGTAACATTTTATGTTTCAGTACCCCTCCTGCAATTGTCCTCTGTATATTACTCCAAACTCTATTTCCAGCTCCGTCATTTTTATCTTCATCCCTGCCCTTCATTTGTTTTATCCTAGTTTTAAAATATTAGTAAATAATGTAGAAACTGACAAGTTTAGCACTTTTCTTTTTCTTCATGTTGTACCGTTTCTCTCTGTATAGTTAGTATATTGTCATTATATGGCTTATATGCATGGAAAGAGGTACCCTTTCACATAGTGGAGATGATCTCTTTCTCACCCATGTTGGAGCTTTGCTCACGTAAGCAATTGGGTGACATCAGTCCACTCTTATAGAACTACTTAATCTAACTCTCTCATATACATTGGCATTTTTGTCAAGTCTCTTCCATTGCCCTGAGGGAGGCTGGACTGCTGGGATTGTGGCATGTGCACCAAGAATGAAATATAAAGTTTGGTGAATCATGAAAAATCAAACAAACAAACAAGTGTGAATGAAAGCTTTTTATTTAATGTTTGCTCACTGCTGTCATGGAGTGTATTTCCTAGACTGTGTACTGAACTCTGGTGTAGCTGTCAGACTACCCAGCTTGATCCAGGTTCAGATCAAACCAGATCAAAGGTGATCATTAAAAGTTTAAAATAAATGGCTGTATTATATACAGAACACCTGGTAGCAGAGAGGAAACAAGTGGCAAAGGTGAACCATGGTGACAGAGATGGGTGTAAGCTGCTAAAAGGTTGGAATATGGAGTCTGAATAGCCAAAGAATTGGATCTGGGATTTTAATTGGGCTCATTGTATTCTGTAGAGATGGAAGTCAGCTGCAAAAATATGATCTGTGTCTGGGTCTGGATTCTGATTATAGTCTCCCTGATTTAGGTCTGAGCTTTCCATTTGGGCCATTTCCTGAAAATAGAAGGGAGTCTTGTCACAGGTTTAGGTAGGTCAAAAAGGACCAGTTAATAATTGATACACACACACACACACACACACACACTCTGTATACAGTGATACAACTGTGAAAGTAATTGATTGCAACAACTACTTAATTAAAACAAAAAGTAGTTTTGTGAAGTAATCTGATTATTTCCTGTTCTGGAAAGTAATTTGAATTACATGTTAAAGTTATCTTGTCTTGCCTCTCCCAAATATGAGTAGGGATGCCAAGTCACTTTGCAATTCACATATTTGATGCAAAAGACTTGGAAATGGAGTCAGTAATACTCCCAATGCAGTAGATCCATTTTTTCAAAAAGTAAATTTAACAATGCTGATTTTAATTAGTAAGTGAAAGGAACATATATCCAGCTAGTTTATTACAGTTGCTACATGAAAGCAACAGCTACAAATAATAATACACACTCATGAAATATCACCACGATAGATTCACCAATAAAAGAACCAACATGTGCTCATGACTGAAACACTACGTACTCCAGTGAAATACTGTATAGGTCCTCTGAGTTGAGGAATGGAAGGTTATAACAAAATAACATTTTCATCTTGTGATGCGGTGAAGACGTTAAAAGAAAAGGAGTACTTGGGGCACCTTAGAGACTAACCAATTTATTTGAGCATAAGCTTTCGTGAGCTACAGCTCACTTCATCGGATGCATCAGAAGACGTTGGCATTTCTGCTGATAGCTCAATAAGACTTGTGAGTAAGAAGGATTCTGCTTGCTCTTGATTTGTTTTTGCACTTTTATGAAATACATTCCCATGCAAAGCTAGGGGAGCAAAATGTCAACAAACGTGTTAATAAATCAAGGCTGTAGATGAAAAGGTAGAAAGTAGGAAGCATTATGCATAATAGTATAAGAGAAGATAAAGAATAATAATAAAAGAATACAGGGCAAAAATCTGGCAGTCTTTGTTCAGGCAAAACTCCAGTTGGCTTACATGCTTGTGACAATTAACTGATTTAGTAGACTCGAGGTGAAAAAGTGAGCAGAACAGGTCATTTATTCATTCTTATTTATATTAACGTCATGGCCAAAGGCCCAATCACCAGTTGGGTCCTGTTATGCTAGGCACTGAAAAAACCCATAAGACAACACAGTCACTGGAGGCTTTACATTTCAAAAGGCAAAACCCAGGAATGAGGTATTTGTAATTGCAGTAGTTTAATTTAAGTCACACAGTGTTGAAGAACATCACTGAGGCAATAATTGTCACCGAAGATTGAGGAGCAGTAGGGCTTTGGAGAAGGTGTTTATTCATGTGATTCCACGGACTCCCTCCTAAAGTCCCTACCTTCAGATAGCATTAATGTTGAGAAGGAAGCTGTCAATATTCTATTCCAAAGAAACACACATGTAGGACCTGATTCTGAGCTTATTTACACTGTGATAACTCCTGACTGCAGGGTTGCTACTTTTGATTTACCTTTGTATAAATGAGATCAGAATTAGGCCCTTAATTTCCATAGGCATGGGGCCCCGTTTTACTCTCCTTACTTAGGATCAATCCTGCTCCCCTTGAAATCAGTGGGAGTTTTGCAATAATGCTTAGTTGTTACTCAGGCAAAATCCCACTGGGCCATATCACTCCCCAGTGGTGCACTTGTAAATCTGATGATCACTGTTGACTTCAGTGGACTCCCTCCAAATTTACAATGGGGCAATTTAGGCTCCGTTTACCAGGGTTGAAGCCAAGTAGACACAGTTTAACACCCTTTCAATTATTAGCTGGTTATGTTATAGACTTAGTCTAGGCTCTATTAAGAACCTATGAATGGCCGTACTAGGTCAGACCAATGGTCCATTTAACCCAGTACCCTGACTTCTGACAGTAGCTAGTGTCAGATGCTTCAGAGGGAATAAATAGAACAGGGCAATTTCAAGTGATCCATCTCCTGTCATCCAGTCCCAGCTTCTGGCACTTGGAGGTTTAGGGACACCCAGAGCATGGGGTTGCGTCCCTGACCATCTTGGCTAATAGCCATTGATAGACCTGTCCTCCATTAACTTATTTCATTCTTTTTTGAACCCAGTTATTGTTTTGGCCTTGAACTCAGGGTTTTAGAGCAGGATTTGCTCTATGCTGCGTGCACTCTGCTGTTAAGCTCCTCCAGGCTCTCATTAATGATGAGTTCCTTCCTGAGGTGTCAATCTATTCCTGTCCTAGGCGGACTGACTGAAAGACAGATGATCTGTCTTTTTCCCCTTAATATGACTGTGCTCCTCACAGGCAGGGCTGCTCTTCAGGCAGAATGAAGCACAGAGAGCACATCTTTGCCCTGACAGAAAGAGCATAATTTGCTCTGTGGAGTACCAGTTAGCTGTGTCCCTTCAGTAGGCTGGCTATTTTCTGAAGACAAGAGCAGAAAGTGTGTCTGAACCTCTACTGGGAATGATCGCACATAAAGGGCCTGATTTTGCCAGGTGCTGAGTGCCTTCTGTGAGGTGCTGAATAGTCTTTGCAGCCAAAAAGTGCTACCTGCAGATAGCACTTACCAGCTACGTGTTTTGACAAACTGGAAGTGGCTTGGATAGATTTCCTGCAATGCAACATGTCTCGAGCATTCACAACACTTTCCAGCCACTAAAAACAGTACATCACCATTTGAAAATAATAGAAAATAATAATAAATAATAATGATGTGACTATTTCTGAATGCCCTATTGGGAACTGACAATTAAAAAAATCCCCAAACAATTAGTTGTTTAAAATCACTCCAAATACGTTACACAGTGAGTTATACCATCCGGAACTACCATGTATACCAGCTTAATGTGGCGCAGGGAGTCAGTCACAGGACATATTGTGAAACACAGTAGTGATTATTTGGCACATGTTGTTATATTAAGCATTTTCTGCTTATTTAAAGGAACATGCTTTGTGCTTTCAAGATAAAATGAGTATAATCTAATATAGCTCTAATGGGGGCCATTGCTATTTTATATTCAACCCAGAGCTGTCATTGATCACTAGGATGACCAGATGTCCCGATTTTATAGGGACAGTCCCGATATTTGGGGCTTTGTCTTATATAGGTGCCTATTACCTCCCATACCCATCCCGATTTTTCACACTTGCTATCTGGTCACCCTGTTGATCACCCATATGATAATGCAATATCCTCTCTAAATTTTTCTTTCCAATTATTTGTTTTGAATGTGTGAAATATCAGAGCATTTAAATTTGCTTTTCATACAGTATTGTTGTTACTTACTTTAACCTTTGTCCCTCCTTTCCCTAAGCTCTCCTTCCTCCGCCTCTTATTTTAGGACCCAAACCAGTTTTACACCAGCGTAACTTCATTTTAGATCAGATTCCAATCTCACTTACACTAGCATAAAACACCAGTTACTCTGCTGAGGTCATCTGAGATCAGAAGTGGGATCTTTATGCTAGAAATTTAAATTGTAAGCGGTTTGGGGCAGGGACCCTGGCTGACGTTTTGGTGGCATTGAAATCAGTAGTCTTGCCATTAATTTCAGTGACACTGGGATTTCACCCGATGGCTCTTTAAATCTCTGTGAAGTGCCATGAGAAGATATTGTGATATAAAGTGTTTAATAAATAATTATGTAATAATGATTATAACAGTTTGGGACATTTAAACGATAGATACCCTTTCAACTCCCGCCCCACCCCCCACCAATACTAAATGCCCATTTTATATTGGTACAATCTTAAATAATTTTGAAAAAGAGCCTCCAGGCATTTAGGATCTATATAGGCACTCACTGCTCGTGCCACTATGCGATGCCTCCCTGCAGCAGATAGAGGTCACACCAGGTAGTTAGTGCTGCACAGAGCAGCTGCTTCTCAGCTCAGCTGTTTTTCAGTTCAGCAACTCCAAGCCACAGAGCCTTGGCTATGAAGAGAGGCTTCTCTGAGCTTCAGGAGACAGCAAATTTTCACCGGCCGAATGTGCTAACAGAACATGTCAGAGTAACTTTATTTTAACCTGCCTCAAAGTCAGGTGCAAAACTACATGCAATTTCGCTTGTCACTCCAGATAATTTTCAAAGGTATCCACTGCAAAGACGCTACCGAAAATCACCATACAATTATAAACAGTAAAACATAAGGAGATGCCTTTACTTGACTGTTTCTGCTCCAATAGCCCGACTCCTTCCAGGTCTCTGGTTTATCTGGGGAAAGGGTGTTGTTTATATGGACCACTTATTTCCCATCAGGCCTTGTCAGAAGCTAAATCTACAGATATGGCTGCCATAATGGACTACATTTCCCAGCCTGCTCTGCTTCCCTGGATGTCGGAGAGAAAGGCTGGCTGGGAGCTACTAACAGCTAGTCTTGCCCCTCAACGTGGGAGGATAGAATAGGCTTATACTCTAGGAAATAATTTAGCCCCATCTGTTCAGTTTTCTGAACTGTACTTTCATAAAGTGAAATTTACAGAGCCCCAGGTTGGGAATATAAAAGCAATATACTGTACAACTAAAGCCATCAGCTGATATCTGTCAGAAATGATAGAAAAGATAAAGGATGGAGGAAAATGGTTGAGTTGCTATGTTTCGTCTAGTCATACACAGAAACATGTTCACCCACAAAGACCAACAACAGGGCGACATGTGGACAGCTGAGGGGAGAGACACTGGTATTAGGCTGGCACTGTTGGTATTCTTTGCTCATATCAGAGTTGATCCTGTACTCCTCACTCACACCAAGGTCGTTGAGGTCAAGGTGGCACTTTAGTGGGCTCTTTCTCTGAGTTTAAAGTGTAGGATCAGGCTCTTTTGTTTGCATGCAGAGCACCTACGCCACTTTCAGAGCGTGGCAAGCAGAAGTGATCTGCATGTTCAGTTTCCTTAGAGAAATTAAATGTTTGCTTTAGGCACTATCTGCTTTTCATATCTCTCGACACAAAACGAGCAGTGCAGCTTTCCTTATATGAAAGCTGTCAAAGCCGTGTGGCTACAAAGAGCTGAAGATATACTTCTGGTTTAAAAATTAATCAAAGTCATATGATATTTTGGAGAACTAGATGTTTCATGGGATTGGTAGTGAGATAGGAAGACTTTCACCTCCAGCTCATTAGTTTAAATCAGGTCAGTAGTGATCAAAATTACTTTCTGTTGGAGGCTAGTCAGAGGCCCTGTATAAAATGTGTTAATGATCTACCTACAGTACAGGAATCCCCATCAGAGCAGACACCCGGGTAGGGAGTCTCAGCAGAGACTCCAAGCAGTGGATGGGGCATGAAGGCTGAACTACCCTTCTGTGACTGGATATGATGATTCCTCTGGGTTATAATGGAGGCACACTGATGGTGCGGGGAAATGCAGGGGAAGTGGACACTGAACTGGGCTGGCCCATCCTTAACCATTCAGTACATAAACAAGGCATTTCAGTCTCCAGGCTGTCAGGCCTGCACCCTTCACAAGATGCATGGAAAAATAAACAGAAAGAAAACATCATATGATCTTCATGATTTTGCTTCTTTTATGATGTTTGACAATCAAGAGCAGAGCAAACTGTGCCACCAGCTTATGCAGCCAGTTTATCACTTCTTCTTTTGGCATATCCTCTGTATACCAGTAACCACTGTTAGATTTCATTTCCTGTGCAAATCTTGATAAAGTTTAAAGCTTCTGTTCAGCTGCTGTTTTCTTGAAGTAAATAAACAACGTTCCCCTTCCCCGCTTTCCAAACTGAATGAAAATCTCTTATTGTTCAAGGGCTATGAACTATGATTGTCTTATAAAGTGCCTTAGAAACATTCTTACCTCAGTAAGAGAACCAAAGATTCTTATCATAGAAGCACTGGCCTGCGTCATTTTAAAAGTTGACAACTAATTTGTCTCACTGACTCATATTTCTGTGAACTATAGGCCCCACTGCAGACAAGAAATCGAAACAAAACCCCAAAGTAACTCATTCTCATCATTAGAGCCCAGGGCTCAAATTACGCTCAGTGGAACCACATTCACAGTGCAGTTGGACTCTGGTGTGTTCCTCTACTGTGGCCACAGCTAACATGGCTCAGTTCATGCACACAGCAACAGGTTTTCCTGCACAATCTGGTGTCAGTACTGTTGGTCAAGTCCAACCTGCTGTGCTGCACAGCTATTTGGTATTAGTGCATTCTGGGCAAATTTTGGTGTATAGATACCATATTGGTGGTGGAGAAGGGTGCTGCTGCGGCCAAGGCATGGATTTTTGTGAACAATGCATTTTGGGGTGTCCTCCCTCCCACACCGAGATCAGGGATTTAGGAGGACTAGTTTGCCCAGTACACCGACATAATTAAGACATAATTAACCTACACAATGGAGTCACTATGTTAGAAACCACTTACAATCTGATGTTTATGTTATAAAAGTCCTCATAAGCAGGGTTAGAATAAGTCCTCAAATACTATCTAAAATAGGGATCTCAAACTCAAATCACCACGAGGGCCACATGAGGACTGGTACCTTGGCCTGAGTGCCGCACCACTGACACCTTTTCATACAAAGATACAAAAGCCCCCGACTCTGCCCCTGGCCCTGACCCCATTCCACCCCTTCCATAAGGCCCTGCCCCTGCCCCGCCTCTTCCCAGCCTTCTCTGCCCCCATTCCAACCCCTTCCCCAAAGTCCCTGCCCCAACTTTGCCCCCTCCCTGCCCCTATTCCATCCCCTTCCCCAAATCCCAGCCCCGGCCCCGCCTCTTATCTGCCTCCTCCCCTGAGCGTGCCACGTCCCACTCCTCCCCCACCCCCCGGAAAGTCCTAAGCACCACCACATAGCTGTTTGGCAGCGGGAAGAGCTGGGAGGTAGGCAGAGGAGCGGTGACACTCAGGGGGGCGGTGGTGGGGGATAACGGGAGCTATGGTGGGCTGCAGGAAATAACTCTGGGGGCCGCTTGCAGCCCGTGGGCCACGTGTTTGAGACCCCTGATCTAAAACTTAGATGGATACATAAGGTCAATAAATAATGTAGAAATACAGTCCCATCCATGTAGTTAGGATCTCATCCATGCTACAGCCTGGTTATAAAATTGGTCAAAATATGTGAAATGACTTTTTGTATGAGATATTGAAGCATTGCAACAGCGCTCCTCTGCTTACCACTGGGTATATTACAAGGAAATTTGAATGCTTCTGACATTTCCCTTTTTTATCTTCTTTGCATAGTGTCACATATTACTTATGGATAGCAATAGCCAAAAAAACCCCCAAACCCTGAATAATATTTAAAAACCGAAAGTTTGTTTTTCCCCAGAGAGAGAAGGTGGTAATATCTTTTATTGGACCAACTTCTGTTTCCACCAAACTTGTATTCTGATGTATTTATTTGAAGCATAGGTGCCAATTCCGTGGGTGCTATGGGGTTGGAGCACCCACGGGGAAAAAATGGTGGTTGCTGAGCACCCACCAGCAGCATCCTATCAGCCCCCCTCTCCCTCCCCCAGCGCCTCCCACCTGTCGGTGGGCCCCGCCAATCAGCACCTCCCCATGCCTCCCGCTTGTCGCGATCAGCTGTTTCGCGGCGTGCAGGAGGCTCTGTGGAGGGAAGGGGAGAGCGAGGACATGGCACTCAGGGGAGGGGGTGGAACGGGGTGGGAAGAGGCGGGGTGGGGGTGGGGACTTGGGGGAAGGCGAGGAGTGGGGGCTGAGCCTGGGGCAGAATCGGAGATTGAGCACCCCCCCCCCCCCCCCCCCCCCCGGCACAGTGGAAAGTTGGAGCCTGTGGTTTGAAGTGAGTATTTGGAAAACATATGAAAAAATGTGAGCAGCCTTTGAGACTAGCCCATGAGTAAACGATATGGGTAAATGTAGTGACGAACTGACAATCTGTTGCTAAAGCAAAGCATGTTAGGGGAATATGAAATTATTCCCAAGGGGAAAAAAAGCTAAAAATAATATATTTGTACATCTCTTTGTATGCTTGCTTCATCCAATGCCTACTTTATTTTTATTCTACACATTTGAGATCTACTCAGTATAAAATCATAGCACCAAATGAAAGACTGATGACTAATGATTCCATGTATTATTTATGTGATTAATAACGTATTGAATCTATCCTATGCATGTACCAGGCATATATATATATATGCCTGGTACATGCATAGGATAGATTCAATACGTTATTAATCACATACAAAAAGTCAATAGATACTATACAAAATATTGCAAATATTCAAGTTCATAAGCTCTCTTTTTTTTGAGAGGTTACATTACATGATCAAGTAAATTTCTTCATAGTCCATACGGTCTAAGTGTTTGCTGATTGTTTTTCAGAGGTTATAGAAAAGGTTAATTAAAAGGGTTAATGCTCAGGCACATTAGTGAACTGTAACTTCATTATATAACAGCCCCCTAGAAGCAAAAAACCCAAACCAAACCAAAATTAAAACACTTGCTAGGTTTAATAGGAAGGTGAATTATTATTTAGTGCAAACAAATCAGTCAAAGGGGAAAAAAAGAGATTTTAAGGAACAAGACATGCCAACAACATTTGGCAATGCATCCGTTGTGCCATGTAAATTGCATGCACACATAAATTTTGTGGGCATAGTCAAGTCACTGCTCTTAAAAATTAGGGACGTTAGGAGGTATGTAGTAATAATGTATTGTACTTTCAAACCTGGAAAATGGGTACATCAGGAGCAGTATAGCAGGGAAAGCAGCAGGAACATGGTGCTCATTTCTAGCTTGTTGACAATCACTAGGCTTTTAGCTAACACACCCAGGGGGTGTTAAATTAGGTCAGTAGTTGGCTTGATGTGAACAAAAACAACTTTTTAACTGGACATTCCCACTACACAGTTACGAGTACTATATACAAAGAGCATAATAGCTGTAATCAGTTCTTCCTACCTCTGCAAACTACCCACCACCATTGCATTACTCCTCTCCCCTATATGGGATCTTCACCTGTGGTGGAAGCACCACAAGAAGTCCTGCTGATGAACTCACCTGTACCTGGGTCTGTGGTGCGACAAGCCTATTGGCATGAGAAGACAGTGGCTGAGATTTAGGCTTGTTGGCATACGAGGATTATTGGCCGTGGCTGTGTGATGCAGAGGAGTAGCAGTCACCCTATGCAGGGATGCTCTGTACCCCATCTGTACCATTGGGAGGGTCTCCACAGCTCCTGGCTGGGGTTGGGGGTAGAGAGAGGTGGGTAGGGGAGAGGCTGGTAGGCCAATGTTCTATGATCTGCAGGGTGTGACCCAAAACAGCCCTGTGTTCACACCCTCCCCACTATTATAATAATCTTTGTACAAGATGTGCCTCGTGAGGTATCATTTGGAAACTAGTAAGTCACTGGTCCATAATATCATGGTGAAATGTAGATAGCAACATTATATGTAAAGTTATGAATTCCCCATGTGATGTTATTAGCATGGGTTCAAAACCAGACTGCCCTGCTGAGGCAATAGTTGTTAAACTATTGGTTAAACAAAGGAATGTGTGTTTACCTCTATTTACATACAAGTAGTAAACAGGCCCATCAAGGCAGCAGGGGGAGGAGATGTCAGGAAACAGAAGGATTTGCATTTCAGCAAACACAAGTGGGGGACAAAAGAGCATGAAGCTTTCTTCACCACCAGACTCTGTCGCCTTCCTCACAGCTTGAATGAACTTTACTTTGAGGGGTATCCTTTGGAAGAATCCACTTCAAAGATTCACTGGACTATAAAAGAAAGGCACAGAGAACCCCAAGTTAGTTCTTTCACCTAAGAAGACAAAGGCACCAGCACCTTTGGGCCTCTGGAAGAGATCCTGACCGAGGAGAGGGCCAGTAACCGTCTTGCTGGAAGACTGTGGGTGAGAAAGGGCATCTTGAACAAAGCCTTGAACTAAAACTTGCTAGATTAAGTGTTAGACTTTTAGACGCATGTTTTCTCTTTTATTCGCTTGTAACCATTTCTAACTTTCTCTCTTATTCTTAAGCTCACTTAAAATCCTGTCTTCATTTGTTAACCAGCTTGTTTTACTGTTAATCTAAACCAACAATGCTGTGTTTGTGCCAAAGTGAATATCAGCTCCAGTTAATGTGGCAAACTGGTGGGTGTTGTTTCCTTAAAGGAGATTACGGATTTTATTATTCCTCAGAATGTTGCAGGAGAGGGCTGGACAAATCCGAGCACATGGCTCTGGGGAAGTTCAGGACTGGGGGTGTGTTGGGGTTACCTGCTAACATTAACCAAGTCTGGTAAAGACAAAAGTGTGTCTGTGATAACTGCTGGCAGGTGGTTAGATTCATAGTGGTTGAATCAAAAGCTACAGCATACAGAACAGAAAGAGCATGCTGGCCTTAGGTCGTATCCATTACTGCTCCCCAGTGCCCGTACTAGTGGCTGTGGTTCAACTTGAACAGGCCTCTTGGTGCAAGACTCCCTCTCCATCCCTGCAATAGTTTCACATGGACCTTTTATTTCAGCCCTACGATCTAGGGGGTCTAATACTTCTCCCACTGAAATAAATGGGAGTTTTGCATTGACTTCAGTAGGAACTGGATTGGTTTCCCCTCATCTGCCCACATGGGAAACGCTACAGAGCTCTCACTCCCCTCAGTCAATGGTATCAAAATACCTTCCTCCCTTTCCCCAACTCCCATATAAAAAGGTGACCTCTGACTGCTGAGTATTTTGTTTCTTTAGGCTTCATGATTTGTTCTGAGCAGAACAACACTGCATTAATATACAACCCATTGTATTTTCTTTGTAAACACAGAGTAGCTTTAAGTCTCCCTCCCCACTTTTATCTTCCCATTAGAAAGGCCAAGAGCAGTGGGTTTTTTATTTTCCCCTACTCAACTAATCGTCTGAGGTTCAGTGGTGATCGATTTATTGGTTCAAATAAAGAAGTATAACAGAAAATTCAGAGTATTATATGATTGCAGATTTTCTTTTGCAGCGAGTGTTTCATAACAGCTCTGAGCTGAGACACAGTGCCCATTTACAGCACTTGACAAATATGAACACAAGCACCACATAGAAAAGACATCTGGAAAGCAATAGATGCCTTTTGTCCAGGATACAACTGATTAAAAAGAAATTGAAACAAGTCCAGGGCTTTTCTTTTGTAACCTACCCCAGCTAAATAAAGGAGTATCTGTTGCTCCTGGAATTTTCTGCAGCAACTTTTCCAGATGTCAGCCTTTGAAGGAGGAGAAAAGGAGTATACCCGCGAAAGAAACAGGCAAAAAGAGAAGTGAGAGGAGACATGATTTGAAATGGGAGGGAGAAGAGTGAGGGAGAAGAAGGAAAAGAAGGGAGGATGGATAGATGAATAAATAGACACACACAGAGAGAAAAGAAATCAGGAAAAGAAGATTGAAAAAGGACAGAAGTGAGAAAGAAGAGGAGAATGTGAGGGAGACGATAAGAAGGAAAGTTTGTAGAGAACCTTTAAAGAATATTAGAGAGGCAATACATTAAATAAATGGAGGGTTGATATTTTTCAGATAATATCGGGGGTATTTTGTCTGACGAAACAAAAAAGGGTTGGGATAGGAGTTAAGGACAATAAATGGAGTCAGGCATTCTCTGGATATTGCTACAGGCCTCCAGGGTAGCCAGGTAAAGAAGTGGATCAGTATTTCCCCCTTCAGATAAGAAAGACCTGTAAAAAAGCCAGAACTTTTATCTGGAGTTATATGTTTTACTCATCTATTGAGTAGGCTAACCACTCTGATATTCTAAGGCGGGAAAGTGAAAGACTTCAAAAGTTGCATGGTTTAGAGCTCTGAGCTCCTAGGAAATGAGCCAAATGTAATAAAGATTTTATTTGGGGCCTGATTCTGCTCTTATTGAAATCAGAGTTTTTTCCCCGTTGCCCTCAGGTACAGCAGGAGTTGTGAGCTGGGAATCACAGTGCTATGAATATTGAAATGCTCATGTATATAATGATATGAAAATTAAAGGTGGCACAAGCATGCTTACAGTCTAGGGATGGCTGATTTTGTGAAAATATGAAATGGAGATGGAAATTTAACTTGTTTCACAAATGTACAGAGATCGAATAGAAGTTATGATAAAGCCTAAACTGGCAAAGGGCAATCTGCTTAAGTAGGAGTATAAAATGAATTATAACGTGATAAACAGAAGGCTTTAAACAGTCTTGTAAAAAGGAACATTACCCAACAGAGAAAACACAACCTGAAGGAAGTTACCATTAGGGAAGCCTCCAAAACAGCAACAAAATCAGCTCCTGAACATCAGCCTGCAGAGAATATTCCAACCCTCAGTAAAAACCACGGGTCAGATTCTGCAGTCATTTCTTTAGGCAGAGTTCCCAGTGTTTTTACAGCATGTTGGGGGGGCCTCAGAAAGAAAAAGAGAACCCCTGCTATATTGTATTGTTTTCCTTTATGTGGGGTGGGAGAGTGAATCATTATTCTAATGACAGAGTTAGCAGTTATGTAACTACACCAGAGATGATGTACTGTGTTGAGCTACCTGGCATTAGCTGTGGGCATTCTCTGCCTAAGGCTGATCTCTTTTGGAGTTCTCCGCTGAGGGCCAAGAGCTAACCAGTAGTAGGAGAGCAGCAACTGAGTCTGTGTTAATCAGGCAGTGAGATATTCTGAGTGAGGCATTTCATGCACCTGCCTGACAGGTGGGAGTGGGGCTGATGTATGTGGAGTCTGGAGTTGTGCTGCAGATAAAAAAAGGAGCTACTAGGCCAATTATGTAGCGTGTGTGGAGCATGTAATGATTATGCTGGGAGCCAAAGAGAGAAAAATGCAAAGGGCCACATTTAGCTACTGTATTATATTCTCCTACATTATACCAACATAAATCCAGATTAACTATATTGGCTTCAATGGAGTTAATTGAGTTCACACCAGTGTAAATGAGAACAGAATTAGCCCAGCAAAAGTTGGATTTTTTCCCCTTTTTTCCAGCCAGGTTCTACATATTTGGCTGCAGGCTTCGCTGCGGTTCTTTGTTTATCCATCTAAACTTTAGCAGATCAAGCCAAGTCTTCCTGGAGATAGCCAAGGCTCCATAGAGGGAGCTGCTCTGGAAGGCAGACATGTGTCTTCTGGAAGGCAGACATGTGCCTCGGAGTTGAATCACTCATGTTGGACTTCACGCTTTTATAAATAGTTTCTTACAGTTTTTCCCTTGGGGGAATTAGAGGGACTTGGATCTCAGAAAGTGCCCCACTATGTGATTCTGTAAAAAATAATCTATCATTCTCTTGTTCTGACCTGAGAAGTGAGCAAGTATTGTTTCAGCAGCTCCATCAGGCTATTTGTTTGTTATCCCTTAAGAACCTCACCCAGTGGAACATAACTGAAGGAAATGAAACTCCAACCCCATTAATGATACAGACAATGCCTTTCACTAAACAAACTCAGCTTTCTTGTCTTTTCCTTGCCAAACAGAATGGCCTCTGCCCCTTCCCTTACAGACTCTGTTGGCACTTCCTGTAACTGGGAGTGCCTGTGTAGCCATCAATAGTTGGCAGCTAATGGGATAAAGTCCCACAGTCCCTGAATGTAACATATGACATGGGCTAGAATTGTAGTCACAAGTAGCAGCTTAGTGTTAATTCCTATGGCACTGATGGACCGTACGTGCCTGCCAGCCATAAACAGACACTGTATCTTAATGGACAATAGAGACCTTGCCAACACTAGATGAATAGGTTCATAGCAAAAAATGAAATGTTACAATGAGGGAAATAAAAAATCCAGAGCTGTGCATTGCACAGCTATCAGGTAAGCAATGTACTGTGCCTCACTGAGCAGCTGGTTAAATGCTATAAAGGCCTTATAATTAGTTTCAAATCCTGCTGTCTTCGCTCTGTGAAATTCTTATTGATGGACTTAAAAACTGAGTGTAGAGCTTGTCACTGCAAGATAGCAGAAGAGCCAAGATCCATCATCACATTCCAAGTTATTTTGGATCAGAAAATAAAACTCAAGACTTACATTTTCAAAAATGAGTCACCCAAAAGGAGTGGACAAGTAGAGCACCCCAAATAAGAGTGCCCTTTCGAAAATGTAGTGCCATGTGTTACGAAATAAGAATCCCAAAAGACAGCAATTAGCACTTAGCCTGTAAGCCATTAACTCTAACTACAGGACGGTCAACCATCTCACAGATAGATAAAATTTATAGAACGCAGCATGCAAAAAATTAGTTAGGTTTGCAAATTCTAAATGAAATTAACTTGCACTTTGGTTGAAATAAACCAACAGCCAGTAAGATTAGATTAGATTAGCAAACTCACTAAAAATGAAATAAAATAAGAGCTCCATAGAGGAACAGAAGCATTATCTCATTGCAGATCGTTGATCTGTTTAGTCAGGTATCTTGTCTCTAAAAGTGGCCACTACCTGATGCTTCAGAGGAAGGTACCAAAAAACAAAACCTACCCCCCAAAAAAAACAAACAAAAAAAGAAACCATTATGGTCAATGATTATTAAGGCTGGGAATCTGTCATGGATATCATGGAAATCATGGATTCCGTGACTTTTCAGGACCTCCATGACTTCTACCGCTGTCAGGTGCAACTGAACCCGGAGCTGCCCTGCCAGCAGCAGCTGTGGCAGTCCCGGGCTTTCCCCGTGCCGCTGAGCACCAGTGGGTGCCCCAGAGGCCCCAGCACCAGCAGGCACCCCGGATCCCACCCTCGAGCACCACCAGGTGCCCTGGAGCCCCCCCCCCAGCACCAATAGGCACCCCAGAACCCCCTCACCCCCCAGTACCAGCAGGTACCTTAGAGCCCCCCATCGTAGCACCAGCGGGCACCCCAGAGCTCCCGCTCCAGAGCAGCAGCCCCCCAGAACACCCAAGATTTAGTCGGGTATATAGTACAAGTCATGCACAGGTCATGGGGCTGTGAATTTTTGTTTATTGCCTGTGATCTGTCCATGACTTTTACTAAAAATACCCATGACTAAATCTTAGCCTTAATGATTATCCAGCATCTTGTTATTCTCTTTCTCCTTCCCCAAGCTCCCCCTACTGTTCACTAGTATGTATATAATAACATACCTTTCTCCTAATGCAAGAGAATACCATAGTGATTAGTACTGCTAAAACAAATGGTTTGTTTTTTTAGCTGTCAGAGCAGTAGGGAGTTGTTGCAGAGGACCATCTTATAAGAACACTGGCCTTTCAAATGTTTAAGGCACTGGGGTGTGACTGGCCCAGGTTTGACTGGCTCAGACATACATGGTGTACGGAAAGGTTTTCATCTCTAAAGGTACACTGATGCATGAATCTCAGAATCATGTTCCGATTAAAAACTTCTTGTAGAGCTAATGTCAACCCAAACTTCTAAATCTGTTTACAGATCAGAAAGCAGCAAGCAAGTACTAGGTTTACGGCTATCAAATGGGATAATCTGAAGCATGATTTTTATTACTGTGCACACATTATAACATGTACCAAGCAAGGAATGACTGTGGCCTGGCATAAATTTGCTGGGTTTTTTGGGTCTGATGAAAATATTTATTTTCAGCATCATAACACAGTCTAAATGTAACAAGCCAGAGTCAGCTGAGGTAATTTGAGTTGCATGCAGAAGAAATTTGACCTAATGTCTGAATTTGGGTTTACCAGTTACTTGCTAACACATTTTGATGAATGCATAGTTTCAAATAGTCTAGCTGTAAAAAACAAAAACAAAAACCATGTTGTTATTCCTAAACTAGTTTAGTTAAGAACTGCTGGATAAAAAAGGCACTTGTATGTAAAATTATGTCACGTTTTATTATTTTCACATGGCAGTTAATCATTTGCCCTCTATTAAATTAGCTGGCCCCTGTGGTAGAATTTGCTTTTGGTTTTGCATCAGGGACAGTCATGCCCTCAGATTTTTAATTAACTAACAAACCATCACACTAGGAAAATGTGTAATTTTATAGGTACATATAAGAAGTTAACTGAATATAAAAGTTTATTTGCTTTTACTGATGCCAAGTGAAAGCAGTTTCATTGTGAAAATAGAATAAATTAAAGATGTTCTTTCAGATCCTATGGTCTGATTAGGAGAAATGGCTTCCCATTCCAGCTTGTTAAGGATAAACCCTCACAATACTTTAGTCAGAGCCAGAGTATGGCAGGCTGCTAACGATACAAGATTCTAGGAAGAATTAGGGCAGTGGGAAAGAGCGATGGATGTTACATAAAAAATGTGAGAGTACCGTGCACTCCCACAGAAGACATCAGAGTGCAATATGTATTTCATTTGGTCTAGGTTGGACTTGCCCATTGAGAGGAGTGAAGGGGATTCAGAGATGCATGCATCGAGTGAGCAGCAGCAACCTGAGAAACTCTGTCCCGTAGCAAGCAGAATCCCTTAGGACAGGGGTAGTCAATTATTTTTTGTCAAGGTCCAGATTTCTTGATTAAGGTATAGTCAAGGTCGAGACTCCAGAGAAACATTTTTCACACAGCAATAACAACAAGGACAATAAAAAGATTTCGTGGGCCATTCAAAAGCGTATGGCCGTCTGGATTTGGCCCGCAGTGGGCCTGTTAACTACCTCTGCCACCGGGGGTGCTGAGGCTCAGTGCCATCACTCACTGATGCAGCATGCGTTCTCTATACACCCGCTGCCTGAAGCTAGTCAGCACACAAGGACTGCACATCTTTTACACCTCCTAAATCTGGCAGATCACACCCTCTTAGAGCAGTGAGGTGCCAGTGCCAATGTACGCAGCCTCAGTGCCTGTTGGCCTGATCCCATGCCCAGTGATGTCAGTGGAGTCTTTGAGTCAGTGGAGTGTTGGCAGGGGAGAAAGTAACTTAAGGGACTTACCAGTATGCAGGGCGGCTGGGGTCCTGAGAAAAGGGGGGGGGTGTCTGGGCCCCTAGAAGGGGCGGGGCCTTGGGCGGAAAGGGTGGGGCTGGGGCCAGACTCCCCCAGCAAGCCCTTCAGTGCTGCTTGGCCCGCACTGCCCGGGGCTCCAGCGGCGATTTAAAGGGCCTGGGACTCCAGTTGCTGGCATGGTTGCAGTAGTGGCGGTTGGGAGCCCTGGGCCCTTTAAATCACCGCCGGAGCCCTGGGGTAGCGGTAGCTGGGAGCCCCAGGGCCCTTTAAATCACCGCCAGAGCCCTGGGGTAGCGGTAGCTGGGAGCCCCAGGGCCCTTTAAATCACCGCCGGAGCCCTCGGGTACTGGCACTGGCCGGGAACCCAGGGCTCTGGTGGCAATTTAAAGGGCCCGGGGCTCCAGCCACTGGCGTAGTAGCGGTAGCGGTGGTTGGGAGCCCCGAGCCCTTTAAATCACTGCCAGAGCCCCGGGGTAGCGGCGGCCGGGAGCCCTGGGGCTCTGGTGGCGATTTAAAGGGCCAGGGGCTCCAGCTGCTGCCAGGAGCCCCGGGCCCTTTTAAATTGTCGGGCCCCAGGGAAGCTGCCCCTTTTGGCCCCCCCGTCAGCAGCCCTGCCGGTATGGTCGGCTGTGTACTGGCTCTTACTGGTACGCCATACTGGACCGTACTGGCTTACTTTCACCTCTAAGTGTTGGATCAAGCACAGGAAGTATTTGCATCGTATTCTGACAAGGTCCTGCAAAGGTAGAGACTTCTGTGTACTTTTTGAGGCCTATCTGTATCCTGGTCACTAAAGGAAACATGTGCGTTAGTAATGGGTGACCTTTAAGGGAACTTAGTTTGGTTAAACAAGTTTTGTACGGTTGGAGTTCTCCCAATAATGTCTGTTTAATAAATTCATGCCACTTTTTTCTCTTTAGAAACCAGAAACATGGCAACAAAGGAGAAGCTTCAGTGTTTGAAAGATTTCCACAAGGACATCCTCAAACCTTCCCCTGGCAAGAGCCCTGGGACACGCCCTGAGGACGAGGCAGAGGGGAAGCCACCTCAACGGGAGAAGTGGGCGAGTAAGATTGACTTTCTGCTGTCCGTGGCTGGTGGATTTATTGGTTTAGGCAATGTCTGGCGGTTTCCGTATCTCTGCTATAAAAATGGCGGAGGTGAGTATTTTTCTCTTTCTCTAATTTCTTCTCATTCATCTATACATTCGTCCCACCATCCATCCTTCCAATACTGTAGCATCGGAGTGCCTCCCACATATTTAAAATCGAAATAACCATAACAATCTCTTTTCTCTTTCCCAAGCTGTAGGGGAAATTGCTTGATTATTTCATAGTTAATGTCCAAGCTCTGTTATGAAAATACCCAACAACCTTGAATTTTACTATTATTACAGTTGAACTTCACTTTTAACTTAAAAATAAATATATACATTAATTATATGGATCAGTATTCTCAGTGTAAATGTAGACTAACTCCAATTAATGGCGCTACTCCAAATGTATAGTGGTGCAGCTAAGACAAGACTTGAACTGAACACTTCTTTTGGGTTTTAAAGTAAAAATACTGCTTTAGCTTAAATGAAATTAAAGTATATCTAATCCTCATAATCTTTATAGATGTTCTCTTTAAAAAGGAATGAAAATGACCTTTCACTTTGGTTTGTAACCATTCTATTTTTAATCTTTGAACAGGAGCAATAATCTCAGAAAAGTAAAATTGTTATGTGTGTACACAAGGGTATCAAATTTGTTTCTTTGTTACATATATCTACTGCAGCATGTGTATTATTCTTCATTTTGAATTCTCTTAATCTCTTTTGTACATTGTGTTTTCTGTACAGGTGCATTTCTTATACCTTATTTCATTTTCCTGTTTGGGGGAGGTCTTCCTGTGTTTTTCCTGGAGGTGGCGCTAGGACAGTATACCTCTGAAGGAGGAATTACATGCTGGGAAAAGATCTGCCCTATTTTCACTGGTTAGTTATTTTCCTGCCATATCACGACACAAGACATAGTTAATGAATGTAATGACATGTTAGTGCTAGTTGGAATTTTTCAAAACAGCTGTGCTAGATGCACTGATGGTGTTATTAATGTTATTAACGGGTAATTTCCATTTTGGCAACCAGTCCTGCAAAGTGCAGAATGCCTTTGACTCCCATTTTTATAACACCCAGGCCCCGGTTCATCAAAGCCCTGAAACACGTGCCTCACATTGCTACTGTGGGGTTTATGCATAAATTGAACTGCCTTGCTAAATAAGGATGGGATTACTCAGGTGCTTAGCACTGTGAATGTGTTTAAGTGCTTTGCTGAGTTGAGACTGAATACACTATGGGGGAAGTTCACCCCTGGGCAGAGGGCCACCACAAGGCATATGCACCATTTAAGCTGCACTTAAATCCTCAGATATTAGGGTCTGATCCTAGAAAGGGACTCACATTGATTTCAGTGGTCTTTGGATCAGGTCTCTAAGGTACACCCTTGATGTGATTTATTGCTTAAAAAATAGGGGGCAAGTATATTTCCTTCCTGTCCATCAGCGCTGCTATTTGTTGTAGTCGCTGACTATATGATATTGGTTTCTAGAAAGGTAGAAGTCTGAGAGTATAAAGGAGAAATCAAAGTATTAATTTTTGTTGCTGTCGTCTTGTTAAATGACAGAAGTGCCAATAAATAAGAAAGAAATAGGATGTTGTGCACTAAATAGGCCCATAGCAAGAGGCCGTGCAGCCTGTGAGAAAGAGAGAGGTCATTTCACAGTGTGTTGACGAGAGTTGGAGAAGGTAATGTTCCTTTGAAATACTAAGTGATCAGACTCTTTTCCATAGTCTCATATCCTTTTGCGAAAGTGCCTTTCCAAATATTATCCTGGGCTGAAAACCAAACTCTTTTTGCCATGCAAAACCTTGCCATTGGCATCACAGTTATATTACAGGCACAGTGGGAATTTGAATGGCTTTCTGTGGAAAGATTCAGGCACAGAGCTTTTGCAATAATTAGATCAGGCTGTGAAAAACAACTCTGGTTGCTCCATATTATTATTAAAGGGCTTTTGCCAACAAACGAAGAAACACTTGCCGTTCACAAGAATTGTGCGAATGCCACTCTGAACTGTAATGGGAATATAAAATTAAAAGCAGGTTACCAAAATCCTTTAGAACCCCTAACTGCATCCCACACATCGACTGGCTTCAGAGAGACACTGGGAAATGAACTGACTCATTAGAATTAACCCCCATTAATTATGAGTGATTACACTGGATAGAGATGCACTACTTTTCCTTTTCAAAATTGAAGTGGGAACGGGCACCTTAAATTGACTTAGGCCTTGATTCTGCCACCCTTACTGATACCGAGCAGTATCTTACTCCTTGAAATGAATGGAACTACCTAAATAAGTAAGATCGTATCCAATGGGCCAAATTCCAGCTGTTATACCGAAGTCAGTGGAATTATCCTGATTTCCACCCCTTTCTTTTCTCCCCCTCCTCTCACTAGGCCATAGGATGGGGGGAGAAGTGAATGCTCTTGGTTTAAATAAAAATCACCTTGGTATCCCTGGAAAAGGAAATTTATGGTTCTAATAATATGGCTAAGTGAATGTTCTGACTGAACGGTAGAATAGATAATACATTCTGTAGGGGGATAATATACTTCCATTTGCACTCAGCACAAAATTATTGGCTGTGGAGAATCACATTGCAATATGGCTTAAGATTGTGCAATATAAGGCAGCTCTGCCAGGTGTTGATACAGTATATCAGTAAGCACCTTTCATATAAACCTATTTATTTAATTTAATTAATTTATTTATTTTACAAACTATTGTAAGTCTTTGTTGGGAAAACAGGTTTTCTTGCTCCCATTCCTAAATGGAACATTAGCTTCAGAAAGCCCTTCAAGATTCTAAATACTAGTGTTCAAAAGGTATCAGAAGAAGGATCTGTATGCAGACCTTTTGTTTCTTACTTTAAATAAAGAGACTGTTTCTCCTCTGACACAGAGGTATCAATCAGAAGTAAAGGCAATGAGATTACGGTGGTGTGAGAGGAGTCAGACCCACAGAATAGTTTTGGTATTTAATTCTGCCAGAGCTGCATTCCATCACCTCCCTGATTGCCATTTTAAGTTGTGGAGGACGTGGCCTTATCTGCCCATGACCCTGTGTTTAAAAACAAACAAAGGACATTTTTTATTGTCAAGTATTGATAGCAGAGTTAAACATTGATTTCATTAGCAATAACAAGCACAAATAGCATACTTTCTTTGCAAAAGAGAAATGGGTGCATAGATTACGGCTTTCACTTCACTCACTTTGGAATTTTTAAACACTCATTTTATTTTGCACATACACTGAACCTTCTGCCCAAGGATCTCATTAATACCGCTGCAACCACTGGTGCTAGTGACAATCAATGACAGTAGCATGGTTATGCTTTAGTTGCGTGTGCTGTTTAATGGGATCGAGTTTCCAATAGTGGTATATCATACACCAGGATTTAAATCCATAGAGTATTAAAAAATAGCTTTAAATGTCTGGGATTTCATAATGTTGGAATGATAAGTGACCATTATGTGTGTGTTTTATTTATTTATTTTGTATTAGGAATTGGTTATGCTTCCATAGTGATTGTGTCCCTTCTGAATGTATACTACATCGTCATCCTGGCTTGGGGAGTGTACTATCTGTTCCAGTCATTTCAGAGCGTCCTACCTTGGTCACTTTGTGGTCAGAAGTGGAACACACCTACTTGCATGGAAGACACTCTCAGGAAGAACAAAACACTCTGGCTGTCACTGAACATTACAAACTTCACTTCGCCTGTCACAGAGTTTTGGGAGTAAGAACATGCATTATTATTTTTTAGTGCACTTTATTTAAAGGAAAGAAATAATAAATTCAAATAGCTTCTTCTGTTGAAACTCCATGGGGAATTTTAGGTAAGGGAAAATGAATAGATCTAGGTTGGAGGCCTTGTCTATAGCCTGACAGAGTATTTGGTGGCCAGCAATTAGAGAAGGTGCACTGGTGCTGACCCTAAAATGTAAACAACAGGAAGCCAGGGTGCTGAATCAGGGCTATACCCAAGCATAGATAAGGCCACAGCGTCACCTTCTTATAGGGTGACCAGATGTCCTGATTTTGTAGGGACAGTCCCAGTATTAGGGGCTTTTCTTTATATAGGCACCTATTACCCCCCCAACCTCTGTCCCCATTTTCAACACTTGTTATCTGGTCACCCTAACTTCTTAATGCCCAACGCTACGTGCAGCACTGATCCTGGCCAGTCCTTAGTGTTGTCCCATCCCAGTACTAACAAGACCCAACTGTTCTAGCTTCTGAGATCTTAGCCTGAGGTGCAAAAACCCAACCTCAAAACAAAAATTCAGCCTCAGAAAATGACTTTTAAAGTAACCTTAAGGATCTGACTTGAACCCACAAAAGCAAATGAAAGCAAGTTGTGCTAACAGTATTGTCTTAATTCTTGTGGTACTTGGGTATTGCTGCACACATGAGTGTAAATTCAGACCCTATTGTAAGGGCTGCAACGCCATGGATTTCACTAAACCCATTGAATTTGACCTATGGCATAGGAGATAGCTCAGTCTTCTCAGATCCTTGTGAAAACAGAGGACAACAATCAGAGTAAATGGATAATGAACAGCATGGGTTTTTAATCGTACATTTAATTGTGATTTTCTTTGCTTCTGGAGATAAGTGAACGTCTAAATATTACATTAAACTTCTTCTTTTTCATTGAAGGTTGTAGGAATGGGAGAGGAGGCACAAAGGCCCAGATCTGCAAAGGTATTTAGGCACCTAATTTAAGAGTTAGATTCCTAAATACCATTGAGTATCTGGGCCAAAAGATATTCAGATGTAGTGTATCTAAATGCATAGGTTCACCCAATAGAGTACAGCAAGTCCCCAAAATCCTGTCTTGGTTTGAAAGGATTTTGGTTTTGTCTTCTATTGTGAAAAATACCCATTCATCTCTGGGGTGCGATTCTCTACATCAAATATGAGTTTGGAACATTTCATTTACAAGTACCTTGAGAATAGGGGTTTACAATGGAAACAATGACAGACCATTAATTATGGTTTTGTGAGCACAGCTGTTGTTGCCTTTTCCCCCTCCCTTCCTTGTAAATTCACTTTCTAAATGTATAACAAATCACTTACTAACCTGGCAAAGATGCCAGCCATTAACCTGGCAAAGAAAACTGGCAGAGATTTTAAACACTGCCCGGTATTGTACATTTCTGTGGTCATAACACACCAGCCGACTGTGTTATCTTGGAGAAGATCTTGCTTTTGCCAAATGCCTGGAGTTTATCAGGCTTAAGGTTTTTGTCACAGTTTCTCCTGCGTTTCACATTATAAATTCTGTTTTGCACAATCTGATTTCTGAATGGAGAGGCACCTCTGCAAACAGTGTATTTGCACAGGCATCAAAAATGTGCAGAATAAAAGGGAATACAAAGAAGATCTGCGTGATGTAAGACCCCCATGAGCAGTTTCAGAGATTATTTACTTGCTTGGCTTGCCCTGGTGGTTTATTATTAAGTGTAGCATTTGCTTCTATCCCACGTTGGCTTCTTCAGGCCACTTAAATTCCAGTTTGACTCCTTGAATCAACTTGAACACACTTCTGTATTTTATAAATAAACGTAAGCCAGTTGCTGCACCAGAAATGACATCCACACTGCAAATATTTGGCAGGTGTTAAGTTTGGAAAAAAGATCCTAGGAACTGTGCTGAAACTTGTAACCCAAGAGCTGAAGATGAGCCCGTAATGTAGAGTAGGTTTTGGACCATCAGATGATTGGTGTAACTGACAGAGTGCATCCTGTATTACCAGTTTTTTAGTGTCATCAGCACTAAGCTTCTGTGCTAAGTGACAGTTACTTTCCCAGATCTGATTTCCTGGGTGGTTGACTGGTCCCTCTGTTTGCTAGACGGACATTCCACATCAAGAAGTCAAAGACCAAGTGGAACAGGTCAAAAAGCAATTTTCTAATGTGGATAACAAATCAGACTAATCTTCCTCAGCTCTATTAAGCTTATGCTGTCTCACTTTTACATAAGAACAATAAGAATAGCCGTATTGAGTCAGCCCAATGGCTATCCAGTTCAGTATCCTGTCGTCTGACAGAGGCCAGTGCCAGATGCTTCAGAGGGAATGAACGGAACAGGACAATCATCGGGTGATCCGTCTCCTGTTGTCCAGTTCCAGGTATTGACAGTCAGAAGTTTAGGGACACCCAGAGCATGGGGTTGCAGCCCTGACCATCTTGGCTAGTAGCCTTTGATGGACCTATCCTCCTTGAGCCTATCTAATTCTTTTTTGAACCTAGTTATACTTTTCTGCACATGCAGAACAAGGATGACTTATGAAAAGTCAATGATTAGAACCCATAGGATATATCTGTACTTGGAGCTGGAGGTGTGTTTCTCAGCTCAAGGAGACCTATTTGTACTAGGTCTGATTGCACTATGACAGCACAGACTGGA
Source organism: Chelonia mydas (assembly GCF_015237465.2). NCBI lineage: Eukaryota > Metazoa > Chordata > Testudines > Cheloniidae > Chelonia > Chelonia mydas. The sequence continues at coordinate 20,056,250 of NC_057853.1, read as the reverse complement.
GGATGGGCTAGCTGCCCCGAGTACATGCCTATGGCCTTGGATGGGTACGTATTCAGTGTGGCTAACCCGTCCTGCCATCCATTCTGCTGGAGAGTCATTCTATTTTTAGTTCTCTAGCTGGATGAGAGCTAGTAGTGAGTATATTTCCTTGAGCTGGGAACCACACTCCCAGCTCCAAGTGCAGACATACCCCTCTAGGCAATTCTTTCTGCACCTGGCAGCCTCATTAACTTCTGTGCTCAAGCAGCCATGTTAAACATCGTAGGCCAAATACATCTCTGGCTTCAATGGAGTCGTGTCAGGGAGGTGTTTGGCTCCAGGATGCGTGCACTGCCCTGGTCAGCCACTATTCCCTTGGGCGTTACACCGTACCATCGTGAAACAAGCCGTGTTCAGAACTGACAACACTGACAGGAGCAGTAAAAAAAAAAAGAAAAAGGCGTTGTTCCCTTTCCATACAAGAATGCATATTAAAGAGTGAAAGTATTAATGCGCAACTTTCAATATACCACATCTAAGGCCAGGCCAGACTTTACACAATACATTCTTTTTAATCTCCATTCGCCCCCAGCTCCCTAAAGCCTTTGATAAAAGGCAATGCTACAAACCAGTTAGATTTCTCAGGTAAAAATCCCAATGCCCAGGAAGAGTTTTACCCTGGAAGGCAGAGGAATACCATCTTGTTAGCCTACCTGCAAAACTTCACTCATCCTTGGGAATAAGATCATCGGCCCTTATCATTTTTATTTTTAAAAGCTTGTGTTATTGCCTTGATCTTAAATATCCCATCACTGAGACCCTGCAGACCCACAACTCTCAGAATGACCTAGTCATGTCTGAATGAAGGAGGGTAGACACAGACTTCTCTCTAGAAACACAATAACATAGCCTGTGGGCAGTTAACAATAATTTGTGCTGTCAATCTTACTGGTCTTGGTGGACTCTTTGGACCTGAGTTTTAGCGGGACTTCAACAATGCTTCTCCTTGTGCACGTGAATGCCCCCCAAAACCACACTTTTTGAGCCTTAACACATGCAAGTGATGTATTTAGCATATGCAGAGTCTAGCATCCATATGGCCCCAAAGTGTGTGCAAATGCAAGTTGTACATGCAATACATGATTCTGAAAATAAAGCCCTTTTCCTTAGGAGCCAGTCAGCTAGGAAACTTGTTGCCCACAGGACATTTATATTTGCCACTCAGTGCACAAGCTTTAACAGTCATACAAAAAGCCCACAATGCTTAGAGAAGAGGCTATTATTCTGTGATTGAAGGAATCCACACTGTTTTGTGGTATAGTTAATGCCTATTTAATTTTTTGTTTCTGAAACTAACTGCCCTTTCCAATCTGGGAAACGGATGTGGTTATCTTCATCAGTAGTGCGGGGTAAAGCTGACACCACACTGGTATAATTGGCCCCACTGATACATTAGCCTCTTCATGCTGAATGACATGTGCCCCTTCCCCGTCCTGCTGGACATACAGTGGAGCCTGACATTTCAGTTCATCTGAATTAACATTCTGTGCAAATCACATGCTTACTTGAGCAGCAGTAAAAGGGGTTAAGCAAATCTGGCTTTATCTCAGGAGACTTACATCTTGCTATCATGTGCTTTAGGTCTTATTTCTTCAGATTTTCTTTTAAAGTTCTGAATTTTAAAGTCTTACAAATGCAGTAATGCGCAAGGGGTGAGAATTATGGGACAGCTCCCATTAAACAAGAGCTCTGATTGTCTGATGCTGACCAAATGTTTATAAATGGCTGGTAATCAGCAGACCTTGTTCATCCAAATCCAAGAAAGCCTGTCACATGTTCCTGGCATGTAACCCTGAGGAAAGCAAAACAAAACTAAACAAAATCCGACTTAGTCTTATGTGCCCTTGGAGGCAAAAAAAGATTTACGAAATTGCTTCTTTCATAGCATTCCCTTTAGTGAGTTCCTTGTACACCTGATTATAGTACTAGTTGTTATTGCTCGTTCTATGTTAAAAAGCACTTCCTCTCTCTTGGTATGAAAGGTCCTGACTGCATTTATGTGATTAATTGACATGGGACACCCTTCAAGGATTGCCTAATTCTGCTCATTCTATTTTTGCATACATTCTAGAACCAGTTACAACTCCTGTTATTACATTCTCCGTGTTATTAGTCCATGCTGGCTCTATGAAAAAAAGCCCAAGAATCCATGTTTGATATTTGTCCCACTGAATACATACATATATATATATAAATGACAGAATACATCTACATATATATATAAACGACAGAATACATCCTGCAGGCTTGGTAACGGAGGGAGTAATGGAGGTTTGTCCATATAACCAAAGCTGTTATGCAATACAGCCCTTACTCCGCCTAGGAATGAAATTATTAAGGTGTTACAGATGCAGACTGATGTGCTTCTGCTACAGAAAGGTGTGGATTTTGGTTGCCTGACATAGCCTAATGTAGACATTGTAGTGGTGTGTGCTGAACTGGCTCCTTGAGGTATTCTACCTTTGCAGGGGAGGATGGCTCAAGACAGCCAGGGAGCACATCAAACAGTGCACTTTACTAGTCCTATATAAAAGAGAAACCTACCTGGCTCCTAATAGCAGATTCTGGTCTCCTCCATAGAATGTGGGCCCAGAATCCTGGGTCACATTCTAGGTAAGATGGCCACCTGCTTTTGAATCTATAGAAGAAAAACAAAGAGTGGTTCATGAAACATGCCACATACATTCACAGCTCTCCAGTTTCCGAAAGGAAAAAGGCTACTCATTGTTTTCTTGCACCAAGCCATGTTGGCTGCTTATTAGCATTTTATTCCAAACTGCCTTTCAGCTTAGAAAGTTGGACTTTATTTAAAAAAACCCATGAGAGCTTGAAATTGAACTTTGGTCTCCTTGAAAATTCTTCATTTTCTTCTCCCACATACACACATCGGGCCTGATCCTGCTGCTGCTGACTCCAGTGAGTAAGGACTCACTCATATGAGCAAGGACTGCAGAATTATACAATTGTTTGTTATCATAGGGTTGCTCCTCATTACTGAGTAGCTACACTGTTTGGAGAGCATCTGTTCTATTGAGTCCCATTAGTCTTTTTCCACAGTACTGAATACACTCAAACAATATTTAAAAAATGTAAAGCATTTAGTTCTGAGAACACACACACACATACTCAAATTATCGTAACAATTTTGCAAGCTAATATTAAAAAAGGGAACCATTTTGGGCCTTCTAAACTGGTCAGTTTCTCTTTATTATCAAAAATTTATAGCACTTTTAGGTCACTGGTTTTATTAATTTTTATTGTTTTTTCCATTGGGAACAAAAAACCTTGATACACACTAGGGGGGCGGGTAGAGGGGGGAGCTTAGTGCATCAGATTGCTATGACCTCGCAGGGTTTGGTAAATGTTTTTATCCTGATGATAATCTGTTTACACTAAACTTGTGTACCTCATCTGTGTGTGCAGACACCCTGACCTGGTGTGCCCTTCGCACTCCTGATTTGGGCTGCTGACTTTCATCGTTGGGCAAAAAACAAAACTCAGTGGCACTCTTTCATTGAACAAAGTAGTCTGTGGGCAATGCAGCCAAAACTTTCATTGATGACAGCGAAAGTCTTGCATGATGAGGAGTTCAGGATTTGGCCCACTCATTCCAGCAGAGTTTTGCCCAAGTAAGGAATTAGTAAAAAACCGAATCAGGACTTCAGGATTTGGTCCTTTATTGCAGGCAGCGAGTAAAGGTGTGACACAGCCTGTTCATGTTAGAAAAAGTGACGAACATGCCATTTGGAGCGTGTACATTGCCAGAGAAAGTAAAGGAAGTAGTTTTGTTTCAATATTTGTTCTTACCCATGGAAATTGACAAAAGAAAGAAGTTAATAAAAACTTGTTCGTATGAACCTAGCTGTTCTGATGCTCATGTTTTTGCCTCCCCAGAAGAAATCTGTGTTTATTTTCTAAGTTGAATAACTAAATAAAGTTTACCAAATATCCTTGGTCAACTAAACAAGGACCTACTTGTGATGACTTTGACTACCCTTGGCCTTCATCAGTAATGTTTGTATGCATCTGAGCCAAGATAAATGGAAAGGGTAACAGAAATTGTAACAAATCCAGGCTCTGTGCTGCAAACCAAACTCCTTAATGTGTTAATTTGACACACTGTTGTCTCTGATCCCCATAACGATAGTCACGGTAACAGACTGAAAATTAAAAACTGATGTACTGTGGCCTTTTTGAATAAGTCTGTGTCAGACATTATGGGTGATATTGACATACAAGTACACTATGGCTTCAAGGCTGTTTTGACACGGTCTCCCACAGTATTCTTGCCAGCAAGTTAAAGAAGTATGGGTTGGATGAATGGACTGTAAGGTGGATAGAAAGCTGGCTAGATTTTTGGGCTCAACGGGTAGTGATCAATGGCTCCATGTCTAGTTGGCAGCTGGTATCAAGTGGTGTGCCCCAAGGGTCGGTCCTGGGGCTGGTTTTGTTCAATATCTTCATAAATGATCTGGAGGATGGTGTGGATTGCACCCTCAGCAAGTTTGCAGATGACACTAAACTGGGAGGAGAGGTAGATACGCTGGAGGGTAGGGATAGGATACAGAGCGACCTAGACAAATTGGAGGATTGGGCCAAAAGAAACCGGATGAGGTTCAATAAGGATAAGTGCAGGGTCCTGCACTTAGGACGGAAGAATCCCATGCACCGCTACAGACTAGGGACCGAATGGGTAGGCAGCAGTTCTGCAGAAAAGGACCTAGGGGTTACAGTGGACGAGAAGCTGGATATGAGTCAACAGTGTGCCCTTATTGCCAAGAAGGCCAATGACATTTTGGGATGTATAAGTAGGGGCATTGCCAGCAGATCGAGGGACGTGATCGTTCCCCTCTATTCGACACTGGTGAGGCCTCATCTGGAGTGCTGTGTCCAGTTTTGGGCCCCACGCTACAAGAAGGATGTGGAAAAATTGGAAAGAGTCCGGCGGAGGGCAACAAAAATGATTAGGGGACTGAAACACATGAGTTATGAGGAGAGGCTGAGGGAACTGGGGATGTTTAGTCTACGGAAGAGAAGAATGAGGGGGGATTTGATAGCTGCTTTCAATTACCTGAAAGGGGGTTCCAAAGAGGATGGCTCTAGACTGTTCTCAGTGGTAGCAGATGACAGAACAAGGAGTAATGGTCTCAAGTTGCAGTGGGGGAGATTTAGGTTGGATATTAGGAAAAACTTTTTCACTAGGAGGGTGGTGAAACACTGGAATGCGTTACCTAGGGAGGTGGTGGAATCTCCTTCCTTAGAAGTTTTTAAGGTCAGGCTTGACAAAGCCCTGGCTGGGATGATTTAATTGAGGATCGGTCCTGCTTTGAGCAGGGTGTTGGACTAGATGACCTCCTGAGGTCCCTTCCAACCCTGATATTCTATGATTCTATGATAGAGATGCCAGTAGAGGTCTGGCTTCCATCTCCATGAAGAACAATTATAGCAAATAACTTCAACACTTACAACATACATATATGATCATTAGCTTTCAAAAGGAGCCTTGGTCAAGATGCTGTATCGTATGTTGGTCAGACGAATCCTACAGGCAGCAGACATACCTGGGGATTAATCCTGCAAACCTTTACCCATATGAGTAATGCTGAGTTAGGCAAGTACATGTTCATAAGATTGCAATATTAAAGTGCAGCCAGTCCAGTCATTGCCATAAGTAATGTGTGTATAATTGCAGAGCTTGTAAGAAAACTCCTGACTAACTGCTTTGTTGCATCTTTGTCTTTCTTCTTTTCCTTTCACGCATTAAGGCACAACGTACTGAGCTTGTCTACAGGGATTGATAATATCGGTGTTGTCAAGTGGGATCTAGCACTGTGTCTTCTCTTTGTCTGGGTGATATGTTTCTTCTGCATTTGGAAAGGCGTCAAGTCTACTGGGAAAGTAAGTGCTCTGTCTACCCCTTTACGATCACTACCTTAGAAAAGTCAGCAGTACAGTGAATAATAGGCTGTATCTTTTATCAATAAATAATAACAGCTTCCATGTGAAAAATGTATTTTCACACTAAGAGATGGACTTGACTGGTGTTGGAAGGCAGTGGCCAGTGCCATAGTACAGAATGCCTCTGAACCAAGCAGATGTTAATGGAATGGCATCAAGAATCATATAAAGACGACTCAGGAAGCCTTTTAAACACCCCCATTTAAGACAATGGAATCTAGCCAGTGCTACCTGAACTGGTGAGGGTGCCTCAGGCTTTCCTGAGAGGTACACTACTTGCCTCTTCCCACATAATAATAATAGTTATACCACTGTGTGCTTCTATTACATGTCACCCACAGAGCCACCTTCAGCTCTGGTGCAGTGCCACTGGAATCAGTGGATCCACAGTGGGGATAAACTGGAGTCACTGGGAACTGCTGGATGCTTAGCAGTTTTGGAAAATCTGCCCACTTATTTAGGTGCCCCAAGACAGATTTAGGAGACTAACTTTAAGCACTCATTTATTTAATGAAAATGCTCGTCCTAAAACAGCAGCACCATCTTCTTCGCCAGAGTCATTGTCCAAGGGCTACTCTGACACTCGGCTCTATTCCCTGTTTATTTAGTCATTTCTAGTGTGCCTCTCACTGCAGGGCCTACCTTCCTCTCTGAAGTTTTCTATTAGGCGTACTGAGTTCAGGGCTGAGTTCAACAACATTGATATCTAGAGTCTATATTTTAGATGCCTGCTGAAGGCCGCAGTAGTTAAACATTCACAGACTCCAGACCATTGGGTGCTCCAAGGTTTTTGTTGAATGGGACCCATCTGTGGTTCTTCCCCTCCCCCATGCCCTTGCCACTGCACTCTCCAAAACCATGCCATTCCATATGGCATTAATTAGACAGCATCTGAACCTCATTCCGTTCCAGTAGCATACCAGGAACAAAGTACAGAGGTTTCCACACTGTCGATTAACGAGGCGATGCCTGGTATTTATTGCCTCTTTAAATATATGGTAGTGGTTCTGTACCATCATTTCTCTCTCCCTTTGACTTTATCATAGGGCCTCATTAAAAACATGGTGCCTTATTCTTCTGGTCTCCTGCCAGTTTTAGGCCCAAAGAGCAGCTTCTGCACCTCTAAATCTGTACTGACTGAAGATGGTTTTATTCCCTATTGTCACTGATTGGCATGACCTGTTGAGTTGGCTTATCAAGGGTCATAATGAAAGAGAGCATAGTAATCTCCTCAGCAATAGCAGAATGGAAACAAACACTTCCTGAGTACCTTTTGCGATCATGATGTCTGTTTGATTCACAGTTTAGACAGCACCAAAAGATTTTCCAAGATGCTTATTGTGTACAAAAACCAAACACCTGTTATAATATACCAGCATAATCAAAATCAGTGAGGGTGTATGCTAGTCTGAGAAGGTCAAAGGGCTGCAGTGACTTGAAAAATTCAGAGGTTTGCTGGGAACTTTCACAGGTTTTTCAATGCAAATCTCAACAGCTGAATATCTATTTGCGGGTTTTCTTGTGCATCTCAAACTCCCATAGACTTGAGATGGAGTATGCAGTGCACAAAGAATGCAAGACTGGACTCAGAAATGTTCCTGCTGCCCTTGTATTTCTGCACCAGGGAATTAATGCTGAACCTTTTGAAGGTAAAAAAGCAAAAAGGAACGGTTAAAAAATATCAAATAACCAACAGGTTTTTCTGGAAATTAGGTGTATCTCAGAACTTAATCAGAATTTACTGTCTGTTCCTCCATTGTATTTTGAGGACACAGGGCCCGGTCAAAAGTCCATTGAAGTCAGTGGAAAGATTCCCTTTGACTTCATTGGCTTTGAATCAGGCCAAAGCAAACTGCAGAACTCTTAACGTAGGCCTGGAGTTATTGGATGAATGATTAGCCCATAGTTTAATTTTATAGATCATTTCTTACACACTTAACTGCTTTCCAATATACTAACAACTTCCTGAAGGGGAAATAATCATTTAAAAAAATCTTGTTGGAATATATTGAACAAAAGAAACAGTCATGAAAAATAATAGCCCAGTGTTTTGGGGACTTTTTTGTATAGAGTGCTGGAGCCTAAAAACTCCTTCAGTCATGCAGGGGTTTTCCTGCCCTGCAGTGGGAAAGTCCATTGTGTAATACTGAGTTCCTGTGAATGCAGACACAGCCTTGTTATTAGAGAGCAGGGATTTTTATGGGTCAAGATGATATAAAAAGGGATCATACAGGACAAAAAGGAAATAACTTTTCGGAAGTTTTTAGATGAAACTAGGCTAATGTTGCAAAAAGAAAAGGAGTGCTTGTGGCACCTTAGAGACTAACAAATTTATTTGACCATAAGCTTTTGTGAGCTACAGCTGAAGTTAGTCTCTAAGGTGCCACAAGTACTCCTTTTCTTTTTGCGAATACAGACTAACATGGCTGCTACTCTGAAACTAGGCTAATGTTATAAGCCATATTATTTATCAATGAAAAATATTACTGAGTTCCAAGAGGAAAAGGAAGAAAACCCATATGCATGAAAAGGTTTTCTTTGAATTTTATCAGTCTGGTTACCTGAGTTATATCAATGCTGGCTTTGATTTCTCCTGGTTACTCTCCTAGGACACACTTAAAAGACAAGTGGATGCATCTCAGGAGCTTTTCCCCGATTAAGTTAAATTTTGAAAAACAAAAACATATTTTAAATAAGGCAGCAGCGCTGTAATTACCTGGCAGAAACATTTGACTCCATTTGAAAAAAGGAAGAAACCAATCCTTTTTGGAAGGCAGAGATTGCCTGGCAATAGAGTGTTAGTGCTTGTCTGTCCAGGGAAATTGATCATCATAGCTATTCTAAAATAACTATTCTGTAATAGCTATTCCTGAATAGCAACCTGTGTGGAAACGCTATGTTAGCATACAAGTGATTTTATTCTGGAATAATTACTCTATTCACAAAGCAGAGTAATTATGGAATAAAGTCCATTTTATTTTAGAACAGGGTAGAATGTGGGTTATTATGGAAGAGCTATGCCAGTCAGCTTCCCCCCTCTGGGCAAGCCCTCAGCTTTACGTTCTGAAGATAGTGCCCACAAGGTTTGGGTGAATCAGTCTTTAGTTCTGAACTATTGTATCGTACTCTGTCTTGCCAAGATTCTGCTGGTTATTGCTCTGAGCTGGAGATGTTTATAGCTGCAAATGGGAAAGCCAGTCTGTGGGTAAGGAGGGTGTAGGCATCTCTTGGAGAAGGGGAGTTTCTTATTTTGTTTTTAAAAGAAAATCACCTTTGAAAAATTGTAAAGTGGATTTAATGCTTCCAATGAGGAGTATAGTATCGGCTTGAGCCATACAAAGATTCTAAATGCTAACCAGCGCACCCCAGTCCTGAGCCTTCACATGGGATAATATACCTCAATCCCAGCCTGCAGCAACCCCTTCTGTTCTAGTCCAGCATCTCTCTTGAGCAGACACTGCCATTCATACCAAAATGAGGACTGGTTTGTTTCTCCTAGGGTGAGCCTGCCAAACTCATTTGCACTGTGGCCTGGGTCAGGGATGAAACTCAAGTCTCCACAGGTGAACAGCTCTTTCACTGACCCAATGCATTGCCAAAGCCTTTCAGCGGGATTCCTTTTTATTTCTGAGAAGTGCCTTTAAAATCCACACAGAGGACAGCAGTATTCTCAGACAAAAGAACAAGCCTGCAAAGCCTTCAGTGCTCATGGACTTCACTGGTCCCTGCATGTATATCTAAGCTGCCTCTCTGTTAGCAAGATACATGGCAACACCTGTGTCATGAGAGAGACGTGTATATTGGCCTAATAGAGGAGCAGTAAGTAGCACAGTGCTTAGCAGTATAGGAGATTCAACTCTGGGCGTGGGGCCGGCAGCTGGGACCCCAGAGCTGGGGGGCGGCAGCCAGAACCCCAGATGCGGGGCCGGCAGCCGGGACCCTGCATAAAACCTGGGGTTGCTGCAGCATCCCTAGTTCCTGTGCCTGTGACACCTTTCATACATTCAGGCTCCCAGTAGTTAGATGAATAGGTGGAAGATGCTTAAGTTGCTCTCCAGAACATGTCAGAGGCAATGGGTTAGGGGAGTGGTTGCAGCAGGTGTCTGGGAAGTTCATTTCCTGGTTCTGCTGCTGACTGAGGGACCTTGGGTAAGTCTCTTAGTCTCTCTAGGCCACGGCATCCCTATCTGCAAAATAATTCTTACCTACCTTACGAGAGGGCTAAATTCACTTATTTTTGTAAAGCACTTGGAGAGCCTCCACTGGAAGGTTCAAAAGAAGCTTGACGTAACCCGTTACTGACCCTTTGCAGTGGTGGCTGTTACTCTTCACTGCCAAAGGTGAGCCTGTGGTAAGAGAAGCTGGCAGGGGGGCAAAGAGGAAATTATGACTAGTGTGAACAGTCAGCAGAAAAGGCCTTTGCGGTTGTAGGCTGCTGGCCGAGGAAGGACGAATGCTCACCCAAATGTGTTCAGGCCCTTCCTTCAGGGCACAGCTTATTCTTCAGACAAATAACTCATTAACACCAAAACAAAGCTATTCCCCTGACCGCAGCCTGCTTCCAGGGTTCAGGGGCCTTTCCCCTTGCATCTCCAGGTCTTGCTCCAGGGCCCACCTCAGGATCCACCCTGCTTCCTGCAGCTCCTCCCCTCAACAGTACTTTTCCAGCCCTTTTACAGGAATCACTTGACCCCTTCCCAGCTGGGCTGGACAGCCCCCTCTCCCAGGCAGGAACAGCTCCTCTAAAGACAAGCACTGTCTCCAAACAGAGTGGCCAGCTTCAGGCCCTGTGGTCCTTAAAGGGGCAGACCACCCTGTTCCAGCACCCTCTTTCCCTGGAGATGCAGATAGCCACTTCCTGGAGACAGATCAGGCCAGACTGTTATCTTTGCATAGATCGAAGATTGGAGGAACTTAAGGCACCAGTTGAACACTACAAGCCAAGAGGACAGTTGAGAGTGGAAAAGAGGATTAACTAAAAATGTGCTTAAACACCCAGATCAACCAACAAATCTGAGCCTCATGAAATGTCAGGGGGATTTGAATTCAGATCCCTGGATCTCCATCAGTTTTGGTTCTGGGTCGAAAGGACACCAGTTATATATTTTGTTTCTAAATTAATTGTCAAGGACTCTACATATTGTCACTTTGTTTTGGCAGGTTGTGTACATCACCGCTACATTCCCATTCGTCATGCTTATTGTGCTGTTAATCCGTGGTGTCACCCTGCCTGGAGCTGCAGAGGGCATCAAATTTTACCTTTACCCTGATGTATCACGGTTAGCAGATCCACAGGTATGGGACCAGTAAGTAGGAGCAGGGAGACTTCCCATGCTCTGAAACAAGAGGGACATTTAGAGGTGGGTGGCGGTGCAAAGGTAGATTTTTTCCCATGATCTTTATCAATCCAAATGTAGCATGGACATTAAAACTCGGTTGTATTTTTCCATTGTATCTGGTTGAAAAGGTCATTGTTAAATGTGTTAATGCATCTTTCCGTGTGTGTATTTTTGTGTCAAAGGACTCTGAGGCTGTAGACTCTGTCCAGTTATAGAATCTCAGCTTTCTTGTTGGTATTAGGCTCTGGACAAGGTAAGGGAGATACGTTTTTTTTAGGAGGATAGTCTTTAGTTTCGAAGGGAATCGAAAGAAAGGAGAGAAATATGAGCGTGGCAGATGGCACACCAAGGAGCAATTGTGAGTATCTGTTTCACTCTGCCACCACCTCTCAGGAGCAGGACATTGGGGAAAGAAGTGAACAGAGTAGTGGAAAAATGAAAACCATTGCAAACATGCAAGAAATCTGTTTTCTCATGTAAACACATGGGAGAATGCCTGGGAGATGGCGACTTAGCACTGGGTAGGAGGAGTTGCATCTTTTTTTCCTCTACAAGCTACAGCTAGAAAAGAAAAAGACTATTCATTTCCATGGTACTGGTGTAGCAATGTGTGAAAGTTTGACCACTAGCTCTTTGCCCAATGGTGATCACATGGGAAATGCAAAACTGTCTAACCAATAGCAAAAAACAAATGCAAATGATAACCGTGATTTTTTAAAAAAGTGATGGCCATAGGCATGATAGGGTGAAAATGTCTTTCTTTGTTGTTTCTTGTCTAATGATTATCTGGTAAAAAATCAAAAGCCCAAGAGGATTTGGGCCCTGTAAGGAAGCAGGTAAAGTATCCTTGAAAGAAACTTTTGTGACAGCCTCTGTGATTTTGCCTTCATTACACCAGCCATTCAGACATGCATTTACCTCCGTCCCTGGTAGCATGTAATTGTTATGAGTTATTAGCCGCAAGCTTCATGCGCTAAGATGTGATGATGGATAACACAGGAAGGATTTAGATTCTGTTTAACTCCCAGGCCCCTCTTCCAGGATGGCATAGCTCCCTCCAGGGTTAAGTTATCATGGACTCCCCATTGAAAAGGCTCATCGTCTTTCACCAGGAGATCCCTGTGTTTCAGGTGGATGATGCTGACAATGGTAGGAGAGTTGTGCTGCAAAGCTGCTGCTTTCCCCCCGTTCAGACCCCCTGGATGATCCCCAATACCTTTGTCTGGTGTTAGTAGAGAGAAGTACATGGCTGTGAATGGTTAGGCATAGATGGAGGAGTTACCACGAATGTATTAAGCTGGAGTTTCTCACTGTAATGATACTGTATGTTGTATGTTATTGTACTAATACCATCAGGATGATGAGCCATGAACTGAGGTTAGTAACGGTGTTATTTATGTTAAAGAAATGCATTGTGTCCCCTCCGCACCGGCAGTTTTTGGCATTGTGCCCCCTATGGTTGAAAGGTATGGTTGGGGCAGCAGCATGGAGCCATTTGGAAAAGTGGCAGTCATGGTGTTTGTGTCTGCAGTCCAGTGACTCTGTGGGCTGGTTTTCACTGAACCGCAGCAGATACAAGTGTATATGGGACTTTACAGGGGCCTCTGTGTTGTCCCTTCTCTTGGGAGAGTATTGATTGTTCTGCAGTAAGGAAAGGATCGGTTGAATGACAAACTAGAATTATAGACCACCTTTCAGGCAGGGATTTTTGAACTGTTGACAGAGCTGTGAAGTTTTTGAGTGGACTATGATGCTAATGATTTATTTTTCCCTACAACGTCGTTATTTTAAAATGAGATGCTCTCTTTTTTCTCCTGCTTTGCCCCAGTACGTGTCTCCGGGGGAGCAATTTTTGTTGTTGCGTAGCCTGAATGACAGACTGATTGTGATGCACGTTGCTATAGGGATTGCCTACATTAATGATGTTTTCTTCCATCTTTTCTCTTAGGTCTGGATAGATGCTGGGACACAAATCTTCTTCTCGTATGCAATCTGCTTAGGAGCAATGACATCCCTGGGAAGCTACAACAAGTATAAATACAACTGCTACAGGCAAGTTTCTAACCAAGGGGGTTTAGTGTCTTAGCTAAATGATGTAAATAAGTAGGGACAATGGGTTCAATTTTTTTTTTGAATTAACTTGCTCCATGACATATGTGTGACTTAGGGACTGTTTGCTGCTGGGATGCCTGAACAGTGGTACCAGTTTTGTGTCTGGCTTCGCAATTTTTTCCGTCCTGGGCTTCATGGCACAAGAGCAAGGGGTGAACATTGCTGATGTGGCAGAGTCAGGTACGATGGTATCGGTGGCAGTGGTGGTGGGCACTGCCACCTAGTGTGTGAGCAAAGTACTGCAGACTAAATCAGCCAAACAAAATAATATAAAATAAAATAAAATAAAATAAAAAGAAAGAAAAAAAGAATTCCCACAAGCATCAGAAAAATAATTAAATGCGCACATGTTAGTCTGGTTCTCTTTTAGAATGGTAGTGGGTAGCTGATTAACATAGGACTTACTTTACCTTAATTAGTGTGGCAGATTGAACACATTTTTCCAAAGCGCGTTAATAAAGTTTAGCTCAGATTAGTTAAAAGGACCACACACACATTGTTGTCTCGAGTCCAGACATGTCAATCTGTTTTGGAAATCTACACCAACCCTCTTGTTACTATAGCTATGATTGCCCACCGGTGAGAGATGCGGTAGGAATAAAGTCTGGCACTTTCAATGGGACATAAGGGAACTGGATGCCCAAATCCCATTGAAAGGCAAAGGAAGTTGGACACCTAAACCCCATAGGCTTCTCTGGAAAATCCCTTCCACCATGACACCAATTCTTGCAATTCTACATTTTAATCTAGCTCCAAGGTGAAGCTGATACTCTTTGTGCCATGTCCATTTTGAATCTGTTTACAGGGACATATTTTCCCCTTGTTTTGCATGTAATTATTCCCATTGCCATTCAGCTATACACATGTGTCAGAGAGAGGGTACATCCAGCTTGTGAATATACACTGAACAAGATAAACTACATCTTTCCCCTGGACAGACTTTATAGGACTTGCGGGCATGAGTGGTACTTTTAGGCTGTCATAATGATGGTGAACAATTATACCAAGCTAGATCAGTATTGCCAACCTCAGGTGTTCAAAAATCATAGTCAGGCCCCCAAAATCATGAGATTGGCTTAAAAATCAGGAGATTTAAAAGACTAATAATACATTTTGGGTGCTTTTTCTTTCCGTCTGATTTTTTGAGCCTTTAGGGTTCAATTTTTCACTGTAGAGTCACGTTTTTCAGCTGTTTTTTGTAACCAGGAAGACTAGAAACTTACTTCCTTTTTTTTTTTTTTTTTTAAATAAAAGATGAAATTCTCTTTATTAACATTAACTCCTGGAGCTGGATCTTTAAGAATCACAAAGATTCATTACAGATTACAGGAAATTACAGATGTTGGGAACACTACTAGATTCTCAGTTGGTGTAAATCAGCATAGCTCTATTGAAATCAATAGAGCAAATGCCATTTTACAGCAGCTGAGGATCTGGCCCATAAAGATAATTTTGATCAGACACTGATTGCTTGACTTGCATACAGGAACAAACTAAGGGAATAATCCTGGTGAATACACCCTAACCAGCTAAGCACTCATTTCAGATGCAATCTAAGACATTTTGCATATTTGGCATTTTTTTCTATTCAGATTTAAAAAAAAAAATCTTATTCAAAATTTACTCTAATTGACCTAAAATAAAAGACATAATCCATTGCTAAATGGGCACCTTTGTCCCTGGATATTTGATATTTTTAAAGTTTTAGACACTGGACTTTAATCCTTTATTTTAGTGCGTATTTTAGTTTGTTTGAGTTCAACCCAGGTTGGCGGTGGCCACAAGTTGTAGCCATCTGATGGCTCTTAGTGGATTACACAGTATATACAAGTGGTGGTTTTAGGCTCATGTCTAATGGACAGGTATCCAAATCACAACAAACCGCCGTCGAAAGTGGTACCAGTTGGTATACGCGTTGCCATTCTAAGCCGAGAGGCCAAGACTTGAATAAACCTGGGAGCGTGGTTTACCCCTCTCAGTTCGAAGAGATGGTTCCTTCAGTCCATGATATTGGCAGGAGTTGTGGGCCCTGTTCCCTCGAAGCTGTGCACATGTGTGCACGCACACAGATCTTAAACCCCGAGCACACGGCGGGACACCGCGCGCACTCCGGCTTTGGTGGCAGGACGCTGGCTTTTTCTTTTTCTTTTTTTTTTTTTTTTTGTTGCTTCGGCAGTGCCACAGAAGAAATTTTTTGCACGCACGGCCTGTTAAAAATTAGAGGGAACATTGACTGTGGGGGGAAACTTGTACTACTGCTGCCTGTGCTCTACCTGTTCTCTGTCAAAGAGGCGACTTGACTTTCTAGGGAGGGCATCTTGAAACCATTCACCAGCAAAGAGAAATTTAAATAGGGTTGGTTTTCCCCCAGATATAGCCCCCTCCCGCCCCCTCCCCAATTTTTTTTTTTTAACCCTTATTTTGCCAGTATGCAAATCCATGACTATCCTTCCAGGTAGGAAAAGGAGAGAGGGAGCCATGAGCGTCTGCAACTTGATTTTGCGGCTTGGCATAGGAAGTTGTGTATTGGGCAACCAGATGATTCCGCCATTCTGTATCCTCCCACTTGCCTTACTCACACCTGTAGTTCCATTGACTTCAGTGGATTATTTTTGTGATTTAGGCACAATCTAGTTCACTGACAGCAGAACCCTAGCATCACACTGTTGCTTAGTTACCCGCACCCCCCGCCGCCGCCAAATTCACCCTTTCTGTAATGGTCTTGAGCTGAATTCTCCCTTGGTAGGATATGAGTAGTGAAGATCGGAAGGCAGTGGGAGCTACTCCTATCTTTCATTGGGCAAAGTGGACTCCTTGATTTCAGTGGAGTTACACAAGGGTTGAATGTGGTCTGTCTCCCCCGCCATCTCTCACCCCAGATTGGCAAACTGCCTGATTTTTTTAAGTTCATTTTTCTCCTTTATTTTTCCAATTACATTACATTAAAAAAAAAGCGAAAAGCATTGTTGCATTTATTTTTTTTTTAACCTAAGAAACGCAATGTGGGAACAAAGGAAGCACAGTGAGGCCTGGCTAATCTGTGCTGGATTTGTCTGCGTGCCTGGCTGGATGAAAGATATATTGCATGTACAGTATGTACCAGTGATAAAGCCATCGCAAGACTTCCTTTGTTTTAACGCCGTTTGCAAACTGATTCAGATTAATTGGTCTGACTATCGTGTCTGTCAGCTGATGGAGAAGGTTTGGCCTCCATATTTTGTATTGTTTCAATCTGTCTACCATCCATGGTTCCTTCTGCCAACTGGGTACAATTCCAGCCATAATATTTCATTTAATCAGCAAGTGGCCAACAACTAGACTATGGTTATTACTGTTCTAATAAGCTTTTAACAACAAGCACAAGCACAGTGCGTTTTAACAAGATAATTATTCAGTGGAACGGCGCTCCATATTAAATGCAGTTTTCAATGATTTACATTAAACTGAAAGGATGCCAGAAATGTTATGTTATTTTACATGGACTTTTCTCTTTATAGTTCAACATTTGCTTTCACAGAAAAATACACACAGAGCATAGAGTACTTGTCATCAGAAATTAACATACACACACATTTTAAGTGAGTTTTAGAGAGCAATAGCAGTTTTACATCTGTCTCATCATTTGCGCAGACTGGCTACAAATGCAATCTAATAGCAGTTCTAGCTGGGAATTCAGTTTTTACTGAGAGAAGACATGATATCCAGAGATTGAGGGAAACGCAGAACCCCAGAAATTTTAGCTACTCAGCCAATTTTGTGTGTGCGCGCTTTCTGTCACATAAAACCACAGACATGTTTCTTTTTAAAAATTAATGAAATAAAATTAATCAATCAATTGCTGGCTAATTTGTATTTATTTCTATTTAAATTACTTAAATTTTTCTTTTAATTTAAAAATGTCATCCTCCTGCTCTCATATTTTCTTTCCCTTGCTCCTTTCTCCATCTTTCTTGTTGGAAAGGAAAAGTGGGAGTTAGGAAGAGCATCAGTAGCGATTCTCCATGCAGATTAAACAAGAGAATTCTGCTCCTGTGATTTACCGGACTTTAATGTTCCCTACTGAAAAACAAGTTTAATTTGAATCTTCTCACCAAACCTGGAAGATGTCAACACTCCAATCCACCTTCTTTTGAAACAAAAAAAAAACCCCTCCAGATTTTAATGTGCATGTAAATCTGACCTTGCAAGATTTCCCCACTCTGTAAAAATTACAAGATCACTTTTAAACCAGTAGCAAATTTCAGAGTCTTTCTGCCCCTGTCGCCCAATCAGAGATGGCATACTCACTTTACGAAAGTTCTCATGATGTATAACTAAGTGTTACTTGAAACCTGTGTGACACCAGATGAGAACTTCTGTGAAAAACAATATAAAAGTGCAGTGCGCCGATGCTCTGTGTGTGAGTGAGCCCTTTAGCCGAGCCACAGAGAAGATAAGGCACATTCTGTTACTGCTAGCTATGGGGGAAGCTCCTTTAGCGTAAGTTTTAGAAGCCTGTGATTTTGGAGCAGAAGGACCAAGGTTTTAGTCCCTGGTCTGTGGGTGTGTACAGCATGTGTAGTTGGTCTAGTGGTTGTGCATGATTGTTGGCAGTACCCAGATTTGTTATGGCACGACTTAGGAAGCCTAGTGGTATAGGAGAATCTGACTAAGGTGGTGTGTTAGTAGTATCAGCATTATTAGTATAATTTCCAAACAGCAGGGAACACATTTGAGAACTCATAGGCCCAGATCCACAGCTGGTGTAAATAGGGGCAGCGCTATTGATTTCAATGGTGGTTCACAGCAGCTAAGGAGCTTGGCTATTGGAGCGTAAACCAAAACCTGGAAGGAAGGTGCATGAGAGAGTTGTGTTTTCAGAAAGATAGGTTGAGTTGGCTGCAGCATTGAAGCTTCAGGAGAATATTTGGAGCAGATTCCCTCTTGTCCACCCCCTCCACTCAAATAGAGATCATGTGTGCTAGAAACAGGATTCCTTCATTCTACTGGGGCAGTTCCCTTCATTCCTGTTACACCTCCTGAATGGCTGGTGCAGGAAGCGATCCATTACTGGCATGTTTGAGACAGATGTTAAAACTGGTGGTCGGTTAGCTATGGCCTTTGGGTTTGCTTGGGGCTTCTGCTGTAGTCATGCGTGCTTCTTTGTCAGATGAAAGATCCAAACAATTTCACTTCTGGTATTTCCAGCTGGGTTTGGGTTTATCTGAAAGGAACCAGGCATCCCTGCATTGGTGTGTAGCTACCTCTAGGCACAAGCGGAGTACTTACTATCTCCATTCCCTTTCCCCCCTTCCTATTTTTTCTTTCTCTTCCTCTAGGTCCAGGTCTGGCCTTCATTGCCTACCCAAAAGCTGTGTCCATGATGCCAGTGCCTACCGTTTGGGCTATCCTTTTCTTTGTTATGCTTCTGTTGCTTGGACTGGATAGCCAGGTTAGTAAACATAGTAATGGACATATATGTTTTATTTGTCGCCATGATGCCAACAATGGCAACCCCATTATAAATGGGGCGATTAAAAATAATAATAAAATACCAATGAGGCTGCTTAAATGAAGTGCCTGTGCTGCGAACCCATGCGTCTGAATGGAGAAGCTGCTTTGGTCCATACGTAGAGACAACGAATAAGTTAGTGGTGGCAGGGTCAGCATGATCTTGTGCATTAAGGTTTTGCTGTCGGGACCCGGGGGAGTCCAAGGGGTAGAGCAATGCACCATGGCCCAAATGCTGCCCCACAACACACCACCATTTGTGGTAGGTGTGCAACATTATCTGAGTCTGGTGAAGGAGAGAGACTCATCACAAAGGTAAGGAAGAGCCGGGGCCTGTGCCTGCAAGGGGCGGGGTGCCATTGAAATCAATTGGCACGGAGGTTTCTGAGCCCGGTAGGGCTTGTGGACTATGCGGGAGTGAATTGCAGAGCGCACCAAAACGTTGCGGAGTAACTGCTCCTTGTGGACACTGCTGGTGTGAACTACAAGGTACCTAGTTTGTTGTAGTGTAGTGCTGTTCAAAGAGGAGGTTTTTTCACAAAATAGCAGCATAAATACCACAAAGGAATCTGTTAATCATTTCTAGATAGTCACAAGTAAACAGAGGCAACCAAGGATTACGCAGTAACTATAAACTGAGCTTGCCCAAGGTTTCAGAGCAACAGGCAACTCTTTGTACTCCGCTAACGTTATAAAAATTCACTCAACAAAGGCAACATGTTTATTGAACTCAAATCCTCATGTAGGCAACATGTTTATTGAACTCAAATCCTCGCTTATATGAGGAGAGATTCATAAGTGGTTTTTTTCCCGGTTGTTACCGGCTTAATCGCTCCAATTTGTAAAGTGTGGCATTTGTTCTAAATTGCGCTTTACTGCTTAATCTTTGAACTCTACTAAGTGACTTTCAGTCCCTTCCAAACTGAATGTTACAATGTCCAGTGCTGTGGTTCTACAACTAAGTGCTTATACAAATTTTAAGCTGTCTAGTAATTTTAAATAGCTCCTCACTGTGTAGAATAATTGAAACTAATTGGAGCGCTTAATTTCCTCTTCCTCCACTCCCCCTTTTTGGAGTGCAGTCAAGCAGGGTTTTGGAATGCCAGAGCATCTTAAGATCAAATCCAACCAATGGGAAGGGTTACATGTAAAAAGAAAAACAGTTTTACATAAGACTTTCAAATAGGAGTTCAACCAAGCGTTCAGTATTAACCACTAGATGGCTAGATGGTCCAGTAATATAGCTGCTATCCCATATTAGTGAAGGGTACAGAGTACAATGTGTTTAAAGGAAGTTTCTGGACATAGTAAGTATATTAATGCAAAGGATAGGATGATTTCTATACGCCAGAATATTGCTACTTCATGAACTCACTGCTAGATGTCACTGACTGTGGGATGAACCATTTACTTATTGACAACTCAGTGGGGCCAAACTGCTCTCAGTTACATCAATGCAGCTTAATGAAGTCACCGTTGTAAGGGCCTGATCCAAAGCTCATGGAAGTCAATGGAAGGGCTCCCGCTGTCTTCAGTGGGCTTTGGATTGTGCCAGATATGAGAGCAGAATTTGGCTGTCTTGATTTCTTTCTTTCTATTAGATTTGTTTGTGCACCATTAAATGGTCCATTTTCCCATACATAAAGTATCAGGCGGGTAGCTGTGCTGTGTTAGTCTGGATCTGTAAAAGTGGCAAAGAGTCCTGTGGCACCTTATAGACTAACAGACATATTGGAGCATAAGCTTTCATGGGTGAATACCCACTTCGTCAGATGCAGGTCATGAAGTGCTTCTGGCTGTCAATAAATTAGAGCCCTTTCCCCAAGTCTGGTTTTGTTTTATTTGGATTTGTCTTACATTCATTTTTTCAGTTGCAAGGACATACAGATAATTTTTAAAAAATAAAAACTATTCTAAGATGCTGAATTAGACAGAGTAAGATATTAGCTGATCTGCTCAGGACTTTGGTTTATGTTGCAAGTGAGAATATTTTACCTACCCTCTGTAAAGTGGCTGTATTGTTACAGCTATTAGAGAAGCACCTAAGGGTCTCAGTCACAAACCAGATGGCCCTATTATGCTAGGAGATGTAAAAACATATGTAAAGAATCAGAACTGTAGGACTGGAAGGAACTGCAAGAGGTCTTCTAGTCCAATCCCCTGCACTCAAGGAGGGCTAAGTATTATGTTTGTACAGCGGCCAAGGTCAGCCCTGGGGCTGTCGAACAGCTCACCAGCAGCCCACTGCCCGAGAGCAGTCCCCTGCCTGCCAGAGCAGCGCCCAGGATTGGGTCAGCCCCTGGGGCTGGTACAGCAGTCGTCAGCTCCTGCCGCAGGAGCAGTAGGAGGGCTGGAGCAGTTGCTCTGTTTGTCCACTCCCGCCTCAGGGTATTTTTAGTAAAAGTCATGTCGCAGGCTTCTGTCAATTTTTGTTTATTGACCGTGGCCTTTCCCTGACTTTTACCAAAAATACCAGTGACAGAATCTTAACCTTACCCTGTACTGTTACTGAATAATTGGTCTATTTACAGTGTGTAAAGTATCTGCACAAATTTTTGCAGGAGTGGGGTCTAAGTTTATGACAAGATGTAATAGGTGGATGAAACAAACAAACTGGGGAAGTGGGGTTTTGTGGAGAGAAAAAAATTTGCAGGGCTGTATTTCATAGAATGAATTTTCACCAGTATAACTGAAAACAGAATTTGTCTCTAATTATGTACTTTAACTATGCAGTGTATATAAATTTCACCAGCACATCAAATGAAGACAAAGATTGAGAGATGCTGCCTCAGTTCAGGAGGTTTAGCTTTTCGAGTATTTTTCTCTACCTCTTTTCTCAAATGCACTTTTTGTTCATCAGAAACATCTACAACATAAAAGCCACATGAGCATTTTCCTCTCATCACATTCATTTCCTTTAGGCTTCTAGCTTATGTTTATAAGAAAACCAACTTAATGTGTAAATACAGAGCTCCTAGGGGGTGTTTAATTAAGACAAAAGAGAATGAAATGTATACTGTGTATATTTCAGTTTGTTTTTTTCTCCCTTTAGTTTGTTGAAGTTGAAGGACAGATCACGTCACTAGTTGATCTGTACCCATCCTTCCTAAGGAAGGGTTACCGACGGGAAATCTTCATTGCTATAGTGTGTTTCCTTAGCTATCTTCTGGGACTAACTATGGTGACTGAAGTAAGTAATACTGATGATGGCGCGCTTTATTTAATTTAATTTAATGTATTTATTTATTTATTTTACTATCAGCATGTATCCTCATTGACATTGTGAATCAGATGGCATAAAGCAAACCGCTTAGAAGAACACCACCACTTAGCTCCTACATCGCCCTTTTGATCCCTAGATGTCAAAGTGCTTTGAAAGGGAGGTAGATCTCTTTATGCCCATTCTACAGATGGGGAAACAGAGGCACAGGGAAGTGAAATAGAACCTAGGACTTCTGACACCCAATCCATTAGTTCTCAACTGGTGGAGAGGGGATGTCATGAACAGTTACATGGATATATGACTACCCTTCCTTTCTTTATGGCTACATAGGAAGAGGGTCCCAAACCTTTTTTCTGTTATAAAATGGGGTCACAGTATCGAACCACTGCACTAGCCAATGATGCCTCATTGCAAGCCAAAAAATTAAGCACTTGGAATTTCCAGAAGCATCTACTCAGCAATATGACATATCTAGTCTGAACGTAAAAAAAATAAAAAGATGGAAAATCTGACTGTCATTCCCGTATAACCTAGTTTACATCTACTTCCTAAACAGATAGGTGCAGAAGAACAGCTAAAGACTTTGGGAATGAAAATCTTTTCAAAACAAAAGCTTGAAAATTAATCACCCCATTCATAATGCAACAAGAATGATAGAAAGGGGCTTAAACCAAAGATTACTTTAAAGAGCTTTGCATCTCATTTCTGATTCTGAAACTTTTAAAACATATATATAATCCTAATAACTCCAAATAAATTCACTCATCTGCTCTAGCGAAATTTGTTTATTATGCTGTATATTTCTCTTTGATGAAGTAGCAATTTGGCTGGGTAACTACATTGTCCCTAGCCAAATTCCCTCTTGACCTAAACTGTTGACTAGTACTGTTCTGCCGAGTTGAATAGCTCCTGACTTTCACCACAGCTGCACTTCAGTTGTGGGATTTGTGTATCTAAATCAGATCTCTGCAAAGTACATGCACATTATTGTGTGTGCCCAAGTGAAAATTTGAGTCAAGTTTGTAGTACTCTAAGATCTTTTAAAATGAAGTATTTCTTATTAATGTAAAATATTATTTTTACTGTGGGGCAGATTCCGATACCATTGCTCAACTTCCTCCACAAGGAAACTCAGTAATTTCAATCGTGGTATCTAAGGTACTATACAACATGAGTAAAAATGCCAGAAATCTGGCCCCAAATTATCAAAAGGGTGGTAGGACTCTTCAATGCATATTGTAAAACAGGTTGAGATTGTTAAACTCAAATCTAGCATGATGTGTTGGGGTGTATAGCTTCCATCTAGTCCATTCAGTGAAGTAGGGTCTGATTTTGGTTACAGACATTTGAATCAGTGAAGTTACTCTGGATTTAATTTGGTATAAGCAAGCCTAGAATCTGTTCCAATAAGTGCACTATTGTGATATTTATCTTAGAAATAACACAAGCCTTCTTTTGAAGATCAGACTTAAAACAAAATCTGAGGGATCTCTATAAGAATTAAAATAATGTCCATAACTGACATTTCGAATACACTGACAATTTGTCCAGAAATGTTAATGTGAAACTAACATAAGGAGTGAAGAAAATTACATCCATATAGAACTACAATTCAGCACATTTAGAGCAATATGTGGCAATGAAACTGGACATATCTGTGTAATATTTAAAAGTAATAGAGAGAGAGAGAGAGAGAGGTCATGCTGAGAAAATATCTTTCCATTAGACTCATAAATGGAATATCTCCTAGTGCAGAGGTGGGCAAACTACGGCCCTCAGGCTGGATCTGGCCCCTCGGGGCTTTGGATCTGGTCCGCGGGATTGCTACCCCCGTGGCGCCACACCGCTCCGGGAAGCGGCCACACCATGTCCCTGCAGCTCCTGGGGGTGGCGGGTGGGAGGGCAGAGAGCTCTGCACGCTGCTCTTGCCTGTGGGTACCACTCCCAAAGCTCCCATTGGCCAGGAATGGGTTACCGCGGCCAATGGGAGCTTTGGGGGAGGTACCCCCCTACTGCATCCCGCACCCCTCCTGCACCTCAACCCCCTGACCTGAGCCCCCTCATACACCCCGCACCCCTCCTCTGCCCCAACCCCTTGCCCTGAGCCCCTTCCTGCACACCTCACCCCCTCCCGCACTCCGCCCCTGTACCCCAACCCCCTGCCCCGGCCCTGCAAGCAATTTCCCCACCCAGATGTGGCCCTCGGGCCAAAAAGTTTGCCCACCCCTGTCCTAGTGAGATGACTTTAGTCTCATTAGAGGAGTTTATGTTAAAGACCAATTATTTCTTTTCATATGTTTCTATAAATGCCCGTACAAAAATATCTTTAAGAAGGAAAGACTTAAGTGTCTCAGTCGGTTATACTAAGTGGCTTAATTTTAATCAATAATCTTCTGCTTTAAAGTGCTTTCAGTGATAAACAAGCATCTTTTCTAGGGAGGTTAATGCTAAGTACTAACCTTTAATAGTTGATTGACATTTGTACTTGCTAAAAAGCAATAAGATATTTTGGTAGAATTTTACTTTTTATAAACAGTCAAGAATTTGGTTCAGCATGGTTTTCTGTTCATAAGGCTATTTTATTTTGAATTGAGTATAGAGCACTCAGGGTTTTAGTGACTGATCCTAACCCTTTTGTGTATCTCTTTTACAGGGTGGCATGTATGTGTTTCAACTCTTTGACTACTATGCAGCTAGTGGTGTATGCCTTTTGTGGGTTGCATTCTTTGAATGTGTTGCTGTAGCCTGGGTTTATGGTAAGTAAGGATCCCTAGGTCTAACATGAATCTTATCATGAGTCCATAATAAGTTTTACCTATTTGCTGGTCAAAGCTAGCAAGACACCATTCAGCAGACTGAACCATCCATTCCTGACTAGTCTGTGGAAGCACCTGCTATTTTGCCATTATTGTCATTTTGCTCTTCATTCTAAGGGCCACATTTTCAGCTGGGCTCAAGTCAGCCTCCAATTGTTTCACACAGAAATGAATGTTTTTTGCATGCTCATTGGTAGTTAGATGCACAATTAAGCATTCCCATGTGTAAATGTAAGATCCAGAGCTGAACTTTCGGTCGATAGTGAAAAGCTCTGATTGTGTCTCAAAGACCTATCTTCTAAAATTGTCATCTCTACATGGGTCAAGCCAACCAAATAGAAAACAGATGATAGAGAGCCTACAGAAAATGTATTATGTCTGGTTATTTTTAGGTGATTCAGATTTCCTAAATCTGACAATAATCTATGTTGCCATTTTGACTGGCTATGACTGGTCATTTCCACAGTTCTTCATGAACTATTAATATTATAGTATTAATTATAAATACTATTCTTTTACTTCATATTGAACCACAGTAAAATTTAGATTGAAATGGGCCGTATCAGTTGTTACTCAGTCCTTTCTCAGGCAAAACTTTTGCCAACTTCCATGGTAGTTCCGGGGTTAGTATTCTGCTGTACTAACGCAGTATTCTACTGCAACAGTATGAGAAGAGAGACGTCCCTCAACCTTTCAGCGCCACCATGCGCGGCTTTTTTGAAAGTCCTGTACATCACCCTTGTTGAACAATATTGTACACAGCCCTTTAATGTAACATATCCTCTTTACTATGGAAATTAGCATCCATGAAAATATAAACAGTGCATCTGATGCACTTAGCCACAGACACTCCTCTCTAAACACAGACAGCTCCCATAGACTCAAAACAAGCCACTATTTTTCCTCTTTAGCTCCTTCTCAGCCCCAACTGTGCAGCTGTCTTAGTGCAATACCAGTTGGTTACTGCTGTCCTACACTACGTGGCTTTCATATCCAGGCTCCTGATAGTGCTCTTTTCTTCACCAAATCACCAAGTGACTATGTATTCCAGGCGCTGATAATATTTACGATGCCATTGAAGATATGATTGGATACAGACCTGGTCCCTGGATGAAATGGAGCTGGATTGTAATCACACCACTTCTTTGCGTGGTAAGTACAGAATCACACTATTTCTCATCTTGCACATGTTCCTTCTTCCAACCTTTGTCCTGGTTTTTTGTCCAGTAAGGGGGAACTTCCCACAGGGCCCTGCGTGCAGGTACGAAACTGAAAGGGGTACACGCAGTTTGGAAATGCTCCATTTCTCATTTAGTATTATATATAACACAAAAAGCTACGCTGCAAAATCAGGCATTCGGACGTTAGGAAATGCCAGAATGAAGGTTGCCTGTGCAAGATTGCCTTGTCCGTTCAGTCCTCCCCATAGCTCCTTGTCCAGTTTCAATGCTCTCCCTGAGCCAACTGACTCCCAACCCTACCCCACCCTGTTTCCCTCATTGATTCCCAGTACCAGCCTTCCCACCCAGCCACACCTAGCCTCACCTCCTCCCCAACTAGCTCCCTGTCCTTGGCTCCTAGCCCAGCCAGTCCTAGTCTCCCTTCAGCTCCAAGTCCCAATCTCCTCCTCTATCTCCCAGTTACAGTTCCTCTCCCCGCTCTACTTCCAGTCTCACTAGGCTTCCTGTGTCAATCCACTTTTCCCCCCAGCTTTGTCCCATCTGTATAAGAGTTAGACAGCTTCCTCCTCCACATTGTCTGAGGACCAGCAGGGGGCTGTCACTGAGAGCAGAGATAGGTTCCCTATTTTGATTTCCGGTGCCTGACCCTGTGCGGATGGTATATGCACAGTCTGGTCAGCACTAAGACCTGTGAGAGGTTTGAGCATGGTCAATGAAGATGGAATCGTTGGAGCTTTTAGTGTTGAGCTCTAGAAAGTCTCTGCTGAACATGTGTTAACTATGATTTTTTTCAAAGGCTTATTTATAACTTGGCCAAATTTGGGCAGATTTTCTTGGGGATGGTAAAAGTCCGCTCTCTGAAACATAGGCCATCCTCCTGCCAAATTCCAAGTCCCTACACCAAAGTATGGGGGGCATTAGAGCATTTCAAAGAAACGATCTCAAGAGTTTTTCAAAATGGGCAAAACAATATATTTTTTCCTAGCCTTGTCTTCAGAAATGACTGAACCATTTTGGCTGAAATTTTCCAATCAATCAATATCTATCAATCAACTTTAGGCAGACACTCAGCATGGAAAACTTCAGCCCAAATGGTTAAAGTTTGGTAAAGTTATAAAACATCTGAAAACAGGATCTTATACTGGGAAGTATTGAGCAACCTTAAGCATAGACAGTAATACCAACCCCTCTAAATTTATAGCGGAGCAGTGTCAGCTAGTCTTGATGAAGATGTTGGAAGTTTTTATGCCAGTGGTGTGTAAATGTTGACATTTTGAGGTGGACAGCTGTAGCACATGGCCTCAATGCAGCAGAATTCTTATATGCAAGGCAGGGGCTGGAGAAAATCAAGTCCCCCTCATATTCATATTTCCTGTTTTCTTGCAAACACACACAGAGAGAAAATATTTCCTTTCTCACTGATGCATATTAATGCAACACAATAGAATCACATGTTCGGTGTAAAACCTCCTTACTGTCAAAGCAAGTGGGCTTGCGTGTTGAGTGTAGGTGTCTTGACAAGTGATCTCCCTCCCTGTCTTTCTGACACCTAACATATATGTATGGCACCTATCATATATGTATTGGCTAACACCATGCTCACTGTTCAAAGTGAACACAGATGAGGAGAGTTCAGGAGAGAGGAGATACTTACTGTAAGAGTACTGTCATAATATCCTGACCAGGACTCTGGAACAACAAAAGAAAAGCGTATCCCCTTATAATCCATCATTGGATTTACACTGAGATCACTGCACGATGGAACAGGACTCTGGAGGTTAACCAGTGCTGTATGGATGCCCATGCAGTGCAGACCTGACTCACTGGGCTTATGGCAATCTACCTCACTGTTAAGTGTCTGTTTGATTTAAGGAGCATCCAAGAACCTGGCATCCAGACTGTAGCACAAAACCTATTTGTGTTGGTTGCAGAGCAGAAATAAGTAGTTTTCCTAATTTTGCAAGGGGGAAGAGCATATCTTTCCCTTGCAAAGTAACCAGTACTGAAATAAAGCATCTTTATGCTGGAGGACAAGTTGGTCAGTGTTAGGAGATAAGGTAAAGAACTGCACAGAGAACTCCATTTGCAATGCACAAGTGTTACTGGTTCTACAAAATGCAGGAACTGTGCTACATGTTTGAGTGCTATCTTCTGGGACCATATCTATTAATTGGCTATTTACATAAATATGCACATATAAAGCTCTCTTGTAACAATTTCAGTGTAGAATGTCTTTCCCAGGGTTTAAAATGCTTAGCAAAGTTGGCCAGTGCTGCCTTTTACTGCCTTCCTTTTCTGGATCCCAGTGATACCCTATCGTGTGTAAGCTGCAGTGGATCCACAATGCTAGTACCTATTCTATAACCCTTCTTCTTGTTTTGTTTTCCTTCCCTCACAGGCGTGCTTTATCTTTTCTCTGGTCAAGTATACACCTCTGACCTACAACAAAGTTTACACATACCCTGACTGGTCCATCGGCCTGGGATGGGTTCTTGCCCTTTCCTCCATGACCTGCATCCCATTGGTCATGGTCATCCGCATTGTAAAGTCGGATGGCTCACTTATTGAGGTAAGAATGACCACACAAATGATGGGTGGATGGTTACTTCGTGTGTGTGTGTGTGAGACACAGAGAGAGAAAAGTTTAACATTTAAGAGTAAACGGTGGCTTCAGTTGGGGGCCACTCTCTTTGTATCTGCTTTGTTGATTTGGCTCCAGGAAAGTTATTTTAACATACAGTGGATAAAGCAAGCCACACTGGAGAGGTACAGTATGGCCCACACTTGTCCATGTCTTTAATATGGAAGGGCTGCCAGTGGAGAATACAGACCCCAGCATGCTAGCCTCCACCTTCTCCATCTTGATAAAGATGAAGCATGGCATGCTGTGACATGAAGCTGTCTTCTATGCAAAAGATAGGCCAGCTGCAGCCTGATCCATGTTATGCAAAATAATCACAACCCTTGGAAAGCTGCCATTGTGGCTCTTGGTAGGGCAAAGTTGAACACCTCAGTTTAACCAATATAAATAATCACTTTTCAGATCCTCTTTCAGCAAACATTATGAATCCTATCTAACTAGATTAAATCCTAAGCCTTCTGGCCTCAAAAAAAAAATCAGCTGATATGACTTGCCTTCCATGGCTGTGTTCTTTTTGTTCAACAAAATGTTCCCTCTCTGAGCACAGTTGTTTTGTTAGTCTAATTTCACACAGAAACTAAACTATGCCTATGTGCACCAGAGTTCAGTTCGCAAGGCAAAGGGAGCTCAACACACAGTTCAGTAGGAAAATAGTAGCGATAAGATTAGAGATAGAAAAGTTAGAGAGAAGGCCAAATCTAAATCTGCACCAAAGAACCCATGGAATTTTGAGGATATTTAGTACCACATGTGAAGGCCATGCCTGACCTTATCTCTAGTCAAAAGCTTAATTCCCGAATTTTAGGAAAACTCTTCTGAACTTTTTGGCTCTTCTCTCTCTCCCTCTCGCATTCTAAAATGACCCAAATGAAACACTGGCTCCAAATGCTCCCAAACTTTGGGGAAACTTGGATTCAGATCTGAACTTTACAGCTTGGGCCTGCCTCTGGCAGATACATGCTCAGTGCACCTCAAAGACGAGTCAAATACATTCTTCTATTCGCCCTTCACAGTATTTCTTCATCTTCTCTTCAAACTGTGCTTTTTTTCAGTAAAGAAAGTAGCTTTTCCCAGAGCATAGTAATACACTTGAATGTGTGCGTTCTCGAAGTTTTAATGGTCTTTTTAGTGCTGGCTAGGACATTTTGTTGGGGGGTCTTATTTTCCTGCCTGCATTCTCACCATCTATTCAGAAAGAGGGCTAAAAGTAGCCAAAGCTGCCTTTTAAAATCATCTTAGGAGGTAACCACTTGTCAAATGCCATCTAGTTCCTTCTTTGTGAACTGAGAACTAGAAGAAAGGTCTCAGCTTGCCAATGAACTACCCTGTTTAAAGGCAGGATTGTTTTCAATACAATGAGAGAGAACACATGAATCGGAGGAGACTCTATAGCACTGAAATTCAACTTGTGTTTAGTCAGGCTCTCTGACTTCCCATCCAGTGAGGCCCTAGTGCTCCTTCTTGAATAAAATATTAGGGTTGGAAAGGATATTCTGGGTCATGTAGGCCACACTGCTACATAGCCATAGTACAGTTTCCATTAATCTTATAGCATCCCTGAATATTTGATGGCCAAGTTTAGCCTCAAATACCTCTAATGATGGTAATTTCACAACTTTTCTTGAGTTACGAGCATGCTTTTTCTCTGATCTCCAGTCCTTAAAGATACTGGGTTTCATTCTCTAAGTGAGGCCAAGGGCTCAAAAATAGACTGAACTTTTACATGGATAATGAGATAGTTACATTAGATAGGATAAAAATAGCTTTAGGGGGATATATATCCATATGCTTCAGAGCATACACCAACTATGAATTGAAGGGGATAAGGAAGAAAGCTCCCTATTGGGCAGGTTGGTTAGCATCTGATATCAGCCATTCTTGGACTCAGGATACTGGACTAAGTGGACTACTGGTCTGAGCTAGTAGGGTATTTACTAATGACCTAGCCTAATTCAGATCCTGGGTTTAATGGTAAAGATGAAAGTGGCCTCCCTGACAGTGAGCCAGATTAATTGGTAGAGTCACAGGAGCTGCTCGTGGCAGTAAGCACTATGCTTGCGGATAAGCAGCTGCGAGATGAAGCCCTTCATAAGACGCTCAAGAGCGTCTGGAGAGAACTATGTTTTATGACAACACACTTTTCTAGACTCTTGCTCTTCGGATCGACGTGGCCATTTTTCTAACCCTTGGCTGTTGCTCTTTCCCTTTTCAGAGAATAAAAGCAGTGGCTGCCCCTAAGGAAATGAATCGGTGGGCCAAAGAAACAGAAAGCACCACCTCGTTCTGCACCAATGGAACTCCTAACGGTGGATTGATTAAGCCAACTCATGTCATTGTGGAGACTATGATGTGAGCTCTCTCTGTGAGAGGATAAACCTGCTTTAACTGCCATTTACTAACCATAGATTCTCATAGGACCGGGTTTACAGAGCTTTATATTTGCACTAGGATTTATTTTTATTTCTCACAGAGAAAGTTGTTTTTTGTGGTGTTTTTTCTCTCTCTCTTTTTTTTTTTACATATTTTGTAAGGTAATCACAGCAGAAGCCTCGCGCAGGAGGCAGCTTTCATATCAGACTAGACCTATTACAGGAATTTACTACCATTGGGGTTTTTAACACATGTTAATAGCTCTCTGAATATTATACATCTTATCACTTGAAATTGATTTTCTTGCCAGCAATATATTCAAATCTCAGAAAGCAATTTTTTAGGTGCTGGTGTGGTTGGGAACAGGGTAAACAAACCCTAGAACTCATGAGTGAGCTCTGTTGAGAGAAATTGCAAAAAAAAAAAAAAGAAGCCAAAAGGTGGATGTTGCTGCAAGGGATTGGTTTTCAAAGGTGTAGTGCTTTCGTCCTCTGGTTCAGGCAGGGTGAATGACCGATTTCTGAGTCATGATGCTACCTTTGCTATGGTCAATATAAAAATATATATCTGGTCAGCTGAAGGAGAGACATGTATGGGGGAGGGGCAATGCAGTTAGGAATTAAATACCCAATCAGGACACCTGTCCCTCTTGAGCAGCGTGTAAAAAGTCCAGTCACAGTAGAAGAGAAACTACTTATTGCCTACAGAAGACATTTTGCCTGAGGAAGGAGTTTTGTGCACAGACCCGTTAATTTTCCAGCATGCCATAGGTTAGCTGAGGTGTTACTGGTTTAAACTTGCACTTTGTACGAACAGAATGGTAGGAGCAGCCTGTGTGATAGTGAAGATCTGAATTATGGAGAGGCAGCATTCGTGTTTTATGGAATTTAAAATATATATGTATTTTGTAAACTGCTGGTCTTTGGTAGCAAAAGAAAAATATATTGAGGACAATGATCACACCAAGCTTAACGCCCAGCATGTTATTCATTACCACAGGAGCAAAGCAGCCCAGGTATATATTGTTCACCAGGCATTTCCAGCAGGCACATTTTTAATAATAGTAATTAAATTAAGAGAACAACAATGCTTAGCACACCCCTATGCGCTGTTCATCCATATACCTCAAATTGGTATCCCTGTGTATTTATTGTACTATTGTTGTTGCAGTTGGGAAAGCAGGCCCTGGAAGGGAAAGTGACTTGTCCAAGGTTACAGAAACTCAGTGGCAGAGCTAGGGCTAGAACTCAGGTCTCCTGACTGTCTTGCCCCAGAGGACCATACTGTCACCATTTTGTTTTTTGGGTAATGCATTTATCAGGGACAAAAAAGGGGGAATTCCACCTACTGTAAACTAGGGCTTTATGTAAACTAAGAGAAGTAAGTATGTAATTTTTCTTTGGTTAAAAAACATTACATACCATTCCAATTTAGACTTAAAAGAAAGCATTTAATGCAGTAGAAAGCTGCTAAGCAGTTTTTAAAGCTGGATGGCTGTAGGTAAATTGATCACATAGGCCAGGTCAAGAATTTCAATCGAGATTTGCTCCATGAAGAATTTCAAACATCTGGATAGATCTTGTTTCACAAACCTCAATACATGCTGAGAAGAGGCTCCCTAAAGAAATCCAGCCCTTTCCATTTGGGTACTGTACTTGGGAGATAATCCTCCTAATTGTAGTACCAAAGTTAGGCTAGCCAAAGGGATCTGGGGGGAGCTTCAGCAGCCGAGTCTGTACCTGCTTATACTATTGCCAGTTCAGTTTGTCCATGGGTAGATTTTTGCAGTTTAAATGGGAACATATCCAGTTCTTAACATTCCTACATGGGACATTTTAAAAAAGATGTCCCATGCATTAACTGTATGCAGTGTTGTTACAGCCATGTCGGTCCCAGGAGATTAGAGAGACAAGCTGAGTAAGGCAATATCTTTTGTGGGACCAACTTCTGTTGGTGAGGGAGATAAGCTTTTGCGCTACACAGAGCTTTTCTTCAGGTCATGCACTAACTGGTCATTGCAGCAGAAACTTGTCATGTTAGTATTAATGTAAAATGGAAGGGGCAATTTAGAAATAAGAAAGGGACCAAAAAAAAAGTGTCTTGTATAGTTGGAGAGTCTTTATAATTTGCGTCTCTGTTTTTAAGTCAGAGGGGCTGAATTCCAGCAACAAGAACAGCCAACACCACATTAATTTTGTTTTCTTTTCCAATTACTGTATTATGAGAGTTGCAGATGAAACACTTATAATTTGTTATGGCAACTATCACATCTCGTGCTGAAGGTAAAAGCCACCCTGAAGCTACTCAGGGTGTCTTGACCACCTCAACAGAAGAATTTTCTAAGCCAACATGATTAAAATTGGATTTTGAGAACTTTACTGAAGAAAAAAAAAACAATTAAAATCAATTCCTGTCTTAAATATTGTTTTAACCTTTGACTATCAAAAGGCAACTAAATTAAAGCTAAAACTCTGTCAGACATGTTATGTATTCCAGCCTTTGTGGAAATGGAGAAGGCCTGAGTCAAAGCCTGCTGCAGTCAATGGAAGGATTCTCAGTGGGCTTTGGATCAGGCCTTTTGTCCTTCTCAAAATCTCGTCATACTTTGTGTATAGGCACAATGGCATGAGTTAAGGTGAGAATAGCAACCCAATAATTAAATTCCTCATTTCAGTTAGTGTAAATTACAGTAACATATTTTGTTATAGACTCACATTTTGTGTGTGCACACATACTCTAGAAGGGGTACATCTGAGAGGGACACTAATTAGAAAAATAGTTTGACGGTTGAGATTGAGATTTCATGCTTCACACATGGTGGAGGGTGGATTTGCATTAGGAACCAGAGGGTTAATACTACACCTTTAAAACTACAAATAAACAAGAACGAGAGCCCAGCGCCATTTTGACTCAAACTGTGCCATTCAAATCAGTCGCTTCCATGTTCCAAGTGAAAGTGTCTCACACACATATGCAATGACCTCACTGAAGTTCTGCTGGTATAAGGTTCGCTGGTCCTGACTGTGCTATTCATCCTGACCGCAAGAAAGGGCCGGATTCATGAAGAGCTATTAAATCATCCTTTCTCTTGAACAGTCACCCAGAACAATGCTGGTCAGCATCCCACGGTTTTGAGCACCAGCGAGCCTATTCACAGTTTAGAATGTTTCCTAATGCTTTATCTACATTTTACCTGGTGGTAAACTTGCATTTCAACATTATAGTCTGCTAAATTAAAACAAAAGGTAAATGAATCTTTCAAGTTCATATTTTCTACGTATTTATGGTTGCAATGATAACTAATTTTCTAATTTACTTTGTAGCAATATGTGACCTATTTTACCTGCAGCGGAGGCACTAAATATCATGACTAATCATAGGTGAACTGATTTCAGTTAAGGGGAAAATACCCCAGCTGTTGGCCTCTTTTTACATTTCATGCACCGTTGTACTTTGTGATTTCTTCTGGGTTTGGAAATGGCAATATTTCCAACTTCACTGAAATCAGGTACTGAAAATTTCATGGGGGAAATCTTTCGCTCACAAGATTTTCAGACCAAAGCAGTGCAGATAATCGAAACTTAGGATTCTTATCTAAACCAAACCTTCCAAACTCTTGCAGTCCACCTGTCACTCGTCGTGATCTCATTAAAAGTCACACAGTATAATAACGTAACCAGTAGACTGTATTGGTACAACATGGTTTCATGAACAGAATTTGTTTTGGTTCTCATTAATTTTCCTTTTCACCTGTCTATTGATGACTCTGGTCCAAACAGATCTATGAGCTTCCATATGTTCTCACTGAAGTTTGAGATATGGAAACCAACATGGGTCAGTTCCTATGCAGCAAACGAAAATAAAAAAGGACAGTAGTTCTGTGTACCACCTTAACATATGTTGCTATCCAAGCTGCAGTGGAAGGTCAGCTCTTGCATGTGGGTTCGGGAAGTGGATCAGCAAACGTGAGCTGCACTGGTGCACTTGGAAAAAAAAGTGCAGCCTTCTAATCGTTTTAACAAGACAACGGCAGAGAATTTTATATTGTCACTGTAATCACATGATCAGTGGCTAATCAGAACTCCGGCTTGTTTTTAATGTAGTATGTGCCCTAATTGCTCACCTGCAGATGAACATGGCTACCCAGCCTCTGTCCCAAATAGCTCTAGATCTGAAGAAGGGTGAAATGCCCAGCAGTCAGTAGTACGTTGTTGAGCAGAATTGACAATTTGGTAATGTCTTTGTCATAAGTGGGTTCAAATCCTGTACCCACTGATAACAATAGCTTAACCGCCATTTGTCTTCAGTGGGAGAAGGACTGAACACCTGGAATAACTGGTTATGAAGCCATGGCTTGTGGTCACTGTGGGTCAGGTGGGGAGACAATGTAAATAAAGGGTTAAATAAGAGGTGTATTGAGTGGAGGGCACAGACTACTAAAGTGTTTCAAGTGCACTGGGAAGAAAGTTGGCCATCACCTCACATCGAGGAAATTCAGTGCATTTGGCACGCTCCCTGTAGCAAACAACTGTTTTCAATTCACATCTCAAATGAGACCCCCCACCACAATTAAAAACAGCCTTAGGGGAGGTGCTGCTATGTCCAGTCTTCAAAGTATTTACAGCATTCTTGGGAGATGATCTGATCAGGTATTGCTGGCAAAGAAAAGTGTGCAAAGGAAAAGCTCTTTTGAGTGCACTGCAGCACCAATGCCACCCCACCTTGTTTGATGATTGACAAGAGTGCACTGAAGTAGGGTGGGACAGGTTAGCCAGTATTCATAGGTGAGAAGCCTAAACCTCAAGGAGCCAAGATCACCTCTTCTTAACTAGTGATGGGGTGAAATAAAAGCTCAGAACCAACCACCCTGAACTTTGGGGAACCTAGGTTAAAATTCATGGCTGCCTCTGTCATAGGCTGAACTGAAATCCCAGGTGCAAAATACCCCCAAAGAGAGTTCAGATATGGATCTGAAGGTCACAGCTTGGGCCCATTTCTTCCAGAGTTAGATGCCAAAGCCTTGTATTTAGAATTAAAGGTTATTATTAACTCTCAGCTGAGAAGCGTTCAGGAACTTCTAGGACACAACCTTTAATCTGTTATATTTATTCATTGTTAATCTAGGATGAACATGCTCCTAATTGTACTAATTTGTTTACAGAGGAATTAATGTTAAATAGGACACGTTGGGTTTACAGCTTTGTGATGTATTACTCTTTAGTTTATTCTGAGCTACTCTAAGGAGGACATCAAAGCATCAGATCAAATCCCTAGTTACAAAGATAAACATGACTCAAGCATCTGTGGACACAGAACATAAGAAAACAAGCTGAGTGCATAAAATAAGATCTTGATCCTGCATGCCTTGGTCAGGTTAAAAAGCTCACTGATTTCAATGGACAATTTAATTTCAGCAGAAATTTTGCCCAAAACAGTGCCCAACCAGGACTACAGCTGGTCCAATTTTTTTTTTAAAGGAAATCTCCCCTGCCAAATGGAAAATGTTTCATTCAAAGAGTTCTAGTTTTTCCAAGGCAAACAATGTCAAAACATTTTCCGTCCCCCCCCCCCCTTTTTTTTTTTTTTTTAAAAAAAAGTGGAAATTTTGAAAAAAAATTCTTCAAAATTTCCATAAAAACATCAAATAAAACCCAGGTGGCATTTTTCAACCATTTCTAATCAAAAGCTAAAACAAGATCTGAAAAAGCTTAACCAAAATACAGCTTTAGAGTTGGTTTTAAACCTGGAATCAAGCAAGGATCAAAGTCTGTGAAGGCAGGTTGAAAAATGTGTGTGCAGGGGGGAGGGAGTCACAAAACTTTTGTTAATTTAGCCTTCCATTTTTTCCCCATTAAAATCAGAATTTTAGGCCCAATCAGAGGATACAGGAGAACTAGGAAAAGAAACTGGATTTGTTTAGCCTGGCACTTGTTGTCTGTAAATCTGCAGCTGAGGTGTGAAAAGGTTTTTACAATAGACAAAGTGGCAGAACACCAGTGTTGAAAAGGTGTTGGGAGGCTGAACGTTGTGGGACAGATTGAGGTGGGTCCATCATTTGCTCTTGTCGAAGAACTCAAGGATGTTCTCTTAGCATTGGATTAATTGAAGTACTGCTCTGAAATGCTCATTGTTTTGCTCGGATTTTTTTTTCAGTGTGATGTTGTGATTGTTACCTGATAGGTCTCCAGGGACTTCAGATAGTAAGCAGTGGTCCATCTTGTTTGATGTATTTAGCTAAAAACAGTGGTGGTGGTGATTTTTGTTTTTTATTTAAATTCCTAATAACTGTAACTACAGTATGTGATAAGTAGCACGTGGCAGAGTGACGATGTTGAAGTCACCTGACCTTTTTAAAAATTTTAACAATAATTTTTAAAAAAAAATCTGGTTTTGTTCTGAGCAGGACTGTTTGTATTTGAATAAGATCCTGGAGTGTAATTCAATCCTTAAAACTAGCCTTTGTGTATACAGTAAATGTTTGTATTTTGCAGTATCTGTTTTGATTTTTAGATAAAAATGTATATTGATATTTTTAAGTCATCTTTGCTTTTTTAGATGGAGTTTGTAATCACCTTATAACAGAAAATAAATTTTTCCTTTATAAATTAAACGCATCTGTCAGTTATTTTTAAGATTCAAATAACAGGAGACAACCTGTTATGCTCTGTGCTTATTGCAAAATACGCAAAATGCATGCTATGCTTTGGAATAGATTTCAGAATAGGATACTTTCAAATGACCGTGTTTCATTCAGTTGGGTCCTCACTGCTACACAACTATTAGACTTAGCAATCGGTGAACTCACCTCCAAGTTCCAAAGACAGTGGATGGTTATTCGTACTCACTCAAAATTTTGGGTGACTTCCCCCAATCTGCTTCATTTCAGCCTTGCTCAAGTTTTCACAACTTCCTTGCTTTGGATTCTCTCACCCCAATGCTTCCCTTAAGTTCAGCCCCTCCATCCTCCCTCGCCCCCACCCTCACTCACTTTCACCAGGCTGGGGCAGGAGGTTGGGGGGCAGGAGAGAGTGAGGGGTGCAGGCTCTGGCCAGGTGATGCTTACCTCAGGCGGTGGTGCAGTGGGACTAAGGCAGCCTCCCTGCCTGCCCTGGCCCCGTGCCACTCCCGGAATGGCCAGGTTGGCCCTGCAGCCCCGGGGGCAGAGGGCTCTGCGTGCTGCCCATGCCTCCAGACACTGCCCCCGCAGCTCCCATTGGCTGCAATTCCCGGCCAATGGGACCTGCAGATTCGGGGCATGGGCAGTGCCTGGAGACCCCCGACACCTCCCTGCACCTCCTGGGGACGCAGAGAGCCTGCCTTAGTTGTGCTGTGCCGCCGGATTTTTAGCTGCCTAAAATCTCCCGGTTTGGCTTCAGTAGCCTCCAGGAGATAAAGCCCAATTCCAGGAGACTCCCGGCAAACCAGGAGGGTTGGCAACTGTACTTAGAGGCAGGACAGGCATACTTGTGTTCATTGGTATCAAATGCTGCAGAGAAGTCCCGCAGGTGAATATGGATGCATTTCCCTTGTCTGTGGAGGAAATAGTATAAGGAGAAGAGAAGACTGGGGGGCGGGGGGGGACACATAACCTTTTACGTACTGAAAAACTGTTGTTACAATGAAGACGGTAAAAATTGTTTTTCTTAACCTCTCAGGATAGGGTGAGACACAATGGGCTTAAACTGCAGCAAGGTTGGTTTCGATTGGACAGTAGGAAAAGCTTCTGAACTGTAATGGTAGTTAAGCACTGGCCAAATTGCTTAGGGAGACTGTGGAATCTCTGTCGCTGGCGGTTTTTAACAACAGGTTTGGGTACAACAGATTTTCCACAGGTTGCACTGGCTTCCGGTTCCAGTCAAAGAGCTCTTCATGGTGTTCACCTGTAAGTTTTATATGACTCTAGGTACATTAGAGATTCTTGCCCATCCTAGTGCCATGACACTTGAGCTCAGCGGGACTGTTTCAATAAGCCTCTAGATTTGAATGTCTGGGCAAGTGGAGACAGGATCTGAGTCTGACCCCACATCTGTGTAAATCAGGAGTAACTCTAGTGAAGCTAATGAAATTAGCTGAAGGTTAGGGGTCTATTAGAGGAGTGGGTGGCTGTGGTTCTGTGGCCCGCACTGTAGAGGAGGTCAGACTAGATGACCATGATGGTCCCTTCATATTGCTATTCCCAGAAGACTGTGGCGGGCGCCAAACACCCCGCCGCCGAAATGCTGCCGCAGAGAAGCAGCAGCGGGAAGAAACGTCATTGCCAAAATGCTGCTGAGAAACAGGCACCGCGTTGGGGACCCCTGGCTTAGACTACGAGACTAGACTTCTGCACATGGGCTTAGTCAGGGACATATGAAGGATTAACAAGAAACTCCATGCTCTTAAATTGGCATTTTTTTTAATTTCTTTTTTTTTTTTAAATACAGAATTAGATACATACCATGGTTTGAAAATAACACATAACACGTCTGGTTCACAGTGAATTCAGTAACAAGGGGAGAAGAATTGCACAATCAGTTATTTCACAAAGGGCTTGCAGCCTTGGATAATCAGATCAGCTCCTGTTTGCTCTTTCCAAGAAAGGGACTAGCTACATGGATATGTTGGAGTTCAAACAGAAGAAAATCATTTCAGGAAAGGCCTAGGGCCTGTGTTATAGAGAGGTCAGATGAGGTGATCACAGTGGTCCCTTTGGGCCTTGGACTCTCTGAACTGTCCTGTACTGTTCTGGTGTTTTCAAGTGAAGTTTGTGAGCTAAAAATATGGAACATGTGCCCATCTTCTAACAAAGATTACTGGACTTGTTTGACATGGAAACTGCATCAAACACACCCAGTCACTCTCAGAACAGAGTTATATTGGGTATTACACTGCGGGGCATAAAATTAAATGAATTGAGCGCCAGAGAAAACAACTACCAGCCCTGGAGATTTGCACGCTGTTTATCCCCAGAGCAGTAGAGCACAGGCAGTCTAAGGGCTAGGGCCCCACGTCACCAGCACACTGGCTCACAGAAGGAGGTGGGCCTCCAGCCATGTGAGTGCAGTTCAGTTTCCACAGACCACTCAGTTCCGGGCCTCTCAGTGAGACAGACAATGAGGCAACAGACAAGTTTCCACATCACACATTCTAGGGAATGGACCATGAGAGTTCACCAGTTTATTTCACATTTCTCTGTGAACTACTATTCTAGGGCAGCAACCATCTGCCGCTACTGTCTTCAGCAGCATTTCAAATGGCAACCTAGGGAGAAGAATTTCATATATTAACATCCAGCCACGCACGTTTGTCTGTCACCTGCCTACCACCGAGCCAGACATCTCAAACTGGGCATTGATGGAGCCCTCTAAGCCTCTGACTCCTTTCACTTTAAGTGCCTCCTTAGTTTTCCCCACCTCAGTGTCCTCCACACTCATTTCTGAGCTACTGGTGACCCAAGCCTCAGTCATAGCACAGGCAAGGGTTGCTAGAGAATGATAATCCCTAAAAGCAGCCCACGTCAAGGAGCCGCTGTTGTGCGGTTTGTGTGACACCCAGACGGCTGAATACTTACTCAACGAGACTGTCCCCAAATCCGAGGAGAGTCTTCACATGACCTTGTAAAGCTACCACCACCACCCAGCAGTGAGGTTTGTAAATAACATTTTGTAGTACAATGGGTATCTTATTACAGGGCAGGTGCCTCCAACGTTAAGACAATCAAAAGCATTCCAGATGAGCTGCCAGATGTGATAACTTTTACCTTGTGTACAAGGGAGGCAGGGTTAAGAGGATACTGAACTGCTGAAACCACATTTGCTCCATTACACCTAACAAGATTTTATGCAATGCATACAGAGCCCTCTGGTTTACCCTGCATTGCTTTGGCAGTTGATTCCAAGTATTAGCTGCCGAACATCTAAAGGTCTTTGTTCTAAGGAATTTGCTACCTAGAAAGACAGACAAAGATCACAGATAAGAGCTGTTTACTGTAGCAATGACCTGACCACAAATATTTCCATACAAAGATTAGGTAAATTAAGAGGAATGATCACAGGTCAATCAGGGGCTTGATCTTGCAAGGCACTGATCCTTCTGGGCCTGATCCAGCAAAGTATTTAAGCATCCAACTGCTCCTACTGACTTCAAGGGAACTACAGATATACTTAAACCTTGAGACACTTAACAGCCTAACAGTGTGGCTGTAAAATTATACTGCCCACGGCAACAAATTGAATAAGCCTTAGATTATGTCTACACTGCAATTAGACACCCACAGCTGGCCCGTGCCAACAGGCTCGGGTTGCGGAGCTGTTTAATTCTGGTGTAGATGTTAGGGCTTGGGCTGCTGACAGACCTCTGGGACCCTCCCACCTTTCAGGTCCTAGAGCCCAAGCCCAAACTTTGACTCCAGGTTCTGTTGGCACCTAATTGCAGTGTAGACATACACTTCGTGGCTTGGGCAGCAAAATTGTACAGCCACACGTTGTTAAGTACACGCGGTAGGGTGACCATCTTTTCAAAAGGCAAAAGCGGGACACATGCAGAACTCTGTGGCTCTGCCCCCGCTCTGCCCCTTCCCCTGAGGCCCTGCCCCCTGACCAGGCCAGAAGCTGGAGCTGTGGTAAGAACTGCCCAGGGAGCCCAGGCTGCTGTGGGCAGCCCCAGACCCTCCACTTGCCCTGGGTGGGGGACCGGTTGCCCGAGCGCAGTCCCCAGCCTGCGTTCCCCCACCCCGGGGCACATGCCCAGGGTAGGCAGAGGAAGCCGGGCTTCCCAGGTGGCTCTTACTACTGCTTGGCTCTGGTTTCCGGTCTGGCCAGGGGGCGGGGCTTCTGGGTGAGAGGAGGACCAAGGGGCAGGGCCTCATCTTGAGTGTCGGGGGGGGGCACTAAGGCCCACCTCAGACCCCTTCTCCCCCACCAGGAAGAGGCTGGCACCACCCTGAGCCTCGGGCAGGTGGAGAACGGCACCACAAGTGAGCCGGGAGAAATACGATCCTGGAATAATTCAGCCTTGAACTCTGCATTTCAGGACTGTCCCACCCAATTCAGGATGGGCGGTCACCTTACTCTCAAGGTTTTGAATCAGAAGGTTTTACCTAGGTACAGAAGAGAGTCATCTACTTCAAGCTTACTGTGCCACATTATACTAAAGACCGAGGGCTGCTTTTAGGGGCAGCAGCACATGGAGTATCATAGGCAGCCATTACAGATGGGCAAGATCTGGAGTTGGATCCCATGGATGTTGAAAAATACTATTCAATTGAAAAATACAAATTCTGGGCTTGAATTTGTGCCCTTCTCTCAAAGCACTCCCATTTCTCCAATCGGAATACTATCTAAGATCAAATCCAAACTCACAAAGCTTTTCAGTCAAATTTACACCCAGATTGGGCCTGGTCCCAACGTGGGTGTGTAGGGAGGGTTCAAGGAGCCTTTACCCACAAGGTCCAGGGACAAGAAAGAGACCCTGTCCTGAGGTGGGGGAAGGGAAGGGATTTCTCCATCCTCACGGCTCAGGAAATTGAAATCTCCACAAAGGGGAAGGGAGGAGAAGGGAAGGCCATGTCCCTAATCACCTCTGCATTGGCCTGCTCTGAGTGTTCAAATGTGCACGTGAGGGAGAAGGCTGGACCATCCAACCAGCCAGTATTATCTGGATTCTAACCTGTAGCAGAAATACACTCAAGAACAAGGCCAGATGCATTTCACTTGTTTTTATTTAATTAAAAAAAAACAAACAAAGTCATTGCAATCCCAGTTAAATACAGAGATTTACAAATAGGTCCAAAACAGGACTAAAATATTCTTTGAAATGCTGTACCTTTAAATATTGTGCTTTCATAGATACATAAGAAAATTAGCATATAAAAATACTTTACAAGGAATACACTCTAATATATGGATAAAAATACACATTTAAGTAATGCATTTCAGTTTAGTATCATTCAAAATGCATAGGAAGGGATACAAGGACCAAGTTGTTGTTTTTTTAAAGCCTTTTTAATAAAAGTCTTCATTAAAAACCCATTAGAAGCCGCACTGAGCTTCTGCCTTTTAGAATATTGCATATAAAAACACTGTCAGCTGTACTGTCAATGCTCTGCAGAATCAGTTATGGCACATTATCTAGTTATGGCAGCAATGGTATGGAATATTGCATACTTGAGACAAGAATGGTTGCACCTACAAATAGCTGGATGTGAGAGACAGTTGCAAATTTGCCTAGAGTACAGACATGGGAATTAGTCCTGGCTCAGCCTTGGTGGAACAATGAACATTTCAAAGCTACATGGCATCCCGAATACACAACAACAACAAAAAATAAATAAATAAAATGAGAACAAGCAGAAGGAGGAGACCCAGTTCCATTAAGCAGGGATCTTTAAAAGGATGTCCCCTCCCCCGGGGGAAAAAACAAAACAGGCCCTTATGACATCAGTTAAAAAATAAATCATAATAAAGTGCAAATATATGAAACACGGAGCAGGCAATCACGTTTGCCATGTGAAGAAACTGACACGTGCCAGCAATTTTGTGTTTGGAGACGAGAAAGGAAGAGATCACGCCCTTGGTTGCATCGCAACTAGTTTGCTGCAGGCAGATTTTTAAACCATTTCAAATATCACACCCATATCTTCTACAAGGAGCTGGGCTGGGTGCAGGGAGACACAGGGTGAGGAAGAGCTACCGAAAAAGGCATCGTGCTTACAAACCACAGAGAGGTTAACGATAGGCAAAGGAGGGCAGCTATGGCAGACTACAGGGAAGTGTCCAAAACCTATCAGAGACATTTAAAAAAGTGTACACACTTGTACTTGCACTAAGGTGACCCAATCTGGGGCACACGTGGGAACTGGAAACACAACATCAATCTAGGAGAGGGCTTTTCGTGCCAGCATTTGGCAGGAGACCACAAGGATTTATTTATTCAAAACACTGGAAAAAAATAACCCCGAAGTTGGCCTGAGATGAATGTTGTTCAGCTGTTTACTTGGAGGAACAGCCCAGGTTTTCAGTGAGAGGAATCTCTGTGATGGTCTATGTGAACAAGAGAGCTAGTGATTCAGGACAGGCATTCAGTGGCTTTCCTGGATGCTGTGTTCTACAAAGTGCTCTGTAAAAATGTATGAAGACAGACAACCAAATTGTGTCTTGGAGTCAGCTATGGGGGCAAAGTGCTTCCTGGCATTTCCAAAGGGGTGGGTGACGAGGGTGGGATTTCCAACTGGAGAGAGACGTTGATCCATCAAAAGGATTTAGCTTTCAAAAGAAAGTGCATCTAGCCATTCGCAAGTGAGTTTTGAGTTGGGTTTTAAATGGGACTTACTGCTGCCCAGTGTGGGTGAATGTTCAGGTGGAAAGGGAATTTTCAAATGTCAGATTTGGTGGTAGTGTTTTAAAGAGGCTATGGGATGAAGTAGCGTTTCCTTTCAAAGAAACCAGGATTTGTTTTACTCTTACTGTACGTGATTAAGAAAGCAAACAACAACGCAAAAAAAAAAATAGCACCATGTGTGTTTACAGGATGGCCAAGTCCTTCAGAATGACGGCGTCAGAGGAGCAAGGAGATGATCCACCCTCCATGAACCCACGCACAGTGAAAGCTCAGGCCTACTGGAGCTGAACGATGACTGAAGGTTGCCCTGCCAAAGGTGAATTACCCTGGATGCTGTTTTCTGCTATCAGCAGCCCATTTTACCATTTGCATTAACCAAGGTCCACACTGCTCATCTGGTTTAGCTTGCACCTTCAGAGCAATATCTGGTGGTCTAGGAGTCACAGCTAATGGCAGACCCACCTGC
Organism: Chelonia mydas; assembly: GCF_015237465.2. Taxonomy (NCBI): domain Eukaryota; kingdom Metazoa; phylum Chordata; order Testudines; family Cheloniidae; genus Chelonia; species Chelonia mydas. The sequence goes on along the minus strand of NC_057853.1, from coordinate 20,011,298 downwards.
AAGTTACATTACATACAGCATTACAGTTACCAGTGCAAAAACAGAAAACCACAATGGATACTCATCAGCTTTTCCACCATGGCAGGGCCCAAAGGTACCTTCCATTCAAATCCTCCCTCAGAGCGTCTGCATGCTTGTTTTGACCTCCACGCCCAAGGACTGTGGGACTAACTCTCCACTGGCCTCCAGTTGGGCATTGGCAGCAAGTGCCAGGGGGTTTCGACTAATGACTAGGTCCAGTTTGTCTCCTGCCTCGGAAATCAATGGAACAGCCAGACAGCAGTCAAAGTCTCTTGTTCGAATGCGATTTACCTGGGGGGGGGGGGGGGGGAGAGGGGATGTAGTGGGAAAGAACAAAAAAACATCTGTTAACTGCAAAATCCAAGAATGCCACTAGAACTGAGACCTGGCACTGGAGAGGAGTCCCTATGAATACAGTCTGTCTGGAAGCCCTGAAATTCCTTCAGCCCTGAATGGGATTTCCCAGGACTGTAGGAATTGCAGCAGCAGTCAGCAAAATGCACCATCTCGTGCAGCTATAAAGTCTCCTTTATAGGAAAACTATACAGTCACACAAATAGAAAGGACAAAAACTCACGGAGCTTCCACATTCTGCAGGTTCAGATCTGGGGGTTTGTTTCAGGCTGATCTCTAATCCAATCTCATCAGATCTTGGATCTGGTATCAAAACAGAATCTTTGCCTGCTTTGAAGTGCTTTCCTACTCCCCAACATCCTCAAGCTGTTCCAAAAACCACAACAGATACTCCACCTATTGGCACAAGCAGCAGCAGGTGGTCTAAATTTTCATTTTATACCCAGTTTAAACCTGGTCCTAGTTCTCAGAGATTCTGAGCACCTGCAGCTCCCACTGACTTTAATGGAAAATAAGGGTGCTCAGCAACTGGGAGAATCACACTTCTGGTCTTTTGAGCCACCCGCTTTTGGGTGTTGGAGCCACCCGCTCTACTGTTAGACGAACAGAACAGCATCTTTCAGCAGACATGCATTTGAGTGGATTATAGGCACCTATCTTATATACATACACAAGTTAAAAAATAATACATATGCATTGTTGAGACTGCTAGAAACAAGCTCTGTTCTTCCAGGGGTTTGCAGAGCATAGCTGGTGCACAGTGGAGGTTTCTAAAGCATTCTCTGGAGACCGCAAGCCCTCCCTGCAGGACTCAGAAGAAAGAGCCAACTTTTCCAGCTGTCTTCAGTGGAAGTTCAAACATATTCCAAGGTTAAATCACCTGCAATATGAACTACTTAGGGGCAAACGCTCCCCCTCCTGTGATTAGCCAGAGTAGATGAGCTTGATGCAGGGATGTCCCCAGGGTTGAAGAATGGAATTTCCCTTCCGTCTCAGCCCCTCCCCCCGAGCTGAAGTAGCATCTGGAGCAAGGTTGGGCCTCCTTTACAGGGCAACGGATGGTGGATCCATGTAGCTCCCTCTCACAGGCTCCTCTGGGCTCATTAAGTGCCCATGGAGCTGCACTCAGTGACACAGGATGGGCTCCCCAATTGCCACGCAAGTTGTAGAACTGAACTGGTTCCAAGGTAGACAGGTCCCTTCATAGCTATGGAGGAAGGAGTGGCTGCATCTACTCCTCACTGGGAAGTGATCTAGGCAGACTTTTAGACTATCAGCTCCACGTTGAAGCATCTTCAGTGCCCCTTCTCTGTGTTTTTCCCTTGGATTCATTGATAGCAATATTTCTGCAAAGCCCTCGTTCAGCACAACCCTCAATGCCAGTACAATAGCTACAACAGAAGACAACTTTGTCTTCTTGTATGTCTACAATGGACCAAGAAGAGACATTGAAGTTGGGGATTGTCAGAGTCTCTGCTCCCGTGAAGATTTCATGCACACACACACAGAGAACGCTTGGCATTCACTTGATAGCGACACATCCAGCATTCACCCGAAATGCAGCTGCAGAGCCTAATTGGTGCAAGAACGTACAAGACGCTAATCTTTTATTGGAGGCTGAGAAGGAATAGCTCTATACCAGCCAACCGGCTACGGACCATCACAAACCCAAATCAGGCTCCCTGTGCTGCTGCCAGTTTTTCAGTTACCTGATGTACAGAATATATTTGAGCTAATTGGGGCCCCTCACTTAAAATTAGTAAAAATAAAACATCCTTATGAGAGTTTCAAGACTTCTAATGTGGTTACAAAACCCAGAAGTGGCAATGCCTTCTCTAGCTGACTGTGCTCTTCCGATTGCTATCAGAGTTGAGCTTGCTGCACTACAGCTATGTATTTAAGTCTCTTGGAAATATCTAAAGCCAGTCCCCACCCAGGCCCCATTACTATTCTCTCCTTGGTGGTCAAATATATCTGCATATGTTGTGGACCGTGTTTACTGCATATTGTATTTCGTTTCTGCAGCAAATATTCAGTGGCTCAGGAGTCATTGGGGGAAGTGAGTCTAGGAACAACACCACCTCACTTGAAGTGTGTGTTTCCTAGAATTCTCTATGCATATGCAAGATGGCTATGCACTGAACTTCAAGCAGACCATTTAAATCCACATGGAACTGCACATGCTGTCTTGCTTTGACTGATGTGCCAAACTCTGGTTTACCTGAAAAGTCCCCCTGATGCACCAGGGAAAGGATGAAAAGCACTTTCCGCCTAGCACTAGAGAGAAATCTAGGCTGTGCAGTTGGGATCTGGATGCCAACTTCCCCAAAATAATGGGCGATTCTGATCTGGAGCTCAGGTCCAACTCTGCTACATAGTAATCCCTTAGTGTAACACTCTAGCTAGCTCCAGGTGCATCGTAATGCTAAGGGCTGAGTAGCTAGCTGCCTACCTACTAGCTTTTATAAAGTTGGTGTCACCTTAGTGGAATCTTACAAACTTCTCTCTTCCTCTCAGTCGCTCACTCATTTCCTATCCCCAGAGCTGTACTTTGCATTCCTTACCTGAAGGACTCTGTCGTAAGGTTTGAGGCCACACTGATCAGCCGGCCCATTGGGACGGATCATATTTACATAGACACCCTTCTCCAACAGGCCATCAGAGACACTGAATCCAAAGTCTTCACTCTCTGGGTCCTTGTGGAGTGTCATCTGCATGGAAGGGCATTGAACAAGAAATTCTAATGCAGTATGAGCCACAGATACATGAGAGAAGCATGGCAGGAACTCCTCAGGTAATGTGTACAGTACAGTAGTGTGATTCTGCTCTGGGCCTAATGGTGGGGTTTTGCTTGGACTGGGTAGTAAACATTGGTTGTCTGTTAGTATTGAGAGGAGTTTAATTTAAACTTGTGCACACACTGTCAGCTGTTTATACAGGTCACGTGCTCAGATGCTTTGGCAATGGGCACATAATTCACAAACAAATCTTCTGCCCTTGCTTGGGGGAGAACAAGAACGTTTAAGTAGAGTTATAAATCACAAGTTTTTGGATAACCTACAACTTCAATATTAAGTCACAAAGACGTGGACACTGCCGGTTAAATGGAATTTTTAATCAATGGGGCAACTCATTTGCTTTGAGCTATTCTAGGCATCTTGTGTGTCCACCATGCATGCCTATGGTGCTGAAAATCTGAATGAAATTAATTGACAAACATGAGTGTTTCCAAGCAGGTTGTTGAATTATTTACAGCTCTTACAGATTTTTAATCTTGGTGGCTTATCCAATAGCTTGCTTCAGAGACACCACACTGATGAGTTTTAACACCATTAAGAAAATGTAGTAAAATGATGAAACCACAGTCCCCTCAAAATTGGGTCAGTGTTCGCAATTTGTGACAATGGATTGGGGTGTGACTGGGCTTCAAACTGGTACTGTTTTCGGCTTTGCGCCATTTTGGTTTTGCCCTTTTACCGCCTCAACCTGATCTGCCTTTTCCTGGATGCTCCAATGTTAGAAATTGCCAGACTGTGGTGTTACCAGCACCAATAGTGAGTAGCACCAAATTCACAACAGTGCTGGCTGGGACAAAAGAGCTCAGCCAAGAGCTGCTGCCTCCCTCCAGCTTCTCAAGGACTACAGCATCTCCACCACCAGCCATTCAGACAGCTGACACTGAGCCAGCTGCCTGGGGTCAGATCAGAGAAGAGCTGCTGTACTGTGCTGAACCCACTTTAAGCCTCTCCCCTCCCTTCTTCCCTCCTCTCCAGCAGCAGAGGCAGCTGGTATCTCATCCACCCCACCAGTGAAAGCAATATTTCTGCCTGACAGGAGACACATCAGGACAGATCTTTTCAATGCCCCCAGCCAGAGAAGCAGTGGCCCTCAGCCAGTAAGAGCTAGCTCAGCACACTCCATTTGGAGTCATATTTTGGCAACACAGTTGGGAATTGTGGGGTTGTGGGCACAGCATCTCCCCACAAATTAAATCCAGAAGGTGGAGGCAGTGTATTATTGCCATCACCACCATCATTAACTACCCGTGATGAATACCATCGTATTCTCCCTTTGCCCCCAAGGAACTTGGCGTGCAGTAGCTATGTTCTAGCTCAGTGTTAGACTTTGGCCTAGTCCACACTTAAAACATAAACAGAAAGGGGTGCAAGCCACAAAGCTGGCATTAGAATTCTCCCAAAGTTTGGCGATGTGGGGTAGAGATCTAGGGTCAATATGTCTGAGTCCATCTCTAGGTGGGAGCAAAGACCACTGCTGCTGTGTTCTAGCTGGAGGCCACCTTCCCATTAATCTGACACCCTGAGAACATTTACCAAAGAGATAAAGGAAGTGTTAATTCAAATTGACATTTGAAATGTTTTGTTTGACCCAAATGGAATATTTTCCTTTTTGGGGGGGGGGGAAGGGAGGGAAACATTTCCTCCCCTGCCCCTTTCAGTTCAAAAACTAACCAATTTTTCTTTTCATTTTTCGATTTGGTGGCTGATCCGGGAAAATATAAATAAAATATTGGCTCAGCTGTAGACATGGCTGACTTGTATTATGCTGGGAACAAATCACAGAAAATTCACTTCCCAGCAGAATATTTCTCCTGCGGTCCTGTTTGGCAGGGAACATGCAGTATAAGAGCAAGTTCCCGGACAGTTTCTCAGTGCAATCCCCACTGTAACCCCAACAATGTTATCTGTAACCGAGGGATCCTCGGCGTAACAGTAAAGTGACCTCTGTCTAAACACAGACCTTGTGCAACTCGAGAGGGGTTGGAGACATGATTTCCTGCACCTCCTCCTTAATCTTCCTCATCTCCAGATTCCTCTCATTCTTCTTGGTGGGAGTGATGCTGCTGTCGCTCTGCCCTTCGTCGCAGCAGTTGGCGTTTCCTTTCCTCAGTGGGCTCAATCCGGACTCACTAACCGAGTCCACAAGCAGTTTGCTCCCTTCCAGACCCAGGCTGTGCACGCTCCCTGTCATGATGGAGGCCTGTGGATAAGGTGGTAAGTTAGTTCAACGAAAGTTTGAGTGGCAAGCGACTGATGGACCCTAGAAGAACAAAAGCAACTTAGAGAGAAGCAGGTGACACACAATGTTCAGCACCAACCAGAGGGAGGAGTTCAAGGTTATCTTTTCATACATTCAGAATGGTCAACAGACAGTGGAACAAGCTTATAGTGAAACTATTATACAGCAAGGTAGACTCAAAATCCTTTATCTTGTCAATATGTCAAAATATGAAAGTTATACTGCCAGCTACAGGTTGTTTAGAGCAAGGTTGGGCTTTGGAGACAGAGAGACAGTTCCTTCAAACAGTCTGGGCCTGGAGAAGTGATCTTTTTGCTTCTGAAACTGGTTTCCCTCTTAAGTGACGGGTATTGCTTCACAGAAACTCAATGTCATTCTACGGACATCTTGGGAAGGACATTATAGGGTCTGAAACACTGATTTGCTGACACCACTGTAGTTCATAGACTAACAGCTCAGTGAGGCAGCACCAGGAGAATGAAATTGGCATACACGTTATTGGGAAAGATGTGGACAAATTGGAGAAAGTCCAGACAAGAGCAACAGAATTGATCAAAGGTCTAGAAAACATCACCTACAAGAGAAGACTGAAAACACTGGGTTTGTTTAGTCTGGAGAACAGAAAACTGATGGGAGAACATGATAACAGTCTTCAAGTCCATAAAAGGTTATTATAAAGAGAAAGGTGATAAATTGTTCTCCTTAACCACTAAAGGACAAGGCAAGTAATAATGGGCTTAAAATGCAGCAGGGAAGATTTAGATTATACATTAGGAAAAAATTCCTAACTGCGAAAGTAGTTAAGCACTGGAATGGATTATTTTGGGAGGCTGTGGAATCTCTACCATTGGAGGTTTTTAAGAACAGGTTAGACAGGGATGGCACAGGGATGGTCGGACAATACTTAGTCCTGCCTCAGTGCAGGGGACTGGACTGGACGACCTATGGAGATCCCTTTCAGACCTACATTTCTATGGATTGTAGGGCAACTTATGGCTTCTTCACTATGGAAACATACAGGAATCCCTTCCTCTTTAGTACCCTTGTGCAGAAAGAGCTCAGAATGCTTCAAGCCAGCACTCTTTGGATGTAACGGAGTGAGAGCCACTAGCACTGCAAATAGGGCTAAATACCCCAGAGATTGTGTGTCTAACTACCCTGAAGAGATGTGACCATGGACCCCGGCAAGCAGCAGGAGGCAGACATGGGAGGAGCACATGCTACATGTGTTCTAGAGATACAACAAAGACAACAAGCAATATGCTTCCCCCCATGCCTGTGCCTGCCTACTCCGGTATAAAACCTTCAGCCAGATGCACTCTGATTTTGCACCATCTCCCTATAATACAGCTCTGGGAATTTATGGCATTCAAAAGGATGGGAGGATAGTTTCTCGGCATGCCACCATACCTCTAGTTTGCCAGCCTGCTCTGTTCTTACGAGCAGGAAGGGAACTGAAATATACCAAAATCTGGATCTCAGAGAAGGATTCTGGTAGGTTTTGATACCATACCTGCTTCCAGAGCTGCAGTATGTTGCGAGTGCATTTGTCTGCAATGGCTAAGCAAGACAATACCTTGCGTTCCACAGCAGGTTTTCCAGCCAAGAAATTAAGATTTTATCAGGAGTGCTGGAACAATTTGTATAGTGGGATGCTGAGAGCTATTGAACCAAACTGTAAATCTTGTATATAATGGAAATCACTTCAAGCCAGAGGATGCAGCAGCTCCCCACAGCACCCCTAGTTCCAGCACCTACGGATTTTATGTCAAGAGGTGGCAGCCTTCATTTAGGAAAATTGATCAAGCCTTTTAAAAAAAGTTAATATGAAATTAGGTAGCATTTAGGACCAGTCACCCTTCATAGCATCCCTTTAAAGATCCCTCTATGTAGAAAAGTCTCTGTTTGGCAACGTTTTTATTTAAAGGGATTATACTGATCAAAGCTAAGGAATGAGTCAAGAAATCAGTGTGTGCAGCCTCAACTGGTTCCAGGACACACAATCTATTTAAATTAGTAATGAACATTTTAATTCCAAGGTTCAAGCTCAGAAGTTCTCTTAAATGTCAACAGGCACAAGAAAAAAAAATGAAAGGTAGGGAGCAGATAGCAAAGCTCAGCAGTGGCAAGTCAATGACCAGCCACTGGTGTGCATAGTGAAAGAGTCACCTGATTAAGCATGTAAATAAATCCTTCCCTCCAATGGAGGATTTAATTCACCTGTGCTAGTGTCAGATAGCTAGAGAGATCAGATCAGTCTGCTTTGGCTTGGCACAAAGGAGGAGAATAATTAAATAGATTCTTGTGGCTGTGTGAAATATACCTGCAATATCCTCATTTTCCTGAAGAGGGTGGTGAATGGAAACCTTATGTTTTTTAAATTCTCTATCACTTTCACTGCCTTGTGTGAACTGCAAAACTCAAATACCCGAACTTCACTGGAGAAAATGGGAATCTTTCAAAGCCCATTGAATCCCATGGATCTTAAGTCTAGAGAGTCACTTTACAATGTGCTCTAAGTAGGGAGCAGTGCATTGTTGGACTGCCCCAAGAGCAGCCTGGGATGCAAAGTCACAAAGTTCCTCCTGGTCTCACTGTTGCTCCAGACCTATACCCAGTAGAGCATACGTTACCTTGTGTGCCAATGCGGTTTTGCTGGCCAAGCGTCTTTTGGGGGGACAAGGGGTCAAGCAAAGTGGAGCCAAGGATCCATGCAGTCCTCACCTGCCTGCACAGATCCGGGGGAGTATCAGCTGCACAGAACCTGCTTCCACTCCTGTGCTGCAAAATGTGATACAGGCAGCTCACCTTACACTCCTCACTCCTTTGCATCACTGCAAAAGCCAGGCTACAGTCTGGTCTTCTGTAATGACTGACGCCTAGATTAGAAGATGGATATTCAGCCAGTCCTCCTAGTGCAGGGTTGTTCCTTACAGAACTTACTAGTGATTTTTAAAGTGGTTTCTGAACAGGGATTTCCTGCTTTACTTTCTCCACAAGGTTTTAAATTCCAGCCTGCCCATCCCACAGCCAGAGACAATAAAAGGACTTCCAAAGTGTTGTGGGTAAAGGCAAGAGAGTAGCCCATGAAGAAAGGAAACACTATGTCTACAGGAAGCTGCTGCCTTCTTATAAATTTTCCCAGGGGGTGGGGTGTGAGTTGGATGAAAACCAATCATTTATCCATCTTACTGAACCAGCAGCGGGTGTAAACGCATCTGAATGCAAGGTATGTGCTGGACTCTCAGACATCTAAAGTAAGTCAGCTGTTCAGTATCCATGTTTTTTGGACCCATTTTGGCCAATCTGCAGAGCGTGTCAATCAGAAATACTTCTTCAATGGAGTATTTGCCATTTGATAGGAAGATTTAGATATTTTAGGACTGTTGTTTGGTGAGCTATGAAGCTGGTCAAAACAAGGAAAGCTTTTTGTGAATACTTTGACAGTTGATGGGAAAAAAACTGAACAGACTATTAACAGATGAGTAGAGTGATCTGAAAGTACAGATATTCCAAGGGTTCAAACTCGGATAGAATCCTTGGCGCCCCCCCCCCCCCGCCACCCATAGATATAGTCAACATTTAGCATACAAGGGGAATCACTTACTACAAGTGGTGAGAATGGACTGGTTAGAACAATTCCAAGTTGATTTACCTCGATCTCCCTCAAAAGTTCAGACTGGCCGCATGTTTCCAAGTCCTCCAAAGCTTCTCCAAAAACACGCCAAAAACTATCCTCGTGAGCAGTCTCAAGGCCGTTTTGGCGGTTGGGATATCTGTTGTAACGTAGGAACCAAAAATTGTCAGCACTCTTCTGCAGCGGGAAGAAAGCCGCAAGGCTAGAGCAAATGGCTCACCAGTAAAAGCAGAGACTTGAAGAGTCTTCATATACAAAAGCAAACAATATGAACTTTTCAGGCAAGAGAGTCCAAATACAAAACCTCCATGCACTTACTAACAGGGCAAAAGTCCTTCAAAGGAAGAATTAAGTTGGTGTAGTAATGTCAAGTTCAAAAGGGTAAATAAAAAGTGCCTGTAGGAAGACTGTAGGTTTAGGAAGACGTTTTGGTGAAACAGAGAAGTGAAAGAAAAAAGGATGCATTATGGGTAAACCAGGAGCCTCAGAGACTGTTAGTACAAAGGCTGATGGGACAGAGTTCAGATCTGAGACACAGAACACCTGAGAAGAGAGAGAAAAACACAGAGGGTAACAGACATGGTGAGAAAATGATAAATACATTAGGTCTCTGTGAGAGTAAATAATGTAGAGAGATGTATATAAAATGATTTGCCCTAGCCTAGACAAGTCAATAACACTGCAATTAACAACACAGGGAACTTTAGAGTACAACTCATATGACCCAGCATTTGCTTTAACTTAAGATGTATTTATCATATGGACAGCAGTGAGGGGAACTGGACAATATAGTCAAATAGATCTTCTCTCTTATGTCTTTGAAACAATGGCTGCACTTACAACATTTCTACCCATTTAAATGTTTTCACCAGATGTACCAGTATTCCCTGTTACATGTGGAAGAAATCTCTCTCAAACTGGTAGAAATATTTGCAGTGCAATACTGGGTAAATACTGATTTTCCCATCACTGCAGCACCTGTATCTCTGTTAGTGAGCCATTAGACATGATGCGGGAGTACAGTATTTAGATCTCTAAAGCAAATGATAATTGAATGCACTGAAGTGGCTTGATAGATTCATGGCAAGGGAATTATTAGCATTGTTTTGTGGATTGTGGGAGTGCCTAAAATATGCCAGGCACTGTGTAAAACAGCTCCTGAGACAAGGAACTCTTGATCTAATATTTTAAGGTCTCCAAGGAAATTCTCTCTGTATGCCATACTGAGACACAGCAATGCATTATAAACCCAGCAGTTAGACTCGGATAGTTCTACTGTATCTAACCTCAGCAATGCTGTCTTCTACCACTATTACTAATAACTGCATCTACAAGATTCTCTCTCTGTGGTGTCTGGTGACAATTTACCTAGCTAAAATTGAGTCATTAACTTTTCAAATAAGAGAAGCTTCTCCATCAGTCAATGCTATTTAACAAAGATCAAACATTCTATTATTTGAACACCAGTCAAAAAGCAGTTGATTTTTTTCATTGAATTAACTGAAGACTCCCCATTTCAAAAGCCCCACTTCCAGATCCATACTAATTTAGGCCCAGATCGTGCAAGGCTTTAAGCACATGCTTAACTTCATGCACTGCATGTAGCCCCATTGGCTTCAATGGGACTATTCACACTGCATAAGCTTAAGCACACAAGTCGGTCAGTCTTTGCAGGGTCAGGGTCTTAGTTGATTGCACTAGAGAGGCCAAAAGTTACCCAGTGACCCATTTTACAAAAATAAACAAAAACCCCTTTAGACTAAGACTGAAACCTGCTATTATAATGCCAAAGACTAACTTTGCTTCCCTTCCCTTCCTCATTCTCTTTCTTTGCTGTAAAGTTTCCAGTGAGACAGACGCTCCCTCCAGTTGGAGTCCCTCACGTCTTGAATCAGTAAGTCAAATCTGTCATTATAAAAATGAATTCAGGGCTCCAGACTGGGGATCTTGCATCACTGGCACCAATGCCTTTTCCGGGTTGGAAACAGCTGGGGTTAGATAGGTTAATTGTTTTCTCCCTAAGACGACGACATGGTCGAATTGGCCCTCTGACTTGTGCGTGTTGGTTTTCCAGAGCTGAGTCAGAATGGGTTGGGCTTCAAGAACCATTACTGAGGCTCAAATATGGTAGCTACAACTATCAAGCAGCCACCCTTTCTTTCCAGCTTTACTATTTTAAATAGGTGGAAATGTCCATGAGATGATCTAATTTTTTGTTTTGACAAACAAAAATTTTAAAAAAACCAACCAAACAAACAAAAAAAAACACCACACCACGCAACACACACAACTATGTGACATCTGGAGAATGTCAAGGGCAGGATTAGTCAATGAAGTAGGAACTCCTTTCACTGCGCGTAACTCAGTGAGGGGTCAGCTCCTCTTCCCCCCTCAGGGAAGCCCTGTGTAGAGCTGCCTAGCAATATCAGGGGTAGGAGCGGGGAAAAAGCAGGCGTGAATCTCAACAACAGAAGTTCCATGCAAAAGTGAAGAGTAGCTTTGTTCCCTTGCACACCCACAGCGTTTATTTACAGGCATTTCTGCAGCACCTGCAGTAGCCTGAGCCAAGGGCTTGATTCTGCTGCTCTTGGTCACCTTGACTTCTTCAGCCGGACTAACTGGTGGAAGAAGGTACAACTCAAGGTGAGCCAGAGTGGGAGCAACAGGTCACGGCTTTAGGAGATAGTGCTATCAAGTTATTCTTTCATTGTAAAGTACAGTGAAGCCAGCAGTAAGGGCTGCCTCTAACAGATAATCCACTGTTTTAGACAACCATGAACATAAAACTTAAGGGGGTTTGCGATACAATTTTTTTTTTTTAATAACAACTGAAGACCTGCCTGCTTTAAGAAGAGAGATTCTGCTGCTCCTTGAAGACAGTTTCACTGTATAATGTCCCTGGCAAATTGCAGTGTTAATAAAAAAAGTGTCCTGCCAATGTAGTCTGAAGTGAAGACTTCATGGTGCATGATCTTTATCAAAGCCTGTTGGTTAAGTTACCAATTTACTACGGGTCTAATATTTTTTTTTTAAAAGATTACCTAACTGAAATTTGAGATTTGGTAGCAAACTGCAGTACTGCATGCACCTGATATCCCCCATGTGCATCCTCCCCCTAACACACACATACCCCCAACAGTGCATAGACTGAGATTTAAACCTGAGGTGATTTGTCAAAGACCAGATGGTTGAATACTATAGACTGTCACCATGGTACCCATGGCAAGACAGGTCATCAACACCCCGCACTGTATGTGTTCAATATTGTAGATAATAACTGAATTCTCAGCAGTCACAACACAACTTAAGAGTTTATTTGAACTGGGCAACTATTTGATTGTAGTTGGGAAGATATTAATAGGAACTATCCTGTCCACTCTGCATTCCTGACTCAACTGCTCCACCACACACATGCATGCACAAATACACCCTACACATTGCAAATACAATATGATGGACAACACAGTCCGTATGGACATCCACATACACACACGCCTACCCGGCCTCCTCCCTGCTTCTTCCAGCCCCTTCATACCTGGTGGGTTTGTCCCAGTCATCTTCACTGAAACTTCCATCCATATAGGGATAGTTCTTCCTGGGATCCCCAGGAGGGGTGCTGTTCTTCTGCCTGCTAGGTCTCCATTCATGTGGATGTAGGGCAATGCCAACAGCCTGAGGTATGTATGTACCTAGGGAAGGCGGGCAGAGAGGAAGAGAGGAAAAAAGAATTACACCTGGTTAGACAGTCAGAATGAAACATTAGATCCCAGAAAAGGATGGTCATGTGCTAAAGGCACTGGATTTGTTCTTAAAAAGATCAGAGTTCCATTCCAGGCTCTGCCACAGACTTCCTGCATGATCTTGGGGAAGTCACTTAATCTCTCAGTGCTTGGTTACTCCCATCTGTAAAATGGGAATTAATAATACTTCTTTCCTCCCACCTGTATCTATCTATACTGTAGGCTCTTTGGGGCAGTGACCATCTCTTACTACGTGTCATCTTGACTGGGACCTCTACGTGCTACCATTATACAAATAAACAGTGAGATCAAAATAAAATCTGACAAAATATTTCATGCTCCTCTGCTGCTTCCATCTTCCCCACCTCAGTACGCAGGAGTAACTGTGCCCGTTAGTAACAGGAGAGCTGAAGGAAGATATCTATATTGTGATACTACTACGAAGAGCAAAAAGTTACCCTTAAGTGCTGAAGTAGCTCCCAAACCCTGGTCCCTCACATAACTGCATTGCCATTGGGTCAGAACTTTTAATGAGAACCCACTTGCTGGGGTAATGCAGAAGGCAGTATGAACTGGACTTTTGCCAGCTGACATTTTGTACTTGGCAGAGATCATTCTTAATGGCAGTGAATTCAATGCAGGAATTATTGCTTGTAAATTTCCAAAGCTGCTTAAAGGAATTTGGACACTCAATTCCCATTAGTTTTAAGGGATTTGGATGCCAGGTCCCATTTGAGAGCTCTGAAAATCCCATTGTAGATTAACTATTCCAGAGTCCTAATGGACACTCTCCCAGTTCACTTTAGTGTCCCAGACCCACTCTCAAGCTTCCAACTCCCCTGCTGTTGCCTCCCTTCGATGGGAAAACAGGCCCGTTCCTTTCTAACCAGCGAATTTTCAGGCTGCATGGTTCTCTGCCTTCAATGTATTTCCCAGCACAAAGATGTTACCCACGGATACCTGCCTGCTTTCTCGTCAGAGATGGTTAACAGGTGTAATAGCTGTACTTATAAAAGTAGCACACAGCACTTCCTATGCAAGCCTACTTTATTCTGAAGGTAAAAAGCATTACATAAAACATAATAAAAACAACAGAAGAACCTTCACACATGTTAATAAGTTTGCCAGAGTTAACCCCAACCCTAATATGGAGTTTTGGGAGGATCCATCCTTTAAACCCCCACCCAAAGGTGATTTTTGTGCTTATCAATCATCACAGCTTCAGCTCAGAACAAGCACCCAGTCCTTCCAACCCCATCTCTCCAAGGGGGTGGCTTCAAAGGGTTGATAAAGGAGGAAGTTCATTAGCATCCCCCCATCCCTGGTAGAGAAGGTACATGCAATGCCACAATAACTCATACACAATTGCATTTTTAACATAATGTACCCAAAAGGCATTAACCCTAATTCAATAAGGTTTAACTTAATTCCATAAGGTTTGTTCAGGATAACACAGGATTTTGTCAGTCTGCCACAGACACAAGGGAAAAAAAAGCCATAAGAAGCAGGACAACACGAGTTTGGAAACAGCATCCAAATGTTGCTTTTCACATCTTAAAATCTCTCATGGTGAATGGAACTCTCACCTTTCAAGGAACATATCCATGCTGATGGAATCCATTGGCTGGTACCATCAGAGTCACCTGCCTAGCTGCCATTTTGCTGCAGAAAATGTGAATTCTTGTTGGAAGAGAGTAAGGCCTGGTCTACATTTAAAAATTAGATTGATCTAGCTATGTCACTCAGGGCTGTGAAAAATGTCGCTGGGCTGTGGTTAGGTTGACCTAACCCTGGCGTAGATGCAGCTGGGTCGATGGCGTGACCCCACAACCTCCTAATGACAACTGGCAACGGGGTGCAGAGGGATTATAGGAATTTTGTGAGTCTGATCTGTACATTCTGTTCACCACAGAATGCCATGTGAGGTCTGAAACGAACCCCGATGTCACATTGGTCATCAATATCATTGTGAAATACATGTTCAGATGTTGTGTAAGGCAGTGCTCCTCAAAGTGGTGGTCTGCGGACCGCTTATGGTCCGTGAGCCATCGGCTGCCGGTCTGTGCACACACTGGAAAAAAAATTGCCAGTCCCCCACATCAGATAACTCCTTATACCAGTGCTTCTCAAGCTATGTATAGACACTGAAAATATGTTCTTAAAGTCTGTCTGGGGGGGGATTGGTCATCAGCAAAGGCGAAAAACAGGTTCTCTGCCAGACAAGATGATGTTTATTCGTTTACATATTTACATGTAAATGGAGCATTGCCTCATTCACAATAGGTCTCCTATCACCAGTCTGAACTGAAGGCAAATGAAAGATTGTGGGGTCTTCAGAAAGAAACTAATAAGGAGAGAAAATCAGCAGGGTTCTGGGAGACAACGCCCATCTATTGGGATACATATCAAAGGTTTGCTCTACTGTATTTTGGGAGGCAAACAGGACACCATGGCACCCTTCACTGCGTGGACAGCGATTTTGCTTCTTGGGGTCTCAGCCAGGCTTGCTGAAAACTCTGGAGAGAGCTTTGGGTGAGATAAGCTTCTTTAGACAAGAGAGTAACTTGTCAGTTAAAGTTTAGTCTCAAAAAAAGTGTGTATTGATTTTGTTTGATATATAACCATTTGTTTCCAATATTCTTTACTCACTATACCTGAATCTCTGGTCTTTGACAATAAAACATATTCTTGTTTTCACTTTAAATATATCTAAGTGCTGTGGTGTTAAGCCAAGTGATGCTCTGGAGTTGACTCTTACAAGCTGGTGCGTACTGTGGGCTTGATCGTTCTGTGAGTGTCCATGGACAGAGGAGGGGCTGGACTCTGCAGGGAATGCTTGGAATAGTCGGGAGTGGGAGTGCACCTATTGCTACTTCCAGACAGCCTGGCAGGCAGGGCTTGGGCTGCCCGAGGCTGTTGGTTTCAGGAAGCTGGTCCACAGCAGGCACAGACAAGACAGCTTCATGCTCAAGGCAGGTGATGGTGAGGTGCTTCCTACCCCTGAGGAGCACCACAGATGAAAGAACTCTTCTGTAGACCTAGCTACTGCCTCTCAGAGAGGTAGATTAACTACCTCAATGGAAAAACCTCTTCTGTCCATGCAGGAAACATCTACTTTTATGGCACTGCAGTGGCACAGCTGCACCGCCAGAGCTATGCTGCTATAGAAGCTGTAGTTTGGACATACCCTTAGACCTTGATCCGGCAAGGAGTGCCCCAGTACAGGCCTCTGTGACTGTGAACAGTTCACTACAGGCTCAGGGACTGCAATTTATCTGGAGGAGACATGAAGAAGTGTATCTAACTAAAATATACACGTGCCCAAAGAGCAGCAAGAGAAGCTGGTTCATGGTTAGTACAAAGCAGTATAGCCCCTATGTGCACATAGCTCAGTGGTTTGAGCCCAGGGTTGTGAGTTCAATCCTTGTAGGGGGCCATTTAGGGATCTGGGGCAAAAATTGGGGATTGGTCCTGCTTTGAGCAGGGGGTTGGACTAGATGACCTCCTGAGGTCCCTTCCAACCCTGATATTCTATGATTCTATGATTAAAGCCCCACTGATCCTATATACGATTAACTCCTCCTTCCCCTTTACATTGTAAAGATGGAAATACACACGCTTCCCCTATTCCTTACACTAAGAATAATTCTTCACATACCAAGCCATTTGAGATACAAAGATTTGATCGTCCTGGAGCAGCAAGAAACTGTAGGTCTCAGGGGGATGAAGCAGCATAGACAGTGACTTTTCCAAACAGAGCATTCACTGGTAATTTAGGTGCTGTCGGCAAAGGAAATAAACTCACTGGCATCCCCTCCCCACCTTCCTCACTCCCCGGCCTGTTCAGTGCGTTTTTCAGAGAAACTCTAGCAGCCTTTCCAAGAAGAGTTGCACGCTGCCATACAGGCTTTGCCAAATCAACAGGAAGAGGTAGTGGAGCAACACATAATTAAAGGAGATTTGACCTCCTGGACAGCCAAGAGCAATGGAAATGCCCAGGGACAATGCCAGTAATTCCTGTGAAAATGCCAAGATCCATTATTTTCCTTAGCCGAGTGTTCTCTGTGCTTAAAGGTTAAAACGTTCCGGAGAGAGTGCCCCAGAAAATACTTGCCAGCAGCTCACAAAAGCCGAGAGCATCAGCCATTTCCTGGGTCAGGAGAACATCATGGTCGCTTTGCCCAAACCTCTATGGTGCTACGAGTCAAATTCCCCCCGAGTGCATTAGGGCCAGAATACAGCAATATATCCGGCTGTCAACCTGGGTGTTCCTGAGCTCTCTCCTTCCATTCAGTCCCATAAGCACAAGTGTTTCTCAGGCTTTTCTCCTGGGAAATCCAACATAAAAATCCTACTGCACTGGAGCCCCCTGGTGGTATGTTCATGACACAGTCTAGTGCAACAGCCTCACCCAAATCCTTCATATGACAGAGCTATTTTGTTGAGTTAACAGCTGTGAATGGTAGGTACAAATGGAACACGAGGTACCTTTATTTAATCTGATCCTGTGCTCTTATTTTGCTGAATGGGCTTCACAACCAGCCCTGTTAACCCTACCCACACACACCATGGCATCAGCAGCACTTCTGGCCCTGCAGTGGCTGAGGACAGGTTCTTCACTATTGCTACTCAATGCTTCTGCCCGCCAGGCAGTTGAGTCTACTTCTTAGCAACCTTCTGTCCATTCCACACTCACTTCAGCCAGTGTTGGTATAATGCGATGAAGCGTAATGCAATAAACAGAAAATACAAGAAAGTCCCTTTTAGCCAAGCTGCTTTTTGCCTATGGCTCCATCTCCTCTAGAAAGTGAGTCTCTCCTTTCGTGTTTGTGAGAGCCAACCGTATTGCTTTACTCTGCAGTATCTTTTGCTGTTATGCAATGGTTTCATTAAGTCCTTTCCCCCAGTGATTAGGGAGAGATTCTAATTTATTGGTTTCATTATCCCTAATGCAGATATAAAGTGACATATTTGCAGAGGTTAGAAAGATCTGAAGCGATATTCATACTTCATTGAACAAGGTATTCAGTGCGTGGTGAACCCAAGTGCTACTAATTACACAAAGGGCTTATAGATTTCAAGCAACCTTCCATGCTACTGGCTAAGACAGATAATATTTCGAATGGATGAAAAAAACCCCAAGCATCAGGTGCAAAAGCTATTTAAAGTGGCATAATCCAAAAGCTAAAGAAAGTGGTTGGGTGTCAACAGACTTGAGTTCTATCCCCAATTCTGTCATTGACCCACTGTGTGATCCTGAGCAAGTCAGAACCTCTACTGGCCTCAGTTTTCCCCATCTATAAAACGGGGATAATATTTATCTATCTTTGTAAAGGGCTTTGAGATTCTCAGGCTAAAGGCACCATACGTGCAAAACAACAATAGTAGAACTAGAAATGGCAGCAAGAACTTGCTCGGATAAGTACCCAAATGTTGGTGGCTCTTCAGCCTCTGCTCAGAATTGTCCTGCAAATCTTGCTTTACATCAGGCTGAAAATACCACAAGAACAATCCTGTTCATGGTATTTCAGCAATTCAATGCCCCACTGCAGCCAGGAAATCATGCAAGAGGGTCAGGCTCAGTCTGAGTTTGGGGCAGCTCTCATTATATCCAGTTTGGCTCCCACATCTACAGTAAAGAGACCCAGACTCACCTTGGCTTCCATAGCCTGCATCAATGCCTGAACCATCCCAGGATTCCATAGCGCTGTCCACGCTGGGGATGGTGGTGGAGTAAATCTCGGAGAGTTTGCTAGTTTTCTGAGAGTCAGTCAGTTCATCTTCTGGGTCACTCACTTCATTCATACTCCCCGACTTCTTGGGATAAGACCCTGGAACCAAAACATGTCACTTGTTCTTAGGCATTTTATTGAGTATAGGTGGGACGCATGTTACTTGACAAAGACCATCAGAAACTGAAGACCTGCTCAGATAAACATATTTACAAAGGTGGTGGGCAAACGTCAGAGAGGGATGTATGCTCAGATATTTGAGCAAGCCAGAGCAGAAATATCCACTTCTTGGAAAAACAGGCCTCCTATGAAAGGAACCATCACTCTTAACTGCAACCTTTATATTTTGCTAAAACACACTAAACTTCACCACCAGGTGGTCAACTTGTATTAAGAGTAGATTTTTGGCCTTGCAAATCTTCTGAGGAAGCTCTTTGGAACATCTGTATCTGAAAAGGGAGACTACTATTAGACAGTTAGAATGTCTCCATACATATGGCCTTACAATGACTGCTCTCACAGAGCCCTAAACAACTGGCCATCTTTTTATGTTGTGCATGTTCTCATATACATGGTGTACATAATAAACTAATCACTGGGATTTTTTTTTTTTAAATCCAGAATGCAGAGACTTGAGAGCTACGCTAAATCCCCAAATCCACCCCTTCCTCCTTCTGGAGCAGGGGACGGCAAACTATGGCTTGCGGGCCAGATCCAACCCATCAGGGCTTTCAATCTGGCCCGTGGGATTGCCAGCCCCATGGTGCAGCGGGGGCTAAGGCAGGCTCCCTGATTGCCCTGGCCCTGCACCGCTCCCAGAAGTGGCCGACACCACATCCCTGTGGCCCCTGGGGGAAGGGAGGCAGAGGGCTCTGTGCCTTGCCCTTGCCTGCTGGCACCACCCCCTGCAGCTCCCATTGGCTGGGAATGGGGAACTGCGGCCAATGGGAGCTTCAGGGGTGGTACCCACAGCTGAGGGCAGTGCGCGGTGGAGCCGCCTGCCCACCCCACCCCAGGAGCCACTGCCGGACATGCTGGCCACTTCTGGGAGTGGCATGGGGCCAGGGAAGGCAGGGAGCCTGCCTTAGCCCCGCTGCTCACCACTGCCACGCGGAGCTGCTCAAGGTAAGCTGTGCCGGACCAGAGCCTGCACCCCGAACCACTCCTGCACACCACACCACAACCCCCTGCCCTGAGCCCCCTGCTGCACCCCAATCCCCTGCCCTGAGCCCCCTCCTGTACCCCACAACCCTTGCCCTGAGCTCATTCCTGCACACTGCACCCCCTCCCATACCCCGCACTGCGTCCTGCATCCCAACCCCCTGCCCCAGCCCTACTTTCATGGCCCTGCATACAATTTCCCCACCCACATGTGGCCCTTGGGCCAAAAAGTTTGCCCACCCCTGTTCTGGAGGCTTTCTACACACACATCATCACTGATCAGATTCACCTCAGATAAGAATATTCCCTATCTGGAAGGGCTCAGGGACTTCTTCCTTACCCCCACGTTACTTAGATTAGACACAGTTTCAGTGCAAACAGTTTCTAACATGGTTTGCCAGCATGGACAGGACCCAAACTGTGTTCGAACAGTGGTCTAGCATGTGATCTGCGATTTGGACACAACGGGTGGCTTCACTGTGTTTGAAACCATTTTAGCAAGGTTATCCCATGGGGATACAAACGCAATGTGGACAGGAACCTAAGCCATCTGGTTAAAGTAATAACATGCTGGAAGGTGAATATGAGTTTATTTAAATTCAAATGAACCATCCCCCCTCAGAGGAGAGGGCTTGAGGAAATTGTAACTTGGATCAGGATCTGAATGTCACAGCTCAGGCAGGCCCCTCTCTTTATATTATTTTAGAGATAACAGGCCCTATTACCATTAGATTATCCCCCCTTTTTAGCAGAAGCTACTGATGAGATCAGTTTCTTTGTGTCATGATTTAACTTTACTGAACATCTCAGCTTGTTTGGCAGCACCACCTTTGCCTTCCATCCCCAACATTTTACCCTCAGTGCATCAGCACTGTCTATCGAATGAGGACAGAGGACTATTTTGCCAAGCAAAGTTTATTAGCCTTAAAAAGTCCCTGCATCCCAAGCAATAAAAGGATTGCTTGCTACGATTAACCTAAGATTACCTTGAGATTTCAATTACACAGCCTTTATACTTAGAATGGTTAATGTGAAGCCACTTTTCTGATCACAATTTGGCATTTCTTCAACTATTTCAGTGACCTACAGAGAAAGCACCCACAGAGCATCATGGGCAAAAGGTTTGTTTTGGAGAAGGCCCTAGAAGTTTGGCCTAGCAGACTGATGCTGGACTGGGACTTGGGACACCTGGATTAAATTCCCAGATCTGCCACTGGTTTGCAGGCTGATCTTGGACAAGTCACAGCTGTCCCTATGCCTCAGCTTTCCCATCTGTAAAATGGGAATGATGATACTGACCTCCTTTGTAAAGCACTTTAAAATCTACAGAGAAGAGCTAAGTAAGAGCAAGGTACTATTATTATTTTGTCAAACCTCTTGGACTTTCAAATCTAGACTGGAATAGGCTTCCCTGGAAGAGTTTCTGGTGTTTCCTGCTATTAAGTAGAACTGGAAGAAACCGTCTCTCCCACGGCACTTCCATATCTGGCCCCAGCCAGCCCTAGAAAGTGCAAAGGCACAATAAAAAGGCAATACATAATGTGGTAAGGGGAAGGAGGGATTAGAGACTGGTCACAATCTTTTTGGAAATTGATGGGAGGAGTTTCATGTGGTTTGCATTTGGCAGGGGCCTTGGAGGAGAAAATACTTTTAAAACTTATCCAGATTAATATTTTTTAGCTGGGACAAGATAATCAATTTTAAAAATGACCTGTCTGTCCTAGATACGCCTCCTCCTTCTTTGATGCTACATCAGAGTGGAATGACTTCAAAGCTACATAGAGGTAAGTAGGTGGGGGGTGGGGTGCGGAATTCGAATATAAAAAGAAGGGAGCTTTGAAGATCTTAGGACCACAAGCTAGGCGAGGCTTTTAAAAGGATAACAACCAGTGTGAAACTGAGTCCGTTTCAAAAGGAAGAGTTAAAGGTAGTTTTTCCAGGAACTACACCAGATAATTTTTGTAGCTTTATAAAAATCACATTTTTTATTTTAAAAAGTTTTCTCTCCACCCTTCCTTTTGCTGTGCGAGACACGCACACAGATGGGGAAACCTGTGAAACCACTGACACACAAAGTGCTGTTTCGAAAAGTACATTTTAACTAATTATACATTTTCCATCTAATCTCTTTCCACCTCTAGTCAATTTAGGTGTTACTTGGAATAGCAGCAAGTTACACATTTGGAGACCAAGATGCGATTATTATTGCTGATTGTGTCCCTTTATATATAATTTTTTTTAAAATAAATATTTTACTTTTAGTCATGATTTCCCCCCAAATTTCCCCCCAGGCCGTTCTTTTCAGATCTGGATATATGGGCTCTGCAGCATATTTTACCCCTAGACAGCCAGGTAGCAGAACACCAGGGTGAGGAATTAAATCCAGATTCTCCTATAGCATTGCAGAACACTACCTGCTACACCATGAGGCCAACCGCATTTCTACTGTAGCTGTAGACTTTGGACAAAAAGGTTGCAAAGGCTTCTGCCCTTACTTTCGGTTTGTTTCTTGATCTTCAGCGTTACAGTCTCTCCAGCCATTTGGAGTAGGTGGATGGCTTCACTGAGTGGTTTGCCCTTGAGACTCACATTATTAATAGCTAATATCCGGTCTCCCACATGGATTGCTCCAGTCCTAAAGAGGAAAGACACAAAGTTAGAAACTTGGAGGAAGGCTGCTGTCTTCCCTAATATAAGGGCCGTTAACAGATTGCTTTAAAATAATGACGAACTAGCCTTCAGTACTTTATAAGAGCAGGGATAGTGTCTTCTTGTACATGTGGAGAGTGTCTATCATATTATGGTTTCAGAGTAGCAGCCGTGTTAGTCTGTATTCGCAAAAAGAAAAGGATTACTTGTGGCACCTTAGAGACTAACCAATTTGTTTGACCATAAGCTTTCATGAGCTCCAGCTCCAGCTCCAGCTGTAGCTCACGAAAGCTTATGCTCAAATAAATTGGTTAGTCTCTAAGGTGCCACAAGTACTCCTTTTCTTTTTATCATATTATGGATGGCAGCAGAATACTAAATCAAACATCACTAGGAATCTCTCTATATAATGTCCCAGTCACCATAATAGCTGTGAATCTGTAAGAGTGCAAATGAAGTTCAGCTTTTTAAAACTGGCAGCTCCTATAACTAAGTCAAATGTATATGAAAAGCACACAACGATTCCCAGTGTGTGATTTCTGTGAATACTCATGCATGCAACTTTAACATTTGTTTCCACATTCATGGAAAGAACACAGAAGGGGGCAAAACCAAAGACAACGCAAATTACTTTAAAAATTCAAACCAACATATGTGCAAACTGTTTTGCTTGGCTCGCTGAGTTACCGGCCTTGATTCAGCAAAGCAGGTGACTAAGCAAAAAGGACTTATGCACATGTACTTAGATGAGTGAGGACCACACTGCCGAGCTTCTACTGGAAGACATTTGGTTACAGCCCTAAAAGTTTTTCCATGGTTAACTTCTGCGATCCAAGTTTTCAGACTTGAGGAATGGCTACAGTTGGCTTCAGCTTGTTGATTATACGATGTGGAAGCAATATTGAATCAAGCCAAGTTTCACTCTTTATTGCTCAATTATTGCATTACTAATCTACAACAGTGACACACATTCACTTCGCATCTGCCACAGATTGTTGTGCTGGCTGGCAGCTCTGGTAACTGGGAAATGCAACAATAGATTCACCCCAACGACTGACAACTGGGAGGGAAGATCTAGGTGCTTGTTGGATCTTACTTATGGTACCAATGTTAATGCTCCCTAATGATAAAAGTCAAAAGGAGAAGCTTCTTTCCCCAGAAGTTCCACAGTTTTTGGCTATATCATGGGAAACTCATGACTGAATCAGAAAGAGTGCAAGTCTGGAACATCACATCTTTCTATCAGAGCTGGAGTTCTCAGCTAGGTCACTTTCATTCATTTAGTAAATTACATTTGACTGCAGTTCCTCTAAATACAAGCTTTTTGCACTTTGCCAGCTACTGACAAAAGCAGATACTTATCTCCTCCTTTAAAATCACATGCTGTTACAGCAAAGACAAATGAAAGTTGAAAACCACCACCTGTCAGTTTTAAAAATCTATTTTACAGTTGCAAAGGTGCAAAATTAAGCCATATTTTTGGTAAGATTTTTCAGCCGAAGTACACTATTTCTCTAACTGGCCACTAGATGTCCCTGTAGTTCCACTCAATTTCCACTGAAAAACCCTTGGGGAAAAATTGAAGTCATTCAAGTAAATTATCGATTCAAACTGGATCTGGAGTATCTGCCTTAAAGTTTCATCTATACAGCTGAATTTTTTTTAAAAAAATATTTTAAATGGTAGCACATTACAGAAGATGCTTAACTTGCTACAGTAGTTCTAACACTTAGAAACAACCTCTCCTAGCAATGAAATCAATCACTGAACCATGAATGGGACCAAATTCTTCCCTCCGTCCCACACCATAAACCAGCCTAGCTAGAAGTAACCTGAGTAACGTAACTGTGTATAAATTGGTTAAATGACTCAGCAGAAGGAAGAAAAAAAAGTCACAGTTAGCAAGGTCTTTTCCTCAAGTATTAGGAAAAGTAAACCAAGCCACTCAGACTACCCTGGGTATGGAGACAGACCGAACCAAAGGCTTTCCTCCTAAGCAGTCACTGATCTAGCCTGTGCCATAAACACTTCTGCAAGGGAGAGGGAAGCTGAGCTGGAGTTAACCCCTTGTTAACCAGAGAGCACATAGGTCCCGATACCTGTCTCATACCTCCCTATTTATTTTGAATCATGCTACCCTTTCCTTTAATGCTGCTCCAGTGCAAAACAGTCTAAAGAGTTTCTGCTGATGACACGATAGACACATCTTCTGCCAGAACCAAGACACAAAGGATTGGTTTGCAGTGATAGGGTCCTGGCTCCAGCAGGGGCCTGATGTGGATTTGAGGCAAGGCAGTTTTGCACTCCACCGGAGGGTATTCAAAGAGCCCATCCAAACCTGAAAATTCAGGCAGTGAGACACACGACACTTCCTGGTGACAGATTTAAACCCTGGCCAGGATCTCACCCAAGCAGTGCTGACCTGACATAAGCGTTCACCAGTATGTGAGTTTAGGGGTGGGGAGAAACCTTTGCATTCCCACAGATTGTGGTTGCCCTTGGGTAGTGCAGCTGTGCAAATGGGCATAAGGATTAATGGTGGCAGACAGCTGTTGCTTCACAATGACCCCGTTAACCTGAATCCTCCTCTGTAGGTTTACACCAGATCAGACGTTTGCAACATAAAAATACTCAAGGTTGAGATAAAACTAGTCACTTGAATCGGAGCCTTCTAAGCTCAGCCAGACAGTCGGTCGCCCAGTATGACAAACACGTGGCAGATCCTAAAGGACACTCTGCCTTCCCCATTATCCAGAAATCAGTAGCAGCTGCAGTCCCACTACGGGGCGAATCAGCCAGAACGGCTCCATTGTGATAACAGGAAACACATCCACTGCACATTGTGATGTCTCCTGAGCAGCATGCGGTGCTCCTGCAAAAGCTGTACATAGGCTTGGGGTTAGGTTTAGCTCTGAATTCTCTAGAAGCTGATGGTGTAGACATAGGGACCCGGCTCGGCTCTGGTGGCCCGCCTCATTCCCAAGAGGCATCGTGCTAAGGAGGAAGGGAAGGAGGATTGCTGGCTGCTGGGAGAGGGGGCAGAACAAGATACTTGGGATTAGCTGTTCCCATCCTCCTTCTCCCTGCCACCCCCCCCCGAGATGTGAACTGGCAATGCCTCCCCCCCACCCCCGCTCCTAACTTCCTAGCCCCTCTATCGTTTTGGGAAGAGCATCTTAGAACAACAATATTCACCCTACCCTCCTGGCAGACTTCATCCCAATCATTCCTGAAAGGAAGCCAAGGTTACACAGAGAAGTCCCTGCTGTGACTTTTCTATTTTATATCTATGCTGCTGCTATGGACAGGCATTTCTTCGTTAGACTGCTACAGTACACACACTAAACGACTCCATTGCTCCCCTCAAAGGTTTTATTTCTTGCTCTGTGCCGGCACCAATCAGAATTCAATATCACTGCAGCCCTTGCCTGCCCTGTGACACATACAGTTCTTGACCAACCAGCTGTGCACATCTCCGAGGAAAAAGGGGAACAGCCAGGAATGCTGTACAAGGGAATAGAAAGCATTATGGGTATAAGATCACTGTGTGCTGATCCCAACAGTATTCCACCTTCTCATACCAACACTACTTTATGCTGTGCAGAACGGTCTAGCTTCCAAAAACAATGCAGAGTTTTTCGCCTGAAAAAGGAGAAAAATGCCAGAGTCCACCAGGTCCCCTGAGGACTTTGCTACTGATATTCATTTTACATGGAAGACGCACAGCTACTACGACGACAGGCGGCTGCATAAAATCCTAAAATAAAACAAATTAAATAAAGAGATAGATAAAGCCTTTGGATATCGCAATTTAATTCCACATCTCTCTCTCTCTCCTTCTTTCCCAGAGCACACAATTGATCTGCCTTCTGTACAAAATGAAGCACATTGCTGGAAACATTTAGCTGGTACCTGCCAAGTGAAAATGAACGTCAGAGGCAAGTGGAGAATTTATGTGCAGATTTCCTCTAAAAACCCAGCAGCAGGAGAGAATCCAGCACAGAAAGAAAGATGAACCAAGTTCAGATCTGGGGTGCACGGTTTTGAATTATGCCAGCCTCTAGCACCTCCCTAACTTAGGAGCCTTAAGAGACATGTTTTGATGCTTGCTGCAGCTCTACCCTTGGTGCAGAAGAGGGCTCTGCAATCCTACAGAAAGTAGTCAGCAAGATGCTTACCTATGCGCCAACATAAAAAGAAGAAATTAAGATACAAAGTGTGATTCAACTCCACCTTAAATTTACATAAGGAACAGTTTATATTCTGAGCAGCCTCACAACCCCCCAATTATTTAGGTCGTCCTCCCTCCCCTCCATCTTATTGGTTGTTAGAATCAAAATAACAGCCGTATTTACATTGTCTCAGAGTACACCTACTGTAATGCTGTCCAAATCTAGACCTAAACAGCAACAAAATGAGCAGATCCATTCACATTTGGATCCAGCATTTGAACCAAAATAATGGACAGATGACTGGAAAAAGGCTAATGTAGTGCCAATCTTTAAAAAAGGGAAGAAGGAGGATCCTGGGAACTACAGGCCAGTCAGCCTCACCTCAGTCCCCGGAAAAATCATGGAGCAGGTCCTCAAGGAATCAATCCTGAAGCACTTGCACGAGAGGAAAGTGATCAGGAACGGTCAGCATGGATTCACCAAGCGAAGGTCATGCTTGACTAATCTAATCGCCTTCTATGATGAGATTACTGATTCTGTGGATGAAGGGAAAGCAGTGGATGTATTGTTTCTTGACTTTAGCAAAGCTTTTGACACGGTCTCCCACAGTATTCTTGCCAGCAAGTTAAAGAAGTATGGGCTGGATGAATGGACTATAAGGTGGGTAGAAAGTTGGCTAGATTGTCGGGCTCAACGGGTAGTGATCAATGGCTCCATGTCTAGTTGGCAGCCGGTGTCAAGTGGAGTGCCCCAGGGGTCAGTCCTGGGGCCGGTTTTGTTCAATATCTTCATAAATGATCTGGAGGATGGTGTGGATTGCACTCTCAGCAAATTTGCGGATGATACTAAACTGGGAGGAGTGGTAGATACGCTGGAGGGCAGAGATAGGATACAGAGGGACCTAGACAAATTGGAGGATTGGGCCAAAAGAAACCGGATGAGGTTCAATAAGGATAAGTGCAGGGTCCTGCACTTAGGACGGAAGAACCCAATGCACAGCTACAGACTAGGGACCGAATGGCTAGGCAGCAGTTCTGCGGAAAAGGACCTAGGGGTTACAGTGGACGAGAAGCTGGATATGAGTCAGCAGTGTGCCCTTGTTGCCAAGAAGGCCAATGGCATTTGGGGATGTATAAGTAGGGGCATAGCGAGCAGATCGAGGGACGTGATCGTTCCCCTCTATTCGACATTGGTGAGGCCTCATCTGGAGTACTGTGTCCAGTTTTGGGCCCCACACTACAAGAAGGATGTGGATAAATTGGAGAGTGTCCAGCGAAGGGCAACAAAAATGATTAGGGGTCTGGAACACATGACTTATGAGGAGAGGCTGAGGGAACTGGGATTGTTTAGTCTGCAGAAGAGAAGAATGAGGGGGGATTTGATAGCTGCTTTCAGCTACCTGAGAGGTGGTTCCAGAGAGGATGGTTCTAGACTATTCTCAGTGGTAGAAGAGGACAGGACAAGGAGTAATGGTCTCAAGTTGCAGTGGGGGAGATTTAGGTTGGATATTAGGAAAAACTTTTTCACTAGGAGAGTTGTGAAACACTGGAATGCGTCACCTAGGGAGGTGGTAGAATCTCCTTCCTTGGAAGTTTTTAAGGTCAGGCTTGACAAAGCCCTGGCTGGGATGATTTGATTGGGGATTGGTCCTGCTTTGAGCAGGGGGTTGGACTATATGACCTCCTGAGGTCCCTTCCAACCCTGATATTCTATGACTCTATGATTCTATGACATCTAGCAGGGACAGTGGTAAAGGCTTCTGGGATTTGTAGCTTCAGCAGGTGGCACTAGCAGCAGGGGGTGCTGGTACCAGACTCACTTCTGTTTAGGCAGAATCTCACGGAACAGCTCCCCAGATTAGATGAGGTGGTGGTAGCCCGAGCTGACGGGGCAGACTCCTAATAGAAGCGGAGGTGGAACTAGAATGGAACCACAGCCGGGATTTCAGGGATGATGCTCTGGCTGGTTGCCAGGTGAACACTGTGTGGGCCCTCCGAGGCATGAGTGGAGAGCATTACATGTACGCAGGTATGATAATACTTTGCACCTCTATAGCACCTTTCCTCTGCAAAGCTAGGCCTGGGGACTCTGTGTACTAGACACTCATTCAGAGCACATTAGACCAAAGAAACATCCCTTCCTTTGCTTCTTTCTAAATTTTGCAATACATCGTGACCCCCTCCAGTTTCACCGTAAACCTCCACCCTGCTGGGGTTCCTTGGGAGGGACATGTGGGGCCACCTGCCCCTCCAGATTGCTCAGTCACATGGTGCGGCCAGGCCCCCTCCCTGCGGGGCAGCTGAGCTGCAAGGGGCAAGGAGAGGCAGCTGCTTTAACAGTGTTGGGAGAGGCAGGAAGAACAGCTGGGAGCTACAGGGAGGGGCCGCTGCTTTCCAGAAAGGGGGACTGTTGGGGAGGGGGGCATGACTCAGCTATTCCAGGGTTGTGTCCCCCCACTATCAGCAGGCCAGGGTTGTCTTTGCTTTGCACCTCACCTTTCAGCCAGCCCTCGTTTGGTCAGGCCTGAAATGATGATCGGATCGAAAGGTTCCTCTGTTCCGGAGATCGTTATTCCCAGAGGGCCGCCGTACCTCTTTAGTTCTACAGTGTAGATAATAGCACCGGTTGTCTCCTGCTCATCTGAAATGGGAAACAGGGATGCTGGAAAGTATTTTAAAAATAAATAAGCCATGAGGAAAACTCAGAACATTCAGAAGTGAAATCCTGAAGTCTCCTGCTGTGCACAGGATGAATAGGATTTAAACCTTCCATGCCACATTTAAAAGAAGAAGGAGGGGAAAAAAGATGCTCTATAATCAACTGGAAAGTGGTCAGCAGACTGACTGCCAGCCTCATCTTTGTTCTTTCGCTTTATGTCTGGGCAAATGTTATTAATATGGTCAGACAGTGCTTTGCATCAGGATTTCTATACCAGAGTTATCTTCATCCTTCCTAATCTTCAATTTGACTAGGTCTTCGCACTGCCTCAGAATCTGCACTGCATCCTCCATTGAGCAGTTGTCGAGTCGGATGTTATCGATGGCTAACAGCTTATCCCCCGGCTCCAAGGTGCCTGTTCTGTGTGGAAAAGAACAACAAATGGTCATTTCGGTTAAACCTTTCAGATCTTCTGACCATTCGTTCATTTTAGGAATTAAGGCAACAATATTGCCTTTTATCCTCCAAGACCTCCTAGAAATGCCCATCGGGACCATAGTGTGTGTGGGTGCAATACCTGGGCCAATCTAGAGCGGTGTAAAAATATTCACATCCAACCCCATACCTGCTTGGAACAGACCACTCGTGCCCAATTTGAGGCACAGTGTAACGGCCTGATGTTCAGTGCTTTCTGGGAAGCAGTCCTCTTTAAAGGGATCT
The DNA here is from genome assembly GCF_015237465.2 of Chelonia mydas. NCBI lineage: Eukaryota > Metazoa > Chordata > Testudines > Cheloniidae > Chelonia > Chelonia mydas. Next base: position 19,981,417 of record NC_057853.1, on the reverse strand, counting down.
CACAAGCTGCACTAGTCCTTTTGGTAGCCTTGGTTTAGATGTGTTCAGGCCCAGGTTCATAAAGGCTTAGCTAATAAGGTTCAGGTTACACACCAGTTGAGATGCACTACTGCTTCTCTCTCCCCACAATAGCTACCCCTCTACCTTAGTGGCCTCCTTTGTTTCCCACCCATAAGACATCCAAGGAAAGGAGTAGGGCCCTCGGGTTCACTGGACGGCAGATGGCGAACAGTGACTGGATGTGTGGAGGAGTGGGAAGAGTCCTATTTGAGAGGCTGCTAGGATTTATTTCATTTGTGCTCCATTGAAGCTGCAGCGGTTCGCTGCAGCCGAATACAGCATGCAAACACCTTCGAGAACTGAACCCTGCACGGTTTGCATAGACCAGATTAATCCACACTGAAAACTTCTCCAGGAAGAGCACTTCCAGGACAGGCTGGGAAGGAGTTTGGAACCAGCTGGTCTTCTCGAGAAATGGGCCACTCCCAGATTTATATATAAAACTCCGTCAGCGTCCTCATAAAACCACTTACTCTACGGAAGGGAACACTGTACTCTGTTCACCTGTGCAGGAGACACTTGCACACTGGGACAGAGCGGCTGACAAGGCATGACACTTCATGCAAGGGGTCTGATGAGCCACCTGTACTGAATGCATTGCCCTTAAATAGAGAGAAGGGGAGGTAAACATCCACACACAGAGGGGCCAGCTGAACAGCTTTGGCTCCAGATCCAGAGCTAACTTCTTTGTTGGCTTAATTCCTTTGACTTCCGTGGAGTTATCCCAGCAGAGAATCTGAACCCCAAACTCTATAATGGACTGAACCAAACCTCTGTAACTGACCTCCCCTTGAACTTTGATGTATTCCAGAACCAAACACTGTGACTGAGGTCTCTACATTGAATTACTGTGTTGCATATTGTCATACAGTCAACTGCTGCGCTTACCTGTGAGCTACGCTCCCCTTCTTGATATCAGAGATAATTAAAGGCTCACCAGGCTTTCTACTTGCAGCTGCAAAAGAGATGCATGCATATAAAACACACTTCAGGCTCTGGAATCTATCAGAGTGACAGCCAAGGAGAGAAAAAGGAGTTACAGGGAGGGGAAATTTGCATTAATTTGACACAAGTGCAGCTTCACACCCGGAATTTATAAAAGACAGACCTGCAAGAATAAGGGTTGGGCCCAAGCAATTTTTGCATCCTGTCTAAATTAGCCAGCTGATTCCTTTTAGCCTCTTACAGAACAAGGTGATGAAACTGTGGAATCAAGTGATTCAAAGCAAGGGCTTCTAATCTCTGTGTAGCTCCATCTGCCCAAGTCTAACACGGATGTCTACACCTTCCAAAATGTGTGAAGGCCACGCAAAGTGAGCCTCACAGAGAGATAACAGTTGTTTCCTGAATATCTCACTGTACATTATTATTATTTGGGCGTTCTGAATAAACGTGTAGTCAGCCTGGAAATCTGCTTGATCTGTTAGTAGCTGGCAGTCACGTAAGTGTTAAATAGTCCTTCTCCCCCTAGATTGTCTGTAAGAAATTGGATGTGCCCTACGTCTCTGAATTCTAAATCACAAAAACGTGGCCATTCTTAATATATGCGTTCATTGAGCCGAATCCTCCAGTACAGAGTGTCCTGTAACTTATAGTTTCAGAGTTCAGTGTTTCTGGCATTAGCCCGAGCCCAGGCCTAATTTGTCACTCTGTTACATGAGCTTGATGCAGATTTAACCCCATTGGTGTGATGCAGTAGAGGATTTGGCCAATGATCTGTATAGGACAAGAGCATGTGACGACCATGAATCAATCCCTCTACCAAGACATGTATCTCTGAATCCCACCTAGCTCATGAGATGCTGATAGCAAGAAAAAGCTGTAGATCTAGCATAATGCATAAGGTGGTCAAGCCAGTTATGGGTCTCATTTGATTCAAATTTATGAACCACAAAGCCTCTGTGCTTAAACCTGGATCTAGCAGAGTGTCTTTATTTGTCCACTGATTTCAACATAGCATTGTTAAAAAATTTAATAGTTAGCGTTTAGCCATTAAAGAGTGGCAAATCTTTTCATATTCAGGCAGTGTTGCGGCTGCAGAAATTCCCCACCCAATGGTTCAGCTTCATTAAATCTGCTGGAGACAATTGCCTAACATGTTGTCTGTACATTTTCTGAATTTTACAGCACCTTGAACATAAGAGGGGTGAAATACTGGCCCAACTGACGTCAATGGCAAAACTTCCTTGACTTCATTGGAGCCAGGATTCTGCCCATGGTGCTGCAGAAAGGGAGTACACACAAGCAGAATTTCAACTGGCTCTCCAAACCCCAGGTGTTTTTATAGACTGAGAGGGGCCACTGGAAGCACGAGGATGAAGAGCAGGGGGCCGATCTAAGAAGCTGAACTCCAAAATGCCAACATTTAAATGAACCAAGATGGGAGCTCGCTGCATACCATGACCTGACCTACCTCTCAACATCTTCATAAAAGGGGATCTGCAAAGCTTTTTCAAGTTTGATCATTTCAGCTCATGAGACTTGTGGTCCACTAAGAGCCACTTCTGCTTTATTTTAGTCAAAGCCTGCACTTTCACGATTATTTACATTAAAGATAGTGGCTGTGGGCTCCCTTCCCCACTCAGAAAAACCTAGGTAAGAGATCTGCCCCCTGCTGACCTCACTGCTATTCACATGCCAAAAACATATGCAAATAGCATTCTCCTCTCTCTCTTTCACACTCTCTGCACTTACACATTGCTACATTGCCTTGGTTACAGCTGCTATTGTCTCCCAAGGGAGGCGGGGGGGAGTGGTGGTGGCAAAGAAAGCTCAAAGCCTATGAGCATCTCAGCTTACAGCCAGGGATGAACATGTTCAGGATTTGTGATGTCACTATTCCACAGAGAATGAATTTACATGAGCTCTGAGAAAAAAAACAGCAGCCAAAAAGGAAATTCCAGAGGAATCCAAAGACAGGAAAAGTTGGTCTTTTTTTATTATGGCCTTAATTTATTAGTGGGTTTTAAAAACATATGCTAGTATGAAGCTTGTTAGAAAAAAAGCTTTGCAGGTCACTGTTAAGGATATACTCTGCCTGATTGCACAGTCAGCTGTATAAAATAGTGTCAAATGTCACCAATCCATTCTCAAGCACAGCAGAGAACTAAACACAAGTGAGAGTCCTGTGCTGTAGGAGTGCTTCTGGTGAGTGCTATAGAACCTAAAAGAGCTGTCCTCACAGCCTCTTTGATAATGCGCCGATGCACTTCCCATGCATCTGGTATCTGCAGACTGAGTGCTCTCCAGTTCCATTAGAGCCGGAAGCTAAACCGAGAGGCTGTTTGGTTGCTCCAATTCACTGAGCGGTAGAAAAAGAGTCAAGAAGGAAAAACGAGCTAGTATCTTGACTAGCATAAAGACCCACCTCCGTTATAAACCCAACCATGAAAGGGACCAAATTACCACATGGTTGTACTGCACATTATTAAACTTTGTTCCATCTTGTTATGCAGACTGGATCTAATGGTGTTTTAACAGTATCCTCAAACCAGCCTCCTGAAACACCATTGTGTATTGACCATTGGGGACAGGGGAACAAATGGAGACACGTGTGCTGTAAGTAGGTTTCCCACTGGAAGTGCCCCATTGTGTGAACAGACACCTGGGAACATGTCCTGGGTGGTCCTAGTCTTTGGGAGATTCTGTTGACAAAGAGGCTCAGATCCAGGCTGCCCCCCAAGATTGGGAGAAGCCCCTGTAAGCTTCCACAAGCCACCTCATTGTTCTCCTTCAAATCCCTCCTTAACACTCTTCTCTGCCATACCACCTACAAAAAACACACACAAAAAAACAACCTTGCCAGTGGCTAGGCGACTGGCACACGGAGACCTCTGCCTGTCATGCGGACTAATATTGTCTCATTGCTTCCATCTATACCATCTGTTGTCTCTTGTCTTATACTTAGCATGCAATCTCTTTGAGGCAGGGATTATCTTTTGTTGTGTTTGTACAGCACCTAGCACAATGGGATTCTGGGGCAGGACTCAGGCGCCTTGCTGCTACAACAACACACAACAAATAAATAAATAGGAGTTTTGGGTGAATACATTTCTTCTGTGGTGTTTTCCTGTGCATACCATGTGCTTTCCCTTCTGTTACAAGGTCTGTATAAATATTGCTGTTTTTACAATCCTTTCGTGGTTTTTAATAAAGCCAATTTCACCCCGCACCTTGTGTCTGCTGCATGTAATCATAAGGGAGAGGATGCATAGTCTTGATCAATATACAGCCAACTAAAATGAGGGTTAGCTTAATCAATTACATTTCCCTTTAGAAATACATTTAAAAAATACTGTGATAGGACTGACCGCATAGCTATCTGGTGGTATCAAGCATTTGCCAGCTGTATTCACAAATCCCTGTAGAAGCCCCCCCACACTGTGCCTTCAGCATCTCCCATTTTGCCCCATCCCCTGCCTTATGATCTCTGCAATATTTTGTCATAGCTGCTGTCCTTCAAAGAGAAGCCTAGACTAGATCATTCTATAGCTGTAGCTCACGAAAGCTTATGCTCAAATAAATTGGTTAGTTTCTAAGGTGCCACAAGTCCTCCTTTTCTTTTTGCGAACACAGACTAACACGGCTGCTACTCTGAAACCTGTCAACAATAGGTGTCACTGTTGAGTGAAGCAAGACGCTTCCCACTCCCAGAACAGAGTATGCAGTACAATAGGATAGTCTATCCGCCTACTGAAATGTATTGCTTCCTAAAAGGGAATTGATCTACACTAACAGTTTAAATTACACTTTTCACATACGCTTGCTGATATTTAATTTAGATGTAACCAAACAAGTCTTTTACTTTATTTTACATAATGATAATTAAAGAGGAACCAAATTAAATTTTAACAAACTGGTAGGCCTTCCAATTCATTTTAAATAAATAATCAGTTTGGCACATAATTGGAAATCTTTACAAAAACCAACCTTATTAATTCTAAATAAGATGCAACAGCTATAGAAATGAAAGGTTTGTTAAATATAATCTAATATGCCATAATCACTTTGCCCCAATGATGGCAAGAGATACAAGCCTATGATATCTGAGCAAACCCTCAAGGTGTTTAACAGTCACTTAGTATTTAATTAACACAGAATAGCTCTTATTAACTAAATTAAGTCTCCAATGCCCTTCCCATTCACTGCAGTCCACTGAAGAGCTGGGCTCGTTACCTCCAAACCTTGAATACAGATTTGCTGGATTCTCAGTTACACTAAGCCCCTTTTCAGAGTAGCAGCCGTGTTAGTCTGTATCCGCAAAAAGAAAAGGAGGACTTGTGGCACCTTAGAGACTAACACATTTTCCACCGAATGCCTCCAATGAAGTGAGCTGTAGCTCACGAAAGCTTATGCTCAAATAAATGTGTTAGTCTCGAAGGTGCCACAAGTCCTCCTTTTCTTTTCACTAAGCCCCTTTATACTTCACTTCACATTCACTTTCAAACCCCTTTACACTGCCAAAGTGGCGTCAAGGGTCTTTTGTATAACTGATGCCTTGTCAGCGTAAGAAAATTATATTGGATTTCACCAAGTCAGTTGAGAGAGCAAAGTTGGCCTAGTGGCTAGGACACTAGGCTGGGACTCAGGCCTGGTTTACATTTAAAAATTAGATCGACCCTAGTTACATTGCTCAGGGCTGTGAAAAACTGTGTGCCCTGAACAACGTGGTGAGGTAGACCAAAGCCTCAGCTGAGACATGGTTATGTCAACAGAAGAATTCTTCTGCCTCTTTGAGAGATGGATTACCTACATCCACGGGAAACCCCCTTCTGTCAGCGGAGGAACCATCTACACGACGGCGCTACAGAGGCACAGCTACCGCGCTGCATTCGCGTCACGGCCGCAGGTGTAATGTAGACAGGCCTGCAGGAGACCCAGGCTCAACTCTATCCTTAGCCGGGGACTTCCCACGTGATCTCTGGCGAGTCACTTAGGCCTGATCCATACTTGAACGTTTAACCAACTGTTTCAGTCAGGAGTGAGATTTTTTTTTTTTTAAAATGAAATAGTTATATAGGTAAAAGCCCTAAGATGGGTGCAGTTCTATAGATATAAAGGGGACTCATACCAGTACAGTTATTCTCCATCCTAGATGGGAATAGTTATTCCCATATAAACCATCCTTACACCGGTACAACTATATTCACAGTAGGGAGGTTGGACCACTATACTAGTATAATGAAAGCGGAAAGCTTTCTAGTGTAGACAAGGCCTTAATCCCTCTGTGCCTCAGGCCAGGACAACATTACAGACGTATATCGGTAGAACTACGTTGCTCAGGGGTATGACAACTCCCCCCCTCCCCGAACAATGTAGTTATACCGACCTAAACCCCTGCGTAGTCAGTGCTGTGTCAAAGGGAGAGCTTCTCCTGTCCACATAATCCACCTCCTGAAAGGTGGCAGCTAACTATGCTGACGGGAGAAGCTCTTCCATCGGCATAGTACCGTCTTCACTAAAGCACACCAGTGCGGCTGTGCCACTGTACGCTCCAAGTTCCTCATCTGTAAAATGGGAGTAACAGCATGGCCTACTTCACAGGGGTGTTGAGAGGATAAATACACTAGAGTGTGAAATACTACAGAAATGGGGGTCAGATAAATACCTAAAACACAAAGACTGCCATCAGTGCAGGCCACTCATGCGGGCAACTCTTGTTTCAGTTTACAAATGCCAAGGCAAACCACTTCAATTAAAACAATACAATTTTCTCATGTGGACAAGGCCCACATACATTTTAAAGCATCACACACTTCTCAGTGTGTTTAACAGCACACAGGGATAGTTTAAAGGCTACTCTAGGAGGTAAGAGCAGACTCCGGAAGACAACAGCTGGTGACCCTGGAAGAGGACAAAGAAGAGCGAGCTCAAAATGACAGCGCTGTTTGGCTGTGGTGAGTGGGCAGTAATAAAATGCGAGATGGTCAAAACCCTTATTTATTGTTTATAAACTGCTTTCAGTCCCCCGCCACGTCTGCTGGGATTCTGGTGATCTCAGTGTTTACAATATGATGGATGAAGAAGCTCAAAACACACGTCCACTTGGTATTTTTAATAGGATGCATAATGATTTGTATTGGTAAATTATTCCCCTCCAAGGAGTCTGAGCACATAACTCACACGCACCAGCGCTTCCACTGGTTATAAACACCTTTTGTTATTGACTGAGACAAAGCAGCATTTTGCCAATGTGTAATTAAAGAAATGGCACTAATATCATAAAACTGCATTTAAGAATAAACATGTATAATGGGGGATGGGGGGGGGAGGGGAGAAATACCAACTACCATCCAGGGATACCTAAGCAAAGGGAGCAGGAAAAAAAGGTGAATCTGAATCAACTACAAAAAAGTAGCAGTCAAAATACAGTTCCCACTACTAGCTTTTCCCTGTATCATCCATTAACTTTAACGACAGGTTCATAATTAGAATTGCTTCCAGCAGGATATTTACGCTACCATGTATCTATTTATTTTCAAAATCTTTAGATACTGGGCCAAGGTAGAATATTCTCTTTCTGTAAGGGTGCTAAAGTGGAACAGTTCTACGTATTAGCTGAAGCTGCAATGTTAACAGAAAAGACCACTGTGAATTGCAGGCTGGCATAGGTCATGGGCCCCTCCCTAGACCCCCAAAATGGTCCCAGTACATGTGAGAGAGGTGTTGTCCGAGCACATGACTGAGTTCTAATCCTGGTTAGGACAGTGATTCCCATAGTAACCTTGATCAAGTCACTTAATCTTCATCTCAAAATTCTGCCTCCATCATCTGCAAATGGGAATAATACAGAGATTTACCTATGGCACCTTACCAGGGGCACTGGGATAGATTTGTTATTTAATTTTCAATTACCTTCTTACTATATAAAGTGTTATTGTATTAAGAAGAATGACAGTTTAAATGCCTATTTAACAGCAACAACAAAAATGCACCCTGCAGTAAAACTCAGCTAGCCACTGGGGGAAAACATTTTATATAGGTAAAAAAAAAAAAAAAATTCATTCTTCTAATCAATCAGCATTTTCCTGAGGCTAAAACCAGTCAAAGGACTTATTTGAAGGAGATCAGATACTGACTACACAATACTAGTTGTGTTTTAGTTTGCACGCCATGATTGCGCACCCACGTCTGGAATACATAAAGGGACCATCATTTGAAGAACCATTGCTAGTTTTTACTGCCATAGATTATAATCCGTAAAAGATTTAGAACAAAGTTGTGTGATTTGAACAGAATGCACCCAGAAATAGAGGAGAGCGCTTCATGGGGCACATTCCAGCAGTCTGGACGAGTAGACAGGTCATTATGAGCCTGTTCTCTACATTATTGGGTCTACAGTCACACCTTGCACTTACTTTCAACTGTACCACACGGAGTACCTCAGAGTCCTTTGTAAACAATTAAACCTCACAACCCACATGCTGCTCTGAACCAGGGAGAAATAAAAAAGTATTCTGTTTGGATCCGTAAAAATGGTTGTTTTAAAACAAGTGCACACTCCCTTGTGCTGCGGCTCTGGGTGCCTCATCAGAATAAAATACAAGTAATGGGCAGCCGGAACAAATAAAAAGTATCGTTTTTAATTTTTTCCTTTAATAACAAGCCACGATTTTCGGAGAGAGGAGCCTAGAATTAGACTCATGTTTAGGCCTGCAAATAAAGGACCTGACATACAAAAGTGTTCAAAACCTAGGAACTTCAATTCACAACTGTAGTTAATTCAGATTCGTTTTCCTGAGCATCCCTGTGTAGACAATTACTCTTCCCCCCGGCCCATTTAGTCCATCAGACTAGCTCTACTTAGATGTTATAATACAATACAAATTATTAGCCTTGATGCAGGAATTACTGGGTGAAATTCTATGGCCTGTGTGCTATGCTGATGGTCAGATTAGATTATCACAAACGTCCAATATGGTCTTAAAATCTATACCCAAATGTCTTGTCCCAAATGTCTCGTCCCAAATTCATAGAGTGGGTCAGTGTAAGAAATGTGACTAAAAATCAGGAGCCTAGATGTCCAGTTCCCTGCTCTAAGCACTAGATACACTTTCCTCCCTGAAAGAAGAAAGCCTTCACAGTTGATCCCTAAATCTTATTTTGGCGTTTGAATCTAAAGCAGTGATGGAAACTGAACAAGGTGGAGGGTTTTGTTTTGTTTTTCTCTTCTGACTTGCTGCTTCTATCCAGCATATGCCTCTTCTCTATACCTAAAGGTCTGCAACTGTTGTGTTCATCTGGTGAGTGGTGGGTAGAGAGGAAAGTGACCTAAAACTTCACAGAGAATGACAAAGATGAAATTGTGACTCCAACTGCCATTTCTTAATTTTCACTGTATTTTCTGCCTGGCAGTTTAAAGAGTAGGAAGTAAATTGGTTTCTCTCTCTCTCTCTGAACACGACTCAGGCCTTGATTCAACAAAACATATGCTTATCTTTAAGCATATGCTTAAGCCCCATTGATTTCTAGCACATTGTGGGCGCTATCAAAACCAAATAATTTCTGTCTTTATTGTGTTCCTCTAGCAAGCTAGATTGGAAGCCAGTGGCGGCTGCTACTGCCAGCCGTTGTAGCTATAGTCGAAGCAGTACTTACAGCTGATAGTAATTCCAAGCTCCACACCTCTTTTCTTGGGCAGTTTAACATGGAAAGTACCACTGCTGGGTATGACAGACTCTATAAAACCAAAACAGAGAGAAGAATAAAAGTGGGAAAGGACAGATTTTTCAATTATCTTGATAGACCATTCTGAACCACCGAGAAAATTAGTTTTAAGACATATATTATAGGTGTTGATAAATGTAATGTACTCATGGTTAACAATGGCAATCTAGATTTTTAGGAAAATCGGATTAAAAATATACATATTGTATGTACTGTTATCAGTAGAGAGAGAATAATCAGGAGGTGCAGGATTCAGAGGCAGCTCTGCCAAGCACACACACATATAGTAAACCAGTCATTGCCATTAGTCCCCTCACTCTCTTAAGTCCATACATTTATAAAATATCTGAAAAAAAGATGACCTCTTCACTTATTAAGCATGCATGCCCACTAAGAGAGATGGCTTCTGGATAAAACAGGATTTAGACAGGGATCGAATGTATGTCTCTATTGCTAGCTCACATCAAATCAGTGACTCTTCCCAAGGCTATAGAATGTTTATGGAGCAGGTTTTCCCTATACCGGGGCTAATAAAGAACTACCAGAGCCTTTTGGGGGATGCTGTGAGAGAGGTGAATGCACTGATTACATACCTGCCACGTCAAATTCTAACTCCAACACAACTTTGTTGGTTAGTGCTGCATCGCGCAAGAACTGATTGGCTTCCTCCATGGTCCCATCTTCAGTTGCAATGCCATTGATGGAAAGGACTCTGTCTCCGACTTGTAGCAGCCCACACCTGCAGTCCAGGTCAGAAAAGGAGAAAAAGCTCAAAGACAACTATGAGTCACCTTTGCCAGACAAGTCAGTCACAGTCTACAGATTGACTTGGAAGAATTCAATTTTTATTTTTCCCAACCATTTTGATGGATAATATCAATGTTTATTTAAGCATTTTTTCCTATTTTTAGCCATTTCAATTTTCACAGTTGCAGGAAATAAGACAACGGGGCGGGGGGGAAAATCAATAATTATTATGACAGCAGTTGCTCAGATTCAAAAACTTAAAGCTTTATATACCCCATTAAAACACAAAAAGAGTCAACTTAACGTGTCAAAAGATACAAAGTAAACCTCCTTAAATTAAAACTAATTCATTCTCAAGCAGCATTTTTCGTACTTTGCCTACCTGTAAATGTTAGTTATCGATGGAAATTTTTTTTGTTGGTTTGTGTGTGTGTACCGTGAACTAGACATTTACTGATAAAAATCTGATGTTTCCAAGTCTATTTATAGAAGACTAAAACAGCTGACAGAGGCAACACACTGGGGAGCCATGCGGGGTCATGTGCCCCCCGAGATTTGCCGCTTGGCTTGTACAGAGCATGCTCAGTAACACTGCTGAAGCCAGCTGCCCTTGCTCTGCTACCGTCCCCCCTACCCCCCACGCACACACACCAGCAGGCACGGATCATCTCTGACAGCTGAGAAATGATAACATTAGGCTGCAAAAACAAGATACATAGCTCTAAAATACACACCCTAATGTAGAGAACCTACCAAGATCATCAGGAACAAACTCACAAGCACGGATATTTTCAGAGTTTGACCTACTCTTTGCTCAGTCATGTTCTGCTCCCAAATAGCAGTTCTTCAGGTTTCCTGCAGCGTACAGAGAGAAATCTCTCTGCCACCCCTAGAAACCAAACCCACAGCTGTGAAATTGGATAAAAACTAGTTGCCTTTGCTCTCTAACCATATCTAATAGTACACAGCTCTCCATGTATGCATGTCTGAGTCTCCTAGAACCCAAAATAATGATACTGAAAATTACAGCATCCTCTGATTAATATAGGACTAATATCAAAGTTACAATCCAATGAACTCACCAAAATGTCTCAGCAAATTGGATAATCATTCATCCCTTGTAATTGCATTTCCTGACGCCAAATGTACATTGATGCTGTTTAATGGCCTCGAAAGGCCAATATTATTGTTTGATGCTCTTCCAATATAACCACAACTGACACTTTAAAAAAAAAAAAACCAAAACGTAACTGTGTAACAACTTTTTAATTCAGAAGAAACCAAAGAACTCTACAGCTGGGTTGGAGTTGTACAACTGTAGCATGCATGCCACATATTGTGGGTTTCATCTGTGCATATGAGCAGAGCAGAGTTTTTGCAAACACTAAGCAATACGTTTGCAAACAAACCCCAATCCCACCTGCCTTAACCTCAGAAGGAAATCTTAAGACTTCTGTGCCATCCACCACAGCTCGTCTTGCCTACCGCGTTATTCCACAAAGGCATGAATGCAGTGCTGTACCTGGGCTTTCCATTGCCCATTGGGCAGTTTTGTCTGTCTCACACACAAACATGTAACCATTGAATTATGGCTAGAAGGAAGGGACGAAACCCATGAAATCTTTCCAAAATTTTCTTCTCTTGCGTTCCTCTTTAGTTACCACAGCCAAGCACTGGTGCAGAATTCCAGGATTTATAGCAAGTTCTTCTTTCAGTCAAGTTAGAATGGTCTCCAAAATCTCTCAGTGGGTATTGGCTTTAAGTGTACAGGTGGAGAAAAAGAACTCTCCCAAGTTTCAGAACTCAGGTTCTCCAGCTCAGTGGGATCTTTATCTGTTACTGACCATGCAAAACCTTTACCTACCCAATTTCAAATATCATCGGATTTTGCTGACGTTTCACAGAGCAACCACATTTTAACAATCCCATACCTCACTCCAAGCACGACTGGATTGTAAGAGAACAAGTTACCTGTGGTATCAAGGTTTGTCACTACATTAAGAGGCCATCATGGACAAAGGAGACTAGGAAGTAGCTGTCACTCCAAACAAGCCCTGGATGCAACCGGCCAAGTTGTCATGAGAGCACACTTGCATTGTGGTGTTGAAAAATGCACATGCTCAACACCTTTTCTCTCTAGAGGTTGGAGGGGTGATTTTGCTGGGGGGAGGGTATTTATTAAATCTGTGTTATGTTATGGTGCTGTCTGGGTTACGTTATCCATGGAAAAATGAAGACGTATTTTTAAAGAATATGTCAAGGAGACCCAGAGATGCCAGGCACTCTTCTGTGTACTATAAATGTGAATCATTGCAGTATTAACTGGCTGTACAATCAATTAGATGCTTCACTGGTCCTCTGCATGTGCAGCTACTATGACTTGATGTGGCTAGATGTGGAAATTGTGGCTTAGAGAACTTAAGACTCCCAACGGCTGTGACAGAAAGATTTCCTTCAGCACTATGAACTCTGTTGCTGCAGCAGTAGGTCTTGCTTAGAAGGAACCAACAGCAGCACGACAAAAAGGTATTACATTGTGATCACAAAGTCAGCTAAAGACTGAACCAGCTGTGACACTGCCCTTGTTTTCATCACGGGACAGCAGGGTCATTGGGTGCCTTCAAACAACAACAGAGAAGATGGCTGCCCTTTTCCCCACTCGAGCTGCTTGGGCAGGAGACGCAGGTTCTTACGTTCCTTCACTCAAGTTAGATTTTCTTCGCAGGTTTCTAAAATGTTGTGAAGTGAAGCCGTGACCTCATGTCCCCCTTGATGAAGGTGCTGAAGCCAGATGTGTCTTGTTAACTCTAGTCTACAGTATCATCTAGTGGTGAGTGAAGGAGACTGGGAGTCAAGACTCCTGGGTTATTTTTCTGGCTTTACCACTGACACGCTGGTCTTATGCAGACCAAACCCTCTTTCAGTCATTTTCCCCACCAAGATGACACCCAACTTATGGGTGGGCTGCGTGGCTTTCATCAGCGTTTGTAAAGTGCTGCGAGATCCTTGGAAGAAAAGTGCTACTGATGAAAAGAATGAGGAGGCTGGTGTATTCTTGAGTGAAGGACATACTTCTTGTAACACTGGAGTTCACCGTGTTGGATGCCTTCACTTGGGTTTAACGTCTGCTCTAAATGAGCTTTACATTTTGTTATGGCTGATACGATGTGCAGGTCGCATCCTAACCTGATAAACTTGGTGGCAACTTTCACTGGTCACTAATTTTTCTCACTTGTGAGCTCTTAGTGTTACTGGCTTCCAGGTGCTATGATCAAATGACAAAAATCTGAGCAGAACTTGATTATCATACACATTGTAAGGAGAGTGATCACTTTCCCGCTGGCAATAGCCCATCTAGAGTGGGGTGGGGGGAGGTATTTTTTCATGCTTTGTGTGTATAAAAAGATCTTCTACACTTTCCACAGTATGCATCCGATGAAGTGAGCTGTAGCTCACGAAAGCTTATGCTCAAATAAATTGGTTAGTCTCTAAGGTGCCACAAGTACTCGTTTTCTTTTTGAGCAGAGCTGGAGATCTCAGAACCTAAACAGACTTAGATTTTGGCACCCAGACACAGACAAGAAAGCCTCGCCCATTCTCCTGGCAAATATGCACTCTCCAAAGGGCTGATCCTGCAGACTCTTCCTCCCACGGATAGTGCCCTGAAGTCACTCTGGTAAGGAAGGGTTACCTTACTTGTTTCAGCAGCACGTTTAGTTACATGAGGGAGAGGGAAAGAAACACATTTAGAGGCAACCAAGAGGAAATGATAGACACCCAGCTTATACCACTCCAGCTGCTGATGCAGAGGGCTGAGTCACAGCCTAATTTCAAGGCCAGAGGGCTCAACCTGCCCCCATTAAGCAGAGTGACTGATGGGAAGGGAGGACTTTTAGATGCCACCAGCTGTAAAACTGATCACAGGGGTGTCTTTCCCTTGAAATGCCTGTCACAGGGTCACTGGAAACAAACACTAGTTGGGTGACACGTTGACTTGTTGCCAAGGAGAACTTAGCCTCTTCCTGCACCAATTGAAAGATGTAGTAAATTCGCTTTCTAAACACAGCCTGGTGCTGCTGCCTAGTGTAAGGCGCTGACCTAAAACAAAGCACTCTAGAGGGGATAGGAATCAAATCCTCTCCCCTTCGCTTGGATTCTCACAGACCATTCTACAGCAGGCACACAGCACTGTCAGCTCATAAAGCAAGTTTCCACAGCCAGATGTTGCATCTCTCACTCAGCAGCTATTGGGAACTGGCTAGCTGCTTTCAAGAGAATAGTGGCTATACCGGGAATTGACTCAACTCACCGGAACTGCACTATGTCCCACCCCATTAAACAGAGAAAAACCCAAAGGCGGTGAACAGGTGAGACCGGCCAATGAGAGAGAGTGAGTTATGATGGTATCACAACAACATGAGGCAGACCGCATCCCCATGGAGGACAGCCGGATGAGAAAAAACAAAGCAAGATTAGGGAAGGAAAAGTTACATTCCTGGGCCTTCGCAAAAAGAAAAGGAGTACCTGTGGCACCTTAGAGACTAACCAATTTATTTGAGCATAAGCTTTCGTGAGCTACAGCTCACTTCATCGGATGCATACTGTGTCCTTACTCACACTCAAAGGGCTTTCCTTCCCTGCTCCGGAACGGCTCCCCCTCCTGCAAATGCTCAGCCAGCCTCCAACCGGCCTCCTGTTCCACAAGCATAGCCGACCAGGCAAACGCATGCTCTCCCATATACAAACCGGGGAGCCCAATTTGTTTGCTCAGGTGGCTACCCAACATTTGTGTAGCACAGAGTAGCACGCACATGGATGAGCATTTTGAAATGAAGGCCAGCCACGAATGACGATTTGGCCTCGTAAGTGGAAGAAAATGGCTGTGATATCTGGAGTAGTAGCAGTTAGAACAGTACCTGCTAAGGAGGAGAGAATAAAGTTCCTGGCCTGAATGGAGATTAGTACAATTTTCCTTTTGGTCTCCCTACATATCTCCTCTCTCCCTCCCCCCTAAACACCGACCGGATTCTATTGTGCCAGGAGGGCAACAACAATATGATGAAGGTGTTTTACCCGTGGCTAAGAGGCTAGGAAAGGTGGCCTGCCATGTTGAAGATAGCACACATTGCAGAAAGTAATTTTCAACATCCAAATAATCTGTACTGCAAAGCAGGGCAGATAGTTCTCTGCAATCTGAATGGATGAAGGTGGTGACTGGCGGAGCGAGAATCCTGCTGGGTGGTCAGCTAAGAAGAAAAGCTGCCTGCATGACACGTTAGATCCAGGAAAGACCATGCAGCAAGTCTCTGCTCTCGCTTGGGGCTTGGCAAGAGGATAAGAGAGGCAGCGCTGATTCCAAACCCTCCTGGGAGAGAAGGCTTTGTTAATGCCTGATTTATAAAAGCAGTTTGGGATTTCACAACACGGTCCAACTCCACCACATTAATGGGAAATAAAACCACTGTCGCTTTTATAAATTGGATTTTAAATCCAAACAATAAAGGCGCAGAAGGCTTTAGCATCCCTACCAACTGGTGCCACAGCTGGACAATATTTTCAGGGAGACCTCGGAGAACAGAAGATACTTCTTTTCTTTTTGCCACCACCTCCTCCTCCTCACAAAGTTTGATCCTAAGTATTTAAACTATATCTGCTGTGATTACGTACAACACAGGCTGCCCCACGACATGGATACCGCGATGCAAAGATTCAGATTTTTTCTGCTTGAGACTCTTAAATGCCACTCGGCCCTCTCTGTGGTGTGATCAATGTTTTATTTGTGTAGTGTGGTTTGTGGCAGCTGAAGCCTTGCCAGGGAGATAAAACATTAATCAAGCCTGCAGAGATTTGTTGTGCTAGGGAAAGAGCCACAGTAGGAACCGGGAGCTATTTGTTACTTCCACCACAGCATTTGGCAGGACAGATCATCAGTGTAAATCACAGGCAGTTTAAGGAATTGTCCATAGGGGTGGGTGCGTGCGGTTAGTTTTGAAACTAATGTACCTTGTTCAGGGGGAATTAAAAGCAAGGCTGTAGCCAGAGAATGCTATGTAAAAGTGGCTTCTTATTCAAACCAGCGGTAGTCTTGTTTGAGTCTCCACTCGTGACTTTACTGGCAATATTTAAAGACAATATTTGGTCCTGTAATCCCACAGGAGCCAAGATAACTCTGGAAGTACAATCTCGATTCTATTCTGCTCCATGAATAATCATTGCTAATTACTCTGCCTCACTCTCAACATTGTCAGCTAAATTTGAATTGCAAGGGTCTTTTTACTGGTACCAATGTAAGAGGGAGGAGGAACAGATTGATTTTTAGAGCTTGAGAGTTATGTTGGGGAAAAAAGGCATCTGTGTGGCCCTTTGGCTGGAATACAGAAGTTGGGCTCACAACACCTGGATTTTAGCCCCAACTCCGGCACTGGCTTGCTGCACCACCTTTGGAAGTCACTTCACTATGCTGTCCCTCAGTTTCCCTGTGTGTAAAATGGAGATAATGATGTTTAGCCACCTTCTTGAAGAGCTCCGAGATGCTGAGTTGGAGAGCGAGATAAGCGTGCTATGTAATATTTTCTTCTGACCTGTGAAGCAAACCAACCTACCACTGAGTCTCAGTGAGGGACACATGGAGCCAATAGCGTCATTTTTATAGTCATTTCTGGCTCCAACTGCACTTAAAAACAACAAAAAAAAAAAGACGTCACAAAGCACGTGGCAGGCAGACAGAACGATAAACACCAGCATTCAACTGCCACAGAAACAGACGCTTCAGATAACGCTCACACAAACTGGGTATGACCTTCCACTGAAAACCAGATATCAGACAGCAGCACAACTCCTCCAGGAGATGATGGAGCCATCTCAGAGAAGGGGCCAGGTGCTTTTCTGGGTGCACCTGTGCAATGCCAGAAGATCCTGTGGAATTCGCAGCCTCTGGTTCTTCACTAGAGCCCACAGGTAGGTTGATTTAGGGCACAGTGCGAAGTGCGTTTCTTTATACAGGTCTTTGATTAGTCAAACCACAGGCCTGCTGAGCCAATTACAGTTAATTTTAATGAACTGTGACCATTTCGTGGTACATTGGCTTTAATTGTTGTGAAAACCCAAATGCTGCTGTAGTGGCCAATGCATACAAATAAATATTGACGCTCTCCTAGATGGGAAGGAGATTAAAATTAAGCTCCATGCTGGAATATGAGGAAATGCAATGTCTGAAACAAACCACCAGCAAGTAGGCCCTCCAGTACAGTACCGATTCACTTCCCTGTACTGAACGCACAAGCACTAAGCCACACCCAGTGAGGAACTGGTGACAATGAAAAGATAATCAATAAAAAGAGGAGTAATGGGTGAAAGACACGTCTTTGAAAAAGGAAACCATCAGCAACATCATGCAGTGATCAAGGGCAAGGTCTCTAACCTCTCTGCTGGGCTGTCAGGCTCAATAAATCGGACGAGGGGCGGGGAAGACAGGGTTTCAGTAGCAAAGATCCCACCCTGGAGCTGAAGGCCAAAGCCATTCAAGGGGTCTCCCCTTAGGATCACCTCTGTTGTTTCTGTGTGAACAATCTGCCCACCAGGACCCACTGTACTAGAAGCCAGCGACACTGAAATGAGAGAAAGCATTAGAGGCGGTGGTTAGCAGTTAGCTTTGTGCAAGGTCTGCAGAAACGTGGCTCCCGTGTTGCCTCGTGGCTGCAAGTGCACAAAAGCCATTCCCAACTGGCCATTCTTCATCGTTCCACGGTAAAGGAACACTGCCGGGGAGGGGAGCCTACCGTGAACACACATGGAGGTGGATGCAGTATGTCACAGGAGCACCACTTATCAGCAGGGACAGAGGGGCAAGCTCATGATTTGCAAGGTCTCAATCAAGAGCAAGACCTAAAAGATGCAGGCAGGAGAGATTGGGGGGGGGGGGAGTGATTAACTTGGGCCAGGACTCTGGCCCCACTGCAGGAAAGGTTGGAGTAGTAGGAGCAGTACAAATTAAGGGAGAGAAACTAAACTCATGACAAAGTTTCTCCAAACTCTGATCCCTGCTGGCAAAAAGGTGGGGAGGAAAAGGGGACTGCAAGATGCTGTCAGCACAGCATTCACAAAAGCACAGGGCCCACCACAGTCTCTTCCACTGCTTGTGTCCAAGGCTGGCCCTAGTGAGGGCATCTGAGTAGGAAGAGGGAAGGGTTGGTGGCACTGAGATCAACACACCCTTCTAGCCAGGCATCCCACTTACAAGAGCTCTTGTGGTCCTTCTTCCTCTGTCTCCTCCTCATCATGGTGGCACGCGGGCTCATGGGTTGGGAGCTCCGAGGTAGTGTATTCGAATTCTGGCAGGGGAAACCTTGCGTGTTCATGCTGGGCGATGAGAAGTTGGCAGCAACCAGAGCTATGCAAACACAGAACATGTTACATACCCACAAGAAGAATAATAAATAAGAGAAAACAAACCTAGCTCACCAGCATGGTTAAACGCAAACTTTTAACTCGCCAGTTATACATCAAGCAAGCAAGCAAGCAAGCAAGCAACTACTTCAGCAGATTAAAACAGGACATGCTTTCTGCTGGAAACTTCCATTGCCTAACCACGTATGCACTCACTGGCGTGTTTACTGTAAGGTTGCCTATGATTACGCTGGGCACACTGGTGTGTTACTGTAGGACTGTCTCCTCCTTAACCAAATATGCTGGTATCATTAGTATAGAGTTGCCTTCTTTGCAGCATGTCATCATCATATTGTAGAGCTGCCCAAGAGCATGCCTAGCTAGGTACACTAGTGTGTTATTATAGGGTTGCTCAGCACGCTGGGCTTTATTGTAGGGTTGTCTGCTCCCCTCCCCCACGTGCTGGACCGCACACACTCACTTAACAATAAAAACCTCATTACGGATTTTTGGACACAGATTTGGAGACCAAGGAAGTGGTGGGTCACATTCTGGATCGACAACCTTGACAGTGTTCTTTAAGCTTACTGTGGGAGGTGAGTGGTCAGTAAGCACGACCGCAGAGCTACTAGCTCTTGCGGAGAGAGAGACACAAATGCTTAGTGGATGGGTTACATTTGCAATAATCTTGGTTGGAGGTCTGGTTCCAGGTGGGTGTCTTGCAGTGCCCTGGATGGTGGGTGTGGCAGTAGTTGACACAGGGATCCCAGCAATGGTGATGGTCACTTTTCTGCACCTTGACTGCAATCAGCACACACAAGAAACAAAACCACAAAGACAGGGAAAAGAAAATTAAGATAAGCAGCGAGGAACAGAAGCCTTTGAGGATTCAGCCATTGGGAGAGCTGTGTAGATCAGTGGGTCAATGCACTAGCCTTTCCCCACTGGGGACTTAGAGTCAAGTCACATTAGCACCACTTTATTGAGCCAGGCATCATGCAGGCGTCTCATGCACACAGTTCTGCCAGTCTCAACAAGGGCTGCAACATATACCAAACTTCCACATCCCCACCAACGTCCCATTGGTAAGAACAGCCATAATTTTGTTTGGGTAGGAAAGCGGTGTCAGGGTGCAGTGACAGAGTGTCAGCAGCAGGGATGTGTCACTGAGTAATGTCACAGCACAACAATAACTGGATGATGTGGATGTCGGAAATTTGCTTCCCCAAGAACTAGGCTTCCATTCACCTCAGAGCCGCTGGCCTGAATCTAACCCAGGTCGGTAGTGCCCAAGACTCATTACCATCTGAAAGCTGTTGTATAATCACGGGGATTGATTACACTAGAGCATTTTAGCATGAACTCCTGAAAGCCTGTGAAGCCTGGTCTACATTGGGGCTCCTGCTGGTGCTAACACTATTTCAGTGGCACCATGCACTGGGAGCCCTACTGTAGACAAGGCTTCATAGGCTGCAGGAGGTTTTGAAAGGGAGTCTTGTCTGCTGTAGGGTTCACACCTACACTACCACTGGTGCAGATGAACTAACAGCAGCACTGGTGGGATTTTTCCCCCTAAAACACCCGTATTGTAGATAGGGCCAATGCAAAATGCATTTGTGGTCACTATTTGTTCACCAGTGGTCAGGCATCTATATAAAAAATGACTACCAGAAAAAGCCAAAGATTGAAGGGTCTCTGAGACAGAATCATCCTCTTACCAGGGCAGAACTAAACATATTAACAGAGCACCACAGGGGATTCCTGCCAATGCTGAACACTATATGTGCATGCTGAAGGGAGGTCAGTTTTTAGAGCTTCATCTGGCACCTTTTACCAGCATTAAATTCACCAACAGATAACGTCACACCTAGGCCAAGGCTAATGGTGATGGGAGGGACTCCTGTCATGTTGAGTTGTGGGCTCCAGAGCACTCACCAAGGCAGAAGAAAGAGGGAAGGGTGTTTTGTTTTGTTTTTCATAAATCTTATTAAACACACAAACCGCACACACTGCGCCTCCACTCAAACAGGAAAAAGAGCCTACATTACAGGAAGTCTACATAAAAAAAAAAAGCTTTAAAAACCAGGGCGCAAACATGACACTTGGCAAACATGCAGGAAGCCACTCGACGGCTTTCCTTTTTATCCCTTCTTCCAGTCCAGCACTTCAGGGGGTTCCATAGCAGCACAACTGTTTGCCTGTGCAGATCTGATTGTAGGATTAGGGCCCTAGAGCATAGTCTCCATGCAGGAGCTACCTTGGCTTCACGATACCTATTTACGGTGCCATGCAGACTCTTTGAGGTGAACAGATAAATGAATACCAAGATGTATGCACATTTTCAGTTCTGTCTGAAGTGATATTTGAATGTTTTCTTATCAAGGCCCCTGGACCAAGAACTGGCCATGGCCACTGACGTGGTTTGATTTCCTATGCCCACAACACTTGGATCTATTTCCCAGGTGATGTGCACCATGCTATCTATCTATCTATATTTTTGTTTCCTGGTGGGCAATGCTTGACAAAATGAGCAAATTTGCAACGGACCCTCTTTTCAGCAACATACAAACTGCATCCCACAGCAGACAGTCACTATAGCCATGACTTATAGTGGAGCTCTTTTAACCTTTCACAGACTGATAACCATCCTTCACAGATGAGATATTCCCTGCAAATTGAACTCTCTCTCCAAGTGTAATTGTTGGCAGCACAAGCAGGATCAGCTCTTACCAAAGAACAGATCTCTGACAAGGACACCCGCTCGACTAGTGACTTCGCCACACAGATTTGATCTAAAAAGTCATCTTCCCTGATGATCTAAACACTGGAAATAAATTCTGCTTATGTGATACCCATCACACCATAGGCCTCCATAGGCACTTTACACCAATCACATTGTTCAGCTCAGGCATTTCCTCTGCAATTTTGTGTACTTGTTTCTCTGCGTCCCGTGTGATTTATTTAGCGAACTGAGCAGATAGTTTCTCATCTGCTTTTTAAAAGACATGGCTCCAGCTATGCAGTTTGCATGCTGTGAATATAGGGGACACTGTTCAGTAGTTCAGATTAGGGTTGCCAACCTCTAGGATTGGCCTGGAGGCTTCAGGGAATTAAAGATTAAGCAATGTGTTGAAACCTCCAGGAATACGTCCAACCAAAATTGGCAACCCTAGGTCAGATCCAAAACACAGGAGTTTTGTTCTCATAAAACCAAATATTAAACAGTATTTAATGAAGAGTAATTGACATTCTTGTGTCTCTATGGGATGTCAATGGCATCTACCCACCTACGCTCTGCTGCTCTCCAGAAGGCGATATTCTAGGCCTTACATACCTGCCATCCACTGAAGAAGTTTACCTGTTTTGTGTTGCATGGCCCATTTTTCTTGTGCCCTCATTTGTTCCCAGATTCACATGAACAGGATACTGCAAAGAGGGTGGCAGAGTAACACCCATGCCCTGCTCCATGTACAGCCCTATGTACCCGTACAAGATCAACCACCTGAAGCTTATTATGTGGTCCTGGGGGTTAATCACTATGGGGCAAATTCATACCTGTGCTGGCGTGAGCACTGGTGCAGGGACATAGGGGAGGCGGCTTGTGCTTCCCTTATTCTGGGCAGCCAGGGTCCCACTGCCACCCTCCTACAGCCTCCCCCTGCCCTTGCAGTGGGGGAGGGGGAGGGACTTACATGGACGGGGTACTAAGACCCTCTGTGCAGGGGTTATTCCCTGGGGAGGGGGGAAGGTTTATGTCTGCCCTACAGCCCCTTTGCACCAACCTAGACAGTATAAAGAGGCTGCAGGGCAAATATCAGTTTGGCCCTAGGAGCTCAACCACTTACGATGCAGAGGGCCACCCATTCCCACGGAGGGCAACGGGAGCAGAACGTGCTCAGCTTCTTGCAGGACCAGTCGCCAAAAGAAAGCTGCAGATGGCTGTAAGGCAGCATTGTTCACCAGGTCTCCCACTCCTAGACCCCGCAGATAGCGGCCTATTACTTCACTAAGGGCTCAGCTCTATGTATACACACACACACACACGCACACACACACAGATAGATAGGAGTAGGGAACATTTAAGGACATACACCGGCCTGGATCCACAGCACACAGAGCTCTGCTTCATATCAACGGCCGTTCAACGTGCAGCTCAAGGGCATCTGTTTGTTTTGACCCTTCATTAGTTAAACAGTTTAAATAACGTGGGAACAGTTGTCACTTTCATACCTTTTGCCTTGAAGTGCCATAATCATGCTAAGAAATTTGCGGTCTGGATTGCTACTACGGTTGGCTGATCTCCTAAGTGGGGATGGGGGGAAATGACTGGGCACATACACAAAGCCATCCCTCCATTAAAGGTACCTCCTGAATGCATGTGTTTTGGAAGGAGATTAGAGCAGGGCACTAAAGCAGGAAGGAGAACGCTCATTTTAACGGCTGTTGAAAAAGGATTAGTTTTCCATTTTTCTTGGGCACCTGGGTCAAGTCATTAGCCCCTCTGTTCAACTGCTCTAATTCTGCACAAATTAATCTAGGCATTTTAGAGCTTTAAACTTTTCTAGAAAAGGAGCAGTTATTAGGGTTTTATGATCCATTAGATTATGCTAACGGACATTACAAGTTCCTCCTTTCCCAAGTCATCCTGGAGGGGTAATGGACTGTGAGCTTCGCCTTGGGCTATTATCGGTCACCAACGACTAAATGGGTGCATGCAAGATTGGTGCCCTGCAACCAGACGACAGAGAAAGCACCACAGAGGTGATTGGAACTGGCGGTTATATTATCTGATCCTGGGCACCATGAAACACTAACAATCAGTCTCGACTTATTCAGTCCCCAGAAAGAGCAGGCCTGCTGTGCAGAATGTGAAGTTTACCCCTTAACAGAGCAGGCTGGGACTGCATTAAATATTATGGTATCGGCACTGAATTCAGCCTAGGTTTAGATGAGGATCCGACCCTCTGCCAACTCTTGTCTTACAGGAGGAGAGATGAAGGCACGGTGTACACTTGCAGCTGGGGGTGTGATTCCCAGCTCACATGGACATATTTCATGCTAGTTCTCATCTGAACCAGCAGGCTAAAAATTATAGCAGAATCACTATAACCTGGGCAACAGCAGCGTGAGCTAGCAGCTACGAGTATAATCTCACCTGGACCCCGTGGATAGGGCAGCTAGCCTATGCCATGACGGTCCATGCTACCACGGCTACTCTACCATTTTTAGCATGCTCCTTCAGATGAGAGCTGGCACCAGTAGGCCCACACAAGCCAGGAATCACTCCCCCAGCTCAGAGTATAGACGTACCTAAGGGCACATCTACACTGCAATCGGAGGTGTGACTGCAGCACTTGTAGCTACACCCATGTGATCACAACTAAAAATACCAGTGTAGACACAGCAGCACAGGCTTCAGCCTGGGCTAGTAACGCAAGTACATGTCCAGGGTCTCCAGCATGCTTGTCCAGTCTGCACTGAAGTCCATGACACTGCATTTACATTGCTATTTTTAGTGGTGCTGGTGTGGGTAAGTCTGCCTGCATTGAAATCACACCTTGGGTTGCAGTAGAGACTTACCCTAAGACGGATAACAACGAGGCTTCTGAGGGTGAAATCCTGGGGGTTTTGTCATTGTCCTTTAGTGATATTTCCTCTCACTGATTCGTCTAGTCCACCACCTTCTTCTGCTCAGACACAGGGGCACATGATCAAGCAGCAATTACGGCAGTGCTGAGCGGAAAGACCAGCGCTCATGTTTCTGCAATTTTTCCATAACTGGACCAACTTGTTGTCTAATTCTCTATCTACTGGCATCATTCACAAGGCAAGTGCCAGGCCCTGCACAATTAAAGATGCACCTTGAAAGCCAGATGCCTATGTAAGGATTGTTGAATAGAAAAAAAATCATTTTGGGGTACCCTTGTAATAATTGGGCTTACACATTTATTTTAAATGTAAACTCAATTAAAAACAATATATATAAAGTTCATAAAAAAAAATCACAACCTATAACCAATGTTAAAAAGGATGACCCCTCCAACACTCCTAAATTAGTCTAAACAAAAAACTAATATAGTTCAAAAAACCTATTAAAATCATACCTAGTAAACAAAAAAAGTAACACCAAAAATAAATCAAAATTAATCTGAAATGCTTAGCCTAATTAATAAACAAAATGACAAAAATAAGCGATTCCACCCACCATTCCCTTTAAAAGTCCTTTAAAAAAAACTTTAAAAAACAAATTAAAAACTGAAGCAATTAAAGCAATTTTCACCATCATAACTGCCACCCCCACCATCTGCCAAGACCCCAGGCCTTCATCATCATCCTATGTGATGTCCTGACCAAACAGGGCAAAAGGAACGTTATCAAGGATCATCATCACCACTTCTACCGGCTCCAGCTAAATCCCAAACACCACCTACAATAAAATGAAATCAAACTTTAACAGTGGCAGCAGCAGCTCCAGCCTATGCCAACTAACTTTTCTCCTTTACCCAATCTAAAACGCTGTCAAACAAGGGGGGGGGTTTCTTCTAAACTCTCTCTCGCTGAAAACAAATAAACCAAAAAACCCCTTAAAATAAAAGCCTTACTTAATGCTTTATATTTCAAATCCTTTAACTGTTTTTCTTATTAATAATGAATGTTAATAGTATATTTGCCACAATACTAAGCAAGGGTAAAGTCCTTGTAAATCAAACCTGCATTTAATGTTAAACAGTAAGTGGGTTATGTTAACACTTTTAGCCCTTTTATTCCATCTAAATTAGTACAACAGGACTAAGGATGTGAGCTTAGCACAGCTTGTGATGCTGCAGAGCAATGGATTCCCAAATCCAATGTGCCCATACAAGCCTAGAGGCTAGTCACTTTTTTCTATTAGTTTACTTGACAAACTTCGTCTCATCCACTGTGTTTCAGCAGAATGTCTATTTTTCTCCCCAGATGTCTCTCCCTGGAGCTATCCAATGTTTTATGAGAACCACGGTACAGATATTACATCAGCATTAAAAACAAACAAACAAGGTTTGGCTTCTTACTGCAAGTACACACCTGTGTCTGGAGGTTTCAGGGGGAGTCTGCTCTGGTGAGCAGGGAGTATTTCCAACTTGACATTTTCCGAAGTGGTGGCTAAGAGCTGAGTGGCCTCTAACAAGGAACAGTGCTCTGTGCTGGTGCCATCGATGGAGAGGATGTGATCACCAATGTGCAAGGCCCCACACCTGCAGAGAAAAGACACAGCCCATTATGTAAGAAGACAGATTTGTGTCCTGTGGTTAGGATTAGAGTTGGGCAAAATTCAGCAATTTTGGTTACCAGGGCTTTCATGTGAACCTGTTTTCTTCTCAGTTTTCTGATCTCCCCTTTAATTTCCAGCTTCTAGCAAATGAAGCCAAAAGCTCAAAGGATGACAATCAAGTTTGGATTGGTTCAGTTGAAGCCAAATCAAAAACCTATGAGATTCTAATATTTTGCACCCACAGGATAAGTTGGCTGAAAACCCAGCCAGCTCCTTTATGAATATAGGCCGAGTTTCAGGTGTACATTAAATCCTGGCAACCAGCGAAGGAATTCAATGACAAGACTATTACACTAATCATGACCTAGGATTGTAGAAAGGCCTGTATTTCCTATACCCTAGCATAAAGCAATAAAGTGTATATAACAAATGGGCACAAGCCAGAAACATCAGCTCTACATTTTTGAACATCTCAAGGCTTGAAGATATTCAGATGTAGACTTTATATTTGGGCTCAATTCTCATATGCATTGGATCAAATTTGTTGCTGATGAATAGAGTCCAATGAGATTTTTTTTAATCCCACTAATTTTGCACAGAATCCTTGGACATCGCTAAAAAAAAAATACATTATTTTTTCTAGAAACTAGTGCATTTCAATGCGGGAGAAGTGGAATATAACTAAAATGGAATAAAGTAAGCAGCAGAGAAGACAAGTGCAACACTGCCATCTTGCTCGGGTTCATACCTGTCCACCACGCTGGCGGGCTTGATCTTGTCAATGACTATGACCTGTTTATTCCGATGTGTGCCTGTTGTCAGAGTAATTCCTAGTGTAGATCCAGGAGTCTTGGCTATTTCCACTAGTAACGGACCGGAAGCATTGGCTACAGTATCTGAAAAACAAAAACAGCATGGAGTTTTAAGACAGTTCTATTGCAGTTTTGCCAACTATAAAGTATCGAGGAAGGCAAGGTAATTTGCACGTTCACCGGTATAGACAGAATCTTAAATACCCAGTTCTCTCTATCCGCCTCTTGCTGCGCCTTTACTTCCTCTTGTGTCAATACGTAAGCTCTGCGGCTTCAAAACAAAGATGTGGTAATAGGTTCTAGAGCTATTACAAAGTTGCACCAGTTTCCACATGACCACCTTTTATTACATTGATGAAATAAGATCAGGCCAGACAGTACTCTAAGACCTTGTAATACTTACATCAATAATATTAAAAGCAAGCTACAATGTTTGTCTCCTGGGAGGTTAGAGAGGGTTGCAGAGTGGAGAGACAATGCACTAGTTCTCTTCCTAGAAAAGTACAAAGAAACCCAGAGAGAGAATAGAATCCTATATTACCAGCTATTCAGAGAAAGGCAAGTGGGTCTGCACCCAAGACTGGCAGCCAGGAACTCCTCAGTAATCATGGTTTTGGCACAGACTCCCTCTATGGCCTTGGACAAGTAATTTCACCTCTCTGCCTCAGTTTATTTATCTATAAAATGGGGCTAAAGACCCAGACTTACCTATTACCTGACAGGAGTGAGGAAATTTTGTAATTTGTTAATGTCTGCAAATGTGTTTTCATTATAACTAACCATCAGATGCTGTATTAGAGATTGTGCCTGCTCAGACATAGACAGACAGACGGAGGAAGATTCATATGTTCATATCTTAACTCCCTTCATATCCAATAAACTATTTCAAGAGGAGAGGGGGGGAAAAATCTGGATACCAAGCATCTGACTGCCTAGATAAGGGTCCCCCTCCCCACTATGATATTACCTAAGGCCATTGTAAAGCAGCAAGATTTATGAAGCAGATAAAAGTTTTTACACTCTGCAGTCCACAGCCAGAGTTGGAGCCCTCCCCAGCACTCTGGGATGTGTGTAGGCGGAGAGCTTCACGGAAAGCCAGCCATCCGCTTCAAAAGAGCAGCTAATAGAATCACCTCTGAGAATTCCTGCATTTGATGCCCCCAAGGCCCTTGATTATTCTGGGCAAGGCTTTTCTCTTCTACAATATGCACACACACTAAAGTGCTGATGTTATCTGACTACAATTGGAGACAGGGCTCATTCCAGCTTTCAGATAAATGGGAACGCATTGATGTTTGGCTGTTCCTTGTGATTTTACACTGTTCCTCATAGACACTAACTCTCTGGACACAACCAGGTGAGCAGAAGTTTCCTTCACCTGGGCTTTTGCCAGATGTGCAGAGCTTCAGTTTTCTAGATCTGTTAGACCCTGTTCACAATGGCTTTTTACTCCCAGTCGGGAGTCATGTTTAAGCTTGGTTTGAATAAGATTCGAGCTAAAACAGTTTTTAACATTAGTGCCAATTAGCAACTTTCAGTGCATCAGGCGAGACTTTGATCCACAGACAATCACAAACCTCCTTAAAGTCAACGGGTGCGTCACACATTCTTTCAGACTCAATGAAAGGAGCAATTAAATTACGTCCTTTTCGGTAGTAGAGAGAGCTGAGTACAAACAATGGAGGTACTGCCCAAGGCACCTTGCAGGTCAGAGCTAAGCCATCTGGGTTGAGGGATTTAGGATATTGGTTTTGCAGCCTGTGTGCGCTAGGCCCTATCTACCCTGGCAAGTTTCTGCGCAGTAAAGCAGCTTTCTGCGCTGTGACTCCCGAGCTGTACACGCTGCCAAGCCACTGATTGTGCAGAAACTGCGCAGTTGCAGCGCTGTAAAAACTCCACCCTGACAAGAGGCGCAGAGCTTTCTGCACCGGGGGCACTGCGCCACCATGCCAGTGGAGACACCCTGGGTGATTACTGCACTGTAATTGGCCTCCGGGAGCTGTCCCACAATGCCTGTTCTTACCTCTCTGGTCATCGGTTTGAGCCTCTACTGCCCTGCCCTCAGGTGACCAACCATCATCTCCACACCGTAAATTCCTTGGGAATTTTGAAAACTCCCTTCCTGTTTGCTCAGTGATGCTTGCAGTGGTCTCAGTGCATCTTTCCAGGTGGCCATGCCGGCTCCACGCTCCAGGCGATCCCCCGCTTGGAGCGATGCCGAGCTGCTGGACCTCATCAGCATTCGGGGAGAGGAGGCTGTCCAGGCCCAGCTGCGCTCCAGCCGTAGGAATTATGATACCTACG
Organism: Chelonia mydas; assembly: GCF_015237465.2. Taxonomy (NCBI): domain Eukaryota; kingdom Metazoa; phylum Chordata; order Testudines; family Cheloniidae; genus Chelonia; species Chelonia mydas. The sequence continues at coordinate 19,952,194 of NC_057853.1, read as the reverse complement.
GACAGATTTCATGATGCATGACAGAAAGGGGCCGTGACCGGGACACACGGCAGTGCAGGGTCAAAGTGAAGGAGCTGCAGAACGCCCACCACAAGGCGCGGGAGGCAACCGCCGCTCCGGTGCTGCGCCCACGAGCTGCCGGTTCTACAAAGAGCTGGATGTGATACTTGGTGGTGACCCCACCTCCACTGCGAAGTCCAGTGTGGATACTTCGGTGGCTCAAATGCCAGTTGAGAGTGAACTGAGCCAGGAGGAGGAAATCTTGGACGAGGATGTGGAGTGGGGAGGGTGACCCAGAGGAAGAGGACGACTCGGAGGCCAGAGATGCATACCAGGAGCTCTTCTCTATCCCAGAGTTGTTGGGGGCAGGAGGGTTGCAGAAAGCAGGCTTGTGTCTGTATGATGTGTGTACCACCACCGAGCGGTGGAACAGGCTGTTGACTGACTCCCTCGCTTCAGAGGAATCTGCCGGAGAGGTCACCAGGAAACTCATGGAGATACTGGGCAATCCGCTCACAAAGTTTCCACACACAAAGTTTCACAGAGTTAACTCCATCAGTTTAAACACATACCATTCGTAAAACCAGTGCAAACAAGTCCTGAGTCACCACATGCTGCTGACCTCTAGGACAGTGACCAGGGATTGCCCTCTGTTCATTTTTTAAAAAGGCATTTGTTGAAGAGAGACCAGCCATTCAAACTTGTGTCATTGTGCTAGGGAAAGACAATTTACTCTTCTCCCAAATTAGGATCAGACACCTGCAATTTAGCAAAATTAGTTCGGAACAATTAACACAGGGCTATTAAGTTCAAAACTAATTTAAAAAGAATTGTTGAGAAAAGTCAGCAGGCAAAGTGAATGCTCACATTATTGAATCAATGTCTATGGGTCCCTTCGGCACTACGGAGAGGGTACCGTGGCATTAGGCACTTCAGCACCTTCCTCAGGCCTGGAAAGACGGTGCTGGTGGCAGCAGCAGAGAGGGATAGTCAAGAAGCCCTAAAAAATTAGTCATCTGGGCATTTCAGGTGGGTGGCATGCCGCATAGGTAGAACAAGGCAGACTAGGTGCTACACTCCGTAACAGGGGGGAAGGTACCCCAATCCCACTACAGATCAGAGTAAAGCACAGTTCACTGTTGGTAAGAGTCTCTCTCACAAGGCAACACAGTTTTAATCAGCTGTTTGGCGGCTCAGAGCTTAAGAGATATCCAACTCAAACCTTCAGTGTCCACCAAGGGCCATACGTCCCTTACTGCTGAGCTAACAGACCAGAGCCCACTGCTGCACAGCTTAAAGATACACAGCGGCTTTCTAATGCATGTCATATTTTGTTAATCAATAATGGAGCCAAGTCCCGGTAAAGCAAGTAAAACCTTGCACTATTATATTGACTTTCACATAGGGATCTCAAAATGCTTTATGGCCAATGAAGCCCCTCAGCAGCTCTGGGAGGGAGGTATCACGGTCCCCATTTTACAGATGGGGAAACAAAGACATTGAGAGATAAGCGACTTACGCAAGGACACATGGTCAGTCAACTGGTAGCAAAGATGTGACTACTAGAAGCCTTCTGACCCCCAATGCCCTGTTTCGGGCACAAAATCATCCATCTCCTGATAGGAATGGGTGTGCCAACTTGAGGAAAAATTTTCTCCCCTCACACTTTCCCCTCTCTCTAGAAGAAAATCTTTGAGGTTCTGAAATGATCCAATTGTGATGCAGGGAATCCCTCCATGCCAAATGGCAGAGGGCACAGCATACCATCATTCACATCAGGCTGACACACTCATTGCCCCTACTCACTGTTGTCACAATTTGTATCTAAAAGGTGGCATGTGAGGTATCGCATGCAAACTGGTAACACATGGGAAATTAATTGCATGATGGACGTACGGGCGTGCATAAAGATGTGTGCTGGAAAGATGCTCTTAACAGGTGTATGGAAAGCAGTGCGTAAGCCCAGCCTCTCCTAGACAAAGGAATGATGTTTTGCCTGTTTTCCAGTGTCTCCAATGTCAACTGAGCCAGGTAGTACTGCAGAGGACAATGAGAAGTACACCTACATAAAAGGCAAACAAAGCCATCAAGCTAAATGAGCAGGGTGCGGGGAGGGAAGACTGCTTAACTGTTATGATGGGGGATGAAGCCTCCACCGCAGGAAGCCTTCCTGGCTCTTGAAACAGAGACAATAGACTTTAGGAAATATAAGCAGAATCAGAAAGGCCATAACTTGTGGGACACAAGAGGCCAGAACTCTTGTATTCTGAGAAAGGCAGATCGTTCACCCAAAGGGATTGAAATCTCTGGAGCCCGACTATAGGTGAGAAACCTGCTTAGACAAAGATTGTAAGTAGGTTAAGTTAAGTTTCAGTCAGAACGCCGCGTGTTTTGTTTTACTTGTACCCGTAGCTGTGCCTTGTGGTTTTACTTCTCACTTAAATCTCTGTTCTTTATTAATAAACTGACTCTTGTTTTATTACCAAACCATTGCAGTGCTGTGTGTCCAGCTGAAGGTGACTGAGGTGAAGTCCTCAGCTAAACTACCAGGCTGGTGTGTGCTCTGTCTCTTCGGAGGCAGTGAACTTCATAACTTCTGTGACAATCCAACTAGAGGGCCTGGACAGTGCAGGGGAGACGGTTTGGGGGAGACACAGGAGTAGAAGGGCTATTGGTGTCACCCTGCAAGGAGGAACCAGGCTGGGGGAAACTAGGATGAGGCCACAGCAGCTGTGAGCAGGCTGCCAAGCCAAAGCTGCACAGCACAGCAGCACTCAGGGATACAGAACAGGTGCTGACACAGCCCCTTACTAGCCTGGAGAACACGTAAACGAAAGCCTAACTCCTCGACCGCTGTCATAAACATCTGTGCTTATGGCCTGATACAACTGCCACTGAAATGAATGGAAATGCTCCCGTGGACTTCATGAGGTGTTGGATCAGGGCCTTATGAATTTCAACTGGTTCAAGTATACCAGGAGAAAGGCCCTTGATGAGGCTTCAAGCTGATTCAAAGAGGTGTTAATAGTTCACGAATGCTGCCGAATCCTTCCCACGCTTCTCCATACGGAACCCAACCCCTGACCCTTTCAAGGGCTGCCCAGCACTAGCTTCTAAGAGCTGCCTGAACCTTTAGGTCGTTCCCAAGAATCTCATAAACCCTAACGTTCTCCTGCAAAAACAAAGCGTTAAACACCATCAAGGTTGTTTAGGTATAATAAATCCACCTCCCTGTCAACCTGGAGGAGAAGCATCCCAATCAGACCACAGCAGGCTGACCAGACCCCATGCACATTTTGATAACTGGCTGCCAGCTGACAGGCTACTCGTGGATGAGTTCATGGATGCTACGGAATCAGTGTCCTCTTGGTTCAGTTCAGTCTGCCAATACAAACGCTTCACAAGTACGGGGAGAACCTGTCAGCCAACCAGCCCACAGGCGGGGTTTTGTGTCTGCATTTTAAGACCCTTGTCCTCAATCACATATGGAGGAGGCACTACAGCATTTCTTCTCTGTTTTGCATGTAGCTCTCGATTCCCTCCCAGTTTTGTTAAACTCCCTATAGATAGATGCGTTGGCAGCCAAGCATGCACCGTGAGGAGAGAAGGGAGAAAAGGCATGTCCCATGCTGCAAACGCACCTCCATGCAGAGCTTCCTGCTCGCTGACACTAAGTCAGCTGCAAATTCATTCGGTTCCGAGAGTTCATGTAAGTTAATACAGTTTCATGGGTCACCCCTGAAGGGCAGACGGACACTGCCACTACTCAGCTCACGTAGAGCAGTCAACAGTTCATTTAATGCTGCAGGACATTAGTCTCTCTCTGCTTTCTCTCCAGGAGAGCCATACAGAACTGTAGTCTCCAGCTAATGGTAGTGGGCCGGTAGGCAGGTGGGAAGGGAGAGAGGGTGGAGAACACAGCAACCCTCTGTCCATTCATCTTCTCCAGCAGATAGCTTCCCCAAACTGTGAGTCAATCTTAAAAGCCTTCAGCCCCGTGCTCTGTGCAGCAGCAGATACAGCTTATTTACAAAGTCACTATTTAAATGATGCATATTGCTTTAAAAGAGCCCATGAAATACAATGTTGATGCAGGAAAACGTTTGCTACTGCTGTTGCTAGATAAATGCTACAGTAAATACCAGGGCAAAGACTTTCAAAGCTGCCTTCGGGATTTGGACACTGAATTCCTCTTCATTTTAATGGGAGTCCAATTTAACTCCTTAGGTGGCTTTGACAAAACTCAGCTAAGAGAGCAATTTAGCCATGAAAGCACCAGTTAAAAGAGCACACCCTGTGGCCCAGTTCCACCCAGTTTTCCACTGGTGAAAAACCCTGGCGCATAGTCCCTTCCCCTCTTCCCTCCTCCAGGTGAAACATCTGCTGAGGTGGGAATGTCCTGCAGCAATGGAGCACTACTGCAATCTCCCTGCATTTGGAAGAGCTGTCTGGAACCCGCTGCTCTCAGAAGTGGACAGTGCTGACCACACTGTCTGTGCACCTGGGAAACGCCAGGATTCAGAAGATCCTCTCAGCACCATCTACTGACCGGGCTCCTACGAAGGACAGCAATCAAAACAATACCTGCACTCCACAGCAGTCAGTCCTCACCACTTCTTATATTTTACATTTTCCCAGATAGCTTATCCGTGTGCAAGTTAATTTGCTTCACTGCTTCAGGCAAATGGATCTCCATGGCCCCAGTGAAGTATCAGGAAGTACCAGAGGCACCCAGCTCAACTGGAAGGAGCAAAGCCTAGTGGTTATAGCAATGACCATGCGTGAGGAGCTCCGGGGTCTATTCCTAGCTCTGTCACCAATATGCTGTAGGGCCTTGGACAAGTAACTCAGCTGCTCTGTGACTTACGTTTCCCAGCTGTAAAATGGGGACTATTTAATTGAATGTTTGCAAGAGGTTTTGATGTCCTCAGATGGAGAACACAATCTGTACAAATTATTAATTTGCCAACGTTCATCCTGGCCCTTGGAGGTCCATGTCCCCTACTTCAGGAGCAAACTAGGAACTAACAGTTGAATGGGGGAGGGAGAAAATCCACACTCCCAACACATGCTTTCCCTTTATTACTGTCTGAAAGAATTCTCCTTTCAGACCAAAACAATCTCAGGAAGAGTTAACCAGTGTGAGAGGAACATGCGATAAAGTAAGCAACTGTAAAAACTAAATTAAAGGAAAAACCACGGAGGGACAATTAAAGACTCATTTTTAATTCACTTTAAATCAGTATAACTAAAAATGCTCCCTCCTGCTTCAGGGGGCGAAGCCAGCATCTGCTGAGCCATGGGCAGCCTTGCCAGCTCTGTAGACAGAAGGTCCTCACAGCACATTGGTTGCACATTTGTAAACATGCACCTCCTGTGGGGAGACTGTTGCCTTCATGGAGAGCAGAAGAGAGGGGACTTCTAATGGTTTCTCTGCCCCACCTAAAAATGTAAAACACTAGTCCAAAAAATGAATTTGCCCAACGGACAGAAGCTTAGAAATATCATAATCTCCCCTCCCATATTTGGATTACGGTAATAAAGAGTTAAAATAATTTCACATTAAGTTATGTTCAATGATGCTGAGAAGCAATCAAAAACAAAGGAACAAACATTACTCTCCACAGGACTAGTGGCAGGGGAAGTTCGCTCGCATATTAGCTACTATTTTGGTGTCTCACACCTTTCTCCTACCCCACTTCCCATGTGGAAGGCTGGTGAACCGTCCTCTTTAGACGGCAACATTTAAAACAATAAGTCACATTTTTGTGCTTCCCATAAAAAATAATAATAATAATAATAAAAGCTCTGTCCTTCCTGTCTCAGACAACGAAAGCAAGGAAAGTACATCTTGATTCCACTTCTACAGAATTAGAATAACTCTTTATGGAGAAACTGTCCTATATATATGGACTCAGCTAAGATTGGCTGTACCAAGTCAGACCACTGTTCTATGTTCCTTCAACCCTAATATTTAGGTGTAAAGTTATGACGAAATGCAAGAGATTTGAACTGATCTCTCTTAGTGTGACTAAGTCAGGTTTTAAAACCATCAACCCTTTGCAAAATATGAACCTAGGATGTATCTTAAAAGCCTGCTTCTCACCCATCATTAGCTGTTTGCATTTGCACAGACACTTGGAGTCATGAAGTTCTACACAAGCATTCCATTCTGCAGAGCATTCCTTAATCCAGTTCACCTGATTGTCCAAAAGACAGCTGAAAAATAGCAACAACTAAGAAGACAGTGGATCTTCCCTATTGAGATTTCTGGAACTGCTAGTATTCAGAAAACTACAAATAAACTAGAGTGATAAAGAATACCACAGAAACAGTGGAAAGGACTTGTTCCATGTCAGGCCTCTCTCTGGTGCCCTCTCATGGGTGGATGGCGCCCCACAGACACCTAGCCTCAGTTTCCCCTCCCTTCCTAGTGTCAATCCAAACACTCCTGAAATACACTTTTGTGGGCTGAGGACCCTTATCATGGGGTAACTTCTTATTACATGTCTCAAAGACAAACTACACTCATTATTGTAACTTAAAACACCTCAAAGTCTGCCACATTTTTTCCACTCTTGACTCTTTTTCAGTCTTTCTTCAAACAAGACAATAACAACGTCCACCTGCTCTGGGCTTAATACAAGTCCTGTGCCTCCTGGGTTCTCTCTCTCTGCTCCCTATCTCTTCTTCAGGACAGCACACAAGGTACTTCCTTTGGCCTTCCCTCACTGAAGCACTCGAAGAGATCAGCAGCAAACATCTCCTCTGCCACTCTGTAGGCCCTTGGCTTTCTTCATGCTCAGTTCTCTCCCAGTTCTCTGACCTTTACGCAGGACAGTGGCCACAGGGCTGCTCTCCTGAGCCTTTCTTCCTGGAGTTTTTCCCCTGCTCAAGGGTCTGCCTGTAGATTCTTTCTGCAGACACCCCCTTTTCCCAGCCATTTGCTGCAGCTCTTTATAAGGTGCATCTATTCCTTTCATAGCCATATCTGATTAATGACCTGGCCTGGCTGGCTCCAGGCACCTGGCCCTTTTACACCCTATTACAGGGCTCAAAAACCTTGTGGCACTAGATAAACTATGAAAGTGAGACTGCATTTGAAATGTGGATAGAGGCAGGCAGAGGGCAGGTAACTAGTGTGCAAGCTTCCTTCACACACCTCTGCCAATGCAAGTCAGAATAGAGGTGCCTTCCAACACCCCTGGCTATTCCAGTCCTGGGTCTCTCTTGAGGAGAGATTGTGGACTGTATTTATTTGTGAGGAGTTTTTGTTGGAAGCAGGAGAAACAAGAATGGGAGAAGAGAGATTTTAAGAAAGTGTGCGTGGGGGCGGGGGGGAGACCCACAAATAAAACAACAACCCTCTGACATTTTGTTTCTCTGAGTGAATAATTCTGGAGACATCTTCTTATGACACCAAACACATTGTGCAAAGCTCTCAAAAGATTTCAACTTGGAAAACAGCTCTATAGCCCTCTAATCCTTTTCTCCTTGAGAAAACTCATTAATGCTCTCTGGACTGCAGCCACCTTTGATTTCCCACCTGGCTGGCAAATCAGGAAACAATCTGACCTCATTAGCCTCTTCTCTTGCTGGCTCCAGACATGCTGACCTGCTACATGGGGTTGGCAGAAAAGGCTCCAGAAATAATTGGTCCAGCTTGTGACTCTGGCAGTGGCAGAAACCCCTCTCAAGACTTGTGCCTGGCATCAGAATCTAACCACACTTCGCTGAGCTTCCATAGCCAACACAGCTTTGGACTCTGATAACTTTAAACCCATTAACTATGCTCACTGAAGTAACGTGTGAAGTAACGTGTGTGTTAAGGAGCAGCTCTAAGTTGTTATACAGCAGCTAATCACAACCCCTCCCCCATGGTCTGAAACTCAGACCCTTAAGGAAATCGTTCAGAAATACCTCCTCATCCTCTGTCCCTTTCTAGCAGGTGTTCTTTAATTGAGAGTTTCCACTGACCACTTCTTGTTTCTATTAGAAGTTGATCTGAACTAACCCCCCTGAAACTGAACCTCCCTAAACTGAAAAAAGAAAAGGAGGACTTGTGGCACCTTAGAGACTAACAAATTTATTAGAGCATAAGCTTTCATGAGCTACAGCTCACTTCATCGGATGCATGTAGCTCACGAAAGCTTATGCTCTAATAAATTTGTTAGTCTCTAAGGTGCCACAAGTCCTCCTTTTCTTTTTACGGATACAGACTAACACGGCTGCTACTCTGATCCCTAAACTGAGACATGTTCAAGCTCCCGAACCAAAATATGTCCATGTCCAGTATCCATTAGTCAATTAGTCTGTCTCCTGCCCAGATTTACAACAGGCATTTGCGGTCTTCCCAGACAGCATACAGCCCCCATTTCTGTACCTCTTCAGCCCCTGGGACTTCCTGTCTGTGCCTTGTCTACACTAATCATTTCCTCTCATAAAAAGAGCCACTGTTGCCATCACTGATGAAAATGGAGTATCAGCAATTCAACCTCTTTATCATCTAAACCTACTCAGAGCTCTACCAACCATGGGCCAGGCTCTGCCTTTCCTATGTTGAGAAGTACCTTCCTCAGTGATTTCCCACTGAAATCAACTAATGCAGTTGGCATAACTCTAAGAGCAAGTACTCAACCTCCCAGGCACCCACCGAAAAATCCACCCCTTTCAGCCCCTCCAGTTTGCTTGTCCTTACCCATAATGGTGACATCATACTCGATCTGGAAGAGGGCCTCCTGGCTGCACTGACGCAGGATGTTCAGCGCATCAGCATGAGTTACGCTGTGAAGGGGAATCCCATCAACACTCAGCAGCCTGTCCCCGATTTTCAAGGACCCTTCCCTGAAGGAAGCCAGAGGTAGAATTCAGTACAAAACTCGATCAAACATGATCTGAACATTCCCCTGGACAATAGTTTAGGGTATTTATAGTCTGATGTCCATCGTGTTTAATTAGCAATATGAGAATAAAGAGACTGCCTCAGATCCCTTACTACATTACCCTCTATCATAGCAATGGTGGCCCCTGAGAGATTTACATTCAGCTAATTAAGTGATCGTTTTGGAAGAGGTACTCCTAGGCATAACACACACATCCCTACAGGAGACCTAGATATATCAAGCCATCCTATGACTATGTTTGGAGAGCAACTACAACTTTACAAGACCTCTACATTGAAAGCCGTAATTAAATACCCAGGAGAGACAGATGAGATGGGCCACGGGCTTTTATATCCTGAAGTCTGGTTAGAGCTGTGCATACATTTTGTTAACCTCCATTGCGAAAGATGATAAAACGTGAGCATTACCTGTCTGCAGGGCCACCTGGCCTCACGTAGGTGAGTACTAATGGTCTGGATTTGTGCCAATCTTCATGGGCTCCCCCTAGAACAAAACCAGAAAAGCCTTGAGTAACTAATCTCTAGAGCTGAATACCCTTATTGTCTTAATAGGGGTGTTGAGGGACTAGACACATTTTTCATTTAATAGCGGACAAAACTTGCAAGCAAATACGGCTCTGGCTAGCCAGCCAGCAGTCCTTGAAGGTTGGTCAGCACGTACTTCAAGGCAGAGTTTTGTTTCTCATACAAGATTTTCAACACTCATTTCACTCATCCCTTTCCTTCCCCCGTTCTCAGAGGCACCCCAACCAATATTTTGCACATCCAGTCTTTATTATCCTCCTCTGAGAAGTCACTGACCTCTTAGCACAAAGCCAAAACTGTTGCCCTCCTTGTACAGACACACCTCTATGGTCTTTGGAATAATGCCAGAGCTGCTCTCCGGTGCTATATGTGGGAGGAAAAGGAGAAAGATGCCTGTAACCCAAAAATAAGTGCCTTTTCCTCTTAAGACTAGGAAATAATAGCATTAAAATACAGCTTCATTTACATTCTAGATTTCCCCAAATCTGTCTACACTAATACTTAGACATTGAAGTGAAAACCTGCCATATCTCAGCCAGTTTCACTGTGTTCAATATCATTCAAAAGCCAGCAGCCTCAGTCATAGAGATGAAAAATTCTTGATGTTTTTAATTAAAACACACACACAGTCAACTGTTGACCTAAAAAAAATAAAAAAAATCCTAAACCAACCTTTTAGCAATGAGGATCCCCGCCCCCCCCCCCACATTTTGACTTTTAGAGGGGTGAAAAAAAAGGAAGTGAATGCTTTAAACTGATCCTAGGGGAAAATCAGTAACTTGATGCTGAATATACTGCTCCATTTAAGGTCAAGAAAGTACAGCGAATGAAGAACAACAAAAATGCCCATTCTCTGATGTGCAGCCATTAAGGAGTGTATTCATTTTACCATTAATGGTGCTTTCTGCCAATCTCCCTCACTTTGGGTCCTTTACGCAACTAGTTTAGGGAGATGTAGGGTGAAAGAATCTCAGACACACTAAAAGTGAGCATGCTCAGTAGAATGAGGGATTAATTTTATTAATTTACTTTTCCTTTCTGATTCAGGTTGATTTGTTTCAAGATTTATTTTTTTTTGGTGGTTAGTTGTTTTTTTTCCGGGGGGGGGGGGGCGGAATCACAGGGGACGTCAATATTGGGAGTATCATTCTTATGGTGGAAAGGCCTCAATGAATTAGTTTTCCAAGATTTTTTTGCATTATTGCTTTGTTCTTAATAATCAATATTAAGCCAAAAATTTCCAGCCCTCGTAACAGAATCCTTCTTTTATCTGAACTGGTTCATCTACATCTGGGTTTAAGACTCTCTAGCTACAGAACATAGTTTTTCAGCCTACCTGTTGAAGACATGTAGTAAATGAAAGTGTTCAGAAGAAACAACATTTAATACAGTTAAACAGAGAAAGCAGAGAGGTGTAGTCAATGGGCAGTCAGGATTCTGAATACTTTCCTACAACCATAATACACCTAAAAAAAACCCCAAAACACAAAAACCAACAACAGAGGGCGGGGAGGATGCAGATCAGGGATTTGCTGCCAAGTCACAGCCAGCGTGCATGAGCAGGCAGCCGCTATGCTGGAAATAGAGAGAACTAACTGCACTTGAAGAGTGGATCTGCATCCTCTACCAATGTTTCACAGACGGATGAAGACAGAACATAATGCTGCCCCATTAAACATTCTTTGTGGTAAAGGGCATAACAAACAAATCCCATCTGTATCACAGAATGAGACAGTCAAGCAAAGAAAGTAACATTATTTTAGAGACACACACCAGCTGGGGGCAGTTCATACTCCACCTCCAGTACCACCTTTTCCCCTACATTCTTCAACAGGCTTATAATTTCGTCATGCCGCAGTTTAGTCAGGTTAATCCCATTCACTGACTTGATGTAGTCTCCAACGTTTAACTGATCACTTCTGTAAAGAAACAACAGCAACAATAAGATTCTCCATTATGTTCTGCCTGGGACATCTCTACTGGAGAATTTTGTAAAAAATGCCACCCCAGATTAACCAATCTTAGCTGTATTATCAAAAGGAATATGAAATATTTCCACTTGGCTGGAAAATGTGCCCATCAACTATTTTTCCAGGGGCAAACCTTTAGATTCAGACAAATAATAATAATTGAAAAATACGTGTTTGCAATTTCCCTCCACGCCACTCACCTCGCTGTGAGAGGTTATCATGGGAAAACCAGAGACCAATGTCAAGTGCAACCTCTGGAAAAAGTTCCAGCAAACAAGACAAGTTCTGTTTTTTCCTCTTTCTGCTGGCTCCCTGCAAAATTACTCTATTATTTCCCTGCCCTTTTCTCCCCCCTTCACCATGTCTTCTCCCCCACTCCTCTCCACGGTCTCCTAGTTGATCATGAATCCTACAATGACAATGTTAGTGCTGGAGCTAAACTTAAGCCCCCAGTGTTCGAGTTGGTTCAGAATTGGGCCAAGTGTATTCACTCACCCGAGTCAGTACGTAATCTACTACTTAGATACACTAAAAAATAAAACTGCCTGGGTTTTGTGGAACCACTTATGTTAGTAACTGATGGGATTGAGAGAAACCACAGAAACTTGTTTGGTTTAAGCATTCCAAAACCTGTTCTAAAATGTTGTTTCTTGATCGCTGCATGGATCATAGGAAATAAACTCTGACTGGAACAACAGGCTTTTCCTGTGAGATGAACAACATTACATCTCCTGGTACCATTACAAAATAATCCAAGGACAACTCACTTGTCCAATACATCCACATACAACACAGATTTTCTCACCTTGCTGCCAGTCCTCCTGGCCTCAGGTTTGAGACCCTTGGCTTTCCATCTTTGTCTGTGCCACCGGATATAGTTAAGCCAAGGGTGCTTCCTTCTTTCTTAATCAGCTCCACTATGGTGACCCCTCTGAATTCCTCTGAAGATAAATATCAGAAACAAATCAAACTGTAACTGTGAAAGTCTCAGTGGAAGGTACCTTTGGCTCACACCCTGGGAGCACTATATCCCAGTGCGTGGTGGGACAGAGCATAGAACTAGTTAATTTCTTTTGGGAGGAGCGGGGGGGAGACACAGAAAAAAAATGAGACGGGGATATCAGCAGCAGAAGGGTAGAGGAAAGGGAGAAGAGAAGGCGAAGAAAAAAAAGAGGACAATAGGATGGTTCTCTTTCCTGTCAACTTGTTCATCTCATTTCTCCCTTTTCTCTTCGGAAGCAATATCACCTTCTACAGAAACTCAGGCAGAAATTTATGGTTTCTTCCAGGCCACTCCTACCATTTTGCATCGTGACAAAATATCTGTACCTATTTAGACATTTGATGCTTGGGAGTAACCTGAACCACATTGTAAACAATTACTACGACTAAATGTTTATATTACACTAGTGCCCAGAGGCTCCAAACAGAATCAGAATCCAGTTATGGTGGGTGTTGTCTCAAGTCACACTCCTCAGGGTAGTCAATAGGCGGACCATGGGCTAAATCCGGACCGCCAGATATTTTTGAATGACCGCAAAATCTTTTTACTTACTTATCATCACCGTTATTGCGGTGTGATAAATGTTTCTCTGGAGTCTGGACCTTGACTATACCTTGACCAAGAAATCTGAACCTTGACAAAAGATAATTGACTACCCCTGTCAGCTTATATTCTAAAACAAGTGATGTACAAAAGTTGAGGTGAGTAGTGCGATGCAACCAAATATGCACACAGTTGATTTTATATGCAACTTTTAAAAACATAAATGATAACTAAAATGCCAGCTCATCTTATCTGCCCCCTCAGTGCATCATTAAATTGGCTGATTTCTGGGGTGTGTGTCTACACAGCCTGGCTTGGGCTGCAGGGCTGTTTCACTGCTGGGTAGACTTTGCTCTAGGACCCTGTGAGGTGTCTAGCTGCTGTGGGGACATACTTCTACTTCAAGGCCTGTAAGGGTATTTTCTGAGGAGAGATTTGGCGTAGGAGTGGCTGTCTGGATCAGCTGAGGAAAAGTATTCCGTGTATAAGCGGTGGGATGGAAGAAGGTGCTGTGGGGGGGGGGAAAGCAGAGCTGCAAAGGACCTTGTGTGCGAGGACAAGAAGCTGGAGCTTGATCAAGTAAAACAGAGGGAGGCTGCAGAGGGATTCAAATGTGGTGTGATCAGGCCAGAGCAACGGCCAAGAGCAATTGTCTCAGCAGCAGATGGACCAGAGAGGGGTAGCGTGGGTGTGAGGGAGGCTGGGGAAGAGGAGGTCACAATAAATCAAGTGAGGAGATGTGGGCCTGGACAGATAACACATGATTGATCTTAGAAATTTTGTGGTGGAAGGAGTGGTAAGATTTGGTAAGTGCAGGGTATGAGATGGGAAGGAGTCAGATTCTGTTGGTGTATGGACAGGTGACTAGGGAGATGAGGAGGATGGATGAAATCCTTTCATTTAGGATAGTTCTCAACTGCACCTGTACTCCACCCTTCCTCAGCTTGCCTGACTTGTCACAGATGTTTTGACATTTTCCATACCCAGCTGGAGTCAAAAGTATTGGACACTTATAATGGATATAGGCAGAGTATGTTTTACAAGACATAATGGTTATAAATATTTATAACAGAGTCAATTATGTGGTACTTAATCCCCTTGTCTACCGTGTTAACGTCAGTTCTCTTTTTCCTGTGGACATTACATTCTTCCCTCCCCCGCCCCTTCAATTATTTTAAGTATGAATTTTTGTTTCTTAGCAATTGGGGAACAATATTGCCCTTGCATACACAACAAATGTTAAACACTGTTAATTGGTGCCAGTTTTTGACACCTTACACCTAGCGTTTGAAGGGTTTAAAGCCAGACTCCCCAACGATTTACATTTTGGTATTTTACATGGACAGGGAAGCAGAAGGAAAATAAATGTTGGTGGAATTTTCAAACGCGCCCTGCATTGGCGCAGAGGGAGAGGTAGGGCATTGCCTATCTCTGGACCCTGGGATGCAAATCTCAATTGGGTTGCAGCTGAATCGGACAGTTTCAGACTAGCCTCCTGGGGCTATTTGTCCGCATGACATAAACAGCATATTATGGGCTCTCTTTGCTCAGGCAGAAGACTAGGAACAGCTGAAGACACTGGAAAAAACAAAAAAAAAACCTTGGGTGTCTTGACAGAGCTCGGTATAGGAAACTTGCATAGAATCTGTCTACGCTATGAGCGATTAGTCTCCATTTTTCATGAGCATTAAGATCATTTACAATTTTTTAAAAAGACAATTTCTAACCTTAAGAGAAAAATACGCTGTGTGATACAGAAAAGACTCGCAAGAAGGGGACGCTGGCCACTTGCGATGCACCGTGAAGAGCAACTCCAGATCAGAGCTTTGGAGGCTACAAGCTAAAATCTTGCATCTTTACAGTGAATAGTCAAAAATGAGTTTGTCTGGATGGAATAATGCAGCAGGCTCAAATGAGATTTGCTACAGAGAGGGGGAACATTTAAAGATGTGTACAGTTTGCATTTTCAGGCCCTGGAAATCTCTGAAATCATTTATCACTACAGTAGCTCTCTGCAACTGTAGGGTTGTTTTTTCCCCTTTTGCTCAGAGTATACATCATTGTTTTAATATGGTGTGGTGCCAAATGACAGTCAGTCTGCGAGGTCTGGCTGGCACTTTGCTCTTTGTGCAATGTCACAGTAACAAAGCAAGGTGCAATTTCTTTTAAGTCACTCTGCATGTTGCTGTTTTGTAAAGCAGATCCTCCGCCGCCACCAGGAGCCTGTGCACTTGATTAATGTGAGAGGGGAACCTCTTTGTGATCGAGCATTGTTTGGAAGGTATTCAATCTCTGCTGTGCCCCCATTTAACATGGCAAGCGTTGATCCATTCTCAAATTTTATGTCCATTATGCTCCTGGTCTTTAAACTCAAATAGTTTTGATCCACTGCCAAGTACAGTAACAGTTTTCAATTCACCAATCCAGGATTTCAGTAACTGACAGAAACTTTCCCCACTGTTCCCTGCTGTTCTAAACAGAATGCCATCTGGCATGATCTTGCAAATTTCCTTTTGACTAAAGAGACTACCGATCAACACACATGGAGCCACAAGGGGTATTTATTAGTTCTTCAATGGGGCTTGATTTTGGTCCTTGACAAGTGTTAAAAATGAGAAATCCCATTGTGCAATTATCCATCTTGTGGGTTCAAGTTGAAACTCAACACCTAGAATGAAATTGGAGAATTGTTTTTCTATCTATCTGTCAAGATAAACAATGTCCGTTAAGTAAGCTGACTAAATGGGATCTAGGTCTTCCAATCATAGAATATCAGAGTTGGAAGGGACCTCAGAAGATCATCTAGGCCAACCCCCTGCTCAAAGCAGGACCAATCCCCAATTTTTTTTGCTCCAGATCCCTAAATGGCCCCCTCAAGGATTGAGCTCAACCCTGGGTTTAGCAGACCAATGCTCAAACCACTAAGCTATCCCTCCTCCAAGATACCTAAGACAAGACAAGCCAGATAGTTAATTATTGGCAAGACACCCAAGAGCCACCCCCAAAATCATTTTATGAAACACCTAACCAGTGGCCTATCTAAAATGATTTGGGGTTCCAATCTGGCTTCCCATCATAATTCACTACCACCACCTTTGTTGACAGTCTCAGAAGAGAGACCAGTGACTGGCCAGGCTTGGTGAATTAACCACCCTCTCATCTCTAACAGTGACCCCCTCCAGGTCACGGACAAGTTACATCAACACAGCTTTCCAACACCTTTTTGTCCCCTTCACATACAGTCAGGGACTTATTGAACCTCCAGGACATGTTAGAATAGTCTATAGTCTCTTGCTCCAGCCCAGGATCACAAGAACACAGCGCAGACTGGCAATGAACCCTCCCATCCCTGGAATACCCACTACACCAGGGAGGCCAAGAGCAGGAGGCACAGAGCTAGCTACGCTAGCTTGTTTCCACCTGAGGACTCCCAAGGGGTGCAAAAGCAATAGAGCAGGGCCAAATATCTGTCCCACCCCCGCTCCTCAAAAAACACATTCAGTACAAATCCCACAGATCCTCTCTCTACTTTTCTTACTTTCATCTTTCAACATAAATATGAGGCTACCAAGCCCCAATCTTTGTCAGAATGTGTGTTCGCTGTCCAGCGTGACCATCTGACGCTATTCAAGAGCATTGTAATGGTCTACAGAAGAGGCCTACCACCAGTAACAGCAGTGAAAGTGTCTCCATTGCCACACTACATCTCTGGCCCCCTGTTGGCTTTTCTGCACTGGAAAATTACATCAGGTTAGAATGTGACTGAGGAGTCACGGTACCTAACAATGTTAAACACCATTTAGAGATTGGCATAATCATATTTCACATTGCACATGGTCAGAGTTAACCCTAAAGGACATCGGTCACAACTAACTACAGTGTGACCCCAGGATGGATCACGAAGAGCAGACATGCTGCTAAACATCTCAGTCCCAGTCTACACGCAGTGTTTAGCACTGTATTTGCTCCCAGGATGCCTCAATGAAATTTTTAAACCTGGTAAAAGATTGACAAAAAGTTTTAAAAATGAAGAATTTCACAGGAACTGCCCTCCCCGCACCAGCCTTTTCTTGAAAAGGTTTAATTTTTTGCCATTTTTCCAAAGCCTTTTTAAAAACAAAACCAAACCGGTTATAGAAGTTTTTCATTTACTGGATTTGGTAAGCCATTTACTGAAAAACCTGGGTTTGGCAAATGGAAAACATCAAGCACCATTTTGATAATGGTTCTGATTAAAAATACAGTGTAAACAAAGTCCCCAAAAATACAAAAATGAGTGTTTGGCATCCTATGAAATAGAAAAAGCTTTGAAGTTTTAAATGTTTCAGGTTTCCAGTCTTCAGCCAGCTTCAGTACACTTGTAGTGCCCACAGGCCCCAACCAGGGCCCAAATTTAAGAGCGAAACGGAGTCTCGAGTTCCAAGTTTATTCATATCCCCAGCTTCAAGCTGTACCTCCCAGACAGGCTGCCAATTGTGCTGCAGATACCTGCCCATTCAGAACTAGGCTTAGATCACAAACTCCTTTCACCGGGTTCCAATCATCATGCACCGACTGAGCAACTGGCTGGTTTTTGTCTTCTCACTGCGTACATCTACACTGCTGTTAGGAGGTGTGACTGGAGTCTGTGTAGACATAACCAAGCTAGCTTTGTTTGAGCTAGCTCTTTAAAAACAGCAGTAAAGCCATGGCAGCACAGGTCATCCGCCTGAGCGTGTACCCAGGATCCTGGGTGGGCTTGTCCGGGCCTGGGCCACTGTAGCTTCACAGCTATTTTTAGTGAGCTAGCTTGAGTTCACCTACACGTGCTGCAATCACACCACCAGACTACCTTGTAGACTTGTCCATTGAGCAAGGACCTGTGGAGCGAATGGCAGAGTGGAGGGTGTCCGTACGTCTCATGGGGCAGCAATGGGGGAGCTGATAGACTAAGGCTCCTTGATCAGGACAAGTGGAAGGGGAAAGTCTGCAGCAGAGAAGAGTGAGGGGGGATTAGATAGCTGCTTTCAACTACCTGAAAGGGGGTTCCAAAGAGGATGGATCTAGACTGTTCTCAGTGGTACCAGATGATAGAACAAGGAGTAATGGTCTCAAGTTGCAGTGGGGGAGGTTTAAGCTGGATATAAGGAAAAACTTTTTCACTAGGAGGGTGGTGAAGCACTGGAATGGGTTACCTAGGGAGGTGGTGGAATCTCCTTCCTTAGGAATTTTTAAGGTCAGGCTTGACAAAGCCCTGGCTGGGATGATTTAGTTGGTGTTGGTCCTGCTTTGAGCAGAGGGTTGGACTAGATGACTTCCTGAGGTCTCTTCCAACCCTAATCTTCTATGAAGGTTTTATAAACTTGAATTAATAGGCAAGGGGTAAAAAAAGTTACCAAATAAAATAGGCAAGGAAGTGTCACCAAGTAACAGATAACAGCAGCCAACAGAACAACAAAAGTTACTGGGGAGACAGGCAAATGTGCATAGTTATTTCTACCAAATCCAATAAAATACCGAACTAGCAAGACATTTGCTGATCACCCTCACTACTTCTTTCCTCCTGCCTTCCCCTCTACCTCCTACCCCTCACTTCTTTTAAATTGTAAGATCTTCGGGCATGGATAGTCTCTCCGCACCTGTATAGCGCTTGGCACATTTTAACCACTATTGTAGTAAGAACTCAGAACAAATCTGCACAGTTTAGTGCCTGTTACATTCCACCCACAATGAGACCAACCACACCTCCTCCTTCTGCAGTCCGTTGCTCTGATTACTGCTATGCCGCCCATGGGGGATGACGGCTAGATGAGAGTGGGAACAAGTACTAGTTCTTTCATTTACCTGGAATGCTTTGCCTTCTGGAGACGAGGGCTGTGTCCAGTCCACTTGAGTCTTTGCTCCCCTTCGAGTAAGGGCCATCATCTTCCGAGGAAGAAAAAATAAACAGAGTCTAAGATTATACTGAAAGCAAAAGCTACTTTTAAAAGTTAATCCGTGACCATTTTTATAGACAGTGTCTCATCCCAGGTCCTGGCTTCAGGTGAGAAAACGTTTTATTAACCACAGGACCACTTCACAATCTAAATTGGCGCTATAGCCTTTTGGGGAGGGAGAGAAAGAAGAGACAAGTGGGGTGATAATACACACGGATTTATTTCTCTGGGAGCTAATCCTTTAGGAGAGAGCAAATTCCCTTAGTCCTGTAATCATGTGGAACAGCAGAGATGAGGAAAAGCTGTAACATCAGTCTCAAGTTTTAAGCCTGTCATCATGCTTGTGAAGAAACGCATGGTCTTTGGAAATGGAGTAATACATCAGGATACTAACAGGGCACTAAATCACCATACTTGAATTAAATTGCCTATGCTTAAGAGATCCTGTTCTTTCAAAGTCACATTTCCTTGCTATAGCTTCAGCTACTGTACAGTAGAGAAACCACCTTCTCTTAAAAAAAAAAAAAAAAGGGGGGGGGGGGGGAGGCTTAAAAATGCAGGAATAGAAGAAAATGGTATTAGAAAGAGAATCGTCTGACATCAATTTAAAGCCAAATGTAAGTATTAAGTATGATCTATGTATTCCTACTGGAAGATTCATATAGTTAATTCATGGGGAAATCAGGATACTGAAAAAAAAAAAGTGGGGTGGGGGAAAGGTTTTTAAATCGACTGAACCAAATATGACAATCATTAAGTCTTCAGGACAGGTTAAAGCAAAGCGAATTTCAAGGAACTTAGGAATGCAGTGATTGGTATTCCACAGTACCTTTATCTGATTTCTATAATCTACAACAAAGAAAGACTTAAAAATAATTCTCTCTACAACATGGATATTTATTAAGTTTCTAATCACTGCAGTATCCACTGTGGATGGGTTTCCAATCATTTAGGATGGAAGAACTGATTAGATAAAGACTCAAGCTGAACTATCACTCAGAACTGTAAAGGCTAAAAATTGTAAGGTTCTTGTTTAGTTTGAACTGAATAAACACTCCTATTCATTCCACTACCACACATATATGAAGTGCTTTAGTAACTGGGCACTTTATAAAATGCTGAACTTTGCAGATCAATACATTGTCAGTAAATCTTGGTTTAGAAAGCTAGGGAGACTATACTAAAGCAATGCAGGATCAGATAAACCTGATTCCCATTCACTGCATTCCTGGAGTGTCCTGAAACTCTTATCTTCAATAGCTGTAAAGATTACAAAATTTAGTTAAAATAAAAATCTGGAGAACACTCTCTCCTATTTGCCCTCCCCCTCCCCCAGTAAATTTATGTTTGGGTCAGAGACAACAGGAGTTTTGCCTCTCTACTAAGGTAAAGGACCCAATTTACACTCCATTTAACTCCACCAAAAGACAATAAGCTTGTAACTCGCTGAAAACGGTGGGCTTCTATTGGGTACAAATTAGGACAGATTTTGGCCTGACGTGAGCAAATAAAAAATGCTTGGTTAGCTCCTGCTGCTACCGTCCTATTATTATTATGAATGAGGGTCTACGCACTTCCTGCTTGACCATGTCATCAAGTGCCAGGAACCCAGCAAGTACAGGCACTCAAGATTTCCAGCCCGCCCGAAGCAGTCTTGGAGCTAGACAGACAGCAACCAATTGCCTTGCCAATCTACACATTCACCACTGGCGCAATATGTAGCGATGATCTCTAAAATGGAGAGCAAGGCACTTCCTTTAAAAATAAATAAAATGAGTGGAGCAGGTAAGGTCTCTACAGAATGAAACCACACTGTGTGAAATCTCCCTTCCAAGATCTGACAGCCCAACACCAGCAGTCTAGACCAGCATTGAAACAGGCTGCACTTGTACTGATAATTAAAGCAATCATCAGGCCAAGCCACTGATTGCTGATAGGAGCTTGTATAGCTTGGCCCCAATTCTAGGATCAAAGAAGGCGTGAAAGTTAATTTGCATTTATAATGAAAACAATCCCGTAGGTGATGCATAAGTGGAGGGCAGGGCTTAATACTCTGGATATAGTTATATCTGGGCTTAATACTCTGGATATAGGTTTAATTTACTAAGGACGGTTTAGCTGCAGCATCTGGTTTAAAAAAAAAAAAAAAGGAAGTCACTCCCTTGCCACCAATAGGTCCTTGATGGGGAAGCCATAAGCACCAGGAGACCTTGCACTGTGGTGACCTCAGCCATGAAGGTCATTACTATGATAGGAACCACCTGCCTTAGAGGGGAGCCCTAACTTTTACTCTATGCCTCGCACTGTCACTGAAAGGGACAGCTAAGGAGAGCATAAAAGAATTCAGTGCTTCACAGTAAAGCTCAAAATGCATCAACATACAGTCCAAACTGCCCCTCCAGCTTCGGTCCCTCAGTCACTGATTGAGGCACCGCTTTCCTCTGGGCAGCGGCAGATCCTTGCATGCAGTGCAAACTCGTACTGCCAGGGACCCCAGCTGCTCCCCAGACACATCTCCCAGCCCTGACCTCAAACTCTAGGCCTGCTGTGTCCCTGCAGCAGCAGCAGATTCCAGCTGCTGGGCCCCATGCAGTCTCTTCTCAGACAGTGTCACCACCATCCAGCGGGAGGAACAGGAAGTAGAAGTGGGATCTCCTGCCAGCCCTCTAGCCAACAGGACTCTACGGGGATGGAAAGGCCACCTCCCCTTGTTTGCCTACCCCTTAACTAAGCAGGGCTCTGGGAGCAAGACAGTCTTCACAGCACTGCTGCCACCATGTAGAGTGGGGGCTCCCCACTATAAACTGACATGAAACTCCGGGTCTTCTCCATCCCCTAGAGGTCAGGGGAGGGAAAGTGTGGGCCTCGTAACTGAAGAAAGATTTCTGGAATAGCAGCACAGGGCCACCTCCTTTCTTTAAGTAACCACTTCAAGCACTGCTGACTAAGCCATATAGAGCACAAGGGACTGATGCCGAGGCTCATACAGCTGAGACCGTATCAGTCAAAATTAGATGAATCCAAAAGCAAGAGAATGCTACTTTGATCATGTGAACACCCAGCCTTCTGAATAAAACACTGTCATGACGACAATGTGCAGGACTTGGGGCATTTCCCTTGATCACCGTATCCTCAGTCATATAGTAAGCAAGCCATCAGCTAAGTTTCAAACAGGATTTCTGCTTCAGCAACTGTAGTCAGAACAGTTAGCAGCACAGAGCTCTGCCATGCTTGGAGCACAAGAGATCAAGATCACGCCATTAGGAAATGGCATCTTTGGGTCTGAGGCCGCCAATTAATCCAGAATGACAGCAAGCCATTTGCATTATGAACTTGCCAAGAGGGGGGGAAAAAAAGTTAACATGAAGGATAGTGTAAACTACCCTGACAGAGACACACAAGGTGCTACCCTTGAGGCAAAATGCTATATAGCAAATGCAAAGCCAACATTAGTGGGAAACCACAGAAGAGGATCTGAAGCCAGCTCAATAATCTGATGGCAAAGTACAGCAGTCAACCATCTGCTTCACATAAACACACCATCCCAGACTAGTTAACCACCAGAGTGCTTCTATGCTTAATTTCCCTGCAGTAGCCCAAATAAACACTGAATGTGAAGTCTCATGTCCGTAGCTGCTATCCTTCCCCATCCCAAAAGTGCTATAGCTGTTGGCAAACAAATAGGCTTTCCATTTTAGGAAGCAACCCAAAGTAGCTAAATTTCCCTCATGTTAATGGCAGCCATTGTCAACAGCTAAGCAGCTAGGACAAGTAATGAAGTTCCATTCAGTGTTCATGATTTGACATGCAAAAGGGATGCCTGTCAACAAAATCCTCTGGTATTTCATCGACAGCCAGATCAGCTGGCAAATAATTAGCACCAAGATTCCCCTCCCTCAGGTGTTCTTTCCTCCAAAACAGTTCATTATGCTAAAATGTTTGGTTTTGCTCATTATCTGGCTAAAATGTTTGCGCAGTCAAGGAAGCTGCCACAGGAGGCCTGTCGAAGTGTGAATTGGCTTTTGCTTGTGTTAGATTCCCCACTGAGCAGCCCTTTGTTCATTTTCAGCCGATTTCCTGCTCTGCCACTCAAACTGGCATTAACAGAGTTGTTAAAGTTTTAATGTTCTGTGCTTAGGAATCTCCACTCTTCTTATCGCTGTTCCCTTACACAAAACATATTCCTAAGAGGCTCCAGTAAGCACGACAACCAGTTCATTGGCATACATGGTACTGCCAACACCAAGTGTTCAAAATTCATGAGTCCCTGCTCCCTCCCCCACCCAAATAACGAAACTGACTTACAAACGAGGTGTGGATATTAGCCAATAAAAAGAACCCAATATATTCCTTTCTGCTGTTGGACCCTTTGGGGTTCACCTCTTCAAGCTTTTCACAACCAAGACACTAGAAACTCATCAAAAAAAGAAAAGTTGAGATTCTCAACTTGTCACATGAATTCAAGGGCTGGGGTTTTAAAAAGCAACAGGTATCACAAGACCGGTGATAAAGTCACGTGCAGTGCTGCTGTCTCTCGTGCTTTTCTACTAGGATCTGTGCCAATTAAAAGGGTTCTACTCAATTCTTAGATGCCTTTTCCAAATTTCAGTTCCAATATTAACCCAGGACAACCTCCCGCACCTTCTCTCCGTGGCATGGCACGGCACTGGTGTTCTGCTGCAGCGTGGCTATGCTTTTATAACAGGAGCGCACATGCAGTAAGCAGCACCAGGTGGGAGCAGTACGTAAACAAGAACGGTGACAAAACCACATGGAAGTTACCACTAAGGAGATGAGAAAGGAGACAGGAGCAGGGTCCTCAGGAAGCAGAAGCACCAGAGTCAGGAGTCAATTCTCAGGCCCTGGGGAGGCTACAGTGCTTACCACAGTGGGTCGCCGGCTAATGGTACGGTTGACTCAGCATGGCGTATGCCCAGACATCACATGCTCACTAGCACTTAGATAGAGCATTTTGTCCTGCTAGGCTGGCAAATGGTGTCTGCCTGGTCTCAGCACACCAATTTAGACCACATCTATCTAGCCAGCTTGGCTTGTGCTCCTACCTCCCAGGTCTGTGCCTAGGATATCATAGCAGCTGCACATACTACTGCAGGCACTCTCCAAGCACCTCCTCTGGGCACGATCCCACGCTGAGGCAGTGTGGGATAGCTACTGAAGTTTTCCCAGAATGCACAGGTGCAAACATAGTTAAGCAGCATGGCAGGTGTGGATGCACAAACACATCAGCAGAAAAGTTGCAGCAGGGCACAGCTCAAGAATTTATCTTCATACATAGATGAGACAAGAATGGAGGTCATGGTTGTGCTTACATGGACAAGACCAAAGTGCCACCCCGTTTCTCCTTAGAACAGTGGTGCTTCTCGCTTCCCAGCAGGTTTCTCTCCATAGTCCTTGGAATCTGCTCCTTGTGATGGCATCATAGAGGGAGACGTGGGGTGGAAGAATGATGCTAAATTTCCCACATGCAGAGATATCTCACAGACAGGTGCTGCCCAGCCAGACTGTGCATATTGGGAATTTGAGCAAGGTCTGAGAATCCTAAAATTAAGTTAATTTACTGTTTATTTTTAAGGAAAAAAAACAAAGTATCAGGACACAAAGATCTTTCTAATTATGTATTTTTTCATGGGAGAAACACACACAAAAATCTCGACAGCTCCCCTTTAAACTTGTCCCGGCTCTAAATGCTCTCATGACATATCACCAGATGAGATCTATTTCACTTTGTGAGGTCAGTGGAAATATGACCACTGAGTGCAAAGTCTCAGGATACCAGGAAATCTATCACAGGGTGACTGAAGAATGAGATGCCATGGTAACACACTCCACAGAGCTGCAAGGAAACCTGATTGAACATCTATAGGTTTTCAGTGGAAATTCAAAGATTGAACATTTGCTGAAAATTCTGAATGTCTGTGTTGCTGCAATCAATCAAGTAGCCTTCACAAGCGGAGCTGCCTTGAGATCGAAGACCTGTGATGCATTTATTAATGTGACAGCTCAAAGAGGGAGGAGATCACTCAGGGATTGCTTACAGACTATGGAGCCTTTCACACCCTAAGGCTGCAATTCGGCAAGGTATATGAGCAGGTGCCTGCCTTTCAGCATGAGAGTTCTATTCCATTTAATGGGACTACTCACACGGAAAGTTAGGCACCTGCTTAAGTACCTTGCTGAATTCAGGCTTAAGTCACTAGTTAAAATCTTGCCCAGTTTAGTAGGGACCAAAAGAGGCTCCTCTGATACAGCTGTTTGGTGGTCTATGTGAAAGAAACTAGTAATCTTGATCCAAGTTACTAATGAATATTAGTTACTATTAAACATTCCTGCTAACCTCACTCCCTCCTCTCTCCGAGCTCCGTCAGAGTTGTCACTGGCTGTCAATGGCAGCCAGTCCAAGGATGGCTGAGCCATAGAGACAGAGCAATCTCATCTTACTAGAGGGGTTCCCTTCAGTTCACAGCTGGGGCACATCATCCAGGCAACATGGGGCAGCATGCTGTGCTGTTTTCTGTTCCTTGGACTTCAGTCTCCAGAGCTGCCAGGCTGTTGGCTTTAATGACCGTTAAACTCATGCCAAGTTGTAACAACAGAAGCCCCACAACCAGTAAATGCAGTTGGGTTCCAGATCACAAGGTACCTCCTGGCACCCACACAGTGGATACTGGAAAGTAAAGTAATTTCCTTGTTGCTGGCAGTCTAACACACTCTTCATCCTTAAGAATTTGGATTACACATTCCAGGCCTAAGACAAAGGTATGCAAACATGGAAATCCAAGGCCAGAGTTTTAGTTTATCAGTAGGGCCCTACAAAATTCACGGCCATGAAAAACATGTCACAGACCGTAAAATCTGGTCTCCCCCCATGAAATCTGGTCATGTGTGTGTCCTTTTACCCTATACTATATAGATTTCATGGAGTAAGACCAGTGTTTTTCAAATTGGGGGTCCTTACCCAAAAGGAAGTTGCAGAGGGCTCACAAGATTATTTTAGGGAGGTTGTGGTATTGCCATCCTTACTTCTTGCATTGCCCTCAGAGTTGGGCAGCTGGAGAGCAGCAGCTGTTGGCTGAGCGTCCAGCTCTGAAAGCAGCACCCTGCCAGCAGCTGCGCAGAAGTAAGGATGGCAATACCATACCATGCCACCCTTACTTCTGCGCTGCTGCCTTCAGAGCTGGGCAGCTGCTGACTAAGGGCTCAGCTCTGAAGGCAGCAGCAGCGCAGAAGGGTGGCAATACCATACCATGCCCTCCTTACTTCTGCGCTTCTGGGTGGGAGCCCAGCTCTGTCTTCAGAGCTGGGCTCCCAGACAGCAGCGCAGAAGTAAGGGTTGCAGTTCTGCAACCCCCCGCCAACTTCTTTTTGGGTCAGGACCCCTACAATTACACCACCATGAAATTTTAGATTTAAATATCTGAAATCATGAAATTTACAATTTTTAAAATCCCATGGCCGTGAAATTCACCAAAATGGGCCATGAATTTGGTAGGACCCTATCTATCAGTATAAGGTAGGATGCAGAGGTCAAGACAGAACATCATTCAAAAAACAGTGTCACTCAAATTTAAGCAGATAGATAGTAAGTTCAGTAAGTCAATACCCATCCACCACCTACAGAAGGCAGGCCCACCCATCCCCGTGTTTGATGGGACAGAGTACCCGAGAATTATGGCAGGTGTTCCTACATCTCCATCGCCTCACTTTCTTCTATGGCAACAGAAACCAACCTGCTTCTAAAAACTGCTATGAGAGACAGGGGAGGTGAATCAATATCTTTTATTGGACCAACTTCTGTTGGTGGAGAGACAAGCTTTCAAGGTCTGAAGAAGAGCTCAGTGTAAGTTTGAAAGCTTCTCTCTCTCTCTCTCCACCAACAGAATTTGGTCTCGTAAAAGATATTCCTCACTCATTTTGGCTCTCTAATATACTGGGCCCAACGTGGCCTTAACACAGCATTATGTCAATAGACAATCACCTGTTCAGACAGCAAGAGTCTATTTAGGAAGGTCTATAACTGAAAGAACAAATGGCACATCACACGGAGTATCTGTGAGCAGGTATGTCTAAAATCCTTGTTGGAAAGCCACCTATTTTTAAAAGAACCCTGCGGAGAACAGCTGTGAATGGCAGAGTCTGATGCAGCTGTGAGTCAGAGAGATATGCAGTTAAATTGTTCACTGTCTTCTTGTTCTTTACTGGAGTCTTTTCCACTCCCTGATAAGGGAGATTCTGCTGTTTTGCATCGTAATACAGAATTTATTAGCCAGGAAACCAGGGTCCATGACTGTGAAGCACCACCGTGCTTCTCCCCCTGCCTCCCCTTTTCATATTCAGAACTTATTGCCGTCAACTCGTGTACATGGGTCCAGGCCTAAGTGTTGCAAGGGTGTTGCAAAGGAGGACTTGCAGGTGCCCAGAACATACCTCTCGCCTGCTGCTAAAGGGCACAGAACTACAGAGCAAGTTTGCTTACTGTACAAACACCGTTTGTTACCTACGTGCTGGTCATGTCAAATATGCGTTAAAAATTTACTGCTACCTTCTCTCCAAATAGCCAGTGTCTCCCTTCTCTGTTTCTTCAGCCTTCCTAGCTGAAGATCTTTTGATCTGCAATATCTTGGGGTGTAGGCAGTAGGGGATGAGAATGAAAATCCAAAGTAAGGGGGATATCAATCCAATCAACTTAGTACATGAGGGGAAAATGGATCTGCATTATGAAGGTCTCCTTGCCAGTCTTTTTCAAATTCAGTGGATTGTTGCAGTGATAGCTGCCAAGTTCAGATCTGAACTCCCTCAAAGATTACGAGCTGGGGAATCGTTTTGATCACACAAACACACAAGCTTTACACCCAGGTTAGCAAAGAAGATGAATTATGCCACACACCAGTCATAATGATTAAATAGTGTACAGAAAGGGTGATCCATTGATTAGGGTGCTGGCCTCAGACGCAGGAGACCAGGATTCAGTTCTCTACTTTGCCACAGGCTTCCCGTGCAACCTTAGGCAAGTCAATTAGTCTTTCTGTGCCTCAGTTCCCCATCTGTAATATGCGCCTTGTAGGGAAGAACGCCATTGTGAGGAGAAGGACATTAAAGAAGTACATGGTAGTAGGGGTTATATGTATGTTAGATGGATGGAAAACACTCGAGACCACCCCAGTCCATTGCCCTGCTAATGCAGAATTGTTCCCTGATGTATATTAGTTTGCGCCTTCTAGATTTAAATCATGTCCTAAATAATGGAACTTCCACAACTTCCCTCAAGAAACTGTTCTCAATCCAAAATGGACCTGTGCCCAAATAGCAGGTGTTTGATCTGCTAAAAAATTCGAGACAAAGCATCCAACAAATAGTCTCAAACAAACAAAGAGCTGGTCTCAAAATAGCATTTTCCATGAAAAACAAAAATAAACCACATCACAAAAATCTTGTTCAGAGTGTGGAAAATGAAATTATTCAAAATGAGCCTGTGGATTTCTTTTGCAAAAGGTCATTTTTCATGGAAACATTCCCTCGCTCCCCACCCAAATGTATCTTCTCTACCAAAAGATATCAAAGAACACACAGACATGCATGTTCTCATACAAAATTCCCACAGATCTCAGGCTGTTTGGCAGTGGACTCTCAGGGTATGTCTACACAGCAATCAGAAGGAAGACTGCAGCATATATACTTTAAACAAAAAAGTCTGCATCAGGGGAGTCTTCCTATGGACTTCAGTCAGCTTTGGATCAGACCCCTAACTACAGCTCAGCAGATTTCCACTGTCAGGAAGCTTTCCCCAGTACTCAGCACCTAAATTCCTCTCTAAATTCCTGGTTTTGCTATCCTGACTCCAGCTCCCTGAGCCTGGTCAATTACAAAGTCAAACCCAAGTTGATGTTTTTGTTGTACATTTAAAAAAAATAGCACAAGTCTATAGCAATGAATATACAGAATTCTTATTCCAGGCTCCTGTTGAGGTTTTAAATGGAAGATTCACTTTTACTTTGGGCTATTGCAGCACACTCTCTTTTTATTATTCTCAATATTTTGCTCATTGTGCCAGGAAAAAAAATGGTTAAAAATGTGTTTTGCATTTTTATTCTCTAGGAAACTGGCTGGAAGCATTTAGAACTGCACAGGGCTATCTCAACCTCCACACAGGTAAACTTCACCAAACGCACATACATTTATATCCAGGAAGCGCCTGCGCTTTCAAAAGCCGTGGGCAGGTGTTTATCAGCACGATGCTCCCGTTGGGAGCTGCTCAGACCTGAATGCGGCTTTGAAAGTGTTCTTCTTCCCCTCTTTTGCATTCGAGATATTCTTAAAATTGCCATCCTAGCAACTCTGCGTTTCAGCCTGAGCAATTTCAAAGTTATTTCTATGTTAAATGAACATTATATTTACTGACCAATTCAATGGCAATATCTTAAACATGGGCTTAAACTTTCCCACTTAGCCTGCGATAAACCCTCATGTGCCAGGTATTCAGGAGATAACAGAGAAGAGAGATGAGGGACTAGGTGGGGAGGCAAAGGATCTTTTCTCTTTTGGCTTCCCTGTTAAAAACTAACAAACAAAACAAAAAGCTGCACACAAATGTTTTCTCATGACAGCATAACCAAGGAAAGATGCAATACCATCTACTGAGTGCAAAACTTCTACTTGGTGCCTGAGAAATAGACCAAAGATATGAATATACCAGCAGAGTGTTCAGTTTGTAGAATTTGCAGTGGGATGGTGGTGGTAGGGTGTCGGTCTGTCCCTCGTGGAAAACTCCAGGGCTACCTTCCCCTGGGAAAACGTCTTGATAATGACTGACATTTGGTGAATTCCAGAGTCCGTTTACTCTTCATAAGCATTTTTGAGGCTTAGGGATGAGTAATCTCTTGCAGCAGTGATCCAGCAGTAATCAGAGGGGAGGGAGACTCCAGAGGCAGAGAAAAAAAATTAAAAATCAAACGTCTCTCTCTCTATCCCCCTCTCCCCTCAAATCTTTTCTTCAATTTGGTGGTGGAACTTTAACTAGGGATTCTGACAGGATCTTCCAGAGCATTTTTGGAGCCATCTGAAAGGGGTTTCTCCTCCCCACCTCACAAAAGCCATCGTTCAGCACACAGCCAGGCTGTGCGCTAGATTGTAAAGCCACTCTCTCCCTTTCCTCCTTCACTGCATCCCAGCTACACAACCACCGGCCACCCGAGTGTCCTCTCACTGTCTTTTCCATGTGGCTCACTACATCTCAAGGCCACTCAGCCCTCTGTCTGCTATGCCTCCAACCCTACCATCCCTCCAGTCCCTTCTGAAAACATGCTTCTTCCAAAAAGCGTAGCGGGCCCTAGTTGTTTTCTCAAAAGGAAAATTCATTCATTGTGTGACAAAATGCCAGCTTCCTAGAGGTCCCCTGAGCAGCTTACTTAATGCTCCAGTAAAGGATCTACATTTTAAAGAGAATGACTAGCCCTTTATTATTATTATTAAAGCTGCGAGTGTCACAGAAGTCAGGGATTCCAGGATATTCCGGGACCTCTGACTTCTGCAATGGCCGGTGCAGCTCTGGGCCAGCCGCACCGGCCACTGCTGGGGCAGTCTCGGGCCACTCTGGCCCCCTCCTCCTACAGCAGCAGCAGGAGTTTGGGTGTGGGAGGGGGTGAGGGCTCTCGGTGGCGCTTACCTCGGGGGGGCTCCCTGGAAGTGGCAACACGTCCCTCCCTCCCTCAGCTTCTAGGTAGAGGCTGTGCAGTGCCTCCACCCGCAGACTGCGCCCCCGTAGCTCCCACTGGCTGCGGTTCATAGCCAATGAGAGCTGCGGAGCCGGCGCTCGGGGCAGAGGCAGCACGCAGACCACCAAGGAGCCGACGGAGGGGCACATCGGCCCATCTGGGGAGCCAAAGGGAGCTGGATTAGGGTAGGGAGCCTGCCAGCCCTGCCAACACACCCCCCCACCCCAGTCAGGGGTATATAGTACAAGTCATGGACATCACAGGCCCTGAATTTTTGTTTACTGACCGTGACCCATCCATGACTTTTACTAAAAATACCCGTGACTAAAACATAGCCTTAACTATTATTATTGTTCTTAGCAGCAAGACCTTGTATTGCACATTATTGGAAAAATGTGACCTCTCCTGCGCAATCGTGGTATAGTAAAATACGGACTGTCCTTGTAATGGAAAAAACTTTCATACCGAGTACATGAAGGAGAAGCGGCAAAAAGAGAATAAGTACTTAGGCCTGGTCTACATGGGGGGAAGGAGAGGGGGAAAAAAAAATCGATCTAAGTTAGGCAACTTAAGCTACGTGAATAACGTAGCTGAAGTCGATGTACCTAGATCTACTCACCATGGTGTCTTCACTGTGGTGAGTCAACTGCTGACGCTCCCCCGTCGACTCCACCTGCACCTCTCGCCCTGGTGGAGTACTGGAGTCGACGGGAGCACGCTCAGGGCATCGATTTATCGCGTTTAGTCTAGACATGATAAAATCGACCACCACGGGATTGATCGCTGCCCGCCGATCCGGCGGGTTGTATAGACATACCCTTAGAAAGCTGGTCACCCTTTTTAGCATACTCTGAGGGGGAGGGCTCCCCAGCCAGCAAGCCAGAATCCTTAGCCAGGTTCTTTGAACATTAACCCTGATCTTGACCAAGTAATAAGCAACGTACAATGTAGCATGTCAACATTTTATTGCAACTTGCCTTAATAAAAAGTTTCAAAATAAAAACATGCCATATGACCAACAAAATCTCTTCCAATTATCACTTCTCAAACATCTGCTTTTCTTGCATCCCATCTCCTATCCTTAGTTCATTTAGCTTTTAAGCTCGTGGGGTTGGGGGAGGGGGGGAAAGAGAGCCATCTTACTCGTCTGTAAAGCACTTGCTTTTGTTCCTCAATAAGTAACCCCATCACAGAAGACCACTAAAGTCTCAAATTTGCAACTCTAATGCCTGCTGCATGATGGCAGTTCCTATTAGGAGTACAGGAAAATGTCCCAGTTACTGCAAATACCTATGGCAACAATCGTAGAGATTTTAAAGGCATCTACACCATCTATTTGTGCAATCCCTTCTTTCGGCACCTGAGCCACAGAGATACAGTCTGCGTGTCCCAGTGCACTCCAGAAGCAGGTTGTTTCTTATTAGTTCCCTTTCCCCAACACACACAGCATTCATTCAGTTTTCCCCCTTCTTTCTTCTCATGTCTTTATCCATTCTCTTATGAACCTTAATAAGGCATGTCAATTTCATAACCACTTGCTGCTTTATTCACAGCAAGGAGGTCTATAAAAGACAATAGCTATTGTTCAACTAAAACACTACATACCTGCTTTGTGAATTTGTTCCTTTTTAAAGAAATAAAAGTTGACTTTTAAAAAGGCACATTTCATTCAATACCATTTTAAGCAGCCATTTGAAATCATGACTGATGTAATGACTTTAGAAATTATTATTTGTATTGCAGTAGTACTTAGCACAATAGTCCATAACGAGGGTTCCTATCAAAAGAAGTGGGATTCTGATGGATATGACATTGTTGAGAAATCAGAAGGGCAATTATTCTCTACCGCTTGCTTTCCACAAGCGTATAAAGCCAGTGGAACAAAAGTATAGGACTAGCATTCACCCATTCAACACAAATCATTTCTGCTGTTCAGGGAAAAGTGGGAGGGGAAATTCAGTACGCTCTGTACTTGTGTGCACAGAGCCCATTTACTCTGGGTCTGCACAGAGTCCAGGCTTTGGCTCAATGTCTAACTAGTAAGGGTTGGATTTAATGCCCATTGGCTTCAATAGGATTTTGATCAGATTTCAAGGACCTGATCCAAAGCCCACTGAAATCAACGGGTGCTGAACCAGGCTGTAAACACGCAGGTTTAATGTCACCCTTATCTTTATGTTTTTATGGAAAGCAATTTATAGATAAAGGGAAGTTACAGAAGACATGTCATCTTTTTGAGTATTTGCAGTCACTCTGCCGTCAGCCTTATAACAGACACTGCTAAGAGTTATAGCCATCCAGAAATGCATTGCCGGTCATCTATTATTGGTTTGGAGTCCAAACTAATGTCATCTATGGAACCAGGGTACCTGGGGAATGCATAATACACAGTTTCTAAAAACAAACGAACAGTCATTAATTTCCACTCAATGTATATTAAAAGAGAAGAATTACTTAAAAAGGTGACTGCAGAGAATTTTATTAAATTGAGCTGGTTATCTATTTTGCTCTTCTAATGAGGTTTTCACTCCTTTAACGGTTTTCTTCAAAAACGGGTTGTGTTTTTTTCCTGCTTGTTTTGGTTCTTTTAACTTGAGAAAAAACAGGAATGGCTGGTTCTGCTAGAGAACCTGCTGAGTGTGTCAGATCACATTTATTATAAGCCCTCCCACCCGGACTGAAAGAGTAAGCCTACTTTAACATTTTGGAGACGGGATGGCTTTGTTAATTTGTCCTTAACGTTAAACAGATATTAACAAACAAAACATACACCCCTTCCCCACAAAGTGTCCAACTAACTATACCTTCCCTGCCAAATTGCTTGGTTTTCACTCTAAGATCTTGCCATGTTACTATTTGACTAATTCAGTGGTTCTCAACTAGGGGGAGGGGCTGGGCAGGTTTCAGGGGGGCTGCCAAGCAGGGCCAGTATTAGACTCGCTGTGGCCCAGGGAGGAAAGCTGAAACCACACCGCATGGGGCTGAAGCCCAGGGCCCTGAGCCCCATCACCCAGGGCTGAAGCCAAAGCCTGAGCAATTTAGCTTCATGGGAGCCCCTGTAGCAGGGTGTCATAAATATAAAGGGAAAGGTAAACACCTTTAAATCCCTCCTGGCCAGAGGAAAAACCCTTTCACCTGTAAAGGGTTAAGAAGCTAAGATAACCTCGCTGGCATCTGACCAAAACGACCAATGAGGAGACAAGATACTTTCACAGCTGGAGGGGGGGAACAAAGGCTTCTCTCTGTCTGTGTGATGCTTTTGCTGGGACCAGAGCAGGAATGCAGGTCAGAACTCCTGTAAAGGGTTAATAAGCAATGTAGTTAGATATGCGTTAGAATAAGTTGTGCTGAATGGAATGTATATTCCTGTTTTTGTGTCTTTTTGTAACTTAAGGTTTTGCCTAGAGGGATTCTCTCTGTTTTGAATCTGATTACCCTGTAAGGTATTTACCATCCTGATTTTACAGAGGTGATTCTTTTACTTTTTCTTTAATTAAAATTCTTCTTTTAAGAACCTGATTGCTTTTTTCATTGTTCTTAAGATCGAAGGGTTTGGGTCTGTGTTCACCTATGCAAATTGGGGAGGATTTTTACCAAGCCTTTCCCAGGAAAGGGGGTGTAGTGCTTGGGGGGATATTTGGGGTGGGCGGGGGGGAAGAGACGTTTCCAAGTGGGCACTTCCCCTGTTCTTTGTGTACCCTAGAGTTCAGAGTGGGGAAGGAACCTTGACAAAGGGCAATTCCCTGCTTTCTAACGCTGGTCCTGGCTTTTATATGCAGAAAACCAGTTATTGTGGCACAGGTGGGCCATGGAGTGTTTACAGCAAGTTGGGGGGAGGGGCCTCTAAAGGGAAAAGGTTGAGAGTCCCTGCACTACTTCACCAGAGACAAGACCTTAACTTGGTGCTAAAAACCAAGCAGAATTTTTTTTTTTTTAAAACAACCCTTCCTCCACCCAAACTTGTTCAAAACCACTCTCCATCATGAAGTAGTACAGGGGTCTCAAACTCAAAATTTTCCTTAGGGCCAGTGCCAGTCCTCAAATCCTCCCAGCGGGCCAATAATGTCACTCATGCCACCCAGAACCCACCACCACAAAACTCCACTCCCCAAAAAACTCTACCCCCCACCTGCCTAAGGCCCTGGGAAGGAGTTTGGGGGCTGGGGGCGTGTGGGAAGGGGGAGAGAGCGTGCAGGCTCTGGGAGGGGGTCGGGGGTGCAGCGCTGACCTGGGGCTCCAAGGCAGGGCGGGCCGGGGGGCCTCCGCGCGCTGCTGCCCCCAGGCACCATCCCCACAGCTTCCCATTGGCCGTAGGGGCACTTGGGGTGGGGGCAGCGTGTGGAGGCACAGCCCCACCCCACCCCGGGGCCAGCAGCCACTGGAGCGAGCAGGCAGACGCTGCTCAGCTCCTCTGCACTGCTGGGGCCCCTGGGGGGAGCGCCTGGGGCGGCAGGTAGGGCCAAGGGAGAGACCTGGCCCCAAAACTGCTGGAGCCCCGCGGGCCACACTGGGGAGGTTCATGGGCTGCAGACGGCCGGTGGGCCAGGACTTAAATACTACTTCAGGGGTCTCAAAGTGGGGGAAGGAGGGGCATCCTTCTCTCCCACTTGCAGGACACCTTTAAATACACTGAATAGTTTCCTTTTGCGTGAGGGGCCCACACAAAACAAGTTCAGAATCGAAACCTCCCAACTCATAGTGAGATGATATACTAGGGCCCAGATTTTTAAAGGGGTTCAGGTGTTGCTGCACTCAGCATTGCAATGCCGAACTGAATTAGGAAACTAAATCTCATTTTCAAAAAGGATTTAGGCCCTTCACAGCCAAATTCCCATTGACTGTCAATGGAATTTAGACTCCTAAGTCTAAACCCCTTTTGGTTCCTAAATCAATTAGGCATTGCAATGCTGTGCACAGTAACACCCAAACAGCTTTAAAAGTATGGGTGTAGAACTATTTAAAAAATAATAAAAGTGATGTTATGAAAGTTGCATTTTCCAGTCAATCTGGCAATTTGTCTTATTCAGCATTGCAGACTGTACTGGGGAGAATCCAACAGGACAGGAAACTGAAAGAGTGATAATACAGTCAGCCGGTGCATCTGAAGAAACTAGCTTTCAAAGTAAAAATTAAAAAGAAATAAGTTATATTGCCAGGTCAGTCTTTTGAAAGTTACCCAACTGAGTGACTAAGACAGTGAGAAATGACCAATAAAATCTAAAGCCATTTCACAGGAAGAATGTCTCTCTAGATACAACAAGGTCTGTTAATCAGTAGAATAGACAGCAGTAAATCTGAGAGAGCAGGGGAATACAGGTCTTACTAGAGTCAACCACAGATCTTAACTTTCTCTTGTATTTGGGAATGGATCAAGAATGGGGATTGGATCTTGGACTTTCAGGGGAAAAAAACACAGACACACTCTGATAAGTAGGAGTGGAGGAAATGCTACTCTTGGTATTTCTGACCTGGATGAAGCCACAACATTTCTCGCAAAGAAATAAGTCAAATTAATGACTATTCTCTTGAGATTTAGCATCTAAACGTTATTGGGGACTGGATCCTTCAGGTGACTGGGAACGACTGTTAGTGGGCCTCTTCTTCTTGCCTGTCTAAAATGTTTTCCAGTAGAGTTAGTCAGAAAAGAAAACTTACCACCTGTGAAATGAAAGCAATTTCTCTCTTCCTTTCCCCCTGCTCCAAAACTGGTTTTAAAAAATAAAAATAGTTTTCAAAATGTTTTGTTGTCAAAACCGAAACCAAAACAAACAAACAAACACACACACAATCCCAACCCCCCCGAGAAAACCAAAACCAAACCCAAAAAACCTCTGACCAAACAAACAAGCCCCACAAACCCCCAGAGCTTTTGGTAAATGAAAATTTTTGATAACCATTTCAGTATCTATTTGCATAAAAATGTGTTAAAACAAAAAAAGCATCAGTAATATTGATTAGTTTTGAAGAGATCATTTTATGAAAACCCCCTCCACACACATGCACTTTGAATGATTTTGACCAGCTCTCCCGAACAGCGTGTTGGCTCGATCATTAAATGAGGTTAGCGCAATCAGGCTGTTACAACAGTATGCCTGCAAATTGGGCAAGTACACACAAAATTTTGGGTGGCAGAAATAAGAGGGAAAGAACAAAGCTCTGTGTTTGTGGTACTGATAATGAGAGGCTTGTGGATCTTAAAACCCAAGCCCCAGTTAAACAGCAATCTGGCTGAAATAAAAATACATTCTTTGATCTATTTTACCTTTTGTGAACTCACTTTGGGTCCTTAAGTGATTTGGTAAGTCTGCACCTGTTAAAGAATTACCTGTTGTATTAGGATGTCCTCCCAGGCCAAACCAAAGAATAAGGGTTATTGACTTGCCATCTAGGAGAAAACTTCCTCTGATTTTAAAGAAAGAGCCCCACTCTGAATCCACATATTACAAGTCTGGAAAACACATCTCATCTTAAGAATCTGAAGTAGCTCGATTTATTTTGTTTCTTGATGAGAAAGTCAAGAGGTGACTTAATCATCATTCTCAAGTACCTACACAGGGGAGAAAGTTAGTACACAGCTCTTTAATCTAGCAAAGAAAGACATGAGAGCTAATGGTCGGAAGCTAAAGCTACACAAATTCAGACAAGAAACAAGACATATTTAGTTAGTTAGTTTTACAGTGAGGATAATTAGCCGTTAGAATGTTGATGGATGCTCCATTACTGGAAGTCTTAGACATCCACATTTGAGTTCAAAGCTATGCTACAGCTCAACCAGAAATTAATGGATGAGGAGTTTCTTTGGCCTGTGTTATACCAGAGGTAAGACTACACAATCACAATGGTCCCTTCTGACCTTAAAATATATTAATATGAGAAAGTCATTCTCAGCGGTGCTTGTTGAAAAAAAGTTTGAAATTTGATCAACACAGTGACAATTTTTTCATGAAAAAGTTCTCATGGATTTCAACCAACTCTAAATTTGAGCTCTAATTCCCACCAGAATTAAATGATGCATTAAAATCCGTCTGGAGTAGACAAGCATTGGACAGCACATTGAAGTTGTGTTAAGGTTTCACTCCTTCTGTTACTAGAAAGTAAGTAAGTGTGTGTGAGTGAGCAAAAGAATAGCGCTAGAGCATGGAGCTGAAATACAAATACAAGGTGGGATCTGTAGACCTCATTATGAGATGCCCAGAATATATTTTATGAGGCAGCAACTATTGGGTGGATAAGAACAGGGGGCTGCGTTGTGCTCTTAGTTACATCCGTGCTACCTTGCCGAGTTCAGTGGGGTTGTCGGAGCAGAATTCAGCCAGTCTTGCCTGCTCAGATGTATACATATAAAGTACACATCGAAAAAATTCAACTTGCATGTCCCCTGAATTCTAGGAGACACTTATAGGGAACAACGTGAATTTAAGGTTTGTAATTAAAAAAGGGGGCAGCATTAAAATCATACTGCAGAGCCTTTTTACACGTACAGTATTTCTGAGAAAGAGTGCGCTGCCCACATAATACAAGTGCTCCTGAGAGTAAACAAAGTTTTAGCTCCTGTGCTAAATTTTCAGAGTGCTATGAGGGGTTTAGCCAAGTACGGTAAAGCAAATCTCAAGGAAACCTGAATTCCTTAATTCACATGTAGTGTACAAGATATTAACCCTTGGATAGGGCAGAAAACAAACCCCTTCATCCTAGTTCTCTCGTAGGCCTCACCCCACTATGTACATCTCTCAGATCAATACATAGTTTGGTACAACTGGCAACCTCTGCTCCAGAAAGACCCAACAAGAGAGTAACAAGCCATGT
Organism: Chelonia mydas; assembly: GCF_015237465.2. Classification (NCBI taxonomy): domain Eukaryota; kingdom Metazoa; phylum Chordata; order Testudines; family Cheloniidae; genus Chelonia; species Chelonia mydas. The sequence goes on along the minus strand of NC_057853.1, from coordinate 19,913,801 downwards.
TGAAGAAGCTCACACTGCAACTGGCTCAACACAGCCCCGTGGCACTTTTACATGTACCAGATTCACCCTCAAGTGAAAAGACTGGTTAGGAAGGTAGTACAAGCCCAGAGAATGAAATGAAGAACCAGTATGAGAGATTAGGTTGCGCCAGGTCTGTAGCTGAAATTTATGCTAGTCCAGGTGTCCTGTGAATCGATCTTGATGTGGGGGAAGATACACAAGGTAAAATGAAACAACAAAAAACACATACTTAGATACAATGACATTTAATAAAGGTCTGGATGAGAGATACAGGTGGGGTCGGGGGAAGAAGAGAACAGATACATATAAAAACAAACAAACGAAAGTGGATGCCATCAGCCCTAGGATGAAAAATCAAATGAATTATGAGGAGCAGCTATCAAGGCTGTCTGAGATACTGTTTGTTATTGTGCTGATCTTATCATTGCTATGCTATGTCTGCAACAGAGTCATGAAAATTAGGGCATTTAGGAGATCCAAGACAGTCCTGCCCAACAACAGCCTAATGCCTGGTACATATGTATGTAACACCATATAATGATTGGTTACTGGGGGTTGCTCAGGGGAGCTGGGATATTGATATCTTGTACCCATAGGGTATGGTGGGGGTGGGGGAAGAGGAAAATAAAAAACAGGACCAAAGGATCTGTTTTGGAAAGCAAAGGCTAAGTAGGAATTAAAATGTATCATTGCAACACAAGAGGTCAGATCTGGGAATTCACCACCAGTCCTTTGAGATGAGGTGCCCGATAGCTTCAAAAACAACCGGCCCCACCTACCAGTTTGGTCTGCAATAAGCCCAGTTAGAATTTGGTTATCAGGCTACTGTGGTTACAATAGATTGGAGCAATCCCCAGTTTTAGCCTCCAACTGCAATCCACTTTGCAGCCAAAAAAGGGTTTGAAATATTTTGAGATACCGACAGTGAAGGCGGACATCTAGTACTGCACACTGGAGTTGTGTGGGAAGATGTTCAATGCAGGAGGTTGCAAATCAGTTGCTTTAATAGGATTTGGACTGGATTTTGATGCTATGAGCTTAAAACAGTGAGAGCGGGAACAGGGAAGAGGCTTCAGAATGGCATTAACAAAAAAAAAAAAAAAAACAAAGAAAAAGAAGTTCCTCTGCTCCATTTAGGACCGTTTCTAGCTTTTTAGTGTCTCTGTGAAGCTCCACTAAACCTTACTAAGATTTAATGCCCAAACTGTGATTTTTCCCACCAGCATTCAGCTAGGTAGTGATATTGCAAATAGTAAATACTGAACTGCTGGATTTGATTATTCATGTAGGGGGTAAAAGCCATTATGTATGAATCTATACAGATGTTACCATTTTGCAACTGATCTAAACATAGGTCAATTTTAGACTTTGGCACACAAACCATCCACTATGCAATGGCCCACGTATGCAGCTGGGATCCTATGTGAGGAAGAATCATAGGGGCTGCCGAATAGATGGAATAAGCTTATAATTAGATGAGCAAAGAACCAAGGCATGTGCTCTATTCTCAAGCAAATGGCCCCTTTAAAAAGAAAGGGGTGTGGTGGGAGAATCAAAAGAGATGGGAAATGGCAGAGTGAGATGTAGTAACATACAAGTTAACACAATTTGAATTTTTGAGGCTAGATGTTATTAGATGAATGCCAAGATTCTGCTCAGTATTGTACATGGCCCCTCCCAGAGTTTACCACATCCAGGTGAGAGTCAGCTATATCCTTGGATTTGTGTTGTGCTGCTCCCATGACGCAAAGCAGCTACAAACAGAACACAGCTTACCCTTTGTACTGGGCTTATAGCGGCTTTACACAAAAATGGTGTAAAGCAGCCAGAGCCGACTGGTGAATCCAGCCTGTGCAAAATATTCCTAACAAAATCAAGTGAAACAAATCAAGTGTTCTGACATTGGCTAAAGTCAGAACACATTACTTAAAAAGACACGATGGTTTTGTGAGCCTTCCATGTGAACACAGGTGCAGACTGCAGCAAACGTGGACAGGCCTGTGATTTGGGGTTGAAATGCTACTGTCTGCTGGTTTGCAGGACTGTCACCATATTGATCAAGTTTGCTTTGAGATTCTGGGTCCATGTAAAGTCTGCAACCCAACAGTCCCCATCACACAAAATGAAGGCTAGAGCAAAGGCACATGGTTGGGTATGAGGAGGTAGGGGTGGAGGGAGATTTTGGGAAACCACTAAATTCTACATATTTATAGTCCAGACTAAAACATTTGGCCTCTACATTTCCTTTCCTCCTTTCAATACCTCTTCATCGTCTTGAGTATCTGCCACAAATGAAACCTTTCATCAGAGACAACAACTTCTCTCCTGCAGTTTGCTTCCATGGATGATGGCTCACTTCTGAATACAGAGTGCAGACTCAGAGGTTGATTTCAGCAAAACCATCTCCTCAAAAAAGTGTATCCTGGTCCCCCGCACACACTCAGAAAGAGCTTATTAATATTCTGAATTTCTCAAAGGGAATTTTCTATATAAATTCAAAGAGCTCTACAAAGGTGAGTAACTGCTAACTAGCTCCATTTTACGGATGTGGGAAACTGAGGAACAGATGGGTGACATGACTTGCCCAAGGTTACGCAATATTTCTGTGGCAGAGGATGAGAGTTTGGTTCCACTTCATAACTTCCCTTGTTTTACTATAATCAGGCATATAGCGAGTTGTGGCACCAATTCAGAAATTTCTTGGAGGGAAGAGAATGGGGAAATGCTGATCCTGCCCCACCAACCCCAGCAGGGACCCTGCTTGGGTCCCAACTCATGCCCTATCCCATCCACCCCACAGGAAGGCTGGGTCTCCTTCAGCCAGGAAGTCTCCCCTCTCTTCCACCAGGGCATGAGCTGGTACCACCAGGAGTCAAGCTCTCAGCAGACTTCCCTGCACTCTGCCATACAGGAACGAACTCTCCACACACCAGGTCGCAATGCTACTCGATAAGTTTGGTCAGGCCACCCCTCCATCTGTACAGAGGTGTAGCTGAGCCAAATTTCTGTGGTGCTGTCACCATGCAGCTGGGGCAAAAATCTGGATTACTCCAGCAGCAGCTGTTAAAGCTCTTTTGGGGGAGGGGGCAACCCCCTCGCTCCAAACTGTCACCAGTGATAGCCAGCCCGTAGAATCAGGTGAGGATCCTGGGCCTTGATTCAAACACTTCTGAACTTAGAGAAAAATCCAGATTTGAACTTTGGCATTTGAGTGCATCTCTCTTTGAAAGAGGTACACATGGGCACAGACACACTGTCCCTGGCTTAAAACATCCCTATAAACTTCCAATGCTGTGATGTCAGGCACTAGACCAGAGGTTCCCAAACTGTGGGACGTGTGCCCCTAGGGGGCACGGAGGAACATTAGGGGGGAGTAATAGGCCCAGGCCAGCACCCATGGGGGGGCGGGGAGGGAGCGCCACCCAGTCCCGCCCCACCTCCAGCTCTGCTCCCGCCCCCACACCCAGCCCTGCACCTGGTCCCATCTCCAGCACAGCTCTGCGTCTGGCTGCAGACCTATCTGCAGCTCTGCTCCTGGCTCCTGCCCCCAGCCTTGGCCCCTGGCCACAGCTCCGTTCCTGGCCTCAGACCCACCCCCAGCTGCGGCCTTGGCCCCCTTACCACTGTCCGTGTCCCCCCCTCCCAGAGCCATGGTCCTGCTCCTGCCCAGGAGGACATATTACCCTGAAAAGTTTGGGGACTACTGCACTAGACAAACCAAAGCAACCCAGGAGATACAGCAGTTAGAGAGGGATTTAAGAGTCAGGTAATAAGAGACCTGATTGATGTCACTGAAGTGAGAGGGGAAATATTGCTGGACCACATGCTGAATAGTGCCATCGAGTGAGCCCGAGGTCTGCAGTATCAGAGAGAAGCTGCAACAGAGGATGCTAAGATGGTATGGGCATGTATGACAGATGAAAGAAGGGAATCCTGTTAGGGAGGAATCTGAGATTAGAGTTAAATGAAAACAATGAGAAGTCCGGTGGCACCTTAAAGACTAACAGATTTATTTGGGCATAAGCTTTCCTGGGTAAAAAACCCACTTCTTCAGATGCACGGAGTGAAAATTACAGATACAGGCATAAATATATATTGGCACACGAAGAGAAGGGAGTTACCTTACAAGTGGAGAACCAATGTTGAAGGCCAATTCAGTCAGGGTGGATGTAGTCCACTCCCAGTAATTGATGAGACGGTGTCAATACCAAGAGAGGGAAAATTGCTTTTGTAGTGAGCCAGCCACTCCCAGTCCCTATTCAAGCCCAATTTGAGTTAAACAGTGTATGGAAGGATGGAGTGGACCAGCAAGTGGAAATGGAGTAAACAGTGGACCAGCAAGCCTGGAAAAAGTCTGATCTGGCAACCTGACCACAGCCGCTGGGAAAAAGGGAAAAAGAGGTAATAAAGGCCCCGATGAAGAAAGCAATCTACCAAAAACCAAAGGGAACAATCCACAATCCTCCATAAACTCATCAGCACTCATGTCCACAGTTATGCTACTTTCCAGTTTAATATGGCTTCTTCCCTTTAACATTTCAGAGTACACAGGATAAGAAAGATTGCACAGTTTAGTGCAGGCTTCCCTATTAAATCTTACAAAGTGCAAGAAAGAGTACTCAAAAGGGGGGGAAAAAGTAGTATCTAAGATACCAGAATGCCTCACCCTATAACTCAGTTTAAACGTGTGTTTAAAAAACAGATTCTCACAATAGACATTGATAGCTCCACAGAGCTATGGGGATCTGGACAGTAGACAGAGCTGGGGAGCCACCTGGGCCAGGGCCCAACCACTTGTCATACAACAGCAGCTCCACTCGACAGCGTGAGCTACAGTAGAACCTCAGAGTTCTGAACACCGCGGGAATGGAGGTTGTTCGTAACTCTGAAATGTTCATAACTCTGAATAAAACAATATGGCTGTTCTTTCAAAAGTTTACAAGTGAACAGTGACTTAATACAGCTTTGAAACTTTACTACGCAGAAGAAAAATGCTCCTTTTAGCCATCTTAATTTAAGTGAAACAAGCACAGAAACCGTTTCCTTACCTTGTCAATTTTTTTTTTTTAGTAGTTTACGTTTCACACAGTAGTGTACAGTATTTGCTCTTTTTTTGGTCATCTCTGCTGGATTGCGTACATCCGGCTCCAAATGAGGTGTTTGGTTGACTGGTCAGTTTGTAACTGAGGTTCGACAGTACCGCCTATCTTTTGGAAATACAGACTTAGCCCATCTGTTTTTTTGGTATCCTGCTTCCGTTTGGCTCTTTTAAAAAAAAACTTAGTTGCTTATGAAACGTCCCATTTGGGGCTTTATAGGCTTAGACTAGATGATGAGTGGTGACAAATTCAAGAGAAACTCAGCTGCAACTAAAGACTCCAATGTTTTGAGGAGAGGAGACAGATGATATACTTTTACCATTCTAGAACACACACCATTAAGGGTAATGCTTCAGATTATGGTTCCCAAATATGCACTTAATTTAGATTCAACAAGACACTTACATGTTAATAAAAATTACAAACAGTGAGTTCCATCGAGTGTGTAATAGATGCACATGTCTCTCACAGTGTGTGAAGGTAATCGTAAAATTAACTACTAAAGCTGTGTTATTACATCCAAAATTCTAACCATCCTACGGAACATCACGTAAACACATCATCCTGATACACATGCTGGGTGGAGTCACACAAAACTACGTAGGTATCTGTGTGTAATATTTGAATGTCTCACAAGATGGATAAAAGTAGATCATTTATTTGAAAAAAATAAAAATCAGATTGTTATTTAAATTTTTTTTTAAAAAAAGAACCTGTTTAAAATGAAATTTCAATTTATACAAAATACGTTAAGGCCTAAAACTATAATCTCTTAAAATATTTAAATAAAGAATGAGGAATCCATGAGCCTCTATCAAAAACTTGGCGTTAAAAGCTACTTTTCTATGTAAAAAAGAATCTATGGAAAAAGTTCGCTTTTGAGGTTAAATTTATATATATAAGCCCTTGTACCCAGCAGCACAGCCCCTTGTTCCCCTTAGGATCAAGCCCTTAATACAGTACATGACCTATTGTGCTTATAAGCATTATTATATATATGGCACAAATAGGTCATATACTATATTAAGGGCTTGATCCTAAGGGGAACAAGGGGCTGTGCTGCTGGGTACAAGAGACTGGCAAAGTCATCATAGGCATTGGAATCCAGCCCCCAACTCCAGGAGACGCTATACTGGATGAGACCAAAAGATATTTGGCTAGATGGACCAGTCTTCGGACAGTGACTGGTGCCAGAAGCTTTGGCGGGAATGAACAGAAAAGAATAATTTATTGAGTGATCCATCCCGTTGTCCAATACCAGCTTCTGGCAGTCAGGTTTAGGGACACTCAGAGCACAGAGTTGCGTCCCACGCCATCTTGGCTAATAGCCACTGATGGACCTATCCTCCTTGAACTTATCTAATTATTTTATGAGCCCAGTTATACTTTTGGCCTTCACAACAGCCCCTCGCAATGGAGTTCTACAGGTTGATTGTGTGAAGTAGTATTTTCTTACATTTGTTTTAAACCTGCTGCCTATTAATTTCATCAGGTGATTCCTGGTTCTTGTGCTATATAAAGGGGTAAATAACAGTTCCTTGTTCACTTTCTCCACATGATTTTTTGTAGCTCTCTATCATATCCTCTTTATCTGTCTCCAAGATGAACAGTCCCAGTCTTTTTAATCTTTCCTCATATGGAAGCTATTCCACACCCCTAAATCATTTTTCTTGCCCTTCTCTGTATTTTTTTTCCATTTCTTATATATATATTTTTTGAGATGGGATGACCAGAACTGTACACGACATTCACAGTGTGAGCACACCCTGAATTTATAGAGAGGCATTATGATATTTTCTATCCCTTTCTGAATGATTCCTAACATGGTGTTAGCTTTTTTGACTACTGCTGCCCACTGAGCAAATGTTTTCGCAGAACTCTCACAAAAGTAGATGAACTCTCACAGCCAAAGCAGTCAGTGTCGAACTAAAGAGAAATGTGGACAATATGCCAAATATCCTGAAACCTATTTCAATAGCCTTGGAGAAACTGCAGAAAGATCGCTGCTCTATTGCTGGTGTTGTTGAAATTTGGGAAGACTTTCAAGTGACATCAAAGAAAGAAATACCCAACAACAAAGTTAAATGGCAGGCAGCGAAGAAATGGATGGATGAGCTACTCCACCTCATTTTCTTGCCAATATTCTCAACCTGAAGTACCAGCATAGATGCCTAACTACTGTTATGATATGGGCATCTAATAAGTACCCATCAGTCTTGCCAACTATAATAAATTGCAGGGCTGGAGGTGAATTATTTAAGCAGTACTTATTTCCTGATGATGTTTTAAAGAAAGTCACACCACTGATCTGGTGGAAGTCACCAGCTAAGCACCTATAATCAGACTTTATTGAAGTGCTAGACCAGCTTTTGACAGTAGTAGACTCTTCGGACTGATTCATTCAAAGTTAAGAAATTGACTGGGAGAGTTTGAGACAGTCTGTACCTTTATGCTCATTTTTACAAAACTATGATACATTTTGGACAAAGTATGCCTTGTGAGGTGTATTTTGAAAACCGTAATTTGCTGATCATTATTGGCCTGATAAAATGTGCGAGGCAACATTGTATGTAAAGTTACAAGATTCTACTGTATGACTTTACTGAGACACGCTCCAAGTTTAGACAAGCATGCACAAATCAGTTCCTCAGAGACACAAGGCAAACTGATGCCTCAACCAAATGTCAACAAAATCAAATGAACTATCACCTGATTAAGCCACCATTCTTTGGCAGGAGAAATGGTGAGAGTGGAAAATGTACATCTTGGCCGTGGAACAGCTGCGGGTTCCCATGTAGACAGACGAGCTGTTGCCTGAACCCTATCTGGAGATGATTCTCAAAGAGGAGGAAAAGATATAAAAATAAGGAACAGAGGCCCCAAATCACTTCTCTTCCCTCATCTGTACTCACGGCATCAACAAAATTTGAAAGACAAAAGCAGCATCATTGCACTGGGGCAGGGTCCCTGGCTGAAAGAAATCCAGTTAGAATGTTATAAACATGTGGTAAGAAACCTTCTTGCTTTAAATTCACTTAGATTGTTAAATTAGGTATTAATTTGCATATTACCTTTTATTTCTTTGTAACCAATTCTGACTTTTATGCCTCATTACTAAGGCTACAATTCTATCATGGAGGTTGCAGAAGTCACAGAATCTGCGACTTCCAGAGACCTCCGAGACTTCAGCCTGCGGCAGCTGGGACCAACAGGGCCCTCTGGAGTGCCGAGCAGCTCCCAGCCACCCTGGGGTCCCCTGGAGCTCTGAGCAGCTCCCGGCTACCCCAGGTGGTGGGGGAACCCTGCAGCTGAGCTCCCCCATTTTGTCACAAATATTTTTTATTAAAAGTCACCAACAGGTCATGGGCATCCATGAATTTTTCTTTATTGACTGTGACCTGTCCATGACTTTTACTAAAAATATCCGTGACAAAATCTTAGCCTTACTCATTACTTGTAATGATTTAAAATCTTTCTGTAGTTAATAAATTTTATTGTTGTATCTAAGCCAGTGTGTTTGGACTGAAGTGCTTGGGAAAAGACATTTGAGAAAACAGGGTTTGTGTATATTATTTTCTATTAATGAAATGACAGACTTTCTATGAGCTTGTTCAGAAGAAAAGAGCTGGGCAGTGCAAGATGCACATTTTGGTGGACGAGTCTGGGACTAGGAATTTGCTGGTGTCACTCTCCAATATAATTCAGGAATGGCTGGCTAAGAGCACTCCTACAACTCAGCTAGGAGTAATTTATATGCTGGACGCTGCATGGGAGCAGGCCAGGAGCGGTTGCTCTTACAGCAAAGTAGTGTAAAAGGCACCCCAGGTTGGAGAATTGAGAGACATAGCTTTTCAACAGTCCAGATTGTACCCTGGGTAATGTCACAAAGTTAAAGCAGGAAAACTTGTCTCTCTCTTTCAGTCTATGAATAAAAACCAGAAGGGAGGGGATGAGAACTACTAGTTTTAAAAGTTTGAAGGACAGTTTAAGTAATTTATGAGACTGTAGTCTCCTTTTCAAGAGACTTTGGTGAGTAGGAACTTAAACTCCAGTCACTTTCACATAGATATATTTGAAAATTCTCTCAGGATGAACAGAAATCAGTTTAATTCACTGAGTACAGTTAATTCTTCTATTCCTTTAATAAATCATTTAGCTAAAAAAAGATATATGTTTTGATAAGAGAAGTTTATATAGCCAAAACATTTAAGGTTTCAGAGTAGCAGCCGTGTTAGTCTGTAACCGCAAAAAGAAAAGGAGTACTTGTGGCACCTTAGAGACCAACAAATTTATTTGAGCATAAGCTTTCGTGAGCTACAGCTCACTTCATCGGATGCATGCAGTAGAAAATACAGTGGGGAGATTTTATATACACAGAAAACATGAAACAATGGGTGTTACCATACACACTGTAACAAGAGTGATCAGGTAAGGTGAGCTATTACCAGCAGGAGAGCGGGGGGGGGGGCGGGAGGGGGAGGAGCAGGGAGGAGGAACCTTTTGTAGGGAGAATCAAGGTGGGCCATTTCCAGCAGTTGACAAGAACGTGTGAGGAACAGTGGGGGGGGAGGGGGAGAATAAACATGGGGAAATAGTTTTACTTTGTGTAATGACACATCCACTCCCAGTCTTTATTCAAGCCTAAATCAATTGTATTCAGTTTGCAAATTAATTCCAATTCAGCAGTCTCTCGTTCGAGTCTGTTTTTGAAATTTTTTTGTTGAAGAATTGCCACTTTTAGGTCTGTAATCGAGTGACCAAAGAGATTGAAGTGTTCTCCGACTGGTTTTTGAATGTTATAATTCTTGAGGTCTGATTTGTGTCCATTTATTCTTTTACATAGAGACTGTCCAGTTTGGCCAATGTACACGGCAGAGGGGCATTGCTGGCACGTGATGGCATATATCACATTGGTAGATGCACACGTGAACGAGCCTCTGATAGTGTGGCTGATGTGATTAGGCCCTATGATGGTGTCCCCTGAATAGATATGTGGGCACAGTTGGCAACGGGCTTTGTTGCAAGGATAGGTTCCTGGGTTAGTGGTTCTGTTGTGTGGTGTGTGGTTGCTGGTGAGTATTTGCTTCAGGTTGGGGGGCTGTTTGTAAGCAAGGACTGGCCTGTCTCCCAAGATCTGTGAGAGTGATGGGTCGTCCTTCAGGATAGGTTGTAGATCCTTGATGATGCGTTGGAGAGGTTTTAGTTGGGGGCTGAAGGTGATGGCTAGTGGCGTTCTGTTATTTTCTTTGTTGGGCCTTTCCTGTAGTACGTAACTTCTGGGTACTCGTCTGGCTCTGTCAATCTGTTTCTTCACTTCAGCAGGTGGGTATTATAGTTGTAAGAACGCTTGAGCATCCGATGAAGTGAGCTGTAGCTCATGAAAGCTTATGCTCAAATAAATTTGTTAGTCTCTAAGGTGCCACAAGTACTCCTTTTCTTTTTGCGAAAACATTTAAGGTGGCTTTGCTTAATAAAATAAATCATAGATGCTGTTGTGTGTTTTAATTAAATTCCAGTTACCATCCTAATGCAGCTTGACACAAGCCATGAGCAAAAAGTTAATTATCTGGCCAATAAGCAATATAGCATTCATCATTTCCTAAACTTTACTAAAAATGTACAGTTAATAAGATTTGAAATATTAAGCTATACAATTGCTTATATAAATGTATATATTTATAGCGTACCCTCCTTAGTAGCAAAAAGATGTACCAAATCTAGTGTAAAGGCTCTATTTAGTTATAAAATGAAAACATGTTGATTTACATCAACCAATGAGAATGCACCTTTCTTTGGAAAAGAACTGAAGTACAAATGGGAAAGTTGAGTAAAAGATTAAAATCGGGGCTTTCCACTTGATTTAAATAAATGATTTACATCGCTGATTTAAATTGCCACGATTGGTGTCTGTCTCATCAACATGAAAGAGAGAGATCCCTATTACTGGTACAATCCAGATTTCCTCGGATAACATCAGCCCAGCCTTAGATAGCGCCTGAGTACATCAGAAAGCAGACACTGCTAACAAGCTTTTCTTACATGACTTGTCTCTGCTCACCATCTAAATGGAACCTAAATCTGGTGCCACGTACACCACTCACTTCAGTGGAATTGTTTCTCCATTTACATCAGTGACAGAGGAGCAAAATCAGGTCCTGTGAACATTAGATACAACAGATCTGTTCAATCATTAAACACACATGATTGCTTATAAAATGCAACGTCACATAAATCTGCTAGGAGCTAATTGCCTATTATAGCTCACGGTTCTGCTAGAGTCAGCACGGAATGATAAAGTGACTTTTTAAAAGGAGAGAAAGCTAGCAGAGCAACCGCTGTTAGCCTGAGCTTGCAGGGCTTGACAAGCTTTATTCTCCAATTTCGACCGAGGTAAGTGCTTCTATTACCCCTCCAGTTAATTGTCAGGATCCCTCTGCCAACCTCCCTTCAATTTTAAGGTAAGATCATAGGGGCAAAATGGAAGAGAGATTTTTTTTTAAAATTCACCTAATTTCTTCATACCTCCCATGCCATTACTGCAGCTATTTCAATTGTAAACACCTGCAATACAGTCACAAGACTGGATTGAGTAACGTGACGATGACAGAGACTGACATGCTCAGTATTTCAACTTCAATGCAGGGAACTTAAGGGAAGGAGGTGAGAACGGGCTGGTGCCAGCCAATGTGTTATGTGGTTTTTAAAAACAAACCAACCAACCAACAACACACATTTTTTTAATTAGGCCAAAGTGGCTGGAAAAAAGGATGGAACAAAACAAGATAAACATGGGATGATATGAAATAGTGAGCAGTATACAACATCAGCCACACTATCAGAGGCTCGTTCACCTGCACATCCACCAATGTGATATATGCCATCATGTGCCAGCAATGCCCCTCTGCCATGTACATTGGTCAAACTGGACAGTCTCTACGTAAAAGAATAAATGGACACAAATCAGATGTTAAGAATTATAACATTCATAAACCAGTCGGAGAACACTTCAATCTCTCTGGTCACGCAATCACAGACATGAGGGTCGCTATCTTAAAGCAAAAAAACTTCAAATCCAGACTCCAGCGAGAAACTGCTGAATTGGAATTCATTTGCAAATTGGATACTATTAATTTGGGCTTGAATAGAGACTGGGAGTGGCTAAGTCATTATGCAAGGTAGCCTATCTCCCCTTGTTTTTTTTCCTACAAACCCCCCCCAAGACGTTCTGGTTAAACTTGGATTTATGCTGGAAATGGCCCACCTTGATTGCTGTGCACATTGTAAGATGAGCTATTGCCAGCAGGAGAGTGAGTTTGTGTGTGTGGTTTTTGGAGGGGGGTGAGAAAACCTGGATTAGTGCTGGAAATGACCCACCTTGATTATCATGCGCATTATAAAGAGAGGTTTCAAAGAGGGATGGGCTATTACCAGCAGGAGAGTGAGTTTGTATGTGTGTGTGTGGGGGGGGGAAAAGGGTGAGAAAACCTGGATTTGTGCTGGAAATGGCCCTACTTGATGATCACTTTAGATAAGCTGTTACCAGCAGGAGAGTGGGGTGGGAGGAAGTTTTGTTTCATGGTCTCTGTGCGTATATAATGTCTTCTGCAGTTTCCACGATATGCTATGCATCCGATGAAGTGAGCTGTAGCTCACGAAAGCTCATGCTCAAATAAACTGGTTAGTCTCTAAGGTGCCACAAGTACTCCTTCTCTTTTTTCTGAAGAAAAAAGTTTGCCAGTTAAGACTAGCTCTAGCTAAGGTTTACCAGGTCATGGCTTTACAAGAGCACTATTTAGGAGACAGATGTCTCTTCCTGTGACTCAGGACTAGAACATCCCCAGCTCTTCAGATCCACTTGTGGAGGAGGTGGTCCCTATACGCATGGAAAGGGGGCTCATGAAACCATCGCCCCATCCCCATATCTAGCAAGCCCTTGCCACGCAGTCTAGATGAGAGGGCAGAGATTAAGCAAGTCGTAGGAGGCTGCAAATAATTCTTCGTTCTTCCACAGAATTTGTCTGGAAGAACCAACATAACACAGGCTGGGGCTGCACTATTGTCTATGTAGTCCCACAGGCATCCTAAGGGACGGGTATGGGGAGAAAACAATGGGGGTTAGAGCCAGGATGGATAGGCCTGGCCCTCCTGGGATCTGCCAAGTTTGGGAGCATGGCTCCCACATTTTTCCGGGGGAGATACCGCAAGGAAATCCTCCTGGAGAGTCCCATCCTAAAATTTCCCTCTGGTAGCTTTTAATGCAGGAGGGGATGATTTGGCTGCCTGACTGGAGTTTCTAGGTGCTACTGCAATATGAACAGGGAAGAACAATCCACCGTGGGAAGGAATGTGTGTTCTGAAGAGGACAGGAAACACCAGGGCCAGCAGCTTGAAGCAGGACATTTGGTCAGGAACAGCGATTGACAGGAGTTATTATATAATTGCATATTCATCAGGGTTTGGGGGGGCCACAAAACTTGCAACATTCCAAAAAGAGATGGGTGGTGTACATCATACCAGCAAGATGGTTTAAGCAGTGGAACAAGGAAGGGGAGGAAAGTTAGTTAAGAGAAATGGAGCAGGAACCTGAAGGAAGGGTAGTAACAGTCGTTTTAAATGGGGTTATTTTTAGCAGGTAAGGGGTCTTTCATAAGACGACTCAGGAATATTCAGCAGTTTTGACAGGGAGGATATCGACCAGAGGGTTGTGGAAAGAATAATCTGTACAGGAAGGGCACATGCGTGTGTGCGCACACACACACACAGTTCTAATGGAGCAAGGTACTGCCTCCCACAACAAGACCCTTATACCTCACATTTTAATATCCCAAATGCCACCCACCCGATTTCCATTATTCTTTTCTCCAGACTGAACTGGATCTTAATGTTGTCTCATTTGAATATATAGAATGGTGGTAATTATATACACAATTTCAGACTGGGTACCTGCTGTGAAGAAAATGGACAATTCTTCTGCCTTTACTGGTGTCATTTCATGAACTTGCACAACAAGAACTGGATCAGTTGCAAGGCATGATTAAGTGGGATCATCTTCACAAGGCTAAATAGCTTTCATACGGCCATTTTGGGAACTGATATGCAAAGCAAATTAATGTGATTTAAGAAAAAATTATATTCCACCCTTTCACGGTTTCCAGGTGTAGGGACCAATTTGCTTCATAGCAATTTTCATTTCTGGTCTCTTTTTCCAAAACCCTGCATCTGCCAACTATGCTGGCATCTACTGCAGTTAGGAAATAAATTTCTCTGCAAAGCAAATTCTTCCAGGATGAATTGAGTGAAGGCAGAGCTCATAATTGCACATTACTGCAAACATTTCTGATAAAAACTGGAGAGATATTTTTATCCACATCTCCAGCTGAAAATTGCTGGGAAAGATGCCTTTGAAAAGCCTTCATCTCCAAGCATATAATTACCAGGTCCTTGAACAAAACCACATGACCAACAGGAAAAAAACCCATTCTTATTAAAATAATAAAAAAAATTGGGGATGGCTGTTGGTGGGGATGGAGAGGAAGGCTATTATCCTAACTCCTATATGATTTTACATGTCTCTAGGTAAAGTTATGCAAGTGAATTTCCAAATCACAAGTTGAAAGGAAAGCTGAAAAAGAAGTTATCAGTTTTGAAGTTGAGAACATTCATGTTAGTTAATAATGGTGATAAAAATATTAATGTATTAGGAAGTGAAGAATAAAAATGTCACACACACACAAAAATAGAACAAACCAATCAGAAACAGGCTGTCCATTATCTGTAGTTGGGAAGAGGGACTCAGCCTAGAACCAGGATTTTCCACACATACCAGATGAGCCGTCCGCTGTTAAGCAACGGAACCACCTCCAGGTGAGGTGAGTTTACAGTAAAGAAAAACTTGGAGCCCCCATCCTGTAAAGACAGGAGTTCATGCATTACCCAATGGGACTACATGCATTTATAAAGTTAGGCACGGAGTGCTTGCCGAAAGGGACTTTAAACATTTTTAACTACTCTCTTGCAGTGCAGCGATCGCTGATTTCTTTACAACAGGGTGAACTGGCTCCTTTCAGTCGACCAACCCCCACCCCCAAAACAGCTGGATACAAAACCAAAAAACCACATTTAACATGTGGCATCCTGGCTGGAATAGCAGCTCCTGTGACATCTTAGTCAAAAGGAAGCCTGAGCACATATGAAAGGTGTACTTTTACTAGTTTGACAGCAACGTGAAAACTGGTATTTAGAAATTGGACTCTGGCATTTATTGAACTTTTGACCTTGCAAAATAAAGGATTCCATTAGTAATGCCAAGTAGTGTCAATGGGGTTAATGACAATGACCCTGCACTGGAACACCATCATTGCGATGCTGGACTCACACAGCAATGGAATGCAGATGAGCCCAGAGACAGTCTGACAACAGGGGCTGCTGGGCACACAGAGTAAAAGGGCAAAAAAGAAATTTAGGCCACTGGCCACCCTGTTTGGTAGCCCTGTGCAAACTGGTGGGAAAGTTTTCCTAACATTCTCCTCCTCCCCCAAACACGCACACTTTTTTGTTCTTTTGCCAGTTTTCACACCCCTGAAATTTCATTCCTTTGCATGTTTTCTACGGTGGAGAAAAAAAAAGTTTCGATAGAAATGGGCTATTTTTGCAAGAAAGCTAGAGACCAATTGCACTTTGTAGACAAAGTCCTTCAGATTTAGCAAAGAATGACTTAGTGATACTGGGCAAAGCCGAATGTCTGGTTGCAGACCCATCAGAAGGTTCGAAGCACAGTGGTCTGTTTATTTGGCATTACTGAGTTAGCAAATAAGACATTTAATCTGTTAAATTAAATTTAGATTTGATCTTGTCTTCCTCTTTTGTCACTTAACAAGCGGTTAAACTGAGTTAACATCCCTCAAGAATAAAAGCTACATTTGATAATACCACCTTGAAAAATCCAAACAAAATAACATGACTTCTTCTAGACAATGCAAGGATTCCCTCCGAGCCCTCATGGGTATCTAATACAAACTAGAGACCAAATGATCTCAGCACATTGCACATCCGATATGCCAGTTCCTTAACTGCCGAGGCTCAGCGGCTTCCCGGTTAATAGGGCTAAGCAACATTGTTTCCATGGCTGACTGTTTAACAATAGAGACTGCTGCAGTCACTATACAAAACTGACAGGTTTCAGAGTAGCAGCCCTGTTAGTCTGTATTTGCAAAAAGAAAAGAAGTACTTGTGGCACCTCAGAGACTAACCAATTTGAGTTATAAAATCTCCTCACTGTACTTTCCACTTTATGCATCCGATGAAGTGAGCTGTAGCTCATGAAAGCTTATGCTCAAATAAATTGGTTAGTCTCTAAGGTGCCACAAGTACTCCTTTCCTTTATACAAAACTGTAAAGTTAACTGTCAATGCTATGCTAAAGTGAAGAAAAATTAGGGTTAGGGCCTGAGTAGGTCAGGGGATTTGTAACGGACTGTAGAGCTCGTCACTTCTAGGCCATCAGTCACTGCTCAGCCTGGGTTAGAAGAGACTCAAAATCGTTATACCACATAAGGGGTGTTCAGTGGCCTGTATGAAGCCACTTGGTGGTCTCAGTAAAGCTCTCACACCAAAAGCCACCATCATAATGGACACCATTGCTGGCAGCTTCAGCAGAGAGGCCAAAGACTTATTGGTCATGAAGAATGAAATCCTAGCCCAGCCCTAGAAGTCTCTACAGATGGGGTCTGAGGCGCATTGGTTGGGGATAGCATGGAGAAAGCTTCCACTACCACTATTTCCTGTGGATGGAGGACTGCAGGGATATCCATCCAACACTTTTCACTAGCACTAGAAATAAAATTCCTAATTATGGGGGGCGGGGGGGGAGAGAGACAGACAGACAAACAGAGACAGACACTCTAAAGAGGAACGTCATGCCAGTCCAGATTTTCTCCTCACCATGATTTTCTCAGCAAAATCAGGCTTAAACTGAATTTTTCTGTCAATGCTGCAAACATCACTACCTGGCGTGTGGGAAAAAAAAAAAAAGTCAAGCTGAGATCTTTCCAACTTTTATAGCCTCTTCACTGGTAGAGAATCTGCAGTCAAAGCTCAGCTGGCTATTTTGATCAGAATTCAAAAAGGCAGAACAGAACTTACCTCTTTCTCCCACTGCTGTCCTGGTTCTGTGATGGGACAGTAGTAAAAATCTGGGATTCATTTTTAAAATGAGACTCAAAAGACACATGGGGCCAAATACTGCCCTTATAAACTGCGCAACCTATTTGACCTCAAGTGGGTTGCCAGAGGTAAAACAAAGGCAGAATTTGACTCAAAGAACCCACACAGTGAGTAGAAAACTGGTTTTAAATAGGCTGCTTCCAATTCTCACTGCAGATTCATCTTGTTGTGTCCAAGCAAGAAGTGCAAAGGCATTTTTACTGAAGCATCTCAGGTGCCTTATCTGCCCTCAAAACAAAAATGCTTCAGAGGGTCCCCACCCTGCAGTCATGATAATGAGGACCCTGCATGAAGTGCAGACCCATGTTTCTTTCAGTGGGGCTCCACCAGGATGAAGTCCCAGCTTTTTATTATTAACAACCCCCTCTCCACCGCCACCTCCCCAAAACCCTACCTAAAAGCAGCACAAAGATATCTAAACCTGGTGACATTTTTCGCCACTGTATACGGAAAAAAACAGCCAAAGATTTCTCTCTCCTACCTAACACATTAAAAAAAATATATTACACACACTAGCCAGATGCCTTACATTGCAAACATAAACCCTGTGTGCATATCACTTGCTAAATATATAAAACTGCAAATTCTCCATCAGGGCTTCCACTGTGATCGGGAGAGAAGCTCATTCAAATAAATGACAATTGACTCAAACTTCCCCCTAAATTTTAAAACAACCCCCCTATCTTGCAAGTCAGATTATCTTTAAAAAATGGTTCTAGGCTGCTTTGCATTTTCTGTTGCCGGCTGGAACCGTAAGTTCCAAGAAAATATCATGACAATGGACTACTCGGACTTTCTACCATGACCAGGGGCCACCAAAAATCAGGAGTGGTTGGCCCAAGGGGTCTGGAGACACATCTGAACTTTTGGGTTCTCCAAAGTAAGCCATTGGACTTTGATATTTCCCCATCACTTTTAAACTCCAAGTAGAGTGACTCATACAAAAATCACTTGAAAAAAATGGAAACAATGATTTTAATGCATTCATCTCATTCTCCAGCCACCAAGGAGATTTCCAAAAAGAGAGACAGAAGAAATATTTTTAGAGGAGAAAAAAAAAAAACACACAATAAGAATCATATTTTGTTTTGCGTGTTCAAGGAAGAACTACTTAAAAAAACCCTGCAATTAAAATATTGACCAGACATTAAAGATCCATAGAATGCTACTTTGTGTACATCAGTCTAAAAGAGGGGTCTGAAGAGAATGGAGGACGGCAGGGCTGGGAGACAAAACAGTCAGCTGTCTTTCCCTTCTCCTTTGTGATATAGCGAGTCTAGTTCTGGTAAATGAGACCACAGCTCTGCTATAGAATTCACAGAACAGTGAATTCCTGGGCAATGGAAGTGTAAGCTTGGCCCTAGTCACTCAGTGAAGTGCCCCACCTGCAATCTGAAAGGGGCACCTCTAGCATAGAGAGAAATTCTGATTTTAAGCTACTGTAACACGTGTACTCAACGTGGTGCTCTGTCCCCTTCTCGTGACTGGATCCAATATTGAGGTTGATAAGCCTCCTGCAGCCTTATCTAAGAGCATTGGGCCTTTTCTCAAACAGTGGAGACTCATGGTTTGAGATCCAGAGGTCTGATGTTTGATCCCCACTACCAATGACCCACTTAGGAGTGTCCCATTACACCATTAAAGGGTACCAACTCTCAGGTAGGGGTCTACTTAAAATCACAAAATCACATTTTTCACAGGTTGGTCACAGCATAAATAGCAAAATTTCACAGATATGTTCACACAGTATATACACACACACACACGCACCACAAGTATTGCACTGTATTACTGTTACACTTGTAAGTCACCCTGGATTAAGATTCTCAAAAGGGGTTCTTAAACTTTTTTTGCTGGGATCCCCTCTGCAAATATTTCAGGCTGTGACAACACCCTCTCTACCATGCTACCCTTACCTCTGCACTGTTGCTGGCATCAGCACTGCCTTCAGAGTGGGTGACCTGCCAGCAGCCACAGCTCTCTGGCCGCCCAGCTCTGAAGGCAGCACAGAAGTAGAATGTGGCAATACCACCATCATCCTACAATAGGCTTGCAACCCCCAGCATGGGTTGGGACCTCCAGTCTGAGAAATGCGTTGTACTTTTGTAAAAGAACACAAGACCTGATTTCACTGGGGAGACCAGATTTCATGGTCCATTATGCGTTTTTCATGACCGTGAATTTGGTAGGACCCTAGTCACAGGTGGCACAGTCTGAGGAACTGGGGTGAGACTCACCAACATTTCATATAAACTACAGGACATCTGCCCACTGGTAACCACTCTGCATCACTAGATATCAACCAGTGGCGGTGAAAAGTCCTATATCCCATACCAATTCCCAGAGCCAATCAGGGTCCTACCAAGAAGTCTCTTCATGTAGTGCCTGCATCCATGGCCTGTTACAGCAGCTTCTCTCTGCCTAGGGAGAGATGATACTTCAATGGTTCAATCAGCTTGAAAAATGGACTTCTTAACTTACTGAGAGGCAGTAAGTGGATATCGGCATCTAACCACCATTAATGTTATTAGGCATCACTTAAGCCGGGTAAACTGACTTATGCCAGCTTCATTTTATCCTTTTATGGAGATCTAACGAGTGTATGTTATAGATTTTGGAATGGAAGGGGAGGAAGAAGGTAACACAGTTTTTTCAAATCGATTGACCTGGGTTCATTCATTCAGCCAGCTCAGGAGGTGGGGAAGAGTGCATCCCCTACTAGATTGCTTCAAGCAATGCAGATTTATTTGGAATCCAAAATAACCCCTTTCTCCAGGTTCTGATGTTTTCGCTTTCACGGGGCGGGGGGGGGGGGGAAGCAAACTTCATGCAGCATTGTACATGAAAACTACAAGCAGGGCTGTGGCATGCAATGACCAAAGTGCTCCAACATTTTAACCACACTCACACTTTCAGGACCACACCATTTTGAAGGGCCTGGTGCCAGACTTCTATATCCAGAGCCTCATCCTCAAATCAATCATTTAAAAGGTGCCCTTAAAGCCTTCATCTCTGCACAGGACTATGGGAGATAAAGGAGGCCTGTTTGATCCATATTAGTAGTTTACAGCCCTGTATGTCCAAACAGGGGTTTATCATCATCATCATCATCTTAGATTGGCAATTTTCTAGTGTGAGCCAAGATCATTATGGTAGGCACTGTAACAGTAGATTAGACCGGTGATACAGATTGGTGTCAGGGATCCAACTCTACTCAGCAGGGTCCATTACTAACACACACCCTGCTTTGTACTCTCAGCTTTTATACACCTTGATCTTTAAAGTAATAACAAAAGAGAACAAGAAAGTACGGAGTTACATGAAGCCTCCATAAAACGTCATTGCCATAAAAATGGTCACAGAAGAGCAAATATAATATTTTGGGTGTCTTCAGAGCACACCCTACACCAGCCCGCATTTAGGCAGATACAGGATAAGAGGAGAAGCAGAGCGGTATGTACAGTGCTCTCCAATTGTTACAGGGAGAAATTCTTTTCAGAGGAGCAGAGGCACATTTTACAAATCAAAGCAATTAAGTCAGAGTAAAAACCAAGCTCTTTTGAAACACTCCAGTAAGGTGGGCATACATTGGTTATTGGGTTTGGACAGCAGTTAAAAGAAATCAAGTGAAACGAAAGTAAACTGGTGGGGGGAAAAGACAGGCTCACTCACCGAAGTCTGACTGCAAATCCTTTTTCAGTCCACAAAGCATGTTTGCTATTCTCTATCAAAGCATTCAGCTAATTGCAATACCAGCTCCTTTCGGTCTCTCCCCTGGCTGTACTGGAATCACTTCACAGCAAGCTCACTTTCAGTCTGTCTCCCACCACAGAGCAGGGTTACAATGCACACTATGCTCCTCCACTTAAAGGGAACAAAGTCCTATTGACTCCACTTGATGAAGACTCCCAGCAAATGCTGCACTCCCTTTAACAAAATTCTAAACAGGGCTAGTTAGAACGAGAATCTCAAGATCCAGTCTGGTTTGACAAGACCAAAACCAAACCAGAGGCTAAAGGATCTTTAGCTGTTCTTAAAAATCCAGCAATAGATCGGTCAGACTGGCCACTCGGCATTTGTGGAGCACAAGTTATAAATGCAGTGATTAAAATGAACAGCTGGTTGAAGGAGCAGTGACAGCTGAGCACTGGCTGGCTGGCAGATGCAGCAAACATGAAGCACACACTTCATTCCCAGCAATATTCCAACTTGAACCATGCTGGTTGAGAGCAGCCATCATTCCACATGGGCAGCGTCCTTGCCCTTTGCACAAAACCTTTTGTCCCGAATTCGCAAAAATCCAGGAGATGGTGAAGCTCCTGCCCTGGAGGAGATTCCTTTCTGTGCCTCCAGGACTTTACTGTGCACGAGCCCAGTTGCAGAAGTTGGACGGCAGCTAAACCTTATGGAAATCTCCAAGTTGCAGCAGCATTTTCGAGCACGGGAACAGGCTGAGGCTGCAGTACTGCTTGACAGGCTTGCCTTTCCCCCACCCCCTTTGGCAAACGCTTAGAGAGCTTCCAGCACCTTTCAAGGCAATGTCAAGCTGCTGTCAAAGCATTCTGCTCTCTCCCCAAAACAGAGTGCAAGAGAGAATGAAGCTGCAATTCTATATCCTGCCTACAGCATTTTCTGAAAACTCAATTTAACCCCTTCTTGGAAGGGCAGACTGGCATTGCTCAGTTTAACTCTCTCTGGAGAGGAGAGAGGGGTTTTTATTTTTTGTTTTTGGCTTTGGTCCCAAGCGCGCCAAGGGACAGAACAGATCTGAAAGATCGGTGTTTTGCCCAAACCCCACATACGTCCTGGGAATGGAGAAAGGGCAAAAGGAACATAAGCTCTCCGATGCTTACAGGAAGAATAACAATGTCTGCAATTTGAGTAGGATACAAGATAATATGGTGATCAAGTCTCCTGCTTAGGGTATAAACTGATCAACAGCAGGCAATTTTACCCTCTGCTATAGGAGGCTTGGTGTGTTGCACTGAAGCATCGGACACTAGTCACTGGACAAGAAATTGTCGTAACGGACCAATATTCCTGCAAACTGCTTCCTTCCATTATTAAGCCAGGAGCCCCACACCCTGTCCTGCGAGACTGACTCTGTGTTCCTTCACCACTTTCTTCTAACGCTGAACAAAGACTGTGCTGTGCAGTCAGAACTTCTCCCATTCCATGTCCCACACCTCAGGTCCTGTCTACACTAGAAGAGCTCTTGCTGGGATAGCTATCTTGGCAGACACAGCTTGAGAGTGCTTTTGGTGGCATAGCTCAGGACTAGGGCCCTTCCAAATTCACAGTCCATTTTGGTCAATTTCACAGTCATGGGATTTTAAAAATTGTAAATTTCATTATTTCAACGGCTTAAATCTGAAATTTCACAGTGTTGTAATTGTAGGGGTCCTGATCCAAAAAGGAGGTTTTTTGGGGGGGGGGGTCCACAAGGTTATTGTAGGGGAGGGGGTTGCAGTACTGCTACCCTTACTTCTGCGCTGCTGCTGGAGACGGCGTACCTTCAGAGCTGGGCGGCTGGAGAGCGACGGCTGCTGGCCGGGAGCCCGACTCTGAAGGCAGAACCACCGCCAGCAGCAGCACGAAGTAAAGACGCCATGGTATGGTATTTCCACCCTTACTTCTGCGCTACTGCTGGCAGGGCGCTGTCTTCAGAATTGGGTGCCTGGCTAGCAGCCACTACTCTCCAGCTGCCCAGCTCTGAAGGCAGAGCAGAAGTAAGGGTGGCAATACTGCGACCCCCCCTAAAATAACCTTGAGACTCTCCTGCAGTTTCCTTTTGGGTCAGGATCCCCAATCTGAGACACTCTGGTCTGTGAAATCTGTTTAATATAGGGTAAAAGCACACACAAGACCAGATTTCACGGGGTGAGACCAGATTTCACAGTCCGTGATGCATTTTTCATGGCCATGAATTTGATAAGGCCGTACTCATGACTTATACTAGTTCTCCAGACTAAATAAGTCATATCAGCAAGAGGTTTCTTGTGGTGGTGGTTTTGTTGTTGTTTTGCTGGTATAACTGCATCTACACTAGAATTTTTGCTAGGATAACAATGTCATAACCAATGTTGTACCGGCAAAAAAGTTTCTAGCGTAGACCTGGCCTAAATATTTAAGATCTCTGTGGGCTTAACAGTGGCATGTGGACAAGTGGGCTTGACAGAAGGAAGCCTAAACTTTCTGCTAGGACTGAAGTGCAGCAACATCTTTATCGTGGCATGAAGGCAGCTGTTTTGTGCTCAGACGCCTTACACAAAAGATTTATAATTAGTAAAACACACACACACACACACAATATTTTGGTCCACAATTTGTGTGGGTATTTTTTTTAAAGTTCTATTTGACAATAGATGTAGTTAGTAATTGAGCTGAAGTTTGTAATTAAAAATCTTTTCATACGGCTATTAATGTTTTTGCAGTGGAGAAACGGTCTTTAAAAATGTGCTATACTTGAAGCTTTCTTTTTAAGAAACAAATATAATTAGAAGCTGATAATTTGAGGAAGGTTGCAATGAAATGGACATTAAATCTACAATAGATTGCTTTTAAAAAGTATAAATTCCCTGATATGTTTACTGCCGCCATCAAAATGATCAGCTGTTGAAAAAAGGACAATCATAGAGGACGTGGGAGGAGGGTAGATGAAAGAATGAAGATGTTTACTCTATGGATACTGGCCAATGCATATAAACACTATGCCTACTTGAAATTGTTGCCGGCAATATTTAATAGTGGAAGTGAACAGCTTGAATCTCTTCCAAACAATAATAATTTTTTTAAAAAGTACACCACAGATGTGGAGACCAATTATGCAGCCGAAAAAAAGTAAAATATCTTCATGTTGTCAGGTATGGTTACCAGAAACGTTACTATGAGGCATCAATCTCAACTGTGGCTGGATGAACCAAAGCAATAGTAAGGAGAGCTTTGACTTGTGATAATCTACACATCCTCTACCTCTTGACATTAACTTTGATTGAAGTGTCCTGAATTAAACAGCTAACCAACAATACTCCTATACTGATGTATGTATAGACGTGCCTATCTTAAAAAAAAAAAAAAAAAAAAAAAAGAAAGCTTCTTGCTGAAACTGGATGCCAATTAGGATCTTTTAGCTAGACAGAAATAAAAGTGAATTGAATACTAAATGAAATACCAAAAACCTTTCACATGAAATTCTGCATTCTTAGCACTCCCAAAACTTCCACTAACTTTTGTGAAAATGTTGGATGTGCAAAGAATGCAAGATCAGGCCCCACATCTTATTTCAAATGCTAAACTGAAGACAGCACAACTTCAAGATAGCTTCATCACAAAACCAGATTCCATGGTCCACAGTAAAACACATTTCCCAGTCTAGCTTCTTGAGAATTATACACTATTACACCTGGATGAAAGCCAGTTGAAAGACCATTAAGTCTAAGTAAAAGAGATTTTTTTCTCAGAGAGAGAGGTGGTCCCTAGAGAAATCACTCACCAGCCATCTGTTTAAAATTTAGTTTGCACTAACTATTGGCCAACAGCAACCTATCTAAGGAATATCTAAATTTGCATATATTCACACAGAAATATAAAAACTCGTTAAGTTTATACCTGCCATTTCTTGTCTTCCCACCTTTGAAATGTTGCAACCAATCACTGAGCACCATCTAGTCCAATGTAAAGTTCACTAAATACAGAATACACTTTACACAAACAACAGAGCTGGGGGTAGAAGCGGGCAGAGAAGCAGTTTATTCAAAACATTGATGTGGTCCACTGCTTCACTGTTGTGAAGAACAGAAGTTTGCTGCCCCATGCTGATCCAACCCCCCTTCCCCGCTCCGATCCTATAGCAATGATCCAAACCATGTATGACGTTACAGCAGAATATTGTAATGGTCTATCAAGGAAAAAATACACACAATGTTTGGAAAAATGTAAACATATGTCACTCTATAGTAGCATATCCCAGGAGATTCTCCAAAGACAGCTACATTGCTGCTGTCCAATAAACGGCAAGGAGAAATAAACACTTATTGCATAGAAGACACAGAACCTGACCACATCTGAACTCATATTAACCCAATGAAATGCTTGGGTTAGGACTGGTTCATAAGAAAATGATCCAGAAACTTCCAGCTAAAAAGATGAGGTTCAAGGGAGTTTGGGTGACCTCCCCGCACATCCTTGTTTTGCCATTTACATAATGTGGCTCTATGGTTTCACCTGGGACTAGAGTTCCAAAATTGCCACTTATTGTCTCTGTCATGCTAGAAGTGTAAGAAATACTGGAAATCTCAGAAGAAAGCCAGTTAATTGTGAGACTTTCCAACCCAGTTTTGCATAATAAAGAGGTTCAGACAGTTTAGATAATGAATCCCAACCTCGCCCAGTTTGCCCACCTCTCCCTATATATTATTAACAGGAGTTCCTAGCTGGTTACCTAACCAGCCACCACCTACTGTAATTACTCCATTCTATTGCCACAGAAACCACACTTAGCTAGCTGTGCTTATTTAAAATAGCTGAACACCTATGGGTCAGATTCAGACCTGTTAATGGGGAGAGCAGATGCAATCTGGCTTTACATAGCTAAAACTCTACAACACACAACCACTAATTTTCTTTCCATGAGCAAAAAACCTTGATCTTTAAAGATGCCTTGTATCCAAGAAACCTAGACACAGAGCCAGAGGACAAGCATTTCTGTATTGCTCTATTCATTATGAGCAAATTCCACCAGCTAGTCTTAAAAGGGAATTTATTATCAATAAATGGACACTGCATGATAAATTGACCCATCTAATAGGCAGTTAGGGCCCTTGCTTCACAAAGACGTACAGGCTGTTAGAGCACCAAAAGGGAGAGTATTTTAAGGGGCTGCTTTCTAAGACCCCAATCTATTTTCCTCATCATTAAAAGGGAAATAAAAACTATAACTATACATTTTTCCTCCTTAAACAACAACAATCACACCTATTGTTGCCCAATAGCAACAGCCATGTCTGTGGGTGGGAGCAAGAAGGGAACTGAAGAGGGGATGCCTCCCAGGAGTGTGATTGATGGGGAAAAACGGGGAGTGCTACAGTGATCCCTAAATCTGACACCGGCTCTTGGAAGTTCGAGGATTATGCATTTCACATGTCTGCCAACTAGGCTGGAATGCACATTAAGATAATAGACTCTTATTCAACACCAATCCTTCCTTACATTACGGTAAGTGGAAGATCAAATTCTAATAAAAACAAAAACACGCCCCCCATCTCCACACACACACACAGACACACTCAGAAGCCATAGGCCATTTGGAGTTACAATGTTCCTGCTGAATTCAAACACAGGCTGCACTAATCAAATGGGGGCAGAAGTGGCTTTCCTCTTTCACATGCATAACTTTACCCGGGGAAATTGTGTGTGAAATGCATTTAAGCAAATAGAGGATAGAATTCATCCTGGGACAAACTCCACTGGCCTCCTGGGGTTTACACCAGGTATGGAAGTACCAGCCCGGCTTCCCCTAGTTGATCTTGCATTCAAGTCATAACGCTCAACTTGCGATAGCTCACTTTTTGGGCACCGTGCCCCTTTTAATGCCCTCCTGTGGGCCCCATAAGAACTGCACGCCAGCTTTCACATGGACAAAAACACCCACTGCCTGGGGCTGGTTTAACAACACACAGTTCTTAATCTTCAGGGTCCCAAAATAAAGTCCAGCACCACACAAAGGTCCATACTTCGCTCTGGTGTCTTCTCTCACAGCCAAAGTTCCTCTTCTTCTGTCCCAGTGTGGTCTCACAACCTGTCCTCCTGGCTCTTCCTATCTGGAGCTGAGCCTTCTGGCACTAGCCTGTGTGCCCTCAAATGTCTATACCCCAAATTCCATCCAGGTTACCCACAAAAGTCTCCTGTTCCTGGGCTGCTTGGTGTCACAACTCCTTCGGTCTCAGGATCTTCCCTGCAGGAGTTCTTCACACTCCTTATAGTCTCGCTACACTTTTCTAAGCAACCCCCATGCCTGCTGCTCTTCATAGGGCAATCACCCTCATCTCTCCCAGGTGCAACTCATTGTGTAATCAGGGCTGGCTAGCCCCAGTCATCCAGCAGTGAGCCACCCTGTTACAGAGAGACAAGGTAAGGAAGAGAGTCAAGCTTTTGAGTCTCTCTCACAACAGAACTTGGTCCAATAAAAGATATTACCTCACCCATCTTTTCTCTCATATCCTAGGACCAACAGGGCTACACCACCACAGCATATCCTGTTAGAGACATTCAACTTTAAATGGACTAATTTAAAAAACAAAAAACCAACCACCAAGAATGTTCTCACGGAGTACTCTTACATAAAACAGCCTAATTTATCGTCAAACATTTTCATCGTTTTTTCCTCCCGGTTCCCTTGCTGAAGTTTAGACATGTCTTTTGGGTGGACTGAAGAGCACGACCACCAAATGTGTTCAGGCCCACCTCTCTCCATCTCCTTGCCTTCCTCTCTATGCACTCGCCTGCCTGCTGGCTCTGCAAATTCAGCTTTGGTGCTGCCATTCCTGGAAAACGTTCCCTTGCAGGGCATGGAGAAAAAAAGGGAGCATGAGTACACCCTCCAGAGAAGGGCGAGAGTGAAGTCATCAGGCAAATGAATGAGATAGGAAGCGCAACTGCCCATCAGCAAAATAATGGAGCGGGACTATGTGAAACTGTCAAGTGGTCATGGGAACCAAACCAGAAAACAGAAAAGCTTTCTCTCCCCACAGTTGCTGTCAATTATAGTGATCTTGTGGTCACTTTTAACAATATGAGTAAACTTTTTCAGGTAGAAAATGTGCTTTTAATTAGAAATGACCGTTTATAAAACAGTCATGGCAGAGGCGGAGTAGTTTTTTGTACATGTGTGCCCCACTATTAAAGAGGAAATTTTACAAAAGCCTCTGGGGTCTGCACATTCCAGTCTGATAGGTCAGATTGTTTTGTAGGACCAGGCAAAATTATTAACTTCAGATGTGGGCCAAAGATCATAAATTATAGGATATAACTCTTGTGCTGGAGTTGCAGCTACCATGAAACCAGTGCTAAGAACCTCCAACAAGCAACTGTCTTAAACAACTTCAAAGTGTCTTCCAAGTTTTTGTGTTTAAACTTTATTTCACCTTTAGTTAGAGGAACAACTAAATTAGAAGTTTAAGATCAAATTACAATTTTAAATAATCAACGGTCCAAGAGTTAATTCCCCAACTTCCCCTCACTTAAAGATCTTTGTAGTGGGAGGACACGTTCTTCTCATTCTGATAGACATGGCTTGTGTGGGAGGTGTTTCTCCTTCTACATTGCCAATTGGAAGTGGGGAATGAGACTGGAGACTGGCCTGGTGTTAGTACAGACCCTGCATTGTTGTTTATGCTCAGTGCAGAGCTAACTGGAAGAGGAAGCACTAGTTTGAGTGACAGGGCTAGTTCCCAGCCCTCCTTCCCGACGTGCAATGACACTACTGCTCAGGTGCTAAGAAATCAACAGAGCAGAACTCAATTTACTTGTGCTCCATAGAAAATGAGATGTGTTTGTGGGAGAGGGTAAGTTATGTCTAGTATGGAGCCTAAGAGAATATCTCACCCCTCCCTGCCCCAAACTGAATATCCTATACAATGTTCTGGTACTCAGAAGCTGACTGCCGTCTGTCTCTGAACATGAAAGTTGCATTGTTTTAATTTGATGCAAGAAAAGATGCTAACATTGGAAGAGCAGAATATATTGGAAGACTACGGGAAATGACTCTTGAAATTAAGGAACAAAGCACATTTAATGGGTAGCTCTGGAGACAGATTGTACATGTGCATAGAAATGTAGGGTTGGAAGAGATTTAAAGAGGTCATCTAGTCCATTCCCTTTGCTTAGGCAGAATTAAGTGTCCCTAGACCATCCTGGAGAGGAATTTGTTTAACTTGTTCTTTATAACCTCCAATGATGGAGATTCTACAATCTCCCTAGGTAATCTGTTCCAGTGTTTAAACTATCCTTATACTTAGAAAGTTTTCCTAATGTCTAACCTAAATCTTTGTTGTTCCTCCTCAGCCTTTTCCTCTCCTCTAGGTGCTCCTCCCTTATCTTGTTCTAATGCCTTGGGCTGTCCTCTGCTCTCAACACAGAGCTGCACAGTAGTACAGGAAGTGTTCTCACCCTCCCTGCCAAATACATTATTTTCCATCTGTCTTGTAGCATTTCTCTGGATTCTATAGCACTCATATGGATGTCTCTTTGCAAAGAGTTGGCTCAGCTTGGGCATTGGTGTGGGGCTGAACTCACCAGTGCCCTGAGGCCTTTCTGTGCTAGCCTCATCAGCATAAAAGGTCTGCAAAGTAATCCATTAAGCCTCCTTAGGAATACCCTGGATATGGGGGAGAGGCATCCCACCTTCCCTGAAAGACCTATGACCAGTTCTACTCCTACCCTCAGCAAAAATACAATATCTGCTGGTCCAATCTTTGCCCTGTCCCCCAGTTGTCAATACAATAAAATCCACTCATTCTATGGTCTTTCACCCTAGCTTTGTGTCTTGTGTAAAGTACATTTTATACAGCCCAACCTTAACTGTCTCCTTTTTGTATAGTGTGGGCAGGATCTTTGAAAGCTCTCAGCACTGACCTAACAGGGCTGCCATTCAAGTCACTGGGAGCTTAACCATTAATTTCACAATTAAGCTTTTGAAAAATCAATAACCTCATGCTGAAGTGGATCCCAGCAGCTTGTTAGATCCCTACGTTTTCAAGGCCATCTCCCCTAGAGACTTGGAGAGAGGGTGAGATTTACATTAATTGTTAATTTACGTTAAGCCCGAAGCCCCACCCGACCACCTTCCCCAAGCCCCCATGTTAAGCCCTACCCCACCCCCACTCTGCCTCTTCCCACCTAGTACCACCCTCCTCCCCCAAGCGTACCCCATCCCTGCTCCTCCTGCACCCTGTGGAACAGCTGAACGTGGCAGGTGCTGGGAGGGACGGGGAGGAGTTGATTGGTGGGGCAGCAGGTGGGTGGGAGGCACGGGGGGGCTAATGGGGAGCTGACTGATGGTGGAGGCTAAACACCCACCAATTTTCAGCACCGATGCCTGAAGCATATATAGAGCTTGCATATTATAGCAGCTTCTTTTGGAACCTAAGACTAACGTGTGTGTGTGTGTGTGTGTGCGCGTAAACCTGCTTTAACCTTGTAAATAACTCATTTCTTTTTCCTAATTAAAAAAATGTTTAGTTAGTTAGTTTATTATAAGACTGGCTACAAACATTGTCTTTGGTGAGAGATCTGCGGTGTAGTTGACCTAGGGTAAGTGACTGGTCCTCTGGGACTGGGAGTAACCTGAATATTGTGATTTTTGGTGTAAGGCACTATCTATCACAAAGGCAAGTTTGTGGCAAGATAGAATTATAGGACTGAAAGAGACCTCAAGAGGTCTTCTAGTCCAGGGGTCCTCAACCTTTTTCCTTCTGAGGCCCACTCCAACAAGCTATAAAAAAATCCATGGTCCACCTGTGCCAAAATTACTGGTTTTCTGCATATAAAAGCCAGGGCCGGCGGTAGCAGGGCAGCAAGCAGGGCAATTGTTTAGGGCCTCAGCTTCATGAGGGGCCCTGTGGCGTAAGTTGCTCAGGCTTTGGCTTCAGTCCCAGGTGGCAGGGCTTTGGGTCCCAGGCTTCAGCCCCATGCAGTAAGGCTTTGGCTTTCTGCCCTAGGCCCCAGCAAGTCTAACACTGGCTCTGCTTGGAGGACCCCCTGAAACCTGCTCATGGCCCCGCAGGGGGCCCCAGACCCCTGGTTGAGAACCACTGATCTAGTTCAGTCCCCTGCAATCAAGGCTGGACTAAATATTATCTAGACCAGCCCTGATAGATGTTAGACATTGGAGGTTTTTTTAAGAGCAAGTCAGACAGATCCCACAACCTCCATAGGCCATTTATTCCAGTGCTTAACTAACCTGACAGTAAGCGAGTTTTTCCTAACGTCCAACCTAAACCTCTCTTGCTGCAATTTAAGCCCATTGCTTCTTGTCCTAGCCTCAGAGGTTAATAAGAACAATTTTTCTCCCTTCTCTTTGTAACAACCTTTAGACCAGAGTGCCGAAGGGGACTGTCTGGGACTCCATCTTAAGGCTGGTGCTTGAGGAGTTCACACTTGATTGGTTGTGTGTTCTATACTTAGATTTCACCAGTTGGAGGTTTGTGCCCTACTTCTTAACAGTCTGCCCTGAGGCCGACATGTTCATGAGCTACTCCAGACAGCTTGACATAAAGAATTGGTAAATTCTTTTTGGCCACAGTTCACTTGGACTCGTGTGTCTCTTTGGATATCTCGGGTGAGGTATGTGTCAGAGTGGGAAACAACCGAACCGGCATTTAATTTAATACTCCAGTTATAACTTTCATTGTGGCATTAAGCTGCACATCCAGAGATTTGGTATGTGAGTTGCTGGCCCAGTCTGGTGTGCTATATATTCTGCAGTTGAACAGATGAGTACTAGAATTGCTGTTCGACATGTGTGCACCTTGGCACCCCATATTGTGCATAAGAGTTTTTGAATGAGGCTCCTTCTTTGTATGTCATTCCAGATGAGCTTTTTTTTAAAAAAAAAAAAAAGTCAAGGTTCTGTCCAAAGTTATACCCTAATACGTCGGATAAGGCTTATTTCAGATCCGGTGATCCCAAAAGGTGACATGAAGTGGTTTCTTGGCAGCTTTGTTATTTAGGTGAAAGGCTGTTACTGAAGTTTTGGAGGCATTGGGGCAGAGCTTCCAATATTGAAAGTATTCCGCCATTATCTTGAGGTCAGTGGAGAGGATGTTGCCAATAGTGGTGAGGTCTTGGATTCATACTGCCGGAGTGATGTCATCAGCATAAATGAATGTACGGGAAATTGTGTCAGGTAAGTTATTAATATGTACACCCCTGAATAGGTCTCCCAACCATGCTTGTCCCTTTGGCCCAAAATTCTTCAGGAATTCAGGATAAACATAGTCCTTGCCAGCAGCTTTTCTGCTTTTAGTGGCTAGAAGAGACTCATTTATTTCTTCTGTAGCAGTGATTTTCAACCTTTTTTTCATTTGTGGACCCCTAAAAAATTTTGAATGGAGGTGCACACCCCTTTGGAAATCTTAGGCAGTCTGTGGACCTGCCCAGGGTTCCATGAACCACTGGTTGAAAACCACTGTTCTATAGCATATGGAGATGATAGTGGTGAAGTTGCAGCTCTTTTCTGAACTTCCTGTATAACCATCTTATCAGTTTAGGTCTTTGAATTATGAAGACCACCAACAATAGTGGTCATTGCTTTCAGTTGATGGTGTTTTACGGAGTCAGTAGCTCCAAGCTTATGGAGGAATGCTCAGGTTTTGCAAACAGAATGAGGAAAATCAAGATCCTCCACTGTATCATTCCATTTCTTCAGATGAGCATAATTCAGTGACTAGTAGTCCTTTTACACTGAATGACAGATACTATTATTGTAATAGAACGGATCAGGAATTTTGCATGGGAATGGATTTTCAAACAGAAAATGCAGTTTCCACATGAAATTTTTGATTTTCCATCAGGAAAATTGAAATGACATTTATTTTTCAAGTCAGGTAGTTTCAAAATCAGAATATTTCATTTTTTAACTGATTCAAAATGTTTTGTTTTGAATCATTTTCACAAAACATTAGACTGCCTTATAGGAGAGGTCATTTGGGCTCCATTCTGTCTAATGGATTGTGCTCCCTAGAGGACTAGATCTCCCATAACGCAATGCAGAGTCTCCTCTAACTGAGCTGTGTGGTGCATTGTGGGAGCTGTAGTCCAGCCAGGGAGCTTGGCCCCATGGGAGAATGGGGGCATCAGGCTCCCAAACTACAACTCCCATAAGTTAATGTGCCACCACGGGAAAATGCAGTTTCATATTCAATTAACTCTATATGAAGCATTTCAGGACAGTCCAATAAACCAAAATTAACACATTTTGATTTTGGAATGTTTGCGTGCTTTGTTCCCATCAAAAATTCCCAAAACAAAATATTTCAACTTTCTTAATTGAATTTTTTTTCATGGAACAGAAATTCTGAAAATTTTGAAGTTCAACTTTTCATCCCAATTTGGGACAAAAACAAAACGTTGAAGTGTCAGAATTTCTGGAGGGATGGAAATTCCCATTTTCACACTCATCTCTAGTTGTAATTTGTAACAGATCTGTGACCCCTAAAAAGGCAGTGGTGACTGCTACATGTAATGAGAATTCAAGATTTCACAACAGCAGCACTCAAAATCCTCCTGCTGAAGAGCATAAGTCCGTACTACTGGTGCTAAAATAGGATCTCCTTTAGCTATTAACAGTATAGGGCCTAGGATGTGAAGCTGAGACATCCTAATTCCATCCAGCGGAGGGCAGTAGCTCAAACAAATGTACAAACAGTTCATTCTAGTTTCAAGGGCAAGTACTATCATTAGGCAGAATTCAAGTGCACCTCTTCCTTCAATTTACATAAGAACTCTGCTTTCCACTTGCAAGATTTCCCCTGGCACCACTATCTGCACAGGGACACTGTGCCAAATCAAATGGAAAAATAAGCGAGCAGGTCACCACTCTTAATAGGTGTCACATAGTTTCTTTTCAATGACTAGCAGTGTAACAATGCATTAACGAGAAATGAAACACCATGTTAACATTAATTTGCATAGTATTAAACCATGATGCTTTGCTTTTCTATTCTCCTTCCAAACCTTCCTGACTGGCATATGAATCAAAAATGAAATTTAATTGCCAGGGTATTCAGCAAAATCATTGAGTTTCTGCTTAATAAAGCTTCATTTGTACGCTGGTGCATCAGACACCTTCTCTCCAAGGTGCTATATTAACTAGTGCAGATGTAAAATATCTTGCAGGGCTTATTTTAATACGCATTTCAACAGAGGAAAAAGGAAGGCAGGCTAATAGTGAAGTTTTACAGAAGAGCAGGAAGAAGTAAAAACTAATACCTGCATTATGGTAAAAGCAAGCAACAAGACAGCATTATTTACACACAGCAGCTTAAAGAGCATTCACATAGAATCACAGAAATGTAGGACTGGAATGGACATAGCTAGGTCACCTAGTCCAGCCCCCTGCACTGATGCAAGACTAAGTATTATCTAGACAATTCCTAACAGGTGTTTGTCTAACTTGTTCTCAGAAACCTCCAATGATGGATATTCCACAGCCTCCCTAGGTAATTTATTCCAGTGTTTAACTACTCTTGCAGTTAGGAAGATTTTCCTAAAGTCTAATTCAAATCTCCCTTGCTGCATTTTAATCCATTATTTCTTGCCCTATCCTCCGTGGATAAGGAGAAAAAAAGCGTATCACCCTCCTCTTTATAACAACCTTTTATGGATTTGAAGACTATTACGTCCCTTCCATCTACTCTTCTCCAGAAGAAACAAACCCAGTTTTCTCAGTCATTCCTTGTAGGTCATGTTTTCTAGACATTTAATCATTTTAGTTGCTTCTCTCCTAGGTCAGCCCTGCCTCCTCGTTAACACACAGGGGAAAGATGATCGAGGATTTAAAACCAAAAAAACCCACAACCACCAGGAGTCTAAAGCCTTGCACTAGTTACTCCTGAGGGCATTCCGCACCAAAAAATTAAAAATTCTGCCCCCTCAAATTAAAAATTCTGTGAATATTTTAAAATTCTGCA
The DNA here is from genome assembly GCF_015237465.2 of Chelonia mydas. Lineage (NCBI taxonomy): Eukaryota > Metazoa > Chordata > Testudines > Cheloniidae > Chelonia > Chelonia mydas. Next base: position 19,878,773 of record NC_057853.1, on the reverse strand, counting down.
AAATTCTCCAAATTTTATTTGTCAAATAAATGTGGAGTCTCCAGCATAGCACTGGGGAGCACAGGCCACTGGCTGCACAGAGGTGGGACACCACTGTGCAGCTCCCCCATGGGACACAGACTCAGCGGTGCAGCTGCACCCAACCCTGACACAGTGCAAGGACTGGGCCTTCCCCAGAAAAACCCCAGGGCCCTGCCCTTCTGTGCCAGGTGCACCAGGTGTGGGCAGGCAGGCTCAGCAAGGCAGGATCCAAGTATGGAGGGGCTTAATGTGGGGGGAATCCAGGTGTGGGTTGAGAGCGTTCTGTGTGGGGCAATCTGGTGTGGACAGCTCAGTGGCAGATCTGGATGCACAGGGGCTTGTTGGGGGGTTCTGGGTGCAGGGGGGTCCAGGTGAAGGTGGTTGGGACTCAGCAGGGGTCTGTGGGGGAAATAGAGCTCAGCAGGGGGATCCAGATGCTGGGGGAGTGGGGTGGGGATCCTGGTGCAGCTGGTTGGGGCTTGGTAGGGTGGGGATCCTGGTGCGGGTGGCTTGTTGGAATGGTCCAGGTGCAGGGGGAGTGGGGCTTATCAGGGGGATTCTTGGTGCAGGGGAGGGGTGAGGATCGTTGAGAGGATCTGGGTATGAGGGGGTCTGGATGCATGGGGGAAGCAGCTCCCTGTACAGTGATCCTGCACCCATTGCTCCTCAGCTGCAGGGGGAAGGAAGCATAGGGGTTGGGGGAGAGTTTGCAGAGCTTCCTACAGTCAGGGGAGAAATCTGGGGGTGGGTCTGACATGGACCCGGACATCATGCAGGAGAAGAGGAAGTCCCGTCCTCCCCAGCCCAGCCAAGACTAGCAGTTGAGCCCAGCGCAGGGTAGGAGCCACCAGCCGGGTCTTCCCCAGTCCCACCCCCTGCCCCAGTGATTTACCTCTCTGCTGGCTGCCCTGGGCACCTGAAACATATTGCTGGGGAGGGTCTCATAACCACTCTTGTGGCTTCCCTTTGCGTCCCTGTCAGAAAGCCATTTTTCTGCGGGGAACCAAAGAAATCTGCAGGGGACACATTCTGCACGTGCGCAGTGACGCAGAATTCTCCCAGAAGTAGCTAGTGCATGCTCTGTTAGGTGGTCTCTGCCCCCCCAAAAAGTAATACTCTTTTCTATGAGTCTGCATCGCACCACTGTGTAAACTAAATACAAAACAGAGGTTCTAAACTACAAGATAGTCCATGGAACTAATTTCAAGAGCAGGAGCATTTGTCCAAGACAAAAAGGGCTAATTCCATTTTTGGGTAGTTGCCTATGGCGTATAACATTTCCCTGCCATTTCAAGCATTCTTCACTTTGTCTCCTTAATTATGTAGTATTGAGGCATACTATTAAAACAGCTGTCATCTTCCACCACAGGCAAGGCACTGTTTCAGTACCACGTGAAGGGATTCCTGGAAGAAAAAGTTCTTTAGCATCTAAGGTACTGAAGAATTTTACATGTATAAATTCCTGCAGCTGGCTTGGAGAAAGTAAAACAGGGAGATGCAGTGAGAATATGGGTGCTGAAGTCATAAGGCTGGATTGGCCAAAGTATCGGCACCAAGCCTGTGGAAAAATGTGGTCACGTCTACTTAGTTTTTGGAGCTTCATGCACAATGGCACATTTGTGCCAAATTTTATCATCATGATCCTTTTACTGTGTAATAATAAAATGGCATTGGGAGATTGCATCTTTTAACTAGTCTAGTCAAGAGCCTGCCCCCTCCCAGCCCCAAAACTAGAGCCTAGTAAGAGTAAACCGATCCATCAGAATGTTCTCAAGAACATCTCACCTGTGAGAAGTGAAGGGACATGGATATCCTTGGTATCATGGTTCAGAATAAACAGACAGACCTGACCCAAAGCTGCTGTCCCAACAGCTCACTATAGCTATTCACCATTCATGACACAAGATTTCCAACATACAGGTACAGATCACTACACAATTCATCACCAAAACTGTGCTCCCACCCCTCAAAAATAGGTCACAGAAACTAAGCTACCCTATTGCTGCTACAGTTTGTCCCTCCAGGTCAGGGACCATTGGTAAGAGAGTATACACATGCAGAGCTCTACAGAAAAGCTTCCAGTGCGGCTGGTAGTGATATACCTGTCCCAAGGATACAGCCACATTTGCCTTCAGTCACTAAGGCTGTCAACCGGACACCTTTCATATGTACTAAATTTAAGTGAAAAACAAAAAGTTTGAGTCTCTGAAATTTTCAATCCCATTTAATATTTTGTGATAACTTGTTATTGGACCAGATTTCCACAACATAAAGCATCATCTTGTTAGTTATAGGAGTCAAGCTGTGGTTCCTGAAGATATCAAAATGTTAAATATCAAAATATATTTCTGTACTGAAGTCTCAAGGAGATGCTCTGAGAGCCCTAGAAAGCTCACACACACACACCCGCACCCACCCACGGCATGTATGTAAATATCTATAAAATTCCATCTGATAAGCACAAGGCACACGTTTTGGAACCAGATCTGAATGTTTAGAGCAGAGCTGAGACAAGGCAGAACATATAAACTCATCCTCTTCTGGCTAGTGACAGCACGAGGGGGACATATAATCAATGAAGGCAGATTTTGACTCAGTTGCCATCCGTGGCATTGCACATTGGTGGTAATGGATTAGCATGAGTTTTAAGAGGCCAGAACATGGCCCAGTGACTCAGCTTTATTTTACAGGGAAAGGGAAGTAGAGAGGAGTAATGTGGAGAGTAATACAGTCTTCTTATCTGAGGACTGCTAGTGATAAGGATGTAAATGACTAGAAATAAAAAAAAAACACCACACACAGTCAATAATAGTATTTTTAAAAAAAATCTGGAAATTTTAGGCTATTATCTTTCCAGCTGAAGAGCTGTAATTGAAAGAGACTAATCTTCCAGTGGGTTCATGAAGGGTTTACAAGCTAATTGTTCTCTTTTTGTCTTTAGGATTAATACTACGTTCTGTGAGTGGAGGCACAGCAGATGTGCAGCCTTTGCTCTCTCTAATCAAAATGCCTGTAATGCCACAGATGTGCCCGATGCCATACAGTGACATAATAGAATCTCTCTCTCCCACATAAAGTGGCTGTTCAGAAATGAAATTACAACCGTCTTCATAAGACAACAATAAGTTCCCTTATATGAGGAGGGCAGATGGGTGAGAAGAGAGAAGAAGATATGTCGGGAACGTGGGACAACAGATGAACTTCCCCTTCTCTCCTTTCCTGATATGTAGTTTGTGTCATTTGGAAATGGACACGATGGGAAATTATCCCATGGAAATCAGTTGCCAAACTCCCATAGATTTCAGTGAGGTTGGGATGACGGTTACGCAGAGGTTTCTCCTACATCCACCAGGCCTAGTTACAAACCCTGAACATCAACAGCACCTGACAGGAGATACTATGAGATAACAGCAGAGGGAATACGTGATTTGTAAAGCTCTTTTATAAAACAAAACAACCTCCCACTCCAACATCTGTTGAACTATCCAGTTCAATGGAGACTTCTGAAATATACCAGAAGTCAGTGGGAAAGGGTTCAAGCATTCTACTTCATTGCAAATCCCATATGAGAAAGGCACAGCTACTACCAAAGAGGAAGGGCTCAGAAGAGTTCTGGATCAGGCTACTGGGCTTTCCGGTGTCTACTTCACACAGGGCTGGATTTAGAGGCAGGAGACCCAGGTGACTGCCTGTGGTGCCAGGTTTGGGGGCGCTGGGCTCTCAGGCAGGAGCGGCTCTGTCCTGCTCCCTGCCCGGCTGCCAGGGAGCGTGGCCAAATGTGCCTGGGGAGAGGCACAGGGAGAGAAGGACAGAGCCCCTCTCCCTCCTCACCCCCAGCAGGCCAAGCAGGAGGACATTTGACACCCCCCTCCATGTTCCCTCTACATGTTGCCTCTGTTTGCTTATATATGGCATGAATAAATACAGGAGTTACAGATCCTAGCGTGCAAATTTATCATCTTATAGGACAGGGATAAATTACGCATGCAAATCATGCAGAGTCATGAAATGGGCTACAAATGCAATATAAAATAAGGTATTCAAAGGTTTAACAAATCGGGGAGGGGAGAGAAAGAGGTGCGACATTTGGCCTAGGGCCAGCCCTGACTCCACAAAATATATAAAAAAATAGTTTTGATTCTAGAAGGAGAAAGTCACTTTAGAAACTTCCACTGATTGTTTCGGGCAGTGGTTAAACAAAGATGAACAGTCCCTGGCCCGAGACTGCAGTTGTCCTACATCAGGCCTTTCACTGCAAGGAAGATGGAATATAGAGTGTGTTCAACTGACAAAAAAATTCTGTTGCCATGTCTTCTAGAAAGTCTATCATGGTAACCGTAGTGAGCAACATCCCTTGTCTTTGCAATAAATATTTTTTATTCCAAGTACAAAACCCCCTTAGAGTAAGCAGAGATGGAAAGCACTCCAGCATCACAGTGATAAATGATCTTATTAACCATCTACCTAGGTCATGAATCTTAAAGGGAGAGGAGGAGATACTTTCAAAACACCCTATTATCCTAATGGGCTACTCTTTCAGAAAAAAAAATGCCTGGCATTTGTGCCCATTGATTGTGAGGTCTTTTTTTCCCCACATGCAATCATTTGCACATGCACTCAACCAGTTACATCTCCATTTGCACGAGCCACTTAGGCACAAACTTAGGCACCTTCCATTTTTGCACATGTAGTTGTTCCCAAATTTTAGGGCAATATTTATACAAGAGCCATTTCCTTGGCATGTCGTCATTTCCTGTGCTCCTTTTGTCAGCATTTCCAGTGTTTCTTAAACAACTCCCGCCCCCTGCAAAAGCCAAATCTGTGTGGGATATTTTTCCCCCATAGCAACACACTGATGTTAGAATAGCAGAATAATATACCAACAGGCATATAAAATATAAACCCTAGCTTTTATCCTGGGTTAGCAAAAGCTTCTTTTGGTTAGAAGACATTAAAAACACAAGATACTATTACAAGTGAGCAAACACAGAAGAGACAAAAGCTCTCACAAAATGAACATTGCCAGGTTTTATTACCTACTCAGAGCTTTGCCTGGGTTACCAAACCCTGGCAAATTGATGGAGGTTATTTAAAGAAAAATGGAGGGGGTACCCTGCCAATTTAGCTTTGCAGTTCTGAGAAAGTTTTTGTCGTATCTAATGCAAGTGGAATAGAGCAGGGATTCCCAAACTGTAGTACTCTGGGGGGTACACGGGAGAAATTGTGCAATGGTGGATTTTATTTATTAGTTTATTTCTTGCATTTTCACAATAGGCTCCTCAGATGAAGCGTTAAAACTCTGTGGGAATTTGTTATATAGAATACGGTAGTTAATTTACTTCAAGATCTACCAGTGAGAACACAGAGATGCTGATGTACAAAGCCATCATCTCCTATCACTGTACGGCATGGGTACAGCTGCCCAGCAACTGTCCAGTCTAACTGAGCTCAGGACTTAGAATCTTTTTTGCAGTTGTATACACGTCACACTATAGCTGTATGTAACAGTGAAATATGGACAGATGGCTAAAGACAGGTAGCGTTAAGAAGAACATAAAATATCAGTGATGAGAAGGGTAGGGGAATGCAGGCAGTGGGTAGATCTGGAATGGGGTACATGGGCAGCGAGTAGATCTAGAAGGGGATATGCAATAAGAAAAGTTTGGGAACCTCTGGAATAGAGCAAAGTGAGCAAAAGTGCAATACATACTTGAACTGTACAGGGAGCCCAGAGGAAACAAGATGGACCCGTTTCATTTGCGCTCAGAATCTAGCTAACTCCTTGCATTGGCTTGCATCAGCCAAGCTATGGCAGGTTTGTTTTGACTTTTGGGGTGCTACTGGAGGATGTGAAGCCATTAACCAGAATGGCTGCATTTGCTTCCAAATACTATTTTTGCTCCCATTTTTGGGGGGAGGGTAGGACAAACAGCAGGGAATTAAGGGTTTGCAATAAATCCTGTAGACCACATGAATCTCTCCATTCTTCTAAACAAAAAGCTGCTATCCTGTCCTGAAATCAGAGGATACAGCAACCGCTACCAATACGTACCCAGCATTTTCACATGCAGCTCTCCAAGCACTTTACAAAGAGAGGCAAGGAGCATTGTCCCCATTTTATAGATGGGGAAAACAGGCACAGAGGAGGATAGGACTTGCCTAAGTCACAGGAAGAGGCAGTAGGACGACACAGGTCTGATGTCTCCCAGTCCTGTGTCCAAAACATCAATATCCCACACCTCTGATCAGGAGGCCCACTGTAGACTACTAAGCAAAATTATATTTGCCCCCTCAAAAGATACTATCATCACAGAAACTTTTTGTTCATTTTGAGAAGGATAATGTATTAGATTTATGCTTCAAATCTATACAAGTCCAACAAGCAACAGTTTCGGTGACACAAGACCACACTCTGCTATTAATTAGTTGCCCAGACCTGCTGTGAAACTGCTCAGCTACATGTGAGAATTGCTGGGTTTGAGGGTTTAGTGGAGGGAGAACTGCACGGTTCCTCTGTATATGGATAGGGGATGGTTGGAGGTGTCTTGAGCAAGAAAAAAATATAAGACCAACAAAGCTTACAGATGTGCTGAACTAACAAGCAGTCACTAAGCCATTGTGGGGAATATTAATGCTTCCTTACAAGATTTCAGGTGCACACTCTTCTGGAGAGGATTGTGTGCTAAGCAGATGGAGAAGCAGGTGTAATTGCCTGTAGAAATTACAGAATATTTTCCCCATAATTTTCAGTTGAAATTAGTGGCTCGTTTATTTGGAAATACTATCATTTTTCCCTTGGGTTTCTCAAGGGGTTCTTTCTGGGAGCAATAGTTGTTCTTTTGCAAATCAGTGCTGACATTTAAATTGCACTTGGATTGAATCTGCATAAAAACCCACCTTCACTCCTGCTAGAAAATCTCATGGAGAGACACCCATCCATTGTAATGTATTCCTGGCATTGCATCAGAGGTGTTTCTATGAATGGGTTGAAATTTTCTATCCAAAAACATTTTTTTCCATAATGCAAAATGTCTTTTGATGAAATATTTGCAGTGTTCAACAAAATGAAAAAAACCCACAAATTCTAGAAGTTGGTCCAATAAAATCTTATCTCACCCACCTTCTCCATGTCATCAAAAGAGACATTTTCGTTGGGGGCCAGGAAAGGGGAATGCCTCAGCCAGCTCTGGTGAAAACTATTTGGACTCTCCGCAAAGCGGACTGTTCTTGTAGTGTTTTCAACCTGCAGTGGAGCAGGAAATACCAGAAGTCTTGGAACAGCACCCTGTTGCAAGATTGTTGGTCAGATTTTACAGACTGAGGTGGTTTAGATGAGCAATCGAACTTAACTCCAACCCTTTGATGAGAGCTCTCACAAGATGGGACTACACATGCCGATTCCCCCATAGAGGAAGTTTATTGTAAAAGCTTACCATGGTCTTGCTCCAGCATACCCATTTGGCATGGCATCTTTCCTGTCTCTTCATCTAGCATTGGCCTCTTTTCTGGCCCTTTACATAATCTCAGAACAGTTTGGGCCACAGGCTTCCTCTGCAATTCCAATCATCTAGAAAAAAAACCCTCCTGAATTCTTGTAGTTCATTGCCTCCCCTCCCCCCAACTCTCCATTTCTTTATAAACTCATCTTAAAGATCTCATCTATTCTCTCTTGACCAGGCCTTTCTGCTGCCCTCTCATTGGTTTTCTGAAAAATGCTTTACTGTGATCATTCAGTTCCATATTCTCAGAGGGTTGGTTCTAAAAGAGCACATGCCCTTGCACACCCAACTTAATCATGTGCAATCACCAGTGCATGGGCATCTGGATTTTGCATGCCCATGTGGTTACATATGTGCAACCTCCTCCACCCCCGCATCAGGTCCGTACATTGCAGGGGTGGAGGATGCCAGCACCTAAATTGGGCATGCACTTTTGACAATGTGTGTGCTCTTTACACAACTGCCTTAGCGTATGTAGGTTATAATATACACGCTCTCCTCTATAAAGTGTGTTGGGATACACCAGTTGGTATGAAAGTGCTATACAAAGCAGTGCTATCTTGTATTAGGTGGGGGGACCTAGTAAATGGATTTGGCCAATGAAGTAGTTTGAATTTATGCAAGAAGTAGTTTTCTTCCTACTCCTGGGGGGGAAGGGGAGGGGAGGGGAAGGGAAGAAGTCAAATTTAGGGATGGCCAAACTAGTTTTGAAGGAAGAATCATGACCCCAAACCTTCACTCCTTTTAAGAATCAGACCTGTAAGGATCTCAGATATTCCCCTTGCCCTCTCCTTAATACAGGTCTACGTATCAACATGCCACTTCTTTTCTCAGCTGGAAATCTCCAGGGGAAGAAAGCCAACAGGAAACAAGCCTTCACGGTTTGCAGAATCCTGAAGTTCTGAGAAGCAGACAATATCTTCAATGTGTATTTGAACTGAATGCCAAGAACTTGCTAAGGGTCACTCATCTCTAGAGAGAATTCTGATTGTAGAGTCATTCCTCCTTCCTGATGCATCATCAAAATGTGTGTGTGTATGTTGGGGCGGGGAAGGATGATCACACACAGCACCTAGGGGTTGGTGGGCAGGAGGAGCCAGCCACACATGACCCTGCAATAAACAGTCATGTCATCAAAGGAGAGCAAACAGCTTAGGGCTCTGAAAGGGGCTTGTATCTCTCCACAGTGCTGGCTGGGTTCACCAGCTTCACTCTCTTGTCCAAACAACAGGTTATTTGGCAGGATTTTACAGACAAGCAAGAGAAAGAACATAATCCAAGATGAAACAGGCCAGATCAAAAGGATTTGTGCATCATTAAGAGCAAAATAGGCTCAAAGCACCCTAGCTCAGTGGCTCTCAACCTTTCCAGACTACTGTAACCCTTTCAGGAGCCAGATTTGTCTTGCATAGCCCCAAGTTTCATCTCATTTAAAAACTACTTACAAAATTAGACATAAAAATACAAAAAACAAAGTGTCACAGCACACTGTTACTGAAAAATTGCTGACTTTGATTTTTACCCGTATAATTTTAAATCAATTGGACTATAACTATTGTACTTACATGTCAGTGTATAGTACACAGAGCAGTCTAAACAAGTCGTTGTCTGTATGAAATGGTAGTTTGTACTGACTTTGCTAGTGCTTTTTATGTAGCCTGTTGTAAAACTAGGCAAATGTCCAGACGAGTGGAAGATCTGTGGTGTCCTGCCAGGGATACACGTACCCCGATTGAGAACCACTGTCCTAGCTCACTGAAGGGCAGCGTGCACAGCCCAGGCTTCTTCCTTACTGCAGGAGAGGCAGACTACGTCTACACTAGCACTTTTGTCGGTATAACTTAGGTCACTCAGGGGTGTGAAAGAAAACCTAGGTTACACGGACAGAAGCGCCGGCGTGGACCCTGCTATGTCGGCAGGAGAGCTCTCTCCTGTCAGCATAGCGTGGCTACATGGGAGATCTTACAGTGGCGCAGCTGCATTGGTACAGCTCGGCCGCTGTGGCTGCACTAGCTAGATACTCTTCTTTATTTGCTTTTAAAGACCTTGGTGTCCTCAGCACAAACCCTCCTGTTCACAAAGTTAGGAACCCACAAACCCTGTGCAATTCACAAAGGTTAGGAAAAGAACAGATTTCCTTGACCAGATTCCCCCCCAGCTTGGAGGCAGTCTCAAAGCAGCAAGATGGCTTGTGTGTGTTTATCCAAGCCTTCCAGTTCAGTTACCATAGCAACACAATGCAAATGTAATCTAAGTGTTTACACAGCACAGATGATTTATGCCAGCCCAGCCTTGGTAAATAGCTGAAGAAGTGGGTGGTGGTGATGACGATGCTACCTTGGTGCTTTAGAACAACCTCAGTGATTTATCTGGACAGTTTTGCCCTCCCCCACCTGACACTCCTCCTCTATCTCAGACTCTCCGCCCACCAGAGAGCTTTTAGATCATGTTCACTCCCCAGTCTATAGATCAGAGGGTTGCCTGTTAACTCAGCCAAGAAGTAGGATAGCGACTGCTTTGCATAAGCTTGGGCAGATTTGAAGCTTAAAAAAAAAAAAAAAAAAAAACAACCAACCCCATCTCTATAAAATTATCTTGGCTACCTAAGCTTTTGGAAACGTCTAGTCCAGACAGCACCTACATGCTTAGCTGCCCTCTATCCCAAGAAGTGGGTAAACACTTTGAAAAAGGATAAAGCTGCATAAGAACATTAAAACAGGACAGCTTTGCTTGCATAGTCTCTAAATATCCACTTAGAATTCCCTGAAAATCCCTCTGGAGTGTCAAAGTCATTATTGCTGATGTGACCATAAAGTTCCCATTCTGTAGCTCTGCTGAAGACTTTAATGTGTGGGAAGGGAAAATACAGTGTTTGTTCAAAATGGTTTCTCCACTGAGCTTGGCATGGTCACAATCTAAAGAAGTGGCTAGCAGCAAACAGGGCTTGTTACTCCATGTAAAGGGTTGAGGTAACATGCCTCTGCCTCAGTGAGACAGACATTTGCGGACACAATTGCCACTTAAACTGGTGGTAAGCTGTGTCTTGTTGATGCAATGCTTTAGAGTCCCTTAGCTGCCTAAGGCAAAGAATTGTCTACAGGTCCTCATTGGCTTCAATGTCACAAACTGAAATGAAGGATCATATCAGTTTATGGGGCAGAAAAGCACAAAAATAACCTCATTCCATTAAGGCATCTAAACAAATTCTCCAGGAACAGTGTTTCTTCTCGCCACCAGGAGATTAAGACAAAGGTCATGCACATCTTGTTGCCTGTGTGGATATCTTGCAGGCCATTATTGCACATAACGATTGCATGAATGGTCTTTGATCATCTCAATTATGGACAAATGTCATCACACCCCATAATGACATGGAAGCAATAAATATTCCATTAGGTACCAAAGTGAGTTTCTTCCTTAAGGTAGAAGTCTCTTCCCCCCCATTAGGCTGAGGTCTTGTGATAGCAACTATCTTGACTGATACCAGGGATTGAACCAGGGACCTCCAGAGCTAACAGCATGAGTCTCTACAGCTTAAGCAATAAGCTCTGTAGTTAGGAGTGTGTTACCACCCCATCATCTATGGATAGGGCACAGAGGGAGACGAACACACACAGATCAGTAGGTTTCACTCTCTCAAATTTCTCTGTAGACTAGGAAAGATGAACTCAGCCATGGCTTAAGAGGTTGAGCATCAGTAATAGACTGTGTAGATGTGTTCCATCTCACCCACTAATTTTTCCAAATTACCTGTTTCTCCAACTTTTTCCACAGATCAGAATGTAACATTGATATGGCCAGCATGTTCCAATTCTGGAATCTACTATTCTGTTTAAGATTTGTGAGGCAGATGCTCCACAATCAGGAGGTTCAGAAAAGTAAAAATAGAGACAGGCTGAACTGCTGTTTGAACTGGATCCAGACAAAAACAAACACCACTCCCCCAAACTTTTCTAAGATTCATAGCTGGAGTTTTGATTCAGGCCCATTTGTACCTAATCAAAGGATGTCAAACATGCATAGTGGGTGTTTCTCAAATAATTTTTTTTGTTTTGAGTCTGAAAATGTTAAGTAGCTTGACTGTTTTACCAGTAAAAAAAGAAAGATCAAGAAAAAGATTTTGAATAATTTCAAATGTGAGCTAGGAACTGAGCGAATGGTTTTGGAGAAAAACAACATAACTGAACCAAAAATGTTGATGTCTAGAAAGAATTTGGTTAAAAGTTTTGGCCTTTGACTTATACATGCCTCTAAATTTCTTTTTTTCATCCAAGTCCAGAGGCAGAAATGCAAGAGTACTACAAGGAAAAGCTCATCTTATGATCATTTGCTGGACAAAGTCAGCAAGTCCTAAAAATATTTGCAGGTCACCTTACTTCCCACCGGATTTCCTGAACCAAAAAAAAGCCTGAGAGAGGCCTTCAAACACCGTGATACTTCAAGACCTTACTGTTGAAAAGTTTTGAAATGCTCAAATTGTGATTTTAAGCCGGAGGCAGCGCACTCACTAATTCAGTGTAATTCAGAGATTTTAAAGCCAAAAAGGACCATTGTGATCATCTAGTTTGACCTCCTGCATAACACAGTAACAGGCCAGAGAATTTCCCCACAAAACCGGAGGCGCTCACATACCATCATAATGAACACAATGCAAATGCCTAAATAGATACACCGCCTCTTCTAGGATAGCACAGGGGATTAGTATTGAGCACAGTAACACCTGCGATCCCTGCTACAAGATACCAGCCAAATACCTGGTCTATATTAGGAAGCTTCCCTCTAACAGAGAGATATGCTTTTTAAAATTCTTGTTCCTCCTGACACCTCCACACCCTTCACGTCTCAGGCTTTCCCTTCCCTTGGGCTATGTACAACATTCTGCTAATAGAGGTGGAATTAGCCCATCTGACTCAGGACTGCCAGCTGCTAGTACACACCTGTACTTAGGAGGGACCTCATGGGGTGAAACAGACACTTTATTGTCATCCCTGAACGTGATTCTATGTGCTCTCACTTCAGCTCAGTTAGTACCCCCCATAGTTGGAGCCCTGGACATGAGGAGGATGGTAGCACTTGGCATTAAGCCAACAAAAGTCGGGATGCTAGACTCACCTAGCTTTGTCACGGACTCCCATTTTCCCCATTCCGCCTCTGCTAACAGCTTATGGCAACAAGACCACCGATTTGTTATCATGCTGTCCTCCATCAAACAGCCTCCCCAAGGGCAAAGCTTGATTTGGCTTTCAGAGGCCAGGCACCTGCATTGTGCTTCCTCCAGTTTTAAAGAGCTAGTGAAAGCCTCAAAGCCAGCAAGTTTTGACAGCTCCTGGGGTTTCCCCCTCTCCATTCCCCTTGCATTAATGTTTTCAGCTGCTGAAAAGATCCCCCTCTACATTTCCCCCCCGCCCACCATGGGAGCATGGTGCAAAGGCAGTTTATATGTTAAAATCAGGAGTGGGCAAGGAGAGAAAATGTGTGGATTGAGGCGAGAGCAGATTAATGGCCTCACATTTATGACAGTTTAATAACAGAGCTGTCACAATAGGAGAGATTTACTAATTGCAGAGTCGTTTTCTACTGGGTTCCCATCATGCTGCCATTTACGATCACTCTGCAGCTCTTTCTAGACCCCTCTGGGGAAAAAAGGGGGGGGCCGCTAGAGAAAACACCCACATCTCTTATTCACCTAAATTTAGGAAACAATTGAGTTTCGTTACAGAGGAGTGAGTATATGAGGACAGCAAGGAGAAGGCTTTGACCTTTCTATGTGCTCCAAGGAGCCAAACTGCAAGTACCAGGACAATCAGAAAAGCCTTATGCTTTCACCACAAAGGCCAACACGCACATGAAATTCAGCTGGTCTTAGGAACTGAACTCAGGGCAACTGTGCTAGCAAGCCCCACACAGGTTTAGAGGTGACCCACCAGGTCTTCCTCTAACCTTGATCTATTGTTTCAAGCTGCTGTTCCTAGAATTAAGGTCCCTTTTAATCAGCAAGAATTCTGGGAATGGCAGCAAGGAGTCACCAGGAAGCAGAGCAGACACCATTCCTAGAGATGGTCAAAGGGATGAGTGTTCTCCCACAGAGAAACACTTCAGAACCAGGTTGGTTTGCCTTTAACCAGCTATCTTAAAAAAAAACAAAAAAAAACTTGTAATTCAGGCATGTTCTCCTCAGAAAATGAAAAAAGACTTGTATTATCTAGCCCCTTTCATCTGAGCACACATAAAGCTTGTGTGAGCTTGTCAGCCACAAAGAAGAGACAAGATGCCTATTGAAGAGAAATAGTTTTCATATCACATCACCTAGAGAAACCTCCTCCCCTCGGGCCCCCCTAAAATACAAGGCAGAATTGTGGCCTGTTTTTCCAGAGGCGCCGAGTGCCTACAGTTCCCACTGAGTTTATGGAGTCCAGCTTGCTCTAGGATTTTTGAGGCTTGATCAGCAACCTTGTTTGCACTACCAGAACCGAGGAGATTTATAATAGGACCTTTTGCATTTAAAATCCAACTAGGGTTCTGGAAGGAGAAGAAAACACGTGAAACAGATGTTACCAATGCCAAAAACTGGTCAGACCAATCCAAAAAACAAAATTAGGAAACCTTGAGATAAAACACTTCTTTGGCTTTTTTGTGCATACAGGCGCACGAACATAAAACATCTCGTCACCAGCGAGATAAAAACCTTCGCGGACTTTCGGGAATTTGATCTGTTCCCCCATTATTGGGGCTCCGCCTCGCACTGGTAGGAAGCGTACATCATACATTAACAGAACTGATCCTCATAAGCCCCAGTAATTACACTGAATCAGCATTAAAAAACAAAAAGAAAAAAATCCAATCTGTGGCCTAAAGCTAAAATTTGGAAAAATGAAAACCAGAAAAGAAATAACGCAGTGACTTTTTTATGGAGGGAGAGAAGAGGGTAAGGAGGCCTAGATGGTTTTACAAGTTTACTGGAAGGGCTCTAAGGACCTACCTACCAACCAGCCGACATTTCTAATTTCAAACAAGCCTAAATGCACTGTCCGTGTTGGATTCAGCTTTTGAGCTGGGATACCTCATTCGAGGTCTACACTAGTTTTCAGGCACTCTGCTAAGGAACGGGGCTCCAGCAGCAGGAGCAGCCTAAGTAGCTCCTTTGTTTTGGTGTCACGTGCCTAAGCATTCACTGCAAACTGACAGACTGCACAGGAAAAATAATTGAGCTCCAGAGCAGACCCTCAATCAGACACAAGGACCCTTTGTGCTGCTGCTCTGGTATAAAAGGGTACAGAAGGCAGCAGCAACAGTTAAGGATCCTTTAGAGCGGAGGTCATTCTCAAGCATGTCAGGGCAGAGCCAGAGCACAATGTACTCCAACAACCCTGGCCGGCACAGAACGGCTTATTGATGGAGCAGCCCTGCAGGTGTCCAGCAACCACCTGCATTAAGGCAGGAGAAGAAAAGAGGTTGGAAAACTCACCTAGGGCCATTCACACTCAGTGCGCAAGTGCTGCCCGCTCACTCCTGGGGAAATCTAACCCATTATAGATTAGTTACTATGGTGCAAGGCCATCCAGAGCGCTGCTGGCCGTATAAGAAACGATGACGAGATTCAGTTTAACGTATATTTTTATATTTGGGTGGTGGGGTGCAGAAAATCATGTTTAACCCTTAAAAAAAAAAGTAAATTCTTTCTCACCAATATAAATTCTGCCACTTCCTTGAGCAGAAGTGGTGGAGAGGACCGTTGAATACGAGCCACCAAATTACTAATTAGGTATATGTATAAGGCTGCCCCCTTCTGGATGGAATCATGGGCATCTTAGGCCCCACTTTATTAGAGTCTCTCTCAGCTGAAGCAGTCGGAGCCTGGGTCTCTGGAGGAGGATCAGAGTAAACCCTTACTGTTGCTATGCAGTGCAGAGGCTCTGTAATGCACTGCACAGTGATGACTGTGAAGTCCTCTGTGGCCATGGATTTGTTAGTATACACAAAGTCAAGTAACAGCATAGTGCAGTCTGACAAGTATTGTTTCAAGGGTAGAAACAAATATAGACTCACACCTCAGTCAGGGACACCAAGCTGTGGTATATCCAATTATGGGATAATAGTTCTCTCAGCTCAGTTTAAAAGAAAAGAAAAGCCCATTTAATAGATGAGGGGATTAAAGTAACCCTTTTCACTGGGGGAAATCTCGCTTATATAACAAGTTGAGGTTTGGGATTTACAGTGCATCAGCAATGGGGCACTCTGTGGCCTTTAGGTTCTACCACAATAGGATTATTATTATTATTTATTTATTTAACAAAGTAACACATACTGACCTCCCCTCACGAGCCAATGTCTCTTAGCACCCTCCCCACCACACACACTACACAAATTGCATTTCTGGACCACAGCACATTTTCATTCCTCCCTGCTGTGTGTGTGTGTGTGTGTGTGTGTGTGGGAAATCCCCACTTACAGGACTAGTTGTAGGTGGAATTCTAAAACAATCTGACATACCAGATGCAGTTTTGATCACATATTCTGCTCAGTGTAGTGCCAGATCATTGCTGGCAGAAGGCACTTGGCAAGGATGTGGATCACCGTGTTGTCAGGGAGATAAGTCACTGCCATCTTCTCCTTCAAAGAAAAGATGGACCAGAACCACCCCTGATCAAACCATGTCCAATCTTAATTTGAGGAAAGTTCAGACAGGAGCTCTGCAGTTCGTGCAAGTGTTATGGTTCTAGTGCCGGGGTAGGCAACCTACGGCACGCGAGCTGATTTTCAGTGGCACTCACACTGCCAGAGTCCTGGCCACTGGTCCGGGGGGCTCTGCATTTTAATTTAAATTAAGCTTCTTAAACATTTTAAAAACCTTATTTACTTTACAGACAGCAATAGTTTAGTTATATTATAGACTTATGGAAAGAGACCTTCTAAAAACGTTAACATGTATTACTGGCACGCGAAACCTTAATTGAGAGTGAATAAATGAAGACACGGCACACCACTTCTGAAAGGTTGCCGACCCCTGTGCTAGTGGATCAGAATCCTGAGACAGGAACAGGTCACATACTGTGTCCCTTCCACCTTCTTGATGATTGTAACAGAGCATGCCAGCGGTGTAGCACATCCTACTGGACAAGCATGACTCTGCAGCACCCTACCTCAGTTTCCCCTTCTCAGGCTCCCCAGTAACTCCACAAAGGCTTGTGTCCAACACCATCACCCCCTGCTTGGGGTCTGGTTTATGAACATAAAAAACCCTCAAAAATAAAGTCTTATCCACCCCAGTCTCAGACCATGCACAAATCCTTCTCCCTGCGGTCCGTCTCCCTGCCCTCCCAGCACATCTTGCTGGGAGTTTGGACTTCTCCACAAGCCTTTTCACTGGCATCTCTCCCCACACGTTGACTCAGGGTCCTGCAGGAACCTTAGTACACCTTGCAATGTCCTCAGGCATCCTCCAACCCCCACCTTGGTGCCCCTTCAGGTCACCTGACCCACTGGTCACAGAATCTTCATTCTCTGCAGTCTGTGTAATGGAATGCTAAACTGTATTATACTGTTCATCCATTAAGTGGCACTATGTATAAAATACCTTATTTAAAACAAACCCCAGTCATACCAGACAGAGTATTAAAGGCTCTTACAATGAATACATCTGGTGTGTATAAGCAAGCTCTGTGGCCAGTCCAGGAGTAAATGAAGAACAGAAACAGAAGGGAAAAACAGCAACAAAAGGCTGCAAACAGAAGGAACAAAGGTTGCAGGATCTCATCAACATGCCATTCTTCAATGCCCCAGAGAACTTCAGCTTTGACAAATGGGCAATGGACAGACTGGAAGCAGTATTTTGCAAGATTTCAAGTTGCAAACAAACTCCACAAAGAAACAGATGATATAAAGGTATCTTCTGTAATTTATGCTATGGGGAAGCAAGCAGAGTCTCTCTTTAAATCCTTTGACTTTACTGAAGACAGTCAAAGAGAACTATGAAAAGGTTCTGGCTATGTTTGATGGATACTTCAGACCCCAGAGATATGGGATATATGAAAGAGCATGTTTTCACCAGAGAATTCAGGAACCAGGGGAAAGTGTTGAATGTTTTATAACAGCTCTGCATACACTGGCTGAAATGCAAAGCATGAAAATACCAGAGACAGGCTGATTATTGGGTTAACAGATAAAAACCCTTGCACGGCAGCTACAATTGACAAGAGATTTAACCCTACCCACAGCTATTGCCAGCCATCTGGGATAAGGGCAGTCTAGCCTAGTGGTCAGAGTGAGGGTCAGTAGTCCAGAGCCAAAGCCAAGGGTCACACTAGGAACAGGAACTGGATAGCAGAGTCGAGAGTCAAGCCCAAGTCTCCAGTCAGGAGCCAGAACCAAGGGTCAAACTAGAGGGCAGGAACCTGAGCAAGCAGGATAGCAGGCAAGGAGAGGTTGAAGGCAGGGGCAAGGCCCGGTGCAAAGCAGGAGCAAAAGGAAAAAGGTAATACAGGAGCACTGAGCAGCCATCCTGCTGGCATCTGTGGCCGGCCAATCAGGCAGCATGGCTAATCAGGCAGCCTGCTGCAGGACAGCTGTACTGATGGGGCTGCCTGGAGACTAACTCTGCTGCAGGCCTGGATTCCTGATAGCTATACAGCTAACAAAGCAGTCAGAATTAGTCAAAACAACAGAACAAAAGACAGGAGCAACTTGAAAAACCTGAAACTAGCTCAAACTATAGATAGCAGAATGTTAAAAAGTCATTTTCATAAAACCCGAGGCAAGCAGAGAGAACTCCCAGACAAAATCCAGCCTCTGTGCGCAAGATATGGAAAAGTCATATCCCAAAAGATGATGCATGTCCAGCCGGAGGCATGTGGTGTAATAAATGTATGAAATATTGACATTTTGCAGCTGTTTGCTGCACCAAAGCAGTCAGGGTGCTGATTCATATTAGACAGACAGACAATCAAGAGCAATAGTTTCTGGGATCTATCACTTGTGATGACAGGGCCTGCCTGGATAGCGAAGTTGAATATTCATGGTAAGACGATTGACTTTAATATTGTGAGGAGCTGACATCACAGTCATCTCAGAAAGGACTTACAATCACCTTCAACTTCTCCCAGAGCTGATGTCACCCGACAACTCTGACTAGCCCTGGTGATACTCTGATTTGCGTGGGCCAGTTCAAAGAAACAACTTACACAGACAAAAGCTATGCATTCAGAGAGTATGTGATCAAAGAGCTACAGGCCAACAGCCTTCTCAGCTGCACCATGGCAGCCATGATGGGCCTAGTGAGAAAGGTGAAAGCACTCTATGGAATATTTGGTGATTTTGGACTTTTGAAAGGAGATTTGGTACAAATAACTGTAAGAGACAATAGTGAACCATATAGTGTACATATATCTCACAGGATTACTATCCCATTAACTCTGTTACCATTTTATGAAGCAAAGAGAATGGAGTGGACTGGTATAATAGAGAAAAGTCTGAGCCAACAGCATGGTGTGCCCTAGTGGTACCAGTTATAAGGGGCTGGGGGGAAATGGAAAAATACAGATTTGTGCAGATCTTAAAAGACTTAATGACACTGGCTGACTTCTGCCCCAAAGTAAAAGGAGCTATGGAGTTCTCCAAGCTGGATGCCTTGAATGGATTCTGGCAAATTCCTTTAGCCAAAGAAAGTGCTAAATGGACTACCTTTATTACAACCTTTGGGAGATTTTGCTTTTGAAGATTACCCTTTGGGATTACCAGTGCACCTGAAATTTTCCAAAGAAAGATGGCAGAACTGCTAATGAACACCACTGGAGTTGTAGTTTTCATAGGCGATATTTTGATGTATGGATCTTCAGTGGGAAAGCACAACAAAACCCTCAACAGCTCCTGTTCTCAAGTACTATGATGTGCACAAACCCACAATGGGGGGTGGGAAGGGTCAGTGCAGATGGAAGCAGCTGTGGCTCAGGTGGTGTAGTGTTGCAACAACATGCCTCTGAGTGAAAGCCGCGCTCTCACACTTACAGAAGCTGAAAAACCAATACGCACAGATTTTTTTTTTAAAAAAAAGAAGTGCCTGGCAAGCGTATGGGCATGTGAGATTTTTTTATTTTTTTTTTTAAACACACAGATATCCATGTGGACTGGATTCATTTACACTGACCATAAGCTGCTTGCAACCCTCATCAATGGGAAATATCTGGATCAAGCACCATTGAGATGCCAATGTCTATTGATAAGGTTAACGTGATTCAACCCAGTTGCTAAATATGTTCTGGTAAAAATCCGGTAGTAGCAGACACTCTGTCACAGAGCCCAGCATCGCACCCAACTACCTGTGATTTCGATGATGACAAAGGGGTACGTGGATGCTGTGGACTTATACAGATCAGCATTAGTCTTTCCCCCGCTACCCCCTACTCTAGCTACAAAAAGCAAACCTCCACAGATACACAACTTCAGGAAGTTCTAAATTACTTGGGCCAGCCATCCCTAATGTATGTTAAGGATACTAAGGAAATGACAAAAGACTACTTGTGGTGCCTGGACAATTAGAGTCAAATAGATTCATGATTAAAGGCAACTGCATCATAATTCCAAATGATATAAGAGGAGAAATCTGAAACCTCATCCATGAAGGACGTCAAGCACTAACTGAATGCCGTGAATGGGCCAGCCAGTCAGCATGGTGGCCAGAGATCAGCAAGGACACAAAGAATAAAATACCTGCAATATTCACATGCAGAACTAACAGACCAACACAACACCACCTTTACCAGATGGGCCTTGGAAGAGACGAGCTGCAGATTTATGCAAATTCAGATGATGTCATTACCTGGTCATCATGGACAATTTTTCCAGGTATATAGAAATAATGTACTTGAAAGACATAACATGGCACAGTGTTATCAAAAAGTGAAGTGCAGAATGACTGACAGACAATGGACCACAATTCACTGCAGCAGAACTTAAGTCATCCCAAATGAAATATGATTTTGATCATATTACTAGCAGCCCACGTTACCCACAGGTGAATGGAGAGGTTGAGAGAACTGTCCAGACAGCCAAGAATACCGTACAGAAGGAAGATCTATTCTACGCTCTTCCGAGTTACACATCAACACCAACAGGGATATAGCACAGCAGAACTCCTGATGGGAAGACAACTCTGAACTATTATTCCAACTTTGGAAAGGAATCTATTTCCAAAATGGCCAAATATGAAGAGAGTAGCCAAATCAGACAAAAAGGCTAGAAGTGCTTAGGAGCACTTTTACAACAGACGTCACTCAGAGAGCTGCCAGATCTAGAACCTGGTGACCATGTTCATGTCAAGTTTGATGGAGAAAAGGGATGGACAACTCCAGCTGTTGTGAAGAAAGAGAACTCAGTGCCCACATCATATGTGATCAAGATGGATAGAGGGTTCAACAGAAGCCACCGACAGCTACAGTTTGTTCCTCAGAAAGAACAATCAAGAGAGCAAACTCTACGGATGGCAGATTCAGAATGAGACAACGATGACGACTCAGGGATTCCAAACCGACCACAGCCTGTCATTGCAACTAAAGGACAGCCAGGTGGTCAAGTTGTTACACATTTGGGTCATGTAATTAGAAAACCAGTATGATCCAGAGACATTTAACAGACTGATATGTACTGAATTTCAAAGACCGTGTGATAGTATAAATCCTAGGAATGTAGAACTTAAAGGGAGAGATGTTATGCGATGCTAAGCTGTATTATACTGTTCAGCCATTTATTTAAATGAACCTCAGCCACACCTGGCAGAGTATTCAAGGATCTTACCATGAACACATCTGGTGTGTATAAGCAAGCTCTGTGCCCAGTCCATATCTGGTACAGAGATGTGACACCTGGGGAGATGAGTTATGCTTGTCGCAGATGGACTGAGGCTTATCTCCCTGCAAGGGGCCGGTCACCCTGTGACACCGATGCAGGATTGATCTCCCTTTTACATTTATTAGTGCTTTGTCTATCCCAGCAATAAATGTCACAAGTAATTTCAGTAGGACCCATGGTACAGAAGAAACAGAATTCTGCTGTAATGAATATATAAGAATATTCTTTATTGAGGCTGCTGTTGTAGCCTAGGGGGAAGTTTAGACTAAAGCAGCTTCAGACATGTTAACCTGCATCTTGATGGGGCTTTTCAATCATGTCGTAGCTTTTCAATCAAGCTAACTTGATTGTGCTAGCACAGCTGAACACACACTTTTTGCCCCTCAAGACTGTTGCCCTCATTTCCCTGATTAACTGAACTGCTGTGTCTACGAAACTGTCTCCCTAAATCGCATAATGAAAGGGACAAGTCACGCAGTTATGCAAAGGACTGCGGATATGCTACACTCAACAGGGCATGGCTGCTATGTAGCTCCCCCTGCAGGCCTTTGGGGGACCTCAGATCTTTTATCCCGTCTAGGATGGGTTTTAATAATAAAACCAAACCATGTGTGGAGTTATGGCCTCCTGCAATACTGTCACAGGGCTTTGTTCAGCACATATATACACAGACTATCAGGTTTGGAAGGGACCTCAGGAGGTCATCTAGTCCAACCCCCTGCTCAAAGCAGGACCAATCCCCAACTAAATCATCCCAGCCAGGGCTTTGTCAAGCCTGACCTTAAAAACTTCTAAGGAAGGAGATTCCACCACCTCCCTAGGTAACGCATTCCAGTGCTTCAACACCCTCCTAGTGAAAAAGTTTTTCCTAATATCCAACCTAAACCTCCCCCACTGCAACTTGAGACCATTACTCCTCGTTCTGTCATCTGCTACCACTGAGAACAGTCTAGAGCCATCCTCTTTGGAACCCCCTTTCAGGTAGTTGAAAGCAGCTATCAAATCCCCCCTCATTCTTCTCTTCCGCGGACTAAACAATCCCAGTTCCCTCAGCCTCTCCTCATAAATCATGTGTTCCAGTCCCATAATCATTTTTGTTGCCCTCCGCTGGATGTTTTCCAATTTTTTAACATCCTTCTTGTAGCGTGGGGCCCAAAACTGGACACAGTACTCCAGATGAGGCCTCACCAATGTCGAATAGAGGGGAACGATCACGTCCCTTGATCTGCTGGCAATGCCCCTTACTTATACATCCCAAAATGCCATTGGCCTTCTTGGCAACAAGGGCACACTCTTGACTCATATCCAGCTTCTCGTCCACTGTAACCCCTAGGTCCTTTTCTGCAGAACTGCTGCCGAGCCATTCGGTTCCTAGTCTGTAGCGGTGCATGGGATTCTTCCGTCCTAAGTGCAGGACTCTGCACTTGTCCATACCATAAGGCAATAAGAAAGTAAGTAGAACATGCATCCTAGAAAATATATTCCCTTCATTTGTGACATGGAAAACCTGAAGCCTAGTTTCCAGGCCCACATGGCAAGGGGGTAATCTTGCCTTCCCTCGCTTTCAGCATCTAAAGGCATCACCACATTTTGTCTCTCCCCGCCTCCCTACATGGCTTCAGGAGCAATCAGCTATTGTAGATTGAGAATATGAGTGTAGCTCTTTGCCTCCGACAAGGTACTGCTTTAAATGATTTATTCATCAATTGATTTCATAGTTGTGACAATTGAGGAGGATTAAGTCACCAAATCTCACAGGCAGAGGGCTAAAGAATACAAGAGCAACTGATAAATGATGGGGTAGATTCTCTAACTCCTGTGTTCATGAAATTGCAAGGTTTGGGGAGAGGCTTAAAGCACATTTTATTATTGACATGTACCCCAGCGACCAGAACTGGTGCAGTTACATGCATTTCCCTTCCTGCCAATTGCCTCATGTTAACCTTTATTGTAGAAGTTTCACCTTGCATCTGCAGCAGGAATAGGCAAAAAAAAGAAAGATTCAGGGTAAAATTTTCTAAATTGTCTAGGCGACTCAGGAGCTGTTGGATTCATTTAGATGGAATATATGGGACCAATGCATTAACGGAGTAAACATGACCTTGTCTGTCTTACATTAAACAGTGTTAACATTTTGGGATTTGGTATACAGAGACCACAGCCTGCTTAGTACCATGGCAAACACACCATTAGAAATCCTTTTAACCTTTTTATTAAATACACAGAAAAAGGAGGAACAAACAGTTGAAATATGAAATAAGGCTTTCCCTTTAACTCCCCTTTTGCCCTTTAGCTGGAGAGAGGCTTTAGAAGGAAGACACCCTTGTTTGACAGTCTCTTAGCTAGTATTAAAGATGACAACTACTGTCCTTTTGGAGGAGGTGGGGGGGAGAAGAAGTTAGTTGAGATGGGCTGAAGCTGTTGGTGGGAAAGCCAGATCCCTATTTCCTAGAAGGCAAAACAAGACAAACACATAGAAAAGATGAAAGACAAAACCCAGCAAAATGCAGCCTCTGCCTCCGGTGTTCATTTTCAATTGCAGCCTCACTGCTGGAAAAATACAGGTACAGCACAGTGTCTTATCTGCTAAGCCAAGACCTTACAAATTTGTACCAGCATCAGGCTGTTAAGGCATTGCTTTTAGCCATCTCTCTCTGGTCACAGGCTTACTGCAGTGTTGTAAAATATACAGTCTTGGCCAGTTAAGCCAGAATCTTATTACAGTGAAGGAAAAAAAGAAAGAGATAAGAAAGAAGAAAAAGCGGATAAGGAGAAGGGCATGTCTACACCATAAAACTAAAGTCAACCTATGCTAGTTGACGAACCACTGCAGTAATTACTGCGTTGGTTTATGTCCACCCTGCCCTTCTTGTGTTGGTGGTGCGTGTCCTCACCAGGAGCACTTCCACTGACTTAGAGGGGCAGTGTGGGGGGCTGAGAGCCAGGGCTTGCAGCTCCCTGTCAGGAACCCAGCTCTCCACTGGGAGCCCATTTGCCCCCTCCCTTCAGCTCCCCACTAGGAACGGAGCAGCTGCACTGAGCTCTGGGTGCAGCTGTGCTCCCAGTGGGGAGCAGGGAGCCGAGAGCCCAGGGGTGGCTGGGGTGCTGGAGGGGAGATCCACTCCCAGAGTCTGGTTAGCTGCTGTGTTCAGAGAGGACAGCCAGGACTCTAGGGGGCAGTAGGGCTCCCCCAGGGAGCAACCTGGCTTGGAGCGGAGACCTGGCAGCAGCCCAGCTAGGAAGCCAGGAGCTGGATTTCTTGTGAATTTCACTCCAGTGGAGCCGTGAAATTGACAAGAATGACAGCCAATATACCTAAGTAAGGCAGTGCCTACAGAGACACTACGTCACCCTAACTACACCGACCTAAGCCCTATGCCTCTCATGGGGGTGGAGTTATGTCAATGTAGTAGGGCACTTACATCGGCAGGAGCAAGGCGGTAGCGTGTACACTGACAATGAGGTCAATGTAACCTACCTTACGTTAACCTAATGCTGTAGTGTAGACCGATGGGATTTAATTGAAGCCAGTGGCGATGTCATCTAGGTCCCTCTCTCTGGCCTGGTCAGGACATCCTTCAGGAGCAGGACAATGAAGGCCCAACAATGCTACACTACATCCCATGGTCCCAGGGTGAAGCAGGGGTGGCAGCCAGGAGGGGAAGGACTGAACTTCACCAATTTTTTTCTCCCCCAGTCAACAATTGTCCCCTTTTGCTTCACCTCCACTAATATTTTCCCCAGAGTTTTCTTCTTTTTAAAAACCAAAAAGAGTGATGGGTGGCATAGCCCATGATCTCATTATTTCATCCACCAGTTAGGCCTCATTTCCAACACAACAGTTTTGGTTCACTGACTTCCAGTCCCACACTTTTCTTGTTTACCAAACAGGATCTTAACAGCATCCTTGAATTATATCAGTAGGCCATTTGTCGGTCCTCATTCAGTCTGTGTTTCCCTTTTTCACCTCTTCCCCATCAAACATTTATTATTGATTGTGACACTTTGTGAGCTCACCTGTGAAAAGGCGAGTGAAATATCATAATTCAGATAAATGCGCAGACCCAATTTTCACAACAGAGCCTACATCCCAATGACTTTCAGTGGGACACCGGTAGGCACTTGAACATTTTACCCTCAGTCCTTTCTTCCCCATCCATTTTCCAAGATGGGTTTATACTTCAGCTTTAAATGAAAAAAAAACAAAAAACAAAAAACTGATATATTCCTCCTCTCCCACTGACTCAATTGCAAATATAGCTCTCACATTCTAATACGTGAGCAGCTGATTGATCAGAAACTGAATAATTACAACAAGGCAGGAAGGTTAATGGCAAGATACAGCCACTGTCACCTCATTAGAAGAAGAATCTGAACGTTAGTGTGTGTATTACACCTGATTAGCGGAGACACACTGGAGACCTGTTTGGCAGATTGACAGCTAGATTAGTTTTAGCATGGTTATCTGCAAATCTTACTAAAACCATACAGAGTAACTAATCCTACTCCCTTTCCACATTAGAACCATAAATTACCAGTGTCATTTCGACTGTGGCATGGACAAGTCTTCAGTTTACAGCCTTTATATTGTTAGAGGCTATTTTATTGAATAATTATCTATAGTATTGTTAACTTCAGTGAGGTTAGTTTTTGTGAACTGGATCCATTTCTCACTGACTGGATTTCATGCCATTGGCTGGGAACTAAAAAAAGTCCTGGGACATTAACATGTGGTTACCCAAATCATATGGGTCACTTATGAATTTGTTGTTGAGTTCAGACTGTTCAGTACAATTTTGCAACAGAAATAAGTCTGGACTCAAACCAGCTTTAAGGG
Source organism: Chelonia mydas (assembly GCF_015237465.2). Classification (NCBI taxonomy): domain Eukaryota; kingdom Metazoa; phylum Chordata; order Testudines; family Cheloniidae; genus Chelonia; species Chelonia mydas. The sequence continues at coordinate 19,852,577 of NC_057853.1, read as the reverse complement.
GACAGTATTGGGTCATTTACGGACTGAAATTTTGATGGCATAGAACCCTGTTTTGTAAAAAAAATGCCCTTCTTAATTAACAGATGTGTGTGTCCACTGTGCTTTAAGTGACACTTAAAATACTTTGCTTGGATTTAAACAAAATGTCTTCCTCACTGCCTACAACCCAGATGTGGCAATGCTGTGCTAGCAGACTGGAAGTAGAAAGTGAAGCAGCAAAAGCCACATGGAGTTCCCAGTCTGCTTCCCTTCTATAAGGAGAAGGGCAAAACACAGTAAAACTAATCAAATGAATTTAACACAAAATTACACAACACAATTAGCCAGGGGAACTCACCACCACCAAAGTATCATTGGGGCCAAGAGTTTGGAAGGATATAACAAAAATAAAATAAAAAAAATTGGACAATGCCAACACACAGTTACACTAGATAGGAAGAGGAGGATATATAAAACCAACCACTGATTGAGGAAAAAAAAGAAAAGGAGGACTTGTGGCACTTTAGAGACTAACAAATATATTTGAGCACAAGCTTTCGTGAGGTACAGCTCACTTCATCGGATGCATTCAGTGGAAAATACAATGGGGAGATTTATATACACAGAGAACATGAAACAATGGGTGTTAACATACACACGGTAACGAGAGAGTGATCAGGTAAGGTGAGCTATTACCAGCAGGAGAGCCGGGTGGGAACCTTTTGTAGTGAGAATCAAGGTGGGCCATTTCCAGCAGTTGACAAGAATGTCTGAGGATCAGTAGGGGGGGTGGGAAATAAACATGGGGAAATAGTTTTACTTTGTGTAATGACACATCCACTCCCAGTCTTTATTCAAAACTAATGCAATGGTGTCCAGTTTGCAAATTAATTCCAATTCAGCAGTCTCTCGTTGGAGTCTGTTTTTGAAGTCTTTTGTTGAAGAATTGCCACTTTTAGGTCTGTAATCGAGTGACCAGAGAGATTGAAGTGTTCTCCAACTGGTTTTTGAATGTTATAATTCTTGACATCTGATTTGTGTCCATTTATTCTTTTACGTAGAGACGGTCCAGTTTGGCCAGTGTACATGGCAGAGGGGCATTGCTGGCACATATCACATTGGTAGATGCGCAGGTGAACGAGCCTCTGATAGTGTGGCTGATGTGATTAGGCCCTATGATGGTGTCCCCTGAATAGATATGCGGACACAGTTGGCAACGGACTTTGTTGCAAGGATAGGTTCCTGGGTTAGTGGTTCTGTTGTGTGGTGTGTGATTGCTGGTGAGTATTTGCTTCAGGTTGGGGGCTGTCTGTAAGCAAGGACTGGCCTGTCTCCCAAGATCTCCGAGAGTGATGGGTCATCCTTCAGGATAGGTTGTAGATCCTTGATGATGCATTGGAGAGGTTTTAGTTGGGGGCTGAAGGTTACGGCTAGTGGCATTCTGTTATTTTCTTTGTTGGGCCTGTCCTGTAGTAGGTAACTTCTGGGTACTCTTCTGGCTCTGTCATTCTGTTTCTTCACTTCAGCAGGTGGGTATTGTAGTTGTAAGAACCCTTGATAGAGATCCTGTAGGTGTTTGTCTCTGTCTGAGGGGTTGGAGCAAATGCGGTTGTATCGTAGAGCTTGGCTGTAGACAATGGATCGTGTGGTGTGGTCTGGATGAAAGCCGGAGGCATGTAGGTAGGCATAGCGGTCAGTAGGTTTCCGGTATATCGTGGTGTTTATGTGACCATATCTTATTAGCACCGTAGTGTCCAGGAAGTGGATCTCTTGTGTGGACTGGTCCAGGCTGAGGTCGATGGTGGGATGGAAATTGTTGAAATCATGGTGGAATTCCTCAAGGGCTTCTTTTCGATGTCATCAATGTAGCACAAGTAGAGTAGGGGCATTCGGGGACGAGAGCTGAGGAAGCATTGTTCTAAGTCAGCCATAAAAATGTTGGCATACTGTGGGGCCATGTGGGTACCCATAGCAGTGCCGCTGATTTGAAGGTATACATTGTCCCCAAATGTGAAATAGTTATGGGTGAGGACAAAGTCAAAGTTCAGCCACCAGGTTTCCCCGTGACATTATCAGGGATACTGTTCCTCACGGCTTGTAGTCCATCTTTGTGTGGAATGTTGGTGTAGAGGGCTTCTAGGATGGTGTTTTCAGGAAGATCACCGATGGATTGTAGTTTCCTCAGGAAGTCAGTGGTGTCTTGAAGGTAACTGGGAGTGCTGGTAGCGTAAGGCCTGAGGAGGGATTCTACATAGCCAGACAATCCTGCTGTCTGGGTGCCAATGCCTGAGAAGATGGGGCGTCCAGGATTTCCAGGTTTATGGATCTTGGGTAGCAGATAGAAAACCCCAGGTCGGGGTTCCGGGGGTGTGTCTGTGCAGATTTGTTCTTGTGCTTTTTCAGGGAGTTTCTTGAGCAAATTCTGTAGTTTCTTTTGGTAGCCCTCAGTGGGATCAGAGGGTAATGGCTTGTAGAAAGTGGTGTTGGAGAGCTGCCTAGCAGCCTCTTGTGAATATTCCGACACATTCGTGATGACGACAGCACCCTCTTTGTCAGCCTTTTTGATTATGATGTCAGAGTTGTTTCTGAGGCTGTGGATGGCATGGTGTTCTGCCCGGCTGAGGTTATGGGGCAAGTGATGCTGCTTTTCCCACAATTTCAGCCCGTGCACGTCGGCAGAAGCACTCTATGTAGCAGTCCAGTCTGTTGTTCCGACCTTCAGGAGGAGTCCACCCAGAATCCTTCTTTTTGTAGTCTTGGTAGGAAGGTCTCTGTGGGTTAGTATGTTGTTCAGAGGAAAATATGTTGTTGGAAATATTCCTTGAGTCGGAGACGTTGAAAATAGGATTCTAGGTCATCACAGAACTGTATCATGTTCGTGGGGGTGGAGGGGCAGAAGGAGAGGCCCCGAGATAGCCCAGCAGAAGAATCTGTCCTAAGAGTATAGTTGGATAGATTAACAATATTGCTGGATGGGTTAAGGGTACCACTGTTGTGGCCCCTTGTGGCATGTAGTAGTTCAGTGTCCTTTTTCTTTTGTAGAGAAGCAAAGTGTGTTGTAAATGGCCTGTCTAGTTTTTGTAAAGTCCAGCCATGAGGAAGTTTGTGTGGAAGGTTGGTTTTTTATGAGAGTATCCAGTTTTGAGAGCTCATTCTTAATCTTTCCCTGTTTGCTGTAGAGGATGTTGATCAGGTGATTCCGCAGTTTCTTTGAGAGCGTGTGGCACAAGCTGTCAGCATAGTCTGTGTGGTATGTAGATTGTAATTGATTTTTTACCTTCAGTCCTTTTGGTATGATGTCCATCTGTTTGCATTTGGAAAGGAAGATGTCTATCTGTATCTGTACGAGTTTTTTCATGAAAAGTTGATAGAATTTAGCTGTATGGAGTAGAAATCTCTGTGACCAGGTTATTCCACAGTTGTCCACTAGGGGGTTTCCTCGCACTTTTTTGAAGTACTGTATCAGGTAGCGGCCGCTGTCAGAGCCAGAATACTGACTAGACAGACTGCTGTCCTGATCTGGTCCGGCAATTCCTCCATCCCCAGAAACATAAAACAACACTTCCCTGGCTAGTACATTTGCCTTGTCACTTTGCTCCTCCCCCAGCTCAGGCATTCAGCATTAAGAATGAACAATAGGATCACACAAAGTCTTCTGGTTAATTAACAGCGTAAGGTGTCAGTGCAGAAGCAGGGCTCAGGCCCCTTGATGGCACTATCCCTGAACCCAGCAGGGGGTTTTCTGTGGGGCATAGGCTCAGCACAGCTGGAAGGGATGTGGACAGGCAGGCCAGGATAGAGCAACACAAACACATTGTTCCTCCCACACCAGGACTTACACGGCAGAGAGTTAATTCAGTGTGTGGCCATATTAAACTCATCTGTGGACTCCTTACTTACTTAGGATAGAACATTGTACATACAACTCATGTGCTAAGATCAGAGCTGCGTGAAGGGGGTGTTCACATGGTTCCAGTGGAACCAGGTTCCAAAGGGCCCCTTGTTTTGTTTGGCATTTTCCTTCTCTTTCTTCCCACTCTTTTCTTCCATTGTGGGGCATTAACCATCTCTGTTTAATGCTCTGAATGGTGTATTCGGGATCCCCATTTAATGCTTTGTAGATTTCATGGATATCCACACCAGAACAGGGGAGGGGATTATGGAAGTTATTTTACAGAAGCTGGGGGGAAAAAAAAATGGTTTAGATACAACTTTTTCTCCTGCAATCAGCTGTAACACCACAGCTAACATAGCGACTGTATACAAAGGTGTTCAAAGTCAAATTCAGTAGGCAAATCAGTATACGTTTTTCATCCCACTGGCTGCCCCCTCACTGAATCTTCTTGGGGAAGCTGCTACAATGGTTGTTTCCCAAGTTGTTCTATTTTTGTGTTTTGAATTGTTCAGAAACTGTATATCCTGTTTTTCACTTGATGTGTTGAAAAAGCATATTACCGTTACATTAAAATGTCAAAGCACAACAAGATGGTCAGCAATAGTAGAAGCAATCGGTCTGCTACCAAATCTGACTGAGGGCGTTCTTGACACCATAGAGGAGATCAAGGCATCACACAATCTTATGTCAGGACTTAAGTTGGAAACTAACAGACTGCAAATGAACATTTCATTTCTTGTTTTGGTGGAGATGCAGCACATGATCCTACCAAACATTAACATTGCGAGCAAAGAGTTGCAAGAGTCTGGCTCTTGACTCCCCGTTTACTTTAGCAGAATTATGGTCTTCTGGGTTCATTACAGGTAAGGTAGCTGAGGTTTCATAGGATGAAAAGAGTAGGAATATTCACACAGTTGAAAGATAAATGATGCCAAAGGAGGAAAGCGGTGCCAGCTGAACTTACAGAGGATGAAAGGTCATCAGATCCTGAAAAAGTTTTTGAACACAAGGTTTTCAACCCCATCTTAGACCCAATATTAACAAAATTGGACAATAGGGTACGCAAGTGTGATGGAGTCAGAGAAAGGCCTGTGAAAAAAGCAAAACCAAGAAACTGAAAAGTCTCAGCAAAGACCACCTAAGGAGTCACACTCAAAGTTTAGCAAGCAGCTACCTTGAGGGTTTAAACTCAGAGTTTTGAGAATGAGATTGAGCTCTTCACCAGTTTTTGCAAATCAATCTTTAAGGATGACTCAAATGAAGATGCCTGTTGATCTCCTTAGCTACAGTCACAAGAGGTCTTTAACTGTGGAGTTTCTCTAACACAGAAACAGCACTGTGTATATTTGATGTCTTCCCGCAACTGTCTTCCTCCTAATGAAAGGAGTTTCAGCAAGCTAAAAATTAATCAAGACCCATCCGAGAACGTCCATGGGGCAAGCAAGGTTAAGTATGCTGGCATTTATTTCTATAGAGAACCCAGAAGCGAGGTGGATAAGCTGATATGAGCTAATTAATGAGATTGCTTGAGAGAAGGCTAGGAAGGTACCTTTGTAAAAGCACTTAGTGGTGATTGTGGGTTTGGGGGGGGTGGGGGGGGGCTTGCAGCCAGGCGGAGTGGGGAAAACCTGGATTTGAGTATTCAAATCAGGACAGGCACACATTTGGCCTGGTATGGCCCTGATTAAGATAAAAGTCAGCAACTCAGAAGCAGGGCCAGCCTGAGGGAAAATGGCACCCTGGGAGAACTTGTATTTTGGGGCCCCTGACCCCAGTGGGCATGGTGCCCCTCATTACCCCTGTTCCCCCACAGGCTCCCCACAGTCCCCCCCGCAGGGCCCACTGCCTCCCCCCAGTGCTTAATTTGTATTGAAAAAGGTGCCAGGGCTCAGCCCCAGCACAAACTGAGCGCTGGCTGGGCACCTAGGTCCGAAGGCAGCGTTGTCGCCAGCAGCAGCAGAGAAGAAAGGGTGGCAATACACCATATACCCTGCCACCTTACTTTGTGCTGCACTGTTCCCCCTTCACCGCTAGCCCCCGCGCCATGCTCCCTTCTGCATCCATGCTGGCAAACTGACCTGGATGCACGGAGCAGCAGGCGCTGCTGCTCGCTCCCCCTCACCTGAACGCTGCTTCACGTCCTCCTAGGGGACTGTGAGGAGGGCAGCGAGGAGCAACATCAGGGTTCCCTGCATCCAGGTCACTTTCCCCACCTGGGCTGCCTAAGGGGAGGGCAGGAGAGCAGCAGCCCCTGATGCTCGCATCACAGCACAGCCCAGGTGGGGAAAGTGACCTGGATGCATGGAACGCTTGGTGTTGCTCCTCACTCCCCCTTTCACAGTACCTTAGGGGGTGAAGAGGAACATGGGGGAGAGGGGGGCGGGGAAGAGCAAGCAGTATCTGTGCGTCACTCTCCCCCCATTCCTGCCCCACGAGGAAGCAGGGAGAAATCTGCCCCCGCCTCCTCCCGACACGCTGCCTCTGCGAGTTTACAGCGCTCCCCTGCCAGGCGGCAGCATGCACGTCTGCGCTGCCGCATGGCACCCTCCTGGCCATGATGCCCTGGGCAGTCACCTGGGTGGCCCACCCCTAAGGCCGGCGCTGCTCAGAAGACTAGTGAACAGTAGAGGCTATCCCAGTACTCTTTCCATGCTGGTCTGGTCACAGCAGCAGGACATTCAATATTGTGCTAATCGAGGATGGGTTTGCTTCATTACACAAATCGCTCCGAGTAACTCTGTACAGTCTGCAGCTTTATGTGCCACCTGGCCTATAAAGACTAACGTCCGGGCTGGTCTGCTGAGAAAGTTCCAGGTTCCTCCTCCAGGAGCATGTGCCTCAATATACAACATTGAAACAGTTATGCACCAGAGAGTTGCCATACCACCAGCACCCAGACCCTTCAGTTGGGCAGATGGAGCCGTCATACTGCCGGGATGTCTGTTGGCAGCTCACTGTATATGAAAGCCTATGCAAATGGTTACATGCCCAGCACTGTCAAAGAGAGGGGACTACACCCGAGCTAAATTCTTACAAAGGGCAATGAGCAAGATTCTGCAGGAAGCGTCTGGATACGCACCTGTTCCTGGGTAAGTTCAGCGAGAACGATCACACCTTGGTGCTGCATGCCCCCTTCCCCATTTTTTCTTCATACATTGCACTGCACTGAACCTGCTCCTTCAGGGCACCCGTAGTGTATTGTCAGTGTGTTCTAGGGTGACCAGATGTCCCGATTTTATAGGGACAGTCCCGATTTTTGGGTAAACAAAAGACCCTTGAGTTAAGTGATATTCCTATCCCCCACACCCCTTAGCTGGCACAGTAGTAGATCCTTTATCCCAGGCGTCTCAAACTCAATTTACCTTAGGGCCAGTGCCAGTCCTCAAATCCTCCCAGCAGGCCAATAAGGTCACTCATGCTGCCCAGAATCCCACCCCCCCAAAAAAACTCAGCCCCCCCACCTGCCTAAGGCTCTGGGAGGGAGTTTGGGTGCTGGGGCAGGGGCTGAGGGTGCAGGCTCTGGGAAGGAGTTTGGGGGCAGGAGGGGCATGTAGGGAGGGGTGGGGGTGCAGGCTCTGGGGGGCGGGGGGGTCAGAGGAGGTGCAGTGCTTACCTGGGGCTCCAAGGCAGGGTGGGGGGCCTCCACGCACTGCTGCCCCCAGGCACTGCCCCCGCAGCTTCCCATTGGCCGCAGGGGCAGCACACAGAGGCAGTGCACAGAGGCACAGCCCCACCCTGCCCTGCCCCGGGGCCGCAGGGAGGGCTGGCAGACACGTGGAGTGAGCAGGCAGACGCCTCTCAGCTCTGCTGTGCTGCCGGGGCCCAAGGCCATTGTAAATCGCCTGGGTGGGGGGGAAGCACCTGGGGGCAGCAGGTGGAGCCAAGGGAAAGACCCAGCCCCAAAACTGCTGGAGTCCCGCGGGCCACACTGGGGAGGTTCATGGGCCTCAGATGGCCCATGGGCTGGGAGTTTGAGACCCCTGCTTTATCCTTTCTGAGTCATTTAGGGGAGGCCAACTTCAGATGATATCTGAGCACCCTTAGCATCCATTCAGGGTTGGTCATTACCATTCTCTGGGGCAGAGTACTCTATTGTCATGTTTTAAGCATTGTGAAGCATCATCTATATCTTATGATGCGATAGGTATAATACGCCCAAAGCTGCACTGAAATCCATTGTGTGGGACAGGAAGGAAAAGCAGCCCACACCTTTTTTAGCTGTCTCTTTACACAAGGGCAGATTCTGCCTCCCTTATTCCCATCCAGTAGTATTTTATTCTGCAAGGGTCATAGAATCCAGTCCTGTCTAATTTGCAGAGACTAAAGCATAATTAAGTACAATGCACATTATCGGCACTGCCTGTTAGAATGAAATTTTTCTGATTATCCAGGTTCCTACATCCAACCCACGCTCTATGGTAGCGGGCGGAAGTCACATTATAGACATATAGAACCATTGCCAGGTTTTACTGTATTATATTAAAGAAGTTCTGATCCACACACAGATTTTTATCTTGTATTACCTTGTCAGTTTGAGGTGTGATTATTTTTTAAGCCAGAATAGCTATATGATACAAAGGATCCTGGATGCAGTTATATCAGTATAAAGGTACCTTATACCAGTATAGTCTATTCACCTTCCCATATAGAAATAAACTATTACACTAGTATAAACATTTATACGTGTAACCCTTCTGCCCATCAGAGTTGGCAGCAACAAGGGCCGGGTTCAATATCTAGGGGATCCATTCCAATAACACAATGCAAACCAGCTCGAGCCCCCACCCAGTGACCTGGGACAAATATATACCACCCCCGCTGGGCGCCTCCAAGAGGCAATACTTCCCCTCTCGCAAGCACATAGTCTGAGTGTAGCAAAAAAGCCTTTTAATAACAGAGAGAAACAATGTGGCATTATGTTGGGGAAACACCACCAACAGGATTCACAACCCACGAGCAAAAACCCACCCCAAGCAAATTTGGGGCATGCCCTTTCCCTTTGGTTCTTGAGTCCAGCAACCCCAAATCACCCAAAGTCCCAAAAGTCCAACGACCCAAAAGTCTCTGAGTCAGGGCAGCCCCAGAGTTCGAAAGTTTATCTGCAGAGCTTTATCTCCCAACCTGGGTGGAGACTGGGGGGGGGGGGGGAAAGAGGTAAGGGGCACCTTACATGATCTGAAGCTGACCGCCCCACAGCTCCATAGGCCTTCGCTCTGCTCCGCTCCACCAGCCGACCCCACGAACTGCTTTGCTCGGCTCCGCTCTGCAGCCCACAAGCAGCTCCCGCCGTTCCACAAACTGCTCCACCAGCCTGTCCACAAGGACTCCAGCCGTCCCGCAAACTGCTCCACAATATATCTTCAGGCTCCCCCACTACTTAACACAGCACTCAGTGATTTCAGCTCTTACTCAGTTCAGCTCTTTGGTGAATTCAGCTTGTAGTAGGGGAGCCTCAATGCTGGTACACCGTTAGCCCAAAGTGAGCTCAGCAACCTGTAACTAGACTCCTAACAGAATCAAAATTAGCTCTGATATTCCACAGTGGAGAGAGGAGGAAGTGCAATTAGCATGTAAGGGTGCACCCCTCACCAAGGGGCCCATGCCACCAAGTATTAATACTTGTCCCCAGCCTCTCTCAATTCACAGAGTTTTGGAACCCATGACCCTTGCCTAGAGAGTGCTACTTAGTTGATGGTGAGTCCCTCCATCATAACAAAAGGCCAAGTACAGTTCCAAGCACAGTTCCCATAATCAGGATAACAACAATTTATTCTTCCTGCCCCAATAACAGAGACACTGGGGATTCCACAGCAGCCAAAGTGACCATTTGGGCAGCTATGGCCTCATTCTAGGTGGGGTGGGTGTGCTTATGCAAATGAGATCAGCCCCTGAAGTTCTTTTCCACAACTTGCCACACCTCACCACCAGACGTCAGGGTGGAGCTCATCCCGACACTGCTTACATACGGCTATAACTGCACCCATACTAGGAGATCGTGCTGCTTTAATTCTACTGGTATAAGTTGTGTGCATAGACAAGGGCCCAGATTTTTAAAGGTATTTAGGCATGGCACTACTCAATATTGTAATGCCTAACTGGTTTAGGAGCCTAAATCTCATTTTCAAAAGGGATTTAGGCACTTAGGAGCCAAAACCCCCCAGATTATGTTCGTCATTGTACAAACACATAGTGAGACAGCCCCCCTCCCAAAAAGCTTGCAGCTTAATTAGACAAATCCAAGTGTGAGGAGAAATTGAACAAACAAATACGGGGATTTGCCCATATTCACACATCAGGGCCAGCAGTAGAGCCTGGCTGAGAACTCAGGTGTCCCAAATCCAGATCCAGTGGTTTATCCACTAGACTACACTGCCTTGCTTTTGTAAAAACAAAAACCCAGTCTCTTGGCTGAAGACAACCTTCAGGTGCTTGCCTTCCTCTGAGAACAGCCTTAACGTAAAAACGTGTATTCTTAAAACACTCTTAAAGTATCTAGGTTGGGGGTGTGGTTATTATTAGAGGCAGTCCATGGATTGTCCCCGCACCTTGGGAAAACAAACAAAAAACCCACTTGCATCCAAACCCCCAAAGTCTCACTAAAATAAAGACTGCACAGCTAACGGGGCAGTTAAGTTATTTACCAACAAATAGTAATGCCCAAGGTATACATACAGCGTTCATGAAAGTTTATCCCTACTCTTTGTAAGCAGTAGGTCACATGATATATTCTTAGCCAAGGAACTGTTCAGAATGTCGTATTGCTGCTAATCCAACAGGCATCTGCTAATGAGAAATGTTAATTAGGTATGACACCTCTGCTATTTTAAATAGAAATACAGACTGTCACTTTTATTTATCCCACTCATGTGGTCAAGGACAGACATGGTTATGGTGATCCTACCAATGCATAATATTAACAGTGCCATTCAAGTTATCGTTCAGATGTTAATTAGGTACAAATTTATATTTTCAAGACCAACATCAATATTAATATAATGCTGCTTGTAATGTTCCTATAGCCAAACGCCCAGGAGAATTGCATGGATACAGAGCTGACCTTTCAAAGTTACCGAGGACATTCTTTGGTCAAACATTTATTTATTTTACCCAGTGATGACATCAGCGCTGAAGGCCAGTCAAAAAGAGAATCATATTTCTGTCAACAGCACGGTGGCTGCTACGGCTGGACCTCCTGTGATCAACGCCATGGACAAGGCCTGCTCCAATTAACATCCGGCAGGTCCATGGGATTAGGGAATTTGGAAGCTGTATGACAACTCCTCCTCCTTGTGATACAGTTGGGCTCAGTAAAAATCACTGTCACAGAACTGGAGAGACGGGGAGCAATCCAAACACGAGGCAGACACCGGCTATTGTCTGAACTCCCTGACCTCTCAGAAACCCTTGAACAAGAGAATCGCAGCGGAAGGATGACCTTTCCCCTCAAGACTGGATTACGAAGGCCAGCTATAATCTATTCTTCACCAGACAGCAGCCTATTGACCAGGCTGGGAAATGCTATTGGTCTAATCACCCTGCTGTAGAAGAAAAAAAGAAAGTTGCCCATGACCACAACCATGAGAAGATTGGCGGGGTAAAGAGTAGGGGTTTTGCCTGGCTAGTGCCGTCTCTCTAGAAGCAAAGCTGACTGCAAAATCTAATGCACAGCTCTGTTCCAGGGTGCAGATGCCACTGTTTCACAAGAGGCGGCTTTATTCACCCCCAACCCATTTCTGTTTGCAGGTCAGACGAGAGACAGTTACTGGGCTCTTGCCTTGCAGCAGTGTTGTTTAGAAGGCTCATGCCACTAACTCACTTGGTTTGAGTTCCACCCCAAATCGGTCTGATTCACTTAGAATTCCCCAGAGAGGTGACCAAGAGTCATCATCACTTATTCAGCCTCACACACCTAAAGAGCTTTTATTTTGGCATGCAGATTGAGCCCAAGTGCCTGGTATGGAAAGTTCCCAGGGGAGGATACTTCCCTAATTCTTCTAGGGAAGTCTCGCCATGCACAGCTCTGAAGTGCAGAAGTTGAACCCTGGGCTCTCCAGTTTGCCTAGCACTAGGCACTCCACCGACAGCGAGGACAACATGATTCTTGTCCCTCTTGGAATATGGCTCGAGGAAACAATTTTTGTTGTAGTGGGAATCCACATTAAGAGAGATTCTCTAGTCCCTTATGTCCTCTGCAAGGGCATACACCTCCAAGACACAGAGTGCAATCAGAGGCTAACAAGGAAAATGTAGCTGTTAGAACGAGCAGCATCTCATCGCTTTCCTGAAGTACACAGGCAGGTTTTGCAGCTTTAGGCTACCTACCTGCTGTTCAAACCAATGACAAGTTAACCTCTGTGCATCAACTTTCCTCCTGTCTTCTCTGAAGGAGGCTTTCCCCCCATGAGCAATATCTTCTATTCTTGTGTTACAGGAAACTAAATCACTTAAACCCCCCACTATTTTAAATTGATACCGTCTAGTCAAGGACAAGGGCTGGCTGAAAAACAAAGAAACAAAAACAACCCCCCCCCCACACACACACACTATTTGCAAGGCATTTTTCCCCCCTAAGAAAAATGTATGAGAGATAACTTCACCTTTCTTCATTTATTCACATCTCTAGGCGAATCAGTATGATACTAAAGACCTGAGTCTGGTAGTGTACAAAAGAAAGTGGTGTGGTATTTCTTCCAGAAGCCTGTCTCATTGCAGTACCCAAGGATCCACTAGGGAGCAGTGTGTGCCTTCATTTGGGATCGCGTTAGTCGACAGCATCCCTTTTAAAATGGCTAACGCTATTATAGTGGGGGTTAAGATTTATTCATTTTTTATTTTAAACACCACCCCCCCCCCCCCAAAGTCAGGCTGCAGTATCATTTGGCTGTGCTGAAGAGAGGTGGGCATTACTGAAATAGTGAGGGGAAACTAGAAAACCCAGAAGTATACACTATACAGACATGTACATGAAGCAAGAGTAGAAAGCATATCCTACCAGTTCAAATAGCTGCCGGACAATTTTCTGCAAGAAAGAACGCAGGGGAAAAAAAAGCCAGGCAAGAGAGAATAAGGTTTTGAAGACAAATACGCAGCACTATTTTCCCTTCCCCGCCCCAGTCCCTCAAAAAATCATGTCAAGCCCTCAGAAATGTCACGAGATTGGCTTTAATATTGAGATGTTTAAGAGATTATACATTTTGGGTTCTTTTTATTTGTCTGGTTTCTGAGCCTGCAGGATGCACTGGGGTCACATTATCAAGCCTGCCTCCACAAACAGGAGGGCTATAAATTTACCCCCCCGCCCCCGCCCCGAGAGATTCATATAGTCACATGACTCCATAAGCTGGATCTTGAAGAAAAATTCAAATATTGGGAGCCTTATGAAAAAAAAACATACAAGAGATGCAACCCTGATTCAGGGACCTCTTTCATGAGAGGAAAGATGGACCAGTGGTTAGGGCACTAACTTAAGACATGGCAGGCCCTGGATTTGATTCCTTATTCTGCCACAAGTCTGTCCACGTGACTTTGGACAAGCTATTTAGCCTCGCTGTGCCCCTTCTACAAAAGGGGGATAATACTCTTTCCCTGCCTCTTCGGGGTGTGGTGAGGATACATACGTTACATATGAAGCACTTTGAGATCCACCGATGCAAAGTGCAATATAAGAGCCAAGTATTATTATTACTTAAAGTTAAGCCTCACAAGTAGTAAACAGGCCAAATCCCATGGGCTTTGACAGGAGGAGGTTAACGCCACACTCACACATAATAATTGCATCTTCTGATCATTGGGGAAGGGAATATCATCATCTACCCCTTTTTCTCGTGGAACAAGATGTAGTCCCAAGAGCCAGAAAGTTGATAGCTCGTCCTCAAGACACGGCCACAGGTACAGTGCCAGGGAAAGCCTTCCACATGGGAAACTGCTCAGAGCGTTCTTCTCCGGGGCACACATTAACTCAGCAGCACCCAGCGTGTTCTACAAATTAGCTCCCTGCAATTTCACAGCAAAGTCAATTTTCAATCGTAAGCAATTCTTCAGACAATAGGAATCCTTCTATTGACTTCAGTGGGCTTGGGATCAGGACAGCTCTTTATTAAGAGCAAGAGAGGAACATTTGTTTCTAGTTCTGATTTACATTTGCTCCCCTGCAAGATTCATTTGGCTATTGGCCAACGCACTTTTTTTCTCAACTTGGCTGATTAGGCAGCTAGAGCTCAGGACTTTTTCCTGAGAAGTGGGCTAATTTTGCCTAGAACTTGCCTATTTTAAAGCTCTTGATTTGCAAGTCAGCTTTTCCCGACATTTGTCACTTTGATTTCTCTCTCGGAAATAGCTGGCTACCAGCCATCTTGGCCCCTTAAAAAAAAAAAAAAAAGAAGAAAAGCGTGCGTGCGCACGCACACACACAGAGCACGCAGCTTCATGAATTAGCATAGTCCCAGGTCTGTCAAACTCAATAAGCATTGACCGATGTTGCCTTCCAATTAATATATTTTGTCAGGAAAAAGGAGGAAAATTACAGGACTGCCCAAACATTCAGTATAGCCTGGAGATGGGACTTTCCCCAGAGCTTCTGCTTCACTCTGATCACAGATCTTGGTTCCTTTCTCACACATCTCACAACATCAACTACATGAATTCAGGAAGATGGAAGGAAAGTAAAATAAAAACACATAAAACCAACCACACCATCTAGTTCCATCAAAATGTTTCTCCCCCAGCAATCAGGTGAAAGGCTGGTTAATGCTTATGGAAGAGACTAAGATCTCCCCTCTCCCCCCAGTCGGTTCAGATCAATCTACTCCTATAAATTTGTTTCTGTATTTCGCTCTGTTAGTACTCAATCCAGCCCAGATCAACAATAAATGAAGAAGGGAGACCTGTTTAGTGGCTAGACCCAGGTGCTGGAAGTTAGCACTCTTGAGTTCTTTACCTGGTTCTGCTCTGGTTTTCTAGGTGACTTGCAAAAGTCGTGCTCTGCGTCTCTTTTTACTTATCCCTAGAACAGGATGTCAGGAGATTAGACTATTCTGATGAATATTGTGGCAATGCCGCGAGACCAGTGGGGGCTTCGTTGGACTAGACATCATTCTCATCAGAAAAAGACAGCCCCTGCCCCTCAGCCTTTACAATACAAACTAATGTTTGCAATGAAAGGCATTATAGACGTGTGATGCATTGAGGGTACCACATCCAACAACTGTTCAGCGTCATAGAATGGGTGTTGGTTGCCATCCAGATCCTAGATGCAAGTGACACCCTGTCAACTTCAGAGTTCTTAAATACTGATTGGGCCATAGAATCAGGGCTACCTTCTCACCCCTAGCTTTGACCCCTTCAGAGCAGGGTTGACGAATACTATGCTGGCTTGACAGAAGCTTCCTCTACGGCTGTCAGTGCTATACTGGTCCTGTGGATAAATGGATTGCTTCACTCAACAAGGACACCATCCATCATACAACTTGTCACCAACAGTTATTAAAATCGGTTTAGAACCATTAATTAGGGAGGAGTGCTTGGTAGTCTCCTTATTTTCAGCGCTGGTTAATAAGAAATCTGATTTCAGCTAAGAGTCTAGAGCTCCTAGTCTACCCCACTTCTGATCTCAAACTGCAATAAATCAGGACTAATCCCGTGGTGGGGGCCGAGAACTTCATTTCTTTAGAACAAAGCTTTTCTAGAACTTCACAGGTGATGCAAATAGTTTGCCAATGAAGTGATGAGACAACCACCATCTGGGCTGACACATCAGGGATTAAACCAGGGACCTTCAGCGCTAAAAAGCATAAATTGCTACAGCTTGAGCTAAACCTCTGAAGTCCAGGGCTACCAGAAGTCATAATCTCTGTGCATCACCCCAGAGAGGGACCTGTAACACACCAGTGGATTACAATGACATCAGGTATGGCTGTGCGAGTGGAGGTAAACTGGAGTCCTTTTAAAAACAACCAACGACAACAACACACCCCCCCACACGTTAATAGCAACAACAGGATGAAGAATGGTAAAGAAGCACTGAACAAATACTTAACATTCAACTGCTGCCAGCATCTGGAACTACCACATTCCGTGACCTGCCGCTCTGATTCTACTTACACCCTCAAAAAAAAATCTCCCTCCTCTTCTTCCAAACTACCCAAGCCCTCATGTGAGTCTTTTACCATTTAACCTCAGCCAAACAGAAGCTATATGGAAATCTCCCTAGGTGTGGCTGCCTTTTCTGAGGCATGGAATTGAATTTGGCAGAGCTGAAAGTAAAGCATCATCTCTTGCCCTGTACCCTCAGAGTTAGGGAGTTTTGAAGGCATTTCATTTTTTTGCATACCACAGGCTGATTTTTGCACACCACAGGTGCTTGTGATTCATCCCCAGAAAGTTCAAGATTAGATGACAGAGACCACTGGTCTGGTACAATCAGTTCTTTCTATACTGTTGCAATTGGGCCAGTACCCTCCTTCTGACAATACCTGATGTTTCAGATAAGCCTTCGCTACATTGATTTAGGTAGTACTGTAATTAGGGAGAGGGCTCTTTTCCCTACCAGAATATTAATTTACACACTGAAGTGAGACACTGATTACAAGAAGGGGAACAAAGACTAAATTCTGCACCCATTTATGCCCTCACAGCCTCCAGTGATGCCAATGGGAGCTTGCCGGGAGGTAATCAAGGGCAGAAATTGACTCACCGGCTCTTTGCAGAAAACTTGCCCTAACCCTACATATAAATGATAGTGGTTAGAATAAGGGAACTGGGGGTTTGTGGCAGCAGCACAATGAAAGCTCACTGTATCGGCATGCAGAGAAATAGAACATTCCTTGATAGCCGTGCCTGATCCAGGAGCTGCACGAGGGTGATAAAATTCTGTAGAAGGGTAGCAGTTATGCCCACTGACTAACCCCAGAAACTTTCCTGATCAGCCAAACAGTTTGCTTGATTGGGGACAGAACTGCAGAAGCCATAACTGTAGCCATCAAGACAGGGTCAGGGAAGAAACGTGAAGGGGTGGGTGAGGAATACGATGAGAACATTGCACCTTGCAAACAGCCAAGGCGCAGCTAGCTTAGCAAAGGCCATTGCTTTGGCACAGCAAAACCAGAAGCAAAGTCTCCTTTACTAATGTGCTCAGCCATATGGCCACGGAATTCAGCTATAAGCAACCAGGGAACCCGCCGTCCCCTAGTTTTCACTGCTTTTCTGCAGACAGATAGTACAGCATCTTCCCAAGCTAGCAGGGCTCATATGGAACAAATGGCTGCTGTGCAACGTGAACGCTGGAGATAACGTTTTAGTGCCATCCATTGAAGAATTCCCAACCTCAGATTCAAGCTGGGACAACCATGCTAGTAAAGTTATAGCCCCCCTCCAAACTGGATACACATGCTTTTTGGGTACCAAGCATTCCTAGTAAGCCATAGTATCTAGGGTGTTGAAACTTAAATGGGCATCAGCAGCTGGGCTGAAGGCTTACTAGAGAGTGCTGTACTCCACCCAGGTGATCTAAACCCGTGCAATTACCTTACAAAACCAAACTTTGCTTTGATTAGACAGGGAAAGTCACCCCCCCCATGCCCCCTTCTAGTAGATTGACAGAGCTGACTGGGATCCCAGGGTTAGCTCTGCACCCCCCACCTTGCAGGAAATGAATTAGTATTGCAGCCAGAGTGCAAGTGCAGAAAGCCTGTATAATCTAAGTAGTAAAACATCCAGATGAAAAGATTATACAGTACATTAAAAACATAATTACGGCAAGTCACTCCAGAGCTTAGATGTTAAAGCGACAAGGGTAATATTTTAAGCCTCCAGAAAGAAGAGCAGTCCTTCATCTTTACTTTTAAAGCTGATGGCTCATGCAGCTGTGGCTACCATCGTGAAAGGCAAATGGCAGACACACCTTTAGGGAGAAGTCATGGGAGCCCTTTTGGAAGGATTTTGGGGAATTCTTTCAACTTCAGTCTGCAAGTTTAGGTCTTACCAGCTCTGAGTCTCAAGGCCATACAGTACTTCTCACCACACCATGGATAAACGAAAAAAACAAAAACAAAACAAAAACAAAAAAAGAGTCTTGTATTATCAAAGCCACAGGGAGTACAACACTATGACCTCTTTTAGTGACTGTTCTGCAGTGTTGTAGTAATGGGAGTAAGGAAACTGCCAAGTATTTTAATAGCACTGCACTCAAAGCGCAAGCGTAGCCCGGTCTGGGAGAGCTACCAGATAGGGATCCGTGCTTCAGCTCAACTCATAGAGGCTTATGCTTTAGTTTTGGTTCAATTCCCTTTGACTGTTAAGGATGGGCATTTCAAAGTAAGTCAGTCTCTGCCCTTAGGCCCATTACTGGAAATGAGACACCACTGTCATTGTCCCCAGAGCAGGTACAGGCATGCTCCAGAGACTGCTTCTACATACAATAGACGGACGAACTTCTCCCTACTAGACAAGCAACTTACAATCAATTCCCCCCCGGGTGATGATAAACTTTTGCCACACGGCTATCTCTAAACAGCTAATTGGCAGCTTTTCACAAGGAAAAGCCCTGCGTTATTAAGCAACACAATTTAAATCCACTGCTATTTACACACACACATAAAAAAGGATCTCCCACAGGAAATAATCTTTTGATGTTACAAAGCCCACAAGATAAACACCCTAAAAGAGAATGAGAACATGTACAAAGATTCCCCCACCCCAATTAACTCAACCAGCTTGTCAGCTTCCACGCAGCCAAGAGACGGTAAAGCTCTCACTTGGTTAATAAAGCACCAGTACCTAACGCTATATGAGGCACATGCATCTCTAGGAGGAATCAGCAGCACCATTCAAATCCAAGCCATGGTCAAGCATTTAGCAGCCCACCCAGGTCCCTCAAGGAATGGGATTAACGAAGCTATAAAACAAATGAAGACTGCAACCAAGAGCACAATTACCTCCTAGTGCCCTCCCTCGGAGGAAGGTCTGCAAGAAGTGCATACTCCTCTTTTTTCAATCCCAGAGGAGGTAGCAGTATTAGCCAGATGTGATCCAGTCTACTCAGTTACCACCACTCCAGCCTCCCCGGGCTCTTTCCACCCCCTCAGGGCTGCTCAGACCAGGCTTAATGAAGTGCACCTGGTCTGATCTGCTAATCACTGACGTGGAGACTGGGGCTTCTCTCTCCCGTTCTCTCTCCCTTTCCAAATAAGCAATTAGCATGAATAATTACAGCTCTGATGATAATACCCAGCCACCTTTGAGCGAGAGGAAAAGACTGTAATTAACTCTTTCTTGGGGATCAGTGTGAGGTTGAAATAGCACGGGGCCTATTTAGCTATTTCTTGGGATGCCTCCCAGCTGCCAAGAGGCTTTGCAAAGAGGGTGGGAATGAAAAGGTCAGGTACCCACCAGTTGGAAATCTGTCTGTCAAGCTGGATTTCATATCTCGCTTACCAAACCCGACATTAGAGGCACAGGCTTCCTGAGAAGAAAGAAGCGGCTTTAGTTTTTTCCCTGTGCAATTAGTTGGTAGTGTCTGGAGGAGGGGATGGACGGGCTCCACTGTATGTTTCAAGCCCCTCACGTAGTGAGAGGCTGCCTACAACACCACAGAGTGACAAATTGTTGACTATTAAGAACTTTGCAGCAGTTACATGCAGAGTCTCCTACTTCAAAAGCACAGGTCCCTACCATGTGACCTAAAGAGAGGTGCTGTGAGCAGTAAAGGGTCTATGACACACTTCAGCGCAGTTCTGATTCCGTGCAGTAGAGGGGGGAGTGGTACACACACACACACACACATGCATACATCTGTGCACACACTAGCCAGTTCTCTACAATGCCCTGTGTTACATAGCAGAATTAAGAGCTTGTGGCATCTTCTTCATGAACCTTTCCCTTTCCATCATTTTCAGGCACCTCAATTGCACAGTGTATCTTACAATCTCCTCCCCTTCAGAGAACTCCCAACAGGAAAGATCACATCACCAGCCTATGGTGGATGTTAACTGGTGGCCAGACACTAAAGCAGACTTAGCGACGCAGATTCTGAGCTGCATTTGAGTTGTAGTCAGCACAGCTCCTGGGAGCAGGGGTAAAAGTGACAGTATGCCTCCTGGGCCCAGGGAGCTGAGCATAAGAAGAGCAGCTCAAAAGACTATTCTAACTGGCAAGCAGCTGCCCACAGACCTGTTCCAGCGGACCGGACTAGTTGAGTACAGAGGTGGTCTGGCCACCCTCCTTCATGTCCGGAGAGAGTGGAACAGTTTCCACAACACATGGGAATTCACTTTGCACGAGACAATGATCAAAGTCCTACATCAGGTTGGATGGAGACACTGCATGTGTGTCCTGCACATAGCTGATGTTTTCACTGTGTTAATTGAGAGCATTGGAAGTTTTACCAAAGGAAAAATCAAAGGCACCTGGACAGAGGATAAACAGCAAAATACTAAGGGCTCCTTCACTCCCAAGATCATCAGTGGAGAAGTTCAGCCATAACCAGTAACTGTACAGTAAATGGCACCCTTTAGACCTCGATCCAGACTACTGTGTTATTAGACCTGAATCCTCAGTAAACCCTGCGTCTTACCCGCTGGCCCCAGACCTGGTTGCTCTGTCGAAAGCTTGTGAGCACTGTGGCTTCCCCGTGGGTTATAATTTTTCAAATGGCTCATTCCTGACAGTTCCATTGTGGAGCATTGCTTGACCTCCAGGCCTACACTTCAGTGTAAATCTGTAAAATCTTTATCTCTGGGGGCCTTTAAGCAGACACAGAGTCCAGAGAGGCATGGGTTTTATATCCTCACTCGGAGGCCAGAGTTTGCTGTTCAAAACTGCTCTTTCCGAATGGATAAAGATGCTTACAAAGAAATAGGCAGGTGCATTGGACCCGACGGGGCTGGAATAGAATTGCCTGCTGGCTAAGTATCCTGGTTGTAGAAGCTGAGACCAGCCTGAAAGAGGAATGGGATGCAACTCTAATAGAAATAGTTAATAACAAGGCAATCAAAGATTGGCACCTGTGGCGAAGACAGGCATCTGCCTGATAAACTCCTTGTCTGCTTCTGCTAGCAGTGTAATGTCCACTTGCCCCAAGGGTGTGCTCATTAACACCCCCTCCCCCGAAATACAAGCATCTCAAACACTTTTAAATCTCAGAAGAGTCTGGGCTGATGTGGGAGGAAGGTTCAGGTTTGTCCGGACTCATAATTCTTCGCCATAAAACTACGCTTACTAATGTTTGGGATCTTAGGTGCTGTGGTTATTGTTATAAAAGGGGCCACAGGATGTGGTTGGTTTGCCTTGATTGGGATGATTACATACCTCACGAGAGCTGGATCAAAGCCATAAGTAATTCGTTAGTTCAAACAGAACCACTGAAGAGCAGCACATTAATTCAGCTCTTTGCCTCTGTGAATTATATTAAGGCTCCATTAGGAGAGGTGGATGGTTGTTTTTGAGGTTTTCCAAACGTTTTAATGATTCGTTTCATTGTTAATTGTGGTGACTTGAAATTGACCGGGCTGCAGCCCGGTTTGTGCAGCATCAGGGAATGAGTCTGTGTCCCATCGTAAGTCACAGCATAGGTGACCCTAACTTTTACTGCCTGAGGTTTGTTTTTGTAAATCTAATATATGGTTCTCTTTGGAGAAATGCCTTTATTAAACTGGTATTGTGGGACTCTATCTTTATTGTCTCTTCAAGATGCTAACTTTGCAGTTGACTGATGGAAGATTTTTTTTTTCCAGCTGTTGTTCTTTCTGGCTTGTGCATCATGGTCTAGTTATTTCGTAGTCCTGCCTTGAATGCAGGGGACTGGACTAGATGACCTCTTGAGGTCTCTTCCAGTCTTACACTTCTATGATTCTATGATCATTACGACCAATAATTCATATCATGGGAGTTACCCCACATAGGCAGACCCCTGAGACTGAGTGGAAGCCCACTGAAGTGACTGGAGCTCCACAGTGGTGCATGCATCTACACAAGCAGAAGAGTTTGCAGGATCAGGACCGCAGGTCCAATTGCAGAAGCATTACCATGGTGCACAGAGGTACCCACCTCAAGCCGACATTAACTATGCCTCTTACTTACTCAGGTGAGTCAGAGCGGACGATGATAATGCATGAGCCAGAAAGAATCCAGCTTGACTTCCAGATTTCAGGCTGAGTTTGCAGCACTGGTAGTTAGATTGCATTAAAAAAATCATTTTACTAGCAATGTGGACAAATCCTGGAGAGACCAGGAACATGGTGCCCCCCTTTTCTTTTCAGAGCAGAACTGCCCTTTAAGGTTCTGATCCTGCAAACACTGTAAAGTGAAATCAGTGGGATTAGTCATGGTACTAATATTAAACACGTGTAAATATTTGAAGAATTGGGATCTTACAAGTGTGCTTAACTGCACACAGGTGCCTTCCATGCATGAGTGTTTGAAGGACTGGGACCTTAAGACTCAAAATATGCTAGGGATGTGAATACCTTCATCCTCTTGTTTTTTTCTTTTAAGAAAATGGGAGGAAAATAACAAAGCGCACTGACAGAAGTGTGTCTGGGATAAGGCCAGGTTTAAAATACACACTCTGTGCAACAGCTTGGTAAGTCCTACTTAGAAAATTGTTAAAGCACTCAAATTATTGTCTCCATAAATATTTTATTGCATTTTAATTTGCTTTTGTATGTTGTATGGTGCCCTGAGCACTTTGACTTCATAAATGAAATTATTGTTATATTGAGAGACTTTGCAATGTGAAAATTAATGTTTAAATGCTTGGGGGCTTATAAAAATTTCAGCAGTTTTTCTAATCTAATGATAGCACAGATTTTTCAGCTACCTACCAGACATTGCTGGTCAATAATCTACAGAGGAAAAACATAGCTTCTCATATTAAAAGGTGGGGGAAAGGATCAGCATTCTTATCCCCAACACAGAGAGGCAAAGTGACCCGCTCAAGGTCCCATGTAGTAGAGCCATGAATAGAACTCAGATTTCAAGACTCCTAATTCTGTGCTGTAACCACTAGACCATGCTTCCATTTCTACAAAACTTCTTTTGTGACTAGGATGTTTAAACCTTCTGCTGCCCTCTTGCAGCAATCCCCAAAGCAGTACTGACAGGCTGTAGCGGGAAGTTGCAATGAGAATAGCAGATAAAAAGCTTGGGGTGGAGGATGGGGGAAACCAACCCCTTAAGAAAATGTGGCTAATTTATTACTAATTATTGGGTTGTTACTAAAATGCAAATGCTGTACAGATGTGGAAGTGTTATGTTGCATACACACAATAAACCAAATTCACCACTGATGCAGCAAGTGCAACTCCATCAAAATCAATAGAGTTTTGCAAATTATTGGATTATGTTACTGAGGTGCAAAAGTCCCATAGATGGGGAAGTGTTATGTTGCATACACACACAGTAAGCCAAATTCACTGCTGACTGAATAACTGCAACTCCATTGAAGTCAGTGGAGTTGAGCTCACTTACACCAGGGCTCAATTTGGCACACACACACACAATGTACGATACTCACACGCTCTAGTACATACCTACAGCATCTAAATTCATCTATTACTATTTGACACCTGAGCATCAACAGACTGACACAAAAAGAATAAAGAGACTCACATACGTTCTAATAGGCCCAGACATGCCAACAGACTCATGCGCAGACACACCTACACAGAGATCTGACAAAGATCACTTGCACACGTGCCCTCATGAAGCAAAACAAGAAAAAAAATCTGGAAAAAAACCAGCTGAAGACATTACAAGGAATAGAGTACATACACGTGACCTGAAAGCCATTCAAAATGCATCTGAGACAGCAACAACAACAAAAAAGGGGCGGGGGGGGGGTGACATGTCTGGCTTTTGGAATAAAGTCACTTCTCTGACAACGTATCCTCTGGTCTGTGATTCGTGTGTCCGACTACATCTGGAGTCAGAGCAGACACTATCTAATGCTTCTGCGGCATGCAAGTCCACCTAGCAATGAATGGTTGAAAATGATGACATTGCTACTGACAGAGAACTCAGGGACAGCACTCTCCAGCGTGCACCGCAAACTTCATTATGTGCATTAGTTGGAACTGGTTGACACCTTTGGCTGCCTGGGAGTAAAGAAAGGCTACAAGTGCCAACAGCATCACAAAGGCTGAGCAAAGCAATGAAGAATGAAGCCAGGCAGGACAGGGGGAGAGAAGAGGAAAACGACGCACTGTTCCTTTAAGAGCCCGAATACAGAGCTCATCATTTTGTATTTCAACGTGGTACCTGAAGCGCTCGCTCGCAGGAAAACTGAAGAACTGTGAATCTCAGCAGAAATGGGGGCTGCAATTATACCCTGCTACCAAGGGAGAGGATTAAATAATTAATCACAAAAGTAACTGAGTGTTAACAAGCCAAGCTGGATCAAACTGCATGAAAGATGCAAGAGTCCCGCAACCCTCTTCAATACGCTGACACATCTCATTTTAATAACTTTACTATCAGGATTCCAGAGGATAGGCTGTAAATAAATAAATACCAGCTCAATTTCACCAGCACTTTCCGGCTGGAGAAGGAATGCAAATAGAGTAACTGAAATCTCTTGCTCCCTCGAACTGGACCAGCATCTTCCCAAATCAGCATTACGGGGTGGCAGAGCAAAGAGGGGAGGCATGCAAAAATCTCCTTTATTAGAGGTTGCGATTACAAAACCAAGCAGAAGCTGCTGAGATCTGGGGCCCATTGTATTCTGATGGTTTGGGATGGGGTGGAGGGAATGGGAGATCCAGATACCTGGCGCTGACTCAGTTCCATCTTTAGCTAGAAGGGGTTCG
The DNA here is from genome assembly GCF_015237465.2 of Chelonia mydas. NCBI lineage: Eukaryota > Metazoa > Chordata > Testudines > Cheloniidae > Chelonia > Chelonia mydas. Next base: position 19,827,905 of record NC_057853.1, on the reverse strand, counting down.
GTGTTCAGGATTTAATTGCAGAAGTCTGGTGATGGATGCCACGGTGATGGGTAGGGTCTGATTAGACAGATAAACAGATAGACACCCCCCAGCTCAGTCCGTGATAAAGCTGGTGCATTTCTCTCATTATTATTTTACACTGCTGCCAGTGCTCATTCTTGACCCTGGTGGTGCTTGTGGGTACCATTTGCATCACAAAAATGCTATACCATGTCATGACTACAACATAAACATTATCAGGTCACGATACTAGACTGGGACAATCCATCCTGCCAGGATGTGACTCCAGTCAGCAAACTGGGGGAACAGCCCCGCTGTCAAGTCCTACTCTTTTACTTTGGAGTGGTGATCTTTTAAATACAGACAGTCTTACTGAATGTATTTGACCTATTTCTGTCAGATTTTTCCTACCCCATCAATAATATTGTTGTGCCTACCAGGGAGAATAAGATCCATTGTACAGATAGTTATGAAGGGCTCCATCATGCCACTAGCTATATAAATAGTCTAAATACTGAGATCTGTTTATACAGTAACATTTTTCGCAAAGGATTCCAAAGGGCTTTGCAAAATTAAACTGATCTACAGACAGAGATAACTTTATCCATCACTAAAATGCAGCCACCAATGGAAGGGGCACCTGTTTAACCACACACAGAAACTTGTAAAAATCGGTGTAACTTTGTATACTTACTGGTAAGGTACATTCACATGCACCACTGAAATAGACCCTCAAGGTGGTAATTTGGTTGGTTTGTTTTGATTTTAGCATTTTAATCCTTTTGAGCTGGACAGATTGATTTCCATGCAGTTGAGTGTATGATGGTGTTTCAAATAAGACCTCAAGATGTGATTTTCAAAAGCATCTAAGTGACTCTGGAGCACAAGTATGATTACAAGTCTTACTGCAAGTCAATGACTTTTGGTGGGACTTGTGCTCCAAAGTCATTTAGAGTCTTTTGAAACTTCTGTCTTTAAAACTCAAGGCCCTGCCTGCTCTTCGATATTAAAAAACCCCTGGCGCTTATCATAAACGTAGAGATTTGGTTCACCAATCTGTGCCTCAATTTCCCCATTTGTAAAATGGGGATAACTATACCTACCACACAAGGATGTCGTGTGATCCTACACACGTAGAAAAAAAACTTTGTTAACTTGAGGTTGCTCAAGTGTATTTCTTCACAGCAGTGTAAGCATTAAATAGCAGGGAAATCATACACTAAGACAACATTCAGACCTAACACAAATCCCACTCTCCAAGCATCAGTTCCTTACTCTCATGATACTCAACCAGTATTCACATGAAAGACTCTTCATCTCAATTTGTATCTCCCACCAAAATGGAATGAGAAAGGTAGTCATATTTTGTGTAGTTAAGATGTCCAGGTGTGGAAACCGGTCCCACAAGCCACAGAAAGAATGAAGACCATCACTGGAGAATAAGAGCTTTGGCAATCAGCGCTGGTATCTGAATTTTACCAAATCTCTTTCAGGTTGCTAGTAGGAAGGATGGTCTTGCAGTTAGGTCAGTGGCTGCAGAGGCAGAAACCTGTGGTGAACCAGGGTTGGTTTCCTTTGATGCAACATTAAGGTTGCCCTGTTAACTTCTGCCCAGCTTGACTTTTTGAGTGCTTAAGATGGAACATGCAACCCCCAATGGATGTCTAGATTGCCATTTAGTATTTCAGAAGTGTATGTTTATCTAACTTTGGAGAAAACATTCTCTTATTTAAGAACTATAGACTCTGATCACACCGGGAAGGAAGGTATCATATTTTAGGATGGGCAAGAGGGATGAGTTAAGGGTGCAGATTCAGACTGTACTTATTCACTTCCTGACTTCGGAGCACCGAGCTGTGGAACCTCAAGCAGGCACTAACATAATCATTTGCATTTTTGTATATGCAATCCCACCCCCCTCTTATCTAAAATGACATCAAGTCCCCTGTGGTGCATCATGTACATTAAAAACTCCCCTGTGTCTCTGAATTACTTTCATGTCCCCCATTCCATTTCTATCCTTGAAGTACGGTATGTGTGTATGTTAGGGGAGGTAGCGGGGAGGCATATCCTTCCCAAGCATTCCTTCAGCCAGCAGTCTAGAAAATGCCAGCATACAAAAGGTTCAGCTGATGTGGAAATGCAGCTTCTTTTTGAAAATGAGGAACTGAGCCACCAAAACAGGTTCAGTGCAGCTAAACTGATCCCCTGAATGGTAGTGGTAACTGACACCTTCAGCCCAAATAAGAACCAGTGGAATATTCAGTAAACAGCATTCGATACTTCTGTACTGAGGGAAGAAGCAATGAAACACTTGGAAACTGGCCATACCATGTTACCCTGGGCTAGTGTAAAAGACTCGGAGAAATTGCTTGTTTGTAAACATACTGTGTGTTAAGGAGTTTTGACTACTACATCAATAATTGTGGTGTCCTTCAGGAATTTGACTCAGTGCAATGACTGACTCACATGGATAGGTTTTTTCCTATGGAAAGGGTGTTCTGGGGCTCCCCATCGCACACACTTTCCACCCTTCTGCCCCATTTACTCCTCAAGTGTCACATTATGACAACTCACCCTCTGGCCGGGAGTGGTTGCACTGGACTCCCTCCAGGTCCCATCAAAACTGCTCTAAGCAGTATCCAGAGTTGCATTACAGTGGCATGAGTCGCTCCTCCAGTCCCCTCCCCAAAGGCTTAACCCCTGCAGGTCTGGAAAAGGAGAGATCTAAACCTGGACCTCACCTGCCTATGACACCAGAATGCACAGGGAGTAGACCCTCCAGGGCTGCCTCTGAACTTCATGTCTAAAGTCTGAACTTTTCCTTCAGCCCTGAAAGGATTTCAGCTATTTTCTTACGGGCATTGTGTGTCAGTGAGGGGTGTTGAACTGGCAACCCCGGTGACTGAGGCCAACATTTTCAAACATTCAGTGTCTAAAGCTGGGCTCCTAAAACAATATTTAGCCACTGAGATAAAAGTGACCGGGGCGTAGATCCTCAGCTGGTGTAAATTATCATAGCTCCATTGACTTGTAATAACAATTTACACCAGGGAAGGATCTACCAGCTGATTGGGTGAGTGTGTTTTTCTAAAAATTGGGCCACTTACAATACAGGTGCCTAAGTACAGTATGTGTTTAGGAGCCTAACTTTAGAAATCAACTTTGAAAATGGTGGCCTTAAGCTCTCCGTTTCACTATAATCAGAAAAAAGAAAAGGAGGACTTGTGGCACCTTAGAGACTAACCAATTTATTTGAGCATGAGCTTTCGTGAGCTACAGCTCACTTCATCGGATGCATCCTTTTCTTTTTGCGAATACAGACTAACACGGCTGTTACTCTGAAAACTATAATCAGAGCAGATCTGCTGGAATTGCTTCTTTCTCTTCAAACCAGTCTATACATCAGGGGCTACTATTTAATATTAAACATAGAAAGGGCTTTATCCTAGTCCCCTAGTTTTTAGGCTTTTGGTCTTGCCAGAAAAGAACAGAAATTCTGAGTGCACAAGTACCTGAATTTCTCAGGTTAGACCTGTTTTGTTTTTTTAATATAACTATTGCTTGGTGATGAGCAGTGGCTGTTTTCATGGTATTAAGGAGTTCATTAGAAAGCATGAGAGGCAATTCAAAGAAAGAAAACGCACAAGAGATCAGCTGTTCTGGGAAGCGACTCTCGCTTTGCAGAGGGAACATGAATATAACATTGATATTTAAATTACTTGCATTCTGCAATTTTCTCGTTTTTATGATCAGTTTTAGATCACAAGAAGGGAAAAGGGAATGATTTTCCCCCTACTTTTCATTCTGGGGTAAATTTGTCAAACCACTCCCCCCCCCCCCCCCCCAAAAAAAAAAAAACCCCAACAGCAGACCCTGCCAATAGTTCTGGGACATACGAAGATGTGGTCTGTTCGATACAGAAGGGCAGTATGTATTAGGTTTGCTAATGGCCCACGGTTGTGTTTTCTAACTAGGATCACTGTGGAGATATACTCCCATGGGTGAGGAAGGGCTTCTCCGATGAGAAAGGCCTGTGCTATTGGACCCACATCTTGTACCTATTTCTTGTTGTATTGGCAGGCTTGTAAGAGATGGTTTAGTGAGCCTGTATGGCCTGAATGGAACTTAATCACAGAGAATACTGTGGTAAGAGAGCATTTGCAAACAGCTATTGTAGAGAGGGAGCTGAGATGACCACTGTTTCCCCCTCACTTAGCACAGGAGGTACCTCTGGTAACTGCATGGGTCAATGAATACAATATAAATACCTAGACAGTTGGCATATATTGACTTTTAATTGCTTCTGTTTTTTTACCATGGGTTTGCAAAGCACCTGGCACAATGGGGCCCTGATCCACCCCCAGACCTCTGGGGGTTGCTTTAACTGACATAGATAATAACTCATTATCAATAGAGATGCTCATTTTCCTCCCTAGGCTACAGAGCCGCTTCTTTGCCTGACTCTAGAAGTTGAATGGCACTGTGCCCTCATGTGGGGATGGTCATCTGGGTATAATGGCTCTTGACGACATGCCATTTATTTGAGAATGGGAGTTGTACAGTGTTTCTTAAAAACCCTGTAAAACACCTGACATACAGACAGACTATCCTGGGGACTGTTCAAAGTGTGTGGGTTTTTTTTTTTAAATAAGGAATGGAGTCCACACCATATCAATAATTAATCCCTGAATTATACAGTGCTGGAGAATTCTCTGGCTTCATAATTAATCTGGCTGTACTATGTAAAGGGGAAAGAGGAAGAAAAGGAAATTACACACACAAAACTAGGTTAAAATAACCTTCAGGGTCTGAGTGAACTCAGGAAGAGGAAAAAAGTTCAGCATTCAGGCTTCAGCTGTGGACTGAGATGCAGTCCTAACTCCAGAACACTCAACCTGCTGAAGAAGTTCAAATATGTGACACAGGATTTTAAAAAGTATGACAATGACAAAAGATGGCAGACACAGACAAGGAAGCATGACATGATACAAGGGTCATTTATGTAAAGGGACAGCATCCATTAATTTAGATCCTGCTATTTATACTTTCTTAGGAGAAAAAGTTTTACAAAACCTAACAGGGCGGGGGGGGGGGGTGGGGGAGGGACCTTGAAAATAGTTTTTTTGTTTTAAACATTCACCCCTAGTGTTGAAAAACCCAGCGACTATAACACTGTTAGAGCGGATGGAAAAAACAGATTTTCTGTCCTGGGGGAAATGCCAATGGTTCAACATTTGTTTTTATTCCAAAGCAGATGCAACGTTGAGATAGCAAAACTTTTTGCAAAATGAAAAGTCTCCCAGGACACATCATAGCAGCTCAACCATGCTGGTCATAATGCACCAAGAGAGATGAAATCTGGCCAGTGAGCTGAACCTATATTGGAGAATGGGGCATGAGGGGACCTGGAACTACAACTCCCAGGAGGCAACATGGCAGCTCACACAGAAATTAATATTGACCTGAAACAAAACGTTTCATTCAGATTTTCCTGATGGACACAATCTTTTCCCATGGAAAAATGTTTCTTTCAAGAAAACTTCATTTTCCTGTGGGAAAATGTTTAGTTCAAAATTTTTCAACCAGCCCTAAACATTATGCTAATGCATGTGAACTAGCACGTGAAACTGATTGGTCAAATTTCACTGTCCAAGCTGTGAGGTGCAAAAAGCAAACGAACACCACATAAGCAGTGTAAAATAGATTTGATTGTTTCAGTTTTAATAATCTAAGATGTTATTATTAACACAGATAAGAACGTTTTTTAAATATATGATTTTTATCACAAGTGTCTCTTTAAGATGGATACATTTCCTATATAATCTTGGTTACAGATTTCAAGGGTCAGAACATGTGTATCATACTGTTAGATAGCATCAGATCTGTGTTCAGCCAGGGATGTTACAGTGGGTATTATTAAAACATTGCTTTACACATGTGAAAGTAATTAGTTACCTGGGTTTTGCTGGAATGGCCAGTAACACTAATTACTTTCAACTGGTAAGTGTCAGCATTTTAATAGCAAACACTGTCATTCTTTCCTTTGAGCTGACAAGGTTGCCACCTTATAGTTATAGCCTCTGCATTCTATACTCAGAGATACTGTAATGTGAAAATCTGGAATTTTACCTAACTCTAATTTTTGCCAAAACATGGCAGAATTTTGAAAACATTTTTCACCATGTTACATTTTCCCAGTTTTATTATATTTTGAAATCTACATAGTCTAGTTTCACAAAGCTGGAAGCACCAATCCACTTCTGCAGTGCAGGAGTCTCCCTCTGGCAAATAACTGTGAAACTGAAAAACCAATTACTTCACTCTCTTCCCGACCTCGTGAATCTTGGGAAAAGGCTTGGGGTTTGGCTGGTGGATCAACATAGTTATAGAATCATAGAATATCAGAGTTGGAAAAGACCTCAGGAGGTCATCTAGTCCAACCTCCTGCTCAAAGCTAAACTAAATCATCCCAGCCAGGGCTTTGTCAAGCCAGACCCACATACAATGTTCCCATTCCAAAACACTCCCTCCCCTCAGCCCATATTGCAAACTAGGTTGGAGAGACGTGAGCAAAACACAGCTCTGTGGCAAGCAAAATGTCTGGACTTCCTTCAGCCCTAAGCAGGAGAACCACATTGGTTCCACTCCTTCTTGGGCATTCCATGCCCACAAAGGATTGGGCAGGGGAAGTAGGGAGACCGTGACTTTGCCCCTTAAACTCTTCTAACCTGAGCTGAATTTGAAGAAATGATCTAAGGCCTGATCCAGTTTCCACTGAAGACAATGGGAGATTTGCCATTGCTTTAATCTGGAACAGGGTCAAACCCCTAGTTTCGATATCCCACTGCCAATCTTGAGTCCTCTTTCATGTTTATCAATCTGTTTGCCCTTTTCCAGATCCCCGCGCAGGACACACAGCAAGGGGACAGAGCTCTCCTTATTAAAACAGGAGGTTTGGTGTTATGCATCTGGGGAAGGAACAGAAGTTAAGGGAGCATCTGTTGTTATCAGACAATTATCGCAATGCTAGTGCTACCAGTCACCACCGTAATTGTTGCACTCATTAGAAAATATCCCTAAATTTAGCCTACAGCAAGCTAATCTTGTTCAGCTTTGTGCTTGTTCCTGTAATTTGCAGGAACATCCCCCTTGCCAGATTATGAACAGACAAAATACAGACCTCAGTGCTTATCCTACAGCCTTATTATTAAATTCAGGTCTCCATCAGCTTAAATATCTTTCTAGGAGCACAAATTCAGTTCAGCTGAATGCTGAAACCTTATCTAATGCTATTGACATGTCCTGTCCCCAACTTTTAATAGAAACATTATCAGGAGAATTTTTTTATAATTAAAAAAATTCTATGCTATTCACTTGGGTTCATAACAACTCATGGAAAACATGAAACTGAAACCTGCTTCCTTCTCAGACATTTTCCACTGGGACAGGGGAAGGAGGCCTACATCTATCAAAAGGGCAGTGAAACACACAGAATTATTAATGCCAGTCAGAGGAAGATTAGAACTAGATTTTTTGGCTCCCAAGCCAATACTCTGGTTTCTAGACCAAATGTCAAATAAGAAGCAGAGGAAGAGGATTCATTTTGGCTGGGTCTGGGGGTGTATTTTGTGCATGTTTGATGCTTCAAAATCATACTGGAGGTTTAGAGGGGCATGGGAGCATGGGTAGAGCGTGGTAACAAGTCAGCCTTTGAGACAGAAAATTGTACAAGTTCTACTGTGGATGCGCAAATAGTGATTTTTGCTTTTAATGCAGCCAACTTTGGATGGATTTTCATGGGAACAGCAAAAGGCTTCTCTATGTCCACAGGATTGTCCCCCTGCCAAACTTTAAGGCCCTAATCCAAACCACAGAGCTGCTTTGGCAGTTTAAAAAAAAAGGCAGGGAATGTTTTTACAGTGACAGAATTACCTGTTTCTGTCACACTTTTCATTCAATTCCAAAAATATCTGAAATACTTCAGGCCAGATTTTAAAGTCTGACAGAGTTATAAGCAACTGAAAACAGACAGTCATAATACAAAGTGTTAGGCAACCTTAATAATAGGTCTCATTATGCCTAGAATGACATGTATACATATGAGCACTGAAACACTTCTTTTAGGAAAAATACTCAGATAGAGAACTTCATGATAACCCTTAAACTAGCCAGGAAGCAAAAAGGTCCTGTCCTATGGTCCTGGTCCTGTGAGGTGCTGAGTGCCCTCTGTTTGCACTGGAAATTGAGAGTGCTCAGTATCTGCCTTTTTTAACACCTCTTCCTAATATGGAAACATCATTCTCAGTAATACCACTATCAGGCCAGCTGGGGAGAGTAAGCAGACTGTATTTGGGGGTAGCCTGGATCCTCTACATGAGGTTCAAGCTGCACACGTTTTGGTTAGCCTCTTTTGAATGGAGGTTCTTAAACTTTATCGAACCGTTTTTGCTCATTTCTGCAAAAAAGTGTGACTTTGGAATATTGATTTAAATAATTCATATGCATGAGAGACAGACAGATGCTGAAAAAAAGTTCTACAGATGACAGGGAAATAGTAGATCAAGACATTTCCTTGCTTTCTTTGAGTGACGGCACCCAGTCTGCTTTATATTGTTCACAGACTTAGAAAAGTTCGGCAAAGCCTTGCAGAACAGGCTGTAAGGTGTCTAGGCACTGGCACAGCACGGCTGTCATTACACACTGAACAAAAATCTGTGTTATGAAGAGAAGTCTGTAACCCTGACTTCAGATCAAGTGTTTTTAATATGCGACGTACGCTCAAGTTCCTGGCTGTCCATACACAATGGAGAAAGTCAAACCTCTGACACAAGTTTGGCTTGGGATTATAAACAGAAAGCTGTCATGTATTTAAATAATACCCAGAATGTATTGTCTGTGTTGACCCTTGGGCTCCTGGCATCTTGGAAGCTTTGGAGCATTTTTTTGTACTTAAATGGCTCCTGTCAAACAATATTATCAGCCAAGTACATTATTTCCTTCTCACAGTGAGATTCTGTATGTTTTCCATAGACCGTACATTAGTTGGCAGTGATCTCACTGACTTTCCGCAACGTCACACATTTCAGATCTGTTCTTTTTTGGTTTGTTTTAATTTGGGATGGCCAATGCTCTCTGAGTACAATGGATGTCACTTTTCCCAGCATCCAAAAGATGACTGGCTGACCCTACACTAAACTCAAGGGCACTTCTCAGTTTGTCTGTCTGTAATGCGTTAGCTGTTGAATGCCACATCTGATTGATTCTGAAATTTCATGGAATGTTCTTGGCATCAATGGGCAGAAGCCTATTGATTTGGGTGAAAATCAGAAAATAAGACGGGGGAAATGGGGGGAGGGAAAGACATGGTGTCCCCGGCATCTGGTTAGCATCAGCTTCAAGCAGCTCTGTAATTGTCTATACACACACACACACACACAAGTTGAAAGCAGCCATTTACACATTGCAACCTAACAATGTTCCCATTGCAGCTCTGCCTATCATCCCAATACAGTTTAAAATGTTGACACCCTTGTGATGCTCGCTGACCAGGTGCCAGCTCATGCCAAGGCCCCTTAGGTCTCACTGATCACTGACAAATGCATAGCTGGAGACCAGCCTGCATCGCCTGTGTGCTAGTATTGTTAAACAGGGATTAGAGTTATAAAAACGTGTTTAGCATTAAGACTTTATGAAACGCTTGTGAGTTGCTGCCTGCATTAGTCTCACCAATAGTAGCTGTATCCCATGTTATAAGGTAGCAGTTAAGTGTTTGCTCTGAACGGTAAACCCCACAGGCAGGAGAGACGCATTACCAAGCGTGAAATACTGGTTTTCCACAAGAGGTGTCATCTCCTGCCCAGCAAAAGAAGGCCGATAGACACCAGACAAACCACTGCAAAACTTCAGGGGACCAAAGACTTTGCTGATTGCTCCCCCCATCCATGAAGAGGAGACATGCAGATGAACTCGTCCCATCAGCTTGAACTCTGGGGGAAGGGAATAAAACCCCTGACAAGAAGGAACGACATCTCTTCATGCTACTTGGCCTCTGAGGGGCAAAGATTTCTGAGCATAAGCAAGGCATCCCCAGGTGCTTAACCTGGCTTAGCTCTAAAGGACATATAGAGCTTGCTTATTACAGAAGCTTCTTTTCCCTTTTGAAACTAAGACTTTAACTCACTTGTGTGTGTATGTTTACTTGCTTTAACCTTGTAAATAACTCTTCTCTCTCTCTCTCTCTTAGTTAATAAATCTTTAGATAGTTTATTATTGGATTGGCTACAGGTGTTGTCTTTGGTGTGAGGTCTGAGCTGCAATTGACCTGGGCTAAGCAAGTGGTCCTCTGGGGCTGGGAGCACTGGAATATTGTTGTACTTTTTGGTGTAAGGGGCCCTATTTCTTCCGCTCTCATACTAGAGGTTCATGATTTTGGTGCAAGAGGCCCCAGGTTCAATCCCTGCTGATGACCCAGGCTTGCGGGGCAGACCCCCCACCAGTCTGGATTGCACCCCAGAGCATGACACATGTTAACACACCATACTCCATCTGATACACCATAAGTCAGCCAGAAAGCTACTTTAAAACACCAACATATGTTATCAATGAACAAAGATCTCTTTCTGGAAGTGAGAAATACTTCAGATGAAGAAAGATAATGATACTGTAGTTTAGCCATCAAACAGCAATTTTCATTTGAGAACTACTTTACAATCATTAATCAGTCCTCCCGACACGCCTATGAGGCAGGTAGTTGTTATTACTCCTCTTTTTCAGATCTAGTAAGACAGGCTGGTTGACTTGTGCAAGGTCACAGAAGGAATCAGAGCTGGAATTAAAACTCAGGAGCTCTTAGTTCCCAGGACTATGATCAAATCACTCTTGCTCTGTGATGGACATCGGCTATTTTTGTTATGCCCTGTCAGACTTTCCAAATCCTTTCCACATTCTGACATGCTTTCCTCTTTTCAATGTGACATTTTATTTGAAAAGCTGTATACTCCCGGGGGAAAAAAGCAATGTCCATAATGCATTTCTCAAAGGTAGTTCTGTAGCCTTTGCTCATTGAAATAAACCCGGAAAGTTGGTTTCCGATATACTAAGATCAATTAACATTTCCAGAATGAAAAACCTGAAGCCACTGGATCAAATTCATGGCTGGGGTTACTATTAGTAGTATTATTTGTATGACAATAGCACCCAGCTGCCCTAGTCAAAAGATCAGGGCCCCAGTGCGCAAGGCACTGTACAGACAAATAACAGACAGTCCTAATCCCAGAGCCTTCAGTCCAGATAAGCAAGTGCAGTTGCATTGACAAGAGTTGCACCCATTTACATCACCAGTGAATTTGGCCCATAATCTCAGCATGGGCTCTAGTTCCCCCTTTAAAAAATCCCTAATCATCACCCACTTAAAGCGTTTACCATTATTTTGAAAAACTGCCAGTGATGCACGACACAGGATCAATAAATATATTTTGAAAGGGCAAAATTGGTCTATTTCAGTCAAAGTGAACTGGGAAAAGAAAAACAGAAGGGGGCTGAAACGGTGCGGGTGGAGAATGGTAGTATTGTCAACCGTAAGTGTTCAAAACTCAGAAGTCAGGTGACATTCCCTCCCGCCCTCCCCCCCCCGAACCAAATCATAAGATTATCTTTAGAATCATGAGAATGTGAAAAATGATATGTATCCTTCTGCCTTTAGGGGTCATGTCTGCAAGCTCTTCTCTGCAATCATGAGCGTTAGAAATGTTTTTTAAATGAAAGATGAGATTCTCACCTAATCCCTGACTGCAGCAGGTGGGACCACCAAATATCACAGACTCGTGATAAAATAGCAAGAGTTGGCAACACTGACCAGGTTATGCCAGTCTGAGGACCTGCCCCTCAGCATAAGAAGGTAGTTCTTCTCATAGTCCTTCTCATTAGCCATGTGTGTGTGTGCTTCATCTCATCAATCCCCCTTTCTAGCACAGCCCCTATATTGCTAACTTCTGCCATTAGCTCATTTCTCTTCATTTACCCCAGCCTCGCTAATGTACCTCTCTCAACTCCCAGCCAGGCTCTCCACTTCCTAATTACAGTCAGTTAACTGGTTCGTCAGTTTCCATCAGACATCGATAAACCATCAGTGTTTTCTACTAAGGGCTTTCCACGTCACACAGGACAGACATGCTGCCCTGGCACACCCACAACACAGGGGCCCCTTCCACTTTCCCCAGCCCAACAAGAACACACACAAAATACCCTCACAGTCTCCAAATCCTACAGCTGGTTCTTTTTCACTGTTTCTTATTATTATTATTTCCCACTTATATATCTGAAAACTGTTTGGGGTGAAATTTGTCATTTTGGTAGAAAATGTATTTTTTGTGGAAAAAAAAATATTTCAGTGAAAACATTTTGACCTGGGGTAAAATTTTCAAAAGGGCCCAGGAGCCACATTTTCAAAGGCATTTACGTGTGTTACCCCTTTTTGACCTGAGCAGCTAGTCAAAGTCTAGTTCCCCCTGTGGGCCATTTCTGTTAGGAGGAAAAATTTATGTGGAATTAGGTATCTTTGATGCAATCCTGTTTATTTACAAAGAATGCACCCAAAGTCCTGTTTCCCTGACCACAGAAGGGTCAAACAACTGGAGATAGTTTCTTTACTCACAGTTCCAAGCCTCTTTCTGCCAGCACTCAGCCCAAAAGCTCTCTCTCTCTCTTAGCTGTTTGCTCAGGGTCATGCTACCAGTGCTGTGGTTGGTGCTTCCTTGATGCCTTCTCTCCCTGCTTCTCTGATCTTTCTGCTGTTTCTCTCACAGCTCCAATCCAATCAATGCCCTAGCCCCTTGTGTTTGCCATACCAGGGAAACCCATTGGGCCGTAAGGTTAAGATTCTACCCAAGCCTTGCCATGTGCCTGTGTTTTTGGGGGTGCTCCTATTGCTTCAGCTACCTGGTTACATAAAGGAGCTTAATGGCTTCTTATAACTACAGTAGAACCCCGTTAATCTGACACTCCATTAGCTGGCTCTGCGTGTTAACCGGACAACCAGCGCACACAGATCTAGAAGGGGGAGATCTCTCCTGTGGCCTCGGATGGCGCTGCTGCATGGCACTTTCCCATTCTCCGAAAAAGGAAAAGGAGTACTTGTGGCACCTTAAAGACTAACAAATTTATTTGAGCATAAGCTTTCGTGAGCTACAGCTCACTTCATCCGATGCATTCAGTTGAAAATACAGTGGAGAGATTTATATACACAGAGAACATGAAACAATGGGCTGCATCATACACAAGGGGGGAAGAAAACCTTTTGTAGTGATAATCAAGGTGGGCCATTTCCAGCAGTTGACAAGAACGTCTGAGGAACAGGGGGCCCATGCAGAGAGGTGGCTAGTGGCCTCCCTAGGCACTTAACTCCCATTGAAATTAACGGCATTTATACCTATCTTACTTAGGCACTTTGGAAAATCCCTCTAGGTGCCTATCTGCATCTTTAGGGGCCTAAATACCTTTGAAATCTGACAATCAGCACTTCAGAGCCTACGCCTCATTGTAAATTAGGATGTAAGTCTTAAGTGCCTAAAACACTTTTGAAAAGGGGACAAGGCTCCCAAATCACTTTGGGCCATATTTTCATAGGTATTTAGGCACCTTAAAGACATAGATGGGCATGTGCCTAAGATGCCTAGGAGTTACTAACGATTGGTTCTTAGGACCTTAATGGACCTTTTGAAATTTTTACCCCAGATCTACCATATACATCGGCTTGGAAGATTTAGATTTTTATTGGTAGATGTCAATAAACATTGATTTCACTGTACACATACAAACCGATGAAAAAATATTTCCATCGATGATGATAATAAAGTACAGCTAGGCAAAGGAAGAAAAATGCTGCTTGAGAACTGATTACAGTTGATTTAAGGCTACTTACTTGGTATATTTTGACATGGGACATTGACAATTTGCGTTTTAATGGTTACAGACTTTAACTTTTTGAATCTCAACACCTACGGTTGTTAACTAATTATTGTCTGATCCCACCCCATCATTTCCCACAACTGTGAAAATATAAATCAATAAAAACCGAAAAGAAATGCTTAAAACTCATAATTTTGCACAAGTGCAAAAATTTTAATTAACATTTTAAAAAAATGTTTAAAAATAAACATTCATAGTATCCGTCAAGATTATAAAAAATTGAAATCGAATTCTGCCAAGCCTACATATACATATCATCTGCATGAAATGTTGAGCATCGTTAGGTTTGCTTCGGTGTCTTTTGGGTCTCAATGGCCCTCCACATACAGCATTTAAAGAAAACACTCTGTTCTTAATAACCTCTCACCAACTCCTCTCTCACTGGTAGGCAATGGTACTTTCACGCCACGTGACAAGGGACTTTGTAGTCACATACTGCCAGTGCATGAATTCTGCATGAATTCTCCAATATGGAAAGCGCTGACACTGTGCCAGAAATCAAGTGGGTCATCCTAGCTTTGGATAGAGAATTTGTGTAGTAATGGTAGAGGGGACTGACAGCATGAAACAGGCACTCCGCAGTTTCCCCACACAGCTCTGCCAATGAGTCTCAAACACTGACCTGCAGCCGGCCCCTTGCTATTCCAGTCCTGGGGCCCTCAAAAGCTCTGCCAATGTAGATTAGTCCTGATATGCAACCTCTCTTGCTGTTTCAGTCCTGGGCCTTTCTTGAACAGAGATTCTCAACCGGGTAAATTGGGTAATTGTTTTCACAGAAGATTAAGGTCCATTAAGGACCCTCAGTTGTGGCCACAAAACTCACTGAACCCAGAACTCCCAAGGTGAGTAGCTAATGAATCAATCCAATGGCTCCCTATCACCACTTTTTAAAAGCTTCTTTAAAAAAAAATTCTACAAATATATTAGCTCATATTACAAAGAAAGCACCAACCTCTTCTGTGCTAAATTCCTGTGGAGACATTGAAGTACCACTTTGCAAAAGCAGAATCTAACATTACATGTGCAGTTTTTTACTTTATGTTTTTGCATGCACCATTTTCCACATGTAAGGCTTTTGCACTTGAAAGCTGCATTTGTGCATTCAAATGGATTAGAGAGCCAGGCAGTGATGTCTATTAAACACTGACATTCTGTTAAAGATTTGCAATCTCAATCTTTCTTTTTTCCTTTTTTTTGCATTTATGCATAGGGAACACTTAACTGCCCCAGCCTCTTTGCATGTGCAGATGAAGCGTGCATGCGCTACTCCTGTTCATGCAGCATTTCCACAAGATTGCGTGCCCACATTCAGTCCCCTTGGAAACACGGCTTCTGATTCTGATGTGCAACAGAAAATACAGGGGCTAGCTTTGGGCATAGCCCTGAGCAGTGGGTGGTGTGTAACCTGCACCCCTGCAGGAACGCTCCTGGGAATCACAGGGCCTTACAGACACGCCTTAGGCACAGCTTCCTTCCTTCTTGCCCCTTGCTGGCATTGGTCAACAGCAAATTATGATGCTGGCTCAGCTGTGCTGACTGGCACATTGGAGAGCTGGGAGCCAAGGTTGCACCCACTACCCACCCACGTGTCGTGCAGGTGTGGGGAGCACATCTTCTTACTCCTTTGCCCCTGGACCCAAAGTCCAGATAGACTGTGCTGGGGTGTCTGGCGGGTTATCACCCCTCCAGTCTGGGCACATAGGCCCCACCACAATTTTGCCCAAAGAGATTTTGAGGCAGTATCCTGTATCCTGGAGTTGTCTCTCCATCTCACTCCAAGAAGGATTTACTCTTTCACCCTCAGTGCTGCAAGATTTTATTGCTTTTAATTTGATTACCAGTGTAACAGAGTCATACACTGTTTGCCTCCGCTGCCCAGAGGAAGACTAAGGATGAGAATGGGGCAAAGGGAGCTGTGGAGAGTATAGCGCAGGTGATACTCACCTGGGAGGCCTCTCCATCAGTCTGAAAAATTGGCTTCATTAGTAGACATAAATAAAACATGCCCGGCTATTAGTTATTAATGAATTGTCGAAAGTACCGAAGCGTAGCTATGCTTACAAGAGCAGAATCAAGAGAGGGCAGCTAACGTGCTCACCAGTCGCTGGCTTGGATTCCGATCGTTTTCCCTGGTCCCATGTTTAAGGATATCCTGCTTTTGCTGCTGAAGAAGTAACGACCCCACCAATATTAACTGTAGCAGCTTCAGAGATGTCACCTGCTATTAAATATTCATCTGAAGTCAAACCCTGCAAGGTTCTGATCGCCTTGAAGAGAAAGTATATAAGAAAGGAAGGGTTGGCTGAGGCCCTAGCCTAAGAATTGAGAGACCTTGGGGAGTCCCTGCTTTGCCACAGACATCCTGTGGTACACTTAACTTTTCTGTGCCTCAGTTTCCCGTATCTATATCTTCTTACTATATGTTCCATTCTATGCATCTGATGAAGTAGGCTGTAGCCCGCGAAAGGTTATGCTCAAATAAATTTGTTAGTCTCTAAGGTGCCACAAGTACTCCTGTTTTTTTTTGGATACAGACTAACACAGCTGCTATTCTGAAACCTATAAAACAATAGCTTCACTTACAGGAGCGTTGTGAAGATAAATGCATTCAAGACTGTTAGTTGCTCAGATGCTATCGTAATGGGGGACCTGTAAGTACCTTGGGGAGACAGCTCTATTCACTCTCACTTTTTTTAAACGAAAAATGTTGATTCAGCTCCATGGTGGAAATTAAAGCTGGTATGAGCCCTATCATGACATGTCCCTTATAATGGGATACTTCCAGTTCCTCTGCAGTGAGCAATTCTTAATGCATGAGAATACCAGTCTTGATATAAGAAAACACAGTCTGCTGTGTAGCACAGCCTCAATATAGCATTGTGGTGATGCTATAGAGCAAATAAAGCAACAGGTCAGATGGGCTTGTCACTGACTCTGGAGGAAACTTTCAGTGACAACGTTCACACAAACAACATGTTAGTCAATTTTGACCTCTTCTTATGCTGAATGAAGGTGGAACAATTCCAGACATTTGTAAATACATCTAAAGGACAAGTTGGGTGTCTTATGAGCACAACATAACCTGTCTGAAAACCTGGACCTCAGTGTTGCCACCTCCCACAATGACATCCTGAGTCTCACAATATTGTGTGTTTTTCTTTTTAAAAGCTCCTATAATAATTTGATTGTGTGTCTCAGCTTTTATTTAAAAAAAAAAAAGAAGTTTCTTGTCCTGATGGTTGCAGAGAAAAGCTTGTAAATGTGACCTGAGTGAATGCTAACGATTCAGAAACCAGAAGGCAAAGAGAAAGAACCCTCCCCTTTTTTAAAAAACAAAACCTCATGATTTTGGAGGACCGGAGTGACAGCGTTTGAATACCTAGGACAGGCTATAGTGACAAAGTGCAATAAAATCCCAAATCACGAGCACTGCACATAGGGAGACTTTGACATGACAAAAATAAATATATTTTTAAACAAGCTATTTTAAAATACATTTCTCCTTTAATCATAGGAAATGAGTTCAGGGTTTTGGATTTCCACTGCCAGAAGTGAAGACACCACTAACACCAAAAGCACAAGGAATGCAGCTACCTTTATCTCTTCAGGTGTTTGTGATCCTATCAGCTCTTGCAAGACAACCCAGCTCTCTGGGCTAAGGTTGTGGGAAGTACATAAGAAGTCAATTAGTTTACCTTTAAATTGCAGTCATTTGTATTTTTCAAGCCTACACATGTATCTTGTTAATGATTTAGTATCTCTAACAGTTTTATTTATTTATAAAATCATGTCAGTTCACTTTAGTAACTTAAGAACAACTCAGAGAAACCAAGACAGAGTAGAATTTAGGCCAGATTTGGCGACTGGCTGAATGTCAGACAAGGTCGTATGGAAATCACAGCTACATTCACCGTCGAAAGGGGACCCTTGTTTTTAAAAAAAGAGATGCTTGCACCATGGCAGCTACAGTTTTTTCCATTCTTGGAATGGAAAATACACCAATGCTGAGGAAAGGTTCGTGTGGCAAATGATCAGTTTTTTAAGCAGCACCGTCTGTAGAGGGTCAAGTGGAGCCTTGGATCTGGGCTCCCCTGCCAGAGAATGGCTGGCTGCAGCAGTGAGTCAGGGACAGAGCAGTAGGCAGCAGTGGTGCCAGCCCGATGCCTGCTGGGTTAAGCTGGGATGCTTCCCTTGCCAGGGAAGATCAAGAGCTCAGGAACGGAAAGAAGACAGGCATTCACATGTGCTAAGAGGAATAATTTCTCCCAGGTCACGGTGCCAGAGGATTAGTTTGGGAAGAAGAGCCCGAGAGTTTGCCTGGTGAGTGAAGAGGAGATACACTTGGAAGAAGAGTGTCTCAGGGTAAGTGTGTGACTAGGAAGGAGGAGAGGGGGGAAAGGGCTAGCCTGGGAGGAAGAGTCTATCTGGGGGGAGGGAATTGCAATTAGTTAGAGGAAACTGGTGTGTCCAACAAACCACCCTCAATATCATGCAGTTTAAATCTGACACTTGCTATTATGGGTCACTGCTGAGGACTGAACCCAGGAATGATACTCTTGAAAACATCTGCCTCAGCCACTGGAGCTGAAGGAATACCTCCTCCAGCTGGTAGCTGTAGTAGACTCATATCCGGTATGGGCCTGCCACTAGGGTGGAACACATATGGAACAGTGGGTTACATAAACACCTTAGTTAGATGATAAATAGATGGGATGGAGTTGGGGAGGTATATTTTCTGCTGTCATGTACACATCCTTCTCTGGCTACATTGGATACTTCTTCCTCTCTGAACAGACTTTGTTCTTTGAAGTAAACTGATTGATTTGTTGGGGAGGGATGTGGGGTTTGGGATTGACAGATGTCTCCTGCAGGGTTGAGCATCCCCAGGGATGCAACGGACAGTTAGAAAGTATGAAAAGACTAGAGCAGAGTGGGTCGCGACCCCATTTTAATGGGGTCACCAGGACTATCTTAGACTTGCTGGGGTCCAGGGCTGAAGCCCGAGCCGCAACGCCCAGGGCTGAAGCCGAAACCCGAGGGCTTCAGTCCTGGGCGGTGGGGCTCAGGTTACAGGCCCCCTGCCTGGGGCTGAAGCCCTTTGTTTTGGCCTTCCAGCCCGGGGCAGTGCCCAGGGCGGCAGGGCTCAGGCAAACTCAGGCTTCGGTCCCCGCTCCTGGGATTGTGTAGTAATTTTTGTTGTCAGAAGGAGGTCGTGATGCAATGAAGTTTGAGAACCCCTTGCCTAGCGCATTTATGGATAGGCAAACTGCACAGTTCATTCCTTGTTGCTACAGTTCATATCAGTTACTAGTTCTTGGATACCTCACATTGGTGATATCACTGATTTGTTAAATTTGGGCTCAGACATTTTTTATATTTATCATTTGGGGGTTATTTTAACTTTAAACCAGATATCCCAATTTACAGAAACCGGGTAACGGATTCTGCACATGTGTGTTCATTTGAAAGCTCTAACCCGAAAGCAAGTTCCAGCTCAACTTAATCCTTGATCAAAGCAGAACAATTTAGCACCAGATTAGTGATTCTCATATTTAAAGCTATACGTAAGAAATGCAGGGGATCCAAGCCAACTCCAACTTAACCAAAGCTGGGGAAACTTTAGACGGTAGCGTTGGAGTAACATTTTTTCTAAACCTCATTGGCTCAGTTCCAGTCTTAGCTGGCCCTAACATACTGTGCACCGTTACCCTTCCCTCTGCTTTAGGAGCGTTTCCTAGCGTTCCTCACAATTTATGTCAGAGGAAACTGTTCTAGGAGGTTTCATTCAACTGACCTTTTCAAGTATTTTAAGTCCCAAATAGAGGCTTTTCTTTATAAAGGGGGAGGGCTGAAGGAGGGGAATTTCAAAAGCTAATACCCAGGGGCCAAACTCTCCCCTGGAATAACGGCACTAAACAGAACACTGGATGTATTTGGCATCCAGGGATTTCTAAATGTCTTCCAGTGTTGGAATCCTGAATACAAACAATAGAGCTGGGCTACCGGTGCATGAGAGTTGGCATATGAAACCGACTATGTGCCGACATAGGAACTGACCAGGTTCATTCTTTGCTCAAACAGAAGTGCAATGAGCAAACAAACATAAGCATAAATTGTAAAAAGCAAATGGCTTAAAATAAAATCTGTAAATTTTTAATAATCTGGGACCAAATGCTGCAAGATGCTGAGCACCCTTAACTCCCACTGACTTCCATGACAGTAGAGGGGGCTCAGGACTCTCAAAGTCAGACTCCTAAGGTGTTATCAGGAAAGGAAACTCTTACTTTTGATGTAGGATTTGGGCTAGTCCTGGGTCACACTGAGGCTGCTATACTGGCTCCAAAGTGAATGTAAAGCTTGCACAGCTGGCCCTGGAAGGATGACCTCACAGAGTACACATTATTATCCACTAGTGGGGTCGAGCTGGCTTAACAGCTGTGTCACTCCCCTCACTGGGGTTGGCATTGGGCACATGGCCATCACATCCGTGTGCTCCACCCATCCCCGGCTGTAGTCACAGCCCCTCAGGCTGCTCTGATCTACGGTATAGGCCACAGCACTCGGGCCTTTATCTGGATAAGTCCCTTTTGCTAAAGGGACAAGGTGTGCACGGGAGTTAGACTCTAGACTCTAGCGCTCGTCTAGTTCATGGATGTATATGCGATAAAATATAGCCCCCACTGCTAATACAGATCAATGCCTGCTGGTGTCCTGACAGAGTTCAAAATGCCAAGGATGCATCAACTCTCTGCACCAGGCAATAAGGCTCTCTCTAAATGAGGGAAAAGCTGAGTTTGTACCTTCCAGGATGCCTGAAATCAATAATATCCAAGTTACACTGAGCCCCTAGAAGCCACTGTTCTTTAAAGGTCCTTGTAAAAACGCATGTCATTTTCCTTTATGTGAAGCAGGCTTTGATTGGCAGGAGGTATACCTGGCATTTCTGACCACCTTAAAGGCTCATATGGTGGAGTATAGCCTCAACTCTATAGGAAAACTTTTCAATCCATTACTATATTAGACATTTAAAAAAACAAGACAAAACTGAACTGAACGCCAGCTGCAGAGCACAAGAGCAACTGCAGGACTTTACAATGACAGGAAAACTGTGTCACTCCATCAGCGAAGTTCTGCAATCAATTTAATACTGTTAAAACTAAAAGGCTTGCAGCTAGGGTCTACTTGCCCAGCAGATGTATTCATTAAATTTGTCTAGCATGATATTGTAAGTAGTAGGAAGAGAAACCCATCCATGCCTGGAAATAGATTTTGCCTGAGATCTACTTATAATATGACTAGCTTCTCATTTCACAGTGGGATTTCTTCCCAGAAGTAGATTTCCCCTGTACTCTATTGACATGTCTCTGTCCCAGCTTTCCTTGAGTCCCCTATTTCCAGCTCACCCTCCAGAAGCTGCTCTCGGTGGGTCAAACATCAGAACTGGCAAACAATGCTGTGCAGTCCAGCAAAACACAAAACTGCCTGTCTCTGCAAAATAATAACTCCCTTATGGGGGCGTGAGGGATTCTTGTAAGGGTCCGAGGCACATCTAAATCTTTATTGCAATGATAACTACAACAGTTGGACAAAATAAAAATCCACAAGTCAAATGATCTCCCCTGAAAACATATCATACATAGAAAAATAAAATAACCCCCCCAATCCACACGAAGGGTGCAGATCAGTCACAGGCTATACGTTATTTTTTCTCTTGTCCACCTAAGAAAAAGTAAATATTCAAACTGGTCCCCACTGAGTCCCTCTTTCAGACAGGAGTACGCTGCTCCCCCCCATTCCACTGTACCTTTATTCTTCCGTCTCATCACCCCTAGCCGGCACTTCAGCGAAACAGCAAACATCTTCCCGCATCACAGCCTCCAGTGCTCCACTCACATGGCTCTGTGCAGCATCTCCCTCAACACCTCTGCCTGGCTCTGTGTGGGGCTGCCGGCTCTAAATTAATTTATGATTACTGTGAAATAGAGTCGTGCTTCATGCTGTGGCCGAGGGAGCAAGCCAGAGAGGAGATCAGGGGGAAAGGGGAAAGGAAAGAGAGAGACAGAAAGAGTGGGGGCCTGGTTTTCAGTGCTGATCTTTTTATTGTCATTTTGTCCAGGTGAACATGAAATCACCAATCAATATTTATAAATCTATATCCAGTCCTCTTGTTCTTAAGGGATGGGAATCCTCTAGTACATTACCGGACCATTGTGCAAAGCAGTATTATTCCTTCCTGGGTGTGCACATTCACACTTCCCCATAAAGATAATCCTTACCTGCTTACTACAGCAAAGATTCAGAGCCCTTAATTTTGTGGGACTTTGACAAGTTGTCAGCAAATAAATAACCCACAAGTAGCAAGGGCCAGATTCAGCCCTGGGTCTGTGTTGGCAAAGACCCCCAGTAGCAGAAAGTCCACCAAGGGGGAGGCTGTGACAGTGAAAAGCATCAGTAACCTCCCCTCAGTTAGGGGGCTAGCATGGTTCAAAATGTGGGTGGCACCAGTTGGCCACGGGGTGCGGCTAGGACAGGCAAAGGATGCACTGGTTCAGCTGCTAAAGGGTTGGCAGGATTCTGGTGGAACCTGGAGCATTATGTAAAGCTGCTCCCCACCCTCGTTATGTGGAACCCCTGGTGGAAGATGGCAGCAGTAAGACAGCCTGCCCTTCCTTGGGGGGCCAAGGAGCCAGGCTTCCCCTGCCAGTTTCAGTGAATCTGGCCCTTAAAATGTATAGAGGATCCCCTTCTGAAGGGCCGGATTGGAATCCCAGCTGGCTCAGGGCGGACTTTTCTACAGAGGCTAGGAAATGGATGGGTTCCCATTTTACACTGGCTGGGGGAAGTGCTTTAACCTTCTTCTCAGGACAACAGCATCTGCTCTTCCTCGTCAGTCAGCCACACGATAGCACTCAGGTGACCTGCATTAGAGCTAGACTTCAGTGTACGTGTCTGGTATACCCAGACTTTGACTTGCTTGTTGGAAAAGAGCACAACAGTTCCACAACCAGGTCTGAAAATAAATACAGACATTGGCTCCAATAGAGTAACACTGGTGTCAAATTGCAGTAGTGCAGTGGGGAATCAGGCCCTGTGTCTTGTAGCTAGTGCAGAGTCTAGGGGTTTTTTGTTTGTTTGTGTGTTTGTTTTTAGGTCACTGCATCTAATACAGAATTCAGGACAGGTTCTCAGCAGGAGCCCCAAGGATTTCAGTGTGATAGAAAGAGTATGACAGGTTTCAGAGTAACAGCCGTGTTAGTCTGTATTCGCAAAAAGAAAAGGAGTACTTGTGGCACCTTAGAGACTAACCAATTTATTTGAGCATAAGCTTTCGTGAGCTACAGCTCACTTCATCGGATGCATACTTTGGAAAGTGTAGAAGATCTTTTTATACAGACAAAGCATGAAAAAATACCTCCCTCCACCCCACTCTCCTGCTGGTAATAGCTTATCTAAAGTGATCACTCTCCTTACAATCAAGTTGGGCCATTTCCAGCACAAATCCAGGTTTTCTCGCCCCCCCCCCCCCCCCCCCACACACACACACAAACAGGAGAGTGTTTTCCAGCAGCATTACTAGGAAACTCTGGGTGGGTGCTGGATGTGAGTGAGAACCATCACAAATCTGTGAAAGCACCATCCTTGCTTTGTTGGTTTTTTCTGGGGTGGGGGGACAGAATGCATTTGAAAGACATATAGAAAGACTTAGGAAAGAGGGTTTTTACTTTTACCCAAAGGTATAAACTACGGAGTGGATTTAGGATGTAAAAAGTAAATAAATGCTTAAAGAAAACAAGTGTTCCATTTCCTTCCTTTGTGAAGAAATCCAGTGTAGTCTGGGAAGGGAAATGGAATAGCAAGTATGCCGCTCCACTGGGTTACATTATACTCCCTCATAACTTCACTGAACGCAACACACTAGAGCTGAAATTCAAAGGAGTTATACATGCATCAAACCGGGGCAGCAGAGTGGAGAATCAGGCGCTCTGAGTTCAGAATAAAACATGAGAGGGATGGACACACACACACACACACACACACACACACACGTAAAATTCACTCGGGATACAGAGAGATCCAGTTAACATCAAAGCAAATTACACTGTTATCTGTTCTTATACTACTAGCATTGAACATCAGACAGCCATTTAACAAGACTGGATTTTTGACTGTCCATGGGAAGAAAGAAGGTATATATTATGTATTTATAGTGGTTGGCCATATTCATTGGTTGAAGCCTGTGGCAAATGCAGACACACATATCACCTACGCTGAACAATTCCTAGAGGCTGTGGGTTACAAAGCCTCAATAGGTACAATTTTAATATGACGCAAGAGTAATTGGGGTTATGGGTTGCATTATCATTGGACAGTTCCCCATTCTATATACCATCTCCAAAAATGTACCAGTGGGAGATGGGTTTTCTTTGCCTTATGTGATCTGCATACCCACAAAATATATTCTCAGTGCAATACCAGGGGTTTTTCAGGGCTAGAAGAGTGTACATTAGTGAATGTATCAGCTTCCCAGTGGCCTCCTTCCATCCCTTTCTATTTCTCCCGCACCTTTCTTCCCACTCCCAACTACCAGCTGTTCCTTTCTTACCTCCAGGCACACCTAGCTCCTCCCCTGCCTGATTACACAAATCATTGACGGTTTCAGAGGGCTGCAATCCTTTATCTGAAGTAAGAAAAGGAAGACTTGTGGCACTTAGAGACTAACCAATTTATTTGAGCATAAGCTTTCATGAGCTACGAAAGCTTATGCTCAAATAAATTGGCTACTCTCTAAGGTGCCACTAGTCCTCCTTTTCTTTTTGCGAATACAGACTAACACAGCTGCTACTCTGAAACCTGTCTTTATCTGAAGTGTAGCCCTTTTTCTTTTTCATCTGTTCAAGGTGTGAACCTGAGGTAGGCTGTCAATCCAAGGGGCAGAGATCCCTGCCTCTGCATCAGCTTAGCTTTGATCAGTCTTGGGGTGCTGCTGCCTGGGTGAAATGCGCCTCCATGCAGAGGACCAGCACAAAGCCTAGGCACCACTGAAATCCCACTTAAGTCCTATCTTTAGATGGGATCTGAGGGGTACATAGACCTTGGCTGGCCCTTTGCACAGGGCTGAATTTCACCCAAAGTGTTTAGTTGCTGAATAAAGCTGCACTGTCTTGACCTCTCCTACACGGCCTGCAGTCATGCAATGGCAGCAAAGGTTTTGAGTGACATGCCAGAGTATTCCCAGCTAATGCTAGGGGAATCACCAGAGTTTATCCCAGGAGATGAAGGAGGAACTTTCAAAGCAATGGTTTGGATAAGCACCCCAACATTCAAAGGTAAAAATTGAAGGGGAAAACAAATGATGCAGGTTCGGATTTGATTTGAGCAACAGGAAAACACCTGGGTCATTTTCTTATCCAAACTTGTTCATCTACCCCAGAGATGTTTTGGAGGTTGCAATTTGGTTCCATAGACTGACTGCAGCAGGCAACAATGAACAAATTCTGGTGCTATTTTTATTGGTTTCCCAAGCTTCCTCACTAATTACTTGACAGAAAACAATTATCATTAAGGGCCACATTTTTAGCCATGGCCTCTAACTGAGCCTCTTCAACAACATACACTCAAATGACTAAGCTTGGTACATTTCACATGGGGAAAGACAGAGATGTTAATCCAGAAGCAGAGGGGCAGGGCCTAGAACTAGACGCTGGCACAAAGCCAGGTGTAAATTTGGACCCAAAGCAAAACCTTACACAGAGTGATTCAAAAAGCTTCCCAGCAAGAAGGAGCCAAGAAAGATGCGGTACTTTGTACTTGATAAAATCCATTCTGCTGTTTCCCCACAGTGAGTGGTTACAAGTGCAGCTGCTCCACTTGCTCAAGTGCCAATGGTCTCCCTCCCCTTTCTATTTGTGTAACGTGATGTCTCAGGTGAGCAGGGTTTGTCCGGATTACAGGGCTGCCCATGCTAGGATCCAAATTCACTCCCTTTTTCCTTTGGGGCTCTAGTATTTTCCTGAGCCTTTCATAACTTCATGTCTCTGTCTTTACCTCCAGCCCAAAAGAGCCCAGCCTGGAGAGAAATGGAAATGACTTTCTCACTCATCCAGTCACCCCTCCAAGCTGCTAGTGCAAGATTGTTCCTTACAGATCATTTTATTGTACTTTGTCCAGCCTAGTTTCTAATGTTGCTGGTGACAGAGATTTTCCTTGGGAGACTGTTCTACAGCCTCATAGATCTCACTGTCTTATTATTCAGCCTAATTTTCTTTTTCTTACTATCGTCATTACTTCTACTTCTGCCCATTGTACCATCCTAAAAATTCCACTCCCTACATGGCATTCAGTCTGCCAACATCTGTCGATTTTTATTGTACCTCTACTTAGTCGTCATAAGGCATACATTTTTAACTATGAGGGTAATTAACCATTAGAACAACTTACCAAGGCTTGGGTGGATTCTCCATCACAGACCTTTTGGAAACCAAGACTGGATGTTTGTCTAAAAGGTCTGCTCTAGGAATTATTTTGGGGATGTTCTATGGCCTGTGTTATACAGGAGGTCTGAACAGATTATCACAATAGTCTCTTCTGGCCTTGAAATCTATGAAGCACTATACAAATTTAAGGCTTCAACTTGTCATGAAAGCAACAGTCTCTCCAGAACCCTAATCATTGTTAGTCTTTTATTAACTCCCTTTGGATTTGCCAACATCTTGGTGGTAATATTACAGTTGCAATGTTCTACAGAAGGATGCAACATGGGCTACCGGATCAGGCACTAGACTGGGAGTCAGGAGAGCTACAGTGAGACCATCACCCCACCTTTTTACAGAAGATAAAAAGACTAGATTGGTATAAAGAGATCCTAAAAGTCCTGGATCCAGTTGAGGGAAGATTTCTACAGTGCAGGGACAGCAGGAAACAGCTGTGACTATCTCCCACAACTCCATGCTCCCAAACCCACTCCCATCCTCCCCATCTCTTGTCACTCTCCCCTGCTCCAGGCCCCTCCCTTCTCCTTTCACCTCCCAGTTCCTACCTCCCACTCCCAGTCTCCTGCCCCTGTCTCCTTGTCCTGCCTCTCTTCCCTCTCCCCCCGTTCCTCACCCCTCTGCATTTGAGTCAGACTGTTTCCTCCTTTGCCTCTATGCTGCCTTGGTGCCAGCAGTGGGAGCACTGAGAGCCCAGGAGACACACTGTCCTTGCTCAGCTCCTGCAGTGCTGGACTGGGACATGCTCAGTCACTTTGTGGAGATGGCGAAGGAACAGTCTAGTTGGCAAATAGGAACTGTGAGGTGATGACGCACGCTCCATGAATAAGGAATCTTCAGAGGATTTAGCTGCCAAACTCTAAGAAGTCTCTACTGACCATGTGCAAACTGTACTACCACGTTTCCCTCATACTGTTGTTTTGTTCCCTCATCACCACATCCAACAGGTGCAATTATAGCCACAAAGGAAGGAGGGCTTCTTCTCTTGATGTTGAAATCAATACATTCCCAGCTCTCAAGCTCATTCATCTGATAATGGTTGCAGGGACATCGGACATTGAAAGTGCACAAGGCATGGAGAGAGGAATGGAGCAATTGGATAAAGAGGATAAAAGAACATTTTTACAGGGAAAAATCTATTACCATTTATCACGTTTGGAATCTGAAACGTCTCCACCAAGCCACAGAATTCATTTCCAATAATGCAAAGGAATGATGAAAAGATGTATACACAGAGTGCAACAGAAATATTGTGAAATCCAATGTGGTTAATGTACATTCAATATCCAGAAACCTATAAGCAAGGCTGAACATGGTTATTAGGATATGATTATAGTGATTCAATAATAACAAACTGCAAAACAATCAATTGCAAGAAAATAGCCTTTCACTATGCATATTTTCTATCTGAAAAACATATTTGAAGAAAATAAAAAGACACTAATAAGTAATTTGGATTAAATACTTTGTTTATGTGCAGACTTATTTCATGCATTTCTTGAGGCTGATCAGCGGTTTGCAATTTTTCCCAGAAATAACAATAAAACATTGCATAGTATATGTATGTTTCACATACTTTGACAAAAATACATATACTATTAAAAAGTATTACAAAAAGTAGTATTACTCCTCATGTGTGCCAAAATACACTATACATTATTAAATTAATGACTTGCGTGAACCTGACAATATCTCCTTTGTGAATATGTTCAGATTATATTCTTTACATTTATTCTTTATAAGTTTAAAAAACACATTTTACTGCATATATGCTTCTTCAATTCTAGAGTGAAAAGTTATTGAATATATAACTACTATATATATATATATATATATAGTTATAGTTATAGTTATAACTACAATATAACTACAATTGCATTTAGAAAATGATTAATTTTTTTTTTTAGTGAAAACAGTTCTCTTTTGTTTGAATTTAAACATTCTCATGAAATGTTTGCAGAAGGTAAAATAGGTTATAAAATAGATTTTGCTTAGATTCCAAGGTAACAGGCAATTTATAAAAAGAAAAGGAGGACTTGTGGCATCTTAAAGACTAACAAATTTATTTGAGCATAAGCTTTTGTGAGCTACATTCATCGGATGCATTCAGTGGAAAATACAGTGGGGAGAGTTCTATACACAGAGAACATGAAACAATGGGTGTTACCATACACACTGTAAGGAGAGTGATCAGGTAAAGTGAGCTATTACCAGCAGGAGAGCGGGCGGGGGGGGGGACCTTTTGTAGTGACAATCAAGGTGGGCCATTTCCAGCAGCTGACAAGAACATGTGAACAACAGCGGGGGGGGGGAAACATGGGGAAATAGTTTTACTTTGTGTAATGACTCATCCACTCCCAGTCTTTATTCAAGCCTAAGTTAATTGTATCCAGTTTGCAAATTAATTCCAATTCAGCAGTCTCTCGTTCGAGTCTGTTTTTGTCCTCACCCATAACTATTTCACATTTGGGGACAATGTATACCTTCAAATCAGCGGCACTGCTATGGGTACCCGCATGGCCCCACAGTATGCCAACATTTTTATGGCTGACTTAGATACAGACTAACAGGGCTGCTACTCTGAAACCAGGCAATTTATAAATACCAAAGATTAGATTGAGTGAAACTGACTATTCAATGTTTGCCAACTGAACTAAGTATAAAAGTAAACAAAAAGGTGGCAACAAAGTGATTATCAACAAATAATATTTTAAAAACTCATTTAGTTTGAATAATTTCTGGCGTAACTAGTAAAACAGATGAGGAAATCTGTGTTATTTTAATATGGGACTTTTAACTTATTAGGGCCCCTTTGGTTAATAATACAGCAGATTTTGTCTTCAAAGTGCTAAGTTAAAATTTTTTAGTCCAATAGACTTTGTTGTATACTTCAGTTCATTAAGGATATATAATATGGATTAATAAATGATAAACTGAAGACATCTCTCAAAAGTTTTCATCTAACAGTGCATCTTAAGTAGAAGCAGCAAAGCAGCGGAGACAACAGTTCTGCACAGAAGAGTTTTGCCAATCCAGAGCAGACAAGAAGATTAGTCCAAATTTCCATTAGGAATACACTGGAGACAAAAAGTCTCTCTTTGACAAGCATTTTAGATCACTGCAGAAACAACAAATCCAAACAATGCCTTGAAACAAACTCAGGATGACCTGGTTTAAAAAGTTCAGGTATTATGTAGATTGATGGAGACTACTGAACAGCATGTTGGCATGTAATCCTTCCTGCTGTATATGTCCGCGCTGGAACTATTCCTATCATGTATTAAAAAAAGAGTGACATGAGGCCAGCCATTTGGTTTACAATTTATAGCGTGTAACTACTCTAGGGTATGTCTATACTAGCCACCAAAACGGCGGGCAGTGATCGCTCCAGCGGGGGTTGATTTATCGCGTCTAGTCTAGACGCAATAAATTGACCCCCAAGCGCTCTCCCGTCGACTCCTGTACTCCAGCACCACGAGAGGTGCAGGCGGAGTCGACGGGGGAGCGGCAGAGGTTGACTCACAGCAGTGAAGACACTGCGGTGAGTAGGTTTAAGTACATCGATTTCAGCTACGTTATTCACGTAGCTGAAGTTGCATATCTTATATCGATCCCCCACACACAGTGTAGACCAGGCCTCAGAAGGGATTTTTTAAACGTAACATCAATGGGCTCCAAGTTTATGGTCTCTCAGTGACTGTCAGAACAAAGGTGTTTCATTAACTGACAGTTTTATTTTATTTTCAGGCTACTAGGTTGGCAAAGTCAAACTGGGCTCTTTCCTTCTCATACCTGTGCAAAGCCTTTGCCTTCAATGCGTTTGAACCGACTGGAACTTTTGTTGATGGAATGAAGAGTGAATGCATTATGGAAACCAGGCTCCGTTAGCAGACAATTCCCAAAAAAGAAAAATGGACTTAATTATCCTTCAGAAATAGATTGCCCAACTCTGATGAGCATGGACTGAACTAATTCCCAGCAGTACTACAATGTCCTCAGTGGAGTAATACCCAGGGTGAAGTTGGCCCAGTGTTACTAGGTTTAATATTTCTGACAGTAATTTATGAAGGAGAGACTCTGTCATGGACAATGTTAAGCTAACTAGACAAACATATTTTGTTTAACCTTCACCCTCATTACCTTAAAAGCCACTCTTGTTCTCATTCACTTAGACCTACCTGATTAACACTACACCTGGTTTGCGCATCTTTCCATATTCACTGGCTTCCCAGAAATTTTTGGAAGTGCAAAAACCATGTTTCACAGCAGGCTTTGTGCTGGTTATTATATGCAGTCCTCTTCCTGAGTTTAAGAAAGAACTTTTGACATACTGTCCCTCCACTGAAGAGTGGGAGAGGTAGAAGCAACAGACACTTTAGCAGAATGCCCCAGCCTTTAAAAATGAATCCAGTCATTCTGTGGTTTTCACTGTGAATACTATGCCCTGTTCAAGTTATCATTCCAGACCTTTATGAGTAGCACACTCACAGTTTAAAAATGATGAACATGATTTGCACACAGACAATCTTCAACAACAAAATATTGGGGTGGGCCAATGAAGGGGGCATTCAGCTCCAGACTAGCTTTAGACCAGAATTCAGGGATAAGATTCAAGGAGGAACTGGGACTTAAGTTTTGGTTGCAGGTTCTGTGCTGTTGAAATCTTCCCTGCAGTCTCCCCAAGATGTCCAAACATAATGGCAGAAAGACTGTGATCATCTGACCTGTGAGATTTTGTGTAATCTTTTGTGGAACTCAAACCAGAGGACAGGACCCTTAAAGATTTGGCTCAGACCCTACACCCACAGAAGAGGAAGTGACAGATATGACAATATCCTGGGTGAACCCTATGGAATTACCTTTTATACCTTTGGAGTCCATTGTATTGAAAATGAAAATGTTTGTGCGCTATTGTGGGATTGTATGGAACTTCTTTAGGAGAAGGAAGGATTAATGCAATCTCTGGGAGATAATGTGAACTTCAAAGACTTTGTTAAACAATGTACCAGACGCGGTTGGTCTTTTGTAACAACGTGTGTGAAGTGGAACTCCAAGGAAGTACTCGGGAGAAGGAGATTGCAACCCCCCCCGCCCCCCCGCACCTCTGGACTCAGCTTTTGAATCTTTGCCCTGAAGGGGGGAACTTTTGTCTATCACCTGTGACAGGAGGACAATTCAGAGATCCAATCTGGATTCTCAAGGGACCACTAGACAAAAGACTTTTGAATAAATAGCATGAGTTTACGACAAGGCTCCATGCATCTGAAGAAGTGGGGTTTTTACCCACAAAAGCTTATGCCCAAATAAATTTGTTAGTCTTTAAGGTGCCACCGGACTGGTTGTTGTTTTTGTGGATACAGACTAACACGGCTACCTCCTGATACCAGAGTTTACTCAACCTAAACCCATACTCTGCAGCTAATTTGCATGCAACAATTTCATTGGTTGCACGAGGGAGACCACACGGCTGGTGGATTACTTGGCCCAACTGCAATATGTATATGTCAGCACAGGCTTTCAGCTACTAGTTATGTAATAATGATTTAATCAATTGGCAAAGCACCACGACTGACGCAAATATTTATTATGTACGCTCACACTTCATTTCTTTCCTTGCATTGCTCCAGCGTGGCTTTGCAGTCATGTTGGCATTGTTGGCCAAACTTAGATTGTATTCTCTTTGGAACAGGGACCATCTTTTTGTTCTGCATTTGTACAGCTCCTAGCACAATGGAACCCCGGTCCATGATTGGGGCTGTTAGGTACTACCAGAATACAAATAATATAAATCATCACAGTCCCTAATAGCAGGAACCTATATCATAAGGGATGAAACTGAGTCATAAAGAGATACGCTTTACAAGAGGATAATAACCCAGGAGTTGTTGCATGCATAGGTGCCAACTCCGTGGGTGCTCCGGGGCTGGGGTACCCACGGGGAAAAATTAGCGGGTGCTCCATACCCACCTGCAGCCCAGCTCCCCCCATCTCGCCTCCTTCTCCTTCCACCCAGTGCGCAGCGGCCCCGCTCCTCCTCCTCCCTCCCAGTGCTTCCTGCCCCCCAGCCACCTAACAGCTGTTTGGCGGTGCTTAGGACTTTCTGGGAGGGAGGGGGAGAAGCGGGGATGTGGCACGCTCAGGGGAGAAGGCAGAGAAGAGGCGGGGCAGGGGCGGGGACTTGGGGGAAAGGAGTGGAATGGGGTTGGGGATGGAGTGGGAAAAAGCAGGATGGGGCAGAGACTTTGGGGAAGGGGTGGAATAGGGGTAGGGCAAGGGCAGAGGGGAAGTCGGCACCTATGGTTGCATGTGTTCTGCAATGGGAGGAATATGGCCTTGTGGGCAGAACATTGTTGCCTGAACTGAGCCAAAGAACATACTTGATTTTGCTGAGAGTGGGAAATGCTGAATTTTTTCTTCATTAATAATTAAATAGTACACCTTGTTTGTTCAATCTAAGAATCCATGGACAAGGCCTTGGACTTTCCAAGAAGGCAGCTGAGCCTCTTGAAGCAAGACACTGAAATATTCTTATCTCCATTTATATACTTATCTTCAACATTCAATCAATATTCTCATCTTCAATAGTCTTCTCTTCACTGCCTATTTACTTAGGAGAAAGAAAGTCTTCTATTGCTAATCCTGAGTATGGATGCGTCCCCAGTTTGTGGTCATGTATTACTCCCAATAGCCTTCTTCTTGTATTTTACATTCGTGTTACCTCAATGAAGCAATTACTTAGCAACATGTCTAGATAAGTTAGTAGGCCAAAGGCTGTTTACCTCATAAGCAGGTCCTCATTACCCAGTACAATCACACTCTGCTGTGTCTTATTGTGATTATTATAAGTTAAATGATAATACATAGTCTATTACTAAGGGAGCATCATCAGTCTCTCAGCCTTGTACAGGATAACAGGAAAGGCATGGTCACTGCCACAAGACACCTTACTTTCTAAATTAGACCACTTCAGTTCAGACATGATACCCAAAAAACCAAATGATGTCCATATCACAGAGTCAGAGACTTTACGGTCAGAAGGGACGACAGATCATCTAGTCTTACCCTCCTGCACATTATAGGACAGTAAACCCTACCCAGTTACCACTCTGTTCAGCCCAATAATCTGAATTAGACTAAAGTATTTGCAGCCTTCAGGAGATGAGACTATTATATGCCACAGGCAGAGAACAGGAGGGACCAAGTTGCACCAATGCCGGAGGCCCCTGCAATGGCAGGGAATTGATTTGGTGAGATATGCCCTGATGGCTGTAGCAAGCAACCCGTACTCCCCCCACCCCTTTCTTATTAGATAGTTATTAAATTGGTAGATTAGTGCTGGTAAGCTTGGTTTTATTGCTATTTCATTTTTAGGCAAAAAACTAAAGGAGCCAAGTTGTGTTGTTATGAACCCATATCAACAAAGTGAGGAAATTTTGGTGATGAGTCAAAACTAAAACTATTGGTAGTTTTATGGTATTGCTTGGATCAAAGGCTCATTTTGCTGGACTTTGTACAAACACACAGTAAGCAACAGTCTATCCCAAAGAGCTTACTATCGAAACAAGACTCTCCCAAGAGTGGGAGAAAGGAAGTACAACTATCCCCATTTTACAGATGGAGGACTGAGTTACAGAGAGACTAATTTACAAATTTGTAATCGTGAGGGTGATTAATCATTGGAACAAACTACCAGTGGAAATGCTGGATTGTGATGGAAGTGAGTGGATGTCTTCAAATCAAGACTGGATACCTTCTGGAAGAGATGCTGTAGCTGAACACAAGTTGTTGGGCCTAGTAAAGGGACAACTGGATGAAATGATATGGCCTATACAGAAGTCAGACAAGAGGATTTTATGACCCCTTCTGACCTTTAAAATCTATGACTGAATCTAAGACCTACATTCTCTGATGGTATTACTGGTATGTTGTCTCCAGTGGAGCTGTGCCAATGTACTCTGGCAGAGAATCTGGCCTTAAGAGAGTTGCCTGAAGTTCACAGAGAGAGCCTGTAGCAGAGCTGGGAATAGAAACCAGTTCCAGATCAGCGCCTTAATTATGAGACCATCCTTCCTGTCTAAAAACAAATTATTTCTCCACCTTATTTTAAATGTTTTCCCATACATAAAGGGCCTGATTTGCCTATCACGATTAACTGCAGATGTAGAATTGAGGCACAAATTTTGGTAGTTTTGTGGTATCGCCTGGATCAAAGGCTCGTTTTGCTGGACTTTGTACAAACACACAGTAAACAGCAGTCTGTCCCAAAGAGCTTACCATCTAAACAAGACAGAGAGCGGGAGAAAGGAAGTTCTACTATCCCCATTTTACAGATGGAAGACTGAGTTACAGAGAGATTAATTTACAAATTTGTAATAGTGAGGGTGATTAATTCTGGGAGCATTTAGGTGGTTGGCCATCTAAGAGCCTCTTCTAAACCAGGACTATAGAGTTACAATGGTATCATTACAAATGGATAATATTGATCCTTTTCGACCCACGCTGCTACTTTGGGGCCCTGGGGTGTTCCTGTTGGGAATGGATATTGGTGATAGTCACTTTCTTTAATGTAATCTTGTTTATTTACAAGGAATGTACCAAGTCCTGTGTCTCTGAATGCAGAAAGAACCAAGAACAAAAGAAGCAGTTTCTTAGCTTACAGACCCCAAGCCTCTTTTGCCAACACCAGATTCAAAAGCTCGCTCTCTCTTGCTTCTTCCAGGGTCACACTGTGCTCACAGGCTCCTGTTGGGCTTTTTTGCCTCTCCTTCCCTCTCTTGGTTCTTTTCTGTTCTCATTTTGTGTGATCTCTCTTCCCACACTCACACCCTGGTACCCAAAGCAACACTCAGCCAAGAGCTCCTGGGTGGGTTCTCACATACCTGTTGTCTTTGGTGGGGGCTTATGCTTATAGTTATGTTAACTGACTGGTGAATTCACACCTATCAATCTCAATGGGGTTTTAAATCAACCCATAATAAGGCTTCCCCCTCTCCCCCCCATTTATAACAACAATATCTCATTTAAGATTGGGATTTTTGAAAACTACTCATCATGGGCCTCCTTCTGCCCCCACTGTCCTCACGAGGTGGTTTACGTGTTTTCGAAAATCCCATATTAAACATCTACTCACAACTTACCTGCTTTTATCTCCATAATGCATTTTATATTCACACAATGCCTTTTATCCAAAAGGATCCCAAAGTGCCTACCATCTCACATAGTAATTGCTCCACTCCGATTCTGTAACTAACAATGTCAGGCTTAGCCCTGATTCCAGAACAGGCTGGGGTTCGGTCTTTAACTTACTTTATATTTGTTCTAAAACATCAGTGTAAAGACCTACACTTTACAGACAGAGATCCGGAAATCAGCACTTTCTGCTATTGGTTTTCCCTTGTTAATGGACAGGTCCTGTCACCAAGGAAACAAGAAGGAAAAAACTGCTTTTGAGTCAATAAGATTACACAGTGCTGATGGGATTCCGTATTGATTACAGCAAGGTTACTCGTTTGCAGCTTTTAAAACTAACTTTTATTTCCACCTGGTGGTTTTTTGTTTTGTTTCGTTTTTTTCTTCAAGGGAATTTCAGGCCGGTAAAAAAGCTGCTGAAGCAGCAGCTCTGGAGACTGAAGTCTTCTGTTTACACACAGGGCATGTACAGTACAAACAAGCTTCCCCCACTCTGCTCAGTCCACTGGAAGGACCACCTGTAAAGGTGAGAGGGTGCTGTAGTTCTGTCTGTTTCCTTTTGGGTTTCCATAGCACCCACTGCTGTAGTTCCAAGGCTTTTAACCAGTTTAGTCTCCATGCCTACTTGGTCACTGGCCTCTATTGACACTAACACAGGGTCCAATTAGTGCCAGTTGCAAAGGGCACTGGACAGAGACCACCAAATCCATTTCACATACTTCCACTGAACAGCCATCAGATAACGTCTGCAAATTATTACTAGCCTGCTCATCATTCACATCAGCGACCTACATGTGAAAGGCTTCCTAGGCCTTTGCTGGTTCTCTTCGCCATCCAGTCCCCCTGCTTCGTTAGAGATGAGT
This sequence comes from Chelonia mydas, assembly GCF_015237465.2. Lineage (NCBI taxonomy): Eukaryota > Metazoa > Chordata > Testudines > Cheloniidae > Chelonia > Chelonia mydas. Next base: position 19,791,397 of record NC_057853.1, on the reverse strand, counting down.
CTGAGACAAAGAGGCTGGATACAGATCTAGGCACTGATCCAAACTATTCCCCAATTCAGAGCTGTTCGGAGCCCTGATTTCGATTTGGGCCCATCTCTAGCTTTTCAGGTTGTATAAAGGTAAGAAAGATGCATATAGAAAATTTTTGGAAGACTTAATAGAGTGAGAAGCATATTTATCAAATTAAAAACAGTGCAATTTAAAGGATTAGCCTGTTACTTTCTGGCAAATATTAGCCTTCAGAAAAGCCATAAAAACACTTGTCTTTATTCTACGGAGGACGTTATCAGCTAATTCATTTCTAGCACCATACAGGATTCCAGCTGAAGAGGATTTTAATGACTGGAAATATTGAAACTGAGAATGTTTTCACAGTGAAATTGTCCTCTGTTACAATGGGCTGATTTTATTTTATCAAAAGCCATGTTTGTACAACTGTATGGCTTGTCTACACTACCAGCTGGATTGACGGGCAGTGATCAATCTAGCCGATTGCTCTAATGTTGACTCCAGTACTCCACCTCAACGAAAAGTGCAAGGGGAATCAACAGGAGAGTGTTTCTTGTCGACACACTGCAGTGAAGATACCGATCTAAGTACGTCAACTTCAGTTATGTTATTCACGTAGCTGAAGTTGTGTAACTTAGATCAATCCCCCACCCACCCTATAGTATAGACCAGTCCTGTCTCTTCTTTCTTAGAGGCTGCAGAGATCACAGTCAGCTGTTAGTTTTCACTTTCAAATCTCCGGTATGTACTAGCAATTGTCCTTTTGAAACAATGACAGTTACAAACAAGGGAGAAGTGGTCCCCTGCAGGGGGCCATTAATAACCTAACTCTCTGACCCTGTTAGAGAGGAAAGGAAACAGATGTTTGGGGCTTTGAAAGAGTTTCAGGATTTGTATAGAAAATATAGTTTTCTCTTTCAACAAGCCTCCACAAGGGAAATCACTCTGAAAGGTAGAAAAAGGCAACTCTTTCTAGCTCTATAAAACATCTTGTGACATAAGCACATAAATATAACTGTAAAAAATCCTCCGGCTGACAGCATGCCCTCCAATGCTGGACACAGGATATTTGGCTTCTTGTCCTGCTTTCCCTCCTTAAGGACCCTTTTCCCACCCCCATTCTCTGCGTGTGTCTCCTCTGCCTCCATAGCACTGATTCTCCTTTTCTGACCCACACAACAGCCTTCTCTTTCTTGGGCTTTGCCTCACTCTGCAAGTCGTGTCTCCGCTACCACTCTTGGGACCGCTCTCTCAGCTGCCAGATCCTCATTTAGATCTTCTTTCCTGTTACCTCTTAACCTCTTTTGCCACTGCATTCCAGTCTCAACCGTGCTCTCAGAGATCACTCTCACATACCCTCCTTCCTGCACGGCAGCACTGCTCAACAGCAAAGGTCTGAAGGGTTTCGGGAGGTGTCACCAGCTCCTGGTGGGGTCTTTCGATGGGTCGCTGCTGCTTCTGACTCCCGCCCCCGCCTTAGTTTGCCCACAGACAGAGCAGTTCTTGGACCTTCACCTCTAAATGAGTCAATCATCTCCTTCAGTCACTTGGATGCATTTGCAGAGGCAGCCTGGTGCAGGGGTGTTGCACCTTTGCTGCCCCACACCTTTCTGCCCTCCCTCCTGCTCTGTATTCTCTCTCCTTTATAGCAGGCCTGGTTTCTTCTGTTGACTGCAGCTGTGGGTGCCCGACTCCATGATTGGCAGTTAGCAGCAGTGTGGGGGTGTGGTCAAGCTGCATGTCTGTAAACAGTAAAATTTGTTAGTCTCTAAGGTGCCACAAGTACTCCTTTTCTTTTTGTAAACAGGAGAGGCTCTGCTCCCCCGTCTGTCTATGCTCAGCATGGGGTGCCCATTACAGGAGGGCATAATGAGCTATCACTGAAACTTCTGCCCATCCTCGTCTCCAAGCTGGCCTTAAAGAAACGGAATAGTGAAATGGAATTTCATCCTCAAATAGTTTGGCTCTATCTGGAATTTTCAAGCTTGTGTGGGTTCAGACCCCTCCTCCCCCATTCAAACTTGTCCCTACTATGTGTAATTCTCCTTGTGTACAGCTAGGACAACACCAGACATTTATCATTCTTACTACATGTTGGAAGGGATGAAGGTGGGGGCAGGACTATAAGAAACAAAGCAGGCAGCATGATCCAATCATTAGAGCAGGGGCAAGGAATCAGGGAGACCTCCTTTCCACTCCCAGCTCTGGCACTTACTTGATGTGTGATCTTGGTCATGTCACTTAACCTCTTGTGCAACCTCTTTTACAGATAGGGAAATCGTAAAATGGGAAAACTAATAACACCTATATCATTAGCAAGCATTCTGAGGTTCTCCAATTAAAAGACACCATCTATATACAAATTATTATTACTGCTATTTTTGTCCAAACAACAAGAACGTCTTTACTTATTGAGGGGAGGAGAACCGGCTATATAGGGAATGATACTTGTTCAAATAAGAGAGATGTAGGAAGGAACAAATCTCTTTTCCCAAAGACTTGATTTATTCCTTGAAACAAAACCATCAGCTTCCCAGTTATCTACTGCAGCGCAAAGAGACGTGTGAGATACAAACAGAGGAGAGAACCAGGCAGGACAGTAAATTGTCTGTCACAAGCCAAATTGTTGTAATAAAAACAAAAGTCAGGTGAATGCAAACTTGGTTGAGTGGCTCTGTTCTTCTCTCTTTGTGGGGAACCAGAGGTCCTGTAAGGCAACTGCTCTTCTGCCCCACAGGTTGTCTAGTGTGGGGTACTGCAGGATTTGTGTCTATCACTTCTCCTGATCAGTGCTGGATGAGGAATTGTAGCTGTTTGGGCTGCACTGCCATTAATGTGCTGACAATACTCAGCTCTATGTCCTATTTCATCGGATCCAGAAGGTGCTATCTCTTGCCTTCCCCACCGTCCAGCCAAGACTGCGGCTCCGATGAGAGTTTGTTGGCTGAAGTTCAACCCAGTCAAGGCAGAGGCTGGCAATAGGGAAGCATCTGGAAGAGATGTCATAGCTGATGTCTGCCCCTCAGTAGAGAGCATGCTACCTTGGGGGACAGGAACATCCCCAGCTGCTAGATGGGGATGAAAACGCAAGTAGCCAAAACTGACCACCTGCCCCCACATGAAAAAAGAGATCAAGCCTTTCTTATCAAATCCAGACCTCACAACAATGATCCATGTCTTTGTCTCCCCCTGCCCCCTGATCACTGCATCCTGCTCTATATGGGGCTACACCTGAGACCACATGGAAACTTCAGCTGGTGCAGAACACGTGTCTACCTACTTGCTTAACAGTCTCCTTGCAGGGAACATGACACCTGGGCTCAGTCTGCACTGGCTCCCAGTTCATTTCTGGAGGCATGTCAAAGGGCTGGTTTTGATCTGCACCTACAACTGGGATTAGCTTTTCAAACAAGGTGAAGCACCCAGCCACTGTCAATGTGACACTTCTGGACAGATTTGAGAGAGCTCAGCAATCAACATGCACCCAAAGTTGTGAGCTCTTTTGAAGGTCATTTATTTTAGGTGCCTAAATGGGAGTTGAGATCTTTTGAACATCTGGACCCACTTGTGGGTGTTGAGCCCCTCTGAAAATTCTACCCATAGTTTGGGATTGGTCAGGACCAAAGGTGTGTTCCGCTACGCAAATACAAGCTATTACCACAATGATCATGCTTTCCTATCTGTCAAAGACAGAACGTCTCAGTGGGATCCCCACACCTTTTCAAACAGCGAACACACCAACTTCAAAGCCATGGGAGAGCAAATATTAGGAGCAATGTGAGTGGATTTATGAAGACAGCTCAGTTTTAATTATGTGTCTTGGGGATTTCTTTTGTAAGGCTGAAGCGACCTGCCACTGACAGCATGGTTAGACTTAGCTATGGGAGCGCAGGAATATTTCCTGGGATGATTTGAAAGGCTGTGCAATGTTCCTCTGAACCTAAAGACAATTTTTCAACATGAAAGGTGAAGATCTACCTACCTATCTCTGATACTTCTAAGAGACCTGATACTCTATTGGGAAGTGACAGAAATTCAAAGCATTTCAATGTAGAGTGGGGTCTGAGCAACAGAGTTCAGATCAGATGTAGATCTCAACTCCCTCCAAAATCCAGGATTGTTTGGATGCAGGGTTTTGATTTAGACCCCAAATCTCGTATAAAGAAAACCACAGTAGAATATAAATAACTTTGTGTGAGGGACAGTCCCCACAAACTAGATTTCCCCTCCCCCTTTAGTCTGTAGGTATAAAATGTGGGTATACAAGATATAAATTAAAGGTATAAGGCAGTAATTCAAGAGACCTACAGGTCCAAGCCTGTAAGATACTAGCTTAAGCACTCAGCATAAGGATGTGAGGCCTACAATTTTTAGCATAAGTTAACCAGCAGTGACCTTAAGTCACAGGATATCATAAGACGTATTGCTGTAATGAATGAATATGCTGACAGGTAACTGCAAGAAATCAGTTGATGCCAATATGGTATTTTAGGATAGGAACATCAGGAGATGTTCAACTGCAAGATTGCTGCAGCAACCAATTGATGTATATGTTAATACGTTTGAGAAAATTAATGTACTAATCTGTAGTTAGTATACTAACCCAGCATTGTTAGGGTGAGGAAGTTAGGTATGGACAAAGGAGGCCAGATACTCTTATGAATATTCATGGCAGCCACCAGACCCCTAGGCCATCGAAACCTTTGGCATCCCAGGGATAGGCTATCACCCTCATGGATCACTACCTTTCTCATTACCTCTAGGTCTCCCCAAGGATGGCGTGAGTATGTGTATGACATGATGTTGGATGTTAAATTAATATTACATTACTGCTACTCACTTGTTTGGGTTGGAGCGTTTGTTTGTTTACACCTGGTGTTAATCAAACTATTGCAAATTCAGATGCTTTTTCCTAAGTGTGAGTGTTGCAACTGTGGACATCAGGGTTTCCAAATGAATAATTATTCCAGTAACTCTGGGCCAGATCTGCAGACTAGATACTACCAAACCTCAGAGTGTTAACTGGGAATTCTCAAGTAATCAGTGTAAGTAACACACAATCAATAGATAAGGCAACACCCTACAAAGAATCAGCTGAATTCTCCCAAGTGGCCCCCTCCTCTACTGCTCAGTCTGCCGCTGTTTACAAACACTGCAAAGCTGGTCAACTTGCATTTCTTTGAAAGGAAAATTAAAAAAAAAACCAAGAGGGAATGTCAGTGGGGAAATCAGAGGAACTGCAAGAAGAAAGGGGAGGCAGGGAGAGATTTTATGAAAACGTATGAGACAAGGAAAAATGACAGGCCAATTAAAAGACTAAAAGTAAGATCACAGATTATCCAAATGCCACTGCCATGTCTTACTGTTATTTCCCTTCCCTTTCTTCCCCTATCAAAGAGCACCTCTCAGATATCCAAGAGTCCCCTGCTCTTCCTTCAGACCTAATTCAACTGAACAAATCACCGTCTCATTGCAACTTGTCTTTATTGTCTGCTGGAATACTTCTTACCAATCTTGGGCCAGTCGATGACATTTCTGCTTTCTGTGCATTGCTTCTAAAGAATCTATATGAATGCAGAGCACCTTGGGGATTGACAGTTATGTAAATGTCATGCTAATCTGTTTAAGGCATTATACTACCATATATGTCTTTTTTAATAACAAAGGCAATATTTAAATGCTGGCAAGGTATCAGAGAGAGAGAGCGAGGCAGAAGCAAAAGAGGCATCTCCATTATACAAACAATGGAAAATGCTGTCTTATCTTTTCACTCCGGACTGCAAGATAATTTATTGCCTTTCTTTTCATTTTAGTTTTGAGATACAATTGGTTAGAATCACCATCTTCAGAGAACGTGACTGCAAGAATGCTCAAATTTTCTCGGCTTTTGCTTTAACAGATGACTTTGCAGCAATTCATCTCTATCACTTCCATACTATAGATGGTGGCAGGCTGTTCTGACCCACTGCCTAGCTCCCATTGAAAAAACAAAAACAAAACTACCAGCATAGCCTCTTTTGAAACCCCCTCATGAGGTGCCAAAAGTACTCCTTTTCTTTTTTCCCCTCACGACGGGCAACAATGTTCTATAATAGACCAGCTCAAAACACCAAAGCCAAATGTCTCTGTACACCCACTGCATCTAAGCAGTCCACACATAGTCCATCCACCCCCTTCACATTCAATCTAAGGGGTTACCATAAGGGTGGGCCATTACTTCCAGGTTTCATTGCTCAGTTTAAATGCATTGCATTTAAAAGCCCTCAGAATGATGGGATCTTACAAGCCACCAACCAAATAGCCAAGTGAATGCTTAGAAGCATGCATATTAAATATAGGAATAAACTGAAACTCAGATCTGACCACTCTCAATCATTTAGAAAGTTTGGATGTGATTTTTTCAGTGGAAGCTCATCTCTTACAAATATAGAATGAAATTTATGTAAGAGTGGAAGTGGCAGCTAAAGTTAGCTACAGCTACCACCAAAGCTAGGTTTGGATGAGATTTTCCATGAACCTTCCTGTTTTCTGTTGCTCATAAGTTTTCAGTTAAATGGTTGAGCTATTTTTGAGCAAAGAGGGAGAGTGGGGGGAAATACACTTTTAAAAAATCTGCAACAGACTTTTAAGCATCCTGGTGAGCTGATGATTTTGATTTGACTGCATTCTGAGCCTTTGAAAATCACACTTTGCAGCTGTGCAGAATATTTTGGCCTTCGTTTTCTTTGGCCAGATTTGTATAGTGTACAGTTAAGGAAGGGTGCACATGCACTGCATATTGAAAGATACAATGAAGCTGCAGTGGGACAGAGGTAAAAATTGCACAGGAACCCTTGGCTGACTCAGTCCTTGTAGGTCTTGGAAGATCAAAGGGAGGAGTTGAGGGACGTGATAAAGTGTGCTCGGTCTGACCCAAACTTCTAGAGAAAGACTGTATAATATGATTGCAATGTATTTTTTGAGAATTCATGTGACAGAATTAAAGATGGCATTACATAGCAGAAACATAAGGTGACAAAGTCTGGGTTGTGCATGCAGCCTTAACCTTGCTATTTACGGACTTCCAATGTGTTAGTCATGTGACCTATTCTTTTAATGTAAATTTTAGTATGAAATATTTGTATATAAATGCAAAGAGGGAGGGAGCGAGATAAATGCCAGGGGTTCACATCAAGACACTGGACTGGGACACAGCAGACACTGGGTTCAATTCCCAGCTCTGCCACAGACTGTGTGTGTGACCTTCGGCAAGTCACATAATACAGTCCAACCTCACAGGGACACTGAGAATCATGTCCATGAGGGACCATAAAAGTAGCTGGATAGAGTTAGATAGATAAAGAAATACATAGATTAGAGAGGGAAAGAGAGAGTCCATAAAGAGTGGAAAAATTGCACCTGTACTATCGTAACTATACTGTCAAATATGAAAGGAATGATGACATAAATCAAACACCATTACAGTTTCAACTGTTCCATATAAGTAGTTAAGATCCCTTTGAGGCTTTCTATATGGAACAAAGAAAAGCTGCATTTAATAACCAAGTCCAGCAGCTTCTGGGATCATCCTCTCCTGCACTTTTGGTGAATAGTCGGAAAGACAGATACACTGGGAAGATGCCGGTGAATTCCATATTTTCTATGCATCATTGTCCCAATTGCCTTTTTTTTAAGTAGTGGAACAAAACCAGAACCATTTTTCTGATTAACACCCTCCTATGAAAGGTTATGCAAAGGTAGAGGGACAGATAAAATGGCACCTGAGTCCAAATCAACCTTGGGCTTTGCAAATAAAATGACCAAGGAGAATTTGCAACCCCCCATTTTGCTCATTCCACATTGTTTCCTACACATTTTTCTGAATATGGAAGCACAGGACTTAGATACTTTTTATAACCCCAATACTTTTCAACTAAAAGTCTCAAGGAGCTTTACAAACTTGTTTTAGTTCTCAGAATGCATCCTGTAAGAGACAAGGATTATTATACCAATTTCACGCACGTGTAAAATGACTTGCTCAAGATCACAAAGAGTTGAGAGCAGAAATGAGAAGACCCAGCATTCCTAGCTCCCTGTCCTATGCTCTAAACACTACTCCCTCCAACACTTTTAAGCTCTGGAAAAACTTAACAGTGATGCCTGGTTTTAGGAGTGTCTTCCTATAGTATCAGAGATTGACTTTAAATATAGATGCATATCTCCCATTAATCAGTAAGATCAGTAACATTTTTTCCTTACCACCAACACAGAGGTGTAGACTGCATAAGCCAACTGGCTCACAAGATCTTTGGGTTTCCACCTCCTCCTCTATCCTGAGCTCCTCTTTCCATCTTCTCCTTCTTGAGGACTTTTTAATGATCTTCAAGACCTTGTTAATTTTATTCATTTGTTCGCACAGCCACAGAGAGGGTTACAAATCTTCCCCACTCCTATGTCTCAGCAGCTCCAGTTTCTCTTGAAGGAGGGACAGCTATAAAGCAGCCAGGTCACTTGGAGGCATGAAAGCACTGGTGTGTATACCAAAGCTTCTTCCCACCCAAGGGGAGCGTTTCAGGGGACAAGGGAGAATGATTTCTGTAGCCACAACCAGTCCATAGTTCCCTCGGAAAGTGTGGGCAGGCATGTCTCCTTTCCGATGCCTTATGAAAGCTAATAACTCACAGGGGCAGCAGCTCCTTTATAAGGTTTTCAATTTCTGTTTTCAACTATACATACATTCTGGCAGATTTCAAATGCTCCTCAGGCAAAAGAGTCATCATCGGCTCAGAAGAAGGCATGACTCCTCAAAACACACACTTACGCATGCACACACACAAAACTTGGCTTCATTTCAACAATTAGAAATAGCTAATGTAGAATGAACATACTGTCTTTGGGTAATGGTAAATATCTGACCATTCCACAAGAAAGAATCTTTACATTCCCTCATGTTAATAAATATTTGCATTAGCACTTTTCTTCTAAGCATTAATGCATTAGATCTCACATTCGACCCTTGGGAAGCAGGTAAGGAGAACTATCCCCATTTTCAGAGGTGGAAACTGAAGTGTAAAGAGGTGAAGCAACTTGCCCAAGATCATACCTAATGATCCCTGAGAATAGTCTACCTGCCTATAAACTTTGGATGACATCTGGGATGTAGACTAGAGTAGGTTAAGGTATCCCCCATCATCTCATCCAGTCATCCCCAGGAACATAGGAATTGCCATGCTGAATCAGACCTGTGGTTCATCTAGTCCAGTATCCTGTCTCTGACAGTGGCCAGCAACAGAAGCCTCAGAGGAAGGTTCAAGAACACCAGGGTCGGGAGATGTGGCATAACCTGCCCCTCAACAAGGTCTCAGCCTACTCTCTATTTGTTAGGGATGGGCTTAAACCCTGAAGCATGAGGTTCTATATTCCTTCCACTACTCTTTTTTAGCACTGTCTAAGCACAATAAAACAAGTGTGGTTTCCCTAAAAGAAACAATTTTAATTGTGGTGTGGGGAGATTGGAGAAATAGTTCTGCATGCTCAGGACAGGCTGTTTGGGAAGCTAAAGCATTTTTAGGTGGATCACAAGCAATGTTGGGCGCATTCATTAAAGCTGCTAATCCTTACTCTAATATCAACTCTTGTGGACGTATTTTCTGAGGTGCTATATAACCACAACTTCTGTGGAAGCCAATGGGAGCTGTAGGTGGTCATTCACCATGAAAATCAGGTCATTAGTGAATTCATTAGAGGCTCCCAGAGATGCAGCATCCCTTCTCCAGCCCCAGCGGGACATTGGAAACATTCTAAACAAACAGTCTGGTTTTAAAAAGCTATCAATCAAACTGATCCATGGGTAATTTCCAAGAAATTGTCTCCCAGTAATTTCTGGGTCAGAAGGAAGGAAAGATTGTTTCTTAGGGAGAAAATTCAGAAGCTATATTCTGGCCAGTGAGCTAATACATACAAGGAGCATCTTCCACTCCCAGGAGGGAAGAGGTTAACCAAACAAAAAGGTTTGGTTCTTCTCCCAAATAAGAACATAAGTAAAAGTAACATTTACATGGGTCTGCCAAGTAGCAGGATTTGGAGCTCGTTAATATGCCTAAAACTACATTTATAGTGATATAATTAAGAACAAATCCTGCAGTAGATAGTATTAGTGGACACACAAATTAAATTATTATGCACTTCATTTAAGGCATTATAAATAGAGTTATTATTGTCATCATTGATCAACCCATAATCCTCCCCCTCAAACACAGAGTGAGAGCCAGCCACAAAGTGAAGGGCTGCCCATCAGCTAAGCCACATTCAGTCTCGCTTTAGTCCTTTGAGATCCGAACACAGTAGCTGATGAAATGCAAAATCTCCACCACCATTTCTCTAACCGCTAGATGATGTTCCTTCCTAGCAGTAACTTTAATATATAAGAAGGAGAGAGGGCTATTTTGCTTACCGGTAGCAAATAGTCGGATACTATCCTTGCTGAGAGAATATTCAATTCCAAAAAATGTGTGAAGGTCATCTTAGAACATCTGATCTGGACATCAACCAAACCCCAACCCCTACCTCGCAAGATTGAGAACAAAATATTATCCTTGTCCTCCAATAACTACCCTCCATTCCCACCCTCAAAACCCCCAACCTTCTCTATTCTTTTCTTTTCTTTTCCGTGGATGATGGTCGTGATCCTTCATAAATTCCTCATCAGTTTAGGAGATTTATGAGTACAATTCAATTTTATTTTGACGGTTAATATTAGCACTAATACTGCTGTCATATCTACATAATTAGTAACAAGACTAATAATGCCAATCCAATCAAATAGTCATTGTACTGGCCTCCAGCATCATTAGTTAGTGCTGACATAATCAATTTGCATTGCCACTCACTGGGTCAAGCCAGCAATAGCCCTTTTCTCTTGAAATAAAAATTGGGCTCAGGACTGTATGGTAGCTGGGATTCTCAAACCGGGAGTGATATCATGGAATATCATGTGATGGTCAGTCCTCTTGTGATGCTATAATTAATATTATTGCACTCTCCAAAGGATTACGTGTAGAGAGACTGCAAGATGGTTTGGTACGGTATAAAGGTTTTACGAGAGCGAGCTTGTGACGGCTGAATTGCTCCAGATTGACAAGATCCCACATCCACCTGAGTGTGGATGTAACCTTTGTATCAGACTTTCATGTATCCTGTGCATGCCATATGTTTTAAAGAACACTGTGTTACAGATTTCAGAGTAACAGCCGTGTTAGTCTGTATTCACAAAAAGAAAAGGAGTACTTGTGGCACTTTAGAGACTAACCAATTTATTTGAGCATAAGCTTTCATGAGCTACAGCTCACTTCATCGGATGCATCCGATGAAGTGAGCTGTAGCTCACGAAAGCTTATGCGCAAATAAATTGGTTAGTCTCTAAGGCGCCACAAGTACTCCTTTTCTTTTCGTGTTACAGATGTATTAGAATTTTTTTTAAATGTCCCTGTTCTTATACTTGGTTAGTCTCTGCCTGTAAAGCCAGTGCCAGTAGTCCAAAAGAACAGGCTCTCTGGGGACAGGGACCATATTTGTACAATGGGGCCTGACTGGGTGATATTGTCATAGAAATAAACAAACCACAAAAACAATAGGCTTGTAGGGAGAGAAGAAATATCCATGTTTGAGGTCTCTCTAAATGACCTAACATCACTGTTCACTGTATAGCAATCTTGTCATTTTAAGGCTTGTTACCTCACAGGCTAACAACGCTAAACCCAAAAGCCTTCTATTGCTAGAAAGGGGAAACCCTGACAGATTGCAAGATGTCACACTGCAAATCTGTCACTGGTTCAATACAGAATGCAAGCCACTTTAATTCTAAGGTGCAATTCTGAAACATTTCTCTGGTTTGCTTTTGTTTTTTAAATGACAGCTGTTTGAAGCTGCTCAGAGATTTGGAATCCTAGAAATGGTCCCGGCAAAGAAAGAATAATGGGCAGAGAGCAGGGCAGGTGGTTAAAGGCACATTACAGAAGCAATTGATCACACCATGCGTGACGTAATGTATACTGGGAGGGTTACAGAACACAAACAGGTAGCCATAAAACCTTGGCTATGATCTCAGATATCATAAACTGAAGCTCATGCCAAGCAAGATCTCAGCCCAAAACAAAATGTGTAGCAATGGCTGAAGCAAAAAACAAATCAATGTCTCTATTTTGGGGTTTAAAGAGTGGCAAATGTCCCCCTCCTCCTATGGGAAATTAGTACTTTTCGATCCCTTTCCTTCCCGAACTCCAAAATAGCTTTGGTTTTCTACAGTGATCTTTTGCAGGCTATTAATCCACAGTGTAGATTAGTGTCCCTGGGTGCTTTGGAGGCCTGCCCAGCTCCTCGGTGTTGACTCCCCCAGTGTGATTAGCAATTGCAACATTCCTCATTTAGCAGCATGATTCATATTCAGCTCGCTGCTGCTAACTCCACTGATATTAAGATAACAATGTCATAGGGCTGTGATGACAGCCTCACCAGAAGGATGGAGGAAGGGATATAGTATTCCTCTTCCCTAGTCTGTCTGGGATGAGGCTCTGGAAATGGCAAAAAAGGCACTTTCCTGCCACAGTGGTATGCATGTGTTGATATGTGGCTGAGAAACACAATACAATGGCAGGCTCCATCCCTGATTTGAAGGAATGATCAGTTTTAATCAGTTCATTCCCTTTAGGTTGTATGTTTGCAGTACCACCTACCCTGACATTCAACAATCATGAGTCAGGATACCCAAAAATCATGAGATTAAAAAAAAAAAAAAAAAAGCCTTGGGTTCTTTTTATGTGCATCCTAGTTTCTGAGCCTTTAAGTTGCACACAAGTCACGTTTTCAAGCTTTTCTCTGTGACCATGAGGGCTAAAAACTTACTTATTTTTTAATATGAAAGCTGAGGTTCTTACAGAATCACCTGCTTCCAGAAGCTGGGTCTTTAAGGAAAAACACCAAATATTGCAAGCCTCAAAATAAAATAGTGAGAGCTGGCAACACTGCATTTGCATTTTGACTTGCCCAGTGATGCAATTCTGGGTCCATTTCATTGCCTATTCCTAGTTAGTTTTACTTTCTGTTTCTAATTCAAGGCATTTGGATTTGGGTTCCAGGCTTCATTAATATTTAGAAAAAATAAAATATGGAAGCTTTTTTATTATCGATAGTTACGATGCAATATTTATTTCCTTCCCTGCCTCTGACCACAAAATTTGTGAAGCAAACTACAGTGTCTCTAAGTTTTTCCAAAGCAAAACCACAGACGTTTCAAACTGGTCTCCAAGTAGCAGTTTTATTTTTGTTTTTTAAATGATAGGGCAGCAGTGCTAACACAAGGGCCGTCACATGAGTCAGCAGCATGTCTCTTGCCTGACAATGCAGAAAACTGATGACTGACATTGCGGGGCAAATGCCCTTCTACTCTGCTTGAACCTAGATAGTTCTCCCCTCCCCAAGCCTCTGTTAATCACACCCTTGTGAGATGAACTGCCATGCACACCAAGAATGACGCTGTTTTCTAACTAGCAGTATTGTTACTGCTCAGATGTTGGAAGGCCAGTGCACTCTAGGATGAGAAAGCTGACACCTAACTGCTTTACTACCATTGCTTCATACCGCTCATAGACCCCGATCATCCTGCACAGATGCCAGGGTGGATGGATCCTTGTGGAAGTGCTTTGCTTCCTCTATGACGTGGTGCAGACTCTGAGTGGTCCACATTCGGAGAGAGGTTTGGAGACTGGCAAGGGCGGGCGAACTAATGCACATCACACACACACCCCATCTGTCCCACAGATAGGACTCAGAAAAGATAATGCAGTCCTTCCCAGTATTATATTTTCTATGAAGCCCTCAGTTGGAACTGTGGGCAGCTGCCGCCAGAGGACATCCCTGATATTATAGCCGCAACGGGGTCTTGATGTTGGGGTGTTGGGATGAGGAGGCACTTCCAGCGGCTCTAGTACCTGTGTGGGTCTCTGGAGATCTGCCAGGTTTGGGAGCAGACAAAACCTGTCCTCCCCACAAGGGCAATGTGGGCGGGAGATCCTGGCTGAGATCTCCTCCCCCTGCCACCTCTCCCTCACGCAGGAAGAAATGATCTATACCAATGCCCCCGAACTGAAGAGAAAGGACAGAGCATTCACCCAGTAACCAGACTTCCTAGACAGACTATGGCCCTATATGGACTGCAAGAAGACACTGCATGGTTAAATCTCTCTTACAGTGAGGGATGGTAACGAGACACAGAATCTTATACACCTGGGATGGCAATTACAAACCCAGCCCAGGTCGGTAAGGTACTGAAAATCAATATAATCCGAAGGCTTCTTTCCCAACCCATGTGAAACAAACTGTCTATCTCAGTCCAGTTGTTAGTGACGGAGGGACTCATGCCATAAAACTCACCAGCACAACGGCCAACCTTATCAAAAGGGAAACTAAAGATGGAATGGGCCAAGGAGAATAAGTCTCCCCAATAACTCAAAGATACCATGCAGTCCAGGCAGGGCGCAGACCATTGACCCTTCAGGATAAAAGACACTTTAGAACTGCTGACTAGATGGCCACAATATCCTAGATGAGTCCACTGATGTAAAATGATGGTCTCTAAAAGGCGTGATCCCACAAAGTGCTGAGTGCATCTGAGAGGCGTTCATTGGCTTTAGGGCCAAAAGGGACAATGAGATCCTCTAGTCTGACTTCTGGTATAAAACAGGCCACTAGATTTCACCCAGTTACTCCTATACTGTGTTTGGCTAAAGTATACCTTCCAGAAAGGCATCAAGTCTTGATCTGAATATTGGAAGAGATGAACCCACCACTTCCCTTGAGAGTTTGTTCCAGAAATTCATCACTGTCACTGTTAGATATTTGTGTCTTATTTCTAATTTAATTTGGCTGTCTTTAACTTCCAGCCATTAGTTCATTTTATGCCTCTCTCTGCTTGGCTGACGAGCATCCTTTAGTTCCAGTATTTTCTCCCGGTGAAGGCACTTCTAAGCCATAATCAAGTCACCTCTCTATTTTCTTTCAGATAAGATAGATGAGCGGTGTAAGTCTCTCACTCTATCTTCTCCAGCCTGGAAATCATTTTGGTGGCTCTTTTCTGCACCCTCTCCACTTTTTCAGCATCCTTTTAAAAATGTGGCTACCCGAACTGTAGGAAATATTCCACTTTCGATCTCGCCAATGCTCCATTCTGAGCTATAATCCCCTCCCCACTCCTACTCACTACTCCCATTTCTACATCTGTAGCAAGGCACAGCTGGGCCCCTCTCACTTCGGCCCCTGCTGTCCTCACGAAACCAACCAGGCATGCCGCAGGTGGAGGCAATCACCCCTGTATTTTATTTATAGTTCTTTCCCACCACCAGCTTACTATCTATGTACTGGGTTTTCCAGCCAGACTTCACCAGCAACAGACCACAGCCACCAGTCCCTCTCAGCCTCTAGCCTTTCTCTTCCCCTCTTCTGGCTTCCTTCCTCCCTCACTCCCCAGGCTAATTAGGCTGCCATCTGTTCCTAGTTGCCAAGCAGGCAGGGCTATTCAGCCAACCCCAATCCTTTCCCCTTGATTGGGGCTGGTGTGGCAGGGGGCTGATTAAGCACTTCGTGCCCAGCACCCTGTCGTAACATCCAAGGATCGTATTCGCTCTTTTGGCCACAGCATCACACAGGAGCTCACATGGTGTTGGGTGAAGTGCTTAATTTGTGCCAGGGCTTGCCAGGGCTGAGCCCCAGCACCTCTAGGCTTCGGCAGTTTGTAGCCCCAGGTACCTCTGGGCTTGCTGCTTCAGTTATGAATATAAAAAAAAAAATTGCTCAAGCCCCAGCACCTCTTTCATTACAAATTAAGCACTGGTTGGTTGCCCACGGTGAGCCCTACTGAACACCCTCAGCTTCCACTGAACTCAATGGGAGCTGAGGGCAGTCCCAAGTGCTGTGTAAAGTAGCAGTCATACAAAATGTTTTCTAATCAACACTTGGCCTGCACGCATTGTGTCAGACAGTACATCAGTGAAGATTTTCTGTCCATCCTGATCTGCCGTGCATCATGTTCCTCACTTGCTGCCATCACACTGGAAACAAAGCCACCGGTGCTGGATATGAAAATCTCTTTGGTTTACAGAATAGACACACTGAGGCCTCTTATTGCAGTGGGTAAGTTTCACCACCATACAGGGGAGCTATAGGCAGCCTTCCACATCACTTCTTCCCCATTGAAAGAGATGGTCCCTCTCCACTTGAATGTATTCCATGCACTGTGCACAGCTCAAATGCCTGGTAGGGATGGGGTGTGGTTATGATGCGGCTGGTGGGGACGAGATTTCTGCTAGCGTATTCAAGTTATACATCATACCATGTATGAAGGCAGCAGGCTCGCTCTCAAGAAGCTTTTCGTTACTTTCAGGCCAATCCGTATCACTGACTTTTCTTGCAGTTTTCTGCTGACACTGTGGCCTTTAACTTGCTTCCTTTGGATATTTTCTAGCTATGGTTGAGACCATGACAAGTTTTGGAAATACATCTGCTTGGTTTGTAATTGCTGAAGTTGGGCAGCGAGAATTAGCTAGAGTGGGTGTGTGTGTGCGGGGAGTGGGGGGTGTTAAAGTAACAATAAACCTAACACAACAGAGGAAGCACGTAGGGACTGAACTTCCCCACCTGCACCAGCTCAACAGGGGGCCTGCAATCACAGGAGTAACAGCCATGAATTGCAAAGAAATCCAGTGATGGGAGATCAGAAGCCTGGTGGCAGAGGAATTAGGATTCAGTCTGATAGTTTTAGCCTCTCACTTTAAGTTCAGAGGCCATGCACACATCACATGTTTCTAGGAAAGATGAGATCAAAATAAAAACAGATCTGAATAGTAAACGTTCATATCCAGATCGGGACTTTGGGTCTCATGTTCAAATCTAGTGTTTTTCAATTATTCATGGAGGACTACATGGCTGTTACAAGCCAAGATCAAGGTAGAGTATGCAAACAATGTCAACAGCAAAATGGTAGCTCGAACGCTATTATTATAAGAATAAGAGCAATGCTTAGGCTGCAGGCGGGAATAGCCATGTGAGTAGCATGTACCATTAGGGATGGTCCAATCTCTCCGGGTAAAATAAGAATTGCTTGTCAGGTTCCGGGGTGCAATTCACACCAGGGAGAGGTTGTGTCACTGCTCGCATTCGAACTCTGAGCGCCCCAAAATGTTTCAGCTACTTGGGTCTCCCTGCCTGGGACATACATACAGCCAGCAGTCAGCATGTGCTTTGTGTTCTGTATGCTGTACAGCCAACCTGAGCCTGAGGAGGAGCCAGAATTTACCAATGTACATTGCCAAAGAGCCACAGTAATACGTCAGCAGCCCCCCATCAGTCCCCCATTCCTAGCGCCTCCCTCCCACCGGCAGCCCCACCGATCAGCGCCTCCCCCTCCTTCCCCGCTCCTCCCGATCAGCTGTTTCATGGCATGCAGGAAGCTTTGGCGGGGGGGGGGGGGGAGGAGCGAGGGTATGCCAGGCTCAGGGGAGGGGGCAGGGCCTGTGGCAGAGCCAGGGGTTGAGCAGTGAGCACCCCCCAGCACGCTGGAAAGTTGGCGTCTGTAGCTCCAGCCCCGGAGTCGATGTCTATACAAGGAGCCGCGTATTAGCTTCTGAAGAGCCTCATGTGGCCCTGGAGCCACAGGTTGGCCACCCCTGCTGTACAGCTCTGGTTCACTATGAATCCAAGCCTGCCAGCAGTTATCACAGACACACTTTTGTCTTTACCAGACTTGGTTAATGTTAGCAGGTGACCCCAATCCTGTCCCCAGGGTGCGAACACAGGGCTGCTGTCGGTCACACTGCTCCATCTCACATATTTCCTTTCCTTACCCCTTTCTTGCACATTATCATCATTTCCTGTGTGTATCTGATGTGAGAAGGTAAGCTCTTCAGGCAGGAACTGTATCCTTTTCTGCTGCTGAAAACTGCCTTGTTAAAGTTATGGCCCTGTGTAAACATGAATATCAATCAATTAATAATCTTAATCCAAACCCTGAAGGCTGGATGAGAGGTGCAGCCCTGGAGAGGTGGGGGCAAAAAGGGTTTCATGTCACCTACGTGTCTCCATCATTTTGGGCAGGTGCCTCTGGGGCTGCTCTAATTTATGGCAGCTACCCAAAAGCACCACTGGGCTGCTCTGAAGCGGGAAGCCCAGACTATTCAAAGTGCTCCATCCACTCCTCATCATGCCCCTGGCCACTTTCCGAGTATGTCCCTCTGCAGGGGAGTAGCTAAAGGCACCCAAGCCAGCCCCTGCATCGGGGTATTCTGTAGGGGCTGGTTAAGCGGGCTTTGCAGCCCCATTACCGAGCCTAAGCTGAAGCAAAGGGGCTGCAGTGGAGCCTAGAATTAGACCCCCACGGAAGCACCCAATTAAAAACAGGGAAAAGGTTGATCTGTCCAGTCTGTCCACACCCAGGTAATACCAGAAATCTCACCAATAGACATCTCTTCTTGTACAATTTCCAACCTGATTTCCACACCGACTACAGTAAGTTCAGAGAAGCATCTGAGCTCTTAGGTGCTTATCCACATGGAACTCTGAGATTCATCCATCATTAAACACAATGGACCTGAGCCCACAGCCACACTCTTTCTGTTAGAATTAAGTGGATTTTTATAGGGCCTGGCAGGCAGTCCCTATGCTGGCAAGATGCACACTAAAATGAACGGGCCAAATTCTGCCCTCCTTCGCATCCCTGCAGCCCCAGAGGCTTATCAGTTATGGGCTGAAAAAGGAAATGGCATATGGGCATTATTGTACTGAAAAAGAAGCAATACCAAAGCAAGGAAGTGGAGATGGACGTTTGGCTTTTAAAAAGCAGAGTGGCTGGGGAAATTGACAGTGGAACAGGGAGCAGTTCTCCTCGCAGTTGCCTTGCCAGGTCAAATTTAGCTCTAGCCTACAGTGCAGAAAAGGCCTTATCTGCAGGTTGTTTGTGGTAATGAGCTGCTGGACTCTGCCCAGACCCTCGTAAACAGCAGCCGACCTCACAAACAGCACTAACTGATACTCTTGCTGGCAGTTCAAACAGAGAGGCCAAGGCTTAACCGAACACAGGCTTGAGTCTCTTTGTTTGTGCTAGGGAGGATCCATAGGGTGTCTGCTCTGTTACAGCATTGAGGCATATTGGAGTACCCCATAGGGCAGTGGGTGGGAGAAGATTGCTGTACTGCCTCCCAAGCTGTATCTATTCTGTAGATAAACAGAACGCCACCACTGTGAATTTCTAGAACATCTTCCACTCGAGGCTTTCAAAGCACTTTTCCAACATGAAGCATGCCTCACTTGAGGGAAGGAAGTGTTGATATCCTTTGTCCACAGATGTGGAAGCTGAAGCACAGAGCAGTTAAAACCTAAATTCTCAAAAGCTTCAATTTAAGTGTCTCACGCTGGACATCCAAGAATAGTGTGTTCCCTTCTGAAAACTGAGACCGCAGTGACTTTCCCAAAGTCTTAGGTAAAGCTGAATCTGCTCTCCCCCATGCTGGTGTCAACTAAAAACAACTCCACTAAAGTCAGTGGAGTCACAGTGGTGTAAATCAGATTAGGATCAGGCCCCAAGAACCCATGGCAGAGTCAGGAATCGAATTCAGATCTCCTGACTCTGAGTCTGGCACCAGACCATCATTCCCTTTCTGTAGAAAAAATAACAAGGAGGCATATTCTTGACCAATGGGAAGGGCAGATTGCCATCTTTACAGGTAAACCTACACTGGGGCTGTACCAGTTGAGAGGCTTAGGAAATGAGACACAATCCTCTAGGAGCCTTTATTGTAATTTCTGATAATAGTCAAGAAAGTGGGGAGTATGCATGAGGCATTTTTGGTTCGTTATTCATGCTGGGATATGCTCCTTAAATGGTGACACTATTTCTATGACTACCTCAGCTAACAGGAAATTAAAATGTCCATAAGCTGTAATGGAAACCAAATACCAGGGCTTAAAGTCAGCCGGAGCTCTCAGGAGCGGAGCTCTGATAAATATTTTCAAACCCGTGGGGTGACCCTGGCACGCCCCCCGGGGCTGAAGCCCAGAGCCCCAGCACCACTTCAGCCCCGAGCCCAGGCATGCCCTGGCGCCTCTTCAGCCCCGAGACCCAGAAGCCCCGAAACCTCCTGCCCTGCAGCTGAAGCCAGGAGTCCAAAACGGTGGGGCCATGGGGGGCTCCAGGAAATAGTATATGAGAATTTAAACCCTGCCAAACGCTGATGTAAAATTAAAAGGAACTATAGTGAGAACAACTATAAGAGGGAGGAAGGATGGGGTGCCAATGATTAGGGTGGTACCTTAGCACTTGGAAGACCTGGGTTCAGTTCCCTACTGCTCTTCTAGAGATTTTCTGTGTGACCTGAGCAAGCTATTTAGGTTCTCTGTGCCTCTGTTCCCCATCTGTAAAATGGAGATAATAGCACTTTCCTACATCACATGTGTGTTATGAGAATAAATGCCTTAAAGATTGTGAGCCGCTCAGATACTATGGTAATGGAGCCATACAAGTACCCTAGATAGATCAGGATGAAAAACAATTCCAAAAACGCCATTTATTCCCTCGATTTAGCATCGCGGGATTTTATGACTCAGCTCTAGCTAAAGTTATTGTGGCAAAAGGGCTGTTCCTGAATTTCTCTCTGCCCTTCCCAGATGCTTTTGTAGAGAAGGGAGTCAAGAATGCGTGAACTTCAGTGCCAACATTTTCCAGCTGGTTCTCTGCTCCCTATTAATTACCATGCTGTCCGAACCCTGGAGCCCCTATTTTGCAGCTGAGATGCAGCCAGCTCTCTGCTGTAAAACTCCATGTTGATATTAATGTGCTCAACTTGAGAGATCATTAGGAAATGAATTCAGCAGCTTATTGCAGCTGATCAGTTGCTCTGCTCTCTGGGTTCAGTGCTGAGCAGATTTTTTTTTTTTTTAATACTCAGAAAAGATCAGACCACAAAGGAAGGAAAGGCACTGTAATGCTTTCAGATGAAGGGACTGAAATTACTTCATCAGCATATTTTAACTTTAAGGACTGTCAGAGAAGCAGCCCCCTTCCTAACCTAGGGGGCTGGTAAGGATAAAATCTCCAGGCCAAATTCTGCTCCCATTTATGGCAGTGCAGCTCCACTGACTCCTCTGAGAGTTGCACCGGCTTACATCTGGATTTGGCCCAGGGAGCACTGGCAACAATGCCATGTGAGTTAAAGGTGTGCTTTCTCTTACAAGCCCTGTTAGTTGCTTTTCGTACTGCTCTTTTATTCACATCAATATATAATTTACACTCGTTTCACCTATCTAGAGAATGCCACTTACACTATTTCCTGACCTATTTGCACCAGACATGTCATTTACATCACTGTTTACATTGCCATTCAATTTGGCTCACATACAGTCATTGCAGTTGCAATCGCTTATTCCAGCTCCATTTGGTTGGATGTGATCCCAGAGGCCTCTGTGTCCCAAATATACCACCATGCTACTGGTGCGGCCAAAACCCTGGTGTGGTGCAGCCTCTACCATCTTGGAATAGCCCTCACTTTACCATCTGTTTTGATTCCTTCTATGCAAATAATACCTGTCCTTCCTTGCCAAGCCCTCTGACATTTCTTGTACTTCCCAGAAATATTTAGTGTTTCACTCTATAATACACTTTGGGGTGCAGTTTGCAGCTGTCCCAAATAGAGCTACATCACCCTATATCTATAAGAACACAAGAACGGCCATACTGGGTCAGACCAAGATCCATCTAGCCCAGTATCCTGTCTTCTGACAGTGGCCAATGCCAGGTGCCCCAGAGGGAATGAACAGAACAGGTAATCATCAAGTGATCCATCCCCTGTCGCCCATTCCCAGCTTCTGGCAAACAGCTCATTTACAACTGGAGAGGGAGGCATTATTAAGGTGCTTCATTCAAGATACTGGCTGGCATATTCCCCCTCCCCAGACACCCATGCATAACTCCCATAAACACTGAAGAAATATCAAGATGAAGTTGAAGCTGAAGCATTTATGGGAACTCATCATCATGCTGCAGCCCAAAGCAGGAGATTATTGCTCTTACAGCAAAGCCTTATCATGGTAAAAGCCCCATTGACTTTGCCAGGATTCGGATTTGGCTTAATGGCTCTCTCTCTGTAACACAAACTGAATTATTTACAGTATTATTTTGGCCAGCAGGTGGTGGTGATTGGGGACTTAAGTCCTCCTGAAACATGCTTGACCCCATCTCGTGTTTGCAATGTGTTGCTAGTCCAGTATTTTTCCCTACCAGCAGGACCAGACACACAGCAGGCTCCTTGCAGAACCCCATCCCTTTTTGTTTGGCGCACCATTCTGCATTCTCCACCACAGTATCATTTAGGAGCAGAGAATAAGGAGAGCCATTGGTGTGGGACCTGAATGCTCCTGCCCTCAGGGGAAGGTGGGAATGAGATGATCCCTAGGGGTGAAGAGGAGAGTGGGAAGGGAGGACAGATCAAGAGAAGCAGCAGGGGCATTTGTGAGTAAGAGGAAATCAGGTAGGATGTAGAGAAAAGATTGGGGTAGTAGTTCAAAGGAAGAGGTAGGGGAACAGAGCAAAAGGAAAAGGGGACCGAGAGTGAGGGGAAAGAGTTATGAGCAGGGAAAGGACTGGCAGGAATGCGAAGGGAAGATAGACAACAGTGAGATTTCAGACCAAGTTGAAGTTCAGGTCCTTTCCCCAAAGTCAGCTCTGTCATAGTCTTGAAAGCAGACTTGTTGACTGCATCACCAAACCATCTAAGGGTGAACAGCTGCCAAGTAAAACTCCTCCACACACATTTTTCAGACTGGTTAGTTCCTGTATCTTTATCGCTACAAACATGGCCATCAAGCCTAGAAATGGCAAGGAATATGGGAACTCCCTTGCCAGAAAGACCAATGACCCATGCAGTGACCTCCTCTATACTGAAGAGCTCAGATGAAGGTATAAAATTCTACCAGGAAAACTGAGCAATAAGATGGAGGGGAACATTTATTTTTGCTCCCAGATTTTGATCAGCGTGTGCACTGAGGCCTAATCGCCTGTATCTTAGCTAGTATAAATGCAGATATTGTTTATATTCACCTAAGCCTCTCTCTAAATCTTTGCTGAATCTCACTTGTATACTTCCCTGAACAATACCCAACAGTAGTCAACTCCACAGGTAAAGCATAAAATAGTATCTCCATGCATTCATTCTGGACAGAACTGAAAACCCTCTTCTCAAGACAAAGGAGAGTGTTTTAAACTTTTGAAGAAAGTATTATAGCCAGTGGGAGTTCAGATTTGTTATCACCATCCGACAACCCTAAATGGGACGTTTCAAGGGTACTGGCTGACTCAGCTGTCAGAATTGTCCTCTAATATCTAGGCTTGTAGGAGCATATGCATGTAATTCATGTAATTCAAATCAACCATCCAGCCCTTAGTAATTAAAAACATTTCTTTTCTGTAGGAACTTACCAATGCTTTGTCTTGCCTGATGAACAGGAAGCACTGGGTAAGTCAGACCCATAGCCCTCACCTTCTCCTCAGATGACAGAGTGGGATGGTTTTGTTGTATCTTCTTTCCACTAAATTTCCCACTATTCGAAGTCAGAAAAGTAAAAAAGGGTTATTACAGCCTAGTGGTTAGAGCAGGACAGCTGGTTTCTATTCCCAGCTCTGCCACACAACTGCTGTGCCAAGAGCTCACTGGGCCTCAGTTTTTCCATTTGTGAAACAGAGATATTTGTAGTGGCCCAGACTGTGGAGAGGTAGAACAGTGCTCATTACTGAAATCTAATCTCTCTGGATCATGAAGAACTTTTCTTCTAATTCCCACCATTCCGTGAATGGTGAAGAACCACAGAATCCACTGGGATATCTCTGAAAGAGGAGATCTAATGGCCATGCTATGACAAGCTCACAGGCTGAGATATCTATCCAAGACATTTCCAATGTACCTTTCACCAGGACCGGCTCTCGGCACCAGCAAAGCAAGCACGTGCTTGGGGTGGCACAATTCCAGGAGCGGCATTCCGGCCACTCTTTTTTGCTTGGGCAGTTGCGCTCTCAGAGCTTGGGGCGGCAAAAAACCTAGAGCCGGCCCTGCCTTTCACTATAGCATCTAGGCAACAGTGAAATCTCACAAGGTGAGCAGAGTCAAGTCTACTCAGTTCTTAGACCTGTAGGGATAAAAAAGGATGCTGCAGAAAGTGGTCATGATCATTCATTTAAGGCTTTCTTACCTCCAAGTCAGTAATGAACCAATGCTCTGAGCATGGAGATAAGGGTCTCTGTGCTTCTGTACGAGCAAGACATACAGCTAAGCCTCTGACCATTTGTGCTCATTACAATTCAGTGGCACTTTCCCCACAACCTAAATCATCCCTTCATAGTTTCAGCTAGATATTTGTCTTTATTCTTGCCTTACACTAGCAAGTAGTGTTGCTGCATGCTCTTGAATGCTCCAGTTGTGATTGCATTTCAGTGATAGGTGATGTTATCATTACACATAAATGGGACTCACTTCTACTCCAACCATTCAGTTGAGTTCAGCAGGATGGCAGGAGGTCTTAAAGCAGAATTGAGCAGCCCATAGTCTGCAAAGCACTTTGGGATACTTCTGGAGGAACAGTGCCGTGTAGGTGTGTGACACAAATTAAACACGACTAGCCCGCAGCTGCTACTCAGGAGAAGACAAATAATTCCTCTTAACTACTGCTCACAGACCATTCTCTAACTAGGAGACACTCTCAGTAACTGTGTCACAAAAACACCACCAGAAGGGAAAATGCAGGAAAGGAGGCCAAACCTGTTGGCATGTGAGCTGCAAAGCTGTCACAGACTGAAGCTCCAGGACACAGCTGGCCCAGAGCTGCTGGGCTGCTATTTTCTCCAGCACATAGGTAGGGGCTGCCCAGTCCCATGCAGGATTTACTACCACATTTCCCTTTGGTATTTTGCATTGGGCCTATCTTCTGCCTTCATCCCTGTGATGTGTCATTCCATACTCTTTATGAAAATATGCTTATGATATGAATATGACATAACTGAGATAT
The DNA here is from genome assembly GCF_015237465.2 of Chelonia mydas. Classification (NCBI taxonomy): domain Eukaryota; kingdom Metazoa; phylum Chordata; order Testudines; family Cheloniidae; genus Chelonia; species Chelonia mydas. Next base: position 19,766,317 of record NC_057853.1, on the reverse strand, counting down.
ACTTTACGTAAGATGGCTCATGTGAGATATAATTGGAAAGGTTATGATTTACTGAATGCGATTATCCAATTTGTAGGCACATATTTCTGTATCTGAATTTGGGAATATTGACTATCTGTATTTCAACTATGCTCCTTTGGGTGACTCCCACTGCCAGCCCTTCAGGTACAACAATGGAAAAGTCAGGCGGATGGCAGATCAACAAGGACAATGGACTGTAAAAGAGCTTTGTCTTCTTGTGAACTGTGTGGGTCAGCCTGTGAAGAATGCCTACAAGGGCCCTACAGAGTCAGCTGGTCTTCTCACCTGATACTAAAACATTACCTGGGACTTCTTGTAACTTTCCACTGTAAGGGAAGGGGGGTCAAACTAGGAAACAAAGGACTCCCGCCTTATGCAAATCCTATTTAAGGGTGAGGAGTGAGGTCATCCGGGTCATCAGTTTTCCCCTGCTACCCCACCAAAGATGACTGCTGGAAACAGCTAAGACTGAACTGGGAGAAAGAACTGGGCCCAGGCTGGAAGGGTGTCTGGCCTGTGAAGAAGATTATTAGAACCACATTTAGGGTTTCTTTAGTGTGTTAAGCTTCATTTGCATGCTCTGTTTTATTTTCTCAGTAACCTGTCTTGTTCTGTCTGCTACCACCTTAACTACTTAAAATATACCTGTTATAATTAATACATTTATTTCTGGTTTATAATATAACCCAGTTTATGTATTTCTAACCAGGGGGTGAGAAATTGTGCATACCCTCTTCCACATTGAAGGAAGAGATGAATATATCTTTGGGTCTGCACTCCAAGGGAGGTGGACATCTGAGTGCTGGAGCAAGTCCCTTAAACGAAGTCTTCCCAGAGCTGATCTGCAGCTGGGTGTGGCTCTGCCTGTGTGTGTGTTAGAGGAGGTTTTAAGAGCCTGGCTCAGCAAGACAGGTTAAATGCGGCCCATGCTGGTACAACAAGTTGACTCGGTGGTATCTCAGCCCAGCTTCCTAAGGGGTCCAACCCATCACAATCCCTATTAATTTCGAGCTACAGGGAGCAGGTGATGGAGCAGATTGTGTCACTGGCTGCAGAACAGTCCCCATATGGGGAAGCTTCTATTGTGAGCAAGACCCAATGCTGTGAGAAGGAGCTGTCCCATTTGGCTCACTAGGGCACACTTTGATACCTAGATACTACAGCGATAGACACACATGTTAGATGTGCCGCAGATAAGACACAAGGGTTGCTGTGACCAAATCCAAAAACGCTCATAAACTGTCTCACTGTCTGATCACAAGGGCTTGGGGGGCCTTGGAGAAATGGGCCTGGTGACCACTGGTCTCTGGGGAGAACTTAAATAATGCCCTTTCGTCTGGCCTTGCAAACTCATCTCAGGTTTGTCAAGTCTCCCCCGTTGGACAATGACAGCTGTAATTGGACTGGCCCACAGGATTGTTCCCTACAGTCCAAAAAGAGTTTCACATTGGTGCAATTATAATTCACTATACTTGCCTGAGTACGGAGGGCACATGGGCCAGAAATCTCAGGCCATGGTCCTATCTCAGCATAACAGACCTGCCCCTTCTTATCCTGAGCTACCAACAAGCCATTATTTCCAAAGGAAATAATGGACCAATCGAGTGGCCTGGGCATGACAAAATGCGTTAATGGTGCAGCCTTTTCTCATGACAAGGGTGCTCCTAATGCATGTAACCACTGCATGTGATCTGTACAGCTATTTGTCGATGGAAAAAATCTCAGTTAAATGAATAGCTCTCAATTTTCTAGAACTTCTGAAAGCATCCCATTATGTCAGATTGCATCGGGTTAGGTCATACAATCCATCGTAACTTGATTTAATGAGGCAATTAAAAACAAATGCATTTCATGGGCAAATTGCTGGGCAAATATCCTTTTCTTGGTTCCACTTGGCTTCACATTCTTTTAGGGGTGAAGAGTTTAAAAGACTAAAAGGAGCTGTTTATTTAATTTCCCTTGGAATAAAAAATCCAAGAGGGCATATATTAAAGGGCCATTCTTCTGCAAACAACAGGTAAGTATCTACACACTTCAGCAATAAAGCTCTTAGTCCGATGGAAGAGCTTCTTCAGAGCAGAACAAAAACACCGATAGCAAAACAAGAAGATATTTGACCCAAAGGATCTTTTTCTTTTTGATATGTAAAATTAAATGCATGACAACAACAAAATGCTGCAGGAAGACAGAAAAACAACTTCAGTGCCTGGCATAGCAAGAGAGATATGTGGCTCCTTTTCAAATTAAAAAGATTCCCCACAGCTCAAACCCACACAGCTTCTGAAAAAACGGGGGTTTATTTCTTCAGCAAGCGCACCACCAGGGGCTTGTTTTCCACTTGCTCTTGAGGGATCCCATTACACTTCTTATAATACCGGGAAGCAAATGGCATGCTTCAGGCCAGAAGCTGATTGCTTGCCAGAGTCATGAGGAATTGCCTCCACATACAAAGGACTATGTGCATTATGGAAGCATTCCACTTTTCTTTAAAGCACCAGTTATTGGCCACTGCTGAAGACCAGATAACAGCCTAGATGGGCCAATGGTCTGATGCAGTATGACAAACTGTATGTTCCTATGTTTTACACACATAAAACATACGTGGATCTAGACAGGTTGGCCATTCATGTGTTGGCAAGTGGCTACAATCACCAGGCAGGGCAGCCTCCCTCAGCAGCATTTGTTCCATTAGGGCTTGCCTGCCTTCTTCTATCCCCTGGCTGTTTGGCGAAGCACAAGTTCAATTGTTCAGCTGCAGTTTTCAGCACAAGAAATTATATACGGGAAGATTTAATTTGTCACTGAGGAAAGTGAAGGCTTCCAGGTTTATTCATCACTTTCACTGGAGTATTGAACCAGAAGTAGCATCCAGAAGCAAACACACACCTCTTGCCGCTTCATTAGCAATTTCTGAATCACTGGAAAATCAGCCAGGCTAACTCTTGGGCTCTCTGGCCTTTTCCTTCTTCTAGGTTCCTTCAATGATATCAGAAGAGGCACCAATGCACTGCTCCTGCTGGTGAAATTCAAGATCAAGATTTGCCCAAGATATTCCCAGTTCCCTCCTTGCTCCCCTGTTAATGGTGCAGCTACCTACATCATGGGTATCTCAAAAGACACAAACCTATATTTCCTGTTACCCAGGGACAGCTGCTGCAGCAACATCTGCAACTGAATAGATGTACTGGACAGAAGCAGACTGCAAAGTGAGCATGACAGTTCGTTCTCTCTCGCGCGCGCGCACACACACGCAAGGCTGGCCAATGCTAGAAAAAGTACCCATTGCTTACTATGGGTATTAGCAGTAGGTGCAGCTAAGCCAGATAATTACCTGCAGGTGTTAATCTAGGGCAAGCTATGCTCTGCATCCATTCAGCTGCAGCTACTCCTGACACTTGTATCAGCAATGAGTCATTTATTCTTGTGTTGCCTAGGCCATGTATTGAATACCGGTTAGTCACCTATGTTCTCTGCAGATGGATACAATAGTAAGAAATCACCTGGTAATAGAAAACACTGCTTTTCGCCGGGTCTTGAGATAGATGGCTCAGAATGGTGAAAGGGGATTCTGAAAGGCAGTGGATCTACGGACACGATGTTCTCTTGGTATGTCAATTATGGGGCCTCAGTGGGGAGGGAGTATGCAAAAGTTTGGTCATGTTTAGTAAAATATAAATATTTTTGCAAAATAAAAAAATCTGAATTAATTTGTTCATAACAGTCAAGGAGCTGGGTAGCAGAAGCCTTACTACATCCCTCATGGCCTATCAGTGACTTCTGTCTCCGGATCATGGGGATCATGACCTCTTGTCAGTTTAGCTGTCTCCTAAAGAGGACACCAAGAACGGCAATTCTGATGGCAGCCTCATGTGTGTGAATTAGGCGGGGGGGCATGAGTGCTGACTTCCAGCTAGTCAGTGCTATGGGACATATTTATTTCTCTGTGTCTCCACAACAGGGACAAATCAGTGTATTATCCATTAAGCTACTCAGTTCATTTTTCTCAAGATGAATGGAAGACAGGGCTTCGAATGAGCATGGAATCCCTTAATCCTCCAATCAAATATCTCCTCAGCTACTAAATTGGATGACCCAAAGATATTACTTTTTCAAGAGAGAAATTATTGTTTTCTAAATAAGAGAACCTCCAAATGAATATTTAATGTTTTCTCTACATCTCTCTGTTCCTGGCTTGCAATATTTGAGCAAGAAGTCTTATCAGGGAGTGTACTAGCCATGAGATAAATACATCTCTGAGGTATTTGGATGCACAAGGAGCAGACAAGTGTCTGTAATATCTCAAGCGTATGATTATGTCATGATTATAACATCCTGTGGAATTAGGTTATTGCCACTAAGAAGGCTGCCTACACCAGGCCTACTTCACTGTTTTCTTGACTTGAAAAATAATCTAACATCATCCTCTTTCATTGGCAAAGTAACAATGACAGCTACAGCATTGTACTAGCGGTGCAATTGTTATTACTGACATGGCACTTTCATTAGAGGGCCTTTTTGCAGATAACGTTCAAAAAACAAACAAAAAACCCCCCAAAATCAATATCCTTTGGGATGGGAATTTCTCATGTTTATTCCTAACTCCAGAGGAAGTTTTTGGGAAGTTTGGAAAAGTTCCATTCAACCTTTTCTGCTGTATCTGATTTAAAAAAAAAAAAAAAAAAAGTGTTCTACTCACAGAGGCCTCACGTCCCTTAAAGCACTAAAGCAGATGCTTAACTTAAGCAGGTTGTTAAGTCCTGGGTGTAACATTTTCCAGGGTTGTGAGGCACCACTCCCTGTCCTGAGCATGAAGCAGTCTTGTCTGTGCCAGCCGTAGCTCAGCTCCCTGAAACCTTGCACAAGCACTGACTTCCAGCTCTCCGCAGACCTCTCTCTCTCTGTGCAGGCCAGTGATAGACACACAACAACCCCCTAGTCCTTGGAGCGCTCCCTGCAGCAGCCAGCCCATCACTGGACGCACACAGAAATGTCCAAGTAATTGTCTCCAAAGACACAGGGGACACATAGGTTGACAGGTTCAATGCAGGATCAGGCCCTTCAGAACATTTCAGCACTGAAACATATTTATAGTGAAACAATGATAAGTTTATTATCAAAGGTTAAGTTTTACAAGATAGTGAGTTAGGATAATGAGTAGAAACCGCGATTTTTACACATTCAAAACAAAACATAAAACACAGGCTTAGGAATACACTTATCAATGGTATCTTTTCTATTTAATAAAGTAGATTTTCTCTGAAGGATTTAGTGTTTGAGAGAGCTGCTGGTGGTTCAGTCAAAACCAGGATCCAAGTTTTTATGAATACCCCATATCCTTCAAGGGATTTCCTCCGTGAATGGATCCCAAAATGGCTTTTTGCTGCTCCTTATATTTTCCAAAACTTATTGTTTTGTGCCCATTCGGGATGACCGCCCTGGTTCCCTTCCTGATATGCTGGCTCCAGGATGCCTTCACATCTTCATGTTGACTCCATGTGCAAAATGGGGCTTGCATTGAGGTGACTTACAATGCTTAATCTACATATAAGCAAGGGCAAACAGTTGAATCTACATCCTTTTGTCTGACAAAACCTGTTTGCATCTTGCAAAAAACATCTTGCAATGATTTCCAGGATGAGTAGGACATAAGATACCTTACAAAACATTATTTATGGATAAATACCATGAAAGCAGTGCGTTAGGCATAGTGAGTTTGTTACACTCGTTAGGAGTTGTGGTTACAAAACATGCATACAAAAAATGCATCCGATGAAGTGAGCTGTAGCTCACGAAAGCTTATGCTCAAATAAATTGGTTAGTCTCTAATGTGCCACTAGTACTCCTTTTCTTTTTGCGAATACAGACTAACATGGCTGCTACTCTGAAACCGGTTACAAAACAGTGAACCCTTTGTCAGTTGGCATTGAGGGGTTCTTAGGGACACACTGGACAGACATTTTTCAGACACTTTGGCCAAATCCTGCTCGCTGTTATACCAGCGTCAACCCAGAGTAACTCAACTGCCTTCAACAGAGCTACCTCCAGATTGATATTGACATAGTCAAGAGCAGAATTTAGCCCTTTCTGAGACAGCTCCATGTTACTATATTTTTAAAACATCTGACTTGTCACCTAAATATGCATGTTTGAAGAAATTTGCTTTAGAAACAATGAAACTGTAAGTGTCAGAAAATCACACATTGCAGGTGTGGAGTACAACATCTCCGTAGAACCACCTAGTTAGAGCAACACAACATAGAATGCAAAGAAAGTCATTTAAATTGGACCCCAACTGATGTTACCTTCAGGACTTCCTACTATAGATTGTTCAGCACTGTATCCAGCCCAGTTCTAAAGTAGGCAGGCAATAGGGAGGGCTTCCTTTGGGAGATTCTTCCATAGCTTAAGAGAATTTCATATTGGGAAGTGTTTCTTGGAATCCAGACTAAATATTCCTTTGCTCCATCTCACCACCAGTCCCTTGCATCATGGAACAACTCTTCTTCCTTGATGATAACACTGTTCTGCTACGTGTTGACTAATTTCCACCTTCACCTGCCTCCTCAAAATCATCATCTGACCAAACCAGGGAAAAAATAAAAGAAAGAGAGAAGGCTTATTTTAAGCAAGGAGAAAACACTGACAAGTGTTCAGATCCAGTTTTTTTGTCAACCTAGAAGGGACGGAAGAGCTGGCAGGGTGGAGGATGAAGAGCTGGCAGGATGAAGATCTGTCAAGGTGAATGTTCAGGCCCATAGGGAAAAGGAACAAATGCTGCAGTGACCCCCTGCCCCTATGTCATTGGCTAGCCCCAGAAGGAGATGATATCCAGTCCTTCTCAGGTCACAAGATCAGCCGACACAATGCAAGGTCACAGGAGTATAATGAAAGAAATGGGAGGGGGTCATCAGAGCTCTGACAGGAGCTTGGAAGAGTCCCCAAGAGGAGCTGGGCCATGATTTCAAGTTGCGCTCTTGCTTGCTCCATGAATGAGTGACTTACTGGCTGTTTGGCACTCCCCACTGCCATCCCCATCTGGGCAATTTTCACAAATCCTTAGAACAGTCGTAGTTGGAATCTGAGCAAGAGAGGAAAGATTTACTGAGCTGCGTAGAACAAACACAGAAACAATTTACCACTTTCCAGAGCAGCAAAACTGTTTGCAAACAGTCAAAAGGAAACAGGCTGTCTCACCCTTGAGACAGTTTCAGGACTGGAGTATTGTTATTCAGAGCTGCTAGATATGGACAAGTGTCCCCGGAAGAAAAGATTATAATCTCGATAGGTTTCTACCTGAATAAATAAAGATAATGAAGGGGACCAGCTAGAAGTCAGGAAATCCCACACAGGGACAATATCAGTGTACTTCTCCTCTCATTTCAAGCCTGTTCTGTTACTTTAGATTACCACTGCCTCAGAATCAATTCCCAAGAGCATTTTGTGTGAGGGGGAAAGAAAAACCAAGCCAAAACCACATATATTCTCCCAGCAATGAGGCTCTCAAACAGTGTCAAGGAAAATAATCAATGTAATCAGAGAAAAATGTTACAACTCTTACAGCAATTTTGTATGGTAGGAGAATAAAAGAACCAGTCTTTCAAAAGAAGAAAAAGTGAAGCCCCCCCTATTCTTTTCCTGCAATTTCTAGTTGCTGCAGTTATGCCAATAATTTAAGGCCTGATCCTGTGAGGTGTTGAGCGGCTCCTTCAAAATGCCGAATAACTCCCTGCCAATGACTGCATTAGGACAACAGGGTGGTCAGCACCCTGCAGGATGTGGTCCACAGTTTATAAAAAGGAAGAACACTGTGTGAATCCGAACGGAACAACCAGGGAATTCATTTGCCTAGCTTAGTGGGAAAAAATATAGTGTGTGTGAGGGTACATCTACACAGCAACTTCCCTTCCCCTGCAGCAGCAAGTCTCAGAGCCTGGGTCTACAGACTCGGGCACATGCTGTTGCACTAAAAATAGCTGTGTAGACATTTGGGCTTGGGCTGTAACGTGGCTCTTGGGCTCTGAAGCCTGGGGAGATGGGTGAGTTTCAAGCTCCAGCTGAACCCAAACATCTACATGGCTATTTTTAGTGCCATAGAGTGAGCCCCAGGAGCCTGAATCTGTCGACCCAGGCTCTGAGGCTTGCTGCTATGGTTTGTTCTTGTCGTTGTTGTTGTCATGTAGACGTACCCTGGGAGAGCCATTTTACAACATTGGTAGAGGATTGTGGCATGACATGCTCCTCCCACATGGGGAAATTTGACATGTAAATCGGCCCACTGACTCAAGGAACAAGGAGGAATTACAGGTCTATGCCCTGGCCAGCTATGGTTGACACTGTATTAGAAATAACATTATTTAAACACTGTTGTTACTAGTCCTGTTCCATAGCAGTGGACAGAAATATAAGTATATTACATACAAAAAACACATTAAAAGAACATTAAGGGTGAAATTCTAAGCAATCAAATGTTAGCAAATGCAGAGTTAAGGTTCTCTGTGCAATGCATATGGATTTGTGTGTATGTATTGTGATACAGTCTTTCATTACATGACCACATGTAAATTTTTCCATAGAACTGCTACGTCATTCAGCGCACATGTTAGATGGTGAGCAGCTTTTCAATGTGTTGTTTTAACTATACTCTTCACCGGTGACTCTGTGCCCTATTTACTGCATGCCAGTCAAAGTCTGTTCGGAACACAGAATTATTGATTTCCTTGTGGGCTTTTCTATGGTGCTCATCTCTGTAGCGTCTGAGTGCTTCAGGAACATTAATGAATGTATCTTCAAAACATTTTACCGATGGGGAGCAGAGGCACAGAGACATTAATGTCAAAAGTGTACGCTAATATTGGGTGTCCAATTTGAAGTGCTTATGGCCTGATTTTTCAGATAATTGAGCATTTTATAGCTCTTTATATGTTCGAAGCACAGCTCCCACTGACTTCAGTTGCTGTTGTGAGCTCTCAGCATTGCTGTAAATCAGAGCCCAGATCTCCCACTGGGAATCCAGAATATGAGGAACATGCAATTAATGGCCTCCCACCTATGAAAAGTTAGGTTCAAGTGACTTGACTAGCGTTACCTAGGAACTCTGTCACACAGGCAGGGACAGAATCAATTTTCCAGGGCAGCATTCAACTGCCTGAACTATGAGACCATCTTTTCTCTTCCTGCAATACCCCACCCCATTCACTACACTCCTTCCAACTTTTGGAACAACTGACACAGGGCTCCTACAGATAACAGTCTCATTCACAATACAGCTTTGATTTATGCATTAAATAAAACAGATGTCCCGTGGAAAAATGGTATGTGATCATGTAATTAAAGACTCTACCATAATGCATACAAACAAAGGGGACAAATTAAGGTTACACAGGCAACCTTAACTCTGTATTTCTGTACTTCTGAATACTTGACTTTGCAACCTTAACATTCATTTAATGCCATTTTTGTGTGTGTTCCCTCCCAGGAACCCCCGCCCCTCACTGCCCCCCGGGACCTCACCCCCATCCCCATCCAACCCCTCTGCTTCCTGTCCCCTGACTGCCCCAACCCCTATCCACACCCCGCCTCCTGACAGGCCTCCGGGGACTCCCAGGCCTATCGAACTGCCCCCTGCTCCCTGTCCCCCGACTGCCCCCTGGGTCTCCCAGCCCCTTATCAACTCCCCCGCCCCTGCTCCCTTACCATGCCGCTCAGAGCACCAGGACTGTCAGCCGTGCCACCCAGCCGGAGCCACGCCACCGTGCTGCCTGGCAGGAGCTCACAGCCCCACTGCCCAGAGCGCTGGCGGCACGGCGAGCTGAGGCTGCGTGGGAGGGAGGACAGCGAGGGAGGGGCTGGGGACTAGCCTCCCGGGCTGGGACCTCAAGGGCTGGGCAGGACGGTCCCGTGGGCTGGATGTGGCTCGCGGGCCGTAGTTTGCCCACCTCTGCACTAGAAGGAGATGAGGCACACATTTTGCCAGTGGGTTTCACAGCTATTTGCTGATAGCAGAGGAATGTTGAGACTCATGAATCCTGGGTTCTATTCCAGGTTCTGAAGAAGTAAACTCCAGTAGTTACAGTCTCTTGTGCTCCTGTCACTCCCAAGCCTGATCCCTTCAACCTCATCCCCTCCAACCTGTCTGTCCCAGCTGCAGTCTCCTCTGCCACCACCACTCAGCTCTTCCTCCCAATCTTCTTCCTCACCACTCCCTCCAGTCCTGACTGCTCACCCCACTGCAGCTTTCCCCTTTTCCTCTTCTCTACCCGGGCATCAGCAATGAAAGCACTGACCGCACGTGAGAGACAGTTTCTCTGCTCTCAATTCCTGTGCCTGGTGTACCCAGCAACCCCTGGCTTCCAGAAGGAGCAACGGAAGGCCAAGTCCTGCTCTTCCCCTGCCGTCTGAGGAGAAGCGTGCTCAGTCACTCTGTGGGGATGGCACATGTGTAGCCTGTTTAGCTCATAGAAACTGTGTGGGAATGGAGCAGGCACAACCGAGACTGACTATTCAGAGAATTTAGAGGCCAAATTCTATCATATCGCTGCTGAGCATGTGCAAACTGAGAGGGTTTATTAATATGATTAAATATAGGCCAACAGGTTCCCCTTGCTCTCCTCCCCAAGTGGCTCCAAATGTTAATTCAGTCATTTCATTAATGCAGACTTTACACATCAAAGCGAACACTCTGGGTTTATTTCTAGATGAGATGCAAGATGCTCTAAATATTAAGGTCCAATGGGAGAGAACATCTGAGCCACAGTGTAATTCTGAACATCCAAATGTGGGTAACAATATCTGATGCCCATGTAAGATGGTCAGCAAGTTAGTGTTCTTAGGAGAGAGGAAACAGTTAGAAAACAGCCCATTTCCAGAAGGGCAAATCCAGGTTCATTTTATCCTGTACCACATTATATAGTTCAATGTATTCTTTCTATGCTGATGTCATTCCAGAGAATGCAATGCTACAGGCTGCTGTAATCCTGCCATATATACACAGTGAAGGGGAAGTGAACTGTCAAGCTTTGTAAATGTCTGGCGTACTGCATAGCTTTGCATGCCTTTGAAATCCCACATGAATGAATGAACCTACCTATATCCCTTCCTCTCCTCCAGAGTGGTGTCACCTTTCATGTTTAAGGAATTAATGCACCAACAGCCCTTTGAAGTCTGAGGCGTGACACCTTGCAAGTGAAGAATCAGGAAAACATCTGGGGAAATCTGGAAAAACAATGACTCTGGAGCCCAGGAGAATCATTTGTCAAAATAAAGAGTGAGACAATGAAAGCAAAGAATTCATTTATCACCCATGTATATTCAACATGCAGTTTGCAACTAGCAATAATTGGATGGGACGAGAAATATTGTGAAGAGAGAGACAACAGAGAGGCAGCTTAGAAGAAGAGAATGAATCATCTACCCCATGCTATTCCTCAATAAATTGCTCTTGTTTCAAAGCTCCCACCCTTTATACACTCGTTAGCTTCATAGAACTTTTTAAATAGCTGCCATATGTTATTTGCTAAGGAAGGTGTTGAGGGTTAAGTCTCCTGAGTAACCTCATGGGGTGAGGACAGTGGTCCTGTGGACTGGTTTCTAGGTCTGAGGTACAGCTTTCCAGATTAGAATTGCCCTCCACCCCCATTTTTGGGAGGACAAAGCAGTCGACATGGAAGGGAGGCCAAGCTCCCTGCAGTTTCACGTCAGAAAGAGGAAACAGTCTTTCAGGCCCCCGAAGGAAGTCTTAACTCCTACACTTCTGCATGACTAAAGCCAAAGCTTAGTCCCAGGGGTTCCAAGGAAAGAAAACCACCAGCCCATCTTTGTCAGAGGGCTCAGACTGGCAATGCTTCTATTTCTCAGTCAGTAATCCAGAGTCCCAGGCTGGGAGCCCTGTGCCCCAGTTGAGTTTGTTACAAAGTACTGCCCCGAACCTGGCCGGATTCCTCCCTTTAGTCTCTTCTTGGCTGGATGGGGGCGTTATCTGCCCCACCACAGAACAGTGCAGGTTTTGTTGTTGTTTCTTGTGAAGTTAGAGACTGAAACTACTTGGACAATGCTGGGCAAGCCTTATGGGAGACGTCCCAAAACGACAACTCAATATTGACTTAGATCTCCCCCTCTTTATCAGTCTTGTACCACACAGCTCTGTTATTCACCTCCACTTGGACCTGCAACATCTCTTATAATTCAACCTGGAGTCCCCCTTACTGCTCTGCTAATGTACTACCATCTGCAGTGTGCCACTTTTTCAGTTCTACTGACACAAGAGCTTTACTTGTGCCTCTCAGTACTTACCTGCATTTTGACAAAAAGGGGGGGGGGGAGTCAGTTTTCTGCTGAAAAGTTCGACTTTATGGCAAAAAAAAAAATAAAAACCTGAAACATTTTGGCTGAAACTGAAATAATTCAATTTGGAAATGCTGTTGTGGGGTCACATGAGCATTGCAGAGCACGCACCTTGTGCTCCCATGCTTTTCTATAGGGTGGGTGACCTGGTCAGACTACATCTCCTATGGAGCATCATGTTCGCCCCTCATCATGAGGGCAGGCAGCTGCACCAAGGGAGTCGCTGGCTGACGTACATCATGGGAGATGTAGCCCAACAGGGAAGACTGGCTCATAGAGAAGGGGGACATGAGGAAACTGAACTACAACTCCCATGAGGCATCGCAGTAGAATAGCCAATTGAAAGATTTCATTTTTTCAAGCATTTTTCTGTTTTCCACTGAAAATGTCTACAGAAAGCAGACAGTTTTTGTGAAAAATTTCCATCAAAAATCAAATTTTCTGTCAAAAAACAGTTTAGATTAAAACATTTTTCAGGCAACTCCACTGTTGACACTAGTTATACCTTCCCTACACAATCTGTACAGCCATGGCCAGCTTGTATTTTATTGCCACAGACGCTCCCACAAAAATAATTGCCATTGCCAGAGTGATATTCTGATTTGCATTTTGGGCCATGCCTCCTCAAAAAAACCCTGAAGTCCCATGGGAGACCTCTTGCTTCCTATGTGCCATTCAACTGTCAAGTTCCAACATCCTGTTTATTTCCATTCCATAGTGTAAACACCAAAAGACTGAACCATATCAATGTTTCCCTGATGTGGCTGATTTGGCAGTGTAGATGGGATCTCTGGAATACAGCCAGGCAATAGCTCTAGGATTTTCAACTTTCATGGGAAAACATGAAAAACTGATTCAAGGAAGGAGACAGCAGGGCCCTGGCTCTGCAATTTCTTGCCAAGAGCTGAGGAAGACAATACAGGGGTGACAATCTCGACTGCAGCCTGAGGGCATTGTTAGACTGATGAAAGGAAGTGTCATTTGTTTTCCCTCTCCAGCACTTTAATTCCAGTTTCTGGAGTGATTCAGAGCCCCCTGCATCTCAAGATTTCAGACCACAAGCAATGCAGGGTTTAAGCAAGGAATTGGGGGCGGGGGGGGGGAGAAAGGCTTGTGTGAGTATGATTTGAACATTAACTTCGAGGTGGCAATAGAAAAGCGGAGCATAAATACTGATTGGGCTGATGAGCGACAGACAAACAATGAAAAGTCGACTCAGGGAGCCTCCTTCAGTTTAATTAGCAATTCATTAAGGAAGATCTCACAGAATCACCTCTCATCAGAAGATACATCTCCAGAGCAGAAAAAGACCTGAGGCAGCGAGTCTCAGAGCCTGGGTCAGCTGCCTTGGGCTCCCCAGCTTGCTCTAGAGCAGAGGTTCTCAACCAGAGGTACAACTACCCCTGGGGGTCAGAGGCGGATTAAGGTGACCCAGGGCCCTCGGCCGGAGGAAGTGGGGGTCCCTGCCCTACCCGTTCTGCCTGCGGCCCCACCCCTGTTGTGCCCCTTCCACCTGTGGCCCCACCCACAGCCCCACCCCATGGGCCCAGTGGCTAATCCGCCATTGCTGGGGGTACACAGAGGTCTTCCAAAGAGTACATCAACTCATCTAGGTATCTGCCTAGCTTCACAACAAGCTGCATAAAAAGCACTAGCGAAGTCAGTGCAAACTAAAATTTCATACAGCAATGACTTGTTTCTTCTGCTCTATATACCATACACTGAAATGTAAGTAGAATATTTATATTCCAATCAATGTATTTTATAATTATATGGTACAAATGAGAAAGTAAGCAATTTTTCAATACTAGTTTGCTGTGACACGTTTGTATTTTTATGTCTGATTTTGTAAGCAAGTAGTTTTTAAGTGAGGTGAAACTTGGGGTATGCAAGACGCATCAGACTCCTGAAAGGGGTACAGTAGTCTGGAAAGATTGAGAACCACTGCTATAGAACAGGGGTTCCCAAACTGTGATACATGGATCCCTGCGGGTATGCGAGACATCTCTGGGGGTTAAGCAGGAGAAATTGTGCAATGGTGGATTTTATTTATTATTTTATTTCTTGCATTTTCATAATAGGCTCCTCAGATTAAGCTTTAAAACCCTGTGGGAATTTGTTATATAAAATACAGTAGTTAATTTACTTCAAGATGTACCAGTGAGAACACAGATACAAAGACACGATGACGTACAGAGCTCTCATCTCCAATCACCGTACAGAGCGGGTTCAGTTGCCCAGCAACTGTCCAGTTTAACTGAGCTCAGAACTTAGGGTTTTTTTTTTCAGTTGTATACATTGCAACATAACTATCAGTGATGATAAGGGTAGGGATATGCAGGCAGCTGGTAGATCTGGAAGGGGGTACGCAATAAGAAAAGTTTGGGAACCTCTGCTCTATAGGGCTAAAAATAGCAGTGTAGATGTTCCCAGAGAGAGCCACCTCATGTGTACAAAACACCTCCGTCTCTCTCTCTCTCCCATGCACACACATTCCTCACATTTTAATGCACCTATCACAGACCCACAATAAGTGTGTCCAAAAATACACCAAAAAGAAAGAAAGAAAACCAACAACACCAACAAATCCTACTCAAGCACTTCCTCAGAAGAAGACTGCCTTGGCAAATACAGTCCATCAGCTTCGCCAGGTGCCCAGAAGATCAGCAAACTCCAGCTCAGTACAAAGCTGGGGAGTGTCAGCCTAAGCGCCGCTTTTCTCAGTGATGGGTAGACTGAGAGAGGAGGTGTCTTAGGTGCCCAGGACCAAAACCCCAATAGGTCAAGAGCACAGCTGGAACGTGCTCCCCAGGAGAAGTAAGTGAGCAATTGCATTCTGCACTGAGGTTTTTGCAATGTCTTCCTGCACTGCAGAAATCTACAGTGCGCTCTCTTTCCTCTCATGCAACACAGGGTATGTCTTCATTGCAAAAAAGAAGAAAAAAAAAGGGATATCTGCAGCAGTGAGTCTTAGAGCCTGGGTCAACTGACTTGGGTTCATGCTATAGGGCAAAAAATAGCTGTGTAGACGTTTTGGCTTGGGCTGGAGCCAGAGGCGATGGATTCTTCCTAACAGTGGGGGGAGGCATGAGGTTCTGCCCCCTCCGTGGCCCTGCCCCTGTTATTCCTCTTTCCTCGTCCCCTGGGCCCTCCACCTGGGGCAGGTGGAGGGTCCGTGGCTCCCCACATGGCTCTTACCCAAACCCGGCTCCAGTTCCTGGCCTAGCCTGGGGGCGGGACCTTGGGGGCCGAAGAGACGCAGCTGGGCCACGGTAAGAGCCACCCAGGCAGCTGTGGGGAGCTGCAGATCCTCCATCTTCCCAGGGTGCGGGGCCCAAGGGAAAGGGATGTGGTCCAGTGGCTGCTCTCGGCCCCCCTCACCCCAGGTAGGTGGAGGGACTGTGGCAGCTACGGTGGCCTGGGCTCCCTGGGCCTCTCTTACCTGGGCCGGGCTCCAGCTTCTGGCCTGGCTGGGGGCCGGGGCCTCAGAGGGAAGAGGAGGGACAAAGGGCTGGGCTGGAGCTTGGGCCCTGAGACCTACCCCCTTTGCTTCAGAGCCCACGTAGGGTTGCCAACTTTCTAATCGCACAAAAGCAAACACCCTTGCCCTGCCCCCAGCCCCGCCCCTTCTCTGAGGCTCCGCCTCTGTTCATTCCATCCCCCGCTCTGTTGCTCACTCTCCCCCACCCTCACTCACTTGCTCATTTTCACCAGGCTGGGAGAAGGGGGTTGGGGTGCAGGCTCTGGAGTGGGGCCGGGGATGAGGGGTTAGGAGGCAGGGGGTTGCGGTGCGGGAAGGGATACAGGCTCTGGACTGGGGGTGCAGGTGCCAGGGTGGGGCCAGAAATTAGGGCTCCAGAGTGTGGGAAGGGGCTCCAGGCTGGGGCAGGGGGTTGGGGTGCGGGGGGCGGGTTGCAGGGTGCGGGTTCCAGGAGGGAGTTTGGGTATGGGAGGGGGCTCAGGGCTGGGGCAGGGAGTTGGGGTGCGGGGGGCGGGTTGCAGGGTGTGGGCTCCAGGAGGGAGTATTGGTGTGGAAGGGGGTTCAGGGCAGGGGGTTGGAGTGTGGGAGGGATGCAGGGAGTGGGCTCTGGGCGGTGCTTACCTCGTGGGGCTCCCTGGAAGCAGTGACATGTCCCTCAGCACTTAGGCGGAGGCGCAGCCATACAGCTCTGTGTGGTGCATGTTGCCTCAGCCCTCAGGCGCAACCCTAAGCCTGCGTGGGAACATCTACGCTGCTTTTTTTTAGCCCTGTTATGCAAGCCTGAGTCAATTGACCTGGGCTCTGAGACTCGTTGCTTCTTTTGGGGGATTTTTTTTTTTTTTTTGCAGCGTGGACGTAGCCACACACACACACTCCCTCACATGTACATGCCTCTTGCATCTCATTCTCCCCTGTGCTCACCAGTTTGGACAAAATGATCATTTGCTACTGCAGGCTGCTGGCCAACAACGTATGATTCAAAGAGCTCCAGACAACAATTAAGAAGGTGGCCCCTTTATTCCCACCTTGCTGAACAAAGAAAAACAGGAAATAATCCCTTTTTTGAACAGCACTTTAGCGACAAGTTCTATAATCTAAGACATGCAGTCCCCTTGTCATTCTCCTAGTTATTGATTCGCAAGGAATTGCCGCATAACAGTAAAGTCAACTCTTCTGTTCTTCCGGGCAGACCACAGAGCTGTTAACAATCACCCCCATTATCCTTTAGATAAGTGTGTGGAGGATGAAAGGAAAAGGAGTACTTGTGGCACCTTAGAGACTAACAAATTTATTTGAGCATAAGTTTTCGTGAGCTACAGCTCACAGATACAGACTAACACGGCTGCTACTTTGAAACCTGTGTGGAGGATGTTAATGCTAGGAAAGGAGGGGCTCTCGTCTGTGGTGGTTCCAGTCAAACACTCTGGATCCGACATCTGTCTTGATTAAACTTTAGTGATATTTTGCTTAGATTAATTGGCTCCCCTAACCCAACCAGTGCAAGAGGGTCACTCTGTTTCCACTCTGTCCATTCGGTTTGCGGTCACTTCACATGACAGATGAAGCTTTCCCGTATGCCCCATCGGCTTGCAATGAAATTACAGAGAACTCTGTCTCCAGTAACCAGCGCTCTTTAGAAGAAGTTTCATAGATTCATAGGCTGAAGTCCGAGCTCCACTGAAGTCAATGGCAAAGCTCCCATTGACTTAAATAATGCCAGGAGTACACCCATAGATTTTAAGGCCAGAAGGGACCATTATGATCATCTTGTCTGACATCCTGTATAACAGACCCCATGATTCCTGCATCTAGCCTAACAGCTTGCAGCTGAACTAGGACATATGTTTTAGAAAGACATCTCTGTTAGATTGTGCCTTCTCTTACACAACTTCCTTGCTATAGAAAGAAACAAGTTGACTGTGGCAGGAATGAGGGTCCACACACAGCTGGACAGATAATCAACAGGCATCCAAAATTAAGCAGTGAAATTCTCTCTGAGGTTTCTTTTTTTCCTGGTGCAGCAAGGAACAGTATATAACCACACGAGTCAATATAAACAGGGCAGCCTTTTGTGTCTCCAGAGCTCTTTGTCCCAGTTTCTAATTCATAGGACCCTCTTGTTTTTTTTTCTAAAAGGAACAGAGCTTCAGTTGAATTTCTGGGTCCTCAGCATCTCCGAACATCAATCCCTTAAGTGTCTAAAATAGGGCTTCAAAACCTGGGGCACCCAAAAATTATAGGCCATATATGAACGTTCTGGCCTCCACCTTTCTACATACTTTAGGTGAGCTAGTCACTGTGGTTTCCAAGTAGCACAGCTAAGTATTGTTGTTATTGTATCACTGCTGTACTGCAAATTGCAGTGAGTGTTCTTGGGACATAGTGGGTTTTTATACAAAATATGGAGGTGTACAATGGGAAGCTGATCTTGGGGGAAATGGGCTGGTGGACATAAAAGAAAAATAAATAATGAAGATGATCCTCTGGAGGAAAACCGAGCAGAAATATCCCTAACAAAGGTGAAAAAATGTGTCTCAGCTCTGCAAAAACAAACCAACCAACCAGCTAAATAAACATACAAACAAAAAGAGAACCAAAAAACCCAACAGATTTTACACAACACAATCCAATTCTTTTGCCAGACTTCCTCATTGGAGTCTGCTGGCTTGTTCCTCTGGACAGGGAGCCCCAGGGCTGGAGCTCTGAACTGATGTTTGAAAGAGAGAAGGTGTTTTACACTGTGAGGGATGCACTTTCAGAGAAACAAAAGGTTTGCGAGAAGCAATTAAGCATTTCCCATCAAATTTGACATTTGGCATCTGCTCAAGCATCTGTTGAGACTTGCTTTGTTTCCAGTTAATATGTACAACACAATACGATTTAGCCTTTAGCCGAGTAGCTCACAGAGCACAAAATCTATTTCTGGGGATAAAAGAAGCAGGAAAAGACTTTTTTGGCTTTACTTTTAAATTAACACAGTCTCTTCTCTCTTTACTGCTAATATTATTAGCTCTCTTGTGAATTTAACAAGGGAGAAGGAGAGAATTACCCCCTCAGACAGCTAATCCATCGACCTCTCTCTGCTCTCCCTTTTCTTCTGCTGCATTTCGCTCAGGTGTGTAAATGGAGAACACTTCAAACATATCAAGCCTTAGGATGGTAGAGATGACACAAGAAAAGAAGGGCCAGAAAAAAAACACGTGTCCATCAGCTCACAGCAATACTCTCTCATTGGGCCTGACTCATATAAACCACTAAGCCCCAGCTAAATCAAAAATATACCCACCTTTCTGTATCCAGTTCTCCTCTAAGGAAATTTTTAAATCAAGGACTTGAGCATGGGCTTCCTCTTCTCCCCACTGCATGCCCTTTTTTCTGCAACCTTCTTTGCTTGAGAAAGACTGCTTCTAATTCAGTCAGACCAGTCAGTATGGGACCACATGCTTCCCTGTTACACAGGTTATACCGAATGACTTTTCTATGCTCCTAGTCCTGCAAGCTTGAGAAGTGAAGAGTCCAGCATATTGAACTTGGAGTTATTAGTAGTGCATGGTGCTCACTACAAAGCCACAGGGCTGGATTTACCAAGATCCATCTTGGATCACAGGAGAAAATCCCTGATAGCCTGCTACTTCTCCAAAGATCAAGGATTTTTACAGCAAGAAAAATGGTCATTTTATTTTGCAAAAGCTGTGACAACACAATGTAAAGATCTCACTAGGTAAGTGATCAGGGACAAGTGCCAGGGCCCGATATTAGCGTTGTAATCACAGCTCCTTGAATGAGAGACAGTCACAGAGTAGCTCCAGGCCCCAAATAAGTTAGCCTTCCTAGCAGCTTCACAGAAGCCCAGCCAAGCATGGCACTCAAGGCTGGCTCCTGTGGAATGTGGGTACTTGGGTAACTGGTCCCATCCAAGCAGGTGGCCTGGAGGCCAACACTTTGGCTAACAAGAGGACATGATTCTTTGACCACTTAGAGGTCTGATTTCTATGGTGTCTATCTTTCTCCAACTGCTGACAAGACCTAGTCTAATGGATGGGACACTGCTAATTAAAGAGCCTTTCCTTCTTAATCTTCCCCCTCCACAGCTCATGACAACTACAAATTGTGCTATTCATGTGTATAGCTCAGGTTATTCATGAAAGGAAGCACTTCGCAATTAGCTTGAAAACATTTATTCCAAGACCGCTTGCAGCATAAAAGCAGGGAAGCAAACTGAGGATGCAGATATCTCTCAGGTACAACTGACATTGCAGGATGAATATCTCACAACAGAGCTTTGCCCCACTGATGAAATGAGGGAGCGAGAAAGAACACATGATGGAAGGGAAAATATAAGTTCAACTCTGAGGATAACTCACCAAGTCTGCTGAAAGGATATTTCATTTGGGTTTCTGTTAGAAGTGTGATTCTCTTAGAATACATCCAGCTAATTCAATTACAAATAAATTGCAGTTTGAACCTCAAGGGAAAGTTAGAAAAGACTTTTTAGCTTCATGAATCAACTCACATTGCTGGAAAAGTGCATTGGAGTATAGGCTCCTAAATGCGTGTACATGCGTGCACACACACATAAAAAGTGCAGAAAAACATACCATAGCTTTAAGCAGGTGAACGATCCAGTTTCCTCAGGCTGTATGTTAGGATACAGGATCATCAACTCCAGTTATGTAAAAATGACTGCTTCACTCTAGTGGTAGATCCACTGAGGTGGCACCTTACTCTTAGCAGCCCACTGTTGTTTTTCCAGCTTTGTTTAGAAATGGCATCTCTGCTGGCTTTTAGGTCAGCCTTCCACCTGTGGCCAGGCAGAGAGCCCCCAGATGAATAGTTTAAAAGCCCACAAACAATGAGAAAGGAGAACGAATTGTGAATTAAAAACAATCTCTTTCATTTACCAAGGGCATGGTCGTCGCTAGTCTAAGGTTGTGCTTAGCTCACCCCTGCTTCTCTTACAGCAAAAGAACAAAAGGTGACACTTCCCCTAACCCACAGGGGCCTGGAGTATTAAGTTCATCCAAGAATCAGCCTCCCTGGTAGCATTTTTTCTTTCTTTTAATATTCAATTAAATTTTAGTGTGCAAGAAAGTTGCTGGATCGGCAGCCCTGGAAACTGAAATCCTCAATTTAGGAAAGCAGGACTGGAAGGGGCCTCCTGGGTCATGGAGTCCAGTCCCCTGTGTTTGCTGGAAACTCTGTCATATAAT
This sequence comes from Chelonia mydas, assembly GCF_015237465.2. Lineage (NCBI taxonomy): Eukaryota > Metazoa > Chordata > Testudines > Cheloniidae > Chelonia > Chelonia mydas. The sequence goes on along the minus strand of NC_057853.1, from coordinate 19,745,266 downwards.
CCCATTCATATTTACCCAGAAAACGTGCAGGACAGGGAGCAGCAAGGCAAGGCCCTCCCACATCACTAACACTCATGTCTGGTCCTGAGGGACTAATTTTATTCCCATTCAATCCTTCACCTCTCTGACAATAAGGGTGCCAGTTTTGTGCATGATCACCTGTCCACTAGGGGCTTTATAGAGGCCACCAAGTCATTTCAAATAAGCCACTGACAGCCATTTTATGGTAAAGACTTTCATCTGGAAATGAGCTAGTGACCTAGAGTGAAAAGGCTGCAATTCACCAATGAATACCTGAAAACAATTATATAGGTTAGCACATATCAAATTAGGATGTGGATTTGCTGTCCTCAGAAGATAAGCCTTCAGCATTTCAGTTTGCCTTTACAAAGAGTAACCTCTGAGCCACGGGATAATAGTTTAGAGCACTTCTGCATAATAACAGCAGCATATCCAATTAAAAATATGTATATATGAAACTAACACCAAAAGGCCTCACTTTAAAAGAGCTGGCTGAGTGAACACTGCTCTGATCCCTCTGTCCATAGCATGGCATGCTTATCCAGCCAATACACTCATTCTCTTTAACACAAACGGATGTGATAATAGAAGGAAGATTATGAGAGTATATGAATGGGTTTCATGTAAAATGATCCCTATGCCTCCTCCAGATACTGATTTTGTACTCAAAGGATGCCAACAAGTCGTGACATTGACACTGACACTAAACCACATTTGCTACCTGTTCTACACAGGAACAGTCACAGCAGTGATGCTGCCATGCAACAGAGTGTACAGATGATGAGTCTACAATAACCGTTCATATGTAGTGTTTTCATCTGGGAATCTCAAGGACTTTAAAGTTAATTAAACGTCACCACCACCTCACCCTTTCAGTGAGACAGGGATGATGATGATGTCCCTTTACCAGATGGGTAAACTGAGGTACAGAGCACAACTCAGTGGCATAACCCAGGAGTTCCAAACCCCAGTCCCTTGCTCTAAAGACAGCTCCTATTGCCTTTATGGTCTACCATTTTAATGACAGTATAGAGAAATCGTTGTGATTTCATTTACTCTCCTGATAGCTGAGATATGGCAAATACAATTCTTTCACTGCCCACACGTTTTGAAACCACTGGGAGTTTTGCCTGAGAAAGGACTGAGTAAATACCTCAGGCTTTGGCCCATTTCATTCACCAAATGCATAAAAAATGTGACAGTATATTATGGAACAACAGCACCCCAAGGCGGTTATGAAGCTCTGGTGACAGATGAGTAGAAGTAGCATGCTGAAATTACAAATAAAATGAAGACTCGTTTAATGAAGTACAACTATTTTATCATTACCACTGAACCATTGTTATGGGTCCTTTAAAGATAAGGTTAGGTGAAGCAGTTGAAACTGCTGATGAAAAAAGTATTAGATGATAGAAACTGGGGGTCAATTGAACTCCTGCTGTGCACAATTTCTGGTCATTAACTAAATGGAAGCATACTGAACACTCTTAACCAGCAAGAAAAAATCCCATAAAGAAAACAAACTTCAAAAGACATCCAGTTAGTTGTTCAGTAGGAAAAGAAAATAAAACTAAACTGGCAAAGCACCCATCACAGTGGCTAAGCAAGCAGAATTAGAACAGAGAGGGTTGCAGGGCCACTGGCCATATTGAGAATATCTAATTGTCTTAAAAGGAACTATAATCAAATGTACAACAGAAGTGGCAAGACTTCCACTTTCCATTTTCATACCTCTACATTATGCTTAACCAAGCTCTCCAGATTCATAGAATCATAGAATATCAGGGTTGGAAGGGACCTCAGGAGGTCATCTAGTCCAACCCCCTCCTCAAAGCAGGACCAATCCCCAACTAAATCATCCCAGCCAGGGCTTTGTCAAGCCTGACCTTAAAAACTTCTAAGGAAGGAGATTCCACCACCTCCCTAGGTAATGCATTCCAGTGTTTCACCACCCTCCTAGTGAAAAAGATTTTCCTAATATCCAACCTAAACCTCCCCCACTGCAACTTGAGTAATCGAGGTGTCCCCTGAATAGATATGTGGACACAGTTGGCAGTGGGCTTTGTTGCAAGGATAGGTTCCTGGGTTAGTGGTTCTGTTGTGTGGTTGCTGGTGAGTATTTGCTTCAGGTTGGGGGGCTGTCTGTAAGCAAGGACTGGCCTGTCTCCCAAGATCTGTGAGAGTGATGGGTCATCCTTCAGGATAGGTTATAGATCCTTGATGATGCGTTGGAGAGGTTTTAGTTGGGGGCTGAAGGTGATGGCTAGTGGCGTTTTGTTATTTTCTTTGTTGGGCCTATCCTGTAGTAGGTGACTTTTGGGTACAGTTTTATATAGGCTACCAAGCAGTCATCCGGTCATAACAATGTGTAATTGCTAACAAACAGCAGCAGCCCTTTCTCAGACTTTGAGAAACACTACGATATGGTGAGGAACATTGGCAAAGGAATTTTGGGCTGAAGTAAGAAAAAGGCCTCTAGGACTAAACTGGATTAAGAATGTAAGCAAACCCTGCAAAGGTAACAGTTCTCCACCATACTGTTCTCTTTGCTCATCTCCATAGTTTCTTTCCTCAACCTCCCTCTAGCATTCTTCAGTATGTATTACAGGTACCAACTATGGCTATTCTCTTAGCAGTAAATGAGAAAAAGAAAAAGAAAGAAAAAGAGGGATATTGTGGAAGCAGAGAGATGTTGAAATAGGGAGAAGAATGAGGCACTCCAAACTAGTTAAAATCTTAAAGTGCCTGATTCAGTTTGATAATCTAGCTGGGATTTAGGCCAGTTATGTTTTTCTCAAACTAGTTCCCTCATCTCTCAAAGATCTATGTTCTTTTCCATAAGCAAGAACAGGACAAAGCTCTGTTCTGAAGATGGTAAAAGAGTATTCCTCCTCTGAGGCAAAAATGAGAGTGATGCCAGCATCACTGACCCAGCAAGAAGACTCCAAAATGTCCTCTTTTATCTATTAAAACAGATGTGTCCCTGTCTGCTCCAACTAGGCAGCTACTGATCTGTTTAGGAGTTTGATTAGGACTAGACGTAAGCCAATCATGTAGTGAATATATAAGCACTTTGTGTCATTCCATACACAATCAATATAAACAGGTTTCAATCATATAAACTGTGATTATCGGGGGCTGTCAGACATTCCTACTGATGTCTGATGCCATCTGGTAAACCTATCTATTGGCTTTGTTAAATCAGCCAGAGGATTGTGCAGAACATTCACCACTCTGATTTCTGAATGCAACAGAGCGGAACACAAATCTTCCAGCTGCCCTGAAGGAAATTGGTGAATAATGTATCTGACATCTCTGCTGTACTCAGCTCGACTTCTCTCTTTTTAGTGGCATTTCATTCTACCTGAAGGGCCTTTTGCTATTTAGGCCTAGTTCACCAGCATACTACCACATTACATTTAAGTCATGCTGAATCAGGAAAGGCTCCAGACTTGAACTTTAGAAAGGAGAAAACGCGCTGCTAGTGAGAGATTCTCCTATAGAAAATTCCTTTGGTGATAGTGCACTTCCTCTTTCCCTTAAGTGGAAGGCTTCAAGCAGAAAATCTACCCCTCTAATTTCATTTGGTCTTTGAATTTACGTCCATATCCCTAGTCCCTGTAGGGGTTAAACACTGAGCCTCAAGGGCTTCATGATTATCTTCCTTGCAGTACAGAGGACATTTCTTGGTACATTATGGTAAAGTGACCAATCACACTAGCTCACCTCTTTATAATGGGGTTATTCCTGGGTTTTCAGGGAGCCATTCCGAAGATACAGCTTTGCCATGGCAGATCATTGGTCTGTTCCAGGACAGCAATTCCTATGGAGTGGTTCTGGTACTGATACATTGTAGCAGGGGCAAAGGGAAATAAAATCAAGTTGCTAAACATTTACACTGCAATGCTTCCCAAAATGATGTAGCACTGAGGAATTTTTCCTGTTCTAAAAATAATTTATTTTATTCATTGTTTCTAATAATCTCTTGAAAAAAAAGATAAGAAAAATAAGAACAAATTGGTGGGAACGATTATCTTTGATTGTTTCCCTTTATGTTATGTCTTTGAGGGATCCGAGTGTGGATCAATTGATGCTTAGGAGTCTATCTTGTGCCCTCATGGAGCTAGGAGGTTAATAATAGAAAGACAAAGCAAAAGCTAACTAAAAAACCCACTAGCAATTAAAAGTAATTGGTCCATTTTACTGCTCGATAGTCACATGGAAGAATTCCATAAGAGCCATGTGAGGGCGGTAAGTGGTCCGCAGCGTTGTGTTTTAAGGGCTACACACAAGCAAAGGTTTGTGCTGAAACCAAACAAGGGTGAAGGTGGAATCTCTGAAGGTGCTGGGGTGGTGTGTTTGTTTGTTTTTGGAGAGGCTTGCCTGCTTTGCTCTGCTGCAGGGCAATATCCAGTCACCCAACATGGATTCAGAGTCTGGGAAAGGGGTTGTAGAGCCACTGGACGATTCAACTTTTCCCCTTTGAAGTGTTTAGTGAATGTAGTGCTAGTGGATGGCCCTGAAGAGTGCTTGGTATCACAGATCCCATGTGTAGCACCGCCCAGCCCTACCAATCTAGAGATCCTCTAGAGGTACATGATGAGATCAATCTTCATGGCCATTCAATTCCTGGCATCTTTTCTGAGAGTGCAACAAGGGTGCCAGTGATGGCAATTCTGTAATGTAGACACCTGCTCACTAGGTACTGGAGTATAGCAACCGACTCACTGCATGTAGACTACTAAACAATAATGACTATATCAACCGGGGGCCTTATTTCACTTGTATGCTCAAGGGTGTCAGGATGGGGAGAAAGAAAAGGAGTACCTGTGGCATCTTAGAGACTAACAAATTTATTTGAGCATAAGCTTTTGTGAGCTACAGCTCAGTTCATCGGATGAAGTGAGCTGTAGCTCACGAAAGCTTATGCTCAAATAAATTTGTTAGTCTCTAAGATGCCACAAGTACTCCTTTTCTTTTTGCAAATACAGACTAACACGGCTGCTACTCTGAAACCTGTCAGGATGGGGAGAAGAATTCAGGCTGAGAGTTGGATCAAAACCTATGTACAAGTCTGTATACATTAGTCCTCCAAGAATGGCAGTTTTAGCTACTTGTATTACTTACTATGTATCACTCTTATCTGGTGTCTGCTCTGTCCTCTTCAATTCAGTGACTGGATGGAAGTCTAACCATTTGTTTCAGCAATTTTTGCATCCATCCATGTGTGGTTTCTGTTCCTGAGAGGGATGGATCTATTACATTTTTATTCTCATCTCTTTGTGGTGATGCCTGAGGGAGAAAGCTCTGTTCATAAATATATTTAAGCAATTTCTGAGGGGTTTACAGGAAACAAACAGAAAATCTACACCTTGCTTGGTTTATCTCATTTGTCTTCCAGACACTGATTGTGCAACTCTTCTTCAATAAGCTTTATTTCCTTTTTGTAGTCAAGCTCCGAGTAGTCAGCTGTGTTTTAAAGTCTCATCTCTTCAGAGTTTCATGCCCTGACACCTAGAGACCCTGCTCTGACCCATACTCAGGTGACCCATCTGTTAATGGAAGAGTTATATACACAGTTATAATTTGTAGAGTTATACCCTCCCATTGGTGCAATTACCCCATTGCGGTCATTGGGATAGTTATACCCCTCTCCACTGAGCAAAGTTACACTGCTGCTATTGCATCAATACTGAGACCCTCTGTGCTTTACATGGTGGCTATTATTGGTATGTTTATGCTTTCCTGTGCACATCATTACCTTGCTACTATTATCTGTGTAGTTAGTTATACCCTCCTAACGGTATAGTTACATTGCTGGCCATATTAAATTGTTTTCCACAGCTGTAGTTACATTGATGGCTTTATCTAAATACTGTGGTTATACCATGCAGTCAGCATGCAGTGGTTGCCCTATTACTATAAGTTATATAGTACTAGCATTCCCCTGATATAAATGCCTCATTCTGAGAGTAGGTCATGGGAGTTACATTGCTCTATGTATAAATAAATAGTACCAGCCTGGTTCTCTAAGGTGTTACACTGTTTCTACATCCATGTAATTCCCAGTGTAGAACAGGTATAGAGTGGAGAATCAGTCCCTCAGAGCACTGAAATCAAACTTTGATAGGCCATTTGACAAATAGGTAAATCTCCAACTCATCCTAATTAATTCAATATCATAAGAAAAAATGGTTACTTACCTTCTTGTAACTGTTGTTCTTTGAGATGTGTTGTTCATGTCCAGTCCAATCAGGTGTGCGCACACTGCATGCACAGTCATCAGAAAGTTTTCCCTTAGCAGCTCCCGTCGGGTTGGCTGTGGAGCCCTCTGGAGTGGCTCCTTCATGGTGCTCAATATATGACCCTGCTGACCTGGCCTGACCTCAGTTCCTTCTTGCCAGCTACTCCGAAAGAGGGGTAGAAGGGTGGGTATTGGAATGGACATGAACACCACAGCTCGAAGAACAACAGTTACAAGAAGGTGAGTACCCGTTTTTTCTTCTTCAAGTGCTTCTTCATGTCAGTTCCAATCAGGTGACTCTCAAGCTCCACCGAGTTGAGGTCGGAGTTAAAGAAATGCTGATTGGAGCACTGCTCTGCCGAATGCTGCATCGTTTCTAGCATGTCGGGTGATAGCATAGTGAGAGGTAAATGTATGCACCAAGGACCATGTTGCTGCCCTGCAAATTTCTTGTGTCAGGACTTGGGCCAGGAGCACCGCTGACAAGGCCTGTGCCCTTGTCGAATGTGCCATAAGTATCGGGGCTAGGACCTTGTCCAGCTCGTAGCACATGTGGATGCAGAACATGATCCAGGAAGATATTCTTTGAGATGAGACTGGGAGTCCTTTAATCTAGTCTGTTACCGCTACGAACAGCTGGTTCGACTTCCTGAACAACTTAGTGCATTCTAGAATTTGGTGTAGAATGCTAGTGCTCACCAAACATCCAGTGAGTGTAGCCTCTGCTCATAGCTACTGGCATGAGGCTTAGGATAGAAGACAGGTAGAAAAATGTCTTGGCTAGTATGAGTGACACTACCTTGGGAAGAAAGACTGGGTGAGGCCTGTGTTGCACCTTATCCTTGTGGAAGATTGTGTAGGGTGGATCAGAGGTAAGGTCCTTTAGCTCAGACACCCTCCTAGCTGATGTGATGGCCATCAGGAAAGCTACCTTCCATGATAGATAGAGAATGGAGCAAGTCACTATTGGCTCAAAAGGAGGTCCCATTAATTTGAAGAGGACAAGGTTGAGGTCCCATGCTGGGACAGGCTGTCTTGTCTGAGGATGTACGCATTCCAAATCCTTGAGGAAAAGGCCTACCATGGGTTAGCAAATACAGATTGGCCGGACTCTCCCAGGTGGAAGGCTGAGATAGCAGCGAGATGTACTTTGATGGATGACGCTGGCAGTCCTTGTTGTTTCAGGTACAGAAAGTACTCTAGAATGGGTGGTACAGATGCCTGGAGTGGAGGTGTACACTGCTGGGCACACCAGCAACTGAACCTTTTCCACTTAGCTAGATATGTGGCTTTAGTAGATGGTTTCCTACTGCCAAATAGGACCTCCCTTACTGGTTCTGAGCACAGAAGCTCCATGGAGTTTAACCATGAAGCTTCCAGGTGGTGAAGGCAGCCGTGGTCCTGAGTGATCAGATCGGGATGCAGTGATAACTTGATCGGAGTGTCCACTGACAGCTCCAGGAGCATAGTGTACCAGTGTTGTCGGTGCCACGCTGGGACCACCAGAATTATCTCCTCTCTGTCCCTGTGGACCTTGAGAAGTACTTGTGCACGAGAGGGATTGGGGGAAAGGCATACAACAGGGCAATATCCAGTCACCCAACATGGATTCGGAGTCTGGGAAAGGGGTTGTAGAGCCACTGGACGATTCAACTTTTCCCCTTTGAAGTGTTTAGTGAATGTAGTGCTAGTGGATGGCCCTGAAGAGTGCTTGGTATCACAGATCCCATGTGTAGCACCGCCCAGCCCTACCAATCTAGAGATCCTCTAGAGGTACATGATGAGATCAATCTTCATGGCCATTCAATTCCTGGCATCTTTTCTGAGAGTGCAACAAGGGATTGGGGGAAAGGCGACCTCCCTGGGAAGCAGAAACACGTCTGTGATCGAGCCAGGATTGTGACACTGGAAGGAGCAGAACATTGGACACTTCCTGTTGCTCCTGGTGGTGAACAGGTAAAACTGGGAAAACCCCCACCCTTGGAAGATGGAGTATATGACATCCAGATGGATGGACCACTCTTGATTGTGGAATGATCTGCTGAGGTAGTCTGCTAGTTCATTCTGCACTCCTGGGAGATAGGACGCCTCCAGGTGAATAGAGTGGGCTATGCAGAACTCCCATAGCTGGAGGGCTTCCTGACATAAGGGGGAGGAATGGGCTCCACCCTTCTTGTTGATGTAAAACATGGCAGTGGTGTTGTCTGTCATCACTGCCATGCACTGACATCGTAGACGGGCCTGAAAGGTACGGCATGCTAGCCATACTGCCCTGAGCTCCTTGATGTTGATATGAAGGAGAAGCTCCTCCCATGACAATAGTCCCTGCGTTTGTAGGTCTCCCAAATGTGCACCCCATTCCAGAGCTGACGCATCTGTTACAAAGGGACAAGGAGGGCTGGGGGCTGTTGAATGGGATTCCCTCGCAGACTGCCAGGGGGTTGAGCCACCATTGGAGGGACTCTAGTACTTGCCCTGGCACCGTGACCACTACGTCCAGGCTGTTGCGTTCCGGGCGGTAGGCCAAAGCGAGCCAGGCCTGCAGTGGCCTGAGCCTCAGTCTCGCATGGCGGACCATGTAAGTGCAGGCCGGAATGTGGCCAAGGAGACTCAGGCATCCCCTTGCTGTGGTAGTCGGGTACCGCCTGAGGTTTTGAATAATGTCTGTTATGGCTTGGAACCAGGTCTTTGGCAGGAACTCCCTTGCCTGTACCGAGTCCAGCGCTGCCCTGATAAATTCTATTCTTTGGGTCGGTGATAAGGTTGACTTGTTCATGTTGAGGAGGAGACGCAATCTCTGGAAAGTGGATCTGACCAATCGGACTTGAGACTCTACCTGCTCCCTGGAGTAGCCAGTCGTCGAGGTAGGGATATACCTGCACCTGCCTCCTCCGAAGGAAGGCTGCTACGACTGACATGCACATGGTGAACACTCGGGGAGCTGTTGACAGGTCGAAGGGGAGGTCCGTGAACTGATATTGTTTTTGATCGACCACAAACCATAGAAATTGTCTGTGTGCAGGTCGAATAGCTATGTGAAAATACGCATCTTTCATGTTGAGGGCGGCGTACCAGTCTCCTGGATCCAGAGAAGGGATAATTGTACTTGGGGGGAGACCATGCGGAACTTCAACTTCATCTGTTGAGTCCTTGCAGGTCGAGGATGGGTCTGAGACCCCCCCCCCTTGGCTTTGGGGATTAGGAAACAGTGGGAATGGAACCCCTTGCCCCTTAGCGCCTGAGTAACCTCCTCCACTGCCCCTGCTGCGAGGAGCGTCTGCACCTCTTGGATAAGGAGTTGCTTGTGAGAAGGGTCCCTGAAGAGGGACAGGGAAGGGGGGAAGAGAGGGGAGGAGCAGAATTGGAGAGAATATCCCACTTCTACAGTGTGAAGAACCCAGTGGTCCAATTTTATTTGGGACCAAGCATGGTAGAAGTGGGACAGACGATTCATAAAATGGGGAAGGATCCGGTGTAATGGCAGGTGCACCGTCCTCTGGCGCACCTTCAAAAGGCCTTTTTAGAGCCTGATGAAGATTTGGTTGGGCCTTGGCCCTGCCCAGAAGGGGGATTGGAAGGTTTGTGCCTGCCATTCCTGCCCCTACACCTATAAAAATCCTGCCTTGGCCAAGGAGGATATGGGCGCTGCTGTTGCAGTTGGGGCTTGAAGTGTTACCATTGGGTTGCCGGGGTGTGCATACCCAACAACTTCATAGTTCCCCGGGAGTCTTTGAGACTGTGCAGCTTGGAGTCTGCTTGCTCCGAAAATAACCCTGTGCCTTCGAATGGTAGGGATTGAGGCAGGGGTTTGCCATAGAGTCTTAATATTGCTCTGGATTGTTTTTATTATTGACAGAGCCACCCTAGATGGTCCCTCTGGCGCAAGGATGTCCACCTTGGGGTCTTCAGGCTTGACCACCTCCTCTACCTGTAACCCCATGTTACGGGCAATCCTTCGTAGAAGGTCCTGGTGGGCCCTGAGGTCAATTGGGGGAGGGCCTGAGGTTGAAGCTCCCATCACTGCCTCATCCGGGGAGGAAGATGAGGAGGCCAGAGGTGGTACAGGGTCCTCCTCCTGCCTCTCTGGCTCCCTGACCTCCTTCTGTTCAGTGTCTGGGGCCTCTGTGGCGCCCATAGCCAAGGTGGCAGTAGCCTGGCCTTGCAATGGGTCATGCCTCGGAGTTGCCTTGGTGGCGACCTGGACCTCGGCCGGCTGTGGGGCTTGTGCCAAGGTTGCCTCAGAGCCCCGCTCCCAAACCTCACTCTATACAATATATACACTAACAACTAAGAACGCTAAGGGAAGCACCTGCTAAGCAAGCGACCACAGTTCCAACAACCATCACTGGAGGTGAGAAGGAACTGAGGAGGGGCTGGGTCAGCAGGGTCATATATTGAGCGCCATGAAGGTGCCACTCCAGAGGGATCCACAGTCAACCTGATGGGAGCTGCTAAGGGAAAACTTTCTGATGACTGTGCACGCAGTGCGCACACACCTGATTGGAGTTGACATGAACAAGCACTTGAAGAAGAACAAGTTTTACTTTTTAGGGTCAAAAACTGTGTCTGTCTAAGGTATTTCCAAGGCACCCATCACTGTAATATCTAGATGTCAAATACTGACTGGCTATAAGGATAAATAATATAAATAAAATATGGCCTTCAGTGAAAAATAACATATTTCTTGGGTTCTGGTGTAGTATATTGGTTAATATTACAGACTGATGGGAATATGGAAAATTGACAGAGCTATTTCTTCCAAGGATAGTAAACTTTAATGTTGTTATACTGACACTCAGTCAGTATTTATGATCATATGGAAAATATACAAGACATGTTGGTGTAGTGGGATATAATTATCTTACTGGCATGATATTTTGAAGAGATTTTAATATATATATATATATATATATATATATATATATATATATATATATATATATAATGCCATTGTTTTCAATAGCTAGATAGTCTTGCCGTAGTTGTTGTTTTCCGAGGAAAAGTAATTTTTTTGAAAGCATGTTTCTAACTACTGGAAGCCTATGCTATGCAAATGAGAAAGATTCTTGCCCATAAATGATTCGCTCTCTGATTCTAAGGCAACCCAGATGATATAGGGATTGTTTGTTTGTTTGGCTTAAATTTACCTGGCTTTATAGGTGGAAGGATACAATAAAAAGTCCAGAGGCTGCGTTCTCCGCTTCCAGAGGGAAAGGTAACTTGGCATCATTCTATAGTGACACCTGCTGGTCTGTTAGCAGCAGCCTTAACCAGCTTTGCTCATTGTCCTGTTTGGAAGTATTCAAGTCCCTGGGGTTACTAGAAGGAAGGGGTTACCCCAGCACGTAAAGCCAGTGCATATTTGTGGAGCTTTAGTGGTGGAATGGGGAGTCTCTTTGGAAGTGTGATTCAAAGAAAACAATATGAGTTCAAGAAAGTAATGTAATGGGCCGCAGGTGAGACAAAGACCTTGATACTCCCAGCTGGCTATGCATAAAACCATTTGGAAGCAGCTCCGTTGGTACAGAAGTAAAATGAAAAAGAGGAAGAGGGCACTTGGGAGTCCTTACTGACTCTCCTAGCCCCATCTGGCTATGTATGTCATGACTCAGTGGTTTCCGAGCTGGGATACTTGGCATCACAGATCACATGGGTAGCACCTCACATGCCGAGATCAGCATCCCCACCATTTTTCACATCAATAAAAGCCAGCAGGTGTCTTTCTGTAAACATCAGGAAAAAAAACAAGACATGAACCTACTGAAAATAATCTGCTGATAGAGATCTTGGCACATTTATTGTATAAATATATCACTTAGCAATGGGTGAGAGATGAAACGTATTCCCTCAGGTGGTTGCACAGTCATGTTACATCCTTCACATTTCTTCACACTTTTCCCTTCCTATGGAAGCAAAGGCCACAAACACATGCCGTTCATATTCAGGCTTTAATCAAACATCCACTAGCTCCATTCTGATCTCATGTACAGCACTCAAGCGAGACCTTTCAGTGCAGATTCTGTGGGAATGCAAAGACTCTAGGTATAATCCCTTTTAATGCTTTCTACATATACTGCCCCTTTAATCAGAGGGTCAGGATCTCAAGGCACTTTGCAAACATTAATGATACTTCACAGAACCTCTGTGAGTTTGGCAAGTATTATATCCATTTTACAGCTCTGTAAAATGAGACCCCAAGATGTTAAGTGACTTGCCCAGGGTTACATGGCGAGTTGGAAATAAAACCTTGCTGTCCCAACTCCCAGTTCCTTATGTGAAGCATTACAGACTTCCTATATTATAAACAAGGATACATCCAACTTTTAAAGAACTGAATTTTTCCTCTCTGTCCACAGTGCTGTTCCCCCCAGAACTGTTTGACTTGGCTTGAGAGGATAGGGAGTGAAGGAAGCAATAAGTGAGTGAAACCTGAAACCAGACAATTTTTTTGAGGTTCAAAAAAAAGTTCACGTTTTCTCGCTTTTCATTTTCAAGAGCCTCTTTTAAATTTATGGTTTTGGCCAGGAACAGGCTCTGAAAGACCACAAGGAAAGTACCAAAACAAAGTTATCTTCTCATAGTTTTTGACCTAGCTGGAGCCAACATGTATCAAATTCTCAACTTGATTGCTTACATCAATAGATTTTAAGGCCAGAAGGGACCATTAGATGGTCTAGTCTGAGCTTCTGCATATCACAAGTCATTAAATTTCACTCGGTTACCCCTACATTAAACCCAATGACGTGTGTTTGGCTAAAGCATACTTTCCAGAAAGGCATCCTGTCTTGATTTGACGACATCAAGAGATGAAGAATCCACTACTTCCCTTGGTATAGTTTGTTCCAGTGTTAATCACCCTCACTGTTAGCAATGTGTGTCTTATTTTTAATTCAGATTCGGCTGGCTTCAGCTTCCACCCACTGGTTCTTGTTATGTTTTTCTCTGCTAGATGCAAGAGCCCTTTAGCACCTAGAATTTTACCCTGTGAATGCAGAACCGGTGGAAGCTTGCTAAACATGTGTGTGTGGGGGGCCACCAGCACCCAAATCGTGGCCCCACCCTCCCACCACCCATTCCTCCCGAGGTCCTGCCCTCCCACCACCCCTTCCCCTGAAGCCCCACCCCCACCCCGCCTCTTCCCCGCAAGGCTCTGCCCCCTGCTTGCTCTTCCCTCGCCCTTGTCACTCACCCTTACAGCTGGTAAAAATGAGAAGACATAGCCCTCTCACTTTTAAAACTGCTGGGCCCCCCCATTCCATCCTTCCCTGCGTGAAGATACTTATACATTGTAACCAAATCACCTGTCAGTCTTGTTTTCAATAAGCTATTCCAAAGGGGCTCAGATAAATGATTGGATAAGAATCTGGACATCAGTCTGGTTATCTGCCCTTGACATCTGAAACTCTGAAGTTCACCCATCAGTATCCAAAAAGGACTTCTCTTGTACTCAGCAGAGAGAGAGAGAGACACATACAAACACACACACACACACACACCTGCTACAGGCTAAGCTGTTAGCTAACACAAATACCTTACAAAAATAGAAATTCTCCGTTTATCCGAAAAGCTCATGACAGATCCCTAGATGTAAGATTTATCTCGACTTGAGTGAACAATTAGACAGTCCTGAGATTCTTCCTACTAAATGACCTTCCTTTCTCTCCACATAGGAATGGTTGACTTTTTTTCTATCAAAGGTCCTATTAGACTAATACCGTTCGATACAAAGTGGATGTTTTCTTGGTGTTTTAAATCATACCCTCCTCACAGCTCTGTAGCCCAGATAAATGATTTTATGCCTATAGATCATGTTAGTCACGCTTATGTGAACATTTGGCTTGTCCTCTCGGTATTTGTACATTTCATTAAAATTCTTTGATCAGAAAAAAAAAAAATTTTTAAACAACCACATATGCCTATAAGGATATGCTAGAGATCAGAACAGCCATTCTCCCAAAAGCTCTGTCCTCTGCAGTGCCATATAACTGACAGGGGCCATTACTTAGATATTTGATGAATCCAAACCACGACCTTCTCAGAGGAAAGCGTTCTCTGTACCCTTGCTGCTAATGAATACAATACCTGACCAGAACCTGTCCACTAAGTACCACTCTGACTGATAATGCATAGGATGCATTTCTTGGCTTTTCAGAATCACGCTGTTCAACAGCCTTTGCACAAAAATGCCCACCACAGAATATTTTTCCTTGATGCCATACTTTGCTTGAAGCCACACTTTCAAATTTAGGTCCCAATCCTGCAAACAGACATACACATCACTATTTGATCAAGGTTACACATGTGTTTAAGTGTTTGCAGGATTACAGACTCAGAGACAGAGCCTATATATTTAAAAAAGTATTAATATCTGCTGCCTACATTTCCAATCCAGCATCTAAACAACTATATTATTTCAAATGACTAAAAAGTGACACACTTAAGGTGCTAAAGGGCAAGATTTTCCTTCCCTGCTTTCTCAGTTTATCCATGAAAAAATGTGACTAGGGAAGGTCCACAGGAAAACTCAGTGGTGGAATGGTCAGAACAGATAATTATGATGGTAACTCTGACAGGACCTATTTTCCTAACTATTAAGGCAGAAAGCTGTGATCCCCAGTTATCACCTTTAAGCCACAAGTTCAAATCTGGGCCAGCCTGGTGGGAAAAGCTGCTAACCATCAGATGCTTCTTTGCTGACCTGTTTGATGTAAGGTTGTGGTCCTCGTTTTTAGTGCCTGTTTGTTCACAGCCCAAATCACATATAAATGCAAATATGTGGATGCTGAGAACCATCTGTCCACTCCATCTCTCTGTTCATCAGGTATATCCAATTACCAGTTATATTTCTGTATTGCCATCACAGATTTGGCATCCTTCATAGCAGTCTAAGGAGAGAGGGCTCAGAGTCAGACATGCCAAACCTGTTTAAAAAAAACACAGAAATTGGGCTTGTTTTTGGCTTAATTGGCTTGTGAGTTGCTTGTTGGCTAGTTTTTGGCTTGTAGCTTGTTGCTTCTGTTTTTTTGATCAGCTCCCAGCAAGCAGGGGAAGGGGGGCAAGCAAGGGAAAGGGAGAGAGAGTCAGCGGGCCCATCACAGTCCCAGACTGCACGCCGGGGGGATCTAGTCACATAGAGTGTTGGGGTTCTTAGGGATTGCTTTGTTTTGGCCTTGTTTTGAAATGGGATTAGCTTGATTTTTGGTTTATTGTGAAAGTCAGGGTGCTTGTTTACCACATGAAAGTTGGCAACTGTGCTCAGTTCAGTTTCCACATCCACTCTGCTCTATCTTCTCATCCATAGAGTTGGTCTCTCCAAAACAGGAGACAGAGCAGTATGAGGGGCTGTTTATATAGGAGCTGGGTGCCCCATAGATGTTCTGTGGTTGAACAGAGGACTTCAGTCTGTGGGGTTGTTCATCTTGCATATTTCATCAACAGAAAATTACCTTTACATTTTAAAGGTTGTGGCTGGTCCTGTGTGGGTGAACAAGGTGGTGACAGGGAAGAGAGGGGACAAAGGACAATCTTTATCCCCTTGCATCAGTACTCAGGGGTCAGGCACAATCCCAGCAAAAGACCTACTCCAAAGAGGATGGGGAAGGGCAGGGATGAGGTGATTGCTCTGCCCCCACTTCTGCACCACTCACTGGCCTTGCACAGGAAGGAGTGTGTGCCTGGATCCCTGGGGAGTGAACACTGCACCCTGTGGAAAGGTGGTAGAGGTCCCACTGCAGTGTGCACTCTTCCAGAGTCCCATGACGAGTTCTGGATGAACTGGACAATCCCTTGTATTACAGTAGCACTTAGAGGCCCAAAACTAAGATCAATTCTAGTTGCATCTGTCCACCTAGTGGCAATAAATATGTTCTGTCTAGTAGCACAACAAACCAAGCAGAAAACATAAGGCCCACCACAGGCCCCCCTCTCCCAGTCCCACTTTCTTTATAGTCACCAGCAGTTGTAACAAAAAAAACCCCATACATAATCAAAAGTACAGGAGAGCAATTCCACAATCCACTCTGGAGTCCTTGTAGGCTCCCTGGCCACACCCAGAAGGTTATATCATTCTGAGCTAGCCAGTTAACAAGGCCCACCTACCAAGTCAATCCTGTTGTTCAACTCTGTTGGTCCTGCAGTGGCAGCAAGATTTCCTCATATGGACCAGTTTGGCACATGGAGATATCGTTTCAGAACGGTTATTCCAGTGAACCCCAATGGGCCTCTAGACCCTATCATGGTGCCCATCACTATGGTATCTAACTGCTACTAAGGGTGTTTTCACTGAGCTGTACATCAAAGAGCCAGATTTGACACAAATAGAAACTGGCAAAGGAATTAAATGTCACAGAGTGATACACTGGGATGGCAGATTTAGCAAGTTGGAAGAAAAACATTTTCCATCTAAATGGAAAAAGTAGACTCTGAGGAGATTTGGCAACAATTCCAGGAGTTATACGATAATGTAACCTCATAAACTGATTCCAACAGCATGTAATAACTTCCTATAAATGTATACCCACCCCATTAGAAAAAGGGAAAATTGGCTTCTTTCGGATCATTTTCTCGCTCTTCTCTAATTATCGTGGGCTCTTCCTCAGGGACATAAGCCCTGGCGATGCAACTACGTTCTTTAAAACATATTGCAAGTTTGCATGATGCCTCTGCGTTAAATCCAGCCTAATTCCAGTGGGTCGTTCGCTCTCAGGGCTCTGCCCCACTCAGGAAATATTAGAAATTGTAATCAAATTAAAGTAAAATAAAAACACCTCCATTATAATTCAGAATAATCATAAATTAACAGCATAACTCTAGCAATTGCCCATCTTTCCACAGTGGAGAACTAAGGGACACTTTCAAAACTGCCCTGAAATGATAAGCACAAGGTATTTCTCATTCCCTGCAGGAGCGTGGATCTATCTTTGGATCAACAGAGTTTTTCCTTTGAAGGGTTGGGATGGGGACTACACCTTTGGGACAATCAGGCTATTTGCAGCATGCAAGATGTGGGATGACTGTTTGGGGATTAATGTGGTCCACTGCATTGTGTCCTAACGTGCACCAGAATGTTGCACTGGACATGCAGAATTTTACTATTTCCCAGGCGAGTGTGTCTCCCTTGAGCCCTGCTGTGGTTTTTAGTTCACAGTGCCATGCCTACTATTTTTACATGGAGCCAACATTGTGCATTGCCCTTTCTGCAGGAAGAACAACGTTTACTCATTCCCAGGGGTCTCTTCACAGAATATGGATGGCTTCCAAATCGTGGGTGAAATGTGCTTATGGGCCAAGATTTTCAATAACGCAGCTCCCAACATTAGGCTCCTAAATCTAGAATTAGGCCCCTAAATAAATGGCCCAAATCTCAAAAGTATCGGGCACCTGCAACTTGCACAAACCCAGATGGAGCAAAAGGCCCCAGGTGCTTATCAATTAAGGCCAGTTTTGACTCCCACAGATTCCTCAGAACTTTTGAAAAATCAGGCAATTTATTCTGGTCCTGCATATGGATTTAGGAACCTAACTTCAGGCAGCCATTTTGGAAAATCCTCGCCTACTTATACAGTGCCATAGATGAGCATTGTGCTTACCCAAACAAGAAACACTTTAGCTAGGGAACTATGAATTGCATGCCTATAATGCTACTGAGATCTTTCTGGTGCTGACATAAACCAAAAATGAAGCTTTCATCACCACACTCCACAAGAGGCCTTCAAGCCAGGCTTTCCTAAGTCATCTTTTTTACATTTGATAATGCCGTGCATGTCTCTGAATTTCATTTTCAAGTCTCCTCCAATCTCCCACTTGCTCATACTCACCCGTGTTCCATCAGATTCCCTTCCTTTCCCCTCTCATTCCATATCCCCTCTTCTTTCCCCCCGTTCTCTCTCCAGTTTAGCTTAATTCCAAATGGCCCTGTTTCAAAACTTAAACATATACAAGTAAAAAGGTGGGACCATGCCATCATGAAAACTGGTTCAGCAACTGATCGCCTACCCTGGCATGTCAGATCTTATTGTATATGACAGCTATCGCAATTTCACTCTGCTCTTCATGCACTATGGGTGTTTGCACAGAAAAACAAACAAACAAGAACAATCTGTGTGCTGGTCTAATGCAAATGAGAACTAATTAGTAGTAATGTTTTCTCTTTCTTTCCTCATATATGCTCCAAATGAGCTAAAACTAGTAATCTCAATGTGAATCTCTTTGAAATGCACTGGCAATTTCACTGTCAAATTCCTGAATTCAAACCAGGTTTGGTTCCTTTTCAGTTCAAGTTGGGATGTGGCAGGAATCTCATGAGAATGGTTCTCTTGAGGAGGAAAAAAAAAATCTCTCAAGACATGAGGTAAATTGATCCAATGACATTTCTGTCATTTGGGGCTGAAATCTCGTGAAAGTCCCCCATGAGATTTTGGTGCCATTTTACATGAACATTGATAAACCTAATCTAGATGCACGCACCAGCTGCCTCAGCCCATCTCAGATATATCCTGTATGAGCAAACAAACACTTTGCCAGTCTTTTCAGCCTGGATTTCTCCCTACATATTCAGTGTAACTTGCCTTGCTGGAGTAGACTGTCCCTGTGTCTATCAATAATCTGTCAGGGATAGTATAGGTATATTAATCCTGCCTCAGTGTGGGGGATGGATTAGATGACCTCTTGAGGTTCCTTCCAGTCCTACATGTATATGAGATTTATTAATCATAACCACTGCTTTATTCCCCCGCCCCCCAAACAACTCTGAATCTTTCTAACTCAGTGACATCAGTGACCCAGCTAAAGTGTCACAATAATAGAGAGTCAACCATCTATCATTGTGCTGACAAATAACCTGCACTCAACAAGCTTAATGCAACACTGTACCAAACAGGTCACATGTGGACTACAGAAAAAAAACCAAAGTGATATAAGACCCCTGCTCCACCATCTTCATGTAGACTGATTTTCATGTCATCAGTAGAGAAGGAGAGCAGTCACATAAATCACGGAGATTCAGAATCATTCATGGCACATGCCAGAAGAAATAGTCAGGTAATGCAAACAGAGGTTCAATCAAAGTGTCATTATACTTAAAAGTGGGATGCAAAGCAATCCCAATCTGTGCCAGCATGAGGCACACAACAGAAATAGAAATCCAGAGCACCCTGCGTAGAGTCACTAATCAGAGTCGTTTTTGTAGCTCTAGATCTCCCCACAAGAAAACAAGTCCAGTCTTGGAGCGGGACAGGTCTATCTTTGAAGAAACAATACTTCCATGAAAGATACATAAAATGCACTGTCACTATTAGAGTGATATCTGGGATTACAAAGAGACAAAGAAGGCAAATGCTAGCAGGATCAAGGTAGTCCAGCAATGAGCACATTAGAAAGGCATACATAGGTTAGAGAGAGAGATTAGATATAGGCATCCACCAATGCTCACCCACCATCCCTGCAACTTTAGGATATTAATCTTAGGGAATAGGTCCGTCTGATGTGTATAGTGTAGGTTGTGAAAGTCTATATGATAAGGCTCATTCAGGCTATGTGATGACCAGGACGAAGGAATATTTATATTGGGTAACCTTTTCAAAAGCATCTAAATCCTATTTTCAAAAGCAGTTTTGGCATTTAGGCTCTCCAGTGCCTAAGTCTGTTTTGGAAATGGTCTAGATCTAGTCTATGCTAAGGGGATTTTGCCCGTTTAACTATACCAATATATTTAAACAAACAAAACCCACCCAGTGTAGGCACAGATCAGTATAACAATGGGTGCATTCCCCAACCGACATACGCTATACCAGCAAAAACACTTTTATATAGACATAATTGCGTCTGCATTAGGGCGATCACTGCAAAAAATGACACCCCTAACTGATACAGCCATGCCAGCAAAACTTTCTAGTGTCTACCTGTCCTTAGGTTCCTAAGTCACTTAGGTGCTTTTGAAAATTTTACCCATAGTTCTCTGAGGCTGAGATTCTTAAAAATATGAGGAAAACTGTAGAGCTATCACTAAGGCAGGTAGCATACTGTACCTAAGAAAGCAACAATCATTTTACTTTATTTCTTTTCATAATATATCTTTTCAACTGAGTCCTCTAGGGCAGATGCAGATGAATGTGAAGGCATGAAAGGTTTTTCTGTGGAGTAACTGAGCTTTCTATTTATTCAGTGGTTGGGCCAAAAATCTGGAGAAGATCTCCACCTTCCCAAACCTGCAAACAGATTTCTCATTTCTGTCTTCAATGGCGAGTTTTACATCCAAACCTCTGTAAAAATAACCCAACACTCTCAGTGTGCCAGATGGTTCAGTGCTTCAGGCAGTGAGGCTAATGATCAGGAACATAACACAATACAATTTATTTTCTACATAGCATCCTTGATACAAAAGAAAAAATGGTTCTAAAGAATGAGGGACAGAGAGGTTCCGGGAAGATACCTCATGCCAGGAAGAAAGAACCCTTTTGCATTTAAATGGGTGCATTTAAAATGAAGTTGCTGGACATCTAAGGGGCTTCAAAAGCTGTGGACAAATAAGTTAAGCACCTGTGTTGGGTCATGCACCGTGACACAAGGCCTTTTGTTGGATTTGCTGGAGGAAGTCCACTGCAAATCTTAAAACCCACAAATCTCCTGCAGCATGGGCAGTGGGTGAACCACCGGCTAGGGGAGGCTAGCCGCCAGCCCTGCCTGCCCACCTGAGGACCCGCTCTCCTTCCCCTGCCGGAAGCCCCCCCGCCTCAGCCCCCAAGTGCAGGGCAGATGGGTGGTGTGCAGCCCCCCCAACAGCCTCAAGCACAGGGTGGGCAGCCCCAGCGCCTCCTCCCTTCCCCGGAGTGCCAGGCGGCACGGCTCAACACCCGGGGGCCCCC
This sequence comes from Chelonia mydas, assembly GCF_015237465.2. Taxonomy (NCBI): domain Eukaryota; kingdom Metazoa; phylum Chordata; order Testudines; family Cheloniidae; genus Chelonia; species Chelonia mydas. The sequence continues at coordinate 19,724,140 of NC_057853.1, read as the reverse complement.
AGAGCTGGGCAGCCCCAGTCACCCCAAGTCCCGGGCACCCTAGCTCCAGCCCCACCACACTTCCCTGAAGAGGAGCAGCCTGCCTGGGCTGGGGACAAGGGGGAGGGGCAAGGGGGGATTTCAGGGAGGAGTGTGGTGGGGCCACCCCGGGCTGTTTGGGGAGGCACAGCCTCCCCCAGCCTATGCGACGTGCCACTCATGTCCTGGAGGGCTATAATAGAGCCTCACCATAACCACAGTAGTTTATTTACCACTAAAGACACACCACTGAATTATATCTAACAAGTTTCCATGCATTAAAACTGCTAATTTGCTCTTAACACAGCCATTTCATTGTCATATATAATATTACACGTCAGTGTCACAACCATAAAGTCACATGTGACAAATGGTATCCGAAGTTAACATGCAACATCATGCAAGATGATTAGCAATGAACAAATAATTGGAGCTAATGTATTCAATGATTTAGTCTTTTTAAACTGTTTTTAAACAGTTTTTAAACTGTCCCTTAGCAGTTTATGATTTTTTGGATATATTTATTATTCAAATTATTTGTGATTTTATTTTTGTGAATAATTCTTACAAACAGTATGGGACAGGAATGGGTTTTCATCTGTGTTTGCACAATACCTAAAACAATGATACCACAAACCTGACGCCTGAACTTAGTGGGAATTTTGCCATTGACTTGAGTGGAATCAAGATTTCATGCAATCAGTCATTATGACTATTCAAATTGGGCTGGCTTGTTCTGATTGAACTCATAGGTCACATGGCACTGTTTCTGTTCCTTGATTGGATAAGTCTTGGAATTATCTTTCCTGTGTGAATATTCACATCTACAAGTTCAAAATTAGAGTTTGGCAAATATTCTCTAATTATCTCTTAACATTTCCTCTTTCTGGATAAAACTGCCACTTTTACAGAGGGGTTAGCAGAGGCTAATGCACTACAGTACTTAAATGATCAAATTAGAGCCTTATTCTGGCTCATTTATGGATATCCCTAGTGTTGAAAACTCTTGCAATTTTATCACAAGTCTCACAGTATTACATCTTTTTCCTTAAGTCCCCAGCTCTTGGAGTCAAGTGATTATGTGACACCCTCGGCTTTCCTTTAAGAAAATAGTAACTTTCTAGCCGTCATGATGACAGAGCAAAGCCTAAAAATGTGAACAAACTGTGCCTTAAAGGCTTACAAAACCAAAAGTGAATTTTTTAAAAATCCCCAATGTTTTTATTTAATTTTTTTGGGGTGGGGGGGGGGAGCCAAACTCAAGTTTTGAGTAGGTGGCATTGGCCACACTGTATTCCTGTTGGGTAAAGGTTTGTTTAGTAGAATATTCCTGAAAATGAAAAGGGCTCAAACAGTCAAAGTCAAGTCAATATTGTATTTGAGCAAATGTCCTCAGAAACTCATGCTGAGATATTTATCCAGCTCTAGTGGTAATAGCAGGACACTGAGAACATTATGATAACAAAAAGGCAGCTTATTTATCAGTGTGTGTGCGGGGGGAGGAGGGGGACATGGGGGTGCCTTCAAAACAAGTGCTGAGTCCAGTCAGGTGAGACAATGTTGCTTTTATATAGCACAGTAAAACGTGCTAGGCATTTCTATACTAAGCCCCTGCCTGAAACAAGAAAGTCTATAGTACACTAGTGAATCAATACCAGTGCCATACACCCAGAAACAGCAGTTTGCAGGGGCTTAGCAATTACGTATCCAGAATGTTGATTTCAGTTAATTAATTTTTTATTGAACTTTCTTTGGTGCTCTTGAAAGCAAGGGACTAATTAGCACTAACGACACCGTCTCTCGTGCAAGGCATCTCCACGCACAGCTACTTGGTACACAGCCTTGTCATTGCGTCTCAGCCATCCCCACCCTGCTACGCTAGTTCTTGGAGTGCCCTGCTATTGCACTACACAGCCCCCACAGCATGACCAATGCACCTCCCTCTGAAACTGCCCTGGTGCCATTCCATACGCTCAGGGTCAGATGTGTGATATTCTGAGTTCGTGCTCTGATGTGGAGACATGTACAGCAAGGCTGAAATTTTCAGAAGTGGCCACTGATTGCAAGTGCCTCCCTTTTTGGGTGCCCAACTTGGCATACCATGGATGTGGTTTCCAAAAGTGCAAGGCACCTGCGATTCCATTTTGAAGCCAATGGGAGCAATAGCTGCTTGGTACTTTTGAAAACCAGTTGATCCAGTTGGATCAAGCTGGGATATCCAAACTCCCTAGCCACTTTGGCAAATATTGGGCTTGGTGATTAGCACATTTTCATTTACAGCCGGAGGGTAAAATTTTCAAAGTGACTGAGAGGACTCTTAACTTTCAATGGGACCTAGGCTCCTAAGTCACTTAGGTTCTTTTGAAATTTTTACCCTCAATCAGCATTTCAAAGCAGGTCTCTCGACATGAACTGCTAGAGCACAAAACCTTGGAACCAATCATCCCTGAAATTATCTGGGCACAATTCTGACCTTATTTACACAGCTGTAAGTCAAGAGTTTACTCCATTGAACTCACTGGAGTTACACTGATATAAAACCCCTGTGAGCAGAGGCCCTTTATTTTTAAGTGAACAATCTTGCTTGATAACATGAGGGTGACATTTTGGGCTTAAAAACAAAAAAATCTATTGCCACTGCAAGCTGCCACCTGAAAACAGCCCGAGAAGTAACAAACGATGCCTGTTGTTACTCGCAAAAGAGGGTATCACTCATTCTGATAGCATACTGTATGGATTTACCATGGATACACAGTGCATGAAAAGACCTGTACAATGCATAGCAATTTTACAGTGGATTATTAAAGGGTTTATATTTGTATATGTTTTGGCAAATTCTCTATTTCTTTATTGCTTAGTCAACAAAGAACTATTTAGCTATTAGGCAGGCCTCTTTGTTTTACGGATCCCCCAATACGTTTGACACAGAGGGAGGCTTAGGTAATGCTTTGCTATTCTGCTCTGTGCATAGAGGTTACTAAAGCTGTGGAAGACTCTGAGAGCTCCCCTTTGCATATACAGGGGCCCAATGTGACAACGTGTTAAATAGAACTCAGTCAGAGCCAGTGTCCCCCCAAAACCATGAGCCATTATTACAGCTCTGAGAGGCCTGAACTGAGATCAGCCTCATTGCGTTAGGTGCTGTGCCTGTCCCAGAGAGGTTATAATCTAAAAAGACTAAGATAGACAAAGGATAGGAGAAAAGAAGTTCTTTTTTTAATTTCCCTTTGTCCAGACACACACAGATTGAGGGACTTGCCACAGCCACACAGCAGGTCTGTGGCAGAGCCAGCAATTGAACACAGATAACTTGGTTCCCAACCCAGTTCCTTAACCTCTCTCTGGATAATGGTAGGCAGAGCTCTGTGCAGAACGAGCGTAGAGTCCTGCAGTGGAACCGGGATCCCATGAGTCCCGCAGGACCCACTGCCATAATGGCGGGAGTGAGTGGGAATGGGAATGGATACTGCAGGCAGGGGTGGGAGTGGGATTAAAAATAGTCCCGCGCAGGGCTCTGCTGGTAGGGATGAACACACCAGCTTTGAATAAAATCAGAGCAACTCTGAATCTTTGCCCGACAGTCAGATTGAAACCCACGAACTTGGTTAAGACATGAAAGATATTAGTCAGTTTCCCTGACCACCAGTATTTCCTAGTTTTGGTCACAACAGGAAGTACAAATCCATTGAAAAGAGCTAGTCTCTTAGTACTTGCAGCCTACATCACAGTTAGAAAGCACCTGATATTGTACTAGGAAACCAAATCTCAGGTTTTTCCCATCCTGATTCCTAAAAAGAAAAGTTGACATCATTCCAAGTTATTCCCTCCTCTGGGCCTCCCAGCATCTCATCATCACCAAGTCTCGCTTTCAGATGGCAAGATCCTCAGGGCTGGGGTCATTTTCAGCGTGCGTTTTGAATATTACTGAGAACATTCCTGGTGCTTAACAATACATTGAAGAATAAATTAACAAAACAACAACACTAGAAGGAAGAGGTCTGGCTATGTTTGAGTAAACATCTGACCTTTCAACTGTGGAAACATGCAAGACACACACATATACTCCTGGTTACCAGACAGGAATCCAGCTGGATCCCGTTTTAGTCTCTGGCCCCCAGTCTGCCATGTACTGAGCTGGTTCTAATGCTTCTGATGATGGCTAGCAGCAAGCAGAGGGCATGTGGGAGGAGAGCACAAAGAAATCCCTCTGAAATCTAGATCATTATTGCTGTTTTGCCCTATTTACCACTAAATACATTTCTTCTGGCTGCCCTTCAGCAAACAATATGACTCATGTCTGACAGGTAAACTCCAAATTCTGCTTTACAAAATGCTTTAAGCAATTGCAAGGGTGCTGAGGGTGGAAGAAATATATTTCCTTCTCTCTGATAAAACCATCACTCTCTCATGACAGATAGTTGCTGTTTCCCAAACTCTTCTCCTGCAACAGATTAAGGAAGCACATCAGGAATCAAAGTCAGGTGCCAGAGATACTGCCGGCGCTGGGAGGGATCCCATAACACACACCATCCCAAACAAATTGGAGAGTGATGACACCAAATCAGGTAAGGTCAAATGAACAACCCCAATCAGAGGCTGAGACCTTCCCTGGGTTCCACAAAGAGTGTGTGTGTGTGTGTGTGTGTGTGTGTGTGTGTGTTCGCTCACACGGGGCAGCGAGTTATATCTCCACATGGTGCCTTGGCACCAGCAATATTCAGAGCCCAGGGGCCCAGCTCCACCAATGTTTGGGGCCGGGTGTCCCCCCCACCCCCGGCCCCACCTGCCACCCTCCCGCGCCTCCCCCGAGTGTCCCCCAGCCCCTCTTGCTGCCCCCGCGCGCCTCGGAGCAGAGGATCCCGCCTCCGCCTTTTCCGTGCAGCTCCATGCTGCCTCCCTGCCGCAACTGCTGCCGCAGGGTCCTAGTGCCCCCCTCTCCACTGCCAGGGCAGACTGAGCTTGCTCTTCCACCTCAGACCTTTCCCTTTTCTGGTGGGACCCTCCACCAGCACAGGCCCCCCCCCCGCAGTCACTACTCCTGCCCCATGCTGGGCAAGGAGGCAGCCCCATCCCTCACCCCCAGTGAGGCTACAGTCAGGGGCAGTAGGAGGGGAGGCGGCGCACGCAGCACCCCCGCCCCACCCACCACGGGGGAGGTGAGGGAGATTCCTGGACCTGAGAGGGGCCCTAGAAGCACATGCAGTGACAGTGGTGGGGGTGAATGTGCTGCTGGGCGGGGCAAGGGGGCTCCTCCCCCAGAGCTCGCTGCTGCTGGCACGGAAAGGGCTGGGGGGAGTCCTCCTCTCTGGCCCCTGTCCTGGAGCAGCCTGCCTGCACCCCAAACTCATCCCCAGCCCTGCCCCACCCCAGAGCTTTCACCCCCCCCACACACCCTCAACCCTCTACCCTAGCCCTGAGCCCCTCCAACACCTTATCCCCAGTCCCAGCCAGAGCCCTCATCCCCCCACACCCTAACCCTCTGCCCGAACCCTGGGCCCCTCCAGCACCCCAAACACCTTATCCCCAGTCCCAGCCAGAGCCCTCATCCCCCCACACCCTAACCCTCTGCCCGAACCCTGGGCCCCTCCAGCACCCCAAACACCTTATCCCCAGTCCCAGCCAGAGCCCTCATCCCCCCACACCCTAACCCTCTGCCCGAACCCTGGGCCCCTCCAGCACCCCAAACACCTTATCCCCAGTCCCAGCCAGAGCCCTTATCCCCCTGCACTCCAACCCTCTGCCCCAGCCCTGAGCCTAACACCCCAAACCCCCAGCCCCAGACAGAGCCCTCACCGCCTACACCCCTACTCTTGCCCTGAGCCCCTCCCACACCCTAAATCCCTCATCTGCAGCCACACCCCACAGCCCACACCCCTCACCCCTGCACTCCTCCCATCCCCAAACTCCCTCCCAGAGCCTGCACCCCAATCCCCTACTCCAGCCTAGAGCCTGCATCCCAGACCTCCTCTCCCACCCAAACTCCCTCCCAGAGCCTTGGGCAGGTGGGGGGGCGGAGTTCGGGCAGGGGCAGATTCTGGCACCACCAAAAATTATACAAACCTGATGCCCCACACAGGCCTGACTAACCAGGCAGGACTGAGCACCAAAGACCAAGGCAGAGCCTCAGAGGGAATCCAGAAAATGATAAAAACAGCCATCAGGTTGCCGGAAGCAGCACATGCCTCTGAAGAGAGAATGCTAAAGAGCTGGGTTATAACTCAGGTTGGGAGTTTTCAGGGCAGAGCTCCAGTTACACACAAAGCATTTTTCTTTGTTTTCTTCTTATTGCAACCCAACACGCCCTGGGCCTCCAGCTTGAAATCTTAAGGACTGTTCTGTCACTGCTGAAGCAGCTTATATCCCTTGTCCCAGACGCTAGCACGCACTCCCAGAATCCCCACTTCTCAACTCCTTGCCCAACCTCTGCCCTTCAGCTCTGGGTTTGAGCTGGCACCAAAACAAACTGCAAGAACGGCTGGTTCTCATGGGATCTGCAGCCCAGTCAGAAGCAGATATGGGAAACCTTGGAGTAGGCGCATGTTACAGACCCAAGAGCAGCTCTGGACAGTTGGAGATGGGCAGTGGTTAAAGCAGATTGAAACAGGAGGGAGAAGCCAAGCCAACCAAGAATGATGAGGAAAGCAGGGGAGCTCCCTTCTACTTTTAGCAAAGATGGGAAAGCTGTGCCCAACCTCTCCCTGGCTCCCGCTCCCATTAACCCCTGGAGAACACTTAGCACCCAAACTTTTAGACACTTTTCTGAACTGAACCTGAACTCCAAACCTTTTGAAGTTCACTCCCGCTAGTGTCAACAAAGCAAGGGATTTCACTGAAGGCAAAGTCTGTCTGACAGCGTCTTATACCAGACACAAAACCACTAACTAAATGCATACATCTGGGAAAATGCCTCCCCTCAAAACTGAGACTTGCATTTGGATTTAAGAGGACACTCCCAAACCAGAAACTTAGGTGTCACTGTGACTTACTCAGTAGCACCCTCTCCTGAGGTGCAGTTGTGGGTTCAAATCCCCCAGTCCCACATAAAGCCCATGCAGTGCTGACCCCGTTGTGCAGAACTAAAGGCATGGTGTAAACACCCTACTTCCTACCTTTGCTGAAATCAATCCGAAGCCAGTAGCTGCCTTCAAATCTTGCATATTCAGGGGTTGCTCTAGGTTTGGCAGAGGGAAGCCAATATGCTCTGAGGTCCCTTAATGCTGCAGAAACTCTGAAGGTGCAAGATTTCACTACAGAAGCTGACCAAAGCTCTAGAGAGAAAGTGTGCCAGAACTAAGACAACTCTTCCCTTCCCACACTGGGGTTGACAATAGGCAGGCAGAAAAGCGAGAAGGATCTGTGTGGGAGAACAGAGAAAGGCCTTCAAAGTTTCAGACCCATCCGACCTTTTGAGGCCTTGCCCAAACTGAACCACCTTTCCTTTTGTTGTTCACCACCCATACCCTAATGAGCTTACCTGCCTCGCAGCAGAAACACTGCCAGCTAAAATAGCATCCACGACGTCACTCTTCACAAATGGAGACAGCTCTGTTAACACACTTGTTTAGAAAAGCAATGAAAATCTGTGTTGGTTGTCATTACCATTCCATTTACCCCATGTGCAGAATGTTAGGCTGGATGGTTTACTCAGCAGCATATGATTATGTGATTGCTCAGATGCAAGGTGGGTGGAGGAAACAAGAGCTCGGGAGGAGAGAAAGGAGGTAAAATAACTTGTATTTTCCCCAATACCTTTTGGGCAGAAACTCACGGAAGTTTAACTCACATTCCTTCAAGCAATCGTAACCCATAAACATAATGCAATATAAAGTACAAAGGATGATCTTTGGGGAAAGATTCGAAGGAGAAAGCGACTCTGTGCCTGGTGAGAGAAGCATTCCAGACAGTTTACTGTCAGAAGCATTGCTGCTCCACAGTCTATCTATTTACAGACACCTGAGGGACACATCCTCATCTGGTATAAATCAGTGTAATTCTACTGACTTCAGGGATGAGACATCAATTTACACTGGCTGAATGAGCCACAGAATTAGGGCATGGATAGTAAAACCCTTTCTATGTCACCTCTGCTGCAACCAGAGCTTGAGGAAGCAAGCAGGTCACGACTGAAGAGTTTGAAAGGCTGCCCCCAGGCAGAGCTCTTGCTGCTTCAGGTGCTCTCCCATGCACCCCAGTGACTGGAAGACTGAAGCTCACTTTCACTCGGATACACTCTCACAGAAAATTGAATAGTTTGGGGTTCACATTTGAGAGGCTTTCTGAATGAAGTAAAAATAACAATGTATTAGAGAGCCACACAGTGCCTTTCACTGCAGGGTCCCGGAACGCTCTACAAATGGTGGGCTCTAATCTCTGTGTGGTGACACCTCTCACAGAGAAGGCGGAAAACTCCAGGATCTTCAACTTTAATTCCTGGCCATTGTTTCAGTGAGGAATGAAAGGAGTTGGATCCCAAAGGGAAGGAGGGGGAAGAATGGCTCTTTGAAACTGGAGGATCTTGGGAGTTCTACAAAGGCCCTCTGTTTCCAAACAGCAGCACTGCTGGCCTTCTCCCACTGTCAGCATGGCTGCGCAGTGGTTGCTGGCTCATCTCCCTTACTCTTCCCTTGTTGATGGCTGGTTCGCTCCATGGGCGTTCATGACACCTTGATGCCCGTCAGCTTTCAAGTCGGAAATCTGTGGGCTGGAGTAAGGAGAGTACTTGTTCCCTAGTGCCATTCCTCTGACCCGAGTGCCTTGGTTTTCCACCTTATCCAGATGGCATACAGGACCACTGGCTAATGGAGAAGCTAATGATGATCATGCAGGTATAATGGTGCAAAATGCAGTCTCACCTCCCTGTTGTCTGAGGACACAGAAAGACTATCAATCCTACTTTTATTGAGATCTGTTAGGGATTTTCCTTCAGTTCAAATCGTAGAGCTGCTCTTTATGATCTCTGGGTCCCTAATTTAAGTCCCAGTGAGGAAAAAAAACCTTACAATCCACACACCTTTTTATCTGCAAAACACAGATTTGGGTCCAATTTACTTTTTCTTTTTTAATTAAGAATACTTTCTAGGAACAGGTGAACTGGGCTGGGTAAAAGCAAACCCCCAAAATCAACCTGAAATTCACCCCAAACCTACATGGTTCTGAGATTTGGGTAACTTATCACACTGATTTTTCCTGTCTGCACAACCTTGGTACTTCCTGGATCAGGACAAAGCTGAAATGTCAGAAAGCTGCAAGGGATGCTGTTGTTGCAGATCTACCCACTAGGTCAGAAGCTTGAATTAGCCCCCACACCGCTCTAGGTTATTCTGAGAATGGACGGCAGAAGACTGGCCTGAGGCTTAGGCAGCCATTAATATCTCTATCCCAGGGAGGTGGGTTTAGCCCCACCTGTGACTATTTAGACCCATCACCTGTGAGGCAGCTAAGGCCAGGAATCAGGAGACAGCCTGTGAGTCACCTTGTCCTTAGATAAAAGGCCAACATGCAGCTCAACTAAGAGAGAGATCTGCAGGCAAGAGACAAAGACCTGGAAAGAGGGCAGGCAGCACAGCCTAGCTAGTCTATTTAATTTCTGTTGGGTTGTTTTGCTTTTGAAAAATAAAAGCATCCCAGAGGGAAGGAACTGAAATTCTGCCGGGGGCTTTATGTTACCCTGGCCAGTTACTTGGCCCATTGGCCTAGACTTCCTTGCGGGTTCCTTGCAAAGCTACACCCAGTGCTGGGTACAGTTGAGGATTGAACCCAGAGCCTTTTACTTCCGGGTTGCTGGTTTAAAGCTCACTTTGTTTGCTAGCAACTGAAAGCTGTTACCATCCGATGGCTATTCCGTGGCCAATTGTGTTAGTCTTAGTGCATTTCCCATCATACAATCCACTGCCACATTTTGCCTCTGTGTTGGTAACCTCCGCAGAAATCAGTGACAGAATAGGGCAATGGGAACCAGGCCACATGGAGGGAGCTACGGTATACTGGCTGGAGGCCAGCATTGGGGAATTGAGACCAGCCTCAGCCATGCTCTATCTGATCTGCAGATAAACGGAAGACTCCGGTCTCCAGGTCTCTCAACTTAGCCCCTTTCACAAACTCTTTGTTAAAAGAAAAAAAAGAAGAAGAAGAGAGGGGAAGGGTTACAGTATCTGTGACTATTTCCAATTGTCTGAAATTAACAACCTTGTTATGTCATTTAAATAGGTACCCAGCTAAAAGAATAGAAACTCTAGAAAGTTGAAAGAGAGGGTGAGTGGGAGGGAATGCGGTTTATGGATTATAATATCAGCTCAGAAAGTTTCCAGTCTCAAATCTTCTCCGAATTGTGCTGAAGATATCACTTGTGCACAAGTCTTCTCCTTTGACAGGCTGCAAACTCTGGTTAAGGGACTTAGGGCACGGCTACACTTGCAGATGTAGAGCACTTTGAATTAAACCAGCCTTCGGAGAGTGCAGTAGGAAAAGCGCTGCAGTCTGTCCACACTGACAGCTTCAAGCGCACTGGCGTGGCCACATTTGCGGCACTTGCAGCGGCATTGGGAGCAGTGCATTATGGGCAGCTATCCCAGCATGCAAGTGACTGCAACGTGCTTTTCAAATGGGGGTGGGTTGGAATGTGACAGGGAGTGTGTAGTGTGTGTGGGGGGGGAGAAAGAGTGGGTTTTGAGGGGGTTGAGAGCATGTCAGCATGCTGTCTTGTAAATTCAGATAGCAGCAGACCCCCCTCCCCCTTCACCTCTCTCTCACTCACTCAAAGCAAGCAGCATTCCTCAGTAATGGTTCCTTTTTCCCCCGGAGCAGATAAGAGCCAGCTGTCAGAAACAGAGCATATCTGCATTCCTACAGCGAGTTCAAAACAATGACAAGAGTGGCCACTTGACTTAAGGGGATTATGGGATGTTTCCGGAGGTCAATCAGAGCGCAGTAATGCAAAACCTCATTCACACTGATGCCGCAGCGCTCCAGCCAGGGCGCAGCAAGCGTTATGCTTCTCGTGGAGGTGGAGTACCAGGAGCGCTCCAGCTGCAGAGTCCAGGCACTCTAAGTGCCTTGCCAGTGTGGACGGGTCGGGAGTTAGGACGCCTGGGGCTGCTTTAAAGCGCTCTAACTCACAAGTGTAGCCAAGCCAACCTTTAATCTGCGTGCTTTCGGACTGTATAAAATACTCCCCTCTGTTCTCCCAAGTAAAACTGCATAGCTGTTGAAAGGGCCTTACTAAAGCAGTGCAGTGATTCACAGAAATGGGGGTAAAATATATAATCCGTGTACAGATTAAGAATTTGCGTACTGACAACAAAAGTACCTGAAGCTCTTGGTGCTGCTGCTTAGAACTTCAAGTCTTTCTTAATTGAGGTGCCTTTAGGGTGATTGTTGTAGCATAAAGACGTAGTCAGGCCCATCGTAATTATCGTATGAGTTATTTGTACTAAAACAGAATGGCAGCCTGGGATCCTCAGAGATAATTTACCTCCAGACTCTAGTTCAGAAGGAGACGATCTTAATCGTTCTCTGCTTTTACTGTAAGTGTATTAAAACGGTTTGGAAAACAGTGCTTAGTTCTGTGTTTCTATGGTTGGGATTTATTTTGTTGTTTTTTCCCCCCTAGACACTAAACACCTCATTAAAATCCAGTCTTGTAAGGTACAGTTTTAATTAGCCCATCACTGGATCAAAGTGATAAGTGGCCACCCAGCATTTTGTACTCAGAGTTCTTTGGCATTGCACAGTATGGAGTCCCTATGTCCCTGAAGCTGAAAGCTGGCTGGAATATGTGACCCTACCTCCCTAGCTAACAGGAAATTCACTAGAGAAGCATTCTTATGCTGTGTCTTTATAAACAGGATGTAGGCCACAAACTCAGGACAGAATAAAACAGTCTTTCACTTAATCCTTAGTTATTATGGACATAATGTGTCTTGAGGTGCTAGGGTCCTTCATCCCCATAAGTGTTCTGCTTTTTCTGCTGCCATTGTTCCATCAAACACACCCAATTTCTTACTCTATCATTTCCTTCTGTCCATTCACTGGTTGGAGAGGAAGAAATGACATCTAAAGGTCTGATCCTCCTTCCCTCCTAGAATTTTAAAGAGATAGTGGCTTATTTCTACAGAACCAAATTGTTCATCCATATGATCATCCATAGCATATTGCAGTGGTAGTGGTGGAAATGTGTGGGTGAGGACTTTCATACCCTTATTATTTCTTCATCTTCATCAGATAACCAGATATTATGATATTCCAAACTAGGTTCTAAATTAAATCAGCCATAATTTTACTGAGGACATTTCCAAGTTCCAAATGCAGGCCAAAAAGTGATCATGACATTTCCTACACCTTCAGATATCACTGATGGGGCTTTCTTTTTCATTGTCAAAAACCAACAGCTAGGGAAAGGCAGCCCTCCAAAATGTTGGTCGACTGGTTCAAGTCTCATCCAAACCCCTCAACTCAGAAAGATCTGGCTAGAACTAACCTTGTAAGACAGTGGTTCTCAAACTTTTGTACTGGTGACCCCTTTCACATAGGTAGCCTCTGAGTGTGACCCCCCTTATAAATTAAAAACACTTTTTAATATATTTAACACCATTATAAATGCTGGAGGCAAAGCGGGGTTTGGGGGTGTAGGCTGACAGCTCACGACCCCCGGCTGTAATAACCTTGTGACCCCCTAAGTTTGAGAACTCCTGTTGTAAAAGGCTCAATCCTACAAAATGCTGAGTAACTCCTGGAGGTGCTAAGTGGAGTTGATGATACTGAGCATCTCCACTTCTTGTTCAGCACCTTGTAGGATTGGGCCCCCAAAACAGGTTTTCACACAAGCTTGGTCTCTCAGATGATCTGCCCCAGGAGGATAATCTCTCAGATGGGAATATCACAAGTTTCCAGCTGGTGGAGCTTGGAACTTCTTAACAGTCCTTATCAAAGCATTTCAGCATGTCTGATGGAACCAGGAGACGGGGAAATAGCATAAAAATGAAAAGTAAATAGCTACATGTTTAAGAAAAAAAGTTAACTAAACATTATCACAGTGCAAAGGATTTGGTTAGGTTTTGTCTCTATTTTGAATGACGGTTCTGGTTGATTTGTTATTGTTCCCAACCCGATCCACTCATTTTAACCACTGGAGTGACACTGGATGGCACAGATCAAAGTCCAAATAAATATACTCCAGTGCAGTTAATGTCTCCTTCTATTCTCGCTCCCCTCCAACTGGAAAGCCTCTGTCATTATTATGCTGCAGATCCAGCAGTAAACTACACTGAAAACTAACCAGCCTCTCAACTCAGCCTGCAGGCTGCTGTCTGTGTCCTTCCCTGAACCCAGCGTACTTTTCACCTTGTTAATTCCAGTGACAATAAGACATGTAACATTAAGCTGACTTTGCAAACTGAAATGGGAATGCATATAAATAAGTCATACCTAAAACGAACAGATAGGCAAAGGATTCCAAGAACATATACAAGCTAACAGATCAGTTACTCTCAGACACTCACATTCCATAATTTAAACTAACTTCATTCACCATTGCATTCCAATGCTGTGTAGCGCCAGTTCTGCACACACCATAGAGGACCAGACTCCTGCTTATCTCAGAGGAAATCTGTTCATCTATGGTGTAAGCAAGAGGGGAATCAGTCCCCAGGTAGTCTGCAGTTTGCTGTATGTCATTCCTATGGATAGGAAGTAGTTATGACTTCCCTATGGCACTGAGAAAATACACGCTATGTCATAATAAGAGTGGATAGTTTAATGTTACAAATAATCAGGTTTTGAGCAACATCAACAAAAATCAATATTTTTACCACTCACAGCCCCCAGTAAAATGTATCATTCCTGCTACTACCGGCATAATTTCTATTGTTTCTGCCTCATTTATCATGAGCAACAATTACCAAAAAAATCAACGCTGACAGATCTGGTTAGCAGAATGAAACGAGTCTGGGTGCGCAGAAGCCAGGTTAGGCCTGTAGGGCAGAGAGTTCTTCCAATTCATTTCTTACCACTAAAGCAAGCAAATGTACATGACGTGCTGTAAAGGGAATATGGGTGTGCAAGCGGCTCCAAAGAATCCGTTGTTTTGTAACTAGTGGCCATTTTCACCAAAAAAGTGGGGACATGAGGGACATAAACTCGCCTGGGAGTGCTCTGTGCTTCACTTCAGCTTGGACTCACCTCTACAACCTTACAGTTGGGTTTTATCTCATCTGTCAATGGAAAAAAGGGTCAGACCTACAAAAGTTACATAAGAGGGACTTAATTTTCAGAGGTGCTAAGCACCCACAGCTCCCAGGAAAATCATCTGGAGCTGTGGCTGCTCAGCACCCCTAGAAATCAGGCCTGTAAATACTATGATCTCCTAGTTCCTTTACATCAGGCCCCCAATCAGGAGTGGCGGTACTGACCTAAAAGCGGTGGTGTGGGGGGCGGGGGGGCGCACAGGTGCCTGAACCATGGCCCCGCCTCCTGTGTCACCCCTTCTCCTGGAGCCCCCACCCTCATACCACCCATGCCCCCCAAGGCCCTGCCCCCACGCTGCCCGTGTCCCCTGAGGCCCCACCCCCACACCACCTCTTCCCCCAAGGCCCTGCCCCCACACCACTTATTCTCCCCCGAGGCCCCGCTCCCACGCTGCCTCTTCCCCCCGAACAACGCCCCCCCCCCCCCCCCCCCCCGCTTGCCCTTATGTCCAGTAAAAAGTGATGGGACCATGGCTCCCTGGACGCCCCTGTTCCAGCGCCCCTGGGCCCAATTACTCTCTGAATTATTTGATGGCACTGTTGGCCCTAAATAATTAACACTCAGATGTGCATTTAGTCTAGCTCTGTGCCGCGTGGTCATACAAACTGGGCTCTGATACAGCTACACATGCGGGAAGCTTGTATCACACTTATATACAAGATGACAATGATAGACGGACTAGCGCTAGAGGACTTTCGCACATATTTTCTTCCTGCCACAACCCAACTGCCTTTCCTCTGCAGACATGCTGCTGTTCTGTAATGGCAAGGAATACTTTAATCAGGAGATTCAGTCCAGGTTGCACACTGTGGAAGCAGAGATGCTGGAAGTAGGGGTGCTGCACCCCCTGGCTTGAAGTGGTTTCCATTATATACAGGGTTTACAGTTTGGTTCAATGGCTCTCAGCACCCTCAGTATACAAACTGTTCCAACAACCCTGGGCGGAAGCCATCAGAGGCCCTAGGAAAACTAGGGTTGGTGGGGACTGTGGAAGTGTAAGTCTCCTTGCCTCTAGAAGGAGGAGGTAAAGAGGCAGCA
Organism: Chelonia mydas; assembly: GCF_015237465.2. Classification (NCBI taxonomy): domain Eukaryota; kingdom Metazoa; phylum Chordata; order Testudines; family Cheloniidae; genus Chelonia; species Chelonia mydas. The sequence continues at coordinate 19,708,843 of NC_057853.1, read as the reverse complement.
CCCCCCCCAAAAGTGGGAAGATCTGCTGGGAACAGAGCATAGCCAGGGGTATGCTGATTTTGTATGTCCTCCACCAGCAAAGCTTCTATAGACACAGACTAAGCTGCTTTCCCTACAGTCCCTGAGGATGAAGGCAGTACTATCCCCTGCTCTTCCTCACGTTGATTCTGCCCTGTGCTGCAGGGTACCAGATTACCGCTTGCTACACCAACCAGAGTGAACCAGTCCCTGTTATATCAAGAGTAGACAATGAACATGGTTAGACATTTACATAGCACTTCTCATCTCAACAGATCCCTGTGCACTTTTGGAAACATACAGATGGGAAGCAGTTCACCAACTACGGACATGCAGCCACTACAGGGTGTAACATGACAGCAGTTTAATGGCACAAGGGAACCCCGCACAATTTACGACAGGAAGTAAAGAACACTGTTTAACTAGTGTTAACATTTGCTCCATTCGTGTTTACCACATTAGTTAGTGTTTGCTACATTAAAAAAAAATCAAATTGCAGAATTCATAGCTTGCATTTCTGAGAGGTGAAATCAGGGCATCTGTATGCACACTTATTACACACAAACACACACACACACGAATCAGGTGTATGCAGATGCACACACACTCCCTCCACACACGATATGCAATAAATTTGATCAGATATATGTCAAATATATGCAGTTGCTGCCTCTGAAAAAGGCTAGTGTCTTGTATGGAATGTGAGAGACCTCCCTTGCTCTCTCTCTCTGCAGGGAGCAATGCATTGAAATCTCTGCTGCTCAAATACTCGCTCATTCTCTTCCGCAGGGATTCCCTATTGTCTGGGTTCAGCCGTCAGCAATAGCCCAACAGCTTATCAATGTAGTAAAATGTGAGACATATCTAAGGAAGAAAAGGGTCAAGCCCTCAACATTGAACCCTATAGGATATCTGATGGGAGAAGAGTAAAGATGTGGTATAACACCACTGAAATCCAGCTCTATGCAAGGGCAGAGTGAAGGAATGATAAGTAACCTGCTCAAAATCAGGATCTATCCTTCTTAAATTAGGAGGAGGGGTTGGTTGGCAGCCATGCCTGCCCCGCCTCATTCCTCAGTTACAGCTAGACATAGGTGGAAACTGGATTGTTCATTTTGCAGGTAATTCTGCACATTAGAATTTTTTTCTTCTGGAACAAGAAAAGAAAAAATTCAAAATTTCCCACAAAATAAAATTTTTTGGGAAAAAATCATTTCAGGTGAAAGCATTCTGTTTCAATTTAAATATAAAATGTGTAACACATTGACACTAAAGTTGTTTCAAAAATGAAAACTCCAAGTACTCTGTTCTGAAAATGTCCAAAAGACACATTTAAAACCTTATTCATTTTTTTTCTTTTTCTTCCCTCAAAACAAAATGTTGTGGCACTTGACACATTGCCACAAAACATCTCACTTTTACCAAATCTGCATTTTCCGAGGGAAAGACGCTCCATCAGAAAAATTCCAGCTCTAGATGTACCCCAGCAGCTTGTTGCACAAAACTAAGGCCTTGTCTACACTGGCAAGTTTGTGTGCAGTAAAGCAGCTTTCTACGCTGTAACTCCCGAGGTGTACACACTGCCAAGCCACTTAGTGTGCAGAAACTGCACAATTGCACTGCTGTAAAAAAAACACCCCAACGAGAGGCGTAGAGCTTTCTGCACCAGGGGTACAGCACCACCATGACAGTGGAGACACCCTGGTCAATTACAGGGCTGCGATTGGCCTCCGGAAGGTGTCCCACAATGCCTGTGTCATAAATATAAAGGTAAGGATAACCACCTTTCTGTATACAGTGCTATAAAATCCCTCCTGGCCAGAGGCAAGACCCTTTCACCTGTAAAGGGTTAAGAAGCTAAGGTAACCTCACTGGCACCTGACCAAAATGACCAATGAGGGGACAAGATACTTTCAAATCTGGAGGGGGGGGGGAGAACAAAAGGTTCTGTCTGTCTTTGTGATGCTTTTGCCGGGAACAGATCAGAAATGCAGCCTTCCAACTCCTGTTAAGTTAGTAAGCAATCTAGCTAAAAATGCATTAGATTTCCTTTTGTTTAATGGCTGGTAAAATAAGCTGTGCTGGAGGGAATGTATATTCCTGTTTTTGTGTCTTTTTGTAACTTAAGGTTTTGCCTAGAGGGATTCTCTGTGTGTTGAATCTGATTACCCTGTAAGGTATTTACCATCCTGATTTTACAGAGGTGATTCTTTTATCTTTTCTTTAATTAAAATTCTTCTTTTAAGGACCTGATTGATTTTTCATTGTTCTTAAGATCCAAGGTTTTTGGTCTGTGTTCACCTGTACCAATTGGTGAGGATTATTATCAAGCTTTCACCAGGAAAGGGGGTGTGTAGGGCTTCGGGGGATATTTTGGGGGAAGACGTCTCCAAGTGGTCTCTTTCCCTGTTCTTTGTTTAAAACACTTGGTGGTGGCAGCATACTGTTCAAGGACAAGGCAAAGTTTGTACCTTGGGGAAGTTTTTAACCTAAGCTGGTAAGAATAAGCTTAGGGGGTCTTTCATGCAGGTCCCACATCTGTACCCTAGAGTTCAGAGTGGGGAAGGAACCTTGACAGCCTGTTCTCACCTCTCTTGTCATCGGTTTGAACTCTACTGCCTTGCCCTCACGTGACCAACCGTCGGCAGCTACCGGTGTGGTGCTCTGCTCTTGTTCGATGATGATAACAGTTGGCTGCATGCGTGTTCCCTCTGTGTACTGCCCCAGCTCTGCACAGATAGCTAACACAGCAGACCCTGAGAGAACCCCCCAAAACCACCGACTCTAGTAAGGTACGAAGGAACCTGAGCCAGGTTTACTGTCAAAGGAAACACAGTAATAGTTCCCTATAGACTCTACAGGGCATACTACGAATTTGTGCTCCCTGGCAATGGACACAGCCAAGGGTGGCTCTACCAACTTTGCTGCTCCAAGCAGTCGCCGCCGAATTGCCGCCACTGCAACAGCGGCGGAGCTGCCGCCGAAAGCCGCCGCGGCGGGAAGAGTGGCAGAGCTGCCGCCAAATTGCCGCTGTGGGACATGGACTTCCTCCCCATTCTAAATGCCGCCCCAAGCACCTGCTTGGAAAGCTGGTGCCTGGAGCCGGCCCTGGACACAGCTCAGTCAGTGGCGGGACACTCCACTGCCCCCTAGGCTGGACAAAGATGTGCGCTCCTGGACCTACTTTTATACCGTTGCAGGACAGATTACTCATCATAGTTCAAACGAATCTATCCATCATGTTGTCCTTTTGTCCCTGTCTTTAAGATGCACCTGTCTGTTCCTTGTTATGTCTGTGGAGTGTTCTGATGCTGTCTTGGTGCAAGTTCCTCTCATTAGCACTTATGTGTGTGTGTGCACATGCTTCTAACAACCTTTTCTTGCCAACTTCTGTGAGTGGGACCTGCCTCTGGCTACAGCCCAGCTTTGCTTAACACTGCCTGGAAGTACTTTGGTTCAGGCTTTACTTTGGTTCAGGCTTCAGGCCTCAGACTGGGCCTCTGATACAAGAATTTATGTTTCAGGGCCTCCTCTTACTACAAGCCCCACCCCTTAAATTCCTTGGGAATTTTGAAAGTCCCCTTCCTGTTTGCTCGGTGATGCATGCAGTGGTCTCAGCACATTTTTCCAGGTGGCCATGCCTGCTCCATGCACCGGGTGATCCCCTGCTTGGAGCAATGCCGAGCTGCTGGACCTCATCAGCATTTGGGGAGAGGAGGCTGTCCAGGCCCAGCTGCTCTCCAGCCGTAGGAATTATGATACCTATGGACAGATTTCATGATGCATGACAGAAAGGGGCCATGACCGGGACACACGGCAGTGCAGGGTTAAAGTGAAGGAGCTGTGGAACGCCCACCACAAGGCACGGGAGGCAAACCGCTGCTCTGGTGCTGCGCCCACAAGCTGCCGGTTCTACAAAGAGCTGGACACGATACTCGCTGGTGACCCCACCTCCACTGCGAAGGCCCCTGTGGATACTTCGGTGGCTCATGTGCCAGTCGAGAGTGGACCAAGCCATGAGGAGGAAATCTTGCATGAGGATGTGGAGGGGGAGGGGAGTGTTAGTGAGAGTGAGCAGCATATTGGTCAACAGTGCGGGATCCATTCCTCCAGACCGAAGAAGCAGAGCGCACAATACACAAACCATTGAAAGATGGTGCCAAATGCAGATGGAAGTATAGGGATTGCTGGGATGAGAAGCAATGCATCATGGGGCATTGGGACAGGATCCAGGATGCCCCGTGACCTCCTCCACCTTCCCACAACTCTTAGCGGCAGAAGAGATGCTCTGTAGGATAGCTGCCCAGAGTGCACTGCTCCGAATATGCTCCAGTGTGAATATGCTATTGCGCAGGCAGCTGACAGTGTGAACACGCAACAGCGGTTTCCCTTCAGCACTCTCTGAGCAGCGCTGTAACTACTGGCAATGTAATTCTGCCAGTATAGACATACCCTAACTCTCTGGTGCCTGAATGAGCATTTCTTCACATCAGCACCAAGAACAATGCCACTGAATTTGCAAGAAACCCTAGTGCCAGAAGAGTTAACTACTGCCCACACAGGCATCTTTTGACATGAGGGTAAACTCACGTGCTAATAATTCCACCTACAGTTCCTCTGCATCAAATATTAGTTATCAGTTAGCTTACTTACTTATCTAAATTGCATCCATTATCATCCCTGGAATATTTCACTCTCTGTACATTTTCTCTGGGGTTTTACGCCATCTGCTGAAGCCTGCCGTCCATGCACATAGTGTTCAAACCAGAACAGATGCTAACGCCAGTGCTCCAAGGAGGCACTGGAATTTGTGCACACGCGCTGGGAGGTGAGGGAATCTTTTGGGGGGGACTACGTTGGCTGAACTATCAAAATTCATCCATATCATTCAGCCCCCAGAGATAAACATAAGCTCACAGAGGGTTCGTGCAACCCGTTAGTTCCTGCATTTACATGTGTAAACTGGGTGACAGTGCGTGCAAACAGATTTGTACAGTGGGCCTGGTCGAACCTCAGGCAGCGTGACCTTCCAGAGCTATTTTCAGAGGTGCGCAGAGCTCATCTGAGTTCCTGAGCACTTTCCCCCTGGAATTTGAAACCAAGATAGAATCAGCCTTTAAAAAACAAACCTAAACATAAATAAAATACTCTTTTAAAACATTTCTGCTAGCTGGAGGGCTGCCTGTGGTTCATACTGGGATAGAAGAACACACCACAGCCAGCACCCCCAGAAACCTAAGTTGGTATGAGTGGATGCCTTACTGCATACAGCTGAGGAATGAATGTTCAGGAGAATGGAACACATTTTCATTAGAGTTCACTACCGCTGTTCCTTTTCTCTCCCGCAGTCCCTCTGCTAAGGAGAACAGGTGGGATTTTCAAAAGCAGCTCAGTGATTTAGGAGTACAGGTCTGACTGAAAGTCACTGGGACTTGTGCTCCAAAATCACTTAGGTGCTTTTAAAAATACCACCCAGCATGCACAATGTGGTGTATGAATGAATATGATGCCCTCTAGTGGTGGTCCACAGGTAAAAATGTAGCAACCTACTACAGTAGAACCTCAGCGTTACAAACACCTTGGGAATGGAGGTTGTTTGTAACACTGAAATGTTCGTAACCCTGAATAAAACATGTTTCAAAGTAGCAGCCGTGTTAGTCTGTATTCGCAAAAAGAAAAGGAGTACTCGTGGCACCTTAGAGACTAACCAATTTATTTGAGCATAAGCTTTCGTGAGCTACAGCTCACTTCATCGGTGAGCTGTAGCTCACGAAAGCTTTTGCTCAAATAAATTGGTTAGTCTCTAAGGTGCCACTGGTACTGAATAAAACATTATGGTTGTTCGTTCAAAAGTTTACAACTGAACATTGACTTAATACAGCTTTGAAACTTTACTATGCAGAAGAAAAATGCTGCTTTTAACTATCTTAATTTAAATGAAACAAGCACAGAAGCAATTTCCTTACCTTGTCAAATCTTTCATTTTTTTAAACTTTGCCTGTATTTTTTTAGTAGTTTATGTTTACCACAACACTGTACTCTATTTGCCTTTCCTCCACCTCTCTGCTGCTGCCTGATTGCATACTTCCGGTTCCAAATGAGGTATGTGTTGACCGGTCAGTTCGTAACTCTGATGTGCGCAACCCTAAGTTGCTACTGTATTAGTTTTAGAAGTAGAGGTCTACATTTGTGGAGATGAAGAATCAAGGTAATTATCACAACTCCCCAAGTGTCTCTCTGTGTGATTTATATAGGAATTGTGAGTGGGATTTTTGAAAGCACCTAAAGCTCCAGTCTTGACACATTTTACAATAAAGGAAACTGAGGCACCAAGAAAAGAAGCAGTGTACTCAAGGTCACACAGGAAATTTATGGCAGAGGTTGTAACAGAATACAGATTTCCAGGCTCTTAGACCTGGGTATTAGACTGTGCTTCCTCTCTAATTCGTTGTTGTAGCTGTTGTTAAAAGGTGTCATCCCAAACCATTAATAGCAAATGCGTTCACAGTTTCCCCCCCAACCCCGCATTTATCTTTTTCTTTTTTTAAAAAATCATTTATATCACATAGCACTAGGGCACATCCCAATGTGCTTGTCTTGAGGTGGAAGTGTGGCCCAAGATTTGGTATTGTGCCTCGTGACAAGACATGCAAGAATGTTAATTATTCATATCACTCTTCAGCCAGTCAATACCTTCCATTCCCTACCTTCTCTGGGCCCTTTCTGTGCCATATCTGTGGCCTATGCTGTGGAAATGGAATGATCCATCTTCAGAGAGGGGTGTTTGCTATTCAATTTATTTGTGAATGCATTTGGACCATGAAAATGTACACCAGCCAGGAAAATTCCCTCTTTTGACACAAACTCCTCATATGATTTATGAGGAAATGGATTCCTCTGCACTATTTTCTTTCCCCAGATAGCCTCTCTCTCAGGGGTGCACATGGCAAACTACAACTGCCTTTTGTTGCTGATGCTTTGCACATGCTAAATGACTGGCATTCCCAGAGCAAAGTTTACAGTAATTCAGTAATCATACTGTATTTGTTGGAAGGCTTATAATCTGTCAAGCAAAGACATTCAAGCGGCTTAAAGAATCAAAAAGCTGCTGACAGCAGGGCATGCAAAGAGTCAGTCATATGGCTTCTTAAAAAGGGTCTGTAATCAATGAGATACACATGGCACCGGGAGTCAGATTAAACGTGTACGCTTTTCTAAAGTGATTTGAAGTGTGACGTGGGCATGAAAATGAGGCAGACAAATAAAAGCCTGCTAAAACTAGAGCTAGCGAGAGAGACAGGCTTGCATTATGATTTTATTCAAGTCACCCATGAACATTTCAATGCAGGGAGTCAAGCTGTCTATTTCCTGGAGGTTCCTTGAGCATTTAAATTAAATGGGAATTTTATTATACTTTACTGATCTTCAGATCTGGTCAGCTGGCTTTTATTCCCCCCTCTCCCCCACGCACACTTTATACATTTTTTTTTGGTAGTGAATTTAGTGATGGGGAAAGGTTCCCTATTTATAGCCCTAGAGAATGCAGTCTGTCCACAAAAGAGACACAGCGTCAGCCCCAGCAATGCAAGCTCCCCCTTGATATCCCACCAACACACCTTATGTTTGGGATCACCTCTAAAGCTGAGAGGGGAGACCAGCCTCCACAGTTCATTTAATCCCCACCCTCTCTGATTAGACGCCCCCAACAAGAGTGCCAAGGAGTGCTTGTGTTTTTTGTGATATCTACATCCGTCCCACTAGGAACTAAACTAAGACTCACCCACTAATTTCACATACATGACTGAAGAGCTATTAGCGGGGCCGGGGGGATGCCTTAAAGCCACTATTGACCCAGGATGGATTTGAACCAGTGATCTAGAGAAAAAAGACTCAGCGCATGGTGAGATGAGAAGAGAAAATTATCCCCCTAGCGAAGAGCAGAGCACATGCAAAAAATCTTTCCGTCAGTTCCCAGGGCTCAGACAACATCTGTGAAATTGCTGCAAGCTGGAAGAGCTGTCCAGGATGCTGGCATGCATGTCAGTGCAGAATTTGCTTCCAGAATTCTGAAGATCTGGAACCAGGGTTCTGAACACCGCCTGCGGGATGCTAAGCTGCCTCAACCCCCACCAATTTCAATGGGGTTTAAGGGAGCTCAGCACTTTGTCCCCCTGCTGCAGCTAGGGACTGGAAACTTCAAAGCCAAAGTAGGAATCTCCCTTTCTGATCGAAGGACGCCACCTTACATTTAATATTGCTATAATAAATAACAATTAGCTCTTCAGATCTCCAACTGCTATATACAAAGGAGGTTAAGCATCATAATCTAGCATTTCTGTATCTAGAAACCGAGGCACAGAGAGATGATGTGACTTGCCCAAGGTCACCCAGCACAGCCATTTTAAATATCTATATCTATCTATCTATATATATTGGTGGCACCTAGATGCTCCAATAAAGGATCAGGGCCCTATTGTGCGAGGCACTGTACACACACATAACAAAAAGACACTCCCTGCCCCCCAAATTTTGCAATCTATAAAATAAGACACAGCAGGTGGATACAACCAACAGGTAGGGGGAGCACAAGATAACAGCAAGACAGCGTAGCAATGGAGCCAGGACTAAAATAGAAACCTCCAGATTCCCAGCCCTGTATGTTACCCATCTATGTGGTATTTAGTATGCAGGGAGGGAAAGAATGTAAAACTAATGAAAAGAACAATGGTTTTCGTCAGTTACACTTGTTTTGTAATATCATCTCATTTTAATTTCAAATCAAGGCAAGTGTATAAAGGAGCATTTCAGTATCCATTAACAGCGAGTCAAACTGGCCGACAGTGACCTTTCATTCAAGTGTATAAAGGAGCATTTCAGTATCCATTAACAGCGAGTCAAACTGGCCGACAGTGACCTTTCATTCATCACAGGTCCCTGAGGTGATGCAACTGACCAGGTTTGTGATCCACATCAACAGTGCAACCAAATGCAGAAGTTTAAGGGGGACAAGGATTCACGGGGAAGGAACAGAGGGACTAAGTGATATGAAAGTCAGTACTACTTAATACTTTGCACTGATATAATGCCTTCCATTGGAGGATCCCAAAGTGCTTTACAAGCACTAGGGAATTCAACTGCACAAATGCCAGATGGGGAAACTGAGACACAGAGAGGTGACATTAACTTGCTCAGGGTCATCCAGAAAGGAAGGGGCATGGCCAGGTCTCTCACCTCCAGTCCTGTGACTTAACCACAAGGCAGTCCAGAAAGGCCCGATTATTCCTAACGGTCTCTGGATACACTGGTAAGTGCTCAGAGGTAGGTTTCCAGCCTTTGGAATAACTTGTGGCCAGCAATAATCCCAAGAAGGAGGAACGCTTATGTACCCATGTGTTAAATGGATGGAATGGTCTTGGCACATGTGGCATGTATGCCAAATTGGTGCAACTTTCATGCAGACTGGGAAAGGTCACAAGAGGCTGCAATCCCATCCATGTTTTACTCTAGGTAACCCCCCAATCCACACACATAGGCTCAAAGCAGTGCCTTGTAGCCTGTTATTCCTTCTGGAAATAACAGACCAGTACCCCCGAGGAATACAGTAGCTCTTACTCCCCACACAACATTATCCATGTTTGACTATTGCATCAAAAGCATCTGAACCTGACACACAATTTCAGTCGGACCTTGCCCGCTGCAAAAAGGCCGGTTTTATCTAAACTGCCTTTTTTTCCCCCCATTGTGCTTATGTATAGTAATAACGATAACACTTGGCACAGACATAGCACCTTATGAGCATCTCCAAGAACTTCACAGCAATTTAGTTACTTAAGCCTCACAGCTCCCCCAAGAGGTAAGTAAATATCATCCTCATTTTACAGATAGGGAAACTGAGGCATGCATTTGCTAAGTGTCTTCCCCAAGACCAAGCCAGTGGCAGAACTAGATAAAGAACGCAGGCACGCTGACCACTAGCCAATACTCTATAAAATCTCAATGTATATTGTCTCACAACACCATTGAAGTTGACATCACTTAAGTGTACCCAAAGAACCCATGCAAAATATGACCTACAAGCATGAGCCAATTTTGTAACTGGAGTTTGGTCTAGTTGGGATAGGCAGGGATGTCCAATTGGGTTCATCACACGAATGTCCAGGGAAGAGCTCCCTTGTGTTCTTGACCAGGTCTGTAGACTGACCAACAGAAGAGAGAGAGACCCCCAAGGAGTCTATCTGGGCCTTTACATGAGATCCAATGCCTGCTAGAACAGAACATTTGGGAATGTTTAGATCAGTGGTCCTCAAACTGTTACTCCTCAGAGCACTAGCTGACGGCCTGCATAGAACTGTCTGTTAACATGTTGTTACAAATACATTAAAAATATTTTGCCAATGTTACTTTGCCATGTAAACAATTGTAACTGCCACAGGTTTGTTGTGTACTCATCAAAGGGACAGGGTAACTCTGCAGTTATGAATGGAAGGGAGGTGCTCCATGTGCTCAGGTCTGGTGGAGAAGATGCTCTATCAATCATTTTTGTATTAGGATGTGGCCCAACTCATGCTTAGGGCTAGATTCACAAAAAGATGTACGTGCCTAACTGCCACTTTAGGCTCTTAAACCCCAGAATCAGGCCCCCCTGGGATTCAAAGCCCCACTCAGCTGCCGCCAAACCCCGCAGGTGCCTAAACTCGCTCAGTGCCCACATTTTTGCAGTAAAAGTTCCCTAGGCGCCTATGTTTCCACATCTGGGTGTAGGCACTGCAGCCCCTCACCAGGTGTCCAGAAGCCTAAATCCCAGAGTGATGCACAAATCAGGAGAACACAAGTGTTCTTCTGCTTAACTCGTCTGCAGGGCACAATCTAGCAGGCGTGCTTAGATCACCCCAGCCGAATCGGGCCCCAGTAGACGAGCTTACACAAAACAGAGGCAGGGGAGGAGCTCCCTCATAACTGTTTAGCTCAGTGGTTAAGATATCCACCCTGGCTTCTTGCTAGCGTGGGCACCTAACCCTAAGAGATGCTGAGAAGCACAAGCAGAGGAAGGCGCCTCCCAGCAGTCCAGATTTAGGCACCTATCTCTGAGAGACGGGCGGGGCTTAGCTCACACCTCTTGGCTTGGCATCCCTTTTGGCTAGCTAAGGCGAGGCACCGCCTAGCACGCTGGCTTTTGTGAATCCCATTCTGAGGTGCCATTTCCCCCCATTCGTGGTCTAGGGAGCTAAGGCACCAAACTCAGGCTGTGCGAATCCCAGCGATTTGGCTAGGTGGCTAAAAGTGAGGCATGGTGACACTGGGCATCACGGCACTACAGACCCTTCGTGAATCTAGCCCTTACACCATTCTAACTGAGACCTCCGGCCCAGGCTGGATGGGTTCAATAAAGCTGCTCCTTCTTTAACTTAATGGTGGCTACTCTTAGGCCTGGCCTACACTTAGAATTTAGCTCAACATTGCTACAATGCTCAGGGGTGTGAAAAGTCCACACGTCCGAGTGCTGTAGCTATGCTGGCCTAACCCGCAGCGTAGGCACATCTACGTCCATGAAAGAATGCTTCTGTTGGCCAAGCTACTGTTGCTCCAGCAGATGGTTTTTCTATATTAACAGAAAAAAACCTTCCATTGCAGTAGGTTACATCTCCGCTACCGGGTTAGTGGAGCTACAGCCCTGCAGCTATGCCACTCTAGCCCCTGTAGCGTAGACAAGAGTTCAAAGTATTCAGCGCTCCCTGCAACACAGATGCTCGTGCTATTGATGCCTGATCCAGATCTGCCCTCCTCTACTGTACAGAATCAAATGCATTCTGGTCCTTGGCAGGCCCAGCACCAAAACGCAGCACAGGCACGGGAGCCACTGGAATTGTTTTGTGTGGTCTCAGCTGATCTGAATCCCACTCAGGGTTTGGTCTTGCCCGCAACGAGCATGTGGCACTGAGAAACCTGGCCCAGACAAATCCCTGGGTCAACTAGACATAGCACAGATTTCATTTCAGAGACAGTTCTGCAGGATACACAGTCAACAGCATTGTGACCAGTCACTCACGCTTTTGTTATTTATCATGATTTGGACACATATGCTTTCCAGAGCACGCATGGGGGGCGGGGGAGGGGAGGGGGGGGCGGAGGACCAGATGTTGGGGAAGGGAGAGGTTAATATTAGAAATGTTGGTTCAAACAGGCTCCAGGTTAACATGTCTCAGAATCTGGGCTGGATGAAACCCTGGAAAACAGGCTGTAGGGAGCAAATCTTCATTGGCCAGAGGTGGGGAACAAAGGTGGGTAGGATGATTTAATGGGTCTTTTCAGTCTCTACAAACTATTATTCTGTGATTTGATGAGACAGGCAGTATTTCAGAATTCAAAAAAGTCACCTTAGATTTGTAATCAATTAAATAACCTTGTTAAATATACACTGGAAACAAAATTGCTGCCAGTGTAAAGAAATCTCTCTCACAAACTTAGTTTTAATGAACCAGAGCTGATTGAGCTGGTTTAGAAAAACAAAAATAAAAATCTTTGTGCACCTCTAGACTTGAACCCAAATGTGACCTTTTGGAGAGTTCCACAATGTTCATCTAACTATTCCCTCCCTTGTTCTTTGTCATTTTCCTGGGCATCTTCATGTCTGTTTCCTTCCAGGGATCAAAGCAAAAGCACCAAAATACTCCAGCAGAGGCTCTGCTTCTGGATACTAGGCCTCTGTCCCAACCAAAAGCAGAAATCTCACACAACGGGCTGTTCTCTCAAGATTCCTTGCTCACTTCTGCTGAGCACAGACAATCAGCTAGTTCAGATAAACTTCAGCTAAACAGTCCAATATTTAAATGCTTTCCAGATTTGAACTCAAATTCCAGATATTTTGAACTCTAATTTACGTTTGAAAGGGCCCAAGGAAGAATTAAATTTTATTTCATAATGCACTTAGTTCTGGTAAAACAACGATTCATTTCAAAGGCAGATTGGAGAGATGCTAGAAAAAGTAAATGCTAAAAACAAAAATCCTCAGAAAAATTATGCAAGAATCCTCGCAAAAGGTTCCAAGTGCAGTCTGGCTGATGTTAAAAATGGGTCTGACCTTAGGCAGTGTCTGTATAAATTAGGTGCGACCTAATGTTAAATGCATAAGCATCTCTGGGGCTCTGGCACAATGAATAAATGCATGGGTCCTATGTGTGGATACAGGAGATGCAAACCCTGGCACAATTGTTCATCCATCACCTCAGGATGAGTCTGCACCCAGAGAAACCTGTTCCTACCTTACTGTAGTGCTTCTGCCTTCAAAGATCACAGGGATCTCCCAACTTGTTATGCAAAACTTGAAGCCTAGGGTCTATTCTGCTAGTGTATCATGTTTTCTGTTCTTCTGCTTCACCTGTTGTTATTACGTTTGGGTGTTTATATGTAAATGGGGTGTCCACTGAGAACCAGTTCATCTGCTCCTCTCCTACTGCTTATTCTTCTCTTTAAATCTTCCTCCTCTGTGTGTGGCATCACGATTATTGACAGAACAATTGTTACATTCACAACAGAGGATTTGTTATAGCTCCAGGTGGGGCTGAGAAAGCAGACGAACTATTACTTGGAGGTGCTTTTATTACATCAGGTCTAGATTAGGGTGACCAGGTGCCCAGTTTTGGACCAGAACACCCGGTCAAGGAGGGATCCTGAAGGCTCCAGTCGGCACCGCTGACTGGGCTGTTGACTGTCCAGTTAGCGGTGCCGCTGCGCCACGCCCCGGGGTTGGCATGCTCCCTGCTAGCCGCCCCATGGCTCCCAGCTTGGGGAGCAGCCGGCCGGTCCGGCTCCTAGCCTTAGGGGTGGCCGGGGGGGTCCACGTGCTGCCCTGCCCCCTGACCGCAGGCGCAGCTCCCATTGGCTGGGTCAGGGCAGTGGCGGAACTAGTGCAAGCGTGACTTACGAGCACTCAGCAGGCGGCTGTTGAGGGGTCCCGTGGTGCACGCCCCTTTCCCGCTGCTGCCCGGCCCTCTTCTCCTCACACTCCTCGTGTGGCTGGCTCGAGCTGTGGTGCGTGCCCTGCAGCGAACCACAGTCTGTCTGTCACCCCATCGCCGGCCCCCAGGAGTTGGAGCTATGTGTATCCCTGTCTCTGAGTGCTGGGAATGGGGCTGCACCCCCATCCCCCTCACTGAATCCCTCCCTGCCCCACCCCACCGCACCCCCATCCCCCTCATGCATCCCTCCCTGTCCCACCCCTCGCCCCCTCATCCCCCTCACTGAATCCCTCCCTGCCCCACCCCACTGCACCCCCATCCCCCTCATGCATCCCTCCCTGTCCCACCCCTCGCCCCCTCATCCCCCTCACTGAATCCCTCCCCGCCCCACCCCACCGCACCCCCATCCCCCTCATGCATTCCTCCCTGTCCCACCTCTCGCCCCCTCATCCCCCTCACTGAATCCCTCCCCGCCCCACCCAACCGCGCCCCCATCCCCCTCATGCATCCCTCCCTGTCCCACCCCTCGCCCCCTCATCCCCTCACTGAATCCCTCCCCTGTCCTGCCCCCCACACCTACCCATCCCAGCCCTGTACCCCTTACAGCGCTCTCCTACCAATCTTTTCCACCTCCCAGAGCCACCACCCTCATGGCCCTCACCCCCTGCACCCCTACTCCCCTCACTGCATCTCTCCCCATCCCACCCCTCACCCCCTCACTGCATCCCTCCCCATCCCATCCTGTCCTGCCCCCCACACCTACCCCTGTACTCCTTACAGCGCTCTACCACCCACCTTCTCCACCTCCCAGAGCCGCTGCCCTCATGTCTCTCACCCCCCACACTCCTGCACCCCATTCACTGCTGCACTCCCATTATGTCCCTATATACCCCTGTGCCCCCCACATCCTCATGCTCCTGCAGCTTTCCGCTTCCTCCTGCATCCCCATATACCTTCCCACACCCCCTCCTCTTTCCTTCACTGCCCCCTCTTGCCCCCACCCTGCTCTCGTCCTTTGCCTCTTTCCCTCCCTGTTCTTTTTCCTCCACACCCCTTCCCCATCTTTTCCCCTCCAGCCTACCCTCCTCCCTTCCCGGCTGGGTAATTTAGACAGCCCTGGAAAAGTGTATGAAAAAACGTCTTCGTGTAGACAAGTGTGTGCGTGCATGCATTGTATGTGTGTAAGAGACTGTTTGTGTAGGGAGCGGTGTATATTGCCTCGTGTACACCTGTGTGAATAAAACGTGCAGCCGAACTCTTTGACTTTTGGTCCTTTTGCCCACTCGCGCACAAAAAAATTGATGCCATAAAATATGTGTGTATTCATTTCATAACAAGCTTTTAAAAGAGAAGGGAACTCCAAAAGAAATGTATTATTTCTTAAAAAGTGAATGTTGTTGACTAGTAATTGCAGAAGAGCCAATGTATTATACATGTCTCCCCACCTTTGTCTAGCTACATTATAAACTCTTTGTTGCAGACTCTCTCTTCTTATGTGCATGTCCAGCTCCTACCACCCTGGAGCCCTGACCTTAGTTGGGGTCTCTAGGCACTAAACAACAATTGTAATATTAAATAATGTGGAAGTAGATGTGCTAGTGCATGCTCGATGTGTACACGTGAATACACATCTGTATCTGCATGAAGGCATGGGAGTTAGTTTCTACAGATTTATTTATATGGGTATCTGGACAGGTGTGCATTTCTGTGGTTGTGCTCTATGAATTTGTATTTGGGTTTCAGGAGTGAGCCTTTAATGGACCCATTGCAGCTGTGATAATGTACGGTCCTAATTCCACACGTAAAATTACAATCATTTCAGTGAACAAAAACCATGGAGCTGGTTACAAAAAATAGGAAGAGGGGAGGGAAAAAATCATGAAAACCTTTGTGAAATTTCATTTTTTTTAAAAATGACCCTTTTTGACTATTTTGCTGCCAGCTCTAGTGTCCTATAACAAATAAAACCTGAACTTAGCATAATACATCTGTCAAAACAATAAATATGCTTGTTTGGGCCTTGCAGTGAAAATGAGCATGTGAGAGAGGGTGGGGGAGAGCAAACGACGGAGGGAGGAGGGATGGAGTGAGCGGGGGAGGGGCCATGGGAAGAGGCGGGGCCTCAGGAAAGGGCGTGACAGTGGGTGGGGCAAAGGTGTTCAGTTTTCTGGAATTAGAAAGTTGGCAACCGTAGTCTAGATTCAAACTGGCAAACTAGAGAGGAAAAGCTCCACATCTCATTACCAATGCAATGAGCTAGCCAGTTCCACTCTTCTCAGCAAAGTAACTAGCCTTTTATTTTTAAGTGTCGTTATGGTAATTTTAAAGTTGACTAAGTCCAGTAGCTGTACTTCTGCATCACCTAGATTTGGTTTAAAAATTTGAGTCCCAGAATATTCATAACGTGGCCAAAATGGTCAGGGTAGAACATGCAGGGACAGATCTTGTTGTAATAAATCAGGCCTGATCTACACTTAAAATTTAGATCAACATAGCTACGGTGCTCAAGAGTGTGAAAAAACCACACCCCTAAGCACTGTAGCTATGTCAACCTAACTCCCGGTGTAGACCCAACTGGATCAGTGGAAGAATGCTTCCATCGACCTAGGTACTGTTGCTCAGGGAAGTGGTGTTCCTACAGTGATGGAAAAACCCTTTCTGTCATTTGTAGTCTATGTCTACACTATGGGGTTACAGTAGCATAGCTATGGCGACTTAGCTATGACACAGTAGCACCTGTAATGTAGACATGACCTCAGGGAGCTCGAAGCAGCTATGCCTATTTAAATCAAATGAGGATCTGACCATGTAGTGCTTTCTATACAGGTAGGAGCCACCTACAAGACAAGCAATACAAGGCTTGGACATTTGGTGGGGTTAGATAGACAGTGTAAGACTTTCTTCTCCTTTCCCAAACAGCTGGTAATCTTTCTAAAGTCCCCTCAGCTAAAAAGAATAGTGGCTTGATAAGAAGGGCTGCAGGACCACGCAGCACCTGGTGGGATATGCTCTGGTTCAAAAAGGAATTAATTTGGGCGTGTTGTACAGGAGGTCGGACGAGATGATCTCTGAGAGGATCTGTCTATGTACAATTTATGAATTCTGATTGACTTCATAAAACTGCTGTATCACTGAATGCCTCAGTGAATGTGGAGTCAGTCACCTACTGTCAGGGCTGGGGTCACGTCCCTTCCAGGCCAGGGACAATGGAGAGTCATTAACATCAATAGCTCCCATTCAAATGGGAACACTTCAGGACAACAGGATAGCAGAAGTGTACAGGAACCAGCTCAACCAAGTTTGTCTACAGGGAAAGTGTGGTAGTGAGGGGGGGAGATGTGTAATTTCCCCAGAAGGGGAACAAACCAACCAGGTGTTAAGGAGATTCACAAGGGAACTGAGAGGGGAACAAAGGAGACAGGACCAGTCAGGACTAGAGGAAACTCACTGCAGTGGTCAGCAGAGTGACTCCAAGATTCAGAAGAGAAGCTTAACCTGGAGAAGTGGAGTCCCGGTAGGGTGACCAGACAGCAAGTATGAAAAATTAGGACAGTGTGTGTGGGGTAATAGGTGCCTGTATAAGAAAAAGCCCCTAATATTGTGACTGTCTCTATAAAATCGGGACATCTGGTCACCCTAAGTCCCAGAGAGGGATCTGGAACTCAGAAAAGACACTAACCGAAAATCCAAAGGATGTTCAAGGGTTGTGAGGAAACTGAAGCAGGGATTTGTGTGCAGGTGTTTCTTATTCTGCCTAGATCTGTATATCTCTTGTGTCATCTAAAGTAAAAAGACCCCTATACATAGGGCCCTTCCAAATCCATGGTCAATTTTGGTACATTTCAGTCATAGGATTTAAAAAATCTTCAATTTCACGGTTTCAGATATTTAAATCTGAAATTTCACGGTGTTGTAACTAGGGGGGTCCCGATCCAAAAGGGGGCGAGGGGGTTGCGGTATCTCATCCTTACTTCTGTGCTGCGGGGGCGGCGTTCCGGCCTTCAGAGCTGGGTGGCTGGAGAGCGGTGGCTGCTGGCCGGGAGCCCAGCTGTGAAGGCAGAGCCGCTGCCAGCAGCGGTGCAGAAGCGAGGGTGGTACGGTACGGTATGGCCACCTGTACTTTTGCACCGGCGCCAGCAGCAGCGCAGAAATAAGAGGGGCAACATCATATCGTGCCATCCTTACTTCTGCGCTGCTGCTGGTGACAGTGCTGCCTTCAGAGCTGGGCTCCTGGCCAGCAGCTGCGGAGCTTCCTGCAGTTGGGGGAGATTCCTGGAGGTGGGTCTGACCTGGGCCTGGGAGTGCCCATGCAAGGGAAGAAGTCCCATTCCTCCCCAGCCAGGAATGGGGGCCAGGACTAGCATCTGGAGCCCAGTGCATGGTAACAGCTGGGGCGCCCCAGCTCTACCCCTCCCCAGCTCTGGGCCCAATGCTCGGGATTTAAAGGGTCTTTGGGCTGGCTATGTGGGGGGGGAGGGGGGGAGGTGTTACCACAGCACCCCCTGAACACAGTGCCCTGGGCAGTTACCCATCCATAAGGCCAGCCCTGCCCCCCCAAAAGTGACCATACCATGCCACCCTCACTTCTGGGCTGCTGCTGCCGGTGGTGGTGCCTTCAGAGCTGGGTGTCTGGCCAGAAGCTGCCGCTCTCTGGCCACCCAGCACTGAAGGCAGCACAGAAGTAAGGGTGGCAATACAGTGACCCCCCTGCAATCATCAGATTTCATGGGAGGGACTAGATTTCATGGCCTGTGACATGTTTTTCACAACCGTGAATTTGGTAGGGCTCTGTCTATAACATGTCTATCTGCTTCAACTGTTATAGGTACCCAAAGGAGTAAATTGTAAACCAGGGTGCCCACAAAGGTTGGCATATGAGAAAGGTGTGGAAGCCTGGCACTCGTATCAGCCTGGGGGAGCCGGCACTAGTATCAGGGCTGAGAAGTCCCAGTTCTCAAAAGGAGGTTCTAACTGGAGGATCTGTACCCGGAAAGTGTGCCTAGAGACCCACAGCCAGAGACCGTGCCTGGACTCGGCTCAGACTCAGCAAGCCAAAAGCACCCAGGGCTAGTGTTGGGATCCAAACATAGCTGCCTGGTGAGTGTCCAGTGGGGGAAGCTAGACCAGGCCTATGAAAATCATAAATCTAGGGGTACATCTGCGCTATGGCTAGGAGTGTAAGTCCCCTGCTCACGTACACAGACTCACGCTAGCTCTTACTGAGCTTGTGTGTGTATAAACAGCAGTGTAGCCAGGTAGCAGAGGCATACGTGAGCCGTGCCGAGTTCGTACCCACCAATTTCAGGCAGGTTTTTACCCAGCCTGGATCAGCCAGGCCTCCACGGCCACTGCCTGTGCTACCGCGGCTACACTGCTCTGAATGCTCTCACTAGCTCAACGAGAGCCAGCACAAGCGCGTGTACACAAGAAAGGGAATCACACCCCTAGCTCAGAGCATAGACGTAGCCTTTGAGTCATCATTTTGGATCTCGCAGGGAATGGAATGAGCCCTGGAGAGCACCAGAGGCCCTAGGTTGTTTGGTTTGAAGACAAGCTTCCTTAAGCTCTCTGTGGAGAAATTCCCCCAAGGGATATCTTAAGTGTACACGATTTCCTTGTTCTGAACCAGGCCGGGGGAACCAACAACATTCAGTGATGGATCCAGATTAAAAAGCAGATAGACTGGAAGGGAGCAGACTCCTTCTTTCAAATAGAGATTGTGCCACTCCCCAGTATTTAAAAAGAAATACCTAGAAACCTAAAGCCACTACCACCCAAAGCCACAAAGTCAAAAAGCACTTGGATGTTTATCCGTTGAACGAAACCTGCTCTGTAGAGGACCCAGCTGTAGCAGCCACCTTCGCTTTGAATTTCCTGCACTGCGTAGGCTTACGCCACAACCTCCGTGTGGATTTCACATTCAGCCTAGCCTTTAAGTGAAGGTGCTCTGTGCAATCTGCCCTTTGCCTGTACAAACTAATAGAGCATCTGTGTGCTTGACATTTCAGGTGGCATTACCACAGCCTTCCCCATTCCCAGCGACAATGTCAAAAGGACAATCGATGGAAGCGAGAGGCATGCAGGACTGGTTCAGTAGGTTATCATTTTAGCTGCCAAATGTGTTTCACAGAATAATGATAGCAAGTTAAATCTAGTTAATGAACTTGTAGATGAATGAACTTAAATGTCTGCTGCCTTACGTCTTTGGTATTTGAAACAGAAAAGGATATAATTAATCCAAACGGAAAACTTACCAAAGCCTAAATATTTATTGTCATCGTTCAAAAATATTATTGTTTGACATGTATAACAAACAGCCCCTTATACTCTGAAAGGTCCCAAAAGGCTTTAAAGACTGCATGCAGAGATCACTTTGCCTAGCACTACAAAGCATCCACCTCTGTGATGGAAAAAGAGCAGCTCTTTTGTAGTAGCAGCAACACCATCCAACCATTAAGAGGCAGTGCAGCTAATGGACAGAGTCCTGGACTGGGGCTCAGGAGTCCTGGGTTCTAGTCCTAGCTCTGCCATTAGCCTGATGGGTGACCGTGGACAAGTCCTTTTATCTTAATGTGCCTCAGTTTCTCCATTTGTGAAATGGAGATAATGGTACTGATCTCCTTTGTAAAGCACTTTGAGAACTCCTGATGACAGGGATGATTATTATTTAGGACAAGAAGTGGGAAATAACACACAAATGCAAATCAAAGATCACAACTTGGGGCCAGATTCAAAGTCCATCAAAGTAAATGGGAATCTTTCCAGTGACTTCCATAGGTTTTAGATCAGGCTCAAAGTTACGGACGTTTGGATTTGGCCAGGAGACCATCTCTTGCAAAAAAGAAAAAACACTACCCAAAACCAGTCCCGCCCCCTGAAAAAAACCACCAGCCCTTTGTATTTTTAGTGGCCACACTTCACAAAGGTGGTTTTATGTGGGGGAATGGTAAAGAGACTGGGCTAGTTTAATTGGTCAATGACCTGCTACTAACGATGGATGAAAATCAGCTGTCTCTGATGATTCCTTTCACTGTATCAGCTGTAAGTGATGCTGTTGGCCAAAATGTGTTGTTGACACAGCTACATCCTGGCAAAGAAATGGAAGCATCAAGGGGTGCCTGATTTCTGGTGGTGAAGACCCTGAGGTTAGTACTGAGAGACTGTTTTCTGCCGTAACGGCAAGGTTCTGGGGTTCCTACTGCTCATCAGGAATGTGAAGCCCATAGGGGAGACAGTGTAGTGACACAGGTTGTGGTGTGTCCAGTATGCGTCACTTAGGTTTGCAGCCTCGGGCTTGATCCAGACCCAGTCTGTTTCTAGATGTACCAGTAACAGCAGTACCCAGGAGTGCTGCTGATCATGCGGCTAGAAGGTTGTGAACTGTTCTTTCAGATGTGGGGAGCCAGTCACAGTGATCCCTGCCTTTGTCACCCGAGGCTGGACTGCTGCAGTGCGTGCTGCATGAGAACGTGCCTTCCAACCGCCCAAGTCTTCAGCCTGCGCAGAGCACAGCGGCCTAGCTATTGAAGGGCATTTCCTCCCAGGCAGAGGTGCAAATAAGCCAGCAAGAGCCGGTATGCAGTGCCAGACCAGACCGGCTTCCCCAGGCTGGCGATTTAAAGGGCCCAGGGCTCCCTGCAGCAGCCAGAGCCCTGGCCCTTTAAATCGCCTCCCGAGCCCAGCTGCTGGAGCTCCGGGGTAGCATGGCAGGGCTCCGGCAGTGATTTAAAGGACCCAGGGCTTTGGACGCTGCAGGGAGCCCCAGGCCCTTTAAATCACCACCGAAGCCCTGCCGCCGCTACCCTGGGGCTCCGGCAGCGGGGCTTGGGCGGCGCTTTAAAGGGCCCGGAGCTCCGCTATGGTAGCGGTGGCTGGAGCTCTGGGCCCTTTAAATCACCCCTGAACCCCAGGGCTCCCAGCCGCCTCTGCAGCTGGGAGCTCCGGGGGTGATTTAAAGGCCCCGGGGCTCCCAGCCGCAGCTGGAGCCTTTAAATCATTAAAGGCCCCGCCTCTTCCGGTTGAGGACACGCCTCTTCCGGCTGATGCCACACACCCCGCTCAGGACTCCGGCATACCGGTAAGTCCTTTAAGTTACTTTCATCCCTGCTTCCGGGACCACATTGCGCCCTTGATTCAGGATCTGCATTGTTTCTCCAATTGGAGGTGTTGCATTTAACCGATCAGCCCTTTCAGAACATGTGCTGGGTCCTCATTACCTCTGATACTGCCTTTCCTTCATGTCATGAAGCAGTAGTTGAGATGAGCTAAGGCTCCTGAGGTAGCACCCCCTGATCTAATCAGGAGGGACCTGTAGACGGGATATTTTGAGTGAGGGGTTTTTGACTCTGGAATTCAATCCCCGAGGCCTGGATTTCACTGATTTTCAGGTCACACTGCAAAGCCTGTCTGTTTTGGCAGGCACTGGTTTAGCCCTAACCAGAGGGATGAGTGCCAGCCAGAAAACAGCCAATATGACTATCTGCAGCATCTGTTCTTTCCAAGATCTCCCCTCCAACACGGTCCAAACCGGATGCTGCTTAGCTTGCTGCATGGCTCTAAAAACAACAGGTTTGGTGTTCCCTATTTATTTCCCTCCCAATGATTTTCATGCCCTACTTGCTCTGCTTAGAAATCTGAGCATGATTTTTCCTGAACAGACAGAACCCAGCATGCTCAGCCGGGTATCAGAAAAATCAAGCAACTTTCTTTATGCTTCACACATCATTGCTGAGCTTTAATTTAAGAAATCTGAACCAATCTGGCAATGGCATTAAAGATGCATGAGCGGGACCGGCTCCAACTCACTCTTCAACAGCTACAGCACATTGGTTCTGTGGCATGAAGGGGTTTGAATAACAAGACCTGAATTTTTGCCTCAAATACAAACTGACTCTTTCATCGAAGTTCAAAAAAACATAGAGAATATTTTTCTTTGTTGTTTCTCATGCTTATGCCTGCTCTACACTTTCTGTTAGCAGACAGGACAGGAAGTTTGAATTCCAGTCCAAGTTTGGAGAGTCAAGAGGCTAACAAAATGCATCTCGCCTTGCATTGGTCCTTTCCATACATAGCTTTGCATGGCCACCCCAAAAAGGAGCAACTGAGTCCTAATCAGATCACTCTTGCCCACAAAACACATTGTATTTTTTTTTTATTACAGCGAGTACAATTTGATACTATTTTACATGATGACTTTGGATTTTCAGCTGCGGGAACAGTGAGGAAAGGATGGCTTTAAAAGACATTAAAAAGGAAAAAATGACAGCATTCAGAAGAAACTGCACATCCGGGAGAGGAGAGACAGAGAAGCCAAAGAGAACACTGAAAATATGGGTCAGAAAGATAGGAATGATAATGAAGATCTCAGTAGAGACAGAGAAGGGAAGCAGGGGAAAGAGAGAGGGAGGAGGTGGAGAAATTCAGTTTTAGAAAGATTGAGTTTACGATGGCAGCTGAACATCCAAGAGGTGACGCCAGAGAGAAGAGGCTGGACAAATGCAGAGTCATAGATAGGGGAATAATCAGCACTGAGGTGGCAGGAGAGAAGATCATCACAAGAGGAGCCAGAACAGACTACTGGGACCCAGAATACATTTACTTGTCAGTTACATATCAGATTGCGGTGCAATTTGTACAATCTTTTGCCTGACCCTAAACCGCACACCAAGGTTTGCAAAAAGAAAAGGAGTACTTGTGGCACCTTAGAGACTAACCAATTTATTTGAGCATGAGCTTTCGTGAGCTACAGCTCACTTCATCGGATGCATACTGTGGAAATTGCAGAATATCATTATTATATACACAGACACCATGAAACAATACCTCCTCCCACCCCACTCTCCTGCTGGTAATAGCTTATCTAAAGTGATCATCAAGATGGGCCATTTCCAGCACAACCTGGATTTCTGCTGGAAATGGCCCATCTTGATGATCACTTTAGATAAGCTATTACCAGCAGGAGAGTGGGGTGGGAGGAGGTATTGTTTCATGGTGTCTGTGTATATAATAATGATATTCTGCAATTTCCACAGTATGCATCCGATGAAGTGAGCTGTAGCTCACGAAAGCTCATGCTCAAATAAATTGGTTAGTCTCTAAGGTGCCACAAGTACTCCTTTTCTTTTTGCGAATACAGACTAACACGGCTGTTACTCTGACACCAAGGTTTGTCTTGCATGTCTCCCCTATGGCACAGCAGGGCTGGTCTGAAAGGTCAGCAATGAGTTGTGTTCTATTGCTGTGGGTTTACTACCAAAATCATTCATTAATGCTGAACAGAAACAACCTGATCCTGCTGGCAAGGCTAAATCAAATAATAGATTAGCGCTCACTTTCCACATACAACGTGTTCAAAGAATGCAGCTACTATTATTTCAAGAAAACCCAGTCCACACCTCCCTAAGGACTGATGGCTCAGAGAACATCTCAACATAGTTCAAATCCAGCCCAGGTCAGTAGTGGCAGAAAGCCACCATTTCCGCATCGAATGCCTGTGCAGTCACTTACAATATGAGTTTGGTTGCCTTTCTCTGTGCTTCCCAGTGGACATGTGTCTACATGGCAAAAGCCATTACCATACCTACTGACACAATTTGCCAGCAGAGATAAGAATAACCTTGGATCTCAACAGCTCCCAGTTTTGGAGGTGACAGGGGGAGGGTCAGATTTAAAATCTCCAGATCTGAACCCGCCCCTACAGTTTTAGTTCCAGGTCTGCTCCAAACCCAGAATGGTCCTATTTTCCTGTTAAGGATCAGAGTCACACCAATTTTTATGAGATTTCGGCTCAAGGTGCTGAAAATCTCAGAACAGATGATCCTGTGAAATTTCCACCGCTTAGGGCAGAGATTTGTAAAGTGGGCTTGCCAAATGTTGGTGTCATTGACTACAATTCCTAGCCTAAGGCTATTCTGGGTCTGAACACCGAATCCTCAGCTCAGCTCTTCTAGATACTTTCAGCACGGAAGACTTAATGGGCATGATCACTGAGCTACCGTCTCATCCCTAAACATAATCCCCCAAGTGAGTGTGAGGGAAGCACACATTGCTACTACACTTGCCATACCTATTCTGTGGCAAAAGGTTGCCAGGAGTTGTCAGTACAACTCCCTTCACTAGTACTAAATTCACTTGATTTGTTTTAATTGAAGAGGTCTAAATCCTTGCTGCATTTTAATTATTGGAGTTGGGGGGTATAAGAAAGACAGTCTAATGCCTAGGACACAGGACTGGACATCAGAAGACCTGAATTCTATTCCTAGTTCTGCAAGAGACTCCATACGACCTCTGCTAAATCACTTAATCACTCCCCATCTTACTTTCCCCTTCTGTTAAAAGACGCTAATCAAACTTTGCTACCTCAAAGGGAGGATGTGAGACTTAATGTCTGCAAAGTGCTTTGAGATCCTCAGATTCAGATATATGGATTTACTATTACTAGTCAGATTAATTGCCTTTTCCCCCCTATTCTTTTTAAGTTCAGAAGCAAAGCAATGTAAAATTGAACGATGTGCATGTTTCACATAAGACCTTCCTGGCTGTGGGAGGATGGGAAATAGGGGGCCTTTTGCACTCTCCTGCTCAAGATCTGACTATCCAGAGAGAGAGAGAGAGGAGCCCACACCTGTGAATGTTAATTGCTTCCCTATACTCTGCGCTCATTGAAGAAGTTGCCCAAGATTAAACAGTGCAGCACTGGCTACAAATATGCCCCATTGCTTTCATTATAGTGCAGTGCTGTAAATATAACCTTCCAAGTTTACACACAAGTATTGACAGCACTGCAGCTTTATGCCAGAGACCAGTATACCTCGCAGCTTTCTAAATACTCTCTGTTATCTGCACTATTATGCACTGAGGTGCTAAAAACAAATACAGTTCTCTCCCGCGCCGCCCCTAATCCCCCACTGCACCATGAGCCCTTCCTCTCCCATAGAGACCGGTCAGAAACGGAACCCCAGATCTAGTCTGAGTTGGGAAAGTATTGCTGTAAATACAGATCCTGATCCAAAATGTGTGGGTCCAGCCTGTCTCTCTCCTCACAGCCAACCTGTTCCCTCCCACATCTCCTTTCTCCCACAGTCCCCTCTGAAAACTGCCAATGCCCTCACTCTTCCACCCCCACCCCAGGCTTTTTGTTGGCTTCCTCAACTTCCATCGTGGTTTTTCCACGGCCTCAGCTACCAATGTGACCCACATTCTCCTGCTGACTCCCATCCTGAGGGTTAGGTCAGGAACCAGTAGGGGGAAAATCGGGTCACATCAGCAGCCCACACTGGGGCTAAAAGCAAGATGGAGGGTCTAGTGGCCTGGTGGTGAGTGGAGTCCTGGGGAGAGCAATTCTCAAGCTCACCTTCCTCTCAGCAGCTGGAAACCCTCCCTTTCCCCTCTCTGCTAACCCCTAGAGAATGCACCACTCCAGCTCCAAGCGGGAGCCCTTTTATCCTTGCTTGGGATGATGGTCAATGTGATGGGGGGACTTGAGTCTGGGAGAAGAGGGCTTAAAAACAAGAACTAATTGGGGGGTCCTTGGGAAGCAGGATGAACAAAATGTTCTCCCCTTCTGTGAAATCCCACAGTTAAGTCAATACTAACGAATTACTACAGGAATAGTTGGCAATGGTCAGGAGGCTGTACTCCACAGTTCTCAAACTGCATTTGCAGTAAGAAGGGTGATGTTTTGTGTTATGTAATGTGCTGGAGCGAGGAGGCAGGGAAGGGGGCGGAAAAATATCATTCAGCATTTCATCTACCCCAGCCCTTCAATACCAGAGTCAAAGCAATTACTTCCACAGATTCACAAACCTTTGCACCTCTCTGTTAATGTGTCAGATTTTATTACTTTAATTGTACCTTATTTTGCCCTTGGATACAGAGAGTGCTTCATTTGGAACATAAACAAGAGCTCGCTTTCATTTCCTTCTTTTGCTCCTTTCAGTCTCTATCTTATTGTCTTCAGATGGTCCTGTGATGAAACAGGTTCTTGCAGAGAGAGAGAGCTCACTACAGAGACCCTTCTTCCCGATAGCCATCCCATTGCAGCAGAACCATACACGTTAACTCCATACGTTCCCTACAGTTATATATCACTATTCATCAGAGAATCTTAAAGCACTTCACAGAACAAGAGTAAATATTCATTATCCCCATTTTATATATTGGGAAATGGAGATAGGGCGGGTAAGAGACTTGTCCAAGGACACAGAAGGTCAGGGTTGGACATCTCTCAATGCCCATCCTAGTGCTTACACTATAAGACAGCACTGGCTCCTATCAAAAAGTACCACTCTTCCAAATATTACCCATACCAATGGGATGAAAATCCATCACCAGCCAGTGGAAAGGAGCAACAGGAGTTAGCTGCTTTTGAAAGTCCCACTAGATGCCTATCTGTATCTTTAGGCACCTAAATACCTTTGAAAATCTGGCCCTAGAAGTCTATTCACTCCATCCTCTGCCTGTCCAGTAGGTATATCCTGTGATATTGTCATTCCTTAAGTATTCCTCCATTCTAGGATTCAGTTCTGCTGTCCTGTAACCCCATTGTGGGGTCAGCAATTCCACATAGTAATAAAATGATCCTCTGGTTGGGAGGGAAAAAAACCTCCTGAATTACAAAGCCTATATCCAGAGCTTTTCACTCCAGGCTAGTTTCCTGATTCTAACCATACCAGCAATGCCGGAAAGCAGGGTTCTTGTCAGTGTCATGAACACGAATCAGCCAGAGACAACTAGAAGGATGGTGATTCATGCTCATGCTTCCTGCAAAAGAAAGCTGCTACATTCCCCCTCCCCTTTTTTTTTAAAATCCTTGACTGAATTTAGTGCTATTCATAACAAGGGACTAAGCAGCAGGGTAAGCCAAGCATAGCAGTCATTTGATCTCTCTCCAATGTATAAAATGGGAGTGAAAATGTTTTCCTACCTCACTGCCGTGCCACGGGAATTACTCAAGTGCACACTACAGTGACAGCAGCCCCATAAGAAGCTAGCTGTTGTGCTGGGAGGTGCCCAACCAGCTTCCCCATGGTGCACCTCCGTCCTGCCTTGCAGCACCCTGACCTATACTAGCCCTCAGCACACACTGCTAGTTGGGCTGGACTGTGCCAAACCACATGCGGGTTTGGTGTTCTGGACAAAGCTGAGAGCTGTCACTTAAAACTTCACTGTTAGTATCTCTGGGTATTGCACTGACATTGTATGCAGTGTTAGCTCCACACCCAGACTGCTACCGGGATAAACTCACCCTTCTGTAGAGTTACACCAGCCACTGGCTTGTGTCAGGTCCTACATGAGCAGAGGCTTCCAGCCACATGTTTGACAAGCCCTTTGTCATCTCCGGATGCATTGGTCTTTTTGTGTACAAAGGAAGAGAGGTTTTGATGCTAGACAGACAACTACGGAGTAGAAGAGGTCGTTCAGGTTTGACAGACGTTTTTATTTATCTACCTGGCAGAGAATTCCTGTGGCTTTCCCAATGTCCCAGGAATAACGAGTGTCGAGGCTGAGGAGTGCTGACCAACCACGGATTTCCCTGCAGCGAGGTCAGATTTTATCTTACGATGACCAAAGATAAGAGGACAAAGTGTTCTCCTTTTGTTCTGCCTCCCCTTTGGAGGCAACTTGCTCAGCAACGGGGTCAAGTGTGGGACACTTCTCCACTCTGGCCTTTCACCTTCTCCCCTCGCCTTAGCCCGCTCCAGCCTTGCTCCAACCCAGCTCTGGACTCCTGATTCTGACTCTGACCCCTGACTCTGACCACTAGGCCCAACAATCAGTGAATGAAAAACCAGGACTGTTCCAAAGGAGAAAACGAGAAGTCCCATATCTCCCGTGAGTTCCCATATCCCCTTGGGAACCTGCCCCATTTGAAACCATTACAGATTTGTATGTGAGGACTGAACAATCTGTGAAAAAGAAAGTGGGGAGATTGCTATATATTCTCATCATATTGCAAGTGTATAGCAAGTATGTGTGGGAATCAAGGGGGCAGGACTTGGCTGGTTTCCTTGCGAATGTGGGACATGGTGCTCCCAGGCACAGTTGCCTGACAATGATTTGACCCTAGTGATTTCAAAACTACAATAATCTGTGTACTACTACTCCCTTAGATGTAAAGCCCAAGATAGTGGCCCACACCTAAACTCAGCTGCACTAAGGAGAATTACCGGGCCGCTAAGGGCCAGACTTGCATAACCTCACATGTGTAATCGTGTGCCATGTTTGCACATTGATTACTGCCATTGTGTGTGGAGTGGCTACAACTGTGTGTGTGTGCAAATAGGTCACGAGGTTACACACCTGCAGTTGTGAAAAATCTGGCCCTGGCTGCCTTTGCACAGGCTGAATGGGAACAGGATTGCTTTATGGAAATGCAGCCAGTTGGTCTGCAAAAAAGGAAGAAAAAACCTTTCAGCATGTAGAATTTATTGTTGAATGGATGCCACAAACCCAACATGCATATGGGCCTGTCTCTCCTTCCAGATAAGCAGCTCTGCCAGGATTTCTGAATATGGACTACGTCGATGTTGTAGGGATGTGGCTCGTACTGAAATTTGCAGCTGGATTTAGATTGTTTCATTTGTTTGTTTTTTAAATAGTAGCTTGTTAATTATGGTATCTCAAAAAATGAATCTGTGTTTATTCTCCTAAAAATAGCAAATCCGTAAATGCTTTTGTGTTTGAATAATGTCAGTTTGGTGATCTGCAATCTATAGGCAAAGGCATAAAAGAAATCATTTTCTCTTTCTCGTAGGAACCAGATGGTTTAGTTCAATCTCTGTAACTTTCTCCAAATGCAATCGTTTTGCAGAGGTTCAGTAAGAAACTCATTTAAGGAGTTTGGGGATGGAAGGACAACAGAGATTGAGCTACATAACTGAGAGGGGTGCAGGAGAGAAGAGGTGGGAGTGGCAGGGGCAAATAATTTGAATCAAGTAATTTATTCCATGAATTTAACTTCCTCTTTTCTCTGTGAAAAAATTGAAAAATTCCCATATTTATTCAACACTCAAATCTATTAGCAAACCTTTTCAGCCTATAATTCTTTATCTGCAACTTGTTCCTTACAACTATTTGCAATTCATGCTGTGTTGGCTAGTTACGTAAGTCACGTGGCATTGGTTCTGTTCCCCGTTTGGACAATTTATGTGCCTACTATCCACAGCATGAGTTTTTAATACCCTATCTGAGTATAATGTTTGCAAAGGGCTAGTTTGCAGGTTGGAAGTTGTGGCCTGCAAATATTTGCACACTTGAGCGTAAAATTTGCTTTTCCTGCCTATTCACACTAGTAAAGCTCTTCCAATAGAATACGTGAGGAAAGGATGCACAAACGTATAGTACATTTAAGCTTCCATTGGAGGTTGTAGAATCCCCATCACTGGAGGTTTTTAAGCACAGACTTGTCAGGGATGTTCTGGGTATCCTTGGTCCTGCCTCAACACAGGAGGCTGGACTAGATGACTTCTCAAAGTAGCTTCCAGCCCTATGTTTTTATGATTCTATGAAAGGAGTGCCAATGTACTCTCATACAATATAGGCCGCAGTGCCTGGCTGCACCTGGTTCATTGGTGCTATAGAAAATGGTTGAGTTTTGAGAAGAGATTGGAAGGAGGAAATGAGTGGCCTGTATGACAGTAATTGGAAGTCCCAAGCATAGAGAAGAGGGAGGAAAGCAGCTGGAGGAGTGATGAGGAGAGAGGCTTGTGGAGACAGAGGGCTTGTCTTCACGTACGCTGCTACAGTGGCGCAGCTGCACCAGGGCAGTGCTTTAGTGAAGATGCTCCTGCGCCGAGGGGGAGCTTCTCCCATTGGATATAGCTAATCCACCTCCCCGAGAGGCAGTAGCTATGTCGACAGAAGCTCTCCCGTCGACATAGCGCTGTCTACATGGGGAGTTAGGTCAGGATACCTACGTTGCTCAGCAGTGTGGATTTTTCACATCTCTGAGCGATGAAGTTATACTGATACAGGTCTGTAGTGTAGGCCTAGCCCGGGTGCTTGAGAACATAGGAGGAGATGGGGACAGAGGGAGACGGTGGAGGTGGAGTTGTCAATAGCTCTGAAAGTGAGGAGCAGAAGCTTGAATGGGGTGCGGCTTTCAAAGATGGTGCTTTTTTCAAATGGGTATTTAATGTGTTGGAAAGCTTCATTCTTCACAACACAGCCAGCAAACGTGAGTGAATGGCAAAGACATACTCCTGTTCAAAAACCCTTCTGGATGTGATCCGAGCTGTCAAGAGGAATCAAAGCAGGACTTCATTCATGCCAGCAACTCCTCTCAGAATGCCCTTTCTCTCGATGAGCCGAGTGCCGTGGTAGCAGAACCCTCCCCTGCAGGCAAGTCTGCAAGGCCTCAGCTCTTCCGCACTTGTGGATTTACTGTCATGTATTGCCTGAAAAGTCAGTCTTAAAAGAAAGGAGAAACCCCAATTCATTATCTGAAAGAAAGAGCAAGAGCGGAAAAGGGGTCTGCAAAGAACAAAGTGGGACAGTTACCAGCTATACTAAGCGATTCCCTCAAACAGCATGTGAATGGGTAACAAATTATAAATAATAACTAACTCTATTGGAATAAAACAAGCAGACAATTCTGCTGCAGTCTTATAAACCAAAGCCTTTGGGAGAGATTTTTGGCTCTTGCATGGTAACACAAGCATCTTTGTAAGATACAAAGAGCAAAATTATACTATATGTAATCTCTCTCTCTCTCTCTCTCTCTCTCTCACACACACACACACGGCCAGATTCTGATCACAGTTATACCACTGCAAATCTAAAGTAACTCTGGATAGACATGGGTGGGTGTAAATGTAATTGAAATCTACCCCAGAAATTGACACACAGTTGTACAACAGAAAGCTAAGTTTTGGGGAGACAAGGAAATTCCACTGGGAAAAAAAATCAACAATATTTGAAACATAAAGAACCAATCTCTCACTTTAGTAGCAGCTAGAGGTTCTGCTGCAAATCACTGGAAGAAAAAAATCCTCAAGCAACATGTAGGTATAACAAAATTTGGGAAATATCAAAGATGGAAAAAATATTTTAAAAAACTCTAAATGTGTAAAGACATCTTGAAACGTGGGGACTTTTTATGAAATCCATATTTTAAAAAAGGCCTCCCAGATAGTCAAGCTCACACAGTTCAACTCATGCTTTGTTTACTCTTAATGACGAATAGATAGCAATTATTAAGTTCAGTTTACAGAGTGGTAGCCGTGTTAGTCTGTATCAGCAAAAAAAAAGTGGACTACTTGTGGCACCTTAGAAACTAAAAGATTTATTTGGGCATAACCTTTCGTGGGCTAAACCCACTTCATCAGATGCATGCAGTGGAAAATAAAATAGGAAGATATATATACACACAGAGAACATGAAAAAATGGGTGTTGCCACACCAGCTGTAAGGAGACTAATCAATTAAGGTGGGCTATTATTAGCAGGAGAAAAAAAACTTTTGTAGTTATAATCAGGATGGCCCATTTTCCCATGCTAATGTTTCCCCTACTGTTGCTCACACTTTCTTGTCAACTGTTTGAAATGGGCGATCCTGATTATCACTACAACCGTTTTTTTTCTCCTGCTGATAACAGCCCACCTTAATTGATTAGTCTCATTACAGTTGGTATGGCAACACCCATTTTTTCCATGTTCTCTGTGTATATATATCTTCCTACTGTATTTTCCACTGCATGCATCTGATAAAGTGGGGTTTAGCCCACAAAAGCTTATGCCCAAATAAATTTGTTAGTCGCTAAGGTGCCACAAGTACTCCTCATTTTTTAAGTTCAGTTTAGTGCACTTCCTTTTTTCTGCAATCATTATTATTATTTACACGATAAACTCAATCAAATAAGCTACGTAAGCATTTGTAAGACACTTGTCTCCAAAGTCTTTAAGTGCAAAATAATACACAAATATATATTAGTATCATCATAAATACAGAGTCAATAGTAAAGTATATATTAAGGAGAAGGCTGTATTTTTATAGAAGTTTCTGGCAATAGTATGAATCAGAAGAACTAGGCAGTTGTGTGCATGTGTAATGTACTGTACAGAGAAACAATGTATAAATATGTATCATCTGCATCTTTTACTTGTGTACCTTGCCATGGGGCAGCCAGGCTCTGTACTGCTAGCCAGAGGTTGGGTCTGAGTCTGCAGTGAGCTATAGTAGTAAGTCAGTATTCATCAATGTTAACTTCAGGTCATCAGTTTATACCCAATTCAAACAATGACTGACTGGCTAACCCAGCTACGTCCTCAGTGTGTTTCTATGCAGTCATACATCGATCTTTCCTGTATTCACGGAAGAATAAGCAGAGCCCCTTCCAGACTGTCAAGCCAATTACCTATTGAAATGGCAAAGCTATTTCCAGATTCTCAAGAGCAAAACTGAGCACCTATAAATCTGCTCCTCGTTAACCTCTCCTCACATCCTGGGACAGAGTGACTCTCACCGCATTAACTCTGACACCAGTGGGGGCCATCAGAAACAAACCTGCAGGCCTATGTGGCTAAAATAGAGGCTTTCCAAGTCAAATGAATTCTGCATGAGGGGACATTGTCTAAGAGGCAGATAGAGAATTTAGCCCTGCAGCTTATGTTGACTTCAATATCAGGAGTAGGTGTGCTCCCTACTTACTAGAGAAGGGGTGTCCACATCACAGATGCCAATATCACAATGAGCATTAGCAACTCCCCCATGCTGGCAATCTCAGCAGAGAGGCCAGGAAATGAATTCACCAGAGAATTAACTAACCAGTTATCCCAAAAGGAGGTAGCAGGATATATTTGTAGATCTTGATTCTTAGGTGCCCCTCAGCACAGTATGAGTCCCTCACAAACATTAAAGGGATTATCTTCATGACACACCTGTGAGATAGGAGAGTATTATCCCTATTTCACAGATGGTGAACTGAGGCAAAAGAGAGATAAGCGACGTTTCCAAGGGAACTGAAGTCAGGTCACCAGTGTCTCAGACCAGTGCCTTAATTATAAGATTGTCCTCCTTTTCCCTCACCAGAAGTTAGCACAAGGGGCTGGGAGTCAAGAGCACAGGTTCTATTACTAGCTGTGCTGTGTGACTTTTGGGCCAATCACTTAAATGTCACATGCCTCAGTTGCTCACTGATAACAATGGCATCTGTTTGAAAACACTTATGAAACCCAGACGAAAGGCAGTATATCAGTGCAAATTATTATTATGAAGGGGGTTCTTCCACATAAGGGGTAAGGCACCATAATGGGGCAGCGTTGGAAGAGCTTACACTACCGCTGCCCATGTGGTATCTGCTTAGTAGAGAAGCAGAGAATGCCCCTCTCTAAGACTCTCAATCCAGCCCCTTTAGTTCAAACGCTTTATTGAATATTTATAAAATGCAAATACACAAACGTCTGCATAGACAACAATTAGAAAAAGATACTGGACATATTTATAATGTAGTTTAACAAGATCTAAGGTACATGAATATTTATAGTGCACTAAGAAAATTAATGGAAACATTCCGGCTACTGTATTAAGAAATGGACCCAAATGCTTCCTATGTGGCAGCATCTAATCTCTCAAACACATACAGACTCAAGATAGACCTACCCAGATATCTACCCAGAGATGAGAGGAGTCTTTCCAGTGCCAAAGGAAGTTTTTAATCACAGCTGCTATTAAGATATTTATAATCTGGCACCTTTCACCGGTAATAAATTCACATGGAAATTGTAAAAGGAAGATGATTTAAAAGAGAGAGAGAAAGAGAGAGAGAGAGAGTCTTAAATATGACGTGAGTGGCCAAGACATCACTCAGTGGTTTAAGCCTTTGAAAGCTTCCTATGAACGCTGAGCTCAGGCCTCAGCCAGCCTACTTCTTAACATCTCCTGTACAGCAATACACATTTTATCTCCTTGACTCGGTCAATGAAAATGCCACCTTGTTCTGCAACCAAATTCCTCCTTTGCTTCCCTGACTGAAGGCAGAAGAACTGCAGAAAAGGCTTGACAAAGCATTAAACAATGATATGTCAAAACACAATCCTGCTCTGCTTGGATGGGGCAGGAGTAGATAACTCAATAGGTGTTTTTCATATCTAGCTTTGATGAGAGGCCTGGCAGGCTGGTTCCTGATGATAGTACCTGCAGCTATTAAAGAAGAGTTCTCTTTGAACAGCGATACAGTATTCGAAAAATCCAGTTTAGGAAGCCATAAGAACCAGCGATGGAAACAAACAAGGAGGGAGAATTTCATTACAGATATAAGACTCCTACAATTTTTCATTTTCACCTGTTTTTCCCTTCACTGAATTCCACCTGCCTGAATTGATTACATCCTAACTACCTGACTTCAGTGGGGACACCAGAATACCCAGACTGATGAACTAGACAGATTCAAATTTGCAAATTCTTATCCAAATTTCACAATTGTCAAATTTAATCCCATCTGAATTTATAACCTGAAATTCAGCCCAGCTCTAGTCAGATGGTAGAGACAGAATGGAGAAGACAACCCAGCTATTGTTATTTATATTTAGCTATTCCCATCAATACACCAGAACACTTTCACCCTTCATATCCCATTGTATATTCCGCAGAGCCGAGTGAATGATTTGCAATTGATCATTTAGATGAATTTCACAAGTAAACTTATTTGCTAGAATATTCACAGGAAGCAGAGCCAGAAAGGAGGGGAAAACACAGCCTCCAACAGCGGTAGGGAGAGCAAACTCCTAAGTAGTTTTAAGCTGGTGCTTGATATGTTTATGAATAGGATTATGTTATGGGGTAGCCTGCTATAGCAGGCGACTGGACCTGATGACCCAAGAGATCCCTTCCACTCCTGTGTCCTATGTAAACGAAACAGAATCTTTTGGGAAGTTTCATGACAGTTTAACATATTTGGGATTAAAAGTACATTTTTTTTCATTGGGCCACTTACTGATTCCAACGCACATCGGTGGCACAAAGAACACAGTGGTTGTTACTGGCAAAAATAAGGATTTGCCTACTTTTTGCACATTGGTATCAAAGACAGATGCTGGCCCCCTCCCCCACATAAAATAGCAAGCAACTGGTGACTATGCAGGAACTTGGAATATACTGACATTTTAGTGGTGACTGCTGCCACACAAGGTGGATTTCTTGGTGGTACTAAAAGAAAAGAGTATCCGAAATCATCCCAGAAAGCCTATTCTCATGACTTTCTCACCCAGATTTGCCAAAACAAGAGACGGTGACGATTTGGAAAAGCAGCCAAAAGGTTGGGAACTGTTCTGAACAAAACCTCATTAGGTTTGGAGGTTCAAGTCAGTAATGCCCAAGTTGCAAATATCATTGCTTGCATTAATCGGGCTACTGCCACTATATGGCTATTATTATTATGTCTTAGTTGTATTATCGTATTGCCTAGGGCCCCATTCATGGAGTAGGACCCGATGGTGCAAGGTGCTGCACAAACACAGAATAAAAAGATGGTCCCCACCTCAAAGAGTTTACAATCTAAGTATCTGTGCATTTGACACGTCTTAAATTAGCTCACTACAGTCCCAAAGGGTAGACAAAAAAAAAAAAAAAAAAGGAGACAGTCTTTATTCCAATGATCTTACTAACTAAATACTGATTGGCACTTGGCATTTCAGCCAGAGGTCTATACACAGCAGGTGCAGGGAAGAGAACATAGTTGTCAGGTGCTCTAACTGGCCAACTGGACTAGGAAGGCCCATTCTGCACTAGTTGGAGATTTTGATGGCTTTCAAGGTTAATCTAAGATATAGCCTATTGCAGCAGCCAAGTCACTAGATAACCAAGGTGAAGGGTCACTAGAACAAGATCCAAACTGCAGATGTGGGGTGCAATTTCATTGTCAGCTATGGATTAAACACCTTTGCGCCCCCTACCCCTGAGAGTTTTCTGTCCCTTATAAGGAGGCCATGGATACTAACAGACATTAATGATGTTCAGTCTCCCCGGATTGTTCTCAGACTCACTTTCCCTGCTTTGTATTCCTTGCAATCACAGCTTCACTGCTCCAAAGCCAGCACAAATATAAAACACATATATTCAGATTTGATACTATTACAGTGGCAGCCCAAAGCTTTTAAGCCATTAAACCTGCCCTGATGATCTCTTTATAGTTTTATATACTGCATGCACTCTAATGAAAGGATGTCAAAGCTGTGTTATCTGGGCAATTCACATTTGCCATACACAGCATGCAGATCACAGGCTCTGATACTGGATTGCAGAAGGACGGGTTTTTATTAATGAGAGTACCTCTGCACAACTGGAATTCTGTGTGTATGTAAGTAAGTGTGTCTGTCTGTCTGTCTGTGTGAAACAGAGAGAAAAAGGAAGAAGTGAGGGGGAATGAACCGAATCAAGGAGCTTTCACAGCAAAACTGAGAGGAGCTTTAAAATTAAAAAAAAAAAAAAGAAATCAAGAGAGAAAACAACATGAAACAAGAAATAGTTTCCTCAGTGTGGAACTTGCAGAGAAGCAAATGGCAACCACATTTCATTTCCTCTCCTCAGCTGAAAGCAGAGGTAGACTTCCCTGTCTCCATCCTGCTTTGAGTAAACAGTGTATCCTCTGATACTGTTCCCTCTCCTCTTCCAATCTGCTTTAACCCTGTCAGCCCTCATCTGTTTCTAAAGCACCGTCTGCCGATAGATCTCAAAGCACCTGGGAAACATTAATGAATGTAGCCTCACATGGCAGGTAGAGAAGTATTGCAGTCCCCATTTTTCAGATGAAGAAAGTGGGGGGACAGAGAGGTTCAGTGACTATGGTCACACTAAAAGTGAGTAGTACAGAAGAGAAACCAGGTGTCCTTACGTCCAGTCTTTTGTCTGATCCACTAGACCACTCCTCCTCCCTGGTTATTCAAACATCTTAGTGCTGCACAAAGCAAGCTCAAACAAACCACAACAGCAAATTGCAGCCAGGAGGGCCCTCAATTTATATTTAAAAAGAGTGAATCTGTCACCTGACTGGATCTCTCTGGGGAAGAGAAGAACAAGGCATGTCACCTCCTACATTCTGAAGTGCACATGACAGGGATAGATTAATTAGTAACAGACCCTTATAGGAGGGCAGAGAAGGGAGTTTTGCCATTGACTTCAATGGGAGCAGAATCAGGGCCTAGGTGCTAATTCAGAGCTTTGATCTTTGCAGTGTGAAGACCACACTGGATCAGAGTGGTGGAGGCGGTGACTGTGGTGGTGGATATAATTAAAAGAGGACGTACGGAGAACAAACTCCACTTCTGAAAGTAAATCGACCCTGTACAGACATTCTTAAAAGAAGTTGTACTCATTGCTCTAGCTCCAGTCCCACTTATTTTTTTCCACATTTTAAATATTTTAAATTCAACGTGTTAATTATACCATGGAAATAACATTTTTTTTCCCTTCCCAGCAGCGGGTACAGATAGACATTAAGTTGCTGACAGCTCAGTCTCATTTTGTCTGCGTAGGGATGAGGAAACTGCAAAGCAAGACAATGAGGATGTACTTTTTGAGAGAGCAATTTTTCTGCTCCATGCTAATGCTAGCCAGGTGAGTGATTTGTGGAGTAAAGACACCACTCTGTGGCTAAAATGCAAGTGTGCAATTTCTGATCTCAGCTGATTTCCATCAAGGGCAAGAATTCAAACACAGGTATGTACACATTAGGAATTATCCCTCTTCTCAGAAAGTCCCAACTATACATATACAATGATGGAGTCTAAATGAGCTGTTACCACTCAAGAAAGAGATCTTGGAGTCATTGTGGATAGTTCTCTGAAAACATCCACTCAATGTGCAGCAGCAGCCAA
This sequence comes from Chelonia mydas, assembly GCF_015237465.2. Classification (NCBI taxonomy): domain Eukaryota; kingdom Metazoa; phylum Chordata; order Testudines; family Cheloniidae; genus Chelonia; species Chelonia mydas. The sequence goes on along the minus strand of NC_057853.1, from coordinate 19,670,061 downwards.
AAAACCGAACAGAATGCTGCGAATAATTAAGAAAGGGATAGATAATAGGACAGAAAATATCATGTTGCCTCTATATAAATCCATGATATGCCCCTATCTTGAATACTGTGGAAGATGTGGTCGCCCCATCTCAAAAAAGATATATTGAAATTGGAAAAGGTTCAGAAAAGGGCAACAAAAATGATTAGGGGTATGGAACGGCTTCCGTATGAGGAGAGATTAATAAGACTGGGACTTTACAGCTTGGAAAAGAGATGGCTAAGAGGAGATATGATTGAGGTCTATAAAATCATGACTGGTGTAGAGAAAGTAGATAAGGAAGTGTTGTTTACTACTTCTCGTAACACAAGAACTAGGGGTCACCAAATGAAGTTAATAGGCAGGAGGTTTAAAAGAAATAAAAGGAAGTATTTCTTCACACAATGCACAGTCAACCTGTGGAACTCCTTGCCAGAGGATGTTGTGAAGGCCAAGACCATAACAGGGTTCAAAAAAGAACTAGATAAATTCATGGAGGAAAGGTCCATCAATGGCTATTAGCCAGGATGGGCAGGAATGGTGTCCCTAGCCTCTGTTTGCCAGAAGCTGGAAATGAGCGACAGGGGATGGATCACTTGATGATTACCTGTTCTGTTCATTCCCTCTAGGGCACCTGGCATGGCCACTGTCGGAAGACAGGATACTGGGCTAGATGGACCTTTGGTCTGACCCAGTAGGGCCATTTTTATGTTCTTATATTCTTGGCCTGTTCTTTTATACAATGAACACAGAAATTTCTAGAGCTTTCTGGCCTTGAAAATGTAAACTGATCAACCACTGCTTTTGACCTTTGAATCCCACACCCATCACTTCTCAGTTCTGGAAGTGTGCTCAGAGCTGTTCTCCACTATGAGGAGGCTAGCTGTCATTGATGGTCCCACAGCCGCTTGCTGACTGGCTGTCTCCTCTAGTGAACAGATACTGTGGCATCTGGCCAGGAGGGGCACAGTGTAGTATCTTAGGGGGCAGCCTGGACTCATGGATTACACAAGGGATTCACCCGAGTCTGACACCAACTCCCTTAGCAACCTCCCTCAAGTCACTGAACCAGCCTGCCTTCATTTCCTCATTTTTAAATGGGGATGATTACTCCATCCCTCACACGGGGGTCAGGACTGGTAGCTAATGTTATAAAGTCCTACTGTTTCTGTGCTTGCATTCACCTGAATGAAAACGAAATGCTCCAGCAGCTGGTAGCCTAGTGACCGCCACCTTATTTGAGTGGTCATCCTTTGTGTCTGTGTGGGGAGCGGGGGGATGTTTTTAAACCTTGGTGGCTATGCAGAGACCCCAACACAGGCAGCTGGACTCCACTTCAACTACAGGAGGGGCAGGGAGAGATGGTGTCAGGGTTCCTTCCCCACTCTGAACTCTAGGGTACAGATGTGGGGACCTGCATGAAAGACCCCCTAAGCTTATTCTTACCAGCCTAGGTTAAAAACTTCCCCAAGGTACAAACTTTGCCTTGTCCTTGAACAGTATGCTGCCTCCACCAAGCGTTTTAAACAAAGAACAGGAAAAGAGACCACTTGGAGACGTCTTCCCCCAAAATATCCCCCCAAGCCCTACACCTCCTGTCATAAATATAAAGGAACACTTTTAAATCCCTCCTGGCCAGAGGAAAAACCCTTTCACCTGTAAAGGGTTAAGAAGCTAAGATAACCTCACTGGCACCTGACCAAAATGACCAATGAGGAGACAAGATACTTTCAAAGCTGGAGGGGAGGGTGGGGGGACAAAGGGTCCTCTCTGTCTGTGTGATGCTTTTGCTGGGACCAGAGCAGGAATGCAGGTCAGAACTTCTGTAAAGAGTTAGTAAGCAATCTAGTTAGATATGCGTTAGATTCTGTTTTGTTTAAATGGCTGATAAAATAGCTGTGCTGAATGGAATGGATATTCCTGTTTTTGTGTCTTTTTGTACCTTAAGGTTTTGCCTAGGGGGATTCTCTCTGTTTTGAATCTGATTACCCTGTAAGGTATTTACCATCCTGATTTTACAGAGGTGATTCTTTTACTTTTTCTTCAATTAAAATTCTTCTTTTAAGAACCTGATTGCTTTTTCATTGTTCTTAAGATCGAAGGGTTTGGGTCTGTGTTCACCTGTGCAAATTGGTGAGGATTTTTATCAAGCCTTCCCCAGGAAAGGGGGTGTAGGGTTTGGGGAGGATTTTGGGGGGAAAGATGTTCCCAAGTGGGCTCTTTCCCTGTTATATATTTGTTAGACGCTTGGTGGTGACAGCAATAAAGTCCAAAGGCAAAAGGTAAAATAGTTTGTACCTTGGGGAAGTTTTAACCTCAGCTGGTAAAAATAAGCTTGGGGGTTTTCATGCAGGTCCCCACATCTGTACCCTAGAGTTCAGAGTGGGGAAGGAACTTTGACACCCCCTTTCCTGGGGAAGGCTTGATAATAATCCTCACCAATTTGTACAGGTGAACACAGACCCAAACCCTTGGATCTTAAGAACAATGAAAAATCAATCAGGTTCTTAAAAGAAGAATTTTAATGAAAGAAAAGGTAAAAGAAACACCTCTGTAAAATCAGGATGGAAAATACTTTACAAGGTATTCAGATTCAGAACACAGAGGATCCCCCTCTGGGCAAAACCTTAAAGTTACAGAAAACAGGAATAAATCTCCCTCTTAACACAGGGAAAATTCACATAAAACAAAAGATAAACTAATACGCCTTGCCTGGCTTACCTCTACTGGTTGCAATATTGGAGACTTGGATTAGGATGAGTTGGAGAAGATGGATTTCTGTCTGGCCTCTCTCAGTCCCAAGAGAGAACAACCACTTAAAGAGCACAAAACAAAAGCCTCCCCCCCGAAGATTTGAAAGTATCTTGTCCCCTTATTGGTCCTTTGGGTCAGGTGCCAGCCAGGTTAGCTGAGCTTCTTAACCCTTTACAGGTAACAGGATGTTGCTTCTTGCCAGGAGGGATTTTATAGCACTGTATACAGAAAGATGGTTACCCTTCTCTTTATATTTATGACAGATGGTCTAAGATCCCCCGCTCTCTTTATATATAGTCAGCTATGTTTGGGTGCATCCCCCGCTTCGCAAACTCCAGAAACAATCCAAAATGCCCCTTCCATCGAGTGGTGTTATTACATGGACAGAAGTCAGATACATAGAGGGCAGGGGCTGAAAAACTGTTTTCACAGGCTCATCCAAATCTGTTAAGACTGACTCTTTATAACCAGTAAGTCAGGGAGGTTTGGAAGAAGTTGTGAGAGGGAGCAATAGCTGTCCCAATAGTCCACAGATCTACTAATTCTGGCCCTTTGAACTCAGAAGGAGGCCTGGGCTAAATGAGTTCAGAGCCCTGGCCAAAATACACAGTGTGAAAAGCTCAGAGTGATAGGACAGTGTCAGCCCTGGAGGACTTAGAATTTGTGTCGTTAAGAGCCAGAACTTTCAACTGCATTGATGCACGATGCCAGTTGACTCAAGGGATAAGTGATATGGTCCCTATGCCATGCTTTCAAAGTCTGCTCAAGTCGGGAGATTTCAGGTCAGGGATCTGACAGGCTGCAGATGTTTTCCCGATATTCCTGCCTGACGCGTAGGAGTGAGACTTTCAGGTTTGCTGCCCGACCATAGGCAGAGCTGTATGGAAGAGGCCCTCGGCAGGAGCGTTAGTGTCAATGAATGGCGATTATTGAAGCAGTACAGGATGCTCGGAGTGGGAACTCTTCTGAGGTCTGGTGATGGATCGATGATCCAGAGAACAAGCTGCCATTCTGCATGCTGTCCACAGCAGCTGAGCAACATTACAACTAATGGGCTTGTTGCAAACTGTGGGGATGGGAAATTATGCTGTTGCTCCTGTCTCAAAGGAGGAGACAGTCTGATCTGTGTCTAGCTCGGAATAAATTCCTTGGTGTTTGGTTTTTTTTACCATCATTTTGTGCAGGAGTTATTCCTCTTAGAACAGAAACTGAAGCAAACGTTAACTCAAGACAACCAGGTGTTAAAAATGTATGGCCTAGTTTTGAAGAGGCACTGAACACCTGCAGCTCTGACCTGACTTCAATGGTAGATGAAAGTGCTCCGCATTTCACAGGATCACACCCTAAAACACATGCCAGTATTATTGAGATACAACACTCTACCACAACATTGCCCAGTGAATTTAACAACCAGCACATACCCCAATTTCTGTGTCTTTGCTTGCTTATAGGGTTTACTCTGGTTTTCATCATTGCAATGTCTCAGGACACAGCATTCTGGGAGGTAGGGACATATCTTATCCCCATCCTAGAGATAGGGAAACTGAGGCACAAATTTCCTGCACTTTTTGGGGAGGGCTAAGAAGGAAGGGGGTTCAATGGAAAAACTGAAAAATAACATACAATTATTTTTTAAACTGAAAATTTTCACTGAAAACTGAAAAAAATGTACAAAAATCAATTAACTTTTAGCCGCTGGTTTTTCACAGAAATTTTTTGTTTTGGTTGAAAAGTCATTTTTCTTTGAGAAAACATTTTGACAAAATATTTTCAGCCACCTCTGCTTTCCCACATGCATTACATACACTCACTGTAACTTATCCACTCCACACTCACTCCATCACACACACACTCTGCAATGTTTTTGTATTAGCAGTTTTAAGGAAAATTCTTTTAGTTATTAAATGCATTTCCAGCCCTATAAAAGGCTGCACCATTTCATCATTCAGACATGGAAGGAGGAAGGTGATTTCAATCAAATAGACCAGGGATCGGCAACCTTTGGCACGCGGCCCATCAGGGAAATCCGCTGGTGGGCCGGGCCGGTTTGTTTACCTGCAGCCCCCATTGGCCTGGAACGGCGAACTGTGGCCAGTGGGAGCTGCGATCGGCCAAACCTGCGGACGCTGCAGGTAAACAAACTGTCCCAGCCCGCCAGCGGATTTCCCCGATGGGCTGCGTGCCAAAGGTTGCCGATGCCTGAAATACACTAAAATTAGTCCGTCCCCTAACTTATTCAGGACTGGACAACATGACACCCAGAAATGTGCTCCTCCCATGTAAATAGACCCCCTCTATAGCCTTCAAATTAAAAATATAAGAACTGCCACACTGAGTCAGACCAATGGCCATCTAGTCCAGTAGCCTGTCTCCAAGAGTGGCTAGTACAAGAGCTTCAGAGGGAATGTACAGAACAGGGCAATTTTTGAGAGATACACGTCTCTCTTCCCCTCCTAGTTTCTGGCAGCCAGAGGTTTAGGGTCACCCCACACACCGGGTTACATCCCTGACGATCTTGGCTAATAGTTATTCCATTTCTCCTGCAGGAAGGGAGGTTCTTTGTCTCAGGAACTCAATGCATCCAACAGGACACGCTTTGCAAGCTGGGGGATTTTGAAAGATCCTGTCTGGTGCTTCTGAATGTTCATCAGAATGGACATTATAGAGGAAACAGCTGCCAGGACAGATGCAGATTCCAGCATCCTTGAAGGGGTTAATCATCAGCAAGGGTCATGTTGATGAGAAGTAGGTTAATGAAAACTGCTGAAGTTTTCGTACCAAGAAATCCCAATGAACTGGAGACACCTAGAGAAATTAATTAGATTCTTTTATATAGTGCAGTACAGAGAGATTCCGCCCCCCCCCCCCGCCCCCGCCCCACTCACCATTTTGACCTGTGGTATATTCTGGAGCTTATCCCAATGGAACTCCCCTGAACTAGGCTATCCTTAGTTCTCTCAGAGATTCTGAAGGTATTGCTTTGTCAGTATTCAGGGGGAAGAGCCAGTTTTGTTTTTTTATTAAGGCGATGACCCCAACATGCATGAGTTCAAAGCTCCTCCAAAGTAGATCATTGTTGTTTCATGTTTGGGTCCAGGGTTTTTGTGACAATTAGAGTTTGATGACCTTTCTGAACCTCTAAGGCAATCACACTGGAGCGAAGCCTGCTGTTACAGCTGAGAGCTGTTTCAATCAGCTCGCACAAAGAGGTAGCTCGTTCTAAGGCTCGTTGAAATTTTCCATCAAAATTGGTTGGTTGGTTGGATTTTTTTTAAAGAAAATTGTGGTTTTTTTCCCCAACAAAGTCGAATTTTTCACGAAGTGTTTGCTGCCCACAGAAAATGTCAAGTTTCATCCCCAACAAATGAAACCTCAGCAGGGTTTGGATAAAAACTGGAAAAAAATCAGCCAAAAGCTCTTTTCAGTTTTTGGCCGGAAATTTTTGATTCTTGGTTTTTCAACAAAAAGTGGGAGACTGCTGTGGGAAACATAGACAAAAAACACTTCCCCGCCCCCATATTAACTGACGTGTTCTGTGGGGAAAAAAACCCCATTTTCTGACCGGCTCTAGTCATTTCATCTGCCAGGTCACTCTGGATCTTGGCTATCGCCACTCCGTGAATGACTCTTTTATTTGTTTGAAGCAGAGAAACCAGGCTAGACACCAGTGGAAAAATCTCAATCAAGTGAGCTTCTATGAAGAAAAGTGTGCTGTTACTGCAGGGCAGCAGCATTTGAATAGATTAGCTGGTTTCTCGTTACTCAGTATTCAGAGGCAGGACTGTAGAAGCTTCCATACTGAAGCTGGAGCAGCAGGGTTTCTTATCAGCCTGAAGCGGGAGTAGAGCTTTGTTCTACATAGTGGAAGTGATTGGCAGCAAGAACTCTTGGATAGGTTAGTCAGCCGCTTTGCTAGGCACACTCATGTACATCACAGGTCAAGGAGATCTCTTCCTAGACTTATCCTGATACCACTTCTGACGAGGGATCCTACTTCTGGACCTCAGTTGGCATCAAGAAGCTCATGAACTCCTGTCAGAGCAAAGATCAGGGTGGGCCCTGCCCATCTGAGAATGATTGGCATGACACTCTTCCTGCTCAGAGCGCTGCAATCAAAGCCACCTCAGGCTTATTGCGGCCCCCTGTTAATTAGCACTACCCCTTTCTCTGCTATGAGTTGGGAATGATCTCATGGGATGCAGGTGGTAGCATGCTGAAATGAATTCCTGCCTTAGTTTAGATATGTCACAATAGACACTGTAGACATCTGGTCCCTGGAGTAAACGTGTTGGATTCGACAGATTGGGGTAGAGGGAGAATGCTGCCACAGGTCACAAACCACTAGCTCTGGATTGGACCATGAGACCACAAACTGTACCGGCAAAGGTCAGACATCCATCTCCAACAGCAAGCCTCCCCTGTGTAACAACTGAAGGAAGGGTTTATGTACGTGCAAGTAGCAGATTAGCAACACAAGATCAGAATCAACCTGGCTAGTCTAAAACATGCTGGCAGCTGCAGCACAGATGTCTGGATCCCTAAGGAGACCTGGCTTGCTTTAGAGAAGAAGGAGGGTCTTGTGATTAAGGCACTGGACGGGAACACTCCAGAGATCTCGGCTTACCACAGACTTCCTGCGTGACATGAAGCAAGATGCTTAATCTCTGTGCCTCAACTCCCCATCTGGAAACTGGGGATAACACTACTTACCTACCTCATGGGGGTGCAGTGAGGTGCTCAGACACTACTCTTACCTTGTAAGCTCCTCAGGACAGGGAACCGTGTTTTTATACACTGCCTAGCACAACAGAGCCCTGGTTCGGGCCTCTAGGCACTGCTGCAATACCACCACCAACTGTGGTAATAGGGCTATATAAGTGCCTGGGTGGATACAGTATCTTGGAACTAACCCCTGGAAGTTTTCCCACTCAACACAATACAGGATATGCCAGATTGAAGCTTTTCTTTGGCTTTTCAATCTTCATAGGCTGCAGCCCACATTATGAAAGAGATGCTGCTGTGAGAAGGAATAGGGTCCCTCTTCATCTGCTGTGTGGTGGGGAGAGGTGGGAGAAGGGGATTAAAGGAATAAGGATTTGGTTACATTTGATGGCTGTGATTTTCTCTTTAACTAGTCTGCTGATCCTAGTCACTCTATCCTATAAACACATGAGTTCACCCAATTCAATTAAAAGGCAATACATTTAAAATAGACTAAAAAAGTATTTTCTTTTAACACAATTATAATCAACCTGTGGAACTCATTGTCACAGATTATTATCAAAACAAACAGCTTAATAAGATTTTTAAAAAGCCAGACATTTAAAATGAATCAGAACCATATCTACAGTCGCAGTAGTCGGAACAACAACAAAATTCACATGGCCTATCAATCCTCAGGCTTCAGGGCATAACCTGATCACCAGCTGGAGTCAGGAAGGCATGTCTCCTGTCATAAGTAGTACCGCATGGTTAGTTGCATCATATGGGTTTTACAACTTCCTGTGATGCACGCAGCATTGGCCACTGTTGCAGACAGGATACCAGATTAGATGGACCACTAATACAGTGTGCTGTGGTATGTCAGCTCCTATGTTCTCATAGTGTAAAATTGTGTACTCCCGGCATTAAATACACAAACACATTCCCTAACCTAATGTAACTTCAGAAGGCCAAACTGCACGCTATTTCAGGAAACATGCCTTGAGCAACACTTTCATTAATCTACAGCTGTTTGAGCGAATTATTAAGGGTAGAAAGCGACAGATTTTTCCCCCCTTTAAATCCAACATAATTGCAAGTGAATATTTCTCATGGGCTTTGAGAGTCTGCTTTCGGAGGCAGAAATGTGTAACAGCCACTCCAATTACAATTTTATGGTTGGATTTTAAACATGGATAAATGAAGCAGACACAGAACATGAAACACAACCGGAGCACTGGCTTTAGGCACTTGCATGATGGCATCTCCAGGACTTTAGCACACAATAAATATTCACCACAAAACCCTCCTGGCTAGTCTAGTTTTACCAGTCTATGCTGTAGAGTCCTCCCACTCCACCAGACCCACCACTGTTTGCCTCCAACACATGATAGACTGACAAACTTCTCTGAAATTGCACAGCAGTCCCTCTGCTCTATGCGGTTCCCTTCATAATCCACCTTGTTCCTTCCTTTCTGAGTGTGGCAGAGAAACATAACCCTTTGGGGGCAAGGACTGTCAGTACAGCACCTGGCACAAAGGGGACGCAAGCTGGTTGAGGCTGGTAGGCACAATCACAATATAAATAATAAGGTAGGAAGAACTGAGATCCTCACATTGCCCCCCACACTGTCCTTGAAATTGAAGGTAATAAGTAGTGCCTCAAAACCGTAAGTTTTGTGGTAGACTGGACCTTCTGGATTGTCAGTAAGGATGCAGTGGAGCCCAGGAACGTGTGTTCCAAAAATGTAAGCTCCTAATATCTGAGATCAAGGAGGATCTCCAGTAGCTGTTGTGATAATAGGGCTTTTATTTTCTGTGGCTCTCAAGCCACAAGAGGGTAACATGCCCACATATAGCTGAGCAGGCCTGACATTCCATCTAGTAGAGGGCTGTGATGACACATGGACTGGACAGTACATTGCAGGCTCCATAGCATCTACCATCAGAGCAACTCAAAACAGACAATTATTTCTCACAACATCCCTTTGAGTTGAGTATCATTATTGCCATTTTACAGCTAGGGAAACTGAGGCACAGAGCGGTGACTTGCCAAGGTGACCACAGAAAGTTAGTAGCAAAGTTTCTACTTTCATGGCTTACATATTTCTAATGCGGCCATCACTCTAATATCTGAGAGCCCTAGAAATGGAGCTCAGAAATCTTGACTCTTCATCCCCTGCTCTAACTAGTAGACAGCACTCTCTTTAGCTGATAGGACCACTTTATACTAAAGGCTGGATCTTTGCTCATTGCTCCTGAGGAAGGTACATTGCACAGTTCTCCTTTTCCAGTATCTTTTCTCCAATCCAGTACCTGGTGATTTCTCCTGTACCAGATGCACACTAAACTCTGACAACCAGTGTCACCCGATTAGAGTATCCCGTTCCCTCCTCCACATTCACTTCAGTCCCTGTACTCCTGCCTCCAACTCGCCGACTGTCTGCACCTTCTAAAGGCAACCCGTTGTCACCCTACCCTGCCTGCGCTTCACACACACAAACACACTCTTGCTGCCTATATTAAACCCCTTCCATTGGCAAATCCTCTTTCTTCTCCTGCTCTGCTCCATAATTCTCGACTGCCTAGGATGACTTTAATCTCTCTCATGCAATGTTGCACACAAGCTATAATCCTTGTCCTCCTACATCAAACGCACTGGGGGTGTAATCCTTCGCTTCACATGTCAGAGGCACTGCAATCTTCCTCCAGCATCCCTGGTGCCCGCTCTCTCGTTCAATCACACACACACACACACACACACACATGCTAAAACTCATCATCACCTTCCCCAGGCTCTAAGCAAAGTGCCTACTTTGGCTCAAATAAATGAAAGTCTTCATTTTAAACAGGAAAATATCCACTTAGTTTATGGGTCCCAGATTGACTATTGGGTGCTGCTGCTGCTTACCAAAGCCATTCCAGCTGTTCTCCTGGAGGTTTGCCATCAGCAGACCCTGGGGTACTGACTGACACATTGCTAATTTGATTTCCACCGGGAGGGATCTTATATCTCTCTACAGATAGAGCTAGATATATACAGTAGGACCTCAGAGTTACGAACACCTCGGGAACGGAGGTTGTGCGTAACTGAACAAGGAGGTTGTGGCTGTTCTTTCAAAAGTTTACAACTGAACATTGATTTCATACAGCTTTGAAATTTTACTATGCAGAAGAAAAATGCTGCTTTTAATCATCTTCATTTAAATGAAACGAACAGAAACAGTTTTCTTACCTTATCACATCTTTTTTTTTAAAAGTTTTCCTCTTTTTTTTTAGTACTATCCTGATTTGCCTGTGTGTGTGTGTGTGTGTGTGTGTGTGTGTGTGCGTGTGTGTGTGTGTGAGCGTGCACGTGCGCGCTGCTTCCTGATTGTGTACTTCTGGTTCCAAATGAGGTGTGTGGTTGACCAGTCAGTTCGTAACTCTAGTGTTCATAACTCTGAGGTGCTACTGTAGATATATATACCTTGTGGTTCAAACATATGTTTTATTTGTTATGCCACTACGGTTCAGTAAGCTGTGCACATTCTCAAACAACTGATCAATACAACTGCAGGTTATACTTGCTCTTTTGAAATGACTCTTGCTCTGTGTTCAGAGGTCTATGTTGCCACATGAGATGGTCAGAGAGGCCTGTTTGGGGCTGGGCAGTCAAAGAAGTCTGGTAGATCACCTACTGCACACAGTTCCCAAACTTGCAAACCCAGTGGAATAATGAAGGATATTACGTTCTCAGGGAGGGGTGTTTGTTTCCTAGCTAAGCTATCTGCCTTGCTAGAAAATGAACTGGATGAAAGACACACCAACGGAGAAGTTGGCCCTAACTCCACTGAATTCTGCGCAGTCACACCAGCAAAGTATCTAGACTGTAGGTAGCAGACATCCTAGTAACAAACAAGAGAATCAGGTCAGATTCTGATCTAAATTATGCTGGTGTAAATCCAGAGTCACTCCACTGACTACAGTGGATTTATTCCATGTAACTGATCTAAAAATCTGTCCTTTAGTTTTATATCGTCACTTGCAACCATGCTGGGGAGAATGAGTCCCCCTTCCCACAAAAGGTAGTATTTTCATAAACCTACTACAGCTGTTGGGGCTTCTTTGGATTTTTCTACCCACCCACAGGTTACCCTTCGGAAATTACTAGAGCTTCAAGTGACAGAGCAAACTCTTTATCCATCACCTGTGTTTAGATCTTGGGTTTAATATTCCACCATCCAGGCTAATTCCATACATTGCTGAGCAGATCCCAGTGTGTCAGCTCCAACCCTTCTATGCTTCTTCCAGCTGGGCAGTGAGGACCTTCCTGATCCAAAGCCCAGGGAAACCAATGAGAGTCTTCAAAGGACTTTGGAACACCAAGCTTCCAGACCAATGACTGTTCTAGCATCCTGCTGCCTCGGTTGAAAAGGAAAGAAAATAATAGGAATAGGGCTGGCAGCACATTCCTCTCTAGTAACACTAAGTACACTAAAAGAAAAGGAGTACTTGTGGCACCTTAGAGACTAACCAATTTATTTGAGCATAAGCTTTCGTGAGCTACAGCTCACTTCATCTTCCCACTTTATGCATCCGATGAAGTGAGCTGTAGCTCACGAAAGCTCATGCTCAAATAAATTGGTTAGTCTCTAAGGTGCCACAAGTCCTCCTTTTCTTTTTGCGAATACAGACTAACACGGCTGTTACTCTGAAAACTGAGTACACTGAAAGTCTTAGCTGATTTCACTGGCATGACTCATACATTATCCCTTCACACTCAAATGATATGCAGGAGATACTGAGACCACCATGAATCCAAATCTCAGCTCTTCTCAATTCCATCCACAGGACATTTATTCACAATTTTACATTCCCCACACTGGCTCCCAGTAAAGCAGTGTAATGATGTAAGGCTTCTATTAACATTTCGTGTTATTCCTCTGTCTGGTCCCCCTATCTCAGCAAATTGCTTGTCCTGGAAGTTCCCAAGCCAGCCATTCATGCTGCTGGTGCCAATGTGGGCGTTCTTAATACAGTTAAATGTTTCAGCTCCCCCAACAAATAGGAACATTGTTGCTACGTTACCACATTTAGATTCCTTTGTTGGCAGAGATAATGGGTGTAAGAACAAGCCAAGACCTTGGTCAAGTTCAAGACCTCCTTTTGCAATGTTGTTTTTCCCTGGAGAAGTAAAGACAGCAGCCTGTGAAAACACTCAAAACATCGCTGCAGGAATGTGAGCTATCACTTTAAATGGTCTTTTCGCACTATTGATTTAGAACAGTGCACGACACCTGGATGCTATGAATGAAGAAAATAAGCATCACTTAGATGTTAATGAAACTCTTTAGTACAGGAACAAATAACCTCACAGGTATAAACCACACAACAGGCAATCATGGACAAGACACAATTTAGGTATAATGGTTCTTTCCATTACTCATCACTCTCTATTCTCTCTCAGGGATGGGGGAGTTGGGCAGAGGATTCCTCTATATCCCAGGTGGAGCTCCTAAAATTTTCCCATATCCAGAATTTTAACCTTTGTGGTCCTTCAATGTCACACCCCAGAGCTACAATCCTTATAGCCAAGGATGCACTCATCAATGCACTAATTATTTCTTAACTGACTAAGGGGAGCCTATAATGAAGCTGAATGTGCTACCTCTGGCCAACACTTCATTATTCAAGAAGTGAGAGGCCAAGACAAGGATCAAGTTCTCCCACTGGGCAAACCTCACTCATAGTACTTTTAGAGAGACAAGGTGGGTAAGGTAATATATTTTGTTGGAGCAACTTCTGTTGGTGAAAGAGAGAAGATTTTGAGCTTACACAGAGCTCTTCTTGAGGCCAAGAAGAATTGTGTAAACTTGAAAGCTTGCCTCTTTCACCAACAGAAGTTGGTCCAACAAAAGATTTTACCTCACCCAATTTGTCTCTCAAGTATCCTGGGACCAACGTGGCTACAACACTGCAAACATCATAGTACTTTTCTCCTTTGTCCACCGGCTCCCTTTTATGGCATTGATGATAGCTTGTTCTAAGCACATTGTAACTCAGATGTGCAAAGCTTAGTAATATACAATCCAAGCCAAAGCTCACAAAAACTTTCCCAGTCTCAGCATATCCTGGATTGCAGGGGCCTCATTGCATAACTGCACAGCCTGGACTTTACTAAAGATTTCATTATCAGTCTGTCCAGGCTTTCTGCTCTAGGACCACCCATCTCTTAGGCACTCACTCGCTGTCCCGACTCTCTCCATCTTCCCTCTCTTGCAGGAAAAGTCTAGAAAACCAGGCTTAGAATTATGGCTTACAAGCTGTAATTTAATGTTTAGAGCACGCATCTAACCCAGCCTACTCTACATACACAGTCCTCACGCAATGTAGAGTCCAAACTCATCATCTTCCCATCTTCTATGAAAAAAGGGAACAAGATTAAACTAGCATAAAAAGCAGCTCACACCACCTCCCCAGGCTTAGTTGCTCCTAGGGCTCCTCCCTCAGGACTGCTCAGCTCACACCTTCGGTCCCCTCTTTCTAGAGAGTCACTCCATCCTGTCTTGTGCCCCGGTAGGGTAAACAAGTCACCTGCCTCAGTGATCCAGCAGAACCGTCTTGACCTTATCCCAGCAAGATCAACACTTGTCAAGAAGATGTGAGTGTTTCAGACCAACACTGCCAGCCGGTTGCAATGTTTAATTATGTACATGTGTAATTCTGCACAAATAGTTCTAAAACTCCAAGCCTAAATAGAACTCAAAAGTATCCACCTTGGAAAGGGTTTTGCCTTCCTTTTTTCAATGCATCTTTTTTTCCCCAACCTAATTTTGCTTTCTAGTACATTTCTCACAAGCCTGACAAATCCTCTACACCTCCCTAATTGACAGTCACTTTATATTTCCTGGGGAAATGTACTTGCAATTTCCCAAAGCATAGTCATCAGCAGAGAATGTTCTCTAAGACATATCAGACAGGCACAACATATTGTCCATGGTACTTTCAAGAATTATAGCCTCCCACTGGGGAATGGTATTTAATGTATTTCACTCCACTATGGCTGTTGGATTACTCTTAAGCAGCAGTGGCTATATTAGAATATGATTAGTAAAAAGGTATTAATATTTAAAGTGGCCATTAGCTCTACCAGTCTGGGAAGAAAACCAGCTAATATTCTGAAAGCAGTTTCTGAAGGCAGCTACTACTAGCTAAATATCATGAGACAACTAAAAGGAAATAGAAGAACTCAAGAAGCACAGAATTATAATTAGGAATGAATTATCCAATTGGGTTAAATTAAGAATTCTGCCCCTAGTTCAGACTCAGTCCTAACTCTTTGCCTGAGGGGCAGAGGGGCTTTGAAAAAAAAGTTATGTTAAAACAAAAAATTCCCGGTTTATATGGATATAAAAGGAACAATACCTTTTGTGGATGTTTCCTTATCTCTTTACCCCCATCTAGCAGATGCAGTTGGAGCTATGTGAATGATCATACACTGAAATACAAGTGGTTTTGATCCTTCCAACATCTGCACCTGCAAAGCCTCATTCCTATGTGTATGTTAAGGAAAGTAACATACTTCTCAATTCTATCTGAAAATACTGTAGAACTCCAAGGCCAATATTTTATTTTAAATGTGTGTCTAAAGCTAAGCTCCTAAATACATATTTAGGCACCTCTTTTGGCCATAAGTGGCCAAATTTTGTGAAGCGCTGAGCACCCAACAGCTTCCACTGAATTTTCAGTGGGAGCTGTTAGGTGCTCAGCACTTTTTGAAAACCTGGCTGCTTATCTGGGTGCCTAAATATGTACGGAGGAGCCTGACTTTAACCACGCATTTTTTGTAATTTTTGGCTTATATTGTCAGGGCTCATTTTTTCCATTTGGAAAATTCTCCAAAATAAAAGGTACAGAGAGAGCATTTCAAAGACTACAGCCATTTTTAAAAAATATAAAAACATTGAAAATTTCACATGCAAAAGTAATACAAACTTGTAAGTTATGCAGAATGTACAAAATATAAGCAGCTCAGGTATAAACAGTCTGCTATCAATTTCTCTTAGGTTCTTCTGTCCCCTGGAACACCCTTCAGCACTTCTAGCTGCATGAACACCAGAGACTTGGTACATCTGAATCAACCTCCAAAGATGTATATTTAACCTTTGGAACTCCCTGCCACAGGATTTTATGGAAGCAGACAAATTAGTACAATGCTTTAAAAAATTAGACCGGACATATGAATAATTGTAACACTTGCAAAGATAGGAGCTGAGCTAAAAAAATGGCAAGTGATATTGATCCTCATGCTCCAGAGAAAAAACGGATCACAGGCTGGGATTAGGAGGAAATCCTCTCTTACATACCTCCCTATGATACAGCATTGCACAACTATAGGCCTGATCCTGCAAGGTGCAGAGCACTCTACTTCCATGTCAGTGGGGACTGAGAGTACTCAGCACTGCAAAGAAAGCACAGCTGTTTTCAGAGGTTCAGGCTCTAATTCTATTGTGGTGACATTGGGAGGCGAGACACTGGGCAAGATGGACTGTTGGTCTGTTCCAGCATGTCTGTTCCTGTCTTCCTTGTCAGCACTGAAGACTGATGGGATGGCTTCTCATCACATAGTGTTGAGAGGTAACCTCTGTTAATGCCTGAATAATGAGCTCATTAACTCCCTTGCTATTCAAAACAGCAAAAAGAAGCAAAGCAACTCATATGCCTGATCATGCTGTACCTTGGTCATTATTTATTTAGGTATCAGGTTGTGTGTGATATATTATTTATGTAAACATGAATATTTATTAGAGAAGGGGGAGAAATAAATTACTTGTTGTCTGCATTTGTCTGCATCTATCTGCCTACATTAAACCACCCTCATGCCCTATGGCAGTGAGCGATCTTTCCACACTGGTGATATCGTTCATCTGGTGCTTACACCTCTCTTCCAGCCCAAGTAAGTGGGTATGCCTGGAAACTTGGTGACAGAGGGGCAGTGGGGGAGCTTTGCTGACAGCACAGAGGTGGCAGGGTAATCATCTTTCAGAGTTTGTTCCATGGGGTAAAACACAGTTCCTCATAGCACCCTGAGTTTTATGTCATGACAGATCACAATGACATGACGTCCGGACATGCTATAACTAGAGTTGTGTGCATAACTAATTTTTTGGATCCCTAGCCAAACTGAAAAAGTTGAAACTATTTTGTCTCGGGTCAAACAAAATGTTTTGGTTCCATTTGTGAGGTTTCTTAAGCTCTTTAAAAAAAACCTGAAGTAAAATTCTAAATGAAAAGACATTTCGTATAAAAAAAGTTTCAGTTTGAAAAGGTCAAAATGAAATGTTTTTATATTTCAGATTTGTTTTTTCAACAGAAACAATTTGGCAAATTCAACACACATTCACGAAATGTTTGGTCAACTGAAATTGACATTGTTTGTTGAAAAAATGTTTTGTCTGAAAACAAAAAGAAAAGGAGTACTTGTGGCACCTTAGAGACTAACAAATTTATTTGAGCATAAGCTTTCATGAGCTACAGCTCTCTTCATCGGATGCTGTAGCACAGGAAAGCTTATGCTCAAATAAATTTGTTAGTCTCTAAGGTGCCACAAGTCCTCCTTTTCTTTTTGCGAATACAGACTAACACGGCTGCTACTCTGAAACTTGTCTGAAAACGACACCCAGCTCTAGCTATATCAGCCTCGGCAAACCAAATCCTAATATATATGTATGTATGTATGTATGTATGTGTGTCTGTGTGTGTGTGTGTGTGTGTGTGCCTGAAGCAAGTTAATACTGAACGATCAAAAGCTACAACGTTCCTATCTGAGGATCGGTCTCCTGATCAGAGGCTCTGATCTTCAAAGCACTCCTTAAGAGTATTAATGTTTATAGGTTAGCAAATGATTTAACTGGCCAATGATGAGCTGCCAATATTTTAACAAGACACTATCACCTACTGATTTTATTTCCTGTTGCCTGTGAAAAACCCTGTGTCTCAAGAGTGCAGCTGTTGATAGAGAAGAGGGGTGAGACATTAGGAAAAGCATTTCACTTCCTTTCCCATTTAAAGAAAATCACTCATAACTACAAGCATTTTACAATCAAAGCAGAATTAAGTGCATGTGTCCAGATGCCAAGGTGATAAGTGCCATGGAAAAACCTGTACAATAAATAAATGTCTTCTTACATACGTGCTTTTTTCCTGAAACCTGTAAGTATGTTGTGCAGATAGCGTTCAATTTGTGTAGTTCGAAACAGAGCTGGTGAGTGAAGACCTTAGAGGAGATTTTCAGACACAAGTGAAAGTTATGCACCTACCTACCATTTGTAAATCTGTCCCTTTGTATCAGCATCCTCCTTGGGTTGTTGTGGGGTTTTTTTGTAGACGGGTCAAAATTTTCAGATGAGGCCAGGGGCTCTGGACGATGCCTTGGGCTTCATTTTCAGAGGCAATAAATATGTGCAGCTCTCAAACGCTTCAACTGGAGAGGCGAGCCCTTCAGCACCTCTGAAAATGGGGCCGAGGGTGTCTCACGTTGGTCACCCAAAATCTGTGGCACCTAAAATCAGCAGTCACTTCTGACAATGTTGGCACAAGCATCTATCTGTGTTGGCCTTGAATCCGGTGCATTCTAAAGGCTCCTCTGAAACACTGTCTATGAGTTCGAGGGACAAGATCTCTCTGGCAGAGATGATTTAGTAGTATATGATGGCAAAATTGTAACAAGGGGCTCATAGATGCCACTTCCAACACAGTCCCTTCCTGGGCAGTCAGAGCTGCACGCCCGAGCACTAGTAATAATATAAACCAGGCACTGCATTCTTCAGTGATTGCATAGCACACCACCACTTGTACTATGAGACCAAGACCAAAAATCACCACACAAAGCCGAGGAGCTTCCTGAATGGTCCTCAGAGGCCAGCAATATAGCAATCACTATCACAACAAATAACGTGCCTGCTGCTAAAAAACCTCCAAGTAGACAGTGGTATAGCAGTGACAAGCCTCTGCTACTGGGCCATTACTGCCCTGCATGCCTACTTTTTAAAGGGATACACTATTCTTCACTTTATTATAGCTTATAAATGTCACTGCTTTGGAGAGTAGATAAAAACCCCAATGGGACATGCCTCGCTGTCGCAGCTCAGAACTGGCAATCCCACCCTTGCTGGGCTGCTGGGGAAGAAAAGCAGAAAGGTTTTGTTTGGTTAATTAAAACAGGCTTTACAATGGAAACCATCATAAAGCTTTTAATTAAGGATCTCAAATAGGCTTTAAATTCCAGGCTAATAAGATAATCAGTTCATGTTAATTTAATAGCAATTAATAAAGCAGATGCTGACCACAACCTTTGCCCAAAACTTGAACCAAACTTTTTCTCAAAAAGAAAAGGAGGACTTGTGGCACCTTAGAGACTAACCAATTTATTTGAGCATAAGCTTTTGTGAGCTACAGCTCACTTCATCGGATGCATTCAGTGGAAAATACGGTGGGGAGATTTAAATACATAGAAAACATGAAACAATGGGTGTAAGGAGAGTGATCACTTAAGGTGAGCTATTACCAGCAGGAAAGCAGGGGAAAAAAAACTTTTGTAGTGAAAATCAAGGTGGGCCATTTCCAGCAGTTGACAAGAACGTCTGAGGAACAGTGCGGGTGGGGGGGGGGACACAAACATGGGGAAATAGTTTTACTTTGTGTAATGACCCATCCACTCCCAGTCTTTATTCAAGCCTAAGTTAATTGTATCCAGTTTGCAAATTAATTCCAATTCAGCAGTCTCTCGTTGTAGTCTGTTTTTGAAGTTTTTTTGTTGAAGAATTGCAACTTTTAGGTCTGTAATCGAGTGACCAAAGAGATTGAAGTGTTCTCTGACTGGTTTTTGAATGTTATAATTTTTGATGTCTGATTTGTGTCCATTGATTCTTTTATTCTGGACAGGCCCCAGGATCCCTAGTGCCATTCCATATCCATGCCTGTTGCTTTCCCCCCTAAGCCTGACCTCGTGATTGGACCCTTCTAACCTCTCTCTTGCTGGTTCCTGTACTAAGGTAGAGATCAAGGAGTAGCAGCAGGGTGAGGATCCTCATACTGTGAGTAAGCTGTTCCCTGCAAAGGTAGGGGAGAGCCGGACAGAGCGAAGTCAAGTGAAGTCCCTCTGTCTTTTATGGCTCCCAAGCGGCCCTGCCTGTCAGAAGCTAGACACCATCCTCTCCAGAGCCCCCTTACCCAAACTTTAGGAAAGTAGTCATGCATCGGTAGACTGAGAGACATATAGACAAGGGGGAAACAGAGAGCTGAGATTTCAAAATAGATGGACTCCACGCTCCTTATCCACTTTTAGACAAGCTCCAGCCACAGAGCCAAACTCTGCTTCCTCACAGCATCTTGTCTCATGTGCCTCTATTGACAGCCCCATCAACACCGTCAGCGATCACTGCTGCAAGAACACCACCATTGCCGTTCAATACCAGAAATTACTGTCATTTAAAAAGAAAAGAATGGAGACAGAGGAGGGAAATAAAGATACCGTCAAAAGATGTGAATCCTCTCTACAGGGAGGAATCCTTAAAAAGGCATTATACGTAATTGCTTCGAAAAAACAATCACCAGTATCATAATAACTATGGGAATCAAAGCAACTCTCCCCCTCACAGAGTAAATCATTGACGTGAGGCCAAAGGCAATCCGGTTTCTTTGCAGGGTAAGAAGGAGAAGGCAATTACCTCCAGAACTATCTTCTGTATGCCACTAGAAATGCTCCACTAACAGGCCAATCATGTTCACATTTCCATGGTAAAGGGTCCAATTTGAAGTGTGATTGTGCCAGAGGGTTGGAGGTGGGGTGTTGTGCTAATATTCTTATGCCAAGGACTGTATCTTCCTCTCAGGGACACACAGGGAGGGAGTTGATAACCCAAGTGCTACTGATGTTAATTCAATGGAATCTGTAGAGTTTAAACATGGTTTTAAATCTTTTATAGAGCACCATAAATCCACTTCTCATTACTTTCTCGCACTCCCTCCAGGACATGTGCTGGCGCCTCTGATTCTGTTTGTTCCTTTCATTAAGTTAAATTGCACCCTGATAGAAATTTGTTCCCACTCTCCTCTTCCTTGCTCACCAGCAGAAAAAAATAGAGCTGAACCCAGACAGGGTTTTTGAAAGGAGATAAGATAAATTACACATACAAATTACAAAAAAAGCAGGAGATGGCTTTTTGAGTGACAGGGCCACAGGAAGGAACTCAGGCTGTGAGTTGCTGTGGGTGTGATGGGGTCCTCCTGCTATCAAAAGTCTGAAGGCAACAGCAATCTCTTGTCCTGAGCGTGCATAAGACCAGTCCTGAACTTATTTATTGGTGGTCACTGCTCTCTTCCACACACATAACATACATATTTATTAGAGAGAGAGACACATCCTACTATGCTACCAGTGCTCTGATCAGTCAGACATCTCAACATTGCCTTCTTGTCTAGTACCACTCCTTGTCCTGTTTATGCAGAACTTCGGCCAGTAGCTTTAGATCTTTTTAAAAAATCAAATATATAAATAAATATACACAACAGAAGTTCACTTTGATTGAATTACAGGGCACCTGGTTAGGTTTGTTCTTGAGATGGCCTGAATTGAAACCTGGGACCCAGACACTTCAAACTTTGAAGCTGTTCGAAATCTGAACTTGGATCCAAATTTTGTAAATGGCCCCTTTTCATAATGAACTGAAACAAAATGCTGGATCCAAACATTCTCTGACTTTGGAGTGATCAAAGCTGCATATTCCTGCCAGGATTTTGGACCAGCAAAAGAAGACTACACTGACCACCATAAAATCCCTCCCTGGCTTTATTCTGAGCCTAGGGCATGCTGGGAGAGGACTTGGGAAGTTGCTATATGGGTACCTATGCACATAGGTGCTGGAACTGGGTGTGCTGGGGGGTGCTGCTGCACCCCTGGGCTTGAAGTGGTTTCCATCCCGTACCGGGTTTACAGCTTGATTTATTGGCTGTCAGCACCCCCACTATAAAAATTGTTCCAGCATCCCTAGCTATGCAGGACAGATGGGATCAGTGGACCACACAGTCATGGATCTCATTACTGATGAGTCTCAAATGCCTTGATTTAAGGAGAAACCAGTGACAGACATAACACCAGGCCCAAAGATCCAAAGAATGAGCAGTGATTACATTTTTTAAAAAACAAAGAACAATCAAAAGAGGGAAGGCAATCAGCATAAAACACCCAGAAACTAAGAACCATGCACAGCCAACAGAAAAGGCAAGGACAGATGAATGCAGCAATAGAAAGCAGTAAAGGCTCACTGTGAACCACAGAAGGCAACAAAGAAATGCACAGCAATATACATACTTGTACTGAACACTTTCTCAGATTGACCTGTATATATGTTTGTGCAGCTTCCCTCAACACAATACTAAAATCAAATATCCAGCACACACATATAAGAGTATTGAACTGCACACTCAGTGGGGTTCCATGTGATCAAAATACAGCTTGAAAATTACAGCCATACACCATGTTATCTTAGCCACTTGTAAAATAATCTCCACAGTCATATCCAGAGTGATCACTTTTAAAAGTAAAAGAAAAAGAAGGGAGAGAGGGATTTGTGCCCTTTTTGCTTCTTCATGATGTAAACCTGACAATGTTTATTTAGTTTATTTTCAACAAGAGAAATTTAGGTCTTGAATACCCTGGAAACACTATGGAGCATTGTTCGGACTGTCAGCTTCATGATATCACAGATTCCAAAGGAATGAAGTGACTTAAATGCAGACTGCTTTCAAAAACTATTTTGGGACTGACTCTGCTCTCACTCTGGTGTAAATCAGAAGCTCACAACACAGAGGTCTGAGATCTCCAATGAGTTTGCAGGTAATATCAGGGGAGACCAGATAGAAATATCAATAATGTTCTAAAGATCAAATAAAACAAGAAGGAAAAAATTTAAGAAAACAAAATAAAACCCTTTTCAGATCTTTTCTATATTATAAAGAAGGGGGGAAAGAAACAAACATTTCCCTCTCTTTTTGATCACTTTTAACCTACTATAGATTTTCTCCGGCACTTTGTTCTACAGCTGGAGAATCTATGTATCCATCCAGAAGGCAGATCTTCAGCTGGTATAATTTCCATAGCTCCACCATGGTGCTTTGGCTATGACCCTAACTGAGGGTCTGCCCCCTGGTACTTTAGATAGTGCTCTCCCCACAGTGTCAGAGCATCCAGGTCTTTATACCATTTCTATTGGAGAGCACTAATTATTAACAACATCAAGAAGAAACTTGGCTAATAGTAAAGGGAAAGAGATTGTGAACATTTTAAAATAGGTTCATCATTTTCACCATCTTCCATTGCCATGGCTGTCCCCATTGTAATACAAAGTGAGAAATAAAAGAATAACACCACGTTTGTCAGGGGATTCATAATCCACTTTGGAAACTCATGCATTGTTCACTTTAAAATGATGTAATGGACTCTGATCAGCTCTGCTAGATCTCCCCTTTTGGGAGTCTCCAGAAGTATTGCAGCTTTGGCACAGTGATATAGTTGGCTAGTGGGATATTCCAAAGCAAGAAAATAGCAGCAAACCCCGGGGGATTTCTTAGTATACTCAGCAAGCCTGCTGCAGACCAGGGTAGAGATAGTTGCAGATAGGGCAGGACTGAGTGGATTAGCAGATGCAGAACATGTGCTTCAAAGGGTCCCACAAATTCCATTAAAAAGTTCCCAAATTTTGTGACTTCAACTTTTTCCACTCTGGAAATATATAAATAGACTCTTAATTGTGGCTGATTTCCTGCAGGCTGAGCCTGAATCCATCCCTGCCGTCATTTTACCACTTGCAGAGTTCTTTGCCACCCTCACATATTACACTCGAGCAGTTGAAGTGCAGAGCCCTTTGATCAGAAGCTGCTAATCAACACTGGAAATTGCCTTTATTTTTCCACAGTAGCTTCTGTTACACTAGACACCTGGATCATAAAAGCAGACTGTGTTAGAGCACTTCTCTTTGTGTTTAGTTTAGTTGATGATCTGGCCACTGGTTCCAGCAGCAATTCTTCCAATCTGTGTTAATCACATGGACAACACCCAGTACAAGGTTAAATAAACGTGCCATCGTTCATGTCTGACCTTTACGAATCCTACAGAAAGATTATCAACGACCAGATATGTGGATTCTATTCTAGCTGCCTTTTCTCCTGTTTGAAGAAGAATAGGGGGTTTCATAGGCATGCTGTGCAGGAGATATGGGTGAGGGGTTAGGGTCACTTTGGAGGCCCTGGAAACAAATTTGATGGCCTCAGACTAAGACATCATAAAAATATCTAATAATCTAACCCAATTCCACCTCTCTGTCCAGGAGACTGCAACAGAGGATACTACCCAGCTCCAGGAAGTGGGGTTTCAGTACAGCTAGGGGAAGTGAGATGAAAGATTGGAGTTAACAGAGTTCCAAACTGAGATCCATTAACAGCTGCATCAGATGCATACACAGCATTTGCCCTCATGATGCCTAGATCCACTGACATCATTCCTTCACCTGACACCATTAACCCCAACGTTATTAAATTCCTTTTGTAGTACAGCTGGTCCAAAAAATTCCATCAAAACTGTTTTTGCAAGAAAATAGGATTTTCAGCTACATGAAATTTTACACACACAGTGTCTGCTTTCCAGGGGGTGGGGGGCGGGAATGTTGGTTGAAAAACTGAACATGCAAAAACCAAATTATTTTGGTTTGGATATGCTCTTGCAGTGCCAGCTGGAAGAAGTAGTTTGGGTGCCTCTTGTTCCCATTCCCCTCTGTGGGCTGGACTCTCTGGCCAGAATACTTCTCCCATGATGAACCACAGCCACAGACACCCATGTTGCATCTCCTTCCCTCTCAAAGACTTTTGTTCGTTTTCATCAAATTTTCTGTGGAAAACCCCTCATTTTCCAACCCCATTTTTTGACCATCTCATATGTAGATATGCAAATGTTTTGGATTTTGTGTTTGTGTTCTAACATGGGCAGGTGAAAAAGGCTAAGTATTTTCTGTGAAAATTTTCAGGAAAATCACATCTTTTTGTTTGACATCTTCACAGATTTTTATTTTGTGATTAAATGAATCAAGGACAAAAATCTGTTTTGATTCATTTGGTCAAAACATCAAAATTTGTGAATGAAAAAAATATTTACTAAATATTTTGTTTTCTTTGAAAAGCCATTTTACATAGTGAATGATATTCTGATGAAAATGTTTCAACCAGTTCTAGTACCGAGGTCTCTAGGGATCTGCGACTCAGCTGCCATTTTGAGAGACAGAAATGATGTGGCATGTTAAGAGGAAGACTCTCTTACAAGGGACACTTTAGTTCTTTCTTGTTTTGCCTTCATTTCAAATAAAGGTCAATGTAAATGAAAACATTCTGCAGCTGCTCTTTGTGTGTTCAGATAGATAGCTATTGTCAAGCTTCTGACAGAATAAACAACAAATTAAGTTATTTAAACTCTTGGGGGCGGGAACTGTCTTTTTTTATTCTGTGTTTGTACAGCACCCAGCACCTAGCACAACTGGGACGAGATGCTACTGTAATTGAAATAAATAATAATAAATATTATTACTGTAGCAGCTGCTGGGATAGTCATCCAAATCTCACGTTCCTGGACTTCCGTTTTTAGCAGTTGCACAGTGACCATTACAAAGAGTCAGTCTTTGCCAATAGACATCCCAGAATTACCACATTTATTTCCTATCCTGAGCACAGAGAAGAACTATGGTATCGCAGAAACCAGCGTGTGGGGAATGTTGGCAAATGGTGCCTTCTATTCTTAGCGGCCAGAAAAAGGCATTGCCAATTGAGCATCAGTGAAGCAACTGCGACATCTAGTGGTCAGTTTGAAAAGCCTCTGAGTCTGTATTCTTCACTTTGTTACAAATTGTATGCACAGACTCGCACCGAAATACCCAAAGTTGTGAGTTAAAATGGCTTCAGTTATTTCACTGCAAGTCTGTTTGAGGGCACTCTTGTTTCAGAATGGGAGCAGCTAAAGCTGTTAGCTACACTGATCTTAGTTAAGCCAACTCTTATTCTAAAAGAAAAGTGTCCATGCTGTGATAAAGTGCCTCTTCTACCTTGGGGTGGGTCCTGCGCTTATTGGCGGATTTTGCTCGCCTCAGAGATTCACAGTAGCCGTCAGTTTGACCACTTTTGTGGCTCAAATCTGCCGTTCACTCAGATAACCTCATAACTGGCCAGCATGGGGGGAAAAGAGTAAGAACAATCCCCGCAGTCTCTGCTGACCCACCATGTGGGTCGGGAAACAGCCTAGAGACCTTCCTCTCTGGTGGAACCTCCTGTGTTGGATCAGGAGTTGGGAGGTTTGGGGGGAACCCAGGCCCGCCCTCTACCCCAGGTTCCAGCCCAGGGCCCTGTGGACTGCAGCTGTGTAGAGTGCCTTCTGGAACAGCTGTGCGACTGCTACAATTCCCTGGGCTACTTCCCCATGGCCTCCACCCAACACCTTCTTTGTCCTCACCACAGAGCCTTCCTCCTGCTGTCTGTTAACGCTTGTACTCCTCAGTCCTCCAGCAGCACGTCCTCCCGCTCCCAGCTCCTTACACACACCTCACTAACTGGAGTGAGAGCCTTTTTAAACCCAGGTGCCCTGATTAGCCTGCCTTAATTAATTCTAGCAGCTTCTTGATTGGCTGCAGGTGTTCTAATTAGCCTATCTGCCTTAATTGTTTCCAGAAAGTTCCTGATTGTTCTGGAACCTTCCCTGTTATCTTACCCAAGGAAAAGGGACCTACTTAACCTGGGGCTAATATATCTGCCTTCTATCACTCTCCTGTAGCCATCTGCCCCAACCCTGTCACAATACATAGATTTGCACCAAAGTAATGACAGTTTTAGAAAGCTGATTTAGTTAAATCAGTGCAAGTTGGCATATAGACCAGCCCTTAGTGGTGGAATACCGCCCACAACATTTTTTTTAATTAGGGGAAACAAAGAGTCGTATTTGAAAAGCCATTATGGCAGAGTCGGACGTAGGATACATGCCTCCGTCGTGCAGGTTGGTTTTGCACAAAAATCCAATAATTAATTTCCAGCCTACAGAAATAACTCTTTATAATTTCATCCACCATGAAGTTCAATACTGCTTTCCATTTAATTTCCTCGGTGCTCAGGATGTCCGTCACTTTCCTCGCTCTGCAGTTAATTATTGTAACATATTCTACTTTTCTGCTGGGTCAATATTTTCTTTTCTACCAGGACGGTGCACAGTAAGTTTTATGGGGGATGACTCCAGGCAGCTTCATCCAGATCTATTTCTCTTTCATGCACACATCATCATATTTGATCCTGTGTGTGTGACAAAGAACTTTGGAGAATTACATGACCTGAATTCTCCTAATGTTGCCCTTGGCAATTTATCCTACATATCAACGGTTCTCTCTGTAACAATCTGAGGTCACTGCGCTGCCATAAAGGGTTGTAATAATATAATACAATAATAATGCCTAGCTTTTATATAGCGTTTTCCACCAGTAGATCTCAAAGTGTTTTATAGAGGGAGGTCAGTATTATTAGCCCATTTTACAGATGGGGAAACTGAGGCACAGAGAAGTAAAGTGATTTGCTCAAGGTCACACACCCGGGCAAGAAGCAGAGCAAGGACTAGAACCAAGGTCTCCTGAGTCCCAGCCGGATGCTCTAGCCTCTAGGTCACACTTGCAAAACCCTTTACAAGTGAGAATTCACCCAGTGCAGGCACTATGTACAATGACAGTAAGCTGTTCTATACAGGCCCCCTCACAAGCCCTGCTACAGTGGGCCTGTACAGGCGAGAAGGAAATTCTCTGCTGCTGTGGCGCTCTGCATAGACTGTCCTGTGGGGAAACTGTGGGGCCACCATACACTGAAGCAGCTCCTGGCTGCTCTATTTTATGCTGGGGGCCATACTAGGATCTGGAGAAGAATTAGAAGGGCTCAAAGTGGGATTAAAGCCACTTTTGTCTCCCCTCCCCATAAGCAGTGCATTAGTGTGTGCAGTCTCCTGAGGGACAGTCCAGAATCTCAGCCGTGGTACCTAAATATCATGCCTGTCCAGCTGTCCGTGTGTTTCCCCTTTCTGTTGCTGAAACAGTCGTGTGACATCTCTCCCCTTTCACCATTGTTTAATGCTTGTCCTGCATGTGGCAAGTAATAACCATTGCATCACCATGTTATAACTAGACTTGGATCAGTACCACAACCCTGAATCTAAAGCCTACTAATTGTAATTGTAATTGTAACATGTCATTGCATCATATTAGCATACTGCACATAAGGGGATTTTGTTGTGTTTTTTTGGTAGACCATGGGGCAAATTCTTCTCCTAGTTACACTTGTAAAACAGAAGACACCACTGGCGTTGCATGTGTGTAAGTGAATGCCCAATTTAAACTGGTGAACCTAGTGACTAGAGAAGCAGACTAGAGGGCCTGATTCTCTTCTTACACCAATGTAAATCAGGAGTAACTCCACTGAAGGCAAAAGGCTGAGTTTTCCAATTTGTTACATTGTTGAATTTAGTGGCATTACATCAGCATTAAGCCAAAGTTACACCGGTGTTACAGATGTAAGGAACAGAGGAGAATCGGGCCATAGGATTCATTTTTTAATCATGCAAAACATTTCAGGATAGGGATCAGATCAGATCCATGTAATCTATCTTTTCTCTCTCTTTCCCTTTGCTGTTGAGTAGGCACATGGCACAATAGTATCAAGTGCTGTCATGTCCTAGACCATATAAGCCAGGGATGGGAAAGTCCTATCAGATCACCTAGTGGCTCCTTTGTGAGGCAGCGTTGTTCCCCACAGTACGTTTTATAAGGATTTACAGTTTTAAATATAGCTTGCCAACCTTATGTACAGGGTAAATGTCGGGAGTTTAATTAAATAAATCCACTGACAAGCAACTGCCTGTTAAAAACCAAACCAAACCAAACCAAAAAAAAGCAGGTAGCAGATAATGAAAAGATAAATATGTGTCTAACTCTCTTTCCAAAGGGGGAGTGTAGATAACTCATTATTTATTATTTGTACAGTGCTCAAAAACCTAATGATCGAGTCCGCTGTACAAATGTGGCATTTACTTTGTATTTGATATTTATTAAGTCAGTGGCTCTCAACCTTTCCAGACTACTGTACCCCTTTCAGGAGGTTGATTTGTCTTGCGTACTCCACGTTTCACCTCACTTAAAAACTATTTGCTTACAAAATCAGACAAAAAAATACAGAAGTGTCACAGCCCCACTGTTACTGAAACATTGCTTACTCTCTCATTTTTACCATATAATTATAAAATAAATCAACTGGAATTTAAATATTGAATGTACATTTCACTGTATAGTATATAGAGCAGTATAAACAAGTCCTTGCCTATATGAAATTTTAGTTTGCATTGACTTCGCTAGTGCTTTTTATGTAGCCCGTTGTAAAACTAGGCAAATATCTAGATGAGCTGATGGAAGAGAACCACTGTTCTACATGAATCCTCTGTGATGCCTGTCCTACCTAGGTAAAGAAGGCTCATATGTGCTTTCTGTTCCAAACAGACATAGAGGTGCCAGTGTCTTACCATGCCTTGTGGATTAGGACACTAGCATACTAGGACTTTGTGAAAGAGACACACCTCTAGGCTAATTTGGCCAATTCATAGTGTTATCCCTTCTGTTGGAGAGCAGACCGGGAGCTGTGGGTTTGGGGGCTTGCTTTATTAGGAGGTTGCTTATTTGGGTTTTTTTGTAATAGGTGACTTCAACACAAAGTTATAGTTTAAAAATGGTTGTAGGAGTGGTTTCGGTGATTGATTGGTGTCAATGTATACGCACTTCCTTAGAAGTTTAGAATCTTTCTTTCCCCACTCCCGTTCAATTAAGAAAATGCACCCAAATTTGTGAACTTTCTGGCCCGTCCACTCGGCACACCTATGTTCCAATTTTTTGTCCCACCCAGCGATATGCTTCAGTGGTTCAACATGGGAATGTACCACATTGAGGCAAGAGACCATGAAGGATGGAAAGAGCGAGAATGACCTTATTAAATAATATAAGTGCACACAAATTTATTATTTCAATATTTTTAATGTTGTATGAAGCAAAACTAGAACTACAAAAAAAATGGAATTTGTATCACAACCCCCCTGCTCTCCCTCTGAAGAAGGTTGGGCTTTTTGGGGGCTTGTTTTGAAATGCAGTGTCGCTTCTTCTCTTTTTTTCTCGTGAGACTTGGCAACACTTGATTTTCTAACAACAATGTGTAGCTGCTATATTTCTTATCTGTAACTAAATGCATGAGGAAAGATTACAACAGCTAAACATAGGTAGTTTGGCTTAAGACAACAAAGTGGGGAAGTAGAGAGGACTCGGGGAAACGTGCAATACAAATTTGAAGAGCAAGATGCTAAGGGAGTGAGGGTTATTTAGGGCAATAGATGGGGATATGGAACTAGGAGTGATGGGAAGAAATTAAGAAAGAGAAAAAACAGGCTGAATAGCAGGAAAATACTGTTATCTTTTCAAGGCAGGCAACTGGTGTCTGTAAAGTGCCACTTATGCATTGTTCCAAACAGTGAGCTCTAGGAGGCTGTGGAGGGATCTCTAAAAGGAAGTGGTGAAAGCCCCATCATTTGCCGGGTTTAAAATTAGATTGGGTGGAACATTAGGAAATCTATTGTAAGGAAGAATCCTACATTAGCAAGGAATGGGTACAACAGAAATTTGCAAGCATAAATCAGGCATGCACATGAATGAATGAATGTAACTGCATAAGTATATGTGCCTATTTTTGAAATGTTGGCCCGAGAACCATTAGTGACTGAAATTTTTGCCAGATTCAAATGCACTAGGAATAATGTAAATTGTGTCAACACAAAGCAACACATAAGTAGACCGGGGCACTTTACAGACACCAGTTGCCCGCTTTGTAAAGATGACAATTACCTCAGAAACCAGGGTCAGTGGTTCAGTTGCAAAAATGTGCGAGGCCACCAATGAGCAGAACAGAACACTCAGTGAGTTACATCTATGGAACTGGAATATGCTCTCATAAAACACAGAAGGGCTGCGTTTCGGCTGCATAGCTGGGTACCCAAATTAGAATTCATATCCATTGTAATTCTTAAATGAGAGCTTTCAAACTTTTGTGTGCCTACGTTTTGTAATGCTGACTCCCTTGCAGAGCTCTGTTGGGTAAGAGGGGAACAATTTAGCAGCCTTGGGCCAGCTCCTCAGCTGATGTAAATTGACATAGCTCCTCTGATGTCAAATGCAGGTATGCTGATTTACACCAGCTGCGGAACAGCTGAACTCAAAGCTAATTTTGATTAGGAATTTCAGTTGATACAGACAAGCACTTGGGAACTTGAGGGCAAGGAGCAATTAATCAAGGAATGAGAGTTTACTCATCCATAGAGTGAAGAGCAAATGTAAGAAGCAGAGTATGTGATGAACACTTAACTCCAACAGGACTGAAACTTTGGCCTTCTATACCAAAGTTAGTCTCCTGACAAAGCTACAAGGAGTTTTGATTTAAAATAAAACAAAACAGATTTGTACGCTATCAAATTAGCCACCAGAGGGAGTTCTGAAAATGTAACAGAAAAGCAGTTTAATTGATTAAAAAAACCCAACAATTAATTAAATGTTGTAGAACTTAAGATACAGAGTTGAAACAAAGTGCTTCCCTCATTCTCCAGGTCTCACCAGCCCTTTCATGCATGCAAATAAAGCTGGGACAACAACACTTTGGGAGCTGTGTCTGGGCCTTGCTGCTTGAACAGAGATCCAAAGAGAGCAAGCTGTGGCATGGATTTCAAGGTGCAAAACTGCAAGTGCATAATTTGTGTGCAGTCACTGCGAACATGCATGTAGTCACAGCAAGTGGGCATGTGAATTACCTGTCTGTGTGCTTGCCAATCTAAATAGCCAGGCTCAGATTTTTAGACTACCAAGTGCACATACAAGTAATTTGCATGTATGCATTATAGGGGTGCCAACCCTCCAGGATTGTCCTGGAGTCTCCTGGAATTAAAGTTTAATCTTTAATTGAAGATTATGTTATGTGATGAAACCTCCAGAAATACGTCCAGCCAAAATTGGCAACCCTAGCATTGTACTAGGCTAAACCTAGTCTACTTAGCATTATACATTCCAAATCATCCTACATTCCAAAAAGACAGTGATGCCTTATGGAACACATTGCGTTCAGCAGCGATTCCGCTTTGCTGCTTTGCAACCATTTGTCCTTGTTCCTTACTCCTCACCTGAAGTCATAGTCCTCTCCTCCTCCTGCTGCTTGTGACACTGTCCAGTAACAAACTACTATACAGTGCATATAATGGGGCCCTGATCCTGATGGAGGCCTCTGGGCATTCCCGCAATATAGCCATTAAATAATAACAATAATAATTAATGCAGGGTGTGCCCTACGTAGAACTAAACCCTGCTTTTTTTGTCTCCAATTGCCAGGATACTGTGCTTATCAGCATGTCTGTAGTAGCAAGTTGTAATGTTAGAGTTCACTTTACCCGGGAGTAGCTGCTCCCTTGGGGAGCACAGATTCCTCGTTCAGCCAACCCAGAACCCCACCCACTTTGGAAAGGGAGATCCACCCAACAGGAAAGAAAAAGGACGGGATCAGTTGGGATTAGGAAGGGGGAGAAAAGAGAACCTTCCAACGTTTGCAGAAGGGGAGGAGCCTACGTAAAGTTTTAGATGAAGTTTTGGATGCTTATCTCCTTTCTAGTGTGAAATACAGACTTATGTGAGTGACAGTTAGGATTCAAATTCTTCACTTTTTTATTTCAATTTGAATAGTGGTTTTAAAAAGACACCTATCCAAAGCTCTAGGCACTTTGACACACTATATTACAACAAAATACTAGCAGCATTAAATAATTATTCCTACAGGAATTCTGCCAGCCTGCCACTTACAGAAAAACTTCTTTCTGCCCTCTCATCTGGGAAGCATAATCTTGCCCCTTTCCAAAAGCACTATGGAACAGGTTTCTTTTGCAACGTGCTCATGCAGTCATCAAATTTGGACTATTTCAGATCAAGTGGAAGAGCATGTTCCAGAGACCTGCACCCCACATAGAGAATGCCTGGTCAGATGCCCCCTTTCTTTTATAACATGGGGGAAACTGGCTCAGGACCCCTGATGACCTCAGCTGTGGCTGGTATAGAGAGAGGCAATCCTTCAGGTAGGCTAGTCCCAGACTAGTTAGGACTGCATAGCTCATAACCAACACCTTAAACTCCATCTGCCAGGGCAGATTCCAGCACACTGGTGTCAGTTACTTGTCTTACACTCTCTCTTCGGAACAGCTCTATACCCTTCTTCTCTCTGATGACAACTTCTGGCTCCTGACTAGAAGCTCACTGACTGAGGAAACTGACTCTTCCGTTACATTAAAAGTCTCATGGACCTTTCCCTGTAGTTTCTCAGGTTCTAAACAGGCATTCTGAGGATGCAACAATGCCTCCTATGATACCATTCATTCATTTATAGGCAAGAAAAATCATCTTGAGAATGACCCATAAATGCCTCAATACCAACTAGCAAGGGGCTATAAGAACATTGTGATCTGAGGACATACATTCTGATTCACCAAAGAATGTCATGTGTTGTATTAAATAAAAGCCAGGGTCACATAGGGCATTAATATAGTTGTGAAATGTATGTACAGATACCATGTAAGGAGTTGTGTGTGTACATATTGAAAATATGTCCTAAAGTCTGTCTCAAGGCAGAGTTGACAAAGGTTTTCTGTCAGACAAAAGATGTTCACGCATTGGTCTCTTGCTTCACATGTAAATTAGGCATTGAAAGCGAACACAATGGAAGCCCCACATATGCATGAGAAACCAACAGGGAGGCAGCACACTGGAGGCTAAGCTACAGGGGGTTATTCTGATTCCGGGAACAAACCATGAACTTTCGAGGATATAAAGAGAAGGCAAGGAAGACGCCCGTTATCCTGTGCCTAAGAAGTAATCAGGCAGTGTGATTACATTCATGAAAATTGGATCATAACCTGCTTGGTTGAAACACTGCAAAGGGCATTTAGAGTGAGATAAACTTTAGCCTGTTAAATTTAGTCTCTAGAAATGGACTTACAATTTTGTTTTATATGTAACCCTTTTGGTTCAATTATCCTCACTCATTTTTTCTTGAGCTTTGATAATAAACTGACATTTACAGTGAAAACAAACGATATCTCAGTGCTGTGGTATTATACAAGGAGCTGATCCTGAGCTGAATCATTCAAGCTGGTGTGTGTACTGTTCTCTTGGGAACAGCAGTCCTGGTATTTGTTCAGTAATAAGGGGTTCTGGACACGGCAAGGGAATGCTTCAAATGGACTGGGGTCTGGGGTACATCTATTGGTAACCTGCAAAGCAAAGTAAGGACTGGCATAGCCCAGAGGAGATTGTTTGGGTGACTGACAGACTGATACCCAGGCAAGCATGAGCAAGTCTCCTGCTCATGGCTGGCGGGGGGAGGAGGGGAACTGTGACATTATGCCCCATATTTTTCATAGAAATATTGTTATGATATGAATATGGCATGATTAAGTTATGTTTTGTGCAAGATGGGTCATGTGAGATATCATTGGAAAGGTTATGATTTACTGAACATGATTATCCAGTTTGTATGCATATATCATTTCTGTATTGGAAGTTAGGAATATTGACCATGTAACAATTACAACGTCTGTGTACTTGGGGAATGCCCACCAGACAGTATGCAATCAGCCTGGATGGGCCATTAGGAAGGACAATATGACTTTGAAGATACTAATCTTCCTCATTCCTGAGAAGTTTCCTGGGATGCTGCTTTGACACTGCAGGTTCAGGTGATCATGTCACCCGGTACAGGATACCATCTTGAAATGCTGGTACTTTTCCATGGGAAGGGGGTGGAAGGGTCAAATTAGTAAACAAAGCATTCCCGCCATATGCAAATCCTATTTAAAGCTGAGGAGTGAGTTAATCAGGGCCCTTCTCCACTGCCTCCCCGCCCCAGAAGGAAGACTGGTGAAAATACCTGAAGAAACAAAGAAACTAAGCTGGGGGAGGTAGGGGGTTGAGTCCAGGCGAGAAAGGTCAACATGTAAAAGGAATCCCTGGAGATTTAAGCTGCAAGCAGTGCAGTTTACCTTCAAGAAACTCTGCAACCTGCCTGAAACAACATTTAGGGTGAGAAATTATTTATAGCCATTATTCCTTAGTGTACGAAACTTAGTTTGTGTGTTTTGTTTTATTTGCTCAGTAATCTGCTTTGATCTGTTTGCTCTCCCTTATTATCACTTAACATTTACCTTTTGTAATTAATCAACTTTTTTTGCTTATTCCAAGACCCACTTTGTGCAATTCATAAGGGGGAGGGGGGCAAAACGCTGTGCATATCTTCCTCCACGTTGAGGGAGAGAGCAAATTTCATGAGCTTCCGCTGCATAAATCTCTATACAGCACAAGACAATATAATTTTGGGTTTACACTCCAGAGGGTGTGTGCACCAAAGTGCTGGGCAATTCCCCAAGCTGAGTCCTCCCACACAAAGTTGAGTGCAGTCTCTGTGTGATTCTACAGTTGGGTGTGTCCCTACCTGTGTGTATGTGCTGGAAAGGGGCTTGAGAGCCTATCACAGCAGCACAGAGTAAGGGGAACCCAGGCTGGTGGGACAGGCAGGCTCAGTGGGACCCCAGAAAATCAGGTGGCACCCTGGAAGGGGCGGGGATCCAACCCATCACAGGAACATAGTGGTTCTCAGTCTTGGGTACACCAAGAATCGTCACGTCCCCTTAAAAAACCAAACCAAACCACAGTTGTTGTGCAACAGTCATATGACCACATAGCAAGATGGCAGTGGCCTCAGCTGCGGCCTCTTCCCAGCCAGCGGGAGCTCTAGGTCAGGGGTTCTCAAACCTCAGGGGGTCGCAAAGTTATTACATGGGAGGTCGCGAGCTGTCAACCTCCACCCCGAATCCCACTTTGCCTCCAGCATTTATAATGGTGTTAAATATATAAAAAAGTGTTTTTAATGTATAAGGGGGCGTTCACATTCAGAGGCTTGCTATGTGAAAGGGGTCACCAGTAAAAAAGTTTCAGAGCCACTGCTCTAGGTCAAAAGCTTAGATGGGGCACTGTAATTTGCCTTAGGTCTAGAGGTGCTCATTCCCCGAGGGCACTTTTGGAAGCAGCCCTTGGTGCTCTGCTCTGGCTGACAAACTGTCCAGTGCATTCCTGCTGTTGCTGGGCTTCCCTGCTGGTACGTACACAGTGGGGCTCTGGCGCAGCTGCCCCCACCGAGCCTTCAGCAAGGAGAGCTAGTCCATTCACGTTAACGCTGTGAAGGAGGTACAGAATTGGGATACAGGGAGGTTTCGCCTACTCCGATTCCATTTTTCAGCTGCCCCACTGACAGAGCTTCTGCTGTTGCCAGCCCACACTGGTCGCACAGCCCAAACCACAGGAGTGCTCATGAGGCCACGTGGGGGTTGTTTTCTGTCCCAAAGGCCTGAAGAAGGGCAAGGTGAGCCCAGGCAGTGACCGTCTTCTCTTTAGACACCCACCAGTCTTCTCAGCTGCCATGACAACAGCCCATCTGGCAGACACACTTAAGGAGCTGTGATGGTAACTGGCCTAATGGCCACCCTCTCACTTAGCAGGGCTAGGAAAAGCAATGAAGTGGTACCCTGCATCACGCGGGATACCTGGCCACAGATAGGGTTGCCAACTTTCTGATTGCAGAAAACCGAACACTCTTGCCCCACCCCGTCCCTTCTCCGAGGCCCCACCTTTACTCACTCCATCCCCCCCTCCATCGCTCGCTCTCCCCCACCTTCGCTCACTTGCTCATTTTAACCTGGCTGGGGCAGGGCGCTGAGGTGCGAGAGGGGGTGAGGTCTGTGGCTGGAAGTTGCACGCTCTGGGGTGTGGCCAAAAATGAGGGGTTCAGAGTGTGGGCGGGGGCTCTGGGTTGGGGTGGGGGAGTGAGGGCTCCTGCTGGGGGTGTGTGCTCTGGTGTGGGGCCAGAGATGAAGAGATTGGGGTGTGGAAGGGGGCTCAGGGCTGGGGCAGAGGTTTGGGGTGCAAGAGAGGGTGTGGGTTCCGGGAGGGGGCTCTGGCAGAGGGTTTGCCGTGCGGGCTCCAGGAGGCGCTTACCTCAGCCGGCTCCCAGAAGCAGCTGGCACATCTGGCTCCTAGGCGCAGGGTGGCCAGGGGGCTCTGCGCACTGCCCTCGCCTACAGGTGCTGCTCCCACTGCTCCCATTGGCCACGGTTCCTGGCCAAAGGGAGCTGCGGAGCCGGCGCTTGGGGCGGGAGCAGAGCATGGAGCCCCCTGGCCACCCCAGCACCTATGAACCAGATATGCCAGCCACTTCCAGGAGCTGCAGGGAGCCTACCTTCGTCCTGCTGCACTGCCGACTAGACTTTTAATGGCCCAGTCAGCAGTGCTGACCGGAGCCACCAGGGTCCCTTTTCGACCAGGCGTTCCGGTTGAAAATCGGACACCTGGCAACCCTAGCCACAGAGGGTATGTCTACGCATAAATTACATACCTGAGACTGGCCTGGGTCAGCTGACTCGGGCTCACGAGGCCTAGTCTGTGGGGCTGTAAAATTGCAGTGTGGGGGAACGTCCCAGAGCCCGGGTTCCAACCCAAGTCTGAATGTCTGCACAGCAATTTTTAGCGCCAGAGACCAAACCCTGCAAACCTGAGTCAGCTAGCGTGGGCCAACATGCCACGGGTCTTTTATTCCAATGTAGATGTACCCAGAGGCACTTATAGAGCTGGCAGCTGCCTGCCTTCCCCACTCCTCCTGAGATTCTTTCCCTGAGGCAGCAGCATTCCAGATTAGAGAGGCGAGTGCCCCTTTGAGACTGGTATGGCGGGACTGCTCTTCTCTGTATCTAAAGAACCTATTGGGATTTAAACATTTAAAACGCCACCATCTCCAGAACTGCTAATATTTTCCTTCTCCAGGACCCACCACTATCCAGGCCTTGACAGAGCTGCCCTGTGATTCAAGCTGACACTAAAAGCTTGGATGGGAAATTAATATGAAGACAATTTAGATTCCTCGGCCCCAGGAAGCATCCATTACATTTTACAAGTAGAATTTCAACAGCTGATGCCAGACCTGCTTGCCACTCGCTCATCAGACAGCCAATTCCTTTCCCATTTTCACTGATGCCAAACAGGCATCATGGTTCAAAGTCTTATCAAATGCCCTTGCTGCAGCAAATACACAATATAATCCTCTGGTTCATTACCAGATAAGACCACAGACAGTACTTTTCGAGATCCATCAGCATTTCAGGAACAGCAGTGCAGATGTTCTTGGATTCTTTTTTATCTTAGCTTTCTCTTTCTCTTTCTCCTCTCCTTAGATTTCCCATCAAATCTGTACATTTGGCAGATTATCCATTTCTGGCACAACCAGAGGAATTGTGCTTGAAGGTCTTTTGCTTGTGGGTGTTATGGTGAAAAATGTTTAAGTGCAGTATTGAATTTCCTTTTAAAACTTATTTTTTATTAATGAAATGTACTACGGTGCACAAACCCCACTGGGGGGGCCACAGTCCTCACGTGGGAGGGATGATAGAATATATCTAGTGTAGGTACTTATATGGTCTCCATCACTATAGAATCTGAGCATCTCACAATCTTTAATGTAATTACCCTCACAGCACCACAGGTACACAATAAAAGAGAAGCTTGACAGCACTGGGTATTGTTATAGAGCCAGGTTGCCAGCTCAGATCCAACACAGATCATTCATGAACAAAACTTGTTACCAAGTGAGGGGCATTCAGAGGCTTGGTAAAATTAATTTGATTATTATCATCTATATAAAAAGATTCCAGGATTGTCATTCCGTGTGTCACTCAGAAGCCTCCAACGTCTGTTGAGTTGGTGTGAAGTGGCTTGTTTACACTTACGAATTATACCTGTTCCACAACACAGGCTTTCACCTAGTTACTATTTGTATTTCTAGAGCAACTTAGGAGCCTCATTCATGAATCAGGCCCCATTGGGCTAGATCCTGTAGAAACACAGAACAGAAAGATGGTTCCAGCCCCAAAGAGCTTGCAATCTAAGTATAAGACAAGACACAGACAGGGAAGTACAAGAAAACAATGAGAAAATATTGGTCAGCAAGATAGGCAGTGGTCTCATCACACCAATGGCCTAACTGTCATCAACTTTATTGTAGGTGTCATGACAAAGGAGAGTTTTAAGGAGGGATTTGGAGGAGGAGAATAAGATAGCTTTGCTGATATTTATGGGGAGCTCCTTCCAAGGGCCAGGGGCAACACGGGAGAAAGCATGAAGGTGCATGTTTGAAAATTTAACAAGTGAGCAATAAGAGAACATAAGAGAGCGACCATACTGGGTCAGACCAAAGGTCCATCTAGCCCAGTATTCTGTCTTCCAACAGTGGCCACTGCCAGGTGCCTCAGAGGGAATGAACAGAACAGGTAACCATCAAGTGATCTATCCCCTGTCGCCCATTCGCAGCTTCTGCCAAATAGAGGACAGGGACACCATTCCTACCCATCCTAGCTAATAGCCATTGAGGGACCTATTCTCCATGAACTTATCTAGTTCTTTTTTGAACCCTGTTATAGTCTTGGCCTTGGAGGCTGGCATCGACATTTTGATAGTGAAGAAGAGCTGATAGGCTGTGAAGGGTCTTCAAAGTGAAAAGCAGCAGCTTATGTTTGATATGATAGAGAACGGGGAGCCAGTGGAGGGATGCAAAGAGAGGGGGAACATGGCCAGAGCAACAAGCTAGCGGAATGGTCTGCAGCAGTATTCTGAATGGTTATGAGTGGGGTAAGATTGTATGTGTCAAGGCCAGAGAAAAGGATGTTGCATTGATTGAGACACAAGGTGATGAAAGCCTGGGTGAGTTTTAGCTGTGGGGATGGATAGGAAGAGCCATGGGTTACAGATGTTATGCAGAAAGAATCTGCAATGGAAAGGTTTCTGTATCACTAAAACCAGAAGCAAACTTGGCAATAATTGCTCCTTTGTTGGCAGTATCAGCAGAGAGGCTGAAGATCGAATGGCCCATGGAAATCAAGCTCCTCCCCTAACTACTAGAGGTGTTTCCTCCAGGTAAGGACAGACACACACTGGTGTGTGCCTAGCCTGCTGTGCTGCGCTCATTCTGTTGTTGAATGGTGGACTTCAGTCTCCAGGGCTCTCTGCCGAGAACTTTTCATCAGCACTAAATCCACAGGGCCAGGTTCTCAGCTGGTGTAAGCCAGCATAGCTACTCTGCTGCCCAATGGAGCTGCACCAATTCACACTGGCTGTGGATCTGTCACACAGGGTCTGTCAAAGACAACCAGAAATCTCTAATCCTTGAGATTTGCTAAAGCACATCACTGGGACAGCATGTGAGAACCCGGTTTAGTGGTTCAAAATGGCTGTGAAACGTCATTACCTGACTTTACATCTTTGAGTAGAAGGGCACATGAGTAGCCCCATTGCAGCACTCTGGGGATGAGGGAGAAGAAAGCCCTGATTGCGTTCTCCCTTTTGTCCGTATGTATCAGATTTCTTGCAGATGATGGGAAGCACTGATCCCTGAGTTCTTCGATCAGAGAAGGAGGCATGAAGATTGTCCTTTTAACGGTTCGAGCAAAATGACGGGATAGCTCTGAAGAACAGTTGTGGCGTTCCTTGGCCCTGTAAAAATGTCATGGTTTTCATGCCACAGCTACAGCAATTCTACCCGCTTGACGGGGCATCCTGACAACAATCCAGGACAAAAACACCTCACAATCGTTACCGTCAAATCCTTCCTAGGAAGAAAAACATGTCGAGCTGTCTGAGTTCAATGTCTGCTGATTTTCCTGTTTAAATTCATTTTGCTTGGACAATAATAAAAAAAAAAAAAGGGGGGGGGGGTAAGACAGAAACTCATCATGCATGCAAAGGAATTCAACCAAACCTTCACCCCGTGCAAAAGGATTTTGTGGTTGCTTAGCGTACACATAGCTGCGAACCCTCCGGGTAAAATCTAAAGAAGTTGTGCTGATTTTCAAATGTCATCAGCAGGAGCATTTGCATGCATATTTTGGATCTTTACCAGCAAAAGGGTTTAAAATCAAACTAAAGAGGTCCCTTCCCCCACTCCTGCTGTGTAAGGAGCTAAAAAATATTGCACTGGTTTATGTGATGTTCGATCTATTCCGTGCACGTGTTAGCAGCAGAGTAGCTTTGATTATGAGGAGCCTAGAAAAGCGTTTCTACAGGAAAAACTACACTTGGAGGGGACTGCGCTGAGCTGCTTTCAGTTTCCAAAGGTTCCACTTGGCTTACTCATGGGCATTCCTGGGGCACTAGGGTACCTGAGCATCTCACAAATATTAATGAAAGGAAGTATAGCCCCATTTTACAGCATGGGACACAGGCACAAAGAGGTTAAACCTGACTTGCGCAACAGCGAGCCCGTTGCAGAGCCAGGAAAAAGCTCAGGAGTCCTGACTACTCATCCAGTTCTTTAACCATCTGATCTCCCTTCCTCCTAAATGAAGCAAGGGGCTTAGTTTCCAACAGAAGGCGCTCTGGTTTGACCACCGTCAAATAGAACCAGGAATACCTGCTCTAGATAGCACTGTCAGGTGTGTTATATAAACCATGACTGGCCAATCCAGACAGTCTAATCTCTCTATTACTGTTGTTTTGTGCTGCAGTTTGTGTTTTGGAAACAAAGTCCTGATTGGCTGGTGTATGGATGCTGGGAACAGTGTTGTGTCCTCAGAATATGCTCAGCCAGTGGGTATTTTCCGTAAAGCTTTACTACTTCTCTCGCATGGGAGAGAGGCTCATGCAAAGCACTGCTCACTGGTGACAAGAGCTGGGTGAATATTGCAAAACCATTTGGGGGCATCTCCACTGGAATGGTGCCCCTTCAATCTGCAAACACTTTACTGGCACCAACCTTCATGAAAAGCAGATTTCAAAGTCACAAGAGCCAGTAGCAGCAGAAACAAAGTTTGACTTATCTGACTAATCACAACTGAGTGACACAGAGTGAATTCTGAATATTCACAATTGGCTCTTACAGGAAAGTGATCAACACAGACATCTTGTTTTTATCCTTAAACACTGAGTATGTTTTACGGTGGACATAATTCACTCAGCTGGCCTCAAAGAAAGAGAAAAAAAAATCTCATTATTTCAAAAAATATAGAAATTAAACTTGCACCTATTTTGCCATCTGGATTTTTATTAATTTATGAGGGAAGCAGTTTGATCTAGTGGTTAGAAAAGAGGAAATGAAAATCAGGACTCTTAGGGTATGTCCACTCTGCAATTAAACACCCATGGCTGGCCCGTGTCAGCTGACTTGGGATCATGGTGCTTGGGCTATGGGGCTGTTTAATTGGGGTGTAGACTTCAGGCTCAGACAGAAGCCTGGGCTCAGGGACCCTGAGGGAGTATCTACACTGCAACAGGGACCCTGTATCTACGTTGCAACAGGGACCCTGAGGGAGTATCTACAGGCTCAGGGACCCTGAGGGAGTATCTGAGCCCTGGGTTAGCATGATTTGTTTGTAGATGGAAGGGGAGTTAGCCTTGAACCTGAGTTCAAACCCTGGGCTTACACTGCAGTGCAGACATACCCTTTGGGTGTGTCTTCACTGCAGAGTTAACTCAAGCTTTTACTCGGGTGCTTCCCCTAGACCCCTCCTGTCCAGACACAAAGCCCTCTCATTCAAGTTTAGTGGTGCTTTCAAGCTGGGCTAGCTGGCATGGCTGGGAGTGTGGGTTAGGTGCAGCTTTCACTTGGGTTATTAACCTGCCCACTTTGCAATGAGGATGCAGGCTAAATCACTCAAGTGCTGATAGTCCTCCAATATCTTCCCACAATTCCCCCCAGGTGCCTGGAAAGACAGACAAGTTCTCCCACAATTCACTGAAGAACACTCATAGAGCAGCTCAACTTACTGCAGCCCAAAGAACCCGAGGGTATGCCCCCAGAAGTCCTATCAACCCACCTGGGAGTGAAGTACCATTGAGAACCCAGTATCTCAAGAGAGGCGTTGCAGTGTTGCTGCTCACAACAGGACAAGGCTACCCCAAGAGCCCAGACCTGGTTGCTAATCATTTGAGTTTATTCTGAAGAGGAGACATCCCTTGCTTCTATTTCCAGGGTTCCACCTCTGGGAGGCAGTGTATTTAGTGGACAGAGTAGAAGCACAGGGAATCAGGACACTCTGGTTCTGTTTCCAGCCCTGAGTGGAGAAAGGGGTAAACAGTGAGGTGGCAAAATTTGCAGATGATACTAAACTGCCTAAGATAGTTAAGACCAAAGCAGACTGTGAAGAACTTCAAAAAGATCTCACAAAACTAAGTGATTGGACAATAAATGGCAAATGAAATGTAATGTGGATAAATGTAAAGTAATGCACATTGGAAAAAATAACCCAACAATACATACAATACGATGGAGGCTAATTTAGCTACAGCTAATCAGGAGAAAGATCTTGGAGTCATCGTGGATAGTTCTCTGAAGACACCCACGCAGTGGGCAGCAGCAGTCAAAAAAGCACACGGGATGTTAGGAATCATTAAAAAAGGGATAGAGAATAAGACGGAGAATATCTTATTGCCCTTATATAAATCCATGGTATGCCCGCATCTTGAATACTGCGTACAGATGTGGTCTCCTCATCTCAAAAATTATATACTGGCATTAGAAAAGGTTCAGAGAAGGGCAACTAAAATGATTAGGGGTTTCGAATGGGTCCCATCTGAGGAGAGATGAAAGAGGCTAGGACTTTTCAGCTTGGAAAAGAGGAGACTAAGGGGGGATATGATAGAGGTATATAAAATCATGAGTGGTGTGGAGAAAGTGAATAAGGAAAAGTTATTTACTTGTTCCCATAATATAAGAACTAGGGGCCACCAAATGAAATTAATGGGCAGCAGGTTTAAAACAAATAAAAGGAAGGTCTTCTTCACACAGCGCACAATCAACCTGTGGAATCCCTTGCCTGAAGAGGTTGTGAAGGCTAGGACTATAACAGGGTTTAAAAGAGAACTGGATAAATTCATGGAGGTTAATGGCTATTAGCTACGATGGTCAATGAATGGTGTCCCTAGCCTCTGTTTGTCAGATAGTGGAGATGGATGGCAGGAGAGAGATCACTTGATCATTACCTGTTAGGTTCACACCCTCTGGGGCACCTGGCATTGGCCACTGTCGGTAGACAGGATACTGGGCTAGATGGACCTTTGGTCTGACCCAGTACGGCCATTCTTATGTTCTTATGTTCTCTGTATGGCCTTGAGTAGGTCACTTAACAATCCCATAGTTGTATTTACCTATTTGTTAAGTGGTTCATAAAAACATATAGATCATAGTTGGGTTATGAGACTCAACGAATCATTACGGATCATTAGATGTGAAAGATGCTACATACCACATTTTATGTATGTAATAACTAAACCCTGTTTAATTAAAAATTTCCTATTTGTACTGTGGCACATAAAAATCAGCCAGCCCCATGTATCTTTGTGGGCGTGTTTCCACAACATGAAAATGTGACAGTTCTACGTCTTCCAATAAAATCTACAAATAACCTTTCATAATTGTCTTTATTACAAAAGGTAAAAATTTCAAAAGTGTCTAAGTGACTTAAGTGTCTAAGTCCCATTTCCAAAAGCAATGTGGGCATGTAGGTGTCAAAGACTTGTTGAAAGTTAAGCCACTTTGAAAATGGGAGTTAGCCACTTTTGAAAATTGTTGCTGCTGCCACTCAGACATACTTTTTTAGTTCGGGGGGAAAAAATCTTCTTTCTCCCTCCCCCCAGGTGAGAAAAAGCTAGTCACAGAGAACATAACACAGAAGCAACAGGAACCCTCATGCTATGCACGGGAAAGGTCGTTTAAAAAGAAGGGAAGTTCTTCTTTGGTAACGAGCGTGCCTTCTACTGCCTCTTTAACTGTCAATGTCTCCAGTCTTCCAGCTGTGCTCTAAGC
Source organism: Chelonia mydas (assembly GCF_015237465.2). Taxonomy (NCBI): domain Eukaryota; kingdom Metazoa; phylum Chordata; order Testudines; family Cheloniidae; genus Chelonia; species Chelonia mydas. The sequence continues at coordinate 19,625,535 of NC_057853.1, read as the reverse complement.
TGGGCTCTTCATCTGAAACTCAATTTACAAGCAGTTTTGCTTCAGATTCCCTTCTGTTTTATTACAGAGACCATTCTCCTGGCAACACAACATCACAAAAAGCCACAGCCCCTACTGTCATAAAGACTTTCGCGACCACCATAAGCACTGTTCAACTACCCGACTCATCAGCATGCTGTGATCTTGCTACAGTCAGCATTTACCGTGCAGCTTTCTCTCTCAACCTTTGTCCATAATCACAGAGTAACACTAATACATTGTAATAACATGGTTTTTAAAGTCTCTTTCTCCATGGCCAAGCCCTCTGGGGTGATGCACAAATAGCTGGACACAATTATAACCATAAACCCCATCAGAATTCTAAGATTCAGAAGTTCACAATCTTTTCCATACTGTGGGTCACCCTTTAGTAAAGGTTTAATCTCTTAGGCACCTCCTCATCCCATTCACAAGTAGCTCCCTACATCCTGATAGAGAGATTGTTTTGTGGGCCCCTTCCCTCGTATGCACAAATCATAGAATCATAGAAGATTAGAGTTGGAAGAGACCTCAGGAGGTTATCTAGTCCAACCCCCTGCTCAAAGCAGGACCAACCTCAACTAAATCATCCCAGCCAGGGCTTTGTCAAGCTGGGCCCACCTCTCTAGGTAACCCATTCCAGTGCTTTACCACTCTCCTAGTGAAATAGTTTTTCCTAATATCCAACCTAGGCCGCCCCCCGCTGCAACTTGAGACCATTGCTCCTTGTTCTGTCATCTGCCACCACTGAGAACAGCCTAGCTCCATCCTCTCTGGAACCCCCCTTCAGGTAGCTGAAGGCTGCTATCAAATCCCCCCTCACTCTTCTCTTCTGCAGACTAAATAAGTCCAATTCCCTCAGCCTCTCCTCATAAGTCATGTGCCCCAGCCCCCTAATCATTTTCGTTGCCCTCCGCTGGACTTTCTCCAATTTGTCGACATCCTTTCTGTAGTGGGGGGCCAACGTTGGACGCAATACTTCAGATGTGGCCTCACCAGTGCCAAACAGAGAGGAATAATCACTTCCCTCAATCTGCTGGCAACGCTCCTACTAATGCAGCCCAATATGCCGTTAGCCTTCTTGGCAACAAGGGCACACTGCTGACTCATATCCAGCTCTTTGTCCACTGTAATGCCCAGGTCCTTTTTTGCAGAACTGCCGATTAGCCAGTCGGCCCCCAGCCTGTAGCAGTGCATGGGATTCTTCCGTCCTAAGTGCAGGACTCTGCACTTGTCCTTGTTGAACCTCATCAGATTTCTTTTGGCCCAATCCTCCAATTTGTCTAGGTCACTCTGGACCCTATCCCTACCCTCCAGCATATCTACCTCTTCCCCCAGCTTAGTGTCATCCGTGAATTTGCTGAGGGTGTAATCCATCCCATCATCCTTTGTGGATTTGAGCCACAAATATAGTAAAAAGCACCACCTCCCCATCATAATCACATATCATCCCTGTGGCAACCATATGGAAAAGTAACTTTAGGAAAACATTTGACGTATTTCCTACTGCTCTTTAATGGCATGCACTAGCTGGACTGAGGGGAAGGAGCCAGAACTGCCACTTAGCTTTCTGTGGATCACCAGCAAGTGCGCCACAGACCAAGGCTCGGAAACTTCTGCTCTGAGTATCAGAATCCTGGGCAAAGATAGGCAGGACTAGTAGCATGAGCTAAATAGGCAGGTACAACCGCTGGGGTTTGGAGTCAGTATCAAGGTTAATAGTCAGGCCAACAGGCAGAGCCGGAGACAGGTCAAGGATCAGACTGAGGGTCAATACCAAGTATCAACGGTTCAAGTGGCAGTCAAGGTCCAAGGCAGAGCAGAGGTCAATATCAGGAGTTCAGGAACAGACAATGCAGTGGGGTCATGGCAGCTAGCTAGCTAGTGATCTGCTTTGTTGTCCAGGCACTTCCTGGAATGCCCCCTGGGTTCTTAGAAGGCAGGGAGCCAATCAAGTGAAAGAAATGTCAAAAATATCAGAATCCACCCAGGTATGGAAATTCCATTTTCTGACAAGTTCTAGCCCAGAACCTGAAAGCTCCGCCACAACTCTGGCTTGCAGGGTATCCACACCCAACCCAGGGAACCCATCTGCACTCCAGACCCTGAAAGGTGATGGCTACAGCTGCTACATCATCACTGCTGTCATGTGGCAAGGAGCTGGAAGACAATGCTGGGTGCTGATACACATGTGAGCACTCCTAGAAATCTCCAAGGCACTTGTACATCCACCCTTGTCGGGACAAGTAGTTTTAGCTGTTGCACTAAGGTTTATCCAGTGCAGGTGTGTGACAGCGTGCGCTCTGCTACAAAACGAAGAGGAGTATGAAATCCTTCCCATTTAACATGGTGCGGGGGGGAGTTGTATGGATTTTGCTGTGGGGATCAGAAGCCTTTGGACAGATGATGTTAAAAAACAAAAAGCCTGACTTATTATATTACAGGTATTTTGTCTTCCTGCACAGAAGCCAGTTTGTGCACGGTGCCAGCATCTCACTGGCAGAATGACTGATCTTAGACATTCAGCAATGCCACTGCCCTCTCTGTGCCGGCCCCACGTGCCAGGCCACCACTGCCCCTGCCTTGTATCTGTCCCCTGTGCCAGGACATCACCGCAGCTCTGACTGTACCTGTCTCCAGTGCCAGGCTTCTGCCACCACCTTCCCTGGGCTGGCAAGCCACTGCCCTGCCTGCATCTGCTTCATGTTCCAGGTCACTGCTGCCCTGCCTCTATCTGCCATGTCTTTTAATTTCCCTCAGGACTCCCCCCGCCCTTTGCTAACGCTAACAAACAACAACAACAGAGATTTTAATGATCACAAAATCTCTGTAAGGAGAGAGTGATGAAATATTGATGAGGTGATGCTAGTGGGTAGCTACAATGCCTCCTTCCAGTGCAATCTTCACAACAACAAAACATCTTCCCTGAAAGCGATCAACAATTCATTTTACAGAAGTGTGGCTCTTCGGGGATTTGTGGAGGAGAGGGGCTTCTGAGGATCTTCTGTTTCAAGTTCTTGCATGAAGAGGGGGCTGTTTCCCCCCAAGCCCTTTGGGAAGCATCGAACTCTTGACAGGGATGCAAAACATGATCAGAGGAGTCCAGCATCATTCTCTGCTTGGTCTAACTAATAGCCATGCTTTTAGGCTGAGAGTCAGAAGACACCTCTTTCTACACTTACTTTCTAACTCCTTATACTCCTCTGGGATTCAGGCTGACTGAGTACCATGTTGGGACCAGCCTGCTGCCCTGCAATAGGAAACTGAGATTTGCTCTTGCTCACAATGCCCTAATAGCCTTCAGACAGAATCACTTGAGATGTGTCACAGAGATGTCTGATAGCATTGATTCACCTTGCTACAAGACAGACACTTGTGGGACTTTCCCCCAGGACATAATTTTTAGCAGCCATGTGTATTTTTGATGTTTTGGCAGGCTAGTTGGGTTTGTTTCATATGTATGGTTTCAGCCAGGCCACCACTTCCCCTACCAGGTATCTGTCCCCCTGTGCCAAGATACTACCACACGCTCTGACTATGCCCGCCCCCTGTGCCAGGCTTCTGCCACCACTCTACCTGGACCGGGCAGCCACTGTGCTGCCTGCATCTGCCCCATATTCCAGGATGCCACCACTGCCCCGCCTGCCGTGCACTACAGCTATGCAGCTGTAGCACCTGGAGTGTAGACAGGCCCTCAGTCCACATGGGGAGTGCAGGATAGCTATTGTGCTTTGAACTCATACCCTAGCTATTTCACACTAACTTATCTGTGAATTCCCATGTAGACAAGCCCTAAGAGAGACAGATCTTGGGCACTAGCTCGACCCAAGAGAAGTAACTTACATGACAGTGGACCCAAAAACTTTAATCACATTAATCATTCTGAAACATGGATTAGCTTTACACGTCAATGTTCATTGTGTAACATGGGTGGCTCTGTGGGCAAATTCTATTTACAAAATGTATTAAAGAGAGCTGGGCAGATACAGCAGAAAACTTGCCACCGCTATTTAATTCTTTAAGGAATTTGTTTCAGCTACATTCGAGCCACTTTTGCATTCCAGATTCTTGCAGAAGCATGGTACGAACAGGCGCACTCAAGGAAAGATAGTTTAAGCTTGCCCCAAGTCCTCACAAAAACAGAATTTTCAGTTTTCTTTCCGTGAGCATTCACAGTACAAACCCAGTCCAACTGGAGCACTGAAACAATGCCACGTGATTTATGTGACCTATCATAAGTAAGCCACACAGCTCCATAATGAACATGACCCATAGATAAAGGGAGATTGCAAATAGTCTGTATGATCCAAATAATCTGTATGATCAGTTCTGAGATAATTGCAATCTCTTTGCTGACATTCCTTAAACCGAAATAGATAAAAAAATAGATTATTGGAACTAAGCTCGAGCAATAAGCACATATAATACAGAGAATTTGTACTCATTTCACTGATCCATCAGAAATACTTATAAGTCATTGAACTTCTAGTCCATCCCACCACCCCTTCCACCTCCCACGGGACAGGGGCTGTTCCGTACTGTACATTTAGTAGTGTTTTGTCCAGCCTAATTTTAAAACAACCTAAGTGTTAAGGCTTCCACTTCTCTGCATTTTCTCAACTAGTCATACTGTTGCTGTTCAAAGTGATAACATTTGTAGAAGACTTGTCACTTGGGTTTTGGTTTTATTTTTTTGCTGTACATCACCATTTAGCTGGATTATAAACCAGTTCCATCATAATCAGTCATAACAATAGGCTATTTAGCACAACAAAGAAATACCAGCTTGCCTTCTTGACAGCAGGCATTCTCTTGTCTTGTTTTGTTACACTTGAAGGGAAAAGCCACCAAAATCATTTGAAGAAACACACAGTGGGAAGGGGGAAGAGATAAATTAAGTTGTAAACAACAATGGAAAAGCTACGGCTGAGTGGTCAGGCAGTTCAGACTTTTGCAGCTTCAGAGATTTGTCAGTCAGTCCAAAAGTTTGGAGATGCCAGTGATTCAATGACATGATCACAACGGATGAGATTGCTGCTGCAAAACTGTGGTTTTCTGCACCCAAGGGTTAATTTGAGGAACAGAAATCCTGGAAAAAGACTGCAGTCTCAAGACTGGAAAATACCACCTTGGGTCCCCATTTCCAAGGCCTTGTGGTTCCATTCCTTTGTAGTTAATTTTCTTGTTGAACTTACTTTAGATCAGATTATTGAGATATGCATGAGCCAGAATTATAGCATGGAGTCGAGCTGCAGAAGCTGGGCATCGCTGCCAGACATATGGGTACCAGAGAACCTCCCTTCCAATATATCCTGGCTTACACCTTCCTGCCTTCTCACTGATAAAAGCCCTTGGCACTACTGAGCCCACCTGTGCTCTGTTCCACATCAAACTCCTTCTGCTCTTTTTTCACAAAAGGAGTATGTAAAATGGCAGGGTCACCCAACAGAAGTCTAGTGCAGGGAGAGAGCTCTCTCACAGCTCCTTGTTGTCAGGGAACTTTAGCAGAACAAGTTTCAAACTAAAACAAGGGATTTGCTATTAGGAGGGAAAACAAACAAACAAAAACCAGGCCTGCTCAGACGGACATAAAACTAGTCTTTCTACCCTGAACTAGCTTATCCAAGGGTCCTACTTAGCTGGTTTGCTACTAATATTCTCCCATGCCTCAAGAATGAGAGAGAGACCTGGCCTTCCGATTGAGCCTTCAGTTGGATGTCCCACTTCCTTACCCAAATCCCTACCTGTTTGGATATGAGGAGCAGAAAGGTGTAACAAGGAATCAGCTCCCTGTTGGCCAGCGCTAGGTTCTCTGCTCACTGCCAGCTACAGAACAGAATTACTTCAAGACAGTAACAAAACTCCCCTTCCCCGCTCTTGAACTGACTTCTGGGTTAAATCAAAGGCTTGAACAAACAGAGAGGTCTTACACTCCATTCCAAAGCTCACCAGGAAGTCTGTTTCTGGGAGACAACCAGAATGCCAGAGGTGCGAGCATCCACTGGGGACCCCTTGTCACTGGTCTTGGACAGTTTCACCGCAGCAACCAGCGGTGAGGGTGACCCAATAGATTTCAACCAAGAAAATCCTAAATAGATTCACTGCAATGCTGCTACTCATAGGTTTGGCTCAGTGAATGGTTGGGTTTTCCTCCCGGCTCTTAACATAGTGAATATGCAATGGTTATCGTCTCAATTCACTGCCATCCTGAGGTTTGCCCTTATCATTAATTCAAGCAACCAAATTTTACAAGAAGATTGTATTTACAGACATATACTGGAGAAGACTTTGCCCTCCTGGTTTGGTCATGTTTAGGGATTTTTCCTGCCGGACCTCCAATACTTTCCCATTTCTCTCTCTTGCCTCGGAAAGACCCAACCTATGTTTTACACACCTGAGTTTGAGTGAATGAGGCCCACCTGCATGGACTGCCAGGGTGAGTCAGAGGAAGGGCTGTGTACACACCTCCAAAAGCCTCACATTCTGACACAGGCTCATTTAGAAAGGAGGGACCAGAAAATATTTGGTATTGTGCAAGTTAACTTGCCTGGACCTGCATTCATTTTGTAGATGCAGTCTGTATGCGAACCTTCACAAAGGCCTTCTGATAAGTTTTGGTCATGCCTACGCTTACAGGTCAGGATGTAATGTGAGCGACACTGCATATCCATTGGCGCACAGAAGTCCAATCAAAGGCGTGTAGCTGCGGTTCATAAGAACAAACCCACTAGAACCCGACAAACGTAGCTGAGCTCTGAGTCCTTTGGTGACATGAGATAAAAGAAATAATGGAAGAATTTCACACAAAGAAGAGGCTAAAATGGAGAGGGTGAGTGTGAAGAGAGGTGGGGAAGAGAATGATATTTCACAGAGAAACCTGAGCAAAATCCCCAAGTCATAACAAGATGTGAAAGCTCAGCTGTGTAAACAATTTAAGGCCTCCCTAACAAGAAGACTGCAACACAAACGATCGTTCAAAATCACTGTAAATTTTCTCATGCCAAAGCTGACCACAGTCACTTTTTTCTATTTTCTAAAATAAACCAGACCAAGTGCCTTTCCCCTAGATCAACATACTGACCTTCAGAGATGCTCTCTCCTCTTTTTTGGTTCATAGGTGGTCAAAATGGCTCATTCGTTTTGACAGTTTATAATCCCATAACATGTACCTCTCTAGATTTGGTACTCAGTGAATAAAATGTTGGGGGCCTTGTACATGGTGATGTTGCTTACACCTGTGCAAAGTGAGCACAAAGTGGGAGTCAAAACTACCCAATCAGATTGGCAGTGTTCTATGCTCACCCGGCACTAGTGCAAATGACTATATATGGTGCAGGGCGAGGGATCATCAGCTCCTCAACGCTGCATATTTATACTCCAAACAATGGGTGTGACCTTGCTTCCATTGAGGTCCTTGGGAAGCCTCTCGTGGAATTCAATGAAAGCAGGAACAAGTTCTGTCTTTGCATTATCTTTGCCAATGGCAATAACCAAGAAGAATCGGCCAGTTCTGCCTTCCAGTCCTCATCTTCCCCCGCGCAAAGAGACACAACCTTAGCTCTGTTAATGGAAACCTGAATTTGAAAAGGTGAGTTTCTTGTTTCTGACTGTGGAATTTTAGCTTAGAAAATACACCAGTGAATGAGCTTTCATGTACTAGCATCACAGCTATCAAGGACTGCCAAGCAGCTACTTTGATAAATAGCTCTCATGGAGAAGAAGGGGAGAGTGGGAGGAGAGAAGGGGTGGGAGGTAGATGTCAGCCTTTTGATGGCAGCATTGGTACATGGAAGCGAGATGCAGAACCCCATCAAAATGCTTTGATGTGCAAAGGAACCTGATCATGACAACTGCCTGATTTATTTTGCTTCCTTCTGAGATACAAAATATTCCATGCACAGTGGCCCTAGATGAGGTGGGGTGATGTGGGACGTGTAATAATGTTAATGTGAACTTCCAACTGCTTGTTTTCTTGCTATGAGAAAATTTGCTCTGAGCAACAGAAGGGAGTTAATCACAGCCATCAGATGTAGTTTCTAACAGAGTGGGAGCTCGGCAGTGCAGCCAGCTGAAACTGGGAGAAATGCCCCTTGACTTAGAGAAAGGCTGTTGCAGCCCAAGCCACGGCACCTTGGTCAAGTAGTTGACTTCAGTGGGATTATTCACATGCTTAAAAAGTTAAACGTGTTTAGGTACTTTGCTAGATCAGGACCAGAGTGCTGAGCCACTGATCAGATCTCACAAGGTAGATAGACATAGGCCTGGTCAATACTTGGATGGGAAAACACCAAGTGACAAGTCAAATCTAGATGCTGCTGGAAGTGGTATTGATGGTTCAGTAAAAGAGATAGAATTGAACCATTACCCTAACAAAGGGCTACGAGGTGCTGTGTTTCAGACGAGATACAAAACTAAGATCCTTTCTACTCCTGGTGACAACACATCCCATGCCACTTCAAAAAGAGGAGTAATGGCTTCAACATCCTGACCAAACTCCATTTTAAGCTCACACATTTTACATGCCTAAAATTCTCCTTAATGTTTCAATTGCATACAACAGTCTTCCTCACTTTCTGTTCAAAACTACTGCCTAGTATTGCTGCCTGAAGTTAAACAGATGTTGAATTTTATCCCAAAGGTGGTTGCATTTTAGTGCTGAATGAAGCAATTCTTGTAAATATACTGTATTATATAAAGCATGTCAAGTGTTTTGGGATACCCCAAAATGAAAAATATCATACACATGTGCAACTATTACAAACATTTAAAAGCACCATCATAGCTTATCTCCATGTCAGGCTGTGGAGTTGCAAAATCAGGTCTATTTTTAAATGAGAATTAGACAGCACATAGGGCAAGCTCACTATAAGCTAATAATGTATTTTAAGTGCAAATCCAAAGCCATAGTAAATGGGAGGAACAGTACAGGGTGGAAAAGAAGGGCAATGAAATACAGCCCCCTGGTGTTCAATTACTTCTGGCTCATCCTCCCAAATGAGCTCTTTGCCTCCATAAATGAGAGGAAACAGAAACACTCACACTGCTGAGATAGAAGGTAATTATTCTTGCACAGTGTGAGAGGAAAACACACATGCGAACAACTTCGGATCATGGGACTGTGTTTGCATCAGGACTAAGAAAAACACACTCTTAAAAACGGGCTTGGCTCATGGTATTGCACAGGTATCTGCCACCGTCGACATTACTGTACTCATTGTTAAACTCCGTCCGTGTGCTTGGTCAAGAGAGTTTGAGATCTAGACGACTCCCATAGAAAAATACAGCACACTGAGAGATCCACAGGAAGGAGTCACCAAGGATCCTTTAAAAAATGTCCCTTAAAAAAGTCTCTTGTGTAGATGTAATGGAAGAAGTGGGTCTCTTGGAGGGGCTTGAATGAGGAGAGGGTGGTTTCCTGGTGGATGGTGACTGTGAAGTAGTTCCATAGGCAGGGGCAGAACAGAAGGTATGATGATGGGAGTGGATGAAGGAAATGAAGGAGGCACAGAAGCTAAGTGACAAGGATGACATGGGAATGTGATAGTAGATGAGATCTGGGTCATAGACTGGATTAGAGCTGGGTAGAACCTTGAAGGCTAGAGCAAGAACTTGCTACATTGAGCAAGGGAGAACCAGTGGAGCAGTTCAAAGAGGGACCTGGTCTGATCAATTGAAAAGGGCAATGTTTTGGCTGCTTCTTTTTGGTCAGTTCAGAGGGAAGTGATCCTGATATTAGGTGGGCCAGAGGAGGGGGAGGTTGCAGCAGCTAACAAGGAAGTGGACAACTGTTTTAGCTATTTGGATGGACAGGAAGGGTTGGAATTACATCTCAAAACTCTTCTCTGAAATGAGAATGGAGGGCAAAAATGGCAGACCTGACAGTCAATAAAGGATTTGGATAGCTCAGAGAGCTGGTAATGAGGTATGGGTTTTCTACACCAGTGGTTCTCAAACTAGGACCGCCGTTTGTTCAGGGAAAGCCCCTGGCGGGCAGGGCCGGTTTGTTTACCTGCCGCATCTGCAGGTTCGGCCGATTGCAGCTCCCACTGGCTGCGGTTCGCCGCTCCAGGCCAATGGGGGTTGCAGGAAGGGCGGTGATTGTACAGTTTCTCCTTTGTGCCAATCTACACAGAACATGAGATGCTACAGTCCCCAGCATTAGAGCCTTGGCTCTTTTATTCAAACTGTAGCAGCTCATGCTTTTAACTCTGGAGATCGCTGGGTCAACCCCTGGTGTGTTGACCAAGAGTGTGACCGTCGCACACACACAGAGACTAAATGTGCTATTCCAAAGAACACTAAGCAGAGACTTAGGTGCGAGTGACAAAATCTTTGCTAAAAGAATCTTTGTAACAACTAGCCTAACCTGTTCCATCCTCCCATTGTAATACCACTGAAAGAACTTGAACATCAGCACACATGCCTTAACAAACAAAAAATTGTTAGATGAGCCATTCATTTGGTCTTTCCTTTCACAATTGGCCTAGAACACAACAACAGCTGCAAAAATGACAAATCAACCTGAACAGATAATGTTTCTTCTGAGACCTTTCTGGGAAACTTTCCACTTTCTGGTCTCTCTGTAGGTTCTCAGGAATTGTACCTGAAGAGCGTATTTGCATATCAGATGACATGCTGAGGCCAATTGGTCTGATTTCCAATCTCACATAATCGACTGTATAAAGTCGCTTTCTAAAAAATCGACTTCTATAAATTCGACCTAATTTCATAGTGGAGACATACCCTTACAGTGTACACTGGGAGTAACTCGGGCTCAATGCCTGTCAGGTTATGTATTGTGGCTACATGATAGATTTAATGAATGCATGGTGTTCTCAGCTCCCCTTCTAAGCAGCACTTACTTGGACTTCTCAGGAGCCATCTCTCTTTTTCTCACCATAGCTGGAGGTTAGCTAGATCTCATCTACCTATAAGACCCTGAGTGAAATGCACAATTTCTGATGCCTGGATTAATATTTTTGAGGGTTGTTCCTTTAAAACCAAAGAACTTAGAAAATCAGGACATTTCTGTGACCTTTCCAGAGAAGTGTAGATTTGGTTATGAAACTTTCGGTAGTTCTAAACAGCATGGAAGAAAGAAGAATACAATTCTTCTTGCACCATGTGTTACTCACATATGAAAAACATACTGTTAAACACCTTCTTCTGGAGCACATTTTGTGTGTCACTGTACAAGAAAAATATTTGATCAACCCCTGTATAGTATGGTTACTTTTATGTGCCTAAATAAGAAAAGGGTCTTATCCTAATTCACAAATTTAGTTTGTGGAAGGTTAAATTTCCTTTATGAACTTTGCCCTTTCTAAAAAATTTTATTACAATAATTCAATGAAAGACAATAGCTGAGGAGAAATCTTAGGTCAAGTATTCAGAAGTCCTTACATTTTTACAGTCTCATTTGGCTGAAGAGTTTAAATTTGCAGTTTTCTTGGAGATTAGAACTAGCATTTTCAAAGGAGCATGCAGGAGCTAGGCACCCAATTGAGATTTGAGCTCCTAACTCACTCAAGCTCTTCTTAAAATCCAAACGTAACATGGTATTTTATGAGTGCAATTTATAGGAATGAGTGTGTGTTGAGGGAGTGGGGCAATCAAAATCCCAGCTAGCCTTCAGCTGGCAGAGCATCGGGCTCTTAATCTGAGGGTGTAGGGTTCGAGCAGTAGGTTAATGTTGCCAAATATATAAATGGGACTATGTGATGGAGCTGCCTGTGATAGGAGAGGATTGGACTCCTTCATGTCTAATTCATTTAATTTCTAATAAATATCTACGTTTGGGGATTCTTATCCCAGAGTTATCAGAATTATCCAGAATCCATGACTCTGCCAAATTGGGTAAAAATGCTCAAAAAGAAACCCAAAAGAAATCAACAACATACAAGTGGAAGGAAGGTATGTGAGAAATAAATATGAGTAAGGATACAGCCCAAAGAGCCAATAAGTTCCTACACATTTATGAAAACCACCCACTGGCCTCATCTTAATCTTCCCACAAAAGCAATCAGGAAGTACAACATTAATAGCAAACAGACAACAAGTAGGAGTCCTACCACTTTATCAATGAAAGCACAGAGAAAAACAGTAACATGATGAGTGGCATACAGTTCTAGATGGGTCACACAGCCTATCTGTCTAGTGTCTATGTGAGCATGCAATGAAAACTATTCACTGAAATATGCTGAGTTTCTTTGTAGGGCAGCCATCTGTCTTTCTTATATGCAACAGTAAATGCAGATGGCTCTAGGATGTATGCATACCAACAAAATGCCAAAAAGAGTACTCTTAAAAAAACCTTAGTGCTCTGACTAGTCAGACTGAGCCATTCACATGAATGGATCAATCTGTAAACTATAATGTGGAATACAATACATTATTATTACATTTCTATAGCGCTACTCATTCCCAGGAGTCTCCAGGTGATTCACTCTCTTAACTGATTCCCATCCCCCAAGACTGAAATGCAGCCACCTCTGCTGCAGAATACAGCAGCTACGACTGCTGCATAGCAAAACTTCACAACTATTTAGGGCAGGATGTGGAGAAAAATACTGAGTCCTACTAAAACTGCAGGAAGGATTTTTGGTAGGATGAAGATCCCCAAATGAATAAGGATCCCAGGATTAGCATGGTGTCTACACTTGCAAAGTGTGTCATGGGGGCTGCAATGATCACAAATGACCACGTCCTCCATTTTCTATATTACCTAAAAGGCATCCCTTCCAGCAGCGCTATTGTGGGATGACAGGCTCATTACTAACTCAAAAGGAAAACCATCACCTACTGAATCACTAATGCTGTTTCCTGAAACACACTGGATTTTTTTTCAGGATTTCTCCATACATGTCTGGACCCAGGCCAACACTACTTGCTTGTTAGATCTGACAAGATCACAGCGAGAGGTGGAAAGGATTCAAGCAGAACAGAATATTGGACATTTCAGAAGAGAGTCACTCCGGCTTCAGTAGAATCGAGAGCTTCCTTCAGTTTCATGCTGGATCCCCCCCAATGAGTAGACCGTGAATGGATCCACACAGATTTCAGAAGCCACCAAGAGAAAGGAAAGCATATGGTCATGTTAATAATTACACAGCCAGAAAAAAGGCACAGATTCCCAGAGCAATCACATGGAGTTAAAAGGTCAAAAAGAAGACAGAGAGAAGCAAATGGAACAGCAGTTTGTGCTAAAAAGCAGCACAGTAACACATGAACTATGCCAGCAACCTTAGGGATACTCATAGAAATGTGTCCAATCAAATAAGAGCTAACAACAGAAAACAAATCCCAAAATGGGCTTTGCCTTCCATTGCTCTCAAGCTTTCCTATTCTAAAAAACAGTAATACACTGTCACTGAGCAAGGGACTTTTCTCCACTGTATTTTAACACTAAAGTCCTCTTCTGATGGGGGTGTCAGTGACAAGGTGCAATGAATTTAGAAGCCTTTTGTCCCTTCCTCTACCTTTTTCTTTTTTTAACATGGAAAAAAAAGACCCATGGTATCCAAGAGCAGAATCTTGCCCTAGATAGGTTGGCCCAATGTCTGCCCTCATTTATACTGTAGTCAGTCAAGAGTAACTCCAAATGGAGCGTATTATCCAATGGTGTAAACAGAACTACTCCAAGACTGCACCAAAGACTCTCAGACTATAAAGCCAGAAGGGACTATCCTAAGCATCTAGTCTGACCTCCTGCACATCGCAGGCCACAGAACCATTCCCACCCACTCCTGTAATAGGCCCATCTGGCTAAGTTACTGAAGTCCTCAAATCTTGATTTAAAGACTTCAAGTTTACAGACAATCCACCCTTTACTCTAATTCAAACCAGCAAATGACCCAGGCCCCATGCTGCAGAGGAAGGCAAAAAACAACAACCAGGGTCTCTGCCAATCTGACCTGGGGGGAAATGCCTTCTCAACACCAAACAGAGTGATCAGTTAGACCCTAAACATATGGGTGAGACCCACCAGCCAGACACCTGGGAAAGAATTTTCTGTAGTAACTCAGAGCTCGCCGCATCTAGTGTCCCATCTCCGGCCATTGGAGATATTTGCTGCTATGCCATTGTACACATTATCACCATACCATCCTCTCCATAAACTTATCAAACTCAGTCTTGAAACAAGTTGGGTTTTTTTGCTCCCATTACTCCCCTTGCAAGGCTGTTCTAGAATTTCACTCCTCTGATGGTTAGAAATCTTCATCTAATTTCAAGCCTAAACTTATAGATGGTCGGTTTATACCCATTTGTTCTTGTGCTAATACTGGCCCTTAACTTAAATAACTCCTATATCTCCCTGCTGTTTATCCTTTATCTGTCCCCTCAGCCTTCATTTTGTTAGATAAAACAAGCCAAGCTCCTTAAGTCTCCTCTTGTAAGGCAGGTTCTCCATTCCTCTGATCATCCTAGTAGCCCTTCTCTGTACCTGTTCCTATTAGAATGCATTCTTTGTTAAACATGGGAGACCATCACCATAGCTGAGTGCAGAATCTGGCACAGCATGTCTTACTACGCATAAAATCCAGAGACCAAATAAGGCAGATACAGGTAGGAGTTTCTCATATGCGGTTCCACCAGTCCCGAGGCGTAAGCCCTCCATCTGTTTGGCTGAAGTCCATTAGCTTCTGCTGAAGTTAATGGGAGCTGTCATAAATATAAAGGGAAGGGTAACAACCTTTATGTATGCAGTAATATAAAATCCCTCTTGACCAGAGGTACAGAATCCCCTTACCTGTAAGGAGTTAATCAGTTCAATTAACCAAGTTGGCACCTGACCAGAAGGACCAATGGGGAAAGAAGATACTTTCAAATCTGGGGGTGTGGGGGAGAAGCAGTGGTGAGCTGGAACCGGTTTGCACCGGTTTGTGTGAACCGGTTGTTAAATTTTGAAGCCAGTTTAGAACCAGTTGTTAAAGGGGTGGGGAAGCTCAGGCGAGATGGACAGGATGTGGCCCACGGGACTGTCCTGTCCGTCCCACCTGAGCTCTTGACTGGGGAGGCTCCCATGTGAATTTTTACTGACCCGGCGGCACTCCGAGCCTTTGGCGGCACTTCAGCAGCGGGTCCTTCACTCGCTCCGGGTCTTCAGCGGCATTTCGGCGGCGGGTCCTTCAGTTCTACCAAAGACCCAGAGGGACTGAAGGACGTGCCGCCGAAGTGCCACCGAAGACCCGGAGCGAGTGAAGGAACCGGTTCTTGAGCTTCTGGCAGCTCATCACTGGGGAGAAGGCTTTGTTTTTGTGCTCTGTGTTTGTTCTCTCGGGAGACAAAGAGAGAGACCAAGCAAGTAATCCAGCTCCTACTGAATGATACGTCTAAAATTACAGGAATAGTAAGTAATAGCAAGGAAATGCATTGGAGTATCTTTTGTTTTGGCTTGTGAATTTTCCCTATGCTTAGAGGGAGGTTTATCCCTGTTTTTTATAACTTTAAAGTTTTGCCTGGAGGGGAATCCTCTGTGTTTTGATTCTGATTACCCTGTAAAATTACCTTCCATCCTGATTTTACAGAGGTGCTTCTTGTACTTTTTTTTCTTTATAATAAAGTTCTGGTTTTTTTAAGAATCTGATTGGTTTTTGTGTCCTAAAAACCCATGGATTTGGTCTGTGCTCACCTGTACCAATTGGTGAGGATATTATTCTCAAGCCTCCCCAGGAAAGTGGGTGAAGAGGCTTGCGGGGAATATTTTGGGGAACAGGAACTCCAAGTGGTTTTTTTCCTTGAATCTTTGTCTAACTCACTTGGTGGTGGCAGCGAATTCCGTCCAAGGACAAGAAGGGATTTTTGCCTTGGGGAAGTTTTAACCTAAGCTGGTAGAAATAAACTTAGAAGGTCTTTCATGAGGGTCCCCACATCTGTACCCCAGAGTTCAGAGTGGGGAGGGAACCCCGACAGGAGTGGTGTCCACACAGTAATGTGAGGTACAATCTATCCCCCAGGATTTCCAGCACACCCTGCTAATACAAAGTCTAGGCTATTATTAGGGCTCCGTGTCTGTCACGGAGGTTGCGGAAGCCATGGATTCTGTGACTTTCTGCTACCTTTGTGACTTCTCCACGGCCAGTGTGGGTGACCCCATGGCTGCCCAAGCAGCTGGCCCCCATTACCACTGGAGCAGCGGCCGATGCGGCTGGCCCCAGGGACTGCCTGAACAGCGACTGATGCAACTGGCTCTGGGGACCACCTGAGCAGCGGTCCTGGAGACAGCAAGAACAGCCACAACTCAGTAGCCTCCAGCAGCGATCCCGGAGCAGCCGGAGCAGTGGAGAGGGGAAGCCCCCAGTGGTGGCTGAAGCAGCCACTGCTCTGTGGCCCCCAGCAGCGGGTCCCCGGAGTGCCTCCCCCCAACAGTGCCCCCTCCCAAACGATTTAATCAGGGGTATTTATGGTGCAAATCATAGACTGGTCACCAGGACATGAATTTTTGCTTATTCTCCATGACCTATCCATGTCTTTTACTAAAAATAGCCATGACTAAATCATAACCTTAGCTATTATTGAAGAGAAACTGCCAAGTAAGTGGTCGTCTTGTGATGGGGCAAACATCAACTGATTAGCAGACTGGACCACCATTACAAACAAGACCACAGTAAGGAGAAATAAAATTGATGGGCCCAGCATACACTTCTTTGCATATTATGCCTATTCACTACCCAAAAGACACTCCATTACATATCTGGTGTGTGTTTGTACTAACTCCCACCTGTTCCTGTAGTTCCCATCTTATTGTATCTACAGTCACTACAACTAAGGGCTGCTCTACAGTATTTTGATTAGGGGGGTAGTTTACTGAAATCATTATACTAGTACAACCCCCTAGTGTGGATGCAGTTATAACCGTGTCTGTTTACAGCCTGCTATCTCAGTACTTGCTATAAGTTCTGAGCTTCATGTGGCTTTGTTTGTGGCAAGTTTTCACAGAAACAGATGTTTCAGATGCTTTGGAAATTTGCTCAGCCATACACAAGAAAAATATGTCCCCATATGCTTCCTGTACAATCTCACAAAGGCTCCTGACCCCATCTACCATTTACATTGTAAATCATAAACACTGCCCAGGTGACACTATAAATTCGAATGCAAACAAACATTTTATCTCATCTCTTGCTCCGAAGCCTCCTCAGGGAGTACAGGCTCATCTAGCTCTAACTTTATTAAAGGCTGGTGAACATCTCATGACAAATATTTACTTGGGCACTGACCCTTGAAATAAACATAACTCATTTCATTGCTGATTCAGTCCGTACTTCAGCACCTAGTACTGATAGTGTGTATGATTCCTGGCAGTGTGAGGTCTTTAGACTCTCTCCCTTTCTGGCTGTCTAGGAATTTAAAACTACTACTGATCTTAATAAGAAAAGGAGTACTTGTGGCACCTTAGAGACTAACCAATTTATTTGAGCATAAGCTTTCGTGAGCTACAGCTCACTTCATAGCTCACAAAAGCTTATGCTCAAATAAATTGGTTAGTCTCTAAGGTGCTACAAGTACTCCTTTTCTTTTTGCGAATACAGACTAACACAGCTGCTACTCTGAAAACTGATCTTAGTGGTGCCAAATCTGACTGGTGTGTTTAGGCAGGGGTTTTTAAAGACTCCTACGGGTGTTAGGCACTCACCTACTATTGAGTTTCAAAGGTATTTGGGCACCCAACTCCAATGGGATCCTTTTTAAAAGCTCAACCTTAATGCCACTTCCCACTTATTTAGAGTAATTGGCATTTAGACATCATGGTGATAGGAAGACAGATCAGTTTAGATAGACAAATCAAGCAATAGATTTCAGCTCACTTTAATTTTGTCCTGGAAATCATGGATTCCATTCAGGATACCAAACAGCACCCTGTGACTTTTTATTTTCTCCCCAACCCCCTTCCAATATTTTCCAACGGTTTTTGCATGTTTTACCCTGGCACCTGCTAAAATTACCATGAGGAGGAACAATGAGCCTTTGATCTAGGGCTATATCAGTGTCAGTATTTAAGCCCCTCAAATCCCTTCCGTGAGTAGCTCCCCACTCTCACAAATTTCCCAGACCAGTGACTCTTCACGGAGCTGCAGGTGTGACATGTGATTCGGTGACCCAATTACAGATTATTTCCTGGATTAGCAGGCCCATTCAAGAAGCAGCACTGTATGAGGATAACATACGTCATGGAGAGTTACAAAAGAAAATCAAAACTGTGGGGAGGGGAAGGGGGAAGGAGTAAGGATTGGGCAGAAAACGAGAAGACAACTGGAAGTAGATGCCAATGATGTCACAGATTGAAAGTAGAGTCTGGTAGGGGCAGGGAGGGTGCTGGATTGTCCAGGTGCTCCCTGGCTTCTAAGAGAGCCACTGCAGATTCTTGGGGTAGTGGGTGGGGGTCGGGGGGGAGGAAGCTGATGCCCTCACTGGCACCTACAGGAAAGTCTGCAAGTGCTGGCTGTGAAAGATTTAACAGATGGATAGAGAGAGGAGAAGGCGCTTGAGGGAGATGTGCACATGCCTTGAATTCCACCTTCCATGCAAATGAAGTTTAAATAGACCTGAACACAAGAGAACTTTTGCTGATGCAAAATGCTGACCTTTTTATTTCTGTTTGGATTCTCTTTTGCCCGTGTATCCCTTGCAATTACTGTAGAGTCAGATCCTTCTGTAGAACTGACCATTTCCCAGGAGTCACCTAAAAACATGAACCCGAGTTCTATTGCAGAGCAATTTGCAAGAGACAACACAACACTACGTATGTAACATAAAATAGGAACTAAATCTCCTCATTATGGTTTTCAATGCGAGGCAGGCAGCTCTGCATTAAAGACATATTTTAAAATTACATTAGGAGGGGGAAAAAAAGCAATTTTCCACAGCAGTCACAGAACACAAATGTTTGATTGATTAATTTAGAACTGAGAGGATGGGGGGTCTCTATAGATCCACGATGACAAATAATGACATCAAAGGTATGTCTGCAAGTCAGTAGTACCTATTGTCAGGAATTAGGAGCTGCAGCTGAGTCTGGGATTCCTCTCATACATAAAGTTAGATATGTTCTTAAGTATCGTGCTGAATCAGGGCCCAAGAGCCTGACCCGAAGTGCATTAATGGTTCTGGCCCAAAAGGCATTGGTGACAAAGGGTACCAACAATATCTTGCATGGCATTGGTGAGGCCCCTGGAAAAGCTAGCCAATGCCCATACTCTTGATGCAAAGCAGAAATTCATTTCCACTGCAGACAATGGAGATCACGTCGGGCAAGAATTAAAGAGTAATTATCGTGCTCAATTCCCAGGCAAGCAAGATGCAGAATGAGCAAGAAGGTGACTGCAGTTGAAGTGCCACTGGAGTTGAGCAAACAGCAGAGTGGGCCAGGAACTTCAGGTCACAACTTAAACCTAAGAATAATATTTGGAGAGCAGATAGAAAATAAGAAGCCCTGAAATATGACATTCCTTCTGTATGCTTAAAATACCCCAGGTGAAGTAAAGTAAAGAACATACGACTGGGAAATTGAACAAGATGGAAAACTGTGTTTGCTGTTGGGGGTGGATCAAAGGTGGGAAGTGATTAAATACTTTAGAGATATCCAAAGAGAAATGAAGACAAGGGTCAGAGGCCAAGCCTACACTACTTCAGTATACTTCAGTTACTTCAGTATAACTACGCAGCACAGGGGTGTGAAAAATCCACACCCCTGAGTGACACACTTATACCAACTGGAAGCTCCTGTGTAGACAGCGCTATGTCGGTGGGAGAGCTTCTCCCACCAACAAAGCTACCCCCTGTGATACTAAGCCCAATATTCTTCATCGAGATATTGTTATGTTATGAATATGGCATAACTAAGATCGGTTTTATGCAAGATAGGACTTGCGAGGTATCATTGGAAAGGTTATGATGTACTGACTTTGATTATTCTATTTGTAGGCATGTATCATTTCTCTCTCTGAAGTTAGGAATATTGACTATGTATCAATTTCAAACATGTTTGCACCTGGGGAACGCCCACCAGACTGTAGGCAATCAGCCTGGATGGGCCATTAGGGAGAACCATAAGACTCTGAAGATGCTAACCTCCCACCTTCCTGAGAAGCTTCCTGGAATGCTGCTTTGACACTGCAGGGTCATGTGATCATGTCACCTGGTACTGGACCCCATCTTGGCCTACCAGTATTTTGCCACTCGTAGGGGGCAGGGAACAAAGGATTCCCGCCATATGTAAATCCTATTTAAGGCAGGGAAGTGAGTTACTCTGGGCTCTTTTCTCACTGAATCCCCACCCAGGATGACTGCTGAGAATGTCTAAAAAAAAAGGCGGGTTGGGGGAGAGAAGAGCTGAGCCCGGGATGGAAAAGGTGTCTGGCCTGTGAAAGAAATGCCTAAAACAACATTTAGGGTGAGAAACTACCACTTGTAACCAGTTTTTTTAATGTATTGAGCTTAGTTTGCCTATTTGTTTTATTTGCTCAGTAATCTGATGAACTCTCTTTATGCACAGGGTTTTTCTTTAAATCAAGACAATATGAAGGTTGTGTGATATTATAATTCAGTGATTCCCCCCCTCCCCCATCTACTCCAGAGGACAAAACAGAGAACTCAAAGTGGGTTCCAGTATAAATGCATATCTGTCCTAGGCTGCTACTTTTGACAAACTCCCAAATTCGAATGATGCCATCAAAGGAATGCTTGAGTAATTACTTGAATGATCCCCGGTGTCTCTCCCCCTCTTGCCAACTAATTCCACAAATTCTAAATGCAGACATCAAAAATCTGTGCTTTTAGCACAGTTGTCCTAAATGCGCCCATTGGCATCATGGTAATTTGCATGCTTAAATTTGAAGCATTTTGAAAATCAAGACTTCTGTGTAAGATGCCTTAAAACCAGTAACAAAAGCGAGCTGAGGAGTGTGGAGGATTTTGACCAAAGCTGAGTCTGACCACACATCAGAGAACGGAGAATGGACAGAGTTGGGGCTGACATCCATCTACAATCCCAATTGTGAAATGAAGGGTCTCCTGACATCACCTCATCTGAATATTTTCTTGGAAATGCACTGGAAATTAGTTCCCTAATGTGTGACCTTTATTATACAAAATGTCTCAGCCCTCCCTTCTATTTTTGAATATCATCTCTTTCAGGCAGCTGATCTATTTCAAGTTGACTGATCAAGAAAACAAAACAGACAGACAACATAACATTGACATTTGATGTTGGTATTTAGCCTTAATGTCAACTTTGCCATTTCCCTGCGATGATCTGATACAGGAATCTTTTTACACATAAAGAATACAAGATCAAAGTTTAAAGATGCTAGCAAGGAGGGGCACGGAAAAAAGAAAACAATGCACCTTTCTAAGCCAAAGAAGGGGAATTTACACAGTAATGTGCCTGAGAGGAGTCAAGCCTTTGCAGTAAGGGTGGGTAAAGAGCACCCAAAGTGTGGTGATCTAATTCTCAGGCAAGGGCTATGAAGGATTTGTTCCTATGGCTTTTTGGAATCTCATTTTGCATCTTCCTTTACCTCTGCTGTACAAACAGTGAGCAGCAACTCACTGTTTG
The DNA here is from genome assembly GCF_015237465.2 of Chelonia mydas. Lineage (NCBI taxonomy): Eukaryota > Metazoa > Chordata > Testudines > Cheloniidae > Chelonia > Chelonia mydas. Next base: position 19,603,961 of record NC_057853.1, on the reverse strand, counting down.
TACAGCAAAGCTTTCAACAACTCCGTAATAAGCGTAAAATCATACCAGAGCTTCCTCCTGAAAAAAATGACAACTCCAACACTTCAGGCAAAAAAACCCAAGGCTTCTTATCCAGCAAATGCAGATTGCAATGAATGGAGTTGATGGCAATTGACCGAAAGAAGGGCAGTTCATCTAGTCCATGAAATTGCAGACTGCCATCAGAAGCTATTTCCTCCAATTCAGAGCATTCCCTCCCTTTTTTCTCTCTAACAATAGGCCTAGAAAAAGCCCAAGACATCTGTCAAAACCAGATGTCTGGCTCCGAAAATGACTGTGTGTATCTTTGTAAGGAAAAAGAGACAGAGACAACACAGTATTTGGATATGAAAAACTTCCAAAAATATTGGAGACTTGATCTCATTCCCAGCTGAGTTGAGATTAGGGAAAATATTTAAGGAACCGGTTAGCTGGGTCAGTAATGCTAGTGCAGAAAGTGGTAAGCTGTGCCTCTCTGAACCAACAAGGTCTCTCGACCCTCGGGATGGGAAATTCACTTTGAGTGAGGCTAGAGGGTGTTTACTTGGCCACCCATCCTGAGAGTTTCCATCAGACAAGAGCAACTGCAACTCCTGCTGAGGTTCTATGGGGGATATGTGGATAGGAGCAGGTATGCCGAGGTGCTTACTTCATGCTTGCAGCTTTGGCTGCATCCACTTACAGGCCAACTTCATCCACCTTTGGGGCTTCATTGGCTCCCTACAGGCTTTTAATGCCACGCCTGGTCCTCTTATGGATTTTCTGCTGCCAAGGTTTCCATTGGAACACATCCTGGAGAGAATGTAACTAAGTATATCATAGATACATTTGATATAAAAAACCACACTAGAGCAACATTCAGGTTGCAAAGTGAAGTGCCAAATAGCCAAGAAATGTCAAAGTTAAGGCAGCCTGAGTGACCTTAACTCTGCTCCTTCTGCATTTGCATTATGATGCACTCTTTAGCTACAAAAAGAAAAGGAGTACTTGTGGCACCTTAGAGAAAAACAAATTTATTTGAGCAACTGCTCAAGAAACTGCCTGAAAAAGCACAAGAACAAATCCGCACAGACACACCCCCGGAACCCCGAGCAGGGGTATTCTATCTGCTACCCAAGATCCATAAACCTGGAAATCCTGGACGCCCCATCATCTCTGGCATTGGCACCCTGACAGCAGGATTGTCTAGCTATGTTGACTCCCTCCTCAGGCCCTACGCTACCAGCACTCCCAGCTACCTTCGAGACGTCACTGACTTCCTGAGGAAACTGCAATCCATCGGTGATCTTCCTGAAAACACCATCCTAGCCACTATGGATGTAGAAGCCCTCTACACCAACATTCCACACAAAGATGGACTACAAGCCGTCAGGAACAGTATCCCCGATAATGTCATGGCAAACCTGGTGGCTGAACTTTGTGACTTTGTCCTCACCCATAACTATTTCACATTTGGGGACAATGTATACCTTCAAATCAGCGGCACTGCTATGGGTACCAACATGACCCCACAGTATGCCAACATTTTTGTGGTTGACTTGGAACAACGCTTTCTCAGCTCTCGTCCCCTAATGCCCCTACTCTACTTGTGCTACATTGATGACATCTTCATCATCTGGACCCATGGAAAAGAAGCCCTTGAGGAACTCCACTATGATTTCAACAATTTCCATCCCACCATCAACCTCTACCTGGACCAGTCCACACAATAGATCCGCTTCCTGGACACTACAGTGCTAATAAGTGATGGTCACATAAACACCACCCTATATCGGAGACCTACTGACCGCTATGCCTACCTACATGCCTCCAGCTTTCATCCAGACCACACCACACGATCCATTGTCTACAGCCAAGCTCTACGATACAACCGCATTTGCTCCAACCCCTCAGACAGAGACAAACACCTACCAGATCTCTATCAAACATTCTTACAACTACAATACCCACCTGCTGAAGTGAAGAAACGGATTGATAGAGCCAGAAGAGTACCCAGAAGTTACCTACTACAGGACAGGCCCAACAAAGAAAATAACAGAACGCCACTAACCATCACCTTCAGCCCCCAACTAAAACCTCTCCAGCGCATCAAGGATCTACAACCTATCCTGAAGGACGACCCATCACTCTCACAGATTTTGGGAGACAGTCCAGTCCTTGCTTACAGACAGCCCCTCCAAGCTGAAGCAAATACTCACCAGCAACCACACAACAGAACCACTAACCCAGGAACCTATCCTTGCAACTGTGTCCACATATCTATTCAGGGGGACACTATCATAGGCCCTAATCACATCAGCCACACTATCAGAGGCTCGTTCACTTGCACATCTACCAATGTGATATATGCCATCATGTGCCAGCAATGCCCCTCTGCCATGTACATTGGCCAAACCGGACAGTCTCTACATAAAAGAATAAATGGACACAAATCAGACGTCAGGAATTATGACATTCAAAAACCAGTTGGAGAACACTTCAATCTCTCTGGTCACTCGATTACAGACCTAAAAGTTGCAATTCTTCAACAAAAAAACTTCAAAACAGACTCCAGTGAGAGACTGCTGAATTGGAATTAATTTGCAAACTGGACACCATTACATTAGTTTTGAATAAAGACTGGGAGAGGATGTGTCATTACACAAAGTAAAACTATTTCCCCTTTATGTTTATGCTTTATGTTTATTCTCCCCCACCCCCCTACTGTTCCTCACATGTTCTTGTCAACTGCTGGAAATGGCCCATCTTGATTATCACTACAAAAGGCTTTTTTTCTCTCCTGCTGGTAATAGCTCACCTTACCTAATCACTCTCGTTACAGTGTGTATGGTAACACCCATTGTTTCATGCTCTCTGTGTATATAAAATCTCCCCACTGTATTTTCTACTACATGCATCCAATGAAGTGAGCTGTAGCTCACAAAAGCTTATGCTCAAATAAATTTGTTAGTCTCTAAAGTGCCACAAGTCCTCCTGTTCTTTTTGCAGATACAGACTAACACGGCTGCTACTCTGAAACCTGTCTTTAGCTACACAATCACAGATCTAGATGCACCTTCATGAATCACAGTCTGCAGTCTCTTGCCTACGAAAATTGAAATTCTACCCCACACAGTGGTGCATGTATGTGCACACCCAATGGATTCCCAAGACATCATCAATGAGGTGGTCATTTTCACGCAGTTTACACACACACTCATGCACATCACCAGCGGCGGTGGGTGGGTGGGGGTGACATAATCCAGCTCACTTGCGCAAAGTATGTTTTTTAAAACCTTACAACTCTGACAAAGTTAATCAGATTTTGACTGGATTGATGAAAGGCAAATCAACAATGTAGGGGCCTGCAGAAGGTGCTGCCTAGTGGTCAGGCGGGGTTGGCAGGATGTCTCCCCACTGAAGCACGGGCCTTCCTTCAGTGCCCCTGCTCCAAGGGTTCCCAGTCCTCTGTTTTAGCACAGAGGCTCTGAAGGCTGGCCCCTTAACACTCACAGTCTTTTCCCTCTGGCCTCTTATGGGACTTGAAGGCTCTTGCATTGTCCTCTCGGCATGGGTATGTGAGCTCAGGCCTGTCCTCTCCACCAGGCTCCGGTCCAGGGCCCCGTGATGGGCAGCTACATGCAACACTTTGGGGTGCTAAGCCACTGCCCCCCTTGACCACTTCCTACCCCAGTCTCTTTCAGCTTCCCAGAGGAAACCACTCTGACACATTCCGTCCCCTGCTCCTCCTTTGTGGGTTTGCACAGGTCTGCGTTGTCAGGTCCCAAGCAGTGAGCCCCTGGGCAGCACTTTCCCCTCAGAGCAGCCATCTGCTCCCTTCCGCTGCCTGCCTCTGAACTGCTCCATTTCCCCTTTTAAAGTTCTGCCTGCAGCATGTGCGGGCTTGGCAGGTGTGCCTGGGTGGGGCTGTCTGGGCCCAGATCTGTTCCTTAACCCCTTGCTCTGCAGTGTGTGGTTTGTACACCCCATGACAGGCCAAATCCTTCCTCTGAGCCACCAGATCTGTTCAAAAGTGAACATCATTTTTTCTTAGCAGGAAAAGTGATTTCCCCCCAGCCATTCCTTCAGTGCTGAGAATGGCTCAACTGTTTTCAATTAAACTTTCAGAAGAAAATCGCTCCCTGGCTCAGAGGAGTAGTACCAAATTTCAGCCAGACAGGTAAAACTTTGAGAAAAGTTATTAGCAACATGAAAAGGCCTTTTTATAATGGCAACCTTAAGTTAGGCATTCCATATGCTCCCTGCATATACTAGGGAGAGAACAGGACGGATGGACAGGTCTTCGCCCACTAATCTTTATGATTAGAACTCGGAACTCAACCCCATATATTCATGACTTAGTCGAGAGTTATGTGAATTTGCACAGCTGAAACTCTGGATTTCTCCTAACCTGTGGCTGGAAAGAGTAATATTCAGTGAGTCAGTATATTATGGAATGGGAGACTTCAGATCCTGGGATAAGCTGTAAATAAAATGTAATTCTGCCCTGAAAAATAAAAATAAAAAGGCGTGGGGGGGAGGGGGACACAAAGAAAGCGTAACTCCATTCCAAAAAATGTAATTTCTATCGGATTAAGCTATTGTGCCATTTGCTCTTGTCTGTTTTAGCCTCTGCTCAAGATGTTAACCTCACTATTCCCAGTGAAGCAATGAAAACAATTATCTTGCTGGCAATGGGATTTGCTGCCACAAAGAAAAGTGTATTAAGAAAGGAGCTAACGCTCCAATATAAATAACGGTTTCTAGTCCCAGCAGTGAGCTATAACCTGCGATAATGCAATTGTGTTAGCAACACTGGCCTTAGCAAGGGGGCGTACAGGGGGGCCAGGGGAGCGGGGAGAGTGACACAAACCACATATGTCCACAAAGGCAAGAATACAAATATTTCAATGCTGGAAACGCAAGAAAAGAAAGCATCCATAAGGAATTTTGTTGTTGCTCCAGGGGCTCTTTTTACCAGCAGGTGCCACCAGAGGCAAAGTTGTGACAAGAAAACAAATAGTAGGAAAAGGAGTTAAGGGCACAAATTCCCTTAGTGCCTGGCACAGACATAGACAGACAGCTATGTTTGTTAAAGATATTTTTGGTTTAAATAAGACTTACTTGCTAGGGTTTTTGCAAGGGGAGTGAGGGGTAGAGAAACCAAATGTTCCAGACCCAAACCCCAGTGGAAATAAGATAACTACTGATTGATACAGATGCTTGTGCTGTGCCAGCATGCAGAATCTGTGCTATCAAAAGATAAAAATTGTGTATAACAAGGCAAATGAAAGGGAATGATGCTGAATTCAGCACACAGTCTTAATGGCTTCTCAAAAGCCTTCATACTATCAGCCAGCTCCAGTAATGCTGAATAACCCTGCGTGCTATTTCACTGGAAATTAAGTGAATGTAGTACTTGTGAAAGGTGGCAGATTGACAGCACTAGAAGCAAAGAGGACGGAGGCGGAGAATGGGCCCTTGTCGACAGCGGCCACCTCTAGGACTCAGGCAGGAGTTCACATTCCATGGCCCACTACAGCCTTGGCAAATTCTATTGTGCCTCTCCAGTGCTTGATCCTGTACCACTGATGTCGACGGGAGTTTTGCTACTGATTTCAACAAGAGCAGGAGATGGTACGGGGAAGCCATTATTTTTCCTGATTTCGTCTCACAGGAGAAGAAATGAAAGTTCCATGTTTCTTGGTAGCAAACACTTCAGTGTTGCATCTTTCTGGTTTTCTGTAGGCCAGAGGGTTCTGAAACACAAATCCATTCACTCACACAGTTTGCACCGCAAGTAAATAAAGAGGCAGCTTTTGTTGTTTCCACCAGCGGGATGATGCAATGACCCCTCACGAGCATTCTGACCGCATGAAGATTAACAGCAGCCAGGCACCATAGACCATTAGTCAGCGCAACAAGACCCAGCAAGGTTCTGGTAGCCTGCCATCCCCAATAAATCTCTCAGATATTTCATTGTCTCCCACCAGCACAGGCTGTCACCATACTGGTGATGAGTCGTCAGAGACCTTCCGTTCCATCATGGCGGTTTCCTTGCTGATTACTGAATGGCTAACAGAAAAGGAGTACTTGTGGCACCTTAGAGACGAACAAATTTATTTGACCGTAAGCTTTCGTGAGCTGCAGCTCACTTCATCGGAGCATCCGATGAAGTGAGCTGTAGCTCACGAAAGCTTATGCTCAAATAAATTTGTTCGTCTCTAAGGTGCCACAAGTACTCCTTTTCTTTTTGCAAATACAGACTAACATGGCTGCTACTGTGAAACCTGTCATTATGAATGGCTAATGGCAAAGAGATCATTTTAACTGCTTTGCTGAGTTCTATGCACTTCCTCTGTTCCACATCAGAGCTCTAAGGGCTGCTTCTTTGCGGGCTCACTTAGGTTTAGTTTGACTAAGCTGCATGGGCGATGCTTTGCTGAAGACACATCCAATTCATTGCTTGCAGGGAAAGAATATTTTTCATTATTTATATATTGAAATTTAAACAGAAAACACCCACGCAAAACTCCAGGTGCCTTAACAATTAATAAGAGATAAAACCATATAGGAGGACCACCCAAGCATCAGAAAATAACCGAGACACAAATAATGAAATAACTCAGCCAGCCAATAAATCAGAGCAGCAAAACACCCCTTTAGCTTCACCCCAGCCTTCCCCCAAAACCCTGTCAAATAAATGGCATTTGCTGCAGGCCCAGAAGGTCATTGAGTCCGGGCTATTTTGAAACAAAAGAGGGGGGAAATCGTTACTATTTTGGAAAGAGTTGTGGAGTTACTGTTCTGGCACTGGTTATGTTCTTCAGCTTTGTCTAATACTAGTTTGTGCATCCGATCACTTGAGCTGATGAGACAACCTGCTAATAGTCACCTTCGGGCAATCATGTAGGAGCACACTACAGTGAGGGCCACTTTCTTGGACTAAGCTACACGGCTTCTCTGCAAATTCTTTTAAACAACAATAAATGGAAGCTACAGCAGAAGAGATTATTTTAGGTCAGTCATTGTCAAATTATGTCCTGTGGAACCACATTGGTCCACAGGCAGCATGATGAAGTGGAGAGGGAGCAGGATGGACTGGGATTTAAAAGACTTGGGTTATACTGCGGGCTCTGCCATTGCCTCAGTTTCTCCCTCTGTAACACAGGGGTAATAACGTTAACCATTGCCCTTAGTAAAGCACACTGAATTATACAGAGGAACATCAGTGCTAAGTGTTACTATTGTTAATCCACAAGCACACTGTTCAGGTTCTGTGAAATCACACCCCCTCACCTTCTAAGCTCCAGATTCCCGTCATGCTCTGTCTAAACAGAGAACTTTCCTTGGAACCAACCAATACCATCCTGGAGGCATCGCCACTGAGCAAGGCAAGGCACTCTTTCCCCTGCCCATGATCTGAGCCCGCTGCTTTCAAACGACTGCCAGCCCCTACTACCCACAGGTCTAGTAAAAACCAGAGATGGGCCTAAGCCACAATATGCAGACCTGGATACAAACTTCCCCAACGCCCAAGGAGTTCAGATCTAAAGTTTTAGGTCATGTCCTCTTCATGTAAAAATGCATTTTAACAGCAAACTAAAGACGTACAGTTCAGAATTCCATTAAATTGAGAAGAGGAGGATCCCATTATTCAATCTAATTCAACATGATCTGTTGCATTTCATTAGATGTGGCTGCACTGGAGACCCAGCAATAAGACTCCAATACTTTGGGATCCTGACTGTTTCTAATCCAATCTGCTAACCTGATGTGGACAGTTGTAATTGCACGCATTAGCTATTGCACCTGTAATGTACCTTGGCTGCATTTTAGGGTGAAGACAGCAAGATTATAATGAAACAAAATTAATAGGAGAACATCAACTCACTTACCACACAATCCAGAGCAGGGAGCATCACAAACCTGTGGGGGTCAATTCCAAATGTTTGCAGGTGCCTTCCCTTGACTCAGAGTGGGGAGAGCTCAGTACAGGGAAAGAGCGGCCCTCGTTAAGTTCAGCTAATTAGTTTGATAAATCTAAGTACAAAACACAAGATACGGAGAGTTTCTCTACTTAGACATTCCTCCTACAAGCTCTGCCAATAGCTAAAAATCACGCATTGGAGTCATTTCTGAGGATACCTGAATGTTGTTATTTCCAAAGTAAAGCCTACTTGGTACTTCACATGCACAGAAGCCCCAAACCCAAACCAAATTTATTCAAAACTCCACTGAAAGCAATGGGATTTTACTTTGAGTAAGGAATTAATCAGGACAGGATTTGGTCCATAAGACGACCAGATTCCTGCTCAAAGGAGTTTAAGGAACCAATCCAGTAATCCCTTCACGGCAAAACACATATCAGCTTCAAAGTTTTGTGCAGAAGCTATAAGATCAGGACAGATATTATCTGAGGTTCTAAAATGCACCCTGTTATATGTTCCCAGGCACTGTGAAGAGACCATTTGAACCCCACCATCTCAGGAAAAGCCTAAACAATAGACGCCCCTTGCACCGTGTCAACAAGTATGGACTTTATGGCGCTTGGGAGAAAGTGAATTCCAAAGTCAGAGGTCTTCCTCAGTATGAGTATGCTCAGCCATCAATCCACAGACCATTAAATATAGGGACTGTTTGCTTGAGAGCCCCAACTGACCTCATCTGGGTGCAATGCTTGGGGAGAGAGGTAGAGCTCTTCAGATGGCCAGCACCCAGACCCGGGCTTTGTAAAGCAGAGTCAACAGCTTGGCTTACCCCTGGAAGTGAGCAGGGAGACAATACTCTTGCCCCTTTGCTGAGAAGCAATAGTTTGGGGGGCTATGGAGTGAGGCGGGTTCTCATTGGAAGAGAAGTTAGTTGTCACAGATGAGGGATATTTCCTAGGCTAATTTGTTTACTTACAATATAGACGCAAGACCTGTTTACCTAGAAAACAGACAGGAAAAAACACAGCAAGGCTACACACAAGGAAGTCCACATGTAGAAACCGCAGTCAAGACACCACCGCATCCAGTCCTATGGCCAGCAGCGTCCAGTCCTATAGCCACTTCCTCTCTGATCTCTGGCCTCTCTCTCCAGCTCTCAGCACAGTCCAGTCCTGTATCCTGCTTGCCTCTGTGTCCTCACTAGGAAACCATCAGACCTCACTCACCCACCCGACCACATAGAGGCCACTGTTATCAGTACTGAGCACAGGCTAGTTCAGATGGCCCTAGCCATTAACCTTTAGTCCAACTACACTAAGGCACAAAGGGGCTCTTCAGACTGGTTCAGCCATAATCAGGGTCCACTGCAGCTGGCTTTAGCGCAAGCCTCCATCCACGCAGAAGAGAGTTGTATCCCACACAACGTCCTTAACAACCATCCAGGTGCAGTTGCTGAAGCCCTCTGGGCAACACCCTCTCTATTTAACCCGTTTTATAAAGATGTTTCAGATCAAACACTCAGATCAAGAATTCGCAACACGCCTTTTGCTATCAGAGTAGCAATACATTCCCTATGGCCTTCACTGCCAGGCAGGCAGCCTGCCCCATTCTGCCCGAGCTGCAGCCGCCAAACATACCCCACGTGGAGCACACTGAAATAATCTGAACTGAAAGACACAAAAGCATGGATCACATCAGCGCACATAGCTTCCCAGCTCTGTCCTTCCCTCCATTGGGTCTCAGTGGTGGCAAAAGAGCAGTGACTGAAAGGTCTGCACAGGTAGTGTGCTTAGCTGATGAAATGGAGGTAACGCCTTGTGGCCACTGGCAGCTGCTAGCAACCCCACCTTATGCTGACACTAAGAGTGACCGTCACTGGCTTCAGTGAGAGATGGGATTGCAACCACCTGAAGTTAGATCAGGAGAGGCCCTTGAGGAATTGATAGAGCAAAAGGTCAGAAGGGACCATTGTGATCATCTCATCTGACCTCCTGTATAACACAGGTCATAGGACTGCCCTGAATTAACTCCTGTTTTAACTAGAGTGTATCTTTTAGAAAAAACATCTGATCTTAATTTTAAAATTGCCAGTGATGGAGAATCTACCACAGTCCTTGGCAAACTGTTCCAATAGTTAATAACATCACTGTTAAAAATGTGCACTTTATTTCTCGTCTGAATTTGTCTAGTTTCAACTTCCTGACATTGGATCTTATTACACCTTTGTCTGCTAAATTGAAGAGCCCAATATCAAAGTTTTGTTCTCCATGTAGGTATTGACAGTCTGTGATCAAGTCATCCCATAACCTTCTCTTGGTTAAGCTAAACAGATTGAGCTCCTCAAGTCTGTCACTATCTGACGATTTTTTAATCCTTTTATTATTCTCATGGCTCTTCTTCAAACCCTCTCCAATTTATCAATATCCTTCTTGAATTGTGGCCACCAGAACTGGTCACAGTATGCAGGATAAGGAAATGGGACATTAAAAAGGTGACTTGTGGCAACCCCAAAAACATAGAGGGCACCCTCGCTGTGATGGGGATGATCACATTTATGGCTGTAAATACAGCCTCCTTTAGGATTATTAATAAATTCCCTTTGGTGGAGTGGAACACCTTTTGATATAAAAGCAAATACAGCTGAACCTACTCAGATCATTCATATTCCATGATAAAGTCATATTGCTATTGATTTCAGAATTATCTTCGAATTACAAACTTAAGATTGACAGTATGAATTTCAAGAGAGTTATGCTTCTCTTGCTATTTGAATTATTGATCAAGCTGCTACCGTGGAAGCATTAAACTCTGAAAAGCTAACAGTGATGATTACTATGCTGCTGTTGCTATCTTTCCGTTTAATTTTAGGAATATGCCTTGCACCAGGTATTCTGGGAATTGTAGTTCAAATGCCTTTCTTTGACACAGGCTTGATGCAGATGCTTCCAAGATGGAAAATTGCTCCCAACACAGAGGACAATGAACTCTTTCATATCAAACAACAATGAATATTTACACAAGGTAAATAGCCTGCTATTTTTAGCACCATACGTTGATCAGATAGGTGGAAAAAGTTACACTGCCCTGAGGAACCAGAGATCTTGAGGGTTTATTCCTGGACACCAAGGTATATTTTAAAACCAGCTTGGCTCAAATTCATCCCTCGGGTAACTCTGTTGGCATCAATGGAATTACACTAGAGGTGAATATAGCCCATCCTTTTTAAATATGAAGAATAAGAACAAGTTCACTGGCTTCTGTACTTCTCAGAGTAACACTCAAATATTTTACAAGCTGCATTCACTGAGCAAGAACAGCTGGAAAACCTTGTCTGTTACAGGTACATCCTGTGAAAACGACTTGGCATTGTACCCATATAACTAATTGGGTTGAGCATATTATTCCCTTTGCTGTGTTGATGCTGATGCTGCTCAAATTCACCTACTAAAGCTGCTGTTACAAATGTCCAGCAGCCTTCAACTCAAATCTCCAGCTTCCTCTGTCTCTCTAATTAATACAGTGTAGCTGAAGTTAAGACAGGAAACAATTACAGCAAAGGTTTATCTGTCCTCCCCATTTATCATTTTGGGACAGGTTTGGTGCTCGCCTTGACTACAGGCAAGAAGGTTGGATACCAAAGGTTTTCTAGTAGTGTGTGTGTGTTTTAGGGGGAGTTGTTTGCTTATTTATTTGGAGCAAGCTTCATAGAGTCAGATCTGGCTGAAAATTCAAGGATTTCTGTAGTCTTGCTACACTGCATCTATGTCTTGTAAAGTTCAGCCTGGCAACTGCCTCCTTTGCAAAGCTGGTGTCTAAAGGTTGGCCTCTGTTGCTTCCCTAATTATTTTGTTCTTCCAGACTAAACTAAGCTAATAAGCTATACTGAAGGCTCCTAGCAGTCCTTAAACTGCCAAAAGAAGTCTCATAGTAATTACATTCTAGAAATTATTCTGATGATTTAGGATCGCACTTTTCCTTTCCTTTTCTCTATCGTTTCATTAATAGAGACCATCTGCATGAAAACTAGACACCTGCTTTCACCACTGTCTTGCACCAGGTGAAGTAATTTATACCTGTGCAGAGTGGATACAAAAGGCTACCCCATTGCACAGGTGTAAGTGACTGTACAAAGTGCAAAGTAGTGGAGAATCAGGCCCAGGATTTAATGCTTAGACTTGTAATGCAACAATATAACCATATCCTGGGCCAGATCCTCAGCAGGTGTAAAGCAGTGGATCTCCATTAAACTCTTGAGAAATACACTGATTTATACTAACTGTGGATCTTCCTCATTATTATCACTATTTATCTCTGTCATGGTGGTGCCTGGGGCAGGACCCCATTGTGCTAGGTACTGTACAAATACAGAACAAAGAGACAGTCCAGCGTGAAAGAACGTACAATCTAAGTATTCTAAATGTCTTGAATGCCCCCTTCTGGCAGCACAAATTATAGACTCAGTACAGGAAATACCTGTCAGCCGACATTAGTCAGAATCCTCTAGCAGGAAGTTGAGCATGTCTATGTGTAACCCCCACACCTCCTGGGTGTGGTGTTCTGTCCCATCTAGTGGCACGGAGACCACTTAGAGAGAGATTAATGAGTCTGCTCTACAGCCTTAGCTAAGGGCCATATGGCTTTTAGCTCATGCAGTAGAGGCTCCTGCACTAAGCTCCGGAGATCCCAGGTTCAAACCCGCCCACCGACGATGTTACATATGCATGAAATGAGAAAAATAAAGTGTGGTGTATTGTAAGCAGCAAACCTCAGTGTGTTCATCTTTCCTTACAAACATATACCCCCTCCAAAAAACCCCTCATGTGTGCACAACAGACCTGGGAATCTGCTGCCTATTCCTCAACTGAAATTATATCCTCTATCCATGACATCAAATTTGAGCGGAATATGATGTAATAAGGAGAAGTGAGGCCCTCAGATGGGGAATAAGAAGCAGGGGCAGAGGGAATTCTAAGCAGCAGAGATCTTCTTGTGTTCATGTAAACATCCTTAATACAGCTCCTTGGCAGGCACTGTGTCATTCACCTTGTATGTCTGCACATGGGCAAGTGTATTGTCAGTGCTCAATAAATAATGATCAAGAGAATGTAAAAACCAGACAACGCACCAGCACAGCCCTCTCCAATGGGAATGCTTTTCAAAGCTTGTGATGCACAGACATGCCTGGTTCTTCACTTTGAATCTTATTATCGACTTTAAAGAGGCGCTCAACTTTAAATCTGGATCCATGGTTTCCCAAAGCTCAGGGATGTCTGCGTGCAAAGTTTTGGTCTGTGCTCATCTCCGATTAAAACTGAATTCTTTGCCAATAGGAAAACATTTTCCAACAACAAGCTGGGTTGGGGGGGGGGATTGTTTTGGTTTGTTTTTTGTCACAGACAAACATACCCATTCCGCTTGTCACCGTCATCACGACTAGATAGGAAAAGACCTTTGCAGTCACTACCTGAGGACAGAATGCTGCTATAGCACTGGTACAAGCCACCTCCTCCTGCAACACCATGAGAAAACATGTCACCAGTTAACTCCTGTTAATCCATGGGGCTGGATTGTAACCCTACAATGAAGCCTGGAAATGGGGCAGTGCACAGCCATCTGGTGATCCCAAGAGGAACAGTCTAGTCCCTGCGGACTCTTTGCTGCTGGGAAAAACAGGAATATAATCTATGCTACCACTTCCCCCTCTGTGCTAGCTCCTGAGACGGATGGGTTAACTCTAATCCATGGATTGTCTACTCTTTCTTAGTGGGAATCCTGGCTTGAGAGGAAAAGATTTCTTATATGAAATTGGAAATGTCTGACTGAGACTTTTGAGTGTAAGGTCCCTACGTGTGTGCAGTAATGAACATTCTCCTGTACACACTGGCACTTAGCAAGGTGCAACAATCTGTACACCCACTTTCAATACCCACGCACGCAGGGTGAGAATTTGCATCCCATTTGCCACAAGGAGTTTTGCACTGCAAATTCTAACACCAGCATGTGTACGCCCAGGTGTTACAATTTGCAATGCATGTGCAGTGGTCAGACCTGCCAACTGTTGGCATATGTACCTTTGCAATTTTGTGTACATACAAGTAGAAGCCATGACAGAGCTCTTTTGCTGATTTATGTCAGCATCCAAACCAGGTGGGTCCTAAGGAGTAAAGAAAAAGAAGCCACCAAATGAGCATTTGATCTGACTTTGGTCAAATGACTGAGCTTTGAGACTGACTCAATATCAAATCTAACTCATCCCAAAGAATGTTATCTAGCTATTGTGTAAACTGCCCTATAGCAGAGCATAACAGGGGGTTCTAACTTGATTTATATCAGGGACATTAATGCATTGAATAATACAGCTTCTCCAATGAGAAGAAGTCTGACAATTTACATATTTTGTCCAGATAGGAGGGAGGGGACAAATGATGGAAACACATGCGAACAATTTGGTTTTGCTGAACGGCTAAGGATTAGATAATTAATCCAATAGTAAGATTAGAGTAGTGTTTCCCCATGCAGAGAGGATTTTTTTAACTAGGAAAATAACATGGAAATATAACAGCTGGACCTGTCATTATGCTGAGCCTGTTAACTGAGATGGTTTTCAGGAGTCATACAGCCATTAAAAAGAGTGGTTCTCAGACACTGACTTTCTGCAGACCTCAAAGAATGAGGGAGAATTTCTCATAGCCAAACCACTGCCTCTCCTCAATCATTCACATTCCCTGCAAGCATCTCAAGGGCTGCTGATATGCCAGGATGATACCCCACAAGAGCAATCAGGAAGGAGAAATGGGAGTACTGGCAAGTGTTATTTTGCTATACCAGTGTCACTGGTATCTGTGCAGATATCCAAATTGTGTGGGCACAGCAGAAGGAAACAGACATCAGGAGAAATATCTCCAGAAAAATGAATCTGTTTGCAAAGATACTGTAGATCCATCCCAAAGAAAGCTACAAATGCTCCTGACCACCCAGAGGCAGAAAACATTTGTTTCTGAATATGATGAATTTTTCAATAAGATGTGACTTTCTAGGATTTCAAGGTTGTGAGTCACTTTACTGCATGCCGTGGCTACTAATAACTTCACAGTGGCAATGGAGATAAAAAGTAGATCCTCCTCTGTCCAAAGCCCAGTGCCCGGCCACTTGAACTATTATACTTTACCTTGTAGCAGTATAGGGTCTATGACACACAGCTGAGCTGTTCTGATGAAATCCAGTAGAGGTCAGGGGCAGTTCATTGTAACACAGTCCACCTCAAGAATCCTAGAGAACTGGATTAATATGCAACCTGCGGGTGATCTCCTGTAGTTACAATAATAAAATAAATAAATAAAGGCCCTGAACAGGCAAACTCGGACTCCCTTAAATTTACTGCGACTCACGTCTGAAATTGGGCCTACACTTGCTTGTGGCTTCCTCAGCATGACAGGCACACTAACAGTCTCAGGGTACATGCAAAGAAAAAACACGGCACCGGATCTCAGAGTCCAAGTCAAGAGACTCAGACTCGTGGGGCTAAGGCTGCAGGGCTCAAAATAGCAGCAAAGATATTCAGGTTCTGGCTGGAGCCTGGGGTCCCAGACCCTCCGCATTTGCTGGGTTTCTCCTGGGCTCCGAATTCTGGGTATTTAACTGCAGTGTAGACAATACCCTTAGACTCCTTTTAATGGCACACAAGGTTCTAGAACCCTGCACCAGCTGTTCTGCTGTTTGTCGCTGCTGTCCAGAACAGGAAGATCCTGTTTGCTTGTGGGTTTGAGTGTCTAGCTGAGGCAAAGAGAAGTAGGGGGAAAGGATAGAGGGATTGTACAGGGAAAACCTCTGTGAACAAGCAAACTCAAGAGAAAACAGTCTGAGTTTCAAGCTTGGTTGGTGTCATTTCTGTACACATTAAAGACAAATCCCTGGAAGGGGGTAAAAGTTTGGACCAGACTCAGAGTGTGTGTATGTGTGTGCATGTGTACTGTCACTGACAGAAGCTGCAAAGCCACCTACCTGCAGTCCCTTAGGCCCAGTCTATATTCCAGAGACTTTGCAGGTGTAATTAAGCTGGCAGAGCCCCCTAGTGGAGACGAAGCCAAAGCTGATACAAGGAGTTCTGCCAGCACAGCTACACCACCCAGTGATGCTAGCCAAGCCGTCTGTCAGTGAGCACCGTTGCAGGGGTTTTGCTGGTATAGACATATCAGCTAGGGGGTGGGATTTTTTCACACTCCAAACCAACATAATTATGCCAGCAAAACTTTGTAGTGTAGACTACCCCTTAGACTCTCCCCCGCTATATCAACATGTAGCTTACTCCTCTCCTTCTACGACTTCTGAATTTGGCTCCGAGGGTACGTCTACACAGCCTGCAGCAGCGAGCTTCCCAGCTCAGGTCGACAGACTTGGGCTTGCGGAGCTCACACTACCATGCTAAAAATAACTATGTAGAGGCTGCAGCTCTAGGGGGGAGCCGGGGGTCGGGCTTCAGAGCCACAGCTGCAGTCCGACCGCTACTTTAAAACAATGTCGACACAGCAATTTCTAGTGTGAAAGCCCAAGTCCAAGTCTGTCGATCCTAATACTAATTTAACTTCCTACTGCTATCATGCCTATTGCTCATGCAATAGTGGATGGAAATTTACGTAGACGCTCCTGTCCGTTTTGCAAAATAAGAAACTCTTAGGAAACTAGACAACATAAAGCTGCCATAGATTGGAAATTCCTAATAAACTTATTTTTCCCCTCCATCCTCTGGTGTCAGCCTCGGGATAGATAGAAGGGGACACCACAGTGATTGAGGTAGATAAATTAGTCAGGAATAAAATACTAGTCCCTCTAAGGCTACACCTTTATCTGCTGCTCTCCTCTGCCTCGTCTCCTCTCCCTGTCACCTGCTCTTCCAAAGTAATTACATTCCCCGGGGAACAAACAGCAGATGCTATTTGATCAGTTCCATGACTTTTGTGGGGAGTGAAATTAAAAACCAGAGGGATCAACCACAATAGGAGGAAGACATCCTTCATGGCTAAGTTTCTGGCCTGAAGATTAAATGGCTGCTGTTAGCTGTTCTCAAGTCAACTTTGAGATGGGGAAGTCTGCCGCGAGGACTCCCATCTTTCTGCTCCCTCCCTCCCAGGAGGCAGAGGACAGCTGTTAATGCAAATGACGGTATCATCACAGTTGCTTGCTCTAGGATATGGGACTCCACATACCATTAATTTGCATGCCATGCATCCCATTAGGCCCCCTCCATGGTTTGGAATGATAAGCACATGCCTTTCCGGGTAACGGTCTGGACGTTCGGTTCAGATAATAATGTAAGTCTAAAAACCAAAGGTCTGGCTGTTTAGCTGGACCCCATGGAGCCACTTGAGTTTGCAAAGCCTAATAGAAAGCACCTCTCTCACAAGATTTTGGGGATTTCCTTTTTCCCAATTAGCCAGAAATACCCCTCTCGTGGTGTGTCGTCTCTTTCACGCACTACATTTTGGGTCCTGATGTGAACAGAACTCGCGAGCCTTCTGAAGTTAGCCTGCCACTACTACTTTAGCAGAGATCACTCGGTTTGTACCAGATGCTGCAGATTAACTCGGATTGGCTCAAGCAGCAGACAAGTCCACCACAGAATCACACAGTGTTATGGATTACTGGGGAGCTCCTTAAATCAAGGTACTGAAACTTCAAACTTTATTGATCATGTCTGCACTGCACGGCTATTCACATGCCACTGGCTATACCACTCAAAATCTTGTCCCAGCATGCACTGTGCTCTCAGTCAAACCCGCAAAGGATCTGTTGGGGGCAAGCTACTCTTGGTTGGAAATCTGGAAGGGTATTGCCAAGATATACTAATTCAGTGGCAAAACAGGTCAGCACTGAAGATGAAAGAAACCCTGTTAAAGGAGAGGATAAAGCCATATGCATGTGGAAGAAACAGACCTGAATTCCACAACTGCAGGAGCTGCCAAAGCAGGAACAGGGATCTATGATGAAGAGTGTTTGATAGAGATTTTCATGCAAGTGAAGTGGACGGGGGCAGCTGGGATGTGCCAATCTCTCATCCTAGCCCCAATTTTCCAACTGCATTTTGGGAAAGGACTCACAATAGTTGCTTGACTCTGGGGAGGGAAAAGTGACAGTGGTTCCCCCAAATTGCCAGCATCAATTTAGGAGGTCGTTAACCATCTTAACTTCAATGACATTCTCCAACCCAAGGTCCACAGGGAGGCCAGGGTTTTCCACACAGGGGTCCAATGTGGTCATCATCCCTTTACCCCTTAAGTTTTAACCCCATTCAGTGATCTGAGTCTTGGACTACAGAGAGGATGTCCAGGGATTTGTGTTGGAGAGAGAGGGGATCTTCATATTCTGGAGGGATTAAAGATGTTCGGTTAAAATATATTCTTAGTGGGAGATTATAATGATTCTGTGATCACGGACAGAGCACTGTGACTAAGTACATTTCATAGTCTACCAAGCATCAAAATACGAAAATGCCTGCTACACAGGCTCTCTGTGGCAGAGGAGGGTATAGTAGAAAACCTTTAGGTTTAATGGAATAAACTTGCATCAAAAGCCTAGTTTCTCAATTGCTCTTGCACGCTTGCTTGCTTCCTTACTTGCTTGTTTGTGTGTGTGTGTGTGGACGGTATTTTTGGTGCATGTATTTAATTTGCAGCATGACAATCTTCTGACTGTTGGGACTCTTTCATGCTGCTTTGCTGATCCCCGAAGCATTGGATATTTACTAACACTTGAAACTTCCCCTCACATTTAGCCATGAGCTCATGCTCTATACAGGAGGAATATTGCAGCACAGGGTTGCATTCACGGTTTTGGGTAGGCACAGTGAATTTTTGGGCCCCTCACACTAGCTACCAAGTTCTCTCCCCATGCTCAACTGACTTGTAAAAAAGGGGTGAGGATGGGATAGAGAGAAATCCTAACTGCTGCCAACCTCTCCCGCCACAAGAGAGGTGGAGCCCAAACACTGAATTGCCACCATCTGAAAATGTTTCCCATGGTCAATTTTCCACATAAGCTGGGGATCTGGCTGGTTGCCAGGCCCTGACCACCAAGGGGCTGCATGAACATCCAGGTCAATTTACAGTGATTTTTCCCATTCTTTTATTACATCGTTTAACTCCAGCAGTATGAACAGCAGTGCTCAAACCTGCCAACACACCCCTGTCCCTGAAAGGTACAGAGCCTAGGACACCTACCAGGGAATTACAGTAAAGTAAGGAAGCATAAACACAACTTAAAATTTGTTTGGGCCTGTGTGTCTTATCTTTTTTCCTTCTCCTTTCTTTCCTTTACCCCTTCCTCTCGCTCATCCCTCCTCTCTCTCCCCCCCACCCCCTCACAGGGCCGGCTCTAGGCACCAGCAAAACAAGCAGGTGCTTGGGGTGGCACATTTCTAGGGGCGGCATTCCGGCGCCGGCCATGCTGCCCCTAGCAATATGCCCCTGACGCCCTAGCTCCACCTCCGCCTGCTCCCCTGAGCGCCCCGCCTCCGCTCCGTTTCTCCCCCCTCCCTCCCAGGCTTGCCGCACGCCAAACAGCTGTTTCGCGTGGCAAGCCTGGGAGGGAAGGAGGAGAAGCCGAGCGGCGGCGCGCTCGGGGGAGGCGGTGGTGGTGGATTGGAGGCGAGCTGGGGCGGGGAGTGGTTCCTCTACCCCCCCCATTACTTCCTGCGCTCCCCCCCTCGCTCCCCTCCACTCTGCCTGCTCCCCTGAAGGTGCTGCCTCTCCCTCGCCTGAGAGGGAGGGGGGACAAGCAGAGCGGCGGCATGTTCAGGGGAGCAGGCAGGGCAGAGGTGAGCTAGGGCAGGGGAGCCACAGGAAGCAATGCCGGGGTGGGGGGGGAGAAATGCAGCACGCTCGGGAGAGGAGGCGGGGTCGGGGATTTGGGGAAGAGGGTGGGAAGGAGCGGAGTTGGGGCGGAGCCGAGGGTGTGGGGGGGCACGAAAGAAAAGCGGGGGCTGCCAAAAATGTTTTTGCTTGGGGTGGCAAAAAGCCTAGAGCCGGCCCTGCCCCCACGAAAGAGGAGGAAGCATCTATTTCATCCTCTCGCTTCCAAGTCTCATCCCTCACTTCCCTGGGCCTTTCCTTTGCAAGCCAGGATATCTTATTCTTGGCTACTTAAAGACACAGTCCCACCAATGAGGGAGAGCTTCACTATTAGGGCTGGTTGAAAATTTTCTGTCAAAACTGATTTCAGCTGGAAATGTCAGGTTTTTGGTCAGAATAGTTGGGCCAAGAAAAAGAAAACATTTGATTTTCAGCCAACATCTTTCAGTTTTTGAGTTTTCAGTCCAAAACTCCAACATTTCAGTGGAAAACGTCGACACAAACTCAATTTTTGTTTTCGTCAAAGATTTCTGTGGGGGAAAATAGTTCAGACCAGCTCTAATTCACTACAGTCAGCCAGTAGTTGTGTTCCCCGCAGTGTTTCCCTGTGTTCATCTGGCTGCACAGGCTCTTAGCTTAGCCACTCTGAATGGCACCTTCCTTGTACCCAGGGCCACAGTGCTCCTTTCCCATTTTAAGTTGTTCACATATTCCGGGGTTTAAAATTTTCTGTTCTTTGTTAACTTTGCCATGATTTTTTTTTTTTTTACAAAAAAATTAAAGCAAAGTCGTTTTCAAATTTTTTCCATTTACCGAAAACCTAAAAGTAGGAAATGAAAAAATTCAAAAATCGTTTTGGTTACCATGACAATAAAAATGATCATCAAAATTTCTTGAAAAAAAAAGAGAAAATGTTGATAAAGGCTAACGATGTTTGGTGGAAGCTTTGAGGATTACTTTTTTTTTAACGCCATTTTTCCAACCAAAAAAACCAACCGAACCAGCTCTGTCGAGCACCTAGATGAATTATATCCTCGTGCGGGTTATTTTCCTGCTATTTCTTCCAAAGAAAAGGAAATAATCGAGATATTTCTTTTCCTGTATCCCACCTTCACAGGGATTCCCACAGTTCTCTCCCCTCCCTACTTTGTGAGTGTTTCCCTCCATCTCTGCCTGACCCTTAAGTCATGCTGGCAGGTTTTTAGTTCCCTGCCTCTTCACTTGAACCATCCTTGCCTACGCTGCAAGACATCAGCTTCACACTAGCCTATGCAGGCCTGGCCTCTTTCCAAAGCTGTTTTGAAATACATCTGCTGAGGCTCCCCTATCTCTTTTCATAGAATCATAGAATATCAGGGTTGGAAGGGACCTCAGGAGATCATCTAGTCTAACCCCCCGCTCAAAGCAGGACCAATCCCCAATTTTTTCCCCAGAACCCTAAATGCCCCCTCAAGGATTGAACTCACAACCCTGGGTTTAGCAGGCCAATGCTCAAACCACTGAGCTATCCCTGACCCTTTATTTTGAGATCTAGGGTTTTGCAACCTTCAGACATTTGGATTTTGTGATCAGTTGTTTTAGCATGACCCTAATTTCCTTCAGTAACTCCATCATGCCCTGGAAAATCTGTTCTGGCATCTGCCCCTCGTTCTCTCTGAACATTAAAGAAAGAAACCATTGTTTTATTTATTTTGTTAATCAATGTCTCTCTGATCTGTCAAGAGATCCTCTCTTGCTGTCTCTTAAAGGCCCTGTTGGCGCCCTGACTTCTTGGTCTTGGAGGACGTGTTCTTTAGCATAGCTGCTTGAACAATCATGTTCTTCCCCACTTTTTCCCTGTATATCATTTTATTCTCTCTTTTCAATTAAGAACTTTGTACAGCTCTCTAAACCCTAAGCACTGATCTCGGAGTACTCTCTCGGGGTATGCCTACACATAGCGCTGAGGGTGTGATTTCCAGCTCACCAGAGTTGCTGACTGCCCAGGATTGTCCTGGACTCTCTCAGAATTAAAGATTTAATCTTTAATTAAAGATTATGTCATGTGATGAAACCTCCAGGAATACGTCCAGCCAAAACTGGCAAACCTATCGAGGAGACATACTCACACTAGTTCTCATCAAGCTAGAGCACTAAAAATAGCCGTGTAGCCATGGTAGCAGAAACTGTGGCCAGCTGAGTTGCCAATCATCCTCAACACTGTAGTGTTAGAAGACTGGCTTGATTCTTACCACCTTTGGGCCCAGTCTGGGGAGCTTTTAGGTGCACCAGGAATGTAGGATCAGGCCCAGAGAGTTTGATTCCTGGCTGTGCAGGAATCTCTGTGCATTTCTACTTTAATGTATTGAGCAGTAATTTAGCAGATCGTCTGCAGATGGCACCTTGGATCTTGGAGAAAACGTTCCCATAAAAGCGAACGGAGCTCATTAGAAAGAATGCAAACAGAGCATGAAACTGTCATCAGAGGCTATTCATGTTTTCTTAATGTGTGAATTGAGCTGGAAGGAGAGAAAAAAACGAAAAGCTTGTGCAGACTTGGACTGCGCCTCCCTTCCCGCCCATCAGGGATGTTTACATCAGAAAAAATGTTACGTCCCTCTTTCCCTCAGTACCACTGAGGAGACGCCATGAGGCTTCACGGAACACGACGAAAACCAAAACTGCCTAGTGAGGTCTTATTCTTGTTGGTATATCTCCTATTGTACTTCCTTCTCCAGTTATTCCCAGTGAGAAAAATTCAGGCTAATGCGGGGTCTTCCCTCCTTTAAATAATACTTTGCACCACCTCATCCCAAGCACTTGATAGAGGTGGGTAAGCAAGATCAACCCACTTGCAGAGGAGGAAACTGGGACACTGAAAGATGAAGTGACCTGCCCCAGGTCACACTCACCGACTGAAAGAAGAGTCGGGCGCATGTCTCCCGACTCCCATTGCGATGTTCTACTCACTGGGCCTGCCTCTCAAAACTCCTTTAAGTTTTCCCTGCGCAGCTGATTACTCATCTCCTGCTGTTTGTGCCATCACAATTAGGTGGTGTAGCAAGGATTATGGCTTAGTCTACCCTACAAAGTTTTGGTAGCATAGCTACAATGGCTAGGAGGGAGGGGAGGGGAAAAATCACACACTCCAGCTGACATAGCTATACCAGCAAAACCTCTGAGTAGACACAACTATGCTAGACTGGCGGCATGGCTAAGCCCCCTCCCAGAATGACATGAGCTAGGCTGGCACAAAAACGCCTTCTGTCGGCATAAGCTGTGCCTACACTATGTTTGCTGGCATAGCTGTATTGACAAAGCATTTATAGTGTAGGTGGGCCCCATGTCACCACCGACCTTGGATTAGTTTGAAATGGGGAATTTCAGAATGAGAGGAGCAAATGAGCTCCTAAACCAGGGAGATATTCTAAATGCAAATGTCCTCAGAACAGGATACAATAGAAAGAAATGAAAACACTTGAAAATATATGATATATGGGGGGCATAATTGTGTCTACATGACATTTTTTCCTAATTTTCTTAGAGATGGCGGGTCTGTAAGGAGGCTAAAAGATGTGTCATTCAGAAAATCTGACCTCTGATGAGCTGCTCTTTTTTTGCTCAGTTGCTCTCTGGGATTATCAACCCTTTGAGGAGCGGCAGAGGTAGGAAAGGATGAGTAAAATGTATGTACGTATATTCTATTAGTGTCAATGCAAAACAAGGGGGAAGCAGCATCTCACAGCACTTTGAGATTCTGAAGAACTGAGTTCTAATGGCACTTTTGCCATTGCTTCCCTGTGTGACCGTGGGCAAGTCTGAGCCTTGGTTTCCCCATCTGTAAAATGGGGGTGAAAATTCCTTTGACAAGTGCTTTGAGAGCTCTGATTAAAGATGCTATGCAACTGCAAAGTAGTATTACTTTGAGCCCAGTGAGGCTTACATCTTGCCAACTTCTCTGAGGAAGCTCATAGTAGGAAGGTGATATGGAAGGGGGCGTTCAGCTGTTGTGACCTGCACTGGATGTGCCATGTTTGTCTTTCTTCCACAGGACAGAAGCGACTTTGTCTGTACAAAGTACAAGCTGGTCTCCATATTGGAAGAGAAGATTGAAGGTCTGGAGCAACAGATAACAACCCTGCGTTGCATACGAGAATCTGAGGATTTTCTGGACAAAAGTCAGGATATGCTTCTACGGGCACAAAGCTCTAAAGATTTAGAGCAGGTTGCACAGCGGAGCCAAGAGGCCAGTGAAGAAGCTTGGCAACATGTGACCTCCAGAAGAAGAAGGGGGAATGTCCGGGTTCCTGCAACGCAGACACAGGTAACTAACCGCTTTCATGTTCTCTCCACAGGTACCATTGCGGAGAGTGGACCAGATGATATGTCTGGGGGGAGAAAGCAGAAGGAGACTTCGCTGGTTGGAAGGCATGAGATGCACTGTCCTGAGATTGGGGGTTCAACGACCACGACTCCCAAGAGAAGGAGGCGGGTGGTGGTGGTCGGGGACTCTCTCCTCCGGGGGACTGAGTCATCTATCTGCCGCCCTGACCGGGAAAACCGAGAAGTCTGCTGCTTGCCAGGGCTAAGATTCGCGATGTGATGGAGAGACTGCCGAGACTCATCAAGCCCTCGGATCGCTACCCCTTCCTGCTTCTCCACATGGGCACCAATGATACTGCCAAGAATGACCTTGAGCGGATCACTGCGGACTACGTGGCTCTGGGAAGAAGGATAAAGGAGTTTGAGGCGCAAGTGGTATTCTCGTCCATCTTCCCCATGGAAGGAAAAGGCCTGGGTAGGGACCATCGAATCGTGGAAGTCAACGAATGGCTACGCAGGTGGTGTCGGAGAGAAGGCTTTGGATTCTTTGACCACGGGATGGTGTTCCATGAAGGAGGAGTGCTGGGCAGAGACAGGCTCCACCTTACGAAGAGAGGGAAGAGCATCTTTGCAAGCAGGCTGGCTAACCTAGTGAGGAGGGCTTTAAACTAGGTTCACCGGGGGAAGGAGACCAAAGCCCTGAGGTAAGTGGGAAAGCGGGATACCGGGAGGAAGCACAGGCAGGAACGTCTGTGAGGGGAGGGCTCCTCCCTCATACTGAGAATGAGGGGCGATCAGCTGGTTATCTCAAGTGCTTATATACAAATGCACAAAGCCTTGGAAACAAGCAGGGAGAACTGGAGGTCCTGGTGATGTCAAGCAATTATGACGTGATTGGAGTAACAGAGACTTGGGGGGATAACTCACATGACTGGAGTACTGTCATGGATGGTTATAAACTGTTCAGGAAGGACAGGCAGGGCAGAAAAGGTGGGGGAGTAGCACTGTATGTAAGGGAGCAGTATGACTGCTCAGAGCTCCGGTACGAAACTGCAGAAAAACCTGAGTGTCTCTGGATTAAGTTTAGAAGTGTGAGCAACAAGAGTGATGTAGTGGTGGGAGTCTGCTATAGACCATCAGACCAGGGGGATGAGGTGGATGAGGCTTTCTTCCGGCAACTTGCAGAAGCTACTAGATCGCACACGCTGGTTCTCATGGGTGACTTTAATTTTCCTGATATCTGCTGGGAGAGCAATACAGCGGTGCATAGACAATCCAGGAAGTTTTTGGAAAACGTAGGGGACAATTTCCTGGTGCAAGTGCTAGATGAGCCAACTAGGGGGGGAGCTTTTCTTGACCTGCTGCTCACAAACCGGGAAGAATTAGTGGGGGAAGCAAAAGTGGATGGGAATTTGGGAGGCAGTGACCATGAGTTGCTTGAGTTCAGGATCCTGACACAGGGAAGAAAGGTAAGCAGCAGGATACGGACCCTGGACTTCAGGAAAGCGGACTTCGACTCCCTCAGGGAATGGATGGGTAGGATCCCCTGCGGGACTAACATGAAAGGGGAAAGGAGTCCAGGAGAGCTGGCTGTATTTCAAGGAATCCCTGTTGAGGTTACAGGGACAAACCATCCCGATGTGTCGAAAGAATAGTAAATATGGCAGGCGACCAGCTTGGCTTAACGGTGAATCCTAGCGGATCTTAAACATAAAAAAGAAGCTTACAAGAAGTGGAAGGTTGGACATATGACCAGGGAAGAGTATAAAAATATTGCTCGGGCATGTAAGAATGAAATCAGGAGGGCCAAATCGCACCTGGAGCTGCAGCTAGCAAGAGATGTCAAGAGTAACAAGAAGGGTTTCTTCAGGTATGTTGGCAACAAGAAGAAAGTTTTAGAGGTTATCTTCACAAAGTTGCACACATTTGACTACAATCAGTTCAGCTGTAAGTGGGTTGATTTAATTAAACTGGCGTCAACTCCTGCCTGGACATTCATAAGTCAATTTAACCCTAGTTTATATCAATTTAGCATAAATTGGCACGGAATTAACATAAACTAAATTGATATAAACCAAGGTTAAATTGATTTAAACAGTGTCTACACATCCCGGTCTTGCACCAATTCAACTAAATCAATTTTTAAAAAATCCCCACACACTTTCAATTAAACTAGTGAAACTGCCTGTGTGCATAAATGCACCTGGGGAAGAGAAGATGGACATTTATGCATTTTAAGTTCCATTTTTTTCAAATTCCATTTGCAAACACAAGAATCCATCCCTGTCACTTACCTCCTTGGTTGGGGTTTTGTTTTATTTTCTGTTCACACATAATTCGTTTTATCCATGATTTTTAAAAATATTTGCCAAACAGCACTGATAAAACGGCTGACATTTCTCGTTTTGATCGGTACGAGGCATGCTAGCTGAAGATCATGATTTCAGAAAGCATGCACCACACAGCTGCAAACCGAACTGGGAAAGTGTTGATATTTGTTGGGATGATGAAAAGTGCTGTGGTTTTGTGAGCATTAAATAATCAACCTCAAGTTAATTCGTCGCTCTGAATGCACATGTAATTCTAATTGGAGTCTTTTAGTACTGTGAAATTTTCAGTACAAGAGGAAACACACATAGCCTGCAGACAATGAGACCCAAGCCTTCCACAGGCAACTGTTGCAAGGGGGTAGTACTGCGTATCTTTTTCATACAGCAGCAATTCCAGTGGAGGAAATTAATTTAAAACTCATCTTCTCATGCACTAGAAGCACCTCACTTTGTATGAATGGTGGAGAACAAGGAAAGTGTAAATACGGATTGGTTATTAACACGTGTTGAAGTTATATATGCATCATAGCACATAGTCAAAGAAGTCTTTTAAATATACTAAATCATAACTATGTGCTGGGAACAACTTAACTTTCCTCCCTCTTTTGTATTCTGCAGGTGGATAAGGGCTATTTCATTTTTGTTCATTTCAGGTGAATTTCATGCTGATAAGAGGTGCTGACCCATTTCAGTTCTGGGTTGGTGGGAAAAGACCACCAAAATAAATAAAGACTCACCCCCTTCAGATGAGAGAGGGGCCACAGCATGGGTGGCAGGCATCATAGGCTGGGGGAGGCTGTGCCTCCCCAAACAGCCAGGTGGAGCCCCACCCATGGTCCATCCCTAGGCCCCCCCTCCTGCTTCCTGCTTTCTGGCTCCCCCTGTGCTATGGCCCTGGCTCAGGCCGCACCACCCGCCCTCCCGGCGCTCTGGGGCTGGGGCACTAGATTGGGGTGGGGCCTGGCAGATGGGGTGGGGGGACTCTGGGCTCCAGCAGGGGGATGCAGAAGGGGCGGGACCTCGAGCAGAAGGCGTGGTGCTGGGAACTAGCCTCCCCCAGCCAACAGTTCACATGCCGCCCATGGGTCACAGTGAGAGGTGCTGACCTATTTGAATCCTGGAAAGGTGTGTGGAGCCCACACAGAACTAAAGGCCCACCCCCTCAGATAAGGGAGGGGCCACAGTGAGGTTCTGAGCTGACAACCCTAGAGGCTGAAATCTTCTATCTATCCACTCTCAATGGTTGCCATCCATACAAGCTACTTCTACAGTCTCCCTGTCTGTGTATGCCAGTCATATAAAGCGAAGTCCTTCACATGGCAGGAACCGCAGTCTCCAAGGCCCATTCATTCTCTGGCCTCTCTGTCGAGTGTGATCAAACAAAATGGTAGCTTTAGTGAAGTGGAGGCCAGTCTCCTGAGAGCTGGGCTGAGATAAGAACTAATTCATTTTACATGGACCACCAAACAGAATAAGATAGTAACAATTTTTGGCCTCTGCTAACCTGTATTTAAATGGACAACCTAGCAGCAAAAGTTTACTGGCTTATGTCTAGCAAGGGTGAAACTGTCATGGTTTCCCTGGTGCTATATTGGCCAGTATAGCTTTCTAAACACTGATGTGGATGCCACAGAGCCTCAAGAATACTCTTTCCTCCAGGGAAGAGTAATTTCAAGGCTGACCTCTGGGGAATGTGAGGATGTGGAGGATTTGGTATACAGTAACTCCCCACTTAACGTTGTAGTTATGTTCCTGAAAAATGCGACTTTAAGTGAAACGATGTTAAGCGAATCCAATTTCCCCATAAGAATGAATGTAAATGGGGGGGTTAGGTTCAAGGGAAAAAATTTTTTGCCTTACAGTACAGTACTACAGTTGGGAGGTGCCCCCACCCTACCCCACACAGGCACAGCCCACTGGCACTAGAGACACTGAGGCAAGCAAGGAGGCTGAAGGTGCTGTAGGCTAGGAGAAGCACGTTGCGCAGCAGCAGCGGCAGCTTCCCCTACTCTGCAAGCACCAGGGGCGGGGGGCTCAACCTTTGGCCTGCCCACTCCACCCCTTCCCCCAAGCCCCCACCCTTAACCTGCTTCTTCTTCTCCCCCCTCCTCCCCGTTTACTCCGCACGCCGCATCCTTGCTCCTCCCTCCCCTGCCTCCTGCCCATGGCAATCAGATGGCTTGCAGCGTTCTGGAGGCAGGAGGGAGGGGGAGGAGTGAGGACACGGTGCGCAGGATCCTCCTCCCTCCCCTGCCCCCTGAATGCCGCAAGCCAGCTGATTGCCGCTGGCAGGAGACAGGGGGAAGGAGCGAGGACTCGGTGCACAGCCTCCCCCTCCTTCTCCTGCCTCCTGCCTATGGCAATCAGCTGGTTTGCAGCGTTCAAGAGGCAGGGGAGGGAGGGGGAGCCTGTGCGCCGAGTCCTAGCTCCTCCCCCTTCCCTCCTGAACACCGCAAGCCAGCTGATTGCCACGGGCAGGAGGCAGGGGAAGGCGTTGATCCACGGGGTCTGCCGTCAGGTGGGAGGCGCTGCAGGGGTTAAGCTGATGGGGGGCTGCCAGCTGTGTACTAAGCAGCCAGCCAAACGACATTATAGCGGAGCATTGCACAACTTTAAATGGAACATGTTCTGTAATTGAGCAGGAACATAAGATCGAAACATTAAGCATGAGGATGTTAAGTGGGGAGTTACTTTAATATGGGGCCTTTGTTTGTTAGTGCCCCATTGTGGCGAGATGGGGAATAACACCAACCTGGCTCCATCCCCCTTATGTCACCAGTTCTGCATTTGTCAAATCCTTGTTATGACCCGAGCCATCCTTGTTGGGTCTTCAATAGCTTCTGACTCTCCTGGGTTTAGGAGTGTCTCCAAAAGCACCTGGCTGTCCTAGGAAGGGGAACCCAAGCTCACCTACTCCACTGGGTCCCACCTTTGGGCCCTTGCTTGGAACAGCCAGAACCAGTCCTTCCCTATGCCTTGCTGCTCCCTGAGCTACTTTCTACCTCTCCTCCTCTGTAGGCTCCCTCGGTGTCTTGCCCAGCTTCTCCATCTCTGGAGTGCTGGTTTGTCTGGCAGCTTCTCACCACTCCGCTGGAGGGATCCTCTCTCTGCTGCCCTCCTGCCTTGCAGCCCTTTTAACCTCACAGGTGCTGTGAGGCCACCAATCAGCTCTGGCTGAGGAATCAGGCAGTTGCTTCATTAATCCTTTGGCTGCCAAACCACCTTGGGGTGTACAGACCCCATGGCAGATGGGTACAAAACAAGTGAGACAGAGATTCAACACCAGATCCTGCTCTGCAGGACACTGTGCCTCCAGCTGGACATTCCCCACAGATCCTCCGAGATTCCTCTACACAGGAAGCAGAACCTCTTGGTAGGAAAACCCACAGATCCTTCATTGCAAAGTTTTCACTTGCAGAGGGTCTCCACTCTATTTAGAGAGCTTGCAGTGTGTCCCAGGAAATAGGGCATAGGAGTGGGAGGCAGAATATTGAGCTTCTAGTCCTACTCCATCATTGACTTGCTCTATGACCTTGGGCAAGTCATTTCACATCTCAGTGTCCCCATCCATCAAATGTGCCCCCACCTTTGTAAAGGGCTTTGATGCAAAATGCAATATAAGTGCTAGGTATCAGTATATGTTATCTAGAGGTTATATATAATCAAATACTGTAAACTATCTTAATTCTGTATTTATATGAAAGGTTGTGGGTGGGGTTGGTTGTTTTGGTATGTTTACAAATTTCCAAATTCTCTCTTACAATGGATACTTTTTGTTCCATGATCCTCCTTTATTTCTGACTAAAAATAACCTCACACACACTATTATCTAAGGTCTGGAGGAATTGTTTGTTTGTTTGTTTTAATCATTTTATATAAAGACTCAGCAGCTGGCTGGTTCATCATTCTCTGTGTGCAACTGTGAGAGACATTCCTCTTCTAATATTAGCCACATAGCTGAGATCATTGTAATTCCACCACTACCACCACCTCATAGAGTCCAGTCACTTTCTCCTCATCTGAGCTGGACTTATTGCCACGTTGACGGCAAAGTAGCTGCGGCTGAGCTAGAGAGAGAGAACAGGCTCACTGACTTTTCACTGCCATTGTGTGATGCAAAGGGGGCCTGGAGATGTGGATACTTGTCCACTTGGAACTAAACAGGAATCAGCTGTCAGATGATGAACCTATCTGTGACACTTCTCACCTGGGCTGGATTTGAACTGGTGTAATAGGCCCAGAGCCAACTCCCACTGAGATCAATGGGAGTCTTTTCACTGACTTTAATGGGAGCTTGATCGGGCTCTGAGAGGTGGAAGGCCGTGTTTCCCATTACTAATCTCTTGAGCCATCTAGTGTCTCTGTTTTAAAAAGACAGACAGAAAAACAAAACAAAAAACCAGATCTCTATCTCTCTTATCATTACGGGTATCTGGCAGAAAAAGATACAATGCACAGGATTGCTTTCTTGCCGCATTTAGCAACTCCATTTTTCAAATCCTATCAATGTTATTGCAAATGGCTCCACACCAGGAGTAGCAAGGGACCATATCTCTATGTGCAGAATCAAACTGTTAACTGCTCTATCTGGTGTCATACATCAGTTCACAGGAAGAAAAAAAATTGTGATGAAAGATAAGAGGCTTGCTATTATCTGACTTCTGAAAAAGAATAAGAGGCCGGGGGGCTCCTCATTACAGATAAAATCTATGAGGCTCCTCCATTACTTTATGCACTGGGTAGGCAACCTGCAGAGTCCCTACTGTTACAAGAGTGTTTTGTGTCTATGTGTCAATAGTTAATAGAAAATGTGCCAGGTGGCACTGAAGAATATGCAGCATGGTTTATGCATTGGTAGCACCACTAAAGTTCATTGTTGTTGTGCACCGCAAATCACTTCTCTTGTGCAGCTCTTAATGACTGTTACTGTCAGAGTTCATGTAACTTTGGATGGATAATTTTATGATTGCTGACAACAGTTTTAGTTATGGTGATTAGGACAAATCAAATCTCATGCTTCAGGATGTAAGCCAATCACCTGACAGAATCCTGGAGGAATTTTTCCTGTGGCAGCTGATTACAACATTACACAATCCGCTATGGTGCATGATCAGGCCATATAACAAGCAGTTGACTTCCTCTGAAGCATCAGATGAAGTAGTATACTGGATCAGACCTATGCTCCACCTTTTCCCCTGTCCTGTATCTGCCAGCACCAGATGCTTTAGAGGAAGGTGTTAGTATCCTGCAGGATAATCTGCCCCCTATGAAGGTCTCACCCTAGTCCCTAATAGTTTGAAATTGTTTTAAGCATTGAAGCATGAGGGTTTTTTATCCCTTCCAAAACTCTTTGTTTGCATGAACTATCAATGTGATATATGCCATCATGTGCCAGCAATGCCCCTCTGCCATGTACATTGGCCAAACTGGACAGTCTCTATGTAAAAGAATAAATGGACACAAATCAGACATCAAGAATTATAACATTCAAAAACCAGTCAGAGAACACTTCAATCTCTTTGGTCACTCGATTACAGACCTAAAAGTGGCAATTCTTCAACAAAAAAAACTTCAAAAACAGACTCCAACAAGAGACTGCTGAATTGGAATTAATTTGCAAACTGGATACAATTAACTTAGGCTTGAATAAAGACTGGGAGTGGGTGGGTCATTACACAAAGTAAAACTATTTCCCCATGTTTATTCCCACCCCCGCCCCCCCCACTGTTCCTCAGACGTTCTTGTTTGGAATTGCTGGAAATGGCCCACCTTGATTATCACTACAAAAGGTTCCCCCCTCCCGCTCTCCTGTGGTAATAGCTCACCTTACCTGATCACTCTCGTTACAGTGTGTATGGTAACACCCATTGTTTCATGTTCTCTGTGTATATAAATCTCCCCACTGTATTTTCCACTGAATGCATCCGATGAAGTGAGCTGTAGCTCACGAAAGCTTATGCTCAAATAAATTTGTTAGTCTCTAAGGTGCCACAAGTACTCCTTTTCTTTTTCAGATACAGACTAACATGGCTGCTACTTGGAAACCTGTTATAGCTCTGGATATTCTTGTTACCCATTTAAACATCCAATCCCCAGTGGGATCTTGCTAGGTTCTTAGCCTTAATGACGTTCTGTGGTAGTGAGTTCAACAGTCTGATTATGTGCTGAATGAAAAACTATTCCCTTTAATCAGTTTTGAATGTCACCTTTCAGTCCCCTTGTTTTTGTGTCATGTGACAGGAAGACTAGATGCCCTGACCTACTTTCTCTATAATCATTTGTTATTTTATATACTTTTATCAGGCCCACTGGTGTTCATCTCCTTTCCAAGGTCAACATTCCCAATCTGTTCAACTTTTCTTCACAGGAGTTTTTCCAGACCTCTCATCATTCTTGTACTTCTCTGAATGCTCTCAAATTCTGCAATATCCTTTTGGGGAGGGATCACTGTACATACTATTCTAGACAAGGGCATACCACTGCTTTATATAATGACATAATAACTTTAGCTACATCAGACATTAGATACTGCAGGATGTCGGGGTTCATGGACCAAATGTCTGACCTGGTACAACAAATCACTCTGTGATCTTTGATTCAGTAGTCAAAGTGATGTAGTGATTTGCCAGAGACTGTAGTTGTCAGTTAATAACTGCATCAACCCAGTGGGAATCCTTAAAGGATTTGTGCATCAGGGCAGTAATGCTGCTTGGTGAAGGAGTGGAAAGGGCACGGCCATGGGCTAATCTCTTCCGTGACCCATTTCAATGTGGCTAAAAGGGAGCAGATTTTATGCTCAGTATAACACAGGAACTGAAATTGTGGCTAGTACCTGTCTAAGGGGGTGAAGGGAAAGGTTCTTGGTTCCATCCACTCTACTCGTCCAGCCATATGTTGAATATCTAAATCAATGGAGTTTCCACTTCCTTCAGGCGTCTACTTCACTGTCTACTGACCTCCCCATAAAGAGCACTAAGGTGTAGTCTTGTGCAATTAGCAAAGCTATTAGCTAAAGACTGATGGTTCAGTGCAACTCAGGAACATTTGCTTTTGGGCTACTGAATCATCTCCCAAGGGACTACGTTACTGTGACTTGGGTGAAACCAAACAAACCCCATGTATATTCAAAACAGGGAAAATAAGTCATGAAACCCAGGAAATTAAAACTGAAGATCTATTCTGGCATCTTGATCATCCCACCACTCTGGCAATGTAGAACAGAAACGTATTCTCTCCCATTTTCAGGTGGGTTAAAGCCAGGGATGCTGAACAAAACAACTAACTTATCTCCAACACTGGTCATGGTTGTTTCAATCACTCGAATGAAGAAGTTAATGTATTGTGACGGGATCCCCAGGGTGCAGCCTGGGACTGTGGAACCGCTGTGCCCCCTGAACTCTCTCCAGCCTGGGCTGTCTCTGACAATGCCTTGCTAGTGACCAGCAGCAAGCCCCTCCAGGCGCTGTGATCACTCATCACAACCGCATATGGAGCCCCACAGCTAGCTAGATTGCATGAATGCTCCCAGAGCCACTCATGAATCACACAAAGAGGCACCAACCAGATCCCCCCCAGCAACCAGCACTGTACCCCAGTAGTACACTGTCTTGCAGTGCTAAAAGTGGGCAGTGCAAATTTATTAATTGGTTCACCACTGCATCAATGGAAAGTGGATATACACCAGCCTTTGCAAAACCTGAGCAGATTTGCCACACACTTCATACAAACTCACTGGTAAAGATAAACAGTAAAACAAAGTTATTGACTATAAAAGATAGATTTAAGTGATATCAAGTGATAGGCAAAAAGTCAGAGTTAGTTACCAAAAGAAATGAAATATAAACACGCAGTCTAAACTCTCAAACCTATTAGACTGGGCAATAACTAGACTAAGCAGTTTTTCTCACCCCACTGGATACTGCAGTCCTTAATATACGTATTTGTCCCTTAAATCTGGGCCAGTCTCCTCTGTTGGAGTCTTCAGTATTCTTCTCAGTGTCTTTGTTGCTGCAACGTAGGTGGGGGCAGGAGAAAGGCCCTGCATGTGGCTACTGTGTCTGTTTTATAACCTCAGTCCCATGTGTTTAGGGAGCACAAGTCCAGGCATGTCTCGGGGCATTGCTGAGTCTCCAGGCAAGGCTGAGCAATTCCCCTGGTGAGGCTTCATGCAGGTGAGTCATTGCATTGTAGCTCCCTTCCTGGACAATGGTTGTTGATGGGTTGTTTAATACCCCGCCCAGGTGTTGGTTGCTTTTCTTGCATTGGCCTCTGGGGAGCTAATATCTGGCTGATTCCCCAACTTACAGCATGTTTTAGTGACAACCATACAACACAATTCTCATAACTTCATATGAATTAATGATACACATATTTGGCTAGAGAAATGACTTTCAGCAGATCATAACATTTCCCTTGATACCTTACAGGTCTTTATATGTAAGATCATGATTATATAAAAATGAGGAATATGGGGGTTACAAATGCTCCCCCAAGGTATAGTATGCCACATGTATCACTATACCTGGTGCTGTAATGGCCACCATCTTGACCAACACTGGGGATTGATCTGGGCACCTGCAGAGCTGAAAGCATGAGCTGCTCCAGCTTCAGCTAAAGCTCTTTAACTGGGGCTGTAACGCACTCGTAACCTCTTTGGATTGGGCACAGAAAGGGGACATGTCATACCCAGTGGGTAACGCTGCTATAAAGCGAGAGATTTGGGTTTGAATCCCTGACAAACCAGGTTTAATTACAAAGGAAGAAGCAAACTCAGCTTCAGCCCGGAGGAGTATGTGAAATAGGGAGGGTGGTTAATCATTATGTCATTTTTAGTCACCTGCCACATATGATGTGTAGAGATCTAATACTATACATTATCACATGCTATCCAGAGGGAAGCATCTGGCATACAGTCCCTAGATAAACCCTTTCCTAGGCAAGTCACTTTACTTCTGTACCTCCAGTTTCCTCATCTGTAAAATGGGGATAAAAAGACTTACCAACTCTCTGAAGATGTTATGGGTGAGGGATGCATAGCATGTTGAGATCTTAGAATAAAACACAACAGAGTAGGGCAAACACCTCCTGAGTCATCTTGAGTCCACATTGCTTCAGTATGGATTCAGATTAACCTGTTTACCATGATCCTAATGGTCCAAATGCAAACTGAGACCAATGTCGCTGCATGTAGTGGCATTGTGCTTGCCTAGGCCAGTGGGGCATTGGGCCGGAGAGGGGCTATATATATTTTCATAAGTATAAACCATTAAAAAATTGCACTCTCACTATATTCTATTTATCTATACACATAAGAACTGGAGGGCAGGGACTGTCATTTACTATCTGGGTGGAGAATGAGGCCCTGACCTACACAAGGCCTCTCAGTGCTACCACAATATAAACGTTACATAGGACACACATCATACAAGAGACAGAGAAAGAAGGGGGAGGAGGGGAAGAAACCCCAAACCTTAACTCCTCTCCCAAATTATTCAACCGGCTGCACCAAACATATGTCCTCGGCAGCATTGAGAGGCTGCCATCCACGCTTGCTCCTTGGTGCACTGGCCTTTTTTTTTTTTTTTTTTAATATAGCAGCCTCCAGTTAAGGTTGCATAGATCAATAGCCAGGAATGGCACTGATCTATCTTTAAAGGGAATAACACTTTCTCTCTCCTTTAGTAAACAACTGCATGCCTATGATATGCCGTTGCTGCCAAAACTCTAAAAGATTCACTGGGGATCACACTAATCAATTTTTATTTCTAATTAAACGGCTGCCTGCATTACGTTGGAGGAATTATGGACAGAAGAAACCACAGTGCATTTCGATCCTTTGGAAGGAGGTGGTGGGGTGGGAGGAGGGATTTAGATGATACAGTTGGTAATATTGGTATGAAAAGAGAAAAAAAAGGCAGCAGCAAGCCACCGGTAAATCCAGACAACATTACAATTTGTGCTGCTAAATCAGCCTCATTCATTTTCTCTCTCTCTCTCTCTCTCCTAGTCACTTTCAGAAGTACATGGCTTCTGAGATTATCCTGCAAAAAGCTTGGTAAATACAGCCTGGTTTAGTACAGCAGGCTATAATATGCTAGTTGGTGTGTTTGTACCACTCGGCACAGAACTGCTCAAGCTCTACTCCCACTGAATTCTGACTACTACCTTTATTGGTGGGCAACTAATAAGGAGGTGTCCTGATTTCATTTTTGCCCCTTCTCTGGTCTCTCTGAATGGACCCCCTCCGCTCTTAGGCCTTGTGCCGTTACCTGTCTTGGTGCAACTGCTCCACCCCTAGACTGGGATCTGGGTACAACATCCCACGTATGCAAATCACGTATTCCTATGCAGGTCCAATTTGGACACCTGTTCTCTTCCCCTCAGGAGCCTATGACCAGTGACATAGAAGTGACCATCCGCCTTCTTATAACAGGTATGTTTATTAGCAAATGGAACAAAGCATCAGAGAAAATGGTTTCAAAACAACAGATAGTTTACACATATATTTAATCTTATCTAATCTTAGGCTTCCCTACAAGTTACATTAGATGGGTTTCCCTCTCTAGTTACACAGGAACAGGTTGCTCCCAATTTACATTCTTTTAGGAGGCCCCACAGCTCTTGGGACCCAGACAGGTGTGCATTTCCCTTCCAGTCATTGTGATTTACCTCTCCTAGGGAAGACTCTCTTTTCCCAAAGCCCCACCCTCTCCGTGTTTGTCTGAGCCCAGGTAACATATTGCTCAATGGCTTTTGTTACAGGGCCTAGGTATGAAGCCTTCCTTTCACCTCACACCAGTTTCTCCCAGTCAGCCAGCTAGGCCATCTCAGAGAATGCCCAGTGTTGCTCCATCATTTCCCAGTTAGATCCACTCACCCTTAACGGCTTGCGGCAATCACAGGTCTCCTGGCTGTGGGGGACACGCTGGAACGGTCTGCTTCCTTGACATTCCAACGTACCACCTCAGAACTCCGATACAGCAGATTTTTGGAGCACAGATCCATAGTCATTATTGAGCACCCCCACATTCATCACAGGAGGCTGTAAGCCCCAATACTATCAATTGCTAATGGAGATTTGCGTTTTGCTCGCATGAGGCAAACTTGTGTTCTCGGAGCTGAACCTCCCACGCTCTAGTGAAGGTACTGCATGCGTGTGTGTGCTTTAGCAGACAGATGTAAGGATGGATATGGCTAAAGTTTCAGGACAAATACAAAAGGATACTTATTTTCTGAAAATACTTCCACTCCATCAATTGTTAAAAATGGGGCAGGGGGAGAATTGATAATTACACAGTATCTTGTGAGGTCTGGCTGGATGCAATTCCGCAAGCATAAGGCTCAGAGTGTAATCTGAAGAATGTGATTCTTAAGGTCTAGAAAACAGCTTCTGGTCTCCCTGTGTGGTACAACATAGCTTTATATCCCCTGTGGGTCTTACAGAAATGATAGCCTGAAATGGTCACAGGTTCCTTAGAGCAGGCACTCCAAGTGTCTTGAGCTCACCCACTCCTGCTCTGAGCTCCAGCCGTCAAATAACATCTTCCCATACAACTTCCTCTTGTGTAGTATCTGTCAAGCACACCGTACCTCGACACTGTTTAGGAAGCTAAATCATATAGCTGCACAGTTAAATGGATAATCAGAAGGGAAAAAGAAATTAAGAGGCATAGGAAATAAGCAAGGGAGAAAGATTTTCAACTGACATTTGAAACAGCAACAAGATGATAAGGCAGAGAGATGCAGGAAGGCTATTCTGGATGGCAAGTGCTTTAGAGGAGAAGCTCTTACACCAACATCAGTGATGTTGTGTGATGGGGCTGGAAGTGCAAGTCACAGCTAGATGGTCAGGGAGGAAATCAGAGAGACAAGCTAGCTGGAGCAAGTCCATGGGAGGCTATAAGTACCAAGGAGGGGTATTCTAAATTGGAGCCTGAAATGTTTGTACTTGCTCCTGTACTCTTATCTCTATGCCCCTCACCCTCAATGGCCTTTCTAAGCTGGGAGAGGGAGGAAAAGAAACAGATATTCAGCTTGCACATCCTCATGGAAATAGGCAGAGTTGGCTCACCACTGAGAGCCCACTATCACTGGCTGTTCAGAAAACTGGTGAAAAATGATTGACATTTGCTGCCAAGCTCGACAAATAATCAATGATTGCACCCCACACCCCTTCACCTCTTCCCTCTCCCTCCTCCACAAGATCACACTGATTCTGTATCCATTCAAGGGGACTGACACACAGCTCTACAAGGTCAGGCTGCAGTATCTGCACAAACTTTGCTGCCCTCAGTCTAATACAGTGGTTCCCAAACTAGGGGTGCCGTTTGTTCAGGGAAAGGTCCTGGCAGGCCAGGCTGGTTTGTTTACCTGCCGCATCCGCAGGTTCAGCCAATCGCAGCTCCCAGTGGCCGTGATTCGCTGCTCTTGGCCAATGGGAGCTACAGGAAGCGGCGCGGGCCAAGGGATGTGCTGGCCACCACTTCCCGCAGCCCCCATTGGCCTGGAGCGGCGAACCGTGGCCCATGGGAGCTGTGATTGGCCGAACCTACTGATGTCGCAGGTAAACAAACTGGCCCAGCCCGCCAGGGGCTTTCCCTGAACAAACGGCGGCCCTAGTTTGGGAACCACTGGTCTAATCTCAGTGCCATAAATTTGCCATTGTTGGCGGTAAGATTACTGACACATCATGCAGGGTAGACGTGGAGAAAAAGTCTTACATTCAAGTGGCAGCTGGTGTCTGTAAATGCAGACATCAATGGGCAAAAGGGGTGAATCACACAAATGTGCCGGAAAAGCCAAAGACTAGCTTCTTTGTTATAACAGCATGACACTCAAAGCCAGGGTCAGGAAACCTGGACTTGGTTTCATGGAGTTTGGCTACTGACCAGTTAGGCAACTTTGAAATGCTTCAGATTTCATACCTATCACGGAGGGCAGGCTGTCTGTTCCACGCTCTAATGAACAGACTTGGTTCCAATTTTTTCAATGAAAAGTTTTTTCCAATTACAACGTGGTCTTCCCCTCATCCCTGCAAAAAAGAGTGCTTTTGAAAACTTTTTTCCCATTTTTTTATTTACAAAATTTAAATTAAAAACATTCTTGAATTTTTTCTTTTACTGAAAACCAAGTTTTTCCAGGAAAATTTGACTGAAAACTGGAAACAAATTATGGAGGTCAATTTCAAGAATGTTTTCATCAAAAATTTATGCTCAACATTTTCCAGAAAAAAAAGTGGGGACTGGACAGTTGTACCTGAGAAACGGGAACAACATGGATATACTGAAATTTTTCACAACATTTTTTTTCCAGTTTTTGATCAGCTGTACCAATGAAATTCAGTCAAGCCAAAGGGAAAAGCTAATAGCTTCTGTATCTCAATATAAGATGGTAGAACTGGTTTAGACAAATTAAGAACATATTTGAGACTTCACCCAATATTAAAACAGAATTTAATTTTTAAATTGCTTGAGACAAACTGCTGTTTCCAGCCACAACTAGACAGAGAAGAGATGAGCTTTCAAGATTTCCAATCCAGTTTTGTAGACCGGAGAGGTTTGGATATTGTGGAGAAGGTTTGTAGAGGCATCTGAATGTTCATGTGTTTACCTGAGCCAAACTTGAAAGGTTTATCCATTACTAATATGATTATGTAGCACCAGATTCAGATACAGAATTTTCTTTATTTGGTAGGTTCAGATCTGCTAGGCTTCCTTGGCTGAGGTAGAGAATTTGGGAGAGTTTCCAATAGCTGGAAAGGGAGAGCTAAAGTGAGTGTTTTGGTCATGGTGGCAGAGGAAGGAGTTGAGTTGGACTTCTTGATGGGGAGGATTGCTGGCATCTGGGAGGAAGGATCAAGTGTGTGTTTTGGTCAAGAATGAGCATGAGGGTTTATGGTGTCAGGTCAGGTGGGAAATGGATCAAACTGAGCATCCTTGGTCAAGAGGATTAGGGACCCCCAGTAGACTGGTTAACATTAATCATGAGGTTGAGAAAGAGTGAATGCTTCCTTGTAGATGATGGTCTTCATTTCCATGGAGGGGAGAGAAAAATCAAAATGATTTCATAGCTAGGAAGCAGGCTAGAACCACCATATGGAAATCTCAGTGTTTTAATATGGGAACATTTCTGATCCTTTGGTTCCAAAAACCGCATTATATTTGGGATTCTTTTCTTAAATCAAACAAACAACCAAACATACATCCCTCCCACCCCAACACAACGTTAGGTGCAATACACATCCCCCATCCGGAGAAAGCTGAGCAGGACAACTGAAGTACCAAATTTTTAAAAGTAACCATTAAAACCAGGAAGAAAATTGGGAACTGCTAGCACCAGTTTATTCAACAGCCTGTATGAGTTGTAGACCAAGCTCAAGGGCTCTGATTTAATCTACACATTCCTTTTAATTTCTCAAACAGGCACATGTAGTTAATATGACAACGAGCAACATGTTGAGAGAGTATGTTTCTGATAATTTATAACCTCAATTTTACTCCCAGTGGCCAACATTTAAAATACAACCTTATCCAAACACCTCCACGCAGGGCTTCATAAAAACACTAAAAGATAACAATTGTAAAATTCTGAAAACATAAATTACAGACCCATAATGGGAGGTTTAAGTCTCCAGTTCACTTGGAACAGAAGCAAAGCCATAAATTAGAAGAAATACATGCTCCAGAGGAATACCTGCTTGCTAGATTTCACTTTATACACCCAGAATAAATTACCATTGTAGACAGGGATAGAGCTGTTTACTTATTTTGCTAAAAAAAAAATGGATGCCAGGGAATGGATTTATTGAGAGTACAATATATTATTTCCTAGAGTACCTTGCTGGATGGCAAGCGGAAATGTAATTACTATTACCTAAACTCTTAGGCCAGTGTGACAGACTTTTTGCTAAGTGTACAATAACCGTTTAGCAAGAACCTGTTGGAAAACAAGACAGGGATCTGGAACACATCAAGATCAGCCAGCTAAGCCTTTGAAATACTAATAATGCTCTTTTCATTTCTATCGCCAAAAAGTTTTAAAACTCCAGGAAATGTCATGCTCCTGTAGCCTCTGTGTAGAAATTGGTGCACATTGGCTGTAAAGCAACTAAGCATTTATATTGAAAATGGGAATAAAACAGATTATGTGTATAAGAAGGAAACATTCTTATTTTATTGTGACCAAATGTGTTCTAGATGCTAGAGAACGCATACAGAAAGACAGATTCCCCATTCCAAAGATCTTATACTCTAATTAACTCAGTTAACCACATTATTTCCCTAGTTATTGGGGAACTCCTTAAATCAAGGCACGGAGACTCAGAGGCGAAGTAAATAAACTATAAGCTTTATTGATCATACCTACAGTTCACGGGCATGTACATAAACTATAGCACTGACTGATCTCCCAAAGTCACGTCTCAACATACACTGGGCTCAGCGTGGAGAACCTGTGAAGGATTCTCTGGGAGCAGACTCCTCCTTTGTTAACAAGATCAGGAATCTGGAGGCAGGAGAAGGTGACAGTGATGAAGGTGCAAGATGGTTTAGGATTTTAACAGTGAGATAAAACAGAGAACAGCAGCAAATAAGCACAGGATGCATGTTAATCCCAAACCAGGAGAACTGGTCTGAATTATTTAAATGTGCTCACTTTTATCTCACACTGATTTACATTTATTTAGCACTTCTCATAGAAAAGGACCCCAGAGCATTTTACAAACCAATTAATAATAATGTTTCACATTTACAGCATGCTTTCAATTCAAATAAATATCACAAGATGCTGCTCAAACATAGATTCAGCCTCACAGGCTCCTGTCCTATCCACTAGACAACATTTCCTTGGTGTATGTGGATCACTTCATTTTCCACCACATAACGTATCCTGGTCTGGGGTGTTACATGCTGACTGTTTAAACAGGCTGCAAAGCACTCTGAAGAGGAAACATGCTGTAAAACAGATTACCATTTATACGAAGCAGCGCCAGGAATACTACTCAGCAGTTTGAGACAGGAAGTGAACATCTCAAAGTACAGGAAACAAACACTTTGCTTTGCCCAAGAGGGACGGAGGCTGTGGCCCCTCTGCCATTTCCCTGTCCACCCTGCAGATGTAGCAAGCATTTAGTAGCACCAAATCAGTGGATTCCCTGAGATCTACAGATCCCTTGTTCCTCTGCACTGGCTCTACACCCTCTTTGGGGAAATCAGGTAATTTCATGCAATAACTTACCTGCTAAAGTTCCCCCAGGTTATCAGGGGGAGCTTGACAGGGTAAGAAGCCAGACAGTAGCTGTCCACCTGCACCCTTCTTGCTTACTCCTCCCTATCCATGATGCCCCCTCAGAAGGACTTATCTGGGGGAAGAGGGAAGATGGAGACAAGGGTGCAAAGGCAGCAAGCAAACTCCTCCACTACACACCCCCCCCCCCGACCATACCAGTTCCAGTATGTCAGCAGCGGAGGTCAAGGGGGTGACATGGCCCAATGTAATTAACCCAGCTGAAACCAGGACACTAACACCCAATGCCTGAGAAGGAAGCTGAGGGAACCTTACGCTGCATTAACCTGAGAAAAAAACGTAGCCCCTGGGAAGCAGTAAGAATGTGGTTTCTCTGCGTAACAAGCCTGTCTGAGCTCTTCTTGGATGTCTGCATCTTCCACAGGACAGGATCCTTGCAACTGAGTCCTATTTGCATTGTCGCTTGAGATCCCTTTGCCCATGAGGAATCTGCCTCATCTCCATTTTTATTAATAAACTCTGACATTAACCTTTTGCCCAGCTTTCAATTACTGCTCCTCTCATGCCTCGTGCTGCTGGTAAATGCTTCTGCACCAGCCTTCAGATGCTTCCCAGAATTACCAGCACACCCCTCCACCTCTGCTCTCTCCGTTCTTGCTTGAGCACTCTTCGTGCTCACTCCACGCTCTGAACGCAGTCGGGCACCCAGCACTGATGCCATGGTGGCGAGGGGCAGAAGGGCAAGGACATAAGTTGGAGACAGAGAGAGACACCAAGGGATTTGTCAAATTAAAACCACGGCCGTTGGGTAATTCAAACATTCCCAGACAAGTAGCTCACTGGTGGGACCTCCCCAGTACCAAGGCTTTGCCCTGGCTGCCTGTCCTTCATTACAAAGACTGTACAGAAAGAACGCGGCGCGGGAGACCAGCTGTTCCAGAGAAGGGCTGCAATGAGCCCTAAATATAGAGCATGTATCCTCAGTTTTCCTCCCAGTCATATAGTGGCATCAGGATTTGTTTCCTTGATGCTGATGACTCTTGAAGCCGCCTGCTTCTGCCCAGAGTACAGTAGGTAGAAGCATGGCATACAGTCAAGAGCAGCGGTTCTCAACCCGCGGCCCAATTAGCACACAGCTGCGGCCTAGCTGTGTGCTAAAAGGAAAAGATTCAAAATTTGCGGCTCTGGTCTGAAAGGGGGCGGGGCTGGCTGAGGAGGAGACAGCGTCTGGCAGCCTGGTGGAGCGCTCCTGCCAGCAGGGGGGTGGTGAGTGTCGCAGTGGGGCAGGGTGCGGGAGAGTGGGTCTCTGGGCAGGTTTGTGGGGAGGTGGCACACTCTGGGCAGTGAGGGGGTGGGGGATGTTGGGAACCAGGGGTTTGTGGTGGGGCTGCAGCTCCCCCAGGTTTTAGGTTGCTCAGCCCCACGCGGTGGGTCCTGGCTGCCTGGCTCTGCAGTGCGGGGTGCTGGGTCCAGCCCTGCGGTGCGGGGTGCAGATCCTGGCTACCTGGCCCCGTGCCCACGGCTCTGCTCCTGGCCCCACTCTGTGGAAGGGTCTCTGGGCGTGGGGCACTAGGCATGGGGACGGTGGGGAGCTTGGTGGGGGGCACTGTGGTTCTCAACCTGTGGCCCACATTACACATTGTGGGCCAAGGTAGAGGACCACTGGTCAAGAGCAATGGCTGGTGTAAAGGAGCATCTCTAATTCCCCTTTCAGCAGCCCTCATTCAGGTTAATCCATTACTGGCATTTAATGACAGTACGAGGGGGTTGTTCCTTTTCCAACAGCTCCTTATTTTAACCCACTTTCCCCATACTAAAAGAAA
This sequence comes from Chelonia mydas, assembly GCF_015237465.2. Classification (NCBI taxonomy): domain Eukaryota; kingdom Metazoa; phylum Chordata; order Testudines; family Cheloniidae; genus Chelonia; species Chelonia mydas. The sequence goes on along the minus strand of NC_057853.1, from coordinate 19,559,493 downwards.
TCAATGAGCCCCTGAAATAATATTATCCCAGCAGGTTGGTGTTTTACCATCTTCCTGACACTGAAAGCACACACCAGGTGAGGCTCCTCTATTGTGGTGCTCGCCCACCTGTGATCAGACACAAGAGTGGACGTAAGCTCCAGTGGGAGACGGCTGTGAATTATGAAAAGGGCTGGGATTCAGGAAACCTGACTCTTTCTCTGACTCTGCCACTGACTTATTTTGTGACCTTGGGCAAGTCACTTTGCCTCTCGGCTTCTTATCCCCCACCACACAAAATGGGAATGACACTGGCTGGAGCCGAGCCAAATTTTACATAACAAATTTGGCAATTTCACATTCAGCAAAAGCAGTCACAATTTCAAACATGTCACATTTAGCTGCAAAACTGTTTTGATTGACCACCCTAAACTCAACAAACTCCAATACATCCAGAAGTCCAACTAGTGAAAAACAGGGAAAACATTTTTTAAAACCCTACCAAATCCCTCCCCCCCGCCCCCCCCCGAAAAGTAATTCTGACTTTTACTCACTTAATGCTTAACCACATGTTCCCAGGGACCAATTCCTCACATGCCAGAGATCAAGAAACAATCACAGTGCTCTTGAATGAACTCAGGCAGAAAACTGATAGATGACAAAAACACCATATCACCTGTGGCTAAATACTTTTTGCACAGCGCTCACTCAATATCTGATATTTCAGTCCTCACCCCCAAAGGAAACCTGCACAATACCTTCAAAGACAAGCGTAGGAACTTAAACTCATAACTTTGCTAGACACTAAAAATCATGGTCTTAGTAAAGATGCTGTATTTTTGGCATAATACAACAATCTGTAACCCACTAACCCCCTGGAGAGGAATGGTCCGTTAACATATATTCTAACTGCTTACTCTAAACAATCTGTTCCACCTTGTATCTAGCTTTGACACTCAGAGCACCTTTCCCAGACCTGAAGAAGAACTCTGTGCAGCTTGACAACTTGTCTCTCTCACCAACAGAACTTGGTCCAATAAAAGATATTACCTCACCCACCTTGTGTCTCTAGTACCTGGGACCCATACGGTTACAACACCATGATATACCACAGATCAAGGTATTTATGCTACATGATAGGAGCTATTTTACCTCCAACATGCAACCCTGGCTTACACAGTATGTTGGAACTGTCTAATATTGTAATATCTTGCCCTTGGCTAACCAACTAAGCTGGCTAGCAGCAGGTTTACAAGGTGACAGGTAGCTAGAAAGCAGGCTTCATAAACTGTCACATCAGCTTTGTGGAGTATTTTATCACAGGATAATCTGCAGCGCTCCTATGGTAAATCTTTAACAAGGGGAATTCCTGGCAGAGAGTGGGGAGGAGGTTTAGCAGTTTGGCAATGGGACACAGAGTCTTTCACTTCTTAGGCCTGGTCTACACTACAGAGTTAGGTCGATATAAGCCGCCTTACATCAACCTAACTCTGTAGTATCTATGCTACAATGTTGCTCCCACTGATGTAAGTCACCCACTATGCCAACGTAATAACTCCACCTCTGTGAGAGGCGTAGCACTTAGGTCAATGTAGTTAGGTCAAAGCAGTGCCAATGTAGACACTGTGTTGCTTACATCAGACTGTTTTGGCTGTCAGCTGCTCCAGGCAGGGGGACTCTGGCTGTCAGCCCACCACAATTTCCCACACTGACAGTTAAATTGGTGCAAGCACTCCTGGTGAGGACATGCACCACCAACAGAAGGAGCTAGTATGGACATGCAAAACCAATTTAATTACTGCAGTGGCTGTGTGTCGACATTACTCAAGTCAACTTAATTTTGTAGTGTAGATTTGCCTTTAGTCACTGGTTCAAATGTAGCCCAAGTCTGTAGCAACCAAAACTCATGACTATCTGGAAACTGTTTTGTGGCCTCAGTGAAATTATCTGATGGTCTGAAAACACAGTTCCCAGTGGAGAAGAGTCCACATTACAGAAAAAGCCATGGTCATAACTGGCATTAACTGGTACCATCATGAGCCATGGCAGCAAGGACTGAATGGGTCCTGAAGACTGAACCATGCTCCAAAAGTTTCCTGATCAGATCTGAGGCCACATTACCAGGCGACAGCATGGGGGGAAGCATGCACTGCCGCTGCCCAAAACACTTGCTCTGTGGATATGGAGAGGACCTCTGCCATCAGGTCTAATTTAATTCTAATCCAGAATTACATTTTACTAAAACGGGATTTCCTTAGCAAAGGAGGCCATCTTTCCCCTGGTCCCTTTCAATGTAAGTCCCGACACTGTTGTGGTTCTCCCTTATGACTGGCTGAAAAGATCAGTCTCCCATTTCTATTTAGATGGACATGTTATAAACACCGGATCATTCTAGTACCTGAGCACAAATTACCTCCTAGCAGGGTAATTCAGCAGACCTCACTCACACAAGCAGTGGAATGGCACCTGTTGCCCACTGGTGAATAAGTACTAACGTGAGGATTTCCAAAGGAGTCATAGGGAGCAAGATGCCCAGTTCTCAACGAGCCAGCAGCCTCAAATAGGAAATAACTGGCAAAACAGAGCATTGCTGGAACTCCGCTCTTCCTGAAAAGCTGGGTCCTATTTGGAACTCCTCTCCCAGACCATTCTTCATCACATTCTATTTCCCTGCTCTCCTCCAACAGTGCATGGGTTTTGTGCAGCCAGGCAATAGTTAACAACACTGTGCTTTGTTTTTATCTGTCATCTTTCACCCAAGGATCTCAAAGCTCGCAAACCTCACATCATGTTTTACAGGTTGGAAAAGAGACCCGGAGAGGTTCCAGGCAGATGACTTGCCCAAGGTCACACAGCAAGTCAGTGGCAGAGCTGGGATCAGAACTCAGATTGCCTGACTCATAATCCAAACTAGGTAACACTCCTTTTATTGTGCTTCTTACTCCTGCCAGCCCAGTCCCCATATATGATAGGCCACAGCTGCTCTGGACAACAATGTTGTATGGGAGTTAGCATTTGGGGGAGCAGATGGATGGCAAAGAATGACACAAATTGCTCCCTTGCTGAAGGCATAATTTCTTCTTTTAATTATTTAAAGCCATAAAGTAGATGCCATTTGCTGCAGTTTTGTCTGCCCTGAATTACTACTGTGCAGTGTCTGAGCCTTGGCAAGAGCTAAACTCACTGCCCAGGCACGCCACCGTAAACTGCTTTCTCGCTTAGGGTGGCATCTGGAGTGGCAGGGCAAGGGAGATTTATATGCAGGTCCATTGAGGATGTTCAGATTCTATTTAAGAGGCCATGGTATGCTCGCTTCTTGGCAGCTATGCTCCTGGTGAGGGCTGCAAGGGAAATATTTCAGTGGATAAACCTTTGACCTACAATCCAATAGTGGGTCCTAGGAAGCAAGGAGGAGAGCTCCAACTACTGCCTGATTTCTACAATGTAGATCTTATCTTCCCACTCTGGGCTCGGCTCCCTGCCAACTTCCCTCATAAATATGGTGATGTTGGAGGAGCTAACAGACAATGCAATCAAAGTGGGACAGGGAGTGTCAAAAGCAAAATTATAATGGACATTCAAAAAACATCTCCATAAATACTGAGCATCCTTGACAGCACATGGGAGAGGGGGAGGAAAGAAAGAAACATAAATAAGAAACAACTGATCATCCTTGCAGAGGATGTCTGAAACTCAGATAGTACAGGCTAAGAGAAAGCACTGCAGATGACAAATTTAAACCCCAAGGCAGTTGTGCAACTAGAGTTATGGTTTGGTCAGAAAAGTTGTTAACAGCCCCTGATTTGTCAGGAGTTGATTGCTTGACAGAATCGTTGGAAATGGAATATTTATGACAGGCGCCCAAAATACAGACACTTAGAGGGTAAACTGGTGACGTCGACTGCAACTTTTAGGGCACTAAAAATTGTTTGCTCAGTAAAATGATAGACAAGGTGGCCCTTTGTTCTCAGGACCTTCTGAAAAAGAAAAATACAAACTGCAAACTCTGGGCACAATGGGGTGTCTCAATCCTAGACAGGCGGGATGGAGAGTGAGGTGGAGAAAGAGATAGACACTATGGTCTAATAGTTCTCTTTGATTCTATGGGCCAAGTTCTGCCCTTCACATCCCCATGTGTAACTTCCACCGGAGACAGTAAAAGTTGTGTTAATGTGTCGGCAAAACTTAACCCTGTGGTAGGATCAAACTCTGCTCTTTTTATTTGATGGGTTCTAAAAGTGTTTTATTGATTTAATAAAGATAGCATCAAAATTGCTGAATACTTGGAGAAGAACCTGCTTGCTCCCACTCCTGCAACTCATGTAGTTATTCTAAAATATTTGTTACCCCAATAACAGTAATTTACTATCTACTGCGCTCTGGCCACTCTGTTCTAAAAGTTCAATGCAGCTACAAGCATTTTGTGCACAGCGATAAAATGCAGTAATGAAATTACACCCTTAATAATACACTGCATTTATATAGCTGCTTTGATCAGAGTACGTTTCAAAGACTGCCATTATCCCTCTTCTACAGATGAGCAAATTGAGGCAGAAAAAAGTTAGTGATCTGATTTGCAGAATTGCCACCAGTTCCCACTAATTTCAATGGGAGATGTGGGTTCTACACATCTTGGAAAATCAAGCCATGTCTTTTTTTTGTTCATTGCTACCCTCCTCCAGTGCCAGTCAGTGGCAAAGCCAGGAATTGAACTTTGGAGACCTGACTCCCAATCCCCTGTGCTAAGCTACTAACTCAAATGCCCCTGCTACTTAGGGATCGCTTTGTCCACTACTGAAATGCAGCCAATTCTGGGGTGGAACACAGAAGCTATTTAACAGATCCTGGCAGCACTTTACGAGTATTTAGGTTGGGAAATGAAGGAGGACACCATATCCAACTGAAATCGCAGGGGAGACAGAATATAATTACTCACAATAGAATTGGCCCACACCATCAGGATTAATACCTCCACTTGTCTGAACAATATCACAGGATTTGCAGTGGGCCTGAATTTAAGTTTCATTTGAAGGATGCACCTAAGCAGCACAGCGCTCTCCTAACTCACGCTGGGGCACATCGTGCAGCCTCCAACTCACTCAAAAGGAGCCGGGGGATCTAGATACCATGGCTCCTGTGTTTATCAGCAGTTCAAACCGTTCACTTAGCCAAAAGCTGGCTGCAAATGCTGGTTTAAAAAAAGGCCGAAAAGCCAAAATATTTCTCTAATCCTCGTTCACTTTCCAGCAACTGCTATTGATTTCTGCATTAAGGAGTTAAAGCGGCTCTTGTCTTTCATCTTCTCTCAATGCAAACAACTCTGTTGGAGATTCACTCACGTTTCTTGGGACAAAGCATTAGCTCTAAGATTTGCTCTTCCAAGCCTGGATCTTTCAATTGATCTAAAGACGGTTCCTTATTTAAAATCATCCTGTAGGTTGACAAGGAGCCCAGCCATCAACAGAAATCAGAAGCCAAGTGAAGAATGCAAGTGTTGCTGTGAGTGACTGCATGACGTGATGGTGAGTTTAAAAAAATTTTTTAAAAAAATTAGAAACCTGGGTGTGATTGAGAAAAAGAAAAGACAAGAATGTTGCTTTCGTTACTGCCTCGAAACCACAGAGCTAATGAGCACGACAGTGCTCTTTAACCTTCCAGGTAATCGAAGCATAGAAGAGACCAGGCTAGTGACTAGGGCCATACTGATGTACCGCAGGTTCCTACTCCCCATCATGGTCACTCAGAGCATAGTACAGTGTTATGAATTAATTCCATACAGCGGTGAGCTCTCCTGCACTCAGAAAAGCTCTCTCCATGGAAAAAGAAAAAGAGGACTTGTGGCACCTTAGAGACTAACAAATTTATGAAGTGAGCTGTAGCTCACGAAAGCTTATGCTCAAATAAATGTGTTAGTCTCTAAGGTGCCACAAGTCCTCCTTTTCTTTTTGCGGATACAGACTAACACGGCTGCTTCTCTCCATGGACATCAGGACCACATGAACAGTTATTTATCTGGCTATAGAGCATCTTGCTGCTGTAAGAACTCATGACATTTGAACCAAGAGTTTGTCCCTCATGCCCCCACTGAAGAGAGATAGCTAAGTAGGCCTGCTTGAAGTGGGAAATTACCATTTCTTAAAGGAAAACCCACAAAAAGGGGTCCTGAAGGGAGGAGAGCTCCATATGGTTTCCTCCAACTGCTCTATCACAAGGATGATGGCTCCTGTAGTCAATGCCCATGCCCTGTACAAGCAGGGGTGTGGGCAGTTCATGTGGATGTTGGGGGCACATTTGGGAATGCAAGAAGGAGGACCACTGTTTCAGGTTATGAGATTAAATTAAGCAAGCAAAATTTAATCTGAACATAAAATAAATTTTAGCAGGGACCCCTATTAAGGTGCTAATCCCTAGCACAGATATTGCCACCTACAATCATTAACTAATTAACCCACACAGCCCCCCCGTAAAATAGTGACAAGGAAACTGAGGCAGATTCATGTGCATGGCAATTGTCAAAGGACCTTAGTTGGGCGACTCAGCAGAGAACCTGGGGCCTCATTCCAGGCACCCAGACAACACAGTGAATTTTCGAAGGATAACACAGGCAGTGCTTACTCCTGCAGGGTACCAGGAATGATCCTACCCTGGCCTGGTATGTGTGGACAAAGAGTACATCAACACGGCAAAATGTATATATCTCACAGCAGCAATTCTCAGAGCCTGACTCAACTGACCTGGGCTCACAGGCCTCATGTTACACAGCTGAAAAGAAGCAGTGTAGATGTTCCCACTTGGGCTGGAGCCTGGGCTCTGAAACCTGTCGAGATGGGGTAGGTCTCAGAGCCTGAGCGGGAACAATTACACCACTATTTTTAGCCGTGTAGTGCAAGCCCCACAAGCCTTAGTCAGTTGACCAGGGCTCTGAAACTTGCTGCTGCAGGGGGAAGGGTTTTGCAGTGCAGACACGCCCTAAGTACCTAACAGGAACTCTCCATCTCGAATGACACTTGCTGCACTCACTGACACCTTGTTTCACTCCCCTTTTTGCTCAATAGTTTTGCTAAAGCTCTGAAAGCTTCCCTAGAGACAGACAGGCAGGGAGGAAAGCCCTCCACAAGATTCCCCACATCCCACTCTACCATTCTGCCTTCCCCCGTGTCATACAATCATCTAATCTTCCACTGCTGGGATTTTGCTGGGCAAATGCTGCCAATGGTGCTAAACTATGTGGTGTTGCAATGATTATTATCATCATCTATCCATATTGTGGAAGAGGCCTCAACCCAAACAGGGGCCTCACTGCACTAGATGCTGCATAACCATATAGTCCTCCTTGCTCCAAAGAGTCAGCATGGACAAATGTTGACAGAGATCTGAGAAACTGTGCTGAGGCTCCCCCCAAACTCATCTCCCAGAGGACCCAAGTTGAAATCTCCCATGGGTCTCCAAAAGCTGAACATACAGAATGGGAAATGAGTGCCCAGGAAGGAGAACTGCGGGAAGGGGATCTGGGGGTCAGACTGGCTCACAAGCTAAATAAATACATCAACAATGTAACGCTGTTGCAAAAAAACAAGGATAATTCTGGGATCTATCAGCAGGAGTGTTGTAAGCAAGACACGAGAAGCAATTCTTCCGCTCTACTCTGTGCTAATTAGGCCTCAGCTGGAGTATTGTGTCCAGTTCTGGGTGTCACATTTCAGGAAAGATGTGGACAAATTGGAGAAAGTCCAGAGAAGAACATCAAAAATGATTAAAGGTCTAGAAAACATGACCTATGAGGAGAGATTGAAAAAAGAGGGATAGTCTAAATGAATATTTAGACCTGCGCTGAACTAGATGACCTCTCGAGGTCCCTTCCAGTCCTATGATTCTAATTAATTATTCCATGTAGGGAGCAGTTCCTCCCCTTTTCATTACACAGGCAGTGTTCAGACATTAGCTGAGACCCTTATTTCCTTGTGCAGATGAAATGAAGTGTCACTCAAATGACTAAAAGCATCACATTAGCAGAGAAGGTGACAGCATCTATAATCCAAATAAATATAGGGTATCTTCTAATGTCTGCAACCAAGAGCACACCAAGGTTAATATAACTGCTAAAATGCAGCTCTGTAATGCTTTGGTCACTATAGCAGTAGAATAGTTTGACAGAAAATGTACCTTATTTAACAGGACAACACAACAACTTGAAGACTGTGCAACTGAATTTATTTTGCAGCTTCAGAGAGTGTCTTCTGCTGTATTATCTTTGCCCTCTGTTCACCAGAAGGGAGCAATTAAGTTGGCAGGGTCAATGACATCTTCCACGTAATGCATGGATTTAATCGAATCCTGATCCCTAACATTCCCTTGAACTCAAACAGCACATAGCAGCCCCTTCTGCTTAAATGCAGTGCAGGCTCACCTGACGCTGAACATGTCAGCGGAAAGCATGTTCGATTGAATGAATTCGCTGCTGGAAGGCAACATTTTCAACACTGTCATTGGAATCAGTGAATTTAGTCTGAGCCAAAGACAGTTCTGGCTGGAAAAATCAGAGCCAGTAGTTACCGGATGCCAAGAATATCTAACGTTAATGAGAGGGGGAAAAAAGTAGATAAAATGGAAATAATTATGAACTTACAAACTGTGTATGTTTCTTTTGTTCTATATAAATTACTTCATATTCCAGGAATAAAAGGATGGGAGAGGTAGCTCGCTCCCCTGACAAAGCAAGATGACTGGAAAAATTATTACACATGAATTCTAAAACAAAAAGCTTCATTACTCTTTCTTTCTATGGAACAAGTCCACAGGAACATCAAAAATAATTGGACAAAATAAAAATCCTTTGAATAGAAACTGTTTTATCACAGCGTGAGATTCAGTTGACTTAAGCGCCAGAAAGAAGAGAACTTATCATCCTCTATAAGGACCAGTGTACCAGTGTGGAATCTATTCCCTTACAACTTTTCTCATCATAACTGTCAGTCAAGGCTGGGACTCACTCTGATCTCAGTTATACTGGTGTAAATCCACAATAGCTATATTAATTTCAGGAAAGTTATTCCTGATTTACATTGGTGTAATTAAGATCTGTATTTTTCCCCAGCATGGGTCGAAGAAGCATATGCAGTGTTGTTATAACCATGGTGGTCCCAAGATATTAGAGAAATCAGGTGAGTGAGGTAATATCTTTTATGGACCAACCTCTGTTGGTGAGAGAGAAACACAGTCTACAGACAACCAAGGCCTGATTTTCAGAAGTGCTAATATAACGCCAACAAACCATGGTTCTTGGTAAGCAAGGTTGAACCTGGGACCTCTGGAGCGAATGCATGAGCTTCTACTGTATGAGCGAAATGCCACAGGCCTCTTAGCCAAGGCTGTAGCAAACTCATCAATCTTCAGGTGGTTTAGGTGCCATTAGAGGGGGACAGAGCACCACACCCAGCAGGCATGGGTTACACTAAGGGCTGGTCTACACTAACGCTGTAAGTCGATCTAAGATACGCTAGTTCAGTTACATAACTGAAGTTGACGGAAATTAGGTCGACTTACAGACAGCAGTGTCTATACCGCACTATGTCGACAGCAGACGCTTTCCCATTGACATAGCTTCTGCCTCTCAGGGAGGTGGAGTACAGACATCAACGGGAGAGTGCTCTGCCATCGACTTAGCGTGTCTTCACCAAACCCGCTAAATCGATATTGCTGCATTGATCTCAGCAGTGCCGATTTAGCTGGTTGTGTAGACATGGCCTTAGTGTCTGCAACTCCACTGGAAGTCAGTGGGAACTGGAGTTGCTCAGTTCATATGAAAAAAATGGCCCTTAATGATTCAGGGGTTATTCTCCCCTTCTGCACGTTCTCTCATTTCATTCATGCCAGTTGTTTGTACCCACTAAGGGAAGATTATAGTAAATAAGTTTTCCTTCCCCCACAACCAACCCAATGATTTGCTGGATATGCCAAGTCACCTTTCCTAACATCACATATGGGAACCTTTAAAGCTCAAGAACTAGGGCTGCAGTCACGAGTTACCGTACTGGACTTTAACCTCTAAAGACCAGGGCTCTGTTTAAGTGAATTTAATGCTCTAAAAACTGCCTGGTTGACAGTCTTAGGACATGTCTATATGGGGAAATTCCCTGGCGTAGCTACACCAGAATAATTATCCCATTATAATTATACTAGTATGAGTCTCTGTGTGGACACTCAATACTAGAATAAAAAAGTGATTTCATTCCAATATAAATACTCTGCTTTATTATAGCTATTGTAGTATAGCTATGCCAGGAAATTTCCCCATGTTGGTAAGCCCTTAGGAACTGAAGGGCTCTATCCACCCACAAAACAAGTATAATATGAGCAATGAATGGCAGTGCCTGTTTTTTCCCACCCCAGTGGCCTCTCCACTGAGAGCCAGACTTAAAGAACTAAGGCCACAGACAGCCTTCAGCTGGTTTTGTCCCTAACATGCTGATCTGAATTTGAAACTCTGAGCTACAAGTGAATGGCACTAGGAACAGGAATCTATCCCGTGAGTCATCCTTCCCTCCAAGAGCAGGTTCGGACACCACTAGCTTGCCAGTGAAAATTAGCATTGAACGTCCTCTCAGGCCCATCTGGATATTGGGCCACATCATATAAGCTGCCCGCAACTTTGTGGTAATTTGGCATGATAAGCAGCAGCATCTCAGAACAAGCCCAGGAATGGAAAAGGCAGGGTGCCAGCAGCAAGAAGCATGGCATATTTGCAGAGCACCCACGCTAGATTACTGTTATTAATTTCTATTTATAAAAAGGCAACTACTGGAAACTCTGATATAAATTATATAAACAATGTTCAATCCACTCCCACACACACACCATTTCCCACTAGCAAAATTCGCCAATCCCACAAAATTCTCAGCCCCCATCAAGAAGCCCCTCGCTCCCCATAAGCTTTTTCAGAGTTTTACCCTCCTTGCAGCATGCTTTGGGAGCCAACAGGCCCAGGAACCCAAGAGCAGGGAGAGTAGCTTCCAAAGCTGAAGGACCCTCATGGAGAGTACTCTTCCCCCGGCCTCCTCTCTTTGAAATGAAGGTTGAACCAGCTTGAGTGTCTTCACTGATTGCAACTGCCGCAGTATGGCACAAGCAGAGTGGAGGTCTCTGAAGTCCGATAGTGCCAAGTCATTGCAGCCAGCACTATGCCACTGCACAGAGTATTGCGCCAGTATTATCATTTTATCACTGCTCATGAAAAGCCTCTTTTCTCAAAAGACCTGTATAATAGCCCGTCCAAGTGAATACAAAATTATAGCTATGTTGGAGAATTCTGTAGCCTTGTTCAAAAAGGCTGTTATAAATTATCTTATTTTTTAAAATCAAATTCTATAGCTTTTTAGAGCCATTTTTCAGAATCCCATGTTTCATCCCTATTAAAGAGTTTCCCATAAGGGTTGATTGTTATGGCTAAGTCAGGGACCAAACACCACACTGGAAACAGCCACAGCGTGACAGAGAGTTGGGGGGCGGGGGGGATGGGAGGGGTCCCAGGAAGCGCTTACCCAAAACGCACTGATGGTCACAGCTGTTTGTCCCTCATTTTAAGTGGTGCTGAATCCACACCAACATTTTAATGAAAGAAAAAGAACCCATCACGGTCTAGTAGGATTTGCTTTGACTGTCCTATCAGTTTGATGAATGAACATTGTCCTTTAAGCATTACTACCACAGAGTTAAAGCCATTCTAATTTCCTACCATACGTTGCTGGAGGTCAGAACCTCTATTTGAACATTTTGTTTAAAAGCAGTGGCCTGTATAATTAGTATTACCAACAAACTGTGGCCCATAAATTCCTAAGCACCATGTGTGCAGCTCCTCATCTCTGGCAAAGCTTAGATGCACTGTAAAGTTAGCTGCTGGTATCTAGAAATATATTAGAAGACACACTGTATATACAGACAGCCATAAAGTCTTTTCAGCACCCAGACACTTACTATTTGTAACAACTGCAATCCAGCAGAACTTCTTTACTAAAAATATGCCAATAAGATAGTAAACCACATTGCTGTAGATTCAAACACGGGGATTCTTCAAAGCAAGGTACCATGCTAAAACTGCATAGCATCAGCCTGCTATTTAAATGCAAGTATAGTAAAACCTTGCTAATTCTCAATAATAAGTAGGAGACGTATTGTGAGTTACTGAGTTAGGTCCTGATCCTACCCACACTAATTTAAGCAGGTGAATAGTACAACTGATTTCAAGTTAAGCATGTGCGTAAGAGTTCGCAGTATTGGGGCCTTCAGGGGTAAGTGAACAAGCACATTAAAAAATAATGCAAGTTCTTTTCCATTTGCAGGATTCTTTTGATATTGTATTCTGTCTTACATTCTCACGTACTACATATTTATATACACATATACAAATGCCATTTTTATGAAGTCCCTCAAAAATCTGCATATTTTCTGATAAATTAATTGTGAGATTCACAAATTCCCCAACCTTGACTTACTGGGGCATTGCACTCTGAGATGTTAGCTTACATAGATAGAACCCCAGTTCGAGACAGAATCATATTGTTTCACAGCTCTGAAAAAAATTGCCATCATTTATGGATGTAACTGAGGGCAGAATCTGGACTAGATTTTTATAGCACAGCAGCAGCAGCTGAGATCTTCAACGTATAGATGCTGTTACATTTCAAATGTAAATTTAAACACTTCCATCAAAATCATGGAAAACACCCCTTGTTGAAAACTACTTCCAGATTCCCACTTACTGTGTCACATTTAACCCATCGATATTTAGCATGGATTATCCCACTGCAAGGTATGTAAGTAAAATTTTATCCCATAATTTCCATGTTTTTTCTTTCATCTTACAAATCAAAACACATCATTGAGCATTTCCTTTTCCTGGGCTGCACATGCACGGATCTACCATGGGAAACCTCTGCCCACAACCCTGACAATCAGCGTGACCACACAGCCAATAAAATTACATCGTACACTGCTACAGCTGTTTCCTAGGTAACCAGCATGGAGCTACATAAACTGGCTAGATGCAGTGGACGGAAATAAACAGCAGCGACATAATCCTGTAACATTTTGACTTTTCAAGAACAGCTTTAACTTGTTACAAATTTATTCTTTTATCTTCCCCAGTCGATTCACATGTGAGGAATCAGTAACTCACTTTAGATTTTATAATTCCCCTTTATCACTCGTCCTGTAGTATTCCAAGGAGGAAAAAAATCACCACACTGGGCTTTGTAGTGTACAAATTATAGGCCAAACCTTGAAGTCCTTACTCAAACAAAATGTCATTGAAGCCAGCGGGAGTTTTTCCACAGTAAAGATTTCATGATTTGGCCCTATATTAGTGACCTAGACCTTTACAATAACCCTATACTTGTCCCCAGTGGTATATGAATTACATCTAAGGATTGTGTAATGCTGTCTAGATATTAGAGTGACTACACAGGTAGATATTATATTACCCATACTTGCTACAACAAAAATGGCTTATTCTCTTGTTCAGTAGAGAAGACTTAGCCCTATGGCTATATGGCAACACTCTGCCCTTGGTTGCTTACAGTGGGAACTCTCCCACTCACCCACATGTATGCACAACCCTGAAATCAGAATGTGGCCTTTATTTTTTCCACTACTGACATCCTGAGAAAATCATGAATAAGGGCCCAGTCCTGCAGTCCTTTCTCAACCTAAATTCCCATTAAGGACTGCAGCATCAGGTTGTTAAATCCTACTTACAGGCATTGTGGGCCATAACCTGCAGTCTTCGCAGAGGCTTCATTCACAAGCCACTGAAATCAGCAGGATAGTTCTCTCCAACAGGACTGCAAGAAGTGGCCTGACAACTAATCAGTGATAAACAGAATGAACATGATATATTTCGTTCTGCCATTCTTGAGTTTTCATGACTGTTAGAAACTCAGTGACACACAACATTGCTCCAACCTTTATCAGTTTATAATTTATGTGGTACTATTTGGCAAATAATCCAATATAATAAACTATAATAAGAGAATTGTATCTTACTGTGTGATACTGTAATTAACAACATGATTATAAAGCGTGAGTACAAAGTGTGTAATTAAGGACATGATTATAAAGCACGCAGGCAAGGTAGATTTGTTTGTGTGGCTGCCTTACCAGCGAATTCCCAGTCTTCAAGCCAGGTCCTGCAGTCATCTGAGCAGTACTTATGCAATATGACCTGACCCAAAGCCACTGAAGTTAATGCGAGTCTTTCCATTGACTTCAATGTGCTTTGGAGCTGGCCCATAATGGTGCTGATGGACCTATTCATGTGAATTAGGAAGTAGTCACAGTAACTGGTCCTTGACTTGGAAAGAACAAGGCTGTTTACCTAGCATGTGTGTTGGGGGTAGGGGTAACATGGAATCTTACTGGCAATATTCAACTTTTTTTTAAGTCATTAATGTCAATTCCTCCTTCAAATTAAAAAAAAACCCCAACAATTGTACATACCATGGAACACTTTTTTGATGGCAAAAGAGAATTTATTCATGATCACAACGGTTTTGTGCTTTCTCCTGTGATCATACACTCCAAACCATAGACTTTTAACAGCAAACCAAATGTATGAAGAAAATACCTGTAGTTGATTTTTACTTAAAATATGAATGAATGCCACAGTTCAGCACAGCCCATATGACTTTTATGTATTTTAAATACGTTACTTAATGCTCTTGACCCTTTGAACACCTTCCTCGATTAATGAAGCTCCCACTCTTGTGTAGAATGGCTGAAAGTAGCAAGTGATGCCCATTGCAGCAATATGGAGTAACCAAAATGTACCACTCATTTGCATAGGCTGAAATATACTCCTTTAGATGACTAGCAGAACATTTACTTTGGAAACTCAGGGCTATGGTATGTGTACAAAATTTATACACTGTGTGGTGAGTGTGTGTTGCTCTTACAGTGCTGTCGCTCCTAGTCGTGGGATGGCTGAACTGAAAATGCCACATTTGAACAATCACAAAGAGACAACAGCCAGAGATAATTTGTTTGGAAAAAGGATAACTGGAAAAGAATATTATTAATAGGATGATTGGAGTTTGGCTTGACAAAAAGAAAATCTGAACAAAATCCTGTTTTCAGGATGCTGTTAAACAAGACAAGATGTGAAACTTTCTCTGGAGCTTAGTTATACATTGTACTGTGTCTGTTAAAATATTAGTAGTACAGAATTTTAACTGGGCCCATATTTGTTTTCCCCGTTGAAGGGCAACAGAGTCTCACACTGAAATATGAACAGCTGACTACTTAGCATTGTAAAAAAAGAAAATACCTGGTAGAAAAGGGAAGGAAATCTCTTCCCTGCATGCCCTCACTGTGTCCACTGCCATACATATAGCTTGTCCTCTAAACATCAAACCAGCTTGTGATGCTCCCTATCCTGCAAGATTTCTTCTTTCACATGGTTAATCAGACAGTAGTTAAGTCATAACTTCCAAAGACAAACTGCTCTTGAGCTGTGCAAGGAACTAAGGACAATGACTGTTACATGAGAATCTGGTAAACAGCCTATAAGAATGTGGATAATGTACCAGCATACTCAGGTAAGAAACCCACTGCAGTGCTGTGTGCAAGAGGAGGGGGAAAGTCAATTCCAAAGACACAGAAGGGAAGAACCATTAAATATCTGTGAAAGTCATAGAAAGTAATAAATCCAATCACGCTAAAACAATGCAGCTAGTACTTCAGGAGCTCAGTACTGTAAATACTGTTTAAGAATTACTGACCTCCAAACCTCCACTGGCGCAAGAGCACCCATATGTATTACTGCAGGACAGTGTTACATAGCACTGCATCCCACGGTGACTGCATTACAGGACTAGTCTGAAGACACTATGGATTTGTTGAAAAAGATGCTTTTTAATAGAATAAAATCTCTGATTTTCAGCAGAATTTAAGTTCTCAGTTTAATGAGCCTGGAGTCCAAGTGGAAGCAGTGGACTCAAGCGGTTAAAATATATATATATATATATATATATATATATATATATATATATATATATATGCTGTTATCTTGAAACAGAGTGCAAGAAAGAGATAAGCAGCCTCAGAAAAAAGACTCACTGAATATACCAGCTTAACTATTCAAACCTGACACAGCACAAAGCAGGTAACAGTGAAATTTGTTTCTATGTCTGGTAACCAACAGGGTTGAAAAGTCTCTGCTTTTTCCATTACTCACTTGGTGCAACTGTAATGCTTTAAATCATTCTTAAGCCCTGCTTGGCATTGCAATGCAACTCACTGCTAGCCAACTGTAGCAAAGAAGCTGAGGGGCTGCATTGAAAGGAGAAGCTGCAAAGGCAACCAGAAAAGGAATTCCTGCTCATCTCTGATCCCAAAAGCTTGTGTCAGGTTAACTCCCTAAAACCACTGTCATGGGATCAAGACAGAATTATACCCCATTTCTGACATAGGTACTGTCCCCTGACTACTATCATCCCCATTCATACATACTCCCCATGAACCAAAATAAACTGGTGTGTAAGATTTTAAACATTCTTTAGGTTCTGCCACCTTGTGGGAGTTTCCTTCCAACTTTTATGAGCTGCAGATCCAACATTAATTTAACATCACACTGTAGAACATATTTCCCAGATGCTGTGAGTAATAGTACGAAAGACAATATGAGTAGTAGTAAGCCTGCAGGACCACAGTGAAATTCACAAGACCCAAATCCCTGTTTGAAGTTAAGCACCAAAAATAATTGCCATTTGGAAGAAGCGGCAGCAGCTTTAGAAAGTTACATGCAAGATGCTGCATGCTACTCTACTGCCAAATATAAATATTCAATTTCCCCTTTCTCATATCTTCTCCCAACACAAGTAAATGAGCATCAGCTACAATCTTACACCCAGAATGATGGATGGAGGACAGAGGTGCTGCTTTAAAGTTTATTGGCATTTGGTATATTTCACCCCTTCCGCCAGTGCATCAGCCATCTGATTTATGCTGCTGTTCCTTGCAAACAGGTCAACACCAAACAGGGCTCAAAGTGATTTGTATTCTTGGGGGGGGAGGGAGGGAGGAGGAAACCCTACCAGAACAATTGTTTGTAAACACACAGTTCAAACAGGGGCCTCAAAAGAGAGGCTGCATTTTCAAGCATCCCTCCGGAGCCAAAGAAACAGACCCCCCCCCCCCACACACACACACACATACCCCACGAGGCAGTCTCTCAGGGCAGTGCAATATCCCCCCACCCCCGTAGCATTCCCCCCTCGCTCTGTCGCCAGCCTTACCTTCCTCCTGCATTCTCTGCAGACACAGGGTCAGATTCTTCCTCCAGCCTGGCATCCCGGCACCGCAGCAACCTGCTGATGGGGCGAGGGGGCCTTTTTTTTCCTTCTTCGGCAAGTCTGGACAGGGCCCCCACCCCCACTCCAGAAGTGCCGTGGGTACAGCGCAGCGAGCAGCGGCGAGACCGAGGGCTTTACAAGGCTAGACATTGATGTGCGATGTGCTCCATCAGTGCTTGTGCAGGAACAAGGACTGGGGGGGGGGGTGCAATACTTGGGGGGGGGAGGGGGGCAGGACTAACAGAGGCAGCAAAGAAAACACCTCGCCGTGCCGCTGGCTAGGGCTGCTTTAAACGATCCTCTCCTGGCCCACGGCACGGGACTGGGGCTCTGCTGAGGCTTTTTACTGTAGCCACGGGAGCTGCGGTTCCCAGCGTGGGGGTGGGGGATCGTACTAAGTGGCAGCAGAAGCCAGGGGGAGCGACGCAATAGTTCATTTCCTCCCGCCCTTGGCGAAGCCTCTGGCTGGGGGAGCGCAAGCTGCGGGCCGCTAACGGGCCCCCGGGGCGGCTGTCCTGCAGGGAGAGCCTCGCCGCCCGCCGCCAGGCCTGGGGTGGCTGCAATTCCCGGCAGGAGGTGGCCGAGGTAGTACAGTCCGGCTCCAGGCTGGATCCGAGTCACTGTTTCCCACAGCTGGGCAGGTAAGAGCAGCCGGAGGAGCCTTCCCCCCTCCCCCCCCCGGGGTGGGGGTGATTTTCTTCTGCCCCTTGCAGGGGGGTTAATTCGGGGAGCCCCGGGCATCGCAGGAAGGTGCTCCCCGAAGAATTCCAAGGGGAGCCGGGGCAGGGAGGAAGAGACAGAGAGCGCTGCGGTCTCTCCGTGGGACGCGCATGGACCATTTGGGTCTAAACGGGAGCTGCGAGGGTGGGCCTGAAACCACTTGTCTCGGCGGCCAGAGAGGCTACACTGAGCCCGATGACACCAGGCGCAGCTCGCAAGGGAGCGATGCCTCCGAGTTGTGCCTTTGATAGTTGTATCAGCGCCCGGCTTATTTGTCAACTGAGAGGGGGAAAAGGGGGGAAACACACCCAGCCCCCCAATCTGCTGAGCACAAATGGGGCTGCTGCCTCCTCGGCCCCACGGCAGGTGTGTGCCGTCAGGTCGTAGAAGATCGCACACGGCGGATTATTCAGCCCCCGCCAGACTCCAGAGGTGTCAGCCCCAAAACCAACACCCCATCACACAGTATTTTAATTAGGTGTTTTCTCTCTGATCAAACCATTTCAATGCACACTGTCAGCTTGCAATCTAGTCTACTTGAATAAGTGAGTTAAAAGGAGTTAAAGGAACGACACCGGCTTCTTAGTTCTCTCGCATGCTCATTTTCCTGGCATTACGTCCACATTTTCTTATGTTTCCCATTATTTTCTCCCCCCGCTGCAGTGTGAAAACCCACATAAACAACGGGGGAGTGGGTGAAGGGGGAGGTCTGTTTTACCATATGTTATCAAATGCACAAAGCAAACAGATCTTTTAAAGGAAAATATTTTTCTGGTCTCTTTTTCTCTAATCTGAGGCATTACTTGTAACAATGAGAAGTTAAAAATCAGTCAGGTTGATTTTAAGTGGATGGTGTCCCATTAAATAGTGTTCAACATTTACATTTTATAATGAAAACCTGAGACCAAGAGAAATATTTGCATGATTAATTAATATAATTGATTTTGAACATAAGCATTTCCTGGAATGTCTGAAACTCAAACCCTAAAAGTGAAACTGTCCATAAACAAAAACGTTTTAGTCGATTTTCACTGTCCAAGCTGAACGAAATGCAAAGAGTAAATGAAGAGCACAAAAAGTGACCAGTTTTCAAAGTAGCAGTCGTGTTAGTCTGTATTCACAAAAAGAAAAGGAGTACTTGTGGCACCTTAGAGACTAACAAATTTATTTGAGCGTAAGCTTTCGTGAGCTACAACTCACTTCATCGGATGCATTCAGTGGAAAATACAGTGGGGAGATTTATATACACAGAGAACATGAAACAATGGGTGTTACCATACACACTGTAAGGAGAGTGATCAGGTAAGGTGAGCTATTACCAGTGGGGGGGGGGGGGGGGGAACCTTTTGTAGTGATAACCAAGGTGGGCCATTCCCCCCCGCCCCCCTTGCTGGTAATAGCTCACCTTACCTGATCATCCGATGAAGTGAGCTGTAGCTCACGAAAGCTTATGCTCAAATAAATTGGTTAGTCTCTAAGGTGCCACAAGTACTCCTTTTCTTTTTAAAGAGTGACCAGTAAATAGGACTCTAAAAATTCTTTCACCTCCTAAACTAAGAAGTTATTAGTAACATAGGGAAAGAAGTTTGATATATAACTAAATGGAATGTATCCCTTTAACCTGACATGTTGTGTGTGTCTTTACCACAAAGGTGTGATTGCAGCACAAGCAGGAATACTCATGCTAGCTTTAAACAAGTTAGCACAGGAAACTATAGTAGCAAAGATGTAGTAACACAGGCTAGCAACCCAAGCATGAGCCCATCAGGGATCCTGAGTACATACTCTGGTTGCTAGCTATGTTGCCATGTCTCTTATTGTTACCTGTGCTAGCTTAATTAAAGTCAGTCCAGGTGTGCCTACCTGGACTACAGTAGCACCTTCACTTCGCAGTGAAGGCACATCCAAAAATTGTCTCTGAAGCCCTGGTTCTGCACCTATGTCCCAGTCCTGCTAACATGCCTGTATGTGACACATTGCTCTTGTGAGTAGGACTAAATATTTGAAACTGTTCATGTAAGTAAAGTTGCATGACTTGGACCAAAGTTGTTTTTGTTCCCCCCCCCCCCCAATTGTAATGACTATTCACAAGTATTTAAAAAATCTGGGGGTGGTTGAAAACTACCTCTGTGATTATTTTTTTTAGGATGCCAGAGTTTTGTTCATTCTTGAACATGCAGTTATAAAGGAGACATCTATTGCGTATGCCACCATGTTCATGTTTTTAATTTCCTGAGGGCAACATTTCTTAGTAGTGACTGGCAGACTGTTTGGTCTTTGTCAGACCTTTTACAAGCAGTGGTAGGTCTCCATGTATATCTCTGCCTTCATGGTGGTAGCTATTTTACTGTGTGTAATGGAAGGTGTAACCTTATAAGATTATGGACCAAATTTTCACTCAGACCCCAGAGGGTAGGGTGCAGTAGATCAGCCAGTTTGTGTTACAAAGAGCTGCCCCTCTGGCCCTCTTTGGCTGGTTGGGACAGCTGCAGCGCTATGGGGACATAGTAACCTAGGGTGTCTATTTCAGCTTAGCCGGGGGGAGGCAAGAAAAAGGAATTGCAGTTTTGTTTTCCCTTTTAGTAAGAAAGAGAAAGAGAACAGAAGATCAGCCATACTGGGTCAGACCAAAGGTCCATCTAGCCCAGTATCCTGTCTTCTGACAGTGGCCAGTGCCAGGTGCCCCAGAGGGAAAGAACAGAACAGGTAATCATAAAGTGATCCAAGTCTGCAGCTGGGATACCCATGATTGCTGCCGAGGTAGCAGTAACTTCACCCACCATCTTTGGGTTAGATCTTGGATCTGAGGAATGTTTATAATGGGTAGCGTAAAAGCCAATTGTTTTAAGGGCAACATAAGGTGGATGGATAACATAGCCCACCACCAAACTGATTAGCAACATTCTGAAGGCTTCCTCTGCGTCCTTGTGAAACATGAAGGACTTTCACACAGAGACACTTTAATCCTCCCACCCCCTCAAGGAACCAGTGCTGCAGCTACCATCCCCTGGCTGAAGAAGATTCCTTTTGAATGTCACTCCTGTATTGGCCAGAGGAGTGAGTGGTGGTGAACGCAAGACTGACCCCCTCTTTGCAAAGAAGAGTGACATCATCAGTTCCTGCAGACTTAGGCCTTGATCCTGCAAACATTTAAGCACATGCTTAATTTTACTCACATGAGTAATCCTATTGAATTCAATAGGACTACTCACATGTCTAAAGTTAAGCACATGCATAAATGTTGGTGGGACTGAGGCAGTAAGCAGTCAAGCCCAGGAACTGAACCCAATTACCACAAAGATTGCTCCCCTTTGCCAATAATTTCTAACTTCTGGAGCTATCCCTCATCCCACAACAGGAAATATATCTAGATGCTGACAACTGAAAATATATTCTAGAAAATCAGCTAGTAAAGTCTGTAGGCAAAAGTGTGCAGCTTGCCTCTTTTCTTCCCCCACTGTATCCAGTTCTAAGGGACATTTCACGATGAACGTCAGCTGGCATATCCACTAGCGGCAGCTCTCTCTCAAACTCTGGCATATCCACTTGCGGCAGCAGAGCAGCAAAGATTACAGCGGATGGGGTGGTTAGGTTGAATCACAAAGGATGAAGGGGAGGGGTACATTTCTTGTCTGACCTGCTACTGGAGCAATAGCTAGGCTGCAACCCTAATACAGTAAACTCCTGTTTATCCAAATGTACTGGCGGGGGGTGGGGGGGGGGGGAAGGGAGGAGTGGAAACTTTTGGCTAACCAGGCGTTCGACTGCATGGAAGTGCTGTCAACTAACATAATCCTACAAGGGGACACACGGTGGATTCAGATAATTAGAGCCCTACAGATTTTGCATGTGCATCCAATCTGCGATCCGCAACAATGATCCAGGGATATAAAGTATGTATCTGAAGATTTGCAGCGCTTTAGGTATAAAATTCGGATCCGCATGCAGCTGCAATCCACAAAAATGGTCTTCAGGTAGCCACATCTGCAGGTTCTACAGATAGCTGAATCCTTTTATCCAAAAATCCTAGTTAACTGGAATTATACTGCAGTGATGAACCTCCCTTTTGTCCCCAGCTGGAGTTCTGACATGCAGAGATCTCTTGGCTTCTTTACAGTGAATGTGACAGTGTGCAGCAGTTTGCTTTTAAAGGAAAAAACAATCCTCTGTAGTTTGAGTGCAAAAGTACGTGATAACTTGGGGAGCTGCAGTAAATCAGAATTCTTTAGCTGAATTTGATCAGTGAACGTCACCCTAAATGCTAATGAAAGGAGACAATGCTTTCTAGTAGTTAAAACATGGAAGTGGATGCCTGGACTGTGGCGTTATATTCTGGCTCCACTACTGACCTAGGCAAATCTTTTAACCTTTTGGTGCCTTAGTCTCCCCATCTGTTAATTCGGTACAATACTTACCTCACAGGGCTGTTGTGCGGCTTATTCAGCATTTATGGGCTGCTCAAAAATATTCACAAGACAGGTGCAGTATTATTAGGAAAAGATTTTAAAAAATGGTCCATGGTGGCCCAACTTGGCTCCCTCTGAAGTCAATGAGAGTTTTCAGAAATGTGCTGTTTGAAAGGGTGAACGTGAAGATGACAAGTTGTCTACCTTTTTAAAACAGTTGAGTGCCAAGGAAATAAATAGGCAGAGTTCGAGTTGAAAATATTGCCACATGAATTTTACAAATTGTATGTGCCCTAGTCATTATAATTAAAGTACCAATGCTACTAGGCTGGGAGTTTCAAGAGCGTCCAATGTGAGCATAACACTGTTCCCCTGAAATCAATGGGTCCTTGCTTGAGGAGGAAACTGCTACCTATTGAGCCACTAACATTTTTGCTGCATTCTGGCTTTTCCTCGGCAATCTTCCCTCTGAATCAGTGCCCCAGCCTGGTGGTAGAAGGTTCTATCCTTTCACTGGCAACCACCACCAACTGGTCAGAGAGGGATTTTTCAGGCAAATGGAAATTTGGAGGCGTGCGGATTGTGTACATCTCACACTGAGCTTCATGAGTTAGGAGTGCTTGTTTGCCTGGCTGTTTGGTCCCAACTTAGCGACTGGTGGGGCATTCTTCCTACCCCTCTCGTTGACTTGTTTTAAATAAGTATTTTTTGGTATTCCCTCCAAGCAAACCTCCCTGTCCTCTAAGCCATGTTACCCCACTGTTGACAGAGTTCCTGGACAGCCCTCCTGGGAAATGGGAGGGACTGCTGAGGCAACAACCCAAGGTGCATTTCATTTTGAGCAGGCTTATGGTGTCTATATGTGGAGGCTTTACCTCACCTAGTGAGCTGCTGCTGCTATACAACATATAGTTAGAAACGAAGCCAGCACAATGCTATGATCTTAGTTTTGTTTAATTCCGCAGAAAGGAAACATACTTGGATAATTATTTCCAGACTCTCTCTCTCTCACTACTGGGCTTAATCTCTTTCATTCAGTTTATTTTTTTATCTTTCACTAAGTGGCTTGCTGGGCAAACAGTGTATTGTAAATACATCCAGGGAAAACGTTTATGTAGGGCCATCTCCTGTCATTGTTTTGATGTAAACTTCCCATTGACTCTGTGGGAGTCTTGCAAACAAAGCAATGGCAAGATATTGCATGTGAATTATGCCGTCACTGTAAATTAGTATTTACATTGATTCACACATAATTTAAGTATAACTTGTCAGTAAACACTATACAAACTCAGATTTTAAGGTGGGTTTATATGGCTATGTGTAAATACTAATACAAACTAGGTTTTTTGAGGAAGGGGCCTTGCCTAACTCTGTGGTTGTACAGTGGCTAGTATAACAGAGCCCCAGTCCTGAAAAGGAAGGACAGCCATGTGGGTATGGCATTAGCCTGGGACCTAGGAGACCCAGGTTCAAATGTGTGCTCTTCCACAGACTTCCTGCATAGCTATGGGCAACTCACTTAACCCCTCTGTGCTTCAGTTCCCCATCTGTACAATGGGGACAATAGCACTGTCCTACCTCACAAGGGTGTTGTGAGGATGAATGAACTGAAGATTGTGAGGTGCTCAGATACCATGGTGATGAGAGGCATAAGCACATATGCTGATAATATAGGATGTTTACAAAATGTTACTCACTTTGGAATAGTTTGTGGCCAGACCTGCAGAGGAGGAAGAGAATATGAACAATCGTTTCTGCCAGAGGTCCTTGCACGAGGGACTGGATGTAATCTGGTCCTTGCACTTAGTGAAATTAAGAGCCAACAGAGTCCCCTCCTACACTGGCTAGTTCAGCTGGCCCTGGGTGGGGATGCAGAGGAAGTGCACTCTGCATCTTTACAGAGTGGTGGATTGGTCATGTTACCCGGAGCTCCAGGAAGCTTTGTGTCTGAGTAAAGCAGGATCTCTCCAGAAGTTTGTCGTGCAGCAATCTGCCTCCACTCTGCTGTATTAAGTAAATGTTTATTTCCAGGCCCCAGCCATGTGAAATGAGTCATTGTTAAAAGTAAGTAAGTCCAAATATTGGTAACATCATAGCAGAATTTTCAGAAGCCTTCACGATCCATTGATAACAGCAACTGACCTTCCAGTGATCTTCTGTAAATCATCTATCCATCCATCTCCTTGATCATCATTCCATACTACAATTACCCTCTACCACTCCTTCGATGATAAACTTTCACTAGGTTATTTCCATTTCTACACATAATGTGACCAAAGTATAAAAGATTGCAACTGTTGATCTCCAACATCAGGGTCTGCTTCCCTCCCATAATATTTCAAACATCAGCATTCATATTTTTTTCTGTCCAAGAGATATGCAGGAGTCTTCACCAGCGCCACATTTCAAAGCCTTCAATTTTCTTCTTGTCAGCACCATTAACTTCCCATGATTCAAATCCATAAATCACTATGGGAGGGGAGGGGGGAAAAGAGAGGCTTTTCACTAATTGCACCTTCATACATTTCAAGACGCCACATTTTTCCCCCCGACACTTTCTTAACGAAGGCCATAGCTGAGAAGTCATCCCTACTTCTGATTTCTTTGGAACAGCCTCCTTGATTGGATATATATGATCAAGATTATTAAATTCATCTACTGCCTCTACAGCTTGTCCGTTAATCGTGATGTCTGCATGCATCTTGTTTTTGTTAGTCATGTCACTGTCCTGCATTTTGTTTCATAGCATTCAGAAATAGTCCATATTCCTCATGAACTGTTTTCAAAGACTGCAACATTTGTTGCATTGCATCAGTGGTGGTACCAAAGAGTATGATGTCATCAGCATATATGAGGACTGTTAAGAGGCATCTCAGTGGAATTCCCAGCTCCTTTCTCTTTGTCAAAACCTTCCAAGGCTTGTCTCAAAATCAATTCTGTGTATATGTTAAAGGGGTCTGGTTACAAAAGGTTAATACCCTTGTTAGAGAACAGGGGGGTTGGAATCAGGGGTTTTTTTCATGGCTACTGTTACAACTCCCTTCTATGTGGGCTGTGCCTTGAAAATACTATCTGGTTCATCTAAAGCAGTGATTCACATTTGCTGTGTAAATCACATACCTTTAAAGGTAATACTACCAGGTTAAAAAATCACTGTAAATATCAAATCACCTTCATTTTGTTACTGACAACATGCGAGATTGATACAAAATGTACTTACTGGTGCAGCTTATTTACATTTTGCACTTCACTCAGTATGGACAATAATAATACACTAGTCAGTTTCACATTTGTATAGCATGGGGCTATGTCTATGCTGCAGATACTGTTCTGGCAGAGCCCCCCCAGTGTAGATGCAGTTTACACCAAGTGAGGGAGCTTTGCTGCCAGTGTAGAAACACCACCTCCCTGAGTCTTCTGTCAGCATAGCTGCATCTACACTGTGGGTTTTTACTGGTGTAGCTGTGTTGGTAGGGAGTGAGGATTTTTCACACCCCGATCAATAGAGCTATGCTGGTGTAAGTTTTAAGTGTAGATCAAGCCTATGTTTCATTGTTAGGTTTTCATACACAATCACACTGCTGTAATGCTTGGGTTGCGAACGCTGCTGGGGAATGCTTAGAGGGTTTGCTGGAATTTTAAAGAGTAGTTTCTTGAAGACATTCCTATGGAAGCTTTTTTTTTTTTAAAGCCAAATCTACATTTTGGGCCTAAGAGTGATCAGCCACTATCCCTTTCAGCTGTGGCTGAGAAAACCTTACCCATCCAAGATACTTGTGAAAAGTACAGAATCACCTTACATTACCAAGAGTTTATGCACAAGTATAAACTTTGTTCAGAAGCACCCACAAAAAAACACAGGAAACTCTGTGGGTTCAAGAAATTTGTCCCCATGCAACCGAAGCAGGATCAGGATATAATCATCACCACCCTTTGTTCCTACAGGATGGAAGTGGAAACACATCCATTTGCCAGCTGTGCTTCCAGAAGGCACAGCAACAGTTAAGTTGCCTTCAGCAAGAGGTAAGTTATTACACACACACACACACCCCGCTGTACATGGGAACTACAGCACGAGCAACAAAGGGCTAAGATCAGTTCATGGGTATCCTCCAGTGTGTCCATGCCATGGAAGTCTTGCAAGATAAGGACCCAAAAAGTTTCTTGCTGTTGAAGAAACAAGGCTGCCTGCCAGCCAGGGTCAAAACAGAGTGAAAGTCAGAGTGGCTTGACTGTTTTTTCACCAGACATCTTTGCTTATTTCTGAAAGACACTCTGTCAGCTCAGCTTCCTTTCATTATTACACGGCCTGTCTGTAGTTGATCAGCACTTGTGGCCAGGGCTGATGGGGTCTTTAAACATGTCTACAGACATGCTATGTCTACACTACAGACCTTACAGCGGCACAGCTGTTTGGATTCTGCTGAGCCACTCCATCAGGATACACCCTGGGATCAATAAGAGAGTCTTACAGGATTTGTTCTGCAATGCTGTTTCCCACTCCAATGTAATCTTTTCCCCCACCACCGCTGACAGCTGACGACTGCAGTACAGCATTGCAGAAGTTCCACACTTCTTACTTCCAATTATCCAGTGACACTAAAGGTTATGGGCCTGTAGGACTATGGCGGAGAGCAGGGCAGAGCCAGAGGAGCCTGTGTCTTGGTCAGTGCTTACTCAAAAACATCAGTGTTTAAGTAAGCCAGAGAGGACGGTCTTTTTTCCTCCCAACACTGTATTGTTTATAATAGTGTTGTGCACACAGCTCCTTTGCAGCTGCTGTGTATTGATTTCAGGTCTGCTGAGGCAGATTCTAGTAATTCAATACACTGAGGTGACTGACCATGTTAGTCTATAAAGTTTCCTATTCCAAGTAGTCAGCAGAGTGCTTGAAGCACTAGTTGCTGACACAATTGCTTAACACCATTAACGTTTGCTTGTAATTGTATCATATAGGGGACAACAGCTACTGGCCCAGTTGTTTCTGTTTGGAACAGTCACAAGGTTGCCAGTCGACATCTTCCTCACGGAAATACAGCGGAGCTACTGCACAACTTTGTGTGTTGCTAAACCAGCCAGAGTTCAGCCAGCAGTATATTTAAAGGCTACTTCTTTACTGGGAATAGAGAATAGTGGTGTTAGCACCCATTTGTCTTTTGAAAACCTGCATGTTCTCTTGTAGTGGGATGGAAGCTCTTTGGAGAGAATAAAACTTCTGCTACAATTCTGGGTATTTTTTTCATTCTTATGGATTGGATATTATCTCCAATATCCCAGTCTCTCCTCCCCAACAGTCCTTTCAGTATCCCCTTTGTTTTCCTTCCTTCTTCTCTATTAACTCCTCCTCCTCTCTCTCCCCCATCCACCCCGCAACCTCACATTCAGACATGGTGACAGGAAAGAAGTTGCACCTGCTTACACCATTCTACATTGGGCCCTTGCTGATGGGTGCAATTATATCCATTGTAAAACAAACCCATTTTTAGTTGTACCACAGTTGCCAAGTTCCCTGTACAATTATACAGCATTGCCTCCAGCAATGCACATTTTTACAAGGTTCAGCAGCACTAACTGCTACCTAGTATATAAGGGTTTAATCTCAACCCAGCTTCTCCTTGGGCTGGTGCTCAGGGGAAGATCCATAAAGCAGCTAAATGCAAAAGCAAGGGCCACTGCATATGAGAAGTCAGCACTCCACACAGGAGGATATACAGGAGGCCAGACTAGATGAGCTGGTGGCCCCTCTGGCCTTCAGCTCTATGATTTGGCTGAACCCCAGTCTGGGAGAGTTTCCAGTTAGTACATGAGTTTTTGGTGTGATCTCAGCTTTATAAACATTTTCACTTGAGGGGGAATAAGCCCTTGCTGAGTACATGTCTGTTCCACGCCTGCCTAGCCACTCTCCCAATTGGCACGTGTCTCTTGGCTGCCAGCCCTGCAAGTAAAGAAGTTCCTCAGCTGGATCGCTATCATCTCCTGGGAGCCTTCTAATGCCTGTGACACTTCCACATGGTGATGCAATTTGGAGCTGCTCCTAGGCCTCCTTACTAACAGCCCAGGCCTGCCATGCTGAGAACATACAGACTGCTTCCTGAGACTTCATTAAAAACCTCAGTGGTGAGGACAAGGGACACCCTGGTCACTCTGCCTACTGAACTATTGGAGTGATAATGATTAGTGTATTTACCATACACTTCACAGTAAGCAACTTCAGATCTTGTATCTTATATAAAGGCAGCCACCTCTTAACAGCAGATATTAAAACACTGTCTCGGATCCACAAAGAGACACAGGCATCACAACACTGAAGAAGAATCACAGGAACACTCACTCCCCAAAGCCGGAGTTAAGCGCTTAGGCTCCCTATCCAAAGGATGGAGAGAGAGAAAGAGAGGGGCCTTAGAATGCAATCCACAAAAGCCAACACTCTAGACAGAAACGCCTAAGCTAGCCATGGGAGATGCTGACAAGAGAGCAATTTCCTAAGCCTCACCCCTCTCTTTGAGAGAAGCACCCGAGCCAGGGCTGCAGGGAGGCACCTATCTCTGCTTAACGATCCACGAACAGGCACCCGTCTCCTGGAGTCTGGGGGCTCAAACGCCTCAGAAATCGCTTGTACAAATGAGGTTAGGCATCTGCACACAACTACAGGAGAAGGAGGTGGTGCCATGCACTTTATAACTTTTAGCCCACTGGTTAGAGCACTCAGCTGGGATGAGGGAGAGCCAGGTTAATTTCTGCCCGAGTGGGAGAAAGGTGGGAGACCCTGCTCAAAACCTCTCAGGAGAGTGCTTTTACCACTGTCCTGTGGGATATTCTGATGCGGGGCTCTCAGTGTCTCTCCTGTTGGAGCTGTTCCACTGTGGATGATTAATTCAAGAATGATTGACTCAGGGGGCAGGACCCTAGGTCTCCCATCTCCCAGGCAGTTGCCCTTACCACCAGGCTACAGAGTCTCTCTCCTGTGCATGTGCCCAGTGACTGTTCCACTGTGGATAAATAGTCATTAGGTCAGTGAGAGAGAGACACAGACACACACACTCTGTAGCCTGGGGTTTAGGCATCAATGCCCCAATCCACTAAGATACTTTTCTTTTTCTGATCGCCAGTCCAGAAGCGGTAAGAAAAATGTACTAGTTAGGAAATTATATGCACTGATGGGTCAGTACTTCTGCACCCCTTTCATTCTGACATGATTTTAGCTCTCTCTCACTAATGGTTAGAATTTTATATGAACACATCAAACCAATTCAAAATGGTGGTGGGGGAGCTTGAAGTTAGTTCTCAAGAGAATGACTAAAATCATATTTGAAATGTGTGTGTCTCAGGGGGGGAAGGGAAGCAAAACAGTAATCAGAGATGTGATTTCACGTTCTAATATTTCACAACCCAACCAAAGTGAAAACAAAGTGCTATGATGGAGCAAGAAAACGGAGGTTACCCCCAGCCTTCTACTGACACTCAGCATGATATCCTGCTTGGATGTTCTGCAAAATATTGGACTTTAAAGTCTTTGTGGATCCTCAGTTTAGTAGAGGAATTTCTTAGCATTGATCCAGCATGGACCGTAACCCAACGTAATTTTCATCCCCTCTGAAATATGACAATTCTGTCCCATTCTGCTCCTTTGTATTGGGCTGATAACATGCAACATACACTTGTAAGCTCCCCAGGGGCATAGAGGCTGGGTCAGTTTCGTTCCTTACTTCAATTCCTAAGAGGGTATTAATAATCCTACTTCGAATTTCCTTTGCCAGCCAGCTACACAGACACATTTCTGTGCCTTCTGGGTTTTTATTTTAAGCCAATTTAGTGCTGGAGTGACAGTCCTGGAAATAAGGAGCACTTGCGGCACCTTAGAGACTAACCAATTTATTTGAGCATAAGCTTTCGTGAGCTACAGCTCACTTCATCGGATGCATACTGTGGAAAGTGTAGAAGATCTTTTTATACACACAAAGCATGAAAAAATACCTCCTCCCACCCCACTCTCCTGCTGGTAATAGCTTATCTAAAGTGATGACTCTCCTTACAATGTGTATGATAATCAAGGTGGGCCATTTCCAGCACAAATCCAGGGTTTAACAAGAACGTCTGAGGAGAGTGGTCACTTTAGATAAGCTATTACCAGCAGGAGAGTGGGTTTGTGTGTGTGGGGCGGGGGGGGGGGGGGTAAGAAAACCTGGATTTGTGCTGGAAATGGCCCAACTTGATTATCATACACATTGTAAGGAGAGTGATCACTTTAGATAAGCTATTACCAGCAGGAGAGTGGGGTGGGAGGAGGTATTTTTTCATGCTTTGTGTGTATAAAAAGATCTTCTATACTTTCCACAGTATGCATCCGATGAAGTGAGCTGTAGCTCACGAAAGCTTATGCTCAAATAAATTGGTTAGTCTCTAAGGTGCCACAAGTACTCCTTTTCTTTTTGCGAATACAGACTAACACGGCTGTTACTCTGAAACCAGTCCTGGAGATTGGCTTGGAGCATTCCTATGACAGAAAAGGAATAGCTCAGGCAGGAGCAATGCTAGCTTCCCACCCTGTGAGGGAGAGAGAAATTCAGTTTCCATGCCTCTTTGGTCCTTAGCCTTGCAGCGGAGACTGCCAGTGTCAGTTGTGATGGTGACAAGGGTGTCAATTGCTACCAATCATGGGGGTGATTGGAGATATAAGCACTTGTCTTCCGATCACTGGCTTATTTCACATAGGCTACCAAACAACCATCAGAGGGTAACGACTGCTGGATTGGCAGTGGTACCTATAGTAAAGGCACTGTAGCGCATCATCCGAACCAGTTAGTCCCTCTCACATTTGAGTTCTTCACTTGCCATACTTCCAGCATTATTTCATTTCTATAGTACTATGGAAATAAAAGATTAAAGCCATGTATTTCTCATAATGTGGCAGTTTGAGAGAGGATGGACTATGGGAAGGTAGAGATGTTCTCATGTATGTAGAGTAAATTCTGCTAAGAGTGATCACAAGCACGGCTGTGCTGTGTGGATCTAACAGGCCTGTACTGCCATCTACTGTACTGAGAGAGAGCAAGTTACCAAAGGGGGTGATTAACCTCCATGCTGTTGCTGCAGATGGAAACCAGTAATATGCCTTTGACCACCTACAGCTGGCCTTTTTTTTTCCTCCTAGGTAAATTTTACTTTATTTACTTGATAGTCTTTTTTTGAACACTTACTGTTGAGATTATCAGTTGCTTTGACTCCAAACATAATTCCTCCCCCTTCCCAAAATGGGCTATAAAATGTCTAATTGAGAAAATGTTTACATAAGCGATAGGAAAAGAGCAGATCAAGACTCAAACAATATACCTAGCCACTTTAAATTTCAGGATGCATGGATGTTGGAAGGGAAGAGGGAGACAAAGGGGCATGTTATTCTAAGTGATCAGCTATTTACCTCTGATGTAGAGATGATCCCAAACTAGACCAATCAATGATTTGATCCATTATGAAAAGTCCTACATTTCTAAAAATGTTTTCTAATGTAGAAACATACAGGTTAACAGCAAGTTCTTGAGCCAAATAATAGTTGCCAGTTAGCCATTCTTGCTAGCATGGGGAGGATGACAGGTAATCTTGTGGGCATGGTATTTCTCTGGCAAATACCCTGATTTAATCACTTCTGTGCATCAAGGAATCACATCACACATTAGGCCAGTCCACCTCCTCTTTACTGAGCATCAAGAACTAAACCCTCCATAAGCAGAAATTGTGCAGAATACTTGGCTTTATGCACGAGCCATCAAAGCCCAGTCAACAATTGTTGATAAAACTGACATGGCAACAGAAAAAAATATTTTAAGTAGGGGTGTTTTTTGTTTGTTTGTTTTTAAGTGCACTGCATGTATTTTAAAAGGAATTTCCAGCCTCAAAAGCAAAAAATGACCTCAGGCTAGTTTGCCCAGAACAGAATCTGCTACTTTGCAATGAACTGAAATCTTGCCCATGCACCCATTTAAGTTCAATATAGATGTATCACTTCTCAGCTGTTTATATTTTTAAATGCCCTAATAGCAATTCAGAGGCATTTTACTAGAGCTAGTAAATTCCGAATAGTGTCCCATTGAAAGAGGCCAAGAAACATTCCATAGGACCCAGATTCTTGCCACCCTGTGGGGATGTTGCCATGAACCTTCTGGTATAAAAATAATTCTATCAAACACCAGTGGGATATAAAGAGAATCATGTCACAGGCAGTGCCGGTGCTATAGATACAGCTCGTAACATCACCCTGAGGATGTCACTGGAGGAATGTAAAATAACAGGGTTTAAACTCGGAGGTTAGAAAACAGCATCTTTGGAAAGAAACATCCACAGTGAAAGGCAGCATGTGCTTCTCTACCTGCCACAATCAGTACTCCAAAGATTTCTTTAAAAGAAAATCAGATCATGATTGATGATCTTAGTTAAAAGTTCCCAGCCATTTGATATCATCCTGTAGCTGCCCCTTAACACGTACACTTGAACAGTTTAAAGCTACACTTTTAGGCCAGGTTCTGATTTTAGGGACACTGGTATAACAGGAGTGATCATAGAGTTCCTCTGGATTTACACCAGCATAATGGAGATTGGAATTGGGTTTAACCAAGGATTTCTTTGGAAAGATAATTTGATTGGAAGAAATTTTGTGCTGCCCCCATTTTTTTTTTAAATAAAGCTCCATCAGAATTATATTTTTAACACTGAGTAGCCAAAGGCTTTGGAAGAGAGATTTGGAGTTGGCTGAATCATTCATAGATAAAAAAGGGAACACTGGATCCTCTTTTCCCATTGCTGCTCCAAGATTACAAAGCATTAGAATCTCCACTTAGTTGGTAGTATTCCTCTTCAGCCTTACTTCGATGCCGCATTCTCTGCAGACAAAGAATAAGGCTTTTCCTCCAGCCTGGCATCCCAGCGCAGGAGAGACAGAGAACTGCAAGTCTGTAAAGTGGCTTGTAGATGTGCAGCTGGAATTGGAAATCCAGCTTCATTTATAGGGCTAGACATTGATGTGCAGGTAGTTCCATCAGTGCTTGCAAAGGCATGAAAATTCTTTGGTGTATGTGAAAACCTGATTGTGAAGCACCCAGACCAAATTTTGCTGCAGGGATGGAGCAACGTCACCTGTCCAAAGCAAAAGAAACAGATGGCTGGAGAAAGGAAGGACAGATAGACGGGCAAGTTTAAAGAAGTTGAGCAGTTCCTTAAAGGGCAGGTGAACCTTTAATTCCTGTGGTACAAAAGTCACAGATGATAGCAGAATAAAGGGGTATATGATACAAAATATTTGAATTGCTTAGAGAATGCTTATCAGTGCAGTGAAAAGTGTTTTAAATCTAATTTTAAAACAAAATATATAGTGGTGTATTGTGATATTTTTCCCTGCTTCTTCAGGGCCCAGGTGATGAAAGCACGTGAGCGAGGACTTAAGCCCAGGCTTAAAGTTAAGGACCTTTGACTCCAATGACACTTAAAAACATGTTTAAGTGCTTTCTTGAGTAGAGATCAATATTCCAATGTTCACCAAAGAATCCACCAAAAAAACGTATTAAAAATAAAAGATTAAAAGATGTCAATACAAGTTTAGTAAAAAAATTACAGTTGAATTACATTCTTCCTTTGGTTTCTATACCACCATATAGAATTCTCATTTCCTATCAAAATTGTTGCACACTGTTAAACTATTGCTTTCTAGCTGCGTTGCAGTGATGGAGAAATATGGTTCACTGCTGTATATTTTATAAAGTGCTTCAGGGTCCTTCTGAATAAAAAGTTGCCCTCTCTCATATGTAGCGAGAGACTTAGGACCTATACTGTGGTTATCTTAACAAGTGCATTGTAAACTTGTATGTAAAATGCAGTTTCTAGTTAAAAAAAGAAGTTCAAGGCTAGTTAAGACAACTCATTTCAATTTAGCACTAAACTTGGGAACTATAACATACTTGTCTTGTCTGCTCACCAAATAGTCTACAAGCAAAAAGAAGCTAAAGGATTCCATAGCAGCATCCTCTAACCCTAGTGCTGAAGGTTCAGAGCGGCACTTATCTACCAGGGAGAGATTACAGACACACAGTGCTTATGTGCTACTCCTGAACAGAGGTGTTGACTTTCTAGACTCAGACAACAAAAGTAGTAGTGTATAATAAACCTACAGTCATTCTCATTCAGAACCTATGTCCATCTGCAGATAATATTTTATTTTCAGTTTGACACAGTTGAAAATATGGAAATGGTCTTCACTCTGAACCAAAGCTAGTTTAGGTTTAAAAAGTTTTTTATCTTCATTTTTCTTGTAAACATTTCTGACTTTAATGCCTCCTTACTTGTACTCACTTAAAATCTAACTCTCTGTAGTTAAATAAACTTGTTTTCTTTAACTGAAACTAATCTAGTGTTGTGAATTGTTTGGGTAACTCCCTTTAAGGTAGCAGACTGTTGTATGCCGATCTCCTTAAAGGGGCAAAAGGCCTAATATCTGTTCAAGAGAAGGCTGGAGAGTGCAAAACACAGGCTTTTGGGGGGGAAGTCTGGGACTCTGAGTGGTTTGGGCTCAAGCTGTAAGTAGTACCCAAGGCTGCTGGAAGCCAGAGTGTGGCTGGTGTTTGCTGACAGGCTGCTGGGGTCAGAGCTGTGGCCATACAGACACTCAGGGTGAGACCTCCATGCTGTTCAGCTGTTTGTGGGGAGCCCAGGGTAGGAGCTACAGCAGAAAGGCATAGGAAGGCACCCCAGGTTGCAGGGCAAGTGGTGAGACAGGCTCACTGGTCTGGATTGCACCCCAGAGTGGTCATACCCACTTTTAAAAGGTGCACGTTGACATGGCACAGATTGCTTCCTAAGAGCAACTTGAACATGAATGGGAAAAAAGCTTGAAAATTCCATGCAGAATTTCTCTCACCTAAAAGAAGTTGTGTGTGATACATGAGATGAGATGTTGTGGGAGAAGGTCTCTGGTCTGGCACACCACCTTGGGTTTATAAAGTGTGGGTTTGCTTTAAAAAAAAAAAAAACATGCTTAAGATTAAAGTTACGGACAGATAAAGATGCAAAGTAGACAGGTTTTATTGTCTTTTGAGGCTTTGCTGTTCCTAGCGGCTGTGGTATAAGCATCTGTCTCGAAATAGCAAAATCCATCAAAATTACAACTTATTTTTTTAAAGCCACATATTCTAATTTTAGTTGATACAAAAAAACCCCCCAACTTTGCATTTGGCCCATTTTAAGATTACGCAGGATTCTGGGCCAAATCCTGCAAGGTGCTGAAACTCCTTAGCTTCCACTATTTTTAAGTTTCCTTTAATATGATCCACTATGAGCATCATCTTCACCAAAAATAATAAACAAGCTCCTGTGTTGATGCAGCTATGTGGAAGTAAACACAATTAGGCCTCTTTTATGCTAAAATGAACAGCATACTAATGAGACATACTGAATCAATTATTCCTAAGGGATTCATGGCTATCAGTCAGATTATAAAAGCTAGTTTATTTAGACTTCACATTTCTGATAAGAAATTCTACGTTAAGCAGAAGACAGCTACATTGAAATTGAAAAATTAATCACCACGGTTGTTTGAATTAATCCGGTTCATCTGATTTTGCTTCACAAAAGTTCACAGAGCTGTTCTTATTTTAGTTCTCTTCCCCACCCCCCACCCCCCGTTCCCCCAGCACCCGCAACCACCATATACACATGAAAACCCTTGATAAACTGCTTGTATGCCAGAGACTAAACTAAGACAGTCCCCAATAGATTGGAGTTAACATCAAGCCTTCTTGATGAAACCATGTGTAAAAGCTTGTCAGTTCTTAGACAGTAAGAATGGGACTATTGAACTGACATTTATAGAGTGCTTTTTAAATCATCTGTCTGAATGCACATTACAGAGCAATGAATCACACACCTAAAACAACACTTGTGTGCAGACCAATCCTGCAGCCATTGTGTGCTCAACAATCACATATCTGCGTAAGTTTTCATTACTGTTGGTCTTCCTGATGTTAACTGAGGAAGGGAATACTGGCTAATGGTTCTCTCATAGCTGGACTCCATAAATTATACACTATAAAAGAATGAAATTGATTGACTTGCTCCACAACATATTCCGGAGAGATAGCAAACCAAGGCCTTTTCCACTCCCAGTATTGAAGATTCCACTGCACTTTTTGCAAGAGCAGGTGTGTGAGCGCTGGAGTCCTGGCCAAAATTTCATTTTAGGTAACTACCTAAATTCCTCCTGCCATTTCACCTGGATTCACTTCTTCTGTAGCTCCTTTCCTAAGAGAGTTATGTAAGGCTTAGAAGTTTGCATGATAATGGCACCTGCAAGTAGATCATTTGAGGATTTCTATGTAAGCGACACATTGCACTGCAAGTTAGGGGACCTCAGGTGGAGAATTCCCCCTTCCAGAAAAGATGTGGGGAGATGGACAGGTTACTAAGAAGTCAGAACCTGCACTGAGTTCAGGTTTACAGCAATTTATCTTTAACAATTTGACTGTGGGTGGGGTGCATGTATATACATGTCCTGGTGTGATTTGTAACAGTTATATTTACCTGAAATGAGAAGGGGGGGGGGGGGGAGAAGGGAATTGTGCTTTTTCCCCTACTTTCCAGCAATGCTCACTTTTCTTCCTCCCCCAGAGCCTGAAAGAGGCCAACTTTATGGCCATGATATCATCTACAATCTTCTGCTTCTGTCCCCACAACTTTAGTTTTCTGTTAATGAATCATAAGCGAGTCCGGTCAGCTTTATTCACTTTATTTCATATTCCCCCAGTATTTGCTCTTTCAGAAGTCCATGTTTATTCACTTACCTCTTAGAATACAGACATACTGTATTAAATTCCCAAGTATCTAAAAAAATAGGATGATTTGTTGATTTTTCCCATAAATACACTTAAATAGGTATGGGCCTGAACCAAATTCCCAGATCCAAACACAAATGCTGGAGACATCAAATTTAAATTCTAGATGTAATGTTTAATGATAACTGTCATACATAATAAAGGCCACAACATTCTAGTATCTTAATTGTTTTTGTTCCACTGTAATGAGATTTACACGTTCCTTTTCTAACACTAGAACAAATTCCTATTCCTCTACTCACACTGAGTAACATCTACTGCCACAAATGGTCCCATTTCTTCAGTGGGAACATGAATGGAGTAAGGAGCTACTCAACACAAGTAAGCGAATTGGAATCAAGCCAACTGAGAACTATCAGAGTTCTTCTTCCTTTCCTCCGGCCACGTCCATTTTTAGGTCTGTCCACTCTGGGCCTGACCCAAAAGCCACTAAGTTAATGGAAAGAACCCACTTGACTTCCGTGGGTTATAGCTGGAACCCCAAATACACGATTTATTAGGTATCAGATCCCTTACTCATCACAGCTCAGAGATTGTAATCCAATGGTGAATGTGCATTATAGGTTCCCCTCTGTGCTGATCCACAGAGGATACAAGTTGGTTACAGCCCCTAGCCATAGAGCCTTTGCTCATGCTTTATGTGTGTTTGCCTCAAAGGTGACCATCACAGGATCAAAAAAGGAAAAAACTATTTGTATTCCCCACAACCATGACCCTTGGGCTCTAGAAAGAAAAATAAAATATTGTAGATACAGCAGAACCTAGACTACCCAAAATGCCTTGTCATATGAAACAGCTTTGTCTCCCAACATTACTAGTTACATTGAAAATTCCTTCAATTAACTAAAAACGTTGATTATTCAAACTTATTCTCCATCTACTGCCCCGCACTCCACCCCTTCCTGACATTCCACTAATTCAGGTTGTACTGTATTGCCAACCTTTAAAAACAGCCAGATTCCTGATAGATGTTGAGCATCCATAAATACCAGTGGGCAACCCCCACTCTTACATGAAAGGCCATGGCATCCTTCATGGCCAAACAGACTAGAGCAGATGGGACCTCAGTTTTTTCTCTCTTTCTCCAAAAAGACACACAGACAAATGTAACTTGATTTAACTATTTGAACAAGACAAAGGGCAGAGCTGGCCCTGTGGCTATTTGAAAGGATAGTCAAAAAAGCTCACTCTTAGGGAGGGAGGGAGATAATCCAAAATGGGAGTATTTCTTAGACAGATTTTAAAGCTTTGTGTTAAAGCAGTGCCTCTCAACCTTTCCAGTCTACTGTACAGTACCCCTTTCAGGAGTCTGTTTTGTCTTGCATACCCCCAAGTTTCACCTCACTTAAAAAGTATTTATTTACAAAATCGGATATAAAAATACACAAGAGTCATACCACACTATTACTGAAAAATACTGACTAATTTTTACCATATAATTGATAAAAAAAATCAACTGGACTATAAACATTGTACTTGCATTTCAGTGTATAGTATATAGAACAGTATAAACAAGTCATTGTCTGTATGAACTGTTAGTTTGTACTGACTTGCTAATGCCTTTCATGTAGCCAGTTGTAAAACTAAGCAAATATCTAGAAGAGTTGATGTACCCCTGGTTGAGAACCATTGTGTTAAAGGTTGTTGTAGTCTGGTTCAATGAGACATTTTAAATCTCACTTATTTCTCACAGTCACTCACATATTGACTGCTGTGGGGGTATAGATAGTCTTCTCTTGTTGCATTTAAGTGTAGGTATTGCAAAACTAATGCCTAATCCCCGGTTTAGGCCCAAATCGAGTTCTGTGAATTCGGACACTTTCACCTGCACTGAGTCCCATTACTTCATGGCCACAGTGGGACTCCAGGAGTGCACCCACAAAGACCTCCATTGAAGCAATTAAGTTAATAGGGCTTGATTCAGGCCCAATATTCCACCCTAACAGAGCCCACTACAGGATCAGGGCTTTGGTAATCAATATACAGTAGAACTAGGATTTTTTCTGAAGAGTTTCAGTTAATTAAGAAAAAAAAAAATCTTCACCCAAAAGGACTATAAGGTCTCATGCAACAAAAAGGAAGAGAGAAGTCATTTTTTTAATTAGGAAGGAAAAAAAAACTGAAGCTCCCAAATTGGCAGGGAGACTCAGGAGGAGGGGCAATATAGGAACATGACTCCATTCTTTTGAAATTGACTAGATTTCAAATTGTCAGTGTCCCTTTAAATTACTCTTTTTCCTCTTATGCTGCACACAGTAGGGATTTACTGATTTTTTTAGTGGACAGCAATATGTCTGACTCATTTAGGGGATTATCATTACTCTAACACAGCATTTCATTCTTACATATTGGAAATCATGTATACTGTAATTCAGGCAGTGTAATTTCCTGTGTGGCACTTCACCACATGAATAGATCAGGGAGTTAAAATATATTGTACGTAGAATATACACTTTGCAGGTAAAGTCAAAATATGGATGTTAAATATCAGTCATTACACTTGTTGCATGCATGAGTGGCCATTGCAACAAAGGCACTGGATTATTAGCTAATGAGGGACAAAAAGAAAAATCATACAACCCTGCCTCACCCCCATCCGTTTGCCTCTCTCACAATGTTTGATCTTTTTTCTCTGAACCCCAAGCCCTGGCTTTAAGTGATTTTTCAGATCTGAGATTTCATTTTTTTAAAAAAGTAAGTGTCTTGCCTTCCAGGCTGCGGAGAGAAACTTGAGAATGGCCCCTCTGACGGCCAAGGGCTTAAAACCCAGAGGCAAATAAAGAGCCCTCTATGTAAAGAGCACGAATCTCATGATCTCAGTGGGCAGCCCTGTGCCCGGGTTTCTGGGCGCGGCTCCCGGCGGCCCCAGGCTGGAGTCAGCGCCTGGTTCCCGGCCTGCTGCACCGGCAGCAGCCTACAGCGGGCTGAGGAAAGCGGGGGTTTCTCGGGGGGCCCCGCGGCCCGGTTACCGTAGCGAGGGCGCAGCGCCGGGACTGGGACCCCGGCGACTCTCTCCCGCCCTTCGAGCGCGGGCTGCGGCGCTTGGGTGGCTCTGCCCGGGGGGAAGCAGTTCGAGCGCAGCCGCAGGACCGTGGCGGATCCCTGCACAAGGCGGCGGCGCGGACGGCCGGGGCTGAGGGCTGCTCCCTACCACCGTGGGCCTAGGCCCTGGCAGCGCCCGCCGCACCCGCCACCCGCGCTGACCTCCCCCTGATGGCGCCGGAGAAACAGCCGCCCCTCGCGTTCGCGCTTCACGGCACTGTCGCAATCATGCAGGCGGTCTGAGCTCAGCTGCGCTTTACGGCAAGATGGCGGGGCCGGGCTGTGGGCCGTCTGTGGGCCAGGTCCGAGCTTCGTAATCCGCTTCCCCTGTCCCGGCGCAGAGGCGCCATGGACCGTAGGAAGAAGCCCCTGGAGGTCACAGTCGCCTCGGTGAGTGCTGCTGGCCAGGGTGGGGGCAGCCGGGCGGGTCTCTCCCTGTGTCTCCTGGGTAGGTCTCTAGCCTCTTCCCCCCCCCCGATAGCCCCATGCCCTAGACTGGTTCCTGCTGCGCCCCCGCCCCGACTCCGTTCCCCAGACAGATCCCCCCACCCCCGGCTTCCTCCCCCAGCTGGGGACTGGAGCCGGGGGGAGACTGTACTCGCTCTCCTTCCCCGAGGTGCTGCAGAAACCCGCCCCCTGGGGCGAGCAGGGCAGCTCGGTCTCGCTGAGTGGTTCCCGAACTGGGGTTCGTGAGAAGTCACAGGGGTTCTCGGGGAAAGTTCCCTAATGGCGGGCAGAGCTGTCCCTAGGGACTCCGGGCAGCCCGGGGCCAGCCGCCCGCAGCCCCTGGACTTCCAAGAGCTAAGCAGATCAAAGCAAGCATCACTATCACCCTGTGGAGATTTAAATGTCAAGACGCCTTATAAGAAATGGAAAGGGAGGTGGATGTGTTTTTTTTTTTGCCGTTTTTAAAATTAAATAGGCAGCTAGTATTGTTTTTAAAATTATTCTGAAAAACAAGTTTAAACTTCGTTGTAACGTGCGTTGTTTGCCTGGACCGCTCAAGACCTGAATGCTTGTGCAGGAGGAACTCTTTGAGCTGGCTTCTTAAATACCTTCGTGCCATTTCACATGTGATGCTCCTTGATGAAACATAGGAGCCTTGTCTTATAACAACAGGCTTATTCAAAGTGATACAAGCTACAAAAGTGAGATCTTGGAAGAGTGTTGCTGTTTTCATAATGTAATAAAAATACTGTAATGATAGATACTAGTGTGTAATAAGCATGTAATAAAAACAAATTTTATATTTCCAAGATCACTGCTTTTATAATTTATACTCAAGTAAAGGAGAAAATCCCTGGGACTAGTCATTTTTAGGAGGGGGGGTTCGCAAGAGTTGACATTTTAGTGAAAGGGGTTCATGGGTTGTTAAAGTTTGGGAACCACTGGTCTAGCTGCTCATTGCCCTACAAGCCTGTCTCAAGGCCTCGCTCCTCCTAGCGGTGTGAGCACATCAGAGCCAAGGTTCTGCACAGTGCAGGAAATACCATTGTGTTGTGGCTGTACAGCACCAGCTCATCCCCTTTTGGCCAGGGTATGTGAATGGCCAGCCTCCACCTGGCTAGAGTCAGTAGATACAGTGATTCTGCTATGTGAAGACAGAGAGATAGATTAAAGTGGCGTGGTGCATCATAAGATGACACCATAGGGTGTTACCAAGATGCAAACATTAGTGGGGGACGGGGGGTGTCTAGTAGGACAAATCTTAAAAGCTCCTACTTTCTCATGTACTGCAGCAACAGTAAAGGATTTTAGAACCATTTATAAGATGTTCAAGGTTCATGCAAGAACAACAGAAGCCCCTTCACATCAGTTTTAATTCCTCCTGGAAAGTTCCCTTGGGTTTTTATTCAGTTGGTTTGTAGTTCATTACAGATAATTTAAATGATTTTGTATCTCTGAGCTATTTTATTGTAGTTGGTAATCACACTTACATGCAACACAAATTAAATTAAGCAAAACTTGTACTTACCCAGTTTTTAAGAGCCCTCTAGGAATTCTTTCCTCCTACCCAGGTAACTCCTCTTTCTGAGAGGATATATATGAGAATTGCAGCACTCATCTCTTCATCCTGATTGGGTCTGGGTAAGAACACAGCTACTTTACACCCCATGTAGAGTTGGTCTGGAGAAACAGCTGTGCCTTGTATATTCCAGCTGGTGATCTTTCTTTGCCTCTTCCTATTGAGTGTGTTTGTTTGAAACAGGGATGAGGTGCTACTGGACAATGAGGGTTCCCTTAAGAGCTGTAAAATGGTCTGTGTGCCCCGTTACGTAGCCACAAAGTTATATAATCCTTGGGTTGGTCTAAATACAGAAGGTTCAACAGCATCTAAGAATAGTCTTTCTCCAACCTTCATGAGAAAATAAAATGCCATGGAGTAAACATGGAGTATTGTCTCTTGCCTCACCCCTAACACCTCAACCCTATTAATAAAAAATAAACCCTAATGTGAAAAAAATACTTTGCACTTAATACCTTTTATCCAAATATCTCAAAGTGTCAGGTTTCAGAGTAGTAGTCGTGTTAGTCTGTATTCGCAAAAAGAAAAGGAGTACTTGTGGCACCTTAGAGACTAACCAATTTATTGGTTAGTCTCTAAGGTGCCACAAGTACTCCTTTTCTTATCTCAAAGTGTGTCTTTCTGAGGGATGCTGCTGTGCTTTGGCATGGCAGTTGTAGCCGTGACCTTACACTTCCCCCTTCAAACACAGCACACTGAACACTTAACTTGTGCGTCTATGTCAGTATTGAATTTGCTAATGTTACAAACCCTAAATATAGCCTGAGTATTTTGCGAAGGAGAAGAATGTGAATGTATTTCCTGATTTTTTTTTATTTTTTTATTTTTTTTTGGAGGCAGAAGGAGGTTTTGTGACGATGCATAGTCTCTGACTGTCATTGGAAATGCCTTCTGTGGACATTAGGGTACAGTTCATTGATTTCCCATAGCTTGATATATTCCCTTGCTGTTAAGGGTATGCTTAAATGGAATTAACATTGGTTATGAGACATTCCTATTAAACATTTGTTTATGGAGCATCCTTCATGGGAGATTAAGTTTCTATAAAAGTCCCAAACATGAAAGCAGTAGGTAACTTCATTCATACCTAAGAGGTTGTCAGGACTTAAACATAACCTGAAATAAGGTGGCATTTTGCTGTTTGGTTGTCTTCTGTGGTATACTTTTTTTTATAGTCTAAGCATCTTTCATTGATCCATTGAAGTCTTAGATAGTTTCGCTCCATTATTTCTATTATTAATGTTCTATCAGCGTTTTGTGTGTCAGGATAATCTAGCAATTTAATTGAAACACAGCAATGAAAATAAATAGGGTTGTATCCAAAACATACATTTAATGAACTTTTGCATCAGTACTTCTGACAGTTTAGGAAAAGCTTGGTTGGTTAGCATCATTGTGTTTGTGGCAAATTTTAATACCAAGAAAAGGAGGACTTTTGGCACCTTAGAGACTAACAAATTTATTTGAGCATAAGCTTTCGTGAGCTACAGCTCACTTCATCGGATGCATTCATAGAATTTGTTAGTCTCTAAGATGCCACAAGTCCTCCTTTTCTTTTTGCAGATACAGACTAACACAGCTGCTACTCTGAAACCTTTAATACCAAGGACAACCAACAGCATGGTTAAATTTCTTATAGAAATCAGTTTACTAGAGGACTGGCTGAAGAAGCCATCAGATCATAAATGGTTTTTTGGTTGTTTGGGGGGTTTTGTTTTGTTTTAAAAAGGGACTCCCACACTCCTGAAGGCAATTGTTCAAAAGCACTGCACCTGCTGAGTGAAGTTTCTTGGGCCCAGATTCTCAAAGATATTTAGACACCTAACTCTCATTTAAGTCAATGGGTGCTAGGTACCTAAATACCTTTGAGAATGTGGGCCTTGATAACTAACATTTGTGGTGATGATTAATACCAATGGGAGTTACATAT
Source organism: Chelonia mydas (assembly GCF_015237465.2). Taxonomy (NCBI): domain Eukaryota; kingdom Metazoa; phylum Chordata; order Testudines; family Cheloniidae; genus Chelonia; species Chelonia mydas. The sequence goes on along the minus strand of NC_057853.1, from coordinate 19,515,178 downwards.
TCATATGTATAAAAAAGAAAGTCTAAAAGCAGCAGGGAAGAAGGTATTTTTATAAAGACTTATGTCTATCAGCTAGTTCCTTTTTATAATAATAATAATAATTAAAAAAAAATAAAAAGCTTTGCTTGCCAGCAAATCTCCTTAGGGGTTACTTTTTAAATTAAAAACAAACTATTGTTAGTTTATTACAGTCTTTGGCTCAAAGGTGGTTGCTGAAAACTTTGTATGGGATTATGCCCATTTTGTTCCTGCAGATTTTCCATTATGGAGTGAAGGCTCAGTAATATAAATGGAAGCTTTTAATTAACCTATCTAACCACCTAATCGTAAATTATGTTCTGTCTCATTATTTTGGATTACATATTGCTGCAAATGTCACAAAGTTCTTCCTGTTCAAATCACTGCTCCTATCTTCTACATCAGAAAAGCAATCAGTTTATTTTATTACATGTGTAAGTAAACTCTTGATTTCTCACAAGAGTCTAGAAATTTCCTAATTATTTTGTTAAAATGACTTTTGTTGTTTTTTATTGTGGCTGATGTAGTTGGTAGATTTAAAGGCTGAACTCTTCCGAAAGCAAGAAGAATTCAAGAAGGAAAAACTTCTGAAAGATGCTGGAGTCTCTGTAAAACCCCAAACAACAAACAAGGTAGAAATAAAATATCCATCATTACTCATTATTTTTCTGTTTTTCTTTGTTTTTCTAGGCATTGCCCAGAATTGAAGAACAAGCCATTAGAAAATGTAAAAAGTTATTTATACAGTGTTTCGTTTCCAATTGTAGGACAAAAGTTGTGATGGCTTTATTTATCAAATTTCTATTGACTCATTTCTAGTTGAGTCTCTCTCACAAAAATCAAAACTAACCGTTCAATTATATTGCAAAGCTGCATTTAAATAATCTCTTAATCTAAATGAGCCCCAACCTCCTTAAATGCCAGCAAGAAAAAATGAGCTTTGAATTTTGATAAATCCATGATCAGTTGAACTAGGAAAGCACTTTCCAGAGTCAGTGAACCTTCCTGGAAAATGCCCGGCCATCAGCTCCTATTCATTTATATAAGGGGAAATAATATCAGATGCACTGCAATCTTATACTTCAGCCTCTGCTGCACTAAAACCTCTGTTCTTTTTCCTAAAATATCATATTGCATAAACCTGACTTTTCAGTCCCATTCAGACTTCGTTTTAACATTCAGACCAAATGAATTTGTGTGATCTTGTGGCTGTCTTGTAGTAGACTGTAGTATTATTGCTGTGTTTGAAGACCATGCAGCATTTTTGCCTTTACATGCAAAAAATCAGACTTGTTACTATGTCATGTGTAGAGCTAGAAATAGACATCTGGAAGAACTATGCAAAAAGATCAGAATTATGTGCCATTTTGAAGAAATTAATAGGTTATAACACTGAAAAATATCAGTCCCATAACTGGCTATGTAATTCTGTATGAAAATGTCAGTGACTAGTTTTATAAAAGTTATTTTTGTTGACCTTATCTAATTAAGAACACAAGTTCTCTTAGAATATAAGAGATACTGTACACTATACTTGAATCACTACTCCTCACACTAAGTCTTTGGTATCATTCTTCCTGATAATCTTCACTTCCAAGAACAAATATGAATTATTCTTAGATTTGCTTTTCCTTTAGTAATATGTCCAGTAAGCAACTATTATCTTTATTTATAGCTGCTCAAGAATAAAACTTGTGTTCCAGATTTTTAAATAAAAATATCATAAACTCATGTTAACCCCTTTGTTGGTTCTCCTTCCTGTGCTGTCATAAATTTAAGACGCACCTGCTACTTTCCACAACACAGCAGCAGGATTATATGAAGAATGTTTAAGCAGATAAATAACTCCAGAGCCTTTCTTTTTTTTTTTCTTTTCTTTTTTTTTTAATGGTCAAATAAGGTTGAAATCCTGTGTTTTAAAAACATATGTTCCACAGAAACCAAGCATTTGGAATAAGCAGAACACAGGGGTTTCAAGTCGAGCTGAGAAAGACGTTGAGCAGAAGATAGAAGAAGATCAAACGTTAGAGAAAGCGAGGTAATTTTTAGGTTACAGCAGTACAAATAAATAAGAGGAACAAACGCTTGCTAGAATTTCTTTACACTTGTAACAAATTGCATAAAAGAAATCATACAAATAGCAGAATGCAAGTAAAAGTGGCAGCTATTCAGTTTTTACTGGGCTGCAACTAGTTCATTGCTTCTTAATGTCTCTCCACTTGCTGCACTTTGAGACATCTACACTTCAATGATTGTATCCTCAGAAATTTGACAGAGTATAGATTTTCTTTTAAAGCATTTTCTTCCATATCAGTAAAAGCATGGATACAAACACCACAATCAGTATTTTGTGCTCCAAAGAATACTTTTTTATAATTTTTGCAGAAAACTGTCTCTTACCTATTTATATATATATATGTATGTATATGTTTTTGAGGAAAATTACAGGTCAGGGACCTGAGTCGGTTAGTTGTTTAATTAAAATATGCATTGAAAATGTGACATCTGCTGGTTCTCTGCAATAAATTCCCCATCTCTTATGAATACATAGGTGTAAACCATTCCAGGAGCTAGTTTTAAGGTATTCTCTCTGGTTTCTGTGTCCATTTAGATCAGTGGGGGGACAACCTGCGGCCCACGGGCCACACGTGGCCCGTCAGGGTAATCTGCTGGTGGGCTGCGAGACAGTGTTTACATTGACCGTCTGCAGGCACAGCTGCCTGCAGCTCCCAGTGGCCGCAGTTCACCGTTCCCGGCCAATGGGAGCTGCGGGAAGCAGCACAGGCTGCAGGGACGTGCTGGCTGCCGCTTCCCACAGCTCTCATTGGCTGGGAACAGCGAACTGCGGCCACTGGGAGCTGCGGGCGGTCAATGTAAACACTGTCTCGCGGCCCGCCAGCGGATTACCCTGATGAGCCGCGTGTGGCCCGCAGGTTGCCCACCACTGATTTAGATGGTGTTTTCTGAGACATAGTATCTCATGCCTTTTACGCTGTGCTCCATATCTTGTTGCCTGAAAGTAATTACCATAGAGAGGTTCTGGGCTGATATACAGTTTATCTTGGTATTTCATCTAGACAGTTGTAATTACAGAGATGTACAATACTTACATTTATATGTTGCTACCTATTTGATCATTTCATTGAAGGTGAACTATGTTACTTTTTATTAAAAATTGTTCACAATACAGACTAATCAGCAATCTGTATGTTCGTAGAAATGTCAGTTACAGTTTAAAACAAAATTCCTCCTTTGCTTAGCTGTTAAGATCTGAATTCTGGGTTCTACGACTCCACTTGCTACAGTTGATAACTTCACTGATACCTTCAGCAGTATAAGAAAAATGGTGCTTTTCCTGCAGTGTCCCCTAAGCCGTTGTTTGGTTAAAAACTCTTGCCATTCATCTGTAGGGGAAAATATCAAACATTATTGTCATTTATTCCATTGTAGCCTAAATAATGAAAGACTATTCTGTTTGTGGTGTATTTGGAATCATACTGTAAATATAACCTGCTTTTTCTTTAGGCAGAAGCTGGAAGAGAAAGCAAAGCTGTATGAGAAGATGACAAAAGGAGACTTTCCAGGTGAACAAAACCTGCCTAAAACCAGTGTATATTTTAAAAACCTTGCTTTTATTTGGTCACTCTAGAAGCTGGCCACCTGAACAGTCTCATAGTTGACAGCCGTTACGCTATAAAATACAGTACTTCTGTTAATAAATGTAGCTTTTACACTAAATATGCTTTTTGGAGGCACAGCATACAAGCTAATTGATAACCATTATTTTTGCTGAGAGAGAAAAGCCAGTGCTAAGGAAAGAATATTACTTCTTGAAGGACAGTCCAGCCTAGGAAAGAAATGTGAGAATCATTTGGCTTGATCATCAAGCGAGAGAAATATATTCTGGTTTCTTAGTATAGAACCCTAGAAAACTAAAGTTACTTTGTCATGTTGACATCCTTGGCTTTTATCTGTGGTTCTGCATGCTTCCTTTTCACTATATGAAGAGTTTAACCTGGGAAAGAGAGAAGGTGACTGGCTGGTCCATGTGTGAATGCCAGTAGCTAATAGGGTCTGACTTCTCACCTCCCAGGTTTGACAATCTCCAATCCATATACATACTTCCACTTTCCTGTCAGCACACATCCAGTCCTTTGTGTGATGTGACAGTTAGTAGTAGAAAGGCTCAAATTCAGTTTAATCCTTCAGTGCTATCTCTTTCGCTAGTTTCGATGTGCAAGATCCATCATATAAAATGTACTCTCATCATTCTTCTCCCTTTTGGAAAGAGAACTCAAGTGACTGCTTAGGTGCATTCTACGTGCAAAATGCATCCTCATGTTACACTCACTCTTAAGTAATTGTCCTCTATGAACACCATCATTGGAAACTGAACTATTGAATGTAGTAGCCTGCTGTACCCATTCATCTCTTTCATATTCACAGTTTGTCAAAGAACTATTTTATTCTCTCTCTAAAATAAAATTAGCAATTTTAAATCTGTTTTTCCAAATGGTAGAAAGAAGGTTATCCTAACACTCACATTACTGCCAGTTTCATTTTCATGTTAGGACTTGAATTAGTATTGTAACTGTTAATTAGCATAAAGATTTTTTATTTTTTTTCAAAGAAGGTGTCAGCACAGTTGCTGTGAACTCTTTTCTGGGGTATATGTAATTAATTGCTTTAAACAAATGAAGTTTACATGCAGAAATACGAGTCATCCCATATAGCTGAATTTTCTTGACAGTAGATGAGATTAAAGCATTGTCTGATAGTATAGTCAAGGGCATTGTTGGCAGCTATGAAACTGATTGTGGCTATTCCATATTGATTTCTTGCTCAGTTGTGTTCTTTTGATGCCTGTTATCTAAGAATTGATTTTTCTGCCCTAGATGAAGAAACTGAGGATTTGTACCTTGTGGATTTCGCTCAGAAGATCATAGACAAACGGAGAGAAATAAAAGATCTGTGCGAGAGTGAAGCTGCTAGAAAGGCATCAGAACAGGAGGAAGATGAAGAGAAGACACTACCTGAAATAGAAATACCACCCCCAAAGGACCCCAGTGAAGAATGGTTGGTAATACTGTATGGACAGAACAAGTCTGACAAATCTGTTTTTATTTTTTGATAATCTCATGTGCATTTAGTCTAGTTTAAAAAACATCTTGAATAAGGAATCATTCTAGCTGATACCAGTCTATCACTTGTGATTATAACATTTTCCCTTTAAGAAGCACTTTTTTCACATTTGTCTTCTTACACTGCAGGAAAGACTCCAGGTAGAATAGGTTATTTGTGTATAGTTTAAGATTAATTTGTGTTTTAAAATCTATGTAAAATTTTTAGTTTAGTTTTATCTAAATGCAATTATAGTCTCTCTTCTTCTGTCAAAACTAAGAGCATGTAATCGTGTGAAGTACCTCCTCAAATCCAACTCTTTCCTTTGGAATGGATAACCACACAGGCATTATTGATCTTTATGAACTAGTTCAGGGAAAGGCTTCCATTATATAGACCAGATTATGTAGATTGACCTACTTTTTAAAATAGGGTTACATTTTCAAAGCAAGCAATGGGGAGTTTAGACGCCATTCCTATTCACAAACCAGATTTTGCGATCTGGTACCTATGCAGTTGTTTGAAAGTCAAACAGTAAAAAATTTAGCTTCCTGGGGGGGGGTTTACATTTAAGATCACTGAGACAAAATGTTAAACTAGGTAATCTACCAGTTATTTTTCTTTTAATGCTATTCTATAAAAGAGGTGAATGCAATAGGTATTAGAATACATAATTTATATGCCTTATGGAACACATTATTTTCCCTTACTTTCTCATCTCTCAGCGACATTAACTTGCTTAGTGCAGTTGGACTTGGGAATTCTAGGAGTTTCAATGTGTGGGGGAGGCTGGGCTGTATGAGAGCTAAATCATTCTTATCTAGTGCTTAAGGTAACAAATTTAAACTGAGCCTTTTTAGATTGAAAGGGGAAAACCTTCAATCTTCCAGAAAGAGACCCAGAAGTTCAGAGTTTCTCAAACTGCTAGCAAATTTGCAAGTAACATTTCCTTCCACAACAATGTATTTTAAACGGATGGCCCACAATAGATGCTGTTTTAAGTACCCAGGGTTTTGAGATGTATTGATCAAGAAAATGTGCTATGAATAAGAATGATATTAAAAGGGCTCATACATTTTCCTGCTGAAGTTATGGGAGTTCTGATCCTCTTATCGATGCAGACTGTACATCTGGTGTGTCCTGCATGGAAGCATTCTTTAACTAGACTAATTTTTATTGAAATAACTCTGCCCCCTTTGAAGTAATTATTTCCTCTGATCACATGACTTTCAAAGTCAGCAGTAGTTTTGGGTTTCTGGCATTACTGAATGTATAGATTTTCTCTATATGGAGGAAGACAGTGCATTACCAGCATTTCTTTAAGCTCCAGAGTTTTAAACTACCCATAAAAACCCTTCTGTAGTTAAGTTCCAGGTGGCCAATAATCTTTCAGCAAAGACACTGTAAATAATTATGAAACCTAGCTAGCTAGGTTTTTTTTTTTTTTTCCTGTCTGTTCATAAAGAAAACAGTGTAGGCAGATGGAAGTTTTACTCTTGGTAATCAGGTTTGAACAACAATAACTAGTCTGAAAAATAGCATTCCAGTTTTTCAATTTATTAGTTTTAAGGTAGGAGATAGTCATTTTGTTTCTTACAGCATACGAGGGGAGTGTGCCCATGGTGAAGAATCAGAAAGAAATATGTGCTACTGGTATACTACTAGGTCTAAGGTGAAACTGTCAAGTTATTCTGTGCCCTTATCAAGTTTAAATATCAGAAATGTAAGCCAATCTGTTCACCTTCCATATACTTTTTCAATACTTGTCTTCACCCCACCTCAGTAAAATGAAAAAGACAATTCTAATTATTTACTGATAAGCCCCCAGGAACATTATTGTCTCAGCACTATGGGGCTCCAATCTGATTGGAAGCCTTTGGGCACTACCATAGGATTAATATATACTACTAATTATTCTCCAGCCATGTATATACTCTTGGACCATAGGTCATAGATAGAAATATTTTTTTCAATTTTCGTATTGTTTACTTGGTAAAAATAAATGGCACTAATACTAAGCTCTAAGAGTATGTCTGCACTGCAGTTAGACCCACCAGGTGGTCCGTGGCAGCTGACTTGGGCTCGGGCTAAGAGGTTGTTTAATTGCAATGCAGAAGTTTGGGCTCGAGTTAGAGCCCGCACTCTGGAACCCTCTCCCCTTGCAGGGTCCTAGAGGGCAGGCTCCAGCCCGAGCCTGAATGTCTGCACCACAGTTAAACAGCCCCTTAGCCCAAGCCCTGCAAACCTGTGTCAGTTGGCACGGGCCAGCCATGGGTATCTAATTGTAATGTAGACATACCCTCAGTGCCCTTAATGTTTATTTTAAAAGCATAACTTAATGACAGAATAAATCTTTAAAAGTTTAGTATTTGGGGACTATTTTGTACACTGGGTCAGCGATACTTTGTTGGCTGTATGTTTTGAGTTTCCTAAAATGGTATCACTAGAACTACTTGATGCTAAAGAACTCTTTGTAGCACTGGTGGACAATAAGTACCTCTGTTTCTCATTCTCCCCACAGTTTTAAGTGGAGCATTCACTATGATAAATAGCGTACTTTGTGTAAAGCTATGTAAAGGGAGCTTCAAAGGAACAACATTCTGCTTGATTTACTAGGCTTTTGTTAAACCACTTGAATGATCACTGAAGCTCTTAGTAAATGAGCCACAGACTGATAATTGCATTATACTATAGCAATTTAATATTTGTGTGAGAAGTCAGTGCTGCATCATTATGTTCACCACAGGAAGCAGATATTATGCTTTCAATTTTATTTTGACTTGGGAGCTACGTGACATCATAACTTGTAAACAGTTTTCAAACTGTCTTATCATGAAGGAAGACAGCTGTCTCAAAATGAGATTGAATAAAATATATCAATGTGATGTATCTTGTTACAAACCCTGTTAAAAATGTGTCCTTTAAATTGTTACACTAGGCTTGTTAACTGTTAGGATGGTGTTAACTTTAGCACCCTGAATGTGAATATTCTCTATGGAAAGTATTCAGTTACTTGTATCCTTTGGATAAGAGTTCTGTAAATCTGAGAATATAAATTGTGAGAAATTCTTGTTACTTTGATTACAGGGTTGATTATGTGGATTCCTTGGGCCGATCTAGACGCTGTATGAAGAAGGATTTGCCAAATCTGCTTAAAATGGACAAAGAACTTCAGGGGAAAAGGTATGGCTTCTCTAAGGAAAGTATTTTCTCCCAAAGGATTTCATAGACGTGTTTTATGGCAGGAAGAGAGTTTGTACACACACTTGGCAGAGTTGTATAACCAGATTAACTTCATTGAAGCCATCAAAGTCTTTTGACATTGGTGTAACTGCAGAATTTGGTCCAATGTATCCAAAAAAAGAAGAGGAGAATAGTCGGTGCATGATGGATTGATTTAAATCACCAATTCTAATAATGATTTAAATCAACAAGCAGGAAACCTTGATTTAAATCACCAATTTGAATCATGGTTTTGCATTTGTACTTTTAAATTATGTTAAAAGGCAGCAGGAAGGCAACACACATACACACCAGTCATCACTGTTGGTAACCATTAAAACATGATGCTTTGCAAATCAGCCTTTACGCTGAATTTGGTGCTGCTGTTTGGTAACTAGGAAGATACACTATCTATACACAAAAACAACAAGGAGTCCAGTGGCACCTTAAAGACTAACAGATCTGTTTTTATTCATAGATTGGGAGAGAAAAACAAGCTTTCCTGCTTTTTCAACTCCGTTTGGTTTTTTTATTTTTAAATCAGCTAGTCATTGAACTGAACTAGTTGAAAAAACTGAAATAAAGAAACTATTCTCTCTGCCCCTGTAGAAGAGAGTGCTGATGTCAAAAACTAGTTTAGCACTTCAGCAAACTCTGGGTCCAGTTCCATAGTCTGACTTTCTTTAAAATTTAGCAGCAAACATGTACTGCTTAATATTATTTTTTGTATTTAATCTAAATGATTTTAATAGTTTGGACCTTAACATTGGATAAATTTAGATTTTAAAAAAATCAAATTTTAAATGTTTATTTTTAAAAAATAAACCTGTATTTAATTTAAATTAAAAAAGTCTTTTCTGTTTTTAAAATCATCAACTTCTATCCATCCTAATTCAGTGTGTTTAGAGTGTCACAATCTTTTGTGTGGTTTTATCAAAACTTCCTTTGTGAACACATGCATTTGTCTTAAGCTATTTTATTTCACTGGCAGTTGAATTAATCCTCTGAAAAGTGTGTGGCATATTCACATTTTAAATGGTACCTGAGTTGAGGCCATGTATGCCAAACTTAATACACAGAATTTTTATAAACTATTAAAGCTCAGATTCTGATGGAAAATGCTAATGAAATCCAAAAACTTCATTGTAGAGCATTGGCTCATATTAGCCCCACAAAGGTCTATTAAATTAATTTAGCAGCCTATTGGGTACTTGACTTATTTTTTTAAAAGTTATGGTCCTTCTATAGAAGTTGTATTTTAATGTGCCTTAAACCTAAAGAATCCCAGCAGATCTATATTTTTTGTCCTGGATGATCTGATTTTAAGGTTTTTAATAAAGTCCAATACATGACATTCTGAGTGAAGTTGTTAGAACTCCAGTTGTATAGTTAATTACAGCAATTCTGATAAAACTAATGGCAGAAATGAAAATTATATTGGAACAAAATGTGCCATAATTGAGCACTTATATTATTGAGTTGTAAGCGTTCCTCCTTGAAAATTTTACAGCCTGTTCTTTATAGTTCGAAACAGAATGAAGAATATAAAATTGCTTAGGAAGTACATTCTCTGTATTCACCTGGATAAGTGGTCTGCAATCATATTTTGATCTAACCTAGCTAGATAATGGGGGAGAGAACTGTTTCTGCCTCCCAAGGAAAAACATAAAAGTATTTTCCCCCTCAGCTGCTGATGTTGCTCATTTAAATGTTTCATTTTTTACATTAAACAAATAAATGCTGTTCACGTTTTTGTATCCACTTCACATTGGTGAAAGTGTTGCTGTTATTCTGCTTTTGGTGACTATTCTGTTGAGCACTGGTCATCTCCCACTTCTTCTATTTTCAGTTATTAGTGACTTCACAATGCCTATGAAAATGGTATCAACTTCTTCTTAAGGATCTTTAATTAGAATTAGTTTACTGTGCTTTGCCAGATGTGGTATCGTATCCTTTCCTCCCTCTTCTATTCTGCAATGTACTACAAATTCTCATACTGTGCTCACGGCTGTAGTATCTTGGCGCCTTCCATTAGCTTTCTGCAAACCAAGTCCACACTCCTGATGAGTAATTAAAAATGGCTTAGCCGTTGTCATACTTCCATTGTTCAATACCAGAGAACCTTTACACTTTGTTTGGGTTTTGTTTTTCACTAGACAAGGCATTGAGGAGAAGACTCTATCGTCTGAAGATATGAGACGAGAACTTCAGCGGCAGCAATGGGAAAGAGAGGAAGAAGAGGCCCTAAAGAAACCTGTGGGACCCATACATTATGAGGACATTAGAGAAAACGGTTTATATTCGTTCCTTTGTATGGCTTATCTTCACTGTAGGATGGTTTGTAGAGGAAGAAGGTGTAATTTACCTCTAAGTATAAAAACTACTCCAGTATAAATATATTTTCACCTTGTTAAACTGTGTTAGAAATAGCCACTTAATTTACAAAGGGATAGCATGCATTCATCTCCTGACTGAAAAAATAAATCAGGAAAAAACCTCCTAGTTTCCTAAGAAAAGTTGCTGGGAAGCGTCATCACGTGAGTCAATTAAAACTAGACTGGACATAACCCTCTAATGCTATTGTCAGGCAGGGCAATGGGCAGGATGACCTAATGAGTCTTTCTCCAATAACTTACACCCTGGTGATTTCAAGGTTGCTGCAGCTGTAAATCTGATGAAACCAACTGTTGAAAATTGTTCCTTTCAGAGGCCAGACAACTAGGCGTTGGCTACTTTGCCTTTGCTCGTGATAGAGCACAGAGAAATAAGCAAATGGAGACTTTGGAAATGCTGAGAGAGCAGGTATGAAGCTAAAAGTAGATCCTTAGTCTGTGCTGGGACCAGCCTTGGCTCCCCATCTTTATATATTATTTTGGAACCTTTGCACTGTGTACCGGGTAGTAAATGTGTTGGAAAATAGTAGCAAAACCAAAACTACTTGTGTAAGATGTTGAACTGCAGAGCATGGACACCTGTAATTGTCCACTCACGATCTTTGATGCCGAAAGGCAAAATATTTAGAAATAAATTTTCAATGGAAGTAACCCGAGGTCTGCATGCAAGAAAGTGTTGCCTTGTACATATATTTACTGTAGTTGTGTCAACAAATGGATATCTAGACTTCAGAATAGCCACTTGCATGCACAGTTGCAATAATTGCACATGTGCAGCCTTGATAAATACACAGCCATGGCTCCTACCCACTGGAATTTGGCCCTTAAAGTTGAAGAACTACTTTTCATTATTACATTTTGTATTAATTTCTGAGTATAATATAATGTTAAGAATGCTTTTATCCCATCAATATAGGGGAAGGGTTGTAGGAACAGGTACAAAGTTACATACATAAAACAAGTGTTGAAATCCTAAAATAAACCCCTTCCCCCATTTTGGCTTTTCATTCATGGATTTCTTTTGAGTTGAGGTTAGGCGTAGCTTCAGTGAAAAACCTGTTTCTTCTACTCTCTGGAAGTTTTCATCTTATATGTGAAATAAGTATCTTTACATCCCTTCCTCATGCCTCTCTATAGCAAGCTACTTAGAACAGAGACATGTTTTGTTTGGTGTACTTAGCCAAATTTATTATGCCTGGTAGTGTGTGCAAGTTTGGATTCAAGGAATGGGGTCATTTTCCTCCCCATTGAGACAATGCACCTGATAATCAGTTCGTTTCTGGGGATAACTGAAGGAGATGCGCAATTGATTATAACCAAATGCAGGATTAACTAATGAACATTTTCGGTTACTGTTAAGACCACAGACCAAAGGACTAAACGTGAACATTTAAAGGAAAAACGAAAGGCAGTTCTGAAAACAAGGCTTTCTAAACTTAAAGCAAGAAAGATAAAGAGACTAAGAGAAGATGGACTAGAGGAAGAGGCAAACAAACTGGAAAATGAAGGTATGGTCTGTAACAAGTATCTTTGTTTTAAAACAATCATTCTCCCTCAGTATCGTGGAAAAAATATTCTGCTCAGATGGAATATCTGTGTTTGAATACCAACATTATATATTTTGAATATATTAAATTATATGGCTTTGAAAAAATTAACAGTTTAAATTAATTGCACTTAGGTATAAAATCATATATACTAAAAATAATGCTTCCCGTGGAGAGGCAAGTGTTGTGTTGTGTGCATTGTACTGCCTTTTAGGTTCACACATGCCAGGAAGAATTATGCAGGTCATTCTAAGCTAGAATTGCATGTATTTAAATGGTGATTTTTAAGATAGCCAATTACTTGAGGTATGAAGAAATACAAGCAATTTGTGCAGAGTTATCTTGTCAGGAATGTCAGATACTGTATATTCATAAAATTAAAATGATTGCAGGTGGTAATTAAGGGCCAGAATCTGTATTCAGATGACTGTGCACAACATACATTTTCTATTAAGCCTATAGCTTAATTTATGTATGCAGAAAAACCCCTTCTGCCATGTGATTTTTGTGAGAGTTGTTTTAAGTAAAAGGTTCAGTACGTACAAATGGACACATTCCAAAGCTTATTTGTAACTTGGTGGTACAAAAAAGAGTTGTAGTACCCTCTAGTAACAGCAGTATGTGAGTGAACATGATGAGATTATGTCTTCACTGCAGAGTTAAATTGAGTTATCCACACTTAAATTAGCTCCACTTGAGTGAGAGTGGCCACACTGTGGAATCACATTCAAGCTACACAGAGTGGTTGTGTTAGTGGCTAAGTTGTACCAACTCAAGCTTTAGCCTAGACCCTCTGATGGATCAGCCACCACACTCAAATTAAGAGTTTTTGGGTGGATGAAATTCAAATTAGGGGCAACACTCAAGTTACAAGCTCTGAAAAAGGTGAATGTCAGAAATCATATAAAGGGAATGTGGCCTCATTTCACAACTTGCAGACATAAATTTTTGAGTTCTAATCCCAGTTCTACACTGGCTCCATCTATGGTATTGAGTCACGCTATCTGCTTCCTCATCTGTCAAATAGAATTAGTACTTTCCACCACCCAGTAATGGGAGGGTACTTAAATGTAAAGTGCTTTGGAAATGCAGAACATTAGTATATCAGTGTTAAGTATTATTCTTACAGAGAAGAATAAGAACACAACTTTTTTCTAAGATCACTGAAGCGGAGATACATGCAAGTGATATTTTCATTCTTCCCTAATTTCCCATCGTCACTAGACCACTCAGCCTATTCCTAGGTATGTTATTAGGTAATACGTTTCCAGCAGTCTCTTCTTTTACACTCAAAAGCTAATGAAGGGTTGTGGATTCATTTCTAGATTATCTGGCTTATCCACTATGGCTTATGAACTAATACACAGTAAATAAACAAACAACACCTCCCCAGTCAGATGTATTTCATTCTGATTAGATAACTGCTGTAGACATTATCAGTGTGAATGTGGAGTAGCTCTTGTCATGTATCCTATGATATTTGAAAAATAAACCTATATCCTGTTAACAAATTTCTTTTCCCTTTTTCAAAAGAAGAGGAAGCAGTTATTGGACCACTACCAGCTGAACCAGAAGCCTCTGTGGCTCCAAGAGTTGCAGAAAGTAGAAAAGTGGAGGTCATCATTCAGGAGAGAAAAGATACAAAGGCTGGTGTGCCCTATGTTCGAGAGTGGGATAAAGGGAAAGGTAAGAAAACTGAACTATAAACGTAGCATGGTATAGTCAAAAACACTGTTTATTAATGGGCTCAGCACTACTGTCATTTTTATAGATGATGAAGCTGAAAAGTAAAGAAATATACTTTCCCTTTCCCTGTCAAATTTACATTGTCATTACTTTATGGTGAGCCTAGAAAGAGATTGACAGCCTTGACCACGACATGAGCAGCTGCTGTAACATATCCTAGTTTTACCATTCACACAGGTTATTGGGTTCTATACAAAGATACTGATGGAGGAAGGTTGAAGTGTGAATTATTTTAGTTTGTAACCTATCCTGATACGCAAAATAATTGCTGTAACTTTATACAATGCGGTATAGATAGGCAGGATGTGTCACACAGAAGAGCCTAAACTCTAAATGCATGAGTAGGTAGAGTATTGCACTAAATTACATAAACAGACACCATGGAGGCAGATGGAGTAGTGCGAGGTCACTTTCCCTAAAATGCTTCATCGTCAAAGTGAATTTTGAGGGAAGGATTTGAGGGAAAAGCAGAAAGGCTCTTGGCACACAGCAAGTGGAGGCTGTTCCATGATTCTTGTGAAAAAAGGTGCATGTAAGAAGATAAGAAAAGGGGGAAAAAGAGGAAACAGTGAGAGAGATGTAGGCAGCGTTGGGCAGATCCTTAAAGGTGTGGACAAGCAGTTTGAACTTAATGCAAAAGAAGTGTAAGTGTTTGTGTAATAGAAAGTAGTAAATTTGGAACTGAAGTGAGGGCCCTCCCTCCTAATGAGGTATAGTTAAATATGTGGCTACAGCAATTTGTATCAAATTGTCAAGAGTTAAGTGATGTAGTTAAGACCACCATATTAATTTATACTGAATAAAAATGATATTTGACTTTTGGCCTTCTGATTATGAGGTGATATCAACCCCACTACAGCACATGAGGGTAACTTAGTTTAACTGGCCAAACTTTTTCTGAGAAGTGAACAGAAGTGCTATATGAAGAAAGTAAGTAACTTTATATCTCAATCATTAATGTACAAGTGCCCTCCGCTCTTCCTATGCCTTTATTCATGCTGTGGTTACACATGGAAGCATCTTCCTTTTCCTGAATGCCAAGTGACTTTGCTGTCCTTCAAATCCTTTCTCAAAACTCACTCCTTTCGTCTCACTCCCTGCCATTAATCTAATCTCAGGTACTCTGGCCTGAGAGCGCCGAAGGAGCATTGTGACACAACGCCTGACCTCTAGGCGCTAGAAAACCACTGGAACAACACTGGGATTTACAAAGCCTGAGTTAGGCACTTAGGCACCTTAGACCAGGGGCGGGCAAACTTTTTGGCCTGAGGGCCAAATCGGATTTCCAAAATTGTACGGAGGGCCGGTTAGGGGAGGCTCTGCCTCCCCAAACAGCAAGGTGTAGCCCAGCCCCTGACCCCTATCCAACTCCCCCCTGCTTCTCGCCTCCTGATGGCCCACCCCCGGGACTCCTGTCCCATCCACCACCCCCTGTCCCCTGGCCGCCCCTGGACCCCCCTTCCCTGACTGCCCCCGGCCTCCCCATTCAACCCCTCCTATCCTTCCTGACTGCCCTCCCAGGACCCTGCCCCCACCCCCGGCCCCTGACCACCACCCCAAACTCCCCTGCCCTATATCCAATGCCCCCTACCCCCTTACCTCGCTGCCTGGAGCACTGGTGGCTGGCGGTGCGGCTGCACTAGGACAGGCTGGGCTCTGCAGCTGCGCTGCCCCAGGAGCTCACAGCCCTCCCCCCCCCCCCCCCCCCCCGCACTTCCCCACCCAGAGCACTGTGCCAGCAGCACAGTGAGCTGAGGCTGCGTGGGAGGGGGAACAGCAGGGGAGGGGCTGGGGGTGAGCCTCCTGGGCCAGGAGCTCAGGGGCTGGGCAGGAGGGTCCTGCGGGCTGGATGTGGCCCGCGGGCCATAGTTTGCCCACCTCTGCCTTAGACTGTGATTCACAAAAGGCAACACGCTAGATGGAGAGCTGTCTAACCTAGCCCAGGGGGAATGCTGACAAGAGGGCTGTATACATTTGCACATGTGCTCTCTCTCTCTCTCTCTCGCGCCCAGTGACTGTTCCGCTGTAGATAAATACTTAAATAGTCATTGGGCCACAGAGCAAGAGAGAGAGACTCTGTAGCCTAGTGGTTAAGACACCCACCCGGGAGGTAAGAGACTCCAGGTCTGCTCCCCCTGCTCTAATCATTCCATTATTTATCCACAGCGAAACAGCTTCAATAGGGGAGACAGTGGGCCCCACATCAGAATATCCCACAGTGCAGTGATTAGAGTGCTCTCCTGAGAGGTGGGAGACCCTTGTTCAACTCCTTTCTCCCTCTCTGCCTAAGGGAGGAAATTGAACTTGGGACTCCCACATCCCAAGCAAGTGTTCTAACCACTGGGCTAAAATTTATAAGGTGGGCTGCACCACCCTCATGTCTACCAGATCAGGCCCTGCACACAACTTAAGAGGGCAAATGCATATCTTCCCCTGGTTTTTGAATCACTCTGGGGCATAGGTGGGAGATACCTAGAGGGAGGCAGTGTGCACATGGCCAGAGGCAGAAACATAGGTCCCTAGGGACAGTTGTCCTGAAAATTTAGTGAGTTTAGGTGCCTACAGGGGTGTCGCTGTTGACAGGCACCTCCTACTGGGCTGGCACTGAAAAATCCTTAGGGCTCTCCCATCTGCCTAGGTAGGGGTCCCTATGATACGAATTGTGTTACAGTCCTTTTATGTTGAAGTGACTCTTGGCTCCCATTCCCCAAGTCCGTTGTGTATGGTCTCAGATTCCCTAACCCCAGAAGGGGGTAGCGCCACCAACTGCCTGTTAGGCTCACCTTGGGACTTGCTGACCCTACTGTATGTGGCCAGGGTTGTTGTCTCCTTGTAGGCACAAGGTGAGGGGCTCCCTGAGCTGTTCCCAGAAGGCTTCCAGAAGTCATCTTCGGGAGCTGTAGAGCAGCCATCTGCTCTCTCCCAGACCTGCCCAGAACCTGTTGGGAACTTCCTGGTTTTAAGCCCTTTATTCCACCCTTGACATGATTGATAGGGCCGGAGGAGTGGGGTCAGCCTTGCCCACAGCAGCTCTTTAACCCCTTCCTTACCGGTTCAGTGTTTATACCTCCTGTCACAGAAGTTTAGGCAGCAGTTTTGTGCATCGCACAGGAGCCAAAACTAGGTCTTAGTACCTGAATTAGGTACTTAACTCCTTTTGAGCATTCAGGCCTCTCGCTTCACATTCTGGCACCTGGTTGTTAAATAAAATAAAAACAGATGACGTATATTAATCATGTACCGTCTACAGTATTCCCCTCCTATTGGTTATTTGTGCATCTCCCACCTTCCTGCCCTTAGCCAACATGATCTCTTGTCATTATTCTTTGCTCTGTCTTTGTGGTTAGATTGTAAGGACCTCCGGCGCTCTGACAAAAACTTTGTCACCCTCTATAACTTGGGGAAAAAATGTTAGTTAAGCCCCCTGCGCTCATACTTGTGGGGGTCATCTTTTTTTTTTTAGTCTGTGTTTGTATAGCACCTACTACAATGGGACATGAGCTGTGACCAGGACTTCTAGATGCAAGAAGTAATGGGCTTAAATTGCAGTAAGGGAGATTTAGGTTAGACATTAGGAAAAATTTCCTAAGTGTAAGGATATTTAAGCACTGGAACAAATTACCTCGGGCGCTTGTGGAATCTCTGTCCGTGGAGGTTTTTAGGAGCAGGTTCGACAAACACCTGTCAGGGATGGTCTAGGTCAAGGGTTCTCAACCTTTTTCTTTTGAAGCTCCCGCAGCAGGCTGTAAAAACCCCACTGCCTACCTGTGCTACAACAACTGGTTTATCTGCATATAAAAGCCAGGGCCAGCGTTAGGGGAAGCAAACAGGGCAGTTGCTCGGGGCCTCATGCCACAGGGGGCCCTGCAAAGCTAAGTTGCTCAGGCTTTGGCTTCAGCCCCAGGCGGTGAGGCTTTGGCTTTCTGCCCTGGGCCCCAGCAAGTTTAATGCCAGCCCTGCGTGGCGGACCTCCTGAAACCTGCTCGCGGCCCCCTTGTTGAGAACCACTGCTCTACAAATAGTGCATAGACCTAAATTACAAATAAAATTCGAAAAAATCGTTACAAATCAGTGATTTGTAAATCAATTTGTACAGTGTAAGATGTGCAGTTCCTTGCTCTGTTTCGAAACTTTTGTTTGCTACAGTTAATATTTGTATTGGAGTAGTGTAAAAAAGCCGTCTTCAGAACTAGAGCCCCTTTTTGCTATATGTTGTACAAACCCACAGCACCGGCCCCCAGGAGCTTATAATCAGTTGACAGGTTCCTGTACCACTGTACATGGGGTCAAAAGCTGTTCAGTTCATCTTCAAAATAAAATGTATTTATTATGAACTTGAGCTGTTGTCACATCATTTTGTGGCTAGGTTTTAAAAATTTGTCATGGGAAATGATTGACAGTAACAGAAGTTAAAATGCCTACCACCGGAGGGTATAGCACATTCTGACATTGTTGACTACCTGAGCATAATTCTCATTTTTTAATATTTTTGGGTTCTTACTGCTTTGATCTCATTTAGAAGGTGGACTTCCCCTTATAATTAGCAACTTTCTTCTTAAAATAACCAGCATTCTTTAAGATAAAGGGTAAAAGTTGTCTTTAAAATTTTTAAGTGATTTGGTTCCTGAGGTTTGAAGCAAGTGGAGTGTCAACTTAATACTGAGGAAATTAAGTGAAAGGCTCTGTTGCAGATTATTTCAAGCAATTCAGTTTTCCATTTCTGTTAAACGTTGAAGGAGAAATTCCTTCACAGGAAGGGAACATAAATGATCTTTGTTAAGTAAAATTTGTTTGTTACCATGTTTTTCCTATCTAATAGAGTTTACTTTTGGACAATGGTCAAAGAAATGTGCAGATGAACGAGATCCAGAATTTGCACCACCTTCCAATTACTTTGTTTGTCAAAAGAAAGCCAATAACTACCAAAGCCAGAGTTGGAACAAGCTTGGATCCTCTCCTGAGAAACTGGGACAGGAATCAACACAGAACAAGCAGTTTCCATCGATGCAGAATTACCGCAACAGCTCAGAGGATCAACAACCAGTTTACCAAAGTCTAGATGACATGTTGTCTTACTACAAACAAATGACTTGAGCTTATCAAAAGCATAAGCAAGAATCTTAACTTAAATAAGTGAAATAGAATTATGTTCTTAGCATTCACCTATTGTTTTCCCCAGATTTGGGGGAAATAAGGTTCCTGTAAGTAGATATCTTATTAATTAAAGAAATCTGTTATGTGAAGTAAGGCTGTCTGAACTGTATCACACAACAGCCACGCATTTGCTCCATCAGTCCTGTATTGTATTGAAAGGATAAGTTTTGATGGTGGTATTTGATTGTGGAATTTGACACTTATTCTTTACTCTCTAACCCTATTCTTTGTTATTGTTCTGCATTTTGCCCCTATTTTGAAATTTACAAATAGAGATGTTATTTTAACTAGATAAAGCTTGTTTTAGTCCTTTTTTCAGTGACACTTCCTCTCCCCCCGCCCAAAAAAAAAGGGATGTTGTTATAAGAGCTAACTTCTAAGAAGTGTCAAATTGAGAATACTCTGACAAACTGAAAATCAAGTCCATTGATAATATGGTCAAATACTTCTAAAGAAACAACATGCAGCCAGTTACCCCTATTTGCTAATTAAACCGTCTAGTGTTAAATACAAAACCCATTTACCAACATACTGACATTACTTTTATATGCTATTGCAATAATTGTCGTATAACCAAATTGATGGGCACACTACTACTGCACTTCAATTAGCTAAATAGACAGTGGGCGGTGGTTGATATTTAGAAAAAATAAATTCTGATTTCAGGGGGCAATTTGGATCATTGGAGTTTGTATTTTGAAAGCTTATACAAGGACACCAAGATAGAAGAGTAAATTTTGAAATGAAATTTCCCAAATTGATAGTATTTATAAGGTTAAGTGACAGTGGCAAAGTGATAAGCACGGCAGCAAACACTGAAGTGGGCATGGAGACAGTCAATGTTTTATTCTTGTAATAGTGCTTTTCATCCTAGAGTCTCAGAGTGCTTTGCAAAGGTTGGTAAATAAGAGAATCCCCATTTTACCAATAGAGTCAGGAGTGCCAAAGTAACTTTGGTTTCATATTTCTGTTAAATAGATTTAGTGCTTGTAAAAGGTGCTGCAGATTGAAAAGTTTAATCCACCCAGTGTGTACAGTTCAGCTAACAGTGCAAACTTCTATGCCTTCCTCTCTGATGTTTCAACCCTGACCGGGACCCATTTTTAAGGGTTGAGAGGGGACGTCCATCCCCCTATCCCTTTCATCCTCTGAGTTTCTCCCAGTGTGAAAGAATTTGAAGCAGCAAACTAGAAGCAAACTGTTTTGATAATAATTGTTTGGGCCATCCAGTCACCTCTCTCCTTCCTGCAAAACAAAAACACATAACCATGGATTTCTTTCTAAAGAACTCAAAACAATTAGCCAGTTTACACTGAAGTAAAATGAGAGGAAACCGTTCTAAATCTGGCCACTTTTATTGACAGTCAAATTTTTTAACTTTTTTTATAGTGATAAGGTGGCACAACAAAAATGGATGTTTTTCAGCTCTGATCTCTCTGGTTTGTGTCAAAATTAATGCCCACCAGATGGCAGCCTAGTACTTACTTGCTAGTAACAACTCACTGCAATTGTTTTCATCCATGTGGACAATTTATGTACCATTCCCTTCCCAGTAGGATTTGAGGAATTACCTGTATGCATCTCCAGTACATTGACAGACTATTATAGAACCCATAACAATTATCCCAAATGCTACACTGAACAATGTATAGCTCAGGATCTCTGGGCTAGTATGCAGCCCTCTCTACATTTAGGCAGCTGCATTCAAGAACGACACCTGCAGATGGAACCCAGAGCTGAACGTGGAACGGGCAGGGCAGTCTTAATGGAGTGCCATTAGTTGTGGAATTTGCAGACATTATGCTGAGGTTAAATCTTGCAAACTTTAGGAACTAATGCATTTTTGAACTCATGTAGCAAATAGCTCAGCTATACGATGTCCCCAGCACTGTGCCCCTGGAATAAATAACCTAGATTCCTCTTATAAATAAACAGCTTCAGTGTATGAGGGACAGGAGAATGGTTTGTTAGCCTAGAAATGTTGACATATCATTTAAAGAATGTAATGGTAGCTAGAATGTATGGCAGTGGAATCTGTTGAAAAACACAATTGGCTTTTGATCAGAGATTCAAGTGTCAAAGTCCTTTACAAATATTAACTAAACACCTTCAGGAGGTAGGGAAGTAAATAGTACCATCTCCATTTTATGAGAAGGGAAATTGAGACCGGTTATGTGACATGTTCAAAGAACCACCAGCAGAGGAGGATAAGGATTTGGGAGTTCCTGATTCCCAGTCCTATGTTCTGGCCACTAAGCCACGCTAACACTGTACTCCTATATAATTCTGAGGCTCTCTTTTCCCCTAATTTACTGCTTGTCAATTTACCAATCAAAATATGGGGAGGACTCTTCTCCCCTCGCAGAATCAATTGAAGCCTAAGCCCATTGTGCACATTCTTAAATTCCTCTTAAATTTTAGGCCAGAGTAGTTTTGAAACGTAGGTGAGCAATGCTGTGTAAAAAGCAAGTGGTTTATACTATAGGGTTCTGACCTATTGTGACACGTAAATGTTCAAGTTTTAGAATGTAGAACTTGGAGCAAGTACCCTGTTCTGTTCTCTTTGGCAACTAATATAGCTTATAATAGCAACATTCGTGTTCGGATTACCTTTTAGGGGGTTGGGTTTTTTTTAATCAACAGTAGGCTGCATTTAAAGCTGTGGGTTTGATGCATCTTAAATGATCGAGGTAAGAAATTCAAGACATTTTACTGCAAAAAGTTCTAATCTACTGCTGGTTCCCATTTTGAAGCTGTGTTTTGTCATTACTTACTGAAAAATAAAATCTCTGGTGTTCATTAACTAGATGCTAAATTGTACTTAGTATTTGTACTAACTTGTGTTCTGATCAAAACCACATCCGGAGAACCAAATAAAACTGGTTAGGAAAACCAACAGTTGGTTGCAGCTAAGTGAGCAAATCACCGAGGCTGGAAAAGGGTTATGGCCTGATTAAAACACAAGACGCAATTAGAGCTAATAAACATGATGTTTAGAGGCCCAATGCAGATTTCCTTGTCTGAATGTCTTGAATAATTTGGTATTGGACTTGTGCATGTGAGCTCACTAGTGGATTTTTCTGCACAGATATCACAATCTGGCCCTAAATATCTTGCTCAATTAGGAATAAAGGGTGGGTTTTTAAAGGTGCCAGGCACCCAACTCTTGCTAAATTTTAGTGGGATTTAGGTACCTAACTCCCCTGGGCCTCTTTAAAAATCCTAGCCTAAAGGTATAAGCTGAGCCCACAGAAAGATATGGCAGCTAGAAAGTAGCAAAATACCTTGTGTGTTGGACATTTAACATTCTTTTAAAGTGGAAAAGTCAACGTGACTGCTGTAATAGACCTGCAGCAGTATGTCATCTAGTCCATTCGTCTTCCACTCTAGGAGTGTCTCCGCCAGCCCAGACTTCAGTACTTTGTCCAATTCAGCTTTAAATGACCCAAGCAATGTGGCTCATTAGGGTGTTAATCATGGAATGCTACTCAAACTCCAGGAGGAGACAGCCTGCATAGTTTAAACACCACACTAGCATTTATTTATTGTCCTAAGCTGGTGTGCAGTGTTGCTATACACTTTTACACTGCCTTTGGATTCCACACCAGAAGTGGCTGCATTTCTGCAATGGGTGAAGCAATTCCTGCATGCAAGTTTTTATCATCTTTCTGGGTAATATGTTTGCACTACTACTTTCCTCCTAGGATCTCAACACTTTGCAAATATTCAGGAATCAAGACTTGCATCCCTGTTCTGAAGTAGGGGAGTTTTGCTGTCCCCACTTTACAGATTAAGTGAAATTGTAGCACACTATGTCTATCATTCAAGGTCACAATACGTCTGTGGCGGAGCAGAGCCTTGAACTCAGGTCTCTTGTCTCCCGGGTCTGCATTATTTGGAGTAGAAACAGAGATTTAATTGGATCTGAGCAGACTCCTGCAAAACAGCAGCCAGAATGTTTTAAATTTTGGGCTCAACTTGAATAACAAGTTGTTCGTTATTGTTTCCTTTGAACTCTATTCACATCTGTTCCTGTTCTATGTTCCTATTTTGCCTCCCATTTTAATCACTGACGTTAAGCTTTCCACCACCCCCATTCCACTCAGACTTCCTGTTTTCTGGACCTTTCTGTTTTTTGGGTATATGTGACTTGGGAACTGTAATGTCCTGGGTTTGGTTCTGAAAACGTGCCTAAAAAGCTAGACTTGGAATAAAGTAGAATAACTGAAGGCAAAGGGTACTGATTTCCCATCTTATATAGTAAACATGGCAGAACAGAAATTAAAATGAATGTAAAAATTCATCAGGAGCCAATTTGCATGCCAATGTCTGGATTAGCTAGCCCTTAGCCAGCCATAGAAATTTGAACTTTCATAAAAATTAGTGTGACGCTTCATTAGTTCCAGCTGAAAGTTTACTTTGTAATTAAGAAAATTTGCTTCCTTTTCCTAATTAACCTAAATGTAATTGATCTTCCACACTGAGGCACCTGCAACTATATTTAGAATAAAAGTAAGGGCTACCACTCTGGAAAGTTTAAAATATCTTTAGTTGCATGATGGTAGCCTGGTCTAGACAGGAGACCAGACTTTTGCTCTGCCACTAACTCACTCAATGGCTTGATTTGTGGCACAGATGTACTTTGCAATAGCCACCTTTATAAATTCACTAATTAATTAATGGGAAAGTGCAAGGTGATGGTGACCTTATAATCAGTTCCATTTTAGTCTCTTGAAACCCAGTCTTTGCCCTGGACTCTGCTGTTATCAAAGTGGTAAGGTAGGCATGTTCATGCTGAAGAGGTGTGCTCACCCTTGCTTCTTAATGGCCTAAAGTCTTTATCATCTCCTCCTCCTCTTCTGTTATTCTTAGCCTCCTTGCCCACTTCTGTATCTGTAATTCACTCTCCAGGACCCATACCATTCTCAGCATCTCTGCTGGGGCTGCCAACAAGAGTACCTAACTGTGGGAGCCGATTCTGTGAGGTGCATAGCTGTGCAGCAGGAACTACAGCAGCCATCTTACTTCCTATACCACCAAAAGCTGTCAGAAGGTAATAACTTTGAAAAACAGGCCTAAAAATAAATAAAATTATATTCAATGCATCAGTTAGTTTAGCACCCAAGTGTGCACCCAATATTTCAAATGCCAGTACTATGACTACACACAAGTATTTGTGCATGCAATTAGCTAATTAAATACACTTGTGCGTGAAACAACTATATGTTGGTATAGCAGCTGTCTATGCAAATTAGGGACACAGCTGTGCATGGATTTTGCACCTACAGTTGCATATCTCAACTTTATGAAAATCAAACCCTATTTTTCAATTGATCTAAATATGCAGACACAGATCAGGCATCAAATACATTGTACTGGCCAAACAAATACTCATACTCAATTAAGAGAACCTGGTGTAGCCTCATGTATACAGAACAGGGGTTGTCAAAATCATCTGTAGAAGTGGTCTGTATGTTTATGACAAGCACTGCGGTTTGACAGCCTCTGAGAGTTGGTACCACAAATGATACATATTCAGAAAATGGTTTTTATATCTCATATACACTTACATTCCCTTTGCTATTTCAGCTGCATATGATATTCCCATTCACTTTGTCCTTCAGCTGAGACATGGCACTAGATTCTGTTCTCATTAATACTAATGTAAGTCAAACTGATTTATCTAAGATACTTGTAGCATGCAGAACATTAATTTTTAGATGCCAAATCCAGAGTAGATCTAGTGTATCAGGATTTGGCCCACTGTCCATAAATTTGAATACATTAATTTTAAAAAGTCAAAATGAGACAAGTACATCGCAATTATAGACATCTTTTATTATCTTTCACCTTTCTACCCTTTGTTCTCTCCCATGCTTTACCCCATCCCTCATTTTGATGTTTTCAGCTTAAATTGTATACTCATGCACACCAGGGCATGCTTGAAACAACAAGAAAACAGTCTGAAATTCCTGTGTGGTATTGCTGTGTGCTGTTAAATAACTGCCACGTTCCAACAGAGGTGGCTTCATTTCAACACTGGGGGAAGCAATCCATTTGTACATCAGTTTAGTTAGTTTGCAAAGCTAATCCACTTCACAGTCCACCCGGATCAATTAATACCTTAGACTGTAAACTATTATTATTAGTCAAATGTAACCATTACTAGCACTTTTTACTATTATTCCAGTGGAACATATTCCTTTTGGTCACCTTGTCTGCAGCACAGGCCTATGATGGAAGATAGATTTTGTTTCATCATCTGTTTTCCCATAGATCACATCAAATGAAATACCCACAAGTGAAATAGCTACATGGGTGATATGAGTGCCAAAAGGAGTGATGCCAAGTTGTATGAAAAGTTTAAAGTGGCAGCACCGGAAATGCTGGCTCAAATCATCCAGCTGCTTGCATTGTGCCATAAAATGAACATCCATGTGCCACGAGGGGTCAAGAACCTCTTCGAGTTCACATGGGAGGAGCTAACAGTAACGACAGAAAGGAAAGCCATCACTGGAGAATACTGTCCTGTGGTCTATTTAGTCCCCACCATGGAATCATCTTTCTCTAGCACGACCTACAAGAGCCATACGGGGACGAAATCTATCCCCAAAGGCACAATGCCAGAGCCCAGCTATCTGTCTCCTTCAGCAGAAAATCAACAAATACTCCTCAAGTTCCAGCAAAGGTCAGTCCACCTGCTGAGCGAACTCCTCAAGCTGAAGATGAAGGTGATGATTGATTCTGTTACTGGTAAGGACACCTGAGTAATGTAATTACGTAAGTTTTCTTTCGCTACACCGACAGAACACCACAATGGAACCTGCCTCTGGCCTGGGAAACTGTGCTAGAATCTTTACGGTAATCCCTTGCTCCCATTAACCATGTTGAAATATGACTGTAGCAAGTGTGCCTGTGACCCTAGCATGGAGAGGCCCTTAGACAGTCATTCAACCCAGTTATCTCTACATCTGTTCAATGCCTTTGAGCAGATATGGCAATTCAGGTAACTTTCTACATAGTTGTCAGTCATAGAGCTTAAGGCCAGACGGGACCCACATATCATCTAATCTGACCTCCTGCACATCAGATCACTACCCACACCTAGTTACTCTTGCACTGAGCCCAATCACCTGGATTAGACTGAAGTCTTACAGCCCTCTGGAGGGTAAACTATTGTGTGCCACAGGCAGAGAATGGGAGGGAGCTAGGTGCATCGATGCCTGAGGCCCCTGCAATGGCAGAGAACCGATGTGGTGAGTGTGCCCAGATGAGCCTAGTAAGCAACCCCCCATCCAGCATGCTAGAGGAAGGTGAAACCCCCACTCTCCAAGGTCCCTGCCAATCTGACCTGGGGGAAACTTCATTCCCACTCCCTAAAATGGTGATCCCAAGCGTGTGAGCAAGACCCAACAGCTAAGCATCTGAGAGAGACCATTCTCTGTACTGCCTCAGTTAAACTGATCTGCTATGTCAAACTTTTCAAATGACACCATCAGCTCTGGAGGAGACAGCATATTAAGACTTCTATGCACTTGTTATCTTAGGGAGAAACTGATTTATTGATAGAAGATGGCATTAACAGGGAGAGACCTCTAATTTTTTTCTACATGATTTTTTTCCCCTCAGGATGTAGTTCCGATGAGGTTACCAGAAAGTTTTTGGAGGCAGGTCAGCTGCTATGTCCCAAGAACCAGGAGGAGGCTACTGAATTAATGGCACAAGCACCCAGAAAAAGAGGTGGGGGTAGAAAACAGTATCCATGTTTTTGAAGGCTGTGATACAATTGTATCCTTCTTATGGGAAATAAAATAAATAAGCTTAATAGTTTGCCTGTATAAGTGGGCCTTTTCTAACAAGGATCTCAAAAGGGCTTTACACATGCTAATGAATTCTCACAATACTCCATGAAGGTATCCATTTTACAGAGAAGGGGGACTGAGGCCCTGAGATATTAGCTGACAGAAAATTAATGGCAGAGCTTGGGAAAGAACCCAGGATTCCTCAGTTCTAGTGCCCTCCTCTGTCCACAATAAATAGATTTCCCACCTCTTTAGTACTCTTCACTGTTCTAAATTCATTATTATTACAGGCTCCAAACAAGTGTGGGACCCTACTGTACTAAGTTGTGAACAAAGAAGAGCTCCCAGGCTACATAGACAAGACAAACAAAGGGCATGGAGAAGAAATTATAATCATAACCCCATTTTACGGATGAGGCAAAGAGAGATTGAGTGACTTGCCCAAGGTCATGCAAAAGGCTATGAAAAGTAGGGAATTGAGCCCAGATCTCCTGAGTCCCAGTCCAGTGATTTAACCCCAGGAACATCTTTCCTCTCTTCCTCCGGCCCCAGGTTTATAAACCAGGCTGACAAAACTTGTGACACAACTGAGGCGTCTGTCTTTATTTCCATAGCTATTTTCGTTTGAAAGTTCTTGTTTGGTTTTAACTTCTAAACCCCAGTTTCTGCTTAATCCCAGTGTCAGCCAGCACCTGCAAGCCCATCCCTATTTCCTCCACCATCCAACTAATACACCAAGTCTCTGTGTCCTGCCTAACCTTCTCACTCGCTTCAAAGGAAAACAAACTACCGAAGGCCCCAGGTAAGTGTGATTCCTAGGGAACGCCTCACCCTCACCATGAATAGCAAGTGCTTTACCCTCAGCCAAAAGAAAGGCCCATATAGGAGTCTGTGACAGGCAGGGTGGGGGATCCCTCATCTGCATTATTAATATCAGCATCACTCCCAACTACACAGGCAAATATACCAGCAAACGGTGGGAGATGCTATACAGCCTGGGTGAAGTTTTGACTGAACTATCTATCTTAGTGTAGTAACGGGAGCCATATATGTACCTAAGTGCCTTACAATCTTTTTTAACACATTTATTTACCACCCAATGCCCCTGTGAGATAGGTCAGTGCTATTCTCTCCATTTTACGGATGGAGAAGTAAGGCACAGAAAGGCTAAGTGACTTGTCCAAGCTCATACAGGAGATCTGTAGCAGAGCAAGGAACTGACCCCACATCTCCTGATTTCCCGGCTAGCATCCTAACTCCTGGATCATCTTTTCTCCCCGCCCCCAAACAAGCAATCTTCAGGATCTTTTTATTCAGATGAATGTAGAACTGTATTCCATTTTGGTATTCTGCTTTTTTCCCTTCAAGGCTCCTTCCCAAAATCCCTTCTACTGTTCCCATGTGTGTGTTGCATATACTGACTTCTGCTTTATTCCATTACAGTTACAACTGCTCAGAAATTTCCTGATGAAAAAGGGGAGAATATTTTCATGAAAAATATCCCCACTTTTCAGATGGCTTTAAAATTACAGTGGTTTGTAGATGTGATGGAGCAGGGTCTGAAAAGGGTACTATGGCCATTCAGAGACAAGCTACTGCTTCTTATTATTTTTAGGGCGGAAATTAATATAGCTTTCAGACAGGTACAACTTGTCCATGGGGAAAGGGGGGTTAATGTAATCTCAGCTCCCCCATCCCTTTGCACAGATAAGATTCTCAGGGCAAGGGCAATAAGAGGGACTGTTTAGGAGACTAGCTGCTTTTAGTCTTTGTCTCAACATTTACTTTTGCAGGTTCCTCTAAATTCAAACCTATGCAGGAAGTGATAAATGTTGACCATCAGCATGACCCGTGCCCTGAAGCCAGGCAGAAGCTCAGAGAAATGTGCCGACAGATGTAAGCATCTCCAATGGCCAAGGCTAAAGCCTAAGGCGTTGGTGGGAAAAAGACTAAAGTGGTGGGATAGGAACATAGAAAAGTCCATGCCAGATCAGATTTATGGTCAGTCTTGTTCAATATCATGTCTCCAGCAGTGGCGAGCAATAGATTTTTGATCGAAAGGCAAATCCATAAGGGACAATTATGGAATAATCTACCCACAAAAGTTTCTTCCTAATTCCTCTGTTAGTGGCTGGTTTACAATGAAGCATGAGGGCTCATATCTCTAAAACTGTTTTTGGCTGATAGGTTTCTCTTGTCTGATTAACTTCGGGTTTCAAGGAAATATGCATTTTAAAGAGTTGTGTTTGTTTATCTGGCATAGAAACAAACACTCTGAGCACATCTGTATTGACCATGAAGCTATAGGCCCTCCCTCCCAGGTAGCTGACTTGAATTGAAAGACTAGAATGCCAGCAAGGTTCTCTGGAAGATAACTTTTCACAACAACTTATGAGAGATAGATATATATATAACTAGTGCCTGTCATCCTGAGATACCCCAAAATGCTTTAAAGACCACAAAGATTTCAGCCATCTCTGGAGCAGAACATAATATCCAATCTGCATCCCACAACAGTGTCAGAGGAGGGGAAGCAAAAGGTTAGTTTTTTAAATTGAAAATGCAGGGGGAATTTGTGATGACACAATCTGTAATTACCCAAATTGGAATTTAATGAGGATGCTATGGTTAAGGCTCCTATTTGTGAGAAATGTTCCCTTTGATCTTTCCTGACCACAGGAAGATAGGATCTATAAACAACTATTAGAAATGTAAAGAGGGGGAAATGATCAGTATTAGTAAATGGAAGGGGATGAACTCAGCAGGGGAATAGAATATTATCTTCAAGATGTATAGAGTATTACATCACTGGGGGGGTTAAAAAGAAAATAAAAACTATAGCAAATAAAGTGCTATAAAAAGAAGAAGGAATGGGTGGCTCAGAGAATTGCTAGTGAGGAATGAACTTTTCATGCCTATATTGACAGGCTGATAGTTGTTACCATCGGACGGCTAGCTGGTGACCAGTCTCACATCTGGTTCCCATTGGCTAGATATCCACATGACAGAAAATTGGCACTGAAGGATGCCCTTCGTGGTAGTCCCAATAGAGAGGCCAAGAACTGACTGAAAGAGCATCCCTCTCACTTCTAGAGATGTCCCCCCCGACCCAGGTCAGGGATGAAGCACGTTAGCGAGTGGAAAGGCTCGGCAGTGGCTTGCACTGTATCTCATTGTGTGTTACTTGTTTTGTGGATGCATTTCTTTTCATCCAATACCTTTCAGAAGCAGTAAACTCACTACTTTAAAACAGAGAGTGAGAGAGAGAAAAAAATTAGTAAGATTCTCTAAAAAGAAAAGGGGGCAGGGCCCTTTCTTGACAAAGGTGTCTCCCCCACCCCCCAAAAAAAAAAAAAAAAAAAAAAGCCTGACTTGTACAGTAGTAATCTCAAAATAAATGCAGAGGGCCAGACCCTCAGCTGGTATAAATTAATGAAATCAATAGAGCCACACCTGTTCATGCCAGCTGAGGGCCTCACCCCCTGGCCTCATGAGTTTGGAATGTTTCAGAGACAGACAACTCCTTTATTCCTATTCACTTTAGAGAGGAAGAGAAGGCTGCAATGAAAGCAAAAGGCCACACCAAACCCCTAATAGTGCAAAACTATGCCGCTGTGCTCGGGTCACCGTCCATCTCCTCTAGGAAAAGTGGGCAGCTGGTCCCACCGCCAACAGAACGCAAGCCTAAACCACCAAAGCTCTATTTTGCCTTTCCTGATGGGACAGCATTTATTTTGTATCCTTCTATTGAAACCAAGGGAATAGGGTGGTTTATAACAGGATTTACAGGGAGATGCTTCTTCTGTGCCACTCCACAGCCACGAACTGGTCACGCAATATCAGGCCCTAGATTAACATAGGCTCCCCCGATACTAATCCCCCTGAACCACATAGTAGCGACACAAGTACCATTGCCTTTCCTTGGTGAAGTATCAAAATATACAGAACATGGTACAAAGAAAGAGTTGCTGAGGGAGCCAGGCTTTCGGGTTAGTTCCCTACGGATGTCCAAAGAGGAACAAAATATTGTAGATAGTTACTGAATGCTCATTCTAAGGAGACATCAACCCCTGGTATATCCTAGGGGAAAATAGTGTTCATCCATGAGTTAGATATTTTTTGGTGAGGGACTGGGAGGGGAGGATTTATAGTGGCAAGATTAATAGACGCTAAGGTTGACTGCCTTCCAATGTGTCTTGAAGCGAAAGGAGAACAGTGCTTTTTCATGGGCTAAGAGAAAATTCAGACTGGAAAGTGATCAGATTTAGTTAGACACACACGAACACATTCCTGCCTATAACACACCCTTGTACCACATAACAACCCAGGATAACATAGTTGAGAGAGAAGATGAGTTCTCCAGGTGCTTTGAGGCTCAGTGGATTCCTGGAGACTACTTTGATCTGATTTCCTGCACCCAATGACAGATTAACCTTTCCTATTCCCTCAATTGAAACCAACTTGTTCCCCCTGCATTTGTTCCTACTGCATTTGTCTTGATCCTAGAGATCAGAGAGCCAGCCAATGGGTTCTAAGAAAAGGTGTGCTCAAGCCACACTGAAACAAAAAGTGGAAGCATTGTCTATAAAAGCATTGTATAGTATTTGCTTTGGTTCTCGCCTGACTGCTGGATGAAGTCCCACATTTAGGACCTAATCTCACGCTGATTGAAGTCAGTGGGAATGGAGAAGGTCATTGGCTTTTGCCATGTGAACATAAGAACGGCTAGACTGGGTCAGACCAATGATCCATCTAGCCCAGTAGCCTGTCTTCCGACAGTGGCCAATGCCAGGTGCTTCAGAGGGAATGAACAGAACAGGTAATCATCAAGTGATCCATCCCCTGTCGCCCATCTGGTCCTTACATGAACCATTACTAGGGATGGGTGAACGCCAGAAGACTCAAAGGTTTGGTTTACCAAGCACTAAGAAGCTCAGATTACTCAGCCAAACCTCACCTAAGGCATCCAGATATCATTGGCCTGCCAGACTGTGAGTGAATCTCATGGGAGCAGGTGATTTCTAGGGCTTTTTCCTGGGCTGGAAAGACCATAAGAAAAGCCCCTTTTGCGACATTTACAATGGTCACGCTTAAAATGTTTCTATTCATTTGAAAGATTTTACTGGCCGGAGAGAGATTTCTATTATAACTGGTAGACTCTCTCAAACTGGTAGAAAGTGCAACCACTCTTAGTGCTCAGCTGCCAGGATGATTAGGGTGGTGTAAGCATTTAGGTTAGATAGATGGAATAGATTAAATTAGATTTTGTCCCTTTTGCTTCTGGTCCTAATTATGATCAGGAAGTTCAAAGACATGGAAGTTATTATTATTCATACGGTAGCAGCACCTGGGAGCCCCAGGCATGGAGCAGGACCTCTTTGTGCTAGGTGCTGTACAAACACAGAACAAAAAGATGGTCCCTGCCCGAAAGCACTAACAATCTAAGCATGCGCTTTTGTACATTTAGAAATGTAACCAAGCTGTTTTGAATCCCCAGATAATTCCAGTTCAGGTTCAAAGAACACACCAAGTTTTGGATCCATTTTTTGTGCTACCCAAGCAAGTTTTCCCAATGCTAATTGTAGGCCAGTGATTTTCACTGAAAACCCCTTTGCCTAGCATAGCTGGAAACGTTGGCATCCAGCTGTCATTCATAATTAATAACCCCGTCCATCCCCCAAAAGACCCTGAAATTGTTGGGGATAGTGGGGAGACATGCAGCGTCTTTCCCAGCATAATTTAATTTTCATAAATTAAACTTTCAGTTCCAGTCCTTCAGGAGGTTCACAGACTGTTAAAAGGCAAGGGGGGGACGAGGGTGCTGTCTGAACTAGTCTTGACTCCTTCCCTCCATCTCTCAGGCAATTTCTGCCCACTACCTTTCTCCAAAGGAACTCCATTGCAGTTCAATTTGTGGTTGTTTCACAAGAGCTCATGTTCAGTTTGACCTTTTGACTGAACTGGGAATTAAGAATTTAAAGCAGCTAGTCAAAAAATTCGTATCATTTCTCTAGTTTAAATGAATCCATTCATCACATTTTATCCAGTCTCTGCTTTCTAATACCTTTCTAATATAAATGCTTTCTAATATAAAACACAAAGGGCTCATTTGGCGACATTCTTCCTTTTTTTATTCTGTTTCTAGCTCCTCACTTTGGTTAATAGAATCAATTGCTGCAGTGTTGGTTGTGACGATGTCAGTGAATTAAGCCCTTAAAGAACTGGCGCTCGAGCGAGAGACAGCCCCTGTGCTCAGTCAGACAATCTTTATTCAGCTGTCTGTAATTCAACCTAATCTCTAATAGTTTAGCAAAATGCACATATCATCAATACTAAGGATGGAAAGGCGTTTTGGAAGTATTTGCAGCCAGGATCGGGTGTTTGCCACTATGCCAAGATGCTATATAATGGGAGTAATTGGTAGCACAGCAGTAACTTTGTAGCTGATAGTTATTTCTAGATGGAGGAATTGCTCTTATGTTTTTCTACACACAAATACCCACCCAATTACCTTTCAGGCTGAGTGACTTATTTTAGCATCAGAAAAGCATCAAGAAAGAACAAAAGTAAAGTTTCCATGGTGTATGTGTGTATGTCACCCTCTTTGTGATAGTCTGCAGCAGAACTGGTTGGAAAATGATTTTTTTTAAAACACATCCACAATTTTCATTAACATTTTTAAAAAATCATTCTTGTCAAAATGGTCATTCCAAAATTTTGACTTTTTTGAAAAGCTTAATCCCCCCAAATTTTTTGGCAAACACACTGTCAAACACCCAAAAATGTTCAGGACCAAAAACATGTAGATTTTTGACTGGAAATTTTCAGGTGTTTTGTTTTCTGATGAAAAATCAACCATTTTCAAGGAGGCAGACACTCTGCACAAATTTTCACATTGTCAAATTTTTTGTCGAAAAATAGTTTTGACCAAAGATCTTCATCTAGCTCTCATCTGCCTCAACCATGAGAACACAATGGCTACTGTCTCTACACATAAACACGGTCCTTAGAAATTTGAAGTACATGAGAAAAGGCATTACAGCTTCCTAACTACAGACACCACACTTATTATTTATTTTAGTAATCTATACTGGTGCTGTTCATCAGTGCTGTTCATCAATGCCTTGCTTCCTAAGAAAATTTCCTTGTTCCTTGATATTACAAAAGTTTTATCAAACTGTCAGGGTTCCTTCCCCACTCTGAACTCTAGGGTGCAGATGTGGGGACCCGCATGAAAGACCCCCTAAGCTTATTCTTACCAGCTTACGTTAAAAACTTCCCCAAGATACAAACTTTGCCTTGTCCTTGAACAGTATGCTGCCTCCACCAAGCGTTTTAAACAAAGAACAGGGAAAGAGACCACTTGGAGACGTCTTCCCCTCAAAATATCCTCCCAAGCCGCACACCCCCTTTCCTGGGGAGGCTTGAGAATAGTATCCTAACCAATTGGTTACACAATCATCAAAGACCCAAACCCCTGGATCTTGGAACAATGGAAAAATCAGTCAGGTTCTTAAAAGAAGGGTTGTATTAAAAGAACGGTAAAAATCATCTCTGTAAAATCAGGATGGAAAATACTTTTACAGGGTATTTAGATTCAAAACACAGAGGATCCCCCTCTGGGCAAAACCTTAAAGTTAGAGAAAACAGGAATAAACCTCTCTCTTAACACAGGGAAAATTCACATAAAACAAAAGATAAACTAATCCGCCTTGCCTGGCTTACCTATACTTGTTGCAATATTGGAGATTTGGATTAGGATGGGTTGGAGAAGATGGATTTCTCTCTGGCCTCTCTCAGTCCCAAGAGAGAACTACCACTTAAAAAGCACAAAACAAAAGCCTTCCTCCCCACCCCCTCCCAAGATTTGAAAGTATCTTGTCCCCTTATTGGTCCTTGGGGTCAGGTGCCAGCCAGGTTAGCTGAGCTGCTTAACCTTTACAGGTAACAGGATGTTGCCTCTGGCCAGGAGGGATTTTATAGCACTGTATACAGAAAGGTGGTTATCCTTCCCTTTATATTTATGACATAGCCAAAAATCATAGATCTTGTACTGTGCCCTGAATATTGTCAAACTCTGGTTCTAGTGGCCATGTGAATGGAGCTGGTTCCAGAGATGTAGGACAAAGGTATTCCCTTAGAGACTATTCTGTGGTACAGAACTTATGCTTCTGCCAGGGTACTGTTAGGTACTGTGAGTTTCAGGAAATGGGGCTAGTGTGATGGTGGGGGAGGAAGGGAAGAAAACAAATATGGTTGCCTTGGGAGGCCAAAAATGTCTTGGGCACTGTGAGGTCCAAATGCAAGAACTGGAGTTGGTGCTTCTTCTAATGTGGCAAGATGCAGTTGGACAGAGCATCCCAGAAGGTCTCTTATATGTAAGTAAAAAGAAAAGGAGGACTTGTGGCACCTTAGAGACTAACACATCTATTACAGCATAAGCTTTCGTGAGCTACAGCTCACTTCATCGGATGCATGCCGATGAAGTGAGCTGTAGCTCACGAAAGCTTATGCTCTAATAAATTTGTTAATCTTGAAGGTGCCACAAGTCCTCCTTTTCTTTCTGCGGACACAGACTAACACGGCTGCTACTCTGAGACCTTATATGTAAGTGTTGACAGTACTTGACAGTATGTATAAGTTACCCAACAGGAAATATTGCTGCTTGCCAGTTCCCCATGTGCTGTGTGGGGAAAACAATCACCCTTCTCTTTAATAATGCTCCAGGTCTAGCTCTGCTGGCCTCTTTTATAGCTGACTACCAGGCATGTGTGCATTATTCCTTCAAAGCCAGGTGAGTGGATTTTAACCTACTTCTATAGTGTAGATAATTCATGGGGTGGGGGGGAGGGGCAAAGTACTGATGCCCGTTTTCCAGAGCTGTTGAGCAGCTCCCATTAAATCCTGGGAAATGTGGGAATTCAACACCTCTGAAAATCAGGCCGGGGGATCTAATATAAGTGATTGACTGAGTCCCCACCAACCGGAAATGGTGGCTTATTGCACTGGTGTAGATGGTGGTGGAAACAGTGGACGGAGCAGTACATGATACAGTGTCATGTATCAAAAGCAGACTGAAAGAAACAATAACCATAGCTCTAAAACAGAAGAGCACATGTTGTGAGAGAGCTTAAAATATTTGCAGCTAACATTATAACCCGTGCATTACATAAAGCCTATTGATACCTAGTGCATGCAATGACTTTCTATTACAGGTGCAACCCTGTCACAACACAGAGCTGACACATTGCAACCGTAGGGGTTTGAAATCATCCAGAGGGGTGGTGTCAATGGGGCAAGGGGGAGAAATCTTTCTAAACTGTAACATTTAATTTCTAAGGTATGAGGACTTGCCAGTGCTCTTGGATTATGGTTTTTCATACTTTATTATTGTCTATTTATTTGTATTACCATAGCACCTAGCAGCCCCAAACTTGGATCCGGACCCCCTTCTCTATTGTATCAAACAGATGCTGCTTGTCTTTACTTTCAAGGCCCTTGCAGGCCTTTCCCCATCTTCTGCTTTGGACATTCATTAGGCAATGTTGCCATATCAGTTCAAGAAGAGGTGTGCAAGGACATTTGAATGAACTAGTAGGTGGTTTTTGTTGTGTTCTCGTCAGTTTAGGCCTCAATCCTGCAAACACTTAGGCACCCAAGTAACCTTATGCACGTGCGCAACAAACCCATTGACAACTCATGCATAAATTTACTCATGTGCTCAAGTGTTTGCAAGACTTGGTTTTTGGTAATTCTGTATTGCTTCCATTTGGGTTGTGCATAAGACTCTAGGCTCCTGGAGTGCTTTTCCAGCTAAGGACACCAGCATACTTTACAAATATTACCTAAGCAAGCCTCTGAACCCTGTGAGGTAGACATTATCATCTCTGTCTTACAGATGGGTAGACTGAAGGCACAGAGAAGTTAAAAGATTCACATAGCTAATTGATAATGAACAAAGGAACACAACCCAGAGGTCTCAACTCCAATTGAATGGTTCCTTCTCATTAATAATAACTGAATATACTATAAAAAAGAGTCTCCTATAACTAAGGATAGGATTCTGCCATGGAAGCCTCGCCGAATAGCTGGCCGGTGGTCAGCCTGGGGCAGCGGCAGCGGTCAGTCCTGGGGCTGCCAGAGCAGCGGTCCCCAGCCTGCAGACCAGTGGGGACCGCTTTATCTGGGGCTGAAGCAGCAGCGGTCAGCCCTGCCGCAGGAGCAGTGGTGGAGCTGGAGCAGCTGCAAGCCCTGGGAGTGCTGTGTTTCTACCCACAGGGTATTTTTAGTGAAAGTCAGGGACAGGTCACGGGCTTCCGTGCAATTTTTTATTTATTGCTTGCAACCTGCCCCGACTTTTACTAAAAATATCCGTGATAGAATCTCACCCTGACCTATTACTTACTGTTTGTGCTTAACATCCCCATCATTCTTTCTGGAAGAAAGATAATTAATTCTCCTGACCCTTAGTCTTTGCACAGAATGGTATTGGTGCTTATTAATGGTGCATGTAAGAGTTTGATCCCAGTGGGTGTAACTGATGGTTACAGTGCATGCCATAGCTCAGGTAGAAAAGGTCATCAGAGAGCTGAGCAATGTGTATGAAAGGGAAGGGGAGCAGAACAGAGCAAATCTGTTCGAGTAGTGGTGCCCAGGGTTGCGCTGGGTTTATGTGATTCTCCGTAAGAGTGTAAAGATCTTAGTTGAGAATTCTCCCCTGAGTGTTGGATGTTTATTATGATCAGTCCAGCCAATCAACACAAAGTCTAACTAGTATTTCCCCTTCTGTCCTGCCCAGCTGTTCACTTGCATTGATGATGGATCTTGAAGGAGGAGCAGTCAGGGACAGAGATGGATATTTGACTCACAAGTGGAGTTGGGCTTCAAAGACCCAGACTTTTCAGTCTTTAGAATTTCAGGTACAAAACTGAACTCTTGCTAAGTGCCAATATTCACAGACCTAATAGAGTCAAAAATTATGAACATTCCCAGACTTCAGAATAGCTGTCTGTGTAGTGTGGTTTTGCACCAGGAACACTTTTGATCCTGTCTGAGTTCTTCTGTTCGATGTGATGGTGGTAGATGCATTGTATTTTATTTCTGCCTATTCCCTCTGATACTACTTTGGCACCCAGTCTTAATCTGCAGATTATTTCTAATGTATCAAACCTGAAATAATATGGCCTTGGAAAGATGTAACTTGTCATCTCAGTTTCCAGCTATAGCTTCTTGAAAAAGATGGGTCTGCAGCATTATTAGTTCGAAAAGAAGCTGTGTGCTACCAGACTGAGGAGACCTTCTTAAATGAAGGCTGAAATTTTCAAAGTCTCCTAAGAGATATGGGTGCCTAATTCTGATTACTGTTTATGGAAATTTGGCATCCAAATCACTTGGGTGGCTCTAAAAATCTCAGCTGAATTGTTTAACGCTAACTCAGATAGGACAGGTTGAATGGACTGAAGATTTGAGAACCAGAAGCTTCACTGGTTTGTGCTCACTGAAGAAAATGTAGCTGACGCTAGGCTATCTCCCAAGAATTAATTACCCCAGGATGCTAATTGTTTCTGTTTGAGGGTGTTCTCCTGGAATACTGCAGACTAAAGCCCAAATCCTGTGAGATGTTGTTTTGAGCACCCTCAACTTCTGGTCTGAATGAAGCAACCATACAAGTCGGAAATCACAATCCTGTGGGGCTGTGACAAATTCACAGAATTTAACTTTGAGAAGTTTCTCATACGTCACTTCATTTTCAGAACCCCCTGTATTTCCTTTTAGTCACAGTTTTGACAGAAGAGAGATTTTCCCATCAAAATCATTTGAATTTCTGCATGTTTTCAATATAAAAACCTGCCCCGATTAACAAATGAACTCAGTTTTGCTCCAAGGAGGCATAAACTCTGGCAAAATGTGTTAGAGGTGTTTCACAGACCTGGGAAGCTGTCAGGTGGAGAGATGGATACAAATCTCCTGGAGTAGCATGTAGTAGGAAAATGGTGGCAGCAAAAATGAAGGCATAATTTACCCTGTCCATTATCTTCCTCAGATAAATGAACAGCTAAAACTGAAGGTACTTGGTCAAAATTCCATTACTCTTTCTTTTTCCTGTTTGAGTGAGACCATCAATATGTCTTTGTCAAGAACTCCATGTGCACACACACCCAAAGCTGAAAAATGGGTAAGCAGCAGTAATGTATATATGAATTACATCCAGGAGGATGCCTGATGGGTGCCCCACTAATTGCTAGCCAGTTTTAAATCCATTAACCAACCATAGTATGTGAAATATGGCTAAAATATTGCTATTTTCACTGACCTAGTCAAGCCTATTTACTAGAGTGATAAAATAAGGACAGATCCTAAACTTGAACCAAACATAAAACTTGTTTTGTACAGTGGAAGTCATTAAAACTCTCAGTGTTTGTTCACCTCTCCCTCTCTCAGGCTTTACAAAGGTGCATGTCACCATGGAACACAGTGCAATTACAAAGGAGCTATCTCCTCTTCTAAGAATAGGAAGGTACCATAGAATCATAGAATATCAGGGTTGGAAGGGACCTCAGGAGGTCATCTAGTCCAACCCCCTGCTCAAAGCAGGACCAATCCCCAACTAAATCAGGACCATAATCATTGCAGGGGACTAGAGAGGCAAATGTTGAGGTTTTAATGGTATCTACTCTAGTTTTAGATAAGTTCAGTTAATATTTTGAACTATTGTTTTGCATGTGACTTTGCATTTCTTGTTTTTGAAGGGGACCAGAAGCAGAAATGATTCAGTATCGAGCCTGATCTTGCATTCCTTATATATCCCAAATGCCCAATGAACCATCAAACCGTACTGGTGATGCACCTAGTGCAACTGAGAAAGGGGCAAAGATAACTTTTTGCTACCTCTGTGCCCCCAATCCAGTGACTGACCTGGTATCTGATCCCTCATGGCCACACCAAGCTGTGGTCAGCTACAACAGAGACGCCCAGGGTTGTTCTTGCACCACTTGTGCCATCTTTCCCCGACCTTGCTGCCCTCTACGTAGGGATTGAGAAGAGGATGGGTGTAGAATCATTGTACCAGTTCTGTTCCACCCATGGCTTCTCTTACCCTGGCTTTCTGATTACAGTGTGCTGCTGAAGCAGTGCAAAGGAGCAGAGGGAGGGACTACAGGAGGGAGCTGAAGATCTGGCCTTAGGTGTGCAAAAAATGCAGGATCAGGCCCATAGTGAGGCATGAATGACCTATTTCTAAACTACGGGGTGTTATCAGAGACATTCTTTACATTTGTAAGTCTTAGACTATGAGCTCTTCAGGCAGGGATGGTATGGAAGGTACTTATTGCACTGTGGGTATTACTATAATACAAATATTAAGAATAATCAGCAATATTTCCCACTGACTTGCAACCAGAAATGCTAGAATTCACATGAAAGGGTGGTTTTCTTCCAATTTCCAGCCTAGTTTCCTAATCTGAGGGGTGTAGCTAAACCGTGGGTTATGCTTCACCCACCCTTCCTATGCACTAGTGGTGACATTTACTCCAGGACAAGGGGGCTAGTGCCAAGCCTTAAGCACTTGAAATCCTGTGTTAAGGGTCTGGCTGAGTGGGGCTTTTATGGTACATAAGTAACTAGTCAGCAGGAATAAACCTTGCATGGGACCTCTGTACTGGAGTGAATTGCCCCCTGAGCCCCAGGCATTACAGTATAGTGCTGTTTTGCTTGCAAATGCTTTTACCTCAGGTTTGGCTTATCAGCAAAAGCAAACATTACATTTAAGGAAAGTAGATAAACAATACATCCCCCTGTTTTAAGACTGGATGTTTTTAAATTGCTTCCCAAGGCTCCCATTGACCTTTGAAAAGTAACCCCTAGGAACTACATTGAAACCTGCCTGAAAGACAACCCTCTCTTTTAAGAATCATTCCCAGGTCCTTCCCTAAATATTTATATTGTGGATGCACTTTTATAGAAAGACAGTCTTTCAATTAAAATGCTTTATTAGCCCAGAGGCTGCCTTCATAGGCTGCCTGAGTGACATATTTCTCCACCATTTGGTATTAATTGGGCCAGACTTTATACTTAGAATTCATCATCCTCCCAGCTGGCATTTTTGTTTTTACTGTTTTCACTTTTAGAAGACAGATAAAATAAAATAAAAGGTTTATTCATCATACAGAGAAGAAATCTGTCAACTTCAAAACCAAACAGTATGTGGCAAATAAATACATGTCTTTACTTGCTGCTAACCTCTTAGCCAATTTAAGCTGAAAGAATGTTTGAAATCCCATTTCCTTTTAAAATCTTTTCTTTACTTTCTGCATTTCCCTCTCAGTGACATGCCCTCTCAGTGATATGGTCAACTTCATTTTCAGGTTTTCAGTGCTGAAAAGGCAGGACTGCAGGGGAATGTCTATTTGATGGAAAAATGAATGTTACCATTGAATTAAGAGAGGGTAAAATCTTGGAAGCATTTTTCAGTGGTGATAGATTTGTAAAAGCTTGTCTAAATTTTGGGCCTGATTGTAGTGTCCTTTAAGAACTTTAGATTTAGTGTGGAATGCTAGCTTCATTTTTCTAGTATCTGAGAACGGGCCAGATCTTCAGGTGTAAATTAGTGTTGCTCCAGTGACTTCAGTTTACACTAATTAAGGATCTGGCCAATTTAAATCACATATATGTAGATGCTAGACATTCTGGATAGCTTTCAAAATGTTCTTGCTCTCCATGTTTGAAAATGCAAGTTTCACTGAAATATATAAATTTCTATGAAATATTTACAAAAAGAAAAGGAGAACTTGTGGCACCTTAGAGACTAACCAATTTATTTGAGCATAAGCTTTCATGAGCTACAGCTCACTTCGTCGGATGCATACTGTGGAAACTGCAGAAGAGTGTCTTCTGCAGTTTCCACAGTATGCATCCGATGAAGTGAGCTGTAGCTCACAAAAGCTTATGCTCAAATAAATTGGTTAGTCTCTAAGGTGCCACAAGTCCTCCTTTTCTTTTTGCGAATACAGACTAACACGGCTGTTACTCTGAAACCTATGAAATATTTAAAAATCTATTCTCACTATTGTAAAGGAGAGTTTGCATTCAGTAGGAAACATTCTTCATAGGTCAGTGCTGAGTCAATATGGAACTGTTATGCTGTAGGAGGTCATAGAATTTAAGACCAGAGGGGACCACCAGATCATCTAGTCTGACCTCCTGTATATCATAGGCCACCAACACCACCCAGCACCCGCTCACTAAACCCAACAACTGAAATTAGTTCAAAGTATTACAGCCCACAGAAGACTAGACTATTATGTGTCACAGGCAGAGAACAGGAAGGACAGGTGCACCAATGCCTGAGGCCCCTCAATGGCAGCAAATTGTTTATGTGAGATGTACCCAAAGGATCCTGGCAAGCAAGCAACATCCACACACTGCAGGGGAAGGCCAAAAAAACCCCCAATGTCACTGCCAATCTGACCTGGGGGGAAAATCCCTTCCCAAATGTGTATATGACAATCGTTAGACCCTGAGCATGTGAGCAAGAACAAGCCAGTGAAGCATGAGAGAGAGAGAGAGAGAGAATGCACGGTGCCACCTCAGAGCACTGGTTCATCCTGTCCAAGGTCTCATCTCCAGCTGTGACCATCTCTGATGCCTTGTAGGAAGGAGACAAAAACCCCAGAACACATTGTGGGGGGCGGGGGTGCAGGAGGGCAAGATCCATTCCTGATCTCTGCAGGTGACTGGCTGAAGGCTTGAAGCAGGAAATTTTAGGAACATCCCATATGAACCAGAAGGGACCCTCACGGCTGCCAAGCCCTGCCCTCCACCATCACAAGCGACGCTGTCATACAATCCCACTCTTACATTTGTCCAGCTCTCTCTCAAAAATAATCCCTCCACTTATTTGATTCTCTGTGGACTTGGTCTCTTCTTTTACATACCACAAACTCTTCATAGTTAGTGGTCATTCTCACTTTGTACAGCACTGTAGGGTAACTTCAATGCCCTCTGTCTGAGTTAAATCCTCTCTAAAGTTCACCTGAAAACTTCAGTTTACTTTGTTTAAAATGGACACATTTCTACTCCGCTTTCCTTTTCCATAATTACATCCTTCAAGACATCTCTCACTACAAATAAATACAATAATCAGCCTGTAGGAATATTTACCTCCATCTTTTATCCCATTTAAATTTCCATTTAAAACAAAATCACTCTTTCAGTTTTGTACATCACTTTCCTTTTCTCTGTATCCAACTCTGTCAAATTTTTCTATTTCACCTCTCACTGTAGTGCTTAATACTCGGTAGGAAAGAAAGTATATACACATTTATGCCATATGCATAGTGCCTCTATTTTTTTTAAGAGTTTTTGGTTTATTGTTCTTAATAAACTATTTTATGCAAAACAGTAATAAGTAACAATATCAGACCTACATCTTTATGTGTCTTAACCAATATATATTAATTTATAAAATCCAACAATAAACCGAACTCTCTTCCCACTAGACCCAGAGACCACCCTTTCCCTCCTTCACATGGAAACAACCAGAAAGTGTTCATAGGGGTGAATTATGGAAATCCTAGATGCTAAGGGCTCCTTCCCCAAAGCACCCAGCATCAGGTACAGCTCATCCCTCTTACTGTGTACCCAGAGGATGCATATGTAACACCAGGCCCTGTAGATGCCAGTTTCCTTCCCACGTAGGAAACAGTAGTAGAAGCCAGGAGAAGCTCAGACAGGAAGACTACAGAAATCCCCAGACTTTCAAGGCTCCTTCCTCAAAGCAGTGAGTATGAGATACAGTCAGGTGTGAAGTGATAAACCAGGGCCTCCTCACCTCTGAGATCGAGAACAGCAGTAGCCAGGAGGAGCCTTCACAGCCTCATGACACCATTTGCTCAACACTGAAACCTGGATGCTGGATTTGTCCTTTTCATTTCATAGAAACATAGAAATGTAGGACTGGAAGGGACCTCAATAGGTCATCTAATACAGCCCCATCCACTGAGGCAGGACTAAGTATTATCTAGACCATCCCTGACAGGTGTTTATTTGATCTGTTCTTAAAAACCTCCAGTGATGTAGATTCCACAACCTCCCTATCTGTCTGCACTTGTGTGCATAAAGGTCCTTCTAC
Organism: Chelonia mydas; assembly: GCF_015237465.2. Lineage (NCBI taxonomy): Eukaryota > Metazoa > Chordata > Testudines > Cheloniidae > Chelonia > Chelonia mydas. The sequence goes on along the minus strand of NC_057853.1, from coordinate 19,471,047 downwards.
CATTCTCAACCAATCTGCAGGAGAGAGTGGCCTTTCAAACTGCATTTTTCTCTAGCTGTTTGTGGCCCTAAAATAAAACTGAATCAAAAATTTAGTTTATAAATTCTAAAGAGCTGTGAGAATTTTAAGGCATTTCCATCCATAGGGTTTCAAGATGCAAAGGCATTGGAGAAAAGAGGGAGGTTGATTATTTGGCTAACTTATTTTTGATGTCACGTTTCCATTGGAAAGGAAAGAGGAACAACACAGGAGGGATGTGATTAGGTGATTTAGCTCCGATATCATATTTCTGCTACCTAATACTGAACTATTATCAACAGAGGACAGGGATTAAAGGGAGAAGACAACAGAAAGTGAAATCATCACCTAGTCATCCTCATCCTGGGATGGGCTACCAGTTAAGTGGGTAAAAGATCCACTCTTTCTGTGAGACTTGAACACAGGACCTTGGATCATAACTAGGAAGTAAGACTGTTATCAACAGAACAGGTCTCTAACAGGACTGCACCAGCCTCCCCTCAATCATAATGTCATTCAAAGTTTGCAGTGCTGGAAACATGATTCTAATCTTAACTAACAATGGTTGGGTTTCTCCTTTCACTCTTTAAAGATACATGCAAAGGCAAGTGATGGTGAAGAGAAGGAACAACTGGAGAGAGCCTTGGAAGAGATTAAGAAGCGATTTCAGAAGACAGTGAAACAATTTATAAATGCCATTTTGATAGCTTCAGGTATCGTATTTTTTGCTGAGTGCCAACAAAGTGGTTACTCCTGTACATATGTATAATAAGTTCTGGTGTCTCCGCCAAGGGACTTACAGTTTAGCTCCAACACATATAAATGCAAGGATGATGATGTAAGGTCAAAGTACTGGAGAGGCTGGGAGAGAGAATTGCAGAAAGGTTTTCTGGAAGAGATGGGCTCAAAGGAATGAGTTGAAGGGAAAGAACAATGTGGGTACTGAATAAAGCAGAGCAAATAATTGATTTCTGGTTTAGTGGCTGAACCAAAAAAAAATCAAATTGGATTGACCCCAAATGGAAATGTTTTGGAGGTTTTTGCTGAAACAAAAAACCTGAAAAAATCTTGTTTTGGGTCAAATGAAATATTTTGTTAGACCTGAAATGATTCCCCCTCCCGCCCCCAGTTCTTTGTTTTTGTTTTTGGGTGTCTTTATCCTTTTTTTAATCTGTTAAATTTCAAAACAAAATATTGTTTCAAAACTAAAAGTTACATTTTCAAAATGGAACGTATCAAAATGTTTTGATTTTTTGAACATCTTTTCTTTTTTGGAGCCAAAACTATTATCCCTATCTGACCTGAATTCATGAATACATTTGACTGACACTGAATTTTTCAAGGAATGATTTTTTTCATCCAGAAAATTTCACCCAGCACTAGAGCTGAAGTTACTTTGATTAAAATATTTGAAGTCATTTAATACTGAAATATAAGTGGATATGTTGAACAGCAGATTTGAAGGGGGTGAACTAGAAGACCTAATAGAAAATTTGAATAAAGCCATACAAGTTAGAGGTAGACTGAGTAACTCCAGAATACCTACATACACTTGAGAAGGTACATGAATCAACAAGTTACTCAGTGTCCCATTCACCTTAGGGAACCTTGTTCAAGTTCTCTTCCGGTCCCAAGTGAACATATCCCATTTTTGCTTCATCAAACTATCATGGAACTCAAGGCTGAGTGAACAAGATGCACTAATTTTAAAAAGTGACTTAAGAGCATCCAATATGTGCAGCCAGGGCAAGGCCAATCATGCACAACCTGTCAGAAAGAGGGGAGTGCAGGCATAGTGCTTCCAGGGCTGGTTAGATTTCATAGGTCAACAGCTAAACAGTCACTCTGGTTGTATGAATTTCTGCAGGCATAAAACTCTTGGGGCCTTTCAAACCAAAAGCCCAAACCATCCCCTTCAACTTGAGCTAAAGAAAATTCTCTAAACAAGCACATCCTTAAGTGTTGTTTTTTATTTGGCAGGTATGATTCCTATAGAATATCCAATTCTAGAAGGAGCAAAGTATGTCAAATTTAAAAGGAAGGAACCGTCATCTCAAGCCTGGGCTAAAAGAGTGAACGAACGTGCTCCAATAGCTTCAGAAATGAAAAGGCCTCAAAAACCTCCTAGCAGACCGATTGACCAAAGGATTCCTCCCAAGCCTTCTCACAGACCCGTGGATCAAAGGAAACCTTCCAGTCACTTGGATACCGTGACCCAACCAAAGCCTGCACCAAGGTTTGCTTGGTGATGCCTACACTCTTCCTGATTGGGGAGAGGACACAGTGTCACTGAAATTTTGGGTTCACAGTTTATTTTGATCATAGAGGAAATGGTTGTGTGGTGAATGAGGTAAGCAGGCAGCTGGCAGGATTAAACCGGATTCTTTGAGCCAGATCCTTAGTTGGTGTTCATCAGCATAGCTCTGATGGGTTCAATGGAACTCTGCTGACATACACTACCTGAGGAGCTGGCCCTTTACATAATATAATGGCATCATCCTGCCTTTTTTTTCAACCTGCTCCACTATTCCTGCTGCAGTTCCCGCTAGAATTCCTAAGTGCGTAGTACATTTATTCCTCAGTGGGTAGATGAAATCCCCATAAATCTCTATACACAGGAAGACTGAAGAGAGTTTTATGATCACATCCTAGAGAAAACATTTAACAGTTGCCCAGTTTGTTTGATGGGTCAGAATATCTGCACCACCACAAGCCCTAGAAATTGAATATTCCTGTAAGATAAAGCTTAGGTTCTACAAGAACTGGTAAAGGGCCATCAAAAGAGTGCTGTATAGGCCCTGATCCTGCATTAGTAGAATCAATGGGAGCTTCACCACTGACTTCAAAGAGTGTAGGATCAAGCCTTTGTGAACCAGCTCAATCTGACCTGATGCCCGAGTATTAGTTTCCAAGGGTTTGTCGGCATCTGTTGGAAGATTCTTCCCCTCTGTCACACATTCCTGAATGAACACAACTGTTAGTGAGAGAGAAGTTTTGCATCTTCTGCCTCTCAAAGAGCCACTTTCCTTTGATGTTAGGGAATATGATGCCTTTTAAGTTGAGACAGCCCCAAGTTGCAAAATCAGGGTCTGGATGCAGGTTCAAAGCCTTCTGCAAAATTTGGGAGGTTCAACTGAATGGGTTTTTTGGTGGGTTTTTTTAAGCCTTTCTCTATTTTACATGCAAGCTGACTCAACTTTTTAAAGGGTCAGATTTCCATGTCTTAGGCATACTGGAGCCTCTGCCTGAAATCATGGTAACAAAGTGACCTGTATTTAAATATCTACTGTATATTATGTACTTCTGGTATGTATGTATCTAAACTGAACTTTATATGCCTTGCAGAGTTAAAACCATTTCAGCTGCAGGGGCACGCCCTGCCAGTACCTGGGCATCGTCTATTGCTGACTGCCCAATTGTGCTCCGGAGGCTGCTCTCCAAACAGGACACTGGCCTGGGCTGCAAGTGCGTTGTGAAAATTCCATTTGTTACTGACTTGGAGTTTGACAAGTTTATTTCAGCCCCCAGAAAGTCCGATCAGATCCTGGTGATCTTTGTCTTGTCATCCCAAAACCCTTCCTATTCTCCCTTCTTGGAATGGATGTTACAAAGCCTGTACATGGAAAAACAGCATGGCCGCCCATCCCCTTGTGTTCAGGTAAATTGTGGTTGGGGAGAAGGATCGGAGGACAGGAAACGCACGTAGGCGACCCACAGCAAAGGGGGACTGCCTCATGCTTTTCAAGAAACATAACGTTCAGATTTCAGAGTAGCAGCCGCATTAGTCTGTTTCCGCAAAAAGAAAAGGAGGACTTGTGGCACCTTAGAGATGAGCATAAGCTTTTGTAGGCTACAGCTCACTTCATCGGAGAGTGAGTGACACTAGTGAATAGTATTAGACTGACAGTCTTGGGGATTATTTTGGGGAAGATCTATGGCCTGTGTTATGCAGGAGGTCAGACGAGATGGTCACAGTGGCCCCTTCTGGCCTTGGAATCTATGAATCTGAGACAGAAGAACTCTTCGTGGAGCAGCTACAACACACAGCAGCAGCAGTTCAAGTTTTCTCCTGCTGTCCACTAATGTGCTCCAACTTTGACCTCGGGCACAGAGGAACCATTACTAGCGATGAGTGGGGGAGTTCAGACTCCACGTTCATTAAGTCACTGTTAAGTTATAAAATTTGTCCCTAAACTACTTGATCATTTCCCCTTGAAATGATAAATATGAGGCTTTCTGCTTACCACTGAGCTGCAGAATATCACTGGTGTGATAACATGCATAGACCAGGCAGAAGAGATGTCTAACCAACACGAGATGTCATTCTGATTGCTACCATTAAAAGATAAAGCTTAATAATGACTGCACCCACATTTTGCAAACTAGCCACCAGGATGTGCTGCTGTTCTAATAGAAACAACTGCAAGTGCAATTATCTTAATCTCACTAGGGGTCACTATTGATGTCTCAGAACCAGCTGCATGTGCAATTATATGGCAATTATAAGAAAAACAGCCCTTAAAGAGAGAGACTCAAACTGTACATCAGTGTCTCCAGTCCAGTTCAAATATTGAGGATGTTGCTACATCCGTATTATACATATTCAGAAGATAGGTTCTACTCAAATGAGAGTATCAGATTAATTACTGAGTTAACACTTTATGGTGAAAGTCATTCCAGACTGGATTAATAATAAAACCAAGCAAGTTTCACTCAACAGTGACAGTGAAATGGTATAGCAGTGTCAGAGCTCAGAGCCAGCATATATGTAAGGGAATTGTATTCCCAACCGTTTTTATACACAGTCCTACAATTAAATGCTGGCCTGAGTTCCAGACGTGGTTACAGTCCTGTATATACACGACTCTGTGTCAAGTCTGCAACTCCCAGCATTCTTTAGCTTATCTGGCAAAGTGTCACAGTCAGCGAGAAGAAATAAATGATACAATCAAAGAGCATTTTGTGTACCGCTAATGACATACCTTTTGCTGCAGTGCTTCAAGGGCCTGATCCAAAACAACCTTGCATCTGGCCACAAATGTGGCAGAGTAATTAGACTGTAATTTCATAACACTGTACTCCTAAACCCCGACCCCCACAAAAAATCAAAACCCCAACTCCTCCCCACACCTTGAAAAGGGAGAAGTGCCAGAGACTCCAGGAAGTCCAGTTGGGACTTTGATTGTTCCTATTGATTTTATATGGAAGGCGCTCAAATACTATGGTGATGTGCAGCAGTAGAAAACCCTAAAATAGACAGATGTCAACCTCTTCTGCTCCAACAAATGCAGTGCAGCAACTCATTTCTATCGAAACCTTCACAGATAAAATATTTTGGTGACCCCTGTTAACTAGGGCTATGTCACTTGTATCATCTAAAACTAGACTGGATATGTCCCTCACAAATACTGCTAAGGAGCAATAGCTTTTCGTCGGTGGGATTGACAAAAATCACTTACATTCTTCTCCATCGTCAGTTTCAGGGATTCTAACACATTCCATTTTAAAATGACAACACCCAACACTAGGGCTTTATTTTTTAGCTGAGACCCCCCCACTAGAGTTCCCAAAGACCTATTTTATTCTATTCAAGTTTTTATACTGTGCGCATCACTGTAGTATTAGCCCCTTCCATTAGTGCATTAAGCCACGTGGCTACACATCTGTTACCTAGAAAGAACGAATGTGTTTGTCCATCTCTAGTGCAGGTGTGACCCTTACCGCTTGCTGAGGTACAACATGGACAGTGTCATGAGAAAAAAGCCCCCCCTGCCACCTCTGCTTGTGCGGAAGCATGCTGTCACTCCGGGAATGGTGCTGGTAAGTCTGGAAGTTTTGCAACTTGGAAGGACCCTGAACCTTTGGCTCAGTGACTCAGTCAGAACACTATGTCTCTATGATATATGGTACTCATGGGTGACTACATTATACATAGTGCTGCCTGCCGGCCAGCTCCATTGTAAATGAGGCTGAGGACCAGCCTGATCTGAAGGAGAAAGAGTCACTGACTCATTAAAACATCTGTTTGTTGGCTATGAATCACATTAACTCTAGGAAGGATGGTGGTTTAAGGCAGGAGAGAAGTTCCTTTACAAAAAGTTGAGATGGGCCAAAGCTGCAATATTTCGATATGGATCCTGATCCAAACTTCCCCACATTTGGGTGGATTCAGATCTAATGTCATACAGTTCAAATCCATCTTATAAAGATGGGCCCACACCATGAATTTCCCCCAAAGTTTGAAGAAGGCTGAATCCAATGCCTCTAAGAGGAACCCAAGGCCACGCTGTATATGTTCCTCCAGTGCACATCTTGTCTCCGTTCATTATCCATATGCATTACCAAATCAGGAGGTGAATGTGTGACAGGAGAGTGTCTACAACTGAAGAACAGAAGGCACTTTTCTGTTTGGTCACCAGTCACATTCCTGTTTGGCTGTAGAAGTCTTCCTTATTTTGTTTTTACCAATACAATAGCTATTCAGCTTCATCCAGCACCTTTTGTCCTAGGCTGTCTGAGCACAAACTTACAGTGACGTACAATCTGTGTCAGGACTCACTTTACCCCTCCCTGAAATGAAGCCACTTCTGGGGTGGTGTGCGTCAGAGCACGACTACACAGCCCAGCAAGACTACCGAACACTTTAGGATAGGAACTGAAGAATAACATATCTGGATGAAACGGCAGTAGCAGTTTAGGGTGGCAGAATGTTACCCACACTGGAATTTGGCTAGGACACTGGGGTTGGCACCCTTATATTATGAAAAGTTTCTAAAGGACTTTTAGTGACCACAGGTGGCCCTGTCTCACCTGAGTAATGGATTTTATTGTGAAATACTCACTCTGATTCTGCTCCCACTGAAGTCAATGGCAAAACTCCCATCTAGTGTTGCAGGGTCAAGCTGTCTATGTGGTAATGTAATAAAATTTGTCCCTAAACTACTTGATCATTTCCCCTTGAAATGATAAATATGAGGCTTTATTTGTGCCTCATAAATATGTGCCTATATAGCCCCCATCTAGCCTAACATTTAAGCACATGTCTAAAGTGAAATAAGTAACCCTAATGAGCACTCACTTATGATTAAAACACCCTACAAATAATAGACACAGCCATCTCAACCCTAACAGTAACAGCTACCTCACTGAATAAATAAGTATTCATCAGATATTCTAGATAATCCCTGTGGGTCAAATCTCTTGTTCACTTCAATGAGAGTTTTAACCAAATAAGGACTTCGGGATTTTGCCTTCAATATTTAAGCACTCAATGAATTTCTATTAGTATAGACTCTTCAGCTGTTCTACTCCAAAAATGTGCCAGTCAGTGTCAGTATGTTGGCTATTCCTAATCATCTGATGACTGTGAATAATTTCACCAGCCCTCTCTGATATCCAGCCAAAACCCTGTCCTCACCCGGTCTCTGCTGGTACATGGCACTGTCTATCCAAAGATCACACAATTTACAATGAATCCAGTCTTTCAAGCTGCTCTGTGAAATAAGCACCATCTCCATTTAACAGCTTGGGAAACGGAGGCAGGAAGGAATTAAGGGCTTTGCCCATACTGCACACTGAGTCAGTGGCAGAGCTGGGTCTAGAACCCGCTTGCCAAAGGCCCATGTTTTGTACAGAAGAAATACCATGCTATTGAACGGCTAGACATTCCACCGCTTTGGGAAGGGCTATTTCCATGGAAGTACAGTTCCCTTCTTGGGAGTCCTGGCTCACACAGGTTTTTATTTGGGTTCATTGAAAGAGGCGCCAAGTCAGATAAGGCTGTATAAGAGAGCCTTTTAATGAATGCCCTACTGTGTTCTAGAATGGCTCTTTTACAGCCCTGTAAATCTCTGACTGTGGAAGTGTAACACTCTTGTCTCGCTGGACAGACAAGACCAGGGATTGGAATGGTTATAAGGCTATTATTCATTCCATTTAGCAACCAGAATCCATCGGCTGACCTCTGCAACACACTTAAGCTTATTGTTAACATACAGTCTGGATGTACAGGCAAATAAGATGTTATGGTCAAAACAGAGGTCATTGCAGAAGCATTTGAACTTCATGAAGTGGTTTTGTTTGAAAGGACTTTGATTTGTGGAACCAAGAATTTACTGCTAAAGTTTTTCCAAAGGAAGGACCTAGATGAAGGGATGAAATTTTAATGACAGATTTGTTTAAGTGTAGTTATTAAAATAAGGTTTTGATCATTGTTTGACATGAGTAACTTTAAAGCACAAGGGAGGGGGGGAGGATTACAGTTTTGAAAAGAAAACTAGGGATGGCTGAGGGAGACAGAAATATAGAAAAACTGAGCCACGCCAAGGAAACAGCATGAAAATCAGGCAACCTGGAGTCTCACTGCAGCTTTGCTACTGACTCACTGTATGTCTTTGGGCAAGCCACTTAACTTCTCTGTGCCTCAGCTTCTCCATCTGTAAAATGGACACGATAATATTAATTTGCCATTTTGTAAAGTGCTTTGATAGCCCGGAATGACAGCTGCTGAATAAGTGCCAGTTATTCCAATTGTGCTTGAGTAGGCAGATGTACAATAGCTCTTGCTATGCCTGTTTAATCTCCCCTCCATGTGACACATTGCACCAATTCTCATCATGCCACTAAGCCCAGCTCCCACACCCTTGTCCCTGCCCCACACATTTTTTTTATCTTTGCTGCCAGCAGTAAACAAATCCCGCACATGCCCATGTCTGACCCCATGAAATGCACCAAATCCCTTGGGAGGATTTAAAAAGCCCTGTGTGGGTGGTGGCAGGAGAGGGGAGAGGAGTGTCTAGGAAAGGTCAATTGGTCTGCTCGGCTGGGCTGCATGTTGTGATTTCTTCCTGGACAAATGCCACTGTTTGAAAATGTGTAAATGCCTCTTAACAGCCACTGCATTGGTGAGTATTATGTGCTCTGCTGAATAACTGAGCTGAGCTAATGCAGGGAGCTGGAGTAGAAAGCAAAACTGTAAGGCTCTCGCCCAGGGAGGAGTTCTTTGTTGAGGAGTATTTGAACAGATGAAGCTGACGTTGGCCATTCCACTCTAAATGACCCTTCCTGATTCCCCTTCCTCTTCCATGACAGTTACAGAGAGACTGACTCTTACGGACTGATAATGGAGCTTTACCTTACCGAACCTCTTGCACAGGGCTGCTTGTGGACCTGTGCTCTACTAGGTACTAGTGTGATGGAAACCACCCAATTGTCTTTTGTGACATTTGCAGAAATGAGTTTGGTCCTGAGATGCTGTTACTGCCTGACATCTCCTTCATTCTCCTTAGGGTAGGCCTCCTGACCCTTGTACCTAGTGCTTAATGTGTAATGAAAGAGGTGTCGGGATTCGAGCAATTAGGTACTTGAGGCTCAAGCAATTTTTTTTTTTACTTTCAAAACTGACGCAGCAAGCCCAGAGGTGCCAGGGCTATGAACAGCCAAGCCCAGAGATGCCGGGGCTCAGCCCTGGCAAGCCTTGGCATAAATTAAGCACTGCTTGTACCCCCAGTGTAATTAGCACTGAGCTTAATAGTTCGTTAATCACTTGAAGAATTCTCCTGCCTAGCCCCACAGCAAAGAAATATCAGTTGGAGCAGAGCTGGACAAACACTGCCCTGAGGTTTTTGTAAATAATTTGGTGACATCTAAATTAAGTTCCATTCCACATCATGCACATCCCTTTCCCACAAACACTCCTACATGCCTGCAAGCCATTTCTTTTCCTGTTTGTGCACAGCAAAAGCACTCAGGTAATGCCCCGAGTACAGATTTGGGGGTAGAGAGGGTTTATCTGCGGACACCTGTGTGACTGCATGAAGGTTCACTATAGGAGTGCTCAGGTGGCCATCTTGAAATGTCTGTCAGGGCTAGAAACAGGCCCGTGCAACTTAGGTGACCAATTCTGTAGTGTGATTATCATATTGTGACTATCCCGTACTTAGAAGAATTCTTACACTGAAGACTTCCTGAACAAACGGTATGTTGGCATTTTGTTTGTGAATAGCCAACACACTTGTAAGGAATGCAGTCCTTGCTGGACAATAAGAGTGTGGCTCCAAAAGACCCGACAAACCCTCCTCAGATCGTGCTGTCTCCACAGAAGTGGAAGGGACTTTTAAATGTCTAATAACTGCAGTCATTTTACTGAACTGTTGCTTTGCCTGCAGGTGGGCTGGGAAATTAAATATTGCCCTGAAAGGGGCTTATGAGTAAATAGATTGATAGGGTCAGATCCTCAGCAGGTGTCCATTGGTGTAGCTTCATTGACTCCTTTGGTTTACATGGAGCTACCCAGATTTACACCTGCTGAGGAATTGTCCCATAACATATACAATTAAGTAGGGAATCTTGATTATTTTTCTTAGCACCTTCCTATTAGTTGTTTTTCCTGCTAAGTCCCTTCTGCCAGAAGCACACACAATGTCACGGAATGAGCTAGGAATAGAATCCAGGAGTCCTCATCCTCCATCCCCTGTTGAAGCTACCAGACTGTTGTTGGGGCTGCTTCAACACAGCTGTTAATTGAATGTCTGCTAAACTAGCTGAGGTTTGCTGCGGGATCTGTAGATGCAAAGAGTTGGACTTAACCTGATAACTGGTGAAAATGACGTTGTTTGCTATGAGCCTTCCAACAATGAGGCCCTGCTGTTGCCTCCTTCGATGGTGAACCTGAACTCTATCATCCGTAACATTCCTGTGGAACGCAGTTGTTGCAATTAAAAGTGGAAAAGGAGATGGTGCCGGGGATAACATGGTCCTTCCCCTTTCCAGGGCTTAGAAGCTAAGAAACAGACGCTTGAACATTGTGCAGGGTCTGATGGGCAGCCAACATAGATCATACATTGGGGACATTAAGCACTCTGGTTGGCTTGCTCCTTTTAGCAGACAGGCTGCTGCATGCTCACCCATCTGTAGCTTGCAGGTGGTCACTGGGGGCAGGCCAAATTAGACAGAGTTGCTCCAGCCTCAAGGTAATAAGCTAATTCATTCAACACTACTGCATTCCCTCAGTGCCTGCAGTCCCCTGTGCTCCAGAAGTTGATGAATACGGCAGCCAGAGATGCAAAATACTTGGGCACATTGAGACTGATTCCAATTTAGAAAGGCCACCCTGCAATGAGGAAGATATTTCAACTCCCAACCCCCCTATGTCTCCCACCTCTTTCACACAGAGGGTAGATCTAATGGGAGAAATCAGGATATGTATCTATAACTATGTCAGGAGACATCGAGTGGCACATTAGCTTTGTTCAAATGGACATGGAAACATCTACCCAATATTGTAAAGTGTGGGTAGGCAGGATAGGAACACAGCAATTCAGCTTGAAAGTTTTTCAAGTAAATGGGTATATTGGACGTTGGTTTCAGACACACCTGCTCCTTTTCCAGATCCTGTAGTTAGATGCCTGATGTCTTTGGCTTTCTAAACACGCAGCCCTTCTGGCTTTCCTTTTGTGAGAAGATATGAAAGTGCTGGTAGCAATCCTAACACCAGCGCTGGCTTTCAGTGCCTTTCTACACCCTTTGCTGCTGCTCCTCGCAGTTCAGAGAGATTAATCAGGTAACACCAGAGGGAGCTGCTGGCGTTCAGAACTCAGGCCAGCTGCCCACACACTGCACTTTGACCAGAAGAGAGAGTAACTTGTGAGGCAATCAGTGAGCTTCAGCTTTGAAACAACCCTTTTCTTCCTCACACAGATGTACAAATAGCGCAAGTGTGTGATCCAGTAACCACCACTGACAATTGATCATGTACTTTCCATATCTCCCTGCATTCTGTGCCCCACCATCCTGATCTCTCATCCTTCTACTCCCCTTTCCCGGCCCTCCACCCATTCACTCCACTCCTTTTGTCACACTCTGCGTATATCCACCTACTCTCTGTCTCCATCCTATTGCTCTGACCTCACGTCTTCCTATCCCACCCCGTTCCCCCTGCCTAATCGTTGTGCTCCTTCAGTCTCCACCCTGCTGCTCTGATCTCATATCCACTGACTCACTCTACTCCACAGGTCTCCACACCCGTTGTCCCCCACATCCACTTGCCATCTCACTTCTCCACCTGTCTTTGCCACCTTCATTCCAGATCTCCTCCCCACGGTGGTCTACAGCTGGAGCAGGGTGGCTCCTTCATTTGTGCTACCCCTGGGCTGTGTTCCACTGAATCACTTCTCCTCCATTAAGTCTTGGCTTGAAATCGTCCCTTTCCCTTATGATTCTATGTGCAAATGACACCATGGAAAAAATAGAATGCACAGTATTGAATTGTAATGCATCTCCTTCTGCACTGCCCCAATCAGGGAACAGAGTTTTTAGGGCTGTCAAGGCTATATTAATATTTCATATGGATCAGGTATATATCTATTCATTGCAAATCCTGAACAACACAAAAGCTGCTGCAGAATGTATCCTGCTGTAAGTAGAAGGTGGAAGTTGAAGGACCGTGCTGTGCCTAGCAGGAGGCTCAGCCCAGGAGAGGTGGGTGCAAAGGTAGCTTTGTGATAACTCTTCACCTCTGATATTCCAGGCTACTTTGAGGATAGGGATTTGGCCCCCAATGTAAGCTAGAGCGGATCCTAAGGCTGCTCTAACTGATGGTAGTTGCCATCAGCCACCGCTAGGCTGTTCTGTATTCCACAACAAATGAAGTACTCCATACTCTAGGCACTTCTCCCTTCCTGCCCTCAGCCAGCCCCTTGTGCTGGGGGCTGCACGGGAGTGCTCTAGGACTACCTATGTCACCCCCTTCCTGGGGGAATTCTCCACAGGCCCATTTCACCCCTTTTTGACACATATACATCACAGGAGTGGCATGAAGAAACGGCAGAGAGGGCCAGAAGACTCCCTGTAGTAGAGACTGATGAACCTCAGCAGACTCAGAGGTTCAGCTTGGGTTTATACCCAAGAATTTAGAACCCAGATTTGCAGAAAGTTGCAAATCTGGGCCCAGCTTTGGACTGATTTCTGAGCTAGAGTAGAAAAACCAGGAAGCTCTGGATTCACATTGTTTCTAACTAGGGATCAGACCATGCAATGTAAGCAGAGGTACCATTACTAAAAAGGTTACCCACAATCCCCGGTTACCTGGAGGTTTCAGTTAAAATGGTCAGCAGTGAAACAGTTACGTTTCAGAGTTCACTTGTCATTGATTAAAAAGGGTGAAATGTTCATGTATATTTTTTGTGAAAAATACATCCCATTTTTCATCTAGCTCTAGAGCTGCTTGAAAACATTCACATTTTGATTTTTTCCCCAGTTAAATTGATGAATTTTTGCAAAAGTTTTTCTAAAAAATCTTGCTATTTTTCAGCTGGCTGCATTTTCATCCCAACCCAGGAAAAACACAGCTGTTTCCAGTGGGTATCAGTTTGAGCATTTGGGTTCATTTGGCCTTAAATTCCAGGGGAAGGGGTTAATAAACCCACACAGACTGAAACAAATGATCAAAAGAAAATGTAAATAACCCTTAATTTTTGCACAAACTCTAGTGCTTCCTTGATCCTCTGATCTGCAAGGTTAGGCTTGAGGTCTCAAGAAAACAGGGCCCAGGAGGTACCTGATATCATATAAACAGCATCCATCTTGAATGTTCATGCTTCTGTTTCTATTCCTAGCCAGCACTTATAAGTAAAGTGAGGCATGCAAATGGAAAAAAGTTGTCGTGTATTGACACACTCACATCACCAGCTTCACATTAGTCCCACGCACACGTCTATTAATTGCTCAGCCATCCTCTCCTCCAGCCTCTGTGATGCTTACAACAGCTGTTCCCGAGGAAGAAGAGGGAATGTTTTGACATTTGAGGTTGGCTCAAACAAAACTCATTGGGTGTAAACCCACCACAAATCAGAACCTACAATGTTTCCCCCCAAAAAAACTCCTGACCAGGAAACCACCAAACTCTGCCCAGCTCTACGGCCTTGAATAGCTCCAGAATTCATGCAGCCATACGTATGTTACACTCACATCCAGGGCAGGCTCTAGGTTTTTTGCCGCCCCAAGCAAAAAAAAGGGGGGGTGGCCGGAATGCCGCCCCTGGAATTGTGCCGCCCCAAGCACGTGCTTGCTTTGCTGGTGCCTAGAGCCGGTCCTGCTCTCGATCAATCTACCCTACTCTATTCCTAAAGCACAGTGTAGCGTCTAGTTGTCACTAATGTCCAGCGGGTTCATAGAAACATTGCCGGCAAAAGGGCTTTCACAGTGTGGAGGACGGTCCCATACTTTTCCACTCCAAAAGTAAGTTGAATTCCAGTCAGCACTGATGGTGTTAACTGCTCTGAAGGCAGAAAGTGTGTTTGCAGCACTCAGAGGCCCTAACCACTGGGTGAAAACATCTAAGAGTCCTGTGCAAAACAGGAAAAGGAAGCCATTTGGCCCAAGCTTTCACGCTTGGTTTTATTTTTTTTTATGGTAAAGCATTTTTTTTTTCCTCTTTCTTCTTCCTGCCTGTTTGTCAACAGATGTACGCTGGAGGGAAGCTGCTCTTCGGGGGCTGTGTTTTCAACGGATATGGCTGCAGCAAGAAGGACCTGCTGAAACAGATCGGCCAAGCTCGCCTCGACTGCAAGATGGGTCACTTCCTGCCAGAGAGTTTCAAATTTAGGTAAAGCAGGAAATGCGGGGAAGGGGGCCCCATGTCACACTGAGGTCTGTTTGTGACATGAACCTGGCTAACTAGGCGAAATCGAGGGGGCTGTGATAAGGAGCGTGGGGGCATTGATAAGGTCATTATCGGCCATTCCAGTTAATAAACAGTATGAACGGAAAAAATAATGAAGAAAAAAAGTAGGGCCAAGTGGAATATTCTTCCCTCACGTGTTTCTGGAAGCTCCTTAATTCAGAGCACTGTGACTCGATAGACAGAGGCATAACTAAGAGCTTGATCAATCACCCCTACTATGTGGGCATGCCCAGAGCACAGACACAACTCCCTAAGATCTGGCCTAGCATGTACTAGGAGGGACATAGAGGAGATGTAGCCATGCTGTTACATTTCAGTTAACAAAGTCAGTGGGCTGCCTCACAAATTTGTGTTGAGCTTTTCAAAGCCAATTGGATTTACCCACAACTGAACATCTCCATCTTGACTGCCTGAGATTTCATTTCAACAACCCCTTACTCCTGCCAGCTATGCCTGCCATCGAGACACAGATATTTTGCCACACTGAGGTGTTCACCTTTATTCTGATATTTGAGGGTTTTCTTATCTTTGGAATGGGAATCTGTTCAATTTAGTTACTGCTGGGAGTCAAACTGCAGTTTTTAATGGCCCGCCACTATTCCTCGGGGAGCTACATCTTAACTGAGATCTATCCCCCTTGTAGTTCAAAGACATAGCTGAACTATACGACAGGTAGGGCATGTCTCCAGTGAGAATTTAATTCACATTAAGGTAGGGTGTGAATTTAACGCAAAATAATTATTCCGTATTAACTCCATGTGTGGATGCTCTTATTCTAGAAGAATTCTGAATTAAACTGATTTGGAATAAGGCACTCTCATTCCAGAATAAGGGCATCCACACAAGGAGTTATTCAGGAATAGATATTCCAAAATAATTCCCTGTGTAGACAAGCCCTTAAACTCTCCCATACTTCAGGGTGTATCTCTTAGGTAGGGAGATGCATTTATTGGACTCACCTTGAGACATTTACTACTATGCGTATATTTTCACATTCATTTCGCAGGTTTTTCCCCCTGAATAACTGAAGAATATATATATATATATATTTTAAATGTAGCCCTTAAATTGTAACCAGCAGGCAGTTATCTACTTCACTGCACCACTGGCCTCTGTGCTCTAGCCATGGTGTTTTAGTGATCCACGGAGGTTCCAAGGGAACTGCTTGGCACATGCAAGCTGCATCAGGTGTGTGCTTGTTTGCCCAATTTACATGACATATTAGATGCCAAGGAAATGGCAGTTTTATCACTTAATTCAAAGCCAGATATACAGGCAGGATGGGAACCTAGTTCCCTCAAGCACAGCCCAGGCCTTTGAGGGTGCTTCAGTATCAACACTCTTCTCCTCTCTGTTTTATAGCAAGGCTGGAGTCTGAGCTCCGGGACCTGACTCAAAGGTTTGGGTTGTGCTATTGAGTATCCTGACTTCAGTGTCTACAATCCAGACGCGTGGAAGGATTTCCCCACTCTGAGCCCCTTTGGTTTAAGAGGCAAATCCTGCTCCCCTTCTCCCACCCCACAGGCATAGAAAAATCCAGAGGTCACTTTGATCTAGCAAACAATATCAGTGAAGCCAGGGCAGCACAGGCTGCACAAGCCTGCCTAGGACCCTGGCTATGTACTCAAGCAGCTATCAATCTGATTTTCAATGAGATTTGTGCTCCTGAGTCAGGGTTTGTCTACAGGGGGACAACCAGGAAAGTTAATCCAAATCAACGAAAGGTGTGAATTTGAAGTGGGCTAGTCAAACCGCATTAAGTTCTTGTACAGATGCTGTTATTCAGAATTAAAGTGGCCTTAATTCAGTTTATCTTAATTCACTTCCAAAGCAAATGTCCACACATGCTGCAGTCACACCTCTGGTTACAGTGGGCACATGTCTACTTTTGAAAATCCCATTCTAAATCCAATTAAATGGCGGCACAAAAGGTGCGCAAGGCAAATCAAAACCACAGCTCGGCTATAACTAAAATAAAATAAATGAAATCTACAATAAAGAAGTAAATATACAAATGAATCAAATAAACGCAATATTCAAGAGGTAACAGCCTACTTGAACTGGGAGGCATCATGGCCCAATGGATAGGACCTGTACTGCTAATGCAGAGATCTCAATACTAGTTCCCACTCTGCCACTCTCTTAATGTGTGACCCTGGGCAAGTCACAAGGTAGCTTTTCAAAAGCAGCTAATGGATTTAGGCGCCCAATTACTTTCGGTGAGATGTCTGCTCCATAAAATCCCCATGTGTAAAATGATGACAATAATGTTGAATCACCTTTGTAAAGCACTTACAGATTCCAGAGGAAAATCATTAAACATCAGCTGTTATTTAGAATGGGTAACTCCAAATAAACGCCTTTCCAATGCTTTAAGGGGATATCTCATGCTGTGCATGCCGCGGGCATTGGTCTGTAAACTAGCAATGAGAAGTACATGCCAAGATTCCATCCACAATCGCTGCACTACGCCAAACTGGGTGCCCCAAAGAGCACATCTAGCATTCAAAGGGTTAATTGGTGCTGCGTGTTGGGAGTTTATTAGGCCAGATGAGAAAATCCTTAGCTGCACGTATGATATAGGAAGGGTATGAACTCATTTGCAGTCTCTTACAGTAACCCTTCCCCACCGCTGACTAATGCCTGTTCGTTCCTGTGGTATGTAATGTTCTCTGCCGTCATGTTCATGGAGGCCGAAGTTATTTTTAATGCAGCTGTAATATGGGTAGCAAAAATATCCAGGAGCAGTGTTAACTTGTTTTCTTTTTCACTTTAATCTTGCTGCTCTTGGACAGGAAACACAGACTACACTGTGTACTGGAATCTGTCTACTGAGTGTAGTAGATTGATACAGCAAGGGTGATTGACCCTTTCCCTGCTGGGCACTAGTGGTTTGCTTGCAGGAGCTTTTATGCCTTTGAAGGACTAAGGTAATTGAAACCTCTGTAACTGCAGGTTCCCTTTGAAACACTGAAAAGGTCAGTGCACACACTCTCTTTCTTTCTCTTTCTTTGTTGTTCATCTTCTTTCTTGGCATCTTATATTTCTGATCTGTACTAAAATTTGAGGGCCAGATATTTTATTCAGTCCTTGCTCCAAGCAACATTCCCATTGACTTCAATGGATGTTTGTCTGAGTAAGGACATCAGGTTTAGGAAGACATTTTCTCTTTGGGCAGGTTATTCCATAACTATGAGGTTTCCTGCACCTTCCTCCAAACCATCTGATGTTGCCCATCACCAGAGACATAATATTGGATTAGATGGACCTTGGGTCTGATGTGATATGGCAGTTCCTATGTTACTGTGGATATAACATAGAAAATCCTGCAGGTTCTATATTGGGGTCTCAAAGTCTCAGCCCGTGGGCCATCTGTGGCCCAAGAACCTCCGTACTGCAGCCCATGGAAACTTTTAAAAAA
The DNA here is from genome assembly GCF_015237465.2 of Chelonia mydas. NCBI lineage: Eukaryota > Metazoa > Chordata > Testudines > Cheloniidae > Chelonia > Chelonia mydas. Next base: position 19,452,928 of record NC_057853.1, on the reverse strand, counting down.
GTTATTTCATCCGGCCCCCATGGCTGCCAGCTGGGGGGAGGAGGGGCAGGAGGGGAGCGGGCAGGAGAGATTTGCATGCCCCTCCCCCCGGACGAGAGACCCATGCAGCCACGCTGCTGGCTCTGTCTGCTGCAGGTGCTGCTCCCCCTTCCCCCCGCCGCAGCTCCCATCGGCTGGGGGAGAGGGACAGAGGTATCATAACTAGTCGCTGGGCAGAGTCAGCCATGGAGGCAGCGTCACTAGTCGCCGGGCAGAGTCAGCCAGGACTGCGTGAGGCCAAGGGAGCGAAGTGACATTATTGGCCCGCTGGGAGGATTTGAGGACTGGCACTGGCCCTAAGGTAAACTAAGTTTGAGACCTCTGTTTTATATTGTATAGGGCTAAACTGATCAGTCCTTTAAAACCCAGGACCATAGACAGTTTCCAGGCTGCTTACATGTAGTAGGAGTCACCACAAAGTGGCACTACTTTGCATGACCTCAAGGCAGACAGAGCAAGTTATCAAGTTTTGTCTGGGGACCATCATACTTTCACAGCGATTCTCACTGTGTCTTTGTGTATAAAGGTTTAATAAAATGCATTCTCAGAGCCATGAGGAAAGCTGCTGACCCAAAGCATGCACATTCTGCAAACCCCCTCTCTAAAGGAGGAGAGCTCAGTGCTGCTTGGCTGTATGACTTGGGGGTGGGGGTGATGGTCAGTCAAGAGTAACACAAAGCGCTCGGGTCCAAATCCATCCCTGCTCCATGTCCATTCATGTCAACGGGCCTAAACCTGGGGTAGATTTGGCCCCATTTGCCCTCTGGGTCTGAGTGTGTTCCCAGCCCTTGGCATTTGGAATGGATTTGGGAGCTTACATGTGAGGCTGTGCGCACTGTGGAGGGAAATGGGGGGCCAGCCCGATAGTCTTAAAATAAAGGCACAGGATAGATTAAATTGCATTAAAAAGATGGTAGAGGAACCTCATCTGGATGGACTTTTCAATCACAGCCAGGCACTAACCAAGTGCAAAGAGGCTCAGATGTCTGGGGCGGGGGGGTGTCTGTGCAGAAGGCACAATGATGGCACAAGACTCAGGTATATCTGAGTGACCCACAGTAGCGATGTTTGCTGTATTTCAGACCATACCGTGTTTCACACAGCCCCAGGGCAGAACACTAAAGAGCCCCAGACAGTCCCATGTTGCAGCACTGCATCCCCTTGGAGTGGGGCGGTAGCATGCTGATAACAAGATGTCTCCGTGCGATGGGGACAGCAGAGCTGTAGGAATCAGGAAGCCATTTTACGTCACCGGGGCTTGTCCGTGATCTTACACTTGGACTGACGGATGAAGCTGAGATAAGGGAGGAAGCAGAGAAACATTGCATCGTGGCTGCAAGCATTCATTCTCCCTGCAGAATGTGACGAATGGGGAGGAAGGACGGGTGGGAGAGTGAGGTGGAATGTGGCTCCTCCTCACCCAACCTCTCCCATGGTCATAAATAGATTGGCTCACAAAAACGAGAGTGAGGATCAACTGTTTGTTCCTAAGGGCTTCCACCTTCCCTTCTGCTGGTCTGAAGCCAGGAGTTTGTAGTGTGGAAAATGTAGAAATGTAAGGCAAAATTTTCCCTCCTGCCTCAGCTGTGGACTCCTGATCTGCAGCATGGTGTAGAGACTACAGCAGACGCAGGTGAGACAGCTAAGAGGGCTCAGCCAATGGCGAGTCTTTTAGCTGTCAGACTGGAGAAGAAAGCACAGATTGGCTAGATGCTGCGGTGGAAGAACGAATAGGGTTTGGTGACAGCCTAGAGGTGCGAGTGATATGAACAGGGCTAAATCTGATAGCAGTGCCCTTCCAAACATGGGTAATGGGATGGAAGATGGCACATCTGCTGATGGAGAAAGGAGACAGTGGAGGAGTTCAGTTCCAGTTGTGCTGAAGTTGACTTGGTAGTGGGAATAATTGGAGATGTGGGACCATGCAGAAGGGGAGAGGTCAGGGCCATCAAGTTTTACATGAACCCAATAATTAGAACATGGCTTGTCATAGACAAGACAAGAACAAGGGCTGCAGTCAATGGCTGGAGTCTCCCAAGGATTTAACACAGGTCAGTGGTGGTGTGTTTTTACAAAACAAACAAGAAAACAGAACCGTGCTACCAAGTTCAGCCAGTAACAGGAAAGCACCACAGCTGTGTTCTCTTCTGGGCGTGCCATTGTGAACTGCCTGGGGTGTGGGCAGGAAAATAAGCCAAAGGCTTGTGTAATAGGATGCATTCAACATAGAAAAGGAATGCTAGAAAGTGGCAAAAAAAAGGAAAACCTATCAGTCTGAAGGACAGTGAGACAAATCTCTGGCACTGAGTTTTCAGGAAAGGTCAAAGGTAGTGGAACTGTTTATGAAATGTTTAAAGACAGGTCCATATCCCACCCCACCCGCTTGGATTCCTAAGAAGTCATAGCAAGCGATCAATATTTGTCATGTTGAAACAAGTCAGAGAGTGGGAGTAAGAAGAAGGTGAATACATCATGGCGTTGTCATAAGACAAATAGACAATCTAAGACAGACTCGCGCTTCCTAGAGTACTGGCCATTTAGTAGTAATTATTTTAAAGGCTCAGCATGACAGCAGCAAAATATGCAGAAGTCATAAGATTTGCTCAGCTGCTTTAAGAGTCTGAGGTCCCTGCTGTTTCTCAGTGCTATTCCTATTAGTTTTTATTAGCACTAATAATATTGCAATAGTGTTGCTATTGCATTGAATGCACCTACAGTGAAATTTATCCCAGGACAGGGTATGCAGAAAACAATACAAGACTGTGTCTCGGGCAACCACAGGTGCCTTAAAACCCACAGAGACTAAGGAACTGGGTTATCCAGTTAATGTTTCAGGTAGTGATGGATTATGCATTGCACATTTATCGTAAGTAAAGTCCCTGAGTTTCTGCTGGTCTGCATAATCGGCTGTAATAAATTATCAAAGAGCCAGCCACCCCCAGTCCTAAACTGCATTAATGCTTGTGCAGTCCGTCAATGTCTCTGTCCATTGCTGTGAATAATTGAGTGCAGTGACACAGGCTGGAACTTTGCTAATAGTTAAAATGCTTTCAAATTAAAGCAAGTAATGGAGGGAACAAAGAAGACCGACTGCAAACCATGTCCAAAGGTGGGTCATTTGGAGGTTTATTCCTGTTGCTGGAAGATCGAATAGCCCTCCATATACATTCCCCAACTTTCTGACATCCCCCAAAATCAAACCAAAACAACTTCTGCTTTGTAAAGGCTCTTGGATAAAGCCAATGTTGATTTGATCCCAGCTTTTCTTTTCTTCTGACATTCATTTTCGTATTGCATTTCTTTACTGTTGCTTCCATTCTTCAGTGTTCTGGAGGAAACTTTCAAAGCACCATACAGGAGAATCCTGAGAATGATGTTACTTCAAGCATTAATTTTGTGGGAATATTCCCTGAAAAGCACAGCCCACTGAAAACTGAATCCAGGTCTTTAGAGAACTTGAGTTCTGACTGATCTTAGTGCTTAAAACCACAGGAAATCCTCTCCCATAGTATGCAACCACAAAGCAATTTCTTGCTCAGGCAAATACCAGATGGCAAGAGTCCATGCTGGCATGAAGGATTTCCTCAGCTTTATAACACTTTATAGGATGCTTTTCATTCATGGCTTTCAAAGCACTTTACTCCACTGAGAAAGTGTCATCTCCATTCTTCAGGGAAACTGCAGTATAAAGAGATTTAGTACGGTTGGCCAAAAATGTTCTGTCAAAACTGTTTTTCAATGGAAAATTTGTTTTTTGACAGAATGAACCTTTTGGTGAAGTGTCACCTTTCTCTGGAAATGTTTGATTTTTTTCATCAAACAGGTACCCCAAAACTGAAAAGTGTGTTGTTTTTGGCTGAAAACTGAATGGAGTTTAGTTGCAACATGTCCCCATTCTCCTCCCTGGGCTGGGCTCTTCAGCTAAACTTCATCTTCTGTGATGCACTGTGGCCATGGGCCTTACCTGATGTACTGCCTTCCCTCGAGCAAAGGGTGTGATTCATCATGAGAAATGTAGTCGGATCAGGGAGCCTGGCCTATAGAGGAGAATGGGAGCATGGGACACCCAAACTGTAACTCTCATGAGGCACAGCCCCTGCATTTCCACACTGAATATTTCATTTTCCATCTGAAAGATTTTGGTTTTTGATTTTTGGCCAAAAAGTCAAAATTTTCAGCAGAACTGAAACAGTTCTGCTCCAACCTCCTCCAATAGTTCCAACCAGTTCTATTATCAAGTGACTTTCCCAAGCCCAGTCAGGGGCAAATCTGTGAACAAAGCCTAGATCTCCTGTCTCCCAGTCCTTTGTCTTCGCCTCTCAATCACAGTGCCTCCAACTTCTGAATAATGTGGACATTGTTAGAAGGAACAGAAAAAGAAGATGTAAAAGACTGCTAATTGCTCCCCACACTCTGGCATTGGTAATAAAGAGATCATATAGAATGTGTCTGTCTGAGCCAAATGGGCAGCCTCTGCCCACTGCTCTGAAAGCAGGGTTACAGCTGACCATTTAAAATGTGTATCAGACTTGCTGATCCATCAGCCTCCTTTTTGCAGTATCCCCATAAGTCTCCTGAGGTACAGTCACCCTCGCACACAATATGATCATTGACACAGTCGGTGCAGTTAGCTGGAAAGACCCAGTACTAATGTTAATAAAAATTCTGACAAGAATAATGAAAAACCTGCCAGTTGCAATACAAAATATTGCTCTGCTGGGAAATTAAAGGTTTTATTCTATGGTGGTATCCATGACGTATACCCACCTACACCCATGTTGCACAGGAAGACAACAACAAAACCCTAAAGCCTACGTGAATATATTTTCCCCAACCTGGGACTCAGTTTAACCGTGCCCATGTTGACAGGAATCGCCATGGCTAAGCATCTCATTACATTACGCCCAAGATACCATCAGTATCTAAATAACAGGCCATGGCAGCTGGAGCACTGGAAATTGAAGCTGTTACCTCTTGATTGGAAAGGGCAGCAGCTCCAAGGCATGTTCTCACCTGTGGACGGCTGGCTGTCCTTGGATAGCAGCAATTTCTGTTGCTTGAGCTGCAAGTCCCTTTATGGATACTTCAACGAGAAATCTCATTTTGTTTTATCAGGAACAATCCAAGATAAAATGAGGCAAGTAGTGAAAAATAAAGCCCAAAGCATTTCCACCCTTAATGTCAGAGATCCTCCATCAAGCTGTGATTTTCCACAATCTATCCTGCAAAACAGCATGTGATAACTATATCAGGTCACTGAAAAATGGGACTAAACTTTCAATATCTTCCTCCCAGGGATCTCATAAAGCAGGCTGATTGGGACACCTCTCAATGAATGTGCCTCCCTTGGCACTGCCATTGTATTATATAGCTGAGGCCATTGATATGATGTTATATACTGAGGGCTCTTTGCTAGCATCTAGCTCTGCAGATGTGGTACAGAGTCTCCTTTGACATGTTTTCCTCATCAATTTCAGTTGCAACTCTGCAGTCCCTCTCTCTTGCCCCATACTCCAGAATCTGTCTATATACATGCTGAGATGATACCACAGTGGAAGGTGCCTTAGAAAAACCTCAGCTAGATGGGTCACAGTGACCTTGGGTATAGCGAAACTCCTCTTGTGGCAAAGTAGAATGAAAGCCCTGACTTATTTCAATGCATTATAGTGTGCAGACATCTACTTATAGCTGGATGAGACCTCTGCCTGCCATATAAGTCTTCTGTGGGGATAAAAAATTACTTCTCTGTGAGCCCTATCCTGAAAAAGTGAGCAAACCCCAGTTAAAGGAGTAGCATGAAAATGTGCTAAAGCACAGCAGGGCTGAAGGGATGGATCCCCATCCCAATGTCGATCATAGGGCCTGGTATACGTGTCCAGCCAGCTCGCTGATGGCTAGTGCTGGGTGTTAGGCTATGGGAGTCTAATACTGAGTGCGTGATACTTTAGAGAGGCAAATGACTAAATGTCCTGCCCTGTGAAGATTATACTCTACATAGGCATGGGTGCAGTTCTCATCAGTCCCCTCCATAAGGTAGATCCATATTGTCTTTGGACCACGTGGCCATTTCTCATTCATGGCCGTTTCTCATTCATTTCTCCCCGCTCCATTTCCCTGGAAGGAGACAGCATGGCTACCACTTTCCCAGCATGCAGAGTGGCTGTACTGTTTCCCAGATAGGTTCTCTGCTGCTTTGCTCCCCTTCACTCCCCAAGTCAATAAAAACACATCACTTCCACTGTTTTAGGCCCTTATGCACCCATTTAAAATTCCTGATGATTTCACCCTATAAATAGGGTTCACGTGTGCATGGGTCTGTGACTGTCCATATTTACCATAGCATATAATTTTTTAATGGTTTGTGTTTAGCTACAAATGGTTTGGGTAAGCTACAGCGAGTGTCCAGATCATGGACAACAGAGCTAAGACCCGTGAAGTCCTGTAACGCAGCCAGCCTAATTGCTGATACAGGGTGCTGCCTACGAGGAGTTGTCAGTGCAGTCTTTACTTGGGCAAAGTTTGATGCCTATGATCCAGATGGTCTGTTTCAAGTACTAGTGCTAAACTGTACATCAGGAACCTGCTGGGATTGTGAGTAATCAGGCTTATGAATTAATTTAGCTAGGAAAAAATAAACGACTCAAAGTAAGAACCTATTAGAAGGGAATTGCAGGTATGCATTCTCCCTTAACAAGAGAATGCGATCACAGGTGTATTTCATAATGGACTCTGCTCATCACTTCATTACACAAAAGCTATCAGCCCCATTTAGTGTAATGAAGTTTCACTATTCACTTCACCCTTTAGCAGCCCTCTGGAAATTCGGTTTCTTGTAAAGCTGTGTGCTTTATCTGGGGGCTAGCAAGGGTATAAAGAAGTAGTTAGGAAAAATGCATTTTAAAGGGAAATTGTTAAGCTTAATGAGCCCCAAACTTGACTTTTGTCTCATTTTGTTCTCTTTGATTCTTACATGTGATTTTCCCCCCCAATGCTCTCTTTTCTATAAACAGTGCCAGCTACCCAGTCCTAAAATCTATCACACCACCACAGTAACCCTAGGACCACAAACTACTGGCCCTGGCTTAGTTCTCATGAGTCACACTGCAAAAATGAACTAAAGTCTAGCGCTTATAAGCAGCCCTCCTTATCAGCACAGATCTGAAAGTGATTTACAAGGACGAATAAACATAATTGTCTCCATTTTACAGGTGTTCAGAGAGGTTTACCTTTGCTAATACAATGAGATAGTGGCACAGCTGGGAATAGGACCCAAATCTTCAGGCACTGTGTGCACTATCCACAGAACGATGGTGTCTCCCACACAAGCCACTGTGAGCGTCTAGGGGGAATTCGAAATGGGTGGTAAGGTTTTAGTTCCAGCTTGCAAGGAGCGGTTATAAGGAACAGTGGTGTTTGTTTTCATTTTAAATAATGTCTCATTTAAAGACCATTTGCTTATTCTGAGGCATGATTGCACTCACAGCTCTGTGAGCATTCAGGACAAACTTTGGATCATTTCCACCAGCGAATATGTTGCTTCACTGAGAACAAGGCAACATATCAACTTGGGCAAAAGCTTTCTTTTCTCCCTTTCGATTCCACGCAGCAAATTTTTGCCATTTTCCATGGTGAAGCCCAGTTTTGTTTAACAAATTGGCAGGGATTTAATCTCCCTCACTTTTATAGAAACCAGATAGAGAGTGGGCAAGATTCAGAACTGGTGTAACTGGGTGCAACAAGAACAATGCTGGAGTAAATGGTGTGTACGTGGACACACTAACTCTGAATTTTACTGCTACCATTTATATTACAGTAGCATCTGCAGGCCCCAACTGAGATCAAGGTCCCATTGTGGTAGGTGCTGTACAAACACAGAGTAAGACATAATCCCTGTCCCAAATTGCTTACAGTTCAAATACACAAGACAGACAAAGGGTAGGATGGGAAACAGGGTCAGAGAGAGGTGACGTGACTTGCCCGAGATCACACAGCTAGTCAGTGGTAGAGCTGGGAATAAAATTCAGCTCTCCTGACTCTCAGTCCAGTGTTCTGTCTACCAGACCATGTTGCCCTTCTCCATTTGGCTATTGATGGAATTCAGAAAAGGGCTAGATAATTTTAGATCCAATATTTAGTGGCTGTTTAGGCTTAGGTAATAACAGTTATAAAAACTCATTCTTCAGGATGTAAGATGATGATCTTGTGGTCAAGGCAGCAGACTCTGGATTCTGCTCCTGGCTTTGCCCTACACTTCCTGTGTTCAGGTCTGGACATGTGGTTCTGGCTCTCCATTGGCAATGCTGAACAGATGCTCTTGAAATGCTAGTCGGCATTACCGAATGCAATTCTTTTTGTCTTTGCAGTTCTATCCCTGTGGAGGACCCTGACCAGGACAAATTGAATAGCCAACAAGATTCAGTGGAGACAACTAGTGAAGAGCCTTCTTTAGTGCCCAAGGGGAAAGATACTCCCCGCTCAAAGCTAAAGATGTAAGTCCAGGGAAGGCTGTCCCAGGAAAGGCTGCCCCTGAAAAAGCCAGGAATTAGCTGAAACGTCTGCAGGTGTTCCCTATTAGCTGCCCTCAGTTAAAGACTTTTTTTAAATCAAGGGTTTGGTCTTTAGAGAAAGAAGAGGCATGGGAGTGACTTATTTTGCAGGCCTCCTGGGCTTTCTGCTAGCTCCTCTCTAACCCTGATTATAAACGACATCTTTTTTTAAAATTGGTGCAGAGAGAAGCTAAGGAAAGGATCGGTGTCTTTTTAGCTTAGGATGCCACTTCTCTCCCTCCACTCAGGAGACAACTTGCTGCAGCAGGAGTGGCGAGTTTAATGGAAAAGGTGACTCTGTGTAATCTGACCTTTCCTTAAAAGTGCTGTAGGGAATGTGGTGATGCACAGAGATCCTCAGGAAAACATGCCATTTGTTTTTGTGCCTGCACCCCTATGTTAGTGAAGAGGAACTTTTAAACACTCCTTGTTTGGACTGAAGAGGGACTAGATGCCCAGCAGTGGAGTCAACAAGGGATAAAACAGGTCAGGTGTGAGGCACACTGGCAGACTGGTGTAGAGTTCTGAAGATTGCAACAGGGGATATGTGGGGCTATGTGCCATGATGCTGAGATGCATTTACCGAGCTATGGGTGGGTGAGGCGAGCCTGCGCAGAAGTGGGGGAGGCCCCTTGGTCCTGTACTTCAGCTGACCAGGACATCACCTCTTAGATGTTGGACTCTTAGATTTTCTTGTTCTGATGAGTCAGTACTGATTACATCAGTCAAGTTACTGTAGTCAGTATTAAAACAGGACTGACCAACAGACTGGACATTCACTCCCGGGGAATTTAAAAACATGCTTTTCTAAAAGGAGTAAAATAGCATTGTCTTGTGGAAAGCCACTTGCAAATTAATTCTTTTTAAATTAATGACACAGTTTTTTAGTACTTCCACAATAAGGGGGAGAAGGGAATCTGATTTTGTGCCTCTGAAGCCCTTAATAAGTTAAGTGATGTGTCTAGAGAAACATCCCCCTCATCTGTAGAGTTCAAGTTTTAGAGGAGTGCTGTCTAAACTTTTAGGCACCCTAAATATGTAGAACTTTTTGCAATCATCATAATCCTTGGTAAGGGCGAGAAATTGTTTAGAGTGGCCCATAGGATTTAATGAGGAGCAGTGGGAGGAAACTGAAAAAATAATATGTAGGGTGATTATTAGTAAAAGTATCTTCACAGTGAGGTCTCAGACTGTAGGATAATATGCCTGGGATAGAAACTCCATCCCTGGCAGTTGTTTAGAACTAGCCTAGACAAAGCAATTGACTGTACACTCCAGAAAATGGTTCTGGATGGACAGGTGAATATTATCACACAGTAGGCCACTCCCAACTCTAAATTTCTGTGGGTCAGATTCCACTCTGACATATGCCTGTGAATCTCCCACTGGACACAATGGGAATCTGCCCATGAATATACATAAGGACAGAATGTAGCCCAAAGAACCTATCAAAGCCTAAAATGAGACCTTAGATAGAGGCTGAATTCTGCTCTAAGGGCATGTCTACACTGCCCTGCAGTTTGGACTGTGAGGGTGTGAATAGCAGCATGCACCAAAATGCTGCACTGTAACTCCCCCATGTGGATGCTGTGGGCTCAAATTTACATATCCCTAGTTCACGCTAATGTCCTTCTCCTCAGTTGGGACTAATTGATTTGACAGGAGTTTCTCTGGTGTAACAGAGAGCTAAATTCAACCTTATGTTGCCGCTTTGGTTTGGTTTGTTGCACTTTGCTCCAACCCACAGTTAAGACTAATCTAGTCCTCTCCTGTTTTCTAATCAGAACCCCAATGGGTGGAGTAGGAGTGTGGGGTCAGGTCAAATAAGACATAATTAGGACTGTCTTGGGCACTTAAATGAGTTAGCCCATTTCTAAGGAGGCTGTTTTAATAGGTATCATATCTTTATATTGCTGAACTGTGCTTTTCCTAACACGGCTTTATTTTTCCCATATGAAATATTTAGGATCTGATTTATAGATACCTTCCCTCAAACTACAAGACAACTCAACCCCCTTTACCCTCTCTGTATTTTCCTTACTAGATTAAAGACTTTGACAGCCATGAAGTGCATCTTTTCAATGCAGCAGCAGCAGAAGCAGAAGAAAAACCAAAAACCTCAAATAGCACAAGCAAAAGACAGCAGAAGAACCAGTGAGGCTAGAAAATAGACACCCCAGGCATCTACTTCACACAGAGATACCTGTCCATAGCTACATCTTTCTAAACCTACTCTGCCATTTTGTCCAATCTGTTATATTTTGATTGTTAGTAACGGGAAATATTTACTTTTAAAATCTCAATATAAAATTGCAGTCAGCAAATGCTTCTTGGTTTGCTTGGTCTTTTTTTCCTCACTTAAAGAAGGTTCCTCCCCGTGTACACTGACCCCAGTGATTGCACAATGCCTGGAGAATTTCAGCTTGACAGAAGAACCAGAGAGAAACCAAATCATTGAGGATTCATGTGAACTAAGTGTCTGCTTTAACAAGTGTCCAAAGACATCCTAGAATGTCTTTGCAATGGAGGTAGGGGAATAAGCTAACACTGAACAAGTCCAGGTGAGCCAGGAACATAGAGGAATCTCTGCGGTAAGCTTGTTGGAGTATCTGCATATTCGAGGGCTTGCCATAAAGGTGCAAGAAGCAAAAAAGGGAGGATAACAGCCTGTTTAGATAATACTCTGGCAACCAGTATGATAGTACACTCAGTTCTATATGACTGGAGTGGCCCAGGACTGGGATAAACAAGAGATGCTGGCAAGCAGTACTGAGGTGCCCTGCCAGAGTTGTGAGAAGGGGGCTCTCCAAAATAACTAGGAATAAAGCAGGTCGGGATAGAGGGATTTTGACAGAGCTGTGGGGGTGACCCCACAATTGGAAAAGAACTGATACAGGTCAGGATGAAGGCATATTGGCAAAGATACTTCAGTGCGTCTCCAGGCAACCCCAACCAGTGGGCTCCTGCCATGTGGTGCTCTGGTCAGAATTTAAAGCTGCCACCCAGCCCTGAAATAGGATTCCAATCCAGTGCAACAGCTCCTGTGTCTGTCAGGAGGACATTTCACATCCCTTTGCCAGCAGGAGTGAATCTGCCCCATTGTCTGCAGATAAAAGAGGAAGGACATCAGGGAAGAGCTCCCAGCTGATTGGAGGTGGAGTTTATCTAACGTTAAACACATAACAAAACTGCACTGGCATAATGCCCTTGTTTTTAAATACATATGGAGAGCTACCTACCAACGACATTTAACGAGAAAAGGTGGGTGAGGTAATATCTTTCACTGGACCAACTTCTGTCAGTCAGGGAGACAAGCTTCTGAGCTTATACAAACCTGAAAAAGAGTCTCTCTAATATCCTGGGACAGACCCAGCTACAACACAACTGCAGTGGTATTTAAGGCAGGCTTCTTTCCTCATTCAGAACGTATAGATAGGCTTTTCTCCAGCACATTTAATCAAACTCACTTGGCTTCCAGGGGCACAGCAGTCTCAAAGAAGCCAGCTCAGAGTCAGCCACTGCAATAGCTGTAGATGCCAATGTTTCTTTAGCAATATTTGTTGTTTGCTTTTTATTGATACATTTGTTATCAACATCTGTCCAGACAATGGGTGGTAGAAAAATCTTGGCTCTTTCATTTAAGCATATAATCTGGCATGCACTTCAGCAATTGGCTTTGTATATGTTTAAAAAAAAATCCACCCTCATCTCATCTTCTCACATCCTTTTGAGATGATACATATTTTTAGGGTGTCCATCTCTCTTTGCCATCCCATGAGCTCTTGTCTTATTGGACTTGAATTGTCCAGTAGGTCATCACCAATTACACAGATTTGGATTTTCCTCTTGTATTAAAGTATCCCTTCAGGGCTCCCAACTATTGTCCATTTGTCTAGGAGCCAAAGGAGTAAGACGGTACCCTCAAGCAGTGGGAGGCACCTCTACTTTAAAAGAAGGAATGGGTGAAACAAAATGAACATGATCACTGTCTAACTATAAGAAAAGTAAAAGAGGTTAAGATTTTCATAGGCTAAGGGATTTAGATTTCAGAAGTCTTGAACAGATATTGTACCTTTGGGTCAATTTGATTAATGAACCTAGCTGAATAGCAAAAATTGAAAATCATCTTGCAATGAATGCATGTGCTGCAGACAGACAATTTCTGTATAAACTGCACACCCACCCATGTGGGGAACTGAGCCCAGAACCTCAGCCTTAGTGCCAAAAAACACGGCCCTCTGCCACTTGAGATCTCCTTCAGCTAGTAGTAGTAGCAGAACTCTTATCTCCTCTCTGTGGCAGACAGTGGAGATCAATATTTCTCATTCATTCATACACCCAGGCAGAGTATTTCAGTATTTCTTTCTTTCATCACATTTTTAGTGTAACATTTTTCTGTCGACCATTAAGGACATCTGTCATTATATTTAAAGGGACATTACCACAATTCAGATTTTGGATTTTTAAACAGTGTTTTATACAAATTGGCTAACATACAGCAATTTGGATATCTCTGAAGAACTGTGTAAGTTGTAAATATTATCTAATGTAGTATACTAAGACCTAATCTGCTTAGAACATTTCTGTTTCATTTAAACATTCGCACACATCATTTGCAACTCAAAAGAGTATCAGAATTGCCTTAGGGCTGCTGAAAAACCTAAAAGTGAAACCGATTATGACTGGGAAATGAAATTGATCCACTTAGTTTTACTGTCCAAGTTAAATGAAGTGTAAGTGGGGGAGGTGCAGGAAGGAAACAATAACAGTGAAGAAAACAAATTAGAATTTTTAAAATTCTTTCATCTTTCTGTTACTGGTATCACAGATAAAGCTTTTTCTGTTACATTTCTAGGTCTAGAATTTGCCCTGATTTACACTGTAATTTCTGTTCTCATGATGTCCCTTTAATTTGTTCACTTAAAGGTAACTGAAAAAAGCTAATGACTAGAACTGGGTGTGAGTGCACTGCTAAAGCACAGATGCATGTGGTGGGGAGAGCGAGAGAGCTTTGTGCTCCCCAGGAAGGGCCCCATCCTTACCAGTGCTGAGCACCTCCTGGAAGGTGCTGAATACCCTCAACTGCCTTGGCGAGTTGAGAATGCGCAGCTCCTCACAGGATGGGGACCCAACCTTGAGTACTTGGGAGACACCTCTGTGTTTCAGTAATTGAAGGGGAGTGCAGGGCTGAAGAGTCTCCCCTGCCAGCAGCTTGTTGCGTTGATTTTATTCTTGACTTCATTTGATTATTTCCCTGTCGTGTTTTGTTAGTGTCAGCAAGGAAGAAAATCAGTGCCATGAACTATCCATCAGACTTACAAGTTGCCCTCCAAGCCATAATGCCTAATTATTATCCAGCTGCTACATGTATCCTGTGTGGATTGACAGTGCAGATGGGCATCAGAGTGAGATGTACTAAGCCATTGTCTGAAATGTGCTGTGACCTTTATTCCTTTGTTCACTTTTTTTCTTCTCTAGGAATAAAGATACCTCGGGAGCAAAACATGGATCTTTAAATAGCACAAAGGGTACAAATAAAAAGCCCCTGCCATGAGAAATGTGCTTGCCAAAAGAGCTTGTGAAGAGTGCACATTGCAACCATAGCGATCATGGATTAGAGTGCTGACCTTCTAAATGATAATATTCTATCAGCATAACATGATGTACAGCTGGGATGTCAGGGTTGCATTCCCATTATTGTTCCTTATTATGAAGCATATAATAATGTGTTGCACTAACATAGCACCTTTCAGCCGAGGATCGCAAAGCAATTTAGAAATAATTATTAGCCCCATTTTACAGATGGAGAAAATGAAGTAAACAGAGATTAAAATGCCCTGCACAAAGACACCCAGGATATGTTCACATTGCATGGTAAACCTGGGCTTACAATTGCTGGACTTGGGTGTCACAGACAGGCTAACACGGCCATACTGCACTACGAAGACCTTCTGATATGGGTCTGCAGCTTGATATGCATCCACACTGCAAAATGACAGGACTTGGACCCGAGTTATAGCAGGACTCAAGCTGTGATCCACCCTCCTAGGGGGGTTCTAGGACCCAGGTCCTGAGTGCTTGCTGACCTGAGTCGGATTGATTTGTGTGTGGACGGAAGCACAGGCTTGGGCTCAAACCTCAGTCAGAGCCTGAACATAGCGTGAACTATAGACACACCCATCAAGACAAAGGTGAGATTTGAAGCCTGACTCCAAGTCACATGCTAGAATTACATAGCAATGCCACTTCTCTGGCTCACAATAGAAGAGAGTGAACCTCAACAGCTTTGGAGTTTTAGATAAGCATCAAAAGTTTGTACGTCCTTGTTCCATCCCAAACTGTGTCTCTTGGCTTCTCTTCTGTTCCTCAGTCTCTTTGAATGGGTCTTTTGTCTGCTTTTCTCCATACACAATTCACTTTGATGGCTCCTTTCATACCATCTCCCACTCCCACAGTGTGACAGATTTGCTTGTAAAAACATTTACAGTTGGAAAAGCAGATAAAATCAATGTGAACGTTTCCTCCGTCACTTTCTTCTGTCTCCGTTTCCTCTTTTAATTTTGACCTCAGCAACGGATGACAATAATAGTGTAAACATCTGGATTTTTTTTTCCACACCATAAGGTTCCCAAATGGAACCTTAAGAAGCACTGTGATTTCTGTGTCAGTGCATTCCCAATAGAAGGAGGGAAATGCTGTCAGGAAGGTGCTGACTGTAAACAGAGGTAACAAAATGGTGGTGACTGATCTTACATTTTCTGTGTGCTAAGAATTTTAGTCTCCCCTGGTACTGTGTTGTAGTTTTGTGATTCAGGATAATTGTTATGTGAAATTTTCCCTTTGAATTGTGACTCCAGCCCTACAGGTTCCTTGGGCTCTCCAGGGGTCAGTGAATAATTTCCAGAAGTCAGATATGTAAATGTGACCTAATAGTGTGGAGTGAGCTAAGCTTTCGTTACTTCTTAGCCTTCCTCATACCAGAGCCAGGAGGCAGACTGGGATGGAACATCATTTGACTCTGTTTTGGTGATGCAGCCTTATGAGCCAGCATTGCTTACAAGGGGTGAGTGAGGCATAATTGTTCAAACAAATGCTACAGGGGACTCCTATGGATGTTAATGGGTATCAGTGGGAAAGATTATACCTGTAATTTTCTGACTGCAGATTCTGAAAATTGGACATTTTTACCCAAGGGCACCACTACTGAGGAGAAGATACTTATGCAGATGGCTTTAGGCATAAGTTAAGTAGGGTTGCCCATCTGAGGGATGTAGTACTGGGATCACCAGAGTCATGCAGGCCCAAACCTCCCTTCTTCAGCTGTAGAGCTTCTGCTTGCCCAAAATGGCATCATGTGCATCTGAGGCCTTGATTCTCAGCTACATCTAAGAATAATTTTTGGAGTTCCTTAAAGCCAATGCAAAGGATTCTGGGGAGCACGTGAACATGACTGGAATAGAAACAGGGACGTCTTTGTGAGGGAAATGACACTGGGAAGGAACTCTATGTTGCTGAGCTGGACAAATTGATGGGGGGTGGGGAGGGAAGCATCTGGGATCAAGAGGCACAGGTCCCCTCTTCACTTACCTCAGCTCCTGGGCCGTTTCAGGGAGCAGAAGTTTGAGCCCTTTCCTTGTTTTTGGAATGGGCCAGAGTTACTCCTCCTGACGCTCCTATTGGTGATCTTTAGTGGCTGTTTCCATATCCATTCAATACAGATAGCAAGTTATCAAGATTGTGAGAACAGGTATAAAATTCCTCTGCCAGCTCTCAGAGCTTTTTTTCTTCTTCACCTTTCAATAAAGCAGGCAAGTGCTGGATGCAATAGCTTCATAACAAAGTGCCCTCTGGAGCGTGTGATAAATTAATATGGGCCAGAAAATTGCCATAATTAAAACAACATTTTATTGCCGTAGCTGTCTATTTCTTCCCCATATTATCTAAGAGATGCTGTGTGATTTTACACAACTGATGCCTGTATTAATCCTGTGGGGCAGAGGAGGACAGAAAGGAATCTAGATGAATAGTTAAGATCACAAGGGAATAATTACCCTTTTGTTTATCATCTATCTATGATATGTTTGAGTCACTCACCATGGTATCTAGGCAGTATAATCACAATAGACCCAAGGGAAACAATCTACCCCACCATGCTCTTGGAGAACATAAAATCCTGGATTGCTACTACTAAACTCAGCCCTAAGATTTAATCTTTCTAAAGCAGTGAGCATGAAGATATTAGGCCTGATTCATGTCTCCCTTGCAGTGATGTAAAACCAATTTAACTCCATTTAATTCAGTGGAGTTACACTGGGGTAAACCTGATGTGAGAGGAGAATCTAGCATCCCAGGACCTTTAAACAATAGCCCAATTATTTATCAAGGAACTACAGTCCCAAAGGGTGAAATTAATCCCTTCCCCTCACAAAGCCCAGGTAATCAGACTTCAGGCAATGAACTAGGCAGACATCAAGGGAATGGAATTCCCCAATACGGCACAGCCCCTCTGCAAGCTCATGGGCTGGAATAACAACTAGTGTCCGTGCCCCTCTGTACCCCCTTCACGGAGGTTTTGGCTATTGGATCTATATAGTCACAGATCCTGTGGATCCCCTGAATTCCTGTCACAACCTCCTGCACCCACACTTTGTTCCAGCTTATCCAGAGTGCTGCTCTGGTGCACACTGGATATGGGTCATTCCTCAATGTACACCCAGCTTCAGCAGGACCAACAGCTGTCTGGATTG
Organism: Chelonia mydas; assembly: GCF_015237465.2. Classification (NCBI taxonomy): domain Eukaryota; kingdom Metazoa; phylum Chordata; order Testudines; family Cheloniidae; genus Chelonia; species Chelonia mydas. The sequence goes on along the minus strand of NC_057853.1, from coordinate 19,435,596 downwards.
TCATCTCCAGGCATCTCCCTCCATCTGGAAACTGACAGCAGAGCCTCAACTCGGGCTGAGGCTTTGCTTCCGGGAAGTAAAATGAGGCAGACTCTCACCCACCACCCCTTGGCTTAGCCTTAAAGCTGTAGCTGCGCAATTTCCCATAGAATCATCTCTCACATGAAGAAAAAGCGCCCTCTCATCAGGGTGATTTCAAGTGAATTTTGTTGTATAGCTTCGTAGTAGCTTCCTGAATCACAAGGATTGAAACAAGAGAGCTTTCGAGTCTGCCACAGCCTGCTGCCCTGAGAAAGGGATATCATCAGCCATGACGAAGACATGCTGCACCGCACCGTATATCCCTATCAGAGACACTTACAATCTGTGCAACTCAGTGATGTGCTCTGGTAAGGGAACCCAGTGCCAGCTGGGAGAATGTAACTTATCTCAGCATGGGAAAATGTAACTTATCTCAGCAGCCTTAATCCATGTGGAACACATCCCAGCCATATATTCTGTAGACAGCCTGGATTATTTATACTGAAAATCTTTGGTGTGTAACAAATTCAAACTTCCATTTAGTACAACAGCATAAAAATCAATATATTTAGCGAGTGGCATGCACTCAACCGTGAGTGCCAACATCAGGGCAGGCTGTCAAGAAGCAGGGCAGAGACCCCCAGACTGGTTGTATGTTCTATAATTAGATTTTGCCAACCCATCAAGAGATGTGAACTCCTGAAGCCCTATAACAGTCTTACCACAGCGTCACAGCTAGTCCCTTTGGACACTCCAGTCTATCTTGCCACCCAAGCAAGCTGGACTTAGTTATAGTTGGTTGCTTCCTGTCTCAAGGGACCAGTCACTTAACCAACGTCATTGTCAATTTATACCCCATCTCTCACCAAAGACAATGCTTGTAGCCAATCCTGTAATAAACTAACTAAAGATTTATTAACTAGGAAAAATAAATGAGAGGAGTATTATAAAGTGAAAGCAAGAAAACACATATACACAAATGAGTTATAGTCTATGGCAGCGTTTCCCAAACTGTGTTCTGCAGAACGCTGGTGTTCCACACAATGTGAATAGGTGTTCCATGAAAGAATCTAGAATTAAATTTTGACTCTTGCACTTGATTTTTCTACTACTTTATATGCGCTTTCCAGTTAGAAATTGTTAGCTCAATTTATTTTAAATTTGTATTTTTGCTTTGTTTTATAAAATAAAATATATTTGAGCATAAATAACGCAATTTTTTATTTGAAAACCAAACAACTACAAAAATATATTTCAGTATTCCGTAATAGGCTAAAAAGTGTTCCATGGCCAAAAAAGTTTGGGAAACACTGGTCTATGGTTTTAAAAGGTGACAGAGTTCTAGTAATCTGTCAGCTCTGAATGGCTTTAGGACTAACCCAGGTTGACCCTGGGGAGCTCTGATTTTGTTTCATAGCTCTGGCCTGATGACAGTCCAAACAGCAAAGAGAGATGAAAAATTTTCTTGTCGGATGTTTTTATTTCCTTTGTCCAGAATTCAGATAGTGGGACAATGCCTGTTGCACTACCCTCTTCATAAAAAGAAAAGGAGTACTAGCGGCACCTTAGAGACTCACCAATTTATTTGCTGTAGCTCACGAAAGCGTATGCTCAAATAAATTGGTTAGTCTCTAAGGTGCCACAAGTACTCCTTTTCTTTTTGCGAATACAGACTAACACGGCTGCTACTCTGAAACCTACCATCTTCATGCATGTGAAGAGGCAATTAACAAAGTCTTTGTATTGTGATGTCCGACAATGGCCCAGTTAGTTTTGATAGGCCTTCTTGATGGTTACAAGACAATCCCTCCTGACGCGGTTCACAGTTTCAGAACAAACATTTTTACAGGCCTAAAGAAAAAATTTAACTATTACCTTATAGCACATGATAACATATTATAAATGAGATAAGCGCATGCAGCAATTTACAAGTCTTAACACATTTTTATAAATTCAATACCCATCTTAACCATACTAACAAACAGGTGAAACAGACTGTTTGCAGCAGTGAATTTGTCAGTGCTCAGCGGAGGCCTAAAGCCTTGGCAGGAATGGACACCTGTTCTGCCACAATCACAGACAACTGATATGCTCTGTGGGAATTTACAGTAATGGTGTCTGCTAATTAAAGCACAGGACCAGGGACCAAGAGGGCTAAACTCAGATTTTTAAAATTGTATACATTTTAAATTTGCATGTGCAGTTTTGCATAATTTGCATGTGCAGTTATCACAAATAGCCATGCAATTGCAGACATAAATAAAGCATACGTATAGCACTAAAAAAAACAGAGCCCCGCATTCACTCCATGTGAACTTGGGCAAGTCACTTAACATCTCTGGGCCTCAGTTTCCCAATCTACAAAACAGGGATCATAAGAAGCTACGTCACAGGGCTGTTGCAAGGCTCAATAATTAATGCCTTTAAAGCACTTTGATATGCTCGATGAAAGGCACTAGAGAAACAAGAGCCATACTGTACACCCACTCTCCTGATTAAAAGATAACAAAGAACTGGCTTTCCAACCACTTTTAAACAGAATGCAGAGAATTCCAAAGGCTAACACCTGCAAGAAAATCTTAACAGCTCAGACAGTGAATGCACTCTTTTCTGTACACCTTCCTGGGTATGTTCTTCTAGTCCATTATTTAGGTGCCAGAATGAGTCAAGGTTTGCATATTTCATATCCGTGCTTGATGCTATAGGTCATCTCCTATACCATACACACACCCCATTTATAGCCATTCATTTACACCAGAAGCATTGCAATACGTAGTACCTTGTGACAGCTGTGAAGAAAGCTGTCCATCACCCCTGCAATGTAACAGCAACTTTGGAAGGCCAGGAATAGCCATATGAAGAAGTGAAATAACCAGGGTAAGGCTAATGGAGTTCCTACAGTCAAGATACAGCACATCTAGATGACTTCTGTTAGAGGGACCCCGTGTATATGTTCTGTTAAGAATTATGACTTCCCATACTGTGACACTAGACTTGACTGATTCTTGCTGTACAGGATGAAGGAGCACCTTCTAGATGACTGAGCAAAGCTAATTATTCATATATGTTCGAAAAAGCAAAGAAAGTGATGGTTCAAGGACAATAACACCCAATTACTGGATGTTCCCAGAGAGGTCCAGGACACTAATCCAATAGAAGAGGTTTGGTGCACAATGAAATCTCATCTGTGTATGTAAAATCATGTAAGGAGTTTTAAAAAAAGCTCAAACAGAGTTACTGGATGCAATAAGGAAGGATGGAAAAAGTGGAGAGGTGGGGGAGATGTGTGGAAGAAATATGGGCTAAACCCCCTCAGATTTACTGGCTGTAATAAGGCTAAAAAAAACCCAATTAATAGTGGACAGCTAAAGAAGATTCATTAATCACAGCCACATGATTCTCTTAGCCTCAGCGGAGGAAACTGTTAGAATTTATAGATTGCAATGTTATCCTAAAGGCCACCATTGCAATTGGCACCAAGTTTACCTGAGCAGAGATGCCCAAGATCGATGGGGCACAAAGACTCAATTATTATTTCAGCCCAGCAAGGGGTCCCTCCCAGTCTGGTGGGGCGGCACATTGCTGCGGTGCTGTGGGGAAGTTTTTATTGCTGCTGCTTAGTTTGAAGACTGACACTTTTGACCACCACCACTAAGGCCCCAACTGAGCAAAGTAGCTATGCACTTGCTTCACTTGAAGAGTGTGTTTCTGTCCCATTGAAGTCAGTGGGCTTTAAGCCTGTGTTTAAATGTCTTTTGAATAGGGCTAGAGTTAAGCACATTAATTTTTAATTATTATTATTTGTATGGCAATAACGCCTAGGAGTGTGCTGGTCATGGACCAGGACCCCTTGTGCCAGGTGCTGTACAAATACAGAACAGACAGCCCCCAAAGAGCTTATGCTTAATATTAGCTTGTGTGTAAATGCTTTGCTGAAAGAACACCTAAATCATTCCTGACATACTGTATTACTGGGGGGGAGAGAGGGGGGAGAATCAACTGTAAGATGAAGTTGGTGAGATATTTTATTCATGCCAAACAAAACAGAATTCTAAGAATTCTGAACATCAGGGGAGTTTTCTAACTGCCTTCCAGTCAGACCGCACCCATCTCATAACATAGGTACCGACTCTATAGATGCTCCAGGGCTGGAGCACCCACTGAAAAAAAGCAGTGGGTGCTCAGCACCCACTGGCGGCCCTGTGGGTCAGTGCCTCCCCCTCCCCCAGCGCCTCCCGCCCACTGATGGCCCTGCTGCTCAGCACCTCCCCCTCCTTCCCAGCACCTCCTGCCCACTGCGGATCAGCTGTTCTGCAGCATGCAGGAGGTGCTAGGAGGGGGGGGAGGAGCGGGGGCAGGAATAGGCGGGGAGGGAAGAGGGGAGGCCGGGGGCAGGAACAGGCAGGGAGGGAAGAGGGGAGGGCGGGGGCTTGAAAGAAGGGATGGAGTGGAGGTAGTGCCTGGGGCAGAGGCGGGGTCGAGCACCCCCTGGATAGAGAGGAATTCGGCACCTCTCATAATAATAAATAGCCATATAACCCTAAGCCCAACAGAAAAGTTTCTGTTAATATTTAAAAACTCCAATCAAAACAACTGCTTTTAAATAACCATTTTTTATTCCCCTGCTCTGTGTGCAACAAACATTTTTCAGGAATGAGAACCTGAAAGTGAACTGGAATATACACTAAAGTGAAGCTGACTTCATTGTGTTTCCTTTGCCGCACTGAGAGAAGTATACAAAGCAAACAACAGGCACAAACCGTGAAAAGTAAATTGGGTTTTTAAAATTCTTGCAGCTGGTTACGTAGGTAAAATCATTTGTTATATGACTTAAATTGGCAGTGTCCCCTTAAAAAAAGGGGGCTGAAAATGCAGAAAGAATATACATTTGGAGTCCCATGTCTGTAACACTTTAAAGTAATGGTGACGCTAATGAATGCTAAATTACAGTGGAAATCCGATACAAGGATTCCTGGCACCTAGATTATAATGACAGAACTTCATAAGGCATAATGAATATACCATAGGAGTGAATAATGATTAGCTCATTATATTAAAATGTTACCTATTTTTCTCTATTAAGGAAACATTCATTCATTTGCTCTCCCAACAAAGCAAACACTTCAGGAGTCCCTGTTATTCTTTCTACAACGTTGTTTGGTTTGTCAGTGATAACCGTCTTCTTGGGTATTGTGATATATTGGAAGGGATAGTAAGAGTCTTGTTGTTGTAGTGTTAGAACAAAGGACTATATTAATCTCATAATGAACAAACAACTAATTGCTGAGGCTTTTTGGTTGCTTTGTATGGATTTCACTTTCGTGTTCTATTTTTCAACCCATCTTCATCTTTTTTCTATTTAATTGAATGTATTTAATTAGTGCTGATGAAAGGCACCAGACTGACAGGAAAATGAAGTCTTCTACTCGTCCACAGAACAAGGGAAGCAAGCACAAGGGCAGGAAAACCTCCCCTACTCCGACCCTCTCACATGTCTCAACTCTGTCCTAGAGGAATCACCTCTAGGGGTTAGAGGGTAGTTTGGTTTTTCCAGGCCCACTCACTCTTCTGCTAAGACAAAGAAACCAGATATAGTTCTCTTGGGTTTTGTAAAATGGGTACCTGTCCACGCTAGGAGCTAGGCTTAGAGCCCATGTGACATAGCTCATGCCTTGGCCATCATATAGTCATGACTCTCAGTGATTGGTCTCCAGGCTTAGATTTAAAGCAGAGGACTAATAGTGAAAGGATCATCTAATCTCATCTCTATATGAATTGTTGTAAGTGTGTTCATGTATTTATACACCCAACAATGTCTTCTCTTAGAGGGTTGCTGGCGACCCAAAAAACCTAAATAGTTTCATAGAGAGAATGGGTGGCTCTCATGTGATTTGAGAGTCAGGCAGTAGACTAACATGACAGATGTCCTCAGGACCATATTATTATATATTTAATGAGGCTTCACATTCATCAGCCTAAACACACTATGGTTAAAAAAATAATTAAATAAACTCCCCCCTCAACTATAGCAGCAGAACATTCACTAGGTGGAGATGTCTTCGTTTGAAAAAACCGCGCTCAGCGAATGGAGTGCTCTGGCCCTCTGTGGGCACTGCTGTAATAGGGAGATGAACTGAGATGCTTGTCCTATTCCTGAGCCAATCCTCAACTGGTTTGGATTCTGGTCAACTCAAATTTGGACCGACAACAGGTTTAGTAGCTACGAGTTGCGTGAGCTTCATAAACTCTTCTGTGGTCCTGCCACCAGAGGGAGACAAAGAGCCACCCTCTTAATGTTAGTTATATGGTCACTAAAAAGATGGGCCTGAACCAAATTTCTGCATCCAAACACCCTAGAATTTTGGGGAATCCTAGGTGCTCAAGCCCATCTGTAGCTGTCACAGAAACCGAAAGTCTCTATCGGCTATAACAGCACGCCTGTTGGTTCCCAGTCCAGCACAGAGGAAACTCACACGGATATTAACCCTGTGCTTACAACTTCTTCATAAATGAATGTGTTTGGAGCCAGTGCAGAGGATGTATGAAAATGGCATCCTATGACAGACAGCCCCCCGCACTGGCTGAAGCCCATGCCCGAAGCAGCAGCTGTGAAAATGTGTGCTTCCCTTTTAAATAGCAAGATAGAAGATCAGGAACCTCCTCGGGAGGGGTTGAGTGCAGGAGTCTCACAGTGTGAAGCCAGATAGAGGGGTAAGCAGACAGACACCTCCTCAGGTAATTCTTGCTGCTCCTCTGAAAATCCATTAATCTAATGGTGTTGAACATGTTGCTTGGTGGGATTGGTGTTCCTGATCCAGGCAGGAGCACAGCAGCCTCCAGCCATGGAGACTTCTGCAGGGAAGGTTTCACTGCCTGTCTGGGTAATTGGGTGATTAATGAGATATGCCCCTGACAGACAGTTGCATGTACCTGGCAAGAATGCTAATTTCCATATGCACAAAGCTTGGCAATTCACCAGGCAGAAAAAGTTCCTACTTTCTTCTCAGAGCCTGTATCAGGATCAATGATAACCTCAAGCAAAAATACTGGAATCCTCCATCCTCTCTCACCCCTTCAGCATTGTTATTGTAACAATATATGGGGTGTCAGCATGTCTGAGATTAGTGAATGGCCTGAAGCAAAAGCCCAAACTTTGCTCAAGGTCTGTATATGATGGCTCAGACCTGTTTCTGTCAGATATTCTAGTGAGGGACATCGTTGCTCTGAAGAAAAGCTACCATCAGTGATTCTTTACTTCGATATCTATCATATTTACAAAGCACCTATAACCTTGGTATTCAAGTGCTGGAAATATAAATATATACTAAAGATGGCCATTCTGCAGAGGAAATCCTACATCCTTTAGATCATGCGTTTGTAGCCTGTATTTGGTAATGTCAAGAATTAAAGTGTGTTATGGTCAGAATAGTGATAGTGTAAAAATGGCACCATCTTACTCAATTTACATACATCCTTCCCTGGGTGTCTTAAAGTCACATCAGATTACTGGGAGAAAAGCAGTTTATACTGTTGTCCAGGAGCCAATACAGCTTCTGGAGAGCAAGTTAGATTCCATTCCGCATTGTCAAGGATGCCTGTTAAATTCCAGACTGAGGAACATTAATTACTAATAGTATGGGAAACAGAAAGAACCCAGCTGGGTTTTCTGTTCCCTGGTGGTGATTGCTGTAGTAGCAATTAGAAAAATCATGTTTTGACTTGCAAAATGAGCAAATTTGATTTGGAGTTACTGAAAGAGACTGCAGAATTCTGTTGTGCTGGTAGGCACTGAAGGTTAACATGAGAGACCTCACTACAACCCTGCAATACTGAATGACCAAGTCCTCTTTCCCTCACACTTGCTATCTCTAAAACCCAACTAGAAATGGTAAAAACAATTCTAATGTTGCTGAATTTTTTAAATTGAAATCTCAAATTTCAACAGAAAAAAAAAGTGGATGAGGGATTCCTGAAAAAGTTTAAATCAACTAACTAATCCCAATTATGCAGTCACTCTTCTGAATTCAAAGTGCACAGGTAGTTGGAGCAAAGTGACTCTCTCAATGTCTCGTCTCAAGAGATTTCCAGCCCAGTTTTGCAAATGCAGGAGATTCAGATAGTTGGGATAAACACCCAAACTTATAGGTGGTTACCTGACCTGAACCTTTAAGCTGTTTGAAGGTCTCCAGTTTTCACGTGAGGTTCTCACAATTGCTTCAATGTGACTTTTAGATCTTCCTTTGGTTTTGCATTTTGATTTTGCATTTATTCTCATCTCCACATACACCAAGCTAGAGGCAAATTGGATGTGAAAAATGTCAGTAAAATAATTATAACTCTTGTAACCAACTGCAATGTAAAGGTTTAGACAAAGCTCAGATGAGGAGGGAGTATGACATCTCTATGCTATGTTAATATAGTGAGGAGTCCTGCAAAATCACAGCATGGTCCAATTCTAGCCTTTCTACCTATAATCTGTGGTCCTCATTCATTGTGAAATTCCCACTGCTTTCTGCTGTTCTGACACTATAAAGCAACAGTAAAATCAGCTTAATTGGCAAGTTAAACTGAGTTTATGGCTCCTCTGCATCACTGGAGAGGCTCAAAACAACCAGAGCACTCTGATTAATCTGTCCCTGTATCTTTAATATGACCCGTTTATAGGTCTCTGTTTATCAGCTTTTATATCTCTCTGCCACTGGCTTTCTTGGTCCAGTGCAACCACATTTGCTCAGTCCTCACCTAGAGAAGTCTGAATGCAAGGGAATGTGTCAGGGTAGTGTTTTCCATGTGTGCTACTGTCCACTAGGTATTTGAAAGTCACTCAGTTAATTAAGATTCATGGCATTTTGAGGCTGATCTTGAAACAAGGTCAAAATGGTAAAAAGCTCTTCCCCATCGCCCTTGCTCCAAATATTCTAATCTGTCACTAGGCTAGAAACATGTCAACAAAGATGTAACTACTTTATGTAACCACTCTCCCTTATTCCCTTAGTGACCCCTGTGTGTGTTATCATTTGTCATGTTATGACTATATCTTAAATTGCAAACTCTTTGGGGCAGTGACCATGTGTTTTATTCATGTGCACAGCACCATTCACACCTCTGGTGCTCAGTAGCTATGCTTTTATAAACAGATAATCCCATGCAGCAGCAGAAGAAATACCTTATATTTCTTTTGTCCCTTAAAGGCAGTCCCATCCTGGGGCACACTGGGAGGTTCAGAGAAGGGTAGAGCTTGCACTGCCACTGTCTGAGGTGTGGATAAAGAGTGGTTTTTCATTCTCCAGGGCAGTCAACATGACTGATGCTGGCAGACCATGTGCCAGCTCATGCAAGGCCCAGGGCTGCAAATCATCTCTGGGTTAGTGTAGTTAAAATAGATATTAGTGTTATAAGAGTGCGTTTAGTGTATAGACTTTATGGAATGCTTGTAGAAGGCTGCAGGTATTAATCCTGCTTATAACATCTGTACTACATGGTATGAAGTTATGTTGAGTGTTTGCATTGTAAAACTCTGTAAGTGTGTAACTCACCAACCCAGGAAAAAAGCATTAATTAAGATAAAGTGCTCGGTCCTGCATACAAGATGGTCCACTGAAGGCAGATGAGGCATTGTGTAGCATCAAAGGACAAAGACCTTATTTGCATCCCTAACTCCGGTAAGGAAGGAAAAGCCCACACATGAACTCACCCATCAGCTTGGACTCTGGGATGAGGGGGGGAATAAAAGTCCCTGACATGGAGAAACTGGATGGGTCTATGCTGTCTGGGCTCTGAGGGACAAAGATTCCTAGCCATATAGAGCTGCTTATTACAGGAGCTGATATTACCTTTTTAAATCTAAGACTGTAACTCATTTGTGTGTATATATTTCCTATTTTAACCTTGTAACCAATTCAGATTTCTTTTCCTAGTTAGTAAATCTATAGTTAGTTTGTCACAGGATTGGCTATAGGCAATTGTCCTTTGTTTGAGATCTGAGTCCAGCTGACCTGGGGTAAGTAACTGGTCCTTTGGGGCAAGGAGTAACCTGAATATTGTTGTGATTTTTGGTGTAAGGTACCATCTGTCACATAGTCCAGCTTGCCTGGGTAGCAAGATAGTCTGGGATGCCCAAGAGAACTGTCGGTGACTCCATGGTAAGACTGTTATTTAGGAATTCACACTTGTCACTGGGTTGGTGAAATCTAATTAAGAACACACCACCACCTTGGGGTGTATGCCATGCTTTTTTGACAGTCTGCCCTGAGTTTGGCAATCATGGCTGTGAGCCACTCCAGACAGCATGACAGTGGCTATGTCTGTCTGTCTGTCTGGGAGAGAAAGAGGGATGGGTATGTGAGTGCACGCCTGCACTCGATTGCTACAAATGAGCTCAAAACAAGATATCCCAACAAATTTCATGGCGGAGGAGGGCTAGAATCTGAATCCTGATCCACAGGCACATGTTACAGCGAGACCATATCTCTAGACTGGCCTGACTCTCAGCCCCACTTTGGGGTGTTCCAAATCCAGGTCCAAATGCAGTGGCTCAAACACACCTGTAGTCATTTCCTTCTTTGCCATATCCCCAGCTATGGAATGATAAAGAGGATCAAGTACAATGTCTTGCAGAGCGGCACCCAAAGGGAAACGTACTTAGAGAAGCTGCTGAATGGTAGATTTTTCTCTTCCAGTCAAACTTAGATCTGGACTGAGCAGTTGCAATTCCATTCAAATGAATGGAGTTGCCCCTGCTTACAGCAGTTTGGAATTGGGACCAAGTATTCATTATTATTATTTTGCAGCATGTGCCTATTAAAGGGCTGATTCCACTTCATTTATATCAATGGCCCATAGGAGTGGGAGCGGGCACCAAAATGCACAAGTTTATCTTAGGGTGAGCAAGCAGGTGTAAGGACCCCGCTGTTTAGATAATAAGCCAGACAAATAACTTACCACATTCTTTTCTGTCTGAAGACATTGGGTCTGTGCAAGTAACCCACCCCCCCCATCAAAAAAATCCAAAGTCATTTTCTTTGTGTGTGTTTGACCGTTCATGTTCAGTAACGCTGCCATTTAAGAAATAGGGTCATTAATATCCTCTTCTTTTTTTTTTATTGGGATTCACTTTAATTCTCCCTTATTTATTTCACACACAGTCAGACTCAAAGTGCTGCGAAGGGAACCAATATCTGGCTTTTACTGCAGGTCTTGGCAGTAGTTGCTGCTGCATCAGAAGTAAATATCTACACCCGCCCCTCCAGCCCCCTGCACCTAATAGAAGTTTTATGACTGTTGCAAGAACGCTGGACTATCTGACGTGGTAATTCCAATAAGCTTCTCTCTCAAGCCTTGGGGACAGCGGAGAAAAGCTAATATATCTTGATTTTTATTACAGGCTTCACTTCTCTCACACTCTGATGAGAGAAAGACAACATTTAAAGCAATGTGGAATTTTACTGCTCTGGGGAGGAGTTCAATATAAAGTGAAAATTACAGTGTATGGAAACCAGGGGATTGGAGTAACAGACATAGTATTTTATTAATACCCTAGAGTCGTAATGACTGCAGGGCAGTCTCTCCAACAGACACCACTTATCGTTTAAGGGCTGGTTAATAACTGCATTTGTTGGTTAAGGTAAGCGTGTGTTAACAATTAGACAGGGATTCTGATGGCTTTTCTGTTGCTTTTGGTTTTTACACACAGGAGATGGCAATTTGTGAGGATGAGGATAAAACGGGGGAGGGGAAAGAATGGCAGTTTTCACATTGTTTGATTATATAACTCCCTGATGGCTACTTTCCTGACATGTGATTGGGACTGTGCGCAGTTTCCCCTTTCCACTGAACAAATATGCTAGAAATATACACAGCTATTCTTTACTACCACTCCGTCCATAAAGATTAAGATCACACCATTTAAAGTTGAATGACAGTTCCTGGCATTTACCCTAGTACCAAGTGGAAGTCTACTGTATGGAGCTTCCTTAGACTCTGACTTTGAGGGAATCCATTGAGAACAGTTTCAGATGACCCACACGCCTGCTGCTTTCAGAATTTAGAGAGAGCAGGGATTTGTTTACTAAAGAATGAAGGATATAAAAAATAGCCAAGGTTTCTGATTTGCAGGCTGGATTCTGTATGTTCGAACACTAAATAAACCCAAAGAACTTTAAGCTGATGGAACAATGAATGTATATATATACATATATATATATAGACACACACACACACAAAAGTTTGGCTCTAGATCAGAGGTGGGCAAACCGCAGGCCACATCCAGCCTGTGGGACCCTCCTGCCCATCCCTTGAGCTCCCAGCTGGGGAGACTAGCCCTTGGCCCCTCCCCTGTTGTCCCTCTTCCCCCACAGCCTCAGCTCGCCGTGCCGCCAGCGCTCTGGGCGGCGGGGCTGCGAGAGCCGCTGGCCTGCCCCAGTGCTCTAGTCTGCGTGGCGGCGTGGCTGGCTCCGGCCAGGCGGTGCGGCTGCCAGTCCTGGTGCTCTGAGCAGCATGGTAAGGGGGCAGGGAGTGGGGGGGTTGGATAAGTTGCAGGGAGTCCCAGGGGGCAGTCAGGGGACAAGGAGCAGGTGGCAGTCAGATGGGGCGAAAGTTCTAGGGGGTGGTCAGGGGATGGGGAACAGGGGGGTTGGATAGGTGTGGGAATCCCGGAGGGCCTGTCAGGGGGTGGGGGTGTGGATAGGGGTTGGGACAGTCAGGAGACAGGGAGAAGGGGGGTTGGATAAGGGATGGAGTCCCAGGGGGGCAGTTAGGGGCAGGGGGTCCCGGGAGGGAACGGTTGGGGACAAGGAGCAGGGGGGGTTGGATGGGTCAAGGGTTCTGAGGGGGGCAGGAAGTGGGAAGGGGTGGATAGGGGGCAGGGGCCAGGCTGTTTGGGGAAGCACAGCCTTCCCTACCCTGCCCTCCATACAGTTTCAGAAACCCGATGTGGCTCATAGGCCAAAAAGTTTCCCCACCCCTGATCTAGATACTGACCCAGATTTGAACATCCACAAAAAGATGAGATTTTAATTTTGGTTGTTTTTCTGTTTTGGTTTTTTGTTCAGGAGACAGGGAGACAAATTCCCATCTGATTCTAAAATTTCCCTTAATTTATGGGTGTTTGGATCAGAGGGTTGGTTTGAAAGTGTCCCTTACCAGTATCAAGGAGAAAAGTTTCTCTCCCACCCCAGCTGTATTATATAATTAACCAAAGCACTAATTGTTTTCAAGCCACCCTGATTTAAAAGCAGCCTGAAAGTTGTTAATATCTAGGGCCAAATTCCCCTCTTGGTTACATGAGGGGAGAATTTATCATCTGAGATTAGTTCTTACAAAAGTTACTGGGAGAACAGAAAGCATGTCAAGGGATCATGATGATGGCAGGCTGTGCCAGCTCAGGGTTTTCGCTTATAGTTACATAGTCTTAAATACAGTTGCTAGTGAGTAGCACAGCAATGAATCCTGCTGTGGTGTGTGCTCTTAATTTGTAGGGATTAATTTAGTGCTTATGAGGTTTTGGGGATTTACAGTATTAAAACCAGGGCTTTGTGTGCTGCTCAGCAAATGCAAACTGCTGGTTTCTCCTTCTGCTTGTCCTCTCTTCCTTCTTTTCAGCCCACCAGGCCAGTGCTAAGAGTGCAAAAGAAGTTAGCCCCTTACATCTTCCACCTATGTAAAAAATAAACTGCCCCTGTCCTTTCAGTTGGAGAAGTTATTCGATACTCCCTCTTTTAAAAATATAAAGGCTGCACCATGGTGTGCAGAAGGGCTGCTATGTTCCATCCTAGAGGTGGCTACAATTTCACTGGTGAGTGGATGATCCCTATATTGTATGTGGAAAGTTCCATTTTCAAATATATTCTTTTGGACATCCACTTCCCACATTTTGATGCTCACTTCAGGGGTTAGGTAAGGAAATTCGTATTTTACCTGCCTGAGTGTTGATTTGCAATCCAGCTGCATGATTTGTATTTCCAGTTGGCACCCAAAGTCTGAAAACTGGGCCCACAGTTAATTCTGGGCTCCTGCAGGGTCAACCACAGTCTAAATATAACAATGTAATTATTATTCTCAATTTATTATTATTAGAGATGGTTTCAAGCAACCATATTTCTGCTGGATCTGGAGGGTTTGGATCTGGATTTTTAATATCCCCAAAGTTCAAGGGTGTCTGGAACGGAGATTGTATTTCAGATCAGTCTTCATTTATTATATTAATGCTACTAATTTTGTTGGCTAGTTCTGGTATGTCCATAGTAATAAACTGCATTAGGTTTCCTGGTCTGCTCTATTGATTGTGTGTAAGCAATGCATGAAACTCACAATACCTGGCTTATGTGAACACTACAGTATTTAAATTTTGTTATGGTCCCTTGTCCAGCATGAAACCAAGTTCATTAATCTTACAGGTCATTCAAAAGTTTCTTGTTACTGTTCTTGGGCACAAATCAGTGGAACCCACATTACAATGCATTGTCTCACTGCTCCCTATACCAACAGGAACAGGAAAGTTTGAAACAGTCTCCATTGTATTTCATTTTTATAGCCCAATGGAGATTAATGTCTAGGTCCCAGATACAATTAACCTTTGTTTGGGATTGCTACAACCCATACGCTCTTCCCATACCCAACCAACTGTATTTAACTGAATATACCAATAGGTGATGGAGATGTACATTGCCCAGTGAAATAGGGTGTACTGCTGAGCGTAAGCTTGGATGGGTCACAGAGATGAATGCATAGAGGGGACTGGATCGCTTAGGGGGTTGATAATGGCATATAGAGCCTTTCACCTTTAGGTTGAAATCCAGCCAGGTCAGCAGTGAGCAAATGTCATTACCATCTGAGGGCTGTTTGGCAATACACATACAGTAAATGAGTGATTTCAGTCCACATCCTGTAAACAAGTATACGCTTTACAGTACTATCTCTCTAGCTCCCTTTCAACTGGACAACAGAGAAATCAGGGACTGAATGGAGATGAACCCTCCCCAAGCTTGGAAGGAGTCATTTCAGGACAGGGGAGAAGCACGTGGGCAGGATGGTGGTGAAGACACTTGAACGCTGTACTTTCCCCAGAAGTATTCAGTGTCCCATGCTGTCACCACCACAGAGGGTATGACTGCACTGCCATCGGAAATGCGATAGCAGCTTATGTAGGCATACCGGAATAGGCACAAAGACACAGCAGCACAGATCCCTGTGCGGGCTAGGAATTTGAGAGCTTGCTGAGGGTTATACAGCCTGCCCGGAAGCCCACACTGACATGTTTTCACTGCTATTGGAACTCATCCTAGCTAGATTGAAGCTAGCGCAGGTTGCCTACATGTGCTGCAATCACATCTACAACTGCCATACAGATGTGCCTTACATTTGCTAGAAAAATGAAAACAGCTGTTCAGTTGATTAGCTGGGTATGTATGCAACAGAAAAGGGGGAAATCAATGGTGCTTTTATTTTTGCAAAACCCAAGGCAGTGCAGATCTCAGTCCAATTGTATCTGATCTCCCAGATTTGAAGGATTAATTGTTCTGGATTTCCCTGTTTCCAGTGTAGAGCAAAGATTAGAAAAGCCAGGGAAGGGTTTTTCTAACATGAAAATGAAGCGCTGGAAGCAGTCATGCAAATCTCATAATATAAATTGTAGCCAACCGTATTATTATAGCACGATTACAAAAAACAAACAAATATTCCACCTCAAACCATAACAAAAACAACATTAATTCTGAAGTCAGGTTATTTCATTTGGAGGTTTGCGCTAATGCATGAAACAATTAATTGCTCTGTCTGTCTAATGATAATCACATCAAGGCTCTTTTATTTTTCATCACCCATAAACATTGTAACAATGGGCACAAGATCCTTCTAGGCCTCAGCCACACTTCACGCCCAGTGACATCTTATAGCACATTTCAAAAATTCATACAGTACATACGACAAGAGGGGAAATTAATCAGTGACACGTCTTTGGTTTATGAGTCACAGTGGTTCTTCCGATCGTATGGGAAATGTGAAGCAAAGGTGGAATTGCTCATATCTGACAAAAGCAATGGTTAATATTCATAACCATCTGGGCAAAATACACACTATCTGATTGCTTTGCAGGAAATAAACTCCACGCTCAAATCTTTTGATCTGCATTTGGAGTATTTTTTCTCTCCTTCCCCAGCAATGTTATGATGCTCGCTAACAGAAACAAAGCCCCCAAGCTCATCTCCATATGTGAGAATAAATGTTGAGATCATCTACTGGCTCCTCTTCCTCTAGTTGAGGCTGGGTGCCTCCCCCACAGCCCACTGCTGGTTTTGATTGTGTTTACAGGTAGTAGCGCTATGTCACTCAATGGCTACTATATAGTTTAAGGTCACCATAGAGACGCAAGATGAAAAGTCCATCCTCTACGGGGCTTATAAATATTATTACTGGCCAATTTCAGAGTGCCCTTCATCCAAGGATCTCAAAGTGCTTTGCAAACAAGACTAAATTAAGTCTTACAACTCCCCCCACCTCTATCGAGAGAGAGAGATTTTTATTCCCATTTCACAGATAGGAAAGCTGAGGCACAGAGGTCCTGCCAACAGTCACACAGGAAGTCTATGGAAGAGTCAGGGGCCTGATCATATAACCTTTATCCACTTGAGTAGTCCTATTGATTGCTCAGTGGAACTAAACACCCTAAGCAAGGAAGATAAGTGTGAGTAAGGGTTGCAGAACTGGGCCTCACAGGTCCTGAAACCCACTCCTGCACTTTAACCTGACCACCCTCCCATCCACCATTGATTAGCCCTCTGTATCTGGATTTACTTCCCACAAGGTAGTACTTGCCTTCTTGAGATGAGTTACCACCATCTCATTATTGCCATGAGCAGGGTGAAGCTCGGCAATTACTGAGACCATTAAAAAGAGAGTATAACACAATGGTGGGAAACCGTTCTGGTTCACAGATAGTGTTGCACCTTGGTTATTGGGAGCTTTGAATAAATACACTAATTTGCAGCATATAGGGAAAGAAGTTGCAGGTCCACCAAGTACAAGCAGTAGAGCTGGATGTCACCATCAAATGGACTAAACTCTTGCAAACAGTCCATCCCCACCCACTTGCAATGGATCTTGTGTGAAACCTGGGATAGATTCTTCAAGGAGAAGGCTCTATTTTTTAAACATGATAAGTGCAAAATGATATAACCTATTCCTGTCTTCTGACATAGAAATTAAGATGACCAAGAAACTGAAAATTACATAGTAGTACTGAAACTACTTAGGGACTTTGTGTATCAATCTCAAGTCATCTCCTGGACATACAATGGTCAAGGTAATAACCATAGCAGTTTTGCATTTGATAACTAGGTAATGTCACAGAGGTTCAGCATCTGACTCCAGACCATCTTTCAGCAATCACCCACCTCAGTTTGCCCTATCTATTAATTACAATGCATGATGGAATGTCACGTCACTGGAAAATAATAAGTAATTCATTTAGAAAATAAAATGCACATTCTCTCTGTTCCTCCGTTTCTGCCAATCCCAGTGTGTCTCTCCAGTGGGTGGGGCACTGGACTGGAGCTCAAAAGCACTAGGAACTATTCCCAGCTCTGCCATTGGCCTGCTGGATGACCTGTAGCAAGTCACATCACCTGTGTGCCTCAGTTTCTCCCTCCTTTGAAAAGTGCTTTGAGATCAATGGATGAAAAGCATCATGCAAGAACTAGGTATTATTTAGTATGTTTTCCCAGCTCTTGCCATCCTCACCAAGGGTTAAAGTGCTCAGCCCTGGCTCCGCTTCATATGGAGCATTTAAAACAACCAAGGTGTCAGCATGTTTCTCTATCTGTTGATAATCACCTCATCTCCCAGTAGATCAGGCGGTAGGAAATGAAACAGCCCCAACAGCAGCAGTGTATGTATAATGATGATGGAGGCCACATGAAATTGGCTGTGAGGTGTCTGTGAATTTTAATGACTCCTGGTCCTTCACCCTTTCATTCCGCAAAGGCTATTTCTTTTCCTAGGTCTTATTTTTTGGGGCCATACTGGCAGATCATTGTCAAGTGCATCTTGGTGGAGGACGGTTTTGCAGCTAAGCCAGTTTAGTTGGTTAACAATAGCTGTCAAATCTAATGTACTAGAGGGATTAGGCTATAGTTTCGAGAAGAGTAAAATACTTATGTCTCCAGCCTCCTCTGCTAGGCGAGATCAAAGAGACGTGGGGATTTCTTGGTAGGGGCAGGGAGAGGTCTTCAGTGAGGACTGGGATAGTGAAGTAGCAAACTGCATAATTCTCTCTTCCTGCTGAGTTTTTGTGCCGTTTTTTTTTCTTGCTCAAAAATCTCCTTTGCACATTCTTAACACGATGCATCTTTCCTCAGTGAACATAGCTGCTGCATTATCCCCCTCATAAATATCAGATCAGAAATGAAAGGCTCAAGATGTCTTGCAGAAGCTGCAGCACGTTGCAGGGGCAAAATCTAGGCTGACCCTCTCCTGCTGGAAGGCAGATAAAACAGAGCAACAAATCAGTGAAAAATTTAAGCTGCTATAATAATTCTAGGAGCTGTGGCAGGAGTTCCCTTTAACTTGATGTCATGTGTGTGTATTTCTGAGCCAGAGGGTCCAAACTTTCATATGTGACTCAATTCTCTCCTTTCATTTTGTTTTTTAATAACCTGACCAATGTTGGGACACAAAGGTGGAGGGTGTGGTGAAAAATTCTGTAGGGAGTAGATCTGGTACATATCTCCAGGAACTGAGGAGGGTCAAGTATGACGCATTGCCTGAGTAGCACTCGGTGGGACCAATCATGTGTCCTTGAAGTCACACCTGCCAGGTCACCTAGTTTAAAGGGCCGAGTTTACCTGCAGCCCACAGAAATCCAATATACACTGACATTGTTCTTGTCATTTTTTTAATAAATAAGAAGCTTTGGCAATTTCTGTAGCACTTTTCAAGTTATCAATATGCTTCCTGGCCCTTAGTTAATGGAGCCTCACAACATCCTGCAAGATAGAACTCCTGGTTTCTACCCCTGCCTTTGAAACTCACTTGCTCTATAATACTGGGCAAGTCACATGGACCAAAATTCTCAAAAGCAGGCAGTGCTTTGGGGCATTGTGGCAGGGCAGGGGTAAAACCCCTTGAATGCCCTGCCAAAATGCTGGCTAAGCCCTGCTTTCTGGTAGGGAAGCCAGGTGCAGGGGCCCAGGCAGCCAGCAGAGAGCCCAGCTGCAGGCCCTAATGAGGGCCTGCTCACAGCAATGACTTGAGCTCAGTCCCGGCAGCTGGGCTGAGGAGGGGAAGGGCTATAAAATCCCTGGAGAAAGCTCAGTCATGGGGCTAGCCTGGGAGGGGATAGGAGGCTTACAGCCCTGTCTCCTCACCAAAGGTAAGGAGCCTCACGGGCCAGGAGACCCTAGGAAGAGTCTAATGGGGAAAGCTGTTGGGGGAATAAAAGGGTCTACACGGTTGCACTGTAAATAAAGACACAAGGGTGAAGCACCAAAGAAGGTGTTGGGACTCTTTATTTGGCCAGCTAGCACAGGCGTGAGGAGGTGGAAGCCTGTGCGGACCCTGTGACAGGTATCCATTCCGAGATACCTTGGAGTCTAACTTGGGCACTCAAAAATGGAGATACCCCAGATCAGTAGACATTTGCGAAACTTTGGAGTTTAGCATCTCTATGCCTCAGTTTGCCCAGCTGCAAAACAGGTATAATGTCTATCTCACAAGGGTGTGGTGAGGTTTAATTAGTATTTTTAAAATGCTTTGACATCTTCAGACATAGGTGCTGCATACATGCAAAGTGTTATTAATGTGTGATCTGAGCTCAGAGAGCCATATAAACCATCTGAGAGATGAAAATAGCGTCTGCATGAAGGCATATCCTTTGAAGGGATAAACACAACCAGGATGAGGACAGGACTGGAATCACAGCTTTTGACAGGCATATTGAATTCCTTGGCATAACAGCATGCTTATGAATATGAAATTCCACATCGGGGCGGGACCTTCACATTACTGGGTAAGGAGTCACAAGAAGTGGGCCTTATTATGCGAACATTTCCACCTTAGTTGCACAGTTAGTGCAGTGTAATTAGAGCTTTCTTATGTGTCGACAATTGTTCCAAATTCATCAACATCCTGGATCATCCTCCAAAGGTTAGAAGACTATTGATTTGAGATCTATTTTCTGAAAGATGGATGCCTCCAGCCCAGGCAAAGGCTACAGAGAGTAAGCAAGATGCACCTTTGACATGCCCTACGAAAATCAACTTTGCAACAAACAAGCTGTCCTCCAACAAAGTATCATTCTACACTTGTATTTGTTATAACCACATTATTATGCCAGTCTTCAAACAGCAGCATCCTGAATCTGGCTTTGGGGCATATCCGTGAGGAAGGACCTGAAAGAACACTGATCTGTAGGAGGCGTAGTGCCACGTACGAAGCCACGTTTAGTAGTGTTTTGGTTGTCGTTTTCCTCTGCCTCCTTCCACTCCTCTTGTTCCTGTTCTGTCCTTCCCCTCTCTTTGAGGCTGTCTCTAGTTCCCTGCTGCTGATCCCCCTTCCCCTGACATCAGGACATCCACAGGGACACTGTGGGACTGTACCTGATACTTGTGCATGCCACTTTCCCCTATTGCTGTCCCTGCCTCTCCTGAAGCCTCAGAAACCATCCTTGGCACATTCCTATGCAGTTAGCATTGTGTGCTACTGTGCATGCCATAGTGTTGTGTCTAATGGTAGCTGAATAGTGCAAAAGTAAATGTGATACAAATCTGTGAATCCTTTAGGGAACCCAGGGAGGGAATGTAGATTCCACTGTGGAATGCATCCCAAAAGTACAAGGGATGGCCATGGGATTAGAACTCAGAAGGCCATGGTGTATCCGGCAGATAGACTGCATGAGAGAGGGTAAGGAAGAAGATAAGAAACTAGCAAGCTGCTGGAAGAGAAACATGTTTGTGAGTTTCCTTGAATGAAGAATCCAGTTTCGTTCTGTTGACTGCTCGTTCATTTCAGTCAAAACATGAAGCAGGGTGAGATGCTCAGCTGATGCCAATAGTCCCTCTCCATTGGAACCATGCCAGTTTACACCAGGTGGGGATGTAGCATATAGTCTCCTCCCCCGCACTTTGCTAGGCAGTGGCCCCATCCTGGTGCCCTGGTTTCCCGGAAGAGGATAACTTCTTCACAAAGACGCTGCAGAAATGAGTAAATAGAATTGATTCAATTTCTACAAAAGCTGCCTTGGGAATCATTGGCATGGCTGATGATCAACTCCACAAGAACTCTGACCTATATTAAGTCTAATGCAGGAAGTAGAAATCTATAGTCCACAATGCTGGATTTGCTATTCATTCTTATTGACAACCCTGTCCTGGAGCAAACAAAGCTTTCATCCTACTTAGGGTTCTACTCAGGGGAGAATGATGCAAAAGGTCCCATCTGTTTTACCCTATTATTCTTGCATGCGCACTGCCCTCTCCCCAAAATCCTCATGGTTGGGAACCTGCTACATACATCATATATCACCTGTGTGGCAGGAAATTTACAATGTAAATTAACTCATCATCCAGTTTGGTTTCCTGGACAAAGAGGTGTAAGACACATAGCAACATCCAGGTCAGACAAGCTCAGCACAGCTGCCACCACGTCAGCTAGGCAGAGGCTCACTTGTGGCTTGGCCATCTGGTAGAGTTGCTCTCAATAGTTTGTGAAGGTCCTGGTTCAAGTCTCGGCAGCAGTAACATGTCGGATGGACACATGGTAAAGTGTGATCACCAAATATAGGGCTGTTAATTGTCTATGTCTCTTCTAGTGTCTCACCCACTGGTGACCAAAAAAACCGAATATATATATATATATGGTGTGAGTAGCGAGGAGACTCTGCCTGTGGGTGGTGAGATGCCATGCTCCCTATTTAGCAATGAGAAGAGTACATATCTGTAACGCCCATTGAGAGCTGTGATATTTCCTTTCCCCCTGGTTTGGTCCTTCCCCATTAGAAAAGCACTGAGTGGTTTTTCCTGTCCTGTTTCTCACTGAGCATAAGCCAACATGGCTTTATTTCATACAGTCTCACCTTCTAGGATGTCTTCTACATAGCTCTGAGAATCAGGCTCATTAATAGGTTCATGTTCCCTGCACAGAGTAAACTCTATGAATGGCTCCAGCTTTGAGGCAAGATTCTCCATCACCGCAGAGAGAAGCAAGTGGGCTAGTCACCATGCAAAATGGCTAAATTGGCATGACAGAAGGAGAAAATCGGGACAAGTCCCTGAAGCATGGAAAGCTGACCTACTGTACCACTGTATTATTTCCTCCCTCTCCTCCACTCCAACAGTGTGCTGTTCACTGATTATCCATTCAGCGGCTGCCTTCCAACCCAGAGCTGGCTGCATTTCAGTGGTGTATATGTGATATACAGCTGGTGAAGTGCCATGGGAAATGTAGGGATAGAAAGTGCTCTATAAATGTAGGATGTATTATTAATTAATTATTTGTTATTACTACCATCACCTCTGTGCATCTGAAAGCCAAGGGTAGAAGAGAGTAGCATAGCAAGACAAAGGAATAAGTGCCTTTGGTGATTGTGATGGTTAGCAAGAAAGATGGATGCAAACCCACATCCTGGATCTGAAACTCCCCACCCAAAACTTTGAAGTTTAGAGATGAGGCCCATCTCAAGTTAAAGGTTAACCAATAGCATCAGCAATGGAGGGGGAATTAAATGAATACAAGCTTCGGATTGCACTCCAGGGCCCTCATGAATGTCTCTTTTGATATGGGAACTGCATCTGTGCATACACCCAATCAGCCCCAGTGTGGATGGGTTTTTTGGCATCTCCGAACCACAACAGCAGAAGGGAGAGGAAAGAAAAGAAAACCACCAGCGAGGGAGAATCCAGGTTTATTTCTGCACCACTACCACTATGTGCCAGTGGTTCATGCTCATTCAAATTTCGTAGGAGGCTGTGTGTGTTCTGGTTGTAGACAGCATCTGGTCAATGTGTATGTTAGCGGCGGTGCGGGAGGGCTGGCGATCACCCAATAGATCCAGAGAAGTAAGCAGTTATGCAGCAAATGACCTTTCCAGGGACAGCTCAGAAGGAAGTTAACTATTCAGCTACTGAATTTTTTATGCCTCATGCCAGAGTCTGCATAGGGCAAAATTATTACAAAGAAACCCAACAACAGCACTCGATACAAAGCTCAAGGGTGCCTCTGGCTCTCTCCCTCAATGCCCCACCTTCCCTGTCCCAGCCTTGCAGTCTCTGAAGTAGCCCCACTAGGCCACAAGATGCCTGCACATGGGGCTACTGTTTCTGGGATGACACAAGCCTCGCAAGAGCACGAGTCAATATTTAAAGATAAATTAAAGGCTGTTTGCCGAAAGCTACTGTTCGCACAGCTCTCCCCTCCATGCAAACAGCTCATTCAGACAAACTAATTACAGCCATGTTAGCTTTTTATCACTCAGATGTGGTACTTAAAAATGCAGACAAACCTAACTTAAAGCATGTCATAAATCCACCCAGACAGAGAGTCAAGGCTGTGAAAAAATGGCTTTGCTGATGCATGAAATATCAACTGTAAATGAGCTAGTGTAGCTGATGTTAGTGTCGGCTTTTACGTGGACGAGGACATGGAGGAAAGCCAATAATACACACCTCACTGTGAGCTAGGTGGGAGCCAGAAGCTTTGATGTCTTTTGGAAGAAGAACCGGGATTTAATTTAAAGACTGCTAGGCAGTTTTTGTGAAGAAGCAATTACACAAGCCTCAGTAATTCATGGCAATGCAGATATTTATTTCCATTCTTGTTGTTCTGGGAGGAAGGGAAGAGTTGTTTGTTTTTCTTACAATCCTATGATTTAAAAAGAAATATTTTGTTGCAAATGGCTCTGAAATCTTGCATCTTGGCAGGGGGTTAGACGAGAGGACCCTTGCGGACCATTCTAACCCTATGGTTCTATAATATTGCTTTAACAAATAGAACTGCAGTTGCACCAGCTCAAGCTGTGAACTCATCCAGAGTCAAACTCATACTCACACAGGGCGTCTTGTGGTCCATACAGAATCTGCTCTACCAGGTGAGCAAGAAGGAGCCCTCTCTCTGGCTGAGCAGATAGTAGCCATGCAGTGCTGGCAGTTGCTCTTGGTACAATGTCTTTTTACATGTGATCAAAGTTTATTGACATTTGGTGAATAACTATAAACAGGAACAAATCCTTATTCAATGAACAGTTGTGAGTTAAGTTGTAGTTATACTAAGGAATTCAATATGCCGGTGATAAACTGTGATTCCAGTATTGAGACACATATTGCAGATGCAAATACTCCTGCACTCAAGAATGTTCAAAATGTAAAGCAGGATCAGTATCTATATTTTGCAAATGACCCTTTATCTTTATAATTGACCAAAGACCCATCATCTGAACAGCCCACTAGAGCTGGGATTAAAATGAGAAAGTCCTGGACCCTGATCCTGTGTGCTGCCCACGCTTAACTTGATATACAAATACTAAAGAGAGTTTTCCTTATAGCAGAAGTTATGTCCTGCAATAATAAAGTGTCACATTTCTCTAGGGGAAAGATGATGCCACAACTCAAAAGAGCTTGTGTCTGGCCTTGTTAGTATAGGTCAGAATTCTTTTTTTACCAGTTGAGGTGCAATAATTATAGGAATCCAGACCCTGGAAGTACTATCACTTTCAAATCATTGATCAAAAAATAATCTGATTTAATGGACTCTGTGGGAACTTTTATCTAGATTTTGCTTTACTTAAATATTTTGATCCTTTAATCATGTTGAATCTTGTGGGCTTTACATCCTCATTCTATGTAATCTGCTGACTGTCGACTAGTAAAAGGCTAATAAAGAGGAGCATTGTCCCCAGCAGCACTGTGCAGACATGCTCCTCATTACATTGCTTTTTCACCACCGTCTAGTTGCTGGAAGGACAAAAGCTTTGCTGAAACCTTCACGCACTGGGAAGTCCTGGTACCAGTGTCACTTTGCAGAACCTTTAAGAGGCACCTACTTATTTCTTAATGAACTCAGGAAATTTCCAAAAGATGACCAGATCTGCCTGGTAGCTGATGGTTCATGCTGCTTAACTGGCATCCAGAGAGTCAAACATAGCAGTAGAGAAAATCCCATTTATAGACAAAACTGTACAGTTTCAAGTACTATCTCTCCATCTATATATCAGTCTATAATATTTGTAATCCACTGTTCACTGTAGTATCAGTTACTAGACTGCCATAGGTTCATATTTTGATCCGTTTGGATAGAGTGAAATAATACAAATTAATAACATAATAGCTCAATAATTAACATTCTTGCTCCTGAGGAATTGCCTGATACATTTTACTTAATAGCTAAGGCATGTGAAATGGCAAAGGTTAGTTTTTGCCGCTTTAATACATCAAAAATGGCGCTTACTGAATCTTTTTGTTTAAAAACGTTTGTACCTGAAGAGACACATTGGCCTAGAGCCAACTCTCAGTTACTCTGGTGTCATCTGGAGTCAAACCACTGAGCTCAATGAATCCAGCTCACTCAGTGTGGGCCTCACTGTATCCTACCACAGGAAAGAAGCAGTTTGCTGAGTTCACTTTGTGGAGTTTCCTTCAAATTCTTCCTTGGAGGGATGTGGACAGCTGTGGCTATATAGGGAGATCCACCAGACTCTAGGGCTGTTCTTGTGCCTCCACCTTGGCTGGTTCCCCCCTGCATCTCTCCCCTGGCCCTGAGAACATGGCCCTAATGGAAGCTTGCTTCCAACGCTCCTTCTGCCAGTCACTGCCTTTGGAATTCCACTTCAAGGCAGGGCGTGGGGAGGAGGGGCTCCCAGTTCAGAGAAGACCCCACAAGAAAGTTAATGAAAGCTTTGGCAAGATTTGTTTACTTCAGCGTTCTCTGCCGAGTTGGTGGGGGAACAATTCAGGTCCCACACACAGCCAGCCCACCCCCAATCCCAGTCTCTCCCAACATGTGGAGTCCCAGACTTGTGGAGGTCACAAGCAGCATCTATGACTGATGGGGACAATGCCATGGGGACAGATGAACTCCTCCTGCATCTGGAAGGGATGAGATCAGCATGTGGAGGTTCCTCTCTGCGTCCAGAGCTCGAAGATACAGTCCTCTCCCCATACCCAATCATTAGGGCCCTACCAAATTCATGACCATGAAAAACACGTCTCCCCGCGTGAAATCTGTATAGTATAGGGTAAAAAGCACACAAAAGACCAGATTTCATGGGGAAGACCAGCCTTTCTCAAATTGGGGTCCTGACCCAAAAGACAGTTGCTGGGGGTCACAAGGTTATTTTAGGGGGGGTTGCAGTATTGCCACCCTTACTTCTGGGTGGCCAGAGAGTGGCGGCTGCTGACTAAGGGCCCAGCTCTGCAGGCATCAGCACAGAACTAATGGTGGCAATATCATACCATGCCACCTTACTTCTGCGCTGCGGCTGGCTCCGCCTTCAGAGCTTGGCTCTCGGCCAGCAGCCACCACTCCCTCGCGGCCCCGCTCCAAAGGCAGCAGCGCAGAAGGAAGGCTAACAGTATCACAACCCCACTACAATAACCTTGAGACCCCCCCCCACAACTCCTTTTTGAGTCAGGACCTCTACAGTTACAACACCATGAAATTTCAGATTGAAATAGAAATCATGAAATTTACTATTTTTAAAATCCTATGGCCATGAAATTGACCAAAATGGACCATGAATTTGGTAGGGCCCTACCAATCATTATTTGGTCCTGATCCAATGCCCATTGACCTCTATAAGTGTCTTTCCATTGACTTCATCAGGCACTCGATCCGGATCTAAACCTGTAAACCCTTCCAGGCAGGGACCGATCATTTTCAATATGTCGGCAAATTGCCTTCCATGCCTATGGTGCAATAATCATCATCATCATGCACTATGATTGCTGTGATTCCTTGACCAATGCAAACTGAAAGGGCTGAGATAGCAAACCCCGAAATCTATGGTTTGATACTGGAGACAGTTGCTGACTCTGCATTATGAATAGGTAGGAATGAGACTGTAAAAGACCTTTATGTAAACAGACGGGGCAAATGAGGAGTATGAAATGTAATTGTCATTTCTAAGTGTGTGATTTGCATAGTGATTAAACAATAGACATTCTGGGAGGGCTTACTAAATAAATGTCAATTACCAGGATATACCGTCCTTGGCTAATTTGCAAAGCAAAAGGAATTCATTTGTCCTGCTATGCAAAATGATAGCAGGATTTATGTTACTGTCTGGTGCACTAGCAGCCTTCCCAGAAACACTAAGCAACCTTTACAGTCTGAGTTACGTTTGAATTTATTGACGATACACGGCATAGCAGACACTCCTCTACAAAGTGCCTTTATTAAATGTGCCTTATGGTAGAAGCTGGCATTGGAGGAGGAATAGTTTGGTTGTTACAAGCTAAGAAAAACTGTCTGTTCAGGAAGGGGCCCTGAGGAAGGAGATTAGCTTAAGAAAAATAATTGGGGATAATGGAGGAAATATTGGGAACAGAGAAAAGTAATGATACAAGAAGGATCATCCAGCACTGAAATGCAGGGACCCCTGAGGTGGAACACAGAAGCTGTTTAACACTACACATAGGACAGGAAGTGAAGAAGAATACTGTACCCAATGGAAATGGCAAGGGGGAAGGGAATTAGGCATAATTAGATGAAAATTTGGCCAACAGACTGTCGTTAACATGCCAATCTTTGCAGAACTTGCAGTGAGATCTTTAATGGCCGCAGGCTGTCAGCGACTTGGCTATAAATTGTATCTAATACTTGGCCCCTCCAGCAGCACTGTGCTCTGGGGCATTACTCAAGTATTGACTTAGAAATAGCCCACCTATGGAACCACCAAAACTGTACAAAAAATTCAAGCCATAGGGTTTTGGAGGCTCTTAATTTAACCTCAACCATTATTTTCCTTACGCAGGATTTCTTTGCATTTGCAAAAAGTTTTTGGTCCTGCGTTTAAAAAAATTCTGTATCATAATGGCCACTTTTCTGGGAATGCCACCAGTTAGGCTTGTAAGAAAGCGATTTTAATTTTCCAGACTCAAGGCATTCACAACTGCCTCCAGATTTTTGGATGCTTATTTGAACTGAACCTTGGGAGGTTCACACATCACTAATCTGAGCAAGCCCACAGTAAGTAGGTTGCATCACCAAAGTAACACCTCTTTGGCCCTAAGTATCACATGGAACATTTAAGAGACTCATCAGGTTTGGATCTGACTTCATTTAGAGAAGAGCCTGTCACCACATATTCAGACACCCCCAAATCTGAACAATTGAACTTTGTGAACTTTTGGGAATCAAATCTGCTTCCAGATCTAATTTTCCAGCTGGTTCCCATCTTCATAATGAGTCAATATAAAACCCTTGATGCAAACCCCCCACAAACTCAGAGAAGTTTAAAATACAGATTTGGATCTGGAATTTTTAGCTTTGCCTGCATCTATGAACACAACTCTGCCTCTTTAATTCATATTCATTTTGATCTCTCGGAGCAAAGCACACCATTATGTGGAGGCCTCTTGAATCTTGTAGATTTCTGGGAATTTCATTCAAACTTTTCAGATTTATTTACAATGCCCCTTTATTATTCATAATGCTTGGCTATATTATTATTGTCTTTCAAGGCCTTCAGCCATTATTCCAAGGCATAAACACATTCATATATCAATGCTAACCCATTACATGATGAAAACTGAGTTCAGCTCACAGGGAACAAACTAACTGCTACTGGCCCTGACTATTAAAAGTCTCTCCTTCATTAGAGAATGTTCAAGGAAAGTTTATATTTTATGCTCTAGGCTACATGACTTTTCCCCTGCAAGAAAGGACAAATGAAAATTGCTGTTTGTTATGTAAAGCAAGGAAAGATCCACATCTATGTTCAGGATCAGCACATTGGACTGACTGAAGAAGAGCCCTCACATAATTCACCCCACGATTAAAATGAAAACCAGTGCATGCATGGGTGACCCTCTGGGGACTGTAGCTAGTTCCAGGTAGGTGGCCAGCCTGATACTGAGCTGTAGTAACAATATGGGACCAGACCATAGGGCCACAAACTTTTAAGGTCTGTGAAATCCAGATCAAGCTCCACATTTTGTTGCTTGAACCCAACTCAAAACTAACAGTTCTCAGTAATCTGGAACACAGTGGAACACCCAAGAAGCCAAATTCTGCTCTAGCTAATATGTGCATTACCCCATTGCCACTAATGGTGTTACATTGTTGTAACAGGGTAAAATGGATCCCTGATTTTTCTAAGACCTGGAACACTGTCTAATTCTTGCCACTAATGATGAGTGTTAAAGCCAAACAAAGTATCTTTTCACCAAGCCTCCCAAACTCACAGGGCATTTCAAGGTCATTCACTGACTAATTCTGGGTGGTGTAAAACTCATGGTCTGATTTCTCTCCTTCTGCTTTCCTTCCCAGCCAGCAACCTTTGGTCATTGCTGGTAGCTCCTGGATTTGAACTGGAATCCTATGCCCGACAGGCTCTGAGTTGTATGATCACTCCGTTTTCCCTGTGCTATACTTCCTGCTCTAATCCTTCCAACCCAGACTGCATACTACTTTTCTATTTCTTCCCATCCCTTTGCTAATCTTTTGCACAGAAACATTGTGCGTCCACACGTTTATCCTCATTACATCAGGCGTTTGGTACAGGCAGGCAGCTGGCCAATTAAACTGAGCAGTGGCTTAAATGCTGGCTGTAAAAACTGCCACAGTCACTATTTAGTTTATCAGTTTTATTGGGTCACCTGTGTTTAGTTGAGGGTCAAAAATCATAAACCCCCTCTACTTAATATGCCAACTAATCATCGCAAGTGTTACAGTATGAGAAGAAAATTAAAACAAGCTGATGATAATTTTTATGGCCTCCTCTGTCACATCTGTGGCTAAAATAAATCACCCAAATAAAGGCTTTAATTCCATGGTAGTGCACGCAGCAGTTTATCGAGTTTATGGCTGACGGTTAAGCTTTGCAAAAGCACTGCAGTATTTCAGGGCTACAAGGAAGGAAGTGCTGAGTGCAGACTGTTTGCAAGGAGTGATAATAGGATAATAAATTACTGCAAGGTAAAGAAACTCTCAGCTCCATAGACTTATCGCTCTTATTTATGAAGCAACAATATCTTCATACATGGTGTAATAAGTTGTCAACAATGCCTGGCTGGTGTTGAGAGATGCATAGATGCAGGACACTGCTTGGTGCTTAGGGGATGGGGTTTGGGCTTGTTCCAATCAGCGTGATTGCGATGTTCCCTGTCTCTATTTCTTTGAGTCCTCATTTGATGGTACAGGCTGAGTAGGTAACCCATACTGAAATTCAAGGATGCAGTTCCAGAGCTTTTGAGACTGGCAGAGGGGCACTGGGGAGGTTCCACTGGAGGAGAAGACCGTCTATCACTTGTGTCACCAACAAAGGGGGAGTGACTAGTGATTCCACATTTGTCCAGGTGTAATCTAAATGGTGTTCTTCACAGTCTGAAGGGTTCGAACTTAAAAGGAGTGCCCAGAGCCCTGGATCTGAACCCATTAGACTTGGAGAAAGGTAATTCACACCTGGCTTCTATCTGTCTAATCAGCTGACTCTCTGCATAACATACCTTCTTTATACAGCCTATACTGGTAATGTTCCCAAACCAGAATCCCAAATCTAAATACTGTTGAGCTAGAGACAAGGGCAGATCTGGGTCTGAATTTCATAGCAGGGGCTCAGCTTCGCTTAACATACGAGTGATCACAGTGCAGTCTGAAGAGTTTTGCCCTCTCTCTTCAAGGACCAAATCCGGTTCCTACTGAAGTCAATGGAGACACTCCCATTGAGCTAGTGGGAGTTGGATCCTACACAATTGGGGTGCATATCAGCATGGGGCTGCACACCCCAGTATGGTATCAGGGACTTGGCCTTTAAGGACCGAGTTTCCGAGACAGAGCCTGCGTGGAGGGCTATGAAGCGCTAGTTGCTGGTATGCCCAGGCAGTTGGACCCAGGCAGGCACAGAATACAGCACAGCTCTTGCAAGCACCTTAAGTGCTGAGTGATCACTGAACCCAGCATCCAAGATGTCTTGTTTTGTTCGATTGTACCCCGCTCAACATCATGTGAAAAATGTAAGATAAAATTCGCTTCTATTAAAAACCCACTGTTCAATAGAGGTTAAAATGGTTGTAACTTTGGTGTTTGCAGAGTTGTTGTAACTGTTGTCCACAGGATATTATAGACACAGGGTGGGTGAGGTCATATCTTTTATTGGATCAACTTCTGCTGGGGAAAGAGTCACCAGCAGAAGTTGGTCCAATAAAAGATATGACCTCACCCACCTTGTCTCTCCATTACACTGCAAACATCAAATCTACAACCATTATAACCTTCAGGACCTGAGGAAGAGCTTTGTGTAGAAGAAGAGCTCAAAAACTTTTCTCTTCCATCAACAGAATTTGCTCCCCTCACCCTCTTTGTCTCTGTCGATTTTATGACTTTATGCTTTTATATCCAGACAGAATTTTGCAAAACAGGTGCAGCCAGTTGGCTCATGGGGAGGTGCCACAGTGGCCTTTTATGGAACAAAATCTGGCCAGCTGTGACTTAACTTTTAATTGCCTTGTTTCTACTAGCATATGTGATTATCCTCTATATGATCAGAGTAGGAACTGGGGTAGATCAGGTAGCAGATAAATTCTTGCGTATGCCACCTAGCCACATTCCTTCGCATGTGTATCAAAGATGTCACCACTTGAAATTCCTCAAAGCTCACAGGTCTGTGGGAGTCTCTTTTTCTCGCTTCTTCCAGGTAGATCATAAGTGAACCCAGTGGAGCAGGACGAATGCACCTTCCTGGGCACTATCTGTGTTTGGGGCATGGGTTATGTGTTTCAATTAATTTCAGTTCAACACGCTTGCTTTTATTCCCCCTGGTGCCAGCAGATGATGTGCAAAGGGCTGTGGTAGGCTGGAATCACTAATTAAACTGCCTCTCTCATTTAGAAGACAGAAACTCCCTGTGAGGCAATTGTGCTTAACAGGCAGGGGGAAAAATACATTACGGCAGATCAATAAGTAAAATGTTCTCCTTCTTTTCTGCCAAGTTTGCTGCTTTTCCAATCCCTATTTAAACGAGTCACTTTCTATTACCCAGGGATAAAGAATGTGAGAGAAATAGGGACTTTGCTTACATCCTGTACAGAGGTGCAGGATAGACTTGTGAATAGACATTGAACTGGTATCTGGGAGCCCTTCCTGTGGGACCATAGACATGTCACTTAGAAGCGCTGCACCTTAGTTTCCCATCGATAAAATCTCCCAACCTCTCGGGGGGCGGAGCTCAGATACAATGGTGAAGGAGGCAAGGTGCACATCCGTCCATCTCATCTATACACTCCCCCGTTTGGACTACGAGGCCACTCCAAGTTTACCAAAAAGTTGAGCACAGTGAACATGGGGTCGGGGCGGTGGGGGGAGGGGGTGTCAATTCTGACATGTTTTCAGCTCCCCCTAGTCTCTAAGTGCCAGTAATTTATCTGCGACTCATTCACTGGGTGGGAGCCACTGGCTCTGGCATGCACTGGCTTCAGATTGCAGGCATTCACATTTATTATTCAGAAGGCATATGTAAATTTCAGAAGGGGTATGTATGGGGAGACAAATGTTTGTGAACAGTGCCTGGCTCCAACACCAGCACAGGTCTGGCTGGAAGACGACGGGTTTGCACAGGGTGCAAGTGCCGCAGACTCTCTGCACTTTTATCTCATTAATACTGTCTTGCACTTTACAATCTACAAGCCCCATTCCCCGCTCCAGGGATTATTCCCACCTGAGCAGGGCAAATTTCTCAGGGTTTGCTTTTAATTCTTCCATGAATGAGGAAAGGAGAGGCAGTTTTCTCTTCCCTTCACTTCATCCCAGGGCAGTGTCAGGGAGTCAACCTCCCTCACTGCCCTGCAGACCTCAGGGGATCTGCTATGGGCAAGAGGCATCTGCAAGGAGGCAGCTTACCTCCACATTGCTGCCTGGCTCCTTCAGATCCCTGAGGCCCCAGCACAGCCCCTGCCCTCAGGGACAGAGGGTGCACCATGGCACAGAGGGAAGAGCAATGTAAGTTAGTGCAGAGTTAGGACTTGATTGTGCTCTCATTCTATGTTCATGTAAGTCAGAGGAAGACTAGGCAGCCTGGCCAAGTGACACCAGTGTAAAGCTTTTGTGGGCTGAGAATCAGACCTGAGTCTGCCATAACTTATTCTGCTTTTCCCTGCATGTTTACAGATGGGGAGAATCCATCAGACACCACACCCCCTCATACGCTCTCTTGACAGAACAAGAAGCAATGGTCTCAAGTAGCAGTGGGGGAGGTCTAGGTTGGATATTAGGAAATACTATTTCACTAGGAGAGTGGTGATGCACTGGAATAGATTACCTAGGGAGGTGGTGGAATCTCCGTCCTTAGAGGTTTTTAAGGCCCTGGCAGGGATGATTTAGTTGGTGTTGGTCCTGCTTTGAGCAGGGGATTGGACTAGATGACTCCTGAAGTCTCTTCCAACCCTAATATACTCTGATTCTATATATGAGACCTCCTAAAACTGCCTCTCTGTTGTCTCTCTATGTGGTCTTGAACAAGAGGCAACATGAACTAAGGACTGAATAAAATATTTGTAATGAAATTTGAAAACCTTGACATTTGGGATTTTTGTGTTTTGTTTCCATTTTGTGAAACTGACAACCTCAGGGAAAAGTGTGAAATGCTGAGATTTTTCAGTCCAAAACAGGCCCATTTCCAAGTGAAAATGAGCCAGTTCTCATACCAAAATGGTCCTGGTTTTGAGAGAAATCTTCAAAATTCAATGCTGATGAAAATCCATCCTCATGCTGAAACACGGGAAAGTTTCAAGAGTGGCAAAACTGAGGAGGCATCAAAATGATGAATATTGTGAAAGAACAAACGGCTATTTTCAGACCTGAAAAAGACTGGAAGGGATGCTGGAATGGCAACCTTACCTAATATGTAACATGCTGCTGATCAAGCATTTTTCTCTACTGACTTCTTTTTTTCATATCTCTGTACTTGCCTCTTTACCTGCTAAGGCCCAAATATGGGGTGCAAGGCAGGACAAACACCCCAAACAGAGGAAACAAAAAAATATCTCACGCGGGAAACTTACAATGCTGTGCGATTCCTACCATTGGTGTGGACAGCTCCTTCTAGAACCTCAGCTCCATGATTCTTTCTGTCTGATATAAACAATTTCCAGCATTAAAACTGAGGAGAAACCACATCTGTGCAGAAACTAGGAACAGTTGAGACTGAAAAGGGGACATTTGAGAGGTAAGCCTGCACTTGTCCTTTTCTTTAATTACTAGCCTTGCACTTTGCAATGTCACCTTAACTCAGACCCGTTAATAATACTAGTCTTGTGTACTAAAGGAGAAAAAAATGCTCAGCTATCGAGTGCTGAGAACAGCACCCCTTGTGCCTGTGCTTTGCTATACATAGTGCTGAAGGCTAATGAAAGATGTGGTAGCATATTGAATTGGCTGTGTGAGTGGCAAGAACACGCTGCGTTTAGTCTGCATCTTTAATGTATTGACTAGAAAGATATTTTGAGTACACAGAGCCACCACAATCCATTATCCGTTTTATTTTTTGATCAATATGATCACTCTATTAGTCTATTGGAAAAGACGGCTCATTGATGTAGATTTCAGAACCCATCATGTGAGTCGGGCTCTATCTACAAGGTGATCAGCCTTGACTGTGCAGGTCTGTGGTACAGAAAGCAGTGGTGGAAAGTTGCCGAATGACCTACACTGTGGCACTGCAAAATCACAGCTCAGTGGAAGACTGAGCATCTGAGCAAAGCAAAGGGGGTGGGGCGTGGTATCTTCCAAGTCTTCAGAATTCTGGATCTATAAGCTGTGCAGCCACCACCAAAAATTGTCCATAAATATTCACACTCTGTCCATGTTTGTGCCCCTTTCATGTGTGCTTCCCATGAGCATTCAAGTGACCAGCTCACAAAAAGCTAGCACTTCGGAGTACTTGTGAAAAGAACTGTTTGGAAAACATTGATATTTTGATATTTTGAAATTTTCCCACACACACAAAATTAATTTGGGATCAGTCAAAATGTTTTTCTTCTTTTTAAAATATTTTACATAAAATACATTTAAAAATGAAGGTTGTTTCAAAATGAAAAAATCTAAATTTTCATGGTTCAGACAATGTCAAAATGTTACATTTAGACATTTTCAAAACTTTTTCCCCAGTGCTTTTCTCAACAAAGTGTTGTTGAACTCTATACATTTTTGTTGAATGGTATTTTCCAATAGAAAACTCTTTCAACAATTTGCTTCCTGCCAGCTCTCCTTGTGAATGGGATCCTGGTTAACAAGGCATGAGGAGA
Organism: Chelonia mydas; assembly: GCF_015237465.2. NCBI lineage: Eukaryota > Metazoa > Chordata > Testudines > Cheloniidae > Chelonia > Chelonia mydas. Next base: position 19,400,137 of record NC_057853.1, on the reverse strand, counting down.
AACCCCACAATAGAGTCTTGGTACAGAAGCCATTAGATGACAAGGATCGTAGCACTAAGTTCACACAATAACACACAGCTGGCTTTGTGTGGGCAACTGTGATGAGACCGTTACATATCTGGAATATGCTTTCTGGGCTGTGATGCTGCTTGACAAGACAGAGGGGTGTGTGGGTTTTTGGAACACTGTTCCAAAGCCTTGGCACACAGGCAATTAAATGAGGATCTTACCCTTTGCAGCTAGGACAGCACGTGTGTGTGCAGTTATTTTCTGTGCGTCTAACTAATACATTTTACACCAGCGGAATTTTTCTAGGGACGATGTCTCTTCAGTCAAAAGCAGTGTGGCACAGACAGGAAAAGTTTTTAAAATGTCTAATTATCCATAACCCTGTTTATCTTCCCCCTTTTCCTGAGAGATTCAAGGGCCCAATGGCTGATTAAGACAGTTATGCTCATCCAGTCGGGGACATAAAACAGCTAACCATAAAACCTAGGGAGCATGAGGAAGAGGCAGGAATGGAATCCCGTTCTCCTGGCCCCAATCTTTGACTTAACTAGGAGACCATCCATCTTCCCCTCCCATGGTGTACCTCATTATTTAGCTCATAAATTCATTATTTACACTGTAATCTCTTTGGGTCAGGGCACTCGTCTAGAAAGCCCCATGCTCAGCAACGCCACTAAATAAATAAAAGAGTAATCACGCTAACCAATGCTATCACCATGGAGGACACTTCCTAGTGCTCTCTGCTGACCTAAGGCACACGCTTCTATTCCTTTATTAGGCCTCCTGGGAGAGCGAGAGGGTTTAGAAGCGTCGTTAATATTCATCTTCCTCTGATATGATTTGGTTTCAGAGGCTCCATGGGAACCAGACAGATTAGAATAATAAAATAATAGCAAATTGCCCGCGGCAGAATTTGTATATAAAGTCTCTCTAATACATTCAGTCTCTGGACAGCAACAAGAACATGATAACTGAATTATACTTTTAACGAGATTTCAACGATTGATGAAACAAATGCTGCCTTAAAAAGAAAAAAGGATTCCCTCCTCCTAGCCATGTCTGAACTGTCAAGCGGGGACATCTTCATGAATTAGTCATTGTATTTATGTATTGCCTCTCTCACGCTCTCATAATTCCCATTTGCTGTGAAACAGCCCAACCCAGCTTATTTTGTCCAGGCATTATTAAAATTACTATTACCATTGCAAATGCTTCCAGGGGAGATAGTATTAATAACAGTCTGTTCCATCAGATCCTGTCAGTTCCCAGGGTGATTAATATTCCTGTCTGCAAGAAGCATTATATCGTTTAGAGAGAGCATATTGCTTGGCTGGTAGGCCATTCTTCATCGGCTGTGATAAGTGCATTGTGAGCTGCCATTATTGCATTACTGTTTACACAGCTTGAGATGCCTCATAAAGCAGTTAGGAATGAGACCAAATGCAGATAGATTCAGATCTGCAAAATGAGAAAACCCATCACAGTTATTGTCGCTTGGACTGTTTGGCTCCCCTTCCCCCTGTAATTGTCATGTGTGTTTTATCTTTCCTCTTATGTTTGGTGGGCAGGACACATGAATTCCCAAGAACATGAACAGTGAAGGAATTCTTACAGAACACAGGTGGCTAAAGGCAGCCTGCAGACTATGTAGTTCCACAAGACAGACTGCAGCTACCCTACACTGATGCCAGACTGTAACTCACAGCGACTACAGGTCCTAGTATACAAGGTTCCATTGTGATTCAAGTTATCTCCATTCAAGCATTTGGCATATGTTGGCTCAGGTTAGCTGAAATCCTGCTTTTATTTATGTGAGAGGCATCCAAACTTTGAGTGAGCTGGGATTCCTGAAGACTGTCTCTTATTTGTATAATAAAGTAGGTTTCAATAGTCCTCATCTTCAATCAACAGGTATGGCCCACAGATACTACAGGGCCCACCATATAACACTCCACCCAGAGATATAGAAAAGACCAAGGATGATGCACTCTGTTCTCTTTTGTATAAATTATGTATAGCCCTCAGGTTCCATAGCAAGTTGCCAGAGCAGTCCTTGTCTGGGTAAAGTCTGAAGGCTCCTGCCATAAATGAACTAGGTTCTGACTGCCTTAGGCACTTGGTTTCCTGTCTGGCCTAACGCAAATCCCCAGGAATGTTCATCTTCACAATGTTAAAGCCATCTGATACCTTCAGTGCTTAGGCTGCAGATTATGTAGATGGACTCACCCCTTGAGCGGTTGCCTCGAGAGATCTTTACAGAGTCAGTCAAACCCCGTTAACATCACAAGGCTGGACAGGAAGGGCTACACAGAGTCTGGGAAGCTGGCCAGATTGTCTTTGTCTTGAAAACAGCATGGAGAAATGGGGATGGATCCAATATTTAAGTTAGGTGAGAGCATCTTCAGTGACTGAAGTCTCCACAGCACCTTTTGTTCAGAAGAGAAAGGGATGGATGCAGCAGCCACCGATGCATACAGCAGAGGACTAATTAATTGCCGTTTTCAGCTATACCTTTCTACCCATATAGACAAACAGGAATGCAAACGAGCTAACTTCCCACCTAGCCCTAGAACAAAGTAGGAGAAAGGAATAGGCCACCACCATTTCAGTGACCTCCAGGGTAAGTAGGAGGGTCCAGGAATTGGGGAGAGAGAGTTTATGACAGGGGTAGGGAGATCTGAGTGAGCGTTGTCAGCCTCTCTCTGTGTAATCCATGCCAGAATGTGGCACTCTGTCCCTCTCTAATGGTGGCTGGGCCACATCGAGCTCAATGAGCCCGCTAGTGCCTGGGCCGACAGACACTGCTCTTTTAGCTCAAGCAGTAGAAGCCTGTGTGCTAAAATCCCAAGATCCCAAGTTCAATCTCTCTTGCCAACGACCACTTTGAACTGAGCCATGGATTCAGTGTTCCACCTGTTAGGGAACCTCGGGACTATCAGGTTTGAGGTTCAAGGTTAGTATTTCCCATGGCACTGCTAGGAGTGGGTTGGGGCAGAGGGATAGCCAATCTCTCTTCCCTTACGTCTTTCCTTTTGTCTCGTAGGGACAGCCAAGGTGCCTTTATGAAATGTTTTCACAGCTCTCTGCTGCTGAACTGTAACCGTACGTTCCAAGTTGCAGCCTGGAGCACATTTTTATCACTAAATTATAAACTCTTGCAAAACAGAGTTTATAATGGAAATGCTGACAGACCTTTAAACCCAAGCAGATGCTACTCAGTGCTGCTTGAACACCCCATAAAGACTAAAAAATGTATCTCCAGCTCCGATGAGCCACTCGCTGGGACAGGCCATCCACCAACTGGCACACAGAGAGGATTCCAAAGAAAGTACAGTAGACAATACAGAGCTCTAGAGACAACTAGGGGGTAAATTGTAGCTACAGCGTCACAGCCCCTGTGCCAGGAAGGGTGCACTCTATCGGTACACGACCCCAGCGTAAGCTCCCAGAGTCACTGGGCCTGACTTGGGGGCATCTGAGGGGAAGCATGGGCCAAAGCAGCCCTGCTACCCGCTTTTGAGAAGGTGTAGCATATAGTTCCCTACCCTGCACACCTTAGCTCCACTGCCTAGTGCAAAGGAGCGGGCATAGCCATAGCCCAGCCTCCTCTGCAAGGGGTTCAAAGGCTGGGATTGTGACTAGTGCCCAGGAGCACAAAGCTGGGAAGACCCACACTCCCTCTCTCACCCATGCAGGTTTAAGCACAATCTAGCCCTTAATGTTTGGGCAGGTATATCCATTAGGAAAGAGATTTTGTTCAGACGTAAGTTGCTTGTACATTTCCCTGATAAATCATTTTATTTGCATTCCTCTGTGTGCTGTCTCCATCAGGTCACAACCTGAACATCTGACTCAGGGACCACAAATCCTTACTTCCGAACTATTCACCTCGCCAGAGCACACCCACAGGAACCAAACATGTTGAATCTCTGGCACACAAACACACACACACACAATGAATCACTCTGTTCAATTTCTGTGCCTCCCGGCCAATGCACAATGAAACCAGACTCTAAAATGATCCTTACAATTTCTGTAACTAGAGAAAACATTGCTGGTATCCCCAGCATTATTATAATAGATACCGATCCCATCTGACTCACAATCCTGATGTATAGTATCAGAGGGGTAGCCGTGTTAGTCTGGATCTGTAAACGCGGCAAAGAGTCCTGTGGCACCTTATAGACTAACAGATGTATTGGAGCATAAGCTTTCGTGGGTGAATATCCACTTCGTCGGATGCATGTCGTGGAAATTTCCAGAGGCAGGTATAAATATGCAAGCAAGAATCAGGCTAGGGATAACAAGGTTAGTTCAATCAGGGAGGGTGAGGCCCTCTTCTAGCAGTTGAGCTGTGAACACTAAGGGAGGAGAAACTGCTTTTGCAGTTGGCAAGCCATCCACAGTCTTTGTTTAATCCTGAGCTGATGGTGTCCAATTTGCAAATGAACTGAAGCTCAGCAGTTTCTCTTTGAAGTCTGGTCCTGAAGTTTTTTTGCTGCAGGATGGCCACCTTTACATCTGCTATTGTGTGTCCAGGGAGGTTGACCTGTTCTCCTACAGGTTGTTGTATTGCCAAGACAAAAACCTGTAGGAGAACACTTCAGACTTCAAAGAGAAACTGCTGAGCTTCAGTTCATTTGCAAATTGGACACCATCAGCTCAGGATTAAACAATAGCAGACTGTGAACAGCTCGCCAACTACAAAAGCAGTTTCTCCTCCCTTGGTGTTCACCCCTCATATGCTAGAAGAGGGCCTCGTCCTCCCTGATTGAACTAACCTCGTTATCCCTAGCCTGATTCTTGCTTGCGTATTTATACCTGCCTCTGGAAATTTCCACGACATGCATCCGCAGAAGTGGGTATTCACCCACGAAAGCTTATGCTCCAATACGTCTGTTAGTCTATAAGGTGCCACAATCCTGATGTATGAATGTGTTATGGGTGTGTGTCTAGTGTAGCTGCACAGGGCACTCCTTCTGATATCCAGTAAATCTCAACATCTAGAATACATTTTAGGACACACAAATTTCTACTATCAGTGGGTTTCGAGTGAAACAGCTTAATTTGGCTGTGGACTTCCAGAAATAGAATTGCCACTGCTCAGAAAGGGTGGATGGGAGCTGGAAATGTACATCGTTGCTGCTGAGACACACATGCATTCATCTTCCCTCGCTGACGCTTATAGCTTACTAATATACCCATGGCCTTGGCAGTCATGATAATTATGTTCAAGCCGGTAATTTGTGAGCATAACATACCATTGCGCCCACCGGTTTATATACTGCATGGCCCTGACATTCAGAAAAATGGGAGCACAGTTGCATGCTCAAATGTGCACTCAAATTATGTGCAAGCAGCTGAGCTGTGGGCCACTGGTACATGCAATGACCTTGCTTGCATGCTTTGGCTTTTCTGAACATTCAATTTTGAAAATCTGGGACTGGTTTTTTTAATGGTTGAGAGCTATATATGGCATAGTGAGTTAACAAAATACTTTGCCCTTCTATAGCATTGCCATCCAAGAGTTCCAATGCACTTTGCAAACCTTCTTAAGCCTTCCAGGCCCTTCGTGAGACTGGCGGTGTTAGTCCCATTTTACAGATGAGGAAACTGAGACACGGAGCTGGTTCCATAGTCAGACAGGAAATCAGTGGCAAAGCTAGAATAGAACCTACCTCTTCTACCCTGTGTTTTAACCAGTAATCCCTGCACAAGCCCTGCACATCTAGAGAGCTGTGCTCCAAGTGTAGGTCTCAAATGACAATAATTGGTCTACATTTGTACATATCAAAAAACCACCATATTTTCTGAGACAGTCTGAAGTCTCTATTCACCCCAGATTAGAGCAGTCGGGGTGCTGTAGGTCAGAATGGAGAAACACTGACAAAGCTGGGTGTGGGGTCGGTTTGGGTGGGAAGGCTGCGCTGCAGGTCAGAGTTGAGGTGCATTGGCAGAATGAAGTGCAGGATGTTTTTACAGCTCAGCTCCACTCCATGCTATTAATCCCTCACTTTTGGAAATATGAAAATGACAGATTCAGGGACAAATCCCGAAGTCCTTGTTCAGGCAAAACTCATACAAGACCAAACTCTGATTGCAACCCCATTAAGTCTCTGGGAATTACAAATCTCAGGTGTTGACCCATTGACTTTAAGGGGAGTTTTGCCTGGGTGAGGCCCTCAGCATGTGGCCTTTAGAAAGTGTTTTCAGGAGCAAGTGCTGGGGTTGGGGGTATAACTGCCGGCATGTCCTCAGGTATGTTGTGCTGAGAGGGTTGGGAACAGACGCAGGGAAGATTAAAGGCAATAAGGTCAAAAAGAGGGGGTGTTGGAATATTTAGTACAAATAACGAGGATTTCCTTGCTGGTAATGGACAGTGTAGGAGTGACCGGCTGCCTGTAAATTAAACAACGGCTGCTGGAGTGTGCTCATGTGGGTTCAGATGGGAGATACGATAGGTATGGCAGCTTGCCAATGCCAGGGATTTACAGCAGAGTGCTGTTGAAGAAACTATGCTTTATTGTGAGATTGTTACATTGCCCCATCACTTGATGGCTGTATGGTATTTCAACCTGGCAATAGACCCCAGTGTTTGGAGCCTTATTTGATTGAACAACTTACTCTGTGCCTTTGTAATCACCTTAGTGCCTGGTCTAGCCTAAAACAATGGTACTCTGGAGTGTAGTTGACTTCCACAGCTGCCTGTTAAATCGCCTGTACAGGGAACACTCTTAGCAAAGGTATCTGGACATTTGGACCTTGGTTAATGGAGTTGCTGCTCTGTAATTATTGTGATAGGCTACTCCATGTGGTGAGACCCCAGCACAGGGCATCTGGAGGATAGATTCACTAGCGTGCTGTGTTCATGCTTAGGGTGTTCATGCTTAGGCTGTGTTCATGCTTAGCGTGCTGCATACCATAGATGGCATCCCCCCAAAGTACATTAAATCTGTTTATTAAGCAAGCAATCCATACGGTAACTGAATTTCAATTTGTTGGCCTTGCTAATGCAGGACTGCTTACTGATAGGGCCAAAATGCCTCTGGTTTATATACTTGATCTAATCAGGCTCTCCCTTTCTGTTCCTTCTTGTCATTTTAAGCTTTCAGGTGCCCTGCAGAAAATTGGTCTAGTGCCGGGAAAGCACCTGTACTCTCTCTACCACCTTTTTCTGGCCAACTTTGCCTTTCTGTAACAGACTAGGACCTCTGGTCGTGAAAGTGGAATAATAGTATATCTTCATTAGTCACAAATAACTGTCCTCAGCAGTCCCTGGTCACTGCCCTGAGCACTTCTTATGATGGATGGTCCTGAACCAAACCCCTAAATCTTAGTGACCACAGACTTCAGGGAGGTTCAGCTTTGGCTCTGAACTTTGTAGCTGGTTTCTACATTGGGCTAAAACAAGGCCTTCTCAGCCCTCCACTAGTTATTAGCCTGATGCGCACAGGCCAATGAGCTGCTGTTTTATAGCTATACTGGTAACCCACTATGATACTGTCTGTAAAGAAAAACTCATGAAGTGTCTGCTTATCAGGCAATCTATATCTCTGACAGCTTAGGCCAGGGTGGTATATGACTTGTCAAGAAGGAGGCAATGACAGGCACACAGAAATCTCTCTCTCCAAAGATAACCACTGGCAAAGCTAGTGACTATAGAGACACATAGGAGCAAAAGTCACTCTTTGTGGCTGTGTGGAAGCAACAGCATCTGAGTACCTGGCGGTGTGTCAAGGTGACATTTAAGTTGCCATTCACAGATAAACCCACTGGTTGTCACCTGGGGAACCCTTTCGCCTTTAGACAAAGAACAGAGGCCTCCCCTTTCATTCCTTGAAAAAGGGCAGAAAGCATTTTGTTGCTTGCATGGTTAAAAGGAATTTGATGTCATATTTGGGGGATGGGAAGCAATGGCTGTATTTTTAATTCGCAGGTCCTTGGATGTCACTAATATCCACAATGGGAAACTAGAAGACAGAGCATGTGCCTTTCAGGGCCTTTAAATCATCACATTTAATTTTACCATGGTATTTGCAGCATTCCTGGTGCTTAGAACGGGGATGCCAGAAGAAATGTCAAGACTGCCACTAGTAATTGCCAAGTTCTTAGTAGTGCCCGGCGTAGCTATGCTGCATTGATGACAGAAATAAGAAAAGGCTAAGATACGACTATGTTACCAGTGGAGCTCCCTATTTAAGCAACAGGGATAAATTCAGCCTTGGTGTAAGCAGATGGAACTAATACGAATTCCTTCACTTTGGTGCCCAGTGGAAATGCAGATGGCTTGTTCTACTCCACTGCCTTCACAATGCAATAATTGATCCTTTGTGGTTGCTAATATGCTTTAATAATAACCTTTCTTATCCCTCTTTTTGTGAAGGAAACTTCCCTGAGGATCACTAGTGCAGTTTATTTGAGCATAGAGAACTAATGGGGTAAAAGCTAGGCTAGTGATGTGGAGTCTTAATGGTTTCCAAAGGTGTCCTATTAAGTGTCCATAGAATGACTTTGTTTTGCAAGCGCACTTCTTCAGCTGAGAGCTGCTAACAGCACAAGAAATGCATCTACCAAATGTGACACTGTAATAAAATTCCGAAACTGTTGCTAAGGCCGCGTGATAGTTTGCATACACTTTTCACTTTGACTTTTTGGAGTCTTCACTAGAGCTGGGCAAATAACTGATTTTTTAGTTCGCTGGCAGTTACGAAAAAAAATCAGTTTGGCTTGAATGAAACATTTGGTTTCGAGTAGAGCTAGCTTCACAGGCTACAACAAGAGGAGACGCCCATGCAAACACACCTTTAAATCCTGTGGTTAGGGCACACATTTGCAATACGGGAGACCCGAGTTCAAATTCCCTCTCTGGAGCAGGGACTTGAACCAAGGTCCCTGCCCTACCCACCAGGTTATAGAGTGCTCTGTGTGAGGTGCTGTCATTCTATCCACTTTGCTGACCTGTTACTGGATCTAAAAGATCATTTTACCTAATCTGAACTAGAGATTCTGAGTTGCATAGAAAGTTTAGGGTGGAGAGAACCACCTATCTTCCAAAATGCAGCCTCATGCTCTTAGCAGGTAATCCTACCTATATCAATACATCAATACTGAAATACTTGGGGGGAGTCTGGCAAATCACCATTTTCTTAAGCACCTTTGCATTAACTGCTTCTGCTACTCCTTGGACAGATTGTTCCAAACTCCAGTAACCAGCTGAGAGTAAAAGCTCTTCCTGACGTCTAGCCTAAGCCTTCTCCTCCTCAAGTTTCCAGTCATGATCATGTGTGATGCTCTCTCTCTCTCTGAAAGCTGGCAAAGTCTTTTCCTTAATCCTTATATAACCTCTGACGGTATTTACTGATGTAAGACTTTGTTATATCTCTCCTCTCTGTCTCCAAAAGCCGTTACGTTGGAGTCAATACCCACACAGAGGTGGATACAATGGAAAGTTTCTGGGGCAACTGAAATGAACTAAGTGTTTCCTAAGCAAATCTCTTCAGTAGTTGAGCAGCCATGTAGTTTCGATTAACTATTCACTCACCTGGTTCAAAAACCAGATAGTTTTAACAGCTATTGGTGAACATGTGAGAAACAAACCAACCCCACTCATATGAGTTCTGCAGTCATGCTGCAGTTTCACATATAATATCCTGTCTCTCAACCTGTAGGTCGCAACCCAAAATAGGGTCGGCAGAAAGTGTCAAAGGTTGGGGGTGGGAAGGAGAGGAGCCAGGTCCTACCCTCTGGGGGAGTGGGATGCCCTGGGAGGCAGTATAATGACCACCCTGCACACACCCCACAGTGGCGACTCCAGTTGAACAGGGCTGGCTGGGCTTGGCTCCCCACTTCAAGCACTGAGACCTTGTGTGCCTGATCACAGTGGGCTCCTCTGTCATGATGATGGGGGCTAGCCAGGCCAAATTTGTGAGAGAGATCTTGCAACCTGGCAGATGATATTGTGACCTGGCTAGCCCTGGGTGGTACTGCAACCCAGTGTGACAGATCATAGTGCCCGCAGCAGGTAGCCAGGCCCATGGGACCAGTGCTACAGGAGCCACCCCTGTGGAGTGAGTGTGGGACTGGTTCTGTAATAGCCCCTACCCAGGGCCTCCCACATGACCCTTTAACACATTCTGACAGGCCACAAGGCCTGGACCTTGGCTCAGCCAGCCCTGTAGGAGCTACCACTATGGTAGACATGGTGTACTTATTTATTACTTATGTTAATGGGTATATTGTATTGTGATGCTCTGTACCTTGGGGGAACACCTAGCACCCCCATGTTCATCCTTGTAAAATGATTGTGTGGTATCCAATGCAAAGTTTGTCATGTTGGGTGTCTTCGGAAGGTTCATGAAGCACTGAGCATTGTTATTATAGTGATATTATAGTAATTGTTGTTACTGTAATGTTATAGGTTATAATTTCATGTGTATAGTTATGAGGCTGAAAATGTATCTTCATGGCTTAAAATAAGCCCAGACAAAAACTCTCCAAGAGCAGAGAGGCAGTTCACACCTCATCAGGGCATGTATGGGACAAACCCAGCCCAGCCTCTCAGGAACAAAGGACGCTGGCCTAGGTAGCAACAAAAGGATCTGTTAGCCTCTCGAGTGAGTCACCCCCTTTTCCTTTGGTCAGTTTGGGACTGCGATGAGGTAATGCTCACCTGACTCTGAAAGAGGGGGGGCAAAGCCAAGAGGAAAGAAAGAACATGATAAAAGGGAGAGATGCTCTTCCTCTCTCTTCCACCTAAATGTACGGACACCACCACCACACCAAGCGACTGAAGTGCTGATCAAAGGGGAGAGCCTGGCTGAAGGGCAACCAGCCAGCCTGTGGTGAGAAGCATCTAAGTTTGTAAGGGCACTGAAAGTGTTAAGATCAGTTTAGAATGTGTTTTGCTTTTATTTCATTTGCCCAAATCTGACTCGTTATGCTTCGACTTATAATTACTTAAAATTTATCTTTGTGGTTAATAAATTTGTTTGCTTATTCTACCTGAAGCAGTGTGGTTTGAAGCGTGTCAGAGTCTCCCCTTGGGATAACAAGCCTGGTACGTATCAATTTCTTTGTTAAATTGATGAACTCATATAAGCTTGCAGCGTCCAGCAAGCATACCTGGACACTGCAAGACGGAGGTTCCTAGGGTTTTGTCTGGGACCAGAGATATTGACTAGTGTCATTTGGTTGCAAGTAGCTGGGAGCAGCTTACATGCCAGAGGCTTTGTGTGAATAGCCCAGGAATGGGGGTTCTCATAGCAGAGCAGGGTAAGCCTGGCTCCCAGAGTCAAGGATTGGAGTGACTTAGCAGATCACCGGTCCGGATAACACCCGCGGGGAATGTCACATATATATCATGGGTAAGAAATAGTAAGCCAGATTTTTTTTTGCCTGGGTCACCACAGGCCATCCAGGTTTACAAATGGGTCCCAAAATGGTTGAGTACCACTGCTCTGGCTATTTTCCCCCACCACTACAGCATATAATATGTGACAGCAGTCAATAATAATAACATCCTACACATTTACTTAATGCCTTGCACTTGAAGGTTCCCCAAAGTACTTTACAAACTAATTTTGCACACTGCCCAGAAATCTCTTCATTCACCACTGAAATACAGCAGCTTTTTAACCGAGTGCTGTCACATGATGGTTCAGGAACTTCAGGACAGCAAGTGCATAAGGTTGTTGTAGCCAATTAAGGGTTCAGGGGCACTGTTTGCTATGTGGAAAGTAATTACCTGAATGATGTTTGGGCAGGGCATGTGGGCTAACATATGAGAGTTGACTGAACTCTTGTTTTGAGTAGGCAATACCCGGAGGGATGAGCTGGAGTGCCGATGAGAAGCGCAGCCAGGAAAGTAACTCAAATACTTTCCCGACGGACTGTTTTTTTTTCTCTAAATGAACACCCTATCCTAAATTCTGAATTACTGAAGGACAATCTCTGTATAACTTTCTTCATGAGTACCTGAATATATGCATGCTAAATATCTAAACTGTATTCTTAAATTCATTCACCTAAATTTGGGTTATTGCTGATTATATGTATCTTATGACTTTAAAAACAAACTTTGTATTTGTGGATAATCTAAGCACTATACCCAGATGTACAGACACTCTTTTAACAACTTATATATTATATATATACTTTTAATATTAGCGTTAATAAAATTTTTAATCTATTATGAATCTAGGCTCCTGTTTTGGTTAGTCAATCATTCATGGATTGAGCTGGGTTTTTTTAATGTTTTCATTACTCTTAAATACAGTTGCAATTAATAAGTTTCAGTTTATGTGTTATTTGTGAGCTGATTGCTTACACTGTTCAGTACCGATGTGATCTAATTGGCAGGGGTGGAGTGATGGTGGTATCTAAGTCACATGTTTTTTTTCAGCTCTCTGATTGGATGGCTGAAATATTTTTTAAAAGGAGAACAATGAACTTTGATACAAAACTTTAAACAAATTGTGCTAAAATCCATGAAGCTTCAGGATCCACAAACATTTTCCCAGCTATCCACCAGTCATGAATGACCAAGAACATCCTCACAAACCACAGTGACCCAAACTTGGCACCTTGATTCACAAAGTTTTCATGTAGCAGTTGTTTAATTACTAAAACAGTTATAGTGAGTACCCGTCCTCTTGTAAAAAAAGTAATGGGACCTTTCATGACCACAAGTGATGAGGTGTGGACCGGACATTGACTTTATATTTCAATGGTGAAGAGGTTAGAATTTATTAAGCCAGATACCTATTGGGTAAAAGGTAAAAATCGAAAAAATGCCCTTTATATAAATATTTAGAAGTCAAGGTGGTGCTCTATAATCTGAAAAAGAATAGAAAGACTTTGCAAGTTACACGGCTTCACACTTGGACTTTCAAGGAGTACCTTAGTAAGGCCTCCCTGAAAATAAAGACAAGAAACAACCTAATCAGCAAATTAGCTGGTTCCCTGGGGAACCAATGCACAGACACTAAGGGTATGACTAGACTACAATAAGACACCCACGGCTGGCCCATGTCCCCTGACTCGGGCTGCAGGGCTATAAAATTACTGTGTACACATCTTGGCTCCAGCTGGAGCCCAAGCTTTGGGAACCTGTACTGCTCACTCCAAGCCTTCCCTGCTATTTCCCTGAACCTATTCCTGCCAAACCCTTTTATCTCGAGCCGTATCTGAGGGCCAACATCCTCAGATTCTCTCTGCAATCCCAGCCATGTAACTTCAGCCAGCCATAAACTCTGTCTGATTGTTGGGCTTCTTTGGCTGGAGAGGCACACCCTTCTTCACTCCTCTGGTCCCAGCCAGGGACTGAATGGCTAAGGCCAGACAGCTCCCTGATTGGCTGTTGCTAGCCCCTCTAGCCCTTGGATGACTAGGTCTCTGTGGTTTCCAAAATGGCTGCTCCAGAGCAACCTCTCTAGGGAAGCTTTGGAGGACCCACATTCACTGCTTTTTTCCTTCCACCTTGTTGCTTCTGGGACGGGGGGTGGGGTGTAGTAGGACCATGGAGCCTCCTGTAGGGAGCCACAGGGGCCATGTACACCCCTTCACACCTTCCCTCAGCTACTGAGTGGTTAAGACAGTTAGGCCATATCTACACTTCTCCAGCTGTGCCATTGTAGGACTGTAATACAGATGCTTCCTACATCAATGGAAGGAGTTTTCCATTCAATGTAATTAATCCACCTTTCCAAGTGCCAATAGCTAGGTCAACAGAAGAATTCTTCCGTCAGCCTAGGTGCATCTACAGTGGGGGTTAGGTCGACCTAACTACATCACAGAGGAAGCAAAAATTTTTACAGCCTTGAGCGATGTTGTTAGGTCAGTCTAATTTATAGGTGTAGACGAACAATAACATGCTTGACTTGATCATCTATGTAGATGCAATCACTCTCTCTCTATATATATATACACACACACACAAACACCTCTGTCAAATTTCTTTCTACTAAAAAGGAGGTCCAACAATCATCTTTACCATCTTCACATAGATACCTTCTCCCTCAGTAACACCCCTCAATATAAGGTCCCAGTGGAAAAGGGCAGCAATCCATTTTGTGTACAGCAAGGCAGGAGGTATCATTGAGCCAAGGTGCTAGCTGCTTACTATTGTTTATATGGCAATGATGAGCATGTCATATTAACAGCATAGAAGAATACAAGCTCCCTATCCCAAGGAGCTTGCAGTCTAAATTAAATATCTAACCTAAAAAGTAATAATATCCAAGGTAGGCAGACAAGGAGCAAAGAGTAAAAAGGAGGATGGAATACTGCCTCCAGGAGAGATCAAGGACATTAAATCATCAGAGTTGTTTTGTTTAATATACTGCATGTTCATTAATATATGAACCTGGTCCAAGTGCAGAGCAGGAGTGGATAGTGCAGGAGTGGAGACCAACAGTGGAATGTTGCCCAAAAGATATACCTTTGGAGGAGGGATGGCAGACAATTTAGTGTATAGTCCTTGGTGGGCTGTGATCTACCCCAGTGGTTCCCAAACTTGTTCCGCTGCTTGTGCAGGGAAAGCCCATGGCGGGCCGGGCCAGTTTGTTTACCTTCCGCATCCACAAGTTCGGCCGATCACGGCTCCCGTGGCCGCGGTTCGCTGCTCCAGGCCAATGGGAGCTGCTGGAAGCGGCGCGGGCCAAGGGACGTACTGGCCGCCACTTCCAGCAGCTCCCATTGGCCTGGAGCAGCAAACCGCGGCCACTGGGAGCCGCGATCGGCCGAACCTGCGAATGAGGCAGGTAAACAAACCGGCCTGCCGAGGGCTTTCCCTGCACAACATTTGTTTCCCTGAGGAACAAGTCTGGGAACAACTGATCTAACCCAATGTGGATATATCATCAGTTCTAAAACTTGGGAAATCCACTAGACACCAAGTGATCCCCATTCCCAGAAGTATCTTTAAATGTCCACAGTGAAATTCAACTCAAACTCATAGATAGATTCATAGATATTTAGGTCAGAAGGGACCATTATGATCATCTAGTCTGACCTCCTGCACAACGCAGGCCACAGAATTTCACCCACCACTCCTGCAAAAAACCTCACACCTATATCTGTGCTATTGAAGTCCTCAAATCGTAGTTTAAAGACTTCAAGGAGCAGAGAATCCTCCAGCAAGTGACCCGTGCCCCATGCTACAGAGGAAGGCGATGGTGTTTTCTTGATCACTTAAAATAGTATTGGTTTTCTTCTTCTTAAGACAGAGGTATTATCATAGAGTGTAGGGCCTGAATTTTCACCTCTCTTAGAATAGTCTATTACAATCTGATAGAGTGTCCTTCAGGCCGTAAAGATTGTGTGTATGTGTGTGTGTGTGTGTGTGTGTACACCATATAAAATCAGCTTTTTCAGAGACACACAAGAATATCATCTATTTTCTTAAACTTCTGGGTGTAAGCATTTTTGCTTTAGAATCTCTGGGCTGTATGGCCAGCTGCTGAGGTTTTGGTTGGTTGGTTTTTATGTAGGGATGTATGACTGAAAACCTGCTCCCAATGCCCCAGTCTCTGACCTTTTGCTGAAATGGATCATTTCATATATTTTACAATCTATCTGTTTATCCAAGTAAAGCGTTCACTTTGCACTCATTACCATAGTGTCTAAGTCCCTTCCAAAAATCATTAAATGCATTGTATAAAGTCCTTCATATAATCTAATATAGTTTCCTCCTTAATTTCCCGGAAGTAAGCACCTGGAAACTAATGCAAAGGATTCTGAGAGACAGCATGCATTTGAATTTGAGGCTGTGAAATGAAAAAAGAAGAGGAAACTTATTTAGATCAAGGGCTGTGATGTCAATTTTATCCTCTTCCTTACTCTGTTTGAATAAAATGCAATGTATTTTATATCTGTTTTTAAAAGCCATTGGCTCTCTCTGTAAACCTCCTTTTGCCCTGTAATTGTAATAATGCGCTTTTACAGTTGGCTTGCTAAGGTCAGTAAATGTAACCAGTAAAATAACTGCTCTGCCCAAGACTTGAGTTAATTAGCTCCAAGGAGCCAGTTTGTGAGGCTGAAAATGTAGCAAAATTCCATTCAGGTGCTAGTTTGAATAAATTGCTCCGATCATTGAAGTTGGCATGCCAGGGAATGCCAAGGGATGCCAAGGAATTCCCAGCTGCACAATGACACATACACACTCTTCTGGCACCTGAAAGCAAGAGCTTGCTCCTCAGTAGCCGCTTGTTGCATTGGCAGGGCGACAACATCCATCCATCTCAATTTCACAAGACACTGCTGATTACAAACACAGATTTTCTCATTCCAGACAGTCGCCAGCTAATTTTAGTGTCCCCAAAATTGTGGCCATCATGAAGGCAACGTTGGGAGACCCCTGTTGCCTCACCACAAAAATTTACTCCTTGTTTCCTCGGAGTTCTCTTACTCCAAGGGGGCCGTAATAGCTCTTATCGCTTCCAGCTGTAGTTATTAGCTCCTTCTAACATTCTATTGGGCATGAGTAATCCACAATTAAATTCGAGGCGCAAAATCTACTGATCATTCACCTCCAGGAGGTTGCACAATATTTGACTGGCAACAGCTCAGTGTGGAAAGCAATTTCAGTTTAATGGGAACTAATTATATAGGAGAAAAATCAATTTCCACAAAGCCCGTGTGTGTGTGTGTATTTCAAATCCTTGCAGCACCTCCCATCTTCTAGTCTTCTCGCAGTAGGAAACACTTTTGTAATGAGCTGCTCCTTTTCCGGCTGCACATTCTGATAACAGGCAGGGGGAAGTGGCAAGGCTAAGATACCATTATCTAAAGGGAGCGCAGTCAAGTGGCAAGGTAGAGGAAGTGATGGAGGCAGTAGGATAACTGGAGTATGGAGAAAGACCTTGAGCAGAAACAGAGATGCCTTGAAGGACCGAAGGGGACTTACAGGAGTGGCATTGAGTAGAGAGAGAAGCCAAACTGCATTAGAGAGGGGAAAAAGGCTCACAACCAGAGCGTGGCAGGAAAAGGGGGATGTTACCACCTGCAGAGACGGAGAGAAAGGTCCAACTGGAACGTATCAGACCCAGCAAGACACATTTTTGCTAAGATAGGGTCTATGGGCCCGATCTGCAGGTGGAGTAAATCAACATCTTTCCATTGATGTTAATGCCACCACCAGTTGAGGATCTGATCCTATATATTTGCTTTGAGATATTTTTGCTTTTCATTCCATATAATGGTGATTATTCTCCTGTGTTTAGTCAGAAATAAACACTCGGTGATGCACTGAGGAATTTCCAGTTGCAGTCAGAGTTTTGGGGACTACTTTAAAGTAATCCAGACTGAAGAAATAAAGTCTCCTCCCTCCCCTCTACACACACACACACCCAGAGCTCTAGGTGAATGCAGTCCATACTTTATGACACTGGACACCCATTTGAAACTCACCAGATGCCCAAAGGCTGCACTTGACTTGAGTTGTGTCTGAGTGTTCCTGTAGATTGGAGATGAATCTGAGGTGCAAAATCTGGATCTGGATTTTGAATACCCCCTAGTTCAGGCGTGTTTGGATCCAGGGTTCTGGTTCAGCCCATTATAGAAAGAAGAGCGTCCTGCACAATTCGAATCCAGATCTCAGATCAGATTCCAAAACTCCCTTCTTTCAGGTGAGTTCAGGTCCAGGGTCTAGGTTTGGGGCCATCTCTGTGCAAGATTAGATAGAGATTATAAATACAATCCTCCTATTTACTTTCATATTGTTTAAGAATTTCTACTGGGGGGAGGGGTAGAGGAGAAAAGGAAACTTTTCGAAAGCTTTTTCAGAATGTTTCCCCCCTTTTCTGACCAGATCTGATTTGCCCATACTTATATTTTCTTCAATAGATAGCTAGGAATTGCTACTTTTGCAGCAAGAAACTCCTGCATTTGATCTGCTGTGTTGCCAGCGTGAACATACAGGAAGATGACAGCTCTTCAGAACACTGTGCCCATCCTTTTGGGCTCAGATTATTCACATACACAGTGTGTGGCATTCAGTGGCAAATGATTTCCCATTTCTCTTCCCTAGTTTCTGGAAAGCGTCTCTTCTTCAACAAAAATTAGATCTCTGTTGCCAGACAGCAGCTCTCTTCCCATAGCACAGTATGCCTTCAGTTCCAGCAAATCCCCGCTCACTAGGCTGATGATGGTTTCCTGGAGTCTCCCCTGGCAGTGGTATCAGGCCATTGTGCTGTTGTATTGCTAATTGATACATAATACATGTACCTTGTCTCACATGGGGGCACTTTCACGCGATGTTTTTTTCACCGTGTTGTTTCCGTTTATTGTAGCTCTGGAGAAGAGCTAAGCCATAAAAACTGGAAACAGGCCCCGGCTACAAAGCTCAAACCCAAAGAGTGAAAATGTTTGGATTCCGGTGTCAGTCTGTGCTCATCTCTAATAGAAACATGTCTTTCGGACAGTAGCAGCGTGCACACTTCAATAGCTGTTCATACAAATGAAATCCTAAGTGATAGTCCACCTAATTAGCATATATGCAAAGTGACCTGCAAGTTCAGAGAATGAGTCACAGTCATATCTCTGGCCTTAAACCCATACATACCCACAAGCCCTATGGAAAAACCTGCCCACTAATAATAAACACTTTGGATTTCTACAACTTCTTTATATCTGAGAAGCTCTAAGCATTTATTTAACGTTTATTAAGCAAGCCTCAACACCTCTCTTATATACGTATTATCTCTGTTGTAAAGCTGACTCCACAGCCCAGAGAGATTAAGTTACTTGCTTGAAGTCACACAAGTCAGTGGCAGAACTGGGAATGGCCCGATAAGTGCTGGCTCTCAGCCCCAAGCTCCAGCCGCTCGGCCACATTTCCTCCTAGAAGGTTAGTAATTAACCATTTTCTGAAGTCCTCTGAACTGCAGGGGCTGCTGCTGGTATTAACCTGCTAGCTAGGTCTTGACTCTGCAGCAGTAGCAGCATCTACGCCTGGTCAGCGAGAGAGAAAGGACTCCACTTCCAGATACACCAGGCCACCCTGACAGCATCAGAGCAATTCAAGCAAGAGAAGTTAAGCACCCAATGTCCAATGGAACAGACGGCACAGGAGGAAGGGATAGAGAAAGGCAGGAGTGAGAATGCCACCCACCTGCCTCAACATGTGGAAAACTTGAGGGGACCAGTGGTGACTGCAATAGCCCCGTAGGAAGTGGGAGGTGAGCATTCAGTTAGTTGAAGCCCCAATTTTCCATCAAAAAAGAGTTTCAATGGAAAATTTTCAACTGGCCCCAGAAGACATAGATGGAATAGTGGTCTGGCCACTGCTATAATCCTCTGTTTCTCTGTGGAACATCAAACCCACAAAGTTCACCACTGGTGGTAAAATTCACTCTCTCTCACACCCACCCTCAAGACAATTCATTGAAAAGCCAGCAGCAAAAAGTGGCTGAATAACTAGTCTCTAGATCTGAGAGCCAGGCACATGCTCTCCCTGTGTGTTGAAGGAGAAAGATACATAGCCACAAGCCTCCTGCGGAAGAGAGGACATTGCAGAAAAGGTTAACAGGCAAGAAGAATGATACCCATACCCATCCTGTATGATACTGTGCATCCTACTGACTTTTAGTGGGGAGTGAAAGTATTCTGGACCTTGCAGACCTAGAAGACCGAAAGACCCCAGCAACTAATGGGTCTTTACAAACCGACGATGTCTCTTATCTCATAGTCTGGCCTTGTGACATGATTATAAAAAGCAAAATCTGGCTTACACCCTCATTTTCCACTGCCCTAAATGCTTCCATTGTTTGAGAAGGACCAGCTTGCAGAAACCTCTAAAGAGGAACATGTTTGAAGGGTGAATTCCCTCTCCTCACTAAAGTGTGTGAAGCAGGAGCCTTCCTACAATGGATCACCCTTGCTACAAGTCCTACAAGTGTCACAACAGCAAGCTCTCGAGTTAGTCAAGAAACATGAAATGCTTTTAACAGAGCAGTCAGGAAGCTGGTGAGCAACCCAAACGCTGTTGCTGGGAAAAATACATTCCAGACCTTCACACATCTGGATTTTGCAGCTGACAAGGTCACCTTGTGTGCAGGGATTCTGGCAAGATGCTTCGGAAGTGCACTGCTATCTTTAAAAGGTCAAGCTGCATGCAGCGTGGTCAAATCAAAATAGAAAATGCAAATGGAGAGAACTGTAGCAAACGGGAACATTTAATTGTTTCTGCTTCTGCACGGCTCCTATATTTAGACCTTCTTGCCAAAGTGTTGAGTGGAAAAGACAGTTTTTGAATCTTAGTTGTAAACATTAATCTCACTTAAGAGCTTTTTTTATTTTATTTTTTTTTAAATTGTGTTCCACAAAAACATGACTCACTTCTCACACAATGCATGCAAACAAGCGTGTGCGTGCGCGCGCACACATACACACACACACACACACACACACACACACACAGAGCAATTTTTATTCTAGGCTGAAATTCATTTTCTTTTTTATTTTAAAGCTATTTTTGTAGCTTTTTTTGCCCCTACAAACATTGTTCTGCAAAATCAAAGATTATTACTGCATACATTTCCCAATAATAATCATAGTAGCATTTGGGTGCTCTACAGCTCAATGACACTTGCAAGTCCCGTGAACTCCAATGCACTTGCAAGTCCCATTAACTCAGTATCCCTTAGGATCAGGCCCTTAACTAGCAAACCGAACTCAATGAGAGCTTGCACATGTTGGCAGACGGTATCACCTTGGTGTTAGCAGAACAATTGACTCTAATACAATAACCAATGTATTAGACAATCAATTGACCAATTCAGTTTAATTCAATGAACTGAGGTCGACTATGTGACACTCAAAATTATTCAATTATAGAAGCACTGAGCTGAAAGGGGATGCAAGATCAGACACAGGGACAAATTAATTCCTGGTGTAACTTCACTGAAGCCATTGGAGTTACACCAAGGATGAATGTGTCCTCTTATAACAGATGAGCCAACTATTGCTTTGGCTAAGGGTCACCTGGTGAGTCAGTCAGACCCTCAGGGTAGCAAAATGAATTTATCTTTACATTCTTTCTATTGTATTTCAGTAATGAGAAGGGAGGTTTATGGGGGACTTCTGCAAAGAGCAGGGTTGATATTATTACCCAATGTAGCAATGTCAATTACTCTTGAATCCACAGACCTTAGGGCAGGTGCCCTGGCCCATCTTTTGTCACAGGAATACTAGTAGCGTTACATAGTACTGGGAATGGCTCAGCAAATCTCTCCATCTTAATGCAGAAGGTGATCAGAGTCAGAGCCATTTGTATAAATTTCCCCACTCCCTATCTGTTTTTCTGCGCTGCCCCTTATTCACAGAATCCATTCCACCTTATGGTCCACCAACACACCACTTCTCCATACTCCTCCTTCTGCGTTGCCCACAAGAATGAGTCAATAACAACAACGACATTAATAAAACATCCAAGTCAAGGCTGCCTCTGGGCTTCCCCTCGCCTCCTGTCTGCTCTGCGTCTGTCTTGGGTAGACTGTAAACTCTGTGGGGCAGAAGCTGTCTGTTTTTCGTGTGCTCTACAGTGCTGAGCACATTGAGGGTGCGTGCTTAACAAATACTAGTAGAAACTCCAGCTAAGAGCTCCTTAATGCACAGACTATGTCTACTAGTGTGCATGTAAAATGTCCAGGTGGATCTTGATCCTGATTAGGGTTTTTGGGTGCTAAAGCTCACTGAGTAATTTCACAGAAGGCACCTTTATACTACTGATTAGTGTTACTATGGATTACACTGTCCTTGGTTTCTTGTACACATAACAATACTGCTTTTTATACTATGTTTGTAACAGAGTAGATTATTTGTTCGATTACTTTAGATTATGCATAGGCAATTAGGGATTTAGATATGATAAGGATGAGACAGACAGACATTTTCCTTGACAGACGATAATCCTTGAAAATGAAATATCCATTCTGTGTTTAGGTGATTAAAGAAAATTAAGAAAAGGGCTAATTATTATCAATAGATTAAGTACATTCCCGCTGATCCTATCTGCCCATCAAGCCATCATTGACTGGCTGGTTTCTCATAGGCCTGTGGCAGACGTGGGTCTTGTAGAGGGCTATAAAGGAGAAGAAAGTAATGACCTTGGGGATCGGTTCAGGGCTGGCATTCCATGTAAGGAGCAGGAGGAGAACATGTGGAGCTGTTTGGAAGGGAAGCTGCAGGGCAGATGAGACTTGCAGGTGGAGCCAAAGAGGCAGGGGGGCTGTGTGATAACAGACAAGCAGAGCTGTGAAGGATCATGAAGGTGAGGACCAGAAAGTTGAATTGGGTGTGATGAAACAGGGAAATATGGAGGAAGTCAAAGGGGCAAGGAGTAGTTTGGCCAGAATGGCAAGCAAGGAAGACAACTATCAACTGTGTTTTGTATGGAGCAGAGTGGGGTGATGTGGGTGTCAGTGAATCTGGAGAGGAAAAGGTTACAGAAATCAAGAAAGAAGATGTTGAGGGTCTGGAGAAGAATTTTGGAAAGAACATACAGATCTTAGAAAAGTCATGGAGGTAGAAGTTATTCTGTATAGTCAAATTATCAGTTCCCCTGTGGCATTTACAGATTTCCCAGGATCTTGTTTATCCTTTTAA
This sequence comes from Chelonia mydas, assembly GCF_015237465.2. Classification (NCBI taxonomy): domain Eukaryota; kingdom Metazoa; phylum Chordata; order Testudines; family Cheloniidae; genus Chelonia; species Chelonia mydas. The sequence goes on along the minus strand of NC_057853.1, from coordinate 19,377,526 downwards.
TTTCTATTTGGTGGCGTTATTGTCAAAGCGCTTTTGAAAGCCATGTAAATTTAGTAGCAGGAAAAAAGTTTGTTGAGTGTAGAATCCACCCCTGTTGCTCCAAAACAATCAGAGACAGGAAAAAGTAATCAAAGGGGAGTTTAATGAGTTATAGAGCCATTGTTTACTGGGGAGGGCTGAAAGACTGAAGCCCAAGCCTGCAGGACCTCCATGACCCTGCACTGCCTCTTGGTGGCAAAATATTTGCTTGAAATTCCATCAAAACAAACACAATGTGTATGTCTGAAGGCCAAGAGGGGAAAAAATTTTGAGAAAAATAGTGGAAATTCCCTAAGTCTCTGAATGTACTGGAGGCTGTTCCTGAAAAACAAGGAGGTAAACAGCAGCTGTATTTACATGTTAAGCTTACAGTGAGCAGTTTCTCTTCCAACAAATGTGAAGGTGCAGGTTTTATCTGACTAGCACCTCCAAAAATATTTGTAAACCTTTGTTCCACTCACCTATTAGCAAACCTAAGCCACTTGGGGTGTCAACAGGGGGGGCAGAGAGAGAGAATGTGTGTGTGTGTTCTGAATCAGGAAGTAAAGAAAAACACTGGTAGTAATCCAGAGTCTGTCATGTGTGCAACAGTTCCAGCTGGGAGCTTGCCCACAACCTTCTTTGATCTGGAAAGCCCAGGTTCCCTCTACAATAGCTCAAGAAGGACATTTGGGGGTTCAGCAGCTTTGTTAGTTGGTGAAACAAATCACCCCAAGACAAGACACATAGTCAAAATCGGTCTAGAGCAAGTTCTTGTGGAGAGGTTCTGAGAATAGGAAATTCATTTTCTTAGGAAATAAATGTATGAAAGGCTTTTTTTGGTTCTTTTGATCAGTACCACAGCAATTCCCTCTGAGGCATATCAGCAGTTACTGCTAAATGGTAATATTTACCCAAAGGAGAAACAGGAAAATTTCCATGATGGAATAGAGCAAAGGTTCATTTGATCAAGAATCATGCGTTTTTCAATGGAGAGTGCCAGATGCTTTTGGGTAAGATATATCAACACCAACACCACCCCATGATGCATTTCATTTTGGATGTAAGGATTTCTTCCTGAACCCCGAAGTCATGATAAGTCTATGTCCAGAAGAATGAAGATTCAGTAATCTTTGCCAGAAACACTGCAGATGCTACGTCTAGTCCTTAAACTTACTAACATGTTTGCCACAATAATTTCCTGCAGCAGTGAGTTCCACATGTTAATAATGCATTCCCTATTAATTCCATGTTCTCCTATGGGAAATCCAGTTCAAGGTACGTGATCTGAGGAGTAATAACATTGGTTGTTTTGTTGTCACTAATACAAACTTAATTACATGCTAGAGTTAGTTAGAAATGAACTTGAGACAGGAGATGTCAATATTTTATTGAGAACTCTCTGTAAGCTCTCTCTCAAAGCCACTCCACCCTGCACTTGAAGGCAAAGACTAAATATTTTATTTGTGCTGTGTGTGTTAAAGAGCCTGATCCTGGATCTTCAAAAGGAACTATCACAGAAGTAAGTGGGAGCGCTTCACATTGAAGGCTGGACAGACTGAGCTTCTAGCCTTTATTGCAGCCTGCAGGACCTACCATACAAATGCAGACCATTGTTCTATCCTGTCCCATATCCTGCCTACAGAGTGGCCAGTGCCTGATGAAAGCTGAATCTTCTACCCACAGTTGCACAATTGTGCAAAGCTTTATCAAAGGGAAAGGGGAGAATCAATTCTTTGCACATTTGATCATTTATGCCCTGAAGCATGGGGGGTTATCCTTCGTGTTCCAAGCTGTATCTAGCTTCCTTAGTTCTATGTAGCTAGATGTCTCTATCATGCCTCCTTATATCTGGTCCTTCTGAAAATCCTGTTTGACAAATGGTGCAACTAGCGACTCAACAGGATAGCTGATTTTAATATTCTACTGAACTGCTCCAACTGCATGAGAGCCTCCCTCTACAGTTAGCACAGCTGCATTTTTAATACAATATATTGATTTTATACAAATTTGAGCTGGGATTCTGCTGACGGGGCATTCTCAGAGACCGGAATTCTTGTTTGCAACAAATGATTATAGAAATCCTTTTGGATCAAAATTCAGACAGGGAGAGGAAAAAAGAACAATGGATTTACTGGGACACAACAAATAAATAGGCCTGCTGTCTCTGCTGCCACCCCAGCATGATCGTGGTTTGCTTCATGTGTTCTCTAAGAAGGCATGTTATAAGGACCCATTGCATTTGCCCAACATCAGAACCAACAGGCAGGTTTACGAGGGTAGCTCTCTGCAGAATTAGACCCGTGTATGTTGCAGAGCTAATGCAATGATCAGTTAATGGTGTAGCATTAGTCAGCACTAATGAGAATCGATGAAAACAAAGGTGCCAGAGTGGGAGAAAAGTCAATGGGGACAAAGATAACAAAGAATGTTAAAATGTTTGCAGAAGAAGTGCCCTGTTTAAACCACAGTAGACCTGCTACTAAAGAAGCTAGCTCAGAGAACTATTAAAGACCCAGTGAGTTGAGCGGGCTAGTGATTACACTGGCAGCATGAGAGCAGATGGATTATGGCATAAAATCACAGAATCACAGGGTTCAAAGATACCACAAGGGTCACCTAATCTAACCCCCTGCCAGGATAGGCAGGATTTGTTGTGCCTAAACCATCCAAGCCAGATGGCTATCCAGCCTCCTTTTGAAAACCTCCAGTGAAGGAGCTTCCACAACCTCCCTAGGCCGTCTGTTCCCTTATCCTACCGTTCTTACCGTTAGGAATTTTTTTCTGAGATTTAATCTAAATCTGCTGTGCTACAGTTTGAACCCACTGCTTCTTGACCTGCCCTCTGTGGCCAGAGAGGACAACTTTTCTCCATCTTTTTTATGCAGCCTTTCAAGTATTTGAAGACTGCCATCAAGTCACCTCTTAATCTCCTCTTTTCAAACTAAACATACCCAGTTCCTTCAGAAATGGCTTGCATTCCATCCCTGTGATCAGCTTCGACTTGCTTATTCTTACCATAAGCATAGCAGTGGAAAAAATAATATTTTGCTTGCCCATCAAATTAATTTTCTCACCCCAAATCCTATTCATGTTCAATATAGCATGGCTGGACATCCATGGAGCTTTGCTAATTTATCTTAACTGAGCATATCATCCCACATCTATATTGATTATTCCAATTATTCCATTTGCAATGGTGCTGCCTGTGCATGGATTTAGGATATCAACACCTGGACTGAGACCACCAAACAGTTAGCAAAGATTAAACTTTTGCTCACTGCTGACCACGTAGTGGTCTAGAAGTGAAGAGCTTCCTATCCCCTGATCCATCCAGTTTCCTTGCAAATGTAAATTCTTTCAGTAACCATCTAGGAAGAAAGCCTTCCTTTGGCATATAAAACTCCAGCTGGCTTTATTTTACTAACAACCTCTAAACACTGTAGTTATTGCAATAAATAAAGAGTCAGCTGAAAGAGATATATCTTCATACTGTCCATTAATGGCAATAGGGATGAAAGCCAGCAGCTCAAGTGGTGAAGGGAGGAGATGCATGCTAGTTTTTATAGACTTTGTGAATTATGGGAACTGGGAATTGCATTTGCCACAAATTTTGCAATGTTAACTCTAACTTAGCTCTAAATGTTATTATCCCCATTGATCTTCTACATCAGACAGAACTCCAAGCTGGCCCATATCTTTTTATTTAGCCATACAATTGCTATAATGCATTACTAATAAACTTGCTTTCATGGATCACTACAATGGTGCAGGTACCTATACATTATCTTGGTTTGCCTGTATGAAACCTATATTTTGCTATATAATATAATAGGATTATTTGCTGGAGGACCTCATCATAAATGGGCATGGTATTTCCAGGCAAATATATGGTCATGTCACACTCACATGTATAATTCCATCAGCAAGGGTATTTGCATGAGAACAAGAGTGTAGAATCAAGGTCCAAGTTTAACAGAGTATTTAGTGATGGAACACACCTGCAAGATCAGGAACATAGATTTTCAAAAGCCTCCATTTCTGGGAGCCCATTTTGAGACATTTGGGCCTGCTGAACTTTCACAGCCTCACTGTCTTCAACTAGAATATCACATGCTCAGCACCTCCGAAAATCAAGCACAAAGGGTTTCAGGTTGGACTCCACAAAATTAAAGCACCCATCGTCAGTGATTGTATTTGAAACTTCACATCGACTATCTATAATATATACACACATATGAGCCTGAGTCTCTATTACTTTACACCAGTGCAAAGTGCATGTAAAACACTACCGAGAACGCTATACACTAGTGTAAATAACTACAAAAGGTACAGGACAATGGAAACTCAGCCCCATATAGCTGTATACATACATAAAGTAACCCACACATCTGTTACCTACAAATATGTACCTATATACTGTAATGTTTTTGATTAATACTTAAGCTATTAAAAGTTTACCTAAATATATACAGCATGTCCAGTGTAAACAAGCTAATGTTACTATGAGAATCTTAACTCTTGTATTGCTGATGTTTTGGGTCTGTCTAATTCTGCTCTCAGTTCTGCCAGTTAAAATCCAGGATAATTCCAATGAAGCCTGTGGATTTACTCCAGATATACACTAGTGTGAATGAAAGCAGAAGCTGGGAATTTCTGTTTAAATATGTAAAGTTAAGTCTCATGAACAAGGGGCTTTTTTCGCATTTACAAGTCATCACAAGCACTCATATGGTTGTCTGTATGGAAAGTGCCAGCATATTGCAAAATATTTACAAATGAGATGTGGGTCATAAAGGTAATCTCTAGGGCGGAAGAGGGGGTTGGGGGGTTTTTTTGTTTGTTTTTTGTTGTGGTTTTTTTTTTTTTTAAGCTCTCAGAAAAAGTAGCTGTAATTTCCTTTCTTGGTGAAGGAAAACATGTTTTGCCTTGTCTTACGTCTGTAAGAAGAATTGGATTAGGGGAATAAAAACCTAAAGGTAAAAGGCGTGATTACCCCCTGCACTTTTCCTAGTTGCTCTTTTAGAATTCTGGTGTAAAAATGAGGAAGTAAAAGGCTCAGACTGACTGCAAAACTGTTTTCCTGTTTTCCTTTGAGATTCCATCTGTAGAAATATTTATAAGTTGTTGGGAAAACACCAAAAAAACTAAAAAGTCAAAAACAAAAGTGCCCCCTTTCTCTGAAAAACAGAGGATGTTTGAAATATTTGCGATGAAAACATGTTTTTCAGTTGCTGGTTTTTCTGTTTCTTGTCCATTAGAGGTTGCTGAAGTCGCTTGGCCTGCCTCTCGACTGGTTTCCCCAGGCTGAAATATTATTAACCCCACAATAGATTGGGTTGTTCTGACCAGACATGTCTTCACCCTCTAGGTATGTCTACAGCGCAGTGCAGCTCCGGTCGACATACACACACTAGCTTCCACTGAGCTGGCATTGCTAAAGACAGCAGGGTCGATGTGGTGGTGTAGGCTCAGTGGAAGCTGTACCAGTGTGCTGGGACTCCTAGGTACATACTCATGTTGCTAGCCCTGGCTGAAGTGAAACCTGTGTGGCTGCCTATCCATGGCTATTTGTAGCCATACTATTGCAAGTAAAGATAGCACAGGCATGATAGAAATAGTGCCTAGGAGCAGCCCCAGCCATGGACCAGGTAAGTACTGTGCAAACACAGAACAGTTATGCCAGGGATGTTAAGAATCCCTTTGATGCCCCTGTATGGTCCACCCAGATCTTGGGTCTAGGTGTGCAACAGAAAGTGCGCATGCCCCATAAAGCCAGTGGACAAGCACTGCAAGGGGGCTAGGTGAAGCCTTAGCTACACTCAAAACCTCCCTCTGCATGAGCTGGTCAGCACAGCTGAGAAGGCAGATGGAGTGCTATACTTCCCTGTTGCCCCAAGCCAGCAGCAAATTATTAGACGTACACTCCCAGAGCAAGGGGAAAGCAAGACATGAATGGTTCCTCAGAGGTGTCTTTCTGGGCCACACTGCCTCCCAAGGAGGGGTGAAGTTTACTCATCACCCCTTGACCAGGGTTGTGCCAGGCGTGATCTAGCCCATGGTAAAAAGCCATCCAAGAGCTTTTATTAATGTATGCATTAATATATTACATGCCCATCCCACAGTATGTGGGTAAAAACATGGCAGCTGATAGAACAAAACACTATACAAAATGGACACTACATGAAGCCATTCCCCATTCCCCACCAACTGATATTAACACACACACAGGTGGCTGAAAAGCCATATTGAATGGATGTATCTTGCACCATGCTCTAAAAGTTGCTGAACTTAAGACTTCATAGTCTGCCAGAGGGAATGAACTCCAGAGCTAAGAGTCATGTTTCCGTTATGAGAGCATCATGCTGTCCAGCCCCAAAAGTCCTGTCCCTGAAACAAATCACAACTTCTATGCTGGGGCAAAGAGAGATGAGCTGGGAGAGAATTATAATGGATTGCTTTTAAGGAAGTGGAAAAGAAGGCTAAGGGCCAGATTCATTTAGGATACTTCAGATCTATATGGATGTGATTAAGTTCGGAGTCTGGTTCTAAATAATAAACAGTAGGTAACATGACTACTTTGTCGGGGGCTGGACTTATGGAAAACCTAGGTCAAAATCAGAGGTGATGTGTATGTGGGGATAAATGAGGCCTAAGGATATTTATCATTTATATGCTGGGCGGGGGGGTTGTAATCAGAAAAAAAAATTAGCAAAAGGGTGTGAGATGGCATAAGGTGCAATAAACCCCCCACATACACACTGGAATGTATACCTATTTCCAGCTCCTCACCATGTAAGTTACATCTACTCAGACTCCTTTCTAACTACTTGACACTCACATGCCAATCCTCCCTCCATGTGGCACTCTGGACGGTGCTAGCCAGTTTGTGAGTGGAGCCAACAAGAACTGTGGAGGTCTCAGTATCTTTCAGGTTTTACTTTTATATAAATAAAACTAATTATGATGTCTGGCTTGGAACATTCTGTTGCAGCATGAGCAAAGCAACCTGACAGTTCATGAGAGTCAGAGAGCAAAACTGGTTGGGAACTGACTGTACGAAACCAACTACTTTATTTTCAGCAGCAAAGCAAAGAGCAAAACCAATGAACACTCAGCACTAATGCAGAAAATATATTTTAAAACATTTGCCCATTTTTAATAATCTCAGGGGTTATGACATGAAGGAGAAATGTGTCTGGATTTAACCTGAGCTGCCAAATTCAGTATAAAGACATATGTAGACACTCCCAGTGACTTTAGTAATTAATATCAATGGCAGTCTGATTTGCATATCCAAGGAAAGAATCTGAACCAATGTGTTTTAACAAAGGACCGAGCATTTATAGGGCTTATACAATATCTTCCACAGTGGGGTCTGAAAGGACCCAGATTATGAATATTAAATAATAATAATGATGATACAATAATTAATGAGCAAAACAGATTTGACTAAAATAAGAATCATCCCAAATCAAATTTTCTTTTGAGGTTTAAAATGGCTGCATTTCAATGGTAGTTAAAGCCATTCAGTCATATTATTACAGCAAACTGATGTCCACTTAGTCAGTCACAGCATTGTATACCATGGGAATTCAGAGCTGCTGGATTAATTAAAAAAAAAAGTGAATATCAGCTCTTCCTGCTTCAAGAGCACAGATCGTTAGTGACTGCCCTAACGGGGCTATGACACAGTAGATTAATTAAGACTCTCCTGAAAAGGGTGGTGGTGTGCATACACACTAGACCGTTCATTACACTATCCTGTCTACACAGATTCTAAAGTGCTTTTGGAATCCTTTAGACTAAGAAGTATGGTACAGATGCAAAGTATAATTATCACCAGTACTACATATGGATGAAATGCAATTTGATCCTGTGCCAAAGTAGCAATTTACAGGTGATTTCTTCAGAAACTCAACACCTGACCATCCTTTTTCAGGAGGCTGTTGTTTCTGATTTTGAAACCATGGGTGTTCTGGGTATTTCCACGTTAGTTTAAGTGGGTTGCGATTACCTCAAATTCCATCTCCTTTGTTTTCCTTCATAAACTGATGATCAGGGAGACTATTCCCTGCTTCGCTGCACGCTGTTGATCAGCAGCTTGGCTAATGGCAGCTCTCAGCATCTGGTATGGTTTTTGTCTTGGAAAAGAGCAACACAAAGTAGGAGCCACTTTCCTACCGCACCCCGCTGCCCAAGTAAGAGTCTTAAAAAATGTGCTCTCCTTATGCTGGGAAAGTTGTTTCTGACCCCAAAGAAAACAAACATTTTGAATGTTCCCTAAAGAGAGCTCAGTGTTACCCTCCAAATTGGACTTAAACTCTCCTTCCTGGTGCCCTGAAAAAGGAATTTGGAACAATGTTCTTTTCTTCTTTTCCCACTCTATTTCCTAAGTGTCCATTATGCTGAAATTGCAGCTGTTCTCGAGACTTTGTAGAGCGCTTCACTATGGAACAGAGAAGGCCTCTTAGAAAATGTGGAGAGCTTTCAGGGCTTAAATCTCCCAGGACTGCCATGCCCAGAATCCTAATGACTTCAATAACAAGATGTGTAGAGCCCATGTGTAGAGTACAAGAGATAAAAAGAAACCAATGTATCTGCTGGATGGAATTATCTGGAGATAATAGGCCAAATCCACTCCTTGTTTAGGCTGGCTCCTTCCTGCTATCTCCCTTTTGCTGAGCCACCAGTAAAAGTTGGCAGAGATGTCCAGGGAGGGGTCATGGCTAACAAGGCCGGGACATACACTGATTCAGTGCATCCCCTCAGCGCTCTCCTGCAGAGGAAACTGAAGCTATCCTGTGCTGGCATAACCCCAAGGGATGGCAGTGAAAACATTGCCTGCCTCAGGCTGAGCGAATCCCCCCTGGAAGTGAAAATCCTGATTTTTCTGAGGTGCGGACATTAAACAAAGCCCCCTGACTTCCAGGGGAGTTGGCAGGTACTCGGCAGTTCTGAAAATCAGCCCGTAAAGGGTGAAGCTCAGAACATTCAAACACAGTGCTGTCACCAGGTAGCTCATACTGAGGGAGGATGCAGAGAGAGGAGACACCAGCCCCATTATTAGACTCAATTAATTATATTAATGGGTATCTGAAAAGAGGGAATAAAGAGATCCCCAAAGTGGCGCAAGCACATCAATATCACGTTGATTTGTCATATCCCTGCTTGTAAATTGAAACACTTAAGCAAATTAAATGGCCTCTAACAATGTTCCTTGATTTAATGGCATCCCCTTTTTTCCAGTTACATTTGGTGTGGAACCTCTGGCTCAAGATTAGAAAGCAATAAATAATTAAACCCCAGGATGAATGATGATAGTTTCTCTCCGGGTTTCTTCCACTCCCTCGTATTCAGATCCCTTAGGCTTGTTTCCCCCCAATTCGTCCACTGACTCACCTCTTCTTCTCTGGGGTGGAAGGAGAAACCTGGGATTGAGAGTGTAAAGGTGGGGAGCACGGTGGGTAGGTGGTTTCTCAGGCTGATCCTGAACTAATCATAGGCGTTAGGGATGGGGAAAGGAACATGTGAGTTCATCTAGTTGCCCTCCCCGCCAGCTGGCATTGGTACCGCTGGCCTTTGCCGGTTAGGTCACTTGTACAGTAGAGTACTTATACCACCAATCTACTTGACCATATTCTTTCACCTTGGCCTGAACCTGAGCAGCCTCAAGCAAATCCCCCATTAGGGGCACCACACACACAAAATGACACAGTACATCGCATCACCCTGAGCAGACAGACCACCCAGCAACTAATGAGATGACCTGGACTAAGCCATCTGAGCCCCAGGAAGATAAATAACAACGCACATCACTGCGGATGGCCTTTCAAGACAATCAGAACATAGTGGGTCATTTTAATAACAGTTCAGCTTTGAAAGCCTGCAGCATTTTGGAAAAACTTCTTGTGAAATGCTCCGTGAGGCAATATCATTCCGTATGGAACAAGCCCACCTCACTCTGCTCGTGCTGCAGAGGAGGAGCTTATCAGAGGCACAGAGAGCGCGGTTGGTTCCGTGCAATAGGTTTCATCTGCTCTGTGTTGTTTACCCTGCAAACCCAGATCAATGCTCAGATGCTTTAATTAATGATCAATGCCCTAGAGCAATCTGAAAAAACTATCACAGAGTGCAGTGAGGAGTGAGTCAACATTCTTGGAATGCCTCACGCCCTTCCTCAGAAGCGCACCCACTTGAAGTGCATTGGGCTGCATTGCAACACAGCAATATATTAACCCACATGCAACCAAGAAAGCACAGGGTTGGATCTAAACACACTGGAATCAAAAACAAATGGTCTTGCTGATAAGGACAGGAGAATCATATAAGATGAAATAAGCACAGATATGAATCATCAGCCAGAGTTCACAATAAAGCCAAAATTAATATTTTGGGGGTTCAGAATTGTGGAGCCAACTTTTCTTTTTTGTTTCATACTTCTGGGTCCTGGAAGGACTGGAAGCAGAGGATGGAAATACCATATGAAAGGCAGTTCTTGCAGTATTTCCAGCTCACTCTGAAATATGGGGTACAGATCTGTAACTGTTATGGCTCTTTTCTGAGTACTGCTCTTTAAAGTTCTAAAGAATAAGCCTGCCTGCATGCTATGAGGCCCTCTATTTTAGACAAGTTTCGTTTTCAAGATGGCTACTCTTATGGAATAAGCCACACATACTCTGATAGAACAAATGTAATGTCTCTAGTTTTTCTTCTCTCATTGCTTTCCTTAATTTAAATTCAAAGTCATTCATGCTAAAAAGACATATTTGCTTCTGTGTATATGGAAGACATAACAGAAAGTACAGAAAATGTCACAAACACTGAACAGTTTGGATAAATATCTGAGTACTTTTCCAGAGTTTTGTAGATAGGTTGGGACAGATTTGTGGTTTTGCGCTTGATAGTAAAGGTGAACAAGGGAGCAAATTTTAGTTACGAATAAAGATTTCACACAACTGAAACATTTTTGTTTTACTGGTTTGTTCCCTACTCATACTTTGTCAGCCCATGTTTCAGATTTATCTGATCTGTGTGTCTTTAAAGGAAATGTGTTATACAGCTAGGTGGGTAAAATTTTCTATTCAAATGTGACTGTTTATATTAATCTGAAATTACCAAATTTAATCCATATCCAAATTTTGACCAAACTCTAATAGATATGGTAGATGTAGATATAGCCTCAAACCCTGATCCTTCAAAGACACATAAACTTATCTTTATGCGTGTGTACAAATTTTTGCAGGATTAGGGGCCTACAATTTTCAAAAGTTGCTAGTGATTTTTTTGAATGCCCAACTTAAGAGTTCTTAAAAGGGTCTGATTTTCTTAGGGCAGGTGCTCAAAGTCTGAAGCATCAGATATATTTAATTATATTGACAACATATAAATGTATAGTATATGGCCGAGTCACTTTTGAAAATGTAGACCGCGCAATAAATATGCAAATATCTTCACAGATTGTGACCATATTGCTATTCAATATCATATCTTGCCCATGAGGTTTGATGTACAGCATTATAAAATTATATTCCAGAGATAGTTGGGTCAGCACTTAGACACTAAGGTGAAAGGTGTCTTTAAAATGCTTCATATAGTTAACTAGGATAGTCATTCTCTAATCAGCCTCCAGCAAATTTAATGATGCAGCAAATTATATAGAAAAGGACGTTGCGCAGTGATGATGAGATAGGGATAGTAACAGTAACGGCTCGTTCCACCCTTCAGGGCAGGATTGTGGTTTAAATTATTACCTCCTACGGTATCCGTTATGGCACCCCAGTGGTTAATAGGAGTCCTCTTTGTCCAGCGGTTGCTAGGGGAACAGTTCCTGGACTTCAGGAAGCAGGGAGAGCAGTTTCCTGTTTTGAAGAAGGTTTAAGGACTGTTTTCCTCCAATCAGACAGCAGCTGCCTGAGCAGGAAATGGAGAACACAGCTGCCAACACCAGTTTGGGTTTTTTAACTGTTATAATAGGCAAAGTTTACAACACCTACACCCAGCCCCATAAGATAAGCGGGGTACTGAGTTAAGGGGAGGACTTGCTGTGGAAGGAGGCCTGGTCTGAGAATGACACTGGATGAAGACCAAAACAAATCCAAATACTCCAAGGAAGTGGGCGTTTAGTTTCCTCCATCTACGTACCTCACACACGGTACATCACACCCATTGTATAGCCACGATAAAAGTGCTACAAGAGCTAGCAGGAGTTCAAATAACTGCATCTGACTCAAAACAAGTGTGAATGCCATCAGTGTAGTCGCTTTCTCTCTTGTAAACGATTCCTCGCCAAGAAGGACTTGTGTATGGTGAGGACTTGTGTATGTGTCTGTGTATGTCTCAAATGCAGGAAGCAAAACAATTACTCTAGATGCATTCCTTTCTCTTTAAGATCAAGTTAAGTGCACATTTGTTTGCCCCAAAAATTAAAGTTCAGCTCCTGGCCGCACTGAAGTTAAAGATCCTGTCGATTTCAGTTGTAACAAGATTCAGCTCTTACGACTCAGGGCCTGTTTTTCACTTATATCAGTTTTATACGTATGTAATGCTGTTCCCTTCAATGGTGGCACTCCTGATTTTCACCAGGTCACATTTAGTAGTGTCTGAGGCTCAGTTCTGCATTCCTTCAGCATGCAAAACTCCACTGGAGTCTATAAAAAATTAGTCCTTCTCATTGTTGTTTATATAGCATACACAGGGCGCCAGCTAGGGAGTGCAAGGTTTGTGTAGAGTTGTGGGTTTGCAGGAAGTGCAAGACCAAGGCCTGAGTAAGTGCAAGTAAGCAGAGTTACAAAGGACGCAATGCTTCAGTTACTTTACGAACACTGAGTAAATATACACACACAGTTCTGAAGTGTGGAATCCTTAAGTCCCATTTAGTAGAGACAATCTGTGGGATACATCCTGAAGCCCTTGCTCAAGCAAAACTCTCAATGATGTCAATGGGAGTTTTGCTTGGATACGAATGTAGTAAAACCTGAACAAAGACTTGAGAATTTGGCCTTGTGGAAGCTATGAAGGCAAGAACACCTTCATGACTTCTAGTCAGAGCTCAGCAGTGACTTGGTCATGAGTCCCCTGCATGGGGCTGTGCATAGATGTGTTGCCCCAGGAGCAGAGTGAGAAGCAGATTATGTTCAGTCACCACTTGCCTGGGATGATCCCTATACCTGGAGCATGGTAGGTCTCCCAAGGAAGATGTGCTAACTGGGGTGGGGGGAGAGCAGAGCCCAGGTTCCACCCATTCCTGGGGTGGTCCCACAGAGATGACCCTCCCTCCTTGCACAGTTACACACAGTAGGGGTAACTGGTTCAAATGACTAAAGGGCACCTTACACACCAGTACTCTGCTGTGTAGGCACATAAAACAGACCACAGTCTGGCCCTTAATAAAATCCCTTATGTTAAAAAAACCTGCCACAATCTAGAGTAATAATGCAGTAATCTGAAGTAATCTTATTTGAAGTTTCCATGTTTTGCACCATTAGTGCAAAATATTGCTGTAATTTTTTTTTTTAAATAAGGTGCCAAAGATCCTGAGAGTGGAGTATAGAGCTGAGAACTTTAATGTTAAAATGGAATGAAACCATATAATGGTTTCAATTATTGTATTTATTTTTTGCAAGTTGTTCCTCGTATAACTTCCCAGGAGTGATGTACCTGAGTGTTTGAATCCTGATATTCAAATTGTACTGTTAAATGTCTTAACCCTAATTTGGGATATTGCAGATTATATACTATATGCATATTAAGACTTTTTAAACCAAACTTGCTACTTTTGGATAATGTAAGCATTATGCCCAGATGTGCTCACCCATTGCTGGGTTTTGGAGTAAAGACCCCTATCTTACCCAATTACCATGTTTGCAATTCATCAGTTACTTTAGTAAGTGCAGGTACAGTCAAGGACATGTCTGGTGACTCAGCTGTCAGCCCTTTTGTGCATGGTGAGTACTCTTTGCCAATGTGGAAGTCTGCTAAGAAATTCAAAAGGGAGAAAACCAGTTTTCTGAGAACTAATGCTTACATCCTTCTAGGCTTCCCTGCAGCACTAATTGTCTTTATATTTCAAACTTCCTTAGAAATCTAGTGGCCTCCTAGGGTATGTCTATAAAGCCATTAAACAACTGTGATTGGCCCACATTCGCCGATTTGGTCTCACAGGGTTAAGGTGAAGAGGCTGTTTAATTGGAGCATAGACATTCGGGCTCAAGCTGGAATCCAAGCTCAGGAATCTACATGGGGGGAGAGAGTGCGGAGGGAAGATACCAAAGCTCAGGCTCCAGTCCAAACCCAGACATTTACACCACAATTTTACAGCCCTGCAGCCCAAAGTCTTCTGACATGGGCTGGCCTCGGTTGTTTAATTGCTGTGCAGGTATACCCACACTGTTTACAACAAACTCCCTTTGCACCTAATAGCATGGTTTCATTGTTATTCATGAGTAACTGGTCATCATAATTCTATTTACAAAAGAATTTAAAAAGCCTACAACAAATCAAAATAACTAACTGCCAAGATGCATGTGGAATCACCAAAGAAAATTCATCATCTTGTCATTGTAACCCTCTTCTTCCTCTCTCCCTACCCAGTTCCTTTGTGTACGGCTTCACTTGTCTTTTCTTGTCTTTGTTTAGAATGATCATTCTTCAAGACTGAGAATGTGACTTATTTGTCTGTTGAGCTCCTAGCTCTCATCTTGGGTAGAAGGAGAAGAGTCTAAAACAGAACAAAGGCACTGAGTAAGCTGTCTATAATGAAAAGCATGTTGACTCACAGGGGGAAAAAAGATGAATTTTGCATTCAAGAATTGAAGTATTGAAAAGAATTTCACTGAGCTGAGGAACTAACCCTGTTACCTTCAGCAAAAACAAGCACAGAATATCTGATAAAACACAGCGGTAACTCAGGACTGTCTTTCTAAATAGTCTTTGGCATTCTGCACTGCAGAAAGTCAATGATCTCAGCTCAACACCCAAGTGACTTAGAATGGTTCTTTGGCAGGTATTTGCATTAATTTATTTATTTCAGTAAAGTAAGGGATCAATCACCTGATTTCAGTCAGTCCAAGTGTAACTAAGTGCCCTGCGAGCCTCAACTCTACCTACACATAAACAAAGTTCTGCTAATGAACCACAGTCCTGAACTGCAACATCCCACCTGGTATTTCAATCCTAGGTCACATGTGCATTCCTCCCAACACTCCTCAAATCTTAATACAGAGCATCCCTTGCTATTGGTCTCCTGGATCTCCATGAAACTCTGCCAATGCCGCTCAGTCCTGATTTACAACACTCCCTTCTATTCTGGTTTTGAGCCTCTTATGAAAAGAAAGACTTTTGTGGAGTAGGGAAGAGGGCTGGAGAGGTTTACATCCCCCCCCACACACACACACACACACAGGCAATTCATCTGGTAACAAAAAAGGAACAGTAGCAACTGCCGTGAAATAAGAAAAAATACAAAGGTAATGTCAGTATCAAGCCATATTAATCATTCCACACAAAACTGTTTTCCATTTGTCCACTGCTTTATGTTGGGAGAAAATTTAGGGAAAAGGAACCAGAGCCAAGAACAAGAAGAAACAAGGGATAGGAAATGAGGGAAAGATGACGCATCAAACATTGTAGGGCAGACAAAATACCAGGAACACACGGAAGTTGTCATCATGCAGCAATGACATCAACTTACAACTGTCTCCAGCATTGTCATAAAAACAAAGATATGTCCTGAAACACAAAGTCACCAGCTGTTGTGGCCTCAGGGGAATTACTATATGCAGCTGGCCAAAGTCACCCAAACTTTTAACATATGCTTTATCTCCAGTCATTCAGAATGAAAGTGATCATTATTCGTCTTATAGTAGTGCCTAGGGAGTCCAGCTGAGATCAGGGCCCCATACAGACATAGAATATGAAGCAGACCTTTCCTCAAAGAATTTACCATTAAGTAGACAAGACAGACAAAGGGTTGGGTGCAGGGGAAGGATTCTCACAGCAACCTCCCCTTGATCAAAAGGTTTTTCCTTTTGCAGATTCTGTAGCAGGATGTCTGCATAGGGAGGCCATGCCAGATATTCCCAGATAGCCTTCTTCAGCCTCTATGGATGTAGATTTACTCAATCACATGATGAACTACACTAATATCATGAGCTGACATATCCAATATTTAGTCTTCAGGGTGATCTGTATGGTGGATGGGAAAATGAGGAAGTGTGTCAAGTTTTACATTCAGTAGGTGCCTATAGGACCCTGTGATTCATGTATTATAAGCCACTTAGGAATGTGCAAGATGGAGACACACCTGAATGTTTTCTAACAGCCTCTTTTTAAGAGATGACATACTGACTTGTACAGTGAATAGCAACAGGCTTTTGGATTATCACTCTTTTGAGGAAAGAGTTCTTTAAACTGTTTCTGAACCCTGCATTTTTCTTCTGTCTCAAAAACTCAACTGTGAGTGAATTAACACTCTAGAGTCAGATTCATCACAAAGGTTGATATAGGTTTAAATTCTCATTTATTACAGTTTGAATACTACAGCAGCACCTCTAGGAGGTGCCATTAACATCCATGTCTCCCACTGGCACTTTATATGATATATTCTACCAATAAAATCAAATCTGAGTAACGTGGTTCCATAAAAAGTGTGATCACATGCACCCAGTGATGTATGAATGCCATTCAGAGCTGGCCAGAAAACAACAATTCCATTTTGCAGCAATTTTCAAAGTTTTAATTTTGCATTGGAATGAAAACAAAACCTCTCAAAAGATTTCCCAAATTGGAATTGCATTGAAATGTATGGTTTTGGATTGCAGAGATCAGGGTTTTGATTTGGGTCTCTCTCTTTTTCTCTGGAAATGACCAAAGAGTCCATCATGGACTTCAGAAACCATCCCACTGAAATGGATATGTATCTGCAAAATGTTTTGGCTTTGACAAAAAAAGTTTCATCAAAAAATGTTCCAACCAGCTCTAGTGACATTTATTCAGCTTATTTTGAATTTATGAAATGCATCCATCAGTTATCCCTGAACAATTAAAATATCAAAGTGCAATATTAAATAAATTGGTCGATACCAGCCTAATGGATTCACCTCACAAATTAACCCATTTATATAACCCAATTGCCCCTTTAAGGAAAAACCTGAAAGATTAAATGCACCTTACAATGTACCCTAAAGATCAACAGACTCGGGCTTGTCAGGACACTGATGGAAGTAAATGTCAAAGTCAAGAGCTCCTCCCGCTGATTACACCCAATGTGTAGATTTTCCAGTTGATGGATTGTTAATAAGCATGCCCCCAAATGATCTGAAATAGTATGATGCATGGCTGCACTTACAGAAAAAGTTTCATAGGCAGCCAGGACCTGATCCATGCAGAGATTTATAGAACAATGTTAGTTTCTTAAATTGCTCCCAGAAGGAAGGAGGACGTTCAGTGTTGTCTTTAGAGAATTCATTGTATTATCAGGCCAGTGCCACTGAGTTTATTTTGGCCTTTTCTATGGCTGTTTACACCCTAACAGTGGAAAGGATGCTATTGGATGTAGCCCCATCTCAAAAAAGATATATTGGAATTGGAAAAGGTTCAGAAAAGGGCAACAAAAATTATTAGGGATATGGAACGGTTTCTGTATGAGGAGAGATTAATAAGAAGGGGACTTTTCAGCCTGGAAAAGAGACGGCTCAGGGGAGATATGATTGAGGTCTATAAAATCATGACTGGTGTAGAGAAAGTAGGTAAGGAAGTGTTATTTACTACTTCTCATAACACAAAAACTACGGGTCACCAAATGAAATTAATAGGCAGCAGGTTTAAAACAAATAAAAGGAAATATTTCTTCACACAATGCATAGTCAACCTGTGGAACTCCTTGCCAGAGGATGTTGTGAAGGCCGAGACCATAACAGGGTTAAAAAAAGAACTAGATAAATTCATGGAGGATAGATCCATCAATGGCTATTAGCCAGGATGGGCCGGAATGGTGTCCCTAGCCTCTGTTTGCCAGAAGCTGGGAATGAGCGACAGGGGATGGATCACTTGATGCTTACCTGTTCTGTTCATTCCCTCTGGGGCACCTGGCACTGGTCACTGTCAGAAGACAGCATACTGAGCTAGATGGACCTTTGGTCTGACCCAGTAGGGCCATTCTTATGTTCTTTAATGAAGTGCAAGCATCAGGGTGAAAGACAATGAAAAATGCCATGTGAGTCTGCTTATAATGAAGTAGACCTCGTCCTAAGTGACCCCATCTGTAATAGCACAGAGGAGCTTTAAAAATAGCAATTAGGAAGCATACTTAGGGTAGTATGATGGATGAAGGTCCTGGAACTTCATTAAAATGGCAAGAACAGTGGTAGTCTATGATAATGTGACAATGGTGGAAAATAACAGAACTCCACATTGCTATAAAGCCCTGATCCAGCAGAGTACTTGAGCATGTGAGTAACCTTGCTGAAGTAAATAAGACTGCTCATATGTTTAAAGTTAAGTATTTGCTCAACTGCTTGGCTGGTTTGAGGCCTGTGAGCCTAAAACATTGATTTAATAAATTTAAAGCTAGTCAGACTTACCAAAAGGACCCTTAGATTACAGAGTGCTTTAATAGAATTTTAGATTATTAAACCGAAAATAATTATAAAAATCTCATTTAGTTTCCACTGTTACTTCATTTGTTTACCTTTTGCATTTCTTTCCCTTGGGCAATGAAAATGGATTAGTCAATTTCACTTTTGTTTCTAGTCTGTTTCTAGTCAATTTCACCCTCAGGTACCCACTAACACAAGGCCAGAATGGTTGGATTACAAATTCTGGAGGGGAATGTTTACTACTACTTTTCACACACCCACACACACCCACACACCATCTCTTTTCATTGTAATTTAAGGGGGGAAAGTAAAAAAAAGGTTTTTGGTGGTTTTAAAAGCTTTTTATGACCCATCATTGTTCCTTGAACATGTTCTCATTACAGTCCTTTCATTTTTAAAAGGAAAAGCTAATCCAGTTAATTCTCTTCTACTCTTCTGCATTTGCTTGTTGGTATGGGGCCAAAAAAATAAATAAACACACAGACAAATGTAAGCAGTTTTATGGTTCTTATTTGCATTTAGCTATAAAGCTCTTAAATCTTTTCATTGTCTTTGGTATAGGTAATTATACCCTAGATTATCTTTTAAACTGACAATAAAAAGACTGTGGGCCTTTTGCTTGCTGCAACAGTTTCAGATCTTTTAAGGTGGCAACCTCTACATGGAGTATTTTTTCCCCTCCTGAATTGTAGCCCAATTTCCCATTGAATTGAGTTCTTTGATTCAAGCATTAGATTGAACTGATCAAAAATAAATTCTTTGGTAAATTAGTAAATACTGCATTACCTATTAGTAGCAATTTTAACTCAATATGAACCAACAGGGATCCAAGTTCAAAAACAACTGGATTGATTGCTACCCAAGAGCCCAGTCTATGGGGTTCTGAGCGCCCTCTGTGAGATGCCCAGGGTCCTGGAGCTCTCACAGTAGTGCATGGAAGTTGAGGACATTCAGCACCTTGTTCAAAGCACTCAACATCTCCAAGGATCAGCTTTCAAAGGCGCTGTTAAATAAGGCCTATGTTCAGCAAAGCTCTAAGGCATGTGCCAGTTTAAGCATGGGAAGAATCATATTGTATTAAAGTTAAGCATATGCTTAAATGCTTTGCTGGATTGGGGTCAAAGTGCTGAGCACCTTCTGGAACTGAGTCCCAAAGTATTTAATGCAATTTAAGCACATGCTTGACTGCAGAGAGATTTAACAACTTGCTTAAGTGTTCCTCTGAATCAGTCCTAGACCACTGAGCCTTATTCTCCCTTGTCTTGCACCTTTCGTAGTCATTTACATCAGTGCAAATTGTGTGTAAACCACTACCATTCTGATCTGGTAGCATTTTACACCCACTTTTCACTGGTGTAAAATAACAACTTAGGTGTCAGGGCATCAAAGAACCAGACCTATTGCTTTTATAATAGGAAAGACTGTTTTCTGTCTAAAGCGAAAAAGCGGAAGAGAGGAGTTCCTTGTTCAGCATTAGAAGAAAGCAGGTCTTTCTGTTTTGCTTTATAATTGTCACACAGCATCTTCCCTCCTAATGTAAGTTAAATTAAAATATATGAGAGAAACTGACATATTAGTGAGATGGAACCTGACTTTGTATTATAAGTCTCTTATTCTGCACTCTACTCTTGCAAAAACAGGCAAACACACCTACTGTTTGAAGCGAGCTGGACTATATGTTCATCTTTTCTTATATAAAGAAAAACATATATTTTTGTAAACTTTTAAAATTGTTTCTTCTCTCACTGCTATTTAGAATTAGCCCCCAAGAAGCTTGAAATTAATGTGTTGATTCTTATTGGATTCCAGTGGGTGTTGTGCAGCATAGCAGAACAGATGTCTTGAGCTCCAGAGACATCTGGTAATATCCATTTCCATTCAGAGTCCAGGGCCCTGACCAATCCCCCCCGCAATAAAGGAATAGGTACCCCAAAATCTCTCAAATGTCAGCAGGCAAAGGTTTGTCTACTGGGAGCTCTAAGAGTAGCTAAAAAACAAGGAGAACAGAGACCATTCGCCCCCTGAGCAAGATGGCTGCTCCTGAGGGCACTGTGTCTATGATGGCCATGCTGGAGAAAGTTGCTGCAGACACAGTAGATATCAAGGCCACAATACAACTGACTGTTACCTTGATTAACTCTTTTCTGCAAGCACTGACAGATGGGTGAATGAATCAGAAGAAAGAATATAATGGGGGGAAGATCAGGTACAAGGGCTCTCTGCCCAGGTGCAGAGAAGCCTCACAAACTTAGCTTCTCTTAAATCAAAAGTAGCAGACCTTGAGGGAAGGTCTCAACACAATAATCTGAGAATTATAGGAGTATGTGAAGGAACAAAGGAAGGTAACCCCCTATAATTAGTTCACCAGCTCCTTTCAGAAGTGCTTAGTCTGCCAAATGATTTTAAATTTGATTTAGAGAGAGCTCCTAGATCCCTGGCTCCTAACCCAGCCTCAAATGCCAAACCTTGTGCACTGATTGTCAATTTTTTTAAGATTTACTGTAAAAAGAAAAAATAATGCAATAATGTTTTGGGGGATGCCACAAAATAAGATAATGATTTTTCAAGACTTTGCAAAGTATGTGATTAAACAGAGATCAGCTTTTCAATGATCAAGGAAACTTGCCAAGCTGCAAGGGCTCAAATATTTTATAAAGTTTCCAGGTGAGGGAGTGCATCTGGTCCAAAAGCCACAAGATGCAGAATGTTTTTTAAATAGCTTCAGTACCTGTTCTGTTTTATACCAAGTTTATTTCCCAGTTGTTATGTCTGCCCCATCTGCACTGATGAAGTTAGCCAGTTACTGTTACTAACTTACTTACAGATTTAGGTTATCTCTGGTGCTCCAAGCTTATACTTTATTAACTTTGGGGACATGCAGATCAATTCTCATCAAATGGCAACTTATTGAAATTTTATCAGTGACATATGATGAACCTGAATCATAAGCCATATTAGCCTTAGAGACAGAAAAGCCGCTTGATAGCGTGGGCTGGAGGTATATGTTTCATACCCTACAAGAATTTGGATTTTGACTCTTATTTAGCTCCTAATCCAATGGTTATAGTCTCACTTATCCTTTTGCATTACAATCAACAATGTGACCTGGGATACTTCCAGCGTCTTCTGGGCACCAGGCAAGGATGCCTGTTGTCTCCATCACTTTTTGATTTGGCTCTAGAGCACCGGCAATAGCTATCCAGACATCTGAAGCATTCAACTTGGTTCCATGGAGCACGAACTGATGTTGTGTGCAGACACCCTTTTGTGCATACGCAAATCAGAAGCCACTATTCCAACCCTCCTATTGCTCATTCAAAAATTCAGAGCAATATCTGGTTACAAAATACATTAGAAAAAATTGACAGGTTTCAGAGTAGCAGCCGTGTTAATTTGTATTCGCAAAAAGAAAAGGAGAACTTGTGGCACCTTAGAGACTAACAAATTTATTTGAGCATAAGCTTGCATTGGAAATCTCCGTTGTCATGTAGTGGGGCTTCTTCTTAATGTGATTTTCATAGGCAAACTGATGCAAATAAATCCCTAGGTATGTAAGTATCAAGAAACATTAATAAACTAGTGAAGATAAACTCAGATCCTATACTCTCTCAAATTACTAGCGATACAAATAGGTGGCAGTATATGTGTGTGTGTGTATCTCTCTCTCTCTCTCTCCCTCTGTCTTAATTTAGAAAATGTAACATTATAAGAGCCTTTCTGTGGGGCCCTGGTCAATGTCCACGCCTAGCCCTTAAAAAACACACCAGCTCCCTGTAGTCAAGGGACTTACAAAATTACTATTATGCTTTTATCATGTCACAAATGTCAAATTGGTTCCAGCATGCTAACGCTCTTATTCCCACATGGGTGGGAATTGAATGGGTATTAATGCATCCAATTCCCCCTGTAGGTCTGCTTGGTTCCTATTTTTCTGCATCAGACAAAAAGAAGGTGCCTACAGTGGTGACTGCGCAAAGGGTCTGGGTACCAGTTTCATTCTCACCATCATGAAAAAGCACCTAACTGGAATAACCCAGACTTGTAAACTGGGAAACAGCCTGATTTGGAAGAACTGACTGAGCAACAGCCTCATATGGCTTTCTCAGTTAGTCAGGGGTAAGGGCTTTGTTTCTTTTCTAACACTGACGCAGTGATTCTCAACCTATTTACTATTGTGGGCTGCATATGTGTTATGCGGGCCGCATGCACACAATATATACACTACCGGTATGGCCCTGACGATGTTATATGGGCTGCAACTGTGTGCTGATTGGGCCACCGAACATGGCCCGCGGGCCGTGGGTTGAGAACCGCTGCACTAAAGCAATGACATGACCTTCCACCCTCAGTGGAGAGGCAGTACTTACAACTAAAACACTTACTAACATTATCAATTTGGTCCAGATGCCCTAGGATTGCCAGAGGGAAATTTGGCAATGCTTCATAAATTCCCCAGGCCCATGTCCACTATGTATACTTTTCTAAGGAAGAGGAACTCCATTTGTCTGGAGTTCTTTGTGAAAATGTGGGAAGGGGAGTTATCCCAGCCCTTAAAAGAACTCCAGTGGCAGAGCATATTATGGAATGTGAAAAACACGTCTGCAGATCTCAAGCTATACCTAATACAGCAAAAGATTCTACTGAAAATGCAGTGGACGCTACAGAGGTTGTGCGAGACAGAGGCCCCGCCCTCTGGTGTTTGTTGGCGCTGCAGTAAAGAAAAAGGAACCCTGATGTATGTGTTGTGGGGCTGTCCAACAGTCAGACAGCTGTGGAAAGAGGTGGACACAGGGGTGAAAGCTGTGCATGGCAATGCATGGAGAGGGGGGAATGTGGGGTCAAGTGCCGCTCCAGGTTGCTGCTCGGCCTGCCAATGCAGTCTGGGGAGAGAGGCTCTGTCCTTCTTCCGCTGGACCTGCTCCCCAAGATCCTCGGCCCATCCCTGTCAGCCGGGCATGGGCAGGGAGCCGAAGGAGTGGAATTAGTCACTTCTCCCGCCGGCTGCTCTGGGTTGATGCCGGGGAGGTGGCAGTGGTGGGGGCCACTGCCTGGGCCTAGCTGCTGGGGATGGGGACCATGCGAGCAGGAGGCCACTCTCCCCTCTGGCACATTTCTAGCTCACTCATTCCTTGTCCCCAGCAGCCGAGACCTGGCATGGAGCAGGCCACTGCTACCACCTCCCCAGCCAGGCTGTCTCAGGCAGATGCTATGCTGCACAGAGCAGCGACCTGGAGCAGCGGCCTTCAGCTGCGTGAGAAGTGGCTCCATTCCACTCCCCGCCCAGGCCTGGCTGCCAGGGAGAGTGGCCGAGCATGCCGGGGCTGAGGCACAGAGAGAGAAGGACAGAGCCCTCCCTGCCCCCAGCAGGTAACATTGGCTGAGGAGAGTGTAGCAGCCCCGGGCTGGACACAGGGCAGGGGGTCGCTGGACAGAGGAGACATGTGGGGCAGTCATGTGTCCTCCCCTTTAGATTGTGCCCCACGAATATAGGGAGGCACGAGTCATCTGTGGTCAGCAATCAAACCTCAGTTGAAAATTATACCCTGGGTTATGTACCTACTACACCGGGTTTACCCCACCACAAAGACTTTGGTGCTTGAGGGCCCCAATGATGCCCCAATGATTTTACAAAAATAGACGAGTACGCTTATGCCCAGAATAGAGCAGCAGTATTCCGACCTGTCTGCATTCTCAGCAAAAGAAAGAACAGCTTATCAATGTAGAGAGCAATTATGTAATTCAAAGAAATTTGGACCCTGTTTCTTGATACATTTGAATAAAGAATGCAGAGATAGCTCAAATAAAGCCAAACTTCCCATTCCATCTGATCTCTCCGCTTTTCCCTCTTCCCACCTTTCTAGTCCCGAACTTTCTTTTGGTGCCGATTTGTGTATGTCTTTTATTGCTGTTGTTGTTACCCTCACCCCAACATGTTGTGGCTGTGCAAAATTGCCTGATTTTGTACTGTCCGGTCTTACAGCTTTGACAAGTTGTAAAGTTGTGTAATTGCATAACTTTCTTGGATATCCTGAGAAGTGTGTGGTATCTCGTAACATAGACAAGCTGTAAGTCATTTATCTTTTTGTATGTCATTATTTGTTTATGAAAAGTAATAAATTAATCACCTCCTCCCCCACCCGCCCTCCAAAAGAAATCTGTAGTCACTTTTAACCTGGACAGGATCCTTTCAGATTCTAAAAAACAGGGCTTTGTGGCTGGAGGACATATTTGGTGGCCCTCTTGAACCAACTGCAGAGTTAAAACAGATTGAAGAGACTCATATGTATGTGAGAAATATCCAATCTGGCTCCACAAACAGAGGAGAGGGGAAAAGCTCAATCACGCTGTCCATGAAAAGACTGTTGAGATTTGGGACACAGATCTGTGAATTTTCCTGGCTTCTCTTTACCCTGTAGAAAACTGCAAATCATTATGTGTGAAGAGAACCTTGGACAAGCTGTGTTGGAGAAGCTTCTATGAGACCTGGTGATCTCACATTTGTGACACTAATCATTTTATTAACTTTGCAATACTGTTCAAATAAAATATCTGTCAAATATATTTTCCATTATCTGTCTAGCTCTAGTTAGGAAACCCTTTGCTGCTCAGAATTAGTTATGCACAGTATAACCACACCCAAGCTTGCTTCAGTGGACATCTCCTATAAAAACAGGATAAGAAAAACTCCATTAGTGTGTTACAATATGTAGAAACTGCCTGTTTCCCTTTGAACAAGTTCCCTTTGCTTGAATACTGGAAAAATAATAATGAGCACAGCTCCTAAATTTACTAAAAATATGCCAAACAAATGAAATCTGATAACCGAGCTAATGACATGAATTCATCTTGATTTGGACTAAATCTGCTGCAAAACATTTGGTTGACATTGCTCAATAGTAAGAAACTTTTTTTAAAAGAGCTGATCAGGAACCAGTTATTCTTCCCATGAAACATTTTGAGAAGAACACTTTCTTATTTGTTTTCAGCAAAAATTTTCAGTCACTGAAAACCCAAAGAAATTTGGTGCTCGTTTTCCATTTTTTCCAACAAAAAAACCACTTTTTCACAAAAGTTGATCTTTTTAATTACATTTGTTATTGGATCAAAAAGCCATTTTCCTTCAAAAATGTGTTTCAGTTGACATTTTTCAAATCATTTCTGCTTTGAATACCTAATAACTACAGTTTCTGGCTGTCCATCATGGCCCTGACCTTAATTTCCATGCCCAGTTTCTTGTTATGTAGGTTCATATTTAGCATTTTTCTGACATTTTTAGTTTCTTGCAAAAATGCCAAACCTTCCGTTCTGTAACCCACCTGAGTGCTACTTGAAAAGCAAGTATTAAATTTGCTCGTTTTCAGATTCCATATTTTGCCCTAGATGATCAGGCACTTTGGATTCACACAAACTGGTGGTTCCGGAAACATTTCTTAGATTGATTTGATTTGACTAAGTGGATTAGGGCCTGATCTGGTCAGATGCCATAGTGATGAATGCAATGCAGGAACAGATTAGCCACAGTGGCTGAGAAGCAGCCAACACAAATCTAGTCCTCTTTTGCTCCTCAGGTTAGTGAATTTGCTTCCGTTACCTGTACCTGTTTAGAGTGAAATCTATTTAATATCAGTCACAAGGAAACAACAGAGAAGAAGGCTTTTGAACGTCTTTGGTCGCTCTCTTTTCAGCTGTGTCTTATAAATTGGCAGATAATGACGATGTTTGTTATTAGATGCTTTATAATAAAATAAACATGAAACAATGCTACATGAAATAAAGCTGCTGTACACCATCAGCTCACCTTTATTAATACTACTTGTCTTTTAACATAAACCACCAAACACAAATAATCCTTTCGGTGCATAAAATATTTATGTCACTTGTAAGATATCCTGGGGCCAGGTATTCGGGAGCTTCTCACTTTCTAGCCTTACATCTGAATATTCTGCTGCTCAGTAAAATCAAGTTAGACCCAGCCGTCTTTGGGACCAAACAGATTGCTCTGTGATGCACGAGTGCAGAGACCTGTAGGTGTGAACGGGGCTATAGACTATAGCAAGCACCTGCACACCAAACCCCTTGGCTCATGGAGTTGCAGCCTATAATCATCCTACCTTTACAAGGGGAACAAGAGCCCAGCGTTTCCTCTCTTATTCCGCCCCCTCCTCCCCCCCTCCCCATAAATTCATAATAGTGAGTTTGCCAAATTAGGGGATGGAGTGGGGCGGGGGGGGAATCTCTCACCTTTGTAGAATGGACATTTTCTAGCCTCCCGGGTTTATTTTTGAAATTCCTGAGCACAGAGGGGAACCACACCAAGGTCTTGAAGCTTTGGACTGAAGCTAATAATAAGAACAGCGGGCCTGAGCTGACAGCACTGACTCGCACGAGTAATCCTTACTCTCCTGAGTAAAGACGGCAGGATCGGGGCTCTATTTCGCACAGTCTACTGCAAGCCGCACAACGATTGAGCGGGGGGGGGGGGGGGGGCCGCCGGATTCCTTTTCTGGGGGAGCCGCGGCGTGTTTCCAGCCAGAACGTAGACACACCTTTGGTGGGAAGGAAGGAAGAAGAAGGAGAATTTCTGTCTCCCCAGTTATTTCTGCGCAGAAAAGGCTGATCACAGAGACCAAGGCTGGGCTAGCTAAAAAGAGGGGGAGAACAGAAGGAGACAAGGCAAACCTTTCCTTTAACTTGCTTTCTCCCTCCTCCCCCCGTGTCGGGGCAGGGGCTGCTTTTGTGCAAGGAGAGGCACTCCTCTCTAGCCTTCACGCCCTTTCACTTGCCCGGTGTCCACACACTCTGCCTGTGGCTAACGATCGTTTCATACAGACGCTCCAGTGCCTCTGGTTCCCTCTGCAGGGACGTGCCGGGCGGGAAGCGGGCGGAGAGAGCTAACCCCAGCCGCGCCGGGCAGAAAGGCTCTGCTCTCGGCTCCGGGGGCCGGGGGTGAGCTGCCCTGTCTGCCCGCGGGGGGAATGCACATCCCGGGCTCGTCTGTGAGACAATCAGTGCTTTGCAATGCTCGTTCAGTCCTCTGCGGCTGCAGGACCTGGGGACGAAACGGTCCCGAGTGTCTCCTGAGAGCCGGTTTCCCTGGACTTTCAGCTCCACGCACAAACTTCCACATTCATAATTTCTTTTTCCAAACGCTACCAGGGGAGGAGAAGCCTCTCTCCCCATTTCCCTCCCCCCGCTGCTTGTGCAAGCCCCATTCACACTCCTTGAGCTTATGCAAGATCCTGAAGTGTGTGTGTGTGTGTGTGTGTTTGTATGGGACATAAAGGGGGTGAGGGAGAGAACAGCTGCTGTCCCTTTAAATCTGTTTGTTTGGCATCCGTGCCCCCCTCCCTTGTTTCACTGCAGCTTTCAATCCCTGAGCGAGCCAAAGGGCTTCCTCTGCAGGAAAGGAAGGGAAATGCCAGTGAGGAGGAGGCGGTGGCGAGCCCTGGCCAGTGCGCTGCGATCAGGGAGGGACCCGACAAGCTCCCTGCAACCAGTCTGCCTTGCCAGGCTAAGCATGGGGCAGGACGAGGGCTGCCAGGGGCAGTGATCGCCCCTCCTGAGCTGACACCCTCCCCACGCAACCCCCCCCCCTTCTCCCCAGCCAAAGAGGCTCCGGCCACTGCTGACTACTTATCCCCTCCCTCCGCAGCCCCGTGGGCTGGCCACACCGACCCCCCGCTCCAACTTCGTCCCTGGCTGCCGGGGGTTAAGGAGGTGCGACCGACCCAGGCGCGCAGGACCATGATCTGAGGGCGTCAGACCTGAAAGTTGGGGGAGATGAGCAACGCAGGTGAGTGCCGGCTCCTGGGGGCCTGATTTGGGAAGAGGGTGGGAAAGTCTGGGGCGGCGAAGGGCTCGCTCCCGGGGAGAGCGGTGGAAACTGACCCACGGGTGCGCTGGTGCTGTAGCCTGGCGGAGGCTCCTGGAGACATCAGCGATCCCCTCTCTCTCGCCAACACAAGTTGCTCCGATAAGAGATTATTACCTGGCCCGCCTTGTCTCTCTGAAGTTGAGTGCCCGTCTTGTGTAACCGGGCTGTGCGCAGCCTGGTCGTGAGCGACTAAGGGGGAGAGCGGCGCCTTCTCCCTCTCACCTCTCTCTCTTTCCTTTTCTTTTGCCCTTCACCCCCATTTCTTTCTTGGGTTCGTTTATTCTCTGCCAAATCCGAAGCCAGGGAAAGGGGCTGGTGGCGGGGAGAGGCACGCCTCGGCTTCCACTCCGGAATAATGGCACGGTCCTGATCTGGTCAAAATGCGGTTTATAAAGGGTGCCTAGGTCCAGTGAAACCTGCAAAACAGTGCTTGGGGCTTCAGGGGCCAGAGGTGGTGAAGCAGTTTGTACAGTGGGGGTGCTGAGAACCATGGAATCCAACTGTAAACCCTGGATACCAGGGAAAGCACTTCAAGCCAGGGGGTGCAGCAGCCCCCCGACCCACCCAGACTTCCAACACGTATGTCAAGGACTAGAAAAGCAAGTGGTTTGGAGGTGGGTTTTATTAATCACTAGAAGGGAACTGCCTGACACAGAGAGCGAGAGAGAGAGAGCTAAAGGCTCTGTATGTTGGGGGGGTGGATGGGTGATGTGAGAAACTCTTCGGCAGGCTGGAAAGTTGACACATGGATGCTGGAGCCCTAAGGGGTGTTTTAGCTCCTGGCTGATTTGGTGGCAACTTGGAGATGCCCAACTTTTCTCCCCCTCCCTGCCCCGTTTGCTCCTCGGCGCGAAGCCGGGCTGGGAGAGGCGAGGAGCGGGGCTTTACTGCGGAGTTGGTTACCCTGATCCTGTCTGTCTGCGGTTTATTTTGCGGGTGACTTTGTGAACAGATTTGCGGTTTGGGGTAACGGCGCGGGGCGGTGCCTTTCTCTTCTCCCTCGGCGGCGAAGTGCTGGCTGCCGGGGCGTGGAGAGGCTGGGCATATGTGAAACAAACGAGACAGTTTTAACCTGCAAAATCACAGCGTCATTTGCCACACGCATCGATTTCCCACCTAGAACGCACCCGGTGCGAGCAAAGGACGCTCCCGAACTCTGCGCCGCAGAGAGGGCAGATTTTTAGACCCACTAGAGAGTCATTTATTGTCCCACGCGAGTTTTCACCGCCTGTCTCTGGCCTTTTCTCCCCTCCATTCTCCTGCCCTGAGTTCCCAAATGCCAGGTCCTAACGAGACCCTTGCCGGTAGAGGGCACAAGCATTATTACAGGGGTTGAACCCGGCGCAATCTCTTTGCCCAGCGTTGCGGGACAGATTTCAAAATTGCTCCGCTCCCCTTGAGAACGAAGAGGTCGGATTTTGAGAAGTTCTCGGGACCTAGCAGCTCCCATTCAGAATAACAGGAGCTACCGGGTGCTGCTTAGAGGTGGCGAAAAGGGGAGTGTTTACTGTGAACATTTTGGAAAGACAACTTTTTTTTTAAAGGGCAGAATTTCCCCCCTTTTTTGGCCACACCTTTTTTGTTATTGCGTTTTCCCCTCTATTGGTCTTCCTTTTCCCCCCTACTGGGGGGGGGGGGGATACTAACCTCCAAATTTTTAAAAATAAAAAATGTTTTGTTTTTCATTGAACGATAGGAATGTTTTGGCCAAAATGAAAATGTCCCAGGGACCCTTTTGTTTCTTGGGGGGGGGGGGGGCGGCGGAGGGGGAGTTAATGAAAAATTGCAATCAGCTTTAGTGGTGAGCTCTCTGGAAAATACAGTGCCACAGCCAGGGCTTGGTGGAGTAGCAATAGGTCCCCTGCCCCAACCCTCCAACTCTTCCATTTAGTTTCATTCCCCCAGACGATGAAGACTATTCAGTGCCCTGCTTGAGATGACGCATCATGGAGCCCAGAGGTTTTCCTGCCATAGCCACACTCACTTTCAGACCCACGTGTGTTGGGAACTGTGAATCAGTGTTTACCAAACTAAAGGCTCTCTCGACAGGTGGGTGAGGTGGGATTGTATCCTCTTTGCCCACTCAAAAAGTAACATTTTAATTCTTTTTTCCTAACCCTCCCTGGCCAGCTTGGACTCCTTTCTGCTTTGTGCCAAAGAAACTTATTCCAAGTGTAGCCATCTGGTAGAGAGTGGCTTTTTGGCGTTGGTTTAAAAACTTCATCTTGACATAATTTAATACACAGGGACTCCAGCCTGATCCCAGTCTCAGAACAATGTGTACTGTCAGCACTATCAGGCTTGTTTCTTTATAAGACCATAAGTTTTATTTGCAATAATTGTTATTTGATCCACAGCAACATAAAGAATGTATCCATCAGTGTGAAGCACAACTCTCCATTGAATTCAGAGGAGAGTTTTGCTTATTAATTGATGCAATATATTGTCCATGTGCTCCATTATTTATATTACAGTAGCAATTCGTGGACCCAACCAAGATCAGAGTGCCATGGTGCTAGGCACTGTACTATGCATATTAGGGCATTGTAAATTCTTTGGAGGCATAGACTATCTTCATAGACAAGGGAGAAAGGAAATATGATTATCCCCATAGATGGGGAGTTGAGGCAGACCAAGATTAAGTGACTTGTTCAAGGTCACAAAGGAAGTCCATGGAGGAGCCAAAAATTGGAACCAGCTCGCCTCAGATCCAATCCAATCCTTAACCACAAGACCGTCCTTCCTCTAAT
Organism: Chelonia mydas; assembly: GCF_015237465.2. Classification (NCBI taxonomy): domain Eukaryota; kingdom Metazoa; phylum Chordata; order Testudines; family Cheloniidae; genus Chelonia; species Chelonia mydas. Next base: position 19,346,288 of record NC_057853.1, on the reverse strand, counting down.
TATTCAATTGATTGAAATTGTGCCACACAAAAGGAAAATTGCAATTAACACTGCTAGTTGTTAAAAAATGTAAACCACCTGGTATCATTTTAAAAATGGTTATCGAATATAATAAACGTGAAACTACTTTAAGAAATCTGCAGGAAGCCACCATCATACCTGCTCTTTAAACTGAAGCCATATCCTACTGCCATAGACTTTCATGAAACACTCCTATTGATTTCAATGGGACCTCAGCATGTGAAATGATAGGAGGGTATAAGCTCTCTATTTTTGCAGACAGGGCTTCCTGTTGGGAAGTAGCTGTAAAATTGTAGCATTCGTTGAGAAACCAGAGCCATTCCCAGTTATTGGGATATTAAACCAATGGCATATATTAAGTTTTGATCATTTGGATGTTGTATGTATATTTTTTTCTAGATAGCCAGTCTAAGCCCCCAATCCTGCAAATATCCTCGGGTGCATAACTTTTCAACCCACTGAAGCAATGAGACCACTCACATGAGTAAAGTTCCATACATGATTAAGGATCAGAGCTTTTGGTATTAGAATTAATCATTTCCCTTTAAAAGCAGGCTTTCCACTCAGTTTGGTACACATGGACTTTAGGTTGTATTTTTCCCCAGTAATGCTTCTCTGTAGGATGGTATATGATTGTATTATGGTTATGAATGGTGGCCATGACGTTCTATAGTAAGAGAAAGTTGGAATCTATTGATGTGATATCCCAAAGTCATAAACCATTGATCCTATCTCAGAATGACGGAGTCCAACAATTGTATCAGAATGCATTTTATCTTTGCAGAGTGGTATCTGCTCTGAAACCCTGGGTGCTAACATTCCAATTAAAATCATTTTAAAAGACAAAATGCATAAGAGAATTATGGCCTTTTTTTGAAAATTCAGATCTGCCACTTCAATGGGTATTCAAAACCAGTCAGGTAGGGCCTGATCTAAGCCCATTGAAGTCTGCTGAATTCCGACAGGCCCTTAAAGCACAGACGCTAATAAGTGTGAGTAAAAATTCTGAATGACTTAGGATTCTCAGTCCCACTGAAAATTTTACCTCTAGGCTCCTAAATCATTTAGGTTCTTTTGAAAACCCCATCCTATGTCACTTTCACTTATTTCAAATGGTTTGAAACACACAGTGAGGGACCCATATGTCATAAATATAAAACAACAAAAGATCTGCAGTCAGCGATGTGAAATTAATGACATCTTGGAGTTATTTACTGTACATCCTGGAGTCCTGGTGATGACAACTCCAGTGGTTTATAACACAAGTGGAGTCCCCTCAGTGGAATTACACTTTCCTTGTAAATCACTCTAGCTCATCTAATTTCATCTCGGTAACATATCAGAGCAGGTTCCACAGCATATGCTACGTATTTATCTAAAGTCTGAATGATGGTAAAATGGCTTATCTACGAAGGACTATTAAACACTGGTTTATTGGCTGGTTAGGGTAGCCTGCAGAAGGATAATTGCCATTTTGGACCTAGCGCTTCAGAGTGGAGATGAAATAAATGAGGTTTAGGACTCTGCTCTCCGATTACTTTATACACCACATAGCACACAGCATTATTGGGGGGAGAGGGGGTGTTGACAATAGGCTGACCAGCTGAGAAGCTAACTCTGATTTTAGAACGTTAATAGTTTGCTGTCCCGCCCCCCACCCCCGCCCCCTGCATATTCAGGATGACCTTTGTGTATGTTATTTCAATAGCAGGTTCAGTCTGGGCTCCACCATTCTCACCTCCAAACAAAGTCTTCTTAAGCTGTGTGCACGCCATGCTCATAATTCAGATACCCGCCAGTTAGCTAACCGGACAGAGATACAGGAACAGAACATTTCTATGGAAGCATTGTTCTGAGTGAGAGCATCACTTTACCATACGCACATGGGGCCAAATTCATTCCTGGTTTTGCTCCATTAAAGGCAAATGGAGGTAAGCCAGGGATGTTGTTAGCCCCTTAATACAATCCATTATTGGTAGAAACCTTTTCTTCAGTTGTGATCACAGCTGTATAACTGAGGAGCTTGATCAATCCACCAGTAAACACAGGTATGAGGAGCAAATTACAGCTGTGCAGTTGAGCATTTTGGCTGGTTTTGGTAACTCCAGAGGGAAGGAGCAGACCAGAGAAAGAACGTGCCCAGTGATTAGGACACCCCTATTAGTTCTATGGCCAGCTGGAGAGTAGGAAAAGACACATCCATTCTGCCTTTCATGCTAATGGATAGTACTCTGAGGTTTCCAAGCTAGGCTTTGGGACCTATCTGTATTCCGACGTTTTATTCAGGTCCAGAATGTTATGATGTGACAGATTCAAAACATGGCCCAGTTTTCCATTGCTCCACCATAGCGTAGAGAAAATAAAGGAATGAGTCCATGTCATTACTTCTTTCACCCTATGTTTGGGGAGTGATTGACTATGCTCAGATTTCCACTGTGTGAAGCTAGCAAAGAATGCTTTGACTATGTCAGCCCTCTCTTTGCATCCTTCTACTGGCTCCGCCTTCTCCAACACATCAGACAGGAGTTATTTGTTTTCATTTTCAAGGCCCTCCATTGCCTATCCCACCCTACCCATCATCTCTCATTCACTATTAAGATGTTAGGTCCCTCCTCTGTTAGGCCGCTGGTGTCAGGCTCCATCGCCCACTTGTTAAATTTTCAAACAAACACCTTTGTGCTTTTTCCCATGCTTGGCCCTCACACTTGGGCCCTGCAAACATCCTCAAAGCTACCTCACTATCCTTCAAATCCCTGCTTCAAACTCTCCTTTTCCACGATGCTTACACAAACTGTGACAACAGTTAGACCACTAGTGAACTCATACCATCGCCTATCAAACTGAACATTGTATCATTGTTTCCTTGTACTCCCCCATCTGTCTGTGTCTCTTGTCTTAGATTTAGATTGTAAGCTCTTTGGGGCACAGACTGTCTTTTTGTTCTGTGTTTCTACACACCTAGGACAAATGGGATCCTGGTCCATGCTTGGGGGGTCCTACGTACTATGGTCATACAAATAAATAAATAATAATCGTGCTGAGAGATAAGGGAATATTTCAGCAACATGAACATGCAGAGAGTCTGAATTGCCTAGAAGGCTGGTCCTCACACTGTTTCTTCATTTCCTTCCCTGAATCCTCTGTATTCCTTACAGCAGTTACAGTGTTTGGCTACATGAGATGAAAATGAGTTTGCTTTAGATGATTCTGGCCCCTCCATTTAGTTTATATTTGTGCTACTTATTTCCTGTCCCTCTGGGAAGGGATTTGTTCATGTGGAAGCTGCCCAGGTCACAAGCCTGATTTAATTCTTTGACGAGATTACAGGTTTGGTTTGTAAAGGTAACTGAGTAGATATAACATACTTAGACTTTTGTAAGGCATTTGACTCAGTACCACCTGACATTCTGATTTAAAAATTAGCACTCTACAATATCGCTAAAGCACGCATTGAATGGATTAGGAACTGGCTCACTGATGGATCTCAAAGTAGTCGTCCATGGGAAATCATCATTGAATGGGGATGCGTCTAGTAGGGTTCTGCGAGGATCAGTACTGTGCCTGATGCTATCTGACATTTTCATCCGGCAGAAAATATAAAATCATTGCTGATCAAATTTATGGATGACACAAAGATTGGCGGAGTGGTAAATAATGATGTGATCAGGGCAGTCATACAGAGAGCTCTGAACCATTTGGTAAGCCAGGCCCATTCAAACAAAATGAGTTTTAATACAGCCAAGTGCAAAGCTATACATCTAGTAGCGATGAATGCTGGCTGTACTGACATAATTGGGGACTGTGTCTTGGAAAGCAATGACTCTGAAAAGGATTTAAGTTTAATAGTGGACAAGCAGCTCAACATGAGCTCCCAAGTTCACTGCTGTGGGGAAGAGGGCTAATGAAATCCTTGGCTGTATAAACAGGGGAGTAACGAATAGGAGCATGGGGGTGATTTTGCCTCTGTATATGGCAGGGATCGGCAACCTTTCAGAAGTGGTGTGCCGAGTCTTCATTTATTCACTCTAATTTAAGGTTTCGCGGGCCAGTAGTACATGTTAACGTTTTTAGAAGGTCTCTTTCTATATGTCTATAACATATAACTAAACAATTGTTGTATATAAAGTAAATAAGGTTTTTAAAGCTTCATTTAAAATTAAATTAAAATGCAGAGCCCCCTGGACCGGTGGCCAGGACCTGGGCAGTGTGAGTGCCACTGAAAATCCACTCGCGTGTCACCTTTGGCACGCGTGCCATAGGTTGCCTACCCCTGGTATATGGCATTGGTGAGACTGATCCTGGAATACAGTTCTGGTGTCCTCATTTTTAAAAAGCTGTTGAAAAATTAGAGAGTGCAGAAAAGATCCACAAAAATGATTCAAGGACTGGAGAAAATGCCTTATAATTGACAGCTACCTGATTACAGTGTATAAGCATCTTCCTGGGGAGAAACTACTTGGTACTAAAGAGCAATTTAATCTAGTGGGAAAAGGCGTAACAAGAACCAATAGCTGGAAGCTGAAGCCAGACGAATTAAAGTTGGACATCGGGCACCCATTTTTAATAGTGAGAGTGATTAACCACTGGAACAGAACACAAAGGGACATGGTGGATTCTCCATCTCTTGAGGTGTTCAGATCAAGACTGGATGCCTCTCTGGAAAGTATGCTTTCGTCAAACACACGTTATTCGGCTCAATACAGGAATAAGTGGATAAAATTTAGTGGCCTGTGATAAACAGGAGGTCAGACTAGATGTTCTAATGCTCCCTTCTGGCCTTAAACTTTGTGAATCAATGAACTATGCAGTTTGGACTGTCTTCCTCTGTGCTAGCTATCTCTTCAGTTTTGGGTTGTCTGAATATTTGCTCATGGTTGAGTTTATGCCAAAGAAACATCCAACACAAAAGGAGGAGCCACCAAACAGGCTACACAGAGGTGCTGGAATTTCTGTGGTACACAAAAAGCCTTTTGGAACTCTAAAAGACTCCTGAACGGAATCCTAGCTACCAACAACCTGGACTGTTGCTAACAACATCTTGAAGACTCATGGATGCTCCACCCTTGTAGCCAAAGCAGCACTACAGACCACAGCTCAGAACATTGGCTAGAACATATTTACAAACATGCCTGCTTTGCTTGAAATATCAGCATTCAACTAGATGTTCAAACCAAGTCCACCAAGTCCCTGATGGCTTTACTTAAACCTTCAATAAATACGAAACCATATTAATTTTGACGAATGACCAGGTTTGGAGAATATTAGTAAATGGACATTTTGCAATGTTTCAGGTGATAACAGCTGCATACTGAAGAGCACTTTCCCTCTCTTTTCTTGCCTTCAAGCTCCAGCACAAAAGATATCTAAAGGGGCTCATGAGCAAATCTATGTATCATTAAAAGGACCTTTAGGATGATGGCAGTGTGGTTTGGATGCCGTTACAGGACGGGTAATGAGCTGCCGTTCACTCCCTGATGACTCAGCTGGTGGTCAGGGATTGCCATTTAATGTGCATTGTGAAAGGGATGCAGCCCTGCTGGAATTCATGCTCACCCAGAGGAAGGTAGTCAAGGAGAGGAAGAAGCAGTGGCTAACTAGGAAGCTTCAAACAATAAGGGGAGGAGAAGACTAAAAGAGCATCTGGTCCCAAACAGCTTCCCTTAGGCACAGGGTGTTTCTCTCTCCTGAACACAAAGATTCACAACTTGAAATAAACATGCCATATTTATTATTTATAAACAAGCACATTTCTTATGGGGTGGTGTTATTTTTGCCGTTTAATAAGTTATGTTAGAATCTTCTTAAGTCCAATGGAAGCAGAAACAAACATACCCAAAGTGAAATTGCCCTGATCATCAAAGGCTCATAGGGATCCATTGTGCTGGGACAGATTTGCTTTTATTTCATGATTTAAAAAAAAAAAGAAAAGAAAAATAAACATTTGTACATAAAAAAGAAGTAAACAAACAATTTCACAAGCTCTGTGAAGGGCAAGAGCAACATGGTGAGCAGTTATAACAGAAAGAGGAAGCATCCTGAAGTGAACAAAGGCTGGTACAATGGGAAAATTAGGCCACTGATCGCTAATTCATACCAGCAAGCTACTGTGAACAAGGCTACATACAGACTGTACCAGTCATACCACTGAAGGGCTGTTCTGGTAATCACTAAATCCACACAATTTTTTAAACAATTGAAGTTTGTGTATATGAAAATTATTTGAGAATAACTAAATACTCCTTAAATACTTTACATAAAATGATGCACATAGAGTTGGAGAAAATTTGGGACCTATGTATGTACTTCTAGAAATGCATTTTTTAAAAATGCAGGAGATGGATTGATAGAAAAATCCTGGTTCCCTGGCCAGATTCAAATACATTTTGTCCCACTTCATTTTCAGCTGGATACAGTATTCGTTACTTCCTGTGCCAAAACGATGCATGGAATGGTTGCTTTGTTATTTCATTCCAAAAAATTTGTAAAGTGCTTCAGAGTGAACAGCTGTATATAAAATTTAAGACATTATTAGTCATACAACCTGATTAGTAGCAGCAGAAGATGGTGTGGAGAGGAAGAAAACAACTGTATTGGAGACTGTGAGATTATATAGCTTTCTCTTCTTACTGCACACCTGCTTTAAGCCTCTCTTATTTCCCTCCATTCCCCCATACATTGGTATTTCTCTTCAAATCCACTGAGGCAAGATATCTCCTTCAATATGTGTGCTTTGTGCTTGGCCTGGAATGTCTAGCTTCTTCAGAACAACTGGGCACACAGCTGACTGCTACCTTTTGAGCCGCAGATATCTCAAATGAAAACTAAGGAGGTAGAGGACCAGAAGAAAGGTCTCAGGAACAGTTAAGAGGCAGAGAAGTTGTCTCTCTCTTGTTTTTTGAGCTGTCATCTCTCACTCTGCACCCAAGTCCCCAGCCCAGCTAATGATGGAGGAGCAATCAAGGTGAACAGTGATTTCCTCTGTCTGCTGGTGGACCTTCAACATGCTGGGATTCTCCAGAGACCATTTGATTTGTGGAAAGAAAAAGTTCTCTGGAAGTATTAATGGAATCACTGGTGTCGCAGATTCCTAAAGTGAACAAAAGGATCACCATTTAGCTGAAATAATCCAGTCAGTGGATTTTTATTTTTACAGACTCATTTAAAGATACCACTTGCCAGTTGCAGAACATGTTGATTTAATTCATTTCTGGAGCTTGAAGAGGTAAGCACCAGCAGGATGCTATACTCTGACTACTAAGCAGAGGAGCATTTCTGATGCAGATACTGAAGACAAAGATGGAAATAACAGAAGCCCAACTCCCTTTGTCCTCAGAACAACTGTCTGATTTGGTATTAAGGAATCTTCATAGAGATTCGACACTGGAAGCTACAAATACTACAGTAAATTATCTGATAAGGATGTGCTCATATTGTCATTTTACCTTTGACTACACAGATTTTTTGCTACATGTGATATTTCTAGAGCTGACATATATGTTATCAGAGCATTGTTATACATTTAGCTGCACTTTGTGGCATGTTAAAAGTACATGACATGCCCAACATTGATAGTTAAGTGAGATTAGACTTTCTTTCTTTCCTTCTTAGCATCCAGTAACTGTACTCTTCTTCCCTTATCGTGCGTGGTTTTAGTGGTCAGTGCCTTTGCAACTTGCTCAACTGAAGCAAGGATAAATGTGTTGAATGACCTCCAGTAGTTGCCCATGCAGAATGCAGGGGTTCCTCATCTTCCTTTTACTCAACCATCAGAGACCTTGCCCCTTACATTTGCATTTTCCCCAATTAAAAGCCAATGTAAAGAGCTGCCAGAAGAAGCTATTTGCATTGTACAAGTTTGATTAATCCTACAAGATTCAGGATCTATGCTACATATTCCTGGGTGCCATCTATTGGCACCTTATCTATTAACTATTTACCTATATACAGTTATAGAGCACTCCTGTAACATCCATCCAGTTCATCTTAAAGTAGCCAGAACTACTGGCAGTCTAGACCTTGCTGCTGTACACATGACTTCTAGATAGGATTTCTCCTCTATCTTCCTGATCAGGAGATATGTGTCTGATGACCTTCAGCAGCAGCAGTTTTGTTTGAACAGGGTTTCCTCCTTGGGAAATAGGAAACTAGATAGGACACATCATTAGATAATGTACCGTAATAATTTTTCATTGGCTTCTGTGAGATTGGGATGGATGATCTAATGAACAAATTTATTCTAATTTTAATTTCTATGAGGCATATTCTGAAATCCTTTGCTCAGTTTTAACTCAGTTCTTAAATCCCACTGGCTTCAAGATGTGGCTTTATGATTCTGTGAAGATTGTTTTCTGAGTAAAACAAAGAATGCAAATCTACAGCATCAACCCGCATATTAGAAGCAATTGCAGCAAGGGTAGGAATTTCAGAAAAACCCTCCAGTCATGTCTCTGAAAATCCAATAAGCCAAATATACCTTTTAGCCAATAACAATGTTTACTTATGCATGTGTCTCAGCATTTTCATTTATTTATTTTAAGAAACAGAAACTTGGTTGCAGACATTGGGGAGCAGTGCCATATAAAATCTTACTTGTGAGCAAAACATTATTTTGTTGAATGGAGTTATCAGTGTATTCTGAGTTAGTAAATCATACAACTTTTGATTGAAAATGGGGTACCAGGAAGGCTATGGGATAAGGAGCCTTTCCGTTCCAGGCTGTTGGGTCAAATCCAGGCCAGGATGGTTGTGAGGTAAAGTTGTCACCATCTGTTGGCTATTCAGTGGCCCAGGTTGGGGTCTCAAGTCCAGTAGCAGGGGGCAGGTATGTCTACATCACGGGGATGATGACCACCACCACCACACCTGGCACATATTGACCACCTTATTTGCTGTCACAGGGGAGCAGTGTGAATGGGAACAGATGCTCTCCTACCCTCTCCCTCATTGAGGTGGCTCCTCCATTACAGAAATGAGGCATCTTGCCAGGACTATATAGCAACTTTCACTAATGCTCTCCATGCTGAACCTGTTCCAGGGATGAACAGGGCATCTGTAAAAAGAAAAGGAGTACTTGTGGCACCTTAGAGACTAACAAATGAATTAGAACATAAGCTTTCATGAGCTACAGCTCACTCCATCTGTAAATCTCTGGCTTGTGTTCCTGGCATACTGGCATTAATGATGTATCTGCTGTTCATTAACAGACTTGAACCACCATCCTTGAGTCACTTTATTCTGGTGCTTATCTAGATGACCAGCATAGTTAAATGCAGACCTAGAGAGTGCAAGAAACTGAAATTTCACCTCAGAAGACTGCAGTATGAGTGATACACTGTACAAAACTTCCCAAATCACATAGCTTGCCACAAATTGTATCAAAGAGACCTAATGCTTTGTAGCCCACATAGGTCATTAACACTAATATAGAAAAAGTCTTGGTGAATCCAAAACATTGCAGGATAATATTCGACAATTTTAATATTGCAGCCCTGCAGTTTTGCTTCTGAATATCTTTGGGTTTGGTGGGAATCCCAATAGAAAGATAATTTTAATCAGGATGGTTTTCTTGGCTCTGATTAAGGTGTTTCAAAATAATGCTTTTAACATTCTAAAAATCATCACCAAAAGATTGCATTTGTTAAAACTTCTTTTGTCACAAAATGTTGCAAGTGTCCATGAAATGCTTGAGGTGCAGGGTGTTACGAAACTGCAATTCATTGCTAACTTGCTGGGCAGTTCCACAAGGGACGGCAGCTTTAAGCTCTGGTGCTAGGAAAAGGAATCAGGCAGCTGCTAGTTACACTGGCCATGAACCCTGGCATGGTCAATGGCACCCATCTGGGGGCTCTGATACACAATTTCAGGCCCCACCCAAAAAAAGACTGGAGGTTGCAGACACCCTGAACTGCTCCAACCCCTCTCTGAATAAACTTTCTGTTACCAAGGATACATGGGTATATGCTGGGATGAATACAGCCTAACAATGGGCTTTTAGAGTACCAATAGGACCTTAGTACTGGACAAATTTTCCCCCCAGATAAGGAACTAGTAAATTAAATTGTCTGAGAAAGGTGATTGGACAGCTCATATGAATGGTGATGAGATATTCAGCCTTTCATCTCAACCTCACTGCTTCATGCCTTGCCCAGGTCATCTGATGGCTATTCTGTGGCCTGCGTGACCTGAACTGAGGGTCTGTCTAGTTTGTAGTGGATGAGTCTCTACGTCACAAAACTCACCACAAATTGGCATTAAATGGCTCTCTTGTTGGCAGTGTACCACCTGAGGGCTGAATGTACATGGATAATTAAATACCACCTCACCCTATAGGTGGGTGGCCAGGAAAGCCCAGGTTGACATAATGGAGTCAATGTTGGTGGGGTGGAAAAAGCTTGCAGTCTCCTATGCTCTTCTTCAGGTAAAACATGGCCTTCAGTTTCCAGGGCCATCCATGTTCAACTTTTAGGAGTACCAAAATGTACTTTAAATAAAAGAGAATTGCTTGCCAAGTGGGATTGTCATTTACATTGTTGTTGTGTCTTCTGAACAGTGAAGCAACTGAAGAAGTTATACATTTTGAAAACTGAACTTAAGTTGACACCAATTACCTCTCCTCATTTTAGGGTACAAGGATTTCATTCAGTGTCTTGTAGCTCAGCTACATAATTAATGTAAAGACTTAACCAAGCCTTCAGAAATTCTTTTCGCCCTGGGTGAATAAATTAGTTGACCAGCAAGTAACATATCATTGAGTTTTTCATTTTCAGTCACCATAGTAAAGGTGGGAGAATAGATTTTGTGCTTGGGGCTGGTAAACATTCATGTCAGTTTTACAAGTCTGAATTAACCATTTAAATTGCTGGCAGAACAAACTGAGTGTTGGATTTGTTTTGCAGTCTACAATACAGATTAAAACATTGCTACAAATTGCTTGCACTGCATTTTTATGGATTAAAACTAGAACTGGTCAAAATTTTTCTGTTGAAAGACTGTTTTATGATGGAACTGGGTGTTCCAATAAAGATTTGTAAGTGTCTTCTTTCCACTGAAACGTTTCATTTTTAATTGAAAATCTGAACATAAAAAACTGAAAACATTTGGTCAAAACCCCAAAATTTCATTTTGGAAATATTGAAACATTGTTTCAACATTTCTGATTGAAATGAAAAATTTTGACATTCCTTTATTGATAGGTTTCTGTTTGGCTCAGTCTGATATTAAACTGTGTCCTCCTGAGTGGCCACAGTGCTTCATGGGAGTTGTAGTTCAGTGCTTCCTGCCGCCATTCTCCTCTATGGACCAGCTGCACTACAATTCTAGTCAAAATTACTATAAACAAATTGCAGTGGATTCTCTGGTGGCTTCCCTGCCACTATATTTCTATTAAACCAGTGAATAGATATTTGTTGAAACCAGGATGGCAAACTGCTAATATGGCTTTTTTGTTGTTTCTTTTCCAGACTTCACAAAACCACCACTAGCACCAAAACCAAAGATTATCAGTCATCTTTCTTCCGTGGCTGTCTCCAAATTTCCTCCTTCATTGTCAAGGCCTGATATTCTTCATAATCCAAACTCTATGTCTAGGGGTCCAAAACCACCCATTGCTCCCAAGCCAAAACTCTCAGCTGACACCGAGGGGAGATCCAGTGTTTATACCAACAATAACTTAAATAAATTCACAAATGGAAAACTGATATGTCCTGATGGAGAGCTGTATGAAGGAAATCAATGCAACATTGAGTGCTTAGAATCTGAGGCTGGTGATGAATACATCGTAGTTCCTGAAGCTCAGCTGACTGATAAAGACTGTGATGACTTTGAACATGCGCATGACCAGTGTTTAGAGTCATCACCAGAGAATGAGGTCTTAGAAACTCCAGAAGCAGCAGGGGAGGTAGAGGATCACAGCATAGCTGATGAAGAGGAGATCTGTAATCCAGAAATAACTGAAGCCAAGGACAATGACTCTTCAGATGCTGTGGAACATGTGGAACTGGAGTCAGATGGATCAACAGAAATGAGAGACTGTGACAGGTCTGAAGCACTTAGTCAAGTGTCTTCAGGAGCCCCTGAAGTAGAAGATGTTGCTTCTAAGAATATGGATGAAGAAATGGACTGTGTAGATGATCCCAAAAACTATTTCAAAGGTGAGGCTGAGGAAACGTTTAATAACCTCGATCTGGTAAAGGACAATAATGAGTATAACCTGGAAAACTGTAAGATTTTGAATGGAGATGAGGACTTGACAGGCAATATCTGTGAAGACATTATTCTAACACATTTACCTGTAGATGATGAGCCAACACCAGAAGAGAATGATGAACTGCCCCAAACTTTAGAAGATGAGCTCTCAAATGATGACACAGAAGTGAGTCCAGCAAATAATGGTGACCTGGATGATAATGCAGAGTTTGTATTGAGTACAGAAACGGAATTAGTAAATTATGATTGTGCAAATGCCGTTGATGTTGATGAAGAAGAAACAGACATTGGGTTAGGACTGAAAGAAAATGAACCTGATGCAGAAGAGGATTTGGGAGGTTCCATCAATGAAGCTGCAGCTGAAGAAGAGGAAGTAGGTCCAGATAGCGACAAAGAAACAAATGTGGAAAGGGAAGACTATATAGATGATGGGTACCAAACTATTGAGATGAAGAGTGAGGAGGAAACATCAGAGACAACATGTGAGGCTAGAGAAGACTCTGAAAAAGAGGAAGAAGTGGTGAAGGCAGAGAATATAGATGATAGTTGTCAAATTGTTCCTTTTGAGAGTGAATGCAATGAAGAGGTCATTGACTCACCCCAAGAAAACTTAGATGAGAATTTGCGACTGGAAAGGACTTTGAGTAATGATAGCCAGCTCTCTAGCCCTCAAACTGTTAGTGAGCCAGAGCTGGAAGTGGAATCTAAACCAAACGTGTTTGTTGAAGATTGTGGTGACAATGAATGTGTCTTGGGAGAATCTGAATCAGATGAGCAAGTGTTTGAAGGCAACAAGGTCAGTCATAGTAGCTTTGAAGAAAGCTCCCCAAATCCATCCGAACAAGCATCAGTTGAGGATAAATACCATACAGCGGAAGAATTAGCTAGATGTGATCACAGTAAATTTAAAGCAGACTGTGCTAGTGAACATGAGTCTAGTGAGTATTTAGCAGTCCCTGAAGCAGTTGTTGTACCTGAGGAAGGAGAAACAACCAGTGATTCTCTAGATGATCCTTATGTGATGCCCTCAGAGAATGCAATCCCTCATGTTAGAGAAGTGGTGCAGACTGAATTAGAAGATATTCCATGTGATTACAGCATAAGAGAAGAACTAATTGTAGACACTGAAAACAACCTGCTATCCATTGATCGAAAAAGTATGGTCACTAGAACAAGGTCACTCTCTGGGAAAGTGCCTGGCTATGTGCCAGAAACTGTTCCAGAAGAAACTGGACCAGAAACGGATGTACAGTCCTCAAATGATGATTCTATGACTGAATATTTAACCAATAACTTAGTGCCATTGGAAGGAAAACCAATGGAAATCAATAGGGCCTTACCAGCCACATCAAGACGCTTTATTTTATACCCACGGTCTTACTCGGTAGAAGGGAGAGATATGCCAGTCTCTGTTTACAGAGAAACCGATGGCTCTATATTGGATGACAATAGAATAAAGAGGACAGAAGACAACCTCTCTTTGCCCTGTGTAATTGGTTCTTCAGGTAGCTTTTCGCAGAGGAATCACCTTTCATCAAGTGGTGTGTCCACCCCATCCTCAGTTGTTGATATACCACCTCCTTTTGAACTAGCCTGTATCACCAAAAAGCCAATCACTAAAAGTTCCCCCTCACTTTTAATAGAGAATGAATCTCCTGATAAGTACACTAAGAAAAAGAAATCATCTTTTAAGAGGTTCCTCACCCTAAAATTCAAGAAGAAGACAGAAAATAAGGTCCATGTGGATGTTAATGTTTCCTCTTCAAGGTCCTCTTCAGAGTCTAGCTATCACGGGCCTTCTAGGATTATGGAACTGGACAGAAGGAGCTTGAGTAGTTCACCTCAGCTAAAGTCCCATCCTGGGAAGCTGCGAGCTTCTGAGTCTCCCTCTACTGTTCTTTTCTACAAGGATGGTAAAAGAAAAGGGACACCCAAAACCTTTAGCAGGAGTGTGTCAAGAGTGGAGTCCTTTGAGGATCGATCCAGACCTCCTTTCATGCCACTCCCCTTAACTAAACCTAGGTCTATTTCGTTCCCTAATGCTGATACTTCTGACTATGAGAACATTCCAGCTGTGAGCTCTGATTATGAAAATATACAAATTCCGCCTCGAAGACCAACTAGAGCAGGAACTTTTACAGAATTTTTTGAAGATCCCAGTAGGGCATTGTCTGCTGCTAATGAGAATGACGGCTATGTGGATATGAGCAGCTTCACAGCCTTTGAGAACAAGCAGCAAACCACAGACCAGGAAACAGAAAGGTACTGTAGTAAATTATTATGTAAGACCTGCTAGCCTTGACCAATCAAGACTTCCTCTGTTAGGTGTCATAGGCAGATCCTCCGTTTTGCTTGGCTTATTCTCCTTGTTCAGGCAATGCTTTCAAGAAAGAGTTTGGAAGAATACAAGATAAACCATTATCAGTGAAAAGAGACTAAATTAAGATGTATTGAAACTCTTTTTGTAAACACATACTAACAAACCCAGTGGAATTGGATGATCATATCTGGGTAGAGGACATAAGTCAAACAAAGTGCATTTAAAAATAATCATTTTACTCTGGTGGACCTATTTTTTTTTTATGAGCAATATTTCTGAGTTCTTGTTTGAATGGAATTTATTACAGATACAAACTATCTTACTGGGTCCTGGAATCTCGGCTTTCATTTCATCATTCTTGCCAATTTCCATATGCAACATTGTGTACTTAATTTATCCTTCAAAGTACAGCAATTAAATATGGACCAAAAAATGCCAAGCAAACCAGGACCTAATCTGAACAGTCTATTAATTTATTAAATTGCTTAAAAATCTTTCATTATGGAGTTTTGGCAGCTTCTGACTTCTGAATGAATTACATAAATGGTTTTTCTGAAACTGCATGTGTTGCATTTTGTGATTTTTCAGCTTCACTTTAACTATTTGTTCTGGTGCAACTCTGTTTGGGACCGCCTGTCTTCTCCTTGATATTCCACTATAACCTCCCTATTTCATTTTATAATCATATTATAGCTTGAAGCCAATGGGGTGCGACTAGTGTAAAGGAGAAGGGAATTTAGCCCACTGCTTCCAGTTAGAACAGGTAACAGGGAAACAAAGGAAAGGCAACTGAATGAAAAATCTGGGGTGAGTTACATGAATGAAAGTCTTCCAGCCACATTTTAAATGTATCTTTTGTTCTTTCCCACCTGAGCTGTTTCACAGTCATGTTTCACTTTTTCATGAAATGTGTGTTTTCAAATATCCTCCTCCCATGCATTTTGCATAGGGCAGGAAATCAAAATATTAACTGCTTGGGGAAGCTCACATTAGTCAGATCTCACTAATGATCCGCTGTCATTTTCCTTTCAGTAGCTCTGTTTCCATTGAGAAAACTCACATTTGCTTTGAAACTGGGCCATTTGTTTGTATCAGAGACATACCACCCATTTTGGGTTGTTCTTTAAGGTAAAAATATTGAACTATGTAAATTGTTATGACTTAGACATATGGGGAAAAGCCAATCAGAACTGGCTCAAGGAAGTCTCGAGGTCAAGGTTTGAACATGGTATTTCAGGTTGTTTGTTGTGTATGCTGTTTCTGCTGCTAAGGGAAAAATGAAAAGTGGGCATTCCTAAATAACCCCTTTCTTGGTAGAAGGCTGTTTGGGGAGCAGAGATGTGCATGTTACTAACAAGTTTTTATTGAGCTTCATTCATGTATTCAGTGCTGTACAAAACAGAAAAAGACCATGCACAAAATGGATTATCAAAATGGATAAACAATATAGTTCTGTTCTAATCCAGGGCATTATGTACCTGAATAGTCTAATCTCAAAATAGGGTAATTGTACATAGTGTGTGTGTGTACATATATATATATATATATATATATATATATATATATATATATAGTTAGTACACACACACAGTGTGTGTGTGTGTGTACTAACATATATATACACACACACACACACACACACGTGTATATATATAGTTAGTATATTTATTGTTAAAATGGTGCTTCTTAAAATGGACTTCAAGGGCCCTAACTTTAGAGTATGGAATCACAGGAGAAGTAACCCTGCCACAGAAAGCCTCATGACGATATTAACTTAAAATTCCTGGCCTACTTTTATTATGATGCTTTTTTTACTCATCTGAGACCCTGACTGCTTTGAAACAGCACATATGTAACACATATGGCACCTCACTATATTCACCTAGTGTTGGTAGCTAGCATCTGTCTGTATATTGGTGAAGGGCTACATAGTTGATGAATGAACCAGCGCAAATCTTCATTAAAGTTTCAATGAACAGAATTTGAAAAGGATATAGAATTATAATGATCCAGAAACCACCACGTTCTGAATGCTTGTGATTGGGTGGGGGGCACTGAAACTGACAGATGAGAAGATTCACTTTTTAATTTTCATACGTAAAAGAAAAGCCATATGGAGTAGATTTAAACCAATAATTTTTAATTAAATGCAATCAAATTTCTAGAAAGAGCTCAATAATGCAAGTCTGCTAGAAATACATCTTATCTTACAATTACCATTGCTAGGCTAGTGTTTGCAATATTGTCCCCTGATGGGCAGTTACTGTAGATCCCCCAAATTTAGCTATGTGGTATGCATAATTAAAATCCGATTCAGAAATGCAACAATAAAGATGGTCATTAGCAGGCTGCGCTGTGGGGAAAAGAGTTAGCCGTATGTGGAACCAGCCTTTAGGCCCCTCAAAACCTCTTAACCATGAACCCTTCCTGATTTGGGCAGCCAAGAAATGTAAATTTCAGCTTTCACTTAATTGTTTAGAAAGGAAGAGTCTATCCCTTTTCTTTTGCAGAGATGGCCCTGAAAATGTAAACGGATGTAAAACGACTGCTAGCATTGAAAGGAACAAACAGCTGGGCTCCACATCTGCAGTAGGAAGCTGCTCTGGCCTAAGCATCCCCTTGCCACCTACACACACATTTTGGGCTAGATCACTGATGCTAATAGAGCTATGCCTATTTACAACTAGCTGAAGATAGGGCCTGTTAAGGAAAACGAATTAATTACATTTGGGGTGTATCCCAAAGAACCATTTCATTTGCCCTCCCCAGAACCCTTAGTCCGCCTACACCATGTGGCGTGATAATGGTCAAAAAGAAGCTGTTATTTTGGGGAAGGGAAACAGGCGCAGCAAACACTTGTTTCATAGGCTGTCTCTGGTCACAAAACTTCAGGAGAAATAGAAGGGCGCCTTTTCCACAGTTTTTAGAGTGATGGCAGGAAAATGATGCAGTTAAGCATCTGCCAGAACTGCATTTCCATCATAACCTTCCTGTTACCTTGGTTTATCACTTGGCTCCAAGAAATTTGCTAGGCCCAAATAGTCCCTTCTGCTTCTCTGCTCAAAAAGTTAGAGGGAAGCAAAAGGAAGATAGCAGCTGCCCCACACAGTGTGCTCTCACCTGGGAGTTCAGACTTCCTGGGAGGGGAGGAGCTGGGAAGACACTCCTGTCCCTCCTGGGCATTGTCCACCCAAAAGTCCACAGGGTTCCCATCCACAATGGTGATCCATTCTGCACACAGTGAGCCATAGTCAGAGGACTCAGGGTAGCCAGCAGCAGGGACTATATGGGATGGGAGTCCTGATGTTGTGGTGCTAAGTGGTCCGAGGAGTGATGTGGAGACCCTGTGCCTCTGTGCAGATGGCCCAAGGCCCACGGCATTTCTCAGTAGGTCTCACAATATATGAGGGTTTAGAAGGTCAAGCACCAATCCTCTGATGGGACAGTTTGGAATAAAGTCCAGGTTTCCTTTCCACAGACGTCTTTATGGAAGTGGACAATCTGGTCATCCATTTGCTCAGCTAGTGGCACGTGAGCTGTAGCTCATGAAAGCTTCTGCTCAAATAACTTTGTTAGTCTCTAAGGTGCCACAAGTCCTCCTGTTCTTATTCCTCTCTCAGTGAACATATGCATCCCTCTCACATACATGGTGTCGGGAGCCCACAGAGTTTGAGCCTGGGAGTAAATCTATCTACAGGTCTTTAGGAGAAAGATGGGGCCACAGGATGGCTTACATGAATAAGGCAAGCGGGATTTGGCCTTTGATTTGCCTGATCCAGACTGGGCATTTGCTCAGTGATCAGCGAGCAACATGGCTGAGCTAAAATCTGAAACATTTAAACTGGATACGATATTTAATGTTGCCAAGCACCCACAGCCCATGTGCAGTCACTGCCTGGTAAAGAAATTTCACGTGGATTTTCCCCACAAATACTGACTGCACATACATGCTGTACTTGTGCCCCAATAAGTACAGATACAAGGGCTCTGTCAGCTCAAGTAGATCCAAAAATCTAAAATGTATAAAGTGCCAGATTCCAGAGTTCCATGCTAGATAGTGCTGTTAAGGTCTACCCAGCACTTAAATTACATTAAAAAAACCAGATCTAACGTTACATTGGAACAATTGGTTTTAACAGCTAAAAAGAACATGTAGTTTTTAATTTCCTCAACACTTGTTCACTTCCGTGGGAGATTCCCCCGACACACACATGCTTTTTTTTTTTTTTTAATTATAAAGTGGATTTAGTGGCGGTGACAGGTACAGGACAGATAGCCCTGCAGAGTTAAGTCCTCTAGCAAGAGACATAGGACACAATGGGCAGTGGAAAGGCACATATGCCCCACTCCACCAGGATAGGAATAGGGATCAACAATGGGGTGAGAGAGTACTTTAATCTCCAGAATATGTTTATTCCTCTGCCTTAATGATGAATCTACCAACAGAGGGTCTAACCAACTAGGGCCACTAATGATGGTGGCTTTGTGGTACAGACACTTGCCGCTAGGAAGTGGACTGAAACCATCATCTCCATTTCACACAGGTCACCAAAGAGCTATCAAATGGTACAAACAAACGGTTAGTCACTGCTGTCTGGGGGAAGATTCAAACCCACGAGCTAGGGGTGATAGGCTCCAGATCTCATTGGTGAGGCCCCAAACCATCCTATCACCTTTTTCCCCTTTCCCTTTTGAAAGGAACACTAAAAAGGCTCAAAGAAAAGTCACACAAAAATATACTTAGAAGGTGAAATTCACTCCATTGAAGAGGGCCTGGTTAACAGCCTGTGTACCTTAAAATGCATTTAAAATAGGGGAGATTCATCAAAGCCACGGTGGTGAATTTCACCCAAGCATTCAGCATTCAAAACCTAGTTTTGACCAGTAATCGGGAAGCTGTATCCTCAGCTCTCCGTGTTGTTCCTTGAAATTGCCAGCACATATGTTATATAAGATAAAAATCACTCTCAATTCGGAGACTGAGTACGATGTCCAAGTGCAGTATGCTAAGGCTAAAGTGCAGGTAGAGAGATAATACATGCCATGGATGTTCCAGTGTGAGTGATGTACATTTTGAAACAGCCAAACCAAAGAAAGGATGATCAGTGTTTGTGTATTCAAGTGGAGCAAGAAACATACTGGAATTTTATAGATCATTTGCCTAATAATAAATACAGTGAATCGCTATTGTTGATATAGCAGAGAGGTGCACCATATGTTAATGTAGGTAACACACGAGATAGCTTGTAAACAGAATGTTTTTAGAAAACATTTCAAAGGGACACTGTTGAGGCTGCCAGGCCAAAAATGTGCCATGCCTGCAACTAGAGAGATGAGGGATAGATGTGCGGACTCTGGGAGGCAGCCATGAAAGTAACTGGAATGGGCATCTCAGTGCTTTTATTCACACTTTTACTATCAGCTCTTTATCTGATACACAGCCACGCCTCCAATTCAGCTCTACTCTCTGCAATTATCGTTAATCACATTTATTACGGCAGTGCCTCAGGGCCAGCCAAAAATGAGGCTCCATTGAGCAAGGCACTGTACATAAGAACATACGAACGGCCATACTGGGTTAGACCAAAGGTCCATCTAGCCCAGTATCCTGTCTGCTGACAGTGACCAATATCAGGAGTCCCAGAGGGAATGAACAGAACAGGTAATGACCAAGTGATCCACACCCTGTTGCCCATTCCCAGCTTCTGGCAAACAGAGGCTAGGGATACCATCCCTGTCCATCCTGGCTAATAGCCATTGATGGACCTATCCTCAATGAATTTATCTAGTTCTTTTTTTAACCCTGTTATAGTCTTGGCCTTCACAACATCCTTTGGCAAGGTTGACTGTGTGTTGTGTGAAAAAATACTTCCTTTTGTTTGTTTGAAATCTGCAGTCTATTAGTTTCATTTGATGCCCCCTAGTTCTTGTGTTATGTACAACCATAGTAGACAGTCCCTGCCCCCAAAGAGCTTATAACATAAATAAACCAGACAGACACAGGCTGGGGGGAAAGGTAGAACTCACAAGCACAGTGAACAATGTGGTAGCAGCAAATGTCATGTTAACTCCACAGGGTTGTGGGTTTGGATGGGTTACTTATGAAGATTTCAGCTAAAAGGGAAGGGAATGGAAAGGAAAGGAGGGGAGGGGAGGAGGGCAGAAGAGAATAAGAGGGGCAGATGTGGAGTGAACTGTCAACTTGGACTAGTCATATACTAAAAGTTAGACAAGTACATTGCCTAACTGGAGCCTCAGTAAAATCCAAGTACGGATGAGAATTTTGCCTGGTGATCAGAGCAGGAGGGTCCCACAAGAGGAAACCTTCAGTGTATACCAGTACACATGCCCCTTTGAATATGCAGCACCGTGCTTTGGTTTGTTACTATAGGGCTGTTGAAATCCAGCAAAGAGTAGGCGACTTGCGTAAAGCAAGTAAAGTGGAGCTAGACGCAGGGTCACTGGATTTTTTTTTTAATTAATCTAATAAAGCAGATTTACAGCTGTAATTTTGTCACTTTCTTCTCTTTCTTTTTTCATTAGCAACACATTTGAAACAAATTCATTTAACTTTTAAGATAGATCAAAACCCCTTAACACGGATTTAATCCCCAAGCATGATAGACTAATGCTTTTGGATACATGCACCACATCTATAATATGCATGCTCTTTCCTCATTACTGGCATCTGAAATTTTGTCTATTTGGCAGCCTACTGCTTGTACATTCAGGCTGTTGGGCAAGTAAATGTAGCTTCAACAGTGGCCCATAAACAGCTTTCTTCCCTAGAAAAAGGGACAATAGCTGTTTACAGGCGTGAGGTCTGTTTTACTGCTTTTGTGAACAGACACAGTTCAGCTGAACTTCTTCCAAGAATATAACAGAACTGGAAAAGGTTTCTATGGAGTGTAGTTTGGAAACATTGGAAAGCTCCTTTTTATGATTTGTAGGTTAAAGATCCCTCATACTTAAACACTGTGGGGAAAAATTCTGATCTTAGTATAAATCCACTCAGACAGCATTGATTTCAGTGGAGTTTACATCAGCATCACAGAGATCAGAATCTGTCCGTGTTTCTTCAGAAAGAGGCGCTCTCTTCTGATTATAGACAAAAGCACATTTTTGCTTTAAAAATATAACTGCATTTTAGTCTTTAAACATTTTTGTCTTTCAATAACGTTTTAAGAAGATAGGACTTCCCTCCAGTCCACTCCTGTGCTTTCTGGCCAACCCGCTTATGCTTGGGCCACCTCCTCCTCTGCTGCATTTGTTTTAACTGATTGGATTTGTAGTAGCAGGTGGATGGGTTTGTAAAAGCTGGCCTAAACTAGTGGGTGGGGAAGCAGAGTGGTTACACACTGCAAAGCAGCAGATATTCCGTCTGGCTGCACTATGTAGCCCTAGAGGTCACTAACTTCAGAGGTGATGGCTCTAAGCAAGTTGTTATTAAACGTGAATGTGGAGAGGAAGGCAAAAGGTCTCTACTACAGAGGCAATTGTTAATAACTGAGATTGTATCATGGGGAAAATGGAATGGCTTGCAACCACAGATTTGTTGTTTTAAAAGATTAATCATGCTGATCCTTCCTTGCGCATACAGGGTAAAGATGTTAATCAAATAGGTTTAGGGGGGATTTTTCGCCCATGGTTCAGTTACAGGAGCGGAGGCTATCTGTTAGCATTAAGTGAGCGTATCTTGGGTTCTCCTAACAGTTGCCCTGTGCATGAATATCCCACATCCATACGGTCTTTCTTTTCTTATTACAAGGTGCAAACACAGAGTCGCTGCCCTAAAGAATTGACAGCATAAACAGACAAGATAGACAGAGGACAGGAGGAGAAAGAGAGGAGCAGTGATCTGCCCAAGGCCACATACAGCCAGTCCATGGCCCAGCTGGGACTTGAACCCCAGCCTCTGTATTTTAAAATGGAATTAGTGCTGGTGGCAGGTGCAGGATTGGTAGCCCTGGAGAACGAAGCCCTGAGCTATAGACCAAGGGAACATAACCTATCTACTAGACCACTGTGCCTCCTGTTAGGTATGCTTTTGCCAGATACTGCTATTCTCTTGGATGTAGTGCACAAATTAATTTTAAGGTCAAAATCCTGGATCCCAGCACCAAGCCTCGTGTCTGGGCTGTTTCATGGGGGTGGCAAGGAAAAAAGCCTTTCCCCTCTGTGACAGCACCACTGATGTCCAGCCACCACTACTGCCAGATGATCCCACACCAAGGGGAGAATAGCTAGTGGATCTCTAGAGCTGTGCATTCACTGGCACCAGCCACCCTTACCCCCACTGCACCCCGGTGCGGTGCAGTGCAAGAATTCTCCAGGGAACAGTGCTCTGTAGTGCACAAAGGGTGTGGGCTACCCAAGGCCAGCCTGACTCCTGTCGCCAGCTTTCTGCAACAGTTTTCCTGAGCAAGGGCTCTCTGTGACTCTGGAGGAGGGGCAGGATTTGGCCCAACAGAAATGATCACTAGTTGGTAACGTATTGCTGACCACAGAGGATCAAGTCAGGGTAGGCTCCTCAGTAAATCAGAGGAAGGACTAAGCAGGTAATGCAATAGTCCAGCATTTGAAGGCGGCTTGTATGTGAGTAGCAGAAGGAGAAAGTCCCATCAGCCACAGGTGACTCGAGGGATCAATTCTGACTCAACAAAGAAGGGTGTGGCTGTGCAACATGCTGCCGTTTCCCGCCTCATACTTAGATTGTTAGCTCTTTAGGCTATTTGTTCTGTAGTCATACAGCACCTAGCACAGTGTGGTCCTGGGTCCATGACTGGGGTCCTAGGTGCTAGAGCAATACAAATAAATACTACTCCTATCACTACACAGGAGAACTGAGCTGGAGCGTCACTTGGGGCTTCTATTCCCTGGACTAGCGGAGATCGAGTGTGGCTGGAACATGATCTCTGTCACTGAAGGTGCAAACTGCCCGAGCCTGGACTGGGCAGATAATGAAAGAGCAGAAACTCTGATTTTAAAGGAAACCACCTGCCTTTTTTATTACTATGGTTCACAACTCTGGTGAGAGCAAAGAGGGCAGGAATGGCAAATGAGAGGGGTAATATCAGAGCTACATAGGGAGAAGTCCCAGCACAAAGAGCTGGGCCTGCCACACACTCAGGAGCCCAGGGCCAACCTTCCAGCAAAGAGAGAGAAATAGAGCTTGGGATTTGTTTTTGGATGAGTCACTTCCCCAGGAAGAGTCAGCTCTGATAGAGCAGCTGGTTTCCAGGGTGGTCTCAGGTTTTCCAGCTGGTCAGGCTGAAGCACAAGGGAGCCAAGTGACTTGCTAAAGTTACATAAGGAAATAGGGAGCCCAGCTAGAGCTTAAAGAAGATTTGGTTGGTTTCTGCCTTCCTTATTTTCCTATGTGCATTCTTTTCTGATTTTAGGGCAGGGGCTGGACACATGATGCACCCTCAGCTCATGCTCACCCCATCTCCTCCCTTCACCACCATTTAAAATGTGAACAGAGAAATTAAGCAGCCATTTTGGGAGAAAAGTCTCCCATATAGTCCTCCCTTCTTTCTTAGGAGCAGTGTTACCAGTAGGACAGTCTACCTATAAATCAGCATAAACTAAGCCTATTTCTCTGCCTCTAGTCATCTGCTCTACCATGAAGCTAGCTACTGTGTGTCCTTGAAGTGCTGAGAGAGAGCTTCCCAAGATGGAGGATGTTTTTTTACAGGCTAAGCCCCGCCCATGGGTAGGGACTATGTTAATTAGGGAGTGGATTGGGTTGCCTCTGAGAGGAATGGAGCTGGGATGCCCTAAGGATGTTCCAGCCCTTAAATCAAAGTAGCTCATGTCAGGCTCTGCAGAAGGTTAAGCAAGGGAGAAACAAGGCACTTTAGGTTTCTCTACGCTGTTTTTAAAAATATATATGGAGCTTTTCCTGCATTCTTTCTTTCTGTGATCGTTATAGCATGCTGCACCTATAGCACCGTGCTGTGGATAGTCCAATACCACAGAGCCCAATGGGCCATTTTACATTTGTCCAGCAGAGAAACCACCACCTCCAACACTTACTGTTTTCCAGCCCCCAGGAAGATATTTTTAGTAGGCATTTTTGGGGTGGCTGTGCAGCTCCTCAGTGGGTCAGCCACGCCGTCCTGGTGCTGACCTTGGGATGATGATTGTGCTCAAACCTCCCCCATTCTGTGCTGCATTAAGACTTCTCCACGGCCAGTGCTCACATTCCCTTCTGGGATGTCTTGGAGCAGGATGCTCCATACTGACAAGAGCACAAGGGCTGGTCATGTACAATGCAGATCATGCAAGGATCAATTTGGTGAAAGGAAGGATAGTTAGAAGGGCCGGGTGCTACTCTAGGAGTTAGGAGACTTTGGTTTAATCCCTACCATACTACTGGCTCCCTCTATGACCTTAGGCAAGTTTCTTAGTCTCTCTGTGCTGCACTTCCTAGCTGTAAAATGCAGATAACGTTTCCGTAGCTCTCAGGGGTATTGACAGTCTAAATAAATTATAGTTCAGAAGGTGCCCAGATGCTAGGGTAATAGAAGACCAGTATCCTAGACAGACTTATTTCAGGTGTGATGGGGATAGTCTTATAGTTGGGACTCAAAGGATCTGTGTTCAGTTCCTCTCTCTACGCCAAACTTCCTGTGTGACCTTAGACAAGTCAGGAGATCTCTCTGTGCCTCAATTTCCCTTCTGTAAAACCTCCATTGAGATGGTGGGGATGGGACAAGTTCATTAGCGTTTGTGAGGTGCTCAGATACTAAGCTGATAGGGTGCTATAAATACCTAGATAGATGCAAGGGTGATTCCTAATGAAGACACTCTTGTGCCATTCATATGTGACCCTTGCTATTTTGCTAGTTTGGAACCCCAAAACATACAAAATATGGACAGGAAAACCAGCCTGGACCTTGCAAACCTGTTAGGACCTTAGGATGCAAAGATCACCAAAGTTGAGCCTGTTGGGGGTCTGGGAATGGAAGAAAGCTCTGTAAACAGAGATTGTAGCTTTGTACTTCAAGGAAGGGAAGCAGGGTTTGGGGTTAGGTCCAGGGAGGGATGGAGAAAGAGACAGATTTCCATTTGGAGTCAGTGAAGAGAGAGGACGCAAAGCAGTGCAAGAAGGAGACCTCAGAAGATTTAGATCAGCTGTTGAACTTTTTGGGGTTCATCTGAACCAAACTTTTTGAGGTTCACCCATTGCAAATTAGAACCCAGGTTCCCAGAGCTTTACGCTGACCATCAGACCACACACAGCCTCCTATTT
The DNA here is from genome assembly GCF_015237465.2 of Chelonia mydas. Taxonomy (NCBI): domain Eukaryota; kingdom Metazoa; phylum Chordata; order Testudines; family Cheloniidae; genus Chelonia; species Chelonia mydas. Next base: position 19,320,486 of record NC_057853.1, on the reverse strand, counting down.
AAACCCCTGACAATAGATATGGTCAGATCAGAGATGAGTCACATCTTTCCTTCTGTTTACTTTAAAGTTGTTTGAAATGCCATTGGGAGTTAGAAGGTGATGGCATTAACACAGGATTTCCAGCTGCTCAGTGTGGAGAGCAGTCTGCGTGGAGAGAGCATCCTTCGATACTCAGAGATGGGCAGAAATTGTGCCTCTGCCTTGTATTGTTAGGCCTCGGAGGGGTGGGGAATTGTTCTTCAGAGAAAACAAGGACAAAGGCAAGTCTGAAAGCTGGTTGATGCTTTGGATTCATAAGCAGTTTCATAAAAGTTCCCATCAACCCAATTTATGCTAGAAATGTTACTGTTGTCAGGGCTTCTGGAGGGCTATGGGCAGTTTTAACAAGATGACTGCTGCTCACTTCCTGCTCTAAAATGCCTGGCACTTCTTTTGAATCCCTCTGTAAAGTTCTCAATGCACCTGAGACAGCAGTTAGAAGTCAATAGGAGATGCAAATATGACCCTGAGTACAAAGCAATGAAGAAAGTGTGGAGGTCAGGGTTTCCTTTCCATTCTGTCTTCTATAATAAAATTCAGCTTCATTTTGCATGTCTGCATTATAAACTTTAGCCCCAAATCCTACCCAGTTAAAAAAAATACCAGTAGAGATTTATGTAACAGCAGGAAAGATGAAATTAGGTAGAATAGCCATTTTGTCCACATAGGCTGTGATTCTGCCCAGCACAAATGTGGAACATTGTGCCTATAATACCCAGCTCTCATACAGGACCTTTCATCAGCAGATCTTAAAGCACTTTACAAGAGAGATCAACTTCATAATCCCTGCTTTACAAAAGGAGAAAGTGAGGCACAGCAACATACTCCATTTACTCTGCAGGTTAGTGCCAGATTTAGGACTAGAACCCAGGTCTCCCCTGCCCAAGGTTGGTGGCTAAGCCAATGGGCCACACAACCTCTTGCAGAAATGTGATAAAAAGTGATATCCATGACAGAGAGACCAGGGCACCTTTAGGCTGCAGCACTGAGAATGCAGCTGCATGGACACCACGTTGCCCCTGCCTAGCAGCTAGAAGTCCAAGAGGGGTGCAAATAACTAAGTGTCTGGCACTGTCAGCATGAGTGGGGTTTCCTAAACCCCAGTCTCCTCAGATGCCTCTGTGCTCCACTCACACTCTGCCTTCTTTTTTAAAAATTCCCTACTTCTGAGAGTAAGGCAGGGGCTTGAGACTTACCATGAGTAAGTGCAGAGAGCATCACCTACAGTGGCCTGATCTTCAAGGTGCGGAGCACCATTAATTTCAGTGCAATTTCTTGGTGCCGCTAATGCTTAACCTTACTTTCATCCACCCCAGCCTTGAGCACCCTGCTGCTCAAGGCTTTTGTTACAGACGTATGGCAATTAAAGGCTATGGGAGTTTGTGTCTGGTAGGTGTCTTGACCCAGCTGAAGTCTTTTAATCTCCAGTCTGGATTTATAAGGAAAATAGTTAATTTCCACTGTGCACAGCAGCAAGTGACAGCATTTAAATCATTGCAGAAGGCAAATACAGAGTAAGAAGGTAGCGGGCTTTTGCTCAGGGAAGCCGCAATCTTGGATGGTTGGAGGGAGTATACACGAGTTAGCTGTGTGCAAAATCATGGGTGAAACATACACACACACACACCACTTTTATATTATTGTTCTTGGGAGCCTGTACACTTGAGTCATATTCAAGCAATTTGTGTGCAATAATGATGATCATTTTAATGGGGAAAAAGGGAAACTGAGAAGGTAATGAGGAAGAAATATAAAGCTGAGAACATTTGTTTTCTCTAGTATGTAGGGCTTCTTATATGCTCTAAAATTGACAGGATATGTAAGTGTGTGGGTGTCATTAAAAAGATACAGCCTCCCACATGTGTGCTCTGATGGCTGCTATTGCCAGGAAATACTTATTTTCCTATCAGACTAATTAGGAGACAGGCAAACCACATAACTCATTTAGTGGATTAAAAATAATAAAATGATGCATTCATTCATTTCCCTCCCACACACCCAAAAAAATGGGTCAAGAAGAGTACTAGAGCCAAGCACTATGTGGAGAAGTGCTGTGCAAGCTTCCCATATGCAGCCAACGCATCTCACTCCTGCCTGGCAGCATCCTCTGCTATTCCAGTCTGGGGCTCCTCACATGTAGCTCTGCTGATGTATCTCAATTCTCCTTTGCAGCACTACCTACTGTTCCAGTCCTGGCCTCCTACTACAGCTATGCTAATCTAGCTTAGTCCTTACCCATAGCCTCCCCCCCTGCAGATATGCCAAACTTTGGCTTCTCACACACATCTCTGTCAAGGCATCATAATACTGCTATGTGGCATTCCCTACTATTCCAGTCCTGGACTCCCCACACACAGTTTAACCAATGCCCCTGAAAAGTATCCCCTACTATTCCAGCCTTGTACGCTGATTTCCAGTGTGAAAAAGGGCCCATTAGGAAATACAGTAGAAACCAAGCCATCTAGGACAGGATTTATATTGAGATGGTAAAGAGCTGGGAAAATGCTAAATGTTGGCTCTCACATCTAGCCTGACTCTATTCAAAGCTTTCTGAAGTTTGGGTAAAAAAATTAAATACCTTTTAGGGCTGAGATTTTCAAAGCTATCTTGGGTTTTGAATATCCAGGGGTGTTGGACACCCAGGCCCCATTCATTTTCACCAAAGTGTCCGTATGCAGCATGCCTCATACACAGTAATGAATCTATTCTCACACATGCCCCTGTGAGGTAGGGAACTGAAGCACAAAGGGATCATGTGTCGTGCCCAAGGTCATCCAGGAAGTAGGTGACAGAGGCCTGATCCTGCATCATTAAGGTTAATGGGAATTTCACCATTGATTTCAATAGGCATAGGATTTCCCAGGCAGTGAACAGGAGTGGCAGAAGTAATTGGTCCGAGTGGTGAGGTTTCGAGGCCGTGAACTTTCGCAGCATACTTTTCATGGTCTGATTAAATCTCTCTACCAGCCCATCGGATTGGGGATGGCACCGTTGTTCTAAAGGCTTTTCTTTTCAACAGTTCCTTCCTAAATTGGGACATAAGCTTGCTGCCCTGATCTGTGATTATTTCCCAAGGGCCATCGCCTTTATGGAGTGGAGCAGAAACCCCTTGGGGTTCGTAGGCTCATCTCATTGGGTCATTTCTTTGTTCTTCCACAAAATCCATGTTGTTGGACAACATGTCGATCACTGCTGGCTCAGTTTATTTCTCCTGTCACTTTATTGTCTCCGTTGGGGCAAGTCTCTCCCGCCCGCATCAAGCCGTTGTCCGCGGGAGGCGATATTCCTTCTCCTGGGTCTTCCTCCTTGCCTTTGCCTGGTAAGGCTTGCATCTCTGTTGTCTCCCCATCTCCAGCATCACTGTCTGTCCCTTTCAGAGGCTCCCCATTCTCAGATCTCATCAGGTCTCTAAAAGATCTCCAATCTCTCCCAGTTATCACTGGATACACAAGGTTTAAGGCTATCCCCACCTAGATATCCTCATTATGGTCTTGCACCCTCAACTGCAACTTCTTTGTGGGGTAAGGGCACATATCCCCATCGATGCACGGCAAATAGATGGTGCCCATGGCACTTGTTACTAGGAACAGCTCCAGGTCATCCTCCAGCCCCATTTTTGTTAGCTTTAGTGGAGGACTCGGGGATGGGCCTGGGATAGCGTTGCCCACTGCTGACCTCCCTGGTGCACTCTGGGGATGAAACAGTGTGGCCATCTGCTGCACCAGTTGCTGTTGATCTGTTTGCTGGGCCGCTAATTCCCTGATAAGCTGCTGCAAGGCTTGGGGGTGTTGCTGGGCGGCCAGCTGCTGGAGCAATGGGGTCTGCTGCTGCTGTTGGTGGTGCTGCAGATCTACAGCCCATCTTTAGCTCACTCTCCTTTTTCCAGGTTGCCTGCATTCACCAATGCTTCGTAACAGGCTTCACTCTGGGGCCAGCAGGTCTAGTGGTCAAACCACAGGCAAACAGTCTCTCTTGAGTCTGGGACAGTTGTTCCGGGCAGTGCAGGGGCCCAGCATCCAAGGCACAGTTCATTGCCGCTCTGGTGGAGTCCTCCGAAATCTCTCAGGCAGCCAGGGGGAAGCGGGAAGGGTAGAGGGATCCAGGTCTCCCTCTCCACCGGGTCCTGGCCCAGGGAGAGAGATGAGGAGTGGCTCAGTCCCTTCTGATTGCTATTCCAGATCAGCCTCTCCTGGCCACTTCCTACCTTCCCTGTTTTCCCTTCAGTCTGGAGCATGGCCCAGCCTTCGCCTTGCAGTCACAGTAATTCAGAGCCTCAGCTGGGGAGCAGGGGGGCTTCCCAGCTCACTCTCAGACTCCATTTGTGCACCCTGGTCAGGGAGAAGGGGGAAAGGAAGCGGGGTCAGGCCCCCGTCCTCGTGGCTGAGTCTTACTCACAGCCTTAGTCCTTCCCGTGTAGATCACTCTACTTCAGCGGCAACTGGTTGTCTGCTTTCTTACAGCCAGTCCCTCCATCACTCTCCCGCTGGCTAACTGCTGGAGCTCCCTTTTAAGCAGGTCCTCTGAAGGGAGCATGTGTTTCAGCTGCTGAGGGGCAATGCCTCCTTGGCCCAGTACTGTTCCACCACTCCATTAACCTTAGTGCGGGGTCTGTAATCCCCATCGCACTGCCACAGAAGGGCAGTCAAACCTGTGTGATCGTTAATATGAATTGCAGCCAGGAAACCCTGATTGCTGCATGCGTGCTGAGTCATTACTGAGGTTCATAGTAGGTATGTCTAGATTGCACAGTTAACTGGGGTCCTTACCCAGGTTTTAGTCTTAACCCCCCTGTTGTACACACACAAAGCTTCTGGCCCAGTTTTGGAGGTGCTTTAAGCCTTACAGGGCTGGGGAGGTTGGAGCCCTAGCTCTGCTTTATCTCACACTGGAACCACCCACTTTGCACAATCCAGACTAAACCACTTGAGAGCTGACAGCCCTCCAATGCCTTCCCATAATTTCCCCTGAATGAAAGACAGGTTGTTCTCCAACTGTCTGGGAAAGACTCCTAGAGCATCTCAGCACAAAGAATCATGGGATTATGCTCCCCCACACACAAGTGAGTGCGTAAACAGTAAGGACACAGTAATGTGGGTATGGCTTTGCCCTGGGAACACTCACACCTGGGCTAAGCTGTCCCAGGTGTTCAGACTCAAGTGCCAATCATCTGGGCGAACTAGGTAGCTAAATTCCCTCTAAGTTGCACAGCCATGCAGCAGACTATCAAGGGATGCACCAGCATGCAGAGAGGTGTGCCTCTCCCCAGCCCTGGGTTGCTGCAGTGAGAGAGGACTGTGGGGGAGTCCTCCCCAATGCTTGCACCCCAAATCCCTCATCCCCAGCCCCACCCCAGAGCCTGCACCCCCAGCCAGAGCCCTCACCCCTCCACAACCCACCCCTCTGCCCCAGCCCTGAGCCCCCTCCTGCACCCCAAATCCCTCGTTCCCGGCCCCACCCCAGAGCTCACACTCCATTCAGAGCCTTCATGCCCCCCATACCTCAACCCTCTGCCCCAGCCCTGACCCGCCCCCCACACTTCAAACCCCTCAGCCCCACCCCCGCCACACATCACCTCCATATTGGTGCATATAACAAAATTCATTCCATACATGGATGTAAAAAATTAAAGGGAACATTGCTATGTGGTGTAGATATAGCCATAGACTTTGCCAATACAAACTATGTATGGTACTGTAGGTGAAATTTATACCTACCCAATGTGACGGGGTGTCTTTGATTAATGTCATCACAAAGAACCCCTTTCAGGGTGTTACTTTTCAAAACACGATGCCCTTTAAGATGTTATAAATGTCATTCTTTGCATAGGCCAGGAGACCGCAAGTGGGAAATGCAAAACCCAGAGCAAGGTGAATTTGAAGCAACTAAGCAACTACTTGGATGCAATAGCAGGTGAGCTTTGCAGATGAAATGCAAAACTGGCATATTGCATTGCAAGGTTTTAAAGGTGTAAAATCCAGCACATTGCAGAGAGCCAGCACAAGTCCCACATACCACTTAAGTCTTCATTTGAGCCCTTAAGTGCTCATTAGCCCTTCAGAGAGCACCTTGAGCTTATCTATAAATGTACAAATTAATAGAAGGCACATTGGATTTATGTAAGCTGATTTCTTAGTGAGTGAAGCTTTGTTGTTTCGTACTTCTACTCGTGGGTAACCCTGGTTCCTCATCCCTCGCAGTACATCCTCCCAGCAATCTGATGAGTTGTAAACACATTTTAATTTGATATCATTTTTCTTATCAATTGGACATGTTTCAGAGAGTGACTCTGTAATCAAAATAAGAGTGCTGAAGGGTGTCTACCACATACTTGGGGCCCTTCATTTTGGGGTTTTATTTTAATTTTCCCCTGGAATTTATCAGGGTTTATTACTCCAACAATAAAAACAGGTGAAAATTGGTAGAAAAAACTATTAATATTTTTTCTGGGTAAATACTGGAGTTTATTTTTGTGGATGGCAGAACAAGGGGAAAAAGTATTCAGTAGATTAATGCTTTGATGAATGGAATTCAGTGTGGTTTGCTGCAGAATTAGAACAGAACTCAAAACAAAATGTCACCTCGGAGTTTAAGAAAACAATAAATCTCTAATCCCCAAATAAAACTTTTCATTCGAATAAACAGTTTACCGTTGTTGACTTAGAATTATTAGCCTATAAATATTTACATTTAATAATCAGGCCATACCATCTGCAGCGCACACACTCAACTTCATCCTTTCCTCCTGGGTTTTTTTTTTTTTGATTTTTGAATACTTCCTTGTGTTCTGAAGTGTATTCTGATACAGATTTTCATTTTCTTCCTGTAACAGTGTTCACTCACCACTGTGGTGCCTCCTGCTGGCTGTCTTGGGAATTAGCTCTGCATGTAAATGTGCCCTCTTTGGGTGGTACTTCGCCACCATCGCTCCTGCTCTAGGACCCATGCCCCTCCAAGGACCATGGCATCCTTTTCAGTGACACAGCCCTCCAGCCATGACACACACTGTGCTCCTCCCTTCCGGGGGACCTGCAGTCCACTGTTCAGCCACTTCCATTAATGGCTACCGCAGCAAACTGTCTGGTCATTTTCTCGTGGCCCCCGCATCCTTTTTGCCCTCGCCTCAGGGCCCCAGCCTGCAAACCCTAGCAACCAGCCAGGAGCAGTCTCTCACTCCCCTGGTCCCTGCTAGCAGCACTGCTCTGTCTAGGGTGCTGGCAGTTCTCTGAGCCCTCCAGAAACACAGTCCTTCCTCCCTGGGCTCCCACCACAGAATTGCCCTCCTCTGCCCTGCAGCTCTCTTTTTATATGGGTCTGCTTGGTCCTGATTGGCTGCTCCCCTCAGCCCTTCTCTGATTGGCTGCCTCCTGCACAGCCTCCCTAGGGCTCTATTAATCCCTTAGAGCCCAATGTGGGGCAGGCGCCCCATCACATTTCCCATTTTAGCGTATCAGATCTTTAAACTGTTATCTGCTAACAGCTTGAAATGTGTACATGGTCAGATTCATCAGTACGTTCAGATGCACACGCATTTCAGAGCTTGCATGTGTGCCTGTTTGTTTATTGTGTGTATCTTCTAGACTAATACATAGCCTTACTTCAACAGGCAGCTTTGCATCTAAGCACAGACTAATGTATTATCGTAATACATATATCTCATGCAATGTATTATATTTTCCTAATAAAACAAATTATTTTTTATATATTTGAACGATACAAAAGTAGGGTGAAAATCAGAAAAAAATTAATAATTCCTTTTGTAAAACCTGAGACTTTTTATATAAAAATTGGTTTAAACTGAAAACATGCTGTATCACTCGAAGCATGGATGTAAGAATGCATATGCCATTTATTCCACAAGGTACAATTCTAAATTTCCTGGAAGTAATGTTTCTGATTACTGTGACTGGCAGGGTTGAGTTTACGATTACTCCTTTATTTGGCACATGCCCAGATTTCCTTGAGCTAATCTGTTCACAATCATATGGGCCAAAAGTCAATTTCAATGGAGTTAAACCAGGGTTGAACTGGGCCCCTTGTGCATAGCAGCAGATTTACCTTGGGTGGTGATTATAGGACATAGGATGAAGTCCGTGAGATGTAATGGTACTCAACACCTTGTGGAAGGAGCTCAGCTCCAAATAGAGGCAGGGAGATGAGGTGTGAGAGACTGGCCAGTGCATGTACAGATTTCAAATTACCAGGTCCATCCTTGATGCAGAGTATGCCAGGCATGTGTTATCTCCCACACACACCCTGGTTGATCTTATATTTATATTTGAGATTTATAGAGTGAGAGATTGGTATCACAATTTTGAGGCCGTTCCAGAATCCTCTTTCCTTCACTGCTAAATAATACAGTGTATATATACCATATCATTAAAAATGCAATTGCTTTTTTGTTGTTGTTACAAATCTAATCCAATAGTTTATGGTTTGTTGTTCAGGCCGACAAAGTTATTTATAGCTGATAGTACACTTTTAATTATCCTGCAAGAACTCTGCTTTCATGGGACCCATGGGGGTTTAATGTAAAGCGGCCTTAATATAGGCTTTTCAGTGGCACACAACAATTAGTTTTATCTTAATGGACCAATTAGAGTTAATGGATGGGAGAATGTATTTAAGAGGCACTGTCTCTTTTGCCAGGACCCCCCCTTTAAAGAGCTAATAAAGGACCCTTTCACTTGAGTAATTGGTTGGCTTAATTAGATGGTATCTCTTCAAAGGCCTGAAGGTAGCAGATTGAGGCCTATCAGCAGTGAACACCTTTTTGTGCTCTGTCGCGCATATGCTAAACCTACTTCACCTTTGGTTTATCGGTAGCAGCACAGGGGTTCTTCTGGCTTATCCTCTGCCTCAAAGGGAGCATAATTAGGCTACCACTACCTGCCAGACTATTAATTTTTAGATCCTTATTTCTCTGGCAGTCTTCATCCATCTGCTCAACCATTCCTTCTTAGCCCTCTGATAGTAAAGGCCTCTTCATTTATTCTTCATCTTGCTGAAGGATTTGGACCCATCTATTGGACACAGTTAGCCAGTTTGGGCCAGCAAATCACGTCTTAGACCGCTGCATCTCCTTGCCAACTTCACCTTGACTGACTGACCTTCTGACCTCCCCACCCAGACTATCACTCCAGTTTCCGGAATGGAACTTGAATTCCAAGAAATTAAAGCAAAGCTGTGGGTCAGAAGAGCACAGAAATTTCTTCCTCCTCAGCTAATTTGAATTTGGAAGCAATAGCTTGTAAATTATATGACACCTCCTTAGGGCCAGATCTTGTAGTCCTTACACGGGTAAAACTGCCATTGAAACCAACAGGAATTATGCCTGAGTACGTACTGTAGGATTGGCCACTATAATTTTTTTCCTATAAACTTGAACCCCAAATGCTTCACAGACTTAAATAATACAAGGTAGTATATGGCAGTGATGTAAAGAAATTACAGGGTGAATAAACTCAGGCCAATGATTGAAAATGAGATAGATGCATAATGAAACAAGGGAAGAAAAAGACATTTTAAGCTGACAGCTAAAAAGGGGGATGGAGGACTGATGAGGTGAAGTGTTAGCAACGCTAGCCTGGGATTTCTGTGAATATTATGCAAGGTTGGGAGACTTAGGAAACACATTCATTGTGCCTTCAGAACTCACTGTGCAACCACTTCACTGTCCAGATTTCTTGCTTTGAGACATGACAGCAGATAATTGGAGGCCCAATTTCTTACACCACACACATTAGCAAATCTGACTTTCAGAGACTGAGGGTAAAAGGGAAAGATGAGGGAATGGGAGGAAGTGTTTAGAGTCACACAGCTTCTTGTAGAGTCCCAGATGTTAAGCATTCAGCTTTGCTTCTCTGCTTTGGAGAATTTTGCAGCTCCTCCACTATTACAGAGACGGCTACTGCAATACAGGGAAATTAATGTTACTACACGTTGCTCCCTAGTCTTTGGGAGATATAAGCCAGTTAGTAAGGCCCCAATTATCTGCATTCATGTACTTGCAGAAGAGACCACTGAGCAGCTTCAACATTCCAGAAGCTCAGTTTATTTTCACAGTACAATTGCTGAGTTATTAAATCTTATATCTGCCATGTGCTTTCATATCCAAAGGGAACCCCGGCCAAAAGGACATCCTTGAAGATAACAGCTTTCTGACTAGGGCCAGCAGTTTATTCCATTCCTATGTCCTCCCCTCCCTCTGAGCTTGATAGGAAAGGCTGCCACACCTTCCCCTTCTTCTGATATGGACACCCTCACATCACTTACAGGTAAAGTGGCCTGATCACACTGAAGCATAGGAGCCATGTCATGTTTTCAGTTTTTGGAGGAGCTAGTTGCAGACAGGTGCAAGGGAAATGGATGGCAATCTCATCAAAATCTCTACATTTTCTTGAGCTTATTTTCCCACCATGATGGCATTCAGAAACCACTATTATATATGGATGTCAGAATAAGACAGTTAATGAACAATTAAAACATTCTCCTGCCTCACGCCCAAATATCAGAGCAACAGCACGCTGGGCTGAGAACGACATTGGGACTCACATTTGCTTGCGCTGCCCTGCAATCTAAACCTTCAAAGGTACTCTCTTGGTAACAAAAGGACATTGCCATTCACAGCATCGGGTTTTCAAAAGCACTCAGCACTGGTCTAACTTTGCTCGCATTGAATTCAATGGTAAAATTCCCAATTGATTTCAATGGGAGCAGAGTTAGGCCTTGCTGAATGCTTACAAGAGTACCACTCACCACGCTCAGTAGACTTTCAGTCAAGACCAAGCAAGATTGTGTAAACTGTACAGATCTTTTTCCATTGACAATGCAAACAGCTGGAAGGTTCATGCTGTGGGCTATGATAGATGCACTGCTTAAACTCTCACTCCAGTCACAAACGGGTTTGTTTGTTTGTTTTACTAGGCGAAATACTTTTGTGATCTTTACAGGTTTCCATGTGAGCCCACCACAATACATTTCCCTCTCCCTGTTCCGCCTGTCCCCAAGCTGGCTGCACACAGTTAATAAAGTAGCTGATCCTGTTAAGTCTGTACTGCTCCAGGGAATGACAGTTCCTCTTCCATCTTAGAGTCCTCCAGAGCAGAATGGAGCTGATTAGGTTGAACTTGTGGTGAGTGTTTTCCATGGAAAGTATGGAATAGAAAACTGGCAACAAAACCAAAATAAAATGTAAAGCGTCTTGTTCCAAGTTTTAGTTACTAAGTTATGGTGCCAAAAGTAAACAAAGGAAGATTAATCGTTTGGCTAAAAAAGGAAAGAAAGGGAGGAAAAAAATAATCAGGGCCATGCTCTCGGTCCCAGCTCTACAGTATGTGCCATGTTATCAGTGAGTTACTTTGTGTGATATGTTCTGTCTTCTTCCTAGTGAATCCAGAGCACAGAGTCAGAAAAACAGGGAGAAGCCTTTGTTATAGTCAGAAAAAGGACCACAAAAATGAATCCAGATGAAAAAAGAATGAGCTAGATGCTCATTCCAAGAAAAGTAAATTGGTGCTGCACCAAATAGCCCTATGCCATTTTATACCACCTGGAGAGCTGACCTAATATTTCTAATTGTCAGCCATGCTAATTCAGTGAAGAACCTGCAAACTAAAGCTGGTCTGAACAGTTCTGACTAAATGAAATTTTGATGATGGTAAATGTTGCTCAGAGTCATATTGGTTTCGATATGTGACTCTCAGATGCTATTGCGTGGGGGTTGGTGTACTAGCCTAGTTCTAGTACCTGGTCTCCTATGGCAGTGTGACCTGGGATGAAAAACTTTGCTCTAAATCAGACAGCGCACGGCCTGGGTCTCAGACCCATTTTCATGGAAACATTAAGGTTTTGGAGAAAACCAAATTTTGAAACCTGGAAAGTTCCTACGAAATGGAATTGCCATCCTCTAGCCAGCTCTCCTGAACGCCACACTGGATTCTTTCTGCCCCTTATATGATCACTAGTAACAAAGATTCTGCAATCCGAGTTTACCATTCTGCTGGTTATGCAAGAAGCAGAATAGAATGCAGCTTCCTCTCCCGTTGCAGCATTGATTCTGCAGTGCTTACGGAAGTTAAATCTTATGCTGTCAACAAAGCAGGTATGCGACTGCATACACACGGGGTTGCAGATCTGTTGAGTGAGAAAGTACATTTCTTAGACACTAACTTGAATGACTGAGGCCCTGGAGTTTTTGATTGTTGGCATGCAGGAGCTAAGGCAGAGCTTGAAATGATTCTGTTAAAACAATTATCCTTCTCTTTTTTTTCTCTTAAACTCTTCATGTGAATTTAAGGTGATATGGGGACTTCTTTTTACCCGGAGAAAAGCATGGGCACCAGGAATACAAGTATCCCCAATTCAGCCCCAACAATAAGCCTCAACTCAGACATATGAGGACCACAGCTAGGTATTAGAGGATAGTTCCATCTCCATGGCCTCTTGGCCTCTTTATTGAGGCCTGGTCTACACCTAAAATTTAGGTAGGCCTAGCTGTGTCACTCAGGGGTGTGGAAAATTAACAGCATGTGAGACATAGTAAAACTGACCAAAACCCTGGTGTAGACACCACTAGTTGGCAGAAGAATTATTCCAATGACCTAGTTACTGCTTCTCGAAGGAGTGGATTTACCTCAGAGAAGAAATAAAAACTTTCCATCGCTGCAGCAAAAGTCTACACTACAGTAGTATAGCTGTAGTGCTTGTAGTATAGACATACCCTGAGACTGCCAACAAGGGGACCAGTTAGAGCCAGCTGTGCTGATGGGTTTTGTGGTATAAACACTGAATCACTAGGAACTATGCTGAGGAGCCACCAATTCCTTTAACATAGGTCAACAAGCACCCATCAAATGATAAGAAAAGGAGGACTTGTGGCACCTTAGAGACTAACCAATTTATTTGAGCGTAAGCTTTCATGAGCTACAGCTCACTTCATCGGATGCTGTAGCTCATGAAAGCTTATGCTCAAATAAATTGGTTAGTCTCTAAGGTGCCACAAGTACTCCTTTTCTTTCATCAAATGATAGTAACCTGCAGTCAGTTTTCCTTTCTTGTAGGGTTTCCTCCCCTTTCTTCCAAGATTTTACAGGATCCACGGCATAACTGGCAGGTGACATTTTGTCAGTGACAACAATATCACATCAGGCCACAAGCTGCGGCAGTACCTCTCAAGGCATGACACTTAATTATGGGATACCTCATTGCCCCATTGTAACATGTTACAGAGAGTCCCATCTCATAGGGGAGCTACTCAGAGAAGTAAGAGAATATCCAGGCTCTGCATGAGATGAAATGTCTCTGATGAAAAGTCAAGAGAATGGGATGATAACCCTCCTCCCAGTATGCTACAGGACTAAAGAAAAACAACAGGATGTTTGAGGGAGAGTCTGGAATGCATCTTCCACAGATGATGGTGGTATCACCTGAGCCATGGCAAAGATGTGTGAGTGGATTCTTTTGGAGGAGGGACTGAAGGAGAGTAGAAAAGAAAGTTTTTGGGATATGGGAGGAAGCTTGTTAGGTAAGGAGTGATTTCCTGGGAATTCGTTGAGTCGTGTCCGATAAAAGATGCCTATATTTGCAGTGTGTTTCATTTCAACAGATGATTAAACAGATTGTTTCTGATCTCCCACAATTTTGCTTCCCAGCTTCACCTCATGTGATTTGGTATGGAGCTGGGACAAGCTCTTTCTCTTGCTATCTGGAGCTACCCCTTTGTCTGTTTGTAGCCTTTCTGCCAATGGCTTCAGCATTATTGTTTGTGCCTGACTTCATATACACAAAGATATTCTTGAATTGGGCAGCATTTTTCCTTTTTCAGGCATGTACTTTATGTGTAGGACTAATTGGTATCTGTGAAGAGCAGAGATGGCTGGGCCACTGATTATACTGGTATGCTTCCATCCCTGGAGAAAGAGAAAACAAATAATTCACTATAATGCTCCCACAGGGTTTAGGGATAACTGTTATCAATCAGTGTAGAGCATTGCTGTAGAGAATCACAGAACAGAATTATAGCAGAGTATACTTGGACACTTTCTGAACCTGTGATGAGATTAGACAACTTCAGTGCCTTTATCCACGCTCTCACAGATCCCATCTTCCAGGGCAAAATTCACCTTTCGGATTCACCCTATGGATCTGAGCTGAGGATTCCACACTGGTCAGTTTGCAGAGCTTTCAGTAAGATCAGTGGACGTACCACTCACACAATGATGGCAGAATACATTGCAGAGGCAGGCACGGTCACTCAAAGATGAGAATTTTGCCCCCCTGGCAGGTAAAACAATAAATACTGAGTAAAACCAAAATTAATCTGCATCCAGAGCATTTTGTCAAATAAGCAGAATCAAGTTTAAGAAATAGAAGAACCCCTGGCTCTTGCTAGCTTTTGTCTTTTGTTTTCCTGCCTAAAGTGGTTATAACTGGGCCATGGCTTCTGGCCATGTAACAACACAGGCTCCATGAACTGACACTTCTGAGGCTGCTTGTATTGCTGGATCAGTTGTTTGTGGGTTGGAAGGAGTGATATGTGGTGTGGTAGAGCACTGCTGATCTCTTTCTTGGAGTTACCAATCTGTATTTAAAATTCTCCTTAGATTTGTTTCTCTGTTACAATAGCACTTATTGCAGCAGGTTCTGTTTTATACCTCTGCTTATTTCCCCTCTGATCTTGTTCCTTTATAATGCAAGTATTTTTTCTCTTTGAAACCTGTTGCTGTAAGCCCTTGGAAGGCTGCCACAAATCATCTATCTGTCTATCTATGTAGGCATTTATCCTAGCTCATCACTATATCATATACATCTGATGGGGGCTTTGGTCTCCATCTTAAGAAATGACCAGGCAGATTCCTGGTATTTCATCCTAACATAAATATGTCCATTAAGTTCTGTCTGTGTCTGTGTTTCTCATTCTTCCCTCCTCCAACACTTTGTGTCAACATTCCAGTTCTGGATCTGGGCAATAAAGATACGGGATTCAATGATTGTATGTATGAGCAGCATCACATGTATTAGACCTGCCCATCATCTGGATGTCATGAAAAGTTCTCAGTTCCATATCCCTACAACAGCTGATAATATCAAACAATCACCTAAAATTAAGCAGTTAGCATTTTCCTGAAGTGCCCACTCTGCTTTAAGTGTTTTTAAGTGTCCTTCTTTGTTGCGTGGGAACCACAGAATCCTGGCCTTAGGACTTAGTAGCTAAGTGGAGGGGACACTGAATTCAAATATTCCATCTTCAAATGTCACATGTAGATCTGGGCCTGAACCAAAACCCTGGATTTGAACCCCATGATACAGGACTTGAAATCAGCATCTGAATGTTGCAGCTTATGTCCGTCTCTGATCTCTACAGAGTTTTAAAACCAGCATTTGGGGTCTGCTAATAATTTGGGACCTTAAACCCTTTGTTTAGTTAGATTCTTCAAAGCCCATGGAAGTCCATGTGGGTTTTACAGTTGGTTTCAATGGAAGCAGAAGGGGGTCCTCTTTACACTCACACAAAGCCTGGGTGGTAGCTGCCTATTACTAGATTTCCTTCCTGCAGCATTCTTGTTGCTTTCACCTTTAGGGCCAATTTGACTCTTCAGCAGAGTCACATTCCTCTTGAACACCTCACTTCTCCCACGCAGTTCTGGAGGTGATTGTTTAAGATTCTCCAAAACATACCAGAAGTCATTGGTTTCTGCCTGGTTACTAGAAGGGGTTAACCCTTTGATGACTGGAATTGGATCTTCCAGGTATAATGCAACAATATGAAATGCATTGTGGGAGATCCCCACCAGCTAACTCCAAAGCTTAATAATTTTGAGTGGCACTCTCAACCTTCTCTCCCTTAGGGATAGCCCTTGGACCTTAGACATTGGTGTTGTTACTGCCCTGAAGAAAATACCCTTAACCGGCCTAACAGAGAGGTTGTCTCCACTCTAGAAGTGATAAAAAAAGACTACGGATTTCTCCATATCTGTAGTATTGCTTTTGAAATTCCAGATTCTGTTGTCCATTGTCTTTCCCTCCCTGCACATATCCAGCTGTTGACCTATTTTATGCATGGATGAAAGTGAACTGAAATCAATAATGCTGTAAATGTTTAGAGGTCATTCTCTGATATGGGCTCAGTTACATACAAGTTGTTTGTAATGCCAGTTCGAAGCAGGTTGATTCTTTTGAGGAATCTTCATATTCACTTGTGCTTGTTGACTCAGCCCTTGATACACCCAGCAACCTTTCCTGATTTGAAAAAGATCATTCCTATGTTACAAAAACTCTTGAAAAAAGATGAAGTATGGAAATTCATCATCTGCTATGGAAAGATAACTGGCTCTGTTATTGTAAACACTTTAGGAGCACTAAATTTTATCCTCTCTCCTGGCATTATTCCCAACAGTTGTAGAAATTCAAGAACTCATCTGACTGTAAAATAGTGCCCTCCATCTTCAGCCAACTCTGTTGCCACCTCAGGCCTGTTGAGTTAGATGCCAAACATTTAGGGCTGTCTATTAATAAGGAGATTATTAAAAATGTTGGCTACAGCAAGAGGTGCTTGAATCTGGTACAGCGTGTTGTTTGCATCCCATTGAGTCTATTTCTAAGCAGGCATCTTTCTTTTTTTGATTTCACTCTTCTTAACTCTAGGGGAATTGTGCCAAATTGTGTTTTCTGTGAGGACTATAATGTGTTGCCTTGCTCCATTCCCCTGTTTAATGATCTGATTTACCTAATCTGTTAAACTGAGTTCCTCATATCAAACTCCAGAGTAGATGAATCAGTGGTCTGATCCAGAAGGGCATATCAAAGCCTAGAGTGTTAGAATTGCATGTGCAAATATACATGTGCAATTGCCATATTGTTTACACCAAAAGCCACCCAGAGAACAGAGTTTTGGAAAGTAACGCTTGATCCACACAAGGCAAAATTCTCCTTTCCAACCCACAGGGCACTGGTACATTGTACATTCTCTGAGAGTCAATTGCATGCACGGAGCAAGACAGCAGAATATCCGACTCAAGATCTATTGTGTGGATTTACTCTACAAGCACTGAGCAGTTCAAGCAAACTCCACTGCATGCCATTATTATGTCTCCACTCTGTCTAGCCTCATAGCCTTGTGCAACTTCCTCAGGATGACATGATTTTAATGTGCTCTAAGATGCCTTACTGCATTTTTCTTTTTTAAATTGCAATTCTATGGGCAACAGCAGTAGATAAATCTTCCGTCGTTTGGCGCTCTTGTCCTCCATGAGTATTTGTACAGAAAGCATCATGCCAACTGTCTGATCGAAAGGAACTCAGCGCCCATAACTCAAGACAACCCCCTGCAAGAAATGACGAGATGAGCAAACACACATGCTAAATACTTCCAGATACATTTCTGCATCCCTGATTGACTACAGGAATGTTATCGTTAATCCACAAAACATTTAAATAAACATGGCTCTGCCATATCAGGATAGGGCTCTGAGGGATGAATCCTTCTCACCTTGGAATAAATGGCAGTTTTGTTACTGGCTTCACTGGAGCAGGACTGTGCCCCAAGTTAAACAGCCAGTACAGTTCTTTGTTAGATACTGTAGTATCTGAGAACTTCAGAACACCCCCGTGAAGCAGGGCATTGCTTTTATCCCCATGGGGAACTGAGGAAAAGAGCGGCTAAGTATCTTGCCCACAGTCACACAGGATGTTGGTGGTGGAACAGGGACTTGAACCAAGTCCTTGGCTAGTACCCTAGCCATTGGGCCATCCTTCCTCTCAAACATAAATATCCACCAAACGACAAGCTGATGGCCAGATGTCCCAGAGGTGTAAATAACCCTTTTCTTTTTTCTTGTAATATTATGCACTACTTTCTTTGCTGGTTAGCACTGTCAGGGTTTATGGGAGAAATGATTGGCAGAAGGATATGACCGGAGACAGAGGGGACCATATTCTGTTCTCAGTTCACTAGTGTAAAGACCATAGAGTTACTCCAGATTTACATCAGTGTATCAGAGACCAGAATATGACCCAGAGTGGTCATCTGAAACAGAAGAATGGGAAGAAAATGCCATATGATTTCATTGTCAGTGGCGGTTTGTACTTGAGTTGAAGGTGCAGGATCAATTCATGCATGTCCTTCTGAATAGTGGGCATTTTCCCTATTTTCCTCTAGCTCTCTCTAGATGAGGTAAGAGGAATATTCAGACATGATACAGATAAATGGCCCATACTATCTGAAGAAGGCAGAGAGGTTTCACATTAACAAAATGGAGATTTCACGAAAGCTTATGCTCAAATAAATTGGTTAGTCTCTAAGGTGCCACAAGTCCTCCTTTTCTTTTTGCGAATACAGACTAACAGGCTGCTACTCTGAAACCTGAGATTCCTATTGTTACTAGCTTGTAAGATCTTCATTTTACTTATGCTAGCTAAGACTTCCGAGTGATACTGGGGGGCTTGTGCCTCAGCATTGTCCATGGGTAAATACTGGAACTGTTCAAGTGTGAGACCCATCCACAAAGAAAGGGAGGAGAAAAAAGGGAGAATTGACAAAGTATAAATAGTTGTGTTGATTCCTTAGAAGAGGCTTTGCCAACTGTGTCCCTTGCTATTGTCTTTTGATAGAAAAAGCTCTTTACATGGAAAGCTAACGATTTAATGAAAGTAAAAGCGCTGCAGTTGCTAACACTCAATGTAAATAATGCATACTGAGGAGTCTATAAAGGGCACAGCAGATTTTAATAACCTATTATGTATTATCAGCGTCCCATTGTACCTTCTGGCACAGCAGGGCTTTGGGTGTGGTGCATCCTAACGTCAGCCATTGCTAGTTCATTGCCAGGTCATCTCTAGGGAGGAAGTGTTCCCTGTTTACAGGAAATGCAGGACAAGGGCCTGTGAGCCAGGCTGAGCTGCAGGCAGAGGTCCGAGGCGGCTGAAAGCCTTGTCCAAGTGCGTGGTGGAACCGTGGGTGTGTGCAGCTTGTCGGAGTCCCAAGGACGCTGTGGTTGTTTTCCAAAATTCTCTAAATTTTACTGGTGCTTTTGTTTTTCTCAGAAGCTTTAGGTTTCCCCTCCTTAACTGGGGGGGTGGGGGAGGGAGGAGGGGAGGGTGGTCTCTTTTTAAATCAAGATCCAGATCCTGATCATGTGCCAAGCCCAATAAATAGGTTTAGTACAGGGGTTCCTGCTGAAAACAGGCTTCTCCTCACAGACCTCTGCAGCCATTGGAGCCTCAAGGCTCCAGTAACTTTAGCAGTTGGTATGCACCTCCTTTCTGCACATGTGGGGCTCTGGCTGGTGAATTCACACAGTCAGAGATCCAACAAATATGCCCTTATCTCTCCTCTACCCCCATACTCCCTGCAGGCTGGAGCAGAAGCAACACACACACATGGAATGGAGACCTCCCCTGAGTGCTCCTTGCATCCTGCCCTACCTCATAGAGTGGAAAACTGCCCAGTTGGCAGCACGTACACCTGGGATGGGCATGGGGGCAGGGGAAGAGAAGGGGAAAGATTTTACCCCAAAGCAGGTCACATGGGAGCATAGGTTTTGCCATATCTGATCAGACAATTCATCTACCAAATCTTGTAATGCTCCACATCAAGAATAAAAAAAAAAAACCAAACAAAAGTGAAATGTACCTAACCAGCTGCACCATTTTGTGATCTGGGAGAAACAATTCCTTCCTGACCCCTGCAGGCACAGAGTTAATGCCCTGAAGCATGAACTTTGATTATCGTCTCGTTACCTTGGCTTCCACAGCTGCAGGTATTATTAGCAATCATAAAATTATTTTGGCATCTTTCAAACCCCAGCTGCAAATTTGTCCTGATGATCTGCCTTAGCAGTGGGTTGGTTGGTGCAATACATGCTACATTAATAAGTATTTCCTTTGATTGGCCTTTAATATCCTCAGATAATGAATCACTGGGATTTTTTCCCCAAAAAATATTCCAAACTAATTTACAAATTGGGTGAAAAAGAGAAAAGATATATGCAGTTTTTCTAAAACAAGGAAATTCCACGGCTGTTCATTTCTGTCCATTACCATTGGTATATTAAGTTGGTATCTATTTAAGATATTACAAAAGGAGAAGTCACTGTCTGAAAAAAGATGGAATCTGAGATATTAACTGCTGGTCATGGGCCTTTAAAAATAAGGTAGTGGACTTGCCTTTACAACAAGAGATGAAGTTAATCCTTGTTTTCTTTGAATTTGTTGATAAAGGGCTAACTGGAAATTTCCCACCAGCTTCAGTGCGATCTGGCTCACAGCATTTTATGTGTGTTGGCCCACACAGGTATAGGTGAGGGAGCTGGAGTTTATTCTGATGCATTGTCAGATTCATGCTGACTGGATAATCTTGTGATGGAGGATGTAGAAAGGGCACAGCTGGGTTCTCCAACCCCAAGGAAAGTTTGCAGCAATGCCAGCTAGAACAACGGCCTTTTGACTAGTGAATCAAACACATTTGATTTTAAACCAATGCATCAAAGCCATCCTTGGTACAAATCTATCCGCTTCAGTGGAGCTGCACCCACTTCCACTGAATTTGGCCCACTGATGAAGAGAATAAATAGTTGCATCTGACAAGGCAATTTCCACAGTCAATGCTGACTATGGGTCCAATCCCAATTCTAATGTGGTCTCTACTGATCTCAGTGGGAGGGCTTCATAATTTCACTTTAACAGAGACTTGGACTTCCATCATTTGTTCAGAGCCCTGGTTTCCCTAATGGGCAGACAAAACATATATTAGACGAAGGAACATTATATTCCCTGATGGCAGCACAGAATATACAGTGGTAGCCATTAAAAATCAACAGATACCTCACACAGAGCACAGTTACTTCCTATTTTAAAGTACAGTGGAAATGTGGGTATCATATATACATATTGATAACTGTTGGCCAATACTGACTTTTTAAAGGTAATTGTACTGTAGAAATGGGTCCATGGATGTGCTTGCTTGCTTGCTTTCCTTCCTTCTTACATAACCAGATTCTGCCCTGATTTACACGCATCCAAGCCCCTTTGAAGCCAATGGTAATGCAAAGGAAATAAATCACTGGATTATTTGGCCCTTTAAGTGTTTTGATGATGGTGGGAATAATTAAATTGCATCATCCACTCTGCAGTTTTCTGTGAATACAAAAAGGGGGGGGGGGAATGGGGTTGGGGGAGAGAGAATCTCTTGAAAATGTTGGTTGTGGTGTTTGGGGGGAGGGTTTGTTGTTTTTTGTTTCTTAAGAATTCCTGTTAATAAACAATTGAAGACATTTCTCTTTTTTTCTGTCCTGGAAACGCCAACTGGTTTTGTTTTGTTTTTTTGTAATTAATTGAATACTGCCACAATATTAAAACCCAAGCATACGTTTTAGATCATGTTTCTGGGAAAAGTTACAGGCGGTATCCTTTGGCTGACCTCTGAACGTTGTTAGCTAGTGGTGTCCTTTTCACTGTATATAGGTCATAACGACAAGTTATGGGTTTGGTCCAAGTGTGAATGAAACAGAGATTCCTTAAGTACTACACCTTTTTATACCCATAAGAAGGCCTTCTAATCCATCTTCCAGAAGAACTGATTCAGTTACAGGAAGCTAACTTAACTTAGCTGATGTTGGTGTGTAATGTTCCAACATGTTCTTTGATTAGGAATAGGGTATCAACAATCCATATCTGTTTCTCCAGACACTGCATTCTATAATACTTGTAAGGCAACTTCCAAGGGTCCAAATTTTAGAAACAGAAAACCGGGGCCCATCTGTCTCTGTGAGGTAGGCAAGAATGAGGGAGGGGTTTGGCAGCTGGAATGTGAGCAGTTAGGCTGTGTTTTTGGACTTCATCCTCTGGCCATGCCATGCCCCTCTGGTCCTGCAGACTGGAGGCATGGGACCAGAATGTGTAGACTCTATGGATCTAATACAGCCACAGAATTGTCCCTTTGTTTTGTTCCCCTCCACAGGGTTCATGCAGGAAGGGTCACCAGTGCCAGAATGACAAAATATATAGATTCTGCAGAAACGATTACTAGTTCCACCTTGTGCAGCTTCCTGGAGGTGTCAAATCACCTCTATTCACCTCCAGAAGATACTGAATCAGTCCTCACCCCCTGCCTGGCCAGTCAATTTCCTTCACAGTTAGACTATCAGTGCACAGTCCACTGCAAGAGAGAAATGTCTTGTAAACGTCTTCTGGTGTTCTGAGGTCATGCGCCTATGCACAGCCTGTAGATATCCTTTCTTATGAAGCTGCGGTGTTGGAGTCTGCAGGTACATTGACTGCGCTGAGCATCCTTTAACAGCCAACATTTAGATAACATAGGCTAATAGGTCTTTTCCATCTTGGTAGCTAGCTGCCTTCCAGGCTTCTAAGGAGCCAGCTGATGGAGAGGTGCATGCTTCAAATGTATCATAAAGCATAACTGAGAGCCCAAGGGGGACATTAATACAGACACCTTATCAGACAGGCAGGTTACCGCAGGAGCATCTGAGGAGCAAGAACCATGAAGCAGAAGGCAAACAATATGAACTCTCTTTCCTATCTGATCAGACATGTCATTGCTGTAAAAACTCATTTAAAGCAAATCACAGTGTGCCAATCCTGAGAGGTGCGGAGCACCCTCAAATCCCCCTGACACCAATGGGAGTTGCACTCCTCAGGTTTTGGCCCTCTGTTTCCTTTTCCATTTTATCTTTGAGACAGCTGGTGACTCCAGAGCAAGACAGTTGGGAACCTGCTTTCCATCCCCAATGTCATGCATGTACGTGGCTAGACAGGTGTGCAGTTAGCCGTGCGTGTGCAGTTACAGATTTGCATGCACACTTCCAAAGTGTGAACACAAATGTGTGGCCTCCTTGGGCACTGAAATGTGGGCCCCTCATTACTGAAGTCCTCTTTGATTCCCTTCTACCCTTCCAACACCTCCAGTCAAATTCATATTTCTCGCTAGTGTTGGGTGAATTAAAAAAATAAAGTTTAAAAAATGTATTTGCTCATTGATGGGGCGAAAGTCTGCAAGCAAGTTATTTGATGAACCATATTTGGCCATCCATAGAAATGCTTCAACGACAAAAACATTTATTTGGGAATCGTTTATTTGGGGATAGTTTATTTTGTTTCTTTATGAATAGCATTCGGCCAGCTCTTCCCTCTGCAGTGTATACCAGCACTCAGTGCATTTCCTGTCCACTGATTGCATGGGTTCAGATACCTTTCCCAACCTGCTGTACCGACACGGAGCACACACTATGCAGAGTCCACACTTGGCCCCTTCTGGGGTTTCACTTTAGTAACAAAATAATAATATAATGATCAGCTCAGACCTTCTCCTGCTCCTATAGTTTCCCTCTTGCTTGGGATTACTGAGGCCACGTGTTAGATCCTTTCTCCCCTGAGAGCTACGCTCCTCTCCCTTATATCTAATGAGCAAGTTACTTTAACCCTTGTCCAGCAGCATCAATACCTGCTAATGGAGTAAGGTGTTTCAGGCAAACACTGCCAGCCTGTTATGCTGCAGGTGTACAAGTTCTCCTATCCTGTAGGTATCAACTCTTCAACTACTTATGATGTAAGTGCTGCTGAACAAAACGACTTTTGTTGCAAAACCTCCTTTTGTACTGATTCAGTCAGTTAAGGTTAGCCTGTCCCAGTAGGCCCATTGCTTCGTCTGTTGTACTGGCTAACTCTTGGAATGATTACAAGACATTGCTGGAGGAGCAGCAGATAATGTGTCTGCAATCTGCTCTCATTCAGCCATATCATTGCTACAAGCAAGAGAATTAGTTGGGGATTACAGTGTCTGTTGAGATATTGTCAGCCATGGAACTTTTTGTCCACCCACTTTTATTAGCATCTTTTGCTGCATTCAAGTTGATTGCTTACATTAAGTTTTACTTTGCAGAAATTTTAATGATCTAAAGAAGAGTATCATTTAGCTGACTTAAGAAATGCACATCTCCTTTTACAGAGGCTTTGAACATTTATGACTCTATAATGGTTAATTTTATAGAAAATCTTAGCCTCGTTGCAGGGATAGTTTAAGATAATAAATTGAGGGGCACACTTTACATACTGGAAGCATGTGCTATTTAAGTTGCCCGAAGTACTAGAGTCCATTTGAACGCAATGTAAGAAAGGTAACACAACTAGAGTAAGTGATGAACATTAGGTTTCAGAGTAACATTAGGTTTCAGAGCCATGTTAGTCTGTATTCGCAAAAAGAAAAGGAGTACTTGTGGCACCTTAGAGACTAACCAATTTATTTGAGCTTATGCTCTTTGATGAGCTTATGCTCTTTGATGAGAAATACAAGTACTCCTTTTCTCTTTGATGAATTTGCATGATGATAGCAGTCTCATCATGCAAATTCCTGATGACTTTAGAGGTACTGCGTTTTGAGCTGAAATAACAGGGAAAGTGAAGATAAATTTCCTACTGTAGCATATTTTTCCCTCCAACCCCACTAAAGAGACATTTACTTTGAATGAGGCTGGCAAACAAACACAAACCCCATTGCTGTTCTTTTTGTCTGCACTGCAGCACAACCAAAGAGCTGGTTGCTTTCTAGAAAGAGATCCAAGTTCACCCAGCTGTGTATGCCCGAACTGGGGTAATCTGATGCTGATCATCTGCAAGGGTCAGGAAGGATTTTTCCCCTACCACATATAACATTGGTAAAATGCATTATGCGGGATTTTTGCCTCCCTCTGAAATACTGGCCTTTTTTAGAGATAAGATTCTGGACGTGATAGACTTTAGGGCTGATCTGGTGTGGCAAGCCCTATATCCCTATGCTGGGGAATGTTAGGGAAGAAATCATGAAGACCTTTTCTTCACGGGGTACAAGGGAACACCAGATGGCAGTTGAGATGAGAAATGCCCGAGCAAAGATAGTTCAAGCTACAGCATTTTAGTTGGGGCAGCTGCTACTAGGTCTGAATAGGCTGCTTGGCAAAAGATTGTAACTAATAACAAGTTGCTAATCAGCTGTTAGTCAGCGGTACTGTCCGTCTTGATCAAGATTAAAGACAAAAGAAATAGGAAGCTGCTGGGGATAATGTGTAACTATCATTGTGCCCCACTTTACTGGGAGCTTCTTAATTCAAAGCACTGAGACTGGATAGTGAGGTGCATAACTATGAGCTTTATTGATCATGTCTGGACCACTTGGGTATTCACACTGCACTTGACTCACCAAACTCCCAAAGTCCTGTCTAAGCATGTCCTGGGCTCATTGTGAAACCTGGCATGGATTCCCTGGCAGTGTGGGGAGAAGGGGGTAGGGGTCTCATCTTCACCTGTTCCAAAGACCCAGTCAGGGTCTATTATCTACTTTATCTTTTCAGAATAATTTCTAAACAGATTTGCTATTGAAATATCAAGAGTAGCACCAGTTCCCTTATCAGAAGAGATTCAAACCACCTTGCAATAGAAAGCAAAGGGCAGGTTGCTTTTAAAATCTTCTAGTGCCTATTGAATACTCAGCCTTACCCTGTCTTCCTAATGACACTGACCTTTGCAGAAGACATTTGGCCATGAAGATATTAAAAGGGAGCTATCTCATGGGACCCACTCAAGGGGTTCAGTGAGAGAACCTCAGAGTAAACTCAGCATTGATGCTTTTCCAGCAGAGTTGCAGCCTTCACTGGTCACTTGTTCCAAGGGTGGAAGCCAGGGGAAAGGCATAAGCATGCATGAGCCTAAATACCTTTGGAGATCTGGGCCAGAGCGCTTTATTAAAAACAAATTGGATACACAATTCCACATGAAAAATGCGCGTGTGATTTCATGCCCAGGTCATGTGTGCAATTGCCAAGACTGTGTGTGAAAAGTAGCTGCAAGTTAATCACGGCTGTTCGGGTACTCAGTTACCCCATTTGCACACATAATATAGGGCTAGTTGCACGCACAAATAGAGCATGTAATTGCTCCAACATTTTATATACACTGTTGCATGCCTCATTGCTTTAATAAAATATTCAGGCCCATTGAATAAAATTGGAGTGGATGATCTGAGGCCCTTGGAACATTTGAAGTGTGAGGTTTTGTGGGCTACGCTCCCTGGCAGAGGAAAAGTCTGCTCACTAGATGGGTTCTCCTGAAGTCCCACAGTTCAAATGGAGCACATGGTACCAGAGAAACTCCTGCTGAAGTAAAAGGAATGATCAGCTCTCAGATTCAGCATCTCAAGGAATTCTTTCTTATGCTGCTTTTCAAAAATCTCACATAGCATGGAGGAATCCCATTTCTCTCGGCCAGATGCACAGAGGAAATTGTATGCAGGTATATGGCGTACAGAACACGAGCTACTAGAGTGAGTGCATTCCAACCCAGGTCCATTTCTTAACAATCTGAAGCAGGCCTATTGCAGATCCCGGCTTCCCAGATTTGTGGATATCAGAGAGTGAAGCTCTGTATTGTGGTGCAGAGAAACCAGCATGAGAACCAAAACAAAAGGACCACAGTGCACAGCAACCCGCAGTGTGTTCTCAGAGATGATAGAATAAACATGTGCTCTTTCCATGCATGGAAAGGGCCAACATGTGAGTGGACTGGAAAGAAAATAATCACTGGAGAGTAAATGTTAATCAGCTTTGATTCTGGACTGCAACCTTTCCAATGTTGCCAAAGGCAGTAACAAAACGTGTAATTAAGAAAAGTGGAGAGCCATTTGGATCCCCAAAAAAGGAGTTTTCTCCATGCCTCGGGTCAGCTGAATAGCTGGATGGATTTAATGTGAGCAGCTGCAACAGCCAGCTAGTTCTCTGTGAGTCCCAGGGCTTCCAGAGGCAAAGAGAAAAGTTTAAGGATGAGTTTTTCAGTGTCATCTGAGGGAGTTGAAATTCAATGGGAATTGGGTGCCCCAGGCACCTTTGAAAATCCCACACACAAACTGGACATTACCCATGAAATTGAAATGAATGCACATCTGTGCTGAAGAAGCAGCATTGCAATCTATTGCTCATGGCTCTTTTTCCTATTTAACTGTAATGAAAATAACACTTTCTTGTAATTGAACAAACCATGAGACTTCCAAAGCATAGCATGGGGGGCTGATGTGAAAGTAAAAGGGCAGCCCCAAGTCAGTCAATGATGAGGTCATTAGTAGGACAGAATAGTGTAGATCACAAACCCTGGCCTCTCCTCAACATGTGTATTCTCCTATTTGGCAACCAAGATGGTCTGTGCTCCTCATTATGTAATAATTCCTTACACTTGTACAGCACGTCATCCTAGATCTCAAAGTTCCTTCTAAAGGTGGGCAAGCGTTATTATCCCCATTTTTCTGAATGCCTAACAGAGGTTAATTGACTTGCCCAAGATCACACAGTGAGTCAGTGTCAGGGATGGGATTAGAATTTAGCTGTCAAATTCCCTGCTGGCATAACTGCACTGATCTCAGTGCAATCAGCACAATTTATAGCATCCCACAGGCTGCTGTAAGCAGCCCCAGGCAACTGGACCCAGTGCAGAGACACACAAGAATGAGGGAGTGGAAAGATGACTTAAAGACACATTTGCACAACACATCCATTGCCAAGTGTTCCTCAGCTGTAGCTCAGGATCCACGCTCCAGGAGGGAGACATTTTTAGCATAGCATAAGAACGTGGGAACATAACTAGGGATAATGGTATGTAGTTAAGCAAAGGAAAATAGATGCTGAATGTCAGGAAGGACTTTCTGACACTGAGCTTTATTAGACTATGGAATAGTCTCCCTAAATTGATGGAAGATGCCCCAGGACCTCAGTCAGACTGGTCAGGAGAAGGTGCTGGAGAATATATTGTAAGGAACAATCCTGCATTGGTTCTGGAGCTGGACAAGAGGACCTACTAATTTCATAACAGTGCAATCCACTATCATCCCTTTAAAAATAAACCATAGCTGCTGGAGTGAAGTGCTCCAGTAAATGAGGTCCCGTGCCACAGGAAGGCAATATTGCAAGGTTTGCTAGTGTACTAGCCTTTAATAGCCTCATTCATAATGATTACCACAGTAATATACTCAGGCATTCTTACCAAATTATAATGTGCTCTTACATGAGCATAATGTAGTCATTTATCTTTGGGAGAGAGCGGGAAACTTAATTCTGCGTCTGCTGGGACAAACAATTACAAATTGCAGAAAGGCAGTTTCAGAGAGGCGGGAGAGAGAAACAGGCTAAGCTGTTCATAAGCCTCCCCATCTATTCCTCTATCTGCTTTGCTGGTGCTTTGGCTTGTGCTGAGCTAGCAGCCTCTTTACCACTTCATAGCTCATCTCTTTTGTGAGTTTTTAATAAAGAAAGATACAGGCCCACTTAAATATCATCAGCAAGTTAACAAGACAATCTACCATAGGTTGCACGCTGGCTTCGCAGCTGTCATCGTGCTATTAGGTACCCTTCTTTGGTAGCAGGTAAAACTGTCCCCCTACATAGCCAAGTATTCTTGTAAGCTGTATTCTGTTTAAATCATTCACCTATGAGAGAAGGGGACCATGACCCTGGAATTTCGCTGTTGGGATGTAGGAGAGCTGGTCTAAAAAAATGCCAATTGTTTTTCACTGGAAATATCAAAATATTTTCATTTTTTTAAAATGTCCGGCAAATGGTTTGTTTTTTGATAAAAAACCATAACCAAGAATTTTTAGGTTTTCAAAAACTTGTTAGCTAAAAAAGTTTTACTGAAAATTTAAAATTTTTACTTTTTTTTTATTGTGGGACTTTCATTAAAACCCCAGAATATGTCAGCCATAAGGAACATTTTCCATAAACATTTTTATTTTGATGGAAAAGCCATTTCTCATCAGAAAGGTTTCAAACAATCAGCTCTCCATTGAAGAAAGAGGACAAGGAGGCACCCCCATCTCTTTACAAGTGAAGCTAGGTAAAATAATAGAATCAAACATGCTCCAAATCTGTTGGTGAGCTTTGGGAACTAATGGAATAGATGCGGTAAACTTTTCTTCTCTGATCTGAACTGCTGATCTCTATACCTTTGATGGATCTTCTGCCTTCTCTATGGACTAGAAAAGATAATTTTGCCCCATCCATTTCAGAGGTAGACTTTCACCACCCCCTAAGTAGCCCCAGGAAGCAGTCTGCCTCACATATACCCACTGAGTCACCATTCCTCACCCCTTCCTTTGCTCCAGGTAGTGCTAATTTTCCTCTGGGCTATATCAGCAGTGAATGACAGCATTCAAACAAGAACGGGGGTGAGGCTAAAGTTCTACCCTTTCCCAATACTCTCCTGATCCACCTGCTCCAGGATGGGAATAAGTGGGCGTGCCGCAACTGGTTACTCCAACATGCATGCAGCATGATGCTGATAGCCTGCACGGGGGCATAAAGGGGTTTTACTCTCCGTTACTCCCTGCATGGACATGTGGGGCAAGTCTCAGTCTCTATCCTTTAAAACACCAAACAGAGCATTTCAGAACAATTCACCAGTCCGCAATGCATCTCTAATGAGCATGGAAACCTCATTGCAGGCAAGTCTTCATTCCCTCTAATGGGAGTTTTTGCCGAAAGAAAGTTTCCAGGATCAGGCCCCCATATCTAGGGAGCGGGACACAGAATGAAAAGGAAATTAGGTCAACTTTAGCAGTTGAGATTGGCATTTCTGTTACTGAAACTGCATTTCAGCTGTGCCTTCCCTCCGAGGCTTCACAAATTGCTCTCCTTTCCCCATGGCTGTCCTGTTCTCCTCCGTTGAATTATGCTGACTTCTGCTCTGTGTTCCAGCGTTTCCTCTGGATGCTCATTCTCCCCGTGCTGCAGTGTTGATTCCTCATGCTTAGCCCAGAGTTTGGGGGATTGGGGAGAAGCCAACAAAACGATAAGTGAAATGGTCTTGAGTTTGCAGCACTGCTTGCCTCCCAGGATGGCTATAAAAGCAATCGTTCTGGAGTTACTCTCTGAATGAAGCACTTGCACAAACAGAGTAGCCGTCAGAGTCCTTGGGCAAGGTTGCAATTGACATAGTTCTGTCTCCTCTAGCATAAAGAGAGCTTTGCAGAGTTAACCAGGCTTTGCACATTCAGTCTGAGAATCAAAAGATCCCACTGACACGCAAACATCTTCTGTCCTAGTTAGGTAAAGCTAAAGTAATGAGCTATTTACAAGTGATAATAAATGGTCTGTTCGGGATGAAAAAATGAGACGGAATCAGAGCTCAAGGCTGAGCATGTTCCTTTGTAATTTGGACAGAGATTGAGACATGATCTGCTTAGCTCCTGCTTGGCAGGGAACACCCTATATCAGCATCCTGTGGTTCTTTGCACATGGGACAAGAGCAGTGGGATGAGTTGTAGAGAACCACGTCCATCCTTCTCTGGTTGGAGCAAGTGTCATTTTTATGTAGGATCTGTGGAGCGGGAAGGCATAGATGGCAAGGGTGCGCAGTTAATGAGACCAGGTTTGGGTTTTGCATATTTGGGTTCCAAGTTATCTGAACCACCTACGTTCAGGGGGAAGGAGGGGAGTTGTCAGGTGAAGGGTCCAGTTATGCCCAATCTCTATAATGGTTTGCGTTTTTCAAAAGCAAAATGAAAATGAGGTGTGATTCCAACCTGGGCTTCTTTTTATCCGGATCATTGAAGTTCAAGGGGCTGAAGCAAAAAGTTTTAGTTTTACTCCCTCTAGTCAATGGGAGAAGAAAATGGAGGGAATCCAGAACGGTTCACGTCCCCCCGCACTATACAGTGACCAGGAGAAAGTTTGAGTTCTGAGACTCTTGTAGTGAATATTAGGAAACAAAGGCAATAATACATATTTAATAAAAAGTGACAGGTACAGCTCCCGGCAGGTATAACTCCAGGGCTTGGATTGCAAACTCGAAACCATGAGCAGTAAATAGGATTAAAACATGATTAGCTTTCCCCTCAACACATTCAGTGGATGAATTACCTAACAGGCTAAGCAAAATATCATCCATTGTCATTTTAGGTCTAAATCCACAGATGCTTTGTCTGAACGAAGGAACAGTTAGTTTCTTTAGCTTCTTCCCCACACGAGCACATAATTCTATCAGTGGTCACAGAGAGCAGTTAAGGGGACCTGGGCATGAAGCAGAATGAAAACATTTGCTACTAGAACCGTGTGAAAAGTTTATGGAAAAACTAGACCTAGGCCTGTGTCTCCGAGTTTGAATTCAGATTTGAATCCAAACTTGTCTAAAGATCAAGAGGGTTCAGATTTGTGGGATGGGGGTGCAGTTTGGATTGGTTCATTGTATAAACAGAGGGCCAGCTGCTAAATTAATATCTAATCTGATTTTCCCCCAAGTTTGTGGTGTTCTGAGATGCGGGGTTGATTGAATACCTTAAACTAGAGGAAATACAGAGGGCAGTTGTTGCCAGTCCAAAGCTCACTCTAAATTTACCCAGATGTAGAAACCTTTCGGCAAACTTGGAGCTGAGTTTCAAGCAAATTTGGAGTCACATTTCAGGTGAATCCTAAGGATTTGAGGTTTCGGGGGTAAATGGCAAGAAAGCTGATTGTTTTGCCTGGTATGAACTTAACATCAGGCAAACCTCTTTAGTCTGAGTTTATCCTTGGGACTTGCATGCAAATCCATATGAAGCAAAACTGGGGAGACAATGTACACAAAATCTCTGTGAACCAAACCCGTCTGAGTTTCACACACTCTGGTCACCTCTGTCCCCAAACATATAGGACATCTGTGATTTTCCTAGGACCTATATCTTGCCATCCTAGCACTCCCACAGCAGATAATTTGGAATATTAAAGTTGAACATTGCAAAGCAGCTCCTAAATGCGATGGTATTGCACCTTCACACTGTAATTCCATCAGTACATGACACCTTTGTACATCATCATTAAGCTACCGGGGGTGGGGGAGGGTGCACCCTGGTGTATTTCATCTTGTTGATATAAACTTCATAAGAACTGCCACACTGAATCAGACCAATGGGCCATCTAGTCCACTATCCTGTTTCCACTGGCGGCCAATACTGGCTGCTCTAGAGTTAGGAGTATGCAAGAAACCCTGCAGTTATGAGTTAGCAGTAGGCAGTTGTTGGGATATCATGGCACAACAGCATCCTGAGCAATTTTCCCCCTGAGCAAATATGAATATAAGACAATCCTTGGTGTGTGTGAGATGTATTTTGATTTCTAGACTCAATGATCCAAGATATTACTATCATAGCAAGTCCATTGCTCTTTATTTTACCATCAAGAATCTGGCGTGTCATGTGAAGCAAGATGGCTTTGCAACTTTTTTTATTTCTTTTATTGTGCCCCCCCTCCCCCAACGAGCAGTATCCAAGATCTATTAGGCAAACAGATAAACTTGTCAGAAAAAGAGAATTCCCAATATCTCAAACGCATATACTTTCTGATCTCTGACATGGGACTAAGGGGGATTTTAGAAGCACTTATTTCTCTATTACTGCCCTATCGCCCCCTCGTTCATATCCCTGAGCAGGAAAGAACACTTAGCCCAGCTCCTCTGCCTTCTTCCACTGCCCTTTCTGAGATTCTTTCTGCTTAAAATTCTTACACTGTAGAGAATAATAGCTTCTGAGAAGGAGAACATATTGCCCACCATAAATAATCAGGATCGAATATGAATGATTGCAGAAGGGATACATTTGTAATTGTGCAGGTTGTGTGCCCTGAATATCTATGGCACCAAAACCCATCTCTCATTCATATTTCTTTCCAGCCCCATTCAGAAGATAATGCCACTAAATCACTTGTCATTTTAAAAATGCATGATAGAATTAATGAGAGATTATTAAATTATTAATTATTATTTTTATTATTATTATAATCCTTTGGGAAGAAGCTTTAGGTTACCAGGTCTTTCCTCATCCCCATGATATTGGATAACATGTCATGGTGGATCCTAAGTGAAATAATCTTTAATCTTTTAAACAGGCAAATTTCAAACCAACACTGGCAGAAGGAGATGGAATTCAAGAGCCTTTTTGTTCTGTGTGTTTAACTCATGGATGTTTATAACGAGAGATGAGTGAACCAGTTCAGATAAAATATGACCCTTCAGCCAAACTCAAATTGCACGTTTTTTGGGGGAAGGGAGGTAGAGGAAGAGAGAGGAGTTGTCTTAACTTTTCTTTTGATCACTATTCACCTTTGCCTGGTCTCAGAAATTTCTGCCCCCCTCCCCCCCCCCCCCACCGCCCCTGGGATCAGAAGCTGAAGTACCAAAGTATCAGTCATCATCATGCATTGTCAGGACACCCATCCCCATAGTACATTGATACAACTTGCACAGCTTAGATTCTCAACAAAAATATTTCCCAAGTATACGGAACTCATACCCCATGGCTTTATCTTGCCCTCAGTCCTATAATTGTAAAGAGAGGAGGAAAACTTTGTGGATATTTCAATACTTTCTGTGTCACCAGGTTC
Source organism: Chelonia mydas (assembly GCF_015237465.2). Lineage (NCBI taxonomy): Eukaryota > Metazoa > Chordata > Testudines > Cheloniidae > Chelonia > Chelonia mydas. The sequence continues at coordinate 19,287,073 of NC_057853.1, read as the reverse complement.
AGGGGATTGAGACTGCACTCTAGCATAATTATCATCCAAGTTTATCGATGGTGCATTACATAGAAGCAAATCTAGACAGGTCAGGAAGTGAAGGATTCAGAATCTACAAAGATCCTGAAGGGAACCCTGCCTTACAGCACATTACATTCCAGTACACAGTATTTCCCTTGATTCATGGAATCAGGGGTCCTGCAAGGCTGGAGGATCTAGCCAGAACAATTCTGCATTTTCCAGGCATCTTCATTATACATCATTATAGGACAAAGTTCATTATCTTTGCCCTTTTCACAGCTAATGAGGCAAAATAACTTTTAAGAGGCTGTAGTGGCCAAACTTCCTTCTCCTCTCCCTTACAATAGTTTTCCATTGATCACAGTGGGATTACACCCTCTGTATGCTGGTGTGAGTGAGATCAGACTTAGGCAGGTTTTGGCTCGAGCCACTTCTGTAGGTGATTGTCGCATATTTTTATTTCTTATACTTAATCTTCTGTCACTTTGTTCACCTGAGGACTGACCAGGATCAGACTGTGTCATTCTATCAGAGGGCAGAGTCACCAAGGGGGCTAGAGAAGTTGGGGAATCCTTGTCTAGCCACATGAGTGGGAGGAGGAATTGAAAAATAAAAGCCTCACTCTTTTCACTAGTGACTCATGTGCCAACAATTAACAGAGGTTTTCAGCTACCCTGTGCTGTGATATCACACAAAAAGCCCACGCAGTCATTAGAGCACTTATTACTTAGCACATGTCGTTCACCAACCAACATGCTCTCTGCTCTTGGTAGTGTGTCCTGAGAATAAACAGATGTCATTACACAACAAAGAGATGGACACTCTATTCCCAAACTGTATGTTATTTCAGGCTCTTTGGCCAGTGTGGCCCATTTTTAATTCCCAATGGCCATAGTCAGTTCCTTGCTTAGGGTGCCCAGCTCAGTAGGGTATATTTGCCCTCTGCAAAGAAGGCTTTCGCACATGGTGGCTCCATGGTCCCCTTTCCCTGTCCTTTCCCTATTGCAGGGTTGCCAGGTGTCTGGTTTTCGATCGGAACGCCCGGTCGAAAAGGGACCCTGGCAGCTCTGGTCAGCACTGCTGACCAGGCCATTAAAAGTCCAGTCGGTGGTGCTGCGGGTCTAAGGCAAGCTAGTCCCTACCTGTCCTGACACTGCACTGTGCCCCCGAAATAGCCAGCAGCTCTGGCTGCTAGGTTGGGGGGGCCACAGGGATCCACTTGCTGTCCCTGCCCCGAGCACCAGCTCTGCACTCCCATTGGCTGGGAACCATGGCCAGTGGGAGCTGGGGGGACGGTGGCTGTGGGCAAGAGCAAAGTGTGGAGCCTCCTGGCCCCCCCACACACACACCTAGGAGCCGTACCTGCTAGAGGTAGGGTGACCAGATGTCCCGATTTTATAGGGACAGTCCCGATACTTGGGACTTTTTTTTATATTGGCTCCTATTACCCCCCACCCCCGTCCCGATTTTTCACACTGGCTATCTGGTCACCCTAGCTGGCTGCTTCTAGGCACAGTGTGGAGCCAGGACAGGCAGGGAGCCTGCCTTAGCCCCGCTGTGCCGCTGCCTGGGAGCCACCCGAGGTAAGCCCATGCCCCAACCCCTTGCCCCAGCCCTGACCCCCCCAATCCTGGAGCCCCCTCCTGCACCCCAAAGTCCTCATCCCAGGGCCCACCCCAGAGCCTGCACCCCCAGCTGGAGCCATCACTCCCCCCTGCACCACAATCCCCTGCCCCAGTCCAGACCCCACTCCCACACCCTGAACTCCTCATCCCTGGCCCCACCCCAGAGTCCACACCCCCAGCCCAGAGTCCGTACAGAGTCTCACATCCCAACCCCCTGCCTCAACCAGCAGCCCCCTCTCACATTCAGAAGCCCTCGGCCCCACCCCCCCAGCCTGAAGCCCCCTCCTGCACCCCAAACCTCTCATCCCCAGCCCCACCCCAGAGCCTGCACCCTCAGCAGAGCCCTCACCCCCCCCCGGCACCCCAACTCCCTCCCCCAGCCTGGAGCCCCTTCCCACACCCTCAACCCCTCATTTTTGGCCCCACCCCAAAGCCTGTGCCCCCAGTTAGAGCCCTCACCCTGTCCCACACCGCAACCCCCTGCCCCAGCCCAGTGAAAGTGAGTGAGGGTGGGGGACAGCGAGCAACCAAGGGAAGGGAAATGTAGTGAGCGGGGGCAGGGCCTCGGCAAAGGGACGGGGCTAGGGTGTTCGGTTTTGTGAGATTAGAAAGTTGGAAACTCTAATTGCAGGCCTTCAGGCTCCTCGTGTTGGTCAGCTGCCATGCCTGCATTCTCCACCAAATTGTGATAGGGTCTACTCATCACTGGGCCTCCCCCTTGTGGCTGCATCTGGGGATTAGCTCTGCCTGGACTGAGGCCCCGTTCTGTCACTCGCTGGTGCCGCAGCCCCTCTTGCTGTGTAGGAGTCGCAGTGCTTCCTCTCCGAGGCCTGGCTCTGTGGCCAGGACACTATACAGTTTTCCCCTCCTGGAGTAAAAAAGTCTCATCAGACCCTCTGTCTGGTACCGTTCCACACAGTCTTCCCAATCAAGACTGTGCCACTTCCGCAATAGCTGGTAGGGAAACCTGGGCCTGCCCACTACTCTGTGTTCCAACCCAGGGACCTTACAATCAGCAGCCAAGGTCTGCACCATCTCAACCCTTGCTGCTATTTCCATGGGCTTCTTTCTACTCTGCCCTCTGCTGGCTTTCTTCTCCAACACCCTTCTGGGTAACTTCTTCCCTCAGGGTGTGGATCCCCAGGCGTCTGCTCTGCCCCTGGGTTTCCTCCTTCACTCCTCCCTAGAGCGAGAGAGTGACTGCAGACCTCCACTCTGTCACCCCCTTCTGCTCTGACTTTCTGGCTTTATTCAAGCTTCCACCTACTCCTGCACAGATGGGCTACATCTTCAATTAGTGCTTGTCATCAAGCCTTAGTCTCCCCCAAGGTGCAGCCTAGCCAGCTAATTAGTCCTTCTGAGCCACCTTAACCCCTCCATTGTAGTGTGGGGTGAGCATCCCATCACAGAGGACTTATGGCCTTTAGGAACAGCTGGGCTTTCATAAGGATTTTGAAGGAAATGAGAGAGGGCATGAGGTTTATATTGGGTTGGGAGGCTGAAGCATAGGTAGGTGAGGGAGCAAGAAGGGGACAGAAAAGTCAAAGAGAACAATGAGGAGAGAAGCTCGGTGGAGTGTTGGGAGTAGGACAGGGTGTAGGATGAAGTGAGGCAGAGCTGGTGGATCAGAGATAGTACATGAGAAGGAGATACTTTTATTTAGGGCCTGATCCAAAGCCCACTGAAGTCAATGGAAACCCACCATTGATTTTGATGAGTTTTGGATCTTGGTATTAGGATGGGAGAAGAGTTTAAGACAATCAGAGATTCAAGAAAAGAGTTACGCCTCGAAGCCTGACTCAGCCTGAGGACAGACCATAGGTAGCAGAACCAGAGGAGGATGGGAGATCAGTAGAGATATAGCCCCCTAACACTAATAGAATTTGTCTAGACACTCCTTTAAAATGATATGGCTTTGGGAGCATCTGCCCCTAGCGTTCTGCTGCCAGTGCCACCCACATACATCACTTATAAAACAGCAGCCTGTGACTCCACAGTGTCAGACTCCCTGATGGATGAGAGGGTTAGTGAAGATAAGCTGTCCTTAGAGTTGTATATATTTCAGGCACTAGGAGTGAGGAAAGTAAAGTAATAAAGCAATTACCATCAATAAAAGCTTGGAAGTGAGGGGTGGAGCTGTTCCACAGAGGCTCCTTTGTTGTTGCAGCTAGGCAGGGTTTAGGAAGTGCAGTGATGCCGCCCACACTGAAAAACCACAGACACTAATAATAAACAAGGGAAGACAATGCTTAGGAACAGAACAGGCTCAGCCTCTCTACCTACAACCATCCTCTTGCCGCAGAGTATGCAGAGAGGCTCCCCGAAGCTTCTCTCCCCTCTGAACCATTGGAGCGATCTCCACTGCACTCCGGCAATGAGGATCTCGGAGGAGCTGTGACAGAGCTAACTGTTTATAAATAAATGTAAAAATCAAATAATTTCTCCTCAGCGGGGAGCTGCATTCCTGAAAGAAAAATCAGGCCTGGTCCACAGTCATTCTCTTCAGCAGGTTTTGGATTGGGCCCTCAGAGCATAGGGACTAAGGGATAGATTCATACTCTACCTTTGGCAAAAAAACCTTTTTCTGTGTCAGTGGGTGTCCAGTCACTGCAGTGCTGATTCATACTGAGGACGGGCAGGTGATGTTTCCACCAGCAGCCATTCCTTGGGGGATTATACCTTGGTAGGACAGCTTTAGTTTCCTCTGGGAAATGAAGCTCCCACCATAGATACTCCCCAGGAGATCAGTGATTTCTCTGGCCATGGCTTCTCCCTAGCCTGTGCTCTCCACATTTCGGGTTGTGGAGGTCTCCTCTGCCCCATTCACCTTTACCCCAGTGCCAGTGAAATTGCAGCCTATATGTACTGTTGTAAACTCCCTTCCTAGTGGACTTTCTAGGTGAAATCCAGGGCAAATCCAGCCCTTAGTCACACTAACTCACCCATGGCCACCTTCATAGTACTCTGTGACTGGCATTCAGGCTCATGATTCATCCACATTGGCAAAATGATTTGAGATCCTCAGGTGGAAGGTGCGATCAAATACAGAGATGAGCCAGAGCTGCGGAATCTGGATCTGCGTTCAGATTCCACTGAATCAATTCACAAATATTTAGATCTGAGGATTTGGTTTGAGCCCATGCCTAGCACTTTATCTATGGTTATTGGTGTTACTATTGTGCTGTTTTATTGATCTGAAGTATCCCTAGAGAACCCAGCATCTCAGCATCTAAGCTCTATTATTAATTAGCATTGTTAGTCATTATTTTATTATATTCATTTTGGGGTGGTTGTATCTAGCAAAAGGCAAACTAGTTCGAATTGTGGCCTTAAAATATGAACCTGGTCAAACTACTACCCCAAGCTTGGACTGAACCAAAACACCATACTTTTTGGGAGGTTTAAAGAGTTTTGTTAACTTTCCTTCTATGATGTTTCACATTCATGGTAGCCTCTGAACTTACTGTCAAAAAGCAGGAAGTTCCAGGAATCCTGCTCCCCAAGTCTAACAGACCTACATGGTTTACCTGCCACTAGCTATGTCTGGGCTGCCTATGGAACACTTATGTCTGAGTAACAGTGACGAGGAGTGCATGGTGAGAATGCAATGGGCTGATCTGTTCCTTTTGCTTACAGTGCCTATACCGAGCCTTACAAGGTGTGCCCTGTCTCTGTGGTACCCGTGGAGGACGTCACATCGGATGAGGAACAGAAGAGTTCAGAAGACGAGGAGAGTAGCCAGGGGGATCCCAGCCTCGTTCATAAAGTAAGAGATCTGGAACAATCTGGGGAATATAGGAAACACTCAAGGGGGAAGGGAAGAAAAACAAGGATGAAAACATCCTTGACTCTTGGATATGTCTACACATCCCATGGCAGCAAGCCTCCCAGCCCAGGTCAACAGACACAGGGTTGCGGGGCCCACAGTAGCACTCTAGAAATAGCTGTGTAGACAATGCTTTGAAATTGCTGCTCAGGCTGGAGGTCAGGCTCGGATACCCACCCCCTCTCTAGGCGTCGGAGCCCGAGCTCTAGCCCACACTGCAATGTCTCCACAAGTATTTTTAGCATGGTAGTGCAAGCCGCATGAGTCTGTCCACCTGGGCTGGGAGGCGCACTGCCGTGGGCTATGTAGGTGTACCCTCAAGTAGCCATCTCTCCCCGCTCTGTGCTTACAGCTAGCCCAGGAGTATCAGAGCTATGAGCATTGCATTTCTTTAGTACTATGGTAAGGAGTTACTTCTGTTGAATATGGCAGAGCCCACAGACCTAAGAAGGGAAGCTGAGGCAACCAGCCAGCAGGCCAGGTAGGTCCTGATCCAATGCCCACTAATGGGAGACTTTCTAGTGGATACAGCACCAGATCCACAGACCTGGAGTCTCTTGGAGGTTGAGGGATGACATGCGTGATCAGTGCAATAAGATCTGATCTGAAAAGTTGTGAGCCTCTTTCTTAGTCCTGCACTCTGGGGATTGGAGGTGGGGAGAAATTGCTGACAGATGGCCAGTGAAGAGCCCATGCCATAGAACTTAATCTGCAGAAGGAAGAGAGGGGTCACAGCACTGAGCCCTCCACTTACGATGGAGAATTCCACCTCCAGAATTGCAGGATTATGGAATTCTGCCTGTGGCCCTGCATACCCAGCTTTCCAGACTCTCCACAAAAACCTTGGGCCATTATTGGCTCATTGTGATTGATGGTGAATAGAATAAATTCCAACCCTCTGTTGTTCTTCCCTCAGAAAGTGCTGATATAGTTAAAGAATACTGACAGTGGATTGTATTTCCTACCCCCACCATTCCCGCCTCCTTTTGTTGTCTTCTCACGCAAATCTTCTGGGTGCCAAGGAAGCATTAGCTGCCCTGTAAAAACACAGCCGTGCAATGATGAAGTGCAGAAAAATTGTCCAACTACCCAACGAAGTGATGTCTTCTCCCGCTTGTAGCAAAATCCTCAGACAACACAGAGCAGTTGTAAAACATGAAAGAGTTCAGAAGTACTGTCGCTTGGGGAGAGTTGGCAGAGGTACACATGTCTGGATGCCAAAAATAGTACCATGAATTTGGAAATGAGCTAATCTTGCTAAAACAAATGTTTTGGGGCTGGCCTAGCAGAGCTGAATTTGGATTAAAAAAAAAATCCAACAACTGGAGTTTGTTGTTTTGGTTTATGGTTTCCCACTCCCGAGGGAAAATTAGCCTGAATAAAGGCATGAAATCACCTAGCTGATAAGATCTTCTTGCTGTATCCAGAACATGTGATTCTGACTGGTGTCTAGCTGGGATATACTTATTTCACTCTGCTGAAATGTGGATTGTCAATCCCCAAGTATTATGATTTGCTTTGCTTCTTTGCTTTTTGCCTGTTCATTGGAGATTTCCAAGGCTTCCAGTTTGAGGATTGGGGTGGGGGAGGTGTTGTTTTCTGTTGTTTCTTTTTTTAAGGCTCATTTTCTGAAGAGAAAAAAAAAGTCAGATTTGTACACAGGTTTCCTGGAATTGTTTGAACAGCTGGCCCCCTTTGAATCCCTGCTCTCCTGGGGATGAGCTCTGTGTGAGTCTGAAGGAACCTTTAGGACTTGCCGGCACCTCCATTCTGCAAACAATTTAAATGATGGACAAAATGATACGTTTGGGGTGTTTTGGTGTATCAGTTTTATAAAAAAACCTAGGGCTTTGATTTCCACTGGGTTGCATAATTTTTACACCAATCTAACTCCATTGGACTGCACTGGAATTGGACTGGCATAAAAATGATGTAAAGAAGTAGAAAAGCAAGCCTGTCTTCTCCAAGTTTTGTTTTGGTCAGGGTTCTAGAAGTGTACCCTCAATCCAGAAACCCTGGGTAACAGCACTTGGTACTTTTGATTATTTTAGTTAAAGCTGATTTTGAGAATGTGCTCTTTTTGGTTAATTGCGCACTTGAATCCCTTTCTTTAAATTTCTGGCAGATGGTATCAGGTTCGAAAAATAGGATGAAAATGCTGTAGTTTTTTTAACCTCTGTGATTCTATTTGGTTAAAACAACCAAAAGGGGTGCACTTCTCTTACATAACTGACGGAGATTCTCTCTTTTATCCCCTGCACTTAGCTAATTTACAGGAGCTCTGGAGTCATCCCCCATGTATGTGCCTGCTACGTATGCTTATTTACTTACATCCATCCAACTGGTAGGAAGGTGACACTTGACTTTTCAGTCGCAGACTCCGAAGTCACCCTGACATCCATAAACAATGGAAGTCATCCATAAACAATGGATTTTGGAGTCTTCTTTGCCTGCATAGAGGAAAGCATCAGATTAGGGATGGCAAATGGCAAATGTGGGTTCCAGGGAGGTGTAGGCATGTACAGGTTCAAGTGAAATAAGGGATCTTTTCATCTCCAAAGCCTTCACTTAGTACTAGAAAAACATCCAAACCAAATCCATCCCACCCTTTGAACTTGATCCAGACCTAAACTTGGTGCTGGTCCTTTGTTCTACAATGAGATGAACTAACCACATAGCTGTGAACTTTAGGGGTGCTCAGATCTGGATCTGAACTTGCAGTTCAGACCCCATTAGCCCGCAAACTCAGACTGCCCTCTCACTTTGCCTATGCTAATACCTTTTGCAGCTTTCTCTGAAATTCCTACTTCCAGCCAGGACCAGAAATAGAAACAAGAAGATGCCCTCAGAAGGGCTGCTCTTGTGAGACAACCAGCCCAGTGTTGTTCTCTAGAGATTCAGAGAAGGTTTAGAGACACACAAGCCTTTGGGCTTCTCCCAAAGCATCCCAAAAAGCTTGGGAAGGATCCTGCATTAGAAGGCCTGAACCACAACCCCGATTTAAATTTAACTACTCTACCAGAGATAAGGCCTCAGACTTTAGTGTCAGGACTCTGGGAGTCCAAGCAGGAGTATTCATTCAGATCACGCCCCCTGGCTGCCTCTTAAGACAACTGCCCTCCCTGACTTGACCCCATTCCCAGCTACACCTTTATCTCCTCAGCACTCTTCACCCTGAAACTGAAGTGACTCCAAGGACAATTCCTTTGCTAGGCCTGACACTTTGCCCATGAAGACAAGAGACTCTGTGTGGTAGGGAGTCACTTCCACATTGGATCACGAAAAGAGCAAGTCAGAGGATGCTGTAGATCAGGGGCCACATTTTAAGCTCTAATAGCTGGTGGCGAATTGGAAGGGGTGGTGGGGCCAGTGTTGGGGTTCACCTGGGTAACTTCAAATCCTATGGAGTTTGCTGGATAGTTTCAGTTCCCTGGCCCCTGAAACACCTCCATCCTTCTTCTGCACTGTAGTGCCATCATGTTGAGAGCTCTGTCAGGGACAAACAAAAGCCCAGTAAAGGAGAAGCACTTTTTGGAGGGTTCAATGGGGATGCACGCATAAATGTATGCACCTTCAATGCACCCACAACAATGCATGCACTCTCACTGCATCCACAAAACTCCAATATCAAGCAATATAAGACTGTGAAGCAAAGGTTGTGGGGTGTGAGCTTGTCGGAAGTGGAGATGCAGCCCCTGAACTGGGAGTTAACTTCTCCAGCCTCCTTTGTTGGGAAGCCAGGCCAAGGGAAATGTGACAGCTGCAAGGCATGAGGGTGCCTCAGGCTATATTTTGTGATGTCTGGCTGCCTGACCTAGCCTGGGTGTCACACACAAGGGTGTTGGTCACAAGAATAGGCAATGGGCTTAAAAATAGCCCCAGTAGTCAATGGAAGGCATTTAGACTCAGACTGACAAGTTGCACCATTGCTGATAAGGAGCCAACCTTCTATACAATGGTGGCTTTGGAAGGGTACAGTAGTAACAGGGTAAATATCAGCTCACTAGGGAATATTGTATCAGCATCAGCTATTTCAGTGTTCCTGTTATACTCAAGGGTGGTATACAGTGAATCGTACATTAAACCACCACTCAGGGAAGAAGGGTCTGTTAATAAACATGGCTGGGTGTTTGACATGAAGAGTTGAAGGGATTCCCAGGAAAGATTCAATTAGACTAGTTTGATCCTGCAATAATGTGATTGTTTATAAAGCATCAGGTGCTTTTATTGTAATACAAATAAAGCCATATTTTAAATGCAGAGTTTATTTCCTCACACTGAGGGAAATCAAGAGGCACTCCACTGAAGCCTACAGCTGTGTACAAATGGTGTAAATGAGAGTAGAATCAGGCTGTGTCTTATGGCCTTAGACATCCCAGATCATTTTAGCTGCTCACCTTGGACAGGGTGCTGTTATATGTGGATCCAATACTGGTCATGCTGGAGAAGTGGTCACCCAATACAGGTAACTTACCTTTGTGTAATGCTAGTGGATACCTTGGTGTAGTGGAGACTTAATAAAGGAGTTTAGTAAATTATTTGATCCTGAGGGCAGCATTGAAGATAATCTACCATGACCCTCTCTGAGGTGCCAGGAATGTAAGGCAGCAGTGGGACAGGGAAGGCAGTGAACCATCACAGCACACAGAGGAGACCTGTGTTGTGTGCAATGAAGGAAATATCAAGCTGGAATACAAAGGTTTTGCAAAGACCAAGGCAGCAACCATCTCACTATTACTGCATGTCAAATTGCCTTTGCTGTTCCTTATCTTTCCACTGGGTGGGGTCGGTTTCCAGGCTCCATTAATCACTCTGTTTTGCAAACCTTTAACTTTCATACATTGAAACACACCCACACCCACAAAACCCAAACATAAGCTGTACTTGGGAGCAATGGATTTGTGCCCCTTAAGGAAGTGACACATTTAGACAGCTCTTAATGGGCCACATTTGGCCTTGTATAATTGAACAGATTCCCCAGGACAGGTTGCAATCTAGCCCTGAGAACAAGCCATTGGAAGTTGACTCTCCTGGGTTCCATCTCCAACTGTGTCACTAATTCATTATGAAACCTCGAACAAGGCCCCCTGCTATTTCAGTGCCTTAGTTTATCTATCTATAAAATTAATAATAAGAATAAACCTACATTACAGAGGTGTTAGGAGGGTTATTTAATATTTATAAATCCCTTTAAAGTCCTCTGATCATTCTGACAGCAGCATTGTGCTAGGTGTGGTACAGACACACAGTCCCTGCCACAAAGAGTTTATAATCTAAAGCAGTTAGACAGACAAATGGTAGGAGGGGAAGCAGAGGGACAAAGCCACTTGGCTAGAGATATGCAGCCGGCCGGTGGCACAGTTAAGAATGAAACCTAGCTTTCCTGACTCCTAGTTTTATGCACTACACCACGCTGCCTCTGATGAAACACAAAGCATTATTATTACTCCTCTGTTTCTTGGAGCACTGAGAACTTCAAGCTACTTGAATCTCCCTATCCTTGTGTCATGTATGAAATGTGTGATCAGCTGTCCAGCTCTATGCTATGCAGTAGCACTTGGGCAAGTGACATGTTAAGCATGCAGATGAGTGGTAGGCAATGGGTATTGACTTGTCCAATTGCTGTCTTAGGCTTGGTATTGCCCAGCACAGGTGCAGAGTACATAAATACAAAGTCAAATGCGATGCTCTGGAGGGACAACCCCGTTCCTGCCTCAGTGAGTTTACTGCTTTGTCTCTGCCATGCCACTGCTGTCTAACTGGAGCAGTGAAGCCTGTCAGGATGCTTAAGTGCTGTATCAGCATGCTAAGAATGGTACCTTCCCTGCCCCCTCCCCGTCGTCCCCCCCGGCTTTCTCCTCAGACAATCTCATACTCTGCTCACCCCAGCCCCACCCTCACCCCTTTCACCTGAACCCTGGATATTAAGGAAGTAGATGCAGAAGGGACATGAGACCTAAGACCGCTCAGTGCAGAGCACTTAGCCTAGCACTTAACCTCAGCTGGGCTCACACGTGACCTCTGCTCGCCCCTGTACATGAGTGCCACAGTCTTGCGCTCCCTGCTTGTGCACTCCATGGAGATCTAGACCTTAGTCTGCAAAAGTGGAAGAACTGATTGGCCACCACTGATCTGATCTCTAGACCTTTTCCACAACACTGGTAACCTTTGGTTTGGCCCATTCCTAGTTTGTCTGTCTTGTAAGCAGGCAGCTGAGACTCTCCTAACAATAACTGTCTCCTCTGAAACAGGACTTTAATCATCAAGTTTAGTTTAAGACTACCTGGAAAGAGGTTATCCTGCAGGAAAACAGGAAGCATGGTCACTGGAAAGCAAAGACCCTACCACCCCACCCCCACCAAGAGTAACACGATGGGATGGGAGGATGTGAGCAATAAACCATACACTCCATGTGCCATAAGCATGTTAAGACCCCGTGAAAGTGCAGCTATATTGTGAAGCATTCATGGGCTCCTGATGTGTATGGGCTTTTGATAGCCTGCAATGCTGAGCATCAGCCACTGGCCTTTGTTTCCTCATTATTCATCATTTTATTCAGCTCCCTTGAAGACAATGAAATAATATCAATAATACATGTCTATTCCATCAAAGGCAGAAAATTGCTGTTTTCAGCCAGGCTGTCTGTGACTTTTCCTGTCTTTATCTATGTGATGCCACCTGAGCACACATTGCCTCAATCAAGCTAATTGCACTCTGAGAGCAGCGAAAGAGAAAATAACAATGTGGAGAATGTCAAGAGAGGACACAGTTAGGGTTGCCAAGTTTGGTATTCCTGGAGGTTTCATCACATGGCATAATCTTTAATTAAAGATTAATCTTTAATTCCTGGGGGACTCCCAGACGATCCTGGAGGGTTGGCAACCCCCATTGGAGTCTCCAATCTCAGCAGGCAAGGTCTACCTCTCCAGCACTCTTGCCACCCTCCTTTTACTGGTCTATTGAAGACCATTAGAGCTTTGATGTGAAGTTCTACACAGATTGTGAATCATGCTGTTTGCTAGAGTTTGCTTAGAGAGAGAAACTGACCTTGGGCAAGTCACATAGCATCTCTGTGCCTTAGTTTTCCCGTCTGTAAAATGCTTAGCCACATCGTGGGGGGATTGTGAGGCATAGTTCATTAATCTTTGTAAAAGCAGTTTGAGATCCTTGATGAAAGCAGCTACGTATGGTATGTGTTGTTATTTTTATTTGAGGTAATAAATATAGTAATTGTGTTAGAGTATGTTCAAAAGCATTAACACTTGACAGTCCATGCTTGAAGAAAGAAGTTGATTTTAGTTTTCTTAATATTGTAATGAATCATGTTGTGTGTGTTTATGGCCATGTGTGTGCACACACCACTGCCCTCCTCAGGATGGAATCAGAATTGCTGAACTGTGTGTCATAAAACCTATACTGCTAACAGCTGATAGGAGAGTTCCCATTGGTTCAAGGCCTATGCTTTTGGAGCAGGATGTAATCTGAATTCTGTATATTTTGTTGCTGTGAAGATCTGGGTGGCCATGGTATATAGCATAGTGACAAATGTGTTGTTCTAGGTGGCCATGGTTTTGTTATAGTACAATATCTATTTTTCTTTTCTTTTTCTTTCTCTTTCATTTAATCCTTTTTATTATTTCATTTTATCTTTTTCCCATTTCATATTGTGAGACCTTGATTCTCAGTCAGGAGGACATTCCTCTGGAGCTGCTTTGTGAACCAAACCAGGGCATTAGGGTGCCATGAATTGAAAATGGGTCATGTGGAGAATATCCAGGTCATCATCATTCCCCTGTGACCAGACCATGCTGTTGTAATCCTTGAGAGCTTGGAGACTGAGATGAGACATGCAAGGAGGTTGAGGAGTTCTTAGAACAAGGCACTGAAGCACTAACAGAGCAGGGAGATGGGATAGAGATACACCAAAACTAGCTGCTTTGTGGGTCAAGTAGTCTTTTTCCTGTCCAGCAAGACCTTCAATCTTTAAAAAATAATCCACTGATGAGGCTTTATACTTTTCTAAATGAAGAACAACGACTAGGCTGAGCAAACTCAACATTCCCAAGTCTGGTACAGTGAGCTCTCAGTTACACAAAGCTCTGTGTCTTACTGAAGTCAGTGGGAGCTCTGTATGCCAAAGGCTTGCAAAATCAGGGCCATTCGAGTTTTAGTTTCCCATCCGGCTTCCATTGACTGTTCTGGAAGAAGACTGGGCCCTAAGTTTCAGGTTGATATCCCACCATGCAGAGTGTGTAACCAATTAATCTGCGGATTCTTTATCCTAATACGCGTCTCTGTGTGTTAATTAGATGTTTCTGGTAATTTGAGGCACATCATCTGCCCCTGCTGTCTATTATGCCATTCATGAACAGGAATAGGTTATGTCAAGTGACTTGCAATCAGCTGTTAGTATTCGTATATGATAGTTAAAGCACAGTGTTTTGATATACAAACTAAAGACTGCCATTGAATGAGGAATATTGTGGCTGACTATTTGGGTGCAATTTTGGAAGAGTCACAACAGCATATTCTTTGGGTAGGCGTTGGATATGAGTTTTGTTTAGGAAAACGTGCAAGACAGCTTGATGATTAGATTTCCTGCTTTGCACTATCTCTCAAGAGATGGTTCAAATCCAGAGAGTCTGATTTTATTCCCCTAGGCCCATGGGAGTTGGAAGCAGCATGGAAATCACGTGCTTAACAAACAGGGCACTACATGGCCCTCCCCAGACCAATAAGAGTTCATAGTATTTAGAGATGGAAAAGGCCTTTAGAGTACTTTGTCTAGTCAGTGCTCCCCAGCATATTCTCCGGTGCTCTGTTCAGTCCAGTTTTAAATGAACTAGCAATGAGGCTTCCACCACATCCCTCAAGAGACCATTCCCCAAAGTAAGAGATCTCACTGTCAGGAAGTTATACCTGATATAGAAGCAGATTCATTAGCAGATGAAAACTCCATTGACTGTTGAGGGCAGGCAATCTGAGGGGCCATTTTGCTTGTCTATAGCATATATTTTAAATTGTGGGACAGATAAGGCTAATAAAGACAACAAGACTCAGTTAGGCACAGAGCCAGAATCCTCTGTCTAGATCCATTGCTTCCATCTGCTGAATACAGACAAACAGCAGGGATTGGAGTACACAGCTATTGAAGCAGCAGCCTGGGGAGGAAGTGTACAAAAGTGCTTACTGCTGGGCTGAAGAGCATACAGTAAAGATCACTACAAATGTGGTAGCTCCGTCATGTTTTAATAATCACTTGGGCTTTGTTTTAGAAGGTTGATAGTTGAGGGACCCGCACCCCCTGCCTCCCGCTATTCCCAGAAGTCCGTCTCCGGACACTGTCGTCAATCTCAGAGTTCATTTCCTGGTTAAGCAAACAGTAATTAAATAACACAAGACGGGCAACGCCTAGAGACACTGTCTCAAAACTCACCCTAGACTGGTCATGTGACCCCAGGGGTCCCAGTGTTTTGTCTCTCAACTAAGACATATTAATCACAAGTAGAATTACAGACCGTGACAATCTGTATACATGAAAGGCGAGTGGGCCCACACCAATGGTGAAATATACTTCGCTTCTTGGCCAAGCCTGTCAAAAGAGGACGTGCAAACTGGCCAGTATTAGGTTTGGTAATCCAGAAATAAAATTGCCATTCAATTGATTTATGTCTGCAAGTCAAAAGGGTGGGGAAGAAAAAGAGCTCAGAATATCCTGATGCTGACCAGCGACACGTGATAGCTCCTGTGTGCCGACAGTAGTGTATGCCATGTATCATCATTGGTGACAAAAAGAGAGAAACAGGGTAACCCTTCAGAAATGATTGTAAAGTGTAAACACAAATAGGTAGTGTAATACAAGGAGTATACTGCAAATAGTGGAATGAAATTAACAAAGGGAAAAGATGACTTTCAGGAAAAAATGCCTATACTACCATCTGTCCCACGGCAGTAGATCAGTGTCCCAAAGAAAAGTGGGAGAAGCACCCCTCTTTGGACCATTTAAACAAGAATCAATAAAGTCCTAGGTAACAGACAGTAGGGAACAATCTTCTATTGGCAGAGAGATGGATTAGATGACTGAATCTAATGAATGATTAGATGATCACTGGGTATGTCTACACTACAAAATTATGTCGATTTTTAGAGACTCAAGGGACCAGACCTTTCCTTCACTCATTTGTACAGTAAAAAGAGATTTACTTGCAGCGTGTTTTGAATAACCCTGCATCGCTCTGTTATAGACAGTTTTAGGACTCATTTGTTGCTGCTGAACATTTTTATATTAAAGGGGCACTGACAAAATAAAATGCACTACTTTTTTTAAAAAAAATCCTTACTTGTGTAGGGAACAGCACTTTAAAACTGAAAGAATTTTTAAAATGTAATTTTGCTTTTCATTGCTTATTCCGATTATTTTCTTTCTGTGATTTATTAATGATGGACATGGAAACGAGATTGGTTGATTTCATTTCAGTCAATTTTGCATCTGGGTTTTCATGGTCCAGCTATCATGCTTCTGGATTTCAGTTTCCAGCACTTCTAGGAAATGCTTAAATCTTCCCTAAGCTGTTTTCAACCTTTCTTATTACCAGCCTGAGTGGAAGCAGGAAGGAGCAGAAACTTTGGGTAAAAAAAACCTGATGTCACAAGATTACTAGTCGAGACGAAAAAGGCTTGGGGAATTTGGAGAATTACTGTTCAGATTTCTATTACTACAGTGTTTAAACACTGGAGATGAACTGCCAAGCTTGAATGTGCTCTAAACTTTAGCAAGGTTGATGGAGTTTGAATCTGGGAGTTTGGTCCGGGGCCCTACAAATGCTCTTCATTGAGGGGCTGAATTAAATGATTGCACCATGATCCCTAACAACCCAAGCACCTAAATTACAATAACCAGCTTAGTGCACGACAGCTCAGCATCTCCCGGCTGCTTGATTGTACTCCTTCTAAAGGAGGCTCTTTAAGCAATGAATTAATGACACACCTGGTCCCTTTAAACAATATACTTGATGCTGCCTCCTGCCTTTTAAGAATAAATGGCATGTTGTATGGCCTCTTGTAAGGCTGCTTCCTTGCTTAAGTATCGGTGCTGTATAAGTCAAACTTACTTTAGTATAAGATTTCTTTCTCAATAAAGGTTTCAACGCTTTGTCCATTTCTTACCTTAGTAAAGAAGCTCACTGTGTAATATGGTAACAACCTGTTAAATAGAGGGATCTGCTGATTATATCACTATATAATTATTCTCTAAACAAAAGCTCATTCTTGTAATGATTAGCATTTTGTCTCTGATATTTATATGGCAATGGTTTATAAACCTGTTAAAAATGTCCTAAATAAATAGACTAAATAAGTAAATCGATTTTAAACAAATGATTCATGAAACCAGAGCAAAGCATCATAATTAGCCTCTTGAGCCTTGAAGAACCACTGCCATTGCTTCTTTGGCAGATTTCTGCGTCCTCGGAGATCTCTGCCGATTTAAATGCATTCCACTGTGATCTCAAAATGATGTTATTTGCTTTAATACTGCACTGTTTGCTTTCAGGATATATCTATCACAGTTTAACTTCATCAAATGTGCTTAGCATGCAATAAAGCCCTTTGAACTTGTTTTCTTCTGTAGCTTGCACTGGAGTGGGAACAGTTTGGAATATAACTATTTAAAAAACAAAACACTTTTCCTTGCACATGAGCGGCCTGAACAAAGTTGATGAGCTTCGCCTCCTGCAGTCATGAAATTACCCTTCTAGAGTTAGAATCTGTTTGCCTTTCTTTCTGATGAATTTTTGCCCTATTGAAATCAATGGGAATTTTCTCTCTGACATCATTATGGTCAGGAGTCAGTCCATAGCCACCAAAACAACGGCCTGAATCTTGAGAGCATGACCCCATTTCAGGCTGTATATTATTTATTTATTTATTTATTTCTATTGCAGCAGCAGAGCTGCAGTTGTGGATCAGGACCCCGTTCTGCTAGGCGGTGTACGAACTCAGAATAGAAAGACAGTCCCTGCCTCACATTCAAGGATCATGCAGATTGAGGGCATTCTCTGGCTCTTCCTGTTTTCTGTTTGGGGATGGGAGATTTCTTAACACCTGTGGTTTCCTTTTCAACAGAAAGAAGGCCAGTCCAGAGCTTATCTCATAGCCCAGGAGCTGGTGTCTTCGGAGAAAGTGTGAGTTCACTGTTAAAATCTGGCTGCTATCTTTTAAATGAAGCTGCACATTCCACCCTGATTCATCCAGTGCTAGCTTGATGGCAATTAATATAATTCTGTCTCTTTCTGCAGATATGTGGAGATGCTCCGGCTGTTACGTGCGGTAAGTAAATCATTTTAATTGTTGAAACCTAATTGCCCTCTTACTTAGCTGTAATTTAGGAGACAGAAAAAGCATTGAAGAGACTGAGGTGAATTCTATTAGGAGTGGCTTATAGTGGGGAGGTGCTTGCTGAGGCATTGCAAAGAAATCTGTCTTCTGATAAACTACTCTTTCTGTGTGTGCCAAAAGTCTGGAGTTTCTCATCCATAAGAAAGAACTACGGGCAACAAACCGCACCAGGCTTTTATTTGTGGAGAGTATTTTTCTTTAGAGAATAACATTTCATACGTAGAAGAGAGAAGAAGAGTGAGTCAGAGAAGGAGATCGTGATTGAGATAGAGAGATGAGAATTCTATCTTAGGGGAAAGCAGTGTAGGTGAAGAAGACTTGCAGAGGGTCCATGTGAACTTGTTTGAGTGGATTCATTTTGCTCCCATTAAGTTGTGCTTTCTGTTTGGGGTACAGCCAATCATGCCATGGGCATGGCTAGGCCCACACCAAGCCAGAGACAGCTAGTGGAGAGCAGGCAGGGTAGGCAGTGCAGGGGTGAAAGTAACTTAAGGGACTTACCGGTATGCAGGGCCGGGGTCCTGAGCAAGGGAGGTGGGGGGCCTCGGGTGGAAGGGGTGGGGCCTTTAAATCCTGGGGCCCTTTAAATCACCACCGGAGCCCAAGGGCTCCCGCCCGCCGCTGCTACCCCGGGGCTCTGGCGGTGGGGCTCTAGCGGGGATTTAAAGGGCCAGGGGCTCCAGACACTGCCAGGAGCCCAGGGCCCTTTTAAATTGTCAGCCTGGGGAAGCTGCCTCCTGCCGGTACGACCAGCTGTGTACCAGCTCTTTCCGGTACACCGTATCGGACTGGCTTATTTTCACCTCTGGGGCAGTGCTTGAGGTTTGCTCACAGAATCATAGAAATTAGGTACAGAAAAGACCTAATAAATCATTCCGTTCATCTCCTGGCCAATGCAGGCCTGTTTCCTAGGTCCTCTAATGCTTTGTCCATACTGGTTCTAAGTGTCCCAATCCACATTTCTTCCCTAGAGACTGTGCCACAGCTTACTAGATCTCATTCCAAAAGTCTTGCATGGCTGTGTTTGGGAGGGGATAGTGAAAGAACAGAGCTTAGCCCTCCTGCTGAGGAATAAACTCTGTGACAATGCAAAAGATAGTACTGGGGTGTCCTTGGAAGATTCCCCAATCCTTAACAGTGGGGAGCGTCTTTCAAAAAGAACAAAATAAGGAAAATAGGAAATCAACAGGGCATTTCTGCCTCCTCCTTGTGCTTCTCTCAGGCCAGTTGCCGAAGCTGAAAAGCCTACCCAAGCTTGGGCAGCGGGACAGCAGTCTCCAGTATGATGAACACCTTGCAGACAATTGCTTTTAAGCGAACAAACTGGAGATTGCTGAACCTGCCAACTGGTAGCCAGTCATTAAAAGAGACTTCACCAGTTAGCGGAGTCTCTCATCCATTGGACCAGTTGGTAAAAACAGCACCTGCTGCCAGTTTTGTCTACACGGGCGCTCCCACCAGTACTAACCCAGTTCAGCCAAACTGGTGGTAGCACGTTTTTTATAGAATTCACTGCCTAGACATGGCTAGTGGGTGTGTAGCCTCTGTGCTACTGCAGCTGGGACTTCCATGAGGAGCTTCATGATCTGGAGGGAACAATTCTGTGAGGTAAACCAAAGGGGAGCTTCCCATTGGCTAAACTGACTGGAATCATGCTAAAGTTCACCTCAGCTGGAAGCTAGATAGCACCTAATCTTACAGGGTGTTTGATTCTGGGATTATGTGCAGGTTATAAGAGCATTTACTGCCTGGGAAAACCATTTGAAAAGAACAGGAAATGTCTTTTTTGCTCTCATTTCCAAGCTGACAGCTGTATCCAGGGGATGGGGCCTTTGTTTTATGCCTGTGCTTAGAAGGTTTTAGCTTAGAAACATTCATGTGAGAGAGAGTATGCACCACTCCATTCCAGCTGGAAAAAATCCTAAACTGCTGGTAATCCATAATAGAAAGAACTCCCATAAAAATTACAGCTCGTAGACTAGTTACAGGAAAACTCTGCTTTGACACTAATTTTATCTACTTAGCACCACAAAGTTGGCTTGAAGGTACAAGTGAATGAAAACAAAGAGGGCTTTCCTGGTCTGACCCCAAAATGTAAACCACACACTGCTATCCCTTGGGGGAAGTTGTATAGTTTCCACACAGCCAATGTGTATTGCAGAAACTGCGTAGCATTAGCTGTAGGTTTGTTAGCCAATATTGAAATGCTGTTTTAAGACAGGAGGGAAATCAGCCCAGTTTTCATGATGATTAAGACATATGGCTTAGATCAGCCGGTTAGCCTCATTAGAGCGGGGAAAGGATACCTGTGATAGCTATGTTACTATGTTGGGTGATTCTCTGTGTTCTTGTTAGTCATCAATTTCATGCAGAACAGTTGGTGTTTTGCTTTCAGTGTAAGTGTTTGGGTCCATAACTGAATGTTTCACTAAATAATCTTCAGCTAGGGATTTCATTATCTTCCTTGCCATTCATTCATTCACTCCTGGAGAAAGCAGCATAGTTGTTTCCCTTTGCACTTTATTACATTAATTTTTAAAAATTTAGGGAAACAAAGGAAGAATTTTAAATTTAAAAGGAGATTTGGGGCCATGCCAATCCATTGCATTTGAACACCCCAAACTCTGAAGGACTCCAGATCCATACTTCACAGCTCTTTCTCCCTGCACCCTTTCCATTTCCTTGATGAGCCAAACCTCAGGATCCAAACCACCCCAAACTTTGGTCTTGAACCTTGCAGCTGGGGTTCATCTGTGGGGTACTGAGAAGCTTCTGCTTCAAGTGGGTTTATTTTGTTAGCCATATTTCATTTTAATATTATTACACACAAAAAAACAATGTTACTAATGTTAAAAGAACATTAAGGTTGCAAAGCCAGACACTCAAAAATTAGAAAATACCACAGTTAATATTGGCTGTTCACTCCTCTTCTAACCAGTCACAATTTCTACCCTTCCAGGTTCTTCATCCCAGTCAGACGCCATTTTTAAGATAAGGTTCCACCTGCACAACTTTAGTTAGATCATGTTTCCATTCTGGAAATATGCCCCTCCATCTTCCCAAAAATATACAGTGGCTGAAAGAACACAAAGACTCTGGAGGACTGTTGTCCATAAAAATGATCAGCAAGTTTGTTTTCTGAGATTAATCTTGATTGTTTCTATTCATTAACTATCCCACTTCTTGTGAAGAGATAAGGTGTAAATGGTTCCTCGGAAATAACATAATGAGAAGGATGAATTCATCAGAAAACTTTCACCTCTTGGTCACTGGTTCAAATCCACCTCAGGTTAGCAGAGATGGAGATCCTTGTGAAATGAATTTGGTGGTCTCATTCCTATCCTTAGTGCACAGGTGCCTACCTCACAAGCAAACTTCATCACACGTGGCAGCAACTGGTACCCTTGCTGGCTACCGCATCACAGTGGCACTCAAAAATAGCTAGGCAATTGATATGCTGTGACTGCTGCTTGTTATACTAAATGTGATCATGTCATTATTACCGAGTCTTCTCTCACTGCCATTCATTTGTTGTATCCACCTATTGCCCCTCATC
Organism: Chelonia mydas; assembly: GCF_015237465.2. Lineage (NCBI taxonomy): Eukaryota > Metazoa > Chordata > Testudines > Cheloniidae > Chelonia > Chelonia mydas. Next base: position 19,265,658 of record NC_057853.1, on the reverse strand, counting down.
ATATGCTGAAATTGTAAGCTCTTTGGAGAAGGGATTGTCTTTTTTATTGCATATGTGTGTTGTCCTCAGTCCAATGGGTCCTTGACCCCAGATTGGAGCTTTGAGATGCTATTTTACTACAAATAAATAATAATAATTAATAAAGAGGTCGCTTTGTGCATTTGCATAGTATTGGGGGTGCCTCTACAGATACAAAATATTACTCCTCTTTGCACCCCAGGTTGATGTAAGTACCACATTGTATCACTGAAACTGGCACAAATACCCCATTGTGCACCCCAAACTCACACAAATGTCCCAAGAAAAGCAGTCGCTCCTTATCCACAACAAAAGTGGCATTGAGAGTGCCCCCTGGGAAAACTGAGCTTGGACAAACTATTATTTCTGGTTTATTATCATCTCTCTCAACAAAACCTTTTGAAAGTGCTATTTTTAATGTCTCATCTTCTTTTACAAATCCACATCTCAATAATGAAGACTGAGAACTAAACCACACCCTGACTGGTTTTGGGGGTGGGGGGGGGAAGTCTTTTCTTAAGACAGCCGCAGGAGCTGCATTTTCCATCAATCTGGTTGGCCTTTCTGCAGAGACTTTAATAGTTTGATTGATTGCCAAAATGATGACATTTCCATACACCCACTCTGCTATTGAGCTGAAAGAGTGGAAACATTGTGTTAACTCAGAAACTCTGTATCAGTTGGAGTGGTAGTTGTGATAATAATCTGGAGGGTTAGATGTTATTTGCCCTACTCTAAGGGTATGTTATTTGCCGTTCTCTGGGGTATGTTCTTTACAGGACTCAGACCAGGTGAACAAATCAGGCAGTCTGGACCTTGCAAAGATTCCCCAAACTCTTGGTAATGGGGCAGTCTTTCCCAGCATCTGCTCTGGCTTCCTCACCCCTTCCAGGGTTGCTTCTCCCTCACTTTTCATTTTTTTAAATTTAGGCCATAATTAGCCTCAATCCATCCCTCACTCCAATTTGTGTGCATAATTCCCATTGAAATTATCATCACTTATCTCTTCAAGTCAAGGAGTGAATGAAATTATCCCAAGAGATTTGTCTGCACTGAAAAACTGACACCCTAAATTCCCCAAAGTTTAAGGAGATCTGATCTTCTATTCTGGTTCAGGTTCTTTTCATAAAGATGGGCCAGAACTTCTATGCTCATATTAGGATCCAAATATGAGTTTCATCAACATTCAAGGTGGTTTGGGTCTTCCGTTGCAGTTTGGTCTCACCTCTAATTTTAACGTGTGACCAAGGTTTGCTAAAGGCATCCCTCCATCTTACACAAAGAATTTCTCCCTGGGTAGCAAGGAGTTGCACAGCATGGAGCAGATTGCACAAAGGGCAGTGTACTAATAGACGCAAAATATACCAGGCTCTGCACAAGCTGGGAACCCAGACTTGGGCTGGACTCCATAGCTTCTCCAAGGCTAGTAATAGAGAAGTAACCTTGAGGAAACAACTGAGCGCAAAAATATATCAATATGCTCTCGCTGTTTACTTGAAAATGTAGCATACCTGAGTTTTCAAGATGTACATATGGCTTACCTTAAAAGTTCGTCTTGCTGATTGAGTTTAATTTCCAGAACTCCTCTGAGGTAGCACTATCTCACCAACATTCTTTCATGCACAAGAAAATAAGCGGCACCTGATTTAATTCCTTGATACAAACAGAGCTATGACTGTACATTATCAAATATAGCATGCAGTGCACTATATCTATTCAGGTTTCAGAGTAGCAGCCGTGTTAGTCTGTATCCGCAAAAAGAAAAGGAGGACTTGTGGCACCCTAGAGACTAACAAATTTATTTGAGCATAAGCTTTCGTGAGCTACAGCTCACTTCATCGATTCAGTACTATTTAGATGGACATCATGTAAAGACCTAAACAGGCATGCTAGATAACATAGCATGCAATCTTCTCTCTACTCTCAGCACACTATTACGTTGGGACCAACTTTTACAGAAAGTAACCTTTTTGGCCCTAAAGCCTTGATAGACCAAAGATATCTTAATCACTACTTAAATGGAAAAGGCTGGAAGAGATCATCTGGTGAGTGATTGGCTGAGGCATATTTTTGTTTCTGCTGTGGATTCCTTGGGTACTGTTCAAAGTTTGGTTGGACCAATCAAGTGATTATTTTCCTAATGAAATGCTTTAGTGAATGGAGAAGTCTGGCCAAAAGAAGAGCTTGTTTGGCTGATACACTGTCTGAAACGCTTGACAAAAGCCTAAAAACAAATTGTGTCAGAGAACAATAGCCCATCTTCAATTTCGTTAGGCTGAATTTATTTTCTTTATTTATTTATTCATTGTTCTCTTCATCTGCAGTGGGAAAATAACTCTGCATGCACTAGAGGGATTTTACAGTGTGAACCCTGAGCCAAAATGGCTGTCAGACCATTTTGTACATCTCTTAAAAGGAAAAAAAATCACGCTTGGCGTCGGGTCAAGTTCCTTGTAACAAGCCCTATTGATACAGTATTCAAAATGTGCACACTACAGTTTGCCAGTTCTTAAACTCATTTGCAGTGTTTTGGATTTGTTTGTGTGTGTGTGTTCGTGCTGAGGTCAGGGTCCCTGACCTAGATTGTACCCAGCAATAGCAGGATAAGAGACTAATTGTGTCTGCCGCGATAGTTAGAATTTCCTGCCGTTCATCTGGCATTGTTTCTGCTGGGCTCAGTAATGAGAAATTTGGGAAGATCACTGTTCAGTGTAGTGCGTGGGCCACTCACTCTGCCACCGTAGAGGTGCCACTTTTTAATTAGAGGTGCCATTTCCCCTTTCAAGACCAGGAGAGAGGTTGAAGCTGATAATGAGGATGCCCCAAAGAGCAACACGCAAGGCAAACATGGCTCACAAAATATTAAAAGGCATGTCTGCCTTCAGCTTTAATATGGAGGTGCAGAAATCAAAGACTACAGGTCCCCCTAGAATATAATGCTGGGACAGTCAGAGAAGACTGGAGCATTGCATCCTGGGGCATGTAGTCTTTATGGGCCACTCCACCATATCAGAGGAGAGGGTGGCTCTAGAAGTCTGCTCCATTTTATGCAAATTGTTATGTTCAATGAAGACTTTGTACCCCCCTACAATTCTACTCCCCCACCATCTCTCATACTTCCCCAATGGGCTGACGCTACTGGCCTCCCGCTACTGATATATATCATGTAGATTATCAGTTTGGTTTTTTTAGACAATGAAAACTCTACATAGACACACAAGGCAATTTCCATTAATATGTAGGTCTTTATCAACTGAAAAGTGTAGAAGTCTGAGAACTGGACAGGTGTTTTGCTGTGATAAGGATAAACACTCTGTGTACAGACATAATTTCTCCAGCTGAAATATTAATGTCTCCACCTGGGAACAGAGTCCTGAAAAACAGCTGAGGTTTTTCATTAATATATCCGGTCAGTTCATTCCCATCCCACAGTTTCTCTGTTATTGTTATTTTTTTTAAGTTTCCTTCTTTATTTGAAAGCTCACAAATCTCATCCTAAACCAAAATAGTCCTTGAGACTTGTTGAAATGCTCTAGGTGAAATTCTACTGGGCTTGCTTCCGTTAGAATGTTTTCTGGCCATTATGGCTTACAGGGTCAGATCTTCAGCTAGTGTATATCAGCATAGCTTCATTTTAATAGATATTAATAAAACTGTGTCAGTTTACACCAGCTAAAGATCTGGTGTCATCTGATTCATGCAGTTCCCTTGAAGTAAATGGGCTACACTGATTTACCCCAGCTGAGGGAGGATTTTAAGCCAAGATGTGTCATTACTTAAAGTACTGTTCTACTCCAAAAAGTGATTGCAAAAATGGCATTGTGGCCATGTTTATTTTCTCTCAATACCTCCACATCAGATATGCTCTATTGATAAGTAAGAAGATGTGTTTTTCCTCATTGCCAGCACCACAAACACATTCTGAGATCTGAAAGTCAAGTTGTTGTTTTTTCCTGGTTTGTGTATCACCACCAGTAATAAGATTCCACAGGCCACATTCTACCCACAGTTATACTCATCATGGCAAGGATCATGACTTCCATTATGACTGAATAGTACCTTGTACACTGTGGGCTCTTCCAGAAGAAATAATAATAATATGATGATGATGATGCTTTAACTGATTGCTTATAGGTTATAACCTATTTAGGAAGGATAAAGTGGGCAAAAGGGGAGGGGGAGTGGCACTCTATGTCAAAAATGGCATTACCTGTTTCCGAGTCACTGATAACTCGGAAGAAAATTATTTTGAGTGCTTATGGATCAATGTCCTAACAGATAAAGCACAAAATGGGGTAATAGCTGGTGTCTGCTACAGACCACAAAATCACAGTAGGGAACAGGATCTTTACACACCTATCTGAACTGTGTAGGGGAAAAAAGCTGCGTAATCAAGAGGGACTTATAAGCCAAATCAACCGGGAGGAAAAATTAATCATAAAAATGTGAATGATAATTGGGAATTATTTAAGAACACCAAACACTTGCTAGATGCCCAAAAAGCCACAATCCCACAATTGAGGAAGAAGGATGTATTGGTTAAAAAAAGACTTGCTTTAGAGGGGAAGTGAAGGCAGCTATAACGAAATTATAGAGAAGGGTATAATACAATCCAATGGCTGGAAGTAGAAGCTAGAAAAATTCAGACTGGAAATAAGGCATAAATTTTTAAGTTAGAATAGTTAACCACTGGAACCATTTACCAAGGGTCATGGTGGATTTTCCATCACTGGAAATTTTAAAAACTATATCATATGTTTTTCTAAAAGATCTGCTCTAGGAATGATTCTAGGGAAGTTCTAAGGCCTGTGTTATATGGGCAATCAGACTAGATGATCACAATGGTTCTTCCGGCCATGGAATCTATGAATCTATTAATCAGTCTCTGCCTAACTTTGGGAGCGAAGATGTAAAATCACTTTTGTTTTTTGCTTCATCTTCAGGCTCTTTCTTTTTCTCTCTCTCCACTTTCGTCCACCCAACTTTCTTTCTAATCTAACCTAATTTATTCTGTCTATGCATGAGACAAGCAGACAGGTATCAGGAATCCTATGCAAAATTGCTCTATACTGTATTATTTTTAAGTAGAAGTGAGAAATTAGGGCAGAACACATTCCCACTAATGCCAAAGTAACTGTTCAAGTTTACTTGAGAATCTACTAGTATCTCCACATAGTTTTGCCTGCTGGGCACTTGCCTTGCCTGAAGTTGTTGTTTAGTGCAATGGAGAAAACAACTTAGCCTGATCTGATTGAGGTCATGCAAGGTTAAACATTCTAAGGCCTATGGGGCTGGAAGGAACAAACCCGAGGAGAAAAAAAGCATAACAAAAATATATGAGCTGCATGAAACTTGCAAATTGACCTTTGACACGTACATGGAATCGCTGCACCTGACTGTTTACAGCCGGAAAAGGAAGCAGACTTACTGTATTATTGGAGGGAATCTCCTCCCAACCAATGCGTGGATTTGATGTGCACACGTGCTAAGTGAACAAACGATGGGGCATTGTAAAAAAGCAAATGGGGGCAGGGTAGGACAGCAAAGAAAAAATTTCTTCCAATCTTTAATGCTTTCACTATATTAGACATAAAAAAGCCATGTGGCCAGGATAAAGAAAGGGCATCTAGAAGGTATCAGAATCACAGCTTCTACTACTAACACTAATAATTATTAATAATAATACATTGCATATCTAGACCACCTTTTCATATGCAGAGCTCAGATAACTTTGTATATAAAGAGAGTCAACTTTTGATACTCTTCCTCTCCCTGAGTTGTACCTTTTCTCACAAATCATCCCACTGAAGTCAGTGGGACTACTCAAGGCATAAAGTGGTACTCAGTGTGAGTAAGGATGTAAGAAGCAGGCTCCAACTCCTTAAGCTTCACAACAGATTTGTTGGAGAGGTAAAGAACACAGAGAACACCTCTCCTGCCAAGGAAATGCAGCTTCCTTTAGGGTGGAACACATAGTATTTGTTCACAGGGCACAGCAACACTACACAATGGTCTGACAAGTTGTGAAGGAGAAGAGACTATCCCTTTGAAAATGCAAGGGGAATTTAGTGAGGCGGAATAGAACTACCTGAGTAGGAACATAGCCAGCACATGACGGTTGACTAGTCTGATGGAAAGAGTCATGGAATCTGTAATGGCCACAGGTGGTCAGCCTCATCTGCCACATGCCACCCCTTGCAGAGTGTCCCTTAACATTCTGCTGGATATTAGTTCAGTGTAAAGAGGGGACTTAAACCTGAACACCAGATCTGAACACCCCAGATCATTAGGGTGTTTGAAATCCAAACACACTTCTGGCTCTGGATCAGAATTTTAACTCTGGAGCCAGTATTCACTTCAGTGCTTACTCAGAGAGAAGAGTGCCACATACTGACATCCCAGCACCACTTACTATGAACATTCCTCTCACTGTCTATGTCTACATAGCAATTAAACACCTGCGGCTGGCCTGTGTCAGCTGACTTGGGCTCGCTGGGATTGGGCTGGGATTGGACTGTAAAATTGCCATGTAGATGTTTTGGTTCAGGCTGCAATCCGAGCTCTGGGACCCAGCAAGTGGGCAGGGTCCCAAAGCCCATGCTCCAGCCTGAGCCCAACAGTCTACACAGCAATATTACAGCCCCGCAGCCCAAGCCCTGTGAGCCTATGTCAGCTGACACAGGCCAGCCGCAGGTGTTTAATTGCTGTGTAGACATAGCTTTAGCCTCTCTGAGCTCCATGACTTTCACAAGATCCAAGTTATATGCAGTTTCCAGTGGCAATCGAGGCTCAGAGATTCTGTTGGGTGCTGTCCTTAGGCAAATATCTCATGACAAGTAGCTGTGTGCACAGATGAAAAAGCAAAACATTCTCTTTGCTTTAATGATAGTTGTGAACATCTGTGTGCCTCCTTTCCCTCAATTTCCAAATCTATACAACTTAGTTTTCTAGGGCTTCCAGCTGTGTAGTACCTGAGCAATGCTGGAGGTAAGAACACCATATCCAAAGGGAGATGGGAGATTTAGTTCATGAATGTTTGTCAAGTACTTTGAGAGCCTCACGTAGAAGGTGCGATATGTGCATTATGTTTTTATATATACACTTGTTTGTATACACCAAAAATTAATACAAGACTTATGTTTCAATAATTCAGTCTTTTGAACCCTTGCGCCTACCCTGCTATAAGTGAATGTGGGTCACCTATCCAGTTTGTCAACTTACATGCATACGCAAACACTAGAGCAGATTTTACAAAGTAGTGTAGTACTGTGCGCCCACGTATCAGAGTGCAAGACTGAGTCCTTTTGGGGATCGATTGCTATGAGCAGAGGCTGAAATGGAACGGGTTTGGTTCATGCCTCTGTTTTAAGGAAATTCTGACCCAGCAGGAAATTATATGGACTCAGTGTTTGGTACCTTCTATGTTTGGCTGGGTTGTTCAGATAATGAATTTGGAGACCTTCAGGTGCCATAATGGATTGGAGTTGGACTGCACAAGAATTTTACCTTTGATTAATGGCTTCCCAGGCACTCAGCACTTTCAGCAATGGCATAATAGCAATAAACATCCATTTCCAAAAAATTACTATTATATTTCAGGATTTGATACTAATTATTGTGAGGCTGGCTATCCGGGCAATTGGAATTCAATAATTTCTCAGAGAGTTAATTATAATCACAAGGCTGGGCAATTAATGATTAATTAAATTTGCTGACATTGAGTGGAAAAGAGGTGCTAGTCTTTTCATTCCTTTATGGTATAAAATGGGCAGTTATTTGTTCTGTGGATGTTCATTTGGAATGGGTGGCAACTCCTCAACATTCTAATCAATTACTTAAGCAGATTTGGGGTGTACTTGCTACAGCTGCTAAACTTCTCTTTTCTAAACCCTGAGTTAATTGCAATGACTGAGGAACTTCAAAATGATTAGTAGATTCATTTCAATTAGGAGAGGCACCCAGAAGGGGGATTGGTTGCTACAAAGAATGGGAAAAAAGAATATGAAAGTCTTCCACCTCTGTATGAACAGTTTAAATTCAGCTGGGGTCTTTATTGTCTGAAACTGTAACCAGCTGAGCATGTTTAAACGAGGAAAACTTGCACCTGTAATGGGATAACCATGATGGAGGCATCGGTGGTGGAGTGATGTAGACATGGCACAGACATGACAACTAGAACTGGACAATTTTTGAAATTTTGAAGGAAAAATGCAATGCAATTCTTTATGAAAATTTTCATGAGACTTGCATCCTGTTTGGGGCCAGCCATAGAGTTGATCAAAACATTTCAAAATTCAGAAATATAGGTGGAAATGTTCATGATTTTTGTTCCTCTTTTTTTACCAGCTGTAGTAACACAGTGATAAAAACACCTGCCCCCGTCTACGCTACAGCTTCTACCATTCGTCCGCCAGTGAAGAATTACAGATCCAAATGTTCCCAGTGTAGATACAGCTTCTGAGCACCTTTTGGTGGTTTAAATTAAATAAGTCCCATTCTGGTTCCCAGTGAACTAGCATGTTCACCACACCTGGCACTAATTGGCTGTTGCAAAAGAGAATCCAAAGAATGAATGGACCATCTTCACTCTTACCCATAGTCAGTTCTTCCAGGTAAGGTGGAGGATTACATTAGGACATAGGACTGGAAAAGACCTCCTGGATCACTGAGTTCAGTCCCCTGCTATCACAGACAATCCCATCATATAGTTCTGTTCATAAGCTTATAAAGTTGCATTCTTAAATTAGTTAGGTTGTTTGCCCCCACAGCTCCTATTGGGAGGCTGTTCCAGAACCTCACTCCTCTGAGGGTTAGAAACCTTCAACTAATCTCGAGCCTAAATTTATTCATGGCCACTTTATACCCATTTCTTCTTGTGCCAGTGTTGTCCTTTAGCTCAGAATAGCTTTTTTCCCCAGCTCTGTCTCTGTCTGTGCTGTGCCTGTTCTGCAGATAGAGAGAGTAGTTCAGACCCCAGTACTGTTAACCTAGCACCTTTCACCAGCACTAAAATCACATCTACATAGCCCTCAGCTGGGGTAAATCCAGATAGCACACTTGAAGTCAATGGAGCTACCATGATTTACATGAGCTGAAGGGCTGGCCTTCACAATTATTGGAGATGCGGCCCAAGGTAAAATTTGGATCCACGTTGGAACAGCCTCAGAATTCGTGGGTGTTTGTACCTGTCGGTTACCAGGTTTCATGGAGGTTTGTACTTCCAAGCCTATCTCTAACACTTAGGTGAACTATCCAGACCTCTTGGATGGGCAAAGTTAAGCTGTCTCAGGACAGGTTCTTGGCAGCATCTCAGCAATTCTCATTACCGGCAAGCTGTGAAATTAAAAATGGAAAGGGAATGAAAAAAAAATAATTTTTCAATCCCTAAAAGTTTGACATGTTGGAAGTCTCCTAGATCATGTCTACTAGATCTAGTGGGAGAAGATTCTTAGCTTCTCCAAACTGATCTACTCATCCTTGTTCATGGTTGGATGTAAGAAGCAGTGCACCGTTGAACGAGATATATGACCGTAGCGGTTTCTTTTTATTGAGCCCTTGCTTCCTTTCTCAGCACATTCAACCACACTACACACAGTGCGGCAGAAGGCCAGGAAATTGTCTCTGAGTGGAAAAAACTTGCTACCATTTCTATTAACTCACCCGGCAGAATCAGCTTCCCATGGAGTGTTAAAACAACTGCATTTTTTCCCGTCAGATGAATAAGCTGATGTGGGCAGACAGTGTATGTGGTTAATAGATCATTTTAAAAAAAAAAGAGAAGGTTGTTTTTAATAATAACTTGCGGTTTTCACAGTAGTGTGTGAAGAAATACAGTCACAGCATGGGGTCACCCAGACCATTAGGATACTGAATCTGTCTGTCTCAAGCCAGAGAGTTCAGGCTAAAGCAGAATTCAGCTTGTTTGAACCTGTTGGAATAGTGACCCCTGATACTCTTTGGTCTTTTGGCTAAAGCCCTGGACTAGGAGAATGCAGACTTGGGTTCTATTTTGAGCTCTACTATGACTTGTTGTGTAATCCTGGGCAAGTCACTTACACTTCTCAGGGCTTTAATTCTATCAGTGGGGTTGTGCTTACTTGATCCTTGGTCTCCTCATGTGCAGTGTCAACAGAATCCTCACTGGAATACTTCATGCTTTAAAAGGTTCTTCCTGCGTATTCTATACGTCACTGTCAGGATAGAGTGGAGCAGAGTCTTCATATCGGGTGCAAACATTCACCCTGAGCTAGATTTAGCAGCTAAATCCCAGTATATTTTTAATAGCAAATTTGAAAACAAATAGAACTGTGGCTGTTTTTTCAGGACCTCTAAAAGAGTTGCAATCAAATAATTACATAAGACACCAGACCCTTTTTAATGGGATGCACTAGGGCAGTGGTTCCTAAACTTGTTCCACCGCTTGTGCAGGGAAAAGACCTGCCACGTCCGCAGGTTCGGCCGATTGTGGCTCCCACTGGCCGCGGTTCGCTGCTCCAGGTCAATGGGAGCTGCTGGAAGTGGCGTGGGCCGAGGGACGTACTGGCCGCCGCTTCCAGCAGCCCCTGGAGCAGCGAACCGCAGCCAGTGGGAACCGCAATCGGCCGAACCTGCAGACGCGGCAGGTAAACAAACCGGCCCGGCCCGCCAGCGGCTTTCCCTGCACAAGTGGCGGAACACGTTTGGGAACCACTGCACTAGGGGATGTAGATTAACCTTTATCTGTAAACTGTTGAAACATAAGTGATGTTATATGCTACATCTGCACAAGGACTTTGATGGCCTTACGGGATGCATGCACTAAACTTCCACTTCTGAGGGCTTGAGTTCAAAACCTAAACTTAGATTAGCATTGAAATTAAGTTCCCATCCCCTGTGCACCTTTGTCTCCACTGCCATATCAGTACACAATAACTTAACACACTTCTCAGACCCTACAGAAAATCTGATCAGGACCAGTCAGACAGGGTGGCTCAGGTTGAGAAGATTCAGGTGCTTTAGCGCAGCCTTACAAAGAAGCCCACACTAATGGGGTCCCTGCTCTTTTTGATGCATTCATGTTAGTGCTAATTGTGCATTGATGGAGCCTAAGTATTTGTACCTAATATTTTCAGTCCTCCACTGTCATTAGTTTCCAGTGCACAAAATGTGCCTCCACCCTAAACCTGAAATATTGACTTCTATGGGTGAGAAATTAATTCATTCTCTATGGCACATTTAATCCATGGCTTCTCTGCTGAGACTTCCAACCAGATTAGCCCATGAGCACCACTTGGGGTGACAGCTTTTGCTATGTGGACACATAACTCAGCTTTTAAAAGTCACCACTGAAGTAGTCTTAGTCCAGTTCCCTGGGGACAGATATCCACATCACAAAAACCACCAACCCCATTGGCTGTGATTGGCAACACTGCACTCAGCAGAGAAACTAAGTGGACCATGGAGGCTAAGCTCCCCTCTTGTTTCTAGAGGTCGTTGCTATGGTCAGATAAGAGGCACGTTCATGAGGCAGTGTGTGAGGAAGCTAGCTCTGCTGATACCTATTCTGTAGACACTGAGTTTCAGGGACCAGGGCAACCAATCTGGTGTCTCATGATTCTAAGCCTCCCTTGGATCTCTCACACAGCAGTAGACCCCCCTGCCAACCCCACCTGGTAGGTGACAGCACATCATCAAGGCCTACATAGACACATACACACACAGAGAGTAAAATATTTCTACAGATGAAAACAATGCTGGAATGGGAGCAGGAGAGAAGGGGGAGATCATGAGAATCGTAATAAAAGAAACAGGCTACCCTGTGGTCAACTGCATTTTTTTCCAGGATCTGCTTATGTGACTGACCAGGCTATGTCCTTCCTGGTGCTGTCTTCAGACTCCTGCAAGGGTCTGGCTAGCTTTACCTTTAGCAAGAGCTAATGGAGCGCCCCCTTGCTTTATAGTCTCGCACTCAAAAAGCAAAGGAAGGTCAGATAAGGACAGATAATTTTTTTATGAAACAGGAAGTTTTATAATCTCCACACCTGCCACTGCTGCTCTGTGCGTAATCATTGGGAGCTTTCAAACTCTACAATTAATAGGCCTCACTTTCAAGCTGGCTTTGCAATTAATTGTGCTCCCTTTCTCTCTTTCTTTCCCTTTCTCTCTCCTCCCACCTCTCCTTCTGCAATAAAACTCCAGACACTTCCTAGTTTATTAGGATGCAAAGGAAGGATTGGGAAAAGTTCTGAATAACTTTTTAAGTGATTCCATATGACTCTCCAGCACCTGCCCTGATCACGAGTTGGAATGTGCTTCCAGTTTCCCAAATGCTCATTTATTTTCATAAACATTGTGGAATCCAGTTATTTCACCTATAAAGATCCCATTGGCAAAAAACAGGAAATTTGACCACAAGAGCCCTACCTGGTCCAGACTAAGGAACACCCAGCTGCCTGGCTCAGACTCATCTCCTAACATCCGTTTCAGGGGAATAAAAAGGAGAATTTATATCCATTAACAATTCTGCATGATGCTCTCCAGGCATATTTCTGAATTGCCTAATATCCTCTCTGTTCATTCCAATAATGCTTTGTTGTTGTAGTGATACTGAAGAATTAGGTGCTGGAGTGTTATGTGTCACAGCAATACCCCTAGTTTTGTTCTTTAGAATTTTCTTGAGCTCGGATTGCCGCTCTCTAATAATCCCACTGCTGTATAGGAGACCTGACGTCTAGCCCCTGAGCTGGCAAGACACAACAGTAGCCCTAGTTTAGGATAAAGATTCACCGCACTCAACAACAAACTATTCACCTTTTGAGTACAGAACATGATTTTGCTGCTGTGCATTCTTAGAAGGACACACTATTCCAATGGAATATCAGCATTTTAGTTCAGAAAGCTCATAACTGGATAGATTATCAGTTCTGAAGCCATTAAGATGGCTTCTGAAGGGAGTTCCATCCAGTCGACCTTGAGCAAAAGAGATAATACACTACATTTTTCCCTGATGTTCCTTGTTTCCACTGAGTCTAGTGGATGAATTTAATCCAGTACCACCACCTTTCATTTATATAGTACTTTGCATAACGATGTACTTCCAAAACTATATGCATACACAATGGAATTACTTTCCTACCATGGAAAGGCAGTCACCTCTGATGTTGCGCACCGCCCAGCAAAACAACCCAACCCCTCAGGAGAGGTAGTATAGATTATGATGTTTGTGAGACTTCAGGCTGAAAAAAAAAATGTGGGCTGCAAAGTGGTATTAAAGTAAAGAAAAATTGGGGGAAGCATTAGGGATCTTTAATGGTCCCATGAGAAAATTAGTCACTTCATTAAAACCTTGCCCTAAATGTATCCCTTGTGTAATTACATCATTCTATAGTTACAGGAGAATGATTGTGGACTGCTCTATTTTCTCTGACTTCCCATACCTTGTTTCGCAGGGTTTCATAAAATAATGATGTTTAGGTGCTTTACCTGCAGTTTCAGCAGTTTTGGTGATTTACCTCCTATTTTTAGTCTGACGTAAATTCTCTAGAAATGCACCCTCCGACTATGCCCACTGCATTGCCCTGATATATGTGCAGTTAGATTCTTTGGGAATGCAAAAGAGATGAATAGATATCAACAAATTTCCGAATTACAGAAGAAAACAAAGAACAATGGGAATTTGATTTACAATACCAACAAAGAGATAAGAATTACTGTGTACAAGACCTTTTCGAAGTTCTCCCTGGAAAACTCCCTAGTAAGAGGTTTTATTTTATTTTCTCATCCCACTTAAAATCCTGCTACGCATATATTACATGTCCTGATGAGCTGCATGTTAACTGTATTCTTGTGAATGTAACATATGGGATCCCCCCACCTTTCTTGAAAAATAAGAGCCTCCAGTACAATATGTTTCTTTCATCTAATTCATTCTTTTATCTCTTTTCATGTCATGATGGTATTTCAGGCATATATGTATTTTCTATCATGATGTTTATATTAACTAAAATATGATCAAGCACCCTGATGTCAGTGTTAATTGGGAAGAGTGGATGCCATAATGATATTGTACTAATAGGTACCGTCGTGATGCAGTAGGATTATATTTTCTTCATTTTCTAAACAGACTCTGACCTGGATATATTTTAAAGTCAATTTCTGTATGAAGGTAGCTCTAACTGATTCTGTGCCATATTTTGCAAGAATATAAATTTGTTAGCACCGCTGTTTTGACCATCTTCTAATCGGCACACCTACTGTAAATTCCCCCTGCTGTTTCAGTTGGATGTGTGATTCTTCACTTCCAGTGCTAAACTGTTGGATGATTTTGCAGTATGCTGTTAAACAGCTGTCACATACCACACTAGAATGGCTGCTTTTGAGTTCTGGAGAAATTATTCCTATGTGCATATAGTATTTAAACCACATTGAGATTAAAGGTATTTTCCAAATATATTATCATTATTTATTATTATATTATATTATTATTATTATTGAAAAGTGAGTCTCAATTACACTGGATTTCAAATTGGAAATGATTGGTTCTGTTGTTTAATTTATATCGCCTCCATCCTTCCCTCGGTAAATTAGGAATTTGATTCAGTGTTGCCAATTCTTGCAATTTTTATGACAAGCCTTGCAATATTTGATGTTTTCCATAAAGCCCCAGCTGCTGGACTGATGGAGTTATGCAAGACTCACATCTTTCTTTTTTTTCTTTTTCTTTTTTCAAAAGGAAGTTTCTAGCTGACAAATGCTTGAAAATGTGACCCCACTGCAACCTAAAGGCTCAAAACCCAGAAAGCAAAAAGAACCCAAATTTATTTTTTAAAATAATCTGATGGGATTGGAGGGGGGGGGGGCTATCTTTTTTTTAATTTTACGTGTTTTGGGTTCTCAGTATGTGGACTTTAACCTGGAATTTACAGTAACTGTGAAACTTATGGGTGAAAGAAAAATGCATCCTATGTTCTCCTTCCTCTTTTGCCCACGATATGCTAGTACAGTATTTATAGTGTATCTTGTAATTCCCATAAAGTTTCCTGACTGTTTGTAAATGAATTTTGGAATTTAAAGGAAAAATAGTAATGGTTTAAGTGCCATAAGGAACCTTTGATCTGTTGCCTTAGCAGCTGTGTAACAGGTGATGTATTCACAGGATTTCCATGAAGAGGTCTTGAAAGTGCTGGGGGATGAGGATGAAAATGAGAGGGAGGAGGTGAAGCTCAAGCAGGGCTTGAGTGAGATCCCTGAAATCTACAAACTACACCAGGAGATACTGGGAGAGCTGGAGGAAAGAATCCTCAACTGGTAAGTGACAACTTAATGGCTTCAACTCATCCTCAATATATTCAAAATATTTTGATTTTCCTTTATTCCAAGAACCATGGGCAACAGGGTTAAGATTCAAACAGAAGAAAGAAAAGATGCTAAACATCTTTAATAGGGTTTACATATAGGTTGACCAGGATGGGTAAGGAATGGTGTCCCTAACCTCTGTTTGTCAGAGAGAGATCATTTGATCATTACCTGTTAGGTTCACTCCCTCTGGGGCACCTGGCATTGGCCACTGTCCTCAGACAGGATACTGGGCTGGATGGACCTTTGGTCTGACCCAGTATGGCCATTCTTATGTTCTTATGTTGAGGGAGGTAAACTTACAGGGACACTGTAAGGTTCGGAGACTGAATTTTCTTGTCTATGCCATGTTTCTGTATTGTTATTTTACCTATCAAAAAATACAAACATCTCAGTGCTCCTGCGCTACCCTACAATGATAAACCATTGTATACAGCCCCATACTCCTAAGTAGCCCCATAAATCAGTGTGTGTGCAGCCCATCTCACGTGAACTGTCATTTGCTATCTGTTTGTACAGTGCCTAGCCCACTGGGGCCGCAATCTGGTTGAGTCCCCTAGGTGATTGTCAAAAAACAGTCTAATGTGTATGGACCGTGATAGATTCAAATACCAGGAAGGGGGAACAGGCAGAAAAAAACCCTCAGAGGCATTAAAAATATAGGAAAATATCTTTTCTTAAATTTTAGATCTCATAGAAATTGAAATACATTACAGCAATTCTCATGGCAGCTTCCTAATATTCTAGCTCCTGGATAAAAGAAACCCCCTCAGAGTTTGAACAAGCCTTTGCTGGGGTTAGCTTTCAGGCTAAACACAATCTTTCAGGGTTGCTGAGGGTCTCTGCCTAAACCAAACTGTCCTAGCTGGACTAAATCTTACCAGGATAAAGCACGTCTCTGTCTTGCCTAGACAAAGTCTTTCAGTGCTAGAGCAAATCTTTTAAGCTGGATAGGTCCCTGTCTGAGCCATGCTTCCAAACTAAAATGTATCAACTAGCTGGGACAAGCCTCTGACTAAGTCAGACTAACTTCACTCCCAAACTGACTAAATCTATGAAATCCACAGAAGTCCTCTGTCTAATCCAAACTCCCCGGCTAATCTGACTCTTTCAGAAGCTGGGGCAAGCTTTATAGCTCCTTAACTCCACCCCCACTGAACTCCAGCCAACCAGCAGTCACTTTCAATGATAGACCACTCTATCCCAGGGCGTCCACAAAATAGATTATAAATAAATAATAGTAACAAGCCTGTATGCACAGTGCAGGCAGCACTCCTGAACAGCTCTACAGTAAGAAATCAGAGTGCTCAACAGAGGAAAAGTTAAGGGGATATCATATGTGGGTTTCCATCTTCCAAGGGAATTGTTGTAAACAACAGTGAGGTTGAAAACAATTCTGTAAATGGTTATGCTAAATATGCTATTAAGAAAGGTGGGTTCCCGATCCTTTTTGCTGCTGTAGATGTTCCAGGGGCCTAAAATAAATGTGCAGTGAAAAATCTGAAAATGTGCACTGGCTTTAGACTTTAAATACTAAGCAGGCCCCTGAATCCCCAGTACCCCTCCTCACATCTGGCACTGCGTTCTCTGTTACTCCCAGGGCTGCTGGCCAGTCCCTCTGCTGTATTCTCGATCATTCTGAAATTCACGAGGCCACTGTTTAAAACCAGCCCCACAATCTCTATTACCCTGACGTCTCCTTGGCCTCTGCTCATTAGCAGCCCTGTACCCTCTGTTACGGCCCTTTTTGGCTGGCTCTCTCTCCTGTAGATAATTCACCTTCGGTACATAATTAAATTGTGTGCCCAGATGAGGAATTGTAACATGGGTAAGGAGAGGGAGCTGTGAGTGAAGGGGATCCAACGATGGAGCTATTCTCACACTAACGCCAGCACTCAGAGCAAAGGTTCTCGTTCACCCTGGTGGAATTGGAAAGCTTGCTTGGAGAAATGTGAGCTATGTGAGCCCATAAAGAGGACATTCTGCCCAGCATGTACATATATATCTGCGGTAGGTAGAGTTACAGAAAGGGGACTGGCCCCAGACAAGGCCCATTCTTCCACAGCCCATTCTGTTGCCCAGCACTTCAGTGCAGTGTTGTCCATTTCCTGACAGTTAAACCCAGGCCTTAACTGAGATCTCCTAATGGCGTTAGCAGGTATGCGGCTGATTAATAGAATTTGTGTAACCAGAATGAAGTGGGGCATTTTTTGTTACTTATTGGCTTGTTCTTCTCTTTCTGTGGCTTTAGGGAGGAACACCAAAAAGTGGCCGATGTTTTTCTCTCAAGAGAATCAAGGTTCAAACACCACACAGCATACATTATGCAGTTTGATAGGAATTTGGCTTTGCTCGATGAAACCTGCCTTAAATCTTCCCAGCTGGCTACTGTCATCCAGGCATTTGAGGTGAGGCCCCTCTCACTTCTCTATTTGCATTAATTTATGGTTGCTCCGCATTGCTTTCTCAAAGATATTCCTGCCTGCAACTTCACTAGCCTTCAGACAGGGTGTGGAGGAAGAATCTTAATGATCACTTGCAGAACACCCTCTGGAGAGACACAAGGAGTGAAATGTCCATGTGTGTGTGTGCGCGCGCGCGCCTGTGGATTTGCATGTGTGTACGTGCATGGATATATGAGTATGTTTGCCCATGTGTGTATTGGGGGAATCCAGCTCAGCCCTGTTTTTCTCTCCCCTTTCATTAATTAGCATATTTAAGCCCTTTTAAGCTGTATAAATGTTATAATATATAATTGTATAATAAGATATACATTATTATCATCATCCCTCCTCTTCTCTGCCCCTCCGTCTCTCTTCTCCTCCTTCTCTTTAAAACTGCATCTTAAAAAGCCTCTTACTGCTCCTTCTGCTGCCACCCCTACTTATTGGTCTGTCCTGCTACCCTATGAAGCCAGCATGCCTCCATAATAACCAATAGGGCGTGCCGTGGCAGGGAAACAATAACAGGAAAAAAGGCATGCAAAAAATCCACTGACAAGACCAGAGAAATGTGGAAGTCAGAACTTCTAGGCTCTCTTCCCATCCCTGCCACCAGCTCACTGTGTGGTCTTGAGTGAGTCAAGTAACCTTTCTGGCCTTGTCCTGATGGGCAAAAAGCGTGTTTTTTAATTATGTTTAGCTGAGCTGGCTTCACACAATTAACATACTGTGATGATAATCGTGGTATAAGAACCTATACAGAACAGATTGAAAAGCTCACCAAGGTGCAGACTAGTGCCTCTGAAGCCATAATGTCTAAAATGTGGCCAGCCTAGCTACAATACAGCCAGCTGATGTGTTATCCTGTATCTTGATGGGGCTTTTCAATCAAGGTAAGCTAACCTGACTGAGCTAATACAATTGAAAAGGATACTCTTTTTTGCCCATTGATATAAGGCCTCTCTCTCTCATTTTCGCCATCTGTAAAAAAGGGAATAAACAACATTTAAGTGATAGGGAGGCTGTGAGGATAAATAGGCTCTGATACTTTAAAGGTTATTTAGAATGTCAGCTCCATGAGGTATGGATCGTGTCTTCCTCTGCAGCGTGTCTGACATTTTAATAGCAATAAATCATTGCAAGAGCCATTTGAAAGACAACATTTGCCAACAGATACCTCATGGTCACTGATGTAATTTCCTGTTCTAAGCAGAGGGGAGGGCTGGAATCTCACACTCCACTGGGCAGAAACTTGGCAAATGCAGGCTTTTTATTGACAACCACTGTGCTCCTTGTCATGCTCAGCCAACCTACCCTGCACCTTCTTGTCTTCCTGATACAAACTGAGGACCAAATCCTACTTACAAAGAAGCCAGTGGGGCTTTCCTATGAGTAAGATAAGCAGCATTTGGCAGTAAAATTGAACAGAAGGCTCATCCAGAAAAAGGAGTAACATTCAGACCCTTCTTATCTCATTCTTAGAAATGTGAGCACCTAAGATTTATTACCCTTCTAGCTCATCAGCTCAGAGCTTAGGGCCCCATGTTGATTCTGCTGCAGGCCTGGCTCCCCTTGACTTTAATGTTCGGGGTTGAGGGCGCTACGTATCACCCAGAAGTTGGTCAGCACTTTGCCGGATTGGGCCCTTAATCCCCTTCATGTTGTCTAGGGCAGTGGTTCTCAAACCTTTTTTTTCGTGGACCACTTGAAAATTGCTGAGAGTCTCGGAGGACCACTTAATGATCTTTCCAAATGCTGTTTGTACTGTTAGCTAACTATTGTAATACACTTTGGATAAAAGCGCTATATAAAAAAACCTTAATAATAATTAACGTTTTTGTTGTTCTACAGATAAAAGCACACAACTTGTATTTTAATATCAGTAGCTTTACATTTCTAATAAAAAGAAAAGGAGTACTTGCAGCACCTTAGAGACTAACCAATTTATTTGAGCATAAGCTTTCGTGAGCTACAGCTCACTTCATCGGATGCATACTGTGGAAAATACAGAAGATGTTTGTTTTTATACACACAAATCATGAAAAAATGGGTGTTTATCACTACAAAAGGCTTTCTCTCCCCCCACCCCACTCTTCTGCTGGTAATAGCTTATGTAAAGTGATCACTCTCCTTACAATGTGTATGATAATCAAGGTGGGCCATTTCTAGCACAAATCCAGGTTTTCTCCCCACCCCACCCCACCCCACCCCCCCCACACACACAAACCCACTCTCCTGTTGGTAATAGCTTATCTAAAGTGATCATTCTCCTTACAATGTGTATGATAATTAAGGTGGGCCATTTCTAGCACAAATCCAGGGTTTAACAAGAACGTCTTGGGGGAGGGGGGATGTTAGGAAAACAAGGGGAAATAGGTTACCTTGCATAATGACTTAGCCACTCCCAGTCTCTATTCAAGCCTAAGTTAATTGTATCCAATTTGCAAATGAATTCCAATTCAGCAGTCTCTCGCTGGAGTCTGGATTTGAAGTTTTTCTGTTGTAATATCGCAACTTTCATGTCTGTAATCGCGTGACCAGAGAGATTGAAGTGTTCTCCGACTGGTTCATGAATGTTATAATTCTTGACATCTGATTTGTGTCCATTTATTCTTTTATGTAGAGACTGTCCAGTTTGACCAATGTACATGGCAGAGGGGCATTGCTGGCACATGATGGCATATATCACATTGGTAGATGTGCAGGTGAACGAGCCTCTGATAGTTTCTAATGTGATGGATATGCCCTCTCTCCCCCGCCACAGCAGCGCCCAAGCTGGGGCTGGGAAAGGGGGGGGGTCTCTCCCTCTCTCCCTGGCCGCGGCAGCCCCCGAGCTGGGGCTGGGAAGGCAGGGGGTCTTTCCCCCACCACAGCAGCCACAGAGCTGAGGCTGGGAAGGAGGGCCGTCTCTCCCCAGCAGCCACAGCCCAGGAGCTGGGGAAAGTCGCCTCTTTCTCTGGCTGCTGCAGTCCTGCACATCCCAAATTCCCCCCACCCCCTCTTCTAATCCCACTGCCCCCTCCCACCTACCCACCCATTCCTCCCAAGGCCACCATCTCATCTTACACGTGCGTTGTCTCCAGGGCCCAGGCACCTAATTAGTGGAGCCACTCCTGCACGGCTCCACTAATTAGGTGGGTGGCCCTTCATTCTCTTGTGTGCTGCCGCCCAGGCGTGCACCTTAGAGGGAACTATCCGCGGACCACCTGAATGGAGCTTGTGGACCACTGGTGGTCCACGGATCACAGCTTGAGAATCTCTGATCTAGGGCATCAATCAGTTAAATTGTTTTCTTCTCAAACTGCCTTTGGTGTTTTCCAAATGATTCTGACTGTCCCCTTTGCCATCCCCCCAATGCCCCTGGAGGCAGAGCAATCTCAGAGGTGCACCTTGGCCCCTGGTACACAGGGAGGGATAAGGGCTCCAGTGTTAATGCTTTTCATCAGTGTGTTGCTTTGAAGTTCAGCTACAATCAGAGTTAATAGGATTTTGATTTGAGTCATAAATCCAAGCTCAGGAGCGAACTGTGCTTTTGCTATCCTGTGGTTTCTGTTCACTCACAACTGTGTAAAGAAAGGAGTAAATAATCGTAAAATTAATGATGCATTTAAAAAAGAAAGGAAGAAAGGTTAGGGTTCCCCCCCCCCCGATTTTTAAGCTGGCGTAGCTGTTTGTAGTTTTCACTACTTTAGGTGCTAAGGGCCAATTTTTCAAAAAACAGGATTGGGGTAGCAATTGCAAAATAGGTGCAGAAATATTTGCACCTCTGTGGTGGGTTTTAAGAGTGAAATTACAGGGGAGAGAGATGGTGATCTTATTTCTGAAGTTCTAGCCAGAACCAAGGCAGCCTGAGTTATCCCAAGCCATTAAACAGCCCTTCAATGCCAGATGATCCTTATGAACCTTTAGAGTTGGCCTAGATCAGGGGTGGGCAAACTTTTTGGCCTAAGGGCCAAATCAGGGAATAGAAATTGTATGGCAGGCCATGACTGCTCACAAAATTGGGGTTGGGGTGCGGGCTCTGGGGTGGGGCTGGGGATGAGAGGTTTCGGGTGTAGGAGGGTGCTCTGGGCTGGGACTGAGGGGGTCAGAGGGCAGGAGGGGGCTCAGGGCTGGGGCAGGGGGTTGGGGCGTGGGGAGAGGCTCAGGGGATGCAGGCATGGAAGCAGTGGCATGTCCCATCTCTGGCTCCTATGCGGCGGGCAGCCCGGTGGCTCTGCACGCTGCCCCATCCACAGGCACCGCCCCTGCAGCTCCCATTGGAGCATGTAGGAGCCAGAGTGGGGCCACGCCACGGCCTCTGGGAGCTGCATGGTGTGGCCTCGACCCAGTGCCCTGGCCGGAGCAGGGACTGACCCAGCGCCCTGGCTGGAGCGGGGCTGAGCTGTTGGTGCGGCCCCCAACCCAGCGCCACAGCTGGAGCGGGGCTGAGCCGCGTGGTGTGGCTCTCAGGCCGGCTTAAAACGTCTCATGGGCTGGATCCGGACATTGGCAGTAGTTTGCCCACCCCTGGCCTAGATACATCGGTGCACTTGACTAGGTTTCCTTGGCTGAAAGATTGCTGGACCATTAATGTTGATTTTCAATAAGTCTTGGAGCACTGGGGAAGTTCCAGAAGACTGGGAAAAAACCAATGTTCTGCCAATTTTTAAAAAGGGTAAATGGAATGACCTGGGTAATTATAAGCCTGCCAGTCCGACATATATCCCAGGCAAGATGATGGAGCAGCTGATAGATAATTCCATTAATAAAGAATTAAAGGAGGGTAATGTAATTAATGCAAATTAACATGGGTTTATGGAAAATAGATCCTGTCAAAGTAACTTGTTATCTTTTTTTGATGAGATTACAAGTTTGGTTGATAAAGGTAATAGTGTTAACATAATATACTTAGACTTCTGTAAAGCATTTGATTTGGTACCGCACAACATTTTGATTAAAAAAACTAGAACAATATAAAATGAACATGGCACACATTAAGTGGATTAAAAGCTGGCTAACTGATTGGTCTCAAAATGTCATTGTAAAAGGGGAATCATCATCGAGCAGGTGTGTTTCCAGTGGGGTCCCTCAGAGATCGGTTCTTGGTTCTATGCTTTTTAACATTTTTATCAATGACCTGGAAGAAATCATAAAATCCTCACTGATAAAGTTTGCAGATGATACAAAAATTAGGGGAGTGGTAAATAATGAAGAGGACAGGTCACTGATTCAGAGGATAAACTGGGCACAAGCAAACAATGTGTGTTTTAATTCAGCTAAATGTAAACATATTCAACTAAAAACAAAGAATGCAGGCCATATTTACAGAATGAGGGACTCTAGCCTGGGAAGCAGTGATTCTGAGAAAGATTTGGGGGGCATGGTGAGTAATTGGCTTAATATGAGCTCCCAGTGGCCAAAAGAGCTAATGCAATCCTAGGAAGCATAAACAGGGGAATCTCAAGTTGGAGCGCAGAGGTTATTTTACCTCTATTTGGCACTGGTTCAACCACTGCTGGAATACTTTGTCCAGTTCTGGTGCCCACAATTCAAGAAGCATACTGATAAATTGGAGAGGGTTCAGAGAAGAGCCACAAGAATGACTAAAGGATTAGAAAATGTGTCTCACAGTGATAGACTCAAAAGAGCTTAATTTATTTGCGACATGCTTTAAAGGTTATTTAGAATGACATGCTCCCCTTTTGCTGATAGATGGAATGATTCTTAATTGCAGACAAAACGCATATCTTAAAGGTTGATAGCACTGGCCACCCAGCAGGCAATGTGCTGATCCTTTCCCGTGTCTCCCCACAGTTAAGAGAAAGGTTGATCCCTCATCTGTACACGCCCATTTATCTAGAACTTGCGGTAGCATGGGATAGTGGGCAGAGCTAGTGGACTGAACACAACATTAGGTGCCAAGAACACAAGAGTTCTGATCCTGTCTTTCCCACTGGGTCAGCGTGTAACCTTGGGCAAGTCATGTATTAACCTGATTGCAGTTCAGTTTCTGAAGATGAAATAATTACCCTCTTCAGAGAGGTGTGGTGAGGGTCTGATAAGCTACTGTTTACACAGCATTTTGAATCTATAAGACTGTCAGAAAGTGTCCCCCATCTGCAGCACCCTCTGGCATCAGCACAACCAGTATGCCAGCCTCAGTTTCCCCTTGAAGGGTTCCAGAAATAGTCCAAGCTGTCTTTCTGAGTATAAATAGCCCTTGCTGGGTTAATTTATTACAAAAGAAAACCCCATGCATATAAGCTATAAAAAAAACCAGGTCCGCCAACATACAGCCCTGGCATTTCTCAACATGCTCAGGCTCTCTGCAGCTCCAGCATCTCTCTCCACAAAGTGAGAGCCCTCACCCCAGCCTCCAGCCCTCTCTGATCCTCCAGATTCAGCTCTCTGGCTCATACAGCTAGCAGGCATCTCCCTCTGCTGCTCTCTGCCTTCAGTCCCCCCCCCCCAGCCTTCTCTGGCCAGAGCTCTCTGGCTCAGGAAGGCCAACAGTCAACTCTCTCTGCTAGCCACCTGGCAATTCCTCCCTCTTTCCAGTGAGGACCTGAGGAGCTTTCTGATTGCTGCAGGTTTCCCCAAGCAACTCTCTACAGCTCCTTCTGTCTATTCTCTGCTCAAGGAGTTCTCACCTGCCCCCTTCCTATCTTTCTTCAAGGACCTCCTCCCTCTAGAGCCCAGCTGCCCTCTTTTAAGCCTACCTGGGGAGTCAGGTGCACTGGCCTCTTCCTCTTAAAGGGCCAGTGTCACCCTGTGACAAAGACATTAAAGTGTCATATCTCTCTCTCCATCTATACTACCGTATTTCCAGAGTGCTCATCGCCAGCAGCTAAATATAGCAATAACATAAAGCATCATTGCTCTCTGAAACCAGATCTTCTTCTGTCTGCCTTCTTTGATTAGGTCATATTCCTATCACTATTAACATTGTCCCCCTTCCTCTCTTTCCAAGTCACTGCTAGAGCTGTGCAAACATTGAACAACGAAAGCTGAAGCCATATGAAACTCAGCTAGTTTGGGGAGTTGGACATGGAAATCAAACCAACTGAGGGGTTGTTGATTTTTGTTTTGTTTTGTTTTTTGTTGGAGGACTTTGGCAAGGTGTTTGGAGGATCAGCTTCCCTAATTCAGTCTCATTGGGATATTTTCCTGTATTTGGCCCACACAAGCCTGTTACTTAAAGTGAAACCCAATGGATATAAAATTTGAAAAATAGCAAAAAGGCTTATGTGAACCCAGCAAGCTTCATGCTGATTTGATTGCTTTGGCTCCTTGGATATCATTCTAAAATCTCTCTTCTGACCTTAGCTTCTGATTGGTTCTCTGCCTCTCTTTTTCTTATTTCCTCCATCTCGGCCTGAACAATTTTGTGATATTGACTATGAATGGTGCTATCAAATGATAAATTTTCCTGTATTGGTTCTTTATAGAGATGAAGATGAAGATCTAAGCTCTGATATATATGCAGCTAGGCAAATAAATGGGAAACAGCTCAGTAGCACTTGTGTAGGTAGTCACCACGGCAGATTCTCCAGGGGGTGCAATAGGCATGTGAGGTCATAATCCAGGACTCAGACTACAGAGCACTGACTGTTCTGTTTTTCCCCTTTTCTTGAGGACAGCAGAATCCTGGCAGCAGCCCCCTGAATGTGAAACACCAGTTTTTGAAAGTGGTGCAGCGCATATTCCAGTACCGCGTGCTACTCACAGGTCAGCAATATTAAAGCACTTCTAAACTTGCTATAGCAGAGACACGTCTTTCCTGCACTGTGCTGGGGCCATATGTAGATGGCAGGCCAGGGTTGGGGAGGACAGAATGCGGTCAGAACAATGGGCTGGAATCTCCAGGGAGGAACAATCTGTTTAATATATAATAGAGACATTACCATGTATTAATAGAGATAGGCCTGAGCTACAAATGTTTATCTAGGTCTGGAGAATGATTGAATTGCACACTGGACAGGCCACTGGGGGTTAATAGCAG
The DNA here is from genome assembly GCF_015237465.2 of Chelonia mydas. Lineage (NCBI taxonomy): Eukaryota > Metazoa > Chordata > Testudines > Cheloniidae > Chelonia > Chelonia mydas. The sequence goes on along the minus strand of NC_057853.1, from coordinate 19,239,882 downwards.
CTATGGGCGTTGTGAAGGGAGAAAGACCCCTATCTAGTGAGATCATGCTGAAGTGTAACTGTAGGATTGGAGTGTGCAAAGTCAGACTCTTGTAAGCCTCATTTTCCTGGATTTACGCATATTGGTATCCATGGGTAGGAAAGGAAGCATGCCCAGACACTTGTTGTCAGCACATATGTTTGATTTTACTTATGATGCCATTCATAGCTTAGCCCATACCTGGGTCACTTAAAGCTAGAGATGATCCCAAACCAAAATCCTGGAGCCAACACCTCTGAACTCTGGAAAAACTCCAGTCTAAACTTTGCCACACCACAAAATCTCTCTTTATGCTTCCCCCTATCCCTGACATATGTCACACTCTGTAGAATGCTCTTTTTCTCCTCAAGAATGTCCCCTGAGGTTCTGGCTCCTTGTGGCTGCTCCTTCTCATCCTGTCCACTGCTAATCCACTCCAGCCAAAGCTGCAGTCTGTGGGAGGAGCAGCCTTTCATACAGAGATAGGACCCAGCATCATGTCATGAACACTCAGTGCCCTGGATTAGGATATTGAGGCTTCCTATAAGGGAACAGCAGTGAATTAGTTGGGGAGGGAAGTGGTGAAATGTAACAGCACAGCAGAAGTGGTGGAAGGTCAGTACATCAGATGGAATAACAGGAAACCAGAGAGCATTAGATGTAAAGATAAAGAACCATATTGGGTGTATGTATGTGTCTGGGTGGGGAAAGATGGGAGATGACCTAAGTGTGGGACAGGGAGAAGGAAGCAGTAAATCCGTCCCATACTCAACAGCTGATAAAAGGAAGAGCATATTAGAGGGACTCCTATAAATGCACCAGAACAAAGGGATTGTCTGAAATTATATTCACAGCACAGATTAGCAGCAGTTTCATCTTGCTCCAAACACATTGATCAAAGATGCAACTCATTTTTCACAGCTGTTTCTGCTTTTTTAGTAACAGTGACTCAAGTGAGCACTACATACCAGTAGGAGGATATTTTGGACTGACTTGCTTCCCTCTCTGGGTATATCTACACTAGGCAAGGGAGCCTTTCAAGAAACAGCAGTTGCGTGTGACATTTAGCTGTCTTGCTTTGTCCTTATAGAGGTTTAGTGCATCCATACAGCAACACTATTCTGATAGAATGGATTTAGTGTGTCCACACACACAGTGCCCCTTACCACCACCGTATATTCTGGGACTTCAGGTGCACTTAATCCTATGGGAGCCAGCACTATTGCTGAGAGTTTTAGGGCAGTTATCAAACACAAGGAACTGCATTGTCAGACAAAGTTAGGAGAAGCAGTGCAGCTGCAATGCTTGTGGCTTCCCATTCACACTTGGGAGAAACTATTGTAGATAGTATTGTAGATATCTACTGTAGATAGCACTGGTTCACGCAAACATGAGATAGTCTTTGTTCCGGGCATTGCAGCCAACTGGTATAACCAATGCTTGTAAATCACCGAGGATGGCTGTTGCATGCAGATACAAGGTATTGTATAGGCATTGCAAGACATTCTAAACACTGGAAAAAGGCTGATGTAGTGCCCATCTTTAAAAAAGGGAAGAAGGAGGATTCTGGGAACTACAGGCCAGTCAGCCTCACCTCAGTCCCTGGAAAAATCATGGAGCAGGTCCTCAAGGAATCAATTCTGAAGCACTTAGAGGAGAGGAAAGTGATCAGGAACAGTCAGCATGGATTCACCAAGGGCAATTCATGCCTGACTAATCTAATTGCCTACTATGATGAGATAACTGGTTCTGTGGATGAAGGGAAAGCAGTGGACGTGTTGTTCCTTGACTTTAGCAAAGCTTTTGACACTGTCTCCCACAGTATTCTTGCCAGCAAGTTAAAGAAGTATGGGCTGGATGAATGGACTATAAGATGGATAGAAAGCTGGCTAGATTGTTGGGCTCAACGGGTAGTGATCAATGGCTCCATGTCTAGTTGGCAGCCGGTATCAAGTGGAGTGCCCCAAGGGTCGGTTGCAGTGGGGGAGATTTAGGTTGGTATTAGGAAAAACTTTTTCACTAGGAAGGTGGTGAAGCACTGGAATGTGTTACCTAGGGAGGTGGTGGAATCTCCTTCCTTAGAAGTTTTTAAGGTCAGGCTTGACAAAGCCCTGGCTGGGATGATTTAATTGGGGATTGGCCCTGCTTTGAGCAGGGGGTTGGACTAGATGACCTCCTGAGGTCCCTTCCAACCCTGATATTCTATGATTCTATGAATGGGTGGCTGCAACAGTTCATCTAGTTTAGAAAAGTCATGTATGCTAGCAGATGCCCTCGGATGATAGGACAGGCAGGGTTTGTTAAGGTACAGTCATTCAATTTCTCTGCACAGTGTGAAAAATAAAATACACTGGCTCTTATGTTCACAACTAGCTGTTTCTACCCAGATAAGGAAAGGTATTTAATCTCAACACTGATTGCCAATTACTGTGCTACCGCCAAAAGGAGTTGCCCACATTAGTTAAATGTCTCTAGCCAAGTGCAGAGCATGCAGCTGGGAAAGGGAAACCTAAATACGGCATGCTAACACAGCACATTACCTCCCTGCCAGATTAGGCATTGAAAGGCACAATAGCAGACGCCTCCTAACCTTCCAGAATCCAGATGAGAGACCAGTACAGTTACGAGGTGTGGGAGGGTCTGGAAGAAGTTGAACTCACATGAGCGGGGGAGACTGAGGACGGGGGTGGGGGGGGATGTAGATCTGATTCTCAAATGTGAAATTTGGGGGCTTGCATGAATCAAAGAGCTAATTTAAAAGAGTAGATATTTTCAGGATTGGGATTTTATAAATAAAAGCACCCAGATACTACAGTGATGAGGGTCACATAAGGAACTAGAGAGAGAGAGAGAGAGAGAGAAATACCCTGACTCACACGAGTAGCCCTACCAAAGCCAATGGAACTACTTGAGTGGGTAAAGGTTTGCAAGATTGGCCTTTAAGTAAGATTTCTATTATATATAGTTTACAGAATCTATTTTCAAATTTTAATTTAGCTCCAGTGATCATTACTGAAATTCTCTATGTACAGAACACTGGAACGTTGAGAAATATTGAATTGTACTACTATGTCCACATAGTCCATTTTCCTATGAATATAGGAAATCAGTAATTATATTTAGTACCATGCTTTCAAATGGGAAAATAGAAAACATTCATCAGAAGATCATTTATTATCAAACTGTGTCACACTCAGCAGCTTCTCTTGGCTGAGAAACAGGGAAACATTTTAGTTAGTTCCAGTTACGAGGTTTTACACCTGCCATGTTTTGCTTTGAATCTCAGATTTGAATGAGTCCAAAAATATCAAAAACAAAAATTGGTAAAAAAAAAAAAAGCCAGGTTTAAATTTGGAAGGAAATTAAATCTGTCCAGACCTCCCTTTGTTTCCTAGATAGATGATTTCATAAAAGAGTAAAGGGTTATGGGATATTATGTTTGTGTGTTTCAGCTAGTCAAACCAAACTCTTTAATTATCTGGGAATTTACTGGGTGTTCTATATCTGATTGTTTCCTACAGATTACTTGAATAACCTTTGTCCTGACTCTGCAGAGTATGAAGACACACAAGGTAATTTCAAATGGCTAGAAGAGAAACTTTTATTTAGTATTATAAATAACTAGCAATGAGATCTGTCCCAGGAATATGTGAATGAAGCCCAGACTGCAATGGCATAGGTCTGATCTGAGGTCTCACTGCTAATTTAGGGGAGATTGCCTCTCCAGTATAAACTCTTTGAGCAGAGACCATACCTTTTTGTGTTTGTACAGGGCCATTTATATTAATTATTATTAATACAACAACTTATGGCATGACCGTCAACTCCCAATGGTATCAGAGCAGGCTGTGTCTGACCAGTCATACATTCAAAATGACCAAACTATATTATGAAAAAATCTGCTAAGAAAATCTGAAACTTCTGGATAAAAAATGAAGAGGTCTGATTTTTCTAATAGGAAAAAATATTGGCCAGAGTGATGCTGTGTTCATTCGTACAGCGTGATCTCAGGTTACATGGGCCTGACTGTTCTCTTACACAAGTGTAAATCAGGAGTAACTCCACTGGCGTGAATGGAGTTTATAGCAGTGTATAAATGGTGTAAGTAAGATCAGAGTCAGGCACAATGAGTTTGAAAGGCACAATATAAAGCTGCATTCTGTCCTGTTTCCGTATTTCATGTGGATAATGGCCTGAGGCAGGGTCTTCTCACAGAAATGGAAGTTCAAATTCCAATTCAGCGGCCGGTCGGTCGTTTCTGGTCATTGTCAGAGGCCTATGGTCACATTAACAAGGAAACTTGACCCACCTTCTAATACTGTGAGGAAGAAGGAGGAGGCAATCTTTCAAAGCAGGTTTGAGGTCATGTGCAGGGCAAGTGAGAGGGAGGTCAGACTGCTGTTATCTGCCTCCTACCTTGCCTCCTCAGCTTGTGAATAAATAAAGGCAAGCATGAGCCACAGAACTGGGATCCAATTCCATATTTCAAAAACTCAAAGTTCTGAATTGTTTGGGCTCAGCACATTGGGCTAGCCAGAGAATTTTAATCCAGATCTGTATTTAGGGATTCTGGAAGCCACCTCCACCTGCCCAAAATTCAAGGTTGATGAAGGATTGGTTCATATCCAGCTCTAGAACAGAGAGCAGAGCAAAGTCTCTGACAGTCCCTTGCTACTTCACAAGCACAAGCAGTAAAGATCTGGAGGTGAAGATTTGGGGCATTCCTATAGCTCCAGCATGCAGAGCCTACAGATAGAGAACTGAGTGAACATAAGCATAGCTCAGACTTTTTGGTTCATTCCCAGAGCTCAGCCACCAGCTAAATCCTAGTCCAGTCTTGGCATACCCATGCTGGGTATGATATTTCTGAAGTGAAGTGGGATGGCCGGATGTGTTTATTTGCATGCCATTACCCAGAATGAACTTGCAGCTCACCATTGTTTTGCACTGGTGCTGATGCTGCAGAGGTCTGGAATCAGCAAGAAGGCTTGGCCTATACTTGTTCCTTGAGCTCTGACCAGCACACGTACACTTGAGAGACAACGTATCAAAATCAGCTTGTTCAAAATAAAGAACAAATGAGGTGCTCAGCACCTATCAGGATATGGTCTTCTAGTTGCTTTGGAATAATCTTCATGGGCTACTCCCACTGAAGTCAATGGGAGTAGTATGAGGTCACAGGGGGATCAAGGCTAATGTTATATTAATCAAGCAAATACTGTTCTCGGGCCATCCAGTGTGAACCTGGAGTAACTAAATTGAAATGAATTGGGTTACTCCTGATTGACCTTATATATAACTGAGAGCAGAACTTGGCCCACCATTTAAAGCACTAGCCATAAGCTAAAGATAAACTGTCATGCTTACAAAAAACTGCTACTGGAAGATATGTCACAAGATGATGTGGTGAAATTCAAAAGCACTTAAAGATGGTCCCATGAGCTTTCTTGTTTGGGGCAAGCTTGGCTCATGGTATTATAGCAAGAGGGAGACAAAGGGAAGGAAAGAGGGGACCCGATGTGGAAAGCAAGTAGGACTGTTTGGGATCCTAGTTATTAAGGGCAGCTTGCCCCTGAAGGTGCCAATGCAGCTTAGCCAATGCATTTCTTTAAAAGATGTATTTATAACAAGGTGGGATATAGGTTGCTTTTTCTAACCTCTCATGTGCTTTGTGCCTTTCTGTGTTGCTTCACCCCTCAGCTGCCTTACTCATTGTCTCTGAAATTACGGACCGAGCCAACGACAGCATGCAGCAAGGGGTGAGTTGTGATTTGATGATTGGTACTGTCTTCTCTGTGAGTTTGCTGAGGAGTGTGTCACCCCACTGTACTATCCCAGAAACCCAGATCCTTTAGCCGAGGGTAAGTACTCCACGGTGTGCTCCAGATCTAGGCTCCATGGGTTAAATTCTGCTCTTGTTTATACTGGAGTAAATCTAGAGCAACTCCACTGACTTCAGCATATTTTGCAAGATGTAAGCCAGTGCACAATTCAGCCCAAAGTCTTTGTTTTCTCTTTGGCTGTGGGTGTGTTAATATTGCACACTGAGGAATGAGTGAGTGGGACACTGTAAATTTCATGGACTCTGCTTCCAATCTGGGATGTATACAGGTATGTAACCTTAGTTAAAGACATCATAGGTCTGATCTTGCTCCCACTGATGTTAACAACCCTGATTCTGAACTCACTAAGGGTATGTCTACACAGCAGAAGCTGTGCATGGGCTAACCTACCGGCGCTAGCTTGAACCAGGCAGCGTGGGTAACAATAGCCGTGACAATACCACAGTGTGGGCTTCAGTGCAGGTCGTAGAAGCCTGGCATGGACCCTGGGTATATATTCGGCTTGCTAGCCAGATCTGAAACCCATGTTGTGCTGTCTTTACTGCTATTGTTGCTTGTGCTAGCTGGATTCATGCTAGTTTGAGCAGGCTACCCTGTACAGCTTTTACTGTGTAGACATACCCTTATGTGGGTTATAGGTTTTTACTAATGTATAATTCCATTGACTTCAGAGGAGTTACTCCTGATTTACTCTCATGTAGATCACAATCCAGTACAGTTGGACAAGATTTTCAAATATAGGATCCTATTAGATTAGGTGTCTAAATACAGATTTAGATATCTTAAATAAATTACCTGATCTTCAAAAGTGCAGAGCACTCAGCAGCTCCCACTGAGGTCAGTGTGTGTTACTAGCACCCTGTGGCTGGAGATTAGAGCCCCAGGATGTTAGCAAAGATAGTCTGCAGATAACTGTTCTTCTAGCCATTTGCTCACAGAGAGCAAAATCCTGTTTCCATGTAAGTCAATAGGAGTTTTGTTATCTACATTAATAAGAAGCAATATCAAGTTCAGAATACAGGAGGTACTGGGCTTGATCCTGATCTTACATATATTGGTTTTATACCAATGGAACAAGTTCCACTTGAGTTTTTGGTAACGAGTACTTTCCCATTGGTTCCAGTGGAGTTCTTCCTGATTTACATTGGAGTGGCAACATGATCAGGGCCACTGTGGTTCTCTATACTGCATTATACCAGCCATTTTTATCTTATATAATTTGATCGGGGGCTCAATGCTGTCCTTGGATGCATGTTCTCAATTCCATTGACTTTAGCTAAAGCACAAGAGACAGAATTTAACCCAAAGAGACAATTAAGAGCACCACAGGTTTCTACGGTGCCTTGAAACACTGCCTTAGAAATACCTTCACAAACCAACATAAAATATTAATAATGCTATTTGTGAAGCACATGCTCCTCCTCTTACCAAGGCACTCTGGCCTCTACACTAACCATTCAATTATTATTATTATTTTATTATAAATAATATGTAGATTTTAAGGTCAGTGACCTTCTGTATACCTTGTGGCTGAAATGAAGCATATCTTTTAGGAGGCCTCTAATCTGAATTTAAAGACTTCAAGGGACAGGGAATATATCATATCTAGGGTCTTCCCAAATTCACGGCCATGAAAAACTCATCACAGACCGTGAAATTTGGTCTCCTCCTGTGATATCTGGTCTTCTGTGTGGTTTTACCCTCTACTATACATATTTCATGGGGGAGACCAGCGTTTCTCAAATTGGGGGTCCTGACCCAAAAGGGAGTTACAGGGGGGTTGCGGTATTGCCACCCTTGTTTCTGTGTTGCCTTCAGAGCTGGGCGGCCAGAGAGTGGCAGCTGTTGGCCAAGTGCCCAGCTCTGAAGGCAGCGCCCCGCCAGCAGCAGCACGGAAGTAAAGGTGGCAATACCATACCATGGCGTCTTTACTTCTGCGCTGCTGCCTTCAAAGCCGGGCGGCTGGAGAGTGGCAGCTGCTCACTGAGGGTCCAGCTCTGCAGGCAGCAGCATAGAAGTAAGAGTGGCAATACCCCTTGAAGCCACCATCTCTAGCTGCCCAGCTCTGAAGGCAGCGCCACCACCCCCAGCAGCAGCTCAGAAGTAAAGGTAAAGGTAGCAGTACTGCAACCCTCCCTACAATAACCTTGTGACTCCCCCCATAACTCCTTTATGGGTCAGGATCCCTACAATTACAACCCTGTGAAATTTCAGATTTCAATAGCTGAAATCATGACATTTATGATTTTTAAAATTCTGTGGCCGTGAAATTCACCAAAATGGACCGTGAATTTGGTAGGGCCCTAATCATATCCCTGGGGAAGCTGTTCCAATGCATATTTACCCTCCCTGTAAAAATTCACATTTTATGTCCCGTTTGAACTTCGCTGACTTTACATTTCCAGCCTTGGGATCTTGTTATGCCTTTGTCTGCTAGACAAAGAACCCATCAGTACCAGATACCTTTTCCCTGTGTAGGTAATTATATACTGCCATCTAATCACCTCTTGCCCGTCTCTTCAGTAAGCTAAATAATAATAATGATGATGATGATGACGACGACAATCATTCATACTTCATAAAATGCACAATCCAAAAGATGAGCAAAATAGACAAACATCCTGGCATCAATATGGAAAGGAAGAGGAGAATGATGTGAATTAAAGTATCAAACAAGTGCTTTTGAGAAAGGTTTTATTTTCAGACAATGATTTTAAAAGCCCGTGATTTTAAAGGTGACAAAATGGATGGATTTAGGCAGAAGCTATGGGGCATGAAATCCACCCCTTTGGGGCTGCCACAGCAACATACTTGTCACCTGCTGTCCTAGGGATTCTCTAGGTGCCCTGCCAGCATGAGGAATGAGAGCCTTTGGTAAGAAGTGGAACCCCAAGTGTTCAGCATGTAAATCCACATTGTCTTTCATCTTTTAAAAATGAAACCTTCATGTTTTGTTCAGAGGAAAAGTGCAAGCAGCTGTTTGCAGCACATGAGTCCTTGGAGCCAAGAATGTCAACTTTTGCTCACATCTGGCAAGCTCTGATGCTCAGGTTTAAAAGTCGTGTCTCTGGTATGCGCACCAAGGCCATAAATACGCCAGCATTTTCATGAGCTGTTTAACAGCACAGATTTCAGTGACACTCTCCTCACGGATCGAGACCAATCCTCCGCCGCAACTTTTAATGTTTTTACAGCAGAGAGATAGGCAGCAGGTAAAACTGGTCCTATGTTTCTGAAGGGAAGAAAACTGCTTTAGCAGAACTGCTGTGAGCAGTGCTAGGGGAAGAGACTGAAACTCTAATCCAGCTCCCCTTGAAGCCAATATTAAAAGCTCCGTAGAGTTCCAGAGGATCAGGACTGATCCCAACATTTTTTGCCATATGACCTGAGCAGGTTTCTCTGTTCATGCAGAGATGGACTCCAGCCACGAGAATTGGATCGGTAGTTTAGGACCTAGGGTTTTGGTTTGCCCTGATAACGTGCACCACAGATAGAGGCCATTTGCAAAATTCTGATCTCGTTCTGAACATCCCAAAGTTCAGGGATGTTTGGATATGTGATTTTTGGTGTAAATCCATTTCCACTTCTTTGTTTTAAAGTTTATTCCTTTTTCTTTGCCATCTATCTGGGAACAAATCTCTGTTATCCCTTAGTACAGCAGTGTCACACATCTGGTCCAATTAGTGTATGTATGTGACCTCCCATGACATATTCAAATTCTGCAGAAGCTAAACCTTCATCTCAAAAATAGCACCAGAAAGATGAACTCTTCCATACTTGGAAGCATAGATTCAGTTCCTATACAACTGGCTCCCTAATGCTTTCCTTCCCCCATTTCCTCCCCTGGGGGGCACATCAGAGAATCTGCGCAGCATTTGGAGATTCTTTGGGCATTATAGAAGTGGTGGACTGTATAATTTTTGCTGATTAGGAGTTTATTTCAGAACCATTTCCTCTAAACTTCTATATTGACTTACTTTATTTTTATCATATTATTATCACAATAATAATATCATATTATTAAACCAGTGACATGGAAGAGATTAAACACAATTTCCTCCTTCCCCAACTTCTGTAAATGCACTTGGTTTTTTTGAGGGGCAGGTTTCTTGAGAGTCAAATTGCTGGTCTTGGAAGCTGTATTCCCGCTATCGTAACCCACTCATATACAAGCAAACACAAATCCGCAGCTCCTTCTTCTCTTATTCATAGATTATCAATGCAAAGCAATTAACAGCTTACAGAACAGACTCAACAGAGTCATTCCGAATACAATATTAATAACTTGACGTGTACCTGGATGAATTCCTAGACTATAATTTAGACTTGGGATAGGAGGGAGAGTCCTGTTGGTACTAACACATTATCCTACACTTCCAAATCTAACAGGAGCATTGAATTACAGCCTGTGTTTTCTATGGCACACCAAGCATTAATTTATTAGCTTTTTCTTTAATGGTAACAATACTCTAGCGCCTTTTCCCCTAGCAACTTTTATCCCAGGAGTTCAAAACACTTTACAAATATTAATTAGCCCCACAGCACTCATGTGAGGTAGGAAAATATTTGCATTTTACATATGCACGAATAGAAGCCCAAAGTAGACCACTGTCACACAATATTAGAGGCACCTATTGCTCTAAGTAAGAGGCATTCAGGACTTTGAGCTAAGAAAGGGACGTATTACCCTTTAAACCTCTACAGTCTATTACAGGTCCTGAGGCACTAAGAGTTATACATCATAGTTGCTGTTAACTACTGGTAAATTCCTAAGGAAATTTGTCCACATAGACAAAATGATAATAACTTCATTGCCTTATGGAAGCTGTAGTTCATGGCTAAGCTAGCCAGATATGAATTTCCTATATCTGCAGTATTAATTGGGTGGTGCTGTTTTTTGACTCCTGGGTCCTAGCTTGTAAATGTGAATTGGAATACGGAGAGTTATTAGCATTGTTTAATGTAGGTTGAATGGGATGGGTCAGAGTATTGGTAATAGACTATGAAGTCTTTCATTTCTAGGTCACTGGTTTGAATCTTGACAGAATAAGCACTAAAAGTAATTATCATTTATGGCTGTTTGGTTGAAATGAGATTTTGAATTTTAAAATATTAACAACTTGATTTGTTTTGCTTGAAATTAGGAATGCTTGTTCATGAAAATAGAATGATATCCTGATACTTTGCAGGCTTGTGAGCAAATAAAATCCTTGGAATACGACTCAGTCTTGAGTGTGTTGCTGATCTGGGCTGTTACACGGTCTTTTGGAAAAACAAAGCTTTTCAGTTTAGTTTTTAGTCTCAATTTAGGACTGTAACTTTTAACATGAAGGTAAACCCATTGCATTGGGCAGGACAAAAACAAGCCATCGTGAGCCGCAGCACATCATGTCCTGTCTCAGCATTGAGACATGAAGACATCACACTGGCCTGAAATATTTTCAGGACACTCTGAAGGTCCTGAAGACGAGACTGCAGGATGCATAATGAATAGTGCCTTCTGAATCTGTATCGACAAGATCATAGACATACCTACTTTACCCAACTCCTCTCTTTGTCAATGATCCTAAAAGAATATAAAATGCACTGGAATCATCACTAGAGGGACTTATAAGAGATCTCAGTTATACCCATGCAATCCCATTGACTCTGATATTTAGGGAATATCCTGATGTAGATCAATGAAGGGTGAGGGGGAGCAGCCCATTGTCTACCAGAGCAGAAAACTGCAGTCAAGACAGAAAAGCTGTTAGACAATGGAGCATTTTCCCCTCTTTGCAGTGACCTGCATCAGGATGGTCCCAAGGCGGATGTCGGACTCTGTGGCTTGCACAGATATATAGCTGAAAATTTAGCCCAAAAGCAGTTAGTTTGGGCAGCACAGTCCTAATTTTTAGCCCTGAATGTATTCCAGTGAGGTCCCATTGCTGCAGCTGGGCAGCTGCTTTTGGTCTCCTACTGCAATAGTGATCAGAAGAAATCCTGACTAAATCTCCTGAGCTTGTCATCCAGATCCCTTGGTATCCAGGATTTCAACAGTACCATCTGCCAAGTAAAAAGGGGCTGGGGAGGGTGGAATGTCACCCTTAACAGAGAGACCTGAGATGCTGATAGAGACTCTTTACCAAAGTTTTCAAAGCATGACAAGAATTAAAACCTCTTCCCTTCCCCCAGCACAAATAAGTGCCTTCTGATTGATACCATTCCTTTAATGGGAGCATCGGTTTGCTTAGATTCATTTTACGTGCCGAGTGCTAAGTGGATACAACTTGCCCCCGCTCGTTTATTGTGCCTGCGCTGCTCAGGCCAGGTAAGCAGGGAACAGTATCAGACTTTGGTAATGAGCTCCCTGATCTTTGCAAGGCTTTTGAAAGGAAGGACTGTGCTCGCTAGTTAACCTTTCAGACCCCTGGTACAAATCTATTAATCCTGAATGCAAAAACCCCAGATAATCCTAGTAATGGTTCTAAAGTATAAAGACGTGCTTTCAATTACCCTTGTCACCTCAGCAAGAGCAGCTATTTGGTAAAAGGAGACAGCAGTGAGTGGGCCCTTAGGGGGTGTATTTACGGGAGAGAGGAGCAGCATACTTTGCCTCCAGCTCCTGGCTTCCTGGGTTGTGGAGGAAGAATGTCACTACAGAGTGTAATGTATCCATGTATTTATGGACTATAAGGTGGATAGAAAGCTGGCTGGATCGTCGGGCTCAGTGGGTGGTGATCAATGGCTCGATGTCTCATCGGCAGCTGGTATCAAGTGGAGTGCCCCAGGGGTCGATCCTGGGGACGGTTTTGTTCAACATCTTCAGTAATGATCTGGGTGATGGGATGGATTGCACCCTCAGCAAATTCGCAGCTGACACTAAGCTGTGGGGAGAGGTAGATATGCTGGAGGGTAGGGATAGGGTCCAGAGTGATCTAGACAAATTGGAGGATTGGGCCAAAAGAAATTGGATGAGGTTCAACAAGGACAAGTGCAGAGTCCTGCACCTAGGACGGAAGAATCCCATGCACCGCTACAGGCTGGGGACCGACTGGCTAAGTGGCAGTTCTGCAGAAAAGGACCTGGGCATTACAGTGGACAAGAAGCTGGATATGAGTCAGCAGTGTGCCCTTGCTGCCAAGAAGGCTAATGGCATATTGGGCTGCATTAGTAGGAGCGTTGCCAGCAGATCAAGGGAAATGATTATTCCCCTCTATTCGGCACTGGTGAGGCCACATCTGAAGTATTGCGTCCAGTTTTGGGCCCCCCAGTACAGAAAGGAGGTGGACAAATTGGAGACAGTCCAGCGGAGGGCAACAAAAATTATTAGGGGGCTGGGGCACATGACTTATGAGGAGAGGCTGAGGGAACTGGCTTATTTTGTCTGCAGAAGAGAAGAGCGAGAGGGGATTTGATAGCAGCCTTCAGCTACCTAAAGGGGGGGGGTCCAAAGAGGATGGAGCTAGGCCAGTGGAACGACTGAGCTACGCTGTTCTCAATGGTGGCAGATAACAGAACAAGAAGCAATGGTCTCAAGTTGCAGTGGGGGAGGTCTAGGTTGGATATTAGGAAAAACTATTTCACTAGGAGGGTGGTGAAGCACTGGAATGGGTTACCTAGGGAAGTGGTGGAATCTTCATCCTTAGAGGTTTTTAAGGCCCGGCTTCACAAAGCCCTGGCTGGGATGATTTAGTTGGTGTTGATCCTGCTTTGAGCAGGGGGTTGGACTAGATGACCTCCTGAGGTCTCTTCCAGCCCTAATCTTCTATGATTCTATGATCAGTAATGGGCACTGTGTTGGGATAGGAAGCGGCAAGTGGGAGCGTCATGGGCAGACAGATGTATTGTAATCCAACCACAGGTGGGGAAGCAGCTCAATAAAGCCCCACAAAACTGTTAGGCCCCAGTAGGTCAATCTGGTCCTAAAATCCCATTTGGCCCTACCCTGTCTGGGTGTCTCTGCTTTGACTCCAAACTGCTTAATGTCAATGTTATCTCTTGGTGGGGAGTGAAGGGAGGGTACGTCTGCTTATCTAAAGAACAATCACCATCCCACCTCCTAAACTCTCTTTTTCTCCCTCAGGAAAACTTGCAGAAGCTGGTACACATTGAGCACAGTGTCAGGGGGCAAAGCAACCTCCTCCAGCCAGGAAGGGTGAGTGCTGCAGTCGGACCTCCTGTGATAAGGACATTGTTTTCCACCAGCTTTATTTCTGTCTGTATGGATGGCAAGCTTTCAGACCTCATGTCTACAGGTGTTGTTTACTGGGCCGTTCCGATAAGAGTTGAAGCCCTGTTTTATGTAAAAGACCTTCACTCTGCCAGCACTGAGACAGACATGCCAAGTGTCTCTTGTTAGGAGCGACAGGAGTAGCCCCTATTTTCTAAGCAAAGTAGCAATCAGTTTCCCAATGTAGCTGTCCCCAAAGCTCACCAATACAGTGTATTTCATTAGAGTCACTATCATTTTCCCCATAATGTCCATGTTTAAAGTTCTCAAGTGCTGGCAAGTACAGACTGTTGGCCTCGGAGCTTTGCAGTTGTATTTGGCTGGGTGAAAAGCCTGGAGTGAGGGAAAATGGCGTGTTTTCATTATTGTTATTCTTCTCATTCCCCAGAGGTATTTTTCATGTAATATATAATTTATAAGTGATACAGAAATAGAAGTATCACATACAGACACACACACACACTGTACCTAAATATCTCTTCACTAGCTTTGCCTTGTCTTCCACATTGGATTCAAGCTGCTTGTCCTCACTTTCAAGCCCTCACAGTTCAGCTCCCCTCCCCCCATCCCTCTGCTTAATCTTCCTTTCTTGAGCCCTACAAAACATGAAACTTCCCTTCAGTATAACAACATCTTAAAACAAAAACTTTAGGTAACTCTCAAAACGTGCATACTACTAATCTAAGGAACCGCAGAATCTCACCATTGCAGCCCTCATCTACCTTTTCCTCTACCACGCTAGGTAATGTTTTAACTTGGGGCCTGATTTTACCATCCCTAACTCATGAGATTTGCAGGATTGGGCCCTTCAATTGTAAACTATTCTGGAAGGGAACACTAGGTCAGATCCTGATTTCATTTACAGCAGTGTAAATCTATACTAATTCCATTGACTTCAACGGAGTGACTCTGGATCTACTCTCGGGTTACTGAGATCAGAATCTAGTCCATTGTCTTGGCTGGTGTGAAAAGGAGCCTATGTATCTGTGGTACTGTATAAATAATAATAATTATATGGGGAGAGAGATTGTTTTTTATACACACACACATATGTGCATATATGCTGTGATTCTAATACTCTTACAGCCCATGTTCAGCTGGTGTTTGTTGGTTCATTCTCATTGTAGGGGATATTTAAAAGGTGAATGTCCTTTTCTCGGAGTCCGTTAAATGTTGGCTCCACTACCCTTGACAGAGTCTTTTCTGTATAAACACAGCTGATAGTGGGGAAGCGAAGTAAGCAAGAAACTGCCCTGTCCCTGACAAATGTATAGTACTGGTATGAAAGTAAATGGTAAAAAGGAGCAACACTGACACTTGGCTGACCCATGACAGATAGGACTGATCTGAATAATGAATAGACCTCATTGTCGTGAGAAGGATCGGGCTAGCAGAGACAGGAGTGTTAGAATCTCCTCCCGTAAAGGCAAAAGCATTTAATGCCCTCCTTTCACTTTGAGGGGTGTTCGGTGTTCACAATAATGATACTGATAATGTTTCCTCCCTCAGGAGTTTCTGAAAGAGGGAACACTGATGAAAGTGTCCGGGAAAAACAGGCATCCCCGGCATTTGTTCTTGGTAAGGATATTTCATTGGTTTGTTGCCTTTCTCATATCATATCATGGGTTTCCATGACTACTAAGGAGACTGGATATGGCCCTGAACTACAGCTGAGCTTGTGCACATTGGGGCTGCCAGGTAATTTAAATAGTACTGGTGATATAACGTATTGGCGTGTGTGAATGAGTGAGAGATGTTGACTTCTAGGATGTAATTTTCAGAAGGGCTCAGCACCTACAACTGGCACCAGAATTTCAGAAGTGCTCAGCACAATGGAAGTGGCTGCGTTGCAGGGCAGCATTTCCTCTCTGACTTTGGACTAACAATTAACTCAGTTTCTCCTCATCTTGAATATCCCAACCTTCCAGCCTAGTTTGGTTGCTCCAGTGACTTGGCCTTCCAGCTGTGTCATTAAAGAAAAAAATTCACCCCTTTCAGGGTATCCGAGTCCAAAACACACACACACACACACGAGTCTTCCACCCCCAATCCCAAGCTGGGCACAGCCCTTCCTGCCTGAGGGTCCATCTGTCTTCACTCTGGGGAACTTCAGACACTCTTCAACCTATGCTTTGGGCTTTGCTCTCACCCCTCAGGCCCTCCTGGGCTCCTCTGAGACTCTCCCTGCTCTCTACCAAGCAGTGACTCTCAGGCCTTCCTACTTAGAGTCTCCCTTCTCTCCACAAGTTTCTGTCTTATCTCCATACCAGAAGGCTGGACTTAGCAACATGATCTGTCTGCCCCGTGACTGTTCATTTTCTCCACCGAGGAAGGTGAGCTAAGGGTGTCATAGGTGGAGCTGGACCAGTCTCCCCTTAAAGGGCCAATCACCCTGTGACAGGCTGGGTGCTGAAAACCAGACTCTAATTGGGGGAACTGAGAACTTGAAAATCTGCCCCTGAGCTCTTCTGAAAATTTGGTCCCTAGTGTCTGACCAACAAAGAGGATAAGGAAGCCACTACTAGCAAGAGCTAAAAAAAATTATTTTGGCTTAAGCCGTAGTTTTTGGAGTTCAAGGATGTGAGTTCTAGTCCCAGTTCCCCATTTGTGCATGAGCGTATGGTATCTAGTTATTATATCTGTTGTCTGTGGCGCATTCTTTCTTTCTGGAAACATAGCATCTCTTCACATTTGGCTCGAGGAACTGCTGCCCCAACATCTTTTCTAATGTGTTTCTTCTTGTTGTGTTTTTTTAACATTCATGATTTTCCTTTGTATTAGACAGTATTGGCTAATGGCTAGAGCAGAGATCTGGGGATCAAGACTTCTGGGTTCTATTCTCAGCTCCGCAGCTAGTTCACTCCATAACTATAGGCAAATAATTTTGCCTTTCTGCATCTAATTTCCCACCTCTATACCCTGGGGATAATGATACTTACTTGCTTTCTAAGGGCTTGTGATGCTTAATTTATTGATGACTGAAAAGTTCTTTGAGATCCTCAAAGGAAATGTGCCATGGAAATACTGAGTAGTGTTATTACAATACAGTGTTGCAAAATTTAATTTAAAGTCATAAGATAAATGCCTAGGATACTGTATTTTCTGCAGATTTTCTAAATATTGAACAAGGAAATTTACACTGGGGCAAACATGAAAATGGAAGAATATTTATACCAAAGTCACATACTTTGCCATGGATTCTTCATATTTTCTTTTCAGATTATTATTTCATAGTTTTGTGAAAAAGCTTCCTTGCTTACTGCTCAGCTTCTCTGCCTGCTTCATCATGAGAGGCTTGATTGATTTTGTGTGGGACACTATGCTGCCCTTCTGCTTCTTAGATGGCCTCATTGATTTCTGCAAAACTCAAACTTTTATGTATTAGAAGTAATGGGTCTAGCCAAAATCTTCATGATGTGATATCACTGCGATGCTCTTTTGTTGAATCTGCCTGGACAACCTTAAACCATAGCACTACTGTGCAAACCATAACCAGTTTTACATCTGTGGCAAAATTGCCATTGATTTCAACTGGACCAAGATTTGACCTGAAGAGAGAGACCCATTCAGCTCTTTGGTAGTTAACTCTGAAACCTGCTGATGCCAGTGTGAATGTTGATATTGTTAACTGTTTTACTGCTGATTATTTTAGCAGAAATAACCAGCTGTTTTGGTCCTGTGGGTGGATTTGGGAATTGTGGACAGAATTTGAGCAGAATGCCATGATGTTCATATGGTCATAATTTCACTATAGGGACATCATAATCTGTGGCCATTACTATTACGGCAGAACCACAGGACCAAACAGGAGGAGCAGGAATCAAATAGAGAGAAAATCTAGTTTAAGTAATAAGAGGGATAGCAGAGTAATTTAAACTCGGGTGAAAGGTAAACTGAGCCAAGTTTCAAATAAGATATACTTGAAAGCTTATCCTCAGCTTGAAAGTCACAGAGGCAGAAAATACTACCAAAATGAACCAAGCACTGAAATAAGTGTAAAGTTGTTATTAGTGGGCTTTGAGGTGGCAACTTCCAGTTGAGGAACAATATCACGCTTCAGCTAAAAAGATTCTGCTGCTCGAAACTGGGTGTCAGCTGCAGGGAGTGAAATAATCCCTTGGCAGATGGAGAGATTGCATTAAGTGTAGCCCAGTGATTCTCAACCTGTGGCCCATGGGCCACTTGCAGCCCAATCAGCACATAGCTGAGGCTGACGTGACATCCTCAGGGCCATTCAGGTAGTATATACACTGTGTGATTGCAGCCCATATAACACATAGAGAACTGCATATGCAGCCCACGATGGTAAATAGGTTGAGAACCACTGCTGTAGCCCATGAAAAAGGGGGGAATGATTGCAAAATAAAATAACTCATGTTAAACTCTGAATGTGTTTTCATTATCTCCCTGTCCCCAGTAATACTGCAGAATCTGTCATGTTACAATCACTCAGTGGGTGTGTTTACTGGACTATTTGTCCTGTTAAACTATCAAGGAGACTGCTGCACAGCTCTGGCACTTATCTCATTCTTGATATATAGCACACCTCCTATATGAGCCCTGAACCCGTACTGTATATCTCTGCCAACACAAGCAATCCCGGCCTGCAGCACCTCATCCAACCACCAGCACGGGACATGTATCCATATTACATTTGGCTCTGCCAATGCACTTCATCCCTGAGCTGCAGGGCCCTGCAATACCAGTCCTGAGGCCCTGGCTCAGGGGTCCATCTCAATTCTGACCTCCAGGAGCCCCTGCTGTTCCAGCTTTGGAATCCTCTGGATTTGACTTCTAACGGTACTAGCAAAAATAACGTAATACTCTCCCAAAGGAGGGGAAAGCCTAGATTTTAAGATCATCATTCATTCAAAACCCTGAAAATTTTCTAAAGGCGATATCCTAATCCGATTGAAGTCATTGGCAAAACTCCAGGGGGACCAGGATTTGGCCTGACATGTTTTGTAAAATGTAATTTTCAGATCCTTTGTGGATTTTTTTATGGTCCCTAGTGTGTCAATTGCTATGCCAAAAAAAGAGCATTAAAATGGGATACATGTGATTGGGTTTTGCTTTGTTTTTGTTTGGATGAAATAAGTAAATATGCCTGAATAGACCTTAAAAAAAAAAAAAAAGAAAGGATTGGATTTCAGATGTCAATTCTGTTCCCATTGACATCAAGTTAGGCCAAATCTGAGTGCTTTGCAGAACCTCACCCAGAAAGCACATGCTGGAGCAAAAGCCTGAGAAGGGATTTTATCCCCCAATTTACCCTAGGAATAAATCAAACTAAAGTTATGGTTAGAACACGCTGTTAAAATGGTGTGTGTATGTGTGCCATGCCTTATGTGTTTGCAACCACACTTTGTGCAAGTCTTTGTGTTGTGTGTATTTGTGTTCACATGTGGGGCATAGGTCTGTAATGTGCATTTTTGTGCGTATGTATAAGCATGTGTGTGGCATGTACATGCATGTATTTTATGCAGGTATGTAAATGTGCATAAGTTGATGAATGTCTGTTGTGCGTATTGCAAGGCTACTGAAGCTGGCTGTCTTGTGTAGGCTGATGGTATTGTTGAATCTGGCGTTTCCTGGCAGGATGTTTGGTGTGTTTTGCTGGGCGCCTGTTTCCTGAGTCCAGTCTCTGTTTACACGGATGTTGGAGCCTCTTTGCAGAGAGCACAGAATGGGCCGCTGAAGCTGGCAGGCCTCCTAATCGCCCCCCGACTACGGGACTCTTCAACTCAGACACTATCTCTTATCTCACACTTCCAAGAATTTCTCTACAAAAGCTGCTTGTGTTGGACGTGAGGCGGGGGAAGCTGCCATTGACTGGGAGATTTTGTTCAACGCTCCAGACAACCAGGCTGGAGTTTAGCAGGATTCTGAGAAGTGCAATGCCATCCCAACTTCAGGCTCAGTCTTGACCCTTGAAGTTCATAGGAGTTTTATCATTGACTTAATTGGGAGCAGTATAGGGCTCTTAGAGAACAAACTTAGGACAAGCAAATGTGTGGCAGAAGTTTCTGGAGAATCAATGCACTGGATGTAGTTAGTACTAGGGGTGTGTGAACTTGTTTGACCTAATTTTGAATCCACTTGAACATCATAGGTTTGGAAATTCAATGTGAACTCTAATGTTATTGGGTTCACATCACACTTAGAAGGGACTGTGATGAAAGGAACCGAGGGAGAAGAGTTAGAGCAGGGAATATGTTCACAGACAGCAGCCAGGATTTTCCAAGGGATTGGGGCAGTTTGATCTCCTCTACCGCAAGACAGCCAGGGAAAGCAGCAGGCAGGGCAGCACCTCTGTGCCCCTTTTACACGGCATCCCTCTCCTGGCAAACAATGAAATATTCGTCCTAATTTCATTGCAAGGAGTCATTGCTAGTGGGACCTTATGAGAGATTGGAGCCACATTTCTCCTCTGTATGCAGCGTGGCAAAACAAACTCCACCTCCAGTGGGCAATTACAAAACAAAGCCATCGTCAATTATTAATAAAATCTTGGGATACTAATCAGAGCTGCCATGGCAACAGTATGCACTTGGGTTTTTTAAAAATATTTTTTTATAAATAAAATAAACAGGGTTTGCTGCCAAAGAGGCACAGCAGTGCAGGCTACAAAGATCCTATGTTTTTTATGAGATTTTTGTGTTTGTGTGATTTAGTGCCCTTCATTCGCTGCCTTTTCTGTGGTTTGGAATGACCCCGAAGTATGTGGCACTGTTAACTGGCAAAGGAGAGGACTGCTTTCTTCTGTAATCCAGTAACCTTTGAAAATTCATGGGATGCTTTCACCCCCAACTCTCTGGCAGAATCTCCAGGTGGAGGTGAAAGTAAACAGAAGAGAATCAAGGTCATTTTCAGATGATAATAAAAAAAACAAATCTTTCTTTTTTTAGCAATTGCTGCCATCCCAGCTGATACTAACTTCCATTAAAAAGCTCATCCCTCCAGTGAGATCATGCAAACAATAGTTTATTCCAACTGCTTTTCACTGAACAGTTTATGATAGGTTTACCTCCCTTAACCTCTCTGATCCCCAGTTTCCAATAGGCTGTGATGAATTCCGTTCCGTCGCTAGCACAGCCCTGGTTAAACTGAGAATCATAATACGATCAGTACAGTGCAGGTGTCACTGCACTGATTAGATTAATGTTAGCACAGATGGTAATTTATGAAGCAATAAGTAAATGGTATAAAAACTCCATGACAAGCCATTTGTCACCCAGCTCTATGGAAATTCTCTTGTTATGCCATTAGAGGAGTAAACACTTCACTTCAGAATAGAGAGACTACAGCTAGAGACTTTTCTTCCTCCTCAGAGTTATAGTTTCAATGTAATAATAATACTTTTCGTCTGAGGATCTCAAAGAGCTTTACAAATACTCATGAATTAAGCCTCACGACTGAGAAGTAGGCACCCCCATTTTAAAGATGGGCAACTGAGGCACAGACTTGCCCAAAGTCAGACAGTGGCAGCGCCAAGAACAGAACCCACAGGTGAACTCCTGACCCTATTGAAGTCAATGGGCACTTTGCTATTGACTTCAGTGTGGCCAGGATTTCACCTACGAGTCCTAACTCCAAGTCTCCCTTCTCTAGCCACTAGAAACTGTTCCATCTCTGCAGGAAAGCTGAATCATGACCTTCTAAGAAAATATTTAGAGGGTCCCAAAGGTTCCATTTTTTCAGGCAAGGGCATTGGTGGGAGCAGAGGAGGACAGAAAAACATTTAGGGCCCAGCAAAGGAAATGACCAGGCAACAGCTCAACTTCACGTGATGTCCAGTACCAATGACATTCTCGTGATCAGGAAGGGGGTCAGCAGGGTTCAAATCTAGATCCATTGAGCCCAGCAGAGTTACACCAAGGATGAATTTGTCCCTTTGTGTGTGAAGCTATTTTATAAACAAACAAGTCCAGGCAGGAAGAAGGGACTTTAAGTAGCAGATGGATTTTTCTCATAAATGAAACAGAGCTCTCTCAGCCCTTTGGTGTCTATCAGATGCAGCACAAGCACTCAGTGATATGGTGGTCTGTTGAGGATAACCCAACAAGCATTAAGTCAGACCACACTAGGGCGTTGGAATACATCACAATAGGGCTCCTGGCACCTTCCCTGAGATCATTGCAACTTATATCCACATTTCACTCTGTTTTCACTGACGGGCCACAGTGAATGGAAGACCATCTGATTCTGTGGGGTCTGTACATGCCAAGGCCCAGCCCTAATCACATTTCACTGGCATTTTCATTGAGGAGATAATGCAAGGTTGTTCACAGCTCAGTGTGAAGGATAACGTTTTCAATACTAGGGGATGGCATCTCCACTGCCTTTCCCGAGTCTCTTGCACCCAGTCTCTCAAGATTTCTCTGACGGTGGATGCCAGAGTTTCTCCAAGTTCTGAGTACTAATGTGTATGTGCAATGGCAAGAACTCCAGAGCCGCAGGTTCGAAGGGGGTTAGCCGGGATGTGTATGTGCTGAGATGGTGCAATCAAATCATCTGTAGCCTTTCCCTGAACACAAACAGCCATTCCACCTGCACTTAGTAATTAACAACAGTCGAAATGTGCCTGAACCAAAATCCAAACACTCTTGAGCTTTGTAGAAGTTTGGATCTGGGTCTGAACTTTGTGGCTTTAGTAACAATTCATGCAATTCGTTAAGTCACTGCTGGCTCTGGGCATCCCTCCCACCCAAGAATAATAGTTAGGCTTGCAAGACATATTGCAAATTATTGATTTTGCCTTTCTCTTCATATAGATGAATGATATTCTGCTGTACACGTATCCCCAGAAGGATGGCAAATACCGACTGAAGAACACCTTGGCTGTGTCCGGCATGAGGGTAATGCTTAGTTCAGACCACAACCTGGCATTAAAGTTTATTTGGGGCTTATTGGCTGCCTTGTTAATGCTTTGCCAGTTTATGTCTCCTTTCCAGTTGACTGAAAGGAACAAGCGCATTTTATCTAACGAGTCCCTTGCCTGTTCCAGGAATTAAAGAGGAAAATATAAAGTACACAAATAAAAGAATATCTAAAAGGTTGCAGATTAGCATGACTGCCTCATTTGGGCTGGTGATGAATAAAGCAAACCAAACTCAGAGTTACTATCCAATCATGACTTTTCACAGAAGCTAAAGAGGGAAAAGACATTCCATCTAGTCCTTTCCCCCTCTCCCTGTTCCCAACCAATGCATGATTGTTCCCTACAATATACTAACCAGGGTTTTAGCACCTCCTAAAAATTCACACTCATGTCATTCCCTTCTCTGGGAGCTTTCATGTCCATCTCCTTCAGCCTATGGGGCAGACCACCCTGTTACACCAAGGCTGAAATGATTAGTTGGAGATACTCTACGTTTTCTGTATTCCACCTGGCATGTTGAAGGCTGAGTTTGGAATCATGCTGGAGAGCTTGGGGGTTGGGTGTGGGTTCTGTTCTGAGATGGAATGAGATCAGGACGTTCATCTAGGGAAACAGTTGCGAGAAGGTGCCACAGCTGAGAGGAAAGAAGGCCCAGACTGGGGACCTGTCAGGGGTAACAGGACATCAGACCTGAACACCCCTTAAGTTTGGATTGTTTTAAATCCAAATCCTAATACACATTTTGTCCCCTATCTTTATAATGGGCCAAACACAAACTCTGGCTATACCTGTCTCTATATCCAAGACATCACCATAGTATCTATATGTGGAACACCCCTCAAATTGGCAATAATATGGACCCACCTCGATCAGCCCAACTAACCCTGCACCCCATTGTCACATTGTGCTGGGCTGCCCACTACCTTGTCCCCACTAGCCTCTTAGCAACTGAGAACACTGTGAGTACTAGACTTTGATGGTTAACACTCAAACTGTTGGAGCTTCACAGATCCCTGTGCATCAAGAGTTTTACCATATGCTGACCATAGATGGTTTAAATCACTTGTCCTTCATTTATATGTCATTTGTTTCTAGGTCAACCGCCCAGTGACAGAAAAAGCCCAAAACGTCCTGAAGATTGAATATGCTGAACATTGCCTGAACCTGTCAGCAAGGTATTGTCTCATACCAGCCATGGCAGAGGGTGTTTATTTTAGCTATATCTCTAGACCAGTCCAACTACTGTCCAAGACTTAAATGGTGCCCCACTGTTTTTAAACTCCATTTCAGTCCATGCAATTGTGACAGATAATGGCCAAGTGCTTGATTATAAGGAGGGCATTCATTTCAATGTAAGGCTCATAAGACACAACTAATTCAACACTTATAATGAGTAAAAAGCTGGGACTTAGCACTTGATAAGATTTGAGCAGAGTAGAAAATCCATTTCTAATCAGTCTGAGCCTTCTTCCTTGATCTTTTACAACTTTTTCCCTGTCACACTGAGAATCCAGCTTTGTCTACCTCCCCTTTATAATTTGACTTGTCAGCTCACATCACTGGGGTTACCCAAGGGCTAATGAAAAATAGTAATTAGTTAATTCCACGCCATAGATTTAAAGGCATTTAAAGGTACTTAAATGACAGTTAAAACAGAAATTAAACTTTACCGACAATGTAATGAGGTCTTTTTGTTAAAAGGAATTTTCCTAATGAGTTTGGACAAAGTTGGTACTGATCACAATCAGGGAGAGTGTTCTGTCTTATGATCACATACTGACAGCAGCAAGAATTTGTACATCAATTTCTGAGCTGGAGGATAGAGTATACCGTGTTCTTCTTGGTTTTAATTCCAAAGATGTCTTGCAAATTTGGTGCAGAGGGACAACAACAAAAAAGGGGAAGTATATGATTTTCAGATAAATTGTTTAAAATTAAAATAATTTAGTCTCAGTGACAGTTGATCATATTGATGCGGTTATCAACGTTTTGAGAACTGAAGTTCCCATCTCAAGTCTCCACCTACAGTACGGCTGGAAGCACAGCAGGCTTCCCCGAATGGCATGCAGACTGGAACCAACCTAATAGACTGGGAGGGTGTTTTCTTTTCAACACACTTTGAAATCTAAATCCTTCTCTTACAAGGAACATATGTCATCTGCGCCCACCGCTCAGAACCCTGCCAAAGCCCTTGAATTTGGTACCTTTTCACACTAAGTAATAACATTTTTGATACTTTTATTATCAGTATTGGATGCCCATCCAGTGCCCCAGAGGGTCCAAACTATGCATCTGCGCTACCCACGGTCAGTTAAAAAAATAGGTGGTATATGGATTTGTGTTGGCTGGGACAATAAATAACTAGACACCAACCGCCTTAGTGTAGAGAAGTTCTAGTGCAGATGAAGCCCACGTGTCAAGGCAGAGATTTACTTTGCGGCATACTGGGAGCTGTGCCTGGAATTAAGGTTGCCAGGTGTCTGGTTTTTGACCGGAACGTCCAGTCAAAAAGGGACGCTGGTGGCTCCGGTCAGCAATGCTGATCAGGCCGCTAAACATCCAGTCGGTGGCGCAGCAGGGCTAAGGCAGGCTCCCTGCCTGCTGTGGCTCTGCGCAGTTCCCAGAAGCAGCAGCCTGTCCCCCCTCCAGCTGCCTGGCCGTGCCTCCACATAGGAGCTGGAGGGGGGACATGCTGCTGCTTCCGGAAGCTGCCGCAGATAAGCGCTGCCCGGATCCTGCACTCCTGACCCCCTCCCACACCCCAATCCCCTGCCCCAGCCCTGATTCCCTCCCATCCTCTGAACCTCTCAGTCCCAGCCCAGAGCACCCTCCTACACCCCAACTCCTCATCCCCAGCCCCACCCCAGAGCCAGCACCCCCAGCTGGAGCCCTCATACACCCCTGCATCCCAACCCACTGCCTGAGCCCGGAGCCCCCTCCCACCCTCTGAACCCCTCAGCCCCAGCCCGGAGCCCCCTCCTGCACCCCAAACCCCTCATCCCTGGCCCCACCCCAGAGCCTGCACCCCCAGCCGGAGCCCTCACCCCTTCCCACATCCCAACCCCCTGAGCCAGCCCGGTGAAAATGAGTGAGGGTGGGGAGAGAGAGCGACAGAGGGAGGGGGGATGGGGTGAGTGGGGGCGGGGCCTCGGAGAATGGGTGGGCCTCAGAGAATGGATGGGGCAAGGGTGTTCAGTTTTGTGCGAGCAGAAATTGAGAAACCCTAGACTGGATTCTCCATTGGTCTTTTTGTGCTGACATGTAGCTGGTGCTCTGTTAAAGGCTGAGCCAGTGACTCCAGTGGGAGTCATTGTGAAATTAGGGCTTGAAGCAGAGAGGCTGCCCTTTGGGTACTAGAGGTAGATAGTGCTCTTTCACAGGGGCCAGTCACAAGTACAAGGAGCCTCCTGCTCCTTGTGCTGTTCATTCAAGGGCCAACCATAAGTGAAGTCCCTGATAACACACCCTAGGGCACAAGTCACCTCTAGGGGCCAGAGAGGAGGCCCGGCTATTGCTCCACTTCCTCTCTGCTCTGGCTGGCAGAACTGACCAGTCACAGATGGAGAACATGCTACACTCTCCTAAAAGATAGCACCATGGATGCACTCCACGGGGCACTAGGGAATGCCAGGAGGCTTTGGTCCTCACTGAGGTAACATGTCTTCCATTGCTTCTGGGTTGATACAAGCCCCCAACAAGGTCCAGTTACCAGCTGCCAGCCCTTAAGGCCTTTGCACTTGGATGAGGCAAGAAATACACATAGAGGAGCAGAGGACATGGCATAAGCAGCAAAGACCAAGACCACAGAAAAGGCACTAAAATGATGATAAGCAGAACCTGTAGTTCTGGTTCATACAGCAATGCTGTATGAAAAGATGGCAGTGTCAAGCACTTGCATCTACCACTGAAAATGTCCCACCCAGAGAGCATAATTCTTTGGCTTGCAGGGAGCAGGTGATGGTACTGAGCACGCAGCCCTTGCAAAGAAGAGTTGGATGCTGCTATACCTTTACACACATTTCAGAATTCTCTTCTTCAATCGTAAGCAGATGGTACCCATATGAAACCTAATTAAGGTTAAAAGAAAAGAGTACTTGTGGCACCTTAGTCTCTAAGTACTAAGTACAAGTACAAGTACTCCTTTTCTTTTTGCGGATACAGACAAACACGGCTGCTACTCTGAAACCTAATTAAGGTTGTGTCTGCACTGCCATTGAGGGGAAGGAATTGCAGCACATGTAGACATATCAATGCTAGTTTTAATCTAGCTAGCTCACGTTCTGATAGCAATGAAGCAGCTGTACAAGCCCACCCAGGACCTTGGGTACTCATTCATGCAGCTAGCCTGTGTGGCCACGGCTTCATGGATTGGTACTCATGCATGTTGCAATCACACTTCAATTGCAGTGTAGACATACCCTCAGAAAGCCAAGTGAGAATGCAGTCAATCAGTACGACGATACAGAAAGGCTGCAGTGGCATTATGATCAGTAACAGAATCCTATTCCAGACCAAGTCAAGTTTTTATTAATAGTGACTTAGCCATAAGCCAATCTACAGAAAACAAAAGTATATTACAATAAAACTGAAAATTAAATCCATAATTATAAAATACAAAAATACATGTAAATAAAGATTTAAAAATACATAAACCATACATAATCACTGTGCCATTTTCCTTATTTTAGCAGCTGACTATGCAAATAGGGCAACCTCTTGGATCACAGGTACTATGTCTGTTCCTAATAATACTCTATTTTCTGAGAGATCATAGAAAAAGGCATCTGGGATAGAAACACAGAAAGTCCTTTTGACCTCAAGTGGCAACACAAATTATAGTGTAATAAATCCTGGGGTAGGTCATCCACCTGCCCTGAGCCACATGGACAAAGGCAGTGGCTTTCTCGATGCCAGCATATCAACCTTCTAGGAAAACTGTCTGCATGGATTGAAAATGGAGAGCTGCAAGGGCCCTCCTTAACATGTTATTACAACAAACTATCTAAATATCTGGCATACCCTTTTTAACAAGGGGAATGAAGGTGATGTTTTTGACATAGAAACAACTGCCATACCCATTTGCTTGCTAATATCCTCTATTCTTGATTTAATTACACATTAATTTCACATTTTTAAATTTATATCAAATCATTTCCAAATCTGAGAAACCTAACAAATGCAAACAATATTGAATAGACTCTAACCAAGGAAATTACATGAGAAAGCCCTACTGAGCTGTTTCTCTAAGCATAACCTTGACAAACACTGTGGATGCATGCTGAATGCAAAGCCAAAAGTTAATATTACTGTACTGCACTTTGGACAGACTAGAATTCATGCCTGTCCTGCTCTAAGAAGAACAACTGGAGTATTATTTGAAAGACCAAGAATCTTCATGAAAAATTAGTTTTGAATCACTTCCAATCCTATGGGATCATTCCATCCCCATATTTTCATGCCAAACAAATTTGAATGCATACCTTGTCCATTCCAGGCCAGTTTCTGTGGTGCACAGATATCCCCTGCAGTCAGTGACAGTGTAGTGACATTTGACCTTCTGTTTTCTGTTAGACTAAGCTTACTGTAAAAGTAAATGATGTGTCACCTTGGCTAGACCCCAAAAATCTTTTCCGATGCCTAGTGTGGCAATACAGAAGTTTGTGGGTTGTGCACTCTGAGCTGTTCACAGCCTCCAAAACTTCAGCAAAAATCCCTTTGATCCTTCATACAACCAGTGAGCTAGTTAATTGGGATCAGGTCAGTGCCAATTGACATAATTCATTTTACAAGCCAGCAGCTATGTGTTATCCTCACACTTAGACACTATAACAGTCTGTGATTATTGCCTAGAGATGTTTAATGGAGTGAAGAGTAGGTGAAAAGGGCCTGTTGGAGATTAGGCTTTTATTGATAGATCATCCCTGATCAGCTGTCCTTGCCAAAATGACTTTAATTCACACCATGCTTTTATTTTATTCTTTTCAAAGCCAGGTCTTGAACCTCAAGTGGTTAGAATTTTGTGGCAAATGAGAGGTTGATAGAGCTGGGAGGAAATTTTCATCCACAACAATTTTTGATGAAAAATGCAGATTAAGCAACATCAAAACGTTTTTCAATTTTGTGTCAGTTTCACCAAATTGTTTGTTTAAAAAAATTGAAATATTTTGTGCAAATCCTTTAATTTTATTTTTTAAATACAAACACTTAACAAATTGGTCAAATTGAAACAAAATGTTTTAATGTTGAAATAAAGCATTTTGTTTGACCCAACACAAATGTTTTAGGGACTTTTCAAAATTGCCAAGGAACTGACAAATCCATTATTTACCCAGCTCAAGAGGTTAAACCTGTGTTGGTGCTACTTCCACTAACCCTTTGGAGACTGGGGACATAACTACAGACCTGTGAGTCTTCATGTGGCTCGTACAGTCATTTCAAATGTGTTTGATTATGTCCCCCTTCTTTGTGTCTGTAGTCTTTTAGCCCCCCCACCCCCCGGCCACACAAGTACATATAGCATTGTCCAGCTCTGAAGGCAGAGCGGAGAGCAACAGCTGCTGGCCGGGCGCAGAAGCAAGGGTGGCAATGTGAAAAGTGGTCTTTGTCAATATCACTTTTCACAGCAGACTCAACGCCCCATTGCCACCTTTACTTCTGTGCTGCTGCTGCCATCCCGGGCTGACAGCTGAAACCCTGCCACTTCCAGGTGAGAGCCTGGGAGAGAGGGGAGGAAGAGGGCCTGAGCCCAGGCTGCCTCCTGGTGGAGGAGTGGGAGGGTAGAAGACAGCTCAAACTCAGGTGGCAGGGCTCCAGCTATCCCCTTTATCCTCTCCCCCCACCTCCTGGGTGTGCATGGCCCTTCTCCCCAAGCCCCAGCCACTGGGCGCTGACACTCAGAGCTCTTTTAAAAAAAGGCACACAGCTCACGCCTCCCTTGACACATTCCTGTGCCTCCATAGTTTGAGAACTGCTGGGCTAGTAGGTTGGGAATTATAGGCATCTTAGGCTTAATATGCTTTCCATTCAAACCAGTCATGTTTCCCATAAAATCTGTACTGGAGGTGGAATTTGGGGGGGAAGGGAACAGAGTTGGTTTTGACTAGTGGAAGGGATTGAATAGTCCTGTAAATCTTGGCAATGAGGTGATGTACAGTATTGCAATTCTTTGTCATGCAGCAACTAATACAAGACCAGTGTGTATTATACACCTGTCCTCGACCCTCTTTGTTCCGATAGGGTCATTAAGTTTTACAGAGGCTGGTGTTTTTCACAGATGAGTGCTTGCTCACAGGGTGCAGGGATTCTAAGCCAGGGGTCGTTGATCAAGTCATGTACTTCCCTGTTTGTTTGGTTTTTTTAAGATTATAAAAGACAAATTATTCTCATATGTCTTGTTTGTTGGCCTTCTTGTGCAGTCAGAGGAAATCACAGCTCAGCAGCAGCTGGCATTGATGCCACTACTAATTTTACAGGGAGCCCTAGTGGGAAGAGTGCTTAGCTTTAATGTGAATGCCTGGTACAGCTTGTGGAGGACAGAATGCTCTGACCCACGTTCACACTTGGAATTTACACCTGATGTAACTGGAACGTGGCACCATTTACAATGGAGAATGAAATACAGCATTCCTTTGCCTGACCCTGAACCTGCATGGAACTGTTGGCCTCCCTGTTGGCTTTTGGAAATTAATTAGATGTTTATAGAATTTAGAAAGAGTGGTCCTGAATCCTGTCTGTACTATGGGATGTCATAGTACAGACAGGATTCAGGGAGGGGTTCACACACAAAGCTGCTACATAGCCTGGCACAGTGGTATTCTTCCCTGCACACGCTGGTGTATACCAGTGCACCCCAGTCAAGCAGCTACTCCTATCTCAGCCTGAGACGGTGAGTAATTTTGATCCCTGCAGGAAAACTAACTGACACAGGGAAGGTGGCTAAATGGGGATTTTGTGTATGCAAGACAACACACATTACGCACAAAGTTTCATTTCTGGAATCAGCAGAATCTCAGTCCAGGACCTGGGAGATTGGCAGGAGAGCTGGAGTGGCGGATAAATGCACTACTAGCTAGTTTTGATGGTGAAAGGGTGACATCTAGTGGTCACTTTAAAGAATCACAGGATTGCATTTTCTGTAGCTTCTCCAATCCTATTGGGATCCAGGAAGCGGGCAGGTGAAGCCCGTTCACTGCTAAAGGATCCCCCCCCCCCGCCCCCAGCCTAAGAGGGGGTCCACAGGACCTGGACACCAAATAAATACAGGGGACAACTAATGAAATAACAGGGACAGGAGTGTGGTCAAAGGGTCAAACAAAGGGAACTGGACGGGGACACCGAGCAGAGAACCCCGGACAGCGCCCACTGCTCCTCAAAGGCGTCAAGGGAGTCAGTGGACGTCGCCCAGAGGAACTCTGCTCGGATACGTGAACGGACCAAGGATCGGAAATAGGCCCCACAGGTCACAGAAGACTCCATCGGCCAACCTCCTCACGCTGTTTTTATAGATGGCCATTTTAGCTAGGGCCAGGAGGAGGTTGACCAGGAGATCCCATGACTTTGTGGGGCTGCGGATAGGGAATGCATAAATAAGAAGGTGAGGGGAAAAGTGCAACCAAAAACGTAATAAAATAGTGGTGAGGAGCCGGAATAGGGGCTGCAGCCTGGTACACTCCAGATATATGTGTGCCAGGGTTTCCCTCACACCACAAAAGGGGCAGGTGTCTGGGATAGAGGTGAACCGTGCCAAGAACACGCCCGTGCTCACGGCTCCGTGAAGGAGCCGCCCACTGATATCCCCGGCGGGCCTCGGGACCAAGGTGGAATATAGGCTGGCCCACCGTACCTTCTCCAATCCAGGGGAATGCAAAATTTCCCTAACAAAATGTCACATTGGCATCTTGCCAGTATGTTGAGGGCAGTATCTAATTTGCCTGAAATGGAATAAACTGAAACCAGTCGTGCACGTGCGCGCGCGCGTGTGTGTGTCCGTGTCCGTCCCAGCATGCAATTCTCCCTCTTTACCTAAGCAGCTAACACAGAGGTGACAAGTATCAACATGCAATACTTTACCTTGATCTGAGCAACCCAGGCAGAGGCTACATGCCCTGGAATGCAGTTCTCTGGCTTTCTGAGTGGCAAGCACAGAGATGAAAGAAGCAGCATTGCATGCTGCCACATGTGGTTTACGTTGGAATCTCCACATTACAGTAAGAGTGGCCTTGAGCCACATTGGAAAATCCGTGGGCCAGAAATGGCCAGACTGCATTTTGGCCATCCCAGTCATGTTCATAATGTCTCAAGCATCCTAGGTATCAATCCAATCAGAAATATCAGAAGTCCAACATTTAATTTTGTTTTTGGCCAAAGAATTAATGGGGGGGAGAGGGAGAGATAACTCAGTGGTTTGAGCATTGGCCTGCTAAACCCAGGGTTGTGAGTTCAGTCCTTGAGAGGGCCATTTAGGGATCTGGGGCAAAAATTGGGGATTGGTCCTGCTTTGAGCAGGGGGTTGAACTAGATAACCCCCTGAGGTCCCTGCCAACCCTGTGATTCTATGATTAATAATTCAACATGCTGATGGGAGAAGCAAAATGTCAGTAGATTGGAGCCTTCTCCCTTGATCCAGAAGCTTCTTGATTCAGTCACTGCAGGTCATGGCACTGATTGTGTTGCTGTATTTCATTCCACAGTTCATGCTCTGAAAGGGACGAGTGGTATAGCTGCATCAGCAGAACCATTCCAGATGACTACAAAGCTCACAATGCATCTACCTTTCACAACAGTATTGAGGTAAGAATGAGTCCTGGCATTGCCTAAGAGGATGCAAAGCCATCTGAATAGTTAAAAAAAGGAAAAGGAAAAAGTCCCTAATGGCAGAGTATTCTAATTATTTTTATATAAATCACCATGCTAGGGCTAAATGACAAAGGTCATCACAGCACTTGTGTTTAATATTCAGCCTGCTGTGGCCGCTACTGGAATTTTAAACATTGCAATTCCACTTCATACTGTGGGTTTCATTTAAGTCAATGGGAGTTTTGCTGTAGTAACACTAATCAGATTTAGCCCTGTATGGCTACCATCCTAGATGCTATCAAAAAATAAGTGTATGCCTTGCAGATGACTGTAAAAAAGCAAAACTAGCCATCAGTAATCCTTTTGTCATAATTATATCACAAAGGATCATTAACTCACGACCATTAAAGCCCTCAGCAAAAGGGCCTGATTGAAGCCTAACAGTCAGTTTATACTGGTGCAGCTCCATTGACTTCAATAGTTATTCCTGTCTACACCAGCATGAGAGGAGAATCAGATCCAAAAGAGTTTTGCTAAGGCTGAATTCTCTTTTCCTTCTTCCTGCATGAGTCTAATTCTCTCCATAGCAAACCTACCTTGGTGGGATAACAGACGTGTGCAAATATGGGTAAACAGCAAAGGAGTTTATGAGTGCCGAACAGTGATAGAAAATGTGGGCCAGATTTGGATCCCATTCATTCAGAGTAACTCCACTGTCTTCCGTGGAGATCTGGGTCCAAATCATGGTCTGAGTTACAAGTGAAAGGAGTTTGGTGACTTCTAAACAGCCCCTCCACTGGTCATAAAACCATCCCAAAAGATAGTGGCCTGCACAATAGTCAACGTAGCCTTCTTCATTCTGAGGTTGATACATTGAGTGCCAGGCAGCTTATAGTGGGGATGCGGGATTTTTTGATTGAGACCTAAAAACCATCTTTGCTTTCTGGATATTAAAGTGTTCATGAATACCGTAATAAGAATATGAATATGCCCAGGTGGTCTCAGCCAAAATTGCACATAGATGCTAGATTCTCACCTAGTGTAAACCAGTACAGCTCCATTGACTTCAGTGGATCTGAACCAATTTACACCAGCTGCAGATGGGGGCTCTACTATTATATCACATGCGGTGTACTAGTTGGTATCACCTTCCACCCCAGAATTGGCTGCATCTCAGTGCTGCTATGTGTAAAGTGTTTGTGGAACACTTTGGGATCCTTCAGAATGAAAGAGGGGCCCAGAACTTGAAGAACAGGGATTGTGTGCCAAGAATGAGGTGGACTGGCAGAAATGGGGGTGGGGAAAGGCGAGCGCAGTTCAGCAGATGTTGCTGCAGGTAAGGTGGGAGTTGCATTAGCAGAACTGGGTATGCTTTGGAAGTCTGGGTATTTCTTCGCTTTCTGTTTTAAGCTAAGGGAAAGGCTGGGAATATCCTTGGGTGAGAGGCCTCCAACTTTGGTACCTGTGTCCCACGTCATGATGTGCATGAACTGCGGCTGTGATTTTACCCTCACTCTGAGACGCCATCATTGCCATGCGTGTGGAAAGGTAAGTGTCACGTAAATTCAGCTTCACTCAGACTCATCAACAGTAGGGAAAGCCTCTGGGACAAGTTCTCCTCTTCATTACACTAGCTGCAACTGCACTGACTTCAGCACAATTGCACCTGCGCACAGAGAGGAGAATCTGACTCCTCAGAAAGACTGCCAGTAGAGCTTTGCAAATGAGAATTAAGCATTCAGTGGTTAGTGACTTTGGTTGGAACAATATTCAGATTCTGCTGAGTGGCAAACTAATTCCTAAAGACTGGGTACTCAACCTAATGAAAGGGTCATGAGACATACATTGCTGAGCAGAGCTTTCAAATGGGACACGCCAGTAGCACTGGGGCAATGCAGCCATCAGACTACCAGTTTTCCAGTTGCTGGTTTACATTTTAGATATGGAAAGCTCCAAAGCTTTTGGGAATGTAGATGCACAAAGCTCCTATTCTCTATGGCCATTGTTCTTAAATCACTTCACAAGCAAGTGATGCATAGGAACTGCCAGACTGGATCAGACCAGTGGTCCATCTAATCCAGTATCCTGTCTCTGACAGTGGCCAGCACCAGCTACTTCAGAGGAAAGTACAAGAAACTCTGCAGTGGCTCTTATTTGATAATCTGCCCCCAGAGATCATTTCCTCCTAAGCCCCATTAGTTAGTGGTTGGTTGATGCCCTGAAACATGGGGGTTTATATCCCTTTCAGTGTTCTTGGTTCTTGTGTTAATTCTTTCTATTATAAGTCTGGATAGCCACATAAAGCCTCCAATCCTGTTCTGAATCCAGTTTAGCTCTTAGCCTCAGTGATGGTTTCTGGCATTGAGCTTCACAGGCTACTTATACCTTGTGTGAAAAAGCATTTCTTTTTATCAGTTATAAATTTGCCACCTTTCAATTTCAGTTAATGTTCCACTATGTCAGTTTTAATCTGGATTTTAATTTTAAAATCCTGCCCCACTAAAAGTCTAATCCTAGTTCAATGATTCTTCAATTTCACAAACAAAATACTTCTCTGCCTCTGCCAGTAGAGTGGTAGTATGACATGCCAATCCACTTCTGAAAATGATACTATTAACAGCATGATCAACTCCAGTTTAGTGGTACCATTGCCAGCATGAATTTTTATATCAGGGAATGTATAATCCCCATGGAGATGACCATAAAACTATTGTACAATTATGCTTACTAATTTTTATATTATTGTAGCAGCTAGGACACCCAGTCATGGATTAGGCCCCCATTGTGCTAAGCGCCGTGTAAACGTAGAACAAAAAGACAGGTTTCAGAGTAGCAGCCGTGTTAGTCTGTATCCGTAAAAGGAAAAAAAGAGGACTTGTGGCACCTTAGAGACTAACAAATTTATTAGAGCATAAGCTTTCATGAGCTACAGCTCTCTTCATCGGATGCATGAAATGGATGTAGCTCACGATAGCTTATGCTCTAATAAAGTTATTAGTCTCTAAGGTGCCACAAGTACTCCTTTTCTTAGAACAAAAAGATAGTCTCTGTGCCAAAGAACTTACACTCTAACTATAAGACAAGACACTAACAGACGAATACTGACAAACCGGCAGGGGATTATATATTGGTCAGCATGACAGACAGTGGTCTTGCCACACTAGCAGCCTAACCGTTGTCAAGATTTTTGTAGACATCATGCTAAAGGAGAATTTTAAGGTGAGAACTGAAGAACAATGAAGTGGCAATTAAATGTACTGGGCTAAATTTTGCTCTGAATTTACAATGATGGAAATTTAGAGTAATTACAATTAAGTTAAGGGAGTAATCCTTATTTATACTGGTCTAGTCAAGAGCCAAATTTAGCCCATTCTGCCTCTACCCTGCCAACCAGCCCAGAGGATCTGTTTGGTAATGTACACTGGTATGGAGAAATGTACATAGATACATATCTATTTTTTCTGTGGCAGATCATATGTCGAAATTGTTCAAGAAATAAGCATCCCCTGACGTACCTCAAAGACCGACTAGCAAAAGTCTGTGATGGCTGCTACTCAGAACTGAGAAAGAGAGGTGAGTCCTCTTCATTCCTTGAGGAGTGGAATAAAAATGCTACCTGCACATGAAGAGAGAAGGTTCTGCTTCATTAGAAGGAATTTCTCCTTCAGATATAGGTATGAGCTATATTAAGAGTGATACAAATGCAAGGTCTGGGGAAATAGCAGACTGCATGGTGGGTGAGAAGCTTTTAGCGAGCTGGAACCTCAAATTCTTCCTGTGACTTCTTGATGAATAATATGTGGTACTATCTTCCTGTTTACAACTAACAGCGCTTCCCTGTAATTTCCAATGAAGTGCTAATGAAAGCAAAGCACTTACTTAAAATTAAAGAAGCTATTGACACCTATCTGCCTCAGTGCAAGAAGTTAGCATTTCCCATGGTGAGGGGCTAAGGTCAAATGTATGGACAACTTATAGGCAAGAGTTTTTTCTTAAGGGCTTAGGCTTAGGGCACTAGGGACAGGTGCAATTTAGTATTTTCTGCTTGGTTAAAGAGATCCACACATCAGCTTTAACGGACATGCACTGTTATTGCTTAGTGAAGGAAGACATGCACTGACCCTGTCATAGTGGTCTGAGCCAAGGGACAACTCAAGGCTGTACTGACCCAGGGCTGTGCTCCATTCAGGTTTTCCAGGTGACATGTATTGACACAGGTGAGAATCAGAAGAACTGTAACTCAGGTGATGGTACTGACTGGTACAATAGTGTCTTCGTTGATAGGGCTATAGGGTTTGTTGATAGGGTATGTCCTGGAGGTGGAATAAATTGTCTCCTGTGCTCAAAACACAGTGGAGAGAAGTTCAGGCTTGAAAGAACATCGCCAAAATGAAGCTATTTATTTGCCATGGAGGTGCCCCATGAAGCAATCAGAATAAGTAGAGTGAGCAGATGGGAGAGACACATGGTCAATGCTCTTGAACAGTCATTAAGTGTGAGAACACAACATAACAATTATTTTCCTTATCATCTTCCATACAAGCTGTGTATGTTTGTAGGGGATGCGTCCACCATGGCATGCCATAAAGTTCATTGAACAGTAATTCTGCTAACCAGCCTTACAAGGGGAGTTTGATAGAAAATAGCTAAAGGAAGATGAAGCAACTATAGGTTAGGGCCAGCATTGCATTTTCTTATCCCTATTTGCATTCGCCTGGTGTTTAACATCTCCTGTTGTAGACTTAAATTAAGGGTTTGCACCAGTTAATCCATTCTTTCCCACTTCCTATTTTTCTAATATTGTAGAGCGGCCAGTAAGTGTGAGCTTCCCTCCAACTTCATCCAGGTTTTCAGGCAGTGCCTTCTCCTCCGTCTTCCACAATATTCACTACTCATCCTTCAAGAAACAAAAGAAGATCCCTTCTGCTCTTATGGAGGTAGGACCAACGCTGCCTGAGAAAAGGCAAGGAAACTAGCCTGAGGGGACTGTGCGTTGGCACTACAGTAGCTTTCAATCTCATTGTTTATAATTTGTTCTATTTGCTGCAGGATCAGCCCACTCTAGATCCTCTGTATCATGAGATTACATTTTACTCAGTGTAATAGGGCGAAATACAAAACACTCCAAGATCGGATGCTGTCACTATAGTTTCCGCTTCCTATAAAGACCAAGTCAGCTGAGCCTTTAACCATCATTTTCCCTATATTTAAATTAAATCTTAACATCTACATCAACACCAGAAGCTTTTTAAAGGTCTAATAACAAGCTCAGAGGAAGCATCAGAATGATGGGTTACAGAAGTCACTAGTTTGAATACAGGAGTTTGGTAATGACGAGAAGCCACTGCCATCCAGCTGTTATGTGGCCTTACTCCAATCTTTATTTCCAGCGTGGCCCCATGCATTTCAATCACACTAACTACCTTCGAATCCAGGCAGTGAGAGTTGTGGACGAGGAAAGTAAAAGCTAGCCCTTTCAAAGCAATTGAT
This sequence comes from Chelonia mydas, assembly GCF_015237465.2. Taxonomy (NCBI): domain Eukaryota; kingdom Metazoa; phylum Chordata; order Testudines; family Cheloniidae; genus Chelonia; species Chelonia mydas. Next base: position 19,201,643 of record NC_057853.1, on the reverse strand, counting down.
GAATGCAGCTGTTTAATTCTGTTGCCTGCAGCTCACCCTGGCCTATCTGCAATAAATGGATGAAATCCTGACCCCACTGAAGTCAATGACAAAACTCCCATTGACTTCAGTGGGGCCATGATTTCACCCAAATATATTGTTTTCCCTTCTAGAATTAAGCATCAGATTCAAAATCTGACTACATTAATAACCTCTGACTATCCATGCTGTCTACTCAACTAAACATGTAGGGCCCTATCCTGGGAATTTAACTTTAGTTAACTGATTTCAGTGAGATCATGATCTGGACCTTGTGATGTGCATGTAATTAATTACCTTCCATGAAAGGAAGGTACTCTCCTAGGACTCCCTTAACTTTGTTTGTGATGAATTGAAACAAGGATAAATGTACAAACACAAAAACAACAAGGAGTCTTGAAGAATAACAGATTTATTTGGGCATAAGCTTTTGTGGGTAAAACACCACTTCTTCTGCATCTGAAGAAGTAGTGTTTTACACATGAAAGCTTATGCCCAAATAAATGTTAGTCTTTAAAGGTGCCACCAGACTCCTTGTTGTTTTTGTGGATACAGACTAACACAGCTACCTCCGATACTGTACAAACACAGTATGTAAAACATTCCTGGAAGATACTGCAGAAACCAACAAGACTATCAGGGTTAACCAAGTTAGAGAAGTAACATTTCAGCTCCATTTATTTATGAAAAATAGAGATTGCCTCTTTAACCACAAGGTGGCAGCACACATTTATTAAAAGGAAGCTTTCTATCACAATCTTGATCCCAAAGCCATTCCCAGTTGACTTACATGGGGTCTGGTGGACTTTCTCATGCTCCAACCTGCTACAGAACAATAGTATAAATACAGTTAATTCCCCTATTGTGTCTTTGTTATCAAAAGCTGATTTTCAAGTCCCTTCCCTCAGTTCACTCTTTGCTTTTATTCAGATATCAGAATTATTATAATTAATCATGCATGCTATGTTGCAGTTATATACCACCTTTCACCCAAGGATCTCAAAAATCTTTACAAGCACTAATGAATGAAGTTTCAACACTCCTTCCCTCCCTCCAGGGCGGCAATTATTTAATAATACTGAAGAAAGGAGTATTCACAGATGAAACTGAGCCATAGAGAGGTGGCTTACCCAAGTTCACACCACAAATCCATTGCTAAGCCAACAGAATCCATATCTCTTCTGCTTTAGACATAATACTATCCTTCCCCTCTTGAAACATGCACCTTTGAATATATAAAAACAAGACAAGGAAAAGGAGACTCATTCAGTTCCTCAACTGCACCAGTAACAATCAAATGGCTTCAGTGACTTGGCTTCCAGAATAATTTAATAGTCTTCTTTGGTGTCAGTGAGAACAGTATTTGGCCTAAGATAGATACTGCAATGCTCTTATGCAGAATAGCATTCTTGTGTTACATTACTCTCATATTTATGCCATCTCAGTGTTTTTGATTCACTCCTTGATTATATTCTTAAGGAAACAGGAATATCTGTGTAGTTTTTTTTTTAAATGGGCCTCGTTTATGGCATGCTTTCTGCTTTGGAGGGGAAAAAGCATTTGATGTCATGAATCCCTTGATTATCCCCTATGCAGGTGGCAGCTTCAGGAGAGGGATCTTCTATCAGTGGCTATCTCAGCAGGTGTAAGAGAGGCAAAAGGCACTGGAAGAAGCTCTGGTTTGTTATCAAAGGCAAAGTCCTCTACACTTACACAGCAAGTGAGGTACTGCCTGTCCTGATATGATAGAATTTCCCAGTCCTGTTGTCAAATTCATTTTCCCACTCCTTACCTGTGACAAATGCAATTTGAGAAGCGTACCTACTAGTTCGAGGGTTCTCAAACTGGGGGTCAGGACCCCTCAGGGGGGTCACAAGGTTATTACATCGGGGATCACGAGCTGTCAGCCCTCCACTCCAAACCCCTCTTTGCCTCCAGCATTTATAATGGTGTTAAATATATTTAAATGTTTTTAATTTATAAGAGGAGGGGTCACACTCAGAGGCTTGCTCTGTGAAAGGGGTCACCAGTACAAAAGTTTGAGAACCACTGTACTAGTTCTTGTGTAATAGTTCTTTATGAAAATACTTTGTATTGATGCAGTGGCATTATATCACCTCAATATGTTATGGTGTCCCAGGCCTGGAATCCCATCCCCACCCCTGGTTGGCCTGCTTTCCAAATTCCTTTTCCTCAGTACATTTGTTACATTTCATGCTGATTGTAAATTTCAGTTAGAAGAGGCCTGGTTTAATCTGTCAGGAAGCTATTGCAGATCAATATATAAAGACTTAAAATCCTCTGACTTTTCTCTGGTGCAGTACCTATATGTTGTGAGACAGTAGCTGAGAACTGACTGTTACATAAATAAGAGTTCTTTCTAAAGAAAGGAAGTCCCAAGCTTTGTCCAATCAAAGTTCAAAATGGCAGCTTTCCAGGAACTAGAGGACTGCCCCAATTTCACCGGAGTAGACTGGATATGCCCATGGGATAGATTGCAGCTATGAACTTCAATATGGAGGTGCAGCTGGTGAAGAATAGAGGGGGAAGCATGCCGTTCTCCATATTTATCTGAGCAGCCTCTGCAGGCCCCTCCTTCATGTGAAAAGGAAGGGTGGCCACCAGCTGCACCTCTATTGTAGAAAAAGAAGATGCAAGGGTGATCTGACTAATGGGCTTCATAACTGAAAGCCCTGAAACAGGGCCACTTTTGCTGAACGAAAGAGACAGAGCTCAGACCACAAGCGACTGTAATACTACTTGGCATTTTAAATATTCAAAGCACTTTGCAAACATTAACTATTTACACTTATCATACCATTAGAGGTAGGGAAGTATTATCATCACCTATAAATAGATGACGCTGAGACATGAAGAGGTTGCATTACTTGACCAAGGTCACAAACCAAGTCAGGGCAGATCAAGGACTAGAACTATAGTAACGTTGACACCCATTCTTCTGTTTTATCTGTTGGCCTAGAGTTCCTCTACGGTTAAAATAAAACATCTCGAGTCTGATTTTCAGAGGTGCAGGCAACCGATAGCTCCCACTGACTTCAGTTGGTGCTGTCAGAGCTTAGCTCATCAGAAAAATCAGGCCCTGAGAACGAAGTCCTGCCCCTCATGGGGTGGACGCCTCCACTATCCTTAAAAGGTTGCACATGGTGTTAGCGATAACCCCTCTTGAGATGTGAAAGAGCTGTGGGTGCCTAACTGCATTGTATGCTTCACCTTGGCTATATCTTAAACAGAAAAACTAAAATCTAAAAAGACAAAGAACAAAACCCCAACATTACCTTAATAGAGGTATAGGGACCAAAATTGCAGCCATCAGTAACAGTTAAACTGCAATTCAATTAAGGCTTATTGTTTTTCTTTATTCCACTTGTATAGTAAACTCTCTGGCAAGTGAAATTCATGGATGTTTCTTGGGAGTAAATTAACAATGAATTGCATTACCAGCTCAAATTGTAAAGTGGTGTCATTAGAAGCAAGCATGCGGTGTGAGACAGTGAAAATGAGTCTGTTAAAAAACTGCAGGGGCTGTGGAGGGAGCAGGAGCCAGAGCTGGATGCCACCAAACACAGGTGACACTCAGTAAATAATGGTTTAGGGGACTGGTAATAAAATATAGGATCTTTCATCCCTCTACCCTTGATACAAACCTAGCCAAAAGATAATAGTAACCAGATATTGTTCCCATCAGATCTTCAGTGGCCCACAGATTGGTGAACTAAGTCTGAGCCACATAAACCACTGGTACTAAATTGGAACCTCTTGTTAGTAGTCTAAACAGGGCTGAATGAATATGGAGAATTCCATCCCAGCAGCAGTTCTCCGAGTTCAGGGTTTTGGCAGAGCAATGTGTGAAGGATGCTTCCACAGCTGCTGCCAAGGCTGCACCTAGTAACTGGACAACATAATTCTCTAGGATTTTCAATCCAGCACCAGATTATTCATTTTTAATATTATTGCAGAAGCTCCTGGAAGCCCTATCAAGAAGCAGGAATCAGACACTGTAGATATTGGAAAGACATCCCTTGCCCCAAGTAGACTGCAGCCTATTTTGAAGTGTTCCTTCTAAAGTGTGTTTCCCCCTCCACATTGATTTTAGGATAAAGTCGCCACAGAGTCTCTGCCTTTGCTGGGTTTCACAGTTGCCCCAGAAAAGGAGGAAGGAAGTACAGATGCAGTTTTCCATCTTTACCACAAGCAAACCTTGTTTTATAGCTTCCGCGCGGAGGATAACAATTCAGCACAGAGGTACTGCGCATGGAATTGCAATTACATACTAACCCATGAAGGAATATAAAGTGTGAGCTGCGCTCTTCACTCTAACATGCCTCTTCCCATTTCCTTTCCTTTTGAACGCAACTCAGCTACAGATCAAACTGAAAAATGCTAATTAGAGCCAATTATAATACAATTGCCTGGATGGCATTAAAGCATCAGGTAGAAATTACTCCATCTTGGCAAGATGGAGATTTTGCTTCTTCATATAGGTGCAACTGCAGAAGCTCAGATTCATAGATCCACATGTAGCAATCTGTCAGATGTCATTATAAGGATAGCCATATAAATCCACTGTATTTGACTCATAATTTGATCTTTAATGAACATTTTCTGTATTTCACATGCTTTGTTACTAGTGCTGCATGATAAAATCATGGAACTAATGATAAAATGATGCCTTAAAATATACAGGCGGGAGAGTGGGTGGTTATGGAGGTTTGTTTCCCTTCCCTCCTCCCCCCAGTTTCCATGGTCTCATCTCTCTCAACACCCACTCTCAGACAGCCCACGTAATTTTCACAAGATTACACAGTAGGTCAGTGGCAAAGCTGAGAATGAAATCTAGGAGTCCTGGCTCTCAGGACCCAGTTCTAATCACCCATCTAAATTTCCTCTTTAGACAGAGCTATTATATGCAATACAGTCTTCTCTGAGCCCTTTGTTTTAACATATGTTTTGGCTTGATCCACAAAATAAAATCTGGCTCCTCTATTTTTTTCTTTTTCAGGTGGATTGAAGCCATGGAAGAAGCAACCATATTATAGCAGTAATCAATCAAGAGGACTTGGAATAAACTCTCAGATTTCTCTACATTCCCAACAGCCCGTTTCTATTTCAAGAAGCTGAGTAGTGTATTTCAAACCACCTGGCTATACGCACTGGATATGAACTGTTTCCAGGTTGCTATCTTTCTTTTGCTTCCTTCGTTTTAAATCCACATTTTTTGCAAGTTGAAAACTTTAAAATAGAGAATATTCATGGTCCTCTTTATGTCTGTGCAAGTTCAACCTGCGCTATAACTCACTCCCATAATCCCACAGTAAATTAAGTTTTAACATCAAGACAAGAAATAGATACAAATTATTTCTGAACTCACATGGAAGTACTGGCTAACAGTAAGTAACAGGCTCAGTTTTACTTACCCTAGAGAACTATCAACTTTCATTTTGTTGGTTTTGGTGTCTATCATGAAATAAGAAACAATGCAGTAAACCACAGATTCTCATTTAAAGCACTTTATTGTTTTATTGTATTACAGCTTCATTTTTTTCCAATGTTTCCAAGGAATTTTGTGGACTGATTTACCACCAGTCCATTAACAAGTGCCAGCATGAAGTCGTGCACTGCATACATTAAATTGCTTTCACAGACAATGAATGAATAAATGCAATGCACTACGTATGGTCTGCCAGTATTCCAAAAGCTAGGAACCAGGGTGATTACTTACCAATTTATAATTTTACATAAATCACTGTATAATTTATTTAATAAGTTTCATTCTTACTACAGTACTTTAAAATGCACTCTGATCTCTCTCCAAACCCACATGCTGAATACCGTTTTCCCCTGTAGATTGTATCTGACTGAAATCCAAAGGATATTTTAATTTATTGTAAGCCTTAAGACAGTTTTCATTTGACACCAATCGACTTATTAGTGTTAAAGTATTTAAATATCTGATAGAATCTTTTTATTTTAAAAAAACATGTTGTTACTGCTTTGATGACTTATGATAAATGTCATCAAAAATTTAATTCCTGTTACCAGCATATAGTAATAGATATGCTGGCTGGCTGGCTGAACACTTGTCCGAACATGGTCTGTCAAAGTGATTTGGAATTCCTGTGGCTAAATGCTGCTGTGCATCAGCATAGCTCCACTGAAGTCAATGGAGCTATGTTGATTTACACCAGCTGAAGATTTAGCCCTATAGGTTGGGTTTTGTTTTGGGGGTTTTTTATATAAAGAGAAAAAAGCAATGTTATAAATATTGTAATAAAATGATTTAATGTCATACATTTCTGATACTACTAGACTGAGGAATAGAATGGCAATTATGGTTAAAGTAGATCTTTGTATAAAATACAACAGTCAAAGGTTTACTTACATTAAAATACGTTTTCAGGGGAAATTTTTTTATTACTATTCATTTTTAATATTTTTCTTCTATAATTTGCATCAAAACCTGAATTTCTGGTTCAAATGGTGACTGGTTAGAATTGTCCATATTTTTTAAAAGTTTACAAAATGTATTCAGGTGAAACTAAATAGTCAGTTCTGTTCATCATTTGAAAAAAATAATTACAAGTTTAAAAAAATCAAATATGGACCTAATCTAACAGTGAAATGCAGTTGTATAGTTTTGTTGATACATTTCAGTCTCTGATACTCTGTTGCATAAAGCACAATCACATGCAAAGAGGAATTAATTATAAAAAGAATAAAGCTTTTGTATTATCTTAAAAGTGGGTAAACTCCAATGTTAACTCTGTACATTTTGTGTTACAACTATGGCCTTGCTTCCATTGGACTGTAAATGTTTTCTTTTGGTTTGTTTGTTGTTTTTTAATTCCCACCGCCCTTTAAAAAAAAAAAAAATCATTTGTTGGATTTGCACTGACAAAAACAAAGAATGTTAACGACAAAGTATAACAGATTTAAATCACTAACCAAGATTTCAAACAAAACTGTGCTACAAATAACAGTATTATGAACATTTAGGTGCTGACATTTAGGTCCAGATCCTCAAAAGGTATTTAGGCACCTAACTCTCCCACTGAAATCAATGGGAGTTAGGCCCTTAACTACCTTAAACCATCTGGGCCTTGGTGACTTGTATGAAGTTTTCAGTAACTGACAGGAAATGAATACATGAAAATATTTTGTTGTAAAAAATAAATACAGTGCTATTAAACTTCTTGTTTTAAGTAATGTGGAAAAATTAAAAAACATAATTCCACTTTCACGGGTTTTTCCTTTACATTTTTATTAATACATTCCTCCCCTTCCCCTCCGCCCCCAATTTCCACCTTAGCATTTCATATGCTCCTATGGTATTAACTAGCACTTACTTTGAGGCTGTCGTGTCCAAATCTTTAAAAATGGGAATCTCCAATATCACAAATTTTGAAAAGCAGAGAATGAAGGATGGGTCCAATAGTTAGGATGTTAGTTAGGACTAGGGTTACCAGATGTCCCAATTTTATAGGGACAGTCCCGATAATTGGGGATTTTTCTTATATAGAGGCCTATCGCCCCTCACCCTGTCCCGATTTTTCACACTTGCTATCTGGTCACCCTAGTTAGGACATGGGAGAGAACTGGGTTCAAGTCCCTGCTTTGTCATAGACGTCCTATGTTACCTTAGGCAAGTCACATTAGCCTCTGACTCCATTTTCCATCTGTAAAATGAGGATTACAGCACTTCCCTACCTCACAGGTAGGGCGCTACCAAATCCATGGCTGTGAAAAATGCATCCTGGACTGTGAAATCAAATCTCCCCCATGAGATCTAGCTATTGTAGGGAAGTAGGAGGGGCAGAGCTGGGGGTGCCCCAGCCAGGGGCTCCTACCATGCACTGGGCTCCAATTACTAGTCCTAGTCCTAGTCTGGGGAGGGATGGGACTTCCTCTTTCCCTGCACGGCCACTCTAGGTGGGGGAAGTCAGACCCACCTCTGGGCACCTTCCCTGGCTGCTGCCTTCAAAGCCCAGCTCTGAAAGCACTGCAGAAGTGAGGGTGGCAATCCCACGACCCTCCTACGGTGGCTTTACAACCCCCTTTGGGTTGGGACCCCCACAGTTACAACACTGAAATTTCAGATGTAAACATATGAAACTGACTATTTTTAAAATCCCATTACCATGAAATTGAGCAAAATGGACCATGAATTTGGTAGGACCTTACTCAGGGGTATTGTGAGGATAAACACATTAAAGATTGTGAAGTGTTCACATACTATCATAACAGGGAGCCTATACATACCTAAGATAGGATAGCTCAGCTCCAGAACAGTAGTGCTGCTGGGGAACTGAGAAAAGAGAGAGGCTACCAACAGAGCCTAATTTTTCAAAAGTGATAATGATTTTGGGTGCCTGGAGACACCTTAATATGGCCTAATTTTCAGAAGGCCAGTGCTCCACACTTTCTAAAAAGTAATCATCTTCAAAGCAAAGAGTGTTATTTCTAAGGTAGCCTGCATTACAATTTGCAGCCTGTCTGACTGCACTGAAAGTTATCAGGGAATACATCCATCAGTTTTAAAGCATTTTACTACTACTGACAAAATTATACGTATAGACAGAGTAATCAGAAGGCACATAGTATTTGTTTCTCTGATATGAGATCTTTCCTTTCCTGTAGATTACATAGTAAATTGCTCTTAAAAATCTTATTTCATGAATGCTAAGTAATTTGGCTCAAACTCTGCACCTCAAACCTGGTTAATCCCTTCATTAGGAAGGGAAGAAATGGAATGAAAATATTCATTTTTGTGTTCCTTTGTCCAACACAAACATAACAAAAGTGACAGTTCAGCCTACAAAGGATGGAGCATGGCCACATATTCACAGGCCTACATTGGAATATAATGCTTGAATAAGGGCAATGGGAAGCAAAACAAAAAAAAAGAGCAACAGCTCAAGTCTTAAAATCTAGGGCTTTTATACATTTTTGACAGCTAACTTCAGAGCAGTTTCAGAAAGAAACTAGCACATACTTTCAAGTACATTTCAAAATCATTCAAGCTACAAGGCTGAATTTTTGCTCACAGAGCCAGATCCCTGAATGATCCTGTGGAGGCACTTCCTTTAAAACTCCCAATATCACCTGCATTCCAAAAAGACATGGTTGTATCAAACTGAGAAAATGTAGCACCAGTGTTAGGGTGGAGAGGGGTACATCAAGTCTGAAGTTGATAGGAGAGGCCTTCAAGTAGAAGGAGAACTTGACATAATGCTGTAATCCCGTTTCAGTCTATATTGCACAGGACTCTGTTCCTTCTAGAGGTTTCTGCACGCTGCCCACCTATCACCAGCACTTTGGGCATGGATGTAAAAAAAGACCGTTTTAGTACAGAAAGAGAAAAAGGAACGGAGAGATTTCATTCAATTTCAGTCCAACTCTTTAGCCTACTGAACCAAGTCAAACGCACACTTATACAGCAGGCAGAAACTACCTTAGTTTGAGTTAAACCAGTAGTCCGGACCTGGATTAATGTTGGTAAATCCCTTTTACAAAAGGTGAATCATCTCAGAACAGAGGCATTTAAAACCTTGGTTTGGCCTGTGCTGCCTCTATGTGACATACATCTCAGTTGTGTCCCTCCTGATTTCCTTGTGGATAACAACTCTCACCACTTCTCTATAATCTCTATCACGTTATTCTCTTTTGTACCTTTTCAAGTGTTGCTATTATAGTTCTTGTAATAAGGCACCCAAAACTGTGCCCAATACATCAGACACTTTGTCAGTAGCATAGTGATCTGATGTTATTCCAGTGATTTAGTCCAACATTCTGTTTGCTTTGCTAACTGCTGACATTTTAACTGCTATAACAACCAGTCTTTTTACCTACATCTTGCACTATATGCCTATTTAAAACATTTAAAAACAAATTTTTTTAAGTCCTCTTGACAGTTTTTTCCATGCCAAATTATATAAGCCACTTGTGTGCCTAGCTCAGCACTTTTTCTTGTTGCTTTGGAACCATTCTTCCTCCTATTGGCATACTAACACTGTTGATATGTAAGTATGTACACCTTCTCATAAATCCTCTCTTAGATCATTATTGGCTACCACTCCCCAGGACTCATGCTATGCCATATATATTAACATTGGGCCAGATTCTGATAACTGCTCAAGGTGAACAGCACTACTCCACAAGCAGTCCCATTTACATCTCTATTTAAAAAGAGCCCAAAATGAAGAACAAATTACAGAGCCATGTGAATTGTATCACAGGAATACCACTAGTATAACTGATTAAGAACCAAGTGGCCTTAAGCTACCTTTGTGGACTGCTCCAGGCACCAATGAAGCCCTGGGATAAATTTCAACAGCTTCAGAGGCTGTTTAATGTATGGCAGACTCCCCACAGCTTTGCAGTCCAATCATTGATATCCCTGATCTGGTATTGGCTTGCCTGTATGATGGGATGTATGGGGAGGGGCACAGTAGAGCCATGTACACTAAACATATGCTGCTTCTGCCCCAGGGATCCCCCTAGGGGCCACTACAGACTCCACACACAATTGGGGCAGCATACAAGGAGCCAGAATCTTGTCAGGTGAATTTCAGTGCTCGTGAAAATGAAATGTCAGAGCACCGGGGTTAACTCTACGTGTGCAACTCGGGGTGCTTATCTGCAACACCAAGTTATTGGAATAAGTCCTCTTTTTAGCACACTTCCAAACTGCGTGTGGAATAGGGTAAAGAATGAGGTAACGTGAACAAATGTCATCTATACTTTACACTGAGACTACTAAAATCTTCTTTCACTTGTGACTACCTTGATAGAACCAAGGCTCTGAACTCAGCCCAGGATCTAAAGCCAGTAGATCCTGAACTTCCAAACTCTTTATGTATGTAACTATATTCACATATAAAATCCATGGAACTACTCACATGAGTGAAGCCATTCTCATGTGTAAGTGCTGCAATATCAATCCCTTAATTTCAGCAACCTATAGGAAACTGGGAATTTTTAAAAATACATATGAAACTGTAGGATGGGGTTTGTTCAGTGTGATTGGGTGCCAGGGAGGGGAGGGGGAGTAAGGTATTCTGTAATATTTGACAGTTTATTTTAGTACAGCAGTCAAGTATGTGTTGGGTATGATTTCTGGAAGAATAATTTTATTGCACACATCAAGCTTCTTTTCTCCATGCATGCAGTTTACCTGAGCAGATTTTTATGAGCTGCACCTCCTTCCTAAACAGTAACTGTCTGACAAGGTGTCTATTAATTCTCTGCTGTAACCCTTATGAAATCTGTATCTTCCACTGAAAAACTAAGCCAGTGTTAGTACTACCCTTTATGAAACTGATGACAAAATATTCCATTTATTATGTTAGGCATCAAAATTCACACCAATTAGTATGACTTTTCAGTGGACCATAGTTAGAAGGGATGTAGGAATGTATACGGCATATAGCCTATATTAGCATAAAAGATCATGAGAAAGCAAGAGATTAGAACTATACACAGAATGGTTCCTAAACCACTGGTGAAGAGGATACAATATTTAGTGGTGGGAAGACAAGCCCCACTGATTGGGCACCATGTGAACCTTCTATGTACTATACTTAATACACAGTAGAGCTGGTCAGAACTTGAAAAATATTTTGTTAATCAAAATAGGCTGTTTTCTCAAAGTCAAAACATTTCATGGAGACACTGATTTTGACTAAGTTTTCAATGGGGTTTCTTAGGTCCAGGATGGACTCTCCGGTCACTGCTAGAGAGACCTGAATTTAAACAACCACCATCACAACCACCACCACCAAAAACAAACCCCAACCCTGACTTTTGACACAATTCTGTTTCACAAAAACATTCAAGACGTTTCGTTTCCATCCCACAGCAGAATGAAAACAAGTTTCAAGGCCTTAAAAGCTGTCATGAAAAGGAAGTGTTGTTTTCCAACCAACTCTATTTCTATCACCACTTAGCTATGTGTTTTGCAAATGAGACTTTTAAAATCAGAGTTTGTAGCCCCTTTCAGATGTGTTGGTAAGTGAGTGTTGGATCTATGCCCTGTGATGAAGATTTCTTTAGGCCCTTTATTCATGAGATACGTTTATCCAGCGTTTTCCTTTCACCTTTATGTCCTTTCCTCCCTCTTGTTAACAAGCACAGACCACGAAAATGAAAATCAAGTTTAAAAGGAATCGTATGGACAGCTTAAATAAACTGATAACACTTTACATAGCCTTTTATCTTACCAGCTGAAAAGGGGCCAGATCAATCAGAAAATGCACTATTGTTGTAGTCAAGTTGCTAGCAGACAGTGCCCTCATAATGAAAGAGCCACAGGAACTGGAAATAATTTGAACCCACACTGACACTCCCAACAGAATAAAAGTACTGCAACGTCTCAAATGAGTTTGTCATGCTGAGAGGTCATCTATGCAGGTGAGTGTTGGGGCACACTGAATGGACAGTGATTAAAAGTTGCACGGCTGGTGCTTTTGATTTACCATTTCTGTAGACAAAGGAATTTCGTTTCTAGGGACAATAATGGATCATCATTAACAAGCACTAAATGTTTTAAAAAAAGTCTTTCACAATACAAGGAATTACAACAAAAGGGAACAATTATTTCCACACTATTGCTTGTGGTATTTCACTTCAAAATGCAGCTCACTGCAACATACTGACAAAGAGCAAAGATTTGTTCAGAAAACAGATCTTATTTCTTAGAAATGAAAACCTCACTCCCATGGGTAGCAAAAAAGATAGTAACAAGATCTATTGCCTCATCCAAAGCCTACTGAAGCCAATGGAAAGACTCTTAGGGTATATCTACACTGGAATAAAAAAACCTGCACAGCATGACTGTGTCTTGCCCAGGTCAGCTAATTCAGGCTCAATGCTAAAAATTGCTGCGTAGACATTTGTTCTGCGGCTGCAGCCCAGGCTGTAGGACCCTCTCTCCTCTCAGGTCCCAGAGCTCTGGCTGCAGCCCAAACCTCTACATAGCAATTTTACAGTCTTCAACCCAAGCCCAACTTAGCTGACTCAGGCCAGCCCCAGGTGTACCCTTACTGGCTTCAATGGGAGTTGAGTCAGGGCCCTAACATCATATTCTCTTCCCAATTAGTTTATTTTTCCTTTGTTAAGAAAGCAGTTCTGAAACTGTTTAGGGTTTCCTTAATAAGACTATTTAATATTTGGTTTAAAAAGACAGTATTCAAATTAATATTGGATCAATTCTGTAGCAGATCTACAAGCTCCAGAAATATTGTCAGCTGTTATTCCTTGTAATGAGAAGTCTTTAGTCTACCATCAAAATTGCCTTTTCCTTTCCCAGATATTCTTAGAAAACAAATCAGTTTCATAAAAAAAGAACTGTCCAATTGTACTAGGAGTGCCATAATCCAATATCTGATACAACTGCTCCTTCCTTTTCAAAACCATGATTTTAATTGGTCTGCTTTTCTTAAACTAGAGTGATAAAGATCCAGAAATTATGAAATTAAGACAGGAATTGCTGGGTAAAATTCTACCATCTGTTTTATGCAGGAAGTCAGACTAGATGATTACAAAGGTCGCTTCTGTCCTTAATCTGTAAATCTAGAAACCCCATGTACTGTTCTGTTTATTTTTTATAGTGCCCAAAAGTATAGTAGATGCATCACAGAAGACATACAAAGACGTGGTCTCTCCCCCAGAGGACCTATAATCTAAATACAAGATATGACATAATGACAAATAGTAGGGAAGGGATAGAATGAAGGGAAAAAGGCATATAACAATCATCTCACAAATACTTTATTTTTACATATGCACACCTTGATAGTTCTTCAAAGTCTATATGCATACAGAGAGATGTAAAGATTAACTAAAATAGCACTATTGGCTCACTTGTGTTTCTGATGACCCGCTGTTCCACACTGAGAACTGCCCCTTTAGCAGTATGAACTGAACACACCTAGGTATATCATGTCAATTGGTCACATACTTTTTACTGTCAAAAAACATTGTAAATCACAGACCTACAGAAGATACACAGAGAAGCAACAAAGTTTGTTTTAAGGTGCTAGCAGACAATCAAGATCATAAATTAATTTGATCAAGTTGTCCCCGCAACTAAAATACAAATTAACTAGAGCGATCCATGCAAATTATAGACAATCTAAAAAAACCCCCACAAGAATATCTTTTTTCAAGTCCACTCAAATAGTATTATTGGTGTAATGAAGAGGGAAAAGCAATAAAGAAACCATTACTGAATAATTAAGATATAGGTGTCTGTATATATAATAGAAAAAGAATGCCTACTCATGAATCTATGCAAACTGAGAATGCTACAGAGTTCAATGCGAACATAAGCATTCCCCAATCGTTTGAAGTATGTCAAGACAGGCTGATGCATTCAAGTCTTACCCTCCCCATGAAATTTGTGAGCTCAATGTGCAGGGTGAAAAAAGTTTCCATTTAACACTAAGACAAACACTTAAATTCCAGCACTGCATTTAAACACTCTTCTACACTGAGCATCTCTACAACTGGTGAGAGATCTCGTTTTGGAGCTGTTATCACAGCAACAGGTGAAATACAGATTATAGGTGGAGCTGGCAGCAATGTCTATAGAAAGGATTGCCTAAACACTTTTCATTATAGCCTGTTTTCAGTTACTTAGAGCTTTGCGCAACTTAAACGATTTAGGCTGAAATTTTCCATACTGAACATCTGCCTCATTCTAAAATTATTTTTTTTTGGTATTTTAGAAAGTTTCACGAAAAATTCTTTAGCCCTTTTTGAGAAAGAGGCTAAAGAAAACTCTTATTTTGCCCTGTTAAATAATCATTACAACCACTTCATTGATGGGACATTTTGGCATCAGGCATGAGAAAGGAGGGAGAGATGAAAGGAGTGTCCTCAATGTTGCTCCTGCAGGTGCCAAGGCAGCATGGTGGAAAAGAAAGCATCCTAACTCAAATGAAGAATGGGAAACACTATGGGCAGACAGTAGGGACATGCTAAAGGGCGTGTAGGAGAAGAATGAGACAAATAGAGGGGAAAACAAGGAAGAAGGGGAAACAGGGACAGAAGGGCTTATAGCCACTGGAGCACATACCCCTACAGGTCTCAAATAGAATCCAGGATTGTTAAGTCTCAAAATTCCTCTGCTTTCAACAAACATCTTTGAAACCCACTAGCAAAATGTATGTGCCATCCACCTCTAGTGGCTTGCCCACATAAAAGATAATAGCCTACCGCCACCATCACCAGTCACTCTGTTACCTCAATTGGTAGAAGTCTGTGCTGTGGCTTTAAAGCTTCCAAACTTGCTGGTGACTCATACAGAGATTTATACAGTTCCACATAATGGAATTAATTTTTGCTTAACTATCTTGTTTTTTAAAAAGGAACATTAAAAAGACTACAGTAAAAGAATGTTATGGCTGCACAGTCAGGCACTCAGAAGTCAGGAAGTGCCTGCATTAAAGTTGACTGTAAAGCCATAATTCACCTATGAAAACACATTATGACAATCTTTCATTATATGATCACACATTTTTTCCACATGACCCCTTGCCTCACTGAGGGCATACTTAGAAACTACCCATTCAATCAGATCAGGAGTTTTCAACCTGTGGTCTGCAGACCCACCCATGTCTAAAATTTCCAAAGGGGTCCGTACCTCCATTCAAAATTTTTTATGGGTCCACAAATAACAAAAAGGTTGAAAATCACTGAATTAGCACAATATATCCTGTGCACTGAATGAGGAAAAGGTCCCATGGAAGAAACAAGGAACAAAAGACCATCAGTGATACATATGTACAAGGGGCCAAGTTAAGTTTGCAGTGCTGTATATCCCTGACTCCTACAACCACTTTTGTGTAGTTAACATACCAATTGGCCATTTTGCATTTTACAAAGAACTCCAAAAAACTTCCTACAAATATTGTTGCCATGCTAGGTGGTATGGCTAGTTTCAAAGCACTGAATGGTATCTGCAATAAACTACTGCATCACAAGTAACAAATGTTGGCTAAAAGTTGGTCCTTGTCATTGATTAACAGCCTGGAGATAATAATGGCTGTCACTTTACTTTTTACTTGAGATGTTATTGCAGCTGTACAGCTGCAGTAAGAAGAAACAATAGGCAATAGTGGAACACTATCAATGAGATTTATAAAATATGAAACTTAGTACTGCATAGGACATTTGGCATAAAGTCCGCATGTTCTGAGGACACACATAATACAGATTCTGCAGCAGTATGAGTTTCTATTTGATTAATCTTAATTACTGATAAATTCTGCAGGGATTTTTCATTAAACAATCTCTAGCTATTGTATGATATGGCTATGAAGTACCCTAAAGTAACTGAATTGTCAGACTCTTTCTTCAAGCATTAGGTCTTTAGAACTAGTTCAACTCCTGCTATTATCACATTTCAATTACCCCCCCCCCCTTTTTTTTTATATAAGAAAACACAATTGTCTCAATTAGCAAAAAAACCAAACCAAAAAAAAAAAAAAAAATGGAACTAACCCTATAAAGTTTTTAATTACCACTATGTCCAGAGACAAAACTCACCTTGTAGTGAAATGTGCAATTCTACAGAAGGTATCTCCAATTTCACAAGTTCTATTTGTTCAAGAGATTTAGCTCTATTCTGACAGATACTGTATCGTAACCACTGCTACTTTTCTAGAATATTTTGTGCAAGACAACATTAAATAGTTCCTATTCAGTTTTCTTTCAACTGACTGTCCAGAACATATTCTTTATTAGAACGTCTTCAGACTTGGTTAGTATGGCACATAATTTTCACAATAAGTTTATTACATATTCATTTCCAGTACCAGTCTCATAATATTTATCTGATAAACAGAAATGGTTGAAAGATGTTTTTTGGTCTGCTGTGCCCTCAAGCAGTATTAGTAGTTCATTCAATCATTTACAAAATTCAAAGCTACATGAGAATTAGCCCAAGTTCAGTATCCTGCCTCTGATAGTTGCCCTGACCTTAGGATTTAAAATTAAATAAAAAATAAATGAAATGCATGTATACTCAATTGTAAAAATGCAGTAATATATGACTTTCTGGCCACTGTATTAGTTTAAACCCTGAAACATAAGATTTGATTAAACCTTTTCCTACCAAATACAATTATTAATTTACCTACTAGAGGTCATAAAAATATTCAACTTTCAGAAAAATATCTGCACCGTTTAAATATATGACCTCTGTTACCACAAGCGCATCTCTTAAACAGGCAGTGCACTCAGCCACATGTGCATGGGGAACCAACCTACTATTAGTGGTGTACAGATGCTCCATGGCAGTGGTTCTCAACCAGAGGTATGTGTACCCCGTGTGGGTATGCAGAGGTCTTCTAGGAGGTACAACAACTCATCTAGATATTTGCGTATTTTAACAGGCTACATAAAAAGCACTAGCGAAGTCAGTACAAAATAAAATTTCACGCAATGACTTGGTTATACTGCTCTATATACTAGTATACACTGAAACGGAAGTACAATATTTATATTCCAACAGATTTATTTTAAAAGGTAAAAATGAGAAAGTAAGTAATTTTTCAGTAATAGTATGCTGAGACACTTTTGTATTTTTATGTCTGATTTTTCTAAGGAAGTAGTTTTAAGTGAGGTGAAACTTGGGGGTACACAAGACAAATCAGACTCCTGAAAGGGGTACAGTAGTCTGGAAAGGTTGAGAGCCCCTGCTGTATAGTAACTACACTGTGTATCATCCATACCTAGGCCCATAGTGATGTGACCCATTCAGGGCCATGGTGGGGGTAAGATTTCTATACCGATACAACTATTAATTTAGCTGAGTGACACCCTGTTCTCATATTACGGAAATTTTTTTTTTTTTAAACATACAAAAAGTTTCCATAATCCTTTTAAGTCTCCTTAATGTACACTATTCAGCAAAGCATCTCCAACTGATTAATATGAATTAGCAAGATTCTATTGCTTCTTTTAATGTGATACTGACATTATTAAAGAATACTGTTCTTATACCTTCGTTACCAATTTAAAAATTTTTTGAAGAGCAACAGAATTGTTTGTTTTATGTAAAGACTGAGGAGACACTAACATTTGCTTAATATGTTGATTTTACAAATTTGTAAATAAAAAAGGAATATCCCACAGTGGCATGTGTCCCTTAATTAATAAACTTTTACTTAATAAGTAAGACTTTCACACACCTTAGAAGTCATTTAAGAAAGAATACATTGGTGGATAAAATTTTCAATACAATAAATATCATGAGATGGGGTGGGGGTGTTTATAGCCCTGCTCGTTGACAAGAAAAAAGTCTAATAGCACAATATAATGTCTACTAAACTGTGATCAGACCCCCAACCAGTTAATAATTCAACAGAAAATTAGAAATCCCACCCAACACTGATCTCTGATTTAATTGATGGAGCAAAGAACATATTTTTGTTAAATGCTTTGGAAAAAAGCAATCTTTGCAGCAAAACCTCTATCAGTACAATCTATAATTTATAGCTTGTCATTTTTATCACCTTGTAAACTGCCTCCAATTGAATAAAAAAGTCCATATATAGTTGAATGACAAACACTGAAGTGAAACTTAACACCACAGACAAAACAATTTAACTCACTTTCACTTAAAGACAAAATGATTTGAGTCTTTTTTCCTTCTTCTATTGTTAGATAACAATAGGTAATAAAAAGGGTAGCCCAACATTTGAACTTGCCATTGTTTACATGAAAACCAACAACAAGATGTGTGTGGGCTTTAAGATACACTCCTTAGAGTAAAGGCTACCCATTGTACCTCCCACTGACTTAAGTGAGAGTTTTCCCCAAGTAAAAGCTGCCATTATGAGTCTGAGGTGCAAGCCTTCGGTGCACTGTTCAGCATAAGAGAACAGGCAGAAGGCTTAAAGGCAGTCAATAAACAAGAATCTTGTGGTTTTGGGATATATGTTCTAGAGAGGCAACCTTCATAACTAAAAGACCAAGAGGCTGACAATACAGCAAAACAGTACACTATTATTATTTCTATATTACTGTAAACCCCAGGACCCCTCGTCACAGGGCAGGAATCCCTTGTGCTAGGCAGTGCAGAAACAGGAAAGATTTTTTTTGGGGGGGGGAGGGGGGGGGAGGAAGAGACAGTCCCTGCACCAATTTAAGTATAAGATAACATATTGATATATACAGACCAAGGGGGAAGTAACAAGGAAACAATGAGACAGTAGTAGACAGCAACACAGTACAATACAGTAAGAGAAATCAACTTGAGCTAAATCAATAAGACTCTCAGACCAAAATAAGAGTGTCCAAGACAGGGGTTGCACTAATTTAACTTAATCAGTTTCTAAGCCATTGTATTTAAATCTGTGTAATTCTCTCATGTGACAGGCCTTTAATAAAGCTTTTCACCATAACTAAAATACTTCACAATGAAAAAACCTTCTCCCCTCATTAAACCTTCTCCACCTCCCCAAAAAAAGAGAGAGACAACCCAACCTGAAGCAGTTACAAAACATTTATAAAAATGCATTAAATAAATACACTGACTAGTTTTTGAAGACTTTACTTTTATATGTGTATTCAAAATAGGTCTATACACAAGATGCCTTTCTGCTATGATATCCAAGATTTGGTAAACGGCGGAAAAAACTGGGTGAATAGAAATAGAGTAAACTGTTAATCCAGGGGTCTTACCTAGACGCATGGTTCTGGAACAAACTGATAAACTAAACAGTAATAAATCACCAGGACCAGATGGTATTCACCCAAGACTTCTAAAGGAACTCAAATGTGAAATTGCAGAACCACTAACTGTAGTCAGTAACCTATCATTTAAATCAGCTTCTGTACCAAATGACTGGAGGATAGCTAATATGATGCCAATTTTTCTCTAAAAAGGGCTCCAGAGGAAACCCCGGCAATAACAGGCCGGTAAGAATGACTTCAGTACCAGGAAAACTGGTTGACACTATAGTAAACAACAAAACCGTCAAACACAGATAAACATAATTTGTTGGGGAATAGTCAACATGGTTTTTGGGAAGGGAAATCATGCCTCACCAATCTACTAGAATTCTTTGAAAGGGTCAACAAACATGCGGACAAGGGGGATCCAGTGGATAGAGTGTACTTAGATTTTCAGACAGAGTTTGACAAGGTCCCTCACCAAATGCTTTTCAGCAAAGTAAGCTATCATGGGATAAGAGGGAAGGTGCTCTCATGTATTGGTAACTGGTTAAGAGATAGGAAACAGTCCTGTGCAACATATTCATAAATGATCTGGAAAAAGGGGTAAACAGTGAGGTGGCAAAATTTGAAGATGATACAAAACTACTCAAGATAATTAAGTCCCAGGCAGGCTGTGAAGAGACACAAAAGGTCTCTCAAAACTGGGTAACAAAATGGCAGATTAAATTCAATGTTGATAAATGCAAAGTAATGCACATTGGAAAACATAATCCCAACTATACATATAAGATGATGGCGTCTAAATGAGCTGTTACCACTCAAGAAAGAGATCTTGGAGTCATTGTGGATAGTTCTCTGAAAACATCCACTCAATTTGCAGCGGCAGTCAAAAGAGCAAACAGAATGTTGGGAATCATTAAGAAAGGAATAGATAAGACAGAAAATATCATATTGCCTCTATATAAATCAATGGTATGCCCACATCTTAAATACTGCATGCAAATGTGGTCGCTCCATCTCAAAAAAGATATTAGACTTGGAAAAGGTTCAGAAAAGGGCAACACAAATCATCAAGGGTATGGAACAGCTGCCATATGAGGAGAAATTAACAAGACTGGGACTTTTCAGCTTAGAAAAGAGACGACTACGGGGGGAGTTGACAGAGGTTTATAAAGTGGAGAAAGTAAATATGAAAGTGTTATTTACTCCTTCTCGTGACACAAGAACTAGGAGCCATCGAATTAAATTAATAGGCAGCAAGTTTAACATAAACAAAAGGAAGTATTTTTTTCCACACAATGCACAGTCAACCTGTGGAACTCCTTGCCAGAGGTTGTTGTGAAGACCAAGACTATAACAGGGCTCAAAAAAAGAACTAGATAAATTCATGGAGGATAGATCCATCAATGGCTATTAGCCAGGATGGGCAGGGATGGTGTGCCTAGCCTCTGTTTGCCAGAAGCTGGGAATGAGCGACAGGGGATAGATCACTTGATGATTACCTCTTCCATTCATTCCCTCTGGAGCACCTGGCATTGGCCACTGTCAGAAGACAGAATACTGGGCTAGATGGACCTTTGGTCTGACCCAGCATGGCCACTCTTATGTTAATCAAAAGTATTAGCCTCTCACTTCATTGAGGTAAAAAACTGCATGTGCCTTGTTTCCACTTGGATTTTAAATTGATATCTCACTGTAAAATACACCTTTTTTGGCTGTGAAGGCATAGCCTTTGAAGATTTCATGAGCAAACTCTACGCTGAGTAAAAGCACAGAGCATCTCCCTCTTCAACTGTTTTCACTAGTAAAAAAAGTGAATTTTCCATTGTAAAAGGAACACCTTTTTACTGGTGAAGACACAGCATGAGAGTATGTCTACACAGTTAACTCATACTCATTTAGACATATGCTAACTAGTTAATGTTGCCAGAAGGAGCATCAATAGCAGTGAAGCCAGGACAGCACAGGCTTCAGTGCAGGCTAGCTGTCTCAGTAACTAGTGCCAGGCATCCCTGGTAGGCTTACACTGTCTGCACTGAAGACTGTGCTGCTGCAGCTTCACTGCTATCGGGATGCCTGTTAGGGCTGGTCTACGCATAAAACACTGCAGTGCATCAGTGAAGACACTACCTTCATAGACGGGAGGGGTTCTCCCGTTGGCATAGGTAATCCACCTCCTCCCAGAGGCGGTAGCTAGGCCGATGAAAGAATTTTCCATCAACCTAGCACTGTCTACACTGGTGGTTCGGTCAGTTTAACTGTGTCACTCCCAGGTGTGCATTTTTCACACTCTGGAGTGACATGCAGTTATACTGACCTAATTTCCTAGTGTAGACCAGGCCCCTAAACTAAAGATATCTTGAGTACGCCTACTCATGCTGCAGTCACACCTCTGATTGCTGTGTTGACACCACAGAAAAGCTTTGGGAAGCAGCCACACTGGCCTTTACAAACACATAGTTCACCCTCAGTTAACAGGCCATCAATTATCTCCAAGTAGAAGAGTACACGCAAACCTTATGGGCCAGGAGGTAAACCATGACCGCCACAGTACCAGTTTGGGATAAAGGGTTTCTCCTCACAGCAAGGCGATAAGGGTTGAGAGAGGGTGATCTTCACGTCTAGGAAACCTCCTCGGATGCTCTCCCTGTCACAACAGTAACTGGGGTGAGTGAACGCATCTGCTCACCCCCCAACCAAACAACAAATGGAGGGACACACAGCTTTCCACAGTCTGAGCCGCCTCTCCAGCGGCACGTGTGCGGGGGAAGCACCGCATACCGCACACCTCCCTCCCCGTCTCCAGCAAGGCCGGGGAAGGGGGGCGGGAAAGCGCCTGTTCGGCCCCCGGGGCCGGCTGGAACGTTGGTGTGTGAGCGTTCCATCCAGGCGCTCAGGTAGCCCCTCCCCGCCGCTGCCGTCCCCCGGCCCCGCCCCGCAAGGAGGCTGGAGGAGGGGGCTGTGGCCGGCGTGGGGCTGGGAAGAGGAAGCGGGGAAACGCTCCCAGGCGGCAGCAGCGGCGGGCGGGGTCACGAACTCTGACCTTTCACAGGGGCACGGCACAAAACCCAAACAAACCCCCCCCAGTAACAAATAATACTAACCCGAGCGCGCGCCCCCCCTCCACCCTTCCCTCCGCCCTCTCGGGGCCGTCGCCCAGCATCGCTGCCTAACAGGCCCGGTTGGACCCGGGTCACCGTCGGGGCACGTTTGGCGCCAAAACCGGAGGTAAATGGTTTTTTCCTAAATTAAAATACCCCGCGCCGGCTGATGTTAACGGGGCCGGGCGGCGGGATCGTGGCCAGGCCAGGCGGCCCCTGGGGAAAAGAGCACGCTCGGTTTAAGCGGCGGGGGCCCGGCTCTGCGAGCACCCTTGTTCCGATTCCGGGTGTCGGTGGTAGCTGGGAGCCGGCCCTGCCTAGGTCGGGGTGGGCTCACAGGTGGCTCCCTGAAAGGGTCTCGGGGAGCCGCCGGGCCGATCGAGCCGGAGTCCGCTCCGGAGCCGCTCAGCGGAGTCGGGCCCGCCTAGGTTCCGAGCCGGTCTGGCGTTCGTGCGCGCAACTTGCTGTCCGGGCGGGCTGGGTGGCTGCGGGTGAAGGGGTCCGGCCACCCTGTAGAGAAACCCTGGCCACACACAAGGAAGATGGAGTCTGAGCGGGCGGAGGCGGCGGCTTGAACCCGACCCTTTTACCTTTGCCACCGGGAGGGCGGAGGGGAGGGGGCGGTGGGTACTTTGCATACGGGGCCGGGACCGCCGCCATCTTACCGGCCGCTCCCCCACAGCCGCGGCCGGGCCCTTCAGAGATCGACAGAGCGCACACCGGAGGGGAGGGGGGGTCTAATGGCGGCGGCTCTGCCTGGGACTTGGCCGTCAGCCAGCACCGCCATCTTGTGTTTTTCCGCGTCCCTCGAGTGTTTTTCCTCTGAGGTGGGAGGCGGGCCAAGTGGTCTAATTGGCACACCCGTTCGCCAATCCGCTCTTTGGGGCTGGGCATTTTTGCCTCTAAAATGAGCCGATTGGTTGGCACAGGACGCGGGAAAGGGAGGCGTGGTTTCCTTGCGCGCAGGGCGAAGGCGCGCTCGGGGCGAGTCAAGGGAGGCGGCGTGGGAAGGGCTGGGAGCGCGGCGCCCAGCGTTGGCCTAGGGGGCGCGCGAGTGTCGCGACCAACGGGAAGAGAGCAGCGGTCTGGTCCTCCCTTACGAGTATGCCCCTTCCCTGGGTCCTGCACTGCCCGGTCTTTCCTTCCTGTCCTAAGTAGCGAAGTACCGGGCTGCTGGAGTAACTGTGTTCCACTACAGGCTGTCAGCCTCCACTCCGTGGCCTAACTGCGGAGAACCGTGATGGTCTGTCCTCCTGGCTACTTTGTGTCCTGAGTGTCTGGTTTGAAGCACTCAGGTTTCTTGGGACCTCCAGGTGTAGATCCCAGCACTGTTGGACTAAGTGTCCTTCCTCCCTGAAATGACACAGCTTCGCTTCCACCCAGTGGAATACATGGCGTATTTCGCCTCAGCGCTTGGAGTTTGAGTTTGTGACTGCTTTCTTCTGAGATTGAAGATTTGTGGATTTTTGGTAGAACAAATTTTACCCTAGGTTCTTGGCCAACCCTGTGTCCTTTGCTGCATGACGAGTTGGCTGCTTCTTCCACCTCTGTTGAGACTGCATTAGAGTGATGTTGTACTTAAGTATTTTGCAAAGCACATGTGGATCTGTCACAATGAAGTGTGTCATACAACTGTTGGTTGACTATGAAGATAGAAGGGGTAGGGAATGAGCTCCTATTCGTTCAGTATACACGCTTCTTGATTACTTGTTTTATTTAGCTGTTAGAATTTTTATAAAATACAAAAGGCACCAGGAATCTACACTATATGATTTTAAAAAAACTAGTGGGTGAGATTGCATCCCATGAAACACAAGCCCAGGGGGCCTTGAAGAGAATTTGTTGCTGAATAGGGTATCTGGTATTCAGGTCTTCTTTCATCTTTGTTACAGAACTGAAAAAATGTGATGAGCACATATTAATATCTTTTTCTCCTGAGCTAAAGATATTAAATGTCCTGGTGGAAATGGTTTGTAAGCTTATATGTACAAGTTGAGCATCCTGGGAAAAAAATGGAGAACTAGAAGACAATTCTGAGAAATACAAATACTGTACGGTTTTAACAGAAAACCGGTCTTATTTTTGGCTTTGTTTTGTGTTATGTCAAGTATTCTGTCATATTAACATATGCAAAGTCATTATTTGCATGTGCAACTGACCACATTATGGTTCTTATTTTCCAAAGCTAATGTATTTTGACATTTACGTCTTTCAACAATGACATTTATTAATTTGGTAGCATTTATGCCATAAGGACTTTTTTCTTTGTGTTGAATAAATGCATTTTTCTGGTAGAGTTTTGATACAGGTGGTCACATTTTTGGTGTAAATGTGCAAATTATTTTAAATATGACTAGCTGGTTCCCAGTAAAATAATACAGCACAATGTAGGGAGATGAGGAATTATTATCCCATTTAACAAGTGCTGCTGATACAGTGCCTCCAAATATATTGTGGAAATTTTAGTGTATGGTAGCAGAATCCACATGACAATTTAGGGTGTGGCAGGTTAGTGTACTGTAGATTTACACCCGTGCTTGCAAGCACATGTCTTCGTGTAGACGGGTCCTAAGTGTGGGTTCCAGAAGTGGACTTAATGATGTTAAATAATTTATCCAAAGTCACACAGTGCCAGAGCCAGGATTATGACTCAGGAGTCCCTGGTGTTCACATGCATGTTCAGTTTACTAGATAATGCTGCCTAGTTTAAAAATACCGTTTTCCAACTGCACATAATCTACAGATGTTTTTTAAAGGAAAGCTACAGCAAAATTGACATTCAAAAATCAATTATTTCTGAAAATCTGCAACTTTTCAGTAACTAGGTAACCACACATTCACGTATTCATGACTAGATGCAAGTACCATGCGTATGACTGTGTAAATACTTAGCTAGCTATGTGTGTTCACAAGTCAGGCATTGGTACTCATGCATTTGATAGACAGCCATATGCATGCATACAAATTGTTATGTAAATATTCACCGAGCCATGCACATACATGAGTCCGGGATTTGTACTCATGTACTTGCTAGACTCCCATTTATGTATATGCAAATGATCACATACCTATAGTCTAGTGGTAGGTCTCTGAACTTGATCTCAGCAGATCTGGTTTCTATTCTTAGCTCTGCCATTGGCCTGCAGGGTGACCTTGGGCAAGTCACTTCACCTCTTGCCCTGTGCCTCTGTTTCCCCATCTGTAAAATGGGGTTAATGATACCATCTTTGTTTTGAGCTCACTGATGAGAAGCTCTATATAAAAACTAGATATTATTTATTTATTACTATTACCGAAACTCAGTGCCTGCCAGAAAATGACAACATCTTCAGTGTGCTGGCAAATCAGGTGGATCTTAAATCCTCTTTTGGTGTGACATTTTCTTTGATGGAAGACCCTGACCCATATATTTATTTTCTTAACTTCTTTTTTTCTGACAAACCTTTAAAGTTTCTCTTTATAAAAGAGTGTATGATAGATAGTTGTTCAGATTGATTTAAAAGGATTGTAAGCTGTGGTCAACCTAATACAGTGAAACATTAATAAATGTTCTGTTCAAGTCAGAAGATTTCCCTAAATTAATGTTTTGAAAACAAATATCAGAACTAATACCTTTTTAATACTTTTGTTTGAGTTAACTGTATCAAATGCTGCTAGACACTGTGCATATGTCAGCAGCAGATTTTCAATGGAATATCAAGCGGTAGCATGTGTGTCGTACCAACCTAGTGGAACATGTTTCCAGATGTACTTAATTGTACAGATCAGCCTAAACAAAACCTTGGATCTAAACTCTATCTCCATAATTCTGAGATGCAATCTCAATCCCAGATGTAAATCTGAATTTTTGGATTTGAAATCTGAATTTAAATTTTCCCCTAGTTTTGGAATGTGTAAATCTAGTGTTCGGATTCTGTCCATTTTAGAGAAGGATTTGAGCTGGAAACTCTTAGCCAAATCTGGTGTTTAGATACAGGGCTTGGGGTTAAGCCTCTCTCTACTTAATATTTGATATGGAAGGAGTACATATAAACATGGATTTTAAATGTTCTTAGAAAAATCATATCATGTCCTTGCAAGTTAAGATAAAGATGAACAAAACTGCAATCTTCAACTAACATATAGATCCAGGGTGGTCAAAATAAAGATTATAGGATAATAAACAAAAGCCTGCATAGAGATTGACTGTATTTAATATTATTATGTATTAACAATTGCTTGAATTTTTCCATTTATTTATAGAAGTCAGTATCAGCAAGCAGAATTTTTAAATTTGATCTCATTTAGTATTATCTAAGACAGTTGTCACAGTCCAACAATTTTATATACTATCCAATGGATTGTGCTGTCTTTTCTAATTCAAAAGAAACCATAACCAGTGGTGTAGTTCGCTTCTACTCAACATTCAAATTGAGAAGTTAAGTTGCTCAGTATTGAAAACTAATAAATCAGTGTAATCCACACTACATTCAGTGATTCCAAACATGTTTTAAGATGTTCTGTATCTATTGTAATGAGATAATATTTTGATGCCTGTCCCATCTTTCTACTGATGACGGTATGATAAGTGGAACAGGAAAAAGAGGGTCAGGCTTCAGGAGGCCTTAGTCTGGCATGACACCAGGTGTTCATGGATCCAAGTCAGGCCCAGGCTGATTGCACATAGAACTCCAGAGCTTCATTACATAACACTGGCCGCTCATCATACTGACTAAAGTTCTCTTTTCTGTAACTCTACATGCATGCCTGCCAATGCATGCAGGCATTGCTAATGAAACAATAACAATATAAACACCTGAGAAAGTATGATATTCCAAGGAAGTGAAGAAGGATGGTACGAAGGAGAAAATATGTTTGCTTTTTTTTTTTTTTTTTAAGATTATTTGCATTCAAAAGCTGTGGTTGCCATCAAGACAGATTTTCCTTCTTTCTTCTTTTTGGAGAATGTGTGCTAACATTATGTCTGTCAATCAGCAATGGTTTTAATCAGAGGAATCTAATTTGACTAGCTAGCCACTTATATTTCTTGGAGTAAGCACTTTCTCTTATCAGTATTCATCTTCCCTAGTGTAATAGTTTGCTTATCATCTCATTGCTTCAGTTGCGGCCCCATTTTCTCTCCCTTGTTAGAAAAATAGTTTAGCCCCCTGGCTAAGCCAAAAATACTTCACCCCTTCAGGATAATAAAAGTCCAAAACCTTCATCTAGACTCTTCCTTGGATCACAATCTTCCATGAATCTATCAGTCTTCTCCCCTCTCAAAGAATAACAACACTTCACCCAATCTTTCTCTGAGTCTGAGCCCTCCTTCAGTGTCACCTCCTTTTTCAAAAATCCATCCCACGCTTTCCCAGGTCCTTCAACTGGAGACTCTAGTCTCTATCTCCCTCTCTCAGAAGGGAGATTCACATTCTCTCCCTATTTGCTCCCTGTTCTGAGGAAAGGATTGCTTATACCTCATAACACTCCTTTCTGATATTCCTTGCTGCAAGGCCTACTACTGCCATCGGCCTTGGAAATTACATCCCTTCCTCCCTCCCCCAAAATTCCCCTGCTTGGGCTGAAACTGGGAACAGGGCCCAATTTTTTAAAAGGGCTCCAGTAATTACAGGCCAGTAAGCCCAATTTCAGTGCTAGGCAAATTGGTTGAAACTCTAACAAAGAACAGAGTTATCAGATACATAGATGAACATAATTTATTGGGGAAGAGTCAGCACAGCTTTTGTAAAAGGATATCATGCATCACCAATCTATTAGAATTATTTGAAGGGGTCAACAAACATGTGGACAAGGGTTATCCCATGGATATAGTATATTTGGACTTTCAGAAAGCTCTTTTGACAAGGTCCCTCATCAAAGACTCTTGCTCAAAGTAGGCAGTCATGGGGTAAGAGGGAAGGTCTTCTCATGGATCCATAATTGGTTAAAGGATGGGAAACAAAAGGTAGGAATAAATGGTTAGTTTTCACAGTGGAGAGAGGTAAATAGCAGGGTTCCCCAAGGAGCTGTACTGGGATCAGTGTTGTTCAACATATTGATAGATGATCTGGAAAAATGGGTGAACAGTGAGGTGATGAAATTTGCACATGATACAAAATTACTCAAGATAGTTGAGTCCAACTTGAGTGTGAAGAGTTACAAAGGGATCTCACAAAACTGCATGACTGGACAAGAAAATTGCAGATGAAATTCAATGTTAAATGCAAAGTAATGCACACTGGAAAACATAATCCCAACTATACATACAAAATGAGGGGGCCTAAATTAGCTATTACCACTGAAGAAAGAGGTCTTGGAGTCGTCATAGTTCTCTGAAAACATCTGCTCAATGTGAAGCAACAGGCAAAAAAAGCAGAAACGGTATTAGAAAGGGATATCCAGAAAAAACTTCTTTTTTCGCAGACCACTTGAAAATTGCTGAGGGTCTCGGCGGACCACTTAATGATCTTTCCAAATGTTGTTTGTACCGTTAGCTAACTATTGTAAAGCGCTTTGGATAAAAGCACTACATAAAAAAAACTTAATAATAAACGTTTTTGTTCTACAAATAAAAGCACACAACTCATATATTAGTATCAGTAGTCTTATCTTTCTAATGCAATGGATATGTCCTCTCTCCCCTGCTGTGGCAGCCCCCAAACTGGGGCTGGGAAGGAGGGGGGTCTCTCTCTCTCTTCCCCACCTCAGGAGCCCCCGAGCTGGGGCTGGGAAGGCAGGGGGTCTCTCCCCCACCACAGCAGCCACAGAGCTGAGGCTGGGAAGGAGGGCTGTCTCTCCCCAGCAGCCGCAGCCCTGGAGCTGAGGAAAGTCACCACTTTCTCTGGCCTCCGCAGCCCTGCACATCTCAAATTCCCCCCACCCCCTCGTCTCACCCCACTTCCCCCTCCCACCTACTCACTATTCTTCCCAAGGCCACTACCCCACCTTACATGTGTGTCTTCTCCAGGGTACAGGCACCTAATTTGTGGAGCCATGTCTGCACACATCTTAGAGGGAACTATCTGCAGATCACCTGAATGGAGCTTACAGAACACTGGTGGTCCACAGACCACAGTTTGAGAACCTCTGGGATAGATAATAAGAAAGAAAATATCATAATGCCATTATATAAATCCATGGTTATGGATATGGTTATATCTTGAATACTGCATGCAGTTCTGGTCACCCCCTCTCAAAAAAAGTATATTAAAATTGGAAAGAGTACAGAGAAGGACAACAAAAATGATTAGGGAGTATGGAACAGGTTCCATATGAGGAGAGATTAAAAAGACTGGAACTGTTCAGCTTAGAAAAGAGATGACTAAAGCGGGATATAATAGAGGTCTATTAAATCACAAATAGTGTGGAGAATGTGAGTAAGGAATAAGTGAATTCTGATATATTTTTTTTGAGCTGGGATGACCAGAACTGCATGCAGTATTCATGTTATGGGTGTACCATGGATTTATATAGTGGCTTTATGATATTTATTGTACAGTGCATAGCATAATGGGGCCCAACCTGTGTTAGGCTTTTTAGCACTACTGCAATATAAATAATATACAACACTGTGGGGGTGAATTCAAAAATTCACAGGAACAGGAGAAGGTGGACCCCAAATCCTAAAATGTAAAGAGTTAATTCTTGATGAGCAGGACTTCAGCTGTGCAGTTTCATTTAATGCTTAACAGGAGATGCACAGATAAAGCTCTGAACACTGAAATGACTATACTCCTACAAATCACTGGTAAAGAGGAGGAGACCATTTAAAGATGAACTGTGAAATCATGGCCCCACTGAAGTCAGTTGCAAAGCTCCCATAGACTTTAATGAGTCCACAGTTTC
Source organism: Chelonia mydas (assembly GCF_015237465.2). Taxonomy (NCBI): domain Eukaryota; kingdom Metazoa; phylum Chordata; order Testudines; family Cheloniidae; genus Chelonia; species Chelonia mydas. Next base: position 19,170,999 of record NC_057853.1, on the reverse strand, counting down.
ACTTGGAATGTGTTGAAAAGGACAAACTTTATTCAGCTGTTTCAGCTAATCATTGATAGACACTGCTCACCAGCGTTTAACAATGGCTAGCCAAAACGGTGCTGAACATAATTTGTTGTTTTCTAAGCTTACTGCTGCACAATATTCAGCTGCTACTGTTGCAAACAACTGTCATCTATTTCATAGTATCAGCAGGTCCCAGTGCCCTCATGCAATCAACACATTTTCCTTTGGCTACTAGACTTTTTCATACACTGTAAATACAGTATTAAAATAACCAGTTATAATTTGGTATGTTTAAGAGGTCTGTTTCTCTTTTCATCAGAAAGTTATTTAAATCCCTGCCCCAATCCCGCCATCTATTTACATCATAACATTGTATGCCTATCATATTAGCAAGCTCCACTGGTATATAATTCAGCATTTTATTTAACAACCTAACTCATAATAATGCTACAATAAAATGATGCAGCAACAATTTATAATTCATAATGTAAATACAGACATGCAGTTACAATAAGTTCTAGTGGTATCTTCTGTTGGGATAGTAATTGACTTGTTACCACTTTTCCACGTAGAGTCTGGCATCTAGTTTGAGGAATTAAACTGATATAATAACCAGGAAGAGTCCACTGAAATTAAGGTCATGACTTTCTCTAAAAATGACTTAAGATGAAAAATCAGAAATGTTTACTTTCACATTCCTAGCTTCCATGCTCTACCAGGGATTTTTACTACTCCTAATCAATTTCATGCTTGACTAAGATGTGCAGTGATTGTCTGTGAAGACATGGTACAAAATATTACTGGAAAACTGGAACATTTTTCTTCCTCCTTAAATATTCATTTGCCATTCCTCCAATTTCTTCAGAATCGATGTGCAAAGCTTTAAAGCTCAAGGTGAATATTTTGACCTTTTGAATGGTTATTTAGGTTAGGGTTCGCAACCATTTTAGTAGCAAATTGGGACTAAAAATGATTACAGACAAGTAGAGAGTCTGTTTAATATGGCTATTGCAAGAAAGAGAGGAGTTGATTATCTTAGCATTATCAAGCACTACATTTTGCCAGAACATTGGCCAATGGCCATCATTGGCTTTTGCTGATACTTAACTTTCTAGGGCTGATCATGCAAAGTTTTTAGTATAATCATTTTAAAATAGATTATTTCAGCTGTTAAGTTTTCAGAGAGGGCACAAAAGACTTCTTAATTGAAAATAGGAATGGAGAAACGAAACCATATTAAGGACCATAGTTTTAAATTTTTCTGGACGTGCTTGTCTTCTGGTGATTAATCCCTTTTTGTTTTACATCTTGTTTTTATTTGTGAGTTTGTCACAGAATTAACTTGCAGTTACATTCACCAGAGTTTCCTTCTCACAGTTATAATGGTATCATAGTATCATTGTAAAATATAACATAGAAGTTAAAGATTGAAAAGATACATTAGATATTCTAGGCCATTTCCCTGCCAATGCAGGATTATGACAAAAACACAGGTGATAATGGTAGTCTGGCAAAAGAGTTCAATAAGAATGTGCTCAAATACCTTCCTCTGGTAGCCACCTCCTTGCCCAGCACAGCAAGACATAGAGGCTTTTCATTTAAGTGTATTTTTTTCTTCACCTCACAAACTAGGAATTAATTAAAGCTTTTTTAAGAACTGTGAATTCCACAAATTGGACCAATAGTTGAAGTTCAAATTTGCCCTATCTCATTTTCAAAATAGAGATCTCTTAATTTCCAGTTTTTAAATGGTGGAGTACAAATATTTTATAAAATTAAAATTATAAAAGTAAAATTATATTTTTTGCTTATAATTTTAGAATATCTGTGTCTTGAAAACAGTATTCCCATATTTGCAGTGAATATGTGCACTGCTTTCTTATTTGTCAGATGTATTTGGCAGTGGTGTAAATTCATATAAAGCTGCACCACAGATTTAATTTTAATTAATAACAGTGACAAAAAGTCTCATTTTCTTTGCCTGATGGAAGTTGCTGGCATCTTTCCAAACAGGTTCTCTAATGATCTTGCTTCACCATGGCAACCAATATGGAGGTGCTGGCTCAGCAGATAGTGGAGACACAGCAGGTGGCTGAGGTGAGTGGCAGATGATACTACAGTAGCTGGCATACTTGATTTTGAAAGGAAAAATATATCAGTGTTTTCCGTTGTTTACAACTGATCAGAAATGAAGCAGAAGGTAATTATAGAACAGCAATTATTTTACATGAGAACATGTAAGAAATGTAGCCAATATTTGTTTCAGTCACCTTACTTCATTCTAGTGGATTCCATATTAGATGTGTAAAACAAGAAAATTCACCCGTGACCTACATGGAAATTTGGTTCTTTTGCCTATTTATAATTCTCATAATTTGAAATAAAAGATATGAGAAAACCAATGTGTTTAAGTGACATAGTTTAATAAATAAGGGTTTCTACTCTTTAGTTGATATGCCATTTAAATCTTGAACAATGTTTCAAGTACCATGTATACTACTATAGTGAATATGGTGAACATGCAGTAGAGAGAATCTTGTGAATCATAGTTTGGATTTTTGTCCCAAGTATACATGTATAAAAGCACAAAAACAGTTTTAAGATAACATTAATTAATGGCCTTACTTATGTTTGCCATAACTTGGACAGCTGAAGGCTAAAATGTCTAAATCAGCTTCTCAGCACTGAAAATGCACTTTATCATGGAAATAGAAGATAACCTACATATTTATTTTAGTTTGCTAATTTTAATCAGGTCCTTAACTGTATAGGGTTTGTGGGTTTTTTGCTTGGCGTAATATTCTTGAGAGTTACTACAGCCTATCATATAATTACATAATTAAGGGATTGTAGATTATCTGTACTCAGTAGTCCGTGACATCTCCATAGTCAAGGCCATGTTAGAGATTTTAGTTTATAGATCTCTGACCCAGTGAACTGTAATTACACCTTGAAGATACTCAGTTTGGTGGGCTAATGTGAGAGCTGCATATCTGAGGTAAATCCACTGGCAAAAATACTTTCAGAAAAGGATTTGCAAATGCATTTTTATATCCAATAACTTTGTTCTACAAAGAAATATTAATTTGTTCTTTTAAAAATATATTTTATGGCAACAGTGATTAAGTCAAAATCTGGACTAAGGGCTACAAAGTACAGTCGAATCACTTTTAAGGACTGTTTAAAGAACAAACTAAAATTTCACCTTAGAAACTGACAAATAGAATTTTTTTTTGTTTTATTTTGCTCTTTCAGGTGTTTGTATAGCAAGTTTCAGCCCAGAATTAATTTTTACAAACTAGTCCTAGAAGAGCCCCCAAAAAAGAATTTGTAATGGAAAGACAGGCAAACACTTAACTATTTTGATATGAATGGTGATGCTATAATCACATCTAAGGCACATAAAATATGTGACATTTGTAATTCCTCGTGCAGGAAATGCACCGTGGTAACATAATGTGATGGTTGTATCTTGCCACTGGAGAGCTCGGTCCTTCCCAAGAGCATGTGAAGCTCTGTGATTTCTTCCTGGCCGGTGGGTAACTAGGGCTTCCTCTCTTTACACTATTCAATCCCTCCTTAAATTATATGCTTGTCTAATGCATAACACCATGATATTTTTGTTCATGGAAAAATATTTATAAAAAAACAGCATGGTCACAACATCTGTTAATTCTTAAATAGACAATGTTGCTTTTAAATCTTGAGCCATCTTTGTTATAAATGATTGGCTTACTGCTATGTGTCCTTCTCAGTCAGATACATTTTTAGTCCAGTTTAATAAATGACTAATCTTTTTGAAATATATTAGATCTGTGTATTTGTATTCATAGTAGTTTCTTGGCAAGAAGGGAAATGATTAATTGGTTTGGGGTAGTGTAAAAATTTGGCATTGGCCTTAAAAAATGAGAGGTTTCTTCATAAGCCAGATATTTCATCAAGGAAAATTGAATTGGGGGAAGGGAAATATAGCCATTAATCATATACTGAATCCTAAAACATGAATTTTAAGTGGTCAGTTATGAACAAGATAATTTAATGCAAATACTGGCATGTTTAGTTATATATACAGTAATTCTTCAAACTGATTGCTGCCTATGTTGCACGTGGGTTTACTGGGGACCAAGATGTCAAGCAGCAAACATTAGATTGTCCTGTAAGTAGAGAGTCAGCAGTGCTGTGTTTTCCAATCTTGTGCAGTAATTTTTCAGGTTTTATTGTCTCTCTGAATTATTGCTCCAACATGGCCATTAATGACACGACACCCCAATACCGCTTGTATTTTGTATACTCAGAATAAGTGAAAAACATGGAATCAGTTCTTGTTTTAAGAATGATTTTCTAAAGCAACTCCTATGATGGTTTCATCTACTGAGTAGTTCAGAGTTCACTGCTTATCTTTTTTCTTTTCTTTCTTTAGAGCTTATTATTGCTTGTTCCATTTCTCCAACTTTCTACTTCCAGCTGGATGAGATGGGATGACACTTTATGTCATTACTTACACCTTGAGCTGTTATTCAGTTGGTTTTACTCAGAATTCATCAGCTTGGAGTACAGAGAACAGCTATGCCCAAGAAAGGAAATGTCAGCAGTTGTTTCACATTTTGAGCAGCTTTTGCAAAATGTCATTCATATTTTATCCTTCGTGTATAAACTACTAACACTATTTTTCTCAAGGTTTTATCTTGTACTCTGAGTATGCTATACACTAGTAGTGTCCAATTTGTAGCTGAGGGGCCACTTCAGGCTTCAACTTCAGCTCTTGAGAGCAAGTCTGTTAGGAAGAAAATTTGTGTGGAAGTGTGTTTTCTGAACTGTGTCCTGCAATTTTTAAATTGAAGTGTTTGAATCAGGCCTGTCACTCTGGACTGGAGGCAGAGGGCACTGCCTCCCACCTCTTTCCCTGAAGCCTCAGGACCAGCTCTGATGTGAGAAAGGAGCACTATGAACAGTTGCTGATATTGTCCCTTATCCTGTTCCAGCTGCTCACTAGCTGTCCTTCTGCATCAAAGTAGAGGGAGGTCAGGATAGCATTAGCTCCTCCGTTGCCTGCTTACCTGCCAAACTGTAAAATCTAAGATCTAATTTAAGAAGTAATGTTTTTGAATACAGAACTTTATAACTGTTCCAATTAAATATTTACTGTAAGCTGTAAATTTTCTGAGAGTAAGTTTGTAAAATATTTTAAATTCCTGTGGAACAGTTGGGTACAATATAGTCTGGGTTTGCTGTAATTATTTCCTACTTTAACTTTTATAAGAATCTCTTTTGCACTAACATTGCTTATACCCAGATTATGACAAATTAAGAGAGATTGATCACTGTATTTAAGAAATACAAATACTTTTGATCTTTAGTGATGCTTATAAAGCAAATGCTCTCCTCCTTAAATCAGAAACGCTAAGTGGCATCAGTAAAAATATCTGTAGAGATTTCTATGAAAAAGTATGAACTCAAAAATCAATTAACTGTATTGACTATTGATTTATTCTGTCAACATATTTCTCAAATAATGTTCTCATAATCAATGTAGTTGTTTGCCTTTGCAATGACCTGACTGGTAATAAACTATTGAAAAAAAGGATTGAAGGTTCAGTATATAAATGTTTAGAGTTATAACTTTGGAAAATGAACCTTCATTCACAATTGCAAACTGAGATAAATATATATCTAAATATATCTCTATATAGGTACATGTACATAAAATCATGGGAAAGTCACATTGGTGAATTAGCATATGAACTAGGTATGCAACTGCAGCTATGAAGAAATCTTGTTAGTTTCAAAGGATGTAACAGTCATGAAATGAGTTTGGACAATCTAGGTTTCTGTTTATGCCAATTTGAATACAAGTAACTAGTCCTTTTGTGGCTGACTGGTTTTTCTAGCAGTTTCAAATATTTAAAGCGGTCAGTTTTAGTTCCACATTCTAGTCATGATTACCTTATATGGACGTTCCTAGTATGTAAAGTGGGGAGGGGACACGGGGAGAAAGAAAAAAATCCTTTCTTTAGTATTTTACAGTGTGTATACTGCATGCAGATTTGTTCGCCCCATCTCCAAAAGGATACATTAGAATGGAAAAGTTACAGAGAAGGGCAACAAAAATGATTAGGGGTATGGAACAGCATCCATATGAGGAGAGATTACAAAGACTGGGACTTTTCAACTTGGAAAAGAGATGACTAAGAGAGGATACGATAGAGATCTATAAAATCTCGACTGCTATGGAGAAAGTGAATAAGGAAATATTATTTACTTCTTCACATAACACAAGAATTAGGGGTCACCCAATGAAATTAATAGGCAGCAGGTTTAAAACAAACAAAAGAAAATACTTCTTCACACAACACACAGTCTACCTGTGGAAATTGTTGCCAGGGGATGTTGTGAAGGCCAAAACAATAACAGGGTTTAAAAAAGAACGAGATAAGTTCATGGAGGATAGGTTTATCAATGGCTATTAGCTAGAATGGTCAGGAATGGAACACCATGCTCTGATTGTCCCTAGACTCCGTTTGCCAGAAGCTGGGAGTGGAGGACAGGAGGATAGGTCATTCGATGGTTGCCGGTTCTATTCATTTCCACTGAAGCACCTGGCGTCGGCCACTGTCGGAAGACAATATACTGGGCTAGATGGACCATTAGTCTGACCCAGAATGGCCATTCTTATGTACCCAATGAATTCAGTTGATGGACTCAAACGTTGAAATGGGGGAGGGGGGGTTACATAATTTAGTCCATCATCATACCAGTGTAGGATTATTCATTATTTGTAGGTTTTAATAGTGCATTGTGCAGTCTAGATTTAAATGACAAAGGTGACTTGGTAAATTTAAATAATACTGAATGTGAAACAGTAATCTTGTGTATTACGTATGAAAAAGTAAGGTAAATGTTTGAGGTATTCGAAACATTATTTATGTTTTGAACACATTTACTGCTTGTCTGTATTCAAATAAGTCCTGTATAATATATATACGTTTGTTGTGGACAATAGATTGTAGGAGTATTTCTCATATTCCCAAACCATGACACTTTAAATCTCATCCTCCTTTCATTTGTCAGGAAAGGAAGAATAATTGCCATATCCAGGCATGTTTGCTAGTTTGAGGCTGAGTCTGCTGTTTATCTAAGTTCTTCACATAACACAAGAATTAGGGGTCACCCAATGAAATTAATAGGCAGCAGGTTTAAAACAAACAAAAGAAAATACTTCTTCACACAACACACAGTCTACCTGTGGAAATTGTTGCCAGGGGATGTTGTGAAGGCCAAAACAATAACAGGGTTGAAAAAAGAACTAGATAAGTTCATGGAGGGTAGGTTTATCAATGGCTATTAGCTAGAATGGTCAGGAATGGAACACCATGCTCTGATTGTCCCTAGACTCCGTTTGCCAGAAGCTGGGAGTGGAGGACAGGAGGATAGGTCATTCGATGGTTGCCGGTTCTATTCATTTCCTCTGAAGCACCTGGCGTCGGCCACTGTCGGAAGACAATATACTGGGCTAGATGGACCATTAGTCTGACCCAGAATGGCCATTCCTATGTACCCAATGAATTCAGTTGATGGACTCAAACGTTGAAATGGGGGAGGGGGAGTTACATAATTTAGTCCATCATCATACCAGTGTAGGATTATTCATTATTTGTAGGTTTTAATAGTGCATTGTGCAGTCTAGATTTAAATGACAAAGGTGACTTGGTAAATTTAAATAATACTGAATGTGAAACAGTAATCTTGTGTATTATGTATGAAAAAGTAAGGTAAATGTTTGAGGTATTCGAAACATTATTTATGTTTTGAACACATTTACTGCTTGTCTGTATTCAAATAAGTCCTGTATAATATATATACGTTTGTTGTGGACAATAGATTGTAGGAGTATTTCTCATATTCCCAAACCATGACACTTTAAATCTCATCCTCCTTTCATTTGTCAGGAAAGGAAGAATAATTGCCATATCCAGGCATGTTTGCTAGTTTGAGGCTGAGTCTGCTGTTTATCTAAGTTCTCTCTACAGAGGCTAGAGCTGACATATTATCATGTCATATAAAAATCACACATGGCTTGCTATTGTAGCTGTATATCAAAAAGAAAACCAATATACTTGTTAATTCTGCTTAGAAAAATATTTCTAAGTTGTGCTCAATAAGCCTTTAATGCAGTAAATTACATACTTTTGTTACTATAACCTTTCTATTGTATTTTTTAGGCACCTGTCAGCTAGGAATGCAAAAGACAAACATAGTTATGTAAAGAATTCACAGTTTCCAAGAAGTTTCAAGTTTTTTCTGTGTTAAGTTTATGAAGGAAGTTGTTGAGAGGGGAAGGCAGGTTTATCCTAAAGATGGGACTACAGTTGTGATCTGAACACAATTAGACTTGGTTGCACACCTGGCATCCTGCTATGAGGGCACTTTGTCCCTGGTGCTGAAGAGTGGTACCCATGCATTTGACATTTCTGACTTTTTTTACAAAGATCCAGAATGGTATTTTAAAGACAGTAATCTAAAGCTATTCCTCAGTGAGATAAGTATTTTTTTTCCCTGTGGAGCTGGGTTGGATTCCAACTGGTGACCTACAGTTGAAAGGCATCTGCCAGTCAAACATCATAAACCTATCTAAACAACACTTTCCTTAGCAAGGTAGACACGTTAAGGCCCAGTTCAACATGGTATTTAAGTATGCATCAAACTTTAAGCACATGAGTAGTACAATTGACTTCAATAGGACTACTTGCATGCATAAATTTAGGCATGTATTTAAATACCTTTCTGAATCTAGACATAGGTTTTTTGACTAAATATTGCTGTTGGGTCTGTGCTGCAAATATGCACCTATAATGAGTTAGGAGAAATTATTCTATATATGTTGCCTATAATTTTTAACCTTTCCAAATTAGTAATGTTACACAGTACATAAATTGTATCTTCAGTATTTCCTCACTGTTGTGAAAAGGGCCTAATTTTAACAGTGAGCTCATTTCAATACTCAGGTTAGGAGTCCTGGAAGTTGAAATAAAATATTTGTGTTACTTAAAATCAGCTAAGTCATGTAGTTGTTACATAAGCTTGTGTAATGGAAATTCACTGTAATGAAATTCATTGTCATAAAACTTTTCAAAGAGTTCAGCTCTCCCTTTCCCCCTCAAAGTGTAGTCGATATTATGAGGGCAAAAAAAATTCCTCCTTGCAGATATTTCAAAATGTTCTATTATTAATAGTGTGGTGTTGCCTTAATTTGCCAGATTTCACTGTAGTCTGATCCAAATGTTTTGTCAGGGAATTAAAATAATGAATCATAACTTTCTCACATGCATCATGTATTTAATATGTTAAGTCTTATATGTAATAAGACTGATTACATTACTACATATGTGAGGGGCACATAGGAATTTAGAGAGGCCCATGTTCCTTTAAATACATTAGCTTAATGAACTATAAAGATAAAGATGCTCCACAGGGAACATGGTGGTTTTCCTTTTCCACTTACTGTTTTGCAAATAATTCAAGAGCTGGGCAAACTCTTTTCTCATAGAATTCTCTTTTTCTGCCTTATGGAGAGGTAGCAGGTTTGGGGACTGAGGAAGAGAAACAGGGGAGAAAGCTTTGTAACCTGGGTACATCTTCTCCAGATGAAATTAATCGTATTATTAGACAAACTGCTTCAGCAGCTGGCAAAACAGCAGGAACACGTCGATTCTGCTTCCTTGGTTACAGGGAGTGATAGTACACTTGACCTTCAGAGGAGCAGGGTCACAGAGAGGGCATTTTTAAACAATTCTGTCTGGTTTCAGTGATTGGAATCTTCACTAATGGAACCTGGATGCAAATGTCTGTGAATAGATTGTAACTGACCTCTGTATTCTTGTTGGATTGTTTTGGCCTGAGAGGTTTGCTGAGGAAAAATGTAAATAAAGCTGCAGGAAGGATTTGACACTGTAAGTACTAGAGTCTGTACAAAATATAGGTAGGCAGCACCAGGAAGCAAACAGTACAAAGGTTATTGAAGCAGTTTTTCTATCTTCTTTTAAACTATGTATATTCAATAATTTTGCTTAAAGAAATCTGTTTTAAAGGCCTTTTATGTAGCAAATGGATTAATTTCAGAGCAAATGTTCATTAAAATATTTAGTGATTATTTTTAAATACTTATTGATTAAACATGTTTAAAATTTAGTATGTTGAAGTTTCTTACAACTTAAGGCCTGTTTTATTTATTTTATCATCTACTGATAGACTTCTAATTAGTTGATAATTTTTCTTTAAAAATGACAAAAAATAGACGTCATTGATTTTTTTAACTCATTTTCATTCTTTGCATAATAGATTATACCTACCTTACTTAAAATTGGTGGGTTAGATATTTGCTTACAGTTTATACAGCTTCCATTGTGGCTGCTTTAAACATGTGGTACAAGTTCCACAGTGTGTGATGTCTTTTGCACTATAAATTTGAATAGTGAATGCTAGTTATGATCTCAAATCTTAAAAATAAACTTAATGTGAAGCAAAACTGTTATTTGTCTCAAATAAATATTCACAGACCCTTTTTGTTGAGAATATTTTTCTCATATAAGCTGAATTCTACTTACAGCCAAATATGGTAGAAAAAACATTCTTGTGTAATAGCCATATGAAGAGAAGCTGGACAGTTTCGGATAGTAACATTACTTAAATCCATTCAAAAAAGTTATATATTTTTAGAGTTGTATTATTTTTCATTTAAATATTTAAAACTTGTGTAGTTGTAGCTAATTGGTTAGGGTGGTAATATAGCATTTTAGTGTTATACACTGTAATCCTTTGTATGTGTGTGGTAATGGTTGGCGAGAAACTAAGCTTTAATATAGGAAGCTGCTGGATCTTTTCTCAATCCTATAATTTGATTATTTCAGAAAAACTAACCTTTTGTGCTTCTGATTCTCTAATACACAGGCTGTTCTGCTGTCAACAATTAACATTTCATTGAAATCAGTGGAATAGTAAGAGGTATCTGGTATATTCCGTAGCACAGCAAGTGTGTTCTGTAGATGCACCTGAAATGTTCAGCAGTTGTGAGGCATATAAAATGATTGTTATTTCATATGGCATCATGTAGATGAGTCTAAAGAAGCTGTACATTAATAAGGACATAAAGAGAATCCTAAAATATAAGATATGCATTCAGACAGCAATTAAATAAACAAAATATGCAATATATCCTTTATTGATACAGCATATGTTTTTTCAACATAAGTTTTTGGGAAGAAAGTGTTTTGTTTTTCAGGTTAATAAATTGAGGTGCATAAATATTTTTCAGTTTCTGAAGAAAAATGAAAATGATACATCACTTACGCAATGGTTCTCAAAATGTGGTCCACCAGTGGTCTACAAAGCCCTTATTGGTGGACACCTGGCTGATCATATTGTACTAGCTTTCTCCTTGTTGCCATCTGTTGAATTTTCTTTAAAATAGTTAAAAATAATTCCCATAAATACTTACTAATGTTGCTTTTTCGTATAAACAATCCCACAGGGAAATTATGTGATGATGGTGAATAGGTGAGATGGTTTGTTAGGCACTATACAATACAGAACACAAAGGCTGCCCCTGCCCCAAAGAGTTTACAGAGGAGTTATACGCTAGTTCCTGTTTACATACTGACATTATTTCATGCATGCCTGTGCAAATCCCCATACATTAGGGCAAGAGTAGACTCCAGGTGCTTTTGTAGTCTAAAAGGTAATTAAAATACTTCAAAAAGGATTAGCCTTCCACAGGTGAGGATGAAACATCTAAAAGATCCTAACAGCTAAAATGTACATCTTTTAAAATGTGTGGATCTCAGTTAATGACTTGGCACACAGGATAAGGAAATTACTGTTAAATTAGATCTTCCAGTAGCCTTCTGATACTATCAGTTAAATTTTTGTTGGTCAGACATCTTGTTTTCAGCTATAGGATATACTATATCTGCCAGTGATTTAGAGATCCTACTAATTGTATTCCCCTCCCTACAATTTTGTGCCATTGAAATCTATGTATGTATGAAAGATAATTATATGAGGTATTGTCTTGCTCTTTCATGATTTAGTTTATTGGATTTGACTTCCACACTACACAGTATTACCTAGGACTTAAAAGCACAAAAGAGTGAAACTGCCTGATTCAATTAATGTAGTGTTTATTTTAACAGGTTTGTCTCTGAGATATTATACAGTAATGTCTGACTTGTGCCTTAAGTTCTTTTCTTTTGTTTAAATCATAGAGTAGCTAAGCTAATTCTTTATGTTAACCACAAAAGGTCACAGAAGATTAGGACTTCCTATACAAACTTAGTTTATGACTAGGTACAGCGTTAACTGTTCTCCAGCAATGCAAACGTTGATCAACAGGTACTTCTGGGATTGTCGTCATCACTTAAATTGAATAGATTCATATACTTCAGTTTGGAAAATCAATGGTTTTATCTCCAAGTAAGACCATTCAGGAAGATAGTGAATCCAAGAACAAGTCCCAAAACTACAAAAATAGTGTTTAATTATTCTCTTGAGGATTTCCAGAAAAGACATTTCCACTCAACAATGCTAATATGAAGCTGTTAGGGTCAGTTATGCACTGTAAATACAGGATTACAGACTCTTACATCAGGACAATATAAATGTGTGTTTAAAGACTGTTTAAGAAACCCCATAATTTATATAATTTTATTAGAAGAGGGGACTGGCTTACATATGATTCTGAGTTAATCAACAATTCAAAATCTATGTGATAATGTTTGTGACAGGTGTCATTTAATATCGGGATAGACTTAACTAAGAATCCCAAGCTTTTAATTAATTAAAATGAAAGAACAGCTATCAGAAGGGCAGAATTGTGACCAATTTGTGCCTCATTGGTTTCAAATAAATAGATATGGCAGAAACTGGAATCTTCTGTAACCCTTATTATTTAAGTTAAGTATGAGGCACTGTGGTTGTATATCTTGTCTATTTCTATGGTCCATATCACCTTACTATCTGAGTTCCCTGAGTTCCCTAACTGACTGTTTAATTTGTAGATTAAAAGGGATATTTTAAAATAAATTGTCATTTTGTATCACCTGTAATAATAATCTACAGTATTAGTTATTCAAATTATGCCATGTATATAAAATCTATTGTCAGTTTTTCTACAACAAGATAAAACAAAATGAATCAATAACAATATTAATTACTCTCAATAAAGCATGTGACTGAAAAAAGTAAACATGTTGTAGACTATTGATTTGACAGATTGTAATGACACCTCTGGAGCTTCTAAAGTCTGTTGTGTAAATATTTATTAACTAATTAAAATTATATTAACTTCTTCTGAGAAGCTGTTACAATCTTTCATATGAAAGCAGTGGCCTCACATCTATATAAAATCTATATGTTAAAGATATTTTAAGATTTTTTTGTGGAAAATATTGTTGCACATTCATGATATGTGATTTTCTAATCAAATTATCACCATTGTTTTAAATTTTTTGAGAATAGGCAAAGGCATTTGTCCACATCATGGATTATTGACCTGCAAAATTTAAAAGTAAAATAGAGCCATTTTTCGTGAATTCAGCACAAATAAGTATATGTAATGTTTGTACAAAAATTTTCTATAATTTGGAACTAGCTGAAGGGATTTTTGAAATTTTTTACTTAAAGTATTTTAACCTGAAATATTTTACACTAACTGTAAACCAGGGGATTCAATCTTGCAAGCCATCCAAGTGTAGAATTCCCATTGATTTCAGATGGCATCTTTTGTGTGGAAGGTTTGTAGGGCAAGGTCCTGAATTATATATATAATATATACACAATGGCTGTGAATTTTATTTGGGCTTAAACACAAATAGGCTTGAAAATGTTTCTACAGCATCTTCCAAATAGTGAGGAATTGTATACTAGGCCCAGTTCATATTTAGATATGAACGAGCCAAGTAAGATTAAGTAAGCTGGTTTTTAAAAGGCCCTAGTGGGCCCTAGAACTGAAGGAAATCTTAACAAAAACAGAGTGTTGGAGGGCTCTGGGGATTAGTAATGGCATATAGGCACCTTTTATCTGTAAGTTGATTGTGACTGAAAGTTATTACCATCAGATAGTCTCTTAACTGGCCTTTGTGAAATCCATTTGGAGGTCTTAGTCTGTTTCCTCGTGGGAAGGTGTCTACCTCAAATAACCAACAATCAAAATCAGTACTAATTGTTTCCTCTTGTTGCTAGTTGCATCAACAAGGGTGAAGATTGAATAGGACATGGAGACTGAACTTTCCGGTTGTGATGGTTCCTCCGGGTTGGGGTTTAATCACAATTGACCGAGTTGTACATGTGCAAATTTGCATTGCTTGTGCTGTATCAGTTCTGCGGATTAATAGAAGTCTTCAAGATTGTCAAGCCAACATCTTTCATTCACTCTTACTTCAGTTAAAGCCCTCACCCTCAAAAAATCTTCTATGGGGCATTCTGCCACCAACATCCAAATCGTACATATCCTTCTAGGGTCACAAAATTCCTAGAGTCTGATTCCAGTTTATCCAGGATCTTCCAGGGTTTGAGATAGCTGCATTTCCTAAGCATCCATGGGGCATCCTTCAACCTCAAACAACTGTATTTAAAATCAATTTCTGCTCTGAAAATTAACTGTAAAAATAGCACTTGTTATGAAATTTATCTGCTTCCTGCATGTATCCAGAGTCAGATATGCTTACTAACATGACAAAAATAGATTTATGCTGCATTTTACACCTGTTAGTCCTGCAGCAGGGCCAATGCAGACAGGTGTTGTAGAGGGAGATGATATCTGTTTGTTTTCGCACACCAACAGAATTGTTAACTGAATTCCAATTAGAGGGTCAGTTTTTACCCTCAGTTACATCTGTGAAACCCTCACTAAGGATAATAGTAATTAAACGTGTAACTAAGGAGAGAAATTGGTTTCCTAATATTAATTTCTGGTGATGGTATGTGGGAAGGTAGATCCAAGTCTGCAGCACTGATAGCTATTATAAAACCAACTTTTTTACACTTGCATACTGAGCAAACAATAAAATTCAAACTTAGCCAAGCCATTTTTATAGAGTTGCTTATCCAAACACTACTGTACTCTAAATAAATGTCTAAATAACACTCACTGCAGTTGAAAATTGCTCTCACAACAGCTTCGAAAATGAGGCTGCCACTTATTCCAGGCAGGCTACATAGTTTAACTAGATATTATGAGAGACTTCAGATTGACCACATAAAATCAGGGAAATAAAAGGGGTAAATGCCAATTTGGGCAGATTGGAGGCATGTGGACTGCCCGGAACGTTCTCCTCCTCCTCTATCCCCAAATACCTTTTTATTTAGGTCCAGGCTAAGCATCAAGACATCTCCTGGCTCTCAAGGATATTTTGGAGCTATATAACAAAAGGTAGGATGGAGGAATGGAATCTGAGACAGAAAAGTCTTTCTCTTCCATCTCCAACATTGGAGAGGGTGGCTTTAAAAGCATGGTCTAGGGGATAGAGCTGTGGTCTCAAAACTCTGCACTCTGCAGGTCACTAACCTCTGTATGCCCAACTTTCGCCATCTGTAAAATAAAGGTAACATTACTTGTCTGTTTCCAAAGGATTGTTGTAGGATCATAGCAAATACTTTTCGACTTGGTTCCTTAAAATTAAGCATCTAAATCCATATTCAGGCACCTAACCAAAAGCCGTAAATTTATTAGATGCTGAGCACTCACCCATTCCCTTTGAAATTAATGGGAGAGTCAGGCACTCTGGTCTCTGGAAAGTAGGCCACTTTTAGTTAGGGTCCTGAGTATTGATTAAGGTGTCTAATTTTTGGCAAACAGGTCTGAAAATTTTGGACTTCATTGTTCATAAAACATTTTAAGATCCTCAGATGAAAGGTGATATATTAGTACAAAATATTATTACTAATATGTCGAACAGCTTTATTTTAAAAAGAAGCAAAAAAAGATTTATCAAGTAAATAACTGGAAGTTGAAAAAAGGTATGTTTTTTTCATTTCAGTAATAGTGACCACACTGTTTAGATTGTATGCCTCTTCTGAGAAGCATGATCAAGTAATATTATACCTAGACTTGGAAAGATTAGATTTTTACTGGTAACTGTCGGTAAACATCGATTTCACACCATACACATACAAACAGATGAAAAAATATTTCAATTGATATTAATAGAAACTTACTGATAGACAAAGTAAGAAAAATGCTGCTTGACAACTTAATAGTTTGATTTAAGTGTATTTTACATTGTATATGTTGACATATGAAGTTGACAATTTGTCTTTTAGTGGTTATGCAGCTTTAACTTTTTGACTCTCAACATCTATTGTCATTTAAATAATTGTCTGACCTGCCCATAATTGCCTGCAACTGTGAAAATTTTAACAGATAAAAATTGAAAAAAATGCTTAATATCCATAATTTTGCACAACTGTAAAAATTAAAGTAGATAAAAATAGAAAAATACTTAAAAATAAACATTGATATTATCCATCAAAATAAAAAATAAAAATTGAATTCTGCCAAGTCTAATTATGTAGTGATTATTCTGGAGCATAATAGATTCATTCTTGCCAACAAAAACATACTCTGACAATTCAGTGAAAGCAGATACTAGTGTGTTTTAGCTACTGAAACTTTTTCTGATAGGTCTAGAATCCACAATGGAGTTGTATAATGTTTAAGATAAAAAATATCCACTATGTTATAATAGTACATGAAGTGAAATTTCTGTCTTGTTATTTACAGGTACAGACTGTTCAGACTTCATTATCTGAATCTCCAGTGATGACCAGCCCCTCTCAACGCATCCAAATTATTTCTACAGACTCTTCTGTAGCTTCACCACAGCGCATTCAGGTAAAATCTTTAATTTAAATAACTCAGTCAATGGGCCCTTATTATGAAAGCAAATATCATCCAGTTATTGTCCAATTTTATTTCTTTGTTTGAAAAATATAGTTAGCTCTTGTTTTTAATGTACCAGATATCACAGAGGTCCTTTCAGTGATTAGAATTCAAAATGACCTGTACAAATTGGAGAATTGGTATGCATTCAACAAGATGAAATTCAATAAAGATCAAGTGCAGATTACTTCACTTAGGAAGGAAAAGTCAAATGCACAAATACAAAATGGGGAACAACTAGGTATGTGATAATACTGCTGAAAAGGATCTGGAGGTTATAGTGGATCACAAATTAAATATAAGTAAACAATGTGATGCACTTGAGAAAAGGGCTAATGTTCTGGGAAGTATTAACAGGAATGTTGCGTGTAAGACATGGGAGGTAATTGTCCTGTTCTACTCAGCACTGGTGAGGCCTTAGCTGGAGTAACATGTCCAATTCTAGGTACCACATTTTAGGAAAGATGTGGAGAAACTGGGGACAGTCTAGGTAGAGCGACAAAACTGATAAAAAGTTTACAAAACCTGACCGGTTCGGAAACATTAAAAAAACTGGCAATTATTTAGTCTTGAGAAAAGAAGACTAAGGGGGCACCTGATAACAGACTTCAAATATGTTAAAGGCTGTTATAAAGAGCACTGTGCTCAATTGCTCTCCATGTCCACTGATGGAAGACAAGAAATAATGGGTTTTATCAGCAGCAAAGGATATGTAGGTTAGATATTAGGAAAAACTTTCCGAATATAAGGGTAGTTAAGGTTTGAAATAGGCTTCCAAGAGACGTTGTGGAATCCCCATCTTTGGGAGTTTTTCAAAACAGGTGGAACAAACACCTAGCCTAGGTCAGGGATGGTCTAGGTTTACTTGGTCCTGCCCCAGTGCAGAGGGTAGTACTTGATGGCTTCTTAAAGTCCCTTCCAGCCTACATTTCTATGAATCTGTGATTCTATGATTGTCAGTTGTAGACAGGCATTGAGAGTTGTCCTCTAGTGTATATATATTACCTGCAGTTTTTGCCTATATATTCCCTCTAAATCTAGAAAAAGAAAAATCAGACAATTTATGCCTCTTCACTGTCTTACTCTCTAGAGTCTATCACTATGGGAGGATTCTCCTTTGCAGACATATTTCTGGTTAAGTAACAATAGCAAAAAAACTTTTTTATCTACTGGATCTACAATATCAGCATATATCTCACCACCCCATCAAAGGATTTATATTTCCTCAACGTGTATGACTGAAGAATACTAGGACATTCTGAAGTTCTTAGAGCAGATCTTCCCAGCATAACTTTAGTTTTGGCCCACTTGGGCAGAACAATTAATCTTGTTCCTCATACCTCTACTGCTTGTAAAGGAACTAACAGTCCATGCTGAGGGTGAATACTGGAAAGGGAAAAGAACAATTCCCATCTCTGTAAAAAATTTACAGGCAGCATCATAGAGGTATCAGTCTTGATCCCACAGACAAAATTTCACTGTGACTTCATGCTACCAGCTAAGATTTTCAATATAATACACTGTGATGGCCAGTAAGAGCTCTGTGGAGCAGCAAGATAGCCCAGAGATCTTTTGCCTAGTGAGATCCTTAATTATCATAATTGGCTGTTCCATATGCTTAGATTTTTTTTAAATGGTGATGATAATATGTTTATTTGTTAAGGATTATGTGTTCTATGCTACGAAACTTTATTCACACAAGTGATCAGATTAGCATATAAACCTTAACTGTAAATTAACTACACACACAAAAAATGTTTTGAAATTGTGTATTTATTTTTAACCAAAACAGAAGAAATCTCAACTATAGTCATGAGGTGGAATGCTTTTAATTTTCTGTCTCTAGTATTGTGTGCACAACACCAAAAGACAAACCTGGGAGCTTAAATTCATAATTCTGCTAGACACTAAAAATGATGGACTGAACAGAGATACTGGATTTATGGCTTATTACAACAATCTGTAGCGCACTAACCTCCTCTTTTTGTCCTATGACTCAGAGGCGTTAATGGGCCACTCAACCTCTAATGGTCCCTTAGAAAATGTGCTAACTACTTATGCTAAACAAACTGTTCCACCTTGCATTTAGCTGTGACAGTCAAGAGTACTTTCCCAGACCCAAAGAAGAGTTGTGTTTGCTCAGAAACTTGTCTGTCTCACCAGCAAAAGTTGGTTCAATAAAAAGATATTACCTGACCCACCTTGCATCTCTGCCTCTCATATTGACCAGAAGAGGCTAGTTTCACAGTTTACTAATATGTTTCCCTTTTTCAGAATGAATGAGTTTGACCTCATAGAGTTTTCCAAAGTATTTTTACTTTCACTTTTAATTCTTTAAGTGAGGAAACTTTGTGATTATATCAGATTAGATTTTCTGTGTATGTGTACTGGATATGTGCTTGGTCATACATAGCCATGTACAATATGTTACACATTTTTCACTTAGGTGAACATAAGAACCTTGGTCATTATACTTCATTGGTATTCTTTTTATACTATTTGGATCACATAAGAACATAAGAATGTCCCTACTGAGTCAGACCAAAGGTCCATCTAGCCCAGTATCCTGTCTTGCAACAGTGGCCACTGCCATGTGCCCCAGAGAGAATGAACGGAACAGGTAATCATCAAGTGATCCATCCCCTGTCGCTCATTTCCTGCTTCTGGCAAACAGAGGCTAGGGACACCATTCCTGCCCATCCTGGCTAAAAGCCATTGATGGACCTATCCTCCATGAATTTATCTAGTTCTTTTTTGAACCCTGTTATGGTCTTGGCCTGAACAACATCCTCTGGCAAGAAGTTCCACAGGTTGACTGTGCGTTGTGTGAAGAAATACTTCCTTTTATTTGTTTTAAACCTGCTGCCTATTAATTTCATTTGGTGAACCCTAGTTCTTGTATTATTAGAAGGAGTAAACAACACTTCCTTATCTACTTTCTCTACAACAGTCATGATTTTATAGACCTCACTCGTATCTCCCCTTAGCCATCTCTTTTCCAAGCTGAAAAGTCCCAGTCTTATTAATCTCTCCTCAGACGGAAGCCGTTCCATACCCCTAATAGTTTTTGTTGCCCTTTTCTGAAACTTTTCCAATTCCAATATATCTTTTTTGAAATGGGGTGACCACATCTGCACACAGTATTCAAGATGTGGCGTACCATGGATTTATATAGAGACAACGTGATATTTTCTGTCCTATTATCTATCCCTTTCTTAATTATTCCGAGCATTCTGTTTCCTTTTTTGACTGCTGCTGCACATTGAGTGGATGTTTTCAGAGAACTATTCACAATGACTCCAAGATCTCTTTCTTGAGTGGTAACAGCTCATTTAGACCCCATCATTTTATATGTATAGATGGGATTATGCTTTCCAATGTGCATTACTTTGCATTTATCAACATTAAATTTCATCTGCCATTTTGTTGCCCAGTCACCCACTTTTGAGAAATCCTTTTGTAGCTCTTCGCAGTCTGCCTGGGTCTTAACTATCTTTAGTAATTTTGTATCATCTGCAAATTTTGCCACCTCACTGTTTACACATTAGAGAGATTCTTTCTTGACCTGTTTAGTGTGATTTACTATAGTCCAGCTACTTCCTCACCTTTCATATCACCAATGCTTCCCATTCCACAAGCACCCTTCTCTGCAGAAGCACTATATATACATAAAGGCCTGATTCCACTGCCTTGCACTTTGTGTCATCATTTACACCTATTTTGCACAAGTATAAATGACTATGTAAGTTGCAAGGCAGTGAAGAGCCATTATCAGGTAATAAGATATAATTCTGAGATAGAACCAAAGATTTTAGAATGTTAAATCTTATATTATGCCTTATAAAATCCTTCAACATTTCTTGCAGATTGTGACAGATCAGCAAACAGGACAGAAAATCCAGATAGTGACAGCAGTGGACTCATCAGTGTCTCCGAAGCAACAGTTTATCTTGGCCAGTCCAGATGGAACTGGAACAGGAAAGGTGATATTGGCAGCACCTGAAACCTCTAATGCCAAGCAACTTATCTTTACCACCACTGACAACATTGTACCAGGCAGAATTCAGGTAAATACAATAATTGAAGCAGGCTATACTGCTTCAATTATTGATTTAAATAGATTTAATTGTATAATAGCCCTAAACCCCTAAAAGTTTTGATAGTTTTCTAAAAGCTAAACTTCCTATGTACAGGTTTTTGAAAATGTTATATAATCATTTTGTTCAGTTCCATGGCTAACTTTCCAATTTACTTCCTAAAATGCCACAGTAAACTGCAAGAGAGGGCTGTTATAGGTTCATAAAACTGCAAATTATAACACTTCATCTATGCAAATTTGTGTCCTTTTACTATTATCTGTCTCCCTCTTCTCCCCTCACTCTTTCTACTGTGTTCCAACACCCATTGTTGCATGTTCTCCTTATTAAGGTCCTAATTCAGCAAAGATTTAAGCAGATGCGTAATTTGATGGCTGTGAGTAGTTCCGCTGAAGGCAATGGGCAAAGTTATTTTAATCTTTGCAGGGCTCAAGACCTTGGAACGTAAGCTCTTTGGGACAGGGGCTGTCTTTACAATATGTTTGAATGGGGTCCTGGTCATGATTCAGATGTCTGGGATCTATCATAATACAAATAATACACATTAATAAACATAGATCAAACTTTTTCTACTAAAGTAGGAGCTTTTTTCCCCACATCCACATCCACCTCTTTAAAATAGATATCTACTCCCTGTTGCTGTCAATATGATAGAACTATCATTTTATTTGACAGTAAAATTAAAAGAGTGATTTACAGGAGAGAAAATTTCCATCTGTGAATAAACATCTAAATAACAACAATTGTTTTTAAGAGATTTTTAAAATAACAGTTTATTGTAAATTACATTTAAATGCCTCAAAGCAGAAAACCTTCTGTTTTGAATCATATTTTTATTTAATGTCTGTGTTTAATGGGATGATTTGGGCATTAAAATACAGACAGACCCATAAAAGAAACAAAAATAATCATGTTATATTCAGCACAAAGACAGTGGAAACGTACCAAAATAAACAACAACTCCTAGGAGTTAACATGAACTGTAAGTGAATATTTAAAGATGAGACCTTGTTTCTTTCCAGTACTACAATGGTCTGTAACATATTATAATACACTGATTCTATGCCCCAGTTAATAAAAGCCAATAAAACCAAGCACAGTGCTAATATAAGCTGAATACTGTATATGGTTGGAAGTTTAATTTTTTAAATTAATAAACATAATTAATTTAAAGCTTTTTTTTAAAAGTTTTTTAAAAACTTTGTCAGTGAGATTAATTTTGTCAGGATTAACTTCCTTGCTGATACCATGAAAAAAGTGTGAGTTTATTGGATTATACTCCCCCACTTCCCTCCGTCCACTCTCTCTTCCTTTCCCCTCTCTTCCCTTTTCTTCTCTTTTAGGATTTAATCCTGCCTCTGATTTATTGGTTTGCAAAGGGTTAAGGACGGACTATTTTCATCCTGACAGGTTTCAGAGTAACAGCCGTGTTAGTCTGTATTCGCAAAAAGAAAAGGAGTACTTTGAGCATAAGCTTTCGTGAGCTACAGCTCACTTCATCGGATGAAGTGAGCTGTAGCTCACGAAAGCTTATGCTCAAATAAATTGGTTAGTCTCTAAGGTGCCACAAGTACTCCTTTTCTTTTTTCATCCTGTATTTTGAACTGAACAGAATTTTATATTATTGCATTATTTAACTTCCTTTAATATAGCACTTTGTCTTGCCAAGCATTCTTGTTTGTATGTTCGCATCATTGAATGATATCCCCAAAGTTCTAAAACAGTGGTGGGCTTGCACCTGCCCACCTCCCAGGTTTTCCAATAGGCGCAGACAGTCAGTGTAAACAAACTGTCTTACCTCCTGCCAGCGGATTACCCTGACGGGCTGCGTGCAGGCCGCAGGTTGCCCACCACTGCTGTAAAAGGAGTGGGAATGAAATAGAGCTAATGTGAGGTGCATAAAACGTTGTGGGCTAAGTCTTCAGCTGCTGTAAACCAGCATAGCTCCGTTGAAGTCAATAAAGCAATGCTGATTTATGCCAACTGAGGATCTGGCCCTCTATTTTCATAGGAACTACAAAACTAGTGGATATACTTTGTTTATGGTGTCTAAAAAGAGGAGTAATAACTTTAAAACAAAACTGGACAGGCCTATATTTTCAGAAGGCTGTATTCCCTTTTGTGAGCAAAATTTGTGTCCACAACATTTGTACCTTCTTTTTTTTGTACTTACACTTTATTGCAGGTATGAGTATTAGCAGTTAGATGTTTAGCTATCTGATTTACAACTCCAAGTGACCAGTTAGCTATCCAAATGATAATATTTGCTCCTGTGGTGAAGTGCACTGTCACACAGTGATCTACCTATGTGAATGGTGTCAGAGGCTCAAATGCAGTGAAAGGGGAGGAGCAGAAAAAAACTCAGATGTTATTTTATAATATTAATCCACTTTGGAAGTTGATTAAGCTAAACTGGAAAAAGGCACTCTTATTCCAAAATAAAATTACCTATATGGGGAAGTTATTCCAGTATAGCTATTACACTTAAATTTCTTTATTCTGCAATAACTTCTCTATGTAGACAAGCCCCGAATCTTTGAAGACTAATGCAGGTCTCTGCTTAAGAAGAGCCCCAATCCGGAATAAATCTTTCAGTTCTGGATCAGGCCTCTGCCTAAGCTAAACTCCCAGACTGGACTCTGTCTTTCCAAACTGCAACAGGCCTCTGCCTAAACCAGGCTTCCAGACTAAATTTAGGGGCAGATTTATAAAGGTATTTAGGTGCCTAATGGGATTTACAAAAGTGCCTAAGCAGGTTAGATGCCAACTTCTATTGCAAGTACTAACCTGCAAGAGTTAGCAACGCTAAGCCAATCAGTTGATCTGAATATGAAATCTCTTTAGAGCTTGATTTGATGTGATATATCAAAGCAACACCTTAACTGTTCTGGCATTTTGTTTTAGATTGTGACAGACTCTGCTTCAGTGGAACGTTTGTTGGGTAAAGCTGATGTCCAGCGGCCACAAGTAGTAGAATATTGTGTTGTTTGTGGAGATAAAGCATCAGGTAAGCAAATATACTCTTGTAACAGATGTGTTACTAGTAAAGATGGAGTGACGATGTGTTTATGTATAATGAGAATAGCAATTGAGACTTGGTCAAAAGAGGATGAATTTACAGTACAGAAATGTGTTAGCTATCACCACCTGTGGCTGGTATACTTGTGGTTTGAACACAATTGTGAACAAATAAGTTAAAGGACATGATACTTGATCATAATTATGGCAAGCTGTGCTTGGTATCACACTAGTTAAACCCTCCTTGAACCAGAACTAGTCTGAACTCCAATATTGGCAAGAAAACTTTCACTTTTGACCAGCTAGCAACAACACAGTGTGAGGGGTGTAAGTGCCAGGGAGCCAGCTGCAGCATGGTCAGTATCCTAGCAACATACTGGACACAGCTGATCCTAGTGGGGCGGGGGGGGGGGGGGGGAAGCTGCATGATTGATTGCACTTCTTGATTGGTGGAGGAGAGGACCTACCTATTATTTAGCACAGCAACAGAGCTCAGTGGGTCCTCGACGTGTTCCATGTACACAGCTGCGCATGTTCCTGCTTCTTACCCAGCCTGCTCTTGTGATTGCTTCAGCCCCTGCCCTTCTCCATCGTTGGCACCCCTGGCTTCCTGACCACATCTCTAGTTCACCCATTGGCTCTAGCATTCGGCTTTTGATCCCTGTCACTAACCATCAGCTCTGCTCTTAACTGTGCTCCCAGTGTATCCTGTAGTCCTGATCCTTAACTCCAGGCCTGGCTACCTCCATGGCTCCAACCATTAGGCCTGACCACACACATCCCACTCCTGTCCCTAGCTTGGGCTGAGAGTATAGTGCAAGGAGTTTGCTCAACTGGTTAGTGAACACTTTCCATCCATTTAACGCACTAAATGAGGTCCTGTGAAAAAAGTAGTACGTGATCATGTAATTAAAGGCAGTATCACAATGCATACACAAAGGGATCTGAATTAATGTCTCCTGGATAACCTTTATTCTGGAATTTCCTATGCTTTGAGTGATTGACTTGCAACTTTAATGTTCTTTTAATGTCGTTTTTGCATGTAATATCCTTTATATATTTTGTATCCATGCATGTGACTTCATTAGCAGTTATGTAGCTACACTGTTGGACTCCAAGAGGAACCATTAGTCCTGGGCAGAAGTGGGTGTTGCCATTATGCATACTCTTCGAGGATGGTGGGAAATGGGCTGATCCTGGAGGATCTCCTGAAAGAAATGCAAAACAAAACTGTGACATCAGACTAGAATAGTGCTTTCACCATCAGTGCCTGCAGATATGAGGAATAACCAAGAATATAAAACAAATCTAAGGTGTGATTTGTCAATAGGCTCTGCCTGCTATAAATAAAATGTTGGTATTAAAAATATAAATAATTTCCTTGTGGTAACCGAGCTGCACATGCATTTCCTTTTCCTTTAGGTCGTCACTATGGTGCTGTCAGTTGCGAGGGATGCAAAGGTTTTTTTAAGAGGAGTGTAAGGAAGAATTTGACCTACAGTTGTCGTAGCAACCAGGACTGTATCATCAATAAACACCATCGGAATCGTTGCCAGTTCTGTAGGCTTAAGAAATGCTTAGAGATGGGCATGAAAATGGAATGTGAGTGTTCATTACCCAAACCGATACTCTGTCTACCAAGTAATAAATATGTAGACGACCAGTACTGTTAAATATATTTTCAGTTTTCTATCTCTGTCCATGTGAAACACCAAGTTCTAAGACATCCGCAATACTTTCCTGAATACAAATCAAGAAGTATCTTTGTTACAGAATTTTTGTCATCCCAAATATCTGCCTCACATTTTCTTCTCTAAACCTTTTATTTAGTTCACTTTTGTAGAGGAAGTTCAAGCTACAGTGATGAATAACTTTGAAATCAATCTCTTATGTGTGATATTATATCACATCCCCTAAGAAGGGGTAGATAGCGCCTCACTTTTAGTGCATTTTACAAGTACATTGTTTGTAATGGAGAATGTCACTCCTATTTTCTGCCTGTGGCATGTGTTTGTGTGGTTTCCTGTGGGTTGTAATGCTTTGGTCTAGTTTTGGTTGTTGGGTTTAGTGTGTGGATGTTGGGTGGTGCTGGTGGCGTGTGATACACAGAAGGTCAGACTAGATGATCTAGTAGTCCCTTCTGAAACTCTGTGGCCTCATTTTGGAATAACTTCTTGTGTATGGGTAGATTTTTTTTTTTTTTTTTTTGCTGTCAGATTTGGGATTTATTTCTCCTGTTATAGAATAATGTACCATAAATCCCACTTGGTGCAAATGTTATACCAATAAAATAAAAACCAGCAGGATCTTATTAAAGGGAAAAAGGCAAAATACCACATTTATTGTGAATACAGAAAGAATCATAGTAAGCAGTTAGTTATAGCTATAACATTCCATTCAATCTCATATTTATTCACATATTCATTCATACAAACACACACACACACAGGTTCTGCAAGGTTGTTATCATAGTTACCAGCCTTAGAGTTACTCATGCCAAGCCACTGGCCAGGTGGCCTGGACATGAGGAGGGAGCAGGGCTTTGTCAGATGCTCATCTGATGCTCCTGGAAGTTGGTTTGCAGAATTAGACCCCAAAGTTCTCACTTTTTAGAGTCTATTTTTATAGGAATTTCTTCCTATGCCAGTCTATGGGAATTGCTTCATCATGCTGTTGCTGAATCAATCAGCAGATAGCACATTCCTGATGGCTCCGTGCTGCTAGATGTTATCTTGTTCTTTGGTTCTCCCATTCTTGAGGCTGTTGGGTGGATTCCAGTCTGCCCTCCGGGGGGTCCTCTGGTTTTTTCCACTTGACGCCTTCTTCAGCCGATGGACACTGGATTCTTAGGCTGGCACTTCCCTGATCATTCAGTTATTATCCACACCAAGCATCCATCCACATACATCCTCTAGCTCTATTTTAATCACAATTGTTAATACAACAAAGGGCGGGGAGTCTCTGGGTGCTCTTTCTGTTGTTAGAGTATTGCTTTGAGTCTCTCTCTCTGTGAATTGCTTTGAGAACAGACTCTGTCTTAGAATGTACTAACACAATTAGCAGCTTGCAAGTTTCACACATAGAGGGAGAGAAACAGTACCAAAAACCAAGAGACCTCTTAGTTAGTAATACCCTGGAATTTAAACTATGGGGAATCAAACTCATTTGTGATTTTAATACAGAACTTCTTTAATATGATCCAACACAGATTTCCCATTAAATAAGGCATGTTATGTTCTGTGAGATGAGGTGCAATGTTCTCTACCTTTGTGGCATACTATTGCATAACAATGTACTTACCCCAAATTTGTTTTATTAAAAGAAAAGACATAAAGCTAAGTTTTATATTCATTGCAAATATTATTCCAATACCTTCTTTACAAGTCTGGGATTATTTTATTGTGAATATTATTTAACTCTAAAGTACCTGGAGTCAATGCAGCTTAAGAGGGAAGTGCAAAGATATCTTTAAGACATCTTTGTGTTCTCTTGGTCCTGGGCTAGCTGTGTGCCAGTCCCCCCTTCGTGTAAATTAGAAAAGTCTGAAAACTGCTCTGAATTTCTCTGCCTGCCCATGATCCTAAGGGGCTGTTACACCTTCTGGGATCTCTGGGGCACAGGGAAGCACCAGCCACTGCCTTATCACTGGCAATGGCCTCTGTGCCAGACACAGGTGGCAGAGAAGCTATTATGGTAGCTATACACCATAACAGGATCCTTCTACTTTGGGATGGGCCTCACATGGCCAGCTATGCCACCTGTAGGGCTCTTTTGAGCTGGCAGTTTAAAATGTCCTAATGCCACTTTTAGTGGCAAACTGCAGATGCTGCTGCATTTCTAGAGGTTGATCCAGGGTCCATTGCAACCAGTGGAAAAGATGCCCAATGATTTCAGTGGACACTGGATCAGACTTCTGGTTAATAAGTGTAAATTATTTGCACTGGCAATCATTTTACTTAATCCAATGTTAATAAACAATACAGCAAATCCTTCCTATCCAAGGTATTTATATCATGTTCATAACCTAGTTTCTGGGCCTTATGATTTCTAACAAACATTAGGATAATTTGCTCTCCATCCCCAGTCAGTGGGGAATTTTTTTTTTTATTTCTAAATTTTATTTTTGTTAAGGTGGGAAGGCTAGGTCAAAGCAATGGGTTTTATATTTTGATTGGAAGAAAGTTAGTTTCATGAGGCCATGAAGAACTGCTTTATAGTTGATTGCTGTATGAATGGTACAATAATTGTAGAGTAATGCTCTGTACTTATATAGTGCTTTATATTTTATGTAGTGCACTATATGTATATATAGTGTTGTACAAACATTAACTAATTCTCACAACACGCTTGTGAAGAATATCAGTTTTAATATCCCAATTTTTGAGAAAATTTTTCAAGGGAGCACTGTGTAGTTAAATGACTTGCCCAAAGCCACGCTGCAAATTAGTGGCAGGAGCTCCTGGCTGCCAGTCCCATGCTTAGTCCACTCAACTATGATGACCCAATGTTACAGGGGATACATTTAATTTTCTTTAAAATCACAACATTGTTTTCTGATTCTTTTGCTTGAGATTCATCCATATCCCTTTTAGAACCTTGAACAATAAGTGTTTTTTCCTACACTTTAAAACTGGAGGTATTTTTAATCTTGGAGAGATTTTTTTAGGAGCCCACTAGACCTTCTTAACTGGCCAGAATGTGTGCATTACCTTTAAATCATTTACAGATCCACTGTGCCTAGGCATTAAATGCT
The DNA here is from genome assembly GCF_015237465.2 of Chelonia mydas. NCBI lineage: Eukaryota > Metazoa > Chordata > Testudines > Cheloniidae > Chelonia > Chelonia mydas. The sequence continues at coordinate 19,142,195 of NC_057853.1, read as the reverse complement.
CTTCTGCCATATAGCAGTGCAAACATTTCCTCTCAGCCTGCCTGCCCTGCTATGAATTTTAGCATTGATTTTTTAAATAAAATGTTCAAGAAATATCATTGGTCCTAACAGCTACATATTCCTTTCCTCAAAATCATAGTGTGAAAATGTGTCGTCCCGAATGCTTAACTTGGTTAAATGCAATGCAGTAACAATCTCTAACCCCAGTCCCGCAAAACACTCAAGAATATGATTAGTCCCATTGATTTCTTATTTAATAAAAATGTGATTAAGTGCATTGCAACACTGGGGCCTATGTCTCTTCAGTTATCATACTGAATTTCCAAGATTGCATTGAACTGAAATGAGCCAACACATTTCATGCAAACTGAAATCCTGCTTTAAGATTTTCCTTTATTTTAGTTTTTGGATAAATTATTTCCTTTCAAATCTGTATTTTTCTATTCTGATGCAGCGGTTCAGAGTGAAAGAAAGCCTTTTGATGTGCAACGGGAGAAACCAACCAACTGTGCAGCTTCAACTGAAAAAATCTATATCAGGAAAGACCTACGAAGCCCTCTCATAGCAACTCCAACATTTGTAGCAGATAAAGATGGGGCCCGGTAAGTTTTTAGGTGTAAAATGGGTCTGTTTAAAATGCCTTCAGGCTAGAGCTCTTGTGGAGTCAGTTTTATAAACAATGGACTCCAGGGGGATGTAGGATCAGGCCCCAAAAGTATGGCCTCTTTTTCAATTCTAGAATGAAAGTTTCCTTCTTACATGATGGTGGTTATTCTTTGAGGGTTCAGATATTTCCAAACAAATGGGCATGGAAATACATTTGGATACAACAGTAATGAATACTGTATAATATCCTAACATAGATAGAAAATAGCAGCCTAGCTTAAAGGCCACATTTTCAAAAGTAGACACAATTGTATGCACAATTTTTTCTGGTACAAGTTTTGTCTTCAAGAGCAAGTGAATAAGAGCAGATAGTATTTGCAATAAGAATTTAGTCATTTAGGAATCTGACTATCTGATTCACATATGCAATGACTTCAAATAAAAATGCCATAGCAGTTTGGAAGGCTGGACTGGAGGCTCCTTTGAAAATTTGCTGCTAAATATTTGCATTTGTGTTATGTGTGAAACTAAGCCCTGGTCTACACTATGAGTTTAGGTTGAATTTAGCAGCGTTAGATTGATTTAACCCTTCACCCGTCCACATAACAAAGCCATTTTTGTCGACTTAATGGGCTCTTAAAATCGATTTCTTTACTCCTCCCCGACGAGGGGATTAGCGCTGAAATCGACATCGCCGGGTCAAATTTGGGTTACTGTGGATGCAATTCGACAGTATTGGCCTCCGGGAACTATCCCAGAGTGCTCCATTGTGACCGCTCTGGACAGCACTCTCAATTCGGATGCACTGGCCAGGTAGACAGGAAAAGCCCCGCGAACTTTTGAATTTCAATTTCCTGTTTGGCCAGCGTGGCAAGCTGATCAGCACAGGTGACCGTGCAGATCTCATCAGCAGAGGTGACCAGGGAGTCCCAGAATTGCAAAAGAGCTCCGGCATGGACCGAACGGGAGGTACTGGATCTGATCGCTGTATGAGGAGATGAATCCGTGCTAACAGAACTCCGTTCCAAAAGACGAAATGCCAAAATATTTGAAAAAATCTCCAATGGCATGAAGGACAGAGGCTATCACAGGGACCCACAGCAGTGCCATTTGAAACTTAAGGAGCTCAGGCAAGCCTACCAAAAAACCCAAGAGGCAAACGCCCACTCGGGGTCAGAGCCCCACACATGCCACTTCTATGATGAGCTGCATGCAATTCTAGGGGGTGCCCCTACAACTACCCCACATCTGTACGTGGACTCCTGCAAGGGAGTCTCACGCAACAGGGATGAGGATTTGGGGACGAGGAAGATGAGGAGGAGGGGGAGGTTGAAGATAGTGCACCCCAGGCAAGCGGAGAAACCTTTTTCCCCGACAGCCAGGAACTGTTTATCACCCTGGAGCCAATACCTTCCCAACCCTTCCAAGGCGGGCTCCTGGACCTTGAAGGTGGAGAAGACACCTCTGGTGAGTGTACATTTGTAAATATAATATACAATTTAAAAGCAAGCGTGTTTAATGATTAATTTGCCCTGAAGACTTAGGATGCATTCACAGCCAGTACAGCTACTGGAAAAGTCTGTTAACGTGTCTGGGGATGGAGCCGAAATCCTCCAGGGACATCTCAATGAAGCTCTCCAGGAGGTACTCCCAAAGCCTTTGCAGAAGGTTTCTGGGGAGGGCAGCCTTGTTGCATCCTCCATAGTAGGACACTTTACCACCCCAGGCCAGTAGCACATAGTCTGGAATCATTGCATAAGAAAGCATGGCAGCGTGTGGTCCCGGTGTTAGCTGGCATTCAAGCTCCATCCATTCTTTATCTCTCTGTGTTATCCTCAGGAGAGTGATATCATTCATCGTCACCTGGTTGAAATAGGGGAATTTTATTAAGGTGACATTCAGAGGTGGCTGTTCCTGCTGGGCTGTTTGCCTGTGGCTGAAAAGAAATCATCCCCGCTGTTTGCCATGCAGTGGGGGGAGGGGTGAAGCGATCATCCCAGAGAGAATTGGGTGTCCGGGGGGGTGGTGTTAGTTGGGTTTGTGCTGTACGTTAACCCGAAAACATCAGCCTCTCCTTTTAAATGGCCGATATGTCTTTTTCAGTTTTACTCTCCCTTTTTTCCCTCCCGCAGCTACAAATGTTTCAAGCTGCCACTAGCATCTCTGTTCCAGAGGCTAGCGCAGATAAGAAGGCGAAAAAAACACATTTGCAATGAAATGTTCTCTGAGCTCATGCAGTCCACCCAAACTGAAAGAGCCCAGCAGAGTGCATGGAGGCAGACAATGGCAAAGTCCAGGAAAGCACAAAATGAATGCAAGGACAGGAGGGACGCGTGAGAGGACAGGTGGCGGGATCAAGAGGAAAGGTGGCGGCAGCATGATGAGAGGAGGCAGTATGCAATGCTGAGGCTGCCGGAGGCTCAAACTGATATGCTCCGGCTTATGGTTGAGGTGCAAGAAAGGCACAGACCGCCACTGCAGCCCCTGTGTAAGCAGCCGCCCTCCTCCCCAAGTTCCATAGCCTCCTCACCCAGATGCCCAAGAACACTGGGTGGGGGTCCTCCGGGCACCCAACCACTCCATTCCAGAGGACTGCCCAAGCAACAGAAGGCTGGCATTCAATAAGTTTTGAAATGCAGTGTGGCCTTGTCCTTGCCTCACAGCCACTGGAAATCATTCCAGACCTGCAACACTATGCGGTCCCACCAGTCTGTGCTTGTTTCCTGGGCCCAGAATCGACGTTCCATGGCATGAGCCTACCCCATTGCCACCAGGATGGCCAAATTGCCAGGACCCGTGCTTTGAGAGAAAGACGTCTGTGTTCATGTCCTCATCACTCTCGTCACCACGCTGCCATCGCCTCCTCACCTGCTTTTGCAGGTTCTGGTTCTGCATATACTGCATGATAATGCGCAAGGTGTTTACAATGCTCATAACTGCTGACGTGATCTGAGCGGGCTCCATGCTTGCCGTGGTATGGTGTCTGCAGGAGAGCAGAGTTGCAGGGGAAGCGGTGGTTGGATGACCAGTTTTGCAGACCTACAGCACCGTCTGCTGCCAGGACATAACAGCTGAGCGGGCTGCATACTTGCCGTGGTATGGCGAGACAAGAGCAGCCGAGCAGAGTTGCAGCAGAAGCGGCCCTGCGAGACCACCAGGAGAGCAGAGTGCCAGTGGAAGCGGTGGATGATGACAGTCATATAGAGGACCTGCGAGGTGGATTCATAGCATCAGGAGAGCAGAGTGGCAGCGGAAGCGGTGGATGACGACGACAGTTAGCAGTCCTGCTGCACCATCTGCTGAAAACAGTATGTCACCCGCATGGAAAAAAGGCTCGAAACAATTGTCTGCCGTTGCTTTCACGGAGGGAGGGCCGACTGACGACATGTGCCCAAAACCACCCGCGACAATGTTTTTGCCCCATCAAGCATTGGGAGCTTAGCCCAGTATTCCAATGGGCGGCGGAGACTGCCGGAACTGTGGGATAGCTACCCACAGTGCAACGCTCCGAAAGTTGACGCTAGTCTCGGTACTGTGGGCGCACTCCGCCGACTTAATGCGCTTAGTGCATTAGCGTGGGGACACACAAAATCGACTATAAAATCGCTTTCAAAAAATCAACTTCTATAAATTCAACCTAATTTCATAGTGTAGACATACCCTAAGTGTCTGATAAATACTGCGGTCAAAGACATTTTGTTCTTTTATATTTTTTTCTGTTGCACAGGCAAGATGTGTTCTCCTTCACAGCCCTAATAACCACATTGCAATCAGTAAGTATTATTATTAATATCATGTATTTGTTATTTATATAGAACCATTCGTTTGCATGACATAACACAGTTGAAAAATGCATGACAGGTTCCTGCCTCAGAGAGTTTACCATCTCAGTGCCAGGCCCTGAGATGATAAACTCCCTGAGGCCTGAATCTGTCATGCATTATTTGTCTATATTGTGCTATGCAAACCTATCATGCTATATAAATAACAAATACATCATAATTATACTATTTGACTACAAAGCACTTCATAGATCAGGCCCTAAGTTAGGTGTGGAGAAAGAACATTAGACAAGGGGCATGGTAAGAGAAGGACAAAGATTTAAGTAAAATTGGGATATGTGGTTTTATGTAAACATTGTTCTTTCCTACCACACTTCTTCATCTGATGTGATCCTTGTCTTTGCCCTGTCTCATTTGGAACGCCGTTTACTTGGGGCATGATCCTCTGTGAAGTGCCATGCAATTTACATAGCAATAATGGCTTACTGGTTGTAATGAAGAAGACGACACCTGCCAGCATGACAGAAGAAATCAAATCAAAAAGCTAATGAGAGGAAAATCAGGTTGAGAAATCACCAGCACTTTAGCAAAAAAAAGAAAGGCATTCATTTGCTGTGGCAAAATCACCAACCCTCTAGTTAAAGTGCAGTTTCTTCCAGGATACAAACTATTTTTTGGAAATAGTTTTCAGCAGGACTAAATTCTGATGGATGAATTCTCAACATCAAAAATGGAAAGCCCAATAAAAGTAATCCTCAGTATACTGCACTGAAATAGGTTCCCTCTTAGATTCTTTACATTTCTGAACAGGTCAACAGGTCTTCTTGATCCAGGAATGCTTGTGAATATTCAGCAGCCTTTGATACGGGATGATGGTACAGTCCTGCTAGCTACAGACTCCAAGGTAATATTCCTTTCATTTTTTTACAAATCTTACATTTTATTTACTAAATTATTTTGGGTATGTTTTTAAAAAGAAATCCTTCTGACCCCTTTACAGTCACAAAAGGTCCTTACCTCAGCCGAACAGTTGCTGTTCCACTGCAAAGAGGTAGAGGGCATTAGGAATTGGAGAGACCACCACAGTGCAACAAGTGGAAAGGAGGGCAGGTCTACTGGCTCTGTCTGTGGGGATTCACTCACTGATTATTGTCCCCTGAGGAAGAAGATGGAGTGGGGGGAGGCTGCTGCAGGCAGCCCTGAAGTTGTTGTTGCCTTTCTGTAACATGTAGTCTGAGGTGTTAATACCACAGTGCGCTGAAACAAATCCTATATTTAAGGAGAGAGAGAACGGATGATCTAGAAGATCTTTTCCATCTTCAGCTTATCTGATTCAGTGGGATGTACTTTTTTCCCCCGGATATAATTATGCATGAATTTAGGTTGATAACCCTGTAGTTGATCCATCACAAAAATACACACCAGAAGTCAGGAGGAAAAGTTTTGGCGAATTTAATGATCACCCTTACCCAAATGTCAGCCACTGTCCTTCACTGTGGATATTCAGGAGGAAGTGAAACCTATGTGGGAACAGAGGAAGGAGATACACAGGATTTAATAATTATCAAGAGATTACATACAGCATTTCACCTAACTATATATAATTTTGATCCATTAATATGGTTTCTTTCTTTGTAGGCTGAGACAAGTCAGGGTGCTTTAGGAACACTGGCAAATGTTGTAACGTCCCTTGCCAGCCTTAGTGAGTCACTTAATAATGGAGATACTTCTGAAATCCAGCAAGAGGATCAATCTGCCAGTGAGATCACTCGGTATGAACTTATATTAGCAGCTTATTTGGAAGATGAACCTATACATTATAGGTTCATGCCACACTAGTAATGACCTTTTTAACTCACTGTATAATTTCATTAATGGTTTGGCTGCTGCCATCGACCTGAACTTCTGCGACTCTGAAGAACTCCTTTCATTCATGTTACTGTTATAGATGCTCTCCCCTATTTAGTAACAAATGCAGTATAATAAAGCAGGGTTGTATTTCATATTTAATAAGTTACAGGAAAAGATAACTGTTTTGTGACACAAAAATATATTTCCTTCAAAAATGCTGAAAAGCAGTAACAGTTTTGTGTTATTTCAGTTTTTTACTTTGAGTGTGCATGTGTGTGTGTAGTGTTTGTGAAAGTAAGGAAATAATAGCTACAGTGCTGTGTCAAGTATAGTACAGGCAGATGGTGTGCAAGCTTCTCCCAGACAATTGTCATGAACTTCAGTCCTGGCCTTTAATGTCTCCAGATTTACTCTTAAATTTTCCCTAGGACAAGGCTGACAATGTGGTTTGTAATGTGGAAAAAATTGGGATTAGGTTGAGATCAACAAACCTTGTATTTTATGGCAATGCAAGGCAGAATTTGAACCCCAGCTCTCCAAAGTGCTCTCAATCTCTTTTGTTTATTTCAAAATCAGGAAACAGGGAAGTAAAATCTTGCAGCTCCATTTTTTTAATTGTTTTTTTTTTCCCTCAAAAACAATAATATGTAATGCTAATGTATGAAAACAGGAAAAATTTGGATTTTATCCCATCTTTTCCATACAGGTTCCTAGGATAAGATTTTTAAAAGTAGAAGCTATATTTAGACTCCTAAATAAGCTAACTGATTTTTAAAAGTGCAGAGCACCCGGCTGCTTCTGCTGATACATAGAATCATCATAGAATATCAGAGTTGGAAGGGACCTCAGGAGGTCATCTAGTCCAACCCCCTGCTCAAAGCAGGACCAATCCCCAATTAAATCATCCCAGCCAGGGCTTTGTCAAGCCTGACCTTAAAAACTTCTAAGGAAGGAGATTCTACCACCTCCCTAGGTAACGCATTCCAGTGTTTCACCACCCTCCTAGTGAAAAAGCTTTTCCTAATATCCAACCTAAACCTCCCCCACTGCAACTTGAGACCATTACTCCTTGTCCTGTCCTCTTCTACCACTGAGAACAGTCTAGAACCATCCTCTCTGGAACCACCTCTCAGGCAGTTGAATGCAGCTATCAAATCCCCCCTCATTCTTCTCTTCTGCAGACTAAACAATCCCAGTTCCCTCAGCCTCTCCTCATAAGTCATGTGTTCCAGACCCCTAATCATTTTTGTTGCCCTTCGCTGGACTCTCTCCAATTTATCCACATCCTTCTTATAGTGTGGGGCCCAAAACTGGACACAGTACTCCAGATGAGGCCTCACCAATGTCGAATAGAGGGGAACGATCACGTCCCTCGATCTGCTCACTATGCCCCTACTTATACATCCCAAAATGCCATTGGCCTTTTTGGCAACAAGGGCACACTGCTGACTCATATCCAGCTTCTCGTCCACTGTCACCCCTAGGTCCTTTTCCGCAGAACTGCTGCCTAGCCATTCGGTCCCTAGTCTGTAGCTGTGCATTGGGTTCTTCCGTCCTAAGTGCAGGACCCTGCACTTATCCTTATTGAACCTCATCGGATTTCTTTTGGCCCAATCCTCCAATTTGTCTAGGTCCCTCTGTATCCTATCCCTGCCCTCCAGCGTATCTACCACTCCTCCCAGTTTAGTATCATCCGCAAATTTGCTGAGAGTGCAATCCACACCATCCTCCAGATCATTTATGAAGATATTGAACAAAACCGGCTCCAGGACGGACCCCTGGGGCACTCCACTTGACACCGGCTGCCAACTAGACATGGAGCCATTGATCACTACCCGTTGAGCCCGACAATCTAGCCAACTTTCTACCTACCTTATAGTGCATTCATCCAGCCCATACTACTTTAACTTGCTGACAAGAATACTGTGGGAGACCGTGTCAAAAGCTTTGCTAAAGTCAAGAAACAATACATCCACTGCTTTCCCTTCATCCACAGAATCAGTAATCTCATCATAGAAGGCGATTAGATTAGTCAGGCATGACCTACCCTTGGTGAATCCATGCTGACTGTTCCTGATCACTTTCCTCTCGTGTAAGTGCTTCAGGATTGATTCTTTGAGGACCTGCTCCATGATTTTTCCGGGGACTGAGGTGAGGCTGACTGGCCTGTAGTTCCCAGGATCCTCCTTCTTCCCTTTTTTAAAGATTGGCACTACATTAGCCTTTTTCCAGTCATCTGGGACTTCCCCCGTTCGCCACGAGTTTTCAAAGATAATGGCCAATGGCTCTGCAATCACAGCCGCCAATTCCTTTAGCACTCTCGGATGCAACTCGTCCGGCCCCATGGACTTGTGCACGTCCAACTTTTCTAAATAGTCCCTAACCACCTCTTTCTCCACAGAGGGCTGGCCATCTACTCCCCATGTTGTGATGCCCAGCGCAGCAGTCTGGGAGCTGTCCTTGTTAGTGAAGACAGAGGCAAAAAAAGCATTGAGCACATTAGCTTTTTCCACATCCTCTGTCACTAGGTTGCCTCCCTCATTCAGTAAGGGGCCCACACTTTCCTTGGCTTTCTTCTTGTTGCCAACATACCAGAAGAAACCCTTCTTGTTACTCTTGACATCTCTTGCTAGCTGCAGCTCCAGGTGCGATTTGGCCCTCCTGATTTCATTCCTACATGCCCGAGCAATATTTTTATACTCTTCCCTGGTCATATGTCCAACCTTCCACTTCTTGTAAGCTTCTTTTTTATGTTTAAGATCCGCTAGGATTTCACCGTTAAGCCAAGGTGGTCGCCTGCCATATTTACTATTCTTTCGACTCATCGGGATGGTTTGTCCTGTAACCTCAACAGGGATTCCTTGAAATACAGCCAGCTCTCCTGGACTCCTTTCCCCTTCATGTTAGTACCCCAGGGGATCCTACCCATCCGTTCCCTGAGGGAGTCGAAGTCTGCTTTCCTGAAGTCCAGGGTCCGTATCCTGCTGCTTACCTTTCTTCCCTGTGTCAGGATCCTGAACTCAACCAACTCATGGTCACTGCCTCCCAGATTCCCATGCACTTTTACTTCCCCCACTAATTCTTCCCTGTTTGTGAGCAGCAGGTCAAGAAAAGCTCCCCCCTAGTTGGCTCCTCTAGCACTTGCACCAGGAAATTGTTCCCTACGCTTTCCAAAAACTTCCTGGATTGTCTATGCACCGCTGTATTGCTCTCCCAGCAGATATCAGGAAAATTAAAGTCACCCATGAGAACCAGGGCATGCGATCTAGTAGCTTCTGCGAGTTGCCAGAAGAAAGCCTCATCCACCTCATCCCCCTGGTCCGGTGGTCTATAGCAGACTCCCACCACTACATCACTCTTGTTGCTCACACTTCTAAACTTAATCCAGAGACACTCAGGTTTTTCTGCAGTTTCGTACCGGAGCTCTGAGCAGTCATACTGCTCCCTTACATACAGTGCTACTCCCCCACCTTTTCTGCCCTGCCTGTCCTTCCTGAACAGTTTATAACCATCCATGACAGTACTCCAGTCATGTGAGTTATCCCACCAAGTCTCTGTTATTCCAATCACGTCATAATTCCTTGACATCACCAGGACCTCCAGTTCTCCCTGCTTGTTTTCAAGGCTTTGTGCATTCGTATATAAGCACTTGAGATAACCTGCTGATCGCCCCTCATTCTCAGTATGAGGCAGGAACCCTCCCCTCACAGACGTTCCTGCCTGTGCTTCCTCCCGGTATCCCGCTTTCCCGCTTACCTCAGGGCTTTGGTCTCCTTCCCCCGATGAACCTAGTTTAAAGCCCTCCTTACTAGGTTAGCCAGCCTGCTCGCAAAGATGCTCTTCCCTCTCTTCGTAAGATGGAGCCCGTCTCTGCCCAGCACTCCTGCTTCATGGAACACCATCTTCCACGATTCAACGGTCCCTGCCCCGGCCTTTTCCTTCCACGGGGAGGATGGACGAGAAGACCACTTGCGCCTCAAACTCCTTTATCCTTCTTCCCAGAGCCACGTAGTCCACAGTGATCCGCTCAAGGTCATTCTTGGCAGTATCATTGGTGCCCACGTGGAGAAGCAGGAAGGGGTAGCGATCCGAGGGCTTGATGAGTCTCGGCAGTCTCTCCGTCACATCGCGAATCTTAGCCCCTGGCAAGCAGCAGACTTCTCGGTTTTCCCGGTCAGGGCGGCAGATAGATGACTCAGTCCCCCGGAGGAGAGAGTCCCCGACCACCACCACCCGCCTCCTTCTCTTGGGAGTGGTGGTCGTGGGACCCCCCATCTCAGGACAGTGCATCTCATGCCTTCCAACCAGCGGAGTCTCCTTCTGCTTTCTCCCCCCAGACATATCATCTGGTCCACTCTCCGCAAAGGTACCTGTGGAGAGAACATGAAAGCGGTTAGTTACCTGTGTCTGCGTTGCTGGAACCTGGACATTCCCCCTTCTTCTTCTGGAGGTCACATGTTGCCAAGCTTCTTCACTGGCCTCTTGGCTCCGCTGTGCAACCTGCTCTAAATCTTTAGAGCTTTGTGCCCGTTGAAGCATATCCTGACTTTTGTCCAGAAAATCCTCAGTTTCTCGTATGCAATGCAGGGTCGTTATCTGTTGCTCCAGACCTTCAATCTTCTCTTCCAATATGGAGACCAGCTTGCACTTTGTACAGACAAAGTCGCTTCTGTCCTGTGGAAGAAAGACAAACATGGCACATCCAGTGCAGGTCACAACAGCTGAACCCTCCCGATCCATATCACCTTCCTACTATGAGCTTCCTCAGAGAAGTTGGCAAGATGTAAGCCTCACTGGGCTCACTCCAGGCGAACTCCCAGGCAAACTCCTGCTGTGTGCTGCTCTGCTGTTCCCCTCTGCTCAGCTGGTTCGCCGCCGCTCAGCTGGTTTGCGAAGCTCTGGTTATTTTTAAACAACCAGGCTTCCCTGAAACAAACAAACAGACAGCCCCAGTGCCCGCCCCCTGCAGGCTACCAGCCAATCAGGCTGGTACCAACTATATACTTTTAAATCTTGGTCCCAAGGAATAAATAGTTAACTTATAAACAGATTGCTTGGAAAATAGTTGCATAACAGCATTATGAAATACCATAACATGCATATGAGTATGAAATGGGCTCAATTCTCCTCAAAGTCTGAGCTCCAGTCATTATGGGAGAAGAGTTGTGGGGTAACCTCAGGGAGCTGTTTGCATTTTCCTGATTTTGCACTGGCCTAGCTGCAATTTTAGTTACAAAGAAGCCTAGGGGCTGCTGAAATATATGCCATTCTCATAACATCCCTAAGAGATCTTATGCCAGTGGAGGATCCTTGTAATGAAGCCTCAAGGTGAGAAAGAGGAAGGTGGGTGAGCAGTGCAAGAGCCACCGTTACTAGAGTAGGAAAGAACAGCTGGTGCAGGGATTATGCCAGGGGAGAATTCCCCTCTGCAAGGGAATTTTCCATCAGACATATATGGCCAGAACTTGCCTGGCCCCTTCACACTGCCTGAGCAGAGCAAAAGACCAGAATGTATTGGAGAATATGGCCCAGAATCTGTACCAAAAAAGTTTCTGGCTTATCTTCTAGATGGAAAAACATGTAGTGTTTGATTTGCCCTCTACTCCAAATGTGGTAATGGTTATAAGGAAATAAACTTGCATTGTTTCTTCATTTATTTGCAGGGCATTTGATACTTTGGCTAAAGCACTTAATACCACAGATGGCACAGTAGCTCAGAACTTGGCAGATGGGATGGATCCTACAGGAGGAGGGAATATTCATGTAATCAGCAGAGATCAGTCAACACCAATCATTGAAGTGGAAGGACCCCTACTTACAGATACACATGTCACATTTAAGGTGAGTGCTTCCTGAAATATCCTTTTGGCAAAGACGTAATCTGGAATTATTTTAGTATCGTGTTTTTCTTCTATTGTTGTATTTTGCTGTAGTCAGTATTGTCTAGTACACTAGTTGTCATAAATATAAAGGGAAGGGTAACCACCTTTCTGTATACAGTGCTATAAAATCCCTCCTGGCCAGAGGCAAAATCCTTTCACCTGTAAAGGGTTGAGAAGCTAAGGTAACCTTGCTGGCACCTGACCCAAAATGACCAATGAGGGGACAAGATACTTTCAAATCTGGAGTGCGGGAAAAAGGCTTTTGTCTGTCTGTGTGTGTGTACCTTTGCTGGGAACAGATCAAGGATGCAAACCCTCCAACTCCTGTAAGGTTAGTAAGTAATCTAGCTAGAAAATTCATTAGATTTTCTTTGTTTTGGCTTGTAAATTCGCTGTGCTGGAGGAAATGTGTATTCCTGGTTTTGTGTCTTTTTGTAACTTAAGGTTTTACCTAGAGGGATTCTCTCTGTTTTGAATCTGACTGCCTGTGAGAATATCTTCCATTCTAATCTTACAGAGTGTTTCTTTTATCTTTGTTTTGTTCTTCTAATAAAGTTCTGTTTTTTAAGAATGTGATTGGGTTCTTAGGGTCCTAAGAAACCCAAGCTGGTCTGTGTTCAACTTGTTTATTCTCAGGCCTCCCCAGGAAAGGGGATATAAGGGCTTGGGGGGATTGTGGAGGAAGAGAAACTCCGAGTGGTCCTGTTCCCTGGTTCTTTGTTAAAGCGCTTGGTGGTGGCAGCATACCCTAGTCCAAAGGCAAAGATTTTGTGCCTTGGGGAAGTTTTTAACCTGAGCTGGTAGAAATAAGCTTAGGGGGTCTTTCATGCGGGTCCCCACATCTGTACCCCAGAGTTCAGAGTGGGAAAGGAACCTTGACACTAGCTATTGTTGTTAAGGACATAATAAAAGATTTCCACATTTCCCTTGCACTCTGTATCCTTGAGCACTGCATATGCACTCTCATTAGGACCTTTCAGTTGACAGTGGGATGATGTTTGTTGTAGATTTAAATCTTATATATAGTACTACTGTGAATCACTTTTAGTGTTAAATATAACAAATAATATCAGATGTGTAATTCATATACATTGTTACTAAAAATTATTTTGAACTCTTGACTTTGGTTGTTTGAGGCATTCTCACATCAAGTATGTTAAAATTTGGGCCATTTTTTAAGGATTACAACTATGTTCTTGATGGTCGTGATTTGACGAACTGTAGTTGTAGGATTGCACTTTGAACCAGCTGTATCTTCAAGTGAATTTGAGCAAGAACATCTTTTAGATATATTGTATGGGAGAAACCAGTAAGGATTTTCCTTCTTTCTGCCAAAGTGCATTTCCTTTAAGCAGATAAAAATCATCAAGATAGTGAAATAAGCAATGTATAGGAAAGCTAGTCTGTGTACTTCAAGTAAAATTGTGTTTTTTGCAAGTGTAGATTCATATGGCATGGCTTTGCCAGAACAGTATAGATTTTAAATAAGTTGTAATTTTAAAGAATTGCACTTAGTTTAAAACCTGATTCTCATCAATTTTATAGTAATTCTGAAGCTAATAATGCTGCATGCTGCAATGAAAATTCAGGGATAAGTGTTATTGAATTAATACTAAAATACTTTTAAAGTAACCATCCCATTTGGTTTCCCATATTATTCCTTTCACACCTCCCCATTCCCAGCCTGTTCTACTTACCACTACTACTAAGTTATGTGCTGAAGTTTTACTAATCTAACTTCATGATAAATGACAGTTTTCAGCAAAAGACTCTGAATGCAGATTGCATGTTTTTATTCAAATTTATTTCATTCATAATAAACATTGATTTATGTCTGACTTGTACAGACCATACTGTACTCTTATTTCCGTGCAGCTAACAATGCCTAGTCCAATGCCAGAGTACCTTAATGTACATTACATCTGTGAGTCAGCATCACGACTGCTTTTCCTCTCAATGCACTGGGCTAGATCTATCCCTGCTTTTCAAGCACTTGGGTGAGTGAATATTTTTCTATTGAGTGATTATTTAAGTATTAAGCTGAACATTTTGCAACTGCATGGATTTTTAAAAGATAAAGTTAATTAATTTATAATAAATTGTTTAAAATGTATAGAGATTATACAGCATTTTTCTACGTTTTGAAGAATATGAAAAACAAGATGACTGATGATGATGATGATACTTGGCATCATAGTGGGTAATGAGGCTGTATTGTGAAATTGAGTCAAAAGCAAGCAACTAATTTTTGGACATATAACTTGGCAACTCTAAGTAGCAGTATCTCCATTTTGCAGATAATCTATAATCATTTCTCATAGCCAATGCATCCAGCCCCAAGCACTTTTGTTGCTGTTTTTTTTTAATTTCTGTAATTTGTCAATATCTGCCTATTACTAAGGTGCCCAGAATACTATCATTATAATTTATAACCATAATTTTACACGTCAGATCTACAGGATAATACCAACATGAGTTTAATGCTTGCTAGAATTGTTTGTTTGATTTGTGTCTTTATAGACAGGACTGTAACACAAGCCTAGTTCGTGCCTGCTGGAATGAGCTGTTTACCTTAGGCCTAGCACAGTGTGCACAGGTGATGAGTCTGTCTACTATCCTAGCAGCTATCGTCAACCACCTGCAGAACAGCATACAGGAAGGTATGTGTTAGGTCACGCTAGGTATTAGGTACATGTTAGCAGGCATATGCTACTTTCAGCAGTAAAGAGTTAAAAACCTGCGTCTGTACATTTTTTTTCACAAAGTATTTTCCAAGGGGGAACAGGTATTGTTCCCCCTGAGATCCAAACACAGAAGGAACCCTCCACTGTTCCTGCACGGGATGTGGGAATCAATCTCACCAACTTCACAAAGAGCTCTCCATAGTTCTAGGCTACATCTACACTACAGCGGGATTGAGGCTCTGAGATCAATCCACCAGCGGTCGATTTAGTGGGTCTAGTGAAGACCCGCCAAATCGACAGCAGATCGCTCTCCACTTGACCCCTGTACTCTACCCGAGAAGAATAAGGTAAGTCAACGGGAGAGTTTCTCCCATCGACCCCCTGTAGTGTAGACCCTGCGGTAACTCGACGTAAGGTATGTCGATTCCAGCTACTTTATTCACGTAGCTGAAGTTGCGTAGCGTCAATCAATTTACCATGGTAGTGTAGACAGAACTCTAGAGATCAAAGCATGGGGTGGGGCCCAGGCTAGAGGGGAGACACACACAGTATCTCTCCTTCCTCCCTTTTATCCAGCTGCGAGTCTACAAAAAAAGCTGATGCATCTCAAAGCTACATTAACTTTTCTGTGAACTGCGTTTGTGGAGAGTTCCAAAGGAAGCCCCAACGCAGGGGTCTTTGGCAGCACAGAGGCAGAACGGGAGCTCAAGAAGCTTAGAAGGGCACTGTAGTGTGCTGATACAGGGTTTTAGCATAGATGCCCTTTCATGTCCAGCAGATTTCTCAAGATATGGGCTGAAATCCTGCACATCCAACAGAAGAATTTAAAGGAAGCACTGTAGAGTACACACCATAGAGTTTTCCTCCCATCCTAGAATTTCATGTGGGTATTTTTTCTTTGCTGGAGGTGATGAAACATAGACGCCCACCACAAGTTGGTTACAGTTACACTTTTGAAATAGTTGCTGACCATCACTGCACAATTATTACTGCAAGTATATCACACTACCAAAATATAAATGTTTAATAATTAATTAATGGCTGTGTCACAAAGTTATATCAAAAAGCTCAAAACAAACTGCCTCTGGCGTCCTTAAGAAGATAGGTATCTTTTTTGATTCTGTGTTAACCTGCTAATTTTTATCTCTAGAATGGAGGATGATCTGGTACAGCTGGCTTTTTTACAGGGAGGGTTATGCAAATTAATATGATTGATATGGGTAACTTTTCTTTTTTTTATAAATGGGGGAAATTATTTTGTCTGCCGAAAAAAAAAATCAGTAGTGACAGCCTAAAGTGTGCAAATACAATTTATCTTTACTTACAGAAGTAGAAGAAACCAGATGTATATGTAGCCAGCAAATTACAGAATACTACATATGTCATGAAACTAGCAAGGATTAGTACCAGGATGAAGGTACAAAGATAAATACGTTTTTAAAATCTACATAAACCATGAAAACATAGTTTAAGTTTCAAGGTGATTGCAGAAAATAGTCACAGTTCAAGATAGGCAAACCTCAAATGATTTACCCTCATTAATAATCATAATTTTTCTTGGAAGGATTCTTCCATGGTGTGGAGAGCCTTTAGATACAATGGAACTGATGTAATTCCACTGTTTATGTGAGGGCAACACACAAAGGGGTCAGGATTCTGTGTGCTCTATATTAGATCCCAGCACACCATGGGGTTTTGAGGGGATGATGGAGAAGCAAAACCAAGGGATCTGTGACTATGTTCACTGAACATTCTTTTTCCCCTTCCCTCCATCACATCAATGAGGAGGATACAGGAGCTGCAGAGGTCAACTGCAGTTGCAGCTCTGAAGTAGCTGCTGTAAATTAGAGCAGCTCCTGAGGCTGTTCTAATATATTCCAGGAGCCACTCTTGCCACCAGCCAGTTCAGAATCTAGGCAGTAAAAAACTGTATTAAAGCCACCTTTGCCACTCCTCTCCCTGGGCTGTGCCTTCTATGGGTGCTTCTTGAAAGCTGAGCACAGAATCTGTCACATGATTTTTAAATTTTGTCACTAAAATTTCTTAATAATAAAATGACAGCCATAGCGTACAAACTGTCTTAGCAGGGGAGGGCAAACTACGGCCCGTGGGCCAGACCCGGCCCATCAGGTCTTTCAATCCAGCCCGTGGGATTGCCAGCCCCGGGCGCAGCGGGGCTAAGGCAGGCTCCCTGCCTGCCCTGGCCCCACGCCACTCCCTGAAGCAGCCGGCACCATGTCCCTGCGGCCCCTGTGGGGGGAGGGCAGAGAGCTCCATGCGCTGCCCTCACCTGCAGGCACTGCTCCCCGCAGCTCCTATTGGCCAGGAACGGGGAACCGCGGCCAATGGGAGCTATGGGGGTGGTACCCACAGGCAAGGGTAGTGCACGGTGGAGCCGTCTGCCCCACCCCACCCCCAGGAGCCACTGCCGGACATGCTGGCCACTTCCAGGAGCAGTGCAGGGCCAGGACAGGCAAGGAGCCTGCCTTAGCCCCACTGCGCACCACTGCCACCCCAGTACTGCTTGAGGTAAGCGGCGCCGGGCCGGAGTCCACACCCCGAACCCCTGCCACACCCCAACCCCCTGCCCTGAGCCCTCTCCTGCACTCCACACCCCTCCTGCACCCCAACCCCTTGCCGCAGCCCTAGATTCATGGCCCTGCATACAATTTCCCCACCCAGATGTGCCCTAAGGCCAAAAGGTTTGCCCACCCTGGTCTACAGGTGCAATATGTTATATATTTTTAATTTCCACCACAATACATTTCAGTTATCAACAATGTGCATTTTTTTCATGAGTTTTTTTGCTTGGTTTGGGGAGAGGGGGGAAGGTATGTCTGGAAGGGGAAAATCAGCAATTACAGCACTTACTGATTTAAAATGTAATCCGTTCAAACCTAATAATCGTAGGCAAATCCAGCCCCCAAACCAGCCCCTCAAAACACAACATAACTGGTGGTGTTCTACTGCAATGGTTCTCAACCAGGGGTCCGGGGCCCCCTGGGGGGCCGCAAGCAGGTTTCTGGGGGTCCTCCAAGTAGGGCCAGCATTAGACTCACTGGGGCCCAGGGCAGAAAGCCTAAGCCCTACTGCATGGGGCTGAAGCCCAGGGCCCTGAGCCCTGCCACCTGGGGCTGAAGCCAAAGCCTGAGCAACTTAGCTCTGCGGGGGCCCTGTGGCATGGAGCCCCAAGCAATTGCCCTGCTTGCTACCCCGCTACTGCCGGCCCTGGCTTTTATATGCAGAAAATCAGTTGTTGTGGCACAGGTGGGCCATGGAGTGTTTATATCATGTTGTGGGGGGCCTCAGAAAGAAAAAGGTTGAGAACCCCTGCTCTACTGCACAGGGAGAGGGGCATGATGTGAAGAGGCCATGGAGGGGGGGCTTGAATACCCTGCATTCCCTGAAGAGTATGCCCTTCAGGTTTCTCTGCATCTGAGAGTGGAGGGGGCCTTGAAGATGAAGGATTAGGGTAATGCCCTGTAAGGGGTTGGAGGTTACAGCAGTTGCAGGAGCCATAAGGTGGCATTACTATTCCATAGCCTGAGTGAAAAGAATTCCATCTTCAGCCCTGACCCTTCCAGACCTCCTCAGTCAGTACCTAGCCTTGTTACTTGGGATTTGCACCGAGAAAAGGATTTGGTTCTATATAAGGTCATGTTATGTCACTCCAAGGTACTAAAGTAAGGGTATCAAGTTAAGTTTTGTATTATTATTTTAAAATGGTGAAGACAAAACACTAGAAATTTCTGAGTGTTGTAACCATTCTGGGAAACTAGAATTCCAGCTGTTTTCCCTGTGTACTTTTGCACTATTGTTTCCCATACATTAAAAAAATTAAAATGTGGTAGCACCTGTATCACCCTGAATAATCACAATACCAGAATCAACGTTTATCTATCATAGAAATTTTATTATATTTTCATTCTTGTTTTCAAGACATTATGTAAAAATGTCTAGTTTTTTTTCTTTTCAATTTTTTATTGTGGTTGCAGAAAAAATATACAGTTATCCTAAATTGCATCAAAAATCCAATTTAAGAGACACAGGGCTAAACAAATCTATGCAGCCATTAGCAGTACAGATGAAGGCAAAAATACTTAAGTTATAATGATATGAAATATAAGTATTAGAGGTCATGCATGGAGTAAAGTTCTTTTAATTTGTATTTTTTCAGCTGAAAAGTTTCATACATGGTAGGTTTCTTGATCTGACTTATCTTGATGAAGTTAGTGAATGGAAATCATGTGTCCAGATATCTGTCTTAATATAATCTCATGTTTCTATCTGTCATATTTCTTTGACTGGTCTATAAATATACAGTTGGGAGAAGGGGAAAAGGAAAACTGTTTCTCATTTTCTTACCAAAGTAGGAGTCTTTTCTTCTCTTTTTAGCTAATGCTTCCTGAAACACAGTGCCCCTCATATATCTCCTCTTAAGGCTCAACTAAAACTGTGGAATTTTAGAAAATTCATAATTGGTGTAGCACTTTTCAAATAAACATTTTTAAACAGAAAGGAGATGAAGCCAACACAAAGGACATGGTAATATGAAAGGCTGAGGGATCAACCTGCGTGTAACCGAGTTAATTCTACTCCACAAGCGGGGAAAAGGGTACATACTATAGTGAACAAACAGTTTATTTCTAAAGGAACAGATATGGAAAAAGGTGCCACAGTCATATTGCATTAGCCTTTCACTTCTGGACAGCCAGACTGACTCCCAATTGGGTCACAAGTTACAATAAGGTAATATGGTAGTCTTCACCTAATCTCTCACTTTTGTCCACCTCCCCAGAACCCCAGTTTAATTTATAGCACCATTCAGCACATTCTGCTTAGGAGAGGCTCATTACCAGAATAACATGGGTGTTGCTGGTTAGGATTTAGATATATTGGCAGACCTTTGTGGAAAAACATTGCATTATGTTTGCCAGTACTGTGCCTGACTCAGTTTATTAGATCCTCAGTCCTCACTGCCATGAGTATTAATTCATGCACGATATATTTTTATATGGTTAAAAAAAGATTATAGTACAATTCAGAAGGTTTAAAATTTCATTTGATCTATTCCTATAAAGGGGATGGGTGTTGGTTTCATTAATTTTTCAAATGTATTTGAACTCTCTTAAGAGAGTGTGTAATGTCTATTTGTAGATAAGCTTTCCGGAGACAGAATAAAGCAAGTCATGGAACACATCTGGAAACTTCAGGAGTTCTGTAACAGCATGGCCAAGCTTGATATTGATGGATATGAATATGCATACCTTAAAGCTATAGTCCTCTTTAGCCCTGGTAAGGCATTTGGCAACCATTATAATGACCTTCCCCTGTGTTTCTAACTGCAGTTCAGATGCTGAACTTACAAACTATTAATCTTTTGGCACCAGGAGATTTTAATGAGAACCAAATATCCAGTGATGAAGAAGAGACTGTTCTACTGAGTTGTTCATAAAATATCTCACAGCATCATAAGACTTTATCATCAATAACACCTTTTAAAAAATAACTTTTGGGGTACCTTTGGGGTAATTGATTTAAGGCTCCAGAAATTCCACAAATTCCACATGTTGTATACATACTTACATATATTTAAAGGCCAGATTCTCAGTCCCCTAGCCCTTTCCCAAGCTGCTTTGTGATACTCTGACAGCACAAAGAAGCCTGAAAGCTGCTCTAATAGTGCAGCTGGGGATTATCTTGGTGTAAGGGGATCCCTGAGTGGCATAAAGCTGTGCTATCCATTTCCAACCCCTCCTCTGTGCATGGGTCATGTCAGGATTGGGAGTAGGCATGTGTGACAGATGACAGAATTTGTCAGTTTTTGTTTAATATGGAATATAATTAATGGTAAGAATGGTGTGGGGAAATATATCCTCTGGCTATAAGTGACTGTAAGGAATTTGATTCAGTGTTTACATTCTTTTATTAAGAATGTCCAAGAGGGGGTAGAAGATGCAAATGTGAGTTGAAAGTCTACTATGGTTTAGATACATCCTCCAATAAACACAATATCCCTCCCTCCACCAATTTGTTAACAAGGACAATGAGCATAAGAGCTGATAACTAAAAAATATACAATGGACATTGTATATGAGATCTGAGGATTTCCTCAGAGAGGACACCTTAGTCAGGGTTATCCATAGGCATATCAAAGTACAAAGTGATAATCGGGCAGGGGAAGGGGAGTTAAACATGTTCCCGGGACATTGAAAGGGTAGATAAAAAGTGCTGACAGGCTGAGTGAGAGGGAAGCTCTCTCTTAGAAATGTAGGGTATTTACTTTTATTTCCACTGTAACTAATTCTAACATATCTACCTCACTGAGTTTTGCAAAGTATTCAGACTAGGGATGTCAGGCAAGCCTTTTCTTTTGCTTTAATATTTTCTCTATCTACTCTTAATAAATCTTGTTTTAATTAGATTAATTTAGGGTCTTGGACTGTTGCTTTGGGGAATTTCTCACAGACTGTGCCTTGGGTTTTTCTCTAGTAATAGTAATAATAATCCATAGCTCTTATCTATGAGTTTTTTATGAGCAGATCTCAAAGTTCTTTACAAGGAGGTAAGTTTCATTATCCCCATTTTACAGATGGGGAAATTGCACCACAGGCAAGTGAAGTGACTTGCCCAAGGTCACCCATCAGGCTGTTGGCAGAGCGGAAATAGAACCCAGATCTCCTGAGTCCTAGTTCAGTCTCTCTCCACTAGAGACTAGACCACACTGTAAGAGATGCTTCTAGTTGATGTGGGAGGAGAAAGACTCCAAGCATAGGCCTGCTCTAGTCCTTTTCGAGGGAGAACAAGAAGGAACACGACACTTGTGGCCCTATGAGCCTGTCGCTGAAGAAGTTTTGGCATAGCCACACATATGCCATTTTCTGCCCTTCTGATCATTTGACTGCTCAGTGAGGAGCTGAAAGCATCTGGAATTGTGACAACACAAACTGGTGGAAGTTTGGAAGTCAAAAAAAATCTTGAAAGCTAGAAATTGGTTACTCTACCTAGTGAGTTCAAACAACAGAGGGAAACCCATTTGAAATGAGGAGGAGCAGAAACAGATGATTATGCCCTCAAAAGCTGTCCACCCTGTAGCCTGATTGGACCCACTGATAGCAGGTGTGCACTCAGAATTGTTGTGCTCCCAGTTCTGTGGGCACAGCCAGCTGCAGAAGGAAAAGTGAGTGCACTAATTCTAAAGCCAGGAATGAAATTTTAGCCAAATACACATATTACAGAACCAACAGTGAGCAGAAAGTACAATTACAGCATCAGCCTATATATTAATGAGCAATATCTGTTCATATTACAACTCATAACAAAATTATATTAAGCATGTGTATATAAATGATAACGTTATGTATTGTGTCCAATACATTAGTTGGCAAATAATTCATTTAATAACATATATATGAATGTCTTTTAAAATAATGTACATCATCTCAGAATGATTTATTGAGATTTAATGAGGTACTCCTTACTGCAGCTATCATATCAACCATGGTACCCAAGAGGAAGAGTTGAATGAAATTAAGTGGAAGATTCTTTGTAAGTACTCATGACTTATTTTATGATTAAACCATACACATTTGGAAATGTTTTCTTTCTTTAGATCACCCTGGTCTGACGAGTTCAAGCCAAATAGAAAAATTCCAAGAGAAGGCACAGATGGAGTTGCAAGACTATGTCCAAAAAACCTATCCGGAAGATACTTATAGGTATTTTTTTTTGATAAATTCTGTGAGCAATGGTTGCAGCATAAAGACATAAGACTGTTGTTAAATTTAGTTTTGTGGGGACTCAGATAAAAGATTGGGGCCGTCATTTGCACATTTATAAAAGCAGACATGTTTAGTTTAAACAGGGCAAGAAGCAGGATTGACGGCCTGCAATTTTTTTAATTTTATAGAGACTGGTGTAGGTATGTGGGAGGGAGTGTTGCAGGAGGCTCTTATTATTTTTAAGTTAGAAGAGCCAAATAGTCTGAGACCATAAAAGGGCTGAACCAATTCCTGTCCTTTTAAAGTTTAACAGATTATGTATGGTAAGTTTCATCCATCTTCAGACTACCAACATATAAACCTTTGAAAACCAAGTTTTAGATGGCATATAGTAACTAAGCCCCTTAAGCTTGTAATTAGAAGAAATTCTACCTACCTGTGTTTTTAATTTTTGCCTCCATTTTTTAATTTCCAAGGACATTTGTCTGAAATGTTGGTTGCACAGAATTTCCTTTGTTTCTTAATTACTCTGGCTTTATCCCTCAGAAGTGAAAAATAAAACTGAAAAATAAAAATCTTCTCCCATGCAGTTATACTTCTTAATAAAGAATGAGGGAATGGAAATTCATAAATGGCCAAATTTCCCAAAGATTGGCTTCCATTTTTGTGAGTGCAGTTGGCACCCTCTTGCTCAATTGTGGGTGAATTCAGAATACTTGCACTTCTAAATAATTGACTGCAGGCATAAATCAGATAGATAAAGTATTCAAATTTATGGCTACAAAAAGAGATTCCAGACTTCAGTCCCTTTACCCTCACATTTACAAGAGATGGTGTGTTAGCAGAATTGGTTCTACACATAATGTTTTCCACAGCTAGCCATGAACCATCAACAGGTATCTCGTTTATTGCTAGAGGGCTTTGCTGTTATGTGCTTAAAATAATTTCTTCAAGAAACTCACTTATTTTGATTTTTTTTTGTCATGTGATCCTGCTATTTAAACATGGTAGATATGCCACAGAATTACTGTAAAGTAAAACTCCTTTTAAATGTCAGCAGTGGTATAAGGTTAGCTTCTGTATATTTGTATATTTTAGTTACTGTCTGTACACATTAACAAAACATGGGGTTTGGGACTAGCATAAGAGGGAGCAACAGACCCTTCAAAATTCCCCTTTCTTTTCAGATAATTCTGCTTCCTTTTTTACACATACTCATGCCCCTCTTGCTATCTGGTTTTTCATTAACAAGTTGCTAGGCAACTGAGAGTGATGCCATATAGATTATTTAAACTAATTAAGCATTTTGCTCTTAAAAATGTGCAAATGTCCTCATTACTCAGTATGAGACATTGTCCTTAGCCATAAAACACTTGCAAAGCTGGGAATTTCAAAGACAGAACTGCATTTTTCATTTAATTTGCAAAGTGGAAGAATAAGCATAGACATTCTTTTCAGAGTAGCTAAATTAACATAAATTGCCTTTCTTCTCACTCATGAGTTACTTTAATAATAAAAGCAGGCCCAGCTCTTCAGCAGCACAGTAGTTTAGATTTATTTGCATTATACCTTTTCATAATCTCCTGAACTTCTTTTCTAGGTTAGCCCGGATTCTAGTTCGCCTGCCAGCACTTAGACTGATGAGCTCTAGTATTACAGAGGAACTTTTTTTTACTGGTCTCATCGGAAATGTTCCGATTGACAGCATAATCCCATACATCCTCAAAATGGAAACAGCAGAATATAATGGTCAAATAACTGGCACATCTGCATAGTGGGAACAATGCACCTTGGTGGATCAAAGTAATTTTAGTAAAACAAGTAACTACACAATTAAGAGAGTTAAGTTTAAAAAAAAAAAGACATTTTGGTATGTACAAATATTTCCAACATGTTACCAGTTTCCTAACAGACTGCTCCTTGTCTATTTATTTCCAGTGACAAAGTATAAAAAGCTATTAAAACACCTCCGACTAGGACCCTTTTCTGCCATAAGGAGTGTTTTGATGCCTTTCATTCAAAAGGCTGTAGATTACTGAACATACTTTTAACATGCTTTGTATTTAGAAATTATCAATGGGCAAAAATAGAGTTTTATAATGTCAGAGATTAGTATAAAAAATTGCTAAAAGAAGAACAGTATGTACATATTTAAATTTTTCCTTGGAATTAATATCTAATAATTACCAGGATATAATGATGATAGCACTTTCTAAGCACTTCTTGTCAAAGCGATAATGTCATCAACATTTTACTTATGAGCAGGACAAATGGAAAATTGCATATGTTTTTGGTCAAATTGTTAGTGATTTCTGTGAAGGCTATAGGAGACAATCATTTATACTACAAAATATTGCTATGAATAATGTTATGTATTTAATGGTAAAGTGGAAATTTAAAGCAAATTTCTACACTGTTAGCACTAAACTCTGCTAAATTAGTGAAAGTGAGCTTTATTTGACATAAGCATAATGACTATAGTATAATTAGCAACATTAATAAATGCTACAGAAATTGCCCAAATTGGAAGGCAGAATACCAATTTTTTGCCATAGTAATAATGAAACTTTCAGATTCCTTAAAGTTTCAATTCCAGCCTGGCATAGATGGTTTACACAGTCATGATAGACGTTATTCCAACAGGACGACTTTTGGTTGTGGCGGAAATCAGTCATTAACTGGCAGGGAAGCAATCCTTCCAACTAGAGTAATGCACTCCTAGTCTCTGTGTATACTTTTTATACTTCCAAATTCATTCCTTCTGTCTGCAGCCGTAAATGACCCTCACCATCCTAGGAGCCGAAGGGGATGATTGTGACTACATTAGAGCCCATAACGCTGCTGTCAGATAAAGGATAAGTGCAGAACATGAGGTTCTCTTCCTTCCCCAGGGACTGAGCATCCTGTCTTTGCAGTGCTACCTACCCTGTTCTGATCCAGTTCTAAATTGTAGCGTCAGCTGGGTTTTTTATATTCATTCATGTGCAGTTACAGTTAATGACCGATTGTTTGGAGTTAGAATACTAACTATCTTTGTTTTTATCTTGGGTAGTAACCTATCAAGTCGTTTTCTAGGATTCACCTGTTCCTGCTAATATTGCATTTATTTTAGTATAATTTATTAATATTAACACTGAATATTTTAAACAATCAAAATTCATAAAAAAGCATTTTGTCAGAAGAGTTATAGCTGCATTAAGCTGATTCTTGCTTATTACATACATTCATTAATTACTTTAATGAATTTACATGGCAGTGTCATTTTCTACTTGCATACTTGTGACAAAAATATAAATAATGAGTTCAGCACTTTTTTGTTTCTGGTATTGACATTGATTTAGAAACATTCCAACAGGGTTGGTTTTTGTCTCTTAGGGGTCTGAGCTGTAGCCAAAGGATTTTGAGCAACTCCTTGCTACTGTATTAGTAAGTCCTGTCTTGGTACAATTCATCCTTATAGTAAGGCTCTCATTTGTAACACTCATTCTGACAAATAAGGCTATGTAATTTTAGCTCCTAAGTACATTAAACTCAATTACAATCTCCATCTTTATAAAGTTCAGAAATCTTGGTTCTCAAGAACAGTTGTATAGACAGAGTGCAATATAAAGGCAGACATCTGAGATATTGCACCATCTTCTTCCTAGGCTTTTATTATAGTAAATGAAGTTTGTCATTTCTTTAAAAGTGACAAAAGGACTATATTTTGAACATCCTTAGGCAACTGGAATGCAGACCTAAGCCTTAGCCGTTATATTATAGTATCACTACTTGTAGGGTTGTGTCAGCACTTCCGATATAAAACCCCTGTTTTAAGGGTTTACTTCTTGGCCTTAAAAATTAGTAGTAGCCTGAATTTTAACAGACAAGTTACTTGCCTTGGAAACAGAATTTCAAAGAAAAGTTGTGGCCATTTTTGTGCAAAAGTGAATGTTAGAGGTTTACTGTTTTGATTGTTTAAAAATATAGCGTGCACATTGAACTGTTTTTTGTGGGGGGCTATGGCAAAAGATTAGCAGGTGATATAATTTAATCACTTGTAATGTGTAGTAAAAATCATTCAAACATTCAAGTAAGCATTTTTAGAGGAGTGTGAAATATTCATAAACAAAAAGTATACTAAACCACTGGAAATCAACGTTTTTCCAAATTTTATTGTAAACTTGAGACCATTTTCCATGAAAAATGTTGGACATGTACATTTCTCTAGAAAAAGGGTCTCATTTGCTGATAAAGATGAGCCCATGTTTGAGTAAAAATGGCTTCTCTGTTGAAAACGTGCAAAAAAAGTTTATTTTTTTCATTGTGAAAATAGCCATTTTGAAAAAGGTAACCCACAAAAAACTAAGCTGTGGAGCAAAATCACATGAAACTGCTAAAATTTATGCATTAAATTTCATAAATAAAAAAAGATGAATTTTGCACAGCACTGTTAACATGTACAGAATGCATCCTACAAACATAAGACTATACTGTTTGTACCTCATTCTGCAAGTAGTCTCGTGGACTTCAGGAAGACTTTATGTAGAGTAAAATGCTACTCAGTGTGAGTATGGGTATTGCAATCGAGCCCATACTTAGGATTTATTTTTAAAAAGTGTAAATGTACTTAAGAGTGAAGCAGTTCCATAATTACACTTTTATTTTAAAACCCTCAAATTACTACCTTTAAACTATGAAGACTCTGTTTGTGTAGCATCATTGGCATGGTTTGTCAGAGCTGAGCTAACATAGTCCCCATGTCATTAATAAAAAGGAATGTTTTCTGTGGTCATATGTTGTTTTGATTCTAACACAAACAGTTTAGATGGTAGAAATTTGTACAGCAGGTGGTGGATCCCACAGCTTAGGAGATATTTAGGGTATCAGCTATTTGAATACAAGTTACAGATAATAGAATAGGTGTGGATAATAAGCTTCATGCTTCTTTTTCACATGCTACTCAAGAGCTACCGTTAACACTGAGCCAAGGAATTGGTATGCTGCAGGGAGAGAGATGCTGTAAAAGAGGCACTTAAAATATTATTGTCCTGTTAAAAATGATGGGCCAAACTCCATTGTGGTGTGGCTTTTTTTGCACCAAACCACTGAGGTAATCTAGCTGTGGAGCCATCTTAACTGGATCCAGAGGGACTATCCCAATATAAGGCTGATCTACCAGAGGGGTGGGGTGATTTAGGGGTTCTTGTGCCTTTTCAGCCACCTGTGGCTGGGATAGCAAGGGAAAAAGGCATGGGTGGGGAAAGTGGGAGATGACCAAGTTGCTCCTGCATTATGCTAATCATTGGCCATATTTTCAGTTCCTTGTGGCCATTGAAACTCACATGCTGTTTTAACATAGCATGGGGGGAATGGCCTGCACACAGCAGCTACCAAGATCATAGGAGTGCAAAGGTGCGCTTTCAGTCATCTTTGCACACCATTGACCAACACTCTTCACAATTTGGCTGCCACATGGGACCTGATCCCATATGTTCAAATAGTAATTTCCTTGCCTATGTTACTAATAATGCATTTGATTATTAAAACTGAAAGAGTATTGCAAGTGTAAATTATTTTCTGCCATTTATTGGCTTGTTTATGTACTCTTTCCATTTCTTAAGGATTGGGCAATGAGAATAGACTAGTCTGGTTCCCTTTGGTTTCTAGTCAGTTTCACTTTAAATTTCTCCTCTCTAAGCACAAGACTGCACTTTTGTATTGTAAATATAGATTGGGAATATTTGTGTTTGTTTTTCTTTTGAAATATCAACAACAGAATTATTGGAAATATTTGTGTTGGTCTTAAATTTGGTAAAAACTTACCTTTACAAACCTAATTGTGTGGCCAGATTTGACCTGACAAAACTAGGAGCCAAAGTACCATAGCCTGATAGTGATTCTAGAAAACCTTGCATCCAAGTAAAGTTCCTGCTACTGCCTCAGAATTAACGCTTCTTCAAAACCTGATAAAGTCTCATTGTCCTACTTTTAAAAGTAAAGAGTTTTTAACTCAGTAGAAGTGTCATGGTGAATCGAGCTTGACCATCCGTATATAACAGTAAGATTTAGTTCATACAAAAACTGGAATTCTGTGTTGGCTGAAATTGTTTGGAATGCAGTGAGTGATAATAATTCCCAAGTCTGTTGACCATCAGGGTATGCTGTGGGGCCTGTCTGTTTTCCCATTCTTTCGAGAAAGATGTGAGTTTGGAATTTGTATGTGGGTATAAAGGAATGCTTATTGATAGTTATGAAGGGTTAATTTGGGTAAGCAATATTTGGGCTATTTTTATAAGATTTGTAATTGTTTTTACTGTATATGCACCTAAAACAAACAGCCATATTTAAAAAATCTAAATAAAAGTAATTCTCCTTAGTCACATTGATTTGTCAAACAGCAAGCAGGATTAAGATTAAATTATTTTCCTTTCACTTCCACTATTTGTAAATTAGAAATCACCCTTGGAAGCCAATGGTGTTACTCTTATGTAAAACTGGTGGAAGGGAAAGGAGAATCAGATCCCAAATTTTTAGGTGGGTCACACAGACCCAGATTTTGACTCATCTTAAAATTGATAGAATGTAGACAATGTTTAGATTATAAAGGCCCCATGCAGCAGAAAACTGACTGCTGGCCAATGGAAGTTTTGGCTCGCTGTGTAGTCACAGATGGCAAGATTTATCATTGACCTACAGCCGCCTTGCACTGTAATTCCTGACACAAATGGGCTGTAGGGCAGGAATAAAGTCCACTAATGAATAGCATTGGCTCGAGGGGGCTTCTATGCCAGGAATCGAGCTGGGTTTGCCCTGCCCCCCCATAGAAGCCTTTAACACAGGGTGTGTTCTGCAGTATATTGGGGTAGGAGGAGGCATGGCCAGCACACTCTTTTGCCCTGATGATTTCCCAATGTTGCAAAACCCATAAGGGTCCTATGCTGCACAAGGGACTAACCAATCTCTAGCATGTCCTTATTATGAGGTGTTTTTTTCTTTGGTAGAGGTTGTGTAATGCTGAAAACTGCACCCTTTTTGTTGCCATGTGTATGGAATGGGGTTGTTGAAATGTTTCTGGGAAACACTGAACTTTTTCAGAATATTCTCCCACCTCAACCTCCATATGGGTAGGAGTGGTGATTAGGATCTTTCCCTGACTGACTGACATTTTTAATCCGCGAAGAATTTTAAAAGCACTACCTAGTTTAAAGAACTGACTGACAATGCCGTTGTGAATAGATTTCAGCCCGGCTAAAGATTCACCTATAGCAAGTGGAGATCAGGAAAGCCCTTCTGCAACAGCAACAGGGATGGGGCACCCAGTCCATATCAGACAATGCAGGAGTTAGCATTGGTATGTATACACACACACACTTCAAGCAAACTTTTTAACACACTAGACTATCAGAACTGTGCTGACATCACTGCCATTCTAAATTACATTTAAGGCACCACTGACATAAACAAGAAATTAACAGATATCATAATTCCACTCATGACATCAGATGCTCACTGCTGGTATTGTGGGATGTCTGTACATACACAGGGAGACAGCTAAATACATGCCATAACAATACGGCTCCAAGGCTTAAAATGCAGAGTTATCAGCAAGTACTTGCAGGTTCAAGTCTCCCTGTAGGCAAAGGATTTTCTTTTTAATTTTGTTTTGTTTTTCCTTAGTTTGATTTGACATTTCTCTTTTCTCTTTCAGTCCTTATCTGGAAAATAAAAAAAGGTTATGTGGGTGTGTTTTTCCTTCCTCCTCTCTTACCCCTGAAAAAGCAGAGAGATGGGAAGAAAAGCAACAAGTAGCCTCAGGTACATCTCAGAATTTAGTTCCAGGAGTGCAACAGACCCACCTGATAGCAGCCGCGCTGCAGCTAGCATGGTTGGCCCCCTGTGTAAGGATAGACTTACTGTGATAGTAGCAGAGAACATCTGCTGTCACAATACATCTTTGTACACAGGTAGAGCCAGCAAAAGAAGCTATGTTTGCTTCTACTTTATACAAAACAGAGGATGGGGGAGGTCAGAGTTACCATATACAGAAAGATAAACTGAGTAATAATAGAAATGTTACTTTCAAATTTGCAAGAGGCCTTATAAAGAGCGAGGAGTGAAAAATCAAAAACTATTTTAAAAATGCGTTTGACATTCCCTATTTAATTCTGAAGTTGCTGTGTCAATTGAAAAGTGTATTTTATAGGACTGTCAACCCCCTTAGAAATAAGGCTACGCTTATTGTTTTACTAAGGATGCCCTAATCCCTCTTTTTAGCCTGTGTGATATAAACCTACCTTAATGGTTATCAGTATTAAATGTGAAATTATTTTGCAAACATTTAAAATGTTAGTCTTATGAAGATGGAAGTTAAAATTAAATACACATACAAAATTTTGTAAAAGTTAAGTCAAATATATTGGAATTGAAAAGCGCTATCGCCTATAATTTTCTTATTGTAGGGCTCTCTGTTTGTTGTGAAATCTGTACTGTATTTATCATGGGAAATATCCATGTCAGTATATCACAGTGTTCCATATTTCCCAATGTCTAATTTATTATTTGGGTTATGTGAGGGCTTTGAAAATGGATTACTAGATCTTTAAATTCATGCTTTTCCTCCCCCATCTTTTTTTTTTTAATATAGTTTTTTTATATATTTCTTTGTGCCTTCTGTCATTTTACATTTCTGCATGTTTAGTAATAGAGCTCACTCGTGTAGCTAATGCATATGTACATAGTTGTGTGTATGAATGTGTTTATATCTATCTCCGTGTAATATATTATGTACAGTGTATATAAAGTGTGTATGTATATGTACATATATGTAGCCATGTATTCATACATCTTTATATGTTAAAGAAAGTTTATGATTGAGTTGCTAATCTGGGCCTTCCTAATCTTCATTTCTTGGCTCAGGCTCAGCCCTGCCTTAAGCAGGATCATCTCCATTAACTTCAGTAGAGTTCTACCTGTTTCTAAACCAAGGCTGAATTTGGTACTTTGTCCTCAGTGCTTTTTAAAAAAATCCAAGTCATTTGAGATTTTCAAGTTATTTTCTCAGCCTTTTCTCATGACTGGTAGGAGCCATCCAACTGAGAGTTTGTAGAATCTACAATTCCCAAGGGAAAACATGAAATAAAAATAGAAGGTAAATATTCCCCTATATTCTTGATAGACACAGAGGGGCTTTTTCTAGCCTTCTGAGAGAGGTCTATTTGTAAATTTTTTAAGTGATTTCTTTAAGTCTCCATTAGTGGCTACTTAGAAGAAAGGTTGCCATGTATCTTTGAACTATACCCCACAGAATAAAGCAAAAGGCAGAATGCAATGCATGGTGCAATAAATGTCATTTCTAAAATCTTCAGCAACAAGATCATAACAGTCATGTCATAGAGTTTAAAGCCAGAAGGGACCACCAGAGCATCTAGTCTGACCTCCTGTATATTACAGGCCAACATCACCCAGTGCCTGCACACTAAATCCAACAACTGAAATTAGACCAAAGTATTACAGCCCACAGGAAACTAAACTATCGTGTATCATAGGCAAAGAATAAAAGGGACTACGGTGTACAAGTGCCTGAGGCCCCTGCAGTGGCAGGGAAATGATTTAGTGAGATATACCCAGATAATCCTGGCAAGTGATGTGCATCCTCATGCCACGGAGGGAGGCAAAGAAACCCAAAGGTCGCTGCCAGTCTGTCCTGGGGGGAAATTCCTTCCTGATCCCACATATGGCAATCAATTAGACTCCGAGCATGTGATCAACAACCAGCCAGCTGAACACATGAGACAGAGAATGTTCAGTGCCACCTCAGAGCCCTGCCCCACCCTGCCCAATGTCCCATCTCCAGCCATGGCCATCCCTGATGCTTCAGAGAATAGACATTAAAAAAACCACCCAGAATATACTGGGGGAGGGAATCCTGAAAGCATGAGATTTTAGGAACATGAGAAATAAACCGGAAATGAGCCCCAGGGCTACTGAGTCCTGCCCCCTACCATCAGAAGCAACCCTGAAGCTACACTCAACAATTTGTCCAACTCTCTCTTAAAAATAATTAAGTTGTTTGCCCCCACAACTCATATTGGAAGGATGTTCTAGAGCCTCACCCCACTAATTTGTTCAAGGCCAGTTTATTTTTTTCTTGTGCCAACATTGTTCATGAGCTTAAATAGGTCTTCACTGCCCGCTCCCTTCCCAGTATTAACTGCCCTAATGTATTTATGGGAAGTAATCATATCCCCTCTCAACCTTATTTTTCCTAGATTAAGCAAGCCAAGCTTTTCCAGTCTTCTCTTGTAAGATAGACCCTCTATTCCTCTGATCATCCTAGTAGCTCTTCTCTGCACCTGTTCCAGTTTGAAATTTGAATTAATCATTTTTGAGCCTGGGTCGGAATAGTACACAGTATTCCAAAGGAGGTCTTACCAGTGCCTTGTACAATAGCATTAATACTTCTCTATTTCTAATGGAAATGCCTCGCCTGATACGTCCTAGGATTGCATTTGCCTTTTGCACAGCCATATCACATTGGTGGCTCATAGTCATCCTGTGATCTGCCCACACACTCATGTCTCTCACTTCCTCTGTCGCTTACAACTGATGAGCTCTTAGCTTGTTGCAGAAGTTCTTATCATTAGTCCATAAGTGCATAACATTGCATTTTGTACTATTGAATTTCATCCCATTTCTCTCACTCCAGTCTTCCAGGTCATCCGGATCTTTCTGTACAATATTCCGATCCTCCCCTGCATTGACAGTGCCTCCCACCTTTGTGGTGTAAAATGTCATGTTTTTTTCATAATCAGTATGCTAAACTATCTGTTTATATGGAAATTGAAATTAGAGTAAGCTCCAGGTTTAGACTACATTCCTCTATACTATATTCCTTGTTTCTATCGCAGAAGGGCTGAGAGGAGTGTGCTGAAACAGTCCCCTCACATGCTCTGTTTCTATAAAAATAGAGATCGGTGGCAACTACACTGAAGGAAATGATCAGTCAGAAGTATGTAAGGGTACAGAATTGTCCATATGAGTTTTTAATTCAGTTTTTAATGTTGTTTTCTTCAATAGTTTAAAAAATAAAACAACTTCAGTTAGCTGTGCAAGTAACATCTGATTATGGATATTAAATGCTCAGAAAACTGAACAATTACATTATTACTGATAAAGACATGAGAGGCACTGAGAACTCCTCTATCACAAAGAATTTCTTAAATTCATTTTTTTCTGAGGTTAATGTAATTATTTTTGCACAAGGCTTTTTATGTAAATCCAAGTTAGCAGAAAGGAAAATTAACAAGATCTACAGACCTTTCAGTAATTTAAGTTTTTAAAATATTCTCCCTTAGAATAATTTTGTACATATCTTGGACCCAAATCTTTGAACACTCCATGTACTCAACTCCCATTGCCATCTGATGTCAAGGGGAACACCTCACATGTGTAAGCTTTTGCAGGATATGGGCCTTGGTTGTAAGGTCTTTGCTGTGAAGAATACTAAGAATGTGTTCCTTTTTGCCATACTGTTTAATAAACATATGTAGACTGTTTCAAATATCGATTTTGTGAAACATCCATCTTTTTAACATTTCAAGCCCAATTTCTGAGGCCTTCTGCATGTAAAATGCCCATTTAAATCAATGGGAGCATTTCTTGCACAAGATGGCCCTTCCTTTGGTGTCATGACAATCACACCATTTGAATATTCTTGCTTTTCTGTTGAAAATAGAATGGCAACCTTAATGTCTTTAAATGCTTTTTTATTTCAAGAACATTTTTTAAGGTTAAGAAATGGATTGGGATGTTGATCAGAATTGCAGCCATTTCAAAGAATAATAGTTAAACTGCGAATTTAAAAAATAATACCCATATTCTAAGACTGAAGGGTTATGGAACTCACAAGTTTGAATTTTTTCTCTTTTGAAAGACAAAATGTGTTAAATATAAATGTGGATGAAATGTGTTATGTACTATCTTGCAGGAACTACAGGATGTGAAATCAGCTTCCTGTAGTGATCACAGACCGCCAAATTCTGAGAAGTGCTGAGCAGCTTCCGTTCCCATTGTAGGTGCTCTGCACCTCTCAGTAATTGGCTCATTGCACATAAAAATCTGTTCCTAGAAACATCTATTACTGCAAAGGAAGTACAAAGCCATTTGAAGAGTTTTGTTTTACCATTTAGATTTTAAAAAGGGGAATTAATAGATTTCAAGTTAGACATGGGGATATCCTTTAGAAAAGTATGTTATTTATAGAGCATATTTGTTTTTTTATCATCTGTGGTATTAAGTTCAGGTTCTGGAATATTTTCCTATAATCCATCTGTTCTTTAAAATATATTGTAAGCCAGTGTTCAAACACTTTTATAACTGAAAAACTGCACATTTTTCATTGTATAATTGTATGTATTTGGCATACCTATGAGCTCTGAGCTCTTACAAAAATACCCCACTTGTTACAAAGGGAATTGTCTGCTATAGTTCCTTGGGATATTTTTTGTAATCCTCTCTTCTTCATTGTTTAGAAAACTGTTGTTTATGCTATTACATTAATTACAGGTTTAAAACCTGTTAAAGCTGTTGCTTTCTCACAGCTTCTTTGTGAAATCAGCTTTGTATATGTGATGGCATTTAAAAATAATAGCATGAGTTTTTTAATCTGAATTTTATATCTAATCAGTGTCTTCAGTCATGAAGAGAAATTTGCATTGTTGTGTTTGTATATAGAGTATTGCAGTGCATGAATTAGCTTATGCATTTTATTAAATGCAGTTTAAATGTGGCATTACATTGTTGTAGCTTAATACTACTACCTAAATGAGGTTTATACTATTAAAGTGAATTACAAACCTAAATGTATCTTTGATATTTATAAATGCTTTATTTTTTTCTTGAATCACAAGTGATCATTTCACATCCATGCCAAAATTTCAGTTTTACCTGCTTCCCTTTTGTCACACTATCAGGAGTGGCTCACAACCATGAGTGCTAACCTTAGGGCAGACTGTTAAAAGCAGGGCAGACACTCCAAACTGGTGGTATGTTTTATAATTAGATTTCACCAACCCAGTAACAAATGTGAGCTCCTAGATCACTAACAGTCTTACCATAGAGTCACAAACAGTCCCCTTGGGCTCTCCAGTCTATCTTAATACTCAGTGGTCACTTACACCAAAAATCACAAAATATTCCAGTTGCTTCCAGTCCCAAGAGATCAGTCACTTATCTCAGTTCAATTTGTGCCTTACATCTCCCACCAAAGACAATGCCTGTAACCACACCCTGCAATAAACTAACTAAAGGTTTATTAACTAGTAGAAAGAAATCAGAGAATTATTTACAGGTTAAAGCAAACCAGCATATATGCACAAATGAATTTGTTTGTGATTTGAAAGCCGACAGAGATGTAGTAATCTGTCAGCATGGAATGTCTTTTTAGGACTTAATCCGGGTCAACCCTGGGAATCTCTCCTTTTTGTTTCTGAGCTCCAGCCTTTGTCAGAGTCCAAATAGCAAAGTGATGAAAAATCTCCATGTTAGCTATTTTCCTTTTCCTCTTCCAGAATTCACACAGATGAGATGATGATGCCTTCTACACATACTTCTCCATGGGTGGATGGGGCAATCAACAAAGTTTTTGTCCTACAATGGCCCACTTATTTTTTGATAGCCCTCCTGGATGGGTGGGGGAAGGCACTCTTCTCACGTGAATTCATAAACTCAGAGCAGGCATTTTTACAATTATAAAACAAATTTTTATATTTTATTTGTAGCATGCAATACAGACATTACAAGTAAGATTAATGGATGCGACAACTTAAAAACATTTCATAGAGTCTAAACACTAAATATATTCTTATAAGACTAATATCTATTTTGAACAAAACTAATGTATGGGTGAGCTAGTCTGGTTTCTAGCTATGAGTTTGTCTGCACTTAGCTAACACCTATGGCCTTGACCCGGCTGGCGCCTGTCTTCAGAAAGAAACAATTTGATAGTTTCTCCGCATTTGGTAAAAGTATCCTTTTGGAGTGGTCATTTAAACTATTCTAATAAAAAGGCCCAAATCCTCTTCACCTTACTTGTGCCTATGAACAAGTTGAGCAAGATTTGCCACTAAAGATATTCATCTTTCTGTGGCTTCTCAGATTTTCCATCTGAAAGCATATGAGATTATTTATTGAGAGTTATATTTACCCTTAAGAACATAAGAATCGGCATTCCGGGTCAGACCAATGATCCACCTAGCCCAGTATCATGTCTTCACACAGTGGCCAATGCCAGATGCTGCAAAGGGAATGAACGGAACAGGGCAGTTATCAAGTGATCCCTGTCCTACACTCCTAGCTTCTGGCAGTTGAAGGTTTAGAGACACTCAAATGCATGGAAGATAGGTCCATCAATGGCTATTGGCCAAGATGGTAAGGGATGCAAGCCCATGCTCTATCTAATTCTTTTTTGAACCCTGTTATACTTTTGGCTGTCACAACATCCCCTGATAATGAGTTGTATGAAGAATTACTTCCTTTTGTTTGTTTTAAACCTGCTGCCTATTAATTTCATTGGGTGAGCGCTGGTTCTTGTGTTATGTGGAGGGGTAAATGACACCTTCTCCCTACCATTCATGATTTTATAGACATCTACCATATCCCCCTGTTAGTTGTCTCTTTTTCTAAGATGAATAGTTCCAGTCTTTTTAATCTCTCCTTGTATGGAAGCTGGTCTATACCCCTAATCGTTTTTGTTGCCCTTCTCTGTACTTTTTCCAATTCTAATGGATCTTTTTTGAGATGGGATGAGCAGAAATGCCTGCAGTATTCACGGTGTTGATGTACCATGGATTCAGATAGTGGCATTATGATATTTTCTGTCTTATTACCTATCCTTTTTAATGGTTCCTAATATTGCGTTAGCTTTTTGACTGCTGCTGCACATTGAGCAGATGTTTTCAGAGAACTATCCACAAAGACTCCAAACTTTTTCTTGGGCTTGCAAGTATAACTGGTCCCTCACTTTTATGAGCACAAAATTCATTCTTCATATTTGACAGAGGTGTACGTCTTGCCACTAACAAAAATACGTATTCATGTCAGATATCTCAAAAAAGAACAGAAATTCAACAAGCTGCTTTTGAGCCTTTTGTGGCCATATGAATGCAAAGGAGAAATGAAATGCAAAATTTGGACTCTTGCATTTATTCAAAATCCAATTTGCATCAATAGGACATTATTATGAGGGGGACACACAACCGAATGATAGAAAATAGCAAGAACTGTCATTTGTTTCAGACTTAACAGCAACCTCACTTTCCTCTTGATCCATACACCCTGTGCCCTCTTCGACTCTGTTCTCTCCGATCCCAAATTCCCATCTCTTTTAACTCCTGTCACTTCTATGTTGGCTTTCATACTATGGTATCTATGTCCATCTTAAAAACTCTGAGTCAACATATTCTTTAATATATTCAAATTTCTCCCCTTTTGTACTATAACCATTGCTTAAATCCTTGTCTGAAACCTGATCCATCTCTTGCCTTGATTATTACTTTTTACTGAGTGGTCTCACTGCTTCCAGAATAATTTCCCTATTCCCTTGCTCCAACCAAGTTAACTCCTCCATTAATCTTTCCTTTGGCTTCCCATAAAATTCAAGCTCTTCAGCCTCATTTACAAGGCCCTACATAATCTTGATTCTACGTTTCTCAGCTTTCATTTATCTTTAATTCTCTCTAGTTTTCCCTTACTCCTGTCTTTATCATCTCATCCTTTCCCATTCAACTGCATGCCTTCTGTCATGGTATGCCTGGAACACTGTACTTGACTTCATCTCCAAACAGGCTTTTCTTTCCTTCAAATTTCTCTTCCAACTCTCTTAAAGCTATATCTCCTCATAAATAATTCCACATCCTCCCTCTCCTGTGCTGTGATTCCAAGTCTTGTATCTGCCTTATTTACATTTTAAGCAGAGAATTAGTCTAATCTTTGGAAAATATTGTGTATGTATCAGTGTTCTCTGCTTTCTTCCTCTAAGCCTAAACCAACTTGTCCATAATGGATTAGCTTAATAGCAAATTCAGTTGCTCATAACCGCTATTGACATATAGAAAGGGATTTGACTTTATATAGCATCTTTCATGCTAACATCTCAAAACACTTTAAAAAATAACAGGACAGACATGGGCAGGTTATGAGGTGCTTATGGTCTGTGGGTTAATTGACATGCAGAGGACCCTCAGCTCCATGTCTCTGTTTTTTCATATGGCAATGGAGCTGTTTCCTTGCTCTTTTTCAATATCTGGCAAAGATAGGGACAAGGATAAAAGGCAGGTTTTTAGTTCAGGCTCAATTTGTGAATTGCTTATATTGACCTGGGGAAGTCAATAACCACTTCCTTAGTTGAAGGCATCTGCCCAGTCATTTATAAAATAGTTCTCAATCTCAGGTGATTCTTGCAGACTTTTCTCTGCTTGTACAAACCCAAATAGCATCAAAAGCTAGAAACCCCATCATCTGTCTTATGCTGGCAAAGATATTGCTTCCTTTCTTCCAAGGCAGATCTAGCCACAGTCATCTGTATCTTTGTTATTCAAAGCTGGACTGAGGGCAACTCAGACGCTTCAGCTTGTGAAAAATACTCCTGCTGCTCACTTCATGTACGGTCCTGCTAGTTTGTCCTACTCACAACTTCTGTGCTCAACTCTTCACTGCATAGCAATCCACACAGCGGACACTCAGGGTGCTGATCTCTTTATCCAAAGCCGTTGAGGGTCTACGTTTTCATAATTTCCCATGTTGAACTGGAATTTTTCAGCTATCTGGCCCAAGTTCATGGGAGCAGAGGTTAGGGTGTTTTCACTATCATGCCCATTCAGTTGGAGTTGAATAGAAATAGACTGTTGGCCACATTTAACACATAATAAACTTGTTCATTTCAGCTTTCCCCTAATTGCAGGCTCTGGAATCTCCTGGCACTTTGTCTGATGACAGGGTTTTCCCAGCTCATTTTTCTAAGGTTAACTGCTCAATGCTGGGTAGACGTAGGGAGTACATGCTCCTCAGTTGAGAAAATTACTGTTACTCTGAACCATGCAAAGGGAACACATACTGTAATATCATGTAAATGCTTGTAATCATATTGGTCACGCAATCACTGCAGGCAAAGGTAGGAGCTATTGGATATTCCTGAATCAGGCTATCAAGCCTCAAGTTCATATTGTGTAAATAACATTGAATAAAACCCCTTTCCACACCAATTTTGACTGTTAAACTACCAGGTGTTAGTAATATTTCAAAATTGTTGGACAAAAAGTGCTACATAACTGCAAAGTGTGTTATGAACAAGTAGATCACAACCACACAAGCTAAGCAAGTGGAGAAATGGGCACAGAGTAGCTGTGGTTTCAACAGTTCATACACCTAGTTAATAAGTAGCAAAGGGAGGAATTAAACCCAGCAGTCCTGACTACCACTATCCTGCTCTAATCACAGATTATCTCCCCATAAACAAGTGTGTTAACTACATAAATGCATAACCTGATTTCAGCGTTAACTACATACATGCATAAGCTGTCATTGATTTATGCTGTTGGCTTCTAAAATAGGGTCTCGATGTTTCAGTGGTTTTCAGACTGTAGTCACCTTTCTTCAACCCACTGCTAGGAGTAATTACTGAACCCTAACAATTATACCAGTAAATCCGTATTGCCAAGTCCAGCTTTTCCAAAACCATGAGTCAAGCACGCGCGCGCGCACACAAAATAGTCCTGCCAGTAGCGCAAAAGTAACAAGATTTTTTTTAAATAGTAAATTTTAGGCTCTTTCTTTGCCTTCTGATTTCTGAGCACTTAGCTGCGCAAACTTCATTTTCAAGCTTTTATTCACACCCAAAAGGGCTAAAAGCTTACTTTAAAAAAAGAGAGAAAGACAAAAGAAAGAAACAAAGCTGAAGTCTCATAAAATCTCTTCTCTCCAGCAGCTGGAGAACTCTAACGCCCCCGTACCAGGCTGGATAATGCTTTCTTTTTCAGTAGTTGTAAGGCCACCAACTCAGTTTCCTCCTGGGGTTCCTTCAGTGGAGCCCCACCTGGTGACCTGAGCAATCCTGATGAGAGGTGATGTTGAGGCGAGCGGGCAGCGGACCCAAGCCCACGACGAACAGCTGAGAAGCACTGTCCGGTCGCTACAAAAAGCAAACAGATGCGAAGGCGAGCCAGGGAGGCGACTCATACTGCAGCCTTCTCCTAGGGCTGCCCCCTCTCTACCCACCCCCCAATTCTTTTCTTCTTCCTGGATCCCAGGGGGGCCGGTCCACGCACTATTTCCCTTCTCACACCCTCTTCCTCTTCCCACCGTTGCAGCTGCAAATCCCCGAGCTCCGCTTCCCGACCCCGGGGCAGCGAAACTACGCCTCCCGTAGCCCTCCGCGGCCGGGGCGGAGAGCACGTGTTTCCTCTGCCTGCCTGCCGGGCCGCGCCGCCTCATTTCCCCCGTGCGCGGGGGGCTGCGGGCTGGGGGCTGAGCCGGCTGCAGCCATGCCGATGAAGGGCCGGTTCCCCATCCGCAGGACCCTGCAGTACCTGACCCAGGGGGAGATCGTCTTCAAGGGCGCGGTGAAGGTGATGACCGTGAACTACAACACCCGGGGGGAGCTGAGCGAGGGGGCCAGGTGAGTGCAGCGGTGGCCACCCCGCTCACGGCTCTAGGACGCTCCGGGGAGAGGAGGTGGTGGGTAGCCCGCCGCCGGCCCGGGGGAGGGGACCTGGTGAGTGCAGCCTCTGGGGGGCGGGGGGGCTTCAGAGCTCACCCCCCAGTCCCTGGGGCACCGCGCCCTGGCTGTCCCGGGGGGCAGATGTTGCTGCCGGCTGCTGAAGGGCTGTGTGCGTTTACACTGACTTGCTCGCTGCAAGAGACTCTGGCTTTCTTTTCCCCCTAGGAAATTTGTGTTTTTCAACATCCCTCAGATT
Source organism: Chelonia mydas (assembly GCF_015237465.2). Classification (NCBI taxonomy): domain Eukaryota; kingdom Metazoa; phylum Chordata; order Testudines; family Cheloniidae; genus Chelonia; species Chelonia mydas. The sequence goes on along the minus strand of NC_057853.1, from coordinate 19,100,719 downwards.
CAGTACAAAAACCCCTGGGTCCAGATCATGATGTTTAAGAACATGACCCCTTCGCCGTTTCTGAGGTTCTATTTAGGTAAGTGCTTTATCCTTGGGGTGCTGGGCACCCCGGCCCCACAGAGTAACAGCGGATTCTCCTCTCCCACAAGCTGCTGGCTGTCCCAGCTGCCACATGCTGTCTGTGATTCCCTGGGGGATGCTGAACATCCAGGCCCAGGGTGGGCCAACTTTTTGCTCTGAGGGCCGCATCTGGGTGGGGAAATTGCATGCAGGGCCGTGAACGTCGGGTTTCAGGGGAGGTACCCGCAGGCGAAGGCAGCGCGCAGGGAGCCCTCTGCCCCGCCTCCCCCAGGGGCCGCAGGGAGGTGGTGCCGGCTGCTTCCGGGAGCGGCAGTCCCACGGGCTGGAGTTTCCACACCCCTGATCTAGGCACTGCCAAGGACTTCTTTGGATAGGGTAACTGCAACCTCCCCCTTTAAAAGGGCCTAGAGAGCAAAGACCTCCGAGCACCTAACAGTTGTATAAGGGGCCTAACAGACTTGCTGGATCAGGTGCTGATCTGTAAAAGAAGCTCTGCAGTGTTGCCTGCTCACAGCACTTCCGTGTCACTATTTGAAGCTGTAGGGGTTTGTTCCATTCCCGCAGAACAGTTACAGTCTACTACAAGGGTAATCTTAATAAGGACCTCACATCATACCTGCAGGTATATCTGTAAAGCCTTCTCATGGCTCTCTCTTACTAGCCCATAGGAAGATGGGGGGGTTGATGGATTAAGGCAGTGGCTTCCCATATGGCTTTCTGGTCCTGAGATCCATTTATAAGGAGGCAGTGTGGCCTAGTGGACAGTGCATTGGAGGGGGACTGGGAAGACCTGGGTTCTGTTCCTAGCTCTGCCCCATCTGTAAAAAGGAATAATGTTTACAGGGAGCTGAGTTTTTCCTGCTAACACCCACCCCAAGACCCCTTTAAAAGTTTAGCTTGCACCCTTGAGAACTGCATACAAAAGTGAGGTTACTGACCAAGGAACAGGCAGCACCTTGTACTGTTTGTGACGGTCTTGCTGGTGCTTCACACCTTAAAATATGTACTCGATCTAATGCGAAATGGTAGACACGTCTGGGTAGTCACCTCTCGATACTTATTCTGTACCACTTTCCTCTACAGATAGTGGTGAGCAAGTCTTGGTTGATGTGGAAGATAAAAGCAACAAAGAGATAGTGGAGCACGTTAAAAAAATCTTGGGTAAAAGCGAGTAAGTAAACATCCTTCACAACCTGAAGAGTCACTGTCTCCTCTCTGACAGAACTGTAAGATGTCACAGCACTGACTGAGGGGTTGAAAGTGGACAAGGCCTCTTAAACCTGGAGGTTTAGAACAATGGTTCTCCACCTTTCCCAACTACTGTGCCCCTTTCAAAAGTCTGGTTTGTCTTGTGTAGCCCTAAGTTTCCCCTCACTTAAACTTACAAAATCACATATAAAAATACAGAAGTGTCACAGCACACAATTACTGAAACATTGCTGACTTCCGAACTTTTAACCATATAGTTATAAAATAAATCAGTTGGGATGTTAATATTGTACTTACAGCAGCACAAACAAATCAGTGTCTATTACATTTGTTTGTACTGACTTCGCTAGTGCTTTTCCTGTAGCCTGTGCTATTGACAAAGTAAAGCTGCTCCAAGCTAAGTGAAGGGGAATTTTTTCTACAAGGCAATCCTGGAAAGGTGGTTTCGCTGCTAGCAGCCATTACTGTGGGAGATGCTGCCCTATGAAATTTTGGTGTATGGAAAAAAATGCACCACCACCACCATTCTTTTTAGGCAGCAGGGGAGAGGGTGGAGAAGAAATACGGCCGCCTTCAAAGCGAATTGTTTTTCCTCTTCCAGGGAAACGCTACAGAAAGAGGAGCAAGAGAAAAAGAAGCTGTCTCATCCTGCAACCTTTGGACCTAAAAAATATCACCTGCGGGAATGTATGTGTGAAATCGAAGGCCAGATTCCTTGCCCTGGTCTAGTACCACTGCCTAAAGAGATGACGGGCAAATATAAAGCTGCCATGAAAGAAAAAGCCATATCCTGATTTAACAGAGGGGGCAATTCTGCTGCCATTCAAGGTGCAGATAGGATACAAGGTGCTTCAGTAACTGAGGCAGACTTCACAGCCAAAAAACTGGTCCATGTTATTAGATGAAAGTCCTTGATTCACAAGAGGTCTCTTCATAGATATGGTTGGACCCATTCATGTTGGTTACTCAGACAAGTGGAAGAAAATATTTTTAAATAAATCTTTTTAAAACTTTAGCTGCTTCTGTATTTCTGTACGTTCTCCTGTCCAGCAAAGCTTCCTCTCAGCCTTGTACCCTGAGTTGCTTATATGTAAGAGGGAGTGCTCGGTCTCAAGTTCATCTACCTTTAATCAAAGAACTATACTGTGAGTAGACACTGTAACTTAAGGGTGACATGCCCCAATAGTTCTCCCTCAATTTCCCCACCTGTAAAATGAGACTATTACCAGAGACAAGTAGATGTTTGTAAGGGGAGAGTTCTACAAAGGGGAACCAAAAGAAGCCAGCTTCTGTAATTTGCTTTTCAGGGGGGAGGAGGAGTGAATTGAGGACATGAGAAGAGCTTCAATGTAGTGAGAGAAGGAGCAACAGGATGCTGGTGAGAGAGGAGGTCCAGTATGTGAAAGGCAAGGAGTAGCAGAAACAACTTTGAGACTCCTGAAAGAAACCAAGTTACACTGCAGGTGACTAAATACAGGGAACCTTGCAAAATTATCATGATTAACTGCCCAATCTACTTTTCCCTACTCCCAGGGTGAAACTAATGATATTTACTTACTAAAGTAAGTAGCCTTAGGATGGATTTTCAAACTTTAGTCAAGCAGGGTGGGTGGGGGAGGTGTATCTTAACCTTGTTCACCCTGATCCCACCAGATACAATTCCCATGTCAACTGACAGCTAAGATCTGGCATCTTTAAGAAAGAGGTACTCACTAGCTCTTGGTAGTACCCTATATGTTAACAAACAAGTCTGATTTTTTTTTTAAAATGGGTCAAAGCCGGGCTCTGGAATTGTCAGCAACAGTGTTACAAGAAATGAAACGCAGAACACTTTTAAAAGATTAAACCTATTCCCTAAACAGTCTCCTACTTCAAACTAAAAGATTGAGCTATATGTAGACTCAACCAATCCGTTTTCACCAAACTTGTATCAACACCCAGGTCCTGCTGAACGTTGCTAGATGACAGCATATGCCACAAGCAGTAATGTATTTTGGTTTGAATGTGCTGTGAAGTGGAAGAATCACTCCACATAAAATTAAAGTTTTGACTACTCAGGACATGCGAGGAAAGGGGGGGGGATAACTGTGTAGCTGCACATCTTAATTTAAAGCAGTTTGATATGCCGCCAAAAGAAAATTACTGTAATGGCACAATATTAAAGTTCCCCTGCTATTGCACACTTAACGCTGGCCCCTATCAGATCCTATTGGGATCTAGACCCACATTTAAAAGCATTTTCCATCTACTGCACACACACACCAAAATAAACATGTTATTTTATTTCTTTACAAATTTTCAGTATAGAGTAGTGCATGCAAGTTTATTAACAAATGCTAGTTATTTGACAATAGGATGTCTTCATTCTGCTTTATAGTGTGATCTCCACAGCAGTCCACATACAGATAAGGTTTTCACTTTGGAGATCACCTTTACTGTTAAGAGTTCTAGTCTATCACATTTAACATTGATTGAGCTCATGAGGTACACTAGCATCTTACCTGCTTGTAAAAATACATTGTTACATGTACAATACATATACTTTAGTGTATTAGACTGTAAAACACAAACAATGCAGGATATTTGCAACAAAGGAACACGCTTTCTCCCCTCACCTCCCAATGTAAAAAACTGAAGCCACGGAACCATTTTTTATTCTTAAATTGAGAGCAAAATAAATTTTGGATTGCAGCCGAGGAGCCGGTTCTGGTTTGGTACAGGAAACAGTTTTGCCTTAAATGAATAACTGCTAAATTGTTATGCTTTTAAAATGTAAACAATTCCATGCCTTGACTAATCTCAAAGCTACAGGGACATGCATCTAACCTGCTTTAATCAATCTGGTGCTAGCACCACTTGTGCATTTTCCAAGACATGCCATGAAACACCTCCCCACAATCAGTTACTATTTAAAGTCACTAAAGGAAATGTTATATATTTACGGGAAGGTATGCATTACTCCCTGTGCTTTTACTCAGAATGAAACGAAGCTTGAAGAGCCTACTTTTGACTTTCAGGCAGTAACGTTACTTATGCCTGTTGAGATTTTAAAAAGGCATACATAACTTATTTAGGCAAAACTACAGACATTGTTCTGTCACATAAGAGTTTGCATTTTCATACTCAGTGATCAATAAAATTTGCATGCTAGTGCTAGCCTGGTCTGTTTTAACCATTTGCTCTATTTCATCTAAAATTATACACACACAGTTAGGCCAAAACTTTCAAACACAGGTTCCTAAAGCTAAGCACCTAAACCTAGATTTAGAAAACGAGTGGCTTAATTTTTCAGAGATGCAGGCACATGCATCTTCCATTGAAGCAAATTCTGGTACCCAAATCAAGATTTAGGTGACCAACTTTGGGCACCCACACTTCAAAAGTGATGACCTTCATTCGTGTGGATCCTAACAAAGGCTCATACCTGGCGCTTAAAACACATCCAACCTTATTTTACGTAAGGCAATCAAGTTTGATTCACTGATGTAGATTCACACTCTTTTAAAGGAAATGAATCAAGTAGTAAACTGAAGTACTGAAGGGCATTATACAGCCACAAACTTTGTCCTTCAACTTTTTCACAAAATTCCAGTTTAGCGGCTTTTCGATTGCAAACAAGATTTCTGTTCCCTAAGTGCTATGTAAACAGAGTTCCAGTCTCACAAAACACGCACATGATCATTCTGTCACCCAGAGTTTACAAAGGAATGCGCAGGTTCCAAAAAAGGAATTCGAAATTGGATGGTTTTCCCTAATGTTTTATTTTGCAGTGGTATTGCCGCTTTCTTCCTGGAAAGAGGGAGTTAGATGTTTATTTTTATAAAAACTATTCACCTCTGAACACAGCTCAGACCCCTCTACTTTTATTCTGCAATTTATGGCCAGTGCAATGGCAGCAGCTTAAAAAAAAAACATATGGGAAAATGAAATGGCAGTATACAAGGCTTTTATATTTAAAAAAAAAAAAAATCTCAAACACACCACCTATGAGATCAGTTATCAAATTTGTTTTTAAATCCCTAAAAATCCCTTTACATATTTGCATTGCACAAATTGATCTGTAGCTTTTATATTCTGCAGCTCAAAGAATCATAGCAGCCTGCTTTTTAACAGCACTTTCTTGTAGCACAATAAGGCAGTTGAACTAGCCTGTAACAACTTGCACGGTGTCATTTTCACGGGAAACATCTGATGCACAAAAATTTTAGAAAATAACGTTGGTCACTTATTAATGGAAGTCCAGTTTTAAAGGCTGACCTATAATATTGCAACAAAACCAAAGGAAGAAGGAAAGATGGCAGACTGATGTCTGCATTGTCAGATATTTTTGAATCATCTATTTCCCTATTAGCACTTTCCCATTTTGCCCAGAAATAAGCATGTGATGATAATCAACAATTTAAAAAAATGTTGTTGTGACAAAGTTCATCATATTTAAAGTTTGTATTATTAAACATGTTTGAGAATAATATAATAGAATATTCAGTTTTATTCTCCCAATCCAAGTAGTAGTGGAAAGACCTAAATGAAAGTGCATAGCACAAAAATCAAGATTCTTCTCATCCTTCCCTCTTGTAACCTGTGCTCCTTATTTTTAAATTCAGTCTGCTCCATCCTCCAGCATTAACAGTGGACTATAAAGTTATTTTTATGTGGACATATTATTGCTTCAGCAATTGGATTTCTCTTTCTGCTTTGCTAATGTGCGCTTCAGTTCCTTTAAGTTCTCTGTCAGTACCTCCACCTCATCCATCCGTCCGCTGTGTTTGGCATCAAAAATATAAGCCTTGATATTATCAATCTGTTGGAGAAGGAGTTCTTCTTCTATAATGTCCTCTCCTGATATTTCATTATCATCAACTTCAAAGGGATTGGTAGAAGACAACCCTTCAAATGGATTACCAGAACTCTGAGCATTCACAGACTTTTGAAATGGATTTCCATTATCTTCAAAGGGATTTGGAGCACAAACAGTTGCCCCATTTGTTTGCTGATCTTCCTCATCATCTTCAAATGGATTATATTCTTTTTTATCACTGTGCAGGGCTTTGGTGGGCAAAGAAACCACCTGAGAACTGTCACCAGCCAATGTGTTAGCAGGGTCTTCTTCTACTGGACTAGTATCTGCCTCATCTTCAAAAGGGTTTAGGAACACTGTCTGATTTTGGTCGGTCTCTCTGATGTATTGTGGGGCATCTCTGGGTTTGGTTGGGAAGACTGAGTTCTCTTCAGTTACCTGTTCCTGGACAGCATCTGGAGACGGAGTTTTAGAACTTGGGCTGCTTTTGATCTGAGTGGTATCTAAGTCCAAAGCATGTGCTATCTGGTTCAGGTTTTCTTTTCCAGATTCATGCTGGTGCTGCTTCACTTCTCTGAAGTCTAGAGAACGTGTCCTTGAGTGTTGAGACATTGCTTTGTGTTGTTCCCTTTCCCACTCCTTCTCACGAAGGACCTGAAGCTGCTCCCTCTGCATCTCTTCCTCCTCTGCCTGCCTTTTAGAAAGCTCAATAGCTTTCAGAGTTTGCTGCTGATCATATTCATCTTGAAGCTGTCGCAGATTCTCTTGCAACATACGGACCTCATCTAACCGATTAGCTGCCTTTGCTTGCTTAATAAAGGATGTAATATTGTCAATCTGCTGAAGAAGTGGGTCAGCTATTTCCCTTTGGCGAGGTAAGCTAGACGTAGGTAACCAACCTTCAGATTTCTTTACTGTGCCTCTTTTTGGATAAGGTACCTCACCATTGGGTGCAGCTGTGGATCTGGAAGCTAAATCTTTCTGCTTTTCCTCCAGTCTTCTCTGTGTTTCAAGTGTTGCCTAGCAGAGACAAGATTTAAAAGGAGACCCATGAACTTAAACTCCCTTAAACTTGCCTGAAATTTCTGTGCCTATATGGTTCCAACACCTGAGATTATTGTAACTGAAAAGTGTTAGTCACTTTTTAGGTTATTTTGTGCAGTTGACAGCATTTGTATCAAGTCAGTTTCCCCTTTGCTGAAAAAACTTAAACATCAAAGGACCAAGAAAACCCTATTTTAAAAAATTCAGTGTGCACTATTTGAAGGTTGTTCCATGAAATATTTTTTAAAGTAATTTTAAAAAGTTGACAGTGTCCATTTCAGAACTGGGCAATATGCACAAGTCTCTCAAAAAGGGAGGATTACTGCACTACTTTGTTCTCTGACTCATTATTTAGATTATAGGAGCAACGTAACAGATTTTTACCCATTTCTACTACAATTGGAGGAATATACAGGGCTCAAATAAGATATTAATGTTAAGAGGCTTGTCTTGGTGTCACTCTTGTGTTCTGTGTTGATCAAACAAGACAAAACTCAGAGCCACAATTTAAAATCTACACTCAGTAATTTCCACCCAAAAACTAAGATCAGGTTCCTACAGACCTTCTGACCTGCAGTTATGTCCGGGGCAGTATTTGTATTACGCAGAATATACTGTTCCTCAAACAGTAACAGCCTGTTAGTAGTGGGGGTTAAAATACCTTTTCCCAGTATTTGCAATGAGTTCAGAAGGCCAATTACATGGAGATACTTCTGGATCATACAATGATGTGCCCATCCAAACTCACAACATGAGCACATCCCAGAGAGAAGCAATCATCACACTTCACAAGATGCCGGAGTTCCTAACAATAACTAGATGGTTTTTCCCTTGAGCTGATTAGGAGTTTCACAAATCAACTCAAATCCCACCAGAGCTGCCTACATAAACGCTCTCTTGCTCTACACTAGTAGTAGTGTTTATATATAAAGTATATAACTGTCATCCTCTTCACTGAAGGTTGTGTGCACTTACTGAAAAACGTGCCTGATGAGACTCCAAAGAGCAATCCTAATTTGATTTGGGTATTAAACTGACCAAGCCTGTCTCTAACAGATGCTCTTGTAATGGAATATCACACAGTATTAATTTAAAGGAGTCATAAATATAATGAAACCTACAGAAATCATATACATTAAATCTTAGACCAGAGGGCAAATGTGTTCTCCCTCAGGGAAATGCACTGAATTGAAGAAAAGGATTCTCATTCCTCTCTCTACTCCTACCCCAAGACATACCCAGCCCGCTCTTTGCTATTGACTCCTTTCTCCTCACAAGACACGCCCTTTCTCCCTCCAGGGAATACCAAAACCTCATTCCACAGGGATCCATAGAGAAATGGGCCAGTTCCTGAAAGGCTAAATGAGACACAAAGTCCAGTGCTGCAAACAGTTACTCACGTACACTGAGGCACAATGGAGTACTAAATGAGTAACTAATACAGGTGTGTGACTGCAGGAATAGGTCCTAATGCAGCTAAAGCTAGATCCACATCGTCACCTGTTTTTCCATGTGCAGTTTTCTATCAATCTCCTGTTTTCTTTTCTCTTTCAGTTCTTCATACTTGTCTTTGGTTGGCAGGGACATCAGACCCAACAGTTTTTCCTAGAGAAGAGTATAAATAGTAAAATACTACTGATAAACTGCAGGTTTTTAGCCTACTTAAAAACAGAAACTCTATTTAAAGAGTAAGGTGATCTAGTGCAGTGTTTCTCAACTTTTCTATACCACAAACCAATGCTCAACAGAAAAAAGTTTCCCTGCAGCAACTTAATGCTCAGGAAAATAATGAAAGCACATCTTGGTACGAACATACACTATTCTGAAATAATCGGTCTCTGGAGCACACATTTTAGTCTAATATCTCCTCAGAATTAATGAAAGTCTGAAAAGTTTAGCTTACAAAATAAAAAAAATAAATTAGTTTTCTATATATTGGTACTTAAAATATTAATAAGCAAAAATTGGTGAAACTCGATGTGTAAAGTATGCTGTCACTTCAAGAAGAGCATTTAAACATGTTGCACAAGCGTACAGTATTAGGTTTCCAACACAAGTTATCTTCATGCCAAGGGAAAGCCTTAAAAGGCTCATCAGGTCAGACTGCAGGATATTCACCATTTAAATAGCCTGAAAAGTTATTCTTCTCCAATACGTAATTTGAGTCTAGTCATGGTTCCAATTTTTGCTTATGAAGAGAACGCAGCAGAAGAGTCACATATGTGCAACTCATGCTTTGTTTACCTGTACAAAAAGGGTAGCTGAGTATCTAATCATTCTCTGAAGTTGTAGAGTTTTGGGATGAGGTTGAGGCTCTTCATTCAAGCCTAGACTCAAAATCTTCTTACTGAATCAGAATACGCATACAGTGAATTAGTACAAAAATAAGGGCCAAGAGTAAGAAAAATTCAAAATAAGATCCAGGTGTTAGAGACACACTGTCAACCTACATTCAGACAGAAGCATGATTTTTCTTAATATATTACTACTAGGGCTGTCAAGCAGTTAAAAAAATTAATTGCACTGTTAAACAATAATAGAATAGCACTTATTTAAATATTTTAGGATGTTTTCCACATTTTCAAATTTCACAGTACTCGCTTCATATTTATTTTTTATTACAAATATTTGTGCCATAAAAAACAAAAAAATTGTATTTTTAAATTCACCTCATAAGAACTGTAGTACAATCTCTTTATCATGAAAGTTGAACTTACAAATGTAGAATTATGTACAAAAAAAACTGCATTGAAAAATAAAACAATGTAAAACTTTAGAGCCTACAAGTCCACTCAGTCCTACTTCTTGTTCAGTCACTCAGACAAACAAGTTTGCCTACATTTGTAGGAAATAATGCTACATGCTTCTTGTTTACAATGTCACCTGAAAGTGAGAACAGGTGTTCGCATGGCACTGTTGTAGCTGGCGTCACAAGATATTTACAGGCCAGATGTGCTAAAGATTCATATGTCCCTTCATGCTTCAACCACCATTCTAGAGGACATGCATCCATGCTAATGAGGGGTTCTGCTCGATAACGATCCAAAGCAGTGCAGACCGACACACGTTCACTTTCATCATCTGAGTCAGATGCCACCAGCAGAAGGTTGATTTTCTTTTTTGGTGGTTTGGGTTCTGTAGTTTCCCCATCAAAGTATTTCTCTTTTAATACTTCTGAAAGCATGCTCCACACCTCATCCCTCTCAGATTTTTGAAGGCACTTCAGATTCGTAAACCTTGGGTCGAGTGCTGTGGCTATCTTTAGAAATCTCACATTGGTACCTTCTTTGCGTTTTGTCAAATCTGCAGTGAAAGTGTTCTTAAAGCGAACAAAATGTGCTGGGTCATCTGAGACTGCTATAACATGAAATATACAGCAGAATGGAGGTAAAACAGCAGGAAACATACTATTCTCCCCCCAGGAGTTCAGTCACAAATTTAATTCACGAATTATTTTTTTAACATGTGTCATCAGCATGGAAGCATGTCCTCTGGAATGGTGGCCAAAGCATGAAGGGGCATATGAATGTTTAGCATATCTGGCACGTAAATACCTTGCAATGCTGGCTACAAAAGTGCCATACGATCACCGGTTCTCACTTTCAGGTGGCGTCGTATATACGAAGCCAGCAGTATTATCTCCCGTAAATGTAAACAAACTTGTGCATCTTAGTGATTGGCTGAACAAGAAGGACTGAGTGAAACTTGTAGGCTCTAAAGTTTTACATTGTTTTGTTTTTGAGTGCAGTCACGTAACAAAAAAAAAAAAAAAAAAATCTACGTTTGTAAGTTGCACTTTCACGGTAAAGAGATTGCATTACGGTATTGTATGATCTGAATGGAAAAGTACTATTTCTTTTGTTTATCATTTTTACAGTGCAAATATTTGTACTAAAAATAATATTAAGTGAGCACTGTACACTTTGTATTCTGTGTTGTAATTTAAATCAATATATTTGAAAATGTAGAAAAACAAAAAAATATTTAATAAATTTCATTTGGTATTCTAATGTTTAACAGGGTGATTAAAATTGCAATAAAAAAATGAATCATGATTAAAAAAAAAGTTTAGTTAGTCGCGTGAGTTAACTGCGATTAATCGACAGCCCTAATTACTTCAACTAATACCTAAGATTACTGAAAAAGTTTACAGAAAAATATTGTTCAATTGGTTAATTCGTGCCTTTGGCAGCACTTTATGTTTAGTCACTTTCACTATAGTTAATCTCCCATGTGAGTGGAGCTCACACAGTAAGAGGGGAAACAAATATTCTTACAAATTAGCAAGTGAGCCTGTAAAACTACAAAATATGGATAGGGAGGACAAGAATACTATTTAAACTTGTTTTTAAAACTGAAAATGAAGCTGAATGTGTCCGTTAAGTAGACAGAGGTGCTGTGCGCATAGCAGATTCATGACCTAGCATGACTGGTTTTTTGGTTTGTTTTTTCATATTCTCACAAACTCTATTAGAAGAGGTGATTTTTCTTTTTCTATGTTTGATTAAATTAAGTACAGTACATTTCAATTTCAAACATTGTGTCTCTAGTTTAACCCATCCACTAAATAGTTATAGAAATCTCTCTCAACAGTTTGTTCCTTACCTTAAAGCATCTATTAACTCATACACTTTCTGCACCTCCATCCTCAGGTCATTAGCATGTTCAAGATTGTAGGTCATCTCCCCAGCACTAGGAAAGAAAGAAAGAAAACACATCCTCATTTACACTAAGTTATGTCCTGCCAGCAATCTATGCAATAGTAAGAATTAACAGGAGGCCTTTTAATATTACTTATCTCTTCTGTCAGATAAAAGAACTACTGCAGCTAATAAGATTTCAGGGTGAATGTTCTATGTTAAACTCATAAGTGAAAAATTTCTTATTTGCAAAAATGAAGACAATGGTTAATTTGTGAATGCTAATGTTTCACAGAAGAGTTTACTGTATGATTTTATGAACTCATGTATAGTACCTATATTTTAATACAGGCAGAAGAAAAACTGCTGTATCTTTATGTGTAATGTCTTGTGAATTTATTGTGTGTGTGTGTGTGTGTACATACATACATATGTACAGTTAATGGCATATTTGTTTATTTTGTTAAACTGAAGTAAAACAGTGATACCAAAGCTATCCTCTCCTTGAGTTGGTCAGAAATCAGGACAATTATCAATCAGCATGAAGAAATGATAAACATCAACAGACAGTAGTTTCCTAGCATTTTGCTTTTTATATTTATTGAACAAAATATAACCAGTAAGGATTTGTAAGAAGGAAGGGTCCCCCCACCCATTTTCATATCTTACACATTATGCAAAAAAAAAAGAAAAAAAAAAAGAAAGTGACTATACTAGTCTGAATTAATTTTATATCAAATGATCCAACATAACACAAATCTCAGACATTTCAAACAAGCATCTGAAAACCCACCAGAATCAAGGAAAGGATAAGTCCTGTCAATTCTGAGATATACTTTAGTAATTCAGGACATTTACATTTAGCTTCAGCGACTGAGCTGCGTACTTAACATTTTGGTGTAATGAAGTCTCAAACAACATACTACCCATTTTCTTCCCTGTAGACCTTGTATTAAAAAAGCAAATAGCTTTTTGGAAAGATGCATGCAAATGCTAACATGCCTTTTTTAATAATTGAATCTCAAAATAACTGGCGTTGCAACACATTTGACACTTCATTTAGTGATGGACATAGTACTACAGACTGTACTGTGGTATCATATCTCACTTCACTAATCCACAACCCTAAAAAATTTAGTCTCGCACCAATTTTCTGTACAGATGTAATAGCAAAGTGTGGTAGTGAGATCTCATTACTGAAACTCATTTTTTAAAATTAGACTTAAACGTTTAGCTTGTATTATTAGTATAAATAATTAAATTTGTATCACTCTGTTTAGAAAGTGCCTACAATATTTTGGGTGCTACGGCCATATACTTTAATAATAAAGCATAACTATACTTGCCAAAATAAACAAACTGAGCACACACAGGGATGTGGTAGCCTTGATTTGTCAGACAGTTTGTGAATTTATTTGCTAATTTGCAAAAATTCTAGGATCCAAAATGGGTCTCCCAGTCATTAGCACAAGTTAGTGAGGTCTTACCCTATACTTTACATTTAATATGTGCCACCAGAGAATACAAATATAGCCTTGTGAGGAGTCTAAGCATGACAACAGACACACAAAATAAGTCAATCTGAATGAGAGAATATGTCCCAAGAGGAGCTCCTGGAAGTGCCTATTAGTATGATAAATTAATTCATTTGGCTTTTGGAATTTTATAGTAGTAAATAGGGAGAGGGTATTATAATCATCACACTTTATAGTTCTATACAGCCTTCCTCCTGAGGATAACCAATGCTCTTCACAAAGATAAAAACAACAGAGTCAAAAAGATGACTTTCCATCTAGAAGCACTGTATCTGGGAGCAAAACCCCGACATGCTCACCCAGTTATCTGCACTAATGATCCTCTAAAGTCTTCAAAGCAGCTCAAGATAACATACTGCACCAGATAACGTGAGTTCAAATCATTGAAAGGGGAACCCTACTTAATACCCCACTTTGCCCCATCACTGGAATGGCCTCCCTGAATCCATTTGCCATGCAGCTTCTTTCTCCTCCTTCAGAACCCAACTTAAAATGTTTGTTTTTAGCTCAATTTCCAGTGCTGATCCAATGCTTTGTAAATAAAAAATGCACTGTCATTCCCTGAAGCCTTTGTTACTCAATGAAATAACTCATGTCCTAATACTGATCATACACTGTGCAGACCTCCTCTTACACAGTAGAGAACCTCTTCCTTTGCCACAGCTAGCCTAAAGTCAAAGCCCTTTGGGATAGCATCTATTGTACTTGTCTGTAAAGTATTATGCAGACTTCTCAGATGAAATTCTGACCACTGACTTATATAGGGCCAGAATTTCACTCATACTGCATAATAAACATTCACCGATTCAAACCCTCTACCTAACACCCTCCCCTCATTTTCACAAACATGTAACATCACTGGTACATCACATCGATGTACAAAGTATCTCTCCAGGCCACCTAGATGAGATATTTATATTTAGCTTCAGACATTTCAGACTGTCATCTGAAATCTCACCAGAATTAAGCTAAAGATGAAACCTGTCAACTCTAAGATATGCTTTAATAATTTAGGTGATTCACATTTACTAGCTTAGCTTCAGCCACTGAGCTGTGTCTAATATTTGGCTATAATGAAATCTCAGTGTCTAATATTTGGCTGTCCTCAAATCTCAATAGAGAACAGGTTGCCAGTTTTAATTACTGTAGACTTTGTATTAAAAACAGCTTTTTAGGGGGAAAAACACATGCAAGAAAATCACACAGGCTTACTTTAATGATTCTGCCATCTTTATGTATTCCGGAGCCTTCTGGTCAACCTTCTCCATGCAAAGCCGGAGTTTCTTGTTTAATCAATCAATAAAATCAAGAGATTAAAATGCAGTTCTCCAATATTAGCTATACACATACTCTCCTCACATAAAAAAAAACAGACATTTGTATGGCATAAACCTTTCATCTGGGGCATGTGCATGTGAGAGTTTAGTGCTGATGAATGCTCTCAAATTGACTACCTGGGACAATGAGGTCCTCTATTTATCCACACAACAAACGCAGCATGTGCAGTAGCACAGCAAGCTTCCCTACACTGCCCCACCACTGAACCAAGTTCAGAGACCATTTCTAGGGCTGACGGTGTATATCTGTCATCATGACTTCTTCAGTCCTTGGCCTCTCTGCTGAGATTGCTGACAAGAGGACCAATTAGCGCTAACTATGATGTTCTGATATGTGATATTGACATCTAGCCACTAGGAACGGAACTAAAACCCGTCAATCCATTTCACAGACATCACCAAAGAGTCATCAGATTATGACTTTTAGTCACTAATGGCTTGGACTGTATTTGAACCCATAACCTAGAACCGAAAGGCTCCTGTCATAGCCTATTACTAATTTCCTGAGCCATCCTGTCCACCTGCCCTCCAGCTCCCATACAAGAAACAGTTAAAAGCAAAAGGCATAGATTCTGTACAATCCATTAATGTAGTGCAGACACACAAATATGCACATACACATTTCTTTTAAAATGCATTTTATAAGCAACCCAGCTGAGGAAGACCAGAATTTGGGGGTCACCTCAAAACTACTGTCTCTAGATGATTAGAAATAAAACAGGTCACAAAGTGAGATGCTTCTTCATCAGGCTAGGGAGAAGGAACCAATTATTACACAGCCCTACGTACATTTAGATCCCAGCGAGTGGACAGATAACACCATCCTGTATTCCATTCTCCTAGAGTGGTGAACAATGAATGGTCCACGGATAAGGGAAGTCAGATGAGGGAGAATAAGGCAGGGACCACCTATAGTTCTATGCCATCTTCCACACCCACCCTGAGCAGGTAATAGGTTTTATTTTACCTCATAGAGTTTCACAATATCCGGTGTGTATTCTTTCTCATCAATCTGTTGCTCTCTTTTGAGTAGGGTGTCTTTACAGTGCCTACAGCAGCGGATTCGGTCATCATCCTTCTCATCCAGAACTGAGCTCACACTGCTTACACTGCTAATGCTGCCACGGCGGGAGCTATGGATACTGTTAGGTGAGGAGTTTGGACTAGTATGAGAGGCCAGGGCCTCTTTGCTGGCACTGGTGAGTTTGCCTGAAAACCACACACACAAACAAATGATTCTGTAATACCCAGAAGGTCAAGGGTTCTCAAACTGGGGGTCATGACCCCTCAGGGAGTCACGAGGTTATTATGTGGGGGGTCACAAGCTGTCAGCCTCCACCCCAAACCATGCTTCACCTCCAGCATTTATAACAGCATTAAATATAAAAAAAAAGTTTTTAATGTATGGGGGGGGGGGTCGCACTCAGAGGCCTGCTGTGTGAAAGGGGTCACCAGTACAAGTCTGAGAACCACTGCAGAACGGAATGAATATTTCCAGTTTCTCACTGGAACCAAATTGATACACATGTTCTACACATGTCGGAGAGGAAACCACCTTGTTAGGGAGGAGGAACTAGCTATTGGGACATCCTACATCCCTTTGTAAGTAAGCAGTTTATCAGATTAGCAAGCCGCTAATCAGATAGATGAGGACCTTACGTTGTAAGACTCTCATATCCAATAATAATTACCAAGATTATTTATATATTAATAATTAGCCAGAGTTATCACAGCTCCTCTCTGGAACTATAGGACGGGCCTGAAGACACAGAGGAGAATAAATTAAAATGACTGTATGATCAAGACCAATGTTAATCAAGTGATTTTGTGAACTAATCCACATTTAACTCATAAAAGGGAGGATAGTATTTTTGTCATAGTAGCGTTAGTGGGTTCATTACAGACTTGATAGCTGACCACCGCAGAGCACTATCCATCTGTCTTCTTCCCACTGCTCTCTTAAATAGTCATTAGTGCTAGCAGACCAGCATATAAGGGATGAAGCAACAATTTGTCTTGTTTAGTCAAAGCTACCAGGTGCTATAGCTGCTAGGAGAAGACATGGTGTAGCTGTCAGAGCACATCACTAGGAACCAAGAGATCTGGACTCTACTTCTGTTTACCTGGGTCTAATACTTATCTAGCCTGCCGTAAGGCTTAATTCATTAATGTTTATAAAGCACTTTGAGCTCCTTGGAAAGATGCTACAGAAATGAAAAATTACAATATTAAAGAAATTCAACTGCACCACACTGGGAAATCTTGGGAACTGGGAATACCAAATGGAAAATCATAGATAGGAACCTTTGATGAAAACAGACATAAGCAGCTCAGATGGAAAAAGCTGAACCCCTTTAGTTGGTGTTCTCAAAGACAGGACGACAGGAGTAACTCACATCTGCCCACTGTACTCACTCGCCAACGGAAGGCTGACAAGCTCCATACACTTCTTGCACATGATAGACCCACAAAGGCGGCAGTGATGACGTCTGTTCCGAATGCTGAACTTATTGCCACAGTCTGGGCAGAACGGTACATCCTGATCATTGACCCAAGGCACAACAGACTTCTCTATAGCTGTTCATGGGAAAACAGACACAAAAACACCCCACCTTAGAACCACCACAAAATCCATTTATCAGCTGGTGTGAAACATCAGGAAAGTTAGTTTGATGTAAGCATGTACCAACCTCTTATTTTAGCTGACTCTGTATTTGTTCTGTCAAATGACGTAAGCTGGCAAAGGACACACAGAGGAGTTAATCAAGTCAACTGCATGCTTCTCATAAGACAATATTTACACGCCTCAAGAATGGCATTTTTAACAGCCTGGACTGCTCAGTCTTGACAGCATTCTCTTATGTAGTAAAAAGGTAATCCGTCCTTTACAGCAACCTCCCTGTACTTTCCCCACTATTTCTACAGCAACACTGGTGTAAACAGCACATGACACACGTAAGCCAGGTGCCTGACCTGAGGACTCACACTAACTTCGATGAATACAACAGATTGCTCCTGTATATTCTTCCTACAGCACCCATCATCACTGTACCTATGAAAAGATACAAGTAAACTAGAGCTACGAGACAGGGTCCATAACAGAATATGAATAATAAAAGATTTGGTGCAAAAATATGAAGCAGACAGTATGAGAGAGGAGCTTAGCACTGCAAAACTAGAAGAAAATAGTAAAGGGATGGCACTTGGCCCACTGAGAAGAAGTATAATGGACAACAGGAATAGGGGCATTAACTCAAATTGAAAATGGAGCTCTTAGTACAGGACCAGGCCAAGCACAGGACACACAAGAAAATGAGAGCCAAAAAGGAGAATGTATGGGAGACAAAATATTTATGATTAAACCTTCAACATTTCTGAAACAATTTGGGCATTTCACAAATTGTGCACATTACAGATTCAAACAAGGTTTTACATCAGGTCTTCTATACTTTCACAGGAAGTAGTAACAAGAAGTAACAAATTTACCTTCTCTAACCTGATTATTAATTTATTGACTTCAACAACATAATGATCAATTCTAGCCGCTCGGTGTTTCTTGAAATCAGAAAGATGACTCCTCATGGCACCTGGTCAGAAAAGAAAGATTAAGAAAGTCCCCAGATTCAGTCACATAACCTTGTAAATGTCAGTTTAAAAGAAACTTTAATCTCTTTTCACTGTTTGCTACTCAGGTCCAAATGGAATTTTAAAGACAGATTGGAATCCTGTATTTTAACAGCACTGCTTTGAATATAATTGTAGATTACACCTCTTATCTGCAAACTGGCTTTAGTGATAAACGGAGCACTCTATTTCTACCACTAAAATTACAAGCATTACTTTAAAGACAGCAAAAGCAACAAAAAAAACCTCTTGCTATTACTCTCTTGATCCCTCAATTACCAGTCAACAATAGCTTACTAAATGTAAGAGTTACTTCCTTTTCATTTGCTGACTACCACTGGAATTGGGAATAAAGCTGTCAAACAGATATTAAAAATGTATGCAACTGCAATTCCTCTTTCAGATTTCTAACTTCCCTTTTTTAATCTTCAAGGATTTTAAAATCTGACTGCCAAATACGTAAGAAAAATCAAAACTGCATAATCACCTCAAGAAAAGTGCAATTCAACACTGCTCAAGATGTTTCTTCTGGTTCATATTTTATTCTCAGATATACAGACAAATAATGAAGTAATTACTTTTTTCCTGTAACACTATTGATGGAGCAAGAAATCAATGCTGAGGTTACACTACAAATATTTGTTTATAAATATAAAACAGCATCTGTCGCTTCACCTCCTCATACTAGTGCAAGCCAATAATCACATACAAAATATGGGTCTCTCTGAAGACAAAAATTCCTTATGCCTTGCTGCTGAAAGAGTAAAACATTCAAAGCCTAACTGAACAGTACAATACACCATGAAGCTCACCAAACTTAGGCTCTGGCAGACCAAAGGGACTGAGTTCCAGAGGTGTAGGTCTGCCATCAGTCCTGTGGGATTTCATCCCACGACCCAACAGCAAAAATGCCCCATAAAACTGTAATCATAACAATAGGATACAGCATAAGAGGCAGTCTCCAATAATGATATTAGAAGTAGTTCGAGGTCCAAACAAGATACCCTTGAACTTTAAATAAGTCTTTGATATGGACCTGAGCTTTACCAAGCAGGCCTGTCTCTAACAGTGCCGGGCTCCCTGACCTCCCTCACAAACTCAAACCCAAGCAATACAGAAATATTGAGAAAATCTGAACCTGAATCCATACTTAGTGGCTCAGGGACAAAGTAACACATCTGTTTTCTAAAATGTTACTCAAGAGCCTGAGTATAGTTTAATAAAACAATACACAAGGCATCAGCTCTCTACACAGTGGACCAAATTCTATGTAGACTTACAATCTGTGCAACTCCAACGAAATCAATTGGATTGTACTGAGTGTAAATTAACAGAAAACCTGTCCTACTACACATGGCTTTCCTGTTTTCTTACCCAGTTCTTGGGGCTCCCACATGTATGGATCTACTCCACCATAACTGAAAGACTCGTATCGCTCCTGAGCCCCAGTATCAGTTCGGTCATCTCCATCTCGTTTCAATAGCTTCTTCTTTGCTTTTTTGGCCTTTTGGACTAGATCTGAAAAACAGATCGAACACTAAGCAATCAGTCCCTGAACATTTGTCATTTGAAGCCACTATAAACTTCATCTGCTCATTTAGCATAATTCAATTTCCTTTAAAACAATAATAGTTTTCCTCCTTCATAAAAATAAGCTGGCCTGGTGTACAGAACCAGAAAGCATCCCCATACTTATGTCAGACAGCGGTGAGACCAGACATAAGGAGATGCTTAGCATTCACAGCTCCTGTTGATAAACTGGAGTTACAGGTGCTCAGCACTAGCATCAGTGCTTGATGACAGAAAATTATGCAAAGAAATTAATCTAAATAGTGAACTGTTGACTAAAACATCATTGCAGGGGTCCAATCCTGCAAGTGGTGCACACCTTGCAAGTGTTGAGCACCTCTCAATTCCCAGTAATTTCTCTGGGAGATGAGGTTACTCAGCACTTCACAGGATTGAGCTTCAAGGGAGAGAACCCTGTCCAAAGTCAACTTACTAACCCAACCCTAAGGAAAGCTACAAAATAATGATCAGCAAATGTCTTATCTTCATTAAACATTATAAAGGCAGCTACTTGAACATACAACTATCTTTAGTGCAGTACCTTTGTTTTCGAATATTCTGCTTATAAATGGCATTGCTTTGCAGTACTTAGTTACATTCTTTGTAAATTCACACAAAACACCCACAAGTAAAAAGATGACATTTAGCAATATTGTAATAGTGAACATACTTTAAATATTAATGAATTCTACCAGACTACTTCACATGAGATGAATATTACTGAGAGAGGGGCATGGTCTAGTGCAGAGGTGGGCAAACTCCAGTCTGAGGGATCATCCTACCCTGCCCAGCCTCTGAGCCCCCGCCCCTCCCCTGCTGTCCCCCTTCCTCTGCAGCCTCACCTCGCAGCGCCGCCAGCACTCTGGCCCGCCGCTCCTGTCAGGCAGTGCAGCTAGCTCCAGCATGGTAAGGGGGCAGGGAGGTTGGATGATGGGAGTCAGGGGACAGGGAGCAGTTGGATGGGGAGGAGGTTTGCAGGAGGGCAGTCAGGGGACAGGGAGCAGGGGGAGTTGGATAGGGGGTGGGGTCCCAGGGGTGCGGTTAGAGTTGGGGTGTGGATGGGGTCATGGCAGTCAGGGGTCAAGGAGCAGGGGGCGTTGGATGGGTCAGAGGTTCTGAGGGGGGTGGTTAGGGAGCGAGGGCCAGGCTGTCTGGGGAGGCACAACCTTCCCTACCCAGCCCTCCATACAGTTGCGCAACCCCAATGTGGCCCTCAGGCCAAAAAGTTTGCCCACCCCTGGTCCAGTGGACCAAGCAAAGGACTGGGAGTCTGAAATTCCTGAGTCTTCATCTGTATTGCCACACTTGCCCCTGAGATATTGGCCAAGTCATTTTAGTGTTCTGTTTCGGCTTCCCCCTCTGTAGAGATATGGGAATACTTAGCTACTGACACATAGGGATGTTATGAGAATTAATCAGCTGAATGCAAAGAGCTCTGAAGTTGAAAAGCACTGTAAGTACTATAATAATACTGGTCAAATTCTCTTATTTGGCTCAACCTGGTGTGAATATTAATGTGCCAGTTAAACCATCTTCCCAATTACCAGCAGCTCACAGGAATACAGTGTATCCTGACAAAGACTTATTTTTCAAGCAATCTGTGAAATTAAAACACTGGACAAAGTACTAGATATGAGAACACACAAGTCTGATTCATTTAGCAGCTATTAGAGTGTAGGTAAGTAGCCTATTATGTGGAAGTTACTGTTCACTGCAGTGAATTGCCTGCAGACCCTCCCACATATAGTATTTTAAACAGAACAAGTGTCACATTTATCCACCAGCTAGCAATAATTACATTTTGTCCTTCTAAAGCACCTTGCTTCCAAGGATCTCAAAGCACTTTATACAAATATTAAGACTCATAACAGCTATGGGTTGAGGTCACAGGTATGATTAGCCCCATTTGACAGATGGTTAAATTGAGGCACAGAGGATTGGTTTCACATAGGTTCAGAGTCAGTTGCAGAGTTAGGAATACAGCCAAGAAGTCCTGACACCCAAGACTTTCCTCTAGACATACTAGAGGACATACTAGACATTTCTAATATTACTGAAGTGTGTCACCAAATCTATCCCCTGGCTCTTGGCAACAACTAAGAGGGTGTGCCACAGATCAGGGGGGCTGCTATGAGTTTATACTGTTTTTAAGACAACTCTCGATAGACAGGAGCCAACCTTAACTTTCCAACCACTGCCTATGCTGTAGGAGGAGCTACAGTCACTAGTCCAACCAATTAAATAAGAAAACAATTACTATTAGCATATTACAGATGGGCATTAAGGTTATGTTGATACTTTCACTTAAAATTAGGACTAAAATCCCTGTTTCGCATTTTAATGATGAGACAGTCTCCAGTTTATCACAATTACTGTTCAAAAAACAAAACGAACTTTTCTAGAACATTTTCTGGATAGAATACTTGATAACTATACAGTTAAAGAGAAAACTAAGAAATTACCGTTTTGAATTTTAGCCCCAAGGGTTTTTTTGTTTTGTTTTTAGCAGTTTTGGTTTTTGTTTTGTTTGCAGGACACAGGGAGTAGCTCATTCTAATTGCACAACCACAGCCACTCCAAACTACACACCATACATCTGCACAACCACATCTCAGAGACAGGCACTTTTGAAATTTAAAAAGTATACAAAATAAAAATTATTTCCCTTGATGAAGTCATCCAGAATAATTTAAGCATCAGCCAGAGCCAACATGTGGCTAATATTAATGTTTATTAATTCTGTTTATAAAGACCTTTGAAACCCTCAGGTGAAAGGCTCTATAAGAAGTCCCAAGTTAATGGGGTAACTACGGCTGGCTTAGACTTGCTGGGGCCTGGGGCTGAAGCCTGAGTCCCACCACACAGGGCAGAAGCTGAAGCCTGAGGGCTTCAGCCCTGGGTGGCAAGACTCAGGTTACAGGCCCCTTGCCTGGGCCTGAAGCTCTTGGGCTTTGACCCCCCTGCCCGGGGTGGTGGGGCTCAAGCTTTCCGCCTCCCTGCACCCCAAGCAATGGTGCTTGGGTGGGCTCAGGCCCACCTGGGGTCATGTAGTAATTTTTGTTGTAATAAGGGGGTCACAGTGCAATGAAGTTTGAGAACCCCTGCCTTAGTGAATCACAACTCTTTATCAGGTCAGTACCACTAAAGTGGATATTAAATTATTTATATTACCAAAGCCTTAGGAACCCTAGTCATGGACTTGGACAACATCATGATAGGTGCTGTACAACCACATTAGCATCTTAGTCTTTGCTACTCTGATATCTTCATAGAGAGACAACCCAAATCTGCATACGCAAACAGTGAGGAGGGAAATCTCTGAAGATTATTTTGTCCAAGGAACTGGAGTCAAAGGGTTAGAATATGATAATTCAACACTGTTGGTTCCTGAATGCTTTTTGCTAGCATATATATTAAACAGTTTCAATATGATTGTAGACAGGGGCCTGAGTTAGCACCACCAGCAGCTCCTCAATGGCCACTATTTATTTCTTTGTCTGTGAAGGGAGGGAAACTTAGTTTCTCTTTGGCCAGATTTAACCTTCAGGTTATAGGTTTAGTGGCTTCACCACTGGCATAACTGATTTACACCACCCTACACAAACAGCCTTGATTTACACCAACTTACATAAATAGACTTTGTTACACTTGTTTAACAAAGCCTTTGTTAAAGGCTTTCCAGTCTCTTGAGCTGTGAATTTCCAGTGAAGTCCATATTTATAAATATCTATTTACTATCAAGCTAATATCTGGCAGTTTCTAACGAATATTGTAGGACACAAATCTGTCACACAAATAATATATAACAAGTGAAAAGTGAATAGTAACATTATAATGCACTTCAATAGTTGTCATACAGTATCTACTAAAGATAGAAAAGTTATGTGATTGCATGGTACTATCATTTGTCATAAAAAGTTTAACACGTATATTAATGTGTCATGGGATACATGCAAATTGGAAACCTGCTCTACTTTTCCTCATTGTTATCAGTTACCCAGCACAGCTCAGTTAAAATTTACAGTCAAAAGGGCTACCTGAGGAGTAAGATACTACTCAACGCGAGTGAAGATATAATCTGGTTTAGAGATTTTTTCTTGTGGACCACTTCTCCTTTCAGTCATAATGGCATAGACCCATCTCCTCCATCCATTTCCTACTGTGCAAACCATCTCCCATCTCATTCCTGATCTCATAGATAAGGCAAAATTTTTCTCACAGAGGTCATGGAGGCCTGTGATTTCCTGAGACCTCCATGACTTCAGCCCGCGACAGCTGGGAGCTGCAGGGTCCCCCTGCCTCCCACGTCGGCTGGGAGCTGCGGAGTACCCTGGGGACTTTGAAGGTTGGACAAAAACAAGAAAAAGTATGGGTTCCTCATGACTATCAGAGACAAAAGGTTCTTTCACATCCACTTCATCTCCCCCCACAATAAAAACAAATAAAAGTTTAAATTTAAAAAAAACATAGTACATTAACACAGGCCCATGTAAAAAGCATATATAAATGACAGTCTTATCCACCCATATTTAGGACACTTTGAACTCACCAAGAAATCACTTAGAAATATTTCTGATGTGTAGTTTGAATACTACTCCCCCACTTAATATAAAAGCAATTTTGTTGTTTTCTACGCTAGGGTGAGTTTTACTGGATATGGCTTGACATGAATAACTATGACAAAGTAGGCAGATAAAAACAACATCCTTAAAAATGCAAATTAAAGAAAAATTTGAAAAAGTGTGACTATTATATTTTCAATTAAAAGGACACTACTGAGATAGCAGAACCCAAAATTTAGGTGTTTTTTGTTTAAAAGCAAAAAAAACAGTTAGGAGAGCTAACAAAACCTAACACAAGTTCTCTTTTTCTTAAACCAATGAAAAGAATATTGTTGTTTTGGTTTAAATATTCCAGAGTGGTGCTTGCAATTCCAATACTGCAGCATTGTGCTAGTGCACAAGAACCCCAAGAGCAAAATTGACTAGTCTGCTTTAATTGTCCAAATTGAGTGAATGGCTAAAACCAAATGAGCCGCTGAAGTGGTGAAAAGTAAATCAGATTTATAAAACTGAATTTTAATAATCTAACATGGTCTAAGAGTAACACAAGCAATGTTTTTAAATAAAAAAGATTGTTTGAATATATGGCTTTTAATCTGTGTCCTCTTAAGCGGCAGTGTCAATTATAGTTACAAATGATAAAAATTCAAAATTAAGGAAAAACAATTAAGCAACTTTCCAGAAAAACACTCAAAAGACTGTTTCTGCACATTTTACTCTACACATAAAATGAAAGTGTATATGAACAAAAAGCTAAGAACAATCTTTTATCATCACAAAAATGGAAAAGTATGATTATCTAAACAGAACAGAAATCCAGTATAAATATACTCAAGGCACCCAACAATTAAGGAGTGTAATTGCAAGTTCAAGGCATCTACATTGTAGTCAGCTGACAAATCCAGTCAATTTTTGACATTATGCCCAGGGAAGTTACAAGGAAAACTGCTATTAATTCTAACACTATAAATCATCCATGTACTGACAACTTTCACAAGAGTGAAAAGCCAGCATTTTCTAACTTGGGTGCATAAAATTAGGCATCTGAAAATCAAGCCACTTATTTAGGTGCCTAACGTTAGGCAAGCAAGGTAGAAAACATTTTTGAAGCTGTCTGTTGGAAATTGTACAGTAATTATTCTTTGGCCTAAATCCATTTACACATAAACCAACCCCACTCCTAACTCATTTTAATCAATATTTTAGTGAAGTGAAATTTATAGGTGAGACGCTTTTAGGAATCTGTAGTACAACTTAAACATTTTTCACTGTATGGAATTTTACAGAGCAGAAGTTAAAGCTGCTGTCATGACTCTTACTTCTGAGCTGTCCTTTGACATCTCTGTCCTCACTTGAGTGTTCTTCTTCATAGTGAGATTGAAGCTGATAGAAAGACTGCAGATCCTTCAGGCACAGTGGACACAGAAAACCCTCTCTCACTTCCACAGGGTCATCAAATGGAGGAGGGTAGCTTGATGCCATGGTGTTTTGTTCACTCGTGGGATACTGCTGTCCCCCAAGTCTTAGCAGCTGTGGAACAGCAATATGCTGTTTATTAGCATTATGTCTGATGAAGCAACTGAGCTAATGAAAAGAAAGTGCCATCGTCCCTTGTAGCTTGTGCAAAACAGCACTCTGAAAGAGATCCACAGAGCAGTTTTAAACAGGATGAACAGTTTTAACTCAGTAACTCTCTCTGATCTTTTAATACTGATACTTTTAATAATCCAGTTATAGCCTAGAACACTGCTCCACAGAGGACTGAAGGGCTCTCAACCTTTCCAGACTACTGTACCCCTTTCAGGACTCTGATTTGTCCTGCATAACCCCAAGTTTCACCTTGCTTAAAAACTACTTGCTTACAAACTCAGACATAAAAATACAAAAGTGTCACAACACACTATTAATGAAAAATTGCTGACTTTCTCATGTTTACCATATAATTATAAAATAAATCAATTGGAACATAAATATTGTACGTACATTTCAATGTATAGTATATAGAGCAGTATGAACAAGTCATTGTCTATATGAAATTTTAGTTTGTACTGACTTCACTAATGCTTTTTATGTAGCTTGTTGTAAAACTAGGCAAATATCTAAATGAGTTGGTGTACCACCTGGAAGACCTCTGCGTACCCCCAGAGGTACACATACTTCTGGTTGAGAACCACTGGACTAAATCACTACTTCACCTCTTCATATCACATGGTGCACAGGACCCTCAAATATTTTGTGGGTGGAAAAAGTGGACCCTTCCTTCAGGCAATACTTTGGCGTAACACACAAGTTTCTCATAAGCTCCTTCACTTGGGAAGAAAACTTCTATGAAGAATGACAAGGAATGCTAAAGGAAATAAAATTGTGTGTCTGACGCAGAATGCTTGGAATGCTGGAAGCATTCTGGTAAATATTTTTAGCAGTACCAAATGTGACAGAGGACAATTTCCTGGATATATTGTAATGAATTAAGTTAAACCTTAATTAAGTTTAATATCTTTGGGATCCATTGTATAAAAATGCAATTGTTTGTGTGTTGTTACTGTATGATTGTATGTAAATTTTCTAGGAGACTGACTAATGTAAACCTTGGGGAAATATTAGGAACTTCAAAGAACCATTTGGGACAATGGAGGTGAAGTGGGTTTCCTAGGAGGTACCTGGGAGGCTGTTCAGCATGGAAATACTCCCTGAGAAGGGACAGAGACATGCGTCTCCACCCAAAAGAGGTGTCAGCCAGGGGTTTGAAGCCTGAGTGTGGGGTGCTTTTGCTGGATCACTGAGGGGAAATATGGGTGCTGTTGCCCTGAACTGATGCCAAGCTGATGTACTAAACAGTTGAATAGGACAGTGAAGGATCTTTATTGCGGAGAAGAGTAGGTCAGGAAGGTAGGCACACCTAAAGGGGAGGGAGCCTGGTTGAGGGTCTGCTTCGAGGAAGGAGGTAGATCTGGTCCAATATGTGTTTGTAGTATAACTTCTTGACCTGCTCCACTGTATTCAAGAAAGGGCTTAATCTATTATTCTTTATCTGATTCTAACTCCTTCCTACTCTGTAATTTAGTTTCTGTTTATGTCCCTGCCTGTACATTACATTGCTTTGTCCCAGATATTGTTATGCCATTAGTTGGCTCCCAGCTGTTGAAATTCCTTCCTAATGCTCTCATCACCTCTTATCTCGGATATTCACATCTCGATACATGAGAAAGCTGCTTTAAAAACTATCATCTCACTTGTACGTAACACTGTTCATTCCCAGAACAATGTACACATCCGAACTCCACACCAGGCTTGACATGCAGCCACCTCTAGGGTGGCGCGGCCAACAGCGCAGAGCAACACTGCCCCAGTTTGTGAAAGGAAGCGAGGAATGCCACACCCGACTGGGTGCGTGATGGGCATGTAAAGTGACCCGGCCGCGACCCAAACCGGGACAGCCTGGCAGTCGTGAAACGCGCCGGGGGAATCTCTGCCAGGAACAGGTGACCCGCCTGCGAGAACCCCCGCCCTGGGTTCAGCCCTGACTCCCCGGCACCGGGGCGCTCCCAGCCGAGCGCAGGCAGCAACGTCAGCACCCCACCCGCCGGCTCACCCCACTGCAACGGGCGGGGGGGGGGGGAGTACAATACTCTGGGGCCCGGCAGCCGTTACTCGGCCCCGCCCACTCCCGTGAGCGAGCGGGGAATCCCCCCGCCCTGCGGCACAAGGCAGAGGCGCGCGCCCCAGCCGGGGTGCGGGCAGGGGCTCAGCCCCGCCTCACAGGGAGCCCAGCCCAGCGGGCGGGAGCTGGGGGGGACTCGGAGCCCACCCCGGGGCGGGTCTCACCTCGGCTCCCAGGTGGGGCAGCGGCAGCCGGCGGCTCCCTGGTGCGCGGGGCGTGAGAAGCCGTGGCCCAGCCGCGTCTGGCGGCGCTAGGGGCTCAGGCCCAGGATCCGGGCAGGACGAGCGCCGAGCCAGCGATGAGGGAGTGAGGCGGGTTCATCCGGGACAGCAGGGAGGGGCGGGGCCCGGCCGAGGCGCCGCTGCCGAGCGTCGAGTCATGGATCGAGTAGGAGGGGCTGCTAGGAGAGCGGGGAGGCTTGCAGCAGAGCAGGGCCGGGGCTGGAAGGGAGCGGGTGGGGAGTGCGGGGCCTAGGGCAGGGTGTACCCTGGGCTAGAGCATGGGCAGGCTAGGGGCTGAGATCCCTGTGGAAGTGGCATTGTCAGACCCCATCTCCAGCTTTGCCAGCCCGAACAATCATGAGATTTAACAGTGGGGAAGGGCAGGGGTGGCTGGTTTCTGGTTTCCGACCTTTAGGCTACACTCCAGTCACGTTTTCATGCTTTTCTCTGCAACCCTGAGGGCTGGGGACTTACTGTTCTCATTTAAATGAGAGCTGAGATTCTCTTGTAATCAATTGTCTTCACAAGTTGGGGGCGTGAGCAGAACATTGTATGCTGCAAGGCTTACGATAAAATTGCAAGAGTTGGCAACATAGCTCCCGGAGCTGGGGTACTACGCAAAATAGGACATATTACAAGAGTGGAGATAAAATTGCAAGTGTTGGCAGTACTGTGTCTTGCTCAGCCCGCTTCCCCCTTTGGAGTAGCTTTGGTGGCCATGGTGGTGAGGATGGGAGTGTGAGACAGAGATTCCCACCTGAAATATCCTATAGCCTAGGTATAGTTGGCAGGAGATCATAAATTCTAGGCTTACCTCTTCCACTGACTGTGGTTAATTCTGCAATTCACAGTCTTATTATTGAGCATACCGGAAACAACCCAGGTTGCTAACATTACAGATCCAAGTCTCATTCTCTGATCCACCCTGTCATTCAAAGAAAGTATGTCAAAGCGAAATGCTTGACTGTGCTGTCCACTGGACCACACTCTACTCCCAGAGCCAGTAGTAAAACCCAGGAGTCCCAGTATCAAATTTTCACTGCTGCCTCACAAATAGTTGTGTAAACCACCAGCAAAGTGTGTGTCATGTCCCTTTTCTGATACCAGTTACCACCTTATCTCAAGTGGAAGAGGTCTGTGCTGTGGATCTGAAGTTTCCTGGGTTCTAATTGCTAATACAGGTGTGGAAAAATAGTGCATGATCATGTAAACCTGTGTCTGTCTTGTATGTTTAAGTTGTAAACTCTATAGGGCAGGGACTGGCTGCTATTCTGTTTGTACAGTACCATGTCTACTAGGGCCCCATTCTGGGTTGGTCTTTAGGCACTACAATAATAAACATGATTATTATTATTCTATCAACTTAACTACTGCCTCTTGCGAGGGTAGATTTACTACAGCGAAGGAAAAGCTCCTTTTGTTACTGTAGTCAGCGTCTATAGTACAGTGATGTAGCTACAGCGCTGGAGTTGTGCCACTGAATAGTGTCCCCCTCTGCCACATGAATCCCTCACTGAGGATGGATTGTGGTAGTGGCCCTTAGGGACTACATAGCAGCACGGTTCCAAAGAGGGCCCTGCTGTGGGGATGATCAGGAGAAACCTGGCCTCTGTCAGTGTCCTAGTGTGCCAGAGCACTATCATCAGCACCCAGACCACTGACAGTGTTGTAGCTTGAAAAAGGCTGCAGGCCCAACTGGAGTCTATTATACACTTTCTGTTGGGGGATTGTGAGCACCTGGATGGTAATCAGTGGGGTAATGAAAGGATATAAGTCAGAGGAACAGGAAGCAACTGTGGGTTCAGATGGTGAAGTTCTGAAGATGGGATGGCTGCGTCTCCTTGCTGTAAGTCTACATCATAATGAGATAATTTGTAAGAAAAGAATAAATATGTATCTTAGTGAAAGGATAATTTGATGTGTATTTGTGACCATGAGACTCTGGGAACTGGCCAGGCAGTAGGATACATGTGGTAGTGACAGATGCCTTGTGACACCAAATTTCAAGCCATTTATAGGTTTAGGGGCTGAATGTGTTGCCCTTCTGGCAAATACTATCTCACTCTTTGGCTCCTTCCCTAATGAATGTTTCACAGGAACTTAAAAAAGAAAGATGTGTGGTGTGCAGGGGCATTTTCAGTTGTCCACATGGGACCCCAAAATCAGTACAAATGGTAGAGCAGCATCTACCATGTCATTGAATTTAGCCCATTTTGCTGTTGGACAACTATCTTACAAATTCCTAAATGGAAATTAAAGGCACAGAACTGATCTGATTTAGCTGTAGGAATAACTGCTTGTTTATGAATAACCATACTAATTGAATTTTTAAACATCCACTTTCTTGTATCCATTACTCCCCACTCTTCAAAACAATACAATCTTGGTTCAATTACGTACAGCAAATCAAACAGCTATGAAAATAAATGCAGAATCCCAGTTATGATCACTTTCCTGTTTAGCATGGAAAGTGCAGGCTCAAAACCTATTTGCTCTGAAAAGCAGAGGAGAGATTTTTATGGTGCTGTAAAAGAAAGAATTCCCCCAGTCAGATACTGCTCCCCCATGTTAGAAAATTTTATTATATATAATAAACTGTTAGCTGATTTTTAAAAGTGTGGTTTTTTTATACTACGAGGCCACACTGATCAAAAATTCTTAAGAACCTGAACAGTTTAAAAAAAAAAACTATTTTACTGGTTTTATTTTAAAACTTAAGAAAAAGCCTCAGCTCATATGGACTGGAAAGAGGGAAATAGGACAGTAAATTGCTGCACTAAAGCAAGACACGACAATTGAATTAAGTATAACATAACAAATTTGGAGGACATCCAACTTCACTGCTTATCTGTTTTTCATCCTGTATAGCTGCTTATCTATTTATCTATCTAAACAGTGTTAGGCTGCTCTTTACCCAGGTGTCTAGGGGCCATATGTAAGGAAAAGGAAAAAATTAAAAGAACAAGAATGAAAATGGGATCAATCTGGAGAACTCTTTAACTAGCTTATTTGTCATGCTACTATTGTATTATACAAAATACCCTCTAGCTTCTTTGAGTCTTAGTGGTAAATAAATGTATACATTTTAATTACAAATTTAATAGAGCCATCAAGATGTGTGCATGCCTTACATCCCCAGTTCTGCAATTGCTTTTTTGCTGGTGGATCCCTACACCTGTGCGATCTCATTGAAGTCTATGGGAGTCTACCTCTGCTGATCAAGTTTCAAGATCAGGCCTAGATGAGTAAATATCTGATTTTATTACTGACCTTTTTCCACACCTCTCCCTTTCCCTGGTAGTTGTTTACTGACCTCATTTGTTGTCTCACATCTGTAGTTAGCATCAGCCTGAGCATTTGCAGATTTGAGCTCTAAGGCCTTAGTCCCGTGACTTGATCTACCTGGTAGGGGTCAGCCTGTACTGATCAATTTACAAGGTCCAGACATTAGATTGTAACCTCTCTGGGGCAGGGAGCATGCCTTTACTTGTTTCTGTAAAGCACTGTGATGAGGGTGTCTACCACAAACAGGGCAGAGCTTGTAAATTAGGGTAACTAACCTGATAGGCTGTCCCTGGGGAAGAGCCAGGGACTGAAGGACTGATTGAAGATGGAGTACAGTTGGGGAGGAACAGGAGGGACTGGTAAAGTCAGTAAATTGAGAGCAGAAAGGTGATTGCATTAAGAAAGTCTGTAGCTGCCTTTTGTGCATTAGAGGGAATCCAGGGAAAGAGTAAGACCCTGGGAGCCTGGCCCTGAGGGAAAGGCATACCCACAGAGAGAAGAGTGGAGAAGAAAGCCTAGGGGAAGCAAGTAGGAAGCAGTCCAGAGGGAGAGCAGCAAGGCTGGGGACTGAGCAGATTTTGACTGTGTCTTAGGGTCCCTGGGCTGGAATCTGGAGCGGTGGGCAGGCCTGGGTTCTCCTACTAGCCACTGGTGGAGTGGTATTGTCTGGACAGCAGGTATAGTGAGACTCTATACTCCAGAAGGGGAAATCACATAGTGACCTGGCCACAGCTCCTGGAGTGAGAGAGGGACTTCAGAGTGAGAGAGAAGATAACAGGGAAGAGACTGCAAGTGGATGTGTCAGACCTGAAAGAGAGAGAATTCCCAGAACAGCCAGGAAGAGGTGCCACTGGTGGTGAGTGAATACCCAGTGACAGGCATCTTACCCACTTTGGGGTACTCAAATAGTAATAGAAAACCCAATAAGAGGTCAAATGATGGCCTTCGCACAGACAAGTGCCACACTGGAATAAGCCAATGGTGTTGTGCCTCTGAGCCAGAGATAATTTAACCTCACAAGTGGCATCTCAGTCAGGTAAATCCTAGCTTCCTAATTACATATTAAATATTCCAGTGATGTAGATGAAGTGGATTTGATTATCACACTCCCAGGGAGAGATCTTGGTATTATCTAAATTTATACTAGGCAACACTAGGCATTTATGCAGACAGTATGAGTCACTGGGTGAGGAAAGTGACAGTCTGTGTAAATGCAGTCCTTTTTTTTTCATTGTTACACTAGAAATTGTTCCCACAGAACATGGCTACAGGGGACAGACCTCACTTAAGTTGGCATCACTCTCATTAAAGTCATCATGATACACTAACAAGAATGTGAACAAGAGATGGGCTCAAGATGCAAGGATTTGGATCCAATTTTGGAATTAGCTGTTTGGTGGGGTTTGCATCTGGCGCATTGGTTCTCATAACTGAATGCTCAGACTGGATTTGCCATTGTCAAGTTCTTTGTGGGCAGGGACATCCTTAATACAAATGTCAAGGGGCTAATATACCATCACTGGATTGTACTCACAATGACTTCAAAGTTGTCTCTTCTCCTGTACTTTGCTGGTAGCCTTTCATGGGGGAATATTGCTTGCAGAGCACTAAATAGCAGGAGGTCATGGGCCAGATTCTCAGTTGGCACAAATCAGCATAAGTCCACTGTGGTCTGCACTGATTTATACCAGCTGGGAATCTGACCCTCACTGTCCATTTTGGCTCCACTCTGGCTAGCTATGTCTGGGATGATGCTCAGTTATGCTGAAGTGAATTTGAATTCTCACGGATGCCAGTGGCATCATTTAGACTTTTCATCTCCCATCCCCAGGGTATTTCATATTAATTGTGGAGCTGTTTTCTCTTTTCACAGTGTATGGAAAAAAAAATTCCTTAATGGCTTATGTCTTTTATGAATATATTGAGGGTCAATTTGCTGTGTTAAACATATTGGAATACTGTGTAGTGTATGTGTGTGGCCATCCTCTACTGGATGGCAGCAGAACTGCTCAGCTGTATGTTATAGGCCCTATATTGCTAACAGCTAATCTAATGGTATATAGTAATAGCTTTAGTATAAATGGTATGGGGCCTATATTTCTGGCACAGGGGGATCTGAATTCTGTCTGTATAACACAGAAGCGATGGAGCAGAACATGACAGCAATCCTGAAGTCCTAGGTGTCCATGAATTAATTTGTTTGCTGTATTTATTCTATGGTATGAACATAGACATTCCAGAACACTAGGAACTGTATCCTGAAGCTTGACTCGGGTGCTTGATACAAGTTGGAGGCAAAGAGGGGCTGAAAAGTTGATAACTTTTTTTTTTTTTTTTTAAACTCATCTTTATGTTCTGATTCTGGGCTGCTCTACCCTGGACTAGGCCCCAGGTACAAATTAAAGCAATGCGGGGGCTGATCTAAGTAGTAGTGGCAGCTTGGGATCACCAGGATGCAGGGAGGGAATGGTGGCTCTATACCATCCAAGTGTCCCCCTGTTCTGACTATGGGGGATCCTCCTTTGTCTGGGTTAGCTAGCTTTAGGACAGGCAGCTTTGTGCTGGTGGAGGGGTGCACTGGGAACTCTCAGGTGGAATCAAACTGCTGATTCTCATTTATAACCCTGTTGTTACCCCCACTGTTTTGCTCGGCCAGGCCTGTGTTATAAGTCTGGCTGAGCCAGGGAAAAACTCATCTTTCATACAAAGAGGTGGCTCAAAATAGACCAAGGGAGGCTAGAATTTCTGGACGGGCTTAGAGCTCTTGGATGGCTCAAGAGCTGTGATCTGAACAACCTTTGAGTGAAGTTTGGATGTGAAGAGAAAAGTAGAGAAGAGTGAAAGAACTTGGGAATGTGGGAGAGAAGGGAGAAGAGAGAAAATGTTGGAGGGCAGAACTGGGGATGTTTTCTATGGAATTAAGTCAAAGTAACCTATCAGGAGTAAAAAGAGAAGGAGTACTTGTGGCACCTTAGAGACTAACCAATTTATTTGGGCATAAGCTTTCGTGAGCTACAGCTCACTTCATCGGATGCATACTGTGGAAAATACAGAAGATGTTTTTATACACACAGACCATGAAAAAATGGGTGTTTATCACTACAAATGGCCCACCTTGATTATCATATACATTGTAAGGAGAGTGATCACTTTAGATAAGCTATTACCAGCAGGAGAGTGGGGTGGGGGAAGAGAAAACCTTTTGTAGTATACAGACTAACGAATACAGACAAACACGGCTGTTACTCTGAAACCTATCAGGAGTAGAATTTTAAATTAACGTGGGTGTATGCATGGAAATAGGTGATGAAAATGCAGAGGCTGCCTATGATGATATGATTTGTAAATGCCACCAGATGGCGGAATAGGCACATCTAAAATAGCCTAATGCCTAGTGTACAACTACATGGAGATTATTTCACTGCATGTTGTTCTACTTAACTGTTAACGTTAGCTTTCATTATTTCTCACATTTATGGAGCACATGAGATAACTTGGCTTGTCTAGTTAGAGCACCAGGCTCAAAATCATCCTTGCAGTCTAGTCCTTTTACGATTAGATTTTCCAGAGGATGTGAAAGTCAGTTAGAGAGCAGCAAATAGTTTGCTTTAACTCTGTCCTTCTCCAGTACTTTACCAACAGGTAAATCAAATGCTGGCACTGTTAAATACTTTAAAAGGCTTGTTGTAAAAAGTAGCCAGGATGGTTAGAGATTAAAAAGGTAATTGATTATTCATGGGATTGTCTAAAATCTGCTATAAATGGGGTGGGGATTAATTACACAGGCTTATGGTGGGCATGGTACAGGTCAGGAACTGAATGCATTGACAAAGCAGTGTACGGAGCCCAGAAGTGGAATATCTGGACTGTTGCTGACCAGAACTGCAGTACATACCCAGAGGTAGCTGTGCATGACCGCTGTCTGCATTATCCCCAGCTTAAGCCTGTGTAATCGGTTCCCCGCTTCTGCAGGCATCCAATTCACTGCAAACATTCAAACCAAACCCGTCCTCTGGGAAGGAGCATGTCATGTCTCCCAGTCTGAAATCAAAGATTTTCAAAGAACTGGTCTCTACTATGTAGGGATCACTGTGCAAAGCTCCAGGTTTTTCAGTTTTCCACCAGTATAACTGAGATTATGAGAGAACCTCTTAATAAATGAATCTGTTTGAATTAGAGATAAAAAGCCACAATGTGTCAGTCATTCTAGACAGAAATTTTTCTTTTCCTAGTAGTTTTAAAATGGAAGTCTGTTAGTGTGCATGTTGTTGAACTTCTGTCTTGATTTTGGAGTCTTTCATCAAGTACCCAGACTCCTTTACATCAGTGGTTCTCAATCAGGGGTATTTGTACTTCTGGGGATACACAGGGATCTTCCAGGGGGTACATCAACCCATCTACATATTTGCCTAGTTTTACAACAGGTTACATAAAAAGCACTAGTGAAGTCAGTAGAAACTAAAATGTCATGCAGACAATGACTTGTTCATACTGTTCTATATTCTATATACTGAAATGAAAGTATAATTTATATTCCAATTATTTATTTTATAATTATATGGTAAAAATGAGTAAGTAAGCAATTTTTCAGTAATAGTGTGCTGTGAAACTTGTATTTTTATGTCTGATTTTGTAAGCAAGTAGATTTTAAGTGAGATGAAACTTCTGAAAGGGGTACATTAGTCTGGAAAGGTTGAAAGCCAGTGCTTTACATGGCTGTCTGTTAATACTGGTCCTGTAACTACAAAGAGGTTATACTGAGAATTGTATATGTAATAGCTAGTATAAAATTGGTAGGCCAAATTCAGTTGTGATATGTAAAGTGTTAGACCGCCCTCCTACCCCCCCGTGTAAATTCTGGCTCTATTTACACTTGCGTAAAACTATTACAGTCATTGGAGATAGTTTGGTCTTAAACTGGTGTAAATGAGAATAGAATTTAGCTGCCTTGCACTTGTTCAGACTCCCTAACACTCAGGGGTTTTGGTAGACCCAAGAGTGTAGGGCAGACCATGCCTATGACTAAGTTTTGTAGGCATAGGCAGTGGTGAGCTGGAGCTGGAGCCAGTTTGCCGGCACGTCATTCACTCACTCCAGATCTTCGGCGGCACTTTGGCGGCGGGCCCTTCAGTGCCGCCAAAGACCTGGAGCGACTGAAGGAACCGGTTCTTCAGCTTCTGGCAGCTCATCACTGGGCATAGGTATGTCAGATAGGGTGTGTGTATGTGTGTGTGTATTAAATACACCTCACCTACATGGGGGGGGGGGTGTGTATTACATACACTTTGCCTACATAGCTATGTCGGCAAAACCCCCAGTGTAATAGTTGTTTGTATGCTGCATCTCCACTAGAGGGCTTTGCAGATACAGCTGTACCAGCAAAGGCTCTGTAGTTTAGAAAAGTCCTGAGTTCGTATAAGGGAGTCTAAGTCGGGGGCACCAATTAAATGGGGCTGAAGGGGGGGGCAATTCTACTCAAGTTTTTTGCACATGCTCAAAGCCGGGGCATCGCTATACTCGGGCCAGGGTAGGCCACAGCCCACCCTATTAGCACCAACACCCACCCAAATCTGAGCCTGTGTGATGCCCTTGAATGGGAGCAGCTCTGTGGTTTGTCCAGGTTATGTGACCCAGCAACTCTGCCCCACTGCGGTGTTTTCTCCCCCTCCCCACCAAGGCAGTGGCAGAAGGCACTCTGTAGTCCTAACTCTGACAACAGTGGTGCCTAGGGTTGCCACCTTTGAAATGCAAAAAAAACTGGCACTCAACCCGCCCCTCCCCCCGCCCCTCCAAGGCAAGCCCACTGCAACCCCAAACACAAGGCAACTCTGCAACCCACCCCCCTCACCCCAAATAGCCAACTGCAGTATCTAGAGAGAACTCACAGGTCTCCTCACTTTGTGACTCAAATCCTCTCTCACACTCATGTCGATTGGTGGGCAGACAGCTGCTCTATTTTCAAGTTTTGCTCTATTATCACTCAAACCATGGAGGTGGGAACGCTGCAGCATCTTTAGCTGGACACAAACTGTTAACGTTGGATATCCCAGTGTATTGTGGTGATCCTGCAAAGCTTAAGACCCACAGGGGAATAAAAAAGGCAGATTACATTATTTTTCTAGCAACTGGCAAATCCATTTTAAAAAAAAAAAAAAAAAAAACTGGCCAGGCTTGTCAAATACCAGCCAGGTGGTAACCTTAGAGGTGCCTGACCCTCAGGCAGATGGTAGTGTAAGGAGCCCTGTCCCCATGCTAATGGATTTGTGCCAACAGTCCCAGGCAGCGACAGCGGGGGGTTGGCAGGAACCTCAAAACACACACACACCCCGAGCTTGGCAGGTGCATGAGGCGTTCCCCCTTCCTGTGGGTTCACTCTTCCCATTCTCCCAAAGCCACCCAAGAGACCTCATGGTGAGGGTGTCTGCAGCAGTCCTTGCCTCCCTGCTATGGTGGGGGTCTCTGGAAGTCTCCCCATATCCTCCCATCTCCCAGAGGGTGGGAGGATGTGTGCTGCGGGTGGGGTGGGGTCAAAACCTGGTTAAGTTCTTTTTATTGTATATTTAAATCACAATCTGAAAAATTTGCCCCTGCCCCCTCAAATATCTGAACCAGTCTAAGTTATACCACCTTACACACATTGCAGTACAAGCAGGTACTGATGGGAAATGTTGTCCTTGAAGACATTTTGGACCAAATTCACCCCTGGTATAATGCCACTGAAATCAATGGAGCTATTTCAAGGCTGAATGTAAATCAATAACACTATACATTGGGTTGAAGACCAAAAACAACAAATGAACAAAAATCCAGTTTTCAGCAGCTAGTACTGTACTTCAGTTCTCAAAGAAGCTCAGCAGCTGAATGACCCGCAGGTATTGCAGTAAGAGTAATGCATATATCTGAGTAGTAGTCACAAGTGACATTAATATGAAAGCTTCCCAGATTTCAAGTCCTTCAGCCTGGATCCTTTTACAATGATCACAACTGGAATGGTAGGGAGTGCTGCAGATCAGGATCAAAGCACGAGGAAATACTGTGAATTAGAATTGAGTTCTGGAATTGCAGTGGATCCTGCTGGTCAGGACTAACCTACATTGTCAGGACTGTGTGAGCCCAGGACTTTAACAGCAAGTACTGGGTGGGAGCAAAACTTCAATAGCAAGACTGAGGGCCCAGAACTGTAATAACAGAGGCTACTACAGGGGGCTGTGTCATCCGCCCTTCCAGGGCTGGGGGGCCCTGTGGCCACGCCACCCACTCTCCCGTTGCCCCTTCCACCTGAGGCCCCGCCCTGTCGGAGCCCAGAGTCCCTCCCCTCCCATCACAGCCACCAGCACCCGCCCTGGCTACTGCCCACAGCCCTGGAGTGCCCCCAACTCCCCCAGCCCTGGAGTGACATGAGGGCGGGATGCCAACTTTCTAATGGCACAAAACTGAACACCCCTGCCCCTGTCCCTGCCCCACCCCTTCTCCGAGGCCCTGCCCCCACTTGCTCCATCCCCGCTCCCTCTGTTGCTCACTCTCCCCCACCCTCAATCACTTTTACTGGGCAGAGGTTGGGGCGGGTGTGTGGGGAGGTGAGAGCTCCAGCTGGGGATGCAGGCTCTGGGGTGGGGCCAGGGATGAGGGGTTTGGGGTGTGGCAGGGGGTTCGGGATCTCGGAGGCACTTGCTGCAGCTCCCAGGAAGTAGCTGCCAAGTCCCTGCAGCCCCAGGCACATTGGTGGCCAGGGAGGCTCCACGCCCGCAAGTGCTGCGCCCACAGCTCCCATTGGTCATGGTTTCCACAGCCCCCCACATCCCTGGAGCGATGGGTGGGCGGTGTGGCCACAGCCCTCTCCCCCCGCCACTCCCATCCCCGGAGTGATCGGAGGGCGGGTGGCATGGCCCAAGCTGGGATGACCCCACAGGGAGACAGTGAGCTGTGACAAGTTGGAAGGTGGGGGCAAATGGGGGCAGAGCATAGGTGGGGCCACACCTGGCTGTTTTCGGAGGTACAGCTTCCCCAAGCCTATGATACCTGCTGCCCATGGCAGAAGGTGCTGCAGCTTGTCAAAACTGAAGTGTTGTGTGACAAGAGTGCCGAAATCTTGCCCAACTTCTTCCTGTTCTAAGCATAATCAACCATGACTGCAAGCCCCTTTTTTTTTCTTCCCAAGAGCACTAAATTTATACATTATTAAAAGAAAAGTGTGTGAAATTACACACAGCACCTGGAAATGTCATATTCTGTGGTCAACAGCAAAACATTTTTAAAAAGCTTACAGATGTGGAAAACCCTGTGTTATGGTGTGTCCTACTTCCCCCACTGGAGTGCAGGTATTCCACAGTCACCTTCGCTGCTCTTTTAGATCCCGATCTAGCTCCATCTACTCTGCCACATGAAGAGATAGTATCAAATATTTCCCACTTTAACCTCTTTCACCCAAGGATCTCAAAGCACTTTGCAAACATAAATCAGCATACCACCCCAATACCCCAGGGAGGGGGGGGCTGGTAAAGTATTAACTCATATGTCAAATGGAGACATTAACACGGGAATGAAGTTAAGTAACTTTTGCCAAAAACATGCTAGCAGTTGGCACAGCAGGGAATAGAACCCAGGAGTTCTAACTCCCAGTGCAACATTCTAAACACTAGGCAATGCTCCCCTTGGCTATAAAGGTAGTCTTTGAAAATCTTAATTGCAGACTGTGGTGAAACATACACAGTTTTTAGGAAAAGGCTCAGTTAAAGACATCAGGCTACAAATTATGAACACTGTATGTGATCAGATCAGTGAAGGAAAGTTACTGTGTACTGGGCTGTTAGAATTTCCTGTCTGACTGAATAGTCTAATTTATACTGGGAGTAGTGCAATATTCATTTTACACTTATAATGGTCAAGTTCAATGGGGTGGGTGCAGGAAGGTGAAACATTGGCTTTCCAGATAAGAACACCCACACCCACAGTTTTACCCATTGTCTTTCAAGTATCAGCCTCCAGGATCTTGCATCCTGTCTCCAAGGCTGATGCAAGCTTGTTTTGCCAGGCTGAGAAGTTGGCAATCAGGGGGCTATAAGCTGTCTAAATTCTTGTGATGGGAGTGAGTTGCCAGGAGCTGTCGAAGGTGGTGTCAGCAACAAGAAACTTTCTGAAAGGGAATTAGTCATTGCACTGTCCCCGTGTGGAAGATGGGTAGATACCTGGCAATCGGGTGTGCTAATAGGCTGTTTTATTGTTTATCATCTGTTTTCTCTGGAATACTTTTGTTCTAAATAGCTAACACTGGGCTTCCAGGAGGCTGTTTGGTCAGTAATTATCATTGTCATTACTTTCAGAGGGAACAGAATAGCAGTGTCTGCACATAAATCCGTAATCCTAGTTGATACACCAGGGGAGACAGAGAACCATGTGATTCCACCAAGAGACAGGGGACTGCTAGAGAGGATTGAGACTGAGGGGTCAGAGGTGCAGTTAGTCTGGTAATTGTGACACAAACATGCTAGAAATATATCCCACCTACGTTGAGTCATGTTATTTGCCTTGTTTTAATATTCTCTAAGGCATTTAGGATGTCAAATTACACAGAATCTAATCCCATTAAAAAAGAGTTAAGATACAAAGTGAAGATGCTCCTTGATGATCATCTGTCTAGCTTGCAAGTTCCTTTTAACACATGCTCAATAAACTGGAGCTGTTTGTTCTAAACACTTTTATAAAAAGCAAAAGTGTTTGATCTCTCGGTATGGGAAGGACTCCATAATTCTTCTGTTGTTTGAAGAGTCATCTCTCAAAAGTGACAGCATGATGGGTTTGTAGGAGCTGCAACTAAAAACTTGTCAAACATCGTTCGAATCATTTGCCCATTAACTGCTTCAGTGTTATCTAACATTCCTGTCTAACATAACTTACCTGGCCTGCATCTTTGTGCTAGCTGACCCTTCCAGTGCTGCTAGAAGAATTGGGGGGAGAGGGGAGTATGTCTACGCTGCAGTAAAACACCCGCCACTGGCCTGTGTCTGCTGACTGGCTCACAGGGATTGGGCTTCAGGGCTATAAAATTGCAATGTAGATGTTTGGGCTCGGGCTAGAGCCTGGACTCTGGGACCCTCCCTACTCACAGGGTCCCAGAGCTTATGCTTCAGCCTGAGCCCAAATATCGACCCTGCAATTTTTATAGCCCTACATTCCGAAGCCTGTGAGCCCAAGTCAGCTGACCCGGGCCTGCCACAGGTGTTTTATTGCAGTGTAGATGTACCCTGGCTCTCCCTGCCCTCACTGATGTACCAATGTTGCATGGAATGTTGGTACTTTAAAAGAGGCTGAGATGTATGTGAAGAAGG
The DNA here is from genome assembly GCF_015237465.2 of Chelonia mydas. Classification (NCBI taxonomy): domain Eukaryota; kingdom Metazoa; phylum Chordata; order Testudines; family Cheloniidae; genus Chelonia; species Chelonia mydas. Next base: position 19,058,828 of record NC_057853.1, on the reverse strand, counting down.
GGAGCAGAGGAAGATTCAGAATCCACAAATGTTATCATTTGACTAGATAAAATATAATGATAAATATAAAGTAATAATTAGAGGGGAGACAAAGGAACAAAATTCAGTTCCAGCACCGGACCCCTGTTCAAATGTCAAACAAACCTACATTTGAGAGTCTTGGGACCTGGGTTTTTGGTTCAGCTCTGTCTCCATTAGCCCTACTTGTCATCTTTTCCGTACCGATTAGCGCAGCGACCAACTCAAATCTTGAAAGCAACATATCTAAAAACAATATGCAGATTGCACCTTGGTTATCAACTTACTGCTAGACAAAAGGAGCTACCTGCTTGACAGTGATCAATTTATATTTCTCACAGACCATTATTGCTGTCACTTTCAGCACAATCCCCTCATTCAAAGAGCTTGTTCAAGTGATGTGCTTACATTTTGCCTTGACTGTGTCTACTTTGAGAGCTTTCATAAAAGTATGATTATAACTTTCATTTCTCTTTGATCTTTCTCTTTCGTCATCTTCCCTTCTTACAGTAGCTTTGGCAATAATCTCACAAATCAACATCAGCTTCATAAGTTAGTCAAGTGGTTACTTGGTGTGTCCTATGTTTTGTTTTGTTTTTTATGTTGTGGACAATGTCTTAAAATCAAGTTGCTTCCATCTCAGTTCCAGTCCTAATCCCACATTGTCCCTGTAGCCCCCAAGTGTTGGGCTAACTGAACACACGCAGTTAGGACAGCATTAGACAGAGGAGAATAAACTAACTCCTTTTGATGTGATGGGTGTGGATGCTGGCTTATGTCCACTCCATTTTGTAGCAGTGCTCGCACTGAATGTAGGACTCTTCATTTATTAGGACCTAGGGGTGACCAGATAGCAAGTGTGAAAAATTGGGAAAGGAGGTGGAGGGTAATAGGTGCTTGTTATAAGACAAAGCGCTGAATATTAGGACCGTCCCTATAAAATAGGGACATCTCATACCCCTATTAGGACCAAATCTCCACTCTTTCCTGAGAGTCTTCATTGCTTCAATGCACACAGGAAACTTTGCAGTTTGGTTTTGACCCTCTGACACTTTGGCTTTGTGTATGTGTGTGGGAGAAGGATGTCGCCCTCTAGTGGCTGGGCCTACAAAGAGGTTGGACAATCTAATGAGCAGTTAAGGCCCCTGTTCAGCAATAGGTAATAGGACTGCTGAATAGGGAGGTCCTATTTAGCTCAAGTGAGAGAAGTGGGAGTCTTGTCTCTTGTTGGTCAGCAGGAACATGATTTCCCTTCTGTGTGTTTGCTGCCTCCTTCAATGTTGATGTTGCTCACAAATGTGAATTCCCCCCCTCAAAAAAAAAAAAACCACCTGAAGAAGAAAGAAACAACACAGTTATACAGAGCTGTTTGTTTAGTTGTTGTTAACTTGGAGCCAGAACCTCAGCTGGTGTTAATCAGCATAGCTCCATTTCACTCAATTCACTGATTTATGTCAGCGGAGGGGAAAGGGGGGGGTCAGGCCCTTGTTTTTTGTCAGAGGTCCAGCAAAACCCCAAAGACATGGGGTTTGGTTGGTTTGGGGTTCTATTACAAACTCAGTTTTGTCAAGAGATCTGCTATGGGTCACAAGCCTGGGCCCAGTTCTGAGTGAACATGGGGCTAGTATAGTGTTTGGCATCAAAGCCTTGAGCGAGGAGTTTCCCATACTTCTGATGCAAAACCAGGAAAGATTCCTTCATTTCCCCTGAATCTTGCTTTGGCATGTAGGGCCTAATTCTGATCTCACACCAGCGTAAATCAGGAGCAACTCTACTAAGTCATAGTCTGATCTTGATCAGAAGGCCAAGAGCATATTTCAGTCACTGAGGCCTGGACTGGCACCTTGCAGTCTAGCTCAAGTAAGGCATAGCACATACAGTGTAGCTGTGCTGTCCCAGGACCAGGATGGGGAGCAATCAAACCATTTAATATCTGACATGTCAGGGGGCTGTGTCTAGTCTATGCAGGCAGACAGAATCTGTCCTCTAAGACATTTCCATCTCTACCTCTTCTGACCTTTTATGTTCCATGTGAGCTGCCAGAGTGGGCCACCGGCTCAGCCACGAACGGGAATTGCATCAGCAAGTTTCTTCTTTCTTTAGATCTTTAGACAGCAATGGTTTTATCAAGAGAAACAGACCTGAATGGCTTTATGCAATCCAGAAATACCCTCCCCCAGTCTGAATTACAGTGCAGCCCTGAGTACAGTGCAGTACTCCAACCTTCTCAGTGACCTTTCCCCTTCTAACTCTTTTAATAGGGGTTCCTTGTATTCCATTTGAGAGCTTGATGGAGCCTTCAGTCTCCAATTCTCCCTCATAACTCACTGCTGACCCATGCAGAGTAAACTCCATCCACCTCTAGCCAGCCACATTTCTATTTCTTAAAAACAAGCTGATTTTCTCTTTGCATCCTCTCTGTGCACTGTCACTGGTTATAGTAGAACTTGATTCAGCTTCAGCACTTCTGGTGTGTGGTGCCTCCATTTGACTTCTCTGGAGCAGTGAGTTGTTCACTAGGATGGTCTAACTCAGTGGCCACCAACCGGTAGATTGCGATTGACCTTGTCAATCGTGGCACCTCTGACAGTCAGTCTCAGTCTACAGTTGCCAACCGTCCTGCAGCCAAACTGGGAGATCGTTCACTAACAGTCCAGTGGCGCAATGGCTCCCTGCCTGCCGTGGCCCCATGCCACTCCCAGAAGCGGCTGGCATGTATGGCAGCAGCTCCTGGGGGGGGGGGGGGGGAGTCTCTGCTTACTGCCCTTACCTGCAGGCACCACCCCCGCAGCTCCCATTGGCCAGGAACGGGAACCATGGCCAATGGGAGCTGTGGGGGTGGTGCCTGCGGACAGGGGCAGTGCACGGAGCCACCTGCCCCTCCCACCCCAGGAGCCACTGCCAGACATGCCAGCCACTTCCGGGAGCGGCGTGGGGCCAGGGCAGGCAGGGAGCCTGCCTTAGCCCCGCTGTGCCGCTGCCTGGGAGCCACCTGAGTAAGTAGCACCCGCCCAGAGCCCATACCCCACACCTCTCCCACACCCCAACCCCCTGCCCCAGCCCTGAACCCCCTCCTGCACCCTAACCCCCAGCCCTGAGGCCCCCTGCACCCAACTCCCTCCCAGAGCCTGCACCCCCTCCTGCACCCCAACTCCTGACCCCAGCCCTGAGTACCCTCCTGCACCCCACACCACTTCCTGCACTCCATTCCCCTCCCAGAGCCTGCACCCCCTCCTGCCCCAGCCCTGAGCCCCCTCCTGCACCCAAACTCCCTCCCAGAGCCCGCACCCTGAACACCCCCACCCCCCAACTCTCTGCCCCAGGCTCAGCCCAGAGCCCCTCCCACACTCCGAACCCCCCAGCACAGAGCCCACACCCCAACCTCCTGTCCCAGCCCAGTGAAAGCGAGCGAGGGTGGGGGAGAGAGAGTGATGGAGGGAGAGGGGTGGAGCTTCAGAAGGGGCAAGGCAGGGGGCATTTGGGTTTGTGTGATTACTGTTATTTCTACGTTTTCTTTGAGGTAGATCCTGGGTTGCACTTAAATTCAAAAAGTGATCTTGTGCTTAAAAATGTTGGAGACCACTGGGGTAAGTATTACTTCAAAAGTGCAGTTGGCAATGTAATGTTAGCTGAGTGAGTCACTGGGTGAGCAATGACTTCTAGCTTCCTTGGTGTTGTTTCATCAGCTCAAGGAGTTTGAGCGCCATTTAAAAAGTAATAATAAAGGGTTTTGTTGGGACCGCATGTTCCTATGAAATGCTCAGCCCATGCTAATTATAATGATTTTAAATGGAGGTTGAGCATTTGTCACAGCATCGTGTTCAGGGGGGTGGAGGGGCATGACTTTAAGAGCGGTTTAAAATGTGTTGAGAGGTATTAATTACGCAGCTTGTCCCCATCTCCCCCCAGCCAAAACCCAAACTCATGTTGGAGAAGTTTGTAAGGGATGCTGCTAGGGAATCAAACTCCTTTATGCTTCAGTAGTTCGTGATGATTCTGGAATGTGAAACTTTAGTGGAGTTGCTTAGGTCTGCAACTCTGAATTGTAAACATTCCTGTTACAGCTGGACATATGACTTTGCATTATTGTGGGTCCAGCCAAGAGTCAGTGCAAATATTCTGATCATGGACCTAATCCAATTCCTGGTGAAGGCAATGGAAAAATTCCCACTGACTTTGAGCATTGGAGTGGGCATTATAATAACTATTATTCCTAAAGTGCCACTGGTTTGTATGCAAATAAAAAACCCAGACACCGATTTAAGGTGCTGTTAAGGCTGAATCCCCACTCTGGCACTTCGAGTGCAGAAGGTGGGGGCCCGCAAGAATTCTAAAAATTAATACTTGCCACTCCAGGCTTGTATTAAACTCCCAAGGTTACAGCTTTTCTCTGACCTTGGCTTGGTAAATGCTGCCACCACCCAAATGCAAAAAAACCTCCTTGGACCCAGAAAGGAGCACTAGGGAATTCCTCCCTGTGGGGTACCCTCAAGCCTTTTTAACCCCCCTGCTGCCACCACCACCACTTTGGGGAAGAGCTGAGAAAGAAAACAAAGGAAACCAGTTAATCAAACAGCATATGCACAAACCTCTTCGGACACCAAAAATCCAATCCTGTTCTTAAAAAGGTAATTTTTATTAAAAACAAAAAGGAAAAAAAATAAATCTGGAACTTAGGCTTTTGCTAGATTTTAAAAGAGCAATTCCAAAAATTAAGAACCCAAAATAGCTTTCTTGGGGGTTCAGCTTAAAGGTTAAAAGCAAACAAAAACATCTGGGGTTAGCACAGAGGAGATCCACAAGCCAAAATAAAGAAATAAGCCTAATCACATTTATCTAAACATTTCCTATCCAAATGATTCCTTCTAAGTATGGAAGATAATTTTTCATACCTGGTTCAACCTTACACAGCATTCCTGCTTATAGCATTGCTGCTCCGTGTCCCTGCAGCCCAGAGAGAACAACAGACAAAGGGAAAGTTTCTTTCCCAATTTTAAAAAGTTCTAGCCTTCCCATTGGCTCTTTGGTCAGGTGCCCACTTTTTCTGCTTTACCTGGGGGACTTTTTAACCCTTTACAGGTAAAGCAAGTAGAGAACAGCTACCAAGAGGGATTTTACAGCTAGCTAGCTGGCTTGCTGGGTGTCCATCAAAGGGAGCTGCCCCCCCCCCGCCACTTTATTTATCACAGGTGCTTACTACTGAAAGCCCTGATCTTGCAAACACTTACCCAAATTAGTACCCCAACACCTGTAGTTTCATGGGGTATGTCTATGCCGCAAAGAAAAACCCATGAGTCTGTGTCTCAAAGCCTGGCTCACTTGACTCTGGCTTGTGGGGCTATGGGGCTAAAAGTAACAGTGTAAACATTAGAGCTTGGGCTGTAGCCTGGGCTCTGAACCCCTGAGAGAGAGGAGGGTTAGAGTCTGGCCCAGTGCTGGAGTCTGCAGATCCTAGTGCAGGGGTTGGCAAACTATGGCCCAGGGGCCGCATCCGGCGCTTCAGATGTTTTAATCCAATCCTTGAGCTCCAGCTGGGAAGTGGGGTCAGGGGCTTGCCCTGCTCTGCATGTGCCATGACTCCAGGAAACAGCAGCATGTTCCCCCTCCGCCTCCTACGCATAGGGGTAGCCAGAGGGCTCCACACACTGCCCCCGCAGCACCCATTGGCCAGCAACCGTGGGCAATGGGAGCTGCAGGGGCAGCGCATGCGGATGGGGCAGCACACAGAGCTGCCTGGCCACACCTCCGCATAGGAGTCGGAGTGGGGACATGCCGCTGCTTCCGGGAGCTGCTTGAGGTAAGCGCCAACCAGAGCCTGCCCCCTGACCCCCTCCTGCGCCCCAACCCCCTGCCCCAGCCCCGATTCCCCTCCCACACTCTAAAACCCTTGGTCCCAATCTGGAGCACCCTCCTGCACCCCCAACCTCTCATCCCGAGCCCCAGACCTGCACCCCCAGTCAAAGCCTTCACCCCCTCCCATACCCCAGCCCCCAATTTTGTGAGCATTCATGGCCTGCCATAAAATTTCCACACCCAGATGTGGCCCTCGGGCCAAAAAGTTTGCCACACCTGTCCTAGTGCATGAAGTGCATATAGAGCATGACCCCAAATAACTAACCAGGTTCAATCCCCTTGCTGCCCATGGTGCCACCTTCCATGGGGGTTGCTTACATCAGCTAATTAGCTTTGTGCTCTTCCCAGTGGCTTTGCACCCCTTGCTAAGTTCCTTTTTATAGTCCAGATAAAGACCATCCTGAGTGCATTTCTCTTCATTATCCTCTTGCTTTAATTTAAGCAGAACAATCAAATGTAGCTTTATTTTGCCTAGTGCCCTTCATGCAAATTGCATCCTCTGAACAGCTTTACAGAGTTTAATAATACCACTTAAGTCAAAGGCTCTTGAGCCAACAGTGCCAAACTTATGAGTAGGGGCATTAAGACAAGCTTCCTGGAGACTAGAGAGCAGATCTGTGTGAGTGACTGAAGCAAGTTCATTATCAAACACAGTGACAGGTGATGGTCTAGCCTCTATAAGATATACAGTGAGACAACATAGGCAATAGCTATGTTATAAGCAGCATCGTGGCTATTAACCTAGAGCGTGAGGGCATGCAGAGAAGAGAGGTAGTAGCATAAACTGAGTGATGCAGAAAGCAGAAGAAATAGTATGGGTCAAATTTGTGCAGTGCAAAGGGACCGGAAACCAGCCCAAAGGGGGCTTCACAGGCATGGGAGAAACCTGGACGGGTATAAAGTCAGCATTGCAGGCTTTATGTCAGCCCCTCCTGTCTCCCTCACCCCAGAGTAGGAGATAAGCAAAGGATGAGAAGGGAGCAGGACCAGAGTGTGGTACGCTCCACTAATTCCTGGCTGGCAGAACAGTCCTTAAGGGATTACTCTAACTGGTGCAGCTTAGAGCATCCCTAACTTGTACGAGGGGCTGCTTTGCACCCCTTCTCCCCCAGCCAGACTAGGGTTAAGGAAGGTATGAGGCTGACTTAGTCACCTTTTGCTTTTCTCCCCCAGCTGCCCTGTGCATGAGCTCAGTAAGGGTAAGATTTTTCCAAAGAGCTCAGGGCCAGATTGCAGGGTAGTGGTGAGTCAGTGAGCTCTCACTGTCCAGCTACTTCACATGTATGATTATTTCTAATGATGTCGGCCCTGGCATAGTGAACCTCTTTTCCTTTGAAAAGACACAGAAATCCAATCAACTATGGCTTTGACAAAATAAACCCTGATCCCTAGCCTCAACTACTCAAGAAGGTGAGAACATTTCCTGACACTCACACCATGAGAACATGAGTCTCTTTGTACTCATATGGCACATTGGGTTAATACTGGCAGAGGAATGTCTCCGGATCAGATTGTCAAGGGCTCAGCACCCTGCACTGGCTGGGGCTATATTTTCAAAAGAGCTCAGCTCTTAATTAGGCACCTAAACAAGGGCCAGATTTTGAGACGTGCTCAGTACCCAATATGACCACTAAATTTGGGTCCTAATAAGAGCTGGTGTGGATATCAGGATATATTCTTGCCTTCTTGAGAAGCTGATGCTAGAGATCAGGGTTTATTTTTCCAAAGCCATAGTTCTGACTGGATTTCTGAGCCTTTAGAAAGGGAACGAGGTTCACTGAGCCAGGGCTGACATCTTTAGAAATAATCATGCGTGTGCAATGGCTTGACAGTTAAAGATCTCACTGACTCACCACTACCCTGCAATTATATAAACGCATATGGAAGAGATTAATAGTGTCCCAACTCTGCCTGCTGGGCTCTCTTCTCAGGCTTGCCACAATCTTTGGTACTCTCTGACTCTTCCATCCCTGTCCTACGCGCTCCGTTGTTCATGTTATTAAACACTGTCGCCTGGAGGGCTAACCTAGTGCCTGCAGTATCATATTTGAAATACATAGACTCGATGGGACTACTGGGGTGCAGTCAGCTTTACAGCCTTTCAAGGCTGAGAAGCTGCATTCCGTGTCTTTTCTGGTGGGACATGATAAACTTAGGTCCATCTGCTATGCGTGGTGATTAGATATCTCATAAGAATAGGGTTCTGCCCCAGTGCCCTGGCCAAATTCCTCCCCCACTAAGAGCTGAGAGTCAGAGTAGCTGCCACCCTGCACCTCAGAGGTAGCTGCAGTTCAGTAATAGGTTCAATGATGCTTGTATATGTATGGGATGAAGGTTGTTACATAACTGAAAAATGCTATTTAGCAATTATACTGAAGTGCAAAGTTTGGATCGGGCTCCAAACCTCCCCCTTCCCAACAAAGTTTGTGGATTTTCAGATCCGGGGCTCTGATCCTCCCTAATATTATCTCGTGTTTCATCATCCAACCTGCACGCTTCACAGCTGCTATCAGACATTGGGAAGGAGTATTTCAAATGGGACTGTGCTACCGTTCCAGTTCAGGGTGAACTACAGCTGTGATCTCTCTCCTTCAAGTTGGAGGTGTGAATTCCAACCTAAGGAGAGGAGAGACACCCACACTAGCTCTGATCAAGCTAGTGCACTAAAAATGGAGTGAAGGTGGAGCAGCCAGAGGTCTAGCTTTCCCTATATGTACCCATTACCACACTAGGGAGGCTAGCCCCTCACGCTGCCACAGCTACACTCTGTTTAGCTTGCGCTAACACGGGTATGTCTCCCTGAGCTGGAATGCACACCTCCAGCTCAAAGTGTAGACCAAGGTTCTCAAACTTCATTGCATCACAACCCCCTTCTGACAACAAAAATTACTACAGGACCCCAGGAAGGGGGACCGAAGCATGAGCCCACCCAAGCCCCACCACCCTGGCGGGTAGTGGGGGGCAAAGCCGAAGCCCAAGGGCAAGGGGCCTGTAACCTTAGCCCCGCTCCCCAGGGCTGAAGCACTCAGGCTTGGGCTTTGGCCATGAGCCCCAGCAAGTCTAAGCCAGCCCTGGCAATCCCATTAAAATTGGGTCATGACTCACTATGGGGTCCCGACCCACAGTTTGAGAACCACTGGTGTAGACACACCCCAACCGTCTTGCCAGTGACGGGCCCAACACCTGCACTTTTCTGAGTGGAATCCCATGACTCACCCCATTTTGACTGGACTACCAGGTTAAAACATCCTCCGTTTACCAGCAGGTTCAGCTGGGTTTGGTCTCTGCTTGAGAGTCCTTTTTTTCAGGAGCTGTTCCAGAGCTTTTCAGGGGCCCAGCACTGGAACAGCTGGAGTGTTGTGGAAAGAGCTGGTCAAAAAACCCTGAAACTTTTTTCCTATTGAAAAATGCTATTTCATGGCAGAGCAGGGACTTGGATGGGGTCTTCCACATCTGTAAGTGTACTAACGGACTATCTGCTATTCTGGGGTGTCTCGGTCTCTCAGGTTTTCATGACAAAATTCTAAAGGTTTTGTTTTTGTGCCACCATGGAACAGAACAAAATTTTGAAACCTCAAAATCTGTTTGCAAAATGGAATGATTTTCCAGCCAGGCCTAGTTGTGGCTAACGTTTGAGGTGTGCTGGCAGAACTATGTGAGGGAAGATTTCCTAACATCTCATTCTGCTTACACTCTGCCTGGCTTAGCTCAATGCTAGCCGCACTTCATTACCAAGTTCATGCCAATTATAAAAAATTGCAGTCACAAAAAAAACGTGCTAAATGTGAGTTTATGTAAAACATTGTCAGCTCAGATTTGGCGTAAAATGTATATTTCCCCCCCCCCCCCCCAAAAAAAAAAAAAGCTTTTATACAATCTAATGCTGACAGAAATAATTCCTTTAAAAAGGAAATCTAACAGAGGTGATGGTTTTCTTTAAACAAATAAACATCCCCCGACAGTGCTGAAATCCTGAAATAAAAACCAATCGTAGAAAAAAGTGAAACTGAATTGCTGATTTTCATTCTCTCCTCTGAGAGAAAAGTGCAAAACCAAAAGGTATCCAGAATGAAGATTAAATTGGATTTTTAAACTCTTTACCTTTTTTAATTATTTGCAATGCTGTTAGTAATAGAGGTCATGTATTTTTCATGATGTCTGACTTTCTGACTGTGCCCTCGTATCTTCATTCGCGGTTAGCACCTTAGCTTGTAGCTGCGTATGAATAACTTTGACCAGCAGATGGAGAGTTTCCCTAAGGCCCCACACAGCTGCAGAAGTACATCAGTCTATTTTTATTTTTTTTCAAACGTTGGCTTCTTGCATGTTCTTCCTTCTGCGTTTTTGGAGTAGATTCACAAGGGTCCCCATCTTGTGGGACTCTGTTGTGTTGTGTTTGTTGTTATGGAACGTTTGTCAATTCCTGAAATTATGAAAACCATTCTACCCCCATTTCTTTATTTTGCACCTGTTAAGACACATGGTGGTGGTCACATGTCATATCGTTAGGGTTCTCCCTGTTTTAAAAAGCCTGATAAATAGGAAATGATGCATGGAATAATGTACAAGGAAATGTCTTTAAACTAATTCCTTTCTTCCGTTACAAAATGAGAAATACCTGCTTTAAAAGGCATCTTATGCAGAAAGTGTGCCAATGGATGTTGAAATGTACAAGATGTACCCATCTATCTGCTTTGAGGATTTACTCGCCAGTTGTTAATTAGAAAGCCATTGCCAGTAATTGATGCCTGCCAGTCATTACAGGCATATAACAGGACAAATTATCTCCAAAGAAGCAAATTGCTTGACTGACCACATTGCATGTGAGTCGCCTTGGGAACCTCTAACTTCAGTGAAACTTGCTAAGATTATTAATTATTTCTCTCCGGGGTAATAAACTCATATGGCACCACCAACATGTCTAAGCAGAGAAGTTCTCCAGGGGAAAAAAAGCTATATATTAGGAATCCTATGAAAAGAAACAGTATGTTATAGGATGGAAGTTTTGTATTAAAATGTTTTGATCAGATTAATCCAGTAGGATAAAGCTGCTTTGAAAAACCAGATTTTTTTTTTTAAACCATGGGCTATATTGACAATCGTGCTACTACTTTTAACATAGAAGATGTGACATCAACATCACTTGATAAATGTCGATTGATCAACAAAATCAGTGTATCTAGAGGTAAAACCAGGAAATAAGGAGTCAGCACTCCTAGTTCCTGTTCTTGGCTCTGCTGCTGATAGACACTGTGCAACTCACCCTACTTCACACAGTGTGACTTTTTTTTTAATAATAGAAACCTAGGATGGTGTGCACTGCAGGCCAATTTGCAGGTCACCACAAACACACATACAACTATTTGTAGTTACATGTGCAAATGACTGCTTAGATATCTAATGTGAGAATTGTGTGCATGTGTGTACAAATACACAATCTGTTCATGCAGTTGCAGTAACCAGGTCAGATTCCAATCTCACTTACACCTGTGTAACTGGTTACTAAGCACAGAGCATTAAGTGTTGTCCAAGCATTAAAGAACTGGTGAATTACTCCGTCTCTTGTCACTGGCATGAATGGGTATCTACATATAGACACCTACCTATGCTGCACAGGTTGACCCAAGTTTCAAGGTTCAACTTGTACATGTACAGAAGAAATTTTATTTCTTTTGTACGTTATGTAGGACCAGTCTGACTCAGACTAGAGCATCCTTTTGTGTACAAGGCTCAGACTTAAATAACCAAAGTTCATTGTGCAGCTGTGTAACAACGATGCTTGTGGGTTTATTCCAGATGCATAACTTTATTATAATACACAAGTAGAAGGTTTCAAAAGGGACTCGACTATCTTTTGTACAAATCAGCCTTCCACTTCAATAGCAAAATAGTTCTATATACAAACATGTAGTAACCACCAGGACGCAAGATGATGTTTCCTATAAAAATAACTTTTCATATTAAACTCAAGAGGACTTGATATTTTTCACGTTACTGAATTGCATTTGCACAACCATAAAGGACATCCGAAGTTACGATGGGATTGACTATTGATATTTATTGAATTGTTCATGCCAAATAAACACCTTGCAGAATCTGTAGACCACTGAAAACATTTTTTAGGGGAAGGGGGAAAAACTTAATTAGAAGAACAACAAAAATTCTCCTATGGGGAAAATGCCTGCTTGTTGCAATTCAAAATGTTGCTATCTAATAAAGAGAACACATTGGTTTCAAATCAAATGACTGAAATGTAGCTGTATTGATTAGGGGACCCTACTATGTAGTCACACACAGGGATCTTCTCAACTTGTTGAATTGTTATGACACATTAAATGTCCTTGTTCTGTAGTTTCCTAAATGGAATATTGTTTAGTTTTGAGTCAATTGGTTGAACGCAAGGTGTAAAGCTAAACAGCCAATCTGTTACATTCGCGCATAGTGTCTCTCTCTGCCCAGGAATTAATGTTTATTATCAGAATAGGCTGAAGTGCATAAGCGTACATGTTTCACTAATGTATCATTTAAAAGTAACACCCTGTTAAATTTCATTTTGAAATCACTTCATATGTTTTTTCTCTCCCTCTCTGTAAATTAACTTGTTTTCACTTACATAAGAGCCATGTAATTATTCTGCTTCATCATTTAGTATCTTGAACGCATATAATGGGGCCATTCTAGTCCTCAGGGGATACAATTGGTGGGTGCACATAAAGGGGTCATCTTAGAGCCTGATCCTGTAAGATACTGAGCACCCTCAATTTCCATGATGGTGGGAGTTGAAGGCACTCAGCACTTGGCAGGATTAGGCCTGTTGCCCCTGAGTCAGCAAGGTATTTAAGCACATCCTTAACTTTAAATGTGTGAGTAGTGCCATTGACTTCAGTGGGACCATGTACATGCCTAAGTACCTGGCTGAATCAGGGCTTTAATCCTCGAGGACTTTAGCTTTATTTCTAAGGAGTTACTCGTATGGCAGGTCAGCAGCAGAGAGTCTGGGGGCGGGGGGGATGAACAGAACTTTAAGTAGTCTGGTAGATCACTCTGAATCAAATGTAAATGATGGCCAATGCAATCGCCCTTTCTCACTCCTCTGCCCCCGTCTCACCTTCCCAAGCAAACCTCCTCCCAGGATGCTGCCGCTTCTCTTCTACTCTGCCCTTGTTGACATTATCTAGTAACTCGAGCAAGAAGCTGCTACAGTTGAAGGAATCCAGGCGGTCACAGGGGGCATCATAATCTGGGCTTTCAGAATCCATGTATCTTCTTCCAGGGTGCTGGCGTTTCTCCAGGTCTTGGTTGCCCAGATCCAGCCCGTCATCCCAGCTCCTCTTGCCAGGGTGCTGACGCTTGTTGTAAATCAGAGACCTCTTGCCCGGGTGTTGCCTTTTGGATAGTTCATTCAGATAGGCCAGTTGGGTGTGAGGAATATCAACATACTGGTCCCACAGTGACCTCCTGCCAGGATGCTGCCTCTTCTGCAGCTCCATGTCACTGTCAAGGTCGTCGTCTTCCTCCCTTTTCCCTGGATGTTGTCTCTTCTGAGTTTCTCCATAAGACACTTCTTCCTCATCTTCCCTTTTCCCAGGGTGCTGCCTCTTCTCTAGGTCACTGGGGAATCTCTTCCCAGGGTGTTGTCTTTTGGAAAACCAGTCTGGCTGAGGAGCGCTTGTTTCTGTCCAAGGAAATGACCAGCGTTAATGAACTTCCGTGATTATTGTTATCATCTGGAAGCTGAACTATGAGCTCCCTGGGGTATATTTATTATGGCTCTGGAGGGAGCATAGGGTTATATTCCACTCCCCGTCACACCACTGTAAACCTAGAGCAACTCTGTAGACTGGAATGCGGTTACTCCTAATGGGGTAGCCAAGTGCAGACTGGCTATGATTATTTCAGCAAGGATGGTTTAAAGGAAAAAAGTCCAGTCTGGAAAAGAATTGGGAGGGAATCCAGTGATAGGACCCAATATGCTATTCTAGTGCATTGCTCCATAGATATTTGGGGAAAGGGGAAGCTGTAGAGTCAGGCCAGGGGCTGCAGGATACATGCACAGGGGGAGGAGCTGAGTTGCAGTGCCAGCGGAGGTGGGTACAGGGCAGGAGCTGCACGCCAGGGAAAGTGATAGGGCTGAGTGGCAGGTAGAGGCAGGGGAGTAAAGGACATCTTGAAAGTTCGGGGACTCAGTGCAGCCAGTTCTTATGATTTTATTGCATGTCTTGCAATATTTGTACCTTTTCTTAAAGCCCCAGCTCCTGGATTCATGTGACTACCTGAGAATCTTTCATTAAAAAAAAAACCCAGTAAGTTTCTAGGAAGGGTGGGGGTGGGCTTTCTAGGGCCAGCTCCCTTCTCCCTTTGCTTCTGGCAGCAAGATCTCCAGCTACCTGCACCTTTTCTTGCACAGGCTCCCCATCAGGGCCAGCTTCGGCTGCTGTGGCTGCTGGGAACAGAGGATTTTTGAGATGTTGCCAGAGGCAGCCTGGGCACTACGTGGAAATTTGACCCCTTGCTGTCAGACACGGGGAGTGTGAGTGGTAAGGAGTAGCTGATGGCCAGATGGCAAGGAGGCTAACAGGGAGTAGCTGAGAGTACGCTTGCCCTGGTTTAACTTTAGAGCTGCCCCTGCAGGACCCTTCTCTACAAGCAGGTTATTTCATCATAGTGATTCTACCATCCTCCTCTGAAGCATCTTCTACAGGATGCCAGACTAGGTGGAGCATTAGTCTGATCTGGTGCAGCAGTTCCCAGGTAAAAGCTAGTAAAGCTCCCTAGGGAAGAAAACATCGTTTCCTGATTTCTCTTTTTGTCACACCTGGCCTAACTCTTTCCCCCTTTTATTTATTATTTACAGGAAAGAAAAACAGACCCCAGAAATTAAGCACAATGAAATTAAAGATCTCCATCTAAGTAACGTGCTAAAAGCACCAATGTCACGTCTACCTTTATTAGTCTCTTCCCCCTCTTCTGCTGTCTTGAGGATAGACCGAAGGATGATGCTTTCTGCCCTTTGCAGGATGTCATCCAAATGGCTTCTATCTCCATTCTCGTTTGCCTCTGGAATGGGCTGCCCCAGACTGACACAGACACTGGAGAAAGTCAGGGAGAGCAGCAGCAGCCGGACGGATGTCATTGTGGGAGAGAAGTTCCTGCAACTTTCATCGGAAAGTAAAGGACAAGGGAGGGCAATGGAACAAAACCAACAACAATTACAACGTTCCCGGTAACTCAGGAAGCAGCCTGGGAAAGTAGAAAGCATTCAAGCGCTCTGTGCTGCTGCAGAGACTGGAGTTTGTCAAGGAAATGATTTCCTGTCCCTTTTTAAATTTTCTGACCGCTCTCTCACTTTGTTTTGAAGTGCTCCAAAGAATTTGTAAATTCTTTGTAGGTAATGTTGAGGGCAAGTTTACGTTCTGGACAGAACAGCTATTTGGGTTTTAAATGTCATATAAATTTAGCATTTTAATATTTTTTTATCAGACTAGAATAGTCTTCCCTTTTGAAACTGTTAGCCTATTGTTTTGTATTTTACACATGCATGTATACCTGCCCCAGGGACTGCTTTCATTAAATAACTCCCTCTCTGAAACTAAAGGACTGCTTTAAAATAATCCCAGGGTTTGCAGCACTGTTTCTGTTCCGCCTTTAGTTAGAAATCAACTTTAAATAAGCAACTGAGTTGTTTGCTTCTCGTGGGTACGCACTCAAAAAAGGGTGAGTGTGTGAGAGAGCGATACATACAATATATTTGGGCACTATTAGGTCAGGGATTGTCGTCTGCGTGTGGATAGCACCTACCACTTTTTGGTCAAGTCAACTAATAAAGAATAATATCACATTTTACAACCCACATGCATAAAAATAGTATCTACATTTGTTCTGATCGGTCTCTGGAATTCCTGAAGCACCTAGCACATTTTATCTACATTCTGAGCCTTTTTATACCAAGCAGGGAAGTTGATTTCTGAAACCTATGTCACTACACGTTCCTTTTAGCTAAATAACATCCCTAGCAGACTTGTTCAGTGAAAGGAATACACACTCTACTAAAAGTTTTACAAGACAATACATCCGTTTCAAAACAGAAAACAAGTGTTACCTCTCTTAATGGCAGGCTTCTATTACCCTCTGACAAAATCCTTGAAGAGTGGCTCTAACAGTAGCATGCTGAGGAATGCTATGCTGTCCAGTACAATCTCAAGAAGAAAAGTTAAAGTAGGCAGCTTAAAAATTTATAAATTACCTGGATTGTGTTTTGTGGTTTTGGTTGATCTTTCTCCCAAGAGGCTCTTCAGTTCATTCCTTCTTTAGAAGTATTTGCACATCTGAGCTTCAGAGTTTTCCTTCTTTACTACAGACACTTGCAGTATCCAATCGAATGGGTGTGAAGTTCTCTTTGCATGGCTAGCGCCTTCCTACTTATATTGTGCCGCCTCTGGACCCATTATGCAAATAGCTTTGAGCTAATTTAGTTGAGGTAGCTTTTTTTTTTTTTCATTGATGTCAGAGATCTGAGTTTTGGACGCACTTTAAAACTGACAGTTGTTTGCCAACCCCCTCGTATTAGCCCTGGACTCCAAATGCTGCTATATTTCATCCCCTAAGGGGATTATCCTGGATCTTATGCAGCACAGAAAGGAGCTGCTTTTATTTTTTTTTTTTCCCTTCCTTAACCTGAGAAGCTCCTATGCCTTATATTAAGCAAGCAGTGCAGAATAAAGGCAAAGGGACAGGTAATTTACCATGCTAAGGAAACAAAACCATGGGGGTGGGGAAGGAACACACAGGGCTAGATTTATACCAGCTGAGAATCTGCCACAATATCCTGAGTGGCTACAAAAACTCTATTTAACTTCTAATTCCATCTTTTCTTAGAGACGCTGTTCATAAACAATATGCTAGAATTTATAAGGCGTAGCAATGGCTATCAAAATGCTACATAAAGAACTTATTTATTTATAACTCGCAATAATTCCCCTCTAAATAATCTATTTTAAACTATTTCCACATACGTAGTCAACATATAAACCAGATAGCCAAACTTGGAAAGTTAAAAATGGACTGTATTAAAAATTAAGTACAAGAATATAAAGAAGTCTCAGAGAAAAATATAAATTAAAGCATCACTAGTAGAACCTGACTTCTTCTTTGTAAAGAGGTAAGACAGAAAGGTATTTGGGGGTGGGGGAGAGAATATATCTTTTTCTAAGGTTTTTCGTCTAACCCCTACCACCAGCAAATAGACAGAGGAAGATTAACAGTTGACTCTAAAACACACACAGCTAATTAAGTCCCAGTAGGGTGCAAATAAAGGGCTAGCTCTTCCAAAATTGTTATTCATGTGAGTAATCTTTCCTGAGTGTAGTGGTCCTGTTGACCTCAGTGGGGTTATTCATATGAGTAAGGATTACTCACAGGCGTACTGGTTTTCAGGCTTTGACTCCAAGTTATTAATTTGAGTTTTTCAAATGAAGGGATGGAACCAAGTGAAATTAACATTCTTCTGAATTCCCATTTATTAACACATTGTCACAAACACAGACTGGGCCTTGTATATTCTTTTCTTTACTGTTATCAAAGAGTTTAACGATAAAGTTGTTTTTCCTCTGTAGCAGTTGCTGACAGAAACCAGCCACCAGATCTGCATGGATGCTGTTGCCCCTTTCCTGCATGTGCCACTAGCATTTAACTGTTCTCCAGGGTGCTATACTGAAACCAGGATCAGAAGGTATTTTGGACATTCTTACAATACACTGGACTTAAGTCCATATCAGACATGTGCACAGGTCTCCTGGTCCTGATCTGGCCTTACAAAATTGTATTTGTTGCTACTCCGACTAATTTGTGAATGGAGCCCACGTGGAGCATCATCTGAGGTGTATATTGGGGATCAGGAATCCCTGGTATGTGGGCTGGCCCTTGACTTTGTAGCACAATTGTACCAGTTTAACTGTCTTTTGAGCCTTGCATCTGGGAGAGAAAAGGCAGCATTTGGCATGTGAATCACTAATGGAAAAATCCTATAGAATTGAATATGGATGAAGCCAATAGCTTTCTATAGAAATTACCATAATGCCCATTGAATTTAATAAAAAAAGTTAACTTTTCTGTAGCTTTTTTGCAGAATTTTCTATTCAACTCTAAATGATAGATCAAAAAACCTACAGAGAGGTTATAACTGTCTGTTAAATTCTCTAGGAATTGCAAATGGAGCCAGAATTTCATCCAAGGACTCTTCCATGAGGGATTTCGGTCACCGGTTGAATTTCGGCTTACTATCTAAAGTTATCTTCAGGAATGAATGAGATACAACATATGCAGTCATGTCTGATCTTAGTTACAGCAGTGAAAATCTGAGTCAAATCCCATTTCACAGACACAAGTATAAATCTGGAGTAACTTCATTCCATGGAGTTTCTCTGGATTTAAGCTATTTAAACAGTTTTTTGTAAAGAACTTCTCTTAAAATTAGCATTTTTTCTTTTTATTGGGATCAAAATCCTTTTCCTTAAAGAAGTCTGAGCAGCGATAAAAAGATGCCTTATAAGCAAAACAGATTCACAGCTTTATAAAGCTGCTGTCATCTCTAATCTAAGAATCTGTCAACATTGTTTGCAGTATAACAAACAACATGACCCAAGATCTACAGGGTCAATATTGCAAAGAAATTAGATTCAAGTATCATCAGGCTACTTTACTGTAACTGAGCAGTTATACTTCTTATAAATAATAAAGAAACCCCATCAAAAACAGCAGAGACTCTAGCACAGACTAAATTCATAGGGCAAGTGATTTTCAGAAAGCGTTAGAGCTTTTCAGAAATCTGCAGAATGCCGATTTAGGGTTTTAAGAGCCTTCAGTTATTTCAGAGAGGTGCTTGTTGAAGAGCAAAAAACATCTATTAATGTATAGCTTAGGTGTAAGTTTACGCAACCACTGGCCTGATCCAAAGCCCATAGAAGTTAATGGGAGTCTGTGGCCAGTATCCTGACTTCCAACCGTGTCTTTAGACTATAGATCCTCAGCTGGTGTAAATCTAGCCCTTTGTATTCCCATTGTTGTGTTTCCTTCTATGTATTTGAATGATCTGATTCTTTTAAAATTCTGCCACTTTTACTGAGGGCCAAATCCTGGTCCTTGAGGTAGCTAGACAGGTGAAAATTATATAAGGGATGTAAATCCTCATGCTTCAGAGTATAAACCATTCACTCTAGTGAAGTTAGGAAGCAATCTCTGTGACACAAAGTTCCCTTGGCAAAGGGTCTCCTGTTCCTTGCAAACAGCTCTCACCTCAGACCTGACAAACTCACATACACCAAATAATTCTCTCTGGACATTTCTCCATAAAGAGAAACAGTAAAAGATCTACAGAAAGCTCGTGACTTGTCAAGATTCATAATCATTGTGAGATGTGCACACGGATGATAATGGAATAAAAATTAGTCACAAGGGGTTAATGGCTCAGTGATGGTCCATTCGAGTATTGTAACCATTTGTAGTTAAATTGGGACGTATCATAAAACAGAAGGAGGATTATTTAAATGCCCACAAGTGTTGTGTGGTTTACAGGAGTGGTAGTTTAAGGTAAAACTGGGGTACACTGCACCTGTGGGGACAGAGGATCTGGGATTTCTGTGAGAGGCCAGATATTGCGGAGGAATGATTCAAAAGGACGCAGGGACTGGGATGCACCTATTAACCTGCAGAGCCAAGTTGGGCTGGCATAGCCCCGAGGAGAGGCTTGAGTCAGTGGTGGAAAGGCTGCTGGTGGTAGGGAGCTGACACCCAGCCAAGCATGACTAAGTCTCCCTCATGCTGGAGGCAGGGGGTAAGAAGGTAACTCTCAGTCCTGGGTGCCCCAAGAACTCTCTGTTCCGATGAGCAGTTTATTGCCCATAATTGCACCATTCTCTGAAGCATCATTATTGACCACCGTTGGAAGGCAGGATACTGGACTAAATGGACCATCTCATCTGATACGGCCATTCCTGAGCACAGGAGCTGTGCAGAGGGGAACCACACAAGTTGGAGATGTAAAGTGTTGTAGCTCCCTTGAAGTCAATGACATTTGTGCCAGTTTGCACCAGCTGAAGATCTGGCCCTCAAATCTCCTCCTTCCACTCCCTCAGTTCAGAGGTTGGTCACAAAGCACCTGACTTTCCTTTTCCAGGGGTTGCAATAGCATATGTGGACCATGATGCATCTCCTACACATGGGCCTAGGATAACAGAACCATTTAGCTATTCATCCACTGGCCAGACTCCAAACCTCCCAGTGTGTAGGTCCATGGTGGAGGTTCCTGCTGGTGAGCACAGCCCTGAGCTAGTACTGTGGTGGATGCACTATAGATACCATAGACGGTCATGTTCCCAGGGTTAGGAAGGCCCCTATCATAACTTTTCTGCATCCAGCTCCTCAATGTGTAGCAGAACAGCACTGATTCGTCTGTATTCAAGATCATCATCTGCAGCCCTGACCTGGGACAGAACATTTAGCCCTGGAAAGTTTGTGGTTGTTTTTTAAGACAAAAAACACTACCTACAGTTACAATGGCCCTACGCTATTTTTTCTCTCTGCTGCTGCAATCAGCCAGGGAAGAGAGCTAGGGAGCAAACTCTAGGCTTTACCACCCAAGGAAGGAAAGCAGTGGAGCAGAGACCTGGGGGGGGGGCTTCTGTCTCATGAGCTGGGGCTGGAGCAGGGAATCTGCATTCACTAGTTGGAAAGGGTGGGGAAGGAAGCATGAAAATAATATTAAGAAAGAATGTTCTAGAAAAGAGAAGGTCAGAAACCCAAATGACCAATAACAATGCAGATGACAGTGAGCCCCCAGCAACACAGGAGCCATCAATAGAACAGCCTCTGTGGAATCAAGTGTAGATTTTATACTTCAGTCATGTTCAGCATGAGGTGCAGCATTTCCATGCCCAGTGTGGTAAATTTCATAACCATCTTTGGTCATCCTGTCATCTACTTCCTCCAAATCCCCACTACTGCAACCTCATTTAACAACCATGCGCCATGGCTTAGATTGTGCCTAGCCCCGCCCCACACCCCAAGTGCAGCCAGACTGCCTAAGGGCAAGGTGGGTGAGAAAGGACTGGACAGAGCTGAGCTGGCAAAGGGTGAGGGGAGCAGCAAGGACAGCTCCGGTCCATGCTTGCCCAGTGCTCCCACTGGCATTGGAACTGCCTCACGCACAATGCTTCTGGGAACAGCTGCCAGTGTGTAGCCCCTCTTGCAATGTGAACAGTGGCTTAAAGCTACAGCCTGGGTCTACAGTAGCTCACTTTTCTTTGTGGGGGCGTGACGGGTTGGATCACAGAATCCCCCTGGGAGCTGCTACCTGATGTGCCAAGACTACTTCTGCTCCTGCTTTCCTGCCCTGCCAGCTTAGGACTCCAGCACCCTGCCTGGTTTGAGCCAGACCCGCTAGCCTGCTGCAAACCCAGACCCAGGTCTGAACCACATCCCCTAACAGCTGTAGGCTTAACTGAAGGCAGCTTACAGAAGTGTGCCTGTCTTTAACACTCAGATGCCCAACTCCCAATGGGATCCAAACCCTAAATAAATCTGTTTTACCCTGTATAAAGCTTATACAGGGTAAACTCATAAATTGTTCGCCCTCTATAATGCTGATAGAGAGATATGCACAACTGTTTGCCCCCCTCCCCAGTATTAATACATACTCTGGGTTAATTAATAAGTAAAAAGTGATTTTATTAAGTACAGAAAGTAGGATTTAAGTGGTTCCAAGTAGTAACAGACAGAATAAAGTGAATTCCCAAGCAAAACAAAATAAAACACACCAGTCTAAGTCTAGTACAGTAATAAAAACTGAATACAGATAAAATCTCACCCTTAGAGATGTTTCAATAAGTTTCTTTCACAGACTGGAGCTGGACACCTTCCTAGTCTGGGCACAATCCTTTCCTCTGGTACAGCCCTTGTTCCAGCTCAGGTGGTAGCTAGGGGATTCCTCATGATGGCTGCTCCCCTTGTTCTGTTCCACCCACTTATATATCTTTTGCATAAGGCAGGAATCCTTTGTCCCTCTGGGTTCCCACCCATCCTTCTCAGTGGAAAAGCACCAGGTTAAAGATGGATTCCAGTTCAGGTGACATGATCACATGTCCTGTGAGACCCCAAGCCTTCATTCCTCCCAGCCTGACTCACAAGAAGGCCTGAAAGCAAACAGAGCCATCCACAGTCAATTGTCCTGGTTGATGGGAACCATCAAGATTCCAAACCACCATTAATGGCCCACACTTTGCATAACTACAGTAGGTCCTCAGAGTTATATTTCATATTTCTAGTTTCAGATACAAGAGCGATACATTTATACAAATAGGATGACCACACTCAGTAGATTATAAGCTTTGTAATGATATCTTACAAGAGACCTTTTGCATGAAGCATATTTTAGTTACATTATATTCACACTCTATATATAGAGTGCATCACAGGGGGTTCCCCCTTGAGGGGATATTTGAAATATTTTCAGATTCATCAAGCCAAGGATACTCCAATATTCTACTGAAACCAAGAAGTTCAGACAGCTTCCATGAACACATGCACACCAAATTAGCTCATGGAAAAACTAATAACTTGGTATTAAAAATCTGTTCTCCACATGAATGTATTTCATTCTGGGCTGAATAGAATCTCATTTGTTCACTTAACATGTGGCAGGTCAACATAGTGTGTCCCTTGGCTCTCTGGAGATGATGTGATGGCTAAGACATAAGGCTTTAATTTTGATGTTATGGTGTAATGGCCAGGCAGCTGGGATTATGCTATGTGTCTTCTACAGACAGCTCCATGTGGTGTTGAAACATTACAAGTGTCAGCTGGAAAAAGACCTCCGTTCTTGGGACAGATCAGTCTTCTCTTTCAGGTCTGAAATGTGGTGTTCTCTGCATTCATGAGCACGGTAACTGTGGCTTAGTTGCAGCAGGAGCTCTGGCCTCGGAGAAAGCCCTTATCAGGGCTCTAAAAGCATTGATACAGTCTGGAATCTGTGGAGGATCTGTTCACCCACTCTCCATCCAGTGCTGTCCCCTATGCTTCTGGTTCCTTCATCTGTGTATCAGACTACATCAACTTTAATCAAAAGTGGATGGCCCCTGGAAAGATAAACAGGCCAGATTCTCTCCATTGTTATGCTCCTTGTGCAGTCATTTGCATTAGCACAAAATGAATGCACAGTGGGTATAAAACACCACCAAATGCAAATGGCCATGCCTTACACTCACTTTGTACAGGGGTAAATGACTACATAAGGTGCAGGTCAATGGCGAATTGGGCCCTAATGTTTTTATACCCTATCTCCTATTTGTTTGCTGGCCAAAGCAACAAGATGTCCTGTGATACCACCATGGAATTAAAGAAGTAATTTTACTAATTAGTACATTAAACAGGGGACTGGAGGGGAAGAGGGAGGAAGAATTGCATTTGTTTCATACAGGCCTTTATAAAAGTAAAACACAACACCGTATTATTAAAAATTCAGCTGAGCTGATGGCTTCCAGCAAGGCTGTCCTGATAAGCCATTGAAGCCAAGCATGCCTTCCAAATTAAAAAGATGAGGATGTTTTTGTCATGTGTCTGAAGGCTTCAGTAATTCTGAATGGATTCCTAATCTCACTTAGGTATAGCTTTTTCCCCCCTTCAGTTCATCACCTTTTCTCAATCATATTAGCCTAGTTATCAAGTCCTTTAAGGCCTTCAAAAGCAACTGGTTTGTAACATTTCAAAGTAGTAGTTAGCTGCTGAATCACAAAGCACCAAGTTGAAGTCAGTGGAGCTACAATGATTTACCCCATCTGAGGACCTGGCCTAGGAGCCTTCAGTTCTGTGTAAACATTTATTTGTACCATAAACATTGCTGAACAATTTATTGATTGTGTTTTTTCAGCACTTGTGGCATTAGGCCACAGCCCAGCCCTTCATTCCTAGACTTCATTTCCCTGACGTTTTAATGTGATCCTACCTTCCTAATGGTATCTATCATGTCGCCCTTCCTCCTGGCTCAGGCAATGGGATCTGTGTCCGTCTGTCAGAAGTTAACTGTAATCTACAAAGTCACCAGCAGAAGGTGCTATATAGCTGCACAGGCAACACTGCTCCCCTCCTCTCCAGCCAAGCGCATGGATTCCTTGACAGGTCAGATGTCCCCCACCCCGGGTGAGCTGCCGTTCCAGGCTCACTCTCAGAGCTCCCATCACAACACCCAGCGAGGAGGGGCTGTGATTTAATGTGTTCAGACCACGGTGTAGCACCCATGTACCACATACGGTTAGAGCATGCAGCGTGACAAATGGAATGCTGAGGAGAAGACAGCAGGAACCCTTCCCTCGTGCCCCTGGCTAGGCAGGTACAAGCTAATCTGGGATTCACACTGAGAGAATGGCATCGGACAAAGAAATTCCTTGACACCTCAGGCAATTTAGAGGAGTGATTGTCCCAGTAGCCAGGGATTGCAGGAGGCAAGGACTCCCCAGCTGTGCCCATTTGCGCCTGGGAGTGCCCTTTATGTATGATAGGAGGGGCATGGCATAGTGCTGCTACACTGGCACTGCACTGCCAGAAATTCCCTTTAGCCAGAGAGACTCTTCAGGGGGTGGGTTAAACTGTCCGTCTGACTGTTTTAGGCCCAAGAGTCAGGCACATACTTCATTGGGGTTGTGTGGGATGAATTCAACAGCCTGGGGCCCCCACATTTCCTTATTCCAGCCATCCTTTCAAAAAAAGACAGTCCCTAAATGCATCAGTTCAAAGAGAATGTGACTAATTGTGCAGTGCGGGGTGAGGAAGGAGGTCTGTTTCATTTATCATTAATAAAATAAGTGTCCGGGTAGAGTTTAAATAAAGGGATCCCATTAGAGGAAGCCAGTTAGAAGGCACAAGATCCTGCCTTCCCGATGCACCCCTGAGCAGAGATCCTCTAGTGGTGTAAAATGTGTCCCTCCATCGATTTCAATGGATCATTTGATTTCAATGGAGCTCTGCCAATTTATACCAGCTGAGAATCAGACTCCAGTGACTTTCTAGGTGATTAATGCCATGTATTATTGTGTTAAAAAGCATAGCATAGTTTTTAATGAACTCCTTTAAAGTGGGATGTTTATATTTAAACATTTCCAAAGGACTTTTGTTTTATTAGCAATACTTTTGCTTTCTTACCTGAGGCAAATAGTCTTTTTTCATCTACTAATTTATTGTATCACCCAGCCTTTGCTGTATTAAATTTTCTTCTGAAACTGATCTTTCTATGTAAAAGATGTCTGGAGGTTGAATTTATTAGTGATAAAATGAGGTGCCCTTTCATCCCACTCTCTGCACAATTACTCATGATCATTTTGAACCGACGATTTTAGGGAGCTGTTTTTCTGAAATTACAGGGCAACATTTGGTGCTGGGTTTTGCCCTCTGAAGCCTTGAGGTTGCACAGGGGCATATCTGCTATCATGCCAGCACTATCATGCTGTGATATGATTCAATGATTATGAATTAAAATGCAAGGGACATATACCATGAAGCATCAACCATCAACTGCTTACTGCCTGGAGTTAGGAAGAAACTTCTCCCTGGGTAGATTATTGAAGAATTGTCCATTGTGGGTTATTGGCCACTGCTGGAGATGGGCTACTGAACTAGATAGACTGTTGGTCTGATTTGAGATAGCAGTTCCTGTAATGTAACAGTTGCTATGGAAACAGCTCTTCTTTTATTGAACTGTTGAATTAAAAAAATTGTCATGTGAAATTAATGTGCAGCCTGCTGGAGTGAGTGTGACTCTCAGTAAAATGGACCGGAGAGTTTAAGTGATTTGCCCAGCTTCACACATCCTTTCAGTAGAAGAGTTGGGAACAGAATCCAGGAGCCCATTCTCCACTCTAATCACGTACCGTTTGGCAGAATTCCCCCATTCACCATGACAAATATTTCATAATGAATCACAAAGACCTGTGCTTTTCTACTTAAAAATAGTAGCTACATGCCATTGCTTCCATCTGTAAGCTGGAGAGAAATATCCATCTTAGATATTTATAGCATGTCATTCCTTGTAGTAGGTACAAATTATCACTGTGATCAAGAATTCTAGCTCCTGTCTCTTGAAATTATTGCATTGTCTCAGTTACCCAGATGATGTTTCAACATTTCAAAATGGCAGCAAAACTGGGTTGTTCTCTCTGGAGTCTCCTTTTTTTTTTCCTTACACTGGTGTAAATCAGAAATAAATCCATTGCAGTAAGTGGGGTTTCATGAGCATGAATGAGAGGAAACTCAGACCCTCTCTCTCTCCCAGGAGAATCTGAAATTGTTTTTAAGTTGAATCTCCCCTTCTGATTTGCTCCTTGACTGGGACTAAAGAAGGAGACAATGAGGAAGACTACTGTCATGCACAGTTCATGAACAGCTGCCTCTATCTCTGACACATGGGATGATGGCATCCAAAACATAAATTCTCAGGTTTCAGAATGTAAACTGGTCATCCTGTAGGCAGGGGTGAGAGGATCTTCCTTGCCCAGGATATTACATTGCACAATTATCCAGGTGAATTTTTGTTGTCATGGAAGGGTGGCTCCACCTTCTTCCTCCTCTATCTCTTCTACTTCTTTATTTGTGTAGCATCACAGGTGTGCCAGTCATACATTACTGAAACATCAGATACTGGTCATTGCAAGAGGCAAGATTCCAGAGCAGGCGGTCAAGTGATCTGCCCTGATCTGGAAATGCATCCATGCTATTAAAATGTGTCTAGCCAATGCAGACTAAAACACCTATGGGCCTGGTTACATATGAAGTCACTTTGTGCAAGCCTGCCCCAATGAAGTCATAAGCAGAAGCTGCATAACTGGGCCCCTGTGTAACAGGTATGCCCAGCTATATGAGCACCACTGCAGAGACCTCAGGAGAATGTGCCATATCCCATCTGACTTCATTTCAGGTACATCAGAAAACTGGGGAATAATAAATAAGAATATTTAGCTGGGAAGGGCAAATCTATGAGACTGGGGAGAGAGCTCATTTTCCGTTGGCTCTATTCTTGTTCTAGCCTCAGGCTCTGTCCATGGTGCTGAATGCTCATGCAGCTACTTCATTCAAACCCTGGCAGGAGATTTTTGGTTTTGTTTCTGACTCGGGGCGTGATGCCTGACCCACACTTCTCTGGGGTAGCTGCTGAGTTAGGTCATGTGACTGAACTGCAGATGAGTATTTGGGAATTAACATGACCATGTATACACAGTGTGGTTTAAGACTAAATGGGGCCCTGATCCAATACAACAGGAGAGCTTTGGTTTCTGTGGGGCCCTTCAAATTCTTGCCCTACCTTCCCATGCAGAAAACTAATCAAAGGGCCTCCAACTTATTACATGATTATGGCATTCCTTGCCATCCCTTCTGCTTCCTTATCCTCCCTGATGGCGGTGAGGAGGCTCACCACCCCCATCTGATGCCAGATTTTCTGGATTCATGAGCCCCTGCCTAGTTCAGGGTCTGGATTTGTGGATCCTGCCTTAATCACTGCTGAATATGGCCCATCTCTAGTTGCCAGTTAACCCACAAGCTCTCAGGTGTCAGACATAGAAGCTGGTTCTGGACCCCCTTGAATAGTTTATTCAGATGCCAAAAGAAAGTTTTTGGTTCCATAATTTAACAGTTAGCTTATGGAAGGCCAGTGTTTTAGTGTGACTGAAACACAGGCTAACACCTCTGAGCAGGCAAATTCTACACAAAATAGTAATTTTTTCTGGATAAATATGGAAGAATCCTCTTCTAAGAAATGTTTTCTGCACCCTTTCCCCATCATTTAGAACTGAAGGATTACCGCTTGCAGACCCATAAAACCGTGAGTTCGCTAAATCCCACATGAACATACAAGTGAAATCTCTACCTTACAAGGACAAAATGATCTCAGTTTGGCATTTTAATGCCAAGGCCACAAGCCAGACCATCCTATGCAACTGAGCAACCATCGAGAAAGTGGAAAAATCTTTCGTTCCTTTGAAAACAAAGACAATCACAGGACTAGATCATCTCAGGAGTGAGATTCAGCATATTATCCTTCTAGAGGAGAACCTCAGGTCTAAAACACTGTTCCCTCACCCCATAGAACTCCCTCAGTGGAATTTGGAGGGCAGGGGTTGGGGCAGATGTGTTTGGAGCCAAGGGCCAAAAGAACACCATGGCATCCTCTCCAGCGGATCATGTAGTGGAAATCTCATTTCCACTGTTTGTCCAGCTGTACCCCTAAAGACTGGAGGGGGTGGATTCATTGGAATCTTTTGCAGAGTGAACCTTGCAGAGTTTCTTGATCCCTTAGGAGGAGAGTGTCTGGGCACTTCTTGCTCACAACCAGTGTGAGGAGCAGGCCAACACATCATCAGGCATCAGGAAAAGCAAAAGCCTTTGGGAATATTATTACTGATTCATGCTACTGAACAATCCCTACAAGCTCTAATACTGAATCCTACGGTACTGTAAATGTCACAGAAGAACAAAAGCCCAGCAGAGGTCCTAACTGTGAAATCTTTCAGTTGCTGCCTCACTCTTCAGAGACGATCGGAATGATACAACCTAATTTGATAGCTGCCAGCCTGAGAGTTTTGGACACTTTCATGTTTGCAAAGCTACAAGCTTAATATCTTGAATTCCTTGAAACTAATAGGAATCCCTTTGAGGAAACTTAATATAGGCAGAGAGTAGATATTCTGGCTTGGCTAATGAATAGGACTGGTACTGAATGAGATGAGGGCATTAATTTATGAGCAGGGAAGTTCTTAATAGAATTACTGAGCAAATTCCACATGGAGTGCAAACAAATCCCCTTAACAATTTACATCCATAAAGAGCAGAGAAGGCTATTGTGCTTGGAAGCGAGGAAAAAACTTCCATACAGTTCAGAACTGCATTTATTTATATTCC
Organism: Chelonia mydas; assembly: GCF_015237465.2. Classification (NCBI taxonomy): domain Eukaryota; kingdom Metazoa; phylum Chordata; order Testudines; family Cheloniidae; genus Chelonia; species Chelonia mydas. Next base: position 19,030,025 of record NC_057853.1, on the reverse strand, counting down.
CTTTCAGCAACATGTCACTTATATCAGCTAAACTGATTTACAGTTTAATGAGAAAGCAAAACCAAGGCATTATGACATTAATCCCACATATCAGTTCGCTGACAGACTTTTCAATACTAAACAGCATATTATGAAGTCAGCACTTGACAGGATTAATTGTATACTTAAGAGTCAGTTTAACTCACAGTTTGTTCCTTCTGGGGTAGCAGTGGTTCAGAATTAAAGATCTCAGCGGATCTCACTGTAATGTTTCTTTATTTTGTAATTAACTCTGCCATGTTTATGCAAGGTCATTTTTATAGGATTCCAGTAAAATGGGGCTGTGAATGCACCACAAAGAGAGTGAACAGTCATCTTCAGAAAGGACATCCTTATGAGCTTGGGTGGCAGAATAAATTGTCCAGTGCCCAACTAGTGTGTTTCAAACAAAACAATGTTGCCTAATGAAATAGACAAGGCAGAACCCAATACCACTGGGCACTAAAAGCAACAGCTGTCCGTTCTGTTGTCTCATCACTGCTGTTAATGATGGTGCACCAGTCAAGAGATCCTTATTCAGTTCCAAACAGGGAATTAGTCATCGGAAAAAGCAAATTTCAAGAGTTCAGTATGACTTATAAAGAAGTTACTGCTGAGCTGTGGATAAACTCATGATGCAGGAAGGAAGCAGAATAATGGAGAGATTTGATTTATGAATGATAGAAAAGGCAGATTTCCAGCTTGCTCTTAAGTAGCAAACAGGTAGGATTTTCTGATTCATACTGTTCGTCTCATACCTTGTCTAGGACAAGTGTGGGTTGGTATATTGGATGTTGCTATTTCCCTTAAACAGTGCACTCCTTACAAGGGTAATGTATTAGCTCATTTCTTCTGTGCTACTTTAAGTCATTTGGATGAATTATTTTACCCTTGACGCTGACACACCCTAATTATCCTGGCAGAGCTCAAAGGATGGGAGCAGAGAAGAGAAAATAACAGATTTAACATTTGGAAAAAACTATTTGAAAATGCTGAGTGGAGTTTTCAAAAGCGCCTAGCATTGACTTAACGCTGCTCTCTTAATGTTAACACTGAAACTACCGTCGGCTTCAGTGGAGCAGTTTGGCCAAAACTGAACACTTTTGATAATCTTGCCCTATGTTCCCTAGCGAGATACTTCCCCAAATGTCATTGGATGTGAGGAAGATCTCAGGATCTCAGGATACACTTGTACGTCTTGAAACACTGTGTTCATCTTATTAAAAAAAAAATCCTCCTTTGAAGACTAAAGAGCTCTTGCAGTGGTGGTGCACATCATTGTCTGTCAAATGCAGAATACAGGACTTCAGTGGAAGTGTGTCTGAGAAAGACAACGCATATGAACTGAGTAAGGAGCCCAGGGTATCGGCCTTCAGATCTCTCCAAGATTGACTGTACATTGACTTCCTCTTGAAAATTGAACAGTTCGTCCGTGGCAGCTTTTAAAATTAAATTAAAGAATCATTTGTTGCTGCTTTCAGTTGCTGTCAACTGCTATTAATTTGTACAGATTATTCAAAATAGTGCCCTAAACCCTTGCTAAAGGATGTAGTTTAAATGGGTTTTGTTGTTGCTGTTGCTATATGCATTTATGTCTGGTTATCCACATGGATCCAATAAGACAGAGAAACAGGGCTAATGAGAGAACCAGGCAAGCAGGCCAGCTGCTCTTATGCCTGAATATGTAAATAGCAGTAATTAAGCTAAATTCGGCTTCAAGTAAAGGAAGTTTAAGCAGAAAGTCATATTTATAAAGGGGCCTCAAGCTGGGGTCCAGTTCTAGAGTCACAGTTGTTGTTTTTCCAGGTACCAATGTGGTTGAACTATTCATCATGAATAATGTTGATTACAAGTAACCCCTTTTTATGGTTAGTGAATTGTCCAGGAACAGATCCCGATTTTCTTCAAATATATTTGTTATTCTAAGTAGTCACTGAATTATTTGGCCCAACCCTTTACTGACGGTTTACTTTGCGTATTCATCAGTCGTGGCCCAGGCTGTGAGGTTCATCACCCTAAAATGAATGTTAGTTGCTATTAATATCATTCATTTATATTGCAAAAGTGCCTGCAGGCCCCAATCAGGGATCGGAACCCCATTGTGCTAGGTGCTGGATGCATGAGTAAAACAAAGACACCTCCTGCCTGAAGGGCTCACAATCTAGGATTATGACAAGGTGGATGAAACAGGCAGGATAAGTGAGATGACAAGGTAACAGTAAACCTCTTGAAGTTTTGCATAAATGTGTCATTTCAGAGGTCTCAGAGGTCACGACCAGTCCCATCAGTGCTAGATGGAATTGTTTCATAGGCATCAGAATAGAGGCAGGTTTTAAGGAGGGGTCTGAATTTTGATGGGGAGTTCTTCCCATTCATAAGGGAAGGCATGGGAGAAACCACAAAGGAGCTTGTTGAAGAAGTGAACAAACAGGCATCGCTGGCAGAATGAAGGCAGCTTTTTGCTCTCTGATTGGATGTCTGATACATTTCATGCAGGTTCCCAGTGAACAGAGAGTTATACACTTTCCAGGATGAGTTTTCAGACAATAACCATTTGTATTAAAATACAGAAAACTATCAAGATTTGGGAACATTTTAAGGAATTCCAGGTGGCTGGCTGGCTACCTAATCTGCCTACCTACCTGTCTATCTGGCCCCTATTAACTTAGTATTTGATCATGTGTCTATTCTAGAAAAGCAAATAATATAGCCACGCAAATGGCAGAATCGCAAACTCTGAGATTTTATTGTCAAAATATTCGAACACCAGTATGGTTTTTTTTAAAAAAGAGAAGGAGGACTAGTGGCACCTTAGAGACTAACCAATTTGTTAGAGCATAAGCTTTCGTGAGCTACAGCTCACTTGCATCTGATGAAGTGAGCTGTAGCTCACGAAAGCTTATGCTCAAATAAATTGGTTAGTCTCTAAGGTGCCACAAGTACTCCTTTCCTTTTTGCGAATACAGACTAACACAGCTGCTACTTTGAAACCTATGTTTTTTTACTCTTTGATCAATTTTAGGTAATAGTTAGACATCTAACTACCAGATCTGTGAGTTACAACAAATAATAGTTAGACATCTACATACTATCATTTGTGCCCACAGTTAATGGCGCCTGCACAACTGGAGCTTGTTTTAAAAATCAACCCTTAGCTGCGGTAAGACTGAGGAATAGGGACATTAATTGTCTGGGAAGAGCTACACCTTCGACATTGCTAATAACATTGTATTATTGTTGCTTATGTTGGCATCTGCATATACAAAATGTGTCTGTAAGGAGGCTTTTAGCAGGAGAAGTTCACTGGGTCTTTCTATTAGAGCAGCCCCTTCTCTGAGGAGTTGAGTTAATTATCTGGCTATTGCGATCGGAATTTTCACATGACGCACTTCATTTAGAATGGCTCTCACGCTCACCATTCCCTGTAATTTGGATGAAGGTCATCACACAACAAAGAGACTAGGGGACTTTTAAAAACCCAACCTTGTGTGCAGGTAAGGCACAATTTCTTCCTGAATTGCGATGCGCATAACGACATGGACCTTCGCATCATTTACATCTTCATAATAATTTCCCGAGGCTACATAATAACAATAGGTTTCTTCCACTGACTTCACTGGGGGCTCTTATGTGGGGGCCAACAAAATGAACTGAGAAATAAGGGGCACTCAGCTGCTATTTGGAAATAGAGATTATAATTAAGTCTCTTTCCATCAGTCAAATACTGGACATCCCACTCAACAGTCTGACCCTCTGAGAAAGGGAAGATGGGTGTGTGACCAGCAAGGCACGCTGAGGAGGCCGTAAGTCGAGGAACGTATTTATTATCGGGTATTTAGAAACATCCAGTAATGGCTGCTGTGATATATTTGTGACCTCCTAGGAACTCCGCAGTGATGCACACATTGCTGTACTATCCAAAGCAGTCTTTTAAAAACCTCAGCTACAAAATGAAATGCATTGACAGGCTAGGGCTGAACTCTGGCTTTTCCTTTCAAACACCTGTGGGGAGGCAGAGGGGTGGGAGCAAAACTGAAGCAGCTGAGTGGAGAATCCTCAAGGCATTCTTCATATGTCTGCCCACTTTAATCTCTGCTTCCACTGGGGGGCCTTGGAACCCGGGCTTCTCTTATGGTCAGTGTTCACAAGTAACTGGTGCTGACCTTGAATACAAAGGTAGAGTTAAAAGCTACAGAAAAGTGGTTTGGTGATGGAAACTTGTGCAGCTGTAGAAAGCACTGATCTGGGAGGCAATAGTTGGTTAGTACAGACACTGGGAGTCAGGAGCCCTAGTTTCTATTCCCAGCTCTCCTAGTGACTGAACTCTGTGACTTTGGGCAGTGCATTAAGAAGCCAATGCAACTGCCATTGAAGTCAATGGGAGCCTTCTCCTCAACTTCAATGGAAGATAGAGCTGGACCGTAAGCTCTGAGTTTTGTGTTCTCGCTCTGTAAAAGAAGAATAATTAGATCTATCCAATGGGGTTGTGATTCTGTCAATGTCTGTAAAGTGCTTTGAAAGCTAGAGAAGTGCAAAGCATTATTAATCGTTGTGATTTCCAAGGTAGTGGGTGAATGTGTATCAGAAGCATAGAGGGGCTAGGTTTCAGGTTTGATTTAAGAAGAGTGCAAAGAGAACATTTATATTTAATTATGCTCCAATTCAGCCTTCCTCTCACTGTGAATTGTACAGTAATCTTGGCCTAAGAAGAACAGTGTGAATTGCTGTGGAATGGCTTCAGGGAGTTGTTATGACTAAGCTAATGTGATTCTTGTTATAAGTAAAACAGAACAGAATACCAGTACTGATGGATTTCCACTGGCACTGTACCAAACCAGATAGTTAACTCTGGGTCCTGTAAGTGAGCTCCAAATACAGTAACTATTTAATTTTCAAAGCATTTGTTGACCGGTCAACTAAGATATCACAGGGGTAGACTCTGTTCCCCATATACCTCATGAGTACGACCTTACTCCAAAAGTAGTCTCGTTGGGACTACTTTTGGACTCACAGGGACTAGAAACAAAGAAGGATAATGAACGTTATCATGGAGAATCTGCAAACTCCACAGACTTTAACCATTCTATCTTCAGTCATCTTTGTTTAAAGCAGATTGCTATAAAACATGTTTCTTGGCTCCCAAGAATGTGTTGCATGCTTTCTTTGTGTTGGTGCCCATTACATCCCTTCCCAGTCCCTCACTGGGCATCAGGCTTAGAGTTCTCATTCACAGTACAATGCAAAATAAAATCTGGGAAATCTAGAAATGTATTCTAGAAAGGCCACCGGGCAGGGTGTTCAACTTTATATTTCTGTACCTATCAGTGAAAAATGTTACATGACATTTTTGCATTTTGAGAGAAAATGCCTCATCAGAAACAGGAAGTTGATAGACTGTTTTTTAAATCCTTTCGGAAGCTCTCACCAATAATCTGTGATTATTTCTGATCCCTTCCTTGTTTAAATTGAATAAGTGGAGCACAAATCTTATTGCATGGGGAAATTATGGAAATGCTGGGGATTACCCAAAAAACAAGTGACGTTAGTACTTCATTAACACCACTACATAGACAAGGCATCTTTCTGTCATTTGAATAAAAAATTATCTCTGAGCCAACATCGGAGTAAATTTTACTGCCCTTCCAGGATTGCTTATGCATTTTTTTTTTATTGAAAAGCAATAACTCCATCTTCCTTAGAATCTCATTCAGTTCAGTATGGGGGCCAGTTATTGAGCAAAGTAATTCTGTACCAGCAAAGATTTCCATAGACGGAAAGGAAGGTCTTTCAGGGGAGCTGCCTAAGCAAATCTGGATTTTTCTATTTCCTTCTCCTTTTACTGAATAGAAAAGATTATCTATGGTTTAAGACTCAGTCTAAGACAATTTCTATGGAGGGGGCTAAAGATAAAGGCTGAATAGCCTATCTACTGGATCTCCACAGTCTTTTCTTTTAGATTACTGGTGCGACACAACACTCACATTGGCTTCCAGATATGTAGTCTGATGTACATGCCCATTAACCCAAGTGCTCATTGCTACCCTGGAAAGTGGACTGTAATTTGGAATTTTTACCGCTATATCAAGTCAGGAAGGAATATACTTCCACTTCCACTCATTAAGCAGGGAAAACAGAGGGTATGTCCTTTGCACGATAGGTTCATAAAGCTGAAGAAGTAAGGTGGCTAGGTTACTACTAAGAGATGATAACAATAAGAGTTCAAGACACACACCCCTCCAAAAAAATTTTAAGTGACTTGATCTCCACAATGGGGAAGTAATGAATGGTTGCATCTCTTCCACAGTGCTAGACATTTCAGCTGAACCTGGGTACCAAAAACCCAACCCTCTCTCATTGTCCATTTTTTGATTTCTTCTCATTACCCCAAGTTTTATATCCATGTTTCACCCTCAATAATTCATCTCAATCGTTGGTATTTACAGTGGTCTAATATTTGCAGACTGTTCTCAGATTTTTGTTCAACACACATAATATATTTCAGTATCTTTTTCGTAAACTGAACACAGTATTCCAGATGCTGTCTCAGGCGACGGTTACCTCCCTTAGTGCTGCTGTCCCTTAGTGCAGCTCTAAAATGAGGTGGCTTTTTCGCCACCATGCTGCACAGCAAATTCATAGACTTCAGTTTTGGATTTTGCTTGGCCCCATTATGTCTCAGCTGGTCTAATGGTGCAATGAATTGTGGGCACCCAGAATTCCCCTCGTGTGTGTGGGTTTTTCCCCCCCAGATGGTCAAAAGCTGGCAGAATGGACCCCAGCAGAGGGACATATCAGAATTGTAGCTGGGTAAAGCAGGGGGAGGGAGGCAGTGGGGCCTAGTAGATAGTGCACTGAACTAGGGCTCAGGATAGAGACCTAGGTTCTATTCCCACCTCTGCCAGTGGTCTACTTGTTTGTCCTTGGACAAGTTACTTCCCAGCTCTGTGCCTCAGTTTCCCCATCTATAAGATAGGGATAATAATACTAACTTTCTTTGTAAAGCACTTTGAGATCTATTGATTAAAAACACAATATAAAAGTTAGGTATTCTTATTATTAAATGAGTTTGGTTAGAGTCCATTGTCCTCTGGTTATTCTGGATCACCTTGCACCCTGCCTAGGAGCTTTCAAGTACTACACATTGTCAGGAGCACTTTGGTTTTATGTTCCTCTAAAAGGCAGATGCTGAAAATATAATCATAATGAAACACAAAAATGCCCCAGATGTTTTGCCCACCAAGTCAGATGACCTGTTTATTTCCTTACAAATGTCAGCTGGCAACATGGTATGGGAGATTAAGTAACTAGATTATCTCCAAAGATACCCATCTGATATAATTTTTCATTCAAGATTACGCTTATTGAAAAAGACAGTTGTGATGCATGATTTCCCATCCACACAGTAGATCAAGATTCTGTTACAAACACAACACAGAAAGAACAAGCCAAATACCTTGGAATTAGTGCAGATGCAGTATAACCTGTTAGAAAAATTCCAGATGGAGATAAGTGAGTGTGTCCCCTCTTTCTGTATTAAACATAATATGGTTTCTGTGATTAGTGGGGGGCCGGGGAGGGGGTAATATTCCAAACTAGTAACAATGTCATGTAACACCTGTAAGTTTTCAAACAGCTGTAAGGAGATCTTTGTCACAGGGTTACAGTGTGGGAGAGCCACACAGGTAACCCCCTGCACTGACATTGCAACTTTGCCCTGTAGAATGAAGCTAATGCATGTATGGCCCCATTATTAGAAATACTTTTCTTATTATCATTATTATAATGACAGCACATAGAGGACCCAACCAAGAACCCATTGTGCTAGATGCTGTACAAACACATGAGAGACAGCTTTTGCCCTGAAAAATCTAATCAGAGAAAACAGACACAGGGTGGGAGGGGATCAAAGCACAGAGAGAAGTGATTTGCTCATATCAGGAGAGGGGTGGGATTACTAGCCACAGTTTTTCATGAGCAATATTGCAGGTTATGGCATGTGGCCATCTAGCTACCTATCTGTGCAGGTATGAGCTTCTGTGCTAACCTGTCGCATACTGTTGCTGAGAGCTATTAAACAGCAGCTCCAGTTTATCGGTGGGTGAAGGCAGTCTGATACCGTGGTCAAATCACTTTGGGATCCTATTAAATGTATCGTTTTTATTAATTATTAGGATGATGCTTTGTTCACACTTGGCTCCTTTGCCACATTACTTCCCCTAATCCCTGGCCATGCTGATTTCTGTGAGAGTGCTGCCTGGAAGAGCCACTGGGATTCTTAATCTTGACAGGATTACAAGCTATGAAACAGTCAAGCTATGTCCTAGCTTCAGCTCTGTTTGAAATCACTGAATGAATTGCTCCTTGGTGGCCCAGTCCCACAAAACGTTGAGCATCTCCTGAGACATTCTTCTCCCATTGACTTTAGTGGGAAGTGAAGACACTCAGCACTGCTCAGGATGAGGCCCTGGGTCAGTGATTTCATACAGCATCACTAGGGTTGAAAGTCCTGTACGAGCCCAAATCCAACCTCATAGTTTAGGTTCAGGTGAAATGCCTCAGTTAGCTTCTGACCCTCAGTTGTTTGTGTTCCATGGAAGGTTGCCTAGGCCCCACTTGTGAACAAAGGCCTAAGGTAGCACCTTAAAGTGTTTTGCTGACAGGAGAAATGTTGCTGGGACAACTGGATGAAGGAGAGATGGGCTTGAATATGATCGGTTAGTGCACTAAATTACAGGGCACAAACACTATGTAAAGTGCTCATAGGGTTTGCTGAAGAAACACTGTCTCGGTGGGCCATACAGCAGTAATGTGCTTGGGCTCCAGGTTACAAAGGACTTATGCTAGGGAAGGGGAAATGGAATTACTGTGGAATTTGTACTGTTGTTTAGACCAGTGGTCTCCAAAGTTTTTGGATCGCGCACCCCACGGGTGCCGCCGAAGAAGGAAGACGGGGAAACCTGCCGCAGGCATGCAGAGCTGCCACCACAGAAAAAAAATGGTGGAGTGCTGTCTGGCAGCACTCCTCCTGCCGCGCACCCCCTGGGATCCTCTGGCGCACCCCACTTTGGAGACCACTGGTTTAGACCAGTGCTTCTCAGTGGGTTTCTTTTTCCTGCAACCAAGAATATCCCATAATCCTTTGTGACAATGTTTGTGGAATTTCAAGAAATAATGAAATGTTTTTGGGTACTGCAGGGTGGAGATGGAGGTGGTGAATGGTGGAGGGCTGGGTTTGTGACTGGTAGGAATATTGACTGCTGGGTGGGGGCTGGTGTTGGGTTTAATGGTTGTGTGTGGGACTGGTGAGGCTGGCTGCTGAGCAGGTTACTTGCTGGGAGCCGAGTATTGGGCAATGGGATTGTTTATGTTGTGGGGGAGGGAGAGTTGGGTTCTGCTAATATCCATGGAAAGGTGGTCAAATGCTTGCAATTGAGTTTCCAGCCATGCTTTGGCGGGGGAATGTTGTGGTTGTTGCAGTGAAGTTGAGGAGCATGTTGATCAGACCAGGCAACCTGTTACAAGGTCGGAATGCAGCAGACCCAGTACAGTTTCATTGCCTGCTAAGGGGTGGGGGCAGGCTGTAGAAAGCCCACAGGGGCTCCACCCATCCTGGCACAGAGAGGTTCTAGAAGCAGGACAGCAGTTGGGTGAGGGACGTGCAGGGTGTTGGCTGTGGAACAACAACTATGCAGATTCACCAGACAACTTGCAGTCCCTGAATACGGGTGAGCAAAGCAGTCCCAGAGTCTGTGACGACAGTGGCTGCAAGGTGGCCTTTTGGGCAGGATCTATTCAGACCTTGCACAGGGGCTTGGAACTAGGGTCACTTATAACTTGGGGGGAAGGTCAAGTCCAATAACATGTAAAATACAGCCCAAGCATGAGGGAAGCTCTGATTTTTCTTGGTGGGAAAAGATGGTTACAGATTTGAAAGGGTGGTTTTTTTTAAATGCATTATTCTGCCACCCACTTGAAAAACAGGCCTCCCTCGGCACATGACAAGAAGAGCTTTCCAGGGGTCTATTGTAAAATAGAAAATTGCAGAACATAAAGACACAAATATGTATGGGATATTTTGCTGGCAAGCACTGCAGTAATGTTTCCCCTTCTGAGACTAGTGGCTTGACTGCTGCAGGCTGGTAGTTTTTTGGGTGTGGCGACTTCATGGAAGAATAAACTGCAGTGCACGCAAAATAGAACGTCCTGTATTTATGCCATTGTATGGATACATTGAAGTTAAAGGGCCAAATTCATGCAACCCAATTGACTTCCTCAATGGAATTCATGAATTTAGTCCAACATTTCCTTAATAAATGGGCGTCCTTTGGAAAGCACATTAGAAGCACGGGGGTGGGGGGGGGTTGCATGGAGAATTTCACACAGAAAATGTATGAAACTAATTAAAGTCAAGGGGATGTGAGCCTTGCAGTCACCACATCCTGGGCCTTTGGAAGTGGCAGGGTGCTCAGTAGCTTCATGGTAATAAAGCTGACTCTGAGTTACTGATGGAGTTCCTTGGCCTCTAGACAGGAGGTTGGCTTTGACAATCATGCTAAGCATAATGTGTTCATTTAATTGTGGGTTACAATTTACATTGCAAGGTTCTTAAGTGTTCTTCACTTATATGGGAGTTGTGGACCATTTCATTACAGTGTTAGTGATGTCGTGGTAGGGAGCTTATAAAATAACTACTATTACAAAATAAATTAGTTTAATTTGACTCTAGCCCAGGATCCTGGTTACTTGTTTTGTTTTGTTTTTGGACCTACTAAGTATAATCACTAAATTATCTGCAGTAACATATCAGTACTATGTACCAAGCAAACTCTAGTGGTACATAGTCAGCCAGGCCCATGGGAAAGTGACAGTACCTCCCCCTACTCTACTCCCCCTGCCAAAAATAAACAAAAAAACACCCACCACCATGAAATCTGCACTTATAGCAGTAGATTTTCCAAAGATCTCAGCTCCAATTTAGGCACCGCAATAAGTGGCCAGATTTTCAAAGTGCTCTTTATCTTGGGTGCTTAGCTCTTTCGAAAATCTGGACATAGGAGCAGAATGGCAGCAAAGGCCTTTTGAAATGTCTGCCCCTTATTAGGTGTCTAAATGGGAGCTGAGCTCTGTTATAATGAATGAGTCAAATTCTGCTCTCGTTTGCACAGGTGTAAATTCAGAGTAACTTCACTGGCTTCTAAAGAACTAATTTATGGAAGCTCAAGTGGAAAAATAAGTGTGCATTAAAAACACCAAGCTACCGTATCTTAGTCCTTTGCAAATCGCCTAACTGCAGACCTGTAAAATGGATGAACTTTCTGTATTATTCCATTTCACTGGGTATCTCAAATTAGGGGTTGCTAAAGATATTTGCTTATTTCACTTACCTGCTACAAAAAAGTATCTTAATCTCCTTGCTACCGTCCATGCTTCAAATGATTCAGATAAATCAATGACTCATGAAGTGACTGCCTACTCTGTTTTAAATATTATCTTTGCTGGGAAATGAAAAAACATCCAAAGTAGTTGATTTCTGTTCATAAAAGAAACTTTCTCTATAATGTTGCTGAGAAAAATGCCAGATGGTTTTGTGAAGCTGCAAGGCTTCTAAAATAAATCTGAGCTTACAAAAAGAACTCATTTAGGCAGGTACACTATACCACAGTGGATTTTGGGGGGTAATAAGTCCCACTTCATTCAATTTGACACCAGTAACATTTAGGAACCCAGGACACCAAATCCTTCCCTGGGGTAAGTCCACTGACTTCAAATTCAAGACTGAGTCGGGGACAAAGCTGAGGTAATAGTTTCAATTCTGTTACACCAGGGAGGAGTTTGGCTCCTAAAATAAAGATAAGAAGAGAATGACATAAATGGGTGAAGAATTAAGGGAAAGTCTCAGAAGTATTTTCTTTACTGATTAACCTGCAGTTCAGAAATACTCTGTTAACAGTGCTACTCATTGGCTGAATTCCAAGCTGATATCTGAGTGGCAAGCGCAAAGGTAAATCCTCTGTCAATCTGGATCATTTACCTGGCATAGCCCTTTGTCAAGTCTGTGAAAGTCTAACAGGGCTGACCGGACTCCTCTCTGGTGATCATATTAAAAACTGCTGTAAACCGAGTCAACTCCCAGGGAAGTCAAGGGAGTCACATCCACTTTGCACTGAATTTGGCCCAGAGGATGTATTAGAGACTTCCAGAAAGAAGTAAGTGAGAAATTAAGAACCAGAGGCCAGCTCTTCAGTTGGGGTAAATCAGCATAGATGTGTGTAAATCAGGTTTACACCAGCTGGAGATCTGGCTCCCAGATATTTGTCTTTTTTCTAGCTCCCACAGGTTCTTTCTTTTCCTTTTCTCCTTTATTTCTTTGAAACAGCCTCATTGCGAATCTCCTGGTATGTGCAGGCAGAGACCTCATTCCTTTTCCTTGCAGGTTCAGGGAGATGCATGCCAGAGGGATGTTTGGGGAAATTATAAGGGTTAAAGCCTGTATCCCCCATTAGAGAAAATATTTGGTTTCTGGACAAGGACCAGCAGCAACCCCAAAAGGCTTCAAAGCCCTTCAAGCGGGGTGACAACTAGGTTTGGTTTTGGAGGCAGAGTTAGGTCTTCAGGGCGGGACTTACACCGAGGAGTCATCCATCTGCAGCTTACATCCACCAGCCAGCTTGGATGAAAAGACAGCCAGCTGAGGAATATTCACTAAGACAATGGGCCAGGCAAGAAAAATGAAAGGGGGATGATCTCAGCTGTTCAGTGGACAATGAATTGCTTTTATCCTCTCAGGGCTGGTCTACACTGGAAAATGTGATTGACCCAGCTACATCACTCAGGGGAGTGAAAAATCCACACCTCTGAGTGAGGTAGTTTAGATGACCTATGTCCCTGTGTAGTCAGTGGTAGGCAGATGGAAGAATTTGTCTATTGGCCTAGCTACCACCCCTGGGGGAGATGGATTTACTGTGGCACAGGGGGAACCCCTCACAGTGTGGAGGGAAAGCCTCAGACAAGGGTCCTTTACAACCATGTAATTTGATTGGTCTGTGTTTACTTTCTTGAGCTGTGAAACATTGCCAGAGTTGAAGGGCTACATGGAGCATTCTCCTAAGAAGAGCCAGACCTGGACGTTGTCCTTTGTTTATTTGGATTCCTTAATAATCAGTTTGGCAGATAGGGAAGCAAACTGCTGGTAAGGTGACACTGCACTCCCAAATCTTTCCCCAAAGGTTTTATCTCACTGTGTTTGCAGTTCCCTGAATGGAACTCTCTCTCTCTCTCTCAATTCCCCCACAGAGAGTAAAAGAGTTGTGATCACCCAGACATTCAGTGCATCTTGCACTGAAATTTCCTTTTACACAGATTTCATGTCATGGGCCAGGTGCCATATCCTCTATACTTAGATACCATAGGAAAAGGTGACTTAAATAAACCTTAGATATAGATTAGATGCTGATTTGTGTTACACTGTAAATCAGAATATGCCATTTGTTCTCACCTTGATCTCAACAATCAGGTAGTTTTAAATGTGTATGCATATAACTGAATGCTTAAACTTCTCTCTTGAATCTAATATCAGCCAGCACGTGCATTAGCAATAAAATAAACCTGTTTGCCAGATCTGTGACAAGAGGCAAGTCACAAAATAACCATTGTATCAGAAATGAAACACACAATCTCCTGATTGAATATCCCAAGATTCAATTGTGCCCTTTCCATTTAAGCTGCCAGAAAAGCAACCCCTCTAATTGTTCCGGGCACACACCCCACCGCCACCATTCTAGCTTTGAATTCAGTGCCTGCCTGCAAAGGCTGTATTAGCCAGTCATGCAGCAGTGAGAAACTTAACTGAATGAATACAGTATTCCCATTCCACCTTCAACTTTCCAATAGAGATCATGAAACTTTTTTTCTTTGTTAGGGGAGGAAGGAAAGGAGCTCACCAAGAGATACTTTGCCTTGTGGAATCAGATGCAATATAATTAAATTTTTGATTAGCATCACAGTATAATAGAAATCTAAAGCTAGAGAATTTAGCAATGATGAAGAAGCACCTTAGAAAACTCCAGGGAATCTCTAAGCATCCTCTGTCTTACTTTCAGTGAATATGGGTATTGCAGTCAAACTATCAGTTTTCAGGTTAGATAAAGGAACCTATTTTCTTCTCACTGACACCAGTTTCATACGAATGTAACTTCACTGACTGACTTATGCTAGTTACCCCATGTATGAGAACACTGGTTCCGGAGTGCATGCCTCAGAATATCTGTTAAAAACACTGGTCCTTTAAAGCGGAGAGTTCTACACACAGAGCACATGACTACCAGCAAGCATGTGACTTACAGGAAACCACACATAAAGCTTCCTGTAGCTTAGGCACTGAAGAGTGGTGATCAGGGTGACCCAGGGTTGGGGAAGGACTTCACATGTGGTGCTCAACATACACCTGGTGGAAGTCCACGTGTGGGTCTTCCAAGTAGCCAGGCAAAGGGCTGATGGATTATAGAGTCTAGAAGGGGCTGGGCTGCAGAAAGACCTGCAGAGATGAATGACTATGAACCAAGCAGAGGGCTCGTTGATGACAGAGCCAGACACACATGGTCTCTATGAAGAGCAACTGCTTATACTTTGGTGTGTGTCTAATAAAGCAGACCCCATATGGGGAAGAAAGGAATGTTCTGTGATGTTGGGATTTATACATTTATGGGGATCCAAGAAGGGGGAACTGAGGCAGTACACATGACCTAATGGGGTAAGCTGTTGCACAGAGAAAAAACAACCCCTAAGGCAGTTGAGGTGAGATGGTTACTAAGAGCTGCAACCTGCAGGTGTCGGTGGAAAAGTTTGGACAAGGCTCCACATACCAAACTTAAAACCCACCAGATTATTTTTTAGGAAAGAGGGGCCCACACTGCAAAACTTGGTTCTAGACCAGTGGTTCTCAACCAGGGATCCGGAGTCGCGAGCAGGTTTAAGGGGGTCCGTCAAGCAGGGCCAGCATTAGACTTGCTGGGGCCCAGGGCAGAACCCCGAAGCCCCACGCATGGGGCTGAAGCTGGGGCCCTGAGCAACATAACTTCACGGGGACACCTGTGGCATGGGGGCCCAGGCAACTGACATGTTTGATACCCTCTAACACCGGCCCTGGCTTTTACATGCAGAAAAACAGTTGTGGCACAGGTAAGGTTGAGAACTGGTGTAGACAGTGAACACCCTAAAATTCAGCAGTGCTCCCCACACATACAGAAAAGGGAAAAGGATTAGCAGGTTTGATATAAAGATAGTGTCTATGTTATTTACTACTCCTTTTAAATCCATGCATGCATCCTACCCATTGTCTGCCCAGCATCAAACAGAAGAGACATCTTGGCTGAGTTGTCAGGCACTGGTCGCCTGGCTGTGCAATACCTGCCTAGGTGTTGAACTGGGAAATCATTTACAATACATCCCAAGTGGTGGTACTTATCTTACCTAGGAGGCTACGGCTTGATTTAAGACATGGGCACTACAGGGCCATGTTCCTGGGGTCTTGTGCTTAAATCGTTTTTTTTTAAAAAACTCACACACCTAAGTTTCTGGTCCTCAGCTTTACGGGAAAAAAGCTTGAAAACACGAACCAAGTGTGACCAGTGCAGTGATGCCTGCCTGAGCCAATAGCACAGAATGGAGTGAATTGCCCCACGCCCCTTTCTGGGGTGTAGCACACCAAGTCCCACCACTCTGCAGTCCCGTCCCAACCAACTGTCCCACCAACACCATCCCAATACAGGACTGTGCATAGCAGGTAGAGGAGAGTCCAACTGGCCCAGTCGATCCAGCCAAGCCAGATGCATTCTAGCTGCTGGGGTAAGGATCTGGGGGAACCTAGCTGTACCCTCTGTCTGGTGGAGGATAGCAGGTCCCTCTGTTGCTGCTCCTATGGGGCAAAGGGAGCCCCATGCCACTGCCATTGCTTTTCTGGAAGGTTGGCCCCCCTTGCTACCTGAGAAGGGGGGGTGTACTGCTCTTATGGTGGGGATAAGTGGGTGAAGCACATGACTCTCCTGTGTGGGAGGGTGCCCTCAGGCTGCTGTGTGGGTTGGAGCCATTCGGGGTGTGTGCCTAGAGCCTGGACTGCCTTAATTTAGCTCTGCTGGGAGGGCCCAGGTATAGTATGTGCCAGGCAGATTGCAACACTTCTCCTTTATAAGCAAACAGTCAGCCGGAATTACTATCCACAGTTATATGGAATCTTATAACAGTGCTGCCGGGGTGATTCTCCTCTCACCGTCATAAGTCAGGAGCAAATCTGGTGAAGTGAATGGTGTGACACCTATGTAAAACCAGTGCCAGAGAAGAATCAGACTCACCTTGTTGATAGTAGACAACTGAGGCCCAATTCTGCAACCGTGTAACAGCACTGATGCAAGCAGTCCCATTAGTATGGCTCAACGTGAGTTGCAGGAGCGGGTCCAGATCAAGATTATTTAAAACAGCACTAATTGCTTCTAGTTCTGATATTTATGTTGCCCCCTTTGCCTGTATGTCTGCTCCACATGTCAGAATAAGCAAAATTCCTACAAATCAAATGCCAGCGTTTCTTTGGGACTCAGCTGTTAGGGCTTATATCCTTGCTAGAGATGTTTTTCCAGGTGGTTTCTTATCCGATTACCATGATGGAGCTAAAGAATATTCATCCCTCCTATCTTATAAGCACAGCATCTCATTTGCATAAACTGAATAATTACTGCATTATCAATCATTAATCCGGCTAAGGCGAACTCTGGCACAAGGTCCTTTGGTTTTTCACATCACTCGAATCAATTCAACTCTGATTTTGCTTCATGGTTTGGATTCCTCCGAATTTAAATAACAGCGAACTTGAGAGGATATTTGTCACAATATATTATACAGCATGAAGCACAGCAGCATCTGGCGGATGTTATCACTTTTTCAGACCCTGATGTCACAGTGTGACTTGCAGTTATTTAACATAAATTCTTTGGGGAGGTGGAGCACAGGAACAGATCACTGGGAGCTTCCCTTCTGCTGTCCACACCAGAAGGAAACCATGTTGTAGCATCTACATGCAGTGCTCTGATCAGTGTGGGCTGAATGCTGAGCCTGGCTGCACTCCAGGCGGGGTGGAAATGAGGCACAGGGAACACTCTTCGTATTACCCTCTGCGGGCCACCTGCATCACCAGACTCTTGCACTGTGGAAAAGTGGCTGCTACCGAGGAAAGGGAGCAGTCATCATCGGCTTCAGCTTCAGTTGCCTGGTGGCCATTACAAAGTACTTACAAATTGAATGAGTGTGCTCATTTACAAGGAGAGAAAAAAAACAATGGAAAGGTTACATTGACAAATTATTCGTCATCTAAAGAAGCTTGTAATTATCAGTCATAACAAAAACACACAAAACAGGCGATGGGCAGGATCTCCTGACAAACCTATTAAGCAGGCATTATGAAATTAATTATTATGTTCATCCAAACAGGCAGAATTAAATTTGAGTTGATCTGTGAGCAACTATTAAGATGCCAAATAATATCACTGGCAAACTCTGTCTACTGAATGCAAGTAACCAAGCCTGACACACTTCAGCATTTGAAACATGTTTCTCAGATCGTGGTTGTATGAGTGCAGAACAATGCTGCATTTTTAATCAGAGCATTTGAAATGTGAAATGGTTTTCATTACCTAGAGAAAGGCTTTAGCAATGCTGTCTGCTGCATTATAATGGAAGAAGATAGTAGAAGCATATTAATGCCCAGTAGGTTCATTAGCATCAGTGGACTCACAGGATGCCGTCTGAATGCTTAATGGCTGTACACTTACTATTTTACTTTGAGTGTTAGCAAAATAAATATGTTCAGCACAGATATGGTGAAAGAGGAAGGCTGGTCTTAGTGTGGATGTAATAATATGATACTTGGGGCTCAAATAGGGCCTTTTCATCTCAAAACACTTGACAGATGTTGAGAAATAAAGCTTCCCAAGACCCTACGAAGGAGCTAAGAACTATTATCTGTTTGACAGATGAGAAGAGTAAGGCACAGGAGAGGTGAACTGTCTTGCGCGAGTCAGTGGCAGAGCCAGAATAAGAACTCAGGAATCCCGACTCCCAGTTCCATGCTCTAACCATTAGGCCGTGGGCCATTCCTCACATCACCTCTCTTAGGTGTTGCAGGCTGACAACTGAGCAGGCTTACTTGAAGCAATGTAGCTTTTTTACTGCTGTTTCTAGCCTTCTCCTTTCTGCGACCTAAGTGAAATGCCCAGGCGTGGCCCAGTGACTGGAGCTCTTGATCTTTTATTCACTTGATGATATTGAGAAATATTACCAAAGTAGCATTTAACTTCTGAATTTCCTTGATAACACATGTTAAAATTTCAATACTCCCAAATTCAGAAAAACACAATAAATACTATTTTCTTTCTTTCTTGGTATTGTGACATTTCTAATATGATGGTGCCTGAAAATCAGTCAGATAATATGACATTAGCATAGACTTGATTTCTTGAGGCAGGCAGGGGAAGTATTTTGATAAATGAGAACTGACTATAACACTTAAAAGACCTGTGGCAATTCATATTGCAGGAGCTAGAAACGGATCATCTGTGCATCCTCCAGGATTTCACAGCAGGGGATCTTCAGGACTGTCCAACAAACTAGCCCTTCCATCTTAACTGCCTTTAGCCTGTTCTATGATGTACTTTACTCATTTGTCAGAAAGCACACATTTTTATGCACTTCCAATGATCTCAAGAGCAGAGCTCACTGTAACAGCCATAGCTAAAAGTGGAAATCTTATGGCAAACATAGCAGATGGGACAACCTTTACCTCCTCATAACCTAAGAGGAATTCATCTCAGGCCGGACCTCCAAATTATAGGTAACACCATATGCAAACAGGCTAGATGGCTATTTTTCCACCCCTTTTTAAAAAGCAGTTTTCTGGTGTCCAAATACCTGTGGTGTTGTTTTCTCCTATTGTGCCTTCTTAGCTTTCCACAAATGCCAGTGTCAGTGCTGAGCCTCCGAAGAGGCTGGAGACGATAATATATATCTGTCTGAATTATCTGAGTGCACAAGATAACTGACATCTCCATTACTTGAAATTGCAATGTGCCTTCCTGGCATCACACCTCATGTCAACTGAAATATCTTCAGTTTCATCAAATAGACTTGACACTCTACTCCCTTCTTTTCAGCAAGCTATTGACACCCCTGCTTTCAATGTCCCCCTGCATTTCCTAAATCTCAGTAGTGGTCTTGCTCAGCTGAGTTTGTTATTTCTGACTGATTCTCTGTAAAAGAGCTTCTTAAACATTCAGCCACTTTTTATTTAGACTGTTAACCAGCTTCCACGATGCTACGCTGGCCTCCCTGAGATTAGTGTGTTAGCTGTTTATATGAGAGACTGGTGTTTTAGAAGAGATTGGAGTGGTGTTTTTAAAAAAATTGTTTCCATTTACAAACATCAAATATGCCTTTATTTGGGATTTGATGGAGGAAATAAGATGACTTGTATTACGATTCGGGTTTGTGACTTTGCAGCAGCTCTTTAAGATGCGATGGAGGGGAGGTATTTCCTCCAAATCACAACAAATTCACAAGGTGATTGATGGGTCAATGTAGAAGCAGTCATGGCTGAACCTCACAGCAGCCAATGGTGCACCCAGAATAATCATACTCTCTCAAGGGCAGTTCTGAGGCATCATTTCCTAAAGTCTCTGGGCCAGGTTCAGCTCTGGCTTCCATCAGGTCCCCAGGGTAGAAAGTCCATCAAGGAAGGTGTCTGTAGAATTGGAATGTGGATCCAACTTTCTCTCTGCCAGGGAACCTGCTGGAGGCCCACTTCACCCAAACCGTGGGTAGTACTTGCTGGGAAGGGTGCATGGCAACCCCCCTCTAGCTTTCCCAAGAAGAAACCCAGAGCATAGGCAGCCATGGCACCTCTACTGGTCTTGTGTTTCTCCATACCCAGGTCAAAGATGGATCAGCTGGCAAAGGGAGATGGCATTTACACCACCCTGTGCCAGCTTTGTTGAGACTGATCCATTGAGTTATCGATTGTGATCTGGATTTTTTTTAAGGGCTATCTTTATGGATCAGTATCAATAAAGGCTAAGATGGGAATCATCAAATCTCATGCTTCCGGGTGTTAACTGATCCTCATCCCATATACAGCATTGCATAGTTGCCAGCACTATCACAGAATCTTAGAAATGTAGAGCTGGAAGGGACCTAGAGACATCATCAAGTCCAGCCCCCTGCATTAAGGCAGGACCAAGTAAACCTAGACCAGGGGTCAGCAACCTTTCAGAAGTGGTGTGCCGAGTCTTCATTTATTCACTCTAATTTAAGGTTTCACATGTCTGTAATACACTTTAATGTTTTTAGAAGGTCTCTTTTTATAAGTCCATAATATATAAATAAACTACTGCCATATGTAAAGTAAATAAAGTTTTGAAAATGTTTAAGAAACTTCATTTAAAACTAAATTAAAATGCAGAGCCCCCCGCACCGGTGGCCAGGACCTGGGCAGTGTGAGTACCACTGAAAATCAGCTCGCGTGCCACCTTTGGCAGAACCCTGTCAAAGAAGGAAATTAGGTTGGTTTGGCATGATTTGTTCTTGACAAATTTGCGCTGGCTATTTCTTATAACTCTATATAGTCGTTATAGCCATAGTGTGGGTTTTAACTTCTCGTTCTTAAGTATCAGACAGGATACGGGATGTGATGACCAAATGGTCTGATCTGTCATGGCAAATCTTTAATTCTTCTGTTCCACCCTCCAGGAGTTGATGTCACAATGCCAGCCAATCCAGGGCACAGATTCTCACAGGTCGGAGACATTGCAGAGACTTTCAAGCGATTTCCCAGTGGATCTTTGGAAAGCTGTGATTTAGGGCTAGAAGAGATGAGCACAACACAGTAGCTTGGGAATCTATCACTATTGTTTGATTTATTTTTATTAATATGATGCCCACAATGTCCTAGATGATTTACAGATACATTGAGAGATACGCCCTGGCCTGAAGAGCTTACAATCAAGGCAGTGTGGGATTCTCTCCAAAGCCAACAGTGTGAATACAAGGCCATTAAGAGACTGTAAAGGACGAGTCATGGAACAAGAGTCTGCAGGGCCTGGAGGAGGTACCAATAAATCCTCCTATTCAGGAGACAATGAGAGAGAGAAACGGATCTCCAAAATAACTGACCTTGTGGAGCTGAGATTGAGATCTAAGTGGTGGGGGTGGATCTAGTACTGCATCCAAACACTTGGACTCTGGCTCCACAGATGAACTTTGCTGCTCAGCCCCTTCTCTACTGACTCAGACACAAGGGCAGGGCTCTCGCTGTGCAGCGAAGAGGAGTAGTGCAACAAGCGTCTCCCAGCAGCAGCAGGGGAGTGGAATCTGAATGCACCCCTGTGGGGAAGAGCCAGGGATTTAACTGGGGCAAACCATGTAAGCTCTCAATAGGGGGCAGGGTGAAAACCCTTGATCCTTCACAAATCTCCATCTCTTCTGTAACTCCATCTTCGTTTGTACACAGCCAGGAGAAAAAGGCAATAAGAGGAGACCTAATACCAAGGGGCCTCCTCTTCTACACAAGCAAAGCTGAAGAGAGAACCTGTTGATCTATTCTGCCCCAGGGTCTGGCTTTTTTTTTTTCATTCCAGCCTACACTAGAGTCTATCACATACCTCAGTAATAAAACCAATTGTGGGCATCAGTTCTCCTGGGTGAAGCCAAAATGAGAAACAATGAGAATTTAGTTTCGTCCTGATTGAAAATAATAAGTTATCGAACCATTGCTGGTTTAAATGACAAACACTTTGGGTGACCTCAGCAATCAATTCCCGAGCTGCGTTAGAAAGAAAACTAGCACGCAAAGGAGCAAAATGCTTCAGAGTCATCTAGTTTCGTAGCAGATGTCATTACAGACAGGGGTGTCTGAGTCACACATGTAAGTCTCCTATATTAAGCACCAGCCTCCAGGCCTAGAGGACTATCTTTTCCAATTCATGCCCCTGAGCTACCGTCAGTCCCTTAATCTCATTTCATTTGGTTTGATTTTTCTCTGTGTGCGTTGCTATGGATGGGCCTTAGGTGACTTATCCAGCTTGAAGCAGAGCCGGCAGGGAACTCGGAGACAACTTTAATATGCTCAGGTAGACAAACAAAGAGACTGAAACTGTTTATGTTCCTTTAGCTGTACTGAACATCTCTTCAAACAGGAGGCAATAACTAGCACTGTTAAGTGAAAAACTCAGGATGTTGATGATGGAGTGGCGACATGGGTCCACTAAAATTAATGAGATATAATTAAAAAAGCTAACAAAAATAGCATCCAGACCTTGCAAGCTGTAAAGTAACAGAAATATTCAGCAGACTTCTAACATGGTTATAGTAATAGTGCTTCATGACTCTAATTGGGTATCCAGGTCCCATGGTGCTACGCACTATACAAACAAATATCTCCAAGGTAGTCCCTGCCCCAGAGAGCTCACAATCTGCGATAACCAACAAACAGGACAGGAGAACAAGATAACAACAGAGACAGAGTCTTCACATACACTAGCCGTCCTGGGGGACTCTGTAGTGACAGGCGGTCACCAGTCTAGCTAAAGCTAGAAAGACACTGGTCCAGATTCTGATCTCACTTACACTGTTTAAATCCATTGCAGTTAAGGGAATATTCCAGATTTACACCAATATAAATAAGAGCCATCTCTCTCATTGTTGGTTTCACTTTTGAGATTCTGCTTTAAAATAGCATGGGATTTGCCTACCGTGGTCTTGTGTGTCACAGTGTTTCCATTTATCCTGCAAGGATGCTGATATCACAGGATACGTAACCACAAATATTCTACTTCCCAGCAGCTCTGGAAACAATGGACCTGACTTTCCATTGCCTTGTGTACTCACAACTGTGTAGAATGTACTAAATCAGACAGGTAGGATTTAACATGCATATTGCACAGGTTTAAATGACTGATAGCCAGCTTGTGCCTTTGGTCCTGAGAAGGATCACTCATAAGATGCACCATCCCATGCATAATTCAGGGTATGTCTACTCTGCAATGCAATATCTGCAGCTGGCTTGGGCTAGCTTACTTGGACTTGGGCTGTGTGGCTATAAAGTTGCAGTGTAGACATTCGGGCTCAGGATGGAGCCTGGGGGGAGAGTCCCAGAGCTGGGCTCCAGCCCAAGCCCAAATATCTACACTGTAATTGTATGTATAGCCCCGCAGCCCGACCCAGCTGACACAAGCCAGCCACGGGTGTTGTACTGCAGTGTAGACATACCCTCAGAGACATTTGGGACCGGCACGGGGCCTTGGCCTAGGGTTAGCATTGGGGCTGGCAGCGAGCCCCAGGTGAGGGTTAGGGTCAGAGCTGGCCGGGGGCCCTGAGCAAGGGTGAGGGCCTGGGCGGCCAGCTGGCGGCCCTGAGCCAGGGTTGGGGTGGGGCTGGCTGGGGGAAAGGTTACTACCTGGCTGGTATTTGACCAGCCTGGCCGGTATTTTTATGGACTTGCCATTTGCCAGAAAAATAATTTAATCTGCCGGGAGTTTTCTACGTGGGTCTAAAGATTTGCATTATTATCACAGGACACTCGGATATCTAATGTTAACAGTTCCTGTGTCCAGCTAAAGATGCTGCAGCGTTCCCACTTTTGCAGTTAAAGTAAGACAACGATGTTAGCAATCTTATCTATATATGTTCTCTCTCTAGATATTGTAAGTGGCTGTTTGAAGGGGAGGATTGCGGAATGGCCTTGTGGTTGGGGGTTGGGGTTGAGGTAGGCTTGCCTTGTGGGGGAGGGTGGTGGTTTTTTTGCACTTCAAAGGTGGAGCCCACAGGCTAGGGTTAGAGTTGGGGCCAGCAGGAGACCCTGAGCTAGTGTTAGGGCTGGGGCCAGTGCAGGGACCCTGGAATAGGGTTAGGGTTTAGGGCTGGGTGGGGGCCGTGGGTTAGGATTAGGGTTGGGGCTCAGTGTGAGCTCTGGGCTTGGGTTAAGGGCTGGCTGCAGGCCCTGGGCTAGGGTTAGGGTTGGAGCTAGCTGGGGATCCCAGGTTGATCGGGGCTGGGTGGAGGCCACTGGCTACAGTTATGGTTGAAGTTGGGTGGAGGCTGTGGGCTAGAGTTAGAGTTGGGGTTGTGTGGGAGTCCTGAATGAGAGTTAGGGTTGGGGCTGGCTGGGAGCCTCAGGCTAGGAGGGGTTGGGTAGAGGCTGTGGACTAGGATTGGGGCTTCACTGGGGTCCTGGTCTGGGGTTAGGCTAGGGGCCAGATGATGTTGGCTCTGTGCTGGGGTTAGGGTTAGGATTCTACTGGTATCCCCTCGTTAGGGCTGTGGCTGGCATTCTGTGTTTACCCCATAGCTTGGGCAGTGCTTTTTGCTTTTAGATGGGGACTCTGTTTTAGGGTTCGGTGAGGGTTGCTACAATATGTAAAATAATTTTTTTCCACAAAATATTTTTTATAATAAATCATGATTTCCCCCCCCCAAATATTTAGTTTTTCATTAAAATCACATCATGAGAAATTCAATCTCTTTTTATATGCACTTTTTTTTTCCATTTTGTTTTCAGTTTTTCTTTTTACTGCTTTGGTGTTTTTCCACATTTGTTGTGTTTTCCTGTTTCCTCCTGTTGCCTTGGTAAAGTAGTAGAAGTTTTAAAAAAAAACAGTCTGGAAGGAGCAATTATATTCCAGATTCGCTATTATATTCCATGCTTCTAAAATATATGTGCTGGATGCTAAGCCTGCTGAAGTGTGTAGGCTGCTACCCTTGTGTTTCTACATTAATACATGTAATTTATACACATGGGAGAAGGCAAAGGAGAAATACATGCAGAAGAGGGAGCAGAATTCTCACTGACATTCACATTGTGCCCAGTATTAGTCTATCTCTACGCAAATCTGGAGGTGTACCCAGTCATTCCGATGGGTTCAGGCAGATAACTACCATGTCACATCAGGTCAGCCTCTGTGAGTTGCACTGTGAAGGGCCTGGGGGCCTTGTTAACCTTAACGAAGGATGGAAATACCGCATACATTTGAACCTAGGTTCCTTTTTTCAATAGCCTTATGCAAATCCAATTTCATTGGCATTGTAGATGGTTTTCATTAAGAATTCTTTGGCCTTTTCCCTTTCCTAGATGACCTTGAGAATTACATAGAGGGGCCTTAATTTGAAAATTAAAACCACAGACCACTCATACTTTAACAAGAAATCATGCATATTTTATCACTTATTGCATCCTTTCCAACTGCATCTTTAATGGTTAAGACCAGGGACTAAATTCTGCTCTCAGCTATGCTGGTGTAAATCTGGAATAACTCCACTGAAGTCTATTTTTTCTTCATTTGCATGTCTGTGCCACAGAGTCAATGTTTGAGTGTGGCTAAGCTTTCCCGAAACAACTTCTGCTCATATGCGACATCTTTCACCTGGCTTCTTCTAGGGCTGATAAGATGGCAGTTATACCCATTCAGCCATAGGCCTCACTGCTGATATTGGCAAGAAAGGGTATTATTGGGATATTTAATTTTCGGGTGATGTAGATACCCACACACTAAGAAATTCACTGAGTCACTGGAACAGGATGGCCTTCTCCTTTAAGGGCCAGGAGGTGTGGAATCAGTCAGCCCTATTCAGTTAGCCCTGCCCTGCTACACCCGTGCTGGGCATTGGACTTCAGAGTAAGAAAGACCAGCAGCGAAGGGCTGACTGGGACGAGTGCAAACAGGCTGCTCTTACATAGGGGCAGGAAGCCTGGTTGAGGCCAGGAGCTGACTGAGGACCATAGTTGTCCTGAGTCCTTTGTAGGAAGGTCGGCCTGGACTAAACTGATGGGAGGACAAGAGGCCAGGTACCTGTTGGTGGACTGTGAGACAGGCCATTTCAACTAGGGCTCTCCTATGAGGAAGGGGAGCTGAAAATGGAGCCCAGCTGGACTGAGGAGTCCTTTGTTTAGGGCTTTTATTGGACTTTATCTAAAAGACTCTGTTACCCTGGAAGGGATTGAACTCTCTCAAGCAGCTCAGCCAGAGGGCCAAGTCATACCTATGGCTGGAGTAGGGCAAAGAGTATGGTGGGGAAGCTCAGGCAGAACATCTCCAATACCATGCTATGCTGAGAGGGGATGCTCTGGGATGGTGAGTCTTGTAACAGTCATCCTGTCCCCGCCAACTCATTTCAGCCAGGCCACAGACCAGGGCTGGAGCTCTTTCATTCACTACCAGCTCATTGGAACCTGCAACCTCGTAGTGGGAGGTGCTCTGTCCCACCATGCCTCAGTGTTACTCATCTCAAGCAGAGCCCAGGTGTCGATTTGCCCTGTGATTGCTCTGCCTACTGCAGCTCAGTCTTCTCTAACACAATATTTAAATGAAGCGTGGCTCCATCTGAATTTTTGGTGTATCTTTCTTTAAAAACCCCACCGGCCTAAGGTTCTGGGTTGAGCATTTACAGAAAATGTGTGCCCCTGGGAACTCATTCCAGTGATTTCCCAGAAGCGAAACTTGTATCTGATCTAATTCTTTCTTCCCCAACTACTTTCCCAGGTGGGATGCCTTAGAAAAGAGAGACTGTATATATCAAAAGTGGTATCTTTTCTTTCCACATTCATCCTGTTTCCCCTCTGTGCTTCTCAAACACTTGAGTGATGTTTTGCTGTACTGGGTTTATCATTTTGTATTTCTGATGTATCCCAACAATGTGTCAAAGAAACCCCCTAACTACTCTGGTGCTATAAACATCAGTATGATTGCCCTGTGCTATCATCAATTCCAATATGTTGGAGATGGCCATATTTTGTTCTACCCTGGCTCATGATACAGGGATGTATTTTACAATTATTTGATTGGTGTTGGCCTTTTTAAACTCAGTTGTATAATCCATTTCTTTGAGAATCGGGAAAAGAGGTATCCTGGGAATAAACTGATGAATAAAATGACTGACATGGCCAAGCAGGCCTGTTTGACAGCAGTAACTCTGAAAGATGCCTGGCCTGATGTTGAAATGATGGATTTGTGGTTACAAGTTTTGCACAGTTTTCCTTGAACTGAGATCAGCTGTCAAAACCTTCAACAAAACATCAGGCTGCACCCTGAAATGAATAGCCAACCTTTAATGTCTTAAAGACACTCATATGAAACAGATATTTCCATCTTTATCACCATATTAAGTGTCTGTCTTCAGTACAACTCACCCCCCAACTCCCCTGCTGTCTAGAGAATGTAGAATAAAGACGGTGATATAGTGAATACTGTGCCTAAAAGCCAAAGTGGTATCATTTCCTGGTCAGTGTAGGACAGGACAAACCATGCCCAGCATCATGTCACTTAGAACAATTGTTGACAACTGTGTACCAACATGGTAAAAGTCTAATGTAGACTTGGCCCTCTTGGCTGGTAGATGCTACACCAGGAAATTGAGGCAGGTGGGCTATCACCAAATAGCCCATGAGAAAGCCACCAAAGCAAACTTAAAAAGAAAAGGAGTACTTGTGGCACCTTAGAGACTAACCAGTTTATTTGAGCATGAGCTTTCGTGAGCTACAGCTCACTTCATCGGATGCTTGTGGCACCTTAGAGACTAACCAGTTTATTTGAGCATGAGCTTTCGTGAGCTACAGCTCACTTAATCGGATGCATAGCATATCGTGGAAACTGCCATGATGAAACTCCGATGAAGTGAGCTGTAGCTCACGAAAGCTCATGCTCAAATAAACTGGTTAGTCTCTAAGGTGCCACAAGTACTCCTTTTCTTTTTACGAATACAGACTGACACGGCTGTTACTCTGAAACAAAGCAAACTTCTCACTCCAGCCACATAGTGCAGCTGACCGTGGTCCTGCCCATGGATCACAAGGTGCAGTCACACCACCTACCACTATATTGCTGAGCCCCCTTCTCATCCAGACTGCGTCAGGATCCTGGAAAAACGTAGGCAGGACTAGTGGCAGGAGCTTGGAAGACAGGAATTGAAGGCAGGGGTCAGAGCCTGTATCAGGGTCAAGAATCAAGCTGAGGGTGAAATCAGAGTCAGAGTCAGGAATTAAGACAAGGGTCAGAGCTAGAGACAGAGTAAGGAATCAGACCTGAGGTTCAATACCAGGTATTGGGATTCCAGGGGTCAATTGAGAGTCAGATTCCAAGATCAGTAATGGGAGCTGAGAAGCAGGGCAGTCATGGAACCTAGTGACTCCCAAGCTGGGCCTCCCGGTCACCAGGTCACTAATTGCTGCGGTATCCATTCTCCAGGCTGGTCACCAGTCACTGGGGTATCCATTCTCCAGGCTGTTCACTGGCCCTCTGTAACAACAAACTCCCTCTCCCACCACCTTGTTAAACCAGTAACACACAGGGAAACTGAGCCCCACGCCCTCTGCATACAAACCATTGAAAACAACAGGAAAACCCCCTACTTCATCACACCAGCACTCATCATTTTTGTGGGGTGGGAGAGCATAGATCTAGGATTTGCCTGGAGCAGTATTAAGGTGATGAAGCAAGCTAAACAGAACACTGATAAGAATCACTCCATCCTCCTAGTGAGAGAGCCATTGTCGATAATCCTGATGAAATAGGTCCTATGCATAGTAGGCAGTTCTCATTCTTGGAGCTCTTGTTGTTACCATAGTGTGGCGTGCAAGGGTTTCAGAAGTGGTCGCACTGATTTTGGGTGTTCAGCTTGCGAAAACCTTGGCCAGGATTTTCAGAGATGCTAGTGCCCATTGCCCATCGCTTTCCGAAACTCAGCCCTGGTGTCTCAAGGTTGGCACCCAAAATCAGTGGCTACATCTGAAAATGTTGACCAATGTCACATCACTGTTCTGCTGTAGTGTCAGTCCTGTCTTAGAAGATGCTGTGTCCCAGAATCAGGGACTGTTCCCTACAGCATATATTCCCTGTTTACTATAGTACATTGCCCACTCGTCCTCCTCCTTCCCAACCTCTACCTGCTTATTTCACTCTTCCTGCCTTCTCTTAGCAAAGAAACACAGGCTCTTTCCGATGTGGCTGATCATCAGACTCCCATGCTGAGAGACAGAGTAATAAAAGTCTCTCTGATGCACGGAGGAAGATGCGTTGAAGCCACTTGGGCCATAGTCATTCCTCCCTCACCTCTCTGCTGCATTGTTTCTCTGATAGGAACATAGAAACTACCAGAACCACTAATGTGGAACAGGTCAGAAGCCCTTGTAGTCTGGCATCCTGTCTCCGTCAGTGCCCACTGCTGGACACTTCAAAGGCATGTCCCACCCAGCTCTGAGTGGAACTCCGACTGAGCTCAGTTCCAGCTCACTTGCTGTCACTGTTTTGCTGATTCTTTTGTTCCTAACTTAGGGAGATGGAGGCAAAAGTCTGTAACAATCTTTTTTCTTTGCAGAAGGGGTGTATTGGGAAAAAGTCCAAATGGGTCCATTCTACTGTCCCTCCAAAGAGACAGGACAAACTTTCTGCAGTCTGATCTCCCTGGGAAGGTGTTTATTAGATGATCAGGAAATAACGTGGTTTTGTTATTGGCAAGCAGTGGCTGCTATGGACTGTGTATGCCAAATGTTCCTCCAACTTGATTATCTCAACGAGACAAGACAGGAGGGGACAAGGTAGCATCTCCTTCATTTGCGTCAGCCAGAAAAGCAATACGCTAGCTGGCTAGTACAGGCTGTTAACCCTTTCAGAAGAAGTGGAATATTTCATACAAATATAATCCCTGGTCTCTTTCTTGCTCTGACTGAAGCAGCATTTGTTCCCGATGTTTCTGCTTTATGAAGCTGCCAGTAGCCAATCTGTGATACGGGCTTCAACGAACTACCTATCCAAGTACCATTATTGACCTTCCCCACAACAGCCATGTCAAATGAAACTTGTTTTGGTCTGAACAGTCACCTACCATGTCTCAAAGCAGACAGTAGTTTTATAAAAAGAACAGGAGTACTTGTGGCACCTTAGAGACTAACAAATTTATTAGAGCATAAGCTTTCGTGGGCTACAACCCCCTTCATCGGATGCATAGAATGGAATCTATTTCCCTAAGTTAAGTATCCTCACACCTTCTTGTCAACTATCTAAATGGGCCATCTTGATTATCACTACAAAAGTTTTTTTCTCCTGCTGATAATAGCTCCCCTTAACTAATTAGCCTCTCACAGTTTGTATGGCAACTTCCAACTTATCTGTATGTGTGTATGTATATATATATATATATATATATATATATATATATATATATATATATATATATATCTTCTTACTATATGTTCCATTCGATGCATCCGATGAAGTGGGCTGTAGCCCACAAAAGCTTATGCGCTAATTAACAAATTGCTGCTCTCTGTCTGGTACCGGCTTCACTGCTAAAGGCAGGGGCACGTTGTGGAACCACAATTAATGTGATCCATTCCGATTCACTGACACAGATTTGAAAGCAAAGCAGCTGCATTTCCCAAGCTTTTAATTAAGCACAGGAATATTCATTGGGGAAATCTTCATACCATTACTCTCTCCTCACCTTTTCTCTTTCCTTCTTATGTCTACTTGTTCTGACAAGGTTTTACTGCTGTCTAACTTTGTCTCGGCAATGTTGCATCTCCTGTAACAATAATTTCCTGAACAGATTACGGGGGAGATCCTACTCTGTACTGCACAGGTGTGCTGTGATGGGGAGCGGGAGGGGAAACTCCTCCAAGCATGCAGTAGGACAGAGTTTCTTCCTATGTCTCCAGAGGGGATTAGCTTCTGTTCACAGTCTCAAAGGGGCATGAGTAGAAAGCTAGGAGGTGTACCCAATCCCACAGGCACTTCACAGCATTTAGCACTGCCATCAGCGCCTGAATAGAGACACTGGATTTATGGCTTATTACAACAGTCTCTATAACCCATTAACCCCACCCTCCAGCTTCTCTCTCTGAGACTGGAGAGCTGTTAATGGGCTATTTCTCCTTGAACATGCCTTGAAATATGTGTTAATGACTTATGCTAAAAAATTGGTTCCACCTTGTATTTAGCTGTGACCCCCTGAGTACATTTCCCAGACCTGAAGAAGAGCTCTGTGTAAGCTGGAAAGCTTGTCTCTCTCACCATGAGAAGCTGATCCAATAAACAATACTACCTCAGAAACCTTGTCCCTCTAATATCCTGGGACCAACACAGCTACAACACCACTGCATACATTATGTGACGGGGCAAGGCCAGATGGCTATAGAAAAGTAGTGGGAGATAGATATATTAGCTCCAGGCTAAACAAATCCCTGGTACCAGGATAAGTGAAATGGAAGCTGCTCCAGGTCAGTTAAGATACCTGGGGCCAATTAAGAACTTTCCAGAAGGCAGGGAGAAGGCTAGGTTGATTGGGATACCTGAAGCCAATCAGGGGCTGGCTGAAACTAGTTAAAAGCCTCCCAGTTAGTCAGGTGGGTGTGCATGTCAGGAGCTGTGGGAGGAAGTTGTGCTGTTGGAGAGGCTGAGTAGTACACACAATATCAGGCACAAGGAAGGAGGCCCTGAGGTAAGGGTGAAGTGGAGCTTGAGGAAGTGAGGGCTGCTGTGGGGGAAGTAGCCCAGGGAATTGTACATGTCATGTTTCTAAAAGGTCAGCTACCATAGCTGATACTATTAGGGTTCCTGGGCTGGAGCCCGGTGTAGAGGGTGGGCCCGGGCTCCCCCCTCCCCCAACCTTTGCCCCCTGATTAATCACTGAGACTGGGAGACAACAGAGACTGTGCAAGGAAGGATAACTTCTCCTCACCTCCCTTGCTGGCTTATGATGAAAATGGCTCAGTAGACTGTGACCCTTGTCTCTGGAGAGAGAAGGGTTATGTGCAGGGTCACGGTGAGCCTCTGAGGCTAGCGAAATCCGCCAGGAAACATGGGACCCATGGAGGCAAGTACAGAGCTTTGTCACAATTATAAGAACTAAATAGACAGATACTTAGACCAGTACAGATCAAATAGGACCCTGAGTATTTTTATTAAAGAGTTGAAGTATCACATTGGGTAAAATCTCTTTTCCAGTGAGATCCCTCAATATAAGAAAGTGTCAGGGACAAAAAAAAGAGAAAAAGAATACAGTAAAGAGGTTAAGCTCAGAAAAACAATAATCTGACCAGTTTCCTTGTCACTTTCTCTTATCTAGAGTAACAATTATTCTCCACATATACTGACTGGAACACTGGGTTCACCAGACAGTTGAAGTTTGGTTCTTTTGTTTTAAAGAATGAAGTAATAAAGTTGCATTCCTCTTAAATCCTTAAAGGACTTAAAGAAACATTGCAAGGTATTTGGAAGATACCTGTAACCTGAGTAGCTTTCTTTCCCTCCTCACACCTGAGTGAAAGGACATGCTCATTCTTCCACGGTCCTTTTAGGCTCTTTGAGGCACAGCATAGATGTTATCTATGTTTTTAAAGCACCATATGAATACACAGGTTCTGATTCCCTTATTCACACTAAGCAGCACCTTACTCTGCAAATAGGCTCACTGAAATAAACTGAAAGCTTATGCTCAAATAAATTTGTTAGTCTCTAAGATGCCACAAGTACTCCTTTCCTTTTTCTGGATACAGACTAACACGGCTGCTACTCTGAAACCTGAAATAAACTTGACCATTTGTGGAGTAAGATACTACTCAATATGAATAAGGGTCCTAACTATTTTATAATAATAGCTGTATCTCTGCTGAGATTGATAGCAAGGATCTTCACTGTGAGGTGGACATTTGCTCACTGGAGCAACTAACACACTTAACCAAGGCCACCAAAGAGCCATTAGATGGTGAATGTTGATCATTACCAACCCATGCTGGATTCAGATGAGCCATCACACGGTGAAAGGGTCTGTAACCCATTGCCATGCTCCTGAGCCCAATAAGAAGGAGCGTGATTTTTATACACCAATGAGAGTTGCTGATCACTATTCTTGTCTTGTATGAATGATGCTAATGTGAAAACAACTGGAATACTTGGACTGATTTTTGCAGTGCATTAGCATGCAGCTCTTTTCATACACCAATCATTTTGTAGCAAGTTCTGGTCTGTGTTCTCAATAATGTAGGCACGCTTCCAAAGGAAAGGAAGAGGGAATTAGATAAAGATGACAAGAAACATCAGAACTTGAAAGAAAAGGTTCCATTATCACCTGCCACCGTTTCACAGCTTTGAATGCTAAGGATTGTATTAGCCAAAAATAGAGCGCGCTTAAAGGTGTAACATTTCTCTAGGACCAAAGTTTGTAGCAAAGATGAGGATGTTGCACTGTAAGAACGTCAGAATGTTGAATGGCAGAATTATACCCACCTCAACATCTGTCCCATTCGTTGATGTGGAGCATCTGGCACTGTTGAGTCAAGTGGTGGGGTGTGGCTGCTCAGACCAAAGAGCAGCTTGTGGGGCTTTGGTCTGCAGAGAGCAGATCAGAAAGTGGCAGGTTGTAACTTACAGCAGGCTCTGGCTTCTGTGTTATCAAATTGTTATTTATTTGCATTGCGGTACCGACTAAGACCTCATGATGCTGGACACTGAACAGACACTGAACAAATGCTTGAATCAAAAGAATATGATTGTTAAATACAAACTATCATTTCAAAGAACAATGCAGACTGTACGCAAGCCAGTGCAGGTATGGGCAGCCCACCTGTTACAGGTCCATAGCCCCTTAAGGCTAGAGTTTGCCTTCAAGTGGGTCACATGACGGAGGGGTCAAGTGACGGGGGATCACATGGCTGCAAGTGTGGACTATATAAGGCAAAGCTCTTGGCTCAGGTATAGTCAGAAAGGCTAGAGTTATGGTGGGGAGGGGGCTGAACAATAGCTAGACAAGTGGTCTGGAAATGGAGTCACAAGAGCTTTAGCCTGGGCAGAGTGTAGGAAGGAGTTAAGAGAGGATGCTGAGGTCTAAGGAAAGGGCCTCCTGGGCAGGGTAGGAAGTAGTCCTGAGGAAACAGCGAAGTAGGGAGGCAAGGTCTGAGCAGGTGGCTCTTTCATTAGTTGACTCCTTGGCAGTGGTGCTGGAACACTTTTAATAGAGGGAGTGCTGAAAGCCAACCCCTTTGCCCCGTCCACCCGCCTCCTCCCCCAAAGCTGGGGCTGGGAGCAGGGCCGTGTCTCCGGGAGGGGGGGACCTGGACAGGGGTAAGAGGGCCGAGGGTGGGGCCACAGCTGGAGGCAGGCGCGGGACTGGCATAAAACCTGGGGGTGCTGCAGCATGCCCCGCACGCCTCATTCCTGTGCCTATGCTCCTCGGGGCTGGTGTCTGGGGGAGGCACTGGGCTCCTTACGCATTTGTTGTGCCCGATACAAGGGTGGAGGACCACTAGCTGCAATCTTGAGTAAGAGGGCTATTGAAAGCTCATGGTCTGCTGAGCCTGGGGAAGAATGGGAGAGGCTATGGGTGGAATGCACAAAGGGACTTAGGTGTTGCAATGCTGACTTAGGTTTTCCTAACCTTTAGGCACCTAGAAAATCACAGGAACAAGAGAGCAACCCACAAAGCCTGAGTTTAGGCACCCAGCCTCCCTATACAATGAATGGGTTGAGAGAGACACCTTAGACTGATCTACAAAGCCAACACGCTGAGGGGATGGGAAGCTAGCCAATGGGAGACGCTGACCTGAAGGGTGTGCTCAGTCCTACCTCCCTCTTGGAGATAGGCACCTAAGTCCAGGCTGCACGGAGGCACCTATCTCTGTTAGTGATACCCAGACTGGGGGAAGGTGCTTGACCATCTAAATTGTGTGCAGGACCTGAAACAAACCAGCTGAGGGGAAGAGGAGGACCTCCCTTTTAACCCAGTGATGAGGGTACTCACCCAGGATGTCAGAGACCCCAGTTCAAATCCACCCCCTGCACTTAAGGACAGAAGGGATTTGAACAGGGATCTACCACCTCTCAGGTGATTGCCCTAACCACTAGACTATGGAATATTCTGATGGGGGTCTCGCACAATCTCTCCATTTTAATTAAACAATGGAATACTTAAAAATTATTTGGGCCCAAAAGAGAGGTAGAATGACTTTATAGTCAAGTGGTTAGGGCACTCACCTGAGAAAGTGGTAGATCCCTGTTCCAATCCCTTTTCCTGCTCAGGAGGAAGGAGGGCTTGAACTAGGGGTGAGGACCCTATCCACTTAACTAAAGATGATAAGGGAGAGCCTGCTCCTCCTCTGGCTGTTTTGTGTGAGGGGCCCGATCCAATAGGTGGACTCAGAGGTCTAATCTTTCCTGGTTTGTGAATCGCTCTGTAGCTTAGGCGGGAAATAGTTGTCCAGACGCCTATCAAGAGTCAGCGGTGTGCACGCTCAGGCAGAAGATAGGTACCCGGGCACTTAGAGTGAGGGTGCAGTGTGCACACCCCGAGGAAAAAATCTTAAATGTGCCTAAACTCATTCGGCACTTTCCTGGTTAGACGGAAGGCAAGTGGAATTTTGTGGGTTGCAGTGGTGCCTAAAAACAGGACCTAGGCACATAAGTACATTCATGATCACACCCTATTTGCCTTAGATATTTTGTTTGTTGGTTTTGGTGGTGGTTGTTGTTGATTAGTCTTTGTTATGCCTGGAAGAGGAAACCTCTACTGGAGAGTCAAAAACATCAGCGTGGCAAACAACCCTGTGGAGGACCATTGACTGAGGCATGGAGCATTGGACACTGGGCAGGATAAGCTGAGCTCTTACAATCATCTTTATCTATAGAGCTCAAGGTGCTTTACAAAGGCAGGTAAATGCCATTATCCTTAGTTTACAGATGAGGAACCTGAGGCACAGAAAGATTAAGTGAGCCTTACCTGAGATCACCCAGTAGAAGAGCCAGGAACAGAATGCAGGTAGCCTGATTCCTAGTCTAGTTGCCTGATTCACTAAACCACAGTGGCTTACTTGAAAGCTTTTCCTCTAAAAACAGCCATTTTACCTACTTACAATTTTAGATGGAAGAGGTCCCAAACCACAGCAGTTTGATCCAACGCCACCTCTGAAACACTTCCAAAATCCAGGGGTATCTGGCTCTGGGATGGTAGTTTTGCCCCATCATGCAGAGAAAGGGCACTTGGTCTCTGATCTGAAGTTCTCCAGAATTTAAGATTGTTGGGAAGTGAAGCACTGTCTCTAACAAGCAAGAATTACTTTCTAAAACTAGAGACATGTCTACAGAAATGCATAACGGGCTAGGAATTTGTAAGGGTAATGCTGCTAAATGTCCCTGGTGAGAGTAGCTCATCCCAGGTGCCTACAGTATTCACTGCCATTCAGTGCACTCTGAATTTCAGGGAATTATAAACACAGTAGCAAAGATGTAGGAAGTACATTGTTAATACAGTTGTTCATTATGAATGGGGAAACACAACCTCACACTTCCTACCCTGTTATGTTCTAGAAGAAAACACACTAAAAATCATCTGTTATTTCCTCTCATTTAAAAAACTAATTACTTCCATATTATAATTTTGGAAGTGAATGTGTCTGAGCATTTCGGTGCAAACTTTCAGAGTCTCAGGAGACAATGGCAACCCATCTATCATTTTAGAGCTAATTTCTAGAGAGCAGCTCTGCAGACCTCAAAATTAGATGCTGGTCTCCCCAAAAATCTTACCATGGTTATTTTTTGCCATCTACAAAGAGCAGCCAGATAGTTCTAGTCAGAAGGGCCTTCACAGTAGGCTGAGAACAACAAAATAAGAGATCAGAAGTGAAGTTTCCATATGAGAAAGCAGATACAGGGCATGATTCTCCTGCCTTGGAACTTGCAAAATGACTGCACCTGATCCTCCTCTCACATACATAGCTTTGACACCGGGATTCAATGGAGATACTCCTATCTTACATGAGTGTGACTGAGAGTTCAGGCCCAGCCTCTTCAGTCTGGTGTGTTCCACCCCAGTACATCTGACACAAACACTGCATCTGATCTGGGAATAATGAGAGAACACACATAATGAACATCTCCTTTTTTCGAAAGTGACACACACAAACCTTAACATTGGAAAAAAATCAATGATCACTTAGCTGCTCCTGACAGTACAAGATGTCTCTAAATTAAGTCTCTCTTCTTCCCTTGCAAGATTTAAAAACAAGAGCTCTCTGCCTTTCTAATTTATTCCACTAATCAGGTGAAGTGGAAAGTGGTTTTGATCTGTCATCTGGCAGACAGCAGACCTGTGTCCATGGCCAGGGTATTCTGATTAGTCTGGAAAGCATAGCTTGGGAGATCTTTATCCTTTGGGCATCTCTTACAGCAAAAGAATCTCTTTCATCCTGGAATATCAATAATAAAATTGAAATAACTGTGACACCTGGCCAGAAAGGGTTAAGCATCCTGCAGGATAAATACCCCAAATTCAACTTTTAGGAACACATTATTAGATAATGTTTGTGTTTACATATATACTGTTAGAGGTTAACAGTGTAATCAAACAGTTCCTGTCTATGCTGTATTCTGTTAATTCAGATATCAAAAGAAGATCTTAACATTTAAATGAACTGTAAATATAGTTTTCAGAGTAGCAGCCATGTTAGTCTGTATCCGCAAAAAGAAAAGGAGAACTTGTGGCACCTTAGAGACTAACAAATTTATTTGAGCATCAGCTCACCTCCGATGAAGTGAGCTGTAGCTCATGAAAGCTTAGGTGCCAGAAGTACTCCTTTTCTTTTTGTAAATATAGTGATATCACTGTCTGTATCTCTCTTTGAAGTATATAGCAAATCACATGCTGGGGAGCAGGGGAATAAGTGCTGAGTGGCTTGGGTGTGGGTCACAGAGATGTGTCCAGGTTGAGAGGACTAAGAACTGTCAACCTGTGAATAGCGCTACATTGGAGATACAATGGAGACCCACAACCAGCCCATTAACTTTTTAAAGACTACCAGCCAAGGGCACTTTCTGAAATATGAATTGGCGATTACCTGTCTGACCACAACCCTTACCCTCTCTGAAGGGGGCAGTATCTGTGAGAACAGTGTGATTGGCACTGGAAACAAAGCAGCCAGGACTTAAAGGGCTTGTATAAGAAATGTGTGGAAGAATCCCATTACCAATGTGGATTGTTGAGCAGGGCCTAAGAGGCTGGCCGCAGGCATGGCGGCTGGCCGCAGGCATGTAGTCTGTCTGCCAGTAGATGGAAAAGGTGACTATCTGCTCTTAAAGCAGAAATAGAGGTGGGGAAGATGGTTTTACTCCTCTTCTGAGTTCCCTCTGTTCTGGAGCCAGCCAGGAGCCACACTGACACATCTTTCTCCCCTCCTGCTTCCAGCTGCTACTCTAACTTGTGACCAGCAGCCTGTGGCCCCAAGTTGTTGTTCTGGGAAATAGCCAGACTGCAGCAGTGTCCCAGCCATACACCCTTTCATCTGGCCATGCTCCTTGTACCGAGGTGAGGAAGAAAGGCACCACACAGGCTCTGCACCCCCCATGGATTCTCGTTACACTGGGGAATTCCCCAGTTACCAGCTCTGATGTGTTTACAGCCCCTTTCCACTGGCAAAGTGGAACAAAGGAGCCGCAATGTGAAATACCCAGAACTATTGATTGGATAGGGTTACAACCCCTTTGCACATGTGTAAAGGATGCCAGGAGCAGGACTGAAGCATCAGCCCAGTGGATTTGTTCTGCATTTACCCAGGCGTCATTGAGACCAGACTCTGGCCCAATAATTCCAGGATTTCAATTAATTGCATTTTCCTTATTAATAAGTGCAAGAGCCATGGATTGTTATTTGCTGATTAAAAGACGTTTCGAACTGCTTATTTAATTAACTGTGGCTGGTGTGTCTTGCAGAACCATTGGGAGAAGGGGCAGCTTTGCCGTGTTTTTAACATGCTGGTTGCAGTTAGTCAGAACATAACTCAATTATATTTAACCATGGGGAGGTGATGAAGTGTGTAATAAATATTGTTTCATTAGCGATCCTGCATTTAATTTAGATAAGTTTAATTCCTCACAAATGGAAAAGCTTTGCTCTCTTTGCTGCTTTTTGCCATAGCTACATGACAAAGTTTGGTCAATGCAAGTTACATTGGCTTCCAGCATCAACGTTTTTATATGGCTTGGGCACCTGCACACTTGGGTGCTTGCATCGGCACTGCATATACTCACCGGGAGTGGCTGCGTCAACGTACAATGTGGTGTACCACAGGTAGGTATCCCAATGTGCTCCATGCCACCATCTGGCTCAGTGCAGTGTGGGACATTTTTGTAGTTTTGTGGGATAACAGCAATTCACTGTGGGATTTCGGGAAGCCAGGGATTTCTCCCCTTGCTACTTTCTCCATCCCATAATATTTTTCACATCCCATAATTTTTTTAAACTCCTACAGTCCCAGGTGGTGCTTTTCAGTCTCCACCATCTCTCTGACACAAGAGTGGATCCTGCAGAACTCAGCACAATTCTCATGAATGTTGCTAATACAGGACACATGATTCTCCTGTATTTGCAGAGCTTGACTGAGAGTACTACAATCAGGATTAGGATGAGGAAGATGTGCAACAACAATAACTGAATGTTGATGCACACAGCAGAAGAAAAATGCCAGATTGCTGCTGGCATTCATGGAGCAGCTCCATACAGTGGACTGTCACTTGTAGGCCTGAGAAACAAGCACTGATTGGTGGGATTCCATCGTAATGCAGGCTTGGGGTGACGAGCAGTGGTTGCAAAACTTTTGGATGCAAAAGGCCACATTCCTAAATCTGTGTGCTGAGCTCACCCCAGATCTCCAGTACAGAGAACACCAAAATGAGAGCTGCATTGACAGTGAAGGAGAAAGTGGCAATCGCACTCTTGAAGCTTGCAATGCTGGACTGCTATTGGTCAGTGGGCAATCGGTTTGGAGTTGAAAAATCCATGGCTGGGGGGGAAAAGGGGGGAATGTTATCCAAGTGTACATGGGCATTAAGTGTCTCCTGCTGCTCAGGGCTGTGACTCCCTGTAACGTACAAGAAATAATGAATGAATTTGCAGCAATGGGGTTCCCAAACTGCAGCAGCATGATAGACAGCATACATATCCTATTCTGGCACCAGCCCACCTTGCCACTCAGTACATCAACAGCAAGGGAGACTTTTCCATGGTTACACAAGCACTAGTGGATCACCAGGAATGATCCATGTCGGCTGCTCAGGAAATGGGTATGATGCTTAGGACGTCTCAAAAAGCTGCAAGCAGAGACATTCTTCCCTGACCAGCAGATTACCACTGGCGATGTGTGAATGCCAGTAGCAATTCTCAGGGACCCAGCCTATCCCTTGCTCACCTGGCTCATGACGCCATACACTGGCCTCCTCAACAGTACCAAGGAAAGATTCACCTACCAGCTCAACAGGGGCAGAATGAGGGTTGAATGTGCTTTTGGTAGAGTGAAGGGATGCTGGCACTGTTTGCTCACTAGATTAGAGCTCAGTGAGAAAAACATCCCCATGGCTGTAGCTGCATGAGGTGTACTGCATAATATCTGTGAGGCAAAGGGTGGAAAGCTGCCGCCAGGGTGGAGGGGCAAAGTGGACTGTCTGCCTGCTGAATTTGAACAGACAGACACAAGGGCTATTAGAAGAGCCCGGTGTGGAGCTATGTTGCTGAGGAAAACCTTCAAAGACTATTTGAACGCAGCCCCAATAGTGTTGTCTGAAGCTTTTATGGAAATATCTTGCATGTGTACTTACTGAGATTAAATATTTGTGGGTCTTTGCCTCCCGCTATGACCTCTGTAATGCTTGGTGGAAATTAATGAGGACACTCTGAATTTAAAAAAAATAGAACTTTATTGCGTGCAAAGAAACAGACAACACACACCAGGTTAAAAAACTTTTACCGATAGTGTAACAGGGTGAACCATACTTTAAAACCCCAAGTAAAAATGTAAGTCAACAGTGACCATTTATATCCATGAGCCTAAAACCTACTATAATGTTGTAGGCTGTTGCTACATATACAGCAACCTGTGGTTTTCACAGGTGGGTGTGTGTGTAGCTATTGTTCTCCATGTTGTCAGTCATGGAGTGATAGGGCTAAGGCTGTACACCATGCTGCACCTGGTATGTTGGGGGATGTAGGGAGATGCAATCAAGAAGTTCTCTAGGGACGGGCAAGGCTACTGAGTCCAAGGTCCTTGGGCATGTAGTCAATAATGCTCTGCAAGATCTGAGTTTGTTGCCTGAACAAACTCATGATGTCCTGGTGCATTTCCCAATATACGTCTTGGTCCTTTTGCCTCCCTTGAAGCAAGCGCTCTCTCCAGTCTCGGTCTCTGTGGTCATGTTCAGATGGCCCCTCCAAACCCAGCATTCACAGTCTGAGGCCATGGAGGATCTTACAGAATATATCCTCGCTAGAGCTCTTCTCTCTCCTCCTGATCAGGGTCAGATGTGGAAGGCGCACCACTCAAGGCCACCACACCAGAAGCTGCTCATTGAAACAGACAGCTACACCATTAGACTTCCAGTCATAGTGGAGGGGGAAAGATAAGTCTCCAAACTCCCTTAGTATCTCCCTAAATACCTTTAACAAGAAAGGTCAGTTGTCACTCTCGCTTTGGAGCACCTCGTTCCAGCACCGTTTTGCGGCTCCAACCACGCTCAGAACGGCCTGGGGGGAGGTGGAGGTGGCGCTGTTGCATGGACGCGATAGACACTGGGAACGGGCACGGGAGAAGAGCAACGAATCCCAGCGCTTGTTGCACAGGCAGGGGTGATTTTGGCTGATATTGTCACTAAGGGTGACAAAGGCAAGACGACCAAGCTGCTACTGGCATCCTGAGACTCCCAAAGCTGCCCAGGCCCCTATGCTACTAGCCTGTTTACTGCAATGGTGGCATCCAAACTCACTGCAGAGGGGTGCGGGAAAGTCTCCTGTCGCAGTGGAAGAAGCAAGCCCTAATGAAGAACATTAAAATTGCTTAGAGGTGTTTTCCTTGGCTAGCTGATGCGCTCCCAGGATCATGTGGATACACATAACATCACAAGGATATTTGCTTTTCATGTGAATTTATTGGCCCAGACCCTCAGCTAATTTAAGTCCATGTGGATCCTGTAGTGTTCAGTGATCACTCAGTGCTTCTAGTGTTTGCATAAGCCAAGAGATCCCTTTATTCTATGTTCATTTCCCACTTTGAACTGGCTGGGCATGAGGACAAAAGCATCACAGTGCCCTTCCCAGACACTGTCTGGGAAGCTCAGCCCTTAAAGGCACAGTTCCCAGTACTACAGCTTCATTGAATTCACAGACATAACACAGCCATTGGCTGGTAACAAATTTAACTGCTACTTGCCTGCTGTAGACTGAGACTCGTGACCTAGATATGAGATGTTCTATGGCCTCCCTTCAATGCTGTGTGCCACAGAATTCATGGCAGTAGCATCTATGGGCCAGCCAGGCTGGTGTCCTATTGTGCCTGGTGCTGGATAAACATAGTAAATGGCAATGTGTGTCCCCAAAGAGGTTGCAATCTAAACTGATTTTCATTCAGAAAATGCTATTTATAATGCCTATATGATAAGCTTCATCTCTCTCTGTTTCACTCAACGGTAACTGCATTTTTTGGTCACTGTCCAGCCAGTGCTGCATTTCCCTTAATTAGTGTGCATGTCCTATTGACAGCTCTTTGACCTGCCATAGAAAATGCAAACTTCACTGGAACAAACATTCTGCCAGGCTATAAAATTGGACTTTCTTTTTTTGTTGTTGTTTTATCTGATGGGCCAAGAGTCTGTCTTTCAGCTTTAATTACAAAGTTCCCTTATCAATCAAGTAGATAATAGGACAAGCTGTGCAAGCCTTGCTGGGAGGAGAATGGTGCATACAAATACACTTGCAGGCAGAGAGACTGCAAAACAATTTGTATGAAAGCGACTGGATATCCTGGCACCCCACAGCACACATTTTGCTCTACAAAACCAGCTTAGACCAATGGTCCATCAGATCCAGTATCCTGCCTACAGCAGTGTCCAATACCTGCTGCTTTCTGATTTTATTTACTTTAAAAACACATTAAAAGCACAACAGCATTAGTATTTTCTTCACTACCATGTAGGAATTTCCTACCAGACCTACACAAATCCTACCCACAACAGCCTCAGCCTTCCTTGACAGGTTTCAGAGTAACAGCCCTGTTAGTCTGTATTCGCAAAAAGAAAAGGAGTACTTGTGGCATCTTAGAGACTAACCAATTTATTTGAGCATAAGCTTTCATGAGCTACAGCTCACTTCATCGGATGCATCCTTTATTGAGAGGGAGAGCCAGCTTCGATGCCACTGTAGATTGCGACGGCAGCAGGAGAGAGAGTGTGCCTTGGGTTGGAGGGAGGGAGGGTGGGTGGCGTGCAGTTTAGGGCTCGGTAGGTCAAAACTAACACCTTATACTCTATTCTTAGAATAGCAGAGGCCGTACATAATGCACCTAGTGCACTGTGCAATGCTGTCCAGAGATCCTGGCTAGCTGTCCAGTGCTGGCATCCACTCTGAGCAGGCTGATTTTCAGCAGGGCCTCAATCCAGCCTCTCTTTTCAGAGGCACATCTCTGCCCCCAAAATGAACCACAGGTGCAAGTATTAGGAGTTAGAGGTCTAACTACCTCTTGTACCTGCTAGTCAGTTGGGCACCTAACTCCTATTGGTTAAGCCCACAATCCCCTGCAGGCATAAAATACTGGTAGCCACCAAATTGTGTAACGAGTCATAGCTGCTGGACCTACGGGTGCCACCGCACACCCTGGCTTTGGAGTGGTTTCCATTATGTAAAGAGTTTATGGTTTTGATCAATGGCTCTCAGCAACCCCACTATAAAAGTTGTTCCAGCCTCCCTGCAACAGGTTTAGTCTTGTCCAAAAGTGAGACCCCGACTAATCAAGGATCAGGTGGTGTACACAGCAGGAACTACAGCTTGTTTGCTTGCTTACTTCTCCATTCCACTTTGGAAAAAGAAAAGGAGTACTTGTGGCACCTTAGAGACTAACCAGTTTATTTGAAGTTACAGTAAAGCAGGACATCTCTAATGTACCTTCCCTCTGATTGATTGAATAATGCAC
Organism: Chelonia mydas; assembly: GCF_015237465.2. NCBI lineage: Eukaryota > Metazoa > Chordata > Testudines > Cheloniidae > Chelonia > Chelonia mydas. The sequence goes on along the minus strand of NC_057853.1, from coordinate 18,985,993 downwards.
TCAGGGGAACAAGACCAACAGATGCTTTTAATGTTACCTTATGATGAGCCCAATTAACATACCTTCCTGTTTGTACACAATGCATTATTTCTGCACGCTGGAACCTAACCATTCCCTGAAAAGAATGAAGATGTGTCTGCTTTCAGCTCTTAATGGACAGATCCAGTGACACTTCATAGGGAGCAGAAAAGCTCCTGATACTTCTTAATGTGAAGCCAAGAAAGACTTTAATGTTGTTCTCTCAACATTTGATTAAATCAATGAGAGAGGGGGCTTCTTTTATGGAGCATGAGCATTTTAGCAGTTAACCTTCTAAAAGGCACAAAATGTCATGTCTGTGTGTCTCGGGTTTTGTTGATGGAGTCCTATTATATAATACACCAGTTCTTTATGTACACTTCGCTGCTGGTTCCATAAAGCATCTTAAACTAAACTAAGAAGGTCCTTGCACTGTTAAGTACTTTGGGAAAATAATGATAGTCTTAATCTTCTTGGACTCTATGCGTGTGTGTGAATCTATAGATAATCACTGCATCATGCAAAATGAGTCATTGTCAAGCAAAGCTATAGGGAATTTTGCAGCTTATTTACCTTACTAGCTTTTTTGTGCTGGGAATAGGGAGAAGAAAACTGGCAAGGGGTAGCATCCCCTCATCCAATATTTTCCTAGCTGCCTCTGAGGACTGATAGCTACAACTATATCATGAATAGGGACGGAGTCTGATTTTGATCAAGTTCATACAGTCTCTGCATCAGGTATTCTGGCTACCCGGCCCCCTCAGGCATGAAGAATATCTTGTTACAAATCCAGAGCTAGCTAGGAGTTCATGGTTGTCTCTCTCCTGCACACTGTGGCCACTTGCAGGGACAGTGGGGTTGAAGCCAGGGTTCCACAACTCCAAATGCAGTCCCCTGCCCCTTGAACTAAAGGAGACACTCCTTGCTCTTTCAAGTGTCAGGCATGTGACAAACAGCTGAGCCATTCTGATTCTGTACAAAAGAGGGGAGAGTAGTGGGATGTGTCTTTTCACAGCACCATGAGTAATTTCAATATTGGCCAGTACTTCTGGCCAGGTCATTACAGTACACTGCCTTTATCTTTTAGTAGCTCTTCTCAAAAACTTTGAGTACAGAAGGTGGGGGCCTGCAAGGATTTTAAATATTAATACTTGCCACTCCAGACTTGTATTAAACTTCCAGGGTTACAGCTTTTCTCTGACCTTGGTTTGGTAGATGCTGCCACTGCCCAAATGCTAAAAAACCCCTTTGGACCCAGGAAGGAGCACTTGGGAATTCCTCCCTGTGGGGTACCCTCAAGCCCTTTCAACCCCCCTCCAGGGAAGAGCTGAGAAAGAAAAAGGAAATTATCTGTTGCTACCAGCTAAGCAATGTGCACAAACCTCTTCGGACGCTAAAAATCCAATCCTGTTCTTAAAGAAGGTAATTTTTATTAAAAACAAAAAGTAAAAAAATACATCTGGAACTTAGGGTTTTGCTAGATTTTAAAAGAGTAATTCCAAAAATTAAGAACCCAAAATAGTTTTCTTGGGGATTAGCTTAAAGGTTACAAGCTAACAAAAACATCTGGGGTTAGCACAGAGGAAATCCACAAGCCAAATAAAGAAATAAACCTGATTGCACCTAACTAAACATTCCTAATTTACATATTTGGGGGGTTTCAAGTAAGTAATTCTAGGTATGATGTGATGAATTTTCATACCTGGTTCAAGCCTTACTCAGCATTGCTGCTCTGTCTCCTTCTCTGGAGAACAGACAAAGGGAAAGTTTCTTTCCCAAACTTTAAAAAGTTCTACCTTCCCATTGGCTCTTTTGGTCAAGTGCCCACTCCCTTTCTTTTACCTGTGGGCTTGATAACCCTTTACAGGTAAAGCAAGCAGAGAACAGACACCAAGAGAGATTTTACAGCTAACTGGCTGGCTGGGTGTTCATAAAGGAGCTACCTCCCCCTTACTTTCAGTTATCACACGCCCCCACAAAATCACAGATGGTGCTGGCCAGCCTGGTTTAGGTCAGGTCCACACGAGCTGGGATTTCTTTCTGGAGGTTTAGGAAACAGTTAATAAGATACATGCACCTCTCATTTCACTAATAATTAGATGAAGAACTAAACAGTACTTTTTACATTTCAAGGACTACAATGATTAGAATGCAGGGACATTTTTACGTGGCTGATTCTGGGAAACCTTCCCAGGAAAGTGCATCAGCCATTTTGTTAGAGGCTCCTGAAAGGTGTTGTATTTTAAAATCAAAGTCTTGGAGAGCTAAACTCCAAAGAAGTTTTTTGTTAGTCTCTTTGACTGTGTGAAGCCACTTCAGTGCAGCATGGTCAGTCTGCAGATGGAACCACCGTCCCCAAATATATGGGCGTAGCTTCTCCAGAGCATACACAATGGCATAACATTCTTTTTCTGAGACTGACCAGTGGCTTTCCCTCTCAGAAAGTTTTTTGCTGAGAAACAGGATGGAATTGTTGATCTGGTCCTTCCTGCATTAAAACAGCTCCCACATGACGCTTGGATGCATCTGTGGTTACGATGAATGGTTGGCTGAAGTCCAGAGCCGTCAGTACAGGATCAGACTGAAAGGCCGCCTTAGGCTGGTTAAAGGCTCCCTGACACTTCAGTCCACTGAACTGCATTTGGTTGTTTTTTCCTTGTCAGGACTGTCAATGGGGTGGCAATTTGGCTGTAGTTTGGTACAAATCATCGGAAATACCCAGCCAAGCCCAAGAAGGATTAGACCTGCTTCTTTGACTTAGGGACAGGCCAATTTTGGCTAGCATTTACCTTTGCCTGTAGGGGGTTGATAGTACCTTGACCCACCTGGTGTCCAAGGTACGTTACCTGGTTTACACCTATTTGACACTTTATGGCCTGAACGGTTAATCCTGCCTCCCTTATGTGCTGGAAGACAACTTGGAGGTGTTCCAGGTGTTCTGCCCATGAATCTGAGAACATAGCCACATCGAGGTAGGCAACTGCAAATTCCCCAAATCCAGCCAGAAAGTTATCTAACAATCTCCAGAAGGTGGCGAGTGCACTTCGCAGTCTGAAAGGGAGCACATTAAATTCATACAGCCCTACATGGATGAAGGCTGACCTTTCCTTGGCTGGGTCATCTAGCAGCACTTGCCAGTACTCCTTAGTTAAGTCTAAGGCGAAGATGAACTGGGCATGTCCCAGTTTCTCCAACAGCTCATCTGTGCATGGCTTTGGATAGTTTTCTGGGTGGGTTACAGCATTTAGCTTATGGTAGCTCACACAAAAGCAGGAATCCCCATCTGGTTTGGGAACCAGAACCACTGGAGAGGCCCATGCACTCTCAGAGGGGTGGATTACACCCATCTGTAACATGTCTTGATCTCCCTTTCTCTTGCGGTTTTGGCTTTAGGAGCCATCCAGTAGGGTTGGGCTCTAATTGGGCGAGCATCACCTGTGTCAATGGAGTGGTATGCCCGTTCTGTCCATCTTGGGGTGGATGAAAACACTGGCGTGAAGCTGATGCCCAGCTCCTGGATTTGCTGTCGCTGCTTATGCCCAAGGGTCATGGAAAGGCTCACCTCCCCCATGCCACCGTTGCTTTTTCTGTCATAGTAGATTCCTTCAGGCCACTAAGCGTTGTCTCTCTCCTGGGCTATAAACTGGAGAACCTTGGTTTCTCAGGAATAACAGGGCTTTAGAGAATTAACATGGTATACTTTAGGTTTTAGAGTAGGGCCTGGGAATGCTATGATGTAATTAACATCTCCCAGGGGCTCTGTGACCATAAATGGCCCCTCCCATGATGCTTCCATCTTACTGGCCTGGAGTGCTTTCAGGACCATGACTTGGTCACCTACTCCAAAGGAACGCTCTCTAGCATGTTTCTCATACCAGGCCTTTTGCTCTTGTTTCATGTGCTGTATATTTATACCTGCTTACTGTATTTTCCACTCCATGCATCTGATGAAGTGGGTTATAGCCCATGAAAGCTTATGCCCAAATAAATGTCAGTCTAAGGTGCCACAAGGACTCCTCGTTTTTACTGATACAGACTAATATGGACACTCCTATATCTTCCAAGGGGCATGCCCACTGGAACAGCAAGTAGTGGCTCTACCTGATTATGCAGCATTTTGCTGCCACTCTGTTAGATCAGTGTCAAGACCGCACAGGATGTTAAGCCAACAGCGCTGTTCAGTCGTGCAGTCAGCTGAGATATTTCTCCAGGTCTGCACTGGTGTAGCTGAAACCAGCCTCTGGCCTACTGGGACCTTTACTGCTCAGCACCTTTTTGGAGTTAGCCCATACAAAAATTGCTCGTAGAGCCATGAATTTTAGTCATGATTGTGACGTACTCACCAGTGTTCCTAATTAGTTCCCCTAGGGCAGCTCAGAGCACGTGCTGGTACATGAGGCTTCTGCTCTATGGATTGGCACACAGATTCCACTCAAGCCTTGCCCAAGATTATATGGCGATTCACTAGCTCAGAATGGACTAACATCCAATCAGATAGCAATCATCTCCAAACTTATAGCCCCACTGTACTTACTCTTGCTGCTCTTGTTAAGGTCACAGCTTCCTGTATATTTTAGGACTTTATAGCTCCAAAGTAAAAATCCCCTCCCCACACCAGAGGCTGAAACTTGGCCTTCCAATTACAGCTAAGATGACGTGAAGGGAAAGAGAATAAAGATTAAAAATAACGACTTCTGGGTTTGACTTGCTCACTTATTCAGGCAAAACTCTGGAATCAGTGGGAAACCAGACCACTTGTTTAGGAGCCTAAGTGGGGACTTAAAAACCTAACTTAGGCACCTGTTCTTTTTGAGAATCTTAGCCATAGTATATAGCGTATCAGTCCATACAAATATATTACCAACACCACTTCCTGTAGCACATAAATGAGATGACATTTAAAAAAAAAAACTCCTTACTGCTCATTATCTAGAAAACCATGGTAGCACCCATAGCCCTATTTTTGCCTTTGAACAATATGGCGGGGGGTGGGGGGTGGGAAGAGGAGGGGGGCACCCTGCTGTGTTGCACTCAGTCTGAGCTCTCCCCCAGTGAGCCTGTGGGAGTTTTAATTCTCAGTCCAGGAATAATTTGCATCTTCTTAGAGGAAAGACTATTAGGAATTCTCCCAGCAAAATCATGTGAAAACCATGAAGGCTGCATCCACCCTGGACACCTGAAGCACACCGCGCCTGCTCAAAGAAAGGCTAATCCAACCAGTGCTGTGCTCATCTGTGCGCTGTGGGGAGCATTTTAGTACATGGATGTGGGGGGTGTGACAGGACTGTTGGAGGGACAAAGTGGGGCCAAACTTCTCTAGTCATAGACAAGACTAGACAGAGTGACCGAGGCTTAGTAAGTTGTTCTTAAGGCACAGAGCTTGCATTTGACATGGAAATTTGTATTTAAACATATGACACGGCAATGGCAGCCTGCTGCAAGCGTTCGCCTGTCAGGCTGTTCCACCCCTTGCAATTCAGGGCCCCACCTCCTGAAACAGAGGAGGCCCTTTGTTCTCTGCAACTACCCCCCTCACAACAGTGACAGCTACATAGGAAAGTGCAGACGAGCACCCTCCAATGCCGTTATCACTCTGCTGTCTCTAAGTTACTTCTGTGCTCTGTTGCATATGGAACCTTAACCTTGAGATTCCCCTGCACTGTCAGTGTCCTACCAAACCCTGGTGTTCTCTTAAGGTCACTCTTGCTGCATGTGTGGGTATCAGAATGGGTCACTTCAAAAGCTGACAGCAGAGAGGAGTCTTCTCATGAGTACTTCCAGATGTGTATAGCAGAGACCTAGTTTCAACACCCAGTGCTCCTCGGAGGTCCACAAGGAGCTATTCTCGTGCCTGTCACATGTAATATTTAGCATCAAGCCCTGGCTTAGTCATCAGAGAAGAAAAAGTGTTCAGAAGTAACAAAGGAACAAAATGATGCATCTGGGCTAAAGCTGGACAAATACCTGGCTTTAAGCGAGTGAGTCCTTTGGAGTCAAAGGAAGTTTGGCCTCTTGAAACAGCATCAGTCCTAAAGAGGAGTGAATAACAGGCTGGGGAAGGGGGGCGGTTTAAAGCTGAAAAATCCTCCAGAAATTTGGTTAGTTTTTGAATCAAAACTGAATATTTTCAGTTTGAGAAAATGATACGCCCCCACCCCAGTCCAAATTTCATTTGAGTCACAACTAACTTTCCAAAGGTCGTTTCAAATCAACATCTCACTTTGGAAACACTGAGGAGAAACATGTCAGAATGAAATGTCAAAAAAAAAGTCAGCTGTAACTATTCCCCCAATTCAGTCTGCACTCCTGAATAGTTTTCCTGACCCCCCCCCCCCATACATTTGTTCGGCAGATTTACTATTTGCCAAAAAAAGAATTGCCCAGCTCTAATCAGTATTAGAGTCCCTTCCCTCTTTCCCTTTTGCATGGAGTCACTGGTGTGCATAATGCTACCCTCACCCAGTGGGAAGATAAGGGACCCGCTACATGGCCAGGTAGGCAATAGGACCATAGGTTTTATGCAATGAAGGATCAGTTGTAGTGCCAGTAGTGTGTATGCAAAAACCTATCTAGGTAAATGTGCAGCAAACGGCTTTGTTACATTAGGGCCTGATCCTGAGAAGTACAGAACGGAAGTCAGCTCACTATCTCTTGGGAACAGGCCTTGAAGGCTGAGATATCAGATAAACTTCAAGAGGATGGGGAGAGAGACGTTCTTAGAGTTGCCAGCTAGACAGTTGGTGTGCTGGGACTGCTGCTTAATAGGCTAATCACAATTGTTTCACTGTTGCCTTGTCCTTGTGTGTTCTAGTCGGCTGCAGTGCCTCATCATTTGCGGAGGTTGTACAATTTGGGGGCAGCGGCTGTCTTTTTATTACATGGGTGTACAATGCCTGGCACAATGGGGCCAGGAACCTTGTCTGGGGCACCCAGATGCTACCCCAATGCAAATAAAGAGGCGCAGTGATTTTGTTTTTTATGGGTAATGTAGGCTTGTATTTTGCATCTGTGTGTGAATTCATCCACGTACAAATCTGGAATGAACAAAGTAGGGACACAGGGGTCCTGAGCATCTCATAATAAAGACCACAAACTGACTGGCTAGTCAAGGGCTTGCTTTTCCAAAGAGCCACTAATTTCTTAAAAAGGAGCTGAAGTTGCAAAATTTGGGGTCTCTCTCCATCTAGCAATGGCCCCCAAACACCCCACTGTGCAGTCGGCTGCTACTATGGAATACTGTCACCTTTTGGTTGACTAAAGATGCTTACAGCAGGAAATTGAACTGGTAATTGAGCTGTGTAAATTGCATTCCTGTATTCCTGGTGAAGCAAGAGTATGCTGAGCCTCTGAGAAACAACTGATCAAGCTGTTTTAAATCAATCCGCCCCCTATGAGCCATCCCATAAACTTTCTTTTCTACATGCAGCCTCCATAAAAGTGAATAGAAAGTCAGGCAAAAGATGCCTGTATTGAAAAATGGAAGCATCATTGTTGCCTCCCTAAAAACCTGAGAAAAGGGAAGTTTAGTCTTGATTACCAGCAAGGAGATGAATTCATTGGGCCACCAAGTCACTCCTGCCAAGCTGTCATTTTTGGTATTGATCCCCTCTTCTTGCAGAAGCAAACCCTGCCGGTTGCTCACAGTTCTGGTAACTGGATCGATATTCTTTCTCCTGCCCCCCGCTGTGTGTTCCAGTGATGCCTTGGCAGCTACCAGTCATCTGTTGTTCATCAAGAACTTGGGGGAATAATTTGCAGCAGAGGTGAGAATGCTGCCAGCCGCCTCACATTCATTTAGGTCTCAGCTGGGACCCAGTGTGCTCTGGACCCAATCTTCATCCCTAATGAGATTCATTATCAACTTCACATAGTCCCCCATGTTTGGGCTGCAAGATTTTCCTTCAGTGTCCTACTCCAGATGTAGTGCTGGGGAGAAGCCGAGATGGCTTCGTACAGGGGGGGAGTCCTTTAGCTTCACCTGGCTCCCATGATGAGGGTAGATTTAAAAGTCCTCCCTGGCTTTCCCATCTCAAGTAGCTTAGAACAAACTTTTCAGTTTGGTTCGAAGAAATAGTTTTGCAGCTGGACAATGTGTTGAATTTCCACAATCACTTATGTGATCTGAATGAAATAGGTGAATTTTGGGATGGAAGCTTTAGCCTGCAGCCTCATTATCTAAATACATATGGACAAGGCAAGGTGGGTGAGATATCTTTTATTGGACCAACTTCTGTTAGACAGGGCAGGAATTTGCCCATGGCCCCTTCATCAGTATCCTGTAGCCATGTTAACACCCTATCAGTCAACAAGCTCCCTTCATTAGTAACTGTCTACCTTCTGTGTGCACCTTTCCCACTGAATCTTTATGGGGTCACCTGAAGATAACCATGAATCTAAACCCTAGATCCAGTCATCCTGAAACTTCAGAAGGCAAACCCATATCTGGGCCCAAACTGCCATCTCTGCCTTAACCAAACCCCAACCCTTCCTCCTAACTGAGCTGTTTCAAAATCGGTTTCAGATTCTCATTTAGCAAATTGTCCCATCTCTGCTGTCATCGGTGTGGCTTCTTTCCACTCTAATTGCCTTCTGTTTCTCTGTTCTCATTCTCTATTGTTTCAGCCATTTTCCTGCCCTCTTTGATTGCTGCAGCTCCGCTAATGACTTTTGTCACGTTAATTATCTTTCTTTAATTATCTCTCCATGCAAGTTTCTCTTTAATGTTAGTTCTGACTTTGTTAGGTTTCCATTCTTTTTTCTTATCTTCTCCTTCTATAAAGCTTATGCAACAGGGATGGGGAGAGGGCAGGATTGTAAAGCAAATACATACAGTAATTGAGTTTGGATCCAGCCCTTCATTCCTTATGCCCTCAACACCCATTGGCATCAGTGGGAGTTTTGGGGGCACAAACAGCAAGACTGGGCCCACGTCACTGATCCAGCTATCAAAAGGTTTGACTGTCACTTCACCTCACACCCTTTGTCTTGTCAGATTGTAAGCATCTCAGGGCTCTTCCTATTGCTATGTCTACACTACAGAGCCTATGCCAGCATAGGCTCCTAGTGTAGATGCAGCCTACACTGACAGAAGGAGGTTGTTCTGCTGGTACAAAATGACATTAGCTATGCCGACAGAAGCACTCTTCTGTCAGCACAACTGGGTCTACACTGGCAGGTTTGTCGGCATAACTACATCAGTGAGAGGTGTGTGTTTTTTTCATACTACTGACCAACAGTGCTGTGTCGATAAACATTTTAAGGATAGACCAAGCCCACATGTTAGATGCTGAATGGTGGTGCGGGGGCACCATGATGCCAATAGGAGTACAGTGTATTGGAAGGTTTGGGATTATCTTGCCAGTAACATAAAAATAACCTTTTCATAATGTCAGTGAATTGTATCATAGACATTAGAAGCAGAAAACAAGTCACATCCACTAGGGATCAGTGTGGGATTGTTACCTACAGCATACCTTTGAGTGCTCTGTCCAGGCTAATTGTAAATGATTTCTGAAACCGGGTTGTACACTTCACGTCAGAACTGATGCCACATTGCGAGCCACATCCATAATTGGTGTCCGAAACACAGTTTTCATACAAGTATAACTGCCATTTAGGGGTCTGATTTTTTTAAACCAACATATTTATACTACTGCAACCTCTAGTGTGGCTGTAGTTACACTGGTATAAAGATATACTGGTATAATTTATTCCTGCAGAGACATTTATACTGGCAAACTGCGTCCATCCTACAGGTTGTATCACTTTAACTATACCAGTGGAGTTAAGCAATACCGCTTGTGTGTGTAGGCAAGGCTGTAGTCCATGGAGCCATGACAGTTTGACACTAGCTCAGGATCTGCCCCTATATTTAAAAATAACAGTCAAAAACTAAATTAGTATTTAACACATGTAAAAAATGTAGAGGATTTATTTGATCACCTTACTCAAATATTCTTACCACATTACTACACCCAAGAGATTGCAGAAATACCTGGGTCTGTCCTGAGAACATGAAAATAAATATATTTCATGGCAGCAGAGAGAATAACCCTACAGAAATTCTGAATTGAAATATCCTCCCCTCCTCTCTATCACATGAAAGGGCAACTGCATCCCTAGATCACACAGAGGGGATCAGAGACTACTTTTGTAGAAGGATGCCTGGGAGACTTAAAATTTGGTCTGCCAGCATTGTCTGATCCTATGCATGGATCAATGGATGTAAACAAATCCAGCACCCTGGATTTCTTGTCTGTAGCTTGCAGTATATTGTATGCATGTGGGATGCTTGTTTTTACACAAAGCAACCTTATGTTGCGATCAATCCACCACACTGTCTCAAACAGACATGCCAAACTTCCTTTGTAACTCCCCCAGGAGGCAGCAAACTGCAAATGTCTAGCTTGTGGAAGAGCAGTGAAGGGAATGCTTTAGGTTTAGCAAACAAAGCTCCCTCTTGCTGATTCTGCCTTTGCAGAGTGAGGGTTCAAATTGCATCAGTACAAATCAGTTCAAATTGCATCTCCCAAAAAGGGAGGGAGAGGATGAACCCCAAACCTTTCATTAAAAAAAGGACAAACACAAATTTTAATTTGAAACAAAGTAAAAATTCATTCATGTTGAATTCTTTAGTTTACTCCTGTTTCCCCTCCCCCCGCCCCCCAAAAAAGTATTTTTGACCAAACAAAAAAATCTGCTTTTGGATGAAAAGCTATTTTTCATCAACTGCTCTACAAGCTGGAGCCCCAGCATTCCATAAGCCCCTTGGGCTGCACTAATATGAGTGGAATGGCTCTGTGCAAACCCACACTGGGCCCAGTTGATGAGTTTTAGGAAGCCAAATTATTTCCCCTCAGGCCTTCAAAGATCCCTGAATAACATCTGTTTGTTGCCCTCACCTCAGCAAAGCCTGACCATTGAACCCATAAGAAGCTGCGGGTTCCATCCATTCAAGGAGGAAGAGTGGGGACACATGCAGCAGACAAAGATTCCTCCTTTTTACCAATGCTTCATTCTTACATCTATTCCAGAATGCTCCAGGCCAGTGGTTCTCAACCAGGGGTATGTGTATCCTTGGGGGTATGCACAGGTCTACATCAACTCATTTAGATATGTGCCTAGTTTTACAACAGGCTTCAGAAAAAGCTCTAGCAAAATCAGTACAAACTTAAATTCCATACAATGACTTGTTCATGGTGCTCTATATACAATACACTGAAATGTAAGTACAATAGTTATATTCCAATTGATTTGTTTTATAATTATATGGTAAAAATGGGAAAGTAAGTGCTTTTTCTGTAATAGTGTGCTGTGACATTTTTGTATATTTATGTCTGATTTTGTAAATAAGTAGTTTTTAAGTGAGCTGAAACTTGGGGGTATGCAAGACAAATCAGCCTCCTGAAAGAGGTACAGTAGTCTGGAAAGGTTGAGAGCCACTGCTCCAGGCCACCAGTTTGAGTTTCTTCATTGCTGTAATGAGGGTGTGACACTCAAGAAGGCAGGTAAAAGACCAATTGTTTTCCCTGGCCTAAGTTACATGGCATGAGTCAAAGCTAAGAAGGTCACATGCCAGCAACATGGCCAGGATCAGTATCCACAGTTACATTTCTACCCACCACAAGCAGTTAAATCTGAATCCCAGCTTTCTTCCCTTCCCCAAAAGCACATGGGAAGATCTCCTGTCTGGAGAAGATGAGTGGAGGTTCAAAGAGATGATACAGAATAATGTTCGCTTTCAGATTTACATAATGCAAATATCTGAAGCGCGGAAATATGGAATTCGTAGGAGGTTCATTGAAACAATACGAGATAATGGTGTGTCGTGAGCACTGACACTCTGAAAGATTAATTACAGAGCCTGGGAATCACAAATTGATAAGTAAGGGCCACCTGTATAATTAAAAATAGTCTAATTACATAGGTTATATAATCTTACTCCTGCTATAGTCCTGAACAATCTCCTGATGCTTTGACTGCCTGGGTGGGATATATAGATCCTATCACTATTAGAATAGAAAACATCTTTTTATAATATTAAAACTAGGAGTTTTGATTTTCCACTACATCAAACTTATGCAGTCCGTGAGCTATGTTCAAACAATGCAAAGAGAGAGGCTGCTATTCAGCTACCATGAAGAAATAATGATCAGAATGCCCCAAAGGATGCAGCCGCTTTACATTAACAGGGTTAGCTCAGTGGCACGAGAGTTTAAAGTAGCCAGCCTCAGGAAGTTTGAGGGCAATATTCAGAAGCAAATCTTAAGGGAATCTGAGCTAGCGTAACTTGAACCTTCTTGCAGGCCCCTCAAAGTATATGCTGCAACAATTTGGTCACCTTCTAAACACCTGTACTCATATTTACTGAGAATCACACTCATCGACCCATGTGTAACTTACACCACCATCCCTTGCACATCACATCTGAGTTTGATTCGGTGAGCCTGATTCTCCTGTCACTTACATTGGCTTTACACTTGAATTCTGCAAATCTACTCCAGGCAATAAGGTTTACACCGGTGTAATAAGAGGGGAATCAGTCCCTAACTCCTAATGGCACCCGCATGGAATATGCTGTTTTGCAGAGCGCACCGCTCCGCGCCTGCCAGTGTCACATCACACAATGACATCCTCCGTGCGGTGTGCTCTATAAAATGCCATCCTCTGGGCGGCATGACCTTGCACACTGGTATTCAGAAGTGGAAGCTAGACATTCTCAGACTAAAAGCTAAGGTGCAATTTTTTTAATATTGAAGGTAATTAACCATTATCTAGGGAGGTGGTGGGAGTCTTTAAGTCAAGATTGGGTATCCTTATAAAAATATGACCTAGCTCAGCCAGAAGTTGTGGCTTGATGCAGAAATTACTTGGTACAACTATTTGGCCTGTGTCATGAAGGAAGGCAGGCTTGATGATCCTAATGGTTCCTTCTGTCCCTAACGTCTGTGAGCCTATGATGTTACACTAACTTAGATACACTCATATTGGTAAATTGGTGGGAGTAGATTAAAGGGGGTTTACATTCGTGCTAGGGGATCTAAGTTACATCATCTTGCAGACCTCACCTCTGAGTTTCAACCTCAGTTTGGTTCTAAGTGCCCTAAAACTTGCCATTTCTCCAATCAACCTGGATCAAACTGGGTCTGTAAAATTGGCTTACAAATCTTATTAGCGTGAAAATTCTGGACATTTCTTGCTTCTGCTAAGCCTGGAAATAGCAGGGGCATAACCTTTCTCCTGCTATTCTAGTAGTACCTGACACATCTCAAGTACCTTTCATCTAAGGGTCTCAGTGTTTTACAAAGGTAAATATTATTATTGCCAGTTGACACGTGGGAAATCTCAGCCACAGAAAGGTGAAGTGACCCATCAGTGTCTGTAGAACTCTAAATGTAATTACAGTCCTGGATCTGAACACGCTAAACTTAGAAGTTTTGATCCACATCTGAACTTTGCAGCCTAACTTGTATCAGCACCATTCTTTAGCTTGGTCTGTTCTCTGCCTCAGCAACATTCAGTTCTACATGCCAGAGGCTGTGCGTAAAACTGCCCCTTACACCACCAGCCCATCGCCTTCCCACACACAACACACACGCAGTTAAAATGGGCAGTACGCTGAGCAGGCAACATGGGCTTTCGGCCCACGTGTGTGCCGTGTGCTCTGGGACAGACACTGAATATTCAGCTCATATAGATACAGCCAGAGTGAAGCCTACGCACTCAGAAGTCTCTCAGAAACAATTAGGAAATGCGCCGTACAAGTCTGTCCTTTGCAGTCTGTTCCGTGAACCAGTTCAAGCATCCTTAATTAAATCTAAGGCCTGCTGCTTCCATATCCAGCCCCAGATGTGCTGCATTTCAGTGGAAATAAAGGGATCCCGGGGGATAGTTTGCATTTAATTTTGTAAAGAACTTTTAAATGAAAATCACTGTAGAACTGTAAGGTATTAATAATGGTTGGCTTGTTTATTGATTATTGACTGACCTAAACCTCTGTCCAGCCCCTGAATCTATTTTGGGCTGGGATTGGTTTAGATAAGGCCTCTCTTCACTATCCCAACCCCCACTTCTCATTCCTGAAATACCTGCCTGCACCTCAGCTCCACACACAGCCCCATAGCCACTAAATGACCCCTCCCTGGCTTCCCTCTGTGACTCCCCTCCCCCCGACTGCCCCAACCCACTCCTCGGGCACATGCCAAAGTGTGATCCAGCACTGGTAGTTGTTGAAACAAGAGATGATAGTGAGGTATGCTCATGGCAGTGAAGTCTCTGAGCTGAAAACAGACGATGATCAGGCTGAGTGAGAATCACTTGCGCAAAGTCAAACTGATGGGTTCTGTGTTCACCTTTGATTAATAAGCATCAGCTGTAATGTAGCCCTGTATCACATTACAGCAACAGGATGAACTCCAGGGAAGGAAGCCTGTACAGTGTCTGTCTATTCCATTTCCCCCACCCCAGAGAGACTGTCTGGTTAACAAGAATGGGCCAGGTAGAGTTGCACTGATTTATTCCATCTGAGACTCTGGCCCCAGACAGCATAATCCAAGGGGAAATTATGTCACTTTTAGCCCTCTTCCCCATTTACATGGGCTCACTGCAGAATTGCTCTCCTTGCATCATGCAGCTGGGGTTCAGGAGGAGCGTATAGACCTAGGACTCTATAACAGGGTCAAGAATAAGGTGGTGAGTGAAAATCAAGCATCGCCTGCATCCTGACAGGCCCTTTTGTAGAGCAGTCACTGGCTTGGACCGATGAGTTGGATAGGGATGGAGATAGTTGAGGGACCTACCTAACCATGTAACACAGACTGTGCAGCAACTTCTGAGCTCCAAAGGGCAAACACGAAGAAACGGTTAGTGTGTAACCTCTGTGTTAATAGTTATGATGTATACTAAACTAGCTAAGTTAGATGGTATGTTCTGGCTGTCTCGCATCACTCAGGAACTGAACAGCAACCATAAACCTGGTTTCATCAGCCAGTTTAGCACCAGTGCAAAGCAGCTGTAAACCCATCATAAGAGCCAGAGTGTACTGGTGAATGAGTTACCACTGGGCAGAGATGAAGTTTTACTGCGGAACATAAAGTG
Source organism: Chelonia mydas (assembly GCF_015237465.2). Taxonomy (NCBI): domain Eukaryota; kingdom Metazoa; phylum Chordata; order Testudines; family Cheloniidae; genus Chelonia; species Chelonia mydas. The sequence continues at coordinate 18,970,879 of NC_057853.1, read as the reverse complement.
TTATCTGTGACACTGCTGCCTCCCTGTGCTTGCAAAGTGTCATTCCTCTCTCTGATATAAAGGATGCAGCTCACGAAAGCTTATGCTCAAATAAATTTGTTAGTCTGTAAGGTGCCACAAGTACTCCTTTTCTTTTGCAGCATGAAGCTCACTCCCACACACACACACACAACTGAAGTTGTGCAGAAGGGGAAGTGTCAGATCTAACCTTGCTGACACTCCTTGCAATCTCTTTGCTTCGTAGCGTCTGGGGTTTCTGTTTGTTTGTTTGTTGTTTCCCACAAGGATTTGGGGAAAGGGTGAGATGGGGGATATGTTGTTGGTGATATAATGGAGTGGGAATGGATTAGGATGGCAAGGGTGGTTGTCAGGGGGTGTTTGCATTTCAGCGTAATTGTGGATTGCTGTGTTTTAGGTATTGGAGGGGGCACTACTAGTGTGGGAGTTTCAAAAGAGCCCAGCATTAATCTAAGGCTACGTCTACACTACAAACCTTACAGCTGTACGGCTGCACTGCTGTAAGGTCTCCCAGCTAGCCACTCTATGCCAACCAGAGAGAGCTCTCCGGTCGGCATGAGTAAACTTCTTCCAACGAGCGGCGGTAGCTATGTCGGCGACAGAACGTCTCCTGCCAACGTAGCGCTGTCAACACTGGGGGTTAGGTCGGTATAACTTTGCTGCTCAGGGGTGTGGATCTGTCACATCCCTGAGGGAAGTAGTTATACCAGTGTAAGTTTGATGTGTAGATCTGGCCTAAATTTCCTGCCACTGAACTCAGTGGTGAAACTCCCATTGACTTCTATGGGAGCAGCATTAGGCCAACGCTAGGTGCTTTTGAAAATCCGATCACTAGTGTGGACATTCTGAAATCAGAAAGAAAGAAATTCAAGGTCTGAATTTCCTGGGTATGTCACTGTGGAAATGGATGCAAGCTGGGCAACTCCATGGCTTGTGTGGTACCCTGTGGGAGCCCATGGAAAGCTACAAGGACATTGCCATGGCAACAATTGTATGCTTTATAAAATTCTTACCTATGTTATTGTTAGAACAGAAAGAATTTTTACAGACGAGTTGACTTCTCTCCTTTCTTGATCTTTGTTTATTTTTGGCAGCTTGCTCAGCATATGCAGTGAAATTAGACCAGAAATCACTTTGTGTTTCTCACCCGTTAACACAATGCCCAGTGTTTGGATTGCAAACTGATAGAGGACGTTCACTTGTTTTCCCCTTTTCTGATCTGCCAAACAAATCCTTTCCTCTCCTAAATCTGTTCTTATATCATACTCCTGCAAAGCCTCTCAACAGTGACCTCTGCAAGATTTCTACAATACGTACGACTTGTCAAACGTACACTAATTTACATCAATATAGGCTAGTGAAGCGTGCTCTGCACCTCAGAGGATAAGGCCCTGATAGCCTTTTGTCCATCAGGAACTGCACACTTAAAATGAAGAGCTACTGGATGACCACACAGTTCTTTGGGATTTACACCTTTGCATGTATTCTTCTATGAATATTGAAACATTTACTGAAGAATATAGACTGTAGGGATTCCATTACACTATGGAAAGGCAATATGATCCAATGGATGTGACACGGGACTAGAGAGGTTGGTGCTAGCCCATTAGGGGCCTAAGCAGGAATATTTGCCTCCCCCCAACACATACTAAAAAAGCAAATAGGGAGCCCCCTTGAGCTGATCAGGGCCCGAACCAATCTCTTGGTCTGTTTATGCCTAGCACTGGCTCTGCTGGACTGGAACTCAGACCTGGATCCAGTTCCCAGCTCTGCCACTGATGTGCTTTAAGACCTTGGGCAAGTCACTTTACCTCTCTGTTCCCTTGTCCCCTCCCACCCTTCGTCTGTCTTGTCTAGTTAGACTCTTTGGGAAAGGTACTATCACACAATGGGGTCCCAATCTCAGCAGGGGACTCCAAGCAGTACTGTAATAGAAATACAAATAACTTATTCTCCACGTTATAATTTAATACAGATATAAAGGGCAGTATTTTAACAGCAGATGGCACTCTTTCCAGTCATTTGACAAGCAATTTTTTTTTCCAAACTGCTTACCCAGCCCTATAATCAACATCATCTTTTCAGTAGGTGTGGGGGAGGGAGTAATTCCAGTGGTTAATTCTGACTTCATGTACACCTGTGAAATCAGGATTAACTTTGTTGAAGTGAATGGAGTTACTCAAGCCAGTCAGAGCCGTCCCTTGGTACGCAAATTGGGGCAGCCGCTCCAGGTCCCGCACTTTGGGGGCCCCTGCAGGCCGGTGCAATTGGCTGGTGCAGTCGGTCCCGGAAGACATAGGTATGGGAACTAGCGCGGGAGGGGTGCCGCAGCACCCCCCGGGGTCCCGGCTGCCGCCCTGCAGGCCTGGGGCTCTATCGCCCGTGTTTTGGTGCAGTGAGTCCCCCGCCCTGGTCGGAGCCCTGAGCCGCCATGGCACTATGCCCAACAATAGCCCCACGGTAGGTGCCAGCAACTGCCAGCAGCAGCAGGTAGCCCAGCACTAGGATGGATCCAGCCCAGCCACCGATGCAGAGCGGGGCCCCCAAGCCAGCGGGCGCTGATTTGTCCCAGGCACCAAACCCTCCTAGGGATGGTCCTGAAGCCAGTGTATGGAAGATCAGAACTAGGCCCAAGAAATTTTCACTGAGATTTGAAGTGCTCAGCACTTTGCAGGATTGGGCCCTTTGCCGCTCTAAGCCTCAGTTTTCCTGACTTTAAAATGGGGGAAATGCTGTTTCCCCATCTCTGAGGGGTGTTGAGGCTAAATTAATTAATGCTTCAAAAGTGCATTAACATGGAAAGTGCGAAGTACTATACAGTAATTTTAGGAAATGCCACTCATATCCTAAACCGAGCCAGATTAATCACCTTTAAAAAAAATCAAATGGGTATGAACAGTACTGGGCAGTGTGAGATTCAGAGCAATGTTTGTACTCAGAAGCAGAATGGGGCTGGTCATCATGAAGCCAGATGCACAGAATGGCAGACTGGGACATCTGCAGAACTCTAGAATCCTGGGTAAAAATTACAGAAGGGCCTGATCCTGAGAGGAGCTGAGAGCTCTCAAGTTCAGTGGGACTGGAGAGCACTCAGCACCTTCAGAGCCAGGCCCAAAGAAACTGTGTCATAATGCAGGTTAACAATGCATTTCCCTTGTTTAACCTAACAAGAGCCTCCTCTGGTCACCCTGTTATCAGAGGGGACCGTGTCCAGCCTTGGGTCAGGACTGCACTGAACAAAAGGAAAAAAATCTCCTTCCTTAGAAGTTGTTGCTATGCCAACACCACAGCTGGGCATGCAGAGGCTGAGTGCCTCCTGCAGGTTGCTGAGCTGAATGGGAGTCATGTGCTCAGCACTTCACAGGATCGCGCCCTGTGTGAGCAGAAAGCTTCTTAGTAATGTCCCTGTTTTACTACCAAGAATGTGGGAAGCTTGGATGGATGTAAATAGTTTACAAAGCAATAAAATGTCCCATTTCCAAGCCAAAGCACCCAGTAAAGAGAGAGTCTGTCCCCGGGTTACTGTAGTCAGAGTAGGGCTGGGTGACCACCACAGAGCATGTCATAGCTTTGGAATTAGCACATTAGCCTCATTGCTCTGGCACAGGAGGGTGGGCAGGACAATAGACCAATGGTGCTGATTTCACTTGCGCTGCTATCAATCTGAAGTCACTCCATGGTGTGATTCCAGATTTACATCGTTGCAACTAAGATATGAATCTGGCCCACGTCACTGAAAAGAAAGAGGGTGGGATGGAGAAATTTGGGTCATACCAAAAATTTCACCAGAGAAACATCCCCTGATAATGTTTTTGTAAAGTTTGAAGCCCAATGGACTTAGCATTTCCTTCACCCTCCGCTCCCCCCCCCCCCCCCCCCCCCCCGCAACCATATCTCTCTGAGGCACTGATTTGCTTGTTTCCAGTTGTCTGTCACTCTTGTTTTCTGCATCTTACTGCTATTCAGCCTGCACCTTCAATCTTTCTCCTGACAAGGAAGGGAATATAATTTTCCCCCCTCTTATCTCCCTGTGCATGTGTGTGTGTGTGTGCATGTCTCTCTCTCATTCTAATATCTGCCTAGGCATGACCTTAAAAATTGTACCAGGCAGTGAAGCTTCTAAAAGGGAGTGAGGTTATCAATAAGTGCCAGTAAGTAGGCTTTGCCCCCTCAAGGGAAATTTCTGGAGTTGTCCAAAAACAACTAGCACATTGGGGTCAGATCATGGTTTTAGTTACACAAAGGCTCCTAGACATGGACAAGTCACAGTTTGCTTGGAAAGCTCTTTCTAGTATATACCATAAGACCATGTCAGCCCTGGGGTAAAGCATCATGTTAACTAACATGAGTTAAACACAACAGACCCTAGTGCTTTCTGCATGGTTGAATGAACTGGCTAATATGGACACGCCCCAAACACTCATTCCAGGTCTAGTCTACAATAGAAAAGCCCCATTTCCAAACCCAGCCTGTTTGGGAATAAACGGGAAATAAATAAACGGGAAAGAAGCTACAAACTTTTCCCTGAAAGGTTCTGGAGTTAAAAATGCAGGTGGGGGCTTGGCACCTCTGTAGGAAGCCATTCATGTGCCTCTGTTGCTCGAATTGAAAGTCTCTTGTAATTATCATGCAAATAAACAAACAAAATCTTGTCCACTTATGTTCTGTTTGTTTCTAAAGGAGAGTGTCAGTCTGTGGGTGTTTCCCTTCACTGTTGCTGAAGGGCAGTGAATTGATTGCTATGGAGACGGAGACTCCTCTATTTAACCAAGAACAGGTACAGCGTGGACAGGAGCAGGTGAAGCTTCCTCTTTACAACCCTTATGATAAGCCTCAGCCCTGGCTGGAAGGACTCAGCTCTGTGATGAGAGGGGAGAATAGTTTCCATGGCCCCTTCAGTTCTTTGTCTCTCTGTTAAGGCAGCCAGCAGCAAGGGGGACAATTTATTGCTGGTGTTGCCTTAGCACCGAGGAGCCCTAGTGATGGAGGAGAACTTCATTGTGCTAGGTGCTGTACAAACACAGGACGAAAAGACGACCTCTGCCCCGAAGAGCTTACAATCCAACGAGTTTTTTCATGAAGATACTTCTAAGGAATCGGGCCAAAACTAGCAACTCACTTTACCTGGGCCGCTGACCAGCCACCAGATGATCTGGGTTTGAACCAGTAACCCAGACATGAAAAGAGCACTTTAATTGTATGCATATAGAGCAGGGGCTCAATTTTCCCTGCTGTACTGGTGCAACTCGACTGACATCAGTGGAGCTGCATCTCAGGGTGCAAGAGGTGAATTTGGCCCTATAACTGTAAGTGACTGTTCATTACTTCGCCTAATCTGGATACACTTTCAGACATCTAATTCTAGCTAGCCGAAGGGACAGCAAATATTGATAATAGTAATCCTCAGGAAATAGGACTATCTCTTGATGAATGCTAGCAATGGTTTGTGTCCAATTAGACACCCTCATTTTATACATTATCTTTGTCCAGTATTCCAAAGTTAGAAGTTTCTAAGTGCTTTCCTTAAATACCCCTATATCATGGGAAAATTATACAAATTAGCTATGCCCAGAAGAAGGGTCTCCATGATACTGGGCAGAAGGTTGAATGCTACAAAGTTGTCTTTTTCCTGACAGTGGTTTGTATGGGGACTAAACACTGATCACATGATGTGTAGAAGGTGAATCCCCCATCAGCTGGGCTGAGCCCACCAGAATTTCTAATCAAGACCCCAGACACCTGAAGGGGACCAGTCTGTTTCTAAATTTCACTGCTCCTTGGGTCCCTTATGGCTTAATGCTGACAGCACAAAGGGTGCCATGTGGAAAGCTGTTATACAGGCTGTGAGGGTTAGAGGGACACAAAAGAACCAGAGTCCAGGTGTGCAGTTTGAGGGCAGCCCCCCACTGAGACATCACAGTGATAGTCAGTGGGCCAAACTGACAGACCTGTGCATAGGGGAGAGGCTGGGGTGAGGCAGGGAGAAGCCACCAGGAACCTCCACCCTTGCGTGTCCTGCACAAGAACCTGTCACAACTATACCCTGGGAATTATGCCTCCCTGGGAATGGAGTGAGGTGGGGAAAAGAGAGACCCATGCCCTCACTCCCACTGCACCAGCTCACAGATTGCACTTGGCCGCAGGCTGCAGCCTTCCATAGAAGACCAGGGAAGGGATTGTGCCTCTCGCTGCTCCCTGGTGTAACTGAGAGCAGCATCAGAGCCTCTGGTTTCATAGATGGTCTTTGCATCCCACTGTCACGAATGCTTTACAGAGAGGTTTCATGGAGAGAAAGGAAAGGTTCACGTTGGAAAAGAGAGCATGATTTAGTGGCTCAGAGGCAGTGGGGAGGTGAGCTTCACATGCAGGAGACAGAGCAAGTGTCTGCATGATTGCTTTCGGGACAGACTCTGCCAGCAGGGTCTCTCATAGATCTAGGTATTGAGGAAGGCTAATGAGATCCAGAGGAGAACAATGTGAGACCAAGGTTGCCATGGCTGTGTTACATATTCTAGGTGTGAAGTGCATAGGAGGGCATTTTATTTTGCCAGGTGATTGCAGAGAATGGGGATTATATAAGAGATGAGCCTGAATCACTATGTTTGGATCTGGAATCTGCTCCAAATCTACATCTCTTATGTCTCTCAAACTCAGAGGTATCTGGGGTTCCTCGTCAGCTCTTTAAACTGAAAGGCCAAAGAGTCAGATGTTCCAGTCTGGATCCAAACTGCCTCAAAGACTGGGAGCGGGACTCACTATTCTGATTCAGCTCCATCTCTAATGTGAAGTGTCACTGCTTCACAGGATAATATCCAGGTGGAAAGGAACCTATCCCAGAGTGAAGTAGGCCTAGGCTTTCTTCTAGGCCACAGGCATACAGAAATCCTCATTTCATTGCACTGAGGCTGGGAAACTGCAATTTGTCAAAGTTAAAAGTGAGATTGCGAAAGGCATCATGCTCTTCTGATGGACATGGTGGCCATGAGATAGATGGCGATGAAATAAAATGACTTGTTTTATATGGATAGATATTACTCCATCAATTGCTCAGATCTGGAGCAGTATGTCAACAATGATAAGGGCATCAATCACTTTTCTCTGACAGACATGCTGTGCCATGATGAACAATTTGTCTCAAATTTCTCCCAGACATCTATTTTTTGAAAACTTCCATAAATTATATTTTTATACAATTACATATTATATATAATTGTATTCCCTTGCCATCATGACACCTTCCTACTCCAAGGCTAAAAGAAACTTTGTGACCAACACCAGGCTATAGACACATTTAACTTCTATGCAAAGTGGCTTTTCTTCTTACTATTTTACAATATCTTATATTTAAATAGAACCTTTCATCCCAAAGGAGTCCAAGCACTTCTACCTATACACATTGTTGAATCACTTCACCTCGCACTGAAACGTGGCTACCTCTGGGGTGGAGAGCAGCATTCAGGTAGGCAAATGGTTCATGGTATTTTCAGAACAGTTTGGAAAAGGGACCTATTTTAGCCAAGACACAAGGGCTAACTCCTACTGCTACAAAAAATGCCTGGATGTCTTTAATGCCCAGGAGAAGCAGACAGGTCCTCAGGTTTCTCCGTGTGACCACTGCCCTACTCCACTGCATGGAACTTAATGAATCAACTGTATCTTAGACTGTGTCAGATCTCCCAGCATTTGAAATTATGGTACAGGGAATCTAGGTGTTTCAAACCTAATGCCATTGTCTCACATGCTCATAGAATGACCAGAAGTCCAGATTTTATAGGGACAGTTCCAATATTCAGGGCTTTGTCTTATGTAAGCACCTATTACCCTCCCCACCCCCTGTTCTGATTTTTCACACTTGCAATCTGGTCACCCTACATGTTCACTGGGTAACTAACTAGGGAAATCCAGAGGGATTTAATAGCACTACTAAGCAGAGACCTTGGACGGGCATGGAGCAGCATGCACGTTAATTATGTTAGCTGCATTTTTCAAACCAGTAAATGCTAATTACAGCTAAAGTGGGGATCACTTACTGAGTGGGCTCCTTTACCATCCTCTCCTGCTGCCATTTATGTACAGGTGCAGTGAATTCACTATGGAGCAGTCCTAGGAGACACAGGTTGTCTTTGTGGTTGTAGGCTCAGGCACAGGCTCCTTAATAGGCTCTTGTCTGCACACCAGACATTTTCCCAGAAGAACTGAAAGGGCATAAACAATCTTCAAGCCAGCAGACTGAGGTTAATGGCAAGAAGCCAACAAGATCATCAGTGCCCTTTCACAGGTAGAGCAGGATGACAGAAGTAGTCTAATAATAATGGCTATGTCATGCAAAAAAAGAGACAAGAGTAACTCAGATTATTTAAGTGCCTGCTCCTTTGGAAAAGCGAATGCAATGTAAAATGACAGAAATGTGAGTTTCCAAAGCATGTTTAGCTATAATTTGGAAGCAAACCCCCCAAAAAGAATGATAGAATGAAAAAGAACTGAAAGAAGATGTGTAATGTGACTGCACTTCACCTCCGGTTTCACTGAGGCCACTCTTCTCACCTTGCTGGATCAACTCTTGCCGGTGCAGCACTCTCTCGCTGTGCCCTATTTAGCAGCAGGTGCCTGGTGGCAATAAGGAGGGAGGGTTTTCTTTGAAAAATGTGAGGATGCTACAAAAAATGGGACACACTAGGCCAAATCCATCCTCAGTGTAACTCCACGGAAGGCCAGAGTTACATCCAGGTTGCATTTGTCCCATTGATTGTGGAGAAGTTAACCTACTTAACGTGCCAAGAAGAAGGGAACAGGTACATGATAGATAGTTTCCCTCCTGAAGATGTACACAGTAAGGATAATAATTCTTCAGACTTGGAGACTGACCTCTTTTTCTTTTCTGCTAATGACTTGGTTTAGCACAGAGGAGATATTTCTTTTTCCCTGAGAAAACAATAGCACCCGCTGTTTAGACAGCACCTCCTGTTTGTATAGCACGATGGGGCCCTGATCTAGATCGGTGCCTCCAGGGACTACTGTAAATCAAATAATAAAAGTAGACCTAGTTCTTAGTGATACAATTGCTCCCTGGTGGAACTCTATTGCTGTAAATGGAGTTCCACCAGGCATGGGTTTGGACCCAGGCATACTACTGAAAAACATAGGGGCCCAATTTCGCCCATAAGTGCAACTCCCACAGCGTTATTGGCATCTTCCATAGACTTTGCATGAAAGCTCTTTGCTTCCCAGGCTAGCCCATGTCCCTTCTTGTTCTTTTCATTCCTCTCTCCCCCATGTATATGTACATACAGAGAGAAATCAGAATTAAATGAATCAGGAAAAAGAGGGGTGAAGGAATAGCTGGGATGCAAAGGGCTTTTATACAAAAGGGATGGGATTACTAGTAACTCTTACAGTCAAATCCTGGAAATAGTCCCTCTTATCCTAAGAAGAGTAGGGGGCTCCTGTGATAAAATTCAAACTGGCCAGGCAAGAGCTAACAAACTGTTCTGGGTTTGAGCAGCCCTGCCCTATCACCTCTGCAAAGGTGCGTCATGGCAGACGTGGGAGGAGAGCGAGACTTCAGTCCTCAGCTCCTGAAGAGAAGAATGCTTGCATGACCGCTGCCTATCCAAGTCCCCTGAGGGGAAGCTGGGCCTGATGTTGGATGAATACTTTGGAACTGTTACCCAGTGACTCGCATATGATCACTGTGTAGGGCTATAGCCTGCCAGTGGCTCCCTGGAGGAAGAGAGGCCTACTGTGGGCTTGTGGCAGTTCATTTGTTTTCCCTTTGGATCTTTGACAGCCTGGGAAGGGCTGGACTCCCATTGCCCTCAGCTGAAGGGCAGAATCTCCCACAACCAGACCTGCAATGTCAACTGCCTGGAGACTGAACATCCAAGGCTGGGTGAGTTCAGAGACCACTCACGACCCTGGGAGAGCCCTGGAGACCAACCCTTTGAGAGCTACATATTGGCACACTCTGTGCAGGTGCCCAAGAGAGGAAGGAGGGAACAAGGAACCTTCCCTTCTCTTGCAGCCCTACAGTGGGGTGAGATTTCCAGAGATGCTCAGAGCCAATTTGTCAATCTCAGCTCCCACAATGGAGGCAGAATAGCTCAGTTCCCAGTTGGGCACCTAAATAAGAGCCAGATTTTCAAAAGTTGTGACACAGCTGATATACCTGCTCAGGTGGAGAGAAATGGAATAAGTCACATAGTCACAGATGGCCGTGTAACTAAACCAGGCTTGAGGTGGGGGCTGGGCTAGAAAATCAGAGGCCTGTAGATCGGCAAGGGAAGGGGGCTGCAGTGGGAAGCTGCAGAAAGAGAGAGTCTCTGGCACTGGTCCCTGAGGAAGGGAGTTGTGGCTGGGTAGAAGGCCCTGGCTGGACTTTCTGCTTTCTTTTCGGGGGGAAGACAAAGAAGGCAGGACAGGCCTTGTGTCTGAAAAGGCAGCACCTTAGAGAGAAAAGGTTGTGCCAGTTTACGGCCCAGGTAAACGACTCTTTTGTGGTTTTTTTGAACTTCATAGTAATAAACCAGATCCCCAAAAGGGCTGTTATTGGATTTGTGGATGCCTGTTGTGAGTATGTGAGAGGTTCAGCAACGGGAATAGAGACAGGGTGCTGCAGAGCCACCCCAGCCACGGAGTGGCTGTTAGGGAGGTGGCTGACCCCATTACATCTGGAGACCCCCTCCCATCCAGGAGGGATGATGGAGGCAAGAAGCATAGAGGCCTTTTTCAGCAGGGAGTTGTTCACCCTCCCAAGTTGGTGTATGGAGGGATGGCAGCAAGCCCAAGACTGCCCACTGCAGTAGCCACTGGGGGCCACACAATAGAAGCAGCAGGAGGTGCAGCTAGGTGCGCTGCTGAAGAGCTACAATGGAACTGAGGCATGTTCTGATCAGGGTATTTGTTCAGACCCATCTCCTTCTTTCAGTGGTGCTGGAACAATTTTTATAGTGGGGTGCTGAAGGCAGAAACTATGTATTTTGAGTTGTTATTACTACTTCAAGCCAAGGGGTGCGGCAGGACCCTAGTACCAGCACCTATGCCTTCCAGTGTTTGCTTCAGTCCAGTCTTAAACTTCCCCTGGGATGGGTCTTCCCCCTCTTCTCTTAGAAAAATTACTGTGGTCGTTAAGGCGTATCCGCATCAGGTGTGAAGTACTGTGCCGCTATATTTCCTACAAGTTCCCAGTTCCTTTGAAATATATAAAGTGTGTTACATTATAGACACCCTAAGCTTTTCTAGGGGGACAGATACTTGAAGGTCTGCAATGCACCACTGTAGGGTCAATTGCTCATTCTGATACATTGGATCCAGTCCTGGTCCTATTAAAGTCAATGGGAGTTTTGCCTTTACTTTCATTTGGACCAGGACTTAGTCCATTATGTAGTGAATGCTATGAGAATGCAGAGATGAGGGAAGGCAGGCCCCAATGCTGGAATGCCATGATGAGCATTAACACTTTATCTAGCGATACAAGGAGTTTCATTGAGGCAAACTGGCTTTAATTTCTAAATAAGCAACGCTGCTTGGGACTTTGCTGTTTGAGCAGCAGGAAGCCAGTAGTGCTAATGATTTACTTTGCAGTAGCCATTCAACTATTTCCGATGCCACCATCATGACAGCATGAGGCAGAGCTTCATTGGGTTTAGTATGCAAAAAAAAAAAAAAAGATCTTCACCACCTTTACTCTTTTCCACTGGCCATGGAAAGAAACATGAGCATGGCAGATCCATAATGGCCTTCCTTATTCTCTAATGTGGTGACAGTACGTGACTTGATCTCTGCTGGTGTGACTCTGCTGAAGTCAATGAATTTACAGCAGTAAAGAATCCAGCCCAGCTGCTCTTTGTTCTGGCAGATGACTTTTGTGCTAGTACAAGACTGACCAGGTGATACCAGGCAACTGTAAGAACTATACTAGTTTTGTTGGGCACCTAGTTGACTCTTGATATGTTCTCTGCTCCTTTAAGGTAGCTGAGTCAAAATCTCAGGTATGAGGGACTGCATAATAGTAGCACCTTAATAAACTGTAGGAATAGGCCCATATGTGTAATACACAAATAACCGCTGCAAGTCAATAACACAGTAGGCTGTTCACTCTGTGCCTCAGGGTCCCCATCTGTAAAATGGGGCTAATCATGTTTTCCTCCTTCACATGCTTGCTATGAGCTTTACTTGTTTGGAGAGCCTCAGCTGGAAAGGGCTATATATTTCGTTAATTATATTAATTACTTTTGTTTTATTAATTTTAATGGCAGGGCTGGAGCGCTCACAAGAGACAGAGCACTTTTAAAATAAAAGTGCATTATTTTTCAGCATACTATTGCATTATACCATTATCCAGGGAGTAAAGTGCACCCTTCAGGATATTACAGGCTATAATTTCATTGAAGGCTTCCTAGGATTTCTGGACCACAAGAGCAAAGCTGCAGCAGTTTAGCCACAGGGGCCAGAAAATCAAATTACAGCTCCTCTCGTACCCAACTGGGGATACTCTATTGCTCTGATATACCCCAGCTGGGATTAAGTGCTTTTAATACATTAAGGCAGGATGGATTGTACCTTTTTAAAGGCACTTCAAATCACAGTAGCTTCTCAGAGTCATGCCAGACACCAGGATACTTTCCTGGACCTCTGACATCAAGGTCAGAGCTCAGAGACTATCTGGTAATGGAAGCTGGTTGGTTGTTCCTGCTTCTCAGGTCCTGTTCAGCTATCCAAAGCATTAGGAATAACAAAGAGAAGAAGAGCTCAGAAGAAATGTTTTCTGGAATGGAAGGCAGCTGCTGATTTCAAGAATAATGGAAGCAAAGGTTGGCAGTGTTTGGGGGAAGTCCGTTTGCATAAACCTTGTTGCAAAAGACTTCACCATGGTTTACATACAGGGTTTCACTTTCCTTGGAGTGCACTGAAGTACACCAGTCTTTTGCTGCACATCAGATGGGTCTAATCCTCACTGCAGTTTGAGGATAATACATTGGTAGAGTAGGCATGAGAGATAACATTCAGACCAAAGTTCAGGAGCATTGTCATAGCCAGAGTTTTGACTGAGCCCATTATAGCAACAGAGGGTCAGCTACAAAGTCTGGCTCCAGATTTGTGTGTCTGAGCTTCCCCTAAGTTTGAGGACTTTCATTCCAGGCATTTACACCAGGCTCGTCCAACACCCTGGTATCTAGGGATTATGTGAGCCGCTAAGGAGGCATTCTCAGAGGTCCGAGGCAACCAGTACCCAGGAAAGGACAGTTACAATTGGTGGACTTCTGGGTTATGAGCCAAGAATCCTCCCACTTTATCAGTCTGCTACCTCCTACCACTTTGCTCTGGGTTAGGTCTGGCTTCCGGCTACTCAATAGGTTCTCACTTCAGAACACCAAAAACCTTGCAGTTCTGACTGTTGTAAACCCACCACTGTCCACTTCCTACCACTGACTTTTGAAAAATCAGCTTCAAGTTTATCCACGTTAAGTAGCATCCAGAGATTTCCTGACTAACTAGAGCATTCTATACTTCCTTTGGCTTCCATCTCTTTCTTTAAGATGCAACCACACAAGTTTTAATTTTTGCTGAAAGAAAACATGATCTCACCACATTACATGCTCTGGCTTGACTGACATCACCCAGACCCTTTGTAGTGGCACTAACTGGGACTTCACTTAGCAGGAGACTGTTGCATATCTCTCTGGATATTAAGCATTGGTGAGAAGATGAAGGAAATAGAATGATGCTTCTTTTAGCTATGTTTTCCAGTAGAGACACTCATAGATTACGGATTCACTCTAGAACTAATGGGCCACATTGACAGAGCATTTCTGGAAAATGTGATGAATTTGCAGTTCCTACATTTAAAAAAAACTTCTTTAGTTTATATACTTCTAATCTGGATGTCACAGCTCCAGGCAGGTTGGCACTGTTCAAAACTACCACTTTGTGACAAAGCAGGACCCCAGCCTTCTCAGGCCAGGCCTGGTGCGTAGACTGTGTCGTCCAGAATCAGTGATTGCAATGGGTACTGGATTAGTTTGCCAGCTTCCATGATTAATAATCTGCAATTGGTACATAATACAGCAGCCAGGACCCTGAGTTATACTAGGGCAGATCCATCCCATTTTTGGCTCACTTGCATGTGTTACCAGCTAGGCTTTGCATCACTTATAATGTGCTTGTGTTGATTCGTAGGCTCTCCACAAACAGGGGCCAAGTTACATCTCCAAGATCCAAATGTCAGTCCCTGAACAAAGCTGGAGTAAATAGGCTTTGTGCAGGCAACCTGCGCAGCGGGAGTGGAGGGATTTGTGAAGGACTTGTAAAACACCTTGAATGGATGCTGTCATAAATATAAAGGGAAGGGTAAACACCTTTAAATCCCTCCTGGCCAGAGGAAAAACCCTTTCATCTGCAAAGGGTTAAGAAGCTAGGATAACCTCGCTGGCACCTGACCAAAATGACCCATGAGGAGACAAGATACTTTCAAAATGGGAGGGGGGGAGAAACAAAGGTTCTCTTTGTCTGTGTGTTGCTTTTACCGGGACCAGAGCAGGAATGCAGGTCAGAACTCCTGTAAAGGGTTAATAAGCAATCTAGTTAGATATGCGTTAGATTCTGTTTTGTTTAAATGGCTGATAAAATAACTTGTGCTGAATGGAATGCATATTCCTGTTTTTGTGTCTTTTTGTAACTTAAGGTTTTGCCTAGAAGGATTCTCTCTGTTTTGAATCTGATTACCCTGTGAGGTATTTACCGTCCTGATTTTACAGAGATGATTCTTTTACTTTTTCTTCAATTAAAATTCTTCTTTTAAGAACCTGATTGCTTTTTCATTGTTCTTAAGATCCAAGGGTTTGGGTCTGTGTTCATAGGTGAACAAATTGGTGAGGATTTTTATCAAGCCTTCCCCAGGAAAGGGGGTGTAGGGTTTGGGAGGATTTTGTGGGGAAAGACGTTTCCAAGTGGGCTCTTTCCCTGTTATATATTTGTTAGACGCTTGGTGGTGGTAGCAATAAAGTCCAAGGGCAAAAGGTAAAATAGTTTGTCCCTGGGGGAAGTTTTATCCTAAGCTGGTAAAAATAAGCTTAGGGGGGTTTTCATGCAGGTCCCCACATCTGTACCCTAGAGTTCAGAGTGGGGAAGGAACCTTGACAGATGCCTTGACAGGATAAGGCTCCAGAAAAACTGTAGAGTCAGGGCGAATTGGGAAGGGTACGAGTGGGTTCTCTTTGGCTCTGGAGAAAGATTTTGGACGAGGTGGAATTGAAACACGCATTTATGATTCCATCCTGCTTCATATGGTATGGGAGATATTTTGCTATGTTGCACCATTGTTTGTTCAGGTCCCAGTGAGGGCTTTTCCATGGGGCTGTCAATTCTTCAGAGTGAAATCCAATCCCTGGGTTGGTGCTTTACAGTTAGGAAATCTCAGTGAACAGTTTTATGTATTATTATCCACCAGAGGGAGCCTCTACAGCATCTCCTAACAGAATCATGTTGAAACTGACCGAGCGTTTCAGAATGGCGTTATATAAGGTCCAATAGTATTCAAAGGAAATGCCTCCCCCAATCCCCTGTTCCTACTCTCTGGCATGCATGCAAAACTGCATGAAAATCAGATTTAATTTACCATATTTACAATGTGCTCTGGGAGTTCTGGAGCATGAACAGTACTAAATACAGCACAGCCACAGCTTGGTGTTTGTCTTGTTCTGTGGGGTTTTCTGCTTCATCAAGAAGACGATTAAAAACGAACCGGAATGTTTCCTCTCTGGGCATGTGTTCTCCCCTTCTTCCTATATAGTAACTCACATCACCATAGAGAGGAATTGCAGTGCAAGTACCAGTCCATCAGACACCAGGATCATCACCTAACTGCAGACTGCCAGCAACTTGCAAACCTCAGCTCCTTAAGAAACCTCTCCGCATGGTTAACAAAATGAACAATCCTGCTAACTGAGCTACTAGGGTGCTATAGAAAAACACCCGTTTCTGTGGGTCTGACATCTTTCTTCCTGTGGAAGACAGGGTGCACAGATGTGTATATATATACCAACCCTGTTAAACCATGACTGTCTAACATGTTTTAAAACCCAATGTTCTTTCTCTACACTGGTACGAAGTGGTGTTTAATAATGCATTAATTAGCTCACTGTTCCCATTTAAGCAAAGCTCTGCTGAGAGAAGAATTAACCTCTTAGGCAAACCTGCCCTGTTGTCTGGATTGCGCTAGGTGTCCAGACTAGACAGTCTCAGTCATGTTCTCAACCTTATTAAGCTAGGCCCAGGTTCGTCAAAGGGTAATGTGTGTCAATCACCCTCAGTGCATTTCTTCTGGGAGCCATTTTGTTAACCATTTCTAATTCTTTCCTCCCCCATAACATGGTCTTCCTCGAAGAACAGAAATACATATCTGGTGTCCTTCAGCGAAGCAAAGGTAATAATATCAGGCATATCTGAGAAAAATGTTGGAAGTTATTTGGAGAGGATGGGGAAGGAAGGAGGGAGCTGTGTCAGGATTGAGCACTTTCTGCTGAGCCTGTGGACTAGTCAGGCTAGCCTCCTGGCTGATTAACAAGGTCAGCCGGATTGTCGTAGGATCACCTGATTGGCCAAAGGGAGGCCAGCTTTTAAGCTCAGCAGCTGCAGCCCTCCTCTCCCCTGCCTCCCCCCCCTCCCCCCCCCCCGGCTCAGCCCCATTCTAACCAGTGAGCTGTACTGCCAGCACCTGCCCCTGCCAAAATGTGTAGACTGACTAAATATATCCAAGGCCAGGTTTTCACAGTTAGGATTGTGCAGGTTATATAAGCAGAGAATCAGTCAGTGCCCATAATCAAGTATTTTAGCACAAGTGTTGGGCACAGGGCACTTGCACGTGACAATAAGTAAGCCCTTCACAAATCTATGCATGCAGCTGCACATGGCTGGCTTTGAAAATCTATCTCTCAAAGCTTTGATTGGAAAATTTTAGAGCCTTTAAAGTACTGGCTACAAAAGCTTCAAGGCCCCAATGAACCATCTTGTCTTCAGAGATCAGAGGGAATAGGTTGCTGGAGTTTGGTATTTGCAGGGCAGGACTGGAGGGAGCACTCACTGTTTGTATAATTCTGCCTATGGAAAGCCCTCCGTCCTAAGGCAGGGAGGTCTTGGAAGTGTAGGGTGACCATATGTCCCATTTTGGCCAGGACAGTCCCTTTTCTAAGCTCTGTCCCAGCCGTCCGGACATTTTTTGGTCAAGTTGGCAAGCAAATGCTCACTTTTGTCAAAAAAGTGGGGTGTGGAGGAAGGGTGCGGGGGGGGGGGGGAGAGAAAGCAAACAGTGATGCCAGCAAACAGAGCATAGAAGTCTTTCCTTTACAAGCGCTTTTGACAAGCCACAACCGCGGTTCTAGTATTCTCTTCTACCTGCGATTGCTTTCAAAAAACAAACATACCATTATTTTAAAATAGGATTTATTGTGCTCTAATGCTTAGAAAGTCCAGGGCCAATAAATAAATGTTATAAATTTTTAAATTGTAAATAAATGTTATAAATCTAGCCTAAATTTTCAAAATTGTGTAGTGATTTTAGGTGCTCCAACTTGAGTCTCCAGAGAGGGACCTGATTTTCAGAAAGGACTGAACACCCACCTTCTGAAAATCAGGCCCCTTTTAAGGTATCTCAGGTTGGGTACCCAAAATCGGAGATTCCCAAAATCACTAATTACTTTTGAACATGCAGGTCCTAACGTATAATCATGTTCACCTGATCTCTGGGTAACCAGACTCCCAGATAAACTGATGTGGATCATGATTCATGATATCAATGCACACCATGCATTTCCTCTCTGCAGCATTTCTCTGAAATCCCGTTTCTCCAGGGCCTGCATTATATGGATGTGTATTATGAGAAGTAAAGCTAATAATGGAGGAAGACTGAGGTGTTTATGCCTATTGTGCTTCAGTCTTCACTAAAAAGGTTAATTGTGACCAGCTGCTTAACACAACAAGGGGGAAGGACTGCAAGGACTGAAAGCCAGAACGGACTGCAAGGAAAGAACAGGTTAAAGAATATTTGGATATGTGAGTTGTATTCAAGTCAGCAGGGCATAACAAAATTCACCCTAGGATACTTAAGGAACTATCAGAAGCAATCTCTGAACCATTAACAATTACGTTTGAGAACTCACAGAGGGCAGGTGAGGTCCTAGAGGACTGGAGAAAGGCAAACATAGTACCTATCTTTAAGGGGGAAGAGGAGAACACGGGGAATTATAGACCAGTCAACTTAACTTTGACACCTTGAAAGAGCAAATTTAGTACCCATCTTTAAAAAAGGGAAGAAGGAGAACCCGGGGAACTACAGACCGGTCAGCCTCAACTCAGTCCCTGGAAAAATCGTGGAGCAGGTCCTCAAGGAAACCATTTTGAAGCACTTGGAGGAGAGGAAGGCTTGGCTGTAGACAATGGATCATGTGGTATGGTCTGGATGAAAGCTGGAGGCATGTAGGTAGGAATAGCGGTCAGTAGGTTTCCGGTATAGGGTGGTGTTTATGTGACCATCGCTTATTAGCACCGTAGTGTCCAGGAAGTGGATCTCTTGTGTGGACTGGTCCAGGCTGAGGTTGATGGTGGGATGGAAATTGTTGAAATCATGGTGGAATTCCTCAAGGGCTTCTTTTCCATGGGTCCAGATGATGAAGATGTCATCAATGTAGTGCAAGCAAAGTAGGGGCATTAGGGGATGAGAGCTGAGGAAGCGTTGTTCTAAGTCAACCATAAAAATGTTGGCATACTGTGGGGCCATGCGGGTACCCATAGCAGTGCCACTGATTTGAAGGTATACATGACACTAAGCTGGGGGGAGAGGTAGATACTCTGAAGGGTAGGGATAGGGTCCAGAGTGACCTAGACAAATTGGAGGATTGGGCCAAAGGAAATCTGATGTGGTTCAACAAGGACAAGTGCAGAGTCCTGCACTCAGGAAGGAAGAATCCCATGCACCGCTACAGACTAGGGACCAACTTGCTAAGCGGCAGTTCTGCAGAAAAAGACCTGGGGATTACCGTGGATGAGAAGCTGGATATGAGTCAGCAGTGTGTCCTTGTTGCCAAGAAGGCTAACAGCGTATTGGGCTGCATTAGTAAGAGCATTGCCAGCAGATCGAGGGAAGTGATTATTCGCCTCTGTTCGGCACTGGTGAGGCCACATCTGGAGTATTGCGTCCAGTTTTGGGCCCCCCACTACACAAAGGATGTGAACAAATTGGAGAGAGTCCAGCGGAGGGCAACGAAAATGATCAGGGAGCTGGGGCACATGACTTACGAGGAGAGGCTGAGGAAACTGGGCTTGTTTAGTCTGCAGTAGAGAAGAGTGAGAGGGGATTTGATGGCAGCCTTGATCTACCTGAAGGGGGGTTCCAAAGAGGATGGAGCTAGGCTGTTCTCAGTGGTGGCAGATGACAGAACAAGGAGCAATGGTCTCAAGTTTCAGTGTGGGAGGTCTAGGTTGGATATTAGGAAACACTATTTTACCAGGAGGGATCATGAAGCACTGGAATGGGTTACCTAGGGAAGTGGTGGAATCTCCATCCTTAGAGGTTTTTAAGGCCCGGCTTGACAAAGCCCTGGGTAAGATGATTTAGTTGGTGTTGGTCCTGCTTTGAGCAGGGGGTTGGACTAGATGACCTCCTGAGATCTCTTTCAATCCTAATCTTCTATGATTCTATAGTGAAATAAATTATTAAGCGATCAGTTTGAAAGCACTTGGAGGATAATAAGGTGATAAGTAAAAATCAACATGGATTTGTCAAGGACAAATCATGCCAAACTAACCAAATTTCTTTCTTTGATAAGGTTACTGGCCTAGTGGACAGGAGGCCAGTGACATACCTTGATTTTAGTAAGGCTTTTGACGCATTCCCACCTGGCATTCTCATAAGCAAACTAGGAAATTGTGGTCTAGATTAATTTACTGTAAGGTGGGTGCATAACTGGTTGAAAAAATGTACTCAAAGAGTAGTTATCAATGGTTTGCTGTCAAAGTGGAAGGGTGTATCTAGTGGGGTCCTGCAGGGGTCAGTCCTGTGTCTGGTGTTAGTCAACATTTTCATTAATGACTTGGATAAAGGAGTCGAGAGCATGCTTATAAAATTTGTGGATGACACCAAGCTGGTAGGGGTTGCACTTTGGAGGACAGTATTAGAATTCAGAAAAATCTTGATAAACTGGAGAATTGGTCTGAATTCAACAAGATGAAATTCAATAAATACAAGTGCAAAATACTACACTTAGGAAGGAAAAAAAATCAAAGGTATGACTACAACACAAGGAATATCTGGGTAGGTGGTAGAACTGTTGAAAATGTGCTGAGGGTTATAGTGGATCACAAATTGAGTATGTCAACAATGTGATGCAGTTGCAGAAAAAAAGCTAATATCATTCTGGGGTGTATTAACAGGATTGTCATGTGTAAGGTATGGGAGGTAATTTTCCACTCTACTCAGCACTGGTGAGGCCTCAACTGGAAAGATGTGGACAAACTGGAGAGAATCCAGAGGATAGCAACAAAAATGATAAAAGGTTTAGAAACCATGACCTATAAGGAAAGATTTTAAAATACCTGCACATTTAGTCTTCAGAAATGAAGACCTGGGGGGACCTGTTAACAGTTTTTAAATATGTTAAGGGCTGTTACTAAGAGGATGGTGATCAATTGTTCTCCATGTCTGAAGGTAAGACAAGAAGTAATAGTCTTAATCTTCCACAATGAAGATTTAGGTTAGATATTAGGAAAAAACTTTCTAACTATAAGGATAATTAGGTACTCAAATAGGTTACCAAGGGACATTGTGAAATCCTTATAATTGGAGGTTTTTAAGAACAGATTAGACAAACACCTGTCAGGGATGGTTTAGATTTACGTGGTCCTGCCTCAGCATGGGGGGCTGGACTAGATGACCTCCCTAGGTCCCTTCCAGCCCTGCATTTCTGTGATTCTATAATTATAGAGAGAAAGGCCAGCTGTAAAGTTCAGGTCCAGATCAATATGGTTCTGAGTATCCCCAAAGTTTGGGTGCATTTGGATTCTGGAATTTTGGGCTAATCCATTAAAGAGGTTCAAAGTTCACATCTGGATCTGAGTCCTACTTGCTTAGATCACTCTTTAGTTCAGGGGTGGGCAAACTTTTTAGCCCGAGGGCCACATCTGGGTGTGGAAATTGTATGCAGAGTCATGAATGTAGGGCTGGGGCAGAGGATTGGGGTGCGGGAGGAAGTACGGGGTGTGGGAGGGGGTGTGGTGTGCAGGAAGGGGCTCAGGTCAAGGGGTTGAGGTGCAGGAGGGGTGCGGGGTGCGGCGGAGGCTATGGGCAGGGGGTTGGGGGCTTATGGCAGGGGGTTGGGGTGCAGGAGGGGGTGTGGAGTACAGGAGGGGGCTCAGGGCAGAGGGTTGGGGTGCAGCAGGGAGCCCAAGGCAGGGGTTTAGGGGTCTCAGGGCAGGGGGTTGGGGTGCAGGGGTGCAGGCTCCAGCCCGGCGCTGCTTACCTCGAGCGGCTCCGGGGTAGCAGCAGCATGCAGCATGGCTAAGGCAGGCTCCCTGCCTGCCCTGGCCCCACGCCTCAGGGACATGGTGCTGGCCACTTCCGGGAGCCTGCCTTAGCCCCACTGTGCCACGGTGCTGGCAATCCTGCTGGCAATCCTGCTGAAAGCCCTGACAGGCCGGATCCAGCTCGCAGGCTGTAGTTTGCCCTCTCCTGCTCTAGTTCAAATGTCTGTGATTATTGGGTCTATATCTTGGACCCTTTTGAAGTTCGCTCCTCACTAGCTTATAGCAAAAAAGTCTCAAAAAACCTTGGCTCTCAAATTATCTAGTCTCTCCAGATTTACCCAATTACTAGGTGTGGTTTTGCCATTAAAGTAAGATTATTGCGTGCATATTTCTGAAAATCCTCTTAGTGAACTTCTGACCCCCCTCCTGCTTTCTATACTTTCCCAGTTGCTGGCCCATTTTCAGTTAAACCCTGCAGGACACATTTCTTTTTTTGTAATGGTAAGCTTTGCTGCACAGCAGCTTTTGTTCCTGACATAATAACAAAAGCAGCATTATTATGACTGCTGACATTTTTGCCGGAATGAGAGTGACGGAAGTAAAAAAAAAAAAAAATGCTCAAGTGATCGGCATTGTGTTTGCTAACAAGGCTGACTGTGCTGCTTTATTTTTAATTTTAAAAGAACAGATACTGTCCCCGCCTACACTTGAGCAAATGCTGCTTAGGATGGAATCTGTCAAGGGAGGGTGATAATGAAACACATTTTGCCGGACAAGATTTACATGTGCAATCGTTCATCTAACATTTTTAAAAAATCAGAATGCAACTGCATGCCTAACTTTGTGCATGTATTTAACATATTTGTATAAACAAATTACCAGAACTGTCTATTTATGTATGTCCAAATATTGTGTGGGACTTTGGGAATTGCATGTGTAACCCATATGCTTGCATTGAAGAATTTAGTGGTGTAAATAAGAGAAGAAACAGTGGGAGGATACACACACATATATGAACCTCTGAAATGCAACCACCTCTGGGGTGGAAAGTAGCAGCTGTTTAGTAGCACACAGCAAAACTACACAACAATCATAGACAAAAAGCGGAATCCAACTGAAACCACAGGGGGATGTACAGATACCAAATGTACTAACTCAGTTGGATTTAAACCAAGGAACAAAAACTAATAGTCCTGTTCCCAGGGAATCTCTATTATTTGCCAGCATCAAGACCTCTGTCTTTTGTATGAGAAATAAAACAGCACCTCAAACAACACAGCACCCCCAAGCACAAGAAGTGGGCATTGATTCTGTCTTGACTCTGAAGGAAGAGTGCCATCTGCTGAGGCATCCGTATTACTTCCTGCAGCCTCTGTTTTCCTTAGACGTCTCCCAGTTCAGTGCTGATGTTCTTCATTGAGTTTGGGATATGTGATGAGCTCACAGCCCACGGTGGCATGGCTGTAGGGATGAGACTGACGTGGGTGCTGGCAGGAGGTTACTTCATACCAGATATCTGTGTGTTTTTTCTCCAGGATTTTTCAACATGCTGCTGCCTGGTAAAGGAGTTGGGTGGGGGGGAGTGGAAAGACTCTGAGGTGCCCAAATACTACTGAGGTAGCAAAGCAAGCTCCAGATTCAATAAGCGTTGCTCCATCAAAGCATGCAGTGGGGTCATTCCCCATCTGTACTGTTCTTTCGATATCCCTTCAAGGGAAGGGAAGGAAGAGGTGAACTGGGGTAAGAAGCCAAAGCAAAGATTTGAGAAGAATACACTTACATAGACTGTTTAAGCAATATTATCTGTTCCAGGTACATTTAAGTGCAATCCAGAAGAGACTCCATTCACAAGCTCTGATAAATCCTGCTAGGTGATTTTGTATTTCCTTGGGTTGTACTATGCTGTGTGCATAGTTCTTATCAGGTCTCCTCCATGCAAAGTAAACTCTGAAACTGAGCAGCTAAATGAAATGACTAATTGCCATTCATTGGTTGCCTGCTAAGGCAAATTCAGGAACATATCTCCTGTACCCTTTATCACACACACTTCAAAAGCAGACCCAAGAAAACAGACCAGACTTCACCAGGGCAAAGGAATTTCCCAATCCCTTAAGCATTAGCCCTGTTTTGATGCAGTTCTTGGGGCAGGTCTACACTTAAAACCCTGCAGCGGCACTTCAATGAAGACACTGCTATGCTGATGGGAAAGCTTCTCCCATTGGCATAGTTAATCCACCTCCCCAAGAAATGGTAGCTATGTCAGCAGGAGAAGCCCTCTTGTCAACACAGTGCTGTCTACACTGGGGGTTAGGCTTCCATAACTGCATCGCTCAGGGGTGTACGGATTTTTCACACCCCCGAGCGATGTAGTTATGCCAGTGTAAGTTTGTAGTGTAGACCTGGCCTTGGTTTTTCTGTCAATGAGTCATAATATAGAGGAGTTAAAGAGGGACCCAAGCTGTGAAGTCAGGGTCACCATCTTGATTTCAAACCCTTCTACTTTCAAAGTTTGGTAGAGTTCAGATCTCGCGGTTTATGCAATGGATTTCATCTCAGTCACCATTTCTGGCAATACAGCTAATGCATGTTGGACCCTTCAAAACCATAGCCCAGAAGCCATCCAGTGCTAGTTTTTAAAGTGACTAAAGAACAAGGGTTTGATTTGAATGCAATTTATCAACACATTACATTTAACAGTAGCTCCTGGTTAGGTAGGGTGACCAGACAGCAAATGTGAAAAATCGGAACAGGCGGTGGAGGATAATAGGAGCCTATATAAGAAAAAGACTCAAAAATCGGGACACTCAATATACAATTGGGACATCCGGTCACCCTATGGTTAGGTTACTGATGAGAGATTTCAAGTCCCAGTCTCCATCTACTACTCAGGCTCTTCTCAGCAACTTCAGATGTAAGGAAGCACATATAAAAGTATAGTTAAAAAAACGTAGCAAACAGCAGCAAAGCCTCCAGAGGAAAGAAGGAGTGAAGATGGATCCCAACAAGTACAGGGACACTCATCTTACTGAAGGGCATGTTTAACAGTTACCCCTGTTACCGACCTGCCTTTATCAAGGTGGCCTGATAAAGGTTAAGCAGAATTGTGCTTAGTACATTTGTGGATTGCAAGTTAGTGGAATGATTCAGCAGCAAAAAGAATAGTCAGTCAGTGATGTGTTTTCCTCTAGCAAGCCAAGTAAGTAGCAGAAAAGGAAACATCCCAGCTTTGGGCTCAAGCCAGACCCATCACTGGTTGTGCAGATCAGACTTCCAAAGGCATTCTCCCACCTGTTTCCCAAGCAGATCCCCTTACAGGGCTTAATTCAACATTGCCTGACATCTTGGACAGTTATTTACACCAGAGCAAGGTGCCACCAAATCAGAATAATCTCCTACATTAATTTTGCCCCGGTATAAATGACTGCTCAAGGTGCAGGGCAATGGTGAATCAATCCTCCAGCTTGCTCTCCTATGCACCTATGTAAGGAGAGAGGGAATCTGGTTTTAGGTTAATCACTTGATTACCGGAGACCAGATCGTGCCCTTGAATTCTTTCACATGGATACTTTAGGGTGGTTTCCTAAAACAGAGGATTGTCTAAGGATGTGGCTCCTTGTACACATTTATACACATGCAGGTCTAAAAATCTGACCTGTGTGTGCATGTGTGTACACATGAACTGGCTTGATTTTTCAAAGGTGTTTCCATTTACTTCAGTAGCTCTGAAAATCAGGCCAATAAATTCATATATATATATATAGGGTGTAGTATAAGAAGCTCCATAAAATAGAACAGAAATATATATATGAAATGCCATCTATATATTACTCAAAAATTATTACTAAGTACTGAAGCTAAACATTTAAAATCAATTTTACTTATTTATAAATGTACTACTTCTTCATAGATGCTGGTTTTGACCTCTTTTAAAACATAAATAACTATGCCAAAACATGCAATATGTGATCCCTTTATATAGGGTCTAGTCATGTTATAATTACTTGCTTGGATGCCTGGTCTGTCATTTTTGCATAACGATTAAAACCACAGATGATCTGGGGGCTTTTGAATTTTTAACAGGATTGTGAGTGATGTTATTCTTAGTCTGGTGTATATAAAAAGCCAAACTGTTGCCTACCTGGGGTCTGACCTCAATAAGTTATTGAATGGTGCATTTCTTATGAAATGATAAATACAAACAGAAAAAAAAATCTTATCTGCTTCCCACCATTTATGTTGTTTGTTTACTTTGTGTATTCCTCTAGTTTTAGGCAATGAAACTGGACGCATCAGTTTCACTCTCTGGTTCTTATGCACAGACACAGTATCCTAGTGTTTGGGATTTCCTTGCCAAAGAGAGATTGCCCCAAAAATAGTGTACACTGATGTTTTAAAACATGATAAAAAGATTCTTGTTAATTTCTAAACTTGTAAAAACAATAAAGGAAAACAACACAATAAAACAAAAACACCCCTACCTTTTGTCCCTAAGTTACTTGACATTAGCTCTAGATCAGTGGCTCTTAACCTTTCCAGACTACTGTACCCCTTTAAGGAGTCTAATTTGTCTGGCGTACCCCCAAGTTTCACCTCACTTAAAAAGAACTTGCTTACAAAATAAGACATAAAAATACAAAATTGTCATAGCACACTATTGCTTACTTTCTCCTTTTTACCATATAATTATAAATACTGTACTTACATTTCAGTATAGTATACAGAACAGTATAAATAAGTCATTGTGTGAAATTTTAGTTTGTGCTGACTTCGCTAGTGCTTTTTATGTAGCTTGTTGTAAAACTAGGCAAATATCTAGATGAGTTGATGTATCCCCGGAAGACCTTTGTGTACCCCCAGGGGTACATATACCCCTGGTTGAGAACCACTTCTCTAGATCCTACAAATCCTCATGCAGTGCACAGCAGGGAACCTTAGAGGACTAATCATTTATGAAGAAGCATAAGATGTCTTTTGACTACTGAAACTGGCCACTCCATTCACTGGAGCACGAATGGGGTGTTATTAAATGGTGAAACACCCACCATAGAATTCTGCTTCCACAGCTCAGCAGTGCCATTGTCAATGGTGGGTATTAGCTTTAGCGTGCAAGGATCCTCAGATTTTTTCTTTCCTGCCTTTAGGTTCTTTTGCCATGTCAAGATCCATGTACTTGCTGGTCCTCCTGTGACTATAAATTCAGCTGGCAGTGCTTAAATTCAAAATGCAGCTCATGCCACTCTCCACACCCTAACATAGCATAGTCAGAGTTCTCTTTTTGCCTCCAGCTATACTGGCCTGCTGTGATTTGGTGGGGGTAGGGAGGGGGGACAGAGGAAGAAGAGTAGAGGGAGGAATATTGGCCAGCGTAGATTAATATATGTGATTTAAGAGGAAATATGAATGTTAACATCAAAAGAAATGGGTATTATTTTTAATGAGTCATATACATTTCAGACTTTTCCACCATTACTACATTAATTGCATCAGACAAACCCAGATCAAGGCCACTTTTTCATCAAATCAGCTTCCACACAAAGGACTACAACTTCTAAAAATACACAGTCACAGTCACATTGGATAATGTCACAGATCAGCTGAATGTAATAATCTCTGTTGGGTTCTGATCTGTGGCATTGTTGTGAAACAAATCCACCATGTTGCTTTCGTCTTTTCTAAAAGGCACATTGTTTGATCCGTGTATCCCTCTAATCAGTACACCCTCCTGGTGGGGTCTACTGTAAGCATTAATAATGCTGCTCCCGCTGCAGAAGGATCTCACATCACAAGAAGGGGAGTAGAAGCAAAGTGCCGGAGCTAAAACACTTTGGGCAAGCTACTGTGGGCCAAATTCATTCACTAGGCCTGATTCTCTATTCCAGCTGAGATGGACTGAACACAAAAAAAGGAAGTGGCCATAAGGCAAAGCTAGCACTAAGGTATAGTCTTCTGAGCCAGGCTGTGTGGGGCCTGCTTGGCCCTGATGGAAATCAGACCATATAATTTATTTGACCAGGCTCCCTATTTTCTCCTAGGGACCTTAGTGTTGCTGGCTGCTCTGGTGGTGGATGTCCCATCCCCAGCTCCCAGCATCGCCACCACTAACCATCCCACTCTACTACACACCCTTAGCACACCCATCAGCTTCAGGCCTGTGATTGATAGCAGCCATTGACACCTTCCAGCATAACAATATGATCCAGGAAGCAGAAATGCAAGTGATTGGGCTACAAACAAGGATTTTGTGGGTCCTCTGCTTTCCCTCTGGATTAGAGCTTACATTGAGCAGTTATGGCCTTACAGAAACCCACAAAATAGATGGGTTATGCACTACACCTTTGAGCACACTGTCCATTTACTGGAGAGCGCAGTACTTGAAGTTACTTTCGCCTGTATCTGCTGCCCTCTTATTCTTCTTTCTCTTCCAAATATAATACCCGTCTCATCTAAAAGGAGGCTATCCAGCAAGCAGATGCTTCACTGTATTTCAGGGACTGCCCTCAGCTGCCTAAATCAAGATCTTCAGCATACTGGACCAGGGCAGCAGAGACAAAAGACAGCTATTGAACTGTTTCAATGGGTGTAGCACACAGCGCTGTACATCCATTCTTGTAGTGAGGGATGGCTAGAGGTCTTCCAGGACTCAATGTAAACTGCCATATATACCCCCCCACACACAGCAAAAGCATAAAAACTGTGTTGGTAGGTACTTTGGGTTAACATTGAAGATCTCATCCCCACCCCACCCAAAAATAATGCAGACTAACCCTATCACTTCTGGGTTATCTTGAATAAAGATTGAAATCACATGTGCCTGTATGTGTTCCCTACTCCTGTTTGTGTCACCCCTCCAGAAAAGCTTCAACTGATTTAAATCTTACTTCTGCTAAGGTGCCCAGGAGTACTGGGGTCATTTGCAGCTGCAGGAGTTGATGATGCTCTGGGTAGGATTGCCAAGGGTCCAGTTTTCGACCAGAATACCTGGTTGAAAAGGGATCCTGGCGGCTCCTGTCAGCACCACTGACAGGGCCACTAGAAGTCCGGTTGGCATGGGGCTGGCAGGCTCCCTACCTGGCTCTGCACGGCTCCCTGGAAGCAGACGGCAAGTTCCTGCGGTCTCTTAGGTGGAGGGATGGCAAAGGGGGTTCCACATGCTGCCCCTGCCCAGAACACTGGCTCTGCAGCTCCCATTGGCCGGGAACCGCAGCCAGTGGGAGATACAGGGACAGCGCCTGTGGGTGGAGGCAGCATGCAGAGCTGCCTGGCCACCCCTGTGCCTAGGAGCTGAGGGACATGTTGCTATTTCCAGGGAGTCGACTGAGGTAAGCGCCGCCCAGAGTCTGCACCCCTCACCCTCTCCCACACCAGGCCTGAGCCTCGTCCTGCACCCAAACTCCTTCCTGGAGCCTGCATCCCCTCCCGCACCCCAACCCCTGCCCCAGCCCAGAGCCCACTCCCACACCCGAACTCCTTCCTGGATCCAGCACCCTGAACCCTTCCTGCGCTCCAACCCCTTGCCCCACCTCAGAACCCCCTCCCACCCTCCAGACCCCTCGGCCCCAGCCTGGAGCTCCATCCTGTACCCCAAACCCCTCATAGAATCATAGAAGATTAGGGTTGGAAGAAACCTCAGGAGGTCATCTCATCCAACCCCCTGCTCAAACCAAGACCAACCCCAACTAAATCATCTCAGCCAGGGCTTTGTCAAGCTGGGCCTTAAAAACCTCTAAGAATGGAGATTCCACCACCTCCCTAGGTAAGCCATTCCAGTGCTTCACCACCCTCCTGGTGAAATAGTTTTTCCTAATATCCAACCTAGACCTCCCACACTGAAACTTGAGACCATTGCTCCTTGTTCTGTCATCTGCCACCACTGAGAACAGCCGAGCTCCATCCTCTTTGGAACCTCCCTTCAGGTAATTGAAGGCTGCTATCAAATCCCCCCTCACTCTTCTCTTCTGCAGACTAAATAAGCCCAGTTCCCTCAGCGTCTCCCCCAGCCCCCCTAATCATTTTCATTGTCCTCTGCTGGACTCTTTCCAATTTGTCCACATCCTTTCTGTAGTGGGGGGCTCAAGACTGGATGCAATACTCCAGATGTGGCCTCACCGGTACCGAATAGAGCAGAATAATCACTTCCTTCGATCTGCTGGCAATGCTCCTACTAATGCAGCCCAATATGCCATTAGCCTTCTTGGCAACAAGGGCACACTGTTGACTCATATCCAGCTTCTTGTCCACTGTAATCCCCAGATCCTTTTCTGCAGAACTGCCGCTTAGCCAGTCGGTCCCCAGCCTGTAGCGGTGCATGGGATTCTTCCATCCTAAGTGCAGGACTCTGCACTTGTCCTTGTTGAACCTCATCAGATTTCTTTTCGCCCAATCCTCCAATTTGTCTAGGTCACTGTGGACCCTATCCCTGCTCTCCAGCTTATCTACCTCTCCCCACAGCTTAGTGTCACCCACCCATTGAGGGTGCAATCCATCCCAGCATCCAGCTCATTAATGAAGATGTTGAACAAAACGGGCCCCAGGACTGACCCCTGGGGCACTCCGCTTGATACTGGCTGCCAACTAGACATGGAGCCATTGATTACTACCTGAGGAGCCCGACAATCTAGCCCCCTTTCTATCCACCTCATAGTCCAGACATCCAGGCCATACTTTTTTAACTTGCTGGCAAGAATACTGTGGGCTCACAGTATCATCCCTGGCCCCACCCCAGAGCCCGCACCCCCAGCCGGAGCCCTCACCCCCTCCCGCACCCTGTGAAACTGAGGGAGTGAGGGTGAGGGAGAGCAAGGGACAGAGGGCGGGGGCTGCAGGGAGCAGGGGCAGGGCCTCGTGGAAGGGGCGGGGCAAGCGCGGGGCAAGGGTGTTCGGTTCTGTGCCATTAGAAAGTTGGCAACCCCAGCGCTGGGCTCGTCCAGGTTGTAGTTTTTAGTCCTTGGCTTCTGTGTTGAGTGGCGAATGATGCCGAATGACGGTTGACACTTGATAAAAGTTGACTGTATGACAGGAGCACCCCTCCTCCTTCAGTCAGGTGGGGCCAAATTCACACCTGGGAACCCCCCTCAACCCAAATCTCCCATAAGCGGGAGGGGGCTCAAAACGCGGCTCCCACGAGGGGCGGGGCTTGCGCTGATTTGGGGAGAGGGCTCCGCCCACTGCTGGGGGGCGTGTCCTGAGCTGGCCCAGCCCGCTGACGTCACAGTGCGTGACCTATCTCGTTGTCTGCGTGGTGACGTAGCGCGTTGCAGTGGGGCGGGACGGTTGGTGGTGGCGGCGCCGGGAGCCGGGAATGGGGCAGCCGCCGCCAGAGCAGCCGGGGACCGGGTGCCGCTTCCCGCCCCTAAGCCGGTAAGTGGCCCCTTCCCGCCTCCGGCTGCAGGGGCTTTGGCTTCGCTCGCGCCCCCGGGGCCCTTCCATACCCCCGCCCCGGTTCCCGAGCTCCCCTCCGCCCCCCCACGCTCCCCTTCCACCTCCCCCCGGGCCCGAGCTCTCCTCCGCCCCCCCCCCCGCTCCCCTTCCACCTCCCCCCGGGCCCGAGCTCTCCTCCGCCCCCCCCCGCTCCCCTTCCACCTCCCCCCGGGCCCGAGCTCCCCTCCGCCCCCCCCCCCGCTCCCCTTCCACCTCCCCCCGGGCCCGAGCTCCCCTCCGCCCCCCCCACGCTCCCCTTCCACCTCCCCCCGGGCCCGAGCTCCCCTCCGCCCCCCCACGCTCCCCTTCCACCTCCCCCCGGGCCCGAGCTCTCCTCCGCCCCCCCCCGCTCCCCTTCCACCTCCCCCCGGGCCCGAGCTCTCCTCCGCCCCCCCACGCTCCCCTTCCACCTCCCCCCGGGCCCGAGCTCCCCTCCGCCCCCCCACGCTCCCCTTCCACCTCCCCCCGGGCCCGAGCTCCCCTCCGCCCCCCCCCCGCTCCCCTTCCACCTCCCCCCCGGTTCCCGAGCTCCCCTCCGCCCCCCCCCCGCTCCCCTTCCACCTCCCCCCGGTTCCCGAGCTCCCCTCCGCCCCCCCCCCCGCTCCCCTTCCACCTCCCCCCGGTTCCCGAGCTCCCCTCCGCCCCCCCCCCCCGCTCCCCTTCCACCTCCCCCCGGTTCCCGAGCTCCCCTCCGCCCCCCCCCTCCGCCCCCCCCCCGCTCCCCTTCCACCTCCCCCCGGTTCCCGAGCTCCCCTCCGCCCCCCCCCCCCGCTCCCCTTCCACCTCCCCCCGGGCCCGAGCTCCCCTCCGCCCCCCCTCCGCTCCCCTTCCACCTCCCCCCGGGCCCGCCCCCCCCCCGCTCCCCTTCCTCCGCGCCCCCTCCGCTCCCCGAGCTCCCCTTCCTCCGCGCCCCCTCCGCTCCCCGAGCTCCCCTTCCTCCGCGCCCCCTCCGCTCCCCGAGCTCCCCTTCCTCCGCGCCCCCTCCGCTCCCCGAGCTCCCCTTCCTCCGCGCCCCCTCCGCCCCCCGAGCTCCCCTTCCTCCGCGCCCCCCGAGCTCCCCTTCCTCCGCGCCCCCCGAGCTCCCCTTCCTCCGCGCCCCCCCGAGCTCCCCTTCCTCCGCGCCCCCCGAGCTCCCCTTCCTCCGCGCCCCCCGAGCTCCCCTTCCTCCGCGCCCCCCGAGCTCCCCTTCCTCCGCGCCCCCCGAGCTCCCCTTCCTCCCATCCCCTGGTGCCCTTACATCTCCCCCGGGGCCCAAGTTCCTTTCGGTTCCCCCCTGCTCCACTTGTTCCCTGGGGTCCTTCTGTCCGCCTGAGCTCCCCTTCTATCCGCCCTGCTCCTCTTCCTTATATCTGGGGCCCGAGCTCCCCTTCTGTCCTCCCCTGCTCCTCTTCTGTCCTGCCTGTGGCTTGAGCTCCCCTCTGTCCCTCCCACCACCCTGGGGCCCTTACATCCCCCCTGAGATCCCCTTCTGCCCCCCTGCTTTCCTTCAGTCCCCCCTGGGGCCTGAACTTCCCCCCAACCCCGCTGGGACCCTTACATCTTCTCCGGGACCCGAGCTCCCTCAGTTTCCCCCTGCTCCACTTGTTCCCTGGGGCCCTTCCATCCCCTCCTCCCCCGGGGCCCGAACTGCCCTTCTGTCCCCCCCAGGGCCTGAGCTCCCCTCCACCCCCGCCCCCCTCCACTTATTCCACAGGGCCTGGAGCCCATGCTCCGCTCTGTCTCTCTGTCACAGAATCCCTCTGGTCTTCCTCCTCCCCAGGGCTGAGCGCTCATATTTCTCTTCCTTTTGGGGGTTGAATCTACTTGTTTTCTCTTCCCAGATGGGTGAATTCTTTCCTGGAGGTCACTAATCCCCCTTCCTGATGGTTGTTACCAGCCTCCACCCTTGCTTGGCCCTAAGGGTCTCTGGTCTCATTGCCCCAAAATAAAGTGTCTGCTCTGGAGTGGGGGAGGAACAGGCCTTCCATCCAGTTGGAGGAGGGGGAGGATGTCTGGGGGGGAAAGTAGTGAGTCAAAGGGAGGGAGCAACCTCTCAGTATTGGGGTGGGGGGATGTGCCCCCTCAGCATTATTAATCAGATCCTGGAATAGTTTAATGTCACTGCCTCTTCTCCCTTAAATCTGTTGTTCAAACTGGCTCTTCTAATCCTACCCCACTGTGTGTCCTGCTATTGGAAACAACTTGTCTCTGCTCTTGCTTTCCAGGGTGGAATACCCATAGCAAGAATCGAATGCTTTAAATGGGCAGAGGAAAAAATGGGACTGTGCAAGGTTGTTTTGTTGTTAAACGTCAACTGAGACTGTTTGTATCATCAAGTTTCAGCATAAACGTGCTGGGCAGCGACTTTCTTGTTTGTCATCTCCTTTTTTGGGAGGGGTTGTTTAAAAAAAAATCTGTGCTTGACACCTTTATGTTTTGGAGCTGTCTTGAATTTCGCAATGAAGGGAGTGAATAAGGCTGGGGGGAGTAGGAGGAAGAGAACTGTGAGTCAGATGCTAGTGTAGGTGAATCTAAGGAAAAGTAAGGGCTCCTTATACTCAGCAGTGGATTATGGATGTGGTTCAGAGAGTGGAAATAACTGGTGGGGGCAGAGTTTCTGAGCTCCACCTTCTCTAGCTAATAGTTGAAAAGTAGTGACCTTTGTGTGTCAAACTGGGCTTTGCTATGCCTTTGTGAAAGACGCTGCTTAAATCTACAGGAAATTTGAATACTTTGTGGGCCTTCAGTGCCAATGGTGATGCTGTGGTATCTTCAGATACTGTAGCAGCAACAGTTCGGCAAATGCCTAGATAACATGTTTTGGTTATTTGGCTTTTTTCCAGCTTCGTGACAATTTCTGATTTCACTGGTTTTAGTATGGGCTAGTCTACACTTGGCAGCGCTTTGATGTGGCTCTAAAAAAACCCACCTCCACGACTGTGCTCCCAGCGCTGGTGCACCGTCTACACTGGCACTTTACAGCGCGGAAACTTGCTGCGCTCCAGAGGCGGGGGGGGGAAGTGTTCTTCACACCCGTCAGCGAGAAAGTTGCATTGCTGTAAAGTGCTGGTGTAGACAAACCCTAATTAAATGCTACATGCGGGTATGTCCATTCCCCTCCCCCCTGTTAACTATATTTCTTGTGTAAGAAGTTGAGTACTGAATGGAGTCTCACTTAATATATTGGTAGTCATCAACGAATTAAAAAAATAGGCTGTAATTGTTTTAAAAATCACTTTCAGGGAAGGGATCAAGCATGAAAGACAGTTGTTTCAGCACACTGAGTGTATAAAGATATTAGGAAAAACAACGAGGAGTCCTTGTGGCACCTCCTCATTGTTTTTGCTGATACAGACTAACACTGCTACCACTCTGAAATATATTCAGGTTAGAATAGGCTGTTGGCAGTTTTAACTATTGTGTATAGCTGCAATGACGCATGTAACACCTTAAACACATGATGTATCAAGTGTTTTCTGACAGATATGAAAACAAGGTTCCTGCTTCAGAGAGTTTACGGTTCCACAGTCAAAAACAAAACATGGGAGCAACAGATCATATGTAGTAGGTTGAGGAATCATTGGCACTGACAGGCAGCAAAGGGAGGATTTGAGTTTGTGGAGATTTGGAGTAGGAGGAGGCTGCATGGTCGACAGGAAGTAGAAGGCTGTTGCACATACTGTATAGGGTGACCGCATGAGTGAAGGTGTGAACACCCGAGTGGAAACGGGAGAAGCAGAGAGAAGGTTAGGAGAAATGCAGAAGAGGAGAGTAACACTCTACCAGAAATTAAAATATCTGCTTGCTTTGGTAAGTGGGATGCACATACAGAAGGCTAAACCAGCCATTTCAACAGAATGTAAGTTTTAAAAACATTTGTAGCTCTTTCCGTTTCTATAACACTCTGAAAGGGAATGACTGTAATAAGGTCTTCCTGAGTCTGTGAACAGATGATAGTGACCTAATGCTGCCATTGCTGCTTATAGCTCTTTCATGGCATATCTGCACTTGCCTCCAGAACGATTGATCCATTCGGTCGATTTATCGCGTCTAGCGAAGACGCGATAAATCAAGCCCTCTCCCATCAACTCTGGTACTCCACTGGAGTGAGAAGTATAGGCGGAGTTGACGGGGGAGTGGCAGCAGTTGACCTACCGCAGTGAAGACACCGTGGTAAGTAGCTCTAAGTACATTGACTTCAGCTACGCTATTTTCATAGCTGAAGTTGCGTAACTTAGACCGACTTAGCTCACCCTCCCACCCCCAGTTTAGACCAGGCCTCAAGCTGCTTCAGAGTGCATTAACAAGGTTCACGATAGTGTCACAGTTGAGGAGACAGGGAAATTGAGCTCATCTCTATCTCACTTTGAGGCAGCTTTGAACAGCAGTAAAGCTACTCATGTGGGAGTGGGACATAAAAGGAGGTTAACATAGGTTAGGTAGTAGAGACCATCCCATACACACAAAGCTGGCAGCAGGGGCATAGAAGCATCCACTTCTCCTTTGGAAAGGTTACAAGGGTGGTGAAGGAGCAAATCAGCAGACACCATCTACCTTTGCTGTAGCTACCCAACTGATGCTGAATGGTTCTCCTTTTTATTAGTCTGAGGATGGAGTGGGGGCTTCCAGTTTATAATGGACACCTACTGACCAGTGGTTGATATGACCTGGTCGGAATCCCAGTGCCTCTTTTTTGCTGTGGCATAGCCAAATGTTAATGTTCGTTCTCTTGCTGGGGTTTCTGTTGCTCCCCCTGGGTAGTAGCGTTAGTCCCCTGATAGACATCTTTTTAACTATCATACAGTTTTGTTTCTGAGCACCTCCTAATTTAATTACTGTAGTTTGCTGAGCCAATATAATCTGGAAGTGACAAATACATGGAAACAGGTGGAAGATGATCCTTTTTGTCACTGATGCTCCCTGACTGACTAGGCTTGGTGATGAGTCAAACAGGACTCCAAGGCTTCACACTACTTCAATAATAATTAAAAGGGTGTAAAGTTTCCTATTGCAGTGATGGCTGTACATTTTTCAGGCTATACGTTGTATGTTAATTGTAACTTTTTCCAGCTGGAAAAATAGACACAGTATATACTAAAAATACCCAAACTAACTAGTTTTTAGCAAGTATGCTAAAGTCATACATATTTCAAATGCTTCATGTTTCAGATCTACAATAGGTGTGAGTGAATCTCAACTAAGTGTAGTATTTAATTGTTGGATCTTAAGTTACAACTTACGTAGGCTGTGGTAGTACCGAAAATGCGCTGGAAGTTTTCCAAACACAGTGGAAGACAAATTCCGAGAGAATTGTTGCACACTATGCAATGCTTACAGATGGGTTAACTGTACTGCTTTGGCTGTCTGTCTCTGAAATTTACACTGTGACTGAGCTTCCTGTTGAAGTGTTCACACTTTAAGTAGTTGAACTTGGTGTTTGTATCTTGCTGTGATCACTTACAGAATAGTGGTTGTTAGATAAGTCACTGCTGAAAATTGAGTTGAAAAGTAAAACTGATCAGCATCCAAAGTTAAAATTCACTACTTAGATTTCTACACTACCTAAGGGTTTCTTCTGATTTCCTAAGGATCTTTTCCTTCTTCCCACTGTTTTCTCTGTCTTGCATATACCCCCTCATTTATGGTTCCATATATACACCTGGGGGAATTCTGTGCCATTGTGCACGTGCAGAATTCATGTCCCCTGCAGATTTCTTTGCTTCCATGTAGAAAAATGACTTTCTGACAGGGAAGCCGCAAGAGCAGTCATGCACCCCTCCCCAGCAGTGCGGGTGCATCATTTCAGGTGCCCAGAGCAGCCAGCGGAGAGGTAAATCACAGTGGGGTGCGGAGCCCCCGGCCAGTGGCTCTTACCCTGCACCAGGCTCAGCTGCTAATCCCAGCTGGGCTGGTGGTGGGGGAGATTGGGATTTCCATTTCCCCTGCAAGGAGCAGCTGGACTGGGGCCAGGTTAGCTCCACCCCCAGAAACCTCCCCCAGCTGCAAAAAGCTCTGCGCACACACCCTGCCCCTATCACTCCTCAGCTGTGGGAGAAGAGGGGTCACTGTACAGGAAGCTGTGTCCCTGTCCACCCAATTCCTGTGCATCTGGACCCCCCTCCCTCCCCCGCACCCAGACCACACCACTGAGCCTCACCCCTTACATCCAGAGCCCCCCTGGATGAGGACCTTCCTGCCAAGCCTCACTCTCCCTACATCCAGACCCCTGCTGAGCCCCCTCACCCCCTGCATCCAGAACCTCCATGCACCCAGATCCCCCTGCAGAGCCCCACCCCGTGCATCTGGACCTCCACCCCTGCACCCAGATCACTCCCTGCTGAGCCCCCCCCCGGCTTGAACCCTCAACCCACTGAGCCACACCCTCTACATCCAGAGCCCCCGCATCCAGACCCCCAACCCTGCACCCAGACTGCCCCCTGCACTGGACTACCCCGATGAGCCCCTTGACTCCCAAACCACTGAGCCCCAGCCAGCTGCACCTGGAACCCCATCCCACCAAGCCCCACTCTCCCAGTATCCAGACCCCCTGCTTCATGAAACTAATTTTATCCCCATCCCCTAACTTCAACCTTTCTCTTATTAGAAATGTCTTATTTCACATACCTTTGCAGATTCACACACATCGGTTAAATGAATATTTGTTATAAACTCAAGATTTAGTGGCTGGTAAATCAGCTATTAGGAAAAAAGTTTAGAGTTGAAAGTTACTGTAAAAGTTGGCAGCCTGGGAACAGTGATACATGATCCAAAATAAGCTTCTGCATCAAGTCTATGGTCTAAATGCTTTGTTTAGTATTAAGAAAAATCTAACCGTTTTAAAAAAACTGGATATTGTCTCTGTACTACAAATCTGTTCAACAAAAAATTAAGAATTTTTAATCCTCAGACTTAATCATCTGGTCAGGAAGGTTAAAATGATAGGTCAGTAATTTATACGAAGAGCATACAGCCAAAGTCTTTCCTGCTTTAGAAAGAAATTTATATCGCCAAGCAGTACATAGTAACACTCTTGTATATTCTTCTTGAGTTATTTTCCTTTAACATGCTGCTAGGAGAAAATAAAACAAAACCCAAGGAGGTACCTAGATACAGAAATTTGTAAATAATCTATGGTTCAAAGCAAGTAAATTCAATAACAAGACTGAAATTCTTGAGTACTTGTGTGATATGGCATCATATGCTGAGTCTCAGGTCATACCCATGCTGGGACTGACTTCCATTGTTTACTATTTCACTCAGCAGTATGGACAGTGATTATTTTATAATGTAGTAGGCTATTCCTTAGTATATACTGAGGCTTTTTATAGTATGATTCTGAGGGATTGTATGGAATGGCTGCCCAAGAGCCTGGATCCCTGTTTATGTGGGCTCAATCCTTTAGACATGAAGGAGAAAATGCTTTTAAAACAGTGTGCAGAAAGCTTATCTGTATGTCTGCTTAATGGAAATTATACAGCTGAATCTCTCCCTTTCAGGATAGATTGTAAATGAGTTTTCTAAAGGGGAACAATTTTTCCAAAGTAAAATATTTCATCCTATATCTGCTAAATCCTGTGGAATATGAACTGAAGCAGTGCTATTTGAGTTGGCACACAGTTCAGTGCCTCAGTGGCTTGTTCATAGCTTTGTCAGGCCTCAGTGGTCTGAAACTGACAAATCTCTGGTCATTTTCATGGCTGCTGTCCAGAACCCTAAAGGCAGTCCTGAAAAATAAGTCTCCAGTTTGCTGGTATTTGGCAGAGCTGATCAGAAACAGATACTCAGGCTATTCATAGGGGGAGAGACTCCAAAAATGGAGATGGCAGAAGAGGAAGGATAGGGGAGACACCCCAACAATTAGAAGCCACTGGTATGGTGAGAGGGTGGGGTAAAAGATAGAATAGTCTCCCAACAGTGGTGTGGAGGGAGACTTGAAATGTATCAGACTGGAAAAGATTAAACCTTTGAGCAGAGTTCAGGGCAGTATGTTAGTAGGAGTCCAGACAGCTCTAGGTTGGGCTTTTCACCAGGGTCTCATAAGTATGGATGAAAGATAAGACGCTTTCTTTCTCCTTATTGGGTTCTGACAGGTTTCTGGTAAAACTTTCAAATCTGTAAAACGGGGGAGGGAGAGGACAAACAAGTTGTTCGTACAGGGCAGTCTGATCTGATCTTTCACTTTTAACTTACTATTTAGGATTTGATTTTTAAAAAAAAAAAAAAATAGGTGCACATAATTTACACAAGCACTTACCACAATTACATTTGCAAACAGTATAGTTCTGTGTATTTATGCACATGCAATTATGAACATTTTGGGCCTTGGATTCCTTGAAGCAGAGACACTTTTTACATGTCCATGAAACAAGGTAGTCTGTGCTATGATGGTAACACAGTCTGTAATAGTTACAAGTTCTTGAGGTTTAAAGAACTTTTACTCTTCACCCCCTACTTCACCATCTCTACATTGATAGCTCAAAGTGACTGTCTTGGGTGTTAATTTTAATGGATCCTTTTTCTGTCTTTGATTTCAAATGTGGTGTTTAACAAGGCATTAAGTATCAGGGGGTAGCCATGTTAGTCTGTATCCACAAAAACAACAAGGAGTCCGGTGTTGTTTTTAACAAGGCATTGGCACTTACGTCAAAAGCTCAGTGTTCCAAGTAGTAGTTAATTCTCTTTCCTCTGCATCAGACTTTTTGACTTAGCAGAGCATGAGTATATGTCTGTGAAACAGCAGCAATCAGCTATTAATGATTTTTCTGTTTCTTGCTATGCTTGTTAATTCCAGCAGGTCTTATTCCTGTACAAAGAAGCATTTTTGTGGAGGTTTGCTCTGAAACTGACCTAAAGTACTAACTACAGCTGTCTACAAATCTAGAAGGCAAATTACACCCACACCTCAGACTGCATCCTATTTCCGATGGAATTTATCTCCAACTTTTTAAAATGAAACTTTTTTTGAAGATTTTTGGATTATAACTGCGAGCACTTCTATGCAAGAAAAGAAGAGTTAATGTGGTTATTTGTTGGAGGTATGTATGCTTCTTAGCATCATTTTATTTAAAAAAAAAAAAAGATAGTGTAAGTCCTAAATAATGCATTTTTTTTAAAAAGTGGGAAATAAAACAATGGCACTTGGTTACTAGAGCCAGAAACTGGTGGTGTCACCTTGCAGTGTAGGCAATGAAACACAATTTC
Organism: Chelonia mydas; assembly: GCF_015237465.2. Lineage (NCBI taxonomy): Eukaryota > Metazoa > Chordata > Testudines > Cheloniidae > Chelonia > Chelonia mydas. Next base: position 18,930,754 of record NC_057853.1, on the reverse strand, counting down.
AGTTGCACAGGAATTGGAAAGTAAAGAAGCCCTGTAGTAAATTGTTATATAGCTGAACAGAAAGCAAACTCTTGAAACCTGGGCTCCCCCTTGCTGTAGTTAAACAATATTTTTATTTGTGTAGTGGAGGAAAATCAAACTAGAAAGAAAATATGTTCTGACAGGTTTTTTTCTTTCCTTGGGAAAAAGAACCCTTGACATGCAGTTCTTAAATACATATTGCTAAAATATAAAGAACTTTGGAGAATAAATTGGATGATTGTGCGCATGTGCACTGATGCATTACTAGCACCAGAATATCAGAATTGCATTATATGTAAGATGACCTCATTTGAACCTACTGCAGGAATCTTCTAAAGGTTCCTTTCAAAAAAGCGAGTTATTTTGTAGCTGATGTCCTTCATCCACACATTTTCACTCCTTTAAGTAACAGTGATTTAGAATTTTTATAGAGCTTTTAATCTTCAGTGTTTTATTAACATAGCTAATCTCTCAGTGCTTCTCTGAGGCAGATGGTATTTTCACTATTTTATAGATGAAGACACAGGCATAGAGATGAAAAGTCTTGTCCAAAATCAGAAGGTGTCTGTATTAATGGTGACTAGAACTGGGGCATACCTGATTCATATTCCTTGTGCTAATGCCTTGTCTGTCAACCATTTAGTCCGAAACAAAATTAAAATACTTTCTATTTCATCCCAAGATCTCAAAGTGCTTTATGAACATTAGTAATCTTCACAGCACCCCTTTGTGAGATAGGTAAATATTATCCTTCTCTTACAGAATTCAACAGGCTCAGAGAAGTAGTAACTTTCCCAAGGTCACAAGTCCATCAGAGCCAGGATTCCCTATCATGTGTGAGCTACAAGACCATCCTCCACATATAACATAATGGGAACAGGAAAAGAGACTTGATTGTCCCATGAAAATGCCTCCCTGCTTGGGGGCTAGAGAGCAGTTAGCAGTTTACCTGACTATTTGCCTTCCAGTTCCATTTAGCTGAGTCTCTTTCTTACATTAAGAAAAAAAGAACCTGAAATATATTATTTCCATCCATTAGGTTTATATCTTCAAGCCTTGAGGAATCACTGCGTGTGCAATGATACTACCTACTGTCTTTTCTCCTTATGAATCTTTATAAATACTGCCATCTTTTCTCTCCGTCTTGGATTTTCATGTTGACATCCACTAACAGCGGCAGGCAGAAAATCTACTTCCACCTCACTATGGTGTAATTTAGCCAAGGCAGGTCATTGTTCTAGAAGAGTATGATGGTTCAACCTCTTTTATTTGCAGGGGGAGGGGGACGAGAGGAAGAGAAGGAAAGGCCTTTTAAAGGTTGGTGTGTAACTGAAATACACAACATGCTACATGACCTAGGTCATTTTTACACTAATTTAATACATATTACGTAGCATACGTAACATCCTGAAATTCAAATGGGGGCAGAGGCAGAAAATTTAAAATGCTATGGGAATTAATTTCTCTAGCATAGCAGCATTGCTTAGTGCAGGGGTGGCCAACCTGTGGCTCCGGAGCCGCATGCAGCTCTTCAGAAGTTTAATATGCGGCTCCTTGCATAGGAGCTGACTCTGGGGCTGGAGCTACAGGTACCAACTTTCCACTGCTCAACCCCAGGCCTTTACCCCAAGGCCCCCGCCCCTTCCTGCTCCCTCCCCTGTGCCTGCTGCACCCTTGCTCCTCCCCCCTCCATCCCAGAGCCTCCTGTACAGGGCGAAACAGCTGATCGCAGCGGGCAAGGAGGCACAGGGAGAGAGGGGGAGGTGCTGATCAGCAAGGCTGCCAGCAGGCAGGAGGTGCTGGGGATGGTAGAGTGGGGGGAAAGAGGGCTGATGAGGGCTGCTGATTTATTTCTTTGGCAATGTACATTGGTAAATTCTGACCCCCTTCTCAGGCTCAGGTTGGCCACCCCTGGTTTAGTGAATGAGTTGCCACCTCAAGCATTTCTCATGTTGATGACCTTTCATCCCCTCCCACATCCTAGAGGCAACTGCTCTGCTTCAGCTGCGGACTGTCTTCATGTGGGGACGCAAACAGTGCATTGACTCTGGGTTAGCTTTGGCCAGTTTGGCTTACTGAAATTTTACAGGTGCTTGGAGAATATTGGTTGTGGCCAGTGGACTAGATCTGTACACCCTAGGCTTGTAGAATTTTAGAGGAAATAACCAATCCCCTCTAAGGGAAGGGCAAGGTGCCAGTGTCTGTCAAATGAGTGGTTGTTAGGCCCTTGATCAAGAAACATCCTAGATCGTGATCTTGCTTACTATGTCCCTCCCCGAAGCTCCACTTAGGCCTTGTGTACACTGCCACTTTACAGCGCTGCAACTTTCTAGCTCAAGGGGGTGAACCCCCCCTTCCGCTGAGCGCCGCAAGTTTCAGCGCTGTAAAGTGGCAGTGTAGACAGTTCACCAGCACTGGGAGCCACACCCCTTGTTTTTTTTAACAATGCTGGGAGAGCTCTCTCCCAGTGCTGGGGCTGTGACTACACAGCTGCGGCAGCAGTTTAACGTTGCTAGTGAAGACATACCCTTAGGATGAGGTTATTGGGAGGTTCAGGGATAGACTTGCACGCAGTGGCTTTTAAACTTTCCTTCCAAGACCCTGTGTTACAGCAGAAATATTTTCAAACCCCCTCCTATCTAGCTGTAAAGAAAGGGAGAATGGTCAAATCAGGACCCCCAAAATCTGCTCAGTCCCATTGGAGATGGTGGATGCCTGTGCTCTGGCAATATTTGAAGTCCTCAGATTTCCCTCCCCCTGTGCTTTTCCATATACAGTTTCAGGCCAAATCTCTATTGGTTTTGTTCATTGGTTTTCTGCTAGTGATAGACAAAGGACAGTTGTACAGACTGACTCTTAAATCAATTGACAGCCTTCGTTGTTGCTGTTTACTTTTTCAGGCAGTGGAAGTGTAGACTGGATCACTCAAGTGATTGTTCTTTGCTTTTTTTTTTTTTTTAGAGATACCATAGGCACAGATGTGTAACTCCTAATCCTAAGGGCTATCTTAGCGTTCCATAGCACTGTATTGTCATACCTCCCGTTACGTATTTTGTACAGTTGGCATAGGTAGTAAATTCTACAAATCCTTTTAATTTGATCCAGTGTAATCGCTCTACATTCCCATTGCCTGTCCGGGACAGGCATTTGGATTAGTATGACCTGGTTGAAGCTTGACATTGGCTTTCAGTGGAGTAGCTTAACAGTAAGGCAGGGATGGTGCATGGGGCGGTATAGTAATGAAGGGCTTTGCTGCTGCTTTAAGAAGGCTCATGATTTAGGGCTTCTCTTGCATTCCCCTTTTCTCCTGGTGTTCCAGCTTGCTTCAGCGGCCAAAGTATTTTTCTGTCTGTACTTGGTATGAGCATTGTGATCACTTCCCTCAAGTATGGCCCTTTGCCTAGTTATCCCTGCTTTAATGACCTCCAGATTGGATTACAGTGGTGCTAAATGGGGCTACACAAGCAAACTGTGGCTATGTAATAGCTCACAGCTTAGCAAGGCTGGCGGGAGGGACTCCATTCAAAACATTGCACTAAATAGTGTGCTGTTGACATTTGATGTTTAATAGCTTACCAAGGCTCCATAGGCTGCATTGGCTGCATGTTCGCTTCTGGATGCAATTTAAGGTGTTGATCTATAAAGCCGTAGGAGGTGAAAGCTAATTAAGACCTGCCTTTCTCTGTGCCCCTCTTTGGCAGTTAAGGTCAACAGATTCTTGCTAATAGACCTGTGAGAGAAATAGCATATATGGGAATACAGACCTGATACAAATTCTATTTTTATTGTAAATAGGTTTTATCTTAAAGCTTTGCGGTACCTTTTTTCTATCAAGATGGAAACTTCTAAAGATAAGCTGTTTGATCTAACATCCAGTTCCTAAAAAAAAAAAAACTACATTAATTTTAAGACAATGATATCTGGTCACATGTTCAAATATGTTAATTTTGATTGATGAATGTTGAGTGGCTGTTAGTTGCCAGGGTCCTTTAAATTATTTTTGTAGGACTTTGTGCATAACTTTCAATACACTGGTGACGGTCACCCTTTCACTCAGCTGGAGGGTTGATAAAAATTTATTTTTAAAATTTACATTAATACAGATTGATTTTTAAAAAACTGTTTAAAGTATGAAGTTGACAACCTATGCTAAGGCCTACATTTATAATCTAGTATTTTTTGTATTTAATTTAAAGGACTTTAAGCAGTAAATTGCTGCTGAGTTTTAAAGGAACTTAATGTATAAGATTATAAGAGTTGAAGAGTTTTGAACCCCCTGTTATCTTAGGCTATGTCTGCAGTACAAAATTATGTTTACCTAACTTGTGTCGGCGTAGAGCTACCGCAGTTATTAAATTGCTTGTGTGTGCTCACTTGACTCCTTGTGTCTGCAGTGCGTGTCTTCACCAGGCGTGTATATATTAATTGTATTATCATTGTGGGACTGCTCCTGAAAGCCAGTAACAGTTGACGTAAGCAACGTAGGCTATGTCTACACTACCACCGTAAGTTGACCTGTGCTACGCAACTCCAGCTATATGGATAACGTAGCTGGAGTCGACGTACAGTAGGTCGAGTTACTATGGGGTCTACACCATGGGGGGTCTATGGGAGAGTTTCTCCCATCAACTTACCTTGCTCTTCTTGTCGTGGGTAGAATACAGGGGTCGACTGGAGAGCGATCTGCTGTCAATTCACTGGCAATCGATTTAGCAGATCCAGTAAAGACCTGCCAAATCGATCTCACAGCGTCAGTCCCAGCTGTAGTGTAGATGTAGCCTGAGTTTCAACACTGACCTGTTGACCTAATTACATAGACTATCACTCTACTGCAGTGGTTTTCAACCGGTGGTCCGTGGACCCCTGGCCGTCCACAGACTGATTTCCAAAGCCCTCCATTTGAAAATTTTTAGGGGTCCGCAAATGAAAAAAGGTTGAAAACCACTGCTCTACACCACTTGTGGAGGTGGCATTACTAAATCAGCATAGAGAGGCGCTTAGGTCAGCGGAAGCCAAATTTAAATGAAGACACTTTCGCAGTTAGGTTAACTCAAGATACTTTGTCGCCCTAACTGTGTCGTGTAGACCTGGTCTTATTTTTCTGTTTTTGTCCTTGTTAGCTGAGAGGTGTCCCAGCCTTTTTATTCTTTAATTTTAGGATGTGATGGTGTGCAAAGCGTGCATGAGCACTTGTAAAGTCCGCACAGGGAAGGCACCAGAAAATTACCCTAACTTAAATAGCCCTCAACACAGTCTCATAAAGATAATTCGATTATGTGCTATCTTCTGAGAGTCCCAAGAAACTTAAAACTGTCAGTTGTAAACTGCCAAACAGGTTGTCCCAGGAGGAAGTTTTGTAACTGGTTCTGAGGTTGTGGTTCCGATATTAGATACTTTTTTTTTTTTTCAATGTTAAAATATTTAACCAGCTCCAAGTTCTGATTTGATTCACTTTGATAAAATTCTTTAGTTTATAATAAATTGACAGTCACCTCCTTAGCTGCTTTCTTTAAGATTTATAAGGGTTATTTGTTGTATTATGCTGATAATTCGTCAAATGTGATTTAATATGAATCCAATATTGATGCTAACTCTGATTTCATCTTGATTGGACAATTGTATTGTGTTTTTAGTTTAGCATTACAAACAGTAGCCTAGCTTTAGTGATATCTGTGATTTTATTTTTGTTTAATAAATTGTTTAAGAAGACATTGAGTCACATTTCTTTCAATAAGCAATGTGGGTCCAGAATCCTTGTGTATATTAGCTGATCAGCCTACAAGCCTGACCAGTTACTCCAGTTAGGCCTGAGCTACACTGCCGGGAGGAGGGGGGTTTGGAACTAAGATATGCAACTTCTTCTATGCTATTCGCGTAGCTGAAGTCGAAGTATCTTAGTTCGAGTTACCTGGCCGTCCTCACGGTGGCAAGTCGACCACGGCAGCTCCCCCATCGACTCCGCTTACTCCTCCTGCCGAGGTGGAGTACAGGTGTCGATTTGGGGATCGATTTATCGCGTCTAGACGAGACACGATAAATTGATCCCCAATAGATCGATCACTACCCGCTGAGCCGGTGGGTAGTGAAGATGTACCCTTAGTCTTTGATTCTGAAAGGTCTTAGATGTGGGCAGAGTGTTTTCTATGGGCTGCCCTTAACTTTGGAGCTTGCTTCCCACATTGGTCAGTAGTCTGATTATCAGGGCATAGTGAAAGCCGATCTGTTTACTCAAGCCTTCAAATGAGTTTGGCAGATGGGAAAGGTGTGTTCTTTAGAGATGGTTCTTGTTATTGGTTTGAGACATTGCCTCTACATTAATCATTCCTGTTGTAGCTATAAGCTTGGAGTGTCCTTATAGCTAGTTATTGGCATCATAACACTTACAACTATTTATTATTTGTATTACCATAGTGGAAACTGACTTGTTGTAAATGCACGTAGGGGTTTATGCGATGGACAAATGACAGGCTCAAAGGAGTATATGTTCTTTTGTGTAATCCTCTGTCAGTCTTTAATTACTCTTATACAGAGGCCTTAAAAATTGATCTTAGTCCTTCTTATTCAGGCACATCATCTACATACCTGTCTTTAATAAGCTAAAACCCAAAAGATTACTCATTTAAAAAATGTGCCCAAAGTGAGTGGGTAAGTAGATTTTTATAAGGGCAAATAGTAGCTGTGGGCTTTTTTTTTTAAAAGTCATCAATCAGGTGTGTCTTTGGGAAGATATAGTGAATTTGAACTCGTACACTGCCTCTTGCTACATGAGCCATTGTAACTTCATATCAGAATGCCCTAATCCAGTTGTATAGACCTCCTTTCTCCTCTTGTTCCATGGGCCATAGACTTGACTGTTTCTAAAGGATGAAGTTCAGTCTTAGCAATCACTGAATACTCTTTTCTGAATGTAATTGATCTGCATTTTGTAGTTCACACCTTGCCACTGAGATTGTCCAACATCCTTTTTTAATATCACTATAGACAATAGAAACAAAAGAAATAGAATAGAATTTTATGTATAGTGGCAGGGAGAGTCTGAGATCCAGGCTTTTTTCTCTATCTAGTAATATTTAATTTACTACCAGTATATCACTTTGTCTTCAAAATGCTATAAAAATTAATTCAGTATCAATAAAATGTAGGAATGCCTCCTCAGTTTCTATAATACTGGTTTGTTTGTAGTAACTTATATGGTAATTTTCCTTCTAGATTTAAGTGTTTCCAATCTCAAAGTGTAGTATTTGGAGATATAGTCATATCATATAACACTCTTTCCATTCCATTAGTATCTCTGGAGGATGTTAAACAGCAGCTACTAAAGTTAGACATTTTAAAATCAAAAGGTTTAGATAATTTAGATCCAAAAGTTTTTTTATAAAGGCAGTTGTGGAGTGGGCTGGACTGTTAATGTTGGGTTTTCAATAAGCGATGAAACGCAAAGTTCCATAAGAAAGTTAATGTTGTGCCAATATTTAAAAAGGGGAGACTGGATGACTTGGTAAATTATAGGCCTGTTGGTCGGACATAGATTTTGGGCAAGATAATGGAACGGCTGATACACAAGTCGATTAATAAAGAATTAAAGGAGGGTAATATAATTAATGCTAGTCAACATGGATTTATGAAAAATAGATCCCTGTCAAACTAACTTGGTATACTTTTTATGAGATTATAAATAAGGTAATAGTATTGATGTAATATATTTAGATTTCTGTGAGGAGCTGGACTTTGGTATCACATGACATCTTGATTGAAAAACTAAGAGGATATAAAATTAACATGACACATGAAATGGATAGGTCTCACAATGTAACTAAATGGGGAATAATTGAACTGGTGTATTTCTAGTGGGGGTCCTGCCGGAATCAGTTCTTAGCCCTCTTCGATTTAACGTTTTTATCAGTGACCTGGAAGAAAACAGTCATAGCTGATAAAGCTGCAGAGATACAAAAATTGGGGGAGTGGTAAATAATGAAGAAGAAAGGTCACTGATTCAGAGAACTCAGGATCATTTACTAAACCGTGCACATGCAATGTGTTTTAATACAGGTAAATATATGAATATAGGAACAAATGATGGAGGCCATACTTATTGGATGGGGCACTCTATCCTGGGAAGCAGTAACTCTGAAAAAGATTTGGGGGTCATGGTGCATAATCAGCTGAACATGAGCTTTCAGTGTGACGTTGTGGTTGAAAGAGCTAATGCAATCATGGGAAGCATAAACAGGAATCTCAAGTAGGAGCAGAGGTTATTCTACCTCTGTATTTGGCACTGGTGCAGTCACTGGTGTTACACTCTGTCCAGTTCTGGTGCCCACAATTCAAGAAGAATGTTGATAAATGGGAGAGAGTTCAAAGAAGAGCCACAAATGATTAAAGTTTATAAGACATTCTTTATAGTGATAGACTTAGCGATCAATCTGCTTAACCTAACAAAGAGAAGGTTAAAGGGGAGCAGTCTAGAAGTATCTACTTGGGGAACAAATATCTTCTAATAGGCTCTTCAGTCTAGCACAGGGGTCGGCAACCTTTCAGAAGTGGTGTGCCGAGTCTTCATTTATTCATCTAATTTAAAGTTTCGCATGCCAGTAATACATTTTAACGGGTTTGGAAGGTCTCTTTCTATAAGTCTATAATATATAACTAAACTATTGCTGTATGTAAAGTAAATAAGGTTTTTAAAATGTTTAAGAAGCTTAATTTAAAATTAAATTAAAATGCAGAGGGCCCCGTCCCCACCCCTGGACCGGTGGCCAGGACCTGGGCAGTGTGAGTGCACTGAAAATCAGCTTGCGTGCCGTGCCGCCTTTGGCATGCATGCCATAGGTTGCCTACCCCTGGTCTAGCAGAAGAAAGGCTGAAAGTTGAAGCTATACAAATTCAGATGGGAAATAAGGCATAAAATGTTAACAGTTAAATTATTCCAGTGGTTAATAACTCTATCAAAGGTTGTGATGGATTCTCAAGCACACCATTTTTAGAAAAATAGCCAATCTTGACTTAAAGATCTGTTCTAGGAATTATTTTGGGGAAGTTCTGTGACCGGTGTTACACAGGAGGCAATCAGACTAGTAGGCGATTGTAATCATCCCTTCTGGCCTTGAAATCTATGAATCTAAATATAAACCTACTGATTTCATACTGGATTAAAAGAATAGAATGCTCCTAAATTGATTGTGCAATGTATTTTAGTCACTTATGTTAGTTTTCATATGTCCGAACAGCCGACTGGATTGTCTCTTCCGAATGCTTTTTTCCTTCCTGCTCGTTGAAGGAATAAACCCAAGTGGGAGAGGGCAGACTCACTTATTCGATATTCATGAACAAGTGACTTGAGGTATCTGCAGCTCTAGTGTGCTCAAACACTTCACAGAGGAAGGAACATACACTGATACCACTATATATGGTGCAAGACCTCTGAAAAAAGGAAATTGCTTGCAAGTTTTGGTGCTCTGCTGACAAGCTCGAAGTCTTCTACACAGAGAGTTTAGAGCAGAATGTCACTGATTCACTTTAAATGACTAAAGATCCTTTGGGAAATATTGAATTTTGCAAACCACTGAATAATAGAAACCAGATCTTTGAACTGAAGTGCAGGTTCAAGCATACTGTATGGTAGTGTTATCTCTCATGCTGAAATATTATAATGAAAATGAATGTGCCATGGTAAATTACCAGGTCCACAATGTTAGTCTCTAAGGTGCCACAAGTACTCCTTTTCTTTTTGCGAAAGACATAGAGAAAACAAATGAGAATCTACTGTCAATTATTCCAAGCAGGGGTTTAGTTAGCAATTTTCAGGTGTATTTGCTGGCCATTTTCCTCCACCTTACCCACACATGCCTACTGCTTACAACATATTTGGCATTTCCCACAGTAGATGTATTGTCCAATATATAACCACAACCCTATTATTGTAGTTAGCTGGTGAGTTGTTGCTGCTGTTTACTAAAATATGTGAGGAATCAAATTGTGAGTTGTTAACCATGGCAGATAGCCCCAGATACTTCAGTGTGGGTAATTGCTGATAAACATCAACTTTTTAATGGTGACCACTGTGTATATCCGTAGGATACACATGGTTTGTGTAGTTAATATGTGCATTCTTCAAACACACATCAAGACTAGTCACAGGGAAAATTCAGGATGCATAAACCCCACTGTTAAACAAAAAAATCAAATGAACTAAACTATAATAGTATGAAGGCAGATTAAAACACTGAAACTACTAAGTTCAGAGTCAGTAATATTCTGAATAGGCAGCTGCCCAAATCCTAGCTTTAGATTTGCAAATAAAGTATATAACTGATATAGAAATAAAAAGGCTGATCAGTGATACATACTGTAATATCATGGCTACAGACGTATGACTCTCCCTTAAGGAATCCGCTTTGATTCTAGCCCACTTTGGGCTGTAAACCTGAGCCTCTATTCAGTTTTGGGTGAACTTGGGCTTCATTTCAAACAAATCCATTATCCCTCCAATTGCTTCTCTTGGGAAGGTATTTATGGTTTAAACTGTGACCTGAAAATGGGGAAAATATGGTGGCTTTGCATGGAAATATTGGGTGCATGAACACCTGAATCAAAACATTTGCAAACGTTGTCAAGCTCACCTTCTGCAAATCAAAATGGACAAGTTAAGCACAGTTCCAGTGTGGCTACTCTTAACAAGTAGTCATTCAAAAAGAGCTAGTGTGTGGATGCATGTGAGTTATTCTCATAGCCCTGGTTTGTCCATGAAAATCAGTGGCATCACCGGGGGGGCTGTAATTAGACTTGCAGGAAGAGACGATGGACCACAGGCCAAAAACAACTCTGATATCACTTATCAGTATGTACTTAACATTCATTTTTGTAGCCTCTGAGCCCCAAGATGCGTAGTCATTCATTGCTGTTACGAAACAACCTGTTGGGACCAATCTACTAGATTGAGTCTCTGACCTTGCAGTGAGTTATTTAAAGCTTTCCAAGTGGAGATGCTGAAAAGCTGCGAAGAAAGGTGACCTGATAAAGTATGTGAACCCTGATCCAGGTTTAGTACATCAGTAACATGCACTTCTGTGTCATCTTCCACCTGAAGACCTCTGATCAGTTTGGAAACAATTGAATAAATATCAGCATCATTGTGGTACACGTGAGTATCCCCTTGGTTCAGAAGGTGAAGCGCAGAGGTCAGCTGACTTCCCTGATGTTACAGAAATTCTGTACTATAGTTGGGATAGAACCCATATTGCAAGACTCCTAATTTGTGCTGTAATCATTATTGGCTCTCCACATTCCTTGGAAAAACTTCGTGCAAGAGTAATTCTCTCCACTCCATGAAGCACCGTATAGATTTCTGAAAGGTGTCTGTGTTGTGCTGCTCTTTCCTGACTTAAACTACTTTTTGTATGCGGCACTAGTGGGAGGGATTCCTTCTTAGTAAAATCAATGTAAAAAGTCTAACCCAAAATTAAGATCTCGTGAAATTAATTTTAAAAACTTTTTTTAGACTAGACCTATTTTAAATGATGCATTCCATCCCCATAATGAGCGGACAAGCTTCCCTGCTTGGTTTATTTGGGAAAATTTCAGTCGGGAAGGAAATTTTTTCATAGGGCTTGTCTACACTTGCACTTTACAGCATTGCAGCATTCTTGCTCAGGTGTGAAAAAACACTCCCCCCCCCTCCCCCCCCCTTCCAAGCGCAGCAAGTTTCAGTGCTGTAAAGTGCCAGTGTATGCAGTGCACCAGCCCTGGGAGCCACGCCTCTCGTGCAGGTGGTTTTTTTGCTCTGCTGCGCCTACACAAGCCACGCACTTTTACATTGCCAGTGTAGACTAACCCTTAGAGGGAGTGGTTGAGGAATTTAAAGTGGGGCATGAATAGCAGTGTTTCAGACTGAAAAGTCAGTAAAGCAGCATAAGCCAGACTTCTATATTTGTTTTGCATATTTTGCATCATGTCAGAAGAAATGAAAATACTTTTGAGGTGGTTTTGCTGCCTGCCAATTGCTTTTCAAATGACAGCCATCTGTGTCTTTCACAGAAGAACTTTAAGGTCCACGTCAACAGTTGCAGGGGAACTAACCCTCATTTGGTAGATTGAAAATAATTCCTTTGTATATCTAGCAGGAGAGCCCTTTAGGTACATATTTCACAGATAATTCATAAAAGCAGAACCAGCTTAGGAACTGGAGAGGTAAAATAAATTAATAATTTGGGTCTGCAGTGGATATCTTTCCATTCTATGGCTGATTAAGAGTTTCTGGTTCACGTTCAGTCCTCTAAGCTGTTTCATGTTGAAGTGGAATGGTTCAATTTATTTTACTAAAGCTATGCATCAGTTTTTGTACATTTTATATTGACTATGGTGAAGTCAGCAAAAAAGTTTTGTGATTCTGCTGAGCTGTGTGGAAAAACTACTCTTGGTCTGAAGTGTCTTCTGTTATTGTCCCCATAGGTAAGTCAACTATTGAGCACTGAAAGATCTAGTAGTGATCTAGGGGGAGGATTTTATTACTCCAGGCCTGGATAGTTTGTGTTTTTTTAAATCACTTTGTAAATGTGCTTTCCAAAGTGAAAGAATTACAGCACTAGTTTAAACCATTCATAATGTGTGTTTGGTGGTATGTGACTCTACACAATTTCTTCCCTGACACTGATTGCTGTCATTTGAAAAGCAGTTGGCAGGCAGCAAAACTACCACCAAAGTGTTTGCATTTCTTCTGACCTGATGCAAAATATGCAAAACACATATTTTTGTTGATGAAAAGTAAGAAAGACCTGTTACTTATGGCTTTTATGAAAGTCTGTCTTACATTGTCTTGCTGACTTTTGAATCTAAAAAATATCTATTCGTGCCCCCACTTTAAATCCCTCAGTCATTCCCTCTAAGAAAGCAATTTTCTATAAGTTACGCCGGTATACTATACAAGTCTGCCAATGCAACTCACTTTGAGTTTCTCTGATTCTCTTATTCCAATCCTGGGTATCTTTAGAACTGAAGCAGCTAGTTCATTCCAAGTCATATACTGCCATTGTCACATAGCAGATTCATCTAGGGATTAAAATTAGATTCCATCTCCACACTATCATGAGCAGTGCATTTGAGTATTTAACCAATCCCAAATTCTACTTCTATTTTAGCCTGTAGCCTTTTGTCTTTCCTTGGGAAGTGCAGTGAAATGCCCTTATTTCCACTGTTTGTGGTTTGTTCTTGACATTTGAGTCAGCTTTGACACATTGAAAGTGTCAGTGTTGCGTGGCAGAAAGGCAATGAGGATAAGAGCAGCTTTTCTCTTTGTTCTTCTGAAAAGGGATCACCAGAATCCCTGGCATGGCCCAAGGATGTTGTTACTCCAAAGCCTGGAGATTCTACATTCTGTATCGGGATCCAGAGGAAAGGAAAAGTGAATAGCAAAAGGAAACAATGGGAGCCCAGCAGATTGCAGCTGCAGAATTTGAGATGCCTGAGGAACTGATAAGGTCTGTTCAGGCAAACTTGTAGGTAGAAAGACTGTGGAAAGGGAATGGGAAATACAGATTTCTACTATATGTGGGGAACAGACCTGAAGGGGTGAGTTTTATCTAATCACTTTGGATTGTGTGCATTTTGTTTGCTGTCTCAAAGCAGATTTTTCTGATTTCTACTCTGATGTTGTCTTGTGAGCAGGAGGGGAAATACTCTGATAGATACTCAGTTTGGGGCTTGTCATAGCAAATAGGGCCTCTGCATCTACTGCAGCAGAGATCTGAGATCTCCTACTCACTGTCCTCTCCCTGATTTGCTCCCCCTCGCCCCACTGCTCCTCCTACTGGTGATCAGCTCTCACTTCACAGTGCTAAAGTCTGCTCATGCCTAATGGAGATGTTGCTATCCCTCATTGGGGAGACCGTTTTTCCTATTATTCTTTATCCTATTTTTGTTTGTTGACCTATATATGAAAAGGCATCTTAGTTCTTGGGGGAAGTCCTCTGTTCCTGTTTATGCATCCAGTCCCCACTGATGTCTCAGTTTGAATCAGTTCAGGCAACCTCCTCATTGGTTGATGTGGAAATGCTTTTGATATCACCCACTGTGATTTTTAGCTCTGTGGGGAAGTTTTTTGCACTTTTGGAATACTTCTCACCTGTAGATCTCACAATGCTTTTACAGAGGTAGGTAAGTATTGCAGTTTTACAGAAGGGGAAACTGAGTTGCAGAAGTCAAGTGAGTTGCCTGAGTTAGTCCTTGCCAGAGCTGGGATTAGAATTTAGCTCTCCTGCCTTTCTGACTGGGAACTACTACTAGACCATACCAACTCTTGTCTGCAGAGATGTTCCTGACAGATGCCCTGTGCAATAAAGAGTTAAACTTAGAACACACCTTGTATAGTGGACTTTTTTCTAAACAGAATGGTCTGTAATATCTTCCTGTGAGCTGGGTTTTTTCATTTTATTTATATTTTCAAAAGAGTTGGCACCAAAAGTTCTGATGAAAAGCTTAGCTACACAAATAGCCTCAGGGAAGCAAAGAACAGAGCCACTTTTGAAAGGAAGTGCTGTAACTGGCTTGGCTGTCACCATTGTTTGATTTTGAGGGAGGAAAGAGGAGAGGAAGTTATGTGGTATATTTTGAAAGCTAGTCACAAAATAGTGTGAATGTTACAAATGTCCAGTGCCAGGTGTGTAGCTGAATCTGTACAGTTCCACAAGGAGGAAGTGAATCTACTGCAGCCTTGCAAAACTCCTTTTGGGTAAATATTTCTGATGAACAAATATAAAATCAGTAATTTTCTACTCAATTATGATGGTAAAAAGTGAGCAAATAGAGTTCATGCCACGCCAGTGAACTTTTTCCTTGTCTAGTTGTAAGGCTAATGCACATGCGCTGAATGCATCAAAAGTGTTTACAGTATTAACAAGGGCCTCTTCACATCTTATGTCTTGTAAAATGTGGAAGATTAAATTTATTTGTACTTAGGGATCTTCATAAAAGTCCCAGTGGTGCTAAAAAGTGAAGGTTACTTTAGTTCCAGTACTGCTCTTGATGCTAATAAGGGATCCATGTTGACTCTTCAGGGGTTAAGGGAAACCCTTTATGGCTGGACCAGTCCTTTAAAAAAAAGCTGCTCAACTGATGGAACCAGTAACTTGCTCAAGATACAATATCACGGGTGGGCAAACTTTCTGGGCCGAGGGCCACATTGGGTGGGGAAATTGTATGCAGAGCAGGGGTTTGGGGTGCAGGAGGGAGTGCAGGGTGTGGGAGGGGGTGTGGTGTGCAGGAACGGGCTCAGGGCAAGGGATTGGGGCAGAGGAGGGGTGCGGGCTGTATGAAGGGGCTCAGTGAAGGACGTTGGGGTGCAGGAGGGGTGCAGACTGAGGAAGGGAGCTCAGGGTAGGGGTTTGGGGTGCAGGAGCAGTGTTGGGTGTGAAGGGGCTCAGGGAAAGGGGTTGGGGTGCAGGGTGCAGCAGGGGGCTTAAGGCAGGGAGTTGGGGTGCAGGAGGGGTGTGAGGTGCGGCAGGGGGCTTAGGGCAGGGGGTTGAGGTGTGGGGTGGAGGAGGGGTTTGGGCTCCAGCCAAGCGCCACTTACCTAAAGCGGCGCCAGGGTGGCAGCGACGCGCACTAGGGCAGGCTGCCTGCCTGTCCTGGCCCCACGCCATGCCCCTCCAAGAAGCGGCTGGCACCATGTCCCTATGCAGCCCCTGAGGGAGGGGAGAGCACAGGGCTTTGCATGCTGCCCTTGCCCCGCCTCCAGGTACCTCCCCCGAAGCTCCCATTGGTCGCAGTTCCCCATTCCCAGCCAATGGGAGCTGCGGGGGGGGGGGGGAGAGGGCGGTGCCTGGAGGCAAGGGCAATGCATGGAGCCCTCTGTCCCCCCCTCCCAGGCCGCAGGGATGTGGTGCCAGCCACTTCTGAGAGCGGCGCGGGGCCTGCGGCACCACGGGGGGCAATCCCTGGGCCATAGTTTGCCCACCCCTGCAATATGTAGTCTCTTTGTGCTAGAAGCAAAGGCTGTATACTCTTGGAATGCCTGAAATCTTCTACTAGTACTGACTAGTCAACAAGTATATACCTTGAAATAATATATTTTTTACTTTAATCTTGCTTCCCGCCCCACTTTGATTTTGACAAGTTTTTCATCACCAATATTTTAATTGCTAGTGATTAATAGTTGGTATCACTGCATAGCTACAAGAATGGGTGAAGTCTTGGTTTCTCTTTCTAGCTATGCTCTAGATAGTGACCTCTAAAATCATGTAGGCATTAAATGGATAAATAAAACTATGTTCAGGCCTTTAAAATGCATCTCTCTACTGAAACAGCGTACAAAACACTGCACATATGGGTATGTCTATGCTTTGAGCTGGGATGTGATTCCCAGCTCAAGGAGACATACTCATGCTAGCTGTGATTGAGTGTAGCCGCTACAGCACAAGTGGCAGGATAGGCTAGTCACCCCAAATACGTGCCTTGCGTCTTAGATGAGCATATACTCAGAGCAACTAACCCATCCTGCAGCTTGCACTGCTGTGGGTACGTTCTATTTTTTGTGCACTAGTCCGATGAGAGCTTAGTGCAAGTACATTGTCTTGAGCTGGGAATCAAAACTCAAACTTGAAATGTAATCATACCCTTAGTGCACTTTAAGGATAGTCAGATCTTCAATGCACTGGCATTGGATCAGTGATCAGAAAAACAGCTTTGATCACTGGTATTTATGGCCATACTTGATCAGACCAATGGTCCATCTAGTTCATGCTGCCTTCGGACAATGACCAGTGCCAGATGCTTCAGAGGGAATGAACAAAACATGGCAATTATCAAGGGATCCGTCCCATCTCGTCCTGTCCTAGCTTCTGGCAGTCAGAGATTTAAGGACACCCAGAGCCTGGCCACTGATGGACCTATCCTCCATGAATTTACCGAATTCTCCTTTGAACCCAGTTATACGTTTAACCTTATCGACATCCCCTGGCAACAGCTTCCGCAGATTGACTGTGTGTGGCATGAAGACGTACTTCCTTATGTTTGTTTTAAATCTGCTGTCTGTTAATTTCATTTGTTTACACCTGGTTCTTGTGTTATGTGATGGGGTAAATAACACTTTCTCCACTCATGATTTTATAGACCTATTTATGGTGACCAGACATCCTGTTTTTAAAGGGACAGTCCCATACTTAAGCCCTCCTGCAGGTGTCCTGACTTTTTCTTAAAAACAGGCAAATTGTCCCATATTTTTGTCGTTCTTTCCCACCCCCACTACTGGCAGGGGGTGGGGGTGGGGTGCAAACCTGGTGGTGGGGCGAAGATGCAATGTACTGGGCCAGCCATTCCCCCTGCAGGTCTGCCAGTGCAGCCAGCCCCTGCTGCGTGCCGGCTCTCAGGCAGTGGGGCCCCGCCCTGTTTCTGGTGGTGGATGGTTACATGTTGCCTCTGCTGCCACACATTGGCATTGGCCCTTTACATTCTCCCCCTCTCCTTGCTTTGCCCCTTTGCCCCCCCAGCCCCATTGTTCCTCCATATCCATCCCCCCCACGGAGCATGTCCCGCTCCCAGTGCTGGGTGGAGAACCAGCCCCTGGTAAGAGCTCTCAGCTCATCAACGCCTGGGCCGGCAGGCTCCTTCCTTCCCCCACTGCCTCTGGCTGGACTGGTGCCCCAGAAAAGCCCAAGACCCTCCAGCCCAGGGTGCTGGCCAGGAGGAGCCAAGCCCTGCATGTGCCAAAGCCCCACACAGCACTGGCATGGGGAAGACTCTCCATCCCTCACCTAAGCTCTTGAGTGGCAGAGGGAAAGCGATTTCCAGCCTCTTCATGCCCTGAACCTGCAGGCTCCACAGAAGCTTTTGTTGCTCTTCTCTGTATTTTTTTCAATTCTAACATATATATATTTTCATATGGGGGGACTGGAATTGTATGCAGTATTCAAGGTGTGGACGTACCATGGATTTATTTAGTGCCATTATCATATTTTCTGTCCCGTTCCTAGTGGTTTCTAACATTCTGTAAGCTTTTTTGACAGGTGCTGCACAGTTGAACAGATGTTATCTGAGAACTAGCTATGATGATGATACTTGTGTTTAAGGTGTACTGTACGCATCTAACCTAATGATAGAATTGCTGTCCTCTATACTAGCAGCATAATCAGAGATACCTTTGTGTGGGAAACCATGGTTTTGAGGCTTTGATGCTATGTATGGACAAAGAGCCTTTTATTCTAGAACGTCAGCATGAAATAGTTTCTGAAACATTTCTGAAATATTACAAGCAGTAAGGTGTCTTTCACTCCTAAACTATTATGGCAAAAGAGATTGCAGAGTAGCTAGTACTCTTTTACTTGAGTAGTTTGTTATTCCAAGCCCAAGCTTCGAGCTTATTAGGCCTTATGGCTATTTGGGCGGTATGTATTGGTCAGCACTATTATTAAACTAAAGTTATAGCCAGAAAATACTTATGCAGGTGTTAGGATTGGGTAAGGGTGGTGATGAAAAATTAGCTACACTGAGGCACTTTTTGATGAGTCTCCGAACATGCTGCCCCATATAAAGTAGAAGCATGTGAAGAATTAATGGTTACAAGAATAAAGCTGATGAATACATTTCCTGTGTACCAAAGCATAAAATGTTCTGCAGGTGAGCCTTTCTAAATACCATCTGTTAATTGGGGTGGTGGAGGGTTAAGGAGAGGTGGCTGCTTCTCTCCCTCCCCCTCCCCACCCCACGAAAGCATGAAGATGGTTAGTACCCTTCCAAATGACTTAAAGAATTGCCCTGCCAAAACTATAAGCATTCAGCAGATTTGTCCAAAGAAAATTAGGGACAGGTCTCAGTAGATTTCGAAATCTAGTCACATGAGTATAACATAGGATTGTGAGCGTTCAGAACGTGGATTGTCTGCATTATATTTTTACAGGGCTAAACGCATCATTGAAATTAATGTAACTTTATTTTTGGCTTAAGTAAAACCTAGTTATTATGTACTTTGCTAATTTATATACACAAATGGCAATCTCTCCCAGTTAGTTCAATAGCACAGTTCTGTAGTAAGATTTTCTATTCCTGTGACATCAATACTTTCACACAATAAACTAGACTACTTTTATACTATAAATAGTCTTCTAATGTAATTTAAAATACATATTGAATTAACAAAGTATATTTTGTGATTACCGTGGTTTTTATAATTGTTTACGTGCTAATTTATAAAATTGAGTACTGTCTCATCATAAGTATGAATAATTAACATAGTGATAAGACTTTGTATATATTTATATTGGTTTAAATGGAAATGCTAAATATTTGCTTGGTTACAGAATATTTTATTCAAGTATCTCTACAACTTTAACCTTAACACTCCTCCCCTTGTTTGGAGACCAGTTGTTTTCTCATTTTACAGATGGGAAACCCTGAGGTACAGAGGTTGACTTACCCCAGGTCTCTTTGGAAGAGTCTGGCATCATTGGTTCAGCCAGTCTTCTGTCCCTTACTCTAATAACTAGGCAGTGTTCCTGCCAAATCTGCAGCTATGTCTATACTACTGCTGGATTGACACTCTAGCAGTCGATGTACCGGGGATTGATTTAGCGGGTCTAGTTAAGACCAGCTAAATCGACGGCAGAGCGCTCTCCGTTTGATCTCGGTACTCCACCCGGAACGAGAAGAGTAAAGTAAGTTGATGGGAGAGTGTCGTAGTAAGTTGAGCTGGAGTTGGAATTGTGTAACTTTGGTCGACATACCACTGTAGTACAGTATAGACATAGCCGGTAACACAGTTCTTTTGTGGTGAGAGAGAGAGAGAATGGGCTCTACAAATTCATATATAGCACTTTCCTGGTTTTCTTACTATTCTGGATAATTTCAAGAATAAGTTAGGAGAATTTAACAATTTATGATGAAAATTATGGGAAAATAGTCTGGCATGCTAAATACTAATTTCTTCATGTATTCCAATATTTTTTACGTTCACAATGTGGAGGTGGTCTGAAAAATATTTTTATTTGGCTTTAGATTCCTTTGCTCCGCTTTCTCTTCTCTGTTCCCATTTAAGCTGTGGTTTCTGCTTGCAATAAGATGCAAGATAGTGAAGTGAATCAGCTGTACAACGAGGGAGGGAGGGGCCCAACCCTCCCAACCCCTAACTGGAGCTGGAAGTTTAGCCCAGTTGCTCCTCCATCCTGACAGAGGGACAGCCAGGCCAAATTTGAGTGGTGCTGAGACTTCATGTGCCAGGTCGCTATGCCCCTTAGTCATATTTGGACTGACTGCCCCTTTCTCAAAATGGAGGGGCAGCTGGACCAAATTTTGAGTAGTGTTGCAACCCCATGCACCTGCTTGGTCCCCGCCTTTGCAGTACTTTTGGCATGGGCACCAGGCAACACTAGCTCCCAGGGAAGAAGTGGAGCGGGGGGGGATCAGGAACCTCGGGTCCCCAGGAGGATCGCAGAATTGAATCTGGGCATTTGGTTCTTCTGGGGAAGCAGGAAGAGGGTGAGGTTTGATACTTCCAGAACTACCTGACCTCTAGAAGGGATGGCGCTCTTCAGACTCATGGACTGCCTCTCTGGGTAAGAACTTGGGCTGGGTTTGGGGTGCAGAGATCATGGCGCTGGATGCAAAGGGGAGAGCTCGGAGCTTCGGTGTGGGGGAAAAATGTGGAGCTGGTTGTGGGGCAACAGGAAGGGAGTGTCTGGATATGGGTGCAGGGGGGAAAGAGTGTAGGTCTGGGTGCAGAGGCAAGGGATGGGGGTCAAGGAAGTGTGTGAGGCTGGGTGTAGGGGGAGAAGGATGAGAGGGACTGCTTTGGGGCCCCTACTTAGGGGGTGGCACCTGAGCGTTAAATGGTATGAGCTCTCTAACCAAGCCACTGTGGATTAGTTCTCTTGATTCCTTGGTGCATACTGGCCTCCCCTTTCTATTTCATCAGATGTAGCCACTCCTGAGATTTTTACCCACTTTTGAATTTTCAATATGGTACCTAAAAGGAGGTGGGGCACATATTACTTATGCTGCAGCCAGTTTGTTACCTCTCACATCTGCAGTGGTTTGAGTTTACTAAGGCTTTTTGCCTCTGTTCTTTTCATTTAATCCTTAATCCATTTTGGCAGCACTCCCTTTGTTTCTCTCATTGTGAGTAAACTAATCTCAGGTGTCATGACAAAAGTTTGTGCAACCCAGATTGCTTTTGGGTCCCTGCTTCTGCTGTGTGTCTCACTTTGGTAATTTAAACACTAGACTTCCAGCAAGTCTTATCTTTCATTAATCTACATGAGGGGTGGTACGTGTCCTAGAACCTGTGTGTCCTCTGCTCAATATATTTCTTACTGACTTTTCCCCTTTTACCTCTCTCCCATTAACTGTCCTACGTTCTTCATACATAGGTAGTAATATTTTTATAATCCTCCGCCTGACCCTTTCCCATTTAATGTAGCTCTCCAATCTGGCTGCCTTCAAATTCTTCTGTTGTAGCACTGTGACCAAATACACCTGTTTTGCCAGATATGTAGTCATTTCACTATTTATTTGTTCACACAGGTCAATTCACTCACAGTTATGCCCATTGCCAACTTCCTCTGAGAGTTCTCCAAACCACAGCTCTTTAGAACATTACACCTGTTCTGGTTTCTCCCAAATCCTCTTTCTGAAAGGATTACCAGTTTTGTACACACCCACAGTTATGCCTCCTATATGAGTTTGCTGCTTGATTCTGCTAAACATTTTGTCTTAATCCCTCTTATCAACTGAAGCTGTTTACCAGTGTTCCTATAATACTGTACTTTACCATACGTGTCTATGCCTTCATACTGCCTTTCCAGCCTCACTTATTAAGCTTTATGCTTTGGTACAGAATCCCTTTTGGGCTAGCTTTTTGGAAATAGACTGGGCTTTTTCTTATCCTCCCTTTCATTTCTTAATATTTTCCCTCCCTGGAAGCAACTGAAGTAAAGTGCACTATCTCCAGCCAGGAGCCTGGATAAGTAACTGCATACAATTGCTGCCCAAATCTAGCAGTTTGCAGTAGGATCTGCTGATTTAGAGTGAATATTTTATAAACTGTTAGAAGCAAAAATAACAATAGTGTCTTGGCTAATTGAGTTTGGCTATTACACTATTGAGGGCCCTAATAATACCTAGCATTTGCAACATATGTGACGCTACAAAATATTCTGCAAAAATAAGGCAGAATTTTTTATTTTTTCATGTTGAAAATAAAGGAAATTATCTCTCCTCCCTCTCTCCTCTTTATTCTGTAGTTCTATAGTGGTCTTGCTCTTAAGCTATTGAGTTATTTGGAATCACCTTAAGCTGTTTTTCAGCTTTTACTTGCAAGTGTTTATATTTGTGAGAAAGAAGAAATATATTGGGAGTAAAACTTAACCCTCAATGCAGCAATCTAACAACTAAATCAAAATTTGTTGGACCAAGAAATTTGATCTCCGCAAAATATTTTGCTAATTTAGATCTCAGAAATCTGTCTGACTTTTGATGTAGTGATATCACTGAACACTCTCTTAAAAGCAAAGTGAGCAAAGAATGGAGGGAATGGAATGTAACCCTTCCTCTCTGCAGCAACACGTTGTGTTTTGGAACAATCATCACCAGTAATATTTGATCTGTTACAGAAAGAAAAAATTGCCTCTGATATGCATCTGTCTGTAGCCTTTATGCTGATCAGATTGAGCTGGGACAGGGCATCTCCATTTGTGCCCTCTCCCCCGCCCCCCAAATAGGCTGAGATTTTGACTACTTCTCATGAAAGAAACCATCTACAAGCTGAAGCTTTTTATTAAACCAGTCCCTGTGGAGGTTTTTGTTCATGGAAAATGCATGCAGGAGAAAATTTATGGTTTCTAATGGAAACTAGGAAATATGACTTATCCTTACCAGAGTCAAGAAGGGGAAAAGGCGAGCAACTGTCACAGTATAAATCTCCAAATCAGTCTTCAGTACCTGTGGAAAGTGGATTCTGTGATGTGAAGGCTGTGCAGAATCCTCAGATTCTGTCTACCCACTGAGTTCTATAATGCCTTAGCATAGCTGTCCAAAGTTTTAATTGGCAAAAACTGGACAGTTCTTATAAGTTATGGTTTGACTTTTTAAAAAAACTTAATGGAAGTTGAACTTCAGTGCAAAAAAAAATTTGAAGTTAAAAGGAGTACACGAAAAATATTTAAGAAAGACCATATATTTGAATAGCAGGTCATGATTAATTTTTATTAGTCAGAACGGTGTGGGAAGCATAGACATTACTCTACTTTCATGCACATCAGATTTACAAAATTACATTAGTTTTATTTTTTCAGTCAGGAAACTACATTTAAAAAGAAAAATAGTTATTTGCAGTTCAAGTTCTTCAGCTAAGGTTCAGGGAAGGCTGGGTAGCCATGTTAGGTGAACATACTGACCTTTTTTATCTAAAGAATCAGTGAATCTTTCTCTGAAGAAATGTACTCACTCTACTGCAGGCAAAACATTAAAGCAAGTTAAAGGAGTATGGCTGGATGAATGGACTATATAAGGTGGATAGAAAGCTGGCTAGATCATTGGGCTCAACAGGTAGTGATCAATAGCTCCATGTCTAGTTGACAGCCAGTATCAAGCGGAATGCCCCAAGGGTCGGTCCTTGGGCCAGTTTTGTTCAATGTCTTCATTAATGATCTGGAGGATAGCGTGGATTGCACCCTTAGCAAGTTTGCAGGTGACACTAAACTGGGAGAAGTCGTAGATATGCTGGAGGGTAGGGATAGGATACAGAGGGCCCTAGACAAATTGGAGGATTGGGCCAAAAGAAATCTGAGGTTCAACAAGGACAAGTGCAGAGTCCTGCACTTAGGACGGAAGAATCCTATGCATTGCTACAGACTAGGGACCGAGCGGCTCAGCATGAGTTCTGCAGAAAAGGACCTAGGGGTTACAGTGGACGGGAAGCTGGATATGAGTCAACAGTGTGTCCTTCTTGCCAAGAAGGCTCACGGCATTTTGGGCTGTTCAAGTAGGGGCATTGCCAGCAGATCGAGGGACATGATCATTCCCCTCCTTTCAGCATTGGTGAGGCCTCATCTGGAGTCCTGTGTCCAGTTTTGGGCTGTGGAGGGCTACAAAAATGATTAGGGGGCTGGAGCACATGACGTATGAGGAGAGGCTGAGGGAACTGGGATTGTTTAGTCTACGGAAGAGAAGAGTGAGGGGGGATTTGATAGCTGCTTTCAACTACCTGAAAGGGGGTTCCAAGGAGGATGGATCTAGACTGTTCTCAGTGGTAACAGATGACACAACAAGGAGTAATGGTCTCAAGTTGCAGTGCGGAAGGTTTAGATTAGCTATTAGGAAAACCTTTTTCAGTAGGAGGGTGGTGAAGCACTGGAATGGATTACCTAGTGAGGTGGTGGAATCTCCTTCCTTAGAGGTTTTTAAGGTCAGGCTTGACAAAGCCCTAGCTGGGTGATTTAGTTGGGGATTGGTTCTGCTTTGAGCAGGGGGTTGGACTAGATGACCTCCTGAGGTCCCTTCCAACCCTGATATTCTATGATTATGATTAAGTGTAAGACAACTGGTAACTGAAAAATCCAATGGCAAGAATGATTATTAGAACCACTTCAAACTGGGGGCCTAATTCTTTACTGTGTAACACTGGTTTTATGCCAGTGTAATTCCTTTTAAGTCAAGATGTTTTCCCTGAACCATTTCACTTTTGAATTGTTCATGTTTGTTCTCATAATGTGTTTTTTGGGTTTTTTTTCCCATTTTCTGTCATCCTACTTTAGTGGTCCTGGTGATTCTTTTCTTAATTGCCTCGTTAGCAATGTGAATCTGAGGTGTGATAAATCAGTGGAGTACCCCCAATTTTACTACAAGTGCTCTGTGTCTTTGCAGCCTTCCACTTAGTGCTAATGTATTCGTAGAGCTTGCATATTTTCCCCCTCTAATTATAACGCTTATGGAAAAGTGCATAGTGGAGGGCACTGAGTATTGAAGTCTTTAGCTGCAGAATAGGTATAGCATAGGTAGCAGTGGTGCTAGTTCCCCCACACTGTCATGGCACATCTGTCCTGGAAGGGCTACAGGTGAGACAATAATTCACTCTGAAGGTCATTTAATCCTTAACCTCTTTGCCAAGACTTCCAAAAAGAGGCTTTTTGTTGGGATCCTTTGTATGAATCTCCTTCCCATTAGCAGTCTGACTGAGGGCACCACATTCAATTCACATACATCTCCAAAGAGTTTTAGGATTAGTAACAGCCTTTGGTAATTACTGATCACGGTTTGATTTGAACTAGAGACCTAGGAATGAAGGGACAGATTTTCAAAAGACCTCCGGTTTGATTTAGACCCCAAAGTAAAGTGGCCAGATTTTCAAAGTGCATCCAGCCACTCTTGTTCATCTCTAGGTCACTAGTTAAAATGTAGCCCAGATGGGTAGCTACTACATATTTTTAATGATCCTAAAGCTCTTTGGTGACCTACATGAATTGTCGAGTGATGGTTGGTTAGATTAGTTTATTTTATTTTTATTTTTTTTTGTCAGGTTCTTAATGGACAAGTAACCATATACAAAAAATTTCCCCTTTGGTAGTCTTGGAAAAGAGGCCAAGGATTGAATGGGCCATAGAGACTGAATTATCCATTCTCCATGTCATAGGGATACTAGCACCCTTGTTCTCAAAGGACTTGCTGTCTGCTGATCACTTTTGAAAACCTGGATGCTTCATGTAGGGGTCTAGATAGAATCTGAGCTCTCTTGAAAATCTGCTCAGAAAAGCACTACCAGTTCTCTGAGCCACCCAGTCCTCTTTTCAATGCTGTTTTGGTAGCAAACATACATCCTCACATTAGGCTTGTCATTCTCTTTCACCTGAAAATGGTAAACAGATTATCAATGTACTTTTTGAATTGTTCAGATGTTTGAAAATATACTATCCTTTCTTTCTGAAAGGAAAACAAGGCAGTATTGGCTGCTTGAGATGTAGCAAGTTCCACTAAGTCTGGACCCAAAATCTTTTAAAATCTCTTGCACCCATTCCATTTTAGAGCTGTCATTCAAGGCTCCATTAGCAAGTCTTTGTAAAGAGGGCTCAAGCTTCATAGTTTAGGCTTTGTCTACACTGCCACTTTACAGTGCTGCAACTTTCTCACTCAAGGTGTGGAAAAACAATCCCCCCCCCACCCCCCAAGTGCTGCAAGTTTCAGCGCTGTAAAGTGGCAGTGTAGACCGTGCACCAGCGCTGGGAGCTACTCTGCTCCCCACGGTAAAGCGCTGCTGCTTTTGTTTTTTGTCCGTTTATGTGCTTCCATCACTGCAAAAGGTGTGGGGGGAGGGCAACACAGTTGCTGTAGTGGACTTGAAGATATCTGTTGTGATTCATGGCAAAGCACTGTCATTGGACTTAACAAAATATCAGTTCAGCCAAAGTGACAGGCACAGAAGCTTAATAGATAAATGAGCTGAAAAGTGGTCTTATTTCAAATGGCAGGGGAGCCCAAAATAAACACTGAGCAAAGCTGGTTGATTTGTATCCAGAACATTTTAAAAATAAATAGAAGGGAAAGAAAAATGGCTGCAGACCAGTCTGTTCTTGCAGACTCTAGCTTGAAATCCAGCTATGCTGTGTACACATACCAAAGACCATAAATTCTGAGAAATAGAGAATAGTCCTTCACATGAACTTCACAATTAATCTTGTAAGACTGAGTTTAAACTTCAGTTCTAATTATCTCTCGGGCTACTTTGAAACAGTTTTAGAAAGCTCAGCCTATTCCTGGTGCACTTAATCTGTCTTTTAAATTTAGTTTTAGAACATGCTCATTTTATATCATTCTTTCCACATATATACATTTATTTCTTCTAAGAGCTAGACGTCATGTCCAATTTCTTTTGCAGCTTCTGTTCAATGGAGGGGCTCCTACCAGTCAGCCATGCATAAGGACAAGTGATGGAGGCAAGTATTAAATGTTTTTTTACACTTCTGAGCTATTTTTGCCAACTGCTCAATTTGAGCAGCTTTACTTCGCAAAACTATTATGAAATAACTGTCCAATTGAAGGAATATTTGAATGCATTTTGAGATGTAATAAGGAAGGTGTTGTAAAATGCTCAGTCAAGTCTTTGACAGCATATATGGATTTATTACAAAATTAATTTGATGTGTTGCCATCTTTCTTCTCTAATTAACCAGATTTGCAGACTTTTGAGAGAGATACTGAAAGGGTTTGTATTTAATTTCCTCCCAAAAGGACAATGTGAAGGTTGTTAAGTGAAAAATTTGAGGTACTTAAGACAAGATCTACAAAATAGATGTTATCTAAAGTGTTATGGCTAGAAATGGGGTGATCACACCAAACAACACTTGTGAATGTTCAGTCAGATAAAATGCAGTCATTAACCATGCTGGTATTCAAGGTCTTTCATTTGTGTGTGTTTGGGAGAGCAAGTTTTTATTTGTTCCGGGAAAGTGAAGGCTAGCCACAAGTAAATAGTTGTAAGAACAAATGCATGTCTTAACCATTTTGAAAAGGACTTTTTGCCCAACAGTAGGTTCATTAAACAAAAATACAAAGTTAGGCAGGTAACTTTCAAACAGAAAAAGGGACTTCCTTATGTTTGCCACTAAGGAACCAAGAACAAGTCAAGGCATTTTAGTAATCCAGTCATAAATGCACATAGAGAATACTTAGTGACCAGTTTGCAAACAGACTGTGTGCAAACAAGCTTTATTCATCAAACTATGTTAAACTATTTTCAAATATAAAAAGGTTAAAATCATCTATTTGTGGTTAGTTTGTAAACAGAAAAAGGGCTACGTTGGTCAGGTAAGTGATTTTCACCAAATAATTCATGTACCTCTAGTTACTGGTGTTTTAACTGATCAACAAAGCTACCAGCAGTAAGCTATTAAATGTGCCATGGCAGAAGATGATACAGATATTATTTAGCGAATAAGTTGGCCATCTTTGTTCAACAAGGACTGCCTGAATAATGAATATTTTGGGAATTCTTAAAGTAAATATGGAGGTATGGGTCATATGTCAAGTTATACGTTTAGTATGCCACACAGTTTTGGGGGCTCTCTTGTTAACCACTGAGATTTGTTCACTGAACCATTTTGCATGTTGAATGAAATGGAAAATGTTTTCTAGTTTTGCCTTTTCTTCCAAAATTCAGCCTGAATAGAGATGTAGATTTGGACTGGGCCAGCTGCAGGAGGGTCCCCTTGCGGTGGCTGGGCTCCTGCAGGGGTCGCCCGCTGCTGGCTTCAGCAGGGGTTACTGAGCATGCTGAGTTCGTGTGAGCATGCTCAGTACACCCTATGTAGCAAATTCAGATAGCAGTTTTTCATACTACACGGCGGCTGGTCAGCCGTGGGGGGCCCCCAATGTCACGGAGGTCACTGGAAGTCATGGATTCTGTGACTTCTGCGACCTCTGTGACATAATCGTAGCCTTAGTCATAAAGACACAAGTCACTTGAGAAGGGTTTTGTTAAGCAGTTCAAACTAAGCCACTGGGAGTTGGAGCTCCTAGATTTTACTAGCTCTGCCACTGAATTACTGTATGAATGTGGTCAAGTCATTAACCTTTCTGTGCCTCAGTCTGCCATTCAGTCTAAAATGCGGTTATACACTTACCCCCAAAGTTTTTGAGGCTTAATGCTTTCAATATGCTTTGAAATCTTCAGGTGAAAAGTACAACACAAGAAAGTATTTGTTTCCTGTTAAATATTGTACTTTATTTTGCCTCCATCTGCTAAGGCATCCAAGAGGAGGAGTTTGATGCAGCTCATTTGGTTGGTCTTGCTGTGCTGCCTGCTATAATTTTCCTTGGAATGTCAGTTTAACCCATTGTGTTATGTCTAAGGTGCACAAAACTGAGGGAGATCTTGGATCATAATCCCTTCTCAATCCAGCTATGTTAAGTTTAAAATGAATGTTCTAATAAATCCTAAACATATGTTGCATTTTAATAAGATCATGGTTTTTTCATGCTTTCTCCTGCCAAGATTGAGAGCGGACTTCTGTGATTTGGTGTATATATTTATAGAAGCACAATCAAAATCTTCTCCCACAAGAAAACAACCTCCAATTTCTGTGCATGTGATCTCATTAACTATGGCAATAATGTGAACCTTCCCACACTCACTCCAGCCCCCATTAAATATTCTGCTTTTAATATTAAAAGATCCTCTGTGCTCCCTTCCTCATCCCCTTGCTGCATTCCTCCTGCAGTGTGTTACCATCTTAGCACTCAACTGCAGTCAGAGTTGTGTGGGTAACTCCCATCTGAAGCAAGGGGGGAGGTGGGGTTGAGACTTGCTGGGAGAAGCTGAACACTTTCTCTTCTCAAATGGCTGAGCTAGAAATGTCTGTGCTGCTGCCTCTGTCTGTCTAGTCACTTAGTAATCTGCTTTTAGAAAGGCATTTTTTGTTTGCTCAAATACTTTTATAGACCAAATTATACCAGTTACGCCTAAGTAGCTTCCCTGTCCCCACTTGAAGGCAAGCTTTAGCATCCAGTTACCTGTAGCCTTGATGGATACTAGTAGTAATGAGCCATTCCATGGTTATTTGTTTGGAAATAAACAGCTGTGGTTGGTAATGAGCTGTGGACTCATTACCCTGTTTTCCAGTATATCTAAAATATGATAGGTGTTAGATAGAACAGCTACTACATTTGAAGATCAGATCATTGATAAGACAGTTAATCTTGCAGTGGCGATTAATCTATTATGACATAACTTATGTAACTATGAATACTGAATCCCAGTGACTCAAGTTCTATCAGGTACTGTTCTGGGCTCTATTGCATGCATTCCCTGTTTTTCATGAGAAGCATTTTTAACTTTTTTCTCACTTTCCCCAGCTCCACCTCCTGTCCTGGACATTTTCTCATTGATAAAGAATGAGCAGTCCTTTCATAGCCTCTCTGTTCTGCACACAGCATACATGTTTCTAATATAATGGCTGAAGGATGCTTGAACAAAAGAGAGAGACTTTAACAGCATGTTTTCTGTATTGATTTTTTTAACCTGCTAGTTTCTGCATGGATGTGTAATATTGGCTCTTTTGTTTAACATTAGATAAGCATGAGACCTCCGTGGCACAGCTGCATGTGTAGTCGCTCTTGAAGCAATTGCACACCTAATTGGCTGACAATCTTGGCATTTAAAAAAAAATACATAAAGACAGGGGACATCTGTGTTTATGAATTGTCAAATAAACGTGTTGGGTGTCATCTAATGGAGCCTTCTGGCAGTGAACAGATCTATGACGACCCTGATCCTGGAGGCAAATCCCAAGATCAAGATACCAAAAAGCAACATGAATCTGAGCAAAAGTTGTCCAAAATTACTCATAATGCTTTGGAGAACATTAATGTGATTGGCCAAGGCTTGAAGCAACTTTTCCAGCACCAGCGCAGGAGGTCTTCAGTGTCTCCACATGATGTGCAACAAACTCAGGCCGATATGGAGCCCGAAATGGATTTGGAAAGCCAAAGCACCTGTACTGAAATTGATGGTGTCTCCACCCACCCCACAGCTCTGAATCGAGTGCTTCAGCAGATCAGAGTGCCACCTAAGATGAAGAGAGGGACAAGCCTCCATAGCAGGCGAGGCAAGTCGGATGCCCCAAAGGGAAGCCCACAGATCAACAGGAAATCTTCCCAAGATATGCATTCAGGCCGGCCCAGGTCTTCCTCCACCACTGATACTCCTATTAACCTGTCTGTGCTGGAGATGACTTCTGTTTGTGTAGCTGGTGAGGAGGCCACAGCAGCGGAGCGGGTAAGTTACCCAGACCGATCTTTATTTATTATCAGTCTACTTGTAGGTTTTGTTAAACCGTTTGAATTCTCTTTTAAAGCAAGTTTTTCTCTTGCCATAGACTAGAGCTACTATGTAAAATAACATCTTCACCAGTGGAGCAAGGAGCTTGAAAAGATTCCAACATTACGTCTTTTTTTCTCAAATGATGTGTGACTTATTTTATGTGCATTTGTTCTCCAGAACTGGAGAGCTACACTTAGTGCATTATATTGGTCATGTTGTGTTCCATAATCAAAGTAGTAATGGTGGTGACAGCCACAGCTGTTCTAGTTCTACCTCTTGTTAGCATCTGTCATTCTAGACTGCTACAGCAAATCTTTATTAAATAAGTTGGGTAACTCTTTGGCCTTCTTTATATTACAGAAAAATTGACAGTTTAGTTTGTGTGAATGGAACTATGGATCCATCCAAGTAGACTCTGGATGTTGAGAGCCTATCCCAAAACCTGGGTTTTTAGTGAACTCAGTGTGGGACTATATTTAAGATGTTTTCACGCTGCCATGTAAACTGATTGATCCATGGTTAGAGCAGCCAGGAAGCTGAATTATATTAATAGTGTCTTAGTTTACCTAATCTATGTGAGAAAGTGTTCACAAGTGATGTAGTCTCTGTCTAGTGGTATCTGTTCCAACATGTGGTCGCAAAGCTATTTCAGTTAGTGGATTGATGGGGGTAAGGTTGAGAAAAGTCTGTCTTGCACTTTTTTCTTCTATTCTACATCGATTTACTTGGTACATTTAAAAGTGCTGACTGAGGAAAACAAAGATTCATCTCTGCCTGTTAAACTTCCTCCATTTGAAAAATTAGCCTTCTGATTTAACCAAGGCTATTGCCCGGAATATATGTGGTGCTATTTATAAAAAGCCTTCATATGTCCAGATAAGTGTTGTAAGAGGGCATACTTCTTATTCACAGGAGAATAAATGTGATAATGAAAGAACATGCTGTTCTGTTAAATATATTCTGGTTTTCATGTTCTTTATTAAAGTAACTTATAAGAATCTAGCTCAGAACAAATCAGATGCAGAGCTGATGCACTATTGGATTTCATGTCTGTACAATGTTGATAAAATTTTATAATTTTTATAAAGTATAGCTTTTGAGGGATTAGGACCCTAATAAATCCATGCATTAGGGACAAGATCTTGGAATTAGAGTTTATTGTTAAAGATATAAGGAATACCTGCCACTTCATTACTACATGTTTCATCATGCTTTGTCAAAGATGAAACAAATACTCTAATTAGGACAGT
Source organism: Chelonia mydas (assembly GCF_015237465.2). Taxonomy (NCBI): domain Eukaryota; kingdom Metazoa; phylum Chordata; order Testudines; family Cheloniidae; genus Chelonia; species Chelonia mydas. The sequence goes on along the minus strand of NC_057853.1, from coordinate 18,898,696 downwards.
ATTTTCAAGTACACAAAACTGATTTCCAAGTCTAATTTGATTTAGTATAAACTACTATAATTAACCAGATGGAGAATTGGATTTCTTTAAGAGCTTGAAGCCATTTTAGTAAATACAAAACCTCTCAAAAATTAATAGTAGTGGAGACTGAGATTCTTAAATTACAGAATGGATACAGCAGTATTGGTTGAAAGTTTCCTCACACTGCTCCATTGATGAGACTAAACCTTGTTTTGGAGGGGCCACCTCAGAAGTGGGAAGGTAGTCCATGGGTTCTCCCTTGAGACTTCCAAGAATGGTAGTAATTGGTACCAGTTGTGTGTGTGACATTTTGGGCAGTGGTCACTGCTTACATCTGACTCTTCTGTGGTGGCAGTTGTCAATTGCTACCAGACATCACAGGTTTTGAATTGTTGACTTATTAGTTTACTTTTAAATGTTCCAAATGACAAAAGTGCAGCTACTTTCCGTGGACTATTCCACAGTCTGATATGTCTCGCTGTCTACGCTTTCCCTGGTATTTAGCCAAAAATTAGTGCATGATGTTTTGTTCATATATAGGCAGTAATTAAAGTATTAGCATTAATTACAATTTTATTCTAAGGCAGACATATCAATAGAATAAAGATTCCACCTAAGATAGGCAGACCGCTTCAGTTCCTGGAGCGGTATCTGTTTGTGGCTTTAATTTCATGACAGAGTTTAATCGAATAGCAATAAATAGTAATGTAGAATGCACATCCTTAAAGAGTACTGACTTCATACTTGAACTCTACCAAAGATAGCACCTTTCACTGGTTTTAAATTAGTTTACGTGGTGGCTCCTTTTTTGTTGAGAGAAGGCTCATGGCTCATATTTTGTGTGACTTTAGTGGGAGGTAATAGACATGAGAGCTCATACGGACCTAATTACCCAAAGCCAAAAACTATAGTAACGCTGTTTGTAGTTTGTTAAAGATTAAGATGACTGACAGCCTATCGCTGGGGCTGAACTTAAATAACCATGTTTTTAAACTTTTATTTATCTGTAGGAGACATTGCTTGTGCCTTAGAGCATACTTGCTGAGAAATGAATGTGATAGATGTTTTCACTGGAAATGATAAAACTTGTTATTTTGTTTTTGTGGTATTGTATACCATATTGTATTGTAAAAGCATTGAAATGCTTGTAGCTTGACAAGGTACAGTATGTGTACCTGGACCGCCTTGGTACATATTACCTTTGACAATTGAAAGGCAACATTTGTGGCTGCTCTTCCTACTTAAAGGCACCACATATTGAATAGTGCCTGCCACATAAGATGGTTCTTACACCAGAAGAGGTGGCCCTTCTCTTGCCCCTCTGTCTTCCACCCCTCCTACCTCCCTCCAATTAGTATTCTTCCTGACCTAAGGAGAATGGGGTTCCTCTTCCCATTCCATTTGGCTGATCTTCCTAACCACTATTTTGGGGGGAAGGGCAGGAAGGAGGGGCAATTGTTGGATTTGAGTGGTGCCTACAAGAATTGTGTGTGGTTTTTTTGTTGTTTTTTTTTTAAATAAGCAGACTTAGCTCACCAGCAAATAGGATCCGTTTGGGAAAATACCACCTCCCAAAACATTTGCCACAGACAGTTGGAACATTTTAATTTCTTCCAGAAGCATGGCATATTTGGCATATTTTTTCATAATGCCAGATTGTCGGAGTTTAACTTTCAGCCTAAAGGTAAAATTGTTTCAAAATGTATGGTAAGATTTAGACCAACCATGTTATAAGAACATGAAAGTGCTGTTTTTCACACTTTAAGACAATTGTTTAGACGACATATGTGCTTCTATTATAGGTAGGGCATTTGGGCTGAAACTTTCCTTGCTCGGTGTTTGTACCTAATACATAATAGGATACAGACCAGGATCACTGGATATTGATTCTATGTATGATTTGTTTGATCCCTAACTGTGCTGTAAGCTGCTAACTTTTTTTGCTACTACTGCTAGAATCAGTACGCAGTGTTCATGGTCTGTATCCTATGTATTTGTATTCTGGTGTCACCCAAAGGTTCCAATCAGTATCAGTACCGCACTGTTCTGGGTGCTGTACAGATGTATAGTAAGAGACTGTCCTTGCCCTGAAAAGCTAATCATCCAAAATACTTTTTGACTAGTAAGATATTGCGTATTTTAGCATATTTTAAATGTTAGTTTTGTCATGGTTTTCTCCCTAGTCTGGGAGCCCCTTTCCAAAACCACCTGGTTTACTGTGGGTTCTTTTTTCCCAGTCTGAAATAGTGATTTGCTTGACTTCCACTAACACTGTCAACTAACTGAGCCTGCTGACTGAAACTCTCATTTTGATGAGATTTTTGCTGCTGGGTTGTCATCTACCTAACATTCACTCTCCTTTTTGAAGTCACTATGATTATGCTGGAATGTTAATCTCTGTCTCTGCAGATTGCTCCGTTAGAAGATTAGCATTATCATGAAATACAGGCATTCCATGCACTAGTTTAGAGTGAGGAATCAATATAAGAATCAAGTCAGATGTTGTGCTGGGTATTTTGGTAGGCATGGGCTGCTTGTAGCAGAGAGAGACAGAACAGACAATGACATTGTTACTGTGCAGTATGAACCATGAGAAGTGTAGATTTTGCAGTTCCCCAGGGGTAGCAAAAATTTGTCACTGCTACTGTACATTATGAAGAAAACCATGGAACTGCTTGGTGACAAGTGAACTATTGCAGCAAACCCCACTGAAAAAAACTACTTTTGGGCAATACCGATTGTACTCAAGAGGTTTAGCAAGTTAAGACTACTGCAGTGTTCTTCTGGACTTATGTTACAGGTCTGTGTTTTGCCACCCTTCCTTTATTGGGAATATTTGTGGAGCAGGATGCTACTCTGTGAATAAGGGTGGCAGAATGTGGCTCACAGACTCCATTCTGTGTTAAAGGCATAGCAGGTTGAAAGTCACATGTTGTACCCAGTAAAATTATAAGTAATGTGTAAGAGGACTACAGCTGAGAAGTTAGTAGGGAAAAAATTCTTATTTTTTTTTCAGTTCACTTTGTGCATTTGCCAGCCTTTTACATTTAGTCAGTTTCACTGTTTTGCTTGTATAGTCAGCTTCTCATCTTCTGGAAGGGCAGTTAAAATGATCTGGGGAGCAGAAAAAACGCACTTTTTTTGTTTTTTAAAAAAAGACCTTTAAAAAAACAACTTCATAAAAGGTGATGTATCAGAATCTGCATTTGTTTTTACATTAGTTAGTTTAAAAAAATATTCAAGTTGGTGTGCCTTGAGTTTCTCATTTTAGGACAGTGTATTTGTGAAGGGTTGGACTGCCCCCTTCTGGGGTGCCACCTGATGTACTGGAATTTCACTGAGCCTCTCTTGCTCAACCAGCCAGGGTTCCCTCTCCCTGCTTTGCTGAATTAGACTCTCCGGCCTCTTGCAGCACACACACACACAGGGCCACACCCCACTGCAGTCACAGACTGAAGTCAGCTCTGTGTGAGAGGCCTCCCCCAGCACTTATGTGCATACCACTTTTGGGAGATAAACCGAAAATAATAGTCTTGCACTGTATAGAAAAATCTGCACAGCTCAAGCTAATAAAAATCCACCCTCTTTCTCAACGTGAAGAGAGATGTGCATGATGTCTTGCCCCCCAGTTAGAAATTACATAAACTGGGTTTTATTATTAACAAGAAATTAACAACTACAAAAGGTGAATGTTAAGTGGTTAAAGGGATAACAAACAGAACAAAGCAGTTTACCTTAGTAAATAAACAAACTGCAGACTGAGTTTAACACACTACATAGGTAGTATACAAATTAACAGATTCTCACCCTGAGTGATAAACAGGATGGCAGATTCTTAAGGCACAAGTTGCCTTGGCTTTCTCAGGTTTTCTTACACAGGCTAAAGATCTTAGCCTGGGACCATCACTTCTCACAGTTCAGTCTTTGTTCCTCAGGTATGGTGTCGTAGAGAGAGTGAGGACCCCTCATGTTGTCACTCTCCCTCTTTTATATCTTTCCCCCACTTGTTGGAAAGCTTTTTTGCTGTGACCTGAGTCAAACAGATCCCACTGTATAGAGCTATCTCTGAGAGGTTTCTATTGCACACAGTTCCTGCAGTGGACGTAAGTAGTCTAGGTGAAACACAGGAAAGATTAATGGTTATATGAAGGGAAATATGCATGTAGACGTTTATTTTTTTTACCCTTGATCTGCATGCTTTGTACTATTGGGTGAGTAAATAAATAATACTTTGTTTGAATAAGCTGTGTTGGAGTTCCATTAACCACCTTGCTGGTCATAGCTACCCATAATGACGAGAGGTGCCAAAACAGAGCTGGCCCAGTTGCACTAACATGGTTGGGAAATGGGGGCTGCAGCCCAGAGGTTGTCTGAGAGTCATTGCATAGCATGGTTGCACCCAGAGTGAGGTGCAGGAAGCCAGTTCTGTCACCTCCGAGGTGCGCTTGAGAGATTAAAAGGGGTCTAAGGTGCAGTTTGCCCTGTAACCATGACAACAGGATATGTGGTAATTTTCATTTTATATAAATGTCCATCAGAGTCCTCATGCAAAATATAAACAGTTTTTGAACTGAAGTCTTATCCCACTACAAGAGCATGTTCCTTCGCTTTCCCTGCCAAAAATTACTTCTACACTAACAAAACTCTGCAGAAGGCAACAAACCCTGTGGTTTCAAAGGCTGCTTCAAATCTACAGTGATGTCTTTTAGTGAAAGACAGGTCATTAATAAGAACTTCAGTTCTAGTTACTCTCGTCAATTTACCATAACCTGAACAAAGAGGTAATTCTAAAATGGCAATAACTGGCAATGTCATTAGTTTTTGATTTTTTTTGAATGCTGTGTGTGTTTAGTGACCATTCTCTTTAGAAAAGCAGACACCCTGCCCTACAGAGTGTTTGATTTTCAGTGACAGTCCCCAGTGCCTATCATGAGGGCCTGGCATGTCACATGTTGAAGTCTTCCAGTAGCTGCAGAACATCAGTGAGGCATGCATATGCTTCTGTCTACTCTTACTATGCGGAGAGAAGACCTGGGCAGAAGAATAAAAGGAATGGAATGCTCTAATCAATCCTCCTCTGTACAGGGGAGAGAGGCAGAAAGTAAAGTCACCTTTGTGTAGAGCACCTACAGTATTATAAATACTTAAATACCACTGTGGTGGGGACACAGTGTAAAAACCAAGAGAGGGAAGTCATTAGTATTTAGATGATGGGCAACTCCCTTTGTCCCTCCCCGTCATTTAATCTTTCTCTAAACTTGTTTTCAAATACTATTAGGGTCACAAATAAGAATGAATTTACTGATCCCATTTGATTTATTGGTGGATGATTATCCACATCATAAAACAAATCCACCATTTGACCTAATTTTCTATGACTGTTGAGAATGGGACCTTGAATTAAAGTTGCTGTGGGTCAGGACTGTGATTCATTGGCAGAAGATGCCATGGTACCTGCCTGTGCAGTTTCTGGCACTGCACGCGGCTCTTTTAATGAACAGTAAACTAGTCCACAGGAATAAAATAGGTAGGGAAAGAGCTCTAGGAGGAGCAGCTCCTTCTCTTCTCTAGACAAATTTTACATGTTACAGGTGAGAAGCCCCACTTGCTTCCCTAGAGCAGAGACCAATGCTGTGTTACAGACTGTCAGGCAGTGGAGGTTGGAAGAGGTATGCAGGTGCTTCATGCTACCTTAATCCTGAGTTTAAAATGTCTCTCAAAGGCAGGGTTGAAGGTGATCTCTGTATCCCACAGGGCTCTAAAAGGTCTATTCCAGTAATGCTATGAAATATGAATAATTTTACTCAGAGGTCTTACTAGACATATGACCTGCCCTTAAAACTAATCTGCATGTTGGGGGGGGGGGGGTAAATAGCTTCTGTTCCATTGGAAGTAAAGCAGAAATGTTGCCCTATTGGTTGGAATTTCTAAATGAAAAGCAAAAAAATTTGCTACAGAACTAACAAGTGAGCAACTTGCCTGGGATTTGCATAAAGGGCTGTGTTTGCAGAAATGATGTAGGCGTATCGGTTCTGCCTGAAACAAGAATTTTATTGTAATCTGTTCCATAGACTAAGCATGCAGTCTGAAATGTTAAAAATTACTTAAAGCTGCAATATTTGGCTAATGTTACAGTATAAATGTGTAGTGCATTTAAAAAAAAACCCTACATTTACATTTCAAGTCATTGATACATGTGTACTAGCAGAGTTCATTGCTTTATGATTCAGTACAACCACAATACCATCATTCAGCCCATTAGTCAAATCAGCATTTCAAAATGTGGTGTTTTGCTCTTTTGAAAAATTAATTCAGCATTCAGTCTGCTCCGCTGTGGCCATTTAGAGGGATTTTTCTGCAAGAGTCATGCATGATTTGTATTGCCAAAATTTGGCGCACTCACTTCTTGCTACAATTTATACTGCAGAATTAGTACAATGTAATTTCAAATGATAGCACAGGGAAGGGGTGAAGTGTATTTAATGGAGAAAAAGTAAGATAGAATTGAAATAAAGCTAAAAATAGTGAACCCAATAAATTTGTAAAGCCTGTCTTTAAATTCTGCATGTCTGATTTTTATGTGCAATTCATATTTTTAACCTTTAGTTTTTGTAACCCTCTGTCTAGTCTCAGTTGAGACTGTAAAAGCATTGCATCTGGAATCATGGTTTACTTTGTGTGAAGTGCATAGGAAACTTAAGGAGACATAAGTGGTTCTTTTATAACAAGTGGAAGGCAGTGGTTAATCAGATCGGGGGCTCAGAGTTGAGACTCCTGGGTCCTATTCCAGCCTATGTCAATCGAGTGTACTTTGAATCTTTTAAAATAATTGCAATCCAAATAAAAGCTACTAGGAGTTCTGGAACACAAAAGGTGAAGCTATTGGGCTATCTTTATTTAAAAGCTTTATTTTAAAAAGAAATCAGTAGCAAATTTCAGATTGAGAGTTTCAAGTAAAAAGTACTCGGCAAGTTTCTGTGGTTTTGTTTAACTGACCATGTTAGCCCTTTGTGGCCTAAGCTCTTAAATAATTTTAAAAAGTATTATTAATCCTAGAAATAACACTAATAGTGTTTCATTTTCCTGATACTGATGGCAGTTGAATGGCAGTGTCTGAGGAAAGACTGTAACTTACATTGTCACTGCTATGTACTACTTTCTTCAAGGGATAATTGCATGCAAATAGCAAGTGAAGCTGCCATATGGGGCCTGTGATTTAATACTGATGCAATTACATAATAAACAGGAATTTCAGTCAAAACATTTTTTTTCCTGGTTTTCCATCTTTTCTCCTCAGTTGAGCTCTCACCCACTTACAGTGGTCACGGGACAACACTTATTTATTTGTTGCTTACAGTAGAATGTCTGACATGTAGCTCTTCTGTTTCCATCAGATATGTGGAAGACTTGTTTGTATCAGAGTTGTACAATACTGCTTAGGGTTTTTTGGGGGTGGAAGTGTTCAGTTTGGGTTTTTTCTTGCCCAGATCCTTCGTGTGCTTGGTTTGAAAAAAATCACTTACTCTGCCAACGGACATACCCTCTCTGGATTCCACATCTTAGATATTTTCTTCCAGTTTTCAGATCATTCCCTTTTTCATTTTGGAAGAGGAGTGGTGCTTCCTGTTTTTTTTCCAGAGATTCTGTAATAACACTTTAACATGTTGAAATAAGTGGCAATTCAGCCCTTTATTTACAGAAGTACTAATGTTCAGTTAAATATTGCCACAAAGTCCTAATTCTGAGCTGTGAGTTGTAAACATTTTGCTATACTTAAGCCATGTCTACACTACAAACACAAGTTACATGGGCATATAGCTGCCTAAATTTGTATATCACTTGGGCGTGTGCATACTTGGCTGCTTGCATCAGCAATGCACATACTTGCTAGGAGTGTGTGTGTGTGTGTATCTGTAGAGTGATGTGCAACATGGGAGGGTATCCCTGTGTGCCATGCGCTGCCATCTGTCACATTGCCTTTTGGTATACTTTTGCAATGTTTTGTGGGATAGTAATGATTAGTCCAGGGATTTCTGGGAGGTAAGGGTCAAGTTCCCAGCATGCAATGTTCTCTAGACCAGAACGCCTTCCACGTCCCCTATTTTTTGTGCCTTTTTAAAACATCCAACAAACTCTCACAGTGCTTTTCATTCTTTGACAAAAGCGTGGAGTCCACTGAGCTCAGCATTGTTCTTATGAGCATTGTAAATACAGGAGGTAGATCTCCAAGAAGTACTGCAACAACTGGGATCACAATGAGGAAGATGAGGATGTCTTTGAGGAGAGTTTGTTGGAGGGGAGGTGTGGGGGGGAGGGTGGTTCCAGGTTGCTGGTGATATTCACAGAGCAGCTGCAGACAGTGGAGCACCACTTCAGGGCCTGAGACAAGCACTGATCGGTGGGTCACATAGTAATCCAGGTTTGGGATGAAGAGTGGTGTCTATAGCACTTCTGGATGCAAAAAACCTAATTGCAGTGCATGAACAGCATAATGGGAGCTGTTTTGGCAGTGGAGAAGTGAGTGTTGATCAAGATGTGGAAGCTTGCAATGTCAGATTGTTATCAGTCAGTGGGAAATAATTTTGAGGTTGGAAAATCCACACTGGGACTCTTGTCAGACAATTGTGTAGTGCCATTAATCATCTCTCATTCCTGGCAGTGTGCAAGAAATAGTGGATGGATTTGCAACTATGGGATTTCTGAACTACAGTGGGGCAGTAAATGGATGCATATCCCTATTTGGGCACCAGCCTTCCTTGCTGCTGAGTACATCAACAGAGAGGGATACTTTTCTATGGTTATGCCAGTGTTAGTGGATCAGTGGGGACACTTAATTGATATCAGTGTGGATTGGACAGGGAAAGGTGGATGATGCTTGCATCTTTATGAACACAGAAGTTTTCAGAAAACTGCATGCAGGGACACTTCTTTCCCATGTGGCAGACTGCCACTGGTGATATGGAGATGCCCATAGTGATTCTGGGGGTCCCAGCCTACCCCTAGCTCCCTGGCTCATGAGCCATACACTGGCCATCTGGACAGTGCCAAAGAAAGATTGAACTACTGACTCAGTAGGTGCAGAATGACTATGGAATGTTCTTTTAGTGGATTGATGGGTCATTGGCATATCCTCACTGTTAGATCTCAGTGAGGAAAAAATAATTCCAATAGTTATAGCTGCTTGTTGTGTACTGCATAATATATTTGAGGCAAAGTGGGGAAAGCTGCCACCAGGATGGAGGGGCAAGGTGGACTGGCTCTCTGCTGAATTTGAACAGCCAGACCTCAGGGCTATTCAAAAAGTCCAACATGGAAGTATGCATTTGAAGGAGACTTTAAAGAGTCATTTTCACAGTCAGCTACAATAGTGCTCTCTTGCATGGGCAGCAGGAATGGTAGGTTGTGGGGTTTGGCAGGGGAAGTTTTTGCTTTATTATGCCCCATGCAGGTTCCAGGGTGGCTGAGGCGGCAGTATGTGCTATTCAGATTCTCAGGTTCATCACCCTGTACTCCAGAGAGATTACTGCTGAACCCAGGAAGCTGAATAGCGCACAATACCTCCTCAGCCACCCCGGAACCTGCATGGGGCATATCAAAAGCTTGTTTGGGACAAGAGGCTTTTCCCTGGGTCGGCTTGGGGTCTAGTTAGGGGAGGCGCAGCTGCAACTGTCCCGGGGCTTCTCTGGGCAGGTGGGGCGGGGGATCAGGGCTTCGGGTGGCCTGGGGCTCCTCCAGCCAAGGGCGGGGGGGCGCTTGGAGTTCTGGCCATAGGGGATCAGGGGTCTCCGGGCTCCAGCTGTGGGGTGGAGGCGGAGGCGGAAGGGGCCAAGCCGGGGGCTAGCCTCCCCAAAGGGAGCTCCACCAGCTACCCATGCTCTCTTACTATATTGAGAGAGTGCCTGTCCTTTGTAATTATGTATTTTTTTGTTTTTGCCTGCTGGTATCTAGTCTGTTGGGCCTCCTCGCCATCCCTCGCAGTTAGGTGAGAGTTTTAAGCACATCAAACTTCTCTGCCAATATCCTCTCCCCAGTGTTTACTTTGTGTCTTCTTCCGTGTTGTCCCTTATTCCTGGACCTAATTTCCTTTCTTTATGTGCAAGGCTCAGTTCTCTCCTCTTCCAGCCCCCTGTATAAAACACAATTCCAGGAAGCTAATTAGGGCTAATCACTGCAAAGTATTGCTTCATATATTAGAGAACACTTACGGGTGTTGTAAATCAATTTTCTGGTCTCTGGATGCTTTGTCTATTATGTGAGCTTTTGGGGGCAAGTACCCGTATTTCCTCCACAATCTATAGAATGCCTAACACAGTGTCAGTACTTATTAAATCAAATGCTATATAAAAGATAGAGTATTATTGAAGGCAACAAAATTATCTTGATATTTTTGGTACAATGCAGAAGATTCTTTTTACTGTACCAACTAAGGCATACCAAGGATGCTTCTCTGTATCTGCACAGCACTATAATTTTTTAATTTGGGCCAGTGGAGCTGTTCAGATTATATTACAAGGACAGGTGGTCAGACATGCTGAGAAATAAGTCCTAAGTTCCCTTCAAGATTTTCTTTAGAGAATTGTTTGTCATCTGCTTCACATGTGTTTTTAAGAATGGATGGGTGTTACAATGGCTAGTTAATGTCGGCTCAACACTTTGAAGATGCAAAGCACTAGATGGGTCCAATTCTGTGTGGTATGGAGAACCCTGAACTCCCATTGGGAATTGAGGACATTGAGTACTTTGCAGTATAAGGCCTTGTACGTTCTTAATAATCTTCACTATCTGAACTATTTTTTTTATAGTCTCTGCTGTATTGTTCCATTTTTCTGCTCTCTGTTTGCAATTGAAATAGAAGGGTAATATGTCATCACAAAACCACAAATTGGATTTGTTCTAACATCTCCTTTACATAATTTTGCATTTGTAATATTCCTGCTGCATGTTGTCAGGCTCCATGAAAAAACTGACAAATGTGAGTGTCGTAGCATGAAAGATAATGTAATAAAGTCTTATGTTAGACACTTCAGTCGCTTTTATATTTTAAGCAGTGTGAATTTAAATATTTTTGCATAAAACTGTCCTCATCATCATCCTACTGAGCTGAGAAATCAGAATGGTGGTGTCTTACGAATGATTGGCATGACATACATGGGATTCTTATATCGGTGTATATGCACAGCTCCTATTAGGGATAATGAGTTAGCCATTGAGTGATGGATGCACTGAAGTTGCCCCATCCCAAAACTATGGTATCCAAGTTCACAATTTGTAGAAAGTTTCTGTGGGCTCCATGACCAGAAGTATCCACTCTGAATTCTCTTAGGGCCATGAGGGCTGTGATAATGCCTGAACCATTGCACATCCTTCACCTGTATGGTGCTTGTTAACTTAAGGCAAAATTCTCTTCTCATACACAGTGGATCTTGACTGATATTCTGCTCTCTCCGTACAAGCACAGGTCTTCCGTTAGGAGAATAATGTACTGGAAATTAAAATCCACCGTAGAGCTCCAAAAGGAGAGTTTTACCCTTGGGACCAGATCCTACAAGGAGCTGAGCAGCTCCTGAGATGATCCCCATCCTCAGTTTCCATTAAATGAAATGGGAGTGCAAGGTGCCAGCTCCAGGCACTTTTATGTAGCAAATATACTCTCCCTGCCCCCCTCCACTCCCCATCAAGGAGACTTGCCCTAGGTGCTGTTAACATTTGCCAAATAGGCCTTTCCTGCGGATATTGGAGTGGGATGCTTAATGTCTGTTTTTCCTCCTCCCAATGTGAGGCTTGTTATCTCTGCCTAGCTGGTAGTGAGTGGGGGAAAAAGTAGTATTAATACAGTGTAGCTGAATACAAAATATTCTTGAGACTGGCCAGGCTCCTGAGATTTAGTGATCAATGGACAAGCACTTGGCTCACAAAGGAACCAGAGGTGAGGTGAGCAGAGTAAGGATTACTGACTTTGGTCAAAGTTTACTCTTTTTTTTAAATGTTTTCAAACTATTTTTTGGTTAATTCAAAGGAGGGACCAGAAAAACAGAGGTAACTACTGTCTCTGGAATGATGAGACTTCTTACAGCAAATACTAACATTGGATGGCTCCATCAGAAAATAGAGGAGAGGATGCTTATGAACTTCTGGTAGTAGATTCTTCCTCTTTGGTTTTCATTTATTGAGCTGAAACATTAAACAGATGGACACTAGGCCTATGGAAGAAACATTCTGTCTTCACAAAAGAAAAGATGACTGCAAAAGTGCAACAGCTGTTTCTTTCTAAATAAGATTCTTCCACAAAATTGTCATCTTTTCATCTTCTGTCACCAAGCCTCAGTCTTATGAAAAGGTGTTACTGGTGTGAATTCATTCATTCAGGAAGTAAACACTGCTGTGGACACCATTGTCCGCCTCAGTCTTGGCAGACCACTTGATGGAAGCCCTTGGCTGACATCTTCTGATATTGCCAAGAAGTTAGATTGATGTGAATTCACCCTAGCACATTCCGCTGCATGACCTACAGCTACTGAATTCTTTGGAGTTTTTGAATACACTCTAACTCTGATACAGCTATTTCAAAACTGTCACTTGGTTGCCTTTCTGGTTAAGGAAGAGTGGGGTTAAAACTAATTCTTAACTTTACAATGTTGGCAAAAGCTTTGCTCGTTCTTCTCAAATTGAAATGTTAATGAGATGAGATTCTGGGTTAAGATTAGTGAACATTTTGAAGATTTTTGCTTTTGCCGGAAGAGTTGCCATGGGTAACTAATACAAATTCTGTAGACAGTAGGACATCAAAGCCTGTCACTGCAACTGTAGTTCAATGTACTTTCCTGTAGAGAGACCCTGATATGGCAGCTTTCCAAGGTACCATTCATTGCTCTTGCTTCCTGTTGGAATGTTCTGTATTTGGGGACTGTGTCTTAAAAGTTTTAATGGTCATTTATGTGAATGCTTGAAATAGGTTTGGATTTTTGGTTACTAACTTCAGACTGAATTTCATTTATGTATCAAGAAAAGGAGCATTTGTGGCACCTTAGAGACTAACCAATTTATTTGAGCATAAGCTTTCATGAGCTACAGCTCACTTCATCGGATGCATACTGTGGAAAGTACAGAAGATCTTTTTATACACACACACACCATGGAAAAAATGGGGGGGGGAGAAAACCTGGATTTGTGCTGGAAATGGCCCAACTTGATTATCATACACATTGTAAGGAGAGTGATCACTTTAGATAAGCTATTACCAGCAGGAAAGTGGGGTGTGGGGGGAAAGAAAACCTTTTGTAGTGGTAAACACCCATTTTTTCATGGTTTGTGTGTATAGAAAGGATCTTCTGTACTTTCCACAGTATGCATCTGATGAAGTGAGCTGTAGCTCACGAAAGCTTATGCTCAAATAAATTGGTTAGTCTCTAAGATGCCACAAGTACTCCTTTTCTTTTTGCGAATACAGACTAACACGGCTGTTACTCTGAAACCTGTCATTTATGTATCAAGTTTATTTAGAGTCTGTGTTTATGTAGTCTTTCCAGAAATGCTCTCATGTATGCTTCTAGAATAATGGCTTTTAAAAAAAAAAAATCTGATTGTGCAGTCTTTCAATGTAATTTTGAGATGGAGGTGAATAGCATAATTTGTTTGCCTACAACTTTAAACAAGCTGATTTCTAAAATGATTAGTATGTAACTTTATAGACGATTTAGCTCTCCCTTTGACCTAACCCCCCTTTGACTTCCTGGGAACACTGCCTCCTAAAGATTGTGAGTAAAATTTGTATTTAGTATTGCTAAACTGATATTTGGAAAAGTTAGTGTGGCACTATTAAATGTCTTAATACCAAACTACTGTTTTTCAGGCTTAACCTGAATCTTGAGATAATGAGCATGCTCAAGGTCCTTGCATCAAACTTTTGCTGTAGAGTATAAATACAATACCTTAATGGAAAGAAGGCTTGTGTTCATTTGAAGACTTAGGCAATGTATTGGGAGGGGAAGAAACAAGTAGTTTTGTTTATATCCTGACAAACAGTGCAGTATGGAAGCCTTTGATGGATGGATAGGGAGAATTTCAGGACAGTAGCAGGTAACTTCTACCTCAGGCTAGAGGTGTAAGTGCCTGGATTTATGGATATATGCATCCAGAAAACCTAAATAAACAATTGTGCATATCTTAGCAAAAATCTGACTACCATACTAGACCATGAGTGTTTTTTTCTGAACAATTAAAGTGAGTGGTGGTGGTTCTGAACAATTAAAAAGCCATGATTGGATGTTGATGGTTGTGAGAGTCTGACATCAAGATAAGATAAACAGTCAAATTGCAGCAAATGGCTTAATTGCAGATTTGATAAGTCAAGAGCAGACGGAAGGTTGTTTTACAAGCTCAGAAATTAATCTCTTAGTTTCTGAATTGCAGTGAAAGACCATGGCTGTACCAGGCTCTGCTGTTCCCTGCCTGAATACAGTAACCTTTGTAAAACATAAGAGTGGGAGCTATAAAACTCTGCAATTTTGTTTAACTGCTAATTATCTGAAATACTGTTTATATGAGGAGAGAGTAATGCCTATTAGAATATTTGTGTTTGCAAGACCCTGCTTTTATTTTCACTGTCTCTAGCAATAAGTAGATTTCATCCAATCCCAGACAGTTGATGACTCTCAGTATTGCTAAAAATAATTACTTTGGTACATGGTATCTTTTCATTGCATAAGACCCCAAAGATACAAAAATCCACAGATTTGTTATCCATCTGTAGAAATAAGATCTGTCCATCCTTCAAGAATGTGGCAGTTATTGTCATAACTGCTTTTTTAATTGAACTTTTCTCCAGTTGGGGGATCGAGTTCTGCAGTATAGAAATGTAAATCCTATGGGAGACTTAAAGATCCTTTTTAAACCTTCCCCTACTTGTTGGCAGTGGTCTTTCCTTTCGAAACACTGAAGACTCTGATCTTCTCCCTTCCTTCCGTTCCCCTCATATATACCAATCGCTGAAGTTTCCAAGCTGGAACTACCATCTTTCCAGCTGAGAAGTAGTGGATGGTGACGCTTTGTGGTTTGTCTACACTGTATTTAGATTCCTCTGGTTGGCCCATGCCAGCTGACTCTGGCTCAAGGGTCTTGGGCTAAGGGGCTGTTTAACTGTGGTGTAGATGTTCAGGCTTAGGCTGTGGTCTGAGCTCTGGGACCCTCCCACTTCATAGGGTCCTAGAGCCCTGGCTCCAGCCCAAGCCTGAACCTTTACACCATAATTCCACAGCCCCAAGAGCCTGAGTCAGCTGGCCTGGTTCGACCACAGGTTTTTAATTGCAGCATAGATATACCCATAGAGGCCTGGAGAAATCTTTGACCAATGTGAGGTGCATTCTTGAATGAGACTGTCTAATGTATCTAAGGGCTTGTCTACACTTGACAGTTTTGTGTTAAGGTAGGTTGTGAATTTAAAGTGCAATAGCTATTCCTGAATAATTATGCTGAAATAAGAGTGTCCACATATAATTATTAAGTAGTAGTTGTATCTGAATAATTCCCATGTGTATACAACTCTTTAAGGGTTTGTCTATGTGGGGAAATTTACCAGCCCAAGTATACTGGTGTAACTCCTGGTGTGGACACTTCTTATTCTGGGGAGTTATACAGTATAACTAGCAGTATAACTGTTACAATTATTGTGGTAAATTTCCCTGAGTAGACAAACCCCAAGGATTTCAGTCTAGTTCTTATGTATCTGTAATATCAACTACAAGCAATTACATTTCATACCATGAGTCTAACATAAATCTACAGAACTGGATTTAAGGGTTTAGGCTGAAAATCTGGGCTGGTATTTTGGCCTTAACTGTCCTCTTGGGTGGAGAGGGTAGAGGGAGGAAGAGGCAGTTTGATTTACAAGCATCCCAAAGTATGTCATTAGAAACAAAAAACATCAACTCCTTGAACTCTTTTTTTCTCCCTGCCACATTTTGAGCTTACAGTAAATTCTTAGTCATTATAAATCACCCAAAAATAGGATTCCATAATAGAAACATAGGCAGGTAATTATAGCAAATGTTACTGTACTGCAAAATACCTCCTCAGATTCTCCTTGCCCCTACCGCTGCATCAGACTGTTCCTTCCTGCACAGTGACAGTTGTACTGCACAATTTGACTTTACAGCACAGTGAACTAGGAATCACTAAATACTTAAATAGCTTATATGATGCATTTTCTGACTTAGCTGCTGATCTTAGCAGGCTTCTTTTTAATAGGATCCAACCCTGGCAGCATTAAATGAAGACATCCAGTGACACTGGCCCTCTTTAGTTATGGAGTAGGAGATGAGATAAGGAAGGTCTCTTACTGCCCTTTGTAGGGAAAGAGACAAACATCTAGACATGCCTCATCAAACCCTGGAAACCAGTTAGAAACAATGCTGGTTTTGAATAAACATTAGGGGCATCCACATGAATTAATAAAGATTCCGTTGTAATTTCTTTATATGAGGTTTTCAAAATATATTTTACAAATGTTAACTAAGCCACACACTGATGTGAAGTAGTAGGTAGGGCATATATGGAACACTTCAGCCACCTCTGTAGTGGAATGCAGCAGCTGTTTAACATCATATATGCTACACAGCAGTTTAGAAGAGGAATTTGAATACCTTGAAATTCCATGGGACATGTCAGTAGACTGATTATTTGAGTTACAATTTGGACAGCACATTGGGATTTCTCATAGAGAAATCAGAGTTCTTCAAAGACCACAAGTTCTCAGTCTCAGTTTTACCTTTTTTTAAAAGATGAAAGCCCCTTAATCTAAACTGGATGTTTCATATCTAAAGCCTACTGACCCAGCCTCCTCCTACATTATCCTCAGTTTTCACAGAAACAAAACTTTCAGTAAGTCTTATGGCTTCAAGTGGGTAATATTTGACTGCATGCATGTCTGCCTTAATAAACAGAGAGAAGTAATACAGAAAATGAGAGAAGTAGAATGGTTTTCTGAGTATATCCATGAAACATGAGCAACTCTTTAAAACTGTGTGCAAAGATTAACCCCACAGAGATGTAGATAAGTGGTTCTAAAAATAAAATTGAAGTAATTGGGTAATGTGAAGAGTATTTAATGCTCTGTATAGCCTCTAACACCAAGAAACTGTGATCAGGCAGAAATTTGCAGAAACTAACTTATCCCATTACCCCAGGCTTGCTGAGTAAGCAATAGGACCTTATCTAAGTTGAAGCTAGAATGCAATTGGTTGTAGAAATCTGTTTACAACAGCAGGACTGATAATACAAGCAATTCTATAACCCATTGTACATGTGTATTAATGTATTACTTCCATAAGAATTGGACCCCAAGGGGCAGTGAAATCACACTTCTGTTTTTCAGCATGAGTTTAGTTGGCAACAGCTACATGTAAATTATACAGAGAGGTTTGTGGGTTTATGATAAGGAAGAAAAATGCTTCATTAAAATTTGAATTTGTTAGTGCTTAATTCCATTCCAAAGTACTGGAGAGTCAGTTTTGAGCTCCGTGATAGGAGAAGCAAATCTTATTTTATTGAACAATAAAAGGGCCAGGCAGAGTAAATCAATTAAATTAAACTCCATTAAATCCTGAGCACAATGTATCACGTCTAGAATTACTTTACTGAGCTGCAGTAATGACATCTTGGAGGTTTAAAAACACCTGGTGATCAAAGCCATACAATGTAAGGAGAGAGGGATTGATTCCCTGTACCCCTAAGCCTCCCTTATTTCTACATTTAAAGAGTAATTCACACTTCTCAGAAAATGTTAATGTACTGTTCAGAAACAATTTGTATCATTGTCATCTGTCTTCCCTTAGTCTTTATCATTAAGAAACAAAAGCCCTGTTGTCAAAATATCCTGACTGGGACATGTATGCAGCGTATTTGTAGCCTCGTCGGTCCCAGGGTATTAGAGAGACAAGGCAGGTGAGGTAATATCTTCTGTTGGACCAACTTCTGTTGGTAAAAGAGACGAGCTTTCAAGCCACACAGAACTCTTCTTCAGGTCTCTAGCTCGAAAGCTTGTCTTTCTCACCAACAGAAGTTGATTGAATAAGATATTACCTCACTCACCTTATGTCTCTAATTACTGGGACATGTCAGAATAGGCCTAAAGCTTAGCTTTCATAAGATTGAGGTTTTTTTGAAATCTAAGATTGACAGAGGTCTGTAGATATTTGAAATTCCTTTTGGTTTTTTTGGGGTTTTATGTGGAGTTTTGTGTTTAGGGTTTTTTTTTTTTGGTTCAGAGCTAATACGCATAGCTTGTAACTCAAACATCTCAGCATTATGTTGGTGCTTGAGAATGAGTGAGTGAAGCAGATTAGCTTTCCATAAGAAGTTGGCTGATTTAACAAACCATTAACTGGCTCTTTTCTTGGACCAGTTTTTGTGCTTTGGTGGTCATCTGAAGACCATGTCCTTACTGAATAACTAACCTTATCTCAATATTCCAAGTGCTTTTCAGATTACAGCTAGTTGTTGCTTTGTGAGAGAGGCTAAAGATAAGTTCAGTAAAGTTACTGCTTTTAAGATTAACCAATTTAGTTTTATGGGAAGATAAATAGAAGTGAGCTGTAGCTCACGAAAGCTCATGCTCAAATAAATTGGTTAGTCTCTAAGGTGCCACAAGTCCTCCTTTTCTTTTTGCGAATACAGACTAACACGGCTGTTACTCTGAAAGATTCAGGTCTATAATGCTGTAGGTTGAAACCATAGCAGTGGAATTTAGGGGCTTTCAATGGGGCAAATTAGTGTGTGGTGCATCTTTTCCTCATGTTTGGTATGTTGGCTTTTACATAAATTCCCTCACCCCTTCCCTTCTCTACCTCCAAAAATAGAATTACCCAATGCTTTATTCTAGTTACCCAGTGCTTTATAGGGATTTGTACTACACTGTTTGTTTGTATAATTATCTGCAAGTATTTAATACAATAAATAATAACGCCACAGACTGAAAAGAAAAGGTCAGGATGATCAAGGGAGCATCACTAGAAATAACAGGATAAAATTCAGACAAAGAAAATCCAGACTGAATAGTCAGAGTGGGGGTGTTTACTGACAGTGAGAATTGAAATGGACAAGGCACTAAAAATGTACTGTAGGTAACAATTCTCTGTTGGTGAGGAAGTGGATTGGATGACCTAATAGGCTGTTTCTAACTCAGACTTCTCTGTAATATAGTACTATGATTTTTAGCTCAGAGCGTATGCTATTTATGGTTATCACTTCCTCCACAAATGTCGCATCGTTGCTCAATTATGAAGTTGAAAACTCAATTTTCTATAGGCAGTATTAAAACCCAGCCGTACATCCTTAGCTGAGGTATTTCAGAGGCACAAGAAAGTGAATTGCAGACACACGTAATCGCTGGTAACAAGACAACTTTCTTGGATGTCTGGCGTTATGGGCAGTGTTACTTCCACTTCAAAGAACAAAAGACCATCCAAAACCATTCAAGTCCAGAAATTTGACCAAGAACTAGATTGTACTTACCTACTCAAACTACCTGAAATCTTAATTTCATTTAAGTGAGATTATGTTCTCCATATTGGTATGAACTGTGGTGGCAACAGATACTGTACTTCCGTTTCCCATTGTTTCCAGTGTCAGTACTGGTATATTGTAGCTAACTCATTAACACACACATTTCTGATTTACCATGAAATTTGATCTTCCATGTAGTTCTTGGTAAAGTGTGCCTACCCATCTGATTGTGCGCTATTGTTTCTTATACATATAGTTACTTCTGTAGCACTCATCACAGTCATATTTCAGTACTTCTGAGGCACAAAAGTTTTTTAATTGTTGCAACCATTATATAAAGAACCCGGCCTGAATTTTGAAAAGCAGATGTATGTTACACTGTAGTTAAAACACCAGTAGTCACTGGCACGTTGTCAGCGCTAATTTACCCATCATTACTACCCTTGATAAAGATGCAACTGTGTGGGGTAGGGTGAGGAAATCCTACAGTATCTTTACCCTAGAAACCTAAGTCAGTTGATTATTAGGTTGACATACAGCCACCACAGTAATTACTACAGTGATGTATGTCCACACTACCCTCTTTGAATCTATAGTGCGTGTCCTCTTCAGGAGCACTTCCATCAACCTAAGAGGGGCAGTGTGGGGAGCTGAGAGCCTGGTCTCTGAGCTCTGCTGGCAGCTCCCTGCTGGGAGTCTGGCTGCCCCACAGGCTCCCAGAATCCCAGCGAGCTGCCACTCTCCCCCCGGTTCCCTGTTCCCTGCTGGGAGGGGGGGAAGCTACCTCAGGGGGAAAACTGCCTTGGTTTCTTGCCCCTGGGAAGTGGGTTCCAGTTGCCCCAGCTTCTTGATTCCCCTGCTGGGAGCCACGCAGCCTTATCAATTTCCCAGCTGAGCCGTTAAATTGACAAGACTGCCAACAAGCCAATGTCTGTATGCACTGACTGCACAGACACTGCGTTGCCCTAACTACACCAACATAAGCCCTACGTCTCTTGTGGAAGGGGAGTTTTGTTGGTGTAGTAGGGCACTTTAATCTGTGGGAGCAAAGCTGAAGTGTAGAGACTGACTTAATTAGGTCGAAGGTTGACCTAAGGCAATTTACTAACTGTGTAGCGTAGGCTAGTGGTGCTCAACCTTTCCACACTACTGTATGCCTTTCAGGAGTCTGATTTGTCTTGTGTACCCACAAATTTCATCTCACTTAAAAACATACAAAATCAGACCTAAAAATACAAAAATGTCACAGCACACTATTACTGAAAAATTGCTGACTTTCTCATTTTTTACTATATAATTATAAAATAAATTAATTGAAATATAAATATTGTACTTACATTTCAGTGTATATTATACAGAGCAGTATAAAAAAATCATTTTATGTACCAACTTCATTAGTGCTTTTTATGTAGCCTGTTGTAAAACTAGGTAAATATCTAGATGAGTTGATGTACCTCCTGGAAGACCTCAAAGTACCCCTAGGGTAAACATACCCCACTGGTTGAGCACCTCTGGTGTAGACCAGACCCTAGTGTAAACATAACATTACTTCACAGAGAGCTCAAGGCACATAGGCTTGCAACACAACCGTGTGTTTCTTGCATGTTGCTTGCAGCCAGGAGCCTTAAATGAAAAAACAAATAATTTGGATCTAAAGTGCAATAAAGAGAAAATTAATTTACTGGGACTCATGGTAATAGTGTCTCTTTCAGTGTCTATGCTTATAAAGGTGGGGCAGTGGGGATACTATGTTTAGAGATGAGTAAACTGAGAAGGTATAGTGATTTGTCTAAGGTCAGTGGCTGGAATAGACCTGGTCTCCTGACTTAAGACATGTCTGCGCTGCCCTATAGTTCAGACTATGGGGGTGTAAATAGCAGTGTGCACCAGAGGGCTGTGCTGTAACTCCCCCATGTGGATGCTGTGGGCACAAACATTTAAGGACTGGGATTGCAGTAATGTAGTCCTGTTTGAAGAGGAGCTTGTTTGCAATTGCAGCATTCACATGGGGGAGTTATAGTGCGGCACTGTAATTCATACCCATTCCCTCCCACCCCACCCCCACCCCGTAGTTCAAAATACAGGGCAATGTAGACATGCCCCAAGTCTATTAACTTAAATCCTCCCTCCCACCATTGGTAGTGACTTCTTAATTATTTTTTTAACAGTTTAGCAGCAATATGAAAATTCAATGTTCATATCCTGTGAACTGCATTTTTATATAGTTTTGTGTGTCTAGGGCAGACAAGTTAACAAAACAAAACAACCCCACCCACCCACACCCAAAACCAAACCACCTGCGACAGAACAAAATACAGGGGGCAGAGAAATCTGAACATCCTAGAGGTTCGTGTTTTGTTTTATTTGCATTAGGTTTCCAGTAAAGGAAATAAATGCTAATTTGAGGGAGCTGTGCCTGTTGGTTAAAATTTGAGATGAGGAGGCAAGAGATCTTGTTTTTTATTCTGTTAAACTTTTTATGTAAGGTTTGTGAAAGTCACTTCTGTATCTTTTTCAGACTAGCAGCCGTGTTAGTCTGTATCCTCAAAAAGAAAAGGAGTACTTGTGGCACCTTAGAGACTAACAAATTTATTTGAGCATAAGCTTTCATGAGGAAAAGCTTATGCTCAAATAAATTTGTTAGTCTCTAAGGTGCCACAAGTACTCCTTTTCTTTCTGTACCTTTGTTTGTGACTGACCTGGAAATAACACTACAACACACAGTGTAAGTAGTGCTAACCAGAGGGTGACTAGAACAGAAATATTTTATAAATGTTAGGTTTTTTTGGTAAGTAAATTGAATCTCTACAGCAACAACACTGTCAGTAGCTGGAATTCTTACTTTACTCAAAGTAAGTGTCCTGCAGAGCGGCTTTTTTAAACAAAATGGGTTTAAAAAAACCCCCATTTTAATTGATGCTTCCAAAATCTATTCTAAAATCAATTCCGCAGCAGCACTTATTTTGCCAAAAGAGGGAGCTGTGGACCTTTTCTGAAAATTCATGACACTACAAATGGTTCACTTTACCATCATTCTAAAAATAAGTTGTTTTGAGCTAATTTGGTATTCAGAGATAGACTATATGCTAAATGTTTATAGTATAGGTAATATTTTAAAAGTAAAGTTATCTCCTTACAGCAGGTATGGAAATCCATGTACATTTCCCAGCAAATGACTAGTAATTATAAAAAGGATTTAATTTTAAAATGTTAAAAAGAAATTTGTGCAATTATGTTTTGAACAGAACACTGTTTTCCTAAACAAAATGTATGTGATCTTAATAAATTTAAAATATACAAATTTTTATTATAACTTTTTTGTAATGTGTATAGATCTTACATTTCATTGAACTACAGGAAAAGTAAGTTATGTGAGTGTATATATCTGATTACATTAAGAAATCTCTTATCTTTTTACAGTCTTTCTGCTTCTTACTCAAATAGAAAGTTACTGTGTCTCAAGATTAGCCTGGCCTGTCATCCCACCGCACCATTTTCTAACACTTTTTTCCAATAAGATATGGAGCTGTTCATCTGCATTTTTAGAGATAGTGGTGACTTCGCTTTCTTACCTAAACTACTTGCTACCCTTTTCTAAAGCTAAGAATTACTGCAGTTACTGCTTAAAGTATCTGAAATGTGAGGCCAATGCAAGTTCCCAGCAGGAAGCAGATTAAGACAGAAAATTCAAGTCTCATTAGAAACAGTTGGAAATGTAGTCTAAGGTAAGTTGTTTTTAAATGACTATATATAATATAATATAATCAATCTCTGTGTGTGTGTGCGTGTATAAAAAGACCGCTGGCAGTTGAACCAAACTATTAATAGAAATATCAAGTTTACTTTAAATAACTTTGAAAGTCTCTTCCAGTGGTTTCTAGCTAGATCTGAATTTTCTCCATCCTGACCTACCTCAGGAGATGAATATAAGGACAAACAAAGCGGAAACTGCTTTTTTGACAATCCATTTTAAAAAAATGGACTGATTTTAACTTTTTTGATTTATATAGAAATTAGAATCTTATACATTAAATTCCCATTTTCATTTAATGAAATAGTTGAGTGAATTTCTGGCATTGGTGGAGTATTCCTTTAAATTACCACAAGTGGAGCAGTAATGTCCACCCTGAAGAGTAGAAACTATGTATGTGGCAGAAAATATATGCTGCTGTTACAAGTCACTGGTACATATCAGAAGTGACTGTTAGAAACCAGGGTCAGCATAGCTGAGGGTACAGCCATAATGGACATTATATGCCTGAATCCTGTAAACATAAACATATATATGCTTTAATATGTAAAGTTAAGTATGTAAGTGTTGACAGGATTGGAGACTCATTCTTACATGGAAAACATTCAGACACTCCATGATGGGGGAGCAACATTTCCTTGGTAAGCAGCAAACTGAGGAGAAGGAGAGCGGAGGTTACATTGTTAAAGAGCTGGGTGGTTGTTCCATAGATGGGCGAGTGCACTCTTTCACTCAAATTGAACGTTATACATGACTTATATATAAAGTGTGTATATATATATATGTGGAATCCCGAGGAAGGTATATTAGTGGGGGAAAGTCTATGACAAAGCTGAAAGACTCGCTTCTTAAAGGTGTCAGAGTAGCAGCCGTGTTAGTCTGTATCCGTAAAAAGAAAAGGAGTACAAATTTGTTAAGAGAAAAGGAGGACTTGTGGCACCTTAGAGACTAACAAATTTATTTGAGTATAAGCTTTCGTGAGCTACAGCTCACTTCATCGGATGCATCCTTTTGGCAGATACAGACTAACACGGCTGCTACTCTGAAATTTAAGGTGCCACAAGTACTCCTTTTCTTGTTAAAGGTGGCAGAACATCTAGCCAAAATATTGCAGTTTGGGGTTACCAGTTATTCTCCAGCTTGGTGAGGCAGCTTGGTGACTGATGATGATAGGTATTAGAGTTGTCTGAGAATGGTTCTTCAGTCATTATGGGCTGGATGAATGGACTATAAGGTGGATAGAAAGTTGGCTAGATTGTCGGGCTCAACAGGTAGTGATCAATGGCTCCATGTCTAGTTGGCAGCCGGTATCTAGTGGAGTGCCCCAAGGGTCGGTCCTCAGGCCGGTTTTGTTCAATATCTTCACACCATCCTCCAGATCATTTATGTATTGCACCCTCAGCAAGTTTGCAGATGACACTAAACTGGGAGGAGAGGTAGATACGCTGGAGGGTAGGGATAGGATACAGAGGGCCCTAGACAAATTGGAGGATTGGGCCAAAAGAAATCTGATGAGGTTCAACAAGGACAAGTGCAGAGTCCTGCACTTAGGAAGGAAGAATCCCGTGCACCGCTACAGACTAGGGACCGAATGGCTCGGCAGCAGTTCTGCAGAAAAGGACCTAGAGGTTACAGTGGACGAGAAGCTGGATATGAGTCAACAGTGTGCCCTTGTTGCCAAGGAAGCCAATGGCATTTGGGGATGTATATGTAGGGGCATTGCCAGCAGATCAACGGACATGATCGTTCCCCTCTATGCGACATTGGTGGGGCCTCATCTAGAGTACTGTGTCCAGTTTTGGGCCCCACACTACAAGAAAGATGTGGAAAAATTGGAAAGAGTCCAGTGGAGGGCAACAAAAATGATTAGGGGACTGGAACACATGACTTATGAGGAGAGGCTGAGGGAACTGGGATTGTTTAGTCTGCGGAAGAGAAGAATGAGGGGGGATTTGATAGCTGCTTTCAACTACCTGAAAGGGGGTTCCAAAGAGGATGGATCTAGACTGTTCTCAGTGGTAGCTGATGACAGAACAAGGAATAATGGTCTCAAGTTGCAGTGGGGGAGGTTTAGGTTGGATATTAGGAAAAACTTTTTCACTAGTAGGGTGGTGAAACACTGGAATGCGTTACCTAGTGAGGTGGTGGAATCTCCTTCCTTAGATATTTTTAAGGTCAGGCTTGACAAAGCCCTGGCTGGGATGATTTAGTTGGGGATTGGTCCTCCTTTGAGCAGGGGGTTGGACTAGATGACCTCCTAGGTCACTTCCAACCCTGATATTCTATGATTCAAGGGGGTCATGATGCAATGAAGTTTGAGAACTGCTGTCACAGGATAAAGCTTATTTGCATGCAGAGGCCTTTTCAGAGGCCTCTTTGGGTATGTCTACACAGCAAAGAAAATCCTGTGGCTGGCCTGTGCCAGCTGCCTGGGACTCTCACAGGGCTCGGGCGGCAGGGCCATTTCATTGCTGTGTAGACTTGCAGGCTCAGGCTGGAGCCCAGGCTATGGAACCCTCCTATCTCACAGGGTCCTAGAGCCAACGCCTACAAAGCAATGAAACAGCTTTGCAGCCTGAGCCATGTGAGCCTGAGTCAGGTGGCACGGGCCAGCCGCAGGGTTTTCTTTGCTGTGTAGACCTTCTCTAAAGGGATATAGAGGTGCGAGTTCTATGCACGGGGGCCAACTTTCTAATGTGTGAAAACTGGGTGCTGAGCGCTGGAACCTCCCCTGCTTCACCTCTTTTTCCCTCCCTGCTGTTGCTCGCTGCTCTCTCCACCTCCCTCCCACTGCCACTAAGCAGGGCTCTAGAGGTGACTGGGGCAAGGCTGGGGAGGGAGAGCCATGCTCTGGGGGTGGGGAGGGGTGACTGGGGCAGGGCAGGGGAGCCACTGGTATCTCTCTCTCACTCTGCACCAGAGTCCTTGCTGAGTGCTCCTCCAGGCTCCAACAGTAGCTGCTGCTCTTCCCACCACTGCCCTGCTTGGTGGCAGAGGCCGGTTATCGGGGGTAACCAGATACCTGGCAACCGTAACAATGGGAGTATTTTCTCACATTAACTACATGTTTTAGATTCCTTTTCTTAATCTGAACGGAATCTCTTCTCTTGTTTTACAACTTTATACTTCAGCACAAATGTTCTTAGTAAGATTATCCTGACCACTCCTTGTCACTAAAGAGCACGTGGTGCATTTTGCAGGAGTTGTAGCATATTAGTCCTGGTGACCTGGTCAAAACTCTTTTGCTTTTGCTATTTACATTCTGCTTCCCTAAATTCCTCCTGTGGTTTCAACTGACTGGGGCAACCTTCCCTTATTGACCTAAACAATTGTGTGGTGGGATTGTGCTAGGTTAAACAGCTGCTGTTTTTCACTGCAAAGTGGCTTCATTTAAACAGTGTGAATTAATTCAGACACTATATTAATGGAAAGTATTTAATTAGCTCACACCAATTTCTTCTGTAGTCCTATAATTTTTAGAATTTGATGGTCATTGATTTAAGCCATGAAAAAAATCTTGCTGTGTGGCTTGTGAGACCTGTAGTCTGCTAAAAGATTTATGATGTGATAATCCTAAACCAGTAATACCAAATGGTTGTCTCCTATTAACTGAAGGCTGTGCTGCAATCAGGATTTCTGTCTTTGTTTCTGCAGGCTTGATTACATAGCACAGTCGTGCTGTTTCTTTCCATTTGGCTGGCTTTGTTGGAAGAGCTCTTAATAAGGCCCTAAATTCTGCTGCAAGGGTTTTAGACCTGTATAAACTAGAGGGAGGGGAAGAGAGAGAGAGCGTGCCCTCTTGTGTAAACCTTAATTGCCTAGCTTTTGCTAAATATAACATTGCTTTGAAAGCTTTTTCCACCTATCTAAGATGATCTATGTCTGGTGCTGGAGCATTGATAGAATGTAAAGTGGGTTTTTTTGGCCTATTCCCTCCTGGTGAGTCTATTTTCTTTTCCTGCCCCTCTTCTAATTCATCTACTACTGTTACCAAATCTGGGTGCCATGTGCATGGTGAAATAACATTAGTTGTCTTTGACAGAGATGTTAACTCCATCAAAGTGTTTCAGCTCCTTGGTTAGCTGGTTTTTCCCGTTTCCTTCTGTCACCTTATGATTTGCCTCCATGGAGTCTGAGGGAGTCCCATATGTTTATGGCATGTCCAACTTCCTGGGTGCAGAAAAGTTGGGGTTCTGTTATTTAACCTGTCATGGTTAGCTAGTAAACTTGTTTCACAGTGACAAGAGCATGTAATGAGAAGTACATTATTATTATTATTACTTGTGATGGTTTTTGTGTTCTACCATCAAGAATTCCGAACACTGGAGTAATGAATCTTGATCTGTATGAAACAATATAGAAAAAGTAACTTCTAGCCAGCTCAGGTCTCTCTACTGCTTTTAGCTGTAACAAGGGGATGACTTGCCATTTACAACTGTAACCAATGACAAATCACAAGTAACCCAGGAAATTTGGGGCTCTGGAGTAAAGTGCTGCAATTGAAAGTCTTGGTTTCATGCTAAAATGTACAATTGAGTTTAACAAAATCTAGGAGTTTGGAAAAAGGAAGATGAAGCTTCATTTCTCCCAGAAGAGAGCTCTTGATGTGTTGAGCCACAAAGAAAATGTATTTTTAAACCTGTTGGTAAGTTTGTTGAAGTACATCTATGTTCTTACATGTGAATTTTTTCATACTTTGAGAAATTGAAGACACTTTTAGTTAAGCAAAATACATAGCTGGCAGAGACACAAGTAAAATAACTAAAACTCCTTCCCATATAATGCTGATAAATCAAAAGGTATATCGCCCACTTCCGTTTCAATGAGAATAAAGCCAGTGTTTGAGCATTGATTATTCTAACTTTCCTTTCTTCGTTCTGTAGAAGGTATGATGTAGGCGTTTGTATGTATAAAATGTGAAAGTTATGATTTGACATGCATTAGAATGTTTTTGCACTCACCAACATAAATGTTTTTAAAATTTTGATTCCATTTGTAAAATATGTGGGGGAGGGGGGAAGAGGGAATGTTTCTTCACAGATGTGTTCTAGACTCTTGTAACAAAAGACCATGTCCTACTAGAAAAGGATTTACTTTGTGTTATGAAACATAGCTACATATCTAGAGCAGAGGTACTAGGGGAATGCATCCGATGAAGTGAGCTATAGCTCTCGAAAGCTTATGCTCAAATAAATTTGTTAGTCTCTGTGGTGCCTCCTTTTCTTTTTGGGGTGTTAACATGTTGTTTAGGACTGTATTGTTGCCCCTTGACTTGAGCAGTTAGCCAATATTCAGGGCCTTGCCAGGTTGTTTCCATTAGGAGGAGGAATTGATTGTCGGGTATTTCTTTGATGCAGTCCAATTTATTTACAAAGAATGTATGTGAAGTTCTGTTTCTCTGAACCAGTATCAGGTTTACA
The DNA here is from genome assembly GCF_015237465.2 of Chelonia mydas. NCBI lineage: Eukaryota > Metazoa > Chordata > Testudines > Cheloniidae > Chelonia > Chelonia mydas. Next base: position 18,870,007 of record NC_057853.1, on the reverse strand, counting down.
GTGGCACCATGCGCTGTGTCCTGAGGCCCCACCAGCCCGCTGGCTCCTCTCTGCCTCCTGGTCCCTCCCCCGCCCACTTATTGCTCCTGTTGGCTTGCAGGGCGGCCCAGGGCTCCTCTCCACCCCTGGGTCAGACCCCAGTGCAGCTCTGGCTCCAGATGGTCATTGCTGCCCACCATCTGTGGGGCCCCCACCTGCCTCTGACCCTGGAGCCGAGCTGCCTGGGACAGATGGAGAAGCTGGGACAGTGCGGGGGCAGGGGTGATGGATGCAGAGGGGGGCTTGGCAGTTGACTGGGCCCCTCCACGTAGGGTGACCTAACTTCCCAGCAAGGGACTCACGAAAGCCGCCCCACGCAGGATTCGCCAGAGACACCACCACCCAGGGCTGACCCTCCCCCTGGGGCTAAAAGCCAGAGCCCTGTGCTGCCCAGCTGGGGTTGCTGCTCCTTTTCCTCCCCGCCCCCAGCTCCACACTGCTGGGGGCTGGGGCTGACACACTCCCCCACCCCCCCAAGCCCACATGCCACTCACCGGGGCTGGGGCTCGCTGCCCTGCCCCAGCTGCACACGCTGCTGCCTGGGGCTGGAGCTGACCCCAACCCTGAGCACTGTGCCACCTGGGACTGGGGCTGACCCTGAGCCCCGCTGTCCGGCACCTCAGATCGACAGAACAAGGATCAATGGTCTCAAGTTGCAGTGGGGGAGGTCTAGGTTGGATATTCGGAAACACTATTTCACTAGGAGGGTGGTGAAGCTCTGGAATGGGTTACCTAGGGAGGTGGTGGAATCTCCATCCTTTGAGCTTTTTAAGGCCTGGCTTGGCAAAGCCCTGGTTGGGATGATTTAGTTGGTGTTGGTCCTGCTTTGAGCAGGGGATTGGACTAAATGATCTCCTGAGGTCTATTCCAACCCTGATATTCTGTGATTCTATGACTGATCAGTTGGCAAGAGCAAACAGGACAAATGCCCATTTTTGTCAAAAAAGTCAGGATGGCCCAAGGCCAGGACAGAGCTTGAAAAGGAGTCCTGAGGGAGCCTAGCTCCTGAGAGGCCAGAGTGATTCCGCGGTAGGGCAGGGGGAGTGGGTCTCTGGAGGGGTCTGTACCAGGGGTGCTGGGCAGTGGGGAAGGTCTGTGGTGGGGCGCTGTGTAGTTGTGGTGGTGGAGCTGTGGAGGTGGGAGATCTGTGTGAGTTGGGGTGCTAGGGAGAGGGGCAGTTGTGGGGGGTCCTGGGCAGGAGGGCGCTCTGCAGGGGTGGTGGTGTGCAGGGCGCTGTGCAGTAGTGGTGGAGGAGCTGTGCGGGGGGGGGGGGGGGCGGCGGCGCTAGGCATAGCAGGCCTGCGGGGTATTGGGCGGAGGGACTGTGTGGGGTGGGGTGGGCCTGCCCCCAAGGGGAAGGGGCATGCTGGCAGCACAGGGCTGGGCAGGCCAGTGTGCTCTGGCGACTGCCAGTTTGTAAATGGTGCCCTCACACTGGGTGGAGCGGGGCCACCATCTGAGGTGCCCCGGCCAGCCCCTCAGTCTGGGGACTGACCTCCCTGCACCATGCTCTATTGCATCGGGGCCCACGAATATGTTTGGTGCCGGGCCCACAAAAGGTTAATCTGGCCCTGGACTGAACACAGCAGGAACAGACAGGCAGTTTCCTTGCTCAGAGAAATCTAAGCCTGCTTTCCAGCCAGTCTTGTGCTCAAAAGAAACTCTTAGTTTCCTCCCAGAGTCATGTTCACCAGTGATTCTCTGGCTTTTTGCTTTCTCCTTGGCTTTCTCCTTGTTCTGACCCACAAACAGACACACAGAACCAATCAGTGCCCAGCCCCTGCATTTGCAATCAGTCCCCAGGAAAACCACTCTTTATCTCTATATCATCTATATATATCTATCTTTATCTCTATATCATGCATCCGATGAAGTGAGCTGTAGCTCACGAAAGCTTATGCTCAAATAAATTGGTTAGTCTCTAAGGTGCCACAAGTACTCCTTTTCTTCTTTATCTCTGAGTTAGTTTTTGCTCAGGCCTTCCTCATGCATTCCAGAGCCTAGGACTATGGCTTCTATTGTTTCAGCATTTATTTCATAATGGAGATTATTCTTCCCTTTAATTTGAATGAAAGGTGGCAAGCATGGAGTGGTGGTGTAGCCATGAGGGCCCAGGATATTTGAGAGAGAAGGTGGGTGAGGTATTATCTTTTACTGGACCAACTTCTGCGAGTGAGAGAGACCATCAGCTTTAAGGAGCTATAGTGATAGACTCAAGAAACTCAATCCATTTAGCTTAACAAAGAGAAGGCTAAGGGGTCACTTGATCAGTCACTTGTAAGTCTGTAAGTACATACATTGGGAACAAATATTTGATAATGGGGTCTTCAGTCTAGCAGTTAAAGGCATAACAAGATCCGGTGGTTGGAAGTTGAAGCTAGGCATGTTCAGACTGGAAATAAAGCATAAATTTTTAACAGGAAGGGTGGCTAATTATTGGAACAACTTACCAAGGGTTATATTGGGTTCTTCATCACTGGCAATTTTTAAATCAAGATTAGACGGGTTTCTAAAATGTGCTCTAGTTAAACAGGAATTGTTTCTGGGAAGTTCTATGGCTGTGATATATGGGAGGTGATCACAGTGGTCCCTTCTTGCCTGGGAATCTATCCATCTATGAGGTGGTGATTGCCTATAAATCAGAGATGCCTGCTGGCAGCCACCAACACCTTCTAGCACAACAGTGTCGTAAGGGAGGGAGCTGCTGTCAGAAGAAACACCCAGCCAGCTCTTGTCCCACTGAAAGTTTCATTAGATTCCAGCCATAGTTATGGTGATACTTACTTGATGCTTCAAAACTTGAGGACACTGTGCACATATTAACTTACTTCCCAGCACCTCTCTGAGGCCAGGAAATAATTTCATTTTATAGTGACGAAAACTGAGGTACAGAGTAGTTAAAGTGAGTTGCTCAAGGTCGCACAGCAAGTCTGTGGTAGAGCAAAGAATTTGAGTTCTTGATTTCCACCCCATTAGTACATGCTGCCTACACTTGATAGTTAATGGCCTCTAACCTATAAATCTGAGTAGGCCAGATGCTTCTAAAGATCCTATTACTGTAGTTTTAACACTTCTTGTATTATGCATTGACCAAGAAATCTGGACCTCGACAAAAAAGGTCCACTTAAGGAAAACTGTCTCAATCTCCTGGCCAAAAAGGTTTGGGGGTAAAAAGTAGAGCAGTTACCCAATACTGTTCCTTCTTCTGTTGAGATAGGGCTGAACACAGGAAAATATAGGTTTCAGAGTAACAGCCGTGTTAGTCTGTATTCGCAAAAAGAAAAGGAGTACTTGTGGCACCTTAGAGACTAACCAATTTATTTGAGCATGAGCTTTCGTGAGCTACAGCTCACTTCATCGGATGCATACTGTGGAAACTGCAGAAGACATTATATACACAGAGACCATGAAACAATACCTCCTCCCACCCCACTCTCTTGCTGGTAATAGCTTATCTAAAGTGATCATCAAGTTGGGCCATTTCCAGCACAAATCCAGGTTTTCTCACCCTGCGCCCCCCCCACACACACAATCTCACTCTCCTGCTGGTAATAGCCCATCCAAAGTGACCACTCTCTTCACAATGTGTATGATAATCAAGGTGGGCCATTTCCCGCACAAAAAGGGCGCAGTACCCTAATGGATGTGCTGCTACTACACTGTTAAATTGGCTAATGTGAGTATATCTAACCACACTTCCTTCTCAAGCTTTGTTATTGGTAATATGTTTCCACGTTTCACTTGGGAGCTACCAGATATATTTCCAGCACAAATCAGAGCTCAGTATACTATGGAGAAAATTCATCAGAGAAGTTACTTTCAACCATAGGCACCATCTTTCCCCAGCTCCAGTGGGTGCTCGCGCCCCGGCCCCGCTCCCTCCCTGCCCCTCTTAGACCCCTTCCCCAAATCCCCGCCCCGGTCCCGTCTCTTCCTCAAGCGTGTCACTTTCCCCTTCCTCCCGCTCCCTCCCCGTGCGTGCGCCGTGAAACAGCTGTTTCGCAGCGCAAGCGCTGGGAGCTAGGGGGAGAAGCAGAGCCCTGGAGCACTCATGGAGTCGGCACCTATGCTTTCAACCCAAGAGATGATACTGCATCAGGAATGCTGAAAAGCCTTCTGGTCTTAACAGCAATAACTTTGAGGCAATTTTCCAAGTAGAGAGTAGCTAAAATATATCTCTTTCCTGCAATAAGAATTTAATGGAACATACGAGGGCTTTGGAATGCAATCAAACTGCAGATCAAAAAGATCTGAACCCACTGCAAAAGGCAAAATGGTACACCTATTATATATGGAATCCAGTGAATGTCTGGTATGTGCCCCAAGAATCTGAGGATTTTCTAGGATTTCAGTTCTGTCGTTTACAGGTATTCCATCACTATGGACCCTTTGCATGACAATTACTAAATGTGGTAGTAATTGGGTTGCATGCTACTTTCTTCTGCTGTAGAAAAGAGAACATTTTGAAGAGCGATTTGGAAGGAATACCTTCTGTATGTGCTATATGGGGAGGGCGGGGAAATGGAGATGTTCCTGCCTTCTGAAACATCATGGACTTGCCGCTGCTAGAGGCAGGATGCCATTGAACAGTGGTTTGAACTGGGATGTTGCAGCTGAAATTTAGATGCTGAAATATGCATAGCATGAATTTTTAAATGTTTATCCTGGATTATAGTTACATAAACACCTGTATTTAATCACTTTCCTCAATTTTCCCTTAGAGTACTCTAGAGAGAGGAATGTAATGACCTTTCCATCACTCTTTCCTAGGGCATCCAAGTGCCTTTTAGACTTGATCCACACTGTTTGAGGCTTTAAGAGACTGGCACTCTAGCCTTAAACCCATCTAAATTCTTGCATGTGACTTTATGTACGCATGTATGGGAATATAGCATACCTCTCAAGTGTCCCTCATTTTGAGAGATGAGGTCATTTACTTTAGTTCCAAAGTTATCTGTTCCACACATTTGGCATCCAATCAATTTTATTGTTAACAGTTGTTTACATCAGAAATAAATAATCTTGAAACGGTAGTGTTAGGAGTTACTTAGGCCTTGTTTACATGGCATAGTTATATCTCTACAGTTCCATATGTGGCCACTCTTATTCTGGTTTGAAATGTGTTTTTTTTTCTCTCAATTTAATGTAAACCCCTTCCCAAGTGACATAAGCTAATTTGAAGATTTGAAGTAAGGCACTCTTACTTACACTGCAATAAGAGTATCTACGTGGAGTGTGTGTGGTGGGGGGAGGGGGCAGGGAGGCTATAATGCTCTAGCTTTATTGGCTTAAAGTCCCACCTTAAGTTATACTGAGAACTTTCCTGTGTAGACAAGGCCTTATGCTAAAGGAAGAATTCTTGTAGCATTTAAAATGTCCTGTATGAATGTGCCCCTCATTTTGGGTCTTTTTGTTACAGATGGTGTCCCTCATTTGAGTTTTGGCAAGTTGAGAGATATGGAATGTAATGCCATCATCGATAGTGCTTTGAAGAAAGTGGTGTATTCATATAAAGTTAAGGAGTACTTGTGGCACCTTAGAGACTAACCATCGTATAAAGTTGTATCTGATCCTGAAGTTCCCAGCAGGGACCCTGAGCTTATAGGCAATTTTCTCTATCCTTGTGCTAGCCTAAACCGCAGGTGATGGACACAGCAGTAGGTGGAGACACTGGGCATTTGGTGATATCATAACCTCTATACAAAGCATCTGGATTCTACTGAACTTGCTCCTGACTCCAGCAGTTGGGAGGAGCTTCAGTTGGCTATTCTGAAGCATCCAGTATATCTTCACCACATAGTTAGTTTGGATTTCTAGTTTAATTGTTCCAAATTTCTTGCTGAAATTGTGAAGCAGTAAGTGACTCATTGTTTTTCTCTCCATTTTCAGGGTAAAAGATAATCCAAAATCTTTCATGCTAAGGTAATTTCCATATGGGTGGAAGTTAGACACCATCTGTGTATCATTGGACTTCAGATATGTGAAATACCAATATATTCAGTAAGGAAAGATGTATTGTACTTTGTAACTACTTGCTAACCGCAGGTAAATTCAAACAGCATTCAGATGGCCCCCATGATGGTGGTGCAGAAGGTGTGTTTTGTGGGTAAGGATGTTGAAAGGCAATCATGAGTGCTTGTTTTAATCTGCTCAGTAGCACATCCACCTCAAGCAAACTTCATAATCTTGGGTGAATTTAGTTGTACAACATATGTACAGTGAAGAGACATCAATCTGGGAGTTCAAAAACGCGGTATGAGAAAACGGAAGTAGCCCAGAGGTCTGACAAAATAAATGGGTTAAGTCTGAGCTCTGATACCTGAGAACTTATTTTTTCAGGTGTGTTCTATAGTGAAAATATTGGAATATATAGTTTGGACAAAGTGTTACTGAAGCTTGTTTCCAACTCCAAAAAAGAATCTTTGAGTAGGTTTTTCATATTCATCCAGATAGGATTTCTTTTCTTTTTCATCTTGGTAATCACATTTGAAAATTTTGAATTGAAATATCCAACCACCACATCAAAATGTCAAAATAGCACTAACGTAGGTGTATAATATTGGCCAATGACTTTGTAAATACTGGGGGGGAAAGTAAGGGGCATGCTGTTTCGCATCCCCGGCAGAAGTATACATGTGGCTCATCTCACCACAGGTAGTGTTTTGAATGCAAGCAGTGCATTTCTTAGACTAGCTTTTCATCATTAAGAACTGTCAAGCAACACCGAAATAAGACTGTAAGAAAGCATGTATTATCTCTTTCATCTCTGCAAAAAAGACATTGAACTGAATTGCAGTGGAAAGCGAGTAAGACTGAAAATAAAGCAGAGATGTTTTGCCTTTTAACAGAAGGCGGCTGTATCACCTGCTGAGATTTTAGTGTCCAGTGTCCCTTCACATGACAAGGCAGCATGAGTGAGAACTATCCATTAGAAATGAGAGCTCAATGCTTAGAAATGTTATTTTATCTCCCAGTGTCGTGAATTTTGCCCATTTTCTGTGTTTTGGATTTCTGGTGGTGGTCAAATTTTAACACGTTGTTTTGTTCCATCCTGGTTAGAAATCTGCTCACTGCATTTTTAGCTAGCATGGGTTACCTCAGTCCTGAAGCAAAGGCCAGGTCTACACCACATTGTTAGGTTAACGTAAGCTGCCTTGTGTTGACCTAACTGTAGAAGTGTCTGCATTTAAATTTAGTGTCTGCCAACATAAGTGCCTCTCTATACCAATTTAGTAACACCACCTCCCCAAGTGGCATAGTCAGTCAACATAATTAGGTTGACGCAGTGTTGGTGTAGTAACTGCATTGCTTACATAGACTGTTAGTGGCTTTCACAAGACATTCCACTATGCCCCACACTGACAATACAATCCATACAAGTGCTCCTGGTGAGGATGCGCAGCACTGACACAAGGAGGCAAGTGTGCACAGACGAGCAATTTAATAACTGTAGTGGCTGTATGCCGATGTAAGTTAGGTTGACAAAATTTTGCAGTGTAGACATGGCCTAAAATGTGACAATGCCTATTTGGGACTTGGTTACAGTCTGGCATATATGTATCTTTAGGCTCTGTCCTGCTAACGCTTACTACTTTGTGTGTGACCGTGGGTAGGTTGCCTCGTCTCTGTGATCCAGTTCCCCCTTTTGCAAAGTCGGAATAATGATGTCACATTACACAACAGAATATGCATTGATGCAGACATTGCAATGAAATGAAGACAAGACATGCATGGAATTAAGCAGCAGGCTGAAACTTTTATAAAATTTTAACACAGGGGAGGGGAGCTACCTGCCCATCACCCATACTCTCCAATATCAGGAATTTAATTGGTTCCAGTGCAGGGGTTACAGGGCTCCTTAGTATATTATTTGTAATTCAGGGTACGCTCTCCTTAGTCCACCCTCCAAGAACTCAGCTCTCGGAATCCTAGCACACCATCCCTCATCCCCACAAGAGAGACAGAGGGTGCAGAAGGGTGAGGACCTTGGGCCGTGAAGGCCACAAGATCTGACCTCAGTTCTTGAAGGCCACAAGGTCTCATGCTATCCCATGAGTCCAAGGCCCACTGCCAAAATCCTGCATTTTACCTCTGTGGACTGTTCATATTATCCTTTTAACCACACTGGAAACTGGCCACGAACTGTAACAAATTAACAACTCAACCCACCTACCTCAGTTAGGTACTAAGTACATTCCTACTTAAGGTTTCAGAGTAACAGCCGTGTTAGTCTGTATTCGCAAAAATACAGTATCCTACTTAAACCACTGTGGCTAGATGGTGCTGAGAGGAAGGCAAAAAATTCACTGGTTTTCTGCCAATTGGTCCATGGGAGAAGAAAAAATCCTTCCTGACCCCCCCAAACAGGCAATCAGCTAGATCTGCAGCATCTGATGAAGTGAGCTTTAGCATGGAATTAAGCAGCAGGCTGAAACTTTTATTAAATTTTAACACAGGGGAGGGGAGCTACCAGCCCATCACCCATACTCTCCAATATCAGGAATTTAATTGGTTCCAGTGCAGGGGCTACAGGGCTCCTTAGTATATTATTTGTAATTCAGAGTAGGCTCTCCTTAGTCTACCCTCCAAGAACTCAGCTCTCGGAATCCTAGCACACCATCCCTCATCCCCACAAGAGAGACAGAGGGTGCAGAAGGGTGAGGACCTCGGGCCGTGAAGGCCACAAGATCTGACCTCAGTTCTTGAAGGCCACAAGGTCTCATGCAATCCCATGAGCCATTTCAATGTGACAGTGCCTATTTGGTGTGTGTTTTCACACCCCCTGAATGACTAAAGTTTTAGCACTGAAAGTGGCAGTGTAGACACAGCCTGAGTGTCTACATTAACTCTGAATTGCTTTATTTCTATTGCAGTAGTGCCTAGAGGCCTCAACTAGATCAGGGCCCTATTGTGCTTGGTGCTGTATGAACATGTAATAAATTACAGTTCCTGCCCCTTAAAGCTTTGTAGGCAGTTATAACTGTAGCATAACAGTAGGTAATTCATGGGCTAGACCAGGTGTGGGATAAGAGGGTGCTTTTAGGAAATCTCTGTGCTTGTCATAGGAAAGCTTTTTACCCAGTGAATGAAAATGTTGAGATGGCCTGGCTACCTTACTGGTCATCCATCACACCAAGCCCTGGACTGATCAGCCCACATTGGGTGGTGGCCATGTTTCTAGCTGCCACACATGTGTACTGTGATCAGTAGCATGTGCTGCTTATTTCCAAAGGTTCAGTGCCTTGTGGCTGCCTTCCCTGAAACAACCTTTGTGCCAGAAATTTAGGCATGCAGTTTGGCACTGCTCCACTCATGCCCCTGCATGGTTCACTCAGCTAATGGTTTAAGCAGGAAGGGGGGGTGTGCACAGCTAGAAGGTTGAATTGAAATGAATTTTTAGCCTCCACCTTCATATGGAGGTGGTTTATGTATCATCTGGAGTAACTCACAATGGGATTAAATCAAGAAAGAGTTGAGGGGGGAGGAGGGAGTTAAACTGATTAATTGCAGTAACACAGTTTATAACTTCAAGCCCTTTGTTGCCTTCAGGATGGTGGTGGTTTGGCTTTCCTGTCACTGTGCTTACGCTGACATGTTTTGTATTAATCTTTCTCCTGGTTGCTAAACCTCCAGAACAAAGCAAACAGCTCTGGAGTCAGCTCTTAGGTTTGTTTAAGGAGTCAGAGTTGAAGTCACTGCTGTAATATGCATCCCTGCACCTGATATTCATTCCTGAAGGGCTGCCTCTCCCTATGAATAAGAGGAAATCTCTAGCCAGTTGTGTTAGACAAAGCCTTGCAGCTGCTGAGCCCAAGGGTGGGAGTGAGTCGCTTCCTCTAGCCACAGTAACCCTTTCTTCTCCCTGAGAGGGGTGAGCTGATTAATTTGTGGGGGGGGGGGGGGTTTGAGGAGGAAGCTGTTGCTTTTTGAAGCTGACAGCTCCTGGGGGGGGGCGGGGGGAGGGATTTAGTCACTGGGAGGATTTTTTGGCTGCTGGTTAACCTCCTTATCTGCACTTCAGGCAGATGCTTTGCAAACCCCACCCTGCAATAACCAGAGCAGCCAGTCAGTCCCTAAAAGGCTCAGGTGGCTCCACAGCAATGCTCGCTAATGAATCTGAGGAGGGGGTGGTCCGTCTGTCTGGACCCCTCACAGCTGACTCACAGGAAGTGCTAAAAAAGCTTGGCACAGGGTGAGCAGCTCCAGGCTTCTGCCCCTCCCTCTTTCCCTGCTTGTAGATTTCACAGGATCGCTTTAAAGAACAATGAAGTGGCTTTAAGTTTTAGGACTATCAAAACATTCACTTAGTCGTGTCCCTCTGACAGCCTGGAGGATGTGTTGCTTCAGACAATTATAGGTAGCTGTCAGTCTTGCCCTTCTCCCCCCGCCCCCCCTTCCCCTCTTGTGGACTGCTTTGTCTGAAGACAGAGGGTGACCATGGTTCAGCGCTTTAGCCTCAGGAGGCAGCTATCAAAGGTGGGTAGTATCTGTAATTGTGATATGCATGACACTTATAGCTTCCTTTTCTGATTACAGATCAGTAAAATCTCTGCTTATACAGAGGTGGGTGAGTCTGTGTGGGAGACGCAGCCCTGCCTTTTGTTCTCTTCTCTTAGACAGACAAAGGTTTTTTAAGGCGGACTGCCCATTGGTAGGCACAGGTTTTGTTCCCTTTAGGCTGGAACTGGAGCTCTAGATTTGTGGGAGGCTGCAGCTTCCTCTCTCAACTTGCATTGCTGATGTGTTTGGGGTAGAGGGGGCTATGGGAAAGAGGGAATTGAATTAACAGTTATGCCAGCATGTGGACATACATCAAATCAAAACATGATGGTCACTTAAACATGTGCTTTATGTCCATTAGAGTTTCAGTAGTAGGGGTAGCCAGTAGGAGAGACCACAAAGTGTCCCAGGCATCCACCTGAAAACTTGTACTCCTCACTTTGAAGTATTAGGCAGGGCTTTCTGACTATGTTAATTAAGAACAAAGGAGATGTTAAGAGATTTTGCTGCTTAATAACTATATATGTGTGCCTCTGTTTTAAGAAGTGATTCTGGAGGAGTGAGTATTTAATCCATGTTTTGTAGATTTATCATAGAATAAATCCAATGTGTTTAATCTGAAAAACACTTAAGCCTGCTTCAGGAAAATCAACCCATGAATAAAATGAGGGTGTGCAGTGCCCTTCAGGTGAGTATGCTGGTGCTACAAGCCAGACATAGCAACCCCATTCTTTTCTTTCTAATCATATAGATTATGCAGACTTCTCTCTGAAAAGAGATATTACCATAGTTAACCTTGTATTTAACATTTTTTTTAACATTTGAAGCTCTTTTCTAAAGTCTGTTTAAAGGGTTTTTAACTTAGAAAATGCTGTGATCAGCAGTTAAAATAGGTCAAAACTTGTTCTCTGCAGACAGTATGTTGGGAAAGGCTATGATGTTGCAATAAACTGTTATTCTTTATGTCCCTTGGAGTTCATCAGCATCTGTAAAATACTGAACCATGGGCATTCCAAGTGGCCATGAAAAGGAGAAACCTACATCTTTTCCCTTTAATTGTTCACATTGTTTCATGCTACGAACTGTGCCTTCAAACAAAGCAAATCTTCAGTGGCAGTACACAAATTTAATTTCGCCCTAAAAAATGACTGTGTGGTTAATAATGAGCCTCGCATGTTAGTCGTGCTTAGACTGTTTTTGCCAGTTTGATCTCTGTTTTAAAAGCCATTCTGGCTAACTGAGCCAAACAGGGTGAATGGGATCATACTGTTTAAACAGAGTTCAGCTTCTAGCCTAGGAAAACTGTTCATAGGGGTGTTAAACACATCTGGCCCTTTTCATGCTGGGCGGCTTAATAGTGTGTTAAACTGAATTAGTCTGAATTGTATCACACCTGTTTACAAAATGGTTCATGCAGTGTTCCTTTGCCCCAAGTGGGACCTGCCTACTCACATCATAGGCTTGTTAGGTTTGCTTGAAATTATAGTTACATAAAGGAGCAATCAAAATGGATCTCACTCTCTCGTGAACTGGACTGGGACTCTGGAGAGCTGGGTTCTGTTCCTGGTTCTGCTAATGGCCTGCTGGGTGGCCTTGGGCAAGTTACTTACCTTTTTTCTGTGCCTCAGTTTCCCCCATCTGCAAGGATGGGGAAGATACCCTTTGTAATTCACTTTGAGATCTGCTAAGTGCTATATAAAAGCTAGATGTTATTTACTATGAGCAGATTTGGCAGCAGAATGACTGAAGCTGGAATGTATAGATCAAATAAAAATTGTTTTACAGTCCATTCATACTAAGATCTCAAAGCTTTACATGGCAGTTTAACCTTAATATATGTAAAGTAGGCAAAATGGTATAGGTATTGGCTCACCCATCATTGACAGGCAGTCACCTCTTGGATTAAATGTGACATGTTAAATGGGTGTATAGTGATGTCATGTACTCTTAAAGTCATGAAGTAAAGATAATCTCCAGATGAATCTGAAGGAGAGGAATTTAAATTGGGAGAATGGAACGACACAGAATTATGATTTACAAATGCTGAGAAATTGTCACCACTGAATATAAAACTAGAAAGGGGAATCTAGAGCCACAGAAAGGGAGAAAAGGTGGCCTTTTGACACAGGACTGAGAGTCAAAGAGCTGGTTTCAATTTCCAACTTTACCACACATGTCCTGCATGACCTTTGGGCAAGTCACTTAATCTCTCTGGGCCTCCATTCCTAATCTGTAAAATGGGGATAAAACTCCTTCCCTTTCTCAATTAGGTTAACTAATGGTTATGAGGTGCTCGGATACTATACTTATCAGAGCCATACAGTACATAATGCTGTATGAGCTATGAAATGTCCACTCCACAAGAAAAAGGTTTTACCAGAAGAAATCAATTTTGTTACTAATTCCTTTGAGTTGCATTTGTGTCGTGCACTTTAAAAGACCAAATATTGGTGTCTTTTTAGGAGGTGCATATTGATACTTGTGTGTAACTGCCTGTTCTTTGCATCTTTCTGCCAGTGTGAGTGTCCGTGTATGGAATTTTGGACATCCTAGGAAGTCTCCTGTGGTAGAAACTGGGGCCTTAGTATATTGACCTTTCACTGTAAAACCTTAAAAAGGCCAAGCACTTAGTGGCATGTGAATTTGTTTCAATAAATAGGTGAGCATGCCAAATTCCAGTTATGCACTTGGTTTTGGATAAACCTTATCTTAATTTTTGTCTTATAGTGTGGAATGCTCCAAAAACAATATTTTCTTTAAGCCTTTTCAAGTATGTTAATTTCCATTGCCGCCCTCCATTTCTTTATTCTTTGAAAACCCCTAAACGGCTAAGAATTACTGTCAGCCCAATAGCAAAATCTCAAGAAGTGCTCCTGCTGCCTTGTTTGTAGTGTGGGAATTCCTTCACTCTTGAAATGATGGAGCACAACTGTATCCCTCTTTATGTGGCTTGACTTTGTCCATATGTTTAAGCCCAGGTTGTGAAAGCAATATAATGGAAATAAATGGAACCATGTTCAAGGAAACATCTTCCAAATAAAAAACATGCCATTTCATTTTATGTATACGTTTTCAGTCTGCTTGTGAAGAAAAAGATTGAGAGCTTGTCTGCACTACAAAATTAGGTCGACTTAACTTAGGGCACGTCTAGACTGGCAAAGTTACAGCGCCGAAGGAAAACCGCTGTTGTGTGTTCATACTGACACATGCCTGTGCAATAGCATGTTCACACTTGCCGTGCTGTTCAGAGCAGTGCACTCTGGGCAGCTATCCCACAGAGCATCTCTTTTTTGTCACTAAGACTTGTGGGAAGGTGGAAGGGGTTGCGGGGCATCCTGGGTCTTGTCCCAATGCCCTGTGATGCATTGCTCGCATCCCAGCAATCCCTGTGCTTCCACCCACATTTGGCGCCATCTTTCAACTGTTTGTGTACTGCGCACCCTGCCCTGCCTCTTTCGGGCTGCAGGAATGGATCCCAAGCTGTTGACAAGAATGCTGCTCACACTGACCAATACGTCACGAGTGGCAGTGGAGTTATTCCTTAAACTACAAGGTCAAGAGGAGTGTGACGTTGATCTTGCCACATGTAGTAGCTATGACGAGATTGCTTGTGGCATTCGTGGAGGTGCTGACTACACTGGGATGCCGCTTTGGGGCTTGGGAAACAAGCACTGAATGGTGGGATCACTTTGTGATGCATGTCTGGGATGATGAGCACTGGCTGCAGAACTTTCTCATGAGGAAAGCCACATTCGTGGGACTGTGTGATGAGCTCGCCCCAGCCCTGCACCGCAAGGACACGAGAATGAGAGCTGCCCTGCCATTGGAGAAGCACGTGGCGATTGCACCGTGGAAGCTGGCTACTCCAGACTGCTACCAATCGGTCGCTAACCAGTTCGGAGTGGGAAAGTCTACCTTTGAACTCGTGTTGATGGAAGTGTGCAGGACCATTAATCACATCCTGCTCCAAAAGACAATGTGACATTGTGGATGGCTTTGCACAAATGGGCGTCCCAAACTGCGGAGGGGCGATCGATGGCATGCATATTCCAATTCTGGAACCAGACCACCTAGTCACAGAGTACATTAATCACAAGGGGTTTTTCTCAATGGTTCTCCAGGTGCTTGTGGATCACCATGGGTGTTCCACAGACATTAACACAGGCTGGTCTGGAAAGGTGCATGATGCATGCATCTTTCGGAACACTGGCCTGTTCAAGAACCTGCAAGCAGGCACTTTCTTCCTGGACCAGAAGATCACCGTAGGGGAAGTTGAAATGCCCACTGTGATCCTGGGAGACCCCGCCTACCTCTTAAGGCCCTGGCTCATGAAGCCATACATGGGGAAACTTGACAGCAGCAAGGAGCAGTTCAACAACAGGCTGACCAAGTGCATTGTGTGGACTGTGGAGTGTGCATTTGGCCATTTAAAAGCCCGCTGGCGATGCCTATATGGGAAGCTGGACATAGCCGATGACCATAATCCTGTGCTTATAGCAGAGTGCTGTAGGCTCCATAATATTTGTGAAGGGAAGGGTGAAAGCTTCACTCAGGGCTGGACCACAGAGGCTCAGCGCCTGGAGGCTGAGTTTGAACAGCCAGAGACCAGAGCTATTAGAGGGACACAGCACGGGGTCATAAGGATCAGGGATGCTTTGAGGCAGCAATTTGAAGCTGAAAGCCACTAATATTTGTTGCTATGCTTGGGATTGCAGTGCTTGTAATGCTAGGATTGGTGCATATGATGCATTCCACAGTGAAGAAACCTAATTGTATGTTGCTTTGCAGTGCTCTTTTTGCTTTCACTTAATAGAATAAAGATCGCTTTCAAACAAACACAATTATTTTATAGAACGACAACCAGAGGAGAGAGTCAAATGAAAAAAATCATCAGCGGGGCGGGTGATGGGGGAAGGGAAGGTCTCGAGGAGGAGGGGTCCCGGGACTGCTACAGATTTGTGTATGTCCAGGGATCATACCCAACTTTCTCCTATGATGAGTGTGATGCAGTGGGTGCTGTACTTCAGCAGGGCCAAACTGCAGAGGGATGGGTGTTGAGTGCAGTGGGTAGTGGGAGTCCACACTGCTGGACTGTGAGGAGGCAGGAGTGGAATGCTGCGGGTAGAGAGTGGAGCCAGGAGGTTGATAAGAGTGTGTTGGCTGTGTGTGGGAGGGTGCATGGGAAAGAATTTTGCGGCTGCGAGAGCGGCGCGGAACTGCTCGGTTTGAAGGGCTAGTATTGCCTGAGCATGTCCGCTTGGCGGTCCATACCTGTTAAGAGCCACTCCGTGGCTTCTTCCTGGTGTGCCGCGTTCTCCTTTCGGTCCCTCTTCTCTCTGTCCTGCCACTCCTTCCATTCTTTTTTCTCGGCTGTGGAGTGCATCATAACCTCATGCATAAAGTCCTCCTCAGTTCTTCTTGGACGCTTTCTAATTCTGCGCAGCCGTTCTGCCACCAATAACAGAGGGACGCTGTCCTCCCAAGGTCATCTCCGTAAAGTTTAAATGCAACATTTTACAGAAGCAGTAGTGTTTGCAACACAGACAACACTGTTTCATTGCTTTAAAACAGTCAGTACTCACACACCTGTCACTAACTGGCTGACCCCAGGCAAGCACACATGAGGCGCAAGACCCCCTCAACGGTGAGTAGCCGCAGGGGCAGGGTAAATCACTGTTCCAGGACCCTGCTGTACACTGGGCACATGGCTCTTGGGCACATGGGGAGAGCCAGTACTGTTGAGTGGGCCTGATAATCATTCCTGTCCCCGCCACTTTCCACAGGAGGTGATCATTATGGAAGATATCTCGCTGCTGAGGGTGAGCAAGGAATCAAGGGAGAGTCTTCTCCAAGCCTGCAGCTTCCGCCCTGGCACCTATTTGGCTAGCCTGTGTGCAGCAATGGTTTCCCTTCTTGTCATCCGTCCCCTCCCTCCCCCGTGACGGCACAGTGGCACAGGAAAGTTACCGTTAATGGGGCAGGAAACAAAACAGTTCTGCCGAGGAACCTGTGGAAGCAGATGGCCCAGTATCTCCACGAGTGTGTCCTGGAGATCTGAGGGAGATTCCCGTGAAGTGAGGGAGTGTACCAACAGCCTGTTCCGCTGCTTAGACTGGGCATGAGGTGGGGACAAGCCTGCTTTCTGCAACCCTCCTGCCCCCAACAACTCGCTTCAACAATTCCCAAAATCAGATCCACTTATCAGGGGCCTCCTCTGCTGTTTGCGCTTCGCCAAGCTCCAACTGCTGTGACTGGCTAGACTCCTCTGGGGTAGAGCTTCTGACTGCATGCATCTCTGGCCTCAGTCATCCTCTGCCTCTGGGTCCCTCCTTGCAAAGGAGTATACAGGGTGGGGCTCACGGTTGGTCACCTGAGGGCAGGGCAGTAGCATTTAAACTGATGGCCAGAGAGGCGAGAACAGGCATTGTGGGACACCTCCCGGAGGCCAATCACAGTGCAGTAATCACGGTGTCTACACTGGCACTGCAGCACTGTAGCCCCAGCGCAGAACGCTCTACTCCTCTTGTCAGGGTGTGTTTTTTTTTTTTTTAAAGAGCGCTGCATCTGCACATTTTCTGCACACTCAGTGGCTTGGCAGTGTGTACGCCTCGGGAGTTAGAGCGCTCAAAGCTGCTTCACTGCGCACAAACTTGCCAGTGTAGATAGGGCCTAAGGTTGACCTACAGCCACCACAGTAATTCAGTCAGCTGTTGGTGTCCACACTACCCGCCGTCTGCTGGTGAACTGTGTCCTCACCAGGAGTGCTTGCACTGACTGAAGTGGGGCATTGTGGGGCACTGACAGCTGAGTGTGGGGTGACAGCACCAGCTGTGAGCCCAAGAGGGGCTCAGTTTTGCAGCACAGAATCTATCAACAGTGAAATTGACATTCTTTTCAATTTCACACTGCTATTGTCTCCACTCAGAGCACACACACTCTGATAGCTCTAGGAGCACTCTGGGGAGCTGGGAGCCCAGGCTCTCAGGGTCTGACAGCTGGGCTTGGAGTGGGGAGCCCAGGCAGCAGCTCGGCTGGGACCGGGTAGCTGGGAGCCTGGCGGGCAGCAGGGCTCCCAGTGTGGAGACAGGAGCCTGGGCAGCAACCTGCTAAGAGCGCGGGGGGGCAACTGGTCTGTAGCTGGAGCCCCCACATCTAATCCGGGGTGTGACAGCCCGAGCTGTGAGACAGGTGCAGGGTTCCTACCAGGGAACCTACTAGCCTTTCTTGTCATTTCAGGGCTCCAGTAGGGAGCTGTGAAGTGGATACGCTAAAATTTGTCAGCCCATGTAAGTAAGGCAGCATCTACATGGACACTGCATTGCCCTAACTACGTCAACATAAGCCCTACACCTCTTATGGAGGTGGAGTTATGTCTGCGTAGGACATCGGCGGGAGCAAGGCTGTCATGTAGACGCTAACATATAGTTAGTTTTCAGAGTAGCAGCCGTTTTAGTCTGTATTCGCAAAAAGATCCACTGAATGCATCCAATGAAGTGAGCTGTAGCTCACGAAAGCTTATGCTCAAATAAATTTGTTAGTCTCTAAGGTGCCACAAGTACTCAACATAGGTTGACATAGGTCAATGTGACCAAGCCTTAGATATGCCAAACGCAGATTTTCTATGTAACTTCACTTTGAGTAAGTGAAGGACATTACTAATTTTATGTCTGACTTAGACCCTTCCTTGAAGTGGAATGGTATTGAGTGAGTTTAACCAGAATGTTGCAAAGTCTTGGAATGGCCCTTCATTTTTGAGGCACTTCTTGTGGACAAACAGACCTCTTAAAAAGTGGCCTATCACTACTTTGCCCTGAAGCAGCGAGTGGGTTATCAACATCTGAGTTTTTTTCCTTCTTGCTCATGTGGACCAAGTTTTACTTGGGGGACTGGAACCTAAACTGATCATGGCAAAATAGAGGTTGGGATCATACTATGATAAAACTGTAAGATGTCATGCTTAGTCACTGAAGGAAGTAATATTATAGCTGTAGCATTGAAGTGCATGAATTTGCTATTTTGCTCCTAATGTGGAGTTTTACATTCCTACTTTCCCATTTTCATAAGCAGGTTTTTTTTCCCCTGCCATGCTTACTCAGAGCTGCTTTCTCTACCTTATACTCCTTTCTACCTCATTGAGTTTGACTCTGGACAGGTAAGGCAGGTCCAGTGAGAGTCAGTTTTATGCCAGTTGTCCACTGATCATTTCCTTCATTCTGGTTGCTACTGATCTTTTATTAAACTAGAGCACTTGAGGGGACTCTTTCAATACACTCATCTCAGCCCTTCTGGAATATTGTGCAGAGGAATGTAGTCTAAACCTGGGGATTCCTGTAATTTTAATTTCCTCGATACAAACAGATATTCATTAGCATACGATATTGATTATTTAAGAAAACCCAGTGATTTTACACCATGAAGGTGGGAGGCATTGTCAATGCAGAGGAGGAATGGAATATTTTATAGGAAGATCTGGATGACCTGGAAGTCTGAAGTGACAGATATGGGATGCATTTCGTACTACTGAATTTCAAGGTCCTGTACTTAAGGTCCAGTAATAATTTCTGCTATTAGCTGGGATCTTCTCAGTTGGAAGTGACAGAGAAGGAGAGAGACCTGGGTGTGTGGGTCGATCATAGGATGACTGAGCCACTCAGATGTGATTCTAAGGGGTATCAGGTGAGGCATTTCCAATAGAGTTAGAGAAGTATTAATGCTATTGTACAAGGTACTGTAAGACCACAATGCTGGTCACCCAAGTTCAAAAATGATTAATCCAAACTGGAACAGGTGAAGAGAAGAGCTACTAGGATGATGAGAGGAATGGGGGACCTATCTTATGAGAGAAGACTGGAAGAGCTTGATTTGTTTAGTCTAGCAAAAAGAAGGCTGAGCGGGGATGCGATTGCTCTCCATAAATACATTAGGGGGATAATTATCATAGAGGGTGAAAAACTACTTAAACTAATGGACAATGTGGGCACAAGAACTGGATTTAAACTGGCCATGAACAAATTCAGGCTGGAAATTAGAAGGTTTCTAACCCTGAGAGGGATGAGGTTCTGGAATAACTTCCCATTAGGAGTTGTGGAGGTAAAAAACCGAATTAGTTTTTAGAGAGAGCTGGACACATTTGAGTGTGATTGTATAATGGGGTTGCTTGTAATGGTAGGAGGCAGGGCTCAGCAGCTCTGGGCTCACTTTTGGCTTATGTTTTATGTTCCTAAAAGTTCATGCTTCAAGGTTTCAGCTGGACACCATCAGGGGGTCAGGAATGGATTCCCTTCCCTCCACCACTGTATTCTGTGTTTATCTCCTTCTCTTTCCTCCGAAGCATCAGGGATGGCCATGGCTAGAGATAGGACATTGGATGAGGAAGGTTAGGCCTTTGAGTGATACTGAGCAGTCTGTCTCAGTTGCTTGGCTGACTAACTCTTGCTTACATGCTCAGGGATTAACTGATCACCATATGTGGTGATGGGAAGGAATTTTGCTCCAGTCAGATTGGCAGTGACTTTTGGATTTTTCTCCCTTCCTCTGCAGCATATGAGTACAGGTCACTTGCCAGGATTATCTGGGTATATCTCACTTCCTTGTCATTGCAGGGGCGTTGGGCACTGGTATACCTCCTTCCCTCCTGTTCTCTGCCTGTGGCACACAATAGTCTAGTCTGCTGTGGGCTGTAGTACTTTGGTCTAATTTCGGTTGTTGGGTTTAGTGTGTCGTGCTGGGTGGTGTTGGTGGCCTGTGATATACAGGAGGTCAGACCAGATGATCTAGTGGTCCCTTCTGGCCTTAAACTCTGACAACTACAAGCCTGAAATTGGAATCCCTAATCAAAATATGTTCTAAGGTAGAGATCATGATTCTTAAAGAGCCAGGAATCCTTTTGCATAGGGGAAAAGGGAAATCAGTCCTTTTTCAAATTGCCAGAGTCAAGGACTTGAACTCTTCACGTCTCTGTCTGCTTGTGGCTTGAAGAGTTTGTAATGTGAAAATAAATCCAGCTCACTCATTTTTCATCAATGGAATAGTCTCCCAGTAAGTTAATGGTAGAGTGGCTGCATTCCCCAGGGTTCAGGAGCCAGGGCTCATGTGGCTGTGTTCCATCTGTCAGTGCTATATCATGACAGCAAGCTTGGATGTGATCTCTGATTTAAGAAATGCACTTACTTATACAGAATCCATTTTTTAAAAAAATTGGTACTGCTTGGCTTTTAAGATGAATCTGTTCCTGGATGAAGGAGGCTCATTTTTCCAGTGGCATGATTCATTGACAAGCCACCCTGCCCTCCCTCCCCCCCACCCCCACCCCCCCGTGCGTGCGCGCGCGCACACACACAAGCACATTGTAAAAAGCTGGTAGTGCCAGCTGGCCCGGCAAGGCAGAAACTCTGGTAGTATTTAATACCCAAACCATAAATTACATTCAGGTGAGGTATGATCACACTCAACGTTTTCATGTGTCAAATGGCTGGAAGAGAGATACTTCTGTTTATTTTGACATGCTGGATTTTGTGTTATAGCATCAAACTTGAAAATAAATAAATATATATTCATTCCAACTGAAGCAGCATCTTCACTAGGGGAAAGCGTGGGAAAAAATTTCCCATTATTTGTCCACTCACGTTAGCGATGGTGGAAGCCCTAGTGGAGACAGATCCATCAGCTACTACCAGCTTTTTCAGCATCATGTCAGATAACGCTATTAACTGCATTAACACTATCTAATATCTAAGACATCAGTTGATGACTGGACAAAACACTGATCTAAACAGTTTTGGCAGGTGATGGGATACAAATGCTGATGCTCACAATGGTGGAGCTAAACTAGTGTAGTCATGGCTATTGAGACTGGGAATAATTTCCATTGCATACTCTTGCTCCCAGGAATGTCTAGTGTTAGTAACAAATTCAGCTCCTGAAAGGAAACTGGTATCCTCTCCATCCAATTAAAGGAGCAGGATTGACAAGTTTTGAAACATTGAGACAGGACAGAACTCCCAGTACCGATGGCAGAGTCTTGGATGGAATGATGGTACAGAAATAAAATAGGCCCTGATGAACTCAGAGGAGCGCTGCCTCCCCTGCTCCATGATGCAGGTATTTAGCGGTTAGAGGCAGGAATATATCAGTCTCTGCATGTCTCTAAGAAAAACTTTAGATAATCCAAAGAAACCCCATTACACATTTACATACCAGCTGGAGGTCTGGTAAATTGTATATGATGATTCATTGCCAAATAGACTTATAACCTTAATGGATATAAACACATTCCTCTTGTAGTCTGTTTTAAACTAATGCATTTTTATAGTGATATTTTGCTGCTCATGGTTGTTTACTTTGTAGAATATAATCATACATTGTAACAGATGCCTGTGGGGAGGGTGGATAGTAATAACAATTGGAATTTCCCCTCAGCAGTGATCAAAGGAAGTATTAAAAAGGGGTGCTGGAACAGGTTTTTGTAGTGGGGGTGCTGAGAGCCATTGAACCAATCTGTAACCCTGTATATTACGGAAACCACTTCAAGCCATTGGGTGCAGCACCTATGAACAAAGAACACCTTATGATATAACTGGTTTGCCTTTTTCCCCAGCTTGTTTCCAAACTCTGCAGATGGGAAAGATTTTGATCTTAGTTGGCTGTTTGTTACCTTTTCTTTTTGCGGGATGGCTGTTCAGGATAACATACACACACACACACTGTCCTGTTTCAGAAAGGATGGGAAAGATCTTTGAGGGAAAGGATAACAAAGCCCAATTCTTGATCTTTTAAAAAAACAAAAAAAGGACATGGGGTATAGGGGAGAAAGGACTTGATTAAAATTTGTCTATAGGATGTATCTGACACCCAGTTTTAGTTAGCATTGACCAGTAGTTTAGATAAGGGGCACGATTAGAATTGTGAGAATCTTCTAAATAATTCTGGTCACAGCTGTGTTTGTGCTTTTGTAAAAGGTGCTTGCTGGTTAGCAGACAAAGCACTTTCCAAAGCTTCAGCTGTGAGAAACTGTGTGGTTCAGGGAAATGGTGATGGCATCCAGAACCTCTGACCCTCTACATCAGCAGTTCAGATCTGGCCCAGTTTTTTTTAAAGTAATCATCTGAAGACTGGTGTTCGTCCTTGAAATGCGTTGATGGTCTCAGTCTCGTTCCTCATAGATAAATGGACATATCTTTAAAAACAAACGGAAAAAAAATCCTACCATAATTGATGCCCCTGTAGCAGAGTGGTCAATATCTGAATCAACTATAAAACCTTAAGTAATCCTTTCACACACACCCCAGAGCTTCTCCCTGCAGGTTATATTTATATTGGCAGGGCATTGGGGCCACTCCTGGACTGTGCCTTTTCTGTCCGTTGAATAGGATTTGTCTCCAGGGCTATCAATGGAGGATACTTTGTCAGCACTAAATTCACTTATTTTAAGACCAAGAAATATCCAGTATAGGCACTTTTACTGTGGAAATACTTCCATGCCTTGGCCTCAGGTCTCTTAAGCCTTTAGGGTCCTAGGAAAAATGTGCAGTCTGTGACCCTCTCTTTCATCCTCTTCATACATACATCTGTTCTTAGACACCCAAAGGAAATCTCCAGTTTTTCAGTAAGCAAGTTAACTGATGTGAACCATCATAAGTAGGTTAGCATCCAATAAACTGCTTCTGGGAAAATAATGAATTAAAAAGTTTCCCTTGCATAACCAAACATAGAGTAAGTAATAAGGCAGCACATAAAACTGCCATGCACGTTGACAGACTAAAGGAAACCTTTAAAATGTTAGAAGATCCTCTGCAAGCCTTTCTGCCAGATGACTTGAAGATACCATCTATACTGGGGCATCCGATGAAGTGAGCTGTAGCTCACGAAAGCTTATGCTCAAATACATTGGTTAGTCTCTAAGGTGCCACTGGTACTCCTTTCCTTTTTACTGGGGAAGGTGATGTTCCTCTGCTGCAAGTAACTACTGGACTGTAGATTGTAAGGTATGTGACTGTTTGAGAACACAGTAGTATAGCCCCTGAATTACAGAGCTCACGACAAATCTGCATGGTAGCATCTTTCTTTGAATCAGTGTTTGGCTAAAAAGTGAAATTCTTATCCACAGCAATCTCTTTTCTGTCCCTTCCCTAAATAAAACATGTGGGGAAAAGCAAATAAATCAGACAACGGGCAGACTGTGCACTAAGAGCTGAACTGAAAACCTAATCTGAGTAAGACAACTATATGCAATAGCACACATTCTTCCTGGGTCCTTGCTGGGCCAGAATGTTTCTTGGCAAGTGTTTGCACTCTTCTGATTCTTATATATAATTTTTTAATTTGGTTTGTCGGAATAGCAGCTATTTTCCTGACCACCGAAGCAGATGTAGCTGTCAATCTTGTCCCATCAACTCTTCGAAGTTTATAGAACATAGAACATCTTTTCTATGTGCTGTAATTGTTGATCTGCTGTTTGTTTTAAACTATACAGCAGTGGTGAGGTTTGTGGTGGGAGGGAGGATACAAATGTGTCCCATGACAAAGACCTGAATTTGGTGGAGCTCTGTTGGTTAAGTTACCTGAAGGACATTACTTTATTCTAGTTTTCATCTTCTCTGCAGTTCCATAGCTTTTTTTTGTGTGGTTATAAAAATGGTTTCATCTGAACAGCTGTTTTAGCTTTACAATAAGTAAAATGTTCAGAAAGCACTGATACTTAATTACTACAAATCTTCCCCTCTTTCCAATTTTAAGAGCGGGAAAGCAGTCAGAGTTTCTAGGCTCCAAATTAAAGTCCCTGTAAATAAAGTTCATGATAGGATACAGATTTGAAAGTAATCATTTCAGAATCATTTTGTTACCAAGAGATAATTAAAACAATGGGAGCTCTTGTTACTCTGAGGTAAATAAACTTGAATGCACAGTTTGAGGCAGACATTTCAATCATTTGGGAACTTGCTTGTTCTCTAAACATAGACATTCATTTTACTTCCAGGCACAAGCCGAGAAGCTAAACCATTCGTTGTGCTAACGAGAAAACTACGGTAATAAAGTTCCATACAGTCATTTAAGGACTAATCTAAAGCCCATTGAAAGCAATGGGAGCATTTCTCATAATTTCAATGGCCATTGGATCAGGAATTGAGATTACAAACATTTTGGATGTTTTTGCCATTTATTTGAATTGTGAGGCTTTGGGGATCTATAAAGTTAATGGAGAAATTTGGTAAAGAAATGGAGCAAGATTTTAATCACTTGAGGTATTGTTACAAACAGTAGCATGTTTTAAAAAGAGGGGAAAATACATGCTCTAAATTCAGTCTGCAGTCTCAAGTAACCTGTTACAGCACCACAGGGTAGTTACTAAAATTTGAGATTCATAGTAAGGGTCATTCAGAGAGCATGTCCTTGACAAATTAAGGCCAGGATCATAAGAATACAGAAGTGGGATGTTATAAGGCTCAAGATCTAAAACTTCCCATTAATGAAAAACATTCAATAATAGCAGAAAGTATTCTGCTTCTCCATATCATCTGCATATGTGTTGTTTAAATCACAAAAGGCAACCGGGGTTGTAGGAGTGGAAAATTCACAACTTTTAACACCTCTGAGGTGGTGGTAACTGTTGAAAACAAAATTTGAAGAACTAACCTGTTTGAAGGGTAAACATGGCAAACCAGTTCTACAGTCAATATTGATTCTCGTGCGTGTGTTGAAAGACTTGAATATTGGTAGAAGAGTGAGGCCCTAAATGGGTTCCTAAAGAAGGGGCTGAAATATTTTTGAGCCCAAGTTCAATGTCTTCTATAAAATAACAAAACTACAGAATGCCTGTGTGTGAATATGGGCCGTAGACAGATGTGCTGGAACCTCCTTCTCTTTTTATGTGGTTATAACTTGAAAAATGCTATTTCTCTGCACATTGCTGGCATGTTCCTAAAGATTACCTACTGGTTATGCTTCGGTCCAGAAGCACTCAAGTGATATCAGCTCTCTCGTTTGAAGCTCAATATTAAGGTAGTAATTATGATGCAACATCACATCATTACCCTCCTATGATACCTCTGGTACTTGCTATGTAAGGATTGGGCCATATGCACTTTGTGTACTTGTGTAACTTCTGCCCCCATCACTACAGTGATGGAAATCTATTGGGCCACCCAGTGTCTCACTGCCAGTGTTGGATGGTTCTCTACAGCATATCTGTGCTTTGACCAGTCCAGCAGAAGTGATAAAGCACCCTGGAAAACAACATTCCATATTTTCATCACCATTGGGTAACTGCTGCTTAGTCCTGGGTGATACGATCTCCTTACACACAACTTGTAAAGCACTTTGGAATCCTTCAAGAATGAAAGATGAACATTATTTAATGTATTGGCTTGTTGTTTTGCCAGCTAAAAAAATCAAGGTAACATGAATTTTGCATATGGTAAAAAGAAAAGGAGTACTTGTGGCACCTTAGAGACTAACAAATTTATTTGAGCATAAGCTTTCGTGAGCTGTATACAGCTCACTTCATCGGATGCATTCAGTGGATCCACTCCAATGAAGTGAGCTGTAGCTCACGAAAGCTTATGCTCAAATAAATTTTAGTCTCTAAGGTGCCACAAGTACTCCTTTTCTTTTTGCGAATACAGACTAACATGGCTGCTACTCTGAAACTTTGCCTATGGTATGGGGAAATAAAAGTGGAAGATTAATCCTGATTTTGAAAGAGTCCATTGTGAACTTGTCATCTGCCTTAAGTGTCCATTGTCAGCACATGGTTTAACACACTTAAGCATGTTGACTGTATGGATGGCTAATCACTACAGCTAAAAAAAATATTTTTGAAAGAGGAGAAAAAAGATTTGTAGTGGATGTTCATGAAGTTGGATACCAGTGTACAATAGTTATAGAAGGGAACTTCAAAGCAGCTTGATGGCTAAAGTGGCTTATTGTACCATTGTTTAAATACTGCTGATATGCAAACAACCATGGGGGGTGGGGGAGGAAAGACTCTAGATAATATTTTATTAAGATGATGTTGAAGTAAAAAGAAAACGGTACAGAGTTTAAGCATAGAAGTTTCTGGTTGTCAGGGAATAAGGTACAGATTATCAAGGGGTGCGTAATTTGGTTTAGGAACGGGTGGCGTAAGGAATACATAATCTTCAGTCTCCCCGATTGGGGGTAAAAGGTTAACGGGTTAAAGTAAAGACATTGAGATATTGGGGGTATGTTGTTCATATAATGGCTAAGAAAGATTTGTAGTGGATGTTCATGAAGTTGGATACCAATGTACAACAGTTTATAGAAGGGAACTTCAAAGCAGCTTGATGGCTAAAGTGGCTTATTGTACCATTGTTTAAATACTGCTGATATGGAAACAACTATGGGGGGAAGGAAAGACCCTATAGATAATGTTGCGCTCTGTAGCTGTTACTGTTTTTAATGAAAATTTTCCCCAAGCACCCGCAAAACACTAAAATGTCTCCTCAAATTATCCACACTTCTCAAAGGCTAAAAAACAAATGTTTCTTTCTAGTTGCAAAGACGCTGTGCTCAGAAGCCTGAATGTGCTTGGTCTCTTTTGGTTTTTGTAAAACTTCAGATGGGACAGTGGTGCTAAATTCTTTTGCTTGCTTACGTGTGCATGCCTGTGAAGGGCACTGAAGCCCACTGCCTATGTCACCGATGCAAAAGAAGCAGGGCCCTGTTGGTGGAGAACAAAGGAGTCAAGGGGAAAACCTCCTTCTTTCAGCAGGAATAAATTGTTTTAGCCTGATCACATGGGCTGTGGAACAATAGAAGCAGAGGAAATGAAAAGCTTCAAGTTGGTAAGGAGGTGGTAGTTCATTTGAGGTTGGATTGCAAAATGTGAAATATTAGTCCAGAACTGTTACCCATTTCTCTTCAGTGTTTGGGCTCAGTGTTCTGGAATGGGACTGAAACTTGCAAGCAATTTCTCTTGTTTTAAAATGAGCTTTTCATAGGAATGGCCTTGTTCCAACAGGATTTAGATTCTTTTTTTTTTTTACATTAAGATAAAATCAAGACAGGTTCTACTCCTGTTTTGGACAGCAGGTACAGCATTAACTATAGTCGGAGTTGTGGGAGCTTGGCATCTCTCATGATCAGGCACGTTAATGTAAGAAACAATACCTAGCCTATAATGAGGCTGAGGTGTCCTGGGCCCTAGAAAAGTACTTCTTACTGTAGGAAGTACATACTCCTAATCTACAGTTGTAGAATACTGAACTCTTCAAGGAAGGAGAAGCTATTGTAAATTGAAGTATTTGTGAAATTAACAGCTCTTCTTCAAGGGTTCAAGTTCAGACTTCTCAGTGTAAAGAGTCTGAACAGAAAAACAATTTATTGCTAGCACATATTTTTAAAATACTTCACTGATGATTTTGTCTGTACTCTCCCTGCCGGTTTAAAAATTTGAGTCACGTTCGGTATCACTAATCTAGAAGTTGCAACTCACTCCTTGTTGTGTAATATCAACAGCAATTCAGATTGTGCTATAGCCTACTGTATGCATTCATTCTGTCATACAGTGTGTAAAAATGATCCTTCCATAGCAATGTATCACAACTGAGCAGAGAAGCATGACTAGATGATGTAGTAAAAACTGGGTAATCTCAAAGTAGCAGGTGGAAAAGTTTATCTAAGCTACGTAGATAATTGGGCACCTCTGTTTCGAGAAGATGAAGGAGGCTCATCCACTGAACAAAGGAATGTCTTAAAAGCCCATTTTTTTCATATGCTGTTATTTTTAGACATGAGAATTCCCCAGCTCATATGGTCAGTGCCATTCTAGAGAAAATCTAAATCACTCTGACCCTCCTTTGCTAAGTGACAGCAGCCCTAGTTAAACAAGTTCCTAATTCTGAAAGAGAGGAGACTGTGTTCCAAATAATCCTTCCATTTCGTATTGTCATGTCTCCCTCTAATTGTGTGTGCCTCAGATTCTATCTGTAGCCAACAAAGATGTATGTCACAGGTTTGAGCAACTGCTGCATTGCTCAACTGAACACCATTTCAGCCTTTCACATAGCTTTTATCTTACCATACAGACCTGAATGACCAGAACTGATACCAGGTTACAGATGACAAATGAATCTTTTAGTGCTCCGTAATTTAAGAACTCGTGATTTTTTTAAATTTTAAAATAGTTCAAAAATCATCCTAGCTTTTTAATACATTTAAACATTTACTATTTTCATGATTTTAACGGTAGGTACAATGTTGAAGGACCATTGAACCATAATTTGCTGATCATGGGCCAACTTTTGCCTTCAGTCGCATTGCCATTGACTTCATAGCAATTGCATGGGTAGAATTAGACTTGCCCATTAATCAGTTCAGAGGAAGGTTGGACAAAAGTCAGAATTAAGGTTACAGGGTGGGTCTTAAACATCTCAAAATCAGGAAATAGTTACGTGTAGGTATACCTGACATTCTGGAAGGGTACAAAGTTTGTCATCAACTTTAACTCTGCCTTAATAAAGGTTTTGAACAATGACTATGTGAATCTTGGATGTAGGAACCTTTGGCTATGATGCAATACAAATCCTCTGGAGAAAGGGGCCCAAAGTCTCCCAATTTTTTGCCTTTATGGTGTCTTGCAAGTTTGAGAGGAGGTTGATTCCCCCCCCCCCTCCCCCCCCCGAGAAAAATAGGACCATCACAAAATTTTGCAACCACGATGCAGCCTCCAGGCTGTCTTGTTAAGAGATGTTAAAGCTCTAGCATTCATTAGCATAGAAATCCAAAGCATTCCTTAGTAAAATCTTAAGATTCGTACAGGATTTGAAAAACATGCAGTATATTGCATGTAATAGACTGATACAATAATGCCATGCATTTTTCTTCTAAATCTAGATATAGTAGTTATGCAGAATGGAGAAGGGAGACGCTGTGCTAATTTCAAGATCAGAGAATAGAATCACTGCACAACTTATCACTTACCATTCCAGCTTTGATGTGGAAAACCAATCATGAGTAGTGGTTGTGGGGCAAAGTTGCAAGGCATTGTTTCCCCAGAATCGGCAACAGGTGGCAGTGCAAACAAACAGCACTGGTGGGAAGTGGAACATAGAGGGGGGAAAAAGCCATCCCTTGCATGGAAAGTGGAAATGTAGGATTTACAATGACGCATGAGGGCCACAAAGATCACTTTCAGTTCACCCAACACCAGAAATGGGTTAGTTATCTGAACATCAGGTTTGGAACACCCTGCAACAGGTTCCATTCAGAACTTCAGTCTTCCAAGGTAGATAAACTGAGTTCCATACAGGACTACTGAAGGACTTCATAAACACAGGTCCTATCTGCTATGGATGAACACTAGAGATCGCATGACATTCCCTACTTCTTCTGCCGTCACACTTGTGCAGTGTACTGTGGAGTGGTGTTGGACTGGCTGCTTCCCATGATCCCAGGAGTGTCTACGCTTCAATGATGTGGTGGTGCTTGTTTGTATATAGTTCCTCAAATGCTTTGGGATTTTTGGGGGATGTAAGATTCTGTGTAAATGTAAAATTTTGATTTTTAAAAACGTTGTAATACCCAGTGCCAGAGTTGTAAAATCACTGAGTATGTCTTTTAGATTTCCTTTTGACTATTATTTTTACTAGAATTAACAGTAGTGTTGCTTTAGTTAACAAAATAATCACATTCATATCACCTTCCTGGAAAACTTCTATAAGACAACCAAAGAAATCATTATAGTCTCGCTGATTCTGTGTGTGTCTTTTAAAAGCAAAAACAAAAGTTCAGGTGTCCACAGAGTAAAAGAGCCCTGTCTAGAATAAATTATGCTAAAATGAGGGGGTGGTAGCGTAGAAGAATGGCACTGTCAATGGCGCTTCAGTGCTCTCTGGGGCCTTAGTTCTGGCGTGTGTCTGGTTGTTGCTCAGGGCCTCTTGGATAACTGTGAGCTGCAGCATGCTATGTTCAGGCTTTGAGGAAGGGGAAATGAGTATATAGCTTAAAATTTCCACATAGCATCAACATCTGTTTTTAGTTGTACCAGTTGGATTTCATGGCTATAGTAGCAACCTTCAGAGAGATCAGGAACGTAAAACTGTCCATTTGGATGAGTATTTAAAAAATATCAATTACATTGATTGTTTTAAGTGCTTGTTTATAAGGTGAATAATACACCAAAAATACAGAAGCACTTTGTTTGTAGAACTTAAAGATCAAATAATGAAT
Source organism: Chelonia mydas (assembly GCF_015237465.2). Lineage (NCBI taxonomy): Eukaryota > Metazoa > Chordata > Testudines > Cheloniidae > Chelonia > Chelonia mydas. Next base: position 18,839,281 of record NC_057853.1, on the reverse strand, counting down.
GGCAGCAACTTGAGGTCAGATTTTCCATCTATGGAGTGGTCACTAGCAATTCTTGGCTGTTGAGCACAACCTCTTAGGGATCCTTTCACAGGTACGTGGGTACTTTGGATTGAATGTTCTGTATGTTTCATATCTTTGGTCCTTGAGATTAGTGCTGGTTAATTAAATACTGTTTCCAGTTTGGACTACTGCACATTATTTTGTGGGCCCCCTCTGCTTCCACCTCCTTACACCCCAACAAGCCAAGTTGCTTTCATTGCGTTTTTCCATTAGCACATTCTGATGATTTAGTGAGTTGATAATTAACTGAAGGTTCATGCTTCAACAGACAGGCCCATTCCTCATCTTCTGACTTTGTGAACTAGATTCAAGCAGAATATGTAAACTTGGGGCCCCTGTTCTTGCATCTATTTTGGGTGCACGTAGAATGTCCACTAGGAGGACAACCCTGGCTATTCTGTTAAAGGTGGTATTCTGTTAACAACCAAACTGCTGTGTAAATCTTGAAATGATGTTGTTGTCTTAGAGGGTTAGTGAGAAGGCTATGTTCGATGCACAATTTGAGAAGAATCTCTATTGTCTAGTTTGACAGTAGGAAATGAAATTGAGTGTCTCATGTTTGTTTCTCTAAGGAAAACCACAGTCAAAGGATTTTCAACCCATAATAGAAGACAGACTTAAACTGTATAACAAATTGCAGTAATCCCTCCTTTCCATAAGAGGGAGTAAGATGTGGTTATACTATGCCATTTGGCATCTGCTACAGTCTATAAAGAAGAGATTATATATAGCGCATTATGCAGTTCTATTTTCATCATGAACAAAAAAATTTTTTTTAAAGACTTGGTTCTAGAGTCTTGTTCTTCGAGTGAAACTAAAGAACTGCTGGTTTCAGTTTCTAGGCTCACAAACAATAGAAGGGAAGGAAAGTTAAGACCTAATCATTCAAGACTATTTTAAAAACACTAAATGTTGATTAAATCACTTCTTTAGTGCTCACTTTACATCTTGACAAGATTTATAGACATATACAGCCCTTGCATCTGAAAATCTGAGAACTGTAATGTTTTTAGAAGTTTTGTGTGGTTTTATGATTTAAATTTCAACTCTGTTCCAGGAAACTTTTTACTACTTGAGCCCAATGCTGAAGAATTTACTTCAGTGTGATCCTCTACATACTTGAATCTGTCAGTTTGGAACCAAATTCTTGAAAAAAAAATTTTAGTCCTTGTTTCCAACTGAATTAGCACTCTCTCATTTGATGGCAAAATGGACTAGCTTCTCTATTTAGGAGGTGATGGGGAAACAGAGGTCTCTTGCTCTGTTAAATTTAGAGTTCATTCTGTGCAGGTCTTCATTTTTGAAGCCCTCTGGAATCCTTGGGAATGAAGGTTACTGTAAGGGTTGGTGACCTTTTTTTTTTTTTAAATCTGAGGATTGTGTGACATCCATGGCAACAGATTTTCATTCCAGTATTCTTTCAACAATATCATGTCTGAGAGAGAATGTAAGATACTTTTCCCAGGTTTTCTTCAGAGGTAAGAGTCTCCTCAAAGCACCCCCTTTCTCTCCCATTGAAACAAATGAGCTAAAATGTGGAGGAACAAAGGGCTCCATTTCCAAACGTACTTGCTATTCACTGATTTAAGAAATGAGTAACTGAACATTTTTAGGGGGTCCTATTAACAAGCTTGTCTTAGAGGCAACTTACGCGTATTGCACAATCGTGTTTTAATTAGGCCTGTCAAGCGATTAAAATTAATCAGGATTAATCGTGCGATTAAACAATATACTACTATTTATATAAATATTTTGTATGTTTTCCATATTTTCAAATATATTGATTTCAATTACAACACAGAATACAGTGTACAGTGCTCACTTTATATTTATCAACATTTGCACTATAAAAATAAAAGAAATAGTATTTTTCAACTCACTTAATACAAGTACTGTAATGCAATCTCTTTAACATGAAAGTTGAACTTACAAATGTAGAATTATGTACAAAAAACCCTACATTAAAAATAAGTGTAAAACTAGCGCCTGCAAGTCCACTCAGTCCTACTTCTTGTTCAGCCAATCGCTAAGAGAAACAAGTTGGTTTACATTTACGGGAGATAATGCTGCCCGCTTCTTGTTTGCAATCTCACCTGAAAGTGAGAACAGGCGTTCGCATGGCACTGTTGTAGCCGGCGCTGCAAGAAATTTACATGCCAGATGCGCTAAAGATTCATATGTCCCTTCGGGCTTCAACCTAGAGGACATGCTTCCATGCTGATGATGGGTTCTGCTTGATAACAGTCCAAAGCAGTGCAGACCAACGCATGTCTATTTACATTATCTGAGTCAGATGCCACCAGCAGAAGGTTGATTTTCTGTTTTGGTGGTTCGGGTTCTGTAGTTTACGCATCAGAGTTTTGCTCTTTTAAGACTTCTGAAAGCATGCGCCACACCCCATCTCGATCAGATGTTGGAAGGCATTTCAGATTCTTAAGTCTTTGGTCGAGTGCAATAGCGTAGCCAGGGAGGGAGCGGTTGCTCCCCCTCTGAGCACAAGTGGCGCCTTTTTAATTTATAGGCGCTTTTTAAAATTTTTATTCACCCGGCGGCGCTCCGGCTCCTCGGCGGCATTTCGGCGGCGGGGGCCTTCAGTGCCGCTGAGGACCCGGAGCGCCTCCCGGTGAGTACAAGCAGATGGCATCTTTTTTTATGTCCGCTGCCCCTGTTCGCTCCACCTAGCTACGCCACTGGTCAAGTGTTGTGGCTATCTTTAGAAATCTCACATTGGTACCTTCTTTGCCTTTCGTCAAATCTGCAGTGAAAGTGTTCTTAAAATGAACAACATGCTGGGTCATCATCCGAGACTGCTATAACATGAAATATATGGCAGAATGCAGGTAGAACAGAGCAGGAGACATACAATTCTCCCCCCAAGGAGTTCAGTCACATCTAATTAATGCATTTTTTTTAACGAGCTCTTGTCAGCATGGAAGCATGTCCGCTGGAATGGTGGCCAAAGCCTGAAGGAGCATATGAATGTTTAGCATATGTGGCACGTAAATACCTTGCAATGCCGGCTACAAAAGTGCTATGCAAATGTCTGTCCTTACTTTCAGGTGACGTAAATAAGAAGCGGGCAGCATTATCTCTCGTAAATGTAAACAAACTTGTTTCTCTTAGCAATTGGCTGAACAAGAAATAGGACTGAGTGGACTTGAAGCTCTAAAGTTTTACATTGTCTTGTTTTTGAGTGCAGTTATGTAACAAAAATCTACATTTGTGAGTTGCACTCTCACAATAAAGAGATTGCACTACGGTACTTGTATGAGGTGAATTGAAAAATATTATTTCTTTATCATTTTTAAAGTACAAATATTTGTAATAAAAATATTGAGTGCCGCACACTTTGTATTGTGTTTTAATTGAAATCAATATATTTGAAAATGTAGAAAAACATCCAAAACGTTAAGACATTTCAATTGGTATTCTATTGTTTAACTGTGCGATTAAAACTGTGATTAATCGACAGCCCTAGTTTTAATTAAGTCTCTCTTTCTTTCCCCACCTTCCCCCTTTGAAATGATCATATGTGCACTCTATGCAAGGGGCTTTTCAAAGGGGTGTGTCCTTTTGGAATCTAGTGTAAGCATCAATAATACATGTCAAAACTGGAGCTATGCAGTTTTCATTCAAACTGGGCGCATCACAGGTATCTTAACTGAGGTTTGACTGTGTGCAGCACCAACACCTGCCTTGGAACTTGACTAGAGCAGAATATGAATTATTAAAAACTGAGTCAATCAGACAGGAGGAAAATGGAATGCTGCTTTCTTTGGTGTCAGAATTTTTAACCTACTTTTTTTAATTGTTGAGATACCAATTATATCTTGTTTTCTTCCTTTATGAAACTAGTTCAGACGAGGCTGATATTTTAGTCCTGTTCAGATCTATTTAGATTTTTTTTAAGGGGGTGGGGGGGGGCAACCCTTTTTTCTTTAAAAACTAAAGAGAAAATATTCCTTACATGTTCACTGTTCTAATTGTATTCAGATTCTTATACTGTGCTGATGCATTAAGCAACATGACTAGCATCTATCGCCTCTGTTCTTTACAGGAATATGCATCTAGAGGAAAAGACAGACTGCATGGCTCAATAAATTGTTAATAGGATAATATCTTTTACCTCGTTCAAATCCTGCCCAGGTCAGGAGTGACCGAAAGACCACTACTATCTGATATTTGCTTAGTGGCTTAAGTGAAAGGAATGTGGAAAAGTGTCCACAGAGCAACATCTCTGCCCAACACATTAAACAGAGCTATGTTTACAGATTTCAGAGTAACAGCCATGTTAGTCTGTATTCGCAAAAAGGAAAGGAGTACTTGTGGCACCTTAGAGACTAACCAATTTATTTGAGCATAAGCTCTCGTGAGCTACAGCTCACTTCATAGGATGAAATAGAAAATAAAGTGTGTTTATGTGTGACATGCTTAAAGTTCTGTACATATGGTATTTTTGTACAGGTATTTGAAAGTCTTTTTTCATTAATCTTACTTTCAGCAATCTTAATTTCATTAAGGACCTCTGCTGGATATTCTTAATAATCAGAAGCATTTTAGTACAGTGGTGAAGAAACCACAGCTAACGAGGCCAGGGGCGTCAGATATTAGATGTTACATCCAGCACTGAAATTGGCTACAGTTACAAAGCACTCATTTTAGAGCTCAGGAAAATGTAAACGATCCTCTTGGTCTCTTCTCTCACATAACTGCTGTGTGAACTGTGTGGTTAAGGGAAGGTTCTGCTTACAGTTGTGATTTTAAGTAGAGTTGCTGCCAAACTGCTGAGGTGATAAGGCTGACTTCTGTGTAACTGAATACACTCTTAAAAACAAAACATTCCACACACGATTATGCACAATCTCTTATTTGTAAATGGAGTCCAAGGGACTTAAGGATTGTAAATCTGATCTTCTCAAAATCAAATACTAACTTCACTTCATTCTCAGACTATGCTTGGGAGCAGATCGTTTTGAGAGTTGTAAAGAAGTTCTATATTAAGGTATGAGCAAGGCTTGGCTATAACAAATCCTTGTAGGCGTTGTGCATGCTGCTGCTGAAATCATACACTAAGCCAATGGTCCCCAAACTGTGGGATGCATCCCACTAGGGAGGTGTGGAGAAATGTCTGTTGGGGGGGCACAGCAGGGCCCAGGCCAGTCCCCACAGGAGGGCAGGGAGGGAGCAACACCCAGTCCCATTCTGCGTCCAGCTCTGCTTTGGCCCAGCCCCAGCCCAGGTCGGGCCCTGGCCACAGCCTTGCTCCCGGCCCCAGCTGTGGTTCCCGGGAGTGACGTCGACAGGTTCCATTCCATAAGGAGGTACACAACGGAAAAAGTTTGGGGACCACTGCACTGAGCAAACAACAACACAATTTAGTAGCACAACTTCCCTGACCAACATTGACAGGGATTTCTTGCGGGGGTCAGTATTTACTACTACTGTTCATTTTGATTTCTGTATTGTCCAAAACATACTCCGAGCTTTCCAAGCAAAGGGAAGGCAAGTCCCTGCCTGGAAATGAACACAGTCTAAATCATGGCTTCCAAATTTAGAAAACCTTGCTCAGTGACATGCACTAAAAAAGAAAACCTCATTTTGGGGAACTCGGCTACAATACAACAGTCTTGGGAATGGTTCAAACTCTGGCAGCATAAGTTGGATCAAATCATGCATTAACTTTGGTCCCCAACCATCCTTTAGCCCTCTAAATATCCACAACTATAGCACAAGTCAGGAACCCATAAAAACATGATTCATTCCATCCCATGCTGCAGGATTTGTATTCTTTTAGCCATGTCTAGGGCTACTATGTTCTAGCAGATTTCCCTAGTATAAATTTTCTTTTCTTTTCATTGTAGATTGAACTTGAAGCATGGTGGTATCTGTTTAAAAAACTGCCAGCTGGTCAAGGAAACTTGTACTAGCCACAGATGTGTCTGAAATATTTGAGAGGAAGCCTGGTTTAATGGTTAAAGCATAAGACTGAGTTCAGAGACTTGGGTTGCATTCCCAGCTCTGACATAGTATCTCTGTGACCTTGTGCTTCATTTTTCCCCTCTGCAAATAACACTTACCTTATATGGGTATTAAAAGGTTTAATTTAACAATATAAAAAATTGTAAAAATGCTTTGAGATCTTTGGACTGAAGATGCTATCAAATTGCAAAGTATTATTAACCATGATATAGACAGAGTCTTGGCTTTGTATTCATGGCATTTCAGATAACTGCTACTTCCAAAGAAAAATAATAATAATTCAAGGGTTTTGTCAAATTATTTGTCCAGGTACACTTTGGCTGTTAAATTCTCCGGTGTGTTGTTTTTTTGTCTGTTCCTTTACTCCATCCTTTGCAGTGTAACTTAAAAGCAGATCAGCCCTCTTGAAGGGAGTATTTGTTAAAGGTCTCTCTTGAACAAGTATCTCCTATAATCCACAGATAAACAGGCAGATCCACTTCAGAATTGCTTCTTGAATAAATGCAGTCAATTTAAGCAGCACACTGCTGGCATGGAAAAGAGGCTGCTCAGAGATGCCCTTTGAGTGCCCAGAGGGAGTTCAGTAAAGTTCCTATGTAGAATTTCTTTTCCTTCCTCTGATTTTTTTTTTTTTTTTCCCTGAAGGGAAAATAAAGGATGACTTTACACAGTAAAAGATGAGGCCAGTGCACCCAAACAATGATTGCTACACCCAGTATTATTGTTTCAAGGAAAGGTCTGGTAACATTCATATGCCTGATTTTATAACCAGCTGGAGTGGTTTTCCTCTGATCTGTGTATGAGTCTTGCTTAACCTGAAGACTCACTGTGATCTGACCTGAAATATCCCATAAAAAACATTTTGGCCGGGGGCGGGGAGGGTGGTTGAGAGGATTGAGAGGTGGGGGATTGAGAGGAATAATGAGGTCAAAATCAAATAGCTCTTAAATCAAAACAAGTGCATTATTTTTTGTCATTCTTGTTTTATTGCTTCTGGGGCATAGGTAACAGATCTTTTCCAGGGAGAATTAGAATTTCCTCTCTTTTCTATACATCAGTCTTCTGGTTCTTCAATATGACTCCCAAACCTTTTACTTTTTGTCAGTGAACTATTGATAAAATATTAATGAATGTATGTTATGCCGCCTCTCCTTCCCTTCGAAGATCTCCATGTCTCTGTCCCTGCCCACACCCCTGCTTTCATATTTCACCCAACCTTCCTTACCACTCCGCTCATCTGTCAACTCTGGATCTTGTTCCATATTATCCCGCATTCAACCCAACACAAAGCAAGCTTCCTTCCATCTCCTCACTTCAAAATTTCCTAAAAACCCACCTACAAATATTCTCTGAAACATTCAAGTTCTAATGGCCATACTCCATTTTGTGTGTATTGAGTCTTGCTCTGCATAGCTTTGATTAAAACCTTGAGATGGCAAATCCTTTTGGGGTAGGGACTTTTTATGTGTTATGGTGCACCATGTACGCTTAGGTGATAGGAATCATCAATACCATTTCAAAACCTTTAAAAATACCTTAATCACAATCTAATGCAGTGGTCACAATTGAAAATAATGTGGCTCTGTGAAAATTACCCCATTTGTTTTGTGCTCTGGAATACTAAAATGCATGTTGGCTCAAACCATGGAGAAGATTAAGCATGAAATACCCTGCATGTAATGTGCAAAACTACTGTACAGTTGGTTAAGTTTGAAGAAATGGCTGTCACTGTTACAAATACAATAGGTGTTAAACATCTTACCACCTTACACCGGCTATCTACTGAGAGTAGGTCTGCTCAGCACCCTGCATAAAGTCCTTAGTTTGCATTGAACCAGTCGTCTGCTTGCGGACATTAGTGAATAACTTTTCTTTAAAAATGAAGCTTATTTGTGTTTGATTTAAAAATGTTGTTGGTTGATAATATTGAATAACCTGAAAGAGCTGAAATGAAGAGTACGAGAGCTTAACCTCTCACGCTGGTAGAAATTGGAGCAATATTAAGAGTTCACACCCTAATTAGTGTTGTCTAAAGATGGTGCAAAATAGTGTAAAAGTGCAAAAGCAATTGCATATTGTTTTTAATAGCTGTAGTTTGTAATCAGACACACACTGTGACCCAAATCTTACACACTGCTGAAGAAGCTATTAGCAGGTGGAGATACTGTTAATCAGTTTTCCCAGCACAGAATATTTTTATGGAGCAGTGTTAGAAGGGTCAAAACCAGGATGTTTAACTTCTTCCCTAATCAGAAAAACGACAACTGTTACTGTTTATATATTGAAAGAGAGAGACCATGTTTACAGTGACCTCTTATCTACCTATGAATAAACTGCAGATAAAATTACATTGTGAACTGTGTTTGAACTCTAGCTGTCAATGCAAGTCCCTTATTTGATTTTTCTAAATAAAAATCTGCTATAGTTTGCAGTAGAGGGTCTGACTATGGCTTAATAGGCTAAAATAGAAGGGGTATCGTTTTTCAGAACGTTTGTCGTTTAAATTGCTTTTTGGTTATGCTTTTCTTTAAGCAAGTTTAGAATACACTCAGCGGAAGAATATCCGCTTCCTAGCCCAGGAATAATGTTGATGAAAATGTTTTGAGGTTTCTTGGGGAGATCCTGATTCCCCCTGTATAAGTTCTTGAGATTTGTTGCTCTGTCTTCGGTAAATAGCTATGTCTCATGTACAATCCCAAGTATTGTAGTGGTATGTAAAGTTATTCATTCAACTTGTTGAAGGAGGACGGTAAGAGAAATTTCTGTGATATTTAGGAAATAATTAGGCTTTTCAAATTTTAGATCACCATTAATTGAAAGTCAATAGATAAAGAGAAGAATTGGGACCGAGGACAGTTGTGGAGATCCCACAAAGTGCCTTTCTAAATAGGCCTGGACGCAAGCATTTTGCCAGCTAATTAAAATTCTAGACTACACCATATTTCTTGTATCTTATTTGCAGGGCCATTGGTGGGCATGATATTTTACAGGTGTACAGGAAGACAAGGCTCCTGAAGATCTTAAAATATTAGACACATCCATTAACACAGTTGGTGCCTGAAGTAGGGAGAGGAGACAACAGTAACTAATGAGAAAAGAATACAGCAGATCATACACAGGATGTTTCCTTTCATTTCTGTACATCTGAAACCTTGTTACTAAGGGCTTGTCTACACTGGCACTTTACAGCGCTGCAACTTTCTCGCTCAGGGGTGTGAAAAAACACACCTGGGAGCGCAGCAAGTTTCAGCACTGTAAAGCACCAGTGTAGACAGTGCACCAGCGCTAGGAGCTGCGCCCCTCGTAAAGGTGGGTTTTTTAGAGTGCTTGGAGAGCTCTCTCCCATTGCTCTGCCGTGACTACACAAGCCACGTTAAAGCACTGCCGTGGCAGAGCTTTAACGTTGCCACTGTAGACTAGCCCTTTGATTAAAGGAGAAGATCTGCTTATGTACGTGAAAGAGTACTTTGTACTGCCAGAGTGGTACTGGATAGAGAAGGCTCAGTAATAGGAAAATGGGGCTTTTTCTATGAATTTGTCATCTATAGGCTTTCACACCATTTACTCATTTCTTAAATTTTTGCGAGAATATTTTTGCCCCAGTACTTTCTAAATAAAAATGCCTTAAATAGTTCAGGTCCTAAACTTAAGAATTGTTACACTGGATCACACCAGTGGTGTCTTTTAGGTCTACAGGAGGCAAACACTTGATGTTTATACAGTTTAAATGCCTGTTTAATTCCTTTGTGACCTCACAGAATGGAACAGGCTTCAAGTGAAGGGTTGGAGCTACTGCCTTAAAAGCAGAGCTGTCGTTTCTGTGAGAAAACTAGAGAGCAGCTATTGTAAGGAATCAGTTTGGTATTGCACTCCTATAATAATCCTGCTATTACAAGTTGATCGTTTTTACAAATTTTCCTTGTGGTGTTCAGTCCTTTGTGCCTGTTTCAAGATTCCTTTAGCCTGCATGAATTTGCACCTATAAAATAGACTTAACTCCCTAAATTAACTGTTTGAAACAGCTTTTTGGAACAGGTCCTATTACTAATGCTCCGTGTTTGTCATGGAGGTCATGAAGTCACTGATTCTGTGACTTCCGTGACATCCATGATTTCTGTAGCTGTTGGCACGCCTGGCCCTGAGCAGCTCAGGCAGCCCCTGGGCCAGGCACACCGGCCGCTGCTGGGGCAGTCTCAGGGTCCCCCACCAGCCAGCAGCAGGAGTTTGGGTTGGGGGGGCTCAGGGATAGGGTGTGGGGAGGGGTGGTGCTTACCTGGGGGAGCTCCCTGGAAGGGTGACTGCAACTCCCCTCCCTCAGCTCCTAGCTCCACATACTATCTCTGCCTGCAGGCACCGCCACTGCAGCGTGAGCAGAATCCTCAAAGCTATTCACACATTAGAAAAAATGTCCTTCAGCTCTGCATCATGAATGAATTGGAGAACTTGGAGTGGAGAGTGCTTTCCATGTTGTAAAGTGTGACTGATGTTGTCCAATTCGACATCATCATAGAAGTCCGAATAACCCCATGTGTCAGCGTCAAGTGAAGGTTCGTACAATTGTTCAAGAGTGTTTTTCTGTCTGCCTTATCTCACTGACTGACTGGCGACATCCCGCCCCTTATATACCCACAAGGGCATGCCTGACAACATTCTAGGAGGTTCAAGGAAAATGTAGTTCTCAAAGTCTGGAAGGTTCCACATCATTCTACGAAAGTCCAGAACATTCTGGAAGGGGTTAGTGAAAAATGAACCCACATACAGAATACCTGAAACATGTTACTTCAAACATTCCATTGTCCCTTTTGTCACTAACAACAAAATCAGCACCCCAAACCCGGTGCCCCCCAAGCCCGGCACTGCAGTGGGTCGCCTGCCCCTAAATCCGGTCCTGGCTTGGGTGTGAAAAATCCACACCCCATAGCAATGTAGTTATACCAACCGAGCCCCCTGTGTAGATAGCGCTATGTTGGTTGGAGAGCTTCTCCTGCTGATATAGCTACTGGCTCTTGGACAGGTGGATTAACTACGCTGATGGGAGAGCTCTCTCCCGTCGGCTTAGAGCATCTCCATTAAAGCACTACAGCCGCACAGCTTTATTGGTGCAGCTGTGCTGATGCAGCGTTTTAAGTGTAGACTTGTCTTTCGTCCTCTATCCTCATCTCCCAAAAAATGTGATTGGTTATTCTTCTGAAAGTTACCTTTACTTGCTTGCTTGCTTACAATAATGTTTTGGCTTTAATTAATCTTTTTCATTAGGACATTTGCATTCTGGTGTTTTAAGTAGATTAGAGCTGGTTGGTATTTTTATAAAATGGACTGAAACAAAGCTTGCACTGATGTTTCCAGATAGGTTTTTTAGAGTTTTAATACACTTTTAATCAAGATACCTTATTTTTTAAATAAATACATCTCTTGGGGGGAAGAAGAATGCTATTTTAGTTGCTCATTTGGTGTACTTTAGTTTCTTTGCACGAACAGCGTGTTGAAGTCCATATATGCCTCCTCATATTGCAGCAGTGCAGTTTGATGTATTGGTGAAAGTACAGTTATGGAGGTGGAGTGGATAACGTTCAACATTACTTCATGGTTTTTTAAGTGGAGGAAAAGCTTATGGTGGACAGACTAAGTTTGTAAACCTTCCCCTCCACCCCCCGGCAAGATTGATTGTTTGATACTGTGTGCTGAATTATCTCTAGTTCAAAAAGCTGTCTCCATTCTTACGAAGCTCGGATCAATTTCTTGCTGAAAGCTGTATAGTGCTGGATTACCCAAGATATGATACACCCCTGAAGGGGTGGGAGAGCTTGTCTTTCATTACCAATTACTGGAGTACTATGCAGGTATTCTAAATGGCCTGATGTGGTAACTCTCACACAGGATGTTTGGTTTCAGAATAAAGGAAGCCAAGTTCTCCCTACTGGCACAACTTGGAAAAATTTTGATTTTTTGTTTGTTTTTTGTTGTTGGGGAAACTGGGAGAATCCCTGATTGAAAAGTATATAAAGAAAATAATCTCCTGTCACACACAGATAATACCTTGGTGTAGAAATCAAAGGGAGAACTTGATCCTTAAGCTTTCCTAAAGATGACTTAGCCATGAATACAAAGTACAGCTGATTATGTACTGATTCCTGTGTCATATCATGTTATAAAAGTGAACTCACGTTGCAAAAGCTCTTTGAACTATCTCAAGTATGAAACAAGTATTTAGTAAGTTAAATGTATAATTACTTCTTGAAATCAGGCAGCTTTCGCTACTGGCATTTTTGGTGCGCTGTCCTTTTGCTGAGTATGGTGCCTTAAACTGCTTGTTCCAAGCTATTGTGCAATTTCTAGATACAGTCTTTGAATTTTCTGTGTCTTGTCACATTTCACCCTGTGGGTATTTTTTCATTCTGTTGTAATAACAGGGGTGGCTCCTGAGAAATAGTACCTCACTTATGCCTAAATCCTTCAGTATCAGATTGTATCAGTTGTGTTTGTCAGGATAATGGTACTAGCCAACCTAAAATGTGACCTTTGCTCCTCTTTACATTTTGTTGTTTAATTTACATTTTGTTAAAGAGAAATTGTAACTAGTTAGTTTTGCTCTTCAACACTTTAAAGTTACATGCACCCCTTAAACGAATCTTTATTTTCAGTATGTGCTTAGTATTCTGTGTCACTAAAGGTACTCTATATTATCAAATAACTTAAGGGGCAGTGTGTGGCATTTGAAATCTCTCATTGCTCCTCTCTTTTCTAATCTGATGTTAGGTGGTATGAAATTTTCAGTTCCATAAAATCAGTTTCTTCACAATTAATGATGCTATGTAGCCATTAATTCAGTTCAATCAGTATCATTATTGATAAATGCCCATCTGATGCTTGAGTGAGCGTGGCATTAGAGCCTACATTACATATAGTAGAGTAATTAAAATTCATCCCCAAAGCCAGTAATTTTGAAGCAGTCCCATTAACTTCTCTGACTTTTGCTGGATTATAATGGATTCCCAGCTTCTATTATTCAGTCTTTTTTTTTTCTCTGCTTTTTTTTTCTTCTCCAGCTCAGTAGTTGAATTTTACAAGATGGCTAAAGCTACATCCTTGTGTTGTGATCTCATGGGCAGGATGGGCCTGGGTCAGTACTTCGATAAGAGACCTTCAAGAAATAGTCTCATTTTTATTCAGTAGGTGGTGCTTCGTTCTGTAAGTGTTGAAAATGCCACAGTATGCTGTGTTCTGTCTTAAGGCACACTCCTACATTGTTGTAAAATGAAAATTTAGGATTGGGTAGTATAACACAATTTTTAATATGCATTCTTCAGCCAGCAACAAACCTGGGACCTTTCTGTGATATTTCTAATCAAACTTTATGCTGTAAACTAGCTCTTGGGTGTTTTCAAAAGTAACACAATTGCTTTTGACAGTGGGCCTCTAAGAACACCCCGGAACAGTTGTTTCTGCATGCCTTTTCCAAAGTTGGGCTGTGTATATGCCCTTTGTTGGCTCCTTATTAAATCCTCCTGATTAATTGGTCAACAGAACTCCAACAGTGTCCTACTGAGCAATTTATTTCCTTCTCCTTCACTTCCATGTATTTGGCATCTTCATACAAACTGTTCTGAGTATATCATTCCTCTGCTGTTTTCTTTTGCAGACCTGTGAAACAGCGTGTACGTTTTCAGTGTTGTCTTTCTTCGTTGTGCTGGAGTTACCTCTGGGAGAGGCAGCCCTTTGCTGCTAAAACCTCCCTGGGATACCTACTCACCTTACTTTGTCTGTTGCCTTGAGTTTGTAAAATACTTCGTGCTTAGTCACCTCCTCACCATTCAAGTCATCTGTCTTTGTTCAGTGAAACTCTGCATAATATTTGTACTATTTGTTGTTATAGTAACTCTCAAAGGCTGCATCTGTTCAAGCCTATCCCATCATCTTTACTTTCAGAAGATTTTTATGCAGGAGTGAGCTGTAGTTACTGAAAGTGATGAAATTTCAATGGGAGTTGGACACCTCACTCCCTTAAATTCCTCGGTAATGCTACTTGAATAAAGTAGTTGCAGTAAACAGACAGAGTGTGCATCCCTTATGGTTTTTATTGTTGGTGAACTAGAAAATCCTTTACAGATAGCTCTGGTGACCTTACTCAGCCCAGAATTTGGATGTAGCAATGCTGAGAATTTAGCATGATCTAAGGTTCAGTTAGCATTAGTGAGCACTATTTTAAAAAATAAAAATAAGCACCATGATATTTTTCCCCACCAATGTATTTTGAACACTAATCAAGGAAGAGAAGGCCTGTCGAATTCTAAAATCCAATGATTTTCTTTCATACAACTGCATCAACATACTGCATCAGGAAAGTAAAATGGTGAGAGATCAGAAAGACCGCAACCTCCCTCCTCCTCTTCTTTCCTCCCCGCCCCACCCCCCTTCCCTTGGGAACCAGGATGTCTGGCAACCCTGCACCTAGAGGCTGATCACTGTAGCTGTAGGTTTCTTTTCAGAGCAATTTGTACTGCTGAAAAGGATTCCACTGAAAAGCTGAGCTGCGATGTGCACTAAATCTTCATTGGTATAGGCTGGTCTTCACTATGAAGTCCCCTGCATTAGCACCACAGCATGACACCCACCATAAAGCTGTTCACACAGAGGTGAGGAGGAGAAGTTCAGAACCAAAGGAAGCTAGAGGGAGAAAATTGAGGGAGGCTGCAATGCAATGCTATTCAATCCAAAACTGCCAAGAGAGAGACATGGTAAGTTGGAGCAGGTTCCCCGACACTTGAAATACCGCATTGAAATAATGCTGACTTGTCTCATTGTATTTATCATTGATTGGTCTACAATTTCCTCAGACCAGCTTGTATTTCCTGTTCTGCAGTGGGTCTTTTGGACTGGATTTCCAACACTACCTTACATCTAAAGTGGGTTTGACATCTTACCATTGCTAGATTGTGCTTCATTCCTCTGCTGCTAGAATAGGTTAGGTCTCACTCTTGTCAGTGTGGTTTGAAACACTAACCCTAATAAAAATATTTAATTTTTTCAATATAGTACTTGGGAACTAGAAAAAAAACTATTTAAGGGCAGGATGTAGTACCCCAATAGAGGAAGAATCTGATACTGATATAAAATAGTTCTTTTAAGAAAATAAAATGGTTCCACTTTTATTTTAGGATTCACCCCTCCATACCGCTATCATAGAATGAGAGTGTTTGAGAGGCCTGATGTCAGATTGGCCTGTTGGTAATCAGCAAGAGATCAGTTATGACTCTAGTCTGGCTCCTCTCCCTTCCTCTTTCCTCCCCGGCTCCTACACTGAGTGACTATACAAGCTCTTTGCAGCAGGTACTTTGGTACATAGGGGAATAAACGTCTCGGGTTATTTGAACTTCTGATTAAAGAACCTGTTTGGCATTGTACTGCAAACTCATGCTGTCAATTCATTGCACAATTTACAGATGAAAGTCCTATCTATGCCTAGTGGTGGAAAAATGCCTTGTATTGGAGATCTGATCTTGTAAAAGCTAGTTTGTGTGGCGCCTCAAATAATTTTTGGTCAGTATGTGGTCATTCTATGAATATAACTTTTGCCAGGTTTTGGGCCTGGGTTTGAAAAATATTCCTTAGAGCAAGAAAAAGTTGAATTTCCACTGCAATTATTTTCTCTCATTTACCTGCCAAGTCAGGATTCTGTTTCTCCAGTCATACCATCAGTAGTAACTCCTAAAGCAGAGCAGGGAGTTCAGGTGTTTTAGGTGTCAGTGATGTCAGATGTTTGTTACAAGATTATAAATATGGAACCTTAAACTCAGTTTTTTGGCAAGTTAAACATCTTTTCCATCCACTTTTAGGCCATTGTGACTTCACTTTGGCGTATGGGTAAAGTTAGCTAATCATATAAGCCCCTCAACTTGTCCCTCAGAGTCCTGTTCTGAATTGTTAGGTTGATTATCCAGATAAAAGCAAAGTTTCTTCTTGTTCAATAGCAATGTAGCAGAAGAAAAAAAGTCAGACTTTTAATGGTTGCTGTGTACTGCCTGCTACATCTTGTGCTTCAGCCTCTAATTTTACTGCAACTCTTCCTAGTCTTTGTTCTATGATAGTTTTTCAGTTATTTAAACATACCTTTAATAAAATAAAACTAATCACATTATTGGTGGCAATCAGCAACAGAAATGAGGGGGGATTAAGGCAACTTTGTGAAAGTGGAAAAACTAATAACTGAAGTCAAAGGGGCTCTTAGTTTGGTCTGGCAACTATTCCACCTCAGAATGCAATGAGTCTGGCATAGCTACAAGTACACAAATCAGGAAAAATGTGTTCCATCTGGATGAAGGCTCCCCACCAAACTGAAAAAGTAGATACATGAGGTCTAGATTTCTCTAGAGCAGAGATTTCTATGAACATACTTTACAGACTGAAGTAGTAGCAAGTGGCATCCTCTCTGGAAGAGTTTGTGTTTGTCATCTTGCCTCTAATATGAATGAGAAGGGAAGTATAATTCCATTATCCACACTGGTGGGGAGAGTTCACAGAAAGAAAATCTACTGGTCCAAATTGCCATGCATATAATTGCCTTTAGGCCCTGAGCTTAGGGTATTGTATGCTTTGGAAATGTGGGTCAATAATTTTTTTTAAGTGTGGTTATACTTCTGAAAATCTTTCTTAAAATGATATCATGGAGTTCCATTTTTTTCCTCTTAGTGACTTCAAGATCAAATTTGGCAGTTTATAAGTGAAAATGTTTTTCTAAGCATTGGCCTGAAACCTGGGATCTAAAAGTCAAGCTGGATTTTTGATGGCACACACATTGCCAGCTAAGTTCCCTCTAAGCTGTGCTGCCACGCGGCAGGCTATCAAGGGCCGCACAGGCCGGGAGAGGCACCTCTTGCTCCAGGCTGCTGCGGCAAGAGAGAGCTGGGGGAAGTCATCTCTGCCTGCTGCAGCCCCCGAAAAGGCCTGCACCCCAAACCCCTCATCCCCAGCCCCATCCCAGAGCAAGCATCCCCAGCCAGAGCCCTCACCCCCCACACTCCAACCTTCTGCCCGAGCCCCCTCCTGCACCCCAGAGCCCTCATCCAACCCTGAGCCCCCTCCCACACTCCGAACCCCTCAGCCCCACCCCTGCCACACATCACCTCCATATTGGTGCACATGACAAAATTCATTCCACACATGGATGTAAAAAATTAGAGGGAACATTGATTACCAGTAATTCTGAAGTTGGAATTTACATGATTATATGTGAACTAGAATAGAATCCAGCTCCCCCATAGCTGCTCTGACTTTGCAGCGCTATCAGGAGCGAAAACCTGTATGAGTCATAAAGCTATGCCTCAAAATACCCACAGGAAGCAGATCTATTGATCTTTACTACATGGGTACTTTGCTGATCATACTGGCACTTTAAATATTAATTCCTTCCATACATTTCCATCACTTCACACTGAACAGTTTCAATACAGGTGAAGCTTAAAGATGTTTAGTAATTCTCACATTCTGGTTAGCGGCATAAGCTAATAATGAATGGAACTCAAATGAGCTGGTGACCTTTTTTTAACTAGCCTGTGTGTATCTTTCTCTCAGTAGTATTGAGGTCATTGTAGCTCCATGAATTTCCTTTTGATTATTTTAAGTAATTTGTTATAGTAACACAGGAGGTTACAGGGAGGCCCACTATAGTGAAGGGTGAGGTTGGGTGCGAACTCTGTTTGTGTTTTTTTAATTCCTCATCCTCTCTATCCTTCACAAATGAAGTGAAAAAGTGAAGTTATGAACACTGGAAGGGAGGGGAATGGGAACAAAGAAAAATACATTGTTCTTGGATATAGGTCAAATGGAGCTGCATATAATAGTACATAGCTGTTTATCTTAGATGCTGAAATAAAAAAAAGTAAGGTGGTCGTTGCTATAATATTCCTCATGGAGATAGCCTCTGTTTACATACTGGCCTTTTGAAGCTTGCCCAAAGAGATGAATAGGCGAGAGAGACTGAAAAGGAAAACTTCACACAGTTCTCAAAAATTCCACCAGTGATACAGAAGAGGGGGCATGTCTGAGTTATCATAAAAGCATTATATTTTATGTATTTAACTCATAAGAGGGAAAAAAAATCCCACATTGTGTCAAGTACTACATTGTCATGCTTTCTAGCCACATATTTCAAGTTACTAAGGATTAACAGTCAAGAATTAACAAGCAGGGAGAACTGGAGGTCCTGGTGATGTCAAGGAATTATGACGTGATTGGAATAACAGAGACTTGGTGGGATAACTCACATGACTGGAGTACTGTCATGGATGGTTATAAACTGTTCAGGAAGGACAGGCAGGGCAGAAAAGGTGGGAGAGTAGCACTGTATATAAGGGAGCAGTATGACTGCTCAGAGCTCCAGTACGAAACTGCAGAAAAACCTGAGTGTCTCTGGATTAAGTTTAGAAGTGTGAGCAACAAGAGTGATGTAGTGGTGGGAGTCTGCTATAGACCACTGGACCAGGGGGATGAGGTGGATGAGGCTTTCTTCCGGCAACTCGCAGAAGCTACTAGATCGCACGCCCTGGTTCTCATGGGTGACTTTAATTTTCCTGATATTTGCTGGGAGAGCAATACAGCGGTGCATAGACAATCCAGGAAGTTTTTGGAAAGCATAGGGGACAATTTCCTGGTGCAAGTGCTAGAGGAGCCAACTAGGGGGGGAGCTTTTCTTGACCTGTTGCTCACAAACAGGGAAGAATTAGTGGGGGAAGCAAAAGTGGACGGGAATCTGGGAGGCAGTGACCATGAGTTGGTTGAGTTCAGGATCCTGACACAGGGAAGAAAGGTAAGCAGCAGGATAGGGACCCTGGACTTCAGGAAAGCAGACTTCGACTCCCTCAGGGAGCGGATGGGTAGGATCCCCTGGGGGACTAACATGAAGGGGAAAGGAGTCCAGGAGAGCTGGCTGTATTTCAAGGAATCCCTGTTGAGGTTACAGGGACAAACCATCCCGATGAGTCGAAAGAATAGTAAATATGGCAGGCGACCAGCTTGTCTTAACGGTGAAATCCTAGCGGATCTTAAACATAAAAAAGAAGCTTACAAGAAGTGGAAGGTTGGACATATGGCCAGGGAAGAGTATAAAAATATTGCTCGGGCATGTAGGAATGAAATCAGGAGGGCCAAATCGCACCTGGAGCTGCAGCTAGCAAGAGATGTCAAGAGTAACAAGAAGGGTTTCTTCAGGTATGTTGGCAACAAGAAGAAAGCCAAGGAAAGTGTGGGCCCCTTACTGAATGAGGGAGGCAACCTAGTGACAGAGGATGTGGAAAAAGCTAATGTGCTCAATGCTTTTTTTGCCTCTGTCTTCACTAACAAGGACAGCTCCCAGACTGCTGCGCTGGGCATCACAACATGGGGAGTAGATGGCCAGCCCTCTGTGGAGAAAGAGGTGGTTAGGGACTATTTAGAAAAGCTGGACGTGCACAAGTCCATGGGGCCGGACGAGTTGCATCCGAGAGTGCTAAAGGAATTGGCGGCTGTGATTGCAGAGCCATTGGCCATTATCTTTGAAAACTCGTGGCGAACGGGGGAAGTCCCAGATGACTGGAAAAAAGCTAATGTAGTGCCAATCTTTAAAAAAGGGAAGAAGGAGGATCCTGGGAACTACAGGCCAGTCAGCCTCACCTCAGTCCCCGGAAAAATCATGGAGCAGGTCCTCAAGGAATCAATCCTGAAGCACTTACACGAGAGGAAAGTGATCAGGAACAGTCAGCATGGATTCAGCAAGGGTAGGTCATGCCTGACTAATCTAATCACCTTCTATGATGAGATTACTGGTTCTGTGGATGAAGGGAAAGCAGTGGATGTATTGTTTCTTGACTTTAGCAAAGCTTTTGACACGGTCTCCCACAGTATTCTTGTCAGCAAGTTAAAGTAGTATGGGCTGGATGAATTCACTATAAGGTGGGTAGAAAGTTGGCTAGATTGTCGGGCTCAACGGGTAGTGATCAATGGCTCCATGTCTAGTTGGCAGCCGGTGTCAAGTAGAGTGCCCCAGGGGTCGGTCCTGGGGCCGGTTTTGTTCAATATCTTCATAAATGATCTGGAGGATGGTGTGGATTGCACTCTCAGCAAATTTGCGGATGATACTAAACTGGGAGGAGTGGTAGATACACTGGAGGGCAGGGATAGGATACAGAGGGACCTAGACAAATTGGAGGATTGGGCCAAAAGAAATCGGATGAGGTTCAGTAAGGATAAGTGCAGGGTCCTGCACTTAGGACGGAAGAACCCAATGCACAGCTACAGACTAGGGACCGAATGGCTAGGCAGCAGTTCTGCGGAAAAGGACCTAGGGTTTACAGTGGACGAGAAGCTGGATATGAGTCAGCAGTGTGCCCTTGTTGCCAAGAAGGCCAATGGCATTTTGGGGTGTATAAGTAGGGGCATAGCGAGCAGATCGAGGGACGTGATCGTTCCCCTCTATTCGACATTGGTGAGGCCTCATCTGGAGTACTGTGTCTAGTTTTGGACCCCACACTGCAAGAAGGATGTGGATAAATTGGAGAGAGTCCAGCGAAGGGCAACAGAAATGATTAGGGGTCTGGAACACATGACTTATGAGGAGAGGCTGAGGGAACTGGGATTGTTTAGTCTGCGGAAGAGAAGAATGAGGGGGGATTTGATAGCTGCTTTCAACTACCTGAAAGGTGGTTCCAGAGAGGATGGTTCTAGACTATTCTCAGTGGTAGAAGAGGACAGGACAAGGAGTAATGGTCTCAAGTTGCAGTGGGGGAGGTTTAGGTTGGATATTAGGAAAAACTTTTTCACTAGGAGGGTGGTGAAACACTGGAATGCGTTACCTAGGGAGGTGGTAGAATCTCCTTCCTTAGAAGTTTTTAAGGTCAGGCTTGACAAAGCCCTGGCTGGGATGATTTGATCGGGGATTGGTCCTGCTTTGAGCAGGGGGTTGGACTAGATGACCTCCTGAAGTCCCTTCCAACCCTGATATTCTATGATTCTATGAATTCTTCTGCTTCCTTTCTGAGCAAACCTGATTTCTAGATTAAACCACAGCTCTGTTCCAAGGGCTAATTAATTGAAGGATTAAATAGCCTGTTGGTAAAGAATGGTGTAGATATCTTGGCAGCCTTGATGATATTTCAGCAAAGGCTTCTTATGCAGTACTTAAAGTGGTATAAACCTTTTCTTCCCATTAATGTCATTACTGAATAATTAGCAACCAATGTTTATATTACATTTATAAAAAGACAAATTAAGCTTTTTTATGCATTATGCAGAGATTTTATGCATTATGCTGGAGAAAAATGCCTTTCAATTATGTAAGTGGGATCAGTGGATATTTTGATTGAAACTCCATCTGCCAATGTAGAAATTAGTTCTATTTTTGACAGCATAAGACAACCCCGGTGGAATTAGGCACCAGACTAACTTTTCAGAGTGCATTTTCATGCACCACTTTTGACTCTCCTGGGTAAGGCTTAAGTGTGTAATTTTTCTTGTATACTCTTAGTTGTTAAAGTTTATGATTAAACTTTTCAACTAATCAAAGGAGCCATTCCCATTAATAGCTATGATGAAAACTCTCAAGTTAAGGAGCAAGTACATATTTGTAGACATAATATATTCTCTGCTTTGAAAAATCCGGTTTTGAGCCAAAAAGAGTTGTTAAGGAGTTAGAACAGGGACTGGAAGTCAGGACTCCTGGATGCCATCCTTTAATATGCCACTGACTAGCACTATGACCTTGTGCAAGACTCACACTGAATTTACCCCTTTGGAAAATAGAATACTTTGGATGGAAATCACCATGTCACTCCACTTACTTTTTTTTTTTTAAGAGTATGTCTGCATAGCAACTGGGAGATGTAATTCCCAGCACAGGAATTCCTCAGTTTGAGCAAATGCCTAAAAATAGTGGTGTGGCCAGGCTGTGGTGGCTTAGGCTGGCCATCCATGTACAATCCTGTCTGACCACCTGGGTAAATACTTAAGCTGCTAGACTGAGCTGCCACCTGTGCCACTGCTATATTTAAGCACTAACTCAAGCAGAACTAGTGCATGTATGTCTGTGTGTGCTGGGAATTACACTTCCCATAGCCTAAGAAGATTTGGCGTCTTTCAGGCATCCACTGTCTAGACTGTGCTACCGAAGATGGCTATTATCTTCCTGGCAAACACTGATAGATAAATTAGTTGTTCAGAGCTACTCTCCATAGCCAGCAGATTCACTTTCGCTCTAGGACTAGGTCTTTTCTCCATTATGAGGTTGCCTTCTCAGACCCATACTTGTGAGGCTGGTCATGCAATCATGGAGCCTTCCTGAGTAGTGCATCACATGTGAGGTTGTGTGCATGTCCTTCAAGCCTAATATTCCATTTTCCAAAAGTGTAAATATCCTGGCTTCCATAATAGGGTTCAAGAAATCCTCTTGTCTTGCAAAAATGAGTCACTACAGGCCTATAACTTTGCAGCACCTTTGCAAAGGACTTTCTTTCAAAGGTTTTGTAACAGGTTTAGGGGAATGTTGAGGCAATATTATGCATAACTTTATTACACTCCCTGTCTCCTGCACCTCAGCTTAATTCTTGGCTGAAGCATAGACAAGGATTCTCTCTTTTTTAGGACTTTCCTGAAACCGTTACACAAAGTTAAACTTCAGGGCTGTTTTACTTATCATGGCTTTACGTATGTGTTGTTAATTCTCAGTAGACTTGAAAGGGACTGCCACATAGTTTCTTAATTTGTGTGCATTTAAGATTTTATTATAAGTAGTATAAAGCATTTTAAATAGTATTTGGAATACTATGGCTAACTTTTAAACAAAAACTGCTAGGCAGTAAGTCTGCTAGTGTTCCTTGCATAGATTTCTCCACTTTTAGCATGCATATGCACATACATACACATTCCCCTCTGATCTTACAGAATTATTTCAGTCTTTATAGAGTGACCATAATATATAGTGTCACCTCATCTCTTCACAGCTTGAGAAGAATGGGAGCATCACAATCCTTTTAAACTCTTCAAAACCCTGTTGGGAAATAAACAGTCGGGATCTCCACAGCTTGCATCATTCCAGCCCTTGAGTTAATAGTTGACTGGTCCTACATTAGTGGTGAAACGGAAATCGGCAGCCTGTATCCAAAGTAATGACCCACCCAGCCTTCACATCACACATCTCTTGGTCTCGCATCAATCAGCCTCTGAGTTCATAGGGCTGTCTATATTTAGAATCTTCCAGCCATCCCTCAAGATGCTCTGAGAGGGTAACTGGGTGTGTGACCTGTGTGGTGGCTGGCTGACTTCGAAAACTTCCTGTACAGCTTCAGAAACAGCTACTGAGTAGCCTGGCTAGTAGCTGCCAAACACTAATTTGCTGTGGTGGTATAACCATGTTGGTGCCCAGGATTTTAGAGAGACAAGGTCGGTGAGGCAATATCTTTTATTGGACCAGCTTCTGAGGGTGAAAGAGAGAAGCTTTTGAGCTACTTGGAACGCTTCTTCAGATATAGTTCTGCATGTGTCTGGGCCCTTCTGAGTTGCCCCATCCTGCTCTCTGTATGTGAGCAGAGACACAGTATTTGAACTAATCCTGGTCTCTGCCCCACTGTTTCTCTCCCTTTCTTTGCGCCAAACAAATCAAGTATTGCAGTACAAAGTCTTGCATGGTTTTCTGTTATGGTGAGCCAAGAAGAAGAGCTAAAGACTTGGGTGTTCCTTATTCAGGAGACTCTGTTGGCTGAGGGATCCTGATACTCTCTGTGCCCTTGCAGGCCAGCTCCATCACCTAAGGCCTCTTCTGGTTCCAAATAAGGATCTTTAAAATACGCACAGTAGCAGACTTCATCCCATCTACTGATCCAGGAGTCATAAACTTGCAGATCATATATTTCTATCAAAGAACATAAGGCTTCAGGTCAGATTGTTTTCTTGAAGATACAAGAGGACTATAGATCTGTCAGCAAAGACGACTAAATATAGTCTCATACAGAAATACTCCAGGCTACTAGATCCAGCAGTCGGATCAAATCCTGTCTGGGGGTGTGGTTTGTAGAGAATGGAATTGAGGGATGGTTACAATGGGTGGATATTTATACCCACGGAATATAGGAATGTTTAGTTTAAGGGATATTCACTTGTCGTCTTGTTGTTCACTATCCCAAAAGCTTCTGTAGCCACCTGCTCAGACTCTAATCTTCTACAGCGTACAGCACTAACTTCTGAGAAACAGCTGCATCTTGGGTAAGTCACCTTCTTACCAAGGCGGTCATTAAAACTGAACTGCTCATGATCTGCAAAGTGGGATGAGAGGAATAGTTACTTTAATTGGGATGGATAATTTATTTTGTTAGACCATGGAAACATACCAGTGTAAGCTATACTAACAGCACTTTTAATTTGCTGTAATAGCTGTTTATAACATGTTTTAAATACCCTTTGTTCATACAGAGATATTTAGAGCTTCCTGATCTAAACCACCAGTGTTTACATTTCTAATTGGCTAGAAATATTAAAATCTAGCCAACTGGGGACAGAGGTGAAAGGCATTTCAGCACATTGTAAAATGAAGAGCCTGCCCTGAAGGATTGGCCAAACAGCATCTGGGCAGTGAGACAGGATGAGGTTCCCTTCAAAGTTCAGCAACTTCATCCTTGATCATCCTGCGGAGATTGCTGTGGAATAGTAGAAGGTGGTTACCACTATGACAGAAGTGCCATTTCTCACTTCTTCTAAGACCTGTAAAACCCAGAAAAGGTAGAAGGTGAGGCAAAAGATCAGGCTTGTGTTTTGACATGGGGAAAACCCATGTGCTTGATATTCCAAGCCCATGGTTTTTTGAGTCATCAGTTATGTGTGAAGGTTTTCTGATGGTGTTCCTGGGCTTGTCTTCACTGCAATGTTAGCACAACTTAGTACACGTCTGTTACTGCACTCAAGATAGCCTACCTTCAGTGAGAGAGGCCACACTTCAAAACAACACGAGTTAAAATGAGAGTGTGTGTAACTGCAGTTAGACAACTGTGGCTGGCCCATGCCAGCTGGCTCAGACTAAGGGGCTGTTTCATTGTGGTGTAGACTTCGAGGCTCGGGCTGGAGCCTGGGTTCTAAGACACTGCGAGGTGGGAGGGTCCCCAA
Source organism: Chelonia mydas (assembly GCF_015237465.2). Classification (NCBI taxonomy): domain Eukaryota; kingdom Metazoa; phylum Chordata; order Testudines; family Cheloniidae; genus Chelonia; species Chelonia mydas. The sequence goes on along the minus strand of NC_057853.1, from coordinate 18,814,126 downwards.
GCCCAAACATCTACACTACAATGAAACAGCCCCTTAGCCTAAGCCCTGCAAACCCAAGTCAGCTGGTATGGGCCAACTGCAGGTGTCTGAGTGTAGACTACCCTGAATGATTGTATTAGCTGCTGATGAGTTTGTAACTTGAGCTGTTGCATCACAACTGCATTACTAACTTGAGCATCAGCATCACTCGAGCTTCAAAACCCAACCCCACCACCCTTAACTGGCCAGTTAACTCAAGCTTAAAGCTCCACTTAACTTGAGCTAGAGATTTTTGTGTGTGGACGGAGTCAAGTCAGGGTTAACACTCAAGTTATAGCTCAATCTATCCATTCTGTGAAGATATTACCTGTCTTCCAATATTTGTTTCCCTAAATTGGGGCAATTGCTCATGTTACTATTTGGCAGAGATGCTTACCAAATGTGGAAATTTGATTGGTGGGAATAATTAGCTGGGCATCAGAGTATACCGTGGTGTGGAGCTTTCCAAGGAGCTGAATGTGTGCACTTCAAAAGTTTGTTGGAACCACTGTGAAGTAGATAATGGTTACAAGCCCTGAGATGAACAGTATATGGCCTATCCACAGAGCTGGTGACATGCTCTTGAATGAGAAAAGTGTATAATGCACTATGTTCTCTTGGCACTGATACCCACTTCCATCCTTTGATTGCATACATTACTGACAGCCAAGCTGATTAGCAATTAACTGAACACAGACGCTGTGTTCTGGTACTGTCTGGACAAATAAATTAACGTGTCTTAAAATAAGTTCCTCCCTTGGGGTGGGTCTGCCCTTTGGAGGGGTTATTTGAAGGTCATTTATCATTGAGCAGCTGACCATGAGCCCCCCAAAATGATTATAAGTCACTGCCTTACTTTCAACTAATAATCCCCTAAAACACACAAGGCATCCATTAGTCTTCTAGTTAAGAGGATACAGTTCTTGTCTAAATCCCTTTCCTCTTGGAAGAGGTCTGTATCCATGTTAGAGCCCTCAGAATCTATTCTGTTCCGTCTTCCTCAGAATTAAGACCTTATGGGTACAGTTAACATCCTGGCAAAGGAGGACTGGAAGTTGGTTCCAAGAGCTTGTTGGTGTAGTTTCTAGATTGCCCAGAAGAGGTCATTGCAGATGTACTTGCAGCCTCTGTCCAATTGGGTAGTGAAAAAGACTGAGATTAGCGCTGGTTTTACCGCACTCAATGGCCCCATTTTCAGCCATTCAAAGCTTTCCATAAATGCTTTGATTATAAATAGCTTAATATTTTCAGTTCTGGCAGAAGGGGTGACGGTGGTTTTGTTTGCCAAACTTGTCCATGTAATTCACAACTTTCCACGCTGTAGGTGCTTAAATCTACTTGATTTCTCATTTCTGCATCTGTTAAAGGTCCCGGGAAGTAAAGAATCTCTTTCTCTCCCCCGGCGCCCCCTTTATAGATGGAGAAACTAAGGCAGAGGATACAGTTTGCCCACATTTCCTAGATGAAACTGATGTAAAATGTGGGGTGAGGATTTAGGAGCTCTGGCTTTCAGACCTGTGCTCTGATCATTTGACACTACCTATGTTTTAACAAAACGTTATTTCTTCCCCCTTTATAAAACTTTTTTATATCTGCCCTGATCACTTTCAGGTTGGCAAGAAGCACCTTCCCTCTTGCTTTATTCATTTTCAGAGACCAGGAGCCTAACTTCAGATCTCCTCCTGTCTCTGTCAGTGACTGGAAGTATTTTTAGTGGGCTCAGAAACGTTTGTGATGTGTTCATGTGACAAGGACAGTTCACTTGTTTGGAGTTGCTGTTGATTTCTAGAATATCCATTCAGGGCTTTTGCCAACATACACAGGGTACTCCTGTTTCATATTACAGTGACACTGCTTTGTCAGGGTAGAATTCAGCCCAGCATGGCTGGAGCCTGTCTCTGCTAACCTCATTCCATAGTACAGCATGTTCAAGCTAAGGAGAGGCATTTGCGTAGACTGCAAATTCCTTCACTTACTTCAGAACCAGTATGGAAACCTCAATGACTTCTTCTGAAACAGTATGTTTTTTCTTTTCTCCTCAAATGTGATGATATTGAGTTGTAAATATGGCTAGTTTACTAGATAGACATGAATAGGCAATGAATATCTAGGCTCAGCATTTCTGTCAATCACCGCTTACAACTTTGGTATTTGCGCTCTAAAATTCTGTATAATAGCTGCTATTTACTACTATGAATGAAACAAAATTAAATAAATATCATGTACTTTCCCTTGTGTGACTAAATAACCACATTTCTTAATTTCTTTGGATTTTTGAGGAGAGAGACTTGAAACTTGTATATTGCCGTATCTGTTGTTGCCCCAACTCTGAGTATTAAAAACTAGAAAACCAATTGTGCTATTGATGGACTACTTGTTTTTGAAAGGTTTGTTCAGTTTTACTGTGTGGGTGGCTCTCGTGATGAGAAGTGGCTCGTGTGCAAAATAAAGCTGTTTTGGTTCCATGACTTATTAGAAATCATTTTTAATTCAAAAGGTCCTTGTCTTTTGGCTCCTTGTTAGGGCTGTTTCGGCTACGGTAAGTGACTTTTTTTTCCCTTGATAGCTGAAGTCAGACTTTTCTGCAGCAGTACGCAGCAGAGATGCTGAACTTGCGTCTCAGGCAGCATAGAATGTTCAGAATTGGACAAAAAATGCCAAGCACAGATTTGCCTGCCAGTAAGTCCAGAAGAAGCAAATATACTTGCATTAATATTTAGGATTGTTTTTTTTTAAATAGCATAAAATCTATTCTTATGTAGGCAGTTTATTCACATAGCTCCTTCCTCTTCAAGCCAAGAATCTACCTCTTCTGGCGTCCCTCCACCTGTGTCCTGGTTTTACAAGCAGTCTTTATGGATGACTTTGAAACCAGGTGCTTGAACAATAGAACAGTGATGCTTCTCCAACTCCTGGCAAGTAGTATTGTCTTCTTAAAACTAGATGAAGATTAAGTTATTTTTGCAGTAACTCAAATTGTCTGTTAATGCTACTGGCAGTGAAAATACTCAATGTTTACTAGTTTGTGGGATCCAAATAAAGATTTTTCCACACAGTGAGTTTAAACTTAATTTATTTTCTGTCTTAACAGTTAATGTTTTCAGTGTAAGCTTTGTTTGAAACAGTTGGGTTTTTTATGCTCCTTCTTTTGAGTCAGCAATACTGACACATCTCCATTTGTTCAGAGGTTATAAAAGGTCAGCCTGCTGTGGCTGCATCTAGCTTAACATCCAACTACAACTTGTATCAAGAAATGTCAGAGAGGGAGGGGTGGAGGAGTGGCTGCAAATAAATGGAGATCCATAGGAATGAAAATGACATACTGTATTGGCCTCTGTGTTCTTGCTTGCGGAGCACAGAGCTGCTTTGTTGGGACAGAATGTGAAAATAGCCAAAGCATTTAAACTATTTGCTTTTATTTGAGTATGCTTTCTTTTATATTGCTCTGATAAATCACCAGACTAGAAAGTTGAGCCGTTACAACCCCAAAGGTGACTTGCAAAGAAAGAAATTGGGCTTGTGCATATTGTTTTTTATGATTTATAAAGAAGGCCTGAAAATTTAAAAAATAATTGTTTTGGTGTTTTGAATTAGAAATTCAGATGATGTCTAGGCTGGCAGGCTCTGGCTGGAGAACTAGTGTGAGAGACTAATGAAAGCTGAGTTGTTTAGAGGGGGAAGGACCTTTCAATCCATCTGCTAAAATCTTTTTGGTGATACCTATGTAATTTAGTGAGTCATCTTTTGACTAAGGAAGTTTTTGTTAAAAGATTCAGCACCTTCATTCCATTCAACTGAGATCTCTCAGTAAACAGCCTACTGCTACTAATAGTTCTCTCAACATCAAGAAAGATCATCCTTTGCAGTCCTCATATTTCTAAAGTTTAGAAGAAAAAGGGACGGGGGAGCACTTTGCAGGTCACCTTTAAAGGAAGGAAAATCATTTTATTGCTGAAAATAATTCCAGAGTTGGGATCTGTGCATTAAGAAAATGTTTATCTTTGGTGTTGCAGTTCTGAGATTCTTATACTAGGTCACTAAGAAGTCTCAGCACAGGACAAGGCAGATAGCAATGAACAACATGGCCATTACAAAACAGGAATTTACAGCTCCCTTATATTGGTGACACATGCTATTCACTCTGGGGATTAGTCTCAATTTGAAGCCATAGTATTAGTTCTAATCCTGTGGATCTAGTTGATAATCTGCCAAATAGTCAATGTGAACTGTAGTCTGGTTTTGCAGAGAGAGTGTAATATCCAGTGTGACTCACTGTTTGCTAGCTCACATTACCCTATGCTTTTGTACATGGTACCGTGAAACACTATGGAGAGATGATCATAAACTAAAATCAGAAGGAAATATTTAAACACCATATTTAAAACGAGAAGTGACTTCATTGTTTGTAGGGTGGCAGGAGGGGAAGTTGTTCCAGGGATGTGGAAGAAGCTGTAGTAAGAGCACCCTTCTTTCCTGTTTTGGAAAATTGTGGGAAGGGAACTTAAAGGAGACCAAAATAGGAGAACCGGTTTGAGGATGCAGGGAGTGTGTTGATCTGGTAGCCAGACATAAAATGCAGCACACCCTCATAAAGAGTGTAAGATCATTTAGAATTGGATTTAGAGCTAGACAGGAAACAATAACAAGTATTTGTACTCTATGGGTATGTCTACACAGCAAAGAAAAACCTGCAGCTGGCCTGTGCCAGCCAAATTGGGCTAGGGCTGAGGGGTTGTTTTGTTGCTGTGTAGACTTCCAGGCTTGGGCTGAGGCCTAGGCTCTGGGATTCTCCTACCCAGCGGGCTCCTAGAGCCCGGGCACTAGCCGAAGCCCGGAGGGCTATGCAGCAATGAAACAGCTCTGCAGCCTGAGCCCCACAATCCCGAGTTGGCTGGCACAGGCCAGCCATGGATTTTTCTTGTCTGTGTAGACGTACCCTAAAGGTGAGCTGCTGCTGCTGCTTCCTCCTGGAGTGAAAGGAGTGTGGCCACAGCACTGAGGATGCTTTCTTGGGGCAGAACTGGGATTTAGGGCTTGCCTTCACATGCAAGTGGAGTGCTTGCACTGGTGTATTTGCACCACCATAGCGCTTTATTGAAGACTCTACTGCGCTAACAGGAGAGCTTCTCCCATGCCATGGTTAACCCATCTCCCTAAGAAGTGGTAGCTATATAAGACTGTAAAATACAAGTCTGTAGTGTAGACCTGGCCTTAGAAAATCATGATGAATGGATGGTAAAGATTTCAGAAGGGGGCGTAAGAAGTTCTGGCAATTTTCCAGAGATAAGATATCTGCAAGAAAGCTGTAAGAGAAAAAGGCATTTCATGGTCAAAGATGACTCCAAAGATTTCTGACCTTGAGAGTGGAGATGAGAATGACAGTCAGACCAAAGGACTTTTTACCTAAAGGAAGACTTTCTCATAAAGCATGCAGTAAGTTGTGGTTGATACACTCCAAAGCTCACAAGCGGATGGGGGAACAGAACAGGTAACCAAGGATGAAACTAGTTTGGAGATATCCCAGAGGAAGATGGAAGATGGTTAAGAGTACAGAGCCAAGAACAGAACTTTCATGCTATTCCATAAGAGAGGGGAAGACTTAAAGCCTAACCCGTAAATGAGAGGGAAGCATTTGAAGAGGTGGGATTCAAACCAGTTGGAGACAATGTTCTTGTTCACTAATCCATAGTATTGAAAACTGTCCTGACATGGAGAGTGAGGAGAGAGAAGTAAAACCTGATGTCTCCTCCTTTATCAGCATCTTAATTCCACATACATCATTTTAGAAATCTCTTCTTTGTCACGAATGTGTCTTGCTTGCATTTAACTTCATCTACACTTTGCCCTGTGGACCAACAGTTATGTGGGATGAAGAGGGTGCATATTTCAGGGAAAGACTGGTGGAGGAGGAAAGGGTTAAAGAAAAACAGAAAAGAAACATACATTTTAGATAATCTGAGGGCCAGTCAACAGTTAGTGAGAATGGGATGGAACCTCTGTCAGTGAATTGAGTTTTAACAGATCGCTGGTAATAGCTGATCTTATTGTCAACTTCTATCAGAGGCTTTTGTCCATGTCACTAGTTAGTCAGGTGAAACTTCATACGCTTCTGGGATAAGACCCTCCGTTCAGGGTGCCGTGTCTATGCTTAAACTGCTACAGCGGCACAGCCAGCTGTTCTCCTCTTGGCATAGGTAATGCATCTCCCAGAAAAGGTAACTTTGTCGACAGAAGAATTCTTCCACCAGCCTAGTGCTATCTACACCAGGGGTTAGGTTGGCATAGTTACATCTCTTGGGGTGGGGGAGGTTGATTTTTTTTCCCCCATGCCTGAGAGACGTATCTATGCCAATGTAAATTCCGAGTGTAGACCAGCCCTGAGTTTAGCAATTAGGCCACGTTGGGGATTAATTCAGCAATGAAGTCTTGCAAATTATTCCTAATCTTTTTTTTGAAAGAAAAATTTGAAGAGAAATTACTGTATGCCAGTCACTGACTTTACATGGCCAGTGTTTGGATTATGCAATAGGCTGTCAAAGAGATTCTGATCAATACTTAGCACTGAACACTATCTCTGAAGTTTTACAACAGCAACAAAATTTTCTGATATTCTCTGTGTAATCAGTGTCCTAGTTTATAGTTTAAATTCACATGCTTGGTTTTTGTAATCTGAGGTAATGGAGTCTTTCTAGATGATTCATTCATGGCTAATTTACAGCTCATCGTAGATCCTTTTTAGACTGGCATGAAGTTATTAGCAACTAATGCATGGTCTTAATCAAATGTTAGTTTAATTACAGTGAGCAACTCTGGCAAATGGACTTTGGTTAATGTGAAAATTACTTGCTGACGTAAAGGTTTCATTAGTCTTCCTGCTAGTAATATTTTTGTAGAGATTTGCTCTGCGGGTACCAATGTTATGCTGTATATCTAACAAAATGATCTGTTGCTTCAGATTTTCACTTACGCAGTGTTTTTAGCCCAGTCCATTGTTGGTAAAACAGCAGTCATGTGAACATTAACTAGTGCAACAGAAAAAAAAATAAACCCTGTACTGATGCTTTGCATGGGAATTCTGGCTCCATAATCTTTGGCAGGGGCATGGTACTCCTTTAGAATCATGAAAGACTTTCTGGGAGCATTTTATTTTTACTTGATTAGAAAATTCTCTAGTTACTTACTTTTAAGCAAATCTGAGCAGTATTCATGAATGTAAACTACACTGCACACAGCCCAGGAGCTTTAATTGATTGTAGGGCGATTTTTGCTTCCTTGTCTTAGAGCAGAGGTTCTCAGACTCTGGTCCGCAGACCACCAGTGGTCTGAGAGCTCCATTCAGGTGGTCCGCGGATAGTTCCCTTTAAGGTGCGTGCCTGGGTGGCTGCACATGAGAGAATGAAGGGCCACCCACCTTATTAGTGGAGCTGCACAGGCGTGGCCCCACTAATTAGGTGCCTGGACCCTGGAGAAGACACAGATATAAGGTGAGGTGGTGGCCTTGGGGGATATAGAGGGTAGGTGGGAGGGGGCAGTGGGCTGAGAAGAGGGGGTGGGGGGAATTTGGGACATGCAGGGCTGCGGCAGCCAGAGAAAGAGGTGACTTTCCCCAGCTCCAGGGCTGCAGTTGCCAGGGAGAGAGAGCCTGCCTTCCGAGCCTCAGCTTTGTGGCGGGGGAGAGAGGGCACATCCATCGCGTTAGAAAGGTAAGACTACTGATACTAAAATGAGTTGTGTTTTTTTATTTGTAGAACAAAAAAACTTTTAATTAAGTTTTTTTAATATAGCGCTTTACAATAGTTAGCTAACGGTACAAACAACATTTGGAAAGATAATTAAGTGGTCCACCGAGAACCTCACCAATTTTCAAGTGGTCTGCGGAAAAAAAAAAAAAGTTTGAGAACCACTGTCTTAGAGCATTCACTCTGCTCTGTGCCTCCTTTAGACGATCAGTGAATTCAGAAACTGAAACAGTCTTCGTTTCCCTCTAGTAACTCTAGTAAAATATAATATTATGGCAAGTCTCTATTAGAGGAGCAGAGCACAATCCATATCAATTAGAATTATGTTTAGACTCCACAATGAAGGATATTTCAAAAATATCTAGGATAGAAATGAAAGATTAAACCTATTCGGAAATACTTCATCCCATCACTGTAGTGTGTTAAGTTGCAACTTTATCGGTAACTGTAAGTCCCTGGCACTATTAGAATAATATGTAGTCATTTATACGGATGGACTGGGCATCTAGTCTTGACTGTGGCTTCTGTGAGATCCATGGTGACATTACAAAGTATGCTTTAAACCCCTGTTTTGTGTTGTACAGTGTAAAGAATTACTTGCTTGTGAGGAAGGATGGAAAGAATGTATACAGGATGGCTCTGGTAGGTTAGCAGTCTTTCAGTCCCAATGAAAAGGTCAACTGTAACTTAACTGTTTTAGTTTTTGAAGTTTAAAGACTATGGACTCATTTTCAACTTGCTTATCTAAATAGGAACCCTTAAAAATATACCTGAAATGGAAATTGGGTAACATAGCAATTTGATTGCTCAATTTTGGAATTGGGTGCTAACTATGATAAGTATTGAAGCTAAAATAGAGTACCCATAACGATGAGCATAAAAAAGGTACTATAAATCAGGTTCTCCTATTTGCCCCATTGCATAATACTAGAGCATCCAATGAAGTGGAAAGGTGACAGAGGAAAGTCTGTGGAAGAGGAATTTCATTTTTATTGTGTTAAATATCTTGTGGCAATGAATTTCACCGGTTTATATGAAAGGCTTTTTAGTGGGATTAAAAAATTATATCCTTCTGTAGGAAAAATGAGAACATCCACAGTTGCATTTAAATAGGTTCCAAAAGAAATGTAGGCATTGTCTTCATGGGGAAACTATAGCAAAATAAGCTATGTTGAGAATTTAAAGCACAATAGCTATTCTGTGTTAGCTTTCCTGCAGGTACTCCTTTTCTGTGCTAAAGCTATGACTCTGCAGCCCGGTAGTTCGGATTCTGGAGGGAGGGGAGTGAATTGCAGCACTCATTAGCGTGACCCCACCGTAATTCCCCCATGTGGACACCACAGGTGCGAAACAAGATACCTGTTTCTGTTAAGGTAAGTTCCTTTTTAGTTCATGCCTCCGGTGATCATATGGGTGTTACAGTACAGCATGCTAATAGTGCACACTGCAGTTCACACCCCCATAATCCAAACTACAGGGCTGTGTAGACAAACCCTCTGTGTGCACTTTTTGGCACTTTAGCCTTAATCTTCTTACAAAATGGATTAAACTAAACTGCAGAAAGGTACATTTAGCCCTGGTCTACACTACAAGTTTAGGTTGAATTTAGCAGCGTTAGATCGATTTAACCCTGCATCCGTCCACACAATGAAGCCATTTTTGTCGACTTAATGGGCTCTTAAAATCGATTTCTGCGAGGGGATTAGTGCTGAAATTGACATCGCTGGGTCGAATTTGGGTTAGTGTGGACGCAATTCAACAGTATTGGTCTCTGGGAGCAATCCCATGGTGCTCCATTGTGACCCCTCTGGACAGCACTCCCAACTCGGATGCACTGGCCAGGTACACAGGAAAAGCCCCGCGAACTTTTGAATTTCATTTCCTGTTTGGCCACCGTGGCATGACCACACAGAGCTCATCAGCAGAGATGACCATAGAGTCCCAGAATCACAAAAGAGCTCCAGCGTGGACTGAACAGGAGGTACTGGATCTGATCACTGTATGGGGAGATGAATCCATGCTATCAGAACTCGTTCCAAAAGATGAAATGCCAAATTTTTGAAAAAATCTCCCAGGACATGAAGGACAGAGGATATCACAGGGACCCGCAGCAGTGCCTTGTGAAACTTAAGGAGCTCAGGCAAGCCTACCAAAAAACCCAAGAGGCAAATGCCCGCTCGGGGTCAGAGCCCCAGACAGGCCGCTTCTATGATGAGCTGCATGCAATTCTAGGGGGTGCCCCTACAACTACCCCACACCTGTATGTGGACTCGTGCAAGGGAGTCTCACACAACAGGGATGAGGATTTGGGGGACGAGGAAGATGATAGCATACACCAGGCAAGCAGAGAAACCGTTCTCCCCGACAGCCAGGAACTGTTTGTCACCCTGGAGCCAATACCCTCCCAACCCGGGCTCCCAGACCTTGAAGGCGGAGAAGGCACCTCTGGTGAGTTTACCTTTGTAAATATAATACACAGTTTAAAAGCAAGCGTGTTTAATGATTAATTTGCCCTGAAGTCTTGGGATGCATTCGCAGCCAGTACAGCTACTGGAAAAGTCTGTTAACGTGTCTGGGGATGGAGCGGAAATCCTCCAGGGACATCTCAATGAAGCTCCCCTGGAGGTACCCCCAAAGCCTTTTCAAAAGGTTTCTGGGGAGGGCAGCCTTGTTGCATCCTCCATGGTAGGACACTTTACCATGCCAGGCCGGTAGCACGTAGTCTGGAATCATTGCATAAGAAAGCATGGCAGCGTGTGGTCCCAGTGTTTGCTGGCATTCAAGCTCCATCCATTCTTTATCTCTCTGTTATCCTCAGGAGAGTGGTGATATTCATGGTCACCTCGTTGAAGTAGAGGAATTTTATTAAGGGGACATTCAGAGGTGGCTGTTCCTGCTGGGCTGTTTGCCTGTGGCTGAAAAGAAATCATCCCCCCTGTTAGCCACGCGGTGGGGGGAGGGGTGAAGCAATCATCCCAGAGAGAATTGGGTGTCTGGGGGTGGGAGGGGGGGTTAGTTGGGTTTGTGCTGCACGTTAACCTGAAAACATCAGCCCCTCCTTTTAAATGGCCAGTGTGTCTTTTTCAATTTTACTCTCCCTTTTCTTCCTCCTGCAGTTGCAAATGTTTCAATGCTGCCACCAGCATCTCCATCCTAGAGGCTAGTGCAGATAAGAAGGTGAAAAAAACACACTCGCGATTAAATGTTCTGAGCTCATGCAGTCCTCCCGCACTGAAAAAGCCCAGCAGAATGCGTGGAGGCAGACAATGGCAGAGTCCAGGAAAGCACAAAATGAACGTGAGGACAGATGGCTGGAGCAACAGGAAAGGTGGTGGCAGCATGATGAGAGGAGGCAGGATGCAATGCTGAGGCTACTGGAGGATCAAACTGATATGCTCCGGCATATGGTTGAGGTGCAGGAAAAGCACAGACCGCCACTGCAGCCCCTGTGTAATCAACCACCCTCCTCCCCAAGTTCCATAGCCTCCTCACCCAGACGCCCAAGAGCGTGGGGGGGAGGGGACGCACTCTGGGCACCCAACCACTCCAGCCCAGAGAACTGCCCAAGCAACAGAAGGCTGGCTTTCAATAAGTTTTGAAGTGCAGTGTGGCCTTGTCCTTCCCTCACCTATGCGGTCCCACCAGTCTGTCTTGTTTCCTGGGCCCAGAATCGGCATTCCACGGCATGAGCCTGCCCCATTGCCACCAGGATGGTGCACTCGTCACCACGCTGCCATTGCCTCCTCACCTGCTTTTGCAGGTCCTGGTTCTGCAAATACTTCATGATGATGCGCGAGGTGTTTACAATGCTCATAACTGCCGCGGTGATCTGAGCGGGCTCCATGCTTGCCATGGTATGGCGTCTGCAGGAGAGCAGAGTTGCAAGGGAAGCGGTGGTTGGATGACCAGTTTTGCAGACCTACTGCACCGTCTGCTGCCAGGACACAACAGCTGAGGGGGCTGCACGCTTGCCGTGGTATGGCGAGACAAGAGCAGCCGAGCAGAGTTGCAGCGGAAGCAGCCCTGTGAGACCACCAGGAGAGCAGAGTGGCAGCAGAAGTGGTTGTTAAATGACGATGGTTTGCAGACCTACTGCACCGTTTGCTGCCAGAACACAACAGCTGAGAGGGCTGCACGCTTGCCGTGGTATTGCAAGCTGAGCAGAGTTGCAGTGGAAGCAGCCCTGTGAGACCACCAGGAGAGCGGAGTGCCAGCGGAAGCAGTGGATGACGATGGACATATAGAGGACTTGCGAGGTGGATTCCTAGCATCAGGAGAGCAGAGTGGCAGCGGAAGCAGTGGTTCGATGACGACGGTGAGCAGTCCTACTGCACCATCTGCTGAAATCAGTATGGTGCCCACACAGAAAAAAGGTGCAAAACGATTGTCTGCTGTTGCTCTCACAGAGGGAGGGGCAACTGACAGCATGTACGCAAAACCACCTGCGACAATGTTTTTGCCCCATCAGGCATTGGGAGCTTAACACAGAATTCTAATGTGCAGCGGATATTGCGGGAAATGTGGGATAGCTACCCACAGTGCAGTGCTCCGAAAGTCTACGCTAGCCTCTGTACTGTGGACGCACTCGGCCGGCTTAATGCGCTTAGTGGGGAGACACACAACTGACTGTATAAAATCGCTTTCTAAAAAATTGACTTCTATACATTCGACCTAATTTCGTACTGTAGACATACCCTTAGTGTAGAATAAGTGTTCACACAAGGAGCTATGTTAGGACATAGATATTCAGGCCTGTCTGTAAAGGCCTATACGCTAAGAATTTAGGTGTATTCTTATTACTTAGCTAGTTATAGAGGTATAAAAGAATCAAAATCGCTGTCTGCCAGTGTAAGGGCCTTCTCTTACTGTGACAATCTGATGCCCTGTTCTTAGGCTAAGGCCTTTGGCTAAACAGCAGAGGCAGCCATAAGCTGGGAAGCGAACGGTCACATCCTCACATTCCAAACTAGTCACATTGAAATAAGGTGCTCTTGGGCTGTTAGGCATTATCAGGACAGGATTGTATACCTATTACCTTCAGAGAAAGGGAAGAAAATGTAAAAGGAAACTTAGTTTGATAGCATTCTGTTTGGCAAGAACTCACTTATCAATAGCTGGGATGTGAAATCCTCATTTCTCTGTTCTATCACTGTAGTCCACACTTTTCTGTTTGTATAATCTCTGTCTGGTTCTGTGATTGTTTTTGTTTGCTGTATAGTTAATTTTGCTGGGTGTAAATTAATTAAGGTGGTGGGATATAATTGGTTAAATAATGATGTTACAATATGTTAGGATTGGTTAGTTAAATTTCAGTAAAATGATTGGTTAAGGTAGCTAAGCAGAACTTAAGTTTTACTATATAGTCTGCAGTCACTCAGGAAGTAAGGGGGGAATGGGGGTGGGGAAATTGGAATCATGTTTTGCTAAGGGGGGAATGGGAACAGGGACACAGGTAAGGCTCCGTGGTGTCAGAGCTGGGAAGGGGGACACTAAGGAAGGAAACTGGAATCATGCTTGCTGGAAGTTCACCCCAATAAACATTGAATTGTTTGCACCTTTGGACTTCGGGTATTGTTGCTCTCTGTTCATGCGAGAAGGACCAGGGAAGTAAGTGGGTGAAGGAATAAGCCCCTAACAAGCTAGTGCAGAATAGCTATTCTGACCCTATTTCCTGCGTAGCAAGCCCTTAGAAGGGATCTAAAGCCTGTTCCGTGGCATTAGTTAGTTTCTAATTGAGGGCGCAGGGAGGTGGGGGGGAGAGGAGGGAGTTCCCCTATGGGCAAGTTAATAAATAATGAAGCCTCTGGTACTAGCTGCTGTCTGATCCAGGATGGCAATTCCTTTGTTCCTGTTTAGAATTAGAAGGTTGCATACTTCATTGCTTCTGCAGACCGCTCTCATTGTGCACACCAGGGGTTTTCTGTCTCCCTCCCTGCCCCCATTCTCCTCCATTTCCCCTTCATCTCTTCCACCCCCACCCCCCTACCCCACCCCCGTTATTTCTTTTTTCTGACTCGAAGATAGGCCATTTAGGGTGTCAACATTTTAAATGCTCTTGGGATGATGGGCAAAGCTGAGCTGGGGGGTGTTATGATGGAGTTATAAGGTGTTAATGGTTTCAGAGTAACAGCCGTGTTAGTCTGTATTCGTAAAAAGAAAAGGAGTACTTGTGGCACCTTAGAGACTAACCAGTTTATTTGAGCATGAGCTTTCGTGAGCTACAGCTCACTTCATCGGATGCATAGCATATCGTGGAAATATCGTGGAAGGTGTTAATGGTTTCATTACTAGGTCTTTGATCTGTATGCAGTCACAGAGGTGGTTGAAGCTGCTGAGTCTGCTAACCAAAGGCTGGGGCTCAGCATGTCTCTCCCTTTTAGTTTTCCTATTTTCAGCAAAATCCATACGATTCTGCCCACTGGTGTCTAGACCATGTCCCTAAAATTGTGGAATTGATTGGATGCACCATTCAAACATCATATTACATACAAAGAAATATCATCATACAAAGAAATGTCATCAAGTTGAGTGTAGGGCCTCAATTCGCTTGGCCAATTAGCCCACTTAGGTAGTGTATGAAGAGACACATTGGAGGAATCCTGTGTGAGTATAGAGATTACAGTTCATTGATTAGGAATTCCTGGAGTGAACAGTCTCATCTTTTCCAAGCAATGTCTAATCTGAAATGATTAATGGGTCACTTTGTCTTTGTGAACTGAAGGGATTAATTAACTATTAAGAAAGGAATAGTATAATGCGTGCTGGGGGGCAAAATTTAGATAAGTGACCTGTGATGATTGGCCATTAATCCTTATTAACAATAAAATTCAGTTATATATCACTACACATCCACAGATTTACAAGCACTTTACAAAGGAGGATTTTATTATTTCCATTTTACAGATGAGTAAACTAAAAAACAGGGAGGAGGGAGGTGAAGTGATTTCCCAAATTCATAAAGCTAGTTAACTGCAGAGTGGGGAATAAAATCCAAATAATAGCCAAAAGGGATAGAGATTTTTATGTTGCCAAATGACAGTTGTAACAGATAGGTGACATACAAATTTTTCACATTGAGCTGGGATCTAGAAGTGTGATAGTGATTCCATTATGAGCTGCAGAAACCAGTTTGGGTGTGGGAAGGGAACAAATTTGAACATTGACTTTTCACTCCGGTCAGTAAAGGATCATTAGTCTTTCTTAGGAGATATCACTTCACTCCACAGGAGGTGCTTAGCTAGAAGGAAAGGGAAAGAACCCAGAAAGTTCCATGGCAGTTGGAAAGTTGATTGTGGTGAGGGTGGACTCCATCAGCAATGCACAGCCCAAGACACACCCTGAGTACTGACAGTGGGTATGAGGCCTCAAGTCTGGAGAAATATAAGGTAATTTTGAGATGCCTCCTTCCAGCTAATGGAATTTAGCCCATAAAATTATAGAAAGTGGGTGTATTGTAGGTTCCAGCAGTAACAGACAAACCTGTCTGAAGAGAGAACCACTATCGGCTTAGTATCAACATTAAGATCATAGTAAAATAAAGGACAGCTATGTGGCTTGAAGGCATGTAGCACTAGGCTGTGTGTCTAGGAAATCTCAGAATGCTTTTTAGTTGTACCCCTTCAGGTAGCTGGGAATTCAGCCCCTTTCTTGAAGCGCTACCTTCTCTCCACCTGGCAATTGCTGAACTCTGCAGTTTTTACCTTTTGATAGCAGGCTTGGGAGACAACCAGCAGAGCAGCTCTAAAGTGATCATTTTGCGGCCTCTTGCTGAAGTTGCAAATCTCTTTCTGAGGAAGGCATGATTTTAGCTCTGTTCATGTTCTCTTTTGACTTTCTTTCATTGCTGTGGAGGTAGCAAGTTCAGTACTGCCTCTGAAGCAAGGTGAGCTGGTGGATCCCATTACTGCTGAATGGAGATTTGGTTATGGTGAAGGAGAATGGGTTTACCTTGCCAAGCCTCTCCAGGAAAAGAATGATGAGAATGGGACCACCCCTAAAAACATTGGCGGTAGTAGGGATTGCAGGTCACTGAATCCTCCTCCCTCTACCACTAAGACAACAAAAGATCAGGGTATTTAGGCCTGTTGGAAATGTTTTGAGCAGGGAAGTTGTCAAACAGGCCCATTTCCAGCCCCAAACAGAGCAAGTTCCCAAACCTCAGCTGCCTTTTGGATTGGTATTGAACCCTGAGACTAGAACTGAAAGGTCCGTGTGAAAGACTCCTTTGTACTGTAGCCAAATGCTATTCTGCATTATGCCAATATACATTATTTGTAGGAAAATACTGTAATTGTGTGTCTGAAACAGAACTTCAGCAGCACTAGTGATGTATCTTCCACATACTGTGTAGTAATCAGGACCTTCACAACCCTGGCCCTACCTATATTAGAGGAGTTTTTCAAAAATGTCTTGCCTTTGCTAATACTGGTTCAGCTCCACTGGCAGTCTGCAACATCAGAAATCCCTTCTTTAAACTGGCTGCCAGCATTTTCAAGCACCATGTCATAAACCAGGGGTGGGCAAACTACTGGCCACATCCGGCCGATCAGACGTTTTAATTGAGCTCCCGCTGGGGAGAGGGTTCTGGAGCTTGCCCTGCTCCATCACTCCAGCCGGGGAATGGGGTCGGGGGCTTGCCCCTCTATGCGCGGCTCCCAGAAGCAGTGGCATGTCCCCCATCTGGCTCCTATGTGTAGGAGCAGCCAGGGTGTCCACAATCCACACACTACCCCTGCCCCAAGTGCCACCCCCACAGCTCCCATTGCCCGGGAACTGCGGCCAATGGGAGCTGCAGGGGCGGCGCCAGCAGACAAGGCAGCATGCAGATCCGCCTGGCCAGTGCTGCACCTCCACGTAGGAGCCGGAGTGGGGACATGCTGCTGCTTCTGGGAGCTGCTGGAGGTAAGCAGCGCAGAGAGCCTGCATCCCTGACCACCTCCCATGCCCCAACTGCCTCATCCCCCTCCCGCACCCCAACTGCCTCATCCCCAGCCCCACACCAGAGCCCTCATTCCCAACCCCACCCCAGAGCCTGCACCCCCAGCTGGAGTCCTCATCCTCTCTCTCTCTCTCTGTCACACACACACACCCTTCAACCCCCTGCCACGCCTGGAGCCCCCTACCGCACTCTGAACTCATTTCTGGCACCAACCTCAGAGCCCGTATCCCCAATCAGAACCCTTACCCCCTCCTGCACCCCAGCCCCCAATTTTGTGAGCATTTATGGGCCGCCATATAATTTCCATACTCAGATGTGACCCTCGGGCCAAAACGTTTGCTCACCCTTGGCATAAACCCTGCTCAGAACATGTCTAAAGCATGATCAGCAGCCAGCTATGATGGTACTCCCAATTTTGCTAACACTGGTAAAGTCGAACTGTTAGCAATGATCAGGAATATTTGAAAAATTCCCTTGTATAGACAGGTTTCAGAGTAACAGCCGTGTTAGTCTGTATTCGCAAAAAGAAAAGGAGTACTTGTGGCACCTTAGAGACTAACCAATTTATTTGAGCATAAGCTTTCGTGAGCTACAGCATCCGATGAAGTGAGCTGTAGCTCACGAAAGCTTATGCTCAAATAAATTGGTTAGTCTCTAAGGTGCCACAAGTACTCCTTTTCTTGTATAGACAGGGCCTAAAATGATCTTCCTCTTTACACAAACTTTAGTCTCTTAACTTAGTATAGGGAGCCCTCTAGTGGCTAATTATAACCATAACCACATTTTGTAGCTTGAAAGTGGGAAGTTGGGTGTCCCTTATTTAGACACCTGGGATTTGAATTTGTTAATAATGTACCCTCCCTCACTCCCTTGATATTCAGGGTGCTGCACAGTGACTCAAGCTAAAATGATTATTAAAAACACTTTAAAATGCAAGAGGGACACCTTGCTAAGATAAGAGAACTGTTTATGGGAGTCTGTACAGGAAGAAGGGACAGGTTCCATACATGAGACTAACCATAATTATATTTTTTTAAAAACTTTGAAGATAAGTGGAGAAAGGGTTTCATATGGGGGTTAATAATGGGGTGAAGAGACTGGGACAGATGACTAGGAGTAGCAAGCGCCTGAAATCCTTAAAAGACAGATGGAGTTGACTATGAATATCCATCTAGATAAAGTTCAAGGAAAAAGTCCCTGATATAGTGAGAACCCTAAATGTCTGATCTTAGATTAGAAGGTAAATATTAAATAACATGCATGTTTAATATAAAGTTCTCCAGACTAAAACTCCACCATTTGAAAGTCTACGTAATAACTCGATTATTTCTTGCATGCTGTTTCCTAACTTGCATATATGCCAGTGGGAAGTTACAGGGGTTTGTTTTTAAGCCTCTGCAGCCTTTCTGGGTTACAATAAGCATGGAAATAGACTGTCATCTTTGTGTTTGGGGGGTTATGTGGGTCAAGACCAGATCTTGGTGATTAGTTCCTCTTGCAACAGTGTAAAAAGTACTAATTACAACGTGATTAAACAAAGCATTTTACAAGATGTCTGGTATCACTGAGATTATAGATGCTGTGAGTAATTGGGTTTGATTGTTAATTCTTTGTGGACTATCAGAGCTCTAGTTACTGAAAGGTTTCAGAGTAGCAGCCATGTTAGTCTGTATCCACCAAAAGAAAAGGAGGACTTGTGGCGCCTTAGAGACTAACAAATTTATTTGAGCATAAGCTTTCGTGAGCTACAGCTCACTTCATCGGATGCATTCAGTGGAAAATACAGTGGGGAGATTTCTATACACAGAGAACATGAAACAATGGGTGTTACCATATACACTGTAAGGAGAGTGATCAGGTAAGGTGAGCTATTACCAGCAGGCGAGTGGGAGGGAAAAAACCTTTTGTAGTGATAATCAAGGTGCCCGCCCTGCCCCGCCCTTCCCCTCCCCCCCGTAGTAGCTCACCTTACCTGATCACTCTCCTTACAGTTATTTAGATGCATCCGATGAAGTGAGCTGTAGCTCACGAAAGCTTATGCTCAAATAAATTGGTTAGTCTCTAAGGTGCCACAAGTACTCCTTTTCTCCTTACAGTGTGTATGGTAACACCCATTGTTTCATGTTCTCTGTGTATAGAAATCTCCCCACTCTATTTTCCACTGAATGCATCCGATGAAGTGAGCTGTAGCTCACGAAAGCTTATGCTCAAATTTGTTAGTCTCTAAGGTGCCACAAGTCCTCCTTTTCTTGTAGCTATTGAACTCTCAGTAATCTGTGTTCACTGTAAAGTATGATAGTAACTGTTCATGAGATGTCCTGTCACTTGCACTAGTGCAGTACTGTGGTTCAGTTTGTGTCCTCTGTATTTAAAAAGCATTCATTTCAAAGGACTCCGTTGTGGCATTTTTAATAATTTTAATATACTTTCCCCTTCAGTTGTTTGTAAATAACATCTTAGAAGCTTGAACCTAAAATCTGTTTTTCACCAAAATTGTGTTTCTTATCTTATACATGGGTCTGATGTTGAGTTGCAGTGGCTTTTAAATATTTATTTTGGAAGACAAATAAATTGACTTTGCAAATATGTCTAAAAAGCCGAAAAGATCAGATCCTGGTTCTTCCAGTCTTTTGATAAAATCCCTTTAAAGATCATGTGGTTTGTGAGGTTTTTTAAATGTGCCAGATACTTAAAAAAATAAAATAAAAAGCCCTGGAGGGTTTTCTCCAGAAAAAGTTCTTTACTTTTTAAACTAGAAATATCTCTTGTTTTGTTTTTTCTTGGATTCTGTGACTAACTGAAGAATCAGTGGGATTATGACATTAGAGATACTATGCAAATAAAAGCTAGTAATTTTTATTCAGATAGTTCAAAACTTTTAAATTAGACTGTATTTAGCTCAAGTTCCACGCAGGAGAAAAGATTCAGCATCTCCATCTCTTCATTAGTTGTGGGCTGGGTAGGCTCATAATACACATTCACAGCCTTTGAATCCTCCAGCAGAACCACAGGAGATCAGACATGATATTCTTGATACTTCTAATGTTAAAACTGAGCAGGTGAAAAAACCTTTTATGCCTTCTTTATATAACATAAAGAAATAATAAGGGGACAAACCTGTTTATTCCTTGGCAACTCCTTTGTCATTCACAGTATCATGTACAATCTGGCAGCTACATCAGGGCTTGTTAAAGTTTAAATCAAAAGACCTTTCGAGAGGAAAGCTTTGTTTGTTCTTATCTGTTCCCTGCAAAGTTAGATGGCAGATGGCAAGTGACTAATCTGTGATTGGTTTTAATAGGCACAGCAACCATTATGTGCCTTTTTAGTTAATTTGTGTGCAACTTTTCTTTTTATAGTTTAAGGTCTTCAGAATGGTTATGTTCGTACATAGCAGAGTGGGGCCTCGGTCCTGA
Organism: Chelonia mydas; assembly: GCF_015237465.2. Classification (NCBI taxonomy): domain Eukaryota; kingdom Metazoa; phylum Chordata; order Testudines; family Cheloniidae; genus Chelonia; species Chelonia mydas. The sequence goes on along the minus strand of NC_057853.1, from coordinate 18,794,015 downwards.
TTAAGGCCTTTAATCATTATTGTAATACAAGCAATTATAATATATGTTGAGTTGATTGCTGCTGCTGCTTATAACGCTTTCCGCTCCATGTAGCATACAGGCCACTTCTGCCTCTTAGAAAAGAAAGGAAAGCAATTGTCCTGTTTGTCCTGTGAATAACCCCAATTTTGAAAAATCAAGCCCATATAGTTTTGATTGTTTTATATAAACCAATGCAAAATTCTGTGTGGATGCTCCTTATATAGGTTTAGCTTGCATCGGTAAATTACCATGTGCAAGCTAAACTGCTGTAAATGTGTCCATACATGGTTTGTAGAAGTTTAGCTAAATCTGTTTTCAAACCAGTATTTAATATTACATATTGCAGAAACAGATTTACAGATTGCGAATACTGTATGTTTTAAAACAAAACTCCATTTTCTCCTTCATTTACCTGCCAAGACCTAATCTCATGGTTCTTTGTCTGCCCTGAGACAATGTAAGATATCAATATTGCTGAGGGAGATCAGAAATAAAGCTCACTGGACTGCTTAAAGTGCTAGTAAAGTTGTCAGCAGTTGAGGTAGGGAACACAGAACCCTGACTTCCTATCCTGTCCTCTTCCTGGCTTTTCAGTTCATTCTGAGGGGCTTTAGTAATTCCTATACGTTTTACACGCAAATATAGAAGTATTTCCAAGTGCATTAGACATCATGTTACAAGGATCCTATCACATAATCTACTTCAGCGAGAAATAATAGCAGCATGTCCCTTTAAAAAACAAACAAACTTTGCATCATTTTATGCTACAGTTATCCCTTTTATTGGTCCAGTGAATAAGTTCCAAAGCATAAAGCTATGGAATGCGTATCCTTCCCTCCCTCCCCCCATCCTTTTCTAGACAATGAAAATTTATTTTAAACAAATAATGAGAGAAACTCCTGAAGCATGAAGAGAGGACATTTTTGGACCCCAAACTTCTGTGCATTAAAATATTAGCTCCAACAAATGAGATCCAATTACCTACCTGGTCACTCTTCTTCCTAGTATCAGAGCAGATATTTGTATCTCCTGCATGCAAATGGTACCAAAGTCTTTGTCTCAGTCTGTGAATTAACTAACCTGTTAACATCTACAGCACTCTTATTGTGTGTGTGTATCTATTTATTGCTTAGAAATGTGTTAATAGAGAAAAAAAAATCAGCAGATGTTTCAGTATGTTACTCGTGCAAAATGTTTTGTGGAAGTAGCTAATTTCAGTTTTCCACTGCAGTGCACAAGCAGTGTCCACTTAGAAGCTTTAAATCCAGTATTTTATAGGTCACATATTTATAACAGGCTGGCTAACTGCCCCCTTTGCTCTTACACACAGGCTGCATGTACTACTCTGGGGAAAACTAAGAAGTGTTGGTGGAGCCAATGGTGCAGCACCGCTAGTAGTAGCAGTTGTGACAGCGGTAGTGTAGAAAGAAAGACTCAAGTGTTTTCACCACCACGTCACCTACCAATGCCTAAAAGGAATCTGTGTTAAAAATGACTGAGCCGTGTCTATACTGCAGCTTCCATCATTGCTAACAGAAATGGAAAGTTAAAGGGCCCAACTGTCCATTAGACAAGGCCATAGATTTGAGCTGCTGTTCCCAGTCTCCAACAGGAATGTGGGGGGTGGGATGCAAGTGCATGAGTTTTGTATACTGGGTTCCAGGACTGTGGCTCTCACTCATTGCTAACATAGTGCAGATTTTGAGGGATACTGCGCTATTATAGATGCCATCCTTTGGATAAGAAAAACTAAGTGTCCCTTCTCTTCATCATTGGTGGTTGTCATGCTAAAACCTGATTTTTGAAGCTGAGATTATCTTTGAGTGCACTCTAATGTGGGTGACTCTGGATGGACTCTTGTATAAAATATAGTAAAGTCTTGTCTTTACTGGGATTAAGTGACTGGGAGTGGGGGAATCCTTGTTTTAATTTGAAGGCAGTTGAGCCTTTTGAATTTTGAACTTATCAGTACAGTGATGCATTCTTGAGGACTAAAAAACAGTTTTCCTTTTGCACCCCTGAAAGTAAGTTGATTTGTGTCAAGAGTCTGACAAACCCAGTTGAAGTCTGACAGGGTTCACTGAACTGGAACTGAGGTTTCTTTTAAGGCTTTGCACTCCGTATGCAGTAGCAGAGCTGGCCATCCTTTGTTGTATTCAGAGAAAAAGCAAATTCGATAGAACTGAAAATAATTTGATAGGAAAATTCATTTGAAAAACAACAAAGCAAGCTTGCAGTGATTGTGCTATCTTTACACTGCAAATGGATCAGACGAATGCTTATATTGCACAGTTCATGTATACACAAGTAGCTAATGAGTAGTCATTGTTTAATTTGGGTATAATTTATTAAGTATGGACATTGGCAATATGCTCAATACTAAAAAGACATAAATTTAGACAGTCCCTGCTTGTGAGCACCACAAAAGATCCAGGACCAAGATTTTCAAAAATACAAGCCTAACACAAGTCCACATTTAGGCTCCTACAGAAGTGACCTGTTTTTTAAAAAAAGTTGAGTGTCTAGCAGGTTCCATTGACTTTTCAACCTGGGATTTTAGGGGAGGATCTTTATCTATAAAGAACAAGGGTTACATTTTTTCTTTTATGTCACTGGGAAACAAAGTGTAATGAATTTACACTTCCAGGGCATACTGTCATATTTAATATTATACATCTAAAACTTTTTCTGTTACAAAGACCACCTTAAATTGTAAAAACAAGATAAATTTAAAAAATCTAATTTACTTTTCACTTTATGGGTGGGGTTTTTTTGTACTCTTTCAGTTTGGACAAATTAGTTTCTGGTGAATTTCACATTCAGGTTCTCATGCAGTAGCAGAAACCACAATGTTTGATTTACAGTGAGAGAGACATGTTTGTCTGAAAAAAAACTTTCAACTGGAATTAAGGTATTTTTGATTTGTTGGTTCCTTAGAAGCCTCTTTGGGTTTAATTCTTTTAAAACCTTATTTTACATTGTCTACATTTTGGTTCAAATTAGACCTCCAATGTCACTTCCAACTATAGGGAATATCTCTTTTAAAAATTAGAGGGAAGACAGTATTAATGCGGCCAGATTATTTCCTTTCACCTCCCAGAATATTAACTCCTTGTATTACTTCTCTGTGTGAAGGGTGGAATGAGATTTTCTTGAGTCTCAAATGACATCCTCTCAACTTTTGTTCAGCATGACCCACCTTGAGTCTGAACAGATCTAATGTTCAGAATCACTCTGACCTCTTGCTTCATTAATTCATTAACATACGCTATGACAAAGTGGGAATTTTCTGTAATATTTTTATGAATCCTTTATGCCTCAGTTTCCCTCTGTACTTTGCATTGCTACTCAGTGGTGCAAAAGGGTTAAACCTGCTCTTGGAGCAGAGCAGAAGACAGGAGGTGTGTCTCTCATCCAGCCAACTGGAGTGGAATGAATGAGTCATTTAAAGAACTGGTCAAAACTGACAAATATCAACAGGGGCTCCAGAGAGACTATGAAAAGCCCAAGGATCAAACAATCAACACCTTCTCTCTGTCTCGATCTTAACTCACTGGTGTCACTTCGACCCTCAGCAGCTGTGAATGTTGTTCATTCCCTGGAACTTTCTGTGCATAAGAGGCAGTCGCGCATGTTTCCCTAAAGACCATGCATCCTTTGGAGAGTGACTTTGCTTCATCCATCTGTATCTGTTCTTTCATCTTGTGCAGTTACATAACACATTTTTGAGGGGTTGCATGTTCTGAAAGCTGTAGCATCCATATTTTATGTGTGTATACAAAAATCTTAGGACTTAAATACTAATGTGTAGAGTAAGTCCCTCTATTTGAAGTAATACTGTTTGGGACTTTTGGAAACAGCTGCATAAGAACAGTTTGATTCCACAGTTAGACATCTGAATCGGCAAGCACTGTTCATGTTACACTGCCGCTTTTCAGAACAATCACAGCTGGAGACTTTTCCTTTGTACACTTAACTTGATTCCCAGCTACCTCTTTATTAAAATTCCTTTTACAAGTACGCTTAGAGGTTCTTATGCAAATTTCCTTTGATATGATAGACACAAACTATAATACAGGAATCCTCTTCCTCTGTACTTGAAAATTTTTGGCTGTCTCTTATGGCTTACAGCAGTGGTTCCCAAACTTTTTACCAATTGCATTTTGTCCCTTTTTTTTTGGTGATCCACCATTACATATGTACACCTCTACCGCAGTACTAAGGTCCTAATCCTGACCCAGTGTGGAGGCAGCTGGACCCAACCTGCATGGTGCTGCAACTCTGGACCAGGTCACGGTGCTTGGATCAGAGAGCCAGGCCCAGCTTCGCAGGACTAGACCTGCGACTGCGGGATGAGCATGGGGCAGCCTCACTCTCCAAAACAGACGTGCACACTTGTGCTCTCTTTCCCCTCACCCTCTCCAGCCAGGGGCCAGCCTAAACCAGGGCCCAGGGATGGGTTAATCTGGCTCAGGATATGGCCACCCATCTAGAACCGTTGACCCACTGTTCGGGAAACACTGGTTTATAGCAGTGCTTACACGTTGGTCTTCTGTGGCACCTCAGCCTCCACTTGTGCACATACAGTTTTGCATGTGTTCACTTTCTCTGCATTGGCGTCTCATATGCAGTAACAATTTCCTAACTGGGTGTCTTTTATACACTTTTATGTGTTGAACAAAAAATTGGGTTTAATATGGCTTTATCCAGGCATATTCTGTTGCCTGAGTATGAAAGCCTTAGTGCATAGAAGCACAAATAAAATTACATGTGTGTGAGAGAAGACCTACGCTGAAATCAGTTCCTGAATGTGTTAGGACTGTGTGGTGTATATCAAAGTAAATTCTAATATTCATAATTTGATTCACCCAAGTGTACACACTTTTTTCCCCGCCTATGGCTTAGTCCATACCACCCTCTTGGCTTTACCAGTCTGTCCTCCTTCCACAAGAGAACTGGATGAAAGTGTCTTGATTCCTCAGGGATTGCAGCTCTTCTGGCACCAGGCAATGGCAGAATGGGACTGGATACCACAACACAGGTTCATTCACTGAACAGCTTGGCACAAACACTAGGTCAGCCTTCTAGTAATCCATCCTGAATTATTGAGAAATGGAAAGGGTCTGAATATAAAACTTTAGTCTAAGTAGCTAGTAAAATAACTAGCTTAACCAACTGATGACTAGCTTTCAGTACTGGAGAAGAGGAACTCTATATTTATTATGATATAGATCAGTAATTTGCAGTTTACTATGGTTGGAATTCACCCAGCCTGTAGTGCTCCTTAACCAGATTCCCTTTCTCTTGTGTCACTAGATAGGTTTGAACTAAGTGGAGCAAACCAATTTCTCTTGCACATACTGGAGGAGCTGTGGTGGTTTCTAAAAAGAATGTTGCTTTGGCATTGGGCCATGAGTTGGGTTTTTTCTTTTTTTGATGCATTCTTTTTTCCGTTTGTCTCCCGCTGCTTGTAGATTGTACGTAGAGTCCCTATGTCTTTTCATGCAGTTGTTTCAAATTCAAGTAGTGGAAGGCCTAATTAGGAAATCTTGATCAAACAAGCATTAAAAACAGCAGTATAATAAGTTGAAATTTAATTAGGACAAAGACTGTTTAATAAATTAGTAAATTCTGAATATAACTTTCTCTACAGAAATTTGCCTTAACTATGTCAGGATTTAACTTCTGGAGTGCTGTCTAGCAGACCAGTACATGAGAGAAAAATGCACCTGCAATACTGACAAGTCACACGCTACATCTATACAGAGGTTGCATTTGTGTTTAGCAATGAACCAGTTAATTCTTCATTCTGAATAATTTATCATATGACTGCAGCCACACCATCTCTGTTATAATCCCATAAAACCTCACAGGCCAAGCAGGGTCAGTTCAGTACTTGAATAAGAGAACTGTAGCATGCACTTTAGTACAGAAGTTGGTGGTGTTGAGTATTATTCATGGTAGATTCACTTAATTGTAGCATGGGTAACAGTAGTAGTGAAGACAAAGCAACACGGGCTTCAGTGTGGGCTAGTTGCCCCCAGCACAAGCCCACCGGAGATTCTGGGTAAATACTCAGGTTGCTGGCCTGTGCTGGAGTCCATGCCACCACACCTTCACTATTCTTGTTATGTGCACTCGCTAGATTAAAGCTAGCATCCATATGTCTACCCATGCTACAGTTACACCATAATTTGAAGTGTAGGCATACCCTAAAAGTTGGACTTCCATTACTCCTGAATCAGTGCCTCTGGGTGGTTTTAGCTGGTATGATGCCACTGGCTGGAGGTGCTGGTTTTCAAATGAGATGTAAACCTGAGCTTCTCACCACTTGTTTACTGAAGACTTAGTGGCACTTGTAGCAAGAATTAGGGATGTTTTGTCAATGCATGTGTTAGCTTGGTTCCATCACTGATAATTATTCTCCCTCCCTAAATTCTTCTGCTGCTTCAGTGTTTTTTTCCTTAATGGTTGTCTTAAATAAAGTTGGAATAGTAACAGAAACTGATGCATTGTGTGCTGTTAAACTGTTACTGCACTTTTGATGGCTGGTGATCCTGTTTCTAGTTTTTATGTCACTAAGGCCATGTCAACACTTCTACTTTGTTGGTATGACTTCTGTCACGCGGGGTGTGAAAAAACACACCCCTGACTGACTTAGGTTACACCAACAAAAGCGTAAGTGTGTTGACAGGAGAGCTTTTCCCGCCGACATAGCTACCGCCTCTTGTGGCGGTGGTTTTATTATGTCAATGGGAGAGCTCTCTCCTGTCAGCATAAAGCAGCTACATGAGCAATCTTACAGCAGCACAGCTGCATCAGTACAATTGTGTCACTGTAAGGCAGGGGTGGCCAACCTAAGCCTGAGAAGCAGCCAGAATTTACCAATGTACATTGTCAAAGAGCCATAGTAATACGTCAGCAGCCCCTCATCAGCTCCTCCCGGCTCCCAGCGCCTCCCATCCATGGGCAGCTCTGCGGTTCAGCGCTTCCCCCTCCTTTTTTCACTCCCCACACCTCCAAATCATCCAAATGATTCAAACATCCAAATGTTTCATGGCATGCAGCAGGCTCTGGGGCAGCGGGGAAGGACATGGCAGGCTCAGGGGAGGGGGCGGGAAGGGGAGGAGTAGGGGCAGGGCCTATGGCAGAGCCAGGGGTTGAGCAGTGAGCACCCCCCAGCATATTGGAAAGTTGGCGTCTGTAGCTCCATCCCTGGAGTCAGTGCCTATACAAGAGCTGCATATTAACTTCTGAGGAGCTGCAGGTTGGCCACCCCTGCTATAAGGTCTCTAGTGTAGACATGGAGGTATCAGAGCATCACCTGTGGTGCTACATACAAATACTTTTAATGTGCAAAATGCTCTGGATACTTGAAAAATCACTCTCTAAATAGATCTTATTTCACGTTAAGCATCACTTTGGGGAAATTTACAATAAAGCTTTTGAGTTTAACTCAGCTCTGAAGTGTTCCCTCTGCTTCTCCGCTTCTTGCTGTTACTTGATTTTTTTTACATTATTTAATTTTTGGCAACAGCCAACTTCCAGCACATGCAGTACTTTAGCCTCTATCCCCCTTTTCTAAACTAATTGGGTTCAAGCAGCCTTGGAAAGAGGCCTCCTCTTGTTACTGTAGTCATATGAGCATCTAATCTCAAAAGTTTTTAAGCCGCATCAAAATTCATGTGCTTTGTTTTCTCAGCCCTCCTCCCTCCACTTTCAGTTCCACTAAGTGACTTCAGCTCAGAGGAAATGCTGCAGGCAGACAAAGACAGCAACTCTTCTTTGGGCCTCCTGAGTCCCTAATTAAATTAGGGGCTCACTAGCTGGAACAGGACTCTGAGGGGGAGGGGAAAGAAGAGCCTTTTGGAGTATACAAGAACTACGCTTAAGCTGGGGCTTTTTAACCTAAGTGCTTTCATCACATAAGACCTTCTGAATGATCTCCTCCATAAGATTGCAGAGGCTGTATATTGATTGAGTAGCCTTTTTCTGTATTTGGCTTGGACGCATGAAACATTCATGTCCCTGGCGTTAGTTAAAGGCTTGATCAAGTCATCTGGCTTCTGCTGAAGTAGTTAAACTGCTGCAAGCAGTGTCTTCCACTGTACATGGCTTCATACTGAGAACAAAGGCAAGAGAGAAGGGGCGGGGGGTAACATGACAATCGGCAGTGAAGCACTAGACTAGAGAATTCATTGCAGATGTGAGGCTTTACGTACAGACTGCCAGGTTACATCTTGTCAGTGAGTGGAAAGAACCTTTTCAATTTTGTTTATAACAAAGACTTGTTTCTTGGCATTCTTATAAAGATGTTTCAGTACATTTGTGACAGTAGAAATCCATTCTTAATGCCATTGCATAACTAACAAAACTTAAAGAAGAAACATGCCCTCACCTTGAATGGGGAATGTGACTGATTTTCTTAATGGAGGTGATACTGAGCCTGGTAGGTTGATTAATTTGTTTAATTTTGCAAGTCTCTTATTGTTCTGTAAGATTTAGGAAGACTCTCAGATACTATGATGATCGGGATTATTGAAGAGAGTGTTTTTGGGGGGTTGTTTGCACGTTTTGTTCCTTCATTATGGCGAGTCTAATCCATAGGGATTCCAATGCTCTCCAAACTAGGTTTCTTACCCAGCAAGATTGATCTTTTTTTGTTGTCCTGTAAGGAAAAACTAAAATGAGGTGCTACCAAGAGACTGAACAGGGACAGGGCAAATCTTCTCACGATTGTCATTTCCTCACATCTGTCTTTCTAGAGATATGTGTTTTAATGAAATGTGTTTTACGAACGAGGTTCCATTTGAGAAATGTCTTTGCTGAAAGAATTTTATAACTTTCTCTAACCCAGGCACAGTTTAACTTTTGAAATGAAAACTCTGTGCAACTTCCACTGACCTTGCTCTGTGTGTGTGTGTGTGTGATACTGAGCGCACAACAGCGGCGATAGCATCTGCCCTTGTACCAGCTTTAAACCTGAGACTGGATGTATTTGAATTGATTCATATTCTCAGTTGTCCTGTAACACAGCTGAAGGGGTAGGAATCCTACATTTAGTCAAACTACTGGGAGAATACTGTGGATTGCAGCTTTGTAAAATTGTTCTCACTTATGCCTCAGATAAGCTTTTTTTGCAGATGAGAAGAATATCATAATCTGGTAAAGAGCAAGGAGTAGATTTTGTGTTGGCTAGAATACTAGCTTTTTACCCACAGCTTTCCTAGGGTCCCTTCTCTAGGGGCTTGTTTACATGGTGCAGAGGGCTGATTCTTAAATTCCTCTGCTTATGCCATGTGGACCCTGCTGGTGCTCACTAAAGGTACCTTGTTTGCATTAATGTAGTCCTGTTTGAAACCTGTGTCAGCAGGCTCTACAAAAGGCAATTAGAGGACAGTATGTTCGTGTGCTTTACAAATCGCACCCTCGAGTGCATTTGCTGGCGCGGTATAGGAAAGCCCTAGTTTAAATGCTGTACTTCACTTCTTAGAGCGGTGCTTTCTAGTGATCAGAGTGTCTCAGCTTTTCATATCTCTGATGATCTTTTATCATTTACAGTATTTTGAACAACCTGACTAAAGATATTGGAGTTTTTCCAAACTAAGCAAGGAAACAGTAATAACATCATCAATTTCATGAAATTATTCTTGCATCTTCTATTCTTGAAACCATTTTGATGGCAACACACCTTTCTTATTAACGTTTTATCATGGTTGTGCCTAGACTCAACAAGGTTGGTTCCTTATTCTGCTAGGTGCTGTATAAATGTGTGGTAAGTTACACTCCTTTCAGTTGTTTGACTGCCGAAGCTCCCCTGCACTGTTGCTGGAAGGAGGGGCTGTGTGGCAATGTAGTGGAGAATGAGGTGAGAGAGAAAGAGGTGAAGTAGTGCAGCCGCAATAATTGTTTCTACCTGTTCAGACTAAGCAAAACCGTTGTAGACTGTGCTGCACAACCAGACCTACAGTAGTGTTGCCAATCCTCCAGGATTGTCCTGGAGTCTCCAAGAATTTATTTAAAGGATGCATCCGATGAAGTGAGCTGTAGCTCACGAAAGCTCATGCTCAAATAAATTGGTTAGTCTCTAAGGTGCCACAAGTCTTCCTTTCTTTTCAAGAATTTAAGATTAACCTTTAATTGAAGATTATGTCATGATGGAATATCCAGGAATACATCCAACCAAAATTGGCAACCCTAACCTACGGTAAAGATCTGCTTCCTAGTGTTGCAATCAACACTTGTAAAACACCCGAGATGGCAGCTGTACGTAGACACACTGTGCTCTACAAGTGTTATACGTTTAGTGTTCCAACCAGTGGGTTTTTGCATGGTATAGACTCCTCCCAGGACTCCATGGCATTGTGTACAAAAGGGGTAGCTATTCCTGTAGGAAGGGGGAATAATAGTGATACCAGTATAAGGCAACTTTATACTGATATGAATGCATCCACAATTGGGCGTTATATCAGTTTAACTATTTCAATAGAAAAATAAGCCGCCTCCAACTGAAATAGTTAATTTAGAGTAAACACTACAGGTAGACAAGGCCTACGTCGCATTTCTCTACTAATCATATTTATACTTACTGGAGATAATGTTTTTTTAGCTACATTTAAGTTGACTTGATGGCAAGGCAGAAGTAGAAATTGGTTGAAGTTTTACGTCTAAACTTTCTGAAAAAGTGTTTTGAGTAACAGAGCTCACCTGTTGTCCAAGTACCTGCTATCATGTATATCATTCTATCTAAGGAAATTCTTGCATTAAGTTCAATATACAGTAGCATAGCAGGACTTAGACACAGACACCATTGTTTGAACGCTTGATAGGAATTCTTTCTATGAGGTCATCTTCTTGTGACAATCGCAATTAAAGGTTTGAACTTCCACCAAACAGAAATGAAATAACGAGGAGGCTTTTCATCCAGAAGTTTGCAAGAACCACGTGTCCAGCAGGCCTCCAGTCTTGCGTGCCTGCATTTGTGCACAAAGAGGTTGGGTGCTCGACTACTCTGTGTTGAACCACCCATTCTGAGTCTGGGCTTGAAATAGGTGGCCCATAACGTACCATTGCTTTGGGTGCCGACTAATTTTTTCTGACTCAAAATGAGAAATACATGCTAGATAAGTGTTCAACCTGCAGACTAATTTTACAGCAGCTTCTGTTAAGTTGAAGTACCTTTTAACTTCTTTGTAACAATGTTGTCTGTTTTTTTCCTCTGAATCTCAACAGACTTCCCGCTGCGGCCACCCCAACCGCTCTTTCGGTCTCTGTCCCCCTGCAGGCACTTGATGCTCCTTTCCCGTAGTGCTTGTCTAGTAGCACCATCTCAAATACTAACATAAACATGCATTAAGAGGACACGGCCAAACCTTTTTTTAAAATTCCTCTTTCCCTCAGTTGAAAGCTGAAAGTGAATTTTTCCCCATGTAATGTTTTCCTTCTTGTTGCTCATATGCTGGTCTATTATAGAATTTGCCCCTTAGCTGGGTTGTTGGGTCCCGTTTTTATAAACTAATTGTAGATTTTCTTCACAGCACAAAGAATTGCATGGATTTTACAAAACAGCATAAGGGAAAAAGCACAAAGTTGTGTTTTAGCTTGGCTAATATACTCCACGCTTGTATAACTCACGAGGGTATCTGCGGGTCAGCAGAGTAGTCCAGAGGATAAGGAGCAGAAAAGAGAAGCCAAAGAGTTGGGAAAAGCTGTATGTCCTTGAATCCACCGTGACTGCAAATATGCTGCTGTGGCTAAAGCAGTGGCAATCTCTTGAAACCCACTTTCCCTTCCTGTTGGTCCCTAATACAGCTGGAGTCAGGAGTCGTTAGCACATACAGGACTGTGGGCTCTTCAGCAGTTCACTGCCTATGCTCAATTAGTCTATCACTGTACATAGCTCAGGCTCAACAGCATGAGTTTCAACCTCATAGAGCCACTAATATGAGCCTCCCACTCCCAGCAGTAAGTAGCAGGCTGAGTGACAGACTGGGCCGGGAAGCAACCACGGAATGGAGATGCAAAGACCAAGAAAAGGGGAATTTTTTTTATAAAGATGAGGCTGGTGTGAGGTTTGGAGGAAGAAAATTGCGGGGGAAGAAAGGGGAGAAATACGATAACAGGGAATGGTGTGAGGGGATATGATAGGAGTTGCCTCTTCACCAAACTCTACCGCAGATTATTTTACATCTTCTGAGCACAATACAAAGAATGATTGATTAACCTTCACCACACCTCTGTAAGATAGCATCCCCTTTAGCAGATGGAGAAACTGAGGTGTACAGGATGAAGTGACTTGACAAAGTTTTCTCTGCATCAATGACAGGGCCAGGATTCGAACTCAGTTCTTTCCTCCTGATCTGTGCTTGACCCACTAGACCAGCAGTTCTCAAACTGTGGGTTGGGACCCCATTTTAATGGGGGTCGCATTAGACTTGCCAAAGCCCGAGCCCCACCGCCCAGGGACGAAGCCCAGGGACCGGGACGAAGCCCCACCACCCAGGGACAAAGCCAGAGCCTGAGGGCTTCAGTCCTGGGTGGCGGGGCTCAGTTTATAGGCCCCCCCACCTGGGGCTGGGGCTTTGGCCCCCATGCCCAGGGCAGGCTCAGGCTTCATTTCCTGCCCATTCCTGGGGTCGTGTAGTAATTTTTGTTGTTAGAAAGGGGTCACAGTGCAATGAAGTTTGAGAACCCCTGCACTAGACCATGTTACCTTCATACCAGAGTTTCTTCCTGGTGTGCTGTCATAAGAATGGCCATACTGGATCAGACCAAAAGTCTGTTCAGCCCAGTATCCTGTCTACCGACAGTGGCCAATACCAGGTGCCCCAGAGGGCGTGAACCTAACAGGTAATGATCAAGTGATCTCTCTCTCCTGCCATCCTTCTCCACCCTCTGACAAACAAAGGCTAGGGACACAGTTCCTTACCCATCCTGGCTAATAGCCATTAATGGACTTAACCTCCGTGAATTTATCCAGTTCTCTTTTAAACCCTGTTCTAGTCCTAGCCTTCACAACCTCCTCAGGCAAGGAGTTCCACAGGTTGACTGTGTGCTGAGTGAAGAACTACTTCCTTTTATTTGTTTTAAACCTGCTTCCCATTAATTTCATTTGGTGGCCCCTAGTTCTTATATTATGGGAACAAGTAAATAACTTTTCCTTATTCACTTTCTCCACACCACTCATGATTGTATATACCTCTATCTATCATATCCTCCCCGCCTTAGTCTCCTCTTTTCAAACTAATCTGCTGAAAATTGTTTCAACTGATATTTAATGGTGTGTGTAATTTATACCCTGCTGTGTGGGTGGATATTGGGGGGTATTTTTTAATCCCAGCTCAGAATTTTCTTGTAAACCCAATATTTTGCACTCTCTCAGGGACACCAGTTATCTTGTTTATACAGCTGATATTTTTACTTTACTACATTGTCCGTTTGTTACCTTTCTCAGTGTTTTTGAGAGTGCTGCATAAATAAAATGTAGTGTAATTAATATAGAATTGAATGCTCTGTAGCTTTAAATCTAACAGTCCCAATGCTTTTGTATGTAAACAAAATGCTCCCAGTGGGGCTGGAGGAGAGAGGCATATACTGTGCATGAGTGCTGAGTGTAACTGTTTGCATCAGCAGCACTGGAGGTCTGCACACAGTGATGCTTGTTTTGGCAAAGGCTTTCTGTTTATAAGGCAAGTGTCCAGAGCCCTCTCTCTCAGATATAGGGAGCAGTGTAGTCAGTGTGGGAGACTGTCCAAGCAGTACCTAGCACTGAGGAGGACTTTGCAGATTGGCCATGCAGTGATGATGTTTATGTGGTGCTGCTGTACCTGTATGTGCTGCGACAAGCACTTCTCCGAGCCGGTGAAGGTGAGAAGATCATGGAACATCCGTGCATCCTATTTGGCTGTTTTATTTAGGTCTCCAGTACAGTAGCACTTGACCACATTTATAGCATTATTCTTGGAAACCCTGTTTTCCTCCAGGCTTGACTGTTACGTTCTGTGGTCTGATTTTTATATATATAGTTTTATTCGTCTTGGAAGCTGGAAAGTATGGAAAAGGCTTCTGTCTGAGTGAGTGTTTCAATTTATAATCAAGATCAGGTATGTCCTTGCATAGTACAATGAAGTATGAAAGCTAGGGCTAGTAAAAGCAGCCCAGTATCACTGGGGGTATTTTGATCAGGCATATCTTTAAATATGAATGCATGCTTTGCTTTTTCAGCTGTGTAAAAGTCATTTCCAGGAGGACATAAACATATTGCAGAATCATATCTGACACTAGGCAAAGAAATTGTCATCTGGCTTCTCAGAGTGCCTGGTGACCTTCACAAACAAATATGTAATTCTTTGGCCTTTATAAGCAGTGTAATCAGGAATCGCTCCCTCCACAAAAGTGTGTTACAACAAGACCTATTCCCCACTTACATTTATGAGAAATCTAGAGTGGGGGTTGCGAGTCTGATCTTCTTTGAAAAATGTATAAAAGTTCTTGCCTGGTGGTTCTCTGATCTGCTGTGACTCCAGTGTACAGAAGGAGGAAGGAGAAACCCAGGAGCCTGACATTTTGGTTTAACCATGTGGGGGAGGAGGGAATATTTTCCTTGGATTTATTACCAGTCCCTAAATACATGATGCACATATTAAGCAGTGGCTAGTGCTGTGTTTGAGGCATATATATATATATATATATCTAACCCCACTTATTGCCTAGACCCATCATTTTCTTTAAGAGCAACCAGTTCTCGGGAGAGGTACATTTTCTTTTTCTTACTGTGTTTGTCCGTCTCTTTAATAAAAGTGACGTAGAGGTGGCTACTGCTGGTACCTGTTAACACAAAAATTGAGAGCTGAAATTGTGCAGGAAGTAGCTTAGGGGGGTGGATTGAGGGCAGGGAAGGGTTTTGTTTACCATTGACACTAGCATTTTATTTGTATTCAGCTTTCAGGGGAAATACCTGCTGGACTACAGTTGGATATATCAGTGTCTGTTCTTAGTGAATGCAACGCCTGGATCTTCTATAAGACTGAAGATTCACACCATGTTGCCTTAAGTACAGTTTTAGAATCTGTTGCCATTACTGCCTCTGGTGCACAGTTCCTGCTTGTTCATAGATCCT
Source organism: Chelonia mydas (assembly GCF_015237465.2). NCBI lineage: Eukaryota > Metazoa > Chordata > Testudines > Cheloniidae > Chelonia > Chelonia mydas. The sequence goes on along the minus strand of NC_057853.1, from coordinate 18,778,876 downwards.
CTTCTAATATTAGCAACAGTACTTGCTCTTAGCGGGGCCTCCTGAGATGGAGTTCCAAATCTGCCTTTATGTTTGTTGCAGATAGTTTGCAGTAAATATATTGATTTCAGCTTTCCGTTAATATAGTATTTACTGTAGACTTTTAAACAAGTTTCTCCACTGCCTTTCTGTGCTGGAGACTCCCACCTCTTGAATGAAACTTCCTCATTAAATATAGCTTGTCCCTTTCAGGTCTCCAAAGGCATATGTATGTGTGTGGCAGCCCAGCAGGAGGCGGCAGGCTTTTCCTTTGTTCTGTAGTGGCATATATTAGCTCTCCATTGTCTCTGACTAGCTGACCTGGTCTTCTCTTTGCGACTTCGTTATCTCATGACTCTAGCATGATGTTAGGGCTTGGCTACACTTACATTTTATAGGTTTCAGAGTAGCAGCCATGTTAGTCTGTATTTGCAAAAAGAAAAGGAGTACTTGTGGCACCTTAGAGACTAACCAATTTAAAATTTGTTAGTCTCTAAGGTGCCACAAGTACTCCTTTTCTTTTTACATTTTATAGCGCTCTAACTTGCTGGCTCGGGTGTAAAAAATCACCCCCCTGAGCGCAGCAAGTCAGAGCGCTTTAAAGCACTAGTGTAAACAGGCTCCGAGCGCTGGGAGCTAATCCCCTCGTGGAGGTGGATTACCAGGAGCACTGGGAAAGCTCTCTCCCAGCGCTGGCGCGCGACCACACTCACACTTCAAAGCACTGCCACGGGAGCGTTCCCTCGACAGCGCTTTGAAGTTTCCAGTGTAGCCATGCCCTTAGTGTGGCTTCCATACAGCATTTAGAGCTTGAACAACAAACTGCAGATTTTGGTAGTAAAGGAACCTCTGCAGTATCCAAACTATTGCGTAGCTTCCTGGCAAATAAGAAATTTGTTGCTGTGCACTCTGTGTGTATTATAAAGGCTTAAAGGAAGGGTTAATGTATTGAGAAACTATAGATACAACTTCCAAATAATGCAGTGACTGGACACGTGAATCTTCTTGCAGTTTCAAGACATTTATCTTTTAGTACAAGTGGTTGATTACATGAATCCAGAAATAAGTTTACAGAAAGGCTTTTGGTTACAGTGGAGCTCAGTTAAATGACATATACCTGCAAAAGAAACATCTTCTAAAAATACGTTCTCAGTGTATCAAACAAAAACATGTATGGAAATGCAGTTGAACCCTTCAAAATGACTACTTTATGTCAGAGATGAATTGCAATAGAAAAGATCTGTTAAATGATAACATAACAAGACAAATTAGATTTCAACAGAGAAGACTCCTCTTAAAAGGGGCAAAACCCTTTTAAGTGTGGTGGTACTGTGTAGAATGATCCTGTAAAAATGACCTTGTGAAGTTGGATATTTATTCTCACTGATTCTATATCCAATTTGCTCACTCATTTTACAAGTCAAATGTAACTTGCAGCCTGCAATCTGAAAACCAAGCTCTGTTCTTTACTGTGCCTTACACATTCACCACTAATATTCTGCATTAGTTTATTCGATAACAGGTTGATGTGTGAGACAAAATAGACTGTACTGGTGTTATACCAATAAAATAAAAACCAGCAGGATCTTATTAAAGGGAAAAAGGCAAAATACCACATTTATTGTGAATACAGAAAGAATCATAGTAAGCAGTTAGTTATAGCTATAACATGACATTCAATCTCATATTTATTCACACATTCATTCATACAAACACACACACACAGGTTCTGCAAGGTTGTTATCATAGTTACCAGCCTTAGAGTTGCTCATGCCAAGCCACTGGCCAGGTGGCCTGGACATGAGGAGGGAGCAGGGCCTTGTCAGATGCTCATCTGATGTTCCTGGAAGTTGGTTTGCAGAATCAGACCCCAAAGTTCTCACTTTCTAGAGTCCATTTTTATAGGAATTTCTTCCTGTGCCAGTCTATGGGAATTGCTTCATCATGCTGTTGCTGAATCAATCAGCAGATAGCACATTCCTGACGGCTCTGTGCTGCTAGATGTTATCTTATTCTTTGGTTCTCCCATTCTTGAGGCTGTTGGGTGGATTCCAGTCTGCCCTCCGGGGGTCCTCTGGTTATTTCCACTTGATGCCTTCTTCAGCCGATGGACACTGGATTCTTAGGCTGGCACTTCCCTGATCATTCAGTTATTATCCACACCAAGCATCCATCCACATACATCCTCTAGCTCTATTTTAATCACAATTGTTAATACAACAAAAGGGCGGGGAGTCTCTGGGTGCTGTTTCTGTTACAGAGTATTGCTTTGAGTCTCTCTCTGTGTGAATTGCTTTGAGAACAGACTCTGTCTTAGAATGTACTAACGCAATTAGCAGCTTGCAAGTTTCACACATAGAGGGAGAGAAACAGTACCAAAAACCAAGAGATCTCTTAATTAGTAATACCCTGAAATTTAAACTATGGGGAATCAAACTCATTTGTGATTTTAATACAGAACTTCTTTAATATGATCCAACATAATCCCCCTTTTGACACTGAGATTTATAATCGTCAGTGTCACTTTCTATGTAGCCTATTCAAGAGAACGTACTGTGAGGCAATTTGAGTTTGTGATTCCAATTCATGCCACATACATGATCCTAGTGATGTATCTTTATTACAAGGTTCTGGGGCAACAGGCAAGGTGAGGCACATCCACTTTTGAGGAGTCCATTCGGAACAACCTCTAGTGTCCAATAGCTTCCCTCCCTCCCCAGCCCACTGGCTTGAGGACCAGGGTAGCCAGAAGGATCCCATGTGTAATATGGGGAGTGGGTTAACCTTCAATACCTTTGCCTCCAGGGACTTGTTGGTGTGCAATTTTGACAATTTCTCCCATTAACAAGTCTGGTTTTACAATACTGGAAACATATTGCATCCATTCATATTGATAAGTGTCAAACAATGATCTCTTTCTTTGTTTTAACAAATGCATCAAACCCTTAATATTTCCCAATATGACCCAGAACATTTTGTGTTCCAAAGTAGCTAGGGCAAGTATCTGCATTTCAGTGCATCCCATAGCTATGGCAGTGTAGTTTCCTATTTCTAAATTTTTTTCTTATGCATAAGCCATGTGGTAGTATTAAGCCATTACCAAAGATTCCATCGGCCTTTTAGGTTACCCAGACCAATTTGGACCAAGTCTACATTGGCATGTACTTGTTTTTGTATCAGGCTGTCCTGTAGCTGGGACAGCTTAATTTATTTTTAATTACCTGCAGGTCTTTAGTTTTGTTTTTTTTTTTTAAACACACAACAGTGTTAGCAACAAGACAAAACACAAGACAAAACATAGAACACAAAACACAATTTCTCTTGTGACAGTAGATTCATGGTATTGGGTTGCTCTTCAGCTGGCATCAGCTTTTCTTGATTTTCTGAAAGACAAAAAGAACATGTTTCTACCCCTTTTGGGGTGGCAGATTATTGCTTAAAATATTTTTTACAAATACCCTTGCTGATTGCAGGCAAAACAGAGGAATTGCCCCCACATTTTCCTGTTTTTGTTCTATAGGCAGTCCAGGTTTCAATGGCTATTATCTTTTAAGGGTTATGGGGAAATTATCCCACTGTTTAGTCATTAAATCCCTGAGTTTTCCTTCTTATACAGCAGACCAAGTTTATAATGTTTTTCCTGCTGTGTTAAGCTTTAAGTTTTATTTACAGGTAATAACTGAGAAGCATCATTACCATACGACCTTAAAGGGTTTTTCCAAAAATCATACACACTATACGTTGTTACAGGGATACTTATTATCATTAAATTTATTAAAATTATCTTATCCCATGCCTTTTATTTAGACAATTTGTTTGCTGACCAGGTGTGTCCTTTATCTGCAGCTCCTTTGTGCTGCTAGTTCTTTCCTTCCTTTATCATTTAGGTAATTTGCATTTTCACAGATGCTTCCTGCTTTTGGATTTAAAGCCATCAGCAGCTCAGAGACTATCTTAAAAGGGACACAATCAACTTTCACCAGAGTTTTGGTCACTTTTTAAACTTCTGCTTCCAAAACACACAGCAATCTAAAAAAAGAAAACCCAACTTATTGTGGCTCCCTTTTCCATTTGTGCCTTTTCCTCTTTTCATGAAGACAAGCAGAGGGAAGAATCCTTACATGCCTCCCACAACAACCAAATTGCTGCTGCATCTCTTTTGGCAGCACTAGAAGGTTTGTATATGAGGATATACTGAGCCAATCTATCCTCCAGGTCCAAAATAGTGCAGACATCAGCTAGGGCTTGTTTAGTCCAAGGACTGTGCCCAAATTTTTGAAGGATTTGTTTAAAAGGTATAATTTCTTTAACAAAAGGTGAGGTTGGAGTTCCTTCTGACTCCATTCCTCCCTCTGGTACTGGCTTACCCTGTTTTCTTTTAAACATCTTAACATGGATATTTCAATCTCTTTGTCACTGCTGGTATTACTTAGCAAGTGAAACAGCCTAGGTTCTGAAATCATAGCTTAATCTATGCGTTTGTCCCCTGCTACCTTCCCGGAGGCCAGCGGGTCCCCTGCTACCTTCCCGGAGGCCAGCGGGTCCCCTGCTACCTTCCCGGAGGCCAGCAGGTCTGGTTAACCTAATAGAAATGCCTAGCTCAATAGAGCTGGCGGTGTGCACACCAATATTTACAATAACTGAGGTTTTTTACCAATATTCCCCCTTTTGCGTTTCTCCACCAAAATGTTATACCAATAAAATAAAAACCAGCAGGATCTTATTAAAGGGAAAAAGGCAAAATACCACATTTATTGTGAATACAGAAAGAATCATAGTAAGCAGTTAGTTATAGCTATAACATGACATTCAATCTCATATTTATTCACACATTCATTCATACACACACACACACACACACACACACACACACACACACACACACACACACAAGTTCTGCAAGGTTGTTATCATAGTTACCAGCCTTAGAGTTACTCATGCCAAGCCACTGGCCAGGTGGCCTGGACATGAGGAGGGAGCAGGGCCTTGTCAGATGCTTATCTGATGTTCCTGGAAGTTGGTTTGCAGAATCAGACCCCAAAGTTCTCACTTTCTAGAGTCCATTTTTATAGGAATTTCTTCCTATGCCAGTCTATGGGAATTGCTTCATCATGCTGTTGCTGAATCAATCAGCAGATAGCACATTCCTGACGGCTCCGTGCTGCTAGATGTTATCTTGTTCTTTGGTTCTCCCATTCTTGAGGCTGTTGGGTGGATTCCAGTCTGCCCTCCGGGGGTCCTCTGATTATTTCCACTTGACGCCTTCTTCAGCCGTTGGACACTGGATTCTTAGGCTGGCACCTCCCTGATCATTCAGTTATTATCCACACCAAGCATCCATCCACATACATCCTCTAGCTCTATTTTAATCACAATTGTTAATACAACAAAAGGGCGGGGAGTCTCTGGGTGCTGTTTCTGTTGTTACAGAGTATTGCTTTGAGTCTCTCTCTGTGTGAATTGCTTTGAGAACAGACTCTGTCTTAGAATGTACTAATGCAATTAGCAGCTTGCAAGTTTCACACATAGAGGGAGAGAAACAGTACCAAAAACCAAGAGATCTCTTAATTAGTAATGCCCTGAAATTTAAACTATGGGGAATCAAACTCATTTGTGATTTTAATACAGAACTTCTTTAATATGATCCAGCGCTGGCTCTAACAATAGTAAAAGCTTTGTTTTGTCAGTAAATTAAGCAAATATGACTCTCATACACAGGGGAAACTGGAATGAGAGAAAAGAGTGCCATTTTATGTAGTCATTCCGATGATTATACCCTGTATTTCAAATAAATAGACTTGTTTTCAAGATATCTATCCCTATAATTAAAATTCATCCACCTCCTCTCCTGTTTTTATTAGTGTAACCGCCTGCTCCCTGGACTTCCTGACACCCACATGGTTTCCCTTCAGTCAATTTTATATATATAGCCTTTAGGAACTCCTGTTTCATAGCACATCTATCGGCAGTTTGCCTTAAGGCCTGGTTTTGTATGTACCTTTGCACTGTGTGGAAAACCTTGTTAAAAGAATGTCTCCATGAATAATTCACTTTATCAGTTTCTGGATCTTCAACTGTTCTTGCATTGATCCATATATATAAGCTCCTTCAGGGCCCTGCACATAATTCTGTCCTCATTTATCTACCTCTATATTCTTGTAATTTGTTGCCTATGATGTCAGTCTTAATGTCCCACTTGTCCACCTATCACAAGTGATTTTCTACTACATGCCTCTTTACATCTGGGAAGTCATTCCTGAATTGATCCACTAAATCATTACTCTATGCATTCAAGACCTTCCTGAAGACCCACTTCTACCGTGACACCTACAAGAAGTCAAAGTGGCTGATCATGCCTTGATGGCGGGGTATTTGGAGGTAGTTTTAATCATTTTTAAAAATGTAAAATGTGTGAATAATCACTTGTTGAACACTTGTATGTTGTGCCCTTTCCTCTCTCCTCAGAGTGAGGACCATGTCTCATCCTATGTCTGTATTGCACCTACATAATAAATATCCGCCTTTATCTCATCCCTTTCCACACACCCCACCTGCTTCTGGTTCTTGGGCAGTGGTTGAACCATATGTATTCCTCAGGGAGAATGTGTTTCTTGTCAATCAGCTTTTACCTTTTAGCAGTTTGTAGTGACTGATTCCTAAAAGAGTCCCTTCCAGTCTTAGACCAGAAGAATGGTGACCAAGATACAGGGCTTCAGCCAACTGGGTATAAAAGTGAGAAGAATATAGGATCTTGCAAGCGGTACCAGATTTGTAGACCTCAACAATCCAGGGAATAACCAGGGTTACTGGGGGGGTGGGCTGGTTGGTTTGGGGGGGGGGGGGGGTTGTGTGTTAGTGCACTAAGTAAAGCTGCAAGAATGTGAAATGTGTTGTTGGTTGTGTTGTAACTGACGCCACAGTTAATTCTTTCTGATAAGACAGGTCGCGGCAGTAGCAACATTAAACATATTTTTTTCTTTCATTTCACTTACTAATGCTCAAATATTGGTCCTTTTCTGGAACTCTCGTGCGTTGCAGATATATGGAAAATAAAGCTGGTTGCTCTGTCACTTTAACCAGCAAGTTAGATCACGTCTACATTACAAAATAGAAGCATTTATTGACTGGGTCAGGACAGCTATATTGTAACTGAAAACTGTCGGGTGAAAATTTTCAAGGTTGCCTAAGTCCTATTTTCAAAGTGATTTAGGAGCCTACATCTCACAGTTCATTTAAGTCCTATTAAAAACTTTGCCTATAATGTAGATGGGCAAGTAGTCCTTATGCCTCTGGTTAGTTATATACCTTCGGTCATTCCCCCTTCTGTAAGCTGGTGGTGATAAATGTTTACCATGCAGAGATATTGAGGCGTGATTATTGTCTATATAAAGTTTTGACGATGTAACACCATATACAGTAGAACTGCTTTAGTGGTCATTTTAGTTTCTATGGATAAATTACAAAGCTATTTCCTCTTGGTGCTAAGTTGTTTGTCCTTCATACTTTATAGTTGGGGCAAGCAAAAGAATCAAATTGGAAGCAATTTTTCTGATTTTTCTTTTTCAAAGATAGGAAAGAACTTCATACCTCCTTGAGGGGCAGTTGGCTGCAGGCAAAGAATGTTACTGATTCTGGGAGGTCCTGTTAATGTCAATTAGACCTGACTGACTAGCTTGAGTATTAAAAATACTAGCAAGACTCTCAAGTCTATGCTTCTGTTCACGTGTCTGATTTAGCAAGCTCTGTCTTTTTAGATCTGAATATACTGAGAATTTGAATGTAAAGATCATAATAGGAGTTGCTCAAAATAATTCTTAGATGCTGACTTACCGAAGGCTCCTATGTGTATGTGGAATAGAATATGTTATAGTGCGGAGCTGTAAAGAATGTGTGGGGGACTGAACGCTCAGCCTTTAGGAACTCCTGTTTCATAGCACATCTGTCGTCAGTTTGCCTTAAGATATAGTTGTGTATGTTCCTTTGCATTGTGTGGAAAACCTTGTTAAAAGAATGTCTCCATGAATAATTCACTTTATCAATTTCTGGACCTTCAGCCTGTTCTTGCATTGATCCAGACTTGCATGTTAACAGAAATTTCCTCATTCATATCCACTATTTACATCTATACTATAGGGCCCCTCCTTGACGTGTATGGAGAATCTAAGAATGATTAAGTCTGCATGTTACATAAACAATGAACCAGAAGGCTGGTGATTGAGAATGTGTGCAGTTCTGCACTGGACAAACAAAGGCTTGTGGTAGGGGGTCCTCTTACCGTTAGAGAAATTTTGTGCAGATTTAATAAGCAGCCTCCAAAAAGCAGATGTAGCATTAAAAAAGTGAAATAAAACCTGGGACTAGAATAGCTCCTTACACTAACAAAGCTGTTCTTCTGTAGTTCATGTGAATATTGTTTACATTAAAATCTAGAAAAGTCACACCTAGTGTGTTGTGCTTTCAGACCAGGGCTGTGTTCAGTTCTGATATTTCACTGTTGCACACATTAATGCACCTTAATTGTACTATTCCATCTGAAGCCAGCTACCTCCATGACATTTTCTGATTATCCTTTTTTGATATCACAGAGCACCAACACAATGCCTAGCCTGTAGATTGTTGCAACCCTATCTGTCATGGATACCAACTGGGTATCTTCCATGCTCTATCAAAAGGCTAACTGTTGAATAAACGCTGAAGTAGCCAAAGAATTTCTCAGACCACTTCAGATGAGCCGTAATGTCCCCTCACAGACTATTTGCATTTCTGACATAAAATCTGAGTAGATGGAGCACCAAAGCACAATCTGAAATTTTTTTTCATTCTGATTAATAATAATGCCAAGAAGGCTTCTCACAAAGTGAAATCTTGCAGAAAAACTGCTGCTGCTTCAAGTGATGGTCCCTATTGTAGTCCACTGAGAGGGTTATGACTGCACACCAAGCGTCCGGAGTCGGAGAATTTGAAAGTAATGTCCACTGGTCCCTGCATGCACCTGGCTCGCCCTACTTTCAAATTCTCCGACTTTGGACACAGTGGAATACAGATAGGGACCACACATTGAAGAACCTCCAATTACAGGTAAATAACCTCCTCTTCCTTCTCTGTGGAATGCAATTGAGACTGAAGAGAAGAGTTTTATTACACAAGTAACCTGACTTCAGTTAGGATGGACAATGTAGTAGCCTCAGTGCATATGTCAAAGACTTCCTGGTGGCTTATAAAGTTTGTTTTACTTTTACTTTTGCATTTGAATGTGGTTATTTGTGCCAGCCTTGCAGAGCTGAGATTAACTGTTCCCATAGATCAGAGGTTTTCAGATTTTTTCATATTAAGGACAACACAAATAATGTGAACCACATGCTCTTCCTTTCACAATATTATGGAGTATCTTTACTACCATTCACAGTTGCATAACATCCCTGTGGCATATACAGCAATTGCCTGCATGGAAAAGTAATATTAGGAAAGCATTTAATATATTTGAGCGGCTTTTTAATTCAATTTAGCAGTGGCAAATGAGGAAGCACTATGTGATCAGCCAGCTATCTTCAAACCACCTGTGGTCTGTAGACCACAATTTGAAAACTTCTACCATGGACGTTGACAGTTTTTCTTTCTTTCTCACGTGTTAATCTTAAAAATGTGATATCTTTAGGGCTGGTACAATCTTAATCCAAACATTGCTCAACTAAGGGAAGAACCACTTGCTGTAAGGTTTGGGGTAGGTGACTGTCTTCCTTCTGTTGATCACAAATTATATTTAAATGTGTGTGTTGAAGCTGATTTATAGTACTCCCTGATATTTGCATATCTCCTTTCATTCAGAAGGATTACTATGTGCTTTTTCATGTAGTATGTAGTGGGATGATCAAATAGAGATGCACAGTCATATATGGGATAGATGCTATCATTTCTGTCCTATGCTAGGAATGCTGCAAAAACTAATTGGATTTAGTACAGAGCATTGGGGGTTAACTCTTCTGTTTTTGCAACAAGTGTTACGGGATTTTCAGCAACCACAAGTTGTCAGGATTTTAGTCTTACATCTAAGGTGAGACTGCACCTCACAAGCACAGCACAGCACTCCCTAGAGCCATACTGGGGTATTGGTTCATTACTGATTCAAAGGGAACAGTGACATCTTCAGAGACCAACACCACTTCATGTGGCACTTGCGGTTTGTTGAATGGATATCTAATACTGCCTGTTTTTCATTAACTGTATGATGTAATTAGTAAGATGTGAAAATTTTGCTTTTTAAGGAACATTGCTTGTCAAAATAAGAAATGCTGATCTTAAAATGGAACAATGGAACAGAGCAACTAAAGCTAGATCAGAGAACCATGCCTGGTATATGTTTCATTTTAAACAAACATGAGACCCTTTTATAAAGTGTCGGATCCATGTCATTTCTCAAGCTCGGGGGGGATTTCTCAAGCTCAGAAATGCCAGGAGTGTTGAGATACAGCTGTACCTGTTCTTCCTCTTTAACCTACCTCATTACAAATAGCCATGTTCTCTGTGTTCTTAGAGGTTAAGATAATATATGGAACATCCAGGAGGTCAGTGTGGCCTCATGGTTAGAGTACTTGTCTGGGATTCAAGAGACTCTTCTATTCCCAGCTCTGCCAGTGGGCTGCTGGGTGTCCTTGTGCAAGTCACTTTGCCCCTCTGTGCCTCAGTTTCCCCTTCTATAAAATGGGATAACACTGACCTCATAAAATATCTTGAGAGCTCCAGATAAGAGGTAGGCATTAACATACTTGGGTCTGAATCCATTTGGAACCTTACAGTTGACCCATGTTCCAACCAGCAGTTAGTACACAGAGAAAAGCAGTAGGTAAACAGAATTTCCTTTTGCCTTGTTTCTACCTTCTGTAGCAGCTGCTTGGGACTGTGAGGAGGTTTAGTCCCATATAGTGACTCATCCATAATACTGCAGACACATGCCACACAGTAACCAGATCAGAATGCAAAAGGAAGTGTCTTAGTCAGGTGATGGCAATGGTAATGACCCTGGCCACAATTGACTACTGATCCTCTACAGCCCTAATAAAAAAAACCAACAATACATACACATTGATCTTGTGTCTCGCACTGGCCCTCTGAAAATACTCTGCCAAAAAATCAGAAAGCTGCTACTGTTTACAATGCCTGTCTAGTGCAATCATTTCAGCTTTGCTAGAATTCAGTCATAGCCACTTTTTTTCTTGTCCAGGGTACTTTAAATCTTTAAGATGATGAAAGCACTCAGTCTATTGGACATCAGTGGTCTTTTGACTAATGTCAGATAACTGATTATTTTAGTACCATATCATATTTTGTCTATCCCCACACACCCCGTCTGTCTGTATGTCTGTCTATGCGAGACTCCCAGGAATGGGATTGCAGCATATCTTTTCCCCTTGTCACTGTAAAAAGCTGATTAAAACCAACTTAAAAACTGAGTTTATATACACAAACTTTACTGTTCCCTGGGGACACCTGCATTTCTAGTTGCATGTAGAAAAATGGGCTGTGATTTATACAGGAGGGAAAGATAAATCTGTCTCTTGTAATGAATAAAATATTTTCAAAGAAACAAGTTTTATCAGATTTTATGGTAAAATACTTTGTTCTCTGTAAAAGCAAGTAATCTCTTAAGAATAGAATAGTGATTGGTTTTGTTGTCTCCTACTCTCTCATGCTTTGTCTTCATGACTTAAAAAAGGTTTGTTTTGTTGTTTGGGCTTCATTGTCATTTTTAAACCCCAGGGTAACAGGTATTATCTATCCCACTATGTTTAAAAAATACACTACCTTTTTGGCAGTGAAGACTTAGCCGAAAAGTGCTAGTCTGAAACCTGTCATTTAAAAGAATGTGTCAACTCAGAGAGGCAGAATGTAATTACTCACACTGATCATTTGGTTGACAGTTTTAACTACTGCAGAACTTTACCATGGGAGATCTAAAGACAAGTGGTCAGGACCACACTTTTACATCTCCTCTGAAAGACCACAACTCCAGGTGTCCCTACCATGACTCTGAGACCCTGGTTAAGTAGTGCTAGCTATTGATCTGACCCTAACCACCTTTGCTTTTGGGAATTGATGATATTACAGCTTGAGGGGGTGTGGCTACAGACATGAATCTTTAAAGAGCAGTAGGCTGGCGATTCAGTCAAACGTGAAAAAGGCTTGTCTTCATGTACTGCGCTGCAGCGGCTCAGCTGCACCACTTTAGTGAGGATGCTCCTGCGCTGATGGGAGCTTCTGCCATCGGCGTAGTTAATCCACCTCCCCTAAAGGCGGTAGCTGTGTCAACAGGAGACATAGTGCTGTCTACACGGGGTTGGAGGTGGGGGTTAGGTCAGTATAACTACATCACTATGGGCTGAGGATTTTTCACAGCCCTGAGCAATGTAGTTATACTGATATAGGTCTGTAGTGTAGACCTGGCCAGAGATTTCTTCTCTCCTCTTTAATTTTTGTTCCCCCTAAAGATGATTACAGATCTCACTTTACTAATGGTTTGACTGCCTCTTAACCATCAGTGGGATCCCAAGAGTCTATACTCTCCCGTGTGCTTTGAGGAAAGAAGAGAGTCTGTCTATTCCTTGTGAATTTGTTAGCTCTTGGCTACTAGGAATTTCAATACCAATCCTCCGATTCTCTCTCCACCTACTGTATATCCATTGTATTAAATGTACTTTAATGAATCTGTTCATTAGAGAGGGGAAATTTCAACAGGAAATCAGACTCATGACTTCTGTTTTGATCCTACGGTGGTGTGGGGATTTTTTTGGGCGGGGGGGGGATACAGTGCAAACACTTCTTGAGTGTTTAGTTGTTATGAATGTTTATCATGTATGGAGAGATCTTGATCATCAGGAGACATGACTTGTCCAATCTGCTCAGAAACCAGTTATGCACCTTCCCAGAGCTACTCCCAGCAGAGTCATCCTTCCCTTGCAACAGCCAGATCCTCTCTCACCTTCCCATAGTTTTTTTTTATTCTAAGACGACACTTCTTGGTCACGTTTTCAAAGCTTCAGGCAGAGAGGAGGGAATAGAAGCTGCAATAAACGGCTCCTAAAACTATGTGTGCCCGGAGCGCTGCTGTTACTGGCTTAAAGCCAGCTGCCCTACTTGGAAACAAAGTAAGTCTGGATTTTCAATGAGTCGGCAGGTACCTTTGTGTGTGTGAGAAATGTTCCCACCAAGGTTTATTAAGACGACCCACCACACTGTAAATAAGACTCTGTGTATATATAATCTATAGAAAGACTGCGGGGGAGGAGGGAAAAAACAGATTCTTCATAGGCTCTGCGCTGTGGAGTAGATATGTAGAAAGACTCTTGTAGGGGAGTAATCCTGGTACTTTAAAGTAATTTAAACAGTGAGGAATTAACAATGAATTAAATCCTTTAGCTAAGGCATCCAGAAGACAATCTCCACCTGCCAGGAGGTAGGAAAAAAAACTGGGGTCATCATGTGGCCCAGTCTCCTTTAATAGTGGGGACAAAACAGCTTTCAGGACATTTCTTGTTTTCATATGCTGCTAAAAGGTCATACTAGCCTGTCTGGACTGACTTATTAGGTAGGACGTTGGGGAAACACATTTGCGATATGAGCAATTGAATGTTAACTCGCTTTCAGGTGTTCACACTGAACATATTATATTCCATCCACAGCATCCCTATAGCATCTAACTAGGGTAGATTTTTCAGTAATTCTACATCATTAGTTTTAGACACCAGAACTCCCCAGTGTTCTGAAGGATATAGGTTTTGCCAAGTGTTTGGGGTTTCTTGACCAAACTAGCTGTAGTACAATAAAAAATCAATTTCATTCCAGAATAGTGTCCACACAGGCAGCTATTCTGGAATATTTTATTTTGCTGTAGCTGTTAGTCAGTTTCCCCATGTAAACAAGGCCTTAAAACCCTAAGGAATCTTGATCAGGCTGGTGAAAAGAAAGCGACCCAACATTTCACTATGAAGTGACACCACTGACCTTCTCTCCATGAAAGAAAACCAACTTGGAGTGTTAGAGGAAGAGGTTGGGGCATTAGAATGATTTAGAGCATCTCCTAGTGGAACCAGCTTACAGTGCACCAAAATCTAGTGAAATTATTTTTATAGTAAAATAGTGTTTAATATCCCATATTGTTTCGTTGCATTGAAATGTGCAAATTGCTGTTATGGTTATAGTAAAAGCTCAGCTTGGGGAGAAGCTGATTTGTGAAAAATAACATAATTGTGTTGCTCTCTACAGGTTTGTCTCTTATGTCCTGGATAGATTCCACAACCACTCACTTTTAGCACCTTATGCTCTTGAGAGACCGTATTAATTTATCGAAGAAATTGATCTCTTTCAGAACCATTATTTTCTGAGAATTTTGCATTAGTTTTCAGTTTTTTATTTTCACATGCACTTGGTATTAGTTTCCCTAATCCAGCAATAAGGGGTAAATCTTTGTGAACAGTTTAATAAAGACTCCTCTCACTGGAGCTGCAAAGCTACTGTATAAGGCAATTGAGAGGAGTGATAAGATCATATCAACACACTGAGTAAGCAGGGCTGTGTTGGTGCTTCTGTAAGAATGTCAAGTGAGAGAAATTGTAAACTGAACCACAACTGCATGTAATGTATGTTGACTCGATCAGGGATCCCGTACAAGGTCCTTGTTCGATATACGGCTTGATGAGGTAATCAGATATCAGAGCTACAGTCCTAAGAAAAGATTGATGAAAATCACGAATTCCAAGTAGAGAAACTTAATTACATACTCTTCCAAAATACATGTAAGCCTGTATCTCAGAGATTTAATATTATCTGTGTAGTATTGCTAACCTGTGAGCTTTTAGCAGAACAGATTAATACTAACTATTGGTACTGCCTAGAAACCTTTTTCTTTTTTTTTAAACCAGTATCCCCTCTTGATTACCAAGCAATTTCTATGACTAAGGCTGCTTCAGTCAGTAGCTGATATTTCCACAGTCACCCCAGACGGAAGAATAATATTCCTAGGTTTCCAGCAACCAGAATCCTTTAGAACATAAAATGAAACGTCAAACAATTTAACTTCCAAATGTCAGACAAGATTTTGTTTAATAATAAACAGTGAACTTCAGTGCTAGGTTACTAGCTAGTGGCCCTGCTGACCCTGCCCAGCACTAATTTGTGTTATGACAGTGCAGTAGATTGCTGCCTATCTAATGGAGGGTATTTATTACAACTTACTGTATGTATACTGTATTGTGTCACGGGTATATTAAACTTCATGGAGGGAGGAAATCTATCTGTGAAGCTTCATTCTAATAGATTTTTTTTTGTGCTTGACAAAGTGCATGTTCTGAAAATGAATGCAGGAATGTTTCCTGTGGGGTTTACAGATTGAGATATAAATTGGATTAAAATAATTATCTAAATAGACTATTGAGGGGTGCTGCCAAGTGTTTAAGA
Source organism: Chelonia mydas (assembly GCF_015237465.2). Taxonomy (NCBI): domain Eukaryota; kingdom Metazoa; phylum Chordata; order Testudines; family Cheloniidae; genus Chelonia; species Chelonia mydas. The sequence continues at coordinate 18,763,411 of NC_057853.1, read as the reverse complement.
CAGTCAGCAGGCTAGTCAGGGAGAAAAGAATGAGCACCATTATGATGTTTGTGATCCATGCTTCGCAAATCTCACAACCTATTTATGTAGAGCTTTAAAGGTCACATGAAGCCCAAAATGCAAGTTTGTTTTTACACCGCTTTAGTCCAGTAGAAATGTTTCACTGGTTCTATTTATTCCAGTGGAAGCAGTTTATAAAACATTGTACCAAACACAGCCGCATTGTACTAGTGCATAAGAACCTGATGGTGAAAAAGTCTAGAAACAAAACTTGAAATGGGCTTTTCGTTGTTTGCTTTTCCTGCAGCTTGTATAACCGTTTCAAGAATGAGAAAGGAATTAGATTGTTTTAAATGGATGAGTTACCACTGTGTGCCTCCTTTTATACAAATGCTGGACATGAAGTGAGTAGGGAAATTGTTTTTTCCCAGCCCTGAACCCAAATTCCTGAGTCACATAACCTCGGCCTCAGTGTCCCCATCTCAAAGACGGGGGGAAAAAACAAATTGCCTAGTCCAAGGGAAGTGCTCTTTACTTATGTAGCACTTTTAATCTCCAGAATGTGTTACAAATAGACATTATTAGTTATTAATGACTGATAGGCCAGTTCAGGAATGCTGTGTTAACAATGGCAACTCAGAGCAATTCACTCTTGCAAAAATTTAGTCTGTCCTTTGTCTGAGCTTTCATATTATTCGTGGTTATTTGTTTCTTTACATCCCACCATTTCCTTGTGTTCAGATGACAGACTTCAGTAGAAATATGTGGCTTGTAAATTGATACATTCTAGGCACAGAGCACTGGACGGATTATAGTGAGAGCAATGAGAAAGAAAAAGCCTTCTGGCATAAAGAAAGCAGTCAAGTCTAGGGGACAGAGCAGGAGTTACATTTTACCTAGTAACCAGGTTCCTGAAATACACAGCCACAGGGACTTCTAAGGAAAAATGTTGGACTTCCAAGGAAAGAGAGTTGTTAAAAGCTGCATTGTTTGAGTGTCCACTGTTTCTTCACTGTGACCGAGGAAATGTATTGAATGCTATGCAGGAAAAGAACTGCATCTGGAAAGCTGAGGCTTATAATTGCACTGCTCATTGATAAATATTTCCTAGAGGGTGCAATGGGCTTTATTAAATAAACTTCCCACCAGGAGTTTGGGCCAAGTGCTGTCATCAGAAGCAGCAAAAAATAGTAGCCCTAATTAAATTAAACCTGTTTTCCATTGTTTTCTCTTTGTCTAACTTGTTTTATGCTGGTGTCCTGCATGGCAAATGCAGGAATAAACAGTGCTGTGACCTTCCTTTCAGCAGTGCTGTATTAATACTGCTCTTATCAGAGTTTGGTAATTTGTTCTGTATGGCCATGACTCTGTCATGCCCTTTGTCTTATGTGGCTCTTGTTTTACAGCATAAACTGTGGGAAAGGAGCATGACTGGTAGAAAAAGAGCAAACTTTTGCATTGTCTACTTCTCTAGCACTTTTTGCTCCATGCAACCTAACTCATAGCTGCTACTTTGTATCTGAAAATGGGATTGCTCTTCTATAATTACACAACTGAGTCCAGTGGGTAAAATGGAAATTCATGCTTTTGGATATTGCCATCTATGTGCAGGCTTGCATTAATGCTTTACTTTGAATGTTATAAAAATGAGCTGTCCCTTTAATATTTTTTTCCATGGCTGGGATGATGTCATGTTTTTATTTCTTTCACCCCCAAGCCTTGTGCAGGGATAATGCCTTTCCTCTTGAAGGGGAGGAGTTACTAAGTAATTACATGATTCATGGTTTCAGGTAGTGACTAGTGAGCTACCTTCAGACAACTGATTAGTTTTGCTGTACTCAGATCAGAACAAGAGCTTGGCTTTTAGTAGAGCTGTTGTAGGCATGTTAACTCTTCTTTGTGGAAGCCATGCACTGGGAAAGGTTATTGCGTCTCAGAAAAGCCAAGGTAGGCTAGATGAGAGACAGCACATCCTTGTACTTGCAGGGTGGAGGGCAGGGAGTGCAAAATCTGAAGGGTTTTTCAACTCTAAGGGTTCAGTATTTTCCACTTTATTAGGAAGCTATGTAACAAACACTCTTCTTACTTCTCCCTTTGCACTTTGTTGCCAATGTAGATCAGTATATGTCTGTTTTATGAATTAACTTATATTGCTTCCTCCTGAGGATAATTTCAGTGTCTGCTTCTATCTATTGTCATCTCTGCAAATCCATGGGGTGTGAACATTTATGGTTTAAATCAATATACTTGTTCAAAGATGTTAAAGGAAACCTGCCTGTAGGGGTCAAAAGTCATGTTGTCTCTGCTCAAAAAATCATGTTTATGTGTACAGATATACTGTATACACTTGGTAGGCAATTTTAAGGATACCAGGTAGAATTTTCAAAAGTTACTAAGAGATTTAAGACCCTAGTCTCATTTTCAAAAGTGATTTAGGCACTTCGGAGCAAAACCACATCCTACATGCATGTCACTTTTGAAAATGGGTCTAGACTCGTAAATCTCTGACACTTCCAAAAATGTTAGCCTACACTGAAACCAGCTTCCACCTCCTTGAGGAGTTGTAACAGTGCATCAGTTAGTGGTTGGTTTCTTTTGATTGACAACTCTTTGTAGTTAAATTCCTTTTCTTCCAAAGTGAAAAGTCTTGGACAGAGTAGTGGTTGGTGCTCTACACTTAAGAGATGTGCTGTGATGTCTCCTTACAAAGTGCATACAAACAGTAAGAATGTTGAAAGGCACCAGATAATGGAAACCAAGACTGAGGCAGGAAAAACACTGAACATGGGTTGTTAATGTTGGAGATTCTGTACTGAAAATAAATGTTATGCTTTTATTTTTCTTCAACATTAAGTCATTTTTTCAAAGGGAAATAAGTTGGAATCTCTGTTTCTGGTTACTAAGCAAATTGCCGTTAATGTGTATATATAAGTGCTGTTGGTATTGAGAAGAAATACTTTAGAAATTACCCATTCACTTTTATTGCTATTGGTATGTTGGATAGTTACCAATAGTGCTTTCTGCAGATCTCCGTCTGCCCCTGCTCATTTTTCAACTCGCTTCATTTTATTGTATGCTCAACATTGATCCAAACCAGCCTTAGTCTTGGCAGAATAAAAAATACAGTCTGAATTCAGAAAGAAAAGTGTGATGCTTCAACTCAAGGGCACTGGTCTGTACCTGTTCTGAATGGAAACAAGGCTTGGCACTTTTTCTGTCCCATAACTGTTTAAAATAATTTATTTACTGCAGGCATTAAGAGTTTTAAAGATTCCAAGTAAAGTATATTTTTGAAACGCTGGCATTTCAGGCCATGGTCTGTCCCCCCTGCAGGAGAAGAGGTTGTGGGCTCACTTTAGGACTCGATTTGACCGCTTTATTGTTACGATAATAGCACATTTCACAGGGCTGAGAACATGAAGTATATATGTGAATATTTTCAATAGCCTACCTTAGTTCTTATTTCTTGCTCTTTGAAGGACCTAGGGGTTACAGTGGACGAGAAGTTGGATATGAGTCAACAGTGTGCCCTTGTTGCCAAGAAGGCCAATGGCATTTTGGGATGTATAAGTAGGGGCATTGCCAGCAGATCGAGGGATGTGATCGTTCCCCTCTATTCGACATTGGTGAGGCCTCATCTGGAGTACTGTGTCCAGTTTTGGGCCCCACACTACAAGAAGGATGTGGAAAAATTGGAAAGAGTCCAGCGGAGGGCAACAAAAATGATTAGGGGACTGGAACACATGACTTATGAGGAGAGGCTGAGGGAACTGGGGATGTTTAGTCTACGGAAGAGAAGAATGAGGGGGGAATTGATAGCTGCTTTCAACTACCTGAAAGGGGGTTCCAAAGAGGATGGCTCTAGACTGTTCTCAGTGGTAGCAGATGACAGAACAAGGAGTAATGGTCTCAAGTTGCAGTGGGGGAGATTTAGTTTGGATATTAGGAAAAACTTTTTCACTATGAGGGTGGTGAAACACTGGAATGCGTTACCTAGGGAGGTGGTAGAATCTCCTTCCCTAGAAGTTTTTACGGTCAAGCTTGACAAAGCCTTGGCTGGAATGATTTAGTTGGGGATCAGTCCTGCTTTGAGCGGGGGGTTGGACTAGATGACCTCCTGAGGTCCCTTCCAAACCTGATATTCTATGATTCTATGAATTGCAATGTTGTCACTTGCATTTATTGCAGCAATAAAAGTTGTCAGGAATTGCCTCAGTTCAGTATAATGTATTTGAAATAAGTGGCTTTTGGCCTTTCGTTTTGAGCATCATCCCTTTAGATGCCCATGAACTACATAAGAGCTCACAAATGCTCTTCTCCCCCCATTGTAGGATGGGAATTAAAGAGAAATGGAAAAATGAGATGTGGGTGACAAGGTGGAAATGACTGATTTTAAAAATCAACATTAGAGTAATTTTTCTGTGCAGTTTCAATGACTCTAAGCAAAGTTTTTGTTTTGAAGATCTTGGAATGTAGTTTATGATCATTGATGGTTACTGCCCAGCAAAGTGGATGGTTTTTGAATTAGGATATCCGATGTTTTTTAACCTTCACATTCTTTCCCCCTCTGTCTAGATTGAGCGCTCGGAAGTAAGCAGCCTAGCACAAACCCCTAGTGCAGTGGCCTCAAGCACTGATGGCAGCATCAACGCAGATTCTGTTGATGGGACCCCGGATCCACAGCGGACAAAAGTAGCCATCACTCATCTGCAGCAGAAGATACTGAAGTTGACAGAGCAGATCAAAATTGAGCAAACAGCCCGGGATGACAATGTGGCAGAATACCTGAAACTAGCCAACAATGCTGACAAGCAGCAGAGTGCCCGCATCAAGCAAGTGTTTGAGAAGAAGAACCAGAAATCGGCCCAAACCATTTTGCAGCTGCAGAAGAAGCTAGAGCACTACCATCGGAAGCTTCGTGAGGTTGAACAAAATGGAATCCCTCGGCAGCCAAAGGATGTCTTCAGGGATATGCACCAGGGCTTGAAGGATGTGGGAGCAAAGGTCACTGGCTTTAGTGAAGGAGTTGTAGACAGTGTTAAAGGTGGGCTTTCCAGCTTCTCCCAAGCCACGCATTCGGCAGCAGGGGCTGTGGTCTCCAAACCCCGGGAGATTGCCTCCCTGATAAGGAACAAATTTGGGAGTGCGGACAATATTGCTAATCTAAAGGACTCTTTGGAAGAAGGCCAAGAAGATGGGAAGACTCTTGGTGTTATTCATAACTTTCAGTCAAGCCCAAAATACGGCAGTGAGGAGGACTGTTCAAGTGCCACATCTGGTTCAGTGGGAGCTAATAGCACCACAGGGGGTCCAGTGGGAGCTTCTAGCTCCAAAACAAACACTCTGGATATGCAGAGCTCAGGGTTTGATGCAATACTACATGAGATTCAAGAGATCCGAGAGACACAGGCAAGACTGGAAGAATCCTTTGAGAACCTTAAGGCTCACTATCAGAGGGATTATTCGTTAATAATGCAGGCTCTGCAAGAGGAGCGGTACAGGTAGGCGTTTTATTAATTAGCCCCCATATTAAATACTGAGGAGTTACAGAGCAGTAAAAATCTAAAGCACTCAGCAGACTATAAACAGCTTAGGGCAGGCAATGTATTGTGCCCCTCCCAGGACAGTGCTAACTGAGTATACTTGTGTAGTGGAAATTCCATCATTATGGTCCCAGTATAGAAATCAGGGTTAAAAATTGAGACAGTGGGAATGCTTTTGTGTGGTGCAGGTCTGCATTCATCTTTTTAAAATATTTTGGGTGGAAATATCTATCTCCAGGAAGCCACCCTGCAATACTTGTTAGCTTCACCAAGGGAAACGTTCTCTGTGATCTGTACCAGTCCAAACGTTCCGATTATAATTCTTCCCAGCCAACACATGGAGACAGAATAAGAAGTCTTTTATGACATATCCTCTTGTAACAGGGCCCTGACTCTGCCCTTGTCCTCTTCCCTCCAGAAACCGCATTGATTCCACTGGGTGTGCTCTCAGTGAAACTTTATTGCAAATCCCCTTCACCAAGATCACCACAATCCCCCATGCTACCGCCTATTTACAGTACTGGCCAATCTTTAGCCCTCTCAGCAGGACCTGAGGGGAACAGAGGTCTCCCCATTCTGAGGACTCTATATGACTAGACTCAGCTAGCTCTGTTCCTCCCTCTCTCCTTCTGAGCTTCCTTCTTGTATATCTTTTATCAGCCCTGCTCTGAGGGGGCCAACTGAGTTCTTACCCCACCCAGCCCACCAGCCTGATCAGTTAGTTGTCCCCAGTCAGCTTCTCCTGGGGCGCTACTTAGCATCTAAATGACCAGAGAGCAGACCCACTCCCTGCAGTGTCACCTCTATATGTGGGTCTGGCCATCTCTGGAGCTTCACTTAGTTGGAAGACTTATATCCATCAGGCAGACTGCTAAAAGTCAGAAACCAGCCCCAGAGGTGTAGGACCCCTTCACCATACATCTGTATATAAAGCTGCTACTATAGCTTGTGAGAGGAATCAGTGGCCTATGGGACCTCAGTCCTACATGGTCCAAGCTTCCTCTCTGATATCATGGCTGAACTGAACAAGGGTGCCAGGGCCTTCTCCAGCATATGCATATGCTGCCAGGCCCAAACCTAGCCAAGCATTGCAGTATCCTTCCAGAGGCGCTGGACCTAGGAGTGCTGGGGGTGCTGCAGCACCCCCTGGCTTGAAGTGGTTTCCATCATATACAGGGTTTATAGTTTGATTCAATGGCTTTCAGCACCCCCACTATAAAAATTTTTCCTACTCCACTGTATCCTTCCGTACAAACTGAGGATTTTGAGTTTTGAATCTGTCTCCTTTGTTCTTATGTTATGAGACAGAGAGAACAGAAACTCTCCATTTACAATATTTATACTATTTGTTATTTTATATACTTGTTCCCTTGTCATCTCCCTTCTCAGATGAGAGATTGTTTATCAGAGAGGCTTTCCATGCCTCTAACTGTTCTGTGCCGTACTCTGAATCGGTCTAACTCTGCAATATACTTTCTGAAATAGGGTGACCAGATCCACGCATGAAATTATAGGCAAGACCTCACCATTGATTTACATAACATTTTCTATGTTCTCCATCCCACTCTTATGCATTTTGGTGTCTTGTTTGCCTTTTGACTGCAGCTGCCCATTGAACAGAGATCTCCACTGAGCTGTGTACACTGATGCTTAGGTCCTTTTCTTGAGTTGATGCAGTTAGTTTAGAAGTAGTATTAGTAGTTCAGAATTTTCCTTCTAGTGTGCCTTACTTTGCCATTTATAAACATTGACCTTCATCTGCCATCATGTTGCCCATTCACCTCTGAAGTTCCTCATGGTCTTCTCGGACTTGACTGTCATAAATAACTCCTATAAATTCTGCCATCTCACTGCTCTGCTCCTCTTTCCTGATCAAGAAGTGAATAGCAGGGAAGAGTCTTCCCTTACAGAGCCCCTCCAAGGTAAGCAGTTAACTAGAGGGTTTGGGGGCAAATGTACTTCAGGACTAGCGCTTCCTACCTCAGTTGTAGTTATCGAACCCCTGCTCTCCCCTGAAAAAACTGTACCTGCTCCCAGGTAAGGTAGAAGAAACCCTGCCTCCTCCAACCATTGAGACAAGAACCTGCATCTGGTTAGGAAAATGGGAGCGGTGAAGCCTAACCCCAGCCCTTCCTCCCATATGTCCAGCAGCTCTCTCAGAAGGCATGCTATTGTCAATGTATCCAAAGACCAGGGTTCTGTGCTCCCCTGCTCCACGGTGGCAAAGGAAGGTTAAATAGAATGTATTGTCAACCATTCCACACAACAGTTGCATTTCCACTGCAGAGACAGTGTGAGTGTGGACGCAGCGGGTATCCCTGTAGTTTACATATTCTGTGTCCCCCACTTTGCAGGGGGCAGAAGGGTGGTGGAGCCATTCCAACAGCAGTGTCTCCTACCCTCCAGTGCCTTAAGCTCTACAGGTTTCAGAGTGGTAGCCATGTTAGTCTGTATCAGCAAAAAAAAAAACAAGGCGTACTTGTGGCACCTTAGAGACTAACAAATTTATTTGGGCATAAGCTTTTGTGAGCTAAAACCCACTTCATCGGATGCATGCAGTGGAAAATACAGTAGGAAGATATATATACACAGAGAACATGGAAAAATGGGTGTTGCCACACCAACTGTAACGAGACTAATCAATTAAGGTGGGCTATTATCAGCAGGAGAAGAAAAACTGCATGCATCCGATGAAGTGGGTTTTAGCCCACAAAAGGTTATGCCAAAATAAATTTGTAAGCCTCTAAGGTGCCACAAGTACTCCTCGTTTTTTTTAAGCTCTACAGCAGTGGTCCGCAACCTTTCTGTGGAAATAGCACATTCCTATTCCCAGAAGACTGTGGCGGGCACCAGACACCCCGCCGCCGAAATGCCTCCGAGAAGCGGCAGCGGAAAGAAGCGTCGCCGCCGAAATGCCGCCAAGAAATGGCAATGCTTCTCGGCAGCATTTAGGCAGGCAGTTCTCCAGCGGCCGCATTTGGCGGCCGCATTTTGGCGGCGCAGTGTCCAGCAGGCGCACACAACTGCCCCAGCAGGCGCCATTGCGCCCATGGGCACCGCGTTGGGGACGCCTGCTCTACAGAGTATCAGCCTAGAAGGAAAAGGTGGAGAAAGCCACAGAGGGGAAGTAGTGGGTACCATGGCTGCACTCTAAAGACCTCAGTGGAGCAACCCGGAGGAGTGGCAGCTATTGCAGCAGCACCTCCCTCAGCCAGTGCCACGGATACAAAGAAAAGGGTGCCGAAAGGAGCCCACTCCTCTCCATCGGTTACAGGCTCCACCTACCAAAGCTAAGCAGTCTCCCCATCAGAACACTTTGGATCTTACCCCTCAGGTTCTAGGACTCCTCCCCAGCAGCATCTTGCTATGGCTTTGTAGGCAGGTCCCCTGCCAGCCTCTCCAGGCTCCACAGCCCAGATTTCATGATTTCATGTCATGATTTCAGCTACTGAAATCGGAAATTTCATGGTGTTGTAACTTTAGGGGTCTTGACCCATAAAGGAGATGGGGGAGGGGGCGGTTTTTGCGAAACTGCTTCCCTTACTTCTGTGTTGCTGCTGGTGGCAGCACTGACTTCACACCTGGGCAGCTGGCGAGTGGCAGCTGCCGGCAGGGAGCCCAGCTCTGAAGTCAGCGCCACCGCTAACAGCCGCACAGAAGTAAGGCTGGCATGGTATGGTATTGCCACCCTTATTTTTGCGCTGCTACCGGGAGAGCTTGGCCCTCAGTCAGCAGCTGCCACTCTCCAACCGCCTCGCTCTGAAGGTAGCAGCGCAGAAGTAAGGGTGGCGTGGCATGGTATGGTATTGCCACCCTTACTTCTGCGCTCCTGCTGGCAAGGCACTGCCTTCAGAGCTGAGGCCCAGCCAATAGCCGCTGCTCTCCAGCTGCCCAGCTCTGAAGACAGTGCAGAAATGTGGATGGTAATACTGTGACCCCTCCTAAAATAACCTTGTGACCCCTCATGCAACTCTCTTTTAGGTCAGGACCCTCAATTTGAGAAACACTGGTCTCCCTGTGAAATCTGTATAGTATAGGGTAAAAGCACACACAAGACAAGATTTCATGGTCCGTGGTGCATTTTTCATGTCTACGAATTTGGTAGGGCCCTATTTATTATCCTACAGTCCCATAGCAAAGTGATGTGGATCTGATCTGCCAATCCATAATAAAGAGAGGTTCTGCTTGTTTGTTTCAATTTAATATTTTGTTGGACAACATGTAGCACTAGCCATCCATATTTAGTAGGTAACAATGCTGCATACAAACTACAGCACAAGCAAAATGGCAGCCTGAACTAATACAGTAGGAGGCGGTCGGGCTTTAATATATTGTCAGCTGAGCTAGTTAGTCCTGCCCTGGAGGCATTTAGCAAAGTTTACTTGTAATTTGGGGCAGAGGGATCTCTTGCCCACTAATGTTCGGTAAGAACAAGATATCATACAAAGCCCCATACATCTTAGGAAACCAGCTTCCGGCAATGTCCATATTCTGCCTCTTTTAAATACTCATTCAGCTGAATGCAGGGGACAATAGGGTAGTGGGGAGACTCAGAGATGAAAAGTTGTTAATTGCACAGGGAAGTGTCTGATCTGAAAAGATCTGAAAGACTAAATCACAGCAAACTAAATTAGTTCATTGTAGTAATTGTGACTACTGAATTTATTAAAACCTACCACTTAATTGACCTTTTAAAGCATCCGGAAGACAGAAGCTAACACTTCTGTGAGAGGAGAAAACTGAAGAGGAGACTAAATGCTTTTCCCAAGGCCACAGAGGAAGCCACTGTCCTAGCTCAGATTAGAACTCTGGAATGCCTGACTCTAGTCCTGTGTTTGGACTGTAGTCCACTCTTTTTCCTTAAGAGAAATCCTCCAGGGAAGATGGAGACACAGATTGTGGTTTAATTTGTCAGGCTGGGGATTTGTATTGATCATACCTGGCCTTAAAAGCTATGAATAGCTAACAGGTGTGTGCTACTTCTGGGGAACCTTTCAGAAACTAGCACAAAGTGCAGATTTTCTAACATACTTTTTTTTAGGAGAACCACTTGCTGAGTGTTTTCATCTGTCCTGGCAACTGGAAGATACAAGCGCCATAATCTTTTTCCATCAAACTTCTGTGTCCAGCTCAGTCTTCTTAAATGTCCTCCCTACCCCCACCCTTTTTTGCAGATGGATGGCCTTTGTTTTATGTTGCCTTAGTTTCTATTTACCAGCCAGTACTTACCCTACAGGTTTTCTGTGACCTGCCTGATTCCCTCCCCTTTTCAGCTCTTGACTATCAGTATAGCTCTTATGCTAACTAGCCCTGGGGTGGGGTGGCATTAGTGCAGTCTCTCCAGTTCTTCCTGTGTCTGTCTTTTTATTTCCCCTGCACTGCAGGTTGCTCCAGATGTCCCAGTGTACGCATTGCCAAGGCTATGTGAAAGGCTGTGCTACCTGCCCATTGGCCAGCTGATATGGCCCCAGACAGTTTAACCACCCACTCTTAGAACTGAGTCATCGAACAAGGAAGATCTTGGTCTTGTCCTCTGCAGTCTTTTTCAGCTGGAACAAACTCCAAAATAGCCTGTTGCTTATCTCATCCTTTGAAAGGTGGCAGTTGTTTACTGAGAGAAGCAGGGACTTTCCGTTCTGTAGAGAACCCGAAATAACGCGCTGCTGAGGTTTTTTTTCATGGTTCCTGTCCCATTAGGGGAACCTGTTTGCAAACAGCAAAATCATGAGCTCATATAGTTGGGATGTGTCCAGCTCCCTCACACCAGTGAGTGTTTAAGCCAGCATCACTGGAAAGTACAGTTAGCTCTCGCAGGATCCTGCTATGAGAAACCCATCAGCCAAAATGCTACAATATAATGCTTTAATTGATTCTTTTATAGTTAGAACTGGTTGGACCTCATACTAATTACATTTGTTTGTTTAAAAGACTGCTTGCTAGGGTAACCTTTGACTTCTAGAACTACTGGGCCAGATTTTCAGTTTTATGGTTGGCGAGTAAAAAGAAATGGCAGCTCTTAAAATCTGCTCAGGAGCTAGGAATGTTAAATAGCCCATTGAGGATTAGTACAGAAGAGGCAGCCAGGTGTCTGATAAATGAAAATTATCACATGGATGTTACCACCCTCACATACATGGTGTGGGTGGGTGTATATATGTGTGTGTGTATATATATACACATATATATATTAGCCCCTCTTTACAGATGACTTTACAAGGGACAAAATGAGACATTTACTTTGTAATACCACCAAATCTAAACTTCTTTATCTTTTCGCAAATAAATTTTGGCTCCCAGTCCTGCATTTTTGTCATAAGACCAACTCTTCATCTTTTCCAATGTGATAGAATAAAACCCCCCAACTCTTAAACTCATAGCTGTTACAAACAAAATAAGAATTGAAAATCAAATAAACAGAGTAAGGTTAGTCCCAATAAGTATATCTAAAATCTGTGTATTGTACAATTGTTGAGTTGGAGTATGGGAACAAATCAATCTGCAAAAGCTGTGGATGGCTCCTTGCTGTAGGTGGGGAAAGCATTGTTAAGTTAGCAAGCAGGAGTCACATGAAGTTCGTTTTGGTTTCGGAATAAACCAGTAGCTCTTCATTTCAAGGTCCAGGAAGCACAATGCCAGCTTCTTTGCTAATTGTGTTAGCCCAAATCCTGAGGTTTACAGATTTGCAGGGTTTCCTTATGTTTCCTTTAGATTGATATATATTCTGAAGTTATCCAAATCCAGTTGTTTGTAATAAAACAGGATTTAAGATTCTTGGCAACAACTGTTGTATGGTGTGTCTGTCTCTTATAAAGACATAATCACTGTATTTTTCGTAAAAGTTCAAATCCCTTTTTGTTTAACAAACCTTTTGGAAAAGCTTGAAATTTAAAGTATTAACATGCAGAATACTTTTCCTCCTAATTTATGCTGCACTTAGGGGTTTGTATTGATTTGTGTTAGTCGGGGGGAGGGTGTTAATTTTGATCCTGAGTGCTTGGCTGGTGGCAGACTATTTTTTAATTAAGTATTTTTGGGAAAGGGAAGTGGGGTGGGAGCAAGCAGCTATATTATAAATAACTGGCCAAACTTTTCACCAGTCCATCTCTACATTGCTTCTCATGTTCTTTGATTCCCCAGTCCTGACAAGGTGCTCTTGTTGTTTTTCCCAGTGGTGTATCTTGACAATGAAGATGCCTGGGAACTTTTTTCAGGATGAGCAGCATCAGTCAGTGATGTGCTCTAGCATCCCAACTGGTTGACCATGTATGATTGTCATTGTTTGAGACTCTCACGTGGCGAAGCTGTCTGTGTTTCAGCTACAAACTATTTTTAAAAGTCAGGTCTTTAAGTAAAGCCCCACTATTTGAGATAACAAGCATCAAACATCTTTGGAGTTTTGTTCTTTTCATTGCAACAATGTAATGCTAAAGGTAGCTCAGGTCCACGGAGTCAGAAGCCTGTTAGTCAGTCAGCCACTATTTGTTAGTGAACCATCAAATATTAACTTTAAAAGGAGAGTAGAAGATTTATGTTGCATTTTGAGTGTTCCCACAATAGCTACCACTCAAGCAGTTGAACCAGTGGCAGTAATGGCGGGAAACTTTAGAGGGGGAAAAAGGCCAGCCTGGACAGTGCCTATAACTTAGGATTTCTGCGTCCTTGTTCTCTCTGTTTTTCAGTTTACTGTTCAGAAAGTATGTGAATATTTTAACCCAATTCACAGGGGGTATTGAAACCTAATTGCTTGTAAAGCACTTTGAAATCTTCAAGTGAAAGGGCTATATATAAATGCAAAATACTTCACATTTGAAAGGTTACAGTTGCTTTGTGGGGTTAGTGCTGAACAATTACTGCATGTTTTGCTAACAGGAGAGACTTTTTTCACCTTTGGAATAACTCACATTTCAAACCTTTGTCCCCGAAATGGGAATCACTTGCAGTCCACTTGCCACTGGAAATCTAAATAATGAGCCTACAGGCTAGTGATTTACATGCTCTTCTCATAAATAATAGAACATGGTAATTTTGCCAGTCAGAAGGAATCACTCTCAGAAGCTAATGGGAAAAAAAATCCATACATGTGACCTTACATGTGGTGATGTAATGCCAAACAAGCCCGTCACATTCTCTGACTTCGACATTATTACTCAGTCTTATTAATTACTGAGTTGTTACCCTTCACATTGCTTCACTGAGTATGGGGGGGAGAGAAACTGTGTGTTAGTGTTGTATGGAGGATGATTGGTGATTAAAACACAAGACTGAGAATAAGGAATTCTGAATTCTATTTCCACATCTGTCCTTAACTTCCTTTGTAACCTTGGGAAAGTCATTTAACCTCTCTGTGCCTGTTTCTTTCTCTTTAAAATGGGGCTGTTTGCCTACTTCATGGACAAGATCTACCTATCTCACAGTGAGGAGGCATAGTTTGTTGTCCGAAATCACTCTGAGATCCACAGAGTGAAGAGGCAAGGAAAACATAAATAATATCAGCCATGCTGGTTTTCATGGAAAATCTCCACTACTCATCTCTTGATTCTTGTTGGTGTAATTTTACCTTTGTGTTCTCACTAAAATAACTCCCCTGTGTTTCTCACTTCTAGATGTGAACGACTAGAAGAGCAGCTAAATGACCTGACAGAGCTCCACCAGAATGAGATCCTTAATCTAAAGCAGGAGTTGGCCAGCATGGAAGAGAAAATAGCTTATCAGTCCTATGAGCGAGCTCGAGACATCCAGGTTGGTGAGAGGCTGGGCTTAGCAAGTTCCTGCTTTCACTTCAGAATACTCAAGCACACAGTAGCAATGGCTATTTCCCTAGTTTTGCAAAATTTGGTTCCTTATGTGTGTGTTTTAATAGCAGTATAACAAAGGCAAATGGGAGAGTTGTGTACCTTGAGCTTTCAAGAGCACCTTAATCTACCTTTAGCTCTCACAATTCTCTCTCTAACAGCCCTGATGCAGGGGAAGTCATTGTGTATTTGCCAACTATATATGCATGACTGTTCGTGTATCCATGTTCAGAGGAACCTGCCACAGTAAATTCCTTTGGGCTACATTTGTTGACCCAACTGCAGGATTGGTTGAATCAGTTTTGCGTATTGCTTTCAAATTATGTAACCTCTGGGAAGCCCTTGATAAGTTTGACCTCCACAGCAATATCAGAGTTTTACGCAATAGTAGAGAAATGTAACAAGTAACAATGACCTTTCTAGAATAAAGCTAAAATAAAATAAACGTCTGCGGACAGTGGTACCATGGCCTTTACCCTATCAAATATCAGGATTTCACTTTTAGATGTGCTAGACAGATCCGGCTGTACACCTCTCTCAGATTTACCCCGGCAGGAGAAAAAAGTAGGACAGGAAGCATAAAATGAGGTGGGATTCATCAGAAGCCTTTTTCTTAAATTCCGTTTCATGATTCATCATTTCTGATGTAAATTTTCCATGTTGATGAGGCACTTTGCAAACATGACTTAATCCTCAATGCTGCTGTGAGTGGGGTGAATATTAGTCCTATTTTTCAGATGAGGAAACTGTGTTAAGTAACTTGCCTGAAGTGACAGAACAGAAACTATAATTCAGGAAATCCTGGCGCTCAGTCCACTAGACGGTGCTGCATTCTTCAGCACACAAGATTTAGGTAGGATGGTGACATGACACAGTTGGGAGAGATGGTTCATTTGGCTAAATGGGAAATAAATGTACAACTTCTCGTAATAGGGTATTGAAACCTCATTTTAAAAATAATAGTGGTAGGTAGAGCCTGTTTCTCCCTGGACTCTGGCCTAATGGTTGCTCTGTAGTCTGCAGCACAATGTAGGATACCTGAGTTCAGATTTATCGTAGTGAAAATAAGATTGCTCAAAAGTGAGCCCCAAGCCAATTAGGGATCATCTCTGAGTGCTGCTCAGCTCAAATGAGGGGTTCCTCAGGATTGTGAGAATGATGGCCAACTGGGGAAAAGGAGGAAGAATCCAAGAAGATATTTTAGAAAGTGTTTGTAAAAGGAGCTTGTAGCGGGGCGAGACTCACCCCTGCAGCACCATCTGCTGGTTGTCCAGTGAATTCGCATTTCCAGCCTCCGGAGCACCCTCTGCAGGCCAGTGTCCCACTTGCCGCTGGGCCCCGAGTCCCTCCTGGACCCCGGTGCCCCTTTCATGCCAGGGTGCTGCCCCCTAGCAGTGCCCCCTAGCAGTACTCCCACAGATCTGGGTCTCTTTCCCTCCCTCCCTCCCACCCCTGTGAAACCCCCACCCTCTATCTCCACCTCGCCTCAGTCTTTGGCTACTGCCAGTCACCATCTAGCTCCCTGGGGCGGACTGCAGTATGATTGCCACTCATCGTCGGCAAGGAGGGTCTGGACCTGCTGCTTCTGCCTACCCTTGGGCTGCCCTCTGCAACCCCAGTACCCTTTTCCTAGGCCTTCATCAAGGCCTGCAGCCTGGGGGTTTCTCAGGCCAGAGCTCCCCAGCTCCTCTGGCCTTTCCCCAGCCCTCCTCTACTTCAGGTACCCTGCTCAGCTCCCAGCAGTCAGGCCCCTCCCTCTCAACATCTAGAGAGAAAGACTGTGTCCTCCTGGCCCACTGCCCTCTTATAAAGGGCATTGGGTGTAGCCGCAGCTGTGGCTGTTTCCCCAATCAGCTGAGGCTTGCTGCTTTCCCTAGCAGCAGCTGTCTCCCAGGGCTGATTTCAGGCCCTTCAGAGAAGGAGCGGGTGACCACCCCGCTACAGAGCTAGATTAACAGCCCTGGACATTGAAGTCCTCTCACTCCAAAACAGGCACAGTAAAGGCAGAAGTAATGCAAGAGTCCCTTACGTGAAGGGATTACCTCTAGGAACAAGACAGGATAATGGAGTTTCCATAGCCCATTCAGTCCTACATGTCTCTGAGGTTGCCAACAAAGGTAACACGAGTGCCACAAGCTCATTTTACATTAGATGCTGTCAGATGGTAACTACTGACCCAAACGGCATTAGAACAGAGGAATAAAAGGTTGAAAAGCTCCCATCTCTCATCCCTCTAAGCAGAATCTGGTTTTGACTCTAAAATGTCTGATAGCACTGAAGAGGTGGAAAATACTTTTGCCTCTGTTACAGCCCTGGCTGAATTTCCCCTGGTGAGCAGTCACCAGGCTGGGGTATTAGACTCAGCCCACACGGGCACTCTGGGAACTAGGTGACAGTTACAGGAAAAACCAGACGGGCTTTGCAAAGTAGCTTCTTAAACACCCACACACTGAACTATTAGGAGGTACATACGATTTACAGATCTGTGGAAGAGTAACAAACACCTGAACCCAAGACCCTCCATCCAGTGTCCTTGCCATTCCTGAATATCATTTCGATTTTGGTCAGTGTCCTGCAGGGGTCGAGATCCCTCCTGGCCAACCTTACTTGTTCTGGCAGAGTGGGTCTCTTTTTAAAACCAGTTTCTAACACCTCGTGGTCCTTCTGGTGAGTTTTTTCCATTCTCCCACCCTCTGTGGGATTGCTTACACAGGTTCATTAACGGTCAACAGAGGAGAGCCTCCATCGTCGTAATATGGGAAGATTATTCAATTGTTGACGGTCCTCTCATTCAGGGTTAGACAGCTACATGCCAGGCTCCTCCGACACAAGAGGGATGATGCAGTCTAACAAAACTGTTACAATATACAGTGAAACACAAGTTAACACTCAAAAGGGAGGCTGAAATAAAACATGGTGGGTTTTTTCCACAAAATCAATTTGGGGAAACAGATATGACCCCCAACCAGTCACACACATGAAAACCACAGTAAATCAAGAATTAACTCCACTGCAGTCAATGGAGGAACACTCGTAAATGAGATCAGAATCAGGTATTTTGCTGCAACCTGCAGTTCCTACTTAATGAGGGAGTCATATAAATCATGAGAAATGGCATGAGGTTCCTCTTCTCCTGCTGCAGGATATGAAATCAATTTGAGTGACTCATATCCTGCAGCAGGTAAGCAGGACCCAAAGAATGTAGCTACATTCCAGTAGGCACCAATTAAAGTCTTTAAGTACCACTGTGATTCACCATGCAAATACTGAAAACATAACCGTCCCACTCTTCCCAACAGGAGGCGCTAGAAGCCTGTCAGACCAGGATCTCCAAGATGGAACTGCAGCAGCAGCAGCAGCAAGTGGTGCAGCTGGAGGGGCTGGAAAATGCCACTGCCAGAAACCTGCTGGGTAAATTCATCAACATCCTTCTGGCCGTCATGGCTGTTCTCCTAGTCTTTGTCTCTACCGTGGCCAACTGCGTTGTCCCCCTCATGAAAACTCGCAACAGGACGTTCAGCACTTTATTTGTGGTGGTTTTCATCGCCTTTATGTGGAAGCACTGGGACGCCATCGCTGGCTACTTGGAACGATTCTTGTCACCCCCCAGATGATGGCACAAGGAATCAGCTGCTTCACCCCACTGACCCACCCACCCTGGCGCTCTCGTGAGCGCAGCAAAGATTAGTCAGCAACTCTTCCGCTGAAATTTTAAAGTGTCCGAGTGAATTTGTTTACATTTAGAATAACATTTTTCTCTGCGAGATGCATTGCAATAGTATTTTTTAGATTTTATTCAAGAACTCTTTTTGGCAAGAATCCTGGATAATTTTTATGTAGCATGGTTCTCTTTGGATGCAAATCTTAAGATTCTTTAAGTGTACAAAAGAATAAAATAAAAATTTGGAGCATACCAATGGGCAATTTAAATTATGGCTTGAACTACAGTACTAAACCTGTTAGGAAGAGGAGAACGTGGTTAGCTTAAAAATAGCAAAGATTAAGCTAGTGTGCACAGCCTTGTACAATGGTACCACAGCGAATCTGTAACGCTAATGTTTACTGTGAAGCCTGCTCACATTCCATGTCTGAATGTATGGATTCAGGGTGGCTTGTTTTTTTCCTTAATGAGAGAAAAAACAACGCATGGATCTCCCCACAACTCAGCTTCTGTGTCAGCCATTTGTGCTGACCTGACATACAATAATTTTCTAGAAGGCCTGTTAAGTCTTGCTAAGCATACAAAGTGGAAGCGTCATGCTGTACACAGTAACTGCACAGTCGTACTACAGTATTTTGAAGTAGCCCTTTAAATACTTATCTTTAAGCAAAAGCCCTTGGTCGCACTTTTAAGGTTTTTTTATATATGTATATTCACAGATTTAAAAAAATCCGAACAGCATACTTGAAGAGTGTAATACTCAAACTCTCAGTGCTTCCTTATTGTTTCTATAATAGGATTTTTTATTATAATTATTATTATTATTATTATTATGGGTTTTTTGGAAGGGGTTGGGAGGGTCATTATTTTCCTCTTTAATAAAGAAGTGATGTTTTTTAAATGAAGAATTGCGTGAATAATTAAGTGTGAGCAGTTTTGTCCTGAAACAGTTTTGAGGAGGGTGGAAAGTAGTTTCTATTGACACTGGTCTGAGGAAGGCATAGCTGTTCCCATGCCGTTTAACTATCCTCCTGGGCTTGCAGATGCAGCATCATGAATAACTTCCTCCTTCTCCACACATTTTTGTCATGCCATTTTTTTTCCTGTCCTTTTTGTGGGTGTGAGGGAGGCATGGGGTGTTAGATTTCTCATTCCCAAATCTGTCCACCTGGCCTCAGAATGTTTTCCTTAGAACAAGGAATTTCTCCTCATCCCTTTTTGGGGAAAAGACAGATTCTTAAAGAGAGAAAAACTATTAAAGGGATAGTTCATTCAAACGACTGATCCTCTCATAAATATTCCTGATAATTTATTTTTAAATGCACCTCTGATAACTGAAACCAAAGTTGTCATCCCATCAGACTGTGGCAAGATCATTGTCTTTATGTTTGTATGCTGTGTATCCAGGTAGCATGCCACATAGAGCCCCCTTTCCTGCAGCCGTGAAGGCAAGGACTTAATACAGTTCCGTTGTCAAAGCACTAGAGAAAATGTCAGTTACAAATATGACTCAAGTCACAGCAACATCTTTTCCCAGTGATCTGTTGTTACTGGCAAGTTTTCATATTGAAGGATTTTTAAAAAAAAAAATCTGGCTCAGTATCTGTTTCCACTGGAACAAAGTAAAGTTTTTGGTTCCAGTGAAAGTCTTTGTAGCACAAATAAGACTCATGGATTCTCTTTCACTTGATTTGCAGTATTTAATCAGACTTCTTGTTCTCCTTCTCCCTTGGCCTAAGTTCTATGTAGGAACCAAATTATGGCCAAGTGACTTAAAATGATATGTAATAGCAAGTATAGGAATTCATGCTATTGTGCCTACCCCAAACCCCAGGAAATTCTCCAGATCTAGGTTAACACCTCCCTCTCTGCTGGGACGAAGGTCTTAATATTCTGATCACTGCCAGCCAGGAGAAGAAAGTTCTCTGCTGCTCAACCATCCTTGTTCCTCCTTCAGAGATTCAGCATGTCACCTTCATAGCCACACTTCTGTCTTTAAACTCAGGTACCCTGTGACAATTCCAGCACACCTCACTTTGTCACTGTGCACTAATCCACTACTGTCCTTGTTAAAAACAAGTTGCCAGTTGCAACTGACTCAAGCCAAAAATAATCATTTCTGTTTCCACAAAAGTTGCAGATAGATAGCATGTATGTATAAACAATTCCCTTAACAGGTGACAGTTGCCAGCCACGGCAAAACTCGATGGGGTTTAATGCCCTTGTCTGACTAAATTAGATCTATAATTTTCATCCACCCATATAAAAATACTCTGTTCCTGTTAGGTTTCCTCAGAAACAAAGGTAGGGAGATCAGAGTAATAAACCCTTGACACATGATCTGAGAGCTTTGTTGCCTCAATATTTCTGAAGCCCAGTCTTTGCACCTCTTTATAGTTTAGGTCACACTATAAAAATGTACAGTTGGTTTAGTACATGAACAAACTTGGGAATGAATTAAAAGCCAACTGATTTTTACACTCATACACCCACATCCTGGTAATGTCTGAAGGAAGTATTTGCCTGTTTTCTGCTAGATACCCTACCTTCAGTTACAGTCTCTCGATGATGATGTGTTTAATCTTCTTTAGTAAAGAAGCAATTCGCCAGAAGTAATGGACTTAATAGAAACGTTCACCACAAAACTGTTTTGTGAAGGCCATTTACTTGGTCCTGGACAATGTTGTCTGTCTGTGTCTCTCTCTCCAACAGTTTTCCATTCCAAAAAGTTGTCTGCAGTTAATGCCATATATGATGCTGCATCCATTTTTATTTTTTAATATTCTAACAGGACTAGCGTGAGGGTTTTTGCCTTTCATTAGCAGAACACTTGGTTTATTTCCTCCCCCTTCAATCTGAAATTCTGTGATGACTTCTAATAGTTTAACAATTATTATATTGTTGGAAATGTGACTCTAGCTTTAAAGCTCCTTTTCCTTGTATGTGGGTTGTGTTCATTCTCTTTAAGGTGAAGCATTCCTGGATAACTTGTAGAAGACAGTATCTGCCATGGGTGTGTGTGATTGTGAGCCTTTTATTATCCTTTCCTCTGTATGTAAACTTGTGTGACCATCTCTTTGAGTTGCAGAACATTTCATGTTGGGAGTTGAAACAATTCTGGAATTGCTTAGATATGTTTAGCACATATCACGGGTGCATATAAGGAAGGAAAGAATATAATGAACTGCATTAGTTCAAAAAGAAGTGACTATTAAATGATATTCCATGGTTCAAATGAAGTTCACCTGCTCCCCCATTTCCTGTCTCGTGTTTTTTAAAAAAAAGTTCCTATTTTTAGACAGGTTTACAAAATTCTCCTTCCCTTGAGCTTCATTAATTTAATTATGCTGAGCATGTTCACAGCAATTACTTTATTGGTTTATTCCAATCTAGTGAATACTTAAGATCTGATCTGATTAAATGGTGAGTTCTGTACATTGTTGCACTGGGCCAGAAGAGAGACTGTCTTTCAGCTTTGAAAAATATGCATTTTTAAAATATTAAACAAAAAGCAGCATTATAACAGAAGAAGCCAAGCTATGAAGGGATCTGTGTTGAGATTGGATGGCTTTGCCCGTTTTAAGTGAATTCTGAATGTGGCTAGAGAGTTAAAAGCCCTACGTGTGTCTGTGTTGTGTATGCCAGGTGGTATCGTAGTAGGCAATTGACTTAGCTGTAAGTGTGTTTAAGTGTAAAAAAAAAAAAATAAATAAAAACAGAAAAACTCACTTGCACGGGATGAAAAGTACAGAAATGACACTTGTGAACGTAACACTGTAGTTTATAGATCTTAAGCTGCTAATTGTTGAGAGAGATTTACATATGTCTTGTCTGATCGTCACAGATTCATCTGTGACACTTTTACTGTATATAAAAAACTTTAAATAAAGACCTCAGCTATTAATGGTGTGTGCTTTGGTTGTTTTCAAAGGTAGTCTTGGTGACTAAAGACAGGGAAATGGTGAGAGGGCCTATTGTAAGGCACTGAGACATTTCATAACCACATAGAATTCAAGGCAAGTGCTCCATAAGTCCCCTAACTGGACACCACCCAGTAATCAGAGACATACTGGACTGTCACACAGGAAGAACAAGAAGCAATGGGTATGAAGTCTTGGCCATTTCCCTCTGTCGAGCCATCTAAGGTATTTATGTGGACCCCATTATGGTGGTAGGATGCCCCACTATCTTTAGTGTATTTATCCTCACAACACTGTGGTGAAGTAGGGAAGTACCATTATTATCCCCATTTTACAGCTGGGGAACTGAAGAAGAGAGGGTATGTCCACACTGCAGCTCAGAGTGAGCCCCCTAGCCTGGATAGACAGACTTGCGCTAGTGGGGATCATGCTAAAAGTAGTCATATAAATGATGTAGCTTGGGCTCGAAAGCCCCTCTGACTCCATAGGCTTGAGAGTCTGAGCTGCAACACCTGCACCGCTAGTTTTAGTGTGCTAGCGTGAGCTCGCTCCCAGCTGCAGTGTACGCATACCCGGAGAGGCTGAATTACTTGCCTAAGGTGTCACAGCCTCTGGCCGAGCAAGGAATTGAACCTGGTCTCATAAGTTCCAAGCTAGCACTCTAATCACTCAACTGTTCCTCCAAGTCTCGGGAATTCAATGCCCAGAATCTCTCTTGGTACTTGCACGCATGGGAATGGACATGTGCACTAAGTTTGGCATTATTGGAGGGGAGAATCGTACCCTTTGTGACAGTCAGCAAACTGAGCCATTTAAAAAAAAGTCATCCACTAGAGCAACTGTTTGCAAATCGAGGCACTAACATTAAACAGGGGGAAAGAGACTGGTAGTTTTCTGGGATTCTTAGAGAAACAGACAAGTGGCACAGAGTGAGTTAGAGATCAGAAAGCAAAGGCAACTGTTTGCCGGATGTTAACTCCCCACACATCTTCATGGGGCCACAGTGTTAATTTCAGTATAGTTAAAGAGATTAAATATTCATTCCTTTTCTTCTCCTGCTAGAACCCTGGGCCAGCTGTAAAATGGGCATAATGCATTACAGGGTTGGCGTGAGGCTCAATATTCCTGTACTACTTTTGGGTTCCTCTGGAAGGTGCTACTTAAGAGCAAAGTAGTCTTATTGCTATTAGCTCAAGGGCAGAAAACAAGGGAGGGACAGGATGGCGCAGGGTGTAGGCGGTGACCCTTCAGATCAATGGTTTTAAATGACTAGGAGTCATTACCATCTGGATGCTTTCCGATGGTCTATAAGAACATATGAATGGCCATACTGGGTCAGACCAAAAGTCCATCAAGCCCAGTATCCTGTCTTCCGACAGTGGCCAATACCAGGTGCCCAAGAGGGAATGAATAGAAGAGGTAATCACCAAGTGATTCATCCCAGAAAACAGACTAGGGACACCATCCCTGCCCATCCTGGCTAATGGCCATTGGTGCACCTATCCTCCATGAACTTATCTAGTTCTTTTTTAAGTCCTGTTATAGTCTTGACCTTCACAACATCCTCAGGCAAGGAGTTACACAGGTTGACTGTGCACTATGTGGAAAAAATACTTCCTTTGGTTTGTTTTAAACCTGGTGCCTATTAATTTCATTTGTTGACCCCCTAGTTCTTATGTTATGAGAAGGAGAAATAACACTTCCTTATTTACTTTCTCCACACCCGTCATTATTTTATAGACCTCAGTCATATCCCCCTTTAATTGTCTCTTTTCCAAGCTGAAAAGTCCCAGTCTTATTAATCTCTCCACATCTGGCAGCTGTTCCATGCCTCTAATCATTTTTGTTGCCCTTTTCTGAACCTTTTCCAATTGCAATATTTATTTATTTTTTGAGATGCAGTGGCCACATTTGCACACAGTATTCAAGATGTGGGCGTACCATGGATTTATATAGAGGCAATATGATTTCTTCTGTCTTACTATCTGTCCCTTTCTTAATGATTCCCAACATTCTGTTTGCTTTTTTGACTGCTGCTGCACATTGAGTGGATGTTTTCAGAGAACTATCCACAATGACTCCAAGATCTTTCTTGAGTGGTAACCGCCAATTTAGACCCCATCATTTTATATGTACAGTTGGGATTATGTTTTCCAATGTGCGTTACTTTGCATTTATCAACACTGAATTTAATCTGCCATTTTGTTGCCCAGTCGCCCAGTTTTGAAAGATCCTTTTGTAGCTCTTGCAGTCTGCCTGGGACTTAGTTATCTTGAGCAATTTTGTATCATCTGCAAATTTTGCCACCTCACTGTTTACCGCTTTTTCCAGATCATTTATGAATATGTTGAATAGGACTGGGTGCAATACAGACTCTTGGGGGACACCATTTACCTCTCCATTCTGAAAACTGACCATTTATTCCTGCCCTTTGTTTCCTATCTTTTACAAGTTACCAATCCACAAGTTACCAATCCCTCTTATCCCACGACAGCTTACTTTGCTTAAGAGCCTTTGGTGAGGGACCTTGTTAAAGTCTTTCTGAAAATCTAAGTACGCTGTATCCCCTTTGTCCACATGTTTGTTTGACCCTTTCAAAGAATTCTAGTAGATTGCTGAGGCCCGATTTCCCTTTACAAAAACCCTGTTGACTCTTCCCCAACACATTATGTTCATCTATGTCTGACAATTTTGTTCTTTGCTATAGTTTCAATCAGTTTGCCCAGTACTGAAGTCAGGCTTATGGGCCTGTAATTGCCAGGATCACCTCTGGAGCCCTTTTTAAAAATTGGTATCACATTAGCTATCCTTCAGTCATTTGGTAGAAAAGCTGATTTAAACGATAGGTTACATACCACAGTTAGTAGTTCTGCAATTTCACATTTGAGTTCCTTCAGAACTCTTGGGTGAATACCATCTGGTCCTGGTGACTTATTACTGATAAATTAATCAGTTTGTTCCAAAACCTCCTCTAATGACACCTCAATCTGGGACAGTTCGTCAGGTTTGTCACCTAAAAGAATGGTTCAGGTCTGGGAATCTCCCTCACATCTTCAGCTGTGAAGACCGATGCAAAGAATTCATTTAGTTTCTCCGCAATGGCCTTATTGTCCTTGAGTGCTCTTTTAGCATCTCGATCACCCAGTGGCCCCACTGGTTGTTTAGCAGGCTATCTGAAAACACTGCTATTGCTTTTTGAGTCTTTGGCTAGCTGTTCTTCAAATTCTTTTTTGGCCTTCCTAATTATATTTTTACATTTCATTTGCCAGAGTTTATGCTCCTTTTTATTTTCCTCACTAGGATTTAACTTCCACTTCTTAAAGGATGCCTTTTTGCCTCTCACTGCTTCTTTTACTTTGTTTAGCCATGGTGGCACTTTTTTGGTTCTCTTACTATGTTTTTTAATTTGGGGTATACATTTAAGTTGAGCCTCTTATGGGCGGCGAGTTCTATGGGCCCATGGTGCCAGGGCACCAGGAATATTCCTGGCCCAGGGGCCCGGCTCCAGCAAAGTTTCCTGCCTGCCCACCCACCCCGTGCATGTCCCCTGGCCCCGCCTGCCATCCCCAGGCAATTTAAAACAGCCTGGAAGCTCCTGCTGGCACCTGGCAGTGCAGCAGGGCTGAGCGGCTTCCTGCGTGCTCATTCCACATCGTTGCCGGCACATCCTTGCAGCCTGTCGGGGGGGCTGTGTTGCTGCACACTGTCCCCTCCCTGAACCCCCCTGCAGGGGCGGTGCCTGAGGACAGCAGCGCACGGACACCCCCCGGCCTTCCCTGCCTAGGAGCTGTTGCCGGAGGGGGGGTGCTCCAGGTAAGCACCGAACCCCACATCCACTTCCAGAGCCTGCACCCACAGCCCCTCCCCACACACACCCTCCGACCCCCAAATTTTCTGCACCTCCACTCCCTGCACCCTCTCACCTCCAAACTCCCTCCCAGAGCTTGCACCCTTCACCCCCTCTTCCATTCCCACCCTCTGCCCCAGCCCAGAGCCAGCACCCAAACTACCTCCCAGAGCAGAGGTGGGCAAACTACGGCCCACAGGACCATCCTGGCCAGCCCTTCAGCTCCTGTCCGGGGAGGCTAGCCCCTGGCCCCTCCCCTGCTGTTCCCCCTGCCCTCAGCCTCACCTCGCCTCGCCACACCACCAGGGTTCTGGCCCGCAGCTCCTGCCATGAAGCGTGGCAGCGTGGCTGGCTTCAGCCGGGCGGCGGGGCTGTGAGCTCCTGCTGCTCTGAGCGTCATGGGGAGCGGGTTAGCGAGCGGGTGGGTGGGAGTTGGATAAGGGACAGGGAGTTCCAGGGGGCAGTCAGGGGACAGGGAGCAGGGGGTGGTTGGATGGGGCAGAGGTTCTGGGGGGGACGGTTAGGGGATCAGGGAACAGAGGGCATTGAATAGGCGTGGGATTCAGGGGGTGTGGGTGTGGATAGGGGTCGGGGCAGTCAGGAGATGGGGGTGAGGTCCTGGGGGGGGGAGGTTGCGGTGGGGTTCCCAGGAGGGGGCAGTCAGGGTACAAGGAGCAGGGGGAGTTGGATGGATCCGTGGTTTTGAGGGGGACAGTGAGCGGGCGGGAAGGGGAAGGATAGGGAGCAGGGGCCAGGCTGTTTGGAGAGGCACAGCCTGCCCTACCCTGCCCTACCCTGCCCTCCATACAGTTTCACAACCTCAATGTGGCCCTCGGACCAAAAAGTTTGCCCACCCCTGTCCCAGCCCCTGCACCCCAATGCCTTTCCCCAGCCTAGAGCCTGCACCCCTCATGCCCCCTGTACCCAAACTCACTCCCAGAGCCTGACCTCTCACCCCTCCTGCACCCAAACTCCCTCTCAGAGCCCACACCCCTCCTGCACCCCAATCCCCTGCCCCCGCCCAGAGCCTCTACCCAAACTCCGTCCCGGAGCCTGCAACCCAGACCCCCTCCTCCACCCAAACTCCCTCCCAGAGCCTTAGGCAGGTGCTGGGGAAGTTTGCGGGGGTGGGTTCTGGGTGTTCTGGGCACCAACAAAATTTTTACAAACCTGCCACCCCAGCCAGTTTGTACGAGACCCGCTTCCCTTTCTGTTCTCAGTCCTGGCCTATGCTGCCCTCTAGTGACTCATGGGCAGAGGCTCCTACTGCGCAACTACAAAGCAAAGTCTATCCTCTGCTGCCCCTGTTAACCCTGCGCGCGTTCCCCTGGTCTCCCCAGGATCGGCTCTCTGCACTCGGAATTTGAGGACTTGTTTTTCAGGCCTGGTGTTCAAACCACCTGCTTCTTAAACCTGGCAGACCCCTGCACGCTCTAGCAGTCACCCTGGGCCAGCCGCACTAACCATTGCAGGGGGACAAGGGCTAATTTCTCCCTACCTCCCCCCCAGGATATAGACTGTCTCCCACCTTTTCCATTGCTTTCACCGCATCAGAGACCGGTGGGAACTAGAGCTGAAAATAAAGCCCTATTAGGTCATCCAAGCTCAGGACGATGAGCAGTTGGCTTAGTGCCTTGTCCAGGCGAGCTCTAAATTACACCCATGGCTGGGCTTCCACCATTTCCTTCCCCATGTGTCATAGCCGGTCCTGGCCAAGGACTAGCCTTCGAAGGACATCGACATTCCTCCTGAATTGGCTGGCAGCATCTAACCGCTTAGCATGGGGCACCCCCTACCCAAGGATCAAGCGCTCTCAGTGAAGGATGCAGCCATTGCAGGCCCACATGTGGGGGAGGGCGGGGGGCAGATCACTTACATGGCAGGGTGGAGTATCACATTTTTATTCCTGGTTTGTAGATGAGAAAGGTCTGCACAGAATAATGTAGCAAATGATCCAGCCAAATACAGGGAGGTCAGACTACAGACAACAAATGTCTGTCCCTAACATCTACTTTTTTCCCTCTCTTGCTCAAATGCCTCTTGTCCCCAGTTAGGAGGAGCTGCCCCTGTGGTTTAAATGGCAAAACTTCACTTTGTGTAGGACTTTTCACCCACCAATCTCAAGAGTGTTTTTCAAAGGCGGGTCAGTATGAATATCCCCATTTTCAAGTGGAGAAACTGAGGCACGGAGCGAAGCAGTGACTCGCCCAGGGCTATCCAATACGTCAGTGGCAGAGCTGGGACTAGAATACAGACCCAATACCCCAGGCACAGGACTACGCCGTGTTCACTAGAATCTTTGATATCGGGATTGCAAAGCACTTTACAGCCATGAATCAATCTAGCCTCCCATAGGGTGGTATTATCCCATGTAACAGCTGTGCAAACTGAGCAACACACAGATGAAGGGCTGTATCCAAGGTCACCCAGAAAGTCACTGGGAGAGTTGGGAGGACAGTCTAACTCTCCTGACTCCCAGTCTTTTGCCTTTACCATTAGACCAGCTTTGTTTTATGAGGTTAACCAAAATAGCTGCTTGCATGTTTGTTTTCCTCACACTCTCATCAGGGCCAAGAATCTCAATAGTATTAAAAGCCTGGTGCCTATTTTTCTACCTATGGTCTCTACCAGCCGCTCTCTGGTGGTGACAGACCTGCCAGTGCTCAGAGAGGGATGGGACATAGCCCTGAGTTGTACCTCTCCCTCAGTCAGATCAGAGAAACTGGCGCTGTAACCCATGGTGCTAGCTTAGCGTTTTATTTAGCAGTGAGACAAGAAACCTACAGGCCTATATGCTGTGAGGCACCAGCTTAAGCAACTAGCATAAGGCCTTGAGGCCTGTGAACTTTATCTCAAATAAGTAGCCTAACTGTAACCCTGAGTTTTGGGGAACTGGGAACACTGTACTTAGGGGGAAATCTCGGGGGAGTCTGTACACAATGGTACCAGGTAACCACAGGACTGGCTTGGGTATTTTAGGATAGAAACGTTGGCAGACGCTTAACCACAAACTTGCTTTGGCAACAAATTCACTTATATGATAAGCTAAGATTATTAATATAGTAACCTATAAGATAAGGACACCCCAACATTACAAGGGTGAAGTTAGATTTGGACAAGGCAGGCTGGGCATTTGTTGGAATATTCAGGACAGCCCTTGGCCCTGTAATAGGCCAGCCCACCACGTAAAGAGCAATCTGGCTCATCAGACTTGGTTGGCATGCTAGGGACAGAACAGGACCTCTGTCTGTTACCACCCGCTCCCCAAGAAAGGGTGTGAGTAGATGTGAGGAATGGTACAAGCAATTACCTAGCATTTCATGATTGTGATCTTTTTATGTGGTTTGGAGCATTTGTGTCTTGACTAGTTGTCCTAATAACATTGCTCACAGTTTGCTTTGCCCTCAGGGTGAGTGTCTTCATTGTGCACATCTGTTACCGACCCAGGATTGAACTTGACAATCTTGATTCTGCTGTACCTGATTCTGGGACTAAACCCTACTATCCCCTGCTTTTCAATTAGTAATTAATTGGTAATCAGTAATAATCAATAATTTAGTCCTGCCTTGAGTGCAGGGGACTGGAACAGAAGACCTCTCAAGGTCCTTGCCAGTCCTACAATTCTATGGTTCTATAACCACTAAAGACTTGGGTAAGAGAGGGCAGAGATACCAGCTGGAAATTTGGGATCAAACTCTTTAGCTCTTGGAGACACAGCAGAAGCTGTGACCACGCTGAGGTGTGGAGTCAGCAGCTCAAGCAGTAGAGGGCTGTGCTTTTCCCCCAGGTTCAGTTGCGGGGGGAAAACACCTTCAGTAAAATCACTCTTATGGTACAGGTTGGACCCAACATCAACACAGTCCTTGACGCCCCTGCTAAGAGCTGCCAAGAGCCTTGCAGAAAGACAGGGAATGATCCCAAGGCAGCTGGGCTAAGCAGAGGGTTATTTCCAAAGATAAGGCTGGCGTTTGGCTGGAACAGTGCTCAGGAGCCTCAGAGATAAGGGACATAAATAGGCACCAACTGAGTCCAAGCACCCCGGGCCTTGGCCAGAGCTTTAAGAACAGAGAGCTGCTGTGGTAACTGACCAAAAGGCACAGGGGTAGGGAGGGGAAGGAAAGTAATGACACATCCAGGTCACTTGGTGGCAGGAAGCTCCAACTCTTTCCACTACGAGGGCACTGCAGTGAGGGGGCCAGTGTGAGAACCTGGTGCAGGGGCTTTTGAATCACCCAGATGGGAATAGGAGAAGGGTGGCTGCTGGGTGGGGAGAGGAAGGGCCATCTTTTCCCTGCCAAATGGGGAGCATGCTCCTTTCTTTCCAGTCTCTCCCCCTTCCCCATCCCTATCTCTCTCTTTATTCCTCCCCCCTTCGGTCCCTATTCCCTTCTCCTCCATCCCTTTGTTCCCCTCACTTCTCTCCTCCTCTCATCCCTTTTCCCTCCCCCCACCCCCCTTTGTCACTTGGTGTGGTAGTCACCGAGGGTCAGGAACAGGATGACTCCACAAGTCTACGCCAGTTAATTAGCCCCCATCTTGCTCTCTGCTGCTGCTTGCCCCTGGCTGCCCCTGGAAGGGGTGGGGAGGGCTGGAAGGGGCTGAATTTGGATGAGTGGAAGCTTGTGCTTCAAGCATCTCTGTCTCAGGGCTGCCCGGGTTGAGAGAAGTAGCAGAATGAGCTAATTGCCAGGGCTCCTGCACCAGCTCACCCAGGCGTGATGCGGGGGGAGGGGGAGGGACCTCGGTGGGGCATTTTCACTGTCCTCCCCCAAGGTTCTGGAATTCAGTCTTATCCTCAACCAAATCCCCACCCCACGGCCCCCAATCAGATCTCTTGACGGGAGCATGTGGGGCTGCTACCAGGCAGAGCTGCTGCCACTGCAGCCAAACCCCATTCAGGAACAAGGCAGAGAAAAGGTCCATATTTTCTTACAGTTCCAGGAGAACCATGACAGATCCAAGGGATTTGGGCCAGCCCCACATCCTGTCCTTCCCCTGCGGTGGGGCTGTCGTGTCCCCCATCAGTTTTAGACCATGGGGGCCTGGTTCCGCCTCCCTACTCTCAAACAGCAGAATAGGCCCCTACTCTGCAAGTCCCTCTAGTGGCCGGTCCATGTAAGAGGTTTGAGTCTGTTAATGCTTCCTGCCTACAAGATTTTGTTCTGCAGCTCAAGCAGTAGAGGGCTGTGCTTTTCTCTCTGATGGTCCCAGGTTCAATTGTGATTCGAGCGGGGCTGGTTATACCGACTCCCCCATCCCTCGCCCCTCCGTCAATGACCGTGTGTCTGCAAGAGTCGGAGGTTTACCCAGGGCAGCCACAAACCTTGTGGCAAGCCCTGAGCCATACTCCTTCTGCTAAGAGTAAGTTTCCATCAGGTTCCCAGAGGCATGTGGAGGCTCTTTATCTCGGAGGAAACACAGAGGTAGTGTTTGGGAAGCAAGGAGCACAAACCTCCACAGCTGGGCCTTGGGAGTGGCTGATAGTGGTAATGACAGCGATAAGGCAGGGTTCTGGGGCCTGCGAGATAGCAGGGGGCAGCCCAAGGGCTGCTTGTTGTCGCACTAGCAGGGAGTGAGCAGAGCAGCAATCACTGTGGAGGCGTGATTAAAGGAAGGAAGGGGACCAAGCTGGGCCCCACTCTCTGAGGCAAAGCACCATGTAGGAGCCTGGCTCCCCAGTTTCCTTCTCAGCCTTTAACTTGGGAATTGGCTTGACAGGGCCTGTATCGTGATCCCAACCCCAGTGCCCACACAGCCTACTGAGCTGGCTGAAAAATAAGGAGGGGGTGGCGGTGGGGGGAGGCAGGCAAGGAAAAATCTCTGAAAGGACAAAACTCAGATGGGCTTTTAAACTGGGGAGCTGGAGTGTGCGCTGGGGCCGTTAGCTCTGCCGGTGCTGGGGCAGAGCCATTGCCTGGTCAGCACTTTGCTCATCCCACGACCCAGCCATCCAGCGATCGCAAAGTGCTTTGATTCACTCACCACACCCTTGCTAATCAATGTTTATGCCTGTTTTACAGATGGGGACGCTGAGGCACAGAGATGTGGCATGACTTGCAGAGGTCACACAGCAAGTCGGGAGCAGAGCGAGGAACAGAGCCCAGAGGACTCCCAGTCCTCTTCTCTCACGATGTGGCTGCTCTCCCTCCATCCTGCTGGTCTGGCCGAGAGAGGCACCATGTGCAATGAGCGAGACACTCATGCTGTGAGTGTTTTTCTACATGATGCAGTGTGTCAGGCTGCTCATCATGGCTTCCTCATGTGTAGAGATGGGACCAAATCACTGTCTTGGATCCACACTTTGGGGTGCTGGAAATCCAAACTCAGATCCGAATTTCACCAGTGATCCCTCTCCTTATAATAGGCCAATCCACAGCCCTGGATTCAGATGCCATACACTCTGTGGGTTCAATAGCTGGATGCCTATCCAGGAAAAATCCCACTGGGTCAAGGCAATCTCTGAGATTAAGGCAAAGAGCACCGTATGGGTTGCTTTGTGGGGCTCTCTGGATGAGACCTCGGAAATGGAGGTCCTGTCTATCTGTGTGGTGCTGCTGATCCTGTAGTGGAGCACTCATTAGTTAGATGTGCGTTGGAGTTATTGTAATGTAAACGTGAGTGTTTTTGTGGAAGTACTGGCTGGGAGGCCAGGGCTATATATATTGCCTATGTTCTGTCCCTTAAGGTTTTGTACTGTGCTGTTGCAGTCAGAGGGACATAGCTGTGGGGACCAAGGGGTGGTCAGGGAGAGTTTGTGTGCCTGGAAGACTCTGGAGCAGCAGGCCCTGTGCAACCTGTGTGTGTGTTGGGAAGGGGGGGGGTTTGAATTATGGCCAAAGTTGGAATAAAGTGCCCCACGTCAAAACAGCCCCCTGAGCTGGGAGAGTAACCCTGTGTAGCAGCCCTTTAAGGAACACGGGATTGTTTCTGTTGGCCTGAATTTCCTCTTCAAGCACGCAGCACATGGTTCACAGCCTCACGCCACACCCAGACAGCTGCATTTCAGGGCACCGTCAGCAGAGGGGACTTTGGAATGGATGTCACAGTTAAAACAATTATACTGGCCAGCCCTCGATCCCCACTCCACTCTCATGTCTACCTCTGGGAAAATTGATTCTGCTTCTGAACCGCAGCTCCAGAGGGAGCCCTTATCTACAGTGAGGGAAGAGGGACTGAATGCATAGGACAGCTCTCGCCAGTTCCATCTGGCCACAGAGCGAACACACCCATGAGCGCAGAATTCCCCAGCAGAACCATTTCCCCTTGTTTATTATTCACTCTTCCTTTTGGTGCAGGAGCTCGGAGACACTGATTACATTCGAGCCTTGACCCGTTATGTTATCCAAACATCTTGCTGACGTTTCCACAAGCCCTGAAGCATCCTTGCCTGTACAAACATGCCTGGAACCTCTGCTTCCTGTTGGCGGGCCGCACGGGAATATACTGCGATTGCACATCGGAAGAGCGGCTAGGCCATTTCCACTAGGCAGCCGGAATTGAGTGAGGTTCTTCCATGCCTGGGATGTGTGGCTGTCTGTTTCAGGAGAAGGGTTCAGTTCTTTTATATGTTCCCTGCATCCTTGGGAATGGCTTGTATCCTGTGATTAAATTTAATGTGGTGATCTTGTTTTCTCTAGGAATATACTGGTGGTACCACGCCCCATAGACATCAATGATTATGAATGTTTTTCGATAGCATCAAACCAGGCTTGACCCGCTGATGATTAAAGAGTATTATATCAGCCACCAACTCTAACCTGCTGGAAATCTGCCCCCTTCTGTTACCAAACTCATCAGCTAAACATTTGCCAGTCACTGTTTAGCAGGCTTTGTAGGAGGCCCCAATTTCAGCTGGCATCTCATGCTCAACTCATAGAATGTGGGGCTGGAAGGATTCTCAAGCGATCATCAAGTCCAGCCCCCTGCACTGAGGCAAAACAAAGTAACCTAGACTATCCCTAACAGGTGTTTGTCCAACCTGTTTTTAGAAACCTCCAATGAAGTGGATTCCCCAGCCTCCCTCAGAAGCCTATTCCAGAGCTTAACTACCCTTATAGTTGGAAAGATTTTCCTAATATCTAACCTAAATCTCCCTTGGTGTATATTAAGCCCATTGCTTCTTGTCCTACCTTCACTGGACATGGACAATTGATCACTGTCCTCTTTATAATAGCCCTTAACATATTTGAGGACTGATATCCTGTTCCCCCCCGCACACACCAGGCTTCTTTTCTCAAGACTAAACATGCCCAGTTTTTTAATCTTTCCTCATAGCTCAGGTTTTCTAAACCTTTTATCATTTTTGTTGCTCTTCTCTGAACTCTCTCCAATTTGTCCACATCCTTCCTAAAGTGTGGTATCCAGAATTGGACACAGTACTCCAGCTGAGGCCTCACCAGTACCAAGCAGAGCAGGACAATTACCTCTTGTGTCTTACATATTACCCTCTTGTTAATACATCTCTGAATGATATTAGCCTTTTTCACAGCTGCATCACAGTTTTGACCCATATTCAATTTGTAATTCACCATAACCCCTAGATCCTTTTCAGCAATACCACCAACTAGCCAGTTATTCCCCTTTTTGTAGTTGTGCATTGGATTTTTTCCTTCCTAAGTGAACTACTTTGTACTTGTCTTTACGGAATTTCACCTTGTTGATTTCAGACCAATTTTCCAATTTATCAAGGTCCTTTTGAATTTTAATCCTGTCCTCAAAGTGCTTGCAACTCCTCCCAAGTTGGTGTCATCTGCAAATTTTATAAGCATACAAGTCATTAAAGAAAATATAGAATAGCACCAGACCCAAGACTGATTCCTGTGGGACTACACCAGCTACGTCCCCCCTCCCAACCAGCTTGACAGTGAGTATTATCACTCTTTGAGTATTGTCTTTCAACCACTTGTGCATCCACTTTATAGTAATTTCATCTAGACCACATTTTCCTAGTTTGCTTATGAGAATGTCATGTAGGATTGTGTCAAAAGCCTTACTAAAATCAAACTATATCACATCCACTGCTCCCCCCAGCCACTAGGCCAGTAACCCTGCCATACAAGGAAATGTGGTTTGTTTGGCATGGTTTGTTCTTGACAAACCCATGCTGGCTGTTCCTTATAACGCTGTTATCCCTCCTGGTGCTTACTAGCTGATTAAATAATCATTTGTTCGAGTATCTTTCCAGATATCGAAGTTAGACTGCTCTATATTCATCCCAGTACCAGCAGCGGTGTTGACCCCAGGGGATAACGGGATCCAGTACTTCTACCCTTCCTTGTTGCCTACCTCCTTCCCACCCAGCTCAGCAGCCCACTTGGCCCTCTACGTGTGTCACTATCCTCGCTAGAGGAGGTAGCCCACTTCTGCTCATTTGTCTAGAGCAGGAGCTTTTAGTTCCCAAGCTCCTCCCACATTGCTTTGCACTTTCTGCAGGATTACTTCATAGGACACAGGAACATAGGACTCACCACACTGGATCAGAGCCGTGGTCCATCTAGTGCAATATGTTTCTATCAGTTCTTACACCTGCTTCAGAAGAAGGTGTCAGAACCGTGCAGTAGGTGGATGTAGAGTAATCCAAACCAAAGTGCCAGATACAGCAGTAAGGCTTTCTATTGTATAATTCCCAAGAGCACCTCCAGAGCCTTGTTTAGCCACAATGCTTGCTACCGTCCATTCCTCTGGAACAGTGACTGTTTTTAATAAGAGATTGCCTATCTTCACTAGCAACCCAGCTGTTTCATACTTAAGCTCCTTCAGAACCCTTGAATGGACCATCTGGACCTGGTGACTTATTCCTTTTAAAATTATTAGTTTTCTCCAGCCCCTTCTCTTCTGTCCCCTCAGTTCTCTGACAGCACCTCATCTTTATTACCAGGAAAGAGCAGTTCCAGGCTAGGAATTGGCTGAGCATTTTTGGTGCAAAGAACTCAGCTGATGCAAAGAAATCAGTTAGCTTCTCACCACTGTCATCCTTATGTTCCCCAATTGCTCCCTTAACTCCAGATGATCCACTGATTCTTTTGCAGGCTTGCTGCTTCTAACACACTTGATGAAGCTCTTGTTTGTTTTTACACCTTAAGCTATTTGCTATTTGAAATCCATATAGGCCCTTCTAGTTTCCCTTTTTCTTATTACGTGCTGTAATGTATGCTCCTGTTTACTGGCTTCACTAGGGTCAGATTTCCAGATTTTGAAAGATTTCTGCTCAACTCAAATAGCCTTTCAAACCTTGCCATTTAGCCATAAAGGTTTTCTCCTTGCTTTTCTGGCTCCTGCTTTGTTCAGTAATATGCATGTCTTCTGTGACTCCAGTATTGTTTTTTAGGGAGCATCCATGTCACCTTTAAGGATTTAACATCCTTTACTTTTAGCTTTTGGATCTTTCAGATCGAGCATCTCATTTTATTGAAACCTTCCTTTCTATAGTTTAGCACCACTGTGTCACTTCTCGTACCTTCTCTGTTCCTAGGACGTTGCACCTAATGATATTGCAGTCACTATTACTTAGTTTCAGAGTAGCAGCCGTGTTAGTCTGTATTCGCAAAAAGAAAAGGAGTACTTGTGGCACCTTAGAGACTAACCAATTTATTTGAGCATGAGCTTTCGTGAGCTACAGCTCACTTCATCGGATGCAGTGAGCTGTAGCTCACGAAAGCTCATGCTCAAATAAATTGGTTAGTCTCTAAGGTGCCACAAGTCCCCCTTTTCTTATTACTTAGTGGCTCCGCTACTGCCACTTCTTGGATTAGCTCTGGTGTGTTAGGACGAAGTCAAGAATAGCATCTCCTCATGTGGGCTCTAGAACTAGCTGTCCCAGGAAGCATTCACTTAAAGTGTCAAGAAATTGTTTTGCTAAACTTTGCCCTGTTGTGCCATATGACGGTTCATATGTGAATAGATGAAGTCCCCATTGTTATCATTTTGTGAGCTTTCACTGACTCTTTGATCTCTCTCAACATGGTGACCTCAATTTCCTTTTCTTGATCTGGAGGCTGGCAAAGCAGCCCCACGGATATTTTTACATTCTTATAGTTGGGATTTGTATCTGTAGAGAGTCTCTTTTCCACTCAGAATTTTTTTCTGGCTAGATCCTATGGAATCTGTTAGACGCAGCACTATTGCCCTGCCTCTTCAGTCTCCTCTGTCTTTTCTGTACAGTTGTAACCTACTGGTGTTACACTAGTCCATTGGTTTTGGTCATTCCCTTAATTTCCGTAATGCCTATTATATCAAGGATCTCATCCATCACAAACCATTCTACTTCACCTGGTTATGCCTTTAACTCCTTGCATTTGTGTATAGACAGTTATAGTTTTTATTCTTGAATCGAGGCCTGTTTTTACTTAACTCCTTTATCTGACACCAGGCTGGCTTTACAGCATATGCCTGTGTATTCTCATCCTGTGCCTTAATGTAGGGGGCAGATTACCCCACATCTTCCTGCTGGAGGGTTTTTACACCTTCTTACACCTTTCTCGAGCAGATGCCAAGGCAATGGATGCTGAGGATGTATTTGAATCCATTGCACCTGACTGATCAGGAACAGGCCAGCCTGTGTGGAGGAGGGAACTAGGAAAGTCCAAACTCAGCCTCCAGAACAGAGAATTTGGAGGCTGGCCTATTGATAGAAAGTTCTACCGGTTCTATGCCTCTAAGGGGTGCTCTAGGGGCTGCCTACTTAACCTAACCCCATGGCCACCTCTGGTTATGTCATGACT
The DNA here is from genome assembly GCF_015237465.2 of Chelonia mydas. NCBI lineage: Eukaryota > Metazoa > Chordata > Testudines > Cheloniidae > Chelonia > Chelonia mydas. Next base: position 18,725,928 of record NC_057853.1, on the reverse strand, counting down.
GTCCTGCTTCTAGGACTCCCAGGGCAGTTGAAAACACCAAGCCAGACCCCACCATTTCTGTAGCACAGAGCAAACCAGCGTCCCCAAACATGCAAAAGCCAGCTGGCAACCGGCCTCTGCATTACAAAGCTGCCTGAAGAGACATGCAGCAAACCAGCATCAGAGGAGCCTCAAAATACGGGGCACTTGGTGCAAAGAAGAAACCACTCAACTGGTCCCCACGCTCCCAGGCTTCTGTCTGACGATCTCATTAACAAAGAGAAAAAAAAGCAAGAGAAAGCAATAGCCTTGCTCAGCCCAATGCATTCCTGGTGTAACTACTGGAGTCACACCAAGGATGAATTTGGCTCTGGATCATTAAACCCCCACTCCCCTGTAGGGGGGAGTGCACGCGCGGCTGCTTTGGTCCATCATGGTATTGAGGTGGCTCGGGCTCCTGGTCAGTTCGGAGTCATCCCTAATGACCTTCCCCAGAAGTGCCCAAGTCCAGCAGAGGAGAACCCACCCTAACCCAAGATCCCAAAGAGCCCGTCTAACCCTGGATCAGTCAGGGTCACAACTCAGATAGCAGAGTCACGAACAAAGGAGGCTTTTCTCTGACTCAGGTCAGCTTCCTAAAAATCATATGAGAGTGAAATGTTCTCTGGGAACAAACCAAGAGCAACTGCAGAAACAATGGCTGCATTGAGAAAGTGAAAGTCTCTCGGAGCCTGCTCAGGAGGGAGGGGACCTTTGGAGTGGCAGAGCATTGGGTATCTGCAGTGGCTGGAGACAGCAGTGGTGTTATTTCCAGGGAGACCATGTCTTTCTGCCATAGCAGATAAACACTTGCATGGCAATCAAGGCCTGCAGGAAGGGCAAGGAGGACCATGTCAAAGGTGGCTGTGGAGGCCTTTGATGGAATGACCGGGTCACTGAGCTAGCATCAGGGCTTCACTCCAAAGATGGGGCTGTTCCCTGGTGGGACTAATCCAACTATTGGTCTATTTGGAGTGCCACTAATCTGCATGCCTACATAGAATCATAGAATATCAGGGTTGGAAGGGACCTCAGGAGGTCATCTAGTCCAACCTCCTGCTCAAAGCAGGACCAATCCCCAACTAAATCATCCCAGCCAGGGCTTTGTCAAGCCTGACCTTAAAAACTTCTAAGGAAGGAGATTCCACCACCTCCCTAGGTAACGCATTCCAATATTTCACCACCCTCCTAGTGAAAAAGTTTTTCCTAATATCCAACCTAAACCTCCCCCACTGCAACTTGGGGGGGGGAGGGACACACCATTACTGCAAAGAGTCCAGACTAGTTCAGCCACAAGTTTTCCTTTTATCCTGGTATTCTTAGGGGGGGGCAGGAAGAGGAAGGAGCTGGTATGAAATGGATCAGAGCTGGCTTTAGAACTGTGGAGTATGTCCATTGTGGTTATTCAGGGGGTCCCCCTGACCTCATTCTCTCCCTTGCCCCTAGCAAATCCTTTATATGCGCTTTCATCCACTTTGGCTCTGCCACTGACCTGCTGGGTGACCCTGGGCAAGTCACTTCACCTCTCTGGGCCTCAGCTTCCCCAGCTGCAACATGGGGTTAATGAGGCACAGGTCTGTCAAGTGCTTTGAGTGCTAAAGCTCAGCAGTGCTAGATGGGAGCTCAGGGCAGTATTGCTATTGTACTGCTTTCGGCCATCATGTTGGACAGAGCAGCAGCTAGCTCCTACGTCTTTGGCTTTGCAGTTGGGAAGAGGGGCAAAGCTTGGCAGCATGGTCCTTTTCCAGAGTAGGGCCGGTGGGGACCACACCAGGACAGTTAGCAGAATGCAGAGCTCAGCAGCATCCCTGTCTGCAGTTCGGCTCTGGCCTAGCCAATTTTACCTGATATGGGGGGCTCAGTCTCTAATACTGTAGCAAAGTATTTGTCATTTTTCTGCTGTGTCCCTCCCTCCTCCAGTGGATTTACAATCTGCATCCCTGTCCTCCTTCCCAACCATCCATATTTATAGCTTTCGTGTGTCGACAGGTATACTCCATAACCACGGGGCACGTTACAGTTTCATGGGAATCTGGCCTGTGTCAGACCCTCAGGCTTTGCTCCAACGGGTAGTGCATGTACAGGCCTAGTAACTAGATGATGCACTGGGCAAGTGAAGGGGCATCGATTTGAACTGCTAAGCACCCAATACAAATAGAGTTAAGCACAGATTTCTGGGCTAAGCCAGGCTCCAGGGGTCAGTCAGCACGGAAATATGTTTTAACCAACCTTCAGGCAATCCTCTTGGTACTTCCTGGCTGACTGAAAGATTTCAGCGTCTGCCCCATGGTACCACTAATGCTTTGGGCATGACAGACACTTATCGACTTAAAAACGAATGGCTGAAGGTCTTCCCTCTTCCCCACAAACCATTCAGCTGTGTTTAAGGGGATATTTACAGATAAATAAAATACCGAGGTATGTACATGAGTTTTATGTGTAGTATTATATATAGGTAAAAACAGAGACCTGATCCAAAGTCCATTGACAGCCGTGAGAATCTTTCTAGCCACTAAAGTGGACTTGGATCTGTCCTGTGGTGCAGGATTGTTCCGTACGGGAGTATTCACCAAATGCCAGTGTACTATAGTTAGAGTATACTACGAAATTAGGTCGAACTTATAGAAGTCAGTTTTTTAGAAATTGTTTCTATATAGGCAATTGTGTGTGTCCCCCCATACAAAATGCTCTAAGTGCATTAAGTGCGTTAACTCAGCGGAGTGCTTCCACAGTACCGAGGCTAGCATCGACTTCTGGAGTGTTGCACTGTGGGTAGCTACCCCACAGTTCCCGCAGTCTCTGCTGCCCATTGGAATTCTGGGTTGAGATCCCAATGCCTGATGGGGCAAAAAACATTGTCGCGGGTGGTTCTGGGTTCATGTCATCAGGCCCCCCTTTCCTCCCTCCCTCCCTCTGTGAAAGCAACGGCAGACAATTGTTTCGCTCCTTTTTTCCTGAGTTACCTGTGCAGATGCCATACCATGGCAAGCATGGAGCCCGCTCAGCTCTCTGTCACCATATGTCTCCTGGGTGCTGGCAGACGCGGTACTGCATTGCTATACAGCAGCAGCAACCCATTGCCTTGTGGCAGCAGATAGGCCTGAAAACCATCCTTATCATGTCTGAGGTGCTCCCAGCTGCCTCGGTAAGGTCGGTTAGGAGTGCCTGGGCAGATATGGGTGTAGGGACTAAATTAGGAGTGACTCGACCAGGTCATTCTCTTTAGTCCTGCAGGCAGTCGTACTGTACCATCTTATGGTGAGCAGGCAGGAGATGTGGATGGCTAGCAGTCCTATTGTACCATCTTTTGCCGGGCAGACAGGAGATGTGGATGGCTAGCAGTCCTATTGTACCATCTTTTGCCGGGCAGACAGGAGATGTGGATGGCTAGCAGTCCTATTGTACCATCTCCTGCCGAGCAGCCAGGAGATGTGGATGGCTTGCAGTCCTTCTGCACCGTCTGCTGCCAGCCAAAGATGTAAAAGATAGATGGAGTGGATCAAAACGAGAAATAGACCAGATTTGTTTTGTATTCATTTGCTCCACCCTCCCTCCCTCCATGAAGCCCTGCCTGAAATATCAGAGGGAGGGATAGCTTAGTGGGTTGAGCATTGGCCTGCTAAACCCAGGGTTTTGAGTTCAATCCTTGAGGGGACCATTCTGTGTGACAGTTGTTTTTGTTTCTCCTTGATGTAAAGTCACCCCCTTTGTTGATTTTAATTCCCTGAAAGCCAACCCTGTAAGCCATGTCGTCAGTCGCCCCTCCCGCCGTCAGAGCAACAGCAGACAATCGTTCCGCGCCTTTTTTCTGTACAGATGCCATACCACGGCAAGCATGGAGCCCGCTCAGATCACTTTGGCAATTAGGAGCACATTAAACACCACACGCATTATCCAGCAGTATATGCAGCACCAGAACCTGGCAAAGCGAAACCGAGCGAGTAGGCAACATCAGCGTGGTGACGAGAGTGATGAGGACATGGACACAGACTTCTCTCAAAGCATGGGCCCTGGCAATGCGGGCATCATGGTGCTAATGGGACAGATTCATGCTGTGGAACGCTGATTCTGGGCCCGGGAAACAAGCACAGACTGGTGGGACCGCATAGTGTTGCAGGTCTGGGATGATTCCCAGTGGCTGCGAAACTTTCGCATGCGTAAGGGCACTTTCATGGAACTTTGTGACTTGCTTTCCCCTGCCCTGAAGCGCATGAATACCAAGATGAGAGCAGCCCTCACAGTTGAGAAGTGAGTGGCGATAGCCCTGTGGAAGCTTGCAACGCCAGACAGCTACCGGTCAGTCGGGAATCAATTTGGAGTGGGCAAATCTACTGTGGGGGCTGCTGTGATGCAAGTAGCCAACGTAATCAACGATCTGCTGCTATCAAGGGTAGTGACCCTGTTAAATGTGCAGGTCATAGTGGATGGCTTTGCTGCAATGGGATTCCCTAACTGTGGTGGGACGATAGACGGAACCCATATCCCTATCTTGGCACCGGAGCACCAAGCCAGCGAATACATAAACCGCAAGGGGTACTTTTCAATAGTGCTGCAAGCACTGGTGGATCACAAGGGATGTTTCACCAACATCAACTTGGGATAGCCGGGAAAGGTACATGATGCTCGCATCTTCAGGAACTCTGGTCTGTTTCAAAAGCTGCAGGAAGGGACTTTATTCCCAGACCAGAAAATAACTGTTGGTGATGTTGAAATGCCTATAGTTATCCTTGGGGACCCAGCCTACCCCTTAATGCCATGGCTCATGAAGCCGTACACAGGCAGCCTGGACAGTAGTCAGGAGCTGTTCAACTACAGGCTAAGCAAGTGCAGAATGGTGGTAGAATGTGCATTTTGACGTTTAAAAGCACGCTGGTGCAGTTTACTGACTCGGTTAGACCTCAGCAAAACCAATATTCCCACTGTTGTTATTGCTTGTTGTGCGCTCCACAATATCTATGAGAGTAAGGGGGAGACGTTTATGGCGGGGTGGGAGATTGAGGCAAATCTCCTGGCCACTGGTTATGCACAGCCAGACACCAGGGTGGTTAGAAGAGCACAGGAGGGCATGGTGCGCATCAGAGAAGCTTTGAAAACCAGTTTCATGACTGGCCAGGCTACGGTGTGAAAGTTCTGTTTGTTTCTCCTTGATGAAACCCCCTGCCCCTTGGTTCACTCTACTTACTTCCCTGTAAGCTAACCACCCTCCCCTCCTCCCTTCGATCACCGCTTGCAGAGGCAATAAAGGCATTGTTGCTTCACATTCATGCATTCTTTATTAATTCATCACACAAATAGGGGGATAACGGCCAAGGTAGCCCGGGAGGGGTGGTGGAGGAGAGAAGCGCCAGGAGGAGTGGTGGAGGAGGGAAGGACAAGGCCACACAGCACTTTAAAAGTTTAAAACTTTAAAACTTATTGAATGCCAGCCTTCTGTTGGTTGGGCAATCCTCTGGGGTGGAGTGGCTGGGTGGCCGCAGGCCCCCCCACTGCGTTCTTGGGCGTCTGGGTGAGGAGGCTGTGGAACTTGGGGAGGAGGGCGGTTGGTTACACAGGGGCTGTAGTGGCGGTCTGTGCTCCAGCTGCCTTTCCTGCAGCTCAACCATACGCTGGAGCGTATTAGTTTGATCCTCCAGCAGCCTCAGCATTGAATCCTGCCTCCTCTCATCACGCTACCACCACCTTTCAGCTTCAGCCCTCTCTTCAGCCTGCCACTTACTCTCCTCAGCCCGCCACCTCTCCTCCCGGTCATTTTGTGCTTTCCTGCACTCTGACATTGTCTGCCTCCACGCATTCGTCTGTGCTCTGTCAGTGTGGGAGGACAGCATGACGTCAGAGAACATTTCATCACGAGTGCGTTTTTTTCGCCTTCTAATCTTTGCTAGTGTCTGGGAAGGAGAAGATCCTGTGATCCTTGAAACACATGCAGCTGGTGGAGAAAAAAAAGGGACAGTGGTATTTAAAAAGACATTTTATAGAACAATGGGTACACTCTTTCACGGTAAACCTTGCTGTTAACATTACGTACATAGCACATGTGCTTTTGTTCCAAGGTCGCATTTTGCCTCCCCCCACCACGTGGCTAGCCCCTCCCCCCTCCCCCCCATGGCTAACAGAGGGGAACATTTCTGTTCAGTCACAGGCAAACAGCCCAGCAGGAACGGGCACCTCTGAATGTCCCCTTAAGAAAAGCACCCTATTTCAACCAGGTGACCATGAATGATATCACTCTCCTGAGGATAACACAGAGAGATAAAGAACGGATGTTGTTTTAATGCCAGCAAACATACACTGCAATGCTTTGTTCTACAATGATTCCCGAGTACGTGCTACTGGCCTGGTGTGGTAAAGTGTCCTACCATGGTGGATGGAATAAGGCTGCCTTCCCCAGAAACCTTTAGCAAAGGCTTTGGGAGTATATCCAGGAGAGCCGCGAATGCCAGGGCAAATTAATCATTAAACATGCTTGCTTTTAAACCATGTATACTATTTTAAAAGGTATACTCAACAGAGGTCCCTTGGCGGGTCCGGGAGGCAACCTTGGGTGGGTTCGGGGGGTACTGCATCCAGGGTGAGAAACAGTTCCTGGCTGTCGGGAAAACCAGTTTCTCCACTTGCTTGCTGTGAGCTATCTACAACTTCATTATTATCATCATCTTCCTCATCCCCAAAACCTGATTCCGTGTTTCTCCATTGAAGGAGTCAAACAACAAGGCTGGGGTAGTGGTGGCTGAACCCCCTAAAATGGCATGCAGCTCATTATAGAAGCGGCATGTTTGGGGCTCTGACCCAGAGCGGCCATTTGCCTCTCTGGTTTTCTGGTAGGCTTGCCTCAGCTCCTTAAGTTTCACGCGGCACTGCTTTGGGTCCCTGTTATGGCCTCTGTCCGTCATGCCCTGGGAGATTTTGACAAATGTTTTGGCATTTCGAAAACTGGAACGTAGTTCTGATAGCACGGATTCCTCTCCCCATACAGCGATCAGATCCCATACCTCCCGTTTGGTCCATCTGGAGCTCTTTTGCGATTTTGGGACTCCATCATGGTCACCTCTGCTGATGAGCTCTGCATGGTCACCTCTGCTGATGAGCTCTGCACTCACCTGCAGCTTGCCACACTGGCCAAACAGGAAATTGAAATTCAAAAGTTCGCGGGCCTTTTCCTGTCTACCTGGCCAGTGCATCTGAGTTGAGAGTGCTGTCTAGAGCAGTCACAATGGAGCATTCTGGGATAGCTCCCGGAGGCCAATACTGTCTAATTGCGTCCACAGTACCCCAAATTCGACCCAGCAAGGCCGATTTCAGCGCTAATCCCCTTGTCGGGGGTGGAGTAAAAAAATCGATTTTAAGAGCCCTTTAAGTCGAAAAAAAGGGCTTCGTCGTGTGGACGGGTGCACGGTTAAATCGATTTAACGCTGCTAAATTCGACCTTAACTCCTAGTGTAGACCAGGGCTTAGACACTGAGGGCATGTCTACACTGTAATTAAACACTTGCGGTTGGCCTATGTCAGCTGATTTGGGCTTGTGGGGCTGTAAAATTGCAGTGTAAATATTTGGCCTCGGGCTGGAGCTTGAGCTCTGGTACCTTCCCTCCTCGCAGGGTCCCAGAGCCTGGGCTCCAGCCCGAGCCTGAATGTCTGCACCACAATTAAACAGCCCCTTCGCCCAAGCCCTGCAAGCCCGAGTCAGTGGACGCAGGCCAGCTGCAGGTGTTTACTGGCTGTGTAGACATACCCTAGGAAGTCTACAAATAGTCTGTATATGCAGGTAGGTTCATGGATATTTGGTGCAGAATGGTGAGCTCAGGGAAGCATCAGTTTTTCTAACGCTTTATCTATATTGAGTAAACAACATGATTGTGTGAACGAGAGGGAAATATTACTCCTCTCTCTACCTAGCTATGAGAAGAGACAAAGACTTAACTGTATGTCTATCTCTGGAGAGAGAAGAGTGTTCAGAGGAGAACACAGATCCATAATTGCGACCTAGTTTTACAACAGCCATCTTCAACTTTTTTTTTTCAATTTTCCTTTTGTTTATGCCTCTGAATTCCTACAGTTCAAACTGGGTTCTAGGTATAAACCCTGTTCTCTAAATCCAGAGTAATGCTACTGATGCTACCAAAGCAGAATGGTGGCGCATTGCATTCACTTTGCACTGGTGTTAAACAATGACACACCGCGCAGAGGAAAGGAGAATGAGGCTCACTGTGTTCAGTAGAGTAACTCCAGATTTGCAGCAGGCTCCGGCTGCATATCTCTGTACATATATCCATATTGTCTTGCATTGCATGTTATTTTTATTTATGCTGTAGCACCTGGCAGGGCTGGCACACACTCCTGCTCCTGCTATTTTTAAGATGTTCTCCCACCCTGTTTTCTTTAATTTCATGCTGTGTGTTTGCAGTGGATGGCTGAGCTATTCGACAGCACTTTGCTATGTGTCGTAAGGTGCTTTCCAACTAAAGAACAAGCACACTTCGCATGCACCTTTCACTAGGATGCTTACAAAGGTGAATGTTCATAGGTTAAGAGATTGTAAGGCCAGAAGGGATCATGATGATCCTCTAGTCTGACCTCCTGTCTGAAACAGACTGTAGAATTTCACCCAGGAATTCCTCCATCAAGCCCATAACTTCTGGCTGAGCCAGAGCACATCTGTTGGAAACGCATCCCAGCTTGATTTAAAGACTCCAAGTGACAGAAAATGCACCACTTCCCTAGATAAGTTTCACCAGTGGTTAATTACCCTCACTGTTAAAAATGTGCACAGTTTGTAATTCCCATATGAATCTGTTCAGCATCCAGCCATTGGATTTTGTTCTATCACTTTCTGCTAGACTAAAGAACCCTCTGCTACCCCAAATCTTCTCCCCATGTAGCCACTTATAGACCAGGGCTAATTTATTATCCCTAATGGTGAAGTGACTTGCCTGAGGTATCATAGTGAAACAGTTGCAAAGCCTGAGAATAGAGCCCTACAGTCTTCACAGCTAATCACTGGGCTAGGTAGACAGGAATGCAATTTTGGGATCAAATCAGGAGTTTAACCCCAATCAGGAGAGGCAACCCCATATTGCTGGGCTGGGATTTTATTTTGGGTGGGGAGGAAAGGCTTGATGGCTACCTCCTCACATTTTTCCCTTGGCAGACTTCCTGTTTCCTCCATCTGCAGCAGCCTTGTCCGCTGAAGTGCCCGATCAAACAGCCTTTAAAGGTGTTGTTTTCCCCTGTTGCTTAATGCGTTTTTAGCTCTGATTCACTTCCTTTCCCACTGCTGATCAATCTTTTGTGAGTTCTAAAACAAGTCCCTTTGCAGAGCTCTCACCCAAGAGTTTGGGAGATTAGCTACCGACCTGTCTTTGTTTGTTTCTCTTTTTACCAACAAACAGTTTGTCTTTCGGTCACACATTTAAAGAGAGGATCAGGATATACCCTGCATTCTATACGCCTGGATTCCCAGGGTTCTAAAGATGGACAATGCTGATGATAATAAGTGCTTCAATTTGTTAGTTTCCTTTTATTGTTGTCTTTGTTTTGGTTTATTGTGGGCTCTGGACCTGGATGTTTGACTTTTGTCTGGAGCATCTGGAAGTCCTGGGAATTTCAGACAACAGAGACATTTATCATAACATATGTGCAATCCTTGCCCGCCCTCTCCAAAATAATAATTGAGAGCCTGATCCTGAGAAGTGCTGACCTTATTTCAGATAACAATCTATTTTCTAATCACACCTTTAAAAAGACATACTTAACATGCTCAACACTCTCTATGTCGCTCAACTAGCTAATCTTCATGGCATCCGCTGAGAGATGGAAATTATCATCACTATTTGAACAGTTGGGGAAACTGAGGCACAGAGAGGCAAAGTCACTTGTCCAAGGTGTGTCAGAGTTGGGAACAGAATTCTGGAGTTCCTTAGGTTCCAGGCCCGTGGTCCAAGTACTAGACTATGCTGCCTATACTTACTGCTGGATGGAAATACTGGATCAAAGTTGTATCTTAATGATGACAATACGCAGCTGGAGAAGAGTGTCAAGGCGTCATCTGTATGGTGGGCAGTGCCCCGTGATGTGTCTGGCAGTTAAGGGTGCTCATCAGCCACAGGAGCAGATGTTTGGAATCTTATGTTGAGTCTGTGTATTGTATCTGTACAGTTACAATCCACCAGGCCAGATCCTCTCAGATAGTGTAACTCAGTATCACTCCATTCAAGTCAATGGAGTTGCGCTAATTTACAGTAGCTGAGGATCTGGCCCACAGTAGCTGAGGATCTGTTTGTGGAGTCAGGGGGAGAAGGGAAAACCTTAATCAAACTCAGTATCAAAGCACCTACTCCACAAGAGAAATGGGCAGATACAGAAGGTTTTTCATGCTGCCCTGGTCAGAGCAAACGGGAAGGTGACCACACAGTGCCGAGTTGCTTTTTCACCTTGATTTACTGTTCGCTTTGACAAGCTTTGTCTCTTGGCTCCTCAGATGCTGCCTGTCAGGTCTAATGCCATTGATTTGATAATATATCTAATCTGGCTTTCTTGAAAATGCTTTTTATCTTGGAGCTGCTGTTCTCCTATTTGAGCCATCTCTCTTCCTCTCATTCTTCTATCTTTCCCAGCTGGGGCCAATCTGTCCGGGAAGTAGTCCAACTTGCTTCCATCTGATGGGAGTGGATCCCAGTTCAGTCTCCTTCATCTACTTTGGAGTCGGAATCAGTCCGGGTCATTATTTTGAAGTCACTCGTTTTCCTTCTCTGTATTTTTGCCGCTGCCTTTCTTATTCTGTGCTGAATGCAGGCCCTGATGAAAGCACTCGCTCCCGTAGGGCTTTCACAAAGCAAACACCAAATTACTCTCATTCTTGCAGTGTACCCAGGCTTTTAGCTCTCCTTGCTCTGTGCTGTTTCCTCTGACCAAGGCCCTCTCTTTCCTGTCCCAAGGACCCAAAGACAATAGTTCTGCACACGCGCACCTCCCTCATGTGCTTTCTGCCTTTCCAAACCCCTTTTCAGTGTGGCACAGTCTCTTGGAAACAAGGTGAGTTATATCCCATTCCTTGTGGTCTGGGAGGGTCACAAAGGCCAGAGAGAATCTAAAGTTAGAATGGTCCAATTCTCCCTTTAATCTATTTCCAGACTCCCCCAAAGTCGATGGGGGTTCAACACATGGAGCAGCTGCAAAACTGAGCCCATAGAGACTGCCCTCGTTATTCATGCAACTACTCCTGTCACTCATGAGCAGTCCCATGGCCATGGGTCACATTCTGAACTGAGTGGCGAGGGCTATCAGTCACACACCTGACATTTTGCCAAACGATCTCCTTGTTTTTTCATCTGAACTGTGGAAATGGATGCTGCTGTTCTTTCCATCCTATAAAGTAACACGCAGGTCATTTGATCTTAAAAGATCCATAGGAATATTACCAAAAAATCAACTCTGACCCATGGGGCGGCTCACATAAGAAAGGGATGCAGAACCAGACCCCCAAAGAGGAAGAGTGGCACGTTCCATGCTTCTATCTAAGTGACCCTTAAAAGGTTTGGGTGGTAGGTACAGATCAGATGTTTCAGCTGAAGCTCTTAAGTCTACAAACAAGGCCTGGAAATCTTGTGAGAAGAACCTTTCTTGGGAGATTTCCAGCAGTTCTTCTTCCAGTGCTGACCAGAACGTATAAGCAGCAATGTCCCAGCCCCTACCATTTGTATCAGAAATGATTCCCAAAGTTCAGGCATGATCAGAGCCTGGGGTTTTGATTCGGCCAGCATGGAGACAGAGAGGCTCAGAGCGACATTCATACTTTGATCTGAAGGTCATCGGTTCAAATACATCTTTATTCATATTGTATTCCCCCCGCCCACAAAAAAATGCCTCTCTAAACACCTGAGAGCCTGAGGGAAGTGTCCCTTTGAGCTTGGCTCTAAACCTGGATTAAGGTTTGGCGTAGAGAGGAGACTAACTTTTTTCTGAACAAGTTTTCTCATTGCCACCTTCATCCATTCCTATCGTCTCATGAACATGGTAATTTTGATGCTATTGCTGCAAGCTTCTCCAGGGTTGTCATTTAACCAGAACTTTTTGTTCCAGGCTGACATTTGGCATCAAGGGTCTTCGTCTGGGGGCAGGAGGGTAATTTGTTTATTATTTCTAGATGCAACTCCAGCTGGCCTCTCTATGGACACGTTAAAACGGTGACGGATCAGGACATTGATGTTGCTTGCAATATGAGCACTAGAAGCGATATCAAGATTGGAAGCAACCTTATCAGAGGGAACAAAGATACCAGGCCACATTGGAACCCAGAAATAGCTGCAAGGTATGTCATTTATCTGTCTGTCCATTGACAGCTATTGTGTAGATGACAGCAAGCAGATTCTTCACCAGATGGGTGGCCCATGCACAAGGGGTGAAAAGATGTGTTGGAAGTGGGGTGGAGGATTTTTCTCCAAGTTTTCAGGGTTCTTGTGCATCCATATACATTCTGTTCTTGTTTTTACTATCACCTCTGAAAACATTCAACTAAGTCCAGTAAAATGATGATGATCTTCCATATTGTTATAAGCTAACAACCAGGAAGATTAAGGCAGTGTCCACAGCTCTAGGTTCAAAGTCTGAATTTCTGTGTCCACAGGGGCCCAACCAGAAAGACTGGGGAGTGGGGAACAGTAGCAGGGCAGGGGACCATGAAAAACTATCCACCCCTGAACCACAGCGGTCTTGGGGGTGAAATGCAGAGCATCACTACACAATAGCCTAGGAGAGGAAGTGAGAAAGAATGCTGCATCCACTGGAAACTACGAGGAGATTTAAGTAGCCAATATGTAGTTATCCAAGAAGGAGAGGGGAGCTAACATCCCGGCTCTTGTGAGGAATGCCAGAGGATTTTCAACTGATGACATCCTCTGTTTTACATCCTACCACAGACATGGCATCTTCAACAACACAGTGCCCCCTATTACTACGCTGGGGCATTGAAGGTTAGTACTGACTCAGAGAAAAGTGTGCACCTGGGGCTATGTCTGCACTGCAGCTGGGAGTGAGTCTCCCAGACTGGGTAGACAGACTTGTGTTGGTAGTGCTCACACTAGTGTACTAAATACAGCTATGTCGATGCTGGGCTAGCCACCCACACTCAGACCCACTCTCTGTCGGTGCTGCAACATCCACACAGCTATATTTAGCATGCTAGCATGAGCCCCATGGGACCAGCACAAGCCTGTGCACCCAGGCTGGGCAGCTCATTGCCTATGCAGTGTAGACATACCTTGACGGAGTCCCCCAAAGCATTCTCTGTAATGCAGCATTCCCTATCACCATGGTGGGCATTAGGTTTCGTAATGACTCAGAGTATCCTCTACTGAATCACATGGAAACACTGTAGTAGCTTGACCCAGCCCAATCTGACTTAACTTGTGCCTTCTGACTGGAATCGCAACATGAGGAATGATGGCTTCCGGCACTCCGATCCAGCTACGCTTATAAGTTCATACAAGGGATATCCTTGTGGGCCAAATTTTCCACTGCTTCTAGGCACAGAGTTGCATGTCTAATTTGTAGGACACACTGGTGGAGATAATCAGTAACTCAGCACACAAATTAGGCCTCTAGCGGTGCGTACTTTGTGGGTGCCTGTGCAAAGGCACATTGAAAATTGTTTGAAATCTGTCCCCCTCCTAGCAATAGGCTATGATATGGCACAAAATGGGCGAGGCGGCCCTCACTAGGAAGGTACAAGGTGAGCACAGAAGGTATATACATGGATTGGAAACTTTGAATTGAATTTGTATGATCATTACCATAGATTTTTGCAGAGAATAGGTTGTGTCATAAGGATCTCGCTCAGCATCCACAGCAATAAGTATCCAAACACATAGCAAAGAGTTGGGAGCCAGTGTCTATTATTATATATTGCTCCATACACTCTTACTTTAGTGACTACAAGAAAATAGATGGCATATTTTTTTAAAAGCCACTGCCCTTTGATTTGATTTGATGGTGATGAAAACACAATTGCCACTGAAGTACCTTGTAGGTAGACCCACCAGTTAATTGACAATGATTGACAAGAGGTTGTTAGAAGGAACCATGCTACTGGCTTATCCACATAATATCTCCTGCTGTGTTTGAGGACTGATGTAGATTAAAAAATAAAACAGATTCTAGCTCCAGAATAAAAGATTAGATTGAAGATACAGGTAATGAATTGGGAATTTAATTTAGCCACCAAAATTTATTCTAAAAACCAATTATTAATCACTGCCAAATGCCTGCTATTTGGCTAGCATGTGAGACAGACAAAATGCTGCCAAGTGGCATCAGACCTCTCTCTCAAAAGAACAGTCTATGCATAAACCTATGCTGCTTCAGTTCTGCTTCCTGGGTGCATGAAATCTGCACGATTGTTTCACAATGTGGATCATCAAAAAAGAAGAGAGCTGAGTTAAGAATCACTTTAACTTGTCATCTGAGCGGGTTTCACACCAATACCTCTGGAGGCAAAAGGCCAGGGAGTTTGACTGGAGAGGGGTTGTCAGACTGTAACACCATTGTCTAATGCTGATACAGATTTTCCTTTCTTTTCAGCATTCAGCAACTGGTTATAATTTAATAGAATGGAACTAACAGTGACCAACACAAAATACACATGTTTTGTTTTCACATCTGAGTCTATCATGGCCATGAGTCCATATTCTGAAATGATGGGAGGTGTTATTAGTCACACACATACCCATATTTTATCAAAAGGTCTCTTTGTCTGTCATACGAACTGTGGAAATGAAGGATGGCGTTTCCCTCATTCTATAAGAAAAAAATGTGGATTGCTTCATCTTAAGTGTCCATGAGAATGTTAGCAGAAAAAAAAAAATCAATTTCTCTTCCTTCTAATCATCTCATGACACTGAGCCTTTAGGTACTCACAGAGAAAAACATTTAAGGAAGCACTTGCAAAATTGACATGGAAATTTTCTAACACAGGCATAAAATCTTTTTATCATCCTTTACTTTGATGATCATAAAAAAGGTTAGTTATTTGATTTAGTATTTATTAACACTGACTACAGAATAAAAACAAAAGGACCCATCCCAGATTCTTGGCACCCTGGACACACAGTTAAAATATACAGTTATGCAAAATAATCAGATTCCCATGCACATCATCCCAAGCAGCATAAATTTAAACCAAACATGCAAGCCTTTCCATGGAGACATATTACTCACTCATCAAAATATGTACTTACCATGGGCAAGTGGGCTTTTCCAAGGTTGATGTAAGGGTGCAAACACATGGCACAGCTGACTTGAATTCATCAGCCCATTGAATTCATAGTAAAGGAAACGAGGAAAGATAATTTCAAAAATGATTTTTTTAAATGGAAAAGGTCACAAATTGTGTTTAAATATGAAATTTACTGTTTACTTCCTTTCTCAGGCAAGTCCCTGATTCAGCAAAGTACCTAAGCATAGTGTCTAATTTTAAGTACATGTGTAGCCTTAATGAAATCAATAAGACTACTTGTGTGCTTAAAGTTAGGCATATACATATGCCTTGTTAAGCAGGGCCTAAATGCATGCTTTCAAAGGAAGGGGCAACAAGGGGTGGGCTAAAATACATTGCACCTTTGTGCATACACAACGGGAGACCTGATGGGGCTCATTAGGTCATTGTTCACCTAACTGCTGGATTTGCAATGTAAGTGCTGGATTTTGCTGGTGCAACTGATTAACCTTCCATTGTAAACCATCTCTATAGCCGATAACTATACACACCAAAAAGCTGTCTGTAACAAGAAATCTGGCCCTACAACAATAAATCCAGCCCTACAACGATACACAACAAACTACTAATCTGCCTTTGCATCAGATACACCCAGCAGCCTATCTGTAATTCTTGTAAACAGCACATACAGATGATGAGTTGTTACAGTCACCATAAACATGGTTTGATGCGTTCAGAGTCCAGTTTGTACATCCCAGAAAGCACTAGTCAATTAGCCCTAATTGCCCTCCGATTGCCAGTATGAGTGGGGAAGCTAAGGACTGAGTGGGAAGGTAACTGAGCAACACTTACAACAATCCAGGTGGCCCCTCCAGGTCGGGATACTCAGATACCACTGTGACAAGGGGACATATAAGTACCTCCTGTATTGTTGGTTGAGGCAGTTTGTCATGTACCTGCTCTGTGGCTAGCAGGCTTTATTCTCAAGGTCTGTCAGTCTGGAATCTTTCATGAGTACTATATAGACACAACAACAAATGCAAACTACAACTATATGAATATATTCCCCATGTTACTTCACATTTCCTAATTCTATTCATTTTTCAGCTACTTCTTTTGGGGGTTCCCTCCTCCCTCTCCGTCTGCCTGGGTAGTCCCTCCAATTCCCATTAATGTCCATGGAGGTTATGTATATGTAAGGAGTGTAGAACTGATCCTTTAGGGAGGTAGTAGAGGTACACTATTTGTGTGATTCTGGAATAAAAAGCCCTGGCCAGGAGTTGTTCTGATTATGCCTTAGTGTAAAACAGATGCAAAGTTTCATGCAACAAGTGAGGTGGGGTAGGGGTATTGATATAATGTACATGCTTTCTACCACTATCCATTGCTCAGAATCATAGCTATTAAATCTGAAACCAATTAAGTGTGAGACCTCGGCATAATAATAAAAGCATTTGCCACTAATTCCAGAATGCTCTTCTGGGAGTCATGGTTTCATATGCCTTTGAAATATAGTCCACAAAAGAGCTCTTACTTCCAGTTCATTTTTGTTCATGGCTTTATATTAAAAAATCCCCAAAACTCATCTGGTTTGCTCTTAATGCCAAATCTGGAGGCAAGATGCATATTTACATTCAAGATCTGGCCTCTCCCACAAACTTCTGGAGTTCCCAAGCAGGAAAAGAGCTGGAGAGTGAGAAAACTCAGGACAACCACACTCATTTATCTGCCTTGTTTTTACTGAAATAATTCAGACAAGGCAAACTGTATTACTTGGATTCTCTGAGGTATAATTTAGGAATGAGATGTTTACAATCAAGTCTCATTTGCATCTACCAGGAAGAAAACATGGGATGTGTTGGAATTTTCAACTGGCAGGTTAATTACTAGTTTAGCTACTAATATTTACTTACCCTTCTGCCATTTAAACAGACAATGGGCCAAACCCTGTAGACCTTTCTGATGGGAGCAGTGCCCACAGACTTCACGCACCTGAGTCACGATTGCAGAATTGGGCCCAGCGTGTGCTGTTTTATTTTTTGTCTAAGAGGATTTAGTGCTGGAGGTGGGTGTTGGATTGATACCAGATCCTCTCTTTATCCATAGTTTAGGTCCAGCATGGGCATTGGCAGTCTAAGCTTCACCAGGCAGTTCCAGGAATGGGCCTAAACACTGACATGGAGTGAGCTTCTCAGGGGGAGGGGTTCATTCGTTATTTAAGGGCCAGATTCAGCCACCTTTACCCACATTGAATAGTACCTTGCTCCCCAAGTAGTCCCATTAAAAGGAAGGAGAGAGTCACTTGACATGAGTAAGGGTATCAGAATCTGGTGCTGAGAGACTTAGCTCAGTAAGTGCTGCTCCACTCCACACACAAATATAAACAAACTCCGAAATGAAGGAGACCAACTGAGCAACACTTTAGAAAATTATTAAGCCCGAAGAGGTGAGGTTTTTTTTAAGTGGATAAAGTTTGGAGGAAGAACATAGATCAAATGATAAAACAATTCCTTAGAGGGAGCCTGAAGGTGAAAAGCACGATTATGTAGGTCGAAAGAGTCTGCCCTGGTACAAGGATGACCAAGCATGTTCTGTATGACAGAACATAAAGCACAAAAGGAGCAGAATGTGAGATAAGATCTTGAAGATGTATTGGGTCGGACTCCAGGTAATGGAGCATTCCCCTCTCTGTGGCTTAGTCACTACCTGGTCCTCATTGCTACGGTTGCCAGGGTTCTAATTTATGCCAGCTGTGATGGTTTTGGTACTGTTGACACCTCTCCACTGGGAACTGACCTATGGCCATCAACTAATTTCTCATAAGTCACTGAACTACAACCGGGTGGTAACACATTTTGGTCACTTAGCAGTCTGGGCTGAACTGTAATCACTGACATGGAGGAGAAAGGTTCCATATCTCATTACATGTACTCTGAGCCATCCAGTGAAAGGTGTGTTTTCATAATATAACCTCTGACATACACTTTTGCTCCCATCTCTGTACCTTGTCTAGTGTGACCCAGATATTAGGCATTAATGAATTAAGTAGTGATGAGTTAAAATTTAAAAGCTCAGGACTGGATGGCTCAGTGGTCTGAGAATGTGATACAGAACCTTTCACCTCTGTTGGCCCGATCCTGCTCCAACTAGGAGTTTTGCCACTTAGTTTAGTGGGAGTTGGGCCATGCCCTTCATCGCTGATTCAAATCTAACCCAAACTGATGGTAACCAAAAGTTGTTACTTCTTGATGGTTATTTGGTGGTCTACGTGAGATGGGTTGGTCTCAGTCTACTTCATTGTGAACAGGCCCTCATATCATAGACCCCATTAGACAGTGGGTACAGTTCAGCACCCTTCTCATTAATCTCAGCAGAGAGCTGAAGGGACTGAGACTGAGTTACCGTCTCTGCCCCTCCAGAACAGAGGTGAAACACAGTGGGGGAGTGTCACTGCCACCACCCCATGCTGCACGTGTTCTGTGCCAAAGCAGAGGATTTGCCTCTATGGAGCGATTGATCTGGCACCTTTTATAAGTAATTACATTAACTTACAGTTAAACATAGGAAACCAGGTGGGTGACGTAATATCTTTTACTGGATCAACGTCTGTTGATGAAAGAGACAAGCTTTCAAGCGACACAGAGCTCTTCTTCAGGAGCAGCTAAAAAGCATTTGCAGTGTTGTTATTTTTAGTCAGCATTTGTAGGAGAACAAACTTGCGAGCATTGCAGATTTCAAAAAAAGAAAAACATAGTTTAGAACTGAAGAAAAACAATTAGTAAATCCATAACCCTTAGGATCATACACATACAGTGTTATACATAGGTGCCGTCTTCTAGAAACATCACACTTGAGACATCAGGAAAAAGCCACGGCTCAGCTACAAAGATGGGGAACTAAAACATAAAGGGACAGCATAAAGTTAAAAAACAGATATTAAAAAAAAATTCCTTTACCTGTACAGTCACCAGTACTTCATATTTTAAAATGGAAAGCTTTTTGACAGTCTAATTTCCTTTTTCACTATTTACGTTGTTTGTTCACCTTTTGTATTTCACTCCCCTTAGAAACTAAATGTAGATTGGTCAATTTCACTTTTGACTACAGTTAGTCCTGGCCAGTTTGATTGCCAGGTTTTCATGGGCTGCAGTATTTAGGTTGCCAACACCACAAAGTAATATTTAAATCCAGAGAGAAAAAAAGTTTTCACTTAAAGGGAGAAAAAAAAATCACTAATTTTTTTTCTATTACTGTTAGGTTTTGTACACCCTTTGTTATATGGATGAATGGTTTATTTTAGTTTTTTGTAGATACTGACATCCTGCTCATTTCTGAACAGAACGTATACATAAACATACAACCTAAGCTACCTTTGCCTCATTAATTAACATGGATGCACATGTGAAAAACATGCAAACCTTAGTCTCAATAAACGATTCAAAACATTGTTTGTGTCACCGAGGCAATATCAGAGAAAGGACCAAACTGCTACAATATGTCCAAAAATACGCAGCACTCAATGATACCCTACAAATGACATTAAATGTGAGACAGCTATTAGTGGGAATGTAAAACACATGCTGCTTGGACTAAAAGGTCAAGGATTTATCTTGCAGTTGCAGATAGCAGAGTCTCTCAAGATTAGGAATGAAAACATTTCAAGTTTCCTAGTAAAAATAATGTGGGCACATACATTTACAACTGAAGCACAATAATAATATACTCTGAAAGGGGCTGATCCTGTCCCCTTTCTCAAATAACAGGGCTTTTACCTGAGTGAGGACTGCATGAATAGACCTATGTATAACACAGTGAAGTTAGAGCTTTTTCGCTGTAACAACCAAATTCTGCCTTCACTTGTCTTCAGTGGAAGCAGCATGCACATATCAGAGCAGAATTTGACCCTAAGGCCAAGTTCTGCAAGGTATCTTCAATGGGACCACAGGTGCTTAAAGTTAGCCATGTGCTTTAGTGCCTTGTTGAATCAGGACCCAAATCAGAAAGCTGTATTTTAAAAAGTTCTTTGACTTTTTGGATCAAAACACTTTTGTGTTTGGAGTGAGAGGCCCAAAGCAAGTAGCACTAATTATAATTAAACACATTTAGCACTTTTACTTTCAAAGCACTTAAGGAACATTAACTCATGAATGCTCACCAAACCTCTGTGTGATGTGGGTAAGTATAATGATAAAGAAACTCAGGTAAGTCAAATTAGTTTGAATTTACTTTACTGAAAAAGAACAGCATCTATTGTAATAATAACCCCATTGAATGCTTGATTATTATGTTGGAGAGGGGACTGAATCTATGTCTAGTTTATGCTGCATTTAACACATCTTATTTCAGTCACAAACAGTTCAAATATAAGCTATTAAAAACTGGTGACATATGTTGGCATTAGCTAATTGCTGTAATTAGCAGTATATAGAATGATTGCAGGTTAGTAAGTTTAAAACTGGTGTCTATTTGCTTTGACTAACTTTCACCAATTGGCTGTCTCTTTAAGCATATATTGTGCAACTGCTAATTGTGAAATATGTGAGCATGATCCTGTAGGATTTAATTAGGAAAAGCTTACCATTGGCGTTAGTGGAGAATGTCAGAACAAAAGCTGTCAGGATTAAGCCCACCTGATGTCATTTACAGGCTCTGCGGGTTTTGACAGCACTTAGATTGATCTATGAAGCCTCAGGAGAAATCAGACTTACTTCCAGTATATCCATAGTTTGTTTCAGCTTGATTTGAATTAGTATAGCTTGGTTGTCTCCTTAGACTGAAAGCTGGATCTAGGTGAAACTGGGCTGTGAGTTTCCATTAGGAATGGCCTGGCATATGCTGGTTTTGCTTCCTATACAAAGGACCAACACTCGCAGGCCACACTCAATGAAGCTAAAAGGTGCATAGCCTAAGTTAAGATGCAGGACTTGGTCCACAGAGATTGGGCCTGATTCTGTTCTGCCCTGAACCCTGTGTAGTCATGTACAGCTGTGCAGAATGGGTATAAAATGCTGTCAAATCAGAATAGGGTTCTAGGGAATGTTTCCCACCACTGTTGATGCTGGTGCAGCTCCACAGGTGATGGAAATGTGAGGAGTGCTAGTGTGGTAAGGGTCTCGCAGCCACCAGCATTTTTAACTGATGCTTAGGCCTGTGCTGAGCAAGTTTAGACAATATGGCATTAAAAACACCACTGGTACCAGATGCCCTATCTACACTAGCAGTTGCCACCATTGGAGCTCCTCTTACCAGTTACCAATGGAACTCCCCTGGTGTTGGCAATGGGGGACTGTCATGGGGTATCCACCCCACACAGGTGAACAGTGTGTTAACATGGATCAGAGAGCTCAGTTAGCCCACCTAGTTGCACATGGAGGGTGGGCCAGGCCTAATTAATGATGAAAAACAGCTGGGGAGGGGCTGGCTGGTGATATAAACAGAGGAAGTATAGTACAGCTAGGGGCTGCAAGGAGAAACTTTAGTTATTCTAATGACAGTAGAAGCAAAGAGACCAGTCAGTCAGAAGGCTCTGGTCGGAATAAGTCCAGGGAGGTGGCAGCAAGGAGTTGGGTGCAGTGAATCTTGAGTACTTGTCCTCGGGTCCCTGGGCTGGGACCCAGTGTAGAGGATGGCCTGGGTTCCCCTACTGCAAGGGTGGGCAAACTACAGCCTGTGGGCCACTTCTAGCCCCTCAGACATTTTTATCTGGCCCTTAAGTTCCTGCCGGGGAGCGGAATCAGGGGCTTGCCCTGTTGTGCCCGCCTGGTGCTCTCCAGCCCCCAATTCCCTTGAAGAGCACCATCTTCTGGCACACAGAGCCACACTGCGCAGGCGAGACTTCACCACGCCGTTTCCAGGATTGGAACCCTGCCCCTACATAGCAGAGCTGCCTCCCATGCGGTAGCATGACCAATCGCCTCCCGGTCTCCTACAGCCCCACCCTCGAGAGCCTTGAAACTGCCCAGGGGCCACACCCATCCCAGCTAGGGTACTGCTGCCCATGGCGGTGCTTGGTACAACTGCCTTGGTATCACTGCTGGCAGGGCCCCTAGGAGTCCCGGGTACTGCCCCTGTAGAGCCCCCTCCCACCACCTCAGTAACATCCCTTATAGAGCCCCCCCCCCATCCTACACCCCATAGAGTCCCCCTCCTGCACTGGGCATTCATGGCCTACCATACAATTTCCATTCCCAGATGCGGCCCTCAGGCCAAAAAGTTTGCCAACCCCTGCCCTACTGGCTGCTGGCATGGTGTGTGAAGCCCCTGAGAAGGGATATGTGCCACTGGAAGCCCTGAGAAAGCCTTTAGGCCCAGAACTGAGGGCAGCAGACTGGATGCAGGGATTGGACATCTAGTTTTTTTTTTTTTTTTTTTGCTGGACTTTATTCTAGAAAGGTAGGGACTAAAGTGTGATGTAATTAGGTGGCTGGACCACAGCAGACCATAATTAGACTACTAGAGCAACTGTTGGCAGGGGGCACTAAACTACATCTGAGCAAATACATGTGAATTGACTACAATAGGTGGTAGGTGCTTATATATACCTTTGGGGAATCTGGGCCTTAGCATCTCTATGCTTCCACATTCCCAGAAGTTTGTATCAGAGCTTGGATTAGAAGCCAGTGTTCCTGACACTCAGGACTTTTGGTAGTAATCATGTTGTACTTGTGCCCAGAGGCTGATTGCAAATGAGACCCCGTTAGGTTGTACATACAAAGAGGAAGACATAGTCCCTGAATGGAAGAGCTCACAACCTAAATAGGCAGGACAAAGGAGTATCTTTACTGGTGAAGAACTGAGGCATAGAGAGATTGACTTGCCCAAGCTTACAGAGGAAGCCAGTGGAATTAGCTCTCCAGAGTCTTAGGCTGCTGCTCGATCCACACGACCATCTTTTTCTTCTCCCCAAAGAACTGTGCTAAGTGATCTTGTAACCTATAAAAGTTTTTCCATTGAATTATACTAAAACTTTGAAGATGTCAGGTCTGCCAAATCATGGCACCATTAATTGGGCGGCAAACTTTCACCACCACCGAGTCCATTGTTAACACAGGAAATAGTTCCTGGGAACAACCTGTATTTAGACAGCTCATCTCAGCAGCCAAAGCACTCTCAATGTGTTTTTAGCCTGATGGGTACTGGAGAGGAGGCTAGAACTGACTCCCTGCATTACACGGTCTGTGATGCTCCACATTGCATTAGGAAAGGCTCATCATTCAACATCAGGAGACTTGAGGAAAAAACATGATTCCACTCAGAAAACTTCTCAGGGTCCCAATAAATCACTATCTTGTTCAGAGAAGCAGTGAGGGCCTGCAGCTCAGTGCCATCGGAACCACACTGTTCAGACGTGACTCCTCTGCACCCACAGCCACAGCTGTGAGGTATGTTTGCAGCAAACCTTAGCCCACTCTGCTTAGAGGGGAAGATCTATGGCAAAGGGATGCTGTCTTACTCTTTCTGCCAAGTAGCTAGCACACTGCTCGGGCTACATAAATCATCTATAATAACTATATGAAATCTGCCTGGCTGCACTGTAAACTGCTACTTCAATACAAATTAATGATAAACTAGAAGCTCAGTCCATGATTGTCCAAAGATTTGCTAAGGATTGCAAATCAATTGTTCTGTTTACTGCCTCTCTGTTGTTTCTGAGTGCCTTGAAGTGGACTAGTCCGGTCCTTCACAGATACAATATGTATGATGAGATCAGTCTCAGCCCCAAAGAGCTTACAATCTAACTACACAAAGACAGGCAAAGGAGAGAGGACCTGGGAGCAGCGGTAAGCTCAGTGATCAAGGTCATGTTAGAGACAATTCCTGTGGGTTCATTTTTTTCTTGTTCCACCCCCATTCTCCCCTGTGACCCACATTCCCCTCCCTACTCCTGCTCTTCTCCTTCTATCAATGAGCCCCCTCTCCCATCTTAACCTATAGACACAGAGCAAGGGCGTTCCAAGGCCAGAAGGGACCACTGTGATCATCTAGTCTGACCTCCTTTATCACACAGACCACAGAACTTTCCCAAAATAATTCCAGGAGCAGATCTTTTAGAAAAACACCCCATCTTGATTTAAAAATTGTCAGTGATGGGAATCCAGCATGATTCCTGGTAAACAGTTCCAGTGGATAATTGCTCTATTGAAGAGGTATGCCTTGTTTCAATCTGAATTTGTCTAGCTACCTTAGCCAGTCCAAATGAGTCTGTGTGCACATGGGAGAGGTTGCAGGGGTTAGAGGCCTCCCTTGTGGACCATCCTGCCCTCACTGATCAATATAGCTCCTCCTGACACCACACACACACACTCTGGGAGAGTGGAGTGGGGGGCTTCCAGTGGTAGAATTGGACTAACAAGTTAAAATGTTCACCTTCCTGTGTGAAACGCATCAACTTTGAGTGAACTTTTGCTTTCAGCTTGTCTGAGCTGGTGAAACCAAAGGGAGAGGCTCATGTCAAGCTCAAAGGACAGATCAGCATAATACCCCACCCTGCCACCAAAAAAAGGAGGAAAAAAAGAAGAAACTGTTGAGTTTTGCACAGATCTACTCACAACACCTCTATCTACCTTTCTCCTTCCCTCCCACGCACACACCAGGCAACACTTAAATCAGGCTTGGGAAACTGCCAACCATTTCCAGATACGATTTGTATAATAAACAAACAAAAAAAAAGATTTATTTTTCTGATTTCCAGGTGCTCAGTGTATTGAGCTAAGAACCACCCTCTTAGAATTTCTATCCCTAACACAATCCCCATGCTAGAGAAGACATGGTGTGAAAGACAAATAGACAACACAGGATGCTGGAGAACTCACTTGATTCTAGGCAGGGGGCAGTGTCACATTCAATGACCTATTATATCTAGAAACCAGCCCCTTTCTTCCCTTCCAAATTGTCAGCTTGGTGGGTTATTTATTTGGGTCTGCTGAGTCAAACCAGTCCATTTCCAACATGTGATGGTGAACCGTCCTCTTGAAGCCAAGCTGTGCTCTGTTAGCTGGCTGCTAAAACCAGGAGAATAAGTAGATGTTTGTACTCAGCATATTAAAGGGAATAGAGCCTGCTTTTTGACAATGTTGAGTCAATATAACCCAAGTAAGTGCATGAGTAACTCATGTTCCCTCTATAGAGCAACTGTTCCTGGGTAAATATATTAAAATGTTTTTGAGTTCTTACACATACACTCCCCCCCCCCCCCATGTCTAAAAAGCTATTATAGTTAAACCTGCATTAGCATCAAACAGGAAAGGATTCTGGCAGTGGGCAATTGTCCATAGTGGGAGGCATAGGCTGTTTTTTGTTGTTTTTTTGAGACCTTCCTTCCTTTCTGAACAAAGAAGAATAGTAAGAGCTGCATATTGGAGATTAAAACTCCTCTATTAATAGCATTATCCAAACATATTCTCTAGGGATTCCAATTCCACTAATAATAATGGGCGTGTGTGTGTGTGAAGCATTTCTGGAAAAAATCAACCTTAAAGCAGCTTATCAGAGGATTGTTTCCTGACAACAACAAAAGTGAAATATTTACCAGGTAATCCTGCAAGACCACCAATATTTTGTCTCAAACTGTATCAGTGTAGATAAGTGGTCAGAACAGTAAACTGGGAGTCAGAATTCCTGGGTTCTATTCCTGACAAGGCCAGTGACTGTGTGCCTTTGGTCAAGTCACTTATTCACTTTGGCCTAAATTTTCAAACATTACTACTTATTTTGGGTGCCTCAAGTTTTGGGTATCCTATATGAGGTGCTTTAAAAGGGTGATCTCGCTTGAAAGGAGACCAGATACTGTGGTGATGAGTGGTGCTATAAAACCCTAAAATAGATTGATTTATGGGGCTAGACTCCCAAAAATGGAGGCATTTAAGTAACTTGTCACTTTTGAAAATGTAGACCTCTATGCTTCCTATTCTCCTTCTGTAAAATAGGGATAATGATACTTACCTGGCTCACACTTAAGGCTTAATTTACCAGCATTTATAAAGTCTTTGATGTCCTAGAATGGATGGTGCTAAATACAATGTGGTGTTATATTTAAAACATGAGTTTATTTCTGGGCAGTTAAAGTCACAATAGTATTTAAAAATTGAAAATAAAAAACCCAAAACAATCTTGGAATCCCATATTTTAAAAAGAACTGATATCCCTAATGGATAGTTATGATTAGCAAGGACAATGAGTTAATGAGAAAGCATTGTATTTAATTCTATGCACATCTTCAGTGGACATGACATGGCCATTGCAGTTATGTATTAATTAGTGCTCTGAAATGGGAGAAAGGGACATGAAAGGGGTGAAGGGAACTGGCAGGTGTAGAAATTAGATTAGACAACAACAGAGGATGTTTCTATCCAGAATACGAGTCATCCAGAATCCCCATCAGCTTCAATGATATGTTGTGTATAAGTGAAAATAGCTCAAGTAACATGAGAACAGCCCAGACTCAGGGATGGCTCGGGGCATTGAAAGTGGGACACAGAGCCTATCAGCAGGAGCTTGCCAGGAGACTAGTGACCAAACAGCAGACCTAACTGCCACCACGTGATCTATGCATAGGAAGGCCACTCCATGCACAGCTCACACCCTTCCCAAGTGGAAGGAGGCTCCTCTATAATACATACGAGTTTCCTTTTATTTACCCTTTGGTTTTATTAGGTTGTGCTCAGGTCACATTTTCAAGCTTTCCTTCAGAACCATGAGGGTTAGAAACTTCCTTTTTTAGTAAAAGCTAAGATTCTCACACATTCACAGGACTCCAGGACCTGAGGCTTTAAGAAATACAGCAATTATTGTGACATTATAAAAGCAAGTGACACTGCAGCCCTTCCTCTGGCCCCAGAGAGGGTGGTCGGCAAGTCTGTGGATCCACAATGGGAAGTGGGCAGACAAGGAGGAGGGCTTGGCACTACCTCATTTCCCCACCAACTCAAGAGAACAGACTGGGAAGACAACCCAGACCCAGGACAATCTTATCCTCCTTCCCCTGATGGAACAATTAGGGAGAAATCTTGCTGAGTTTTCCTCCCCATTATTGTCCTCCTGTCAGTCTTCCTGAGGGAGAAAACAATTAGCTCATAGCTCGCAAATAGTGGTTATGTGAAATGAGTTTGGTGTGGGTCTCAGTTTATTTCCCGGAGGACAGGTGCTCACATCACACATACAAACCCTCTCTGTATTGGCAATATCAGCAGAAAGGCCAACAAATGAAGTGGCAGAGAGACTGAATGCCAGGTCATAGATTCAGCCAATATGGCTTACAAATATCTGTTTCTCAAGAATCTGTTTTAATTTAAAAAATAAGTCAATCTGTCTCTAGCTGGTATGGGTGCACAGTAAACTTCACAAATGTGCACTCAGAGTGACTGATGCAGAGACCTCTACCTGAATCTGCAGAAAGCCTGCAACACTTGTTCTGCAAGGTATGAACGCTTCATCCCAGTGAGGGGTTAACTCAGATGCCTGGTGATGATAATTTGTGTCAAAATTGTTAACTATTTCATTCCACATGTAAGAGCTTGTCTACCTGGCAAAGTTTTACCAGTTATAGTGGTGTAAGTATATAGTTAAATCAATACAGTTATACTGATGTAAACCCTGTAGACCCTTAGTCCAGTATCAGAGCTGCTTTTTTAAAATTTCTCTTAAACCTGTCCCCAAGCAACATAATCTACATTCTAAAAAGGCACTTGTACACTGGAATATGTGTCCACATGGGTGTTATGTCAGCTTCACTATATTGGTTTAACTTCACACCCTAGCTAATAGTGGTATAACTTTTCTGTGTAAGAAAAGCTCTCTGAAAAGAGAGGGAAGATCACTGACCTGCACAATTTACTGAGTGATGTCTCACTATGGTGCCCAACCTAAATAGACCAAGCACAAGGTGCCTAATGGAGCTCAAAGAACATGTACAATCATAATTTGAACACCTGCACAATCTACTGGGAGCAGTAACTCACCGGAGCAGAGCTTATTTTGTGGGCGAAGGTGGAAGAGTACCACCCCAATCTGATCCCTGCTGAGCTCTCATTCCTAGGTCCTCTTGGATAGGATTCAGGAACATTATCAGAGCAGTGTCAGGGGACCCTGTGCTATACCTGCTCTGGGAATAAACAGAAGATTTCAGGCTCTGGGGATGTCAGCCTTTCTTGAACACATTTAAAAAAGAGCACCCGAATGCAAACACATCTCCATTGGAATAGAGGGCATTAAAACAAGGAGTGCATGGTGCCAGTGACTGAAATACAGTGGGATTGGGAGAGATTCCCCCCCCCTGCACATACTTGGAATATTTGTCCACTTAATTTATTCCTGACCCCCAAACCCCAGACAGTCTGACCTCCTCTTCTTTGTTATCCTTTCTTGTACAAGTCTCTTTACGGGGAGTGCAATACTTCAAGAGCAGTGAGAGTTAACCTAATCTGACTGTTGGTGGGGGGGGGGGGGGAGCTCTGGATGGGAGGGGGTTGGCTGCAATTAATGTTGTTTGGTTAGGGCTATTTTTACTTTTGGTTGCAGTCTTGCTTTATGTCCGGAGGAGAAAAGTTCTTATCTCGCCTCTCTCCTTCAGTCCCAGTCCCATATTCTGATTAGAAACATGAAAAAACCACAAACACAAGAGTTATTTGTTAGAAGAGGAGCTGCTATCAAGGAACAAGGGCTGCCTCTTTGTGTGGTTGGCTGGTGCAACGCTTGCCTTCCAGCTTTTGGAAAATATCTTTAACTTAATCACATTCACATGACAAACCCCAAATTAAAAAAAAAAAAAGCCCATGAGTAATGCAGAAAGGAGAGAGGGGAGAAGAGAAGGAGAGAAGTCTGAGAGCAGCGGATCGCTTCACAGGCAGCGCGGAGCTGTCAGAGAGAGAAGAGAGGGTGCAGCCTTTGCAGAGACGAGATCGGGAACAGCTTAGCCCCATCCGATCCCCGGGCTGGCGAGAAGAGAGAGAGAGAGAAAGGAAGGTCCAGTAACCAGGCAAGGGCTGCGGATTGCAACGAAAGCTCAGGACTTCCCTCCTGGCGTCACTCAGTGCTGAGGCGTGTTGGCTTCGCAGGAAGCAGGTTTTCCTCCCCTGGCTTTGCAAAGCCCCCTTTCCCGCGGAGCCTCATGCACTCGGCAGAGCAGCAGCCCAGGCGGCAGGATGGCTCCCCGGGAGCGAGGCGCTAAGGGGCTGGCCCCCCTCCTGCTGCTGCTCGCCCTGCTCGGCAGCCCCAACGCCGGCCTGGAGGTGCAGCACAAGTTCCTCTCGCCCACCTTGACCAACAACTTCGCCCTGGATGGGCTGGGCAGCAAGATCTACCTGGCGGCTGTCAACCAGCTCTACCAGCTCTCCGGCCCCAACCTGACGCTGGAGGTGGAGGAGCAGGTGGGCCCGGTGCCGGACAACCCCCTGTGCCACGCGCCCCAGCTGCCCCAGGCCTCCTGCGAGCACCCCAAGGTGCTGACCAACAACTACAACAAGATCCTGCAGCCGGACCCGGAGCAGGGCATCGTGGTGGTGTGCGGCTCCATCTACCAGGGCTTCTGCCAGCTGCGCAGCATGGCCAACATCTCCGCCGTGGCCGTGAGCTTCCCGCCGGGCGGTGCCGGCGGCGGGGGGGACCCGGTGACCGT
Organism: Chelonia mydas; assembly: GCF_015237465.2. Lineage (NCBI taxonomy): Eukaryota > Metazoa > Chordata > Testudines > Cheloniidae > Chelonia > Chelonia mydas. The sequence continues at coordinate 18,696,094 of NC_057853.1, read as the reverse complement.
CTTCCCCAGCATGCTCAACATCGCGGCCAACCACCCCAACGCCTCCACCGTGGGGCTGGTGCTGCGGCCCGCCGGGCCGGCGGGCGGGGGGAGGCCGGACACGCGGCTGCTGGTGGGGGCGACCTACACGGGCTTCGGCAGCCCCTTCTTCCCGCGCAACCAGAGCCTGGAGGACCACCGCTTCGAGAACACGCCCGAGATCGCCATCCGCGCCCTCAACGCCCGCGGCGACCTGGCCAAGCTCTTCACCTTCGACCTCAACCCCTCCGACGACAACATCTTCAAGATCAAGCAGGGGGCCAAGGCCCGCCACAAGCTCAGCTTCGTCCGGGCCTTCCTGCACCCCGCCCCGCCGCCGCGGGGCCCCGCCGCCGCCTCCTACGCCTACCTGGCCCTCAACAGCGAGGCCAACGCCGGCGACAAGGAGAGCCGCTCGCACAGCCTGCTGGCCCGCATCTGCCTGGCCGAGCCCGGCCGCAGCGCCAACGCCAGCGCCGGCGAGACCAAGAAGCTGACCGAGTCCTACATCCAGGTGGGGCTGCAGTGCGGGGCCGGGGGCGGCGACGGCTTCACCCGCCTGGTCTCCGTCTTCCCGGCCGCCGCCCCCCTGCGGCTGGGACCCCCGGCGGCGGCGCCGCGGCCGCCGCCGCCCCAGGAGCTGCTCTTCGGGGTCTTCGAGAGAGCCGCCCCGCCGGGGGCCCGCCAGCACTCGGCGCTCTGCGCCTTCCGCTTCGCCGACATCGAGCGGGGCATCCGGCGGGCCAGGAACTCGTGCTTCGTGGAGCCGGACTCCGGGCTGGTGACCGTGCTGGACAGCGTGGTGCAGGGCACCGGGCCGGCCTGCGAGAAGAGGAACATCCAGGTAGGGGGCGGGAGGCGGGCCCGGGATCGGGCCCCCCCCCTTCTCGGCTCAGGAGTGGGGATCCCTCCGGTAGGACGGAGGCAGCCCTGTAACGTTGCCTCTCGTCAGTGGGGAACCCCCCCCCTGCGCAGGGAGCGAGGAACCTTCCCCCCAGTGATGCTGCCGCTCGGGGGAGCTTTCAGGATTGGGGGGGTGGGGGGGATCGAGATGCTCCTCTAATGTTGTAGCTGCTCAGGCGTGTAGGGGTGGGAATGGAGGAGTCCGGGAGAGCAGAGTTCCAGCATTAGGGGAATCACTGAGAAAAGTTCCTAAGGCGCCCCAGATAATGCTGCAGCTCAGTTTTCTAGGACTGGGGGATACAACCTTCTGGAGTGAGAGAAACTGGAAGGTCCCCTCGCTGTGCAGGGAGCAGGTTTGCCCCTGTGGAGGACCAGAGGGCAGAGTTGGGGAACTTTCCCCGCACTGGGGAGAACCCCTAACCCTGAAAAAGTGCAGCTCAGGGGAGCAGATTTTGAAGTGGAGGGCACAGTAACCACCTGTAGGGGGAGAAATGTCAGGTAATCCGTGTGACGCTGCACTTTGGTGGAACCAAAGAAGTAGGTTTTTACATTAGGGAAACCACCTGCTGGGAGAAACCTAGCTGTTTAGTAGGTGAGAGATTGCAAGGCAACCTAGAGCTCTGCAGGACAGGGCTCAGCACACCCCAGACAGGCTGTGTGGTGAGCCCCTACTGGTATCAAGCACTACATGGACTGGAGTGCTTGGCTGGGGCTGGACTCTCCAAGGTCCCATTCTTGAAGTTCTTACTCAGGCAAAACTCTATTCAAGTCAATGTAAGGATTTTAGGATTGGGTCTCAGGCTTGGATTAATAATAACCTTGAACCTTCATGACTAGCTGGGTAAGCGATAACCGTCCATTAGGCTGAAGTCTGGAGGGGTTAAGAATCTCAAGGTCATGGAAGTTAGAGGTGGAAAAGATTTATTAGTTTCTCCCTCAGGATTGTTCCTGTCAATCTGTTCTCCAGTGCTTTGTCTAGTCCAGTTTTAAACATCTCACGTGATATGGCTTTCACACCACTGTGTATCTGACAGAAGCATCCTTGGCATAAATGCAAATTAGAGATGGGATTTGGTCAGAAGCTTGGATCTGAGAACCACTGGACTTTGGGGTGGTGGTGGTTGGAATCAGAGCCAAGAGCCAGATCTGAATGTTGTAACTAGTCTCTATGGGCATGAGCGTGCACACTGCACCCCATCAAAATCAGTTGCAAAGCTCCACGGACTTCAGTGGTGCAGATCAGGCTCTGTTTCTTTAGTGGTCTGTCCCAAACCCCAGCACCCGAAACCCCGTCAGACTTTGGGTTTGTGTGGTGGGTGGGGAGAGGGTGTCAGCAGCCAAACCCAGACCTCTCTCCGAGGTTTGCAGTTGAATGAAACCAAAATTCTGCCCGGGACTGACGTGGGTGTCAGAATTTGTATGTGGATTCTGCGCTCCCAGGACCATCTCTACTCAAATCCATCTCATAGCCTCCTCTGATGAGTGATTCTGGTTTACTTATACTAGACAGTATTTAGGAGGTTGGGGGAAACATGCTGAGTACAGTGAGCTCCTTTTTTTCACAACGATTTACATTCATTTACCCATGTATAAATTTAGGTCCATTGTGAAAGTCAATTGGATTCCTGCTTGGTTTACTATGAAGCCAAACATGCAGTGGTTTTCGCACACATATAACCGCCCCCTCTTTTATCAAGGAGCGTCTTTATTCCCACGTTCCCAGTGAACCAGTAGTGACTCACAGACTTTATTTTTCTCTTTCTTTTCGGTTGTTGCTCTCTGTACAGACACAGAGGGAAGGCAGCTCTAAGAATGTGTGTTCGGTTGTAGCTGTTCTCTTCCCACGTCCCTCTGTGTATTCCTGCAGCAGGACAGTGCAGGATGTGTACAGTGCATGGTGAGGGGACACAGGCTGCATTGTTTCATTGCATTTGGGCTGCAAGTTTGCCATTGTCACAATTTGTTACCAAGTGGGCATAAATGTTAATAGAGACAAGATGGGTGGGTAATATATTTTATTGGACCAGCTTTGATGGTGGAAGAGACAAGCTTTTGAGCTTCACAGAGCTCTTCTTCAGGGTTGGAAATTAACACCTCTGCCCACTTTATTTTATGTGGTTTCTTGCAACATGTGTTTACCCCATATGCTTAACAATCTGTCCCACCTTGTAGTTAGCTTTTTACCTTTTCCAGTTCTGAAGATGAGCTCCGTGAAGCTCGAAAGTGTGTGTCTCCCATCAACAAAAGTTGGTCCATTAAAAGATATTACCTCACCTGTTGAGTCTCTCTCATATCCTGGGACTAACATGGCTACAACAACACTGAAATATAAATTTTAATGCCAGATAAAGATGCCTATATTCCCCTTTAGTAAAAGTCACAAACTATTTAACAATGGAGCTTCTTTAACACTATATCTTTTTTTCTTCCTCTGGGAAAGAGGCACAACTCGGCTCCATCAGAGATTATAAAAAAGTCTGTTTGATTTCACAGGCAAGACAGAGCACTTGGGTTTGGGCTTCGGTGCTTTACAGTGGCAATGATAGAAAGGTTTCCTGTGGTAACCGGTGTCTTTGGCAACAGCAGCCCCATGCTATGTTAAAATAGGTAGCCTTAATGCAGTAGTTCACAGACCGGCTTTAGGGAAGTTGAATTGTTTTCCTCTGTGGCAAAGTACAAGCTGCCAGACATCAGAAATCTGGTAACCATTGTGGCTTTTAAGTTAATGCCACAAAAAGACGTGGTGCATGGTGTGGGTCCAGGCCTGAGGCAGTCTTGGCTCCCAGTGAAGTCAGTGGGAGTTGAGGGCCTGACTTTCAGAGTTGCTGAACACACCTCTACTTTCGATGATTTCAGCTGCTGTGCTGGGGGCTCAGCATTCCTTACATGGAGGGCCTCAGCACTTTGCAGGGGCATGCCCTGAGTAATGACTGCAGGATTAGGCACTGTGGCTGAGATTCTCTAAGGGCACTACGGAGTTAGGTGCCCAACTTCCATTGAAACTCAATGGCAACAAGGCATCTAAACTTCCTCAGCCTCCTTTGAAAATACCAGCCTGTGTGAATACTACAGGTTTTTCTAATGTAGAGTCACTTGAGGGCAACAATTAACAATAACGAATAAGCCATCATTTATCAGCACTTAAAATATCTAGTCTTTTTCCTCTGTAAAGCACTTTATAGATATTGATGCCTCCTTTTGGTGCTCTGTGAGGCAATTGTGTAAGTATATTTATTGCTATTCATAGCATGTGGGAACTGAAGCAGAGATTATGAGACTTGCCCTAGTCTACGGATGGAGTCAGTGTCAGACCAAGGGTGAAAACTCAGGTTTATAGTGTAAAGCAAAAAGAAAAGGAGTACTTGTGGCACCTTAGAGACTAACCAATTTATTTGAGCATAAGCTTTCGTGAGCTATAGCTCACTTCATCGGATGCATCTCACGAAAGCTTATGCTCAGATAAATTGGTTAGTCTCTAAGGTGCCACAAGTACTCCTTTTCTTTTTGCGAATACAGACTAACACGGCTGCTACTCTGAAAAGTGTAAAGCCAGTGACTTCTCTGTAGCGACTGACAAGATCGATCCTTTTTTGGGGGAGAAGGGGGGTAATTAATTTTTGTATTGATTCAATGATTGCAGAAATAAATGCTGTACTCAGGATCATATCTATACATAGCGATGACTAGGAAGATTATCATTTATATAACGAAAGCATATTAAGAATGGGTGTGTCATTAGAAGTGTGGTTAAACAATGATGTACGTGGCATTGAGGGGTGGGTGCCACAAGGTTCTGAGCCCCCTCAGCTTCTGTTGAAGTCAGTGGGAGTTGAATGCACTCAGCACCTTACAGGATCAAGCTCTTAGAAAATGTATATTTACACAAGGGGAGCAGTGTAGGTTAGTGATTATAGCATAGGGCTGGGAGTCAGGAGAACAGACTTCTAATCCTGACTTTGACTCTCTGTATATCCTTGAGCAAGTCGCTTCCCTGTGCCTCAATAAACTGATCTATAAAATGATCTTACTGTAGTTATTGAGCTCACCTCACTGAGTGTTAAGGATTATGGTTGTGAAGGTGCTTTGTGTTCCTTGCATGGAAGGTTCAGCAATACATAAATGCAACATACTATTAACATTTGTTCCTGCTTAATATTTGTTCATTTCCCATTCACTTGAAGTGTGAATCTCTAGAAATGTTGACCTAGTCTGCTGGAAGCCCTCTTACCTGCCGTTTAGTTGGAAGAAGAGCTTTTAAATTTCCCCCCCTTTTTCTTAATCATTAGGATTGTCAACAAGTTAACAAGCTGCTTTTATTTCCAACTCCCAGAGCAACTGTATCAAGATGATGATTGTAATATAATGTTTCTTTGCACTGAAAAAAAATCTAACATCAATTTCCACCTTCGAGACAATGAAATATTCTAATACATTTTACGTCCCAGCCCTGGGAACACAGCAGGAAAATATATTACAGCAGCAGCTGGCATGGTGTTTTAGCTAAGGGTCTATCCATGTTTCTATTATAAGCTCCACTTTTCAGCAGTTAGTGGGTTCCCAGGTTGGTTGGTTTCCCCTCCTCCCCATATAACTCAAATGAGTTAAAGTATTTTTTTTTTAAAAAGTGCTTTTGTAGATTAGGGTGTTTTTTTGTTTTTTTTTAAAATGAGTTTGAAAAAATATGAAATGACTGGTTGATTCATTCCAAACACAGGTTAGGCTAAAGAGAATTTATATTACAGAATATGTAATGAGTAGTGTTATGGGGGCTGTTGTTTGGAAAGAAATCAAGGGACCCATCCTGCAACCCTTACTCATATGACTAATCCTTTTGAAGTCAGTGGGACTCATGGAGGTAAAGACTGCTTTTGTGAGTAGTGGATTGCATGATCAGGCCTTTAGTCTGTATGTCCTTTTGGTGAAGGGACTGTGCTTGTCTGTAAAGCACCATGCACACCTATAGTGCTGTAGAAATAATAATGAATAAATAATATACGTTTGGGGGACAGATGTATTGCCCAGAGAGAAAACTAGACAGGTCTAGTGTGGGTAGGTATTGCTTATGCTTCCTCTACTCAGTACCTCAAATATTACTAGCAGATTTTTTGTTATTTATTATGTTGTTAATATATTATTTATGTTCTGACGGTGTGCTCAACGCTGTACAACGGGTTGAGGTCTTTATTCAGCACAGTGCTTATCTTTAAGCCCTGAGTAGTTCCATTGACTTATTAAGCACAGGCTTAAGTGCTCTGCTGAATTGGATCTAAAAGGCCAGACAAAATGCCCACGCAGATTCTCTAGATAAGCAGAGGAAGATTAACAGAGTGTTGCTATTATGTGTTTTATTAATGAAAGATTCTGTTAAAGCACTTATGAAAGAGGTGGGTTAAGACTGGTAGGTTTAGTGGAAGGCATGTGTTATAAGGAGGGATTTTGAAACAAAGAGAGAGAGAGCCAAACCTGGAACTTCCCCCAGAAGGCTAGTGGGGAAGTTCCAGGTTTGGCTCTCCTGAGCAGAGATTGCCTATCTATCACAACTTGTGTTTTTGTGATAGGGACAATAACTATCCCCTGTGAAGTGCTAGAATGGGACCACCATTGTATTTTCATCACATGTAACCTCAACAGGATTTGAATCCATGTCTCCAAAGATGATGATAAATATATGTGCTCTCTTTAGTGGGTACCTTCCACGGTGGAGTGCTGTCAGAGCTTAGGAAACACGGTTAAGTGTAAATGGGGCCATTGCTATATGGGATCAGATTCCGATCTCAGGTATGCTGGTGTTAAACCTGAGAAACCCCAGTGGATTTACTCCATATTTACACTATTGTAACAGGTCAGATTCTGGACTATTAAATTTGAAGGACCCTTAAACCTCACGCCATGTCCCTGGTATGCCTTTTAATTTCCTTTTTGAAAGATAATTAGTTAAGGGCCCAATCCTCCAATGTGCTGAGTACTGTAATTTCACATGGATTTGAGTTGAGGGCACTCAGTAATTCCCAGGAGATACTCTGCACCTTAGATGATCAACCCCAAAAAAGGATATTAAGGGCATGATATTCTGTTATGGTGTAGCCACTTTACACTACACAAGGGGCAAGTTGGCCATAAAGCTGGTTTAATTGGCCTGCTGAGAATTACCCTAGTATAAGGGAATCATCCAAAAGTGTACAGCCAATGTATGGGCTCTTATGTCACTCTCTATCTGTGATGCTGTCATAGCAGGGGGAAGGAGGTATGGCTGAGATACCTGTGTCCCACATTCATTCCTGGTTGTGTTTCAAGCCCAAGGGGCTGGAAGTAGGGATACTGGGAGGTCTGGCAGCACCCCCGGCTTGAATTGGTTTCCATCATATACAGGGTTGACAGTTTGGTTCAATGGCTCTCAGCACCCCCACTATAAAAATTGTTGTAATGTCACTGTTCAAGGCCCTGGGGGCTGTTTGCAGCAACAGGAAATAGAGCAGCCTCCAGGCTGCTCTAATTCAGTCTTCCTCACAGCAGCAGCAGGATCAGGGGAGTGCAAATGTGAACGTTATGCCATCTTTGTGCACCCATTCTGCATGCTGCAGTCATCACTAAGGATCTGTCCCTAAACTATGAGGAGAAATAACTGTTAAAATACAATTTAATGTCTAATGCACATATAGAACTGAGGAAGCGGGGTTGAAACACCAATCTAAACCCAATTCTGTTGTGGGGACCTCCAGGGATTTCTGATTTACTGTATTTTACATGCTGAAATACTTAGGCATAGTGGCATGTGATAATGATGGAGTTTCAGCATTAACTCTGAATTTTCTGGCTCTTGTGGCTTTATGTCAGACTCTGCATGTTAGCTGAACAGTATATTTTGTGGTTTAATGATCTGATAGCCATCAATGAGTTTTATGATAATGAGTTGTTAAGTAAAATGTACTGCTTGGGTGAATTATATAAACCATTTCAGTATGTGTATATTTGGGTTTGAAAATGTTGTCTAAAACCAGTAAGAAATGTTCCCAAACTAAAACTTGTATCCACATGGGAGTATGACAAAATATCTACTTACTGTCCAAACATACTGTAGTGTCTCAGTAGGACTGGGTTTTAAAGGAGGTTTGTCACTTTGAAGTACTAGTTTATACTAATTCCGAAACTCCAAACATGAAAATAAATCTCCTCTAACCATACATCTATTCAAACAAATCCAGAGGACTAGCCACAAAAAGGAAACTGCAGCTTTACACTTAATTTATACATTAAAAATAAAGCAAAAGTTCCTGTAATACATTTTAGTTTTATATCATCTGATGCTTTTGGGGGTTGCTAGCACTATCTGAAGCTGCAAAATACTGTGGTGTTCCAAAGCTACAGTATGTCATTATATCACATTAATCTTTTTTTCTTACTGTGATTATGAATATTGTTTTACAGAGAAAATAAAAGTCTGTGTCCCTGGCCTGAAGAGTTCACTCTTTATGCCCCCAATCTCAGATATGTGTGGGTGGAGCTCTGTGCCTGTGTAGATCTGATTGTAGGATCAGGACTTGACTGTCCAGATCAAAGCCCTGGCTCCAACCCGCATTGTTCTTTGGAGAAGTTCAGACATGAATCCGGATCTGAACGCAGTGTCCTGGGCCCATCTCTACTAAACAGTAGGTAACAATGGGAAGTTGGAGTGAAACACATCTAAGCAATTTCAAGATATATGCAAAGATGAAAAACCTGTAAAAAAGCTATGTGAAACTCACTGATCTTATCTAAAAGGGGTTCATGTTGCTTGGGTTCTTACCAGCTGGTCTCAAACCACCCGAGAACTCCTCTTGTGCCCACACCTGCTTTGAGTTTCAAGTCCAAATGAACCCCAGATTGCAATGGGAAATTCAGCCTAAGTCAGTGAGGTTCACCTGGCTTCACACCAAAACCAGAAATTTTGCCTGATTAAGAGCTTGTCAACCTGGTGGATTTACAGGGTAGTTAGCACAAAATAGCTAGGGTTTAAATTTAAAGCTATTCCACACTAACTCCCCATGTGGACACTCTTATTCTGCATTAAGAGTGCCTTTTTGTGGATTAGGTTAATCCACTTCCAGCTCTCTCAGGGACTTTTTAAAATCCTACTAGGCATCAATCCAGGTCTTTGGGTGCCTAAATACCTATGCTGTTCTGGCCCAATAGCTTGTTGGAAAGGATTATCAGAGACATTAAAGCATAAGGCGTTGGCTAAGGTAATTTAATGCAAACATTGAACAAGCAAGCGCTAGAGAGACATGAAAACAGTAAATTAAAAATACCTGAGACCCGTCACACTTACCTACAGCTACATGCTCACAGCTAATAGTATAGTCAATATTATTGATAGCATGTGGCTATAAGTAATGATTCAGACCTTTAGAATGGCACACATGGATAATTTGCTCACAGCTATTGCAGTTGCATGCACAGATGCACTAATTGTATGCACAAATGAGCAGTCCGACATGTCATTTGTGCATGCAGTTACTGCATTAAGGGTAGTATCAAACAATAGTAAAAGTTCTTGACAATGAGAAAAGAAAATGCTAAGCAGAAAAGAGCACATGGCTAATGCCTGTATACTTTATTCCCTGTGGGTCTTTGAAATGTTTTTTGTAGAAGGGAGCAGAAGACCAGTAATTAACATGTTGCATTTCTGTAGCTCTGTCCACCCATAAATCAAGGTGCAATTAACAAACATTCACAAATTAAGTCTCTCAGCACCCACCTGAGGTGGATAAGAATTAATACCCTCATTTTATAGGTGGGGAATTTGAGGCTCTGAAAGGCAAAGTGACCTGCCCATTGCCACAAAGTGAGTGAGTGGCAGAGTCAGGAATAGAACCCAAGGATCCTCACCGCTCAGTCATTTATTCTACCACTAGACAACACCCGTATAACAATCACACTATAAATAGTTCAGGATGCATGAGCAAAGTGGCAGGAGGGGAAGTTAGCCATGAAGTTAGCAGTAGAGTTGCTAATTTGCAAGTGTTGTCTGCTTTGCTTGCCCCCCCCCCCCCCCCCCCCCCCCGTTTCTAGGTTGGTAGAGTAACGATTGCAGCTCCCTGTTTTCATTACAAGTTTGGAAGTAACAGCTTAGAGCAAGTGGAGGAGGCAGCAGACTGGCTGAAATGATCCCTCACTAAGGGAGGCCCTAGAATTTATTGAAGTTTTTCAGCAGAAAGAACAGTATTAGTATCCAGCAGCTGTATAACAGTTCTGCTGGCAGCCCCCATTCTGACAGGGTGAGGTTGAGCAGAATCTCTGGAGCGCCTGCTTTAGAAGAGGCTGATCTGAGGCTGAATCTAGATGAGGCTGTTTTAGATGTGACAAGCCAATCAGAAAGGCTGATAGCGCTGTTCCTGATAATCGTGCCTCATTACTCTTGTTCTGTCCATAATATTGCTCAGTTGGGGGAATATGCCATCATTTTTCACGCAAATCTCTGTCTACAATGGAGCCCAGAGGCACAGAGCACTGTAGGAGCTGTGAATAATCAGGCCACCTTTTCTTGAAACACAGTGGGTCAGCAATGGCCAGAAGTTCAATGACAGTCGTGAGTGGTTTGAACAGAAATGAAGCTGCCATTTCTAGGTTCCTTTCCTGCCCCCACCAAATTTTATAATGTCCTATTTTTCAGGAGAAGGGGAAATAGAGTAATTACACACAGACATAGTCCCCTAAGCTTTACAGGTGGTGTGAGGCAAATTCACACCTGCTGGATCTCCAGTGAACTTAATGGAGGTGCACGAGGCATGACGCTGCCCCAGAATGTCTATCATGGCACCTAAGCTCCCCTCACATGTGGTTTATTTTTTTTGTTTTTTGTTTTAAACAACACTCTCCCCAAGGCTGCTGCAGACCTGGTGTTTGAGAATAACCCACTCTGGATCATGGAGTTTTCAGCAGTGCAACAGGGACTGGGGCTATGGCAATGGATAAAGATGGAAAACAGGGATATCCATGAAAACCTGGGCCAAACCCCACTGATACCTGGTGAGCTGCACAGGGGGCCTCTCCCTCCGTGCTCCTCTTAGCCCCATTCTGAGCAATGGTATTATTGGCAGTGCTATCACTGGGCCCTGTGCCGTGGCTGTGCTCTTTGGCCCGTCTTATCAGGGTTACAGAGTATGGAGGGGCTGTTAACCTTACTCTTACATGGATATACGGTCACATAGAGGGGGGAACATTCTCTACAAAACAGACATTCCCTGAGTCCTCCCCTGGGTCTCTGCCTCCTTGTTTTTCAGTGGGGTGCTTTTGGCATATAGAGCTTCTCTGGGGAACAAGGACACAGTTATCGAGCAAATGGGGAATAGTCTGTGCATTCATACATCTTTTCTATATCCAGGCCTCTTTTCCCAGTATTGCATTACACAGTGAAGGGGATTATAGGGTGCGTGTGATTTATTATTAGTCACACATGTTATTCCAATAGCTACTTAATATACTTCCAGAAACTTCGACCATGCACTGTTAAACACATCAAGACTCTCCATGAGCTGAAAGGGTACTGTATTTTAGAGGTGGGCCAAAGAAGCATGATCAGATCAGATTTAGGCTACAAATCCAGGTTCAGATTTAAGCACTAGCAAGTCTTGAATTAGATGCCACCAAAATCTCACCAGCTATTTTTATGGCAGCATGGGCCAAAATGCAGGACAGTTGGTCTTGAATGATGGAAATCGTGCAATATGAGTCCAGTTGTTCACTCGAAACTGCCAACATCTTGGGCCAGAATTGCTCAAGATTAGCTGTTCTCACAAGATTTCAGAGGCATGTGAATTGGAACTGGAGCTGGAGAATAAGCCTGTTTTGGTTCCAACCCAGAAACAAAACTGCCTAATGCTGGGATTGGACACACCCAAATACATACCTTCTTGTTATTCAAGGGAATGTCCCATTTCTGTTTAAAATATTCAGATCTTTCATACCTTTCTGTTTCTGAAATAGAAACTTTTTAGTTATTGGATTTTATCCTGCAGTCAGATGGCAATTCCCAGCTTCTAAAGCACTTTGAGCTGATAGTGATCAAAAGTCATTGCTTTCTGATGGCTATCTGGTTGGTAGCTGTAGTGAAATGAGCCAGTGAAAACCAGGCTTTCTTGGTTTTAGGGCATATCCTGGCAAATATCTATTCAGAGAAATCTGTATAGGAGAAGTTTTAGGTAAATATTGATGGCCGTTGATGGCACTTTATTAAAAAGAGGAGCTATGAAGGCTAACATTTTGATATAGATCAGGGGTGGGAAAACTTTTTGGCAGGAGGACCACATCTCCGTATGGAAATTGTATGGAGGGCTGGCTGGGGCAGGGGATTGAGGCACCTGGGAGGGATGAGGGCTCTGGCTGGGGGTGCAGACTCTGGGGTGGGGCTGGGGATGAGCGGTTTGGGGTGCAGCAGGGTGCTCTGGGCTGGGATTGGAGGGGTTCGGAGGGTGGGAGGGGGCTCTCATCTGGGGCAGGGGATTAGGGCGCATGGGGGGGGGAGTGAGGCTGTGGCTGGGAGTGCAGGTTATGGGACGAGGGGTTTGGGGTGCAGGATGGTGCTCCGGGCTGGGATCAAAGGGTTTGGAGGGCAATCAGGGCTGGAGCAGGGGCTTGGGGTGCAGGGGATGCTCAGGGGTTCAGGATCCGGGTGGCGCTTACCTGAAGCGGCTCCTGGAAACAGTGGCCCGTCTCCTCCTCTGGAGGTGGGGCCATGCTGCTCTGCGCGCTGCCCCGTCCACAGGCACCCCTTCGCCCCGCAGTTTCCATTGGCTGCAGTTCCTGGCCAATGGGAGCTGCAGAGCTGGCACTTGGAGCGGGGGCAGCGTGTGGAGCCCCCTGGCTGCTCCTGCTTCCGTAAGTCGCGCGGACTGCTGCACAAGTGGAGAAAGGCATGCCCCCAACCCCGCTCCCCGGCTGGAGCACCGGAGTGGGGAAAGCTCCCAACCCTGCTCCTCAGCTGGAGCTCGAGGGCCGGATTTAAAGGTCCGACGGGCCGGATGCGGTCCGTAGCTTGCCCACCCCGATATGGGTAATGTTTTCGCAAACAGGTGTCAGAGGTTAAATGGGAGGTAGCTTTCGGTTAGATACCGGCTAACTGGGAGAAGCATCCCCATTTAGAGAACACTGATGTAGACAATTTTTTTTATTAATTATTTTTTTCCTGTGGTTTGAATCAAGTTCTTCCCACTGGGTTGCAACAAATGAAAGGAAGGGAAAGTTGGGCCATCTTTGCTACTAGATATATTCCCATCTCGAGTTTCTGAACTGCAGCGAGTCACTCTATGCAGTATGTTAACAAGATCTGCACTAAAATAATTGCTCTCTATTAAGACTCTCATTGCTGTTAAGTTTTAAAGTTTTGGGGAGAATCTGAAATTTAACATTACCTCCTACGCACCTCATGATGCTAATTTTATTTTTATTTTAATTGTAGTTTCTTACCACTACAATACCCAGTGGATTTTAATATATTTACTAGATCTTTCCAGAGGCTCTTAGAAACATCTGTTCCACAAAACTTAGAGGTGGCAGGGCAAAGTATGTACTGGGAAAGTAGAGAAAAGTACTTTACATCATCATGACTTGGTAAAATAGATCTCCAACTGCTGAATCCAGTGAGGTCAGTGATTTTTCCTTGATTTGGATTTATATAACTACAGAGCTAATCAGCCTTGTTACTCCTGACAGTCTGGAGAATGTCATTTGTCTTGTACAGATGCCTTCTGTAAGAGAAGAAGGAAGAGTAATTTAGTGGATTGAGGGCAGGCTGGAAGCCATGTACTCTTAAATTCTAATCCTGGCGGCTTTTCTTATTCATTGTGGCCCTAGTTAAGCCATTTAATCTCTCTTTCTGAGTTTTCTCAATATTTAACATGGGGCTAGTGTCACCTACCTTAGGGGTGTGATAAGATAGAGGTGTTAGGACCGAGTCAACGGGAGTTGCCCCAAAGTAAGTTAAGCAGGGTTTGGCCCTTAAAGTGCAGGGTTTGACCTTTTGAGCACTTTCAGTTGTATTCTACCAAGTGATTTTATAGAAGAGGCATAATCGGATTTCATGTTTCTTGTCTCAGTGATTTACATATCAAGTGTGTGCGCAACTGTATGATGGGATAACTTGTGATGATATGGGACAGGGCTCAACAGCCCTGGGGTCCACTTCCACTTTGTGTCTTATGTTCCTAAAAGCGCATGCTTCAAAGTTTCAGCCAGCCACCTGCAGGGGTCAGGAAGAGAGTGCCCCTTCCCCAGTGTATTCTGTTTTTTGTTGTTGTGGGATGGCCATGGCTGGAGATGGGATGTTGGAGAGGGAGGGCCTGGGCTCTGAGGTGGCACTGAGTAGTCTCTGTCTCAGATGCTTGGCTGGTTCTTGCTCACATAGTCAGGGTCTAACTGATTGTCATATGTTGGGTTGGGAAGGAATTTTCCCCCCAGGTCAGGTTAGCAATGACCTTGGGATGGGAGTTGCCTTCCTCTGTAGCATGTGAGTCTGGTTCATTTGCCAGGATTATCTGGGTATTTCACACTTAATCATTTCCCTGCCATTGTGGGGGGCCTCAGGTGTGGAGGCACTAGTACACCTTGATCCCGCTTATTCTCTGCCTGTAGCAGTCTAGTCTCTTGTTGGCTGTAATATTTTGGTTCAGTTTCGGTTGTTGGGTTAGTGTGTGGGTGTGGGGTGCTGTTTGTGACCTATATACAGGAGGTCAGGCTAGACTATCTGGTGGTCTCTTCTGGCCTTAAACTCTATGACTCAGCAAGTAAAAGAATTTTTCCCCTTATCAGACCTGAAAACTCCTCTGGGATCTGAGAGTAAAGTTGAGTCGTTTCCTTCTTGGACATCAACACCAGCAGTGAAAGTTCTGCACATCAAACTATGTCCTCAGTGACACCCGTGCAGCACAGTTGTCTTCAATTGGTTTGCAAAGGGGGAACTATTGGAATTCGATAAACAATTTTGATTGAAGATACACAAAAAGGACTAGAATGCTGCTCATTCTCCATAACTTTGTTTTACAGGGCTGATGAGTAAAATGCCTCTGTTACTAGACTAAGCAGATGTGACTAAGCATGTGCAAAGAACGGCTCTATTAAGTAAGAAGGTGCTATTTGTTAATGGCCACTTTTCAGAGCAGACCTGCACTGAAATGCGTCCAAAGCACTTTGAAGATGTGAAGTGCTAAGTATTAGTAGTAGTGTATTAAGAAAATAACCTCTGAAGATTGAGGAGCCAAATTTATTGTCAATCCACAATTCCTGCCTCTGGGAAGGAGTTAGAATATTTTGAATCTGTTGCCAAAGCCAAAGCTAAACATAAATGAGAAACACAGCTTGAGTGGGGCAAGCGAGACTCTCCTGAGGAAATAGCAGCTAACAAAATATAGTCTGAACAGATCAGACATCTTATTCCAAACAATTTCAAGAAGGACATTTTAGTATAGCTTTCAAAAGTAGTGTGAATACCCTTTGAATGAGGCACTCTTGGACTGATATATTCTCTGCTCCCAGGAGAACACAGGCAGAAGAACAGCATTTCCAAGAGGGGTGATTTTTAAAGGACATACAGGATCTCATTGCTTAAATATACACTATTTTGGCTAGGATGGCCCCTTTGGAGCCTGTTACTCTTTAGTCCTTCATCTTGCCCATTCTTCAGGGATTTGATTGTATAATCTAGAAGTATTAAATTTAACACAGGATGAAGACTAACATAATAAGCTTGACCAGTCTTCCTAACAGCATGAAGGATGCAGAGTTTCTGTAAAGGGCAGGAATTTTAAAAAATGTTCCAGCATTAATAACTTCACTACTTCGTTACATATAGATGACCTCCATTCCCCCAGCTCCTTTGCAACATAAAACACCTGCCCTGACAACACCCTTGGACCTTAACAGTACTCGGAGTGGAGGAACTCGTGTAATGTTGCAGCTGCAGTCCAGGCCTGAGCGGGGGAGTAGGGGGGCATATGAGTTTCATGGTAATGTGGGGAGAGAGCTGTGCAGAACAGGTCCCATAAGACTCTCAAATTAACATTCACCTCTCTTTACGTTTAGTTTTTGGATCATGTTTTTCTCCTTCAAGGGAAATAATGAAAGACCTTTCTTTGAAAGAAACAGAAATTCAGGTAAATGGTGGTGTCTGTGTGCTAACACGGAGCTTCTGTGCTAGCGCCATACACAGGCCTGCTTTGAACAATGTCTTCAGAAATTCAGGCACCTACACTGTCAGAGCTTGTCGCGGGGTTTTAACCACATGACTCCCCTTGACTTTAAGGGAAGCTGCTTTGCTAAAATCCTCCAGAGCCGGTGGAAGTGTCTGGGTTAGCGTGCCTCCCTGCTAAGATAACTCTACAGGCAGCTATAAAATGTCTGAGACTTGTGTGATGGATGGGTAGTTGGGATTCTAATCAATTCCCATGTGAAAAGATGGTGGAGGAGACTGACTTGCATTAGAGAAATAATGTAAAGTTGGTGGTGGGAACGGCTTTGTTCTTCATCCCTTCTCAGGCTTCAGTAGGCCTCCACATGCCTTTATGTTTTAAATACAAAACACCTCTAATAGAAAGGCCTCCTGGTTGGTAGATTTCTGCAACCTTGGTACTTTATTCATCTAAGCTATTGCAGTTTGGGTGATTCCTGTGCCCTGACTCTACTACGCCAGCTATTGGACATTTTCATACAATTGCTGCACTTGTTTCCATTGTCTCACTGCACTTTCCAGTTCAGCTTATGTACTATAACATCTTGAATAAGCCTTGATGGGATCTGCCATTTTCCACTGTGCCACCTAAGAGTTTACAGACATTTTCTGTCCCAACTTTGGGTTCCCTCCTAGATGAAATCAGTATTTTGGATAGTAGGAGATAAAATCATTCCCTGTTTTAGAACAGTTAATTGACAATATCTAGAGGCCCCTACTCATTGAAAGATTTTGGCTTCCTGTGATCAAGCATTCTTCTGGTTTTCCAATGTTAGTCTGAGCGCCAAATTCAGACACTTAGGGTATGTCTACATAGCAAAGAAAA
Source organism: Chelonia mydas (assembly GCF_015237465.2). Taxonomy (NCBI): domain Eukaryota; kingdom Metazoa; phylum Chordata; order Testudines; family Cheloniidae; genus Chelonia; species Chelonia mydas. The sequence continues at coordinate 18,679,151 of NC_057853.1, read as the reverse complement.
ACCTGCAGCTGGCCCGTGCCAGCCAACTCGGGCTCGCAGGGCTGGGGTAGTGGGGCTGATTCACTGCTGGGTGCACTTCTGTGCTCGGGTTGGAGCCCATACTCTGGGACCCTCCCACCCCGCAGGGTCTCAGAGCCTAGGCTCCATCCCGAGCCCAGAAATCTACATAGCAGTGAAATAGCTCCGTAGCCTGAGTCCGCTGGCATGGGCCAGCTGTGCGTTTTTCTTTGCTGTGTAGACATACCCTGAGGGTGGATGCAGCTGTTATTGAAGTCAGCAAAGTTGCAGCTGCTTAATCTGGTCTGAATTTGGCTATGTGAGGTATTTAGAGATTGCCCTTGATTTTTCTCTACTTAGAAATCTTGCCTCCAGGACATCTTGTTGGTTGAGGGGAGTGGATGGGCTCTGCTCATTAGTGCAGGTTCTGGCCCTAAATCCTAGTTCAAGGCATAGCAATCTATCTAAGGTATGTATCTGACCTCCATCACCATAGGGTCTGAGCACCTCCCAATATTTAATGTATTTATCGTTACAACACCCATGAGGTAAGGCAGTGCCATTATCCCCATTCTATGGATGGTAAACAGAGGCACAGAGAGGCTAAGTCACTTGCCCAAAGTCACAAAGGAAGTCTGTGGCAGAGTAGGGAATTGAACCCAGGTCTCCTGAATCCCAGCCTAACCACTGGACCATCTTTCCTCACCTGGTGAGGCAATTTAGAAGATTTCATTTTCACACAGTGCATTCTCTGCTTACTTTGGGGGCACCCTCATGGTCTGCTGTGAGTGCTGAGCAATAAAGACAGCCTATTAGTTTTGGCAACTTTATTAATTATTCTTCAAACAAACAGTTCTGAAAGATTGTTTCTTTTGTCAGCAAATACCGAAAGTCTATAAATGGCAAAACTACCAACTAGATGTGGGTATCCCAAAGCTGATCACAAAAGGCCTTCTGGGATCTTGCCTCTTTTATTGTCCAAATAGCCATCATTCACTACTAAAATACCTTTATTGGAAAAAAGGATTGCTGGTGACTTACTCAACTCTAGAATGTTTTGCATCCCTCTACAAAATACCTAACCTAATTGCTGCTGCTCACTCTCAGCTTTGCTCTCTGTTTGCTCGGCTTATGGGGTCCATATCCTGAAATCCTCCCTCAGTTTTAGTCAGGCAAGCTCCCATCCGAATCTTTAAGAAAGAACTTCAGGGTTTGACCTGAAATGAGTGTGAGTCAAAAGAGGGAGAGAAGGGTTTTATCAGTGGAGAAGAAGTTCTCAAGAAAAAGAAAACTGAAGAGAGGAGAAAGAAAGAAAGAAATCCTAAGCTTGAGAAGCTCTGTGGAAGCTGAAGGGTCCGTTTTCAGCATCAGGATTACATGAGTCCATTACGGCAAATGGAAAGAGCTGGTGAACTGCAGTAGTGGTTATTCTTCCCTTTCAACGGATGCTTCTATTCTGCTTGATGTCATTGGCTTTGGTACAGTGAATGCTCATTTGTAAACAAAATGATGAGTCAACAGGGTCTGACAGAGGAAATCTGTTAATGATTTTTCATGAGCAATTACATCCATTCAGTGAGCCATTAGCTCTCCTGACTTGGGTCTGGAAACTCCCAATTTAAATGAGTGACTGTGGCACTCTTGCTTCTCAGTGGGGAGTCCTGCTGAGTCCAGGTTTTATTCTAAGTGGTATGGGAGGAGGGAACCCTGTTTGTTTTACGTACGTAGAGGTGACCAGCTGAGGACACTGGTGTTTTCTGTATTAAAAAGTCTAGAATTTTACTGAAAAAGCTCACAGGCCCAGTGATGTTCCTGGCAAAACTGGTCATTGTTCCAGATCCGTGGTCCTGTTCTGTCCTCTTTACACTGCTCCAGTTGTGCAGAAATGGCCCAAACACTGCTTATGCAGCCAAGCAGGGATTGATTCCCTTCCCATAATGAAATCCCCCCGGGGGTTAAAGCAGGCACAGCTGGCTTTATGCTACCTACCCCCCCAGCATTCAGGGTCATTACCAGCCAGCATGAGTTCATTGGTTTAGACCCCAGCTGCCTCCAGAACTGGTGGGGCAGAAAAAAGTAGTCTAATTTTGCCTCTGCTCCCCTTCTCACGTCTTAGCCAAGCTGTGCGCCGGACACTCCCAAGCATCTGGGCCATTCATTGTAGCACAAGCCCAGCTGGCACAAAAAAGGTAAAGCCCATCAGTCTCAAAAAGATGTGGCAGTATTTGATGCTTTGGATTTACATGTTCAAAACTCCACATCATAATCCATTGTGAAACAAAATGCTGGAGGCTATGGGCCCAATTCTGACTTCACCGTCATCCATATTAAACAGGAGTCACTCCTCTGAAGACAGTAGAGTTACACACTAGTGTAAAACCTGTGTACATGAGATTAGAATCAGGCCTAAAAAGTCCATTAAGATTCCTGAGATCAGTAAGATGTAAGCGCTGGAGACAAAACTGTTTAAAACAAACCAATTAAGGATATGAAGCGTGGAGTGACCACTCCCAGAATCTCTCTCTGAATCCAACTGTGGGTTTTTTTTTTTTGTTTTTTTTTAGGTTTTAAACCACCTGTCTTTCAATCTGCTAACTTTCCAGCAGTCGGCTTTGCAGCAATTTAGCAAATATGGCTTTAGACCATTCATTAATTGGATGTTATGGCATTTTTTTGGATCAATATTTAACTAGAATTAACCCCTTGTTCTCCATCTGGAACAACTATGTGATGGTAAAAATCGAGGGCAGTTCCCTTTATTGGGAAGAATGAGAAATGGCAACAGTCTTTTCCTTGGGGATTTATAGCAGGAGGATCTACCGTACTTAGCAGAATGGTTTTAACCAGGGTAGAAATCAGCAACTGAGATTTCATGCAGTTTCATTTACATTCCCTCCTGCTTCCCTAGAGCTGCTGACCTATCCCCTACAGCTCTTTCAGTATTAAAACTTGCATCCTAGAAGCATTGTTTTGTGTTTCTATGAACTGTAACTGCATAGACTTGAGCAGAGATCAGTTGTTTCAAAAGGCATGAAATGAACACAAATGTTTATTAAAATGATCCTAACAGCTTCTCATAGGTGGTCTCATTTATTATTTGGAAACTGAGTTGCAACGTTGGACCAGATCTCAGTTGGTGTAAATTGGCATAACTCCATTGACATCAACGGAACTGTGCTGATTTACACCAGCCAAGGATCTGGCCCACTGGTGGGCTTGTAGACACCCCCTGCACACACACACACACGCACAAAATACTTTGATGATTGAGAAGTGACCCACAGAGAGAAAGTGATCCAGCTGGAATTGACAGTGGACAGTTATTTATTATTGACTGATGATTTGTATTATGGGAGTACCTAAGGACCCCAATCATAGACCAGGATCTGCTAGGCGCTGTATGAACATACACACAAAAACACAGAAAGACAGTCCCAGGCCCAAGGAGCTTACAATTCAAGCATTTGTCTACACTTTGAGCTGGGGTATAATTCCCAGCTCGAGGAGACATACTCCTGCGAGCTCCCATTGAACTAGTGCACTAAAAATAAAGCAAAGCTGCAGCGACAGAAAGGGCTAGCTGCCCTAAATACAGACCTGTTGGAGATGCTAGGCGAGTGCTCAAGGCAGCTAGCCCCTCCCGCTGCTTGTGCTGCTGTGGCTATTTTAATCATGCTAGCTTGATGAGAGGTAGTGCAGTCTGTCTCCTGGAGCTGGGAATCACAGCCCCAGCTCAGAGTGTAGACATATTCTTAGTAAATAATGTGAACTGGGTGCAAATTCCATTTAAAGTCCTTTTCGAGGAAATTTGTTGTTCTTGTGAACGGGTGGGGGTTGGTTATTTTCTGTTCACCGATTCTTGGAGAAATTCAGTTTTTTATCAGTGGTTTTCAGCCTGAGCTGGAATCAACATCATAAATGCATCAAATGGTTGAGAGGGCACGGTGACTTGTCTCCAGATTTTTCAGACCAAAACTGGTGAGAAGTTACTACACCAGCTTTCTGATAATGCTTCCTTGGGCTGCAGCACTACAATCAGAGTGGCTGGTTAGGTTGCTATAGCCTACACGTAAAACTTAGGTCGACCTAGCTACATTGCTAAGGGGGTGAAAAATTCATCCCACTGAGAGATGTAGTTAAGATGACTTAACCCGCTGTGTAGTCACCGCTAGGTTGATGGAAGACTTTTCCATTGACCTAACTATGGCCGCTCAAGGGGGTGAGTTTACTACAGCAACAGAAAACCCCCTTCCATCAAGGTCGCAAGTGTGTTCACTACAGCGCTACTACAGCTGTGCCACCGTAGTGCTTGTAATGTAGACGTACCCTGAACAGTAGAGTCCTCTTCTGAGGATTACATTTTCATCCGGCGTCCTAAAAGCCTGATTTTTGACAGTTCTGGTTGCAACACTCCAGCAGATAAACACTTGATTGAGTGTACAAACTGCTATCCTTACTGAGAGCTCTCCATAATGAATAGGCTTCTCCTGGGAAGAACTCTGTGGCTAGGTCTGGGTTTGCTGTAAACAGAGGAAGGCTTGTGTTTTTTGTTTTTGGGATGTGGCTGGCTCTGCCCGCAAGTATCCCTCATTTTGCCCATTTTGCTTTAGTATCTACAACTCCTGGAAGAAGAGTATTTCCCTGGAGTATATTTTTTTAGCTTGAATTCATAGCCCTCTGTTCTCCCCAGATGATTCCCAAATTATTTGGAATGTTCTGTCTGCATATCATAGCTCTTCCTGAGTTATACCTAAATGTTAATAAAAGCTAATGGTTTACATTAAGAAAGGCAAGAGATAAAGCTAGGGTACTTTTATCACAGAATTAATGGCCTGAAAATGTCAGTTGTGTAGGGGCAGCTGCCAAATATTGAGCCTCTGAAGATGATTGTAAGTCCCACAAATCAACAAGTTGGAGCGGATTATCTGATGTTAGCTGTGTCGTTTTCCCAGGACTCCAGGCATGTTAGAAGCCAGCAGTTTAATCCACTCTGATAAGATGCATGAGGGGGTTAGACACTGCGTCCACTTACTGTTCCACTATAATGCTTTCAGAGGCAAAGGAAGAAGAAGCCTTGCTAAAGCAGAAGCATGCAGGTTTTTCAAGCTGCAGCCTGGTTTTGATTCATAAACTCCAGCATTTCAAGTTGCACAAGAACTATTTTTAAGGTCACAAACACAGGAAACAAAAATCAATACATTTCATGGGTTTCCTGAGTGTTGCCTCACCAATCCTCTTCCTCCCTCTGTTTCCAGCAGACTTCCTTCCGAAGCTGACATCCTGCAATCTAGCTTCTCATTCAGAGCTCTTGGGAATTAAATAGTTATGATGGAAACTTTGGTAAATCATTTTTCAGTTCATGGCTGATTTTAAGGCTGAGATAAAGAAGAACTAAACTTATGACATATAATAGCTTGTAGTTTTAGATGGGTTAGGACTTTAAATCTTTTTTCTTTCTTTTTAAGATCATACTCAAGAGCTGATCTAACTAAACCTCCTCTTAGACTTTATTTAGGACTTGAGTCAATTTGTATCATTTGTGAATAATAGTAAAAATACCTATTGTAAAAGCCCTGCTAGAGAGAGTGTGTGTGTGTTGTACTTCTGTCCTCAACTGGATGGAAACAGAGCTGCTTAGCTGGGCATGTATCATAGGTCCCATACTGTTAACTGATAGTGGAGATTTTCCTTTAGTTCAAATGGCAGGGTGCTGTGTTTTGGAGCTGAAGGATCCAAGTTCTATCCATACTATTCCTGTGAATTTCTGAGTGGCCCAGTTGCGTAGCAGAGACAGTGATGCAATACAAATGGTCACAGATTTGTTACGATAGGTAAAAGATAAAATATTGTTGATATTGAAACAAATTCTGTTTTCAGGGCCCCTACCCTCTAGTCACTCTTGTATAGCTGAGAGTAGAATTTGGCCCATGCTGTACCTAAAATCACTTTTATCCCTGTATTCATGACTTAAGTGTGTGCATGAGTGTGATTCAAATAGCTAAAGTGATATTTCAGTGCATGCTGAGAAGGATGTAACTTGGTCACTTCCAGTTTACCATAAAATAACAAGGCTAAAATACATCTTGGTACTGCACTTTACAGACTGAAAAACAGAAGGGACGACCCCACCCTAGAATCCAAGTGAGGGGAACACTTCCTGTCCCTGATGGCTTCCCTTTGGATGAGATGATGTAATCTGAAGAAAGGTGTTTTAGGGAAGAAGGATGTGTGCAAATCCAAATAAACTTCTGACTATATTAGAATGGCCACATCCTGTTTACCATTAACCATTTGGCAACTATCTTAGCTCAGCAACTTATGATTTACAACGATGTAGACATAGAAGAGAAAGGATCTTCCACTCTGCTCTGCAATGTACAAGAGGAAAGAATGAAATCCTTCTAATTGGGAGTGGGTGATCTTTGGAAGAATAGAGATACCTATCATATTAGTACACTGCTTCTCTGAAGACATGTGTGTCTGACTCCTCCTGGGACCTTGGTCAAATCACTTAACTGCTCTGTGCCTTAGTTTCCCCATCTGTAAAATGAGGATTACTACACTTCTGTGTAATGAGCTCTGGGTAGTTAATATTTGTAAAGAGGATGAAAAATATAAGGGTAATTATTATCACTATGACAAATACATGTATCTGGTCAGATACATTTTGGTAAAAGTGTGGCTGAACATAGAAGGGACTATTAAATAGGAAAAATGAATGGCTTGTCAAATTCTCTGAATATTAAAAGGGAGTTGTGTTGTCTAGTTTCATGGGGAAATATAACCACTTTTTAGGAGATTGGGCTGAGATTTTTTTTTAAGAGAACCTAATGGTGTAAAAATGCAAAATACATTGAGCAAAATCATTCACATTTGCAGCACTTCATCCCTTCGGCTTGGTCGCTCACAAACTGCACCATAACTCTGAGTATATGTTGCCTCCTTTTTTGGCACATGCTCCAGCAGAAAAGTTTTTCAGATCAGGCTTTGTTACTTCCTGTCGGATGTGACCAAAAAAGCTAGTTAAACCCATGGTATCTGGCAGTGGGGGAGGGAGAACCAAGTATCATGTTGGTTTTCTTGGACAAAACTTAGTCTGTAGCTTGTGGCCATAAACTTGTGTTTGAGCAGCAATGTGGAGATGAATGCTAGAAAATGTTTGCAAGCCTTTTACTCTGTCTGGGCAGCGAATTAAGATTTCCGTGGATTATTCAAGAAGGGAATATTCTCCTGTGAGTGACGTGTGCATGGACAACACTGTAGGTTTTTGCCATAGAATTGCTAAAAGTATCTCTAAGCAGGAGTCTGCTCTGTAATCATGAGGTGCGATTGCAGCACCTGGAACTGACATACGTGAGCTAGCTATAATCTAGCTAGCTGGGGTCTTGAAGCAGTGAAGCAACAGCGGGCTGTACGGACTTGACTGGAACCGTGAGTAATTACCCACAGGCTAGCCCACACGGAGGCTCACGCTGCTGCAGCTTCGCTGCTCTGGTACCCGAGCCAACAAAATTATGTCTACACGAGCTGCAATCACAGTGTAGACATACCCTAAAATTATGTCAGTGATGACACCAGTTGTGCAAGTGACACCAGTGTCATATGGACGTCTGCTCAGGATTCCTAACCTGGCACTTGGAATGACCAAAGAACAGACTGCTCCGGAGTCCCTAGAAAATCCATTCCAGCCTAGTGGGTGCTGTGCTACCTATGCCCTAATGCACAGGTACATGGGAAGCACTAGATCTGTGACTGTAGATTCCAGCTGTGTAGCAGTGGATGTAGGAGCTGTAGAGGTTACTGAAGGGCTGAGGCAGCTGCTGCAGAGAGCACTTCTGCCTCTTCCTGCCCTGGAGAGAGTATTCCTTCCCTCCCTAGCTCCACGTGGGTTGTCAACCCTCCAGGATTGTCCTGGAGTCTCCAGAAATTAAAGATTAATCTTTAATTAAAGGTTATGTCATGTGATGAAACCTCCAGGAATACATCCAACCACAACTGTGGCAACCCTCGCTCCACAGAGACCCCAGCCCACACAGCCTAGTTACTCAGCATGCATAATAGGCTCAGGATTTGGCCCTTAGCATCTAGAGATAGGCCCAGAAGCAAAGCAGGATTGGAAATTTGAATACCTCCAGAGTTGGGGGGTGACCAGACCCAGGGATCTGGTTTGGGCCCATTTCTGTTAATAACGCCAAAGGAACTAATCTACAGTAAAGATACACTCTTCAGGCAGGAATGTTGCTAAATAGGCTGATTGTCAACATTTTCTGTGTGGCATGAGCAGCTCCTTACACTGGCAATAAGGATCTCGTAATAAAATAAGGGTAATAAACTGCCAGAGAAGCAAAGCGTAATGCACTTGTAAAGTGGCTTTTTTCTTTAATCCAGTGTATTGCGGCTATTGAGGCTCGTGTGTATATAGAGTTGCATTCAGATTTGAGACCCCGATAGACAGCACTGAATGAGCTGCGGTTTGTTACACCCAAAGCAGTATGCTAATAAGAGAGAGGCATCTTCAGACCCCTGCATTTGGTCTGTTTAAATCAGCACCTCCCGGTGTTATTCTGAAGGAGTTCTTTGCATTTAGGCCCCAGTTCAGTAAGGTAGTGAAACATGTCCAGCTTTAAACATGTAAGTAACCGTATTGAAGTCAATGGGACTGTTCCCAAGCTTAAAGTTAGCCACGTGCTTAAGTACCTTGCAGAACTGGGACCTTGATTATTTCTTCTTTTAGGCTACTGTAACAGCTGAAGGTCACCCCATACATATCCCCTTCCTGCTGTTGTTAGGGAGTCATATATAGCCACACACCAGTGAGCAGCAGAGGTGACATTTCAATGGCTTCTTGCGTCAAGATGAGCAATGGAAGTGACACCACAGATGACATTATAATGGCTGTAGAAACATACCATTCGTTCAAAAGGCTTTAGGTACAGCCAGGGCATTGTATAAAAACCTCTGTGGGGGAGTCTCCAGGTAAATTTTTAACAGCGTTGCTGTTGTGACATTTGAATGCTGTCAAATCCATCCACATTGTCAGGGAAGAAATTGCAAGGAGCATCACTCAGGAGTCAGAAGGAAATCTTCTTGGACATGTGTTGGAGGAACCAGGCAATCTGTGTAAGCCCTGCCAGGCCTCCAAATACTGTGTGGGAGAGAAGGAGCCTCCGAGGGCAACGTTAGTGAAGCTGGGGGAATTTGGCTGTGTTGGCTTGCTCTACAGATGGGTCCAGGTGGCCAAATTCCAGTTAGGCAAAAACAAAAGCACGTATGGAGACGATTGAGAATGGGAGCATTCCACACCCACTTTGCACAGCTGTAATCAATGACACAAGGTGCAGAACAAGGAAGAATCAGGCCCAGGTTTCTGTTTTAGTTTCCAATTAATCTGAATCACCAAATTTTTGTCTTTGTGGAGAAGGACAACTTAAAGTCCCTGGTTTTGGTCCATCTCTGGTTTGCACAGATCTGGTCTTAATCTTTTGCAGATTCAGCCCATTGGCCTTTACTCCACTCGAGTGTCGCTTTTAGCGTAAGGTTCAACCAGACCTGAAAGGTCAACTCAAAATGAAACTCCATTGAAAATGCCACCCTCGTCATTGTGGGGTTTCATTGTGGTTTCTGCCTGGAGCTATAGTGGGGGGATCCCCGGACTTGGAACTTGAGGGAGCTGGGCTGATGCTAGACTTGGGTGTTGGGCCCTTGCTTGCCAAAAGTTTTGTAATCCTGGCAGCTGAGGTTTTGTAGCAAAAGCTGTAACATGGGCAAGTCTCTCCTGGTTTAGGGGTGTCCAGCTCAAAGCTTTAGGCAAGGGTGGGGAAGTGTGGACTGTGTTTCACAAGGTATCATGAAGAGGTGGAATTCCCCCCTGCCTTAACTCTGACAGATGGGCTAGTTGTGGTGGGCAGTGCAGCCAGGTCACTCCAATTACAATGCACTCCAATTATCGAACAGTGTGTGTGGTGCTGGCCAACCCACCCCAGCATTGTTTTGGGCATCAGGAAGGACTTCATTGTGGTTGCTCATGTCCACGTGCACAATGGCAGAGGGAAAGTGCAGGGGAGTCGTTTCCCAGTCCTTTGCAAACCCATGAGAAGTAGCCAACTCTTGTGTTATTTCTGAAAGCTCCAGCTCTTGGAGTCATGCTATGTTGGGTGAATCATAGCTGCTCCTTCTTTTTTTAATTGAAAGTTTCTGCCCATTGTGGTTGTGGAGAAAAAGTTAAAAACATTCATCCACAAAGGCTTTTGAACCAGGAGGTAAGTATAATGACCCAAATTTATTATTTTTAAGTCAATCTCATGATTTTTTTAGAGATTGACTCATGGTTTTGGAATGCTTCGGTCTGGCAATGTTCCGCTTGCAAGGGATAGCTAGTTCTTGCACTACCTGAGCACTGGGGATGGCAGGCAAGGCAGCGTGAGGTAATCAGTGCCCCAGAGGGGACATGGCTGAGAGGCATGAGGCATGGCTAGTGGCCTGACCATCCCTTTCTGCAACTGTACACACCTGTGCTGTCAGTGCAGGAGACGGGCATGCTTTGTGCCCTTTGAAAGGATGTAGCAGCTCCTGTGTTCTCCCCAGGGCCCCTGGAGCTGTTCCACCTGCCTCACCACATAGGCACCTATGGGGAAAAATTAGTAGGTGCTCTGCACCCACCAGCAGCCAAGCTTTCCTCCCCTCCCCCCCACATCTCCTCTGCCTACCTCCTAGCATTTCCCGCCCGGCTGCCGCCAAACAGCTGTTTGGCACTGTTAGATCGCTCTGGGAGGTGGGAGAGGAGCGGGAACGTGCCGTGCGCTCAGGGGAGGAGGCGGGGAAGAGATGGGGCCAGGGCAGGGATTTGGGGAAGGAGTTGGAATATTGGCAGGGAGAGGGTGGAGTTGGGGCGGGGACTTTGGGGAAAGGGTTGGAATGGGGGCGGGGAAGGGGTGGGACAGGGGAGGGGCCTCATGGAAGGGGTGGAGTGGGGGTGGGGCCCAGGGCAGAGCGGGGGGGTCGAGCACCCACGTGAAAGAGGGGAAGTCGGCGCCTATGCCTCACCAGTCCCTCCCTCTGCCACTAACCAGGCCAGGCACCCTGTCCCCAAACCTCATTCTAGCCATAAAGTCATATTGCCTGGAGCCATTTAGAGGGATAGAGAGCAGTGGGGATCCATCAGTGACAAGCAACCCAGTCCCTGACCTGGATTGTCTCAGATCCCTTTGTGACCCAGCCTGTCCTCCAGTTCATTGCGTGCGCCTTCAGCACTGCTTTGCTGCCAGCCGCCCCCTCCTCCCCACTCAGAATCCCTGAGCCAAGAAGTTCCAAAGCTGATTCCTCTCCTTGCAGGGCTTTTTGCCATTTTGTGGTTAGGCAGCCACACCAGCCGGGCAGCATGTGGGGGTTGATGGGAAGTAGCTGAGTTGTGTAAGACTCTCGTGCTGTGCTTAAACTACGTGGATGGATTTCCCACACACACAGTTTAAAGCAGCAAGTCTCTCTGGCCTATGGGACAGCAAAACAAAGAGGATCTATAAAGATCATAGAGGCTAACAAGCTTTGCAGACAGAGTGCAAGGGAAGTGAATTTTTTATAAAAGTATTTTTCAGTCTAACTATTGTCAGCTGCTTGTTCTCTCTGGACTCAGACGAAGGAGGATGCTAGCAAATTCCTTGCCCAGGGCTCTAGTATCTCCTTGGGCTGCCACAGGACCGTCAGGAACCCTTAAGAATTAAAATCTTCACTATCTCTGCTCTGATCTAATTTTGTCATTCCACTATCCTGCTGCCTATCTGTGCCACTGTAGCCTTGGGCCCGATCCAGTTTCTGACACCCATACTGACAATGAGCAGCACCGTACTCCACAGATAGTCCCACTGAAGTCAATGGGCCATTCATGGAGTGATATACTATTAAACATGATTAGGGGTATCAGAATCCAGCCCATTTAAAATCCGTAAAAAATTTTGCCCTTGACTTCAGTAGGAGCGGGATTGGGCCCTGAGTTTACAGCCCTCAATCTCAGAAAAGTTTGCTCATATGAAAATGCTATTCAGGGTCACTCTATTTAAAAACAATCCTGACTACCCTTTAATTTTAAAGAAAAAGAGAAAAAATTGCCAATTGGTTGCCAGCTGTCTTCAGGTCTGAATGATTCAATACATTCCACAGTGGCAAACCCCAGGGTTCAACAGTGCCTAACCTGGGGTTACAAATGAGTATAGGTTTCAGAGTAACAGCCGTGTTAGTCTGTATTCACAAAAAGAAAAGGAGTACTTGTGGCACCTTAGAGACTAACCAATTTATTTGAGCATAAGCTTTCGTGAGCTACAGCTCACTTCATCGGATGCATACTGTGGAAAATATGTTTTTATACACACAGACAATGAAAAAATGGGTGTTTATCACTACAAAAGGTTTTCTCTCCCCCCACCCACTCTCCTGCTGGTAATAGCTTATCTAAAGTGATCACTCTCCTCACAATGCGCATGATAATCAAGGTGGGCCATTTCCAGCACAAATCCAGGGTTTAACAAGAACGTCTGAGGAACAGTGGGGGGGGGAAAGGAATAAACAAGGGGAAATAGGTTACTTTTTATAATGACTCAACCATTCCCACTCTCTATTCAAGCCTAAGTTAATTGTATCCAATTTGCAAATTAATTCCAATTCAGCAGTCTCTCATTGGAGTCTGTTTTCGAAGTTTTTTTGTTGAAGGATAGCCACTTTGAGATCAGAAATCGAGTGACCAGAGAGATTGAAGTGTTCTCTGACTGGTTTATGAATGTTATAATTCTTGACATCTGATTTGTGTCCATTTATTCTTTTACGTAGAGACTGTCCAGTTTGCCCAGAGGCATGGCATGAGGGCAAACATGGCAGAGGGGCATTGCTGGCACATGATGGCATATATCACATTGGTAGATATGCAGGTGAATGAGCCTCTGATAGTGTGGCTGATGTTATTAGGCCCTGTGATGGTGTCCCCTGATTAGATATGTGGGCACAGTTGGCAACGGGCTTTGTTGCAAGGATAGGCTCCTGGGTTAGTGGTTCTGTTGTGTGGTATGTGGTTGCTGGTGAGTATTCGCTTCAGGTTGGGGGGCTGTCTGTAGGCAAGGACTGGCCTGTCTCCCAAGATTTGTGAGAGTGTTGAATCGTCCTTCAGGGTAGGTTGTAGATCCTTAATAATGCGTTGGAGGGGTTTTAGTTGGGGGCTGAAGGTGACGGCTAGTGGCGTTCTGTTATTTTCTTTGTTAGGCCTGTCCTGTAGTAGGTGACTTCTGGGAACTCTTCTGGCTCTGTCAATCTGTTTCTTCACTTCTGCAGGTGGGTATTGTAGTTGTAAGAATGCTTGATAGAGATCTTGTAGGTGTTTGTCTCTGTCTGAGGGGTTGGAGCAAATGCTGTTGTATCGCAGAGCTTGGCTGTAGACAATGGATCGTGTGGTGTGGTCGGGGTGAAAGCTGGAGGCATGTAGGTAGGAATAGCGGTCAGTAGGTTTCCGGTATAGGGTGGTGTTTATGTGACCATCGTTTATTAGCACTGTAGTGTCCAGGAAGTGGATCTCTTGTGTGGACTGGACCAGGCTGAGGTTGATGGTGGGATGGAAATTGTTGAAATCATGGTGGATTTCCTCAAGGGCTTCTTTTCCATGGGTCCAGATGATGAAGATGTCATCAATATAGCACAAGTAGAGTAGGGGCGTTAGGGGACGAGAGCTGAGGAAGCGTTGTTCTAAATCAGCCATAAAAATGTTGGCATACTGTGGGGCCATGCGGGTACCCATAGCAGTGCCGCTGACTTGAAGGTATACATTGTCCCCAAATGTAAAATAGTTATGGGTGAGGACAAAGTCACAAAGTTCAGCCATCAGGTTAGCCGTGACATTATCGGGGATAGTGTTCTTGACGGCTTGTAGTCCATCTTTGTGTGGAATGTTGGTGTAGAGGGCTTCTACATCCATAGTGGCCAGGATGGTGTTATCAGGAAGATCACCGATGGATTGTAGTTTCTTCAGGAAGTCAGTGGTGTCTCGAAGGTAGCTGGGAGTGCTGGTAGCGTAGGGCCTGAGGAGGGAGTCTATATAGCCAGACAATCCTGCTGTCAGGGTGCCAATGCCTGAGATGATGGCGCACCCAGGATTTCCAGGTTTATGGATCTTGGGTAGTAGATAGAATATCCCAGGTCAGGGTTCCAGGGGTGTGTCTGTGCGGATTTGATCTTGTGCTTTTTCAGGGAGTTTCTTGAGCAAATGGTGTAGTTTCTTTTGGTAACTCTCAGTGGGATCAGAGGGTAATGGCTTGTAGAAAGTGGTGTTGGAGAGCTGCCGAGCAGCCTCTTGTTCGTATTCCGACCTATTCATGATGACAACAGCACCTCCTTTGTCAGCCTTTTTGATTATGATGTCAGAGTTGTTTCTGAGGCTGTGGATGGCATTGTGTTCTGCACGGCTGAGGTTGTGGGGCAAGTGATGCTGCTTTTCCACAATTTCAGCCCGTGCACGTCGGCGGAAGCAATCTACGTAGAAGTCCAGTCTGCTGTCTCGACCTTCAGGAGGAGTCTACCTAGAATCCTTCTTTTTGTAGTGTTGGTAGGGTATGAGTATAGACGCTCAAGCCCTGTATTAACAAACCTTGGGTCTGGTAACTTGAGTTCTGCTAACCCTGGGTTTACACTGTAGTGTAGACATATCCTCAGGGACAAATCCTGTGAGCTGCAGGAGGGATGAGAGAGCTCTCAAAGGCCGTGGAACTGACATCCCAATCATGCAGAGGCTGGACAGGGAACTCTGCTCTCCTGAGTGCCATGGGGTTCTCTCCACATTATTACCACAGGGAATTGCATATAAGGTTCAGGAATAAGGCTCCGACAAGTGGATGTAAGAAATGCAGAGGCCTTAGACACTTGTGGAGACCTGAGGCTGTAGTGGTGATCTACAAGTGACTCTGTTGGTGCCCTGCAGTATGGGCAGAAGGATTCTCTTCCTCAGCCCCTATGAAGCCCTGTAGCACAAAGCTCTCTTTCTTGAGCCTGTGCACTGGTTCAGGATTTGGCCGCAGAGAGCAGATCTCATGAGTAAGAAGGTGCCACTATTACAGCCATTTTCTCAATTGTAACTACTGACTAATATTTCTTATTTAATACCCAATGGTAAGGTTTCCCTGTGTATGGCATAGAACCCTCAATGCGTTGTTTTGTTCAAAGGGTATAGTCTCAGTGAGAAGTGTTTTATTTTGTTGCCACGTTTTGACATGAATGTTTCTTTGCAGCTGCAGCCAGAGCAATTAGACTGTGGAGCAGCCCATCTCCAACACCCTTTGGCCATCCTGCAACCTATAAAGGCAACACCAATGTTCAAATACCAGGGCCTCACTTCGGTGGCCGTTTCCAGTGTCAATAATTACACTGTTGTGTTTCTGGGCACAGCAAATGGAAGACTCCTGAAGGTAAAATTAGCATGTTACTAGAGAGATAAAAATGAAGCACTTAAGGGAGTTGACGGGTCAGGGATGGGTGGTGGGGTTTGGAGCCTTTCACCTCTCGGATCATTGGTTTGTATAGTACTCAGGATGGCAGTATCTGAAAGCTGTGTCTGTACCACCTCACAGTGTGTAGTTCTGCAGGTCTCCCAAAATAAGCAGGGGTGGTTTGGCTCATTTCTTGGATGGGTGACTACCAGGTTGCTCCTAGATGCAGCTGGAAGTGGTTTTAGTGTTCACCCCAGATAATAGTATGGGGCAGTGTGCTACTGGACGTGTCTTCTCTCAGATGAGGCATAAAACGGAGTTTTTGACTTCTTGTGGTCATTAAATATCTCATGACATTTTTCATAAGAATAGGGTTGTTACTACTTGTGTCCTGGTTAAATGCCAACTTGAACTTGCACTCTGCCTACATAAATTCCCCTGGCAGTTTCGAGCTGAATACATTGCATTTTCTTCCCACCCTACAAATGTTACATCACATCACTGTGCGCTGTTAACTAGCTGATATATTCCACCCCAGAGGTGGCTGTAGGTAAATCGGGAGATTCAGGTGATGTGGGCAAATTGTGATCCCTGGGTGAAAGGCACTAGAAAAGTGTTGTTATTGTTGATCATCTCAGAACTGTTTGGTGGCCTGTGTGAAATCAGTTGTCACTCCCAGTCCAGTTTGCAGTAGAGAGGTGTCCACCTCACATAAACCACTATCACATGGCACCTTTGTTGGCAGCCTCAGCAGAGAGAAACAACTACTAAACCCTGAGATGTGGCCCTTCCCATGCAGGGCTGAGGCACGTTCACACGGCAATATGAAGGAAGTGTGCTCTGGTGCTGCCCACGCGGTAACTGCACTCAGAATAAAGAGTTCAGTCTTTAGGACTTTCAGTACAGCCCATTTATCCATTACTGTATTCACAGTAATAGAAAAAAAAATACATTTGACAAGCTCGCTCTGAGCACAGGCTTTCATTCTGCAATAAATAATTAACTGGATATTACTTTAATCTATACAATGATATACGCTGCCTGGTAATTGGTATCTGTTAATCAGTATTTAAGGCTACAATGTGATTGTGTTGTATTTAATATACTGTAGAAATAAAAGACCTCAGTTGAAATGCTATTTTATAGCATTTTTTTATTAGCAGTGTCCTCTAATAATTTCTTCCCTTGATTTGTTGGTTTTTAAAAGCTCCTTATAGACTGAAGAATCACTGAGTGATCATTCCCCAATGCTAAACTCTGAAGCAGGTCTGAATCCATGCATATAATATTGTATCTCTGTTGAAACAATGCACTGAAGGCAATGTAGGGCAATGCACTAGCCTCAGTCAAGAGCCAAGGTGCAGGGCCAAGGTTTCAATAACCTCAATGCTTAGAGTTTGCCAAAGGAAGGTTTACGTTCCAGCCAATCACAGCAGTCCACTAAAGTCCCTGCATCAGTAAGCCCACAGAGTAGAAAAAGACCATCTAGGAGAGACATGGCTGGAATCTGCTTTATCTCAGCCTGGAGCTAATAGTACATAATTTGGAATATTGGATCAAAATACTTGGAGAAGAGAAAATGAATCCAATTTCTCTCATTGCTTCCAAGTGCTCCTGGCAGAAAAGTGGGAAAGATCTCAAAGAAGCTCTCTGGTTTCTTTTTTGCCTAGAGGGGGAGGTAATCCAACAGGGTGATAGGCAATTGACGTCATAGCCAGGTGCACAGGGCCAAGGGTGAAGACACATCCCACATGCAGCTCCCGTTCACACAGTATTAACAGTTCTGCTTCCATTATCGTATCAGAGAAAGCAGCCTTATCTGCTGAACGTCCATTAGACAGAGGCTCCTGACTACCCTTGACTGGGATAATTTGCTCGGATAGCTATAATTTAATTCTGCAACACAGCTGCGTAACCAGAAGCCTTTTTACCTTCAGGGCTCTTTGTTACTTGGCATGGCATACAGAATACTTTGTGTGGGTTATAATTCAGATCTTTGCTGTCCAAGAAAAGATGGCAGGAGGGCAGAAGTCGTGTTTGACCAGCTCCCCCAGCAGCAATGATGGCTGCCAGTCACATGGGGAATCAAACATACTGCAGAATGGCATATCATAGGGGCCATTATCTGCGCCACAATCGAGAGTTGTTAAATAACGCTTTCAAAGCTGCTAAGCTTACAGTGTAGTGTAAAAGTATGGCAGAGCCTAGCACCCTCCCTGGGGATACAGGGATTTTCTGCTGAGTCATCCTGATGTCAGGTGCTGGAACCCAGTACACAGCTGCAGAGGTATTTTTGCTGAATTACTCAGAAGTTAGACCAGGTTAGGTCTAGTCAGCTCCAGTCCAAAAGCATAAGAGCTCCCCATGGCTGTATCTACACTATCCCTTTCCCTCAAAATTTCCCTCAGTTGCAAACACCAGTATAGCTGCAATAGGGGAAGCTCTAGACTGGCTAACTAGACTGCTGTCTATCAGCATTATTACCACCATGTCACCCAGCCCTGCTCTGAGGGTTACACAATGGTAACACTGTTAGCAGCCTTGTCTGTACTAAGGCTCCTGCCACTGCTTTCATTGGTGGAGCTACAGCAGTGCGTAGCAATGATGGGAATTTTTTAAGGGCAAAAAGGCTAGTGTAGCAAGGCCTCTGAGGCACCAGGACCCACAGAAAGAGATGTCTTGTGAAGAAAAACACTAGGAAGAGCCCAGCTTGTAGGGGCAGGGGGAAAACTAGCTGGAAGAGAGGAAGGATGGTCTTGTGGTTAAGGCACCGAACTGAGAGTCAGGATATCTGGGTTAAGTTCCTATCTGTAGAATTCTAGTGTGACTTCAGGAAGTCCTTAATCTTTCTCAACCCATGTGTAAAATGGAGATGATAATATTTCTTCTCTTCCATGTTTCTTATCTATTTAGTTAGTAGCTTGCAAAGTATATCTATAGTGCCTAGCACAATGGGGCCTCAACCTGAGTTGGGCCTCTGAATGCTGCTGTCATACAAATAACACTTTTCTGAGCATAACTGTTTTAATAAAGATTTGGAAATAAAATAATTTTCCAATATGATGACGATGATAATAATAACAATTAATTTGCCTGTATATGTCTGAAGACCTAATTTTTATTTCATTTATGCTAGTTTAAATCAGGAGTAACTCCACTGAGATGTTCTGAATTAGACTGACATAACACCAGTGTGAGATCGGAATTAGGCCCTATAAGTCATTGCCGTGGCAGGATCTTCACCCTTTCATGGCATAAAAAGGGAGTTCCATGCAGCTTGCTAAGTAGGAGTCTTTGGCCTGAGACATTAAAAATGGAGATCCTGTCAAAAGATCCATAGCATTTCCCATTAGAGACAGGGTTTGCCCTTCACCAACTAGTATTTCCCTTCCCTCACAAGTGTTCTGTGTTGCAAGCAGAGTTGCTTCCCTCCACCCCAGCAGTGGCTGCATTTTAGTGGTGCTGTGTTTGTGCAGTTTATGGAGCACTTTGGGATAAAAGCTGATGTTAAAATATAAGGCATTATTAGTTACCATTTTACTTCTGAGTTTATAAAAAGAGTGAGAAAAACATCTCTCCCATAACAATGTTTGATCTCAACAGATGGTTCTTTCTCACTATAGATTAATCTGAACAGTGACATGAAGATTATTAGCAGGAAGTCAGTTTCAGTGGCTTATGGAGAATCCGTTCATCCTATCATGCAGTTTGATCCTTCTGATTCCAGCTACCTCTATCTCATGACATCCTATCAGGTAGGACTTCTGTTCTCCATACATTTGGCAAAGTGCATTAGTCTGATATTTGCAAACAGCATTGGCTTAGGGAAAAGAGGAGGAGAAATATTATTTTAATACCAGTAATGCACAGACTTGTAAAGGTTAGGAATCACTCCAAAGTTTAGATCAAACCTTTTCAGAACCATCCATACCTTTTGGGTCTACATAGCTAGGCTGGAAGTCACACAGGAACAAACTTCTTTGCAAGATTTCTGGTACCATTTCCTTCTGGCCAGGCTAGAAATATTGTGAGAATAGCCCTCTGTCTAAAGTTTTGGTACTGGCACTTCTGAACAGAACTTGGAAATGCAGAGGGACATAAAAACTAGAGATAGGTCATAGCCTCAAAGTTCAGATCCAAATGTCACCAAATTTGAGGGTATTTGGATTTGGAGGTTTGTGTTGACCCATTACTGAGACCAGACCCACTGCAAAGTTTAGTTCTGGATCTGAACTTTCCCAAGTTTCAGCGGGGTTGGATGCATGATTCATGTCAGCTTCACTTTTAGTGAAAATGAATAAAAAGTTACCCAAACTTTTTCAAACCTCATAATGAGTATTTGGAGTTTGGGGCCAGGGTTCAGGTTGATTCCTGTTATCTGAACTGGTTCACCCATCTCTGTGCAACTAAAGGTGAAAGCTACGGTGAAACATGCCTTAAGCAATTTCCTACAGGGCTGGCAAAAATAAGTAGATGTTGGTCTTTATCTGAAATTTGGATAACATTGTAATGGAAATGTTGGGGATACTTTTAAAGGGTCACTCAAGCAAAAGGTTTGCCTTTTAGAGCTGGTCCTCAGCGCAGGTTTCACTATACCTACAAATTCACACACCTCATCTCATAGGAGGGCACTATGCAGCATGGAAGGCTCTGTCTTTGGAGAGGCCTGAAAATTCCATAGCAGGAAGAAACAAATGGTCTCTCCTTGCCTTCTGTTAAGTGAACAACTGAGGAGGAATAGAGTTCAGTTCTTGCTCCAAGCCCTGGTGGTCTGTCCTGAATTATATTTTAATTTGTTGAAACAGACACACAACCACTACTTTTGTATGTTGTATTTATATTTTCCAGCTGTAATTCCCTGCAGACTGGCCATTATCATTTTATGGAACTCTCCCAGGGTGCCTGTCTAGCTAATATCTCAGACCCCTTAGATGCCTCACAAACACTTAGGAGCACAAAAAGATACCTGCTATGAACTTTATCCTGGGCGGACTAAAACCTCATGTGCAGCACTTCAGATCAGATAGTTTGGCCCTTTCCTTTAAATTAGGCCAGATCAGTTCCTTTTGCCAATGGAATTTACATTTTGGGAATCTTGACAAGCATGTGTGGAAACTGTGCACAGCATGTGTTTGAGAAGAAACTGGCTCAGATGACTGGTTGTTTGAGATGCTGAGTACCTTTTGGGAACTGAGGGCTCTCACCACCTTGCATTGTCAGACTCTAAATTATCAAGTTCCACTCAGTCTTCTTTTCCACGTGTTTAAAAATCTAGGAAAGAAAGCATACAAGTGACTGCATTCTCCCCTTCCAAGTGGTTCTTACAGAGCAACTCACCAGAGGTACTGCTGACCTACTTGCTATCCCAGGAATCATATTTCCCTACATGTGAATGGTTTTGTATTCCTAGGTAAATTCTGGTCATTTCATAAATAGACAAACATTGTTCACTCTCTTCTAGAAGGGGTCTGGCAAGTATGAAATCTTGAGATTCTCACACTGATCGTGACCCAAGTAATGTGTGGTGAAATGGTGACAAAAACTGGTCCCATCTAAACCATCAAAAGGGTTTTATATTTTAATAATATTGCTGTCCCTCATCTTGCAGTTATGTCGAAGATGCTGGCTAACAAGAAACAGAGACATATAGTCTCTGCTTGCACATAGTGCTCCCATTGCTCACAGAACCATAAATTGGAGTGATGGAAAAGTCTAACCCATGCCCCTGCCAGGGCAGGATTGTTCCCCCTTAGTACATTTCCTAATACATTATCTAGTCTATTATTCAAAGTGGTTCACCACGTGTGAGTCTCATCAACACCTCATTAGTGTCAACTACAAGTTTCCTTTCCGTTGTCAAGAAGTGCACATACACCAGAGAGTTTGGGGGGTTTTTTTGTGGCATCTGAAAATGTTTGGATACCTGGGAATGATAGTGACCTTGGGTTTTGCTTGTTGCACAGATGATCCGTGTGAAGGTGGCTGCCTGTGACCAGTATGCAACATGTACGGAGTGCTTGGCTGCAGCTGATGCTTATTGTGGATGGTGTACAATGGAGACCAGGTAGAACTTCTTGTATCTTCTCCTGGGTGATTGTCTTTGGACCTCTTCCTCAGCGTTTCAGCAGATTGCTGTTTTGCTGCACAGCCATTCTAGCTTACAACCTTTGCCTGATCTTTCCCAGTTTTTACCAAATACAGGGCAATCCTTTTAAAGATGCCTCAATCCAGTCTCAAGTTTTGAGAGTGTACTTTTTTGCTTACACTTAATTGCATCTGCATTTTTTATGACAATAGCTAATTGTGAATGCAAAAAAGAGGTGTTAGCAATCTAATCACTTGACTGTGAGTGCAAACAGCTAGTTAGGAAGCAGAGTCCCGTCATTGGCAGCTGCAGTTACTTGTGGGCACAATTCAACGCATTCCCAGAAATCAGGCCGCAAAATTAGACTCTGTCTTCCCAAATCAGGTCCAGGATTTTTGGCCAAACATACATGTACATATACAGCTATTTCTCTCGTGTTCTGCACTCAGTCATTGCGGTCTAATATCTCCCCATCACATACACATATTTCCCATTGATGCTAACAGGAGTGGTGTGCTGATATCATAGAATCATAGAATCATAGAATATCAGGGTTGGAAGGGACCCCAGAAGGTCATCTAGTCCAACCCCCTGCTCGAAGCAGGACCAAGTCCCAGTTAAATCATCCCAGCCAGGGCTGTGTCAAGCCTGACCTTAAAAACCTCTAAGGAAGGAGATTCTACCACCTCCCTAGGTAACGCATTCCAGTGTTTCACCACCCTCTTAGTGAAAAAGTTTTTCCTAATATCCAATCTAAACCTCCCCCATTGCAACTTGAGACCATTACTCCTCGTTCTGTCATCTGCTACCATTGAGAACAGTCTAGAGCCATCCTCTTTGGAACCCCCTTTCAGGTAGTTGAAAGCAGCTATCAAATCCCCCCTCATTCTTCTCTTCTGCAGACTAAACAATCCCAGCTCCCTCAGCCTCTCCTCATAAGTCATATGCTCTAGACCCCTAATCATTTTTGTTGCCCTTCGCTGGACTCTCTCCAATTTATCCACATCCTTCTTGTAGTGTGGGGCCCAAAACTGGACACAGTACTCCAGATGAGGCCTCACTAGTGTCGAATAGAGGGGAACGATCACGTCCCTCGATCTGCTGGCAATGCCCCTACTTATACACCCCAAAATGCCATTGGCCTTCTTGGCAACAAGGGCACACTGCTGACTCATATCCAGCTTCTCGTCCACTGTCACCCCTAGGTCCTTTTCCGCAGAACTGCTGCCTAGCCATTCGGTCCCTAGTCTGTAGCGGTGCATTGGATTCTTCCATCCTAAGTGCAGGACCCTGCACTTATCCTTATTAAACCTCATCAGATTTCTTTTGGCCCAATCCTCCAATTTGTCTAGGTCCTTCTGTATCCTATCCCTCCCCTCCAGCGTATCTACCACTCCTCCCAGTTTAGTATCATCCGCAAATTTGCTGAGAGTGCAATCCACACCATCCTCCAGATCATTTATGAAGATATTGAACAAAACCGGCCCCAGGACCGACCCCTGGGGCACTCCACTTGACACCGGCTGCCAACTAGACATGGAGCCATTGATCACTACCCGTTGAGCCCGACAATCTAGCCAGCTTTCTACCCACCGTATAGTGCATTCATCCAGCCCATACTTCCTTAACTTGCTGACAAGAATACTGTGGGAGACCGTGTCAAAAGCTTTGCTAAAGTCAAGAAACAATACATCCACTGCTTTCCCTTCATCCACAGAACCAGTAATCTCATCATAAAAGGCGATTAGATTAGTCAGGCATGACCTTCCCTTGGTGAATCCATGCTGACTGTTCCTGATCACTTTCCTCTCATGTAAGTGCTTCAGGATTGATTCTTTGAGGACCTGCTCCATGATTTTTCCAGGGACTGAGATGAGGCTGACTGGCCTGTAGTTCCCAGGATCCTCCTTCTTCCCTTTTTTAAAGATTGGCACTACATTAGCCTTTTTCCAGTCATCCGGGACTTCCCCCGTTCGCCACGAGTTTTCAAAGATAATGGCCAAGGGCTCTGCAATCACAGCCGCCAACTCCTTCAGCACTCTCGGATGCAACTCGTCCGGCCCCATGGACTTGTGCACGTCCAGCTTTTCTAAATAGTCCCTAACCACCTCTATCTCCACAGAGGGCTGGCCATCTCTTCCCCATTCTGTGATGCCCAGCGCAGCAGTCTGGGAGCTGACCTTGTTAGTGAAAACAGAGGCAAAAAAAGCATTGAGTACATTAGCTTTTTCCACATCCTCTGTCACTAGGTTGCCTCCCTCATTCAGTAAGGGGCCCACACTTTCCTTGGCTTTCTTCTTGTTGCCAACATACCTGAAGAAACCCTTCTTGTTACTCTTGACATCTCTTGCTAGCTGCAGCTCCAGGTGCGATTTGGCCCTCCTGATATCTTTCCTACATGCCCGAGCAATATTTTTATACTCTTCCCTGGTCATATGTCCAACCTTCCACTTCTTGTAAGCTTCTTTTTTATGTTTAAGATCCGCTAGGATTTCACCATTAAGCCAAGCTGGTCGCCTGCCATATTTACTATTCTTTCGACTCATCGGGATGGTTTGTCCCTGTAACCTCAACAGGGATTCCTTGAAATACAGCCAGCTCTCCTGGACTCCCTTCCCCTTCATGTTAGTCCCCCAGGGGATCCTGGCCATCTGTTCCTTGAGGGAGTCGAAGTCTGCTTTCCTGAAGTCCAGGGTCCGTATCCTGCTGCTTACCTTTCTTCCCTGCGTCAGGATCCTGAACTCAACCAACTCATGGTCACTGCCTCCCAGATTCCCATCCACTTTTGCTTCCCCCACTAATTCTACCCGGTTTGTGAGCAGCAGGTCAAGAAAAGGCACCCCCCCTAGTTGGCTCCCCTAGCACTTGCACCAGGAAATTGTCCCCTACGCTTTCCAAAAACTTCCTGGATTGTCTATGCACCGCTGTATTGCTCTCCCAGCAGATATCAGGAAAATTAAAGTCACCCATGAGAATCAGGGCATGCGATCTAGTAGCTTCCGTGAGTTGCCGGAAGAAAGCCTCATCCACCTCATCCCCCTGGTCCGGTGGTCTATAGCAGACTCCCACCACGACATCACTCTTGTTGCACACACTTCTAAACTTAATCCAGAGACACTCAGGTTTTTCCACAGTTTCGTACCGGAGCTCTGAGCAGTCATACTGCTGCCTTACATACAGTGCTACTCCCCCACCTTTTCTGCCCTGCCTGTCCTTCCTGAACAGTTTATAACCATCCATGACTGTACTCCAGTCATGTGAGTTATCCCACCAAGTCTCTGTTATTCCAATCACGTCATAGTTCCTTGACATCACCAGGACCTCCAGTTCTCCCTGCTTGTTTCCAAGGCTTTGTGCATTTGTATATAAGCACTTGAGATAACCTGTTGATCGCCCCTCATTCCCAGTATGAGGCAGGAGCCTTCCCCTCACAGACATTCCTGCCTGTGCTTCCTCCCGGTATCCCGCTTTCCCACTTACCTCAGGGCTTTGGTCTCCTTCCCCCGGTGAACCTAGTTTAAAGCCCTCCTCACTAGGTTAGCCAGCCTGCTTGCAAAGATGCTCTTCCCTCTCTTCGTAAGGTGGAGCCTGTCTCTGCCCAGCACTCCTCCTTCATGGAACACCATCCCATGGTCAAAGAATCCAAAGCCTTCTCTCCGACACCACCTGCGTAGCCATTCGTTGACTTCCACGATTCGACGGTCCCTACCCAGGCCTTTTCCTTCCACGGGGAGGATGGACGAGAACACCACTTGCGCCTCCAACTCCTTTATCCTTCTTCCCAGAGCCAACATCTGCCAATATCGTGACAACTGTACCCATTAACTATTAGCAGTAGCACAATAGTCTGAAACACAGAAGTTGGAGAAATGGGAGGAAGTCTACAGATTTGTACAGGACCTTCTTTGTAATTGTCACAACAGTTTTAACAATATTTCGATAGGCATCTCACCATCAGTTGTGCCTCTGTTTGTTTCAGGTGTTCTCTGCAGCACGAATGCGTTAATTCCACTGAGCCAAATTTCTGGACGAGTGCCAGTGAAGGAGTGCAGCAGTGTCCTTCAATGACAATCATGCCATCGGAAATTAATATTGACAGTGACAACAAGGTACATCTAATGTGGATACAGGTTAATGAAGTGCGATGGCCACAGGTCACCATCTGTTCTCGGTGCCCACAGATGTCATTGCTCTAGCTAGGATAATGGTTCCAAACATTTTGGGGGCAATAATACCAGTTTGGCAGACTCCCACCTCATATGTCCTAGCTGGTACCAGCTACTGTTCACTGCTTCCCATTCAGCGGTGAAACTGGTCATTGGAGCAGCCCAAGCACCACTGTGTATTACAGAGCTGTGGCAAAATTTTCAAAAGCACGGAAGTCCCATTTTCAAAAGTGACATAGGCACTTAGGAGCCGAAGTCTCATTGAAAATCAATAGGGCTTGGGCTCTGACATGCCTTTATGTCACTTCTGAAAATGGGACTTAGTCTCCTAAGTCACTTGAATGCTTTTGAAAATTTCACCCATTAAAAAAATGGGAAAAACAGTGGGGGAGAAAATGGGGGGAAAAATTAAAATTTTGAAGTTGTTCCCTTTCCTGGGGTTCTAAATTAATTCATCTGTTTTTCATGAAAATTTTTATAATTTTTTAATCAACATTTATATCAAAATCAACTATTTTTGAAATTCGTAACAAAATGGTTTCTTTACCAAAAACCAAGTTTCAGGTAAATGAAAAAATTTGCTAAACTTTTTGATAATGTCATTGGTTTTATGGAAAAAGTTTTGGTTTTGAAAAAAGGGAATTTTCCACCCAAATAAATCTTTTTAATCTAAAAGACTTTGATCAGCTCCAGAGTGTTGGAATGAGCTACTGAGTGGGAAGCAGGCAACAAAATGAACCAGTGCCCAGCACAGGTGGGGAGAGGGAACCCAGCGTACCAGTCACCATACCTGGTACTGCTTCTCACTGCCTGGAAACAGCTGGGTTAGAAGAGGGTCACTGACTATGTACTTAGTTTTCATCACAGTGCTGAATCAGCAGCAAACTTGTATTTTAATTAAGTTTAGAGATCAGTGAGAGGCTCAGAGTTTGGATGCATCTCCAGACTTCCCCAGAGCTCATGGGAGATGTTCAGTTCAGGGTCTGGGTCTGGCAGAGCTGGGACACACTGTCCTAGCCACAAAGCCACAGAAAACTCTCATTTGGCTCTTTTGAAGCAGAGGCTTGGGGCGAAATGATCTTCTGGCATAATCCTATTGACTGTGCCATGGAGTCACAACTGCAGAGAACTTAGCCTTTGGGGTCTTATTTTAAGATAATGTACAAAACAAAAGCCCGTACTTCAAAACTTTCAATTCCTGCAGCTGCTTAGGCAAAAAGTTTCACAGCAAAAAATAAACCACCAAAAATGCATTTGAAGTTCCCTTTGGAGGAGTGCAGAGCAATATTTTCTCCACCAATCACCAATAGCCC
Source organism: Chelonia mydas (assembly GCF_015237465.2). NCBI lineage: Eukaryota > Metazoa > Chordata > Testudines > Cheloniidae > Chelonia > Chelonia mydas. The sequence goes on along the minus strand of NC_057853.1, from coordinate 18,652,138 downwards.
TTCAACCCGAATGGCCTTTTTCATATACACTTCAGTAAGTTAGAGCAGCTACCCTGCCCCCTTTCCTTGAGCTCCTGAGAGGCTCCTCTCTCCCAGGCGGCGCGGAGGGCATCAAGATCACATGAACTTATTATTGGGGCAAAAGGGTCTTCTCACTATGGGCCTGAAGTCATCAGCCTGAAGGTTTGGCTATAGACTAGAATTTCCCCAAAGTTCAAGAATTTCAGATCCAGAGTTGGTTTGCCCCACTCTCCTCTGTTGTTTCATGGGCATAATCCCACCCTGGTGGTATTTGAAGTTCCACAACAAGCTGCTGCTGTAAAGGGAAGAGGTGTGCTCCAAGACAAGGTGGGGATAGAACCAGTAAGGTGCTTAGGGTGGAATGGGCTAGGTGGCACATTCCGGATGGAAGGGAGCAGTTCAGATATGTGTAGTGGGGCTCCTACCTTGGCTTTGTGTTTGGATGACCATCTGAATAAAGCACATGGCTAGTTCTGAGTGTCAAACTATGAACATACCCTATGTATTCACTTACGGAAACAATGGAACTCTATAGTGATAAAGGTGTATTACTGTAGCAATTTCTTGTACACCATATGACGCATATGACAAAATAGATATTGAAAAAATCAGCTGTCAGTGGACATGTTTGCTGAACTGGTTAGTCTATATGCTTCAATCACCTTGTCCAACTCTGTCAATCACTTTCTATAGCAATAATTGAACTTTTTGTCCAAATTTAAGGCCATGATAATCCAAATAAATGGGAACATCCCGAGCCTCAGTGGAATGGAGATGTCTTGTGATTATGGAAATAATATCTACACTGTCGCCAAAGTCCCCGGAAATGATGTAAACTATTTTATTTATTGTAATTTTCTTCCAAGAGAGAAATATCCCGCGTTCCCACCCAATCAAGGTATGTAATGGAAAATGGGCTCAGTGTACGTTCCAAAACCTCTTTTATGGAATTAATTTTCTTCATTGTTGTGTTGATTCTGGGGTTAAAGGTTATTTTTTTGCAAATAATACTATTTATAGAAAACATTGGAAAAAAGGACAGCTGCACAGCTTCTCTAGTATATGAAATGTCACATTATAATCATTGCTGGAAGTTCCTGAAATCTTTTTACCGTCCTAACATGAGTTGTCAATCAGTATTTTCGAATCCATCTATTATTACTGGTGGAATTGAAAAACCAGCTCAGGTATGTAACTTATTGGGTTTTGCTTACGTTGTCTAGATAAAATTTGTTTTTAAATTTTCTTTTAATAAGTACTGAAATCTACAAGTTTAAGCTCTTTATAACTAATAGCATTATTGGTATTTCTAATTATTACTATTTTACTTTCCTTTCAAAAATACATTTCAGAAAAAAAAATCCAGAAGAAAAAGTGAAGTGTGGTCTGAGACAGCTCAGGAACACTAATACCATCTGCATGCTGCTCTTTCCAAAATACTGAGACTGAAATCTTCAAACCTGCCCACAAACTTTGGATGCTTCCAAAATTGGATGCTCAGCATGAGATACCTGGGACCTGACGTTCATAGACACTGCACATTTGCAGTCCCACTTGAAGTCAGGGGAGGTGGGCGCCCAACGCCTTTGGAAATCAGGCCCAAATTGTTTCATGCTGGGTACAGTGAGGCATCCAGAATCTGTAGCCAATTTTGAAAATTTTGACCTAAACATTCTAGACTTCAGGGTGGGATTTTCACAAGCTTTCACCATTGGTCTAACTGCTCCACTGAAGTTTAATCATTGACTTCAATGGGAGCAAAGTTAGGCCAACACTCTGAGCACTTTTGAAAATCCCACTCATATTAGGCAGTTTTAAAAGATGTCATTGATATTCTCCCCAGCTGTAGGAAGAATGGTAGTGATTGAACTGCTTTGTATTATTGTTTATGGTAATGTCCAAGCCAATTTCTGGAAGCCTATCTTTTGATTTTTTATGCACTTCTTGGAAGAGGCTTTGAGTCTCATCCCAGGGGTGTTTATCATAAGATTTCAAAAAATTAAGTAATTAAGCAAACAGCAGGAGAAATGTAGTTTACAAATGTTGGTAGCCAAAAATGGGACTTTTCACCATTCTCTGTTGGTTTGTCCACACTGAGAAAATGACTGAGGTTTTAAAACATATTGACTGACCTGATTTAATTAACAAATTTAAAAATACAACTTAGCACTTTGTGTAGGCAAAGACACTAATTTAACTTTGGGGGGAAGGGATTTAAAGTTAGGGGGGCTAAATGAGGAGAAACATATGAACTCTGAGAGGCAACCCAGAGGAAACCCCAGAGAAAAAATTTCAGCAGCTGGGATATTGTTTACTCAGAAGTTTTGCTTGCCCTCTAAGATTGAGCAAAAATAGAAACTCTCTTGTGATCCAATATTCTTTGGCTTGCTTGTTTCAGACCATGTGATTGTTCAAACTGCAATACGGGTCAACGGCAAAAATATTGTCTGGGCCAATTTCACCATCTATGATTGCAAAAGAACTGGAAATATTTACCCCAAAACAGCGTAAGTGATCTCACCTTTCATAAACTACAGCAACCAAAGCAGTTTGGGGGGAGGTCAGAGTTGGGAGAGAAGGCAGGGTGTTGACAAACAGTAGCTTGCTCTGCTGTGTCTCACTTTAGAACCTGGTGATTGAAACTTCCAAATCTTTGTGCCAGGGAACAGATGTAAATTGAGCAATTCAAAATGGTGTGCGTGCATCATCTGAGGGTGCTTGCTTGTGGGGTTAACTGAGCAGGAACAGCCCTCCCTGCCAGCGGGACTGTTTGAGTCCTGGGCAGGATTTGGCGGGACTGAGAATGATGATTGCCAGGGATTTATACAGGAAGGTCCTAGCAGCCTCTCAAGCCATCTGGACATTTCGATGGAGCCTGGCTTATCTTTTTTTTATTTTATTTTTTTTAAAAACATGAACAATATTTTTATTTGAAAGTTTTTTGTGTTAACCCTTAGGGTGCTGGCTAATCTCCAACTCTTTAGCACTCGCATGCTAATCTGTGTGTGCATCGAATATATCTAATCAGTGTACTGCATTTAATCTAATCTATAGTATTTATAGAGAATCCATCACCATAGTATCAGGAGACCTTGTAAGCGTCGTACCTTAGGGACTGGACAGTTTCCAAGGGTTTAGTGGAGGTATCTAAAGGCTGCTGTGCCAAGGAGAGGGAGGGTTTCTGGCTGCAGGGAAGTGAGGACAGATCGGTACTCATGCCTTCAGATTCCCAAATGGCCCTATCATCACCCCCTTCTTCCCCCACATCCCCCAGAAACAAGCCCATCATCTCGTGGCTGACCTCATGACATATTCCACTGCCAGTTTCTGACCACTTCCTCAAGCTGGAAACCAGCAGGGTATGAGAGGGAATCACAGCAGGAGGTGAAGTCTGGGGTGCAAACAAACTGGCCTGGAGCCCAGAGCAGCTCTGTGCAGTGATATGGACCAGCAGCATGTGGCTGTGGGCTGCTGGATGGGGCGGGGCTACGGTGGTTGTGGGAGGGTCCAGAAGAGGACTAAGAAAGCCAGAGGAACCTCATTGGAGAGAGAGGAGGGAGTTAGGAGCAGGGAGCCAGACAGGCTAGAGGGAGAAGAGGGGACTGAAGAGAAGCCAGGTATACTTGGCTCCCAACTCTCTACTGAAAGCCTTCAGGCTGGGTATGTTTGTCTTCTGGTTCTAAGGGGGGTTAAACAACAGAAACAGTCAGACAAATAATCCATGCATTTGACACGCTGAGTCCCATCCCATGCATTTCCAGAACTGCTTGGGAATAGCCATGTATCTCTCATTGGATATAATGGGTTTGTTGGTGCTGGTTTCAACCCATGGAACTCTGTGCATATTTACAGGGTATAATGATGTGACCCAATGACCCAGTCAGCGTAGGGTCCCACACCCTCTACGCAAAGCCATTGAAAAAGCCACCAGAAAAGTTAGAATCACCTGACTTAATGGGACAATTTACAGGGTCTAAAAGACATATTTTTAAAAATGGGAGAGGGGCTCAAATACTCACTGGCTGCCTAAAGTCACTCTGTGGTCCAGAAGCTTTGACTGTGTGAGCCAATTAATGGAACTGACACCTTTAACTGTTTGTGGAGAAGTCATTCGCCACCAAGGGCCAGCCTGATGCAGAATCAGGCGAACAGCATCAAGAGCTTTTGGGCCTCAGCATAGCCCTGACAATAAAAGGAGGGATAGAATGACCAGAGCCTTCTCTGAATGGATTTGTCCTAGGGACCATAAAACAGAGAACACAGAGTCTACATGTATGTGAAGAACTATAACCTGACACTGACATTGGGCTCTGCAGAGGGGGCTGAAATCTGCACGGGCTTTAAAAATTAAGTGCACCTGCTTTTTATGCATTTCAGATGTACCAGTTGCCTCTCGACCAAATGGAAGTGTTATTGGTGCACTGAGAAATACATGTGTGTCTCCAATTACTCTGATTGTGAGGACTCACTAAAGATGAATGTAAGGCACATTGGGCTTTGTTATTTCATATGATTTTGTAAGTTGGCTGCATTATTGTTGTTATTTTCTGCCTTTTCCTGGAGAAATTTTCTGTGTTGATCAGATGCCATTGGTTTTAGAATACTTTACTGGAATATTTATGGGGTCAGCTGTGGGGCTGGGACTCAGGAGACTGAGGCTCTGCTCCTGGCTCTGTCACTGACTTGCTGTGTGGCCTTCAGAAAGTCTCTTCCTCACTCTGTGCATCAGTTTCCCCTTGTGTAAAATGAAGATAATGTTCCTGCACTTTTTAAAGAGCATTGAGATTTGGAAATAAAAAGCTGTGTGTAAATGCACAGGAGTAATGACTTCTAGACACTAGCAAGCTCACAGGTTCTGAAAATGCTTCTGTCTGGATTGGTGATGGGTTACAGAGCTGGTCACCATTTTAATCTCTCTCCAGTTAGTAGCAAGAATACTTAGAATTTATGCAGCACTGATTAACACCCCTGTGAGGTAGATAAGTAAGTATTCTTGCCCTCTCTTCGCAAATGGGGAAACTGACGCTAAGGTTGGTGAAGTGACTTACCCAAGAGCATGCAGAGAGCTGGTAGCAGAGCCAGGCTTAGAACTGAGCAGTTGCCAGTTCCCATATGTGTGCTTGATCACGTGGTGTCTCCAGGTAGTGACTGAAAGTGGTTACATTGAGAGGCTATTCAGTGAGCTGTGAAAAGTGGTTCTGTGGTCTCAGTCCTGCTTCTAGTAGATAAGTGTCACCATTACATAACCTGTTGGCCCCAACTAGCACCTTTGTTAGCAGCTGCAGCAGAAGGCATAAACATTTTTGTTGAGATGGAGTCTAGTCTGCCCTCTCCATTCTGGAAGTGGTCCCTCTAGACTGAGGAGCAGGCATTGTGGGGGAAACTAACACTGAGCTGTACCTGTTCTACAGCTAAAAAGAGGACTTCAGTTTCCAGGGCGGTCAGTCCAACACCTTTCATCAGTTTATCTCCGGTTTTCTTGCAGTTGACACAGCTTTGTGTGTCTGTGTATCTTGTAACAGAGTAAAGAATTGTTCGTGTGTGGGGTTCTTCCACCGTACATGTTCAGCTTTGCTGGTTATTTTAGCAGGCTTTGTCCCTTGGTTCTTTATTACCGTGCAACCTGGAGCAGTGCCTTGATTTCCACGCACCTTGGGATGCCTGGATTTAAGCAATAAAATAAATGTAACAATACCTTACAATTCATTTAGCTTTTACTAGGCTGTTGTGGTACATTAATGAAATGGCAGCTAACTTGCTAGAGCGCCACTGGTGAGTGCAGAAAATCGCCTTTATCCAAATTACAGCTCCTAATAACAGACTTGGCGTAGTCAAGCTTCTGAAATTTAAACTGAAGCTAATTTAAATAAAATTGGCCTTTAGCAATCAATTTATTGGACCTCAAAGCTAAGCTTTTACATTTTAAATTGAATATTTCTTTGGCGCTAGCACTCTGAGCCTCTTTCAAGCTCATTCAGACAGAGATTCCCCTTGCTTGTTACCTTTATACAAGGACCTCGGCCATATATTAGACTTTCCATTCGCTCTTCCAGACTTGACCTCAGAGGTCTGATTGCTTTCCATTCATGTCCCTTCATACCCTGCCTCCCTTTGTGGAACTCTCTGGAACTCATGTAATTCATTAAAGAAGGAAGGCAGATATGACCGATACATTGCAACTTTATCCTATACAGTTCTTTCCTTATAAAAACAGTATGAAAAGCTTCCTGCAACTGTTGAGTCACAGCCAGTCAAATTGTTCTTTGAAAATAATATTCATTGCAGATTTAACCTTCTTCTCTGCTTGTGACTCATCTGTGAACAGATTTTCCAAATCTCTTAGCAGTTTGTAATTGTTAAATGAACAGTATAAATCTGCGGCCCTTGCTTTTTCGTCAATCATTCACTTTGGGCCAGATTCTTAAAAGTTCTCAGCACCCAACATGCTGAGTTCTTGTGAAAATCTGATCCTTTGACTCTTTGCTATTCTGTGTGTGGGACTAGTCACTAAATCACACAATGTTGTTACTGCTGTTTGAATGAGTAGAGTCCTGAAAATCTGCAGAAATTCACTTTATATCCCTGGACCATTTTTGCAGATCGTGGATTGGATGCAGATACAAATTTTGTATCCGCGCAGGGTTCTATGGACGAGAGAAGATTTCTAAAAAGGAAAATAAATAAATGCAAACAGGGACTTAGGCCATGTCTACACTACCACTTATTTCGGCAAAACTTATGTCACTCAGGGATGTGCAAAAAACACACCCCTCATTGACATAAGTTTCTCCGGCATAAGTGGTAGTGTGCACAGCGCTAAGTTGGTCGGAGAGCTTTTCTCGCTGGCATAGCTACTGCCGCTCATTGGGGGGAGGGGGGAGTTAATTATGTCAACGGGAGAGCACTCTCCCATCAGTATAGAGCGGCTACATGAGAGATCTTACAGCGGCACAGCTGCATCAGTACAGCTGTGCCACTGGAAGGTCTCTAGTGTAGACCTAAGTTCCCTGTAAGCTGCGCAGCGGCCTATTTAGCGCCGCGTAGGTGCTCAGGGAATCTGCCTGGGGACCGGCCGCGACCAGAGGAGGGGCGCCCCTTGCCCGGCCTCAACCTAGCCCAGCCCCCTACCTGCCACGGCCGGGGCAGCCCAGACCTGCTGCGGCTGGGGAGCCCCTCCCACAGTCCGGGGCACCACGGCCTCAGCCAGGATGGCACAACCCAGCCCAGCCCCATCCGCGGCCAGGGCAGCCCAGCCTGGACCCAGTCATGGCTGGGACAGCCCAGCCTCGTGTCCCCGTCCCCCGGCCCGAACCCAGCCCCGGCCTGGACCTGCTAGGACCAGGAGAGGGGTGCCTATCCTGCAGCCCCAGCCCTGGAGCTGCTGCAGCAGGGAGTGGCGCCTCTCCCCACCAGCCAGGTGCTGCTGCATGGAGAGAGATCTGGGGGGAGTTCCTGAGCCCCATATCCCCAGTCCCACCCCAGAGCCCGCACCCTCAGCCGGAGCCATCAAATGAATTCAGCTCCCCAAACCAGCTGATACTCCACTTTTCTTTAAAAAAAATACTAAGGACCTTTTTCAACAATAACTAGGTTGAATTTAAAATTAGACAGGCCAAAACACCAGCCAATACACTCCAGGGAACAATCCTGCACTGACAGGGAGTGATTGACAACATTTAACCCAACAAAGTCTTTTCTATCTCTAATGTCTGTGGGTCGGATCTTGATGCTCTTGTTCAGTTTTTAACCCCTGAGAGTTTTGCCTGTGCAAGGACTATAAATTAGTGTGTCACTGCTGTGATGGATACCTTAGAAATAAGGTAGCCAGACAGCCTGTGATTCTAAAATTAACCTTCAGTCAGGGATCCATGGCACATCTCTCCACTCAATAAGAGATGCAAGTCACTTCCAAAATAACAAACCATCACATCGTGTTCATAATCTTGCCTGCGTAGCGCACAGTCACATACACTGTCCCACAGAATATATCCTGGGCTTACAGTGAATGACAATCTTCTATCGTCACAAAAGGAATCCAGAGATAAGCTAATTTGGGTTAGTATTCATCCTGAGCCCGTCCCCCATTCACAGGCAAATTCTCTTCTGTGGGCCACATTCCGCTCCCAGTGTAAATCCAAAGTCATTCTGTTGGCGTCAGTGGATTTACTTCTCCAGATTCACACTGCCTTGCTGGGAACGAGAGCAGAATCCATCCCTGTATCTCCACAAAGCCTGAATTGTACAGCCCTGAATGGACAGGAGAGGGAAACTCAAAGCCCTAGCCTCATGCCCCCACCCTGTTTCCTCCAGGGAAAAAATCATTCATAGAGCATGTTACACCTACTGCCTGATTGTTTTGATTTTGCTTCTAGAGGGAAAGTATAGCAGTCTCAGTGACCCCTTGACCGTGACCTCAGTGACCCCTTGACCACAGCCTCACCTCACAGCTTTTCAGCCTCTAGAATCCTTGGACTGTCAAAGGAGCAAACTGCCTGAACCACTGAGGATTGAGCTCAGTGCTGCCAAAGGCAATCGCCTCCAGAAGGCTCAGTGAGACAGATCCTGAGGTCCTTACACAGGCAAAACTCCCTCTGGAGTCAATGGGAGATTTGCCTTAGTAGGGACAGAATAAAAGCTGGGTAAGAACCCTGGGGATTTGTCTCCAGATTTGGATGCATCTGAGAATCGCTGAGTCTCTTGAGTTCACAGCTGTTACTACTGAAAAATTTAGAGCAAGTCTTTGAATGATGCTTCAGGGATATGAATTTAGTTTTAATTAAGGGACAAATCATCAAAAAAAAGTGTGTGCCAATGGGTACCCACATTTGAATGCACAGTTGCACATGAATATCAGGCTATTGCATGCATATAAATGCCCTTTTGCACATACAGTTACCCGGTGTGTGTGCCTAGTTGCAGTAATTGTGTATGCAAATAAAGACATACACTGTGCTTGCAAGCTGTGCCCTCTTTTATTCAGTTATATGGGCCCTTTTTATTGGTTCACAGTGCTGATTAATTATGGAGAATGTAAGAAGTGTTGCCCAGTGGTGAGAGTGAGGGACTGGGAATCAGACCTCCTGGGATCTGTACCTGCCCCTGACACTGGTTTGCTCTGTGACCTTGGGCAAGTCACTTACTTTTTTCCTTTGTGATTCAGTTTCCCCACCTGGAAAATGAAAATAATAATAGTACCTACCAATGAGACTTATTTCCTTTTTGTAAAACTCCTTGACATCCTCAGATGGTAGGTGCTGTATAAATGCATAACAATCTTTTAAAAGATTTACGAAGGACTAAATCCCAAACGTAATATTTTCATAAGCACGTAAATCTGATTTTCAAAAATGACTTAGGCAGTTAGAGCCAGATATTTAAAGGGATTTGGGCACCTAACAATCTAGATAGGTGCCTGGTAGGATTTTCAAAAGCACCTACCTCCAATTTAAATGCCTTTTGAAATCTGCCCCGAGGAGCCTACACTTCACTGAAAGCCAGTCAGACATAGGCTCTGAAGTCATTTAGGTGCTTTTGAAAATTTTATCCCAAGTGGAAAAGATACATCCGTCTCTGATTTCCTTATTGGTGCTAAATATTCCAGATACATTCAGGTAGAATGCATCTGCTGTGCTGCTAAATGTACCAGGTACGCGCACATACTCCTGAATGTACCAGTGTAGATTCTAATATCCCATTGATTTCACTGGCCTGGCAGTGGATGACAGTAGTAGTGCAGAGGAGCTGATTGAGAATCAGCAACCAACAGATTAGTCCTTAATGTTTTTAATAATCACCATGTACTTGTACACAGGATATTTCTACTTAAATCCAAAGGAAATTCCTGGGACTTAAAAAAAACAACACATAGCATTATTGGATTGACTTTTTTCTAAGAAATCACTGCATGGAACCTGCAGCTTTGCTGACAAATGTAGAATTGCACTGAAACTTGTTCATTGACATGAGACTAGCTGGTTCTTGACACGAGGAGAGCAGGCATTAGTTTGCAGAGAAGTGATAATTTTGTTTTCTATGCCTTGGGATGAATTTGAAGCTGCCAAACCACATCCAGAAAGAAATTGGTCATCTTTTTTATTTTTTCCTTTTGATTGATATTTTGGAAACAGACTCCCTTTGAGTCCTTATGCCTGTTCCTCTCCTGCCTCCACAAGGTCTAATGCTTGTTCCCATCCCTTCCCCAGTACTTCACTTGCTCAGAAAGGGAGAGCAGGAAATCACTCTTATGGGTTGCTCTTCAACAGCCTTGCAGGTCTCATGAGCCCCTGATTGGAAAGTATTGTTAAGAGAATCCAGTGCCAGAACCTCTTACATTTTGGTGCATCAGATAAAATGGGACCCAGATCCAAACCACATCTGGGTTTGCTTTTGCTTTTTGCAAAACCAAAACCCTTTTTCACAAGCTGATGTCTAGTTGGCCATGATGAGTGAGCACGGGATGAAGGCGGAGAATTCCTGAGGGGACATTACGCAGAGCCTTGAAGATCAGCTTGAATTTGATGAAGTGGAGGAGAGGAAGCCAGTGGAAGAATCCAAAGGGAGTGAAATAACATGGGCAGAAGAGCGCGCAGGGTAGATTGTCGTCCTAAACTGTAGGGAACAAAACAAAAACACTTGTCTTACTATCATTATTGTTATTTATTAATCACTAATTGTCGTTAGGCTTGCTTGAGCCCAGGGCTGAAGCCAAAGTGCAAGCCCCACCGCCTAGGGCTGAAGCCGAAGGCTCAGGTTTTGGCTTCAGTCCTGTGCGGCAGGGTTCAGGTTACAGACCCTCCTGCTCCGCCCGGGGCTGAAGCCCTCAAGCTTCGGCTTTGGCCCCACTGCCCCAGGGAGGCGGGGCTCAGGCTTCAGTCCCCCTTCCTGGGTTCATGTAGTAATTTTTGTTGTCAGAAGGGTGTCACGGTGCAATGAAGTTTGAGAAACCCTGAATTAAACATTTACAAATCTTTCCACATTATGTTAAAATCAAGCACCTGTGGCATCGCTGCTGAGAAGAAAATGCCACATCGGCTCCATACAGGAGCATTTTAAAAATTCAGGCCCTTTTTCCCTGATCCAGCCATGAATGAGCTAATCAGCTGGAAAATTCCCTTTCCAGTCATTGATGAACAGCAGGAGAAGGGACTGCAGGACAACAAGTTAATCAGCCCTGTGAGAGTATTTATCTGGCAAGCCAAGCTGGTTGCTGTGACATGCAAGGACACACAAGACCATAGGAGCTTTCACATAAATTTTTAGTCCCCGGCTGCATTCGCTTTAACCCTTTTCACTCAAGGAGACTATGGACTGAAATCTCCCTCAAACCCTTTTCTTTGTTGTTTTTACTTCTCTCCCCCTCCCATGTGTCTCTCTCTCTCTCTCTGTTATTTAATCTTCATGACGAGGCAGCACTGACTGTGCTTGGTTAAGATCAGTGTCCTGATAAAAACTGAAACTCGGTTTCCGCAGTCAAACAAACACTTTAAGATAATTCATTGACCCTGAAGCCATGCTTAGAAGAGCCAGGAGAGGCACTTTAAATGCTAGGAGTTCCCAGTGCACAGAGAGCTTCCAGAAATATGAAAATGTTCAGCTGTGTGTCTTAGTGTTATACAGCCTGATTCTAATTTCACACTGGTGTAAATCAGGAATATCTCCACTGAAGTCAGTGGAGTTACACTGGAGTAAAACAACGGTAAGTGAGAAGAGAATCATGCCCTTTGTTATAAATTATTCTGCATATCAGATCAAATAGTCTGCTGTCATTTACCCCAGTGACTCCACTGTCAAAGGCATTACTCTGGATGTCCCCTGGGGTAACTGAGAGCAGAATCTGGCCTAGTTTGTTGCTGCTGTTTGCGGTGCAGTTTACATCTCATGAAAGAACAGGATGGGTTTGTCATAAAGATCTGGGCTTAGAGTCAGACCAGTATCGGAGCCATCACTCCCAAGTGAGAAAAAAAATTGGGGGATGACACAGGATGAATGACTTTTTAAAATAATTTTTCAGTTTCACTTGGATCTTTAAATTCACCCATACTTTGGCTGCTCCTTCTCTAATGCCTCTTACAACCCTTTATAGCCCTCACCCTCATTCACACACTCACATATACACTCTCACACTCTGTCTCTCTCACATGCACACACACGTCTGAAATGCCTATGTGCCGAGGAGGCCACTGTAAAGTGAAATCTCTGCAGGGGCTTAAAGAAATGTGCAACACAATTTACAAGACATTTTGCTTTCTGCTGACAAGAGGGGATCTTGCAGGAAGCTTTGCCATTGTACAGTGCAGTATGTTTTTTGAGTGTCTCTCTGGCACTTTCCTCTAACACTTAAGTGACTATAATAATGGGACTGTAGTTACAGCCCCAGAGTGGCACCTGATGAGAGCATATGGTTTTGCTTTTGATTTACAAACAATTTTTTTTACTGTGCAAAGTGAGGCGTTCCAGATTGACAGCCCTGTCACGGGGAGACTGAAGTCCTCTATATAACCACTGAAGAGCTACTGAACGTGGAGCAGCCCTGCAAGACGAGGCGAGAGAGTTGTTCAGTTTTCATTCCCGTTTGGTCTTAGACTGAGACTGCCAGCAAGGGTGCCAGTTAGTGCTGATAGTGGTGGGGACAGCTGTCTGCTGGGAGCTGGACTGAGGCAACCATCTTGTTGCTATCACACAGCCATCAGATGGTATTGATTTTTGCTCACCACCTTCCTGGGCTGGACTTAAACTGGTGACCCAGAGGTAAAAGGTTAGGGTCACATTCCCAGTTCTATGAGCCATGCAGTCTCCCTGACAGCATGGGGTCAGTTTGTGTTTTCATTTTGTTTAGTCGGCTTCAGGCTGACTTTAAGGTATGACTGAAGGTGACGTTTTCATGACTTTTCTGTGTTTCCTTCTGTCTCTGTGTGATAAGGAGGCTCAACATGCTCGCAGCAAAGTTTCCCATTAACCTTTCTTGGTTTTCTTGTCTTCTAAATTACAGGGCACCACTGACTGTCCACGGATTGTACCTGCCTCGCTAGAACCTATGCCCACTGGGGCTTCTCAGGACATCATGATCTCACTGGCTAATGCTGCTTTCTCCAAGGTAATTGAATTTGTAGGCAAAGCAAAAAGGTTCAAATGAGCTAACCAAGTGATCCTACTGTGGCACATAACAAGTCCAAGAGCCAGGCTACTGGATTCTGCTGAGGGAGTGCCACCCTCTGCCTATACAGGAGTGAAGTCCCAGATCCTCAAAGGTATATAGGCACATAACTCCCATTAAAATCTAGTCCTAAGCAGCTTACCCATTTTCACCTTCATTAAACACAGAAATAGCTGTACTAGCAGAGAACATTCATGAAAAGTAGCCACCTGAGTGGGTGGGTTGAAATAGAAAAAGCAAAGGGAAAATTCAGCTTGCATACGGACTTTCTCTAGGGATCTATTATAGTTAATGCCAGACCTTTCATGGCATGCATGCAGTATGTGGATTTATGCACATTGTAAAATATCCACTAGAACAAAATGTTTGGGGGAAATAAAATTCACACTTTTTGTGGATATGTTTTCCATGTTCGATCCTGTGAGCGTGCAGGTGTCTGGCTCTCATGAGGGAATGCTCACCAAGCAGTGTGCTGGGCAATCCCCAGGGCCTTGCTTCTGGAAAAGAAAGAAACACAGTTAAAAGGAAAAGCTGACATGAAGACCAAGTTAAGTCCAGAAATATAGGCAGAAAGCCCCCACACTAACCAAACCAGCACAGAAATATATTTTAACTTTACTTTAAAAAATGATGTCCCTTTCTGTGAAATCCTTTGGCATGTAGGTGGTTGAATGGGGCAAATGCAAATCATAGCAGTGGCCACAGAGTGATGCATTCTGGGATGTGTTTTAGAAGCCAGGAAGGGACAGAGGAAATAACAGAGAGGTGGGGAAATATAATAAATGCTGGTATTTATGGAAAACTGTCTTGTGTTGTTTTGGGTCAGGTTCTCCAACCTTCATGTGCAATTGTGGGTCTAATTCATCTGCACAGTTACCACAAAAACACATGCCAAATGGGGAAATGTACACACCAATGACCAGTTATCTTGTCTTTTATTCAGAGTGATGAGCAGATCTTGGGCATGTCTTCAGGTGTAAAGGGCTTGAGCAGCAGGCAAGCAGAATCAGGCTATAGGGCTGTGATGTTAACAAAGCTTCGGGAAAACCTTGTTCTGTAGATTACACCAGCAAAGAAAACTGTTCTCTGCTGTAACTTGGTTGCAATTTCCTGTCTAAGGTCTGGTATTTGTAAATAAGGATGTGCCCCTGTGTTGTCAGCAAAATGGGAGAAAATCCGGCTTCCTCTGTGGAGCCACAAGGTGGCTAAAGAGGAAGACATAGCACGTGTAACCTGATCAGCAATGGAATAAACAGGAAGGTTACTGAGGCACCTCAATTCCCAGAGGGCAGCCCAGACGACTACCTTGCCATTTGACTTCCTCACTCCTCCAGTCTGCAAAATCCTCCTGGAGCAGCAGAGCAAGATTAGTTCTGCTGCTTTGCTCTTGAAAAGCTCTGTAACTCATGATCATTCCCCGCACAAAGGGGATCCAGGAAGCGAGATCCATTGCTGCTTCTATTGAGACTGCTAATGTGTTAACGAAAGAGGGAGAGGGCATGGGTCGGTTTAAAGGGCATACATTAAAGATTGGTGTAATGATTCACCGCGAAAGGATTTCAGCCTCGCTCTTGCTGCCGCACGTGTGCTGTGTGAGTCAGTTGGCTCCTGCCATGAATCAGGAGCTTCTTTCACGTTTCAGGCTGTTTTATCAAATCTGTGCGGTGGTTTTTAGGGTATATTTAGTGCTCATTAAAAGTGCTGCACTGAGCCTCGGAGATGGGATTTAGTCACACAGGATGTGTACACTAGGAAGACCGGGAGCAGAATTTGGCCTTTGGTGTTATTAGTAACATAGTGTAGGGAAATTTATTTTTGAAAAATACTGTGTGCCAGATCCTTAATTGTACCATACCTCTGCTCAGCACAGTTGACACTAGGGGGACAAAAGTGGCTTTAAGCCCAGATGACTGGCCATGTTACAGTTTAGCTTAACCAAGACTCCTAGAGACCAGTTTGGCTCTTGCTGTTACTTAGAACAGCCTCAGAGCAACTCTAAATTCCACCCTTATAAAAGCCCTCTACAAGTCATTGTGCTGGCTGAGGATCTCCAGAGTACTATACACTTTGGCCATGCCACCTCCCACCCCTACTCAAGCCATGGATTCCCTCACTCCAAGGGAGATCTTCAGTTGTCCTGTCAGAGCAGCTTTCCTGTAGCAGACAGGGGCCAGGATTTGTCCCTTGTGTGATTTTTAACATGGTGGCGATTAAGCAGTTACTCCCTTTGTTATTTATGATTAACCAGGGTTAATCAGGATCTGTAATCCCCAAATTCAAACCTCTGAGTCCTATTCCAATCTCTGACTAATTTATCCCATTGGTAACTCCACTGATCCATAGAGTTACTTCTGATGTTCACAGGAGAAAGAGATCAGAATCAAGCCCTGCAGCTCCATTCATCTCTGACTCTGATGGAAAAAATAGAAAAGTATGTTGTTGCAAAAACTCTCTCCTCTTGTCTCTTGCTTTTAGGATACTGTTTTGGAATGTCATTTTGGAACTGACAGGACGTTTGAAGCCAGATGGGTGAACACCTCCACCGTTCAGTGCAGCAGTGTCCTGGTAAGTATCTGGGCAGAGGGTCTGCAAGGCAGTCTGGGTTTTGTTCCAAACAGGGGCATTTGGATAGGGCCCATCTCACCCCTCTCCCTCCCTAACATACAACAAATAAAACACCCCCTCTCCTGCAAACAATGCGGAACTGGAAAAGAAACAAAGCGGCTTTTAGCATCGCCAGAGAGATGCCCCAGAGTGCTCTTTGCATGTGCTGATGGCTGGAGAGAGCATTCCAGAGTCACAGGCACTCTGCTTCCTGTCTTCTCTGCATTATCCAACAGACTGTCTAGCAGCTCTCACCCCACTCAGTCTCAGCATTAGTACATTGGTTCCCATCATGTTCCAATACACTTCACTGGCCTCGTTTAGGGAGTTCCTATTACAGGGTTCATCTAATCCTGTTGCTTCTAATCTGCCCATAGGCAATGCTCAGTATTGCAGGAAAGAGCATTTTGTCACTTGGGGCTCAATCTTGCAAGGTGCTGAGTCCCCTCAACTCCTGTTGGTGTCAGTGTGAGATGAGGACCCTCAACATCTTGCAGAATTTAGCCTTTACAAGGCCTAATCATGCCCCCACGGCAGTCCATGGCAAAAATCCCCTTAGCCTCAGTGGGAGCAGGCTTTCGCCCTGTATCCGCTGAACATATGTCAGAGATTTGTGGAGAGACTGTATCAGCTATGGATATGGTGGGGAATTTATAACAACTGGGAAGAAAAAGATGCTGTAGCTATGGCCTGAAGAATAATCCCTTATTTACATACATTGATCTCAGTATCCGTTAGTAATGTCCCCAAAATATCCAAGTTCCCGTAGTGCCACTGTAGAGTTAGGTGCTACCCCTGCAGAACAGGGTTCTGATGGAAACATTTTAAAAAGAAGGTTGAGGGGAAAGTTTTCCCCCAGTCATATATTTTGGTGGAACATTTTAAAATTTGTAGACAGGGCAGCCTATTACATTTTCTTGCTCATTTCCACTTAGAGATCAGCAGATACAGGCCCCTGTGTTAAATAATACATCCACAATGGATGGTTCTGCTTTTGCTGAGGTCTCCCTGAAAATAATTAAGGAGGACAGAAAAAATACCCCTCCTTTCCTTTTTCCCTGCTTCCTCTATTAAAGATTGGAGCCTCTCATTCTGAGAAACAATGCTATAAAGTGTATGAGCACTGTTATAATGAAGGATGTTAGTCATCTCGTGTGTGCGTGTGTGTGTGTGTGTGTGTGTGTGTGTGTGTGCAGGGGGTAATCTGCTATTTTAGTAAATTACATTACAACATGTTCACTTCTTTCTTCATGCAGCTCCACACATCAGAAAAAAGCCATATCTTCCCGGTAAACCTTCAGCTGAAGGATAAGCCAGACAGATTCATTGACAGTCCACAGATGATGACAGGTTTGGGCTGAAGATATTTTTCACTCTGCTTTAATTTGGTTAGGTTAAAGGCTCCTAAAAACTAACAAAACACTAGAGTCACAAGAGAGAGAGATTTCAGAGTAGCAGCCGTGTTAGTTTGTATTCGCAAAAAGAAAAGGAGGACTTGTGGCACCTTAGAGACTAACCAATTTATTTGAGCATAAGCTTTCATGAGCTACAGCTCACTTCATCGAGTATCAGATGCATGCACACAACTCACACAAATCTTATACACACAGCTTAATATGCATGAGCATGTGTCCACACAGACCACATGTCAGATACATTTACACCCCCCAGACAGACATGCATACACAGCCGTAGACATAAATCCTGCATACACACACAAGATTACCCTCAGGCTAACACCCCAGTTTAGATGGCTTGCTTGTCAGCAGTGTATAGAACAGAACATTCTGAAATAATAGATCTCAACAGAAAATGTGAAGTGTCTCCCAGGGTCAGTGAAGGAATTTAGCTCAAAGGAGATAAGCATAGATGGGGGAGGGCTCTTGCAGAAGCTTTTATGGGAACTGGGATCAACATTTAATGCATTTTAAAAATTCACTTTTAAAAAAAATCTTGAGAAGGAATAGAATGTGTAAACATAATTCCCCCAGACCCATGCTGTATCTCTGGGAAAAATACAAGGGTTCTTTGAAAAGCTCCTTGCTGCATCAGCAAACTAAACAAGGAGCAAAGAATTCAGATTAAAAGTGCACCGAAAGCAGTGGGGGAGTAGTGGAGCCCTACTCTAGTGGCTTGTCTGCTCGGTGATGTAATGCGCACCACAGGGGTCTGGTTTCTAAAGTGCACTAACATGTTGCACATTAATTGGTCCATGTAGACTCTGCTGGTGCGCACTAAAAGTTCCCTAGAGTGCTTTAGTGTAGCGCTGAAACAGGATTATGTTAAAGCACACTAAGGAGCTTTTAGCATGTACCTACAGGATCTACATGGACCAATTACTGCACAGCCTGTTTAGTGCGTTTTAGTGCATTACCCCATATGTAGACAGGCCCCTTGATTAGGGCAGAACAAGCTCAGTAGACTGGCCTGCCAAGACTTAATGTTCACGTGCTGACTGCCTCCTCTGTCCTGCCTCTCTGCCTTTGCCATGCTTTGAACTCTCCAGCTAAACCTGTGCTAATGTTGCATGTAGCCTCTATGAGGCAGGTTCTTCTCTCACTTACACCAGCTTCACATCATTGTGACTCCAGTGACTTCATTAGAGTTACTTCTAATTTACGTTGGTGTGAGAGGAGAATCAGGCCGTTTGCATGAGTTATAGTGAGAACATCCTGACTAGGCTGAGAAACACTGAAACACATCTATTATAAGCCTGGACAGACAGATTTCCTGGTAGGATATGGCAGGGTGCAAGGAGGCATCTTGCAGGGGAATCAGGCAGTGGGGAAAACATTGAAAACTCAGTATCGGGGGAGCATGAGTGAGAGGTTCCCAGGGGCAGAGTTCCCTGCTGGAGGGGATCAGGATGAAGGCACTTTGATTTCTTGAACTAATCTAGGTGGTGAGTAACAGAGGGAAAGGGCACTGAGCTGGGGTCACTTCTTTTCATGATAGAGGATGAGTCTCCAGATGAGTGTTGTTGGGTTCAGAAAAGTCAGAGAGGGGAACACCTGTAGCCTCCTAAATCACAGAGTCCATCAAAGAGCATTGAATCCACATCCATAGTTGCATGGAGGAGTGGTTAGTTTATGCGGCCCAAGTTTGGATTCAAGTTTGCATAACTTGAATCAACCCCTCTACCAACTAACTTCTCTGGTTCCACTCTACCTTAATCAGATTGGTACATTTGAAACTACAGAGAGGTTTACAAAAGCAATTGCAGACCAAATGTATGGGGCCAGTTACACAACAGTATAACTCCTCTTATGGCCTTGGTCAAACTACTTTTGATTTTCCCCACTCTCGCTGATTTTCCCTACCTTTCTTTATCAGTCATTATTCTAAACCATGTTCCTGTCTCCGAAAATATCAAAGAAAGTGTAACCCATTACCTTAGTCTTAATAGTGCCCAGTGTGACACACTAACTCAGGGAGCTAAACCAGCAATTCTTGCATGGAAAATGGGAGATTTGCATGCATAATTGTGAAGACTCAATAGCCTAAGCATAGGTGGATTATTGCATTACGTGGGGAGCTGGGAAAGGGCATTGAACCCCAGACAAAAAATTGACAACAATTTGGTTAAGTGGTTAGAGCAGGGAGATAAGAGTCTTAGGTTCTCTTCTTGTCTCACTTCTGACTTGCTCTGTGACTTTAGGCAGATTGCAGGGGCCTATGTTTTCAAAAAAGTTCATATATTTTAGAGGTCTCCATTTCAGAGTGTTCAGTTTGAGACAGCCAAGGTCTGATTTGGTGACATGCTAAGTATACACAATTCCAGCTGAAGTCAGTAAGAGCTATGCATGCCCCTGGAACCAGGCCCTATATCTTTCAAGTAGGGTGCGCCAAAGCAGAGGAACCCAAAATCAGTGGGCACTTTTGAAAAGGTAGCCTTTTGGTGCCTCAGTTTCTCTTCTGTAAAGGGGTGATGGATCTGCATATGAAGGCTGGGGGGATTCATTAATTGTGTGATAAAGTTCTTTGATATTCTCTCTGGTGAAAAGTGCAAGAGAAGTGCCATTCCTGAGTATGATTATTTCTGTGTTTTACACGTTCCTGCAAACATGTGTGGGTTTGAGGGAATGGGGAAGTGAAAATAGTGTTTCCTGAACATGTCTAATGGTTGATTCATAGGATACCCACATTTCAACGACTAAGAGCTTGAGGCAGAGGTGAAAGTAAGCCAGTACGCCCTGGTATGGCTTAGCGGGACCGGCTTTCCCAGATGCTAATTTAAAGCCCTGGGGTAGCGGCGGCAGAGCCCCAAGCCCTTTAAATCTCTGCCTGAGCCCTGCTGCCAAAGCCCTGGGGTAGAGGTGGCGGGGCTCTGGCGGGGATTTAAAGGGCCCCGGAGCTCCAGCCACCGCTACCACCCCAAGCCTTTAAATCTCCACCTGAGCCCTGCTGCCCGAGCCCTGGGGTAGTGGTGGCGGGGCTCTGGCAGGGATTTAAAGGGCCCCAGAGCTCCCCGGCCCCTTAAATCCCCTCCAGTCCTGCCACCGAAACCCTAGGGTAGCAGCGGCGGGGCTCCGGAGGGGATTTAAAGGGCTGGGGCAGTAGCGGCTGCTGGAGCCCCAAGCCCTTTAAATCTCCGCCTGAGCCCTGCTGCCGAAGCCCTGGGGTAGAGGTGGCGGGGCTCTGGCGGGAATTTAAAGGGCCCCGGAGCTCCAGCCGCTGCTACCACCCCGAGCCTTTAAATCCCCGCCTGAGCCCTGGAGTAGCAGCGGCGAGGCTCTGGCGGGGATTTAAAGGACCCCGGAGCTCCTGGCCCCGCTACCGCCCTGGCCCTTTAAATCCCCGCCTGAGCCCTGCTGCCTGAGCCCTGGGGTAGAGGTGGCGGGGCTCTGGCGGGGATTTAAAGGGCCCCGGAGCTCCAGGCCCCGCTACCACCCTGGCCCTTTAAATCCCCACCTGAGCCCTGATGCCCGAACCCGGGGGTAGCGGTGGCAGTCGGGAGCCCCCAGGGCTCCTCAGTGATTTAAAGGTCCCAGGGCTGTGGTGCAGTAGCGGCAGCTGGAGTCCTGGGGTGATTTAAAGGGCCCCGGGCTCCCAGCTGCCACTACCGCAGCTGGAGCCCTGAGCCCTTTAAATCAAGATTTAAAGGGCCCGGGGATTTAAGGCCCTGCCTCTTCCGGTTAAGGTCATGCCTCTTCGGGTTGAGGCCACGCCCCCTTCTCAGGACTCCGGCATACCGGTAAGTCCTCTAACTTACTTTCACCCCTGGCTTGAGGGTTGAGAAGGTTACTTAACCTGGGAATCAGCTAATAAAGAGGAAAGCACTGTAGGAAAATCATTAGGAAGCAGAGACAAGCAGACCTAGTGGGAGCAGTGAGTCAAGAAAGCTCATAGCTGCTAAAGGGAAGGAAGGGGAATGTAAACATTGTACAGAGCATTGTAACGATTAGATTTTTGTCACAGAAAATGGAAGCAATATGATTGCTTTGCAGCAGGATGGAATCAGTTGTGCCGAGCTGCTTCCCATGTGGATACTGAGAATTAGAAAAATGTAACATAAACTGACAAAAGCGTTGTTTTTTTAATGCTAAATCATATTGTAGTGGGAATGAGTGCCCAGTACTTCTGGGAAATCCTTAGGATCACAGCCAAGGCCCCTTCAGCTTGCTCTATGTGCAAACCGTCCTGCTCGCCTGTTGGATTTCATATGCTATATGAGTTAGTATATATATTTGGCTTGGTGTTTGATTGTATAAAGCTAAGCACAGTCATGGAAGACCCAGGCTTGGGAACTCACACTGTCTTCTGTCTCCTGTGGTTTAGTGGAGGTCTATAACTGTGCAACTGGAAGCGCAGACTGTTCTCAGTGCCTGGGGAGAGAGGACCTGGGGCACCGATGCATCTGGAGTGAGAGCAACTCCCTTTGCAGACTAAACACTGAATCCCCACAGATCCCAGTCATGTGTCCTGCTCCAGAGATTAGGAAGGTAAGACTTGAATGCAGCAGAGAGAGCATTCTGCTGGTCAGCATCACTCCATATAATGTAACAAACAACACAGCCCTGAGTTTCAAAACCAAGGGGAAGGTCACAGGTGTAGCATCTACTACCAGTCATTCAATGGGGACAGCTGAGAAATCGTGCTTTATCCTTGATGCAAGATGAGCTCGAGACTGGCACCGTTCTGTTAACCAATTTGTTATGCTGCCCATTCACCTGAAAACTCCAGACTAGCTCCAGATGCTATCTAGGTATCACTCTAGTGGGAAAAACAGCGCTTGTCAGACTCTCCAAGGCCATGTGTTGTTTTGGGGAGATGGGAAAATCAAACGGATTCATGCTGAGTGATTTTTCAGAATTAACCAGAAGATTCATTAGCTAGGAATAGTCATTAGAATGGGTACAGATAAAATAATAACCTGCACCCAAACCCCCATCCACACATGCCCTGAAGCTATAGTGAGGTTCACAGTATCTGGAACATCTCTAAAACACACTGACATAAAGTTCACTCAAAGTCTAGATCTGGATCCCAACTTTCCCACTGTTCTGGGATGTTCTGGAATCCTGGGTTTTGATTAGAGATAGGGGACTAGCCACCAACTTCCACTCCAGATGCAGAGTCCCAGAGAAGAGTGTGTGTTTGGGAAATACCAGGATCAACTTCATGGGAAGGGCCAAAAATCTGGAGAGCAAAGATCCTACGGAAAATAGCTAATGAATCCACCAAAGCAGGGGACGAGCATACAGCTATCCGCTCATAAGCAGAGTGCTGTAACATTGTGTGTATGTATTTTGTGTTTCCCATAACCCATTCCATCTTGTCACTATCACAGGCCCAACAGTGGGAAGGGAATGTTCTCTGATGAGCCTCCCCCCGCCTACATATAAAATATTATCAGCTCCTTGCCAAACAAATAATGGAAACAAACCACAAGAATTCGGGTTTCAGGATGTCACGGGATTGTGATGCTATTTCCTTAGCAGACACTGGGCATTGAATCTAAATCCTCCATCACAGAAACATGCCAGCTTTGCTGTAGTGTTTACAGAGTCATCCTCAGGAGAAGAAGAACAACTGTATAGGGAAGGGGCACTGAGCATAGTAGTGGAATATTATCAGCCGTAACCAGCTTGGCGGAAGAAGGAGCCTCCGTTCTTGACCTTCCACCCCCTGGCTTACGTCATGTTGTGTTGGCAGCAGCAACAGTGAGGGGCAAGCTGCAGCCTCTCCAAATACACTCTGAGAAAGGTTGATGTTACCAGGCAGCTTTTGCTGGCTTTATTTGTTGATAAGTTTGTTAAATGTAAAGGGCCTTTTCTAAGGGCAGTGTATTTAACTAGACCAGATGAATAACGAAATCAAAGCAGCCAAGTGGCTCACTGCAAAACAGACAGTAACAAAGCAGATCTCCCATGGATATGCAGTAAAATGACAGCCTGCAGCCTTTCCGCTGTTTGCAATGGTCCCATCCCAATGAAGCAGAGTGTAATATTCAATTGCGACAAAGTCACAGTGTGATTCAGTAGGAGGCAGTCTGCTCTCTGACTCATTCAAGGGATCAGTGCCCAAGTACGACATTAGGGGAGGGGTACTTGTTCCCTGGCCAATGTCCAACTCATTATGTATTCGTTTGTTTATTTGTTGAGCCTAGAGGCCCCCAGTCAAAGGTCAGGACCCCATTGTGCTAGGCATTGTCCACACACATAATGAAGGGATGGTCCTTGCCCCAAAGAACTAACAGTCTCAGAAGATTCTGCTGCTCCACTCTGTCTCCTAAATTGTTGTGCAGAGTTGCTGTGTTTCTCTCCAGAGGTGGCTGCATTTTCAATGGCAGCTGCAGTGATCTCTGAGCCCACAGAGGGCACCAGAGTCACCCGAGAATTGTAAGGCCTTTTTTTCCCACAAAGCTCCTGCAGGAAGAGCACGCAGAGGGGGCCCATGCATGTGAAGCTGAAGTGGCAGAGGCAGGACAGAATCAGATTAAACAGAGTGTGCGCGCGCACACACACACACACACACGAGAGAGAGAGATGACTTTGGAATCAAATCAAAAGGCTTTTCCGCAGTTCTGTTTTAACCCATTCCCCTTTTCCTTTGGCTCCTTGGCAGATTGAGCCCCTGAGTGGGCCCCTGGAAGGAGGAACTCTGCTCACAATAAGAGGAAGGAACCTGGGCCGTAGGTTCAGTGATGTCGTTAATGCTGTCAAGATAGGGAGTGTGAGATGTGCACCACTCTGGGACAGATACATGGTCTCTGAGGCGTGAGTAACTCAGGCTGAGCCACTGAAAATCAGGAGATTGTGCATAAGGATTGTTTATTTTTTCCCTTTTTCAGTTAGCCAATTCCCCCCCTTCCCCTGTGATGGGGAAACGGCTGGCTGGGTGACGTTGATAGTGACCCATTCAGTTATGCATGCATGCACCCATAGTGGGGACTGATAGTTACCAGCATTGAGCTGCTTTTCAAGCTAATGAGGCAAGTTTGGTGGGGACTTAGTTTTTCTTCCCAGTGTCTACATGACATACAACCCCACCCCTACAATAGGCACTAACTGGCCACTCCTTAGCAGTCTCCACCAAAGACTGAATGGGCCAAGGAGACTCCCAGAGAAGGGCTGAGGCCCCTTGGTGGGATGGTGTGGGGGAAGTGTGCACAGCTGCTACCTGCAGAGAACCTGTTCAGAGACTGAATGGAGAACTTTGCTCCCCCGAGCTGTCAAACCGTTGGCCTTCATTACGCGTCATGTAAGTACTGTCTCACTTCATTATTTTATAGCCTTCCCCATTATCACCTCCAGGCTTGAGAGGAAAGCTGAGGTGATTGTCTCCAGACTCCTTGGGAGTGAAATCCTCTACAAAAGCCTCAAAGCCCCTTTTCCCCTAGCCAACAGAGATGGTTATATTAGGCTGTGAACCAAGGTCTTGAAGAGCAGCAGGTCAGACAGCCCAGAATGCCCATGCTCTGAGGTAGAGTCTCCTGGCACCAACAGCTCCATGCCTGATTGACAAAGAACTAGATTTTGCCCCTCATGCTGGACTAGCTGGACACTACTAATGAGAAGCTCCACCCATGCTCTGCTATTCAGCTGAAAGCAAGAGCAGGTACTAGCTAAATAACAGTGCCTTCTAGGGATCCCTGTACAAGGCCTAATATATCTGTGAGACCAGTATTGTTTGTTGAGCCTTTGGCTGTGTCTCCACTGAGCTTTTCCTTAAAATATCCCTCCGCAGAACTATTGTGGGGGCAGCGCAGTGGAAGCTGCAGTGTAAACAGTGGGCAGACGTTCTTTCCAGTGTTGCCTTACCCTCCTCAAAGCGCCTATAGACAATGTGGTGGTAAAAATGCAGGGGGCTGGTCTGTGCTAGCACTGCCACCATTACTAGGCCCACTGGAGCTGCAAATAGTGCAATGATGGCGGATTGCAAGGGAAAGCTCAGTCTTACTTAGCTCTGCTCTCTCTGTTCTGACCATGTGCCTCCTCTCTTTTTCCATCTCTCTCTCTCTCCTGCAGGATTGTGTGCCGGACTGGAGAAGCTCCCTCTATATTTTCCGATGTAGTGACAGTTAACGTGAGCAGGGAAGGGAAATCAAGGGAGCGATACTCTTATGTGGTAAGTTGCCACCATCTCATTGAGCCCAAATTCATCTCTGGTGAAACTCTGATGCTCCACTGGCTTACATGAAGGAAGAACCTAGCTCACAGAGTCATGAGCCATCAGCGATGTTTTCAGCTATTCACTTTATGAGCCTCAGTCTGGCTGACTTTAGCTCCCTGTATCAAAACAAAATGCCAAGAAAGGGCTTCTGTTTCTTTCCACTCTGCATGTTAGCCCTCACATCACCATTTCCAGCCAGGAGAGGGGCAAGTTCCCAGAGAAGTTTGCCAACATTCCCATCATTCTCTGTCCATATTCTTTCCTCCTTGCTTTCAACAGCAATCCCACGGTATGTGCACAGTACAAGGTAGATAGTCTTGGGGAGCATAGGATCTCCCAGTTCTCTTCCTCAGCTTCTTCCTGGCTTCCATTTTGTTAGTGTCACCATAGCCCAGGGGTGGGCAAACCTTTTGGCCTGAGGGCCACATCGGGGTTCTGAAACTGAATAGAGGGCCGGGTAGGGAAGACTGTGCCTCCCCAAACAGCCCGGCCCCTGCCCCCTCCCTGCCCCCTCCCACTTCCCGCCTGCTGACTGCCCCCCCTCAGAACCCCTGACTCATCCAACCCCCCCGGTCCTTGTCCCCTGACCGCTCCTTCCTGGGACCCCCCGCCCCTAACTGCCCCCCCGAGACCCCACCCCCATCCAACCCCACCTGCTCCCTGTCCCCTGACTGCCCCGACTCCTATCCACACCCCCATCCCCTGACAGGCCCCCCGGGACTCCCACGCCTATCCAACCCCCCTGGTCCCCGTCCCCTGACCGCCCCCCGGGATCCCCTGCCCCTTATCCGATTCCCCTCCCCCGCTCCCCGCCCCCTTACCATGCCGCTCAGAGCACCAGGACTGGCAGCCCAGCTCTGAAGGCAGCGCCCTGCCAGCAGCAGCACAGAAGTAAGGGTGGCAAAACCATACCATGGCATCTTTACTTCTGCGGTGCTGCCTGCAGAGCTGGGTGGCCAGAGAGTGGCAGCTGCTGACTGAGGGCCCAGCTCTGCAGGCAGCAGCGCAGAAGTAAAGGTGGCAATATCATACCACGCCATCATTGCCTCTGTGCTCCTGCTGCTGGCTCTGCCTACAGAGCTGGGCTCCCAGCCGGCAGCCACCGCTCTCCAGCTGCCCAGCTCTGCAGACAGCACCGCCACCAGCAGCAGCGCAGAAGTAAGGGTAGCAATACTGTAACCCCCCCTACAATAACCTTGTGACCCCCCCACAACTCCTTTTTGGGTCAGGATCCCTACAATTATAACGCCATGAAATTTCAGATGTAAATAGCTGACATCATGACGTTTACGATTTTTAAAATCCTATGACTGTGAAATTGACCAAAATGGACCATGCATTTGGAAAGACCTTAGCTATGTGACTTCACAGACAAGTACTTAGGCCCAGATTTTTAAAGGTTAGTTGTGTGCAGGTGTAGTTGTCAGCTAACCTGTGTGATGTGTAGCAGGTGTTTCTCAAGACCTCTTTTGGTTAACATTGTTCAAGCCCATGGAGATGGTCATCCTTCTCTAGTGGTCTGAAAGAGACCAGTGCTTCTCTTACCTTTATGACCAAGTCACAGGTCAAACCCATTAGTTAGTATCCCGATGCAGTTTAGAGCGAGCCAATTGGAATGATTCGTATGCCAAGTGCATGCTACTTTACTATAGTTCTTTGGGTTTGTGCTGTGGTTTTGATTGGAATAGAGTATATAATTGTCCCAGCTTCTAGAGGCCTGAAATAAGATGTCACCTGTCATTACTTCCAGCAGGTTGATTTTGGTTCCCCTCCAGCTCAGTGGAAGTGCACTGGGATCCTAGTGTCAGTAGGTTCAGGTTCCAGTAGGTGTTAGATTTTCCACATCCAAAATGTCCCACAAGGGCGGAGCTAGCTGGGTGAGAGGCATATTCATGTGATGTGATATAAGGGTAGTGCAGACTGCAAATGCTGGTAAGATCCAGTTGCTTTTTCTGCAGAGTTTGGGATTTCTAGAGAATCATGAGTCTCCAGGATGTGTCTGTTGTAATCGAGAAAAGTAGACCTCACAGCACATCAGCTGTATTGGTGACACAGAGGTGAAAGAGGGTAAGGAATGGAGGCAGATGTGCTCTTTCTTTTTAGGTTGTTTTTGTTGTGTATGAGAAACATCTGCAAAAGCAACACCAACGAAAGAAAGAAAATCAACTGCCAGCACCCTGAGCTGCATTCATGAGAGCCCTACATTCCTAGCCACTGACCAGACTTGTGTCTGTGGCTACACCGCTAGGCAGAGAAAACAGGAGGAGCCATTTTTCTGTTCCTCTCACAGGAAGGAGGCTGTCTCATCATCAGCTGCTTCCCTCAGCCGGGGCTAGGAAATGGAACAAAAAATGTGGAGACTGAAATCCCGGGGTCAGGACCTGAATGTATGTAAAGAAAAGATTGGGTTAAATAGTGCCCTACAAAGTGTTGGGTATTGCAGCTGAAACAGCAACTGTGTTTCGCCCCAGAGGTAGCTGCATTGCACAGCTGAGCGATTTGATTCCTCTTTGTCAGTTCTGCTCTCACGTATGTTAGGGTAAATATGGAGTGTAAAACAGCTCTCACCATGTAAAACTGGCCTAGGTGAGATCTGAATTCCAGAACTGCTAGTGATCTACCTGAAAATATCAAAGACTCCCAGAAAATCCTTTGTAAGAAGCTGAAATGGCTTCCACAGGGATTGTTCTGTTCTGAGGGTTACAAAGTCCTAGTTAGGAACACATAAAAGAGGGGGAATTCATCTCTACTTTAACTCCATTGAGCTTGCACCAGAGAGAAATTTGGCCCTTTGATTGTGCCAGGGCGTTCTTGCCAGGGCATTCTAGCCAGGTCCCTGAGTAGAGCTGAACTTTCAAGAGTTACTGTGGAAAGTAACAATGCTACCAGCTGGTGATAAAGCTGCAAGTGACAGACCCCAGCTAATGGGGTGGGATTGGGCTGAGAGCTTGAGGGGCTTGGTGGGCACAAATAATCCTCTATGTTATATTTTATACTATATCTTTTAATATATGAGGGAGGAGCCCCATGCATGGGACAGCTGCCTAAAGGCTTTGATCCATTTAAATTAACAAACTAAATACTGTAGAAATGGAAGACAATCAGAAACCCCAGGGGAAATGGCTATAGAGGAATACAATCCATCCCAGTGTGTGTGACAAGGACAAGAAGAACTTGTAATATAGCAGGACAGTACGGCTGGAATTAACAGGAAAAGACATTAGTACCATGGGACAGTAAGCGGTTTAACAATATTTGCTGCTATCAGCTTGCGTGTATTTTTCTCAGTAATATACAATGTCTGTAGTAGGTTTGAGGTCTCCACAGTATCGTATATGCTCTGCAACCCTGCACATCTGGTTCCTCAAGGATGTTGTAGCTTTTTTACAGGGAACCACAGAATGCTCTGTAAAATAATTTAAAACTTATTTTTCATGCCCTGTGTACTGTTCATGCCCAATGTACTGTTCATGTTCCTGCCAGGGCAGGGAAGCTACCCAGTGAACTTGCTTTTGGAACTGTATATGGGAGCCACATGGCATCCATTGTGTTCTCCAAATTCTATTGGGCACCAAAGCCTTGAACCTTGAATCTCAGTAAAATTTCCAAGGGGCTGCAAATATAAATAATGCACTTGTTAATTTCAGTTGCTTCCAATGGGGAGAGAGGAAGGCAGAGGGAAACGCTGAGGGGCAAACCAACTCAGTGGCTTCCCTGCTGGGAGCTGTCACCCCTAGAGATCTGGGTTTGAATCCTGACGCAGGGAAATGAATTTGATGTTTGATTATCCAGACCCAGATGGATGCATGCCCAGATCACAAAACCACCATCCAACAAAGCTTTATAGGTAGCCTCCCTCTCAGGTGGGAGTTGGACCAAAGGAGATGTTTTCCTTATTGATTGGACACAAGCCATTTAATTCGGATCTGGATCCACACAGTCCCAAGGTTCAAGGGAATTTGAATTCAGGGTTCTGGTTTGTGCCTATCTGTGGTTTTTAGACTAGGAGTCAAGTATATCTGTAGATTGGAGGCCTGGAGGGTGGCTCTGCTCTTCACTTCATAGAGGTGTAAGTAGCCTGTGTGATTTGGTCTCTCCCTTTGTTTGGTAAACGAGCCAGCTAGATCTTTATCTGTGGTGGTGGTGTTACAGCACTGGCAACATCTGACTAAATGGAGCTCGTGTCCAGATTACCACATTATGGGGTTATTGGGGTTAGGAAACTGCTGAAAAATCTCACCTTTCTTTCCCCTTTCTTTTTCTAGCTCCCTGAGGTGCAGTCCGTGGCTCCAAGTGCTGGCCCTAAAGCTGGAGGCACCAAAGTAACCATCAGCGGGAGTAATCTCAGTGTAGGATCTGATCTCCGTGTCCTGGTCAATAGCACTAAACAGTGCACAGACCTCGCGTAAGTGCTGTCTGGAGATGACCCGTGTTACTGTGTTATTGGGCTGGCACTTGGGACTTGCTGTAGATGCACCAATGAGCAGGAGTCTAAAAGAGCCTCAGCTAGTAGGAAGGATCATATTGTTATAGCAACTGACCAGAGAGTTGGCGTTTAGAGAGAGTCCATTGAGCACTGCTGCCAGCTGGCATGATGGCTTACGGCCAAGGAGCCAATGACACCTTCCTAAAAGTAGCATCCAGATTTATCCTCTGAGCTGCCCCCTCCTCCATCCCAGTTGTCATGAGCAGTCTTGTGCTTTGCCAGTGTGGTAACATTGAGTTGTCATGTGGCCACTTGACTTAAGGATGTAACACTGAGTTGTCATGTGGCCACTTGACTTAAGGATGTAGCGAGTTTCTCCTGTAGGACAAATGCAGGAAGTTGACAGTCATAGTTATCATTGAGGTGCAGTGGCTGCAATCCAGCAGTGGCAGAGGTGA
Organism: Chelonia mydas; assembly: GCF_015237465.2. Classification (NCBI taxonomy): domain Eukaryota; kingdom Metazoa; phylum Chordata; order Testudines; family Cheloniidae; genus Chelonia; species Chelonia mydas. The sequence continues at coordinate 18,621,861 of NC_057853.1, read as the reverse complement.
TAAGTACAGTTGGTAAAGTACTCTGGGTCCTATGTAGTCTTGTGGTTATACACACAGCCCTAGGAGTTAGGTTGTCCTGCTTCTAGTCCCAGCTCTGTTAGATACTTGCTATGGGACCTTGATCAAACTGCTTAAGCTAAAAAAAAATGTAAAGTGTCCAATAATTTTAAATCTACTTATTTTACACAAATTCTATATATATTTTAACCCCAGATGAAATAAATTCAGCCATTCTGTGCATGCACCTTTGCTGAGTAATCATGTGGTCTTGTTACAGGGTCCACTGTCTGTCCTTTGCCATCCCCACCCCACAGTTTTCTTGTCTCAGTGTTGCATCTTATGTCATTTCAGTTGTAAGCTTCTCAGGGCAAGGACCTTATGCTGTTTATTGTACTGCAAGGCACACTATTTGATGCTGTAAAAATAACAATGTTGGGTGCCTCCGTTTTGGGGTGGCCACTTGGGAACACCAAGGTGTCTCACGTCAGGTTGCCAAAAGAGGAGTCACCCCAAATCAGCTGCCAGTTTTTAGATCATTGGCCTCGGTTTCCTCATCTGCGAAATGCTGATGTTAGTACCTCTCCCATGGGAATGGAAATTGTGAGATGAAATCCATTGCTGTTGGTTGGTGCTTTGTGATCCTCCAGTGGAAAGCATCTAGAGTGCAAAGTATTTCCACTGTTAAAGGCACTCTCTAAAGACAAAGCCATTATTGGAGGTGTGGAGCAGCTACATGGCTTTGTGCTGCTTGCTGCACCTGAATGCCAAACCTGAGGCTGTTCACCTCGCTGCCAACACTGGGGCTGTGGGAATAGGTCTCTGCTGCCTCATGTCATGCACTCTTTGTTCAGCTGTTGTGCTCTGCAGCTTGCTATGTCTTTCTCTTTCCAGTCGAACTGCTACCACCATCACATGCACCATGCCGGCTGTGGAGCTCACTATGGCTGTGCGAGTCTGTGTCCAGTTTGAGAACAAGTCTTGCATCAATGATAACATCACGTTCAAGTATGAGAGAAACCCGATTATAACAAATATCAGCCCGACAAGGAGTCAGATCAGGTGAAATGTGTTGAAATGTGTTGTTTATTTTCCTGAATGCAAACATGAATGTAGTACTCCTCAAAGCGAAGAGCTAACAGGACTGGAACAACAGAGGTGCTGCAGGTCTGAGTGAGGGTGCATAGACACAGCTATCTGACCCTGAGATTGAAGTGGGGGTGCTGTTGGTCACAACTGAGGTGCAGAGCTGAATAGTGACCTCAGGGGAAGAATGCCTGAGGATTTTGCAAGTCAGGACTGAGGGCTTTGGCAAAGCAGTGTGGTGTCCCCAGAGTTGGAATACCAGGAGCTATCACAGCTCAGGACTGCGGTGCATTGGCGGAGCTATATTGAGGAGTTATGCAGACACCTGCTGGCTGTGGTCCTAGTTCTAGCCAGTTTCTCTGAAATTCACACGGGAAATGGAAGAAAAGCATTGACTGTCATCCTTAGTAACTTTACTGCCTGTCTTCTTCTACACCTTGTAGGTGCCTTATGGAAGTTCAAGTGGGGGCCTACATCTATACTGCAATAAAACACCCATGGCCGGAACGTCAGCTGGCTCAGGCTGTGGGGCTATAAAATGGGAATGTAGATGTTTGGGCTCTGGCTGGAGCCTGGGCTCTGGGGAGGGCGGGGAGGGTCCCAGCCTCCCCAGGCTGCAGCCCAAACATCTACACTGCAATTTTATAGCCAACAGCCTGAGCCCTGCAAGCCTGAATCAGCTGACATGGGCCAGCCATGGGTGTTTTATTGCAAAGCGGACATACCCTCTGAGTCTTAGGATTCTGACTGGCAATAATACTGCAGGCAATCAACTGAGATTTGTAATTTTGTGTTTAAATGGCTCCTAATGCCACCACTTTTCACTTTTAAAGCATGTTACTTTGGTTTCATTTGTCTCCCCGGAGCCTCTGGACTTCCTGTTGCTTTTGGATTTCTTTGTGAAATCCCAACTCACTTAGCAGTAAAATCTGAAAGTGCAGAGCCTGCGTCTGACCACAGAAATCTGAGAATCCAGCACCTGAGCCTCCTCTCTAAAATGCCATGAAAACAACACCCTCAGAAAGTATGGAGGCTACTATGACTACAAGAGTCCGATGCTATCTACAGCCTGCCCAGCAGAGCCATGACTCAGATCACAAGTGCAATACCAAGGCTACAGGCTGTGTGAGAATGCACATCAATGACACACCCAACCCTCGGCTTCTCACGTGGAGTTTTATCAGTCTCAAGACTGGTGAATGGCAAGAGCTGTATCTAAATGCGGAGTGACAAAATGTAGAGGCTTACATCCAAAAAGTAACCCACCAGGGCATTTCTCATTAAATTGGAATTGTTTTTTAAATTGTTTTTTAAACTTCCTTTGGTTTCCAAATAATACAATGTTGGAAACTTGATGGAAGTTGTTTTTTCCTGGTGTGTACACACCACTCTGTTAATGCAGAGCTACTCACAAGGGTTGGGCTGTGCATAGTGGTTTGTTTTGTAGGGTTACTTGTGAATATTGTTCACACTGATTTGTTATTGTAGGATTATTTGTGAATTCTCTCAATACTAACATGTTGCTGTAGGTGTGATCATGAACTACAAGTAACTCAGCAGATAGCTGGATCTAATTTGGTTTATGGCATTACTAAATTATCAATATGATGAGGAGTAAAATTGTTTTAAAAGGCCGTAGATTCCAAACAATTACATAGACGTGGCAAGAGCCTAACAGGGACAATAAACATAAGTAACAACAACATACTACGATTTATAGCAGTTTTAAGGGCTTAAGAAGGCCCTGACTATAAGGACACTAGACACAAGGCACTGAATATATTGAGCCTGTTGGACATTAGCGGATAAATCACTGCTCACCCCCCACTTCCCAGACTAGTTACTTGATATCGCCATGTCATTAAAGCAAATAGAACATGAAATGGGGGAAATGAAAAGCCACATACAGGGCAAAGCCTGGGTGCAATTGCTGTTCAGCTGAGGACAGGAGCCACTCCTCCCTCTCAGTGAGGCATGTGCCACAGCCATCTCATTGCTCTCTTTAATTGCTTGCACATTGACAGCACCTCATGCCACAGGGAGCAGGTCCAAAACACAAATGAATTGTCACAGGGTTTTTTTTTTTTTCCTAAATCAAAAATAACATTTTGAAAAATGCTGAATTTGTGTCAGTGTAACGGGCTGCTTGGCCCACCCAGTACTTAGCCCTTCTTTGCTAAGCTAAAAAAATGAGTAAGTCCTAATTCATCTAAGTATCGAGCTAGATATGTGCTAACCTTTACATTGCTGGCCCCTGGGTAACCTGCTCTGCTGTAATCATCACATGTTCATTACTGAAACAATATGCTATTCCCTGAATATTTGTGCATTTTCCCTGCCTATATCTGGTTAGTCTGGCAGCATATATGTTGTCAGTGATACCTGCGCTCTCTTTCTCACCTCTTTCTTATTTTCCCAGTGGAGGCAGGATCATCACTCTGAAAGGACATGGCTTTTTGATGGTTCAGAATGTGTCGATGGTGGTTCACAGCATTGGGAAAGAACAAACAGTAAGTGTCCTGCATTAATGCAGCTCAAAGACACTGAACCGGGTTGTCTGCCTGGTGACTGGGGAGGTTCTGAATAATAATCTACCAGCTATAAAAGCACTGGACCTGGTCTCTAACCCTTGCTGCTGATGGGGCTGTAGCTGGGATGAATGTTATGTTCCTTAGCTCAGAAGAATGGCAGACCTAAGTTATGCCCATGCACTGTAATTATTATTATTAATGTTTACAGTGCCATCCTATCTGAGGTTGCTGCAGCTGCTTGAGGGCTCTGGGCCTCTCAGGACATTTGCTGACACATGACTGAGACTTGGGTTTATCCATTTTTGATGCACATGCTCTTTCCTGCTTTCAGAACTGTAAGGTTCACACCGACACTATGATTACCTGCCCCTCTCCAGCTGCCTCCAACCTCACTGTGGGGAGCAAGCCAGCACTGGTGGACTTCTACATCAATGGACGCCTCTACATGGACGACAGGCTGGCTCCCGATGAGTACATGTACCCTGAGGAGGCCCAGCACACCAGCAAGTTCAGCCTGGAGTACTACGCCAACCCCCAGTTCTTCACAGCCAAGAAGGAGAAATGGATCAAGCACCATCCTGGGGAACCTCTGACTCTGGTTATACATGTAAGAGACTAACACAGGGCCTCCTGGATTTTTGGCTTTAAGACTTTACACTGGGATGTCACCATTTTCTCACTGTGAGGTTCTTCAGTGGGTAGGGTGCCTAGATACCATAGCGGGTGATGAGTTCCTTATAAATGCAATAGAGAGAAGGCATGAGGGATGAAAGGAGGGATGGGTGTAGGTAGGGGATAAGGGGGAAGGAACTCTCAGAGGAGTGAACAGTTCATTCCCAAGGGTAATGCTAAATTCTGATGAGCCTGCAGTCTCCTACTGAACAAATTAGGGTGTTGGAGTACGTAGCTTGGCCAAGTGATGCCTTAGAGGGATGGATTATAATACCCTGGTACTGTATTTGAAGGATGTAGCAGCAAGGAGGGAGACAAAGCACTGGATATAGTTGGAACAGACCAAGTGACCAAAGGGTCTTTTCCATATCTAATGTCCATGATTGTGGAGATTGGTTCTTGTAGAAATGGGCTCTGAATTCTTTGATGGCTACTGTGTTAAATTAACAAGGAAGTCAGGGCAAACCAAGACTGAGTGGTTTGGACAATGTACAAGTTTAAAAGCCCTCGTTTGTTGTAGAACGTCCTCACTGAGTGAAGCATACTTCAAAAATACTCTCTTCCTCTCTCTAATCTAATGCAGCCATCCACAAGCTATCAAGCCACCCCGTTTCTCTCCCACCCCATATAGTCTCTCTGATATGTATTTGCCATGCACAACCAGGGCAGATCAAAGACAGTATTTTCCAAGCTTTGCCAGGGCATTTGTCCACTCCATGTGCCACACTGGAGATGGCGAGGGACTGGAAACAGGAAAATGAGGAATGGGTGGAGGTTGGATTTCCCATAGAATGTTGGAAAAATGGAAGATGTCAGCAGGGAGGGAGGGCTTTCCCAGGGCTGGACTGGTGGCAGGAGGTACAGGAAGTTTACTAGGGCTTCCACAAAGAAGCCATTGCAAGTGCGCCTGACGCTCGGGGGACTGACTAATTCACTTTGTTGTCCTGGTTTTGTTTTTGTAATTAGAAAGAGCCTGACAACCTGAGCCTGGAAAGCGATGAGTACCAAGTGAAAATTGGCCTCATTTCCTGTGAGATACAGATTGTTTCAGACAAAGTCATTCACTGCTCAGTCAACGAGTCACTGAGCACATCGGAAAGACAGCTGCCCGTGACGGTGAGTGCCACAAGCCAGGACGGTCTGAGCTTGCAGGATGAGAGCACTCTGTGTCTGGAACTTAATATACCAGGGAACCCTCATGTTAGCCTCAGGATTCCCTTAGCACTTGCCTGCGCAAAGCAATAGGTGAACACACCGCTGGGAACAATTCTGCAATGGCTGAAGAGAGGTGGACTAGATGAATGGAGAGGTCTTTTCCACCTCTCCTCTCTGTGGGTGAAATACTGACCAGTGCTGAGCACCAGCACCTTCCATGGGAGTTACTGGGACTGAGCATCTCTCAGCATTTGGCCTAATGATTCTGTGACATCTAAAGCATGGAGAAGGCAGCCATTTCCTTGCAGGTTCTGGGGTGCTGGCAACCAAATGATGGCACTTGGTCCTGGTGGGTTCATTCGAGAAATGGCGGTTGCACTATAAGCTGTAGAGGGAAGTCCCCCAGTTCCAGCAATGAGTGTAAAATCCTACTGTCACTCGATCCTTCTCCACTAAAAGGTTTTGCTCTGAATGGCCCATGTGAAATGAGTTCAGCAGTTCCCAGCCCAGTTACTGGTGGTCAGGCCCCCTTGTTATCAGCGTCAGCAGACGAGCAGGGATTGAATGGGAATGCAGACCTGAATGCCCCTCTCAGTCCTGTAGTGGCAGAGGAGAAGTGCAGTGGAGGGGGCAGCACTGGGAAGCTCACATTGCCACTGCCCATCTGCAGCTGCTCTGCAGATAAAAAGAGGAATTCAGTCGTCTCCTGGGCCATCGGTCTGGCATCTTTCCCCAGCACTAGATCATCTCACTGGCCTGTCTTGATCTGATGGAACTCAAGGGACAGGATCCAAGGCCGTTCTGATGTCAAAGCAGCTCTCAACTGTTCTTGGGAGGGTTTGTGTTTGTGGCTTTACTATTGTTCCTTACTCCTTTTTTTCCAGAGGGCGTCCCTAATTGTACGCCTTTGCCTTCAGCTTTCACTTCATTTATAGCCCTTGGCTCCTCAGGGGTGAGATTAAAGCTGTTCACAGTTGGAGACAATGTCTCCACCTGTCTCAACCGCCTGAGAACCTATAGCCTTCATCCCAGCTGATTCTTTTTCCAGTAAATGTGTCAATAATAAATTTGCAGGGACGTGTGGCTTAGGGGGTAGGAAGAGCACAGAGGGATTTGAAGAATGTGTGACCTGATGTTCCCCAGAAACAGAGTACTTCAGAAGAAACCCCACTGCTTCTGTGGGGGGAGGCTCCTTATTCATTGCTTATGGCCTTTGTGCTTGACGGTCTATGCAAAATCAAAACAAACAAATGCAGAAGTAGCAGAACCCAGGATTTCCTAAGCCATTGTTAATGAAAACATGAAAAAAATTTTTTTCTTTTTAGTGGGAACTGAAAAATGGGAAATTCTTATTTTAGAAAAAACCTGGTCTTGTGATACACATCTTGCTAGCTTTGGTTTCAACAGCAAGCTTTCTGGTTAATGCCTTGGGGGTGCCCAGAATGTAGATAAACAAGGGAATGATACGTGTTACTAAAGTCACAGCTGGTTATTAGCAGTGTACTGCAGTAGAGGTGCAGCTAGATACTGGGGCAAATCTTTCCATTTGGATGGCTAAATGTGAGTTTCATACAGCTGTCTAAATGGTAGGACTTGCACCCATAGTTAGTTGTGCGTGCAGCTGTTTCTGCACAAAGGAAGGCTGCCCTTTAAAATTGTGGCTCAGTATGGGTGAAATTCTCCTGATCCTGATGATGAACCTTGACTAAGCTTGTCTGCAAGTCTCCCATAAAGTCAATGGAAGTTCTGCCCATGTAGGGAGAGCAGCATGTTAGAGATGTTGCTTTGACAGCAGAATTTTGTCCTACAGCAGAATCGTACTCTACACCCCCACTCTGTGGTAAAGTAAGGAAACCACCGTTTAACCTTGACCCAAATGCACTCCAGCCAATAGACTGTGCCTATAAAAAGGATTTTTAATAGATCTGTACAAAAAATCCAAAAGACCTTAAGGGGCCTTCAAACCCATTTTAGTTCACTGCAGAATCATTTAAACACTGAAACTGGGATTTCTGCTCCTGGCAATAATGCAAATTTGGCCCAGTCTAGCTAGAATAAAAAATCCAGAATGTAAAATGCAGATTTATCTTTCCTCATTAAAACTTTTTTAGACAAAACACATGAAAACCTCACTACAGTGTGTATTGCTTTATAGTGGCTGTCTGATGAACACCCTCAATAGATGCATAAAGCCTGTAAAGGCGCGGGGTGGGGAGCATACGTACATACCTATGTGCTCAAGGAATCTCTGTCTTCTGTAAACATTTTTTCTAATATAAGCAATAAATACAGCTGAAGAGTCCCTTCCTTGCCAGCTACAACAGGGCTATCATATTACTCAAGAACGTTTTACAGCACCAGGGTACTAGTAAAGTTCCTGCCATCGAAAACCACAGATTTTTGACACCTTTTGTAACTGAAATAAATCTCATCTAAAAAACTACTTGGTGGCATATTGGATTCAATAGATGAATAGATAAGAAGGTTAAATGCACTCAAGACAGGACTAAGTCATAACTTGACCATCCCTGACAAGTGTTTGTCTAACCTGTTCTTAAAAACCTCCAATGATGGAGATTCTACAACCTCCCTCGGTAATTTGTTCCAGTGCTTAACTACCCTGACAGTAAGATTTTTGTAATATCCAACCTAAACCTCCCTTGCTGCAATTTAAGCCCATTGCTTCTTGTCCTAACCTCAGAGATTAAGAAGAACAATTTTTCACCCTCCTCCTTGTAACAACCTTTTATGTACTTGAAAACTGTTATCATGTCCCCTCTCAAACTTCTCTTTTCCAGACTAAACAAATCCAGTTTCTTCAATCTTCCTCACAGATCATGTTTTCTAGATCTTTAATCATTTTTGTTTCTCTCCTCTAGACTTTCTCCAGTTTGTCCACATCTTTCCTGAAGTGTGGCTCCCAGAACTGGACACAATACTCTAGTTGAGGCCTTATCAGTGCGGAGTAAAGGGGAAGAATTACTTCTCATGTCTTTACAACACTCCTGCTGATAGATCACAGAAATTATGCTTGTTTTTTTGCAACAGTGTTAAACTGTTGACTCATATATTTAGGTTGTGATCCACTCTGATCCCCAGATCCCTTTCTGCAGCACTCCTTCGTAGGCACTCATTTCCAATTTCGTATGTGTGCAATTGATTGATCCTTGTGGAGTACTTTACATTTGTCCTTATTGAATATCGTCCGATTTATTTCAGACCATTTCTCCATATGGGTTTGTTCAGTGGATCATCATAAGATCACTGCATCCCGCCCTCCTCAAGCTCACTTTGTTTTTTGCTGGAGTTTCTTTCTTCTCATTTCTTTGGAGAAGTGAAACTCAGTTTACAGAAGTGAAACCATGGTATGAGGCCATATTTTCTTTCTTGTAAAGATGCTAGTTTTCCCTTTTATCCCACAAATATTAATGAGTTAAACCCCACAATCCCCTGGGAGGCCAGAGTGTTTGGCCTCCCCATTATACAAGTGGGGAAACTGAGGCACATGGGGATTGCCCGTGGTGTCACAGGAAGTGTGACATATGACCCAGCAATAGAACCAATGTCTCCTGACTCCCTGTCCTGTGCCACAACCACAAGACAATCAGCCCCCCGTTAGTACTATGATTAATTATTTTCATTTTTGATTTTATTTTTGTCTCAGTATCTTTCAATTCTTACGCTTCTCTCACTAACTGATAGCAGTTCTGCATTCACGGCAGGTCTGGGTGGAAAGTATAGTGGAACTGGGTTAAGAATTGTACCTATTTGACTGGAAGTTCTTCAGGGCAGGACTGCCTTTTATTTTGCACTTAGCACAATGCAGCCTTGACCCTGATTCAAGCCTGTAGGCATTACCACAATATAAATGATAACTAATGCTGATGAAAGAAAAGGAGTACTTGTGGCACCTTAGAGACGAACAAATTTATTTGAGCATAAGCTTTCGTGAGCTACAGCTCACTTCACTGAATGCATCCGATGAAGTGAGCTGTAGCTCACGAAAGCTTATGCTCAGATAAATTCATTAGTCTCTAAGGTGCCACAAGTCCTCCTTTTCTTTTTGCGGATACAGACTAACACGGCTGCTACTCTGAAACCTGTCATAATGCTGATGAGGATGCTGGGCGTTGGCCTCATGAGCAGAAGGCTCTTTAATAAGGCTGGTCTCTTAGGTAGGTTTCACTGTGTAAAGTGAATGGGTTTGTGCATCTTAGCCCCATGGACCCCTGCTGGATAGAACCTATAAAATTTGTGTAAAACCTAATGGAGCTTCTCCCTGACTACACTGGATGGTGGCCACTATGTCTTGAATCCACATGAGTTTTACATCTGATATTGCCTGGTAACCAACAGCCTCAGCATCACATGTATGTGTCATTGCGAGCTGGCCAAACGGAGGCCGGGGGCCTGAGCTTGCTATATGTGATTCTCATTTACACCAGTGTAACTCCAGCAACACCACTGAAGTTACTCCTGTTTTACATTGGTGTATGTGGGAGAAAATCAGGCCTGTTAGGTCACACCCTTTCCACACACAGAGCACCTGCAGGCCTGGCCATGAAGAGCAGCTCATGGGCCCTGACATTGGACCCACACATGAGGACTAAAGACGTCTGAGCCAGCAAATTGCCAGTTCTGTTCTTTTGTTGTGATCTTTTGCCCCTGCAAAGCGTTTCCCCCTGTAGCAAGTTCCTGCTGATCTCCTAGTTGCTTGTTAACTACTGGGTGACTTTTTTTCCTTTGTATTCTTCTCTAGATCCAGGTTGGAAAATTCAACCAGACGATTGCTATGCTGCACCTTGGGGGAGGTGAGACAGCGATCATAGTCTCCATAGTCATCTGCAGTATCCTGCTGCTGCTGTCTGTCGTAGGTAAGGGAATGGAACATCCCTGAGCCACACTGATCCCTTCAGCTCTGTGGCATTGCCTTCACACATGGAAGTTTAGATGATTTACACTCCCAACTTTATTTTATATAAGGATGGGTCCCACCCCTGAATTGTGGAGTGTCCACAAGCTGGATCTAGAGCTCAGTTTTGTAGTCTGAGCCCTTCTTTAATTTTAAAGCCCCTTTCTCTGTCACCCAAATTCTTCACAAAGTTAAATAAAATATAATAACTGAGGGAAGGAAAAAATCGAGGGAGGTAGAACTCAATCATGGAGACCCTACTAACCATAGTAAAGGATGCATATCTGGAGCAGACACAACAAAGTCTACCAGTCTGGACATCATTCTTGTTGGAAGTTGTTGAAAACAGATCTGTGTCATCTGGCTAGTTCATCTTTTCACATGCCCAGAATGACTGCAGCAAGAAAAACATTGTGTCATTGAAAATGAAGTGTTTCCAATAAGGATTTCATTTATTTTTAATAGAAGTTATTATATACTTTATTTATTAAATAATCTACTGATCATTGGAAACATATTTCTGGAGGCATAAGAGTGCTGAAGGACACACACGTTACAAAACAGGTGTTAAACCTCTTCACACACAGTTTCATTAATCAGATGGAATTCATTAACATGCAGTAAGTCTGGTAATGTATGTAATGTGCAGGCCTAAATTTAATATGATAGTCGTTGAGTGATCATTTAATTCAAGCTGGTTTGATTTATTTATAAATAATCAGCAGCTGCCTGATCAGATGTGTATTTATTTCATAGTTGTTAAACTAAAAATGAATATTTGTTTTTTCTCTGTGTAGATGTACTTTCACAGTCTGTGTTCTACTGACCTAAACTCCTCTCTACTCCCAGCTTCAGTTTCCTACAGTTTTCTTCTTCACTTGTGGGCCTAACCTTATAAGCTTCCCCCCCCCGCCCTTTTTCTTCCCCAGGCCTATTTGTGTTCTGCACTAAGAGCCGCAGGGCAGAGCGCTACTGGCAGAAAACCTTGCTCCAGATGGAGGAGATGGAGTCCCAGATCCGAGAGGAAATCCGCAAAGGTCGGTAACTGCCACTGGGGAAGGAGGAGGAGAGGTGGGGACGGGAGTGAGGAGGCAAAGGAGCTCCGCTCCTGGAGTTTCCAGATTTCTTTTGCCACAAAACTGAAATCGGACTTGTAAGAACCCAGCAGGGGTGTGTGCAAGGAAAGGAGCTTCCTTCACCTTATACTCACCCACACAAAAGTAGGGATGCCCATTGAGTAATCTGATTGAAACAGCCTCTCTTCGTGCTTTATAGTAGTGTTAAAAGCCCAGGAGCTACAACCTGAATTTCTGTAGCTTCCTTTCAATCGCCTGGGCTATGTGGGACTTGTGAGCAAGGTGTACTTCTCAGTGGGAGGAAGCATGGCATAGTCGTTGAAGCACAGACCTGGGAGTCAGGAGATCTAGCTCTAGAGTTCTCAGCTCTGCCGCTGTCTTGCTGTGTGGCCTTTGGCAAGTCACTTAATCTCTGCGCCATCCATTTCTCTAGCTGTAAAGTGGGGATAATGATATGTATGAGATCACATTAATGTTTAGAAAATGCTTTATGAGCCTCCAGTGCCGGGAGCTACAGAAATGCCGTATGTTACTGCTTGGAGAAACAGTGGATAAGAGCTTCAGGTGCCTTCACTTACTGTCTTCTCAGTCTGTGACTCTCCATAGAATACACTGGAACCCTTGTGTTATAGACCAAACCCTGCAGGGCCTTTGTTTTGGAGGCAGTGGGAGTCTCGCCTGAGTAAGAACTGCAGGGTTTGGTGCACAATGCTGACAGTTAAGCCCCAGATACAGTCCATTGCCTCCCAGGGAAAAGGTTATGAAGAGGCAGAGATGATGAGTATGTTGTATGCAAATGCCAGGCTTGTCACTCCTCTGCTCTGGCTGTTAGATTATTTCAGCCCTTTCAGTTTTTTGGGTTTCTTTGGATCAGGTTTTGCTGAGCTTCAGACTGACATGACAGACCTGACCAAGGAGTTAAACCGCAGCCAGGGGATCCCGTTCCTGGAGTACAAGCACTTTGTGACACGGACATTCTTCCCCAAAGTAAGACAGTCCCACATTTCATACACACCTAATCACTCAAATTCCTTCTCAACTAAATCATGGCTCTGTCTTCTCCCAGTAAAGGTTTACAGTACAACACAGTTATTCAGCTGCTATCATTTATTTCAGCCTTAATCATCATAAAAACCGTAGCCACAGCACCTCGGGCTATGAAACAGGGTCAGGCCTCGTCAGTACTTGGATGGGAGCCTTGCTTTGGTGAGACACTCCCCTCTGAGTCAATACTGAACCAGTGCACGAGCAGGGTGTGACTGGGTGCCGCCATGCTGCTGCAGGTGCTGTCTCTGAGATGAGAAGCAAAATCAAAGATCTCCTTAGCTGTGCGGTTTGAGACACCTCTACTGTGCCAGGTGCGACTAACTGAGCCCAGGCATGGTTTCACTCCCAGGGGAAGAGACTGAGGTGGTATCCCACTATCATTCCACCTGGGGAGGGTCCTCCAGAGGATGTGGAGAACTTGTTTCACTGAGATGCCCCTCAGGGCACAAGCAGATAGTGCTCACTGTCCTTAAAATTCCCTTGGCACTTTTTCACAGGTGGAAAAACAATATCCCCAGTGTCCTGGCCCAGTTCCAGTCTGCGTATCGAATTCCCCCCCTCCAGTTTCACACCAGACACGATGCAATCCTTACTTCCAGTCATCAGCTGCTTTGGAGTGTGCTGTGCACTGTTAAGTAGCTGCCATATTTCAGCCCAGAAGTAATTACATTTCTGTGGCGGAGAGTGAAATGATGATTTTTGTTTGCAATTTTTGCCAATTACTATTAATGTTTCTAAGATGTCCACCCCTGTGTGTACCTGGGCACTACACTCTTTAGGATGTAGGCTGCTATATGAATGTAAGATATTTCAGTATATTTCCATTCTACTTCAAAACTTAAGTTTAAACACCCCATAGTCCTCTACCCTGACTTATTCCCCTGTAATTCTTTCTCTACCAAGATTCTGTAGATGTCATATTAGTCTGTTCATAATCTCCTTATTGTAACAATCTTGTTCTGCTAAGACATCTGCCTACCCCTGACTTTTGTGGCGTCTGTTCGTTCACAAGGCTCTGGCCAAGTTTTTAAAGGCTCTGTTAAAGCATACCAAAGTGTTCCTTCCTGATGGGTGGCCTCACATCCCGATGACATTACTGTTCATGTCTCAAACAATGTTGCCGTCTCTGAGTGTGGTGAAGAATCCGATCTTGCTTACCCTTTTCTCCACATGGCTCTGTTTTATTGCAGTGTTCCTCGCTCTATGAGGAGCGTTACGTTCTGCCTTCCCAGCAGCTCAACTCACAGGTCGGGTGTCAGGTCCAAGAAACGCATCCCTTGCTGTCGGGAGAATGGAAAGTGAGTAGCCCAGAGATAAACAACTGCAATTCACTGTCACGAACCATAGTCTTATTTTTTTATATCAAAGCTAGTAAATAACAGATTTTTCGGTATGCTGGCAATTCCAGAAACGTTGGCAGGTGTTGGGGGCAAGGGGAATTTCAGGTCAAACTGAAAACAAATGTTTTTGAAATTTTCAGCTAATAGAAAAGTCAAGAAAAAAATTCATTTTGGGTCAAACAAAGTTTTGCTCAACTCAAAATGAAATGTTCTGTTTTGATTTTGAGCTTACTTTTACATTTTATAATTTAAAAAAAATAAAGTTAAAGGAAATTTTTAAACAAATAGTCATTTTGAATTAAAAAATCTAAATATTTTGTTTTGTAAATGTCAAACCAAAACCTTTCAAATTTTTCACAATTTGATTTTCATTGTTTTTCCAACCAAAACAATTCTGCAAAATCAGCCCGAATTCATTAAATGTTTTGGTGTCACCAGATTTGCATTTTTTGCCTCCCAAAAATTTTCACACAAGCTCAAGCTTACGTCCTTTTTTGTGATGCTTAAAAAGATGTTTGCATACGCCAAACAGCCAGAAAAACAAGGCGTGTCAGCTGATCAACCTTTGCTGATGATAGGAGACAAAAGCTGCTGAACTTCGGCTCTGTGGCTGCAGAATCACAGCTGACAAGATCATCCCTAGGCTTTCCTAATGGGAGGTTTGCCATATTTTCCCAATTTCAGTCTACAGTCTCTTTGTAAATGAGTTTGAGAGCGACTCCCGCAGGCCCAGATGTAAGTGCAGTTGCTGCACATTCCCCCACAGTCAATTCTTATCTAGATAAGAAACATACATCAGATGGGGTTCAGGGAGAGAGAATTCCAGCCGAGTGTTTTTACACTTGCCAGGCACTTCAGAATGTGTCAGATAAGATAAAGGTTGATAAAGCAATGGACTGTGGCTTCCTCACCGAAGTCCCCACTTTTTCTTTAGATTCCTGAAAATTGCAGGCCCAACATGGAAGAAGGAATCGCGTTATTCTCCACCCTGCTCAACAACAAGCACTTCCTCATCGTATTCGTCCATGCTCTCGAGCAACAGAAGGACTTTGCTGTTAGAGACAGGTAAGAACTTCCTGGGGCAAGGGCAGCATTGAAAGCATCATTGACAGCCAGCCGTGGAGTCTGAAGTCCTCCATGTACCCACAGAGTAGGTGTGCTACAGCAGTGCCTGCCTAACCCTGACCCAGGAGGAGCACTTCCAGGCTCAGAGGGAAGGTCAGGCTCCACGGTGTCCCTGGTTTATCTGCTGCGACTACCAGAGAGGGTGCCACTTAGTGACAGTTTTGGGATATGGACACCTGTCCTACCAAGAACTTAACAGAGATCAATGAACACATTTCACATAGGCCACTGCACACAGTTTTTTCCCACTGCTGACCTAGGCTAGACAGCCTGGGAGATTAAAGGTTCTGTAGCCTGTTGCCAAACCCAAAACCATCTGGTCTCTGTAGAGTTCCTTTCGTTTTGTTTGAAGGCTGAGCCACACGGGCTTATTGGCTGAATGTCAGAGTCTGAAGAATGTGCAGGAGAACCTCAGAGTTACGAACACCAGAGTTACAAACTGAGCAGTCAGCCACATACCTCATTTGGAACCAGAAGTACACAATAAGGCAGCAGCAGAATCTTAAAAAAAAAAAAAAAAAAAAGCAAATACAGTACAGTGCTGTGCTAAACATAAACTACTAAAAAAATAAAGGGAAAGCAGTATTTTTTTTCTACACAGTAAAGTTTCAAAGCTGTATTAAGTCAATGTTCAGTTGTAAACTTTTGAAAGAACTACCATTACATTTTGTTCAGCGTTACGAACATTTCAGAGTTACAAACAACCTCCATTCCCGAGGATTTCGTAACTCTGAAGTTCTGCTGTAAAACTGCACCGTTATACAGGGGAGCACCAAAAAGTACAGTGATTAGTTTTGTCTTGTATGATTTGCATCTCATACCACTAAAGAGTGGCATGATCCAATATGAGAACCAGTAGCACTGAAAGAGTTTGAAATGTCAACACACTTGAGAGGTGTCGTGAAAAAGTTCTGGTATATTGCCATGGCCTTGAATTCTTTTGATGCCAATTGACGTATTGTCATGTATAATCAAACCTAGGATCGTTTATAACTCTTCTTTCAGGTGTAACTTGGCCTCCTTGCTCACTATTGCATTACATGGAAAACTGGAGTACTACACTAGCATCATGAAGGACCTGTTGGTGGATCTCATAGATGCTTCAGCTTCCAAAAACCCTAAGCTTATGCTGAGGAGGACCGAGTCTGTGGTGGAAAAGATGCTCACCAATTGGATGTCCATCTGCATGTACAGCTTTCTCAGAGTAAGAGAAATAAGTATGGATGCTGTTCTAGCTATGAATAGACCACCTGAGTGTAATATGGGAGAGACAGGTCAGCTGGTGATCAAAGTGTCTACGAGTTTGGTTAAACCAAGTCATTGAGATGACTTCTTATAGCCTAGTCACTAGCAATGAGTGAAACTCAATAGACTCCAAAGTTCAGTTTGAACAGGCAGCCAAAAGTTCCACTGTTTCTCCACTTTTATCTCTGTCTCTGGGCTGGAAATCTCATGAGATCAAATTTTACCTTGAGCTTTCTGGTATGGCTTAGTTTTTCAGGGCCAGAATCACCAATGGAACAGTTTTTTCACCATACAGTGGGAAGGTGTGGAGCAAAGTCGTGAGGGAATAATTTTTTTAAAAAAAGCTAGTTTGCCAAAATGGCTTGAGTTTTTGACAGAAGTTCCAGTCAATTCTTATTTTCTTTGAGCCAGTTTGCACAGCCCCATCAATCACCCTTCGATGGTTCGGTGCCTCTTCGTTTTGAATGCAAGGGCACAGAGTACTGAGGAGAAGCCTGTAACGCATGAGGAGAAACATTTTTGAGTTGGTTGTTGATATTCTTAAGCCCAAAGTGTATTTGCCATTCTGAATCTGTCAAACAGAGCATGTCCTGAGAAGCAGGAGAGGATGTAGACTTGGATTTCCATCCCTGAAAGCGTTCTTCTCATCCTGTTGTTAAGGATCTATCCATTGTAATATAAAAGAACATAACTTCAATATCAGAACACACCAATGGTCCCTGTGCTCCATGTTCTGTCTTCAACACTTGACAATTCCTGATGCTTCAGCAGTGGGATTTTCAGAAGAACCGAGCAATAACCTAACTCTGATCACATAGAAGTAAATGGGAAAATGCCCATTGACTTCAGTGGGACTAGTTAGGCCAGTAACTAAGGATTTTTGAAAATCACACCCCAGATTTCCTCCAATTGTATAGTAATTATAATTACTGTGTTCACCATGGGATCAGTACTATAATATGCCCATGTGTACCATAATTTCTTTCAGTCCCAGCTGATGATCATTTTATGTCTTGAAGCTAGGGTTGCCAATCCTCCAGGATTGTCCTGGAGTCTCCAGGAATTAAAGATTAATCTTTAATTAAAGATTATGGCATGTGATGAAACCTCCAGGAATACATCCAACCTAAATTGGCAACCCTACCTGAAGCCAGAGGATTGATAGTCCACATACTTTTATTCTAGTTAGTATTACTAGCTCATATAATTGCAATCAGAAAAAGTACTAGAATTAATAGGGATGGCAGTGCATCAAGATGAGATTATTCCCCGGAAAATCTCTTCTGGTAGCCCAAGAAGTGGGAACACTAGGGACTCCCAACTAGAGAGGCACCAAAGCTGAGAAGGTTAAATCTAGCTCCAGATCTGAACTTCACCAAAATTCCGGGGTGTTTGGCTCTGAGATTTCGATTCAGATTTCATAATATTGATAATTGAGACCATTGTCATTCCTTGTTCATTTCCAAGAGGCTTCAACCCAAACTGCAAACTTGCTGAACTAATTTTTCTACAGTCTAATTTTTGCATCCACAGAAGAAACAGCCTTCTGCTTACACACTACATCTGTCCACGCAAATTGGGTCGATGGCTAACTACTGGATTTCCATATACAAATGCTGCCTGCTTGGACAAGTCAGGGATTTTGACCACACAAACTTTAGCCATGAAAAATTATGCCTGCAATTTTGTAGTTTGCTTTTGAAAACTTGTCCTAGATAGATTTCTAACATAGTTCAGTGTATTTAAAATACATTGTTGATGATGATCTCACATACTTGGATGTAAATCAGAAGTCATTCTACTGAAGTCAGTGAAGTTACACTGGTGTAATACTGGTGATTCAGACCCATAGTGTAGTTACCTATATTTTGAGTATCATCATCAATTGTGTATTATTTTAAATTAGAGAGAGACTCAAGGCACAGAATCAAAAGCTGTATCTGGACCAGATTTCAGGGTTTGTTGGGATATAGATCCAGGCCTATATCTGTGTATCAAAAAATTAAATATATACAGCACCTACTGGCCACTAGGAAATAATTTATGACAGCTCCTTCATTTGCTGAATTTTGGTCTCTTTTTTGTTCACGAAATCCCTGTGAACAGATTGCTCATTTCTCAGTTTTATTTGCCATTCAATGTTGTTTAATGACTTTTCCCCCATATTTCTTTACGCTGTAGCTTGCTATTCATAATTCAAGCTCATGCTTAGTTGTGGTCGGTCAAATAAATCAGATGGTATTGTTTCTGATCGCTGATGGATAAGCTCTTAGCTGATCCATTGGGTTATTGATGTGAATATCCACAGGAAGCAAATCCAACCTGTGCTCAGGCTATTAAAAGTCAATGGCACAAATGTTTGCAAAAAGTGAACACTAAAGGAGCAGAAAAAAGACCAAAATGAATTTGTTTAAAATGCCAATGAGTTTGAAAGACATAGCCAGGATGTGAAATATATCACAAATTTAAGGAAATTCGAACTATACCTGTGGTTGGTGATGGAAGTCCAGGAATTGTAAAGTGTAAAGATTTAGGTTTTTGGTTTTGTGCATATAGTTAAATCATATGCAAAAAGTTACTGATTGAAGACCACATGTGAAACTAAGAAAATGTGCCGTCATCTGATACAACCCAGAGCAACTGCCTAATTTCTGCTGGAAATGAGCATTGTGCAAGACAGCTTTCTCAGAAAAAAGCTGAGTTTCATCATACGGGACTTGGGTCTTGGATGGCTTATAAAGGGAATTAAAAGTGCTTGCGGTTCTTAAGAGGCTTGCAAGTTCCTACGTGTCCCGGTACAAATGTGAGAGAGCTACCAATTGACACCCGTATGAATTGAGACTACTGATCACACCTTCTGCTCATCAAATTGGACTGGAGGTTTGTCTTGAAGATAGGGCTTGGTCCACAGATCCAGCTCTTTGTAATAGGAGAGAGAGCCACAGATTGTGATTCATAGATGTTAATATAAAACATGAAGCTGGCTTGTAAATGGTTTATTCCTTCCATCTGCACCCTGGCTTTATCCCAATACAGAGGAAGATAAAAGACAGATGTTATCAATAGAAACTTATACTGAATGACGACTGTGATAGTGCTGTAACTGTGTGGAGCTCTGGGGCGTAGACCTGACCTGGTGGAGTTTGGGGAAAACCTGCAGATAGCAAGAAACTGAAGAGTGAGCTGCTTTGGTTGAAATGGGATGGTACCACCTCAGTAGCCATCCTTTAGCTGCAAAATAGCTCTTGGCTATTGGGCAGATGAAGAGGAAGAAAGGCTAGCAAGCCATTGATGCTATCAAGTCCCTTTACATGTACTGTTTAGCAATATAAATGTGACGGGTAGCTTCCATTGGCGTCAGCTGAATTTGTGGATGCTCAGCACATCTGAAAAACAGGCCAACCATCTAAGTAGTTATCACAGTTGCTGTAATTTTGTCTGTCTGGGTGATTAGCACCTAAGTGTGACATCTCATTAAAAATGTGGCCCCTCCAGCCACATAGTGCCCCTACCCCACACTGTGGCAGGGACTCTGAAGAGCACCAACTAGTGACCCACCAGAACAAATTTCTGCAACATCTGGGTGTCTTAACCAAGTACTGATTTAGCTTGAACCTATGAAATCTGACAGGGTCACCACCTCACTAGGCTAAAAACTGCAGGCCATGTTTTACGTTCCGGACCTGCTAGAGGTTTGGTCTAGTCTCAGCTATAATAACAATCAATATCTTGGCCCAGAAGATTTTCAAAGTGCCTAGTGATTTTAGATGCCTCCATTTTTGGATGCCCAACTTGAGATACCTTAAAGGGAGAGCACTCAGCACTTACTGAAAATCAAGCCGCTTTAAGGTGTCTCAAGTTGGGTGTCCAGAATCACTAGTCACTTTTGGGGAGCTTGGCCCTTAAAGTACCCACAAATACAGGATGTTCAAATGCTGCTTATTTAACTTTTCTTTTGAAGCCTCAGATATCACAGCCCACTTGACCACTGAAAAACAGGCATCCATGCCCTAGAACACTTAGAAAAAAAAACCTGTTTTGTGTCCTCCTCTCAATCACGGGGACACTGGCATTTAAGAAAGAGAAGGTGGTGCTGTGCTAGAGGTTTTTTTCTGTCTGCATCATGCAGTCTTGAGGCTGGTTTGAGGAGAGTATATGTTGGTGGTTCGGACGTTCTGTTCGCTTTATGTCTTTAAAGAATTTAATTCCTTGGTACCAGTGAGTTCAGTAACAAGTTTGGGCCTACTTGAGAGAGCTGACTTCCAGCATGAAAAGATGAAAAGTGTTCACTGTGCTACATAACACAAAAGGCTCTGTCATGAGAAGTAGACTGACCCTTTTGGTTTTCCCTCCTTTGGGACAGGCTAACGTAATTCACTTGTGGCTTTGTTCCACCGCTTGATTTATGTGGTGTGCCTGAAGCTATGAAAATAAAAGCAATTGTTCTACTTTTCACCACAGAGTGTTTCCCTCTTTCTGAAAAATAAACATTTGTGGTTACAGTGCAACACAGCCTTGTTCTACAGTGTCTTTCTACTCATCTCCTTCCCAGAATGCTTTGCAGTGGGAGACAGAAGTTAGAGGACAGTCAAAGGAAAACTGTGTGTTTCCTGCAGAGATGTGAAAAGAGAGAAGAGATGGGGAGATCTAGGGAGTCCATTTGAGGTGGCAGGAGTTCCCAGAGGAGAATGCTCCCACACCAGCCTAGGCCTGATTGTGGTAAAGGAAAGAGAGGAACCCAAAGCCAGACAAGTAGACTGTGCAGGGCAGGAATAAAGAGGGTCTCAGGATCAAATCCTGGCATAACTGAATGCAGATCTGCTGAAGTCAGGTGAATTTACACCAATGCTGACTTGGCCCAAAGTCTGAGATTTAAATTACCAGTGATAGACACACACCTCCATTGTGCACATAATGTCTGTGAAACAAATGTACTTCCCTTTACACAGCCGGTTTTTGGTAAAGAAATTTACCAGCCCCCTTGTAGCACTGGGCCATGAGACTTATGTGACGATGGGTCTGTTTTTAGTTCCTGAATTATACCCATTAATCACAATGTCTATTTGAAACAGCTGCTATGGAAGGCCCCTTACACTGTACAGCGCAAAAATTCCAACTGCTTGTGTTTTCCCTCATAAGTTAACATTACACGGTTTAAACATTTGTTTTATATTAATGTTCTGCCCAACAGCCCATCCATTTGAGTTGCAGCAAAGAAAGATTTGAGGAGCTATCTGCAAATGGAGAAGAGTCCCTTACAAAATTCAGAATGACCATAGTCACCAGTAGCCTAAGTTTAATGCAGCACCTCTGTAGTCAGTGGAATTATCATTATGATAAGGGGGAATTTGCCTTGGTAGATTCGGAAAATATGATGGCAAAATCTCAGGAGATTTGGAGTTTGGATGAGGGTCAGAGAAGTATCTAGAAGTTTGGATGTGTATGCAAAGCTTATCCAAATGATCTGAACTGACTGCAGAATTGAGCTGGAGATCTTAGGTGAAATTATCCATGTCAGTACTGCATACTTATGATTATACAGGAAATACTGAAAGAAGATCCTTTCCTGAGTGTTATTTCAGCACTTTGCTGTCTAGTCCCTGACAGACCCAGTAAGCATGGAGAGGACGTGAAAATGAAAGTTAATGGCACAGTAATTAGCTAGAAATGGACCTGAAATACAATGTTCAGATCTGGATCATAGAATCATAGAATATTAGGGTTGGAAGAGACCTCAGGAGGTCATCTAGTCCAATCCCCTGCTCAAAGCAGGACCAACACCAACTAAATCATCCCAGCCAGGGCTTTGTCAAGGCGGGCTTTAAAAACCTCTAAAGATGGAGATTCCACCACCTCCCTTGGTCCCGATCCCAGTTTCCCCAAAACCTGTGGGGATGGATGGATCTGGGTTTTGGTTCTCTCCATGACACAGATAGGGAGTCAGTCCAAAAGTGGAAATCCAAAACAACATGGGGTGTCTTTGGATCTGGGGTTTTGGTTTGGGTCCATCTCTAACATCCAGTATCCTCTGTCCTCATATGGCAAGCACTCGTTTAGCCTGAAACTTTGGTGGGAACTTCCTAGTACTGGGCACTTGGAATAAACAGGAGTTTTCCATTGTTCTGCTCAAGCATTTTGGACATGTCTGTAATATGTTCCCAGGAGGACATCTCTAATGACACATCAGCTCATTAATGCGGGAGTAACATGTGAATCCTGTCTGTGCTCTGAATCTTAATTTTTTTTCCAAGTCACTTTTGAAATCCAGGCATATAAAAACCAATCCCCATACATCATGCATGGAACAGTTCAAACGATGCCAGCCTTTACTGTGCTTTCTATTACTATAAAGTTATTTTGGTGCCAAGGTAATTTTAAGAACCCATAACACTGCAGTCAGAAATTTTAAAAAAAGTATAATTAAAATATATTCATAATGGGGAAGGGGAGAGAGAATGTGCTTTTTGAAAAAAAAAATCTATTTTTTCTCCTGAATCAGCACTGATCTTTGCTAGTTCAACTGCTTCCCCCAAACTAGCTGAGTCCAAAGGCAGTTTTTGACTCATTTCCAAACTGGTTTTCCCAACAATAGTCCAGGTTTCCAAGTTAGCCATTTTATCTTCAGTGCCTGCCTGCCAGCCTCCTTTTCCAATCTTTGAAATTTTCTGTCTGATTAATGTTTTTGCAGATTTCCACAACAAGTTTCTGGATTTTAAAACTGAAGAGCCAAACACAGAAATAGAATCTAACATGCTGAGCATTGTAATTTATTTCCTAGGTTATTACTCTTGGGTGTTAGACCATTATCCTTTATGCTACAGCAGAGTCTGATATACCCATTTCAATTATTTCTTGGGCCATTCTCTCTCCATGGTATGTTCATGTACACAAAAATTTACCACATGATCAGCTTCACTCAACACACTATAGTAGGTTGGAACCTAGTAGTAAATAGCTAATCTACCAGCAGAACTCTCAGACAATAAGCTTTTGCTGGCTTTGGAGGCAGCTTTATGGCTAAGGTGTAATTTAACTCTAGCTGAGGTTTTTGAAGAGTCTGAGAACTGGCAGGCCTTTCTTGCGTGATACGTGGATACAGATGAGCCTTAAACCAGATCGAACCACCTGTCCTAAACTTTGGACGGGGAGGAGGGTTTGAATCTGAACCAGGATCCAGATTCAGCTTTCATGATTGGCCCTTCTTTCTGTAATAGGCTGAATCCAAATCCAGGAATCAAGCACCTTCCAACCTTTCAGGGGATGGAGTTCAAATCCCAGATCTGAACTGAGCACCTGTGACCGTTCCCTACAAATAAATGATCACATGCTGTGTAAAACAGAGAAAGTCCTGATTCATCGTAGCAAGGCCAGCTTTAGGAGCACTGAATGCAATGAGGTTAATTTATAGGCACCCCAACTCCAAATCACATAGTGATGCAAGCAGGTGACATTTGCATGTTCCTGTCA
This sequence comes from Chelonia mydas, assembly GCF_015237465.2. Taxonomy (NCBI): domain Eukaryota; kingdom Metazoa; phylum Chordata; order Testudines; family Cheloniidae; genus Chelonia; species Chelonia mydas. The sequence goes on along the minus strand of NC_057853.1, from coordinate 18,598,208 downwards.
AAACTCTCTCTCGGCCTCAATGTCATCCTCTTGCATGATGGCTATGAATTCTCCCTTTCATCAAAGTCATCTCCATGCCATCTGATTTTCACGTCTCTAATCAAGCCCTGCAACTTTTCCCAATCCTTAAAAGCACAACCAGTTCCTCCTAAACACCTTTCCCAGTGCACAGCCATGCATTCCTGCATGTGCCTTTGGGGTGACTAGCACATTACCCCATTCAGAAAGAATGTTACAGAAAGTTGTTAAACTTTCACAGCAGCCCCAAATAAACTTTCCAGTTGCATTAGAAATGTCACCCTTGGAAAATTAAATATACGCACCATGGCACAGATGGTGTGTGCCCACCTACACCCATACTGTAGTGTCATATCATCTACTGCACTGGACGCAGCAGAATCAGAACTGACATCAGACTAATTGCTTTAGCAATTATAAGGCATTTGGAATAGAAGACTCACCAAGCTTTAATTATGAAGCAGATTGAACAGGCTCTAGCATCTCATGGTTCAGAAATGTCAAAATAATCAGATATCAGTTGTCTTGGGTAGAGTTTCAGATGGCCGGGTTGTGCGTATATGTATGTCTGTGTGTGCATGTGTATATGTGATGCTCAGAAAAATATAAATGTGCAATAATTTACATTAGCTTCATTTGGAAGAACTAACAAATGAACATTAGGGTGAATGGGATGTACTGTAATGTAAATTTGTTAAGGAAATAGATAAGAGTTCTCTAGTGCATCTGTGTAGCTGGAGTGACTGGATCAGAAATGTTGCTGTAAATATGTTTAGATGAACGGAGTTGAGACTAGCAAGAAGGTTTTGCTACTGGTGGTTAGGACAGTACTGTAATGACCAGGGCTTCATTGTGGTAGGGACTGTATGAATGCATAGTGAAAGTGAGTCCCTGTCCCTGCTTATATTTGTGCTCAATGTTCTATATTGTACACTATCTATTTTAACAATATATTTTGAACCATATAAACATTGCATTCTAGTTATGAGACATAAAGCCGTGACCCATTTGTGGTAATTCATGATCCTATAGCACTTCTTTAGGAGTTAGTCAGCCTGATTCGGGCTATCACATCCTGCCTCTCTAAAATTCCCCCCATGTGACTTCAGTTGGGCGTGACGTCCTTCTTCACTTCCTATCCTAAACTGATGTGTTGTGTATTGTTGCCACGCCCTGTTACTGTGAGATGCTGAATGCCTTTAGCTCCCAAGAATTCAGTGGGAATTGAGGTTACTGAGCTCTTTCCAGGGATTTCTCAGCACCTGGCATGGATCACCCTTAAACAGCAGGCACTTCCAACTCCAGAGGTGTCTGGGACCTTGCAGGATGAAATCACTATGTTACCTGGTGCATCTGTGCAGACCCTGTCTTAAAGGACCACGTAGTTTGAAGGATTTACTTTAATTGATTCCTAGTTACCCACTTCCTTTCCTTTTCTTTCCCCAGGAGACAGTTGGGGAGCCCTTCTTCCTGTTGCTCTGTGCTATCAAACAGCAGATCAACAAGGGTTCCATTGATGCCATCACGGGAAAAGCCAGGTATACTCTCAATGAAGAATGGCTGCTGAGAGAGAACATTGAGGCAAAGCCAAGGGTGAGTGAGTCTTGAACCCCTCTCGTGATGCCATGTCAGGATTCTGCAAAAGCCTAAGATGCAATTAAAAATGTTTGCCCAAGAAAACTCTAGAGGCTGATGTTTAAAAAGAGATAGATGTGCAACTGTACTCGTAAAGTACGTGTGTAATGTTGCACCTCGCTTGCATGTGTCATTCCTTTGATCGCACAGTCAGGTCAGATTATTGGGCATGTAAATGATTCACCCTCCTCTACGAATGCTGTTACCCAGTTTGCACATGTAATTGTGATAATCGTGCATGTTAGACATGCAGTGGTGCAGGCACTTTTCATGTGCAATGGTGACCCTGACTGTTTCAAAAGCAGGCATGCAACAACCTAGACAAGGAACATATCGAACCTGGCTCTTGCAGAGTCCATCTGGTGGGCCCAGATCGGGGGTGATGCTAAACAGATAGATGATGTTCTCTGGCAGTCGGAGGGTTAAAGAACAAAGAGTGTCTCCTCTCTACAGTTTCTGGCAAATCAGTGACTTCAGTGCCAATGAGAAGTTGCTAGCTATAAAGTTGCAGGTCTAGTGTGAAAGCTTTTGTACTGGATGTTATAGGAATCCTGCTGAAAAGTAATCCTGTAAAATGCCTCTCAGGAATAAGTCAGACAAAAATGTATATCCAAAGAGACTTTGTTACCATCAGTCTGACAGAGAATGCAGTAGACAGGCCTATCCAGAGCCTGGCTCAAATTTTGCTTTTGATATCAGTGGGAGAAACCTGGAGCAGCTCCACTAAAATCAGTGAGGCTACTCCAGATGTACACCAGTGTGACTGAGAGCAGGTTTTGACCCTGTAGCCTTAGCTGCATCTCTGCAGATTCCTTTTACCAATTGACCTGTAATTCACTGGGCTCCTGTGAAAGTTCCAGCTGTAATTCTCAGGCGTGATTCTCAGGCTTGCTGTTAGCAGAGATGCAAAAACAACACCCATAAAAGTGTGGGTGCAAAATGGGAGGTGGTGCCGAAGCTCGTTTGGAATCAACCTGGTGGTGTTAGGGGGGTGAAGGGAGGCTGGAGCAATATTGACTGGAAAGTGGGATTTGAATTGGAATACTGGGTCAGCCCAGCTTGTGTTGGGAAGAGCGATGTGATTGGACACCCAGAACATGAGCCTCTGTTGCTCTTCTTTTGACTTCATTGGTAGCTTCACCAAAGAGAGGAGAACAGGATACGCTCCACACTGTCCTTTTCTCCAAGAGGATAGCCGTCACTTTTGCTGTCCTGTGATTGGCTGATGTGACCGTTTTCTCAATGTCATGCACAATGGGACAATTTACCCTTTCCATAAGGTAGCATAGTTTCATCGACTCCCATGTCACTGCCCCCACTTACCCCAGTACTAAACTTGGTCCAGCATCTGATACAACAAAACCTTTATGCAGCTGAGGGAGTCCATTCATAGCATTGCAGGAAGCCACAACAATGGGCACTGACTGTCTCCCTTGTCACCAGTCTCAGCAGAGGAGCCAAGGACATGAATGGGCCATGGAGACTGAACCCTCTCACCCTTAGAGGTGGTCCCTGTGGGGCAGGGCTAAGGCCCTTTAGCAGGGCAGAGTGGGGGAAGCTTGCATTGTTGCTCCTCATGCACCCCTAGCTCTGTGAATAAATAGGGGCCCTCAGTCTCCAGGGCTGTAAATCAGCATCTTTCACCAGCACTGAGACTCAAACAGAGGTTTTGTTCAGTGGGATTTCTAGCAGCACGATGCATGGAATGTACCAATAAAAACTGTACGTGCCCTGCAACCTTTTGGTGTCCTTGGGAATCAACAGCCCATTATGGATCATCCCCATCCATTACAGATCACCCCAACCCTAACTCTGCCTCTCCCCACAGAACCTCAATGTGTCTTTCCAAGGCTGCGGCATGGACTCCCTGAGTGTTCGAGTCATGGACACAGATACTCTAAGTCAAGTGAAAGAGAAGATCCTTGAAGCTTTTTGCAAGAATGTTCCGTACTCCCAGTGGCCAAGAGTAGAAGATGTTGACCTTGGTAAAGACTCTTTTCCCTTGAGAAATGCCACTCCTTATTTTAAGGGTGAAGGAGCTCACTGTGTACAGTATGGTGCCCACTGTCAGGGAGAGCAGCCATCCGCTCTTGGCATTGGCATTGGCCGGTTGGGTGGAGAGAGAGGGGGCATACCCAGAGGAAGTAGAGCCCGTTCCAGGGGAACAGTGATCCCTGGGAATGAGTCATAGGACCAGATTCCAGTTAGTTTGACTGATGTGTGAGGTGTTAGGACAGGAGAAGCTGGTGTTACGTACACAGCAAGTGGACAGGAGAAAAGCCTAGGACGTTGGAGAGGTACTTTAACTTGCACTTTCTTAAACCCTGCCCTCCTCTCTGCCCCTGTGTGTATTGCTCAGCCCAGCAGAGGTTGCCTTACTCTCAATTACGGACACTCGTATCTGCATACTGACGGACAACATTCATCACCTTACTGGCACTAGTCTGGGCATAGGCTCAGACATTTCCTTTATCTACCTGTGGGCCATCTCTTTTTCCAGGCTCCCTAACAATGAAAGGGAAAGTTAGAAAACAGCTGTGCCCTGTTCAGCTCTTTGTCAGTAGTTGGCCAAGGTGTTGCCTGGCGCTGTTCCCCATCCCAATTGACTTGGAATGGTGTGTGTGGCTGTAGGTGACATACTGAGCAAGTGCACTCAGTGAGGGGAGAATGGAGGAGGAGATTACATGGACATTGGAATTCAATGTCACAGGTAGCCACGAAGGGGTGACATTCACCATGGCCAAAGCCTCGCTAAACAATGCCCTTGCAGAAGGCAAGATGTGAACCAAGTAACAATCCTGCCCCTCACCCTGCTCACCACTAGTTGATGCCCCAGTTCATGTCTCCAGGTAACTCTGCAGAAGAGCGGGAACGCTATGCTTTTTGTCTGTTGGCTGATGCACACGGGCATTTGGGGCCCGGAATCTGGTAAAATGAAGCCCAGGCCCAGCAATCCATACTCTCTGCCCACACCACACAGCCCTCCCTCTTGTGTGCTGTCAGGAACGGGTCAGAGTACTGTGCGCAATGGAGAATTTATGCCGGATGGGGACTGACAGGGGTGCACACTTGCAGTGGCTCCGAGCACCTGGTGAGATGGTCAGAACCCTCTGTACCTCCCTCCGCACCATACAGTCCAGTGTGGACTCAGCCCCGGTTCACCCTCCTGCCCTAAACCAGGAAATTGCACTTTCCGCTTCTCAAGTTAATCCTGAAAGCTTTCCTATCGCAGGCCTGTGAGAGGCATCTGTGGTCCAGTCACATGGCACAGCAGAGACCCCAATACCTCCAAGCACCTGTTCTCTACATTAAACGTGGCATCTAAGCACACATTGCTCCAAGCCGAGGTACACGTGCCCTGCTCAGGCTGGCTTTGCATTAACTCCCTTGTTTGTATTTAGAATGGTTTGCCACAAGCACTGACAGCTACGTCCTGCGGGACCTTGATGACACGTCAGTGGTGGAGGATGGCAGAAAGAAGCTCAACACTTTAGCCCACTACAAGGTAAAACTGCAAGTGCTCACAGACGGACTTCCCTTCCTTCCAGCCAGTCTGTCCTCAGGGACATTCCCTTCCCAAGGAGGATTAACAGAGACAAGCAGGAAGGTTGCCATAGCTCCATGAGAGCTTCCGGGGAACAGACATCTGTCCTGGCAAGAAACTCATTAATATTGCAACACATTGAGATTAATTAAATGCTCTTCATGCAAAACAAGTTATTACTGACAACATAAAAGGCTCCTATTCCCAATGGCCACCATCCATGCTGATTAACATCATAGCACTCCCCTTCTCTGCTCCCGCTGAAATCTATGATAGAATTGTCATTGACTGTCCTGAAAGCAGGCTCTGGCCCACAAATGGGAGCTGTTTGTTTTTGTAACAGAGGGTTCCACTTAAAGTGACGCTGTCAAGGAGCAGAAGCATAAAATGTACGTTACATGTGATTTCACCAAAAATGGATCTGAACAAAGATGTTTTCTTGGCTCTTTTTTACTTTTAAAACTAAATGAAAACTGGAGTTTTTATTGGATTCTTGATTTCCACGTACCCCTGAAATGCTGGAAGCACAATCCACCCTGCACTGCAACACAGTGCATGGAAAACCAAAAGTGAAACATTATGATCACTGTTACTGTGGTAGCACCTACGAGCCCCATTCATGGACCAGGACCCCATTGTGCTCCATGCTGTACAAAAACAGAACAAAAAGACCGTCCCTGCCCCGAAGAGCTGACAATCGAAATTTGGTGGCATTCTTCCTTGGGAGCGAAAGCATCTAAATGTGAAAAGCCATTTTCTTTTCTTTTAAATAATCTGATGTGTTGTTACTTTAATACATAAATCGGAGGTGTCCATCACCATGGTGTCTGGAACCATTTATCTATCTTAGATACTTATGTGGCCTCCAATACCATAGTATTGGATCACATCACTGTCTTTAAGGTGTTTATTCAGCGAAGAAGGGACATACTATTATCCCCATTTTACAGATGGGAAACTGAGGCCCAGAGAGACCAAGTGATTTGCCCACAGTCACAGGAAGTCTGTGGCAGAGCAGAGAATTGGACCAAGTCCCAGGTTAGCACACTAACCATTGGACCATCCTTTCTCTCTTTTTTTAGAAATAACAGTAGTTCCCCCACGAGAGGAGCTTGCACCACACACACACACACACACACACACACAGCGCATTTCATTTCTTGCTTGGCATCAGTCAAATCCAGATGGTGTATTTCTTCACGCTCCTAGCAAAGGCCGTTTCCCCATCCATCTTCTCAGCCTGGAGAAAGAGATGAAGAATGGGCCTTGCCCTGGAAGTGGCAAGGCTCCTGTGTCATTAGTCACTAGTGCCCAGATGCTCAAAGGTATTTAGGTGCCTAACTCCCATTGATGTCATTGAAATATTGGGAGTTAGGCACCTAAATCTGGGGCTAATATCACAGCATTTTATTCCGCGAGGTGCAGTTGTCATCTTGAGCATGGCAGTTTGTTTGCTGCTCAGACACAGCTGCATCATGAGTACAAGGCTGCCCCAGCTACAGAGCTACCTCGCTTAGCTGTAATCCCGAGCATTCCTTGACATCCCTTACCTTTGTTCTTCTCGTCCTCCTCAGATTCCTGAAGGTGCCTCTCTGGCAATGAGTTTATCAGATAAGAAGGACACCACGCTAAGTCGAGGTAATTTGCTTTTCTCTCTCTTTCATAGTGATGGCACAGGTGACCTTTGTTTTTAGAGATGGGAAGTGGGATCAGGGTTGGCTCTGAGGAGGTGCAGAGAGCCTGCAGACTGCACATTTCAGACCTCTTGCTGAACAGATGAGTGTGGGGTTAACCTTTTCATGGCTAGCTAGAATATTGTGGTTCCCCTCATTCCTGGAGCACCATCCCCCAGAAATGCATCAAGCATTCAACCAGTGATGATAATCAACTTCAGCCTGTGACACGCTTCCTCTTTGCCTGGGAATGCTGTAAACACATGGGAAGCCCTCGTCAGTACACAGGGCAGATATTTCTGAGATGCCTGCAGCCCCAGTGCTGGGTGCCCTCAGTTTCAGCTTCATCTGTCTCTTTTCTGTAGTGCTGACCACATGGCAGGCTATCGAGCTGTGATCCTCACTGGGACCCAGAGCCTGAGGCAAAACTCAGTGGGAGTAAAAACTGAGGATTTGGCCCCACAGTCGTGGTGTGGTCTGAGCGTTGCTAGGCCGGGTGGCCTGGCGACTTCTGAGTGAGCCTCTGACAATGGAATAGACCAACAGGATCTCCAATTGTTCTTCTTCGAGTGCTTGCTCATGTCGATTCCATTGTGGGTGTGCACACGCCCATGTGCACAGCCGTCAGAGACTTTTGCCTCAGCGCTACCTGTAGGGCCGGCTGTGGCGCCCCCTGGAGTGCCGAGCTCATGGTGCGGTATATCAGTATCTCCAATTGTTTTTCCAGCTGGTGCTCTTTACCCAAGAAAGCTTATGCTCAAATAAATTTGTTAGTCTCTAAAGTGCCACAAGTCCTCCTTTTCTTTTTGCGGATACAGACTAACACGGCTGCTACTCTGAAACCATTCATGGCACTGTGGCAAATATATATAGAATGAGCAATCAGCTCTTAAACGCCCCCTCCTTTCCACTGGATTCTTTACTACTGAGATACAACAAGCCCCAGACGTCTTCAGCTGCTCACAGAACGCTTATGCTACAGGAACTTGTGTGGCTGAATCCTGCCCTTTATATATGAATGGTGCAGCACCCTCAGCCAGAATTGATGGCTGGACAAAGAGACAGAAAGACGGAGCAGAGACACTTAGTGCTCTATTGACTGCAGTGCATGACATTCTCTGTGTGGCGGCCAACAGTCTGGAGAAAAAAAAAAAGGAATCCAAAGAGCTGGGAGCAGTGTTGCTGCAGTATTTTGTAGAGCTGTGGGGGGCCAGGACCAGAGACTGCTGGGAATATAATACGTTGGTCACCAGGCTGGACAGCATGAGGTCATCTCCATCAGTGCTGCTGAATAGGCCCATTTGTCACTCTTTGTACTTGAATGGCTGCTGTTTAGTGTTGTGACAGCCCAGCTCCCAGTTTCTGCTGAATGCTTCACATCAGGCACAGGGGTGAAGAGCTTTTAGTTGGATGAGTAGTGTACGAGTGGTAGATCAAGGTTTTATGGTCAATCCTCATGTGTCACTCTGACATCCAGCGATGAAACTTCTAAACTTCTCATTCCAACACTAAGGGTTTTATAGGTCACTTGTAAAAAGGAAAAACAATTGATTTTGTGTCCTTTTGTGCTAAAGGCCCTTTTTAATCTGTGTTTATACAGCACCAAGCACAATGGGGTCCTGGTCCATGACTGGGGCTCCTAGGTGCTATGGTAATACAAATAATAATAATGTTATGTTGTTGTTATTATTATTATTATTTTATTGAAATGTGTGGGTGGAGGAGTGGGGAGGGTTCTGATTTCTTTCTTTTTTTAACCTTAAACATCTGGATTATCAAGTCTCCTCCTGTGTTTGCTCAAGGACTGTGTAGAGAACGGGGCCGGGCCCTGTCTATTCCTCAGTTTGAAGGTGTTTGAATCTTTCACAAAGAACCTTTTTTCTCCAGATGTTTGTTGGAGGTTCGCATTGAACAGGTGTTTACAAAAACAAAACAGAAAAGGAGGAGTTTGAAAATCTAATCAAAGATTGCTTCCCCTCTCAATTACGCAATGTCAATCTCTTTGAATGTCAGCATCTGTCTAGTTCTCAAGTGCTGCACAGAGTCATCCAGCAAAGGCAGGGTAGACAAGAATTTCATATGAAGAAAAAATCAGACATAAAGTTTTTAAAAGCTGCCAGTTTCTTTAGGCCTTCACACGTGGTAAAGAAGAAAAATGACACAGCTCCAATGTCATTTGCCTTTGAGATCACTTTTAAGCCACAAGAATTTTGAAGATCATTGCACTGCTTGGAGAGGGGAGGAAGTTTGTGTTGGATGGAGAGGAGGGTGGAGGAAAAGTGTTGCACTGCCATTCAAGAGCAAGTTCAAAGAGCAGCTGAAGCAACACACCTACCCAGAAATGCTGCCGCTCAGAGTGACACATTCGCAGAATAAATGGAGTAGATTCAGGATGGTGCCCCAGTCAAATGTGTCTTTGCAGAAATGTATGTCTTGCTGGGTCTTTCCCTGTAGCTACTGATCATCAGAGTCTGAAAGCAGAAGTCATTGCTTGCTAACAAACAGTTACAGCAGCTTTTGGGTGCCAGATTTAGTCAGCATATAGAAATCAGTTTCCTTTCTGAGACCGGGTGATAAGAGACTCTTTCTGAAATCCGAGTCAAACAGTATGTTGTCCAGTAATGATAAATGCTGAAGTACAGCCTAGACAAGGACAAACATAACTAGTGATCAGAGTGCAGGACTGGAACTTGGCAACTCACGAATTCTAATCCTGGCTCTGACACTGTCTTCAGGCAAGTCACTGTGCCTCTCTGCCTCAGTTTCCCCATCTGTCTAATGGGTTAAATACCAACTTCACAGAAACACTGTCAGGGTTAGCTAAAGTGGCTTGTACAGGAATCACTTAGTGTTGTCCTTGTTGCTCCTTCCCCAAAAAACAACACCCACACCCAAACGTTTTGACTAACTGATTCTGTATGAAGTTGTCTGAGGCACAACATAAGAAACTAAGCTGTTCTGTTTTTCTTTATTTTTTCCAGTGAAGGATTTGGATACCGAAAAATACTTTCATTTAGTAAGTATCCCATTCCAAAAGCCATCAAGGCTAATGACTCTCCCACTGTGTGTGGCCAAGGGTGTTTTTGTTGGGGGTTACTTCACCCATCTCCCACCTCCTCCCCATTTCCTTTGTAGAAAATGTCTATTTGGGAACTGGACCCTTTCGCCAAGAAATTGCCTCAGAACGGAGGTACTGATAACTTAAGGAAAAGGCAATGAATGCACACAAATCCCAACAGCAACTTCCCTGGAGCCCTGTCTTGTGGCTGGGAAAAGAATTACTTAGCTAGAGGAGTGTGGTGGGTGGGAAGGAGGCCTGGCCCGATGGAATTTGCAATGTACAATTGTTATGGAATGAGCCTGCCTTGCAGCAATGTATTAATGTGCACTTAAAGGGCACTAATGCTGTGCAGAGTTTTTTTGTCAAAGGCAAAGCTAGGAATGCTTTCCATATGTACAGTAAATGCAGGCGGATGCATTTGTCACCCAGCTAGCTTGTTGGCTGGTGATCAGACCTGCCCAGGGGGTTGGCTGAGCCCCCTGTGGTTACTGCTTTGTTTTTGTAATAAGGTAATACTTGAACATACGGTATGTTTGGCAGAGAGATTTCAGTTTTTATCTTAATCTTGATCATAGTCTCAAACATATTTCACCTTTCTGATGGCTGCCAACTAACAGATACAGGAAGAGCAAAACCCTGCTAGTCAGGGATGTTTCCAAAAAATGGAGTTCACTGCAAGCCTATCAACTTAATCTTTACAAGGAAGTAGTTTCTGCCATACAGAAAGATTCCAACCTTTTTATTCTGTTGATCAATCATGAATTGTTATAGCAAGAGATCTTCATCTGGCCTAAATCAGCATAGCTCTATTTATGTCGATGGAGCTGTTCCGATTGACACCAGCTAAAGATCTGGCCCAAAGAGTTACATCCCAAAGTAGGGGTAGGTAAGTTCCAATGGTATGAAACTCGATGGGAGAGGAGAATCATACTCAATGTGACTATACTATTATGATATTCCTGGTAACCTCTTCCCCCCACGGTATTTCTGCTTTTGGACCCATGTCATTTCCATGTACGTGATGAAAGAGGAGTGAACCTTCTTCAGCCTTGATTATGTTAACGTAACCCAGCTCCGTGGGGCTGAAGCACTATGTGTGACAGTGGCAGAGGAACCCCTTTACACTGCACTCAGTGAGATGCTGGCTCCCCATGATACCTCCCCGTCAGAGAGACCAACAGTGGGGTCGAGAGGCTGCATATAAGACAGCCTTACCAGCATGGAACATAAAACCTATCCTGCAATGGAAACAGAGCAGAGATCTGTGGCCTGCTCTAGATGCCCATTACCATTAGAGAGTTCAGACAACAGCATGGACTGAGCAGCAAGCTACGAGAGAAATGCCTGATTCCTAATCCCAGCTTTGCCACTGAGTCCCTGTGAAGCCTTGGGCAAGTCACTTAATACATAAATACTGTTACTCACCCATCTCAGTGAGGTAGTGATGATTTACAAGTTAATGTTTGGACAGCACTCTGAAAGTCTGAAGTGATGTATTCTTATAAGGGGGAAAGGGGCATTTCAAGCATCAGGAAATATTTTATGAACTTCACATCTTTCCAAATTAAAAAAATGTGCTCCAATAAAAAAAATACTAGGAGCACTGCAGGAAAAGAGAGAGAGGGTGAACGTGCACATAGAAAATAATCAGAAGAGGTACATCAGTGGCATGCTAGGGCACTGCCGGGGCACTAATTCAATGATCTGAGCAATGGAACATTTAGATTTTGTTTTTTGTTTTAAAGGTAGCAGAGGGTTTGTTAACAAATCAAACAAAGTTTTTGTGCTTTTTCCACATTTCAAGACAAGCTGCTTTTTCTGTGTAAGCCTGGCCTTGTGTTGCTGGTATCCCAAATTACAGTAGCACTGGGGGAATTCAAGAAGTGAAACAGACCAAAAACTTAAATGAAATTGATCGGTTCATTTTCATTGTCCAAGTTAAGAGAAATAGAACAAAAGGCACAAATAGCAAAAAGTCAGTTTGATCATTAAGTTTCTTTCAGTTTTAACTAATCTAATTGTGCGTTTGGCAGCACAGATAATGTTTTATTTACTGTGTAAATTGTGTGTTGGTAACATCCCTTTGTACTCAGTAAAAAGATGTCCCGAAGGCAGGAATCATGAGCATATTTTTTCTTGTATTGACTCAGGTTCTTCCAACTGATGAACTGATTGAACATAAGAAGTCCCATAGACAGAGCCATAGGAAAAAAGTCCTACCTGAGATCTACTTGACCAGGTTACTATCTACAAAGGTAAGAGAAGCTGGGGCAGGGTGAGAGTTTTGTATATGGGAAATAGGATATCTGTTGGTAGCTCTGTCATACAATGTGACTTGTTATTTTTAAGCAAGGTTACATTATGCCCTGAGTAGAGATGGGTGCTGTAGCATCCCTCGCTGTAGAGAAGAGATGGGACTCGGCCATACCGAATATAAGGAATTTGAAGCTGCTGGACATAAGCAGACCCTGTAGTTTTCTCTGACTTTCTAGCTGGTAGTCTGCCTAATGAAGCCACACGTTACCTCCCTGTGGCCTGGCCTGGCCTATACACTTAGGAAAGGGATGCGGACTACAACAGAGGCTCAAGACCCAAAATTAAGATTTGGGCACAGACTTCCCCAAAGTTTGGGGATGTTCAGATCAGAGGAGGGGGAAGAACATTGGTTCAATCTGGATTCAGTTTGGAACTTCCCTACACTCCAAGGGTGTTTGGATTCAGGGCTTGGGCTCAAGCCCATCTTTAATCCCAGTGTGATGTATAGCTGGACCAGAGATCATAAGAATGGCCAACAATCTCTAGTTTTCTATTTACTGTGCAGAACAATCACAGATGTGCTCTGAGATCCCAGCAGTAAGAAAAAGCAACCTCTATGCCAAAAGAAATTAGCTCCGAACTGGAGCTAATTATATCACCAGGCACAAAACTAACCTTTCTCTCTCCCATTTTGCATCCCCTCCCTTCCTCAATTTACTAAACTGGCAGCAAAGTCTCTTTCACTTGTGAAGAGCAAACCAATCCCCTCGGAATAGTAACTTTTCTTTAGTTGTTGCTGCTTCACCTTGGCCAATGCTATGTGCGCTTGTCCCCTAGGGCACGTTGCAGAAGTTCCTGGATGACCTATTCAAAGCCATTCTCTGTATGCGAGAGGACAAGCCGCCTGTGGCTATCAAGTATTTCTTTGACTTCCTGGAGGAGCAAGCGGAGAAAAGAGGAATCTCTGACCCTGACACTTTGCACATTTGGAAAACCAACAGGTCTGGAAGATGAGACCCATTATTTCCTTCCTTTCCAGCTCAGCAGGACAAGTAGATGCAAAGCCCCAGTGCCCTGAAATAATCATTAGAGTGATAATGCAGAGAGCTGGTAACGAATACAGGATTTAGAGTGCTTGGTGGGGCAGAGAACTGGGGCAGGGGCAGAAACAGAGAGCTGAGGGGTACAACTAAGGGACAGAGGAAAAAGGGGCAGAAAGGGGGACAGAAAAGCCGAGGGGCAAGTGGGGACAGAGAGCTAGCAATATTGCCAACCGCAGGTATTCAGAAATCCGGAGTCTGGCCCACAAAAAGTCATGAGATTGTTTTAAAAATCACGAGATTTTTGAAGCAATATATTTGGGTTCTTTTCATTTATCTTCTGACTTTTGAACCTTTCGGGGGTCACATTTTCAAGCTTCTCTCTGCAGCCATGAAGGCTAGAAAGTTACTGTTTTTTTAATAACCGCTGAGATGCTGGCATCTTCACATGACTCCAGGAGCTGGCACTTCAAGAAGAACACCATATATTGGGAGACAGATGGTAAAGTGGCAAGAGTTGGCATCACTGAGCAAGAAGAAAAGCAGAGAGCTGGGGCCAGATTACTAAGGAAGGCCGTGGAACACAGAAATGAGGAATGACCCAGAGGGCCAAGGCAGAGATAGGGAAGAAACTTGAAGGAGGTTCAGCCATCTTAATAGAAAAGGAGTGGCGAGAACTCGGGGGAAAGGAGAGAGGAAACTTGAAGGAGAGGCTCAGCACCTCTCAGATGAGAGGGGCAGTTGGCCTGAAGTTGCCACAATGGGACCAGCTGTTCCAGCCCCAGCTCATGGAAATTAAGAACATGCTTTGGGAGAGAAGATCAGTGGGTATGCAAATTAGCATAATAGGTTGGTTTAGGGTATGGAAATTTTATCTCCAGGTTTTTGATGCGCCAATACATAGGGCTGCTAATGGGCTACAGGGCTTCTCCCTTCTTGGCTGCTGGTTCTAATCCAGTCCAAGTTGGTTGTAAGCCAGAGTTGTTACCATCAGATGCTCGGAGTTCTGCTTCGTGGTCTCAGTACAACGCCTCGTGGGCAGGTCTCTCCATCCACATTGGCACTTGAGCTGGCAGGCTCAGCAGCAAAGCCAAGGAACGCATGAGCCACAGAACTGATCCATCTAGGCCGGGGAGGAGCAGGTGGAGAGAAGTTTGCACTGCTGCTGTCTGTGCTGTAGCCATTTCATGGCAAGTTGTGTTTGCAGGGCACAGTCACCAGTACTGAAATAGCTGCCACAAAGGTGTTCCAAACATCTGTGCTAGGAAGACAGGGTGAAAGCGACAAAAAAGAGCAAGACAGCAATGGCCTTCTGGATTTATGCCCTTGTAGAGAGAGAAAACGTAATGAAGGTCAGACACAAGGGATGTTTTCCAGGACTGTGCCTACCCATCAGGCCCTGGTTACATTCTGACACTGAGACGGATGGACAGGGATCAGCACCACTTGTAGGAAGTTAGTTCTAAATTTACAGGCAAAAGCACAGAGATCTTTCATGAACGATGCAAGGCTCAATGAATTACTCAAGGTGTAATGCAGCGATCATACCTAGGTAGGGATACTCATGCATACTCCATGCCTGATCCTCACACTTCACCCTAAGGGAAACTCCCCATCATCTGTGAAACACATTCCTGCCCCTTCTAGCCAAGGTGATGCACAGCAAGGGATGGTAACAACAATTAAATAATAACCTTGTCTCCATATTTTTCCCTTTTCTTTTTTTCTTGTGTTTTTTCTCCTCCATCACCCCGTCTGCTTTTTTCTTTCTTTTTCTCAAATCACTCTGGACTGATCTGGGAATGTCGAAGCTCATCCAGTCTGTTTCTGATGCTTTCCCATGCAGCCTACCTCTGAGGTTTTGGGTCAACATTCTGAAGAATCCCCAGTTTGTCTTTGACATCGACAAGACTGACCATATAGACGCCTGTCTCTCTGTCATAGCCCAGGCCTTCATCGATGCCTGTTCCATCTCCGACCTACAGCTGGGCAAGGTACAGATCTGCAGCTCCCACTAAGATGGATCTGTCCCTTCACCCCACTCTCTGCTCAGAGTTAGTCTTACAAGAATTGAGATTGGGTGATGGGAGTGCATGGTTGTAGGCATGTTAGAATGATAGGCAACATGGGAGCCAGAGTCTGGGAAGTTAAGGAAATTGAAGCCTAAATGGTGAATGAAATATTCTGGGTCCTTCATCAGTAGACCAGGTGGTGCGCTGCGCTGTATATTGTTCCCATTCTTAAAGGAAAACTTTATTGCTGAGCCCAATAGGATAAAAGCTCAAACTGAGAAACAGCCATCACCATGAGTACACAAAGAAATGGGATTATGACAGTATGTGTGTTAATTACAGCCGACATAATGGCTGATGGCAGCTATGGGGCTGAGAAGTGTAAGGATGGGCCCCATCAACCCTGGGGTGCTGACACTCCTGAATCTCAGGCAGTCTCCAATCCAAATCCCAGTTTTGCAAGTAGGCCCCATCTCCAGCTTTCTGTGACGCTCTGTCTGAGCGTCCCGTGCAGAGGCTATGCGCCAACTCCTGACCTGTATTAACAATAGTTTAAGAGTCAGAAGGAAAATTAGAATGCAACTTTAAATGGATGTGAGATTCTCATCTCAGTTACAACAGTTCAACTTCAGTGACTTCAACAGAGCTATTCCTGAATGACCCTGGGGAAAGAGAGGGAAGAATCAAGCCCTTAACACTGAAAACATTAAGGCAGGTTGAAAATTGGCTTGTGGCCTGTTCCATGTTGGGCAGCACAATGGAGACCTGGTCTATACTATGTTTTGCCAGATAAGCTTACGTCTGTTAGGAATGTGAAAAATCACCCCCCAAGAGACACAGCTATGGTGGCAAAAGCCCTGGTGGACATGCAATTATACTGACCAAAAAAAGTCCTTTTGGCAATATTGCCTATTCCATTCAGGGAACTGGTAGAAGCTATACTGAAAAAAAACCAGTATAAACTGGTCTCCACTAGCAGGGTTTGCTGGTATAGTTCTTTTTCTAGCATAGACAAGGCTTTAGTGAACTAAGCACAAGACTGGGAACCAGAAACTACTGCAATCTCATCCAAGCTCCACCACTGACTTTCTTTGAGGCCTTGGCCAAGTGACCTAGGCCCAGAACATCACAGGTATTTAGGCACCTAACTCCCACTGAAATCAATAGGTGTTAAGCACCGAAATAACTTGAGATTCTGGCCCTTGGTCATAAATTTTCAAAGTGTGTGCGCATGGGCACGGGGTAAAGGAGGCTGGGAGAGGCTAAGCCTTCCCAGACCTCTACTAATGCTTCCTGTTGCAGCCCTGGGGCTGGGCCATGGCAGGGCTCAGAGTTCCTCTGGGTGGCCCAGGCTCAGGGGCTCAGTCCTGGTCAGCCAGGGCTCCTCCGGACTGCTCTGGGTTCTGGCAGGCCAGCCCAGACTTGGGGCTGCTCCTGTACTCCAGGGGCCAGCTGGGGTTTGGGACAGCGCTGGTGGGCCAGCCAGCAAGAGCTGGGGCGGGGGCAAACCTTGGGCGGAAGGGGCAGGGCAGGGGGCTTGCCTCCCCCAAACTGAGGGTGCACATGCCACGTGTGTGTGGTCCTTTTTGTACACACCTCTGACCTGCGTGCAATGTCAGGGTTGTGTACAAATAGATCTGTGCACACACAAGCAACCCTGACTTGCATGCATGCATCGGGCATAGCCCGCGGGCAGGTGAGGTCTACATGGAAGTTCACTTGCACTTTTGGGAATTTAGGCTTTAACCACTCAGGTTTCCTATTTGTGAAATAGGAATAATAATATTAACCTACCTCAGGAATTAAAGGGTTAACAAATCCATTTGTATAAAGCTCTTTGGCAATATCAAGTGCTATATAAGTACTGTTTGTATGAGGCGCTCATCCTGCCCCTAGCACATATTTCAGCATTTAAAGCAAGTTGTCCGTGTTGCTCAGCCCAACAGCATGAGGTATTGTTTGTCCTGTACAGAAAAGTCCTGTGGAATCAAACAGGTATGAAACCTTATAGGGGCCTATCGAAAATACTCTGAAAACATGACAGAGAGAGTGATTATTTATTTAGGCCCCAAGCCTGAAAAACAGTTACACATGTGCTTTATTTTACACAAGAGCAGGGACATTTACTTCTGTTTTAAGCACATGTGTAATTGTTTGCAGGATCAGGGTCTTATTTATTTTTATGATGATAGTTGCCAGAAATCAGGATCAGCTCCCATTGTGCTAAGAGCATTACAAACACATACAAAGACACAGTCCCTGCCCTAAAGAGCATCCAATCCTTTGAATAGGTTGTTTGATTTCTAGCAGGGCTATCCTAGGGTATTCTGGTCTGTCGGCAGTTCAGCCACACTTACAGAAAAGCGATCATTCGTTATTAAGTTCTGGTGGTGTTGCCAGAAGGGGTCATTTTTCAGTGTTGTAAAACGAAAAGCGACATGTCACGGTTTGTTCAGGTGAGCAGTGCTCTGATTACGTCACTCTACAACCGCATGAGGCTAAGCGAGAATGAGTGTTTTTGCCTTCAGAGACTTTGCCAAGATCAGGTGGCGGATCTAGGTGCCATCAGTTCACACAGGATTAATCAGTTTAGTTCTACCCTATTTTGAATATGCCCATCACCCTAGTATCTAGGCATCTGATTCTACTCAGTCACAGTGGTTTTACCTTGCTGTAACCCCATTTATTTCAGTGGGGTTACTCTTGATTTGAGGGACATCAGAATCAGGCCCACGCATCTAGCTTCGTCGTGGGATTTTATGTTGCTGAGGCTATTCTCTGCACTTTACCACCGATAAATGTTAGTAGTTCAGAACAGTTATTGGTCTTTATGGACCTAATCCTGCGGCTCTTTATCCCCCAAACAGTCTAATTGAAATCATGGAAGTAAGGACTCAAGGAACAGACTGTAAATATACAACAGTCTAGAAAGTATGGGCCTGGTTCTCCTCTTACTGCTACCCGTTTTACCCCCATGTAACTCACATCACCCTCAAACTCCATAGCTCAGGCAGCTAGAAGGAAGAGAGGTTGCGTGTGTTTTATTGTCCTCCCTTTGGCTCCGCTGAGTTTGGTGTTGACATCTGAAACTTCCTGACATAAATAAGTTTTATGAGTGAGTGCTGTAAATCATGTCCTCATGGTGCAGTATGTGACGCAGAGCACACCCTGTGGGGGGCTGGGTGTCGGGGCAGAGCATTCCACCTAAATTAAAAGCATCAGGAAGTCTTCGCTGGGAGAGATTTAATACTGGAGGAAGACCTAATGAGTGCTTGATTTTTGTTTGTTTGGGTTTTGAACATTTTTTAGTCTGTTACGAAACACCTATAATTTGTCCTTGTCAAACTGTCGATTAAAGAAGGGGGGGTCAGCTGGGGTCAGACAGCAGATGGAAATGTTTTCAGAAACACAATAGCATAAAAAAGGAATCGTTGAGTAATGTGGGAAGAATAAATCTCCCGCATAAAAGTAAAGTGGCCTGTATATACAGTATGTCACCAGCCTTACACTGATGTAATTGCACTGCCTTCAGTGGAGTTACTCCCAGTTTAAATTGGTATGAGATTAGAATCAGATCACATATATCTGTATTCTGTGTATGTAATAAACTTTAACATGCACTCCCTGTGCCAACATACAATTTATAATGCATATACATACAGAAACGGAGAAATAACTAAGAGGAAGTTTGGTTCCCTCTGAGCTTTGTAAAGGAAGTGTTATAAACAGGCTATATAAATATGCAGGGCATTGCACAAATGCAGTCTGGGGGGTTGAAACCACACAGACCCTACAGCTGATGCTGAATGCCGCTGCCCATTTAGTAAGGGTATGTCTCCACTTTGAGTAGGTAGAATAATTTCCACCTCAAGGAAACATGCCTGCACTAGCTAGTACCCTAAAAACAGAAGTGCTACCACAGCAGCATAAGTGGTGGAAAGGACCAGCTGCCCCAAGTGGGAGATGCTAGGGATGTATGCGGGGTGGGTAGCCCCTCCCACCACTGCAGCTACACTGCCATTATGCACCACCAGAGCTAGCGCAGGTATGTCTCCTCAAACTGGAAATTACCCCTCCAGAAAAAGTGTAGACATACCCTTACTAGTGCTAGCCACATCCCATATTACAACTGTGCCCTAAAGGCTTCACTGGCTTCCTGGTTATGGCCCGGTGCATTTCAAGGTGCTGCTATCAACCTTGAAGGCCTTAACTGGTTTTCTAGCTGAAGGACCCATTCCCTCCCTGTGTAGCTGCAACATTTGGGGTCAGCTGGTGTGCTCTTGCTAATAGTCCCTGGACTTGTGTGTCTGGGGGCTGGGACAGGCTAGTCTCAGTCCAGCATCATTCAGTCTAGAACTTTCTCCCTTCCTTGTTCCAACAGACAGTCTGTTGACCTTCAGGGCACCATGTAAAGGTAATAGGCCCAGGTCATTCCCAGGGTAATGCTGTTGAAAGGAATGGCACTACCTGGAGGATCAATTTGATCCCACCAGTTTACTTGGACTTTTGTCTGAGTAGGTGCTGGTGGGGCTATACCATCCCTGATAGCTGGGCAGGGAGAATGAGATGATTAATGTCCATTTGGACAAAACAAAGTGTAGTTGGTTATTTTCCCTTTATTAATTTACATACACTCGATCAGACACAATGTGAGCTGGACACATTGTTTTAGACGACTAAAAATAAATCAAAACTCTAATGAAAAAGAATCCAAGGCCAATATGTCAACCTGCAAAGCTCAGTCCCTCCCACTAACGTGACATAAAGAACTTGATTTTTAAACAGTCTGCGTGCCCAAAATGAATGTGTAAATTTAGGCAACACCTCATCATGTATGTACCCAGGACCCTGATTTACACGCAGTCTTAGCCGTTGTATGTGCACAGTAGTCATGCAATTGTGCACACATTTTGTGCATCTTACTGGTTAAAACCAGGACCTAAAAGTTGAGTTTTTTCCTTAACACAGTTGAAGTTCTTGTTTTAAAAACTTCGTATTAAACTTCCAATGTGAAGCCCGGATGACCAGGGAATGAGCCTTGGAGCCAATGAAGTATCCATCTGTCTCTCTCACTCTCTAGGACTCACCTACCAATAAACTACTGTATGCCAAGGAGATTCCAGAGTATAGGAAAATAGTGCAGCGCTATTACAAACAGATCCACGACATGCCGCCTCTCAGTGAGCAGGAAATGAATGCACACCTCGCAGAGGAGTCACGGGTAAGAAATCTGCAAAGCCATGGTAGCTTTAAAGAGGGTCTACTCATACACCCACTGGTGTCTGCTGGAGCAGGAGCAGTCCCACAGAATCCGTTGTGGGAGTGTGGTGGTGTTCTCCAGGCTGCTGAGCACACCTTTTCTGGCTGCCGTAATGGCTACAAGGTTGATAGGTAACCTATGGGGAAAGCAGGCAGGGATCAGCTGTCTGCAGTACAGGACATTGGGTAATGCAGCACAAGGCGCTGGCACTGAGCATCATACATGCTAATGCTGAAGGAGGAACAGAAAGGGAAAAATCATCTCTCCTCTCTCTATATAAACGTAGAGCCAGATCCACTAACTCCACTTTCTCCAGCTGCAACCTTCAGATTGTCAGGGATTGGCCCTGTTTATTTGCCCTAAAGAGGAGCGTGGTAGGAATGAGTGATGTGCTGCTGTGAAGACAGAAGAATTCTGATGAACCAAAAGGCAGTTGATTCTGAAGCTAAGACTCTCTCTAGCACATCAGTGTAGACCAGCACATCCCTGCACTGGGAGTGAACAAACTTGGGTTCTGTACCCAGGTCTGCCAGTGTCTTTGTTTGTGATTTCACTGCTAAGTGCTTCAGTTTCCCCCTCTATAAAATTAGAATAATAGAGCTGGCCTGAGAACAGTAATTCCAGTTTGCAGAGGATTTGGAATGAAAACAAAATTTTGATGTTCTCCATGAAACAAATTAAAAAAAAAATTGATTTGGAACACTGAAACATTCCATTTAGATTTTTTTTTTTTTTTTTTTTTAACAAAACTCTGCCTGGCAGGCTGCCAAGGCGCTGGGAGCCAGGTCTCCCAAGCTCCGAGGCCAGCTGGCTACCCAAGCACCCTGCTCTTGGGAGTTGGAAGCCCAGGGAACCAGCTTCCCAAAGAGTCTAGAAGCCCTGAGGTCCCCAGTTCAGAGGCAATCTGCCTGATGAGCTACTGGGAAGCTGGGCAGGTCAGCTAGGAAACCAGGCATGTTTCAAAACCTGCCTGGCAGTCACGTTTGCTGCCTGGGTTCCATCGGCGCTTCATCAAAATAGAAGCAGCTCCACAAAAACATTTCAGTTAACAAATCTGCAAATTCCAATGAAAGATATTTTGTCAGAAGTTTCCCGACCAGCTCTTTCTGACCCACTTCTGTGATGAGCTTGGAGATTGTGGAAGGGTTGACACGTGGCTGGCATGCCCTCTCGTGGCTGGGCAGGCATAGCGGCTTTTTCCTCCCTAGCGCCTCTACCAACAGATACTCAGCTCTCACTGTGGTCTGTCTTGTCTCACAATTCAGCCCTCTGGCCAGGTCACCATTAAGTTCTACCCTTTCTGGGATAACAAGAAGTCCAACCAGAGTCTAAACCTTTCATCTGGTCTTTGGCCCTCAAATCTGGGTTGCATCATCTCTACAGCCCTTCACTCAGGGTTTTCAGTTGTCCTTCGCCACTTCTCAGGGGCCTCATACTACCTTCCCAGTGGCTGGTAGGGAAACCAAGTCCAGGGACCCTATAACCCAAAGTCTGCTCCACCAGCCTCCTTGCTGCTGCCTCCCTGGACTTCTTCCTACTATAGCCTTTTTTCCCCCAAGCTTTCTCCCCAGCCCCTTTGCAGGCTCTTATAGGGCCAGTGCCTCCCAGGGCTCGCTCCCTGAAGATCTGGTTCCTGCTCTTGGCTGTTTTCCCGATCCACTGCAACCCTTGCATCAGAGGGTAGCATTAAACTCCCCAGGCCTCCATGGCTACAAGTTTTATCCCTGCTAAGCTGCTTCAGGATCACTCGCCTGCTGTTGGGTTCGGCCTCTCCCTGGTGGAGCCAGTTCTTCCCCTTTATCTCCAGGCCCAGCTATCCAGCAGGGACACCCAAAACCATCAGAACTGCTGCGTCCTGGTCCTCTGCTCTCTGCCACCAAAAGAGTGACTACAGCGTTCTTCCTTCACTCCCTGCAGACCCCTTCTGCCCTTGACTTGCTCCCTTTAGAGAGCCACCCAGTTCCTCCCCAGCTGGGCTTCAGCTTTAATGAGTCCTGGCCCACCCTTCGTAGAATCATAGAATATTAGGGTTGGAAGAGACCTCAGGAGGTCATCTAGTCCAATCCCCTGCTCAAAGCAGGACCAATCCCCAACTAAATCATCCCAGCCAGGGCTTTGTCAAGCCTGACCTTAAAAACCTCTAAGGATGGAGATTCTACCACCTCCCTAGGTAACCCATTCCAGTGCTTCACCACCCTCCTAATGAACTAGTTTTTCCTAATATCTAACCTAGCCCCCGCCCTGCAAATTGAGACCATTGCTTCTTGTTCTGTCATCTGCCACCACTGAGAACAGCCGAGCTCCATCCTCTTTGGAACCCGCCTTCAGCTAGTTGAAGGCTGCTATCACATGCAACCAGGTGGGTTAACTGGGATATACTGAGAGCTACAGATGAATGGTGCTATATAGTATTATTAAAATGGTGCCAAATTCATCCCTGGCATAAACAAATGCCACTCCCAGTGTAATCTGTGGAGGTGGGCCCTGTTTGTGAGAGGAATAAATTTTGGCCTTTGCCTCTGAAGTCACTAAACAAGTATAACATATAGCTTGAATGACGTAGATGGGAACAAGAGTCCAAGCATTTTGATCCAGTGTTAACTTTGAGCAAATCAGATCTAAGCCTTTTATTACTCCAGTTGCTTTCTGTTGAACGGACTAGATTCCTGCATTTGGATTAATATTCCTCCCCTGTTTGTTTTATCTTTTATGAAGAAATATCGGAATGAGTTTAACACCAACGTGGCCATGGCTGAAATATATAAATATGCCAAAAGATACCGCACTCAGGTAAGCAGCTTCATTTGTCAGGAGGTGAAGTCAGTGCTCAGCATTCCAGGTAACTGTGGGGAAATATCTGATGTCCTTTTGTATGCAGCATTGGTGCAGCCATGTCAGGGCAGGTCTACACTACGGCAGGGATCAATGCTCTGAGATCAAGCCACCGGCCGTCGATTTAGCGGGTCTAGTAAAGACCCGCCAAATCGACTGCGGCTCACTCTCCAGTCAATCCCTGTACTCTTCCCACAACGAGAAGAGTAAGGTAAGTCGTCGGGAGATTTTCTTCCGTCGACCCCCCGTGGTGTAGGCCCCGCAGTAACTCGACCTAAGGTATGTCGATTCCAGCTACGTTATTCACGTTGCTAGAGTTGCGTAGCGTAGGTCGACTTACCGTGGTAACTTGGACATAGCCTCAGTCTCAGGATATTAGAGAGACAAGGTGGGTGAGGTAATATCTTTTATTGGACCAACTTCTGTCGGTGAGAGAGACAAGCTTTCGAGCTTTACAGAGCTCTTCAGGTCTGGGAAACGTTCTCAGACTGTCACAGCTAAATGCAAGGAGGAACAGATTGCTCAGCATAAGTAGTTAACACACATTTCAGGGGTCTATTCAAGATGAGGTGGTGCATTAACACCCCTCCAGACATAGGGGGGAAAGAAACTGGAGGGGTGGGAGAGGTAGCTGTGGGGGGAGGGTTGTTAGTGGGCTATAAATTGTTTTAATAAACCATAAATCCAGTCTCTCTATTCAGTCCATGATTTTTAGTGTCTAGCAGAGTTATGCTTTAAGCTTAAATTCATAACTTTGCTAGATTCTAAAAATCATGGACCGAATAGAGCCACTGGATTACAACAGTCCCAGACC
Source organism: Chelonia mydas (assembly GCF_015237465.2). Taxonomy (NCBI): domain Eukaryota; kingdom Metazoa; phylum Chordata; order Testudines; family Cheloniidae; genus Chelonia; species Chelonia mydas. The sequence continues at coordinate 18,574,063 of NC_057853.1, read as the reverse complement.
TGAAGAAGAGCTCTGTGTAATCTCAAAGGCTTATCTCTTTCACCAGCAGAAGTTAGTCCAATAAAAGCTATTACCTTCCTTACCTTGTCTCTCTGATGTCCTTTTGTGATTTATCAGTCAAGTGTCTTACCTGCCCTCAGTCCCACCGAAAAGAGTCCGAACAAGGAAGAGACTGTTCTTTGTCACTGATGGAATGGCCTTAGCTGAGGATCTAGGATGTCCATATCTATCTAGTCTCTCTCTCTCTCTCTGTGTCTCCCCTCAACCCTCTCTCTCTCCTTCCTGTAAAGTCAGTCAGAGATTTTTTTAAAACCTAGGTGCATTTTCAACCCTTTTGTCAGATCACCAGAGAATTCAGAACAGCTCTCAATTTTCAAGTCGTTCTCCCTTCTTCTGGCCTGAAATTTGCTCTTGCAAGTGTTTGTGGATGCAAATGAGAGCATGTAGGTGGCTCCTTGTTGCACCTGCAAATCAGATAGCTAGATGTCTATGTGCCTTCACTTCCGCCCACAGTTAATTGTCCCCACAAATCTATGGGTGTGGAAAAGGAGGCCCAGGTGAGCCCCCCTTTAAAGAGCAGGCCTAATGCAGTCCTATTTGTTTTACGGTGCGCTAGCCCAGCCCTGAGGTGGCAGCTTGCGCGCGCGCACACGCACGCACGCTCGCTCGCTCGCTCTCTCTCTCTCTCTCCAGTCCCTTGGCTGCTTGGAAGACCAGTAACCTATTCTCATCTGATCTGAGCACTGTTTGGCAAGGATGGCTGAAAGTGAAATGTAGCCTGGATCAGTCAGCAATCTGTGGCTCCAAAAATGCGTAAAGAACGGCGGGGGGGATGCTGAAAAAGTCCAGTGACAGGGCAAATAACCCCCTCCTCCACACCTCATCAGGGCACTAGGCCCAGATGGTTCATCCTTTTCCCCACACCACCTGTTCGGAACACAGAAAGGGCAAGGCTGGTGCATGTCGCATTAATCGCTTCACTGCTCTTGCTCCTGCAGATAGTGAATGCCCTGGACTCCAACCCCACCACGAGACGCACACAACTGCAGCACAAGTTTGAGCAAGTGATCGCGCTCATGGAGGACAATATTTATGAGTGCTGCAGTGAGGCCTAGGGGGTGCTCTGGACTGAACCCACTCCTGGAAATGACCTTCTCTGTAGTGCACTGTCCACTAGGGAACAAGCCTTTAAACAAAATATATACATGTAGATATATATTTGATTGTGTCTTTTACGGTAACTCTGTCACCACATTGTTGGTGGGCATGGCCATTGGTGAGATGAGCCAGCAACAGATGAGAAGCCACCAAACAACGTTTCAGATAGCTTCAAATCCCTTTCGTTGATCTGCACTGCATAGTGCCCATAATTTATTTGCTCTTTCAAGCCGGAACTAGAGACGTGCCACTTACTATTTTCCTCTAACCTGCGTGTGAGCAGCCATCAACTCCCTGCATTCCTGCTTCCAGAGAGACTCCTTGCAGACTAGAGCCCAGGCTAGGCAAGCGATAATGATGGATGCAAAGGAGCGGGGAAGCCTCAGGGAGTGATGAATGGAGATTTCAAAGGCTATTGGAGCAGCTGCAGAACTCCCTTAACTGTACCCCTCTTACTTCTGTATGTTTTAAAGACCAGGGACTCCGTTTACTGTACACCATCTGCTGCATTAGACGTGTTTTGTGCCTTTTATTTTTGTACTGTATGTTTAAACATAACCACTCCATCTGCAACTTGTGCCAGGTGGGGAACTCATGGACTAGACAGTGAGATTGCTTCCGAAGTAGTCAAGACATGCGAAAGCACTTTACCCCTAACGGAAATGGTAATTATCTAGCTGGAAGGATTGTATTGTTCATTTGACAATGTCAGAGAGGAACAAATCGGGGCAGCTGTTCCCACTTCCCCACGTTTCCCAGATGTTTGTGCACACACCGAACTAGAGTTGACAAATATCCCCTAAATAGCCACTTTTCATCCAGCTGGTCACAGGAATAATTTTACCTAGAAGTAAAAGGAAAAGATACATTAGGGGTCAAAGGGAAAAGTTTCCTTCCCTTTATACCATCTTCCCTGTCTTCCTGCATGCACAACCCACAACTGAATTCTTCTCTCAGTGTAAACCTGAAGTAATGCCAGTGAGTTTAACTCATTATTTAGTATCTACACTGGTGGAACAGTGCAGAATTGGCCAAAGCTGTGCTCCCAGTGTCAGGTAGTCCCTCTGAACATCAGCAGCTGTGAGTTATACTCCTGGGCCTGGTGAAAATGTAGGATGTTGTGATGGAGATAAACTAAATCAAGGCCAGTATTATGTGTCTGTTCCTAAAACAGCTTCTGGTCTTGCTGTGTCTGGCATGCTGATGGCCACAGCTATTGACTTTAAATGAATGGAAGGTTATTGCTGTATCAGCCCAAACAGCATCAAAGACAATTTACTGTGACTCCAAACGCCTTTTACAGAATTAGCCTATCTAGCAATCCCTGCAAGCTGGAATGACTCCAGCTATTTTGGGCTATTGCGGGACAAAGTCTGCCCTCGGTTAACCCAGTGTAAAGTGAGAGTAATTCCATTTAAGTCACTCCAAGTCAATGGAGTCACATGCCTATAAAGCTGGAGTAACTGCTGTGCGTTGGAGCAACTTTGCTACAGTGCCTCTGGATTTACACTGGTATAATAGAAAAATTTCACCCTAACTTTACTGTCCCAGATTCCTTTATGTTGCTTGCAGAAGGGCAGTGCCTTGGAATACAAGCTTCCTTGCTTCCTTGTTGCCCATCGGTGAAGGACCACAACACAATTCCATGGCTCCCTTTTAGAGATGGCGCTTTCGCTAGCTGCACATACCAGAAGCCAGCACATGAATGCAAGAAAAGCCAAACTGCCCATGAAATCCAAATCCAGTTTGGCACCAAACTTTCATACTCCCAAAAATACAAAAAAAGATACTACCTCACCCAAGGCAGGGTTTAAAGGGGAATCTCCACAATGCACATGGCTGCCGTCTGGTCACTTTGCTAAGAATCAACCTGGCAGTGAGCTACTTTGGTTCAACCAAAAAAATCCCCTGGCTCCATCATAGCCAGGGCCTCTGTCACAAATGTTTCAGAAATGCCTTGAGTATAGACTATTTCTATGGGGATTTGGAGCATCACAGCTGATTTTATATTATATATATTTTAAAAATTACACACTTTATTGGGGGTGGGGAGAAGGAAGAGAAAGACTTAACCAGAACTGCAGAAAAGTACATACACTGTGGAAGTCTAACTGTAGTTGCTGAATAAGTGGCTTCAGCCTAGAAATGTTACAAATGTAGCTGGGCTACATTTTATTTTGAAAGAGATTTTTTTAAAAAACTTAATTTTTCTTCTTTAAAAACTGTGAACAGCTGCCAGATACACACAGGGCCAATGCGGGGAAGCTGAAGGTGAGATGTGTCAGAGCATAGGGAGGGAGTGTGACCAAGGGGTGCAAGGGGCCGTTCCCATGAGGTGGTGATCCCTGTGTTGAAACACTGGGAAGGTAACGGGCTAATTAGTGTCAGGCTATGGATCTGCTCCACGTGCTGTGGTTGGCGAGCATGCCTTATGGCCTATGCTTAATTTAATCTTTTCTCCAAAGCAAAAAAAAAAAAAAAGGAAACATGCTCTTCGCTTCAATCCTTTGGAAGGAACAGAGCTTGAGGGTTGGATGCATTGCCTTGAACCCTGATCCTTTGTAATATATTTTTAACTTTGTCATGTATTTGTCGGTGTGGTTCTCTTACCTGCTATTTGGTGGAATCTTTGAAAACTTATCTTTGTAATAAAACATGGTGATCAAACATGTGGGAAAGTTTTTGGCCAACAGCATTTGGAAAAAAAAAAAATTCTGCACAGGGCATACATCATAACAGTTGCCTCGCTGCATGGCGTCTCCTACACCAGAGGTGGGCAAACTATGGCCTGCGGGCCACATCTGGCCCATGGGACCGTCTTGCCCAGCCCTTGAGCTCCCAGCCCAGGAGGCTAGCCCCTGGCCCCTCCCCTACTGTCCCCCCTCCCCCGTAGCCTCAGCTTGCCATGCCGCCGGCGGTCTGGGTGGCGGGGCTGCGAGCTCCTGCCGGGCAGCACGGCTGCGAGAGCCGCTGGCCTGCCCTGGTGCTCTAGACTGTGCGGCGGCGTGGCTGCCAGTCCTGGTGCTCTGAGCAGCATGGTAAGGGAGCGGGGAGTGGGTGGATAAGGGTCAGCGGGTCCCGGGGGGCGGTCAGGGAACAGGGGGCAGTTGGATAGGTGTGGGAGTCCCAGGGGGTGGGATTCCGGGGGGGGGGGGCAGGAAGTCCCAGGAGGGGGTGGTCAGGGGACAAGGAGCGGGGGGGGGTTGGATGGGTCAGAGGTTCTGAGTGGGGCAGTAAGTAGGAGGGGACAGACTGGGGGGCCAGGCTGTTTGGAGAGGAACAGCCCTCCCTACCAAGCTGTCCATATGGTTTCAGAACCCCGGTGTGGCCCTCAGGCCAAAAAGTTTGCCCACCCCTGTCCTTCACGGAGGAATTTATTTGCACACTGGTTGAGTGAAGCATGGTATCACATACCCCAACATCAAGCCCTCGCTCAGAGGTAGAATCCCTCACTCTTTGGTTTTTAAGCTAGGGTGCTCAGACATCCCACTGTTATCAGGACTGTTCCACTATTAGTGGCTGTATCTTATATATACACACACAACTGTAAACACCCCCACCTGGGGGAAGAAAGGTTGTGTCCTGATTTTTCACACTTGCTCACTGGTCACCTTATGTTATGCTTCCAAAAGTGAGAAAGAGGGCTGCATTCTACTGCACAGGGCTGGATATTTTCATCATATCTAAGCATGTATAGGACAGACAGGTTATAGCTACATCGGTTTATAAACACTAGTGAGTACTCAGCTCCCACACTACCATGAAATCTCATGCAAACATAAGAAGGCGATGATCCCCTCCATTTCCTGTCAGCTAAGGCCAGCCCCAAACAGTGGCCATATCTACCCAAGAGCCTGCCACCTGGTCAACTCCTCAGCCCTGAGTTAGGCACCCCCACAGTCCCCACATAGGTGCCTAGCTCTCCTCCATGCAGTAAGGCTGGGCGCCTCAGAAGCCCCCAGGCTGAGTGGGGAGTTGAGTAAGCTAGCCCAGAGTGAAATGCAGAAGAACAAAGAGGAGCTTAGACCTAGATCCTCAAAAGATATTTAAGCACCTGTCAAACATTTAGCGAAGGGTAGCATAAAATCCCTCCTTTACCTGTAAGGGATTAAGAAGCTCAAATAACATGCTTGGCACCTGACCAAAAGGCCCAAAAAGGGAATAAGATCCTTTCAAATCTGGCCAGCGGGGGCTTTGTTTGTGCTCTCTTTGTTGTTCTTTCTCAGGACAAAGAGACCAAGCGGGTAACCCATCTCCTACTGAAATGATACATCTAAAATTACAGAAATCTTAAGTAATAGCAAGGAAATGTGTTAGATTATCTGTTGTTTTAGCTTGTGAATTTTCTCTATACTAAGAGGGAGGTTTAGTCCTGTTTTTTGTAACTTTGAAGTTGAGCCTAGAGGGGAATCCTCTGTGTTTTAAATCTTTTATTTATTATTTTATTTATTATTTATCTTTTTAAATCTTTTATTTATTACCTTCCATCCTGATTTTACAGAGTTACTTTTTACTTTTTTCTTTATTATAAAGTTCTTCTTTTAAGAACCTGATTGATTTTTAGTGTCCTAAAAAGCCACGGGTCTGGTCTGTGCTCACTTGGTTAACCTATTGGTTGGTATATTATTCTCAAGCCCCCCCAGAAAAGGGGGTGAAGGGACTTGGGGGGATATTTTGAGGAAATAGGAACTCCAAGTGGTCCTTTTCCTGAATCTTTGTCTAAATCACTTGGTGGTGGCAGCAATACCGTCCAAGGACAAGGAAAGGATTTGTGCCTTGGGGAAGTTTTTAACCTAAGCTGGTAGAAATAAGCTTGGGGGGGGTCTTTCATGTGAGTCCCCACATCTGTACCCCAGACTGGGGAGGGAACCCTGACAGCACCTGACTACCATTGATCTGTGCTGAGTTCTCAACTGTGAGCCCACTCCTGGCACCTAAGCAGCTGACCTGTCCTAGGTAGCCACCATGCAAAGAGACACATGCACACAAGATAGTCAATAGCCTGGTTTCAAGTCCCTGCTCCACATAAATCAGGTAGAGCAGGCATTTGAACTTAGGTCTCCCACATCCCAGCTGCGTCCCCTCATCACTTTTGGCGCGCGCACACACACACACACTCACACACTCTCTCTCTCTCTGCCTGCCCGCCCGCCCGCCCTGGCTGCCCGCCTGCCCTGGCTGTCTTTGTGCCAAGTGGCAGGTCATAGCTATGCTCTGAGAACCCCTGCAGGATTGGCCCCCTCGTCATGAGCTAGGCAACGGAGCACCCAGATGGGGGGGGGGGAGAATCTTACTTTGGGGCACCCAAGAGCCAGGGGTTGTGGTGTCAGTGAGCACTCCAAGCAGCTTGTTAGCCATGGGCAGCACCAGCACCTCAGCAGTGGTTTTGAGAATGCCGGTGACACCTCACATTGCCCCCTTGGTAATATTTAAAGAACAGGGACACCATCATGAGTGCTAGAACCTCCCCTGTCCCACCTCTCCTCCCCCCGCCCCCCACATCACTTGCTGATTTCCCCTCTCACCCCCCACCACCTGGGTCAGGACGGACTCGCCTGCAGAGCTGGGGCTGGGAGCTGCAGCTAGGGTTGCCAGGTGTTTGGTTTTTTTTTTTAAAACTGGCACGCCCAGTCAAAAAGGTACCCTGGCAGCTCTGGTCAGCACCGCTGCCCATGCTGTTAAAAGTCCAGTCAGCAGCACAGGGGGGCGAAGGCAGGCTCCCTGTCTTCCATGGCTCCACGTGACTCCTGGAAGCAGCAGCAGCATATCTCCCCCCTTGCTCCTACGTGTAGGAGCAGCCAGCGGGCTCCGTGCACTGCCCCTGTCCCAACCGCGGCCAATGAGAGCTGCAGGAGGTGGCGCTTGCAGACAGGGCAGCGTGCAGAGCTGCCTAGCCACCCCTCCATGTAGGGGCCCGAGGGATGGGCATGACGCTGCTTCCAGAAGCTGCCTGAGGTAAGCACCGCCCAGAGACTGCACCCCTGACCCCCTCCTATGCCCCAAGCCAGCCCTGATTCCCCCTCCTACCCTCCAAACCCCTTGGTCTCAACCCAGAGCATCCTCCTGCACCCCAAACCCCTCATCCCTGGCCCCACTCCAGAGCCCTCACCCCCTCCCACATCTCAACTCCCTGAGCAAGTGAGGGTGAGGAGAGCAAGCGACGGGGGGGTGGGGGGGAGAAATTGAGTGAGTGGGGGCAGGGCATGTTCAGTTTTGTGAAAGGGGTCACTAGTACAAAAAGTTTGAGAACCACTGGTTTAGTACCTTCAGCAGGGATCAGTCCACAGAGGAAGGGGCTGGGGTGGAGAAATCAAGGCACAGCAGGACAGGGGGGTTGCTCCCTAGAGCCAGGCTGGGTAAATCATGGCACAGGGGGGCAGTCCCTGGAGCAAAGGCCTGGGGAGGGGAAATCGAGGTTCAGCGGGGCCAAGGGATCTGTTCCTGGAACAAGGGGCTGGGGAAACCAGGGCACAGTGGAGTGCAGGGGGAAGGAGGGCTTAGTCCCTGAAGAGGGGAAAATCAGGGCAGACAGGTTGGGGATACACACACTGGTACCTACTTTGGAGCCCGCTCTGGGAGCCAGCCAGTTCTCGGTCAGGCCTGATGGCAGTGGCCAGTTACTGCAGGTAACCAGACTTTTAGCATCGGGTCAGCTGCGCATTCCAGTCAGAAACCGGACACCTGGCAACCCTCCTTCCTCGGGGTCCTTACTGCTCCAGTCATTGACAAGCAACCCGCCACTAGGACCTGCTCCACATGCACTGAGAGGAACAGCGAAGGAGTTAACATTGTGGAGAAGAGCTACAGGCAGGGTGCGGAAGCAGAGCCCATTTGCCTTCTGTTGTTTTGGTGGCTGGCAGGCTCCACTAGGAAAGGCTGGAGAGCTTCTCATTCACTGTGCTCAGGCCCCACACCCCCAAGCACAAGGAAAGGAGACTGTGGGCTGATCCACCTCTGTGCTGTGACGCTAAGTAGTACTAACCACAGCAGAGGTTAAGGAAGAGCAGTGGCTGCCCTTCCTGCCATGGAGTTCCCCCACAGAGAATACAAATTCAATTAAAGGATTGGTCCACTTGCCATTGAGTCAATTGGATGGCGGGAGCGGAGGAGAAATAAAGTTCTCTCAACTCCCTTGAGCCCCATAACAGGACAAACAGCAGTTACTCTGCCTGGAGGTGGGAACACTGACCAGGTCAGTTAGAGTCTATCCAAAGCCTCTCTGCGCACGAGCGCGCACACACACACACACACACACAAAAATGCCAGCTGCACTGTTAGACCTACCCCATCCCCTCCTCTACCAGTGTGACCCATCTCACCATCACAAGCTTTTGCACTCTGCACAAAGACACAGATGAAGGGGGCCTAGGACATCTGTAGCTACCTAGAGCTATTCCTAGTAGAAATTACAAGCCACACAGGCACCAGTATCCATTGGTGCCCTTGCTAAGAAGGGCAACACGCACACACACACAAGTCCCAGAGTTCAGACCTTCTAGCAAGTGGGATTTTAGCAACAGGCCACTGCTCCTCAGGGTCAGGCCTAGCTAGCATGTGCTAGCTTGGCTTCTTCCTTAAGCTAGGATTTAATTGGAGGCATTCTGCCCTAATCATAGCACTAGGCTGCAGAAGTGTGGAGGCTGAACGTCACTACAGCAGTGCTACATTTGTGATTGATGGCTTGGGCCCTTTCCTCAAGTTTGTATAACGAATGTAGCCCAGCAACCTATGGGTTCATGAGGGCTGGACACCCAACACTGGCTGGAGCCAGAGGGCGTGGCTGCAGTTTCACATTATGGAACTCCATCCCTGAATGTATTCCGTTCATTAGCCCTACGTGATTCTCCCCCCCAACCTGGACTGCTGCCACACTCGCAGTTTGCTCCCTTTCACCCAACTGGCATTTATCACTGTCCTAATTACGAGGCTGGAATCCACCACAGCTGGGCTCAAGCTCAGGTTTCAACCTAGCTGGGTTTGCAGGGGGTAGGAGGGAAGAGGCAGAAGGAATTGATGCTTCGCAGTTTCCAGGGTTATTACAGGGTGTGTCAAGATGACCTGGCAGGTCCTTACCCCAGGCGGGAGGAGCAGGACTCCGGTAACAGGGTTTAATTATTAGGATGCAGTAACTTTATTGAAGGGGGGGAAAAAAAAAAAAAAGACGCAAGATTAAAATCAGTTAGCTTAGTTCTCCGGAGATTAAAAGAGATGTTAACAGCAGTGACTGAAGCATAATTCAGCATAGTTTAAAAACCCTGTTTGGGCCCATTTAGAACCGGGAGACAAAGTGGCTGTGTTCCTCAGGCTGGAGGCAGCCAGTCTGCACACGTGCCCCATCCCCCACCCAAAGCAGTTGTCCCTTCAGTGGAGGGAAGCCCTAGGTTGCTTTCTTGCTAAGCTTGCTGCCAGCTCTAGAGGCTTTACCTTCTGCATCCTTCCCTTTGCTGAAGAAAGAGCCTGTGGCTGCCTCAGGCTTCTTCCCCTTGCCTTTCGCAGGGCCCTTTGCCTCAGTCTTCCCTTTGGCAGTGGTTTTCTTTGTCCCGCCAGCTGCCTTTGCTTTGGTCGGCCCATTTCCACCTTTAGCCACCTTTGCTTTTGCAGCCCCCGCGGCCCCAGGAGCTGCCCCCTTGGCTTTGGAAGTCCTGATCTTGTCTCCATGCTCTGCCTTGGCTTTGGAGGCACCATCTGCTTCTGTGGCTGGCTTCCCTCTGGAGGTGGCTTTCTTGGTCCCAACCACCCTGGCTTGAGATGCCTCTTTCATATTTGGTTTCTTGTCACCTTTCACAATGTTTCGAGCATCACTGGGTGTCTTCAGCTTAGCAGGAGCTTTGGGCTGGGCCTACAAGAGAGAGTAGGATGAATGTCACTGCAATAGCATGTATTGGGTCACCCACAAGCCAGTGCCAGTTAGTTTATTATTCTTATAGACAGCAGCTTTGAATTCAGAAGCGCAGCCTTTATTCTGCAAGGTAAGACATGCGTTTTAGAAAACGCCGATCAAGCAGTGCCAATTTCCTTCGCAGCCTGAAGAACAGAGTTAACGCTTCAGGACTCTAGAGCGGGAAGCGGTTTCCTTTCCAACATTCCCCACAGAGTCAGGCAAGTTCCTTAAGACAGGAACACACAACAGCAGCAGCTCCTAAAGCTGGTCACAAGCGAAGCACTCACAGAGCTGTGCAAGGTAGACAGATGGAATCCTTCATTTGGCAACCAGTACTTACATTAGTGGATTTTGCCTTGGCTTTCTTGCTCACAGGTTTTGGTTTCTCCTCCTTAGCATCTGTTGAAAAGATGGGAAAGAAATGACATGGATGAGTCAGTAACTTATGTTTACAAGATTGTCAATTCCATACAAGGATGATATTTAATGGTTTCTGGATCTTCCTGGCCTAAGCTTCTGAGCAAAGCTCAGGTATTAGTGCAGACTAGAAGTGCCCCTGCTAATTTAATCGGAAAAATGCCTCCCTGTGCGATCAAAGCAGGTATGACATCAGATCGCATCTACAAAGCAATCGCCCTGGCACGCTGACTCCACCTTGAAGCTACTTGAACACTGCACCATTGATTTAGGGGCAGATTTTTAAGGAGTTTAGGTACCGAACAAGTACCATGGAGGTTTTCAAAGCTCAGGCACTGCTGCCCAACCCCCACCCTGGTAGGTAAATACCCCGCGCACTTAAGTTTCCGCTGTCAAAGCGGTCTAATTGCAGCACAGCCAAATGAGATGCTTGGAGCCCTTGCTTAAACCAAAGCACCAGAGGTCCTGAAAAGGGAGCGCAACCTAGGCATGGGAATGCCTAGATCGCCAGCAGGTCCCGATCCTGTGGCCATGCTCTGAGCATGCCTAAGAGCTGTCAGACCCCACAGTAGCAGGGCTGGAGGCAGACCAACAGGATGGGGGCAGCACAGCACCTGCTTAAGAGACAGCACAGGGAAATAGAGGAAGAGCAAGCGGTACTGAGCGTTTCAGCTGCTAGAGCATGGACAACTTAAGCAGCTGACCAGACGTAGTGGGTCTCACCCAGGAGAGGGATGCACCGCTCTCTGGGCCTTCAGGCAGGTGCACCACATCAGCCGCTTAGGCACCTAAGCCCCTCTCCTCAGCATTTCGCTCCTGGCTAATTTAGGCAGCAACCCAGCTCTGAGAAAGCCATTTCTTAGGCACTTAAGGCCCAGACCCATAAAGGGCACTTCAATTCTTAACTCCCATTGAAGCCAATGTGTTCTTTCGGAAGACTAGGTAACAAACTCTCCGAACTGGAGGCAACTAGGCAGCAGGCTTCTGGGCTGAGCAACGCATAAATCCAGACATGTTCTCAAAATTGGCCACTGCTTTTGGGTGCCCACCTTCATCCCAATATTCCAGAAATAATGAGCACCGTTTGAAGTCAGTGGCTGCCACAAAAGTTCTGAAGATCAGGCCCACAGCAGACACAGAATACATAGCTAGTTTTCAAAGCCAGGCGTCTTTCCACCACTGCTTCCTGCAATCAGCAGTTTGGATTCTAGCTTATATACTTACTGTTGTCTGTCAAGTTCACTGCTGTACAGGGAATCCTGAAGCTCTCTCCCTGAACACGGACATTTGTCTTCTTGGGTGGCATTAAAATTCACAGATCTGACCTCCTTGCATACAGCTGACATCTCAGCAGGGGATGTTAGTTTAGGGGAAGGAAGCAGCCCTTACCTTTACTTCCTGCTTTTTTATCAGCAGTCACCTTGGCTTTGGGTTTCCTTGCCACCTTCTTTTCTGATTTAGGAGCCTTTTCTCCAGCTGGATCCATCTTCCTAGAATTTTTTTTAAGCTTGGGCTTTTCTGATGCCAGCTAGGAGTACAAGAACAGAACAGTGAAACTGCTCTGCTCTAGCACATGCATTGAGGGTTGCTAACAAGCAACTTAGTAAACTTGGTAGTGCTGTACCCAGGGCCAAACAAGCACAGAAGCTTGTCTGCAGGCGTTAGAAGTGTTGACTGAATTAGAGGCAGGTGGCTTACACGAGCCCTTCCCTTTGGCTGTAAAAATTTGTATAGCATCCTCTGTAACACGACATCACAATAGGCCTTGCAGCCAAGGCTGGAGAGTAGTTGGGGATGGCACTCACTTTCTATTGTCCCATTCACCCAGCTGCATTGTAACATCTAGTTGTCCCAGGCCCTCCCAGAGTCCAAGTCATGGAAGAAATCAATATTTTCAGGGCAGAGATACCACATCTACCGATAGCCAACAACAAGCTCCTTTATGGTTTGCTCTTCAGTAATAGTACTGTGTTCTCCCACTCAGAGAGGAGGGCACCAGCCCATTGATGTTGAGGCTGTTCACAACCCTGCCTGTCCATTTAAAGAACTGGGAAGAAAAACAAAAAAAGCCACATTCCCTAGCCCAGAGTTGTCACCCATCCAGCCTCCTCTTTGAAATACTGCTGCAGAGAGCATTTGGGGCACATCCCACAATGCAAAGTGTGCTGCCACCCAGTTATCTGTAGGACAGCCCTGGCCCATGCAATTGCTATACTGTTGCCTAAAGCTACAGTTTCTTTAGCAGAAAATTTCCACTGAAGGTGGTCTTTGTAGAAAGCCAATTCACTCACCTTGAACCTTCCAGTTGCCCCTAATGCCAAAGAGTTTTGGGGTCTGATCAGGTAGCCATGGTCAAGACCTTTAGTCAGGGCCTTCTTCAGCAGGTATTTTAGCCTTATTGGGTCAACAGCTGGGTACTTGGCAAGGATGTAGCGCTTGATGGCTATGACAGAGGTGCCTTTTTTCTCATTTTGGGCCTTCAGAGCTTCAATCACCATGCTTAGAGTTGGCGGGTGGTTAGCTCTAGTCTTGTGGTCAAAAATCCTGGACATTCTGGCCACTTTTGTTACTTCAGCTGAAGAGTAAATTGAAGAGGTTGTTTACTTGTAACCAAGCACCAGTATGAATCTCCCTTTTAACTCACCACAGTTATCAGGAAAGCTAAAGTGAATTCACAGGTGGAGAACGGACAAACCAGTTTTTATAGTAGCATCTACAGGTCCAGCACTCCTTTGTGCTAGGCACTGTACAAACACACAGGGTACGTCTACGCCGTAGCTGGAGGTGGGATTTGAAGTTTGGGAAGACATATTTGCGCTAGCTTTAAACTAGCGAATGTGGCTAAAAATAGCTGTAAGGATGTGGTGGTGCAGGTATCAGCATGGGCTAGCAAGGCAAGTACCTCCCCAGAGTTCCAGGCAGCCCATGCTGCTGGGTCATCACTAGTACTTCCAGCACGCTAGCTAGAGGAAAGCTAGCACCGGTATGCCTACATGAGCTGCAAATCACACCTCCAGCTGACAGGCTAAATAGGCAAAGGAAGCAGTATTAGTTACATTTTACAGGTGGGTAACTGAGGCCACAGAGTCTACGTGATCTAGGGTCACACAAAAAGCCTAGGGGCAAGCTAGGAAGAGAACCCAAGAGTGCCCCGTCCAATGTTTAACCACGCAGCCATTCTGCTTCCTATCAGGAGGCACAATTAGTAATGTTATTTATCAGAGCAGCAGGAAGATCCTAAAGGGCCAGCACTAGCCAGACTCCAGGAAGTTTAGACCATTTCTCTCTTAAGCCTGCTAAGCTCCGTACACACCAGCTTCTCCACAGGCTGCCCTGAGTGGAGCTCAGAGCTTTTCATCAAGCCAAAAAGAGTTCAGGGGGTTAAGTAAGTTCCTTTAAATACACCAAGAGAAACCAAGTTCAGCCCCTTCCCAGAGAGGCTACAGTTTAGTAAGAAAATAACAGTGACACAGATTGATACCTAAGAGAATTCATTTTACCAAAGGGGATCAGAACTTTGACTTCACATTCAGTGGAGACAAAAAGATAAACAAGGAAGAAGCATGCAAATTCAGAGTTTTTGTTTAAGTATCTTTCCTTACCTGGCTTGAGGTCCATTGCAAGAAACTTCAATACTGACACTAAACTTTAAAAAAAAAAAAAAAGCAACAAAACTTTATCTTAAAAGAGGCCTAGCTAAGCTGGCTGCAAAGCCGGCTTTATTGACAGGTTCATCTCACTTTCCTGCTAATTCCTTTGATTAGCATCTTAATTGAGGGGGCTGCAGTTGGCAGCTGCTAATTATTCTTGTTCAATCCTAATGCCAGGCAGATTAGGAACAGGTGGCAGCAGTGCTGAGTTTAGTTTGCCCACTCTTTGCAACAGGCTGGTGGGTGCTGGGGAGAATATTCAGGGGGGAGGATTCCACAAATGAGAAGGGTTCTTGTGGATTAGTCTAACAATCGCCTTCAATTTACAGATTAAAGTAGCAGCCCCTCATTTGGGAAATGTAATTTACAAGTGAAACCGTGCCCTGTGTCAGCTCATGCGCCGAAGTGGCAGTAGGAGGCCTGGGATGTGGGTGGTGCATCACTGATTTTAACAGAATGGACCATCCCAGTGTTCAGAGTGTACGTGCGATGGGAATACATACATGGCTGGACATACGGAGCCCATGTTCTTTGTGCACTTACACCTTAAAGGGACAGTGTGAGGGTTGCCAACTTTCTATTTGCACAAAACCGAACACCCTTGCCCCGCTCCTTCTCTCAGGCCCCAGCCCGCTCACTCCATCCCCTCTCACTCCATCTCTCGCTTTCCCCCACCCTCACTCACTTGCTCATTTGCACCGGGCTGGGGAGGGTCCCTTTTCGACCGGGTGTTCTGATTGAAAACCGGACACCTGGCAACACACCTGGCATTGCACGACTGAGTCAGCCAGCAAAATCAAGGAAATGGAGAGTGAGCAACGGATTGTTTGTGAAAAGGCTTCCCTAGGCTGGATGAAGCCACAGAGTAGAGCACCCAGATTCATCACGCATTCCTGGTGGTCTGTGTTCTCATCCTGCTTTAGGGCACAAGGGACCTGAGCCTGCTGAGTACCATTTCCTACCACTAACGTCGGCAGACATGCAAGGCCCTGGGCACCTCACAGGAGGCACTCAGCCCCACACAGGATTAGTCCTCACATGACCTTGCTAGCCTCATGTTCATGCATTTTGGCAGGCTATGTGCTCCAGGACCCTGGATTGGAACAGCAAGGGATGCTGGAGGTCAGGGCAGAGGTATACTGGCAGGACTGCGAGAGAAACCTTTACTGGGCAGGCCTCGTCTTTAACTGGCTCAAGCTAGCGCTGTTCAGCCCCTCGTTTTCATAAGCACTAACTTCACTCATCAGTTTTTAAAGGAAAAACAAAGAGGTTCCGTAAGTCAAAGAGGGGAGAAAAAAAGAGTCTTTGTTCACTAGTGATGGATGGAGCAAATGATTCTTCCAAGCTAGCATTGCAGATGTTCTTAAAGAAGCCAGGGTCTGCTCCCTAGAGGACTTACCTGCTGTACAGTGAGCAGAACTATCACTTCATCCCTCACTTGGGTCTTTCTGCTGAAATTAAAGAATAAGCTCTGCTCGTCCACAATAAGAAAGTCAGATGTTAATATCTGAGCTGTTCTGGTGCCTACAACGTTTTGCTCTAGTTCTCTTCCACTGGGTGTTACTAGCTCTCTTCCCTCTGCCTGAGCTGATTCTGCAGCAGAATGATGGGGGAATTGTGCTGTAGGAGGTACTTACTGTCTTGTCAATGAGATATAAAACTGATAATTGGTGGTCACTAAAGAACCCCTGGTGGGTTGTTTTTTTTTAAAGATTCTGGGCTTTAATTCCAGTGTCCTGGCCAAATTCAAACTGGGTCATTACATTCTCCCTACACATATTCCCCTCCCCTTCACCCCAGTTTCTGTGCTTCTTCACTTCCTGGTTTAAATTGTTGTGCAGTGTTGCTGTTAGCTGTTAAATAGACTCAGTGTTTCACACTAGAGATGGCTGCATTTCTGGGATCAATAAAAATATTCTTACATAATCCTTTGGGAGTTTTTACAGGAATGGTTATAAGGCTTTAGTGAAGTTTTGGAATAGCCTTCCAAGGGAAGCAGTGGGGGCAAAAGATCTATCTGGCTTTAAGATTAAACTCGATAAGTTTATGGAGGAGATGGTATGATGGGATAACATGGTTTTGGTAATTAAATATTCATGGTAAATAGGTCCAATGGCCTGTGATGGGATATTAGGTGGGGTGGGATCCGAGTTACCCAGGAAAGAATTTTCTGTCGTATCTGGCTGATGAATCTTGCCCATATGCTCAGGGTTTAGCTGATCGCCATATTTGGGGTCGGGAAGGAATTTTCTTCCAGGGCAGATTGGAAGAGGTCCTGGAGGTTTTTCGCCTTCCTCTGTAGCATGGGGCACGGGTCACTTGCTGGAGGATTCTCTGCTCCTTGAAGTCTTTAAACTACGATTTGAGGACTTCAATAGCACAGATATAGGTGTGAGGTTTTTTGCAGGAATGGTGGGTGAAATTCTGTGGCCTGCGTTGTGCAGGAGGTCAGACTAGATGATCATAATGGTCCCTTCTGACCTAAATATCTATGAATCTATAGCACCTAAGAACTTGCAAAAATCTGTCCGGAAATATCTTATTTTTAAAGTCTGCAAAGAATTAGTAAAAGCGGAAATCAATTGAGCTGATGTAATCAAAAGTAATTGAGTTAGATCCTGGCCTTCGCTCCAGCAGCCAGAAACCAGCAGGGTGACCATCTTCAACCAGCATCACGGTAGTATTTGAGCTCACATATCAAAACTGCAATTGAACATTGCTAAGCGGCAGCCATTTGCATTTGATTGCTCAACGGGATAAAGCCTGAAGCCCTCTCTCTGGAAGGAAGGTGTAACAACTGCAAGATTAATGCCAGGGCCTACTTACTACTGCCTGCTATGCAAGCATGCTCATTTTACTGTGACCCCTTGGCTCCTGCCTGCCTCACCCAGTCACAAGCCTAGGTTATGACCTAGCACTGGGAATGTGTGACCTTTCCATGTGTGCATGTCAGCCACCATCTTGGCTAACACAGCAGAGCATAACGAAAAGGAGTACTTGTGGCACCTTAGAGACTAACCAATTTATTTGAGCATAAGCTTTCGTGAGCTACAGCATCCGATGAAGTGAGCTGTAGCTCACGAAAGCTTATGCTCAAATAAATTGGTTAGTCTCTAAGGTGCCACAAGTACTCCTTTTCTTTTTGCGAATACAGACTAACACGGCTGCTACTCTGAAACAGCAGAGCATGACGAGGGGAATCTCCAGAACCAAAGCAATGAGCTACAGCTTGAGCTTAAAGAGCCAAGATGCTCTGTTGGTGGAGCTGCAACATAGTTATAGCCTCTGCAGTTTGGTCACAGAGGAGGACCCGGCAGCCTCACTAACCAGTGGGTTGTGTGTGTACAGCCCCTAGTGCAATGGAATACCACTAGAGAAACTACAAATAATAATAACAAAACCTCTATGCTGCACCCATCACCATAGTGTCAGAGTGGCTTACAAGTCCTGGCGTAACAAAAGAGCAATGTCTCTCTCTTCCTCCCGCCTTCATCTGGAAGAGTTAATTCTTTTGTTCTGAATGGATTAGAGTCATTATTTTCTATTCCAGGACAGCAGCATTCAATCAAGTCCAATGGAAGTTTTTGTCTGGGCAGGAATTATGTGACTATATCAGGATTTGATGGAGGCCCTTTCACGGCACAGCCTCTCGCCCACGCGCTCTCCACGGTCATTCGGCGCGCTGTGTGATCGTGCTCAGGACCACGGTCAGTGGTGGGAAGGTGTGGACAGAGTTAGTGCCTCTCGTGCAGGTCACTGGGTTTGAAAAGGGAAAGCATTTCAAGAGAATGCTCAACCACTTCTCCCAGCTGGGATTTCAGCATGAATAGTGCTTTGTTCTCAAAACCCTGGATTCACCACAGCTCCCAGTATAGACAGAGGCATTTCAATAAATCAAAGATGCCCCTAAAGGAGGCATTAGATAGCTGAGGTGCTGGTACCATCTCCCCTTTAGGTCACTGAGCACTTTAAACCTTTCACATTTGGTTGCCGATTCAAACCTGTGCTAGGGCAGGAATTACCATCTGATGGCTGGTGGAGGCCTGTATGAAAAAAAGGTGATGGGCTGAGTCCACATCACAAAATCACGCCCATCACAACTGGAAGTGACATCAACAGAGACTCCTGTAATTGCATGAACTATGGTGACTGAATTACTCTTTTACCCCTTCCAGCCGTCCGTCCAGGCCAGTGCCAGGGCACATATATAGAGCAGGCTAGGGGAAGGCTACACTGCTGTGACCCAGGTGGTTCTGTGGCTAAACATGGCGGTGAGTTGGCTACCTGATGCTGTTGTTAACTTCACTCTGATTGGAGGAATAAACAATTTACCTGAGAATTAGGGCCATATCATCTCTGTATTTGCTAGCGCGTCAAAAATATTTGTCTCAATATGAGCAAAAGAAACTAAACTCTCCAGTTAACGTTGGAGCAGAACCACTTAATGAAATCAGAAAAGCAGAGTCATGACAGAAGAAGGTGTGCTTAGAGCTGGCTGGGAAATTATTAATTAAATGTTTTTTTCATCCAAAAAATGCTGATTCATCAAAGCCAAAACTTCCCTCAGGAAAGAGTCAGCTCAGATAACGTTTTCAATTCAAAAAATGTTTTGAAAAAAAGAAGTTTCCAAGTTGTTGGAAACTCCTGGTTCAACATTTTTGAAACAAAAATTTCCAGTTTCCTGGTTTGAAAATGGCTTTTTGTTTCCACATTCAAGCTAATTAAAGCTAAAAAAAAACTTGTAACAAATTTTAAATAGTCAAAATAGAAACAAAATGCTTTGAAATTATCAAATGAAATATTTCAATTGACCCAACACTGAATTTTTCTTCAATTTTTGGTTCATGAAAATGTTCAAGAGTTTGACCTTTTGGGGCTAGGAAAATTGTTCGAAATCTCAAAAAGGTTCATGGGCCAGGGAAACTATTTCTCCTCCAGCTCTAGATGTGATGTGTTTAATCAGACACAAAAACAGCTCAGAGTAACCACCTCTGCTCCCTTGGATATATCAGCAGCCCCATGACTCTGTCAAAACTGCAAGGTTTATTGTCAGCCATCCTAAGCTCTTCCATTATTCCTGTAGAGGAAAGTATAACTGGACAACTAAAAAAAACAAACAAAAAAACCCTTCCTTTTCTTTCCTACCAAAAAAAATATTTCAGATTCTGAGCATATGAATGAGCCTTCAACCTAACAACTGAATGATCATGAACCTTTGATCTTCAGATTTCACTGAATATGTAGAAGCATCAATTAAAAATAAATAACGAGAGACTTGTACTTGCAAATTGCTCTTTATTAAAGGTTTAACTTGCATAGTTTCTATAGACCTTCTCTATCAGATCTTGCAAAGCTGCATAGAATTAGAAATCGGAGAAGATATACTATACAAGAATAGTTTCAAATGTTGATAACAGAAGGGCAAGAAAAACATCTTATTTGTATAACTGAGCTAAAAATAAAAATAAAGAACATTGGTACAATTGCATTATGCCATCTTTTAGCGCTTTAAACATATGTTGAAATCTCTGGGCCATATGCTCCCCTGGCTTGCTTGCTATGAACTGAAGAAAAGCGTAGCAATTTGCCACCAATCAATCCTCAAAAAGCACAAGCCTTGGCCAAAACCTCTTACTTGGTGTGACGCCAAATCAAATTACAGCTGAAAATTGGTAGGTGAACCACAGGAGAACCATAAAGAGCTCATACTATAGGGGTGTGGTCTATGGACATGTAGGAGGAGTCAGGGAGAAGCCAAATGACTATATATGTTACCATGGAAATATAATGTCACATGCTACGGAAAAGACACTGCAAATCAGCTGTTGCTTACGGTTCAAATCCTATTCCTTGTGTACCGCATAGCTAACTGGTTGTGTGCAGGGGAGTTTGTGTGTGCAGCAGGGGAAAGACCAGAATCCTCCCGAAGATTATTCTAGAGATGCTACTAATGGTTAAATCTTACCACACTGTAACCCCTTAAATGTCACTGGCACTAGGGTTGCTACCTTTCTAACTGCTGGTAACCAGACCCTCGAGGCCCTGCCCCCTTCTCCACTTCTTCCCCAGCCCCTTCTCCACCTCTTCCCCCCCAAACCCCTGCTCCTGCTCTGCCTGTTCTCCCCAAAGCCCCGCCCCTGTCGTTCGCTCCTCCCCCCACCACTTGCTGGATCGTCTCCACCTCCCTCTTCTCCCCCACCCCTCATCTCCCCCAGCTGGGCTCCCTCTGCTCTAAGGCTGGGACGGGAGCTGCAGCAACCTGACAAGGAGCCTCCTGGAGGTAGGAGATGGCCCCAGCTGAGCAGGAGCTGGTGTGGGTTAATGACCAGGTGCCTTCCCCTGCCTTGCGGTAACCAGATTTGTGGTGTCTGGTCAGTACATCTGACCAGACACTGCCTGGTCCCCTTTTTGACTGGACTTTCCAGTCAAAAACTGGGCACCTGGCAATTCTACATGGCACTCGGTCACAGAAGCCAAAAATCAGTTTGTCCGGGTAAAAACCCAGAGAGGTGGCAACCCTAGCCAGTGCTCACTAGGTTTCATGCACCCCCACTGATCCCAGCTTTGTAACACGGGTATACCTCATCCCCCGCTAGATTGCTGTATCTTGGCTCTTTACGATGGGCTTTCCTAACCATGGCCCCTGTGGTTCTCATCCAGAACAGATGCCATGGTAGGGATGAATCCACAAGGCTGCAGCCTCACTCATCTTTTCCATTCTGTGAAAGGAGAACATTCGCCCCTCTGTATGAAGCTAAGGATCATGACCCAGATACTCGGTCAGTGTAAATGGGGATAATGCTATACAAGTCAATGGGTATACACACATTTACACCAGCTGAGGAGCTAGCCCTTTGTATTTAATTTAAAAAAATATGTACAAACTTGTTCAAATGATTTCTATTATCAGAACTGAAAAGTCCATTCTGCTGGGTTAACTGTGAATCACATGCAGGCGGTGGTGATGGTGGACACGACTACATGCATGCAAATGGGACTTGCGCATCCTTGCTGACAAGGCATGCCAGCTCTGAGATCAGCAGCTTCCATGAGGAATCTATGCAGGAGAAACCTGGCTGGTGGAGACTGAGGAAGTCTCTGTCCTGGTGCCAGCAGAAGCGTCGTCGTCACCGAGCAGGTTCTTTCCACAGCAAATGGTGGTGATCATGCAGTTACGGAACTAGAAAAGAAAACAATGGCGGCAGAGGTAACCAGCCGATGCAGGCAGTGTGACAACTGTCAGCCAACCCTACGCATTGTGAATACCCTTACATTAAATGCATCAGTAATGCACCTGGAGGGATTTTTGACTAAAGCAATGAGGGGGGAAATTCAAGGAACTGTGGCTAATGAAGATGCTCCTGGATTAGACCAGTTCAGGTCTATTGATATGTCCTTGTAAAAGTCTGCACACCTTGGGAACAATCTAACTCCCACTGAAGTCAGTGGAAAGAGTCATTGCCAGTGGGACTTGCATTGGATCCCTTAGCTGAACAATCCTGTTGAAGTGAATGGGGCTTCTCATCTGAGTGAGGCAAGCATGAGTTGATCCTTGAAAGATCACAATTTGTTAACAGCTCAATATTCGATTAAAATAATAAAAAAATGCTAAAAAAAAAAAAGGGTAACCAAAGCTCATGTTTTGCAGTATGAGATGAAACCAAAGCTTGCACCAAAGCTCATGTTTTGCAGTATGAGATGATCACACCAGGGATCTGGAAGGAATTTCTGCTCCTGATATAGCATTGCACAGATGGCCAAGTGCATTTTGGGGAGGCTTTTTGTGGACTAAGTTGCCCTAAAGTACCAGGTGCTGCTCATTATTGGAGGTAGAATAGTAGACTTGCTAGACCAATGATTTATTCGCTCTGCCAAATTTATGGGCTTAACCTTTCCCACTTCCTAGAGCTAGCTACAGCTTCTATTCAGGATTACCTTAACCTTACTGAGTATTCTTATTATTGGCTCTGTTAGACTAGTGCATATCTACTGAATCAAAATGGTTGCACCATTGTAACTGAGAGCAGAATACAGTCCTAGATATTTAACTAAATTAGTGCACTGATCATTTCAAATAGACAGTCCTGATGACTTCCAGTTGCGTTCAGTAGATTTATGTAATACTAAAGGATAGCAACACAATGATTAAACGTCCCTTTTTATGACAGAACCAAAATTGCCTTGAAAAAGCTCCATTTGTGCCACATTGAGCAAAAAAGAGCTTTAAAAATACGATCTAAGTGCTATAACTCTCTGTAAGCTATTAAGAAATTAAATACAATAAAGAAGAAGACCAGAGATTTGCCACTTACTTGTTTGTTCATTACAATGTAAATCACTGGGTTGTAGATAGCAGAGCTCTTGGCAAAGAAAGCTGGGATGGTCATGAAGACAGGGCCAAAGTCAGATCCCTGGTGGGTGAAAATGTAGAAAGCAACGCTGGCATAGGGGACCCAGCAAATCAGGAACGCAATAACCATGATGATGACCATGCGAGTAACTTCTCTCTCAGCTTTCTGAGTGGTGGCTGATTCCTGTTGCTGAGCTGCAGCCTAAAGAGATAAGACCACTGAAATGATGATGGTGCTGCAGGGAATAGATAGGGTACTCCTGAGGGAATTCTGCACTAAAAAAATAAAAATTCTACACACAATATTTTAAAATTCTGCATATTTTGTCAATAAATAAATGTGGAGGCTCCAGCATGGCAGTGGGGAGCACAGGCCACTGGCTGCATGGAGGTGGGAGATCACCCTGCAGCCCCTGTTGGGACAGGGACTTGGTGGCGAGGCTGCACCTGACCCTGACACAGTGCAGGGGCCGGGCCTGCCCCAGAAACCCCGGAGCCCTGTCCCTCCATGCCAGGTGCACCAAGATAGTAAGTGAGAGGGATAGAGTCTCACATGCATGCCCAGCCTTGGCCCCCAATCCCAGTGTGGGCAGGCAGGCTCAGCCCAGCAGGATCCAAGTGTGGAGGGGCTTAGTGTGGAGGGATCTAGGTGTGGGGTGAGAGGGTTCTGTGTGGGGCAATCTGGGTGCAGGCAGCCCAGGGGGGATCTGGATGCACAGAGGCTCGCTGTGGGGTTCTGGGTGCAAGGACAATGGAACTCTGCAGAGAGTTCCAGGTGAAAGTCGTTGGGGCTCAGCGGGGTGGGGGTCTGGTGTTGGGGGATGGAGCTTGGCAAGGGGGGTCTGGGTGTGGGGGTTCAGTGGGGCGGGGGGTCTGGATGCTGGAGGAATGGCGCTTGGTGGGGTGAAAGTCTGTGTCCAGCTGGTTGGGGCTCAGTGGAGTGGGGGGCTGGGTGCAGATGCAGGGTCCAGATGCAGGGGAGAATTTTGGGGGAGGGTCCAGATGCACAGGGAGCTGGGCAGACAGGGGAGCAGCTCCCTGTATAGTGACCCCTCCCCCAGCTTCTGAGGAGCCATGGGGGCAGGAAGCGGGTGGAGGGTCCAGAGCTTCGGCAGCTGGGGGAGGTTTGTGGGAATGGGTCTGACCCGGCCCCAGCCCTAGCCCCGGCTGCTCCTTGCAGGGGAAGAAGTAGGAAATTCTGTCCTTCCTCACCCCTAGCCCAGGTGGAACTAGCAGCTGAGTCCGGCACAGGGTAGGAGCCACCAGCAGGGGCATCCCCAGCCCTGCCCCCACCCCCCTGTGGTGATTTATCTCTCCGCCAGCTGCTCCAGGAGCCCGAAATGATGCACCCGTGCTGCTGGGGAGGGGCGTGTGACCGCTCTTACAGTTTCCATTTGCTTCCCCACCATTTTCTATGGGGAAGGAAAGAAATCTGCGGGGGACATGAATTCTGCACGTGTGCAGTGGTGCAGAATTCCCCCAGGAGTATCTGGGAGACATGCTGAAATTGACTGTCCAGGGAGTTTGTGAAGGGTTTAGGGGTGTGATGAGCTACAAACATCAAATTCACATCACCCTAGCTCCCCAGATATCAGGGCTGATTGGCTCTGGGGTTATGGTTCATTCCACTACAGGGATGGAGCCAGCTGCAGAGTTCAGCTCTGGATCTGAAATCTCCCAGTATTTGGGGTAGGGGAGAATCGGCTTCAGATGCAGGTTTCTGGTCATCTCTAACAGGTCTACTTACCTCTTTAACAGTGCAAACCAGGCGCCCATAGCAGAAGGAAATGATGATCAGTGGAATGAGGAAGTGAACCACAAACATGTAGATGACAAAAGATTCATTGTGGACCTCAGGTTTCAGAGTGTAATAATCAATTCCACATGAGCACTGCAAGCCCTCTGGGATGTACCTGCAGTTAAACCAATGAGATTAGTGTCTGCCCTTGAACTGGTGAATGAGGTTGCTTTACTTGGAATGCTGCTAGAGAAATATGTAAAACACCTCATTAACTGCTGCTAACACCACGCTAGCTGGGGCATCATTTCAGAAAATGTTCAGTCCATACCTAGACCATCCAAACAATGGAGGAGCAGAACAGGCCAGGGCCATGACCCAGGTGAAAATGATACCCATGAGGGCATGGGTCTCACTAAATCGGAAGTTGCTCATGGGCTTGCAGACCACCACATATCTTTCAATGGCCAAGACGACTAGGGACCACAGAGCTATTTCACCTGTAAAAGAGCGAGAAAGAGAGAGAGGCACATATAGACCGTTACCAACAACAGAAGAAAAAGAAAACACATAGCCATGTAAATGAGTCCTTTTTATTGATTCTAAGGCTAGAAGGGACCATTGTGATCATCTAATCTGACCTCCTGCATAGCATAGGCCATAGAACTTCTCCAAAATAATTCCTAGATCTGGGGACTGAGGTTGGATTAATTCTTATGTTATGATTTCCACTGAAGTCTCTAAATGGCAAAGAAATCCAGGTAAGGTTTCAAGGAATGTTAGTATCACAGATCTGAACTAAAATATAGTAAGGAACACACAAGTATCTTATTCTACTACTGATCATTGTACCCATCATTTTGCTAGTGTTTTGTGCCCTACTGCATCATCCTATCACATGGATGAGCCCAATCTCTCCTCTCCACATTTGTATCTCTACTTAAAAAATCCATGAGCCAGATTCCAAGAGGTAATGAGCACTGACAATTCCCACTGATTTCCACCCACGGCTCAGCACCTCTCAGATGAGGAGCTCTGTTAGTAAGGGCATTTAAAAGGTGACCTATAATGGAAGGGAAATTGGGCTTGTGCCCTTTTTGCCTTCTTTACAATGGATAAAGAAGGCTGGAAAGGTTGTTACAACAGCCATATTTCTTTTTCCTGCTTGTTTATTTTGTCATAAATGGAGTCTTGTCTACACATGAAGACTATATGGTAACTGGAGAACTGATAAAATGACCTCACAAGACAGATATCTGAAAACTGAACTGAACTGAGAGGGGAAGAGTTTTTTAGTCCCACAGTTTAGCCTAAAGCCTGATTGATATTGGAAGAAAGGATGACTTTGTTAAAGGCTAAATAACCCTGCCTCTTCAATGAGAGTTCACAACAGACATGATCTGAGATTCTCAGAAAGTCCTCAGGCAACACCAGGGAAAACCAGATTTGTTATTTCTAAGGTTAAAGGAACAAGACAAAAAGGATACAAACTGAACATTTTAAAATCTGTTGCAGGTCACTTGTCAATCCTACACTCTACATTTTTCAGGGTACTCACTAGCTGAGCTTCCCCCAAAGTGCTAAAAGAAGGCAGAAAATCATGGTGCTTTATTTCTTCTTCCCCATTTATTTCCTGCCTTGAAATACTACAACGTTAACTTAGTCCAAATTACAATGCAGTTTCTCTATTCCAGCTGCCTTTTAGGGTGCACACTGAGATGATCTGATTTATCTCTCTTTCCTAAAATCTTGAGGGAAACCCAAAAGGCGGAGATTTTAAAATTGCCTCTTGGTTATTTACACCAAATACCGCTCTTGAATGGAAGCCAGAAAACGCAAGAAGAAAGAGATAAAGACAGTGAATAACATGGAAGCAAACAGTTCTGAATGACATCAAGCATCTCAACATGAAATGGGAAGATTTGGAGAGAAGGGCAGTTGACAGGCAAGGATGGCAAATGTGGGTAGCCCAATGTATAGCAAAGCACAGGGTGGACTAAGGTTTAAGGTGAGCATTGGTTATTTACACATGTAGAAAACTTACCACCCAGTGTAGCAAAGAAGCCTTCAATGTTGCAGCCAGTTGTCCCAAAGACAAAATAACCATGCATTGAGGTGTACATGGTGGTGGTGAATCCTCCAAAGACCATGAAGAGGTTAGCAAAGGCCAGGTTCAAAAGGATGTAGTTGAGGGGTGTCCGGAGTTTCTTGTGTTGGATGGTGACATACAGAGTCAGGAAGTTGACAGGGAAGCCAAGAAGAATCAGCAGAAACATGTAAGCAGACAGTACAGAGAACTTCCACGGGTCAGCTAGGTAGTACTGAGGATACTCAAATGGATTCCGTACTATCCCTGTCTTGTTGGACATGGGCACATAGAAATTTGGCCCCTCTGTTCCATTCATGGTTGCAGTTCCAGAGGTATTTTTGGTCTTACAAGTAAGTTTTGCTTCCTTTGAGGCTCCCCTCTTGAAATTCACCTCCTTATTAACATTTGAGCAGAAGCTGGCTATGCTATTCTCAGCACTGCAGCCTTTATAAAGTGCCACCTTGGGTAAGCTTTCAACATCAGTGTCAGCATGATTAAGGCTTATGGTATTATTGATCATAATAATCCAAGCTAGGATTTCAACTGTTAATTGGCTTTCCCAGGAAGGTGTTATGGTGACACCTGTTTCTGGGTTGCAAAATGGTTACCAGAGAATATTGAACTTTTATGGCTAGATTCACAAAAGGACTTAGGCACTTAACTATCACTTCCATTGCCTAAATTTTAGCATGAGACCCCACTGGGATTCCCAAAACAATCAGCAGCCACCAAACCCTAAACTCACTTGGCACCTAAGTTTTTGCAATAAAAATTCCCTAGGCATCAATATTTTCACTTCTGGGCATAGGCACCACAGACCCATGCCAAGTGTCCCGACACCTAAGCCCCAGAGCCAGGAATGAATGAGGGGGAAATAGGCATTTCTCCACCTAACTCACCTGCAGGACTGGATCCAGTAAGCATGCTCTGAGCTCATCTATGGCTCAGTCCCTCTATAGGTGAGCTTACACAAGATGGCAGCAGAGGACGAGCCCCTTCATGACTTTTAGCCCACTGGAGGGTACTCACCTGGGTTGTGGGAGACCGCCAGTTTAAATCCCTCCACTTGAGGGGAAAGAAGGGATTTGAACTATAAGCTGCCATCTTGCAGGAGAGTGCGTTCGCCACGGGGCTATGGGCTATTTTGAGATGGAGATCTCTCAGTCTCCTGTCAAAGCTGTTCCACTGTGGATAAATAATTTTAAGATGTCATTGGAGGAGAGGGACTGGATCCTCAATCTCCTTTGTGCTAGCCAGAGGGCTACAGAGTCTTTCTCATGTTTGCATGCTCTCTCTCTGGCCCAATGGGCCTTTCATTATTTATCCAAAGTGGAATCGCTTCAACAGGAAGAGTGAGGGAATCCCCTCCCCCGCCATCTGACTATCCCATTACCCAGTGGTTCAAGCACTCATCTAAGAGATGGTGGATCAAAGTTAATCCCTTCGCCCACTCAAGTGAGGAGGGGGACAAACCAGGGGTGTCCCACATCCCAGTGAGTAAGGTTGCCATCTTTTCCCAGGACCACCCCTTTTTTGAGGTAGCTGTCCTGGGAAAGCTGTACAGGGTGCTCAGTACACACTGCCAGCTGTCCAGTTTTATAGGCTCAGGACCATCCTGGCGGTCTCAATCTCTTGTACCTCACAGGTGACAACCCTACAGGTGAGTAACCTAACCACTGGGCTAATAGTTATAAGGGTGGTGATCCTCCTCCTCCCAACCCTCTTCCCCTGGCATCTTGCTAAAATGGCCTAAGTGCGTAACCTCAAGAGGGGGTTGGCAGCTGAGAATCCCAACCAGGGGGAGTTTGGCTTTAGGTGCCTAGCATGGACGTCTAGGCTCGGTGTCTCCCATTGGCTAGCTTAAACAGGGACCCCCTAGTGTTTTTGTGGGTCCCATTCTGAGGTGCTGTTTCTCCCCATTCATAGAAAAAGGAGCCTAGATGCCAGCAATTTTGTAGCTGCCTCAGAGTGTGGTGGGGCAATGCTCAGCATCACCACACCTAAGTCCCTTTGTTAATCTATAACACACACAGAGATATCACGTACAGAATAGAGGGAAAACCAGACACCAGTATAACCTCTGCTTCCGGTCCCAGCTCTGCCTCGTGCTGGCTGCGTGGCCTTACGCAATTCACTGAGGTGCAAATTTTCAGAACTGATCACCAAGATCGGGTCTCTCCATTTTTGGGTACCCCATTTAGAGATGTAGGGCTGATCACCAGTAGCTTGCATTGACTTCCCCTGGATTGGTAGTTTTCAGCACTTCTGAAAGCTGGATTCAACATAGCTAAAGCAGGGCAGTCAGAAAATAGAGGTACCCAAATGATAGGTCATTTTCATGGGCAGTAGCTGCTCTGTCCCCCGTTGCCCCAGCTGTGTGATGGGGATCATAATATTTCTCTGCTTCCCAGGGGTGTTGTGACATTTAATTTATTAATGGCTGCAGAACACCTTGGGTTGCTTAGGTGGAAAGCACTAGAGAAAGCCGAAATATAATTATCAGCAGGGGTAGGTGTGTAGTATTTTCTATTGTAAGCATGTCCAGTACCCGCATTGTACTTTCTTGATGTGCTAGCACAGTGGAGGCAGGTTGCAGGGATGAGCTTTGAGCCCTTTTTCTCCTCCTCAAAGGAATGCATAACTATGATGTAAAAACCACATTACGTGTGGTGGGGTAGAGGCTGAATGACTCAGGGAACTGATAATGGGATATGCAGCCTCTG
The DNA here is from genome assembly GCF_015237465.2 of Chelonia mydas. Taxonomy (NCBI): domain Eukaryota; kingdom Metazoa; phylum Chordata; order Testudines; family Cheloniidae; genus Chelonia; species Chelonia mydas. The sequence continues at coordinate 18,545,057 of NC_057853.1, read as the reverse complement.
AACTCTAGGTTACCAATTGGAGCTTGGCCCAAGCCCTGTTATCATCTGAAAGCTGGTCTGTGGCCCATGTGAAATGAGGTGGCAGTCTCAGTACAGTTCCAGGCAGCCAGATAGCTGCTTCATAACTGGCATCCCAGCTGGAGTCTTGACAGCGGAGAGGCCAAGGACTGACTGAGCTAGTTGTTCTATGATGCCTACAACCTTTAGCCTACATCAGCCACATGCCTCGTCTGCCCTAATATTTTGTGATGATGGGAGAAATGAAAAAGTGAAACATTAACACCTGTCTCTGGGTCTCCTGTTGTGTTATCTTCTCAACTCCTTCTGGCAAAGCTTGTCTTTATTTGCTATTTCTACAGTACCAGTGGCAGTGCTTAGCAAATAATAATTCCCATCTCCCTCTTGCTCAGTGGTGAGGTGCACATTTGGCAGGGCCATGTAGCAACTCTCACAGAACTAATGCTAATGTTCTGTTTGCTCTGCAGGAAGTCAGGGGACTTCAATCTCTCGAACTATCACTCAAACTTTTCTGACGCATCAACTTACTAAATTGATAAGGCAACGATAGCTACAGGGGAATCTGCTGTTTGAAACTCCCAGATGGTCCATGCTTCTCTGTTTTCCCTCTCAGTACATTGAGAATAATTTTAAAGTAATTATTTAGACTGAAAAATGTAATTGGACATTGGTTGTTTTTAGGTCTACAGAGTCCATGGGACAGTATGTGAAGGGGGGATGAAAACACTGAAGTTAACAGTAGAGAGAGAATCTCTTATGGAGAACGCAATTCTCTCAAGTATCATACCACCATTACTACTACTTAAACCCCAAAATCTATTTTTTTCCTCTGCCTTTTTATTACATTTTGTTAGTGGTAAACAATATAAACTTAGCCCTTAACATTCAGAGTGCTATATAAACATTCACTAATTCTCACCACTCCAGTCAGCTAGACCAGGATCATCTCCCCAGTTTTACAGATAGGGAAGTAGAGGCTCAGAGGAGGCATGACTAGCTCAAGGCCATACAGCAATTTTGGCTAGAGCTAGGATGCTGGGCAATGCCTGTGTCCCATCCTAGTCTTATTTCTCCAGCCCAAGCCCTTCTAACTGGGCTAGCATAGTATATACAGTTTAGTTAGGAAAATGGAGTAAACAGACTTCCTCCTGCATCAGCTTCAAACTCTAGCCCTTATGTTAAAGAGAGTCAGTGGAGGGATTTTGCTCAAGTTTTACATCCAGGAAGTGCACAAACATTTGGTCTCAGGAGAGACCATGCATGGAAAACTTCAGTCCACGAGGGGAATGTCTCATGGTCATAAATGTTCGAAAATAGATGTGTTAACTATTTATGCTAAATAATCTGTTCCACCTTGTATCTAGCTGTCACTTTCCCCAGACCTAAAGAAGAGCGCTGCGTAGCTTGTCTCTTTCACCAACAGAAGTTTGTCCAAGAAAAGATATTACCCCACCCAGCTTGTCACTGAAAACAGTGTCATAGCATCACGGGAACTGGAATGCCTCACAATATCAGAGGAAGACTAAGGTGCATATAATATAGTACTTGAACTAGGAAAATGCGCACTTGTGACATTTGTATAGATGAGGAGACAGTCTTTCTATACACTTATATGCAAACACCATGTCCTAATATATTTACCCATTCCAAAAACTCCACCTCTATGAACTTTTCTTGTTTCCAAAGCTACTTTCAAGTTGTATTGCAGTTATCTAAGCACCAACGTACTTGTTAGCACATATACCTGGGCATACAGTAGGATTAAAGGTTTATCCTTCCAGATATTCAAATTTGTCACATTAAGCTTTGATGCAGTAAGCCATTGCTGAGATTGCAACTGCTGTCCACAGCTTAGAGCCTGAAGCGCGTCACAGATAGCGAAGGCAAGTAGTAGTAGGATAAAAGAACAAGCATAGGACAAGTTCCAGAAAGTGGTCTATGCTGCTATCCACACCAGGTCTAGTGAAGGGTAAGTGGCTGAAGGGACGCAGAGCAGGAAAGGTCATTTTTGGTACCATCTTGTGAGCTGATAAAATAAAACTCTAAAAATAGAATTATCATGATGTGTTATTGTCAGAAGATGCTGAAGTTACATAAGAACAGCTTCAATGTCACAGGGCAAATTGGGACTACTACAGTACATAATACATTGGCCCTAACATTTATTTACACATCATGACTTACTTTTACACAGCATCTTTCCTCCAGAAGGCACCAAAAAGTGCTTTTCAAACAAAGTGCATCTACGGTCAGAAAAGTGCTCAAAACATTTTCCTCGCCTGTCATTACAAATCATAGCTACTTATTTTTACTGCTTTTCACTCCTGGTGGCTTTGCAAAACCAACACAATTATGGGAAAACGAGCTAGATTCTAATTCTGGCTCCCGTATCAAACAGAACGGTTTATTAATTCCAACTGCACAGTCTTCATTACATACAGTAATTTACAAGTAAGAAAGCAAGGTCAGGACTTTTAGATCAGTATGTTTACAAGGCTGGTAGTCAGAACAGCATATTTTTTTAAAGTGTCAAACAAAATTTGATCCAGAATCACAGAGATATGGAAGCCCATTGAAGCTATTTATTTTTTAAGTCACTTTTTAGAGCAATTTAAAGTACACATAGGAATCATTTCAATCACCACTGAAATTCAGCTGCCTCTGTGGTAGCTGTTTAACAGCATGCAGAAACACTGTCCAACGGTTTAGGACAGTAAGCAAAGATGAATATCATATTCCTTTGAAAACACAGGGAAACTTGTGGTAGGCATGATTATAATAACCATGTATACTGTGTGCATACTCTTACCTGTTATCTACATTTGACTAAAAATAATGAAGAAACCTATCACTTCTAGGTCACTTGCTCAAATTCAGCCCAAGTGATTACCTACCTATAGTTGTTACCAGCTAACTGCTTGTTCAGTGGCCTATTCCGAAGTCCAACTATTAGGTTAGTGCAGTATACACATAATGAAAAATCATTCCCTCAGTTAGCATCCTATAGGGCAGTATTAGCAGAAAAGCAGAGGACCCAATAGGAATGCAGGATGAACTACTTTCTCTCCTCCTAGAATTGCTCCCCACAGGTGAGGGTTGAAACATAGTGGTGGAGAAAGATTGCACAGCAACTACTCTTAGGGCACATCTTCACTGCAGAGTTAACTCAGGTGATCAGCACCTGCACTAGCCTAGCCCAGACGTGAGCAACCACGCTGTGAAGCCATGGTTGAGTTTTTAGTCCACCCTTGTGCACATACCTATATGAGGCTCTAGGACTTCTGGGGTCATATCACACGGTTCTTAGTGCTACAGTAAGTTGTGCTGCTCTATGATTCTTTCCCAGTGGATTGTGGGAAAACTTGTCTGTCCTGGGCACACAGGGGAAACTGTAGGATGGCATTGGAAAGCTACCAATACCTGAATGGTTTAGCCTGTGCACTCCCTGAAAAGTGGGTGGATTACCAGCCTGAGTGTAAAATGCGCTCAGGCTTTGGCCTTTCCCCCAGGATGGGCCAGCTAGCCTGAATTAAAATCAGCACCATACTTGGGCCCGAGGTTGTGTGTTTAAATGGAAGCCAGGTTAGGAGCAACACCTGAGCAAGAGCCAGAGTTAATTTTGCAGTGAAGACAAGCCCATAATGTACCTGTTCTGTGGCTAAATAGGGGCCAGCCTTTACCTTCCATGCCTGTCAAGCTGGCACATTTCATGAACCCTCCAATATATTCATTACACCTGATGAATCGGTGGCTTTTATTTTTTCACTAGGAAAAAAGGTGTGTTTTTAATACACATTGGCTAACAAATACTAAAATCCCAGTAGACATGGTGACTTGATTTGAAATGTGTTAGCTGGTCTATGTAAAACCTGGTGGGGAGGTTAGGGTTTACCTTGACCAGTTGACTCATATTAAAACTACAACTTGCTTTGTCCACACTAGGGTTTTAATCATGTGTTCATTAACGTGTGAGTCAATGTGTGTAAGAGCTCCTAAATGTAATGCTATTCTCTGCCGAAACGATATAAAAGGTACATTCCCATTGGGAAATTCCATTTCAGAGAAAGATTGCAGCAAATGCTCAAAAGAAAATAAAACACTGACGCAAAAACTTCCCCTTTTTATTTCAAGTTCTGTCAACAACCAAGTACATATTAAGGACCAAATTCAACCCTGGCATAAAGAGGGGCAAAATCAATGAGGTCAACTGAATTATCTCAAGGCTGAATCTCACCCTAAAACGTTCCTATCGAATCTGTGGCACACTGGCAGGTTGCCATGATAAACATAGGACACTTGAAAGTAAAACTGGAATTTTCCTTAAAAATATATATGTACATTTTTTTCCCATTTGGCTCTGTGGTTATATACAAAACAAAGAGCAATAAATAGAAATTCTGTAATTACATTGCTCATAAAAATAAAATTTCATTTGGATAGGACACAACGTGACATTTAACAGTTTCTCTTTTTCCACTGCTTATGAAACATACACAGAGTGAGAAAATATATGTAACAACATAACCAAATTGTTAAGAAAGCTTGATTAGTTTACAATGCATTTCACTGTGATAGCAGAAAGATCTCTTGGATGGATCTTTTTCACTGGTTTGACTCATCAATTCTTCTCCGACAGTATGGACAACAGTTATGCTGGAGCACCAGGAGCTCATAATCCTCTGAATGAAACATCTGTGAATTAGGAACAGATTTAGGCGTATCTATTACACTGTTACTGGCTCACATCTAGGAAAAGGAAACTGAGATGGAATGGTTTTGCTAGGGCTCAGAATACCTGATGCTACTGTTACAAGAGAGTTCATGTTTCCACAATAACAAGTAATTTACAGCTGTTTGTAACAGCTATAATTTGGAATATAAGAGCAAATATTTCATTAAAGAAGTGTGGAGGCTATGGAAGTCAGTTCATCCAACCAGTGAAACCCAACTGCTCTGTGAGAAAGGAGGGTGGACTTTAGGATGCTTTCTCTGCTACCACATAACCAAAAATATCCAAACTATTGAATATTTTGAAGAAAACATACCTGCGGTGGGGGAACTACAAAGAAAAAAAATCATTTTACTTGCTGAATGCCCCCACTAAACCAGGCTATAAGGTTAGAAAGGCAGAGAAAAAAAATCAATGTTTCCCTTCTTTTAGTTCACTTTAGGACTTCTTGAGTGGCTACAATTCTTGCCATCACTGCGAAGTCCCCAAATACTTCATTCTACAAATTCAGTTACCACAAGCTATTCTGAAGCCAGCCCTTCTGGCAAGGCCTATCCTCTCTGTATGTAGCACAGGGCATTTTGCTCTCTTTATTTACTATTCAGGACTTCCGAAGGTATGTATCGAGGGTTAGAAATTAATGTATCAGGGTCATTTCAATTAGCTTCTCATTAGGAATGAGTTTTCAAAGACCCCAATGAAAACATTACTTATACCTGAAAGCATGTTGGACACATGGTAATGGAAGCATCTGGTAGCAAGGACCGGAAGTACTGCCACTGTAATGGCTTTGGCCAGCGTTTAATCAGGACATCCCTCCGGCTCATTGACCGGAGAACTGCACGATTCACTATCACAGGAACAAATTCTGAGCCTCCTTGCTGCAGCATTTAAAAAAGAATGAAGCTTAACAATTGCAAAGTGTTTTAAAGATGACAAATATAAAGAGCGGATTGTTATTACTCAGTAGAAAGTGCTAACACAGAATAGGCATGGATTCTGCTCCCACTGAAGTCAATGGCAGTTTTCTCACTGTCCTCAGTGGGAGTGGGAGTAAGCAAGATGTGAGTAAGGTATTTTCACTGTGCTTCACTCATTCCCATCAACACAATTTTTTATTTAAAAAGGAAAAAAAAAGCCATTTACAAAAACTTCCCTGAAAATGTCTATTCTTAACTGCACCCACCCAGACCCTGAGCTATCTAGGGGACAGTCCCCCTGCCGCTTGCTGGAACACCAGACTCCAGATGGACTCACCCCTGCCCCAGCCATCTAAAACTGGGGTATAAAGAAACTCCTTGGAGGAGTCCACCAGAAACTCAAGCTGGGAGAAACAGAGATAAAGAAGCTGAGCAGGGACATTATGCACAAATATGACATCAAAGCCCCACTGCTGTCTACAGCTTTTTCTCCAGACATTCTCTCCCATGCTGACTGGCTGTTTGCTCCAGCTCTATTGAGTTTCTTTGCCTCACTCCACCTACTCTTAATACTGCTCCCTCTTCTCCTTTCCACATTCCTCTTATCCCTGTCCCTTTACCTCCCCTCTCTGCAACATCTCTTCTCCCTTCATTTGCCTCATCTCAATCTCTTCCCAACAAATGCCCATCCAAATAAATAATGAGGAAATAAAAATATTGTGGAACTAACATGGTATTTGAAGACTATCACACTGATCATCTGCTCGTATGTTATATTCTTTCCCCTGCATCTTTCATCTGTCTGGTCTGTTTAGACTGAAAGCTCTTCAAGGCAGGAACTATCTATTACTTACATTTGTAAAAACATGTAACACAATGGAATCCTGATGTTGTTTAGGGCTCCCCAGGCACTAATGTAATACAAATAATAATAGCAATAATACCACCAGGCCTTGTTTAACAATCTTGGCCAGCTGATGTTCTCTGTTACATCAGTGTAAATTCAGAGTAACTACAGTTATCAGATTTACATTACAGTAACATGGACTGCCTATATATGAATATCCTGCACATTTTATACCCTGGATGTTTTGCTTAGAGGCTCTCTCTTGGGCATGTTTATATCTGGGTGTTATGTACACCCGCTACTATGAAAAAAAGTAAGGGCTGTTCAAACTAACTTCAGAGTTTGATTTTTTAAATCACGTCACATAAAACTACAGTATGCAGAAAACACCATAATTTTTAAATCTGTTTCTGCAGTGAGTGGGTGGGTAGGCATCCCAGGAGACTATTCTTCCATTGATGATGATGAGGCCAGAGAGAGACAGTTTACTTAAAAAAGACATTCAGATAGAATAAGTGGTTCTCCAGGTTTTTCTTTTCTGTGGACTAATCACTTTGTATGAGAAAGATACCATTCTCCTCAACTGCTGCTCCTAGCCTCCCGGTCACCCACTTTCCTCCATTTCTTGTGGGGGTCTGCAGAACATTGTAACACTTTGTAATGGAGTTGGAGAGGCTGTGGTCTGTTGAGACCTGCTACTAATCGGTAAATGGTCACAAGGAAGAAACTGTGGGATGCCAGCTCAGAAGGAGATCTGATAGCATGGAAAGAACATTTGCAGGTAGAGTCACCCTGGGTTTGCTTTCTCCTCAACAATCTTCAGCCTCAAGAGCAGCAGCATTTGAAAACCCAAATGAGGTATCCTCACCTCAAAACTCAATTTTGCTGTAAAGGGATCATCCTCTTCGATAATGTCTGTGTTGTCATCAAATCTCAGCCTCTGTGCTCCTAGAGAGGTTTGTTATGGAAGAAACAAGGACCCCCACAAAATCAAATCCTCTTATCTTAGCACTCATAGGACTTGTCTTATGGCTTAGTAGTAGGGCTCTCACTCCTTGCTCCACCCAAAGCCCATCATGTCAGGCAGGCTGGGAGTACTCAGATACCCCTGGAGTAATCCCTAGATTATATGAGATAGAGCTGCAGAAGAAACTTACTCTGGCCCAGGAAGAATGGAGCAATTGCTGTGGAAAAGCAGAGCTTAAAACCACCAAGTTACTAGCAGTAACTAAACTACATAAATGCATGTGACCTTAGTAGTACCCTCATCCTCCATTCCCCTACCCTCCTATAAACACCTAACACCTCACTTTAGGCAGCCTATTTTAAAGGCACAGACCATGTCTCTGAGGCATAGACCATGTCGTCTTGTGTATTTGAACTGTATCTACTACTATCAGGCCCCAATTACAATTGGCACCATTGTGTGCCACAGCAATATAGGATTCTATAAAATAAACAACGACAGGCTTCAAAGGGAGCCCAATACAGTTCTTCCTTAGCAAGAAAGACAGAACACTGTGATACAAGAGGAAAATAATGGATAGCCCTCCCATCCTTTATAGAAAGTAAAAAAGTTACTTGAAAATAAGTGAACAGTATTATTTTTAACCTAACAATACTTGACAAGGTTATGAAACTGACTTTTCTAAAGAAAACCTTCTAAAATTACCAGGATTGGTTAATATACCCATACTTTTTTAGTTGAAAGAGCAACTGAAAAAGAAATATGCAATGGAATTGTACCCACTTATGTCAGCAATGAATCTGTCCCCTAGTCATAAGAGAGAAGCAGATTAAAATGCAACAAAAGCATAACAAATCCAAAAATACCCAACAACCCACAACCAAAAACTCTGTCTTCCAAACTGCCACTCTTTCCCTAAGAAAACCAGAGTGTGTTCTGGATTGAAAGGATACCATCACTTGCCATCTCTTCCCATTTATCCTCTCTCTTATTTAACCTTGGTGCTTCCAGATCAATAAGAGCTACAGCTTCTTCATCAGTGATCCCTTCTTCCAAATAGAACTCCACCAGATGCAATACTTCTAAAGGACACGTGGAAAAGGAGAGAGCAGTTACCTGCAAGAACTCAGAATATCTCTAGCAGGCCTTGCCTAAGTCTTTTAAAGATATGTGTGTCCTCAGATCTCTACAGTGGCATTATTCAACTTAATATATCATGTCCAGAAAATAAAGCTTCTTAAAGGATGAGTTAATAAAGTGCCTCATATCTTCCTGGTGCCTCACCACAAAGTAATGCATTTAATACTGCCAGGGCTGTGACATCAGAAGCAAAACAGTGGCTATTTTGCAGCAAAAAATCTCTCTCAGTCTTGGACACCAGAATCTGTTCTATTCAGAAAGGGACTAATTGCCTAGAAAACTGGTGTTCTCCTCCACCAATAAAATGCATCATCTCTGGAGTGAGATGTGGCACTAATTCAGTGCCAGCAACACTAAAGAAAAAAAGATTTATTTCCCCAAGTGACATTACACAGGAAATGTTAGGGTGGCTGAATTTATTGGGCACCAACCTACTGTCCGATGAAGTGAGCTGTAGCTCACGAAAGCTTATGCTCAAATAAATTGGTTAGTCTCTAAGGTGCCACAAGTACTCCTTTTCTTTTTGCGAATACAGACTAACACGGCTGTTACTCTGAAACCTGATTAAATATTGATAGTGTACAATTAACACCAACTAGCTGAGCCTTTGGAGAAAGCACAGACTTATCTGCATGGAAAGTAAAACCAATTTTTATATTCCAACGCACCGTAAGATGAAGCAGAGAAGACGAAGGGCTGTCTGCAGTTAATGCACACATTCCCCAGATTATTTAGCAAGGGGTTGTTGGTGGAGCACCTATAACACAAGGGCACAAGCTCCTGCAAAGACAGACACACACAAAGCAGCGTAATTGCAAACAGACCATTCTGAACACAGAGTCTGATTAGGACACACTGCACTGCTCCAGTTTGACACCAACAGAGTTCACAGAGCAGCAAAAAACTGGAGTGTAACAATGGTGAAATCAAGCCTTTTAACTTTTGCAAATATTTTTCCTTCTCTCAATAAAACTGCAAGTTTTCCCATTAAAAATAGATGTTTTACCACGCTTCTGATGCACTTTTGTTTGCTTCTGCTGCAGCAGAGTCCTGGGCCACATACACAATGCCAAAAGGATGACTAAAAGTTACTGAAGCAATTCTTTTTGCTCAGAAGTTCGATCAAATTTAGGTCCTTTGATTCATGCATTTCTGTTTTTTTCTAAACTGCACAATTATCTTAGGCAGCTCTATGGATTTCAGTGGTCTTACTGTGTTTACATTATTGCAGATGGCAAGAAGCATGTTCATTTGCAGTTAAGCATTTTCACAGTACAATTTGTTTTAGTGAGCACCCCATCAAAAACAGTTTTATAGAACACTGCGGTCACACCTCAGCTAAAGAAAAAAAAGAAGGTTTTAAAGCAAGATTTGAGGAAGGAAAGCCATTCAAAGGGTTGGAGAGAGGAACTCTAGTAGATGGGGCAAGCACAAGTGACCTCCAACTGTAGACAGACAGAGAAAGACCCAAGTAAGCACTCTGAGGAGTAAGTGCATTTTGAATTGAGGGATGGTGAAGCTTGAAGGAACAGAGTGAGTAGCCAGGGAAATCGGGGGATATGAGATCAGAGAGTGAAGAAGGAACTTGTCCATACAGACAGGTCTCATTTTCATTAGGAATGAGAGGGAGAGAAAGTCTGACATGGCGAATAATGGTGAGAGGATTTTTGTTTCCTGCAAAAATGTAATTACTGCAAATCTGTGCATAATCCATTGTAAGCATCTTTGTGTGTATGACAAAGTAGCCTCTCGTATCAGGTCAAATACTAATAACTAAAATAATATACATCAGAACTTACTTCACTGTCATGGAATGGCTTGGATCGAATTGTCAGGCTGCCCAGCTCAATTGATTTTTGAAATCTAGCTGGGATCTGCAGTCCCTGCAACTTGTCATAGGCATGACGGGCCAATTTATATGCACCCAGAGCTTTACTCTGCTTTGCTAGTGCAAATAATGTATTGCTATAATCAAATTAAGGAACAAACATATATGTAGCATTCAGGAAAAACCACAGTTACTTTTAATCAGAGAAGTTATGCACTGAAGCACAACAAATGCCAATACCTTAAAAGGCCTTAACTAAAAAAATCTGTTCACATAAATGTGTTTACATAAACAAAATGTGAGAGGACTGCTAAAATACCAGAGCGGATGATTTTTAGAGAGATAAGGAACTGGCCTGTGGATAACACAGCTTCAGTTAATATTCTGACCCCACTAATGCTTGTAAGGACCATCCCACAAGCCGATAATCTGAAACATCAGAATCCTGTTGGCACCATGTGGATATTTCAGATCCCATGGCACTTTTTCAGGAACTTGCTTCCATGTCTTATACCAAAATGTCACCTCCCCCTTATTAGTGTGCACCCCAGGGGGTAACAAATAAGCAGAGATGTATGGATTAAACACTCTAAATTCTAAGCACTTTGGGGACAATAATACTATTCTACATAGTTTACAGATGAGGAAAGAGAGGCACAGAGAAAGAAAATGACTTATCCAAGGTTACAAAGCAAGCAAATGGAAAAGACAGAAGTGGAACCCAGGTGTCCTGACTCCCACTTAACTGCCCTATTCACTGAACTGCCCTGACTTCTTTTAATTGCTATTGTCCAGTGCAGAAACAGATATGTTTCAGTGGGACTCATATGTAGTTTGTGAAGGACTTTGAAGAGATGCAGCAAATAAATTTGTTAATGAAGCCATGAAAAAATTGGTCTTGTACATGGCACACAGCTACATCAGACCTGAAAATGAGAATGAGAATCTACCATTTAGAAACACACAGCTACATTAGTCTGAGGAGAATCAGAATCTAACATTTAGAAGCAACCACATTCAGAGTTTCTTTCCCAATGCCTTTCAACTTGTGGCTCCTGCACTGTCAATATTTACAGCCACACATCTTGTTTGGAGACTTGCGTCTTGGAAGGCACTCCTCTTACAACGGTGAGCAACATGTTTGATAGTTTCTGATAACCTCTTCTAATGTATGACGTATGGCTAGATGTGCCTAAGTGTGTGATAATTCTGAGGTGTAGATCATCATCTCAGGGATTAAAGACAGCCCCACATTTATTTTATCTAACAGAGGAACAGCATGGGAACCCCTAAAACCAGCAACAAGAATACCCTAATAGTAAGACTATGCATTACTGACTGGTGCCAAGGATTCCCTTCAATTCATATGATAATTTTTGAATTTTGCTTTGCATTGCAAGGATACACTTTAGAGATGCCCAACGGAGTCTCCTTGGTTAGGCTGTGAAGTAAAAACCTGGAAATATTGAAGAGTGTTTCAGGCAAATGGAAACTGAAGGGCTCTTCCTGTGGTAAAAAGAACATTAAAAAATTTCTAAGCTAGAAAAGGAACACTTCATATCACTAAGCATCAAATTACTTCAGTCATCTCAGACGTTACACTGTGCTTTTCACACAGTCACAACAATGGGAGAAATGGAGAAAAGACAGCAATTGGATTTTGCATGCCGCTCTCTCCAAAGCTCATCTTTGCCACTGAAGAAAAAAGGAAAGGGAGAGAAAGCACTTAAAGGATAATCCTGTCCCAACCTCCTCCGTAGGAGTAATGGGCCCAGAACACCGTGGAATCAGTATGCAGATGGGGTGGTGAAAGAAAGCCTTCAAGTCCACATCCACTGTGTGCTGCAGAGCATCTCTCTGCAGAGGCTCTTTCTGTGTCACAGAAAGGTAGTTTTAGGGTGGAATGGCGGTAGATCCAGTACGGTATAACACAGGGCGAAAAAAAAAACCCGAAACCAAAATTAGATCATTGCAGTGACACCAGCATCCATTCAGTATTTACAAGTAATTAATTGTTCCTAATTATTCCTGAATTATCTGCAGAAAATGTACCAGCTAAGCAAACAATACAACTGCTAGTGAAAATATCTTACAGTGTATCTGTGAATAGAGTGATAGACATGATAAAGTTCTGCCAAGTGCTGGAAGTGGTGAAACTTCTGTAACATTTCAGTCTTCTGCTGTTCGTTCTCTGTGGGAGGGAAAGTAATTACACCTCTGGTCATTCTATACTAAAACACAAGAGTATTACTCAGCTAGAAAGATCACAATACAACATGGTTGCAGCGTTACCACTTCCAATAGATTAATATACCTGACCAAGTGTGCTACAAAATATGGATTATATAATTTTGCCATTTTATGTGCAATTTTCTTCTTTAACATAAAGCATATTAAGATGCACGATGGTATGGCAAGTGGTTTTAACACAGCCAGAGGTTAATGGCTTAGCTAGAGGTGGAACATATTAGCCTTCCACCACTAGAAACCTGATCCACATCTTTTGAGGTTAAAGTAAAATGAGTTTAGTGTCATTCCTTTTATCCACATTAACGTACTACTAAACAATAAAACCATTTGCAGTGTCTGTACAGCGTATGAAGGGCTACAGATCAGCACTATCATGCATTAGCAAAACTGTGATGCTTTCTGAAAGTCCAAGTAAACTATATCCACTGGATCACTCTTGTCCACACAGTGCAAGGCAATAGACCATCAATCTCTTGTTTCCATCAACACTCATCTACACCTCATCTTCACCTCTCCTCCGGTGCAATTGATTTAGAAGCAGAGAACTAATGAACACTAACTTTCTTCTTTGGCTGGCTAAAATAATTCATGAAGTGTCTCCCCAGTTAATCTCATCCACATTTAAATATTAGGAGTAGACTACACTATAAGATCATGTTTTATTATTATTTAGCCCTCCAGTCATCACTTTATCCCAGCTGTGAGGCGCAGAAAAGGGGCTAGGGGATATATTGTGGAATTAGAAGACATGGATGTGACCCCATCTTGATTTAAAAATTAGACTTATCTTGGTTTTTTTATAAGCACACAAAGACTAGAGAGATAGAATTACGATATAATGTTGAATTACCCTACAGTGCAGTATATAGTATTAGTATAGCAGATTAGTATATAGCACAATTAATGAGCGAGCAAGAGGTTTTAATCAAGCCGTCACGGTTCACTCAATGTTTATCTGCATGTATGAGCAGGTAACAAATTTGAACTTGCTTGTGTTTACTTACCTTGGGCTATATCTAAACACTGCATGGAGAGCATCCAGTAATAATATGCTGCATCATTAAATCGGCTTTCTACCACAGCATTGTGAGTTAGCTGTTCCAGCACTTTTACGGCCTCACTCTGTCTGCCAGCCTTGTGGAATGCTACAAAGGAGACCAAAGCAAAGAAGATTTTACAGTGTGATTATATCAATTAACTGATATTTTTTAAAAATAACCCAACAGGATATTCATCAAAGCTGGAACAGGATGAAAAGGACTACACTGGTATTTTTCTATTTTTGAAAGTAGTGACTAATGGAAAATAGAAGTATCTGCAAGTACTTTTTGGCTTTTGTATTGTGTCAGGACATGATGTAGGAAATACAACTACCATGTACATAAGTAGCGCAAGGCTAGTTACTTTTAAAAAAAAATTTGGACAGAGCAAAATCATCATCCTGATGATCAGACATTTGTGAACAGGGGAAACTGCTGAACACTATGGGATCAAGTCAAAATTCAAACCTTCTAAGGCCTGAAAATTACACCTAAAAATTAGATCAATCTAGCCGTTCAGGGCTCTGAAAAATTTTACACCCTGTGTGATGTAGTTAGGACAACCTAACGCCCCCGTAGGTCGAAGAATTCTTCCATCAAACTAGCTACCACCTTTCGGAGAGGTGGATTAACTACACTCATGGAAAAATCTCTTCCATCGATGTAGAAAGTGTCTCCGCTACAGCAGCACACCTGCAGCACAGTAGCTGTACCACTGTAGCCACTAAAGTACAGACATAACCTCAGGTAATATTTCAAGGCAGCACTCTTACAATGCTTAACACTGTAGTATCAAAGAATCTAAAGAGGCAGAAAACCCCACAGTATACACTATTTATTAACAGGGTTTCTTTACATTGGCTCCTGTGCAGCAACTGAAGTTCAGTCCTGAATTCCCACTTGATAAATGTGTATTTTACAAATACTACATGCAGATAATATTTTATGATATAAATCCATAAGAAGCAAGGAATTTCATAAGCAAGACTGATGCTCCATCTTATATGAACTACATACTGCCTACATTCAAGGGCAGGGCTCATGCCTTCTTTTGGTGTTTGTTCTATACTCAAGCACAAACTGGGAAAGAAAATCCAGAATTATAGCCTTTTTTATAGATGCTATTGCTTTTGTTAAGTTTGTTATATTTCCTTACCAAATAATAAGACCTCTCTGACAATCAGAATACAACCTCCTGTGATCAGCAAGAACATATGTATTCTCCAGTTATCTCACCCTTTAAAAGGTTTGTGTTCTACAGATTGACAGTTCTCCAGGGCAGAGATTGTATCTTCAGCATTTGGAAAATGCTTAGCAAATTTTGCATGCTACCAGCATATAAGTCATGTACAGTCCTACCTTTTTGGGCCTCTTCAAATCTATCATTCTCTGCCAACCACTGAGCATAAGGGACATAGACATCATCTTTAAATTCAGGATGCTTTTCACTCAAAGCAAAGGCCTAAGGTACAGAATAAATTCATTAATAAAATATTGCATGGTTTAAGTGAGTTCTGAATAGTGCATGAGATAAATCCTTTAGCTTAAATAAAATTCACAGTACGAATATCATTTATACAGAAGTATGAAAATTCCAACCAGTATTTTCTCCAGGAAACTCAAAATTAATGTATTTTAAAAGAAAGGCAATCAACAGCTGTGAAGAAGAAGCTATACTTAGTAACAGTCCAGCTTCTGAACTACAGAAACCTGTGGAAAACCTGAAAACAATCAGTTATTTAGGGGATGGAGTGGGTTTCATAGAACAATACAATGTATTGCTTTTTTAGAAAATATATTCAATAAAAATAAGTATTGACATGTGCACTGAACAATCACAGACTATGCATAACAATTTCAAAAGCACCTATGTGACTTAAGCGTCTAAGTCCCACTGAGTGTTTCAATGGGACTTAAGCACCTACATTTCTGAGGGTAAAATTTTCAAAAGCACTTAACAGCTTAGCATATACTTCATGTTAAAAACAAACAAACCCATAACCAAAAACAAGACTGCCAGTACAAACCATGGCCCCCAATTCTGCAATGCATATGTGTAAGCAGACCCCTGTAACCAAGTGTTGTCCTAATGAAGTCAGCTGGGCTTTCCTAAATATAAATCTGATTATAGGATCAAAAGTCCACACCAGGAAAGTGTAAATTCACCAGATCCAGAGTATACACAGGAAATTTCAGTGAAATGTCACTTTCAAAATTACTAAAACACAGCCCAGAATAATAATCCACATTGTGAAAATTTTAGTTAAAAAGGACATCCTTTAAAAATTGGAAGTCAAATCGTACTGCGAAAAATAGACAGGAGCATACACTCTGCCAAGTCAAGTGTGAAAGTTTAATTAGGCAGACCAAAAAAGAATCCAAAGAGCAACTAGCAAAAGACAGAAAACTAATTGCGAAAAAACATTTTAAGTATGTCAGAATCAGGAACTCTGCCAAACAATCAGTGGGGCCAAACTTAAGTGTTAAAGAAGCACTCAAGGAAGACAAGGCCATTTTGGAGAAGATAAATGAATTCTTTGCATTGGTCTTCACAGCAGAGGATGAGAGATTCCCATACCTGAGCCACTCTTCTTAGTTAACAAATCTGAGGAACAGTCCCAGATTGAGGTGTCAACAGAGCTGGTTTTGAAACAAACTGATAAAGTAAACAGTAATAAGTCACCAGGACAAGATGGTATTCACCCAAGATTTCTGAAGGAACTCAAATATGAACCTGCAGAATTACTACAGTGGCACCTCAGAGTTACGGACACCTCGGGGCAGCTAGGCAGCTTCCTTCCCTGGCCTGGGCAACCTTGTGTCCCCCTCCTGGCTAGGGTAGAGGGAGTGGGGTGAAAATAGCACGTCCCCCTCCCAGCGGGGGGGGGGGGGGGGGGCGGTGTGTGTGTGTGTGTGTTGAAAACAGTGCCCCGCCCCAGCGGGGGCAGGGGTTTGAAAACAGCACCCTGGCTTACAGGAAAGCAGCACAGACCCCAGTGCTGCTCCTGCTCTGGCTGCCTTGGGTGAACAGCAGGGGCTCACAGCTTTGCCTGCTAATCTCAGCATCTTCACTTCCTAGCTGTATGTGGGTGCCGCGCACGAGGTGGAGTAGGGGTGGGGACAGGCAGCCCAGATGTGCCTACATTTAAGATGCAATACAGGCACAGTACAGTATTTGCTTTTTTTTTTTTTTTTTTTGGTCTCTGCTGCTGCCTGATTGGTTACTTCCAGTTTCACATGGTGTCCGGTTGGTCAGTCAGTCCATGACTCTGGTGTTTGTATTTTTGAGGTTCTACTGTAACTGTGGTACATAACCTATTGCTTAAATCAGCCTCTGTACCAAATGACTGGAGGATAGCTACTGTAATGCTGATTTTTAAAAAACATGACAGAGGCAATCCGGGCAATTACAGGCCAGTAAGCATAACTTCAGTACCAGGCAAATTGGTTGAAACTACAGTAAAGAACAGAATCAGACACACAGATGAACATAATATGTTGGAGAAGAGTCAACACCGCTTTTGTAAAAGGAAATCATGCCTCACCAATCTTTTATAATTCTTTGAGGGGCTCAACAAACATGTGGACAAGGGTGATCCAGTGGATATAGTTACTTGGACTTTCAGAAAGCTTTTGACAATGTTCTTTACCAAAGGCTCTCAAGCAAAGTAAGCAGTCATGAGATAAAAGGGAAGGTCTTTTAGTAATTGGTCAAAAGATAGGAAACAAAGGGTAGAAATAAATGGTCAGTTTTCACAATGAAGAGAGGTAAACAGCAGGGTCACCTAGGGATCTGTACTGGGACAGTGCTGTTCAACATATTCATAAATGATCTGGAAAAAGGGGGTAAATAGTGAGTTGGGAAAGCTTGCAGATAATACAAAATTACTCAAAATAGTTAAGTCCAAAGCTGACTGAGAAGAGTTACAAAGGGATCTCACAAAACTGCGTAACTGGGGGCACCAAAATGGCAGATGAAATTCAGTGCTGATAAGTGCAAAGCAATGCACACTGGAAAACATAATCCCAACTATACATACAAAATGATAGGGTCTGAATTAGCTGTTACCACTCAAGAAAGAGATCTTGGAGTCATTGTGGATGGTTCTCTGAAAAATCTGCTCAATGTGCAGCGACAGTCGATGAACCAACAGGAACGGGATAGATAATAAGACAGAAAATATCATAATGCCACTATATAAATCCATGGCATGCCAAACCTTGAATACTTCATGCAGGTTGGGTCACCCCACCTCATAAAAGATATTAGAATTGGAGAAAGTATAGATAAGGGCAACAAAAACAGGTAAGAGTATGGAACAGCTTCCACATGAGGAGAGATTAAAAGGACTGGGTCTGTTCATCTTAGAAAAGAGATGACTAAGGGGGATATGACAGAGATCTATACAATCATGAATGGTGTGGAGAAAGTGAATAATAGGCAAAGAAATTAATAGGCAGCAAGTTAAACAACAAAACACAAGAAAGTACTTCTTTACACAATGCACAGTCAACCTGTAGAACTCATTGCCAGGGGATGTTGGGAAGGCCAAAAGTATAACTGGGTTCAAAAAAGAATTAGATACATTCATGGAGGATAGATCCATCAATGGCTAGTAGCCGAGATGGACAGGGATGCAACCACATGCTCTGGGTGCCCCTAAGCCTCTAACTGCCAGAAGCTTGGACTGGATGACAGAGGTGGATAATTCAATAATTGCCCTGTTCTGTTCATTCCCTCTGAAGCATCTGGCACTGGCCACTCAGAATACTGGGCTAGCTGGACCACTGGTCTGTCCCAGTATGGCCATTCTTATGTTCTCATGTTAAAAATTTCATTATTCTCCTTGACCTGTCATGCATTTGTCTCACAATTTTGTGTCATGTAGAGGGTATCACATTTACAAAACAGATATATATATGCTTAAACATTAGTCAAAAATACCCAGAGACACCCTTATCAGTAGGGAAGTATTAGTCTCATCCTGATTTTACAGATTAAAAAAAAAAAAAAAAAAAAAAAAAAGAGTGAAGCACAAAGGATTTAAGCCCTACATTTTCCAAGAGTGGTGAATAATTTTTGGTGCCCATCTTGATACTTACAGTCTGATTTTCAAAGGCACTGAGCATCCACAACTCCAGCTGAAGCCAGTGATAGCAGTGGGTGCTCAGCAGTTCTGAAAATCGAGCCAAAAGACTCTCAACCAGGACATCCAGAAGTAGAGACCACTTTTGACAATCTAGGCCCAAGTGATTTGCTCAAGATCAGGTAGGAAGTCTGTGGAAGAGCATGGAAAAGAAACCAGTGTCCCAACTCTTTGTCCAGCGTCCCAATTCCTTGTCCTGTGCTCTAACCACCATGCAATTTTCATTACTGAAACACTAGAGAAGAATTATTTTAAAGTATGATTTTTAACTGTGCTTATTTAGATTATGAAAGAGTTAAAAAGAGTGGAAGGAAACCCTGTAGCTGATGATGTATGAAACTGTAATGTTTTCATAGCTCACTCTCCTAAAAATACCACATTAGTGTATTTTACAATGTAACTTACCAAAATACTGTGTAAGCTGTATATAAACCTTTAAGACCAGATGCATTTGGAGGCAATACGAAATAGCAATTCTAAACATCTAAGTTTGGATATCAGGGTATTCTTACTTCTTCCCAACGCTGAGTTTCCACGTGGAGATGTACCAGGGCCTTTAGGTCACCTATCTTCATGTAGGTTTCTGCTGCATAACCATGGTTGTCAAGTCTCTTAAAATAGTAGGCACATTTTGACAGAGGTTCGCGCTCAGCTTTATCCAATTTCCGAGCTATATCGATTAGCCTAGAGACAGCAAAAGAAACGCACTTGCTTTAGTAGCAGCATTTTTCATTCTGCATACTTATTACATTGAAAAAATGGAAATATTTCAATAATAGGTTATCATTTAGAAGTTACTATATTGATGACTTTAAACTATGAACTTACTGAGCAGCATTCAATGGGTGCTCAAAAGGCTTTGCAAACGCAAGACCAGTTCTTGCGACAGTGTGTAATTCCTTACTCCTGTGAGTAGTGATTTCAATTGGATTAGACTACTCCATCACGCAGTCATATGAATAGGAGTTGTGGAACTAGGTCCTATATAAATCTCACTCAACATCCAAATCAGTGTCCAGTCAATATTACCCCAATTTTACAGATGGATAAACAGAGAAACAGGAAGGTTAAGTGACTTGTCCAAGATCACAAAGCAAGTCAGCAGCAGAGCTAGGACTGGAATCCAGGGGTGAAATCTTGGCCCCACTGAAGTCAATGGGATTTTTGCCACGGACTTCAAAAGGAGACAGGATTTTACCCCAGGAGTTCTGAGTCCTCGATTATTATCCTTTCATAGTTTAAAACAAAAGAAAGAGGCAAGTACACATGAGAAGTTGTGCGCTACTGTGAAGGTTATACTGAAGAGACCCAGGATGTGCACATTTTGGGAACATTCTCATCTCACAGATAAATCCTTGCATATCACTGCACTGTTTTATCCACTCATTTCGTAATATATCCATGTCCTTACCCTCTATACCCAAGAAACTTTTCTAACACAATGCAAGTTCATCTACTATAACTAAAGTATAGGTGATGCTATACTGCAGTCAACATATGGAAGCCAAAAAGAGAGCAAAGCCAGTAAGATTTCTTTTTCTTTAAGATTCTGCAGAATGCACTAAATTTCACATTAGACACTGTGATCTGTATCTCTGAGACAGAGCTAAAACATACATATCAACCCAGCCATGGTCTCCACTGATTTCTATGGCCTTCATGTGCTCGCCTGCAGAAATGTACATCTCCACTGCTGCTTTTGGTTCATTGATATTCTTGGCCCAGTCTGCTTGTTTTGTAATTAGCATCTTAGTGTCTTTGGGATCTCCGGACCCAAGGAAATCCTGAGGAAGTGCAACAGATAATATTCTGGATTAAGCTTTCTGTAGCAAACATTGTGTCATGGTCCTAATTCTAAAGCTTGTTAAGTTTTGTTTTTCCATACCAAGTTATTTTTTTTAATACAACTTTGCCTCCTCAGCTAAAATCACAGTACACAGAGCACCATGCACAAATCTGAAGGCAGGAATTATTAATCATTAACTAATGCACTTGGGATTGTATAAAACAAGTGAAGATACATCTCCAATCCAAATCAAATTCAAATCAGAGAAGATGGGACACCCCAAGAAGACCAAAGAAAGGATTATACAGAAGTGTGCCTCTGTTCAGAGGTAATGTATACACACCCATTTGCTTTCATAGAAAGTTCTCTCACTCTGCTGACTGACCTTCCCCACTGAAAGGGACGTAAAATTTGATTTTTGCCTGTTCCTTAGGAACCTGCTAGAGAGACTCAAAAGGAAGTAGTACTGCTCTCAAAACAGTTCAGTCAGGTCAAATCCAAGAGTTACCAAAGTCTCCTTTGCTGGCCATGAAGGCATACTTTAATTCTGAAAATAAATCCATTCCTTGTTGGATTAGTAATGGCACATCTTAATCTCGAGTGCTTAGCCTTGGGATGGCCAGTCACAAGGCCATCAGAGGTTGGAATCTTCTCTTCAACAAATATAATTGATAATCTTGCAATGACATATGATATAATATTCTAATGATGACCTTTTTACATGGACAGCATTATAACTGCTCATAAATTAGTTGAACTCTGAAATACTGGTCTAGTTGAATCTCTTACATAATCATGCAAATGCCATCTCTAGATACTACACATAGATACTACAATGATGACCACTCTAGAAATACTTAGGATTGATTGATGAATCTCCTCTGCTAGGAATAAAGCCCGGGCACTAGGACCCTTTACAACAACGTTAGTTGAAATTAATGTGCCAGATAAAGCATACCTGAACATTGCAAGACAGATTAAGGCAACTTCTGGCTGTTAACAAAATAGGCTACTGTATATTACAACATACCTCTTGTAATCATAAATATCACTTGAGAGGTAAAAAATTTAGGCGCATGTAGATGGGCAAGGAAGGGGGAGAAAAGAAAAAAAACAATCCTCTGGCAGATCCTGAGGCAATGGAAAATCTGAACCACCAAAGGAGAACTTTACCAGAGTCACAAGACCAACCGAGTACCTTTCCTGAGCAAGCCATCCAAAAGGGGCATAATTATGATTTTTATATAATATCTTTGCATGTGGAACATAGGCCAGTAACATTTTGCACAAATTGATTCTGCTTAAGATGCACCCACAATTCTGCTGAAGATAAGAGCTACAAAGATCACTTGATCTTGTTTGAACATTAAGAAGCCAAAGCACAGAAATGAGTGAAACAATATTTTGTCTGGTGTAATCTGAGTTCTAGCTCAGATCACGGAAATATACTAGAAACATAAAGTTCAGTTTCCTGAGCTGCAGATAATTATTTGTGAATTTTCAGTAAATTGTGATCTGACATTATGATGAAATGCTTACAGCCACATTTTCAAAAGTTTTCCTGAACTTCGCACATAGTACTGGTTTTCTAGCTGTAGCTAATCAGTGGTCATTTTCAGTCATAAGGAGCCAGAACCTACAAATGCTTAATGATGGCAGGCATAAAAATCACATTTCCATGAAAGGATAACTGGAAAGCAAGGAAGTTCTCCATTCAGAGCCCTCATCTTTGTACCATCATCTATGGCAGTGGTTCTCAACTCTGGTCCACCGCTTGTCCAGGGAAAGCCCCTGGCGTGCCGGGCCGGTTTGTTTACCTACCGCGTCCGCAGGTTCGGTCGATCGCGGCTCCCACTGGCCACAGTTCGCTGCTCCAGGCCAGTGGGGGCTGCGGGAAGGGCGGCCAGCACATCCCTCGGCCCACGCCACTTCCCGCAGCCCCCACTGGCCTGGAGCAGCAAACCGTGGCCAGTGGGAGCCGCGACTGGCCGAACCTGCGGACACAGCAGGTAAACAAATGGGCCCGGCGCACCAGCAGCTTTCCCTGAACAAGCGGTGGACCAGAGTTGAGAACCACCGATCTATGGGCTTTCTTCATATGCTGTTAAGTAAATTTATTTTCTTCTACGTGGAATTATTCTCGATAGGAAGGACAAGACTTTTTACTCTATATTAATTAAGTGGCCATGATTATTGCCAAGAATCAAAAAGATTCATAGGAGCAGTGACGGGAAACTTTTAGTCTATGAAGTAGATTTATGTTTCTGAAGAGCCAAAACTCTGCAGCCAAAAATAGTGGCAGTCAGACTTCCACGAGCAAAGCCCTACACAGTATTTTAGAACAGACTCCACAACCTGTTAGAGAAATTTTTTTTCCATGAGCTTCATATAGTTTATGTGTGTGTCATAGTAAAGTCTTTGTCCTGTGGTGTATAGAATAAGGCTGTGATGAGTGACGAATGAGACTAAACAGTGTACTCATTCACTCATTCTCAGGGATTTTGATAAGAAAATACTATATAAAACTTGAAAGCTTTCTTATCACCACATAAAAATGCCACTTTTTTCAAACTGTGTACAATTTATTTCTGTATGGGAATGCAATTTAAAAAAAAAAAAAAAAATGAAAAAACAGATTTAATCTGGGGAAGCAAATTTTCGGGTAAACAAAGATGAACTAGATTAGTACATTGTGCCCTTTGCAAAACATGTTAGAGAAAAACAACCATAAGAGCTACACATTAACTCAAGATCAAACTGAAAGAAAAAAAAAAGATTTAAAAGAATTTTCTTAAGTAAAGTACAAAGGTGAATTAGTGACAGGTAGATTCACTAATTTCTGCATGTAACAATCAATTATTCTTAAAAGGAGTAAAAACTAAGGATAAAGGGCTCTTTCCAGTAAAATTAACATGAAAGAAGGCAAGAGACATAAAAATTAACTCTAGGCCTTAACTACATAATTTTCTATTTATCATTCCATCCGATCATATGGGAAAAAAAACAAAACAAAAACACACCCATGATAACATCCAGGGGATGTGATAAAATCACCCACTGAAAAGCCTAAACAGCTTCATGGGCAGCATATTGGAGAAAATACAGAACACAGCACTGCTGCATCTGCAGATTCCATTTTAGAAAGGGGTCACAGTGTACAGGGTTTTTATAAAGGAGAGGCCCTTTTTTTACCACTTGTAAACCAAACAAATTTGATCTGTGGCAATAAACATGGACTCCCACACAAATTTTTACACAGTACTTTTCAGAGTAAAACCATACTTTGTAAATGTTTATAGTTGCATTAGCATTATGTTAATATTTCTATATTTAAATACTCAGTTTCATTACCTTTGCATAATCAAACATGCGTAAATCAGTGTACATATCAAGAGCGAGGCTCTCATGTCCACTTTTTCTGTATAGTTTAGCTGCCTCATGGAATTTTCCCTGGTAGGCATAAACATCTGCTAGAAATAATTCATTGTTACTCTCTCCACGCTTCTTCCTCTCCTGGAAAAAATTAGGACAGGAAATATTCTAGATAGCTACAGGCAGGACACAGGTTGGAAATAGCCACTGAAAAGTTAAACTATTAGGCTGACTATTTTAACTATTAATAAGATACAGTAATTAGGTCTCACCTAGATTTCTGGTAGAAATTCTTTACAATTAACAGATTAAATCCCATCATAGTTAAAATTAAGGACAAAATAAAATAGAAGGATAAAACATGATGGAAACTAATTTTTACATATTTCATATGGAAGTTCAAAATACTGCTATTTGATAGAATCCACCATTTTCTCTAGTGGAAATTTACTAAATCAACTCAAAACAAAATCTGGCCAAACTAGCAATATATGCTCAGAAAAGACACAACAATGACCTAACAATGGTACTGTAGGTCACAAACAGCCTCACAAAGTATGAACCTGCCAGTGAATCAGCAATGGCCAGTAATACAGTGTGTCCATCATGCATAAAAGCCCATTACCAGACACAGATACGTTCAATAACTTTGGAAACAGCTGCATATATTGTCCTGCCAATTAAAGTGTCAATTCAGCAAAGCATTTAAGCAGATGTTTAAATCCATACAAATCCATGAAGAAATTTCTAGAGGTCAATAACTGTCTGCTTACATTTAAGAATATATTCAATATTTGATCATCAAATATTACAATTGGGAACACTAAAAAAAGTAGCATTTTCTATTCTTAAAATTAAGGCTCACATTCTGTATTGCTAGTGGATTACCATAGCGAGTACCATAAAAATGCCAATTTTAAAAAAATTAAATACTTCATGCTTTGCATCAGGCCTACCCCAGCACATTTAATTGATACGTGGCATTGGGCATAACATACAAGCTGGCTGAAATCCTATTACCTAAGAAAAGAGAATTTCAACTAAGAACTTCAAAATCAACACACAGTATAATCTAAAAAAACCTCCAACAGTTTGAACAAATGTATCCAATGAAACAGATTCAAGCCGAGAGTTGTTATAATTGATTGCCTCCTATCATGAAACATGTGTCCAGCTACCAGAGAAAAAAAACTGGTTTGTATACTATGGATCATAAGCGTTTGGGGGTTAGGTAGTTAGGTGGGTGGCTGAGTGTACACTACTAGAATATAAACAATATCTACATTGTATGATACCTACTCTAGGTATCTCAACTGCCTTTAAAAACAAAGACCATAGCAACATTACACACAAGTTTCACCATTCAAAAGTTATTTTAACTGAGAAGAACGGTTGGCCAGAACACCTTGGTCATCTTTAACTCTTCAAAGTCTTATTTTATCTTTCATTTCTGCAGAGACAGACAGGGGGATTTAAGTGTATTTAGGTCATTTAAAATAAATGCTCCACTTATAAACCTTTTATCCTTCGGCAAATTGCCTCTCCCTATGCTCATGGAGTCACATGTAAGATACATAGCATTCAGTGGGGGCAATTTTCAGTGCAGTGCACAAGATTTTACTCACACAATTTCCTTAATGCATACTATCTGGATAAATCCCATTACAGTGATGAAACTGTACCTCAGTATATCCAAAAACAGGCTGTAGGGATATACTAGATAGTGAATCAAATTGTGATCCTTTAATTGGAAGTCATAACATAGTCAATGCAATTCCCTGAAACAGCTTTCAGAACATTTTATGGGTCCAAGAAAAGGTATGTAGTTTTCTATTTTGTCCATTTTTCTTTATCCTTTCACCTGGACCCATTTTTTTTTTAAAAGCATGCCAATTCAAATTAAAGCATGCCTACTTTTTAGACATTAACTAATTGTTTTATGTATGTATCCAACATTTTGAAGACAATTAAGCTGCATTCTGTAATATAGGTTTCACATAAACACAAGTTGTGTGGCAAATTTATACCTCTCTGAAAATTTAGGGTGTGAGCATCTAGATTTATAAAATTATAATCCAGACATTCAGCTGGGGATCTGGCCTCCACTGACTTCAATGGAGCTAAGCCAATTTACTTCTGCTGAGGATTTAGCCCTTGGAAATGTATATTAGTCTGCTTTGTGTAACATAGAAGAACATGACTTCCGTAATAAGCTACATTATAGGGGGCAAAATCCTTCACCCTGTTGTATAAATTCAATCCAGCACTGCCAAAGCAGGTAACAACTATGATCCTCTGGTTGTACCTGTGCTGATATTTATTTGACTGGTGCTGAAAGTTTCGTTTATACAATTTGGGTTAAAGGAATAATCAAAGGAGTTTTTACATATTAAGTCTTTCAGAATTCAGATCTTTCAGAATTCTTCAGTGAGCTTGCCCGGTTTAGAGTTTGGCACTTGCATTACCTAATGTCCCCAATCACAGAGGAAGGTGTCACTGGTGTGAGGAATGCTTCATATTAATGCAATTAATGTGCTCAGTTACCCCCTTACAAACCTGCAATGGAGTCCCCATAAACTACAAGCAAGAGTAAGCAGTGATGCAGCAGACCAGAACTATTTCTATGAAGGAACTGTGTCAAGGAAACTAAAAGGTAAGCCTGTGTTTATTTAAAAGGAAAGATTGCTAATCAAATAAATACGAACTGCAATGCTGTAATACTCTGGATAGGATCAGGAACAGTATGTGTAGAAAGGAAAGAGGATGGAGGTGGCCAGAAAGTGTTTCCACTTCTCCCACGGACTTGGAAGTCAGGAATCCTAAATTCTATTTCCAATTGTCACTGACATGTCATGTGACCTTGAGCAAGTCATTTTACCTCTCTATGCCAGTTTTCCTATCTCCAGCGGGTGGTGTAAGGTTTAATTAATTTATGCTTGTAAAGTGCCCTGAACAGTGCTACAGAAGTCTACAGTAGTATAACAGTTATTAATTGGATATAGAAGCTTTCTATGATTTTTCTAAATAAGGTTTCAATGTTCTCATACAGTTTACTTTCCTCTTCATATTTTTTCAACAAGTTTCAGTCATATGATTGGGAATTTGACTTAACACCTTAAAATCAGCATTTTTCACTTTTCATACATCCATCATTCCTTTAATAATCAGGAATACTGATTCTACAGAAAATTTTTCCAAAAGTAGCTTACTTAAGCTTAATGTATGCTTTTACATGTTATATTATATTTAACATTCTTTGTTTTACCTCAATGCTGCTGATCAGTTCTAGATACCGAAGATCTCGTACTCTGGTAAATGCCTGTTAAAGGAAAAAGAAAAGAAAAAAGTAGCCACTTTATTGGCCAGCAAGCTAATTGATTTTGTGTTCTATATAAATCAAGATGTGGAAATAACATCAGGAGAGACAATCAAACAATATATTTATCTTGATGTCTAGCTGGCAGCCAGTATCAAGTGGAGTGCCCCAGGGGTCGGTCCTGGGGCTGGTTTTGTTCAACATCTTTATCAATGATCTGAATGATGGGATTTATTGCACCCTCAGCAAGTTCGCAGATGACACTAAGCTGGGGGGAGAGGTAGATAAGCTAGAGGGTAGGGATAGGGTCCAGAGTGACCTAGACAAATTGGAGGATTGGGCCAAAAGAAATCTAATGAGGTTCAACAAGGAAAGTGCAGAGAGTCTTGCACTTAGGAAGAATCCCATGCACCGCTACAGGCTGGGGACCGACTGGCTAAGCAGCAGTTCTGCAGAAAAGGACCTGAGGATTACAGTGGACAAGAAGCTGGATATGAGTCAGCAGTGTGCCCTCGTTGCCAAGAAGGCCAATGGCATATTGGGCTGTATTAGTGGGAGCATTGTCAGCAGATCGAGGGAAGTGATTATTCCCCTCTATTTAACACTGGTGAGGCCACACCTGGAGTATTGTGTCCAGTTTTGGTCCCCTCACTACAGAACAGATGTGGACAAATTGGAGAGAGTCCAGTGGAGGGCAACAAAAGTGATTCGGGGCTGGAGCACATGACTTATGAGGAGAGGCTCAGGGAACTGGGGTTATTTAGTCTGCAGAAGAGAAGAGTGAGGGAGGGATTTGATAGCAGCCTTCAACTACCTGAAGGGGGGTTCCAAAGAGGATGGAGTTCGGTTACAGCAATTTAGCACTTACTTTTGACCTACAATAAAACCCAGAAATTAAACTCTTCCGACACTGGGATGTTCCAGACCTCTAAACAATTAAACACTTAGGAGGAATATATATTCTGCGGACAAGATCAGATGAGGAAGAACTAGTCTTTAATGTCAGATTTTCTAGAAGCTGCCTTTGTTCAGGTTAATCAGCTCTAATTCTAAGATGACGACAGTACTCACCTTCCAGGGAGGCACTGAAAACGTCTTCATTTAAGAACAACTATTTGCATAAAATCTAGAAAGTTGCACAGGAAAAGTATAGTCCAATGCCTCCATTTATGAGAAAATGAAAAATTAAAATGTTTAGCTTCCTACGAAATCTTGTGTCATTATGTAAAGGACGCCTATGATTATATGCCACTTCCTGTGTATTTTTAAAATAATTTTGTGTTTCATATTATATTCATGGCACTGTATTTCTTTTGCCCCTTTTGTTTGACAGAAGGTGGTACAAAGACTTTACTCCATGGAAAACATACTCCAACATCTGCCATTTTAGAGAGGCCATTCCCAAACACAGGGCTACTCCAGCAGGAAGAAAGAAAATATGTGGCAATGCCACACTATCTGCAAAGAACTGAGTGAGCAACCAACATAAAGAAAGTACAGTCTCCACTTTCAAAGTGGCATGCTTTAAGTAGGAGAGACACAAAAGAATAGGAATATTAGCAGCAGAGTATTACAGGACAAAAACTAGGAGACAACAGATTCATTTCAGCGATGCAATTCTTTGCTGCCACCTAGTGAAAAATACACATAATACAATACTAAATCCTGATTCCTTTTTCTTGTTGCAATACTGTATCCTGAGTTATTATTAAACTCATTTCTAGAGTTGAAATGGAATGTTTTTGAAGTTTTTCTTTATGGGTTTAAATAGCCAAAAATATAAAATCAAGTTTTCTTTAGTGTAGGCATTAGCTATTCTGCATGTTTTTGACAAGAACAAAATGAAGCATCATAGTTTGGCTTTCATGATGTGCATAAGATCTTGAGTTGATACTTTTTCTATTTTTTTAAATATGAAGTATGTTATATCACCAGGAGCTATGGTTCATGTATCTAATAAAAAGGTTAAATATGAAGAGATTGGAGTGAAAAGTGATGCACATACAATACAATCATGTGTTAATAGGAAATTTCAAAATTCCTGTTTCACAAAGAAATAAATGCTTTACCTTTTTAGCAGTTTCAAACTCCAGACCTTCTAAGGCCTCCATAGCCAGCTCTTTCCAGTCAGTGTCAGTTACTCCTAAACAAGCAATCTGATAGGCTTCTTTGAACATTTTCCGTTCCAGGTATTGATACATAGGAGCAGACTGAGGATTTCCATTGAGAAACATTTATCAAAAACAAAATATTGAAATATATTAATGAATGTATTTAGTGGATAAATCTGCTCATTTTCCAACCCTAACAGTTACAAACCCACTATGTAACCAATCTATTTTTCTGTATTATAAACAAAAGAATGTACAAGGTATAATGATACTTTTGACAATAATACAGTGATTTATTCTGTGAATTCACAAAAATAAAAGGAGTACTTGTGGCATGAGTACTTTTGTTGCAAGGATAGGTTCCTGGGTTAGTGGTTCTGCTGTGTGGTTGCTGGTGAGTATTTGCTTCAGGTTGGGGGGCTGTCTGTAAGCAAGGACTGGCCTGTCTCCCAAGATCTGTGAGAGTGATGGGTCGTCCTTCAGGATAGGTTGTAGATCCTTGATGATACGTTGGAGAGGTTTTAGTTGGGGGCTGAAGGTGATGGCTAGTGGTGTTCTGTTATTTTCTTTGTTGGGCCTCCACTACAGAACCACTAACCCAGGAACCCATCCTTGCAACAAAGCCCGTTGCCAACTGTGTCCACATATTTATTCAGGGGACACCATCATAGGGCCTAATCACATCAGCCACACTATCAGAGGCTCGTTCACCTGCACATCTACCAATGTGATATATGCCATCATGTGCCAGCAATGCCCCTCTGCCATGTACATTGGTCAAACTGGACAGTCTCTACGTAAAAGAATAAATGGACACAAATCAGACGTCAAGAACTATAACATTCAAAAACCAGTCGGAGAGCACTTCAATCTCTTTGGTCATTTGATTACAGACCTAAAAGTGGCAATTCAACAAAAAAACTTCAAAAACAAACAGACTCCAACGAGAGACTGCTGAATTGGAATTAATTTGCAAACTGGATACAATTAATAAAGACTGGGAGTGGATGTGTCATTACACAAAGTAAAACTATTTCCCCATGTTTATTCCCCCCGCCCCACACTGTTCCTCAGACATTCTTGTCAACTCCTGGAAATAGCCCACCTTGATTATCACTACAAAAGGTCGTTGTCGTCCGTCCCCCCCCCCGCTAATAGCTCACCTTACCTGATCACTCTCTTTACAGTGTGTATGGTAACACCCATTGTTTCATGTTCTCTATGTATATAAATCTCCCCACTGTATTTTCCACTGAATGCATCCGATGAAGTGAGCTGTAGCTCATGAAAGCTTATGCTCAAATAAATTGGTTAGTCTCTAAGGTGCCACATGTACTCCTTTTATTTTTGCGGATACAAACTAACACAGCTGCTACTCTGAAATCTGTGAATTCAGTCATCCCTCTCCAACGTAAGTACAATACAGAATAGGATAACTGAATTCCAAACCCTTTTGTCCTGAGGGAACTGTTTGCTAGGGTCTGAGATCCTACCAATTCAGTACAAGTTTCAATGTAGTGCATTCCTCACTCATCCACAACTCCAAAAGAAGCCGATGAGTTTTGGGCACATAAGAAATGCAGGACCACATCCAGTGCCTGCACTGATTCTCCCATTTTTTGGTTTTGGTGTTCATTTTTAAGCCATTGTTAAGTAGATGAAAACATGTAAACAAGATGAAAACAAGACTGCATTTCTTGTGTCCAAGGGCAAATCCGTTTTTATATGCTTAATACCCCACTAGCTATATTAACACTTCCATTGTTCATGGTCCTTCCCATAAAGCAGGAAGAATCACTCTGCCGATTGACACAGAATCTACAAATATATTACAAACTGGATACACCTACAGCTTAGAACATTTCATACCACTTAAATATTGCCTAAACATATCCAAAAGGAGCAACAGCAGGTAATTAATGAGAGGGTACATGGCATGGGTAGAACATGGACATTTGAAAAATAACATGAAAAAATGTGTGTGTGTGGGGGGGAAAGATGTGCAGAAACTGTAGGCAAAATAAGTTTGTACAGAACCACATTGTCATTGTGGTTCAGTGCTTTTAAATTTAATGGATTTGTAAACAAAATGGGGGGACGACTATGATAATACGAGAGTGAACTTCAGCAAAAGAGAAGGAAAAACTCAAGACACTTAAAATTAATGAGTCCAACTGTTCTAAACTTTACACAGCTCACACAAAAGGAACTAGACAGTGTTGACAGCTCTGAATACACTAGGAGCTTAGATTACATTGATTCTGGTAATATGAAACGGACAAGTTTCAGAAACATTCTTTCATTTTTTTAAACCATGTTGTTGAGAAAACACAAAAATGGGTTAATTAGATTAAAATTTACCTGAGGAACTTCAACAGCCGACATAGAAAAAACATGAAGACAGAAAATCTTGGAGCCATTGTATCCCACAACAAAGCCTTGAAGTTTTTGCTGATGGACAGGAAAGTTACTAGCTTTGATGTTGAGGTAACCCCCTCCGGAAAAGCAAAGCATATCCTCACACTGTGTATTCCAAGCCACGCTATTAGCATTGGGTTCCTAATGAGCATATTATATGGTTGATTAAATTACTGTGCGACAAAATTAGATCTTTTCCCCTAAGCAATATATGGCCTTCAGCTACGACAATTGATTATGTTATAACCTGTATAAATGTGTTTTTTTTTACACTAGTTCTTTATGTTTAGGAATAAACTGGTACTTAAAAGTTACAAATATTGCCGCATTTTTACAGCACTTGCTTTATGCTTATTAAATTGCAATAATTTTGTCTAATATAAGTGCAGTTTCTTATATATCTTGCTCATCACTTTTACTCATACATTAAATTAAAATCCTTCCACAAATGGACACTGGTTCCTAGCTATCAGAATCATTTAATCTTTATTTCTGCTTTCTGTCATAAAAAGAAGCTCATAGGTCCTATCTTAATAATACTTCATGCTTTCTATCCAAGGATCTACCTGAAAATACTTTACTAACATTAATGGATTAGGCCTCATAGAGGGACTAAGTATTATTATCCCCTTTTATATTGGGCAAAACTGAGGCAGAAAGTGATCTAGGGTCTAATCCTGCTCCCACTGAAATCAACAGCAAGATCCCTGCTGACTTCAATAATCCAAAGGGAACATTACATGGCCCCAAGTGACTTTCTAAAGATCACAGAGCAAGTGCATGGACGAGGTGAGTAAAGAACACAAATCTCCTGGCTCCCACTCCCTTCCCTACCCTACTCATTAGACAACACTCTCTGAAAGGGGCACAATGTATTAATATCTACAACATTCCACAGTTGATCTATTTAGATTTGTATAAATTATTAAGGACGTTATCTACATGTAAGAAACAAAAATCATATTCTGAGTCCCTAGCAAGTTTCTCTCTTTTTTACAAACATTTAAAGGTTTTGATTTGTTACCTGGAACAGCAGCTCTTTGGTGTGAATATCATATACTAGACAGGTGTCATTTTCATCTACCACTGCCAACTTGTTTCGGGATGCACTCATATCCAGACAGCGCACAGCTGTGGATTGCTTCAACAGGACAATTGCAAAAAGATTGTCCACAAATATCTTCAGAATCTGGACATATTTGAAGTCAAAGTTAGTCAGTCAAAGTTGCAGTTACCAAAATTAGAAATAGAATAGTGCATATTAACTTTGCTGTTGAAAACAGAACTGTGATTACATATTATGAAGAAGAAATATTAAAATATTAAATATATGTAAGAACTAAAGCAGTTTGAAAATGCTTTCAAAGGTTTATACCCTTGCTTCTTTACAGTGTGCTAGATTGCAAACTAACGTAAACAAAATATGTGAGACAACCTAGATTCTGTGTCATTCTACCTGTAAAACAGTTACATTAATGCACTTATACTATGGTGATGAGCATAAATATAAATAGAACAAAGACTACATACGGTAACAACCTAAATATTTAAATACTTGCCATGCTGCACCCTCTTTGTAATCTCTATGATGTATGTAACTCCAGAACTACAAAGAAACAGCCTCCACTGTCACTTGTGTTGTATGACAGACTACGGTTTCCCCATTAACTAACTCAGATATGGTATTCCATTTTTTATAACTAATTTATTAACATTAGAACACATACAGTACTATATAAACATTTGTTAATAATGATAATTAAGGCTAAGATTTTGTCACAGATATTTTTAGTAAAAGTCATGGACAGGTCATGGGCAATAAAGAAAAATTCACAGAAGCTCGAGACCTGTCCGAAACTTTTACTAAAAATATTCATGACAAAATGGGGAGCTCAGCCACAGGGTCTCCACACTGTCTGCAGAGGCTGGGCAGCTCCAGGGTCCCCCCACTGCCCGCAATTACTAGGGTTCCCCCTCGAGCTCCGGGGTCCCCTTGCTGCCCGCAGTGTTCAGGAGCTGTGGGGGGCCCCCACTGCCCTTGGTGGCCGGGATCTGCGGGGTATCCCCATTGGCTGGCAGGAGTACCCCGAAGCTCCCGGCAACTGTGGGCAGCGGGGGGACCCTGCAGCTCCCGGCTGCTGGGGCTGAATTCATGAAGGTTACAGAAGTCACAGATTCCGTGACTTCCGCAACCTCCATGAAAAAAAAAAAAGGAGAGCCTCAATGATAATATAATAATGTATTTTAGGCAATTAAACTACTGAACAGCCTACAATCGATGTTACAATTTTTACTGTATTGATTTCTGCCAGATTCTCTATCCTTCCCTAAATCTGGTATTCAGAAGGTGGGATGTAAAGTTTTGGTAACATAAGGGTTTGGATAGCATCAAACTTTATGTGTGCTCTGTAAGCAAACTAAAGCTAAATATGCTACTTATATTGCTCCATTTCTTTTAAATATAATATGAAGACTGATGGAAGTTCATTGACTTTGAAAAGCGTGACAGGGGATCCCATTAAACAGGTAAATCGTGGGACACCAATATTTACCACTCATTCTTCTGCTGGTCCTGAGGTCCAACAGCAGCTACTAACTACTCTTCAGGAAACCTCTTAAGCCACAGTGCCATCTGACAGGCAATTTTACTATCTCATGGTCACATGGTTATCCCATTGATTTTCTACTGTATTAAGTGGAAACCCATCAAATGGATACTCTGCAAGGAAGTATTAAATGTATGCTTAATTTACAAAGAAACTAAGCACCTTTATATACAAATATCTTTTGTATTATTCTCTGCATTCGATATGGTTTCAGTGTAGAATTATGCACGAACTTGTCTGATTGACAGTGATCATCATAAAATTGCTATATGACAAATGCCAAAGGTCCATTTCTTATTGGGGGAGTCAGCTGTAGTGGGGTTGTCAGCGAAGTCTAGAGAGCCCTTTTCTGTATACACACTTCTCTTGAGGTTCACCTATGAAGCACGGGCAATGGGGAGCAATGTTTTTGTCTTCCAGGGTAACCTACAAGTGAGCAGCTAAAAAGAAAGAACGTGAGCCCACAGGCAAGAGATACAAATAAATGAGTTTTTTGATTCAGGATTAGGCTCAGCCTGAGCCCTTGGAATTCAGGTTATAAAAGTCTTTGTTGCTTCTGTGGTCAGCCCTATGTATTTCTGTTCTCCTCAAAACAGTAAAACACATTTTGCTCTGTACTTAAAAAGAGAGAAGTCAGTCACCTGGCCATTCTTCAGACCTACTAAGAGGCCTTCTCTTCCTGAAGGGCCTCCAATTACTTTAATGTAACGAATGAGAGACTCCATCAGCCACTCACGCTCTTTAACACCATTAAAAGAGAGGCACTGTAGTCTTTTCTCCTAAAAAGATAAACAATTCTGTGATATACAATAAACTACATACTGGTAAATAGAAAATCATGCCACTTTAGTGGAATGTGTTCATATCTATCCAGATATGCCCGTCTACATATGTACATACAAAACAAAAGACTGCGAAATATATGTAACATCAATCTAGCAGACAAAATATATTTTTAAAGATTTCTGATGGCATCAAGCAGAATATCAAAAAACCCTTTTCTAGCACCTTTCATCCCAGAGATCATTTTACTAAAACACAGCCATCAGTGAAATGAAACACAGCAGCTGTTTAACTGGTTTGAGATTACATTACAGTACACATTCAATTGCCTAACTGCATAATCCATTACAGTTTTTTCAGTATGCTAACCCTATTCTGCCATCCCCTTCAAACATGTGTACCCTTCTCTTACTTATCAAGACTATGTTTAACTTTCAAGTATGTACCTGGCATAAGATAATGTGATCTGAACATACAACCAGCAAGTTGCATTCAAATTTCTTTGCAATCTTTTCCTTCACACGGTAATGCATGTCTGAGGAGTCATCTGAATATAATTCATAAATCAGGATTTTGTCTGGCAGCTGGATTGCTAATCTGTTTTTGTAGATTGCAATTTTCTTTACAAGCTCTCTGCATTTTATTCTAACTGAAACGAAAGAACATAAGAAAACATAGTAAGTTGCAGGGTGAATGAAACTGAAATCATTTAGTACCATGTTAAACCACGATTACAATTTAATCCTTACAAAACATTTCTACACTGAACAGTCAACCCTACTAAAATAGAGTCTGTGGCTCCATGTCAGGTATAAGCTACCCATACATGCCACTGGTTAGCAGTAGGTCACAAGTTACTACCATTCCTTACTTGTGAATGATGTACTATGATATATGTTCCATTGTCCCTTCCCTGTTAGGAAACTGGGTGAGAATATTTTTAAAAATTGTGCTTAGAAAATATTAGCACAAGTCTTTGATGCTGTTAATAAGAACCACCGAGAGAGAGACTGACTATTTTAATAGCTCTTCCCTCTCCTAATGACCTTTCAAATCCCCACTTCTTCCATTAAGTCCTTCTGTGCTGATCCTCCAGAAATATTTGCTCCATTTCATGTTTGCATTTTCACCCCATGAGCTGTATGCCTCAACCTTGCCATCAGCGTTTATCAAAGACAGGAAGTTCCACGAGACAGGGACCATACGTTTGAACATGCTAACAGCTATTAATAAAAATAATGAAAATGAAGCCAAGACTTCCATATAAGTGCAATACTACCTTTTTGCTCAGTAATTAGGTGCTGGACAATAACATCAGTCATGCTGTCCCTGTAAGCATAACGATCTTTATAGAGTCCATGGACTGTACTGAAAATCAGCTGATAAAAGGAAATTGTTCCATCCTGGCACCCTATCGCCTGAACATAAGGAGAAAGATTTCAAAAACTCATACAAGAAGAATGATCTCAAAAACTACACGTGTCAACCAATGATAACTTATAAGCAACTACAAAAATCATGCATAAAAATTAGGGCTGTTCATCAATCACAGTTAACTCAAAATTAATCGCGATTAATCGCGGTTTTAATCACACTGTTAAATAACAGAATACTAATTGAAATGTATTAAATATTTTTGATGTTTTTCTACATTTTCAAATATATTGATTTCAATTACAACACAGAATACAAGGTATACAGTGGTCACTTTATATTATTTTTAATTACAAATATTGGCACTGTAAAAACAAAATAAAAGTATTTTTCAATTCACCTCATATAAGTACTGTAGTGCAATCTCTATCGTGAAAGTGCAACTTACAAATGTGGATTTTTTTTGTTACATAACTGCACTCAAAAACAAAACAACATAAATCTTTAGAGCGTACAAGTCCACTCAGTCCTATTTCTT
The DNA here is from genome assembly GCF_015237465.2 of Chelonia mydas. Taxonomy (NCBI): domain Eukaryota; kingdom Metazoa; phylum Chordata; order Testudines; family Cheloniidae; genus Chelonia; species Chelonia mydas. The sequence goes on along the minus strand of NC_057853.1, from coordinate 18,507,867 downwards.
GCTAAGCCAATTGCTAAGACAAACAAGTTTGTTTACATTTACAGGAGATAATGCTGCCTGCTTCTTATTTACAATGTCACCTGAAAGTGCAAACAGGCATTCACATGGCACTTTTGTAGCTGGCATTGCAAGGTATTTATGTGACAGATATGCTAAACATTCATATGCCCCTTCATGCTTCAGCCACCACTCCAGAGGACATGCTTCAATGCTGATAACACTTGTTAAAAAAAATAACGTGTTAATTAAATTTGTGACTGAACTCCTTGGGGGAGAATTGTATGTCTCCTGCTCTGTTTTACCTGCATTCTGCCATATATTCATGTCATAGCAGCCTCAGATGATGATCTAGCACATGTTCATTTTAAGAACACTTTCACTGCATATTTGACAAAACGCGAAGAAGGTACCAATGTGAGATTTCTATAGATAGCTACAGCACTCAACCCAAGGTTTAAGAACCTGAAGTGCCTTCCAAAATCTGAGAGGGATGAGGTGTGGAGCATGCTTTCAGAAGTCTTAAAAGAGCAACACTGATGCGGAAACTACAGAACCCGAACCACCAAAAAAGAAAATCAACCTGCTGGTGGCATCTGACTCAGATGATGAAAATGAACATGTACAGGTCCACACTGCTTTGGATCATTATCGAGCAGAACCCATCATCAGCATGGATGCATGTCCTCTGGAATGCTGGTTGAAGCATGAAGGGACATACGAATCTTTACCGCATCTGGCATGTAAATATCTTGTGACACCAGCTACAACAGTGCCATGCGAATGCCTGTTCTCACTTTCAGGTGACACTGAAACAAGAAGCAAGCAGCATTATCTCCTGCAAATGTAAACAAACTAGTCTGTCTGAGCGACTGGCTGAACAAGAAGCAGGACTGAGTGGACTTGTAGGCGCTAAAGTTTTACATTGCTTTATTTTTGAATGCAGAGGTTTTCTGTACATAATTCTACGTTTGTAAGTTCAACTTCCATGTTAAAGAGACTGAACTACAGTACTTGTAATGGGGGAACAGAAAAATACCATTGCTTTTGTGTTTTACAGTGCCAATATATTTATTTTTGATTACAAATAAAGTGAGCACTGTACACTTTGTATTCTGTGTTGTAATTGAAATCAATATATTTGAAAATGCAGAAAACATCCAAAAATATTTAAATAAATGGTACTCTGATTAACAATCCGATTAATTTTATGATGAATCACAATTAATTTTTTTAATCGCTTGACAGCCCTAATAAAAATGCATGACATTTAAATGAACGCTAAATCCCTTATGTTACATTCACCAAAACAGCATACTGACTTTAGCCCTGATCCTGCTCACACTGTATTCAGTGGCAAAACTTCCATCGACTTTAATGATCCAGGATGAAATCCTATATGATCACGGATAAGGTTAAGTTTTTGTCATGGATATTTTTACGAAAAGTCACGGACAATGGGCAATAATGCCTCCGCAGGGGGCAGGGGACACTGCAGCTCCCAGCCGGCACTGGCTGGAGTACGGAGGTCTTTGAAAGTCATAGATTCCGTTACTTCAGTGATCTCCATGACTAAATCACAGCCTTAAATCATGGGACACTTTTTTTTTTTTTTTTTTTTTTTTTAAATCACCACTCTCAGCCTACTGATTTCAAAAGGAGTTCTGCCACTGACAGATTAGAGTATATATTGCCCCAAAAGGTTCTCCACACATTCTCCACAAGGCTCATTAGTAGAAATTCTGAACGAGGGACAGCCTACTTGCACATCTACTTCCAGTTATCCTATTGCACAGCCTCTACAGTCACCCTATTTCATATATATCATGAAAATTATTTTTAAATAAATCAGCTACCATTTTAAAAATAAAATGTAGTAAATGCCTTATGTAGGCCACTAAGCTTTATCCCCATTTATCACCTTCTTGTAGCCCAGGATACATTTCTCCATGACTATTTTTAACTTCAATGGGAGTTGAATGTGCGTACTCAGCAACATCTAAAAATTAGGCCACTTGTATTTATCTGCCTCAGTAAGGATTTGAGTGCCTAAATTTAGGTACTCAAGTTTGAAAACTGTGGTCCTACCATATGTATCTAAGGTCTAAGAGAAAAGCGATAAAATGTCCCCTCTTACCACATAATTGGAGTCTGGTTTAACTTTACATGTCCACACCCAGCTGCTCTGATCCCCTATGGTACCGAGACGCACTCCATCCTTCGTGTAGAGAGATACTTGCTTATCTGAGCCTCCCATTAATATATATTCTCCTTTGGAAAAATAGCTAATACAGCAGGGGTCAAAATTCAGCACCCTGTCCTTCCCAATCTACAAGACACAATACAGAGATCAAAGAAAATGGTCATTTCATGTTTTCTGAGTCATGAAAAGTAGTTGGAAACTAGCAAGAGGATCTCCCCAGTGTACAGGGATCCTCAGGTGCCAAAGTTCTATCATACAGGCTCCTATGATACCACCATCCCTTCAGCTAGTGGCAAAGGCTTTCCTATATCCAGCAACAGCTGACAGTTGTAATAGCCCTCAGAAGCTGCTCTAAATTGCATCTGAGAACCAGCCTAGCCCAACACAGGTCTGCTCAGAATCAGGGTGATTTATAAAACATTAATGAGTCTCCTTCTCCTGAACTGTACCAAGGACTCCAAAGCTGCAGCTCAGGATCTGGGCCAGTAAACTGTCACAAATGTCTGCAAAACTAGAAGAAGTGACAGGAAGTGTCTCTGTTGGGTTGGGAGACACTGGAGCTGGAAAAGAGGATGGTCAAAAGCTTAGAGTAATTACCCTCATAAAACAACAGTATACAAGACACAATGTATATACAGAATATGATCAAAAATATTCAGCTCCTCCTGAGGGTAAATACGAATGCACTTTCCAAAGCATTAAGCTTCAACTTACCTGTTTGCCACTGAGCTGAAAAAAGGAAAGCCTTTGACCCCAGTCTGCTACAGCTAAGATGTCATTGTGTTCATCTCTAATATGTAGAAGAAACAGACAATTAAGACATGCAGTGCGCTGCAGTGATTTCTGTATAACACTCATAAAAGCTACAGACAAAAAATAAGTAGGATGTCAGACTACATTTAGCAAATAATGATTTTTTTAAAAAAGGCACAAAAATTGAGAGAAAAGCAAACATATCCACCCTAACTAGAATATTACTGAACTTTTTTTGTAGCCAGACAACAGACAGCTTTTAAAGGGGTGGGGGGGGGAACAGAACAGAGTCCACCATTTCCTCCCAACACATTACTATGCCATGGACTGTTTGCCTCCAAACACTTAATACATCATTTCATGTACTTCCACTGCAATTACGATCAGCCAAGGCTGATTAGCTAAGAGTCCCTGGACTTAAATATCTGTGGCCATATTCTGATCTCAGCTACAGTGGTGTAAATCCAAAGTCAATGGGCCTGAGTGGAGATGCACCTGATTTACATGAATATAATCAAGAACAAAATTTTGTCCTTGGAAGCTGGTAGCAGAGCATTCTCTGAGAAGGGCCTCAACTCTGGAATTTGGTAGTGTACTTTAATGGATAGAGCCCTGGACTCAAACTCAGGAAACCTGGGTTCTATTCCCATCTCTGCAACAGGCCTGCTGGGTGACCTTGAGCAAGTCACTTCTCAAAGGACTTTAGAAAGGAGTATCACCCCCATTTTACAGATGGGGAAACTAAGACACAGAGATCTACTGATGAACAGTACTATATAAAACAGCTAGGTATTATTATTACTGCTGGTCTGAGAGTTTGTTCACCTTAGGACACCACACAAAGACCATCACTCCTCCCATTCCTTTGCCTGAGGGAGAGCAAAGATGATATTTAAGATTGGTAGGGAGCAGGGATGGGCTGTAAGTAAATTTTTATTATGGTTTAAAAATTGTGGGACTAAATTCACTGCTGGCACACAAAAAAAAGATGCAACTCCATCTAGTCAACAGAAACCCACCCACACACACACCAGCACTGAATTTGGCCTTATGGATTTTGGGGTTCTTTGAGTTTTGATTATTTGTTTTGATTTGTTAATTACATACACTATGAGTGTTTATAATCTATAAAATGCGTTGAACTATCTGAAGATACTGCTGCACAAGCCTGACACTAAGAATAAAAAAGAAATCAGTCTCATAAAAGATCCTGCTCAGTATTACTACTGTTGCAATTGGCAGTCTCATCAGAATCTCTGGGCTCTACAGACTGAGATATCTTCTCATTCCTAGAGGTGTTTCCTTCAGATAAGAGCTGAAGTTCATTGGTAGAAGACAAAGAGGAGAAATAAATAATTACATATATAAATTGGGACATAAATGTAGATGTCTACATTGTCTATAGAACAGAAAATTTTATTCCCTTGAAGTTTCACTCACGAGCTGGCGTCCCTAGGGCTCTCCTCTTCCTCATGTTCTTCTTCCTCTGTCTCACTACCCTGACTACTGCACGTGCTGGACTTCAAAACTGGTATTTCCTCTAAGTAGTTGTGGACTGACTCCTCCTCTTCCTCACTTGCTCTATGATTCCAGAAATTCTCCCACCTACTGTAATATTAATTGTTCATTCACATTCCCTATAACTATAGTGAAACTATCATTTGAAAATCTATTATTCTAAGATAAACTTCACTGCATAAAAATACACAAATGAAAAACCACGCCATCTTTCCTGGTATCCAAGCTGATTTTGCACCCAGTTTTTCCACTTATCAAAAAAGACAATAAAGTACAATTGCTATATGTAGCCACCAAAGAGATGCACCCACCATTAATGTGTTCCAGCATCTCAACTAGTGTGATCAAAACAGTGCAACTCTATAATTAAAAAAAAAAAACAGGCAGCCTGGTAGGAGGCAGCTGATGTCTGGAAATAGGTGTACCTTGTCCCACAGGAATCTCAGTTTATCCCAGATACAAATCTCAGGGAGATGGGGCACTTGATCTTAAAACTCAAGTTGCCAACTATCCATCTCTTAGTCAAAATGCACTCCATTTTGAACGGCAGATAGCAGTGAGAAAACCAAAGGGGAAAAAAAGAGAAAAATCTGCACCAATGAAGTTTGTGAAACCCCTTTTGGGTCAGTCAAGAGATGGGGCAAAGCCTTCTTCAAGCAGAAGTAACATACATGGATTTTGATGTGTCATTGAGGGACTCCTATAATAAAGGCAAAGTGAAGGAAGAGTAGGATTGGGAGAAAAAATGGACCTAATCCTCATCTCATTTACACCAGTCTAAATTCAGAGTGACTCCATTTTCTTCTATGGAGTAATTCCAGATTTTTACAGATGTGAAAAGCTAGTCACCAGTGACGAGCCTCAGGACTCTGAGGGCTTGTCTACACTACCAGCCAGATCTACGGCCAGCGATCGATCCAGCGGGGGTCGATTTATCTTGTCCACCTCAACGAGAAGCGCAAGGGGAATCAACAGGAGAGCTTTCAGAGTAGCAGCCGTGTTAGTCTGTATTCGCAAAAAGAAAAGGAGTATTTGTGGCACCTTAGAGACTAACAAATTAATTTGAGCATAAGCTTTCGTGAGCATCTCCCGTTGACACACCGCGGTAATTAGATCCAAGTATGTTGACTTCAGCTACGTTATTCACGTAGCTGAAGTTACATAACTTAGATTGATCCCACCCCATAGTGTAGACCAGCCCTAAGTAAAATGCAGAAGAAACCCACTTAAGGAAGAAGCATAATGGCCTGGCCATGCTGTGATGTCAGGAATCAATAAAACAAAGATTATCTGTTCAGCACAAAAGGGATGGACTTAAGAGGTTTACCTTGATGGATTCCAGCAAATTGACCATACTGGAGATAAAGAGCCGCCTGGACGTTCTATTTTGACTTTCTCTTCACCATTTTTATTCCTTATGCTGACAACGCCATTGAACATCCCCAAAGCAAGGTATTGGCCATCATTTGTCCAGCTGATAACAAAAAGAAAAAGCAGCATGTCATAGAGGAAACTACTAAAAGTACAGTGTACTGAACCAGCAGATGATAGTTTAGAATGTGTCTCTACGTAAGGAGAAAGAGTACTTGAATTTAGCCATTTACCCTGCGGCACTGTATAGTCACATTCATATTTATAGCAGGAACATGCAACCTAGCGAGAAACTCTTTGTTACACCTAGGTGAAAAATAAGTGCAAGAATAAAGAGAAAAAAAGAGATATCAGCTGCTAACACATGATGGAAAGTTACATCTACATTATTTGTGAAGATTGTGTGTCCACATACCACACCATTGTATAATCTTCATTCAGAATAGTGATCACATAGAAGAGACAATAGTGATGTTTAGCATACAGAGCACTGGACTGGAACTCAGGAGACCTGTGTTCTACTCCCAGCTCCACTACTGGTCTCTTATGTGATGTTGAGCAAGGCACTTCAACGCTCTGTGTCTCAGTTTCCCCATCAGTAAAACTGAAATAATGATATCTCCTTTGTAAGGTGCTTTGAGATCTACTGATGAAAAGCACTACCTAAGTGGTAGGTATTATTTTATTATTTCCCCTGACTTTACCAGTTGAGTGTATCCTTTTGCCCCCAGATCAAATACATCACTTCCTTAAAACTGACAATGCTGCTGCCTCTGCAGGTAGAACAGTTACCAGTTTGCCAATTACCCTCCATCTACTCTTTCAAATGCTTCCTTAAAACACATTATCATCAATCCTTCCTATCTCTTTCTCCTCACCTTCCCTTACTTGAACTGTAGTGCATCGTTTCTCAAACTGGGGTCCATGGACCCCACTGATCAACAACTCCCCTTCCCTCCCACCGCCTCCTGCATGCTAAAATTCCGGCAGCGCAGCAGGGCTAAGGCAGGCTCCCTGCCTGCCCTGGCTCCGCGCTGCTCCTGGAAGCGGCCAGCACATTCCTGCGGCCCCCTGGGGGGAGCAGGGGGTCTCCATGTGCTGCCCCTGGCTCAAGCGCCGACTCCACAGCTCCCATTGGCCAGAAACTATGGCCAATGGGAGCTGCAGGGGCAGTGCCTGCAGGGGCAGCAGAGACACACCCCCACACCTAGGAGCCGCTGCCAGAGGGATGTGCCAGTCGCTTTCGGGAGCCGCCAGAGGTAAGTGCCGCCCAGCCGGAGCCTGTATCCCTCACCCCCACCTGCACCCCAACCCTCTGCCCCAGCCCAGGGCCTGCACCCTGCATCCAAACTCCCTCTCAGACCCCACACCCCCTCCTGCACCCAAACTCCCTCCCAGAACCTGCTACCCCTCCTGCACCCCAACCCCCAGCCAGCACTAGCAGTTGAGCCCAGCACAGGGAAGGAGCCACTGGCCAGGACATCCCCAACTCTCCTTCCCCCCGCAATGATTTGCCTCTTTCCCAGCTGCTCTGTGTGCCCAAAATGACATGCGCTGCTGAGAAGGGGTGCATTGCTGCTCTTGTGACTTCCCTTTGCTTCACCATCAGAAAGTCATTTTTCCGCAGGGAAGCAAAGAAATATGCAGGGTACATGAATTCTGTGTGCATGCAGTGGCAGAGAATTCCCCTAGGACTATGTATAGATGTTTTTGTATTATTAATATAAAGTTAACTTATAAGCATCAAATATCAGGATTGGGCTTTATCATCATCTGGTTGCCCCACACACCACAAAAAAGTCTAATTTATATATTATATATATATATATAATCTTTCACCTGAGGATCACAAAGTACTCTACAAATATTAATAAGTCTCAGCAGCACCTCCAGGAGGTTATTACTGTATCAATGGATAAAGAAAGGAACAGAAAGGTTAACTGACTTGCTCAAGATGACAAGCAGTGTGATTGCAAATCAGAAACAATACAATTAAAAAAAAAAAAAAAAAAAAAAGGTACACTGCACACATACTCTTCCCCCCAGGAAGAGGATAAGAGAAAGAACAAACAGTATGTAACAGATGCTGCTTATTGTACCAGTGGAAGGTGCTCAGATACTATAGTGATGAGGATGGCGTGATATAGGAACCTTTGGTTCTGCTGTAATCTGTTCTATAAACTCCCAGTTCATGCCCCGAATCATGGCTTCTGCATAAATTTAATGACATATACTTCTCTTTATTGTCATATTTTTATTCATAAAGGGAAAAAATCTGAATGACACATCTAGTGCTTAAAACTTACCTACAGCAGGTGATTTTACTGCTTGATTTATGTTTGGAGACTGACTTCTGCTCAGGAGACCACAAGCCTTAAAAACAAAACAAAACAGCCCCCAAGAAACCGACTAAGTTCATCATTACAAGCAGCATTCAGATTAGGAAAAAAAAAGGGAGGCTGATTTTAAAGATTTTACTCAGTGTTGGGAAGGGTCAATGTTTTGAACAGGTGCTGTTTATTCATATATGAAAGGAGTGGGGAATAAACATCTAAATACAAGAACTACAATGAAATATTTCTTAAAGCGAGGCAAAAAAAATAGTACTATTGAAAAATCATATCACCATAAGATAACACACCTGAAGGCACTGGAGTTCATAACCCTTTTCCAACTGAGGGGCAGTGATTTTAAAAGTAAAATATTAAATTATGCTAAACAAGGTATGTTCTAAATTTTCATTTGTATACTCCATAGTGGAGGAGTAACATTTTATTTCTCTATTTCTTCATCACAGAAAAGAAAAAAAACTGTACCTATACATTACTGGCTTACTAATGTTTAATTCTCTCATTTTAATAATGTTTACTGGCTCAATGAAAAACATCAAAGAGGAAGAAGACATACCAAAATCACTGGAGGAGCAGGATGCCAGTTGGTGAGTAACAGGATTGTAAGAAACACACTGTATAGAATCATTATGCCTAGAACAAAGTAATCATCACGTTTCAAACAAATCTTTTGTTTTAAATGCCACGTTCTCTATCTTTTATAACAAGATACCTTAAAGCCAAGCTTAGAGGACAAATATTACATAAAAACAGATCAAAGTTACACTATGTCAAATTAACATGTAATTAAACTAAGTTAAAAATAAACTTTTTTTAAATTAAGCAGTCTCTAAATGGAGCTTTCATCAGATTTCATCAAGAACTGGCTGCATTGGTATGAGGGCATAGGTGGATATTGGTTTGGGAAGCACTGTGAAAGAAATAAATATTAGCCAAATTTTTCCATAATATGTATGCGCGCATCTCTCTCAATGACTTCAACAAGAATCATTCAAACTTATCAAAAAGCAGAATTTGGATTTGAAGATGTAAGATACTAGCAATTACATATCTATATTTCTTAATGACTTTTGGAAGACTGGTATTAATCTAATGAAAAACACCAAGAGAATTCCGTATGCACACAAATAAAGCAGGGCAGAAAAAGATGGAACTTCTTGGTGGAGGCAAGTACTAGCAACCACCTTTGGATTGGGCTTCAAATGAGAACTATTCTAATTTGGCTTATTTTACAAGACCAGGCTCATGTCTTGGACATACAGTACACATAACTCCTGTTGAGACAAAGGCAGAATATGGCTCCCCAACACTCTCCTGACACTCCTCTGCTCTTCTTGAACTCCTGCAGCCTCTTAACACAGTGAGAGAGGCTCTCTGGTGCTCCTTCAGCCCTGCAATGTCTTCACAAGAGTAACACCAATGCTTTATCTAGCCCTCCCACTGCTCCCTCATTCTCTTAACTGCTTTCCTAACCCTCTCAAATATCTTTCTATATCTTGACTGCTCTCCTCCCTCATTTCTCCTTTCTCTACTAGATTCTTCTCTGACCATAGTTCACATTCCTTCAACTCTCCTAGCATCACTCACTTATATTAACAGCAGAAGTCCATAACCAAAGTATGTATTTAAAGGAAGCAATGAAGTGAATGGGTTCACTTACGTGTATTTCAGAATTCCTTCTAACTTTGAAGTCCAAATTATTACACTTTTGTCAGCAGAGCCAGATGCAAAACGCTTGCCTAGGGATTAATAATATTTTAAAACAAAACATCCACACATTTAATCATCACGTTTACTCCAAAAACATTCATCTTAGCAAAACAGAAAAAAGGAAGTACTTTGTAGATGTCTTGAGTGCTACAGGACCATGTAAGTATGGGTCCAGTCCTGCTAGTGACTCCATATGGTTGCACTTCTGCACCCACATGAAATACAACTGACTTCAACGGAATGCTGTACAGGTAGACCTCTGCTTTCACACAGAGCCCCACTAAAGTTCATGGGGAACATGGGTCTCTATTCGTAGTATCAACTGCAGGACTGCGGCCTATGTTTTTAATATCCAGAGAACAGTACTTTCTTCTGCAGCTAATATTTGTAAAGTGCTTTGAGACCCTGAGATAAAAGGCAGTGTTTAAATGCAAAGTATTATTATTAAAACAACCTTAACATTCCTAATTTTAAATTTACAACAAGAAAGGGATGAGGCCAATTACCATGCTTTCTACAAACTAACACAAAGATGGAAGCTAAGAAGCCCAAAGGTGTCACCTACCATCTTTAGCATAAGCCACACAGTACACTGTGTCCTTGTGACCTTTCAAGGGCTGAATTAAGGTTCCATCAGATGTATCATATACCTGTATCAATAAAAGGAAAGTGTAAAGACCCCAATCCTTCAACAAGCTCCACGGGGACTAGAATAATTAGAACTAAACAAGATTTGAGGCAAAATAATTGTTTGTAAACTTTGCTTATTTGACAAGACTTTGTACATAGTCAATGTCACTGTTTCTCATGGATAGTTCGTTAGTTTCCCCTATTTAAGTCCACACAGCAAAAGGAGATAATTTTTTTTTAAAAAACAGGAAAATGCAATTATATGACAAAATTTGGCAGGGAGATTTTGAAACAGGTGTAGTACCTGAAACTACTTTTAACTTGTCTTTTAAAAATGACTACAGTTTAAATTGATGGCATCCTTTTAAAATACTAGAACATACTTGCCTCTTTCTATGCACTGAGAAGCAGGCATTACATGTAAGGACAATAGAGGTTACTGAATCATTTATATGAAAGTCATTCAATTCATATGCTGTTTTCAGATACCCACTTGGCCTGCCTGTTTCAAAACAACCCATTCCTTCCCTATATCAAAAACTATCACTTGTTCTTTGTACCACATCTTTTTAAACTGTAGAAAAAGTCACATGAAAGAGCCCCCATTAAAGAGATTAGTAAGAAATTTTAAAAGACCCCAAAAATATTGCTACAGTTTATATAATGTTCCACAGCTATATTTTGGGGTCTTTTAAAATATATACAGTAACTCCTCACTTAATGTTGTACTTATGTTCCTGAAAAATGAGACTTTAAGTGAAACGATGTTAAGCGAATCCAATTTCCCCATAAGAATGAATGTAAATGGGGGGGGTTAGGTTCCAGGGAATTTTTTTTTTTGCCATACAGTACAGTACTATAGTTGGGAGGTGTCCCCACCTTATCCCCCCTCCCCGCCCACACACACACACAGCCCACTGGCACTGGAGACGCTGAGGCAGGCAAGGAGAGTGAAGGTGCTGTACGCTAGGAGAAGCACGTTGCGCAGCAGCAGCTTCCCCTACTGTGCAAGCACCAGGGGCGGGGGGCTCAACCCTTGGCCCGCCCACTCCACCCTTTCCCCCAAGCCTCCACCCTTAACCCACCTCTTCTTCCCCCCCTCCTCCCCCTATACTCCGCACACCAGGTCCTCGCTCCTCTCTCCTCCCTCCCCTGCCTGTGGCACGCAGGCTCCCCCTCCCTCCCCTGCCTCCTGAAGCCTACAAGCCAGCTGACTGCCGTGGGCAGGAGGCAGGGAAGGAAGGGGGAAGGTGCTGATCCACGGGGTCTGCCGGCGGGCCGGAGGTGCTGGGGGGCACGTAGGGGAGCTGATGGGGGGCTACAGCTGTGGAGAAAGCAGGCAGCCAAATGACGTTATAGCGAAGCATTGGACAACTTTAAATGGAGCTTGTCCTGTAATTGAGCAGGGACGTAAGATCGAAACAACGTTAAGCAAGAGGACGTTAAGTGGGGAGTTACTGTATTATTATTGTTAGATTCAGGTGGTATGGTGTGGAGAGGAGTAAACAATCTCCTACCAGCAATCTGTTTCCTGCTGCAATTATCAGCTGAGTTCCATCAGGTTTAAAGGCAAGATCATATACACTGGACAGTGAGACAAAAAGGGAAAATTAAGGACAGAACACTAAATATTACAAGAAATACCCAGAAAACATACTTTCTATTTCCAACATTGTTTAAATGCCATAAAAAAAGGAATAAAGATTTAATTTAATAGAATTTATTACACACTTCAGAACATATCTAACTTAGGGGAAAATTCTAGAACTCAAACAGCTTTATGATGCTTTCCCCACATGCAATAAGGAGTTCTCCAAACCAGACCACCATCCTGCAATTGGCTTTGTCCAGGCACAGAAGTATGCTTACACAGATCCAACTGCAGGATCAGGTCACTAACCTGCAACTGCATCCTCGTAGACAGATACTTGTGATCATGCATATGCAGTTGCAAGATCTGGGCCATTAAAATAGGGAAGACCTTGTGTTATTCAGACATTACTATTGATATCATATTACCTATAGTTTATGAGAACCAACTGTATACAAGCTACAGTATGCATTTTGTTGGTTATATGGAAATAAAAACAGATTCTTGTTCAGTGATGAAGAAACAATCAAAATAGAAAGGTGGCCCCATATTTAACCTTGCTGTCACTTGGTGTTGGGAGCGGTAGGGGCTGGAGAGGTGGAATAAATGATCTGTATTTATTCCTCAGTAAAGTTTTCCTGAGATATACAGTTGGTTTCCAGGAGGACAATCCTACCATAGCACAGCTTAGTACAACACAATGACACAGAACTTCAAAAAGTTGCCAATATACAATAAAATAGTATTGGTTGGAGGTGGGAGGGCATTTTCTTCCAAAGCACTTTCTACCACTTGTATATACAGCACTGGAGAAATTAACCACTTATTGGTTTAGCAAAGCCACCCTTCACCCTCCCTATGGAGAAGTCTGGCCAAGCACACTGAAAGCACTCTTAGAAAAAAAGTGTGGAGTGATCTTTAACGTGCACACAGAGCAAAAAGAACCATAGTTTGGAAAATCACCCACAAACTACCTGGAATTCAATTTACCTATTTTCTTTAAATGAAAGGGTAAAATTGCATCCTCCCACCCTTCACATCCCTACCCCTCAGGAACCCACAACTTGGAATTCTGGGAACTCTGTATATTCCATACTTAATGCTTAATTTACTAAACCATCCCCATTGGACTCATATTTGATGTTTCTTCCATGTCTCCCATTGACATTAGCAACCACGGTTATAAACCACAGGCTGCTACTCTCCTGGCCCCAATAAGAACCCATGAGACCTTACTGGTTCATACAGATTGTGAGGTTTTAAATTGATAAGAAATTTACTATTAAATGAAGACAGACTGATAAAGATGCAATATGCCTGATCAGATTATCAACATACCCATCCTGCAGTGACCCTCACCCTAAACCTTCCCCTGGGGCAAATCAAAAAATAGGTCCCTGCCATCCCCCCTCACATTCCTTATTAGGCCATGAGCTCCCCAGGGCAGGGGCCCCATCTTTCCATTTGCCCCATAAAGTGCCCAATGTGCTTTGGGATGCTGTGAAAATAGTAAACATAAACCATACTCAGCCTCTTACCATTGCTCGGCCTTATCCCTCCAGGTCAGTGCAGCCCTCATTCCTCCCTCTCCTACTAACACCCCCTCCCTCACCGCCCGCCCTGCCCTCTCTCCCCAGCACCCCCTCCCTCACCGCCCGCCCTGCCCTCTCTCCCCAGCACCCCCTCCCTCACCGCCCGCCCTGCCCTCTCTCCCCAGCACCCCCTCCCTCACCGCCCGCCCTGCCCTCTCTCCCCAGCACCCCCTCCCTCACCGCCCGCCCTGCCCTCTCTCCCCAGCACCCCCTCCCTCACCGCCGGCCCGGCCCTCCCTCCCCAGCACCCCCTCCCTCCCCGCCGGCCCTGCCCTCTCTCCCCAGCACCCCCTCCCTCCCCAGTACCCCCTCCCTCACCGCCCGCCCTGCCCTCTCTCCCCAGCACCCCCTCCCTCACCGCCCGCCCTGCCCTCTCTCCCCAGCACCCCCTCCCTCACCGCCAGCCCCGCCCTCTCTCCCCAGCACCCCCTCCCTCACCGCCCGCCCTGCCCTCTCTCCCCAGCACCCCCTCCGTCACCGCCCGCCCCGCCCTCTCTCCCCAGCACCCCCTCCCTCACCGCCGGCCCGGCCCTCCCTCCCCAGCACCCCCTCCCTCACCGCCGGCCCGGCCCTCCCTCCCCAGCACCCCCTCCCTCACCGCCGGCCCGGCCCTCCCTCCCCAGCACCCCCTCCGTCACCGCCCGCCCTGCCCTCTCTCCCCAGCACCCGCTGCCGGCCCTGTCCCGTCTACCCCTAACTACCGCTTCATCCCCTCAGCGTGCCGCGCCGCGCCGCGCCCCGCCTGTGTGTGCCCGTGTTCCTGCCTGCCTGCCGCCCTCTCTCAGCCCCCTCTGCTGTCTCGCGGCACCGCTGGCGCTGCCCTGCCTCTTCCCCCTTCCCTGGCTGCTGTTTGTTTATTTACACAAGATTAAAGCTCCCCCAACCTTCCCCAGGCAACGCGCATGCGCACTAACCCCAAAGCCCTTTGTTTGGAATCAACCGGCACAACGCGAGGAGGTGGAAAGGGAAAGGATAGAGACGCAAACGTTGAATCAGGATTGCGCATGCGCCACGAACGCTGGGTCCCATAGGCACTGCGCTTGCGCGAGGGGGGACAGTAATGCGCGAGCGTGGAGCTCTCTGCGGGACTGTGCTTGGAATACGCATGCGCAAGAGGCGGAATGGGTCTGTGTCGGGACTGTTCTCGCGGGAGAACCTCTGCGCGCCTTTGGCGGAATCGTATATTGGTGAGAAGCTCTGCGGGGGTGTGCGCTAGGTATGCATTTGCGCAGTGCGGGCAGGAATGACATACCCGCACGTGACATGGGAGGTGCTTCAGCTATGGCGGCTCCGGAAGTACGCGGGCAAGAGGACAGGTAAAGTTACTATAGCAACAGGAGGTCCAGAGACCTTTCAGAAGGGCTAGGCCGCGGTCTGTTCCCTCAGATTGGTCCTCCACAACGTGGGCTCCTGCAGCATGGTGCGGTGACGCCACAGGGTGGTTATGTCACAGAGCGTGGTGCGGTGATGTCATAGGGCGTGATGATGTCACATGCTGGTGACGTCGCAGGGCATGGTGCGGTATGTGAAACCCAGGACTGCATGGGTATGTCGGTCGCTGTGGGCCCTGTTTGGTGCCCTGCCAGCTTGGCTCTTGGGATGTTGTGTGCTGGCCACAAAGTCTCTACTAGAGAGCGCCACTGACCGCTAGAACTGGAACTGCTCAGCTATGTGTCATACGCTCTATGGTGCTGCACTCTGGGAGAGTCTCATTTAGCTTGAATGGCGGGGCCTGGAACAAGAGGAACTGAGTTATATCCCTGCTGCCACTGGTGACCGTTGGGCTGGGTTTCAGCTGGCTGAGGGCCCTGGGCTAGGGTAGGGACCGGTATAAGGTTCTGAGACTTACTGCTGTGGAGTCGTTTTCTGCTATGATGCACCGATTTAGCAATCATAACACTTAAGTGGCCCCAGACATATAAACAACTTTATGATTAAACTGAGATACAGATTCACAAAAGCAGCTTCGTTACTCCCCTTCTGGGGTGGGTGAACCGCCTCAGTCTTTTCAAAGCTCCATCACCGTCCTTCTTGCTCCAAGGCTCCACTGGCGCACTCCCCAATTAAGGGGGTTGAGGAGTTGGTGTTAAGCAACGTGAGGCACTCCTTCTCCCTCAGTCCATGTGAGAAGAACACACATTTAATATAGTCAGATAGTAACGTGTAGGGTTTTCAACCCTTAGATATAAAAAACTGGTCATTCACCGTCTCTGCTCCCCTCAGCAAAAAGGGTCCTACTCCAGACTCTAGCTAATTATTATTAATATGTTTTAGAGAACAATTTTACACAAATGTGTATTTTTATGTTGTTTTATCATTTTCCTTACCTTATCCTAATATGGTGCCACAGTCCAGACAACTGGGGTGGTGAATTGTAGAGCACTCTAACATGTCCTTTCCTCCCTGCCCCGCACGTTAAACTGACAAGGCACTACAGTACAAAAATCAGCCAGGGCAGTTCAAAACCTGCCAAGTGGCAGCCCTAGTAATGTATATGTTACGCTATATTACTTATCTATGTTGGCTCTAATTAAGGTGGCCATTTATGTTTCAAAGAAATAAAGAACATGAAAAATGCACTTGGAAGCTTATTTTTAAAGGCTAACATTCTACTGTGGTTCGTTTATGGCACATGATTATATACATACAAAGTCACACATATGTATTCCAGACTATGATCTTCAGTATGGTTATTGCTGAAATACAGGACAAAGCATTCCTCATGTTAACTTGAAGTCCAATATGTAAAACATAATATAGATTGCAAATATTTGTGTTCCACATGGGAGAGAGGCTGATCATGCTGTTTCCATAGCTCTCCCAGCATCTAGTGTCCCGGTGAAGGAGAGGCAAAGTCTCACACATAACAGTGCACAAATATTTCCAACAGGCCAGCTAATACCTTCATTGTTTTCAGTTAATTTTTTTTTTCCAAATCTCTGCAGCTCTTGAAATATTGTAGTTATGAATAGTTCCAGACAGGTCTATTTCTATCATTTTGTTTTACATTTACTTTCAGTGACAAAAGTAACATGCAAATTGGAAAGAAAACAAAAAAAGAGGGGAAAGAATTAGTGAC
Source organism: Chelonia mydas (assembly GCF_015237465.2). Lineage (NCBI taxonomy): Eukaryota > Metazoa > Chordata > Testudines > Cheloniidae > Chelonia > Chelonia mydas. The sequence continues at coordinate 18,491,072 of NC_057853.1, read as the reverse complement.
AGAGACAAGAGAATATTTTGGTCTACAGATTGAAGGTACTGAGACCATAGCAGAAAACACACTCCAGTGCAAAGAAGATGCAGCTGCTGTGTCAGAAGTGGCTTCTAGATGTCTCAAAAATGTTCCAGATGGATGGGAGAAGATCACAAAGCAACGACAGTCAGGCAAAACTGCAGGGAAATATGATGTTTATTTCATCAGGTAATATTTGATGCAAATCTTGAAATTAAAGCTGTATAATAAGTAAAAGCAGTGTATGTCACATAGACTTATTCTGCTGGTTGCTTAGTGAAGAGTAAGTGTTGCAGAGCCTAGGAGTCAAGTGTCCTTGTTCTGTTCCAGTCCTCGCCCAGATTTATTCTGGGACTGATCCAAAACCCACTGAAGTCAATAGACTCCTGTTGATTTCAGGAGCCTTTGAATCTGACTTAGGGCAAGTCATTTAACTTCTTGGTACTTCATACTAATATTATGGAAATCTGTAAATAAAAATATTTACATGTCTCATAAGGGTAGCATGAGGCTGTAAAATACTTTAATATACTTAAATGAAAGTATAAAGTATTATTTATTACTTGTAAATTATTCTTTGTATGAACATTTTTGATAGAAGGCTTGTCTAAAAGATATTCAGCGTTTAAAAAAAATATTGAGAGATTATTTTTTGGAAAATGCAGGTAACATTTTTGGCTTTTTTTTTTTTTCCCAGAAACGTAAGGTGCAGTTTTGTTTGTTTTAAGAGCAAGGATTGGAAACTATAACCATTGATCATTTAACTTTCTTTCATTTCATAGTCCTCAAGGAGCAAAGTTAAGATCCAAATGTGCACTTGTGGCATATTTTAGTAAAAATGGAGAAACTGTTCTTAAACCAGAAGATTTTGACTTTACTGCTCCTGTTCAGAGCAAAACTCGATCAAGAGCCAAAGGATTCGGTGCAGAAACTGTGGGACTAAGATTACAGAATAAAGAATGTAACAGTAAAGCACAAGATCTTAGCGTGCAAAGTAGTAAAGAAGAACTTAAAGTTGTGGAGTTGCAGACCAGTAATGAACAGCTGGAAAACATTTCCATCCATCTGCAGGGCAGGGAGGACTTGGTCATTAAAGACATTAAGCCAAAGGACTGTTGCATAAAGGCCAAAGAAAAAGGAGCAGTTGGAAGAAGGGCTCAAATTAAGAAAGCTAGAAAGGGCTCAGAAAAGAGGAATTCAGATCACAGCCAAAATAAAAGGCAGAGAAAAGCATCATGTAATAAACAAGAGGCTGAGGGCAGCCAAATCAAAAAATTCCGGCGAAAGAAAGATGTTTGTGTTTCTGATAGAGGCAGAATAGACAATCAAAACTTAAACCCCACAGATACTGGAAAAGCAAACACACTCTCAAAGGATGAAATAATGACTTCAGAATCACAATCAGAGATGCATCTTGGACCAGTAACTGCTGTCTCAGAAACGGAGTCAAGAACCATGGGAGAGTTAGGATGTGCCGAGAAGAGTTCTGATGATGTAGCTGCTATGAAATCTGACAAGAATATTGCAGAAAGACAAGGATCGAGTGCATTTGCGAATGAGAAGGATTGGGTAAATTCGGGTAACCAGGATTTCAAACCTGGCACTGAAACAGACATTAGCATTTCACAACCTTGTGACAAGAAAAGCTTTACATCAGTGAAAATGCTGCAAGGTATATACATTTCAGAGCAGAGCACTGTTCTAAAATTCCATCAGGGATACTTCCAAACCAATTACAAAAAAGGAGTGTTTGTTTCAGGCCTGCCTACTCCGTGACTGGGTATGGTTAGAACTTTCTAAATCTGCTTGCCTGGAGTCTGTCTAATCTGTTTATCATATTTACCATACAGAGCATCAGATATTATAGTAGCTAAATGCTATGAACCAACCAGTTCAAGCCAAGGAAGTAGATTTATTCACATTTAGAAATTACACCATCACTTTCTCTGATTTAATGTAACAATGATCACTACTCTCCAAATGTCAATTAACTTCTTAAATTACTGCAAAAGTGGCCAGGTTTTGATTCAAGAAATACAACTAACCTTGTTTAATTTAATTCTGAGGTTAGTATAATAGTTTCATTGATTCTCCCCTCAATTATACCTATGCAGCGTCTATTGACTCACTGAGATATGACTACTTTTGTTAAGGGTTTGTCATTTGAAGATTTTTTTTTTTAACAGATTCTGAAATATTGATAGATATCAGAGTGGAACTAATTCTCATTTACATACAGTAGTGCCAATAAAAGTTCTTGTTCCCACCCCAAGATAAAGAGGAAATTGATTCATGAAAAGTTTAAAAAAAAAATCTGTTTTCCATTTCACATTCATTTCCTTTTAATTTTAATAGCGATAATTCCAGGTATTTTTTTTCTTTTTAGAAGATTATATCCCAAGAACACAAGTAGAGAGAAGGAAAACCAGTCCATATTTTTCTAGTAAATACAGTAAAGAAGGTATAGTATTCTCTGTGGGAAAGAAAGCTGTGTTTTGGGGGGATTGGAAGGTTTAAGAGATTAGTAATGGGGGTATGGAGCCTTTCACTTTTATATCAGTAGCTCAGATCCAGACCTGGTCATTACTAATCTGAGAGGTACCACCATTGTGGCCTACGTGAGAGGATTTTTGTTGTCTCATTTTAAACCTAGCAGACAGGTGTCCATATTGCACAAATCACCATCACATTTTGCATTAACTGGCATTCTTGGTGACTGTCTCAGCGGAGAAGCTGCAGATTGAATGGGCTCTGAGACTGAGCTACCTTTTTACCCATTAAGGCTGTTACTCTGTATCAGAAGTGAAGTCCACACATCTGCTGCCTGCTCTGTACTTAGTTGATGCTAAGGGAATTTGTGGTAGCTGTAAGGCCCCTTCTCCCCAGAGAACAGCCCCAGTTACAGGGAACCTCTGGATGTAGATGATCTCTACATCCAGATGCCAAGCTAGTTCTATACTACCTCCAGAGTGACCCTGGGTGCTGGAGACATTCTGGGGATGGAATGAGGGTGAGTATGGCTTGGGCAGACCTTTGCCCTGGCAATTCTGCACCCATAGAAATATAGGTGCAAATTAGGGCAACCCACAGGGCTAGGCTAGCCTGCAGTGTCATAACACAAGAGTAATAAACTCTCTACCCTCTCTCCGTGCGTTAGTGGGAGCATGGGGGGTGAGTCTGCTCCAATGTCTCTTAAAAGAATGGGGGAGGGAGAAATCAACCTTTTACTGCTCAGTAAAGTTTCCCATATTTTCTTTGTGTGTAGCTCCAAGCCCACCAAGAAGGAAGGCCTTCAGGAAATGGACTCCTCCTCGGTCTCCATTTAATTTGGTCCAGGAAACGCTCTTTCATGATCCATGGAAGCTCCTCATTGCAACCATATTTCTCAATAAGACCTCAGGTAAATAGGTATATGATATGATATGAAGCTTAACCTCTACAGACCAGTTTCACAGTCTGTGAGTTGCATCGGCTTATGTAAATGCTGAATTTGGGTCTGATGTGGTTGTTAGGGATTGTTGAAAGATCAGGGCCTTAGCTACTAAGTTTTTCATTACAATATTGAAAGGATTAAATAATACTATCTAAGGTATATTAGTATAAACAACTTTAAATAATTTGCATCTTCCTCATCAACAACATTCAGAATGCACACTTCGGATAGTCACAGAGAGGAAGTTACTATACAGCCTTTCTGTTCACAACATATTATCTCTGCCTAGGTAAGATGGCAATACCTGTGCTCTGGGAGTTTCTGGAGAAATATCCTTCCCCTGAGGTAGCAAGAACTGCAGACTGGAAAGAAATGTCAGAGTTGCTTAAACCTCTTGGCCTCTACGAACTCAGAGCGAAGACCATTATCAAATTTTCAGGTAGTTTCTTTTGAACATGTCTGCGCAGAGCAGTCTAAACTGATGTCAGTAAGAAAGTGGCATTATAAACCCCAGTTCTGTGATTTTCCTTCAATGTTCCAAAGATAGAACAACATGTGTAATGGAGGAGCAGGCCCTTGGTTTGAGATGACTATCAGAATTAAAAACTTCATTAGTATCAACAAGGTTGATATGTTTTGCAATGAGATACTACAGTATTTTCTGTATTTTAATGTTTAAAATACAGACATTACTGTTTAGATTTTGCTATGTAGTCATTTAAAGCTGTCTTCCACAGTGAGGGTTGCTTAGAAATCATTCCTTTTTCACCTGTTACTAATGTAATACATTTAGTTAAAATTATAGAGTTTAAAAGAGTCTAAACTGGGGATTTGGATGTTTTAATTTAAAAATGGGATTTTTCCAGTTCTACAGTGAGTACCAATGTTTTCTTGTAATATTTTCTGAGGCACATTTCTCTACATGTTAACCTGGTGAAGTATGGGGTTATATTCTCTAGATGAGTATCTGACCAAGCAATGGAGGTATCCTATTGAGCTTCATGGGATTGGAAAGTATGGCAATGATTCATACAGAATCTTCTGTGTCAATGAATGGAAGGAGGTAAGTGATGCTGTCATTCTCCAAGGGCCAGATCCAATGCTCATTGAACGCACTGGGTTCCATTGACTTAGTTAGACCTTGGATCAAGCCTTATATAATCATGTGGATTAAAAATAAAATAGAGTAAAAATCATCTGTCAACTTTAATTAAGAAGTGTTCATAGACTGTATTGTTTATGGGCCTGATCCTGCAAGTCCATATTGATGTGAATAGCCCCAAGAGCTAGTCCTACAATTGTGCCTGGGTGTGCAAGGAGGCACCTAAAGGCTAATGACAGTTGTCTCAGTTCAGGGCACCCAGTTGTCTCAGTGGTCCAGCAAGGGCACGTACTACTCAGGCTTCCAGCTTCCCAGCCATTACCTGTCGTAGGTGGAGACCTGCGTCTCTCTCTCTCTTTTGACCAGATTATTTCCAGGCTGCACAGTTCCTTGCCTTTTACTGTGTTATTGCCAGTAGAGGCAGGCTGCTCAAGCACACCTGCTTCCTTCTTCAGGGAGTGATTACAGGGTGTTTGTCAATATAAATAAATTGGTTAGTCTCTAAGGTGCCACAAGTACTCCTTTTCTGTTTGTCAATAGTTATAAGTTACCACAAAGTTCTATGCAAGCTTATTTTTTTCTTAAACTAAAAGCACTATAGAGAAAACATTAAAAACAATACAAGAACCTACATGCACGCTAATAGGCTTACCATAGACCTTCCAAACCCCATCAAAAGGAATTATTTTGTGATCAGGTTCATCGCAGCTTCAGCTCAAAGAGCACACGGTCATGTAGGGCCTCAGTAGGCCAAGTCCTTCCAATCCTCTGAGGATTGGGGCCCTTCACGGACTAGAAGTCCTGTCCTTTTGCTGGATCAGGAAGAAGGCTGTGAGCCAGTTTATAAACAGGATATTTATCTAGAAACACTTTGTCTGTTTCATCCATGGAAAATCAAGTTTGAATTAGTATATGCATACTTCTCCCAGGGGATTCAGGGCTGGATTTATATCTTACGCACCCGTAGGCACAGCATCTTCAGCGGCCCCCCTGCCTACAGCTGACCTTTTGTGTTGCACACAGTTTTAGAGAGGTTAGGCTCCCCTAGAACACCGGTGCCCCTAGCTATATGCCTAATTGGAAATCCGGCCCTTTGGGTGATGATGAAGGAAATACATTAGCATCTTCCTCCTACAAGAGAAGGTACATACATTTTAATTTTTAATGGACTCCAAAAGGTATTAAGTCTTATTCAGTAAAGTTTAGCTTAATTCCGTAAAGTTTGTCCAGGATATTACAAGATGTTGTCAGTCTGACACAACAGTCACCCCCTTCAATTTCCTTTTACGTTTCTTGGATCGGTTGTGAGATTTTTTTTCCCCATCTTGATATTGGTAGTGGTCTTTGTGATGTGTCAGGGTACCTCCTATTTTATTCGTCTGCAAGAGCATAGCATCTGCTCTGACTTGCCTCTCCTCCCTGTACTGCAACCCAAAATCCTCACTAGGCTCTTCTCTTGTTTACAGATGGTTGCAAACAGCAGCTGTACTCCATTTAGCAAGGTTATTGTGTGACTTGCCTTCTCAGTTGATCCAAGTGGTGCTTCATGCATGATTAGTACTTATTCCCGCATTTCAAGAACATGCATGCTTAGATCTTTTATGTATCAGCATGCTGAAATACGCCTAAACTATAAAGTAGGTTCCGAGCTGGGGGTGGAGATATTCCAGGCAGATGTTTCAGTACTGCAAGAGATTTTTATAGAAGACATTTTTATTAAAAACATTAGTTCTGATGCCTTCCTTCTCTTTCAGGTACATCCACAAGATCACAAGTTAAATACATACCAAGCATGGCTCTGGGAAAACCATGAAAAAATGAGTCTTAATTGAAAAATGTAGATATGTTTTTATATAACTTCACTTTTTGGTACTTAACACCTTGCTCTTGGCTATATGTACACATGAAATGGAAACATCCTATATTCTCTTTACACATTTTTAGTTCAGATCATTGAGTGCTTAATTCCAATATTTGATTGTGTTTAACATGTTTTCAGACCCACATAATCATTGTAATTAAAAGCTGATAAACATTGATATTTTAAAATAAATTTTGATAAGTTTTTTATTTATTTTTGATAAGTTAAGTATTTTAATTTGTCAGTGCTGCAAACACTAAAGTGATATCATACTTTCACCTAACTAACTAATACCATGCTACCTTACCATAGAAATCCAAGTGTTATTAATTATTTATTTTGCCACATAAGTATTGCTTCTGACCTATCTAGTGATGGGACAGAAACATCCAACTCCCTTTTTTTGGCTACTTGTGAGTAATCAAGTCAAAGGATCCCAGAAGAGAAGAGGGCAGGTCCTTAGAACGCTTTAAACTCCCATTGCTAACTTTGCAAGCTAAGGGCCTGATCCTGCAGAAGCTACAAGTTTAGGGTCTAATCCGATGTTCACTGGATTAAAGGAAAGACTTAATGGATTTTGGATCAGTCCACTTCTGCTTTACTACTGAATGACCTCATTGACTGTAACCGGGCTATTCATGGTAGTATGCACTAGGCTTGGTGTTATGTTTGCAAGATCAGCCCCTAACTGCTAACTTTTAAAGAGCTTCCTACAGCTGACTTGTGACTATCACCAGTTTTGTATTCATGCTGAGCAGGACTTTGACACCTTGTACATTCTTACAGCCCTGCTAACTACTCTTCCTTTGATAATTTTTTTTGTTTTTACTGCTCACTAGCGATGAACTCTATAGACTAGTTTTCATCATTTCTTGCTATCATCCAGAAAGGTAGTGCCTTTCTTTTAGCATACTGTGGGCCTGATCCTGCAGAAATCGGATCACTAATTAACTCCCGCTGAAGTCAAACACTTCACAAAATCAGGTCCAGAACAGGACTTCAGTGGGGCCTAACCTAGTGGGATATTGATTAATGGGCCTTATTTTTAAATACGATTTTTTTAACACCTGAGCTGCTGTAAAAATCCTTGTTTCTGAATTTATATTTGCCATATTTAAAGGAGTCAAACAGGTCCTAAAGATGAATCTATAATTACAAAAGTATGTACACAACATGTAAAGGTTGGTGCAAGGACTGGGTTGAAGCTCTGCATTTGAATCTAATCCATAATGCCTTCACCCTGTGAAGCATCTAATGAACTATACATAGAGTACAGCTTTAATCTATGCATCTCAAACTGGGTGTGTATTTTTGACCCATTTTACAGATGGAAAGAATGAGATGGAGAGGTTAATGTTCTGACTTTCAAAGGTGCTGGACACATGCAGCTCCCACTGACTTCAGTGGGAGGTGAGAAGCTCAGCACATCAGAAAATCAAGCCCTTAATGATTTACCCAAGGCCATACCATGACTCCTTAATGTACAACAGAATGGAACCCTCTTTCTCCTGACTCCTGGTCCCCTGCTTTAACCACCTCTCTAGACTTCCGCATCTGTTGTATACTTGGTAATTGTTTTATTTAGTAGTTTTTGCAATATCTAACTGTTTGTACCTTCATAGTATATGTACCTTCATAGTATATGAAGATACAGTGCCAAGAAAAGCAGGATTTATTTAAGTGGGGGATATTTTAAGAAGAATATAATATAAACATTTGGGGGCTCTTTTAAAGGTTACCATTAACTCTTTATTTAAAACAACAACATAGCATGAAAGATACTTTTCTATCCAAAGGGATTCTGGAGTCCACATGTTCTGGAAATGGTGACCTTAAAACTCTGACCAACAGAGCCCAGCAATACATATAATAAAATTATAGTAGGTATTCGATCCAGAAAGTTAACAGACTTAACATCAGTTGAGAGGCCTTACGCAGGCAACGAATGATTCACCCATTCAGACTTGGTCATTAAATTAACATGTACTGGAGATTCGTTTTTCCCTTCATCAAAAGAAAAGGAGGACTTATGGCACCTTAGAGACTAACCAATTTATTTGAGCATGAGCTTTCGTGAGCTACAGCTCACTTCACTTCATCAGCTCACGAAAGTTCATGCTCAAATAAATTGGTTAGTCTCTATGGTGCCACAAGTACTCCTTTTCTTTTTGCGAATACAGACTAACACGGCTGTTACTCTGAAAATTCATCAAAAGAGTACAGTATGAAGTGAAAACAACTGTTTGCATCTGCAGGGACTGCCCCCTCCTCTCTGGCTGCTATTGTGACTTGGTGGAGAAGCTATGCGTTATAGATATTAATAAAATGCCAAATCCCTCGGCTGGGAAAAACCTTTGACTATGTGCTCCTCGGTCATTATAAACAAGGCTCACACCCATCTCCATGCAGACGGCAGGACTGCTCTGCCGCGAGAACTGGAGTTTGATGCCTAGTCTCAGGCTGGGGCAATACTCGGAGCGCTGTAAAGGGGCCCCGCTGCACCGCGTCCGGGGCGGGGAGCGTAGAACCTGAGGCCTCACAGCCCTGGGGATGCCACAGGCAGGGGGCCCTTCACCATGCCCAAAGCGGGAGGGGGCTGTCTCAGCTGAGGGGTCCCAGCCAGCGGACTCCCTCTGTGCGCGGCCCCGGGCCCTGGCTGCTCACGGCCAGCGCAGGGGCTGGGGAGAGCGACGCGTGGCCGACACGACATCCAGGCCGATCCCTCCTCAGCCAATCAAAAGCCAGGCCGCGGGGCCGTTGCTATGGTCTCCAAACTGCAACACTTCCCAGGCTCTGCACCAACGAACGTGCACGTGGGAGAACCCGGGGCCCTGCTCCCGCCCCGTGCCCCTGAGAGGGGCAGCCGCGGCCACCTGAGCTCCGGGGCAGCCTTGCGGGGCCCCCTGCGCACGGCGCCTTCCCTCGCTCCCTGCCCGCGGGGCGGCGCGGTGGAGCTGGGCGCGGACTTGGCCCGCCCCCGGAGCGGCACAGCCAGCCTGTTCTGGGAGCAGCCAGGTAGGACAGGGCTCTGGCCCGGCCTGTTTTGCGGCTGCATGGGAAGGCGAAGGTGCCAGCGCCACGCCCATTGGCAGCCCTTTCTCGCTAAGAGCCGGTCCACTTTGGCTTGACTCTGCTGAGATGGTTTAGCTTGAGATGCTGGGTCTGATGGCTACAGCAGGGACCTTAGCAGCTGTCACTCACTCCAGCCTCAGCATAGGAATGCCTGCTGTCCAGTCACGCGTTTTAAACAATTCCATCAGCAGCTTGCGGTTGTCGGCTCGCCATTAACCAACACCCAGCTGGCTGGTCTGGTTCTTGACGAAGCGGCTTAATATGTTATAAAATGAAGCAAATTTCATTTTGCTGGTGGCTGCAGGAAACGCATGCATACATATCAAATAACAAGGAGGATGCTACCTCTTACACTTGTTCTAAAGCAATATGAAGCACTAGAAAATTAGCATGATAACCTGAGCCTCTTCCAGGGTTGTGATGTCATGCCCTATACTTTGTGAATACTAATAAACACAAATCAGGACTAGAGAGATTCCAGGGTTCAGGAGCCTGTTGTGTGATGAATTACTGTGTTTAAAGCGGTCTTTTACTGGACCAAACTATAGAATAATACAAGACCAGCCCATTTCTAACTTCATATTGACACTCTTCCCCAACCTCTCTTCTGATGAAATAGTTATAATACCAAGCTTTCCCATTGCACTTTTCATCCATAGATCTCAAAGTGCTTTACGAGTAGTTCAGTATCATTATCCCCATTTTACAGGTGTCACCCAGCAGGTCAGTGGCAGAGCCAGGAATTGAACCCAAGTCTCCTGAGTCCCTGTCCAGTGCTCTGAAAGGGGCAATGTAAATGTCAAATGATTAATTTCTTATATTTTATTATAAGGAGGCCTTAGCATTGTCTGCACAGTAGTGTCCATCTAGGTTCCTTTTTATTGTATCATGTATTATTTCATCTTAGCTTTGGAAGTCATATGTGATTTCAGCTCATTGTCATTTTTTTAACGATCCCACACATATTCCGAAGCAAAATTCACACTGAATTTTGAAACAATTCCATTTGGTTTTAGTTAAGGGGACACCATGACTGGGGAAGATTTGCTCAAAGACACTACCAGCGTCAAGCCGGAACTGGTCTTACAGCACTGTTTTAAACAATACAGACTCAGAGATTTGTATCCAAAGTTTTTCTTTAAAGTGAAACCAAGTACATTTGGGCCACCCAAATCCAGACGACGCATTATTATCGCACCTCTGATGGTAAGACCAGCTTCTGCTGGTTCAAAACCCATTCAGACCACTGCCATCGATGAAAAGGAGGAAGCCGCTGCCTGGCAAGTGCATGCTGAGGTAGAAAGCTGTCCCCGCACACCAGAAGAACCTTCAGAGGCAGATGATCTACCAAAGCTGGACGCTTGGATAACGGAAAGGAGAAAGCTCCGGTCTCAATTGGATAGCCTTGTGGATGTTGAAAAATGGCTACGTCAAAAACTTTGCACCACCGAGCAAGAAGATAGAGTCCTGGAAAACTTACAAGACTGCAGAGCAGTGAGGAAGGCTAAAAGGCAGTTAGCTGCGACCAGAAATCTTGAAGTAAGTGTATGCCTCATTCCTCTGTCCTTTGAATTACTGCACTGCCGCCCTTGGAAGTCACACCTCACTCTTACACTGGTCATTTGAATTTAACAACTGTAGCTAAACAGAGGGAGATTGGAGGGCAGTCAGGTCAGTTCTCTTTCTATAGGTGCTAGTATCAGTCAGGTATCCTTGCAGATTCTCATCAGTAAGATTACAGAAAGTGAGAAAATTATACTACCAACCTATTCAGATTGTTCCCCTGGAGACTAGTTACTTCTGCATAGGAAGAGGTAATTCAGCCAGGCTGCTCTGGAGGAGTTTCTCTGAAATTCTGCCTTTTGGGGCAGCAGCTGCACTCTCCTGGAATTAGCTGAAAGCTCCATCCATTAAAGCTGCAGATCGACAGGGCGCAGAGCAGTCCATCTGAAGTTCCTCTGTACTAACTCCCTGCTCCCCTGTATCCTTATGGTGCCCTGGCAATGCAGCTTTTGCAGTAATTATAGTGAAAACCCTGTGGTGAAAGACCCTGCAGGTTGGTGCTGCTGAATTCCTCCCCACTGCACCCTCTGGGCATCCAGGAAGTTCAGAGCTTTCTATAGCTGGCCCTACCTCTCCCATCAGCACCACCTACACTACGTGTAGTCCTCATGGAGTGACTTGGGCAGTGTTGGGGGCAGGGGTAAGTGTGGAACAGTACTGCAGAGGTAGCACTTCCCTCTTGTGGGTCTCCAGGACAGAGGCCTCCTGGACTCCAGTTGCCTCTGCCCATGGAGACAGAGGGGATTATATGGCCTCTAGTCAGGGTGAGGAAAGACTGAATCCAAAATAAGGTCATCCTGGAACATGCCAGGGCCAGGTCCTTTACTGGTGTAAATCAATATAACTCCATTAATGTCAATGGAGCTGTACCTATTTATACCAGCTGATGCTCCATCAGTTTACACTCTTCACATTTCTAAGTCCTGAGCCAGGAAACCTGACTGAATTTCTCATTAGGATGAAACTGATCTCATGATTATTCTTCAATCTCTTCCAGACCCTGCTGTCAAAGCACGACCTGCCTCCTCAAAGAAGAGTCATCCCCCTTATCAACGCTCCCTATCCCCAGTCCCTCATCACACTGCATAACCTTCTGCACAAACAAAAGCTCAAGATGGTGGACTTATTCAGGAAGGCGGATAAGGACAAGAAGCGGTTCATGAGATCAGACTTCATTAAAGTTATCAAGGGGGTATGCAGAAAACAGGTTAAGAATATAAGGCTGAAATTCTGACCCAGTTCTGTCAGTGTAACTCTAGAGTAGCTCCCCTGAAGCCAATGATAAGGGCTGATCTTACAACGACAGGTCCTCCCCTCACCGTGGTTACACTGATTTTAGAAATGATCTATGGGGAATTAATCTGCAGAGATTTTACTCCACAACCCAGATAGAGTGAATCCCAGCTGAGGACGAAACCCACAGCCACATTGTCCAAAAGAAACTCAGAGGCCGATTCAGATTCTGCCCTGTGTGCAGATCTGCTGTTGATTTCCATAACAGTGATAATATAGCTTCCTTCACTCTGAGGGAGCTCAAGATGCTTTACAGACCATTAATTAAGCCTCACAACCCAAGCTGTGAGGTAGGTGTGTGAATGGAGAGGCAATGTAGTCCAGTGGGGAGGGCACTGGACTGGACTCCAGACACCCAAGTTCTATTCCTGGTTGTCTTGCGGACCTGCTGTGTGACTTGAGTAAGTCACTTCACCTCTTTATACCACCCTTTGTCTGTAGACTGTATGTGTATGGTGCCTACCACAACAGAGCCTTGATCTCAGATGGTGCCATTAGATACTACTCTAATATGTATATTAACAATATACATTTGGCAGATGGAGAAACTGAAGGCCAAAGTGACTTGCCCAAGGCCAACTAGCCTCTCAGTGGCAAAGCTGGGACTAGAACCCATGGATCTTAATTCCCATAGGTAATGTGCTTAATCTGCAGCAAGGGAGATTCAGGTTAGATATTAGAAAAAAAATTCTAACTTTAAGGATAGTTAACGTCTGGAATAGGGTTCAAGGGAGATTGTAGAATCCCATCACTGGAAAGTCAGGGATGGTCTAGGTTTATATGGTCCTGCCACAGCACAGGGAGCAGGACTGGATGACTTCTTGAGATCCCTTCAGCCCTACATTTCTGTGATTCTCCAGCCACCAGGCTGCACCATCTTTCAATACCATAGTAGTAGTGCACACAGAGGAACTGCAGAACTGGTCCCTAGGGCTTTATGGCAGTGTTCAATCTTATTGTGATCACATTTGAAATTTTTTCTTTTTACAGGCCAAAGTCCCTATCAGTGACAATGACCTGGAAGATGTGATCATCTTCCTTACTTCTTCAAAACGTGGGAATTTTATAACCAGTGACGATCTGGTTGAATGTCAAAATATATGGCTGGACACAATGAGAGATCAGACGAAACAACCTGGGGAGGCAAAAACAGGTAAGAAAAAGGAACCCGTGGTAGGAAAATTATTCTTCATTCTTAGGAGCATGGGAATCGCCACAATGGGTCCAACCCCAGCTCCATTTAGTACAACATCCTGTCTCCGACAATGGGCAGCACCAGATGCTTCAGATGAAGTGTAAGATCCCCGCAGTAGCAGATGTGGGATAATCTGCCCCCCACATTAGGTCTCATCCTGGTCACTAATAGAGATTTGCTTAAACCCTAAGTTTAATATCCCTTCCAGAATTTGGTTGACATTCTTGGCCCCCTCCAGCCAGATGGCTGAAAACTAGAACCTTTTACACAAATGCCCTTCCACTAAAAGTCTGGGGGTTTGGATAGAATGGAACCAAGATTCAAGCCACCCCTGGTTTTGCAAAACCAAAACCCAACCTCCTTGGCTCATCTCTACGTGAAAACTTGTCCCGGTACACGTGTTACCTTATGCTACAGTCTCACCAGTCAAGAGGTGAAAGGAGAAATACCTAGAAGTGCTGAGAAATACATAGCACTTTACAGCTTCAAAATACCCTGCAAACATTAACTTATTCCTCAGAGCAATTAATTTATATTTCTAAAGTGCTTTGAGAGCCTCAGAGGAAAGACACTAGAGAAGGCCACAGTATTATTAAAGTAATAGGATTAAAGACAAATATCCCACTGGGGTAAGCATCTTTATTTGTATTGTATAGCTGAGTAAACTGAGGCACAGAGAGGTTAAGTGACTTGCCCAAGGCCCAGTGGTGAGTCAGTGTTGGCGCTGGGAACAGAACTCAGCGTGCCTCACACCAAGTCCTGTGCTCAGATGTTTCCCACAAACACTTATTTGGAGGGTTACAATTTAGTTCTCCCCCAGTTCAGACCTATCTCTACCACTGTTGTTGGGAAACAAAGGTCTGATTCTGAAGGAATGTGACAGAAGGCAGCATTTGCCAAGCATTTGCAAGTTGAGCTTTCATTTAGGAAAATGAAATCAGACACCACGCCACTTTCCAACTCTGCCATGTGTCGTTAAAGGGCTCCCCTTATTTTAAGTCTTCATAATATGATCCTCCCTCTCTTTTCTTACGTGCTTTGAAATGGTTAACAATATCGACATTTAAAGCATCATTCTTGGCTTCTGAACGAGCAGCCACTGAACCGAACAAAGCAGCTCACGCAGCAGAGCTATTGTTTCAGGCTCCCTGCTACTTCAGGCAGACATCCCTGCGTTGGTTATGTTTGGGTCACATTTTGATGATTTTCTCTGAAACCATAACAGTGAGAGACTCCCTTTTTTTCAACAGAAAGTTGAGAGTCAGAGTCTGGAGAATAATAGAGAGCTCTTGCCACCCTCTGCCCCCCTCATCCTCCCTCAAGCTAGTTCTGGTCTCTCTACTCCCTCTGCCCCCAGCTAGTCCTCCTTGCAGTGGGCACTTTGGGAAACAGTGCTGTACGATCAATGTTATCTAATGTCAAACAAATTCTCTCTCAAATAAAGGTGGGAGGTAACATAGTCCAGCTGTGAGATTGGGAATCAGGGGATCTGGATTTTGGCCCCGGCAGAGATTTACTTGTAAAAGTCAGTCTGCTTCTCTGTATCTCAGTTTCCCTATGTATAAAATGTGGATAAATGACACATCCTCTTTTGTAAAGCTCTTGTGAATCAAGTGTTATCATTTGTAAAGGTGGCGGGGGAGGAGGGTCAGTATAAATCCAGGAAGATTTACTTTCAAGACTTTTTAATAAAGCACTTCAAGGAATCATTTCAAACTAAAGGTGGGTTCAGCTGTAAAATGCGGGTCTGGCAACAAATCTGGATCCAAAGCTCAAGGCTGTTGGTATCCAGAGTTCCAGTCTAAGCCTGTTGCTAACTCAAACTTGCACAGAAAGCAAAGTTCATTCTTTCATGAGTTCTGATCAGTTCAGAAGTTTATTTTCTGCTACATGCTAAGATAATGTCTTCATTTCTTGTTAATCTACAGCGTGTCCCCAGCTTCACACCCGAAAAGCTCTTTCTAAAACTGTTAGTCGTCCAGCATCTGCTGCTGGCAAAACCAAAGAGACGCAGCCACTTGCTCCTAGTAAACCTGGAGCAAAATTAACGCTGTTAGAAGTTCCTCTTATCCACACCAAGCCGAATCAGAGACCTCTGAGCTATGAGGAAATGGAGGAGGTTGGGAAGAGATGCAGAGAGAGGAAACGATGGGAGAAGGTACTGCATATCTGCAGAGAAATTATTCATTTACTTATGCTTTGCATTTCAGGCCTTCCCATGTGTCTGATAGATTGAGGATGAAATAGCAGTTTAGAAAAACCAAACCAAACCAAGGGCTTTTAATGTGAATATTATTGATCAGTAATCTTTTGCCCTTCTGTATGTAGCACCTTCTATCTGATGCTCTCCCTTTATAAACAATTAATTTTGACTCCAGCACTCTGAGGTATAGGTATTTTATTCCTTTTCTTACAGAGGGGTAAAGAGAGGCACAGCTAAATTTAAGTGATTTACATCCCCAGAATGGAAAGTCGATCCAGGTCATCTTTTCTACTCCATCTGCTCACCAAAACAGGATTAGTCCCTATGGGATATCTGCAAGTACTTTGTCCTGTCTTGTTTTCTATATATCCCGCAGCAGGACTCACAATGAGTCAGTAGCAGAGTTGAGAATAGAACTCAGTGAGTTCTGGCTCCCAGCACTGTGTGCTGTAACCACTAGGTAGCACTGCTGCTGGGAGAGGTGCTTAAAAAAAAAAAAACAGGGTGCATTGGCCCAGCTGTTTGCACCTTCTGAAACTAACAATCTCACCTCCCAGGTTTGATGAATCTCCAGGGCACACATTGTAATGGAAATTAATGCTAAAGACATTCCAAAAGCAAGGGGAACAAAACTATAAGGCTCAGTTTTTCAAAAGATCTCCGAAAAATAGGACCACAATGTTTTCTAGTGCAAACTCTTGTGCAATTCACTGCTGTGCAGACAACTAATGCACCACTTGAAATGGGGCTTATGCAGGATATGAGTGTGCATGGGCCTTGTACTGGCCCTCTACCCAAGATGGATTTCATCCACAAACCGGTGCCTGTGCTCATGAAAACGGTGTTACCCATTTTGCATGCACAGAATTCCATTGTACACACAAATGGTGCCTTATGAGCCACATTCATCCCTGGCGTAACTTCACTGAGGTGAGTGGAATTACACCAGGGATTCATTTAGACCTTTGGCCATGAAAATGTTCTATCCAGCTACACTAATGGGGACCTGCCCTTTACTTGCAGGCGAAGGTCAACCCAATAGAATGGCTGGAATGCTGTCGGCTGGTGAGATCTGGAAACAAGGCCATTGATGAACATTGCTTGCCATCTACAATGGATAGTGAAATGGGGGAAATAACGGATCAGCATCGAAGGACCTGCTACATGGTCTATCTGCAGTGTCTCAAATTATGCAAAGAATATAACATTCCACTTACCGAAAAGGTCCTGGAAAAAGGTAAGGCAAAACCTCGGGCTTGGTGTAAATGTGCTACCTCAGAACAATTCAGGCTAAGCTTTGCTCGCCAGCCCAAATGCATGGCTCTTATTTTAGGGTGGGAAACAGACGCTTAAGTAGATAGGTGAAGAATGAGGGGTATTTGCAGTTCCATGTACAGCAACAGGACTGGTCTAGCAGTGGATGCTGCTGGTTAGGATTAAAATACATTGAGAGAGCTAGGGCAGGATTGGAATAGCAAGGGGTGCTCCAGATCAGGATTCGCAAAAAGAAAAGGAGTACTTGTGGCACCTTAGAGACTAACTCTAGTTCTTTTCTTTTTGCGAATACAGACTAACACGGCTGTTACTCTGAAACAGATCAGGATTGAGGCTCCTGGGGTAGAGCAGTGTTAGGAGATTCCAGCTCAGCATAGCAAGAGATACCACAGGTGAAGACAAGAGATGGTCTGGCACATGTGGGATGGAGCAGGACTGGAATAGCGGGAGTGCCGCAGGTCAGGATTGAAGAGCATTGGGAGAGCTCTGTAGGTTAAGCTTGCACGGGGTCTGCCTGCACTACGCCAGACTCAACGCATTTCAGTTAGTCCCTCACTTCACTGAGCTCATAATCCATTCAAAACGTTTAGCAGGTCATGTGCCATACAGTTATTATGGCTTTGTTTTTAATTGTGTTCTTTCCTGACAGCCCTGCTGTACCCAGGAGACAAAATAATAAAAGAAGGAGCATACGTGCGGAAGATCAGACAGCCCGGGGGTCCCTACACAACAATGGATGGGAGTCACCACCAAAGACGACTGCTTTTAAGCAAACAAGAATTAAGAAATGCATTAAAAGGGGATGCCAAAAATGGGTTTGTTCAAAGAGTTTCTACTGTAGTGGACCATGTAGTGGGCTATAAACTATAGCGACTTATCTCCAAGCAGCAGCATGGCCTAGTGGCTAAAACACTGGACTGGAAGTCAGGAGACCAGGGTTCTTTTCCAATTTCTGCCACTGATCTGCTGTGTGACCTTGAGCAAATCACTTCACTTTTTCTGTTTCTTTGTTTCTCTTCTTGTCCTTTGTCTATTTAGAGAGTAAGATCTTTGGAGCAGAGACTTGGTGTATGTCAAATGCTAACACAATGGTGCCCCAGTCTTAGTTTAATAATATTTAAAAGGGATGCTTGTACAACATCAGTAGGCAGGCTTCAGGCTTTTTGGAGGGTTAGGCAAGCAGGCAAAAGTTGTTGGTTTTGGTGGGGAATGAGAATTTTCCTCCACTAGCTCAAGTGTCTCTTCCAGGGCATGTCTACACTATAGCACAGTGGTTTTCAAACTTTTTTTTTGGTGACCCAGTTGAAGAAAATTGTTGATGCCCACGACCCAACAGAGCTGGGGATGAGGGGTTTGGGAGGGGCTCAGGGCTGGGGCAGAGGGTTGGAGTACAGGGCTGAGCGCTGTGGGGTGGGGCCAGGAATGGGGGGCTCAGGGTGTGTGTGGGGGGTCTGGGCTGGGGCAGGGCGTTAGGGTGTGGGAAGGGTGAGGGCTCTGGGTGCAGGCTCTGGGGTGGGGCCAGGGATGAGCAGTTGCGGGTGCAGAAAGGGGCTCCAGGTTTGGAGGGAGCTCAGGGCTGCGGCAGGAGATTGGGGCACAGGTTTACCTCGGGCGGCTCCCGGTCAGCGGCGCAGCAGAGGTGCCTGCCTGCCCTGGCACCACAGACCATACCGTGCCCTGGAAGCGGCCAACAGCTGGTCTGGCTCCTAGGCAGAAGCGCAAAAGTGGCTCCGCATGGCTCTCACCCGCAGGCAGCGTCCCCCGCCTCCCCCCCCACACACTCCCATTGGCTGGGAACCAGACAATGGGAATGCGGAGCCAGTGCTCGGGGCAGGGGCCACGCGCGGAGCCCAGTGGCCCCCCCATCTAGGAGCCGGACCTGCTGCTGGCCGCTTCCGAGGCACAGCACAGCGTCAGAACAGATAGGGACTAGTCTGCCTTAGCTAGGCAGAACCGCCGACGGGACTTTTAACGGCCCAGTCGGCGGTGCTGACCAGAGCCGCCGCGATCCAGTGCCTTACATTCCGTGACCCAGTACTGGGTCGCGATCCGCAGTTTGAAAACCACTGCTATAGCAGATGACCATGTTTGCTTTAGGTATGCAGCAAGCAGTTTCCACTGCTGGCCCTGTGTTCCAGTGTCCATGAGACACAAGGGAAAGTCACACACACTATGCCCAATTCTCCTGTTACTGACACTGGTTTGACAACAGTGTAACTCCACTGAAGTCAACTACTTACGTGAATGTAAGTAAGAGAAGAATCAGATTCAATGAGTCGAAATATTCCTGCTGCCATTTTGTGATTCATTCTTCTTTGCCCAAACCTCATTTTGCTGGCCCTTCTGGCGAGACAAAATACAGCACCCAATATGGTATGTATCTGTAGTGGGATGAAATACATTTGGGGGCAGCCTCTGATAAGATCATGACAGTGAGTGACCCAGATTCTCCTCTCAGTTACACTGACACTGTTGCACTGAAGGCAGTGTGGTTGCCTTGGTGTCAATGTGTATTGTCATCTGTACAAAGGGGCTAGTGCTATATACCCACCTACCTCATAGGGGCGTTGGGAGGATTGCTTCATTGATGTCTGTACAGTGCCTTGAACTTACCAAGTGCTATATAGATGTTAAGTATTGTTATGTACTATGATGATGGTGAAAACCTGAACAGAATGTGTAGCACATGTACAATTACTTATTCAGCATCTTTTCCCACTGCATTATTATTTACGTAGCTCCATGGATACACCTGATAATTTACAGACATGTAGAAAGACAAGGGAATTTTCCCCAATGAGCTTCCAGTCTGTTGGTTGAGATCTCTACCAAAAAGTGTATTCATAGTTTGAAACAATTCCTGTTTTATCTTCCCTGCTAGAATGCATGGAAAGCAGAAGGCACACAGAGGCAGCTGGATGTCATTTGAGGATTATGAACAGTTAACAAGGTCTGTGCAGAGAATGGTTTACTCCATATATAACAGTGAAGCAGAGACAACCGATAGCTAGGTTGGCTTCAAGAACACTTTTTCCCAACAACCAGTCAGGCGCAGCTTTCACCAGAAGCTACTGGAGTTCTGAAGCCTTGTCAGTATGGGAGAGTTTTACCAGTTATACTGGTATAGTTTTACAGAGTAGGTATACTGCTATAACCTCATATGTAGATGCACTTGTACCAGAATACGGGTGGCCATATGGTGGGTTATAAATACATATAATTTAATATAATTCTGCCTGCATTTTTACTGTGGTCATGGGTGGCCAGTGACCCAGCCATTGGGGGAGGGTAGCCCCCTTTCTCTCCCCTTCTGCCCCCTTTCCCCACAGGAGCCCAGAGCACCCCCAGCACTGGGCCACTGGGCAGCACAGACGCAGTGCCCCAGCCCCAAAGCGCTGGGTGGCACGGCCGCAGCACCGCCAGCGCCTGGCTGCCGGTGGCACAGTCCGAGCTCTAGGTGGGCAGCGCGGCCCCAGCGCCAGCTGCCCCAAGTCTTTGCGGCAGGCTGCCCAGCCCCAGCCAGCCTGGGCCAGGGCAGAGCGTCGGGAACTGCAGGAGGGGAACGGGAGAAGAGCATGGCCGGGGCCACAGCAGGCTGTTTGGGGAGGCACAGCCTCCCCCAACCTATGATACCCGCCACCCATGACTATGGTTTTATTTCAGTATGTGGCTCTCTGCCACTTTCTATCCTGAGCTGTTCTGCCATGTTCCTGTTAAACAGCTGCCACATTCCACCCCACAACTGGCTGCATTTCAGTGATGGCTAAAGAAATCCCTGGACAATGAATATAATTAATTGAGCATTTTGGTTTCTTTACGTGAAAGGCATTATAAAAATATGTTATTGATTATTTAGCTCATATTTTTCAGACGTCTGCACGTGAAGTGGTCCAATCAGAGCTACAAGTCTCACGACAATAACTTCTGGCCAGGTCACCTTCTGGACAAGCTGCGTATTTATCTCCCACAGATAGAGCCTAATCAGGAGCATGCCCTGTTCAGCTATGTTTGTCCAACACCACCTGTCTATCCTGGCATCTACAACCCACACCGCAGCTGGCCAATCAGTGACCAGGGATACGTGACCTATGGAAATACTGAGACTCAAAAGTATTGATGTTGTCTGGGACAGTAATACTATGCATAATGAAAGCTTTGTGATCCCTCAGTCACCTCCATGGACTTAGGCCACCATCGTAAGCAAAATAAAGCTATAAAAGTATGCATTCCCAAAGTTATGGGGGACTTGATAGACAATGAAATACAGAGCAGTTCACTTCTAGATTGGCAAGTTTCTGTTCCTTGTGACTCTTAACACAAGACCTGGGGATATTCAATGAAACTGAAAGGTGGCAAATTCAAAACTGATAATATTAGACTGTGGAACTCATCACCACAAGACATGTTGAGGCTAAGAATGTAGTAAGATTCAAAAAGGAATGGAGCACTTATAAAGATAACAAGAATAACTAGACCTATAATAGTTAATGCTAAATAAAAATTCTGGGAGAGATATTAACCTCATGCTTCAAGACAGAAAACAAATTCTAACTATTAAGGATCAGGATAAAACCTAATTTGGGGGTCAGATTATTCCACATCCATCTACTGTAGAGTTTCTTGCACTTTCCACTGAAGCGTCTGGTAGTAGCCACTGTCCAAGACAGACAGAAAAGGAGTACTTGTGGCACCTTAGAGACTAACCAATTTATTTGAGCATAAGCTTTCGTGAGATACTGTAGCTCATGAAAGCTTATGCTCAAATAAATTAGTTAGTCTCTAAGGTGCCACAAGTACTCCTTTTCTTTTTGCGAATACAGACTAACATGGCTGCTACTCTGAAACCTGTCCAAGACAGGATACTACACTCAGATCTGATTGAATCTGGCAATTCCTCTGTTCCTGTGATTCAAATCCAGCTCTTTGGTGACCCATGTAAAATGCACTTGGCAAGTCTTAGTCTAGTTTCCACCAGCAGATAGGTCCAAGTCATAAAAAATGCCATCACAACTAGCCCCGCTTATTGGCAGCCTTGGGATGGAAGAGTGAGTGGACCATGATGGTGACTAAACTAACCTGTCACACCCACAGAGGTCAGGGTCAAGGCACATGGGTGTGGAAGGGCAGGAGAAACTTGCCTTCCTGCTGCCCACACTGTACCTGTTCAGAAGGATTTCGGTTTCCGTGATAAAAATGTCTCGATGGACCAACACTTGAAACCTGCTAATTCTCACACAGTTTGAGGACACTAGACTATGAGAGAAGGAACACTGGTTGTTGGGACACTGGTCTTATCCCGGCCCCTTTGAGAGAATGATGGGATCTTTAACTGCCACCTGCTCAGCCAGAGATGGGGGTAGTGACCCCAATTTAATTTAACAGGCTGATGAAAGATTTAAATATAAATATAGATATAAATAAATAAATGTACCTTTCTCCTCCCCTTGCCCACCCTGCCCCTGCAACAACAACAGAAAAGAAAAAGCAAATCCCACAGGGAAGGAAAGTTTATTTTAAAACATTTTTCAACAGCAGGTTGACGCAGAGTTTTCATGCTATACGGAATGCATGTTTTAGCAATTCATTCTGAACTGTATCTTCTTTCCTCAAAACACAGTACATGTAGCAGCCAAATGGAATTTATGGAGATCTCTCAGTAACATGGATTATGGTTATTTAGCTATGCTGTATAAAATTTAACCAGACAGTTCCAGGCATAAAGATCTTTCCTTGAAAATATTTATGAACAGGCTAGTTCGTAAATAGAAAAACTTTAGAACAGTGAATGTTATGCACCCCACAGTACTGTGAATAGCTGGTGTCAATCAGAAAAGTAAAGGAGTAAGGAGAGATTGTAAGGAGAGATGTGTAGGATAACACCCATTTTTTCATGTTCTGTGTATATATAAATCTCCTTACTGTATTTTCCACTGAATGCATCCGATGAAGTGAGATGTAGCTCACGAAAGCTTATGCTCAAATAAACTGGTTAGTCTCTAAGGTGCCACTAGTACTCCTTTTCTTTTTGCGAATACAGACTAACATGGCTGCTACTCTGAAACCAATCAGAAAAGTGTAGTTACAAAAATGCCTCAAAAATAAAGATCAAGGTTGTTTTTTACATTAAGGTGATGGCTTTATTCATAAAATACAATGTACATGATGGATTTTTTTTTAAAAAAAAAAGATCTGCTCTAGGAATGATCTTGGGGAAGGTCACTGGCCTGTGCTGTGTAAGAGGTCAGAGTAGATGATCACAATGGCCCCTTCTGGCCTTTGAACATATGAAACAATAAATGGGTTTATTCAAATTGTTAAATCACTAGTCACATTGGAAACTTTCAGAGTTTAAAATTCTAACGGTGATGTCTGCTGAGCAGGTTGAATGCACCTAGTTCATTGCTGAGTGACCCAAGTAAAATTCAAGAGAATGCGCCAGCATGTGTTAATACTGATTGGGCTTGAGTGGAACGTTAACTGACGATCAGCAGCACCGCTGGGGAGATGTGGGACCAGGAGCAAATGACCAGTGGTGTACTGCTATTTTAACAGAAAATTACAAAGTATAACATCCCAAGAGATCCCAGAGTGCTTTGCAGGCATCATCTGCTACTATTGAAATGCACCAGCAAGCAGGTTGGTGTGGTAGTCTTTACAACTTCTCAGTCTGTGCTCCTCAAATAACCCCTGCTCCACACAGAGCTTAAAGCCATAATTAGGGCTCCCTTTATGCAGATACTTAACTTTAAGCACAAGAGTAGTCCCATTAACTTCCAGGAGTCTACTCAGGAGTTTAAAGTTAAAACAGATACATAGGTGCTTGCAAGACTGGAACCTAGAACTAGAATATCTCGACAGGAGAGGATAGAGACAGGTCTTACAAAAATATGATAGAATCCTCAAACAAGCTTAGCAAGGGTATAAATGGGATTCTGAAGGAAAAGATATAAACAGATAAAATATGTTCCCAAAGACTTGATATACCATTGAAAGCTTTAAGAACATTCTAGTCCCAGGGTTCTCTAAAAGTACATCCACTCAACAGAGCCCCACTTGAGTCCCTGTTTAGAATCCATTGATTCATTTCATTTTATGGTTTAGCCCTATCACGGTAGGTACCTGGACCTCCCAGGTGCATGCCATAAGAGAGGCAGCAAACTACCTCCTGCGGCCCTATGGACTTAATCCCAGCCATACAGGGTAACTTCACCCTAAAGTAAAATTATTAGAAAAATACCAATTTCTTCCTTTGCTGGTAACCTGTAGTGACTGTCAAATTATCCCAAAGCCTATTTTTAGGCAGGGAACTAAGGGATACATTTTAAAAACTAGAATTGCAAGGGCAATGTAGGGACACAGAATGCAGTTATTGTACCTAGATTTGGTTATATCCTCAGGGTGAAGAGCTAGTCTTGTCATAAGTGCCAGGTGGTTTTTAATCACCAGGGCAGCCAAAACTTCCCAGCTTAGTTTTATATCCTGTCCAGAAATATTACTAATTGCATGATCCACTTGGATCCAGTTGCAGGAGGACTGAAACCTAAGTAAAACTCAGAAAATTAAACATTGCCTATAGGGTGAGCTTTGAGAAAAACACCACAGTTTGTGACCTGTGATAAAAACAGCAAAAGTTGACAACACTAGCAAGAAACAGACATTTAAGAAATATTTTATCTGGAAACTTCCCTAAAAACCTAAGAAAAATACTTTATATTAATAGAAAATACATCGTAAAGAATTGCTATGGGTATCTCTATTAGTATTACATTATTATAAAATATTGATTTTGTAAAGCAATATTTTATGCAACCAACAATCCATATTTGGAGCTTTGTTACCTGACAATTTCCCGTGAAGACGCAGGAAAAAAACAGTGTTAATGAAATGAAAAAAGTAAATAAATTAATACAGCCAAAAAAGCTCAGTAATCTGCCCTTGGGTGCCATGTGGCATCAACTCTGCAGTATCCGAAACCTGCCACTAGATGGCCCTCAGACAGTTGTATCAGTACTGGCGGAAGTAGTTTCATTCTCGCTCCTCTGGCAGTTGCCGATGCCGTTAACGGAAGTTGTTTGGAACAGGTCCTGGCAGATTATAGTTGCTATTATTGTAGAAAAACTACGAGTCATTTTAACAACTGTTATGCTCTGAAATAATTACTCTTTGGTCTTCATCTAACCAGGGTAGTTATTAGAGTTAGGAGGCTGGTTCCGATTCCCCCTTTCTCGGTCGTGATCAGGGATCTGGCCTGCCAGGACCTTCAGGAGTCACCTCATCAGCCCGCGCGCTCTTCCGCTCGCTCTCTCTCAGCGGCGCTGCCTCTCAGGGTGGCCGCCATTACCAACTGGTAAGTCCCGCGCCCGCCCGGATCCGTCGCCATCGGTGCCTGGGGGACCTGCTAGCCTGGCCCTGCAGTCTCCCGAGGCCCGTTGACGGCCCCCCGCTTTAGCGCTCCGGGGTATTTCCCGGCGGGGGTGGATTATTGCGGCCGCGGAGCCGGGTTCGGGAGCGGGATCCAGGGAAAGGGGGGTTGGCGAGCTTGGGGCTGTGGGGGGCCGCGCCGGGAGGGGCGAGTTCTGGGCTCCCCAGCCGAAGGGGTGGCCTCGCTCGCCGGCCCTGGGGAAGCAGGGAGTCGAGCAGGCGTCCCCCAGCGCTGGGTGACCGGAGCTTTCTTCCTTCTCCCAGCTCTGGGCCGGACGGGGGAGGGGTGGAGGGGGGCGGGGTTCTCCGAATTCTGGGGGCGCCGGGGCTGCAGCTTGGGGAAGCGAGGCATTGTCCCCCCCACCCCTGCAGGGGCTCCAGCGTCGCCTCGGCTGCGCGCCTGGAAACCCACTAGCAAGAGAACTGCTTGGGGCGTGGGGGAGCGAGGCGTAATGGAAACCTACAAACCAGCACAAGGGCTTGGCTGTAGGATCCCCCCCAAATGCCCTCCTCCCTCTGAGTGGCAATTTACTCACACGAGTGGCGGCCGCGCGGTCACTCATCTAATCTCTTTATACTACTGTGCTGAACATCCTAGTAGCTGAGCATCGTTCACCGGTAGTCAACCAAGATCGCACTGGAAATCCCAATTTAAAGTGGTTGCATAAGCCACTGTGTTGGCCAGTGGAAGTGGGAGCCTTGCTGTAGGTAAGGGAAAGCCCTTGAGGGTCAATGCTAGAGGGAGTTATTGCATTGCATAGGAGAAACCAAAAAGTTCTTCAATGGACAACTCAAGTTGAAATAGCATCTGCTGAGGTGATACTGAAGAGCTCTAGCTGGGATGGGGTGCAAGATTATATTTTCTTTTCTAATTTGTATGGAGACTAGTACGTGCTGCAAGGATGGCTTTTTGACTCAGCAGTTTGGGCACAAATTGGAAGGAGTCTAGCAACAACCACAGAATTGGGAGGATGGGCAGGATCATTTGGGAAGCTCCTAAAAACATCTTGTTGAAGGTCTATATGACATGACTTGCAAAGACATTTTATTCCCAAATAATTTTGACTTGTGTGAGCAAAATGAGACCTCCCCGGGACCGCATCTGGAGAGCTTTCAGTACTCTTCCAGCTTCGGAAGCAGGAGGGAGAACTACTGCAGAGGAATACCCATTCCATTACTAGCTTTGGAAGTGGCTAGTTAATGGAAGGCAATCTGCTACAGGTTTGGGTGAGATAACTTATTGCTATCTTGTTTTGTGTTCTTTCTTATCCATTTTATCTATCTTAGACACCATGCCTGCCCTCCGACCCCTGGTGAAACCTAAGATCGTCAAGAAGAGAACCAAGAAGTTCATCCGCCATCAATCAGATCGCTATGTCAAGATCAAGGTATGCATCCCTCTGAACCAAAAAAAAAATTGGAGTGTTTAAATCTTAAAGTCTGAGATGTGATTATATTTAGGAGCTGTTATGAGGTAAAACATAAAAAGTACCTTTAATTATCAAGAATCAGAAATGTGGATTTTCTGTAATAACACTATGGTAGAGGTTCCTTGCAGATGTGCTTGTAATGCTGTAGGATGAGACATGTTTGAATGAAAAAGACCACGTCCACCCTGAATCTTTGCATTTATTCTTCATGATTGTGCAATTGTATTCTTAAAACTTCCTTGCATTTCCCTAGCGCAACTGGCGTAAACCAAGAGGTATCGATAACAGAGCTCGCAGGAGGTTCAAGGGCCAAATCTTGATGCCCAACATTGGCTATGGTAGCAATAAAAAGACAAAACACATGCTGCCCACCGGATTCAGAAAGTTTTTGGTCCACAATGTCAAAGAACTTGAGGTGCTGATGATGAGTAACAAGTAAGTTGGGAAAGATCTCTTAACCTACCCTGGTATTCTGTGATGCAGGTTTAAACTTTAGTTCTGTTGTAATTTTGTGATCAAAATCAAGGTTCTCAAGGGGCGGGGCGGGGAGCAGGAGTCCAGGGCAGGTTGCAAGGGAGGGGAGAGATCTAGTGAAATAGTTAGAAACTGCTAGATTTTTAAGCCTGAGTGAGATGCTCTGTTCTCTCTTTCTCCTGCCTTTGCCTCTCGCTGGAGCTACTCCCTCTTCTTGCCCATCTATACCATGCTTTGCTCCCAGGAAGCACCATGCCATTATTCAGGGCCTTAGCTCATTGGGGCCTTAATCATGTTTGGAGGCCTTTGGACACTACTGACCTATGAATAAGAGGATGAACATGTAGTCCTGCTTGTCAAAGTATTTGACTCTTTGATATCTCTAAGCGGAACTTTCCTGGAGCAGAATGTGGGAGGGGATGAAACTAAACTTGCCCTACCCCGCAACTGCTCTAACTACCCTTGTACAGCATTCCTGTCCCTCAGCAATATCGACTTGCTGACCAGCCTTCACCCTCCAACTCAAAACCAAGCCATGGTTTCTTGCTGTTCCTGTAATACCACAGTTCTTTTTCGAACACCAAAGGACTGTAAGATTTGACCATAAAGAATTTCGGGAATTGAGGTCAAAAATCAAGGTTGTATTTGAGTTTTGGGATCCTAAGTGGAGAGAGGTTGAGAACACCTTGATTAAAAACAGAATCTTGGCTGTACCTGCCTTCTTGTTTCCCCTTCAATTATGTCCTCTTCCTGGGATGTTAAACATTCTATTTAAGTACAGTGCATCGTCTTCAGCCTTTAGGAGAAGATCATTTTATGATCAAACATTCAAAGGCTAGAAATAATTTTGAACTTTGATTAAACAAACCCTAAACTTTGCTTTGTATAGGTTTTTGTAGATTGATCTTATTCTTGTGAGACAGGTTTCCTGATTAACTACATTATAGAACCATAAAAATGTAGGGTGAAGGGGCCCTGGAGAAGTCGTGTAGTCCTCATTAACTAGTGCTGAGCAGGACCAAGTATAGACAAACCACTGTCAGGAAAGGCCTAGTTAATCTGTTCTTTAAAACTTCCAGTGATGGGGATTCAACAACCTCCCTTTTAACTTATTTCAGTACTTAAACTTATTAACTGTAAGGATAGCTAAGTATCATGATTTGGTCTTAATATCACATCAAAGTCAGGGTCTGTTTTGGCAATGTGCTGAATATTTCAATGTCTACAAACTGCTGCAACAGCATCCTAGGAAATAGTACTAGGCAGATGGATTTGCTTTCATTAACTTGACATTTAGGTGCTGGAAAGACAGTAATGATTTAGGAATCATGTGCTTGCATTTTTCTTAATATAATATTTGCTAAAAATTGCACAAGCAGAAGATCGTAGGCATATGTACTAGCTAATAGAGGCTTTATAAAATGTCAAACTTAATTGTTTAAATAGTAACCTTTTACCCTTGTAAATGCATCTGACTTGTGTATTGTAGGAAACATATTTGGTCCCTGGTATATTTTGAATTGCATTTTCTCACTACGTATTACATTTTGCTGTAACTAAACTGAGCTGGAATTATCGGTGGTAGGGCCTGAGTCACAACTGGCATGAGTGGATGCAACTTAGCTGTCTTCATTGGATCTGTGCTGCCTTATTCCAGCAGTAACTTGACCCTAGGATGTTACAGGGATAATGCAGAGAAATGGGATCAGGAGAGGAAAATGCAGTTGACATTTGAAGAAAACTGTAGACAGTTCAGTAGCAGCGATGGGGAGTGTGTTGCTACTTGGGATCAGGAAGCTGGTACTAATATCGTGTGATCTGACACACTGTCCTACTACAAGAGTTTATCTACTGCAGTAGGCAGATGAGAAAGGAAATGAAGTGCAAGTGAAATGTTTGTGTGCTGTTAAACTTGTAGATTTTGCTAAAATACTAGCTTAAAACCTAAACTGATCTTTAACATGGTGTTTCAGAATTTAGATTTAATGTTTACATTCAAATTTAAGCCTATTTAGTCCTAGTTATAAATAGTCCAGAAGAATGTTGCAGAGGAGTTTCTCACAAGAGGCACTGTGTACACTTTAATCTGTTTGTTTCTAACTGCCTGAATCATTAATTCTCATTGGACACCAATTAATGCTATATTTGGTTCTTAAAATATTTATTTTTACTTAGAGCTGCTTGCTTGTTCTTTCCCTACAGAATGCATGCACACTTAGCTCAATGTTTCCATTCTTGTGTTGCTTAAAGGGGGAGATCTTTTTTCCTAGACTGTGAATTGAATATTGGCCTGCTTTATGCTGCTGAAATATTGATTCTTTATCCATATTTTAATAGGTCTTATTGTGCAGAGATTGCTCACAATGTTTCCTCCAAGAACCGCAAGGTAATTGTAGAGCGAGCAGCTCAGCTTGCTATCAAGATCACCAATCCAAATGCCAGACTGCGCAGTGAGGAAAATGAATAAATGGGCTCCTCCTTTGTGTAACTGTATTTAATAAAATACAAAAATCCACAATGTGGTGGTGTGTGTTGAATGGTTGTATTAAGTCTTCATCAGACCAGATCTCAATGAAGATGATCTCCCTATAAAATACTAGTGAAAAAGTGAGATTAAAGGCAGACTGAGTGTGTCAGTTTTCCCTTGGTGATGTTCTTAAAAAGATGGAGGGAAGGAACTGCACTATAGCTATGGTGTGAAGTTGCACTGGTACTGAATTAGTCTTTTTCATAGTGTAAGCGTAGAAAGCTTATTGACTTCAAAATGAGGCTGCTAATGTAGGGGGAGGGGCTACTATACTCAGTACTGTTACACTTTGGCTAGAGCATTTCTAACCTGCCTGTTCACTTCCTGTTCCACGGGGGGTGGAGAAACTATACTGAGCATGTTGAATTTAAATACAGTAGGAAGCTGAAAAGGGAATGGGAGCACAGCACCCCTTGAATTGCCCCACTGCTCTTTCTGTTAAGGAACACTAATATTCCAGGAAGTATAGTAGTACACCATGCTGTATGGTTAAGACTAGTATAAATATTCCTGATTTGGGCACTTGCCTATAATCTTAGCAAGTTTGTGTAGTTAAGAAGTTTAGAAGTATGCATTCAAAAAAGTATATAGCTTTTTTTTTTTTAAATTGAGTGATGCTGCAACTCTATACTGTGTATAGATGACTTGCATCCGTTAACAGGTACTGTTCTCTGCTAGTAGAGTGAATACACCTAATGCTTTAGAGCAAAGTAAAGATTCTGCTCTAACTACGAGATGGGATACCTGCACCTGAAGCTTGCAGTGTTGGAGCATAGCATATGGAATGCAATCTTCAGAGAATTATTTCCTCTTCCTGAATGTAGGGGACATCACTCATTTTGTGTTAGCTTAATAATAGTAAAGGAATAAGCCTTTTTAATGGTCTTCTGAAATGTCACCTGAATACATATCCCTACACTAGTTTGAGGGGCAGGGACTAGGAGCAGCATAGCTAAAATGCTGTGGTTGACCAAGTGTGTTTTACTTCTATTAAATATTGAAGTAGAGGAGCAGATACCGCTTCAAAAATACATCTTTATTTTCCTAGGATGCCACTTGTACCAAGTGGAAAGGTCTCACTCTGCACTGTGAATAGGACAGTTAAAATGTTTCACACTAACCACTCGGTCAAAAACAGGAAATGAAAGATTACAAATCCATGGCTGCAAGAAGTATTATGGCTTCATTCTCTGGTTTGCCATTACTCCATCTGTTATTCCTGTTACAGAATTTTCCCTGTGCAGGGCAGGATTTGAGCAAGACAACTAATGACAATAAGTTCTTGTATGGTGTGCAAAAGAGCTAATTTACATTCGTGCAACTTCATAGTTGCCTTATACTATTTCACTAGATATTTGATACCAGAATACTGAAGGCAGGTCTCTTCTACAGCAGTATGCTGTATTTCTTCAGTTCTACTGACTATAGTTCGGAATACATCAATGCTTTGGTGTCTGACAGTCACAGCCAAGAGTCTAGTTACCCCAGTGGAACGCTGCTGGCAACTTAATGCAGGAAAAGACTGGTGCATATATAAAAAGATTAAATACTTTTTGTGGAAAATTTAAAACATGCCATTCTATTTTGGAAGACATTTGATTTGTTACTTTGTACAGTCAAACTTCTTGCTTTGCCTTTTGCTGCCATAAATTAGAATATCAATAAAATAGAATTTAGCTACAATGAAAACCTGTAAAGCTTGAAAGATAAATTCTGCTCAAGTGCAGTTTATAGTAAACAGAGTTAATATCTTAGTGTAGGGTATCTTTCAATTTTGAAAAACAGGGCAGTGGTACTGCCACTTAACTCGTTCTGAGTTTCAGGACATTTGCTCTTAAATTTTTAACTAATGTTGTCTAGTGAAAAGGATAGACCTTCTGCAGACAAGTTATTTTGGATAGAAATGCATGTGTAATGGCAAAAAATGAAAACTAAATTGAAACTAAAATGAAAACTAACTTTAAACTACTGTCCTTATTCAAAATGATAGTGCAAGAAGTCCTACAACAGGGGGAAACTTCCAAGAGACAGTTTCTATTTTTTTAGTAAAGAATTGTAATAATAAATTTTAGATGGCCTCACTTAAGCCCTTTAATAACATGTTGAATAATTTAATACTTGTTTTTCACTCCCTTTGCAGCACACAGCCCTTTTAACCTTAGTCTCATTGCCAACCTATAATCAGAAGTCTGACTCATGTAGCTGAACTAGCTGTCATTTTCTTAAAACACATCACTTTTTTTTAAGCTAGGCCAGCTTTGAGACATTCTTCTTCCTGCCTATGCAGCACCTGTTTCAATTCTTGTTAGGGGAGGAGGGTGATATGGGAAAGGATACAGAGGACTTTAATTCATATCCATTGATTCTGTGGTAGGTAATGAAGCTGAATCCTTCTGAATGCTTTCATAGAGTGAAGCCATTTCAGGATTGGCTCTGATTTGAGAAGCAAATTCAGTCATCACTGGACTTTTCTCTACTTCAGGGATGGTTAGTAGAGCAGCTACTGCCCTCATCGCTGACCGTTTCAGTTCATCCTGCTTTTCAAATTCCTGTTTCACCGAACCAGCTTTTACCTAAAAAATGTAAAACACTGCCCTTAAATGCGGTCTGGAAAAGGATGAACATACACACGAGGACTGTACACAGTCGAAGTGAGAGACAGAGGTGGGATATTTTCTAACTGGAGAGGAATTCATGGTGTTTTTCAAAAGCAATCCACGTGGACATAACTGATTTGAGAGAGATCAGAATTAAACTGACAACAAGCATTGTTGAAAATGCCCACAGTAGTTGTACTTTATCATTATGATTATGAACATGTATTCACAAAAGGCTATTTCTGCCTTGATACCTACACACCTCCATTAGCAAGTACTATATAGATACATCAGTTTAGGTTACACATCTAAAATAATAAATTCTAGGTACAGTACAATACACCTGAACAAACTAATCAACAAAACTAAATTTCCTATTGGCAGCCCAGGTGACTAGGTATTCGTGACCTCAATTATAATTGCTCCACCTGTATGTGAAGTTAATACTATTACATGAAATCTAGTAGCTGTGGTTACTTTTTCACTGCTTGGTTTTAATGTTTCTTCACCGTAAAGTCTATAGTTAGGTAAAAAGGGCAACTAAACATCACTCTGCTATATGCATGCTGAATACTTTCCTGAAAATAAATTTGCTCTATATTAGTTCTTTTTACACCTGCAAAGCCAACACAGCTATGAGAGAGGGAGCGGGATTCTATTGTGGCTTGCACATCAGCAGAGCTGTTATAGTTCCTGTTGTAGAATAGGAGTTACGGTTTGCAACATGCAAGTTGAAAGGACGAGAGTGACTTTGCAGGGATGGCAGTTTGAAAACCCATCCTTTTATTTAATAACTGAGCAAGTCTGATATAGAAAATATTTCAAAGCCCATAAACATGGAACATCACATTATTTTTACAGTCATTTTTTTAAGAGCAGAACCACAATTGAAGTCTCAAAACTAAAGTGATCTTGAGTGCTATTTACTGCAAGTATGGAAATAAGCAAACTGTGATTTAAGTAGGTTGAATTTAACCTCAAGACCACAGTACAATTTATTATTTTAAATATTTTCTGCAAAGTTCTAGTTTTTAAGAACTTCTGACAAATTCTATTCCATAACAAATATTTTAGATATTGCATGCCCCAAATTGGCTCATTTTCAGCAAGTTCTGACAAATGGTCTAAGGGCACCATACCTTTCAGAAACATTTAATTCTTGTTTTATTACAAATGTGAAATTCTTGCTTTTACCAGGTATTAAGACCCAGACTACAGTGCCAAAGCAATGATGCTGTAGACTTTCGAGATCTTGGAAAATCTCTATTGCACACACAAGCATAGTACTGACTTTTTTCCAAAATTGCAGACACTCAACATATCTGATAACTGAAGCTTTCATTTAATCTTACCTTAGTAGAGCAGGTTGCCCTCAGGGGTTCAATCAATCGCTCTAGCCTTTGTAGAACTGCATTAGGACACAGCGTGGAGAGTCGAGCCAGCATGATGAAAGTCAACATCTAGAGGATTTTTTTAAAAGGTTGATTTAAAATTTCTCAGATCCCCATCAAACCCAGAACCCTTCTATCAAGTCCCCATGTACTCTACTGCAACAATTTCAGGCAGAAATCACTGCATCACGTTGCATTGTTCTCTGTTGGACAGTTTTCTTTGCACTCATAAGGGGTATGTCTTTTAGACAAAAGAAAGGCTTAGATTCTAGAAAATAAGTATGCATCAAATTCCAAAGCATTACAGAATACACAGGGCCCTTCTGAGTATTTAAAAACAGAGGTCAAATCCTGCAACCCTTAAGACTTCTCTCATGCAAAATCTTTTTACATCAGTGGGTGTTTTGCCCCACTGAGTACTACAGGATCTGTCCCTCAGCAGAAGTCAAATTTGAAGGGGGCCAGAGGGAAAAGATAGTCATACTCTTACACGCTTTGCCTATAAGAGATACCAGTGATAGTAAATTGAGAGTAGACCAGCCCTAAAAGAATAACAGAAAGATCAAAAACTGTTCAGATGTTCATATGTACGGCTTGAACTACATATCGTTCAAATGGTAAAACTAATGAGGACAGAGCTATTTACATAAGCGTAGCTTATTTCTAAAAAGCTGTATCAGTATGAGCACTTTATTCTAGTACAATTGCATCCACACAAAATTCACAGATTTCAAAGCCGGAAGGGACCACTGTGATCATCTACTCTGACCTGTATAGCATAGACCATAGAACTTCCCCAAAATAATTCCTAAAGTGTATCCTGTAGGGCCAAAAGAAATCTGATGAGGTTCAATAAGGATAAGTGCAGAGTCCTACACTTAGGATGGAAGAATCCAATGCACCGCTACAGACTAGGGACCGAATGGCTAGGCAGCAGTTCTGCGGAAAAGGACCTAGGGGTGACAGTGGACGAGAAGCTGGATAGGAGTCAGCAGTGTGCCCTTGTTGCCAAGAAGGCCAATGGCATTTTGGGATGTATAAGTAGGGGCATAGCGAGCAGATCGAGGGACGTGATCGTTCCCCTCTATTCGACACTGGTGAGGCCTCATCTGGAGTACTGTGTCCAGTTTTGGGCCCCACACTACAAGAAGGATGTGGATAAATTGGAGAGAGTCCAGCGAAGGGCAACAAAAATGATTAGGGGTCTAGAGCACATGACTTATGAGGAGAGGCTGAGGGAGCTGGGATTGTTTAGTCTGCAGAAGAGAAGAATGAGGGGGGATTTGATAGCTGCTTTCAACTACCTGAAAGGGGGTTCCAAAGAGGATGGCTCTAGACTGTTCTCAATGGTAGCAGATGACAGAACGAGGAGTAATGGTCTCAAGTTGCAATGGGGGAGGTTTAGATTGGATATTAGGAAAAACTTTTTCACTAAGAGGGTGGTGAAACACTGGAATGCGTTACCTAGGGAGGTGGTAGAATCTCCTTCCTTAGAGGTTAAGGTCAGGCTTGACAAAGCCCTGGCTGGGATGATTTAACTGGGAATTGGTCCTGCTTCGAGCAGGGGGTTGGACTAGATGACCTTCTGGGGTCCCTTCCAACCCTGATATTCTATGATTCTTTAGAAAAGACATACAATTTGGATTTAAAATGGTCATTGATAGAGAATCCACCACAACCCTTGGTAAATTGTTCCAATGGTTACTCTCATTGTTAAAAATGTATGCCTTATTTCCAGTCTGAATTTGTCTAGCTTCAACTTTCAGCCACTGGATCGCATTATACACCTCTACCCCGATATAACGTGGTGCTCGGGAGACAAAAAAAAAAATCTCACCGCGTTATAGGTGAGACCGCTTTATATCGAACTTGCTTTGGCCCCCCTGATCCTTGTTCCCTGACTGCCCCCTCCAGAGACCCCCATCCCTAATCACCCCCAGGACCCCACCACCCTGCTCCCTGTCTCCTGACTGCGCCAACCCCTATCCATACCCCCCATCCCCTGACAGACACTCACTGGCAGTGGCGGAAAGCGGAGCAACGTGGCTCCAGCCCGTTCCACTCTGCCACCTCCCAGCCGCAGCCCTCAGCTTCCTGCCACTGGTGAGTGCGGGGAGGTTGAGGAAAGGACGCCCCCCACACGCGGCTGGAAGCGGAGTGACGTGCCCCAGCCTGCTCCGCTTTCCTTGCCCCGGCCCCAGCCATGTCGCTGGGGGGGGGGGGGGGGGCGAGGAGAGAGTTGGGGAAAGGTCCCGCACTCACCTGCGGCGTGAAGTGGAGTGCCGTGACTTGGAACTGGCGGAGTGGAGCGGGCTGGGGCCGGACTGCTCCGCTGCCAATGAGTGGTGGTGGTGGGGGGAATCCCTTCCCCCAAGCGAGACGGCTGGGGCCGTGGCGAGGGAAGCAGAGCGGGCTACTCCCGGCCCCCCACTACTCCCCCGGGCTACTCTGGGACTGCAGGGCTCTCAAACGTGCCCTCCCACAGCTCCTGCCTCCCAGACCCTGGAGGGGAAGGGGGAAGAGCCCCTGACCACCCCCAAGACCCTCTGCCCCTTATCCAACCCCTCGGCTCCAGCCCGGCACCCTTAACATGCTGCTCAGAGCAGCGTGTTGGAGCTTTACCACGTTGTATGCGAACCCGCATTATATCAGGATAAAGGTGTAACTTTCTCTCTAGATTGAAGAGTCCATTATCAAATATTTGTTCCCCATGTAGGTACTTATAGTCTGTAATCAAGTCACCCATTAACCCTCTCTTTGTTAAACTAAATAGATTGAACTCCTTGAGTCTGTATCACTATAGGCATGTTTTCTAATCTTTTAATCATTCTCGTGGCTCTTCTCTGAACCCTGTCCAATTTTTCAGCATCCTTCTTGAATTGTGAGTGCCAGAACAGAACACAGTATTTCAGCAGCGGGTCACACCAGTGACAAATACAGAGATAAAACAACCTCT
Organism: Chelonia mydas; assembly: GCF_015237465.2. Classification (NCBI taxonomy): domain Eukaryota; kingdom Metazoa; phylum Chordata; order Testudines; family Cheloniidae; genus Chelonia; species Chelonia mydas. Next base: position 18,454,267 of record NC_057853.1, on the reverse strand, counting down.
CTACTCCTACTCAAGATTCCCGTTTATGTATCCAAGGATCACATTAGCTCTTTTAGCAACAGCTTCACACTTGCAGCTCACGTTCAGCTGATTATCTACCATGACCTCCAAATCTTTTACTGAGACATTGCTTCCCAAGATAGGGTCTTCCACCCTATAAGTAAGGCCCACATTCTTTGTCCCTAGGTGTATACATTTAACTGTATTAAAAATACATGTTTGCTTGTGTCTAGTTTACCAAGCAATCCAGATCACTTTGAATCAGTGACCTATCCTCTTCATTATTTACCGCTCCTTCAAATGTCATCTGCAAACTTCATCAGTGATAATTTTATGTTTTCTCTCAGGTCACTGATAAAAATGTTAAGTAGAGTAGGGCCAAGAACAGAGCCCTCTGGGACCTCCCACTGGAAACAAACCCACTCGCCAATTCCCTGTTTACAGTAATATTTTAAGACCTATCAGTCTATTTAATTTGAGCCATGTTAATTTTATATCATTACAGTTTTTTAATCAAAATGTCATGCAGTACCAAGTCAAATGCCTTCCAGATGCTAAGTATATTACATCAACACTATTATCTTTATCAACTAAACTTGTAATCTACCAAAAAGGTATCAAGTTAGTTTGACAGGTTCTATTTTCCATTAATTTATGTCGATTGACATTAAATTTTATTACTTTCCTTTAATTCTTTATTAATCGAGTCCCATATCAGCTGCTCCATTATCTGGCCCAGGATCAATGTCAGACTGACAGGCCCATAATTACCCAGGTCATCTTGTTTACCCTTTTTAAAAACTGGAACATTAGTTTTTTTTCTAGTCTTCTGGAACTTCCCCAGTGTTCCAAGGCTTATTGAAAATCAACATTACCATCCAGTGAGCTCCACAGCCAGCTCTTTAAAACTCTTTACAAGTTATCTGGGCCTGCTGATTTCAAAATGTCTGACTTCAGAAGCTGCTGTTTAACATCCTCCAGAGATACTAGAGGAAGAGAGTGTCACCATCGTATGATGAGGCAATCTGTTTTTTCCCCCTCAAATACAGAACAGAAATATTTATTAAACACTTCTGCCTTTTCTGCAATATTATTGATAACTATCATTTCCGCCTAGTAATGGACCAGTACTATTGTCAGAATTATTTTTGTTCCTCATATACTTAAAATACTCTCTCTTATTGTCCTTAACTCTGCTGGCAATAGATTTCTCCTGCCCCTTTGCTTCCCTTATACATTTTCTACAATTCCTAGCTTCTGATTTATATGCATTACTATCAAATTCCCCTTTCTTCCATTTGTTATATGTTATATTTCATAGCTGCTTTCACTTCCCCTCTAAACCAGATCAGTTTTTTAAACCAATATGGCCTTCCTTGAGTGTGGCACGTCACACCTTTCAGAGCCATTGTTTCAGGTTTTGCAAACTGATGCAGACATCAGTACATCGGTTACACGTGAGTTATGTTTTCAAGGCCAGCGCAGCAACCGTAACAACTAGTAACTTTTTAAAAAAAATAAATAAATAGGAGTAAGCCTAAATACTAGAGAACGAAAAGGCAGCATGAAAAAGGTGCCGGGTGCTGCAGCACCACACATTGACACAATCTGAGCCCTGGCCTTCACTGTAGTAAATAAGATCAAAACCAGTTACTTCCACTACTCTTGACCAGATAAGGGGAGGAAGTTACCCTAATGTCATAATGATCCTTAAGTCCATCCTCCACGTGGTTCAAGTATTCATAGATGTCCAGTCGGTCAAGGCAGCTTTCCAACAGTGAGTACATGCACTCAAAGGCAGCTTTCCTTACATCAAGGCCATCATCCACTGTGTGCTTGAATGGCCCCATTTCTACCTTAAAAGGAAAAAATGATACACCTGGTCACGCTGTCAGTGGGGAAGGCTCCCCACTGCCACATCTGGGCGACAAAACTTAATGCCTAATACATGTTCTTCTCCGACCCACCTACGCCCCCAGGGTTCCACCCAACTATTTGCTCATGAGAGCATCGCAGCATATTCATGTCCATTCCATGTTGGCCAAGACATTGACATGCGGAAGTCATGAAGCAGCAACACTAGTAACGTACCTCCCGTATCAGTTCCCTTCTGATCTTAGTTTCGTTGTATAAGTGGGGCAGGATAGTGTTCAGCATGTCTCGGATTAAAGAAGGCTTATTGTGAGCAGCAGAATTAAACATGGCTAAAGCAACACGTCGAACATTCAAGTCAGGATCCTGAAGAGTCTTTAAGAAGTCACCTGCAGGACAATAGCATAAAATTTGTTTGACAGCATTAAATGCAATGTTTTTGTAGTTCTTCAAGATCTACCTACAGCTGATCCTCAGAGTAACATAAGATATTTGAAGGAGCCAGGATATGAAGAAATCTTATACACAATGATTAAAAGTAACTCTAGAAGCAAAGCCTATACAGAGTGATGCATTTAGATCTATTTTCCCTTCCTTTTTTTGGGATAGGATTTAAACTATTTGAGGCAACAGGTTACATTAGGGGTACAGAAATACCAGTGTGATGCTAGCCACCAGTGACTTCATCTGAGAGTCCAAGTAGAAACCTTAGTATTTTTAGAAGGAGTTTCTTTTCAATGCTCAGCCTAGACGTCTCGGAAGCAGAGTTTTTGCAGTTTCTCTTTAATAGCTCTGAGATACAGGGACCTGGGTGTCCAACCTAGGAAATATTTTACAAGACATTTGTCTGAAGCCAGAATCACTAAATTCTTCACTAAATTCATGAGTGACACACATACCTGAAGGAGGAAGACCAGAACATTTACTAACACTCACTCTGCAACCTCAGCATTAGATCTTTTTCCATCTAAGTTAACCCCAGAGAAATGTAGTCTCAAATCAATTTGAAAAAAATCTTACTTGCAATACAAAATAGGACAGTTGTAGGGCCACTGATAGTGTACCAGACCTCATGTGTAGAGCTCACAAGATTTCTATAGGAATTGAAACTCACCTATGCAACCTTTAAGAAGTACGTCAATAGGCTGTGGCTGATCAGAAATTGTGAATTTGATTGCAGTTACTACAGTACTTCGTGCATGCGGGGAACCTGCAACAAAGAGGGAACATAAAAAAAAAAAAATGGTGTATACATTTACACAGTATGCTCTTTACTAGGGCTGTCGATTAATTGCAGTTAACTCACAACAATTAATCGCGATTTTAAAAAATCATGTTTAATCACACTTTTAATCATACTGTTAAACAATAGAATACCAATTGAAATTTAATAAATATTTTTGGATGTTTTTCTACATTTTCAAATATATTGATTTCAATTACAATATACACAAAGACAGTGCTCACTTTATATTGTTATTTTTTATTACAAATATTTGCATTGTAAAAATGGCAAACAAAAGAAAAAGTATTTTTTCAGTTCACCTCAATCAAGTCCTGTAGTGCAATCTCTTTATCGTGAAAGTGCAACTTAAAAGTGTAGATGTTTTTGTTATATAACTTCATTCAAAAACAAAACAATGTAAATCTTTAGAGCCTACAAGTCCATTCAGTCCTACTTCTTGTTCAGCCAATCTCTAAGACAAACAAGTTTGTCTACATTTATGAGAGATAATGCTGCCAGCTTCATATTTACAATGTCACCTAAAAGTGAGATGAGACGTTCGCATGGCACTTTTGTAACTTGCATTCCAAGGTATTTACTTGCCAGATATGCTAAACATTCATATGCCCCTTCATGCGTCAGCCACCACTCCATGCTGATGATGCTTGTTAAAAAAATAATGCATTAATTAAATTTGTGGCTGAGCTCCTTGCGGGAGAATTGTATGTCTCCTGCTCTGTTCTACCTGCATTCTGCCATATATTTCATGTTATAGCAGTCTCGGATGATGACCCAGCATGTTCGTTTTAAGAACGCTTTCACTGCAGATTTGACAAAATGCAAAGAAGGTACCACTGTGAGATTTCTAAAGATAGATACAGCACTCGACCCAAGGTTTAAGAATCTGAAGTGCCTTCCAAAATCTGAGAGGGACGAGGTGTGGAGCATGCTTTCAGAAGTCTTAAAAGAGCAACACTTTGATGGGAAAACTACAGAACCTGAACCACCAAAAAAGAAAATCAACCTTCTGTTTGTGGCATCTGACTCAGATGATGAGAATTAACATGTGTCAGTCTGCACTACTTTGGATGGTTACCGAGCAGAACCCGTTATCAGCATGGAGGCATGTCCTCTGGAATGGCAGATGAAGCATGAAGGGACATATGAATCTTTAGTGCATCTGGCACAAATATCTTGCAACGCTGGCTACAACAGTACCATGCGAATGCCTGTTCTCAGGTGATATTGTGAAGAAGAAGCAGGAAGCATTCTCTCCTGCAAATGTTAACAAACGTGTTTGTCTGAGTGATTGGCTGAACAAGAAGTAGGACTGAATGGACTTGTTGGCTCTAAAATTTTACATTGTTTTATTTTTGAATGCAGTTTTTTTGGTACTTAATTCTACATTTGTAAGTTCAACTTTCATGATAAAGAAACTGCACTACAGTACTTGTATTAGGTGAATTGAAAAATACCATTACAGTACTTTTGTTTTTTTACAGTGCAAAAATTTGTAATCAAAAATAAATATAAAGTGAGCACTGTACACTTTGTATTCTGTGTTGTAAGGGAAATCAATATATTTAAATATGTAGAAAATATCGAAAACTATTTCAATAAATGGTATTCTATTATTGTTTAATCGCACAATTAATTTTTTTAATTGCTTGACAGCCCTACTCTTTACATGTGTTTGGGTTAGCAAACATGCTGCTCAATGGAAATGTAAGAAAGATTATTTTTGTACAAGAGCTAAAGGAATAGAGAATGCCATATTGGATCAGATCACATCATATCACATCACATGTCCAAATCTGGCCTCCAAAGCATTCTCTTGTCACGCAGCCCTCCTATTCTTGTAGCATCCTTATTAATACCATGCACCACACAACTCTGCACTTCTTCAGAGACACTTCTTTTGGTTAATCTTTGGCTGATCTTCTCCCCAGCCTGGCTTTGCTCCCTCCAACTACAGCTATACTACATTAAGATATTAAAAGATAGGACTGTAGAAGATGTTTACGCAGCGACCAAAAACATTTCCCTAGGCCTTTTACCATTCTAATCCTTGTCCTTCCCATTACCTGATGACAGCTGCTTTTTCAGCCTGGGCAGCAGCTGGGACGGATTCACTAGGGCCAGTTTCCCCAAGCATTCGGCAACCACATTTCGTGTCCCCTCCTCTGTGCACTCGCAATGGTTGAAAAGCAGAGCCCAAATATCTTCCACATAAGGTTTGAGGCCATCTGCTGGGGAGGAGCTGATGACTTCTTTTAGAGAATGGAGTAGTAAGTATTGTCTCTTGGGCTGACTTCCAATTTCCTTCAGCATAAAGGGAAGATATTCCTTAAGATTCCCAGCACTGATGTTCCCCAGAGCATAGGAAGCTGCTGATTTCACCTCTTCGCTGGGAGAGGCAAATGCTTCCAGTATTACTGTTTTGAGCTCCTTCTGAGCACTTAGGTTCATGGTGCGACCCATCTCTGCCAGCGAAAGGAAGGCTAGCATTTTAACAGCAGCACTGGACTTGGGGTTCTTCACATCTTGAATAAACTGGCTTGCTACCCTGGTGGCTTCTTTTGGGCATGCTGATGAAAGGGCTGCCACACACTTTGCTACAGAGTAATAGGCTTGTTTATGTAAAGTCACAGATGCCCCACCAGGACTTGAGTATATGGGGCTTGTTAGCTGTTTCATCAGCTCTGCATAACCCATGTTAGCTGTCTTTGTTATAACCAAAGCTTGAAAGAAGTCTATTATGGCATTCAGTGCTCCTCCTTGTAGCAAAGGGGAGTGGACAAGCTGAAAGAGTTCAGAAAGAACTGAACCACTTATCTTGGACAAGGAAGATGGATAAACCTTAGCTAAGGTAGTAAGGAACACGATAGCCACCTGAGAAACATGCAAATCATTCTCACTAATTAAAGCAGGAAGCTCTGTCAGCACAGACTCAACCATGGCAGGCTTGAGGCTATCGCTGTAGTTCTTAATTAATATGTCCAGAGCTGTCAGAGTACTCAGTTTCAAGGCACGTTGATTCTTTCGCAAGAAGGAAGCTAAAATGGGGAATCCTTCCCCTAGAATAGGTCTTAAGTCTATCTTCAGTGGGGAACTAGCAATTAAGGTTAATGCTTTGACTGTTGTAAGTCTGGTTATTTCATTTTTGAGCCTTTCTAGAAAAATCTTCAAAGTTGGCGGGAGATCACCACTTAAATGGTCTCCAAGATTGCAGACGATCTGTCCCATGCAAGAAATAGCCCGTTCTTTCACCTCCTGATCAATATCAGCAGCTTTCAGTCTCTTCAGAGTACCAGAAAAAAGGTCTTTCACAAAGGGCTTGACATCAAACGTACAAGATTTGTCCAAGGGCCGAATAACTTTCACAAGCTGCTGAGTGACCAGCAAAGCTTCTGATGTGATCTTATAAAAGGGGTCCCCAATACAGGACACAATTGGAGGTAGCAGTGCCTTAATATGGGGATGAAATACTTCTGGCTGGTGATTGCAGAGAAGAACATGAAGGAAAGACAGTGTATCAATCCTCATGTTGGAGGAGCTGGATTTATCAGTCAAGGAGAAAATAATACCTGTTCAGGGGAGACATTAACATATATTATCTTATTTCTTCAAATGATTTCCACAAAGATTAAAAAACAAAATTCTAAAATCCTTGGATACAAATCCAAATCATTTCCTTTGCTCCACCCCACTGAGGCCACGTCTACACTAGGAGTGCTTCCCCACTACAGGAATCCCAATATACTATATTGACAAAGCACTATTACTGTGGATGCAGTTATACCAGCAGAGCTATGCTTTGTACCAGTATAGTAAAGCCACCCCCGCCAAGAAAAACAATCTGTACAGGTAGAAGCATAGCGAGGTCAGTAAGGGATTATACCTCATCACACCCCTGACCAACAGAGCTCTGCTGGCAAAAGCTCCTACTGTAGCCATAACTGGATATACCCGCATTCTTGCAGTAGCTGTTTATGTTTTCAGCCAAGTGGCAAGTCAGAATATAGCCAGGCCATGTGGCTGCACTGGAGAGCTACAAAAGTATTTTACAAGCACTTTAACTGGATAGCTATAAAACCACCTGTCAGTATTTGTAGGGTGATCTGGGGAGGAATTATTTAGTGTGGTACACAGCGTTATAACTAGAAGTAATAAGATTAAATTAAGAAAATGGAAAATCTAGGCTGAACACCAGGAACTCCTGCCAGTGAGACATCTAGCTGTGGAAAGTCTCAAAGAAAGGAGTGGAAGCTCAACTGCTTGGGTTTTGCAAATTAGACTGGACAAAAATGTTAGAAAAACGTACTTTAGAGAATAATCCTGCGTTGGCAGGGAGATAGACTGGATGCACTAATGGGTCTTTTCCATATCTAACTTCTATGATATAGTCTGAAAATTGTTTTTCAGATGAGTCATTAGTAAGGTATTTCCAAGATTCCCACTTGCCACCCCCAATGCAATTTACTGTTCATATTTTCTGTTGTTTCTTGTAAACATACAGGAATTGAAGGTCATGGGATTCTCAGGGCCAGGGGATATTGAAAAGGCAGTTTCCCCATACATTTACAGTAAGGACAAGCCCAAGGTCTTGGAGGGCCTCAGTGTTATGAATATGTCAACATTCTTGGATGTGCACCCTTCACTAATTTACAAGGAAGGAAAGTTAGGTGAAAAAACTTGTGGGCCTGCAGATAAAACCCTCCCCCAATGAACATTTTTAAAATGTTCTAGGAGATTAAGAGAGAAATAGAAAATGTCACCACTATGACCCCAATCCTGAGCTCAACGTCAACTGGTTTCAGTAGCAGCAGGAACAGACACTGTGCATCCGATGAAGTGAGCTGTAGCTCACGAAAGCTTATGCTCAAATAAATTTGTTAGTCTCTACGGTGCCACAAGTACTCATTTTCTTTTTGCCTTTTTAGTGTTTATAAACATCCAGAAATTTTTTTAAAAAAAAGCAGGAAGAAGAAACACACGTCATTTAGAAACCTTATAGCACTGAAAGTGGAAACTTTAAACTGAGACAACCGCTCCCTACCACTTCCCAGCCAACAAACCAGTTTTACCAGGCATTAATGCAGGGATGTGATCTGCCAGGCAGCCAGGAAGAACATTGGCCAATTCTGTAAGGAGACTGAAGCACCCTTGCCTTGATTTGATGCTTTTCTCCTTGAGCTGCTTGTGCAAGGCCCTGATTATGTTTGGAACCTGCAGTTTTAGAAAGCAAGAAGGGGAAAAAAAAAAAAAAAAAAAAAAAAGCCTCATAGGTAACCATGGCCTTTTTGACACAGAGCTAGCAAAGTAGTTTACCCAGCTTAGCTACACACATTAATAATTCAGGGTGAGAAGAGAGAGCAATCAAAAATGAATATGTTCAATGGTTTATTAAAGGGAGACTCTGGAGAGTAAATTAGGGGCTGAGAGAGAGAGTGGAGTGATAGGGTAGTTATTTAAACTCTTCTATTCATATATTTTAAGTGTTTTTTTTTTTTTTTAATTCTATGAAAATATTTTAAGGCAAAGCTTCTCCTCTAGTGCCACAACCTCAAAACACAGCAGCATTGCTTAGTGATCAGCTTGGATGCTTCTCTAACAAGGAGGAGGAAGTGAAACTGACCAGTCAAGTTTCAACTGTCTGAGTTGAACAAAAGGCAAAATTAAACAAACTGATGAAAAGTAGGTTAAAAGTTAGATATTAAACCTGAAATAAATTTAAGGACCTGATCCTGCAATTAGATCTGAACAAGTGGACCCCTGTGGAGCTCCAGCAAAGCCCACCCACACAGAACCAATTACAGGACTGGGTACAAGTTATTAGCCGCACTGATATTTTCTTTTTTAAATATAGAATTTATTTACATCAGTTACATTAAATGGGCAGAAAACTATATTTTGGAAAGGATATAAATCCATCTGCTTCAGGGTAAAAGACAACCGCTAACTGACGTGGGCCAGCAAGGCGTTTTCTCATGAGCACCTTATTCCATAATAGTTGACTACATGTTTCTTTCGTATTCCTCTGAAGCACCTGGAACTGGCCATTAATCAGAGACAGGCTACTGGCTAGATGGAGCCCTGGTCTGGTCTGGGGATTCCTACGTTGCTAAATTATGTTGACAATATCCCATTAGCGTATTTCAGAATTTAAAAAATAGGTTAAAAAAAGCCATTGCTTCTAACATTTATTTAGTTCAATTAACAGTGAAGTATGTACCCTGCATAATTACAAGAACACAAGCATACAAAGACATTATGAAACACTAGCTAATGGCTCCTGTAACGATCAGAGCCGATACAGTGTTAATGCTCTGCCACACCTATACATTGTATCCGAAATTTATCTGAGACTTCTAATGGCCTAAATCTGATATGTTTATGCAATAGTTTATTCAATGAGTTCCTGAACAAGGACATGTCTGCTTAACTGGAGCAATTGCCACAACAGACGATGGATTTTACACAATGACTGAGGTGGTACACTAGTGTCTGCAAAGCCCTTCGCAGCAGTTTGCAGGTATGACTGGCACAGATTATCCCACTCAGTGGCCCTTGGTTCACTTCAGGACACTCTTTTGGTTTATTGTTGCTGCTACAGGAGTCAAACAATTATAAACATGTCACCGTGCTACAGCTATGGCTAATTTTAAAAGTACACATTTCAAGAGTTAACAACATTCTTCCAGCACATTATCGTCCTGTGCGCTGTCAACAGTCATGGTCATCACTAAGGTAGTGGCCACACTATGATTAGCTTAATGTTAACCATCCTGCTGAAACACAGTTGAAATGGCTGTTGGTACAATAGTTCTAGCATGGCTTCCCTGTCTGGCATGGATTGATATTTTTGTGAGAATCATAGGGTGGGCGTGGGGAAGGTAGGTGAATCAGATAGGGACCTTTCCCTCATGTGCTAGGAAAGCTGTCTACAATGGTCAAGGAAACCGTCCCTGAGCACACTAGCATCAGCCATTTAAACATTGTGGTCCTATCTACACTATGAAATTAACCAAATTTAATAACTGTTAAGAAGCTGACATTATGGGGTTCAAAGGTGCTATAATTCTGGGCTGAGTGGCCAGAGCCAAACTGTAGAACCATGCAGTCAGTGAAAAATTGTTTCAGCACATTGAGATTTTTGTTTGGTCTAAAAATTTGGTTATACCAGGGTTTGCCCCCTCCTCCAAGACCTCATCTACTCTAGTTTTTTATTGGGAAACCTTCCACCATTGCACTGCCACTCATGAGAAAACAGTGAGAGAACTATTCTTGATGAGGCTTTGGCATTTTGATCACACTGTTTTCTAGACCTGCTCTGAATCATTGCACCAACTCCACTTGCACTCCCACTCTTACTGTCACCTGGGGACCTGCACCAGAGGGAGATTTCTCAAAAACAGTTAACGTAGATACAGCCCTGTTGTAAAATGGATCTTTCATCCATGCTTAAGTACAGTTCTAGATAACTCAATTGTTTAAAAAAGTCTCTCCCTGTTGGCACTGGCCAGACAGTGTCTGAAACCAGTTTAGCTGGGACAGTGCTTGAACCGAATTCAACACCCAGTATAGCCCGGTTGCTAGCATGATTTCAACTGTAGCCTACAGTAGATGCTACAGACAGAACTGGGATACATTAGGTATAACCAGGATGTGACATGTTCATGGTTACAGCTTGTGCGCGTGTCTCCACACATTAAACAGATGTATTTTTCCTGGTGCAACCCTATGAGCCTGTCCCCTCCTACCATCCTGCACAATACGAGCCCATTCTGGGTAAACCTGGGCAGATATCCCATTCTGCCTCTGTTTTTTGGCACAACGAACAGAGGATTGTCAATATTTCACATGGCATAATACACTTTGGAATGTTCTCCCACACAATGACCCGAGAGGTAAGAGGACTGGCTAACCCCTTTATGCAGTCACAGTTAGGCCATCCCAGCTAAACAACAAGACTACCACACCAGAACTCAGTTACAGCTTGAAAATTGCGTTACCGTTCTGCCAGTGGTAGAGTAGAAAACACATTAACCGTTCCGTGTGTAGACACAGACCATGTGACATCAACAATTTTACAACCTTACTGAAAATCTGGAGTGGACACATGACCTGAAAACAGCAGATCTTCTGAAATGTGGCTATAAATCCAAGAATCAAACAAGCGGGGGGAAAAAGCTTTCCATCTTCCTTATACTACTCTTACTAAGAGTCAAGATCCTTCTGATAGCCATGTTCCCCGGCTGAGCTATTGCACACATTTATTGATGACACTTCTTCCAGTTCTTTTCATTCCTATTCAACTTAATCTGGCCTATTACCACTTTCTCACTTACCTGGTTCTGAAGCATGGTGAGGGGTATCTCTTCCTTGCCTCCTGCATCTGAAGCATGTAGCCAGCTTTGTATGGGCAGCGTTTGCTTCAGCAAAGCGATATAAGCACAGAAGATGTCGGCTTTGACATTCTCCTCTCTTTCCTTGAATCTGCCTATCAAAACCGGGGACAGAGTCTTGTAGAAATCCTGAAGGAGGTCGTGCCGGGTACTGACAATGGCTTCCAGGCACTTAGCCGCAGACCTGCGAACTTTCCAGCTAATGTCATCGTCATCGCTGTACTCATCGTCGCTCTCTGGAAACAGTGAGTGGGGGGAAAAAAAAACACCCAATTACAAGAGAAACACAAGTAGGGAATCACCACATGCCCCCGACTTTCCCTCTCACGTGTCATTTCTCCTCCTATCAAGCTCAAAAGTTAACATGAGATAAACAGATGCCAATAATTAACATGTTTCTGAGAAAAATCAGATTTGGGTTATTCTGGACAATTTCCACAGATAGTCATCAGAACCCAGTGCATTATAGTGGCTCGTATGTGTCACCGCTGCCTTGTGGTGGATAAAATGTCTAATTGATTCACTATGTATCCGATCCCGTAGACCTCTAGTGCCTGAAGGTCTCACTAATGTTAACTACAGCTACTGGAGAGTCCACTTTAGCTCATGTTGTAAGGGCTCGTGTTTTGAAGGAGGGATAAGGTCCCAAGTTCCATTTATTTTAAGGCCAGAAGTGACCATTAGGCCAATCCATAATGATGCATAATAAAGGTCACAGCACTTTACTCCACAATTTCTGCATTTTACCCCATGACTTGCGGATGAGCAGGAGAAGCTCTTTTAGAAAGACATCCAATCTCAATCCAAAGCCTCCAAGCGACAAAAAGATATCACATCCCTTCAGATGCTGTTCCAATGGTTAACTCCCCTCACCATTAAACATTTGAATTGTGCCTTACTTTCCATTTGAATTATTCTAGCTTCTGCTCTGAGTCATGACACCCTGTGCAGCGAGAGAACTGGCACACGTACAACTGATATGACCTGGGCCTAGAGCATGAAACTGATTCTCTCCACATGCCCACCTCAATCTATCCCTCACCCCACTCCTTTAAAAATAAGCTACTGAAAAAGACCTGGATCAGAGGCAGCGTCAGTTGTAACCAAGGTCAGCCCGAAGGTAGCAAGGTCTTGTTTATTTTTAGGATTTAGCTTCACTATTTTACACTGCACTGTTTGGGTATGAGTTTGGTATGCAGTGCCTCAGCAGGATGCATTCAAAATCTGTATATTGGCTACTAGGAGTTCCCCTCTTCACACATGACAGAGCTGCTAGCACTAAACAATCCCTCGAGGTAGGAATACAGACACGCAGCTGCATTAAAGTCGCCAGTTCCACCAGATAAATAAAAGACCATCAGGGGAGGGTCCAAGAGCCCCAGGAAATGTCTACAACGCAGCTGGGAGGGTGCTTCCCAGCTCAGGTAGACAGATATACACTAGTTCTGCTTGAGCTAGCACCTCAAAATTGCAGTGTGGCTGCAGCAATGCAAGTGGTGGCTGAGGCTAGCCACCCGAATACAATCCCAGCTGACCTCCTGGGCATGTACTCAGGCGGCCAGCCTGAGCTGCTGCCTACGCCACCACTGTCACACTGCTACTTTTAGCACACAAGCAGAGCTAGCATTGTCTGTCTGTCCATGCTGGGAAGTTCCCTCCCAGCTGCTATGTAGACACAGAGTTGACGCCTGCCTGCCTGCTTGCAGTATGCATATAAAATAGCCTCACTAAAAGGCAGGAAACGGAAGGCTAAGCACCATTTAGCAGACTGCAACCAGCACTGGCATTGGGGGGGCGGGGGCGGTGATTGTTTTGAATTTGGGCAATCACAGCGGCAGAGCAGGAGCTAATCGAGATACACCAGTGGTAGGGCTGGTGGACTGTGGGCATGCTGTGACAGACACCTGCATTCACTCACAACAGCAGAGGCAGCAGCTCTTCAGTCTTGCTCTCTGCCAGGCTAGCTTATGGTGTCCGTTCTAGCAAATGCCATCCTTCCATGACAAGAGATGCCAGTGACACGTGGATCAGGAAAGACACAATTGTAAAGTCCCAGGTTTGAAAATCATTAGAATTACGCCACTGACAGAACTAAGCAGCTGTACACTAGTTTGGGTCAATGCAGATATCGTGGGGAAGAAGGTAATGCCACATAGTGCGAGTGCGGAGGGGAGAACTGGACCCCTTGGATACTCTGTCAACAGTTCTACTAATCATAGTCATCCTCACAAGCAGGCACCTTGCTCTTCATCCTCCCCATTTTCAGTTTCCATCATTTCCTCCTCTTCCTCCTCCTCCTCATTGTCATAGTTGTAATTTGGGTCATAAGTAATGTACTTCAGGCACAATCCCATCACACTAGGGATGTGAGGGCCAATTTCCTTTGGACACCTAGCAAGACAAAAACAAAGCCTAAGATTAATGGGAGGTAAGTAATTTTTATATCAATCAGCATAATTCATCCCACAAGATCCCAAAGTGTTTCACACAACTATACACACATATTATTGAAATGCATTCAACAGTAAAATTTCCCTTTCATCACAGTGCATGAAGCAGGGTCATGTACCCATGTGAGACTCCAAGAAGTGAGCTTCAGACTCTCATTCTCCACTACCTGAGAGGTTCTCCCTTTAAAACAAAAAAACAATGCCTCCCACAAGTTCAGTCCACCACCCCCTTCCCCAAGAGGAGGAAAATGTAGGCAGCTCTCTAACACATCTCCTCAAGGCCAACCTTCTCACCAGAATTAGTGTATGAATATTGCTGCACAGCAGTCCCTTCTCAAGAAGCACCATTCCCACCTCTCACCCCTTCTACGGACATCAAAAGTCTGAGCCAACTCCTTCCCAGTCACCTAAAGGACTCAAACGTCCTCCAAGAACCGGCAGTAAGTGAAGTTCAGTCACAGTGGGTATTAAACTGCCACTTACGATACCCGTATCATTTATAAATATCATTGTAAACTCCTGGGTCAAGAACCGATTCTCTCACATATTTGGTAAAATACCTCGTACATTCAAGATGATATATGAATAGCCCAACTTTGTAAGGATGGATTTTGTTACTGGACTGATATTGTATCTCTTTGTCTCCCACAATAATGCATTTAGGAAAATATTCCACTCAGCTTAGTTTTTCCTCAGACCCCTTTGCACATGCACTTCCCAGAGAAGGGCAATGAAATAGAAATAAAGCACAGATTACTCAAGGGCACACACCTTCTCACAAAAGACTCGAAGGCCTGAAAGCAGTATTCCCTCAGCTCATCATCCTCCACGTTACAGTACCGAACAACTAACGGGATGATTTTCTCCAGATACTCTCCTGAAACAGACAAAGTAAACAGCAGGGGAAATTGCTCCCCACTTGAGCTGACTGGTAAAGTGAGAGCCTAGTTACCAGCCAGCCAGTTCCAGGCAGAGCATTTTTTACCTGGATCTCACTGGTTATGCGTCGTGAACAGCCTGCCAAACAATTTCAACAGAAGAACCACCCCATTTTCATACAAAGGAGTTATGGAGAGACAGAGATGATCTAATGGTCTGAGGAACTCTGGGGGTGTAATCCCAGATGGGATAGCACCTCTGGCAAGTCACTCAAATACTCTGTGCCTCCATTTCGTCATGTGTAAAATGAGGTTAATAATGCTGAGCTTCCAAAAAGGGGTGCTGTGAGGATTAATTAATTAGTGTTTTGGAAGTGCTGCTGCAAGATCTTGAAATGAAAGACCCTATAGAAGCACAGCCAAGCACTGAGGTCCAGTGTGCCCTCCCCTTAGGTCTGGGTGGAGATCTGAGAACCAGAAGCGGGAACCCTGCAAAGAATTGCAGAGTGCTAACTACTAGTGCACTAGAAAAACAAATAAGTATATTTCTTTTTATATCTAAATAGGAACAGTTTCAAAATGTAATATGTGTGCATGTGTCTTTGTAGCTATCATTCCAAGCTACTGGACCTACCTGTGCGGTGCCCAGCCTGCCTGCTGATACCCGCGATACACTGAATGTACGTTCTTGTGGTAGAAGTAGACTCATTCCTCTTCAGTTCAGCTAGCAAGTGCTCCATGAGTTCTGAGAAGATATTCCCATTGCACGTCAAGACCAGATAGCCTAGAGCAATGATGGCTCTCTTACGCACAGCCAGTCTGGGGCTCCTGAGCTGAGGAAGGAGGCAGTTCAGGATAGAGGAATGAAAAGTGTAAAGCATCCCCCCTAACCTGCAATACAGAGGCAACAAACACACAAGAAATTAGATCTTCAGCATGAAGGCTCCTTAGCTGGCATAACTGAAATGCAAAAAAAGAAAGCTACATAAATGAGGACAAGCACATTTCTAGCAAAAAACAAACAGCGTGTTCTAGATTAAATCTAAAGTTGCTCTGGCTAAGACAGGGAGGGACCATTTTTCCCCTGTCCCTGAAACAAGAGTTTGATTTTGACAACATGTCTTTGCATGGCCCAGTGTTTTTGGTGATAAAATCCTGACTGCAGCTGACAAGTTTGCCCACTGTGCTGTCATTCTGAATTATGCTTGCGTTATGTAATAAGAGAAACCGCTAGCCAAAGAAACTGTGTGTGACCAGATCACACGTTCCAAAATAGATTTTTTCTTCTTTCTGCCCTTCCCCTTCCTACCTCCCCAGAAGTTCCTTATGATCCTGCAATGTTACCAGTAACCTTCCAAGTGTAAAAGGACACATATGTACATTCTCTTAGCTCAGCTGGGTGACAAGACCTGCCCAGACACTTCCCAACTGGCACCAATCCCAATCCTTTAATGTTTTAGTCCTCCAAGTAACACAAAAATCACAAGCAAACACACTGTGCAGCCCCCCTACCATACACAGCTGCTTGGAGGAAATCCTTTCATACCTGCTCAACATATCTGACAGGATGTCAAGAGCCTCTAACTGCACAGATACATCCTCTTGTTTCCCAATGGCTCCAGTTAGCTGGGCCGTGATCTTTTTGCACACATTGGCTGTCATTGTGGAACCTAAGAAAAGAGATGACGTTTGGTCAACTTTTTGTTTTCAAAACCACTTTTTCCTCCCTGATACTCAGAGGTTATAATGCATAGCAGCATACATGTGGACTCATCCACAGCAGGTGGCTAAGTTACTATTGGCCATAATGGTCTCTCCCAGTCAAAAAAAATCACCAGAGGAAGACTAAGGGAGTGGAATGGTCAACTAATGCTACCCTTGTGCGAAAGGGAGGCTGCTTCTCCCTGGTGATGCCTGGGCTCCTCCATCTCCAAGTAACACAGCTGCCTGAAAAGCAATGCTCCCATTGGTTCCTCTGCCCAGGAAATACCATGACCTCCCTGAGTTGGGTGCAGGCCCAGAACAGAAGTAAATGCTGCTAGGAACATCATTAACTTGTGCATGGAGAGGGTATGTTTAGAGAGGAGCATGCTGCAGGAAGACCTGCTTCCTGGCTCCACTTTTTCCAGCCCCAATCACCTCCCCACCCCAATCCGACACCTGAGCACCAATGTCAGTGGGGTCAAAGGTGAAAGCAGCAAGCGATGAAGTCTCCCCTCCTCCCTCTTCTGTCCCCGCACATGGAGTACCGGGCCCAACCCTTGGGAAGAAGGCTCAGGTGATCTATTCCCAGTTACTACAATAGGACTATTTCAGTTCGTGTGATATACACCAATGAAAGGTCTCTAAAACGATGGCTCTCAAGTATTTAAAATTGAGCAGCATTTGTAAACAGAGCTTGAAAGCTATCTGCATGAAAAATAATTCCATCCAGTACAACTGCCAGCTCAAAGTCAAAGATAGCAATGCCGCCTTGGCTCCTGCTATGCAGAGTGGGGTGGGGGGGAGGGGGGGGTTGGAGTTGCCAGATGCATGAGAGATGGCATCAAAGCCCAGAGACTGCTGAAGAGACAGCACAAATCTCTGTGCACTTAAGAGATATATTACTGAAGAACTACTCTTGTGTTTACTGGAAACCCAGCTCAGTATGTTTTTTTGTGCCATGGCTATAGAAACTGGGCAAAAGAGGCAGCCTGGAGAGGCTGTCAATAGTAAAAAGACACAGGCAGTGAAACAGACTGTACATAAAGGTAGTGAATGTATCAGCACAGCTAAGATCCTTAAGACATCAGATTCACCATTTGTGGGAACCAGACCATGAGCAGCGCTGCTAGACTTTAGTATAGACTCTCTCAGTGATGGTCCCAAGCAACA
This sequence comes from Chelonia mydas, assembly GCF_015237465.2. Classification (NCBI taxonomy): domain Eukaryota; kingdom Metazoa; phylum Chordata; order Testudines; family Cheloniidae; genus Chelonia; species Chelonia mydas. The sequence goes on along the minus strand of NC_057853.1, from coordinate 18,436,560 downwards.
ACATTTGAATCCAGGGTTTATGATTTCGGACTATTATGCAGACAGGGGTCAGTTGCAAATGTTAGAAGATGAAGGTTCATATTTCAAGCACCCCCATTTTGCGGGTGATCAGATCTAGGGTTTTGTTTCAAGTCCTGTCTTTAATCAATTTTATTACCATCTTCAACTCTTTATTCACTACGTTGTAATTCCCTATCCCTGTGCCCACCATTACTAACAGCACTGGGCTGGGGGAGAGGGAATCCCATAAAACTCCAGGTTCTGAACTCTGCTTCCTAAAGCCTGTAGTAGATTTTACCATATTTCAGGGAAGAATTTTACCGGTAGACGCTGGAGGCAGCTCTGAGATGACCGTTTTCAGACCAATGCTGGAGATATCCCGCAGTTGTTCCTTGTCTGATAACATGTTTGTACACAGAGAGTCCACAATAGTTTCTACCTGATATTCTTTCACTTTGCTGACCAAAGGGCCCAAACTACAGAAGGAAAAAAGAAGACAGACCAAATGTGAAGAAAACTATTGTCTAGAAACCACACTTCATGTCAAAAGGAAGGATGATCTGGTTGGTGTTGGATTTCAGATGTAGTCCTTCAGATTTCTTTAAGATAAAGGGGGCACCAGATCTAATGTCGCAAACACTGCCATCATTACTGAAACATGTTTAAAATCAAAAACTGATGTCAGATGGTCTGTCAGAAATCTACTCATCATACTTTGTATTCCTAGCTAGTTAGCACATCAGATAGGGTCTGATCCAAAGCCCACTGAAGTCAATGGAATCATAAAAGATTAGGATTGGAAGAGAGAGAGGTCATCTAGTCCAACCCCCTGCTCAAAGCAGGACCGACACCAACTAAATCACTAAAGACCCATTAAAGTCATTATCGGATCCATAGTGGAGAACATCAATTAGTCTATTGGAAATATGGAGGGGGAGGGCAAGTTATTTATACCAAATAAGATTTTCTTAATTGAATGTGCAGTTTAATAGCTAATAGACTGAATTATGACAAGGCAGCCATGTTAGTTCTTTTAACACTGAAATCTATAGTCATGTTTTAAAAGGTGCCAAAACTGACCAGTCTAAAAACAACACTAATATTTCCATGTGTAATTTACCTCCTGTTGCCCACTGCTATGCGGACTGAGAACTCTGCCTCTGTACAGTGTAAGAACAAGAGTTGATTAACCAAATCCAGTATCCATTTTCCTCTCTTATGTCAGTAACAACATGAGATTGTCTCTAAGGAATCCACTATTCAAAATTACATGTGCAATAATTGCCAGTAGGGTGTTTACGAGCAGTTAGTTGCAAATATTTTATATTCAAAGTTTGAGCTGTGTTAGTTTTGATTAGACAAGTAACATGGCAACGTCTCAGTTCTCTAATCAGATGAATATAACTCTTCAAATCAGATTTCAAGTTTCTGAATTCAAAATTATTCATCTTCCATGAATATTTTATACTATGTCATGACAATTAGTTGTTTCCACAAACATTCCACTAACAAATCTGGTTTAGAGAACATTCAGAAAATACAAACAGAAAGGAATGCAAACAGACAAAGAAAATTCAATTTTTTATTGAAATGAACATTCACAGAAAATATGTTTAGCCCAACTCTAATAGTAATAATACATTGTACTTCTTATAGCGTAAGTGATTTGCTCAAGCTCACACAAGTCAGCAGCAGTATCAGTAACAGAACCCCCTAGTCCTGTGCCTTAATTGCAAGGCCATTCTTCCGCCTTCCACAGGACTCACTGGGAAAGTAACTCACAGAATTGAGCATCTTGTTTACAGAGAAACACCATGAGCCAGATTCTGCAGGCTTTATTTGGGGAAGGACTTCAATGGGAGTTTGGCCTGAATACAAGCTAAACTATCAGGTTCTCCAACTATTTTCTAGTATTTCCTGTGGGCATAGTATGGGGACTTAATCCATAACACGCCCCTTTGTGTAACCTGTTTATCAATTAAGAAATCTGTAGTATATGAAAGATGAGGTCATACTGTTTTCTGTGTATGCATCTTTAAATGTGAAGGAGCCTCCCAGTCTGATGCAAGAACAGCAGCTGCCATTTTGAACTCCAGTTCAGATGCAGAATGTTAGAGGGCGTCACTGTGCTTGTTTGTGCTCACCATCTTCCATACAGAGACTAGACTTGGTCTCTTTCCTCTATTAGAAAGTCAGGCATCCAATCTGAGTAAAACATATCTTGCGCTTTCCATGTGCAAAACTTATCAGAATTTAGCAGCTGGCCGGGGGAGGGGGAGGTTGATGTGCAGTACAGCCATCTTGCTCAACAGGGTTCTAAAGAAACGCTGCCAAGATGTTATTCCAAGGTAAAAATACATAGATGACCAGCCCCCAGAGATTTAACACTCAGCAATAGTATTCTCTCAATTGGCTACAAACATGACTACGTGCACATGGTGAGAGAAAGAGGATTACTTTGCCACACTTTTTGCTACTGTCGATAATACTTGTAAGACAAACTCATTTTTCAAGAATAGTAATGCTTCACATGAACTGGGACTGGAATTTTAGGCTTAGTATCCTGCATTGTATTATGGTAAAATCGTTTCCTTGGGACTTTTATCAAAGCCAGCTGTGTATCTAGCTCATAAAGAAAGAGTGCCAATTGTTCCGGAGAGTCCAAAACCCTGCGCAGCACCCAATGTAGCCTCCATCAACATATCCCAATCTTACTAAAGTTTATTCAGATACACAAGTGGAGCCAGATCTGGTTCCCACTGAAGCAAAAGCAACATTCCCTTTGATTTCAAAGGCAACTGAATGGGACCCTTCGATTAAGAATTCATCATGTAAACAATCTGACTATTAAGAATGTTTATCTTAGAAAGTGTCACTGTTATGTATTTTGTTACAATATCTGTGACTGTCCATAGCAGATAAAATCCCCTGAAAGCCTAAAAACAAAAAGTATCTTTACCTACAGTGTTTTATCCTTGTCTATTTGGCAAACCTTGTATTTTTCCTTGTTATGATGCTAATTGTGCAGAATCTGTATGAACCTACATGTATTTCCTTTTTGGTGTATCAGAACCATGACAGAATGGGGCATGGACCTGCTGACAGAATAAAGCATTTGTTAAAGTTAACACTGCGAGCTCACATGTAACCTGTTTTTTGGTAGGAACTTTTTTTTTTTTTTTTTAATTCACTGATAGAGGCAAAAATAGCTATTTAGAAGCCAAATGATTCTTCTGAAGTACAAAAGTTTGAAAAGTAATATAAACACTAATGTAAGCACTTTTTGTCCATGAATCTCAAAGTACCGGTTATTCCTATTTTACATATAGGGAAACCAAGACACAGAAATTACATGATTTGCCTGGATCAAACAAAAAGCTCACGGACTATCCAGGAAGAGACGAGAGGTCTCCTGAATCCCAGTCCTGTGCCCTGTATAGGCCACACAGATCAGATGTTGGGCCTAACCAGACTGTCAGCATCCGAAGGAATCTCTTGTTAAAGATACTGACCACAGAATCCTAGAATCGTAGGACTGGAAGGGACCTTGAGCGGTCTTCTAGTTCAGTCCCCTGTACTCAAGGCAGGACTAAGTATGATCTAGACCAGGGGCTCTCAACCTTTCTAGACTACTGTACCCCTTTCAGGAGTCTGATCTGTCTTGCGTACCCCAAGTTTCACCTCACTGAAAAACTTGGGCTTCAGCTTCAGCCCCGCGTGGCAGGGCTCAGGCTTTGGCTTTCTGCCCTGGGCACCAGCGAGTCTAACACTGGCGACCCCATTAAAATGAACTCGCTCACAGTCTGAGAGACCTGCTGATATAGTATACAGAAAAGTATAAACAAGTCACTGTCTGCATAAAATTTTAGTTTGAACTGACTTTGCTAGTGCTTTTATGTGGCCTAGCCAAATATCTAAATGAGCTGATGTACTTCCTGGAAGACCTCCACGTACCCCTGGTTGAGAATCACTGATCTGGACCATTCCTGACAGGTGTTTGTCTAACCTGCTCTTTAAAATCTCCAGTGACAGAGATTCCACAACCTCCTTAAGCAATTTATTCCAGGGCTTAACTACCCTGTAAGAACAAGACCAATGGTGGAACCTAATGTCCAAACTGAACTGCCCTTGCTACAGTTTAAGACCACTGCTTCTTGTCCTATCCTCAGAGATTAACGAGAACAATTTTTCTCCCTCCTCCAGGTTAGCAACCTTTTATGTATTTGAAAATTGTTATGTTCCCCATCAGTCTTCTCTTCCCCAGACTAAACAAACCCAATTTTTTCAATTGTCCTTCATAGGTCATGTTTTCTAGACCTTTAATCATTTTTGTTGCTATTCTATGGACTTTCTCCAATTTGTCTACATCTTTCCTGAAATGTGTCACCCAGAATTGGACACAATACACCAGCTGAGACCTAATCAGTTCAGAGTAGAGCGGAAGTATTACTTCTTGTGTCTTGCTTACAACACTCCTGTTAATACAGTGGTTCTCAAACTTTTGTACTGGTGACCCCTTTCACATAGCAAGCCTCTGAGTGCGACCCCCACTTATAAATTAAAAACACTTTTAAATATATTTAACACCATTATAAATGCGGGAGGCAAAGTGGAGTTTGGGGTAGAGGCTGACAGATCGCGACCCCCCCGCATGTAATAACCTCACCACCCCCTGAGGGGTCCCGATCCCCAGTTTGAGAACCCCTATGCTAATACATCCCAGAACGTTTTCTTTTTTTGCAACAGTGTTACACTGTTAACTCATATTTAGCTTGTGATCCACTGTGACCCCCCAGATCCCTTTCTAGAGTACAGTACAGTACTTCCTACCCTAGGAAGTCATTTTAATCCTATCCTCCAAAGCACTTGCAACCCCTCCAAGCTTGGTATCATTTGCAAACTTTTTTTTTTTTTTTTTGATCTGGACCCCTCTCTGAAGAAATAAAATTTTAAGGATGCAAGTTTAGATATGGCAAAATCTACAATATAAGCCTTTCGATAGTTTCATCTACTGTTCCTACAAAACTATTATACATTCATCCCTACAATTCACCCCTTTCCACACATCTCTCACCATAACTAGAGACTGTCGCTGCCTTGTATCAGACAGAAAGCATTCATACGGAAGATTCAATCTACAACCTATCCTGAAGGACGACCCATCACTCTCACAGATCTTGGGAGACAGGCCAGTCCTTGCTTACAGACAGCCCCCCAACCTGAAGCAAATACTCACCAGCAACCACACACCACACAACAGAACCACTAACCCAGGAACCTATCCTTGCAACAAAGCCCGTTGCCAAATGTGTCCAGGGGACACCATCATAGGGCCTAATCACATCAGTCACACTATCAGAGGCTCGTTCACCTGCACATCTACCAATGTGATATATGCCATCATGTGCCAGCAATGCCCCTCTGCCATGTACATTGGTCAAACTGGACAGTCTCTACGTAAAAGAATAAATGGACAGAAATCAGACGTCAAGAATTATAACATTCATAAACCAGTCGGAGAACATTTCAATCTCTTTGGTCACTTGATTACAGACCTAAAAGTTGCAATTCTTCAACAAAAAAAACTTCAAAAACAGACTCCAACAAGAGACTGCTGAATTGGAATTAATTTGCAAACTGGATACAATTAACTTAGGCTTGAATAAAGACTGGGAGTGGATGGGTCATTACACAAAGTAAAACTATTTCCCCATGTTTATTCCTCCCCCCCCTCACTATTCCTCAGACGTTCTTGTCAACTGCTGGAAATGGCCCACCTTGATTATCACTACAAAACGTTTCCCGCCCCCCCCACCTCCACCCCGCTCTCCTGCTGGTAATGGCTCACCTTCAATGATCACACTCTTGTTACAGTGTTCAGAGTAACAGCCGTGTTAGTTTGTATTCGCAAAAAGAAAAGGAGTACTTGTGGCACCTTAGAGACTAACCAATTTATTTGAGCATAAGCTTTCGTGAGCTACAGCTCACTTCATCGGATGCATACTGTGGAAAGTATAGAAGATCTTTTTATACACACAAAGCATGAAAAAATGGGTGTATAAAAAGATCTTCTACACTTTCCACAGTATGCATCCGATGAAGTGAGCTGTAGCTCACGAAAGCTTATGCTCAAATAAATTGGTTAGTCTCTAAGGTGCCACAAGTACTCCTTTTCTTTTTGTTACAGTGTGTATGGTAACACCCATTGTTTCATGTTCTCTATGTATATAAATCTCCCCACTGTATTTTCCACTGAATGCATCCGATGAAGTGAGTTGTAGCTCATGAAAGCTTATGCTCAAATAAATTGGTTAGTCTCTAAGGTGCCACAAGTACTCCTTTTCTTTTTGCGAATACAGACTAACACGGCTGCTACTCTGAAAAGAAGCTATAAGACACTGTATACCTAGGGCTCTATTCTAAAGAATTTTCTGGATTATTTGACAGTTTCATTGCTAGTACATGTGTTACTCCATACAGAGGCTCTTACCACTTGACAGCCAAGTTCTGCACCTCCCCGTTTTTGTCCTCAAGCAATTTTAAAAGCATTTTCACAACTTTTTTCTCACTGTCTTCATCCAGCTTTATGGAATCTTTCTGCAGTTCCATCATCAGGTCATTGGTGGCCATAAATCTGAAACAAAGAATATCAACAATAGGTTGACTGGTATGTAAACACAGATACATTTCACAGAGATCAGTGCAGAGGATAAAATTTAGTATTCACATGGCACGAATATGGAAAGCACTTAAACACTAACTAATTAATCCTCACAACCCTCCTGTGAGTTAGTTAAGAAAGTAGTTCCTCCATCCCCCGTTTGGACAAGTGGGGGAACCCAGGCAGAAGGAATTGGTGGCAAAGAATTCAGCTAGTTCAGAACAAAGTGAGACAAGACACAGGAGAATTTTAAGTTATTCTCTCCCCTCAAATCTGCTCTGAAACATGACTCTATAAAAATGGTATTGTGGCATTCCACGTGTACTTTGTCTCAATGTTTCCAGATGGAATGGTCTCGGGTTATGAGAACAAAATGTGTTTTCTAATTGCCAGTCCTGCAAAAGTCAGCCTGGGATCTGAAAATCCAGATAGGCTCTTTCTAGCTTACTCATCATTACTAGTCATAAAACTTCTGACAGCCAGATTCTGCCTTCAGTTACACTGAGGCACAATTATAAAACTGAGGGCAGAAGATGGTCCGACCACTGTACTTTTGCTAACAATTCTGTTGATAATGCAGGAGACAAAATAAAAGCTAGCTCACTCTCTTGCAAAGTTGACGGAGTAAAAACTTATTTTAATCACACAAACAAGCGGATAGTATGCTGATTACACAGAGAGAAAATCTCTTGAGAAAGAAAGTGACACTTTTACATAATCACTCCTCAGACTAGCATTCAGCGTAGCAGCCGTGTTAGTCTGTATCCGCAAAAAGAAAAGGAGGACTTGTGGCACCTTAGAGACTAACCAATTTATTTGAGCACAAGCTGTCGTGGGCTACAGCTCACTTCATTGGATGCATCCAGTGGAAAATAGTCCTCAGACTAGAAGTGCACTTTAAAGTTATCTAGGCTAGTGTTTCTCAACCTTTTTGATACCAGGGACCAGCTTGCTGCCTTCCTAAAATGTGTCAGGGAGATCTCAGGGACTGGCGCCGCATGGGCCAGTCACTGAGAAATACTGATCTAGGCTATATTTAAACTTCCATTGTTCAGTCTAGTCACTCAGTTTGTTTATTTCCTTCTGGAGTTTCTTGTATTCTTCAAAAATCTGAATGGTTGTATCATCAAAAAATTTAACCTCTTCTCTTGTTTACTTCCTCCTTAGAGGCCTTTTCTATACTGAAAAAATGTGTTTTTCTGCACCAGCGTAGCCCCACCAACGCTACTAATATTGAAAGCTGTACTGTAGTCAGGATGTAGGCTCTTTTACCATCCCGGGTTATGAGATACAAGGCAGGCTACCTAGGCTACAGCTTCTACTGTTGCTCGCACTAATGAAGCTGCACTAGTGCAAGAGACACATTTTTCCAGGCTACCTGTACCCCAAATCATCAATATCTACATCACAGTTCCCAATACTGATCCTTCTCATATCCCACATGTGAGAAGCAGCCATTCGTGATGACTTTATTCCTTACTGCCACTAGTTATTTAGATTTAACGTTCAGCTAGATGGACGACTTTCAGATGCACATCTTTTCACAAATGATACCAAATATTTGGCCTCCAGGTTCAGAAAATCCTTAGAATTGCAGCTCCCTATTAGTGAGTGTAATTTTATAACATGGATAAATATCCAAAAGGGACTAAATTGAAATAACTCCCTTTCATTTCACAAGTGGCTTAAGCTACATTTTAAAAATCAAGCTTCCGATCAGCATGTTCAGCATTTAAAAATGCTACCACAATAGTTTTGCCATGTCTTTGGTGTGTAAGCCTGTGCTTGAGTAGCAAAATAACTACGTCTGGGATAAGAGACTCTTAGATCACCAGCCAGAAATTGAAGATGAGAGAATTAAAGGAATTACTGATCTACAATTTAAACAATATTTTACTTTATTTTTGATTAAGCAAGGACTATTTAGCTCCATTTTAAATTGGAAGTCTGCACAAAGCATGACAACATATGTAAAGATACGGAATAAGAGCTAATGAAGCTGCTCTCTCATCAGCTTCATTGGGGAAAAAAAAATCTATTTTATCATCAAAAAACGTAGACATGTCTTCTAGAAGTTATACTACTATAAATAAAAATAAAAAAACTCTCTCTTATAAAGTACCTCAAACCTTCCTATCTGGCATAAACATTACCCATCCTGGCTGGGGGCAGGGGTACAGTTGGCAGAATTGCAATAGAGTAAAAATCTTTCATAGTGAATCAGCACATTTTTTAAACACACCTATTACATTTATTTATAGAGCACCTTGAATACCACTGACTCCAAAGTCTAACAAGGTTTATTTGCCTTTCCAGAAACATATATACCCAAAAGAATAAAAGCAGCTGAGCATCTTGGTCCATTTAGAGAAGTATTTTAGTGGAAACAAAGTATTTCCTCAACATGCCAATATAGTTTAAAAATAAAGGATCTGAGCACAGCGAATACCTGTAATACTGTATCCATATCCTTGGGTACATGTGCTACACTTTACTGCAGTTTCATAAAACACTTTTCAAAGGCAAAATGCTGCACATAAAACATGACAAAACCATGACCAATAAAATTAAAGTACTCCTTAAAGAGGTATTTCAAAATCCAACTGCATGAATGGATGGTAAGATGATACATACACAGGACAATTACTACCTAATTTAAAGGACCTTTAATTAAAATAAAATCATTTTAAAAATCTGAACAAGCTATTAATAATATTTTAGGATCAAATTCTATTTTAAGATCTGCTCTTTGATACTCTAGAACAAATCCCACTGATGCCAACAGAAGTCACTTACGGCATAGTTTTGGCCCTGAGGTTATTAAAATAGAAGTTGTTTTAATTTGCTTATCTCATTATTAAACTGTTTGTTCAGTTTAGGCATTTCTCTCTTTTTGGAGAATTAAAAGAGACAATTGCGTGTTTCCTTCTAGTCAGCTTCACTTAGGGTTCTCTAGCACAATCCTGCAATGTTTAAGTTGTAGATGCATATTTTAAAAAATAATAAATTCTGTTTTTAAATTAAAAAAAAAATCTGTATTTTGGGCCCCTAACTACCTGATAATAGTAACCCTTAGTTCCTCTTTAACAGGTTAGGATATCTTACCCTTTTACTTAATCATTTATTCAGGCCAATAAAAGCTACATGTGTTACTCCATATCAGCTTTCCCCTTCACTTTTGTGGCTTATGACTGATGATTCACTGACCTACACTATTACTTTATTTGAACTCCAAGTGGGTTTGTTCACCCCCCTCCAAACACATACAAATAAACCAGTGATGAGGGACCACCACCATCCAACTACTTTTAAAAGAAGACCTCATATGCCTTTTTATTTTTCTTGAACAGCACAGAACACACAGCAGATATTTTCCCAGATAATAGCAGCTGATTAGGATTTTTTCTCCCCTAGCTGCTGCTGTCCAGTGCCCCCCAGGCCCCAATTCGGGCATGGGGGGGGGGGGTGGAGAGGGAAAAACAGAGTTCTATAAAATAAGAGCAAAATCTCTAACCACTTGTAAGATAAACTAAAAAAAACTTAGCTTGTTTCCCCACCACCAACCATGGAGCCCTTCGTTTGGGCATTCATGTGTTTACTAATCAATCCCAGAACATGCAGCAGATTCCTCACCCTTTGGGGGGTGGGGAGATTGCACTGATTGCAGCTGACCCTTAAGGAATTTTGCAATTGACACCTCCTCTTTTTTCGGGTTTTGTATAGCTGCAATTAATAAAACAACCCCTCTCTACTCTAGGACGGTTGAACTAGCTGCAGTCAACAAGATCTCTCCCTTGTATGGGTTTGCAGATACACACCTTGCTACCCCTAACTAGTGTGTTGCGATTAACGAGATCTCCCCCAAACTAATCTCAAACAGCAGCTGGGATCCTACCTAAAATCTTTGTCAGTGGATGTCATCTTCTCCAGGAGGTTAGAGATGTGATAGGACACGTTAGTCATCTTGCCCTGCAGCTCCTAGAAGGTGCTCCCCTTACTAAAGCCTGGATTTTTTAGGGGATGTTGAAGTTTCGTGCTGCCCTGAGCCGGGGTGCTTGCTTGCTGGAGATCTGCATGGAGAATATGGCGACAGAAGGGACACAGTGAGGCTGGGGTGGTGTTTTCCTCTCTACCCCCCCACCCCCTTCGAAGTCGCTGGAAAAGCAGAGCCCCTGCACTGTAATCATGGGATATAAATAGCCCGGAGTCCAGGCTGCTGAGCTACGGGCGCCACCTGCCGGCAGTTATTCGTAGCCTCTCAAGTTACAGCAAGGAGCGGGATAGGGACAAGGGGCAGCAGCCTCAGCTGCTTTTACCCCCCCCCCCCCCCCCGCAGATTAAACTCATTACTTTTTCCCTCTCCCAACACTACCGATTGCCGGACTACTGACAGGTGAACAGAAGCATTCTCCTTTATGATTAACATTCTCTTGCTGGCACCCCTGTTTCACTCATGGCATCCATAATCTTGAGCTTGGTGAAATTATGCTTGCTTGACTGTGCTGAACTGTGACACTGTACATGCTGTTTTATGTGCTATTATCACTAAATGAACAGGAACGATTCAGAAAACAGAACGATACCGTCTACCCCAACACCTTGGTTTACAGCAAAGAAAAGGCAAGAAAAACTGAAAAATGTACGATGGTTAAATATGTCCCTTTGGCCTTGTCTACACTATGAAATTAGGTCGAATTTATAGAAGTCGGTTTTTTTAGAAAGCATTTTTATGCAGTTGATTGTGTGTGTCCCCACACAAATGCTCTAAGTGCATGTAGTCGGCGGAGTGTGTCCACAGTACCGAAGCAACCGTCGACTTCTGGAGCGTTGCACTGTGGGTAGCTATCCCACAGTTCCTGCAGTCTCCGCCACCCATTTGAATTCTAGGTACAAATCCCAGTGCCTAATGGGGCTAAAACATTGTCACGGGTGGTTCTGGGTACATATTGTCAGGCCCCCCTTCCCTCCCTCCCTCCGTGAAAGCAAGGGCAGACAATTGTTTTGCGTCTTTTTTCTTGAGTTACCTGTGCAGACACCATACCACGGCAAGGAACCCACTCAGCTAACCGTCACCATATGTCTCCTGGGTGCTGGCAGACGTGGTACTGCATTGCTACACAGCAACAGTTTATTGCCTTTTGGCAGCAGACAGTGCAGTATGACTGGTAGCTGTCGTCGACGTAGTCCAGGGTGCTCTTTTACCCAACCTCGATGAGGTTATGGGCGCCTGAGCAAACATGGGAGTGACTCAGCCAGGTCATTTCCCTTTTAAGTTTCGTCTCATGGCGACTCAGTCCTACCGGCAGTGCACTGTCTTTTAATCTGCAGCCAGCAGAAGACGATGGCCAGCAGTCATACTGCACCGTCTTCTGCCGAGCACCCAGGTGATGACAATGGCTAGCGGTCGTACTGCACAGTCTGCTGCCAGCAAGATGTATAAAGATAGATGAAGTGGCTCAAAACAAGAAATAGACCAGATTTGTTTTGTATTCATTTTCTTCTCCCTCCCTCCGTGAAATCAACGGCCTGCTAAACCCAATTTTGAGTTCTATCCTTGAGGGGGCCATTCTGTTTCTCGCAAAGCCACCCCCTTTGTTGATTTTAATTCCCTGTAAGACAACCCTGTAAGCCATGTTGTCAGTTGCCCCTCCCTCCTCCAGAGCAATGGCAAACAATCGTTTTGCACCCTTTTCCCTGGATTGCCCGAGCAGGAGCAGACACCATAGCACAGCAAGCATGGAGCCCGTTCAGCTCACCACAGCAGTTATGACCATTGTAAACTCCTCACGCATTATCGTGCAGCGTATGCAGAACCAGCACCTGAAAAACCAGGCAAGGAGGTGACGGCAGCACAGTGATGAGGACATGAACACACTTTTCTCTAAAACCACGTTCCCCCGCAATTTGGAGATAATGGTGTTAATGGGGCAGGCTCATGCCGTGGAACGCTGATTCTGGGCCCAGGAAACAAGCACGGAGTGATGGGACCGCATAGTGTTGCAGATCTGGGATGATTCCCAGTGGCTCCGAAACTTTCGCATGCATAAGGCCACTTTCATGGAACTTTGTGATTTGCTTTCCCCTGCCCTGAAGCACAAGAATACCAAGATGAGAGCAGCCCTCACAGTTCACAAGCGAGTGGCAATAGCCCTGTGGAAGCTTGCAACGCCAGACAGCTACCGGTCAGTCGGGAATCAATTTGGAGTGGGCAAATCTGCTGTGAGGGTTGCTGTGATGCAAGTAGCCAACGCAATCACTGAGCTGCTGCTATCAAAGGTAGTGACTCTGGGAAATATGCAGGTCATACTAGATGGCTCTGCTGCAATGGGATTCCCAACTGTGGTGGGGCTATAGATGGAACGCATATCCCTATCTTGGGACTGGACCACCAGGGCAGCCAGTACATAAACCACAAGGGGTACTTTTCAATGGTGCTGCAAGCACTGGTGGATCACAAAGAACATTTCACCAACATCAATGTGGGATGGCCGGGAAAGGTTCATGACGCTCACGTCTTCAGGAACTCTGGTCTGTTTAAATGGCTGCAGGAAGGGATTTACTTCCCAGACCAGAAAATAACTGTTGGGGATGTTGAAATGCCTATAGTTATCCTTGGGGACCCAGCCTACCCCTTAATGCCATGGCTCATGAAGCCGTACACGGGCACCCTGGACAGTAGTCAGGAGCTCAGATTTCAGAGTAACAGCCGTGTTAGTCTGTATTCGCAAAAAGAAAAGGAGTACTTGTGGCACCTTAGAGACTAACCAATTTATTTGAGCATAAGCTTTCGTGAGCTACAGCTCACTTCATCGGATGCATACTGTGGAAAATACAGAAGATGTTCTTATACATACAAACCATGAAAAAATGGGTGTTTACCACTACAAAAGGTTTTCTCTCCCCCCACCCCACTCTCCTGTTGGTAATAGCTTATCTAAAGTGATCACTCTCCTTACAATGTGTAAGATAATCAAGGATAGGCTGAGCAAGTGCAGAATGGTGGTAGAATGTGCTTTTGGACATTTGAAAGCGCGCTGGCGCAGTTTACTGACTCAGTTAGATCTCAGCACAAGCAATATTCCAATTGTAATTGTTGCTTGTTATGTGCTCCACAATCTCTGTGAGAGTAATGGGGAGACGTTTATGGCGGGGTGGGAGGTTGATGCAAATTGCCTGGCCGCTGAATACGCGCAGCCAGACACCAGGGCGGTTAGAAGAGTACAGCAGGAAGCGGTGCGCATCAGAGAAGCTTTGAAAACCAGTTTCATGACTGGCCAGGGTACTGTGTGACACTTCTGTTTGTTTCTCCTTAATGAAAACCCGCCCCCTTGGTTGACTCTAATTCCCTGTAAGCCACCCGCCCTCCCGCCTTCGATCACAGCTTGCTTGCATAGGAAATAAAGTCACTATCATTTAAAAAACATGTATTCTTTATTAATTGATTATAAAAATAGGGAGATAACTCACAAGGTAGCCCGGGTGGGGTGTGGGAGGAGGGTAGGAGGGAAGGAAAGGCCACTTTAAAACTTGTTGAATGCCAGCCTTCTGTTGCTTGGGCTGTCCACTGGGGTGGAGTGGTTGGGTACCCGGAGCCTCCCACCCCGCGTTCTTGGGCGTCTGGATATGTAACTTGGGGAGGAGGGAGGGTGGTTAAGCAGGGGCTGCAGTGGCAGTCTGTGGTCCTGCTGCCATTCCTGAACCTCCACCAGACGCCGGAGCATGTCCGTTTGATCCCGCAGTATCCCCAGCATTTCCTCATGCCTCCTCTGATCTTCCTACCGCCACCTCTCCTCACATTCATCGGCCACCGTCCTGTAGTCTGCTATTGTGTCCCTCCACATAGCTCTGTCAGTGCCGGACAACTGCATGAGCTCAGAGAACATGTCATCGCACATGCGTTTTTTTCGCCGCCTTATCTGAGATAGCCTCTGGGATGGAGGAGGGAGGCTTGAAACATTTGCAGCTCCTGGAGGAAAAAAAAGGGAGTGAAGTATTTAAAAAGATACATTTACAGAACAATGGCTATACTCTTTCATGGTGAACAACACTATTCACATTACATAGCACATGTGATTTTGGTACAAGGTCGCATTTTGCATGTTATATTGAGTGCTTGCGGCTTTGGTGTTAGAGATCACACATGCAGGGCCAGGAAACAGAATTCGGCTTGCAGGTGGCCATGATAAGCCACAGTCTTTTGGCTTCTGCAACCTTCATAACAGCAGCCCCCTCCTTTCCCATACCAAGCAAATCCTGTTGAGTTGGCCATTTACTGCTGCAGTTTTCCTGTTAACGTGCAGCAGCAGAAACCAAACTAACCCCCTCCCCCCATCCAATTCTCTGGGATGATCACTTTTCCCCTCCCCCCACTGCCTGGCTGGTATCAGGGCAGATCCCTGCTAGCCAAACACGAACAGCTCAGCGCCAATGGCCCCCCCTCCTACCGCGTGGCTAACTGCAGGGAGGATTTATTTTCAGCCACAGGCAAGCAGCCCAGTAGGAACAGCCACCTCTGAATGTCCCCTTAATCAAATTCCCCTATTTCAACCAGGTTACCATGAATGATATCACTCTCCTGAGGATAACACAGAGAGATAACGAACGGATGTTGCCTGAATGCCAGCAAACACCGGGACCATACATTGCCAGGCTTTGTCATGCAATGATACCAGATTACTTGCTACTAGCATGGCGTGGTAAAGTGTCCTACCATGGAGGACAGAATAAGGCTGCTCTCCCCAGAAACCTTCTGCAAAGGCTTTCAGAGTACCTCCAGGAGAGCTTCATGGAGATGTCCCTAGAAGATTTCCACTCCATCCCCAGACACGTTAACAGACTTTTCCAGTAGCAGTACTGGCCACGAATACATCCCAAGTCCTCAGGGCTACTTAATCATTAAAAAAAGCTTGCTTTTATAACATGTATTATATTTTAAAAGGTACACTCAGCAGATGTCCCTTCTCCGGCTTCGTTGGGTTGGGAGGGTATTTCAGTCAGGGTGATAAAAAGATCCTGGCTGTCGGGGAAAACTGTGTGCTGTGTGCTCTCCCCAAGCTCGTCCTCCTCCTCATCTTCCCCATCTGCAAAATCCTCAGCCATGGCGGAGAGTATCCCATCCTCGGAGTCCACGGACAGGGGTGGGGTAGTGGTGGCGGCCCCCCCTAGAATTGCATGCAGCTCAGCATAGAAGCGGCACGTCTGGGGCTCTGTCCCGGAGCGTCTGTTTGATTCTTTGGTTTTCTGGTATGCTTGTCTGAGCTCCTTAAGTTTCATGCAGCAGTGTGTTGCGTCCCTGATGTAGCCTCTGTCCCTCATGGCCTCTGAGATTTTTTTAAATGTTTTGGCATTTCGTCTTTTGGAACATAGTTCTGATAGCACGGATTCCTCTCCCCATATAGCACGGATTCCTCTCCCCATACAGCGATCAGATCCAGTACCTCCCGTTCGGTCCATGCTGGAGCTCTTTTTCGATTCTGGGACTGCATGGTCACCTGTGCTGATGAGCTCGCCTGGCCAAACAGGAAATGAAATTCAAAAGGTCCCGGGGCTTTTCCTGTACACCTGGCCAGTGCATCTGAGTTCAGAGTGCTGTCCAGAGCGGTCACAACAGTGCACTGTGGGATAGTGTTACACCAAAATGTTGTACCAATAAAATAAAAACCAGCAGGATCTTATTAGAGGGGAAAGGCAAAATGCCACATTTATTGTAAATATAATAAAGAAATATAAAACTCACACTGTCCTATCGTTACTTATTCCTTGCTTAACTATATATATATATATATATATATATTCATTCATTCATTCATTCATTCATACCAGTTCTGCATAGGGGTTTATAGTTACCAGCCTAGAGGTTGCTCGTGACAGGGTACTGGCCAGGTAACCTGTACACGAGAGTGGAGCCGAGTCCGTGTCAGATGCGCATCCGATGCTCCTGAAGGGTAGTGGCAGAACTGGAGACTCAAAGTTCTCAGTCCTTAGTATCCATTTTTATAGGAATTTCTTCCTATGCCAGTCCATGGAATTTGCTTTGTCATATTGTTAGTCATGACTGCTCCAGGACGGCTGTCAGGTGCTCATCAGCTTTCTTCATCCTTTGAATTGGTCGGGTGGATCCCAGTCTGCCTTTATGACTGGCCACACAGGGGAGTTAAAGGGAGAGTTAGTTTTCCTGATAACCCCCTGTTCTTCCAGGTCCTTGATGATCTGGATCAATTGTGCTTCAGCTTCTTTGGGGTACCTGTATTGTTTCTGGGGCGGTATTAGTTCCCCTATAATTTTGACACAAGCATTGATTTTACCACAATCTGTTTTCTTCTGGGTCCAGACCACGGGAAACTTTGCACGCCACTCCTCTTTCTGTTGGGCAGTGAGGGCTGCAATTGATCGGTCTCCTCTTTTGGAAACCACGTTGTTTTGGCTCTCTTTTGATAAAAAAGGGGGGAGAGCTTCCAGCCTCCACAGGGCACTCCGGGGTAAATCGATTAGGATATTGTTTTTAAACAACCAGTCCGTTCCTAGAATTACATCGTTAGTCATGTATTTTGTTTGAATTAAGTTCCCAGTTGTGCTATAGCATTGCACTGAGGACGGGAAACCTTGTACTGTAAAAGGGACTTGTGTCCATTCTTGTCCCATACTGGGTTTCCCCTGAAATGACTGCAGGATTACCTCCTGCCCCTTCCTGCCATTGTGGGGGGTTGCCTTAATTAAGGAGACTGAGGCTCCGGTATCAATTAGGGCTAGGGTAGGAGCTTGGTCTCCCTGCTGAATGTATATGTGGGGTCTTCCTCCTGGATCCCATGTTAACTTTCCTATGAATCTCCACTGCTGTGCTCCTATACCAGGTGGGGATTCTACACTCAGCGGGCTTCCCTAGAAGTATTCTTGATCCTCTGCAGGGGGAGGAGGCAAATCCATCGGAGGAGCGCTTGGGGTGGTTACCCCAGATACCCTCCTCTGCTGGCTTTGCAGTCTTAGGATTTCCCTCATGATATCAGCCATAGGAGCCTTGTCCCATTTTTCCCGATCCCCTCCCAGCTGCATTAACAATCTCCACATCATTCGACGCATATCTGGATCGAGCTTATCGGGGCATCCCTGAGATGGTCTATTCTCCTCAGTTATTCGAGCTCTGTGTGTTTCTGGATATAACCTCCCTCCTGCATGATAATTTCCCCGTCCTCGAGACCTCCCTCTCCAGGAACCTCCACGGGGTGCTAAAATTCCCTTTTCCCCACTTTCATTTGAATAGGTGACTGTTGGCTCCATGGCAGCTACATATGCCACTCTTTCTTTTTTTATGTTAGGTTTTGGTCCTGCATGTGTGGTAATTTGCTGCACCATCCCCCTTAATTCTTCTAAAGTAGCAGGATGGCCATCCTGCCAAACAGCCAGTTTCCCTGAATAATATGGTAGTAGTGACGCGGCACAATCTCTTAGGGAGGAGATGGGGAATGGTAAGGTATATAAATTGGCAATGCCAGCCACGGTTACTAGACCGGCCATCACCTGCATTAATGCCCATCGAGTAAGATAGTTTTCTGGGTCTTCATTGGGACCCTGGGCTGAAGCCACAGCTTGGGCTATAAAATTTCTCCTGCCTATTTGTTCCCCGAAAATCGCCATTAGGGATAATTCATTGGTAGCTTCTTCTACCCTAATGCGGTCCAGTGTGGCTCTTATTTCTGGAGCTGCGCATATCCCCATAAGCCGGTAGATCTCTGTAGTGGTTAATCTCTCCCTCCCGGCTAATAGGAAGGCATCGGTACACCACCGGGAAAAGGATTCCCTATTTAGTGTACCTAGGTGGTCCGCCATTGCTTTTAGGTCTGCTGCTGACACCGGGATAGTTGTGATTTGTTCATTACCCCCTCCCTCAGCGTCCGCCCTGGGGGTAGTAATGGTGCGCCGTTCTAAAGCAGCCACTGAGGCTGAAGGACTTTCCTTTAGGTCGTCCAAAATATCTTTCTCCCAAATTCCTTGGGGATCCCAGTGATCCCAGGCTTCCCCCCCGCAATCTGATTTTAGATTAAGGTCGGCAGGGTCCCATTCTCCTGAGCTAACAGCCGCAATTTGACGGGTGGCAAAGCCCAATTTCAATTTAAGCTGTTTGATAATAGATTCACAACGACTGTGGTTTACCGGGGTTCTGCCTTGTTCTAATGTTAGCTTTTTAACCATCCCTTGTAGGACCTGATTCTCTTTAATTAGGGCTTGGTTTTCTTTTTCTATTTGTTTAAATGCGGTAGTTTGCTCTGTCAGGAATCTCTCTTTACTTTTGTATTCCTGCAGTGCCTCTTTTATTATTTCCATCTGGCTTTGTGAGTTTATTGCCACCACTTTCCAATTCTCTATCCCTTTTTCCAATTGGGTTAGTTTTTCCTGCAGAGAAATTTTATTTTCTTTACAGGTAGTTAGGCGGAGGTAACTGTTATTACATGCCTCCCATAATAGCCAAATAGCTGCTGCGTCTCGTTTGGCAGCACTAGAAGGTTTGTACATGAGGATGTATTGAGCCAATCTATCCTCTAGGTCTGATATAGTACAGACATCTACAAGGACTTGTTCAGTCCATGGATTATGTCCATATCTTTGGAGGACTTGTTTGAAAGGTGTAATTTCTCTAATGAAAGCGGAGGCTGGAGCTCCCTCCGGTTTCATTCCTCCCTCCATACCTGCTTTACCCTGTTTTTTCTTTAACATTCTAACAAATTTTTAATTTTTCTATCACTCCTGATTTTATTCAGTGCTTAATCTATGCTTTTTCTTCCCTGCTACCTTCTCGGAGGCCAGCAGGTCTGGTTAACCTGTTTCTCCCTGCTACCTTCTTGGAGGCCAGCAGGTCCGGTTAACCTGTTTCTCCCTGCTACCTTCTCGGAGGCCAGCAGGTCTGGTTTAATCTGTTTTTCCTGCTACCTTCTCGGAGGCCAGCAGGTCCCCTGCTACCTTCTCGGAGGCCAGCAGGTCTGGTTTAATCTGTTTTTCCTGCTACCTTCTCGGAGGCCAGCAGGTCCCCTGCTACCTTCTCGGAGGCCAGCAGGTCTGGTTTAATCTGTTTTTCCTGTTACCTTCTCGGAGGCCAACAGGTCCCCTGCTACCTTCTCGGAGGCCAGCAGGTCTGGTTTAATCTGTTTTTCCTGTTACCTTCTCGGAGGCCAACAGGTCCCCTGCTACCTTCTCGGAGGCCAGCAGGTCTGGTTAACCTAATAGAAATGCCTAGCTCACTAGAGCTGGCGGTGTGCACACCAATATTTACAATAACTGAGGTTTTTTACCAATATTCCCCCTTTCGCAATTCTCCACCAAAATGTTGTACCAATAAAATAAAAACCAGCAGGATCTTATTAAAGGGAAAAAGGCAAAATACCACATTTATTGTGAATACAGAAAGAATCATAGTAAGCAGTTAGTTACAGCTGTAACATTCCATTCAATCTCATCTTTATCCACACATTCATTCCTATACATACACACACACACACACAGGTTCTGCAAGGTTGTTATCATAGTAAGCAGTTAGTTATAGCTATAACATTCCATTCAATCTCATATTTATTCACACATTCATTCATACACACACAGGTTCTGCAAAGTTGTTATCATAGTTACCAGCCTTAGAGTTGCTCATGCCAAGCCACTGGCCAGGTGGCCTGGACATGAGGAGGGAGCAGGGCCTTGTCAGATGCTCATATGATGCTCCTGGAAGTTGGTTTGCAGAATCAGACCCCAAAGTTCTTACTTTTTAGAGTCTATTTTTATAGGAATTTCTTCCTATGCCAGTCTATGGCTCCCAGAGGCCAATACCTTCGAATTGTGTCCACACTAACCCTAATTCGAAACGGCGATGTTGATTTCAGCGCTAATCCCCTCGTTGGGGAGGAGTACAGAAATCGGTTTTAAGAGCCCTTTATGTCGAAAAAATGGCTTCGTTGTGTGGACGGGTGCAGGGTTAATTCGGATTTAATGCTGCTAAATCTGACATAAACTCGTAATGTAGACCAGGCCTTTGTAACCTACTGGTCCATGTGCATTACACAGCCCTCTTGGTGCCCAATTCGCAGAGGATATGAGTCTGTTACAACCCACAGAACCTGACTCTTTAGCTGAAGCTGTGGCAGCTTTTGCATTTAGCTCTGGAGGTGCCTAGTGGTTGGCCAAGCTGGTGGCTGTCACACTAGCAAAATACTATAATCTATTTAAGTTTTCATAAGGAGATTGTTTCTTATTATATTCTAGAATCACTTAGAGGTCCCAGGATGCTACTTACTTTACTTACACTAAGACAGTTCTGGCCCCAAAGAGCTCACATTCTATAAAGACAACACAGTCAAGGATGCAAAGAAATATTATTATTTCCATTTTACAGATGTGGAATTGAGGCACAAAATTACTTAGCCAAAGTCACAAGGGAAGTCTATGGCAAACATGGGAATTAAACCCATAAGATCCCAGGCCTTATCCACAAAACCATCCTTCCTTCTTTCAGGCTTAGCAACAAATAAATAATTTAAAAACAGCATTAACAACCTCAGACAAGCTTTGGAGCTTTATAAATGCTAATGCTATAACTATTAAAGCCTCGTGTCAGGTCATTTTAGGCC
Organism: Chelonia mydas; assembly: GCF_015237465.2. Lineage (NCBI taxonomy): Eukaryota > Metazoa > Chordata > Testudines > Cheloniidae > Chelonia > Chelonia mydas. The sequence goes on along the minus strand of NC_057853.1, from coordinate 18,415,293 downwards.
CAAATGTAGGTTTTCTTTACAAACAAAAATTTCAATAAAAACATTTGTCTTCATTTCACGAAAATGTTAAAAGCTTTTAGTTTGGATTTAAACCTTGGACAAACCCAAACACTGTGTTATTGCATGAGAACCAGAAAGAGAAACCAGCAAGTAGTTTTCATTGTCCAAACTGAGTGAAATGCAAAAAGTAAATAAAATTAATGGGGAAAAAAAGTTAGTTTAAAATTTTTCACTTATAATCTCAGGTGTTGTTAGTAGCTTAGACAAAGTTATCTGTGCCTTTTCTAAGTCTACATGCTACATAACTATTGTTTATTTGTATTGTGATAATGCCTAGGGATTCCAGTTATGGACCAGGGCCTCACCCCTGTGCTAGGCATTGTACAAACACACAAAAAACACAACAGACTCAGGTTCACTTTTCCAATCTGTTGTTTTGCTGGTCTCAGAGCACTGCACAGACAGTGATTTTAGCCCTGGGGATGGGAGTACATGATGAGAAGATTGCCTTTGCAAAGCACACTGAGGTGGCCTTGATGCACTGCTCAGTTCCTCTAATTACCTCCTAATAGATCATCTTCTTCACTAATAAGTTGTCCAGAATAAAGGAGCACTGCTTTCAGCAATTTACAATCATGTTACACTTTCCCTGCAGGGCTGCAGATTAATGTAAATGGGTCTTTTTGGCTTTTACAGCTCGTGGGGTACAATATAAGCTCTTAGATAGCATTTTTCATCTGAAGATCCGAAAGCACTTTACAAAGGAAAATAAGTATAATTCTCAACACTTTACACATGGAGAAATTGAGACAGAGAAACATTAAATGATTTACCCAAATTCCCCAAGTTGATCAGTGCGAATACCAGGATTAGAAGTGCCTAACTCCCAGTCTATTGGTCTCTCCCCTAGACTGCACTGTCTCCTAGGGGCAAGGACTATTCTGCAAACATCATCTTAAGGTCCCGCTGTTGTATCTTAAGTTGCATCTTACCCCTTCACATCCGTCAGAGACCTTCCCTCCTTTTAACTGATAACTCAAAACATTCCCCCTCCCCTACAAAAGGATTTCTGTTATGACCGCTATTTGCCTCCACATTTATTTCTTCTTCCATATATATATTTTTGGTGTTAGATGCCCAGTAACATCATATTTTATTATAGGAGGGAAGTGATTTTATTATATATTATTGACCCCCTTCTTGTTATTGCAGTGCTCTGAGTCCTTTGAGAGTAAGGATCAGGATTAAAAATTTAGTTATTATAGCATGACAATCTGTGACCATCTAGGGTTTCACATTTGCAATTATTCTGCACACAATAGTCACAGAAATCCCAATTATTGATTGGTTTGAGATGCAAAAGGGTAAAACTCTGTTTTAAGAACCAGCAGATTTCAAGTTTATTTAGAATCCAGGAGACTTTTCCTCCTGTAAGCTCTGAGCAGCTGCATGGAAGCTCATTGCAGAACTGGGGCCTTACAGGTAGCAATTTTGAGAAGCAATTGGAGCCTTACAGACAGCAATTTTGAGAAGCTAGCCTTTCAGATGCTAACTATGGTGTCCTAACAACTGGAAGAAACTTTCAACAGTTATTTAAAAAATTGGGAGTTAAGGGTCTAGTTATACTCATGACTTTCAACCAGTAGTAGAGAATAGGGTGACCACTGACCAGGTGTCTGGTTTTCGACCAAAACACCCGGTTCAAAAGGGATCCTGATGGCTCCGGTCAGCACTGCTGACCAGGCCGATGACTGTCTGGTTGGCAGCTCCGCACAGTGGGGCTGGCAGGCTCCCTACTAGCCTTCACACTATGCAGCTCCTGGGAAGCAGCCGGCATGTCCCCCCCTCTCGCTCCTACTTGTAGGGGCAGCCAGGGAGCACTGCACACTGCCACTGCCCTCGCAGCTCCCATTGGCCAGAAACCGCAGCCAATGGGAGCTGTGGGGGCAGCACCTGCAGACAGGGCAGCGCCTCCATGTAGGAACCAGAAGGGGGTACATGCCGGCTGCTTCTGGGAGCTGCTTGAGGTATGGGCCTCCTGGAGCCTGCACCCCTGACCCCTTCCTGGGCCCCAACCTCTGCCCCAGCCCTGATCTCCCTTCTGCCCTCCAAACCCCTCAATCCCAGCACAGAGCACCCTCCTGCATCCCAAACCCCTCATGCCCACCCCAGAGCCCATACCCCCAGCTGGAGCCCCCTCCACACCCCAAGCCCCAGCTCTGATCCCGTTCCCGCCCTCCAAAACCCTCAGTCCCAGCCCAGAGCACCCTCCTGCACCCCAACCCCCTCATCCCAGCCCCACCCCAAAGCCCAAACCCCCAGCTGGTATCCTCACCCCCCCCCACCCCAACCCTCTGCCCCTTCCCAGAGCCCCCTCCTGCACCCTGAACCCCTCATTTCTGGCCCCACCCCAGAACTCACACCCAGAGCCCATATCTCCTCCCAATCCCCTGCCTGAGCCCGGAGCCCCCTCCCATACTCCAAACCCCTCGGTCCACCCCTCAGCCCCCTCTTACACCCCAAACTCATCATCCCTGGCTCCACTCCAGAGCCCTCACTCCCAGCCAGACCCTCACTCCCTCTCACACTCCAGCCCCCTGAGCCAGCCAGGTGAAAATGAGCAAGTGAGTGAGGGTGGGGACAGCGAGTGACAGAGAGAGGGGGTGATGGAGTGAGTGGGGAGAGGGGCCTTAGAGAAGGGGTAGGGCCTCTGAGGAGGGGCGGGTCAAGGGTGTTTGGTTTTGTGGGAGTAGAAAGTTGGTAACCCTATTAGAGAGGCTAGTGGATGCTGGCCAAATGTTAAAAATATTTGGAGCTGGGGTTTTGGTTCAGCTGATTATAAAGATGAGTTCCAAATCCCTATGTTTTTAGCCAGATGTGAACTTCCAATAAGTTTGAGGCTGTTTCAGTTGAGATTTTGGCCTATCTTGAGCAGTATGGCTGGACCCTGTGCACTGTAACTCACCTGTTAGTTCATACCAGCTCTAACCCACTGGTGCTGCTCTCTCCAAGACATTGAGTTAATGGGAATAGGACAGCAAAACAAGCAGTTTAGGGCTTGCCAGTGTGTTAAATTGTTCCTGATTAACTGTTCTATGGTTCAGCTAAACAGGAAGGAGGCATTTTTATTCCAGACTCAGTGTCCACAGCTGGAGTTAATCAGGAACAACTCCCTGTGGTAGGGCTGCCACCTGTCTGGTTTTTGGCTTCTGTGTCTGGGTAATGTAATAGGCAAGCCCTTTAATCTGGGAAAAGGGGCAGCTGCCTGAGGTGGCTGGTCCGTTTTAAAGGCAAAATGGGAAATCTAGCAGGAGTTGCTATTTGGCCCCCTGGGAAGTTTGGGGTCACTGCGTGGGCTGTTTTAGGAATGAATGAGATTCCCCCTCGATGAAGTGAGCCGTAGCTCACGAAAGCTTATGCTCAAATAAATTGGCTCGTCTCTAAGGTGCCACAAGTCCTCCTTTTCTTTTTGCCCCCTCCCTTGGTGTCATTAACTTAATACTGGAGAGTGGTATGCTCCCCACAGGCTAGAGAGCAACTGGCGCTGGAGGAGCTACGCCTGCCCGCAGGCGGCACTGAGCTGCGAGGGCAAGGCAGCAGGACAGGTTTTGAGCGCAGCAGGGCCTGAGAGCTGGCAGTGGGTAAGGAAGCGCATCCCGCGGGGGTGAGTGACCGCACTGAGCGGGGCGTGTGGGCGAGCTGGGCCTGAGCGGCAGGCGGAACCTTGGCGTGACGGGAAGAAGAGCGTGGGGCTCATGTTCCCGACCGGGGTGGCTTCATCGCCGGACCGGGAGCTGCCACGTCTGAGAACCGCCGGCTGCAGCCGCAGGAGCCCGGCCCGGCCTAGCCCGCAGCCAGAGCAGCGTTAGCGCCGCCGCCATGGTAAGGTTCCCGCGAGCGGCTGATTTCCACCGGGAGGGAGACAGTGCCCCAGGGCCTCGACCTCCCTGTATCTGCGCGGGCCGATCAGGTCCATCCTGGGCCCCCTGCCTGCCCTGGGCTTCCCACGGGCGGGCCCTTCTCGCCTCCCCCCCGGCCACTGGCGGGGGGTGTCTCCCCCGCTTTCACACTGGCCCGAAGTGAGGACGGGCCCCTCGCTTCCTCGTCAGCCGTAGGCTCGAGAGCTCCCACCTGCAGGGCCCTGGCCGGGTGATGTCTCCATGCCCCAGCAGCTCCGGTTCAGTAGTTCCCCTGCCCCCTTATACCCGTTTACCCTGTTGTGTGATGGTAGCAAATCAGAAACATCGCGGGAGCAGAGTGTAGGATAGAGAAGATAAATCTCTTGTTTGAAGAGGCAGCAGAAGTGTAGCCCCAGGGGCTGCTGCTCGTGGCTGTTCCACAAGCTACAGTGCCTCCTTGGAAGATACATAAGCTTTAACAGCCACATTGGGCTTTGACATGTGATACATGCCTGCTATATACCTAAGACTTGATCGGCATTACCAGCTTATGTTGCTATAACCACGTCGCTCAAAGGTGTGGAAAATCCACACCTCTGAGTGACGTAGTTATACTGACCTAACCCCCATTGTAGACCCTGCTATGCCGGCAGGAGGGCTTCTCCCATTGACATAGCTCCTGCCTTTCGCTTAGGTGGATTAACTATGCCGACAGTAGCAGCTCTCCTGTTGGCGTAGTCATGTCTTCACTGAAATGCAGCAGCTGCACTGGTTCAGCACTGTAAGTGTAGACACGTCCTTCTATAGCGCTTTACACCCTGGGGGTGTTTGGTATCATTAACCCTGTTTCACAGACTGGAGAACTGTAGTTTACAGGTGAGGTACAGAGAGGTGAAGTGACTTCTTTGTAGCCTGTTTGCCTGAACTGGAGTAAAAACTCTGGAGCTCCGGCCCCTTATTTTAGCTGCTGCCTAGTGGTCTTGTTGCCTTCTTACAAAAGGACTGTTAGCAAGATGCAGAATAGATGCAAAAAGGCTGACCTTGCCAACCAAACAGGATTCGTTGGTATTCTGAAGTGAGCAGTGCCAGGTGAATGAAGTCAGAATGTGGGGAAGTTCTGCATTCTGAATGTCTGGTGAGGGTATCCTCTTGTCCTTCATCCCCAAAAAGTTTACTAGAGGGACTGAACAGTTCAAGGGATTGATGGATACAATCCTTTACTTCTGCATTGCTTCATCAAGTCCAGTCTGGCTAAGGAGCTGAAATAACTAGGAGCTGATGGCTGTTCAGGTGGGTCCTGTGAAATGAGTTAGGTTTCAGTCCAGTTTCCAGTCTCTTTGCACTGACACACATTTGTTGACAGCCTCAGCAAAGACTAGTCAGGGAGATCAAGCTGTCCTTCCTTCTCTAGATGTGGTTCTTCCAGGACAGAGGCTAAAAATATTGGTAGGGTACTGTGTGGAGGATTGCATTGCCAGAGCCTGGGCTTTCACTCTTTTTCATAAATAAAAGAGAGGACTTCATTCTCCGTGGAGGGCCAAGTCAGTGCCAAATTCACTTACCAAAACCCAGAACAAAGCATGCCTATTTGTACTTTTTCCACCTTAACAACAACATTTGTAAAGATAAACTAAGATTGACCTGAAATGAAGTTCTTATTGAATGGAAATGGGTTATATCCTTAGTGAAGCATAGGTGATTACATCTTACCTAGGTATTTTAATATAAATTTGCCTCTGGTTAAACTATGTTAGTTTCTGTCTCCAGGTTGGCATTTGCACTAAATATAAATTATTTTTCCCCACGCAGGTGTCAGTAATTAACACTGTGGACACCTCTCATGAGGACATGATTGTAAGTATTTTAGTTTTTAAAATAAAAACTGAGGGCTTTTTTCTTCAGTAAAGCAAAACTGTTTTAATTTTGTTTTTTTAAGTGTAGTAGTGGGGAAAATTCTGCTCCCAGTTACCTGTGCAATCCCAATTACTTCAATGAGGTTATCCTTAAGGCACCTCCTAGTGACAGCTTGAGTGAACATGTAGTAGAGGTAAGGGGATGTGTTACAGCTTTGGATGGAAAAAAGCAAAAGCCTTGAAAGCTGTTAAGCCTATTTCATTTGGTGATGGCTAGGGAAGTTGAGCTGGTTGAGGAAGGAGAAACAATTTAGAGCTCTCATTGTAATGTCTGGGACCTGCTGCTGTGAAACAAAAAAAAACCCCCAACCCTAAGAACGTAGGCTGTTGCTTAGAGAAGTTGGAAGAATGAAATTGAGGAGGATTAATGTGTACATGCCTACTTAGATAGGGAGTATAATGGCACTTCAGAATGTGAGTCTTCCACTGAAAATACAAGGGCCTTTTCTCGATAACTCTGTACTTCTTTGGTGCTTTATATGGAAGGATCTCAAAATGACTTACAAACATTGATTAATGAAGCCTCTGGGTACACAGGTGAGGTAGGTCAGTATTTTTTTATTTTACAAAGAGGAAAGCTGAAATAAATAAAATTAAGCAACTTGCGCAGGGCTAGAGAGTCAGTGGCAGAGAGTGAACCCCAGAGTACCAGCTTCCTGTCTCTTGCTATAACTACTAGACACTACTACTTTTTACTATAGTGGAATGATATACCCAAGTCATAGAGAAGTGTAAAATACTTTTAATATCTGTATTTTAATAGCTAACTCTTTTGAGAAAATAAGAAAATATCTCTGGGAAATGAAATGATTTATATGAATAAGATCATTTATAAGCTTTTTATCCTACTGCTCTGACTTGGTAAACAGTTCACAATTGTTACAGCTACTTTTAAAGCATAAAATCCATAATATTTATTAATGCAGCAAGAGTATGCAGATGTTAATGGAAGTCTCTGTTACCTTCCAGCATGATGCTCAGATGGATTATTATGGTACTCGATTAGCAACCTGCTCCTCTGACAGATCTGTAAAAATCTTTGATGTAAGGAATGGAGGGCAGATCCTCATAGCTGACCTGAGAGGGTGAGTACATTAAATGAAAAATAATCTCATGTAACTAATCAATGGATTATTGGCATGACAATGTCTGGTGGGATGATATTGGAATCATTATTATTATTTATGCAGGATATTATCACAACACTAATGAACTATAAATTCCTTTATTAAATCAAAAGACCAAATGGTATTTATATAGTTGCTCCAAACATGCCTAAAAAGTGTAAATAATAAGCAACTTACCACATCCAAACAGTAACAAAACATTTATAAGCATTTGATCAAAATTCTTACAAATGGGTTAAACCCAGTGGGACTTAGACCCATATTGGTTGGCTCCAGCATGGTCAGGCAGGTATTAGTAATGGAACGCTTTGAGTTTACTTTTTATACCCTTTAACAAACAAGAGGTGTCACTGCCAATTACTGACTTCAGCTAAAAAAAACAATTTGAGACAGTTCACCCTTATTTTCTAGTCTTAATCCAGAGAAGATTTACAGCCTTTCCTCTCTACCGCTGACAAACAGGTTTTTGTTTTGTTTTTCTCCTTTGCACCTGGGGTCACACAGGCCCTAATTTTTGAACTAACATTGGCATGTGGGGTGAGAAGATCTGTGTTGGCTTTTAGGACAGGTTCTGTTTGTCTTATTGCATCAGACATCCTCTGTACTTCATTGCTTCTGGCCTTTAATTTCTTTCATGCTCTTTCTTTTACTTGCTAGTTAGGCCTTTCTTTACAACACATATTTCTTTAACCAGACTTAAGTTAACTTTTTAATTTTCTAATTTTATATTTATTCTACAGGTGCGTTTTTTTTTTTTTTTTAAATGATGTGCATAATAATTCACACCTGCACTATGCAGTGTGCACTATAGATTCCTCCTGGGAAGTAGTTACTCTGGCTGGCTGTCTTTAAACTTTCCTTGTATTACTGTGAGTGGAGAAAGCAAGCAAGTTAAAAATAACTTGATGCTTTTCAACCTTGACATCTCTGGTATTCTAGAAATAAATATGCACTCTTAGTAGCTAGTGTGTGAATGAATATTTGGGATTTTATCTTAACCAATGCATCCAAGTTGCACCCTTCATTGCTCTCCCACTTTCATCTTGACACTACAAAAGTGTCTGGTGGTCATTATTTGAGGGGGGGGGAAATTGCTTTGCAATTTGCCTGCTGTGAAACAGGCAAGATTGAAAGGGGTTTCTCCTCTTCAAATGCCATGCTTTCCTTATCTTTCCCAACTAATGTTGTTTGTTTCTTATAGCCACGAAGGTCCTGTGTGGCAAGTTGCCTGGGCTCATCCCATGTATGGAAATATTCTGGCCTCGTGTTCCTACGACAGGAAAGTTATTGTCTGGAAGGAAGAAAATGGCACTTGGGAAAAGACATATGAGTACACTGGGCATGACTCCTCGGGTACGTGGAGTGTTCTAACCGTGTAAATGGGCAGAGGAGATCAAGTTGTATCTTAATCTTTTTGTTCATCTGTCATATAACAATGTGTATGTTTGACAGTCTTGGGTGTTGGAAGGTGACTGGGGTTTAAAATTTTAATGTCATTTTTATGAAATAAGGGGGAAAAAGGACCATTTCATAAAATACCATCTTAAACTGGCATGGAGAAGAGTTCTACAGTATAGTGCTTCCTTCCCTATGTGGCCAATCTCGGGCTTGATAGTTCATTATATATAACATGAACATCATATGAAGGGCATTGTATGCTATGAAATGTGTCACAACAATGGATACCTAACTGAACAAGCTTACAGGCATATCATGCTAGATGGGTATAATACAGCACGCTACAAACAGATTGGTATATGGTCACTATAGCGGGAATGCTTTCAGAGTAGGTGGGGTTGGTTTACAGTGCTGCTTTTTTTATAAAGAGGCTGTTCTGTGAGAGTGGCAGGCCTTTCTGGATCATCGGTCTCCCTTTTTAAAAAAAAACAAACCCCCACAAGACCCTGGGTTGCTGTGCTCAGCCTCCTGAGGAAGAGTGAAAAAGATGTAGGCGCCCCATCCTGCTGCTTCATGTATTGTCAGCTTAGCTTGAGTAAGGACTGCTGTATCAGGTCTTTGGTGTGTACGTCTCTCTTTATTGGGCCAACTGAGCTGCTGTTGGATAGCATGAGGTACTTGCTTCTAGGGCTGAGCCTGACTGAAGCCTGCACTGAAGGTTTAAGATTCCAATTCTTTAACAGAATATGACTGTAGACTTACAAAAACTACAAATTAGTGCATTTTGTGGTGTTGGGGGCATTTTTGGCTGAAGAGGTCTCTGTGCATACATCCATCACCTCCCCCTAGGGATCATCACAAGAAGTTTGTGGCAAGGGGTCACACTAGTTGTGTGCTGGCCAGAATCTCTCAAGTACTCTTCTCTGCCAACACTGAACACAGTCTCTGCATCACTCCCATTCCTGGTAGGAAGGAACAGGGTTTTGGAACCTGAAGACCATAATTATGCACAGTAGTATGCTGTGCTCCCATTAAGTACTCACCTGGCACAAATGAATATGGTTTAAAGCAAAATAGCTGTTCGTTTTTCCTCTGAATCTGATGTTGATGCCTATAACTCAGTTCCTGGCTCTGTTTTGGGGGTCTCAGCTGTCACAGAAGAAACTCAGGATTTCAAGCTATTCTTAAAAATGCTGCAGGTATTTTATTATCTTCAATAAGGACCCCTAAGCTGATTAAAAAGGTAACTTACTTCATATTAGTGCCTTACTTGTGGCTTCCAAAGTGTCATACTAGTCAGTCACCAGAGAGTAATCCAATCTTCAATATGTTTCTGACAGTGAATTCCGTCTGCTGGGCACCACATGACTATGGCTTGATCCTGGCCTGCGGGAGCTCTGATGGGGCCATTTCATTGTTGAGCTACACAGGCGATGGGCAGTGGGAAATCAAAAAGATCAGCAATGCGCATACTGTAAGTGTATTTCTATAGCTCCGTGAACATGCACGTTGCTCTGTAGGCATATTGTTGCTGCCCCAAAGGGCTTACAGTCTAAGTCAAGACAGAGAACAGTGAAGTGACACACACTTGGTGAGGAGAGGAGGTTTCCCAAGATGAAACATGACAGAGTTTTTGTTAAAAGTAAAATATAAGTGGGAAGCTGTTGTACATTGTGGACAGTAAAACAGAATGGAAATGAGAGATGACTGCAGTGCCAGGTCTGCCCTGTGACCTCAAATGCTGCCTTTAACAATAGTCATTCAATGCTGCAGCACTGTGCAGCTTTACCTTGTCTTAGTAAAAACAGAAGTTGATTTATGTAGCCACTTGCATGTGAAAGGTGTAGTTTTTGTCCACTTAACTTTTTTTTTCCCCTCCCCCTCTCTGCCCTCCTCAGTAATGGTTGTGCTGTTGTGTTGTGTTGAGACTAGACCATATCTGGTCTGCTTGCTCATCAGATCTCAATACAGCATTGTGTAGGAAACGTAGGTTCAGGAGTCATCCCTGGATGCTTGCTGCCCTGGAGCAGTATGGAAGGTAGAGATAGTATCTCTCGTAACCCCAGCATCTTTAAAGAGTAAGAAATCTAACAGTGAAATTCTGTTCTTGCACAGATCGGCTGTAATGCTGTTAGCTGGGCCCCTGCAGTTGTACCAGGAAGCCTTATAGACCAGCCATCTGGCCAAAAACCAAATTACATCAAAAGATTTGCATCGGGTGGCTGTGACAACCTCATCAAGATTTGGAAGTAAGCATCCCCACTGTCTGAATTAGAGACTTTGTTTCTTTCCTCTTCCTGTAAAAGGGAACAGTTTCTTTGCTGATCTCCCAAATAACCTTTATATGCCATCGTTGGTATCTCATATAACGTTTTAAGTAATTCCATGTTGCCTTCCATGCTTTAAAAGCTTTTCTCTTAACAGTTCCATGACTTTTGCATCCTATTGCATTTATTATGGTGGTTAAAACTCAACACAATCCTGCTTCACTTTATATTTTGAGAAGGAAATATACTTTGAACTGGGCTGTGCCCGAAGTTGTTGGAATATAATTCCAACTCTCTTGAGCCAAGAGGTGTACAGACCATGGAAACTGAATTCTCGTCCCTAGAGCAACTGTCCCTTCAAGTCAGGCCTGTGTTACACTGAGGGGGAGAAGAAGGGGATGTCTGTTGCCAGCATTATGGATAAATCCGACACCCTCTCAGGAGTATTGAATACATTACAGACTAATACCTTCCAAAATGGGAGGGGTTGTTGCTGCTGCTCCTTTCTTTGCATGAATATGTCTTACAATCTCTTCAGAGAGGAAGATGGCCAGTGGAAGGAAGAACAGAAGCTGGAGGCTCACAGTGACTGGGTCCGAGATGTAGCCTGGGCTCCCTCCATAGGTTTGCCAACAAGTACCATTGCCAGCTGTTCACAGGTAAGACTCTCATCCGTGAGAAACATGCTGGCTCTGACAATGCCCCCCACTTCAAGATTGCTGTGCTGTATGAAAGGTAATCAAGTAGGAGAGATAATACAGCTTTTTCATCTCTAACCAGTCATCATGCCAATCCATTGTTCTAGGATGTTGTGCCCCATCTGTACTTAGCTGTCCTAGGCTTCCACTACTTCCCTTAAGAAATCTCTACAGAGTTTGAGCTCGGATGCTTAACAGACGTAATATTTGACGAGAGTGAAGGAGTAGATCAGTGCAGCAAAGACAGCCATTTGATAGAGAAAGGAAAAGTGGGTACAGGAGTCCCATTATGAAGTGTGGTTCTAAGCTGAAAAGCTCTTAATGACTTGGGATCTAACTTGCCCATTTCACAAATAAAAATATTTTTTCCCTAATTGCTAGCCCTGCAAACAACCTGAGATTTGAGGGTCCAGTCCTCCTTTCAGGTTCCTATAGCCTCAGCAGTAATAAAGATTCTCCAATTGGTATTTATTGAACAGTTCCATTGCTGTATGTGCCAGAGAACTAGCTCGCTCTTGTGTGGCTGTGTTGGCTTTGTAAGACTGGCAGAATAAAAAGTAACAAGAACATATTTATGGCAGAAAATTCAGCTGATGTGACCCAGAATGCTCAGAGAGCAGATCTCTTGAGGAGGGATATGTCAATATCTATATAGCTACTTTTCTGACCTGAACGGCACTTTAATGTTTCTGCATTTTTCATTTAGACCTCTTAGAAAAACCAAACCTGTCCAGAACTGTTGTCATGGTGTTTTTAAACAATTGCACATAAAATGACTATCTTACAGATTATGTTGTTGCTGCTTTTTGAAGTGAGCAGAGTGCAGCTATAAAGCCCAGATAATCTTGTTTCAGTATTGCAATATGCCACCATTGGTTCTACAGACTTGTTTTGCTTTTTCTCAGGATGGCAGAGTGTTCATCTGGACTTGTGACGATGCCTCTGGAAATTCATGGTCACCAAAATTGCTGCACAAGTTCAATGATGTAGTGTGGCACGTTAGCTGGTCTATTACTGCAAACATTCTTGCTGTGTCAGGAGGAGACAACAAAGTGAGTGCTGTGGCTTGAACTTTGCATGTGGCTCTTCTCAGTAGAGCTAACTGATGGAGCACAATGCTAACTTAAGCGCTGAACTGTTAGGTGCTTTTCCAAATTCTCAGTTGAGCCATATCAAGAACATGACTTCTGGTGTAGGCTCCAGTCCAGCATGAAGGGCTTTCTTCATTCTTGTCTCTAGTGGATGTACAAGCCAATTCTCTTAACAAAATACTTTAAAGGCAATTTGAAAATAAGATTCTCTTTTTCAGTGAGAGAGTTAAACATCTGATTTTTAAAACACTAGAGAGCTAAATTTTTTTGGAGTATTTTGAAAAATACAATCCTTCCAGTGCACATTCACTTTGAGTAGGGGTGTAGTTAGTTAGAATTTATTCTGGAGAGAATTGCACTGTCCAGATTCTGCTGGTCAGTTAACCAGCAACCCTGACTTAACTGAGATGGTCAGCAGTAGCATCACACAGAGAGGACTACCTTGATCTGGGAATTCAGTCTCTTGTATTAGGTTTCATTTTTCACATTACCAGTCACACGTGAATCTTAGTGAGGTGTTTTAAGTATTCTAGTGCTACCTATTTCTTGTACATTACCTTTCCTGTTCTCTTCATCAGAAAGGCCAAACTCCTGTTCAACTACTTAGGACTGACAAACTGCAGTGCTTTCTGGGGTATGGAAATGCAACATTCTGTGGGATGCAGTATAATTAGAATTGTGGTCCAGTATTGTTTGATGGCAGGTGGAATAAAACTTCAGTTAGTGTCTTATGTAGGATATTAACATACCATCCCTTCCTTGTGCAGTTATAACCGTCAGAACTTATGAAATTAGGATGTCAGTCATTGTCTGGGTTGAGAGCATTATGAAGAACCTTTTATCATTAGGTGTGATCATATCAAGAGATGACTGGAATCAGCAATATGCAGAGGCGTTTTTAAAAAGTGTATGAAATGAACAATGGTGGGGAAAGACCATGTGGTGTACAGTGAACTCCAAAAGAGGGGAGGGGAAGAGTACTGGTATTTTACTAAGGCTAATACTTCTCCTTCCTGATCTGTTTTCAGGTCACTTTATGGAAGGAATCAGTAGACGGACTGTGGGTGTGCATCAGCGATGTCAATAAGGGCCAAGGAGCAGTGTCTGCTATTACAGAGGGTCAGCAGAACGAACAATGACAGATGGATTTAATAGCACACTAGTTGCAACGCAAGGAGATTAATCACTTAACATGATTTATATGACCCTTCTAGATATATGAAAATCTGATGAACATCCTGTAACCGTTAATGGTAAAAGCTACAAACGCAGTATTGATCATCAGCCTTAATGTCAGTTTTCTGAAATTGAAGATGAACTGTAGAGCAAAATATTGTGCCCTGTGCAGTTCCTTTCTGATGTGTAATCAGAACCTCCCTTCCTCTACATGATCAGGGTCTGACTTGTTCTTTTTGCTGGAGGACTTTGGCTAACTCAATTGAGGACATCACAGATAAGTACTGAAACTTGAGCTGTGGCTCTCCTGGTGGAAAGGAGCCTCTGACCAAGGCTCAACATCCCCTTCTTCAGAGGAGGGCTGGGAGAGCTTTCAGCTTGAGCTGTGCTCTCCCCACTCAAGTACCCTAAAGACTTGCCAGAGTCCTTCACCAAAAGAGAATCCAATCCTGATACCTAGTGAAAACAACTTGGGGGTAAGACGAAGGACCACACAGAAACTACCTTCATATGGAAAGTAGCAGTGAAGTGTACAAAGGTATTATCGCTTTACAATTTGCCTTTACATTTGGTTGAAAGTTCTTATTTAAAAATTTCCCAAATCTTCAAAGCTATTAATTTTAAACTATTTCTTTTTTAGACACTTTTGTGTACTGTACCTCAGGTGTTTTTTGGTTTCAATAAAAATGGAATAAAGTCCTATTGGTTACAACCCTGGTGTTCTGTGCTAACTCCTGAGAAATAATATGTAGCTCTCATAATCAGCAAATCTCAAAGCTCTTTACAAAGGAAGTCAGTATTATTATCCCCATTTTACAAATAGGGAAACAGAGGCACAAGTTGGGGAAGTGACCTGCCCAAGGTCACCCAGCAGGCCAGTGGTAGAACCAGGACTAGAACCCAGCTCTCCTCAGTCACAGTGCTCTTTTTGACTAGGCCACCCAGCCTTTTGTTTGCAGTGGTTTTACCATGAGTGTCTATCCAGCGTCCAGTTAGCCATTCCCCACTCATGTCCCTTTCTTTTATTGCAAAAAAACCCCCTCAGATTTGTGACCAGCAGTAACATCAGGTGGCTGCTGGAGACCCTTCCTGATGTGCTCAAGGGCATATGCTGTACTGCCCTTAATAACTGGGGGACTGTGGCAGTTCTGATAAAGCCTTGAGCAAGGAACTAGAATAAAACTTGTTCTCTTGGCATGCTCTAGTGCAGCTATCAGCATTGGGTATCTCGCCCTCCTAATATTATCTTCTCTGGTCTTCACTTGATGTAATGTGGGTCATCAGGGGAGAAAGCACTAAGAAGAAAACTCAACAACTGAAGCTTGCTCACCTGGCTTTGGTTAAAACCCTAACCCTTTGCTGGAGTGAGGTATATTTTACCATCACACAAGTTTCATTATGGATATTTTCAGATGAAAAAGTTGAGAGCAGTTTTCATACCCTTTCTCCATCACCAAGAGGTGCTGCGCTAGGTCTTTGAGCTGTATTTCTGTTTATAGCGGCCCTCCTTTCTTTACTACTTCCCAATTGCACTGAAAAGACATGGCAGAGAGGGACATTGCACACTTACATAGCTGCACTGGGGTGTGTAACGTTCCTTTTTATGTTTAGCTGCACTGTTGGCATATACAAAGAGAAGAAACCGAGTTATCTAAGATCAATATTTGCTGGAACATTAGAGATAAAGCCTTTTTAGAAACAGTATAGCAAAGGAGTATTTCCATTTTAAACTAACACTGACTTATAGCCAAAGCTGATGGGAGTGATATTTTTCCTGTACATGATTTTAAAATACCTTCTTCCTTTTTATGTTGTCTGGTTCTCTGCAAAAACACATGTACTCAGTGTCTGTGCCTCACTCCTCAGGTGTTCAAATGGATTTGTTTTTTAGGAAGCAAACCTTTTTATCCCATAGGCACTCCATGGCTTTAGATCCTCTACCATCAATCTTTCCCCACTAGGATTCTCACCTGCCTATTACAAAAGCATTTTAACCTCTCTCTACCCAAGCCCCTCACCTAATTAGTAAGTTATTCAGGACCCTTGCCATGGACCTTGGCTCCTTACCCAATTAAAAGTGAAAATGTACTGGAATATAAAGCTACCAATTGCAAAGTCTCAAACTATTATTTGTGCTGTGGCTGCCACACAAAACCTTCATAGTCCTGAATTATCCAAAGCAGGGAGTTTGGCAGAAGAAGTTCCTAAGATCCCACAGGTACAAGCACAGAATGAAAGACCCCAGAGGGCACCTCTGATTTTCCAACACCAGGTTTAGAAATGAAAACAAGTTTGCCTTGATTAATCTTACCATTATGGGACTTAACAGGCAAGGTGCTTTCTGAGGGAGCTGCTAGGGCCCAGACTGTTTATAGTTTTAAAGGTCACTAGATCTTGAATTGCAAGTACAGGCATTATGTCCCTAACTCAAAGTGTTTAAGACTGTGGTTAAACTTATGAATTGTAGATAAAATTAAGCACCTTTAAGTACTTTGCTTGAATTGGAATTTATGGACCAGATCTTCAAAGGCATTTAGGCACTTAACTACTATTCCTAAATGCCTTTGAAAATCTGGGACTATATGCCAGGGGTGACCAAATTTACTGACCCTCAAGCCACATGTGCTAACCTTCCCAAGTTCAAAAGCTGCAAGACATGTACAACCTGCCCTGCAGGGCAGTGCCTACTGGGGTGCAGGACTTCACTCTGACATCCCCCTGTGGAGCTAAAACCCTGAGACCCCCCCATATCTGCAAGGCAGAAGCCCTTAGCCCCACCATTCTGTTGCAGGCCAGAAGCCCCAAGCTCCCCTGCCAGTCTGGTAGATGGAGAATTGAGGGCATGGGGCAGGGGGGCCCTTAGCAAGCCACACTTTAACTATAAAAGAGCTGCATGTGGCTCATGAGGTGTGGTTTGGCCACACCTGCTATATACTAACAGCTTCTTATCACATCATCTTTAAAAATACATAATTATGTATAGGTGGTTCCAGTTAGAGATGATCAAAAAATGAGGTTTTGTCAACTGTTTTTTCCTAAGACAAATGTCATTTGATAAAGTTTATCTATGGAAGACTTCACAACAAAATTAAAAAATCCAGCACATGAAAATCAAAATGTTTGAACACAAATAAATGAAATTAAAAATTAAATTATTTTTTTACACTTTTTTCCTGAGGAAGAAGGGGAGGGGAAAAAACTGGTAGTGAGGTGGAAACCTCTCAATCTCCCACCTTCCCCCTCCTGTGGCAGAATGTGAAAAGGACACATTAAAATGAGTTTTGCGACCTTTATTTGTGAAAGTTTGTTTTTGTTTTATATTAAAACCATTACTCATCTTACGTATTTTTTGCTGGTGAATTAATTAATGGGGTGATTATTACAAGCAAAACCTAAGTACCTGAGAGAAGTTTTTTAATCAGTCTGTTTAAACTTTTTAGGTTTTAGCCCTATTTAACTCCAGCTTCTGATAAAACACTTGCAAGAAAAGGTCTCCTGGCTTCTCGCAGTCAGAGGTTTAGAGACACCCCGAGCATGAGATTGCATCCCTGCCCATCTTGGATAATAGCCCCTGATGGACCAATCCTCTATGAACTTTTCTAGTTCACAGAACCCTGTTTGGAACCCTGTTATTCTTTTAGCCACCACAACATCCCATGGCAATGAGTTCCACAGATGGAGCATTGTGTGAAAAAGTATTTCCTAATGTTTGTATTAAACCTGTTGCCTATTAATTTCATCCGGTGACCCCTAGTTTTTGTATTCTGGGAAGGATAAACAGTTCTCTTTTTCCATACCATTCATGATTTTACCAACCTCTACAATATTCCCCCTTACTCATCTCTTTTCTAAGCAGAGCAGCCCTAATCTTTTTATTCTCTCTTCATATGGAAGCCATTCCATATCCCTGATCATCTTTGTTCCCTTTCTCTGAACCTTTTCCAGTTTCAGTATATCTTTTGTGAAAGGGAATGACCAGAACTGGACACAGTATTGAAGGTGTAGGGACACCATGGATTTATAGTGGCATGATGATATTTTCTGCCTTATTTTCTATCCCTTTCCTCATAGTTCCTAACATTGTTAGTGTTTTTGTCCATGGCTGTGCATTTAGTTCAAGTTTTCAGAGAATGATCCACTGTGACTCCAAGATCCCTTTCTTGAGTAGTAACAGCTAAATTAGAACTTGTCATTGGGGAAAAATAATTCCTACTTTATACAATGTGTATTACTTTGCATTTACCAATGTTGAATTTCACAATTCATGTCATTGCCCAGTTACTCAGTTTTGTGATATTGCCATGTAACTTTGGCATCAGCTTTGGATCTAACTATCTTGAATAATTTTTTATCAGCTGCAATTTTGTCACTTCATTGTTCATACCCTTTTCCAGCTCGTTAATGAATATGTAGAACCGCAATGGTCCCAGCAAAGATGCTGTTTCCATTGTGAAAACTGACTATTTAATCCTACCCTTTATTTCCTGTTTTTAAGTAGTTACTGAACCATGAGAGCACCTCCTCTGTTATCCCATGACTACTTGGTTTCCTTAAGAGCCTTTGGTAAGGGACCTTGTCAAAGGCTTTCTGAAAACCCACCACGGATCAGAATAGCAGTCCAGCTAGTCTAGTATCCCATCTCTGACAGCAGCCAGAATCCTCCAGAAGGCATCTGGGGAATAATCTACCCCCTACACAGGTTTCACCTTGATTGCTAGAGGTTAGAGATTGGCTTAAGGTCTGAAGCATGAGATTTAACATCACTTTCAAATTTTTGTCACTAATTATGACAACTCTGTCTATTCTTTATCCCTATAAATATCCCATACCTTTATCAAATTTAATTAAATTCTTGACCATAATGACTTCCAATGTCAGAGTTCCAGATTAATTACCCATTATGTGAAAAAGTATTTCCTTTTATTGATTTGGAATATCCCACCTTTAAATTTAATTGAATGTCCTCTAGTTCTTGTGTTAGGAGATAAACTACAGTTCTAGCTCTGTAGTCTCTAAACCATGTGCTTTTATCATATCCCATGTTTCTCCTGAAGAAAGGAGATGAAATCAGTCTTTTCAATTTCTCTTCATGTGAGAGGTTTTTCCAGGCCTTGGATTACTATTATTCCTCCTCTTTAAATCCCGTTCCAGTTTTGAAAAAGTAAAAAAGAAACACCCTCCCACCCCAGCTATCGAGGGCTGAAAGCTGCTTCAAGTTTGACCCCTCCAGCAAAACAAAGCAAGGCAACATTTGATAAGGTAGAACACAGGCAAAGACCGCGGGGGGGGGGGGGGGGGGGGGGGGGGGGGGGATTTTAAAACAAAACATACAGCTCTCAATTTCATTTTTCCATTATAGGTCACAAACATAGCTTCTTTATATCTTAAGATATGCTCCATTGAACTATACCAGTCCAACTATGCATAAAAGTATTCTTAGGATAATAAAACACTATTTAATCTTTAAGTAAATGGAAAAGTCTTTAAATTAGGCTCTCTTCTTTAAAGAGTCACTACCATAGCCCACAGAAAATCTAATGCAGCAACAGATCTATGCATTATTTTCACTTTCTGTTGATTTTGTCACAATGACATGAGCAGAGCAGGTTTCCAAGGAATTCCAAATACATGTTGGATTGCATTTGAAAAGGTGTTTTATCACAAAACAAATACTCCAGGCACTATATAAATGCTTAACAGCAGCAGCCATATGATGAACAAGAAATCTCAGGTAGGTAGCCTTTGAGACTGCCTTTTTTGTTTTCCTACACACTTCCTCTCTCCTGTCCCCTCTCCTGCAGTTTTATATTTTTCTACTTGTGGAGGGAAATAAGGTAAGTTTCATACAATTTTATTTCTTATTAAAGTAATAAACTCACCTATAAAAGCAGGATCTCTGTAAGATGACCAACTACCCCATATACATCTACCTTTAGTAAACATTACAAATTTATCTGAAATCAGTTTATGAAAAATTGCAGGTTGAATCTGGACTCCAGGAAATAAAAGTGTCACTAAAAAGCATACTAAGTTGTCCTATCTTTATTAAGTTTTCAGGTTTGATACAGTCTATGCCCAAGTCACTCATGTTTCTCAGAAGCACTATGCTGGGAATTCTCCTTATCTGCATTCTCTGGACAGAGACTATTATGGCTGGATCTAGTTTTTTAAGCCCCGAATATCAAAACACACAGGTAAAATTTAGGTATATTTTACTCTTCTTTCAAAACTACTTCCTGAGACAAAATATTTTTTTATAATACTCAGAAAAACCTAACAGACTGCCTCAACTTAAGAAGGTACAAGTTCTGCCAAAGGAAAGGTTTATCCCAATTCCCAGATGAATAACGTAAACCAATAGGGCTGCATCCACAGTAGGAAAATTATACAATTCTGCAGTGGTGGCAACAAAGGGGGATGTTGTAGCGTAGACAAGACTTTGATGACTTTACCACTGTTGTCTGCTTACAGCAAGGTAAGAAAACAGCGTAGACAAAAAACCCTGTCTACGCTACAGCTCCCACCTAATGGAGCTGCCCATATGGTGAATTATGGATTCTAATTTTTCTGTTGTAGACAAGGCCTAATTGTTTGTCTATGGATAAAGTATTTACACTGTGTTTTGGTTACTTTCCAGCAACGAAAGGATCCAAAAAAGCATACAACAAAGTTAAACCGCCGAGCTGCAGAAGGACTTTTGGATGCAGATGCAAGGCAGATAGAAGGAGACAATGAAATAGAAATTAAGGTTTGTATTTTACAGTCAGTTTTTAAGAGGGTTTGTTTTGCATATGACCACATAATACAAAATGAATAGATTGTGATACACAAACGTGGTACAAATCAAAACTACACTGATATCTGATTTGAGAAGCAGTTAGAAAAAGCACTTGAAAATGGTAACCATAGCTAATCTTAAAAAAAAAAATCTAAAGCAGTTTAAAAATTTATTGCAACTGGTCAAACTGCAACCTCCTACTGAAGATTTACTTCCATTTCAAGATACATGTACAATGAAATTTCACTTTGTAGACTTTCTTCGACAGTCTCACACTTTACTGTATTTTGTTTACAATAGCTACACACAGGGTAATTGCTGTTTCTCATGTGTATAGTTATTTCAACCACAAGTCAAGTGGGTGCTTAGTGGGAACAAGTTTTCCTCGTTTTCACAGACCTCAGCTAACACTGTTCCCATGAACGTAATCAGTCTGCAAAGCCTGTTCACCCAATAGAAGAAAAGAATCAAACTCTCTTTAAGGAAACTGTTAAACTGAGCTCTTCTGGTTTGGTGTTTTCATTAGCTTAATGTTCCCTTTGAAATTGGTGTCAAGATAACAGAAGACCAGTACCAGGAGTATGGACAAGTGCTGGAGAAGATCCTGGAGGACATTCTTGCAGAGGACACTTTAGGTACTTCTCCCTCCCACATCCCAACTCCTCTGTGCGGGACTGGTGGGTGGAGAAGAGTGTTCCAAGAACTTTTGCTGGAAGTAAAGGGTATTGTATAACTTAATATATCAAACATTAGGCCAAGATTTCAAGAGCCACTTTGGGTGTCCAATGTGACACTCTGTAAAGGGACCTGATTTTCAGATTGGGCAAATAGGATCCCTCATTGTTTTATTTGGGAATCCAAAAATAGAAGCACCTAACATCAGATTACTTTTGAAAATCTCAGGTTTTTTTATGCCTCCCACAAGCCAACACCTTCATCTCTCTGGCAGTGAAAGAGACCAAAACCAGGGTGGATAAAAATCAATGATTTTTTTAAAGATCATTTTTTTAAAAAAATCTTTATTTAAATAGGTTTTTTCCTCATAAAGCATTTTATCAAAAAAATCCAATCTAAAGACAGTATTAAGATCCATTATAGCTCAAAGATCTCTCATCATGGAATAGGGATTATAAATTCTAATTCTATAGTATGAGACAATATATTCACGTAACGTTTAAGAGTTTTGTAAATGAGTTCCAACAGTTCATGGATTAGGGACCCAATCTTATGCGGTTTCACAGGCTTCTGTATAGATTTAAGTTAATCTTTCTATCTACCCACTGGAACTCAGTATCTTCTAGACTGAGCACTATTATAGATGTTTAGTTTTCCAGTTCTCAAACTGCGGATTTGTGTCTCCAGAGAACAAGCTTAACACTAAAAATGTTTTAAAATAAATAAATATATAGAGGTGAGAAATAACAGACCTCAACTTTGTCACTCTGCAAATTTGTATACACAGAGTCAATCCCTTACCTCTCTCTAAAAGTGAAAAGTTTCAAAAAGTTCAATGAATAGAAGATTGTTGGGGGTGGAATAGATCTGGGCAAGGAGAAGAAGTCTAGAGATAGATGTGAGAAGCGAGGGACATATGCTTGTTTTGTTAAAATATGGTACGTTCGCTGTTGAAGAAAAAAAATCCAGAATACTTAACATTGTTGTTTTAGTTAAATAAAACAATTTAAATGTCTGTCTGGTTATGTTCTCCTAATACAGCATGGCAAGAAAATCCTCCAAATATTAATGATTAACCTGTTGAATTGGAGATATTTATGAATTAATTGGGAGGTGAACTATCTGCTTCAATTACCTTTGGTAATTGAAATAACCAAACAACCATTCATTTTCTGATATAGCTGTAAAACTAATCTGAAAAGTTTTCCAAATAAATCACTGTTTAAAAATGTATAGTGTGTACCTTCTAAAAATGAAACCTACATCTATCTCTGAGTTGTGAAGAATATGTATTAAGGTTATAACAACCAGCAAGAATGCACTTTTATGTAGAAAACCCATGATTAAATAGAGTCTTCCTGACTAGTGATTTAAATCAAATTCAACCTGACCAAAACTATGCATTGGCAGTGGAAAGGCAAACAAAACTCATTTTAGTTGTCACAGATACTATTTTGCTGTCTCTCCATTCCACCACATCAAGACCAAGTGTGTCTTATCCTCACCTTCAAGGCCCTGGTGCTTCTCTCTGCTCTTTTATTGTGTTGGCCCTTCACCCTCTCCACTCTGCTAGCAATGCCAGTTTTGATAGTCTGATTGTCCATTCCCGTTAAAGATTTCTTTATGCTTTTTACTGCGTCTCCTTAAGCTTGAACGGATGGATCTGCAAGGCCACTTATTCTGTCCTCCTTCAAATCCCTTCTCAAGCCTCACGTTTTCCAGGGGCAGGTCTTCACTACCCACCGGATAGGCGGGTAGTGATCGATCTATTGGGGATCGATTTATCATGTCTCGTCTAGATGCAATAAATTGATCCCCGAACGTGCTCCCCGTCAACTCCGGAACTCCAGCTTGCGAGAGGCGGAAGCGGAGTCGACGGGGGAGCAGCAGCAGTCGACTCGCCGCCATCCTCACAGGCGGGTAAGTCGACCTAAGGTAAGCAGACTTCAGCTACGCTATTTGCGTAGCTTAGGTCGACCGTCCTCTCCCCCGCGGTGTAGACCAGGGCCAGGTCTCTTCAAAGAAGTCAGCCACTATAATTATGTAATAGCAGCAAGTATACATAGAACTGTGTATAGGTCTTCCTCTCCCTCACTTTTCACATGCTGCTTAGTAACACATACAATAACCTTTCTGACAGGGATTACATCAACAGGACTTTGATCTTGGTTGGGCTTCTGGGAACTACTGTAATATAAATATTAAAAACTAATGGAAAAATTAACATGAGTTACATACCCAGCAAAACAGACAGAGGATAAATAGATACATAGATTTTTGGTTACCTTTTATTCAATACTCAAGAGTACATTCACCTGCAAAAACCCAGAACACCTAATTTGGTCTGTTAAATGAGTAATCAGAGATTTCACCCAATTTCATAAAAAACACAGATGTTATGAATTTCACTCTGTAATATGATAATATCCTGTTAGAAAGATCTGTATTCTTGTATGTCTCTGTCAACATCGATTGTTTTGTTTAAACTTTATATGGCAAGGATGTCTAAACCTGTTAATACTACTTAAATAATTCAACAGTAAAAACAAAAAGAAGTAAAAATTAAAATCTCTACCCTCTTCCCTTTCAGAAACCCAAAACTGGCACGAGTTGAAACATGAAGATGTTACAAACTGATTAGAGTACAACAAAGTTCTGCTCATTGGCTTGGATTGCTTTAAATCTTGCTTTACATTGTGCAATGGATGATAATAGCATGTGTTAAAAGACAAATGCATGAAGCTGAACATTTTGCAGTTTTAAAAAGGACATTTTGTTGTGTAACAGGTCTTTGGATGAGGTTGCAAGTAGTACAGATATGGTAGACAGATAGCTGCAAGCAAGGTCAAACACACTGAAATCTAAATGGTTCTTACCTTTCAAACCTATGCGACTGAAGCTACCTGTTCTAAAAGTGAGGATAAACTCTGTTAATCTACCATGTGCTTCTTGCAGCAGAAAATAAAGCTAGTGTTGAAACCGCAGTCATTTGTTTATGGATACTATATACATGTGGCACGAGATGGAAGTTTCAGTCTCCATTATACACCTACGTATATGATAAAGGGATGTGCATATGAAGTTAACTTTTAAGAGCCTAGTTAATTACACAAGTCATATGTTGACATCCATTACAAAGGGCTCTATCCTGCATCCACTGAAGTAAATGAGAATTCTGCAGTTAATTTCAATAGACACAATATTGTCTCCTTAGTGGTCCTAAAGAGGAAGGGGAGCAGCAAATTATACCCTTTACAACATGAAAGCTTTTAAACTGTTGTTTTGTCAAAAAGATTAGTAAATTCACAAGTGGCAGTTATCCATGAGGGAGGCTGTGGTATAGCCAAACCTACTGAGATATACACTTGTGGTGGAAATACTGGTCAACTTCACATTCAAGTATTTCAGTCTGTTGATTTAAGACAGGCTATGTGCACTTACAATAATATTTGGAGTAATACTTTTAGAAAATTATGTATTTAATAACCTGTGTACAGAACATGAGGCCACAACACCTGCTTGATACTAGCATACACATGTGGCCAATGTACAAAGTGGAAAGGCGTAACTGAACACCTTCACAGTGTCATTTATTAGTTTGGAGGGGTTGCCTGATTATTAGAATGGAACTCTTCCATTTATCAATCTAGATTTCACAGATAACTAAAATCAATCTACAAAAACTTAGCATAGTTCTGTATAAACAGAACAACAATTTAACAGCGTCTCTTTCTCAGAGATCTTTATTTACAAATAAGCTTTAAAAAAGTTTCAACTGTAGTTTCAAGGTACATTAAAAGTAACCTATATTACAGAAAAATTAAGTCATTGTCATTTGTCAAATTGCCCTCTGAAAGCAGTTAAACTGGCCTGAAGTAGTTTAAAATTAGACTTACTTTTACAAAAACCTTATTTTGAGAAGTATATTCACCAAAGTGCTTTGCATTTCTGTCACACAGGCATTTTTCTTCACGATAACACAGTTGGGCCAACAACCCCATAAAAGAACCTTCAGGATGGATTTTCACATTCAACTGCATACTACAGGATCTATCAAAAGTGGGATCAGTGGGCTTCTACGTTCATACTCCACTTTGGTTCTCTTAAAACCTCACTGTAGCCAAAAAACACTCATGTCTTTTTGAGGCTATTCAACACTCTGGTAATTTTAACATTTTGCTGAAAAAATTTAAAAGCTTATTTGGCACCTACATGCTGTTTACTTTATCCAAAGAAAGGCACTTGTACACAAACACTTAACAATTTTGGGTATGTTTTCATTCTGTGGCATGAGGAAGTCTGTGCACAGTTATGCATCAAATTCTCTGCTCTGATACATACTCTTTTCCGTATAGCCTCAGCAATTAGGTGCTTTAAGAAACCAAGATCATTGCTCACCTTTTGGGCTCTACCTACGCTCGAGTAATCTATATCTGCTCAATAATTATAGGCTGTTCACTCTTGAACAGGCTAATACAAATAAAGCTGAATAAAATCCCATAATATTTACCACAGCAGATTGTCTCCACAAGAAAAACCATTTACCCAACAAAGACATCAACATCCTTTCTTGTGGTACGCCACAAGGAGACAATGGACCAGTAGAGAATGAAAAGGAGATGCAAAGGGATATAGATTAAAAGGGAATGTGTAACTCTTTTGGGAGGAGTAGGGATGGCAAGTCATGAGTACTTAATACTAACCATCATCTCCAAGTTGGATTGCAGCATAACATTTTGGGGCCACAGAAGACATAATATACTTGAAGGGTTTGTCACCATTTCACAGTAGCTTTCCTGACCTCGCTCTTCTCACATTTGCTAGCACCATCCTATAGATTGTACATGTGGTTGGTGTTCTGCCTTAGAATAGCCAAGGTACGGGAGAGTGGCAGGTCCTTCAGACGGGCAATCTCTCTCACTGTGTGCAGGGCTAATCCTGGGTGAGAATACTGGCATATGCTTTTGGGAACCTGCACAAACATTAATGAAAGGGAAAAGTTAAGAATGGTGTAGGTCACTTCCTCCTGTCTGCAATATACAGAACCAGTCAAGAGTTATCACTTCAAGCCTCTAAATATGATCACTGACATTTTTCAGAAAGTGTCTTTCAACAATAATACTATTTGATGTTCCCAGTGTTTCTTCCATCCCAGAGCTCTTTATAAGGGCAGCAGCCAGCAAACAAACTGCACAATGGGAGAGGGAAACTATTGGCCAGAGACATTGGAGTAAATCTCTCTCCATTCATGCAAAGCAGAAAGGACCTCTGTTTTTCCAAGTCCTGTATGTAGAGAATTAAGTATGTTGACTACAGATGAACAAAGGGATGAGTTGGCCCAGCTAAGATCTGACCCTGTGGTTCTAAACAGTCTATAATTTCAAATCTGAGGCTTAGATCACTGCTACTTTGTAAAGGGAACACCTTACCAGACATATTAGAACTTGCTTCCAGATCCACATGCTTCGAATATTTGAAGCAGAAAACAGACTTACAAATGCAATATTCTAATCCAGGGGTCGGCAACCTTTGGCACACGGCCCATCAGGGTAATCTGCTGGAGGCCACGAGACATTTTGTTTACGTTGACCGTTCACAGGCACGGCCGCCCGCACTCCCAGTGGCCGCAGTTTGCCATTCCCAGCCAATGGGAGTTTCAGGCAGCAGCAGCCAGCAAGTCCCTTGTTGTTTCCTGCAGCTCCCATTGGCCGGGAATGGCAAACCACGGCCACTGGGAGCTGTGGGGAGCCATGCCTGCAGACGGTCAATGTAAACAAAATGTCTCGCGGCCTGCCAGCGGATTACCCTGATGGGCCGCATGCCCAAGGGTGCCAACCCATTCTAATCCATTCCTTCTTGCAGATGTCCTATCACACTTCTGACAATGCAACATTAACACCATGGGCAGAAAAGAATGTTTTGAGCATTTCTAGAAACATACTTACCTGCCTAGGAAGGAAATAGGGAGCATCTGTTTCTACAATTATTCTGTTCAAAGGAATTTTTCTTATAGTCTCTCTGGCTTCAAAGGCAGATGAGTAAGTCAGCAGTGCAGTGAATCCCACAGAAAGGTTTGGAAAATGCTCTAGCAATGGCTCTATGACATCGTAACTACCAGTAAAACAATGCCTAAGGGTAAACAGAAAACTCTGGTCATTCTCCAAGGTAACAGTTTTGCAAATTTCTAATAGGAGACAGACTCAGGGATAAGAATTCAAGGATCCAGTTTTCTTGGATTAGCCCAATCCTGTCTAATGTTTCAGTATTTAATGGGGATTGACTCAAAACTGAAGGGGTCAGGAAGGGTGGGATTATTGTAGAAAAGACAGGGAAAAAGACTGCAAGGATTGGGGCAAGCCGCACAGCAGTCAAAGCAACGAACAAGAGCTAGATGATACTTAACACGGTTGCTGCCACAAGGTAGAATTCTTCAACAATTTAGAATAAAAACATCTGTTAAGATTGTTCATTTAGTTCTGTGTAGCACGCAATGCATTCCTACAGATCATGCATCAGCTGGGAACTTCCAATCACATTAAAATGCAATTTAGATATTCCCAGCATTACAATTCTGGTTTCATTCATGATTTTAGAGGTTTGACCTCTTATTAAAAAAACAAAAAAGTTTTAACAGAAGAGAAGTCTGATCTATTTAAATAAATTACTTGTTTCTGAAGACTTTTTATTTAACTAACAGTAGTAACACTTAAAATTACTAGAACCAACAGAGATTACAGAAAATGGTTTTGTTTCCCCTGGATTTAGCTACACTGTGTGTTAAACAGAAGTTTGTGTATAATCAGTTCAATGGTTTCCCCTTTATAGTCAGTTTCCTCTTTTTGTGTAGATCTCTTACATAGTAGTAAGGGGAGGAAACAGATTTTAAAATTAAAATTAAAAAAAGGATAGGAAAGTGTGATTGTAAGAGTCACAAGTTGGCAGGTAGATTCAGGGAGAGGTGCAACAGCCAACAGTACTTTTACCTCCATTTTCAAATTGACAATGCCCATTCCAGACACTAAATGTCCCCTTCAGAATGAGTCAGATTCATAACTTCAGAACACAACACAGTTATATCAGAACAACTTCTGCTGCATCACTTCCTGTCGATTCCTAAGGCATCCTCAGAATTCTTTTAAGAAGCCATGAAACATTACTGCTGCAGTAAAGCTTCCATAATTTTAAGCATTAACGATCCAGCTACCTCCCTATTTCTTTTTCAATTAAAGCATCACCTGGTCTGAACAGTTCCATATATCTCCTGGTTTGTTATTTTACTAATGTAGGTATGATTTCTGATTTAATTATAGGATATGCAGCAATGAATGATAGAATTTAATTTAGCAAATACAGCTACCTGTGTATCTTGTAGTCTTTAGGCACAAACTTTTTCATGATCCCCAGCAGATCATCATCAGCCTCTCTGCAGTGTATTACCAAGGGTTTCCTTAAGGACACAGCCAGTTGCAGTTGCTTTTCAAATACCTGAATAAAATGTAAAAAAAAAAGAGCACTACCCTAATTTCCACTAGAATTGTTCTAAAAACAAAGGGAATACAATGGGGTGATAGTAAGGGGTGGAAAAATCTATCCCCTAATTTATGCCAATTTCCTGTAAATCCATTCACGTTTTCAGATGAATTGTTACAAAAGACACCCAGGCACTATGGTGATCGGTGCATTAGCTTTCTACACCAATAAATGTATTCATTTCAGTTTTAGTTACTTGGATCAAACTATCACACACCTATAAGTTTATAAAGTCATATTTTGAAGCACTTTCCAAAATGTGAATAGATATTTTTATTTAACAAATGGGAAAACTGAAGGTGCAGATTTTTCCAAAGTTAAAAAGGAAGTCTGTGACAAAGCTGGAAATGGAGTGGAGTTCTCCTTCCCTTCAGTGTTGTCCATGATGCTTCCCTACAATACTATATGGTACTTTTGGCCAGCTATCCAGGTATTTGTATTATGCCCATCACTACCATATCAGGATTCTCGCATTCTAAATATACATTTCAGAGGCTGCAAGAAAAAATAACTAGAATACACATTTAATATGCTTTGTAACTGGTCAACATCTCATTTATCCAATATGTCTCCAATTCAAATTTGGAAAACTGTTTGGAGGGAAGACAATAAGTATTTGATGAATGATTTATACATCTTCATCTGAAGAGGTCTAATTCACATATCACCCTGAGGGTTCTCTTCTATCCCAAAATGAATATAAAGGTTGTAGAAAGCTAAAGTATGTTGTATACAGAGAAAAGAAAAAAAAGTTTAGAATCCATAGGTAAACCTGAAAGAAAAGTTCCAATTAGTACCATACAATTAGAAGCTCAGCTCCTTACCTCGTGTTGCTTGGAGATATCAGTAGAGCATTTATAAGAGTAGTCTAGACCCATCTCTCCAAATGCAATAGCTTTCGGGTGCCTCAGTGCCTGTAAGAGATTTCTTTCATGGAGGTCTGTGTAGTAACGTGCAAAATGTGGATGACAGCCAAATGCTCCCCAAACCATTTCTTCTTTTAACAAATCCTCCCACAAGAAGTCTTTTAGGGTCCGAGGATCACAGAAGTCAGCTATACAGCCTTGAAATTCTTTGGGAAAGGAGCTATTGTAAACTTTTCTAAACTTTGCAAACGTGCCTCTGAAAGACATCTTGGAATATAGCATGTCCAGGTGGCAATGGGTATCTATGAAACCCTCCTGTAAATGTTTAGGGAGTTCAATAGTTGCTTCCTGCTTTACATATTCAGAAGTAAAAGAATCAGACATCCGGGCTCTAGAGATAATGGGAGCATATGATTCTGCTTCCTTGCTAGACATTTTGCTTTTCTCCTCAGAGATCAGGGAAGACTCAAAGGAATGTGATCTCCAATGTTCACCTTCAATTGCAGACTCTAGATCTTTTGATGTATTGGAAGGAGTGCTTGCTGCAAATTCTACAGAAATATCACAAAGATGACTGCTACTTGAACCACCTAAATAAGAAGTATCCTCACCGGGGTTTGAAAATGAATGATTAGGTGGTTTTGGACTACTTGTCCAGCACTTTGCAAAGTCACCCCATGAGTGACTGTACAGATGAGCAGGGTACGTTACGTAATCAGTTATAACTGGTGAAGTCTCCAAAATAACTGACCTACTGTGATGTGGAACTGAATCCTCCTGGGAGAACCTAGCTAAAGATTCTACATCATCCACATCAGACCAATCACTTCCCACGGAGGGCTCCTTTTCCAGCGTATCTCGCTCTTTGAACTGCAAGTCAAATGGAAACAATATATACAACCGAAACAATCTTAACTTTGTGAACAGTAAATTGTAGGAGTGTCAGAGTTAGATGTTCCACTTTGTAGCCTATTATTTACCAAAACCTGAGCTGTTCCAGTAAGCACATGAAAACCTCAGACTGAACAAATATACAGGGTTGCTGTCTGAACAAATGAATTACTGACATGAGACTAAGGCCTTGTCTACACTTAAAAGCTTTACTGCTTTAACTACGCCCATATAGTTAAGTGGCAAAACCCCCTTAACGTGGACCCAATTATACTGGTATAGCTTATTTTTGTTTGGCAAATGAAATATACTTTAGTAATATAACTGTGTCTACACTGGAGGCTTTACCAGCATAATGTCAATTATATAAAAAAAACCCAACAGTCACACTCCCAACTGACAGTTATCCTGGTAAAACTTTTTAACTATAGAGCAGGCCTAAAAGGAATCCTTCAGATGTCAAGCTCAGAATATGCGGTAAGGCAAGAAAAACTGCTAAGAGAGGGGCTAGGTAAGTGGAAGGGCAGAGATCTGTACTAACTGTAGCTCACAGACATCAGAGCTGTAAAAGATTAGGTCACCTGGACAGGATGAACAAGCTACTGTAGGATTGTTCCATACAGAACATTACACCTTAAATTTGACCTAGTTGAAATTGTCACTCTTTTCTCAGGCAATCCAGGATGACCTAACAGATCACCTCCATCTCTAACGTCTATGATTTGGTTTCTTTTATAAAGAAGGAAAGACTGGAAGGAGAATCCGATTGGAATACAAAATTGTGTGGTAACCACAAAGAAAAGTGTATTGCTTCAGATGTATGCAACAAGTGCCTATCCTGTTCTCTAGATCGGAGTAGTCTGTTTTTTTTGTCAAGGTCCAAATTTCCTGGTCAAGGTATAGTTAAAGTCTGGACTCCAGAGAAACGTTTTTCACACTGCAAGTGCCCCTGGTCAACAAGCACAAACAATGCTGTTTAATATACACAGTGCTTATTGCAGGGGTAGTCAATAGGCAGACCGCATGCCAAATACAGACCGCCAGAGGTTTTTCAGTGGATCATGAAATTCTGGGGGATCCATGGGCAGTTAGTGCAGGGGAGAGGAG
This sequence comes from Chelonia mydas, assembly GCF_015237465.2. Taxonomy (NCBI): domain Eukaryota; kingdom Metazoa; phylum Chordata; order Testudines; family Cheloniidae; genus Chelonia; species Chelonia mydas. Next base: position 18,383,877 of record NC_057853.1, on the reverse strand, counting down.
GCCTAGTGCAGGTAGAGTGACTGGCCATGTGCTGGCAGGCTTGGGGGAGCTGGCGCCCAGGACTGACGGGTAACTCAGGGTTGCAGGTGTCCCCCAACCTTCCCTAAATGGAGCCCTCGCAGGTGCCTGGGGCTGGTAGTGGGAGTCCCGGTGCACCTGGCAGGGGCTCGATTGGCTGGGGGGGGGGGGAAGGGGAGAATGGGACACCTACACCTCCCCTAGTTATGAGTCAGCCCCACGCACCAGCTTCCCCAAGCCCACCAGCATGCAGCCAGTCACTAGACCCCCGCCCGTTGCACTAACTGTCCCCAGCCCCAGAGTTTCGTAGTCTGGACAAAAGCCTCTGGTGGTCTGGATTTGGCATGCGGTCTGCCTATTGACTACCCCTGCAATAAGCACTGTGTATATTAACCCACCTCCACAGAAGTCTCACTAATAAAAACCCTCGGACCCTCAGCCTACTACCCCTTCAAATGCCTGGGACAGAAAGTGAGCCTCAAAGTTCCTTAAAAGGTTAATAACCCAGGTTTTAGCAGAAAAGTGGATTCCAAAGTCTTAACGTAGAGCTTTCTGTGATGGGGAGAGAGTTCAGAAGTGACTACAAGAAACATTTCATTCTAATTTACTGTAGTCAAAATATACAAAAACAGTAATTAGCTCTTATATAGTGCTTTTTCATCACTAGATCTCAAATGTTTTACAAAGGAGGCAAGTATCATTATCCCAATTTTACAGATGAGGAAACGGAGGCTCAGAGAGGTAAAGTGATTTGCTAGAAATCACCCAAATCTGGCACTAGCCAGCTGGGATTAGAAATGAAGTCTTCTGAGTCCCAGTCCAGTGTTCTATCCACGAGGCAACACTGATTCCCAGTCAGAAAAAGAATTTTTCAAATCTCATTCTTCTCTGATTCCTGCAGAGATCCATCTCATATGGCATGTACAATAAGAAGTATCCCTTATGCACCCTATAGAAGCAAAGGATGCTAAATCTGATTTATATTAATCATGCACAGGAACACATTTTGATTGTATCCTTAAATATTTTTTGAAGGGAAGGGGTACAGTAGTGCCTAGAAACCCTAGGGAAGATTTTCAACCATAGCCTCTGAAGAATCCACAAATAAGGGTTAATAAATTATGAATATATTACTTCATTTAAGTTAATTAGCTCTTATTTTAAAGGGACTGAACACAAAGATAAAGGGCAATAATATTCATCTGCAGCTACAACAGGACTTACATCTTCAGAGGTGATATAAGTTATGAAAGATATAATGCTATAAAACTAACATTGCATAGACAAGGATGTGTTGCTTTCTGCAGTCATCTTGGGATTATCATCCAAGTGTGAAACAAGACACACATTGCTACCACCATTTTATGTTCCAGTTTGCATCAATGTTTAGAGCTGCTGTATTTCAGGGTTTAGCTATATTGAATCCCATTTTCTTAAAGTAGTGATACTAAAATGCTTCACATTAAGACTTTGTTTGTACAATTGACAGTGATATATTCTACACATTAAAAAATGGATCCTTCAAAATTAGCAGCTGGTATTTAGTGTTCCTAAATGCATATTCTTTATATGTAGGGGAAAATGGAGAGCGGCCACTGAATTTTACTCAAATGACATCAACATCTAGTAGAGAAATCTATGAGATTTTTCCCCAATACTGGGCACGTGCTTTGTGTTTTGCGTGTTCCCAATTTGGTCAGAAATACAAAGAACTTTGATTTGTTCATTTAAAGTTTTAACTAGTAAAATTCCAAATATTTTTTGATATGTCCTATTCAAGAAACACTACTTCATGGCCTCACACACACTTACCTCATAATCTTCTTCTGAACTCGAATTGTGTTCATCCACAAATACAAGCTTTGGAGAGGGTCCTGCAATATTTGGCCTTTGGTAATCCACATACTGTTCTTTGGGGTTACTCTGTCCAGTGCTAACTGAACTAGCACAAGCATTGTTTTCATCTGCTGAAGTTTGCTGTCTGTCTGAATGTAGTTGACGTCCCTGATCTTCTTCATGCCTTGAAACTGCACAGATACTCCTTGAGTTGCCATCTGATTTGCAAGGTTCTTTACTATGACAGGGCCTTTGATCTTGATCTCCATTTGATGTAGATGCCTCCTTTCTGACCTTTTTCCCTAATGATTTCCCAAAAGCATCCTGGAGAGCTCTAAGGTATATTACTGTGGATCCCTGATCCTTCATTCTCTTCTTCCTGCGATCCACAGTCTGTTCTTCTGAGACACCTTTACCTTCAGTCCTTAGTGTGAGGTTACAGCCTGCACCACCCTTGGATTTATAAGGCCATATAAAAAAGGAAACAGCATTATGTAGGTGCGCATAAGTACTAAACATTTTACTAATCAGAAAGCATGTATGCTTTGTTGTGGGTGGGGAGAGTAGAAGGGTAAGAATTCCTCTCAAGCAGAGAGGACAGAGATGGGCAGCCTAAAAAATTTTACAGCACTACCCACAAAGACTTAAAGTCTCAGCATGTGCTGGAGGTACGGCCACATCTCTCATGTTACGAATGTGCTAACTTTTCCTTAACACTTACAAAAAGAGTGGCCAGATTCTGCTTTTTTCTGCAAAGTAAATGCCACCCTTGGGCTTCTGGAAAGCTGCCAATACAGCCACAATTTGAGAAAATATGGAAACCTTGTAGTAGGGGATCATTTCTCACCACTGGGAGCTGCTATATTCTCTGCATTGTTGCAGAGGACTACACTCTTATCCCTTGTAAGAAAACAACCATGTCTCCAGCGCCTCCTGTCCTTACAGTAGCGCCACAGGAGGTGTCTTTAGACTAGTCAGCACAAGACAGGCCATATTAGGATACTGTTTGGAACAGCTTGGTCCCATTCCAAGCAGGAACTATGCTCTCCCCACTCAAAACAAGCCACAGGAGTCTTTGCCTATTAAAAGAATAAACTTTTCAAATAATATTAAAAGAGAATCAGGCATGCTGCAACCTAAATTATATTTTGATTTGCACAGCTAGACCAACTCTTTGGCCTAGACTTTGCTAATATAAAAACAAACCCAGTATGTTAAGCTTCAGAAGCCAGTCCCTGTAAAAATGGAACAAAGCATATTAACGAAAATAAATGATATAATTTTGCTTCTTGAGGGCAAATGAAGGTCTAAAAGATTTTAACAAAGGAGTGTACTGCTTTAGAAAGATAGACACAATCTGAATTATTTTTCCTGAAATTCTCTACAGAGAACTAAATAATTAATTGGGTTATAATACTAAAAAGATATAAAGTAACTGAAACCCGATAGAGAACCAAAATGATTTTTATTTAGGCCATTTAAAACTCTAGGATTTTGTTTGGCTTTGTTAAGCCTTTGTATTCAATATAGGAGTTAAGAAACAGCTGGAAAAGAGCTGTTAAAGATTTGACATCCTAACCCTACAGCTAAAGGTCGAGAAAGCTCCTAATGTACTTCTCCGGAGCTTCCACTTTTGCTGTAAGACACAGGAAGACAAGATTTGAAAGGACTTCCAGGGGAAGGTATTGAAAAGTTTACACAGTTCTAAATTAACTAATGGAAAACAAGTGAAAGTTGTACAAAATGAATGAATAATGAAAGGTAACAAGAAAATAAATTAGGCACTCTGATTAATCCATTTTACAATACAAAGAAACAAGGACAGTGAAAGTGAGTTTACCTTACAAATAAAACTTTATGCCTTGTGCACATGAACTTTTAAACAATGTAACTCACTGCCACAAGATATCACTGAGGCCAAGAATTTAGTAGGAGCACGGATTAAACATCAATATGGGTAATCAAAACATGTAGGTTTCAGAGTAACAGCGTGTTAGTCTGTATTCGCAAAAAGAAAAGGAGTACTTGTGGCACCTTAGAGACTAACCAATTTATTTGAGCATAAGCTTTCGTGAACTACATCCGATGAAGTGAGCTGTAGCTCACGAAAGCTTATGCTCAAATAAATTGGTTAGTCGCTAAGGTGCCACAAGTACGCCTTTTCTTTTTGCAAAACATGTAGCTACATTAAAGAAAAAAAAACACATATGGCTAGAAAATCTTCATGCTTCAAGGCACAAATAACCACTAACTACGGTTAAACTAGAAACTTCACTGATGGACAAGTTACTACAGTATTAAGGGTTTCTTGCACTTTTCTTTGTGCATCTAGTACCAGCCACAGTTGGAGACAGGCTGCCAAATTAAATTAGCCACTTCTATGATTTTGTATGGGAACTAGTATGCTCCTGATATTTCCAAGGTAAAACAGGATAAAAATCTTCCTCCCCCAACCTCCTATCTTGCCAAAACAAACCAACTTTTCGGACTTTTTTTTAAATACATCAAGAAGAAACAGATAGCACAAACCTATTTTCTCCCTTTGCAGGTTACCTTAAAAACACACACACACACACATTTTTACTAGGGCTTTGTACAAGAGGCCATAAAAGTTAAGCCAGTTTTCTAAAACTTGCCTGTGCAACAGGATGAACCTTTAACTTTCACTCTTCACTGAGCTTTGTTTCAGAGCAAAAACAGAGAGGAGTCCTTGTAGCACCTTAGAGATTAATTATTTGGGCATAAGCTTTCGTGGGTTAATTTTAATAATAATAATAAATTTGTTAGTCTCTAACGTGTCACAAGATCTCCTCGTTGTTTTTGCTGATACAGACTAACACGACGACCACTCTGAAACCCGCTTCAGAGCACTACATTAAAACGACACACACTTTTACTGGCAAACAATTATAGTAAACACTATATATTATAAGACAAGTGAAGACTCTTGGCGTGTGATGCCAGCCCCCCCGCAAAGCAGGTGTGGTATTTTTAAAAAGTGGCTGGCAGGTCAAGTTAAAACACTGCCGCTGCACTGTTATCTTCTTCAACTCTTCCTGAAATGTAGCCCAAAAAAACCTCATCTTCCTCTCAACCAGGAAGCTGTACCTGTACATTTTTAAAGAAGTCTGCAATAGAAAAAGGCCCCCCTCAGGGAATTAGCTGCACAAAGGGAGCAAAACCCATAACTTCCTTCACAGAGCACCAAAACATTAAAGGCTTTGTCAAACTCCTCCTGTTTTCGGTCAGCTTTTGATTCTAGTTTACAGCCTTTACTGTTGATCACATACCTCCCGGTTCAAGGATTCCCGGGGCAGGGAGACCAGATCTGCCTTGGACATTTCCCAGCCAGGAGGTTTCCTGAGCAGGGTTCTCCTGGGAAGGGAAGAGCCCCTACCCCTCTCTTCCAGGCTGCCGCTGCTCGCATCGGCTGCGGAATCTGGGGAGGAGCCTCGTGCAGAGGACGCGGCCCCGGACGTCTCGCCAGCAGAGAGCCCGCGGCAAACGGCCTGCGGGGAAAGCCAGGTCCGCGCCCGTCCGCACGCCGCTGGCTTCCCCGCGCTCCGGGCCTCTCCCGCGCGCGCGGGGCAGCCGGCGGCGGAGCCGGGGCGGGAGGACGGACATGGCGGCCCTGCCGTGGCGCATTTGCGGTACTTGGCGGGGGAGCTGTCTGACCCGCTGTCCCATGCGCCCTTCGCCTTGCGGCGCCTGGCGGACTCCATCGGGGCGCGGCACCTGCGCGGCGGGGAGCGCAGCCGTTAGCCCGGCTCCGCGAGGGCAGCCGAAGCGAAGGGGCAGGGGCGGGGCGAACCCGCAGCCCGGGCAACAAAGACTGAGCTTAGCGAGCGACCACCCCCACGAACACCGCAGGGCTCCTCAGGCAGCCCCCGCAAGAGGCCACAGCGGCTGAGGGAGCCACGCCGGGGGCAGACCGCTCGGGATCGGCGCCCGGCGGGGAGGGTCCAGGCTACGGGCCCTGGGTGGAGGGAGCCAGAGAAGGGGCCAGCAGGGGCGCCCGCCCCCTCTCCATCCCTGCGAGCCCCGCCCTGGCGTTCTCATCGCCTCGGCAGGGACAGGCTGCGAAAAGGGGCGCGATCCGAGAGGGGCGGGTCTCTTACCGGCTGGCCCCGCCCCTGAGCTCGCGGGCGCTCAGGCTGGGTAGGCGCGGGAGAGCGGGTGGCGGGCACTGGGCCCTCGCGGGGCGGTGTCACGTGACCTGCGCCGCAGCAGGGACGGGGGCCTGCCGCGGGCTGCGTGCGCGTGCGGCAGGTTGAAGCCCGCTGCTCTTTCCCCCGTCCCCCGGGGCCTGCCCTGCCCTGCGCGATCGAGGGGTGTGCCTCAAAAAAAGGGGGAGGGGGGCCGTCCCCTGCCCGGCACTGGACCCCTCCTACTAGCAGTCACGGAGAGCGAGCGTGGCTCAGAACGTTCCCAGGGAGAGGGAGGGTTTTGCAACAGCCTCTGGGGGCTTTGTGCAATTTCCTGTTAAATTATAAATAAACGTGTGGCTTTTAAACAATGTTCAGTGGGAATGGAGCTCCTAGGTTATGTATGCTGAGGCTCAGGGACAAAAGCTATGGGAAAAGCACTGCACAGCAGGCGCTGGGGCAGAGGCCGCCTTTCAGAATTGCTCCCTGGATTGGCTGTCTCCCGCTTCGTGCTTTGGAGCAACAAGTTATCCTGGATATTTACAGGTGAGAGGATACTTACAGGCTTGAGCCCTATGGTGTGACTTTGTGGAATTATATAAAGTTTCTGGGGTCAGGTTTTGGAGATGTGGTTTTGTGAGTGCTGTAGTGATAAACTAATTCTTGGTGATTTAATACCTTATTACAAAATAATACAGGCAAAGCAAAATATACTGTGTCACTAAGAAAATACCTGATCTTCTCAGAAGCTGCACAGATGTTTTTATACTCACCCAACCATCCGCTTATGTCAGAATGATGTACACTATAGCATACACAATAAGTGATATATTTTCAGCACAGGGGCTACAGCTTTTACAACCTTTGCAAATTCTTTATAATTTGTTTGCTCTGCCAGTCCATCATTCCATTACCTCTTCTTCTCGCTCCCACTGTTATCTTTTTTTCTTCATTCTGTCCATTACACACACTGTCACACTTTTTCTGGTTTTGAGCAAAATTTTTCATTGCCAGCTACATCTGACGAGGTTCTCCAGCCAGCTGTGTGTAGGGGTGAATGGGCGGGGAGCAGTATATAAAAAACACTGAATTCCATAAAGTTTATCAAAGAATGGCAGAACTGAGAGGCAATGTATCATTTGCTGCCAATATTTTCCCCTTTAAAGATACTGTAGTTATTTTCTCTCCTTAAAAATGCACTATTTAAGGATAGATCTTGAAATCCTTAAGCAGGCAAAATTCCTTTTGACTTCAGTGGGAATTTTACATGTGTACTCTCTGCAGTACCATGTCCTAAATGTTTAGTTTGCTAATAGCCATCAATAGAATATTTTGTTTAATAATGGTTGACATATTTCAACTTCATTTCTGTGTTTTCTCACTTTAGGGTAAGGCCTTATAATGTGTTTCAATTTCTTACTTTAGGGAATTTGTTAATAGTTACTAAAATAAATGGTGTTTGTATAATATCTAATGCAAAGTGGAGCCAGGAAAGGATCAATTTGATTCTTAGTAAATGTCAGCTTGTAGAATATCCACCCCTTTCACCACTGCCCAGTAAAAAAATACAGTTAATTTTGTCAGATGCAAGTTTTGTAACACTAAAGTGTCATTTTAAGATGCAGATAAAATAGTCTATGAGACCAGAAAAATGTGTGAGTGAGTCTGTTAGAACAACCATTAATATCTTTGGAAAGCTGGCCAGTAATACTTTCTTCATAGATTACATATTTAAATGCCCTCCTAGCTTAACCACGGGAAATGCTACTTCAACTGGACATCTACATTTACTTTCAGCTTTACATTATACTGACAAGAGACTGAAATTAGCCTAATATGTCCATGAATTTTTAACTTCATCACCAATCATTAGCAGAGAACAGTGGTTTTCAACCAGGGGTATGTGTCCCCTGGGGTATGCAGAGGTCTTTGAGGGGGTCCATCAATACATCTCTAGGCCTTTTCTAGTTTTACAACAGGCTACATAAAAAGCACTAGTGAAGTCAACTAAACTAAAATTTCATACAGACAAAATGAGAAAGTAAACAATTTTTCAGTAATAGTGTGCTGTGACACTTCCTATTTTTATGTCTGATTTTGTAAGCAGGTAGTTTTTAAGTGAGGTGAAACTTGGAGGTATGCAAGACTCCTGAAAGGGGCATAGTAGTCTGGAAAGGTTGAGAACCACTGGCATAGAATGATGCTCAGTCCCTAATGTTCCATTTCGTTGCACCCTTGCAATGTCCTTAGCTATATGACATTAATTCAGAAATCATCACTGTTATTTTCGATTTGTATTGTGTGACCTGCCTATGACATTCAGCATGAAGGAGCAATTGTGTCAAAATTTAGTACATTTTGTAGTCTCTTTCCCTTCAATTCGGGCTACAACTCCATATACATACAGCACACTGAGGGACACAAAGCTAAGCTGTGAGAAGTAAATATAATTGATAACTAAATAAAGTAATTATGTCCTAAGACTGAGCCAAGATTGATATAGAGTGAAATCTGTCTTAAGTGACTGCTCAAAGGACCAACAAAAATCAACTGCTTAATAGAAGGGGCCTTCTAAAGAGGATGGAGTAAGTATTGTTTGCATAGCACCTAGCAAAATGAAATCCTGATCTATGACTGGGGGCCCTAGCTGTTACCACAAAACAAATAATAACTGCACTCTGTACAGGTAGGGATACTTTGAGCTGCTCTCTGAAGACAGGAAGTTGCCAAAAAAGGTGGTTTGGAACAATTTTTGCTGTCCTATACATTTTGTAAAGGCAGGACTTACAGAAAGGGCTTCCCCCCCAAGTTTATTCAAAATATATAGATTTTAATAAAATTCCAGTGTACATTACACTAAGCAAGTTACATAGAGAGGCAAACACTGTATACCCCAAGGTATAAAATAATAGGTCATCCAGGTTATATTACTTCAGAACAGTTAGTGAATATCTTAAAATAAACACTCAATTATTTATAAAAAATGTCCACATAATTTATTTTTTCTTTGTATTTTTAAACCAGTAATAAATTTAATACCAGAAAACATCTAGAAAATATATTTATGGATATTAGTAATTTGATTAGGCACTTATAGTCAGGAACTTACTATTCAGTTAACTTACTAGTCAGTTACTAGTGTAGGTATCCACCTGAGGACCTGGTATAAGATTGTCACATTGAAAGGATAAGTTAAATTATACTTATTTGCTTCTGGTAGTGCCCACAGTGTGCTAGGCACTGTACAAATAGAAGGCGTGGTCCTTGCCCCAAAAAACTGAAGTCCTGATACTGCACTGGGTAAGGGGTCTAAATTAGCTGTTACCACTCAAGAAAGATCTTGGAGTCACTGTGGATAGTTCTCTGAAAACATTCACACAATGTGCAGCAGCAGTCAAAAAAGCAAACAGAATGTTGGGAATCATTAAGAAAGGGACAGATAAGACGGAAAATATTGCCTCTATATAAATCCATGGTACATCTTGAATACTGTTTGCAAATATGGTTGCTCCATCTCAAAAAAGATATACTGAAAAAAGTTCAGAAAAGGGCAACAAAAATGATTAGGGGTATGGAATGGCTTCCATATGAGGAGAGATTAATAAGACAGGGACGTTTCAGCTTGGAAAAGAGATGACTAAAGAGGTAGGACTAAAGATTGAAGTGTATAAAATCATGACTGGCGTGGAGAAAGTAAATAAGGAAGTATTATTTACTCCTCATAACACAAGAACTAAGGGTCACCAAATGAAATTAATAGGCAGCAAGTTGAAAACAAAAGGAAGTATTTTTTCCACACAACGCACAGTCAGTCTATGGAACTTGGCCAGAGGATGTTGTGAAGGCCAAGACTATAACACGGTTCAAAAAAAGAACTAGATAAGTTAATGGAGGATAGGTCCATCAATGGCAATTAGCCAGAATGGGCAGAGATGGTGGCCCTAGCCTCTGTTTGCCAGAAGCTGAGAATGAGCAACAGTGGATGGATCACTTGATGTTCATTCTCTGTGGGGCACCTGGTATTGGCCATTGTTGGAAGACAGGATACTGGGCTAGATGGACCTTTGGTCTCACCCAGTATGGCCATTCTGATGTTCTTAATGTGTGGATGGACTGCTGTGCCTGAACGGACACCCACTGAAATCAGCTACCAATGCAAGAACGAGGCCTTGCACAAGAAAAAGACCAAAGAAAACATACACAACACCCTAGGCAGATGAAAGGTAGTGGACTGGGGCAGATCATGCGAGTTGACAGTTGATCTTGCCCCACTTTGGTAAGGCAGTATTTGGACAAAGGCAATATTTGGGTTTTTTAGATATATAGTCTACCACAGTTCCTCCTACCATTGTCAGTTGGCGAGTTATGTGTAGAAGTCTTCATAGAACTAGGTCCTCAGAAGGGACTTGAATGCGAAGGCCTTATTGTACATCTAAGAAAATTATACCTTTCCATAATCACATACAAGGCCCAATCCTGCATTCCTTGCTTGCTCAAATTGTAATGGGAATGTTCCCCAAGTACATATTAGAGGTTACCCACAGCAGAAAGCTGAGCTATATGGTTCCGAAGGTCCTTTTTTCCTATTATAAAGTTTTATTTCCTTATGCTGGATTAGAGGATTCTGTTACAAGGTAAAAGAAAAAAGGAGTAAGAATGGCACTGATGTTCTTGAGGAGGTTTCCTCTTGAAAATAAATAGAAGTAGCATCCATGCTTTCTAGTATAATATTTAGCATTTTTCCTCTTCAAAGTGATCACAAACACTGGGCCTAATTCTGCAGCTCTTGATCAAGTGAGCAGGCAACTGAAATCAGCTACTTCACTAGGACTACTCAAGTGAGTAAAGGCTTCAAGATCCAGCCCTTTAACTAACTAATCTTTAGTTGATTGTTTTAATCATTGCGTCAGGCCCTTTACAAATCCAAACTCAAGTGTTGCATAAAAAATTAAATAGGTTTTAAATTAAAATATTGAATTATATCAAAATCCAAAATATACATTTACAACCAAAGCTACAGTATGAAACAAGTAATCACATTAATAGCACTTAACTAACGTTTGTAAAATGCTATACAACTCTCAAAACGGCCTAGTGAGGTATTAATTTTCTAATCTGCAAAATAGGTTAAGGCACAGAGAGATTAAATGACTTTCTCAAGGCTACAAAGGGAGTCAGTGTACACAATCTCAGTGTAGCTTTTTGATACTACATGTTCATATGTACAGTTCCAGAGCATACCATCAGTGACATCTAAAATTGTCCAAACATCTGTTTTCAATGCAGTGCAGCTGGAAATGGAATCATACGGAATTCAGAGAACTTTCCTTAAAAAACATAACACCCACCACATCATCTAGGATATGGAGTGCAATCAAGAACGTGGAATAAGATTATATGAAACTAGGTACATTTTAGTTACTTGGTTTTGAAAAAATGAAAAGTTCATTGATCACCCTGTGTATGCTAGATGCAATGGATATTACAGTGTACTGCCAACTAGTATGTAATGAATGCCTGCTGTATAGTGTGCAGGATCCTAATTTTTCATAAAAGAAATATATTGTACACAAATGCTTTGTGAAGTGCAGTGCAAAACAGAGCTTGCCCTAAGCTAATTCAAGCAATTGTCTCAGTTTGCCAATGTTAATTTTTTTCAGCATAGTAAGGCAAGGAGAAAGAGGTCAATGCTAATTTTTCTGATCATAAAAGTTGCATTCTGCTTTAATCTACACTGTAGCAGACGTTCTCTTGGAATCACCTGAGATGTGGCTATTCTTTTTCTCCAAAGAGAGTTAACATGTCTGTTGAAAACATCCTACTTAACCGTACATGAAATGTGTGGTTTAGCTTTTACCATCTTGCTACCGGAAAAAGATTCCCAATTTCTTCTTCCAAGATGGCATTCCTGATAATTCACTCATATTTGAGACTCAAAGAGTTCAGAGCTGTTTAACTTTTCTTCTTCATATAGTAAAATATTTTCCATAAGCTTCTTTTTTTTATCATTGATCTTTATTTCCCAGGAGGTTTCTTTGGCTAATCCTGCGGGGGGGAAAAAAGGCCCAAATATTTAGCAAAAATCCATCTGTGGCTAACGCACTGATATTACATATAATTTGGGAGAGGGGAACCATTCTAATTCGCTTAAATTTGACTTCTAAACAAGAAATTAAATTGAAAAACTAGATTTTAATTGCCTCTATAAATTAATTGGTAACATAATAACCAAGGAGACAAAATATGCTGAAATGTATAAAAGGAAGTGTTTTTTCAAAGACTGCAGGAGTGATCTATCAGTCTTTTTAGGCAGTTATATTTTGCCTATCACCATAGTAGCTGAGCACCTTATATAAATATTGTGGTCATGGTAACACAATTGGAGACATTGTGTCATGATAATTTAATGGTTACATACTGAATGATCTGAACTCAGCCTTTCACTCCCAAAAAATACTTATTTACCTTGTGAAGAACATGAAGGGTCAAGGATTGCATTGGTTGAAGAAACCATTCTTTTTGCAGGAAATACCATTTCCAACGTGTTTTTATTTTCATTGGATGCCACATTTCCTTCTTGGAAGCCACCAGTACATATTTCATCATTTCTCCCGGAATATGAGGATGTGGCATTTTCTGGATCAGTACAGCCACGGCTAGGTGGGCCATATGCAGAACCCTCCACAGGATCCCAAACAAAACTACTTGATTCATCCGATTCACAAGGGACCTGTGACATCTGTCCATTGTACATTTCAGGTGGCATGACTCTTAGTAAAGGTGGGGATGAATTTGCACACTTCAGGGACCTTGCTGTTGCACTGTCCTCATTGCTATCACCTGAAGAACCATAATTGTAACTAGCTGTCTCATCATCTGTTTCTTCTGGGGTATTAATGGAGAATCCAGAAAAAGTGCTGCCATCAAGAATGCTGTGATCTCTTATTTTATGTTCAGCCATTTCCATCATTTCATACACCTGTTCAGAGCAACAACATCTGGTAAGCAGTTAATCAGTGCCCACATCCTTCTCCTTGGTGGACATTAAAAAAATAATGAAATCACATTTGGGTGCTTTGGCTTAGACCTTGGTATGTAAGGCTAGTAGGGCATACAACACTTACCTCTGCTATGTCAAGATTCTTTTTCCGCAGACAAAGGCAGATAGCAGTGGCAAAATGAACAGCAATTTCTGATGGCAAGTGTCCCACCTTCCTGTCTAGATATTTGCAGCATATTTCCTTGGCAGCAAGATTTTCAAAGGTTTTGTGCTTGGAGCATGAACTTTCTTTTGCTGCTTGAATTTCATCAGCAATTGCATCTTTCTGTTCAAGAGGAAGAGATACACTGGTTAAGAGGAAAATGATTTGTCAAAGAAAATTATTCATTCCTATCCAACCCTTTAAGAACTTAAGACACTCCCCGAGTACTTGCTATACCCTGTGTAATGTGCTAGCTAGTGTACGCATACTAGTGCCTCCTAGTGACTGACTTACAAAAGATAAAAGCCCAAGGAAATTCTCCTTTAGCTCGAATGGTAGAAATCTGTGTTTTAACAGCAGAGTCTGATACTCTGTGCTTCATGAGGTCTGTAGGCATGCAGGCAATGCTTCATTATACCAGGCTCCAGCAGTTCCAGGCAGGCCTCTCAATATTATCAGGCCAGTGATAAAAAAAAATCAATGCAATGTACAGCAGCCTAAGTGTGTTAATTACCTTTTCTAAACATCCATCAACAAAATCAGAAACCTCTTGTCTCTGCTAATGAACTTTTCACTGAGACTTGTCATCTTCTTCACTTTTGGTATCCATTAGAAAGTTGCTGAAGCATTTAGCAAGGAATGAATGACAAGGCGAGGGTTCACTTCCTTCCCCTCTTACTCAATGTTTCAGGGGCATGACAGCACAAAAGGAAAGTACCACTTGTGCAAGGGAATAAACAGGGTCTGGTTTTATTCACACAAAAAGGAGCATTCATTTTGTCACAATTATGTGAACTGACCCAAATTTATTTTGAGTTTGTTAAAGTAATCTCCACAGCTCCAAGTACACATTCAGTGATGTGTCTGTGTACAAAATACTGATGAGTACACCTAGCCATAAATACAGCACATTAGCCCATTATGATTCACCTTCTACTTACGTTTCACTATTCAATGCAGACCTTCCTGATTCAAGAATATGAATAGTTACAATTTCAAAACAGAGCTGCTCCCTCTAAACATGTGGGTATCTAAACGCTAGTGACGTTGCAGCAGCTCATATACAATCAGGAGCAATATTAAAACTGGAGCATTCATTCTGCTCTCATTGACGTGAGCTAGAGTTTTGCCACTGGACTTCAACAGAACCAAGGTTTGGCTTCTACGCAGCAGCTCTTTAGGAGTTATAAATTTGCCAGTATTACTCCTGTGGGAATTCTGCGCTAAAAAAATTAAAAATTCTGTCCACAGTATTTTAAAATTCTGCATATTTTGTCAAAACACCACAATATAACCACTCTGGTCTCAATTATTTTGGTAATTTATTTCAAAATACCTGTCAACACGTATGTCAACAATACACACAACAACAAAAAAGATTCCCCTGGAGTACAGAGTTAAAGAAACTCCTATGACAACCCAGTTCCAGTTGTGGGGTGCTGGAGGGGGCTGTATGGGGCCCCAGAGCCCAGACACCCACACCCACCTCCCCCAGAGCCTAGACACCTGCACTCCCCTCCGCCCACAGCCCAGCCATGGGGCACCCCCCAGCCCAGCCACCAGCACTTCCCTCCTCCCAGAGCCCAGCCACCAGCACTCCCCTTCTCCCAGAGCCTAACTTTAGGGCACCCCAAGAGCCCAGACAACTGCACCCCATCCCCAAAGAGCCCAGCTGTGGGGCAGCCCCCAGCCCAGATACCTGGACTCCCTCGGCCTTTGCATCCTTCCCCCTCCAGCTTCTTTACTGTCCTGCCAGGGGACATGGTGTGGTGCAGCCCTGCCCTTCCTCACCCTTTCCCAGAGCTGGGTCTCTCCCATCACCGGGAGAATGAGATCAAGCTGGGTACCCAAAGCATGCAGAGCCTCCATTCCTGCCAGGCTGGGTGCTTTGCTCACTGTGAGCTGGGCTCTGCAGAGTCCATTGGCCCCTAGTGGTGGCCAGAAGCTCTGCAGCCCCAATTCTGTGGGAGAAGCATGGAATTCTGCGCAAATTCTGCACTGTGCAGTGGTGCAGAATTCCCCCAGGAGTACAGTATGCAACAAACTCTGTATTTAGTTTTGCACTCAAACTAATTTCATTACAGTAGCACTGTTTGCAAGGGTTACACCAGGCCGGTGTCATTTATTTTGCTTTTCTCTTACCAGATAAATAGGGGTTCTTCCTTCATCCATTGCCTTAGTGCCTGTCAGCATCTCTGCTAAAACCTAGAGAACATTTTTATAGGTAAGACAATTTATTTAGATGGCTTCTTCTAAAAAACTGGACATTGTAACTAAAGGAATATTTACCTGTTAGCTTAAAATGCTCTATTTTTCCTACATTCTTAGATAAGATGGGCACAAACCAGCACTCCAGATCTGAATAACCTTTGAGAGAGAGTTTGGAACCAGGTACAGATCCAAATCCATATTTTGTGGCTTGGGCCTATCTTTAAATATTACGCTGTAGGGGCAGTAGATGGTCATTCTGTTCTATAGGGTTCACTGAACAGATGTAACAATACTCTATACAGAAATGAAAATTTAAAGTACAACTAGAATTTTTAAAAAATGATATTGTAGGCCATCATATTTATTCTCTCTCAGTGGCTTCTATACCACGTTTGCTTAGTTTTCAAACCGAAAGATGATTTTTCCAAAGTCCAATAGTGCAAATTGAACAAGAACTGAGAACCAAGCTATGGTCTTTCTGCTTCTTCCACTAAAACCAATCAAAGATTTTGCAACTAGAATGTAGTGATAATTTTGCAGATTTTGCACAAAGCCGAGTATAATCCAGCTCACTCTAACCCACACTGTATTGGATTTGGAGGATGAACAGGGTTAAAAACATGTTTGCAACATTCCGTGAAGTCAGCACATGACTTGAACACAGACAAAACTGGCATCTTTACTGAATAAGGTGGTAACATGTTCGCATATCCGTTTTTCTGACTATGAGCACCCGACAATACTATATGGTACTGAATTGATCATAACCACACTTTTGAGATTATAGATCATACTCTGACCTTGTGTGGATGACTCTCTAACAAGATAGAAGGCACTACCTAAACCTATATTCATCATGGATAAATTCAAACACAATTTCCTCCTCTCCTTTCATGTGTTGATATGAAGGAGTATCAATTGGTTTCTTGGGAGACAAAGCAGGAAGAACACCTTTGGGAAGATCAGGGATCCAGACCCAGGATCACAGGACTTGGATACACCACAAGCTGGGAAGTTTTTTCTGATGATGTTAACTTCCTTTTGTTCCTATTTATAAACACTAAACTCTGCAGAAAAGATCTTGTAGACGGTACCTATGTTTTTCTCTACTAGCCATTCCATCGAATTATGTGATCTAAATCAGAGTCGCATGTATGCATTTCAGGGAAGAATTTGGCTCTCTTTCATTGGTTTTTATTGAATGGATATTAAATCTCCAGCTGATCTGAGTGTCTTATGTTTGAAAAACTTGATCAGATATATGAGAAAAAAAACCTATGTGCACAGAATATAACCAGATATCTGCAAACTGTAATAGCAAAGGTTAATATATATATAAAAAAAGACAACTTACTATTCCACAACCAAAGATGTCAATTTTTTGTGTTAGCTGTCCATGCCTGACAAAATCTTCTGGCAGGTAAGTGAGGGAAGCTTGTAAAACTTTGGTTTTCATCACAGCATAGTCTGATTTTTTTTCCACAGAATACAGTCGGAGACCGGAATGTCCAAGTTTTGGTGTGAAGTTTTCATCCAGCAAAACATTGGAGCTGCATAAAGTAAGACAAATACCAATAGTGATCAATCCATTCACACCGGAATGTAGAGTCTTATGGTAAGATGTGATTTTAGAAAGTACATTTAAGGGCTTCTTTATGCAAATTCTCTTTTAGAGATTCCAGTCTTGTATGTTGAAAAGGGATAGTGAATGGAGATATAAATCATAGACCAGAATGTTTTTTTTTTTTTAAAAACAAAAATAAAGTCAGACAGTAGCAGTGTTTTCCTCCCATTTAATCTAATTCTACATTGTTTTGTTGTATACATTTTATTGTTTGTTAGCAAATATATAGGGTCATCTTCATTCCTGGTTTAAGTTCCTCGAAAACCATGGATCATCAGGGATTAATTTGGCCCATTTGATTTTGAGTTAAACAGTTTTATGGACTATAGGGAACTCCTCTGTTGAAGAGACCTGAAATTGTTCGTTTTTTTCCCCCCATTCTCTGGAAAGATCACAGTGTGTCAGGCAAATCCTGAGTTCTTTTCTCCGCATTTACTCAGTCCTTACTCAGTCCAAATTCTGTGACCACAATGGACTCCAAATGAGCTCAAAATGAGTTTTGCCTCATCAGAACTGAGCAAGGAACTCAGGACATGGCCCCATGATAAAACAAAGCAAAAAGACCAGATAAATTCTGTAATTTAAAACCTTTCTGCCATCACAAAGAACAGGAGCACTCTGCTTTCCAGCTGCATGGGGATACAAAAAACATTGCCTGACAAAACTGGAAATACATTTTTTCTGATGATTACCGAAAAAGCATATATTAGTCACAGGTTATACCATGAAAGGCCGCATGCTGTAGGGCACAAGCAAATGGACATTTTGCCCTAACAGATTAATAGATTCTAAGGCCAGAAGGGACCATTGTGATCGAGCCTGACCTACTGGATAACACAGGCTGATGGACTTCCCTGAATTAATTCCTGTTTGTACTAAAGCATATCTTTTAGAAAAACATCCAATCTTAATTCAAAGATTGCCTGTGATGAGTATCAACACAACCCTTGGTAAGAATTTCCAGTTAATTACCCTCACTGTTAAACGTGCACTCTGTTTCCAGTCTGAAATGTGTCTAGCTTCAAGCCTTTGAATCTTATTATATATCTTTGTCTGCTAGGTTGAAGAGCCCATTATCAAATTTCTGTTCCCTCAGCAGGTACTTATAGACTGATCAAGTCACCCCTTAGGTCTTTTTCACCTGGAAGTCTACGATTCCATTAACACCAGTGGGAGAAAAACATTGGAGAGTGGAGTTAAATAGATGGTTGAGCACAATGAAGAGTTTATGGTAGTCTGAGGAAAAATCAGCTATCCTTGAACTTGCATTCCTAAACCCTGATCAAACTTGGAAACCCAAAGATTAAAAAGAACTAACAGAATGTATATTTTAAAACAGAGCTGTAAACATTATTTTGTATAAGAGTAAGGCTGGGTCTATGCACAAATTTAATACTAATTTAAGTATGTCTGATAGGAGTAAGATTTTTTTTTTTTTAAATCAAAATAACCAAATCAGTATAACCCTTGTGTGGTTACAGTCACAACAGTAAAAAAGTGCCTTATACTGATACAACTTATTCCCCTTCCCATATGGGAGTAGCTGTACCAGTATAAACACCTTTATAGTGATATAACTGCATTCACACCAGAGGGGTGGACCATGGTATCACTTCAACTCTATAGATATAGTTAAGGTGGTACAACTTTCATGTACAGAACAACTCAGACATTTTCAGGGAACAAACAACTCTCCAATACTGGGGAATATAGGGGATATTTGAAATTTTACCTATGGGGAAAAGTGGAAGGGAATGGCGGAAAACACTTCAGAAGAATATACTTTTGCCACACTAAAAAGAGAGGTAAAGGAAATGTGGAGGGGAGACATCAAAAAGAGCAAGAGAACAGGAAGCAGATGTGTATGGGGAATGATCATATGCAGACTTGAAGACTTTCAGTGATTTTTGTTTTTTGAAATTCTGGAAACAGTTGAATGACAGGGAGTTGCAGATATGTCGATAAGCTAGCAACCCTACCTCTTGACATTCCCATGCAGAATCCCAAAGTTATGGAGATACTGAATGGCTCGGATAAGTCCTATAGAAATTGTGATGCGTTTCTCCCAGGTTAATGGCATAGAACCAACCTGGAAGAAAAGTAGGAAGAGAGTTGGTATGTTTTTCTTTTTATGGAAAG
This sequence comes from Chelonia mydas, assembly GCF_015237465.2. Taxonomy (NCBI): domain Eukaryota; kingdom Metazoa; phylum Chordata; order Testudines; family Cheloniidae; genus Chelonia; species Chelonia mydas. The sequence goes on along the minus strand of NC_057853.1, from coordinate 18,364,702 downwards.
AAGCACAAAACAGTGTTAGTTTTACAAGCAAGAGACTTTCTTCTTCCCTCACTGCAAGCATTGGCAAAACACTCACTAACCTAACTGGAAGCAAGATGGGGTAAACGAATCTCATGCTTCAGGGTAGAAACCAATTATGCCGGGGTCAGGAAGGAATCCTCCCACCCTCCACATACAGCACTGCACACTCAGCGTGTTGCATTACATGATGACGGTACGGATGAGGCAGAGATCACTTTCCTCTGGAACACAAGGTATTGCCCACTGCTGGAGGCAGGACAGTCATCTAATCTGGTTCAGTAAATCCTATGTTCCTATTTAAGAATTCACAAGTGTCCTTTCCATTGCCCTGCTAGTTCCCCTGCACAGTGCTCGAACAATGAATTTGAGCATCTCATAAGCTGTTCCCCCTAAAACAGTTGACTTCATACTATATTTCAACACACGACTCTGACAACCGAACACTGTAGTTGATTTTTCAACAACATATTGCCAAATCTAATGCATATAGTGTTGTATAGCTGCATATTTTACAGCTTCCTTTTTCTGAAGACAGAAGCTGCATGGCAGAAACTCTCAGTACAGGTGACCTGCCTTGTGGCAGAAAACGGATTTGTATGTAAAAAGACCTGCAGCCTTTCCAATACTTGTGACTGATGTATGTTCATGCTCCTTTTTTCTGTTGCTAATGATTCACATGGTGGGGGAGGAAAGGAAAGAAGAGAAGCTACCCTTCCTGTGGGAAAGGTAAAGAAGAGATTCTCTCCCCCCGAGTACTGGCAAGGATGTGTTGAATTCTCCTAGAAAACATGAATATAGATCTTGCCCAAATTGCAGGAATATTACATAAAACCCAAAGAACATAGTAAAATTTTTCAAAGAGATACAAATGCTTTTCATACAGTACTTCGATAGGACCCAAATCCTCTGCTTACCTGACACTGTAGTCTGTTTTCAAGCGATCCATTTTCCATGTAGGGGTATATCAGACAGTGATATCCACTTTCTAGTGAGAAACCCACTAGTTGTAAAATGTTAATGTGACAACACCTGAAGCCAAATATCAACAAATATTAGCAAGTAAAATGAGAACAAACAAACAATTTAAAATTCCAGTGCTGGACCAAACTGACAACATATAGACTAGACTGTGTACTGACTCCTGTCCCTGGGAGCACAACAGCACAGCAGAATCACAATTGTTGCACATTGCTGAGTATGAGGAGTGCACAAGGCTCACACTGCAGCAGAGAGGAAGTGGGGCTATAGTGCCATCCACTTCCACACTAATTAGAGGGGGATGCTCAGCTGCAGAAAGGAGCTGCCCTGGACCTGCTTAAAGAATAGCACTGTGGCTCCACTCCCCCAGCAAGTAGGTGAACTTTGGAAGCAATGGAGACATGCTGCTTCCCAGAGCTCCTACTGGGTCAGTACAGATTAGAGTGACCAGATAGCTAGTGTGAAAAATCAGGATGTGGGGAGAGGGTGGTAATAGGCACCTATATAAGACAAAGCCCCGAATATCAGGACTGTCCCTATAAAATGGGGACATCTGGTCACCCTGGTACAGATCCACACCATCCTCAATACAGTGCGGTGCCTACAGGGCAAAATTTAGCCCTTAACACAAATCAGATTATTTCTTTTTGTTTTGTAAAAGATCTATTAATCCCCAGACAGACGGACCAGAACCAATTTCCAAATAGCTACTTACCGAAAGCAAATCTGTACTTCTGTATGAAAGAATCTTTGTGTTGAATTCTGGCTTGTACATTCCATCTGTGAAAACCACCACAAAAATGCACTAAAATCAACTGTCTGTCATAAGCACTGACTTCATTTAAACTAGAACCAAAACATATTTTATATGTAGAATAGCAAATAAATAACTAAAGACTTTATCCTCCTAACAATTATGCATGCAGGTAACTACTCACATTAGTAGTCCCATTGAAGTCAAAAGGACTACTCATGTGTGTAAAAGGTCTCACATGCATAAAGGTTTGTGGGATCTTGCTTTAAACTAGACATCATTTCCCCTCCTAAAAACACCATAATGCAGCATTTCTGATTACTAGTCTGTGGTGTATTAAATGATAACGGTTAATGTTTAGGAGATGTTAACAAATGATTCCCCTTCAAACATAAATGAAGAAAAGGAGGAAGGGTAGGTACTTGCCTCTTTAAGCCTTTTAATGACGTATACTGCATTGTGTCTCTGACCTTTGTAGACCTCAGCAAAAATACCTTCGTTAATTCTGTTCTCCGCACTGAAACCATTGGTAGCATTTATCACTTCCCCCTGGGTCCACAAAAGGCTCCCACTAGGGAGATCAGCAATCGTTTCCTGCCAAGGACTGGAAGAACCACAGGGCTAGAAATAACAAAAAAACAAGTTTATTTCCCTGGAACAATGGATTTCTCTCTCTGCTAAGGACTTTAAGGGCCTTTTCAACACAGCCAAGTGATAGGACCCAGTTACAACACAGTTGCCCCCAACCTGATTACAACACAGTTCCAAGGCCAATTAGTGGTGTGGCTAGGCTCTGAGAAAACTAGTCCTGTATTTCTAACATAGGCAAAACTCCTTGTGTCTTCTAGGACTCCAGGATGAGAGTCCTATATGGATATCCCCTGAAGTTAGAAAATTCACATCCAGGATTCCTCTCAGCCCTGTCTGTGATATGTTGACATCCCTACTGAGTTCATTTTCTACTCCACAATTTCTCTTCCATGATAGCAAAATAAACACGGGTTGTGTGAAATTGTGACTGCTCTTCTACATGATCAGTCCCTAGGTTTTTCACAATTCAGTTTTGGTAGTTTTGCTGTTGTGAGAAATTTTGCACAATGGGGGAATTTGCATTGAACACAGTTGAAAATGTGAATTTTGTTGTACGTACAGACTCGGCTTACAAAAAAGGCTTAGTCTGGATTAAAATGTCGCTCATTTTTGGGAGAAGTTTCACTCCTTTGCCTCAAAAATGGGTCCTCCTTCACTGAAAAATGTCCTATTTCCAAGTGAAACATTCTTAAACTTGTTGTGACTTTTTTGTGAAAGGGCAATTTTAGAGTTCACAAGGAAATGTAAATAAGCTCAGTTGTGGAGTGATTTCAGTTACATTGCTAAAGTTTCACACAGCTATAAAATAAACATTTTAACCATCTACTTTGGCTTGTTCTCAATAAATAGCTTAGCAAGTTGGATTTTTTAAAATGATCTGATGTTTATTTAAAGAATTAATACCATCAGGAGTGACACTAAAGGTATGTCTACACTGCGATAAAGATCTGTGGCACAGCTGTGGCTGGCCTGGGTCAGCTGATTCGGGCTCGTGGGGCTATAAAATTGCAGCGTAGACACTGGGGCTCGGACTGGAACCTGGGCTCTGGGACCCTCACCACTCAGAGGATCTCCGAGCCTGAATGTTTACACTGCATTTTTATAGCTCCACAGCTCAAGCCCAGTCAACTGACCCCAGCCAGCTGCAGGTCTTCTGTTGCAGTATAGACATACCCAAAAGTCAAGTTACAAGAACCATCAATTCTCATGCTTCAAGGCATAAATTGATCATCAGCTGGATCAAGAAAAAATATTCTCCATGTTACACATTAAATATTGTATTTAGGTGCTTGATAGGAGCTTTACTCCTACTTCTGAAGCATCTAGCACTGACTGCAAAATTTTTTTTTTTTCAGTCCAATATCAGTTCCTGTTTGGCAGCTCCTGTGTTTTTTACTGAATGAACAGCTCCATTTGATATTATAAGTCACAATACATACAAAGGAAGAAATAGCTTAAATATTAGCGTGCAGCTCCCACATCCCGAGCTTGATAAATCTGTTCAATATACAAAGGTGCAAAACACTAACTTCCCAGTAGGGATCTTTGGAACCATTGCATTTATTTACAGCCATCTCCTCCTCTGGTTGGAATGCTTGTATCATGTTATATTGGACATTGTCAGTGAGGTTTAGAGGTTTAAAATGTAACCTTCAAAATTTTTAGAATCTAGTAGGAAATATTGATAAAAGTCTAAACTCTTTTTTTTTTTTTTAATTAGAGTCCCCAAATCCACCACACTTAGGAACTTTTCTTAAACTTCTAAAAATAAATATCCCCCCCTTATTTCCATGTCTGGTGTGATCACAGCACAATGCAATGTGAAAAGCACCCTTTACCGCTCTGCATCAGTAACCATATTGGGAATTCTCTCATAATCAGTTGCCATCCAGATTCGTTTCCCATACCTGACTTTGTAATATGCAATGGCATTAATGAGCCTAGTTCTTCTCAGTGGTAAATCAACTGAAGTCAGCAGAGTCAGTACAAGTTCTTCAAACAAGAACTTGTGAAATTAGGTACCATGTTTTCAACAGATATACAGTAACTCCTCACTTAAAGTCGTCCCGGTTAACATTGTTACATTGCTGATCAGTTAGGGAACATGCTCGTTTAAAGTTGTGCAATGCTCTCTTAGAACCTCATTTGGCAGCCGCCTGCTTTGTCCACTGCTTGCAGGAAGAGCAGCCTGTTGCAGCTAGCTGGTGGAGGCTTGGAACCAGGGTGGACCGGAAGCCCCGCCATCAGCTCCCCATTCCTCTAAGTTTCCTGTGCAGCAGCCGCCCAGCAGGCTATCAATTGCTGGCAGTTCAGCTTTCCCTCCCCCCACTGCCATGTGCTGCTCCTGCCCTCCAGAGCCTCCTGTTTGCTGTGTGGGGGAAAGGGGGGAGGAAGAGGGAGGCTAATGTCAGGGTGTCCCCCTCCCCTCTACTCCTGCACCCTGCTTACCCCATCTTCTACAGAGCACGGGGTGGGGGGAGGGGGACGACATCACAGGGCTCAGAACAGCAGGAACTTCCTGGCAACAGCTGCCATCTCAGCTTGCTGATTAACTTAAAAAGGCAGCGTACTTAAGAGTGGGGTCAGCATACTTAAAGGAGCAATGCGCATCTCTCTCTTACACACAGGGTGTGTGTCTCTGTCTGCCATGCTGTCTCCCCTCGCTCCATTCATGCTGCCTTGTAGAGTGTGAGGCCACATTAACAATGAGTTAACCCTTGAGGGCTCAGCCAAATGCTAATTCATCATTTAGCAGTAAGGCATCCCCTGGGAAATATCCCACCCTCTGATGTCACCACCTCAATCAAGCTTCACAATCATCATCGCTGTGTACCATTATTAAATTGTTTGTTTAAAACTGAGAGAGAGTGTGTCGTCTGGTAAAAGAGATTTCCCTGGAACCTAACCCCCCCCCCCCGATTTACATTAATTCTTATGGGGAAATTGGATTCGCTTAAAGTTGCATTTTTCAGCAACATAACTACAAAGTTAAGTGAGGAGTTACTGTACAGTTTATGCAGGTAGAAGGAAGCACACAAATTCCTTTTAATTAAAGGAACACAGAATGGCATGAAAGGCAATTTTCACTGTCATCAGAAAATTGAGGTTTAAACTATGGGGTTTACCTTCACACTCGATGAATGAGGAGGATTTGATTGTAGGGAGTGCATAAGGTCCTCTGGGGGAGGTAGTGGATAAGGGAGTGAGTCTGAGATTCCTCCAGAAACTGGATCTGAAAATGACGTTAACAGTGATGGGGAAATGCATTATTTTTGTGATACTATAAGTATGAATAGTTCAGTTTCTGTGATTGTTTTCTCAAGTCCCCTAAACCAGTTGACAGCCCATCAGGACTAGGCACATTGTGTGAGGGTGGAGATTTGTTCTTCTGACTCACCCTAGCAGGGTGGAACTCTTTAGTTCCAGCTTAGGGATATAAAATGCTCAGTCTCTTGAAGACGAGGGAGGGAGGGAGGGAGGGAGGGAGAGAGAAAGAAAGAGAAAGAGACTGGAGGTCTTTCCAGGAAAACATCAGGAACAGACAGCTCAGGAGGAAGTTCAGGGCTTTGTTACATAAGCAGTAGTAAAGGCAAACCATAGGAAAGGGTGAGTTTGCATCATAATACAGTGGATCTATGCTGTGTTGGGAGTGCGAACCGTCCTTATCTACACATTAATTCCACCATTAAACAAATATATCTCATGTTATTTTACTTACTAGCTGCTGGTAAGTCTGGTGATGGTCCAATCTCATTTTCTTTGGCTTTATTTTTGTTTTCTGTGGGATAACAGGGTATGCTCTCTTGTTTAGGTGACTCTAATGGTACTCTGGCAGGATTAGTAATATTAGAGACTGATACCCCTGCAAAACAAACAAGAAAAAAATTAAACTATGTAGATTACTAAAACAAAAAACCCCCATACAGCCACACCAAGAAAATGAGCTCTTAATCTGAGACAAAATGTCCTAAAAATGCCTTAGTACATTATAATTAAAAATGCTTAGTCAGAGTGTAACATATTAAATTAAATTAACTAAATAAAAACATAAGAACAGTCATAGTGGGTCACACCAGTGGTCCATCTAGCCCAGTATCCTGTCTTCCGACACTTGCCAATCCCAGGTGCTTTGGAAGGAATGAACAAAACAGGCAATCATTGAATGATCCATGGCCTCTCGTCCACTCACATCTTCTGGCCATCAGAGGCTATGAAAATCCAGACCATAGGGTTGCATCCCTGACCATCTTGGCTAATAGATGTTGATAGACCTATTCTTCGAGAATTTATCTAATTCTTTTTTGAACCCTGTTGTAGTTTTGGCCTTCACAACATCCCCTGGCAATGAGTTCCACAAGTTGATTGTACACTGCAAGAAGTAGTATTTCCTTTTTTGTTTTTTAAACCTACTGCCTCCTAATTTAATTGGGTTACCCCTGGTTCTTGTGTTATGTGAAGGAGTAAATAACACTACCTTACTCACTTTCTCCACACCATTCCCTATTTTATAAACTTCTATCATACCCCCCCCTTAGTCGTCTCTTTTCCAAACTGAAAGGTTCCAGTCTAATCTCTCCTCCTACGGAAGCTGTTCCACATCCTTAATCATTTTTGTTGCCCTTCTTTGTACCTTTTTGAGTTCTAATTATCTTTTTTTGAGACGGAGTGACAAGAACTGCACGCAGTATTCAAGGTATGGGCGTACCATGGATTTATATCGTGTCATTCTGATATTATCTGTCTGATTATCTATCCCTTTCCTAATGGTTCCTAACATTGTGAGCTTTTTGACTACCGCTGTACATTGAGCGGATCTTTTCAAAGAACTATTCATAATGACTTCAAGATCTCTTTCTTGAGTGGTAACAGTTAATTTAGATCCCATTATTTTGTATGTGTAGTTGGGATTGTTTTCCACTGTGCATTACTTTGCGTTTGTCCACATGATTTAAACTCAATAAGTATTACTGAGGATGAATAGAAAGTGATTGTTTGAAACAAATGTATTTCATAGTCATCACCATGCATAACTTGTTACTTAAAAAGATCAGTTAGCAATAATAATATATTGCTCTTATCATATGGGATATAGCACTTTTCATCCAAGGATCTCTTTAGGTACATTAGTTAAACCTCATAGCACCTCTCTGAGGTAGTAGTGTATTGTTATAGCCATTTTATAGTAAATGGAGGCACAGAATTTCAGTGACATGCCCAAGATCACACTGCCAGTCAGTAGCAAAGGTAGTAATAAAACAAAGGAATCCAGGCACTAACTTTTGCATCTCTTAATATGTCCCTTGTGGGATAAGTCCTATAGAACATAATAGAAAATGATAACTTTTTTGTAGTCTTTTTTAATCATTGTATAGATTTTAATAGAGAATTATTCTCCAGTTTTAGAATTCCATAAGATAGTTAATAACCTAAAGAAAGAGTCTCATTCTTTATTAAATTTCATGGTATCTGAGAGTAATTTCTATAGAATCCTGCTGCTTTCCTCCTATTAAATACTGTGGGACTTTTCTGGTAAGATTCAGGGGTAAATCATCATCTTGATGTACAGAGAGAGACTATGCCATGCCAATAGTTATTATTATTTGGGGTGGATCACCCCCTCACATGACAAAAATGTGAGTGCAAAGAAACCCACTCAGGGTTTTTATGAACAACATGTAAAATAGTAATGCTTTGCTCTTATATAGCTTGCTTCCCAACATGTTTTACAAAAGAGAATCAGTGTCATTTTCCCTACTTTACAACTGGGGAAAACGGAGGCAGAGAAAGGTGAAGTGGTGTGCCCAAGGTCACACAGCAAGTCAGCAACGATGCCAGGAAGAGGGCCCTGGTCTTCTCCCCCCATCCCCCAGACATTACTCTATTGGATTACACTGCCTACTGTTTCATTGCTATTCTTTTTAAAATAAGAGACTAAGATTAAACAAGTCTCTTCACAAACCACATTCAAGGGGAAACAACCCCATTAGATGATATTGGTTTAACAGACTGAACATGAAATGATTTATTTAATATTTACTCTGGCAAAAGATCCAGGGTAAAAATTTCAAGGGCACCTAAGCAATCTAGGTGCTGAAGTCCCATTGGCTGTCAATGAGGCGTCAGCTCTTAAATGCCCAAAGGGGCTGATCCAAAGCCCACTGGGGTCAGTGAAAAGACTCCCATTGACTTCAGTGGGTTTTGGATCACGCTCTAAGTCACTTTTGAAAATAAGACTTAATCTCTTAAGTCATTTAGGGGCTCTTGAAAATTTTACCTCTGAAGGCCAAATTTTTCTCTTACATTGTCATAAATCAAGTCACTGGATTTATTCTAGATAAACACCTGTGAAACAGAGAAGAACTTGGCCCCATATTTCAAAAGGTACTAAAATCCTGCTCTCATTAAAGTCACTTGTTTTTGGTGAAAGCAGGGGTAGGGCCACAATCCTTTATTGACAATTATTTATTTCACTTTGTCCCGTGAATGCATCACAATAGTAAAATGTAGGTTTAGAGAATTATTGTGTATCTCAGTGGTTCCTCATTGTTGTGAAGTGATTGCATGGAACATCTAGCTCATGTACCACCAATGAAACATATACCACGCCCTGATATATCTGACTTGCCTTGAGAGAGTGTTATGTGTTAGGTTATTTCTGGTTTCGGTCACACTTTAAAAACAAACAAAAAAACAAACAAAAAAACACCACAATTCTCTAGACCAGGGTGTCAACTTGTGATATTTTCCATCTCATTCCATTTCCAAAATACGCACGTCAGCAGGTGAAAACAGGAAATCACAGCTGACTAACATAGCAGAAGTAGACAAGTTGGTCAACAAGAAAAAAAAAACCCAAACCCTACCAGAAAATTTGTGGTTTCAAAGCTAGTATGAACATAAAGGATGAGCTAATTTATAGCAGAACTCAGGTTGCAAGAAAGGGCTATCTGTTTGTTTGTGGTTCTTAGGTGGCTTGTTTATTCTGTGGTATAATTCTCACTTTGTGTGCAAGACGACTAAGGGCATACCTACACTGCCCTGCCGCTTGGACTAAGGGGTTGTGAATAGCAGCATGCACGCATGTACTGCAATATAACTCTCCGTGGGGGGACGACATTGCTGGTGTGAATTTAAAGGTCCCGAGTTTGCATAGTGCAGTGTAGCCATGCCCTAAGGTTTAAATCCCACATTAGACACCATGAACACTTATTTCTTTTACCTTTACATTTATAGGAACAGGTTAGGGTGGGTATATTACCTTTGCGTGGGTATAATCCCCTGACCCTCCTCATTTCAGAAGCCATTGTTTGGGATCCTATATGGATTCAGCCTAACTAGAAAATCATTGTTCCACATTACTAGAAAGAAATGTAAATCGGAGGCAGTTCAGAGAACAACAAAAATGATCAAGAGCCAGAACTGATTTACAAAGAAAAATTAAGGAGCAATTTATTAATATGTTAGAGCCCATTTGTGCTGCTCTACCAGTGCAAAGGCAGTATTTGCTACCAGGGAATTTCTGTAGCCAGGGAGAATCCACACATGATGAAGAGCCAGCGCAGCCGCTCTTTGCCATCCCCCTCACAGCCTCTGATATAGGGGCCATATTAGGGTACCTCTCCTCTCTAGCTATTCCTGGCTGCTGGACATAGATTAGAACAGCCCTGAGGCTCTTCTAATTTACAAAAAAAGCTGAATTGGGGAACACCTTTGCTCACTGCACAAAAATTTGAAAGATAAAAGCATCCTTGAGGGAAAGAAGGCATTACTTTATACAATTAAATAAGGGCATATGTAGGAGCAATGGGATGGAATTAAGGTAAGAAAATAGGAAAAACTTTCTGACAATGGGGTGTATTAGAGTGTGAAAGATTTTCCCAAGGAAGTAGCTGGAACTCCATTGCATGGGACATTTAAAACTGCAATGGACAATGCATCTGGAAATGCCCTGCCTGGACTAGATGATCTCAACTTCTAATTATTTTGTCAATCTGGCATCTTGCACCAATTTTACTAAAAATGAAAATTGTTTTCTTTTTGATAAAAAACCTGGAAGCACCAATATGAAATTTATTTTACCACACCATTATAACAGGTTCTTTTATCTTAAAAAAGGTTTGTATCAGCCGTACAAACCACAGCCTTCTTTTTCATTTTGAAGTCAGATAATATCTTTGTGTTTTACTTAGTAGTGGCTGTATCTGAAACAACTAGGAAACAGGATGTTTCATTTATAATCTGTATTCTTGATAAGTATGAAAACTAAAGGCCCTATCACATTGGTGGAAGTAGGATGAGGCCCTACAGTTCTTCAAAACTAGGCAGATTCACTTTAGATGCACATCTTCTTTGGTTTTAATCTGCCTGGATCTTACCCTGAGTTTTTCTTCGGTTCCAGATTTGAATGAAACCAAGCACCCAGTCTGAAATTCAGACAAATCCATTTCATGTCCTCTGGTGCTGTGTCAGAACCATGTGAAACCACAAGTTTTATGGGGTTTCACAATACCTGCTCACCAACAGAAGTTGGTCCAATAAAAGATATTACCTCACCTTGTCTGTAATATCCTGGAACTGACACGGCTACAACACTGCATAATCCCTGCACCATGAAGTTAGGGGTTGTTTTTTTTTTAACTTGTTCTTTCAACTACATCGGGGTGGCCAACCTGAGCCTGAGAAGGAGCCAGAATTTACCAATGTACATTGCCAAAGAGGCACAGTAATAAGTCAGTAGCCCTGCATCAGCTCCCCCAACCCTGTTCCCAGCACCTCCCACCCACCAGCAGCCCTGCTGATCAGCGCCTCCCCCCTCCCTCCGCATACCTCACGATCAGCTGTTTCCTGGTGTGCAGGAGGCTCTGCGGAGGAGGGGAAGGAGTGAGGGCACAAGGAGTGAGGGCACGGCAGGCTCACGGTAGGGTGACCAGATAGCAAGTGTGAAAAATTGGGACGGAGGTAGGGGGCAATAGGTGCCTATATAAGAAAAAGCCCCAAATATCAGGACTGTCCTAATAAAATCGGGACATCTGGTCACCCTAGGCTCAGGGGACGGGATGGGAAGGGGTGGAGTAGGGCAGGGCCTGTGCAGAGCCAGGGGTTGAGCAGTAAGCATCCCCCGGCACACTGGAAAGTTGGCGTCTGTAGCTCCAGCCCTGGAGTTGGTGTCTATACAAAGAGTCGCATATTAACTTCTGAAGAGCCGCATGTGGCTCCGGAGCCACAGGTTGGCCACCCCTGAACTACATGAAAAGTTCTAAAATTACAACTGCTTTCCCCACTGACAGTGGTTTTTTGAGGGCCTTTTCTGAATGTTGTAACTTCCTCTATACCCAGCAAACACGCTACCACTGAAGCTACAGAAATGATGTAACCATAAGAGTCCAGGGGAGTCATTGTTCCTGACATTCAGAAATGGCATTTGAGTAGAGCAGAAAACAGGCCTGATGGAGTTCTAATCCTTTTGGTAACAATCTGCCAATAACTTCTCACATCAGTTTTTGGGGCCTGATTCTGATCTCACCAAGGTCAATCAGGAATAACTCCATGAAGTAACTGTTTTTACAGTGGTGTTAGTTTGATCAGAATCAGACCCTTTAAGTTTTATAAACTGTTTGCCCACTAAAAAAGTAGCACATTATCCTCTGTCATGTCTGCTTGAGGAGTCTCAGCTGAATAAAGTACTAAGGCACAAAACATAGATATTGAGGGCAAGGACTTCAGAGCTTTTCTTTTCTTTGACAAACAGTCTGAAAAGCAAGCCATCCATGTTTCTGCTCACAGCTGAATACATTTTGGAAATCCCACAATGAGGTAATAAGATAAACAATTCTGATTACTGCATACTGGGGAGGGGAAAAAAAAAAAAAAGAGAGAGAGAGAGAGAGAGAGAGAGAGATTGTGGCCCAATCCTGCAGCTCCTCAAAGCAACAGGGAGTTTTGCCATTAACTGCAGTGTAGAAGTAGGCGATAAGATATTCAAATAAAATTAACTGTATGACCAATTAGACACCATAATGTAGTTCTGTAATTCTATACATTTGAATTATAATGAACATTTGTCAAAATTGAATATTGATCAAGCCACACTATCATTTAAAAAATTACTGCTAAATATTGACGAAGCCACAGATGACCCTGGGGATTTGTCCTCTCACCCCTCTTCTGAATTCTCCCTCTCCCCATCATTTTTTCCCCCAGTATTAACCCCCTTCTTCTCTCAGATCCCCCCTTTCTCTCGCTTATCTCCCCCCCCACCCCCTGCATCATCTAGTCAAAATCTAAACCAGTCTCCATTCAAAGGCCATCAGTTCCACTCCTTCATTGACTAGAACCATGATACTCAGACTCACGAGCCATAAATGGCTCCTTCATGTGTCTTCTGCGGCTCTTTGTAGCACATAATAATTAAATCACACAGTGTTTTAATATCAACTGATCTAAATTAGTAAAAGCATCCTGATTGGTTAATATTATTAACCAATTGTAGTTGATAAAATAATACTTGGTCATTTTGCTGTGAGGATTAGATAAGATTAGATAAGGAGAGAGAGAGAGAGTGTGAATAGGCTCCCGAACCACTGAGGTGTGAGTATCACTGGCTTGGAGACTTGCAGAAATCCCAGGGCCAGAGCAACTATGTTTACAGCATTTTTAACCTCTGCTGGTCCTGGTAGGGAATAAGAAGCTGCAGCTGGAAATGAAACCTGAGTCTTGCACATGACCAATTACAGTAGAGCCAAGAGATCACAGGACAAACTAGTTCAGTGTTTTTTTAAACTGCCACTAAAATGATCAGTTTCTAGCTATTAAGCAATGCAGGAGAATATGGTTCCTCTTATTTATTATGTTTTATAACTTTTGAAAATGAGCCTTAGGCCTTATCTATACTGCCACTTACAGCACTGAAACTTTCTTAGCTCAGGGGTATGAAAAAACACACCCCTGAGTAATGCAAGTTTCAGCGCTGTAAAGTGGCAGTGTAGATAGTGCTACAGCACTGGGAGACGCACTCCCAGCGCTGGGAGCTATTCCCCTCGCGGAGGTTGTTTTATTACAGTGCTGGGAGAGCTGCCGCAACTACACAGCCACGTTAAAGCGCTGTCATGACAGCACTTTAACGTCGGCTGTGTAGACATACCCTTAGTCACTTCAAAAAAAATTACCCATAATTAATTGTTAAATAAGGCTTTATCTGCTTAGTAGCCCCACATCACTATATACGTGAAAACCTCACAAAGAGGAAGGATGAGACTGGCAGAATGGTCCAGTGCCTAGGGCACAAACCTAGTATTTGGGAGACCCGGGTTCAGTTCCCTCCATGGCCAGAGACTTTCTATGTTACTTTGGGCAAGTCGTTTAGGGTATATCCACACACAGCAAAAACAAACAAACAAACAAAAAAAAAACAAACCCACCCCCACCGCAGCAAGTCTCAGAGCCTGGGTCTGCAGACTGGGGTTTGTGCTGTGGTGCTAAAAATAGCCACATAGCTGCTTGGGCTCTGAAACTCACTCCCCCCCCCCACACACATGGGCTTCAGTGCCCAAGCTGGAATGTCTACACAGCTGTTTGTAACATGAGTCCAGGTCTGTAGACCTGGGCTCTGAGACTTGCTGCCACAGGGTTATTTTGGTGTACAGACATATCCTATGTCTTTCTGTGCCTCAGTTCCCCATCTGTTAAATGGAGATAATAATCCTTATGCCACAGGAGTATTGCGAGGATAACTACATTAAAGATTGTAAGCCACTCAGATATTACGGTGATGGGGACCATATAAGTATCTTAGGTAGAACATTAATAAATGTAGTCTTACTACATGCCCCACAAAGCTGTTCATTATTATCATCATTCCTATTTTTCCATATACAGAGCAGCAATTTGCACAAGCTCAGACAGGAAATCAGTAGTATAGCTGATCGCAGGCTGAATGCAGATCTCTGGACTTCTACTCCAGTGCCTTAATCAGAAGGCCATCGATCATTACACCATTTTCTTTAGTGATTATGGCAGAACAGCAATGATCCAGAGCCATGAGGTTCAATTCTGGATTCCAAGTTTGCCACCTCCCCCCGAATGCATGTCTCCTCACATCTTGGATTTTGGACTGACCTATTATCATTTGTGAAATTTGGCTCTCAATCTAGGTATGAATTCCATCCACCTGAATTCAGATTGAGGTACTGGCCCCAACCCAACTAGGACAGGAAGGCAGTGTACTTAATTACTTCTTTCTAAAGTACTCCACTGTCTGACTTTCCTGGCTTTTATGACCCCAATCAGCTACTCCCCTCCCACATGCCACTCCTAGTTCATTGTGCTCCAATAATCTCACTCAAACTGCTCAAGCTTTGCTTTCCTCTAAGGCCTGATCCAGTTCCCAGGAAACTCAATGGAAAGATTCCTCTGGACTTCCATGAGAGTGGCTGCATTGGACAAATTCATTCTAGTCGTCAAGTTTTACAGCAGAGCTTACAGGCAGATTTTACTCTCCTCTGATTTGGAAAAAAGTTGTTTAGATACTATTTTTAACAGGGAAAACCCCTGGACTTGCTGGTGTTTGCTGAGTACAGAACAGTCCTGTTTATCCCAAAAATCTTTCAGTAAGCTCAAAAACTTTCATAGAGACAGAGGATCATAGAAGCAGGGTGTGATGAGGAAAGCCACTCACATCGGAAGAGATTGAGGTCAGATAGGAAGGAGCTGTACCTAATCAGGGAGCTGGATGCTTGGGATTCTGCTGCTGCATGTTACAGAAAGTGCTGTAACATGGATACATACAAGAAGAACAATCATTATCCAGAAAGAATAGGTTGATGTCACTATGTAGCTGAGATTATGTTTTCCGTGTACTTCGGGAGTCTGCTGCTGCTGGAGACAATTGCCATATGGAGGACTGTTTCTCCATTACCTTATACCTTGTGCAGTCACAGATAGGAATTTTACTTGGTCCTTGCTGAGGCAAAGCTTTCCTTGACTAGTAGAAGTTTTGCCAGAGTAAGGGCTGAGTTGTTTTTGAGTAAAAACAGAATCTCAACATTTTACCCAGGATCCCTTTCCATTTTCAAATATTAGAGCAGATTTAACTAACAAGTGAAATCTACTATGCAGCATCTGGGTTTGCTGCGTAGTTGCTCTGAAGATTACTGTAGCTGGGTTTCAGCCATGTAGTCTGTAAACTACAGTGCAGTGAGATTAAATAAAGGAGTACCCCCTGCGCTGAGTGAGTAGGAGTCACACTGAGGTCATGCAGCTGTTTATAGAAGGCTTTGCTGGAGACTGCCAGATCTCTCTACCCTGGGGCAAAAGTGATATCATCATTTCAGGTGTTATTAAAATTCATTTCCCTAAAATCTTTGAATGCAACTTTTGAAAGCCTGGTAACGATTAAATTCCCCTGCCACAGAAAAGACATCGCACCTAGCTGAGTAACAGACTTCCTGGAAAAGATAAAATTGCAAATTGCTGTTCCTTGCATGTAATTAAAGAAAGCGAGGAGAGGTTTTTGTGTCCAGTTCCAAACTGCTTTCTCCAAAGGAAAGAATGCAGCTGATTTTCTCTCTGAAATCATTACAGCATGGTATACATAATAGGATTACTCAGAAATACCAGGAACACCCTGCACTGAGCAAGCACAAAACCAAAGGTGGATCCAGGATTCCTTTGTGGGGAGGGGGTGGAGTACAGTGTTTTAATGGCTGCTTCTAATTAGAGTTTAAAGTGTGACTGTGTGAAAAGTGACTTCAAAAACACTATTGGGGGATTCCACATTTATTGTCTTAGTGACTGCCAAATCAAATTTGCTTCATTTATAAAGAAAGAAGATTTTTTTTCCTAACAGCTAGACCTGCAACCTTAGGCTATGTCTACACTACAGACCTTACAGGTGCACAGGTGTACCGCTGCAGTTAAACAGCTGCAAAGCCTCCAGTGTAGCCGTTCTATGCCTGCTGCTAGAGCTCTCCTGCCGGCGTAATTATACACCCCCAATGAGCAGTGGTAGCTATGTCAGTAGGATAGTGTCTCCTGCTGACAAAGCGCTGTCCACACTGGCGCTTTTGTTGGTGAATTTATGTTAGTCAGGGGTGGGGTGTTTTCACACCCCTAACCAACAAAAGTGCTAGTGTAGACAAAACCTTAGTTTAGAACCTGTGTTACTGACATGCAAATCAGAATAGATACCAGCTCATTTTCCCATAGCTCCATTGGTTCTACAGGGTGGATAAGAGTAAGGTTTCTTTCTCTTACAAAGAGTAGATGTGATCCTGAATTCAGACTGGGGGTATATCTATTAAGTAAGAACGTGCCATTTTTGCATTGGCCCAATGATGTTAATTGAGCAAAACTCCTTCTGAAATCAATGGTAATTTTGCTTGATTAAGGAAGATGAGATTTTTGGCCCTTAGTGACTTAAGAGTAAAATTGCATTTTCAAGGACAACTAAAACAGAATGTCTGTAGGCTATTTAACGTGTATGTTTCAATCTCCTCAAGCCAGCTATTATTTTGTCTACTACAGTATTAACTCAGCCTCCAAGTACCTGAAACCCTGATAATTTATCTGAGGAACTTAGATAGCTGATTCACTAGGGTGTAGTCAATATTTGCGAAGCGCTATGGATGTGCTGGGTATCACCATTATTTGCCAAGGACAGGATCAACATTCCTCTGATGTGCCATAAATAAACTGACATCCAGTGTCTAATGTTAAGGCCTTGATACCATCAATCAGTCAAATGTCCCTCCTGCCCAGACCCTGAGCTCCTGGCCCTGGAGGCTAGCCCCCGGCCCCTGCCCTTCTGTTCCCCCTCCCCTGCAGCCTCAGCTCACTGTGCTGCCAGCTGGGGTTGCGAGCTCTTGCCAGGCAGCACAGCTGCAGAGCTGCAGCCTGAGCTGGTGCTCTGTGCTGCGCAGTGGCACGGCTGGCTTCAGCCAGGTGGCACGGCTGGCTGTCTTGGTGCTCTGGGCGGCGCAGCTGTAGTGCTAGGATTTACGTTGCCTAATATAAAATACAATAAGTTCCTCTCAGGGAGAAAGATCATCTACTCACAGTCCAGAATCACTTGTGCTGCTTGGTAGAGCTGCAGTCCTTGGAGAAGTTCTAGTAACTGTTGGACTGTTGCTAGCCTCACTCCCCACCACCACATGAGTTCTCTCGTTATGCTGATTCCCGTCTTCTCCATGCACTTGATTTTCCGCAGCTCTGTCTGATCAGTTATCACATAGGAGGCTAAAGGTAAAGAAGGGATATTTCTCTTATAAAAAGTGGAAGAAAAACACAAGCGGGGGAAGTCCGAGCCTATTGCATACGCTCATTTAGTTTACATTTGCACAACAACTGAAAAAACAGGTACACAATAAATTAGGAATAAAGAAGATCATAATGCGAGTCTCAAGAAAAATCGGTTCCCTGGAGTAAGAGGGTGCTAAATGTTTTGTAAAAATGGAAACATTTCTTTAAATTTTTAGAGACTCACAAAAACAAATTGGCAAAACTCCTTGCACTTTTCTCCACATTTTCCATGTAACTTCCAGTGCCCCTGATATTTTACACCAGGGGTCGGTAATCTTTCAGAAGTGGTGTGCCGAGTCTTCATTTATTCACTTGAATTTAAGGTTTTGCGTGCCAGTTATACATTTTAACGTTTTTTAGAAGGTCTCTCTCTATAAGTCTATACATTATATAACTAAACTATTTTGTATGTAAAGTAAACAAGGTTTTCAAAATGTTTAAGAAGCTTCATTTAAAATTAAATTAAAATGCTGATCTTACGCTGCTGGCCCGCTCACCTAGGCCGGCAGCAGGCTGAGCAGGGCCTGCAGCCGGGACCCCGGCTGGCAAGGGGCTGGCAGCCAAAACCCCAGACCGGCAGCAGGCTGAGCGGGGCTGGCAGCCAGGACCCCAGACAGAGAGTGAGCTGAGCAGCTCAGCCCGCTGCCAGTCTGGGGTTCTGTCCGCTGGCTCCTGCCAGCCAGGGTACCGGCTGCTGGCCCTGCTCAGCCCGCTGCCAGTCTGGGATCCCGGCCCTGCCCACAGCAGTAATGTTAGGCCTGGTCTATACTAAAATGCGAGTCTCAAGAAAAATCGGTTCCCTGGAGTAAGAGGTGCTAAATGTCTATACTAAATTTTTAGTATAGACCATTACTGTAATTTAGTCCTTGTCTATACTCTGGTCTACAGTTAAACTTTAGATCAACCTAGCTATATCTCTCGGGGAATGAAAAATTCACACCCCTGAGGACTATAGTTAAGCAAACCTAACCCTTGGTGTAGATGCAGCTAGGTTGATGGAAAAATTCTTTCATCAGCCTCACAACAACCACTCGGGGAGGTGGATTACGTATTTAGATGGAAAAACCTGTTCCGTTGCTGTAGGAAGCATCTACACTATAGGCACTACAGCAGCAGCACTGCAGCTGTATCACTATAGTTCCCATAGCGTAGACATGCCGTACACTACAAATGCTTTGCTGATACAACTATAATGGCAGAGCCTCCTAGTGCAAACAGTTTGTCATCAGAAGGTGTTTTTTTTTTTTTTTTGTCAGCATAGGAACACTGCAACCCCAAGTGACATTAGCTATGCCCATAAAAGCACTTTTCTGTTGGTGTAGCTGCATCTATACAGAGGGGTTTTCTGGCATAGTTATGTCTACACTACAAAATTATGTCGACGTAAGTTACTTTGGCATATACCCGCTGCAATAATTAAATCACTTTTGTATGTCCACACTACAATCCTTGTGTCAGCAGTGTGCCTCCTCACCAGGAGCACGTGTAGTGTCAGTGCGGCATTGTGGGACAGCTTCTGAAAGCCAGTAACAGTCGACATAAACAATGCGGTGTTTACACTGATACTGCACTGACCTAACTACATCAACACTGACTCTACACCTCTCCTGGAGGTGGAGTTATTAAGTTGTCATAGTGGGACATTTACATCAGTGTTGAGCCAAAGGGGAGGGGGAGGCTTGGATACACTTAATTAAGCCACACCAGGTGCATAAGTATAACCGGTTTTATTGCCAAAGTATAATAAGCTTTCCAGCCTTCACGCATTGCTAAATACAAGCTTTCCAGCAAGCAAGAATCAATGCTTACGCCCCTTCTATGCTATGGACAGTCCCGGACCCTCCAGCCTTGTCCCTGAGGGCTTGTAGTAGGTGCTGCTCCAGCGTGGGGAATTCCTGGGCACCCACAAGGCCAGGGTCCGCAGGTGAGACTATTCATCTAAAGCAATCCTCATAGCAGTTTTTAATCATCATCTCCTTCTAAGGGGAGGGGTGGGTGTATTCACCCACAAGCAGGCTCTGGCAGGAAACACTGCTGCTCTCTATTCCCACACTTCACAGTCTTGGGCCTTGCTTAATCTCTTCACTTGTTTATCCAGTCAAGTGGCTGCAAGCCAGCCTGGCTGGTTAAAGCCAGTTCACTACTAGTTCCCCCCAAAACATTCTGTAGCAACAGCCCAAGGTAACTTGTGGTCAGCCCCAACGATCAGTGGGAACGAAATGTTAGTGTAGACACTTACATAGTTAGGTCAACGCAGGACAGCTTACGTAAACCTAACTCTGTAGTGTAGACCAGGCCTATGTCGGCTAAGGGGTGTGGTTTTTTCACACTCCTAAACAATATAGCTATTCAGACAAAACTCTGTAGTATAGATTTGGCCTTACACTTTCCCTTGCTTCCTCAACATGAACATACACCAACTTAGCCTCCTTCTAGACTCCTTTGAACTCATCCACTTACCAATATGTAACTCTCATCCCTTTTACACATATCTCTGAATTTGACTAACTAAGCCCCAGTGTAAGTGAGTCTGCATTGATGTAACTAAGGGGTAAGGGGTCAGAAGAGAGGAGTGGAGCAAGAAAAACAAACAGAAGGATACAAGAAGATGCAAACTGAAGTAGCTCCAGTGTACCTGGTCTTACATCTTCTGACTTCTTGGTGTGTAAACTACACTAACTTAGGCTTTGTTTACACTGGGGATTTCAGCCTTTGGCAGTCAGCCACTGGTGTACCTGCCACAATGTAACTCCCTAGTGTAGAAAGTCTTAATTTGCACTGGTACAGTTGACTCCAGTGTGAAGCTGGAATAAACTGTACTGTAAGTGGAAATTGCAATTTACGATGACTTTGCCCATCTACCCTAGGATTTTTCACCAGGGCAGCTATGCTATTTTGTGGTCATCAATGGCTGCAGCTGGGGCAAATCCCCAGTGTACGTAATGCTTTAGACTCCCTTACACTTGATAAATTAGTGTCAGGGAGTTTAAATTTCTCTGCTTACATATTTCCCCTTAATTTGGCCCAATGGAGTTACAGCTGGGATGGAATTTAGTTCATGATCCTCTATTACTGCACCCTTTGTCCTTTCTCCACAGTCTGTCATTGCATCCGATGAAGTGAGCTGTAGCTCATGAAAGCTTATGCTCAAATAAATTGGTTAGTCTCTAAGGTGCCACAAGTACTCCTTTTCTCATTGTTAACTGTGTTTCTCTAATTTAGACTCCAAGCTGCAGGGACCAGTTCTTCTTTGACCTTCAGACTCTTGGGGTTTGGGATAAACGATTTTCTCTTTCAAGACAAAATGTGTATTTGGGGAACAAACAAATGTTGGATAATTTGAAATGTGACTATCCAGGAATGGGATAATCTGGGTATGCCTGTCTCTCTAAGGGTCCATGCACACCTCTGGCACTGAATAAATAATAATTTCAGTAGAGAAAATGTCGTAAGAATTGTAAGGAAATTGGTAGGTGAAAAAAAAGATATAAAATAAGGAGAGATAAGGTTCCTCCTTATCTCCCCTGCTGGCAATAGCTCACCTTACCTGATCACTCTCCTTACAGCGTGTATGGTAAAACCCATTGTTTCAGGTTCTCTGTGTATATAAAATCTCCCCACTGTATTTTCCACTGAATGCAACCGATGAAGTGAGCTGTAGCTCACGAAAGCTTATGCTCAAATAAATTGGTTAGTCTCTAAGGTGCCACAAGTCCTCCTTTTCTTTTTGCGAATTCAGACTAACACGGCTGCTACTCTGAAACCTAAGTATTTCTGTGCTTATCTGAATAGAATGGCGGTTCAGCCACCACTAAGTTATTTACACCTTGATCCCGCTAATGGATCCATATGCGGGGGAAGCCCTGAGCCCTCCACCTACAGCATCTGGTCTTTAGAGAGCACCAGAAAGTGCCTCTGTGAGGAATCCTCCGTGTGACTGGCGCCGGACCCCATCTTAGAAAGCGGAGAGTTCACTGCCGGGGCTTGTCTCCAGCCACCGGCCCTTGCTCCTGTCACGACCCCTGCCTGCCTCGCTCCTTGTCAGCAAACCCTCCGCCCCTTCCCCTCTCAGCTCCCCGCTCTCACCGAAGCGCATCCAGTCGTAGTCGTTCAGGCAGTCCATCTTCTGGCAGAACTCCTCCAGCACGCAGGCAGGTAGGGTGTGGAGGTAAGCGGGCTGCGGGGAGCTCCCCGGGCCTGGCTGCTGCTGGGCCATTCCGGCACAGTCACTTGCTGCGCCCGCCGCCGCTGCCTTCCCTGCTTGGGCCGTCAGCGGCACACGGCGCTCGCTGCCCTGGCTCTCTGGCGCCGCTCCGCGCGTGGGCGTTGGCGCTCATCTCACACGCTGCCCCCTCTGCGGGGGCTGGCACGAGCAGCATGTCCCCCTATCAGCGGCCGCCTCGAGCCCCGGGGCGGATGTATACCGGCCGCGAGGCCCTCTGGCTCTTCCGGGGCCGTGGTGATGTCAGCCGCACTTCCCTCACGCGTAGGACAGGTTTTTCCTCCGGAGGGAGGATGGGGGGTGAGGGCGAGTGCAGCTGCATTGCTACGTTGTGAGTGTGAGCCGGGGCTGGTTCCCTGAAAGTTACACCCAAGGGTTTCCCCAAGGCCAGTTGCACGCAGTGTTGCAAATTTAGTGGTTGGTTGTACATTTGAATTGAGACTGAAAATAATACAGGCTTTAAAAGCATGCACAGGATATGAGAACATACTTGTACCTGAGGAAGCAGAATGGGTATGAAAAGTATGAACAAAGACTAGCTTCCTCACGCAGCTGTTATTTATGACAATGTTGGCACATTTGTTTTGGCTGCATTGGCCTACCTAATACTTTCAAATTATTATTGCTAAGCAAGGTCTGAATGAGCTCTCCCCTGACAGCTACTGATGAGCCAGGGGTGGGTGGACCAACTGTATTTGCATGAACACCTACTTTGCCTAGCTATCCAGGAGACAGAGCTGTGCTGCCCAAGTGATCAGTTTTGGCTGGTGTTGGGTTACAAATCACTTAAGTATTAAATGTGAGGGTTATGAAATGTTGTGATCCTTATTGTATACGTGAAAGGCAGCAGAACTGTACTTAGCCTGCTGGAATGAGAGGATCTCCCTCGTGCTTAATTTGTGCGAGGGCTTGCCAGGGCTGAGCCCCAGTACCTCTAGGCTCCCCAGTTCATAGCCCTGGAACCTCTGGGCTTGTCATATCAGTTATGAAAGTAATAAACTTGCTTGAGCCCTGGCACCTCTTTTGTTACAAATTAAGCACTGGTCATCCTCAACTGAACTGCACTCCCTACACAGAAGGTTTGGATGCTATAGCCTAGTGACAAGAGAGAGTGATGGGGCACACATGTTTTGCTTGGTGGTGGGGGCTCTGCCTAAGAGTCACAGGCACTATTTGACCTGCTTCTCTCTCCTGTTTAGAGAGAGAGCTGATTCGGCTTTAAAAGTGACCACTAGTTGAAATCCCTGATAATCAGGTCTAAGTGCTTAGACCTGCTGTGGGATAGTGTTTCTGTGGAAGAGACAGCCTAGCCTTTGCTAGCAGTGAAGTTCCCCCCTTGAGAGCTGAAATCACTGAGAGCTGGGTGGAACCGTGAGAGACCAACTCACAGACGTTACAGTAGCACATGGCAGCAGAAGGTGACAGTGCACGGCCATTGGGGACGGAGTGGCCAGAGCATTGGACTATGTTTTATTGACTTCACTACAGAATGTTAGATTTGTGACTGTGAAACTTATATAAATACATTTCCTAGTAGGCCAAGATTTTTAAAATGCATTATTTGCCAAGGTCATTATTTCACAACATCGCTACCTCAAGAGGTCATTATCTTGGGGAGTTTCTGTACTAAACTTGTTTATTATAATTATGTTTATGTAAGAACAGCCATATTGAATCAGACCAATGGTCCATCTATCCTAGTATCCTGTATTCTGACAGTGACTATTCCAGGTGCTTCAGAGGGAATGAACAGTACAGGGAATTGTCAAAGTCAGATTCAAGACTCACTGAATTTGTCAGACCACTCTGTTTATTAGCAAAGCGCTTTGCCAATGCACCCAGATATATGTGAGCCTCCTGCAAAAAGCTCAAGCCAACCCATTTATACGGACAAGCCAAAGCCAATCCAACATAGGAGACAAAAGGAAGTAGAAACTGACAAATATACATACATATCTTATTTGCATACTAACCTTTACCAATCTCCTAGCTCAGTAGGAGCTCTAAGTTAATTAGTTTGAGGATCCATTGTCTCACACTCCTTAATGTTTCTCTTCCTGACAACTATATTTCAACAAATCTTTCAAGCAGCATTTCTTTAATGAATTATAATTTCAATATAATTCATTCTGCTTTCACAGAATCATCGAGAGATCCATCCCCTGTCATCCACTCCCAGCTTCTGGCGAACAGAGGCTAGGGACACTCAGAGCATGGTGTTGCACCCCTGCCCATCCTGGCTAATAGCCATTGATGGACCTAACCTCCATGAACTTATCTAGTTCTTTTTTGAACCCTGTTATAATGTTGTCCTTCACAACATCCCTGGCAAAATGTTTCAAGGGTGACAGTGTGTTGTGTGAAGAAATACTTCCTTTTGTTTGTTTTAAACTTACTGCCTGTTAATTTCATTGATTGACCCCTGGTTCTTGTGTTAAGTGAAGGGGTAAATGACACTTCCTTATTCATTTTCTCCACACCAGTCAAGATTTTATAAGCCTCTGTTGTATCCCCTCTTAGTCATCTCTTTTTCCAAGCTGAAAAGTCCCAGTCTTTGTAATCTCTCCTCCTACAGAATCTGTTCCATACCCCTAATAATTTCTGTTGCCCTTCTCTGTACCTTTTCCAATTCCAGTGTATCTTTTTTGAGATGGGGTGACCAGAACTGCATGTAGTATTCAAGATGTGGGCATATCTTGGATTTATATAGTAAAAATGGAGGAGCTTGGTTTGCCAGACTGATCAGCTAAGCCAATATTGACAACCTATATGAAAAGGCTGCAAAACACCATGCCTCTGGACTGCATCAACTTGCAGAAAGCCTTATAAGCCAGTCACTATCAAAGCCAATTTTAGAAGAACTTAATGAGGCTGTTAAGAATGTGGAGACACAACTCAGTTTATGTGAATGGCTGTTGCACCATACTTTCTATTTAAGTAAGAGATACCACACACTACAAACTGGAGGCCAATATTAAGCGCACTGTCACTTGTTAATCCTGAAGTTGGACACTGGTTTTGAACAAGACTGGCAAATGCTCGCTATCTTTCTGAAAAAAACTCAACTGACTCTCTAGAAGCATGCAGTGCAACAGTGAAAGACTCAGCCGTTGAAAAAGTGAAGAACTCTCTTACCATATTCAAAATATATGCATACATGGCTGATGAAGCTCCAGTGCAAATAGGCATCAAGTATTAAGTCATTGCATATGTTATCTTGATGTCCATGGTAGGCCAGTAGATGCATTCTAAATGTTCAGGTTATAGAAGACACATTAGCTGCATCTGTGACATCTTAGAAGAGTTAAATGCTTGTCAGTTGAACCCCAAACAGATGGCTGCTTGTGCATTTGATGGAGCTACAAACTTCTCTGGAAGACATAGTGGAGTACAAGCTTTGCTCAGAGAAAAATAATGAGGAGTCCTTGTGGCACCTTGGAGACTAACAAATTTATTTGGGCATAAGCTTTCATGGGCTATAACCCACTTCATCAGATGCATGGAGTGGAAAATACAGTAGGCAGGTATAAATACACAGCACATGAACAGGTGGGAGTTGTCTTACTGAGCAGGGGTTCAGTGCTAACAAGGCCAATTCAATTAGGGTGGATGTGGCCCATTGCCAACAGTTGACAAGAAGGGGTGAATATCAACAGAGGGAAAATTAGTTTTTGTAGTGACCCAGCCACTCCCAGTCTTTATTCAGGCCTAATTTGATGGTGTCAAGTTTGCAAATTAATTCCAGTTCTGCAGTTTCAGAAACTGCAGAACTGGAATTTTGATGGTGTCAAGGTTGCAAATTAATTCCAGTTCTGCAGTTTCAGCCTGAATAAAGCCTGGGAGTGGCTGGGTCACTACAAAAACTAATTTTCCCTCTGTTGATATTCACCCCTTCTTGTCAACTCTTGGAAATGGGCCACATCCACCCTAATTGAATTGGACCATCATTCCTCTCAAATTCATAGCTTTATTTTTAAAATTATATTTAACCCACAGCCCAGAGATATTCTTTTTCTAGACATTTTTAATTCTTCTCTTCTATATGTTTTATATTTAACCTGTTATCCACTAATTAGGTTTTTAACTTTTAAAAATGTCATTTGTAACATTAAACAATTTTATATTTTAAAATACTTTTTCACTGAACCATTTGCCTTAGTCCAATTATTTAAAAAGATATATAGCCCTTGACTTTTGTTGTACTTTTTCAATTATTTTAACCCTTGCATTTTTGTATTTAGTTTATACAGTCCTGCAAAATGATCCACATGGGTAGATCCTCACACCTGCATAGACTCATTCCATCCACATGAAACAGCTTGCAATGTATGTAAATTATTCTTAACTTTTTTCATTTTTCTGTTATTTTATTTATATTTAACCCTATAATTTTTCTATTTAATTTAAAATATTATTATCAGTCTTGTCATATTTTAAGTTTACCTGTCTCTTATCATATGCATATACTTTAAGTTATGTTACAGTGTTGCCAGCTCTCACAATTTTACATGAGTCTTGCCAGTTTGGGTGGTTTTCTTACAGCTCCAGCCATTGACGTAATGAGAATCTGAGTTTCCTTAAAACCAATTTAAATTACTAGCCCTCATGGATTCAGAAAAAAACTGGAAAATGTGACCTGAGTATCACCTAACGGTTCAAAAACCAGAAGACAGGACAAAGAATCCCAAATGTATCATTTTAAAATATAATGATTTTTACGGTAATCTTGTGATTTATTAGGGCCTGACACTTGATTTTTTAACAGTTGGGGGGTTTAGTAATACCGACGTTATGACAATAATTCAGTAAGTTCCCCTAGCCATTCAACCATTTTCCCATACTTCCCCATCGCCCCTCCTGCCTGCTCCTCTCTACCCTGCGTGGGAGAAAAGAGGGCTTTTTATAGATCATTGACTGAGAGGTGGGAGAGAGAAGTTACTATCCTAAGTGGTTGACTGGAGGCAGGGAAGCAGAAACTCATGTTTTCCTTATTGTCTCTGGCATGACACTTTCCCTGGCAGGCACTGGGCAATAGAAGCCAGGAATGAGAGATTTGTGGGCTCATTGCCTCACTGGGCAACTGAGAAAAAAAATGGAAGAAATTTTTGCCCACCAATGAAATGCAGCCACCTTTATGATGGAATTTGGCATCCAGGGGTTTTGACAAGGTAACTGAAGAATCACTTTTCAAACTGAAACTATATACTTCCCTATATATTTTGTGGACACATTTGATAACTCTCCCTGTTAAATAATGTCATATTAGCCAGGATTCCATATTTCTGTATGCTCCTCTCAATCCCTTGGACAGTTACTGCGGGTGATTTAGTAGGAATAATTGTCATTTCTATAGTGCCTGTCATCACCTAGGGTCCAAATCCCTTAACTGGTACAGGAATCATTTCACCCAACACTGCCGCCTCTTGGGGAGGGGAGATGTGATAGCTGTGTACCAGCACACAGCGAACACTGCACACGACAGGTTAGGCAAGGTTATCAAGTTGGGACTACCAAATTGGGAAATTAAAAATACACAAATGAATAAATAAAAAATGTAAATGTTTCCTTGAAACATATTGTAAAATCCATCACAAGAATAAGATCGATCATCATAACTATCATTAAAGTATCATTGTTACAATAAACCTCCTTGCTATGGTTTAAATTATCTCCAAATGGGTGGGAATTTGGCAGGTCAGCTCTAGGGCAGAAAATATGTGAGAATAGTACAATTGAAACAGCAAGGGAATTTCAGGAGGCAGAATGTAATTTTCTGACTTGAAATTTGGCAGGGACAACAGGACTAACATCCGGTTCAAGGGATGTTCTTTGCTGTTGAGTCTTAGGGGGTCATTTGTTTGCATGACACTTTTTTCAAACCTGCCAGTAAAGAAAAGCCTAGTAACAGAACTCCTTGTCTCTCAGCCTTTCAAATGACTATGTATTCCCCTTGGTTCCATACCAAACCGAACCAAACTGATATACAGTGTATGACAGACTGCTGAGCTAATTTATCACCAGGATAAAACTGTTGCATATTATTTCTTTATCCTCTGTTAAAAATAAATTTGGTGCTCATGAAAATTGCCTGCTAACAGGCCCACAGCTAGTCTGCTGATCCACCAGAAACCAGAGGCAGCATGGGGAGCGGTTGTGAAATGTCCTCTACCCCACCCCATCCCACAGCCTCTTCCATCCTCACCTACAGGAAATACTCCCACTCAAATCTTTCTTCTCTTGGAGACTGTCAACAATATTTTCAATTGTGATGGTGGTTTTAAATGAAGTGGAACTAGGAACTGGACTGAGATCCACCCAGTCATTTCACTTAACAGCCTTCAGAGAGTTACAGTTTCATTCACTAGGGACCAGGCTACATAACTGAGGGGTAAGAGGCTCTATGTACAATTATCAATCTGCAGAGCTATCTACATCCTTTCCCTAGTTCCTTAGGCCATGTTGACTCTACAAACTGATCGACACAGGTTCATCAGCATACAGGCGCTGAAGTTTGTATATCACTCTTGTGCATGCATACTTGGTTACTTGCACCACCAGGAGTGCTTTTGTTGATGTAAAGTTTAGTGCACCGGGGTAGTATCTCACTGTGCTACACACTACCTGTGAGGACTCCTGGGCCTCAAACCCAAGCCTGCAGGTAGTGCTTGGACCATGGCCACCACCTGGTCGCTCACCTGAATTGGTGGAGAAGGGAGCTAGGAAAGCTCTAGCTCACAAAGAATCCCTCCCATGAAACTCCTGACTTGGGGAGATGTCCAGCACCACCAATTGGCTGGGACACATTACTTAAGTCTAACAGCTGATGGGCAGGTGGCTGCTGGGTGCTGAGCACCCACTATTTTTTTTCTGTGGGTGCTCCAGCCCCAGAGCACCCACGGAGTCGGCACCTATGGCTTTTGGGAAATATTTGCTATGTGTTGAGATAGAAATGACTTTCCCAGGGATCTCTGGGAGCTAGGGGTCAAGTTTCCAGCATGCAATTTTCTCCATCCCAGAATGCCATCCATACTTTATAATTTTTGCATTTCTTTAAAAAAAAAATCCCACAAACTCACATGACACTTTTTCGATCACCTTTGACAGAAGCATGGAGCCCACAGAGTGCTGCACTGTTCTCATGAACTTTGCAAATATAGAATACACAATTCTCCTTTATTTGCAGACCTGCTGGAAATACTTCAACAACAGGGGACATGATGATTTTTTCAAGGCCAGTTTCCTGAGGGATAGTGAACAACAAATCAAGTTTGTTGGAGCATTCATGGAGCAGCTGCAGATGGTGGAGCATCTCTTCTTGGCCTGAGAAATAAGCACTGACTAGTGGGATTACATGATAATTCAGATTTGGGATGATGAGCAGTGGCTGCAAAACTTTCAGCTGCAAAAGCTCACATTCCTGGATCTGTTTTCCTAGCTCGCCCCAGCCCTCCAGCGCATGGATGCCAGAATGAGAGATGTATTGACAGTGGAAAAGTGAGTGATAATCACATTGTAGAAGGAGAGGAACTTGTGGAGGCCAGCTCCACACAGAAGGGATGGGGGAAGGAGAAGGAGAAGGGTTGCGGGGGCAGCCCCACATGGGAGGGAGAGAGAAGGAGAGGGGCTCCAGGGGGCAAATCCTCGCAGGAGGGAGGGGAAAGGAGAGCAGCCTGGGGGGCCAGCTCCGTCTGGGGCGGGAGCGGGAGGTATATGCTCACCCTACCACAGCTCCGGCATCTGGCCTGGCCAGGGGGTGGGGCCTCAGGGGGAAGAGGAGGAGCAGGGTGGTGGGGTGGGGGGGAGAGGAGTTCTGACCTGTGGGGGCCCCCCAATTGGCCAGGGCCCTTGGGCACAGGCCCCGTGGGCCCATACGGTAATCCGCCACTGTGTACGGTGTTATTAAGACATGTTCCAAAGTCAGTTGGCAAACAGGTTTGTCTCAAACAAAGGAATGTGTGCTCTGCTTAATTTGTATTTAAGCAATAAACAGAGTCATCAAGCAGGAAGGGAAACAAAAGAAATTCAAACAGGTGAGAAAAAAGCAGCAGGGAACATCCTTCCGCATAGACTTTTTGTCTCCTGGTACCCAGCTGGAAATGTTTTTCAAGCAGGGAACTGTGATGGGGTGTCTGCCCCACACTGGGCCATAAGGGGTTAACAGAGGCCTAGGGCAGCTGTGTGAAAAGCAGCCAATAGGAAAGGGTCTGTGAGGAACAGCCAATCAGGGCTGGGCAGGCCGATATAAGAAGAGCTGCAGGGCACTGGAGTTACCTGGAGCTTGAGGAGGGAGGATCAGGTTCCTAGCAGGAGGAAGAAGTGCTAGCACCCTGGTCAGAGTAGTGCTGCTAGCAGGGACTGGGAAAGCTAGCGAGAACTCCTGGCTAGCTGCTAAGACTGGTTGGCTGAAGCCCTGAGGTAAGGGCAAAGAAGGTGCTGGGGGCTACGAGGAAGTGGCCCAGGGAAACGAACTGAGGAGGCAGAGAGGACACAGCAAGTGGCGGCCATCTACAGGGTCCCTGGGCTGCGACCCGGAGTAGTGGATGAGCCTGGGTCCCCCCACTCACCACTGAGGAAGTGGCTGGACTGTGATACTGTCCCCCAGAAGCGGGGAGCACAGAGTGCGGCACAGTCGGAGGGTTGTGTCCTGAAGAGGATGCTGTGGTCCCAGGAGCAGAAGTGACAGCAGCAAGACACCACCAGAAGAGGGTGCACTGGTTAGCAAAGCTAATCCATGGGACAGCCAGCAGGAGGTGCTGTAGTGGGGGGGACTGAAACTGTAAAACTGTAAAAAGGAAGGACAAACACCCCAAGGCACTCTTTTCTCTTTCCCCCCCACCCTCCCTTCCCATCAAGTCACTGCACTTGAAGGGACAAAGTAAGCAGCTGTTGGACTGGGGGAAGGGTGCTTGGTCAGTAAGACTGCTGAAAGCATGTGTTGAGAAAATTTTGCTTTGAATTTAACATCATTTGTTAAGTTAGGCACCAGTTGCACTTTATCTTTATTTTTCTTGTAACTATTTCTGATTTTTATGCCTCATTACTTGTACTAAAATCCCTCTCTTTATAGTTAATAAACTTGTTTTATCTAATCCAGTGTTTTTAAATTGAAGTGTCTGGGAAACTCCATTTGGAGTGCCAAATTGTGTGCCTATTTCTATTAAAGAAATAATGGACTTTATATAACTTGTATTGCCCAGGAGACAGCTGGGCAGTACAGGACATACATTTCTGGGGGGAAATCCCAGAAGTGGGATTTGTGTTGGGGTCACCCTGCAGCATAATCCAGGCTGATGAGAGCCAGAGTGTAACCCAGTGTGGCTGGCAGGCTGCAGTTATACACAAACGTACAGGGTTTGGCTTGCATGCTGGAAGACTGTTTGTGAGTGGCCCAGGTGGGAGCTGCTTCAACCAGAGCATTGTAAGGCACTCAAGGTTGCTGGGCGGGGGTGACACAGCTACTCATTAGGGAGGATTGTACCATAGTATGTCACACCTGAGCAGTACCAGGTTTACAGAGGTGCCATTGGTGCTGGGCCCACACTCAGAAGGGGCCCTGAAGCCTAGCCCCGCCCCCCATTCTGCTTGCTCTCTGCCCCAAAACCCCATCCATACTCAGTCTCTGCTCCTGGGGCCCTGCCCCTGCTCTTCCCGAAGGCCCTGCCCCCACTTGGCCTCTTCCCCAGGAGGACCTGCTTGCTACTCTCTGCCCCCACCCCCTCCGTGCAAGTGGTGGGGGGGTCCTTGGGGGAGGAAGCTGAGCGGGGTGGGGGGGAGAGGCTGAGTGGGGCCACAGCCTCAGAGGGTGGAAGCATGGACAGAGCAGGGGGTGGGGCCCACAAAAGATAAATTCAGCCCTGCACCTACGTCTGCAGCATTTTAGTTTGCTGCCTGAGAAGATCTATTATGTTCTGGTTCTGTTCTCTCTCTTTATCGTGTGGGACTCCTGGTCCTTTTTCCTGTATTCTCTGTCTTTCTCCGTGCTGTCAATCACATTGGCGCTCCGAGCCCTTTGTTCACCACTGGCTTGCTGGATCTCACAGAACATGTTCTTCCCTAGTCCTC
Source organism: Chelonia mydas (assembly GCF_015237465.2). NCBI lineage: Eukaryota > Metazoa > Chordata > Testudines > Cheloniidae > Chelonia > Chelonia mydas. Next base: position 18,332,780 of record NC_057853.1, on the reverse strand, counting down.
TTCTTCCTCAGCGTCAGGTGGTCTGTGGGTGTGGTGGAGCCACCTTGCAAAGCTGCCATGAAGCTACTGATAAAAACAGATAGATGTAACTTGTATTTACAGTCACAAGGAAAAGATAAGTTTCAGAACTCCCTTTCCTTATTCCCATAGCGTGGGCAGTTAATATGGAGGCGTTGCTTTGCCTGTGTGTCAGCATCCCCCTCTTGACTTTACTGGTTTGGACAAACAAAAAGGCAGGAGTTGATACATTTGGAACCAGCTATGCTGCAGGAATTGCCAGTGCAGAGGAGATGTTCCATCTGCCTGTCTTTCGAGGCTCCATTCCTAGATTGGTTGTCAGTCACAGCTGAAGGACCCAATCTGGCCTGAGTGGATGCTGTTGGCAAATACAGAGTGAATTTGCTCATCTGCCTTTTATTCCCATAAACATTTTTAATAAATGCTTATTCCAGTATCTCTGCAACAATTTGTATAGGGGGGTGCTGAGAGCCATTGAACCAAACTGTAAACCAGGCTGTATATGATGGAAACCACTTGAAGCCAGGGGTATATGTGGCAGTACCCTTAGTTCCAACGCCTGTGGCTTATTTCCACTTCAGCTTTGGAGCGGCTTAGCAGGTATGAATATGGCCCTCCCGGAGTAGGGCAGGATTTTCTGTTGCATGAAACTATACAATTTCTGATCCTATTCCATGAGTGTAAATATAGGGCAATGGCACTGAATATTGGCACAATATTCAACAGATGGTGGTGATTTTAGCTGACATCTCACATCTGAGGGTCACAAAGGCGATCAGGGCCCATATGTTGCGGTGGGTGCTTAGCACCCACTGGAAGCCAGCTCCTCCCTCTCCCCCCGCCCAACGCCTCCTACCCACCATGGATAAGCTGTTCTGCAGCATGTAGGAGGCATTGGGGGGGGGGGGAGAGGACGTGCTCAGGGGAGAGGGCAGAACTGGGCGGGAAGAGGCAGGCGGGGTTGGAGATTTGGGGGAAGGGTGGAGTGGGGGCGGGGGCCTGGGCCAGAGCAGGGGTTGAGCACCCCCGAAGCAAGGAGGAAGTCAGCACCTGTGCAGAAGGATAAAAGGGACATTCCTATTCACATACACAAAGTACTCCATGTGACTCCCCTCCCCCTGCCTAATCCCACAAGGGAATGAAAAGCAGATGCCGTTGCCAACTCCCACTCTATTTGTTTGCCATCTCTGCCCCTACTTGTATGAGTAAAACAATTAAGTCGATGCCTTTTTCTTGTTAACCTGGGGATGGGCGGGGTGCCATCTTTAAATTTAAACATTGTAAGTAAATGCATGTACATGCTTACCTGAGTTCCCTTTCCCTTTATCAGGCTCATCCTTCATTGGTGCTCCACCTGGGAGGACTGGCTAACTGTGATAGTCTCAAAGAGGTCCTGCTAGCAGCATGGCTGGAGTTCCTTGGGGTGTCTTCCTGACTCCTCCTCCTCCTCCTCCTTGCTGTTTGTGGAAAGGGTCTCTGTCTCGGCTCCTCGGAGGTATGCAGTGGTCTGTGGGTGCAGGTGGGGTCTCTGCCAAATATGGCATGCAGTTCCCTGTAGAAGTGTCAAGTCTACAGTGTAGCCTCAAATCTATTGCATTCCCTGGCCTTGCACTGTCCCTGACAAAGTTCCTTTGTTTTCACGCGTCACTGCTGATGATTCCTGTCATACCACTTTGCCTGTAGCCCTCGTGCAATCTGTTTGAACTTGTCAATGTTTCTACGGCTGGTCGGTAGCAGTGCTGGCACAGCCTCTTCTCCCAATAGGCCCAAGAGAGCCAATGCCACATCTGCTTCAGGCAGGAGAGAGTCTAGTGCATGGAGTCAGCATGGTCGATTGGGTAGTTGCATGCAAGGGTGTGCTTGCCAAGGTGGACAATCAGGAAAAGGCATTTCAAATACAGGTGAGGGATTTTAAAGGGGATGTTTCTTTCAGTCTCTGTGACCCCTAGGCAGTGGAGTTTAAAATTGTGGCCCGACCAGTCACTGTCACAGGGAATGAGACATTGTGGGACAGCTGCTGGAGAACTGTTGGGGTTGACACAGGTCATTCAGTGTCTACACTCGCACTGTGTCGACCTCAATATGTCGACCATGGCTCTATGCCATTCAGAGAAATAGTTTTACTGTGTCGCTGTAACGGTGTGCTAATGTAAGCCAGAGACAAATTTGAATACAGACACATTCACAAATAGGTCAGTGCAAGGTGATTTATGTTGACCTAACTTTGGAGCGTAGACCAGGACTCATTCTCATATACATGAATTCACTGCAATTGAAAAAAATACTTTCCCATGTAGCTTGATGATTGTGCCAGTGGTTTACTTATCTTTATAGAACGTGACCACATCCCATTGCGTGTAGTGATTTTTCGATCAGACCATATCATCGTATGATCTTTAATTACCATAACCCGGGTGTCACTTAAGCATCTAATCCCGGGGTTCTCAAACTGGGGGTCATGACCCCTCAGGGGGTCCCAAGGTTATTACTTGGGGGGTGGGGTTGTGAACTGTCAGCCTCCACCCCAAACCTTGCTTTGCCTCCAGCATTTACAATAGTGTTAACTTTTTTATATATTTTTTATTTTATAAGGGTGGGGGGGTCGCACTCATAGACTTGCTGTGTGAAAGGGATCACCAATACAAAAGTTTGAGAACAACTGTCTAAAAGAGTGTCCCTCAAACAGCAGACGCTTCTTTGAATCATAGAATCATAGAATATCAGGGTTGGAAGGGACCTCAGGAGGTCATCTAGTCCAACCCCCTGCTCAAAGCAGGACCAATCCCCAATCAAATCATCCCAGCCAGGGCTTTGTCAAGCCTGACCTTAAAAACTTCCAAGGAAGGAGATTCTACCACCTCCCTAGGTAACGCATTCCAGTGTTTCACCACCCTCATAGTGAAAAAGTTTTTCCTAATATCCAACCTAAACCTACCCCACTGCAACTTGAGACCATTACTCCTTGTCCTGTCCTCTTCTACCACTGAGAATAGTCTAGAACCATCCTCTCTGGAACCACCTCTCAGGTAGTTGAAAGCAGCTATCAAATCCCCCCTCATTCTTCTCTTCTGCAGACTAAACAATCCAAGTTCCCTCAGCCTCTCCTCATACGTCACGTGTTCCAGACCCCTAATCATTTTTGTTGCCCTTCGCTGGACTCTCTCCAATTTATCCACGTCCTTCTTGTAGTGTGGGGCCCAAAACTGGACACAGTACTCCAGATGAGGCCTCACCAATGTCGAATAGAGGGGAACGATCACGTCCCTCGATCTGCTCGCTGTGCCCCTACTTATACATCCCAAAATGCCATTGGCCTTCTTGGCAACAAGGGCACACTCTTGACTCATATCCAGCTTCTCGTCCACTGTAACCCCTAGGTCCTTTTCCGCAGAACTGCTGCCTAGCCATTCGGTCCCTAGTCTGTAGCTGTGCATTGGGTTCTTCCGTCCTAAGTGCAGGACCCTGCACTTATCTTTATTGAACCTCATCAGGTTTCTTTTGGCCCAATCCTCCAATTTGTCTAGGTCCCTCTGTATCCTATCCCTGCCCTCCAGCGTATCTACCACTCCTCCCAGTTTAGTATCATCTGCAAATTTGCTGAGAGTGCAATCCACACCTTCCTCCAGATCATTTATGAAAATATTGAACAAAACCGGCCCCAGGACCGACCCCTGGGGCACTCCACTTGACACCGGCTGCCAACTAGACATGGAGCCATTGATCACTATCCGTTGAGCCCAACAATCTAGCCAACTTTCTACCCACCTTATAGTGCATTCATCCAGCCCATACTTCTTTAACTTGCTGACAAGAATACTGTGGGAGACCGTGTCAAAAGCTTTGCTAAAGTCAAGAAACAATACATCCACTGCTTTCCCTTCATCCACAGAATCAGAATAATTTATTAGGAAAAACAAAAAGACCTGCTTTATACCTGACCATACTTTTAACTTTTAATGAATAATATAAACCATGAGTATAGCTGAAAAATGAAATCATACTGATGTGAGGAAAAGTTATGAAATACTGTTCTTGCAATTCCAGTGGTGGATAAATATGAAATCCATTCTTATGTCAGGATGTTTCTCGGCCATGAAAAATGAGATACACTCAATAGTTATTACTCTCTGAACTGCTGTGTGGAAGGTATGGTGAGCATGTGGTAAGCTTCAATGCCACTATTAGAATTCAATTTTTTTGACTAGTTCAGGCAATGCATAGTATTAAATATACTGAAAGACATATTCATGTATGTTATAGTGATAGACAGTATCACACAGACCTGCTGTTACATTCACACTGTCAACAGCTCCAAAATGACATTGCCACATGACTCAAGAATCAGTAAAAATAGATTTATAAATTAATATCTGACACATTTATATCTACTTCTCATTTTGAAGAGGAACTAGTCAACATTTTTTAAAAACTGATGAAACAGAAAAAAATATTACCAATGCTTTGGCAACAGGAAAATGAGGTCACATCAGCTGAATAGATGGGAGCTGAACGTAGGTCAGATCTTAACAAATCCAGATGACAAGAAGAAAGAACAAACAATTGTGGAGAAAAGGGAGAAAATATGGTGTGTGGTTAAGACACTGGACTGGGACTCAGGTGCTCTGGGTTCAGTTCCTGCCATAAACTCCTTGAGAGTTTAGGCAAGTAATTTCATCTCTTTTGTGAAATGGGGAGTAAGAATATTTTCTTTGTCTATATAATAAGCTCTTCAGGGCAGAAAGTGTTTCCTACTATATGTACACACAGTGTTTAAAACAGTCAGACCCTGATCTTGGTTGTGTTCTCTCAATGCTACTATAATACAAATAATAAAATAACCCTCAGAGACAGGTGTTGGATCATATTAAAGAAGTTCTGTATTAAAATCACAAATCAGCTTGATTCCCCATAGTTTAAATTCCAGGGTATTACTAATTAAGAGGTCTCTTGGTTTTTGGTACTGTTTCTCTCCCTCTATGTGTGAAACTTGCAAGCTGCTCTGTTCTCAAAGCAATTCTTTGTAACAACAACTACTCACACAGAGACTCAAAGCAATACTCTCTAACAACAGAAACAGCACCCAGAGACTCCCCGCCCTTTTGTTGTATTCATCTCACTTTGTTAACAATTGTGATTAAAATAGAGATAGAGGATGTATGTGGATGGATGCTTGGCATGGATAATAACTGAATGATCAGGGAGGTGCCAGCGTAAGAATCCAGTGTCCATCGGCTGAAGAAGGCGTCAAGTGGAAATAACCAGAGGACCCCCGGAGGGCAGACTGGAATCCACCCAACAGCCTCAAGAATGGGAGAACCAAAGAACAAGATAACATCTGGCAGCACGGAGCCGTCAGGAATGTGCCATCTGCTGACTGATTCAGCAACAGCATGATGAAGCAATTCCCATAGACTGGCATAGGAAGAAATTCCTCTAAAAATGGACTCTAGAAAGTGAGAACTTTGGGGTCTGATTCTGCAAACCGACTTCCAGGAGCATCAGATGAGCATCTGACAAGGCCCTGCTCCCTCCTCATATCCAGGCCACCTGGCCAGTGCCTTGGCATGAGCAACTCTAAGGCTGGTAACTATGATAACAACCTTGCAGAACCTGTGTTTGTGTGTATGAATGAATGTGTGAATAAATATGAAATTGAATGGAATGTTACAGCTATAACTAACTGCTTACTATGGTTCTTTCTGTATTCACAATAAATATGGCATTTTGCCTTTTCCCCTTTAATAAGATCCTGCTGATTTTTATTTTATTGGTATAACACAGGTACCCACCGATGTGTTGAATAAACCAGGTTTCCCAAAAACCATGGGAAGAATAAGGGCAAGTCTACACTATAGTGCTACATCAGTGCAGCCTGCGCCGCTGGAGTGTGTCTGGTGAAGAAGTGCTCTCCTGTTGGTATGATTATTCCACATTATCAAGAAGCAGAAGCTATGTCGACCGGAGAGCATCTCCCACCAACATAGCGCTGGTGTGGACAGTGTAAAACTTGCATCTCTGGGAGGGTGTATGTGGCTTTTTCGCACCTCTGAGTGATGTAAGTTATATCGATTTAGGCGGTAGTGTAAACTTGCTCTCAGTGCATTAGGAATTAAAGAAATGGAAGATACTGGACTCATTTAGGTGTGGAAAGGTTACAGAAGCCCTTCATCTTGGATGTGGAAGAGTCTTAGGAATATTTATGACTCTGCAAGGTATTAAGTACACTCAATGCCCACTGTCTTCACTTACAGTGCTTGGCAGTTTGCACGATCAAATGCAAAGTGGGGTGCAAATAGCTGTATAAAATTCTAGTCCGTATTTGGGCAAAACTCCCACTGATTTAAAGTACAATTTTACATGTGTCTCCATGGCTTGTTTACTTGTCACTATGCTTCCCTCCAGATTTTTTTTAAAGCTAAAGCAAAAATTCTCCTTTCAGATACACTGTGTATCAGGGCCAGCTTGGCTGTTCAGGAAAAATTCCAGAACAGAATATCAAACTTTAGATATTCTGTTCTGGTATCTTTCCTAAACAGCTAAGCTTGCCCTGATCCACAGTGAAACATGTCTTAAAATTAAGACAAGAAACCTGCAATAATCAATTGCCTAGCATAATCAACACTAACTAAAAGTTTAATTAAGTTGACTTGGTACCTTATAGATACTTCTGAAAGGTCACCCAAGACAGGGCATTGGGCTCCTAAGTGTATTTTCTGGTAACCTGTTGCTTCTGGGGCAGGTGCATCGGTATGCTCTGCTGCTTTCCACTACTTCAGCAGACCAGTGAATCTGGCCCTTTAATTATGATCAGTCCTGTACAAAGTATTACTGAATGTTACTTTTCATAAATTTAAAAATAGCTAGTCACAGACTGATGGAGTAATTTTTACACAAACTTTAATAATCCTGATAGTCACAAGAGTACATAAAAAGCTACGTAACTTACAACCATATTATACAGAATGTTTAGGAGAAACCCAAAAAACCATGTTCAAACCTAAGATCTAGTAGTTATTAGAAAAACAGTCAGTTCAAAACAAGCTGTTTTTGTAAGTGGATCGTAACACTAAATACATTTATTGCACAAATATAGAATAACACAAGAACAACACTGATAAAAAGAGTCTGTCCCCGTGTTTATAGGATTGAGCCTTAAAAGTATGTAATTTGCCCTACTTTAAACCAAAAAAAGGAAGTTTTAGGGCCTGGACAAATTATTAAGTGTCTGAATCTGAATCCAATCTACATAGTCTTGTCCACATCATACTTTTTTTTAGGATTTCCCATTGTTACTACTACTAGTGAAGCAGCAATCAGAGGTAGCAAGACTGGAGTACTAGTGTAGACAAGGCACTGGCATTTTTACCACAACTACATTAGAGGTTGGTTTTAAATGGTGGAAACTGCTGGCACCTTGTCTACACTAGAGCTTCCAACATTGGAGCTTCATCATTAGTAGCAACAGAGGGAAATTTTAGGGGGAAAGGTTTAGCATAGACACAGTTTATGGAAGGGGTTAGTTACATTTTGTAAACTGGTGACTTTGTGTCAGTAGTTTTGCAAAGCGTACATTTGCGGTTGATTAAAAATACCTCCAGAGGTTCTTCTAGTATGCAAGAATAGATGGCTAAAACGGTATTTGATAAATTTACACAAGAAAACCATGTAAAAAATAAAACCCACTATCAAGTTAATATGTATTTACGTTTTCTGGCAGAGAACAAAACTCAGTTCATTCACAATGTTTTAAGAAAAAAACTATTTACAAAAATGGAAAAACACGTAAATATTTACAGTATGGCTTGATGTTCTTACTCATTTAGTTTCACAGCAGTTTTCCTGGAATATATATATTTTGTTTCATTGAAAATAAATGTTCAAGATTAAACAATGGCAAAATATTATGCAAAGATCTACTTCTCACCTCACATAGCACTTACACCTTTGATGGATTCCTACATATATGTTATTTGCATGGTTGTTGTAGCCATATTGGTCCCAGGTTATGAGAGTGACAAAGTAGGTGAGGTAATATTTTTCATTGGATCAGATTCTGTTGGTGGAAGCGACAAGCTTTTGAGCTGCACAGAGCTTTTCCTCAGGTCTCAAGGAGGTAACCAGAGTACCTGAGCTAAATACAAGGTGGGACAGATTGTTAAGCGTAAGGGGTTCATACATACTATAGGAGACTACTTAAAATGAAGTGGGCAATTAGCAAGCAGTAAGTTGCGTTACCAATTGTTGTAATAAGCCATACAACCAGTCTTTGTTAAGTCCAGGGTTTTTAGTGTCCAATGGAATCATGAATTTAAGTTCTAAGGTTCATCTTTTGAAGGCGTTGTGCAGGTTTCCTTTGAGGATGAGGATTGAGAGGTCAGATATGGAGTGATCGCTTTGTGAAAAAGTGTTCGTCCCTGGGTGATATGGTGTTTTGTCTTTTATGATTTTCTCTGTGAGAGTTAATTCATAGCACAGTGATTGTCTGGTTTCACCCACCTAGTTATTGCTAGGGCACTTGATGCTCTGGATGAGGTACACCACATGTTATGATAAGCATGTCTATGACCCTTGCATCTTAAAAGGTGTGTTGCAGGGAGATATTGATTATTGTAGCATTGGCGATAGGTCTGCAGGTTTTGCATCTGTTGTTGTGGCAGGGTCTGGTGCTGCTTTGAGTTGGCATATCCTGGTCTGTGTCCTCTTCTGGCCTTCAACCCTCCAACATTGCCAACTCATCATCAGAAGCAATCTCTCCACACACCAGGACACATCAACTCTAAGTGATGCATAGAGGTACTACACATAAGTTAATAAAAATGTCCAGCAACAAGAGAGGGAAAAACATCTAGACAGTGACCTTTTAAAAAGTGTTTTAACCTAGAAATATTGTTAAACCCTACGTGCTAAATTCTGATAACTGTGATGCAGATACACAAATGCAGGGAGAAGGGGCAGAAAATTCCTTATGCCGATACACACAGACTTTCCAGTGACCTTAGTGGGCTTTAGATCAGGTTCTTTAAGAGCAAGATGGGGCAGGCTATCCCATCCAAAAGCATTCCACACCCATATAGGTGCAATACTGGGATTTGAACCAGGGAGCAAATTTAGTCCTTGTGTAAGGAGGTAAAAATCCCCTGAAGTCAATGAAGTTGTACACGCTTATACAAGTCCTGTGTTTGGCTCCTGATCATTCAAGCAGCTAGTTCAAATTCATCCTTGGTGTAGCATCCTTTCTAATGATAAGGAAATTGTCTGTCTGTATTTATAACCTCCAAAAGAGAATGATCATGGACAAGCCAATGTTATATCACTATATCAGAAATGCCTTTTGTTACATTTGTTCTGAAACAGTCAAAGAGCAAGATTCTGTCCTTAGTTCCACCCATACAAAGCCACTGATGTCAACAGCATTGCATAGGTTTAATTGCATGCAGAATTGAGTCTACTATGTTTAAACTGAAACATCATAAACTTGGTATATGTTGAATACTATTTGATCTCTTGAATCTGGCTCTTGCCATCTTAATAAATTTTATATATTGAAACCAAATGAGAGCAGGCACCTTTCAGAGCATGAAATCCTGACACCTATTCAGCTCTTGAAATGTGTTTCAATCTGGTTAACACCACTTACACACAGTAGTTTCCCAGTGGAGTTTTCTTTCCCACTTAAGAGTCTGGAATGAATGATGTTCATTTTAAATCAGGGACACCATTCCTTATCACTTAACTTCTTTCCAGAGACAGCCGTTGAAGATCCTTCCTAATGTCGGGATGATCTTCCAGATCTTCATATAATGATTGAACAATATCCAATCTCCTGTAGTCCACTGGTTTTACCAGACTGCGAATAACCTGAAGACACCTCTCTTTCAGACTGAACACTGCAAAGAGAGATAGAAGAGTAACATGTATGTAATTTGACACTTTGAGCTTCTCTAGTACTCTCCAGCCAAATATGTCAAAAGTATCTCACAAACGTTCATGAATTTAGCCTGCAATACTTCTGTGAGATAGGTATTGCTTTTCCCAAAATGGAGAGAAATGAGACCCAGTAAGGTTAGGCATATCACAGAGTCACTGACAGAGAGAAACAGAACTCAGATCTTCTGACTCCCAGTTGTGTACCCTACCCATTGGATCATGAAATATCTCACAAGATACATTAGAAATGCAGAGAGCATGGAGGCTTAAATAATGTCAAAACCCTGTAAATAACTGTGCTCAAGAGAAATCAATGATATTGCTTTAGAAATTCCTTGTTTTCAATTTTAAAGTTTTTATTAATTGCTTGAGTATCTGACTCATTCACACACTCCCTTGTATTAAAGGAGAATAAGGTCTCTGATCTTAGCTCATCAATTTCCCCTTAAATTCTAGCAGATTTAACTCTCTATATAATTGTACCTGGAAGCATGATATTTGCAAATATGGGCTGGCCATTCACATTGCGAGTAGGCACAAACAGCTCTGTCTGATTAACAAGAAGTCCATCATCTGTTTCTGCATCTCTGAACAGCCAAAGATGTTCTATAACAAAACAGAGATTAAATATAACAAAGGAGCTATATTTCAAATTGTTTTGAATGTTATCTTTCAATTGTATACAAATATGAGGAAGGTAACTTATTTTAAAATGAAATTGAGCTCTGGAATTAGTAACTACTTCAATTCTTCTTGTGGCTTGTGTGCCTGCCAGTGGCTTTCAAATAGATGTCTGAACTGAAGTCCACTAGGGATTTCCCAGGAGCGAACACTGTTGCCAGTTCCTTAAACACACACACTCAGGCAACCACGGACCCTTTGGACATCAAAACAGTGGCCTCGGGACAGGCAGGGTGGGCAATACCTGCTGTTTTGAATCAGATACTTTATTTGTATCCACTGTTATAAATCTTTCCAAGTTTCAGAGTGGTAGCAGTGTTAGTCTGTATCAGCAAAAACAATGAGGAGTTTGTGTGGCACCTTAGAGACTGATTTCACCCCCCTGCTTCAAGAAACCCCTGCGCCTGTCCCCACCCCGACCTTGGTAGTATGCACCTCCATGCTCATCCCCAATCTAGGTAGCTGTGCACCCCTGTGCCTATCCCCTCGTCGGGCAGGCACACATTCCCACCTGTCCCCGCATCTGGCGGGCGCACACCCCACCCAAAGTCACTGTGCACCCCCTGCCCATTCCCACCCTGGCAGAAGCTCACCCCTAACCCATCCCAACCTTGGTAGTGTGCACCCCCACCCAAAGTAGCTGTGCACCCCCCGCCTGTCCCCACATCTGGCACGTGCGCACCCCCCACCCATCCCCACATCTGGTGGGTGTGCACCCCCCACCTGTCCCCACTCTGGTAGGTCTAGCCCATGCCCATCTCCACCCTGGCAGCTGTGCTCTCCCCCATCCAGGTAGCTGTGCACCCCCCATCCCATCCCCACCCTGGCGGATGTGCGCCCCTGCCTGTCCCCACCCTAGTAGGTGCACCCCTTTCCCATCCCCACCCTGGTAGATATGCACTCCACTCCCCTTCTCCACCCTGGCAGGTGTGCAACCCCCACCCGTCCTCACCTTGGTAGCTGTACACCCAGTTGATGGTCCCCACCTAGGTAGCTGTGCACCCCTCGCCCGCCCGTCCCCACCCTGGTGGGTGTGCACCCTCCTGCCTGTCCCTGCTCTGGTGGATGTGCACCCTCCCGCCCATCCCCACCTAGGTAATTGTGCACCCCTCCCGCCCGTGTTCACCCTGGCAGGTGCACCCCCCACCCATTGCCATCCTTGTAACTGTGCCCCCCGTCCCGTCCCCACCTTTGTGGGCGAGGAACCCCCCCCGCCTGTCCCCACCTACGTAGTTGTGTACTCCCCACCTCCCGACTCTGGCAGGTGTGCCTCTCCCTCATCCGCACTCCGGCAGGTGTGTACCACCCTGCCCGTCCCCACCTAGGGAGCTGGGCACCCCTCCACTCCACCCTAGTAGTGCACCCTGTGCCCATTCCCACCCTGGTGGCTGTGCCCCCCACCCATACTCACCCTGGCAGGTACCTTCCCACCCATCCCCGCCTAGGTAGCTGGGCACCCCCCCAACCTCCACCCTAGTAGGGGAACCCCCCGCCCGTTCCCCCCCGGCAGGTGTGAGTGCACCCCTCCCCTGGCAGAGGTGCACCCCCCACCTAGGTAGCTGTACATCCTCCGGCCGGTGCCCGGCTGCAGGACCGGGTAGGGCTGGGGCTGGCCCTCGAAGTCCAGCCAGATGGGGATGACCACCCGGGGGCTCCGATTACAAAAGATCACGTGAGAGGGCTCGCGCGTGTTCCGGGAGCGCAGGAGCCCTCCCCTCCGTTCCGCCGCCAGCTCCTGGGGCATCTCCGAGCCGGCGCGCCAACCACCGCTGACCCGGGGAGCAGACGAGGCCTACGGGCGCCTTCCTACCCATGCGCGGCAGCACACTGCCGCCATGACTCTGTGGGGAAGTGCTGGGGCAGAAAACCGGCTCCACCCCGCATGCGCGGCCTGTCGGCCATTGCTCTGTGGGGATGGAGTGCACTCGTGCTCTCACTTTACTGCGTGTGCGCCGCCTGGCGGCGGAGGGGAGCGTGGGGAAGTTGTAGCCAGCTGCGCCGCGGCCTGGCTCGTCACGGGGCGGGGAGCCGCTGCCATTTTGAGGCGTTGTTTGAGGCTGTCCCTCAGGGAAGGGGCGGGGCGCGCTTCGGGGGGGAAACGAGGGCGGGGCAGGCAGAGGCTGAGCACGGGCCAGGGGCTGAGGAGGATCAGACAGTAGCACATGGTCTGATCCTCCCCAGCGCCGAGGAGGGGAGGGGCCCCACTGTACAAAATGAGGTGCGGGTGCGGGTGCGGGTGGGGGTGGCTGCGCCATACTCAGCATTTCCACCCGCCCTTTGGCCCAGGGTGGGGGACCTTGGCTGGTAACATGTGAGGCTGTGGGGTGGGTGATGGGCGTGCTCCACCTTGCGTTACACCGGCCCCCAGCTGGTTCCAGGTTCCACTTGGGGGGCTGGTTGTGAGCCAAAAAGCCCTGTGTAATTTGGGTCTTGCGTACTATAAAAATTCCCCTTTCTTGGTGGTCTCCCTATGTTACCAAAGCAGTGCCGATGCTTCGGATGCTGTTGCAAAGCTGGGTGTCTATAGGTGTAATATAAATCCTCATTTCGTGGGTGTTCAGCTACTGGGCGTTTGTAGTAGCTGGATGTGTCTTTTGCAAGGCTTTACAAAACTAGGCCTTAATTTCATTGTGAGCCTCCTGTTACGATTCTATACTTAAAAAGAAAAGGAGTACTTGTGGCACCTTAGAGACTAACCAATTTATTTGAGCACAAGCTTTCATGAGCTACAGCTCACTTCATCTATACTTGTTTTTCTGGATCCTTAAGTTTCACTAGTGCTATGAAACTTACAATAGAAATGTAACAGTAGCATAATCTGCTATAGTCTGCCAAAAAGCAACACTTTTGTATGCAGAATTCTTGTAGCCTTGTTGGTCTCAGGATATGAGAGTGACTAGGTGTGTTAGGTAATATCTCTTATTGGACCAGCTTCTGTTGGTGAGAGAGACAAGCTTTCCCGCTACACAGAGCTATTCAGGTCTGTGAATATGTTCTACCTTATATTTAGCTGTGGTGGTAAGAGTACCTTTCCCAGATCTGATGAAGAGCTCTGTATAAATCAAAAGCTTGTCTCTCACCAACTGATGTTGGTTCAATAAAAGACCTCACCCACCTTGTCTCGCTAAAATGCAACATTAAAATTCAAATTGTGCAGTGGAAATTTTCCTTATCACTGTGGTGTCAACTGCAGTTTGGAAAAGCCTTGTTGAAATGATTGCTAAGTATTGGAAAGGATGTATGAAATGACATGACGTTACAAATCTGTGTTCAAAGAATATTATTTACATTGCAAAGTGAACCCCCTGAGAGTTAGGAAATGCCAGAATTTAGGTTTCTGTGCAATTTTAATTGCCTCTTGTGCATCTGCATTATGGTAGCTTTTAATTACATAGTCGCATAGAATATTTTTTTCCCTCAGGATCCCTGGAGTTCAGGGAGCTATTCCTTGTAATATCAAGAAATGTCTGTGTGAGAGAGAAAAGGGGAGGAGCATCATACATGCTTTTTGAATGGAAACAGTAAAAATAATTGGTCTCTCTAGCAGTGGTTCTCAGTCAGGGGTATGCAGAGGTCTTCCAGGGGATACATCAACTCATCTAGATATTTGCCTAGTTTTACAACAGGCTACATAAAAAGCACTAGCAATCAGTACAAATTACAATTTCATACAGACAATGACTTGTTTATACTGCTCTATATACTATACAGTGAAATGTAAGCACAATATTTATATTGCAATTGATTTATTTTATAATTATATGGTAAAAATGAGAAAGTAAGTAATTTTCTCAGTAATAGTGTGCTGTGACAGTTTTGTATTTTTGTGTGTGATTTTGTAAGCAAGTAGTTTTTAAGTGAAGTGAACTTGGGCTATGAAAGATAGTACAGTACCTGAATGGGGTACAGTAGTCTGGAAAGGTTGAGAGCCACTGCTCTAGAGAAGAATCAGGCCCTCTACTTAGTCATATTTTAATAGTTTTACAAATAAAAATTCACTATAAAAATTACAGGACACCTCCTGTTTTGATTACAGCAGAGCTCCATAGGGGAGGCACTACTGAAAAATTCTGAGTGTATATTTGACAGGTTTCAGAGTAGCAGCCATGTTAGTCTGTATTCGCAAAAAGAAAAGGAGTACTTGTGGCACCTTATAGACTAACAAATTTATTTGAGCATAAGCTTTCGTGAGCTACAGCTCACTTCATCGGATGCATTCAGTGGAAAATACAGTGGGGAGATTTATATACACAGAGAACATGAAACAATGGGTGTTATCATAATGACCCACATTACACAAAGTAAAACTATTTCCCCATGTTTATTCCTCCTCCCCCCCCCCACTGTTCCTCAAATGTTCTTGTCAACTGCTAGAAATGGCCCACCTTGATTATCACTACAAAAGGTTTTCTTCCCCCCCTCCCCGCTCTCCTGCTGGTATTAGCTCATCTTAAGTGATCACTCTCCTTACAGTGTGTATGATAACACCCATTGTTTCATGTTCTCTGTGTATATTAATCTCCCCACTGTATTTTCCACTGAATGCATCCGATGAAGTGAGCTGTAGCTCACGAAAGCTTATGCTCAAATAAATTTGTTAGTCTCTAAGGTGCCACAAGGACTCCTTTTCTTTTTGAGTGTATATTTGTGTTTTATGGAATGAATATGTTTTTGTAAATGTGAGGTGTCTGGGAGTGCACATGTGTGGTGTTTACTTTGGATGGGTCTGTGTCTGATAGGTGTATATATGGTGTATGAAACAAGTGGATGAAAAGATGTGTATGTAGGAGTGGGTAGATTTGTGTATGTGGTTAGGTATGAAAATTCTACTGCGTAAGGAAGGGTATGTGGGCATGATGAGTCAAAATGTGTTTGTCGTAATCGATGCGTATGGTGGAGAGAAGTCTTCAAAGTCCTTTTTCCAAATGCACTGTGCTGTACTCTCCCATGAGGGAGTGGGTCCTTCTCAGAAGGTCCATATATCACATCCCTGTCAACTGCATTTCCCTGGATACTGAGCTGTAACTTTCAAAGCAACAGAAACAAAACTTCTGAAGATCCGCCTTTCTCCCCTCCTTATTGGACAATGTAAATCAGAGCTTTTTAAGACCAGCTATGTCTGTTGTCTGTTTGTATGAGTTAACTGGGCAATGGAGCACGGATTAGTAACTGAAAGAGGCATGCTTTATTTCTAGCTCTCCTTCCATATCTCTCCCAGTAGATAAGTGAGGCAGGTTCTTATTAGCTACATTTGACAGTTCCCTTTGCAACATTTATTAACTAACTTATTTCAATTTGGACCTCCCACATTTAGGATTTGGAAATTTGATAGCAGTTTTTATTTATTTATGAGCCTCATTCTCTCTTTTGCTGTTATCTTTAGCAGTAATCTCTTTATTTACTGTTGGGGGAGAAGGAATATTTATTGTATTAATTTCCTTAGTGGAGGAGACTTTGCATATTTTTTGGCTTATATTTATGTCCCCCTCGTCCCCCCAAACAAACACACACACATGAAAAATGCCATGGCTTTTGTAGCAACTAAACTCTTAAAACTAGGTAATTTGTCAATAGGCTATTGGTGTGCATTTGTGTGTCTTTTATTTCCAGCAGCAAGATGCTACTAGACACAGAGACAAGGAAAGCCAGCATCCTAGCCTCGCTCCAGGCTCTGGGGAAAGATTCTGCAAATGGGAGAAACGGGAGGAATCACAGAAGAAACCTAATCTTTGGTCCGAGTCCTGCTGTGTGTGGCTGCCTTCCCCCTGGGAAACTTCTGCATGGATCCAAATTCACTGATGGAATCCTCCGAAGGGGAAATCTCACAGGATCACTGGCTCTGGAAAGGGTGAAACTGACAAAAGCGAAGTTGGGGAAAAAGTTCAGAATTCCTAAAGGCAAAGGAGACAGCAGATGTGCACTTTCCCAGTCTCTGCAGCACATCATGTCCTCTGCCCAAGAAGACCAGGCATGCTTTAAGGTGAGGACTAGCAGGAAATAGTTTTATATGGGACTGACTGACAGGACCAAATTTAACCTTGGTATAACTCTATTAACATCAATGGGCTTCCACCAGAAATTAATTTGGCTCTTGTCTTTGTACTGAGGAAGCAATTTCATATATATGTAATCAAAAATAGATTTGATTTTTTTTTTTGGCAGAAAAACTGACAGCAGATTATAACAAGACAATGGTGAAAATTGTGTGATATAAATTGAAGAGGCTTTCATGTCAGGGCATCTGGCAGTTTTACATAAGGTTCAACATTAGAAGTTGATCTTGATGAAAATCTGACCTTTTAATTATAGACTTAAACCATGTGGAAAACTCAGAACTAACTTCTTGTTAGAGACATATATCCAGTATTTCACTTTTCTCTGTCTTCTGTTAAAGGGAATGGCTGCATGAAGGAGGGCTTTTTGCTCCTAACCAGTCATCTGCTGCTGCTGCCACTCATTCCTCACTCAATGTAGAACTGATTCTGATCTCAAACTAATGTGACTATTGACTTTAATGGAGCTATTCCTGATTTACACTGGTGTATATGAAAGGAGAATCTGGCCCATAATCTTCTGCTTATGACATTTCAGTTGGGAGCTGTGGATCCGATTATAATGTCACAGGGTGAGGAATAAGCAGCAGGGGCAGAAGGACTCAAGAAACCAACATCCTATTTCTATGTAAACTTCCTAAGTAGTAAAGAATGAGGGCAGGATGAAAAGAAAATCTAGTCCCTAGTCAAATGATTTTTGGTGTTTTTCAGGAGGTGTTTCAAAGTTTTATTTAACAGAGGCTGTGGTAGCAGCTGCTGTGGCTCTTCTGTACCCCTGCTGAAGTGTTTGACCAGTGGATTTATGTAGTTATGCACCTATTGGGCACTCAAAGTGCCCCCGCTGCACTGCTTTGCAGAAAACTGACACACAATAGTGCTGAACCACCCTGCACAGTTTCTCTGTGTTCCTGCCAATTCCCCACTTCCTTGTGCAGTAGGACCATGATTGTGTTTATGATCTTTCTTGCCTTTAGGGATTCAGATTTGTCCCAAAAGGAGTAGGGTTTTTTCAAACTAGGATAACATTTCAAGGGCAATCAGTCCTCATACTTCAGAGCATAAACTGATTACAGGACTGGGATAAAGAAGAATTTTCCTCATGGACAGTATTGCCTGGTTATCAAGGTTTTCTCTGAAGCATCTGATATTGGTCAGAAACAGGCTGTCAGGCTATATGGGATCTTGGGCCTGTTTTGAGATTGTAATTGCTAGGTTCCTCTAAAAGACTTGAGAAGAGACAATGAGTCGTCGTACAGTTTTGTAGACCTGCAGTTCTGACACTTCAACTTACAGTATAACAGAAAAATAAATGCACTTTTGCATGGAAACATGAATCCTTTATCTGAATGGCTTTAATAAGGCATTTCAAGTATGAAAAGCATTCTTCAGCACTAAGATGTTTTAAATGATACTTATTGTGTAACTAACAATCACTGGAACTGGTAATGAGTAACTGGCTATTGGTTACTTTCTTCTTTCAGCCAAATCTTCTGTTCAGATTTCAGAAAGCTGCTAAAAGCATTGTTATGCTTTGCTTACTTTACAGAGAGCACCATCTACTGTGAGTAATGAATATTTGTTTGTAATACATTTTGTTCTATTCTACTAAAGCTTATATCTACTTATATCACATCCATTACCATGGTATCTGAGCACTTTGTACTTAGTACGTAAACACTTCTGTTTCAGTTATACATAATGTACAATTATAGTCTGAAATTTTGGGTTAACTTTGGAGCAGGTAAATGAAAGTTATGTGACACCATAGAATATGGATGTGTTGTTATTTAGTTACAATCTATGGATTTTTCAGAGCTTATTGGGTATTACCTTCATGAGTTGTCATACCCTTTTTGCATATTTGTCTGAATTTTGTTTACTTCATTTACGCGTAAATGATCAGAAGATTTACAGCTCCAAAAATTACAGCCAAGTGAGAAAAGGAGAAGTTTTTGTTTTGTATAGTGATGAGATGTCACAGTTATAAAAATAACTGAGGGCCCAATCTTTCAAATACTCACTTACGCAGGTTGGCCTATCGACAGTAACAAAACTATTGAAGACTATGTGTATGGGTTTGCAGGCTGGGCCTAGTGTTAGCCATTTAAATTGGTCATTTAAGACACAATTAATAAACTTAATTTCCATACTTTCATACACTTGGTAATTCATAGACCCACACTTAGGTTTGGATGTGGACAAGAATTGTAAGCCTTAAAATTGTCTTTAATTAGCTGAAAGATTTTGCGCTAACAAGTGTGTGTCTTTTTGGTTAGAGCCAACCTCAACTATGAGATTGAGAGAGTCAAGCGATGGAAATCCCAATCAAACCACATGGAACAGTCTAAGGGAGATATCCTCTTTGATGTGACACTATTCAGGGCTCAAAAACAGGTAGGGAGAGAGAAGAGTTACCATCTCTAGGTCCAAGTTCTCCAGCCTAAATAATTATCAATGAAGCCAACCTAATCAGTTGCATATGTACTGACACAAGGGTGATCTCAGGGTCTGTTCATTTGAATGTAATGCCTGGACAAAAACATATAGCCCTAGGGCTATTAAGAAGCTGATTTAGGCCATATCACACTAGAAACGTTTGCTTTTCTGTTAGTTGGTGAGGGGTTTGATTTCTTTACAACATTTCTATACTGGTAAAAACGTATATGTAGATGCAGTTAAACTGACATAAAAGTGCTTTTGCCAGTATAGCTTATTTGGTCAAGGAACTAGTATAAGTTATCCTGGCAAAAGCAGGGTTGTTGGGTTTTTTTGCCAGTATAAGATGTCTGTACTAGAAGGGGTTGCCTGGTAGCTACACCAGAGAACGGTTTCTAGTGCTGAGTTGGTGCTAGTGGAGATGCACTTATTCCAGTATAAAAGTGCTTTTGTTGAAATAGTACATTTTGCTTACACAGGCAAAACTTTCCAGTGTAGACTAGGCCTTAATACTCCAAATGAAAAAGGTTCAATTGCAAATTTATTGTGAATTGTTAAGTTTGCATTTCAGCTTCAGTAACCCCTTTTAATGAGACCATAAGCAGCGTTAGGAACGGTATGTTAGAAGCTAGTGCTTATGTGTAAAATCCAATGTGGCTGAATCCTCACTGGTGTTTCAATCAAACAGTTGCAATTTAATTAAAGTTCAGTCATTCTCTCTGTTCTGGTTGGGAGCCTTGATGCAGGCTCTTGATATCAACAAGCATAAAGCTGTTGTTTCATCAGTTTTATTGCAGCGGCTCATCTTTTTGCCATTTACGTTTTCATTCTTTTTTGCATGAAACTTGGAAAATAAGTTTTCTGGCATTCCTGCTTCCACACCAGTGCTCTTTCCTACCTGCAATGTGCAGTGGCATATACTACACATGTAGGTGGGAAATTGTCAAATGTGCTTTAAATTATGCTGCAAATCTGATGTATGCTATAGTGAACTGTGAACCATTTGAGCTTTTCTGAGGAGGATAAAAAGTGCATGTTTATATTCAGTGTGAGGCAGATGAACAGCTTGTCTTTTGGAAATTCATTCTTAAATGGCTAAAATACCATCTGAACAAAGCCGTAAAGGCCAGAGTCAGTTTAATTGTGTCAAATGTGCCTCATTTTTGCATGCATTTATTCCAGCCAGGTGTGAAGTTATCATGATGGCACATGTAAACGTGCTTTTGAGGATCTGTGCCTATGTGCCAAAACTGCCTGAAAAATCTGGCCTTGAATGTGCAGCATGGTGTAGATTATTTGCAAGGTTTGTAATTTAGAATAACTTGTGCTTCAGATTTCACAGCCGTATGGGTGAACCTATTTATTTATTTATTTATTTAGTAAACCCAAGTCACATAGTATTTGTTTGTTTTTCATATGCTTTTTTGCTCCCCTTGGGGAACCATTTATGTGTCCATAATAATGCAAGTTCTAGTGTTCTCAGGGTATCTTCACTATCCAGGAAATGAAATACTCCAAGGAGATGAGATTATATATTTTTGCTGCTATGTAAATGGCTTTTTGAAGCATTACTAAATCCCGTGGGAGGGGAAATAAAAGCTATTACAAATCCCAGAACCTGTGCTCATACCCCTAATGATGATAAGTCTAAAATAATTACTTGGCTTTATAGTCACCTACTAATTAACAGGCTATACTTTTCACCTGGTTCTTCATGAGAGATGGAGTGTTTGATTCCTAGGATCATGCAGTTACAACCATTTGCTGCCCTTGATCCAGGCTTGCAACTCCTACTTTATCACAATTCTGAGTCCTTTTCTTCCCTCTGTGTATGCAATTCACATTAACATGAATGGGAGTTGCACACACTAATGCAATGTCTATATGCCCTTAAGCACTCCCTTTAACTTAATTGGTTGAGGCCTATAGAATGAATTAATGTGTTGAAACTGGTTGATTAAAATGACATTCTGCTGAGAGCAGAAGAGAAGTGTGATTGACATTGAAGTTAATGACTATCACAGTCAAGCATTAATGCAGTTTAGTCAGTCTTGCTAATCTTCATTGCTCACAAACTTGTCGTGAACATAACACTATCAAATAATGGTCCACTAATGGATATAAAATATCCTTAATCTATCAATTTACCATTGGAGCACAGCTCAGGAGACCTAGATTCTATTCCTAGCCCTGCCATTGGCCTGCTGGGTGACCGTGGGCAAGTCACTTCACGCCCCTCCCATGCCTCAGTTGCCCAGTCTGTAAATTGGGGATACTACTACTGACCTTCTTTGTAAAGCACTTAGAGACCTGCTGATGAAAAGTACTATATAAGAACTAGGTATTCTTATTATTACCACAATACTCTGGACCGGACTCCAATATAGCAATTTGTTGACACCAAACAGCATCTGTGTAGAGAGGAACCATACTGGTTGCTTTAAAATAATTGACTTTCCCTTCTTGAAGTCAAGGATTTCTGAGCGTGCCATACATATTCTTCGTCAGTGTCCTCAGGAGCGAAGTGAGAAGGACATCAGCTACATACTCGTCACTCTGCAGCCCGTGAAGGCCTTTGGAAATTACTCCACAATGATTCAGAAGAAGGTGGCAAAGGCTGCATGGTATTCAAGGTAATAAGGAGGATAAATCCTATGGGGAGAGAGATTGAATTGGTCAGGTCACAGTCAGCTCTGCTGTACAGGCAAAACAGGTCAGTGTTTAGGACAGCAGATCAGAGGCAGCAATTGTATGAGTTACTGTATGGGCTGACATCTAACCAGTTTGTGTAGGACGATAAACACTATAGTGCTGACGTGGAATAAAGGCAAGAAAATTGCTAAACTAGTTTTATTTTTACAATAACTTGTGATCTTGTATAGGGTCTTTCCTGTGACTAATGTGTCATGTGCCAGTGACAAGCACCAAGGTGTCCCAGATAGCATGATTTACACTACCACAAAGATACAGAAAAGGAGGAAAAGCAGCTAAAGCATTTGAAATGTAAAATATTAAGTAAGGCTTTAATTTTAACATTTTTGTCCCCTTTCGCTTCAGGTGGAGAGGGTTTTTAAAAGACCCTTCCCCATTTGACAGTCTTTTAGATCAGTGGCTCTCAAACTAGGGCCGCCTCTTGTTTACCTGCCGCGTCCACAGGTTCAGCTGATCGCAGCTCCCACTGGCCGTGGTTTGCCACTCCAGGCCAATGGGGGCTGCAGGAAGTGGTGTGGGCCGAGGGATGTGCTGGCCACCCTTCCTGCAGCCCCCGTTGGCCTGGAGCGGCGAACTGCAGCCAGTGGGAGCAGTGATTGGCTGAACCTGCGGACACGGCAGGTAAACAAACCGACCCGGCCCACCAGGGGCTTTCCCTAGTTTGAGAACCACTATTGCAGATGGTATCAAAGGTGGTAATAACTGTTCTTTTGGGGAGAAAAGAGATGTTAGTTGAGAAGGGCTGGAGTGTTGTTATTGTTAAAGTCCAATCCAGTTTCCTAAGAAGACGCAACAAGACAGACACACACACAAAAGGGGAGAGAAAGGAATAGCAAAGATAGGAAATGCAGCTTCTGTCTCTGGTGTTGACTTACACTTTTCACTGCTGAAACACAGCATGGTCTGATCTGCCACTCTGAGACCTGGCAAACTTGTACCAGCATTGAGCTGTTTAGGGTGCTGCTTTTAGTTTCCTTTCTGGTCACAGGCTCACAACAATGTTGCAAAATACACAATTTTGACTGGTTAAGCTAGACTCTTATTAGACAGAAGGAAAACAAAAAAGAGGGATAGGAAAGAGAAGAAATAAGGGAAGGAAAACACACAAGGGGTAGGGGAGCATTTTTTTTCTGAAGCCCCCCCCGGTAGTGTCTGGGATTTAGCCAGAACTGGTAGAGGTAGCAGTGTCAGATGGGTCCCTCTCTCTGGCCTGGTCTGGAAATGTCTCAGGATCTGGATGACGAAGGCCTGGGGTGTCAGAAGACAGAGGCAATGGCAGCCATGATGGTAAAGCTTGCTCCACTAGCCAGTTTTTCTCCCTGCAGTCTCTTTCTTTAGGGACTCCAAAAGGTAATGATGGGTGGAATAGCCACCAATTTTGTCCACTAATTAGGCCTAATTTCCAACATGCCAATTTTGGGTCATTGATTTTTGTTCTCCGACTTTTCTTGTTTACCAAGCATGATCTTAACACAGTCCTTGCATTGTATCACTAGGCCTTTTTGTGTCTTTCTGTCTTGCCTTTGCACCTTTTCCATTCCGCATTTGTTCTCATAGGTTACTGTGACACTTGATGAACTTTCACTCTGTTTTCACTGTTGAGCTCACAATTAGGATAAATATGTAGGCCCAATTATTACAACAGCCCTGAACTTTTGGTATGTTCAAATCAGGATCCAAAACTGCATTCACATTTCGCACCTTGAACTTCTATGTACAAGCATTTATACTATCCAATGTGTTTGTGTGACAGTATAGATGAAAATCTGCCTTTTTGGGGGCAGGAATTTGGAAATAAAATGTGTTACATCTCCCAACCAGGCCTTACTTATACTAGCACTTTTCCTGCCATGGCTGCAGCTCCACCAGTGTTAGCAAAAGTGGGAACCCTAGTAGTAATAATTATAGTATCTAGCTCTTATATCCATAGATCTCAAAGGAAGTTATATTCAATTTAGTGATGGGAAACTGAGGCACAGAGAAGTGAAGTGACAGTGATTTATCCAGGGTCACCTCGCAGGCCAGTAGCAGAGCTGGGAATAGAATCCAGGTCTTCTGAGTCACCAGCCAGTGCTCTTTCCAATAGACCACAGTATGTAAAACAAAAGGAGAAGATGATGTGGGTCTGTGATTTAGCAATGTACTTAAGACTTTGAAGATGCAAGATGTTCAGAACAGCTTGAAACTATAGCAACACTGTTAAACTCTTTATTGTTCAGGGAATCTGTCCTTTCTAGGTATGAATCCTGCCAAGTGATGATCCAACAGGGCTACACACCACACTCCTTCTATATCTGTCTCTCAGGATCTGGTAGGTAGTAATCTATTAAAAAAATAGGTGATCTTTATTGCTGTGCCTCGGGGAGACAAATTAAATTAAGGTTCAGTTTATTTATGTGAAGGGTGTACAGTGTTTCCTCTACTTAAGACTCTCTTTACAAGAGGCCTTTTGAATGTTTTACAGCATTTTAAAATGAACTTCAGTGGTGTTGGCAGATAGCACAATAATCTTATTTAGGGGAAGCCTTGTTTTTTGACTTCAGTCAGGGATTGCTGCACTGGTGGATAGAGACCTTTGATTAGCAGTGATATTAAGCTTCCTTGCCTCTTTCAAAAATAGATAAGGCATCAGTATTTTGTTGTTGTTGTTAAAGAAAACCAAAAATTAGACAAATATTGCCCAAAGATAATTCCTCCAGAATTCTCATGTCTGACAGAGAGAAGGATTTAAACCTATCTTCAGTGTAATCCCTTAGAATTTCAAACCGGTTTCTTTGTTTACATTTATTTTATTCTCTGCCTCTTGAAAACTCATGGCTCTGTTCCTTTGAATTCCAAACTGCAGTACAGTGAGCCTGATCTTGTGAGGTGATGAGCACTATGGTGCTCTGTTTCTCACAAGATTTGGCCTCCTGGCAGGAAAGTTTTGCCACATTAGCTGGAATTAGGGATCCAGTAATTTGTTCTGGTGATCTGTTCTCCCCTAATTACACATAGGTTAACATTCACTAAACCAGACAGAAATTGTGCGTTTGAGTGCAGGTGCATGTGTTAATGGAAGGAGTAGAGCACTAGTCCTGTTTTAAATACATCTATTTTCTCACACTGTAATGTGAGTAGTTATGCAGCATATCTTCTGCACGTAATAGTAATTTGCTAACACCTAGTAGAAACAATGAAACAGACATGTACCTTCCATATTTGAGTATTATTTTTGTTTATAAAAACAGTAGTTCCAGGAGGAATTTTGTATCAGATCAGTACACATCTCAGAGGATCTGAGTTTAGGCTCCTGTCTCCTGGGCAACATGTTGTGCCATCTGAAACATTTGCCACGCACTTTAGAGACTTCTCAGCTGCGTATTTGGTAGTGTCCGGGAAATGCCTGTGCTACATAAATAATTCTCTAAGCTCTTAATACCAGTCTGCGCTACAGGAAATGTTCCAGACCTTTTGTACCCTTCAAAAGAGTCAGAGTCTGTGTGATCATGTAAAGTTTACAAGCAAACAGTAATGCTGTGTCCCTGTCATTTTTCATGTTTTGTAAACCTACCTTCCACTCCCTACATTTGTTTTCTGCAAAACATACATTTTGGATTCAAACTGCTTGAAAATATCCCGTTGAAGCTCACAACAAGCAGGATAATGATACGTATATTTTTCATACTTAAAAGAGCCTCACATCACATTCACAAGGGGTCTAGAAAAAATGCTTACTTGTTTGCACAAGAAGCCCCTATTTGTTTTACAATTTAACAGCTGATTTGTGATGTTGTTTACCTTGTAGCAACAGTTATCAAGAGGAACAGTGACAGTGGCCAAGTAAAGCCTGCCTGGTTCTTTAGTCGAGGGGATGCATTTGGGGTGAGTTACAAAGCAGTGCACTAGGTGTTGAAATACATCAACGCAAGATAGGGTTGAGTCACCCCGTTATTTTTGCACGGTCGATAAATTGAGTTTCATGCAATTTACTGTATGTGTCACACAGAAGAGACACAAAATTGAATTCCCGAACACTTGTGGTAATTAAAAATTCCACACACTTTTCCTGAGAGTTGAGGTTTGACCAAGTGACCTTGGGCAACATTTCTACTTGCTAGTACTGCAGTGCTGCAGTCTGTGCACCAGTTGGCTATTATTCTGCACTCCATCTGTGTTTCAATGTTGGAGAGATGTCTGTCTTGTGGGATATAGAGTCCTGTATAAATAAGATGACTTTTTTTATTAATGTGTGACCTTTTATTATCTGCTGATTTATTTTCAATACCACAAAACATATTCTCTGTTCTCTAGATAAATATAGACATAGGGGAGAGAGAAGATTTGAAATTAAAGAGTGATTAAAAATTGTATAGATATTTTAAAATTATACACTTTTCCTCTTTCCATCCCACCCTTTTAATTATTATTTTTAGGATAGAGAGATTATAAATGGTGACTACTGGCAGACAACAGTTATTATTCAGGAACCAGCTGAGTTTCTCTGTATTGACCGAGAGGTAAATATTTCTTACATTTATGACAAATAAAAATGTTTATTAGTCAAACATATGTAAGCGCATTGTTTCTGCCCACAGTTACAGCCAGGCTACCCCTACTGAGTTGCAGCAGTGTTGTGTGGGAATAATCAAGGGTCAGAATTTGGCCGCCTTTGTTCAAAGACACTGCTGTATAAATATGATTTTGATGTGCAGCAAAAGTTCCTCCACTGATGGCTGTTTTTACATATCATCCTTCAAAAATTTGTTCCATCTGCATTTGATGGATGATCAAGTTGCTACAAACCTACTATAAAACTGCCTGGGGTAAAAGTGGAGCATGTTCACCTCCATGTTATATAATCAGATGCTTTACATTGGTGTTGTGTGCGTCAGATTCACGGGATCACACAGTTGATCATGTGAATGCAAACACAATGTGAGGTCAATAAACCATGTTTATGCAGCAATGACTGAACCAGTCTGGATGAAGTAAGAATTCCCTAGGTTCTTGGTTCAGAATTTAGACCCATCCTTTTTTGGCAGATTGGAACAGTTTGAATGACATTTCTTTTTGCCATTCTTGTGCACTCTTGCACTTCTGGGTTTTGGCTGGGAATGGAAGAGGCTCATGGCAAAGCCAAAACACCACCAGGGGAGTTGTTCTTATGGTATTCCTAGCTTGACTGGAAACCGGAAGTGCTAGAAATTCCATGAGAGTCACCAGATTCTGACAGTTCAACAATTGGGAGATTTTCCCCTCCAAATCTTTGAAGATTCCACCTGTAGTTCTGCTATACAGTAACAGGATGCAGGGACTTTAAAACACAGCGGGCCAAATTAATCTCTGGTGTAACTGCAGTGACTTCAGTGGAGTTACATCAAGGGTGAATTTGAACCAAGCATTTGCTACTTATCCACATCTGAAAATGGAGCATGAGGTAGACTAAAATAAAGTTTCTTGACTGTACATCCAATTAACTGGTCACATATGAACTTGGTTGTTTGTGTGTGTGCAGTTTTTGAGTGCAGTGTCGGTGACTGCATGCACATATTGGGTATGCATATACACAAGTATTTTTCTCTATAAATGTAGGCCTTGATATCCGTAAGTAAGCATGTAACAGGAGGCTTGAAGGGCCAGGCGGCCTAGTGCAGTGGTCCCCAAACTGTGGGGCATGTCCCCCTAAGGGGGCGCGGAGGAACATTTTCGGGGGGCGCGGCAGAGCCTGGGCCATCCCCCAATGGGGGGGAGAAGAGAGCGCCACCCAGCCCCGCTCTGCCCCTAGCCCCACCCCCAGCCCTGGCTCCACTCCTGGCCCCAGCCCCTTCCTCTCCTCCCCCCAGCCCTGGCACCTGACCACGGCCTGGCCACGGCTTCCGCTCCCAGCCCCAGCCTCTCCCCCAGACTCAGGACCTGGCCAAAGCTCCGTTTCCGGCCCCAGCCTTGTCCCCAGCCCCAGCTCCAGTAATGACCCCGGCCTCAGCGCTGCCCCCCAGCCTTGGCCCTCTGGCTGCAGCTCTGCTCCCAGCCCACCCCCAGCCTTGGCCCCTGGCAGTGGCCCCCTTACCCCTATCCACACTTCCCCTCTCTGGAAGCCACGGCCCTGCTTTCGATCCTGGCTTGGGAAGGGTGTGGACAGGGGAAGGGGGGGGGGGCACAACTGTGTAAAGTTTGGGGACCATTGGCCTAGTGGTTTGAGTGCTTGACTTCCTGCCCCCTGCTTCTGTGGTTGTTGTGCCTCAGTCTTTAAGGCAGGGCAGTAAGAGGACCCAGGCCCTCCCACTCTATCAGGTCCCAGCCCAGGACCCTGTGTAAGTCAACCCCTGAGTAGGGGAGCTCCCAGAGGGGAGTCTATGTCCACTGCCCTGGGCTACTTCCTACTGTTGCCCCTTCAATTTGCTGCATGGACCTAGAGTCCAAGTTCCTGTGATGGCTTGTCTCTAGAAGTGCCCCCTGCTGGACCTTGGGCAGCATCCTGGTGCAGTCCAAGGTTCCTCCGGGTGGGGCAGCTGTAAGTTTGGTGGGGTTGGAACCCCCACAAGGTGTCCGTGCTTCAGTCACCTGGGTTCCTTTTAGGCTGGGTGCTGGTAGGCCTCCTTCTTTGCCCCTTTTGGCCAGGAAGACAGTTCCTTCTGGCTGCCGTGGCTGGCAGGCTAGTGATCCTTCCCTCAGGTAGGGAGGCAACTAGCTCCTACCTCTTTGCCAGTCAGCCTTGAATTGAGCCACACTCCCTCCTCCTCCTCCTCCTCCTCCTCTCCCCACCAGCCTGGCACTGGCTGCAGGTATAACAGGCCAGGACTAGCAGGGCCCAAAGGCTCTCTTTAACCCCTTCCATGCTGGTGGGCTGTTTCTCTGCTTCACCACAAAGCAGATAATCATTTACTGCATATGCACAGAATATTGGCACTGTGGTACCGCACATATGTTGGGAAAAACAGGTCCTTGCCCTGAAGAGTTTCTAATCTAAATCAGAGATTGACAGTCTAGTCTAGGTACATAGACTAGACCAGATGAAGGTGCCATTTTTGGATTAGAATGGTAGATAACTTCACTTTTAAAAAGAGTTTTGTTTTGTTCTTCTGTCCTTCGTTGATTATTGTTGGAAAAACCTCATGGAAGACATGAGCATTCAAGAGGGATTTGAATCCAGAGAGCAAGGCGTCCAGGATGGCATCAAAAGTGGGAAAATGGGTGGGAGGAGTGCACGTAGTGGGAAGCGCAGTGTTGGAATTTGCTGTAAGATGTCTCTGACTGTTGTGTTATGGTCAGTCAAGTTCAAAGTACTCATGAACTCTACTGGGGAATAGCTATAGATAATGCTGCCCTTTGGCTCAGTCACTGTATTATAAATCAGAGCAGGATAGAAGGATAGTCTTGTAATTATTGTGGTTAAGGTACTAGAGTGAGAATCAGGAAATTTGCTTCTCTTCATAGGTCTGCCACAGACTAACTCTGATATCTCGGACAAGTCACATAAACTGGAAGATTTTCAAAGGAGCCTAAGGGAGTGAAGCACCCAAATCCCAATGAATTCCAGTAGGAATTGGGTGCCAATCCCAGCCTTAATCTGTGTGCTTCAGTTTCAGGATAACTTTTCCTTACTTTGCAGGGAGGCTATAAGGTTAAGTCATTAATATTTGTGAGATGCTCAGATACTGCCATGCCATAGAAAATCCTACACACAAAATAAGCAGTGAATGATAATGTCACGTATAATACAAGTAAGGTGCCAAGATCATAATTCCTGGAGAGTTACAGAAATGTATGCTTCTCAACATCAAGATGAGGTGTGGGTGAGAGGAGGAAAAGCACTGTAAAGGAATCGGGGGGGAGCCTTCTGCAAAGGAAATGTTGGTTAAGCTGTCTTCCTTCTGGGGCCCTAGTTCTGTTCCTTGTAACATTGCTGTCTACCATTCTCATCCGTTAGTGCTTAGGGAAACACTTTAAGATAAGAGAAGAAAGAGTTTGATTATGAATAGGCGAATGGGAGGTTTTTCTGTTTTTAAAATAGTTTTTAACTAATACTTTTCTTAAAGGATTTCAGCAAGATTTTCCTGTCTGGTGGGAAAAACGTGTTTGGAGATCCTGAGCAGATGCAGTTTCTGAGGTAGGATGGAAGAACTTCAGACTTTTCAATTACCACATCTGTGAATCAGCTGTGGTGTTAATGGGGGGGGGGGAGTGTTCATCACCAGAAAAGTACTGTAGTCCTTTTGACCTTTTACTGTTTTTCTACTCTTTCACATTGTTTCCATGAACGCGTCAGTTAACTACTCTGTGTTTCCATATGCAGATAGGCACAATAACTCCTCTCAGGATTGTTGTGAATCTTGCTGCTTTGACACCTGAGATCTTCTTGTTGAAGGCATTATTAGAAGTACTATTATCTTTAGTAATAATGAATCATTTACTATCCACTAAATGTCCTGTCTCTTTTGTTACAATGGCATACTAACTTTCTGGCATAGTTTGAGAGTTTTTAATTTAACAATATACTGGTCTTGCTGATCCCTCCATAAAATGAACAGGAATACAGTGAACTTTTAACATTACGGATGCTATTGGACTTCGATAGATGTGATGGTCCTCACAATTTCTTTCTCTGATTTGCTTAGAAGTCTGCACTGTTTTAAAGGTTGGCCCATCAATCTGCTGGAAGACAATCCTGGAAAATGCATTGTCTGTCACTACAGGTAAGAAAAGTTTATTCAGTGTAGAAAACCAGCATTATCCAGTGGAGTTGTTATTATAAAACTTTTAGATTTTGCTTTACAAATGAGTACTCTGGCAGTGTGGTTATTCACAGTAGTAAGCACTATGCCCAGTAGCACATGTTTTCAGGACTGGGACCACTGAAGACATGTTCCTAGACCCTAGGAACTTGCAGTTTGAGGCCCTGATCCTGCAGTTGGATCTGCTTTGGCCTATTCCTTTGCACCTGCAGAACTGAGATCGGCATGATGCAGGGTCAGCTGACACAGATGTGGTTGCAGGATTGGTATCTAAATAAGGATGAACTAAAGTGCTCACTAAAAATCTCTGGCAAAACTAGAATGTATTATAATGTTATTATTTGTCTCTCCATAGATGACTAAGGCTCTGACATTTCCCAGGGTGTAATCTGGACTGTTGAACAGCTCCGTCCCCTCGGTTACCCAACTTGGGGTGCCTTTTACAGTGTCGCTGTGAGAGTAAGCACTCCTGCTCTGCTTTTACACAGCTTCCAGCATGTAAATTACTCCCAGCCATACTGTATGAGTGCTACGGCCAGCCACTCTTTTATTACGCTGCAGAGCAACACCAGTAAATTCCCAGTCTCGGACTTCCCCCCAGAAATGTGCATCTTGTATTACCCAGCCTTGTCTTGGACAACACAACAGGCTCATGTAAAGTCTGTCATTTTATTAAAAGAAAATGAAATGCACACATCCTGTTGTCTCAAATGGAGTTTCCCAAACACTTCAATCCAAGCACACTGATCTCAGTAAAACAATGAAACAGGTTTATTAACAACAGAAAGATTGTTTAAGTGATCACAAGTAATGAAAAATAAGTCTGAAGTGGTTACAAAGAAATAAAAGGTAAAACACAACTAGTACCTAACTTAACAAGCTAAATGATTTGAAAGCAAAAGTGTCTCTCACCATGTTTTAGAAATCTTACTGGCTGAATTCCTTTCTGCCAGGATCCCTCCTCAGTCCAATTATGCTTCCTTTGTCCTTTACACATTGTTGATGCTGTGAGTAGCAATGAAGGGAATGATGATTTGGGACTTCTGTTCTCCATTCTTTATACTTTTTCCTCTCCTTTGAGAATCATCTCCAGCTGGGGTTCAGGAGACAGAAAGTCTGTGAGGATGGGAACCTCATCCTCAACCTTGCAAAGATATAAATTCCTCATTACACTTTTTTTCTTGCCAAAGAATGGCCGCTTAAACAGGTGATAGTCCATTTGATTTTGTTGACACCTGACACAGGCGTTGGTTAGCCTTTTGTCTGAGGAACTGGTTTGTGACTACTTCCCCAGATTTGGAATATGTCTTAGTAACATCATACAGTTCTCAGACGTTCTTGTTAAACCTTGGATTTGTGCTGGAAATGGCCCACCTTGATTATCATACACTTTGTAAGGAGAGTGATCACTTTAGATAAGCTGTTACCAGCAGGAGAGTGGGGTGGGAGAGAGAAAACCTTTTGTAGTGGTAAACACCCATTTTTTCGTGCTTTGTGTGTATAAAAAGATCTTCTATACTTTCCACAGTATGCATCCGATGAAGTGAGCTGTAGCTCACGAAAGCTTATGCTCAAATAAATTGGTTAGTCTCTAAGGTGCCACAAGTATTCCTTTTCTTTTTACAGTAGAATCTTGTAACTTTACATACAACACTGCCACACATTTTAACAGGACAATAAAGATCAGTAAATCATGAGTTTTCAGATGATAGCTTACAAGGCACGGTTTGTACAAAATTTATCACAGTCTACCTAAAAAGGGGTGGACATAGGGATACAGACTGTCACAGGTTCATATCAAATGACCACTGAAGTCAGTGAGTCTTTCTATTGACTTCAGTGGGCATTGGATCAAACCCTGCATTGGACCTGACAACTCTGAGATTTAATGTTAATTGCCAACTGCATATTAGTTAATTGTTTATAAAATTGGAAAATTGATTTTGCTGGCTCCTCATTTCATAGGTACAAACCATGCTGAATACTTTGTGAAAGAGTTCAAAAGCATTATTTTAATAAAATAGTTCATTCCTCCAAATACCTGACCCTGAAATCTCAGCCACCCTCACAGGAATATTTGATATTATCAGGCAAGTTTAATAGATGGACATGGCAAAAGCAGTAGCACAAGTGATGTAAAGTGAGTCATGCATTTATTCTCCAGTATGTGTGTTCACTGGACTTCTCCAGATCAGGGAAGGACTCTCCCCACTTCCAGAACAACCTAGGTTGCGGGTACTCTCTCTGTCCTGCAACAAGGAAGCTCAATTCATCCCCTTTTGGCTTCTTGTGCAGAGCGCCCTTAAGTCGCCATAAAGGCTAAACTACAGCTGAGCCTGACAAAGCTGCAGCACTTCAGGAGCAGCATCAGAGTCTGCTGACTGCATTGTAGTTTTGGAGTAATAAGGAAATACTTTAATATTTGCAGCTGTTGGGTAGTTCAGGCTAAACATTAACAATAAACAATTAACAATAAAAAAGCTTTTCAAAATCTAAAGGGTCAACTGAAATAACTATGTTCTCTGAGAGCCTGATCCTAAAGCCTGTTGAAATGCATGTTAATCAGATCAAACTAGCTCCCTGGACTAAGATGAGTGAAATACAAAAAGTAAACAAAAGACATAAAAACAAGAAGATTTTTAAAAAATTCTTTCAGCCTTACTGAAATAGGTAAGAACTCTTTTAAAACATGACATTAAACTCGATGGACTTTTTAATAGGAATGTATGCAGTGCTCATGGAAAATAGCCTTAATTTGGACACCTACAAGAAATCTTAAGAATCTCATGCTTTTTCTATATCTGTTTGTTTTTATTGTAGAAGAGGAACTGTCGTTCTGAGAAACAGTAATGTGACTGAATGGATTTACATTGTGAAAGAAGTGAGTATCTGCAAAGCCAGCACGGAGCTTGGAGATCTGGGGAGGTGCTGTTGGGTGATGGTTATTTTTAAATTACCTTTCATGTACTTAAAGGGAAGTTGTTCTGTACTGAAGATTTTTCAAGATGACTCTTGCCTAAGCAAGAGAGCTCCCGCCAACAGAATAATGCAAGCTGAAGCTGGCAGTGAGTATGTCAAAACACCCTAATGATATTCAGCAAGGTTGTTAGATAAGCCACTGAATTCTCCTCTAGGTATGCTTGTAAACACTAGCAATCTGAGTTCCCATACTAAGGATGGTCTGTGTACCATTTTTGTACCAGTATAACTATTTTTGTTAGGGGGGTGGTGATTTTTAATTTTTTTTTAAATGAAGTAGTTTTACTTGTGCAACCCCTAGTGTGGACACAGTTGTACCAGTATAAAGCTTATTTTCTTTCCTGCATGAGAATAAGCCATACTGGTATAAGCACCTTTATACTGATATAACTGCATCCACACTGTACCAGTGTAGGTCACATCTACACACAAAAGTTGTACCACTTTAACTACATTACCTTTGCAGCCATGCAGATATCAGAGAAGAGGATATATACACAATGCAGTGGTACCTGCATATAGGGAACCTGGTTATAGCGAGTCTCTTCTTAAAGTGAATGTTTGGAAGTGTTTCACTGCTACCCAATGGACTTTCACTTTTCCAGTCCTGCTAGGCTAAAACTCTTGGACCTTATCTGTGTTAGACTTTTTTTTTTTTTCCCCCCTTAGCAGTAAGCCCCTCTAGGGAGGCTGTTGGCATTTTAGCCAGTGTTGTTTTGACCTGCTCTGGGGGGCAGATTGGGATTTGCTCCATTTTAGAATCCTGCCCTAAACCCCGACAGAGCACCACCTAAAACCCTAGAAAATTAGCCATTTCCTAGGCGACATTTTCCTGGGGATTAGCCATTGTCCTAACAGCTAATAACTCCACAGCCATTGCAAGTTAAAGCAGCCTTATAATTACTCTAATTTACACTGGGGGCCAATTCAGCCCCAGCATTGGGGGAGGTGGAAAGATGCTGGGTGTGAGGCTGGCACAGCTGCTATAATCTATATATATTTACATTAATTGTAAATAAATAGTTTAAAAACCAAAGAAGATAAAAATGCAGATTTTTGTACATACATATTATAATTAAATAAGTTAATTTTTTCTTGCTTTTTTTTTTTTAACCAGTTCACCAATCTTTGTTGACAAGCAGGACAGACACTCCTGTGATCATTGCCCTAGACACCTTGCCGCAGGGATCTGTGTTTGTGAGTATACCATACTGAAAGAAAAATGCCTTCCTTCTTGGCTGCCATTAAAAAACGCATGTGACTCAGCTTACACTCACTGGTGTCCTTTTATCCATTCATGGTTTACAGCAATCACAATGTGCTGCCAGAGATTCACTGCTCCGATACTCAAGATAACAAAATTAAAGCTAGTTTAGGTATGTCTACGTGAGCTGCAATCACAGAGATATACTCTCTGAATCATCCTTATCAGTCTTTCAAAATGTTAGGAAATCTTCTTGTTACTTTATTTTATCTCTGATCCTATTGAGCTGGGACACTTACAAATAGGATTTAAGTTTACAGAATATGGTTCTAGTCAAGGCGCATTTTCTTCGAAGTAATTTTTAACAAAGGCCTGTCTACTCT
Source organism: Chelonia mydas (assembly GCF_015237465.2). Lineage (NCBI taxonomy): Eukaryota > Metazoa > Chordata > Testudines > Cheloniidae > Chelonia > Chelonia mydas. The sequence goes on along the minus strand of NC_057853.1, from coordinate 18,297,673 downwards.
AAATATACCTGCGTCGGGGTTGTGGTTACATCATGTTTGTTCCCTGACCATGTTACAACATAGTTAAAATTTGTATTGTGGATGGTACTATGCTTCTGTAATTGAACTAGAACTTCGGACAGTCCAAGATTATAGTTGTGTAGATGGGGTCAAAGTAATGGCAAAAAATGTTTCCCTTGAATTATTTCTCCAATTATATAGGTGTGACATAATTGCAATTCAATTCTTATTCAAGATTGCACTGTTAAAACATTTAAAACTGAGCTTGACAAAACTAGGGAATAGTCTTTCACTGGTTGGGAGCAGATTCGGTAACACTAGATATCTGATTTCTGTGTTTCTAAGATTTATTATGTTAAGCTGGTGGCAGATTCACCTGTTCAGTCAGACACGTGTGTTCTAGTGAAATGCACTTCTATATGATATTTCTGTATACACCATACTGCAGAAGTGACACAAGCTCTCACCAGGATAGACAACTGCATTGTGTGTTGGAGGATAGACGATCCTAAGGGATAAAATCCTGGCCCCATTGAAGTCAATGACAAAACTCCCATTGACATGATTGGGACCTGAATTTCACCCGGTGCATTTATTAATATATTGACCCGCTCTGGCCAAAGCCCTCTGGGTTCCTAATGCAATATAATAAATAAAATACTGTTACAAATAAAAAGACAACATGGTCCACCAGTAATCAGGATGAACTGCAGCAATGGTAGGGGAATTTGAGTGAACAGATTGTAATGAGCATGACTTGTGCTGAAAGTGGATAGGGGCAAGAGGCCGGGATTGTGGGTTTTAACAGGTCTGGCTCATTTCAATTTTCTTACCTTTAAGGGACTGTTAGACTTTCTTTTTGAGGATCAGCCAAATTTGTGTGTAGTTAGCAATGGAGCTGAGTGTCTTAAGATCTCAAAGAAGTTTTATCTGCATCATGCCTCCAAAGATCTTCTGCAGAGGCTGCGAAAAAAAGTAAGTACACATTTGTTTGTTTTATGACTATCCAACCTTACTAAATTAGATTAGCTTTGCATCTCCATACTTTGTGCTGTTTGCACAATTGCACACGTTGTGGAATCATGTTAGGCATTAAAATCATGAATGTGCTTTCAAAAAATCTGAGGGGGTAGAAAGAGGTAATTCAGAACATAGCAGTAGTTACTTGATTTAACAGTCTTTGAATGAGCATAGCAGCAAAGAAACAGCCAATCAACATTATCATAAACCACAAGTAAAATTTTATTCTAGGGTGGGATCCTCATCACCCCGCCCCCATCCTTCGACCCCTTTATGCTGGGTAAGAGGGGCCCTAAAAGCTCTGCTTCTAGCTGGGGAAGGATTCCCCTGCCACAGGCACTGTGGTAGTCAGCATAAGGCTGCCTCCTGAGGACCCCCTCGCTAGTCCTGCTGTCTTAGAGGCCCAGACCACCAACCACTACAGAGATTCTGGGCAGCACTGTGGAATACCATAACCTAGACAGGCCTCTTGTTGCAGCCTAGGATCCAGAGGGTGCAAAGGTGGCTTAAACCCACCATAACCGTCTCTCCCATGAGCAGCGGAGCCGTGAGCTCTGGGAGTCTTAGCGACATAGCACAGAATGTCACTTCCAAAGTCTTGATTTGTAAGCACACAGTGTTTAATAGCATTTTCAACAGTAGGGTGAGGATGGCCTTGTTAAATGAGTAAGCAAAATAATGAGCTCTAGATTGTTTTGTCCTATAAAAATAAATCCAAAGGATGGGGCACTGTAGAGTGTAAGGTTTCAGAGTGGTAACCATGTTAGTCTGTATCAGCAAAAACAACGAGGAGTCCTTGTGGCGCCTTAGAGACTAACACATTTATTTGGGCATAAGCTTTCATGGGCTAAAATCCACTTCATCAGATGCATGGAGTGAAAAGTACAGTAAGCAGTGTGTGTGTGTGTGTGTGTGTGTGTATATATAATATATAAAAAGTGTGTGTGTGTGTATAGTACATGAAAAGATGGGAGTTGCCTTACCAAGTGGGGGGGTCAGTGCTAATGAGGCCAATGCAATCAAGGTGGGCGTCACCCATTTCCAACAGTTGACAAGAAGGTGAGAGTATCAGTAGCGGGACCCATCCGCTCCCAGTCTTTATTCAGGCCTAATTTGATGTTGTCCAGTTTGCAAATTAATTCCAGTTCTGCAGTTTCTTGTTGAAGTCTGTTTTTGAAGTTTTTTTTGTTGAAGAATTGTCAAAAAGAGTGTAAGCATCTTCCATTATGTAACCTACAGTCAGGTCTGGTTTGAGTTTTTCCTTTTTAAATGAGTCTTCCACAAAGGCTGTTTTCATTTAGGAGGAAATGGAAACCTGCCTAGTTTTGTTATGAAAAGTGGATGGTTATTGTGACATGCCAATATCTGGTGTTAGCCTCCTTTTATTAACTTCAACAATGTAGTAACAAAAGAACATGGTTTTACATTCTGCATGCAAGGAGCCTCAGTCTGGATTTAGACTCGGGGAGAACACTGGGTGTTTGAGCTGATGGCAATTTCCTGATAAACATGAGTGTGTGAGAAAAGCTAGCTGTGTTGGGCTAATTTAGAACCTGGGAATTTCCTCCCATCTTCAAGGCATTTTGGTAGCAGACCGGCTCTAATGTTACATGGACGGCAGCCCACATTTGTTTCAGTTGCTCCAGGAAGCTTCTGGAAAATGACACAGGTTTTGGCAGCATTCATTCACACAGTGTTATACCTGGCAGTTGTACCTACTTTTGTGAAACTAAACTGTTGCTTGGGCAGCAGTTTGTGGCAAACCTTTAAGTTAAGAACAGGGTTTTGGCCTTGTCATCTTTTTCTCGGTTACAGAATTCAAAATCTTAATTAAACTTACTGTTATTAAGAATAACTTATTCCATTTTTTTTTTTAGACTAACATGAAAAGGAAAAACTCGGAGGTTAGGCCGATTGCTGATACAGTCTTTATGCATATGATAGTTCTATCTGCTTGTGTACCAGAACTGGGTGCAACTGACAATTTCTCCATTTTTTGGAGGTGTTTTTCTTAGTATAAAATGTTTTTTTCATGTAATCTATCTGCCCTATCTTAGGTATTTATATGGTCCCCCAAAACCATAGTATCAGGAAACCTCCGAATCTTTAATATATATTACCCTTGTAATAGCCCTCTGAGGAAGGGAAATGCTGTTATGCCCCTCTTACTGATGGGGAACTGAGGCACAGAGAGGCTAAGTGACTTGCCCTAGGTCACACAGTAAGTCTGTGGTGAAGCAGGGACTGGAACCCAGGTCTCCTAACTCCAAGGCTAGTGCCCTAACCACTAGGTCATTCTTCCTTTCTGCAGCTACCAGGGAGGGTGCCCACTATTTTTTTAACTCTGTAGCCTTTTAAAAAATGGGTGCCTTCACTGGGAGCTGCAGGATACACAGCACCTCTGAAAATCATCCCACTTAGTTAGGCACCTGAATATGGATTCAGGAGACTCTTTGGGCACCTGATTTTGAAAATGTTGTCCCAGCAGTTGTGGTGCTCATTTAGCACTCCCTGCAGCTGTTCCTTGTGCAAGTTGCACGGTCGTCTGTTTTAGAAAATCAGCTAATACTTCATTGTGGATTGGAAATAAGATCTAGTCAAACCGGTGTTGGACATTGCCCAACTCTCTGAGGAATTGTAAATATATCTTTAGTGTTTTGTTTATTTTTGTTTAAGGGTAGATTTCTGTTTCGGTCTTTAACAGCACTTCAGTCACTTGATCTTTTAAATCTAAGTGAGTGGCAATGTAGTCTAAAGCTCAGGTTTTAAAATGCCGAGAGAAAACATAGTCAACAAACCTTTTCATTTTTTCTGTGGTGGATAAACTGATTCCATGTAGTATCCTGTTTAAAACAGATCACTATCTGCTGTTAACATTAGAGATCCCATGACACAACTTACCTCCCCAATCAACCAAACCAAGACACTCCACGTGCACGTGGTTCTCCACCTGGGAGGATGAGCGGACATGATAGATGTTAGTCATGTTGCTTAATGCGCTACTGGAAAGTGCTCAGATATTATGGTGATGAGCATGGTATAAGAATCTATATAGAATGACATCTTGAGTTTTCTCCTTTGTCCTTGACCATATTTCCCCTCCTGCTAGTGTAGTACAATATGATCTGCAGCATTTCTTATGGGAGCAGTACACTCAGCTGTAATATATGATTTGTAAAAGCTTTCAGATGAAAGGTGCTCTATATAAATAGAATATTTAAGCATCTTGAGTATGCACGGGGTTAAAATGTGCATTTTCCAAAAGGTATGAAGTTGCAGTAGCTGATTTCAAAACAGCCAAAACTAGGTAAGTGATAGCAAAATACAAAATCTATATAGGGCTTTATATATTTAAGAACTTGTAATGTTTCACTGAGGGAAAGTGTTTCAGAGCAAAACTTTACCTTCTTTATAGATCCTTCAGCATATAAATTTATAATGGAAAAAATTAGATGACTGAATATTCTGTTTACATATTTAGTGAATTTTGTCTATTTGAAGTTCAAATTTCTACAACGTTTTTGCTGTAGGACTAGATCATGACAAACATTCAAACTTGCTGGTGGTTAGCTCATTATATAACAAGTCTTGTGGGCTTGTTTTTGGTACCCTGATTGGATAACTTATGTAGCTAACAACACAAATAACTGTTTCAAACATGCAGATTGAAATATGGATTAATGGAATATTTAATGTTTTTCATAAGTGTTTTGACTTCTAAAGTGTGGCTTCTGACAAGCAACTACAAGTCACAAAGTCTCATCTAAATTCAACAAAAAATTCAGTGAATTCTTACGCATTTTTTCACTATACACTCATTTTAATGGAAATTAATCCTTTTCATAAAGGAAGATGGGGAGGAGGTTTTCACCACGCATTCTGCTTGAGAGATTTTGATTAGAGCCTAATGTCTTTGCCACAGGAACATTCCTATCCCAGTGAGGCAGAGCTAAAGGAACAGCTGCAGCAGGAGATACAATGGCAGATTTTTCGCAAAGCAGCTTTAAAGAGCACAGTTCAACAGATTGAATTGAAACGCAAACTGCTTCAACATTCCTATATGAGCAAAGGGCTTTACACATGGTGTAAGAACTGACGTGTGCACAAATTTCTGTCAACAGTGAAGCTATAAGGTACTGGTCAGTACCCACTAAAGCGGCTAAAAGGTCCATCTCCAGACCACAAAATCTTGTGAAAGATGGCGGTATTAAATCAGGCCTGTAGTTTCTTCATTTTTAGGGTAGGCGACAATGGTGAAAACTTTCAGGGAACTGTCTTTCCCTGTATTTCTTAAATCATTAAAAACACTCTTTCCTTCATGTTAACTCCCTCTATGACAGACATCTGGTTTTGAATGATTGGTACACACGCTCCATTGGTATCTGTACCATTCTTCTACCCAACTCCTATCAACAAGTGAAGGAGCATGAAGTAAGTTTCTTCTAGATAATTAATACCCTCTGGCTGGGAGTGTCATAGCAGCTATTATCTACTGATGGTACGCATTTCAGTATGATTGACTGGATTAAAAATGACACTGCTTCTCGCTGATGCTAACAATAGCGGAGTTAGGCCTTGTCTACACTACGAAATTAGGTCTATTTTATAGAAGTCGATTGTTAGAAACTGATTTTATACAGTCGATTGCGTATGTCCCCACTAAGCGCATTAAGTCAGTGGAGTGCATCTTCACTACCGTGGCTAGCATTGACTTACAGAGCGGTGCACTGTGGGTAGCTATCCCACAGTTCCCGCAGTCTCCGCTGCCCATTGGAATTCTGGATTAAGCTCCCACTGCCTGGTCGGGCAAAAACATTGTCACGGGTGGTTTTGGGTACATGTCGTCAAGCCCCCCCGTGAAAGCAACAGCAGACAATTGTTTTGCGCCTTTTTTTCTAGGTTACCCATGCAGACACCATACCATGGCAAGCATGGAGCCCGCTCAGCTCACCGTCACCGTATATCTCCTGGGTGCTGCTAGCAATGCATTATCGCGTCTGCCACACAGCAGCAGCTCGTTGCCTTCACGGCAGACGGTGCAGTAGGACTGATAACCATCATACGCCTCCTGGGTGCTCATGGCAGACCTCAGTGAGGTTGATCGGGGCACCTGGACGGACCTGGCTATCCTCCTCTTAGAGCATCAAAAGGGAGCCTGAGACTCCAGGTCATTCTCTTCTTTAAGTTTCTTCTCATGGAGATTCAGTCCTGCCTGGAATATCATGCAAGCTGGAGGCTTATGCCTCAGGCTGCTCTCCCAGCTGACAGCATCGCGCGGTCGCACCTACCCCAGCCTGCCCCTTGCTCCCATGGCTCATGAAGTCTGGACAGTAGTAAGCAGCAGTTCAACTATAGGCTGAGCAAGTGCAGAATGGTGGTAGAATGCACCTTTGGACATTTAAAAGCTTGCTGGCGCTGTTTACTGACTAGGTCCGACCTCAACGCAACCAACTTCCCATTGTTATTACTGCTTGCTCCATAATATCTGTGAGAGTAAGGGGGAGATGTTTATGGCGGGGTGGGAGGTTGAGGCAAATAGCCTGGTGTCCGATTTTGAGCAGCCAGACACCAGGACGATTAGAAGAGCACAGCAAGGTGCGCTGTGCATCAGAGAGGCTTTGAAAACCAGTTTCATGACTGGCCAGGCTTCGGTGTGACAGTTGTGTGCAAACCGAATCAAAGTCCTTGATGCAAACCTGCCCCCTTTGCTGATCTTAATTCCCTGTAAGCCAACCACCCTCCCCCCCTTCGAAACAAAGTAACTATTGTTTTGAAACCATGCATTCTTTCTTTATTAATTTAAAAAAAAAAAAAGATAACTGACAAGGTAGCCTGGATGGGGTGGGGGAGGAGGGAAGGATGAGGCCACATGGCTTATTGTAGCCACACTAAAAATCAAACTGTTTGAATGACAGCCTTCTGTTGCTTGGGCCATCCTCTGTAGTGGAGTGGCTGGGTGCCTGGAGCCTCCCCCACGTTCTTGGGCGTCTGGGTGAGGAGGCTATGGAACATGAGGAGGAGGGTAGGCGGTGATGCAGTGGGGGTCTGTCCTCTTGTTGGCTTTCCTGCAGCTTCAACAGGTGCATCATCATGTCCGTTTGCTCCCCCATTAGCCTCAGCATCGCATCCTGTCTCCGCTCTTCGTGCTCACTTAATTCTTTCCTGGCCTCTGCCCCTGAATGCCTCCATGCATTAAGCTGTGCCCCATCAGTGCGGGAGGACTGCATAAGCTAGGAAAACATGTCATCATGAGTGTGGTTTTTTTTGCCTTCTAATCTGCGATAACCTCAGGGACGGAGATGATAGGGGGAGCATAGAAACATTCTACGCTCTACGATTCTGGGGGGACTGCATGATCACCTGTGCTACTGAGTGCTGCTGAGTTGCCACGTTGACCAAACAGGAAATGAAATTCAAAAGTTCCCAGGGCTTTTCCTGTGTACCTGGCTAGTGCATCAGAGTTCAAAGTGCTGCCCAGAGCAGTCACAATGGAGCACTCTGGGATAGTTCCTGGAGGCCAATACCGTTGATTTGCGTCCACACTACCCCAAATTCGACCCAGCAAGTTTGATTTTAGCGCTACTCCCCTCATCAGGGAGGAGTACAGAAGTTGATTTAAGAGCCCTTTAGGTCGACGGAGCTTGGTTGATTGTGTGGACGCAGTCATTTTTAAATCTACCTAACGAGGCTAAATTTGACCTAACCCCGTAGTGTAGACCAGGCCTTAAACTTCTGTGGTGTCCCTTGTACAAAAAGGCTACTACTCCACTGGGGAGAGAAATCAGGAAAAAACCCTACAGGAAAGGGTCAGAATATTTGCTGCTGGAGAAAATGGTGCATGAAAAATGCAGAATTTGCTGTAGTGAAAAGCAGAAGAATACTATTTTAGACACTTTGAAGTTGAATCTGAGGTTGTAGAATTCTATAGTCGATATGAACAAACAGGCTGACAGCCTTGGAAAAAACAGCGAAGAAGCTGCTATCGTGTTGTCACCAACCTGGGTTTTACCTTTAAAATAAACTGCCTTAATTAACCTTTTCAATTGTACCTTATTTCTTTTACTGTTTGAAAATGTAAAACAATCAGCTAACATGTCAAAATCATGCGTTAGTGTATGTAATTTAATTGAATCAGAAGTATATTCCGACCTCCAGTTACTTGTTTACTTAAAACAAACTGATTCACTTTCGTTGGCAACTGTTTTTATAATTATTTAAAATATTGTAAAATGCCTGTTTTCTATCCTTGGACTCAAATCTGTTAGGACTGCTTTCCTCCTTTGGTATTAGAGTGCATATTTTCAAGAAAATATCCTCACTTGATGGTTCAGTCTAGGAGAGAAGGGATGAGTGGCATGTTACTGATTTTATTTGAATCCTCTGTTAAGAAAACTGATAAAATGCTGCTTCTACATTTGAAATATTTAAAGTTACTTTAAGCTTGTTCTTTGTTACAGCTAATGATAGCAAATAAAACCATAACAAATGCAAGCTAATCTATGTTAAGACTTTATTATATTCAGGTAAAATCATAAAGTAAAAGCTCAGTGCAACAAGAAACTTTTGAGGAACAACAAAACATCCATGAACTGTGGCTGAATGGTACCTTGCCATGGTCACATGGGGGACAAACGTGCTTGTAAAAGCAAAAGCATTATAGAGGGACAGAATACCCTTTTTATTAGAATTGTAATGGTGGTGCTTTATTTCCTATATGAAGAGTCTTGTTCAGTAGGTATTAAGGGCTGCATGAAAGTCTACTACAGAACAAGAAATGGGGAATGAATGTAACTAAGACAGAAAAATCCTAAAGAACCCAACTCTTATCCAAAACATCTAGAACTTTAATATTTACTCTTCCACCCTTAAACACTTTCAAGAGTGACAGATGGCATAACTCTTTGAGGAAGATGATTGACAACCTGTTAACTATCATTGTTACCCCAGTACAAGAGGGATGGCAGACTTGAGAAACCACTTATTGTACGTTTACAGTAGGGACAAAAAAATCACTTTTACAGCTTGCATTCATTCCAGCTGAGGTGGTAGCACAGCGAAAGCATCTCCTAGTGAGCCTGTTGAATTAAAATGTATCTCAGCCATCATGTTCTAGTCTAAATCTGTCCACCCAAACATAAGAAATATGCAGTAGTATATGAAGAGTGCTACAGTATTTCACAATTTTTTAAATTAAACACTTTGCTAAGGCCCTTTTTTACATTTCTCCACCCCATCTACAGTAGGGATACATAATACGTAAACATTTATTGAATTAGCACTTAGTTGAGGTAGCAGGTAAGAACAGAGGCAGCAGTATCAAGGTACTGTACTGCAAAGCAGATGCCATTTCTAACAAAACATAAATGGAGGCACTACTTTGTGTTAGTCTTCTTACATTTTGGCAATGATATTAACTAATGAAACAAAAAGGAGATATCTCTCCATTGGAAAAAAAATCCTTCCATAAAGCAACACTATTACCAAAAAAGCCCTCAAACTAAAGACAGCCTTCAGGAGTCTTGTACATCAACAGCTTAAGATCTTCACACAAATTCTACCATTTTGAGAAGTTACCCTGCTAGTTCCCTGGTGAACATGAAAACATGTACATTTAAGTGAAAAACACCACAAACATGGTAAAGCAGATTCAGATGCACAGGAAAGAATTGGTAATTCTGTTAGTGGATTTTGCCTTTTTTCTACTTTGGTTTCAAATAAAAAGGTTCCAGAGTACACAGTGGAAATGACGCTTTTCAAGCTGATCCCTGGACCAGTATTCTCTTAACAGAATGTATGTGCACATTTTTTTTTAAACACATTCCTTTCCTTACAAGATCTTAGGAATTGGCAGACCTGAAATCTAAGGCATACACTCTAGCAAACAGCTTTCCAAGAAATTCTGGCAAGTGGATGCTGCCTGGTATGTTTGCTGACAGGTGGGTTACCAGTATGATCGTTTCTCTCCTGCTCTTTCCAAGGTACGTTTCAGAAGATAAACTGCAGCATGAAGTCCCCCTACGTTCACCCAGACTGTATGACCCTTTTGCCACAAGTGTCCCATTTTTGACAAGGCCTACAATGCACACAAAAAAAAGGTGAAAATTAGTATAAGTGGAGCTGAAGCCTATGAATAAGGTTGCCTAACAATTTCCATTATAAGCCTCTCTGTTCAGAGACTAATTTTTGCCAAACTTTAATCATTCAAAGCTGAAATTTTCCAGAAAGTTTTCACTCTTCCTTAAGTGATTTTTTTTAAAGAAAGCTTCAGTGAAAATTGTTCTGCCATTTCCAAGAATGAGGTTGGGGAAGTGGTAGCTGCACCAATGTTTTAAAAAGAAAAAAAAAAATCTCCCAAACATGTCTTTTAGCTCTTCCATGCATTGGAGCAGGAACTTGAAATGTAAAAGAATATTCATGTTGCAAAATTAGGAAATGCTAGAATTAAAGTTGCTCATGCAACCTTCATTCACTGCCTTGGGTGTGTGCACTGATACTCTGATATGATCACATATTGTTTTTGTGCAGACCCCTGCCTCCTTCAGCATGGACAGTGAATTAGGTAGAAGCATGCAAGAAGAGAAAGCAAGTTTTCTTGTCTTTAAGATACAGGTCTAGGAAAGCTGTGTTCTATTCCTGGCTCTGTCATGGACTTCCTATATGATGCGCATCAAGACTATCATAATGCATATATGCAAGGGGTTTGCCCGAACAATTTTAATTCTCATATTTCCTAACTTAAGTGCTTGACTCTGCTACCTTAATGTTCTTATCATTTTGGGGGTAAGTTTATTACATTGAGAATACACACACTGATCCTTCACTTTTGGGATGTACAGGTCAAACGCTTGGGGATCCTGAATGTATAAGTAGTTGTACTTAAATTTCTTTTCTGACCTTTGAACAGTGTCCCATATGTTATGTTTTAGTAATTCAGTTTTCCTAGGCTTTTAGAATGGGAGGAGCAAAGGACATATGAAGAGAATCAGTTTGTTGTGGAGTTGGGCTGATTTTTTGAAGGGAGCTGGGAGATGTTGGGGTGTATTTTTTTCCTAAGAGTGTCTGAAGATGTTTCAGTTAGCATGTGTGTGCTTTTAGTTTTTGTAATATGCCTAGAAATTTGAAAGACAATAGAAAAGGAAGTCCAATTTGAAAGGTAAATTTCTCTAAATTTGTAGTAATGATTCAGATTTGACTTGGATGACATGGTGGATCAATATACAGATAATATATTGTCAGAAGCATGAATTTTACATTTTTTTAATTAAGTTCATCCTTGTAATTTAGGTCTAATCACTTCTAAAACTTAAACAGCAGAAATCTATTCCGTAGAAAGGGAGGTGAAATCTGTAAGGTAACTTTACTGCAGAAGAGAGTCTAGTATCTAGTTTAGAAAGAACATTTTAAATTTGAATATCCATTCATTTTGAATACAGTTTTAGGCCTGATGCTAAGTTGACTTTTCTGTCTTTGAGGGTGTTTATAAGAGTAAAAAAAAAATCACTAAAAGAAATGCCTAAAACAATCTGTGATTCTATACCTTGGCAAAACATTTCCTGTCTTGGGTAAGTAGTACAGCTCTGCCTGTCCCAGGCCTGCAGATGCGACTCATCTCCATAAGGCAAGCTGGATAGAGATCCCAGTTCTTCTTTTTAGATCCTATCCTAGGATGAAAATTTAGACTTGTCCAGTGAGCAGAGCAGTTGAAAACAATTCATTTTCAGTTAGTCTTTCTTGCATGGCTTAGTTTGATACTTTTTTCCTTTTCCTTTCCACCTTTACTTCCAATAAGAGGACGTATTACTAATGCTCTACTGCATCAGTTAATCAAGTAATTAAGTTACCTCATAGAAAAAGCACCCACGTGCTTTTTCCAGTAGTAAGTACACTAAAAGTTACAGCAACAGTAACATGGTTAAGTTACAACATCTAGCAACTACAAATGACTTGCAATCTTCTCTCCACCCGAACCCCTCCTCCCAAATCTAGGTTCCTGAATTAATAAGCAGGTCTGGCTCTCAGACAAATCACTGCAATACATTGGTTGCTGCTATTTCATGGAAGTTTCCAATAAGTTATCTGAAATCAAAATGTGATTCTGAATGTCTTGTAACTGTATGCACTTTAATGAAATAAGGGCTTTTATCAATGTTTACTGAATATATTTATTGTGAGTCAAGGTATTCTATGAAACCCTCCAAAAACACAATGATATAAAAGCATTTAGAAAAACCACCATGAAACTGGCAGAAGCTTTTATAATCTATAGTTTAAAATTGCTACACTGATTAGCTTGAAAATTAGAAATGCTTGGATTAAACATTGTATACCATGTTTCAAACCAGAGTGAATTTTCAGAATTTGTGAAGTGTTTTGAAGATGTTGAAGGCTATAAAAGTACTGACAAGAATTATGGCAGAGTCAGAGACCCTGGAAATTCTAGCAGACCTTTAGTGGTAGTAGCAACAGGAAATACTGCTACATGGTTCAGTCAAATATAGTAACCTTAAAAACTATTTCAAAATAATGATTTGCACCTCTTTCCAAATGGCATGTCTGTTACAATAACATCCACAGAGCTGGTCCTCAAGGGGAGATTGCAGATATCCCACTGAATGGTATCTATGGGTATGCCCCAGGAAGTACCACTGCAAATTAAAGGCATTCAATATCAGGCATGATTTACTTCAAAAAGGTTTTTAAATAAAAAATACCCATGGTATTATGTCAAACAGGAATATATTAAAAACAAAATGAAACAAATCCATGAGAAAGGGATTTCTTTATACAAACAGCTGTGCCACAAATCCACGTACACTTCTCTTACCTTTCTTTATTCTGATTTTTCTTCAACAAAGAGCAGATGTTATTTGCTGCTCTTTTCACAGCCTGTGGATTGTTATCACCTGCAATATGATAACAGCTAGGCCATTCAGTAGCCCCCTGAAAATGGAAAAAAAAATTGATAAAATCTGTTATGCTGGAATTGGTGAATTAAAAAGACCCAAAGAAAACAGTAACCTACCTATAAATGACAGAATAAAGCCGTAACAGACAACTTTCAGCTTCAATATTCCTTGCAATATATCTATTTCATATATTATTCATTTTCAATGACCTAACAACAATACTCTGGAATTTAGTTACTTCCCTCTGCAGCTTGCATGAGGAAGGTGAAGCCACTAAGGGTAAGTATATTATTTGTAGTTGTTTGAAAGTTGAGGAGATCTTTGATGTTTGGCTGCTTCACTTGCTGAGTATCAGTAAGCATGTATCTGACTCATTTAAAATACACAGGATTCAGTTATGTCACTGTTTAGGCCCCTTTCCTAATTTTAAATAAAAACCAAAAGAAGGATTACCTCTATTGGTATAGCTCCGGTTCCACTCATTGGATCAATTATAATGTCAGTTGGCTGAGGATCACAGAGCCTGAAGAACAGAAGAAACTATATTAAAGGAAAGTTCTGGCAGATGCAAAAGTTTCTACAGACAAGGTAAACTGGAGAACTATTTAAATTCTTCAAATTATTCTATCCCCACAAAGTAAGGAAATCTTAGTAATCACTTGAAAACAATGTTTGTTTAACTTTATATACAGTGACATGTTAAAATATGTTGAAGGATGCCAATAACAAGTGTTATGAGCATAGGCTATAGTCAATGCACGCTTTTTTTCCTGGGCTGCAAAATGTTCACGATATTTGTTTGAGCTCTGTTTGTTTGTAATTAAAAAGGACTTTTCAGAAAAGAATCAAGGAGCTTAGTTTCTAGAACAAAATTACATAACAATTAAAAATATACAACTAAGTGACTGCACTGACCTTAGCATACCATAAGCAAGGGTGGATCGAAGAGTTGTGGGTCCAAAATGTGTAATATTTCTTCTGTGAAGACTCTCTTCAGTTAATGCAATGCCCACCACTACTTCATTATTGTGAATGTTCAAGAGAACCTAGGATAAAATTAACTACTATGTAGGAGTAACAAATTTTAAATAGTGTACTTAAATATTTACACTATGCTTGAGTTTTACAGGATTCTTTAAAAGTAGTAATGTTTATGAAGAGTTTTGAGATCTTGGAAGACAGTGCTATGTGAATGTTCAAGTTCATTAATATTTTGGGGTCTGTCTAAAGCTCATTATTTTTGCACACACATAGTTTATTTTTAATCCAAGATTGCAAAGCACTCAACATTGAGCTAAATGCTCCTCTGAAGTAAGTAAGGTTGCAGAGTAGCAGCCGTGTTAGTCTGTATCCACAAAAAGAAAAGGAGTACTTGTGGCACCTTAGAGACTAGTCTCTAAGCTGCCACAAGTACTCCTTTTCTTTTTGAAGTAAGTATTTTTCTCATTTGTAAAATGAGGATATGAAGCACATACTGGGTATCAGTGGCAAAACAACAATAAAAAGCAGTTCTCCTGGTTCCCAGTATTGTACCCTAACCAGTAGGGAACACTGAGAACTGTATTCAAGGCTACTGAGCCAACATAAATGCTTCATTTCAGGTCTCTCTCTCCCTCCCTCTGCCCCATACACACAAAAAATGTTCATTTAAGATTGAACCTAATTTCCAAGTCTCCAACTTTCCATAATGAGAAACCACAAGTTGACAACAATTACTCAGTCCCTGATATGAATATTTTTTCCTGTTCAGCTGGTGCATACACATATGATTAATAGATTCTAAGGCCAGAAAGGACCACTGTGATCATCTAGACTGCTCTCCTGCTAACACAGGCCATAGGACTTCCTTGAATTAATTCCTGTTTGAACTAGAGTCCTGTTTCAACAGTCCTGTTTCAACTGTCATGGATGGCTATATACTGTTCAGGAAGGACAGGCAGGGCAGAAAAGGTGCGGGAGTAGCACTGTATGTAAGGGAGCAGTATGACTGCTCAGAGCTCCGGTATGAAACTGCAGAAAAACCTGAGTGTCTCTGGATTAAGTTTAGAAGTGTGAGCAACAAGAGTGATGTAGTGGTGGGAGTCTGCTATAGACCACCGGACCAGGGGGATGAGGTGGATGAGGCTTTCTTCCGGCAACTCGCAGAAGCTACTAGATCACACGCCCTGGTTCTCATGGGCGACTTTAATCTTCCTGATATCTGCTGGGAGAGCACTACAGTGGTGCATAGACAATCCAGGAAGTTTTTGGAAAATGTAGGGGACAATTTCCTGGTGCAAGTGCTAGAGGAGCCAACTAGGGGGGGAGCTTTTCTTGACCTGCTGCTCACAAACCGGGAAGAATTAGTGGGGGAAGCAAAAGTGGATGGGAATCTGGGCGGCAGTGACCATGAGTTCAGGATCCTGACACAGGGAAGAAAGGTAAGCAGCAGAATACAGACCCTGGACTTCAGGAAAGCAGACTTCGACTCCCTCAGGGAACTGATGGGTAGGATCCCCTGGGGGAATAACATGAAGGGGAAAGGAGTCCAGGAGAGCTGGCTGTATTTCAAGGAATCCCTATTGAGGTTACAGGGACAAACCATCCCGATGTGTCGAAAGAATAGTAAATATGGCAGCCGACCAGCGTGGCTTAACAGTAAAATCCTTGAGGATCTTAAACATAAAAAAGAAGCTTACAAGAAGTGGAAGATTGGACAAATGACCAGGGAAGAGTATAAAAATACTGCTCGGGCATGTAGGAATGAAATCAGGAGGGCCAAATCACACCTGGAGCTGCAGCTAGCAAGAGATGTTAAGAGTAACAAGAAGGGTTTCTTCAGGTATGTTGGCAACAAGAAGAAAGCCAAGGAAAGTGTGGGCCCCTTACTGAATGAGGGAGGCAACCTAGTGACAGAGGATGTGGAAAAAGCTAATGTACTCAATGCTTTTTTTGCCTCTGTCTTCACGAACAAGGTCAGCTCCCAGACTGCTGCGCTGGGCATCACAGCATGGGGAGTAGGTGGCCAGCCCTCTGTGGAGAAACAGGTGGTTAGGGACTATTTAGAAAAGCTGGACGTGCACAAGTCCATGGGGCCGGACGCGTTGCATCCGAGAGTGCTAAAGGAACTGGCGGCTGTGATTGCAGAGCCATTGGCCATTATCTTTGAAAACTCGTGGCGAACGGGGGAAGTCCCGGATGACTGGAAAAAGGCTAATGTAGTGCCAATCTTTAAAAAAGGGAAGAGGGAGGATCCTGGGAACTACAGGCCAGTCAGCCTCACCTCCGTCCCTGGAAAAATCATGGAGCAGGTCCTCAAGGAATCAATCCTGAAGCACTTAGAGGAGAGAAAAGTGATCAGGAACAATCAGCATGGATTCACCAAGGGAAGGTCATGCCTAACTAATCTAATTGCCTTCTATGATGAGATTACTGGTTCTGTGGATGAAGGGAAAGCAGTGGATGTATTGTTTCTTGACTTTAGCAAAGCTTTTGACACGGTCTCCCACAGTATTCTTGTCAGCAAGTTAAAGAAGTATGGGCTGGATGAATGCACTATAAGGTGGGTAGAAAGTTGGCTAGATTGTCGGGCTCAACGGGTAGTGATCAATGGCTCCATGTCTAGTTGGCAGCCGGTATCAAGTGGAGTGCCCCAAGGGTCGGTCCTGGGACCGGTTTTGTTCAATATCTTCATAAATGATCTGGAGGATGGTGTGGATTGCACTCTCAGCAAATTTGCGGATGATACTAAACTAGGAGGAGTGGTAGATACGCTGGAGGGCAGGGATAGGATACAGAGGGACCTAGACAAATTGGAGGATTGGGCCAAAAGAAATCTGATTAGGTTCAACAAGGATAAGTGCAGGGTCCTGCACTTAGGACGGAAGAACCCAATGCACAGCTACAGACTAGGGCCCGAATGGCTAGGCAGCAGTTCTGCGGAAAAGGACCTAGGGGTGACAGTGGACGAGAAGCTGGATATGAGTCAACAGTGTGCCCTTATTGCCAAGAAGGCCAATGGCATTTTGGGATGTATAAGTAGGGGCATAGCCAGAAGATCGAGGGACGTGATCGTTCCCCTCTATTTGACATTGGTGAGGCCTCATCTGGAGTACTGTGTCCAGTTTTGGGCCCTGCACTACAAGAAGGATGTGGATAAATTGGAGAGAGTCCAGCGAAGGGCAACAAAAACGATTAGGGGTCTGGAACACATGACTTATGAGGAGAGGCTGAGGGAACTGGGATTGTTTAGTCTGCGGAAGAGAAGAATGAGGGGGGATTTGATAGCTGCTTTCAACTACCTGAGAGGTGGTTCCAAAGAGGATGGTTCTAGACTATTCTCAGTGGTAGAAGAAGACAGGACAAGGAGTAATGGTCTCAAGTTGCAGTGGGGGAGGTTTAGGTTGGATATTAGGAAAAACTTTTTCACTAGGAGGGCGGTGAAACACTGGAATGCGTTACCTAGTGAGGTGGTGGAATCTCCTTCCTTAGAAGTTTTTAAGGTCAGGCTTGACAAAGCCCTGGCCGGGATGATTTAATTGGGGATTGGTCCTGCTTTGAGCAGGGGGTTGGACTAGATGACCTCCTGAGGTCCCTTCCAACCCTGATAGTCTATGATTCTACAGAGCATCTCTTTTAGAAAAACATCCAATTTTGATTTAAAAATTGCCAGTGATAGAGAATACACTGCAATCCTTATAAATTGGTTAATTGGTACAATGGTTAAGTACACTATTAAAAATTTACACCTTATTTCAGTCTGAATTTATCTAGCTTCAACTTCCAGCTATTGGATCTTGTTATACCTTTGCCTGGTAGATTAAAGAGCCCACTATCAAATTTATGTTATCTATGTGGGTATTTATATACTGTGATCAAGTATGAAGTATCACGGTGCTAATTACAAGAGATTAAAAAATACACACAAGCCCCTTAAACTTGAAAGTCACAGAAATTAAGTTAAATTTGATTTCTTAGAATAAAATTATGTCATCGCTTCTACTATGAAACAACTTTTTCCCCTGGAGTGGTAGTGACATATAAACATATTGGCTTAAGCAAAGATACATGAAGGCTCTGAAGTAAAGCAGCAACTCATATATAGGTGTAAATATATGTGAATATTATTGAAAAATACTGGTGCATTGTACCTCCACATCAAAGTTGGTCATGTCAGCCTTCCACTGGAAGTAATCTTGCACAGCTCCACCAAAGTCTCTTGCTGCATCATTCGATGTAAAACTATGTTTGTCACCTGCTCTATTGCATGTAACACGGAATTTCAGCACCTGATCTACTGCTTCACCTTTCTTGCAGTTGCCAGCTTGGTTTTCATTTCCAGTTATAGTCAGGAATTCATCTTTGCCATCTGATTGGTCATCTGCTAGGATCATTTCCTTTGTCTCTTCTGCACTCTGTTCAGCAGATTTCAAGCCTGGGGTATTTTGTGCATGGTCAAGCAACTCTTTATCAGCATCTTTTTGATTTGCTCTGTCCTTTCCTCCATCATCATTCAGCTTTTCTTTGCTTGCACTACTCTGTTGATTTTGTTTTTTATGTTTTGTCTTTCTCTTCTTGAGGTTGGTATTTAACTTCCATACTTTCAAGGGGTCAATCCAGGGCAGTTTTTTAGCCAGGTCCTCCAAATCCTTTAGAGTATCTTCCTGTAAAAGATCACAGGATCACCAGAATATTCAATAATGTGTTTTGGCAAATTTTATAGGCAACTTTCATTTACTACTGGGTGACCTTGGATAAGTCATATCCCACTCCCCGTGCCTCAGTTTCCTCATCTGTAAAAAGGGGATAATGACACTTACCTCCTTCTGTAAAGCACTTTGAGATTTACTGATGAAAAGTGCTATATAAGGAATGCATATGATTATTATTTAAAGGACTAAGAAGTCATTATTTAAAGGACTGTCAATTTTGATAATGCACCTCAATCTGACCCGCAACACCCCATCTACTCCAATCCTAAATATGCAACTAATGCAAAATATGCAACTAATATGGATTAGTGCTAGACTACCTCGTGGTTCTTTCACTTGAACAAACATTTAAGAGGAACCTGGAAAGTGTATGGCACACAAAATAAAAAACAATCCCTTCCCCCAAGACTAAATAATTCTAAATCTACTCTTACATTTAAAAAAAAATCCTCATCCAGGAATTTTCTAATGAGGAATTCAATGTTTATTTTTTATTTTCATTTATTTAAAAAAAAAAAATCACACCTATCTGAAGATTTGGGTACAGAGATACCTTACCTTAGTTTCTTTAAACTGATAATCTGTAAACTCCTGAACAACAACAAATAAATTATCCACTGATCTTAAACGATGAACCTAAAATAAATTACAAACAATGGTAATGTTACTAGCCATACGTAAATATCTGTAATTAAAACTTGGTCTGGTTACATCTAGACTTAAGGTACAGCAGTGCAGCTATTTTGAGGCTGAATATTTATTTGATGCTTTAATATTGTAAAAACTAAAAATATTTCTAGTTTCTGTAAATTCTTTCCCACTGCTATTGTTTGTGTGCACATAGCTCCCTTTCAGCACCACCTGTGATCATCACAAAGACATAAGGTAGAACGGGGAGAAAAACTCCTTGCACAGTTTCAGGTTATTTGCGTCTGACTTCATTTACTGTTGCAGAAGAAAAAAATCTGAACTTAGTTCTTGAAATGTAAGTAAAGGAGGGAAGGGTTTTTAAATAATTTGTATTCAAATATATATTAAGTGGTAGATTTTAATACTAGAATGTTTTGATAATGAGGGGAGACTTAATTTATATTTTTAAAAATTCTTTTCATGTTTAGTCACAACGGTCAAGGGAATAAAAAGAATAGGATATCTATGAGATCTTTAAAAAATTCTACAAGTTGTGTAGTTTGCAGTTTAATAGCAGTCATGTTTGAGTCCAGGGGTCGCTGTATTTCAGCTGCAGGTGAAATAGTTGCTGAATGCACAGAATTAGTCCTTCAGGATAAAAAGCATTATATATCATTAACTTAAGAGAATCATAACATTAGAAATGAACCCAGCACTATTTCTGAAGAATGAACACTCAATGTTTAGCATTCATATTACTCAATCCATATATAGAAAATCACTAATTGATCATTTAGAACTGGCTTGTACATTAAAGGAGAAATGTGTATTTTAGGGGTGACAGAAGGCCAAGCCCAGGATAAAGAGAAAGAAAGGAATACTAATAAACTCCTAAACTAGAAAAATGACCCAAGGAACAAAACATGCAAACCTGTGAAAGTTTCTCTACTGAAATTTCAAAATAGATTTTCCCTCGGTCCTTGCTTATTCTGGACTGTGATCCTAATTTCTCTTTCACTTCATCTGCTGCTGTCAACTCAAAGCCAGTTGGTACAGTAGCTCCAATCGTGACCACGATATCTTTCAGGCTTGAGCTGGGATCACTTTCTAAGTTTTCAGTTAAAGGTTTAGGGGTGTCATCGAGGTTCACTTCAGCTAAGGTGGCAGAAGCCTCTTCAATATCTGACATTTTTACAGCACTTCAGACCCCCGTGCGGGTCTATTATGTACCAAAGGATTGTAAGGTAGTGGCAGTAGCACTTCTGCAAAGAAAAGCATGGCATACAGGAGTCAACTTTTAATGCTATTCATCTGAGCGAGGAGGCGCTGAATAAAGACCAGTGTGGATCAAGCCAGGTCACCGAGATGTCACACCCTATGTATTTTGAGCCTTCACCATGCAAGGGGAACACTCCTACCACTAGCCAACGCTCTTTGAAGCAGCTTGTTGAGGGCAACGCTGCCCGAGCAGCTGGGGGATCTCCCCGCCACCTAGCTCCCGCTTTGCCACAGCGAACCCACCCACCTATCGGGCTAGTTGGGGAGGGGGCGGGACGCGCTCCCTCCTTTCCCACCCCACGGGGCTCAGGGCAGCGCGCGGGCTGGCGGGTGGCCCCTAGCAGACACTTCACCTCAGAGGCCGGGGTGGACACGGCTAAACCGAGTCTCCTAGGGCTCCCCACTTTCCCTACGGCCGCTCACCCCCAACCCGCTCCTAAGCTCCCAGGGGACACTGCTCTCCTAGACCCCTCCCCGGCCGAGCTGCCTGCCAAGGACGCAGCTCTGGCCGCCCCAAAGCTGGAGGGGGATACACAGACACCGGTCTCCAGGCACCGCACGTCTTAGTTACCGGCGCCAACAGGCACTACCACGCACGCCTGCAACGCTACTTCCGGTTCCGGGAAGTCAAGCGCTGCCAAGTACTTCCGGGTCGGCCTCCCTCTTCTTCCCCGAGGTCTCGACGTGAGTGCGTGCGACGCAGGCGCCTAGTTGCTCGCTCAGGCGCAGTACTCGGCGGTGGACTGTTGCTATGGGAACTAGGCGGCCCACCAGGCTTGAAGGGTGTTTCCTACTGAGCCTGCCCGGCCGGCTCGTCTTGGCATTGTAGGGCTCACGGCAGACGTGCCCTTGGGGCCTAATCGAGTAGATCGGCAGGAGATAGAGCTGGTTCCCGAGGGATACGTCCTCGCCGAGCCGCGCTCCGGGCCGGGCCCCTCCGAGCTCGGACATGAGCTGAGACTCAGAAGACCCAGGCTGTCGCCCTAGCTCTGCTGTAGACTTCTCCAAGGGGATCCAATAAGTTATTTTGCGGCCTGGTCAGAAAGCCTGTTGAAATCAGTGGCAGTCTTTCCTTTTCGGAGCCAGATTTTCAGAAGTTTTGGGCACCCCCAGCTGTTGTGCAAATTGGGCTCTTAATTCTTCTGTGACTCAGTGCCCCTATCAGCAAAGCATGGATATGGAAACCCACTTGTATGTAGCGTTTGGAGATGCAGGGATAGAAGTGCGGTGCTAGTGCTAAGCATTACAAACAGATAGGCTTTGAAGACATGCTAATAGTGACGTCTGAGAAGGAGCTGCCAATCTGAGGGGCAACAGTTTAAGATTATCCATATCATTAAAAAAAAATCTTAAATGAATATCCTGCCCCCATCAGACAAACAGGAAGGCTAAATTCCTTTCTAGTGATAGTGTCCGCCACAATAGTAGTTAGAGGTAGGGAGATGGTAAACCTTCATCAGAGCCATGTGAGAATCCTGCTACCGTTAATCACCTCGGTGATTAAATCAGTTCAGAGATGGATGAGAGTGGCGAGTTTCTTTCAATATTCAGCATTATAGCAGGTTTTTACATTTTTATGAAGACAATACATTGCTTTATTGAGCATTTGTCGGATTTACAGAAGTAGATTTTAAACTTTTTTTCCCAGTACAATAGTCCTGCATGCTAACCTCTCTAGTCAATTAATTGTTCGTTTACGGGGGATGGGATCCTGGCCCCAGTCTTCCAACTCAATGCAAGTTAAACACAAACAGCATTTTTTTAAAATAAAAAACGTACAAGTTTTTCTTGTTTTTTAAAGTAAGTCCAAGTGACTGCTGATCATATTACTGAGGGTGCGTTTGGAGTAATACTAAGCTCCTGGGGGCAGAGTTCATCTCTTAGGTTTTTGTACAATGCCTGATTCATGACTGAATCTCCTAGGTCAGTGATTCCCAAACTTGTTCCTCCGCTTGTGCAGGGAAAGCCCCTGGCGGGCCGGGCCGGTTTGTTTACGTGCTGCGTACGCAGGTTCGGCCGATCGCGGCTCCCGCTGGTCGCAATTCGCTGCTCCAGGCCAATGGGAGCTGCTGGAAGCGGCGCAGGCCGAGGGACGTACTGGCCGCTGCTTCCAGCAGCCCCCATTGGCCTGGAGCAGCAAACGGTGGCCACTGGGAGCAGCGATCGGCCGAACCTGCGGACGCGGCAGGTAAACAAACCGGCCCGGCCCGCCAGGAACTTTCCCTGCACAAGCGGCGGAACCAGTTTGGGAACCACTGTCCTAGGTGCTACCACAATACAAATAGACCATGTATGTCAGAGTGTCTGTCTCAATAGTGTGCTGCATAGTGACAATAGTCAGGTCCTAGGTGGCCTCCAATTTATTATAAGTGTAGAGGCAAGGTAGAAAAAGAACAAATATGTAAGTTTGAGAGAATTTAACTGCATGACCAGGAGAACTGGATCTTTTCCAATTCAGATTATTTATTGTAGAAGTCCACCTACTGCTAGCACTCTTTTCAGTTTAATCTTATTCCTGCCTTCCTGTTTTTTGCACATCACAACTTGATATTATCATATGGACAAACCAATGCTACACTACTATGTGCTACTGTGGATGCATTTCTGCCAACTATATTGCTCAACCTGCCAGGGCAGTTTGATTTATTTTGCAGAGAATCCTTGTCAGGATTTAGCCATATGACATTTATCTTGTTCCCCTAAACCAGTCTCTAATTAATTTAGTTGATTTATTTGGCCACTTAAAATTGAAATGGTTTAAGGAGATAATTTCATTTCCACTTTGTTATGATTGCAGCAAATATATGAAATGTCACTTATTTTTTTTAGCCCCTGCATTCGGTGACTCATTTGCACACAAACCCTTTTCAAATTTTCGTTCAGCCCCCCTTCAGCCAGGGAATGTCTCTGCAGTGCTGAATTTTGGGGGGGTCATGAAGATGGGTGAGTTCTCTTGAAAGAACTATTAGAAAGTACAGTGGTATTTAATGTCTCATTTCCCTGGCAATCTTTATCCATCATGTTTGTGGACCACTGGTGTAATATTTGACTCGAAAGTGCATGGGGGAGGGGGGTGTCCTTCAGTATTCACCCAGTTGCAGAGGTGCTGGCAGCCTGCAGGACAGCTGTTGTTGTTGGCCTATTCACTATCCGCCCCCTCTTCTTCTCATCTTCTGGGAGAAGATAGGGAGTAGAAACCTCTTCCATTTGTCCTTGTTCCCTCTTGTCCCTTCTCCCCTCTTGGGAGATTTGATCCATCTCCCTGTAATGCATTTTCTCCTCATCCCCCTCTGGCCATGTATCACTGCGTGCTCAAGTGACTGATCAGTTGTTCCTATTACAGCTGTGACTACACTGCCTGCTGTCTTCAACCCTTTAGCTCAATCCATTAAAGGATGCCCAAAACCCTTGAGACTCTCAGTCTCAAGCTATATGTGGAGAGAGTAGGAGACCTGGCTTCAAAAGAGCAGCTGGCTCAGGACAAGGGAAGTGTGGCTGGATGGAGGACACAGTGAAGAATTGTTGCTAGATAATATTTGACAAGGTCAGAATTCGGCTGACCAATGGAGGCCCCAAAATGGAACAGCTAGCACTATCATGTGGAACAAGCTTATCTTTATATGTGCTGGCATCCGTGAACAACTCTATAATAATTATCTACTACCCATTCCCCATTAAATGCCAGGAGCGGATTTACCATGGAACAAACCATGTGGTGGCACGGGGCCCCCAACAAGATGGGAGGGGGGGCCCAAAATGCAGGACAAATATCTGACAATTTATGAGTCCTGGCCAGTGGCGCAGCAGGGCTCAGGCAGGCAGGCTGCCTGCATGTTGTGGCTAGTTGCCCCACACTGCTCCTGGAAGCAGCCGGCTGCTGGCACGTGTCTGTGCGCCCCTGGCAGGATGGGAGACCGCTGCCCCATTTCCCCCAAGGGGCGTGCAGAGAAGGTGCCAGCAGCAAGGCTAAGGAGGCTCCCTACCTGCTCTGCCTCCTTCCTTCCATGCCGCTTTGCTCCTGAAAGGGGCCAGTATGTCCCTGTGGTGCTTGGGGCAGGGGAGAGAGTATATGTCTCTGTGCGCTGCCCCCTCCCCGAGCGCCAACTCCGCAGCTCTCAATGTCCAGGAACTGCGTCCAATGAGAGCTGTGGGGTGGTGCCTGTGGCCAGCGGTGCATGGAGACCCCTGGTCCCCCCGCCTAGGAGCCGCTGCTGGGGGGGCGGGGGGAGGTGCTGGTCGCTTTGGGAGCCGTGCTGCCCGAGGCTGCCCGTGCTGCCCTTTCCCACCCTGTACCCCAGCCCCCTTGCCCCAGCCCAGAGCCTGCACCCTGCACCCAAAGTTCAGCCCAGAGCCTGCAACCAAACTTCCTCCCAGAGCCTGCACCTCCCCCCCCACACCCAAACTCCCTGCTCCAGCCCAGAGCCCGCACCCAGCACCCAAACTTCCTCCCAGAGACTGTCCACGCACTCCCTCCTAAACCCAACCCCCTGCCCCAATCAAGGTACCTCACTTTATTTGCATTTACTTCCCATTACTTATAATATAGGAGGAGGATGAAGAACAAAAGAATGAAAAATGGGGAGGAGATAAGAGAGAATGTTCTTTTTCTTGGCTGGGTCCTGAGGGGGGGTCCCCAAAAATGAAGCTTTGCACAGGGCCCCACTAACTTTAAATCCGCCACTGTTAAAGGCAATAAAAACAAGTGTGCTTCGCCAATTGTTAACAACCTTACAAACACAAACTAGCATGCACAGCACCACACTCTTGGGTGACCCTACAATAACAAACCGCTTCTGTTATACAATAGAAGAAAAGCAAAGTGAATTTCAGGGGATTGTTATAAAAAGTGAGTTAAAAATGATTTTTGAAATGATGAAAAATTATACAAAATATTTTATGCTGCTAGAGTGCTTTCCATTCAGCATTCGAAAATGGTTTACAAACTATGCTGCCAAATTTTCAAAAGTGGCCACTGATTTTGGGTGTCCCAGCCTGAGACACTTAGGACCAGATATTCAGAATTGCTGAGTACAGGCAACACCACTTGACTTCAGGATATAATTTAAGCCAAGAGTAGGATTTGAAAACTGATTAGATGTTTATTTGGTTAATGAGAACATGCACAGTTATATTAGATAAAATCATTTTATTTTGAGAATGGATATAAACCCTCATACTTTAGGGCATAAATCAGTCACTAATAGATGGTCATTAGGAAGAAACTTTCTCTATAGTCAGATTATTCCATAATTGTCCACTGTGAGGTTTCTTGCACTATCCTCTGGAGTATTTTCACTGGATGGACCACTGATCTGGTCTGCTATGGCAATTCTTATATTCCAGTTCCATGCAACTGGATGAAAATAACAGAACTGATGAAGCAGTTGGGTTTATTCCATTTTCATTGAGGAGGATACCAAATGCAACCAAAATCTTCAATTGCAAGAAGTTCCCTCTTCTCTCCAAACCTCCATCATTAGACATGCGTGTTAATATTTCACAGAACCCACTCAGTAAATTAAATAATTTAGCTTTGCAATTTGTCTTTGTAATTTAGCTTTGCAATTTGAAGCTGGCCTGGATCTTTCTTGTTTATAAACCTCCAGTAACACATTTAATTAAGAAATAGTCAGTATTCTCTCCTGTTAGGTACAGTTTGTGTTCAGCATTATGCTACAATTCTGTTCTAGTCACCCTAGAGAGCATCTTCCTCATTTCAGAAAATGGAAATGAGCTGGTTAGATGCCTGTACAGCTGCCAAAGACCCACATGGGTGAAACTGTGCTCTGCATGTAAACAATGAACTAGCTATACTCTATTCTTAAAGGCAAGTGTGCAGTAGGGATGACCAGAAAATTAAGAGCATTTCATGTTCCAGATATATCACAAAATACTGTATATTATTTACACTGTGTAATAAGGAAGGAACTTTACTATCCACAGGTTACTCAGAAGTTCAGCACTACTAATGGCATAGGGCTTGATTCTGTCGTGCCCTGCACCTTGTGTAGTCAATTATGCCTGTGGAAAGTGGTTGTAGAAGTGCTACCAAATCAGAAAGGTAGTGTTTTATGCTCCCTTTACATTGATGTAAATGACTTCACAAGGGGTAGAGGGCAATGAGAAATCAGGCCTATTTACATCAGTGGGAATTTTGCCTGTCTGTGGGGTTAGTGCAAGTGTGAGTGTTTGGTGTGATTAGCAATGTAGCATATAATAATAACAACTGTAATTTCTCATTGTCTGGTTTTGCTCCAAAACAAATTCTATTCTACTAGTATATCTCTCCTTAGCTATGTGGGCAGGGTTGCTATAGCTTTCAGATCTGTAAATTGGCCCTTTGTTTGCATTTCTGTGCAATTTGGCAATCAGGGGGATTAGATCTTTTTAAAATCATCATAATCTATTAAAATGTTTCCAACAATATGCAATTGCTCACACAAGACCTTACTGTAAATACATTAGCCTTCCCATCACTCCTTTTCTCCATTCCTTTCCTTAGAACAGTTTTTTAAAAATAGCTCTACATTTATGACAGAATCATTACAAGCACTGCTGTGAAAGGATCTTCTTTGGTTGCCTTGGGAAATATTACTTCAAAAAGTCAATCAGCTATTTCAGTTTGATGCTTTGGACTGTAAGAGTTATGTAGTGCTCAGTAAATAATTGTCCCTCCCCCAAGATATTTATCATGAGAGTAAAGTTAATTCATCCACCAGAGGGCAGTCTTACATGTATAGACATTAGGTATAAACTTAATACAGTAATAGAGCACTGGATCTATATGGGACCTTACCGAGCATAAGACCAATTGTCCCCTCACTTATACTACTTCAGTAACATCGATGGAATTGCAGAATTAGGATGTAAAAGTTCTCTTAATTGATATTGCCCTTTTTTTTGGCCATGTAGCAAAGAAATATTTTATTTATACTTTGTTTCGCAGTGTATTTGCTTTTGACTTGGATTAGATTTTAGCACGTCATACATATGTAGAAATTGTTTCTAACACTTGCATCCCAGTGCTGGTGATCCCATTGGATTTAAAGATAGCCTCTGAGAATCTCGTATTTTAAGACAAAAACCCACTGTCCTATTTAGTTATTTCCCCCTTTTGTTATCACGGGTTTGTGTGTTAAATTAGTACTAATCTATTTGAGTTGTGGGTTGGTGAGCAGAGCCCACCAAGTCAACAAAAGGCCTGTTGCCCTCAGGTGAAGGGAGTGCACCGCAGAATCCACAAAACTACAAATGACATGGGACAAAGAATGAAAAAAACGGGCAGAATGGAGGTTCCAGGGTTAAAAAAAAATAAAAGATCCATAGTGATTTAGTCATGACAGTGGTAATTGGGTTACCCAGAGTACTGTGGGATGTAACCATGCTCCCTTATTTCCTGTTTTAGTCAGTGCGAGTTCCCCTCCCCAGTTGTGATGCAGTTAAATAAAGCAGCAAGTTCCCAGCCTGCTGTTCTGTGAGTAGACTTATTTTTGTTGTACTGAACAGACCATTTACAAAAAGGGGGACTTAGAGCAGGGAATGCCAGACAAAGCCCACTGATTCCTGAAGGAATCCAAGGAGTCAGTGAATGGTGCCCAGAGAAACTCTGCCCAAATGCATGCACAGATGAGGGACCAGAAGAATGCCCCACAGTTGCAGAGAACTTCATATCTGGACTGAATATGGCCACATTGGCCAGAGCCAGGAGGAAGTCTTGTATTTTTGTGGGGCCATAGATAGGGAGTGCATAATGGAAGAAATGCGGGGAGAACAGCTGTGAAAACATCAGCAGGGGGTTCTGGGGAAGGCAGAAAAGGGGTTGCACCCTGCATATAGTCTTGCATCAGGGGTTCCTTTTAGTTACAGGAAGGGCAGGCATAGGGGGAATCCAGAAACCATGCCAGCCACATACCTGTGCTCATGACTCCATGGAGGGATTACCGACTGCTGTCTCCAGGGGGCCACAGAACCAGGATGAATGACAATCCTGGAAACAGAAGTCCTCTATTTACCCACAGAACAAATAGAGCATGATCTAGGTTGGTTTGTTTTTTAATCTTTTCCACCATGTTCATCACTAGTGGGCTGGGCTTAAGTAGTTTATCTAGGAGGGGCTGCACGACATGAATCAGATGAAAGATAGGAACTGCTAATTCTCCGCTGAGTTTGTCTCATGGGTGTATAATCTCTACAGCCCCTCTTAAGGTGCATATACACTAGGAAAAATACGTTTTCTTACCATGTAGAATCTATAGTTTACCTCTAGCTGTTCCACGTAAAAGTTACAACTGCCTGTCTTCCCTAGGCATTGTATTAGTTACCACATGTTAGCTAGAATGGTCTTTTCCTAGTGAAGACAGGGCCTCAGTGTGTGTGGGGATATCAGTGGGCAGGACAGCAGTGCTTGCATTCTGTGCTAAGTGTACCCAGGTAAGCCTTATGCTGTGCTGTAGGCTGGGCTGGTAGCAACACATATTGTAAAGGTTGCCTGACACTTCGTATTCTAAGACTCTGTTGTCAGTTGCTTATAACTTTGTCAAACTACTGAAATTTTCCATGCTTAGTGTCTGCCTCAGACTGAAAATTGTTGGAAAGTTTCAGCCAAAATGGCTGATTCTGAGAACAAGGTTAGGGAAAATATGTTGCTTTGCATGTGTTAAAATATTTTAGCAGCCTTTTCTTTGGGAAGTTTTATTGGCTCCCTGCTTTGGCACAGACTTGAAATATGGCAGGGATGGCCTTTGTGTCAGGGATGTCCCTTTGCTGCTTCTGTGAAAAGCATCTCAAATCTGGACAAGTTATAAGCCTTTGAAAAATTTGCACATGCTCAGTAAAACTTCTTAGAGTTTAGCAGCTAAAATTACTGAAGATTCTGCCCTCCCTGAGCATGCTCAAGTCTTTTGCAACTCCTTGAGAGGAGCAGACTGCACATGCACTATCCCCACAAAGCAACTGCCAGTGCTCCAGGCCAAGGTTGCAGGGAGGGTGCTGAACTGTTCCTGTAATTGTGACTCCCAGCTGGTTTGGGCCGGGAAAGGGGCTGAGCAGGGCTTCATGGTTTTTTTAAATCTTATCTAAGAACCCCTTCATCCCGCAGTAAATTGAATGGAACTCAATTTATCCAACTTGGGAAGTAGAAGTTCAGTCCTGCAAGGTGCTGATACGAAAGAGGTCATAATGGATCAGAAAATAAAACTATTTCAGTGTTAAAGACTCAAAGGTATTTAGGCACCTATCTCAAGAAATATGCTTGTCTCTCAATTCCATAAGAGAGTAGCAGTTAAACTGACAAGGTTATCCCAACGTGCATTGATTGAACTCATGACACTGGCAGCAGCTGCTGCTGTGGATATTGATCTCAAGGAAGGTCCAGTAAGTTTCAAAGGAAAAACATTACCATCCTTTTGTCAGGGAGTGTTTCATGCCACGTGAGCTGGATCTGTCCTTTTGGAAGATACCCTTCAGCAATTACAGACTGTGCTCTAAGCAAGACTGAATTTCTCTTCTCTTGACTCCTTAAAGGCATGGAGAGGGACTAGTGACCAGAAAGGGAGGGGAGGTATAGCAATAGTCATGGGAGATTTTAACATTATACTGTAGTAAACTCGGCCTCATGAGAAGCGTATAATATTTAGTATATATGGGAAGGAGAGGGTAATGGTTGAAATTAGGGGATTAGGACACAGGACTGATCGGTTCTATTTCCATTTCTGCCACTGATTCATTGTTACCCTGGGCAAATTGTTTAAGAAACTGTTCTCCAGTTTATGCATCTGTAAAACAGGAATGAAAATATTTACCTTATGGGCAGGGAGTTGGTAAGGCTTAATTAATGTGTGTAAATTGTATTGAGATCTTCAGATGACAGGGACTAATTCATCAATTTCCAGGTGCTGGGTTACTCCTAATTTAAAAAATATAAACAACCCCCACAAATTAACAATTGTACATAGAATCATAGGACTGGAAGGGACCTCGAGAAGTCATCTAGTCCAGTCCCCTGCATTCATGGCAGGACTAAGTATTATCTAGACCAGTGGTGGGCAACCTGTGACCCATGGGTAATCTGCTGGTGGGCCGCCAGATGGTTTGTTTACATTTGCACAGCCACCCATAGCTCCCAGTGGCCATGGTTCGCTGTTCCCGGCTAATGGGAGCTGTGGGAAGCGGTGCGTGCCGCAGGGACCTGCTGGCCTCTGCTTCCTATTGGCCGGGAACGGTGAACCCTGGCCAGTGGGAGCTGCGGGGGGCCGTGCAAATGTCTGGCGGCCTTCCAGCTGATTACCGGCGGGCTGCAGGTTGCCCACCACTGATCTAAACCATCCTTGACAGGTATTTGTCTAACCTGCTCTTAAAAATCTCCAGTTGTGGAGATTCCACAACCTAGATATGCTTTCTAATATGCTCATGAGATAATAACAGGTGGGCTCTTCCCTCGACCCTAAAATGAGGGTCCCGCTTTGAAACTTGGTTTAAGGGAGAAAAGATAGTCTTATGATCTGGTGGTCCTGAAAATAGTGTATTGGGGCTCTACTCCCAGCTCTGCTACTGACTTGTTGTATGTCCTGGGAGAAGTAATTTAAAGGTATTTGGCAAATGATTAAAAAAAATTGGTCTTGTGACGTTTTGGGTTTCTTTAGGATGGATAAAGAAGACCTGAAACATTTTTGTTTGTTTTGGTTTTTTTGCTTGTTTGTTTGTATTTTTACATGAAAAATATCAGGTATATTCTGGACTTCTCTAGTTTGATGAGGGACACATTATGGTTGTCAAAAGATCATCTAATCTCACACTTTAATTGAAGGGATTGGGGTGATGAATCTTTTAAAAGACATCCTTTCTCCAAACAGTTAGTCATTAACCTTAAATAGATGTTTATAAACAAGCCAACAAAAACAAAGAATGTTAAATACTGTAGACTGACTAAAAATGTCTTCCCCTCTCAGTGGATCTACTTTCACTCTTTTGACTCCTGTGATGTCATCATTTCACTGCTTAGCAGGTCATCGTAGGGTCTTCCAGGCTAGACAGGGCCGAATTTCTAAAGTGAAAAACAAGCAGAAAAGGTCTCATTGTTGGCTTTGGAACAATGTGAAAATAATGTGCTATGTTGTGACAAGTTGGACTGTAATAAACCAAATATTAGCAAAAAATGTTGGACTGAGCAATTGCTTTTAGTATGGATTGTAACTGTTTGATCCAAGTGACTGTGTATTTGCAAACCATTGTGAATCAAACAGCTTGCATGAACAGCTTTCTCTCTGTGCCAATGGTGAGGGGGCTGGCAGGGCTCAATATACTCTTGGAGCAGCTTTACACTGTAGTGCCAACACTCTGGTATGTCAGAGTAAACTCACTTCAACAAAGAAAGCATTGGACTGTACAGCAGGCAGGCTTATTATCGGGGATGTCGAGAACTTATGCTTGTTTCTTGCATTCCAGTGAATCTAGTAGTTAGAGCACAGGGCTGGGAGTCAGGACTCCTGAATTTTAGTCACAGCCTTGCCAATGACTTACTGTATGACCTTGGTTAAGTTACGTGGCTTCAGCTTCCCCCACTGTGCAATGAGAATAATAAATTTAGCTCTCTCATAGATAATGAATTAGCTGTTTTTAAAGTGCTTTGAGATGTTGAATGAAAGGTGCTGGATAAATGCGTATTATTTTATTATTTAGAAACAGAGTTTAGAAGAGGAATGAATTTGGGATGATTGACAAACATGTGGGTTACCTGACTGCGGAGAATAAATAGAATTAGGAGATCAACTAACTCATAGCAACCCTGACAAATCTTTGTTTGAATCAGAGAAGAGGTAGGAAGTGAAGCTATTAGCTACATGAGCAAGGAGTAATACTGAGCACCTTAAAGTAAGAAATTGTTGCCATAACAACAAATTACTACTAGCGCTGTTTCTTAAAATATGACAATGATCTTTCTGTCCTTCTCCACCCCCAAGAGAATTGCACACAAACAACTGAGCCATTATCAGAGCACCTCCTGAAAAGTAACGTGTATGGCAAGTGATGCAGAACAATGCACAGAGTGTTTCTGGAAAGTCAATATGTATGTGAAGAAGAAAATGGAATGAAAAGTTCATATGAAAGACTTGAAAAGAAAAAATCTAAAAATATCACATTGATCAAACGATTCAGCAGTGCATTTTATACAGGTCTGCGCTGGGAAGCTAGTCATTAGCATCTATTGTGGTTATAGAAAAACTCTGCTTATAGGCCCCAGTTCAACAAGGAACCTAAGCACATGCATAGCTTTAAGTAGTCCCATTGAAATGATTAAAGTTATTCAAGGACCTTGCTTAATCTGTGCCATAGTGAAGTGGAATGAACATCTCATATTGTTTCAGTGAATTTCAGTGGAACTAATATTCCCACTTACACCATTGGAACTCTACTGGAGCTGATGGGGCCAACTGGGATTACAGAGCAGAATCTGGCCTTTCAAGGTACATTAAACCTTCAGATTGAGGAAGACTGTGATGTTTCTAATATTAAAGCTGGGTAAAAATGTAAAAAAAAAAATTCACAAATATTTGGATTTTTACAATAATTTCGTTTGGCTGCATTTGTGCCCCTTTAGGTTTTGCTTTCTATTCATGTGGTTCACCAAGCTTTACAAGCAAACCTGTTTTCGGAAAGCAAATTTCAAAAGCAAGTACATGAGGAAGCCAAAATTGGAATTTGCATACTTATAGTTTGAGCTCCTCCTGTTGAGGAACAGAAACAATACCATGTGATTTATCAGACCAGTCATAACTAACCAACATAGCTCACATTTTGAATATTCACAAGCAATCCATAAAATAAAATATTTAAAAAGAGAATTGTCAAATAAGGAATAAATTAAAGGAAACTGCA
The DNA here is from genome assembly GCF_015237465.2 of Chelonia mydas. Lineage (NCBI taxonomy): Eukaryota > Metazoa > Chordata > Testudines > Cheloniidae > Chelonia > Chelonia mydas. The sequence goes on along the minus strand of NC_057853.1, from coordinate 18,264,276 downwards.
ATCTGTTCATAGATGTTTAGCAAGCAGAAAAAGAGCTGTTTGTCCAAAATCATGGTCCCTTATTAGCTCAGGGCTTGACTACATGCAAAATTGCATTAGTTTAATGAAAGGTGTGATGTAAAATAGATTCAGGTAAACTGGTGCAAACGACTGTGTGGTCACTCTTCCATTGATACAAACCTGGCATATGTTGATTTAGGCTAAGTTAATTGGGAACAGGTTTAAGCTAAACCCAAGGTCTGTCTAGCCCAGTATCTTGTCTCTGACAGTGGTCTGTACCATGATGCTGCAACTTCTGTATGTAAACAAGGTTACAAAGTTTTGTAAAGAGACTGACATAGTTGAAAACTTCTTTTTATTGTTTGTGAACAGATTTGATTTTTCCACAGTGATTTCTGCCTCCATATATCCTACTGGATCCTTGTAGTTTCATTCTTCAGTGCCCTGGTGTGGCAGGAGATGCCTAATGGAGTTTAGATAGCCTGGATGCAGCCATTGGAGTCATTTAAATGTTTGTTTTTTCAGATAAACTAAAATAACATGGGTTTTGGCTGAAAAGCACTTTCCTGGTCAGGCAGCAGGTTCAGGTGGAGGATATTCTCCACGCGGCAGCTCCCTGATGAAATAGCCTATGTATTAAGAGATGAAATCAGGTTTCCTTTTGTAAATTGAAAAATTGAGCCCTTATCACGCAATTGGCAGAGAGGTTTGCTCATGCCAAGCTCATTGCAGGTTAGGGTCCATGACCACAAAACAAGGGTTCTGTTCAGGTGTAAGCGGCACAGTTCAGCTCAGAGTAACTGTGATGTGTAGTATAAATTCCACACAGTGCTTGGTGTTACAGGACTTAAAACCCTCTGGGCTAGGGACATGATTTTCTCTCTTGTTCTCAGCTGCCAAGCAAAAAGGCATATTCTTCCAGATGAGGCTAATTAGAGATTGCTCTGTGATGCCTCTTTATTTTGCATGTGTTCTAATCTGTTATGAACTGTCCCTTAGTTAATCATTATTGTATTGGCTCTCCCAGACAGATGATTCCCAGTCTTAACTCCTATTTAAAAAAATACATCAGTATTCTATTCTATGTAATGGTCCCAAATGCTCTAGCTTGTAGTTGCATTATTGTAGTATTTTGGGAGATTAGAATAATAGAATCATAGTAATGTAGGGCTGGAAGGGACTTCTGTAAATCATCTAGTCCAGTCCCCATCCAGTGCTAAGGCAGGATTGTTATCGTAGTTATATTTTATAAGGAAATGTGCTCCTGATTAGACTTGAGGAAATGGCACCAGATTGTAGGATCTGATTCTGGGTTTTCTTTCTTTCTGGTTCCCCTGATCGGGTATGGATTCAACAGTTTTCAGAGCAGCCCAATCAGCAGAGGGCTGCAAAGTATGGGCCCCCTATGGGCTACTTGTATGGAAACTGGGCCCTTACAAAGAGCTAAAAGCAATCAGTGCACCACAAAACTGCATAGCTTCCTAAGCAAGCTTTAGGAAACCAGAGCCTCCAACATTCTTAAAACATTCAGAGCCAGCATGGAAAATGCAGGGAGTTGGGAGAACTGGAGAGAGTGGCATCCAGGCTAGATTTCCCTAAGAAATCCCCTCAAAACTCCATTTTTTTATGCACAGTACACAATTTAAAAGGCGATGACACTAACAGAATTTGTGCTGAGCCCTTTAATATAGCGATAATTTAGGATTATTTTGCTCGATAATAACTGCTGTTTGCATGCAGCTAATGGCATGAGAAGATGCCAGATTTTTTTATATTTTCCTCTAGCCTATCGTAAATACACTGGTTGCTCAATTACTGCCATATTAGCTAGCACAGAGATACCCATTTATAGCAGAGCACCATAATAGCTGCAGTAGCCGACGAACTGTTTGGGAAGCTTGAGGCCTGGTGAGCAGTCATTTAAGCTGGTGTGCACAGAAGCAGTCCCACGTTGTTCAGTAGGCTAAAGAACATAGTGTCTGTCAGAGGAGTGTGTTAAACTCCCACCGCTGAACTGATCAAGTTACAGAGCATAGCAGATAGGCTTTTTGACATCCCCACAGGGTAGAGGCTAATGTCACAGAATGTTTTTCCTCGCACCCCTAGCATCTGTTGTCTCTAAAGACAAGAGCAGGGTGGTTTTTTGTATTCTGCCTGGAGTCCAGAATGCCTATCGGTGTAAGTCACTGGAGTCTGGGAGGCAGAGCACTGCTTGTTGCTCAGTTAAGTATCTGGGCAGCAGCAGCAAGCAACCACCATCTTTACGTTTTATTAGTATTCACAAGCTTCTCAGGATTTTTAATAATGGTCGACTTTAAAGTCTCCAAATTCCAGGAGACAGAGTGGCTCAGAAATTGGTAATTTGGAATCTGGGGCCTTCTCTCTATAGCTCACTTGTTCAAATCTGACCCATATCAATGGAGACAAGGTCATTCATTACTGTCTAAAAGCTGATCACCTAAGTGATGAAAGTTCAGTGGCTTCAGTCCAGTTCTTGTGGACAAGATGTCCTGCACGTCAGTAGAACCAATCCACCACGGCTAGAATTGTCCCCGTCCCCCCATCCTTTTTGGCAGAGGATTTCAGTCTCTAGGATGCTGATCTAGCAGCTTTCTCTCCCATTCAGTTGACTTTCAGGAGATAGAAGGGAGCTCTCACTTACAAAACATGCTAATCTGTTTTTTTCATTTCCAGTGAATTAATATGGCTCTCCAACTTCATACAGTAGTAATCAGTGCCTCCCATTTTAACCTTGGGCATAGGTTCTCAATCTGAAGCTCATGCCTGCCAGGATAGATGAGAACAGGTCCAGAGGGATGATTTCAATGGTAATTGCAGTAGATGCTGAGCTGCTCTTACGATTGTGCACTGCCCCCAAATGTGTATTACTTATTTAAGGCCAGATCCAATGCACATTAAAAACAATGAGTTGTCCCCCCTCCTTTCTTTTTGGCTAGATGTGATGGGAGTTCTAAACCACGGGAGCCAGGTTTTGAACCTTTTTCTGTTGTAACATGGGGTCACAGTACGGAAACTGTGTAGAACCAGAGCTGCTGGCTCCACAGAACTAGTAGCCTTTACTATGCATTTCAGACACACACCATCTCCACACAGTAAGAAAAATCTCCAGAAACTTAAAAAGAAAAGGAGTACTCAGATTAATAGGAATGTTCTGATTTGTACCTGCCAGAGAACAAAAACAGAGCAGTTTTCTGAGTGAGGCAAATGCTGATTCTTGGAGGCAAATTGTGAGAGGTGAGAACTACTTAAATGTCTCAGGATAGTTCTTCAGTATTTTCCAAGGTTGCTACTATATTTACAAAGTTGAAGAAGGGAACTGATAGGATAGCCCTCATCATTACATTAAGGAGTCAAACATTTAACTCTTGGCTTGTCAGATCTGCTTGAGTTTTAGGGAGGGTAGTCTAGTGCTTAAAGTAGGGGACGGGGAATCAAGTGAGGACTCTTGAGTTATAGTCCAAACTACCACTGAGTCACTGTAAAAAGAAAAGGAGTACTGGTTAGTCTCTAAGGTGCCACAAGTACTCCTTTTCTTTTTGCGAATACAGACTAACACGGCTGCTACTCTGAAACCTGAGTCACTGTGTGGCCCTAGTAAATCACTTCTCTGTGCCTTGTGTAACATCCCATGAAATGGCTATAATACTACATGCCCTCCTTGCTTGGGTGCTGGGCACTGATGTTGCTGTTAGTGAAGGATTTGGGGCTCTTTAGAGAAAAGATGCTATACAAAGGCCTGAGAGGTGCTGAACTCCTGAGAAGTGCATTGATTTCAATGGAAATTGTAGATGGTCAGCACCTCTTAGGATTTAGCCTTGTATATTATTTATCTAAGGCCCGATCCAATACCTATTAAAATCAATGGTTTGGGCCCTTATTTTTTGCTCTTCAGCTTGCATCAACAGAAAGTCACTTAGAGTAGCTTTCAGGGGCAGCACATACAATGGTATTGGCCATAATGGTAGATGTCAACCCCCTTGTGTCATATACTTGGGTTGTGGGGGAAGGAAGGACAAAAGTAGGTGTTCATTTTTCAATCTGTATCCAAATTTCCAAGGGAAAAGGTAAAGACGATCCATGCCTGCTGATACTGGGGGGGCAGAGTGTGGGCAGCCAGCTTCAGCAGTGTTACTGAGCATGCTCAGTCTGTGTGAGCATGCTCAGTACAAGCCAAGCAGCAAACTCTCGTGCCCCCACCCACGTGTCACCTCTGGCAAGGTTTTCTCTTTCTCTAGGTCCCAAGGCATGTCTTTTGTAAAGAAACATTTTCAAGATTTAAATTAAATGCATACAAAAAATGACTGATTTTTTTTAAATGTAGCTTTCAAACTTTAGCTTCCCCTTTTGATAAAGAGACCCCCTTAATTCTTCAAGTGACACTGTCTTGTTTAGTGTCTTGGTTTTGTTTTACTACACGTCATCTTTTGGGTATGACAACAGAAGGACTGAAAACATGAAATACTTACCAATCCTCAGGTCTCAGACTCAATAGCACAGTCTCAGATACAGCTGTTGTGTTTCACTCCAGAGGTGTTTGCACTTCAGTAGTGGGTGAAGAAATCTCTCTGAAATAATCAACGATACTTTGTACTTCTATCATGCCTTTCATTCAAAGACCTCAAAGTACTTTACAGATATTACATATCACAACATCGTGTGAAGCTAGACAACAATCACTGCACTCTTGATTGAACTCACATAGAAAAATGATAAAAGACAAAACACCTTACCACCCATGGTCAAACGTTGTCACAAAACGATCACTCCATAACTGACCTCTTGGTCCTTGTCGTCAAAGGAAACATGCACAACACCTTCAAAACATGATCCTGGGAGCTTAAATTAAGAACTGTACTAGACACCAAAAATCATAGACTCAAGAGAGACACTTGTTTCATGTCTCATTGCAATAATCTGTAACCCACTAACTCTTCTTTGTCCTATGACTGCAGTAGTGTTAATTGCCCACTTTATTTTGAATGGTTTGTTTGCAACATGTGTTAACTCCTTAAGTTTTACAGTCGGTGCCACCTTGTATTTAGCTACGACTCTTTGATTACCTTTCCCAGATCTGTGGAACAGTCTGTGGAGCTGGAAAGCTTGTCTCTTTTACAAGCAGAAGTTGGTCCAATAAAAGATATTACCTCATCCACGTTGTCTCTCTCATATCCTGGGACCTACACAGCTACAACAACAATGCAAACAACACCCTGCGATGCAGGTGAGCTGAGCCAACTCAATGCAGCTCAACCTTCAGCTCCAGGTCATTGGGGCTCTCCTGACCTCATCAGAGACAGGTTGAAGTGGTAGTGATAAGTTCTACCACTGATGCTCCCATGCCAGCTGCCGTGGGAAGTTACTTGAGTTGCTTGGAGAAAAATGCAACCATCAGTTCCAGACACATTCCATGTTGGCTCCCACTTGATGGAACTAAAACCTTCCCCCACTTGGCAGGGCAGAACTGTCTGCGATAGGTTGTTCGGAGGTCATATACTAAATCTTGGGACCAACTGAGTGGCTTTTCAGGGGGCTTCACATTGGCTTGAACTGTCCCTAAAGTTAAAGGATAATTTCACCCACTACTGGAATGCTGCCATCACTTGGGTGGAATCATCACACAGCAATACTTTGCAATACTATAGGATAGATAGTGAAAATGTGAAATGTCAAGGAAATTTAAATAGGTAGAAAGTAGTGCTCCAAGTTAGAACGTAGGCGAAACACTGTTATCACCCCTGCCTGCCCATATGTAAAGTGCTATATAATTGGGCAAGACCTGTCCAAAAGATGGCAACTCAGGCAGCATAGCACCTGGTATCACATTATTGTACTCATTCAGTGCTAACACAAAGAGAAGGGTGCAGTCTTCTAAATCATCACTACCACATGTATTAGATAGCTTGTAAAGTGCCTTGAGGTCCTTTACAATGAAAAGTAGTGTATACAATTAAGCTGTTTATGATCTGAATCACAGTTTGATTCCTTTCAAATCTATCCTGAATGGCTGGCTTCCTCCAACTCAGTGCAGAACGAGACCTTTTTTGTTTTTGAAAAGGCACAAAGATATAACATACTGCAGCTGTCTTCCTATTTTCTCATGCCAAAGTATCCTGTGGTAGAATGGAGTCGAGTTATCTTGTGGTGGTGGTGGTGGTGGAAAAATTATTTTTTAATCAAAATTCATAAATAACTAAAACATTTTTTACACCTCGTATTGCAGACATGAAGAAAATCACACATTCTAGGTCAGAATGGTCATCTTACTACATTCTGCATATTGAGCTGTAATATTTATTTGTAAACCAATGAGCTAAATTCATCCCTGGCATTAGTACATTAGTGTTATCTCTGAGATTAATATGGGCCCATAAGGTATCTGTATGGGCTTACTATACTAATCAAAATTATATGAGACTTAAAAAATACTAGCCTCTTTTGTCTGGATACATCTCTCTCCACACTCAAAAAGTATTCTGCCTCTCGTGAGCGATCGTAGGCTCCATGTCAAGGGTCGGATGAGCTAACTATTAATGAAAGTTGAAGGATAGCAGACCACCAATGAAGTCCTGTACGCAGGACTTATATATGGACAGGAAATTACTGCATTATGTGCGAGGCTGTTACAATACATGCCAACAAAATTAATAACCATATAATGCTGTGTGTTATTAAAAGTGAATTCCCAAGGTGTTCTAAAGTGATATAGGTTTCAGGGAAACTATAGTTCCATTCAGCAGTTAGATTGCAAAGAGGAAGTATGGTTGGAAGGCTGTAGTAACACACAGTTGCTGTTAGCCAGAAGTCATATGTAATGATGAATGAACAAGAGACCACTATTTTTTTACATCTCTTATGATTTGGAATGAACGAATAATGTGCAAAGCTAAATTCTTAGAAATGTGTTCAGGGAAAGGGTCGCCTGTGGGGTTTACTCTGTCTAATACAGATCCTGAGCAGTCTCTTTTATTCTGTCAAATGGATCTTGGTTCACAGAGGAAGGATTGTCCAGAGGTTAGGGTGGTAGTCTGGGACTTAGGAGTCCTGGTTCAGTTCCCTGCTCTGTCACCCACTTCCTGCGTGACCTTACACAAATCACTTGGGGTGAACTTTGGAAAAGTGCCCAAGTGACTTAGGAGCTGAAGTCCCATTTTTATGAGTTGACTATGTCTCTCAGGTCACTTACCCTTAGTGTCTCTGTACTGCAGTTTCCCATCTTTACAATGAAGATATCCATACTACCCCACCTTACAGGCTGTTGTGAGGATAAATACTTTAAAGATCATGAGATATTCAGATACTGTCATCATGGGGGCTATAGAAATAACTTCTGGAAAGCCAAACCAGGCATGTGCAACAGTGCTTGTGAATTTGAGCTCTGAGTAACCTAGAGCCACCAGACACCCCAATAAAACGTAACGGGCCAGCGAAGACCACCCATTCCTGGCATGTAAAGGAAACCAGCTGCAAGCCTCTGCTGCAAGTATTGATGATATCCACATGTTCAGCCTTTCTATCCAGTCTGAGGCTAAGGATGAATCATTAGCACTTCTTTGTTACAACAGTTGAAATAGAGCCTTTACAGTTTTTCATATTTTTATGTGAACATACTGTTTTCAAAAGGCACTATATTGGAAGATAGTGGGGACTGGACTCCTTCTCCTAATCCCCAGAACAGGTATAGCATGAGCTGTGGGGCATGGCATTACAAGATTTCTTTATACTGTCTTACCAAAGTATCTCTACCCTGGCCTGGAGTCTGAGAACGTGGTGCAGTCCCCACTGACACTCAGCCCTTGGCTTTTCACTGAGGTGGCCAACAGAAGCACTGAATGTAGTGGAAGCTGTGGTGATGTAGCCCTCTGGTCACTGGGAGCTGAACTGAGACCCACCCACTCATTTCACAGGCCAAACTGCTGTCAGGTGATAATTATTTAGCTTCAATCATTCATAATTAATGACCTGAGATGGACTGAAACCTGATCACTAACAGGTAAAAGGCACAGTCAGCTGAATTCAGCCGTGGCATAAGGAGGTGCAGCTCCTGTTGACTTCAGTGAAAGTTATACTCATGCTAAAGCTGAATTTGCCTCCATCTGTCTTGAGCCATCTAATCTTCCTGCTCATAAAATGCTGATCAAGGATGGACCGGAACTAGAACTGAGATCTGAACTCCACTTCTCCCCCTAAAGTTAGGGTAAGTTGGAATCTGCATATAAATTTCACAGCTTGGACCCATATCTGCTTTTTATATGCTTTTTCTGGTATCCTCCACTCCTTTTTTTGGACAGTCATTCCTTCAATATATTGCTTACCTATATTTTCTTGAATCACATATTTGTATTTATTTATATTACGGTAGTATGGAGAGGCTCCAACCAAGATCAGCATCTCTTTGTGCCAGGACATACATTTAGTAAGAGACAAAAAAGCATATAGTCTAAATAGACAAAGCAATTATTTGTTCTTTCTTCCTTTTTTGAGTTAGTTCTCAAGTCCCTGACTATGGAGAGACACCGGTGTCTAAATGGATTCTTTCCATGTGACACTGGTGAAGGGTAGGTGCCATTGTTTTCCTCCTGTGCATAATTAAAAATCTCATTTTATGTTGAAAAGTTGTGTGGGGTGTTTGGTTTTTTATTTTTGGCTTTTGAAATACTTCTGAATATTCCCTAATGCCCTCCTGACTTATCAAGATTTCTCAAGGCAAATTTTAATTTCTTTATACTGTGCACTGAATGAATAAAGCAGCTGTCTGGGGCAGCCTACATTGTTCTTAACATGACAGGTTTATGGACAGAAAACGAACCAGAAATTGGCAAAGCATTGTGAAACATACTGTAGGAAGCAAGATGGAAGAGGGTGGTGAATAGACAAACTCACATAGGTAATTTTCAACCTCTGATTTCTATAGTTCTACTTAGATTCGATCATATGCAAAACAGCAGATTTGGATTTATTTACATACAGTGCTCTCTGATGACGAGCATATGTTCTTCAAGTGTTTTTTGGCCTCTGTCAGAGACAACCAAGGGATCTATAGTATCTTATTGACGAGCTGAGCAGTATCAAGATAAACCTTTTGATTGTGAACAGCAGCTATGTACAGAAATGACATAACAAACTTTCTACTCCCATGTGTAGCTGCAGCCTGCGACTGCCCTGTGCTGTGCTCCTTTGTTTCTGTCCCTGGGAGGAAACCAAGTAAACCTCATAGTAAACCAAGGACTGTATAAAAAGTGTACAGGAAGTGTGGCACCTCTACACTTCCTGTAGGACTTACTCTAAAGCACTGGAATCTTCAGACACAAAGATGTATGGTCTCAAGACCTCTGCTTGACAGACCCCTTTGGGCATGTCTACACTGCTTCTGGGAGTGAGCCTCCCAAGCCAGGTCCACAGATTTGTGCTAGAGGGGCTTGAGCTAGTACTCTAAAAATACCTGTGTAGATATTCGCAAAAAGAAAAGGAGTACTAGTGGCACCTTAGAGACTAACCAATTTATTTGAGCATAAGCACAAAGTAAAACTATTTCCCCATGTTTATTTCCCCACCCCCCACACCCCACTGCTCCTCAGACGTTCCTGTTAACTGCTGACAATGGCCCACCTTGATTATCGCTACAAAAGGTTTTCTTCCCCCCCAACCCCCACTCTCCTGCTGGTAATAGCTCATCTTAAGTGATCACTCTCCTTACAATGTGTATGATAACACCCATTTTTTCATGTTCTGTGTGTATATAAATCTCCCCACTGTATTTTCCACTGAATGCATCCGATGAAGTGACCTGTAGCTCACGAAAGCTTATGCTCAAATAAATTGGTTAGTCTCTAAGGTGCCACTAGTACTCCTTTTCTTTTTGCGAATACAGACTAACATGGCTGCTACTCTGAAACCTGTGTAGATATTGTGGCTCAGGCTGGAGATCAGGATCTGAAGCATGGGGGAGGCTTAGGAGTCCAAGTTCCAGCCCAAACCACAGCGTCAAAGCACTGCCTACATGGCTGTTTTTAGAGCAGTAGTGTGAGCCCTGCTAGCACGAGTCTTGCTCCCAGATGCAGTGTAGACTTGCCCTTAGTATCTCAAATGACTTAGGTGAGAGGGTTTTCAGTGCTTCTCTTGGGGAGTTAGGCCTGGTCTACAGTACGCCGTTATTTCGTAATTAGCCAAGTTACTTCAAAATAAAACTGATTCCGTCCACACGACCAAACCAGTTTTTTTCGATTTAAAGGGCTCTTTAATCCAATTTCTGTACTCCACCTCTGCAAGTGGAGTAGCGCTAAAATTGAGATCACAGTTCCAGGTTACAGGTACTGTGGATGCAATTCGACATTATTGGCGTCCGGGAGCTATCCCAAAATGCTCCCTTGTGACCGCTCTGGACAACACTCTCAACTCCGATGCACTAGCCAGGTCGGCAGTAAAAGCCCCGGGAACTTTTGAATTTCCTGTTTGGTCACCATCAGCACAGGTGACCATCAGCACAGACCACCATAACAGGTGACCATGCAGAGTTCACCATCACAAGAGACCACGCAGTCCCGGATTCACAGACGAGCTCCAGCATGGTCTGAACAGGAGGTACTGGATCTCATCGCATGTTGGGTAGACGAATCTGTTATGGCAGAACTACGTTCCGAAAAAAGAAATGCAAATACGTACGCTAAAGTCTCCAGGGCCATGACTGAAAGAGGCTACTCCAGGGACACAGAGCAATGTTGTACAAAAATCAAGGAGCTCAGGCAAGCGTACCAAAAAACCAGGGAGGCAAACGGGCACTCTGGGTCACAGCCCCATATATGCCGCTTCTATCGTGAGCTGCATGCAGTTATGGGGGGGTGACGTCACCGCTACCCCACCACTGTCCGTGGACACCTGCAAGGAGGGAGTAGCACGGAGCGAGGAGGATGAGTTTTTGGAGGACGAAGAGAAGGAGGAGGAGAGTGCACAGGCGGCAAGTGGGGAATCCGTTTTCCCGCCTAGCCAGGAACTATTCTTAACGCTGGAGCCAATAGCCTCCCCCCACTCCCAAGGCATGCTCCCGGACCATGACCCTGGAGAAGGCACTTCTGGTGAGAGCTTGATCGGAGCCACGCGGTGGGGGTGGGGGGAAACCCAGCCGCGCTGGGCTGTTCATGTTTAGTTTAAAGGGCTCATCCCTGCTCAGAGCCTCATCAGAGCCACGCGGTGGGTGGGTGGGGGGGGAGAGGGTGTTGTGTGAAGCGATCATCCCAGAGAGCCCGGCATTTTGAAAGCATTGAAATGAATGCGGAAGAAGCAGAACCCCGCATGCCCCTAGGGCTTACCATGGCTGCCTGCAAGCTGAATTCTGTTGCCCGGCCTCATGTGATGGCTTACTCACACCAAAGTGGCAGGCACTTCAGTATAAGAGGCAAAATGCGACCTTGTTCAGAAAGAACATGTGCTGTGTACTATGAATTGCCTGTTTCACTGAGAAAGAGTGTCCCCTTTGTTCTCTAAAATGTATCTTTTAAAATACTACCCTCCCTTTTTCTCTTCCCGTAGTTGCAAATGTTTCAACATGGCCCCTATCTACTCCGTCCCAGAGGCTGGTCCAGATTAGAAGGTGGAAAAAATGAACTCGGGACGACATGTTCGCCGAGCTTATGCAGTCCTCCTGCACTGATGGGGCCCAGCTGAATGCATGGAGGCAAACAATTGCGGAGTCGCGTAAAGCATTACATGAACATGAAGAGAGGAGGGACGCGCACAATGACGCGCACAATGAGAGCAGGCAGGATGCTATGGTCAAGCTCATGGGGGAGCAAACTGACATGCTCCGCTGTATGGTGGATCTAATGCGGGAAAGGCAGCAAGACCACAGACTGCCGCTGCAGCCCCTGTATAACCACTCTCCCTCCTCCCCAAATTCCATAGCCTCCACACCCAGATACCCAAGAACACGGGGGCGGGGGAGGCTACGGGGACCCACACAGTCAACCCCAGAGGATTGCACAAGCAGCAGAAAGCTGGCATATCTGAAATTTTGATTTGGTTTCTTGTCTTGTCCTTCCCTCCTCCACCCCCCTAACCCAATCTCTCCCCCCCATCTAGCTTCTGATTTCTTTCAATGTTTTGTGCAACAAATAATAAAGAATAGTTTTTAAACAATTGTGACTTTATTTCCTTTCATATATATATAGGGGGTGGGTAACTTTAAGAGAAACAAACAGAACTGTCACACCGTACCCTGGCCAGTCATGAAGCTGGCTTTCAAAGCTTCTCTGATGTGCAGCGCACCCTGCTGTGCTCTTCTAATCGCCCTGTTGTCTGGCTGTGCGAAACAGGCTGCCAGGTGAGTTGCCTCAACCTCCCACCCCGCCATAAACGTCTCCCCCTTACTCTCACAGATATTGTGGAGCACACAACAAGCAGCAATTACAATTGGAATATTGCTTGTGCTGAGATCTAACCGAGTCAGTAAACTGCGCCAGCGCTCTTTCAAATGTCCAAATGCACATTCTACCACCATTCTGCCTTGCTCAGCCTTTAGTTGAACTGCTCCTTACTACTGTCCAGGGTGCCTGTGTAAGGCTTCATGAGCCATGGCATTAAGGGGTAGGCTGGGTCCCCAAGGATAACTATAGGCATTTCAACATCCCAACAGTAATTTTCTGGTGTGGGAAGTAAGTCCCTTCCTGCAGCTGTTCAAACAGACCAGAGTTTCTGAAGATGCGAGCATCACGCACCTTTCCCGGCCATCCCACGTTGATGTCAGTGAAACGTCCCTTGTAATCCACCAGTGCTTGCAGCACCATGGAAAAGAACCCCTTGCAGTGTATGTACTGGGCACCCCAGTGTTCCGGGGCCAAGATAGGGATATGCGTTCCGTCTATCACCCCACCGCAGTTTGGGAACCCCAGCACATTAAAGCCATCCACAATGGTCTGCACATTTCCCAAAGTCACTACCCTTGATAGCAGCTGGTCAATGATTGCATTGGCTACTTGCAGCACAGCAGCCCCCACAGTAGATTTGCCCACTCCAAACTGATTCCCAACTGACCGGTAGCTGTCAGGCTTTGCAAGCTTCCACAGGGCTATGGCCACTCGCTTCTCAACTGTGAGGGCTGCTCTCATTTTGGTGTCTTTGCACCACAGGGCGGGGGACAGCAAGTCACAAAGTCCCATGAAAGTGGCCCTACGCATACGAAAGTTTCGCAGCCACTGGGAATCATCCCATGTCTGCAGCACTATGCAGTCCCACCGGTCTGTGCTTGTTTCCTGGGCCCAGAATCGGTGTTCCACGGCATGAACCTGGCCCAACACCACCATGATCTCCCAATCGCCACATGCCATGCTTCTAGGAATGTCTGTGTCCATGTCGGCATCAGTATAGTTATCGCGCTGTCATCGCTTCCTCGCCTGGTTTTTCAGGTACTGCACATACTGCTGGATAATGCTCGAGGTATTTACAATGGTCAAAACTGCAGCGGAGATCTGAGCGGGCTCCATGGCTATGGCGCCTGCACGGGTAATCCTGGGGAAAGGGCGCGAAACGTAGGAGAGCAGAGTGGCAGTGGAAGAGGCGCTGTTAGGTTCACAGTAGCCGAAAAAAGGCAGGAAATGGTTGTCTTCTGTAGCTTTCACAGAGGTGGGAGCCCAGGACAGACAACATGGAGAAGCTCGGTAGCGCAGCAATAGCGGGAGAGCAGAGTTGGCAGCAGAAGCTGTGCTGCTCTGTTCACGATGGCCGAGCAGAGTTGGCAGCGGAAGCATTCGATGAGGAAGAAAAGAGTAGATAGTAGAGATTACATAGGAAGATGAGAGGAAATGTGAGGTGGATTCATAGTAGCAGGAGAGCAGCGGTGCACCTTCTGCTGAAAGCAGTCTGGCATCTGCACACCAAAAAGGCGCGAAATGATTGTCTGCCTTAGCTTTCACGAAGGGAGGAACGACTGATGACACACACCCAGAAACACCCGCGAGAATGTTTTTGCCCCATCATGCACTGGGAGCTTAACCCAGCATTCCAATGGGTGGCGGGGACTGCAGGAACTGTGGGATAGCTACCCACAGTGCACCGCTCTGACATTCAATGCTAGTCTCAGTACTGTGGACGCACTCTGCCGAATTCATGTGCTTTAGTGGGGACACAGAAGACCGAATGTATAAAATCGCTTCCAAAAATTTGAATAGAATAAATTCGAAATAATTTTGTACTGTACACGTACCCTTTGACTGTTTGCAGCCCTTATTTAACTAATGTGGTGTTTAAAGTTTAGAGGCACAGACAAGGAACAATCTTTAAGACTTGGAGGAACCTCAGTTCTCCTCATTTCTCACTTAGCCAGAACTGAACTGAGGAGAAAACACTTTTAAGGGAAATGGAAGAAACTTCTATAGGAATGGAAGGTAAACCTCTCTCACTGGCAGAAGGCACTTCTAGAACAGAAACAGACTTGAGTGATGGTCTTGGGTGTGATGCAATAGCTATTACCAGACCTTCTCTACAAAAGTCCATGTCACACATTGATACCATTCTGATTCTCAACAATCTTTTCTTTCTTTCTTTCCACTGCGGTGAAGCTTGCATATTTTCCCTCCATAAATCTGTCATCTGAAGAAGAAGGATCTAAGCTGCCCTGGCCTTCTGTTTTATTGGCTTAGTGTACAAAGGGGATAGACATTAGAGGTACTTTGAGGGTGGTAGTTTGATTTCCACAGCTACCAAGACCATCATTGAGGACTTGCAACTATAGGCCTCTGAAGACTCATTTTCAGAGGGTAGTATAAAGGGGAGGTTGTCCGTGGCTTCATATTTCTTCCTGCCTAAGTCGTGTGTGATGTCTCGCAGGGCTGCCTTCTGGCTCCAGTTCTTTTTAAAATATTTATATTTTAACAGCTTGAAGCCATTAAATAGGTGGTGTGAGCTGGGCTTTTCATTGTTTCAAAACAACACCTACATTTGCTTGTCATTTATGTCAGAACCTGGCAGCAGTCTCCTTGTCAGACTGCCTAACTGAAACTTCCTGCTAGCTTGCTGGAAAATAGACTATGCCTTAATCCAGGGGTTCTCAAACTGGGGGTCGGGACCCCTCAGGGGGATGTAAGGTTATTACATGGGGGGGTTGCAAGCTGTCAGCCTCCACCCCAAACCCTGCCTTGCCTCTAGCATTTATAATAGTGTTAAATATACAAAAAAGTGTTTTTAATTTATAAGAGGGAGTTGCACTCAGAGGCTTGCTATGTGAAAGGGGTCACCATTACAAAAGTTTGAGAACTACTGCTAATCAGACTAAAACTGAAAGAGTAGTACAGAGCAAGTTGTAGGGACTGAGGTTCTCCAGCTTGCATTTTGACAGAATAGTTTATTTAGCTAGTGATTTTCTTGAGAACCTTAGTGACACTGAGAACTAGAGTGGGTTGGGAATTTTTTGACAAAACTTTTTGTCAAAAAATGCCAATTAACTGTTTTTCATGGAAACATATCAGCTTCTCCAGGATGGACCCACCAAAGAGGATGCACTGCAGACTAATAGCCTAGTGGTTAGGGCACTAGCCTAGGATGTGGTCAGAAGCATGGACTCCTGGGTCTCCTACATTGCAGATGCATGCCCTAACCACTAGTTTTCTGAGATGAGCGTTCTCATATTTTTTCAGAAAAAAATTAAAAAACTCTTGGGGGGTTTTTCAGGCTTTTGGTGAGGCTGTGGATTTCTATAGCTAATCCAGAGTTGATTCATGGCTGATTTTTAGAATGGTCCTGTTCAGGACTGGACCTAGACAAAATGACGCCCCAGGCAAGGAGTGTCTTTGGTGCCCCACCACCATTTGTTAAACTTTCAAATACCTTATTTTTTATTGCATTTGTACCCCATTACATGTCTTTGATGTATGATTTGCATACATGATTTATCCCTATCATATACAATGATAGATTTGCATGCTAGGAGCTGTATTTATTCATGCCATATATAAGCAAATAAAAAATGTGTTTCCTCTAAGCTTATAGAAACCTTTTTAATTTTAAAAACAACTGAAATGTACTAACATCAGGCAGTTGAACTGTGCACCAACATTGGGTGGACCAGTATTAAATAGTGTTACAGTAGGTGACAGCCTGAGAATGTTAACCCTAGTTTGCTTTTCTCGCCTTTGCCCTCGCGAACTGAAGCACAGCATCAGAGAGATCCAAAAACTGACCAATGGCATTTTCAAGCAATAAAATAACAAGCAATGTCAGTCTCTCGTCAGCCATCGTTGATTGAAGATATGTTTTAATGAGCCTGAAGTTCGAAAAGCTGTGCTCCCTTCTAGCAACTGTGACCAGCAGCATGAGCAGAATCCTCAAAGCTATCTACCCATTAGGAAAAGTGTCCTTCAGCTCTGCATCATGAATGAATTGGAGAACTTGGAGTGGAGAGTGCTTCCCGTGTTGCAAAATGTGACGGATGTTGTCCAACTCGACATAGAGGTCTTTATCATCGAAGTCCGAATATTCCCCATGTGTCAGCATCTGCTGAAGGTCTGTACAATTTTTCAAGAGTCTGTTGGCAGCTTACTAAGGTCATACAACCCTCCCTCTGCCAGGTCTTTTCATGGTGTTTCATTTGTCCAAACCTTTCTTCGATGGACACATGAGCAGTGTCAACGAGCAAGCAAAAAAACCTCCCTCTTGAATTTTTCTTTTGAGTTTCCCATCACCTCATCTCTGCCCTCATAACCAAACTGTCTTTTCTTCTGATGAATACGAGTTTCCTTGAAGACAGGCTTAACTCCTAAGTTTTCTGTCATTTCTTCGGCAGCAGAGATGGCATCTTCAAATCCATTGTCTCTGTAGGCCACAACGAAATCAAGGCAGCTTCTCAACAAAGTAGCAGTGGTCACAATGTCCATTGACTGAGTTTGTAATGCCTTGCTTACAACATTTACTTGGAACAGGATATCATGCCAAACCACAACTGAGACCAGAAATTTGAAGTCAGTGATCTGATTTGTCAGCTTTGCACCTTGTGTCAGATTCCAGCCTCAACTTTACTTGACTGTGCCAGTTCCGTCAGGGCATCGTAAACCTCAGTCACTTGGTACCTCACTGGCCTTATGCTGGCAATGCGGCTCTCCCGGCGAGTATCACTTAGCAGCTTCACGGTCAGATTTGTAACATTGTCTGCGAGGCTCTTCCATCTGATAGTTGATGCTGAAAACAGGACGTATATCCTTTGCAGTACTCCGAAGAGAGATACTGAATCTAAAGAAGATGATGCTGCATCTGACACAACCAGGTTGAAGAAATGGCAACCACAAAGCACAAAGAAAGTTCTTGGATTCAGCACAAGGATTCTTGCCTGGATGCCACTGTTTCTTCCCTTCATGTTCATGCCGTTGTTGTAGCCTTGGCTGTGGCAGTCTTGAAGCTTTATTTTATTCTCATTCAAAATGTTCATAAACAATTCCGTTCTGATAGACCTTTTCCAGTAGAGTGATCCACAGACCAGAAACAGATAAAGTGTTCCTTTACTTGGATACAGCCATCTTTGTTGTCAACAAATCTTATGGTAAAAGATATCTTTTCACTGTGACTAGTGTCAAGAGTGCAGTCCATTATTACAGTGTAGTACTTTGCTTTGCTGAGTCGCATCAATATGTTATCAAGCACCTTCCTTGTCATTAAGGTCAATCAATTCATTTTTAATTGTTTTGCTGAAATAATGGTCCACAGCTTCTTTATGAACTACTTGACGTACATGCTCACGCATGCCATCATCATGTTTCGCAAGGAGCACCACCAAACTGAGGAAATTACTGTTCTGTTCAGTAAAAAGAACAGGAGTACTTGTGGCACCTTAGAGACTAACAAATTTATTAGAGCATAAGCTTTCGTGGGCTACAGCCCACTGAACAACTTATCTGACGAGCCCTGGAAAGCCAAATTATTCTTTGCAAGGAAGAGGGTAATTGAGATCAGACACTCAAGCACATTCCTCCAATGCTGGGTTTCTACATTAATAATGCTCTGGTTTTCTGTGTTTGTGCTTTTATTCAGCTTGATCCTGGACTTGGTTGAGCGCCATCCATTTGGAGTAGGTCGTAAAATAGCCGAGTGACTTTTCATGTTGCTTCAGAGAATCAGCTAAGTTATGCCAGTAATTGTACCTGGAAAGCGCAAGATACAATTTATCATTCTTGTCAAATATTGTGCAATAAAAACAGAACACTCTGTCCGTTGATTTTGGGTAAACTAGCCAATGCTGATTCAGTTTCTCACCATTCTCAAGCACTCTTCCGCAGTGTGACTTTGAGAAATGTTGCTTTTGCTCATTTACTGGAAACATCATATCCTTGATTTTGCCTGGCCCATTCAAAATTGTACAATCAATGTTGGCAGAGTTTAGGATCGCTGGCCATAAAGCAAGATCTGATGTATTGATTTAAGGTGTGCAATTTTTCTCACTGCTGTTTGTCATCATGTGAGGCTGATTCTTCTTTATCGTTTCTCTCCTTTTTATGTAAACCAGATTTTTCTTTGTCATTACTCTCCTTTTCATGTAAGCCACATTCTTCTCCTTTACGCTGCCAGGAAAACTGGATGATTCTCATCACTTTCCTCAGATTTCCATTCCTTATCTTCAGGTAAATTCACTAATTCCTTAGTAATAGGACTTCCATCATTTATGCTTTGCTCCTCAATTTCTTCTGCACTGGGATGACTGCTACTGCCTGAAGCACGATCTATGCTTAATTTCAGATATTTTCCCATCAAATTTGCCCCCTTGCTGCAAACTAGATTGCAATTGAGCTTTTCGCTTCCTATGCTGAGCTGAAGGCTTCTTCAGGGGCATCTTCTATCTTCTACAGGAGAAAAAAGACAGTATTAGGGAGAGAAAAAGTCTATGTTCCACAGTCTTAGAAAGTCATCAAACATTACATGTTAAACATGATAAAAGAAGTAACAGTATTTCTTTTATATTGTTGCGTAGATAGGGGTTTGATAGCTATCTCTGGCATCTCATTAAATATGTCCTTTATTAATAGCTACTTACACTCTTCAAATCTTAATGCACAAATACACTTTAACAATTACTGTACTGAATCTCCATATATGCGAATGGATAGATTTTTATTTTACTTTAAAAACCTTCCCATCCTCCCTTTATGGCTTCCGTTCCATTCTGTCCCTTCCCCCAGATTCCTCATAACTGTGTCTGCAGTGATGTGGTATCTAGTACACTCAGCCATTGCTATCCATGTATTTATTTAGAACACACAGCCCCTCTACAAATAAAGGACAGTGAGTTACACAGATCTGTTCGTGAGTATACAGAGATTGGAAAATATAGAACGAGGAGTAGCTAGGGAAAGTCTCACACAAATAATAGGAAAGGGTAGTGTAAGAATAATTAATTGACAGAAAGGTTAGTGCTCTCAAATAGTTAGAGCAGGAGACATAATTTGCTATTGTCTTACACTTTGTGTGCCCCTGAATGCCTGTGCAAAGAAGGTATAGAGCACTACCATTCTGATTTGGTGCTGATTGACACCCACTTTAAGTACATAAGTAAAATTCATTTACTCCTATCTGAATATTGATGACATCATAGCAGAATTTTCAGAAGCCTTCTCAATCCATTGCTAGCATTGAGCACTCAGCAGTTGACCTCCCTGTGGTTTACTGCACACCATCTATCCATCTTGCTTCATGCCACCGTTCCTTCCAGGATAACTTTCTCAAAGTTATTTCCATCTCTGCCTGATGTGACCAAAGTACTTAAGTTTGTGCCTGTTGATTTACAACTGCAGGGTCTGGCTCTCTCCAATAATATTTCTAACATAAGCATTCATCATCCTTTCCATCCAAGAGTCTTCACCAGCACCACATCTCAAAGGCTTCAATGTTCTTGTTTGCAGCATTAATTTCCCATTATTCACATCCATAAGTCACTGTGAAAAAAATTCAGCTTTTTCTTTAGTTAAACCTTTGTACATTTCAAGATGCCATGGTTTCCCCAAACTTTGGTAAGGGAGGCCATGGCTGACACCCACTGTACACTTGTGTAAATGACTCCACAAGGTGCAAGACAGTGAAGGATTGTGTGGGGAGTCAGATCATTTGGTTCCTATAGTGACTGCCAGGATTCACTGGGCAAGTGACCTAACCCCACTGTGTATGTTTTCCCTATCTGTAAAATGGGGATAATACATTAGAAAAGAACATGGTGAGGCCTAACTAACTTATTAAAGTGCGCTGGGCTGTTTGGATGAAAGATACAGTGAAAAGCATCATATTGTACCATTAGTAAATAGAAGTGATGAGACTGGCAAGGAACTGACCTGATGAGTCCAACTGGCCTTCTTCTATTCTCTTATCCTCATTTTGGATGGCATATTTTGATATTAGCCCTATCTGTGCTGGGGTGTGAGGGGAAGGAAACGAAAAGCTCAAGTTTCCCTATGGCCACCAGTACAATATATCAGCAGTGAAATCAAGGGCTGCTTTTATTAGCATTGTAATATTGATTTAGCAATGTATAACAACAAAAACTGATTTCCCTCATTCTTCCATTCCTTGTCATCTCCCCAGCTGTATTTTCGAGGACTGCATCGATTTCCCAGCACAGTGGCTGAGCCCTAGAACATTAGATTTACAGCATAATACTCCACAATAAAACTTAACATTGGGTTGGAGGTCCAATCAAAACTCCAATAGGAGATCCTCTTCAAACCTCCAGAATGAATCACAATTAGATTAATCATAGATTGGGAATGTGCTGTGACCGTGACAGTTTAAAAGGACGTAAGACAGTAAACTGCTTTTGTAACTGCAAAATAGAAAGGAGTTGAGTTAAAAGAATGAAGCCCTGGATTTATCTATTCCTCAAAACAGTGCACTATGATATTTGGCCTTGAGTTTGCTAACCTTTTGATCCAGGCACAGCATAATTTGGGAGGCTGATGGCTAACAAGTCTCTGCTACTGCAATCTCATATTTTTAATTAATTCTTGAATCCAACTATAGTTTGCTAGGCTTGAAATCTTCGATTGAATCCTTCATAGTTTAATTTTAACTGTAGGTACAGTGTAGATTTAAACATGCCAATGTCATATGCCTGCCAATGAAATAACTCTCATTCGTGCCTGAATTTGAGGATTTCTGCAGCTATGTTCAATGGGTCAAATCCCAGGTTCCTTAGTTTTTCCCTTGGTCCTTACTCAAGCAAAATACTCACTGACTTCAGTGGGAGATTGAAAGAGTAAGTATTTTAGGATTTGACTTTATATAGGGGCTGACTGGAGTCAAAGAAAATCTTTCCATTCTAGTCTTTCCAGATCCAAATTACTTGTGCTCTTAGTGGATTATTCCACACATGTAACCCAAGAAACTCTCAGTGCCAACCAACAAGGGTTATTACAGAAAGCACATTCTATTTCATTAAAGAATGCCATGTGAGGCATCAAATGAAAGCCAGTGTCACACTGGTCATCAATATCATTGTGAAATATATGTATAGGTGCTATGTATGGAGTTATATGTATATATACACTGAAAATATATTTTAAAATCTGTATCAAGGTATTAGAGATCAACAAAGCTGAAAAACCAGGTTTTCCTTCAGACAGGAGGTAAGGACTGTGTCTGTCTGACTGGATGTAAATTAACTGTACATTAACACAATTAAGTCAAGTGTTGATGAAGAGATGTGAAGTCAACAGGGATTCAGCACGCTGGAAAAAAACAAGCCACAGGAGGATTATTCAGTCTATGAGCAAAGACAATGAACTTCGGGGGTATATCTAGAAGGAAAAGAAGACTTCCCTTCATCCTGAAAGGACCAAGTAAACGGACAGTGTATTTGCATTCATGAAAACCTTGGTTGAAAACGCTGCAGAGGACTTTGGGTGAGATAAGCTTCTTTAGACAGGAGGTTAACCTATTAGTTAAGTTTAGTCTCTAGAAAGTGTGTTATGATTTTGTTGTAAGTGTAGACCTGCCCTCAGAGCCTGGTGTGACGGGTTGGGTCACAGAAATCCCCTTGGGACTGCCACCTGATGTGCTGGGACCACCTCTGAGCCTGTTTTCCCTGGCAGCTTGGGACTTCAGTACCTTGCCTTGTTGAGCCAGACACACTAGCCTGCTACAGACACAGGCCCGGGTCCGAACCACGTCCCCCAAAAGCTGCAGGCTTAACTGAAAATAGCTTAAGAAGTGCTCCTGTCTCCAACACCCAGATAACCAGTTCCCAATGGGATCCAAACCCCAAATAAATCAGTTTTACTCTGGATAAAGCTTGTATAAATTGTTCGCCCTCTATACACTGATAGAGAGATATGCACAGCTGTTTGCTCCCCCAGGAATTAATTACTTGCTCTGGGTTAATTAATAAGTTAAAAGTGATTTTATTAAATATGAAAAGTAGGATTTAAGTGGTTCCAAGTAATAACAGACAGAATGAAGTAAGTTACCAAGCAAAATAAAATAAAACACACAAGTCTAAGCCTAATACAGTAGGAAACTAAATGCAGGTAAATCTCACCCTCAGAGATGTTCCAATAAGCTTCTTTTACAGACTAGACTTCCTCCTAGTCTGGGTCCAGCAATCACTCACACCCCCGTAGTTACTGTCCTTTGTTCCTGTTTCTTTCAGACATCTCTTTGGGGTGGATAGGTTATCTTTTGAGCCAGCTGAAGACAAAATGGAGGGGCTTGCAGGGCCTTATATAGTCTTTCTCTTGTGCAACATCATAGCCACAAGATGGGGTCTACAGTCACTTGGGCAAGTCACATGTCTATGAATGATTCAGCTTTTTGCAGCCAACGCCATTGTTTACATGTTAGTTTAAACATTCCCAGGAAAGCTCAGATGTGGCTTGGCATCTCTTAATGTCCATTGTTAGTTAAGTACTCCCAATTACTTGACTAACCCCTTCACACTAAGTTGACCAAATCTGCCTTATGGGCTTCCTACAGCAAACACTTTAAATACAAGCATAAAGCCAACGCTCATAACTTCAGATATAACATTGATACATGCATACAAATAGGATGAATATATTCAGTAGATCATAACCTTTGCAAAGATATGCTATATGGCATATCTAGCATAAAACATATTCCAGTTATGTCATATTTACACTCATAAGCATATTTCTATAAAGCATTATGGGGTGCAACATTACACCCAGGTCAGCTGACTTGGTCTAGGAGGGCTCAGGCTGCAGGACTAAAAATAGCAGCATAGATGTTCAGGCTTGGGCTGAACCCTGGGCTCTGAGACACTTCCCACTTGTGGGGTTTCAGGCTCCACCCCGAGCCTGAATGTTTACACTACAATTTTATAGCCCTGCAGACTGAGCCTTGTGAGACTAAGTCAGCTGATCCGGGCCAGCTGCCATCATGTCACGGGACTTTTAATGCAGTGTAGACCTACCCCGGGGGACCTGAGTCTGCTCACTCATTCATGTAAATCAGGAGTAACTCTGAAGTCAATGGAGTTACATCAGTGAAAAAGAAATCAGAAGCAGGCCCTAAGTATCTCACGAAAGCTTATGCTCAAATAAATTTGTTAGTCTCTAAGGTGCCACAAGTCCTCCTTTTCTTTTTGCGGATACAGACTAACACAGCTGCTACTCTGAAACCAAAACTAATGGACACTTTTGAATCCGCAGTTAGCTCGTTTGATACAAATCCCAGCTTGCCTGTGGATACACTCATGGGACAGCTATGCCAATTGCTGAATCAGGGCTGTTCCTAAATGTAGACAAGGCCTAGTGACTTGTTGAAGGTCACATAGCCAGTCAGTGACGAAACTGAGGCAAGAACCCATGAGTCCTGATCTCCCAGTTTTCCTGCTCAAACCACTAGACAAACCTTTCCATCTTTGTTCCGCCTGATGAATTCATCAAACTTCAGTCCCTTCCTGATAAGCTTTCCATCATTGACATGACTCAGAAATTAGGATTTTATCTAGTTTGATTTTTTTAATATTAATTCAAAATAGGGAGACTTGGGGAAAACTGCCTTAGATATTGTGACTGAAAAGCAGGAAATAACTCTTTAAGGTATTTGCAGATGTTATCAGTCTCCTATTTTCATTGCAGATGGCATTTAGATTTTCTTTACATTTTGGCTTCTCTTTGTGTAAGCTCTTTGTGGGGACAGATTACCTGTATGGGAAAGGGAATTCTTTCAGTTTTATCTTGCTACATTATTTTCTTGCCTATTGCATTAGAACCAAATTTAAAGGTTTTATAATTGGCATCAGATAAGCACAGTGGTGAGATTTTTTTTTTAAAGCTCTTTTTTGTCCCTATGCTTAATCATTTCATAACTAAACAGCCTTAGTACAAGTTGCTGGGAATGCTCTTTGGTGCTATGCCAATTTTTCAAAAAAAAAAATTGAAGCAGTTTTGCAAGCAACATGAAGAAATAACACTCTCTGAATTTAAGAACTACTTATTGCCTACTTAATTTTTTTATCAATTGAACAACCCTATCTTTAGTTTGCTTTCTGCAACATTGGGATTCAGATATACCCTCTCGAAAAAGGGCTTGATCATGAAGGGTGCTGAAAGTACAATTGTGGGTGCTCAGCCCCACTTGAGGACAGTTGCACTGTGGGGGGGTGTCCACCCCACACAAAGCCTGAAGGGGTTAAGGTGGCTAGGTGGGCCAATTAAGTGCCCAGACTGCACCTGGAGGAGGAGCCAGGGAGCAGGGATTAATTAGAGATGAGGCTCAGCTGGACAGGTACAGGAGAGGCATGTATAAAGTCTAGTACAGTGGTGGACAACCTACGGCCCGCAGGCTGCATGCAACCTGTCAGGGTAATCTGCTGGCGGGCCGCAAGACAGTTTGTTTACATTTGCATGGCTGCTCGCAGCTCCCAGTGGAATCCGTGACCTCCATGAAAGACTCGCAGCCTTATTTATAACATTTGGTTTTGGGATAATTACAACATCCCTGACACGCTGTTCACCCTAAACTACGGACACGTATTCTCAACCCGAACTTCATCCTAACCTAGTATTTGTCTGGGAACAGGTCCCAGGCCTCTGGGATCTCCTGGCTATCAGTCCTGTGCTTTTATTTGCTGGCCTCCTCCGTCTTCTTTGTAGTGGACCAAGTCCCTCTAATGAGAAAGGGCTTTAGCCGTCACCCTATCAGGGAACACTTCCCCTAAAGTATCTGGATTGCTGCTAGGGACACACTGATGCAGACAGTTGAGTATACCTCATAATGTCAAGTAATGATCACAGCTATCCCTACTTGTTTCTATATTATTAGGGTTAGAATTCACTAGGCAAATGAGCAAAGACGGAACATTCCCAATTCTTTCAGCCTAGGGAAGAGAAGGCTGAGGGGGGTGGGGACATAAGTCTTCAAATATGTAAAAGGTTGGTACAAAGATGACAGTGATCTTTTGTCTCCATGTCCACTGAGGGTAGGACAGGAAGTCATTGGCTTAGTTTGCAGCAAGGGAGATTTAGGTTGGATATTAGGAAAATCTTTTTTACTATAAAGATTGTTAAGCACTGAAACAGATTACTTAAGGAGGTTGTGGAATCCCCATCACTGGAGAGGTTTTAAGAACAGGTGAGACAGACACCTGTCAGGGTTGGTCAAGTCTTAGTTAACCTGCCTCCGGGCTGAGGGGATGGGCTAGATGACATCTTGAGGTCCCTTCCAGCCTCACATTTCTGTGAGTCTATGAACCAGTTTCCACTAGCTGCTTGTTCCACTGGATACGTAATGTGGCCCAATGCAAAGGCACCTGCTTACGAGTTAGCTAACCTGTGTTCTCTTTAGAACCCTGCTATTGACTTGTTGTATTTCTTGGGCAAGTTTCTCTGCACAGTTTGCCAAAATGGTTGTAATAATACCTACCCACCTTTTGAAAGGTTATGGAGGTTGAATTCTTTACTTTAGTTTTATTAACAGTTATGGCCTGGGGTGTGACAATGACTTGCTTGTGATAAATAAATAAAAAAGCAAACAAATGTTACTGTTTTCTAATTTCTTCAGTCCCAGGACTAAACTCTCATTAACACTGAGATTATGTGCTAGATATTTTGGCCTAGCTGCCATTACTGTGAACGCAGAGTAACCCATCCACTCCCCTCTCCAAATAGCCCAGGCATTTGGGATTAATTGCATGGAAACCTTTTGTTTTAAAAGCAGTGGCAAATGAGAGCAAAGAGTGCGGTAGGTAATTTATTCTAGGATTTTTTAGAAAACTAAATGGAGTCCTTCTGTTCATTCCAATCAGCTGTGTCTTGCCGTGACAATGATTTTAAGTAGATCTGATGTACCTCCAAGCCAGGATATAGTATCCAATCAGAGATGGTAATGTAACAGTAATGCTATTTGCATATGTTACATGTATTATCTGTTCAGTGCAGATGCATCACTGAGACACGGGTAGTGAGCAAATGGCAAAAGGGATGTCATTTATACCTGTTGAGTTCAAATACTGCATTCTGATTGGTTGAACCAAATAACAATGATATATTGCACAAGCATTAAGTGATGCTATAAAGCTCTGTAGCAACAACAGATATGTCTGTGTATGTCACCAGAAGATAGTGCTGTCTAATGACTAGAATAGAAGACCACTGCTGTCAACTAATTAGATTCAAAAATCTTCCCTGTATAGAATAAAGCACAAATGGGTGAGTTCCTTAGGCACATCGGTGGCCTGATAGCGTGGAACTCCATCAAGTGGTTGCTATTGTTCCTGTTCCTCCTTCTCCATTGGCCTAGCATGGTTTGCTTCCATTTTCCCCATCCATTATTTTATAGGGGTGGCTGCCTGGCAGACCTGGGAGCCCTGTAACCACTCTGTTCATCTCTCTGAGCCTGCTAGGGCGAGAACTGGCTGGAATGCCTGGCTTCCCAAGGTGGAAGTCATTATTGTGGAACCAACACCACCTCTTACTGTGGACAGGTCTGCAGGTTGGGTTACCAGCATGTAGACCAATTGGTGGTCTCTAGCACTTTCTCTGCTTTTCCCAGAACCCTTCCTGGGAGAACTGGTCCGGAAACTTCAAAATTTCATTTTAAAAGAAATATTTAGTGAAATAATTTTTCCATTTCTTGACCAGCTGCACTTCTCTGCCTCAAGGTACCACTTACCAGGTGGGCTCAGGAAAAGCAATAACATTTGTAGCAAAGTATGACTATATATGTAATGACATATATAGTACTTCCCCACCCCTCATGGTTTGGCATGGGGGAGGTGGTGCTTAAAACCCTTTGCAGAAGGTGGATCCCCTCATCACAGGAATTGCTAAAGATCCCATCTGTGGATGAAGATGGGAATGTAACTGTGCTCAGCTGGAGAATTGATTGACTAAAGAGAACTCTGAACTCATGGGTTTGTTTGGCTGGATTCCTCCTATAACAAGGACAAGGAGACTTGGTAAGAAGCCCTTTTGCCTTGGTTTGCTGAATTCTGGCTTTGCCATTTTAGACCAGCTTTCCAATCGCAATATTAATGCCAGTTTTAAATTATTTGTATCTTGGAGCCCAATCCTGCTTCCACTGAAGTCAGTGGCAAAACTGATTTCAGATCATAGGATGAGATCCTTTTTACATTTATTTACTTATTTTTATTTTGTGTCTCCCCACCCCCAGTACTGAAATCACGGCTCACATCCATCTCCGGTGGCACTTGAATAAATCCCTCTGCTGTGATCTGCATCACCAGCATGCTTTTAAAAACAAGCCAAGCGAACAGCACTAATATATGCCTTGTAACTCTCGCCTGCTTTGATTCTCTCTCCCTCTGGAGTAACAGCAAACTTGCCAGGCATCCAGATTTTATTTGAATATATACAGCTGAAATCCAAAGTCTGAGGGGTTTTTTTTACATTGGAAAAACAAGCATTACAAAAACATTTTCATTGCAAAATGCTTATGACTTGCAGAAGAAAATCAGTGGCTGTTTCTTAGCTTACCCGGGGGCCCTGTCGCTCTCTGTAGTGGGCTGAATGAAAATCCTATAGGAGAATAATCCAGAATTTGAGGAGAATTTAGACGTAGATCTAAACTTTGTGTTTCAGCTCCATTTCTAGTTATAAGACGACTCATATTGAATATTCACGGAATATAATGGAGCATTTTCAATAGAGTTGGGTCTGAACTTCTGCACACTCTGGGGAAGTTCTGATCAGGAGCCAAACTATCCATAGCTATAGGACTTGTTCACCTTCCTTGTAAGTGGCCTGCCTCTTGTTTCTCTCCGTAGAGGGCAAGGGATATCTAGTGAGCAAGGACCTTTTCTGTAATGTTGTTTACATCCAGTCAAGAAGCGTGGTGAGCCTAACAGCTGTCCACAGGTACTTCATCTACATATTGGCATAATCAACAAACTGAGGAATAGAGAGAAGGCGGGTGTGACAAATACACACAGCTGCTTCCCCAAATGGGTTGACACTCCCCCCACTCTCCAGAGATAGATTTGGTGAGTGCATGTTCAGTGGTATACAGTGCCTAGAAACCCAAAGGCAGTTTAACTAAAGTTCAGTCCATTTGCTGCTAAAATTGCCTAGACTGGATCATGGCTATCATGACTTCCCTTCATGTTACAATGAAGCAAGCTGCTTTTGCGGCCTTTACATTCAGTATGAAAGTCCCAATTTATAAGCCAGGGGAGATTTTGTACATGCTACCCTTGCAATGCTGATCAGAACTGAGCACATCCTAAATGGCTTACACAGGTATCCAGTGGGTCTTTTGGTGGAACTTGCCCATATCTGTGGGAGAAAAAAGTTCCTTTTTCATCTCTGGACATTCCAATCAAAACTGTAGAAAGTTCTCTGACTGGCTCTGCCCTGCGCTGACTGGCTGTTTGCTACAACCTTCCCCCTCCCTCACAGTCTCCTCACCTCTTCCCTCCAAACCTGCCCCTCTTCTGCCCTGCCCTTTGTGACAGGGCCATTTCCTTCAATATCCTGGACAAACCTTCCTGAATTAAATTAAACCCAATTGAATTAAGGTTAAGCATATTAGGAGTTAATTGTATTAAAAATGCAAATGTTTCTGTATTATTGTGGGATTGAATGTCTCCAGGTGGAAAGTGTTTTGAGCTTCAAAGGATAGTTAAGTGGGTTTTCCAGGAAATCTGTAGGGGAGGTTATGCAAGAGCTCACTCTTTGGAAGCTTGGCCCTGAAGAGGGGACCTTTGTCCGCTGATCACCTACTACCTGAGGACAGATCAAAGACCCAAACTGTATAGAGGAGTGACTCACAGATTTATGGGTGTGCTTGATCTGAGCAAAGGAAGTTATGAACTTGTAACCACAGAAAACCTCCTGTCTGGGGTTTGAAGGATTGCTCACCTGTCAGAGCCCTTGTTGGAGGGGTGATCTCTGGTAAGCTTGTTAGCATGCATGTAAGTTCCTTTGTTGTTTTTAGTATGTTTTCTCTTGGCTTTCACCTTAAGAATAAATGTGCTTGCTTAGAAAGAGCTGTGGGATAATTTAATTGTGGAGAATTATGCTGTTTATAGACTCTCAGGAAGGCTGAGCCAGTCTGCATGGCTGGGGAATTCACGGTGTAGGCAGAGAACTGTGCAGCCTAGAAATACTCCGATCAGGAGGGGGAAAGATGCATGTCTCCATGCAAGAGAGGTGATGGCTGGGAGCTGGAAGGTGAGAGTGGGTACCCTTGATGGGCCATGGAGGGGGAATTCAGGAGCCATTGCCCTGAACTGTGACAACCCTCATCCCACTTTATTTCTTTCAATTTAGCAGATCGCCTCCTACATAAACTGCTCCCGCCCCCACAAAAAACTGAAAACACCAGTGGGTCTAACATGACATTGCTACTATCACGCTGTTCACTCTGCTTCTGTGTTATACTCCTTCTCCCACCCTGTGTGCGTCCTGTCTCTTCAGATTGTGAGCTCTTTGGGGCAGGGACCATTTACTACTCTGTTTGCACAGCACCTCGCACAATGACTGGAGCGCCTAGATGCTACAACAATACAAATATAACTCTCTGTCATTAGTCAAGAGTCTGTTAACTTAGTCAGATCCTTACTGCATCACTCAAAACTTCCTTTCCTCCTCTCTCAAATCTCCATAGCAGGAAAAAACGAGTGTGTGGGCTAAGTGCATTTCTAAAGGCTGAATTCAGATAAATGCTAGTGGTAAGAAGGGGGGCAGCACTCAAGGCTTATTAACCACTCCATGTAAAATTCTTGATTCCTCAGTTAAGAGCTTTACCAATTCACATTAGCTGGTGCTGTGTATACATAATGAAGGACTGTAGTAATAACCCCCCAAAGTCTCCGAGTGTGGCTGTGCTCCGAGGATAAGCCAGGGCACCTCTTGATATAAAAGTGAATGCGATGTGCTGGTGAGCACTTCCAGGAGGCTATGGTCTGAGTTTCATTCCAGTGTGGAACACTATATAGATCAGCTTGGGTGTGCTGTGGATAGCAGTGTGTTTCACATTTAACTAAGTGGAACCAAATGGAACTATCTCTGAGCCAGCACGATGACTGCAGCCAAACCCAGACTTCAGGAGCATGTACCATAAAACGTATCCTGTTGTTTACATGTTATGAAGCCTGCATCATCTAATGGTGCCATAGGATTGTCTGTACCACCTCCTCCCCCTGCCCCTGTCTGCTTTAAGCCCTCTGTAAGTACACTGACCTGTGAATAGGGGAGTTTGAGCGTATGGAGTGCTGTCACAAACTCCGCAGGCGCAAATGCTTTAGTGGCCTCTCAAGTAAAGGAAACCGAACGGCCTCTGCTCAAGTGAGACTGACTTATTCCTTGAGAAACTGATTTCAGTTTATTTTACATCTAGCTCTTTACCATTCTTTTGTCCATTTGATTATAAAGCACTTTACATTGGTTGGTTAAAATAGTTATGCCTATCTTATAGACATGGAAACTTAGGTACCCAGAGGTGAAGTGACTTGCCTAAGTTCGCAAAACCATGGGAAGGCTGAGACTAGAACTGGAGTCTCCTGAGTTTAAATCTAATGAGATCCTTCCCTTGGACCTCACTTCTCCTTTCCGAGAGTCTGGTGTGACAGAACATGACCAGTGGTTGGATGCTTAGCATTTCAGTTGCCATCAAACAGAGCTTGAAGTTAAGACCAGTTGACCCTACACAGGTACTTCAGAGGCTGCAGAGAGCCATTCCCATCCCACAGCCAGCAGACAAGTGTCAGGGGCAGCACTGATTTGGCTCAAATCACTGGGGAGCAAACTAGGGAGGAGGCAAATAGTACTGTTGGGAATTAGATTGGGGTGTGTATATGTGTTTCTGGGTGGAATGGGGGCAGGATCATGATCCTTCCCCTCTCAGGCCAGCTGGGCAGCCCTACCAGAGTACTGGCTATACCTTTTAAAAAAGACATTACAAGACCTGTTCCTCAGCATCTTATCTTCCTTCTTCTGGAGGCCTCCAGATATCATTGCTGATGTGGAGCTCCTCCTCCTAGTCCCCAGTGCGCCTCCACTTCTGTAGCGGCATAATTTGGTCCTTCACATCTAGTGACTTTCATGCAGTGGACCACCTCTGTATAATAAAACTATTGTGCTCTACAGAGAAAGTGTTCAAGTCAGAGCCACTCTTCAACATCCTCTCCGTGTTGAGTGAAGGTGCTGGTGTAGTTGCCCAAAGGGAAAAATAATCCTTGAAAACATACTACACTGTACACATGTGTGTGTTAAATGTTACAGCCTGCTCAGGTAGACCTGCACAGGAGCAAGGACTGCAGAATCAGACCATTAACTTGACAACAAAGGGAAGCAAAAGCTTCTGTTTTTCTCTTTACCACTTTAAGAATGTTGCTTAACTGGAGGGTAATCATAGTAATGGAAACTAAGAATGGAGTCTTGCTTTTGCCCCAGTTAATGCTGTTCAGATTGCAGTGTCTAGCTGTTTGATTAATGCATTAACTATCACTTGTCATGTGCACTTCTGAATCCTAAATCTGCTTCACTCTTTTGTGGCTCTTGGCAGCTCCGATAGGAAGGTTTCCATTGCTGGCCCTCACAGCTGGTGTATAATGTTTGTTGCTTAGATTACAAAGGACTGTAAATAAAATGCAACACAACCAGAGTTAAATTATATTCTTTACATTTGGTGCTTCCAACTTGGCCTACTGTAGGAGGAAGGCTTTTTCAGCACTGCTTTTCTCCAGCAGACTAGAGGATTACTTCACTGGAAAATAGGAATTCCAGGCTGGATCACACCCAAGGTCCATCAAGTCTCCAGTATCCTGTCTCCAGCAGTGGCCAGCACCAGATGCTTCCGAAAAAAGTGCCAAAAAAAAAATTCCTAATCCCTTATAATTAGAGCCCGGTTTAAGCCCTGAAGCATGAGCTTTAATATCTCTTAAATTTGTTAGCATCAATTATTATAACTCGGGTTATTCTTGTTAGCTGTACAAATGTCCAATCCCTTTTGGAATCTTGCTGAGTTTTTACCCTAAATGGACCTTTTGTGGCACAGTGAGTTCCACAGTCTAATTACATGTTGAGTGAAAAACTATTTTATCGTCACTGAATTTGTCATCTTTCAATTTCATTGAATGTCCCTTTTTGTTCTTCTATTATAAGATAGGGAGAACAGAAGCTACTGATCTCCTTTCTCTAGTCCAGTCATTAATTCTATATACTTTTATTGTGTCCCTTCTTATTCATTTGCTTTCCAAGGTAAACAACCCCAATCTTTCTTCATGAGAGTTTTTTCTTGCCCTTGATTATACTCTTCATCCTTCTCTGAATCCCCTCTAATTCTGCAATGTCCTTTTTAAGATGGGGTGACCAGTATTGTACACAGGAATCTCGTGAAGCCACACCATTGATTTATTTTCTGTATTCTCTATCCCATTTCTAGTGCATCTTAACATCTTATTTGCTCTTTTCACTGCAGCTGCACACTTTGTCAAGGCCCATAATGAAGCCCTGGACCCTTTCTTGAGTTGATAGGGTTAATTTAGAACCCTGCAAGGTATATAATGAATAACTTAATTTTTTCCCCTCCAATGTGCATTATTTTGCATTTTATCAACAATTAACTTCATTTGCCATCATGTTGCCAAGTCACCTAGCTTGTTTTGGGACCTAACCAGTTGCAAAGGGCAACTGAGCACAACAGAAATTATTGAAGAAGATTCAGCTTTCTATTTTCTTATGTGTATTAATGAGTGTAAATGCTCTGCATGTATATTAGAGTAGTGCCTTTCATCTGAGGTGCTCAAATAACTTTACAAATTATTTTACTGAGTAAATTGACAGATACAAATTAAGTGACTTGGCTAAGGCCCAGTGGAATCAATGGTAGAGTCAAGAATTGAACTTGGCTTTATGAAAAAGCCTGTAGAATTTCATAGTTATATCATCTTCTCTACAGAGATTTTTAAACCATCCAATAAAGTTTCATAGACACCTTATAGAATTCCCCCCCTTCCCCCCCATTTCAGACTCTCATCTGTAAGACCAGTATCTAGTACACAAAGTGATGGAATGTCTATCTGTGCCTTGACCTCTTTCCATCTCTAAAAAGTCGTAATAAGCACCTGTGAATAAAACTGCACATAAAAGTTGTTTGAGATCTCTCATCATAGTTAATTATTTCCAACTCATCATTAGTCATTTGTACCGTAGAAAAAGGAAAATGTCTCTGATGCAGTTCAAATGCATAACTACAACACTTGGGGTGCTTTGTGTATTTAGGATTAATAAATAGTGATTACTGTATACAGTGGTGTGGGAACCATTCACTGAACATTTGGAAACTGAGGGCCTGATCCTCAGCTGGTGCATTTTGATTGACATCACATCAATTGGCTACTTCAACTCCTTATACATGTCCAGTCACCTCATACTACTGAGTCATTACAATCAATAGAATCATTGCATTCAAATTAGCTGTAAAGGAAGAATGGTGATAAATGGAGCTATTGTGACTTCAGAAGTAACTAAAATTAAGAGTTACCTGAGCCTGTCAATAGCCTATATAGTCATATCAATGAGTTACAATTGTTAATAGCTTTGCTTAACTATAACATGATTTCTTCACATGTGGCCGATGCACAAGACTTCAATTTTTAATTATATGGAAATTTTGAAGTGATTGCATTATTCTGTTAAAATAATTTCAGACAAAGAAAAGACTGACAGATGCTAAACTTCTTAAAGGATCCAGGTTTTAATTAATTTAAACTAATTTGATTTACTTGTAAATTCTCAGAGAATTAATTTCGTTCTTGAAGAGCTTTAAGTTGAGGGAACATTTGTTCTATATTTTTATACATAACAGAGGTTGAATCCCTGCTTTAAGTGCAAAATGGAAATCATGTTTATTTATGGAATTGCAACCACAGCCTCCGTGATATGAAATCAAAAAGTATACACAAAGCATACAAGTGACTGAAACTATAACTCACATTGACAGAAAGCTGGTTTTGCTGAGATTCATGTGGAAAGGGAGTTTCAATGCAAAAAGCTTCCTACTTTTTATCATGATCTACATCACTGGTTCTCAGACTAGGGCTGCCGCTTGTTCAGGGAAAGCCCCTGGCGGGCCAGGCCGGTTTGTTTACCTGCCGCATCCACAGGTTTGGCCGATCGCAGCTTCCACTGGCCGCGGTTCACCGCTCCAGGCCAATGGGGGCGGCAGGAAGTGGCAGCCAGCACATCCCTTGGCCCATGCCACTTCCTGCAGCCCTAGTTTGAGAACCACTGATCTACATAACTTATGTAGAACTGCAAGATAATAGGATATAGCATTTACAGTCTAATATCTATCCAAAATGCACATATGGAATGTAGTGGAATATATAATTTAAAAAATATGGAATACACTTTTTAAAAAAGCCACTCGGATGAGCTATGTACACTTACTAACAAATTGTGTTGACACTAAAAGCACCAGAGGCCACACATCAGATTAGTTTAGGAAGCTGGATTCCAAATTGCAAAACCTTCTGAAAAAGAGACATTGAACTTGTTTTAACCAGAACGGCCCAAATGTATGAAAAAGAATAACTTTGCTGTGAATGGGGTTGCCAGTTTTGGTTGGACGTGTTCCTGGAGGCTTCATCACATGCAATAATCTTTAATTAAAGATTATTCTTTCATTCCTGGAGACTCCAGGACAATCCTGGAGGGTTGGCAAAACTAGCTGTGAAACCAGCACCAAGGAATTTCTGAAATGACTTGCATGGGAAATGCATCAGGAATAACTGTCCAAAGGATCCAATTGTTTTACTGTTTTGAGATCTCTGGATGAAAACCTCTGTATCAGTGCAAAGAATTATTACTGGGTAAATGGATGAGGGAGCTATGAAAGATATCCTGGATCAGATGTGCAAAGTTGCCCCAAGCTAGCCTCTAAATCTGCATGGCCAAAAATGCACATCCAAGTTTTTTCATGCAGGGAGGAGAAATTTGGATTTGGGGGGTACAAGCCAAATATTATGTGTCTCCAAAACTGAGATTTAGAGTGGGCAAAAATTGGTCACCCAAACTAGTGCATCCACAAACATTGAGAGTGAAATTCTGAGCATTCAAACTGACAGGTCATTTTCAAAGTTTGTCCCAGTATATTTAGGAATCCACCAAGTTTCCTTCCCAATTCCAAATAGCATAAAAAGAGAAATAAATGAGGGGCATTGCTAAGTTTGAGACTGTTAC
Organism: Chelonia mydas; assembly: GCF_015237465.2. Taxonomy (NCBI): domain Eukaryota; kingdom Metazoa; phylum Chordata; order Testudines; family Cheloniidae; genus Chelonia; species Chelonia mydas. The sequence goes on along the minus strand of NC_057853.1, from coordinate 18,228,634 downwards.
TGGAGTGAAAAGGCGAGTAGAAACCGTCTACAGCTCGAGTCACTTAAATTCAGTTGGGAAAAGCACAATGGGGAACAATCCTGACCGGGGGAATATGTTATATAATCAGATGAGTGGGACTGGAGAAAAAGGGTCAGATTTCATGCGTGACGGAGTTAAGTATGACACAAGGGCACAATGGAATGCAACCAGAGGCCAAACTGCCATCTCTGCCATGCCACTCAGCATATTTAATAACCACTGCTAATACCAGGCTGTTGTATCTCACTTTTCATCATCCGATCTCATTGTTTCACAAAGGAGGTCAGTATCATTATCCCCATTTTACAGATAGCTGATTAATAATTAAGTATATAGTAAAAAATAATTTCCCTACAACTCTTCCTGCTTGTTACTTTACTTATTACTAATTAAACAAGTTACATGATACATCTCTAATGTCTCTGATTCTATATTTCACTCCACCTGCACCTCCCCCATAATCTTATTCTAATCCATCTAACTGCAATATCCATCTCATTCTTGTGGGGTTTTTTAAATCTGATCATTTTGCTCTCCCAGTTCGCATTTTACATTAGCCGTGTTAGATTTGCTACTGTGTAAACTCTGGCTTGACAAAGACACAATTTAAAAAACAAACAAGCATTGCCTTCTTACTTATCTCCTCTTGAGTGCTTGATAGTAAACGGAAAAGAATGGATGCCTGAACAAATTGCATCCAGGAAGTTACTATTCAACCTCCCTGCAAAATAAATAAAAAAATAAAATAAATAATGTTCCATAGTCCTGCTGGATCACATGACCAATATCTGCAGGCCAGATGAGAGCTACTTACAGGGCCCAGCTGGAAAGCTATCTGAGAAAAATTTGTGCATATGTGCCCTGCTACTTGACTCTTTTCCCAGAGCAAGCAACCCTTTCGTCAATCCTATCTGGTTATATTTTTATCAGGCAAGTGTCTGTCTAAGTGGTAGGACTCTCTCTCTTGTAAGTGCTGGAAAAGAGAGAATTGTGTGCCTATATGACTAGAAATGGCCATGTGCAAAAGTGATGTTTGCACCCTGTTTATTTTACTAAATGCAACATTTCCTTAGATACTCAGTGAAATGTAAAAAAGTCAGGTAAGTCACAGACAAGTATGTGTGTGTTACACTCTGATCTGCCAATCAGTGTATCTTCTCCCTTCAGGCAGGTACACGCAGTAACTCATAACCCACAAATACAGTCACATATCCTAAATCTACCCTTTGCCTCCCAGTTCAGTAAGCATAGAGAAAGTCAGTAATAAATGAGGTGAAGACTCAGAAACTTGTGCCTAGATCCACACAGGTATCTAGGCTCCTAACTGTGATGGGTTGGATCACAGGAACCCCCTTGGGACTGCCAACTGATGTGCCGAGACTACCTCTAAGCCTGTTTTCTCTGGCATCTTGGGACTTCAGAACCCTGCCTGGTTGTGCCAGACATGCTAGCCTGCTACAAACACAGACCCAGGTCTGAACTACATCCCCGACAAATTGCAGGCTTAACAGAAAACAGCTTAAGAAGTGTTCCTGTCTCCAACACTCGGGTACCCAGCTCCCAATGGGGTCCAAACTCCACATAAATCCGTTTTATCCTGTATAAAGCTTATATGGGGTAAAATAATAAATTGTTCGCCCTCTACAACACTGACAGAGAGATATGCACAGCTGTTTGCTCCCTCAGGTATTAATACATACTCTGGATTAATTAATAAGAAAAAAGTGTTTTTATTAAATACAAAAAGTAGGATTTAAGTGGTTCCAAGTAATAACAGACAGAACAGAGTGAATTACCAAGCAAAATAAAACAAAACACGCAAGTCTAAGCCTAATACAGTAAGAAAACTGAATACAGATAAGAACAGGAGTACTTGTGGCACCTTAGAGACTAACAAATTTATTTGAGCATAAGCTTAGTCTCTAAGGTGCCACAAGTACTCCTGTTCTTTTTGCGGATACACACTAACACGGCTGCTACTCTGAAACCTGAATACAGATAAAATCTCACCCTTAGATGTTTAAATAAACTGCTATCACAGACTGGACGCCTTCCTAGTCTGGGCACTGTCCTTTCCCCTGGTCCAGTCTTTGTTCGAGCTGAGGTGGTAGCTAGGGGATTTCTCATGACTGCCACCCCTTTTGTTCTGTTCCATCCCCTTATACATCTTTTGCACAAGGTGGGAATCTTTTGTCCCTCTCTGGGTTCCCACCCTTCTTTCTAAATTGAAAAGCACCAGGTTAAAGATGGATTCCAGTTCAGCTGACATGATCACATATCACTGTAAGACTTCATTACTCACTTGTCAGCACACAGGTATACAGGAAGACTTACAAGTAAACAGAGCCATCTACAGCCTGTTGTTCTGGTTAATGGGAGCCATCAAAGTTCCAAACCACCATTAATAGCCCACACTTTATATAATTACAATAGGCCCTCAGAGTTATATTTCATGTTTCTAGTTTCAGATACAAGAGTGATACATTTATACAAATAGAATGACCACACTCAGTAGATTATAAGCTTTGTAATGATACCTTACAAGAGAACTTTTGCATGAAGCATATTCCAGTTACATTATATTCACACTCATTACCATATTTTCATAAAATCATATAGAGTGCAACGTCACACTAACTTCCATTGAAATCCATGGAAATACCCCTGGGCCTTGATGACTAAGATGAAAACTTTTAGTTTGAGGTTTGACCTGTGGCCACAAAGCAACAACTGATGACATTTAATTTTTTTCATGTCCACAAACTTTGGCAAACTTGGGTACAAACTTTTAGCACATACAGGCTATGAACACGTCAGGGCTGTGGCTCACTGCTGCTTACTGAGTCTGAACCATGTTTGCTGGAAAAGATCTATGAACTACTTATCACACTTTGGGGCATTTAAAATACCATATTTTAAACTACAGGGGAAAACTCAAATTGTATCTACCAATCTGACCATTAACCTCTGAACCAGGCCAGTGGGTTAACAATTAAATTCAACCATGAGAAATCTAGGGTCCTTTTGAACTAACACCATTTCTGACATTAAATAAATTAGATGTGAAGCCATTTTGAACTGAGATTGGAAGGAGTTGTATAACTCTAATGGGAGCTGTTTTTAGAACTGAGGCCTGGACTACATTTAAAATGTAGGTTGACCTAGTTACACCACTCAGGGATGTGAAAAAAATTCACAACCTGAGCACTGTAGTTAAGCTGACCTGAAACTTGGTGTAGACACAGCTAGGTCAAAAGAAGAATTCTTCTGTAACTTTAGCTACTACCACTCAGGGAGGTGGATTACCTACATCAATGGAAAAACCTCCATTGTGTAGTGTAGCCGTAGCCTGTCTCAAGGTTTAAATTCACGCCCTTGTTCATTCTGTCCTGATGAATGCACAATTGTTAGAAGTAGATTTTTGTCATCCAATACTGATCATTTGAGTCTTCACTGTAAATCCTGGCTTGACAGTCTTGGTCACTGGCAATCTCTTATTAATCCCTCTGCAAAGACATCTAGCATTCTAGCTTCCCAACTCGGCCCTACCACTACGCCTCATGCAATTTCCTTTAGGTCCAAGATGGTAATTCAGCCTTAGTCATAACATACTAAGCCCTTGGCTGCCCTCTGATCAGACTGTCACCAAGGGTGCTTGCTAGCTATGGTTATGACTTGAGCCCTGCAAATCTGTGAATATCCGCGGACCATGTTTGCAGATAGCAGATTGGATGGTGGATACAAATTTTGTATCTGTGCCGGGCTCTACTTATGACTTGTTCTGTGGAGATTGGTGATCTTGGTGCAAATTCCAAACTTTTTCACACCGGTCAATGAACTGCCATCACATTGTGACAGTTTTCATTCACTACTCGTGTAGATCGATAGTTGGACGAGTGACCTAAAAGCTTTTGTATCTTATCCTGTATCCCCAGAGCCACCCTTCACCTGGTGTTTTTTGTCTAGGTAGCTGCTTACACTTCTAATGGTGTTTAATGGTGTCTATACTTGGTAGAGCTGAGAAGTTTCTCTCATATATGCTAATGAAGAAGGACTACTCATTACCTTTTCGTCGTCATGTAATTTAATGGAAGAGGAAGGACTAGATTTCAAGGGAATGATCCTGTATCTCATAGATGAACAGTTTCCCTCTAAGCTATTAAACAGTATCAAAGCCATACAGGGAACAAAATTGCTCTTTTGTTTTAATACCCAAGGATTTTGTGAAGATTAAAGAATTAATATTTGTAAAGCAACTTGAGATCCTTGGATGGAAGGTGCTACAGAAACACAAAGCATTAATTATCATTAGTGCAAGTATTGAATGAATTCACTAGAAGGAAAGAAATCTGACAATATAGCCTTCTTTTTTTTAAAAAAAAAGCAAGAATTATATTTGATTTTTTTGGTTATAATTTTATTGATCTTGTTTTCCACTCATTGATGCAGTACTTAATGGTGCACTCATGAAATGTCTAGAATTAACAAACTGTATATTCCCATTTTGTAGTTCTCTTTCAACATTTGATTTAATTGTATTTTTGTAATTAAAAAAAATAATAACCTAGACGGGAAAACAATTTTAAAACTGTCCATAGAGATAAAGCCCAGGCAAGTCAAAATTTAACAAACACTAATAGGAGAAACCATATTTTCACTACCTAAAACCAACTGTGACTACCTCTTTTCCTGTTCAGCAGCTCTTTTCCAGGTGAAACTGTTCCGACGGGCAGGCTGTATATCTGATTCAGATATCCCACCATGCTCCATATGCTTAAAAGCATAGTAATAACTTCTCATTTTGAGCACTTGGAAGAAGTGTTCATATAATCATGTCACTCTGTGATGGTAACAAAAGGTTTTATTTATCCACTTTTCAGGAAAGAAAATAGGGGGGGAAATGACAAACAAGTCGTGAGAGGAATCTGGAGAAAGATTTTACTCATACAAGGTAAGTGGTTTGACATTAAATGTTACCAAACAGAGTTAAAACAAGTATGTCCCATGGTTGTTTGGTGTCATGGTCTATACCATTATGTTAACCACTTTTCAAAGACTATCAGAAATTTTATACAAAGTATGCCTTGTGAGATATCATTTGAAAGCGCATAATCTGCCGAACATTATTGTCTTGGTAAAGTCAAGTGGGCTATCTCTTACTTAAGCAGCTATTCTCCAGCAAAGGGAAGGTGTGAATGAGACATTTACATTTCATCACAGGGATGGTACAATCCTCATGTCCACAAGAGACTATTTGCGCATATACCCCAGCTGGGGGTAATCTCAAAGAGTGGAGAGTGGTATAAGAATGAGAGACAGTGGCGTCCAACTGGCCTTTCTCCTCCTCCCATGTTTCTGCTCATGACATCAATGAAACCTGAAGGACACTGATCAAAGGGGGAAGGGTCACAGGCTGAAAGGAGACCCAGCCTGTGAAATTTACTGCAATGTGTGCTAAGACAAAACTTTTTGCTGTTAAGTTCATTTAGCTTGTTAAGTTAGGTATTAGCTTGTATTTTACCCTTTTATTTTCTTTTGTAACCAGTCCTGACTTTTATGCATCATCAGTTGTAATCACTTAAGTTTATTAACTACAGAAAGATAGACTTTTATCTTTCTTACCCAGTGTGTTTGAATTGGAGGGCATGTGGAAACTCCATTTGGGATAACAAGGCTGGTGCATTATCATTTTCCTTTGATGAAATGATGGACTTCCTATGTGCTTGTACTGTTCAGAAGGGTACTGAGCAGTACCAGACTGTGAGGGGGCTCCTGCCCCACATTGGGCTCTAAGGGGTTAATAGAGCCCTAGGGATGCTGTGCAGGAGGCAGCCAATCAGAGAAGGGCTGAAGGGAGCAGCCAATCAGGGCCAAGCACGCCCATATATAAAAGGAGCTGCAGGCCAGAGGAGGGCAGTTCTCTGCTGGGATTCCAGGGAGGAAGGATTGTGTCTCTGGAGGGCTGAGAGAACTGCCAGCACCCTGGACAGGGCAGTGGTGCTAGCTGGGACCGGGGGAGCAAGAGACAGCTCCTGGCTGCCTGCTGGGGTTTTCAGGCTGAGGCAATGGTAAAGAGGATGCTGGGGCCACGAGGAAGTGGCCAGACAATTCACTGCAGTTGCCACTAAGGGAAATGTCTGTGAACAGTGGACTGCAAGTCCCCTGGAAGGGAGGAGCATGGCACGGCCAGAGGGCTGTGTTGCTGAAGAGGACACCACGGTCCTTCGAAAGACATGGGTTCTAGAGCAGGAGTGATGGTGGTCAGACACCACCTGAAGAGGGCGCTGAGCTAATTCCCAAGACAGCCAACAGGAGGCACCACAGTGATGAGTGAACCCTGTTACACAGATGCACATTTTTAGGGGAAGAAAGCTGAGACTAAGAATTTGCAGGTGTCGGCCTGTATGTAATTTATGAGTGAGTGGTCAGAGTGCTCATGTCTTTAGCTGGGAATGAATTTGCATGCTAAAGGCTGTGTGAACAGGAAAGGAGTCGATGTTCTGACAACAAAGCAGTGTAAAAGGCACCCCAGGCTACAAAATTAAGGGGACACAGCTGTTCAATGGTCCAGACTGTACCCTGGGTAATGTCACATATGGGTTCTTAGAGAACCCCTTCCCCAAGGATGAAAAAGAGCTAGAGCCTATTCCAGGAACTTCACTTGTACAGATTAAAAAAAAACAAATGATGTCATAAATTTGTGAGTGCTTGAGCCTCAGCTTAATGGGCCTATAAGTTAGCTCTCACCTTTTTCTCCCACAAAATTAAGGAAAGGGAGTGTACCTGGTTTCTCCAGCTTCTGCTCTCAGAATGCTCTGTACGGATCTTTCAGCCCAGAAGACTATTCATTTCTACCAAAGTCATCCTTTTATTCCTGTTTTCCTTCAGTGCCCTATCTTCTTTCCTGGGCTCTGTGGCTTTCTTCCTGAAGATTTAATGGCAGCCACAAGCATCTCCCTTAACAATGGACCAGCCCTGCTTTGCTTTTTTCACCAGCTGCGTTCAATATTAATGTTGCACGACCTCCTCAGATTTATACTTCATTCATTTAGCAATCGGAAGAGTCACTCTATTTGCTTTGTGCCTTGTAGCTGCAGACTACTTTACTTTTCCAGTGCTTGGGAAATATTCTTCCACTAATTCTTGGATCTCTTCTGTGGTCAGCTTGCTTGGGAGCCTTCCCATTTGGCACATTCATCATACTTCTTTTACTCCGCTACTCTGTGAACTGCAACCCATTGCCTGTTCCCAATGGGCTTTTCTCCTGACTGTTTTGAGGTGGGATTGTTGTACAACTAATGATCATGAACCAAAACAAGGTGGGTTTTTAGCCATAAAAAAATCCAAAATATGAGATTTCATACCTGACTATAGCACAAGCTCCAGCTGCATCCAACATGACGAACCTGAAAAAGTAAAATCTGAGACAAATCCTAGAATGGAGCATCACTTTCCTCTGAACACTAAATCACCTTCCCTGACTTTCCAGCATTTGAATGACCGATGTGGGTGGAAAGCAGAAATGATGCAAGGTCAGTTCTAGTTTTTCTCCCAGTGGCAGGAGATCTATTGCAGGGACTCTGCTTCTAGAAGCAGGACTAAAAAGGGCAGTGAGAGCTTATCAGTTCTAGTACTGTTGTCCCAGTAAAATGTGCATAATCTGTCCTCCTAATATAGTTTGGAGCTGAGGGTTATCAGGGGGCAATATTGGAAATTAAAGGAACACATTCAACGTGAAATCTAGTTAGTTTTAGAAACCAAAAGTGGTTCCAAGTTCCCCATCTGCTCTTGAGTCTCTTTGCCAAAGACATTTACAATCACATTTTATCTCTAGATCTCTCTCTCTTTTTTTTTTAATGCTTGTGTCTGTCTCCTGTTACTGTACAATAAATTTACAAAAGCAGGGGAAACTGACTTACAAGGAAAACAATGAAATTAACTATTGCGAAATGCTGTCAAATTCATGAGTTAAACAAGCTGTAGGAAATAAAAAAACATTTCCCCCTCTAATCACTCAGTATGCTCTTCCAGCTTGACTGAATCACTGATAACTACTCTCTGGGAACAGTTTTCCAACCAGTTATGCACCCACCTTATAGTAGCTCCATCTAGGTTGTATTTCCCTAGTTTGTTTATGAGAAGGTCATGCAAGAAGGTATCAAAAGTCTTACTAAACTCAAGATACGCCACATCTATCCCTTCCCCCTATCCACAAGACTTGTTACCCTGTCAAAGAAAGCTATTAGGTTAGTATGACACAACTTGTTCTTGACAAATCCATGCTGACTGTACTTATCACCTCATTATCTTCTAAGTGTCTGCAAATTGATTGCTTAATTATTTGCTCATTATCCTTCCTTTAAGCTGCCGTTAAGCTGATGGGTTGTAACTGTTTCCTCCTCTCCCTCACCCCCTTGTCCCAAGCTGTTTTAGGGCTAGATATCTAAACTCTCAGCCCTCTGTTGCTGCGAATCCTAGCAACATAGTAGCATGTATATTGAAAACACCACCAATCCTACCAAAACACTGCACTCCACACACAGTTCTCCACATGCAGATGAGAGGAAATCAACCCCACACGACAGATGTTAGTCATGTCACTTAATGCAGTACTGAGAGAGACTCATACTACAGTAACAAGGTGGTGTCTTGTACTGAACAGAACTGTACTGCTGCCCTCAGTCAGGATATTGTCAAACTCAAAGCCCTAGAGAAGCCAGAGGTGACCAGAGGTCTACTAGTGTTGTGAAATGAAAGGTGTGACTTGAGTAGTCTTTGTAGTTTCATATGGCTGAGGTTTTTCAACATCAGGACTGTGTTTGTTAAAATGCATAACATTCACCTGAGCAGGTGCCTCTTCCAACCTGTTCTCAAATGCTGTCCACCCTGTAGTGTCTAAAGGCATCCTTCACCTGGGATTTGGCTCTATTAACAAAAAATTAACAATAAAATAACAAAATGCATCTCAAGCCTTCTCCTCAGAGGGTGTGAGCAGCCCTAAGGGAGGAACCCTACACCTTCTCCAGAAAGCTACTCCCACTTCCCTTTTAATTGGGTGGGGGAAACAGGCCAGCTACCTCAGGAGTCAAGAAAATCCACCTAACCCTTTCCCAGCAGGATGAACATCTGTGCATAGGATGGGGTGTTCCATGCAAACGCTGGCAGCCTGTTACACATTCGTATTGTGAATCATGACAGGTATAAGGTGAGTGGGAAGTCATGGCTGCACAGCCCAAGAAACATGGGAAAAGCAGTTACAGAAGGCTCCTGAAAATGCTGCCAACAATATTGAAAGCCTACATGGATGCCTTATGTACCAAAACAAAACCCCATACTCTGCAATATTTATTACCTTTTTAGATATATTAAAAAGCAAGCCTTGCCTTTAGTTCTAGCCGACCAGTTCCTGACTGGCAAGCTAATTGCAGCAACCAGTACGTGCATAGAAATATTTTTGGTGAAGTGAGCGGCTTTCTTTGCAGTGAGAGCAAAGCAGGACTTCCTAGAAGAACATGGAAGTCTGGGAAGAATATTGGGCCAGATGCTCAGCTGATGTGAATGGATGTATTGACTTCATCAAAGCTCTCTCGTTTACACTAGTTGAAGACCTGACCCATTGTGCTTATGTTCTATGGCTTTCTTCCCTTTGGAGAGAAAAATATTAAATTAAAAATCATCTTTGGAGGCAAGGCTGGGGAAGGGTTTGAATTACAAATAGATCAATTAGGGAAGTTTTCAGGGCCTCAGACTTTGCTGAGTTTGACTGTCTCTAGTGAGTGAAATTCATTTCACCCACACAAGGAACAGTCAGACTCAATGCAGCTAATAGGTGTACCCACAGCCAAGACCCAGGACTGCATTTACCCCCTTCGTGAGCCACTACATCAGCCTTCGTGTATGGCCATAGCCCTCTCCACATCACTTGAGGATCCCATAGACCAGGGGTGGGCAAACATATTGGCCTGGGGGCCATATCGGGTTTCTGAAATTGTAGGGAGGGCCAGTTAGGGGAGGCTGTGTCTCCCTAAACAGTCAGTCGTGGCCCGGCCCCTGCATCCTAGCCGATCCCCCCCCACTTCTCGCCCCCTGACAGCCCCCGGAACCTCCACCCCGACTGCCCCCTGCCACCCCATCCAACCCCCCTCCTTCCTGACTGCCCCCCGGGACTCCATCCCATCCAACCACCCCTTCTCCCAGTCTCCTGACCGCCCCCGGAACCCCTGCCCCTGACTGCCCCCCGCTGTCCCATCGAATCCCCCGCCCTCTCCTTCCTGACTGCGTGGCAATTCTGTGGGTTCCTCACGCCACTCCAGCCTACAACACAAGGCTTACGTTATGTGGAGGGCCTTGAACCTCTGGCTGAAATTCACCTGTACAGAGCATGTGATGCTGTGGTATAAAGCTTTTAGCAGTGTGAGGTTTGGGACACTCGCATTACATTCCAAGGGTGAAACCAAAAGTGAGACATGATGCAGGCAGAGTGCCACCAGTAAATCTTATGGAGGGCACCACACCATGCCACCTGTTTCTGTTCCATTTGATATGAAAATTATTTCAGAAAGGATCGAGACTATTTTCACAAAGATTCCTTGGTACTATTTTTCATATCCCTCCCCCCATAATGCAAAGATATTTTTTTAATGCCAAGTGTTTAACTATAAAGGCTTTGGCGAGAGAGGAAAATTATAGTGAGGTCTGTGCTTGGGTGGCTAGCCTGAGCCACCACAAAGTCCACATTTCTGTTTTTAGAGCTCTAGCTCCAGCAGAGCTAATGCACATCTGTCTACCTGGCTGAGAGGCCTGCTCCCAGCTGCAGTGGAGACGTATCGGGCGAGTGTTTGCGCTTAGGGGGAGCGTGGCCACTGTCCCTCCTCTTCAGAGGCTGCAGCATGTACTGTCCTTTGCAAATGACTAGTCACCCTGCTCAGTTAGATGGATATAGCGGGCAACCGCTCACTCAGAGGCCGGGTGGAGTCTAGCCCAATATTTCTGTGGTCTGCAAACACTTTGGGATGAAAGATAACCAAGCATGAGTTATTTCACTATTGTAGACCTGTCTCTGGCAGGCCTGTCAGGGAACGCATTCTTTGCTCTGGGTGCCAAAATAAATACAGAGTTTAAATGGCTAGTTTGTCCTAGCAGCCGGGTGTCACAGCCATTTCCTCTTCATTTGAAGTTGTAAAATCTTGTGGTTTTAAAATAAAAACAAAGAGAAGGTGCTGGCTGTTGCTTGGATACCTTGTCAAACCCCCAGCTGCAGCATTTGCAAAGGTGGGATATAAATTGTCCCATACTGCCAGGGTTCCTTCCCCACTCTGAACTCTAGGGTACAGATGTGGGGACCAGCATGAAAGACCCCCTAAGCTTATTCTTATCAGCTTAGGTTAAAAACTTCCCCAAGGTACAAACTTTGCCTTGTCCTTGAACAGTATGCTGCCTCCAACAAGCGTTTTAAACAAAGAACAGGAAAGAGACCACTTGGAGACGTCTTCCCCCCAAAAATATCCCCCCCAAGCCGCACACCCCTTTTCCTGGGGAGGCTTGAGAATAGTATCCTAACCAATTGGTTACAAAATTATCAAAGACCCAAACCCCTGGATCTTGGAACAATAGAAAAATCAGTCAGGTTCTTAAAAGAAGGATTTTATTTAAAAAAAAAAAGAGAGAGGTAAAAATCATCTCTGTAAAATCAGGATGGAAAATACTTTACAGTGTATTTAGATTCAAAACACAGAGGATCCCCCTCTGGGCAAAACCTTAAAGTTAGAGAAAACAGGAATAAACCTCCCTCTTAACACAGGGAAAATTCACATAAAACAAAAGATAAACTAATCCTCCTTGCCTGGCTTACCTATACTGGTTGCAATATTGGAGACTTGGATTAGGATGGGTTGGAGAAGATGGATTTCTGTCTGGCCTCTCTCAGTCCCAATAGAGAATAACACCTAAAAAAAGAGCACAACAAAAAAACCTTCCCCCCCTGCAAGATCTGAAAGTATCTTGTCCCCTTATTGGTCCTTTGGGTCAGGTGCCGGCCAGGTTAGCTGAGCTTCTTAACTCTTTACAGGTAACAGGATGTTGCCTCTGGCCGGGAGGGATTTTATAGCACTGTATACAGAAAGGTGGTTACCCTTCCCTTTATATTTATGACACATACCATATGATATTGTGAGCAAATGGCAATGTAGTGTAACGATCTCAGCCTTTTTAACTTCCTTGGAAGCTCAGAGTGTAATGTGTAAAACGTGTTTATATTACTGGACGTTTTGCCTAAGCACACACTACAGAGGGCCCTAGTATTCGGTGCACAGTTCAGTACGATCTATCTTGGGGTTTTCTGTAGAGACTAAGCCAATGTCTATGCCACAGTGACACAGCACAAAATTTTTCACACCTCTGAGCAAGTAGCTAGGTCAGGGGTCTCAATCACGTGGCCCGCTGAGTTATTTCCTGCACCCTGCCATAGCTCCCTTCACCCCCCACCTCCACCCCCACCTCACCCCCCCAGAGCGTGCCACGTCCCTGCTCCTCTGCCTACCTCCCAGCACTTCCCACTGCCAAACAGCTATTTGGTGGCGCTTAGCACTTTCCAGGAGGGAGAGGGGAGGAGCGGGGACGTGGCACACTCAAGGGAGGAGGCGGAGAAGAGGCAGGGCCAGCATGGGGATTTGGGGAAGGGGTTGGAATAGGGGCAGGAAAGGGGCAGAGTTGGGGCGGGGACTTTGGAGAAGGGGTTGGAATGGGGGCGGGGCCTCATGGAAAGGACGGAGTGCGGGCGGGGCCGGGGGCAGAGGCGGGGGCTTTTGTATCTTTGTATGAAAAGGTGTCAGTGATGCGGCCCTCGGGCCAATGTACTAGTCCTCATGTGTCCCTCATGGTGGTATGAGTTTGAGATCCCTGAGCTAGGCTGATCTAATTTTTAAGTATAGACCAGGCCTGACGCCTGAATCATCTCTCACTAATAATGATTGCACATTGCTGCAACTTGCATGACTTCAGTGGAGCTATGTCTAAATAGAGATTGGGGGATTTTTTTCAACTGAAACTCTTTTGATGTATAGTGCAGATTCAGCAGCACTGAAACATTTCGCAAATTTGTTTAACTGTTCAGGTAGGAACCCCCCCCCCACCCCCAATAAAAAAAAATTAAAGCATTTTGGTTTGAAACAATGTTTTGTTTTGAAATTTTGTTTAATTTTATTTTTAAAAAATCCAAAAACATTGGTCAAAATCAAAATGCTTCATTCGACCTGAACTGAAATCTTTCTCGAATCACCGACAATTTTTGTTTTCAGTTCAATCCAAAACTTACATTTTTTTTTTTTTTTTTTTTTTAGTTTTTAAAATTGCTAATGAATCACACGGTCTGTTATCTACAGAGCTCTACTCTCAGTCTGTATACAGAAAATGCACTGGTTTTAACTAAATGAATTTCTACGTCGAGCTAGTTAAATCTGTGCAACCCTTGTGTGTGGGCACTGGGTTTAAGACTGCCTTATATTGATTTAGCTTAATTCTGTAACAAACTGATACTCACCTCCAAGCCAATTTAAGCGACTCAGGGTGGCATGTGACTCTGGACTGGGAATCTGAAGTTCTGGGTTCTATTCCTGATTCTGCCACTGATCTGCTGTATGACCTCAAGCAAGTCACTTCACCTCCCTGGGCTTCTGTATCCACTTCCATTTTGTGTCTGTCTGGCCTGCTTTGTTTGTCATTTCTTCCTGACAGGGACTGTCTCTCACTGTGTGTTGGTAGAGTGTGTATCACAAGGGGGCCCGGATCTCAGTTGGTGCTGCTAGGAACTATCCTGATAATATTAATTAATAAGGCACATCAGGAAAGCAGCGTGTGGAAGTTTGCACTGCTGCTGCCTATGCTGGTCTTGCTCAGTAGACCAAGGACATCAGCCTCCAAGGCTGTCAGTTCACCATTTTCCTGTGTGCGCATTGTCATGCAACCCTCACAAAATGTCGCCTTCTCAACCCAGTGGCATTGGACCTGATTCCTTGTTGTCCTACAGCTTGTGTTGCCATTTACACTAGTGCAAAGTGGGTGTAGAAATGCTGCCATTATCACTGGATAGCATTTTACACCCTCTTTATCCTAGTGTGAGCAACTTCACAAGTGACAAGGCAATGAGAATTGGGCCCACTGTTTTCAGGCACACCTTGGGCCAGATCCTCAGCTGGCGTCAATTAGTATAGCTACAGTCAAAGAAGCTAATTGACACCCATTGAGGATCTGGCTTTTTGTCTTAAAAGCCAATGTTTTGTGATGACTGCCCGATTTAACGAATGCTAGTCGCTTGGGCTATATCTTCACTGATAAAAACGTGTGGGTATTATACTCTGATAGCTAATTCGAATTAGCAATCTCGCTGTGAAATCCTAATGAAGACAAGGCACAGGTGGTTTTTTATTTTGATGTAGTCAAAGGTCAAGGTCAACACTCCCCACCCCCCCTGCCCCCCACCTGGGGTTTATTGTTATGAGTTTGTAGTGGGGCAGTCACCCCGCTCCGGTGTGGAATGGGTAAAAAACAGCCCTGGGAAAGGGGTGCCCCGGGGCAGCCAATCAGGAGTGGGCTGGGAGTATAAGAAGGCCTAAGGGAGGAGCTGGCACAGAGTCTCTCTCCAGCCTTGGAGGGAGAAGGACCTAGCTGCCTGGGAGAAAAGGATACCTGAAGCGGAGCAGGGCTGGGGAAAGGCAAGAGGAGCTGGGGAGCTCCAACCTGGCAACTCCCCAGGCTGCAGGCCTTGTTAAAGGCCCAAGGCAGGTACTTGGGCTAAAGAGTTGCAGCCCGGGGATAGGCAGAGGCAGCTGGTCCAACCCCCTTGCCGATGATGAATAGCCATTACAGACTGCAGTTTGCCCCAGTGAGAGGGGGCTAGATGACAACTGCCAGTAGCCACTGAGGCAAGGTGGGTATAGGGGGAGGGGGTTCCCCGAGAGGGGACATCCAGAGTAAGGGAGTACTGCGATGGGCAGAACCCCAGGGTAAGGGGCATGGGGTCTGGGAGGGACACAGGGGCCTGAGGCAGGTGAGACACTGGCCAGCAGAGGGCGCTCCGAGGCTGGAAAAGAGCTAATTCCCAGATGACCAGCAGGAGGCACTGCGCCAGTGAGTCTCACGTTGCTACAGAGCTATAGTGAGGTTAAAAAACACTTGTTTCCACTCGGATTTAACAGCAAGAACTCCAGTTAGCTGTCCATCTCAATGTAAAAACACTCCCAATTTTTTTGCAATGAAGATGTAGCCTTGATTTCAAATAGAGAAGTCTACATTTTGGAAACTCTCAGTAAACTGAGACTTTTTTTCCCTGTTAGAAGCATTGGAAACGCTTCTGTGCCTTGGGAACGCACCGTCTGTTGTGTTTTATGTAGTGAGTTATTTTTAAATTCCAGGGATTTTTATACTTTTTTTTTTTTCGTCTAGGGGAAAAAAGTAGCGTCACTTTTATGAAGGAATTTTCAGAAGTGTTCGATTCCTTTCTCACTGCTCCCACTGGAGTCACTGACTTCAATGGGAGCAGACTTAGCGTAACACTGAGCTTTTGAAAATACCATTTGGAACTGAAGGTGATGATGACTCTTTGACAAAGAGTCAGTGGCAAAGCTGGGATGAGAATTCCAGAATTTCTGATCCCAGTCCCATGCTCAGATCATGGGTGGTATTGGTCAGCTGACTGTGATGTCTCATTTGTCTATATAGCAGCTTTATGTGGATTGTAAACTCCTTAGAGGTCAGGGATCTGGCTGGTGTACATTTGTTAAGCACTCATTTGGTGCTACAGAAATAATTAATAATCAAGTTTGAAATCCCCATGCTCCTGGACCCAGATGTTCGAATCCCAGCAGGCCTGACTTGGCCTTTCATTCTTCCAAGGTCGATAAACTGAATACCATGCAGTTTACTTTGTGAGCTTGGCCATTCATCTTAGGCCTTCAAAACCAGGATCCTGTCTCTCTTCCATGGACACTAAAGGTGCGTGGCCCTTTTTGTAGGAGCAGGGTTTTGCCCTAATGTTGTTTGCCCAAACGTGGCTTCCCGCTGCTGTGTGCTGTGAAACATCTTTTGTCTTCCTCCCCAGAGGTAACTGTTGTGACGTTCTCTACCTTGGGGGAGCGTACTGTAACCCCCATATTCCTCAGTTTCATATAATCGTGATTTCAAATATAAAGCATGCCTTGTAAGGTATCAGGGGAAAGGTTATGATCTGCTGAAAGTCATTTCTCTATCTGTATATGTATATCATTAATGAATATGAAGTTATGTGAATTGTGTTGTATGGTGGTCACTAAAACATGCTGTAAATTAAACTGGGGAATCAGCCAGATATTAGCTCCCCAGAGGCAACAGCAAGGAAAATAACTAATGCCCGGGCGGGGTGTCAAATAGCCCATCAACAGCCATTGTCCAGCAAGGGAGCTACAATGCAATGACTCACTTGCATGAGGCCACACCATGGGAATTGCTCAACCTTGCTGGGTGACTAGCAATGCCTCCCAGACATCCCTGGACTTGTGCTCTCCAAGCACCTGGACTGAGGGTATAAAACAGACAGAGTGGACACGTGCTGGGCCCTTCTCCTGCCCCCTCCTATACTGCAAGCAACCAAGACACTGAGAAGAAGACAAGACTCCAACAGAGGAGATTGGCCAAGGTTTAAGGAACAAACCTGTATATTAAGGACTGCAGTATCCAGTGGGGTGAGAAAAACTGCTTAATCTAGATGTTGCCCAGTCTAATAGGGTTGAAAGTTTAGACTGCGTGCTTTTATCTTTATTTTATTTTGGTAACCACTCTGACTTTTTGCCTATCACTTAATATCACTTAAAATCTATTTTGGTAGTTAATAAATTTGTTTGTTTATTCTACCTGAAGCAGTGGGTTTGGTTTGAAGCGTGTCAGAGACTCCCCTTGGGATAATTTCTTCGTTAAATTGACGAACTCATATAAGCTTTCAGCATCCAGCGGGCATAACTGGACACTGCAAGACAGAGGTTCCTAGGGTTGTGTCTGGGACTGGAGATATTGGCTAGTGTCATTCAGTTGCACAATCCAATGAGCAGCTGACATGCCAGAGGATGTGCGTGACCAGCCCAGGAGTGGGGGTTCTCACAGCAGAGCAGGGTAAGGCTGGCTCCCAGAGTCCAGAATTGGAGAGACCTTGCAGATCACTTGTCCGGATAACACCAGGGGAATATCTCAGCTGTATCTATAAAAATTTAAGTGATTTCAGTGGAGAGGCCCTAAATAAGTGTGAAAATATTAAAGCACGTACTGCTATCAGCATTCCTTTCTGTACCAAGCCCAAGTGGGAAAAGGCTACTTGATCCTGAACCCCACAATGCTGGCATGCTAGAAATGCCAGGCAGATTCCAGTGCCAACCAAAACTAGGGCAGCTCTTTTTTTTTTTTAAATCTCTAGCTAGATAGTTACCAAGCAGTTACAGTCACACCTTCAACACACTAGAGCACATTCTTAGCTGGTGTAAATCGATGTAGCTCTACTGAAAATGTTGATTGACATCATCTAAGGATCCGGCATACTCTATGTAAATGAAGTGAGAGTACATTTCTAGCTGTTTAGAAAAAATATATAATGCATTTCAGATGACTGTTGGAACAGATCTTCAGGGACATAAATAACAGCGCTGATTCGCAGCCCCACTTCACATTTGATGGAGTTGCAAAAGCAGCACAGTCAGTTGACACATGGCAAATATTAAAAAAAAAAAAAAAAAAAAGAGAGAGAGAAAAAGAAAAGATGCCATGGGTCTAGGGTGTAACTGAGCAACAGCAGTGTTGCTATTTTTGATGGAAATCTTTGAGCCTTTCTGATATGAATCCCACACAGTTGCATGTCTTGAGTAAACACAATGTTCCTTCCTTGCACAATTCAGATCTACAACTAAAAGGAATCGATCTGAAATAATATTGTTGGCAGTGCTACTGGTAAAAGGCCCTGCCTCCCCATGAGTCTCAACGTTGTGAAAAGCTTCCTTAGTTTATAGATAAAATACCTTGTACATGACACTGTGTCTTTAATCTGGAGTTCTGCTAGCCGCTGGTAAGCATGTCACTCACATCGCAGCAAAAATCTTCCTTTAGCGGGGTTGGAAAAAAAGCCTAACATAGTGTTCAAAAAAGTCTGGGGTGGGGGAGAAGGGAGACAATGATGACAATTAAATTGGATTTGCTGTGTGTACAAATTCTCAAACCAGAAGTGGGCTGTTGCTGGGAATAATGGGAGCAAATAGGATTTTTAAAAAGAGCACAACTTTCCTTTTTCATTTCTTCTGGACTGCCTCAAAGTCATCTTTGCATCACTGGTGTTCACAGCCATATCACCACTGTCATATGTCTCAACACTTGCTGTATAGGAGAGGTTGACTTACACGCTCCATTTGAAGGGGGAAATTAGCTTTCTTAGAGGAATTGTATCCGCCAGGACTACTGAAAATCTCTGCTTGATTTTTGTATAATAGATCAGTCCACAGCATTTCTCATGTGCTAATACAACAGAGCCACAGCAGTGGTGTTTTGTAGCATATATTGCAATGTATCACTAGAGAGGGATGTCAAATGTGTACCTGCCATAGGTTAATTTTGGAGTTGGGTGGAGGCTTGCTTTTTCCAGCTGTGCCCAACACTTGTGGGTTTGAGGGAGCATGTTAGGCCTTGATGAACATTTTCCCAGTGCACGCTGAGGCTGGTCCAGAGCTGATTGAAATCTGCAAGAAGATCCATAGAATTCATTGGGTTTTCCATCCAACCCCTAAAGCTGGCCTAAAAAAGAGGTTGAACTTGTCATTGTAAGACTCCACTGCTACTATCACTAAAAGAACGTTATCCTACACGGTTTGGTGTTGCCTGGTAGTTGTGATTCTGGATTCTCCTTGGCCTTTTACTATGTTCCTTCCCACAATTGCCCCTATATATTTTTTCCAATCACTTTTGCAGATGCTGACCCAGAATGAGGAAGGGTGCGGATAGGAAACAGGCAGACATTCCCAAAGCTGACACAGATTCTGCTTTATAGATCAATTCTTCATCAACCACTGTCATTGCCATCCAGAACCAGTGGAAAAGCATGAAGGAAACATGGTCACACTCAAGGACTGGTTATTATTTGAAGGACATAAATCCACACTGTATAGAGGTCAAGCACAGGAGTTTATTATGTACAGCGTTGACGGAGTGTCACCTCGCTTATTAGGCTCAGAGACGCTGTCAATCAATTGATTTACAATGGAATATATGGATCTTCCATGGGCAGGGGAAAGTGATGGGGTAGGCAGTCCCACACCCCCGGATAGGTTTAGCTGCAAGACATGATAGCACAGTAGCCAATGGTTACATACATGTCTTGAGTAAACACAATGTTCCTTCCTTGCACAATCCAGATCTACAACTAAAAGGAATCGATCTGAAATAATATTGTTGGCAGAGCTACTGGTAAAAGGCCCTGCCTCCCCGTGAGTCTCAATGTTGTGAAAAGCTTCCTTAGTTTATAGATAAAATACCTTGTACATGACACTGTGTCTTTAATCTGGAGTTCTGCTAGCCGCTGGTAAGCATGTCACTCACATCGCAGCAAAAATCTTCCTTTAGCGGGGTTGGAAAAAAAGCCTAACATAGTGTTCAAAAAAGTCTGGGGTGGGGGAGAAGGGAGACAATGATGACAATTAAACTGGATTTGCTGTGTGTACAAATTCTCAAACCAGAAGTGGGCTGTTGCTGGGAATAATGGGAGCCCATGGTCTCAAGTTGACAAATTAACATTTAATTAGTACTTTAATAAATGTATTAGTATAAAATATATATATTGAATTCTGATTTGGGGTCCATAGGAATGAAGTAGCTCCTTCGATTGTTCAACAGATACATATCTAGGGGTAAAAGCAAAGAAACAGTGAAAGTATATGGCAATAAAGATTGTCTTTCAAGTTGTTCATCTGTGTTTTAAGGCAGGCATTGGTCCCTGGGAAAGGGAGGTGGGAGGAGTCCATATCTTATACTGACATGCTTGAACCTTTCATAAACTCAAGGTTGGATGTGGGAAGAACATCTCCCTACAGAAGAAACTAACACAACAGAAACAGGGCTTCTTTGTTCTATTTGCAGCTTTGAATAAGACACAATTATTGCCCCCAACATCTGGTGTTTTGCTCACCAGGCATATCTTAGCAAAAGCAAGGTTATCTTTGGTTATTCTGCTTTCTCTTAGCTATTGCTAGGCCTCTGACCTCTTGACCAAACTCTGGACTTTGGGCCTGTACACAAATCCATATACCAGGTTATTACATCAGCAATGGATTTTAACCCTTCAGTCCCTCCTCTTGACCCTAGAGTTACCTAACCCGCCAGGTCAAATATACCAATTTAAATGTACCCAATTTATTTCAGAGTTGCCGGTAAAGCACCAATACTATCAAGAATGTTAGAATAGACACTCCCCACATAACCTGACAAAACAGCATCCAGATCCATCCCCAGGGGACCTTATCACCTGAGATGGCATTGCCCATGATCATCGCTTTAACCTCCACTGCCTGGTTCCGCGCCTTTGAGTACTTCACATTGTCCTGGTCCACAGTTTCCCCTATCAGGGTGTACAGCCTTCCCCAATACGCCTCTGGGCCTCGGTCACCAACTCCTCGATCTTTGCCTGCAGGGCCTGTAGACCGTCCTCTAGATACTTACTGCCGTAGTGCCATTCCAGATCCCATGTTAGGTTACCCGTCACTGGCGGAGTACGGTGGAGCCTCGTCCCGTCAACAGTCAGGGTTGCCCTTCGAGGAACTGTCATGCATGCGGATGGATGCCTTGAGGGGCAGGGCTTTCCATTTAGCTCGATGGAGTGGTTCTGGGCAGTCACACACCAGTAAGTACCGTTCATCTGGACCAGCTCCATGTGCGCCAGTTTCTCAGTAATGGCCACTTCGAACCTAGACAGATTCATTAGAATGTTATATGGGCGTGTACTCAGAATTTCCTTATCACAGTGGGTGCAGCATTCACTAGGATACAATGCTCTCCCAGTGACTCGGAGTATGCAACGCCTTCTATCTTAATAACATGACCCCTTCTCCATACTGGCAGGGAGGTCACCACCCTGGCTCGCTGTAAATGAGGGATGCCCAGAGGTACCAGAAGGTTAAAGAGTATACTGTGACCTGCCCAAAGTGGTCTTTGGACTCTCATTGATTCTCTGTTTCCCCATGCGCACGGATGGGTACTAGGGAGATAGGGTCCCACCACTTCCATAAGGGCTGCATGGATCCAGCCATCATTATTAAATGTATCACTTGAGCAATTTCTGTCTATAATCTGCCTGCATTTTGTTTTTGGAAGCAGCTGCCTTATTCAGTCAAAAGAACAGCTTTAATTCTATATAGTTATAAGGAGAACCTGCGGCTAGACAATGTTAAGGGTCTAGGTCTATTGAGGGTCTCTCCTCCTGTACTTGCCATGTTGTGCCAGAGTAGGTGTGATACTTTAGTGGTAGCTGGATTTGCTTGTTTGGGTGAAGGCTGTATATAAATGTAAAAGTAACACTATTATTTATTATTATGGACTAAGGGTGTAGTTAGTGAATTTGAAGTTTAGCATAAAAATCTTTGCCTTTAAGCTTAGGACAATTTCCCACCTCCTCTAAATTCTGCAAAATTTGAAAGACTACTTATTTTTGCCTCGAAAACATTCGCAACTCCATATTTATAAGCAAGATTTTTTGATGCCTTTTTCTCAAAATGGATCTGGCTTTCTCCAAAAAGGGCCCATTTCCAAGTAGAAAAATTTGTAAAATATGGTAGATTGGACTCATTTGAGAATTAATAGTCAAATGCAAAACCAACAGCCTGGTATACACCTATGTTACTCCAATTTCATACTGGTGTAACCCCACTGAGGCCAACAGTCACTCCAGTTGTACACTGGTGTAACACGGGTGTGTACCAGGCCCTGTATTAGTTGAGTTTTGCATTTCACTACAAACTCCCATATGGATGGTCAATCAGACCTGCGCTGGTTGGCTGTTTGCTCCAGCCCTCTTCCCCCCCCCCCTTTACCTCGCAGTCTCTTAATCCCGGCCTCACTCCACACCTGCCCCTCCTACCCTCTTCTCCCAGCCCTGTTCCCCTCTCCACTCTTCCCTTCAATATTCCCTTTCCCTTCACTTATCTTTCCATTTAGCTGATCCCCCTCCCAGCTAATTCCATCTCTATAATCATGGAATTAACATGACATTTTTTGCTGCCATCACATTGTTCACTCCACTTGTGTGTTCTACCCATTCCCCTACCTTGTGTCTGTCTTGTCTGTTTACATGTAAGTTCTTTGGGGCAGGCACTGACTGCTACGCTGTGTCTGTACTGTTCCTAGCACAGTGGGGCCTCAGTCTTGGCTGGCCCTTAGGCACTGCCATAATAAACATGATTAATAAGAATTTAAAGTGTTTTAATCTTTCACTGCTACTTTTTTGCCCACCTCTATTTGTAAAAATATACATGACACCATCTAGTTTGTCCAGAGGGCCAGCTTTTCCATACTTGCCAATCAGGCAATGGTCTAAGCCCTTGTGGTAGTGAATATTTTGGATAACAAAACATTTAACAATTGGTTTTTTTGCAACACAGGGCCTTTGGGATCAAGACACTTCCTAGTTTGCCTATGTAACAAACCTCTTCTGTGAGCCCTAAATGGACAGTATATTCTCCTTTTTAGACTGGTCCTACAGTAACACAAGCTGGAATTGTATGGGATAATCACTACTTCACATTCAACTGAGCTAGTGAAGAAACTAATGCCTGGAAAATTAAACAATGAGGCAATAATGCTGGGGTGCAGCTGAAAACTGGCAGTGTTGCAATTTTATTATTATGGAAATCTAATCACATGTAATCCACAGTATGACACATTAATGAATAACTCAGCAATTTCAAGCCTTTCCTTCGTCCTCAAAAGCTTATTCCTCCAGGTAGGCTACCTACTGTGCTGGTCAAATTTCATGTGCTATAATCAACAGCAGTGCTTAGATTTGTAGCAGTAGAAACATGTGGGTCAGATTCTCTGTTTCCCTGTACCTTGTTTAGTCATTTCCATCAGTGCAAAGTGAGTGTCAAATGCTACTCTCCTTATCTGGCAGTGTTTTACATCCACTTTGCTCACTGATGTCAATGACTATGTAAAATGTAGAGCCATGGATAATCAGGCCCTTTGTGTGCAAAACACTCACGCAGTTGTTGATCTGATATGAAACCAGTTTTGATTATTTAGGTTGAGCCGTTTTATAAGCTATACTCGTGTGTGCTACAATTTCCTGCTATACATATGGCCAATACCCCTCCGTCTACCCCATCCAGTTTGCCAAATTCTTTTGGATACCTTCAAACCTAGCAGTGTTTGCCATGATCAAATGCAATGTGTGACAGATGGCTGAAATGTGGAACACCTTTGTTCAGTTGTGTCTCATTCAGCAATTGACAGATTATAATGACTAGTCATGATAAAACCTCTTGTTAAGGATGGTTCTTCTCACTGTTTCAATTAAATATACGATTTAAACCCCTCCCTAGTCTCCCGGAAAAACAAATTTGATCAAGGGCCATCAAAAAGAACCCTCACATGGATCAACAGGAGGGTTTAAACTCTGCACCTTCATATCAACAAAAGAAACCTGTAGAGTTAAAGGAGTAACTATTATGATCTGTGTGGACCAGCCGCTAGGGGGGGATGTGGCACACTCTTTGCCAGTGGACTTCCCAACTGTTTGGTAGGCAGCAGCAAAACATTGGGGACTGGAACTCCGGGGAACAGAGAGAATAACCCCTTCACCTAGATCTGGCATCTTTGTTCTGAAGGGCAATGTGGCTGGGTCTTGAATCTTACTTATCAGGTTGGACCCAGGGTCTCCCAGAAGTCACCTTGTGCGGCCTCTCAGTTATCTTATTTGTAATGGGAGCGGGAAAATAGTTACCTGCCTCTTAGGATAATTAACGTTAGTGGATTTTAGCCCACAAACTCTGCACTGCTGTGAAAATCTCCATCCTACTTTCCAGGAGAGCTTTGACGGTGCTTGGTCACTGCTGCCTGGGAGACTGTTCAGAGACAAAGGAGCGGTCTGGAATGAAGTTTGGGTGGAGCACAGGGAGAGGGTGTAGGAAGAAGTGAGGCCATAGGTGTTATTTATACGTACCTGTATAATTTTAGTGGTGTGAGTGCAATTGTGCTTATCCCACTTCCTCGAGGGGCTGCAGGGCGGGGGAGTGGGGAGGAGGGACACTGAAATGTCTGGCAGGCTCCTTTGATCCCATTTTTCCTGTTCACTAGATCCTAGTTTAACCTAGTCACTCTGTCCCATCACCCTCCAACCCCAGAGTCACAAATTTGCTGCCATGAGCAGTGCACAGAACTGTGAGAAGAACAGAGTCTCTTTTACTTTAACAGAGGCAAAATGTAACAAGAACAGAGGGGAAAAAACCCTAAGTGACCAGCCACTCCAAAGAGCAGTGAACATCTGCCCCTGCCTGTTGTAGGAACTCTGAAGGGTAAGGGGGGTGTGTGTGAAAGGGAGGGAGGACGTCCAAGACAGACCTATTTCACCCGGGGGGGGGGAGGGAGAAAAGTTTCCACTTTGTGTTTCAGGAAATGACATTGTCGTGCTGGAATTTACAATTAAGTTGTGAATGTGGCTGAAGCCTCTGGATTTTGCCATGAGAAGGCCCCTTTCACTGGCTTCATTTGGCTCTAATGAGCGAACTAAATTCTCATTGAAAAGCGTGTCTTCCATTCGGCCCCCTTTTCTACTTCAGCTGCTGTCACTCCAAAGAAGACGCCCGCGTGTAGCTTCCCTTCAGTTTGTGTGCGTCTCTTTGGCAGAACTGAGCAAAGGGTACACTGTGGCCTACTAAAAGGAATCGCTGAACCCCTGGAACAATAGAGCTTTGTGCGTTTAAAAACAGTGAAGTCACAGTTTCCCAGGCTTTCTTTTTTTGTACTTTCCTCTCCCTCGCCTGGAGATGCCTAGCAATGAGGGGAGCAAGGGGGTGGGTTGCAAGGACTTACTGGTAGACAAAAGGGACAGAGGCCTTCCAAGGGATTCAGAGGCCATCCTGAGGTCTGCAGCCAGATTGCACTACGTTCCCCGCCCCCAACAGCTGGGTTTGGTTGCAGGTGCTTGAAAGTCATCAGGCTGAAATGTACCAGAAAGGATAATTTCACCAAGAGATGAAAACCAGGGTGAAAGCAGGTTTCATCTGACAACTTGGAAAGCTTTCTAGGAACATGTGGCTTTTATAAAAGCAGGAAAGATTACTAGAATGCACACAATTGATTCTGGGCCATTGCAAGGACTAGTGATGCCGTGCATTTTGGGTCTGTTCTGTTGAGAGGTTCAATGCTTCCCGCAGCATGCGGTGCACTCCCTAATTTCCACGGGAGTCAATGGGGCCCCAAGGACCCCTGGCACCTTGCCAAAATCAGACCCAGTTTCTAAGTCTTATCAATGCTTTTTCTATAGCTATGATTTGGCATTTAATGTTTGGGGCGGTTCAAGGGGCTTAGAACTAGGAGTACTGGGGCAAAATGAAGGGAAGGAAAATGTAAATTGGATCCAAGAAAACTTCCTGCTGGTGAAGATCTGTTCAGTTGTGAAACAGTCTCACAAGTAAAGGAGTGGAAGCCCCCTCACTTGAGATATTTAGAAGCGAGGAGCGACAGAACTGGAGAACAGACTGTTGAAAAGAACCCTGCACTTGCCAAGAATGGACTAGATGTAGTAGGTCTTTATCATCTCTAATTTCTATGCAATGTAACCAAATGAGAAAAAGTGCAATGGTGAAAATGTGTGAATAAGGTAACAAATCTGTGGCTACTGAGTAGCTCATTATTGTTTCTTTGCTGCAAGCCACGGCACTTTTGGAGTTTTGTGGTGGCCATAGGCCTGCTTCCAAAGCCCTGGCCCCTGCCACTTGAGTGTAAGGAGAATTGCAAGAGTGTAATGTCAGAGAAGCATTAGAGTAGTTTTGATTCTCTCCCGTAGAAGAGGCCAGTAGCACACATTACACACTTGCCAGCTCACTACAGCAATAATAATAGGATACATCCTTAAGTTCTTACCCTGTGCTTATGCAGATCAAGCTCCCATTGAAATTGATGGGAGTTTAGCCTGAGTAAAGACCAGAATATGACCCAGTCATAGTTGCCATTTGTGGACCTCAAAGCACTTAAATATGGTTAGTACCATTATCCCCATTTTCCAGTCAGGGAAACTGAGACAGGATGGTTAAGTGACTTGCCCGCATGTGTGCTGCAAAGCACTGGCTTTGGACCCGATTCAGGAAAGCACTGTAAGTCCTCCTGATGTTTTTAAGACTTTCTCTGACTTCAGTGGGACTTAAGCACATGCTTCAAAGTTAAGCACATGCTGTCCTGAATAGGGATGCTTTCCTAAATTAGGGCCAGAATCCTCAGGCTTCCACTCCCATGCCGTCTCCTCTGGCCCATCCTGCTGCATCTTCATTGCTTGTAAAGAAAGCTGGAGGAGAATGTGCCTTTATTTATAGGATGTTCAGTGCAAAACAATCGTAATTTGCATATGCAGATAAGTCCCTGACTCTGCAAGGTGGAGAGTGCCTGGGGATGTAAACAGGAATCAAGGGACAGGAGCACCTGGCAGGATCAGGCTCACTATCTACATATACAAAACAAAATTTCTTATCAATATCTGACAGATAATGGATCACCCTCCTAGACACAGTGGGAGTTGAGGGTGCATAGCAGCTTGCAGAAATAGGTCACTCCTTACTTCAGATTATTTAGTTCTGTAATATATATTCCACAGATGATCGAATATTCTCCTATACAAAGGGGGAATTAAGGGTATTTAGTTCTTTTCATGATTTGCTTCCTACTTTGCAGGATTGGGCTCAACATCTGCAGTCAATGATATTGCCACATCTGATCAATTGCCCATAAACAGTCATTCAGAAATGATTAAAGTGTCCTGGTTAAAGGAACAGTGAGCTCCTCCTACTCTAGTGCAAGTTGTTTGTTTGTTTGTTTGTTTTTGGTCTGTTGCTACAGCAACTATGTACTAAGAACAAAGATGACAGCAAGATACTAAATTTTGCAGCAATTCAATTTTCTACTGATTTCTTTGTCTTCAGTAACTGAACCCTACTCCACTAATTGTGTTAGATTTCAGACAGAACTATGTGGCGTGAGCTCTGTGTTGCTTTCTCCTCCTCCCTTTAGAAACCAGTTACATGAAATTGCCTTCTTCAATGTCTATAATTGCCCATTGGATCTAACTATCTTGGATGGCTTTTATCGGGATATCACATATTTTTAACCCAAACTGATATTATGTGCTAGAAACCAATTTCCTTTAGTATTCTTTAAATAGAAACAAACACTTTCTGCACATTTCCGTTTGTGCCAATAGTACAGAAGCAAAATCATTGTAATGGAAGATCCCATTTGATTATGAACCAGTAAACATATTTCGTAAAGGAATACTGGTTTGGGGTACCAGTGTAATCTTTCTGCTCTGTTGGATTTTATAGGCCATGTCATGAGAGAGCTAACTCATGTCTGCCAGACTTGCAGGTTCATCTGTTTTGCATATGCAAATGTAACAAACTGTGGTTGCGTACAGCATGTCAGTGCAGTACTTGACAGGGACTCACCAAACCTGGAAGGGTCACAGTGAATACCACAGGCCCCTACTACTTGAGCTAAAGGAGAACTCCTATGTGTAGGAGACTGTAAAAGCTCAGCCACTAGAGGGAGACATGTTCACACCTTAACCATGAGTATTGCATGAACACCATATATCTGTGTGCCTCTACGGTCATTGCGCATTCAGCGGCTGAGCTGTTCATGCCATTTGCACTAATTATGGATCACTTTCTACTGACTTTGATAGGAGTAGGATTAGCTGCTTTGCCACTCTTGCACGTGCAAAATGGATGTGCCCATACATTTTGGGGTGGCAGAGGCCCGTTGAGAAAATGGCCTCTTAGTGATGAAGGGGAAGCTACCTTGGCAGGATGAGGCATACAGTATTTAAATTTCTGGGGCTCCACTTCTCAGTGTATGCTTACAATCTTCTCCACCTGCTCGTCTCATATGAATTCCCCCTCCTACACACATACACACCTATGTCTTGGAAGATGAATCCTGCTTGCTTGGTGACAAATACCGTGATCTAATTCCTTACTCCCCCTCGCTGATAAAATCCACTCTGCTCCCCCACACACCTGTGGCCAAGCATCTCAATTCATACTTCCCATTGGGTGAGCAGAGTTATTATATATCATGCTGCAATAGGGGCATCGACCAATGCAAATAGCAGTGGTATTTCTCATAAAGCTTAAGGCACAACTATTTTTGCTTTTCTGTTTCCTTTGTTTAAGTCTCTCAAGGTACTTGGAGTGTGCAAGAAATCTGACCATGTGGCATGGTTCTGCCACAGGACAGCCTTCTCAGGTCAAATTTACAATGGCTACTGACAGCAAAAGGCATGCCAACTGCTCTCTTAAATTATAAAGCCCTCACAGAACTGTCACAGCAGCTACTGAAAAGGAGGCGATGTCCACATGAAAACAAGAGCAAATGAGAAATAAGTACTCAACCTGTAAGCCTTCAGATGGGTTGAAATTATTAAGGTAAATAATACCAGAAGAGTCACTACATCTCTCTCCAGCTCCAAGGTTGGATAAAGAAACCCAACCAAGCCAAACAAATGCATGCCTAGACCCCGAAGGAAGCACTCAGTTGGGGCACTTTTTGAACAGATCGTCTTTTCTGGTGAGATTTTCCCTACAATAAAGCCACAAGAAAAATCAGTGAAGAAACACGATTCAGTGGGCTCAGAGGCAAGTTATGGAGAGATTGGATGGTAGACTGTATAAGCTGGATGGGACTAAATAATGAAATTATGTATTTAATGTATAAATGTACTCATCTTTGTGTCTTGTGGGTGTACTGAATATAAAAAAAGGCCTTGATGTATAAAACATAGAAGGGAAGATGAGAGCAGATTTGCCTTAGATGCACCCTTCTTGGGAAGGTAACAAACTTGTGCTTTAATGGACCCCCAGGAGTGGGTCCCATTGCTGTGGACCTTCCACTAACACACCCTTCCTTGAGTCCTCGAGAGCAAACAGATAGGGACCACCAGTAAAAGTATCTAAGCCTTTGTAAACGTGAAAAGAGGAGAAAGGCAGGCTTCTGAGGTAGTCAGGTCCAAACCCCTTACGTCTTTATAGGTTCAAACCTACACCTTGAATCGAATGGGAAGGCAGAACAGTATGTGGAGCACAGGTATCATACTCATATCAGGCATCCCTTCTAAGCAGGTGGACCACTGCATTCTGGATTAGCTGCATCTTCAGAGAGTCCTTCCAGAGCAGCCTCAGACAGAACTCATTGCTAAAGTCCATCTATGAGGTGACAAAGGAATGGATGGCTGGAGACATCCAAGATCAGCCAGGACAGTCCGCCACCTCCTAGCTAACAGGAGACACCACTGAAGTCTGGAGATAAAGACGATGCAAGGATCCAAAAGCATTCTCAGACTGCTCACCTCTTTCGCGACAGCTGCGCCCTCTGCAGTGGTAGGTGGGGGTCAGATTCATAACTTCAACCTAATGGGAGTTAAGAGACATTGTTTGAATGTTTATTTATGTACTTAAAGTTACCTGACAGGATGATAAAGGCAATATGTGGGCTCTAAGGAGCTATTGTTTCTAAATGCAGTTGAAATGCAGACTATCAATTTGGACTGCTCAAAATCCTTATGATCTGCAAATAGTCCATCCATGGCTTACAATTTTAATGTGAAATTGATGAAAGTAAAGGACTGACTGCAGGGCCAGAAGCAGAGATAGGCTGGCAGGTGTTGTATAGTCTTCCCCAATACTGCTAACATGCTCCTCACTGTCCTGATTTTAGATAAGTAGTGTAAGTCTATGGTGACATGCCTGGGGATACTACAGTTATCAGCTAAACCACAAACATACAGCACAGAGAAAACAACTTGAGGCATTTGTGTTGAAAACATGGATTTTTAATCAGCTGAGCTGAAAGACTATCTGCATTGTCTAGGTTCCACTGGTGCCTAGATACCATAATAATGGGTGCATTATAAAGGCCTAAAATAGATTAGCTGTCACTGGGAGTGGGCTTGTAGCCTTTTTATAGGCTGTTAGCCGCTAGAGAGAGACAATTACAAACACTTGAGCAGATCTGATGTGCTACCAAAGAGAGTGCAGTGATGTATACACATGTGAAAGCCAGTATATCATCCTTTTCTCATTAATTCAGTGCTGGCCTCCATAGAAGAGAGGCTGCCAATTGTACTAGTAAACCGTATGGTGGTTTTTTCTGGAATCCTCCCCATTTGGATCAAACTTATCAAAGTCTTTTAACTTGTGACCTAAGCAAGCTTTGAACTATGTTGTTCAGCAAGCCTAATGCACAACCACTACCTCCTGGCCTTGAATATAACCATCTTGAGGAAAAGAGAGTGATAGCAAACATTCCTGCTCTGAAGGCAAAATGCAGTGTTTTCAAGGTGGATATAGAAATAAGTTTTTCCTGTGGGGGATGTTATAAGGCCATGGAGATAAAAACCCCAGCTTGGGGCAGACAGTAAACTCATTCCCCGGCAGAGAAAACAGCTATAGTTAACTGAAATCTCCTTGCCACAGCAAGGAAAAATACTGAGGAGGGGACCTTAGATGCTGATGGCCTGTGTTCTACCCAGGATCTGATAGCTGGGAAATGAACAGATATGACAGACCTAATAAACTGCCCGCAGACCTAATAAACAGCACCTTTGCAACCTCAGTGCAAGACAAGCAGCAGCTTGTTTTGCTTTGTGATGCTCCCTCTGGCCCGTGTTGGAGTGAGGTTCAGGACCTCCAAAGTTAATCCTAACCAGTCTCAGACTGGAGCTAAGTTGGCCATGATGGGAAGAATAGAGGCTAAGGGTGAAGAAGTATGCCAACTTTGACGCCCCAGAGGTCTTTCTCTCAACCCACTTCATAGAATAGGGGTGGGCAAACTTTTTGGCCCGAGGGCCACATCTGGGAATAGAAATTGTATGGTGGGCCATGAATGCTCACAAAATTGGGGTTGGGGTGCAGAAGGGGGTAAGGGCTCCGGCTGGGGGTGCAGGCTCTGGGGTGGGGCTGGGGATGAGGGGTTTGGTGTGCAGGAGAGTGCTCTGGGCTGGGATTGAGGGGTTTGGAGGGTGGGAGGGCGATCAGGGCTGGGGCAGGGGGTTGGAGCATGGGGAGAGGCTCAAGGGTGCAGGCTCAGAGCAGCGCATACCTCAAGCGGCTCCCCGAGGCAGCGGCATGTCCCTTCTCCAGCTCCTACGCGGAGGCGCAGCCAGGCAGCTCTGCACACTGCCCCATCCATAGGCACTGCCCCTGGAGCTCCCATTGGAGTGCGTAGGAGCTGAAGCAAGGCCATGCCGCGGCTTCCGGTCCATAGTTTGCCCGCCCCTGTCATAGAAGGCAAAAAACTCTACTCTTCTATCCAGGAAATGAAAAGGTAGATTCCTCCAACCAGTGCACTTCCAACTGGCTGAGCTGAGAGTTGGGAATATTTTAAAATCTGTGTTTGTATCTTCACTGGAAATATGAGCTGTGGCCTCCCACCCATTCTGGGTGAAGTACTCAAGGTGAGATCCTAGTTTGGAATGTAAAAAAGAGACCTTGCTGTTTGGATCAAGATGGGTCACTGCATGGTAGGAGCTGTAGTCTCCACAAGCTGCACCTTCCTCTTAAAGATGAGCCTTGAAATCTGCTCCATTGTATTATGTGTATCCCTTGGGCTCCTCTCAAACTCAAATCCAGCCCATGAACGGGCAAAGTTTGGGTGTTTGGAAATCAGTCTAGAAATGAGTAAAACTGAAGGGGAACAAAGGCCTGAATGGATCTGCTGGGAAAGGGTAAAGGTCCCCTGTCAAGACACACAACTGTGTAAGACATTGGGCCGAATTCTGCCCTCACCTTGGTGTGACTCCACTGAAATCAGTGAAGTTGCACTAGTATAAGTGAGAGCAGAATCCGGTGCATTGCCTGGGGCAGAGCTGTCTGTCCCAGGAATGCTAAAATATTCCATCCCCTGGCAAGCAAGAGAGCCAGAAAGAGACAGACAACAAGAGAGAATGGGCCAAGGGAGAGAAAAGAGAGAGTGACCATCTGGGTGGCTAACTATTTTCAGGGCAAGGATGGGGAATTAGGGAACTAGCTCTGTTTTTTACTGTATGCTCCTTCAGCGCTGTGATGCAGAAATGCTGGCTCTGGGGGTTCAGCAGTGCAGTGGGGGATCACTCCAACCTCTTTGTGGATGGGTCTTGAGTAGCTACTTGGATTTCCAGGGCAAACCTTGGATATTAATATGCAGATGGTGGATGCACAGGATATGTACTTTCCAAAGAGCCTGGGAAAGCAGCTTTCCTCTCTACCTTGCTTAAGAGCAGCTGTAGATATTCCATTCTGCTTGTTTACCTTGACAGCAGAGATAGGAATTGGTCTGGGGTGTTTCCATGCTAAAGAACTATACTTTTAATCACCTTTTTGTTATTTACTTGGTTTCTCCAGCCTCCGTGCAATTAGAATTTGGATCCATTTCCTTGGAGAATAAGCTATAGGTACAAGCAGTAATTTTAAACATAAGGTTGTATCCGAGTAATGAGAGCCTGAGTTTGACAGCACAGTCTTTGTAACCTTCCCAGGAAAATAAAAGGGAAACAATAAACATGAGACAATAAACATAATCTTTAACAGGAAACAATAAACATGAGATTTCTCAGAAGCACTTAAGCAGCATGTACAATATCAACAGTCATTTTGACCTGCAAACCTAACCTTGGTTTGCATATAATTATACCAAACTCAATAGACAGTGACCCTTAACAGGCTGTAATGAAGTGTGTGTGGGTACCTCTGTCAACTACTGGAAGGAACTGCTCAACTGCGTGTCATACACCCTGTACTGCTAACGACAAGTGAAAAATCACCTGTAGATTCTCCTTTGGTGGTAGAGACTAGTATTACTGGACCAGGTGAGGCTGCTCTATCCCTGCTGTTACTGTAATGTTCTGAGAGGCTATAGTGATAACAGTGAGAGATCAGGCTGGTGAAACCCTCCCAATTTTTTCTGATATAGTTTTTTTTTTTTAATATTAAAGGAAATATCTTGGGAACCTTCATGCTTTTAAAAGACACTGACATTGCTCTGCTTATGGGCATCCTGCTAGAAAGCACAAGGGAATATATAATTCAGGAGACTTCAACTGAGGTGTGAACACAGTCCAAATCACCTCCAGCCAAACTGTTTGCCTAGGAGGCAAAAAGGCCCTCTTTGTAAAGAGTTTGCAGTAGGATTAGGTCCCACTGGGCATCAGTGGGAAGATAAAAATGCAGGACTACACAGTGGAACATGCTTACAGTGAACTTGGCCACTGTAAAATTGCTTTTAATCATGGATACGTTGGAGAATTGTGTCAAACTATCCCCAGTGTTGCTAACCCATTGATTCTGCTCCAGTGGTATTGGGAGCCCTCGTGCAGACGGATTTCTGACTCCTTTTCAGCAGTGTGCTAGTTAAACCTTCTCTGAGCAGTGTTAATTGACACGGTGCTGAAACTGGCTACCAAAGCCAGAGCGTGGTCTGTTCTGGAGCTGCCAAAGTTGCTAACGCTGGTGATGCTGAGTTGAGGTTCTCCAAGGTAGGAGTCTTTTGAAAAGCTCCTTAATGTAGAGAAGGCTTTAGAGTGAAGTGGAGTCAATATCCCAGATTGTTTCAGGGGAGTGCAGCTTCACGCTGCTTATGAGGAAAGTCCCCCTCTTCAGTCTACCAATATTGCTTTCTCCCATGCTTATGGATAGCATGGTCCAGTGTCCAATTCTTATAATGCAGCAATTATTGCCTCCCAAATAAGTAGTAAGTGTTGCACTCAAAGGAGCAGGTTTCAGAGTAACAGCCGTGTTAGTCTGTATTCGCAAAAAGAAAAGGAGTACTTGTGGCACCTTAGAGACTAACCAATTTATTTGAGCATAAGCTTTTGTGAGCTACAGCTCATCGGATGCATACTGTGGAAAGTGTAGAAGATCTTTTATACACACAAAGCATGAAAAAATACCTCCCCCCACCCCACTCTCCTGCTGGCAAGTGGGGGGGGGGGGTGAGAAAACCTGGATTTGTGCTGGAAATGGCCCAATTTGATTATCATACACATTGTAAGGAGAGTGATCACTTTAGATAAACTATTGCCAGCAGGAGAGTGGGGTGGGGGGAGGTATTTTTTCATTCTTTGTGTGTATAAAAGATCTTCTACACTTTCCACAGTATGCATCCGATGAAGTGAGCTGTAGCTCACAAAAGCTTATGCTCAAATAAATTGGTTAGTCTCTAAGGTGCCACAAGTACTCAAAGGAGCGTGTCAGCTCCCCCTCCTCTAGTGTTCTGGCTGGCTGGAGAAGGACTGGGAAGTTTCCACTCTTTCACTAGGAAAAGGGTAGAAGGAATCCTAAGGTCTTGTCTACTCTGGGATTTTAGCCACTGGTGCAAATTCCTAGTTTAGACATGCTTTTCACTGGGTGAGTTTACCTTGAGTTAGGTCTTGCTGTAGCGGCTATCAGGAGAGGAGAGAAGAAAAATTAGTCTGTTTTCTCTGTATTGACTCTCGACTCCATTCACTCAGCTTCCAATGTCCCTAGAAACGGCAGGGGGGTAAGGAGAGAGCTGACAACCACAGCACGTTGCAGTTATATAGAACTTTTCATCTGAACATCTCAAATAGTTTAAGAAACCTTAATTAAGCCTCTCAACATGTCTGTGAGGCAGGCAAATATTATCATCTGCATTTTGCAGATAAGTAACCTAAAGCACAGAGAGATTTAGAGCTTGTCTGTGCTTTGGGGTGTGTTTTTTGTTTTGTTTTGCACAAGTGTAGCTACACTGACATAGCTGCACAAGTGCAAACCCTTGTAAATTTACTGCACCAGAATAAAAAAGGCATGGAGATATAGCTGTGTCTGTGAAGATCGTTAAAAGTGTGCCATCTACTAGCACAAAGGAATATGTAACGTTCATAAATGTGTAGAACCAATAAAGTTGTTGTTGTGCACTGCAACTGGCTTCTGTATTACACTTCTTGTACCAGCATACTTTCTACACTGGTGCAGTGTGTCTAAAGGAGGGGATTTCACCAGTATGAATACATTGGTGTAGTGCAAAAATCCCCAATGTAGACAAGCCCTTTCGGCTAGATTCTGATTCCCTTACTGACCCTGAGCAGCACTTTACATATGACCCTACTGAAGTCAAGTGCTATTCTGCATGTGTAAAGGAATCAGAATCTGGCTTTTAGGGATTTACCTCTGGTCACACAACAAGTCCGTGGCAGAACCCAGATCTCCTGACTCCCAGTCCAGGGCTGGACTAGAACACTGCCATACAGTGGGTAAAGGTAACTTCAAGATGGATGGCAAAGGTTGGCAAGCACATCAAAGATAGAGATTAAAAAAATGAAGCCAGTCCAAGACAAGAACAGGGAAGTTCCTAGCTTGTGAGACTACTAGAAGAGAGAGAGAGAGAGAAAGGAAGATTAGGGTGACCTAGCGTGAACTGTCATATTCTGAGACTGAGAGTGATAACCAGCAGCAATGCTGCTAGCTGTTAATATTTGCATAAAGATGTGAAGAGATTTCACAAATAGTTGAATGTCTGTGTCAGCTGAGGCTTGACATGACCATCAAGCATGCCTTTGGGCCTGCCCTACCAAACCCAGTCAGTGCAGGAGTTGGCATGACTGGAGGGTTGACCTGACGTGTGTGTGCGCGTCTATATGCATGCAAACAGCATCTGCATGCTATTCTGAGGCAATAGCATGTATGTTAAGCAAATCATGAAATACTTACAGTCTGAAGTCATAAACAAAGTGTGCAAGACAGCTACTGCCTAAGGAATTTTCCTTAATTTAGGAATTGCTTTGAGCAAATATTATCTCTGCTTCCTGAACACAAGCAAGGCTACTGCCCTGGAAGTAATCTGTATTAGCCTTACTGGAGTGACCACGTTGCCATAGTTACTGTTGGTTTCTGTATACCTAAAGCTTTAAATATTTATTATAATTAAATGTTTTCTTCCCACCACACCCCTCATTTAAAAATTCTCTGTGAGATGTGACATGAATTGTAATCCTCTTTCCCACCCCCCTTTTTATTGTTTTGTTTTGTGGAATCTCTACCTATCTTAGATTCTGAAATATTTAGCCAAGATCACTGATTCATGCAGAGATTTGTTCTTCAGATGTTGCTGCTTCTTTTTTTTTAGTGACGTCTGAATAACAGCCAGTCTTGACCAGATTATATAACCCTAACTTCACTTTGTTTTTATTTTGTTCTGTTTTATTCTGCGTGTAATCACATATATGATGGAAGATGCTGACTATTCTCAGATATTTAACTTTGCACAGAGAGAGGATCTTACCTGTTTGAACTAATCTGTCAAAGCAATCAAAATCTGGGCGGTGACACAGCTTGTTATCTGGGGAATTTGACACTCATTCTCACAACCTTGATGAATGTTGAAATGAAAAGCAGCTGCCTTTAGAACTTGTATTTTTCAATTTGATCATATTCTGGAAATGTAACAAATGCCATTGGGATGAATCTGTTTAAAAATGGCTTTTGCTATTTTTTTATTTCAATTGGAGTAAAATGAGTTATCTATTTGTAAGTTTGTTCTGGACTTTCTAAAAACTTCCAAAGTCATCTGGTTGGATTTTTATTTATTTATTAGGGTATGTCTACATTTACATTTTATAGCGCTCTAACTTGCTGGCTCAGGGGGGTGAAAAATCACCCCCCTGCATGCAGCAAGTCAGAGCGCTTTAAAGCGCTAGTGTAAACAGGCTCCGAGCGCTGGGAGCTAATCCCCTCGTGGAGGTGGATTACCAGGAGCACTGGGAAAGCTCTCTCCCAGCGCTGGCGCGCGACCACACTCGCACTTCAAAGCGCTGCCACGGGAGCGTTCCCTCGACAGCGCTTTGAAGTTTCCAATGTAGCCATGTCCTCAAGGCTGTCAACTGCAGTTAACTCATGTGATTAACTCAAAAAAATTAATTGTGATAAAAAAATTAATCGCGATTAATCACACTTATAACAATAGAATAGCAATTGAAATTTATTAAATATTTTTGGATGTTTTTCTACATTTTCAATATTGATTTCAATTACAACACAGAATACAAAGTGCACCGTGCTTGCTTTATATTATTATTTTTGATTACAAATATATGCACTGTAAAAATGATAAACAAAAGAAATATAATTTTTCAATTCACCTCATACAAGTACTGAAGTGCAATCTCTTTATCGTGAAAGTGTAACTTACAAATGCAGAATTTTTTTGGTTACATAACTGCACTCAAAAGCAAAACAGTGGAAAACTTTAGAGCCTACAAGTCCACTCAGTCCTACTTCTTATTCTGCCAATCGCTAAGACAAACAAGTTTGTTTACATTGATGGGAGATACTGCTGCCTGCTTCTTATTTACAATGTCATCTGAAAGTGAGAACAGGCATTTGCATAGCACTTTTGTAGCTGCTGTTGCAAGGTATTTACATGCCAGATATGCTAAACATTCGTTTGCCCCTTCATGCTTTGGCCACCATTCCAGAGGACATGCTTCCATGCTGATGATGCTCGTTTAAAAAAAAAAACGCATCAATTAAATTTGTGACTGTACTTCTTGGGGGGAGAATTGTATGTCTCCTGCTCTGTTTTACCCACATTCTGCCATATATTTCATGTTATAGCAGTCTTGGATGATGACCAGCATACGTTCATTTTCAGAGCACTTTCACAGCAGATATGACAGAATGCAAAGAAGGTACCAGTGTGAGATTTCTAAAAATAGCTACAGCACTCGACCCAAAGTTTAAGAATCTGAAGTACCATCCAAAATCTGAGAGGGACGAGGTGTGAAACATGCTTTTTAGAAGTCTTAAAAGAGCAACACTCTGATGCAGAAACTACAGAACCCAAACCACCAGAAAGGAAAATCAACCTTCTGCTGGTGGCATCTGACTCAGGTAATGAAAATGAAAATGTGTCAGTCCGCCCTGCTTTGGATCATTATCAAGCAGAACCCATCATCAGCATGGAAGCATGTCCTCTGGAATGGTGGTTGAAGCATTAAGGGACATATGAATCTTTAGTGCATCTGGCACATAAATATCTTGCAGCGCCAGCTACAACAGTGCCATGCAAATGCCTGGTGACATTGTAAACAAGAAGCAGGCAGCATTATCTCCTGAAAATTGTAACCAACCTTGTTTGTCTGAGCGACTGGCTGACCAAGAAGTAGGACTGAGTGGACTTGTAGGCTCTAAAGTTTTACATTGTTTTATTTTTTGAATGCAGTTTTTTTGTACATAAGTCTACATTTGTAAGTTCAACTTTCATGATAAAGAGATTGCACTACAGTACTTGTATGAGGTGAACTGAAAAATACAATTTTTTTGTTTTTTGCAGTGCAAATATTTGCAATCAAAAATAAATATAAAGTGAGCACTTTATAATAAATGGTATTCTATTGTTTAACAGCGCGATTAATCACGCAATTAAGTTTTTTAATCACTTGACAGACCTACTATTTATACATTCATGCCAGTTCCTTTCGTCTCCATATGTCCAACCACTTATGGCATCTTGACTGATGTCTCAAAGTAGTAGCACAATGTAGTCACATATTTTAAAATGGTTATATGTACAGAATGCGTAAGAACACAGTGGGATTTAAAGATTTCATCAGCCTGACTTGGATGATCATGTTGCTGACTCATGCCAAAACCATGGATGAATTAAGCATGTCATCCCACATGAGTGCCAAAAAGCTGTATCACATCACACCATTATGTATTTGATCTGTGGCACATATATTACAGGAAAACTATGTTACATGTTTCAAAGAGTTCCTAATTTATTTTTACTAGAACTATTTTTTGTATCCCTCCACCTTGTGCTCCAGGCTCCATTAGTACCATGAGATCAGCCATACAGGACTTTGTTGGTGAGAGAAATTATAATTACTACTTTTTTGGAAACCTTTAATTATTATTTAAATTAGCTTTCTTTGCCTTGAGAAAGTATATATCAGCATCTGTTTCATTTGTCTGAGCTGCTATGCAGACTGTCAGAAAAATCTCCACCATTGTGTAGGGACTTACCAAGGAGAGGCAGTGTGGTCTAGTTGGCAGAACACAGGCCTGGGACCTAGGAAGTCTTTGGTTCTATTCCTAGCTTTGCTACAGGCTTGCTAGCTGACCTTGTGCAAGTCACTGCTCTCTGCCTCAGTTTCCCCTTTTTACAAACGGGGATACTGATATTGCCCTCCTTTGTAAAGTGCTATCAGATCTACTGATTAAAAGAGAAAAGTATTATTATATGTATTGCAGTAGAATCTAGAGGGCTGAGCTGAGCGAGGGACTCTGCTCTGCTAAGCATTGTACATACACACAGCGAAAGTCCTTGTGATGAAGAGCTTACAATCTAAATTGACAAGCCAGACAATGTCTGGGAGAAAGGAAGTATTACTTGTCCAGAAGGGGAATTGAGGCACAAAGAGATTCTGGCTCCATTGAAGTCAATGGGAGTTCCACCATTGACTTAACTGGGCGAGGGTTTTACCCAGAGAGTCTGACTTTCACAAAGCATCACAGGAAGCTATAAAGGAAGGAATTGAACCCAGCTTTCCTGGGTGTCTGTCCAGTGCCTTAATGACAGGGCCTTCCTTCCTCTCAAGCCCTGAGCTATGGATACTTTTCTTCTCCTTGCAGCGTGGTCTCATTGGTTTATTTGGGTGGTTCAGTGGGTTGGTGAGCAGTAACTTTCTTGAGTTGCTAATATTCTTGAATTCAGCTTTT
This sequence comes from Chelonia mydas, assembly GCF_015237465.2. NCBI lineage: Eukaryota > Metazoa > Chordata > Testudines > Cheloniidae > Chelonia > Chelonia mydas. The sequence continues at coordinate 18,188,648 of NC_057853.1, read as the reverse complement.
TGTTCTGATGCTGGAGAGGGAGCCTCTCTGTGCCATCACTTTCCACTCTATGCACTTCCTCTACAAACAAAAAATGTGATCCGGACCAGACAAGAATTCACAGGCAGAGTCACTGGCAGATTCCACAACGTCCAAGCTATAAGAAACAGCTGCAAGGTTGGTTGGATGAGTTGCTAAGTGCTCAGTATTAGCTCTGCTTTGTCACTGGAGTAATTCTGCCAGACATTAAATTTTTATATAGAGCAGAATTTACTCTACCCCCTTGTTGCTCCTGATGCTGCAACTAAATGCCTGGACTAAATGGCACAAACAAGCAACAGATTAACCAACAGAGCAGGGTCTGCAGAGATTCCCAACAACGGACTGGTATTTTTCTGAGCTAAGGGGGTTAAGGTAATATCTTTTATTGGACCAATTTCTGTTGGTGAGAGAGACAAGCTGGCGAGCTTACACAGAGCTCTTCTTCAGGTGACCTGAAGAAGAGCTGAGGAAGAGCTCTGTGTAAGCTTGAAAGCTTCTCTCTCTTGCCAACAGAAGTTGGTTCAATAAAAAATATTTCTTCACCTACCTTGTCTCTCTAATATCCTGGGAGCGACACAGCTCTAAAAAGACTGCAAACTGTAATGGCAGATAATGTATTTCTCTGAACATTTTGTTTTGTTGGCAGCAGACACAGATAGCCCCTATGTATTGCTTTGTGTGTTCCTTACCTCAGCAATTGCATGGTCCAGCCAGGGGGTTCCAGCAACTAAGCAACTGCTCTGGTTGGAAATGGGAAGACAATTTCATGTCCAGCTAGTTTCCTGTGTGCTTTCTCCCGGATGGTCTCTATCTACCAGTGACAAGGCTGGGTTGATTTCTGTTGCTTCTGTCTGTGCTGCAAGGTCCTTCAAGGAGACTTTTGGAATAGTAATTCCCTTGTCTTGCGTCAGTGAAAGGCTCAGGCATTCAACTTTCCTGTTAACCTTTAGGCAGAGCTGAGATGTAAAACAAGCAGTCTGGTAACTGCTTAGCAAAAGTTTAAAGCATGATCTACCTGGAGGTTTTTAAAAGGTATGTAAGCACTGAGCAGTGGGATGCAGAAAGCTCAAATTAGCTCCTCCCCATGAGCACTGAATGTTTGCCCACTCCTATCCCGTCTCCTACACACACTGGACATCTGTTCCAAGGGTTAGGCTGACCAAGACATGGGCCCTCCCAGCTATCAGTCCCTCATTCCAAACAGGTGGAAAGCTCATGAGAAGTTTGTAAATTCCCATGTTCAGTTGGAACGTGAGGGCCTTACAGTACTCTGTGTAGAACTCCAGGCTTGCGATGATGCCAGAATACCAGGTTAGTCCTGGTCGCTTACGTGTTAACTGATGATTTATTATGACCAGCACAATGCTCGAGACAGCCCTGTTTTCTCATTTCTTTAACTACAGTGTCTTGCTACTCTTTTTTACTCCACAATTGCATCTGTCCACAGTAGAATCAATTCTGCCGTTCCATCTTCTATCTTTCCCCCAGTTCTTTGCCTATCTGCAGCATACCACCACATTTGAACTTACTGATGGAGTCCAGACTACAAAACCCCCCATCTCTTTCAATGTCCCCATGCTATGCTATCTCATTTAACCGTCGCTCTCCACTCTAGCTCCTTTTACCATAATGAGCCATCATCTGGCTCCTTAATTATTGGCATCATCCCCCATTTCCACCCCCTCCCTACAGTTGTCACATTACTCATCAAAAAGTCCCTTTTGATGTAAGCACCCTCAGCAGCTACTGCCCCATATTCAGCTTGCAATTTCTAAGCAAATTGCTGGAGACAGAATAATCTCTCCAACCGTCTCCATTTCCACAGTATTCTTGACTCATTCTTAGCTGCTTTGTGCATTGCTGTGAGACTTACTAAATGATGTGAGCTGAGTGATAGTTGATTTATTGAAAGAAGTCAGTTGCCTTTTCCAGTTTGCTGAAGGCCTTGGAGTTGCTCAGGCCAAGGTAAATTTTGTGTTGAAGTATCTTTAGCAAATGATAATGCAAATCATGAAAAACAAAGAGAGGCAAGAACAACCCGCTTCCTGCCTGGAATGTCATAGAATATTTACAGTCAGCAACAGACGGTTTAGAGTAGGAATATTCTTTTGTCTCCCCCATCCAAATATATGGCGAGTAGTTCACGGGGTATCCTCATTGGTCTCAGTTCTGTGCATGACACTACTTTTATTTTCTGTCACCTTGAACGCTTTGTTGGTATCTCTGGATCCCTTCTTCTCTGATTTGCCCATAACTTGTTAACTGTTCTTTCTGTGTCTCTGGTGCCTGTTGCACCTGGGCCTCTCAATCGCTCCTCTCTGGAGAGACCTAGAGCTATTCTCAGACCCTTTCCTTCTACATCTGCCTCCTCCCAACTGAATGCATCACCTCACAGCACCCAACTCTCTCCTTAAAATCCTCCCCATCCCAGACTCTGGCCTACCAGCTCTCTCTGTGCATAAGTGCCTGTCTCCATCTGAACTGGCATGTCACAAGTACTTTTTTTGTTTCCCCTCAGGTATGTCTAGCTGTCCTATAACACTTCTCATCTCAGACCTCCCTTTCACCTCTCCGGTCTGTAATCATGGAGGCCTCTCAACCCTATGCTCTCCTTTGCACCTTGGTGTGCTACACTCTGCAACTCTGCCTGCTGTCACCGTCACAACATGGCTTCCTTTGAGTTAGCTCTACTGAATCACTCATTCACGCAGCTGTCACTTGGCTCCTTGATTGCTGCCATTCCCTGCTTGGTGACCTCTCAAAGCCACCTGTCTCGCCAAACTCCTGACTGCTCAGGACAGCAGCACAGCTTCACCATCACGGCACCTCCATTCTCAGAGACCACAGCTGGCTCTCTATCCACTCCTGTATCTGCCACAAAAGTGCTCTCATCATCCTCAAGGCCATTCATATGGACCCTCTTCTATCTCATGATCACTTCACCCTCTACCAACTTGACTTTATCTTCTGACTCCTCTGTTCCCTCATTCCCTTTTCTTCGTTGGCCACAGTTCCCTAGCTGCTGCTGTACCAGCTATCTGAAATTATTCACTGCCTTCCCTCTGCCTTGCAAACGACCCAATCTTGCAAGGCTGAAATCAGAGGGAGTTGTGGGTGCTTAACCTCGTACAGTCTGAAGCCCTAATTTCCTACTCTCCATAAAAAATCACCTCCACCCAAGGCCCCATCTCATTTCACCATCAGTCTCTTACTGATGGCTCCTCTTACAACTGCTCAAAACTCACCTCTCCAATGTTGTCCACTAGGGCTGGGTGAGTAACATGCAATGAGTAACTTACTCAATGTTTAGCCTCTTTGCCTGCTTGCAGAATATCTGTGAGTAGATTACAATTTCCTTCAATGTATTCTACAGAGAATCTAATGAAGCGATCAACTGTGAAGAGTCAAAATTTGAGTTCAGTTGGGATTGAGCATATAAACCACCTCTTCCCAAACCCCCATGCTGTGCTATCTCATTTCATCATACCTCTCCACGCGAGCTCTGTTTGTCGCAGCCATCACAAACAGTTCCACCAGCACATATGACTTTAAAAATGTGGTGTTAGTGAATGTGGTTTTTTTTTTTTTTTGTTTTCTGCAACCCAGGGATGCTAATTGTCAATATTATTTGACTCAAAAACGGGAGGAAAAAGCCTGAAAAGGAACTGTTCACTCCAATATAAAATAGCATTTTTACACAAGTCTATTTCATTGTGCATATTAAATATGAATTAAATATTTTAAAGTATAGTATGTATTCAAAATCATCTTCCACTGGAATCAGTGGAAAAATAAACAATAGAAGGAGGACCAGTCCTTTAGTATGCTAACACCGTTTCTCTCCTGTGTATTTCCTTACCAGTCACCTGTAGAGTTAATACCCTGATCCTGTAATGAACTCCATGTAATGGACCCTTGAACCCATACAGTGCCCAGCTGATTGATTAGCCAATCAGGAGCAGGGCTCTGCCTACGCAGAGCTCATTATGGGATTGGAGCCTAAATTTGTAAAATGGTTTTGCTTATTTCTGGATTCTGTTTGCTTTGGATGATAGGTTAGTGAATTCTACTTTGGTTTATAGTGAGTTTCACTTACTGGACATAACTCCCAGCACAAGGTCTGAGTTGCAGACACTGCAGGGGAATGTTTAATGCCAAACAAACAACTATTTTCATTGGTATGTTTTTAGAAAAGCACGGAAACGGTTTATTGACATTTAGGTTTTGTGAAACCCTACATTTAGGGTCAGTCTTGACCAGAGTATATCCTCTTACATCACACATTTACCAAACTTTATTTTCCCAAATTACACTTATTGCATGAAATGATACGAATCAATATGGCAAAGGACAATTATTATTGATGAATTAACAGAAATTGTGACAATGCATTGTAAAGGGACATATCTGTAATTTAGATTAGTGATGCTATGTCATGATTTTCAATGTAAAGAGGGAAGGTAAGGTCTAGGCAAGGCAGTGAGCTTTGGGACAGAGCTGAACTGAAACTCAGGAACTCCTGAGTTCTAATTACAGTGCTGCAAAATGTAGGGTATAATTTTTTCAGAGCTGTGTTTCTGTGCCTGTAAGACCTGGAACATTCGGGATGTGTGGTTCAGAAGAGATTGCTGGGTGGAAGTTGTTGGAGCTAGAGCCAAATGGTGTGTGAACATGAGTGAGCTGGTGCTGGATGTTGCCTGTACATTTTTCTTTTTATTCTGCTAACTTGATTCATTTTTATTGTTGTGTCCCAACGAATTCATTGGGCCTGATTCTCCCCTTGCACAACTGTAACTTGATAAAGGTAAATGGAATTACACTGGTGTAAGGGGAAGGTGAATCAGGTCCATTGTAGTTTATTTAAGGCATGAGTGGGATATTGGGTTCTGGAGAGACAATGCCAAGGAACATTTCTGTGGACTTGAGCAAGGCATGTAACATTGATGCTTCTGTTCCTGTGTTGCATAATTTCATGATTTTATCACCAGTCTCACAATATTTATAAAGTTTTTCATAAAGTGCCAACTGCTGGAGTCATGTGATCATATGAGAACCTCAGCTTTTTTTACTCTGCATGGTGGTGGAGAAAAGCTTGAAAATATGATTACCAAACAGTTTAAAACCCCAAAGATACACAAACAGACTGTGATGCTGTATGGAATATGGGAGACACTTTATGATATTGTTGATACCGATTTTACAAAATTGCAAGGAATCTTACCAGATATGCCATGTAAGGTATCTTTGACAATGTTATGCTTTGCCAAGTATGATGATCTTGTTTATGTGTCTGTATTACCTTTATATTGTGAGTTATAGATATGTATGGTATTTCTGTATTTCCAAACTTGTGCTGTGTTTCTGGGTGACACCCCCAGACTGCCTAGCCTGTTCGATGGCCCATCAAGGGTCATCAGCTGTAAAATGAAACCATTGAAAGGAGCTAGGGGATACACCTGATGAGTCAGCAAGACATGTAGGGACATGCCAATGAACAGAACTCTAAGGCCCTGTCTACGCTGTCAGCTTTCTGTGCTGTAACTCCCGAGGTGTACACGCTGCCAAGCCACTTAATGCCAAGCCACTTAATGTGCAGAAACTGCGCAGTGACAGCACTTTAAAATAACCACCCCAATGAGAGGTGTACATCTTTCTGCGCTGGGGCTACAGCGCTGCGGTGCCAGTGTAGACACCCTGGTCGATTACAGCGCACCGATTGGCCTCTGGGAGGTGTCCCACAGTGCCTGTTCTCGCCTCTCAGGTCATCGGTTTGAACTCTACTGCCCTGCCCTCAGGTGACCAACTGTCACCCCTACCCCGTAAATTACTCTGGAATTTTGAAAGTTCCCTTCCTCTTTGCTCAGTGATGCGTGCAGCGGTCTCAGAGCATCTTTCCAGGTGGTCATGATGGCTCCACGCACCAGGTGATCCCCCGCTTGGAGCGATGCCGAGCTGCTGGACCTCATCAGCATTTGAGGAGAGGAGGCTGTCCAGTCCCAGCTGCGCTCCAGCTGTAGGAATTATGATACCTATGGACAGATTTCACGATGCATGACAGAAAGGGGCCATGACTGGGACACACTGTAGTGCAGGGTCAAAGGGAAGGAGCTGCAGAACGCCCACCACAAGGGATGGGAGGCAAACTGCTGCTCTGGTGCTGCGCCCACGAGCTGCCGGTTCTACAAAGAGCTGGACATGATACTCGGCGGAGACCCCACCTCCACTGTGGATACTTTGGTGGCTTGCATGCCACTCAAGAGTGGACCGAGCCAGGAGGAGGAAATCTTGGACGAGGATATGGAGGGGGAGGGGGACCCAAGGGCAGAGGATGACTCGGAGGTCAGAGATGCAGGCAGCCAGGAGCTCTTTTCTACCCTGGAGGAGCCTAGCCAGTCACAGCAGTCAGAGCTTGGCGAAGCGCAAACAGGAGAGGAGGCCCCTGGTAAGTGGATTTGATTTTGGGAATCGCTGAAGTGAGTTGTTGGGGGCAGGAGGGTTGCAGAAAGCAGGCTTGTCCCCACCTCATGCCTAGTCTGAGCAGTGGAACAGGCTGTTGTTTGACTCCCTCACTTCATGGGAATCTCCCTCGGAGATCTCCAGGAAACTCTCATGGCAATACTGGACAATCTGCTCCCACAAGTTCCTTGGCAGAGCTGCTTTGTTTCTTGCCCCATTAACGGTAACTTTCCTGAGCCACTGTGCCGTCACGGCAGGGGACACCATTGCTGCACACAGGTGAGCCACAGAGGGGCCCGGGCGGAAGCTGCAGTCTTGGAGAAGACCCTCCCTTGATTCCCTGCTCACCCTCAGCGGTGAGATATCTTCCATACTGATCACATCCTGTGGAAAATGTGGAGACAGGAATGATTATCAGGCCCCCCTTCCAGTGCTGCTCTCCCCAAGAGCCACGTGCCCAGTGTACAGCAGGGTCTGGGAAGAGTGATTTACCCTGCTGCTGTGACTACTCACCATTTTGGGGGTCTTGTGGCTCATGTGTGCTTGCCTGGGGTCAGCCAGTTAGTGACAAGTGTGTGAGTACTGGCTGTGTTTTAAATCACGGAATCAGTGTTCTGTGTGTTGCGAACAATACTGCCTCTGTAAAATGTTGCATTTAAACTTTACAGAGATGACCTGGGGAGCCCAGCCTCCCTCTTTGTTATCGGCAGCTAAATGGCTGCACAGAATTAGAAAGCGGCCAAGAAGAACTAAGAGGACTTTCTGCGTGATGTTATGATGAACTCCGCCACTGAGAAACAGGAATTGGTGGTGGGACAATGAGAAGAGGGACCAAAAGGAGAACGCGGTATGCCAGAATGAAGGGCTCTTAACAGTTATGGAGCGCCAAGCGGACATGCTCCAGGTGATACTAGGTCTGCAAACTGAGCAGCTCCGTGCCTGCCCTCCCCTGCAGCCGCTGTCACAAAACTCTTTCCCATCCACGCCCTCCACACCACCAACACACTCTTATCAACCTCCTGGCTCCAGTCTATACCCGCGGCATTCCACTCCTCCCACATCACAGTGCAGCACTACAGACTCCCAGTACCCACTGCACTCAACACCCGTCCCTTTGCAGTTTGGCCCTGCTGAAGTACAGCACCCGCTGCATTGTATTCCAAAGGAGAAGGTTGGATATGATCCCTGGACATACACAAATCTTTAGCCATCTTGGGAGCCCTCCTCCTCCTGGGACATTCCCTTCCCCCATCCCCCGCACTGCTGATGGGTTTTTTTGTTTGACTCTCTCCTCCGGTTGTTGGTTTTTAATAAAAGAATTGTGTTGGTTTGAAAGCAATCTTTATTCTATTAACTGAAAGCAAAAAGAGCCCTGTAAAGCAGACTAGCCTGTGTTAATGTCTGTGAAATGCCCACAGTGATCCACAAGCGCCTGGAGAACCATTGAGAAATTAACCCTTGCAATTAACGTATTCGGTGGCTAGGTTATCTGGTGCCAGAACTGGAATATGCGTGCCATCTATCACCCCTTCGCAGTTAGGGAAGCCCATTTGTGCAAAGCCATCTACAATGTCATGCACATTGTCCAGAGTCATGGTCTTTTGGAGCAGGATGCGATTAATGGCCCTGCAGACTTCCGTCAACATGAGTCCAACGGTAGACTTTCCCACACCGAACTGGTTAGCTACCTATCGGTAGCAGTCTGGAGTAGCCAGCTTCCATAGTGCAGTCACCATGTGCTTTTCCAATGGCAGGGCAGCTCTCATTCTCGTGTACTTGCACCATAGGACTGGGGCGAGCTCATCACACAGTCCCATGAATGGTTTCAGAGTATGGTTTCATGAATGTGGCTTTCCTCATCCGAAAGTTCTGTAGCCACTGCTTGTCATCCCAGACATGCATCACAATGTGATCCCACCATTCAGTGCTTGTTTCCCAAGCCCAAAAGCAGCGTTCCACTCTGGTCAGCACCTCTGTGAATGCCACAAGGAATCTCATGTTGTAACTAGTACGTGTGGTGAGATCAATGTTGTACTCCTCTTGCCTTTGTAGTTTAAGGAATAACTCCACTGTCACTCATGACGTGTTGGTCCGAGTGAGCAGCATACTGGTCAACAGTTCAAGATCCATTCCTGCAACCCGAAGAGGCAAGGTGTGCAGTACACAAACGTTTGAAAGATGGCGCCAAATGTGGACCGAAGCACAGGGATTTCTGGGATGCGAAGTAATCCATCATGGGGCATTGGGACAGGATCCAGAATGCCCCATGACCCCCCTCCATCTTCCCATAACTCTTAGCAGCAGAAGAGGAAGAGATGCCCTGTGGGATAGCTGCCCAGAGTGCACCGCTCCAAATATTGCTGCAAGTGCCACAAGTGTGGACACGCTATTGCGCAGGCAGCTGACAGTGTGAACACACAACAGCGGTTTCCCTTCTGCGCTCTCTGAGCGGCGCAGTAACTCCACCAGTGTAGACATACCCTAAGGCTTTTCCGTGCCATGTGCTGTGCAGCTTGAGTTTGGGACAAAGGAAGTACAAGCTCCATGACGCTGCTGCCTTTTATATTCTTTTGACATCTCCATTTTGTCTTCATTCCTGCTTCTTACCTCTGGAGTAACTTTTCTACAAATGAAGCTCGGAACAAAGGAAAGAATGAACCATCCAAGCTGTGGATGTGTTCCAGAGGGACTTCCAAGCCAGCAAACTCTCCAGTACTGCTAAGAACCTGATATATGGGCTTTGAAGTCTCTGTATGTATCTCAATGCTTTATCATTTAACAACTCTCTTCTTGTTCTTTCTTTTTCCTTATAATAAACCTTTAGTTTTAGACACTGTAGCATTGGCTGGCAGTGTGGTATTTTGGGTAAGATCCAAACTAATATTGACCTGGTAATGTAGCTGCTCTTTTGGGGTCAGGAGAACATTTTGTATATGCGAGCAGAGTTTTTAAATAACTTCTCACTGTACTGGACCTAGGTGCTGATTGGGAGTCAGAGAACTGGAACGCAAGAAAGGGAACTGTGTGATTTCTTTTTTCAGCTTCTCTATAACCAGTGTGGGGGATCAGAAGCACAATTTGTAACTGGTTGGTGAGTTTAACTTCAGTGTTAACTACCAGTTTTGGGAGTATCTGCTCTCCCTTTTGCAGCCTGCCCTGACCGTGGCATTTTCATTGAGGGCTGCCCCAGGAACCCCACGTCAAACAGAGCCAAAGCTTATTATTTTTAAAACTATTGAATTTAATATTTAAAGATATTGAAGCCAGTCTAAAAATTTTGAATGCTTGGGATTGGCAATGCTGAAGTTTTTCATTTGTAATATGGGGACAGTAATACTTACCAATGTCATAGGGTATTGTAAGCATTAATTAATTAATATTTGCAAAGTACTTTGAGTAGGCAAAATGCTTGGTAAGAGCCAATTATTAAGTTATCAAACACCACATTAAAATTAGGAATGTAAAATGTTACCCGGTTAACCGGTTAACCGGTAGTCTTACCAGTTAACCAGCTGTAACTGTTAACCTCGGGTTGGCTGGCCCCAGTGGCCCCACGCCACCCCGGCCGGAGCAGGTCCAGCTGCGCCGCCTGGCTGGAGCAGGCCCAGCCCCAGTCCCAGCTGCGCCAGCTGGATGGGCCCTAGCTGCCTAATCAGTTAATTGTTTAAACGAAATATTTTTAATAGTTTAAACAGTTAACTTTTAAAACGGTATTTACATCCCTAATTCAAATGTTCCATGTGTCAGAGAAGCCCACTAGGGGAAGAGCAATCAACAGAATTATTAGGAACAAGACAATGCCTATTTACCATTGTTTTTGTAGAGCTCTTTAAGCCTTTGATGTTGGGCTCTTTTACATCTAGCTGTGAATTTCCTTGCTTGGATGGGCTTTTATGAGGCAGTGTTATTTTCTTGCTCTCTTTGGTTTTAAACATTTAATATAATATCTGTGTGCACAAGACAGGGGGTGGGGTGATGGAATTATAAATATGACTATTTGTGTATATAAACAGATCCTATAGGGAGGGACACATTTGAAATGCATAGAGTGATATTGTATAGATCAGTAATGTTGCCATCTGTGTTCTATATAGTCTATGACAGTATATACTCTACCTGCTTGTTAGGAGGTTGCTATTTTCGTATTTGGGGTTGGGAGGGAAATGTGTAGGAGGTCTAAAGTGTTCCTTTCGGTTAGTCATAAGAGTGAGCTAGGACTCCCATGTCTTAGTCTTAAGTCCGCAACTTGCTCACTGTTTGACCTTTAGCTAATTACTGTGGCCCTGATCCTGCAGTCTTCTCAGTCTAGGCAAACTCTTGCACCCCCTTGAAGCCATAGGTCTTGTTTGGGGGGTATGCAGGGTGTTGCCTCAGGCAGGCATGGAATTTGGTCCTTATCTGTAGCCCCGTTGGCTTGGATGGAGATGCCCCAATAGAAGTCAAACTACACCTACGCTTGAAGCCCTATTGATTTCAAGGATGTAAGGTTCTGCCTGGGCATAGGGGCATTTTTTATACTTCACTTTACCCAGCTCTAAAAGGGGTACCCTATTCCTCACTCCCAGAGGATGGAATGAAGTTTTAACAAATGGCTGCACACGCAAAGCCCCTCTTAATCAGTGGATCTCAAGGCACTGCAATTGATTTTTGCAACAACAAAATCCTTTTACGAGGCTAATATGGAGATAAAAATACTGGCGTCAATACTACAATCAAGGCAAACAAAAATCTATGTGTTATCTGTCCGATCTCTTCTGCTCAGCCCTTCAATTCTCTTTACCAATAGCATTTAATTAAACGAGCAGAGGAGACTTTGCCCAGCGCTGTTGTCCAGGGCAAATGCGTGCCTTTCCCAGTGCAGAGTGGCTCCATTCAACAGAGCGAAGTTCTGCTTTACACCTTTTTTGCAGAGCTCATCGCTGCCTCTTGCAGTGAGTTATGCGCTCCTGTAGGCTACAATGTGTCAGTTGTTATAAAATCTGGGGGGAGGAGCCAGCCTGCGTGACGTGAGGAGAGCTCAATTCAAGCCTGCAGTAAAAAGCAGGGCTGTGCACAAGCTCCAGGGGAGTGAGCAAATGCATTTCCAGCGGGCAAACTTCTATCTCTGGGTTTTAATCCTCTCGGCTCGTCAGACGTGCTGAGGGGTGGGGGTGTGAGGAAGCGAAATGAGAGCCCCTTTTGCAACCTGACCTTCTTGGATTAAAGCCAGGGCTTTCCTTGCTTGCTTTGGGTTTGACTACATGCTGCGAAGGAGGAGTCCTTGCGTGTGTGTGTTGTTGTGCTAGGCTGCTGCTAAACTGTGATTAATATATATATTTTTAAATCGCTCTGAAGATTTGGGTGCAGCTCAGATTCCCCCACCCCCGCTCCCACCTTTTAGTATTGTTTCCACAAGGGCAAGCTCCCAAGGTTCCTTTCTGGTGCTGCAGCCCCTGGGTTGTTGCAAATGAAGGGAATTCTTTTTGCAAAGGGAGAGAAGGAGGGATTTTTATCTTTGCAGCAAAGTGAAGCACACACGCTTGAAAAGCTGCGAAACTGACTCTCTGTGATCAAATTGAGCGGAGCAGACGGGGGGACTTTAAAAAAAAAAGAGAGAGAGAGAGAAAGGATCCTGGGATCTTTTAGATCTTTCAAAAGATGTCATCTCAAACTAAGTTCAAGAAAGACAAAGAGATCATAGCAGAATATGAAACTCAAGTAAAAGGTTAGTGAACGCTTTACCTTTTTGACTCCCTCCCCGCCCTTCCCTCCTTCTGTTTCTCATTGTCAAATCTTCTTATGCATCAATAATCTTATTGTGAAAATCCTGGATAAGCAGCCCAAGCCCGGATTGTTTTATTTTCTGCTTTTGGCCATACAGAGAGAACGAGCGGTTTGGAGTGTGGATTATCCGATGGATGGGTAGTAAAAGCTGCATTGCAGTTGTAGGAAAGCTATATGGCTGGCTTTAGGAGTGTCAGTTTTAGTAAGATCCATACTTCCTCTTCTTGATGGTGATAAATCAGTCTAAAGCCATTTTGATAAATTTCACCTGCCTCAGATAAAGTAAAGTCCTTTTCTAGGTGGCTATGAATATGTATGCATCAATCAGTTGTATACATAAAGCAGTTGACATTTAGTATGTATTCTGTAGGCAAAGATGTATACCTCCCACATACAGCATTTTCAGAGATATTCAGCATATTCATATTAACAAATATTGAGGTATAAGAATACTATCTATTCCATGCAGTAATATTTAGGATATATCTTAATACTACTAAAACCAAGGATGTTTAAATGTAGGACTGGCACTCCATCCTTAGCTCCCAGGTCACACAATATTATGCCTAGGCATCGTGGTAGAACATATGTTGCACACACCCTCTGCTGTGAAACCTCTGCAATAATAGGGTGGGTTCTGCGTGGAATTTCTGGCATCAGTGTATGTATTTATTCCTGATTCAGTAGCTCTGCGTTAATGTAACGTCATTTGTGTCCTTCCTCCCTTCTTTTAAACAAATATTTAAAAAAATAATAATTCTCATTGAGAAATTAAGGCCCAGTGCCTGGATGACCTTTTAATCTGCAGATTATTGACACGATAGATTGTGCTGTCTGGTGTGGAACCAATATCAATGTCTACTTATGGCTTTCTTTAATCTGTGGACTATTGACAGGATAATCCAAAGAGCTGTTACGGTCTGTTGTGTTTGCATGCTCTCACCATCTGCTGATAGGCACCAATTCTGTGGACTCTTGACAGAAATAAAATCACTGGGAAATTCTGGATGTGAAGTCGATAGTGAGCAAGTGCTATGCATTAAAACGGAATGGTCACCTTCATTTTTTTTTTTTTTTTTAAAGTGATAACTTTCCCATGAAATTAACAGTTGAGACCCGGATCCTGCAAACACTTAATTCATGTTCTTAAGTTTATGGGCATGAGTATTCCTTTTGAGTTCAGGGGGGCTACTTGCATGCATAGGGTTAAACACAAGTGCAAGTGTTTTGCAGGATCAGGATCTTAAAGGGTAAATGAGATTATTGATTTATTTTTGGAAGTAAATAAATAAAGTGTACCTTATTTTTTACATTCTGGTAATGTAGGCCCTGATCCTGCAAATACTTTTGCAAGTGACTTTATGCCTATGTGTAATTCCATTTAATTCAATGGACTACTTGTGGACATAACAATTGTGAGTAAGTGTTTTGCAGGATCAGGTCCCTTAAGGCAGACTGCTCTATTTCTAAATTTTACAGATAAAATGCAATAATAAAAAAAAATTCCTGAGTTGAGACCACTGAATGCCAAATTTCAGGCACTGAGCTTATTTTTATTACAGCTGGATTTATAATGGAAAAGTTGGCATCTTCTAGTCTAACGACAGTACAAATGGCTCCGGTGTAGTGAAAGGAGGGGTGGATGGCTGTGTGTGTGAATAATTGCACATGAATAATCTGTGTTTTGTGTATGGTTTTATTCTGACTGTTAAAAACATGATTTTTAATACAGGGCCTCATAATTGCTCTATTAATTGTTCTTGGATATCCTGGAATTCTGTCAGAGAACTCCTTAATTTTGTTCATAGTACCATCATTATAATAATCTGTAACTTGGATTATTTTTGTTGATGGCAAAAAACTCTTGCGCTTGCAATTTTAAACTATTCATTGTTAATGTGTTTCCATTTAAAGAAAATCCAGATTATATAGATGGAAGATTATATGGAACAGCTCCCATGACCCTATAATAATTTTTTGTTATATAGAAATTCCATATTTCGCTGTTTCTAAATCTCTGGTTAAAGGAGAAGCCTTGTGTAGACTGTTTATATTAGCAGAGTTAAAAAACGTAAAACTGTGTGAAATGCCTCAATGAGGGAAGACTTGTGAACACTTAAAGTAAAAACTTTATTTATTTTATTCTCACTAAGGGTCAATTAGCTTGTGTCAGTTTCTTCTTGAATTCAGCCATATCTCCCTCCCCAGATACATCATTTAAATTGAACTGCTGCTTGGATGGCTCAAACCAGTGCCAGATGGGAAGGATTTTGAGGAGGGGGTTGTCAGTTGATTTTGTGCCATTGTTTACTCTCTTTTGCATTTCAGCCTTTTGTAGCCAGTTTTGAAGAATGATAGAACAGTCACAACATATACTGCTCGGTGCCAATTACCTTTCTCCTCATGTATAATTTGGGCAAAGTGATGTTATTGCACCCTGCAGTTAAGCAGATGAAATTCTCTCTTAGCCTACGAAATCTCTCTGCTTTAAAAGGGAGGGAAGGGTTTGCTTTTATTTCTGAAGAGTGACCCATGCTTATACAGTGTTTTTTTTTTAAAGATGGATTGGGCCAAATGTGGCCCCTGCTTCTACCCCTCCACCGCTGACATCACTAGGGCTGTGGGAGGATTAACTGAAGATGGGGTAATGGGTTACTCTTTCCAACAAGTTTTTCCATGAATATCTCCATACCCTTTTGTGGTGTGTGATTAGGTTCAAAATATTAATTTGCCATGATTGTTCATTGTCTGACTTCAACAAAATGGAAATGTTGAAGCTGTAGGATCACTGGCACTGGGGCTGTACTCATGGAATGTATTCTCCTTTGATGGCCTGTTTCATCAGAGCAATCGGGACTTGGGCCAGGCCACTTTTCTGGGTGGCAACAACAAAGAACAGAGGCTCATTTTACCCATTGAGTTGGGATAATTTTCTTAAGTTTATTCCATTCTTACAGTGCCTTTTGTAGTAACGGAAAAGTCTGTTTTCTGATACAACCACCTGATCTATCCTTTAATCTGACTGTATGTTAATTTATGCGTTGCTGAAGATTGCAAACAGTGAGGAGAGAGGATTTGTTTAGGACGATGCCAAAGCATATGACTAGGACTAACAAGATGAAATTAAGAAAAGGGGAATGTACACAGTGGGTCTGGTTCTGGTTCACCGCTGCCCCACTGCAGGTTTATGCTGGCATGATTCCTGTGAAATCAGTGGAGTTACCCCTGTATAAAACTGGGGCTAGGATGACCAAATCAGGGCCAGAATTTTGTATCAGCAGAAACTTCCTAGCAGATGCATTTTGGCTGGTGAGTCGTCTCCACAGGCAGTGGTGGGAGCTCCCTTGGTTGAGACATTTAAAGAAAAAAAAGTCTCATAGATTGGGCAAAACACTAGAAAGTGTACTGTAGGGAATAATTGTGCACTGATGGCCTTCCCCACTCTGGCAGGATGGATGTTCTCAACTTTGGGGGTCATGACCTCCTCTCCTTCCTCTCTTCCCCAGTGTCAGGGGGTTGGGGTCACTCTGCCCTTCACATGGTGCTCAATGGTCAGACTAGGGGTACAATCCTGGCTTTATTGAAATCCGTGGCAGAACTCCTGCCAAATGCATTGTGGCAAGGACTTCTATAGAATCAGAGCGGTCCCTTCTGGCCTCTAAAATCTGTGAAATGTATGGGTCCAGTACGGAAAAGCCTGGGAACTCCTGGAATAGATAAACCAGTCCGTCTTTCTCTTAACTGCTGTGGTTCCACGAACAGAATGGCTACTTGCATTGAATGGCAGTGCTCGCAAGGCTGAGCTTTAAAACAAAGCCAGCCTTTAAGAGGGAAAAATTATGCTTGCGCAGGAATGTTTATTTAATTGTCTTTGATCATGTTTCATAATTGTGCACCCAAATGGTGGTGTAGTTTAGAGCTCCAGATGTTGAGCACCACTGTGCAGAATACAGCAAGGCCTGTATAGGGAAGCCTGAGTTCCTCCTTCAAGGGAGGGCATGTTCTGTGAATATCACGCACCTCCTACATGAACAGAACGGAGTGAGGTGCTTTGGATTCCAGCAAATGGTGCTCTAATGTGCAGGATTTATCAGTGTACATTTATGGTGCAAACAAGTTCCTTCACTAAAGCCATGATGGCAGCCTTCCAACATCTGTTTTCTCTGTCTCTTTCTCCTTCCCCTTTGTGATGATCAGATCTGTAACCAAACTTCCCCCATGTCTCAGTGTGTTCAGATCCATGTATTTGGTTCAGGCCTATCTATATCTGACGTATAATCTTTGCAGTTATTAATCCAATTTGGCTCTCCTCCAAACCTGCACTACCCTTTTGAAGGCAATGGGCTGCATGGTTGTAAGCTTGAGGAGAACTGGCCTTCTGTTTTTCCTTCCAGCTAGCCTAGGTCTTGTCTACAAAATCTCCAACGAATGACTAAAATGGAGAAAACTAGTAAGAGAAAGAGACTAATGGAAACAAAATTCTGGCATTGAAACAGCTGGCACATGACTATAACAGGAGAAAATTGAAGAAGCATGTCTCATTATGGAGAAGAGGCCTGAATTCTGAACACAGGGCTACAAAGTGTTCCAAAAGTCTAGATCAAAAAAGTGGGGGAGAGCAGAAAAAATTCACACATTTATTTCCACCTGGGGAGAGAGAAAAGGAGTTTGCTGTACTGGTATGTTAAAATTCCACCTCCCAAGAAAAGACCCATGATCCATGCAGGGAGGGTGATTACTGGCACGTACAACATCAGTTTATTATAGAGGAAGTTTCTGAGACTTGTAATACAATGGTGACCAAAATTATGGCTATATTAATTGGTAGTTTTCTCATCCAATGTGTCAGAGGCCAGAATGGAGAGAACCTAATTCCCACCTCTTTAACCCATTAACAAGATGGGGATAACTAGGCTAGAAACAGCAACCCCTCTTGGTGAAGAGACCACCATGTGATTATATATGGTATCTCAAAAATCAGAACGGTTTACTTCGAAAAACAAAACCCATGATTCCAGACAGGTCATTGCATGTTGCATGCATGTTAATGTGCGTGGATGTTGCTGCTAACAGCAGTCACTTTAGTAGGCTAGATGCATATCATGGAAGCTGCCTTTAGCTGAGATGAGAAAAAGGGACGAATATTAAAACACTAAAATTGACTTGGTGGGGAAAATATGTGATCTAAACATCGCAACACAATACATCAGGGAAAAGCTAGGTGCAATAAAGAAAAACAAAAATGCTTACCAGAGAAAAAATCACCGGCATACTGAAAGAGATAGAGAGGTTGGAGAAACACAATGAATTTTAACAGTAACCCTAGCTAGCAATAGTAGAAACAATGTAGATGAAAGCCAAACCGTACTTCCAGTGAGGTTACTAGGGAATTTTGCCTTTGATTTCAATGAGAGTGGGTTCAAATCCAAAGCTTTCTAAGGTGTGCAGTTAGTTGAAGAGGAACTGAAAGAATAAAAGATCGGAATAGGTGTGGAAGTGACGCAAGATGTAAACAAACTGGAAAGAGCTCAGAGAAGAGGGAGAAATGGTTAGTGTGCTGGCTGGTTTGATTTGAGGAAAGATTAAAAGAGCTGAATACCAACTAAAGGGAGCGTGGGGGGATGTGATCATATTTCTAACTAGAAGGTAATAAAGCTCTGAAATAAGCTCGCCCCCCATTTCTCCCTACCCCCACAGGGGTTGTAGAATCCCTCATCACCAGAGGTTTTTAACAACAGGTTGGATATCAAGGATGGTCTAGGTTTACTTGGTCCTTTCTCAGTCTGCGGCCTGCACTTGATGACTTGTCCAGGTCCCTTCCGCCCTTCATTTCTATGATTCGGTCTACAAATACCTGACGGGTAATAAACACAGAGGATGGAGAGGAATTATTTAATGGAGTTTGAGATGGTTGGACTATGGATAATGGGAGGAAACAAAGGAAAAAGAGCATTTAGGCTGAATATCAGGAACCTTTTCCTGACAGTGAGATTTCAGTTGTCCAAAGCCCCACTACTGTGCCATTTCAAAAATAGACTGGACAGAGCACTAGATAATATACTGAACTGTGTGTGCGGTCTGACGAACTGAGCTCTGCCTCGATTTTGGTCTTGAGCAATTTGCTTGCAGTGACAATCAGCTCTGCCCAGTCTCCAAATAAGGAATATGCATCACTTATGTCCCATTTGAGGGCTGAAATGGGATTAAAGTGATATGTAGTCCTTGGATGCAGGGGTGATTTTTCACCCCTAATGTCTGTGTGTGGCTGGCTGGCTGGCTGTCTCTCTCTGGAGAATGAGGATAGTTATATTTACTTACCTCATGGTGGAAAGGGGGTGGTTGTGAAGATTAGTCAATACTTGTTCCACACTGTTGAAGATATAAGGTAGTTATATACATATACAGATAGGTATGTTACTAGTAGCATTATTATTACTGGGGGTGATGCAGGGGGTTAGGACTAGGTGACCTAAAAGGTCTTTTCCATTAGTAATGTCTATGCAGTTGGATAAAATGGACATACTGGATGATAATATATGGCTTGTATTTCTATGATGCCCATAGCTGAAGGGTCCCAGAGGGCTGTGTTGGGGAAATTGCTCTTAGATCCTTAGGACTCTCTTGTTTGGGGTGTCTCGCCTCTCTTGTTTTCTGTGCAAGAAGAGGCATAATCTGTAGTGCTTTCAGTATGCTGATGAAACTCAGCTTTGTCCGTATCTTGACTGGTTCAGGAGAAGCAGTGGGGTCCTTTACCTAGTGTCATCTGAAGACGGGAGCATGGCTGAGAGTGAGCTGTCAGTAGATCGATCCAGATACAATGGATGTGATGCTGTGAGGCTGGGAGAATGCAGAGATACAGCAGAAATTACATTGACCCCCCATGACTGATGGTGTGTGCCTGCTGGGTATTGCCAAGGTTCATAATTTGTGTGTCTAGTTAGACAGACAGCTGCTGCTGAACAATAAAGTAACAGTTGTGGCCAGCGTGGCACACTTCCACCTGCACTTGGCTGGAAAGCTTTGGGCTCTTCCCTTCAGATTCAGATCTCACTACCCTTGTCCATACTTTTGTCATTTCACGATTAGACACCGCAGTGACGTTGCATCTTAAATCTCCTTGGCAGGTGAAACCATCTGGATGAGGGGAATGTCTTAGCAAGAGCATGACACAGCACTCACTGATCTGCACTGCTTTGCCATTTGACTTCTGGCTAGGGCTTAAGATGTTGGTTTTGATCTGAAAAGCCTAAATGGCCTGGAACTCTCCCTACCTGAATGACCACCTCTCTCCATGTGCCACAGTGCCCCAGCTATAATCCACAGAGACATTCAAGCTAGAACTCCCTCCATATACAAGAGAGCGGTCTGCATGTTCTCCATGAGGTGCTCTCATGGGGGCCGCTTGACTATGGAATTTACTCCCAGCTGGTTCAAAATAAGCAGACTTTGTTGAGCTCTTGGAGAGGAAGGGAGGGTAGAGAAAATAGGAGAGGGTGTGTGGCTGAATGGGGTATTGGTTAGTTTGTGATTGCTTGGTTCCCACTGGGTGTCATTAAGGAGGGGGTGAGGCTGAGTTGGAGGCTCTGTTATGATCTGTGTATGATCATCAGTGATGGCAGGTAGAGCTATGGATATGTGCCCTTTTATTTTAGAAATAAATAAATAAATTCTGTTTGTCTGCCTTTTGTCAGGCCATCTGTCCTTTGGCTGTCCATAATGGTCTGTGTCTGCTTTCAGGACCTTTCTTTCTCACCTCTCTGGAACACTCAGCACTACTGCCAGGCCATTTTCTCTCTTTGTGTCCTCTGCTGTCAGTTAATGGGTCTGAGGCCCTTACTTTTTACATTCTGCTGCTGCCCTACATCCCTTTTCAGTTGCCAGAATATGAGAGATGGGCCTAGAATAGCGCCAGGAAGCTTCTGTTGGTATTCTTCAGACTTGTTTTCTGGATACACATTTCAGGATGCAAGCTTTCTTCTTTGCATTTCCCAGATTTTTCAGAGGCAAGAATGGATACATTAAAAATAAATGCTAATCAAGCTATAGGTGCATATTTATTACATCCCTGTTAAAGCTACTTGTACAATACAGGAGATCCTCCGATGTACAGTTTAAAATGAGCATTTTCAGACATAAAATTTTAATTGGTCTGTCTGGCCAGAAAGATAAATAAATGTCTCTTCAGCCTCATTACTGTCAAATGAATGATTTGTTGTTTTAAATGTGGCAAAACTAACTACTTTTAATTATATAAATGCAAACGTGGATGATTCAGTGTTATAAATCTTGCAGGGAATTAGGCATCCTGGTGATAGCACTGTTTAATTTGAAACTGCTTGCTGGGGCTTCTGCTAACCCTGGCAAAATACAGGTCAGCAATACCCTGTTGGTCACTGTTGAAGCTGAGACCCCACAATGCTCTTTCATCTCCTTGTTCTGCTGTCTGTCTGGAAGCTGAAGAGCATCCTCCTTGACCCATGGCTGTGGGAGATCTTCTTTCACTGGTGGCTTTGGCTCCATTGTGGAAGAATTGCTTGGGGCTCATCTCTTGTACATTGAGGGCTTTTAACAATTACTATATGAATTGGGGGTAAACCCAGCATTTTAGTGGCATTAGCACGTGAAAGTGATTTCTGCGTGAAGAGGGCCTGCAGAATCCAGGGCCGCCAAGAACCAAAGCATCCTCTTAATTTTCACTGGAGAACTGCACTTAAATTTTACATTGTAGCAGCTAATCCCTTCCCACTGGTCCCACTTTGCTCAGGAAATGTAGAGTATTTCGATATGAAAAGATTCTCAGTGTTAGCAGCCATAGTTGAGAAATGACAGGTTGCCCTAAACCCAGCACCTGCTCAGAAGGCCAGTTGGGTTGTTGTTCCAGGCCTAAATTCATCCTGCCAAACTCTGGCATGTTAATGTGTATGGATACCACCATCCTATTGCCAAACCTGACTTTGGGTGTCGTAGATACTCCGGCTGCAATTTGTACTGATTTGTAAACTAAAGTGAAATGGGAAGGGGCCAACAATTGTCTGCCTGGATGGAACCAAGAGATCTCACATGGTGGGCTTCTCTGATGTGACTGAATGAAAGTTTGCTCCATCATATAGGCTGGTGGGAACTATTTTATTTATGGGGCCAAATTCTGCTTTTGGATATACATATGCAATTCCCATTGATTTAACTGCCATATGTTACCAATTTTGCTGTAAAATCTAAGGGCCACAGCCCCCATTGGCCTGGGACAGCGAACTGCGACCAGTGGGAGCTGTGATTGGCCGAACCTGCGGATGCGGCAGGTAAACAAACCGTCCCAGCTCACCGGGGGGCTTACCATGGTGGATCGCGGGCCAAAGGTTGCCGATCCCTGGCATATAGGATCCTTTGACTTCAAGAGAGCTTTGCTGATGTTTACCAGCTGAGACCCAGGCCCTGAGTCTGGTGTGAGAGTAGACTTTGTGAATCCGATCCAGGTTGTGAGGCCTGGCATTCAGACATCAAAATGGACAAACAGTGTCTCCTTTTCAGTTAATACTTTTTCTTGTGGGGTGTGGATTATTATTTTTTTTTAATCTAGGTCTGATGACTTGGTCCAGGCACATGGGTTTTGCATGAGAGAAAAATCTACCGACTGAGAAGGCTGTGTGTGCAGAGCAAAGCACTGCTCAGGAGACTGAGAGAGAGTAGTGCACTTCTATGATCATAATAAAGATTAATTGATGCTCTCTAATGGAAACAAATTGAATCTATCATAGATGCTTCCTGTTAAACTAACATCTAGAACACTTGTGCATGAAGGCCAGGATAGTTCAACTAAATCAGCAAGTTCTGGGAAACAACTAACCATCAGAAGCCATTTATGTTTATCTTCAGGATAGAGGCTAAATGGACACCCAGTGAAATACCCTTGGAGCGGGCTTCTTTCATTTAGCCGTTGGGAGGAGTTGAACAGGGCAGCTGGCATCCTACAGGAAACGACGGGAAGAGTAGTGTGTGCGCGCATGCGGGAGAGTTTGTGGGAGAGTAGGCTTTGGGAACAAAGCTGTGCATGTTTCATCTTGTTGCCAACGGGGTGCTGTTTGCACAGGGGCATGGAGTGTTTGTCTCAGAACCATGTTATTCAGTTGTCTTGTAGACCAGTGGTTTTCCACCTGTGGTCCACAGACCCCTGGGGGTCCGCACAGTCTGTCAGATTTCCAAAGGGGTCTGCACCTCCACTTAAAATTTTTTTAGGGGTCTGCAAATGGCAAAAAGGTTGAAAACCATGGTGGTAGGCTAACCTGAGGCATAGTCTAAGGCTCCCCTGCACTGCAACTCTTATTTGGCCAGGACACCCTGGGTTATAGGCAAGATCATGTCCTCACCACGGTTCAATTTGCCTGCGTGTGATGGGATCAAGCCCCGATTCAGCCAGGACTGTAATACAGTTATAAAAGTTTGGCCCTATGAGCACAGGGAGGACCCAAAAAGTATTATAACACGGCCCAGTCACTACCATGTTATACATGATGACCAGTAAATTTTGCTAAGCCATCATGGCTCAGACTTCAAAAAATGGGAGCCTAAAGTTAGTCTCCTTAAGGCCATATTTAGGCTTTTGGCTAAGAGGCCTGATTTTCAAGAGGGCAAAGAACTCCACTGGGAGCTGCTGGGTGCCAGGATGCCTGCCTGTACCTGATTTCCAGAAGGTTGCGATTTTAATTTATTTTAAAAAACAGCAATTTTTTTTCCACAAATACCTCCTTCCTATAATATGTATTTCTTTAGTTCTTTCCATTCCAGGATCGTCAGACACTTCACAAACGATAGTGAATGAAGCCTCCCATATTGCTGTAAGGTCGGGAAGTGTTACCTTCATTTTCACAGATGAAGAAACCGAGGCACAGAAATAGGTTAAGTGACTCGCCTGGGGCACACGAGTCTGCTATGGAGCTGAGACTAGAACTCGGCTCTCCTGACTCCCAGTCCTGTGCTTCAGCCTTTGCTGCTTCTCCCTGTGACATGCAGTGCATTTGTGCTGGTTGGCTCTGGGTGTCATATTTGAGGTCGTGATGCTCTTCAGCCCGTGATGAAGGAGAAAGAAACCAAAGCCCCACAGAGGTTTAAAATGGAATGCCACCAAATTCAAAGACCGTTAGTGTAACCTGACCGGCCAGAGTAATGGCAGAGGCAGCATTTGAACAGAACTGTACTTTAATCCCTTGGGTGCATATGGAAGCATTTGGTTAAGACCGAAGCAGCTACTTCTCCAGCTGATGACCCTGAGGGAGTGCCTGCTGACGGATGCTGACTCAGCGGTCTTTCCTTCTGAACCCTTCCTTCCCCGTTGAGCTGTTAAAGCAATGAAAGGTTCCTATTTTCATATTCCTCAGCCCCTGCTGCATAGCTGTGAGGTAGAAGATTCCCTCCTCCCCCCCCGCCCAAGACTCAGAAAAGGCCAGGATTTTGTTTTCCCCTCAGGTAAAAATCCAAGTGCTCCTGTTTACTACAATATGCAGTTTAAACCACCACAAGCATTTCTTTCTCTAGCTTACCTTTAAACTTGGACTTGAAGGTTTTGCTTTGCTCTAGGTTGAGAAGCTTTTGTCCCTGAGCTGAGGGACTGTAGTTAGGAGTGGTACACCACAAATATATAACCAGTGTAATCTGTGTATAGACATGCATTGATCCCTGTGAGGCTCTGAGCTGGCCTTAAACCCAGCAGGTCCAATTCTCCCCATGTTGATTTCAGTGGGAGTTTCTTGGACCCTGGCCCAAGAAATGCAGGTTACTGCTTGTGATACCAGGGAAACCAACCCGATTTCCCTTTCTGATGCTTGGGCAGGAGAGAGAAGCTACTGTGTTCTAGGTTCTGTTTCCTACCCTCTGCAGTACTGGGATCCTGATCTGACCTTTTCTCCCACCCCTGCTCCCCTTCCCAGAGCTTGCGGCCGGGCATGTCATAAGACCAGTCCTAACGAGATTTGATCTGCCTGAAAACAGATTCTGTTTACAAAGTCCTGATTTTCCAGATCTGGGAGGGTTTCACTGGCTTGCTAGTTGTTCTAAACCTGCCTACCCTTTGTGTCTATGCTGTGAGGTGGCTGAAGCTGAAGTGTCTGGGGCAATCTGTTCCCTTTGAGGCACTGCAGGGATAAACCCTTGATTACAAGGGTAGTAACTCTCATTTTGCAGTCGTGTATTTTCTGCTGGGAAGGTTGGAAAAAGAAGGGCAAATACCCAGGCTTAATTTTTTTTTTTCTTTTTCAAAATCCCGTTCTGTTTATGCTCTGGGCTTTGCCCTGGTATTCTTGCAGCCTGCCTTTGCTTGGTTCACTTGTGGTGGCGAATAGAAGGATGGGGTGGGTGAGTTGAGGCAGGGATGTGTAGTGCATATGAGTTTGGATGTTGGTTGGATCATTCTCTTAAGCTGATTATTAGCCTTGTGACTGGTTCTACTCAACAGGCGTCAGTAGTAATGGGAAAAGCGGGAACAGCCCACTTAAGGGCAAGGGCATGTGAGAGACGTGTAAGTCTGAGAGAGGGTGTGGCTTTCAGGGTGTAGGATCAGATCTTCCTGCCCATTGGTCTGAGTCAAGATTTTTTTCTCACCAGGATGAATTTCCATCTTATCTGCTAAATTAACAAATATAAAATACTGAATCCAGTCTGAACTGATCTGAACAGCATTGTGGCTGTGGGGCTGGGGGAGGAGGCACCAAATGTGGTGTTTCTCTGGCTGGGTTTTGCTCCAGTTTGCTAAGGGATGTTGGGTGTGTAATATTTAATTTGATTTATAATAAAAATTCCAAGATCCCTGTGCCTCCCACGCCCTATTCACTTGGATGGAAATGAGGGAGTTGTGGGGGGGATTTGTTTCATCACCTGTGAGCTGGGCCCTTGCTGCAGGTAGCTGGAGAAGACCAGCCAGGAGGATTTGGGCCATTATTCCTGAGGTTTGTTAACTCTGTCACGTGGGGAGCTGCCCTCATGGGAGGGGTGGTAAAGCCCTTCCCAAAATACCATAATTTAATGCTGACAGCTTCTCTGTCTGTTAGGTGTCTATTCAGTCTCTGGTGCCTTGTTCTCTCCCAGCCCAGTTTCAGACACGTCTGTGGTATTGTTTCCCTTCACCTATCCACTAGAGATAAGTGTCCACGGTAACCTTTTATTGGACTGGTAGCAGTGACTGTTGTGCTCTGTTGACTCACCTGTGGAGCCTTGTAGGAATGAATGGAGAAGGCCTTCACCGGGTGTATTTCTTCCCCTCTGACAGGTTCTAGTCTCCCTGTGACTTCTTGCAGATGAGATCCTGTTTCGTGTGTGTGTTCAGAAGATGGGGGAGACAGGAGCACTTTAGCATGCAGTATCCTCATGAGTATATGGCTAAGCCACTGATCCACAGCTTCTTTTCTCTTAAACCCATATGTTATAGTCCCATTTGGTTTCCTGGCCTCAGGCAGAGGTACTGTATGGATCAGGATGACAGTGGCATCGGATGAAGTGAGCTGTAGCTCACGGAAGCTTATGCTCAAATAAATTGGTTAGTCTCTAAGGTGCCACAAGTACTCCTTTTCTTTTTGTTCTTGGCTAGATAACTGTAGTGTGCTCTGCTTGGGGCTATTCTTAGAAAAAAGCTGAAGCTTCATAGAGCGTGGAATGGAGCAGCTTCTCCCTTGAGTCAATCCAATTGTTATGAATGGATCCCACTAGCGCCCATTGCTCCTGCGCTTCCTTCTTGTTTAGTCGGAGCACAGGTCACTATGATCTAGCCAGCCAAAATAGCCTAGGCCCCAGCTGTCCACTCCCTGAATGTGCCCTCTTGCTGCAGCTACGGTCAGCTAGGTGGCTTTTGCAGCAAGTTCCTGGCTCTGCAGCACTGGTAGCAGGTGGTCCTCAGCAGAAGCCCCATCATGATGCTGGGAACTGCTCACACGGGTGGTCTTCAGGAGCTGGGGTTTGGCAGCCTCAGGAAGCAGCACCTCGACTAGACCTTTCATAGTCCTGGAACTCAGTGCTCCAGCAGGCTGCTATTTTAACGTTGGTAAATCTAGTTTTCTTTCTGCCTCTTTCTTCTGCCTGGTGCCTGGGTGCTGAGGCAATGGGCACCATTCATCAATCTTTTTAAATAAATTCCTCTTGTAACATTTATCCAAGGGCTGTCGCTAGTCCTGATTCCAGGTGAAGAATTTTTAGGGCCTATAAGAGTCCAACACCAAATACTCTTACTGTGTTGAACTGATATTGATAGGCTCCTGCAAGGGATAATATTTTAAGTGCTCTGTGCATGGTTTCAGCATTTGTCAAGAGCAGAAGTTACTCTCCCGTTCCCTTGGCCTGTTGAAGGGGAAAAGGGGAAAAAAAAACACCTTGAGCTGTTAATTCCCACCCCCCCCCGCCCGAATTTGGCTTTGTCTCAGTAGCTGTTTGTTAAACTACCACCCACAGCAGCACAGCAATCGCCTCCTGAAATGCATTTACCAAGCTTTTAAGAGGCATTTGTGCTCCTGACATGTGGCCAATGACTGAGCAGTTCAAATAAGTAACACATGGCTTCAGTTCAGAGCTGAAGAAAGAAGTTGTTACATGTTGGATTCATGTTGCAAACTGCCAGGCTCTAGTAAATATGGCACACAGTAATTTCCCCTTTCTTACAGCCTGGCTGACTGTTTTAATCCTGAATTCTGATTTAATTCTGCCATGCTTTCGTTTAGCCACCAGCAAAATCATCCTGTTTGAAGAAGATGAGTATTCCTTACTAAGCATTATTGTGCTGTCTCCCTCCCACCGCCATTGCACCCCATGTATTATGTTATTGGCATGTATCATACCAGCAAATAAGGTAGGAAATGGAAGTGAGTAAACCGTGGTAATTTAAGGAGTATTAGTAGTAGCAATATCTCATATTTATTACTTCTTTAAGGATTCCAAAGTGCTTTGCAAACTATGGGTCTCATTAGCATCCCAGACTTAACTGGGACTCCCTCTTTTGCACTTGCTGCATTGCAGGTGAAATTTTGCGCCTACAGTTATTTATGGGTGCAATTTAAGACGTTCAGATATGCCTTAGGTATGTGCTGGTATCTCTCCAACCCAGAGGCAGCTGCATTTCAGAGGCGAGGGCAGAGAGTAGTAGCTGCTTAACAGCACCTTCCAACACTACACAGTAGTCTAGACAGGAAGTGAAGAAGAATATTGTAGTTAAATAAAAGGACAGGAGTAATTAACATAGTTAAAATGTAATCCCCCAGACTGGAATTTATCCAATACAATGAGGCTAACGCTCCTACTGTGACACTGCACCCCGTATTCTTCATAGTGATATTATTATGATTATAATTATACTATAATTATAATGTATTTTATGCAAGACTGGTCGTGTAAGGTGTCATTGGAAAAGTTATGATTTGCTGAATGTGATTATTCTATTTGTATGCATGTATCATTTTTGTATCGGAAGTCATAAATACTGTGTATCCATACTTCAAAAGTAGTAACACCCACTAGTCAAGATGCTTTCAGTCTAGATAGCTCGTTGGGAAGGGCCTATTCAGGGCAATGAACCATTAGGGAAAACAGTGGGCCTCAGGAGAAGCTTATCTCCCACCTGGTGAGCCTTCCTGAGAACATTTCAGACAGCCTGTAAGTAATGGCTGCTATGAGTCTACAAGGATTTGTGACCAGACCACATGATTCTGGACACCATCTTGAAATGTCAGTATTTTTACTTAAAACCGGTCTGGGAACCAAGTTTTGAAACAAAGGGTTCCCGCCATATGCTAAAGCTATATCAGCCAGGGAGTGACATCATTGGTTGTTCTTCACTCCCTCAGATGTTTCCCGGAGTCTTCTTGTGTGGGAACAAAGACTGTGCTGGACCCAGGCTAAAGGAATTTCTAGCCTGTATATGAAGACCTGAGAAACCCAAGCTGTAAAACTAATGCAGCTTGTGCCTTTAAGAATCTACAAGTCTGCCTGTATCATCAGTTTGGATATGAATTAGCAGATTCTCACCCTATCTATCTAGTATGTTAAGCTTAGTTTGTGTTTTGTTTTTTTTATTTGCTAGATAATCTGCTTTGATCTGTTTGCTATCCCTTATCACTTATTAACTACAAAAGATAGATTTTTAAATTTGTTTTATGTTTTAATCTAAACCAGTGAGTTTGGAATGAAGTGTGTGGGAATCTTAGCTCAGAGGGGGTATTGCATATTCTTCTCCACGATTGGGGTGTGTGTGTGAACTCTGAGCGTACGCTGTACAGTTCCCTGTGCAGGTATAATTTTGGGTTTATGCTCCAGAGGGGGTGTGTGCCTGAGGAGTTGAGAGTTACCTTGGCTTTAACCTTCCTACTGCACGAACCAACAGCATGGTGTGAGAGAGAGCCCAGGTTGGTGGGTCAGAGGGCTTAGTGGTACCCCAGTTCCAGGTGGCTCGCCAAGGGGAACCCATCATATCTACCCATGTGAAAGTGTTATGGATCTTTAATTACCAGAAGCAGTCAGGACCTTGGCTTTACAGTTCATCTTAAACATGGTATCTCCAGCAATTCAGCAGCTCTCTAGCACCATGATGGGGAATATCTGGCCTTTGATTTTATATATATGGCAGTCACTATATTATCCAAGTATTTATCAGTATTCATCAACAAGAGAAAGGGATGGCAAGAACACCTACAAATAATTCTAACGGATACATTGCATGATGGGGAGAAAGCCTGACTTGAATAATTCCTCTCCTTTGAGAATTAAAGGGATGGAAGGATCTGTAATGTGAGAATTCCATTGCAGTAATAGTGTGTTAATTCAGCTCTCAACCTTTCCAGACTACTGTACCTCTTTCAGTGGCCTGTTTTTGTCTTGCATACCCCCCAAGTTATATATCACTTAAATTACTCGCTTACAAAATCAAATATAAAAATACAGAAATATCACCGCACATTATTACTGAAAAAATTGCTGACTTTCTCATTTTTACCATATATATATGAAATAAATCAATTGGAATATAAATATTGTACTTACTGACAGAGCAGTGTAAACAAGTCATTGTATGAAATTTTAGTTTGTACTGACTTCGTTAGTGCTTTTTACGTAGCCTGTTGTAAAACTAGGCAACTATCGAGATGAGTTGATGTACCCCCTGGAATACACTCCCCCCCCCCCCCCCCCCGATTGAGAACCACTGTGTTAATGTATCAGAAGTGAATATAAGAAAATGAGATCAAGGAATCAGCAGAAAGAAACAGCAGGAGAGACTGGCTTTGAAAACTCTTTGCTTGTTGTATTTAAATAAAAGGCTGTTGTAGAACTATTTTAATGTGCCCTGCCTCCTTGCATTACAGCGGTTAATAGCTGTTTGCAGTGTTGCTGTAGCTGTGTTCGTCCCAGGATATGAGAGAGACAAGGTGGGTGAGGTAATATCTTCTATTGGATCAGCTTCTGTTGGTGAGAGAGACAAGCTTTCAAGCTTACACAGAGCTCTTCTTCATGCCATTAGCTGTATTAAAGCATTCCCTCCCACAGCTAGGGAGTCCAAGCCAGAATTTAGGCAAAATCCTATGTGAAAATATTAAGTAGCACAGACTGCTCTAGCCTGGGAGCTATGAGAGAACTGTAGGGTTTATCTGTGTCCGGCAGCCTCAGTAAAGAATCTTTTTTTATAGTCACCATCCCTACAATATCCAGGAAGGAGGAGTTTGCTCTCCCTCCCTGGTTTCACCTTTTGTTGGGGGGGGCGGGGGAGCTGTCATGCATGTGGTGAGGATTTTCAGTCACAAATGGCAACCTTCTCCACAAAGCAGCTCTGCATAGGTTTGCTCTGCACTGCAGTATGAAAGCTGTACAAGTTTGGCAGACCTACCTAGCTTGAAAGGTGCAGTGTACCTATGGGAACTGCACTTCAGAAGAAAAAATATTCCTCCATAAAACCATTATTAAGCTCTAGCAGAATACCGAAGTATTAGAATCGCTACTTTGAGTGAGCTTTGATTTTAAAATAGTGGTTTGATCGCATGGTGCTTTCAGTGACTCCCCACCGCCGTTCCTCCTTTTGGAATCCAGGAAAGAATAATGCAGATTATTTAAACCCCAGTTTCAGGCTATAACTGATAGTGTATGAAACAGTTGAAGTTGATACATGGTCACATTAATATTGAAGGCAGGCAACATGGGCCAGTGGCTAGGGCATTAGCCCTGGAGTCTTGACAGAGTTACTTTGCTGTCCTGTGCCTCTCTTTCCCCCTCTGTATTATCTCCAGGCATGAATAGTATGATATAAAGACCAAAGATTGCCTTGTAGCTAAGTCTGGGGACTGGACTCAGGCAATCTGAGCTCAGTTCCTGAATCTGTCATAGACACTCTGCTTGGGCACATCCTGCATCTCTCTGCCTCAGTTCCCTGTGTGCAAAATAGAGCGAATACTTTTTGTCCTGTCTATTTGGATTGTAAGCACTTTGGGGCAGGGATTGTTTTAGGATGTCCGCTTCTGACATTATGGGCTACTGAGTGTGGTTGGGGTCTCTAGGCACTACCATACTACCACTGCAATAAGGTAGGCATTATTAGATATGTACCCAGCTCATACATTTTAAGATGTTATTTTGGTTACTACTCTACACAGCAAAGTAAAACTGAGATAGTCAGGTAGGATATCCTAATGTCATTTTGGCAATAACTTGCCAGGATAATTCTTAAATGTACATATTTTTTAAAAAAAATCTTGTTAACTGCTGGAATAAGAGCTACTAGCAGACCAGCATTCGGAAGAAAGAGATGGAGTTCCCTCCTTTGCCTCCCCCAGAGTAGTAACATTCACCACCTCTTGGGTCTAATATAAACTAATCAGCACAGTCTTATTCAACAGACGTTCAGGGTTGATTAAGCAGGGACACTAAACTGCTTTGTCCACTTCTCTCCTGTAGAAAGGTGGGCTGCACGAGTCTGGCTAGGGGTGAATTCCATGAAGGAGCAGAGTATGAACAGCAGTTAGGAGAGACTCTGGCGAAAAAGTGGCCTTCCTTTTCCCAGTGTCATCTATAAGAATCCTGAAGAATATTTTTCATTGATTCGTGTTTGTTTCAATAACCAGCCAGATGCTTGGGGCTGTAATCAGTTTCTTGGCTAGAGCCTAGAATGCCTTTCTAGCATTGTTGTGTAGGCATGCTGGTGTGTTGTAGAGATGGTCTTTGGTCCTGGACCCTGGACTGTGACTGCTTTGTTGTTACAGGGTTGCTTGTGATTTCTAGGTTACTGGCATTATTATTAATATTTTATTTATTTACTTAGGGGGAAAAAGACCACTGTGCTTCTATCAAATGCATTGCTTAATCAAGGATGACTCTGTATAGCAATAGGAATGGATTTTTACTTTTCAGAGATGGCCACTGTTGTGGACTCATTTGAAGTTGATGGGAATATTGTCTTTTGTCCGCAATGGGAACAGGTTTAGCCCTTGCTGTATGAGAAAACTGGCATATCTAGTGATACAAAATGCATGCATTGATACAGACAAACACAGAAAATGTCTCAAAGTTCTATAGATAAATAAAGCTAAAATCTGCCACATCTCAGGTTTCTTTGGCTTGACAAGGTTGAATAAGTTATCTATGATTTGTATTGTGGTAGAGCTGAGAGGCCACGGTCGTGGATTGGGGCTCATTATGCTAAAGGCTGTACCAACATAACAAGAAGACAGTCCCTGTTTCAAAGTACTTACAGTACAGTACTAATGATTTTATGGATTAACTGACCTAACCCTGGGAAGAAGAATGTATTCAAATGACCATTTGTCACTCTATGAAAATTTAACTCAGGTCTGACGCCATAATTTAATCAGACATTGAGATTATAGAAGACTCTACTATAAAGTGTTAAGGACTCACGAACACACTGTTGGCCAAATAGTTTAAAGCTTTTATGTTTGTAAAAGCTCCAGAGATAGTTTAAGATTTGCTGTCATAAAGAGAAGAACCTAATGAGGTCTCACTCAAGGTAAGACTACCTAATTTTGAAACTTTAAAAATACAGATCTGATCTGGAAACAAAAACTACCTTCATCCTGCAGAATTGCCAGTATAGGATTGATTAGAAAATGGTGATGAGAGAAAGATCTTATACTGGAGAGAACTGTTTGGGTGTGTGGGCTGTAGTATGTCATGAGAAGCATCACTGCTTCATGGATAGAGTGCTGGACAGGGACTCAAGACACTTGGGTTCTGTTTCTGGTTCCACTACTGGGTGAGCCTGGGCAAATCACTTTACTGCTCTGTGCCTCAGTTTCCCCATCTGTAAAATGGATATAATGATACTGATGTCTTTTGTAAAGAGCTTTGAGGTCCACTAATGAAAAGTGTTATACAAGCACTAGGTGGAATTATTATTGCTATAGTGAGAGGCTACGTTTACTCAGTCAGTTACAAACTGAGGAAGTACACCCCACCAAAAACAGAGAACGGATTTCACTCATTTGTTAAGCCACTCTGGGCCATATTCTACTCTCAATTTCACTAGAAATCAGTTATTCCAGTTTTATGCTGTTACAACAGAGGGCAGAATTTGGCCCATTACCATTGTGGGGTTGTCTTTAAGCACATTGCAAGTAAAATGAGGAAAAAGTTCTGTTGTACAATTGTGAACAATTTGTCTCTGATCGCCTTGTATGATATTGATCTCCGTTGGAAGGAGAGAGCCTGTTTAATCAAGAAAGACCTGTTAAGTATTCTAGGAGAAGGATGCTTTGGGCAGTCAGGAAGTGGGAACCTCTGTGGCTCTTCATGAGGGTGTGTTGAATCTTCCTGAGTCACAGAGCATTGTAAGGCGGGGAACTCTCACCCTGGCCAAAAGATTTGAGAGTTTTGTTCAAGAGTTTGATTCAGATGATGACAAATGCAACAAATTCTTCAAAGGCTTAATCCAGCTAATTGAAGTCAGTGGTATATCTCCCATTGACTTCAGTGAATGATGGGTCATGCCCAAATGAACACATGCCAGGATCTCTGTAGTGCATGTAATAGGAAGGGCATAATATTCAATGCAAAGACCTAGAAGATGGCAGCATTGAGAACTCCATGTTTGTTTTGTGTTGTGTTTTGTTTCCATATTGCAGGGACTGAAATAGCACTGCCCAAGATGACCTGAGACAAGTGTCTCTGGGGCAGGCAATCCATGGAATATAGGAAAAGTCTTTTAGGAAGCCTGACTAGTAGCTCCTTCTCTAATATAAACAATACTACAGTATGCTGGAGGTAATGGACCAAAATGCTGCTATAATGGTATTGTGTGCAATAGTGAGATGGATTATTACTGCAGAACATTATTCTACTTTGCTTTTTAATAAGGGTTCATCTCTACACCGTATTGGTTTGCTTATCTTGTTTTTAGTTGTAATTATGCCATGATGAAATGTCATGCTTCAGGGCATGAGGTGATTTTTCATAGAGGTCAGGAAGGAATTTTCGAATCCTTTCCCCTTCCCCCAGGTGCAGCATTGCAAATTTAGCTAGGTGCGTTATTTTTCTCTTCTGTCTAAACCATCACATCTCAGCTGCAGAGAGAACACTAGATTAAATAACGCTTCGCACTTCTATAAAGCTTCCTTCTAAAGATCTTCAAAGCGTTTTTAAAATACTAATGAATTAAGCTTGACAGCTCCCCTCAGAGACCATATTATTACCCCAATTCCATTGTTGGGGAAACTGTGGCCCAGAGAGGTGAAATGACTTGGGGCAGGTCTACACTAGAAATTTGCACTGGTGCTGTGGCACCAATGCAGCTGCGCTGCTGTAATGTGTCTGAAGACACTCTAAACTGATGCGGGAGAGCTCTCCGGTCATCTTAATAACTCTACCTCCGCAGTAGGCGGTGGCTCTGTTGGCGGCAGAAAGTCTCCCGTTGACATAGCACTGTCTACACCGGCGCTTGCGGCGGAATAACTGTGTTGCTCAGGGGTATGGATTATTCATACTCCTGAGGGACGACAAAAGTACCCTTCCTCCCTGTGCACCAGTGGTTTGCTTTGCTAATCTTGTATACTGTATTAGCCATAGAAATTGGGTGTTGCATCCACTGCGTTCTCCTCCTTTGGATTTTCTCCTTAAAATCCACTCTTGCCAGGAGGCCTGCAAAGCCCTCTCCACAGTTAAGCAGCAATCACTACGGCACAGTCTTTTGTTACTCTTCCTAACATTTCCACCCCGTCTTGTGCTCCCCCCTGCCTGTTTGTCCCAAACAACTGTGGGCTCCAATGCTCAATTTAGATTGCAAGATTGTTTTGGGCAGGGCCCCAATGTTCTGGGTTTGTACGGCCTGCAGCGCAAGGGGACTCTGATCACCATAGTGTAAATAATAAATAGTTTTCCACTCTAGAGCTTCCCTATGGCTCCAGGATGGAGAGGCCAGAAACAGAGGTTATGTTGTGTTGGAACCAGAATGACTGGGAACGTCTAGGGGTTACTTAACATTACCCTACAGAAGTATGATGCAGGGCTGAAGAAGAGCTCTGCATAAGCTTAAAAACAGAAGTTGGACCGGTAAAAGATATTACCTCAGCTGCCTTGTCTGTCTCCGGAATTGTTGAGTTTAGCACAGCGGGCAGTGTTTGAATGGGGCCGAGTTGCCATGGACACCAGATCACTTCACACCTATGGGGAACAGAGCTCCCTGTCAGCTTGGGCTGTGTTTATTTCCACCAGATATTGGTTGGTGAAAAGAAGAACTTAGTTGATAAGACTGTAAATTAGAAATAAAAGCATGAGAGAGAGAGCAGTGGGGAGGACGCGCTCGCTTCTTGGTTGCAAATACAATATAAGTGACCTGGAATGTACATGCAAAGATGCATATACGTTCAGATTACAGTGCCTCAGCATGCAGTTCTTAAAATATTAAGGGCCTGATCTCACAAGCCCTGCATGCGAGGAACTCTGGTTGGAATGGCTGAAAGTTGTGCATATGGAAGGTTTGCATAGTGGGGCCTTAACTTCTTTTACCAGTCACTCTTTAATTTGCCTTTCACTCTATTCAGTGGATGTTCTGTACGGGCACACAGAAAAATGGGGATAATTCCATGTCCTAGGCAGAACTAATTAACACATGTAAAGAACTCTGAGATCCTTGGTTGAAAAGTAGCTACTTTACTGGGGCAAGAACAGGCGGATATAAAGTGGATGGGAGTTTTGCCATTGAATTGAATGGATGCAAGATCAGGCGCTCTACATGCATAGGATCATGATTATTATAATTATATTTTTCTACTGCTTCAGAGTCAGAGTTAAAAATCCCTGACAAATGGCTTCCATGAGTAATTTCAAAAACTGAAAACAAAACAGCAATGAAGGAAACCACAAGAATGAGTTTGACCAAATCATGTATTGAGTGAAATGAAAAACATGCTCTCAGTTGGAAGGTTCTCAAAAGCACTTTTTGTTTCTTTCAAGCCTCCCTGTCTGGGAGTATTTGGAGTGATTCACGTTTTTTTAAAAGGCATTTTCCAGAGCAGTGAACCTATGTTCTTGACCTACTCCTTGCTAAAATCCCTAAAGAAACAGTAAGCAAACATAATGTAAATGAAAATGTCACATTATAAACTCCTGAAAGTGAAACCATAACAAAAGGAGTACTTATGTAGTCATCGCTTTTGTCCAATGGTAGGTTTAATTGCTCAGTTGGAGAAAGAATAGTCTTTCATGTAAGAGGTAAATTTCAAATTGAGAGTGACAAGGGAACAGAGGAGAAAACGGACACGTTGTGTGCATTTCCTTCTGATCATCTTACTCATTCTTGTACATTTTGTTGATGCAGCTTTTTAGGAAGCAGAATTGCCTTGGAAAAAGCAGCATATTCAGTTACTATCCAAAACCAACAACAACAAAAATACATTCAGATAATGTTGTAGCATGATGATATCTTTGTCAGCTGTGAGAGAAATGTGTAACAGATGGTTTATCTCTTTCCCAGGACATGGAAGAAAAGGGGATAATTTTGCAGGTCACAAAGCCAGAAAATAACTTCTTTAGGATTTTAAAAATATTTCTTAAAAGTTAAAATATTCATGAACCTTTCTTGGAGACTACTTAGCACAAATATGGAGATAAAAACATTGATCTGCAGCTTTTCATTTCCAGACCTAAGCATGCTCACAGTCCTCTCTGAAGATATAATCCAGACATTCTGACAGACTTGTGGAAAACATCCTCTTCTGTTACTTTGGAACGGAGATAATTATGTCCAAATAGCTATGAATCTTACTGCTTCAGATCTATTGTGTGCTGCATTT
Source organism: Chelonia mydas (assembly GCF_015237465.2). Lineage (NCBI taxonomy): Eukaryota > Metazoa > Chordata > Testudines > Cheloniidae > Chelonia > Chelonia mydas. The sequence continues at coordinate 18,152,157 of NC_057853.1, read as the reverse complement.
TCAACCACATCACCCCTCCTTCTATTCTGTCTACTGCTGGCATAGAAAGCAGTAGTGGGCTGCCTGATGGCACGGGAGAACTTGATATCAGGTGTTGTGGACCGGAGAGACTGGGAGTCAGAACTCTGTTCCCATCTTGACTGCTGACTTGTGTTGTGCTTTGGGCGAGTCAATTCATCTTTCTGTGTTTATAGTTTTTTCCACCTGATGTTTCTCACTGAAATTCTGGAAGTGCTTGGGGAGCTTCTAGATAACTTTAGACCCCTATCCTTCTTGGCTGGTAGAATCAGTTGTGGCAGATGTTGGCTTTCTTACTGGAGAAAATCAACTTTGCCCACAGGGAAGGGGAAGAGATAGCAGCATCATAGTCTGAAATTTTATGAAACCAATAGACAGTGTATGCTGCACTGTGATTTTAAGGCTGTGTCTACACTTAAAATGCTACAGTGCTCAGCTGGGTTCCTGTAACGCTTCAGTGTGGACACTCACTAGAGCGACGCGGCTGCAGTTAAGCCTCCTCCCCACGAGGTGGTAGCTAAGTCGACAGAAGAATCCTTCCGTTGACATAGTGCTGTCTGCAGAGGGGGTTAGATTGGCTTAACTACGTCTCTCTGGGGTGTGGATTTTTCACACCCCTGAGAGATGTAGCTATGCGGATGTAAGCTTTCAGGGTAGACCAGCTGTTAGTGTGTCTAATGTGAATGCAGAATAGTGTTGTCTGACTTTATTTTTGGAATGTCTGTGGTAAAACCACGAATGAGCGGGTAGTAAGAAAAAGAGAACTCCCAGCCAGATACACAGGGAGTAAATGAGTAGTATGTCGTTATCACTATGCTGGGCTATTTTTTCTGAGTGCTAGAGACAGATGAACAATATGTAACTTGCAGAAAAGAAACCAGAAAGGCATATGTGCAAATTGGATGGCTGATGACAAGCAATTGATCATGGGATGTAGAACTGTTCAGTCATGGGGGGGCCTCCTTAGGTCCACCTGAGAATGCATGATAGTCCACTGATTGCGTATCCTTGGTAACACTCCTTCCCCACTGTTGACAACCTTATAAAACCCAGTCAGAGTTGCACATTGTGGAGACCCTGTTAGCCTTTTAATTGTTGTTTGTTATCTTGAAGGCTTGTTCTAAAACCAATTAGAACCTGACAAAACTGATCCATCTTATTAGTAAATATACCCATATGGTTGTGGACTCCCTGGCAATGCCAGAATAATATTGGATGAACATCCGTAGCGACTAATGAGTTATTCAGGAGTTACCAGCTGGCAACATCTCCCCTTTCATAGCTGTTTGCTACCTGCTGTGTGTTGGGGGCAGAGGGAATCCAGGCTTTCAGTAATTAACTCTGTAAAAATAGCAGAGAGGTAACCAACATATTTAGAGTTTTGACTCTTATCTCAGCCAGTGAAGTGTCTCTGCAGTATGGTCAGAAGGATGCCGTATGATAAAATTGATTAATCCATCTACTAAAGAGTCATTCCACTTGGTGTTAATACCTGACACTTCAGAAATCCTCATTAGAGACAAAGCTACCCAGTCTGTTTTAAGGCTTGAGATGGGTTGCTGAAATGTATTTGTAGTTGGCTTAAAAAGGAGCGTGTGAGAGAGCATAACATAGAATTTTTGGGGAGGGATTGGATTTAGAAATCATTCTGCCACTTCTTTAATTGGTTTCCGCTTCCCTTTTTCTTTTGGCTTTGGACACGTAAATGCTAAACATCTTTTGGTTTTCAATTGTTTCAATAGCTCCTTTAACTCAGGTTGCAGGTTTTGAAGGGATGTTCCAATTCCTGGTTTTCAAGTGGAGTTTCAGATAACTGAGGTAGTGCTGTACTTTTACCTTGAAGTCACAATCCCCTGGTAGAAATATTATATGAGGAATAGGCAAGAGGAGCAGATGAACTTCTGGAATAAACCTCATGTTTGCCTGAGAGTGTCCTTGGTAGTCAATATGAAGGATGAAAAACGCCCACCCAAAAATTGATCAGTGTCACTGTTACAGGATGTTACAGCTCCAAGTCCATCACAATCTGTGCGCAAAATTATCTCAAACTAAAACTGTTTCCAACGTTTTCCATGAGTATTCAGCTGTTCTTTGAAAAAGGCCACAAAAATTATGAATTGGTACTAATTTCACCCCTCAGGCCAGCAATTCAAAGCTGAATACAGTAGACTAATAAAAGCATTACACTAAAAACATCTATTCTTTGTCTGCTGTGTTTATTATCCACAAAGATTTGAAAATCCAAGTTCATACAAATAGATGTGTTATGACAGAACTCAGGAGGATTGGGGCCTAAATGCACTAAATTTCAATAAGTATGGATGGATTTTGGTATACAGCTGAAGGTGATTGAGTGAATCACTGTGAATAATTTATATGACAAGTTTGGCCCTAGTTTCTGCTTGAGGTTTATCTAGGAAGAAGCTTTGTTTTGCTTTTCTTTTCTTTTCTTTTTTTTTCTTTTTGTTTTTGTTTTTTATTATATGAATTTATAAATTATCATTCAAACAGTTGATGCCAAAATATTTGCTGTAACCTGTACACTTGACTATTATTTACTCAGGATATGCGAGTGGTCACCTAAGTCACATGATCCTGTTTTTGCTTCCTGATCAAATGAATGAAAATTAATAAACCAGGAGAACAAATAGCGAATACTGCTGTTTGCATATGAACGTCGGTATCTATCTAGGCCTATATATTTTCCCATCACCGTAGTAACTGAACACCTCCGATACAGTGATAAATTTATCCTTGTAACACCCTTGTGGGGTAGGGAAATGTTATCTTTACGTACGGGGAATCAAGACACCGAGATTAAGGGCCTGAGCACCTGCAATTCTCATTGACCTCAGTCAGAGCCGTCCCTTGGGTAGGACAAATTGGGGTGACTGCTCTGGGCCCCACACTTTGGGGGGGCTCTGCGGGCCGGTGTGGTTGGTCCCAGAAGAGACGAATCCATTCCTTCTGCCCCGGATCACAGACCTCCCTAGGGACAGCCCTGACCTCAGTCATAGCTATTCAGAGCTTGTGAAAATTGGGTGAGGAGTTCTGATGGCTCCCTTTTGAGTTCACCTGGAATTGTCTGCAAATAAGGCCTTAAATGACTTAGCCACATAGGAAATAAGTGACAGTGCCAGGAACTGAACCAAATCTTCAATCCCCTCTTCGTCTCTTCAGAGTCAGAGTCTCTCATCCAGAGAATAGGAAAAAAAGCTATTCCTCAGATATTTAGGTAAACAAAAATCTGTTTGACTAAAAACTCTCAAAAAGGAATCCAGACAAGGTTGCCCTTAACAGTTGTTCAGAACTTGTATGTCTGTGAATGCTGTTTTGCTGTAACAATAGCAGTGAATTTCCTGGTTTCTTGTAGTTTAGATCAGACTCTTAGTATCATGTTAACTTGAATCAACTTTGTTACAAATACTTTTTGTATTTGTTTGTTACAAATATATTAAAAGTAAGTTTTCCTCCCCTCCCCAATTGTTCTTTCTAACCTAGCAGTATTTTTATTGCTGAGAAATGCAAAGACTTGGAGTTGTCTAAAAAATGCATTTTAAGCAAGTGACAGCATATTATTATTTTATAGTAATACAGAATGAAAATATACATAGCTTGCAATTTAACAAAAATTGGCAGCTTGATCTGAAATTGTTAACAGCAAGAAAGGCAGGTATGACGGATGCTAACAAACCCGTCTAGCTATTTATAACTGCAAAATAAGAGTACAGAAAGAGATCTTGTCTTGTCTTTAATTCATAGATTATAAAGTCAGAAGGGACCACTGTGATAATCTAGTCTGACCTCCTGTATAACACAGGCCATAGAATTTCCCCAAAATAGTTACTAATATTGATTTTAAAAGGGTCCATGATGGAGAATCCACCATGACCCATAGTAAATTGTTCCAGTGGTTAACTCCTATTTTTTTTTTTTTTTTTAAACAATAAGCCTTATTTCCAGTCTGAATTTGACTAGCTTCAACTTTCAGCCATTGGAAGATGTTATACTTGTCTCTTCTAGATTGAAGAGCCCATTAGTACCTACTTGTACCCCAGGTAGGTACTTATAGACTGTAATAATTTTAGCCCTTAACCTTCCCTTTGTTAAGCTATTTAGGTTAAGCTCTTGGAGTCTGCCAATATAAAGTGTTTTTATTTCCTTTAATCATTCTTGTGGCTCTTCTCTGAACCATCTTCAATTTATCAGCATCCTGCTTGAATTGTGAGCACCAGAACTGAACACAGTATTCCAGCAGTAGTCACACTAGTGCCAAATACAGAGATAAAATAATCCCTCTACTCCTACTGGAGATTCCGCTGTTTATGCATCCAAGGATCGCATTAGCCCTTTCGGTCACTGCATTACGCTCGAGGCTCCCGTTCATCTGATTATACACCACTACTCCCAAATATTTTTCAGAGTCACTGCTTCCCAGGATAAAGTCTCCCCTTGTATGTATGGTCTACATTCTTTGTCCCTAAATGCATACATTTACGCTTAGCCATATTAAAATGCATATTGTTTGCTTGTACCCAGTTTACCAAGCAATCCAGATTGCTCTCTGCCAGTCACCTGTCCTCTTCATTATTTACCACTCCTCCAATTTTTGTATAATTTCTAAATTTTATCAGTGATGATTTTGTTTTCTTCTAGGTTATTGATAAATATTGTAGGGCCAAAAACTGATCCCTGAGGGACTCCACTAGAAATACACCTACTTGATGATGATGATGATTCTCTGTTTACAATTACACTTTGAGACTTATAAATTGGCCAGGTTTTAATCCATTTAATAACTCGGGCTTGCAGTATTCCTCTGATGTAAACTATCCTGAGCATTACCAGCTGTAAAATAATGACTTATTTTGCATTTCTTCTCCATTACAAAGTAACAATGAGTCTAAAGGGGATATTTACCATTGGGGGCTAATTAAGATTAAGGAAAACCCATCAAAAGCCATGAAATCTGGGCTTCCATCCTTTTCTCAGTGACTGATTACCTTGCTTTGATTCAGTTCACCACACTCTTGGAAATTAGCATTTTTGTTGGTGTTTGACGTTCATTTTAAACTAGGAGAAAAATGCACTAGAAATAAGATTAAAGTCCTATATTTTAGAGTTTGGGAGTTATTTCTGTTTTTAAGTTCTGACCAGAGAATCATACATCCATGACTGTTTTTCCTTTTTAAAAGAATAATTAAAACAATAAATATTGTTCACACAAGGGTGTTGTATAATGAAGCTACATAACTGGGCATAATTTGTGTGGGAGAGGATTCAGTTTCATTGACTGTTTTTCATATTAAAAAAATCTTTCAATACTTAAGTAAGACAGTCAAGGTAAAACTGATCTATTAAAATTGTTCCTTTACCTGTAACTAGTAATAACAGCTTTTGATTATGTGTACTTATCTCATTCTTTGGCAATTTCATTCCCGTTTAGAGAGACTGGACAATTTCTATTTTGTTTTTTAGTCAGTTGCACTTCCAGCTGAAATGCAGTAGAGGCCTGGTCCTCTAATTTCAGTAGGCATTGGGAGTCTTTCCATTGACTTCAGAGGCTTTGAATCAGGCCTTAGTATGAGACATTGTTGTGTTTAGATTTCCATCACTTCATTGTTATTTTTATTAGCATTTATTATTTGTATGATCGTAACACTTAGGAGCCCCAGTTATGGACCACAACCCCATTGTGCTCGGCTCTGTACAAACAGAACAAAAAGACAGTCCCTCCCCCAAAGAGCAGTAAGTGTAAGACGAGAGATAGCAGAAGGACCGAGACAGATGGGATAATGCAAGGAAACAATGAGACAACTTCAGGGAAATGTTTACATCTAATCCTGTCCCCTTTTAACAGAAATAAAATAAAATAAAAATTAAGACTCTTTTTCAAACTAGGCTTTGTTGGAAAAAATCTTAAAAAAAATAAAAAACAATGTTTTGCCCTAAAACTACTTTACAGTGTTCCTTTAAAAATAAGATATTTTTTTTTAAAAAAGGTTTCCAATATTTTCTTTCATGCATTTTGTCTCCCTTGGTTTATCTGTCCTTAGCCTGCTGCTTTCCACTGCTTCAGAATGTTACTTAATTAGTTCCCTAAAGGCCACAAAATGTGATTTACCCAAAAAGGGAATGAGCACAAGGCCATCAAAATGAATGCAGAGAAAAACCTTGAGTGGTATTTTTTGGTGTTGTATTCATATATGAATAAGTGTTTTTTACCTACACTTTTTCTAAAATGCAAAATATGACTCTGGAGATGTTTTTGTTTTTTATTTCACTAAAATTATCCAGAGATGTAGCTTATTTGCAAATATCTATTTTACTTGCAGCTTTCTAAGGAGCCCATTTGCTGGTGTAATCATGTAGACTAGCAGAGGAGTACAGACTTTTTAGCCATGAAGGTGCAGAATTTGTAGTTGCAAGGCACTCGGGGCTAGTCTACCCTGGCAACGCTGAAGCGCTGCCGCGGCAGTGCTTTACTGTGCCTTGTGTGGTCGTGGCGGAGTGCTGGGAGAGAGCTCTCCCAGCACTCTTAAAAAACCACCTCACGGAGGGGCGTAGCTCCCAGCACTGGGAGCACTGTTTACACTGGTGCTTTACAGCACTGCAACTTGCTGCGCTCAGGGAGGTGTTTTTTCACACCCCTGAGCGAGGAAGGTGTAGTGCTGTTAATTGCCAGTGTAGACAAGCCCTCAGATACCATGGTGAGGTGTGGAAACAGACCCCATATAGAATAGAATGTATCTTATTACCAAAACGGAGTGGCCCTTGGATTATTGGCTCTTTGTTTTATGCTTCCTTGCATCCCCCCAATACAGTTTGTGTTTTTGGTGTATCATTTTGTTTCATTGGAAGATTCACAGTAAAATTGTTACCACTAGTTCAGTGCAGTTGGTGCAAACAAAACAGACAAGGACAGTATTGTATTGGGTTGATAGTTTGGCTATCTGACAAGGTAAACGCTCAGGTTGGCTCCAGTGAGATGGAACCCTGCCAGGCCTAGATGAGTTGGTATCTCTTTTATTTCAAAACTGCTCATCCATTCTTTATTCCTCTGCCCATTACCTCATATATTTGGAAACACTGGCAAACTAACCACTTTCCCTTCAGTGGGCCCGTTTATCATATGAATTATTATAATAAGAAGTCACGCGGGCACCAAAGACTAAAGAACTGAAATTTCTGCAGGCATACAGTTAGGCTTTGTCTACACTGGCAGCTGACAACTTTTGTCGTTCAGAGGTGTTAAAAAAAACCACACACCCTGAAAAACAAAAGTTTTCCCAATGAAAAGCTCCGAAGAGCTCTCTCCCGCTGACAGACAGGGGCTTTGCTGCGCTCCTTTTCGTGGCACGGCTGTAGCGGCACTGCCATGTCGCTAAAAGCTGCGTAGTGTAGACAAAGCCTTAGACTTATGCCAGTGAGGGACAGGGCTGATACCAGCCAAACCCTATTGTTCTTCCTCTGCAAGCCACACTGGTGTCAGTATTTGCATGTGTTAATGGGCAGAGTAGCCATCCTTTGCAACACTGTTGTTACTTAGATTAAAACACTATTAAATTGTTTAAAAAAAAAATAAAAATCCTGTAGGATGCCCTAAATCTCCCATCACACTCATTATTGCCTGTTGAATGAAGAAGGGAACTTCAAGTTCTTATTCTGTGCATGATGAGTAGGTTTCATTGTGATGGATGGCGGGTGATATATCCAGAATGCATCATTCATCGTGGCACACAAATGGGAAAAATAGGAATGCCTTGGCTCATCAGTCTGTGCATTTATCATATTATTTACAGCAGTGGCAATTAATTACACTGGCTGTTTTGCTTTATGTGCTGTGGATGGAATATTGTATGACCTCTGCAACTAGAAATTGCATAATAAACAGAAACTAGTGGCTCTAAGGATAGGCCTCCTGCACTCCTAAGGGAAAGTGCAGAATGGGGAAGCAGCTAGACACTAAAGTGAAAATCTGCTACAGAAAACACATTCATTTTTCTAGAGTCCAGTTATGTCCAAAGGTGACTTACTGTAAAAGTTCCATTTCACTTGGGATTTCTCCCTCTAAATAGCTAAAGTGTTGGACAATGGACCAAAGCCGGCTCTAATGTGCACTGGTGTAGGTTCTGAAGTTGCATGAGGTACTCCAGAAAGAGGTAAGAATTTGACCTCCTGGGCTTAGTCAAGGGGACTAGGGCTGTCTGACTTCCCCTTTCTACCTCACCCTAAGATTTTTCTAAAGTCCGAGGCCTTTATATTGAATTTCTTCCTGATCTAATGACATCCCCGTTCCCTTTAAGAGCAGTATTATGGGGAAGTTGTGGAGCTCCACATCACAGCAATGAACCATTGCACACTCCATAGTTTTGTTGTCAAAACATGACTTCCCCCCACCCTAGAGGCTGGCTGGGCCTATATAGAAACTATTCCTAAAGCCAAAATCTTGTTTCTCCTACCTGAAGGTCCTGCAGCATGCACTAACTGCAGAATTTGCTGCTGCTCTGAAAAGGAGCAGTATGCCCTGCCCTCTAATGCCTGCTACTGACTACAGGGAAACCACGCCATTGCGTGCATTAGCTTGAATCCTGTCCTAGTGCCTGTAATGTCTGTATTCTGCTCTGCTCCTAAACAGGTATGCTGGCTTGCATGTGGGTGGGAGAAAATGCTCCCTACATTCTTTCCTGTTCCTTGCCCCATAGTGCACCTATTTGAGACAAGCCAAAATTACACCATGTAGATTTGATCCAGTGCTTAGTGAAGTCAGTGGAAAGGCTCCCATTGGCTTCAGTGGCTATTGGCTCATACCCTATGTTGGTGTTCAGGCATTCCTATTACAAGAAGAATGCAGGAATCTCTTTCACAAGTCATCTATGTGAGTGCTAATATCCTTGTTGTCTCTTGAGAGAGAGCATGTTTTATAGACCGTTACAAAGTAATCCCTCTAGTCCAGAAGACACTGGGGTAAACTTTTTTTTACTAGTTATCAAATAAAATGTGTAAATGAATATCAGGGCTACTTTGTGGCTGATCCAGCCTGACTCAGACCTTACCATGAGCCAAATATACATTGGCAAAAGCAGTTCTGCAGCCCAAGTATTCTGTTTTCAGGGGCTGCAACTGAGATTGAAGCCCCAATAATGGATGAGTGTGACGTTACATCCCATATTCTTTATGGAAGTATGCTTATGATATGGATATGGCATAACTGAGATACCTTACAAGACCCATCTTGCATAAAATATATCATCGGAAAGTTATAATTTACTGAATGTGATTATCCAATTTATATACATGTATCATTTCTGTATCTAAAGTTTGGAATATTGACTATGTATCAATTACAACTGTGTGTGTGTTTGGGAGGCACCCACCAGACAACAGGCCATCAGCCTTGATGGACCATTAGGAAGAAACAATAAGACTTTGAACACACTAATCTCTCTCCTTCCTGAGAGGGGTCCTGGGAGGTAGCTGTGACATTAGTACCAGGTGACAGTACCACCTGACCTAGTAAACACCATTCCACTAAAAAGAGGGGGAGGTCAAGGGAAGCAAAAGATTCCCGCCTTATGTAAATCTTATTTAAGGCTGGGGAGTAAGGCAAACAGGACTCTTCTCCATTGCCTTCCTGCCCAAGAAGAAAGACTACTGAAAGTACCTGAAGAGACAAAGGAATTGAGCGGTGGGAAAGGCAAGGGCTGAGTCCAGACTAAGACAGGAGTCTAGTCTGTAAAGAGAAATAAATGGAACTCTAAGCTACATAAACTCTGCAACTTTTCTAAAACAACATATAGAGTGAGAAATTTCTTGAAATCAGTCTTAAGTTTGGTATGCATGTTTTGTTTTATTTGCTTAGTAATTTGCCTTGTTCTGTTTGCTATCCCTTATAATCACTTAAAATTTGCCCTTTATAGTTAATAAACTTGTTTTTGTTTATTAAGCCCAGTTTGTGCAATTTCTAACTGAGGGGAAAGAAGTTGTGCATATCTTCCTCCACGTTGAGGGAGGGGGAGAATTTATGAGCTTACATTGTATCGATTTCTCTACAGCGCAAGACAATATTATTTTGCATGTACTTTCCAGATGGGAGCTGCACTTGAGTGCTGTGGGATTTCCTAGCTGTCTTCTTATAGAGAGCTGTTTGCAGACTGTGTGTGATTCTACCGCTGGGGGGTGTGTGTGTGTGTGTGTGTGTGCGCTGCCAGAGGCCGGAGAGCCTAATTCACCAAAACAGGGAGAGGGAGCCCAGGCTAGTGGAGCAGGCAGGCTCACTGAAACCCCAGTACATCAGGTGGCATCCCAGAAAGGGGGTCCAACCTGTCACAGAGAGTTTTAGTCATCTTCTTACAGGAGGCTCTGTTAGGTCGGTATGGAAGCATGAGGGTTCCAGAAGTAAGGGAAGACCTGGGCCTTGCTTAATTTCTTGTCATTTGGAGGAGGAGGATTGTGTGAGTGTGAGAAACTAAGCTCAAGGAGCATTTCAGCTATGCACAAACTAATTCACATTTGATTAAAAATTTGGAATCAAACTTGAATTGGACTATCATCAAAAATGCATCTTCCTCCTAAATCCATTACATGCTAAACATGTAAAAGAGCATTAATAAAATAATAATGTGCTGGACTAAAATATACTTCACATAATGCACTAATGTCTTCTCTGTTATGATGCCAGGATGTCTAACATGGTCCTGAAGAGGTAGCAAATGCAGTTCTAGTAGGGTTATAATTTTTTTTTTCCAAAGAGGTATCTCCAGATTTGTGGTTTGAATGAGTATCTTATTACTTGCTGAGCTTCCCTCTATTGCTAAGAAGGCACTTAAATGTTTTTTTATCATGTTCCATTTAATCTGATTAATGTACTGCAAGTCCCTCTCAACAGTGTTGTGTGATGTTATTCAGCTTAATAAAACTTAATGGAAATTATAATGCAAATGCTTACTTACGGCCAAATGCTCTGCTTGATCCGCAGTGTAATCCAACTGATAATTGGAGTGGTGTGTGAGTGTGTGTGTGTGTTTAGTGTTTAGCTGAAGAGGGTTGCATATTTGGGGCTATACTGTCTCTTGGTGTACACATCCATGCAGGGGAGTAAGAACCTGTTTTTCACCACTTAGTGAGCTACCTGGATCTTGGTCATTGGTGCATAAGAGTAAGGGTGTGGTGTCCCAGTGTGTCCCTCCCAGAGGTGCATTTTACGTACCACCCCTTGTATGCTGTTTTGCTGTAGCCATGTTGGTCCCAGAATATTGAAGAGACAAGGGTGGGTGAGGCAAAGTCTTTTATTGGACCGACTTCTGTTGGCGAGACATACAAGCTTTCGAGCTTACACCGAGCTCTTCTATAATGCCATGCCTTGGGCAGACAGGGCTGTTCCTGAAGCCACAGGGTAACCCTCAGAAAAGTTGTTGCAGTGGAGTGGTCATGTTTCTAAATGCATTCCCATGTTTTCTGGGTAGAACTAGACAGAAGAATCTGATTTTTCATGTACCATATTTTTACCAGAGGTGTGTCCAGCAATTTTTTCTCTCTCTTAGAGGCGTGAATGACTCCCTTCACCAGGATGTGTTGAGTATAAAGGACTGATATGTTTGTATTTGAGAACTCAGTCTGCAAATGTTAGCTGAGAAAATACCAAAAAGGTGGGTGGAATGACACAGATGTGAAAATTTCGGGGAAAACTGTTACAGGTTTCACTTCACAGAATTCCCCTCCCCTTTTCCTCAAGCCTGGGCTTAATCCTGTACATTTTACTCATGAGTGTAAGTGACCCTTACTTGTATGACTAATCACACTGATTTCTCCGAGACTACTTGGGTCAGTAAGGGTTAGTCACAGAACAGCTGCAGGAGTGGGGCCTTATTATTATTATTATTATTATTATTTATTTTTATTAAAAACTTAATAAAGTGCTATATTTTTTCATGGCACTGTGCAGACAGGTAAAGAGCCATTCTTTGTCCATGCCAACTATATACCTTAGGTGAAGGCAAGGCCCGACTCTTATCACCCTTACTCACAATGAGTAGCGCCATACTCTGCACATAGTCCCTGGGACCTGGAACACAACTCTCCCCCTTTTTCCTTTGTCACTGTACTGCAGATGCCCTCTTCATAGAGAGCATGTCAAGAACAAGACCTATTAGTCTAGACGGGCATTTTGTCCTATTTGCATTTATTATTATGTGCTAATTATTCATAAAGATAATTACCCTTTACCAATTCACATTAATTTAGATTGCTTTTGAAAAGCAATCAAGGGGAGTAGTGAGCGATCATACATCAAAGTGATTCAAGATAGAGCACAAAAGAAATCTGATACACTTTTATGCAACAAACCATGTAAAATAACCACCAGCTTTTTTGCCAAAGCTGTAATTACTTGAACTCAATTTGATGGTTGACACTCAAGTCTATCAGTCAAATATGTTCCTGTCTTACAGCCCTTTAATGACACTCATCTTACTTATGTATCTTTTAAAATAAGGAGGAGAAATGTCTTGCTTGAGCAAGTGGTTCTGAAAACAGGTGCAATGAAATGACCATTAAAAAGCTAGCTGTATATTCCTGGACAAATATGTTTAAGTTCTGAATTGCCTTATTTATCCTAGAGCCATTGGAATTAAGAAATACACCAGCCCTTTTGTCTCCTCTTGATCTTGGAATGGTCGGTGGCTGGCATGAGGCAGGAACCAAATGAACTTTGAAATCTATTTTATGATTTTATTTTAAATTTATCTTAGTGACAAAAGAGACCAGTCTTTCTGTTGTCCCAGAAAGGAGGGCGGAGCCCATCTAGAATGAAATGCCCGCCCCCTCAATCAAGGGAGGAGCCACAAGATCAGGGCTCAACTAATTCTGTGGTGCAAATTAAAAAAATAAAAGAAACAGGTGTGCAGGTTGACACTGATATTGCAACCCCATGAAGTAATTTGGGGGGGCCATTGTATTAAATTTGAGTGGTTTATGTATGATTGTGCTCTGCTCTATATGGGAGGGTTACTGCAGCTCCTACAGGAACTAAAAACAGTATGGGGTGATTAAGGTGATTGACAGATACTAAAGAACTCTAGAGAGGTACTACCCCCTGGACTGGTTCACACATACTGGTTCAAGTTGAGTTTTCCAGTGACTAGGACATGAAGAAAGGGGTGTTTCTAAAAGGGTGAGTTTGAAATCTCACAGGACCTTCTTTCTAATCCATCAAAGAGAGACAACCTTTTGTCCAAGGGAAGCCCCAACCCTTTCGAAGGGTTGGAAAGGCTTTGGCCTACTCACGTCCCATAAATCTGAGGGACGACTCCTGGTGTCTTTAGTGTGCATTTATATCTGTGTTTTATGTTTTCTCTTTAAAGCTTTTGCCTTAGGAATGAAGATGCTTGGTTAGAAAGATCTGTGCAGTAAGTAGTAAGTGCTGACAATACACTGTTCATAGCCATCTGAGAAAAAGCAAAACACAGGTGCTGGTCTTTAGGCTTGCTGGGGATATCACCGTGTATATCAGGGAGCTGTGCTCCCTTAAAACCCTTCTCTGGAGGGACAGAGCTGAGGGTCTTGACCCAAGAGACATGATGGCTGGGAGCCAGAAACCTTAAGTGGGTGACCTCAAGGGCCAATGTAGGTACATAGGAATACAGGTGCAGTTATCCTGGAACTGACACACAGCTCAGAAGTTTTAAAATGAGGGAACTAGATGGGAACACCAAGCAGAAATCTCTGGACTGCACCCACTGTTCTGCAAAGGAATCCAAGGAGTCGGCGGACCCTGCCCAGATATGTGAGACAAGTAAGGCCCCTGTCGAACTTGCTCCTCCTTGTCTGATTTATGACCATCTTGGCCAGCGCCAGGAGGAGGCTGATGAGGCAGTCCCATGACTTCATGGGGATACAGTCGAGGAATGCATAATGAAAGATACCAGATCAACAGCTGCAGCTTCCTCTGGAGGGGCAAACAATGGTGAGGCTTCCATGGTCCAGAAAGTCCTTGGATTCTGAGAGACTGCCAACAAGGGTATTAATTACTGCTAGTGATATGGACACCTGTCCACTGGGAACTGGATTGCGACCACACAATGTTGTTGACATAGGATACCAAACAGCCATGAGGTGGTAACAATTTTAGGTTGCTATCATCTGTGCTGCTATTGAACTAGCAAAATAAAGGTGAAAAGCTCTATATCACATCAATCACATACGGTCCGCTAAATTAATATATACTAATGCTGAGCTGAAGTGGATTGCAGTGGGCGGATGATGATGATCTGAAAGGCAAATGCAATGAGATGAAAGCAGAAAAGCCTCAGAACACACAGATATGGCATGAATAACCCTAGGAAAAGGGCAGGGATGGAATCAGACAAGCTTTTATGATTAAATCAAAGAACAGAGAGAGCCATAAAGGAATTTTGGTACAGTTTTAATGCTGCAATGGCCATGCGCACATCAGAAGGGAGGAAAAGAAATGCTTGTATTGTTCAAGCACACAATACGTTTAAGAAGCCAAGAGCCTCTGTTTTAAACCCAGTGAGATAAATCTCCTCAATTTTTTACATGAGTTACAAATTACCTTTCTAAAAGATTTCTATCCATGTTTGGTGAAGGACAATCATATCTGGAAATATTGACCAATGTTGGCCATTGACGGAAAGCACAAATCAACTTTTATTGTGATTTGAGAAGATGGATGGCTCTTCTGCATAATGTAAAGGCTCGAGTCAGACCAGATACAGTTTCCTGATTAATTTTGCTGGAGTTGATGAGATTCCGGTAACTGAAAATAAGGTTCCCATTATCAAGTGAATGAGTGTGTTGGTTAAACATTTTACATGCAGGGAATCCTTCAATTCAATGTTGCTTTGATTAGTCGCAGATAATGTGGTGTGTCAGTAGATACAGAGTGGATATGTTGCTCGAATTGGTTCAGTGTACTGTGCTGCAAATCATTAATATGCTGTAATATTGTAACACATTCCACATTAATTCCTGGCTGCTAAATAGATAATCCCCCTAAGTTTAATTGTGCAGTACTTCATCTTTCTTCTGTCAAATGCAAATAGGAAGTTGAGAGAGGGCTTTCTGAAGCTGTGCATTATACCAGGAAATGTCCTTCTTATTCACCCATCGTGGATTTAAAAAAAAAAAATCAGATTACTATTGAATGCTTATTCCCTTTCTCCTAACAATCCTACCACTAATGAAGGTTTGTAAACAAAAAGAAAATTGCAGACGTATGTGAGGTTCAATCATAGCATGTGTTCCAGTTTTGTTGGTATAGCACCTAATATTAAAAAAAAAAAAAAATTTACAGAACAGAATGGGAAGAGAGAACTCAATTTCCTACAATAACTCACAACTCTAAAAATGCTATAAATTTTAAACTGTTGTTTAAATGACAGAGAGACAAAAGGGGTGGGAATTATCTTTTATTGGACCAACTTCTGTTGGTGAAAGAGACAAGTTTAGCTGTTCTTCTGGGAAAGGTACTCAGAGTGTCACAGCTAAATACAAGCTGGAACAGATTGTTTAGCGTAAGTAGATAACACATATTTCAAGTGATCAGGCAAGTTAAGTGGCCAGTTACCACTTGTCATGGGAGGGAAAGGAGAGGGGGGAAAAAAGGCAGGGGTGGGGGTGAGATTTAGTGGGTTTTAGGTTGTTTAAGAAGCCATAAGTCCAGTGTCTCTTCAGTCCATGATTTTTAGTGTCTAGTGAAGTTATGAATTTAAGCTCCCAGATTCATCTTTTGAAGGTGTTTTACAGGTTTCCTTTGAGTTGAGGAGTCAGTGTTCTCAGTCCTCGTCCTCAAAAGAAACCTGTGGTTTTGGGTGGGCTGCAGTTTTCCCATCTGTAGAATGAGTATAATAATATCTACTTCCCTCACAGAGGTACTGAATCTTCATCAGTTCATGTTTTGAAAAGTATTTTGAAATTTGTAAGTGTAATAAAACAGCACCAAGATTTCATGAAATGCTGTCTCTCATATTATGGTCATTTCTATTGAGGTGTTCTGTATATCAGCTGCTGATTTTATCATGTGGTGAAGATTATTTCTATCCTTGCCTGATCCTTATTAACATGTAGAGTCAGAGATAAACTTTTTTGTTCTGATCGCTGTCCAGGACAAGTGCTTAGAGAAGTTTCTGGGTCTTGCAAGTCTGTGTGTTGGATCACCAAAGTGTTCCTAGCCCTGGAAAGTCATGGGTTACTGAACCTTACAATGACACCATTCTGATTACTATCTTACTACTTCAGTTCTGCCTTAAGTTTAGTGTAACCCACCGATGGGCTTGCTTTGCGGGATTTAGAGGTGTAAATAATGAAAGAACCAGTGGGGAGAATACATAATTCTAGTATTTGTTTTGCGGGGCGGGGGGGAGATGTTCTCTGTGCTTGTGAACTTGCTGGAGCTGGGCCAGGTGACTCTGCTGGATGGACTAGAATCACGCAGAATTGAAACAGTGTGTAGCAGGCACTGGGCATGCTCAATAGCTGTTTGAAGATATTTGGGTGATTTCCGCTGTGGGAAAGCAGCCTGCTAGGACACAACCAAAGTCACTCTCAGAGAGTAGAACCAATGGGAGCCTGAGTGGAGGAATTTATAAATAAGAGTGGGAGCCAGTCTGAAGGACTCAGTGGTGAAACAATGCGAGGACCAGAAGAGTCTTCTGTGAGGATTGTGGTCAAAGGACTCTGCCAGTTCTATTGACTTTAGATTGCGGGCTCCCCCACCCTACTGGAGAGGAGGAGGACTAGAATTGTGGCTGGCTGTGCAAACTGCAGACTGTCCTTGCAGAGACTCAAAGGGAGTTTGAAGGAGGCCGTGTGACAGCTACTTGTTCCTAGTCTTTAAGAAGCTTGTGCACCATGTAGAGGGTTTAGACACCATTCTGCAGAGACTGAAAGGGGTAAATCCTCCTAGTGAAGTGTGTGGTCATAATTGTATTTTACATTTCAACTTGGGATAGTAACAAGTACGCAAACTTCAGAATACCCCAGGAAGTGTTGTCAACACTATTCATAATTGTTTCACGGGTTATAAGTAAACATATGTATTTATATCATTAAGATTTAGAAAAGGTTTTCCCTTAGAGATTGTGTCGCTCCCCTCAGAAATTTAACTCTGTATAATATATTTGTATCTCAAAGTCCTGAAAAGACTCAGCTTTGGTCCGTATCACAGCAGAAAAGTGAACTGAGGTGCTGGAAAGGGAAAGAGATACTGTGCCTGATGTTAACACTTTGCTTTCTTCAAACCCATTACATTAGCATCTGACATCTTGCAAACCACTAGACCAGAGTCTGAGGCTTTATGCTGTCTGGAAGCTGGTTAATCAAAGTGCTTTCATAGGGAATGAAGCATCAGATTTCTAACTAGCCATTTTCAAAATAGCAGCTGCTAATATCCAGTTGGAATTGAAGTAGAATATCACAACATGGTCATTGGAGTGGTGAGATTTCAAGGTATCACTTGATGTGCCCTACCTAAAGACAAGGAGCCTGTTCCCGCAGAATGTGAGCGCTCTCAACCCTCCCTTAACTTACTTTTGGAGCTGAGGCCCCTCATCACATAGCAGCATCAGGCTGAAAGATTGCTTGCCATAGGAGAGCTGGGACTCCCATCTTTTTCGTTGGTTCATGAGACGTAGGGCTTTTTAAACCTGTCACTGGTCCTTGAGTCTAGAAGTGGTCTTTTGGCACTGGTCCAGGGCTGAATGCGTGGTAGTTAGGCCCAGACCGTCAGACCAGTGTACTTTTTAGTCTGTTATAGTACTGTATTACTATCCATATATGAACAAGAGTAGCTGTGAGTCTTCTTTACTCTTTCCTTTGGATTTCCATGGTAGCCATAGGTGAGCAGCCATTTCTTATTCGAGGGTATTCATAGAAATGGATGGCACCAGAAAATACAAGGAAACCATCACCCACCCATTCATTGTTTGTTCATCAAGCCACTGATTGACAAAGACACAGTGGGGAAAGCAGTTATGCATATCCGCTTGAGACAGGATCAGAATCAAGCATCAGTAAAAACAGATCACGAAGAGCCACCAAACATTTGATCAACTGGCATAACTTGTTGACAGGATTGGGTGACCCAAAGAACCAGGGCCATAGTAATAAGAACTCTTGCTAATTAAAACTGACTTCAGGTACTGTAGCTGTCACTGTTAAATATGCAGAATAGGAGCTGAGATGTCAGCATCTCATTACATGACATGTGATGGAGATTGACAGCATGTGACAGAATGTGCAGGGCTCCAGCTGGGAATGACCACTGACAGAATTCAAGAAGATAGTCTCACCTCCACCTTTAATAATGTGAGAAGGGATCGCTCCCTTTGTGGGGCCTATAGGCATAATTATGAAATGTTTGTGGGTTTTACCAGGTGGTAACAGCTGGGAGATAGATATAACCATAATATAAAGTACCTAGTTTGAAAGAAGATTTAAAGTGATCTGGAAAAATGGAAAAATTGATCTGAAATCAGTAAGATGAAATTCAATAAGGACAAATGCAAAGTACTACACTTAGGAAGGAATAATCAATTAAACAAATACAAAATGGGATATGACTGCCTAGGAAGGAGTACTGCAGAAAAGGATCTGGAGGTTATAGTAGATCACAAACTAAAACAGGAGTCAACAGTGTAATACTTTGTGTTTAAAAAAAAACAAAACGAATATCATTCTGGTATGTATTAGCAGGAGTGTTATAAGCAAGACAATTGTTGTAAGCAAGATGTAATTCTTCCAATCTCAACTCAACACTGATAAGGTCTCATTGGAGAACAAATGGATATAAACTGGCCATCAAGAAGTTTAGATTTGAAATTAGATGAAGGTTTCTAACCATCAGAGGAGTGAAGTTCTGGAACAGCCTTTCAAGGGGAGCAGTGGGGGCAAAAGATGTATCTGGCTTCAAGACTAAGCTTGATAAGTTTATGGAGGGGATGGTATGAAAGGATAGCTTAATTTTGGCAATTAATTGATCTTTGACTATTAGCAGTAAATATGCCCAATGGCCTGTGAAGGGATGTTAGATGGGGTGGGATCTGAGTTACTACAGAGAATTCTTTTCTGGGTGTCTGGCTGGTGAGTCTTGCCCACATGTTCAGGGTTTAGCTGATCGCCATATTTGGGGTCGGGAAGGAATTTTCCTCCAGGGCAGATTGGCAGAGGCCCTGGGGGTTTTTCATCTTCCTCTGCAGCGTGGGGCACAGGTCACTTGCTGGAGGATTATGTGCAACTTGAAGTCTTTAAACCACAATTTGAGGACTTCAGTAGCTCAGACATAGGTTAGGGGTTTGTTACAGGAGTGGGGGGTGAGATTCTGTGGCCTGTGTCGTGCAGGAGGTCAGACTAGACGATCATAATGTTCCCTTCTGACCTTAAAGTCTGATTCTATGATTGGAGTACTGTGTCCAATTTTGGGCACCACAATTTGAGAGAGATGTGGACATATAATTGGAGAAAGTCCAGAGGAGAGCAGCAAAAATGATTTGTGTTCTCAAAAATGTGACCTATGAGAAAAGACTGAAAAAACTGAGTTTGTTTAGTCTGGAGAAGAGAAGACAGAGGGGGGACATGATATCCGTCTTCAGGTACGTAAAAGGTTGTTATAAAGTGTTCTCCTTTTCCACTGAGGACAGGATGAGAAATGAGCTTAAACTGCAGCAAGGGAGATTTAAGTTAGACATTAGGAATAACATCCTAACTATAAGGTTAGTTAAGCACTGGAACAAATTACCGACGGAGCTTGTGGAATCACCATTATTGAAGGTTTTTAATAACAGATTAGACAAACCGTTTAGATAATACTTAGTCCTGCCTCAGTGCAGGGGACTGGACTAGATGACCAGTCGAAGTCCCTTCCAGTCCTACATTTCTGTGATTAACAAAGACAAGTTTAAAAAGTCAGGGGGTTTAAAAGGGCAGATGACTGCTGCCAAGGAGGAAATCTACAAGACTTACAGAAAATATTGGCCATCAGCCACTGACTAACCTGATCTAGAGGGCCTGATCAAAGCCCAACTCTGAGTGTATCAAAACTTTTTTTTTATATTGGGGTCTTAGACTTTGTGCTTGTTTGGAGTTAGGATTTCCATTCTTGCACCCTAGTGATCCCATGGCATTGGGGAGCAAGGATGCATGCAGGGGCTGAGTTCTGGAAACAAATGCAAACTGGAGTTCTCTTAATTTTGCATGTTACCCCCTTGATGCACATTGTGGGGGAAACTGGCAGGAAGATGTGTTGTGGTTAAACAGACAGACCTCACTCTCCACTCCACAGTCTTTAGAAGGCTGCTCTTTCCAGACACTAACCTGATAGGTGCTTTTTAGCCTCAGAAATATGCACTTGCTGTTAACATCAAGGGATCTCAACTCCCAGTGAGGCTGGAGGGTGCTTGGGATCTAGGCAGCAGTAATTTATTTATGAAACTCTCCCGCAGGAGCATGGGGGAGGAGTGGTGAGCCACACAAAGGTCTCAAAGCAGCAGACTGAAGTCAGTGAAGTTTTTTGTAATATATTTACTGAATGATCATACAAACCACAGGAGAAATATGGGGGTGGAGAGAGGAGAGTACATTCCCTGGGTTGGCAATTTATGAATTGTTTAGTGCCAGGGAATAGATCGTTTAGAGGTAGGGAGGAAATTTCCCTGCTTTATGTGCTAAAGCTAAATCATTGCTGACAGGGATGCTGACCTGAATTTCAAACAGACCTAGTAGGTAGCTATAGCTATATATGTATATAGCTATAGTAGGTAGCTCTAAAGAGGCATGTATGTGACATGTTATACAGAGATGAGAATACAGAAGGGAGAGGCTGAAGTGGCCAAATTCAGAGGTTACGCACTTGGCATTCTAGTTTGTTTGGATCCAGAGTTTTGGCTTGCTCCTTCTAAAGACAGTCATGGGAACCATTTTTAAAATTCCGCACTGGGTTTGTATTTCGAATGCCCCCAGAATTCAGTGATGTTGAGATTTAGGGCTTTGGTTCAGGCCTGTCTCGAGTATACAGTAATGATGATCAACAGGATTCAGATTTTGGATGCCATTAAGGTGAATTCAGGCAATGTGCTTATGGAATTAAGTGAGGAAAGTTCATGGAGCAGAGCAGGAAAATGATGGTGGTATGAGGCACCTTGAGGATATGCAGTTCCATAAGTGGCACTCACCCTGTGGGAAAGTGATCAGTCTCCCAAAAACAGAGATTAAAGATGGTACTGGGAGAGTTGGCAAGTTTGCCTTGAGAACAGGGACTGAGCCTTTTGTAATTCTGCTTACTGGAATATATGATAATAGAGAGGCAACCAGTGAGACACACAAAGGAGCTCAGACTTCAAGTCAGAGAGAAGAGTTGTGAAATGCAGTCTTTGGGGAAGTTTCTTCTTGTCAGTAGAAGTGAAGCATTCACACAGAGGATCTTGGGGTGACCTTGGCCCGTCAGTATCAGTCAGAAGGTTTAGGATTACTAAAAATGTGGATGATGATGATTTCTAGGGGACACCTGATTAGTATAGAAAAGATGGGCTGTATTTCCCTTACTCTTTTTTGTTTTTTGTTTTTTGTTTTTTAAAAAAAAAGAAGAAAAAAATGTTTTGGCTTAGGGGCATAGAGATATGCAAACAACTGTTCATACAAATAACTAGCACTGGTGGAATATGAAATTAAAAAACACTGACTGTTTTTGCTATGAATAGTGCTTAGCTTGGCTTACTGTTATTCACTAGGTCCTACTCCTGGGTATTTGACAACCAGCAACTATTCGTAAAATGTTTTGTGAATCCACAAATTTCTTGACCCTTAACACACAAATGATTATAGTTCAACAGAATCAGGCACAACTGGAGGATTCATGTTAATATTATGTTGATTAGCTAGGAACAAAGACAAAATGCCTACGAAGGAATTTGACTGACTTATTTTTCACACTTACTGTCTTCTCCATGTTTGCTAAAACCCCCTGTCTCTTGCCACACAGGTGTAGGAAAAGATAAATTTTCTTGTGGACTGCAGTTAGCATACCTACTCCTTAATTCTGTGGGATAGGGACATGGGACCAGATTCTCTGCTGGGGAGTGAGCAGGGAGGGGAGTATTAAAAAAAATTGTACTTACCCAAATTCTTTTTGCTGTCCCCTGGACATGTTCTGCTCTAACAGGTGCTAGCTGGAAACTGCCCCAAGGAGCAGTCTATTTGAGAATAGCTGGAGTGCAGCAGCAAGCTGGCCTCACAACCTCCTTGCCCAGCACACCCCGCAACACTAGTGGTGGTGTGAAAGCTGGGTACCCCAGTTCTATACCAGCTGAGGTGTTCTCCCCCTCCTTCCCCCCCCCCCCACACCATGATAGTGAAATTCCTAGCTGGGGAGATTTAGCCAGTTTCTGGCTACTTTGTATTGCTGGAGTGGCAGAAAGCGGATGGATCACAAGGGAGAATCTAGCTCCTGAAATGCAAAAGGAAAGTGCAAGACAAATCATTGTCCAAGACAAATGTTGGAAGCATACACTATGTAAAGAGGTTGCTTAATGAGTCACATGTTTGAATGATAAATATGGTATTCTTAGAAGCAAATAAATGTGGTTGAACCAGGAACATGGGTTTTTAAATAGGTGAGGGACAATGCTGAGAGAAGAGAGATAAATGTTGTGGTTGATGCAGCAGATATGAAGGTATGAAGAAACTCCTTTTCAGATTGAGAGGCCCAGAACTGACAATAACAGGGACATTACCAAGATATAAATCATATAGTTAAACAAGTGTTTTCCACCCCTGTGATAACTTATTAAAACAATGAAACTGTGGGAAAATCAAATTTACTAGCCCTTCCCTCAGCTTGGTCAGTTTCACTTTCTGGTTCCAGTGCAAGTAATATTATGATATTGTTGTGAATGGGTTTCTAACATTGCAGGGGAATGTTCTGAATAATAATAAACCCCAGGTTTTAATGGATTTTTAAAACACAAAATTCGATGATAACATTTCTAATTATATAATTCTTAATACAGAATCTAAATGCTGAGACTAACCGACCTGAGGGTATGTCTACACTGCAGCTGGGAGCATGCTTCCCAGCTTGAAAAGGGAGCTTGAGATCGTGTGCTAATGGTAGCAGTATAGTGGGTGTAAAGTGGGTGGCAGGTTGGGCTAACCACCTGAGTATGTACTCGGTGGGTCTGGGTGGATTCGCACTCAGACTGCAAGTCTGAGCTGCTGACCTTGCTGCTCCTGGCTGGCTACTCTATTTGTAACGAGCTTGCTTGAGCAGATCTAGTGCATGCCTCTCTACATGAGCTGGGAAGCACATCCTCAGCTGCAATGTAGACATATCCTGAGAGGGAGCCAGAACGTGCCCTCAGTTATAGCCATGTTACCTCAGTGTTCATCAAGTGTCTCTCAGATATTGACTGGAAAGACAATAAACAGCTGATAAGGAAGGTGACAGGTTTCCAAGTCACTGCTGAATTGAAGAGGATCCTGTAGGCCTGTTGCTGTTGTGAATCTAATCTGAAGAAACAGAACAGAATTTGGATCACTTCACTATTCTTGATGAGTGGATAATGCTGAATGAGGTTGATGTGGGAGAACGCTCTACACTGGAATACATGGGATATCATCCTTCATTAGCTCTGACTTGCTCACCAGGGCAGCACTGTTTGCAACAGCAAGCCACGGAAGAGTCTGACATTAGGAAGTTGGGCTTGCTTGAAGAGAATGCAAAGGGGGATACTGAACACTGAGGGATGTTGCAGAAAAGCCTGAAATCCATCCCTGGCTTAAACCAAAAGAGAAGACACGCAGTTTAATGGCACTGGGTTCTGCAACCTCACGTTTCTTGAACAGAGAGAGTTAGTGAGGCTACTCATGTGAGTGAGCGTTGCAGGTCATAGTATTACATCTGTAACTTGTGTCACTGCCACAAGTGTACTAAGCCCAGATCCTCAAAGGTACTTGGGTACCTAATTCCCATTGATATGAATGAGAGCTAGATGCCTAAACGTCTTTGAGGTTCTGGGCCCTAGATACTCAGTGAGGAGTGCTCCAATCACCTGTGAAGTGGTAAGTAGTCTGCTGTGGTGCAGACACTACAGCCAGACCAGCAGGGAAAAGGATAAGTAGGGCTGTGAAAAACAGTAAGCAGGAGGTTTAAAAAAAAACAAAACACCAGAAACACTAAAGGAGAGGACTGGGAGATGCATGAAAGGAAAAAAACAGAGCAGCAAGACAAGGTGGCATACTGAACTCTAGATAACTGGGAATATTTCAACAAGCCTTTTCCATCTATCTTTGCAGCAAAAGAGAAGGCAAAGGAGCTAACTACTCCCCTGTAAAAATGAGAGCGGGTAGTTGGAGGCTGTGGATAAGGAATGGTAGAATTGTGATACATTTTGCAGCTGTCTTTATAGAAGTCTGAGAGCCGCCTTAAGGGATAGCTCATATTTCCTGCTGTAGTTGGGGGATGGAGTCTGAAAGCAGAAATGGTTTTGAAAGAATTTCTTAAAGCAGGCAAAGCACTGGGCCCAAATAGCAATAGGTCTTGGAGTTCTTACTGAGATTAGGACGGCAGTGATTGTAATTAGGGATGTAAATATCGTTTTAAAAATTAACCATTTAAGCAAAATATTTGCAATCGTTTAAACGGTTAACCGATTAAAGGGTCAGCAGGGCTGGGGCCAATCTGGCTGGCGGGGCTGATCAGCCCGGGAGGGCTGGGGTTGGTGGACTGGCTGGCCCAGGGGTTAACCGTTAAGATGGGTTAACTGGTAAGACTAATGCTTACCGGTTAATCTGTTAACATTACAGTTAGGAATGTAAAATGTAACTGATATTCTTGGAAGGTCTATCCCCTATGTAAGGTAACTGAGCCCTGAAAAGCTCAGAGAATACATATGCAGATATGTTTCCTCCCCTCCTCCTTCCTCCTGTACTGAAACTTCATTTTTAGGAGCTTGCTGTCTGCTGAAGGCGCCTGTCATCTTGTGATCAGTTCCTGTTATAGTGCAGTGCTCTTATGAAAACTTGAGTTTCATTTTTTGGTCATTTGTTGTTTTTCCCTAAATCTAAAAGAAGTCATTCACTATTTGGCTTATCTTTATGCATGGTAGTGCATACTAGAAAATGGTGCAGGCAAGGCAGGCTAGCTTAATGCAATCACGTTAACAATGCTGGTCTTGTGCTTAAGGCACAGAAATGGGAATCAGGAGATTTGGGTTTCCTTCCTGTGTCTGCCATAGAATTTCCCTTTGACCGTGCGAAAGTCACTTACGGCCTGATTTTTAAAAGTTTCAACAGCATCAAATACACCTGTATTTGCAAATGTGTATAGTGCATAAATTGTGTGTACGTTTGTGCGGCCAGTCTGAGTGTGCTGTTGCTGTGACTGTGATGATAATTGCATCTGCAAGTACAGTATCTGATTTATGCATGCAGTCATGGTGAAGCCTGATTTGTGTGTGTGTGTGTGTGTGTGAATACTTTTTGTGCTGACATCTGCATGTTAACTTTTTGAAAATTAAAGCCTCTGTGCTTCAGTATCCCCATCTGTAACATGGGGACAAGAACACCTGCCTCAGAGGGATGTTGTGAGGCTTAACTAATGTTCGGGAAGCACGTTGAGCTCCTTGGATGGAGTAGTAATGAATGTAGTGTTTTTTGGTGGAGCTGAGCACATGCTAAAAACAAGAACCTAAGCAAAGACAGCTGGTAGAAAGGATATTGGAGAGTGGAATCGTGGACTGCTGTAAGCTGGTGGAGCTCTGGGAAGTTGTGACAGCAATAGTTGGCAATTGGGAAAATAAAAGAAAAATAGCATTTGATAATTGTCCTCGTTAGAGATTATCTGGGTGAACAGATAAGGAATGTAGGGTGTCCTGTCTGTAAGAAAGCTTATTGGTACAATCATTCTCTTTCCTCTCCTAGGTGTAGAAATCTACAGCCATATCTTATTAATAAGGATACGATTCCATGACTTAAATGTTTGTTTATTACCCGCAACATGTCTGTGACTTATACTAAAAATAATGACAATCTTAACCTTACTTATTAATGAATCGTAGCAACTAGAGACAGAAGGAGTCCATCCATCCCCTTAGCCAGTGCAGGGATTTCCTGGCAATGTGCGTCCTAGTGCTTTGTCCAATCTAGTTTTAAATGCCCCAAGCGATGGGGTTTCCACCACTTCCCTTCAGCCTCAGTTTTCATTTCTTTTCATTTTAGGCCATAATCAATCTATGTATTTAAAATAATCATCATGTGGCCTCTTCATTTGCCTTTATCTGCTCCTACTAGTCCCTTCTCCCCCAGCTATTAGAAATATTGGGTGAAATTCTGGCCCTGTTGAAGTCAATGGGAAGGATTTCACCCTTGGGTAGAACAATCAAACACTGACTCAGTGGTCCTTCCCAGTCAGCTGCTGATTCTTTGTGCTAATGTTAATTGGTTTTTTTGGAGCAGGGCCAATCACCAAGATTGGTATCTCCCCCGCTCTTTCTGTCCCCTCTTAAATGTAATGCTGGCTTGTTGGACTTTAGCCCACATTGGGCATTTGCCCATGTTGGATATTTTGCAAAACGATAGCTGACGTGACTCAGCATTTCTAATTCTCTGCCTTGGGTCGTACTCGGAGTAATCCTAATATTGAGGTGTAGGAAAAGAATGGGCAGTTACTTAGTTACTAACAGAAGTAGATATGTAATGATGGTGCTTCTGTTGATATGCAAAAGGTTAAACTGACTGCCAGTTTTGGGACTTGGTAGGAATTTCTCCTTCCTTCCCAAGTCATTTTGGCAGGTTCCTTGAGGTTTCTTGGTTTTCCTCTGGCACTCTGAATGGGATCATATGTTAAAGAGGGTGGGCACATGATCACCCTTGATTGGTGAGGGGATGCAGGTTGTGTTAGATCTTTATCCCTCCTGTCCTTTTCTCCCTGGTTGAATGAATTTCAAATGGTGGTCAGCTCACTGCAGATTCTCTTGACATCGGTGTAGTTTGCATCTTAGGTTTATCTGATCAGAGACAAAATCAGGAGTAATTAGTAATCTGCTACAAGGAGGAGTTTGAAGAAGATGCAGACCAGATACAAGACACACACGAGATCAGATTCTTCATTGATTTGCAGATGGTGCAACTCCATTGTGACCCGTGGGTTTACATAGGTGTAGAATTTAGACAAGCATGTATGCGGACAACAAGCAGTCAGAACAAGGCAGTTGCAATGAGCATGGAAGTTCCTGGGATTGTTTTCTTCTGCCTTACTTTAGACGTACAGTCCAACTACACTACCTGAAAAATAGCCTAACTAAAAAGAGAGAAGGAATGAGAAAGATGAAAAAGGAAGGGCCTCTGTCTCAGTACCAAATTCCAAGCCTACTTTTATGTGTGTGGGGCTCCCACTGAAACTGTGTGTTCAGACTCAAGGCAACAATTGGAATGTTTATATGGTGGGCTCAGATTTTTTTTTTCTTTTTTTAATGGAACTTCATTAATTCCTTGACCCTTGTTGTTAACATTTGTATTGCTGTAGTGCTTAGACGTTCAATCAAATTGAGGGCCCATTGTCTAGGTACTGTACAAATAAATAGTAAATGATAGTCCCTTTGATACCAAAGAATTCAGGGATGAAGAGGTTAATCGAGGTTAATTCTGATCTATAGCTGTGCAGAAGTTTTCATAAGTGATCATGAAATTCAGGTTTAATGGTATTTTTCACACTTAACGTATCATAGGCTATGGTCGACAAAAGGAAGTGGGTTTTCTTTTTAAAGCAATAGTTTAACAAGATAAATAGTACCTGGCAGATCCTGTCTTCCTCACTGAGTGATACCAAAGCCTGTTAGCAATAAACGGAAGTGACAAAGTCCCCTGAGATAAAGTATTGTCAGAATTTCTGACAAAGTATAAGCAGTTGAATGCAATAAAATAATCAAGGGCCTGGCTTTAGAGGTGCTGAACACATGCTGCTCCTGGTTATTGCACCTGGAGATGGGGGTGCTGAACACTTTGGCAAGTCGAGCTCTTAGTGCCTTCTAAAGATGTAAACTCTATGCAGCACCTTTTCCGAGTGGCCTCAGCCCAACCATTGAATTTGTACACCCAATTATAGCTAGATGCACAACTGATTTACAACTGCAATTCTGAGCATTTTGAGCACAGTCTTGGATGGATAACATTCCTTGCTGAAAAACATGTGGGTTTGGTGATTTGGGATGTGGAAATTTAGAGACTGCTTTTGGAAAAAATTTTTACACTAGATAATGTATCAGTATCTTTATATACGGCATATGTGTTGATTGTGTATTTGTATACAGTGTGTGTGATTCTAGTGTAATGACACAAAGATACATAACTTAGGGCCAGATTAAGACTTAGTGTAAGCAAGTGCAACTCCACTGAAGTCTGTGAAGACTTCTGTAACCTGTAGAATGGTAGCACAGCCTTCATTGCTTTCTGTTTAGCCAAGCTTGTAGTAACAGTAAGTAAATTGGTACAGATCAAGTGCACTTGCATGCTGACTCATTCCTGCGCTTGGCTGCCTTCACACCTTGGTAACATTTGATGTAGTCCCACTTATTAACAGTCTTTGTTATTTTGGGGTTGGGCCTCTAGCACTTCCCTTTACTTTGGGTGCTTGTTTGATGGAGTCATAATTTAAAAAAAGAATTAGACTGTATATTGCAGATGGGGCCACGTTCAGACCTGGATCCAGATTTCAGACATGCCAGATTCAGGGGTAGAGTGGGGATATGTAGTTTTTTGCTTGGCCCACTTCTCCTGTGGGCTGCGGATCAGTATACTTGATAACTCACTTCGTTCCAACCTGCTCAGTGTTTGGTCAGTCACAGTTTCTATTGTTTTATTCTATGATAGCTCTTCAGCAGCAAGACGAGCACCAAGCTACGTGTGATTGTCTCCCAAATAACTACAGAATTAGTCTTGGAAGGGTTAGATTTTTATTGGTAATGATTGATAAATATTGATTAAACTGTTTACACACCAACTGATGAAAAAATATGTTAATCAACAATAAATGAAATTTATACATCAGCAAAGAAAGAAAAATGCTGCTTGAGAAGTTACTACACTTTGATTTTAAGGTTCTTTGCTTTATATATTTTGACAGGCGATGTTGACAATGTGTTTTTAATGGTTATAAAGCATTTATCAAGCAACTACTGTCTGGCTTCCCCCCTAATTTCCTGCAACTGTGAAAATTTAAATGGCTAAAACTTGAAAAAATTCTTAAATTATCAATATAATATATAAAAATCAAATTCAGCCACGCCTATTGCTAATCACTGTCCTTGAACTCATCCTATGCCTTCCGTGGCCCCTTCCTTTTGTCTTCATTTTAACTAAAGGCTTGGGGTTACATTTTCAAACAGGCGCTTAAGTACCTTTTGAAAGTGTGACTTAGCACAAGTCTCAGTGAAAGCCAGTGGTAGAGCTGGCCAGAAACTGGAATTCTCACTCCCTGAGAATTTTTGAAATTAGAAAAAAAAAAAAAATCATCATTCAGAAATAGAACAAAACACTCAATTCCTGCAGAATGGGAATTCCAAAAACTCACTTACTCAAAATGACCTTTCACTTTGACCTTTTAAAAATGTTTTCAAGGCTTCCTGGGAAGCCTTGGAAACCAAGGAGCTGAGAGTGTGAGACATGGGTTTTCCAGGCTCCCAGCTCATTGGGAGCAGCCCAGCCAGGCTATAGAGGAGCTGGGCAGGTGAACTGGCAGGAAACGGGCCAGGTTTCCATTGGAATTTTTGCCTGGTTTCCCTCAGAATTTCAGTAAAAGGGTCTGTCTGTACCCATGCAATGTTTTCACTTTTGAGTCAGTGTTTTCCAAACAGCTCTGGTCAATGGGGTTTAGGCTCCTAAGAGCCTCAGTTTTACCCATGGTCCTGTAAGATGCCACGTGCCTCCTCTGTCGTCAGTAGAAGTTGCGAGTGATCATCTCTTTGCAGGACTGGGCCCTGCGACTGTAAGCTCCTCTGGGCAGGGGATCTGGATTTTTATCGACCAGGCAAATGAATTTTTGCTGCTGTTTAAATGTCAGGAATGTAAGCTAAAGAACAAGATGTTGGCGGCAGCTTTTATGAACGTGGTGGTGTCACACTATGGGACAGAAGGGTAAAAACAGGAGGCACATGAATGTTTGCTTATGAAATAGTGTAGAATTTGTGTAATATGCAGCTTCCTTTCCATCCTACTTCCAGTGAGCATCATTAGTAAATCAGTCTATTTTGTTCTTCCTCTTAAGAGTTATGAGGTACAAGTGTCTTTCGAGGCATTGTAGCCATCTAGGAAATATTGTTCTAGGAGTGTTTTCACTAAATTCAAGAATAGCTGGAAAGTGCAGCTTTCTAACTGCATCATTAATCTGAGTAGTTAAGTGAAACTGGAGGACAATTGAAGAGATTGAAAACCATTAATAAGTGCAAGCCTCTTACTTAGAAAAAAAAATAACCCAAGTGTGTCGTTGTCTCCCTTTTCTGTGTGAAAAAGCAGAAGGACTTCCATAGATCTTAATTTTAATTGGAAGTGCAGTCACACCTAATGCCACCGACACTTCTCTATGTCCCTCTTTATTCCATTTTATATAGAAATATCCTTTTAATGAAGGACTATGACCTTACCCTAAAATTGTAGTAGTTTTCATTAGGGATGATTATAGAGAACCTGGGGAGAGCGGGGGTGTGTGTGTGTGTGTGTGTGTGTTTTTGAGAGAGAGAAGGGTGCACACGCACCATATGACAATGAAAATCTTTACTGCTTTACGTGGTTTGTGTCAAAGGAATTCTCAAATTGGGCCACTCGTAGGCCTGATCCTGAGAGGTGCTGTACTGAGCACCTGTAGCTCCAGATGAAGTCAGTAGGAGCTGAGGGCACACTGCACCTCTCAGGCTGGACTTTTTTTGTTCTTTTGAATTGATCTACTAGTGAGGAACCTTGCACATAATTCTTCCTACTTCATATGAAATGAGAACTGGATGCCAATCGCTTCCCTTTCTATTAGTTTTCTGATTCTTTTTGACCCTAGACTCCGCTCCAACCCTCTGCAGCATAATGACATTAGGTGCATGTATCTGTGCTTGCACCTCACTTCCTCTATTGGATGGAAATTAGACTTTGCCCAAGTTACCCTTTGGTGGGCTGGTCCAAAGAGGATCAAAACACTAATACACAAGTGACTGGAGAGTCTCCTGCAGCTGAGGTAGTAGGACCTTTGTGTTCTTGGGGAAATTCCTTGTCATTAATGGACGGAGAACTCAGGAAGTCTGTGGTGCCATGAGATGACTATGCGGAATAGCTAATGGCCAGGAAGCTCACATGGCCGAGGAATCATTACAATATGCGAGTGTTTATGAAAGCACTGTTGGCTGTACAAATCTGTTGTCTATCAAGCTGTTTAATTAGCTTAAAAAAACTAGCAGCATTTGTTTTCTCAAGAAAATTAAGTGGTGAAACATCATTTGACAGAATGAGGAAACAAAGATTCATCTGATATCACTGATGAGTCCTCTGCTATAAGGAAGGGGACTAGTGGAAGTGGGCACAGTTAGCTTCACCCCCATTTCTTCATGTTATTGCTGTCCTGGTTGCCTCTAAGTCACATTGGGATCTGTTGTCCTCGACATCTGTGCATAGCTGCTGTCGGTGTTGGTAGGCATTGCATGTGCAAATAAGAGGAGTGTGCTCTTTGTTTTTATAAAAGAAAATAGAAGACAAATAAGCATGGAACAAACTTCATAATTTTATCAGGAAAGAAAAATCTAACAATACTTAGTGCTTATGTAGCATCTTCCAGTCAAAACTTGGAAAGTGGTCTACAAATAGCAAGCTTCAGAACCCCGCGAGAAGGCAGAAATTATTAATATCCATTTTATAGAGGGGAGGAAACTAAGGCACTGAGATATTTGGTGGCCTACAATGAGTCAGTGGTAGCATTGGGAATGGAGCCCAGCAGGCCCTGACTTTTTCCCTGATCTAACCATAGACCACATTCTCAACAAGCTGTTTTTCCAGTTGCAACACGAAGTACCATTTTGTGTGTGTGTGTGTGTGTGTATGTGTGTATATATATATATATAGTATACTCTACCTAGAAGTATGTAGTCTTAAACCAGCTTCACATGGCCTAGCACATCACCAGCAATTAGACTTGAGAGAAGGAGTACTTGTGGCACCTTAGAGACTAACCAATTTATTTGAGCATGAGCTTTCGTGAGCTCACGAAAGCTCATGCTCAAATAAATTGGTTAGTCTCTAAGGTGCCACAAGTACTCCTTTTCTTTTTGCGAATACAGACTAACACGGCTGTTACTCTGAGACTTGAGAGAGTTACATTGATAAATTTCAGATTCAGTGAATTAGGAGTGGAGAAAATCCTCTTTTGATTAAGATCAGAGTTTTCTGCTGGTACTTTTTCTCTGTTACTCTGGAAGATGGATTATCAATAGAGACCATTTTAACTCAAGATAATTCCTGTTCTTTTGTATGTTGTTTTCCCCTTTTTAATCAACTGGCTTGGTGCCCACTAATAAATAAAGCATGACCCCTTGGGCGGTTGTGTGCTTTACACTGTTCGTGTTACTTCCTTTAAAAAAGAAAGAAGGAAATCATTTCATGGCAGAGGACAGTATCAACTTTATATAACTGAACCAAAGGGAGAGATTATCTATCTATTGTGTGTATAGCAGCTGCACAACGAAATGAGCTGCATATTATTGGCCTCGTTACCCTAACTGCAGCCTGCGACGTGGTCAGTATCTGTAGCAGATGATGGGTTCATGATGAAATTGTTAAGAATGTGGTTCAGATACTATGTGGCAGGAAAAGCCCTTCTGAGACCATCTCTCCACACCTGTTGCACACTCATCATGCATTCTTTACATTCCAAATGGTTTATACTTATTCCCTGCTGCAACATACTAGCAAATGGAGACTTAAAATGTCTAACATGGCTTTTTCACCTAAACCATCATGCATGAAACCAGATAAGAACAACAAACCAGCATATGAGGCAGAGGCACCTAAACTTGGCCCAGTTGAGGATTGAATTGCCTGAGTGGGATCACTATATTGGACAGATTGTGACCAGTCTAATGTTTACTATGCTGGTGCAACTTGCAGAAGACTACAGGTCTCAGCAGGCAATTCCAAATGATCTGACTGGCTTGACACTATCTTGATCCATCTGTCATCTGTTGGAATCGGTAGACTTGGTTGGCTGAACCTTTGTATTAAAGGCTGCATTTTGGAGCTCTGTGGGCTGGATCTGGCTGTTCTGTGGATTTGCCCTGAAACAGAAGATTGGCCAAAGCCATAACCACATATGTCAGTTCTCTCATTCTTCACGTAACCCTGAGTGTAAGAAGCCCAACCTGGAAGAGGCAAAGAGCAGAATCCTTTATGATCAATTCAATTGAAATCTTAATGACGGTAGATGGCAATTCAAAGTTTCAGGTTATATAGGGTGCTCATTGCTGAAGTATTGAATACTTTGGGACCCAGGTCCAAGCTGAATTTACATTCTACTTCTACTCTCCTTTGCCAGAAACAGTTCTTCAGATAGCTGGAAGATGGACTTATAAACATGCTAGAATCATCATGAGAAAGCAATGCCCAGGTCAGGCTCGTTCCTATTTCAGAAAAGCTATGAGAAGTGAAATTACTCCTCGTCTCTATGCTTCTCTTCTCTAGTTTTGATGCTAGGCTGGACTCAGGAGCTTGTGTCTCCTGTTTATGTGGAGGCAAAGTTCTTTTCTTTTGTAGTAGGTCGCTGGTATTTTTTTTTTCTTGCCTTCTGTTCCTGACATTACGTTCTTTTCTGCAGAAGAAAGGGTAAGAGGTAGGCAGGCACAGTGCTGGCGCTGGGATGATTTCCTCTGAGAAGCTTTGCTGGGGGAAAACCCATTGATTCGACAGTATACTCGCTCTTGGAGAGTATATAGGAAACATAAAGGACTGTTGCTAATCAAGACAGTACACGGAACATGCTTTACATTTCCCATCAATATGTTTAGTCTGAATAGTACAGAACGTGCACAAGGGGGATAATTTACCAATAGCACATGAAAGGGAGAGTATTTCTAGGTGATTCGGGCACGCTTCAGATGAAGTACGATAATCCCATGGAAATGCACAGGCCATTTTGGTTTGGGGGTATAATTTTTCTTAAGTGGGTCACTTGACACCATCTATAGCTTTCCCTCTGCTTATGTCTGTGTTCAGCAGTTATATTCCCAGATCATTTGAGTTAACTCTTGCCAGACAGGAGTGCCTATTACCTTCACTTCTAATTTGTTTATGCATCAGTGCCTCCGATGCAAAAATTTCAGTCATTTCACACTGAAGATGTTTTAATTGAATCCTTTTGTGGAGGAAAATATATGCGGTGACCTTTCCAGCACCCCCACAACTCCGATGTAGTTGAAATCAATAATATCCTATTGAAAATGACTTTTTTATGACTCTGACACAGGGCTGACTAAAGCAGTGCCTAGGATCATGGGAGATCTGGAGTGAAGGTCAAAGTGCAATTCTTTTGGATGATGGGGAGGAGATTAAAAAGGGGAAGGTATTGGCCCTATTTTCAAAGGTACTGTCCTACCAGTCTATTTATATACTTATATTAAGGCCAAGGATCATGACTGAAATATGTCAAGCTAACATTTTACTTGTTGGCATCTAGTTAGCTGTTGTCCATTCTTGGCATCTGTTTTGGATTGTTCCTTGTCCTTTGAGTAAACACTTTGGAACTCGGAAAATCCCAGATTCAAGGGCCAGTGGAGCCAAATGCATATGTTAAATCAGAAATTCATGTGTCTCCTTATGATCCTTCACAGGGCACTGGCGCTTGAAAATTTTAAATGGGAAGACTTTTTTGAACCCCTGGGAGAAAATGTAACTATCCTTATGTTCAGAATTAGAGGTGACCCACTGTGCAAAGCATTCATTGCTTGTCACAGACTCAGAAATGTTTTATTATTTATAATTTTTATTAACTTTTTTCAAATACAGTAGATATACCAAATTCATCATAATATAGAGATGATCTGTCTTGATGTGCACTTTGCTTTGGGTTTATAGGCAATGCGTATTCAGTGAATGCATACCCTTGGGGAGGTGTTTGTATGTTTACAAGTTCATTCTCTCTCTTACAATGGGAAGTGTTAGGCAACCTTACGTATTGGTGGTGGTACCATCTCTACCTACATTATGAACAGCTGTGTGTTTGTGTGCATGTGGTGGAGGGGTAAATATTATAGGCTACAAAAAATAAGTTCCTAAGCATTCTTTTGGCTGAGAATCTGGAATAGGTCAACATTCTCCAAGGGTTAATTGTTCAGTTGAAAAATTTCAGAGTAGCAGCCGCGTTAGTTTGTATTCGCAAAAAGAACAGGAGTACTTGTGGCACTTTAGCGACTAACCAATTTATTTGAGCCTAAGCTTTCCGATGAAGCATCTGATGAAGTGAGCTGTAGCTCACGAAAGCTTAGGCTCAAATAAATTGGTTAGTCTCTAAGGTGCCACAAGTCCTCCTTTTCTTTTTACAGTTGAAAAATTTACTCTGAGGCAACCTTTCCCATTCTTTTTTCTGCACCATCTTTCTCAACTTTTCCTCTCACTCGGATTGCATGTTTACTTTCCCTGCTTTTATCTCCCTTGTGAGTAATCCATTGTAGTTGGCTCAGCCTCTGTAATTGGATCTTCATATCAGCATAATGCTATTATTCCAGGCATTGTTTTATTGTCTTTATTATGTTTCAGTTCTCTCTCTGTCTCTCTCTTTCTCTCACTGTTTTGGTTTATTGTCTGGAATTGTTTTTCTTTAAACCTACTAAACCTCTGCTCCTCAGAATAAAAGAAGCTTGTATGCTGCCAGACTGGCTGTGGCCACTGTAAGCCTATGATGTGCAGGCTCTATGCACCACTACTCAATGAGGCTGCTATGCATTGCAGGTCAGCTCCCTGTGGTGCTTTTTAAGCATCCAAGAATCCTCATAACTACTAATTAAATCTGTTGGGCCAGATTCTCAATTGGTGTAAATTTGGCTCTGAAGCCAGTGGAGCTATGTTGAACCTTGTGAGAGGGGCTGGTCCGAAGATGTTTCAGCTGTATCTCCTCTAGAACCAGAATATAGTCCTCATTTGGTTCTAAATCTGACCCAGAACTAAAATGTCAGAAGCATGTTTGGATCCAGAGCCTCGAACCTGATCTTCCTCTCCCCCACTGTGCCAAATATGAAAGGATTTGAATCCATGGTTCTGTTTTTGTTCGTCTTTAATAATAATAATGTCTTGTGTTTCTGTAGAGCTCATCATCTTTGGTTCTCAAAGTGCTACACAAATGAATACTTGTAATTCCCTCTTCTGATCATGCACAGGCAGACTGCGGAGGGGCAAGGGGAAGCATTAACAGCAACTCCTGCAGCCTGAGATTTAGTGGTGGAATATCTGGCATGGCCTGGAAAACAGCCTAAGTGAGGTAAATCTCATTAGATCAAGTCAGAGAAGAGGTATAGGATGCATCTGTTTTGTACGAGTCCATAGTTTGAAAGTCTGGTTCCACTTGCTCCTGTAGTGTCCTGCTGAGCTACAGCATGGTGTTCATAGATTTTTGTGAAGCCCATCTCACTTTCAGGCCAAAGACAGTCCTGCATCCCACCACCTTCTTTCCCGTACGTGCTCCCATGAGACCAACCAATTTTGCGTTGTTCAGGGCAGCAGAACAAAAGACTAAGAGGAACGCTATTGTAGAGCGTGAACAAGGATGTTTGGAATGGGATTCACACCTCCAAAGAGCAACACGTTGGATGGGAAGGCAGGGTGCTGTGGGCTTTGGAAAGAGTGAGTCCATCTGCCCTTGAAAAATCTAGTTACTTTGCACTTAAGTAACAGCGGCAGGTGGTGTGAGTGCCACAGTTGAACATTTCTCTGTGCCTATATTCTTTAAAGAACCACTTCCCTATATTGGTTTGTGCTCTGAGAAATAAGGGAGTTCAGGAAGTTAGGCAACAGCAGATTTAGCAGTTGCCTAACTCACTGGTTTATACACTAAGATTTGAATTTGTCTAATCTATCCATTTGTAAGGCACCCTTCCTTCTAGTACCCAGGTACTCTGTGTATCATGAGCAGAGATTATCAATAATGAAAGGTTACTGTCTACGAGAAAATTCACTTCCACTGACTGTGACACTGATTCACTGTGTGTTCTTGGGCAAGTCACTTGATCTCTCTGTTCTAGTTTACCCATCTGTAAAATGGGCATGATGACACTTCCTTCCCTGACAGGGGTGTTGTGAGACTTATGTCACTAGCACTTGTGATATGCATTGAGATGCTTGATGGAAGAATCTAGAGTAGTCCAATATTATTTCAGTATTGGCTGCAAGTAGGACTTGAATCTATAGGCTACAAGACAATTAATGTGGCAGGCCTTACTTACATGGATGGATTAATAGATTCACGGATTCATAGATTTTTAAGACCAGAAGGCACCATTAGATAGTCTGACCCTCCCTGTATAACCCCAGCAGTAGAATTTCACCCACTTACCCCTGTATTGAGCCCAATAATTTGTTTGTGTGGATGCATGAAGTTCACACTAGTAACCTCATTCTGAAGCCCCTGTTCTTTTTAATGAATTTTAAAATCCAGATCAGGATTAAAGAACGTAAGGTGTTTGAATGAACCATTTAACAGGCTTCTGCTTGATTCCATTTTAGTGACTCAAGGCGTGACTCACATTCTCAAACAGCTCTAAGTACAAATAAATTCTCTTTTGGGTTTTAATAGCCCCTGAAACACTGAGAAGAAGTTACGTCATTTCAGAGCATTCACTGTATAAAAGGCTTTCTCTTTTCAGTCATAACAGCAAGACAGTACCCCTGAACTCAACGCGTTGTGTTTTTCACACTGGAAGGAGTGGGCAGATATGCCTTTGGAACGATTGCTGCCCACAAAGTTTGTAGCTCATGGGAGCAGCCAGAATATCAGTTTGTCTGGGAAAAAAAGACCATCTGTTTTTGTGAAGTTTCCTTTTGTTCTTCTAAAATCTTAAACATGACAACAAACATATTAACAAGAGAGAACCATCTAGGCCTACTATATTAACCATTGCCAGTGAAATTTTTGCTCCTTCTTTATATCTGTGGTTGATTCACAAAATAAAATAGAGGAAAAACTAATAAACCCAAATGTCCCCCTGGACATCCCATCCCAGCTCCCTCCACCCCACATGAAGAAAGAAGTCAATTCCCCGGTGTAAAGCTTTTGCTGAGGACTTAACCTTCTCTGGAAAATAGGGTCTCCCGTGTCCCACGCTTGGGGGTGCAGATTCCGTTTCTTCTTCCATTAGTTATGCAGGCCCATGCAATATTGCAAGAGCAGACAGGAGAGCCCTTTTTAAACTGCCCCAATGAGATCCAAGACCTAGAAAGCTATGTGGGTGGGTGGTCCAACTCTGCATGAGTAGATTTAGCATTGGCTTTGGTGTCCTCGTCCTCGCTTCAGCAAGACTGCAGTCTGGTCCACATTGATTAACATCTTTCTGTTCCATTACCTCCATCCATTTTCTAGTTGTTCAGATGCTCCCTCCATGAGCTCAGTCACCCCTGGATTGAGGCACAAACAACTCTGGGACAGCTACTAAACCACTGCATCCTCCACAGGTGCTTTGGATTGATACGTGATTAGTCCAAGCCAATCTGCGAAGTGTTTCTCCACATCTTTTTGCTGCTTATGTCCTTTTGTTTGTGCAGTTATTGAGCTGTGCTGATATGCTGCCATTCTTACTACATCAGCCCTCTTTAACTGCTTAAACCATTTAAAACATTAGGTACTCTGTTTCTTAATGCTTACTGAAGGGTTTGCTTACAGCTACTTTGCCAGTATGAGACCTGCTTAAAAAATAATTAGGACAGATGCATCCTGACAGAAATTCTAACTCTGGTACGTGAGGCACCAGCACAGATTACAATCCAAGATTGCCAGTTACTTGTAGGGGATTTTAAAGAGTGTCTAGGTGCTGGAGACTTGGATCCGATTCTTGCCCCGGAATTGACAACGTGGGTTGCTACCTGTTCTGCAAGAAAGCAGGATTATAAAAAGCGTTGCCATGTTTTTCCTCTGGCTAACTCTGTTCTCAGTCCTTAAATTAGTTTCCATTGTGTCCATATGGGCCCATAACATTGATGTCCGTCTATTATGGAGTGAATAAGAATTCCTTCCCTTGCCCATGCTTATACAAAATGCTGATACATATATATATTTTTTTAATTGAATTGGCAGAGTCTGTCTCCAGTCTCTGGTGTAACTGCACTGTAGTTCATGGAATTATAGCCAGGATGAATTTAGCCCATTTAGTCTTTGGGAAAGCTGGTGTTGGATGTCAGTTGAGTGTGGCTGGTAGAAAATTAGAAGGAATGTTAGAGCTAACAGCACCTCAGCTTGCTTCATTCTCTCCAGACCTATTAATAGCTCATGTTTGTCACACTGGAGAGTAACTTGCTGTTACTAAGATAGAGTACACTTAGTTGTCAGTGAATGGTTGTGCTCTGGCAGGGTAGGAAAGGATCCCCAGGCACTTTTTGCAATAGTAGGGGTGTTTGCCTGGGGTCA
Source organism: Chelonia mydas (assembly GCF_015237465.2). Lineage (NCBI taxonomy): Eukaryota > Metazoa > Chordata > Testudines > Cheloniidae > Chelonia > Chelonia mydas. The sequence continues at coordinate 18,112,505 of NC_057853.1, read as the reverse complement.
TGGTCAGGCTCTAATTTGGGTATCTCTGTTCTGACACCTTACATTGTTACTATAACATCAGTTAGACATGGTCTTCATTTTAGTTCCAGTTTGGAACTGTTGTGTAATAGAGGAACAAGCTCTTTGCTGGCGTAACTCCACTGACTTCCAGGGAACCGTGCAAGCAGAGAACTTACTCCACAGCGTCTATGCAGTGTTGCACAGCTAAAATGCTCCATTGCAGCGGTAGCTATTCTTCCCTATCAGGTTGTCCCTCTGTGTATACGAGGGAGAGAGATTGATTGCAAAGTTTTGCAAAGCACTTGAAAATCATTTGGGATAATAGAGGCTACTGTATGAAGATCAGATTATATCAATAATAAATGAAGTCCTACAGAGCTTAGGCATTGGCCCAATGGTATTTTGATAGTAGCTGCAATCTTCTTCCTCTTCTGCAGAGTTCAGGATTCTTGCTTTAAGAAATCACTGAACAACTAACTCTGTGTGATTGCGCCATCCTGGTCTTTTTCTTGGCAGAGGCTATCCGTTACTGAACGGATAGTCCTGTGGTTTTCTGAAGAGAGAGGCTTCCTGGTGGAGCGTTAGCTAATAGCACTAGGAAGGTTTTGTTTACTTCATACCTGGACCTGAATTTTGTTTTGAAAGATGGAAAAAGTGGAACTAGTGAATTCTCATTTATTTTATCAGCTGTCGTGTTTCCTTCCGCCTCGGAGTTTTCTCTTCTTCAGGGTTGGTGTGTCAACTGATTATTGCTGGGGGTAAGTGAACAAATGGATCTGAAGTGATTGCATGTGATGATGTATCAATGGGGCTGAGAGAGCAGCTAATGGAAAGAAGGCATTGACAGCCCCAGGAGCCTCCGTAGTTCATGGCTTCATTCCTTAGGATGGTAAAGGGATTGCCACAGAAAACCAGGATGGGTTCTGTTCTGTCTCTTGGTGAACATGAGGGTCCACCAGTGTTCTTACTGCATGAGTTTCGCTGCAAGAATTGAGCCATCCAGTGTGTAGTGAGAGTTGTTTTTCAGAGCAAGGTGAGGAGGTGTGTCCTAGAGATCACCATTTTGACTACAGTTGGTCAGTTTTTGTGTAGTGGAGGAGTCTGGGGTGGGGGGGGAGACTGGCATAAAGGACTGGCGGGGAAAGGCATCTGAGAGTTGAAAATAAAAACTGCATAATCTCTGAGATGAGCCTCCAAGAGCAGTGACAATTGCATACTTCTTAGCTTTCACCAGTTACCTGCAAGAATCATGATGCTTCCAGTGCTGAACATGCCTGATTATGTTTTTTCATTCACTCTCTAGAAAAACAAACATGTCTCCATTGACCTCAATGAGCATTGGATGTTCTCACTGTGTTTGAATAAGATGCTTTAGATCCCAAGACTTTGTTCTTGCTTTAGAGCTTGAGGTTTGTTTTTGTTTTTGTTTTTTTAACCTTTGGAATGGTTCATTCCCTGTATCAGGCAGATGATTTCCAGGAGCAGGCTAAATATCTTTGATGGGAATTAGTACACTGTTGGGCAAGGTTAAAAGAGCAGGTATCTCTTACTGCATGTGTGAGATATAAAACGAGAAGCTAAGCTGAGCATAGGGGGAATGCATGGCTCAGAGAGTTGGTAATGTGATCACCACTAGATCATCAATTTTTGAATTTGGTCCCAGATCAGTAGTAACTAGAGATGAAAGACACTGATGGAGGCCAGCTGCCAAATTTGGGTCTGGCTTAGAGTTTTGATTCTGAAATGTTCCCCCTCAATTCTTGCATATTGAGATCCACCGTTCTTGTATGGGCTCATTTCTAGTAATGACCCAAAGTCATTGCTGCTGTATCTTCCAGCAGAATGACAGTCTGTTTGAAATGAGTTCATGGGTCTCAGTCCATCTCCTAATGGACACGTCTACCTCACAAAAAACTCCACTGCAACTGGCCTCTTAGTTTACAAAGTTAGTAGAGAGGACAAGGATTATAAGCTCTCTGGGATACAGGTGGTCTCTTCATGTCGAGTTTAAAGGATTATGGGATGAAGCCGGAACTGTTGCTGTCTGTGCTGTAGCTGTTCTTTAGAGAATAGACTTCAGTCTCTGGGATTGTCAGCATTCTGAGTGTGGCTTTCAAGCACCTTGCATTTAGTGTTGTTGCTTACACCTGCGTTGTTCGGCTCTGGCAGTGTTTTAAGGCTGGGACATTCCAGAGAGTCTAAGGGAGTTTGGCACCCAGGGATTTTGAAGCCTAATGTCCATGGGCTCCTTTGAAAATCTTAGCATCAACCCACTTTGTACTCATGTTGCAAAGGTGTTCAAAACTACTTGAGGTACAAGGAAGGGGAGAAAGAGGCCCTTTGGTTACTTAGACCTTCCCCCCCCTTCAAGCCCAGGGATATTTCTTGATCCTGCATGAAAGGGAATTTGTAATGCCTTGTATGCACTTTTCTAAAAGAATCCTGCTCTCTTCTGAACTCTGATCTTCATCTCTTAAATATGGCCTAAGGGTTTAAGATCCACATGGACATGCTTGAAACAGCACATTTTGTATGAACCATTGCCGCACTAAAAGAGGTTTTAGCTTAATTGCTTTCTAGCTTTCCTGCAGACATCTCTGTTTGAGGCCCAGCAAAGGAAGCTTTTGAGGTCTGTTTGAGTGACGGTTTGTTGAACTTTATGCAGCTTTTTGTGCTGTCTTCCTTTAAAGATCTTAATGTGGAACAGAGAACCCTTTAGAAATCAAAGAAATGGAAAAATGTAAATGATTCCTTTTAAACTGCAGTACCCATCACCGGCCCAACCAAGCCTTAGCCGCAAGAGCCACACAGCTGACATTTGCTATCTTGTTTGTTTTTTGGCGGTGGTGCTGCATGGTTCTAGGGTTTCATAACCCGCTTGTGATTTGGCTCTTTAAGAAAAGCGAAGGTGACTAGCTGTGCCCTATCTGCAGTCATGGATCTGCTGCTCACCTGTCTCTTGTACTACCACCCTGAGGACCAAATCCTGAGGTTCTGCCTCGGTTTTCTACTTTGGTTGGTTGATCTCCTTAGTCTGAAATGTGTTTTGTGCTGTTTAGTTTTAAATGACTACAGCGGTGGCACTTCCATCGCTCTGTGCGATATGGGACAATGGTCCAGAAGGTCAGGTTTTTTTGCGTGAAATACAGACTATATTAAGGCAGGAAATGCTTCCCCCCCATCTTTTATTCTACAGTGCACAGCAACAATCTTTGCCAAATTACTGTTTCTTGCTTCCTTCTTAATAGGCTGCAGATTTAAAACAAAAGGAAGTATTTTTTCACACAATGCACAGTCAACCTGTGGAACTCCTTGCCAGAGTTGTGAAGGCCAAGACTATAACAGGGTTCAAAAAAGAACTAGATAAGTTCTTGGAGGATAGGTCCATCAATGGCTGTTAACCAGGATGGACAGGGATGATGTCCTTAGCCTCTGTTTGCCAGAAGCTGGGAAATGGGCGACAGGATGGATCATTTGATGATTACCTGCTCTGTTCAGTCCTTTTGTGTCACCTGGCATTGGCCACTGTTGGAAGACAGGATCCTGGGCTAGATGGACCTTTGGTCTGACCCAGTATGTCCGTTCTTATGTTCTTCTCGTGTTCTTGAGTATTTGGCTGCATCCAGCCGAGTGTCTTCCAGCTAGTTACAGTTTTAAAACTACCGCTCCAGTTGATGTCATGTACCCCACCTTTGCCTCAGTGGTCTTGAAGATTAACAGCTTTACCTTCATGCCCTGCTTGCCCCTAACTTGGATCCAGGAGATATTATTGTTTATGAATTATTTATTGATACATATGCACAGTGATTGACAAATAAATAAGGAGGCGAAGGTCCCTGTTCCAAAGAGCTTTCAATCTAAATAGACAGTGTACAGGTAAAGGGGTGAAAAATAGGGTGCACTTAAGAGCAATTGACCACTGACGCTTGGAATGCTTCTTGATGGCTCTACCTGTGTTACTCTGGTGTTTTTTCTGCTCTCTCACACTTGCAGTCACGTTCACTCTCTTGCACGCACCCGTTTGGTTAACTGTTCTCACGTCTTCATTGAGGGGAAAGCCTCAAGCCTTCAGAACTCGGTTCTGCAAACAGATGGAAATTGAACATGCTACTGCCATGGACTGGGCCACTCAAAGGGAAACCCATTCTTTGTGTAGCATTCAAGTCCTTCAAATGGAAATGGAGAACATTATGTAGAGAAGAGCCCGCTGAGCAGGGTGATGGGCAAGAAGAGCTAACTAAGTCTCTGCTAGCTTTAATTTGCATAACACTGATTTGAATGCTCTGCCTTTTTGACTGCAGACAATGGAGGGATGTGTGCTAAAGCCCGGCAGGTGAGACCAGTGGAAATGAAACAGTTTCTAGTCGTAACCTGCTCCTGTGTATGCTGCTTTTTTTTTTTTTTCTTCCGCCTTCCTCTGAAGAGTAATCCCACTTTTGGCTGTCTTCCTCCTGAAGCAAAAGGAGAAGCAATGAAGCTGTGTAGTTCCTCTGCCTAAATTTAGCCCCCAAAACCCTGGTTGGTTCCAGGAGCAACTATTGCGTTAAGCCACAGTTTGAAAATAAGGGTCAGCCACATTTTCAAAATATCCCTGGCACAGACCTGAATAAATAGCTAGTGACAGGATGACGGTCACACGTACACACCCCTGTTTCGGAACAAGAGGGCAAAAAATCCATTTCTCTTGTTCTTTGTTTTGTTGGGATAGAATGAGAAACTGCACTGACCCCTAGGCAGTCTGAATTGTTTTGATAGCATCTGGGAAAGCTGAATTTAATTCAGTTATTAAATAGCATAAAAAGTTTGAATTCTCTGGTGAATATATCACTTTGTGAAAACAGGTTCTTCACTGTTGCTGCAGATATTTTTGTTGGCCAGTAAGAATCCCTGGATTTGGATCTGCTCTGAATTCATCCCACAACTGGCCCTGTGCCTATTGGCCACATCGCCTCATGAGCTGCTCACTGTATCATTTTCATTAGAGCTGAAATCCTCACATAGATTCCATGTATTTTCCTTAGTCTTTGGGTTTTGATGTTGGTTTTCCTTTTTAGTTAGTTCTTTGCTGCTTGTACACATCCCCCTTTCACTAAACATGTGTACATGCTCTAATATATGTGTATAAAAAGTACATGTACGTATAAATATGCTGGCCTAAATACATTCCTACTGTAAATCCAGTCATCCAGATTCTAATCTGAGGAACACCACTGTAAATTTGACATAACTAAAATCCTGTCCAATGGGTTTACAGTAGGGATCATAGATTCATAGATATTAAGGTCAGAAGGGACCATTATGATCATCTGGTCTGACCTCCTGCACAACGCAGGCCACCGAATCTCACCCGCCCACTCCTGAGACAAACCTCTCACCTCTGTCTGAGCTATTGCAGTCCTCAAATCGTGGTTTAAAGACTTCAGGGAGCAGAGAATCCTCCCACAAGTGACTCGTGCAATCATCTGCCCTGACCCCTCTGATCCAATCCTCCCTGCTGTGTATTCTCTCCAACAGTCCTTTAAGGCAGACTAGACCCCACCCAGCAGCTTCCCAAAACCCCAGGCCGTCTCGGCCTCCTTTTGAAAAGAAAGAGCCCGGGTCTGTGGGGTCTAAAGAGCTTGTCCAAGCAGCTGTCACAAGCAAAGAGTCCAGGGCTTTCCACCAAAGGTCAGTTACAGCTGGATTTCAGCCACTGAACCCAGGTGCCTCAGTTTCCCCTCTGTAAAATGGGTTGGCCAGATGTATTTTCACAGTATGAACTGATAGATGCTGGTGACTCTTAAGAGATATTAACTGTGCAATTAAAATTAAAACACTAGAGACCCTCCTCTGAAAGGAAGGTCTCCAGTGCATAGGAGGAACAGTGAATGGTCCAGGTGGGGTTCCAGATCCTGATCATAGCTGGAGTCATGTTCCTTGAGTTTTTGGTTTTTAAGTGTGCTATTAACCATTTCCTTACTCCAAATGTTACAGGCTGTAATTCACTAATTAACAAAAGTCAAGTGATTGTGTTTTCCATGACGTGCTTTTGTCCTAATTTTGGTTTTAATTTCCTCTTCTCAGAACAGTCATGCTGACTAGGGACGACTACCAACTTGTTCTTGTATTTTGGGCATTGGCTCTTTCTTATATCCAGTGTATTTTCTGACATTTCTATCTGCTGTCATTATACCTGCACTTCTCTATAGCTCATGCAACCTTCTGCTCTTTGGTGGGGCAGAAACATGCATCTTCTGTTGATAGCTTTTGTTAGCTTATTAACAGTGGGGCACTTGAATAATGTTGACCGTTTCTGCTCTATGTTCCCCTTGTTGCTAACACCTATGTTAGCTCTGTGACATGCCTACTCTGTGCCATCCGAGAAAGCAGGAGTCCCAAGCTTGCACCTGAATCTATGCCTCCTGTATGCTACTGGAGCAAGCTCCAGTTAGAAAGTAAGGTGGGGCTATTATTGTGACATCTCACATGCTGTTCTTTATCAGCATGGCGGCGAACATTTTGCAGCAGCACTAACATTTCAGTACTCACAGCCACTTTGTAAACCTGCGGGCAGCTTTCCAGTTCTGTTCTGTAGGATCAGATGTCTTGGCTTTTTCTTGTTTTCACAGTTGCAAGCCCGCGCGTGCACACACACTCACTCTGACTATATTACAGTCTGGCCTTTTAGGCTCACTTTTTGTGCCAGAGTTTTATTGCAAACTCCTGAGTCATTTCTGGCTAACCTACACCTTCATTATTGCTAAGAAAGGACCTTCCCTCGGGAAAATTATTCCATCTGGTTAACGTTGAGTCTTGACCTCTGCTTTGAGGTATCAAGGGCTTGGTCTTTCCGTATCATGCCCCAAAACTTCTGACTGAAGTGCAATTAACGAGAGGTTGGAATTGAAGAAAGAGGCCTTTTTACAGCAAAAGAAAGCCTGCTTTGAAAGCGAGACAATGTTTTCCAAATGGACAGTTGAAATTTGGCCTCTGAGGATGATCAGCTCTGGAGGTGTGAAGCAGATAGTTCTGATATTGGGCATGTCCTACTGATGAGCCCATGGATCCAGCCTATTTGGAATCAGGAGGTCCAGGTCTTGGCCCCCTGCTCTCTTTGTATCCCTGCTCTGCAGCACTCTGGCCCGAGGTTCAGGGAGCTTTAATCTGCTCCTTGACAGCCAATCCACCTCTGCTATGGCCATTGGGAAGCGGATGCAGTAGTGCATCCGGGTCAAGGCTACAAATGATCGAGCTCCTAGTGGGGCAAGAGCACACTAGAGCTCAGCTGGTTAATGCCCTTGTATGATTTTCACTCTAGTCAAAGCTCAATTCTTGCAAGTTGCCTAAGGGATTCCGAGGCCCAGTTTCCATTAAAATTAATGGAAATTCAGCATCCAAATCTCTTAGGAAGCTTAGAAAATCTGAACAAAAAACCTGTTTATAGTCAAAGAAGTGAATTGCATTAGTGAAAAGGTTATTTTCTGCATAGGTCGCAGAATCCATATGTAACGTGAGTGGCCCAGTGGAACGGGGAGTCAGGAGACCTAAGTTCTAGTTCTTTGGACAAGTGACTTTAACTCCTGTGCCTCAGTTGCCCCATATGTAAAATAAGTATAATGATAGTTTATTCTCCTTTGGAAAGCATCTTGAGGTCTTCTATTTAGAAGTGCTAAGTATAATTATTCTTCTAAAATATGGGATTCAGGGTGTGGTGGAAATATTATCTTTTGAGGAGCTGATCGACTCATTTAAGTGCTAACCTGGGAATATGGATGAGATTTTTGAAAATCAGAACGAAGTTGTGTGGGAGGAAATTTAAATAGTAATGTATGCATACTCCAGATATCTACTTTTTTTTTCCTTTTTCCCCTCTTCCTAACTTCACCCTGCTTTTTTGTTTTTGTGTCCTTTCATTTTCAAGAGTTCCGTTTGATCTGTATACCCTTTTTCTTCTCCCACCTTTTCTTTGCTACTTTGTCTTTGTATATGCATAGAATATAATTAGGGTGGCCAGATAGAAAGTGTGAGATATTGGGACAGGGGTTGCGGTGTAATAGGCGCCTCTATAAGAAAAAACCCCAAATATTGGGACTGTCCCTATAAAACCGGGACATCTGGTCACCCTAAATTTAATACTCTTAATAAATATAACAGAAAAACACAGTATATAAACTGCTAATTAAAGACACCAAACTAGAGATGGGCCAGAAACTCTAGATTTGAACATTCCCAAACTTTGGGGACGTTCAAGTCCAAACTAGCCCATAGATCTCAACTTCATGGCTGACCAAGAGCTACCTAGTCTGAAGGGCTTCCCTCTGAATAACCGTTTCAATTTTTAAATTTTTTTTAAATAACTTTTTTTTTGTAGGGCAAATAGAAACATAAGGATCCAGGATTGTATCTGTTAATCGACTGAACTGTGACTTCTGGTTCTGTACGTTTGATGTTTGGGAAAGTCTGGATCCAGATCTGAACTGTGTGATTTTGGCTCATCTCCACATCAGACTATTGCCTGCCTTTCTGTGTATCTTTATGAAGCATATGAAACCAGCTCCTTTACTTATCTCTGAAGAACACAGAAATTCCTAAAGTTATTAGATGGGGAGGTTTGCAATGACTACACTCTGCCTAATTTTTTCCCTTTCTTTCCTTCTTTTCTAAAATACTGGACACCTTGCCAACTTCTTGAGAAAACCGTATAATCATCAAAGCACTGAATTTCATTAGGGGTTGGCATTTAGAAACTCGGAAAGAGCTGCTGACACCCCATGGAAAAATTTGCAGAACAATTCTGCTTATATTTATCTTTGGGTATTTTTCCTTCCCTGGCCATTTTTCCCCTTCATAATTATTAAGAATGTTTATATGGAAAGTAGCCTATTGGTTTCTTGACAAATCATTTCCTTCCGCTAACTTTAGTCACTACCTGACATCATAATCTTCTTTTTCTGACTGCATAATCATAACCATGACCACTAATTGTGATGTCACAGATGGAAGATGTAGATGACTTTTTTGGTTTCCGACATTTGTCCCCAGTAACAAGCAAAACAGGAAAAGAAGCAGAGATTCTGTGACACATCAACAGAAATGTTTCTAGATCAGAGTCAGTGAGCCCAGTAGATAGAGACTAAGGTGCTGTGCCCAGCATTGCCTTGGACCTGACTTAGCATCTTTCTGTTTCCCATCCTATGCCATGTCTATTTGGATTGTAATCAGTTTGTACAGCCCCTAGCTTAATGAGCTCTATTTTCAGTTGGAGCTTGTAGATGCTGCTGTGGTACAAATGACAAAGAACAGATGTTTTGGGAAGTTTTCCATGATATATTAGTGAGCATTTCAATAGACATAATATTCAATATCCTAGGAGATTGAATTAAATACTTAAAATAGTATATCTTCCTATTTAAAAACAGTGATACAAAACTTGACATAAAACCAACTAAAACCATGGCCACAGCAACTGCACATTCATACAAAACACCTTCCTGGTCTGCAGCAACCTCTTACCCCATCCATTTTAAGTCAGTGGGAGTCTTGCATTTGCTCACTAGAAGCCTGATCCAATGGAAAGTTCTATTCCCAGCTCTGCCAACTCCTAAGTCTTGTTGACCTTGCATTAACCACTAGGTCACATGAACTGCTTGCATACCTTCCTAAGGACTAGAGCTAGTAACCAGGACACTAGGGTCCTACTCCTTGCTGACTCTGATTGCACTTCAAGTCACTCAGCCTCAGCTTCTCCATTTGTGAGAGGTGGGTAATAACATTGCCTTACTTCCCTGAGGTATTGTGAAGCTTCAGTTAAAGTTTGTAGAGTGTGTTGAGATCCCTAGATCAAAGGCACAAACGAATTACAAAGTATTTCTACATAGTGAGAAGTATTATCTTATCTCAGATCTTGGAGTCTCTTTTTCTTAGCATGCTAAACTTTCCTTATTCTAATATGGAACTATTAGTCACAAGGAAAAGTCCGGTTTTTCTCCTGGAAGCTGGTCTGGCTTTGTCCTTGGTCTCATAAAGGAAAACCACAGTATCTCTCATAACACGTTACATCATAATGAAATTCATATGGAAAAGCCACAATTTTTTTGTTTTGTTGTACTTGTAAAACACAGGAGAAACCGCAGTTGAGGAGGGACTGTCTTGGTCTGTTTTATTTGGTCTGGATTCTCCTGTCTATGTCAGTTATCTGTGTTAGGCACTGGGCTTTCACTTTCTGTCGCACATGTATGTGTGTGGGAGTTTTTCTTTACATTTAACATCATTGCAAAGCACCATCATATTTGTTGTCAGCCAGTCTTTATCTATGGAACATTTGGTTTTGCAATGACACTGGACTGGAGTTACGAATACACAAAACTATTTTTTTTTGCCTTCTGGAGGAAGGTAAACAGACCTTCCTGCCACGGTGAAATTGTGTCTGATCTTGGAAGTGCCTCTTGGAATCAGACTTCAGACTTTTTTGAGGTGGGGTAGGAAAGCTGGCTGTCATGCATCATTTGAAATGCTCATTAGTCTTTCTACCTGGATAAATCCTTTTCAGCATGTGTAAGTCCAGATACCTCCAGACAAACTGAGGGTCTGTCAATGGGAAAATTATCCCACCTTATTATTCTGACAGTAGTAGGTCTTGTAGTTGGGATTACAAGATGAATCTAGAACAAACAAAAGTCCCCTTGAAATGAACACAGCCATCTGTATATTTAACTAGTTCTCAAACCATGGTTTGTGAACCACTGATAAAATAGTAGAATTTATAACTAGAAAAGCCAAATAAGGGCTTCCAGTCTCTCTCTTCTCATTGGAGAAATTTTCCCTGCAGTATGGTCTCAAGTGCTTTGTCCAGGTCACGTCTAGTGACTCCAGCATTTCGCTGCCCCAACCAGTGTCTCTCTCCGCCTTGTTTTCCAAAGAGCTACATCAAAGGGATGCTCAGTTTTCAGACCTATTCAGCCCTTAGCACCTTTGCTGAGACTGACAACAAGGGGGCCATTTGTGTCTTATGGGATGTGGACATCTCTTCACTAACAGGGCTGAGACCCACCAACTCATTTCACATAGGCCAACAAAGAACCATCAGTCTTGATATTCTTACTAAGGAGCCTCCGTCTGTCTGTCTTATTGGACAGGTAGCCTGATGGCAATGATTGTGCTTTATTTTTTGTCAGACTCCTTTTATCCCACGAAAGGGATTGTGTTAGGCCAGCTCATGCAGAGATGTGAATGAGCACACTACCAGCTTTAATGAACACCCAGCAAAGAACCACAGTATCAGAAGCCACCCTTCCCTGTCACAGCATGCACTGACTTGTGCAAAACCTGGCAAGGTTCTTAAGGGGCTGTTTCTGCTTTCAGTGTTACTGTGTTCTGGTGCTTTACACAGACTCGCATTATCCTGAGGAAAGCAAACTCCGTGGGCCAAATTCTGCCCTCAGTTATTACACATGTAACTCCACTGATGTCACTATTTTCTTCATGCCCCTGATAGGGCAGCTCTCAGTCACTTTTGGCTGCGGTTTACTTAACTTAAACCTGTATGTTCTCTGACACTTGAACCAGAACCCCACTGCTCCATAGGTAGCATCTCCATCTGCTGGACTGGTGAGAACTGTGGTAAGCTTATCTCAGCTGGAAGGCTCTGCCTGTATATCTTACTGACTTCTTTCCTGATCTAAGCCCTTGTAGATGACACTGAACTCTGAGATTTTCAATCCAGTTTTACCAGTTTTCTCGGGAAGTGGGGACTGTTGTTTGTGTGTGTATTTTTACTGGCTTGGTAAATACCTTCTGGAGCCATTTATGAGGCTGAAATTACGTGAGATGTGTTTTGGTTGTTTTTTTAAAAAAAAAAAACCCAAACTTTCATTCCTCGAAGGGGTGTGTGTAAAGGTTTGGACTCTCCCCTGCTGCGCCTCCTGCTGGTAGTTGTTGGGAATTAGCTCGTCCAGCCACCGGAGCGCCCTCTGCAGGCCTGTGATCAGCCTTACCACCGGCTCCCGTGTCCCTCCCAGGACCCTGTGCCCCTTTCTCTGGGGTGCTGCCCCTCTGGCAGTACCCCCACCCTCTCAGGTTCTGGGTCTCCCACCCAGGGGAACCCCTACCCTCTAATCCCACCTCGCCTCAGTCTGGGCTACTGCCAGTCCCCACTTAGCCCCTTGTATCGGGGGCAGACTGCAGTGTATATGCCACTCATCACAGGCAAGGGGGTTTTGGACCTGCTGCCTCCACGTACCCATGGGCTGTCCCTCTGCAACCCTGCACCTATTCGGCCTGTAGTCAGGCCTGCAGCCTGAGGCTTTCCAGGCCGGAGCTCCCAGCTCCTCTGGCCCTTCCCCAGCCCTGCTCCAATCTAGGTGTCCTGCTCAGCACCTTGCATCCAGGCCCTTCTCCCTCTACAGGCAGAGGGAGACTGAGTGGGCTCCTGGCTCACAGCCTCTTATAGGGGCTAGCTGGGCCTGATAGAGCTGGCCACAGCTGTGGCTGCTTCCTTAATCAGCCTGGGCTTTTCCCCACAGCCCCAGCCCTCTCCCAGGGCTGGCCTCAGCCCTGTCAGAGCCGGAGCGGGTAACCACCCCGCTACAGGGGGATACCATCAGATCTGATGCTGTCTAGAGCCAAAAATCAATCCCTACCTTCCTCATGCTCCTTAAATAAGCAGCTGGATTCTTCTCTGAATCGCATCCCTTGAAGTTTGCCCATCAAAGGTATTTCTCTTCTCCCTTCTTGCATAGTTCTTGCTGAATGGCAGAGAGCATTGCACGAGAGTCAGAGGGAAAGAGAGAGTGCATTGATCCTTGTGATCAGTATTCCCCAGTGCATTGATCCTTGTGGTCAGTATTCCCCAGTGCAAGATAACTTGTTTCACAGTTGGCCCTACCGATATTTATTGTTCCAGTGTGGTGTGAAGACAGAGCTCACTTGCCCTCAAATGGCTGTCTAATGACAACTTGAGCCCCCCTGGGGACTAAGGATATTATCCCTCTTTATCACTGGTCTCACTGGGATGCAGTACAGGTTTCCACTCTTCCTACTGGAACAGGAGACCTCTCCCAGATTATTAGTTAACATCCTCACACAAATGCACCATTTCTACACAGCTTACTTTTCCCCCAGGACTCAAACCCTATTGGTCTGAATCTCTTACAGCTTCACCCTATTTGTATTGTAGGTGAAGGGCAAAGGTCATGAACTGAATTTTGGTCCTTGAAAATGTGACTCACAATTGACTATGCAGGGGGACCCCATAGTGGTTTGTTGGAGAGGGTGAAAATTTCCATCGTGAAGAATTTCCCTTTTGCTTTCCTTGCTTGCTTTACCCTAGGCATCCCCTGGTGGTACAGAATAATCCTGCTGCAGCCCATTTGCATTGCCATCTACCATCAGCGATGGTGTTTCAATGTCCACAAATCGGCTGCTGAGCTGATATTGTCATTTTGTTTAAGTAGATATTTTATAAAACTCTTTCTCACAGGGGGACTTCCCTTGCACTCTTGTTTGATATCCTCAGTTTAAATATGAGAAGCTGTCGCAGGCCAGATCTGATGGTCTTTGGCATCTTCAAAACAAGGAAATTATGATGATTTTCCAGGATCCACTGATATTGGCAGCCTCCACAGTGGGCTAAGCCAAAGCTTTATTTCTGGAGTAACTCCATAAGATGGGAAAGAAAAGTGCAGACACTTGCCCTTCTAACATGCTCCTTGCTCCATTCCCTTTGGAGCAGTGTATTTCCAGTGACATGAGACTTAACTCCTAACATGCTAGGAGCAGCATGCACTCTGGGAGGCCACCAGATGTAGTGTACTTCAGAGGAGCTCAAAGATGCAGGTTATGCATCTACCTTACTGGGGCGCTATTGTATTGGATGTACTTCGTATATCTATAGGGTGCTGAAAGTGAAGCAGAACTGAATGAGAAATTAGAAGTTGAGACTCCAGGTTCTAATCCTGCCTCTGCAGCTGACTTGTCATGTGACCTTGGGTAAGACACTTGGTCTCCGTGTCTCATTTCAGAGGGTATTATGAAGCTTAATTGATTTGTAAGGTGTGTTGAGATCCTCTCATGGAAGGTGCCACACAAACAGAAAAAGTATTCGTATTTTTTTTATTATAATAAAGGGTTAAAGTTGAGTTATTCTCGAACAGAAAGAAATGGGCCTGACTTACTGGGGGGGCCTTCAATCAAGGCACTGACGCACTGTATTGAGGTACATAGCTAGAAACGTTGTTGTTCATGGACAGGATTTTCAGAAGCATCGACTGTTGCCCTAACTTGTTCTCATTGGCTTTAATAGGAGCAAAGTTAGGCCTAAGCAGGAATATTTTTGGGCCTCCCTCACACAATACATAATAGAAAGTGATTAGGGGGCCCCCTTGAGCTGCTTGAGACCCTAAGCAATTGCTTAGTCTGTTTTATGCCTAACACTGGCTCTGCTGAGTGCTTTTGAAAATCCCACCTTGCATCTGCACTTCAAGTATCCTCGCAGAACTGACCACACTCCCAAAGTCCTGTCCCATCATTCACTGGACTCAGTGTAAAATCTTGGATGGATATTTAAGAAGCCACTTCTTTGGTTAGAAGACCCTATCAGGAGCCTGGATGTTGCCAGAGCATTACAGATATGGAGGCGTGTAGAGGAGGAATGTTGGACCCATACTTCATTTTGCTTAAAATTTCCTCCGCCTTAGTGTTTTCCCACTTCCCTCCTATAGGTGCTAGCTTCCTCCAGGCCCAGAGGATGCTCAACCCCCTGCTCTGCCCCCACCCACCCCTGCACCGCCCCAGACCCCGCCCGCATTCCCAAGTCCATGCCCTGCCTCTTCTTGCCTGGTTCTGCCCCCTCCCCTGAGCGTGCCCTGTCCCCGCTCCTCCTCCTCCCTCCCAGAGCCTTTTGCACACTGCGAAACAGCTGATTTGCGGCAGGCAGGAGGAGGAGGAGAGCTGGGTGCCAGTGGGTGCTAAACACCCACTACTTATTTTTCCTATGGGTGCTCCAGCCCTGGATCATCTATGGAGTTGGTGCCTATGTTCCCTCCTCCCATAAGTCTGTGCTGCCCTCTGTGTCACTTCCAGCCTGGCCTCCCTTGCGCCATAGTCTGACCTTCAGTGACTCTGTTGTCTTGTAAACCTGTGAATCACCCCCACCCCTACCCTCTGTCCTTTCACTTCAGTACTATAAATCTAAAGGGTTACGCGGAAACACCTGGCTCAGCATTTCTAAAGCAAATAAATGAGAACTCTCTCTTCATTGAAAGCAGATGTCCCTCCTCCCCCTTGTATGAAATGTTAAGTTTTCAGCCCTCCAAGGAAGAGACACTCCAAGCTGATAAATGTTCCTAGAACAAAATAAGGAACCAGTCCTTCTGAAATGTGTGGACTTCCAGTGGGTGGTGAGATGGCTCTCAAGTGGCAGGGATTTAAGATGATCATGGTTTAAAATGTATTCCTGCACCAGGCAAGAAGCATACTATAGACCTTCTGTCAAGGTTCCTTCCCCACTCTGAACTCTAGGGTACAGATGAGGGGACCTGCATGAAAAACCCCTTTAGCTTATTTTTACCAGCTTAGGTTAAAACTTCCCCAAGGTACAAACTAGTTTACCTTTTGTCCCTGGACTTTATTGCTGCCACCACCAAGTGTCTAACCGGGAAAGAGCCCACTTGGAAATGTCTTTCCTCCCCAAATCCCCCCAAGCCCTACACCCCCTTTCTTGGGGAAGGCTTGATAAAAATCCTCACCAATTTGCATAGGTGAACACAGACCCAAACCCTTGGATCTTAAGAACAATGAAAAAGCAATCAGGTTCTTAAAAGAAGAATTTTAATTGAAGAAAAAGTAAAAGAATCACCTCTGTAAAATTAGGATGGTAAATACCTTACAGTGTAATCAGATTCAAAACAGAGAGAATCCCTCTAGGCAAAACCTTAAGTTACAAAAAGACACAAAAACAGGAATGTACATTCCATTCAGCACAACTTATTTTATCAGCCATTTAAACAAAACCGAATCTAACGCATATCTAACTAGATTGCTTATTAACCCTTTACAGGAGTTCTGACCTGCATTCCTGCTCTGGTCCCGGCAAAAACACACAGACAGAGAGAACCCTTTGTTTCCCCCTCCCCCAGCTTTGAAAGTATCTTGTCTCCTCATTGGTCATTTTGGTCAGGTGCCAGCGAGGTTATCTCTAGCTTCTTAACCCTTTACAGGTGAAAGGGTTTTTCCTCTGGTCAGGAGGGATTTAAAGGTGGTTAGCCTTCCCTTTATATTTGACACCTTCCCTGTCCCATCTGCTTTGACACAGGATCAGCATCTGGAATTCTGGAGCATAGCTCGGCCCCATTGCTACACAGGAAAAGAACAGGGCTGCGGTAGAGCTCTGCAGAAAGCACTTTGCCATGCGGCGTTTGTCTTGGCTTTGAAATGTTCTCTCTGCATCTCTTCTTCTACTGAATTATTTACACCACCTTTGGCTGCGGGATGTACTTGCAGAAGTACTGGGACAAATTCAGACTTTAAGTAAGCATTACACCAGAACTAATTTGATCTGTGGGGTTCCCTGGGAAAAGGTCAATGCCTTGAAATTTTCAGTATATATCCTAGTAGGAGAAAAAAGTCTTCCTGACTGCATCAGTGTTTTATTTTTAAAATTGAACAGTGTGTGCAACTGAATAACTTAACAATTGCTGAACTTGTGTAGGTCGTACATATAAACACACCTGATACATTTGCCCTGGCAAATCTCATGTATGTATAGCTTTCCCTTCATTTGGAACTGTGTTAGCAATTGCTTTTTGTCGTTAGTTGTTCACTGGAGCCATGAATGATAAAAAGAAGCCTTTTTGCTTTAGCTGGGAAGATATTTCCTCTCTACTACACCATTTCTAGTGGGAGGGAATTTCCCTTCACTAAAATAACCATGTTGCTTTAAATGTACAGTAACATGGGGATTTCCATATATTGGATCTAACTGGATAATATGTAAAGTAGATTTATTAGAAACAGAGTATATATCTCTCTGATATCGAGAGGAAATGACTGGTCCATCTGTACTGTAAATCCTCCCAAAGCAATGGCTTTCTAGTAGATAGGTGTGAAAGGGTGAATGGTGTAGAGTTGGTCTAAAAATGCTGATTGAAAAATTTCAGCAAAATTTTGAGTGTCATGGGGGAGGAGGAGACAAAGAATAAATTTTCACTCCAAAAATCACATTTTTGACCAACTATAGAAATTCAAAATGTTGAGGCATAAAAAAGAGAAACATTTTGACTTTTTTTCCAGTCAGCTCTCGTGAAAACATTTTTGTCACTTAAATCCATGTTATTCCTCAACTCAGAAAGGTAAAATATGCTGAAGTTTCAGCAAAATGGCTGTTTTCACACTGAAAACCTGCAAAATTAGAAATTCCATCCATTTTAATACACCTCACTAATGGGCAAGCTATGACATGTAGTGAGTTTTGGGTATGGGAGAGGATTTTCCCCGTCCTTCCCACAAGTGATTAGCTATGCCCTGAAGCTCATGAGTCTTTGTCCTTGGTATCTTGTCATTTTTGCTTGCGCAGCGTCAATGTTATTAATATTCCTTATCCTTTTCTTGAATCCTGATTAACCTGTTGCTCTTGCTGTGGTGAGTTGCTGAGGTGGTGAGGCTGATTTATATGCTTCATTTGAAAGAACAGAGAGAAAGCATTTCCTTAGTTTTATATTTGACATGGAGCTACAAGAGGAAAAACCCACCCTGGGAGCCCAAACAATGTTTATCTTGTTCGCTTTGAAGCTGAAGTGGCATATCTGTTTGTAAACTTTCCTCCATCTCTTTCAAAATAATAAATTGGAAGGCGTCTTCCCAAAAGAAGATCTCATTCGCTTAGGGTGAAACTCACCTATGTGCAGTGGGCCCTCATGAGAACAACCTCCTCCTCCTATAGAGCTCAACTTTGGCCTTGTGTTCAGGAGTTGAATGGTGAGCCGGCCTTGCACAGAGGATGAATTTCCCTCTAGTTCAGTTGGAGACCAGACCAGATGGATCATTAGTGTGCTCTGGCATGGTAACTCCTCTGTTTTCCCCTTCTCTCTCTCTCTCTGGCTGCATCCTACCCCAAACCCCCCCACCGGGTTGGCTCAGTGACTTGGAGGGGAGTGGACAGGGGAACTGATCACTAATGAGGGCAAGAGGCCTCCATTTATTCCTGGCCGTTCTCCAAGCCACTGTGGAGTTGAATTGATCCTATAGGCTTCTTGGGCCTCCAGTTTCCAGAGGGCTAGGTTTTTGTTGGAGCAACTTAACGAGCAGAGGGACTTCTGGATAGGAGCTCATTCTATAGTCCTCTGCTTGAGCACTTGGAGACTGGTATGTCTCACGTCACACCATAGCTACTGGAGAAAGTGTGAGTGCCACCAGGCCGAGGTAGCCCTCTCCGCTCGTGTTGCATGATGAAAGGTTGAGCCTTCCATATCTACAGCTGCTCCTCATCCGGAGCAGCACCAATGGCACTCTGGTGGACATCCCATTTGAGCCTTTCTGACTGGAAGTGAATTACAATGGCACAAAGCTTTGCTATATTGGGGCAGATAAAGATACGGTGTAGAAAGGAGAAAATAAAGACTTCATGGAGATGCTGCTGCCCATATCTCAGTTTTCATATATTGGTCAAGTTTTCCCCACCACAGTTACCGGATCTTCAGCCTCTGGAGTTTTAAAGCCAGAGGCCACAATGTGGGGAATAGGTTGGGGAAAGACTAAATTCACACTTCCTATAAAACATTTTTAAAAAGCCATTATAAACTCAGTTTATACCCACACTATATCTATAAACTCCCAAGATAGACATGGCGTGGCACGAATACAACCAGTGCAGCTTGATCTAGGAACCTCTTAATGGAAGAATCCTGATGGAAGAACAAGAATAAATGTTGTCCGATAAGAAATGAAATATTATACCCCATCGCATACCTGATATATGCCCACCTACGCCAAAATACATATATGTATGTAAGTGTGGGACACTTGCTTGATGCTGGAAATGCAGGTAGTAGACAGTAGTTTTGACTGATTTATTTATTTCAACAGATGAGCTAGGTCTCAATGGAGGCTCATTAAGAAGAAAATATGTAGGTAACTGGAGAGATGAAAGGAGGGAGAAACATCAACTGAGTGGTAGTTAGACTATTACAGTTGAGTTGTTGCCAAAGTAAGCTGCAGAGTGCAATAAACTTCTGTCCAGCTGATGAATTACTGGAGAGGCAAAGATGGGGGGGAAGGGAAGGAATCTGCAAAGGTTTGAGATTCCCCTCCCCAGGCTGTGGTTGTTGCTGCTACTGCCAGAGCTGTCTGGGCGATTGGTTATTTTGGGTAATGCAGCAGTGGGATTATAGATTAGGTTCTATGGCTGCAGATGATTCTGAGCACCTGTTGTTCCAAAACTGCCCTGTGATTTAATGTGCCCAACGATAGCCACTTTGCTTACATCGTGTGTCTCATTGTTTATGTTGGAATTAATTTTGAAAGGAAGCGAAGTGGAGGATTTCTTTTGCTCTTGTGTCTTTTGTAATAGAACCTTTTAAAGTGGTGAAATGACTAAACAGAAGCTGAATGAAGGGCTCTGTAATGCACTAAACGTGAAATGCACTAAATATGAGCTGAGGTGTAAATGCTTGGGTACTAGAGTTGGAGTTCTCTGTCGCTTGTATTTTAGAGTCTTGGAGGTGTGCAGCTGTTAATGCATGTGTGAGAAGAGGGACACATCAGATCATGGGTTAGATTTTGATCTCAGTGCCAGGTGTAAATCAAGAGTAACTTGGAGTTGCACTGCAGTCACTCAGATTAGAATCTGGACCACAGTCCATATTTTCCTGTGTAGCTGAAGCTTTAGAGGGGAACAAGATAATACCATGCTAAAGAAAGGCGGCCAGGTTGGCATCTCTTCTGAGATGGAGGGTCAGATGTGCTTCTTCACTGATTGAGAGGAGTTACCAGGCTACAGATTCTAAAACGCTTTTCGCCAACATCTTTATAATAAAAATTCTGGCGGTATTCCTCAGCTATGTCCCAAACAGTGCAGAAACACTGTTGTAAGCATCTGTGTTTAGGCCATTACTGTAGGATACTGATAGTGCAGAATGTTTTTGTGAGTTAAATAGAAACCTAACATCACCTCTAAAAAGGGGCAGGGTTACTGAAATCTGAATAGAGATGAAGGATAAATCAGCAGAGTGGAATGGCTGGGTTTTCAAAAGGATCTGGGTTAGCAGTGAAGTGAAGCTGGCATTTGCTTAACCCTGGTTCTTCTGAGGAACTGCTCTGTATTTCCAAACCACACACCTATGAGTTTCTTCTCAGGGGAGCTGTTACAAGGCTTATCCATACCCTGCCTGTGACTTGATCCTGTCCCTGTACTTTTATGAACAGTAAATTGGAAAAAGAAATGGCAAAGGGATTTTTCAGGAGGAAAAATTGGCTCAGAGCAGGATCCAATTTAATGAATTTCCATTTCAGTTCCATTTGAAGTATTGACAAATTGAGATCCTGCTTGACAGCCCAGGAAGTGATTTAAAGACCTCTAAAGGCTCAATGGAGATAAGAAGCTAAAAATGTGGCTGCTGCTTTGAACTTTCTTTGGTTTTGTAATCAGGCTGGAGAAGAGGCCTTTTCTCGAGATTCTCCAATTATGGGTAGTTAAAACTAGGAGGTAAAGAAATGAATGAGAAGAGGCTGGGGACCAGAAGCAAAAGTTATCTGAAATGTTTTCAGAATTCAGAAAGGTTTTGGTTTCTAGATTCTGACACAAGATTTGGTTTGGTTTGGTTTTGGGTTTTTTGTTTTTTTTTTTTAGTCTGAGCCAAATCACTTGCCTCTACTGGGAGGGATGGTTAATGATGCCCTGTCTAAAGAAGGAAGGAATATTGTTTTTTTTTCTTTTCTTTACTGTGAGTTCCTTCTGTGCCTTCTTAGGAGCCTCTCACTTACATGCACTGTTTCTGGTTGTATCAGATGGGACGTCAAGAGATCCAGGTTCTTTAGTGTGTGTCATGCTGCAGAACAGACCGAACGCCGGTGGGGATTCTTTGTTCAGGATGCATGGGCTATATAGCTCCTATATAGTTGCATCTGAAGAAGTGGTGTTTTACCCACGAAAGCTTATGCCCAAATAAATCTGTTAGCCTCTAAGATGCCACCGGACTCCTTGTTGGTTTTGTGGATACAGACTAACATGGCTACCCCCTGATACTATATAGCTCCTTTGCTCTTTAACTTGCAGTGTCCCCATTGACTGTATGAGGGCAAAGTATTAGTAGGATGTCTGAGGAACATGGGAGGCCTCAAGCAGACAGGCATCTATCATGTGCATGCACACATAACATACTTACCTTAATATTCTTGCTTTCCCCAGAGACTTACCTCATACACGCAGTATGAGACATATAGGACAGGTTTAGCATTCCTTGTGGGCTGAGTTCACAACTGTGTTGCTTGAGGGAACTGTTTTTTGTTTGCTTGTTTTAAGAGCCCTATTGGAACCGTAATTCTGAGTACAGGCTAACAATTTATTAGACAGACTTCAGAATAATCTTTGGAGGGAAGTGGCACAAACATTTGAAAATGGCGAGACAAAGCACTAGAAAATACATTGCTAGGAACAATCCTGCATTGGATGATGGGTGGATTGCCAGCAGGAAGTCACTGAAAAAACAAAGATTTAAGAGGTCAGCAAAGAACCTCCCCCAAAAACTCAATCAGCTGACCCTTGATTATATATTGCCTATTTGCAGTAGGATTCAGTTTTCCTTTTTTTGAGTACAAGTTGCCAGAGGTATATCTGAGGTGAGTTATTGGTTCTAATCTTATCTTCGAGAATGGGTAGACCCAGGGCATATGTTAAAGGAAACCTGCACTACTGCCAAGGGTCTACCCATTCTGAAGATAAGTAGAAGACTTTGATCTCCGCGGCTGGCAATCCAGTTACTTCACAAGCACTAAATTTTATTTAAAAGTGCTCCATGTCTGTCACCAAAAGCAGTAAACGTTATTGCTTGTACAGGTCTCTGAAACTTTCATTCTTACTTGGGTACCTGCGGCACTGAGTATTTATATCCATTTCTGTGCTCATTTGAAAACAACACAGCCATCTCTTAGCTCTAGGTAAAGAAGAAAGAAGAAAATACTCAGTAATCAGAGCACCAGCTGGAAATTTAGTATTTATGAATTCTGATCTCTTCCAGTTTAACTGCAGAGACCCTTTAGGGACTGTGCAGCAAACGTGTGAATAATAACCTACCATTGAAACTGATCATGGCAGAATTTACTGCAGTGGCCTGTAGACAGCAGGGTGAGGGATTACCTGTTCTGAGCTCCCATTCATTCTCAAACCCACTCCTTAAACCCTGCCTCTGACCCGTCAACCTTCTCTTAAAGGATGAATTGAGAGAGGCACCTGACCGTTTTCTTAAATGCTAGGGGTGTGTGACTTGCTCTGTTGGCTGAATGAAGGGAGCTCAAGTTTTAGTTATGAGGCTCAGCTCATAGGGACAAAAGTAGTTTCCCATAATTACTTGTGGTCTTTTCATTTCTGAGTGGCTCTCTTCAAGGATGATTTTCATGCTGAATGAATTGCTTTAAAGAAGTATCAAGCAGCTGGTACATGGTAGCGGGTGAGAGGCCAGGGGCTAGCCCTCAAGTTTCCATCCCTTTGTCAGTGGCTGTGACCTCAGCTGTAATCCTGTTAACTGAGATTCCATCTGAAGGATGCTGAGCTGGACCAGGTGTGCGAGCAGAGATGCTGGGTGGGTGTTTGGTAAAGTGTGAACTGCAGTAGGAGGCGCTATAGGGATTCAGTTCTATTCAGTGAAGCCCTGGCAGTGTCTAGTAGCGGAGAGAGGAGTTGAGCTGTGCGAAATGCTCCCGCTGAGCCTGTAGCTGGAGGTGTTCACTAACCCAGCCCCTGCTCTCCAGTGTCTGGCAAACCCACACCAAGGTTCTCCAAGGAGGTGAAAGATAGTGAACCTCCCTCCTCCACCCACCTGACCTCTCTGTCGCTCCCACAAGCGACTCATTGCCTCTGGAGACATCGAGTGTACTAAAGGAGGGGCCCAAAGTCTTGCTGAGGCAGGCAGAGACAATTTGTATAGTGGGGGTGCTGAGAGCCATTGAACCGAACTGTAAACCCTGTATATAATGGAAACCATTTCAAGCCAGGGGGTGAGGCAGCACCCCTAGTTCCAGCACCTATGAAGGCAGAAGATGGCAATGGCTGGTGGAATAGGAAGGGGCTGGCTGCATGGGTGATTTTGTCAGCAGAGCCTGGAAACAGAGAGTTTGCCCACATGCCAAAGGGCAAGGGGCTAGACTGTGCTTAGGGAGCAGGCTTCATGACCCTAAGGGATGCTGCAGCGTGCACACTCTGGGCAGCCTTCAGAGCGCTGGGATTGCAGAGCCCCTGTCCCCCTAGAGGAGGATGGCTTCACCCCCCGCCCCGCAGCCAGTGTCTGCAAAGCACAGTCTGTCCCTGAATGAGGTATTCCATTAAAAGAGATGCGCTCAGGCCCATTGCATTGTTATCGGTATTGCTGTAGTGCTCAGAGCTCCCAGACTTGGGGCTCCCTGGTGCTGGGCTCTGCACCACACAAAGTAAAAAAAAAACAAACACCTTGCCCTAACGTGTTTACAGCTTAAAAACTTTTTTGTATGCAAACGTCCTCTGGATACTGGGAAAAAACAAACATCTCTCAACTCTTCTGAAGTGAGGGCTCAGCAAGACGGGCTGGAGAAGGTGACTCTTTTCTTGCTGAAACCAGACAGCAACCACCACCTGTAGATTCTCAGCAGGACTGTTGTGCCCATCTTGGTTGCAATGCCAGAGTCACGTGCAATCACCATCCAGTTAGTGGTGCCTGGATCATGTGTTCGCCATCCAATGGCGTGAGCAATATTGTGCAGCTGGAGATGTGAGGGCTTAGACTGAAAAATCATGGTGGGTCTTGCAATACACAGCTCTGAAATCCCAGGAGGAAAAGGTGCCCTGGTGTGCACTGAGGTGCTGGGAGAGGGAAGAAGGTGTGGAGGGGGTGGAGGTGCGGAGGAGATAGCTCCTGGCCTTCCCTTGTTTCAGTCTCTTTCATCTTTGAACATCCCAGGGAAGAGTATTGTGCTGGGATCAGGGGGTGGGGAAGTTAGCCTGGGAGAGGAGTAATTCCCAAATCTGAGCTGCCAGGTTATCTGCATGCAGAACCATTGAAAAGGGCAGGAAATTGGAGGAGCAAGGCACACACTCCATTTATTCATTCTCCCCCTGACGCATTCTTGGGCACTTCTGTGTCTGATTCTCTGTGGGAGCTGTGTGAACGCCACAGTATTGAAAGGAAACCTGAGGAAGGAGGTGGTGTCTGAACGCTTTCATCCCATCCCCGTTGCTAGAGAAACCCCTTCTTTTGTCTGTGTATGCTTGCAACAGCTGCCTCATTCAGAGGCTGGCTCTTCTCACGGAGCTGTGGATTGTGTGGTGCTGACATGGGGGATGGAGGGGAAAGGGGAAACCAACTAAAAA
This sequence comes from Chelonia mydas, assembly GCF_015237465.2. Lineage (NCBI taxonomy): Eukaryota > Metazoa > Chordata > Testudines > Cheloniidae > Chelonia > Chelonia mydas. The sequence goes on along the minus strand of NC_057853.1, from coordinate 18,087,979 downwards.
TAAAATAGCGATTGAAAGGACTGTTTTTTACCCTTCTTGGTTAGGAAGATTTGGGGATGTGGAATGTCTGTGTGGTGAGGCCTAGCTCCAGGCTAGCAATGCAAGGGCTGCAGTAATGCGTGTTGCCTGTGTGGGGTGATACTTTAGGTGTGTCTACGCTGCAGTTAAATACATGGGGCTGTCCTGTGTCAGTGGACTTGGGCTCATGGGGCTGTAAAATTGCAGTGTAGATATTCAGACACAGACTGGAGCCTGAGCTCCGGGACCCCACAAAGGGGAAGGGTCCTGGAACCTGGGCTCCAGCCTGAGCCGAATGTCTAGGCTGCAGTTTTTTTACAGTCCTGCGAGCCCGAATCAACTGATGTGGGCCAGCAGTGGGTATTCCGTTGCTGTGTAGACATAGTCTCCTCTTGTCGATTTTTCAGCAGAGATTTTAACAAAAACAGGCATCAGGTTTTACTTTAACGCCTTTGGCTGGACTAGTTCTGTATCATTCGTAGACAAGTGTCTCTTCTCTTTATACTTTTTTACTCACTCTCCTACATTTGACTGCTGTGGTCCTTTACATTTCAGTTCCTAACCCCCTCACCCCCCCCCCCCGCCCCCGTCAGTATCAAAGCAGAATCTTCTCTCAGCAGAGAAAGTTGGCATTGGGACTTACATACTGTTCTCAAAAAGAAAAGGAGGATTTGTGGCACCTTAGAGACTAACAAATTTATTTGAGCATAAGCTTTCGTGAGCTGCAGCTTTATGCTCAAATATATTTGTTAGTCTCTAAGGTGCCACAAGTCCTCCTTTTCTTTTTGCGAATACAGACTAACACGGTTGCTACTCTGAATACTGTTCTCAGTTTCTCCTATACATTGATTTGGTTTTACTTAATAAACATGTCCTAATCTTGTCCTGTGACAGTGACACACACAGTTTACACGTACATTTTGCAGCAAGACTGTTTCATTTCAGGCAAAATTCTGGGCTCCTTGCTCAGGCATAATTCCTGTTAGAAATGTTGCTTAATTAAGACCTGTGAGATCTGGCACTTAATGCTGTTTGTATATAAGCAGTTCTGTGGGTTCTAATCTGCCATGAGGATGGTATGTAGGAAAAAATCCTATTTAACCTAATCTCTTATTTGGCGTAGGATGATTCCCACAGAGAGCCACATATCTTCTGCTGGTCGCTTAAAGGGCCAATTTTGAGCCTCTTTCTTACATTGGTGAGGCAGCCACCCTTTCCTTCTTGGGATTTCAGGACAAAGGGGTGTGCTTTTCAATTGAGTTAGCTCAGTCGAATTAGTTTATATATTAGCATAGGCTATCACTTAACCCATCTCCCCCATCACTGGCTGTGTTGTAGCATGAGCCGACACAGCTTCAAATGCATTAGCCTCCATCTTAACTGGGCTGTTCAATTGTCTTTTGCTTGCAAAACACACCCTTTTTGCCTGTTAAGACAGAGCCTAAGTGATTTCTCCCCAATGTGAGTCAGAGGCTCAGTCTGGCCCAAAGTTTGGGGGCATTTGCCAACTCTAACAGAGCAATAGCGGGGGGAGAAAATGCAAAGAAATGGTGAGCCCGAGACTCCCCTGGGGGCAGAGTGGGAAGCCAGAGAGGACAGGGTATGTGTGCTTTGTTTGAATTTGAGGCAAGTGAACCTGTCAACACATCGCCAATAGCAACCAATTATTATTATTATTTTTTTTTTTAAATCTCCTGCTGGTGAAGGTTGCTGGATTGACAGCCATGGGGACTGGAGTTCTGTTTATCTGCAGAACAGGTACAGCCTGAGCAGTGACTCTGCAGATTTCCTCCATGCTGCAAACCTCTACCCTACTCTGGAGTGATCCTCCCAAGAGCATGTTAACTGCTTCACTGCAGTGGACCAGAGTGGGATGCTTTTTTAAGTGCCAACCTTCCTGACATATCGGGGGGACCATCTCAATTACGTGGGGCAATAGCATGCAAGTTGTTTTACCGAGAGATGGTGCTGAAACAGAACCCTGCGTCTGAACTTTGGGGTTATTCTGGAATTGGATTCAAACTTTGTCTGGCCCCTTATCTCTAATGGACCCAATCAAAATCCTGGCCCTAAACACTGCTGAACTTTGAGGAATGCAGGAAGCAATCCTAACACTTGTCCATCTCCAGTTTAGCCTCATATGTCTAGTAGTTTAGTCAGTGCTAAAATTTACTTTAGATATTATCGGAATTAATGGATTGCTGTTCCAAACTACTGAATGCTTGATCTAGAAATCGATTGGGTATGTTACAATTGCCTAATGTTACACCATTAAGGGTGAAGCTAGTTTCCAGGAATAAGCCCAATTTTGTTTCTCCCCATCCCCATCCTGTTGTCTTCCTCAGAAATAAACCAGTCACCCCAAAATTTCACATACAGCATCTGACCCCAGTTTAGAAATGTTTCTGAGAATGCTGGGATGGGGGAATCACAAAGAAATGTAAAAAATGAATGTGGTTTCCAAAATGGCTCTGCCCTTCATATTCTGAAGATACTTTTAGAGGAACAATGGTATGGACTGCTTGGTTTTGAGGAACAATGGTACGGACTGCTTTATTACATGGTTAAGTGTAATAATGGAAGATAATTGATTATTTTTTGTCTTGCAAGACAGATCGACTACTTCTCCCAAACTTATTTTGATATGATTGTTTCAAGTGAACATGTTTTAAGGTTTATTAAAGCAATTTATTGACTATAATGACCATAAGCTACAGATTGTAGGCTGGTTCTGCATGGTGAATTCCTGAGAACCCTCAGCTAATCAGCACCATGGCTTCATGAGTACATGTTTGTTTCCAGCATGATTGATGCCAATTAAGAGGCTTATACTGTGTAAATATAAAGATCTGTTTTTCAACATGGGTATCATTATCAGCATTTGCAGTAAGATGCCTCCAAGGCAGTGGCTACCAGAAGAGGGGAAGCCCTACAACTAGCTTAAGGAGAACCGGAGTGTCTTGTTCACTCCAGTTACCTGCAAAGGATGAAATCCTGACTCTATGGAAGTTAATGGGAGTCTTGCTATTGACTTCATTGTGGCCAAGATTTCAGACAGTACATCTCCAAATTCAAGGTTATATTCTGCCTGGGATGCTGAATTATGAAAACACAGCTAACTGTTAAATTAACACTTAAGCAGCATCTTGTGATGGATTGAACTATTGCAATCTTTTGTGAAGTTAGGATCTGCTCATACATGATAGAAAGCTCAAGTGACGCCACGGATGAAATCTCAGTCTCTCTCTCTCTCTCTCAAAAAACAAAAACAAAAAAACCCAAGACCTCAAAGCAAGAATCCTGTAGCAAGTTCCAGAAGGAACTAGCCAAAGTGGCTACAGAGTTGGGCGACTAGTAACATGTTGGAACTGAGCTTGCTATTCATTTCTGACATCATCTCCATCAGGTCATGTTACTTTTAATATAAATTCTCAGCCCAGCCACAATTTGTCCCGAGCAGGTTTGTCCTTTACAAAGTACTTCATAACCAAAGTTATAGCAGTCATGTTGTTTCAATGTGGGTAATCCCATTCTGCCTCCGCAGTTCTCCAGGTCTATTGGAGCTATCTTGGCTATGGAATGGGGCAAGTAAAGCAGTCTTAAATGAAATAAGTTCTAGCCCTGAACTGTTGCCCAAAATTTGAAGCAAGCCTGAATCAAAAATTTCTTTGTCTTGAAAAAGTTGGGGGTAACTCCCTTTGGCCCACAGTTTTCTGTCCACCCCCCCCGCACATCTCAGCACTTCTTTTATTAGTGCAGTCAGAGATAGGAAGCCCTGAACATCTCTAGAGAGCCTGTTCTTATGCAGCATTCATCTCCGGTGTCCAGACTCCCAGAGGTTCAAACTGAAGATCCAGATTCTAGGTGTTTAACTAAACGTGTCTATCCTACAAACTGCAGTAAGCATGGATTTTAAGTGCTCTCCTTAGGGTTTAACTTGCAGATGAGGTTTGACCTTGCATAGTTGAAGATAGGGCTGAGCTGTAACCATCAGATTTCTGAGAGAAGTTAGCTTCTATGACACTGATTTTTAGAAGTGCTGAACATCCCCCATCTTCAGTTGAAGTCAGTGGGAGCTTCAGATGCACAGTGCTTCTGAAAATCAGGTCCTTGATCTGTCAGATATTTTTTTCCCTGAAATCTTTCTGCCATTCTGTGCAACAGATTTTTCTCAGTTGGCATCTGCCACTGCCTATAGCAGCTAGCATCGCAAAGCTCATTATCTTAATAGAAAATATATTCTACGTGACTGTAAATCATCTTGTTGCACTATTGGAGGAACTTAATGTTATAAAAGGCAGTAATGAAAGGGATCACTTTCCATGTTTAGCTTTTGGTGGTTAGGTAGAGAACCTCGGTGGCGTCCGACAGGTCTACAGTGTATAATTTATAGCATGTTCTGATTTTTATGCTTGCAATATAATGAGAAATAATCATTAATGCCCAAATATGCCATATCTGGCTCCTTCTGATTCAACACTTTTGAAAAAGGGTATCAAGTTATTTTTCATACCTTTTTAAAAATCAATTTAAAAATACTGAGATTCATTTATAAATCCGTGGAAGCTTGAATGTAAAAATATATGTTTCCAGTCTCTTTACTGGCCTCAGAAAATGCATTTTACCACTTTATTATTGTACACTGGTGGAGCTACTCATACTTTGTTGTTGTAGGATTGCCCATGAGTGTTTCGGGGGTGCACACTGGCTGCTTATTAATCATAGAATCATATCATAGAATCATAGAATATCAGGGTTGGAAGGGACCTCAGGAGGTCATCTAGTCCAACCCCCTGCCCAAAGCAGGACCAATCCCCAATCAAATCATCCCAGCCAGGGCTTTGTCAAGCCTGACCTTAAAAACTTCCAAGGAAGGAGATTCTACCACTATTGTCGAGTTGCTCATCAATGTTGGGCTATGCAGGCTGGTCTTGTCGTCGTAGGTCATGTGTGCTGAGCAGCTGGCATTGATGTCTTGCACAATAATCAATATAACTGAAATGTTTGCTTTAGAAACAATACATAAAGCATGACAAGATATCTGAAGATTAATGTAGATAAACTCTTTGTCCTACCCATCATCTTCACTGATACAGATAAGGATAGAGAGATTTCAGGGGATTGGAGCTGCTGCTTGTCCATCCCTGCACTTTGGGCATGAGGTTCTACCAGGGATTGGGGATTTCGGGCCCAGTTGCCCTGCCTAAAGCTCTGTTCTGAGGGGATAGGCTCTCTTTTGGGGTACAGGGAGTCTTCGGAACCTAGCTTTACTCAGACCTTCGGTGGGTGGGGGTGGGAGTGGGATATAGCTGATCTTTGGTTAATCAATGTTTTTGCTGTATCGGGTTGTGATAATCTCAGTTTGGCTGTTAATACATGACCTTTTGGCTCTGAAAGGTTCAGGGCTGGGGAATCTGAGGAGCTGATATGGGGGAAAACAAAATGCTGGTTGTAAAAGGGCCCAGGGCATCTATGCCATGGCCTTAGCATGGCCTAATAGTCATTTTGTGTCCTTGTCAGTTTCCCATTAGTGACAGTGTTCCCATTCTCTTGTGTCTAGCACTTCAGCTACAAGAGCTGAGCTCCTCTGCAGTACTACAAGGATGCTACACTCTTTGGCTTAATGCTGTGCTGTCCCTACTCTAGTCCCTGACTTTTTGTGCCTTCATAAGCCAGTGACTTCCATTCTCTCTGTTTTCTCCAGATAAAGAGATGGGATGTGAACAGCAGACATCCCTTTGATGGGACATTTTGCCGCAAACCTGTAGCGCTCATTGAAGCCGCCGTGGAATCTGCTCCACCCTGTGGGTTGACATACACACAACACACACATGCAGAGTAGTAACCCACTGGCTAACCATGCACTCTTAGCTTTTTCCCCACCACGCAAAAACCACTTTCTTTTTCTCTAGTTACCTTAAATTAAGACCTTCACTAAAGACAGGAAGGCCTTATAGTATTTAAAATAACATGCTTTTAAAATTGCATTGCTTCTCAGGGCTGCAACGAGTTTGAGGCAGGACTCTGGTAAAACAACAGGGCTTCAGACTTTAGATATTTTTCACTGTAATGGTTTCAAAAATTCACTGTTGGTGGTGACCAATAATTGATGGCTCTTGGGACTGACATTCTCTCAAAATGGGTGCTGCAATGCAAGCTTTTTCCACATCGTCTCCCTGCCAACGGGCCTTGAATTGAAGGGTCCACCTCTGAGTCAGTTCATTTTCCATGCTCTGTTGGGCCTCAGCTTCTTTGGTGCTAACTGCGGGCTCAGCAGAGAACTTCCAGCCAGTCCTACCTGCCTCTGGACAAGGGAAGCAAAAGTGGAAAATTTACTGTGTGTGAACCACTCATATATTGTAGATATAACCTGATTTTTTTTTTTCCAGAGGTGCCATTCACTTTAGTGTCTGCCAAGCACCTCTGAAAATTAGGTCACTTCTAACGTGCTCAGGTACCATAGTGATGAGTGTGACATAAAAATGTAGATGGATAAATACATGGAGTTTTCTCTGGCATGGACACTCATCTGTTATGAATTGGACTGGGTCCAACACTGCATTTTACAAAAGTAAGTGGTTGGATGATATCTGCTTTCAAAGCCTCCCGATATAGGTTGGATTCCCAGTGATGATGGAGAGATGAAAGAATCTGTGGCCCATTAAGATCCCCTTGAACAAGCCACTTCCCTCAATATCAGCGAGTCGGATATTTTAGAAAATTTCAGAATGTGTTGCCACTAGTTCTGTAATCGATCTCAAATGTTGTTTCTCTGTGTCAGTTTGCCAGGGCAGTCCTTTCCCTGCCTGTCGTTTCATGCTGCTTCTGCCATCTCAGTACAAAATACTGAGGGATAATTGCTTCTGCTTTTTCTGCCTCCGCATTTAAAGTAATAACAAAACTGCTTATGGAGGAAAGTACTTTGCCTGGTTTGTTTGGTTTGGTTTATTGAAAGGGGCAGCAAATCTATAAAGCCCATTGTCTAATGCAGTTGAAGGAAACATGAAGTAGAGAGGGCTTTGTCTTGTTTGTTTTCAGAATCTATCATTTTGTTGCTATTTAGTTGGTTCTGTTGCATGACTTAATGATAGAACTAGTCCTGTGAGTTAAATTGTGAAGGAATTTTAACCAAATAGAACTGAAAACTTAACCAGATCAACATTTTTTTTGTTTGTTTTTTTTGCTTCCTGCTTTTGGCAGATGCCTGCCAAGCCTCATACAGTAGTTCAGTAGTTTTTGGTTTGTCAAAGTCCATTAGTGTAGCTTTAAATTTCAAATTATACCAGCAATTCTGTGTATAAGGCGATTTCTACATAGATCTGTGGCATTTATGGTAACATCCACATGGTACGTGTTTGATAGAAGCCAGAGCTAGGGAGTTCTATTAGCAATAGCAGATGGGAAGTTGTTTGCGCCAGGACCTGTTTTATGCTAGGGAGTAAAGCTCCTGGCACACTGTGGGCATTCCAAAACACCTATAATGGGTGAACCACAAAAGGCTCAGAGGTTCAAATAAGTTTTCACCTGCATAGGGTTCAATAAATCTGAATTCTGACATTTACATTCCTTATCCAAACCTGGTCAATCGTTTGATCCTCCATGTTTTGGCTTGTAAATTTCACTCTAGCAGTCTTCCAGGTAGCATTCCAGTTTGGGACAGTTCTTTACCATAATCATTTTTCCCACCCATAGTGTTTATGTCCGTGCTTGAGAAGTAACTGGTGAATGAAGCTTTCACAGGCATTCTGTTTTTTTTTCTTTGATTCAACAAACTGTTTTTGTACAGTACAAAAGGGCTATGTTATCACTAGGTATTTTATGTGGCGTATTGGGTTATGGGGGCTATTGCCTACTAATGTTTCATTTATATGCTTCCACACCCCTTAAACTTTTGAAAAAGAATTATAAGGAACTCTTGAACTGGAGGGAGTAAGGTGGTCTCCAAGATTTGCCCAATGATAAAGTTTCACTAGACTGGAATAACCCATTCTGACATTTTGGGAGACGGAAGTATTGGTGTGAGCAGATGGCAATCCAAACCTGGATCTGGATCTTAATTTTCAGCTGTGCCTCTCTCTCTCTCGCTAATGGATAAGACCAAACCCTCCTACCTCACCGTGACCTCTGAAAATGCTGCAATGTCACACAGCCTATAAGTACTGATTTTTCAAGATAAAATATACCATTGGGGGCTTTCTGGTTTCTAGTTTTCTGCTTCATGTAAGGAAAGGGAAGTTGTATGGTTCAAATAATAGTGGCACTGAGAAGATGTAGACTTGAGGTGTGTTGCATCCCCTCCAGATGTATTTGCTATAACATTTCTTCGCTAGTGTGCATGGGATTCCTTTCTGTAGAGAACAATGGCTGGTGGTGATGTCTGAAGTATCTCTCAGAGGCTGCATTGCAAAGGGATCGCGCTTTACTTTGGTTGGCAGCTGAAGAGCCAATTAACTCTTGGCTTTCCTGATTAATTGCTGTCCTGTTGCTGAGTATTCCTAGTACATCTGGGTAAAATGCACCTGCTTTGGTGCTGATTGTATGCCTTGATGTCCCATCAGAGGTGAAAGTAAGCCGGTACGGTCAGGTACGGCGTACCGGCAAGAGCTGGTACTCCATGCTGGACCGGACTGGCTTCCCCGGGGTGATTTAGAGGGCCCAGGGCTCCAGCCACTGCTGGGAGCCCCGGGCCCTTTAAATCACCGCCAGAGCCCTGCCGCTGCTGACCCGGGATAGGTAGCGGTGGCAGGGCTCCAGCCGTGATTTAAAGGGCTCGAGGCTCCGGATGCTGCAGGGAGCCCAGGGCCCTTTAAAGCGCCGTCCAAACCTTAAATTTTTCAATCTTGATTTAAAGGCTCTGCCTCTTCTGGTTGAGGCCACGCCCCCCTCAGGACTCTGGCGTACCGGTAAGTCCTTTAAGTTACTTTCACCCCTGTGTCCCACTGAAATGAGGTATGCATGACAGTTGCACAACCAGTCTAAGAGAGAGCCAGGAGCAAATGAGCTAATGATGGTGGATTCATGATACATCTGCTGCTGACAGTTGAGTTGTTAAAGGGCTCTCAAACTGTGGGTCGGGACCCCAAAGTGGGTTGCGAGTTCATTTTTATGGGGTCACCAGTGCTGGTGTTAGACTTGCTGGGGTCCTGGGCTCGTGCCAAAGCCCAAGCCCCACTGCCCGAAGCCAGAGCACCACCACCTGGGGTCGAAGCCGAAGTGGGGCTCAGGCTTCAGCTTCAGCCCAGGGCAGCAGGGCTCAGGCCTGGGGGGCTGAAACTCTTGGGCTTTGGCTCCCTCACCACCCCCTGCCTGAGGTGCTAGGGCTCGAGCTTTGGCCTCCCTGCCTGGGGTGGTGGGGTCAGGAGAGCTCAGACTTCAATCCCCGCTCCTGGGGTTGTGTGATAATTTTTGTTGTCAGAAGAGGTCGCAGTGCAATGAAGTTTGAGAACTGCTGGTTTAGAGGCTTTTCTTTGGGGCTTATCACTATAGTATCTGAGCATCTCTCCATGAACTTCCCAGGTAGACTTTGAATGGAAGGCCCTCCCAGTTGCCTGTGTGTTGAGCCTGCCCCTTATTCAAGCCCTTTCTAAAGACCTACCTCTTTCATGAGGCAAACAAACCGAATACCTGAAAATCCGTTCAATCTGTTCAATTATGTGAGACAAAACAAATTACGTTCTTTGATGGGACTCGTTCCTTTGGGGTTTCCTTGTTTTTCTATCTGTCTTCCAGATTTTGGGGGCAGAAACTGCCTCCTATTTGTGTAGCATCAGGAATATAATTGGCACGTGATAGATAATAAATAGTAATAATAAAAGGCTTATTAATCCCCCAGTAACAGACAGAACTGTTGAAACTCACACTGTAGCTGGCCAGAAGACACCACTGCTAACAGGGGGGCTTTGTTTTTCTTAATCTTTGCTGACTGCTGGGCCAGATCCTCAGCTGATATAATTTGGAAGAACTCCACTGACTTCCAGGAAGGAATGTTGGTTTACACAAGCTCAGGATCTGGCCTTTTTGTGTTCTAAGTGGAGCAGCAGGTCATTAGAAAGCTGGAATAAGGTTAAATTGGAGTGGGAGGAAGTTAGGAATTCGGAATGAGCCCCTCCAGCAGCAAATGGCTGTTACTCCATCACAAGGACATCTGGCTGTCTGCTCCAGTATGTGAGCGTGAGGGAGAACGGATGCCCTCCTGAACTCTCCTGCAGGTTCCCTAGGCAGCAGACACTGAGCGAAGAAGCCTTCTCTGCTTGGCTGGATCTTTTTGTTATCTGAAAAGGCTACTTAAGAGCCACTAGCTCATTTTTAATTGAAAGGAGGGTGAATGTTAAAGGCAGCAGGAAAGTAGCTATGGCAGCAGGAAAGTAACAATGAAGGCCCCTGCAGATGCTGTGTTTGAGTGAATGAGTGACATGCAGAAACCTCTGGAGCACTAAATGATGTCTTTTTTTCTCCCTGTGTTTATTGCCTCTGTCTTCAGCATTACTGGTGCCACTAACCCTCAATTTTATTTTCTACAGCAAACTTTTTCCCATTCCAAATGCCCCAACAACTCTAGGGGTCACTGGCTGTGCCCATTAATTGTGTGGCTGCTCAGAGCTGAGTGCCTTCCGGGTCACAATTAGCTGGCTGTGAGACTGACCTTTGCCTCTGTGTACTTGGATGGAACTGACCTGGGTGAACTTCTAGAAGGAACCTAGAAAATGCCAAAGTGACACGTTATTAGAGTAGGGGAAATGAAGGTGCTTCTGTTTGATTGAGGTTGAAATTCTGCTTGTTCATGATGAGGATGACTAAGAGGCAAGGAGCTCCCTCTCCTTGCTGGGGCACAACGGCAGTCCATATGCTCCCTTCAGACATTGCTCGCGCGGGCAGAGGAGGAGAGGCAAGGGAAAGAAGAGGTGGGCCCATGGCCTCACTCTCCTCCCTTCCAGCACTGGCCAGCAGAGATTCTTGGGTGTGCGGGTGGCCATGCGCTGTACTTGTGACGGAGATACCAATGGGTGTATCCTGATCGGTGGAACTGGAGTCAGAGGGAGCATTGTTGACAGGAACAGGGAATGTGGGGAGTTAGGCTGGAAGCAGCTCAGCCACATGGACAGAGCAGTGCATAGACAACTGGTGCCTCCCCATACTGGGGGGAGCACAATCTAAAGGGGAGGACGAGTGACAGTCACACATGTCTCCCCTGCCAGTGACAGAGGCCCTCTCCCTCCCTGCCCCCGGCAGGCCAGTATGGGGGAGGGGCACTTGATGTTGCATTCCCCCCCACGGTTTGCCTCTGGAGCAGAGCACAGGCTTTAATAAAGTTCCCCATGTTCGACTTGCATTCAGCTTCACTCTTTGCCAGTGAGACAATGGGCACCTGGGAGGTTCAGTTAGGATTTCATAGAGCCACACCACTCCCAACACAGGCCAGTGGCTCCCTGTCACAGGTCAAACCTAATCTGTAAACTCCACTTACTTTGTAGGGGATAGTAAAAGCTGGTGACATCCCAGTGACTGTGCTCGATTCTCTGTGTTAGTCTGAACTGCAGTGAAGGAGCTCTGTGAGGATTAAGGCGAACTCCTGGTGCCGTACACAACGATCAAATAAACTATAGCTGCCCAGACCTCCAAAGAAATAAGAAAAGGTGAGAAAGAGAACAGATGGGAGCCGCACCATAAAAACCATTCGTAGGTCAAGGCACTGCTCCTGTTGTTAAGGACTGTTGCAGCCGTCACCTTGGGTTGTAATCCACTGTGTTAGGGCAGCCTGGAAGGCAAAATTGGAGATTATGTTAAAATAATCTACCAAGCTTGCTCAGCAAAGCAGGGATCTGTGCAGAGAACCAGTCTGTTGACAGCAGGAACAGGAATGTAAAATCCATATGGGATGTAATGAAATCACCATTGGCCTTATGTGGGAGGGAAACTGTTGTCAGCAGGGGAATGCAAAGACTTTAAATATCTTCTCAAACTGGTATTTTTATGCCTTTGCAAAGATACCAGTGGTGCTTTTGTAGGGGGCTTTATTCTAAGGCAATTACTCTCTGCCACCCTCTGCTCTAGTGAATGCCATTGTTAATCCTTGAAAATGTGTAATATACAAAATGCTTGGCTTCAAAAGCAGCTGGGTAGAATAGGAGCACAATAATATGCCAGAAGTGCCATATCTAAGGAAGGTGTGCTCTTTCAGGCTATGATCGAGTCAGGCTATAATAATTTATAAGGCTTTGGTCTTGTCATTATTTGGATATGAGGCCTCCAAGAGGAAACACCCAAAAAGTTGGAGGCAGTGGTGAATTAGCAGGTGGTCTCTTCTCACTGAAACCATAAGAAAGCAAGGCCCCAGCATTTCTAACCATCAGAAGAGTAAAGTTCTGGAACAGCCTTCCAAGGGGAGCAGTGGGGGCAAAAAACCTAACTGGCTTCAAGACTGAGCTTGATAAGTTTGTGGAGGGGATGGTATGACAGGTTTGCCTACAATGGCATGTGGCCTATCAGCGACTGCCAGTAGCAAAAATCCCCAATGGCCAGAGACAGGACACTCTGAGGGCTCTGAGTTACTACAGAGAAATCTTGCCCATGTGTCTGGTGGGTCTTGCCCACATGTATCTGGACTAACGGATCACCATATTTGGGGTTGGGAAGGAATTTCCCCCCTGGATCAGATTGGCAGAGACCGTGGGGTTTTTTTGCCTTCCTCTGCAGCATGGGGCACAGGTCACTTGCAGGTTTAAACTAGTGTAAATGGTGAATTCTCTGTAACTTGAAGTCTTTAAACTGGTGGTCTCCAAACTGTGGGGTGTCCCACTAGGGGACACGGAAGAATGTTCAGGAGGTGGGGTGTGTGGTGGGGCGCAGGTCAGCCCACACAAGAGGTGGGGAGGGAGCACATCCAGCCCAGCCCAGCTCTGCTCCGCCCCTGTCCCCAGCTGCAGCCCTGGTGCCCGGCCCTGTGCCCAGTCCCAGCCTCAACTGCGGCCCTGGCTGCTGGCCTCTGCTGCGGCTCAGCCCCTGCCCCACCCCCAGCTGCTGCCCCACCCTTGGCCCCCTTACCCTGTACGCATGCCCTCTGAAGCCGTGGCCCCGGCTCCCAGGGGTAGGGGTAAGGGGGGGGGGTGCCTGAAAAGTTTGGGGAGCACTGCTTTATACCATAATTTAAGGACTTCAGTAACTCAGCCAGAGGTTAGGGGTCTATTACAAGAGTGAGTGGGTGGGGTTCTGTGGCCTGCAATATGTAGGAGATCAAACTAAATGATCATGAGGGTCCCTTCTGACCTTAAAGTCTATGAACGTATGAGCATGATGTAAGGGATGCTGAGGTATAATTTTTTATGAGATTAAATTTGACATACTGGATACTTATGGTCATTAAAGGACTCTCCCCCCCGCCCCAAGTTGGGACTTTAGCCTACTGGGGTGGTGTCCTGGTCCAGCTTTCAGTTATGGTTACTAAATTCTACCTACCAAAATTCCTGCTGCAGTTCCAATAGAGCAGTGGTCTCAACCAGAGGTCCAGGGCCCCCTGAGGGTCCATGAGCAGGTTTCAGGGGGTCCGCCAAGCAGGGCCAGCATTAGACTTGCTGGGGCCCAAGGCAGAAAGCCAAAGTTCCCCCGCAAGGTCATTAAAGATCCAGGCCCTGCCACCCGGGGTTGAAGCTGAAGCCAGAGCAACTTAGCTTTATGGGGCCCCCTGTGGCTTGGAGCCCCAGGTAATTGGCTCGCTTGCTACCCCCTAATGCCAGCACTGGCTTTTATATGCAGAAAAACAATTGTTGTGGCACAAGTGGGCCTAGAGTTTTTATAGCATGTTGGGGTGGGGGGCTCCGAAAGAAAAAGATTGAGAACCCCTGCAATAGAGTATGGTATTTGTCACTTACAAAACCACTTGTGTAGACTTGCTGTGCATTGTTAAGCTTCTGTGTTCCATTCCAGAGGTTGCTCCATTTCAGTGGAGGATAAAAATGGGGGCGGGGGTGTGTGTGTGTGTGAGGACTGTGGCATATGCAGATATTTGATCAGTGTCCTGGAATCCTTCATAATGCAAGATGAGGCAGAAAGGGGTTGTTTGCTAGCTTTAAGACCAGAACCCTTGGATATTGGTTTGTTCTGAGATCTCATTGTCAATCCGCATTTAGTTTGCTTTTTTTCATCCTTTAGTAGCCATTAGGTTTTTGTTTTTGTTTTTTAAATTTGAATCGGGTGTGTGTGGCATAGCTTATGTGCCTCAAATGAGCTCCCCTTCATCTAGTACAGTGGCTGGCTCTCAACCTTTCCAGAGTACTCTACCCCTTTAAGGTGGCTGATTTGTCTTGTGTACCCCAAGTTTCACCTCACTTAAAAACTACTTGCTTACAAAATACAAAAATGTCTCAGCACACTAGTACTGAAAAATTGCTTACTTTCTCATTTTTATCATATCATTTTAAAATAAATCATTTGGAATATAAATATTGTACTTCCATTTCAGTGTATAGCATATAAAGCAGTATAAACAAGTCATTGTCTGTATGAAATTTTAGTTTGTACTGACTTTGCTAGTGCTTTTTATGTAGCCTGTTGTAAAACTAGGCAAATATCTAGGTGAGTTGATGTTCCCCTTGGAAGACCTCTGTGTACCTCCTGGTTCAGGACCACTGATCTAGTATATCTTTGTGCATTCTGCAGCTAAGACATGAGCTGGTATTCTCATTTTGTGTAGGCAGCTCTAGGTAAGTCACGAGGGAGTCTGTCTGGCTAAGCAGCCTCTCCCTGACTGAGGTGGGAGCTATTCAGCGCTCAGCTCAATTACAAGCCACTGTTTGCCTCTGATCCTAGAAACTCTTCGCTTTTCTGATCCTTGTTTGTAGCATTATTGTGTTTTATATCAGATGTAGGTCAGATGTGAGCTGGGATGAGAAGCGGGGGTAGTGCAGGCAATGCATGCGCAGCTCACGCCATCAGGACACCTTTCAGGAATTGGTGGTGTTATTTGAATACATGAAGTGAACTGAATAGGTTTGAGGTACAGACATGTTGTTATTTCATATCCAATGGATGTACTATTCTGTTGGCCTCTCATCAAGGTCAGTGCTGTATAAGGAAGAACTGTAGCAGTAATGAGCCATTTCAGTCTGAGTTTTGGTTGGGCCCATTATGGATACAGCAGCCAGCTGTCAAATGCTGAACTGAGTCTAGATCTGAATTTTTCCCAAAGTTCAGGGGTTGTTCACATCTAGGTGTTGGTTTTGAACCCTCCCTACCTATTTACTTTTCCTTGGTGCTCAGATATACTACATTTCATTACAATTAGTTACGACACCAAGAGTTATGGACCATGAAGTTTTGCTTTCCAGTCTCGGTTGCAGTAATATGCAGGACACGCATGCAGTGAGCTCAGCTACTAGGTAGGGTGCTCTAGGAAGAGTCTGCCCTAGGGTCTGGCTAGCAGTTGGGTATGTTGGGTGCTAGAAGCAGAGGGGAAAATTCTTCTGGAATAATTAAAAAAAAGAAAAAAGAGGCAGGAGTCTAAAGCAGGTGGCTGGCTACTCTCCTACAAAAGCCTACAATGGATCACACTTGCCCTCCTAAGGATGGTGCTATGAAGAGAGCACGATATAATGAGTGGACCAAAGTGAAAGTTGTTTTAAGAAAACCATTTAGAGTCTACTCCATTGTCTGCTACAGAAGAAAACTCCAGTCCTGTAACTAATGTGAGCCAGCAACGTAGAATGGATTCAAGTAGAGTTACAAGTAATTGGACTGCATTAATGAGCTTGCTCTTCTGTTTAGCACAAGGAGGATCCCACCGTAAGCTGCCTGATTAACTTTGGGGTTACTTTTCTTTTTTGAGTATGCTCATTGTTTTTGAGGATCTTTTGCTTTTTTGGTGACCGTTGCTCAGCCTGAAGCCTCCAGTTCCATTATTGCTGTCATTATGTTAGCTGATGAGGCTTCTGCAGGTGTCCTTCTTCCCGCACATTCTTTGCAGCTTTTACAGTTCACCTGCCAGGCTTTTAAGAAAGTTCACACTTTTGAGATCTTTTCAATCTAAAGGGTATTATTGAAAAAGATCAAACTCTCTTTCTGGTTATTGAAATGGCCGTTTTAGCCTCCTCAAAGATGTTTTACTGGGGCTCTCAAGAATTTTAATGGCTTGAAAATTGTCCATAAAGCTGTGAACAGGAAGTTCACCTCTCAGCAGTACACAGCATATTTGGGCGTCCTTTTCCCCCCGAATTTCTGACTGTTCTTTGCAGTATTGTTGTTTAATAAGATATCTGTTCAGGATCCAATAGGGGCAATTTCAAGTGAGAATTTCCATTCACAGTGAAACTTTTTTCTGCTTTCATTTTGAAGTTGTTTTCTTAGTGATGACCTACATCCAGTGTTTTACTGTATCTCCTGCTGTTCTTCGCACATACAGAACCCTCCTTTATATTTGCCATTGGAGCTGTCCTCAGCCAGTCCTACCTATCCAAGGTTAGATTAAAAGACAACACCACATGTATGCACCGTGTGTGTCATGTCTATCTCACATGGTTAGTCCACGCAGAGGACAGGAGAGTGTTGCTGCTCCCAGCTCAAGTGGTAGAGGCACATGGCTTCAGTGCTGGAGACCATAGGTTTAAACTGTGCTGATGAGCAAGATGTGGAGAAACAAATAGTTCTGAAAACAATAAAATAAAGGAGGTTATCTAATCTAAAGTCCCCTGCCACTTTCTCCATGATATTTGCCCTAGGTCCTTGTTACTGAGAGTCAGAGGATAATGTAAGTGGAAATAGTACTGGGAATTACACTAATGAGAGATAGTAAGACTTCGTTACTGTTGTTGTCAAGGAGATTATTGGATGATAGGTCAACAGAGTCAGGAAAGAAGAGAATCTGTCACCCCAGATACCTGCAGACAGTCCCAAAATAGAAGGGTAGAAAGAGTAAGACAGGAAAAACTTAAGTCTGTCGCTAATTACACCTTCCAGTTGCAGGAAATTGATCACGTAGGCTTTGTCCAGATGATCCCAGTGGATAGTGGTTGTAATGGAATGCTGAGCTGTTATACTATTTAGCCACTAGGTGGCACTATGTAAAATACCTGATTTAAATGAACCTAAGCCGTACTTGGCAGAGCATTAAAGGATCTTGTGATGAACACATCTGGTATGTATAAGCAAGCTCTGTAGCCAGTCCATATGTGGCACAGAGAAACATGACATAGAGTCAGGAGTAAATGAAGAACATCAACAGAAGTTGCAAACAGAAGGAACAAATCAACAAAGGTTGTAGGATCTCACCGGTGTGCCACTTTTCAGTGCCCCAGAGAACTTCAGCTTTGACAAACCTTCAGAATGAAGAGACTGGAAACAGTATTTTGCAAGATGTCGCATTGCTACCAAGCTGCACAAAGAAACTGGAGATATACAGATATCATCTTCCAAGTACGCTATGGTGAAGCTGGCAGAGCATGTCCTTAAATCCTTTGACTTTACTGAAGACACTCACAAAGATGACTATGTTGGATGTATACTTTATACCTCAGAGAAATGTGGTTGATGCAAAAGCATGTTTCCAACAGAAGAATTCAAGAAGCAGGGGAAAATGTTGCATATTTTATATGAGCTTTGCAGACATTGGCTGAAAACTGATATTTTCATGTTTTGAATTCCCCAAAATCACAGAGACAGGCTGGTTATTGGGTTAACAGATGAAAAACATTTCACAGCAGCTACAATTGAAGAAAAATTTAACCCTAGTCATAGCTATACAGCTAGCAAAACAGTCAGAAGCACTCAAACAACAGAACAAAAGGCAGGAGCAACTTGACAAACCTGAAACTAGCTTAGAAGCTAAAAATAGACTCTTGAGTGTTAAAAGTCATTATCAAAAACCCCTGAGGCAAGGCGAGAAAACTCCCAGGCTAAGAGGGACAAATTCCAACCTACATGCGCAAGGTGTGGAAAAAATCATATCCCAAGAAATGATGCATATCCAGCCATAGGCACATGGTGTAGTACATGCATGTAATATAGACATTTTGCAGTTGTTTGCCATACCAAAGCAGTCAGGGAGTTGACTCATATTATGGACAGTGGACCACAATTCACTGCAGCAGAATTTAAATAATTCCAAATAAAATATGACTTTGATCATATTAATAGCAGCCCCCATTATCTACAAGCAAATGGAGAGGCCAAGAGAACTGTACAGACAGCCCCCCCCCCCCCCCAAAAAAAAAAAAAAAAAAAAAAAGTCCAGCAGGAAGATCCATTCCTCACACATCAACGCCAATAGTGGCTACTAGATATAGTGCAGCACAACTGCTGAAGGGAAGGCAACTGAGAACTACTGTTCCAACTCTGGAAAATACCTGTTTCCAAAGTGGCCAGACATGAAGAGAGTCGCCAAATCAGATAAAAAAGATAAGAGTTTATGAACACTTTTAGAACAGCCACTCGGAGTACTGCCAGGTCTAGAAGCTGGTGTCCATCTTCATGTCAAATTGGGTGGAGAAAAAGGATGGACAGCTCCAGCTGTTGTGAACAAAAAGCATAAAGCATCCGAAACATATGTGATCAACACTGACAGTGGAGAGTTCAACAGAAACCATCAACATCTACAGTTTGTTCCTCAGAAAGAGAGCAGTCAACAGGGCCAACGCGGAACAAGACGATGACTCAAGGGTTCCAAACCGACCACAACCAGTCATTGCAACTAATGGACAGCCAGATGACCAAGTTTGTTACATGTTCAGGTCATGTAATTAGAAAATCAGTATGATTCAGAGACATTTAACAGACTGATACGTACTGAACTTCAAAGACTGTGATAGTGTAAATATTGTAAAGGATAGGAATGTAGAATTTAAAGGGAGAGATGTAATGGAATGCTAAACTGCATAATACTGTTCAACCACTAGGTGGCATTGTGTATAAAAGTCTTTATTTAAATCAGGTGTGGGCAAATTTTTTGGCCCGAGGGCCACATTGGGGTTGCAAAACTGTATGGAGGGCCGGGTAGGGAAGGCTGTGCCTCCCCAAACAGCTTGGCCCCCACCCCCTATCTGCCACCTCCCACCCATCCAACCCCCCCAGCTCCTTGTCCCCTGACCGCCCCATCCTGGGACCCCCCGCCTCCTGGCAGCCCCCCGACCCCGGTACTCCCACGCCTATCCAACTGCCCCCTGCTTCCTGCCCCATGACTGCCCACTGGCCCTGGCGCCCTTACCATGCTGCTCAGAACAGCATGTCTGGAGCCGCGCCGCCCGGCCGGAGCCAGACACGCTGTCGCGCTGCCCTGCAGGAGCGTGCAGCCCCGCCTCCCAGAGCGCTGCCTGGGAGAGGGGACAGGGGCTAGCCTCCCCGATGGGTAGCTCAAGGGCCAGGCAGGACGGTCCTGCGGGCCGTAGCTTGCCCATCTCTGATTTAAATGAACGTCAGCCGTACCAGCCAGAGCATTCAAGGATCTTATGATGAACACATCTGGTGTGTATAAGCAAGCTCTGTGGCCAGTCCATATCTGGTACAGGAACACGACAGTGGAGATGCCCAATAACGTATGGATTGGGTGTTGGATCCCCACAGCCGTTACTCAGAAAATGAGAGGCTGCAGGATTGAAGCAAATATTGTTCCACCTGCATTTCTCCGGACAGCCAGAGCATGAGAGAGAACATCCCTTCCCTACTCCAGCAGGAACCTGAGAAAAGAAGATACATGACCAGAAATTAGAAAGGCTGCTTGATTGTGCTGTGGACCTTCTCAAATGAACCAGCCTAAGTCAAACAAATGGGCCATGGCATGTATTGCAGATGCACCAGTAGCTGTATGTCAAAACAGCTGTTTCAGTTTGCAATTTTTAGCTAGCCAGTGAGCAGCAACTTAAATAAAAAAAAAAAAAAAAAGAGCAGGTTTCCAGCAAATATGTACAGAACTAGAGAAAGTAGGTGTTCCTGGAGACTGTTACTAATTCACCGTAAGAGGCTACAGGCATAAGCAAGAGACGCTGCGCTCACACTTGATTTTGTAGCTCCTTGGATTTTCTTTTGCAGCCTGGCGGCAGATCCTTAGGTGGGGAGTTAGACAAGCACAAGTAATTCCACCTGATACAAATTCTCTAGCACTTGTATGCTCTCCAGACACTCTTCTTTAAACACCAAGTGGTAGGGGTGAAAGTGAGAAGCCTCTCTCAGATCAGCAGCCAACAATAAATTGCTGGTATGAGGTGACTTAAATGTGTATATGCTGACATGCTGAGCGTGTCATGTTCTAGGTTGACCATATTTCCCAAAGGAAAATCAGGACATTGTGCGGGGCTTGCCTGAGCTCCACGACCCCTGCAGGGCTGGCCTGATCCCTGCCCCCAGGGGCTGACAGCCCAAACCCCAGCACCTAGGGCTACCACCTTTGAAATGCAAAAAACCCCCAGCAACACCCGCCCCTTCCCCCCCCCCCCCCCACAAGGCAAGCCCATTGTAACCCTAACCACAAGGCAACTTTGCAACCCCCGCTTCAACAGCCACTTAGTGACCCAAACTCTCTCTCTCTCTCTCGCACACGCGCGGTGCGCTTGTGTGTTGGTGGGCAGACAGCTGCTGTATTTTCAGCAGTTTTGATCTGTTATCGCTTAAACTGCAGAAGTGGGAGCACTGCAGCATCTTCAGTAGGATGCAGGAAGTTTTAACGTTGGATATCCCAGTGTACTGTGGTGATAATGCAAATCTTTAGACCCATATAAACAAGCCCCAGGAGATGAAATTTATTTTCCTGACAACTGGAAAAATCCATAAAAAACAAACAAACCCCAGCCAGGATGGACAAATACCAGCCAGGTGGTAACCCTGAATGTTCGTCCATGCTCCCCACTTTTTTGGCAAAACTGGTTGGTTGGCAAGAGCAAATGGGACAAATGTCCATTTTTGCCAAAAAAGTCAGAACGTCTGGGACAGGGCTTAAAAAGGGGACTGTCCCGGCCAAAACAGGATGTATGGTCATCCTAACTGGTTCTGTGTCTAATTGTTTCAGGCACATCTGAGACCCAGGAATAGTTCCATATGTTACATATGAATGTTGATTTCGGAGGCTTTTTATTGTGGCCACCACTAAATGGAAGTCAAGTTTTCTATGAAACTTTTAGGAGTGTTCTTTTGATAAACAATAACCCTCCAGTAACACTGGGCAGTGCACCAGAAGCAGAAGTGGTGGCAAGCTCTCTTAGCTTGTGTTTGGTAAGTGACACGAAACAAAGCCAGATAGACTGGGATGTATTCAGTACTAGTGGCATAGGGAAAACTCTCTGTTCTTGTTGATCATTTTATCCTAATAGGATTAAGATAGGAGTTTGTTCCAGCCTTATAAAGTACTATGATTTTGTGATACTTCAAAAAGATTGAGGTCTAGCATACAAATACAAATATATACACACTCACACTCATGTGCATGCTTGTGGGCTCACCTTCATGTTGTTTGAGGTGTTGAGATGATATTGTTGTATTATCTTTGTACAGATTGTGATGGTGCCCCTCATAAGGCTTTATGGAAATACGCTTATGAATGTATATATGTCATAACTAGAATATGTTTTATGCTACATATGCCATGTAATATATCTCTGTAAAGGTTATGACGTACTGAATCTATTAATCCTATTCCTATGCATGTATCGTTTTTGTATTTGAAGTTATGAATATTGGCTGTGTACTGGCTTGATTTTTAAGTAGCCTTGGTAAAGCATTTGATCAGTTTCTTGAGACAGAAATGTGCAAATTAAGTGCCCAAGCAAGAAGCGCTTAAGGGACAATGGATCTTGGAAGGCTCCAAGTCACATAAGAAGTCTACATGAGGACGTTCAAGGTAGCAGGTAAGCAATGGCTGCTGCCTGTAAAAACGGAGTCATGCATGGACATGTGACTTGCCCATGCGACTCCAAAACTCCATCTTGGAGCTGGATTTTGCATAGGACAGAGGAGGGGGGTCTCCACCCACAAGAGAAAGTTTATTTAAGCCCATGGGAGACCCCTCCATTTTGTCTTCAGCTGGCTAAAGAGAGAGCCTCTCCACCCCCAAGGTTACCTGAAAGAAACTGGAACAAAGGACAGTAACTACAGGGGGTGTGAGTGATTGCTAGACCGGGACTAGAAGGAGACTAGAGGAAGCTTACTGGAATTCCTCTAAGGGTGAGGATTTTATCTGTATTCAGTTATTTCTTACTGTATTAGATATAGACTGGCGTGTTCTATTTTATTTTGCTTGGTAAGTCACGTTGTTCCGTCTGTTATTACTTGGAACCACTTAAATCCTACTTTCTGTATTGAGTAAAATCACTTTTTACTTATTAATTAACCCAGAGTATGTATTAATACCTGGGGGAATGTGTGGGGGAGGCAAACAGCTGTGCATATCTCTCTATCAGTGTTCTAGAGGGCGAACAATTTATGCGTTTACCCTGTATAAGCTTTATACAGGGTAAAACGGATTTATTTGGGGTTTGGACCCCATTGGTCCATTGGGCATCTGAGTGTAAAAGACAGGAACACTTCTTGAGTTGTTTTCAGTTAAGTATGCAGCTTTGGTGCGCTTGGTTCAGACCCTGGGTCTGTGTTGGAGCAGACTGGCATGTCTGGCTCAACAAGACAGGCTGCTGGAGTCCCAAGCTGGCAGGGAAAGCAGGGGCAGAAGTAGTCTTGGTGCATCAGTTGGCAGCCCCAAGGGGGTTTCTGTGATCCAACCCGTCACACAGATCCTTGAGCTTCCTTTTTGTGATATACTGATTTCATGCTCTGTATGTTGGATAGTATTTTTTAGATTGCTGTGGCTGTAGTCATTAGCGATCTATCTTGCTAACCCCAGGGAAAAAGCCCAGTCTGCCCATCAAACAACAGATGTTCCCAAGTAGCAACTTTCCAAACCCAAGTCTGTTTATTTCCTTTTGAGTTCAGGCTGTGCTTTGGTATCATGCAGTCTGTGACATTTTAACGTGATACAGTCTGGACCCAGTGCATCTAGAAAGTACAGCTACTGCTGCAGGCACGAAGGCATCCAGTCAGCAAAGTACCAAAGAGCCGCGTTTTGGTCTGTGTCCTGCCACTTCCTGCAGGACACTGAGTACCTTTAACTCCCATTGAAATCAGTGGAAGGAGAGGATGCTGACCCTATCGCAGGAGGTACTCAGAGTTTTGTGGCATTGGGACACCAAGAGCAGATATTAAAAAAGAATCTCCACTGCCAGCCACAAAGGTCTCCTTGTATTAGTCTCTCCTTTGTGTGTCAGGTGGTGATGACCTTGCTAAAAATGCACTGGAGCTTACGAAATGAAGTTTACTGGAACTGGTTGGAAATTTTTCATTAGGAAAAATGGAAATGCCCTTTTCACACACAATTGAAAAAAACTGCTGAAAACTTTTGATTTTTCCATTGGGAAAATTTAAAATGACCGCTTCCCAGGCAGCCTGCAGAAGGCTCTTGCCAGGTTTGCTTTATGCCTGCCCGGAGAAAGCGAAATTGACAAGAGCCTTACAGGCAGGCATGAGGGAAGCTAAAATTTTCCATTTTAGTTCTACCAAAATATAATTTTTTTGGAAATCCCTTCCACTTTGTGGGGTTAGTGCTGGCAGAACAAAAAGCCCCACATTTACGTTATGCATGCCAAAGCATTTGAACTCCAGAAGCATCCCAGACTATCAATCTTCCTTCGCTGTCTTGCCAACGTGCCACTTTGCTGATAATGAAGCCTGTGAGATGTGCTGTTGAAATGAAATTTCAGACCAGTCAGTTCAATGAGCCTTGATGCAGCACTTTTCCCAATAACGACAAATTGCATTTCTGGTCCCTTTGTGTGTGTGTGAGTATTCAGATTCGCTTAGCGTAGTGCATAGGCTGGGACTTGCGATATCCGTGCGACTTAGGCTGTTGTCATGATGGAATGTAATATGTCCTGTGTTGTGGATGAATGGGGCAAGTTGACTCCTGGTGTTGTGGATGCAAGTCCACTGACTTCAAAAGAGTAAACCTGCAAAAAGAAATTGGGCCAGATCCTCTGCTGGTATAAATCAGCCTAATTCTGATTTTATTTGCGCTACACCGATTAGATATTAGCTGAGGATCTGGGCTACAACATTTTTTAAAAGTTCACATATTTCTCCCTAACATTAAGAGTAAATAGCTCTGTAGTGAGTTGGGTATTATTTATACTGCAGCAGCACCCAGAGGCAATCAGAAACAGGGGCCATTTTACTGTACTAAGGGTTAAATCACCACTCAGCCTGCACAACTGCTCAGGGGCGTAAGGAGGAATAAGAAGCTGGTGATCTGGGAATAATAGGGAATGTGCGGATCCTTGGCTCCATCCCCAAATGCACTGGGCTGCATTTTAAGAACCTGATTGATTTTTCATTGTTCCTAAGATCCAAGGGTTTGGGTCTGTGTTCACCTGTACAAATTGGTGAGGATTCTTATCAAGCCTTCCCCAGGAAAGGGGATGTAGGGCTTGGGAGATATTTTGGGGGAAGGTGTCTCCAAGTGGGCTCTTTTCCTGTTCTTTGTTTCAACACTTGGTGGTGGCAGCATACAGTTCAAGGACAAGGCAAAGTTTGTACCTTGGGGACGTTTTTAACTTAAACTGGTAAGAATAAGCTTAGAGGGTCTTTCATGCAGGTCCCCACATCTGTACCCTATGCTCAAATAAATTCGTTAGTCTCTAAGGTACCACTAGTACTCCTTTTTTTTGTTTTTGTTTTGGGCTGCAGAGGTTAGCCACTGCAGGAGAGTTGGTTTGTAAATTTCTAGTCCTCTGGAGTCAGGAGAGAACTTAGCTAATACAAGGGGGAAGGGATGGGAGTCTTTGGGCTGGTATTAGGCCAGCAGCAATTTATTGCACCCTTTAGAGCAATGGAGGAGCAGGGAGGGAATTGTGGATCCCTGAGTCATAATGCCTTCCCTAAGACGCTCCTGCCATGAGCTGGGTCCTTTTGTCACAGTCTACACCTGAGAATGACAATGTAGGGAGATAAGAATTCCAGCTCAGTACATAAGATATGGAGGATACAGGCTTAATGCTATACTTGGCTATTAGCTTTTTGCAATATACAATATGCAGACACATCCTATTTAACTTGGATGCAGGCAGCTAAATTGATTGAGTTTAAAAAAATCTCAATACACAAAACTCAATAAAAATAAATTATGTATTTTTAAAATGTCCTCTGTACTTGTTTCAGAGTAACAGCCGTGTTAGTCTGTATTCGCAAAAAGAAAAGGAGTACTTGTGACACCTTAGAGACTAATCAATTTATTTGAGCATAAGCTTTCGTGAGCTCACAAAAGCTTATGGTCAAATAAATTGGTTAGTCTCTAAGGTGCCACAAGTACTCCTTTTCTCTGCACTTGCAAAATTTCTGCGGATGGTTTGGCTAAAATGGTTCTGGGTTGGCTCCTGCATCATGTAGGACATTTTCTTCACACCATTTGTACCAGGGAAATTATAGGACTAGATTTTGAAGGTTTAGGCACATGCAGTTGTCTGCGTACATTTGAGAATACCTGATATGAAGATACAAATTGGATGTCTGCACATGCCAGGTAAAGTGCCCAGCTGGCCCCGTGCATATGCATACTTGGCTACAGGCCTGTATGTTTACGTACACCCAGTTGTGTATGTCTAGCTTTGAAATTCTGGCCTCTTCGGATATGTCTGCACTGCAGCTGGAAGCAAGCTCCCGGCCCGGGTCAGGCAGGCTTGTAGTCGGGCGGCTAGCCTGTACTGCCACCCAGGCCACGCAACATCCATGCTAATTTTAGCACATTAAGTTTGTGCCGAGCTAGCAAGTGTCTGTCAGCCTGGGCTGGGAGGCATGCTCCCAGTTGCAGTGTAGACAATAACTTTAGGGAGCAGTCTTGACCCCCCACAAGACAGGGAGCAGATGCTAATCTCATGAAACAAGTTTTCATCTTTAGCTTCCGATTGTAGCTTCCTTTGTTAGGTGCCTCCATTGTGCAGCTGCCTCCTTTAGATGTTGACGTGGCTGGCTCTAATTGTTATCACTCTTAAGAAATGTTCCTGTTATCTAGCCTGATTTCCCCCCCACCCCACTTCGAGCTCTTTCTGTTTTCTCCTTCAAGGGCTCTCTCCTCCCTCCAGGCAACAAGCTTAGTTGCAATCTCTGAAAGAAAGAACAACCACTTCCTGCTTACAGCCTTCCCAGATTTTTCACCCCTTTAAAAAACCATTAACAAAAATCCTTGGCTATAAACCTTTCAAATGTTTTAGCAGCAATTGGGGAGGTTTGCTTTCCTCACACCCACACCCAGTGCCACGGATGCCATAATGCTTGTCTTGCACTGAGAGGCAAATTGTCTAATAGGTTGAGTGAGCCATATTTTCCCTATGCCAATTCTGCTTGCTTAGCTTCCAAGAATCAGTCCTGTTTAAGAGATTTCTAGCCTCAGTTACATTATGTAAGAGGCTAAGAAGTGGGAGTTGGAAAAAATGCAATTGATCTTTCACAGCACAAGATAAAAGTCTTGTCAAAAGGAAAATGGTAAAAGGAAACAGTACTTCTCCAGCATATAAAAAGGAGATACATCATGTAAAACAGACTTCGCAGATAGTTCTGATTTGCTGAAGAGGATACATTACTTAATGTGGCTGATGTTATCAGCTACAGATAGAACTAGATCAGTGTCAGGATGAAAGCACGGCTTTATCTAATTCTTAAAGAATATTCATTTATATAGGATATAATAGGTGTTAAAATACCATCGTGATAGGTGTGGCACAGATACATTAAAAACAGAATTTTCTCTCTCTCTCACCCCTCCCAACCCCATTTCCGTTTAATACATTGTATATCAGTCACGTGGGTCCTGAAGACTCACATGACCACATCTCTGCAAATCATCATTAAGCTAATGATTTTCACAAGGTTCTATGAGCTCAAATTTGGAGGTCCTGAAAGGCTTTCTGAACCTTCTCCACTTCGCTTCCTTCTCAGCCAAAAAATTCATTTGAAATGCTAAGTGACCCAACAGTTATACTGGGGAAATGAACGAAAATAAGGACTTTGCATTTGAAGGGGGGCATTGTTATGTTTTTGGCCTCCTATTGTAGTAGCCATTAATAAGTCAACATTTGTCATTAGGTATCAGTGTTATTTCCTATACTAAGTATATGAAAGCATTAGGAATATTACAAAAATAGCGGTACAGTTTTCGTGTTATCTAAGACAACTGGATGGCTTTTAAAGTCAGCCACTTATATACTTGCAATACTGTATATTCTACAAGGAATAATGTTCTATACGAGACTGGTGGGTCAAATTCTGAAGTCCTTGGTCAAGGCCCAATCCAGTGCCAATGGAAGTCAGTGGAAAGACTCCCATTGACTTCAGTGGGCTTTGGATTGGGTGTTGAGACCTTTAATGGGAGTTTTACTCTAGTAGGGGAAAGTAAGAACTGCAAGGCTTGGGGCAAAGCAAGTGAAGACAATTCTCATGTAGGGTCTGTTGCATTTTGCTTGTGTAATGCTTCTTTCTCTCTCCTCTTTTATGTGCATGTTCAGAAATCCGTACCCAGTTGGTGGAACAGTTCAAATGTCTGGAACAACAGTCCGAATCCCGGCTGCAGCTCCTGCAGGACCTCCAGGAGTTCTTCCGCAGAAAGGCTGAGATAGAGCTCGAGTACTCCAGAAGTCTGGAGAAACTGGCAGAACGATTTTCTTCCAAGATCCGCAGCTCCAGAGAACACCATCAATTCAAGTAAGCAAGGACTTCCAGGAGCACGTGGATGCTCCAGAGCCTGAATCAATAACTAACTTTTGGTTGTGGCTGCAAAGTCCAAATGTTGACTAAAATTAACAGTAATAGTGCTACAGTGGCATTGTTTTGTGTTTTCAGCATGGAAGGGTTATGAGAAGTGAAATCAAGCAACAGGTATTGTACAGTACAGCCTGAGTTAATTTCTTTTAAGTCGTTTCTCCAAACAGTACCATAAAATATGTGAACCTTGATTTTTTTTTTTTTCTTTTCCCAAAAGAGCATAAACTCAGCCTCCATTTTCTGTGTCTTCACTTCAGTTACTGCTAATAATGTCAGGTACATTTTATAGGACCTGATTTGTATATGACCTCAAGTCATTATTGGTTAGAGTGCTTTAAATTGCATTTGGAGATATTTTCAGACTCAGAATTGGAGGCAACTTCTGAAAATTGAGCTCACTAAAGTATTTGTATTTTTAAAATAATATTTGTATATTACATGCATGAATGCACACGCACAGTGGGCTGAAGCTAGGCAAATTCATCTTGGAAATAATGTACACATTTTGAACAGTAATTAACCAGTGGAATAATTTACCAAGGGATGTGGTGGATTCTACTTCACTCGGATTCTTTTTTAAATTAAAAGCCGATTTCTTTCTAGAAATATGCTTTAGCTGAACCAGAACTGGACTCAATGCAACAGGAATTATTGGGTGAAAGTAAAGCCTGTGTTATACAGGGGGTCAGACTAGATTATCGTAATAGTTCTGTCTGGCCTTAGAATGTATAAATACATGTAGATTTTCAAAAGCAGCTTGTGAACTGTCAGCCCACTTTCTAAACCTTGGTTGCAAAAAACTTCAGGCAGAATTTTAGAGTCTGGGGAGACTATTTCTTGGGTGAAGATATTTAGCCTGTAATGTTACAGACTGGCCTGTACCATCATTCCAAGGCCCCATTTAAAAATGTGGTTATGATTGGAAGAATGACTCCCTGTAAAATGGGGCTCTGTAACTTTTTCTTTTCTCATTGACTCAGCAAATTCAGTTTTGCCAAAGATCTTTGGTTGAGCACCACAAAAGAGATTGCCCCAAATATGCACGTACTCTTGAATTGGTCTCATGTTTTCCCTCCAGCAATATTTCTGGTGTTCTTTATGATGATTAGCTCACTCTGGCTGCCTGTCTTAGCTTGGACGTCTTGCTTGGCAGAACATGAGTGATGCTGCGTAGTGTATGGCACTTTCTAATGTGTGCCTTCCAGGTTCTGAACCCTGAGTGAACTGCATATAAATGTGTGCAGTATGAGAGAAGGATATTCATACTGTATAGATCCAATGCAGTTCTGCAGCTGAAATTCCTTTCCTTTCTCTCCCCTGGCCATAGCGTTTGTCTCTGTCTCTTTTCTGACAGCCACAGCTATGACGTATCTTTCCCAAAATGATGCCAGTGTCATTCCATTCATAGGCCAAGGACCATCAGCATGGTGTAGCTCCCATCCTAAGGACTTGGGGCTCTACCTGTATGATACACTTAACTTTTCTAATTCCTAGCCCCTTACAAACCCTTTCTTTTCTCCAGCCTCATGTTTCTTCCATTACAGCATGAGAAGTTGCTGCTTCTGTTGCTAAATTACTAAATCCTATTTACTCCATATTACTAAATCCTATTTCATCTATTTACTCTGACTCTCTAGGCTTTCACTGTTTTATGGCCCTGTCATAGATTGATAGATTCAAATGTACAATCCCACTGGTTTGCTTGGTGGCTTTGCTGACGTTGCTGTGACCTACATCAAGGATACCTGTCCCAGCACGGGGAGGAGTTTGTGAGCATTGGCTACAGCAATGTGCTTGTGCTCTGTGAACTGGCGGCAACGGTGTTTTGTTGTATGTGCATCTCCTGCTGGCTAGTGCCCTAACTGGAGCACTGGGCAAGCTGTTCATTTGCCCATGTGGGTGTTGCATTTATTATGCTGAGATGATGCCCTGTAAGGTTCAAGCTGTGGGGGGGATAATACTTATTCACCTTTGTAAAGTGCCTAGTAATGAGCTTCCAATGGCCACCTTTCAGTCGTCGGCATGTACCTGAAGTTACCACGCAGCAGGATGTGATAGCATGCTTCAAAGGAGGCTGTTAATTTGAGGTTAGTGTGTCTGGATGGAGTTTATGGGTTGGGTTCATATACAGCAGTGGTCACCAACCGGGCGATTGTCTGGTCGATCCTGGAGACTCTCCCAGTCAATCGCGATCTCTGGCTGCTAAAGTCTGGCAGTGGAGCGAGGCTACTGTTAATGCAGGCTCCCCTCCTTCGCCCAGCACCACACTGCTACCGGAAGTGGCCAGCATGCCCCAGGAGGGATGGGGGTGGGTGGGCAGGGGTCTCCGCGCGCTGCTCCTGCCTGCAGGCACTGCCTCCGCAGCTCCCATTGGCCAGGGGTGGGGAACTGTGGCCAGTGGGAGCTGCAGGGGTGGTGTCTGCAGAGAGGGCAGTGCGCGGAGCCACATGTCCCCCAAGGGGTACATTGGCCTCTTCCGGGAGTGGCATGGGGCTGGAGCAGTCAGGGAGCCTGCCTTAGCCCTGCTTCGCTGCTGTCCGAGGTAAGTGCTGCCCAGTGAGAGCCCACACCCCAGCCCTGAGGCCCCTCCCGGAGCCAGCACCCTATACCCCCTACAGCACCTGACCTCCCGCTCCCAGAGCCAGCACCCCATGCCCCCTCCTGCACCCAAACTCCCTCCCAGAGCTTCCAGCCCCATCCCGGAGCCTCCTCCTGCACCCGAACTCCCTCCCAGAGCTTCCAACCCCAACCTGGAGCCCCCTCCCACACTCCGAATCCCTAAGCCCCAGCCCAGAGCGCACACCCACTCCCGAACCCCAACCACCTGCCCCGGCTCGGTGAAAGTGAGTGAGGATGGGGGAGAGTGAGCGACGGAGGGGCAGGGGGTGAAGTGAGAGGGGCAGGGCTTTGGGGAAGCTGCAGGGCCTCGGGGAAGGGCGGAGTAGGTCCTGGGTTGCACTTAAATTCAAAAAGTGATCTTGTGTGTGTAAAGTTTAGAGACCACTGCTGTACAGTGACATGCATGAACTGCATCATGAGATCTTGGGATGGGATGTTACTGCAGTCAATGGAGGGGGCGTGGTTGCAGTCACACTAAAGCCTAGCAAGACTGGGGCTAGATTGTGCTTCATTCTGTATACGAAGTGGTATATAGCTGCATCATCCCAAGAGGACTGAGAGCCCAGGGAATTAGCTGTGCCCCAGAGAGGCATAATTCCTTCCGTACTATCACCTTTCTTCCCAGGGATGGTAATTTGCTACTGGTCCTGACTGGCTGACTAGCCCCTCTATGCACCATCTCAGCTGTGCGGGTCAATGCGTTCCAGGGGGGAGCCCAAGTTCCTTCCATTCTCCACCTCTTTCCCTCTGCTCCCTGCTTACGGCTGTGCAGGCAGAGCAGCCTCAGGCATGCAACCCCTGCTTTCCCCGCCATGCCTGCAGCAGAGATGTGGGATGGCTGAACAGGGCATGGGAGAGCATCTTGTTCCCCACTTACACCTCAGTGCAGCCATGTGGGGTGGACTATGGTCTAGTCCTCGGTAATGACGGCTATTGTGGTGTTGCTATTATGTCTCGTTATTGAGTGACTGTATTTCTCACCCTCACGTTATCACACGCAAGTCCTTTATCGCCAGCTAGGAGCACAGATTACTTCTTCCAGAAGCAACACCATTAGCACTCAGCTGATCAAGCAGTTGGAGAGTGCGGTGCATCGGTGATGCAATCAATAGCTCCTCCCTCAATTAGACACATCCGCATACAGACATCTAAGACTGTCCTCTAATTAAGAGTGTAACAGGAGGCAGTTCCAGGTCTCTGAGCTGCTACGCAGTGTACTTTCAATGAGCAAGAACCAGCTTTTCCACCCTTAGAACGTGATAGGTGACACAATCAGTCATATTTAACCTTCAACAAAGGAGGCTCTAAAATCTGCCTGTATCTAAAATGTCCTTAATAGAAATCATGTTACTGTCCATGTGAGCTGGTCATGGAGTCCCACAGGGTAGAGTAAATCTACATGTCATATCTGTTAGTTCTTCTTCGAATGCTTGTTCACGTCCATTCCACATTAGGTGTGTGTGCGCCGCGTGCACGAGCGTCGGAAACTTTTTCCCTTAGCGGCTCCAGGTGGGCCCCCCGAGTGGTGCCACTGTGCCCCGCATATATACCCCCGCCGGCCCGACCCCCTCCAGTTCCTTCTTACGGTCTGTGGCGGCGTTGGAACAAGCTCTCTCTCTCTCTCGTAGAAGAGCAGTCCCTTAGCCTTTAGAGTAGCTGTTATCAGTTCGTTTACATATAGATTATGAACACTTAAGTGATTAGGTGCTTGGAGGCCTCCAGCACTGGCCCCGGGCTGCGGGGCATGCTGCAGGCCCACGGCTTCAAGGCTTGCACCACGTGCTGCAAACCTATGCTAGTTAGTGACCCCCACGACCCATGTCTACGTTGCCTGGGGGACGGACATCAAACTGAAAGGTGTAGGATTTGCAAGGCGTTCAAGCCAAGGACGAGGAAAGAAAGAGACTTTTGCCTAAAGCAACTGTTGATGGAGGCTGCATTGCTCAGGCTTCCTCGGTGCGTAGTGCCCTGGAGCCGTCGGGAGACCCAGCACCAGTGAAGCACCATAAGCTGTCGGCCCCAGAGCGCCAGGCTAGGCCCTGGCACCAATCGTCCTCCCCAGTGTGGCCCCTGGCGCAGCCTAAAGGAAGGCGTGGTCGTTTCCCCGCACAGGAGGCTGGCGCCTCCCAAGGCACCGAGCACCGGCAAGAGCGGGAAGGCTGCGGTACCGGCTCTGACACAGGCAGTCCTGGCAGCACAAGCCCCACCGAGCCCAGACCTAAGTGAGCTCAGTGCGGACGATGGGCTCGAGGGCATAACGGATCAGCCCTCTACGCCTGGCACCTTTGAGGCCGCAAAGGACCTCATCGAGCTGTCGGCGGCGAGCCCCCTCCCGTATGGGGAGAACCCTCTGGCACCCATGCCTCGGGGCCGTCGAGGGGTAAGCCGGCAATGGTGTGCCACTTGAAGACACCGTCCCGGCACCGCTCCCGGAGTTGGTCCCGGTCGAGCTCCGACTCCGCAGACTCGCACTTGCCAGCGGCCCAGAAGGAGGTTGTGGCACTGGCAGCGGGTCGATGCGAAGAAGCGCCAGGAAGGGCATGCAGCTCTCCGGCACCACCCAGAGACCGGCACCGGGAGGAGTTGAGATGGCCCTTGCCAGAGGTCTCCCGCAAACGGTCCCGGTCCAGGGAACGCCGGCCCCGATCCCGGGGGTTCCGGTACCACTCCCAGTCCCGGTCAGCCAGGAGCTGCTCATTCTCCACCGGCGCAGATTGTTGGCACCGCAATGGCCTTCGCGATCGGCCTCGCTGCAGTCCGGCGCCGGCTCCGGCTGCTATAGCTACCGCACCAGGGCCCGGACAGCAGGGACCCTCAGGGGAGCTGGCAACCTCAATGGGGGCTGCCAGGCCATTCATTCTTCTGGACCCCCTGGGCCTATCAGGAGCGCCAAGGGGCCCTGTCCAGGGCAAGTTACTCAGTGCAGCGGTCCCGGTCTCCGCTCCGATGCCAGACAGTGCCGGAGGCAACAGTATCCAGTCTGCCAGCATCCCCCCAGCTTAGACCGGAGAGTCCAGCACCGAGCCTGGCGCCGTCCCATGGACTCGCGCCCCAGCCTGAGCTGGGGGCCCCTGCCACGGGAGATGGGGAGCAGGAGGACAAACCAGAGGGGGTTGAGCAGCAGCTAACCTCCTCGTCTTCCCCGGATAAGGCGGTGGCGGGTACAGAGCTATCCGGCCCTCCGTCAATAGACCATAGAGCCCACCAGGAACTGCTGTGCAGAGTTGCCCAAAATTTGGGGTTGCAGGCCAAGGAGACGGTTGAGCAGGAGGACCCCATGGTAGACATTTTGAGCCCCGAAGGGCCATCCAGAATAGCGCTCCTGCTCATTAAGACCATTCAGTCTAACTATAAGACTATATGACAGACCCCGGCCTCCAGCACTCCAACAGCTAAAGGAGTGGAGCGTAAATACTTTGCCCCATCTAAGGCTATGAGTTCCTATTCTGCCACCTGAGTCCATGCTCCCTAGTGGTTGTGGCTGTGAACGAAAGGGAGCGCCATGAACAGCAGGCCTTGGCCCCTAAGGCTAAGGAGGCGAAATGCCTGGACCTTTTTGGCAGAAAGGTGTACTCATCTCGGGGCCTTCAGTTGAGGATTGCTAACCAGCAGGCCATCCTCAACAGGCACAATTTCAACTCCTGGGTGGCGGCGGGGAAGTTTAAGGACAACCTCCCGCAAGGTTCCCAACAGGAGTTCACGGCCCTGGTGGACGAGGGCAAGGCAGTAGCCAAGACCTCTCTCCAGGCCTCCTTGGATTTGGCAGATGCGGCGGCTAGAACAATCGTTTCGGGGTGGTCATGAGGTGCTCGGCGTGGCTCCAGGAGTCAGGCCTGCCCCCCGAGGTCTAGAGTACGCTCCAGGACCTCCCCTTCAAAGGGTCTGGGCTCTTCTTGGATCAGATGGACGTGAGGCTGCATAGCCTCAAGGACTCGCGGGCTACGCTCAAGTCGCTGGGTGTGCACATCCCGGCGACCCAGAGGAAACCCTTTAAGCCACAGCCTCCCCCTCAACGCCAGTACCAGCCTCGCCATAGGCATGAGCCTTACTGTAGGCAAGGCAGGGATAACAGGCGACGGCGCAAAAACAATAATAACAATAATGCGCCAGGCCAGAACCAAGGCCAGCAGAAACCCCCGCCGGGCACTAAGCCAGGCTTTTGAAGGTGCACTCAAGGACAGCGTACCAGACCAGTCATCGGATCTGTCCCTTTGTTTCCTGAACCGCCTGTCCCATTTCTCCCGTGCATGGTCCACCATTACGTCGGGCCGTTGGGTCTTATGCACGGTGCGGAATGGGTACTCGCTGCAGTTCGCCTCCCTCCCTGCCTCCCACCCCCCTTCCCCATCCCTCTTCAGGGGCCCCTCTCACGAGCATCTCCTAGAGGAGGAAGGCCGCTCGCTGCTATGGGTGGAGGCGGTAGAGGCGGTTCCTCACGGCCTAAGGGGAAAAGGGTTCTACTCCCGGTATTTCCTCATCCCCAAGGCCAAAGGGGGCCTTTGCCCAATTCTAGACCTGCACGGGCTCAACAAATTCCTGGTCAAGGCCTGGTTCTGCATGGTCTCTCTGGGCATCATCATCCCTTCCCTGGATCCGGGGGACTGGTATGCCGCCCTCGACTTGAAGGACGGGTACTTTCATATCGCCATTTTCCCAGCACATCAGCGGTTCCTACGCTTCACCGTGGGCCGAGAACGTTATCAGTTTGCTGTTCTCCCTTTCGGTCTAACTGCAGCCCCACGGGTGTTCACGAAGTGCATGGCGGTGGTGGCGGCCTTCCTATGGAGGCAGAGAATCCGGGTGTACCAGTACCTTGACGACTGGCTCCTGGCGGGCTGATCCGAGGCAGAGGTGCGGGGCCATGTGGAGGTGGCCTTGAGATTGTTCCGCGAGCTGGGGCTCTTGATGAATATCCCCAAGCCCATGCTCGTACCCGCACAGAGAGTGGAATTCATAGGGGCGGTCCTGGCAGCGGGGCAGGCCAGGGCAAGCCTTCTGGTATCCCGATTCCGGGCTATCCAACAAGCAATGGCCTCCCTGCACCAGTTTCCAACAGCAATGGCCAGGTGCTGCCTGCGGCTGCTGGGCCACGTGGCAGCATGCACGCATGAGGTCAGGCATGCCAGCCTGAGACTCAGGACTCTGCAGGCGTGACTCGCACGGGTGTACCGCCCAGGCAGGGACCCCCTGGACTTCGTAGTGACAGCTCCAAGGGATGTGCTGGACTCCCTGCTGTGGTGGCAGTCCCAGCTTGTGGTTTGCGAAGGCATCCCCTTTGCCGCCCCACTTCAGGATCTGACGCTGGTGACGGACTCGTCAGATCACAGATGGGGGGCTCACCTGGGGGACCTCATGACGCAGGGATTGTGGTCCAAGGCAGAGCGGTCACTCCATATCAACGTGAAGGAGCTCAGGGCGGTTCGTCTCGCCTGCCAGACCTTTCACGTCATTCTGAGTGGTCACAGCGTGACAGTTCTGACAGACAACACTACTGCCATGTTTTATATAAACAAGCAGGGCAGGGCTCGTTCCTCGCCACTCTGTCGCGAGGCTCTCCTCCTCTGGGACCTTTGCATAGCCCATGCGATTCACCTCGAGGCGTCCTATCTCCCGGGGGTGCAGAACAAGCTGGTGGACTCCCTCAGCAGGTCGTACCGCATGCACGAGTGGGTGCTTAGCGTGGACGTTGTGCTTTCGCTCTTCCGCAGGTGGGGGTTTCCCCGGGTAGATCTGTTTGCCACCAGGGCCAACGCCCAGTGCCCGCGATTCTGCTTGTTCCAGCGCCGCAGTCGGGCTCACTCACGGACGTGTTTGCGATCCCGTGGAGAGGGGGCTTGACGTATGCCTTCCCCCCGCTCCCCTTGGTGCACAAGGTCCTGCTCAAGGTGCGCAGGGACAGGGCGGTGGTGATCCTCATCACCGCAGCCTGGGCCCGCCAACACTGGTACACATCGCTCCTAGAGCTGTCGGTGGATGCCCCAGTAGTCCTGCCCGTACACCGGGACCTCATTACACAGGATGGCGGGCGGCTTCTCCACCCTGACCTGCAGTCACCGCACCTGACGACGTGGAGACTCTGTGGCTAAACGCCCTGGAGAGCCAGTGCTCCTTTCCTGTGCAGCAGATTCTGCTTGGCAGTAGAAAGCCCTCTACCAGGGTGGCCTATATGGCCAAGTAGAAAAGGTTCTTGTGTTGGTGTGAACCCTGACAGGTGCGGCCGGGCCAGGCCCCGGTGCAGGCCATTCTGGAGTACCTCCTGCACCTCAGGCAACAAGGGCTAGCCCCGTCCTCACTCAGAGTGCACCTGGCGGCCATCTCCGCCTTCCATCCGGGGTTCTCAGGGGGCTCTGTGTTTTCCCACCCAATGGTGGGGCAGTTCCTTAAAGGGTTGGAGAGGGTGTTCCCGTACTCCTGCCCCCCAGTCCCTCCATGGAACCTTAACCTGGTCCTTTCTAAACTCATGGGACCCCCTTTCGAGCCCCTCGCTACCTGTTCTCTCCTCCACCTTTCCTGGAAGGTGGCGTTTCTGGTTGCCATTACCTCAGACAGAAGGGTGTCCGAACTGAGGGCCCTCACCGCTGAGCCACCATACACAGTATTTCACAAGGACAAGGTGCAGCTCCGGCCACACCCCAAGTTCCTCCCTATGGTGGTGTCCCAATTTCGTCTGGGCCAGGACATTTGTCTGTCGGTGTTCTTCCCGAAACCCCATACGGACCCGAATCACCGCAGCTTGCACACCTTGGATGTGCATCAAGTGCTGGCGTTCTATTTGGAGTGCACCAAGCCCTTTCGCAAGTCCGTGCAGCTGTTTGTGGCTGTGGCCGAGAGGGTAAAAGGCCTCCCAGTGTCGGCGCAGTGGATTTTGTCTTGGATTACAAGCTGCATCCGGGCGTGCTATGAGCTCGCAGGTGTTCCAGCCCCGGCGGTCATGGCCCACTTGACCAGGGCGCAGGCGACTTCCATGGCGTTTCTGGCACAGGTCCTGATCCAGGAGATCTGCAGAGCAGCCACCTGGTTCTCGGTGCACACCTTCACGACCCACTACGCGGTCAACCAGCAGGCCAGAGAGGACGCGGCAGTTGGCGGAGCGGTCCTCCGAGCAGTTGTTCCGTGACTCCTGCCCTCCTCCAGAGGTAAGCTTGTAATTCAACTAATGTGGAATGGACGTGAACAAGCACTCGAAGAAGAAAAAACGGTTACTTACTTTCTCATAGCTGTCGTTCTTCGAGATGTGTTGTTCACGTCCATTCCACCACCCACCCTCCTACCCCTCTGTCGGAGTCGCCGGCAAGAAGGAACTGGAGGGGGTTGGGCCGGAGGGGGTATATATGCGGGGCGCAGTGGCGCCACTCGGGGGGCCCGCCAGCCCGACGGGAGCCGCTAAGGGAGAAAGTTTCCTATGCTCGTGCACGTGGCACGTGCACACCTAATGTGGAATGGGCGTGAACAACACATCTTGAAAAACAACAGTTACGAGAAAGTACGTAACCGTTTTTTATGGCTAAGGCTGCGATTTTGACGGGTCAAGGGCAATAAATAAAAAAAATCACTGAAGCCGTGACCTGTCCCTGACTTTTACTGAAAACATCCCTGACAAAATGGGGAGGGAGGAGGGTCTAGCACCCTGCCCCCCCTGCAGTGACTGGGAGCTGCAAGGGACCCCATTGCCTAGTGGCTGTGAGGGGTCCCCCTGCCGCCCTCCAGGGCTGGGAGCTGCAGGGGGTTCCCCGCTGCCTGCGGCGGCAGGGGAGCTGCATGGGGGGAGGGCCGCGGAGGCCCCCAGCCTGTCCGTGGCCACTGAGCAGCTCCGGGGTTCCTCTGCCGTCGTTGTCTGCTGGGAGCTGTGGGGTCCCTCTGCCACTGGCAGCGGTGGCTGGGAACCGCGGGGGAGGGGTCCCCGGCTGCGTGCAACAGCTGAGCCACTGCAGGGGGGACCCCTGCCAGTGGCGGCAGCTGGGCAGCTCAAGGGTTGCAGGTGGCTGGTCAATTGCGGGCGGGTGACCCGCTACCCACAACTGATATTATAATGAAAATGTTTGGCATTTCCATTCTGCCGTAGATTTTGAAATGTCAACTTTTGGTTCTGATTTGGAATGAAAACAAATTTCCAGATGTCAGAATTTCCCACAAAACAGACATTCTGTTTCTCGACTATCAGTAGTTGAGCTTCGGTCTCAAGTCTCTGAGCAAACTTGGATACCATCTACTGCTGGACAACCCATGGCAGGGCCAGGCACTGATGTGCCTGCCCCAGAGGCATCGTGTGGCCCCAAGTGAGAGTTAATCTTTCATCATCTTAGAGGGTCCAATCCAACACCCATTGAAATGGATGGAAGTCTCTCCATTAACTGCAATGGGAGTTTGGTTTAGGCTGATAGTAACTCTTAACTATAAACTGGCGTATTCACATTATGCAGAAATGTTTCCTATATGTGTTAACGCCTGATTTTAAGCACTGTAGGAAGCAAGTTTGCTCCAACAACACTCTAGACTTGGAAGTCCAGTCTGACAGACTGCATGACTCATGGGATCTTTTCTGAAATTAAGTAGGCTTAATAGAAATAAGTGAAACAAACAAGAAAACTACCCCTCCATGTATAGCATTCCATAGTTTGCCACAGTCACAGTCAGTCTGTTCCTCTGCCCTCCACCCCCAGTCTTCTTCTGAAGCATCAGGTTTGGGCAGGACGCTGGACTGGATAGATTAAGGATCTGGTCCAATATTGGAAATCTTACGTTGCTTGGTGTCATTGCTGGAAATAAATAGAATCGGTCCAGAGGCTATGAGAGAGAACCCAAAGGAAAGGTGGAAACCAAAGCTTTTAGAAATTGGAGCAGAACTCTGGCTCTGTGTCGAACATCACAAAAATAAATAAGAGACCTCTGTCCCATGTGTGCATGTAATGGCTCTGAATCCTTCGGAGATGGGTGATCTCAGTTGTTACTGCTGTTAAAGCAGCTCATTGTGGGTTCATTAGTTTTGGCAGACAGATGGAGGTAGGAGTAGCATCTGGCGGATGGACTGAGCAAGCCCTGGAACATACTGTGAACATCTAATTATTAGTAAGTTCCAAGCAAGTGCAGCTGGAGGGTGCCAATTGCCCTATGTTAATATAACTGCAAGGCTAAGATGGGATCAGGCTAGGGGAAAGGTTAAAGCTACTGTCCATCTTTGCCCTTTAAATGACATTTTGTTCTTTATTCCATATAAAGAAGAGTCCTAGAAATTTAGAGATGGAAAATTCCTTTTTAGATCCCATCTAGTCACTTTGCCCCTCCGTGCCTTGCTTCACTTCTCTCTGAAATGGATATAACATATCCCCTTTCTCACAGGGCTATAACAAGGCTTCATTCATCAGTAGGATTTATGTTAATAACCTTACATCAGGTCTCCAAGCACTTTACAAAGGAGGTCAGTATCATTATCCCCTTTTTACAGATGGGGAAACTGAGGCATAGAGCAGGGACTGATATGACTTGCCATGGTCACCCAGTGGCAAAGGTGAGATTAGAACCCTGGTCTCCTGAGTCTTAGTCCTGTGTTTTCTCAACTAAACTACGCTGCCTTCCGTTGAATTTATAAATATATGTTTTAAGGCACTGTGTAGTGTTCTGGTGCACTTTCTAAAAATGCTCCCATCCTGTGGTGGTTGTTATTTGTTTAGGTTTGTTTTTTTTCTGCTATAGTACCTAGTTATTCAGTGGGAATCTTCCTGCAGGACAGGAGCAATGTTCAAGTGTCAAGGCCAAGTATAATCTTTTTTTTTTTTTAAAGAAGGAGACTTACTCGTAAGAGTATGTTTGTTTCAAATGTCTTTTTAATAGGTTATGGCTTGGTGAAAACATCCTGCCCTCAGTGCTTGCATTGTAAACTATTAATGCAGGGGTTCTCAAACTGGGGGTTGTGACCCCTCAGGGGGTCATGAGGTTATTACATGGGGGAGTCATGAGCTGTCAGCCTCCCCCCAAGCCCTGCTTTGCCACCAGCATTTAAAATAGTGTTAAATATAAAAAAAGGTGTTTTTAATTTATAAAGGGGGGGTTGCCCTCAGAGGCTTGCTGTGTGAAAGGGGTCACCAGTACAAAAGTTTGAGAACCACTGTGTTAATGGGAATGGCATGCTCAGCTCAAAGGTGATATATGGCCCTGAGTGAGATGACGGAAGTGGCCACTTTCAAAGCTGTGTCTCCGGGCGATTTGAAGGCTGATTGAAACTGGAAATAGTAACTGGAATTGGAGGAGGGCAGCTACATAGTGGGATCAGAACAGCTCTTTTTGTGATGTTTTTTTGCAGTCTGTTAACTCTTCATCTTTCTGTCGCCCGACGGAGACAGAGTCCAGTTTCCAGGGCTTAAATCAGCTGGAGCCATCCAGAGCAGAGTCCAGTAAATATTTTCAAACCCATAGGAGCCCCAGTGCGCCCCACGGGGCTGAAGCCCTGAGCTCTGGGGCTCTGGGAAATAGTCTGTGAGAATTTAAGCCCTGCCAGTTTCCATTAGTGCTCCAAGGCTTAGCCATCCTGTCAGTGCAGCAGTCTGCTGCTGAATAGTGCCGGGGGTGGCAGTTTAGCCAGCCATATTGGTAAAAGGTTTCTTCTTGTGCTCTTTAAAAAATGCAGGCGGGACCCCAAGCACCTGGAATCCAATACAAAAAAAATCTGTAGGGGGTAAGACTTGGTCCGGAACAGTCAGTGTGACTGAGCTGGTGGAAAACTGGTGCAGAAATCTTGGGGTGGAAGTTTAGCTGCCGCTACTCCTACTCTGAAGAGTGGTGGCACTTCACCCCACTAGTGGTGAGTAGAGAGCCGGTTCTGCCTGAAACATGAGTGTGGTGTTGGGAGCATAACCAGATTGTCCAGAGCATGTCTTGATTCAATACACCATCCCTGCAACTTCCACAGATGGGGCTGCTATGGAGCTTGGGTAGAAATGAAACCTGAAGGACGGCAAGCATCTGGGGGTGAATTCCCATCTTCTGTTTCCCCTCAGGATACCTGTAGCTCTCTGTCATCTTGAGTGAATGTGAACAGTGAATAATGTAACTACTGCGTGGAGTTCGCAGCTTTGCTTTTCCAGGCCAAAATAAAAAATAGACTTTACAACATGATATTTTTTCCATTGAAATGTCTGGAATTACAAGAATGGAAGGACCTTCATTCCTGCCACTTGAGGGATGCAATGCACTTGGTGTTTTCCCTTGGCATCCTTGTCCAGAGCATCAGAGAGACTTCTCTTTGCTTTGCAAGGTGAAATGGACAGAACGTGATGAGCTATGGGAGGCTATTGCCACCACTAGCAGTAGATTTGGCAAGCAAGTTGTCTTGGCTGCTCAAGTTACCATTATAACTGGAAAAAAGAAAAGGAGTACTTGTGCCACCTTAGAGACTAACCAATTTATTTGAGCATAAGCTTTCGTGAGCTACAGCTCACTTCATCGGACGTATTCAGTGGAACTGGAGGGAACAAATCCATGAATCATTACTGTGGAAGTCCAGAAAAACAGGCTAGAACATGTACCTTCCATCTCTAACAATGTAACTAAGAAAACAAGAAGCAGCCCCATCACGGTAATACTGAGTGACTGGAAAAGAAGATCAGAGTGCAGCATAGTGTCAGACTCCTTGGCCCATCTGAATGTGAGGAGACTCTGTCCGAAAATAAGTGCTTTCTTTGAGAAGCAAACCGTCGAAATTTTATAAACCTGAGATGATTATTCCTATTGTAACCTATATTATAACCTATTGTGTCTGTGATGGAAACTCGGAGAATTGTGAATGGCAAACTTGAAGGAGAATCTAGGACTAGAAGAACAATGAAGGTTCCAGAGGAAAAATGGAAAATTTGTCTTAACAAACCAAGCTATTTATGAGCATAATGCATTATCTGTCCACCTTAGTGTTTCCCCCATTCACTTTTCCCAGTTTGCTCCTTTCCAACCCACATGGGTTATGCTGCCCAAGATGAT
Source organism: Chelonia mydas (assembly GCF_015237465.2). NCBI lineage: Eukaryota > Metazoa > Chordata > Testudines > Cheloniidae > Chelonia > Chelonia mydas. The sequence continues at coordinate 18,045,610 of NC_057853.1, read as the reverse complement.
TGGGGAGGGGTGTTGCCCTATGTTTACATAGTGAGGTGCTCTGTGCTCCACTTCTGTCTGGACCACATAGAGGTTTGTGAGTCGGCTGCTAACCAGGCTGGGAATTTGAGCTTGGGCAGTAGAAGCTCATGGATTTAGATCTAGCGGTCTCTGGTTCAACCCGCAGCCTGTGACCCACCCAAGGATGTCATGTTATGTATCTCTTATGCTGACCATGAGAGAAAGTGACATGCTCCGAGCTCTGCCAGTGCACACAGAGGGTTCTAAGCTGCATCTCTCTATCTATATGTGGGCCATGTAGCCCTAGGCCAGGGGTTCTCAATCTTTTTCTCTGAGGCCTCCTCAACATACTATTAAAAATTCCATGGCCCACCTCTGCCACAACAACCGTTTTTCGGCATATAAAAGCCAGGGCCAGCATTAGGGGGTAGCAAGCAGGGCAACTGCCTGGGCCCCATGCCACATGGGGCCCTGCGAAGCTAAGTTGCTCAGGCTTCAGCTTCAGCCCTGGGTGGTGGGGCTCAGAGCCCCGGGCTTCAGTCCCGTGTGGTGGGGCTTCAGCTTTCTGCTCTGCGCCCCAGCAAATCTAAAGCTGGCCCTGCTTGGCAGCCCCCTGAAACCTGCTCATGGCCCCCTTGGGGGCCCCGGACTCCTGGTTGAAAATCACTGCCCTAGACAATGAGGGATATGCCTGACAGTTGACCTCCTAAGAGGGTCTCTTTCCATCAGGCTGGACACCCAGGATGGCTGTGTAAAAGGTGTTTACATGACAGTGGCTGATGCACTGGGGATTGAATCAGGGACCTCCAGAGCTATAAACAAGAACTGCTACATTTTGAACTAAAGAGACAGGACTTTCTAGGTAGGACTGCAGCAAAGTCCTATCATCTGTTGATTGAGCACAGAGAGGGACCTGGAACACACATGTATCAGAGGGTTACATTGGCTTTTAGCCAAACCTAGGGACAGATACAGGTACCTCAGTCTCAGTGGCTGGATTATCTGGGTATATTTTCCTTTGAAATTTGGTACTCTCCTGATCAGCCTGACAATTGAAGGCTTGGGCATAGGACCTCTCTGTGTCTCAGGTTATCAGTCTCTCAAATGGATGGAGTAATACTTTCCCACCTTGCAAAGGGGTTGTGTGAACCAACGGATGTTTATGAAACGCTTTGAGACCCCATCTGAGAATAGCTTTTTAAAATATTGCATGTGTATGCAAAGCGATGGATTGTGTGTTGGACAAAACATTGCTGGAACTCCCCCCCCCCCCTCTAATTTTGGTGCAAACGTGCCTTAAAATAGTCATTAATCATGACTTTGTTAATAGCCAAGTGGAGCGTGAGGTTCAGAGAAGATTTAGACACAGAAATAATAAGTCTGTCTCACTCGCTGACTGAAATTTTGCCAAGTTGGTGCGTGGGGGGAAAAAGAGCTGAATGCCAAATTTGTGTAGTTAGAAACCCTCCCAGCAAACTGACTGGTGTCTGCTTCCTAGACAACTAGAGAGAGCAGACCAGGCAGTCACCAGTTCACCATGACACTCCTAGGGGTCATTATCAGAATTCTCACGTTATGAGATTATGATGTATTGCATTGGGAACTAACACTGATGAAATACATTCAGCTTTACTGTTATATCAGACACACTGCTATGACCTGCACCTTTTGCTGTATAGAGAGGCTTCACTGTGTAACTGAAGTGTAATTCTCCCCTTGCAGGCCACGCGTTTTTTTAAAGGCCTGAATATCATTACAACACTGGTCCCCAAACTGTGGGGTGTGCCCCCCTAGGGGAGCGTGGCGGGGCCTGGGCCAATCCTCATGCGGGGAGGGGAGGGAGCACCACCCAGCCCTGCTCCGGCCTCACCCCCCCAGCCACTGCCCCCGCTCATTGCCCGGCTCGCGGCCTCAGCCACTAGCTGGGACTCCACTGCTGGCCTTCGCCCCTGGCCATGACTCCTTTCCCAGACCTGTCCCCAGCTCAGGGGAGGGAGGGGCACAGATCGGGGTAAGGGGGACGTGTCCCTGAAAAGTTTGGGGACTACTGCATTACAAAGTGATGTAAGTCTAATGCACAGAATGACAGAATGCGCAGTCTGAACTCTGGGATGGACCCCGGTCTCTTTCCCAGGAGGGGAAAGGGAAGAAACTACTGGCTGTATAAAACAGATTATATGTAAAGATGTCCCTATTCAGCTAAGCACAACCTTGTCTCTGGGGTCAATGATCAGAAAAGCTCCATTCCATGGAAAATGCTTCTGTTTCGCTGGCTTCAGGCAACTGTAGGAGGATAATAAATAAGGACAAAGCTGTGGGTGAAGAATCTGAGAATCTGAGTTGCTCAGCTTGTGGAGATACTTAACTGAAAACTCTGTGTGTGTGTGTGTGTGTGTGTGTGTGTGTGTATACATGTTTATATTTAGGCTTGGAGTTCCTTCATTGATTAAGAAATTTAAGTCAACAGCTCCTTTCTTGCATTATCCTTTTTTAAACATGTGGGGTCGAGCCCCGAAGTCCTTACTGGTCCTTAGCAATATTGTGAGTGCCAAGCATTTAAAAGTCATCAATCGGGCCTTCCAGAAATATGAGATTTGCTTTCAAATTAGGAGATTAAAAAAATAATGTGCTCTTTCTGTCTTGTGGTTAACATCTTTTGAATGTACCTTAGACACCTTTTCAGGCTTTTCTCCACAACCATCATGGCTGGAACATTTTTAATGAAAGCTGAGATTCTCTGAGTCATCTGCATCCAGGAGCTGGGGCCTTAAGAAAAATGCTAAATATTCTGGGACTTGCAATGAAATCATGAGAGTTGGCAACACTGGCTTGGATTCTGAAACAATACTTCAAACATCACTCGTAGTTCTAAACGTGCAGTTTTTTCTTGTTTATTTTTACAGTGCCTAGCACTGTGGAGCCTTGATCCCAGATTGGGGTCATACAGTAGTAATAAGGTCTGTGATGCAAAAGTATGACAGGTGGCCCCTAATACAAACATTTTCTTGCAAAAACAAAAGGTTCTCATCACTGGAGTGTGCCTACCCTGGACACCCCTGATGAGGGAGTGTAACACACTAAGCAATTTCTGCCCCAATTTCCTCCTCCCCAGGGTTTTCAGTATCTCCCAGGGGTTCACGTTGCTCAGCTCTCGAGCTGGGTTATGCTCAAAGTTCAGTTCCCTTTCAGGTTAACAAAAGTCCAAACAAACCACTTCAGCCCTCAGCTCCAGTTCTTACCTTCGAAGTCGCTCTCCTGTTCTCCTGTGTTCAGCCCTCTGGCTTTGGCTCTCTGGCTTGGGGAGGTCAGTTGGCAAATCCCTGTGTTGCTCTCCTGCCTTCATCCTTTCCCCAGGAACCTCCTCTGGGTTCCTTCAGGGATCTCCTCCCAGCTCTGATCGTCCCTGATCCTTTGTATCCGCAGATGCTGCCCTGACCTGTCACTTGGCCAAATTAGGAACATACCTGGTGGACCTGTTTGAGTCCTCTAAAAGTGTGTACATTATAATAGAATAGTGTAATAGAATAACAGCTGAGAGAGGGAGAAGTTCAGCAACTCCCAAATTTTATTGGTGTCACCCTCTTAAACATTTGTTGTGTAGTCAATTAATGGATGGAACATCAAGCTCACATACCACAGATTGGGAGCCCCCACTGAAGTCTATCTCTCTGCCAATAGTGTTCTTAAAAGCATATAATCTGGTATTCCAGCATTGTATTTTGTATTTTTCATTTGATTTTTAGATGCACATCTTGGGGGTCGACAGCTCTCTTCATGCTCGCTGAGATTGCTTAGTGGCAAACACTTGGTCTCATACTCTACTGTTCATTCTGATTTTTCTCTCCTTTGAAAAGCAGTGGTTCTCCGGAACTGCCCTTATCTGGCTTCTAGGATTTGGGAACTTTCTGCTTTGCACTGTTGCAGTTTGTGTTCCAATGCAACCACAGACCTGAGGAGATTAGGGATGTTGGTAACACGAGATGTGATGACCAGCCATCCCATCCATAGATCTGCACATGTGAGGTTTCACATTCATTTAGCTTTGGGTATAATAAATGCATCCAACGAAATAACACTTTTATGGGTATTTGTTATGAGACGTCACATTTCATTCTAATCAGCTGTGCACAGCAGGAACAGCTTGAATGCAGAACACATGCTATGAGTGGCAATCAAGTAGTTAATCAAACGCTGCACTGGTTTTAGTGAAGGTTACAAGGCTGAGTTCAGACCTATTTTGTTAGGCGGAAGGGATAGTAGCAGATTTACTCAGCGGAAGATGACTGTATCAGTATCATTGATAGTATCCACTTGTGAATTAAACCCCTCTTTGAATTATTCATGTTTCCCCAGGAAGGATCAGCACCTCCTTTCCCCGGTGAATTGCTGGTATCTAGTTTTGACCCAGACTCGGCGAGAGAGCAGAGATCATGCTACCCTGAATGACATCTTCATGAACAATGTCATTGTCCGCCTCTCGCAGATCAGCGAAGACGTCATCAGGCTCTTTAAGAAGGTAAGCAAAGCAATGGGCAGTTTTTATTAAGGAGCCATCCTTGCATTGCTCTGTGAAAAACTAACTTCCTATGAGATTGTGCACAAACTAGAGATCCGTTGAAGATGGGAGAGTGATAGTTTGAACCTGCTTTAGATTTTGGGTTTGAGATCAGATATGAAGTGGGGATAGTAATAGTCACTATGGTAAAGCAATCTGAAATCCTTAGATGAAAAATGCAAAGCTCTTAAAGCATATTAGAAATAGTGTGGATGTGGGAAATGTAAAAAATCTTGCTTTTGCAGGAGCTAAAGAAACCTGCAGTGAAATTCCAGCCCTATTGAAGTAAATGGAAGTTCTGCCACTGACTTGAGAGATCAGGGCTACACCTCTTGTTTCTGGAAAGTATCTCTGAGAAATGGAGGAATCTGGGAATTGAGACTCCCCAGTTCTCTTTCTAAATTCCTGGCCAAAATTTTCTTCAGAGCATCCATGGAACCAATCACAGATACAAATGCAAGCACACTGGACCTGTCTGATGGCCTTCCGAAGAGCTTATAATTGGAGCACAAGTGTAGTATTTTATTTTCCATTCTGTGTGGCTGGCAAATTGCATGTGAGTGAATAGGATCAGTTCCTTGCCCATAAAGTCTCCTCTCGCTTTAACAGAATTGGACTGCATTGACATTGCTCCAATCTCGATTTGGTTTCGGCTGGGTTTGAGGTTTCAGGCTAGTTATAGTGTCAAGGTTAGGATTCAGGTTCAAATATTTGGATTTGACATTTCCAAAATGTCAAACTGGCCTTGTGAGATTCCAGCCCAACAGTAATCTCATGGGATCAGATGGTCTTGTGAGCTTTCTGACATCCTAAATGGTGGGAATCTGGTAGGATGAGCAATTACTATTAAAATTCTGCTGCCATGGACCAAAATCTCCTGAAAATTGGCCATTCTTATGATATTTCAGCCATATCTGGGTCTAAACTGTAACACTTCTGATTTTTGGATCCGACTTGGAACTGAAACTATAAGGGCAAGTTTGATTCTGGTGGCCTGAAATTGAACAGCCTTCTCCTTTCTCTGCTCCGTAACTGCCTTGACGTTTGAAGGGGTTTGGATTCAAGGGTCTGTTTTTTGCCCAATTCAGAGTTAAGTAGGACTCAAAAGAAGCTATTTACATTTTACTTGTAAAAATTTCCCTTCTACCCAGTTGGTTCCAGTGTGCATCTTTGGATGGCATATCTCATTTTAAATCACAGTAGCACATGTCTGTGCTTGAATGGTGACTAGACAAGGGCCTTGTGTTTGAAATATTTCAATCTCATACCAGGCCAAGGTGATAAAATATTTTGTTGACTAGACAATGTTACATTTCTTTGCCTTTTTTTAAACTTAATGGTACAAGTACTTACTGTGTGTTTAAATTGTTCCTCTCTGTCTCTCCTTTCCCCACTCTCTGATCCTTTTGCCGACAGAAAAAAAGTAGCATTGACTCCATCTGCAGCCTGTCAAAGTCAGCACCTGCTTTTAATCAGAAGGAAGCTGCACAATTGAGTTGTGGGGTTGTGTGATTTCACTTGTATTTGTCCCTGGAGGTTTAAATCACAATAGGACTCACATGTCGCTAGAAATAATGGCCAACTAAATCACTGAAAAGGCTTATTTTGTGTCATCATTTACCATTAACGTATATCAGGAGGCTGACCCTTTAGAGGATAAGCGTTATGCTTTAACCCCCTGTGTACCGTTTCAGACAGAAGCTTTAGAACTGAGTTGTTGTGGGTTTTCATTTTTGTCAGTGTTTTGATGAGGTAGTTTAGGCACAGATGAATTGGAGTATCCCAGAAATGAGAAATGGAAAATACCTATTAGATCATCCAATCTAGCCTTGCAGCCAACACGATTGTTCCCTAAAATGTATTTTCCCATGTTTTGTCCAGTGTGGTTTTGAATATCTCAACTGATGGCACTTCCAGTCCTTATCCTGGGGAGAACATGTCATAGGCTATATTAATAGATGAGTGACATGCAAATAGGCCAGCACCAGAAGGGTTAAAGGCATCCCTAATTGTTCTTCAGCTGTTTAGTTTTGCTGTAGATTGCTCTTTGATGATAAATTATGGTAACATTTGTTTCCAAGATGTCACTTTGAATCCCCCCAGTCCAGGATTTATTAATGGATTGTGACACACTGGGTGCATAGAGGAACTGGAAGGTTTTGTGACTTCTCCCATTACAAATGTATATTGAGCTCTCATTATGTAAATATAAACTATTGCAGTAAAGAGAGGGATGTATAATTGGTGAGCTATCAGGACCTGCATAATTGAGTTGCATTTGATCAGCACAGTGGTAGTTTGCCAACAAAGGTCCTGAGAGGTGCTGAGTTCCTTCACCTCCTACTGACTTCAGTTTCGCTCCCATCAGGATCATCAGCCAGTAAACTGTAGCTTTGTATTTTGTTGTTCTCCACTGAAGATCTTTACCCTTCCAATGGTAGATAGGTTTCTGTATGGCTAGCCCAAGGGGCAGCCCACTGGCTTACCTGAGCCTGAGGGAAATGGGAACTTTGGAGAGACTGTGCTGGTGTTTAAAAGTGTTGGAGTAGGCAGGATTTAAGAGAGCCAATAAAGGGCTCAGTTTGACTCCCTCAAATGAACTGTCACATGGGAAAAGGGAAGTTTACACTTACACTTTTGGAACCTCAGGTAAGGTTTGGATTCTGAATTTGGGGCTAAGATTTGGGTTAATTTTTACTTTTGTCTGAACCGCTTTGTCTTTTCCTAATAAAAATGATTTCATAAAGGCTCATGGGGGTGGGGAGGTGCAGAATCAGTGTTAATATCCAATCCTGCCCTTTCATTGGACCCACTCTTTGAAGCCTCTTTCATCTCTCCCTACTATGATCCAATGATGCTTCTTGTTGTCATTTCCTCCAAAGATGGTTTCTGGTTTCACTGCACATCTCTGAACTCTGGAGTCTCCTGGAGAAGTTTAATATCTTGGTTTCTTACATTTATGACACATTTGTTCTCCTGCTCTGCAGTGGAGCCAGTTTCATTCTAACCTTTCTTGGTGGCCATGATGTTGTCATGGAGATGGATAATTTGAACCCAGTGAGGATCCATAGTTTCTCTAGGACTGAGAGTGGAGTTGACTCTTTGATTCTCGAAGATGGCCTCTCAGTGTATTCCCATACAGTAACCATCAGCCTAGTCCTTGGTAACGTTAGGAGACTGTGCAATTCTGTTAGGCATGTCTCTCTCCCATTCCCTCCTCCTGGAACACTCCCTCTTTGACTGAAAGCACTGGCGGCTTTGTTAGCCTTGAACAATGAGGAAAAACTACTTTGAAATCATTCCCTTTCCCAAACCTTGATCCCCCTTTCTTCTTGCATGTGTGTGTGGTGCGTTTTGTTTCTTTTTCTCCTTACCGGGAATTATGAATCCGGGAAAAAAAACCCAGATGCAAGCTGCTCTCCTCAGGGAGCTGAGTTATAGTGTTGGTTGTATAAATCTGTTTGGAGCTCCAGGGACAAGGATGATTCCAAGCATCTTGGCTTTTGATAAGGCAGAAAATAATGAGCTTTTCTGCAGCTGGGCTCTGCACCCCCTTGTCACTGGGTGTTTTAGTGAGAGCCAGGGCAAACCAATAGGGCCAGATTTTAAGTTGGTGGAAGTCGACATATCTCCATTGAATTCAGTGGAACTACAGCAATTGTACATAAACAAGGTCTATCAGTTTATACCAGCTGACAGTTTGGCTCAACATGTCCAAATAGGAGAATAGTCTCTCTTGTTTTAGGGAAGCAGCAGAAATTATTTATCAAAATCCTTTTATCATGCTACAGAGAAGTCATATTTCTTGGAAGGCCATTGTTATTACTACAGTGGCCCCAATAAGCAAAAATCCCAGTAGCATTCTACAGTAATGGCCTGGCACTATAGCTTGCAAGAAGAAAGGAAAATTGGAAAAGAGTAAAAAAAATTTAAAACAAAAGAAAAAAAGGAAATGAGGAAAGGCTTAAAGAAAACCAACCGACTTCAAAAAGGAAATGGTTAAAGGTTAGAGAGACCAAAATTGAAGTGTTGATGAGGAGGGATAGGAGCTAAAGGAGGGGGGGGGGGGAGTGGGAATACAGCACACAAAATGCAAATAGGGTGTGTGTGTAGGTAAGTAAAAAGAATTGCATCCTTCCTGCCCCCAGTTTGTATATTGTCTACTTAGATAAGCTTTTGGGGGTAATCCTCAGTCTTCTTACATGCCTGTAAAATATGTCACATACCATGGTGCTAATTATTATTTTTCACTAACCTTTTGGAAATAGGCACAGCCTTTTTGCTCAAGCTTTCCAGAAAAATTCAACTTGAGGCAGACCTCAATCATGGCAAATTTGAGCCCAAATGGTTAAAGTTTGACAGAGTTATTCGCCATTGAAAAGAGGGGGTTAACATGGAAAGTGTTCGGCAACCTTTGCAATAGGCATCCGCTGTAATATAGTACTTTGGGCCATTACTGTAGGATAATGGAGTATTTTAGTGGAGTGTCAGTTTCCTTGGAGCAATACCAGGTAGAGAGAATTACTCTTTCATCTGTAAATAGAGCCTGTTGTGAGCTATGTTGTGGTGGAAGCACCATAATTATTTCTCCCTGCTGCCACCTCATGTTCATTGGCTTCAAATGACATTGCATCATTATATTGTGACACTTGCATCAGTACTCAGTGTGGCACAATCATTTGTGATGGTGTAAAATGGCTGCCATGGGTTCTCTTTGCAAAGGAAAGGGTTATAATCCCAACACGTTGGATGTGCGAGAAGGTCTAATCAGCACCATTGATCTCTGTAGTATGTGGCACAGGTTTCACCCAGCTATTATCCACCCCCCTGTGTTTGGATTTTATCGCAGCAATTAAGTGAATTATGCACCCTCCTTCACTCGGCAATGCATTAGAATCTGGTGTGGAACCTACTGCTATAATCCTGACTGCCAGTTACAGTGCCTCTTAGCTACCTATTTGAGTTGATTCAGGGGCAGGAATGACTCAATATCAAGTGACTCTCTCATATCCATGACCACTTTGCTGTCCTTCTATGGGCCTAGTAATCTAAAGCCATGGCACTTGTTATAATCTTCACAGTAGTTTACTGCAATCTTAAAACCCAACCTCGAGGCCTTTCATTAGTTACTTTAAGGCTTGGTAGTGTTATACTGATGACTTTTATGGTGAAGGAAAAGCCCAAAGGGATATTAAATGTGTCTTGGGATTTTATAAAAAGACCCAGTAATGATATCGCTTTTCTTATTGCACTCGTCTGTTAAAGTTACAATGACAAAGGGCAATTGTCCTCTGGTGGATGTGTTTCCTTGTTAGGTAAAATCCATCAGTCCTCCAAAACACACACATAAATTTCACTAGAATGGCTTATGGTTTGGCACACTGCGTGCTGTATAGAGCCGGTCGAAAATTTCACAAAGGAAAATTTTTCCATTGGAAAATACTGGTTTGTTGAAATCAACATGTTCCTGATATTCAGATGAAAACCAGGCAAGTTCTGCCTGATTTCCTGACAGCTCATCTGCTTGCGTCCTTGGCAACCTGCCTGGCAATCTGATGAGAAACCAAGAACCTGTGATCCCTGGATCCCGAGATCACAGCTCTGTGGCAGTCCAGGGTTTTGAGGGTCCATAGCTCCATGGCTCGCTGCTTCAGAATCAGGGATCTCAGGGATTCCACTTCCTCAGCAGCCCCAGGCTGCTTGACTCCCCCAACAGCTGAGTCCTTGATTCCCCTGGTAACCTGGGGATCCAGATGAAAAATTCCATTTTGGTTTTCCCCAATAGAATTTTTCAGAATTTGTCTCCTGCAAAATTTTTTGACTCCACCTCCCAATTCAGAATAATTTCCCTCCCCCAAAAGTTGAAATTTTTCATATCGGGAATATTTTGTTTTCCAGCCAGCTCTGGTGCTGAACACTGGGATTGTGTATTCAGGTCCAAACAGAAACATGAATACTTACAATACAAATATCCCAGCGCCACTACAAGGACTGTGACAAGGGCATTTCGGACATATGGGCGAGCCGTTTCAAAAGTGGCCTCTGATTATGGGTATCTCCATTTTTGGGTCTCCAGGGTGAGACACGACGTTTTTTTATTTTATTTTTTTCTATTACTTGTGCCACTGGTTCTACTTCTCTCTGGCAACCAAAATATTTCCCCATTAAAAAAAAAAAGCATTTGCAAGCATGGGCAATGTCAGATTAAAACCAAACCAAAAAAAGGAACTCTTTTGTGTCCAGTGCTCCTTTTAAAAGCTCAGAGGCTGCTGTTTTCCTGCTCAGAGGTGGCTACATTTCAGCTTGTACATGACTTTGGGATCTGACTGTATAAATTCAGTTTTTATTGATGGGTGGTTTTCAAAAGGTTTTGGTTCAGGTCATAAAGTGGTAGGAATTAGAGATGGGGAAAAAACCTTTTGGATCATCCAGTCCATCCCCTGCCTCATAAAGGTTTGTGCCCTGCAGTATAATTTCTAGTTCATTGTCAATCATTGTCATTGGGAAGCTATTCTGCAGTCCCCAAAATGTCTTCATCTGAACCTTTAGGAGCTGCAAACCTGAGCTGGATTCTTTATCAGGTTTCTGGTACTTCCTCCTTTGACTGAAGCTGCAAATACCATGAGAAAGCCCCTTATCTCTGTATTTCAGTGCATCTGGTCCATGATGAAAGCTGGAGGGGCATGCAGTGAAAATGGGAAAATAATAAGGGGTGGAGGGAAAATGTTAGCTGAACATTTCCGCACCTTCAGAATGGATGGCTGTGCCTCGTTCTAGAAACGGGCCAGGGTTTGAAGAACTCTGATCTGTTTTGTTTATTTTTAATCATCATCTTTGGGAGGTATGGGCATCATCATGTGGTTTAAGTGTAGAGGAGCCAGGCACTCCAGAGTTCTAATCCTGACTCTGAGAATGACCATCAGTGACCAGGGGAGGTCTGTTAACCTCTCTGCATCCGCTTCCCTGCCACGCATATGAAGACAACTATATTTACCTCATATATGGGATGCAAGAATCAATTTATTAATGTATAGAATACTCTCGTTTGGTAAGAGTCATCAGGCCAAATCATCCACTTGGCCTGGAGACAAGCTATAAACTAAATGAGTCCCTGTCTGGGAAGTATGCAGTCTCCGTGGCATCATCCCTCCTTTCCCGGATCCACTGGAATCTTTCTTGGGGAGGTTGGGCTTCATGCATGGAGTGTGTGTTTTTCTCATCCCTCCGACGTAGTCCAGAGTGAGATGATCATTAAAGTGTCCTCCCTGTGCACTGTGGCCCTCCCTAAAGGGGTTGAACCGTGTGTGTGTGTGTGTGTGTGTGTGTGTGGGTGGCCCTCCCTAAAGGGGTTGAGCCATGTGTGTGTGGGAAGGTGTCCTGAAGCACTGTATATGCACGGGCCCCCTGTTCAGCCATCCCTGTCCTCTAGCTTATCTGTATTTGCAGAGATGAACTCCCGGCCTACTCCATGAAGGAGGCGAACCCCACCTTTGAGGTAAAAAGAGAGAGGAGTCTCTGCTAAAGGAATGTTCCCAGGCTTCTTCTCACTCATGTTCCACATAGGAGATGGTCTGGGCCATTGTTAGTATTACTGATAGTCTCTGAGTTTATTTCCTTCCTAAGAATGGTTATTGAAGATGATCCAATTTGATCTCCTGTCCGTACAAATCGGTGTCCCCTCTTCAACCTCAGCACATTGTTTTGGTAGATGCCTGTGGTGGTTGCTGTCTTATGAGGGGGAACCACTACAGGTGCAGACCCCCAGAAGGGGTTCTGTTCTCCCTCCCCAGCTTCTCTTAGTTTGTTTTATTAGGATAGAACATAGGGAAAAAATATAACAGACACACACATTGCTGTGCTTGAAATAATTAGTGCTATGTTATTCCCTGAGCTGGGATTTAATTACTTGCCGTGACAGTGAAGTGAATTTGGTTATGTTGTGTACTGCAATATTCTGGATGGAAACCTAATGACGATGTGGTGTCTGCAAATAAGGAACTGCCTTTTTTTTTTTAATGCTCACTCTCTGTGTTGTCAAGGGGGCGGCACTGTATCTTGCTGTGCTTTTTTTTTCTTTTTTCTTTTTCCCCTTGCAGCAGCAGTGATTTTAATAAGGGCTCCTAAACTGAACCCATCTTTAGCTTTCTCTCGCTTGCTCCAAGTAACTGCTTTCTAATAGGAATGGAAGGCATAAATCAGGCAGCTAAATTAAAGGTTGGATTTTTGCAGATGGTGCCGGCGAATTGGAACGCGCTGCCTGACATTTTGACTTTGTCTCCTCATAAATAGATTTGGTGTAATTTTTCTCTTGTTTAGAAGAGAGGGGGCAAACTCTGAAGAGATTTGAGTGTCCTTTGGCTTCTTGCCTAGCTGCATTTGGGAAAGGAGCCAACAGTGTGAACTAGTGAGCTGTTGTCTTTGAGATCCTGGCCCCTTTACCCCAACCACTGAGAACAGCAGGGCTTTCCATGCAGTGTAGAGCTGGTAAGCAGCACTAAGCTACCCACTCTGGGGTGAGTTTGTGGGTGATGGAGGACAAGGGGCCTATTAGACATTTAGGGGGCAAGACAGCACAGTTCAAAGTAGAGCAATCCCAAGGGCTGTTTTGACTTGTATTATAATAGGACTGCTCTCGTTCCCAGCAACCTCTAGAGTCTAGAAAGTGCAAATGAAGTGCTTCTAACTGAGCCAATTTTTAAATGTGCTGCACACCTGCAGCTCCATTTTCTTCAGTGGAATTTGTGGGTAAGCAGCACTTCTGAAAATCAGGCCACTTATATTTAGCTGGATTCAAGAGCCTAATTTTAGGTACCCAGGTTTGAAAATTATGGCCTCGCTGACTTGCCCGCAGTCACGCAGGAAGTCGGAGGCAGAAGCAAGAACTGAATCCAGGAATTTAGAGTCTTGTTTCAGTGTCTTAACCACAAGACCACCCTTCTCCATTTAGTTTGGGAGGGGTTTAGTTCAGGGGTTTTGGCTTGGCAGCTGCAAAAGATTAGAGGTCAGCTATGCAGGTCAGATCTCCATCTGAACTCCTTCAAACTCAGAGTATTTGGAGCTTGAATTTTGGGTTAGGCCTTTCGCTGGTGTGGGAAAGGCTAAATAGTCGAAATACTGGGTGTCTGGGTTGAGCTGTGAGTGAAACAAATCTTTGTTAACTCTACGTTAACTGAAGGCTACTGCTATGAATAGCTGGAGATTTTCACTGCCTCAGTTTGGGGGCCCAGTTTGAAACACCCTAAAGGAGCCTGATTTTCAGAAAGCAAGGCATACTTAGCTGCTTCTGAAAATCCAACTTCTTTAAGGTATCCCAGTTTAGGCACTCAAAAAGCAAGGCACACCAAATTCCTAGTCACTTTTGAAAATTGTATTTTATTCTTATCTGAAATATCATTCAGAGTTAAATTGCAGCCTGTTAATTGGCTGTCTTCTCAGCTGCACCCTGCATACTAAAGACTAATTTTTAGTAATCTAAACTTAAACTTTTTGGATGTGTGTAGGTTACCCACGCAGCTGTAATTACAGGTCTTCTGTCTGATGTGGGCTTCCTTGGTTAAAGCCATCCAACCAACAGACCCAGGAGATGTTGCTCATACTAACTGCATGCACAAAAATATATTGAGTCGTCTGAGGAACTCTAAAAGTGACTGCTTAGTGTTTTGGGGGTCTATACTTTATTTTAAACCTGTCTTCAAAATATAACGAATGTTCTAAGGCCAAAAAAGAGTCCACAGAGAGAATCTGGATGTAATTACAAAAGAAACAGGAAGTAGTGGATGCACATGTGCAGTAACATCCAACCTCTGGATTTTTAAGTGAGGATTTGACTTTGTTTGTGACCAAAAATAAATCAGCATCTCCCTAAGAAATGCCCTCTCCTGTGAAATGTTATATTCATATTGTGGGAGCTGGGAGGCTATATCATGATTAAAATCTCCATCTCCTTGCCTGGCAAAATAAAAAAAAAAATTGATACTGGGATTTCAGCATCAGGGAGCAAAGAATGCCAAGGAAAAATACCCATGAAACTTTACATTTACAATGGACTGTCCTCCCTAAGTTTTCTAAGGCCCTGCCAGTGCTGGAGTGGAAACAGAGGCCTTCATTATGTGGCACTGAAGTGGTTACTTTTGTAGTGTACTGCCTCATTTGAGAAATATTTTGACTGATTCTCATACAGACATTGATCCACCCAAAGTGAAATAAAGGAAGGGCAGATGTGATCCTGTTCATTTCTACAAGCTAAGCAGGATTGCATGGGATCACTAGCTGAATGGGGGATTTCCTGCAATCACCTACAAAAGATACCCCAGCACATGGTGTTAGTGACTCTGCAGGTTGCACTCTGCCCGCTAAATTGGTACTGAAGCGAAAACGCTGCATGATGTCTGGGAGTGCTCTGCTGCTAGGCATGCTGTCTTTCCTGACCGTTTGAGCTCGTTAAAGATGAGATGGCATTTTTTACAACGGTTAACCTTGGGATCCTGGTGAAATTTCCATATTTGGCATTTATATGCTTCCAATCTCAATTCCCTATGTACTTTCAACTGTATGCAGTATTCTTCAGTTATGCAGTTGTTGCTGTGTGCTGCTAGGCCATTACTGTGTTTCTCCCCAGAGTTGGCTGCATTTGTGTGGTGGATTAAGTGATACCTGGATATTAGTTTAGATTATAGCATGTAAAATTTGGGATGCCTCAGAATGAAAAGTGCTAGTTAAACATAAAGATATAAAATGCTATTGCAGCCATCCAGGGGACCCAACTGCCCTTCTACCTTCCTGTCTCCTAACATTGGACAGAATCCCTGAAATGAGAAACAAGAAAAATATTAGACCCACAGCGTTCAGTGTTGAATGGCATGAGTTATGTTAGCAAAATAATATTTCTATAAAATCAGTTTAACGACTGTGGATTCACAATGCAAAGAAATTACACCAAGGTCCTGATTCTGTGAGATGCTTAGTGCCTCCTGCTGGAATGGGAATGCCCTCAGCTCCTCCTGAACACAGAGGGAGCTGGGGCTACTCAGAACTTCGCAGGGTCAGAGACGTTCTGAGAAATTTTTTCATCCAACTGTATAGACCTCTGTATTGCGCTCATCACCATGGTGTCTGAAACCTGGTTTGGGTGATACAGGGGCGAATGAGGAGTGCAGTAATTGAGAGGTGCAACATGGATGTACAGGTCTGTACAGTGGTGGTGTTATTCACATCTACATTTATGGATTTTATTTGAATAAGGATTTTTAAAAAAAATACATGGAAATAAAAGTCTTGGTTAATTTGGAGTGGCCCATTGCTAACATTCTAGGTGCAGTGAAAGCAGAAAACATCTGTATTTTGGTTTTCAAGTTTATAAATGTGAAAAACAGAGTCCCGAAGTGGATTGGCAGCCTACTTGATGGTGTCATTTCAGTTTCTGAAGCAGGAAGGATATGAGACAGGATTTGTAGAAGTGTTGTAAATAAAGCCCTGGGGGCATTCCCCACACCACGGGGGAATTTCATTTCTAAAATACACACGTAATTAAAGTCTACACATTTGGTTGGTGCTGAAGCAGAGCAAGGGATGGAAAATCTTGTCTAGGAAGCAGTGGAAGCAACAGAGGGCAAATCTGGGTGGGGGCAGAATGTGTTTTAAAAAGGCATTGCCAGAAACCTTTTGTGCTGCCAAAATCTACCCGCTCCTCTGTAAACTGAGAAAAGGAAAAACCCTGCAAGCATGAAAGTAATGTGAAAAATGCAGCTAGATAGCAGCGGCATTTATAAGTTGCTGTGTTTTGTTCTCTGTGGGATGGGTGTGAATGCATCTGCTAGGGATTAGCAGGATTCACTTGGACACAAGTGATGAAGGGGTTTGGAACAAATACATCTCATTATACCATGTTTCAGACCTTATTTGTTAAAAAAAACCCCAACTAAACAGATGAACTCCCCCACCCGAGATGTTTGGCATCCCTCCAGTGTGGAACGCCCTCACTGCTTCGCTGTGCGGAACCACCACCCAGCCCAAACCCTCACCTCTTCCATTATGCCCGTGATCAGTGAGTCCAAAGAGTCACCATATTCCTGAATTTTAACAGCATGTTTGTAATCCTGTAACATGAATCCCTTCCCGTCTCTGATATCGATCTGCTCTTGCCCATCACCATATGATCTGAGCCCCTGCCTTCTGTTCATCACCCTCCCCTGCCCCCCACTGATTATGTTGCAAGTGTGTCACATCATTGAAAGGGGATGTTGTCATCCCACAATCCCTTTTTTTTTTTTTTAAATACACTGAAGATGCATGGTTACTGCAGCAGAACTCAGTGGAGTCCAACATGCTTATCAGAGGTTTGCTAGATTTTTGCCAGGGTAGTAATTGCGATGGCTTCTGTGCTACCTGCCTGGGCAGAACACTGAGTGCGTAACCTAACCTTGCCCTGATGAAAGGGGCTGAATAAACGTGCACTGTGGTGATGGAAGGAGGTGTTTGTTGGCATTCCATCAGAGTGCCGAGCTCCCAGCTGCGGCAGGAAGAAAGAACTGACGAGTTAGTTAATAGTTGAAGACGAAGGCCCACATCCCTGGCTACGGCTGAGGTGTATGCAGTCCAGCTCAGGATGGGGCATGTGGCAAAGTGCCTTTTGCTTTCCTCTAATCCTGCGCTGGCTGTGTGCCAGTGTGGTCCCTCAGCATAGCCAAGAGCAACCCAAAGGCTGGATTAATGTACACCTGCTAGCCCCAAGGCACCAGTACAGGCTCTGGGGATCAGCTGAGCCATGCCTTCTATCCCTGGCCGCACCCCCACTCCCCTGCAGGGGCGAGCTGGCTCATGAATCTTTGTGCCATTGAAGGATCCACCTCTCCTAGGCAATCTTCTGGTGGCTGGCAGTGCTGGCCTTACAGGCAGGGTCTGCCAGCAGCACAGCAAAAAGCATCCAGAGCTCACCTGACAACGAGCAGGGCTGAAAACCATTAAGTATTATGTCATGTAAGCATAGAACCGTGCAAGGTCGCACAACTTGTTCATTTATTCCCCCCCCCCCCCCCCGCCTCCCCAAGTGTGCTGACCTTTGTAAGAAAAAATAAATATTGTGAACATAACAGAATCTTAATTTACCTTTCAATGTTTTTTCTCCTAGAGTAAAGAAATTGGTCTACAGATGCATGAAGAACTCTTGAAGGTCACCAATGAGCTATACACGGTAAGTAATGTGTTCTTCCTACTCTTCTTTAAGCTGTGTAGTGAGGATTCCCTTATTCAGGATCAGAGTTAATGTAATTGGTTATGTACAGTGTGAAACAGTTACTTTTGGAGGCTCTTTCCATCCGTGTTACAGTTACTGCCTTTTTAGGTTTTTTCAGTTGTTGGAAATACTGGGTTTTAAATCGGGTTTGACTAGGGCAGAGGAAAAACTTACCAGCTGTCCTAGTCCTACAGTGGAGAGATTTTAAAAGCCATGGATTTAAGACCATATTATAGATCACATGATCTGATTCTTGCAGTTAAGTGGAGTGGAGGCCCCTCAGGCTGCTTTGGGTTAGATACAATAAGATCTTTACTCATTGCTGTAACGTTCAAACCTGCTGGGGCTTTTCTGATGCTGCTTTTACTCCTGTTTTCTGTAGTCACTTTTAGGTGTCATCAATGACTACAATTTTGAGCCAGGTTCTGATGGCTCAATGGAGTCACTCTGAATTGGCACTGTTTAAGTGCAGTTGTATCTGGCTCTTCTATGAATTCTGCTGCCTGCCCATGTCCCACAGTTGATGATGGCTTAATCAGGCCTTCAGCAGGTAAATTTGGTATCACTTTTCTCCTGTAAGTGCTGTTCTTCCTGATTTAATTCAACAGTGGCAGTTTCCTCACAGACCTCATCTTCCTAGTTCTTAATGAAACCATGACCCTGTTACCTGAGCCCACTACTCCCAAAGTAGGCTTTCATGAGAAAGACAGTAAAAGTCCTTTTATTGCTCCTGATCCTTGGCCATCAGGAGTTGGTTTTTCATTTCTGTTTGGGTTTAAGGATTGGTGATGCATTCTAGGAAGCAACAGAACATCCATCTTACCTAGGAAAAGTCAGGCAATCTAGTTGAGCCCCTCAATCCTATCTGTTCCCTGGACATAAATTGGTCCACAGCAGGTTTATTCCTACCAACAAGATGGATAATCATGTTGTTCCGGCACTTTGATAAACTGGCCTAAACAATAGACTATGCACTTTTTTTCTTTTAAATTTCTGCTAAAATCTTTAACTATGAATAGCTAGTTTCTTCATTTAACAGGCTCGTTTCTGCACAGGCTGCTGGGGGATTGAATTGCTCTGTGGGTTACTATGTGGGTGGGTGATCAGGAAAGATTAAAAGGGCCAGAATTGGGAGTGAGTTGATGTCTAGATGTCAAAGGTTTATTAGTGGCAGTAGGAGATTAATCTTAATTTCAGAAACAGTGTGATTGCTCCACCCTCATTTTGCATCTAACTTTAAACCTACCAATTGGATCAATCTATTCAAAGCCCAGATGTAGGATAAAGACACCAAATGAAGAACAGGTTTCAGAGTAACAGCCGTGTTAGTCTGTATTTGCAAAAAGAAAAGGAGTACTTGTGGCACCTTAGAGATTAACCAGTTTATTTGAGCATAAGCTTCCGTGAGCTACAGCTCACTTCATTGGATGCAACACCGTGAATTCAGTCTAAGTCTCAAAAGTCTGTTGGGGTCTGAAATGAATGCAGTTCTGTAAGACAAACTTGGAGTGAAATCCTGGCCCCATAATCAGTGGCAAAATTTTCAACACCTTCAGTGAGATTTCACCCGTGGTGCTTTTCTGCTCCCACATTCTGACTTGGGTGTGCTTAAATGAATAAAAAGGCAGAAATCTATGGAGAAGGAGAACCACGTTACTTTGACTTGATCTACCTATAAGGATGGCCAACGATCTGTGTCAGCCTTTTAGAAATGCGTGGCCTGGAAGAGGCATGCTCTTTACAGAAATTACAATGAAACCGGTTCAAGAACTGAGCCTTATTTGGCAGCCTGTTGTCTTAAGAGATCATCCCAAACGTACAGAGTACAAATCGTATTACCTTGGTTAAGCAACTGGCTTGTGTCATCTCTTGGGTGATTGTTTAAAATGTTGTAGCATATTTTGAGTGCAGGATGATCCAGCATGGCAGTGTTGCTCTGTGACTTGCCACCATCCCCATGATTGAAGTGGTGTTGTCGTATTCTCAGGCCTTGGCAATGTCTTGTAATGAATCAAGCAACTGCCCACATACTTAAACAATATTTGACAGCTAAATCACTGTTGTGTAGAAATGGGGATAAAATTTGGAACCATTGGCTCGAAAAATCAGTCTTCTCCCTCTTATGCTAATGGAGGTCCGTCTTAGTTGGCAGTAATACAGTAGTAAGTCATTTATCTGCTCTGTTGGCCAGCCACTAGGTGTTAACATTATCACACACGCTGAGCTAGCACATTGCATGCTGTGTAGGGCTATATCAGCGTTACAGTATTGCACTTCTTTACTGGACTAATGTTCATCAAGTGGACTGATTTCCCTGCATGTTTTCCAGCTATGCATGATAAAAGAGGAAGTTGTGAGCATCCCATGCATGTTTGTGCCCTGGCTAGGATCCTGGTGGGGATTGTGTGAGGAGAACTGTATAGAGCATGTGGAAACTTTTGCACTGTTTAACTTGCATCTCAGGGCTTTGCTACCCACAAGCTGGAGCCAAACTAACTAAATCTGTTTGAATTCACGCCTTTCATTATTTTGATGTAAACCTGTGTGTATTGACTCTTCGGGTATGTGTACCCTAGAGATGGAAGATGTCAATTCTAGCTCGAGAAGACATACCCATGCTAGCTCTCCAAGACACCAAGCTAAAAATAGAAGTGTAGCTGTGGTGGCCCGAGCGCTAGGCGGGGCTAGCTGCCCTGAGTACATACCTATGATCTCAGATGGGATTGTACTCTGGGCAGCTAGCCCTTCCCGCAACAACTATCATTCTGTTTTTCGTACAGTAGCTTGATCAGAGCTAGTGAAGATAGGTCTCCTCAAGCTGGAATGTACATGTCCCAGCTATACTACAGACAAACCCTTATTTTGGAATGAGTGCCCTATTAATTTAAGTAAGTCCGTAAAAATAAAAAAATTGACTTAAGTTGCATCAAAATTTCATCCTGAAATAAGAGCATCCACACACAGTCTTGCACCAAAGAAATTAAGGTGGGAATTAAAATGGATTTTGTTGTTTTACTTCCAATATATGCGTAGATAAGCCCTCAGAATTTGGGCACAAGTTGATGCAAGGTTCATGCGTAAAGGTATGGTGTCTTCACTCACCACTTGTTCCCTTTGTTGTATGCATTCATGTTTAAGGGAATGTCAGCCAAAATTTGGGTCAACATAAATAGCTTCAAAGTGAAGTTTCAATTTGTTTAATAGAGCTAATAGGCTCTATTTCTGTTTCTGTAGGCGCAGTGTAATTACTTGTTTTGCATGTGACAATGTTTGTTTCACATACTACACAAACGAGCACCCAGTTAGAGGCAGCATACTGAAAATTGTCAAAGCACCATGATGTATAATTAACCTGGGGAATTCACTGCTGCAAGATATTATTGAAAAAAATTAATTTTAAAAAATGATTGCATACTTGATATGAATTAGAATAAAATCTAGAGCTATATTAAATTAGGGGGAAAATTATAAGAGCCATCAGCCCTTGTACTTCAGAGCAAAGCTGGTTGCCATTTGCAGTCAGGAAATTTCCTCCTGGAGTTATGTGCAATGCAGGTTATTATCCCTTCCTCTGTAGCATTCGGCTTTGGCTGTTGTCAGACAGGATCCTGACCTGCTTGGCCTTTTTTGGCCTAATCCAGCATGCAGTTCATATGTTCTTAAAATAACAATAGGGTAATAACACCAGCTCAGAGTGGGACAGAGATAAATTCCAGCCTAGATTAGAGGTATGTCCCCTTCTTGGGCCTGATGCTGCACCTTTGACCTCAATAACAGTTGTGTTATTGACTCCACTGGGAGCTGGATTTTGGCCTTTGGCCCTCATTCAGTAGAGCACTTAAGCCCATGCTTAACTCCGTCTTTGTTCAGCGAAGTGCTTAGCATATGTTTAAGTGCTTTGCTGAATCGGAGCCTTAATGAGGAACTATTTAAAAGCCTAAAGCGCTCTAGCTAAAGGCAGCAAGCAGCACCATTTATGACTAGTAATTTTGACTGTGGCCTTTATTTAGAACGTGATATTAATATTGCAAAACGCAACTTGTGGTGTTAAATAACTAATGAACATTACAACATATTTTTTCCTCCTTCCATTGTAGCTAATTAACTTATTTGCAAAAAGATCCCAGGGACACAGCTGTGGCAGCTTTTCTTTATGACCCAATAGCTTAAGACAGGGACAACATGACTTTGTTCCAGGTGCTGTCCAGAAGGCGTGAGAGGATTGCAGATTGGAGAGTAGATTGCTATAGGTAGACATCCTCCAGAATTAAGAGAATTCTTAAAATAAATAGTTGTTCCTTTCAGCCTGGGAATTTTAAAGACCAGTTCATTCCTAAAGTATTAAGTGGCATCAGATGAGAGATAATGAGGGCTGTTATCTGTACAGCAAACTTTCCAAGGCAGTGGTGTCACTGACACAAACTTCATCCATTTGGAAAGAATCAATGATATAAAATGATTCTTTTGTGCTGTCTTAGAGCTAATTAGAGGAGGTGCAGATTGGACAAGGAACAGTCAGTTGAAAAGCGCTGTGCTCTACTCTCCCAGCAATCATTTGTATTCTTGCTGCTCATGAGTGGGAGATGCTCTGCAAATCGGAATAAGCAGAGCCTATCCTGCAGTGAAGTTCCAGTCCTGTAGCCCCTATTATCCTCCAATCCTGTATGCGCATCAGGCTCAAGTGGGAGTAAAACATGGTGGGGCAGGAAGACTTTTAAGCAAAATAATTATGATAATGAGCAAACATGACCGTGAAAAGGGTGTAGAGTGACTAGGCTGCAGTGGGAGTAGGTTATGTTCTATAATGCTCTGTAATAAGGTATTTTCCTTTTTAAATCAGTCTTTCTTGCACAACAAATGTGAGGCCTGAACTAAAGCCCATTCAAGTCAATAGACGCTAGCTGACCACAGCGGTCTTTGGATCAGGCCCATGCCTGAACACCATGGTAGGTACAGAAGCTCAAACACAGCTGACAAATAGTCGTGCTGAAAGTTGCTGTTTGGGCATAGCAGTGTCCAGGTCCAACGAACACCTCACAACCTGGGGACAAAAACCTGGTTGTATTTAAAATACCGACTGGGCCAGGGTTTCACTGTCAGACCTTCTTGTTATACTAGCACAGTGCAGTTGTGTATGTTTGGGTCTCTGGAAATGCCTGGGAGCCCTCTCTTGTGATAGCCAGATATTGCTCAAAGTGCAGCCATTCCATTCCGCTTTTCCTCTGTGTTTTCAACAAAAAGAAGCGGGGTTGGGGCAGGGTAGCAGAGGAGGGATTGTATGAAAACCCAGCAAGTCTTTCTTCCCCATTGGTGTATGTAGCATAGGAGGTGTCGGTCTGGTTTGTCTTCTGTGATTTTCTTTAGGGAAACTGCAGCTGCAAACACATGTGGAAAGTTATGGACTTTGTGACATAACACAGGACAGGGCAGAAATGGGACTCAAACCTCCACTCGCTCTTCTTTCCATTCTTCTTAAATTATAAATCAGAGACAGCATGTTTCTGGGGGACTTTGATAAGGCATTTGAAGCTCATTTAGAGGCTATGTTTATGCTTGGCTGGGAAAAAGATCTTATGTTTCAGCCGAACCTCTTCCAAGCAAAACACTACGTTCTTTTTGACAGCCACAGCTGTGGAAAATGCTGTGTTTTTTCTTCACTTGTGCAAACTTCCTTTTTATTCTGCTTTTGCTTTCTGTGGATGCACACGCCTTGCAATTCACTGATATGCGCCCCCCCCCCCCACCCAGCAACAATGGTTTCTTGTAGCTTCCATCCAAAAATGTTACTTAGCCCAGCTTTGTTCAAAACTCTGGCAGAGCTCACAGTCGGCAGCGTACCTGACTCAAGTAGTGGGTTTGTTGCAGGGAAGCTGGGACTTGCCCAAGGTCACGCAGCGAGTCAGTGACAGAGCTAGGAATGGAGTGCAGAGGTGAAATGCTCACCTTACTAACAGTGGGAATTCTCCTGACTCCAAGGCCTGTGGCTGAATCCCAGGGCCATCCTTTCCCCCAAAACATAGGAAACATTTTTATGCCTCTGCTGACAACTCAGCTGACATTTAAAAGGAACCTTTTGCCCATGTTAAAACTCAGTTCAGAGGACATCATTTTGGTTGAACTATATTTGCTTTTAATTGAGTCAGGAGGATCTGTTTGCCAGCAGGTATTGATTATTACTTGACTTGTCTCTTGTTCCTGTCCTCCCCCCCAACCCCTCACCAGGTACTTTCTGCCCATGTGAAAGATTGTTATCCTTTGACATTATAGATTTGTATTGCAAAGAGTTGGTGTTATCTGGGACGGGGAATATAAAAGGGGCTCTGGTTTGGAGAAAAGGCTCATTTAAAGAGGTGTCTATAGCCATTATGGAGAACAGTGGAAATGTTCATGAGAGCATGAAAGCAGATTGATTTTGTTTGTGATAATTACGTTGGGCCAAATTGCCACTTATGTGGTTTATTGCTGCCTATGGGGCAAGAAGATTCTGAGAGCATAGACTCGTGGAACCTGATTGTTCTATCTGGCAGGGCTGCAATGGGAAGGAAAGGCTATAAGTAGGGCCCTACTAAATCCACGGCCATGAAAAATGCATCATGGACTGTGAAATCTGGTCTCCCCACTGCTCTCCAGCTGCCCAGCTCTGAAGGCAACACCGCTGCCAGCAGCAGCGCAGAAGTAACGGGAGCAGTACCACAACACCCTCCCCTCCCGCCCCACGCAATAACTTTGTGACCCCTCCCCCCACAACTCCTATTTGGGTCCGGATCCCTACAATTACAACACCATGACATTTCAAATTTAAATAGCAGAAATCGTGACATTTATGATTTTAAAAATCCTCTGGCTATGAAATTGACCAAAATGGACTGTGAATTTGGTAGGGCCCTAGCTCTAAGGTTATATTGTTGTATTACCTCCTGGCTTGCGTCCACTGATCCCCACGGTAATGGCAAGTATTGTTGCCCCAAGTTCCCATTGGTAGGGGTGGGATGTTGCATATTGCTGTGGGGGAACAAGTGTAAGGTAAGAGGCCATCACTAGTTTGCTGTAAGGATCCTCACAGGGTTCTTGTGGGGTGGGGTGGAGTGAGATGGAGTCAATACCATGGGGTAGTTGTCACCACCCTATCCCTCCACACCTCCAGAGCCTGAGCCTCCTGGAGCAAACCCTAGAGAAACTTCAGCCATGTTGCATGGGACGGGAGGCCTGCCCTGATCTATAGCCTCCATTTAGTTTCTAGTGTGTTATGGAGCAGTAAAATATGCCCTGTTGTGTCTTTGTGCAGTTAGGAAGCTAGAACAGTACATTGCCGATGAAAAGCAAGTGCCATTTTTACTCTGCAGTCTCACAGATGTGTGCTGGTTGACAGGATCAAAAGCAAAGCGCAAAGCCGTGGAAGATCTCAAAGGCCAGAAAGATCAAATCTAGCACATGTCCCTTTAGGGTTTGGTTTGGATTCCAGCAGCCATCTGAAGAGCCAGTTATATAACAAGGTATGCTTTAGGCTAAAGCTGTCCCTCCACTCCATTTTTAGCCAGGGATACAGGTTTATTGCTCTCTGGAAAATCAATGGCTCAGAAAGAAAGTCCTTGTAAGTTTATTTTCTTTAACATTGTCTAAAAGGTGAAAGGATGGGGTGGGGACAAACGGTCTGTGCTAATCTGCAGGAATATCAGGCTGTAGTTCAGTATCCCCCAACGATTCTGATGAGGTTCAATAAGGATAAGTGCAGGGTCCTGCACTTAGGACGGAAGAACCCAATGCACCGCTACAGACTAGGGACCGAATGGCTAGGCAGCAGTTCTGCGGAAAAGGACCTAGGGGTGACAGTGGACGAGAAGCTGGATATGAGTCAGCAGTGTGCCCTTGTTGCCAAGAAGGCCAATGGCATTTTGGGATGTATAAGTAGGGGCATAGCGAGCAGATCGAGGGACGTGATCGTTCCCCTCTATTCGACACTGGTGAGGCCTCATCTGGAGTACTGTGTCCAGTTTTGGGCCCCACACTACAAGAAGGATGTGGATAAATTGGAAAGAGTCCAGCGAAGGGCAACAAAAATGATTAGGGGTCTAGAGCACATGACTTATGAGGAGAGGCTGAGGGAGCTGGGATTGTTTAGTCTGCAGAAGAGAAGAATGAGGGGGGATTTGATAGCTGCTTTCAACTACCTGAAAGGGGGTTCCAAAGAGGATGGCTCTAGACTGTTCTCAATGGTAGCAGATGACAGAACGAGGAGTAATGGTCTCAAGTTGCAATGGGGGAGGTTTAGATTGGATATTAGGAAAAACTTTTTCACTAAGAGGGTGGTGAAACACTGGAATGCGTTACCTAGGGAGGTGGTAGAATCTCCTTCCTTAGAGGTTTTTAAGGTCAGGCTTGACAAAGCCCTGGCTGGGATGATTTAACTGGGACTTGGTCCTGCTTTGAGCAGGGGGTTGGACTGGATGACCTTCTGGGGTCCCTTCCAACCCTGATATTCTATGATTCTATGATTCTATGATTCCTCTTTCCAGCCCCATCCCCGAGTCAGACAATTATAAAGGGCTCTCTAATCATAGACAAGAGCTGGCGGGTTACATTCTGTCGTTTTCTCCTTCCTAGGGCTTCCCTCTCGCTCTACTTCCTTGTTCAAAGGATGCTAAAAAAAAAAATGCTTAGCACAAAAAATTTAGTAGATCAACTTGAGCAGTGTGGGCCATTTCTCCTAAACTGGAGTAAATCGGCGCGGCGCTGTTGATGTCAGTGGTGCTACATTAATTTACACCAGCTGAGGATCTGGCCCTGTGTTTGCTTAGGCTGATTAAAGGCACGGAGAGCTAACGTACTGCTCAGCCTGACAAGAACTTCAGGGAAACACTGGGATAAATGCCCAGAAAGGGGGACACCATCAAAAAGCAGAAATTAGTGTGGGATTAAAGACCAAGATTTCAAAGTGCCTAGAGATTTTAGGTGCCCAATTTGAGAGATGCCTTTTAAAGGGACCTGATTTTCTGAAAACCAGGCCTTCTATGCCCAAAATCTGCACCCCAGATCACTAGTAAAAATTGTGGTCAGCGTCTTTGCCATGAAGAAAATTTCCTTTGAGGTAGATATCCTGGGCAACATCCAGACCTCATTGGAGTCCATGATAGTCTTGCCATTGACTTCAGTGGGGCTAGGATTTCAAACCTTGAGTCCAACTGATTTATGGAAAGCTTAATAGGGGGAAAGGGAGAAAATGCAGGGACTGAGTGGGACAGCGGTGAATGTGGCTGTGAAGTGAGGGCCACGCCTGGTCATGAGAGGATGGCTGAGAGGCAGCCAGCTCTGCCAGGTATGTGCTTACAGATTCAGAGAGAAAAAGAGCTGTCCTGCAAAAACGCAATCCTTGTATTCATGTTACAGATCCCCTTGCTGGTTCCTTACCTTACAGGAAAAGTTTCTTTTAACCAGCCTGTAGAATTAAGCACAGAGTGATTTTCCAGTGGCAGTTCACAAACTCCTCATAAATCCATCCCCTTGTCACCTCTGTTCCTTCCGATTCAGCCTCTCACCAGTGCACCTGATTTACTAGGGGTCCCCCTTACTTTTAGACTTACATGTGCCGATAGCCGTTGCAGACTGGTGTCCTCTGGCTGTCTACCAACTGTGGGTGTGAAGATGCCGAGTCAAGGGGAAGCTTAATTCGTGTTAATGGTGGGAATGTCTCCCCATGTCATATGTGATCCTGTTAGGAGCTGAATGCTTTTCTGAGAGCAGCTGAGCCCCTCCAGTTATGTCTACATTGCATCTGGGAGTGAGCCTGCCAGCCTGGGTCCAGAGACTTGCGTTAGCGCACTAAAAATAGTAGTGTAGACATTGCAGCTCAGACTGGAGCTCAGGGTCTCAAGCCGGGGTTGGGGTGGGGCTGGGCCTGACATTGCTATTTTTAGTGAACTAGCGTGAGCCCCATTAGCACAAGTCTGTGGACCCAGGCTGGCAGGCTCACTCCCAGATGCAGTGTAGACATACCCCAGGTTCCACTGGAGCCAATGGGATGTGAGGTTTAGCACCTCCCAGAATTGAGCTCTTGGCATTCCCTTCTCTGATATTTTGGTTGCATCCTATATTTTAATGCCAATATCATACTGTAATGTTGGTGCTTCGTAGGCGGAGAGCTTTGCTGGCATGTCTTCAGTTTGGAGGGTTTGGTGCTGTTACAGCATTGGGCTTGAGGTGCAGAAAGGGAGAGGTGTCAGGGTCTTTGCCTTTGCACCTGGGGGCTGTGGCCTGCTCTCATCCTTGTGTTAGGAGGTGCTCAGAGCTGCTTTAAGTCCCATTTTAAAACCTTACTTCTCAAAGCCATCAGCATGGCAGAGTAAGTTTAGTCTTTGTAATTAGTGTTCTGTTAGCTGCTTGCTCTCTGTGGTAAATGTCATCATCCATGCACGGGTCCCTGAGAGGTCAGATTAGTTCTGAATAACACCCTTTGAGGAGGACTTTAGAAACATCCTTAAACCTTTAGAAAGTGGCATCAGCATGGGTCTGTTTGTCTGTCCGTCTGCCTCCCCTGCGCTCTGGGGCCGGCTGGGGCTCCTCGCTCCTGTTCCACCTAGGGAGCCGCTCACCCAAAACCAGGTGAGGAGAAAGGGGATAGAGCCATAGCACTACCCCAAGGGGAGCAACGTAAAGGCTTGTGTAATGCGCACACCCACATGTAAAGGAAGAGATTGTGCTGGCATGAGGCACAATCTTCCCCAGCGCTGCTCCTGGGGCCGTGTAGTTCCACACTGCGCCCTATGCAGGGCAGTGGCATAAAAGCCAGAATCTGGCCCTTCATGATTAGCCGTATTTCACAGCCACATTGACAGCAGCATCCAGACCATTAACATGTAATTCTGCTCTGCAGAGACCAATCCAGCATCTCTGGCCTCGTCAAGGCAATGTGAAATAAAACGTCTGGGTCCTGGAGCGAGCTGATGAAAGGGGACAATGTGACTGAAGGCATAAAGAGAGAGGAGCAGATGGGTGTTTCTTGCCAAGACTATTAAAATGATCACACTGTGCCCTCTGATCTTTTATTTTTTAAAATGTGATTGTCGAAGTGAAGCATCTGTAGATATTTTTCTTGGGACACACAAACACCACACAACTCGAGCTGCTCTAGTTCCTAGTGGGATGGGCGTCCATGTTGTCAAATCCACCATTGCATTTGATGCCAGATAAGACACTAATTGGAATGGGCACTGGAGATCAAACTCTGTTTCACTCTGAAGCAGCACCCCTCCAAGTTAAAGATGAGGCACATCGGCAGGGTGGTGGAGGGTTGAGCTTGCCTCTGCCCAAGCTGCACCTGTTTCTATGGCTAGAGAATTGAACCTGGTTCTCAGTTACTCAGTTCCTGGACTTGGGAAGAGGAGGGTTGGGGCCAAGGTAGTATCAAGCTACCTTTGCGCACCCCGTATCCTGGAGCCATGCAAGGGCCTGTCTGCCCCCAGCTCAGAGCTGCTGTAAGCTATGTCCTGTTTCCCTGTGGCTCTGAATAGCAGAGAAGCTGCCGTGCAGTGCACTCTGGCCATGCTCTAACACTGGGGGATAGGGACATGATGATGTAGAGTTACGCCAGCTCTGTCCTGGCTGTGGAGATGTCCGGTTTAGGGTTAGTCTCAGTGACTGACCCCAGCTCCCTTTAAGAGGTGGCATCAAACAGTTTTAGCATACCTGAGAATCCGGCCCATGGTCTCTAGGGCTCTCCAGCCTGCACTGTGCACAAGCAGGGACACTGTAAGTGTAGGAGACTCATTACCTTCTGTCTCTTCAGGTGATGAAAACCTACCACATGTACCACGCGGAAAGCATCAGCGCTGAGAACAAGCTGAAGGAAGCAGAGAAGCAGGAGGAAAAGCAGTTCAACAAGTCTGGGGACATCAGCGTGAACCTGCTGCGGCACGAGGACAGGCCTCAGCGCCGGAGCTCCGTCAAGAAGATTGAGAAGATGAAGGAGAAGGTGGGTGGGAGGAATAATGAGCCTCCCGCATGGCTGACAGCTCGGCTGCTGATGGGCGCTGTAGTGGATGCCAGCTACATGTGTACTGGGCTAGATGTGCAGACAAAAATCTCTCTGTGGCAAAGGTTTCGGCTCCAGCATTCATCACTCTGCTGCAACCCTTTCTGCAGCCTTTGAAGGGATCCGGGAGGAAGTCTCCTGCTAGTTCGATGCTCGTGCATAGTTCGGCGAAGAGCAGTCTGGGGATGCTATAAAAAGTCTCTTTATTGGTTGTTAGTAATGGAGATGTGCCAAAGTCAGTAGGCAGCAAGGGTTTGATTCAAAGTCAGGCTGCGACCTTTGAGCAGAAAACGGGGCCTGGGGAACAACGTGCAGCACACATCCACAGAGAGGATAAAATACGTGGTTAGGGACTGATGGGGCCAACCATTAAATATTGCACAGTGCCTCAGCGTGGAGGGGGAGTTGAAAAGGGCAGTTGAAAGGGCCTCCCAAAAGCAATGGCTTTGAAAACCAAACACAACAAAAAAGGCTGAGGCAGCCAGCACAAACTAGAGCAAATGAAATGCTTATACAGGAGCTACTCAGGCTGTGGCCAGTGGGTCCGACTGATTTTAATCACACAAAATCTAGGATCTGAGAGACTTTGTCGACTGCTGAGGGAGGGAGCCTAGCAGTAAATCTAGTCTGCCATGGTGATGCTCTGTCAAGTAGACAGAGAGGACACCGTGGAGGGGAGGGTTGTGGTCAGCTTGCAGACTGTATTTCACTGCTTCGTTTTTCATCTCCCAAATCTGTTCTTGTAACAATGAACAGTATATATTCCATGATTCATTAGATCAGAGACTTGAAGGAAGAGGCTTGGATATTCTTTCCACTGATCTGTGTGCTAATGGGGCAGCATTCTGATGGGGCTCTGAAGAAAAAATGCAGCCCTAGTGCTGGCAAAACCCATTACCTCTTTCTTCTCCAGGCTGCCAAAAACCTTGCATTCTGCAGATTCACAGAAACTCCAAATATTGTCATTCGGGCACTTTTTCTGATTTTCTTTTTTTGTGAAAATGAAAAGTAGCCTCCCTGGCCAGGAAACTGTTAGTTAGATGTGTGTTTACCCAGCTGTGTATGTTGCACTGGAATATGAGATAGCAGAAAGCCCCTTGCAAGGGTCAGGCACTCTTGTTTAACTTCTTGATTGGAGACCACCCTGAACAAATGCCCTGGACTTGTAGGGGTTTGAATTCTGGATCCCCTTCTGAATTTTGCAGCTTGAGCCTTTGGTCCAGATTCCACAGCCAGATGCAACTGTATAAATCTGGAGTAATTCCAGATATACATCAGTGTAACTGTGAGTAGAATTTGGTCCTCTAATCTTGACTGATGCCAAATCTTCCATGAAAGTGCAGATAAGATAATTGTGCTCTGAATGCATTCTGTACATTCAACTTGAATGCACTTGCTGTGCTGTTGAATGTATCAGGTACGTTCAGATGGATTCGCTTGTTGTACTGGTAAACGTATATGCTGCATCCTACCAAGAGGGTGTTAATACGTGACACCAGCACAGCAGTGCACTATGGAGGACTTGTAGCAAGAGGAAATGTGAACCTCCTGGATAACTTATTTGTGTTTTTACATTCTATTTTGCTTTTTCAGAGGCAAGCCAAATATTCTGAAAACAAGCTGAAGTGCACTAAAGCCAGGAACGATTATCTGCTGAACCTGGCAGCCACAAATGCAGCCGTCAGTAAATACTACATTCACGATGTCTCTGACCTCATTGATGTAAGTTATCCTTCTCTCCGAATGCATCCGCCCCTCTTCCTGTTGGCAAGTAAGCAGCCGAGTACTAGACACTGATCCTGTTGCTCACCCTGGTATGCGCTGTGGTAATAAAGGGGAGTTGGTTGGCATTTTGAACTCTGGCTAACCTGTGGGTCTTTTGCAAACATTACAGTTTTTTTCGTGTTTTTTCTCAGCGCTCCCCCCCCACATTATACAAGGATAGTGACAGAAGCCCAGTAGTCATCATATGGGAGTTGGCCTTTAATACATTTCACGGAGGCCACATGAAAGCAAAGTCATTGATTCATTTTTAGTCAACATTTAAACCTCCCTCCTCAACAGTTGACAAAATATAGATTTTTTTTTTGTTGTTGTTATTGGTAACTATCAATACATATAAATTAGAGCAGGAAATGAGTCAGTCCTCCAAGATGCAAACACCCCAAATGGAGACGTTTGGATTTGGAGCCAGGTCTGAACTTAGTGGTCCAGGGCTATCTCTAAGATAAATCTACCAAGTACATATTATTTTAACACTTACGGCATCTTTTACGTCATCACACAAGAATCGCAAGATTTTGGCTTCAGTGTGCCACGGTTATGGCTTCAGTAGAAATTTCCAGAGAAATATTTGTGTCTGGATTGGCATCTTCCTATAGCCTGTGGTAGTAGCCTTGTATGAAATGGCTAGAATACACTATCACCCCCTGTACGTGAAGGTTTACAAGGGCATAAACAGTTAGAGTGGAATTCACCCCAGTGCAAGAGGGCCTGGAAAAGGTACTGTGCATCACATAAACTCTTTAATAAGGAGCTTAAGTGATGGATAGGGTCTTATGTGGTCCTTTTGTGGTGAGGCTGAATTTCACCCCAATGCAGTAACATGAGATGGTTGAGTGTTTTATAAAAAGTTTTAGCATACAACTGGGCACACTTTTATTTAAAACAGATATGAGTATCTGGACTGATAGTGAGATGGTCTTAATGGTCTCATCTGGCCTGCCTAAGAATCTGTATTTAAAATGGATGAAAGAGAAACCTCTTGAAAATTAGGAATCTCAAATGGTTCTTTATTATGGAAGTTAGACATTGAAAAACCTAATTGTCCTCACTAAATCCATAGCAGTTTCCACTGATTTCAGTGAGAGCAGGTTTGAGCTGGGTGTCCCTGCCCTATCAATTCAGCATTGTTCCCCATTATAGGCCTGATCCTGCAAACACCTATCACTGAGCCCAGATCCCAATTCAGAAAAGCACTTGAGTATGTGCTTAAGTCTCATGCTTTCCTGAACTGAAATCCTAGTGCTTACAGTTGTGAATAGCCCCATTGCAGTCATTACTCATGGATGCAAGCCCAGTAGTAACTGCAGGATCAGATCTTATGTATTTCCTTTTGTTTCATGCTGTGTACTTTTAAGTGATTCAAGAAATGGGATTTCCATCACTTCCTTTGGGAGGTAATATCACAGCTTCATAGTTCTTACTATAAGGAATTTCCTCCTGCTAGTCAGTTTTAACTTGCTTCGGTTGCAGCAATGGTTATATAAATAACACGGATCTATCTGTGTGCTGAGTATTTGTCCTGGTTTAAATGTCACTAAAATGCATTATTTAAAAAACCATGGGAGTATTAATTTCTTTTAATGAATTTACAGATCATATTTATTGGTCTAGTTAATAATTTAAAGGGAGGTTTGAGGTAAGACTCACAGGAATTTCAAGATTTTAGTTTGATAGAAATGTTATTGGGTACAATTTTTGAGGCTCTTTTTCATCTTGGTTGTGTTTATTCGTATTAAAAACAAACAATAATCCCTTGCCAGTGGAAGTATACGAACAGAAGGATATGAAGCTGCCTTACTGATTTGCCCTTTGGGTTTCTGTAGTTTTTTTTTTTTAAATTTTTTTTAATGAGAGTGACTTTTGTTTTCCTGGAGAGTTGCTGAATTCCAGTTTTAGCTCTAGCTGTTTTTATGTTGTTCCTCCCAAGTTTATTTCGTTGCTGACACTTCCGTTGGAGTCAGCAGATGGCTTTTCTTCCTCACTCCAGGAATCCCTTCAGGGGACTTTAACTAAAGCATCTTTGACTCTGTACAACTATATGTGCCTAATTATATATTCTGATTGCCAAAGAAAACAAAGTATTGTTAAAGATGCACGAGCCGTTCATGGGTGTCCTAATTTCAAATCCCCCAGGAGAAGAGCAGTTTATTTGAACAGGCTTTTATACAAATCCAGTGTGTTTCACAGGAGCACGGGAGGGGAGATTTCAGTACACCCCAGAATAAAGGGATCCCATTCACTGCACCACACAATAAGTCCAGTACTAGCAACAGGAGGACTTCCAACCCCATGTGTGTAACTGGTACAAGAAAAAAACTTGGTGCTGTGTGTTTTAGATGGAAAGTTAATGTAACAGTTACAGATCTGGATTTCTATCATCATCTCAATCTATAGTTGGTAAAGTGCGCGCGCACACACACACACACACACACACACACACACACACACGCACACACACACGAATCAGTTCATCCACCACTTCAATGTAGCCACTTATGGGGCGGAGCTCAGCTGTTATTTAACAGCATGGGGCTGTGCTGCACAACTGCGTTGTATAAGAAAAGTGAAATTCACCCGGTGCAGAGAGCCAGCTCAAAGCCTATGCATCCTAATTTGAAGGGCATACCTGGAGTTTGAGTGGTGCATGGCCTTTAGGCCTGGCCTCTCTGCAGGGGTGAGTTTTGCCTGAAGAGAGGAAGAATACCATATTCAGGTGAGAATTAAATCTGAGCAAAGGGCCTAAGAGGAGACTGACATTCTTGAAAGGGCTTCGGCTTGATGTATTGCAGTTATGATTATACTTCCAGCTGCTCCACCCAGCATCACCAAGAGTGATGATTAATGATGTAAAGGGTTTTCTATCTAGAACATAATAGGGGTTATAGAAGGGCTCCTACAGGCAGTTCATATCCAGCACAAATTGCCATTTAGAGTTTTATGATTTGTATGCGTGTCTGAACCATCAGATCACTGGAACTGAAATTTAGCAGCATTTAAAAAAAAATCCTGGCTGGGTAAATGTCATCTATTAGGCCCAGCTTTTACATTTCTCACGTTATCAGCGCCAAAGCAGAATCACAACTATGTCTACTAAAGAGTTGTCTCCATTTTGGTGAAATACAGGGTCTCAGCTGCTTGGAGAAAGTGGAGTTCTTTCAGGGCATTGGATTGTAATGAGGAAGTTAAAACTTGATTAGAGTAGTCATGAATTAGCACACATGACTGTCCTTTGTTTTGCCTCAAGTGGGCTTTGCTCCATCCTTCCTGATGGGGGTAAGGATTTACAACATAGAGAAAGGCATGTTGTTAGACTTTTTCATTTAAAGAGTGTCCTTGTGCAAATTCCTCAAAAGAAGCATGGATGTATTTTAGGACTCCTGGGTTCTTTTTTTGGTTCTGTTACTGATTCATGGCATGATCTGGATTAACTTCTGATGGTAAAATGTGGATAACACTATCGATGCCTGGGGTTTGTGGGAAGTATTTGTAAAGCATTTTGAGGAAGTCAGATGAAATATGTCATAGGACTTAGTAGGTGGTAATATGTGGAAATACACGTGCATATG
The DNA here is from genome assembly GCF_015237465.2 of Chelonia mydas. Taxonomy (NCBI): domain Eukaryota; kingdom Metazoa; phylum Chordata; order Testudines; family Cheloniidae; genus Chelonia; species Chelonia mydas. Next base: position 18,010,448 of record NC_057853.1, on the reverse strand, counting down.
TCCTTGCTGAATCTCCACTGTATCCTGCTGAAACTGCATCTAGATATTAAAGTGATGGGTGTGTGTGTCATATCAAAGACAGACAGCTACATAGATAGGTAAAGGGGCAGTATTCTTAACAACCTGCCATTCAGAAAAATGAGTATATCAGGCAGTTTAATGTTGCACTCTATTGCACTCTATTGCCGAGTTGTATGGGCACAAGAAAACTTCGCTGATGGCATTGCCATTTGTCACACGGTCAAATAATGCCTAGTCAAGCAGGGAAACAGAGATGCCAGTCAAAGTTATAGTGCTAAAAGTCCTCAAGCAAAGCGATTTGTTTCCATCAAAGCAAAATGTTTGGTGTTGCAAATATGTCAAGAGAGTACAAGGTCAAAAAAAAATTAAAAAAATAAAAGACCCTCTAGCTGGGGTGCAGGAACAGGAAAATAGTTTCTTTCCTCTGCTATGGCAAGAGTTTAAAAGCAGCGTGTGGAAGATGTAGGACGAGGAGCTATTGCTGAGTCTCAAGCCTGTCATTGGAGAAGTTAAGAGTAGTGGTCTCCCTCCTTAACGAGGGACTAAAGTCTAGTGGCTAGAGTGGCAGATGGATAGTGTTAGGACTCCTGGGTTTTATTCTCAGATTTGTAACTGATTCATTCTGTGACTTTGAACAAGTCACTCAGAGCTCGATTTTGCAACACGGCCTTTCAATTTGCAAGGCCGAAACATTGCACTCCCGATTAATTGCATGCACCAGTGGTAGCATAGGCTAACTACCAAATGGTGCCCTGAATCAGGAAGTTAAATATGTAGGCCACAAAGGTATAAGCATAGGCTAGGTGCCTAAATCCACATATAGGCTCCTAAATAAACACGGACCTGAGGTTCAGAGGTGCTGGAGTCACCAGGAGATACCGATGCTCAATTCCTCTGAAAATCAGCCCATTATTATTTAGGCACCCAGGGTAAGCATTTACAGCCAAAATTCCCATAATTTCCATCCACAATTAACTGCCTGGGCATAACTGTGCCTACAAAATCAGAAGCCAGGTCTCTTTATCTCACTGGGCTTCATTTCCCCCATGTTTATATGGGGATATTATCTCCCAGATGGCAGATCCTCAGCTGGTTTAATCAGTCTGACTCTATTGACTTTAATGGAGAGGCCCCCATTTGGACAAGCTGAGGCTCTATCAGAGAGCATATTTGTCCCCTAATCCCTCTATTTTTCTGTGGTTGGGACTGTTCTTTCCAAATACTGTGACACCCAGTTGTATCTCTGCCTATAGCTTCAAGAGATCTTCCTGGCTTTCCTCTCTTCCCAGGAATTTCACAAATAAATCACTGCTTCTGGGTTGAGTCATAAACATACAAATGATGGGAAAAGGAAGAGATGCAAATCATAGCGGTCCAGGTTCTGATCTCAGTTACCTGGGGTATATCAAGAATTACTCGGATTTACACCAGTGAAGCTGAGCTCAGAACTGGATCCCACATGGTTTTTCTTCTCTCCTGTTTTTTTCACTTGAAGAAAGTGACACTTGGCATCAGCATTTTATTTCCCTTATAAAAGGCTTTTCAGTTCCTCTGAGTCCCAGCACCCCACTTAGCTTGCTGGCCTGTGTCTCGTGCGCTCTGTCAAATGTCAGACGTCCTGATGGCAGACAGAACAAGGAACGACTGGTCGTGGGTGCTGTATGCAAAGTGCAGCTTTAAGAGCGCCATCCCACGTAGCATTTTCTGCAACTCAAAAGTAGCCCTCTCTGGGTTGCAGGTGCCTTCACTTCAGCTTGATATACTGCATGTATCCAACTAAGAGATCTCATTGCTTCAGGGGGTTTCAAATAAAGTCAACAGCATAGCAATAAAAAGAATAAACAGCGTCTCTCACGGGGAATTAGACTTTCTCAAAAGACTCAGTGCAGTTCTTGACAGCCTTTACTTCCCAGCCTGCTGTGTCTGTATTATTCAGTTTCCCACTGAGGAGGCAATTCTGCAGTGCCACTGGCAATCCCAGCACCTGATCCAGTCACTTCCTCTGCCACTGTGGGAGAGGGAGGAGAAAAAAAAATCTTTTCTGTGAAAGAAAAATGAAGAAGACTTTGTCAGGCGGTACTAGAGAGAAACCTTCCTCTCCACTCCAGTCACTGAATGCCAGTTTAGAGAGCTGTGTGCTGAGGAAATATGTGCACTGCAGGACCGTACAACTGAGAGTATTCATTCACAGTGAAAAAAGTAAACAGTAAGGCATGTATCCTGCATCATTTCATACACACAATGAATGGCTGAGAAGGACTTTTCTTTTTGAAGGAAAAAAGCTAGTCTCTAGATAAGCTTCAAAACATGATCTGAATGTAACCAAAGTAGCAATGGGTGCCAGAGTTTGGAGAGAGCCTGAAACAATAGCCCTGAAATATGAAGTGTCCATTCATTTCAGCAGGCACTAGCTCAGATGGTAAGGGTGAAACTTTAAATGTCAACATTAACTATTTTGCTATAAGAAAGGCGAGGAAGGATCGTAATATGAAGATCCACCGCAAAATTTTCCAGGGTGTGGGGTGAGCCCCTGTAATGTGCAAAGGATTATCCGGGGGTAGAGGATGGGGTGCAGAAGATGTATACGTTTAACAACTAGTGGTTTAACAACACATGGTTGTGTTGCAGAGGTGTGCAGTTGCTTTCATTTTCCCGAAGGTGGGCTCTTCTCCGAAAAGTTTTGGGAAATACTGGACTCAAAGTATTTTCCCTGATAAGTATTTTTTGTGGTAGGTTCGTCTGGACATTGCTTTTGTGAAGGTTTGATCAGGTAACATAGAATAGTCTAGCATTTGAATTAGATACAGTGACGTGGCTGGAATTGTTTTTAGTCTGATATTACACAACATACCCATGTTACACTATGGATTTATTTAATGTAGTGAACGAGGCAAGTACAGATTTGATTAATTGGCCATAATGGTCAGTTAGGTAAATTAGTACCTTTATGAATAAGAATCTTTAGGTTTAGGATGAATTCTGCCCTTAGTTATACCCTTGCAGACTCACTGGACTAAATTCATCCCTGGTTTAAGTGTACAACCAGGGTTTGGCCCCTTGTGTTCAGTGAGGCTTCAGGGATATTAAGAGGACAGGATTAGGCCCTTTGGCATTTAAATAATGAAACTCAAACATCTGAATCAAATCCTGTATGATAAATAATCCCATGGATCATAGGGGTGGATTCTGTCATGTGTGCTCATGTTGACTGGTACCTTACTATGTGAGTATCCTCTTGGAATCAATGGGTCCATTTGTGGGGTAAATCACTACTCAGCTGCGGAAGGGTGGCGGAATTGGGTCCATAGATATTAAAGATGGAAAATGTCTGTAGATCCTCTGGATTATTCCTCAGCCAATTAATTGTTCTCTGTAGAAAAATTTTCAGGGCTTTGGCCAGTCCAAGTTTCAGTAATTCACTTGATAGGATCCCTGCCTGTTCCCTTGGAAAACTGTACCACAGTCTAATAATTTCTCCCTATTTTCTTTCCAAGAGAGCAAAGGGGTGCTGCCTTCATATGTCAACACAGCAGTCCTTGGAGGTTTAAAGATTCAGAACACTGATTGATAACAAGGTCATAATAATCCCTTAGCTGTGTGCACAGCACCTCCTGTTAGTTAAAATGGAGCCTACTGACTGCTCTGTGCTGACCACAGAAGCTGATGTTTTGTTTGTGGCCATGGGGATTATCCAACCCTTACTTTGGTTGGGATGATCTCTTTTGCTGTGAGATGGCTTAAGCTATTCCAAGCCCTGGCTTTAAATTGATGGCTTCTTGCTAGATATTTCTTGAACGTTATCAGATGGGGAAGTTTGTGGCTTAACTCCTATTCTAGGCTGTGGCTACCAAGGCTAAGCTGGGCATGCAGAACTGGGAGGAAATATTCAAGAAAGATAAAATGTATAAGCAGAGAAGCTTTGAGTCCTTAAATATGTTCGTGTGTTCCTGTGAAAGGGCTGTTCTTGAAATGTAATGCTTTTGTACAGTTGTTTGCCCTCTCCCCTTTGTCCTGATTCACATGACAAGCATTTGTATAAAATATTACTTCATGGTGATAGAGAGTAAGTTCAAGGGACCCTCAGGTACTGCAGCAGTGAGGGTCATATAAGGACCTAGACAAATAGGTGTCTGTCTGTCTGTCTGTCTGTCTGTCTGTGTGTGTGTGTGTGTGTGTGTGTGTCTCTCTCTCTCTCTCTCTCTCTCTCTCTCTCTCTCTCTCTCTCTCTCTCTCTCTCTCTCTCTCTCTCTGCAAGTCTTTCCTATATTCTGAGAAAACCAGTTTTACATTTCCAAAGGAAAAGAACAGGTAGCTTCATATGTGTCGTCATGGAATGCTGAATTGGTTTGTTGGGTTCTACTAGTAGGTATAGAAACTGTGCTCCAATGCAGATCCCAGGACGAAGATATGAGAGCTGAGGACAAGCATTCCTAGTGGAGGGGATCAGCTATGGAACTCTCTTCCAGAGCTGCTCAGGCAAATCCAGAGTCTGGCCATCTTTAGCAAACATTGCAAAACCGTACTCTTTGAGAAAGCCTTTCCACCATAACTGATGCTTGCAATAAGAACAGCCTCCTCTATTCCCAAACACTTACCAGCCAGAAAAACCCTATTCTAAGCAGTTTTGACCCCAAAAGGGAGATGTGCCAGAGACTCCATAAAGTCCTCTATTGATTTTACTTGGAATATGCTCAGATACTGTGGTGATGGGCAGCAGTATAAAACCTCTGGACAGATACGTAGATGGATGGAGGTGGGGCCAGTTACTTGGATTTATTTGATGTATCTGAGAGCAGAATCCAACATAAGACCTTTAAATAGAGCTCAGGACCTTCTAGTTCCAGCCCTGTGCTTAATCCAGTACGTTCTCTGGCACCATTTTCTTTTTCTTCAACTTTCTCAAAATTCACAGATGTGAGTTTTCAATCAAGAGCCTCTTTTTAATGTTTCCTAACATTCCAAGGGTGTGCAATTTGTTCCTGTGCAAAGGGCCAGCAAAAGACCTGTGCACCACTTTGGTCCCGCATAAGCTCTGTAGATACATGTAAGTGGTTTGAAGGCCTTGAGCTAGTTGAGTTTCCACCCCTAGAGAAAGCAATTTTGCATTAAATTTGGGCAAACAATGTTGAAATCATATGAAATTGGGGCAATTTCACAGAAATTTTGTGAATTCAGATCTTTTGAAGGAGAAACAGTGTCTATTCTAAATATGCTGCCCAGTTCTCTTCCTGTCCACTCAGGAAAATGCAGAGCTCTGTTGTGATGCACTGCAGCATTTTGCTATGAGAAGTTACAAAGAAGCCAGTTTGATAGGTAGTGCTGATGATCATGCCTAGCTGTTTTTTGTAGCACTTTTCATCAGCAGAGCTCTAGATGCTTTACAGAGGAGGTAACTATTATTATCCCCATTTTATAGATGGGGAAACTGAGGCACAGAGCAGGGCTGCGACTTGCCCAAGTTCACCGTGAGGCTCTGAACATTGACTGGGGCCTCCGTGCACTGCAGAAAAATTAAAAGTAACTAGTCGTGCGTCAAAGTGCTTTTAGTTCCCATTGCATGTCAAGCCAATGCTCTTAATAAAGAAAGAAGATGGTTTTGACCTGTGTCCAGAGCATATTAATAAATTTAGTTAGAAATAAAACAAATGCAGACCTCTTCATTTTTTGAAAACTCTTGTTTAATAATGTGGCCAAAGTGCACATATTTTCTTTTGCCAAAGTTGGCACCTTGTAAATGATTTCTTCCTTGCTTGGAAAGTTCATACACTGGTCCTATTTGCCAATTCTTTTGTGTGTGTGTGCGTGCTGGTTCAGAAATATCATGGAGCCTGTAAATCATTATTGTATGAAGACCATGAGGGAGATTTTGCTTTACCTTTGTGTGAATAGGGGTGGTAGTTTCCCTCAGAACAAAATGTGCCCCTTCTCGACAACTTTTAGTCCATCCCTGAAGCGAGGCGATGACTCACTGGCGCGGCACCTCCTGCTAGTTGTCCAGGGAAGTAGCTCTCCAGCATATGGAGCACCCTCTACAGGCCGGTGTCTCTCCTGCTGTTGGCCCCGTGTCTCTCCCGGACCCCGGTGCCCTTTACCCCGGGGTTCTGCTCCAGCAGTACTGCCACCAGGATGGAGCTCCCCAGCTCCCTTTGCCCTTCCCCAGCTCTGCTCCACTTCAGATACGTTGCTCTTAGGCAGCTAGCCCTTCCCACTCCAGGGCTAGAGTGAGACTCCTTCAACTTCTGGCCCACAGCCCTCTTATAAGGGCCAGCTGGGCCTTGATTGAGCTGGCCACAGCTGTGGTCAGCTGCACAGTCAGCTTCCCCCAGCTATTCTTAATCCTTTTCCCTTCTGCGGCCCTCTCCAGGGCTGCTTTTAACCCCTTCAGGGCCGGAGCGGGGTGAGCACCTTGCTATAGTCCCCCAATAGGTAGAATTGAAAGGACAGCCCTGAATTCATCAAATCTGTTCAAGGAATAATCTGCCAATGAATTAATCTGGGGGGCGTGGGGGGGGGAAGCTAAGAAAACCTGCATATATTGGAGATTGCTGCAGAGACTTTAGGGAAAAGAATGAAATCTAGGTTAAAATCCTGCAGAGAAGAACTACTCCAGAGACCACAGAGTTAATTAACTGTAGCTGGATTTTAAAAAGGGATGGGTAGTTGTAAGGCGAGTAATATTTGTTGTTATGTAAGATAAAGATACTCAGTTCATGCCGTGAAGCATTAATTTGATCACTGCAGGGCTCAGGAAAGATCTCTTCTCCTATTCCCTGCCCCACACACATCACTGCACATGTGGCTCGGAGCACAATAGGTAGATTTTAACATATCCTTTGAAGTCTCAGGTATTGGCTACTGCCTCAGGCACAATACTGAACTTGATGGACCCAGTAGTTCTTATGGGGAAGAGAATACTGGAATTAATTGGAGTCCAAGGTTCCAATCCCTGTGACTTTTTAGTGGGCGGTAAGGTTAGGTCCTACGTCTGGTGTGAAAACGTTACACACCGAGTTCTAGATGAAAAGGTGATAGCTTAGGGTTCCGTGTCTCCATTATCTTGCATCACAATGCAGGCTTTCTGATTCTTAGCTTCAAGTAAGAAAATTCCGCAAGTCCCCAGTTAACATGTTATGACAATGTAAATATGCCATGAAAGTAATAGGGGTGGTTTTGATGTGAGTCAGAAACTTGGGCAGTCTCGTAGGGAATCCATAAGTGGATCAGGACTGTAGGGTATGTCTTGGGCTGCACCACGATATACTGAAACCTGAACTACCTCACCACAGTGCAAATGTAAAGTTTCAGACCATCCTGAAGGTCTGGAATATAGATTGAAGCTAAAATAGCCAAGCACTTGGCAGATACCTCCTGGGGATGCTCCCATGCTTGGACAGTCACCAACTTCTAAATTTTGTTCTGCAGCACATAGCCTTTGCCTCATGCCATTGAGCTATCTAGACTGAGATACCTTGCTGCTGTACTGCAGTCAGACATCTTGATGTGTCACCATGTGGTGAAGCTGTATGGGCCCCAAAGGGTTTTCAGGATGCTTTCAGTGTCCTGTCAGGCTATCTGGCAAGAGGCAGGAACAACCAATCGAAACTGGAATCCAGAAAATTGGGAAGGGAGGTGACCCGGTTGTTAAGGCACAGTGAGCATACTTCAAAAGACCAGTCCAGTTTCAAAGAAATTCCTTATTTAAAATTGGGATCTGGTAAAAATCTCTAGAACTGGGATAGACTTTGGGATTGTGCCCATTGTAATTAAATTACAGCAGGTGTTCATAGCACTCTGAAGAATCTGTTCATTTTCAGGCAGATGGAAGAGCAGAATAATTTACGGTTATTTTTACTCTCAGAGAAAATCGCCTTCGCTACTTCCTGTAGGAAACGTTTTGCCTCCTCACTACTGAAGTCGTTCACAAAGGTTTATCTTGGTTTAAAGGCAGCTTCATCTAGTGGATTGACATGAAGTAGGGAGCCAGTAAGCCTTAAATTTAATCCTGACCTTGCCTGCAGACTCGTGGTGTGTGGGCGAGTTGCTCGACCTTTCTGCCTCAGTTTTCTCATAAGTGCTCAAGGGTCGAAGTGACAGGTACCTTAGAAGTATCTTGGCTGGATAGCTAGAGCTGAAAATATTGGGCTAATCACTGTTGCAAACAGTTTGGGAGATTGAGAGGTTACTGTTTCTCCATCTCTTTGAAAAGTATAAAGACCTGTACACATGGTAGGTATTATTATCCACATCAAAATAACATGATGGCTGTCTCTCTACAAATAGCTAGCAATGGGGAATAATTTTCATCAGTGAGGGAGGACTGTGTTGTTTACTATGCCTCCTCACTTCCCTTCTGAGGAAGTATCTATGGCAGCAAACCAGTATCTCTTCAATCCTATCAGTGTATTATAACTTCCCACACTGGCAAACCCACCCTTCGATCACGTACTGCAGTGAGCAGAACAGCTCAATTATTCCTTAAAAATTATTTTGTAACATTAACACTTTCCATTCTATATCACCATCCATTCAAGGATCTCAAGCAATTGCACATATTTATTACAAGTGTTTGCAGAGCACCAGTGCCTACAGGTTACAAAGGGAGGTTGTGGCATCCCTTGGAGGCTTTTAATAGGGGTTTGTCTAACCTGTTATTAGGGATGGTCTCTAGGTATATCTGGTCCTGCCTCAGCATAGGGGGATGGACTAGATCCTTCTAGCTCTGTGCTGCTATGATTCTATCATTGTGATAGCACAGTGCAAATATTAACTTTACAAACACTAAAGTAAGACATATTACAGCCATGTTAGGTATTTTATACCTATTTTACAGACAGGGAATCTGAGGCATAGGTGGTTCAGTGATTTGTCCAGGATTACACAGTAAATCATTGACATAGATGGGAATAGAACGAAGGAGTCCTGCCTCCCTCCCCAAATGGAAAAGTCCCACAGAATTTAATAATGAATACTAATCTTTCTATGGGTTTTCTTAGTCATCCCATAGAATTCTATTGCTGCTTCAAAAACCCTATAGAAAGAATCTCCTTTTCTATTAAATTCTATAGGTTTGTAGTGTTATTTATCGAGTGCCCTATAACATTTCTGTAGAACCCTTTAGTTGCTATTGGTATTAAATGCTAGAGGGCACTTTCATGCTGGCCACTTACCTGCATTAACTACTAGGCCGCACTCCTTCCCCATTGCGAGCAGAAGGTCTAGTTCATTCTGCTGGGAGCAATTTCTTTGATAGGGTGGGTACAACTATTCGTAATATGTTCAAATACAAGAAGAGGAAAATGGAGCAACTGAGCTTTGCAGGATATCTGCCCGTACCATAACGTAGAGCAGTTCCTCTGTGTGACTGTGAAGAATGTTTTAAGGTAATTGATTATTAACAGAGCAGCTCACATATTTGCTGTCAGCTCAAAATTGGTTTTATTTCTAAAATTCTGCTCTCTCTTTTGTTCTGTTGGCGCAACTTGTGTGCCTATGCCATGACCAATGGGACAAATTCTTCTTAAATTAGGGGCCAGCCAACCACTTAAAACCATGTTCATGTTAATTGTGACCATCTGGCCATTTGTGCCACAATGGGAGCCGAGTTCTTTTGAAAACCTGTCCCTCATTTTGGTGCCCAAGTGAAGAAGGCTGAGGAAGGATGGCCCCGTGAGTAGGGTAATCTAGGTCTCAGGAGACCCGAGTGCAGTTCCCTGCTCCATTACTGGTTTCCTGTGAGACACTAAAGCTATGCCTATCACTGTACCACCGCACGGGGTATGCAGAGTATGGAATGCAGAGTGCACCAGAATGCCTTGTGTGGATGTTGCCGGCATGAGCTAAAAGGTACAGTACCTTGTTCATATTACCATAGAGCTCTTTATTAATTGTGTACCTTTTAGTTCATGCCAGCAACGTCCACACAGGGCTCTGCAGTTCATACTCCCATAGTCTGTGCTGCAGCGCAACCTAGACAGGCCCTTAATCTCTCTCTGCCTCAGTTCCCCTCTGTGAAATGGGGATAATAGCACTTCTCTACCTCACAGGGATGTTGTCAGGATAAGTAAAGATTCTGAGGTGCTTAAATACTATGGTAATTGGTGCTATAGGTAGATAGAAGTGGGAGCTGAGCTCTTTTCAAACTTTGGCCCCAATCATTCGAGCAGAGCACTTGAAAATCCGCCCCTGAGCTCTTCTGAAAAGTTTATTGTATAACATTTTGAAATAAACAAGAGCCTGAGAGTTCATCACAGAATCATGGAAATTAGAGATTGGAAGACTTGTTTGATCACTGTACCTGTCTCTCAGCCAAATGCAGAATTGTCCTCTCCAGTGCAGCAGTGGGATAATTCTTGGTTCATTTTAGTATCTATACCGTTTTAATGACAGGGAAGGGGTTTTGGTTAGAGTTGGGGTGGGGCTGGGACTTCATTGCTCTGTTCCCACCTCTGTTGGTGATTTACTCTTTGACCCTGACCAAGTCACTTAACTTCTGCTGCCTCAGTTTACCTCTGTTTTTAAAAAAGCTAATATTTCCCTACCTCACAAGGGTGTTGTGAAGCTTAATTAATTAATATATTAAGACTTGAAAGTCCTCAGGTGAAAGGCACTGTAGAAGTGCTAAGAATTCTTATTAGTATTTGTGGTTCTGGTTTGCTTTCTGTCGAAGGGAAGAGTGGAGTTAGAAAATGCCTTTGTTCTGATGCTGGGAGAAGGAGTCTGAAGTCTGGGTTTTTTTTTTTTTTTTTTTTCCCTTTATGTGTTTCTTTGAAGTTTTTTCTTTCTTTCTTTTCTGGGCACCAGAGTGTGAAGCATCAGGCGTGGTGCTAATCAACAGAGACTGAAGGAGCTGTAAAAATGTTGTTAGTAAGGCTGCTGCCCTAGTTGTCAGTAGCAGCAGACTTATTGGTTTTACAGTAACTGCTGGTTCAGTATGAATTCAGCATTAAAAAGGAGGTGAAACAGCATTATGGAGAACTCCCAGGTGTGTCTGAACTGTGAGTTTTCAGAAGTACTCGACACTGCCTTAACTCTTCTTCCACTGAAGTCAGTGGTTCTCAATGATTTCCGTGGCAGCAGCTAGGCCGATACTGGATGCTTTGGAAAATGCCACCCTTAGGCAGACACAGATATTTTGGTTTTGTGTCTTTTGACCTGCTAATTGATGTGATGGTTGTTGGGGATCCACAGTAACACAGATTTGGAGACCTCTTCAGCAAAGACTTTTGAGAGCATGAGGCTCTGATCAGCTGATTCTGAAGTAGGACAGCATTCTTCTGTCAAGTCAACACATGGATCATGGCTCCTCCATTCTGCTCTTCCCATATGTGCAGAAATCTCATTAACAGGAATGGCATCCGCCTGCATCTAAAATGAGCAGCTCATAGAGTCAAGATCCCCCTGCTGATCTGAGAAGAGAATTTTGCCTTTATTCCCCTCCTGCCTGGAATTTTATTGTGGCATTCTGAAATGCTGACTTCCTGGCACTGTGACATTAGTCTCAAAAGGGCTTCCTTCTGGAGGTAGTACTTCCTGTAACTGACATCATTGCCTGGCTGTTCACATTTTGAATATCAGAGAAGTACACTTATCTCATGAAAGTTGAAAGGCAATGGGTAGATTATGTTAATACTGTACTCAACTTCCACCCACAGTCCCAGAGTAGCGGCTATTTGTTGTAAAATTGTCAGTGGTGAGTTAACAACATTGACATTTTGGATTGCCATCACTAGGTTTCAGTGTCAACGCCCATATGTTATGAATGAGAGCCTTTCCTACCGCTTTAAGAAATATTCTTTCAGTCTCTTTGCAGACTCAGGAAGGCACAGCGTATCAGTTCACCATCATATTTTGTCTTCAACTGTAAAGGCTAGAAGCTTATTTTAAGGAAAGCTTGAAATCTGCTGATGGGGCCTTCAAAGAAGTGTCAACATGGCTGACTGCTGGCAGTCTGACTTATTTAAATTAATCCAGGTCAGGATAAAGGATCCACTGTGACCATATCATTCGTGCCCAAATTGGCTACTGCACATGTGGCAAGCCTGGGTTGGGGCAGGCTGAGTACGCTCACATACTGGTGAGCAGGAGTCAGCCCGTCATGTTTTTGCTCCCACTTTTAGCAAACAGTGACATACAAACATCTCCGTGTGACTTCATCTGAACTGAGGGACGTCTCTTCACATCAGTGGATAGGATGAGATGTCGTCTTTGGCTGGAGTTGCTTGTGGCAGTAACTGAGTTTTAACATTTCACTTTGAGTTTAGTGATGGTAACATTTTGATGCAGAATTCTGGGTTTTTTTTTTGTTTGTTTGTTTTTAACGTGACTTAATTATTTTTTTCTCCCTTCAGTGTATTGCTCAGAAAGGTGATGGCAGGTCTGGAAACTGGAGTCCTCTGTGTATCCACAGAACAGTCTGTTTTGGATTAATTTTGATTAGATTAACCGGGCCAAATTCTTTTTGTCTTATCTTAATCTCGGTTTTTGGGCTACACTGATCACCATGGTATCAGGTTTCAACAGTTACACACGGACTGAATTTGGCCTACTTATATTAAATTAGGTCCTGATCCCTTGTACCCACACCAAATCCCATTGAAGTCAAGCAGTGCATTTGCTGGATCCGGGGCTTAGAATGTAAACTCCTTGGCTCAAGGGCGGTCTTAGCTTAGCTAAAATGTGTGTTAGGCACCTCACACACCTTTAGTGAAAAAGCATTAACAAATACTGTTAACAGGCACCGCATAATTGACATTAGTATGAACCTATCACTTAACAAATAAGGTGGCAGGTTTTATGATGAGCTTGAAGACTTGAAGTCAGCCCACCCACTCCATTTCACATCGGTTACTTAATAGCTATCAAACCATAAAGAATCTCGGTCATGATTAAAGTTGACTGAATACCTGATTTTTTGATTCGGTGGCTGATACGAAAAGTAAAATAAAAACATTTGGTTTTGTTTCAAACCAAAACAGATTTTTTTTGTTTTGGTAATTCTTAACTAAACGAAAAACTTGAAAAAATTAGTTTGAATGGAATAACGGGTTTCAAATGTTGATTCATAACGACATTTCAAAATGAAATGTCAAAAAGGTTCATTTAGAAATTTGTTGAAATATCTACTGATTCCTGCCCCCACCCTCCAGTCAATTTTTTGAGCCAAAACTATTTGCAGAATTTGACCCAAATTCACTAATAGTTTTGGTGCACCAATAAATAAATAAATAAATAAATAAATAAAAATGGTGAATTTTACTGTTTGACAAAAAAAAAAAAAATTCACCCAGCTCTAGTCATTACTGACTTGGTCATGACTAGTGTTGGGACCAAGTGGTTGTTTAATATTAATGATCTAATTCAGGACCATGCTGGTAGCCAGTGCAACCCAGTTTGAAAATGCAATAGAAGCAATGTTGAAATAGCGCAGAGTTTTATTTTTTAGGAGTGGGTTTAATCCACCGAGAATTTTAGAAATGGTTTAATTATATCAGACACTTAAATTGTTCCGATAGATCGTCCAGCTTTCTAGCTTTTCTCGGTTGCAGCTAGAACAGTGATAAACTTTGTCTGCTGCTGTTTTGTTCATATGTCAGCAAAACTTCTTAACCTCTATGATTTGCAATTTGTAATGTAAATTGTGTTTTGACAGCTTTTATATAATACAAGGATAATTCAGTAGCAGTCATTAGTTAGATGCCGTATGAAACCAAAGATGCTTCCCACTCTGGATGCCCGGGTCAGCAATGCTTTGCCCTCTTTTCTATTGGGTGGGTGGCGGGGGGTGTATTTTAGACATACCACAGTATGCATGTGTTGGAGACAGATGAATGTGAAGTTCCTTGCATGGGGTAAAGCCTGGAGTGGTATAAGCTCCCCAACACAGCTGTGCCAGTGCCCCTTTATCCTGAACTCCAACCCCTCTTCTGTCCCAATGTTGGGGCCTCAAAGAGCTCTGCTCAGGGACCTGAATCTTTACCCACAATACCTTCTGTTTCAGTCTTGTCCTCCACAGGCCTGTTAAAGTGTTATTGTCATCAGGGCTGAGACATCTTCTGACTGTCCATTCCAGCTCAGTCCCCTTGCAGCTCTGCTAATGCAACTCAATGCTGATGTATAACAATCCCACCACTTCATCTTCCTTTCTCTCTCTGCACACAGCTATACCTGCATTTTGGCTGAGATCCAAAACTGGAATGTCCCTTCTCTCCCCATCTTTGCCAGTGTACCTCTGCCCTGATCCACAGCATCCATGCTCTTCAAGACTTGGTCCCCTTTCAAGTAGAGTCTGCCAACCGAGCCAAAATTACATAGTGGTTTTGCAGCATAGCCAAAACTCCCTTTAGGGATTGGGAGGAGACGATAAAAGTCATTTTTACTAGGTGGTAACTGGCCATTCTTAGCAGCGAATCCAATGCTGTTGATACATCTTACAAACAAGACTCAATTATATTGAAAACGGGTTTTTTTTTCATGTACAGTATTTTGACAGCAATTAGCTTTCAGTTCTATCATTTTCCCCAAGGAGGAATAATCACTTATGCATGAGAAACTGTTCCATCTTGAGTAGAAGAGAGGGGGATAATGGAAGCATCTTCATCGCTGTGATGAAAGAGTTTGATAACAGGGAGCATTTGAATGCCAGCTTACTTTAACGTCTGTCTCTGCTAGCTAATTTTGATGAATGCATTTCTGTGCTTAGAAGGGGCTTATGGAAAAGTGCAGTAAATTGGCTGAGGAGAGAAGAATAAGCTAGGCACAGTCAGTGAACAAGGGGTACACATCTTGGAAACCCATGACCCAGGGGCGGGCAAACTTTTTGGGTTTCCAAAATTGTTTTGGAGGGCCGGTTCGGGGAGGCTGTGTTTCCTCAAACAACTAGGTGTGGCCCAGCCTCCGCCCCCTATCCAACCCCCCCGCCCCTGGGACTCCTGCCCCATCCACCACCCCCTGCTCCCTGTCCCCTGACGACCCCCAGACCCCCTACCCCTGACTGCCCCCTGCCAGCCCATCCAACCCCACCTCTCCTTTCTGACTTCCCCGGGACCTCTTCCCCATCCAACCCCCCTGTTCCCTGCCCTCTGTCCGCCCCGACCCTATCCACATCCCTGCCCCCTGACCACCTCTCCCCGCCAACTCCCCTGCCCTCTATTCAACCCTCCCTGCCCCCTTAACGCGCTGCCTGGAGCACCAGTGGCTGGCAGTGCTACAGCCGTGCCACCCAGAGCAGCGGGTCAGGCCGCGGCTCTGCAACTGCGCTGCCTGGCCGCCCAGAGCATTGCGCCGGCGGTGCGGCGTGCTGAGGCTGTGGGGGAGGGGCTGGGGTCTAGCCTCCCAGGCCAGGAGCTCAGGAGCTGGTCAGGAGAGTCCTGTGGGCCGGATGTGGCCCGCGGGCTGTAGTTTGCCCACCTCTGCCATGACCTGTTCCTCCCAGGCTACCGTCCTGTGAAATTTGATCAGTTAGCAGAGTTGAGCCTGATCAGAATTTGGCCCAGGAAATTGCAGGGTGTGGCAGGAATGGACATTGGTGAGGTACTAGCTGACAGGCTTCCCCCGAGCCAGCACTTGCCCAGTATCCCAGCATGGCTTTTGGAGGTGCTGCCCTTCAGCTGAGCCATGTCACTCTTGGCACGGCTTAGGGTATATCTACCCTGCAACTGGGTGGTGTAATTCTCAGCTAGAGGAGACATACCTGCGCTAGCTCTGATTAGAGCCAGTGCGCTAAAAATCAAGCATAGCCATGGCTGTCTGAGTGGCAGGAGGGGCTAGCCACCACAAGTATGTACCTGTCTGAGACCCTAGGCACTTGCCAGCTAGCCTCGCCCACCGCTTGCACTGCTGCGGCTACTCTCTTTTTTTAGCACCTCTCCTTGAGCTGGAATTTACTCCTCCAGCTTGAAATGGCCACTGTCCAGTGAGGGTAATTGGTAGTATTTCCTTTAATTCCCCCAGCATCTTTGAGTGTGTCCTGTATGCTTGACATCCTGCTGCTGTGTATGTTATTGATGTATGTTATTAAACAGTTGATGTGTTCTCCTCCAGAAGTGGCTACATTTCATTGGCTGATAAACTGATTCCTGTGCCCATACATGATGCTCTGAGGCCCTTCGGGGTGAGGGGGATATTTAAATGTGAGAATTCTTTACTCATGTTACTCAGTCTGTGAACGTGACCTTTCTTCAATATTCTCCCCCTCCCTCAGTGTTGTGATCTGGGATTCCATGCCAGCCTAGCTCGGACATTCAGGACATACCTGTCTGCTGAATATAACCTAGAAACCTCACGCCATGAGGGCCTGGACATCATTGAGAATGCAGTGGACAACCTGGACGCACGGAGTGACAAGCATACAGTCATGGACATGTGCAACCAGGTCTTCTGCCCTCCGCTGAAGTTTGAATTCCAGCCTCACATGGGGGATGAGGTACTGGACCTGCAGAAAACAGCATCAGCAATCTGGCATAGCCTGAGCTGTGCTAGATTCCTCTCCCCCTTGTCTGTGATCTTTAATCTCTTTCCCACCCTGTTGCCTCTGTGCTTCTCTTCATGCTTCTTTCTTAATAGGCTATTTGGCTCATGTGGTCTACTTTTTTTATCTGCTTATTGCTCGGGTATTTTTTACAAACTCTTTAGAAGGCCTATGATGTGATTCCCACCTGATCAACCCAACTTGAACTCAGACTGCCACTATTTAAATACTTCTTTGTGTATCGTTTTTCAACTGCTATGTGATCAATGCTTTGCTTAGGCCCAGATACAGGGCATTGCCAGTTAGAGATGGGTTGGGGTAGCCAACATTCCTAACATACCAGAAAGAGACCAGCTTGGGGGCGGGGGAGAATGATCTAATTGCTTAAAGTATTCCTATTTGTCCAGTGAATGTTTCAGTCTCCTCTCTCTGGTTTTGTTACTGCCATCAGGTATGTCAGGTGAGCGCCCAACAGCCTGTGCAGACGGAGTTGCTCATGCGATATCACCAGCTGCAGTCTAGACTTGCCACTCTCAAGATAGAGAATGAGGAGGTGAGAGCAATAAGTGGCTTTGATCATTATTCCGGAGGACCGTGCTAATGACTTTACAGTCTGTGCCACATGACCGTAAACATTCTATGCTAGAGCTTTCAGTCAGCTGGAATGTTTGGGTTGGAATCTTTTGCAATGCTGAGGCTTCTAGGGGCTTTTCTGAAGACTCCCACTGACTTCAGTGGACATTGGATCAAGCCCAGTACATAAGAGCTGCTTGATGGCCAATTACTGTGGCCAAAATATGTCATTCTCCCAGTTTGTTTCACAACTACTGTGCTCCCCATTTCTGCAGGTACGAAAAACTCTGGATGCCACTATGCAGACCTTGCAGGACATGCTGACAGTGGAAGATTTTGATGTTTCAGATGCCTTCCAGCATAGTCGCTCCACTGAGTCAGTCAAATCAGCCGCTTCAGAGACCTACATGAGTAAAATAAACATTGCCAAGAGGAGAGCCAACCAACAGGAAACTGAAATGTTCTATTTTACGGTGAGTCTCATCTCAAGTTATATAGGCTACGCAGCATTAATTGGTTGGGTTGTGTCCCATTTAAAATGCTTGTTAGTGAACAGCAAGAGCCAGTTTGGTCTGTTTAAATATTTGTCTTGTGTTTTGTTTGAAATTGAAATGTGTGCTTCTCAGCTGTAGGGAAATGTGCAGGGAAAAATCACGTATCCTTGTGTTACTTTAAAAAAGCAACAACTTGAAAAGCTATCTATGAAAGGAGACTTAAAGAAATGAGCTGGGAGACTCAATAATGGGTAATAGAGCCTTCCACTCCAGTTCGCTGATATGAAACCACCCCTGTCTCACAGTGTTCCTACCTTGGGGTCTATGTGAGATGAGTTTGATGGTCTCTGTTCAATTCCCATAAGACATCACTCTGCAGAACTGTCAGTCCAGCCCACCTACCCTAAGCAAAAATTTACAGGCATGGCTAAATCTCCACTTTCAGATTTCTCTCCTATTGTTCTGTGGAGGGTATGGGATTAGCTCCCTCTGGCCACATAGAACAGGCCTCTCAATAATTTCCCATAACCCAGGGGGTCCACATGCATCCCGGGGAGTCAATAGGAGTCCAAGGCCATCCATGTGGGGAGCCCATGCCTCTCCTTTAACTCTTGGACTTCAGTGTTGTCCTTGCCCAAGAGCCACAGCTTGGCATCTGCCCTGGGGACAAATTTAAGGGTAATATCCACATGGAAAGATGGCTGTAGGAAGATACCCATAACCTGGGGCTGTAGCATCTTTCTGCAGCGAGCTCTGCAGGTTGGGTATGGAGGTGATGTTCATTCTGGCCTGCCCACTTTTCCACTGTGCAGATCCCAGGCCCTGTAGAACAGGCTCATTATTATTTCAATTTCAAATATAAGAGATGACTTCAAGAGAAATGTCCCCTGTTCTCAACAAGGCACAGGTTATTGAAGATGGTTGGTAACATGACATGGCTTGTAGTGTCCCATGGTACATTCACATGTGCAGTAGGGCTTACAACTTCTCTGTGATTATTATTTTATGGGTCCCAGTCAGAGAGTTAGTTGGAATTTTATTTGTAAGGAGGTTTTTTTTTTAAAGGCATTTTGCAAAAGTTGTCATCTCTCTCTCTCTCCCTCTCTCTCTCTCTCTCTTTCATTTTCTGTCCATTTCTCCCCCACTCCTGAGATGTATAAAGTTATTGGCCTCCAAGGCATTATTGGCTATGAGGCAGTTTCTAAATAAAATAGAAAGGTTATGCATTGAATGAGACTAGCTGCTTAGCATAAGTATCTGATCTCCCGAGCCAGGAAGATCTCATGCACTGGGAATTCTCCCTTCCTTATCGCTGTTTGCACAAAGGCAGAGCCCTGTCTCTGGAAGGAAAAGCTCATTGCTTATTGGGGCCATTCCCAGAAGCCTGACAAAAGAAGGCTTTCTTTGAACTGTTTTCTTTGGGGTTCCTTGTGTTCCAAAGCCCTGACCTCAAGCACATGGCATAACACAAAGAATTCTGGGCTAATAAGATCAACAGTACTGCTGTTTGAATAGTGAAAAGTGAAAGAGCAAATTTTAACCCATCCTTGGTTCAGTTTTATGTATGTAACTGTAGTCTGGTTTATTAGAGCCTAACAGACTCTCCTGCTGAATTCCTTTCCAGCAGCCCACAGGCAAAAATGTATATCAATTAGAAAACATTTTCACCAAGAGTCCTTACCCATCTTGTATTTGTGTTTGTGTTTTTTCCCCCCAGAAATTTAAAGAGTATTTGAATGGCAGTAACCTTATCACCAAGCTCCAGGCTAAACATGACTTATTGAAGCAGACTCTTGGAGAAGGTGAGTCCTAGGGTAAAGTCCAGAGAGAAACCTTGCATCTCACATCAAGATTTCAACCCAAACCTTGAACTTTTCAAATCTCACCTGCTACTTTGCTTTCCCTGGGTGAATGCTAGCCTCTACAATTAGCTGCTTCTGCTAAGCTTAACAGAAGACATGCAAAAATATTCTTGACCTGATCACCTTTATTTTTGACTGAGAGTAGACTGTGAATTCAAAATGAAAATGTTCGGCTGCTTTTTTGCTGTTTACACTGCTAGGTGTACTGGGTGCCTCCAAGGATTCAGTCCAGAATTACAGCTATACCCAATCATGCTTTCTCCAGCAGCAACCAATGGGTTAACTGCACAAAATGGGGGGTGGGAGGGAACCCAAACCCAATGGAAGCTATTTTAACAGGGATGCTGTATACTTCACTGTTTTCATTGGCAATTAAAGGGTCATTTTTCAAATACGTGAGGCTTCCAGATTAGGTTTTGTACATTAAACATTTTTATGAGCACTGATATGAATTGAAATGCTTGCAGAAATGTAATTTTTAAATTAAATTCTCTGCAGCACTGGAAATCCAAAGCCAGCTGCAGCAGCAGCTCTGTGCTAAGCATGGAGACTTGGCAGTGAAACTGAGTGGAAACACATAGTGGTTAACCTTCTGGTCTACTTTCACTTTCCAAGAAAGTGAAATGAAGAAACCAAACCAAACAAGACACACGGTGAAAAGTAATTGGAGATTTAAAACCCTTTCACTTTTAATAATCAGGGAGTTATGATGGTGGTACAGTAAAGAAATTTAAGTACATTTATATGATTTTTTTTTTTTAAATCCTGGACAGCGTT
Organism: Chelonia mydas; assembly: GCF_015237465.2. Classification (NCBI taxonomy): domain Eukaryota; kingdom Metazoa; phylum Chordata; order Testudines; family Cheloniidae; genus Chelonia; species Chelonia mydas. Next base: position 17,990,256 of record NC_057853.1, on the reverse strand, counting down.
CCTGAGTCTGTGAAGTGCTGAGCACCTACAACGCTCATTGAGGTCTGCAATTGTTAACGACAAGTGCTGACATCAAGTCAATGTGTGCTGAGGCCCCAGCATCTTCCCTTATGGGAAATCCTACAGATTTCTATAGTTGTGAATATAGAATAGAATAAAAAGAGACTTTTATCCCTGCCCTTATATTCCATTGGATGGTTTAAAAACTCTGTAGACAGGATCTTTATTCTTTAGTCAGTTCAGTAGGTCTTTTAGTAGGAACCTCTATTAAATTCACTAGGACTAGGATAACCCAGGGTAATATGCATTCCGGATGGTCTGTATTATTGAATTACAAACGATTTCACTGCAGTTAATACTTTAGACAGACTAATTTCAGTTAATGTATAAATTCAATTTCTTTAATTGTAGGGACCTGGTCTTTGTGAAAGATTCCACTGGAAGGAAATGTAGCCTCCTGAGAAGCCAATTGGGGTTTCCCAGGAGCACTAATGATATTGTTCAAAAAGGAAGAATTCATTAGCTTTATAAAGGCTTCTGAACTTTAGAACGTAAGGGGACTCCTCATTTCTGATTGGCAGAGGAGATGCTCATGACCCACACATGCCCTCTGTGTTCATTCACGTTCACATGACTACATAAGGACACTGGGAACTTGAAGGGTATCTGCAGGCTGAACAGTAGAGTATTTCAGCTACCCAAGCAATAGGTCTGAACTTAGTCATTGCACTGTGTAAACTGCAGGTTCATCCCCTCCCTGGGGCTTGGCTTTATTTACAAAACAATGAGACCCCATAAAGGTCAGCTCGCACCTTGTCCCCATCCCCAGTCTTGGCTGCTGCTAGAGTTCCTCCTTCAGGACTGATCCAATCCTGCCAGAGAGCCATTTCCACCTGCTTGTATGCAGACAGTCACCTGTCTCAGTGAGTTGGGGAAAACCCACTCAACTCTTTCCCACCTACTTAAAGAGTAGGGTGTTTCATCTACCTGCTAACAGAAGAGGGTGTTTCAGGCAAACATTGTTGGACTATTACAAACCTCTTACACCACCTTGGACTTGTGGTTTACAGTCTGAATCTCTACTCTCTGTGTAAGGGTCTCTGTCATCCCTTAGGTACAGTTTCGTTAGGTTTAAGGCTGCAACTGAACAAAGCTCTTAAGCAGGTGCCAAAGCCTATCCCTATCCCGGATAAGGCTTAAGCACATGCTTTAAGTTAAGTAGCTGCTTAAGTGCTGTCCTGAATAGAGACACTTTTCTCTCATTGATACCTAACACACGGATTTTTAGGTCTATTGGGAACAATATAGATTTTTTGTGTCTTATGCCCAGTTTGCAGAAGACTGAGATGCTTTATAGCCCTGGACAGTTGTTCCACAATGGGAGAGAGGATACTTATTTTTAAAGTTTAAAGAATCAGTGGTCTCCTATCTCATTTTAGTACTACAATACACGTACTGCTGATCTTAATGTAATAAAAAATAATTAGCTTTTGTTGACCTTTATCACAAACATATTTTCTCCTCCAAGTTTATTTAGCTTTAGAACCTACCTTTCCCTTAGATCCTGTGATTTATTGCCTGTAGCATGTTTCTTAAACAGAACTGCATCTAAAGAAAAACATTTTAACATAAGAAAACTGTCATGGACTCATAGGGCTCTATGAAAATACTTTCTTCTCCCAGAATTCTCAGTACTCCGAATAGCTGGATAGCCCACTAACACACTGCAGTAACAGAACAATAACAGTCTGTTTGACATCCTCATTGGGGTAGTCCCATATTTCAACTGAACTTGGGTATGGATCTCATTAGATTTAGTCAATCTCTGCACATTGCCAGGCAGAGCTCCCAGCAGCTGTTTCCAAATTCAGGCTTTGACATTTTGGAGGAGGGAGAGGTAGGTGGAGCAAAGGGTTAGTAGAAATCTGACCATCTGGGCTCTTCCCATAGATCAGATCTTAATGCAGAGAACAGATAATAGTGCTAAGATGATACCATAAATCAGTGGGTAAAATGATTGGACTCCTGATGATGCATTGCTAATCATTGTTCCCTTAACTAGAAACACTATGGCGGTGCTTAGGAGAGAGAACTATAGTTAAGGTTGCAAAGAGTCAGTTAAAACTCCATTTTTTCCTCCTAAGAGCTGTGTGAAAACAGCCACAGGTGTGTCACAAAATTTCACGTGAAAATGCTGAGCATTTCATTCCAAGCTCTCAGGTGATTCCAACATTTAGACTTTCTGCAAAAAGCCCACTCAATGGCCATTTTCACACTGGATATTTAAAATGGCACATTTCAGTGTGACCTGATTTTTATCTGAAGCAAATCTGGCATTTTCAAAACACTATATTTTTGGCTCAAAAGTAGGAAATTACTTGCTTGTAGGGGACCTTAACTTTTGCATTTCCTGACTCTCCTTGATTTTATTGTACCACTTTAGTGTCACATTATTATGGGGTGTAATGTTTTTTTAGAGGAAAACCAGTGGGATTTATCAACAGCTTTTCTACTGGGGGAGAAGGAGAGGTTGGAGTCAAAAATGCCATAGTGGTGGCAGGTCTGGGAAAGGATGGCTGAATGACCAGCTGTCCAGTAGAAGGGAGGTGGAGAGGAGGGCTTTTTCACCATGTTGAGTTTTAGACATATCTAGAAAGATGTGAGAGAGGCAGTCATGGGAGTCTGCACAGCGCAGGAGAGGTTCAGGTGGGAAAAGAGAGTTTTGCGAGTTGTAAGTGTAACCCACTGGTGAGTGTGTGTTACTGGTCCCCCTCTGTGTCCAGTCTGTCGGGGCTATGAGTCTGTTACAGCCCCAACTACAGAGCCTAGGCTTGTTAGCTCAAGCTGTAGCAGCTCATGCTTTTAGCTCTGGAGGTTCCCACTTGAGTTACAGGCTTGATGGCCAAGATGGTGGCCGTCGCACAAGCAGAGATGGTGTTTGAACTTGTGTGATTGAACAGTATCACTCAGGACAATGTGTAGATGGCAGTGAGGAGTCAGTTGAGGTCTGATTCCTGGCAACATTGTAGCAGGGATGTGAACTTGAACGTTTTCTTTTATGTGCCATACGAAATAAAGGAGAAATCAGCTTTCCAGGCCTTCGCAGAAAGGCACAAACAGCATGCGAAATTAGTTTACAATTTATCTGTGGAATGACATAAACTTATAAAAATGAATAGATCTTATCAGTGATATGCTGCCATTTATATAAAATCCGAGGACTATAAATACATGAAGGGAATTAGAATATTGACAGCCAGAATAGAGTCTGCCTGGATATGATTAGATGGTCTTTTATCTCTTAGGAAAAGCTGAGCTACTGAATACTTCGCTGTATTAAGATGCTGTTAGTGGCCCTCCATGAGGCAGTGGGATAATCTTAGCTCACTCCCCAGGGGCAACAGTCCTTATCAAGATACTGCTTTCCTATTTGGTTTGGTATAATAATCAGACACAAGGATCAGATCCTCGGCTGGTGTAAATCGGTGTAGTTGCACTGGTAGCAATGGACCTGCACTGATTTACACCACCTGAGGACCTGGTTGGTTTTTATGAGAGGCAAGAAGACACAAAATACTATCTCGAGGCTCAGTCCTGCAAATAAGCCATTGACATCAGTGGATGGTGAGGGGATTCCGTCGCTCACAGGTTAGGGCCCTTGACTTGTAAAACTTCTTTCAGTGGAGGAGTTGTTAGTGGGGTAACATAGCAACAAGCTAGAAATCTTCTGTACCATACAGAACTGACAGCTTAAATATCGTGTGTGTGTGTGTGTGTGTGTAAAAACAACCCACATCCTAGGCACTGATGTGAAAATGAGATGGAAATTCATGTGCAATTTTTCTTTCTAGGTGAAAGAGCTGAATGTGGCACAACCAGGTAAGAAGGGTTTCGTCTGCTTTACCCGCTTGGGGAGGGGGCTGGCTCACTTTTTCCAAGGGACGAGACTCAGGGAAAATGTGGTTTGATTCGTTAGTTATTGACACAGCACACTGGGTTTCAAATGTAGCTCTATACTCCAGCTGCCCTGTGCTGGGCTATGCCCTGCGACAGGGGAGAGGCTGAAACCCAGCTCCCCACATCAGCGGCCTGCTCCTCTGCTGCATTGTCTAAGTGGATTAATTAGAATGATGACAAACAGGCCCTTGTTTTGCTGCAGTGTAATTTCCATCTGACTAGCTCTGAAGTGCCTGGAAGTGCTGTGTCAGCACGGTGCATTGCAGTGTCTCGATAAATGTATCTGAAGTTGTGCTGTATTCATAGCCAGCCTTAGGATTGCACAACACATGGGTGTCAACCCTCCCAGCCCTGTCTCCAGCCCCCCCCAAGTCGATCCACTGTTCAAGCAAGGGCAGGACATGCTGCATGGGACTCCAGGTGACGCTGGGGTGACCACCCAGATCCAGCCCTTGTAACTGGTGGTATGGAAAACGCTGGTACTTCCCCATCCAAATAAATTGGTTAGTCTCTAAGGTGCCACAAGTCCTCCTTTTCTTTTTGCGAATACAGACTAACACGGCTGCTACTCTGAAACCCATCCAAATGAAGCAATTGATGGAGCTGAGAGTAGATGTAGGAGGGAGGGGCCTTTACTATTGCATTTTCCAACTGCTTGGTACACACAGCCATTAAGCTCAGCTTTAGCAGCTTGCTATGAATTTGTAGGATTTATAACAATAGGATGTGTGTCAGTGGTGCTGCCAAACCCCTCTCCATAGCTCGTAGAAACCCCTCATCATCTGTTTATAGCCCTGTTTCGGTTTTTCATAAAGTTTTCAATACCAGCAGAAACATTTGATCTTATAAATGCTGAAACATGCTGGCTGCTGTGGCTGCATTTCCAGACAGGAAAACAGCTCCACTAGTGCTCTGTGGAGCTCTCTCTTCAGCAAGCTATTCGGAAATGGAGGCATACTGCTGGAATTAACATGCCTTAGAACGTCAGCAAGGCTGAGAACTGACCAGGATTCTAAACAGAGGTGGCCGGGGCCAATCACACGAGAACACAGAGATTCCTTTCTCCCCTAGGCAGGAATAACCCATGGCGGGGACTGGAAGCTCTGTGAATTTGAGGAATCCTTACATCAGGGTTATCTGGGTTTGCCCTGCTGTGTAAGAGGTACATGGCTCAACTTCCCAACCTGCATATCTCCCAATGTCCAGTGGAGGCAAGAGGCATCTGCTCAACTCCCTGCTCACCCACTTGTCGCAGGCCCTGGATAGCTGATTCTTCAAGAGTCATGCTTCCAGATCCTTCCCGGGTTCTTCCAAGGCTATCAGCTACCCCAGGAGCCACTGATCACCTACTTACTGGTCCTAGTTGGAGCCATAGTTGGCTGATCGCAGGCAGAGCGATAAAGCCAATTGTTGTGTACAGCATTGTCTCTAATGATGCCATGTTCCAGCCCAGACGGGATTGCATTTCAGTGGTGGCAGTACAGTCCTCAAGGTGCTTTGTGATCCTTTGGATGAAAAGGTGCTTTTAGTAAAGGACTGATTGATTGGTGAAGGGCCACCAGAGTAACTAAAGGAAGACTAAAAACTGTACCTAGACTTTGCTCTTAAGGAGCTTCCTTATCTGGGGTGGAAGCGACTGGGACAGTATCACAGGCCAAAATAATCAGGGGAACGAATAACAAAGAGTGATGAGTGAGGGATGACAACACAGCACTCTGCTTCTTTTGTTGTTTTTGTCCCTGAATTTACTTGTGTATCACATAAACAAACAAATGAGAAAAATCTCCTCCTCCTCTGATGTAGCACTATATGCACTGTCAGAATGGCCTTCCGACTAAATCCAGCTGGAGGCCAGAATGCCACAATCTTTTTCCTTCAGGGCCTCACCCAGCTAGAGGAAATCATAGAGCAACAAACCTCCTCGGTCTCTTTGGTTTATATCACAGTCATCTAACTGAGAATCGGATGGGCTCTTCACTGCACTGTCATGATTTCTGCTCCTGAATTGTCAGTTGAAGGAATGGCTATAAGCAGCAAAAGTGCCTGCAGTCAAATTGTTTCTTTTAATTGAAGGCACCTGATTTATGTGTCAGCGGCTCATGACTCTGTCACCTTTTAACAGATAGAGTTGTTTGTAAATTGTTCTTGTCAGTTCAGCTCAAGTCTCTGAGAACTTTTGCAGGAAGGCCCTTTGCACTGATTTTAGCCAGACTCATTAAAATCCCCTGCTGTGATGTGTTAACAATACAAACATCCATAACATTTTGTGGCGGTGAGGATGAAGGTAGAGTGGAATCATGACAGTAGGACTTCATGCCATTTTTCTCCTTCACGGTCTAGATATTTGAGTTCTGTAGACTTGAATTTTAGAAGATATAGTCACGTTCTGAATAATGTCAATGAGAACCAACCGGCTAAATTTCTACCCAAGGCACTGAAATAACCTTCTGTGCTTTCATGGACTACATGTCCAGGAGTGTTGAGCACAATCTCCAGTGAAGTCAGATGGGGCTGCAGGAGCTCATTGCCTCTGAAAATCATGTCCAAACACCAGCAGCTCACAGGGCAGAAGCTAGCATCACTTGCCAGCCATTCCAACTATAAAGGCAGTGGGCCCAATTCCGCTCCTAAATAACTGTATTGTCTTCATGGAGTTGCTCATAACTGCCCTAGTGTAAGAGGCAGCGTGGTCCAGTGGATGGGGCGCTTGCCTGGGACTCGGGAGACCTGGCGCCTGTTGTAAGTTCTCTGCTCTGTGACTTGGGTGAGTCACTTTTATGTGCCTGTTTCCTCTCTCGCCCTTTGTATATTTTTGACTAGTAAGTTTTCAGGTCAGGGACTGTCTTTTACTCCGTGTTTTTACAGTGCCTGGAATAATGGGTGCTGCTCTCTGTTGGGATCTGTAAGCACTACTGTGATTCCAGCAGTAATAGTAAGTGTAAGACCAGAATCAGGCCCAATAGTTGCTTCACTTCAGATTCCTCCTTCATATACCGGCCCCTTAGGATGTCCTGACACTTCCCTGCTGGCTATCAGACACTCCCTTTACTTGACCATTGTGGACTTGAACTATGGTACTTTTTGTGATTTATTTTAAAACAAATCTCACTGTATAGAAGAACCCACTGGGAATTTGAAACAAAGGGAATTCATTGCGACAAAGACAGAGCCCTAAATATGGGGTTTTTTAATCATTTCTCCCGCCCCACACACCATTCCATACTCAATTTGGTTTGTTGCCAAAGGGTTGTATAGAGGCTGGGTTGTGCGCTTCAGCCTGTTACTGCTATGTTGTGCATGAGTGCTGGCCTCTGCAGGGTTGCATGGGGTGGCTGGAGGCTGTCCTGACTTTAAAATTTAAAAACTACATTGAAGCATCAATTTTGAAGGAAACAAAATGACAAAACCCAGTAATTTGGACCTGCATTTTTTTTTCTTACAGCTATTTGCAAATTTTGGTCCTAAGCTCCCCAGCCTAGACAATGTCCCTATGAATATTTGTAACTGTAATATTACAAATAAAAGTTAGCTGTGGGTTCTTTGGAGGTGCCATCACTTTCCTCCTAATTGCTGAGTTCCCAGCACTAGGATGAGATCTGTTTGGGAATAAACAGTTTTGCCCCCAGTGTTTTCCGTAGGTTAGCATTGGTGTAATTGGGGGATTGGATTGAACTTTGCAGCTGCTCTGAGAGCTCTCTCAGCAGGACAGTGCGATGAACCGGCATAAGTGGCAGGAAAATATTAAAAACCTAGCACAGGACCAACACTGGCCTTTACTTTTGTAAAAATGTTATCCCTGCTTCTAGCCCAAATGCCAAGCAGGGACTGTGATACATGTCCTCTCACAAAGTGAAAAACAAACCACAGCTTATCAGAGGTAATAGACAATATCTTGACCAGAAATATTAAGCAGCTGTATTATTTTCTGGCATGGAGGTGACCGGTTCTGTGTGTGGCAGGAGAAGAAAATTCCTAATAGTCCATCATTTATTCAGATCCTGGTGCGCAGCTTTTAATTTCCTGAGAGGGGTGTGTCTTACGATGAACCACTAGTAGCTAGTCAGCGTTGTGCATTGTGCCTTTTAGCGACATCCTGTTCGAGCTGTCTAGTTGCAGCTACTCTGCTGGTGATCATATCATGGGGCATTGCTGGACTACTCTGGGAGATCGTGGAGGGTAATGGGCTGCCAGTTTATAATTGTTAGCTATTCCTATTATAAAGATGCATTCTTATTGCTAAATTACATAAAGCTGACCAGGCGTTAGGTGACCTACAGGCCAGTGGGAAGACACAGTCCCTGCCTTCAGCAGCTTACAGTGTAAGGCCCCGATTTTTTGCAATGAGTTGTCCGCAGAAAGGCTCTCCCACACATGCTTTCCTGGAGCTGTGCGTGGGCACAGCAAGCCACCATGCATGGAGCTCCTCCCAAGATTGAGGCCTAAACCATACATCCAAGATCTGTCAGCACACACAAGGATCTCCCCCTCCAGACACTTAGCTAGGGCTTTGAAATAATCAAGCGTCTGCCCTAGAAAAACCTATGTGAGGTTTTACGCTGAGCCCTGGCTCGGGACATTGAGAGTATAGTCAGTGCTGTGTGGATTCCCATACAATGTGGGCGTAATCAATAAAGTGCCTCAGTGCCTTGATTTAAGTGGGGATGCAGCATCAAGCTTGGTAGGAAGATGCCAGCGCGGGGAATAGCTACAGCATCTGTTTAGAGCCAATGCACTAGTCTTTACAGAGGGTTCCCCATTCCCCCCGCCCGCCACAGCCTTTGAGATCTTTCCCTGTCAATGTATTTATGTTGGTGTTTTGATTTCTTTTGTTCCATTTCTCCCAGGCCCCCATGTCTTCCCCCTAAACCACAGAAAATGAGGAGACCTAGGCCTCTCTCAGTCTATAATCATAAACTCTTTAACGGCAATATGGAAACGTTCATTAAGGTACTTGCTGGCTGACAGTGAGAGTCTATGAACGCTATGAATGTAATGGTGGTTTTTCTATCCTAATTGCTAACTCATTTCCTCTTTTGGACCTGGTCCTTCCTATCCACTGTGCACACTGTTAACATGGCTAGTATGCTCTCTGCCTCAGTGAAGATTTCCATCCATATCTGTTTTCACCCATGGTGCATTCATTACATTACTTGTCACGCTACTGTCCACACCAACTGAGAGGGATGAGATAATGGTAATGACCCTTGTGGTACAGTGTGGAGTCACCATGTCATTCTTGCCTGTCAGCAGGTTAATTGCAATGTGCCATATCTTATCACAACAGGCATAGCTGTGTTGGCTTTCTAAGTTGCTGTTATATGAACACCCTGGAAGTAAACAGCATCACTCCCACCTGTCATAGAAAGAGACTTGCAGAAGATCAAGCAGCAAAAAATAAAGAAAATCCCCAAAGATCCTGGTGTTCCACTGTTCGGGGCCCTTTGTGTCTGGGGAAGGAAAGATAGCACAAAAGGCAGCTATATATATATTATAAAAACACCTAGACTTTTATTTTTAAGAGGAGTGTTGAGCAGGGGTGAAGCAACCTCACAAGAAAATATTGTCCTTTGAGGAGGATTCCCTGAGCAATGGCTGATTAGAAACTTTAAAAAAAATCGGAACATTTTATCTCCTGTTTTCATGGCTGCAGGCGGAGAGAAAATGATTCAGAAACTCTCACAAATCTTCTCCCTGTTGTAGAGAATGTTAGCAAAGCAGACTTCTGCTGAAATGTTTTGTTTAGAGGGGGCTGAATGGGAGGATTACATATTCTATGCTTTTCTTAACTCTCCCCCCAAAAACAAAACAAAAACTAGTCAGTTAGAGTCAATGCCAGTGTGGATAGGTTCTGATGCCCTCCAGTCAAATCCAGCACTGGCAGAGCGGATGAGCCTCCCCTTGTAAGGTGTTTTACTCTAACACAGGCTGGGGAATGGAAGAACGGCTCTCATAGAAGTAATGCGCTTATGTCACCATAGACCCTGCATCAGCAGTCCATCCTTATTCAGCAAAGCACTCAAGCTGGTGCTTACTTTCAGTCGTGTGCTTAAATGCTTTGTGAACTGGGGACTGTAGAAAACAAAAACTATAAGCAACACATGGGAGAAGACTGTCAACGTCTCCCTTTTATTACTCTTCCATTACAGGAGCAAACTGTTTCTTGAAGAGCCCTAGTGGCTTTGGCTCAGTGGCCTGTGACACTCTTTGGAAAGATCTAACTTGCTCTGGCAGTTGGCACAGTGTACATCTCTGATAATTTTTTGGATCAGATTGTTTTTAAATTACAACGGTATCAATCCAGATTAATTTGGCTGATACCAGTGAAACTAGGAGCAGAATGTGACTCTTTATTATGCATATAACTCAGGATCCACTTGGCCCATTCAGTCTTAATAAACCGTGTAGTATAAGAATAATAGTACAGATCTTTGAAGAGACCTTCAAAGTCTTTCCCCTGTATTCCCCAAGGGTTAATCTAATTGTCTAACTACTGATCCTCCAAAATCTAATCCTGCAGTACATTCTGTTTATGAAGGGATGAGAGCTCCTTTGCTGCAGACGTTTCAGCCGAGACTGGAAAGAGCATGAGAGAAAATATGGTAGTGAACAGCACTGAGAAAAGCCTGGATTAGACGAACTAATGGGCCTTTTCCATCCCTGTTTTAGATTATTCTATTATGCTATTTTAGTGCAGCCATAAACCTAAAGGCAGTGTTTTCAAATTGGGAAGCGCATTGTCACAAATAATATACAGTCCAGACATACAAAGCTGTTAATCTTTTAATACTTGTAATTTTTCCATTCTTAAATTGATTTTTAAAAAGGCAATATTGATTAAAGTCCAGCCTGTTAAATATTGTTCTGGAGTAATTAGCTGCACTGGAAACCTATCTGAAGGGACTAGTGTCCTACATAATAAGGAGAGTCCTGTGGGAAACCATTGTTCACGTATTTACAATCCTAGGGATTTCTGCACCAGATCAGACCCACAGTCCATCTAGTCCTGAACCTTGTGCCTGACAAAGGCTGGTACCAGATGTGTCTGCATAAAACCCCCCATAATGGACAATTATGGAAGTTCCTAGCAAACCCAGGGCAGTTAGTGATTAACAGATGCCTTGAACACAAGGGTTTTCTGTTCCCAGGAATTCTCTGTTCCCTTCTTTTTGAGAAGCCAGGGCACCACACTTCCCTCTGAACACCTGTGGGATGTGGATAAAAAATAGAAGCCCACTTTGAATACAGGGATGGGTGGGAGGCACTGGGCAGTTCAGTAGTGGAAAGGTAGAAGGAGGAGGAATGGCACAAATCTGGCAAGAGGCTTCTGAATTCTTGACAATCACTGAGGCTCAGACACTGCATACTAAGCAGGTTTTGGGGGGTGAGGGTGGAGGCAAGTTGGGGGCTTGAACTGGATCTTTCTAAGCTGCCATTGCATTTGAGCTTTCATGGCCTCCAGAAGATATGCTTACTTTAACTGATCTTATTCTTGCTTAATCTTTTCTTTTTCTCCTGCTCTGCTGCTTTTTTATGTTATCAGAGGAAGAAGGAATGCTCGAACAAGGAACCAGGTATTTACTAGAGGGCCTCCTTTCCGAAACCCAACTAAATCGACGTGAGGGATGCATTTGTATCCCTACTGTAAAAATGTCCACTTCTAAAGCCCAGCCTACCTGCAAACCTCCCCCAAGTCTATTGGGGGTCCTCTGAGAAGTGGCTTAAATACGAGAACAAAAGCCAAGGTTCATTCTAGTGTGAGGCCCCTATTTAGGTCCATAGTTAATGCATTTCACGCATTTTTTTTTTTTTGTGACTTCTGTGACAACGGGTTTTTTTTAGACTAAAATATTCTTTAAATTCTGTAACCAGAAGCCTGTTTTATCAGACAGGTAAAATGCAAATCTTGATCTGGCTTATAATGACGTCTTTGAAACGGAGTAGCTGTGATCCAGTTGCATTTGTCCCTTACGTTTTGTTTTTCAGTCAGCCATATAAGGAGAATTAGCTTTTCGCCCACATTAATAGAGTCCTTTTCCATGAATGATTGACTTCACACAAGTGTACTCAGCACTGTTTGATGGCTTGATGTTTTAGCACCTCCTTTTCTTGCTTATTCTCTTACTAAACTCAATGGCGCTCATCTTCAAACCTGAGTTTTTGCAATCTTTACTTGAATAAGCTTCCAATATGTTGTTGTCAGCAAGCTAATAAGCTCTTAATTCTTTATTGAATTAAATTTTTTTTTAGGATTCAGGACAGGCTATCCCACTTGTAGTTGAAAGCTGCATCCGATACATCAATTTATATGGTAAGCGAATTCCTCATTTGCTGATAGCTACAATGAAGGCTGTTGTTTAAAAGAAATCAAGTATTTGCAGTTAATGATGAAAGATAATGGAGGAGCCAGCTGCCTTGACCAATTGTATGGATGTGAGTTATAATGATATAAACTATGATGTAATATTGTATAAATGAAAAATATATGGGCCCTATATGGGTTTACTTGGGGTTAAATTGTTCACTTGGACCCTGATTCAATGGGAGCTGGTTGCAGTATTTGATCTAGGGGGGTTGGAATAGAAAAGGCAAAGCAGAAATAAAATCTTAATATGGTATCCCCTGCCTCTCCCTTTCTTCCACAAAGAGACAAATGTAGCCCATGCAGAGCTCATCAGTTTCTTTAGCAGCAAAACCAAAAACCAGTGGAGGCTCCTTGGGGGATGCTTTGCCTGGCATGTTTCAAGTCGGACACAGTGCAGTCTGTATAAGTCACTGCACGCTGGCTCTGGGCTGCCCTTTACCTGTCAGTTTTGCCTCTCGTCTTTCAGATCGCACCTGCCCCTACTTCAAATTCTTTTTTCATTGCAAGTGTTTGTGTTACTAGGGAAGGTTGCGGTTGAGGGGAGCCCATGGGGCTCTTTTCTGGTTGAGATTTTGACAAGCCAGGGCAGGAAGGTTTAACATCAGCTCTTAATGGCCATGTCTGTATAATGCTGTGTGTTGCCCAGTGTGGAAAATACAGACTTCTGCAATGTTTCTTTCTATGGGCGAAATGTAGGCTTTCTGGAGCATGAGAGTTGGTTCTGACTTTTTTTTTTATCTGTTTAATAATTTGGGGGTAATGGGTGGGTCCATCTGCTTTTACTTTCCCCGGGTATTGTTCTTTACCAGATTCTGTGGAATTTGGCATATTAACCCCCATCAGATTCCAGCAAAACAGCAGAACAAAACAACTGAAATTCCACATTTGGATGTTGGTTTCAACACACTGGAACAAATCTCTCTTCCTTCCTTCCTTCCTTCTAGGTCTTCAGCAACAGGGTATTTTTAGAGTTCCTGGATCTCAGGTTGAAGTCAATGATATCAAGAATTCATTTGAAAGAGGTATGTGAGTAGCTTGTGGACCTGCCAAGGAACATTGATGCAGCTAAAAGTGTGATTTCTTGGACCTCTCCTCCTGTCCATCAAGGAGGCAGAGATTAAGGGTGGATTTAACTCCTCCCCTAAGGGCTTTAGAAAATCACACCCCAATGGCCTTTAGACAGCATACCATTTCCTGGATAACAGAAAACGGGGATGATGAGGCCCTCTTCTTGTCCCTCTGTGCTTGATGGGGCCAATGCAAAATTGTGTACGTTAGCTACCTTTTATCACTCTTATACATAGGGAAAAGACTGACAAACTTCACAAAGGCTCATCTTAACTCATAACACAGGGAGTAAATGTAAAATTGACCTCCAGATGACATAGTTTATTAAAAATTAATAACCATGAGCCTCAGCCTGGCCAAAAACACCCAGACATGTAAGGGTTGCGGGATTGGGCCTTATATTTATATAAAAATTGATCTGGGTGAAATTGAATGGCCTGTGTTAGACAGGAGGTCAGATTAGATGGTCAATTTGGGCCATAGAATCCGTGACTCCATAAATACTTTAAAATAGCTGTTGGTGGCTCGGAAAGGTTGTGAGCACATGACCACCATTGAAGGTTCCAGCTAGGGTTTTCCAAGCCAATCAGGGGACTTGGTTGCCCAATTATCATTCATTTTAATAGGAACTGGGCATCCAAATCCCTTAGGCACCTTTGAAAATCTCCACCTACAGGCTTATCACCATACAATGCACTTGTTGAGCTGGCCAGTACTATTCCATTGATTTCAGTGTAACACAGGTGAACTGGGACATGATTGCGTCATCCAGCAGGTCCCGTCTTTTGATGCTGTCCCGTACCACTGTGTCTTTCTACCTTGAGTTGTCTGACACACTGAATGCAAAAGATGTATTGGGCTGAAAACTATGAAAGAGAACCAAATAACACCACTAACCTTCAGGAATATTTTAAAACTCACACTGTGACAATTACCCGCATCCCCCTGATTACCATAGGCTGGGCTATAGAATGTCTTGGCATGATGCTGCTTAACACAATATCTTATTAAGTCATTGATGTGCTGGGAAACTACATAGTATTGCCATTGCACGTGTTGCTTTTTTTTTATCAATGCAGAGCTTTTGGTTTTCCAATTCTAGTTAGCTGAGTGGTGCTTGCTGCCTAATTCAGCTAGGAAAGAATGCTGGAAATAAATCTTTTGTGTGTTCAGGTGAAGACCCTCTCGCTGACGATCAAAATGAACGTGATATTAATTCGGTTGCTGGGGTCTTAAAGCTCTATTTCCGAGGACTGGAAAACCCACTCTTTCCTAAGGAAAGGTTTCAAGATTTGATATCTACTATAAGTAAGTACCAGCAGTGAGACATAGGTAGGTTCCTTAGATTTTGCAGCTACAAGACAGTATCTTCCATTAAACAGAGAAGCAGCGGTAGATAAGCCCATCAGTACAGATAAGCATCAAAACCGCTTCTGAACCTCTTCTGTCTACAAAAATTGGGTTCAAACAGCCACAAGAGACCAGTCTTTCTCATGGTATTTGACCATTTGCATTTCACATCCCAAACAAATCTGGAAAGTGCTGAGGGTCGTGAATGGTGGGGGTTGGGTTGTTTCAGATACCTTGAACCTTACAAAGTTTTTGGGTTTGAATTTCAGGGTGAAGGTTCAGGTTGATTGTTTTTCTTCTCAAAACATTCCACCCTGCTCTTCTCAAACTAATGAACCCAGGGGGAAAAAACTCTGATTTCCCAGACTTAATTATATTTCTCCCAGTACCTCCTGGTTGCAGTGAATATGTATTGCCAAGTGATGGACTCTCTTAGTGCCCTGGAGGGAAAGGGCAACTGGTGGGATGAACCTGCAGTTTTAGAAATGACAGGGGAGCTTGGTGTGCATTTGTGTGTAAAATGCTTGCTCTTAGTTTTATTTTGCAAAAGAAATATCCAGAATTTATAGACTTCAGCCCTAGTCACAAAGCACCTGTCGAAGTATGTGAATAGTTCTAATAGGAGTATTCACTTGCTTAATGATAAGCACACATTTAAGTGCTTTGCTTAATCAAGGCCTTTACTGCTCATGTCTAATCTTTCACCTCAATGTTAGTGTACAAAAATGCTAAAGATTCAGCAGAACCTGAAGAAATGGGTTAAACCTAAGGGTGGGTGACATTCAAATTGGCCTGTTTCTAGTAAGATGTGCCTAAGGTATGCTCATTTTTTCAGTGACATAGGCTTGTGTCAGTAGGCTTAGAAAATTCATTGCCTCATATTTTTGTTGTATAAAATCACCATTCCTGTCAAAATGTTACATACAGCAAAGTCTGTGACGCAGAGGGTGTATGTGTGCAAGCATCCCACACAATGGAAGCGATTTCCACTAACAGTTTCACAAAATGAAAGTGCTGAATTTTGCACGGTTCTAGCATTCACGCCCCTGACACAGGCTGCCTCTTACAAAGACAGTCGCAAGCAAGGCTGCAAAAGGCTTGAACCAGCCCCCGCTCAAGTCCATAGGCGTGAATGGGCATTGGATCTGGCCCAAGGTCCCAATTCAAAAAGGTAGGTACGTGTATGCTTAACCTTAAACACATGAATATTCCCACAGGAGTTAAGGTGACTACTTACGTTCTTAAAAGTTAGGCATGCACTTAAGTACTTGCTGAATTTGGGCCAGTTAGCAGAATTATAAGAGCCTTTGGGAGTGATTCCTAGTATACATCAGTGGTTAATTTTCTGGTTCCTTTTCTTGGTGTTTCCTTTTCTTTTCTTCTTCCTTATCCCCCTTTTTTAAAAAAATCGGTTTTATAGCTTTTCTTCTCCTCTTTCCTACCTTTCTTTTACAGCAAGTGCTGCTGATGGTACATGGATACTAAATGTCTTCCTTTTTTCTGTCCAATAAATGTGTGCTATATAATGTCTCTCTCAACCTAAATGGGTTGGGAAAACATCTACATCTGAAAACCACTCAAAAACAAAATGCTGTAAAATGATCAAGCCTTGTACTTACTGTTCTGGCCCACGAGCTTACTAAGGCAGAAAGGTTGACTCAGCCGAGAAGTCTCTCTGGACTCTCTACTGCAGTAAAACAGAAAGCCTGTTTGATTTCCCTTGGCTCATGCTAAACTATTCTGAGTGACTTTTTGCAGCAGGTGGCATTGCACATGTCATAGGGCCTTTGAATGCCCCGGAAGGCTGCAGTGCCATATAACTCACTGTTTATGTGATATGAGAGTGTCTTCCTTCCTTAACATATGAGAGGCTGCCTGTCACTTTTGCTCAGCTGGGAGCTGAGAGTTTACATGGAAACCTTTCTCAAATGCACATGCCGAGGAAATGGACAGAAAAGGAATTCTGATTCTAGAGGGTCACAATTCACTGGTGTGCCCCAGTTATAAAGGGATGCAGGTATGATTACATCCATTAAAACCTCTCTGTTACAGCTGGTTGAAATATTTTTTATTAATGAACATTTTGAAATTTGCTGAGAGGGTTTTGTTCCACTGGGTTTCAATATAAATCATTCGTCATTGTCATCTTGTTTGGATTAAAAAATTCTTTTATTTTTAAATTTTTAAAAAAATTTAATTTAAATCAGCCCCATCCTTAAGCAAAACCAAAACAACAAACACTGACCACCGCAAATGATGATAAATAAAGAATAAAATAATATTTTCTTCAAAGAATGGAAAACTTTGAGAAAATCAAAATGTTTTCTGCAGTATTTCCATGTTTGAAATCTGGCCAGTAGTCACTGAAAAGCGTTTGAACAAAAAATATTGACCAGCTGTGTGCAGTCTGTGTGTTTCAGTGTGATAAGCAAACTTCAGCAAGGTTCACAGTTTGACTAAGCACCCGAACATCAGGCAATTCATTTAGGGTACATCTACGGAGCCTGCGGCAATGAGCCTCCCAGCTTGGATCGACAGACTCGAGCTCATGGGCTTGCATTACTGCGCTAAAATTAGTGGTGTAGATGTTGCGGCTTGGGCTGTTTTTAGAGTGCTAGCGCAAGCCTTGCTAACCTGAGACAACTGAGGTTCACTGCTGTGGCTGTGTAAAACATACCCCTCGAGTATTAATCTCTCTTGGATCATCCAGCTTGGACAGGGAATTTCCTAAGAGTGCCTGTTCTCACAAAATCTTTGGTATTGATTGCTTCTGTTTGGATCAGAAATGCCCTGGAACTCACTTTTCTTGTACCATTTTAGACAGAACCTGGGACAGCAGAGGCACCCAATTTAAAAAAAAAAAAGGGGGTGGGGTGGGGGGAATATGGGATAAGCTAATTAAACTGTCACCTTGAGTAAAGGCTCTGCTCAGGTTCAGTCTGGTTCTGTGGTTGGGCCATGGAAAAGTGCTTTAGCTGCAGTGAAGGTTCAGGGAATAGCGTGGGTCATATGTAAACCAGTGCGCTCATCTGTATTCCCAACACTGTGCTCACACTACGTCCCTGAAGCCACACTTCATAAAGAAATAGATCAGCTTCGAATACAGTATGTTAGCTTTGATGGTGTGCATAGAGGGATAAATTCTGTCCTGAGTTAGTGTACTCAGGCAAAACTCTCATTTGAGGTCGATGGGAGTTTGACGTGAGTAAAAACAGAGCAAGGACTGAGTGAAAGACTAAGGGCTTGTCTACACTTGAAATGCTACTACAGCAGCACCACCGCAGCTCTTCAGCGTAGACACTACCTACGCCGATGGGAGGAGTTTTCAAGCTGGTATAGATAAGCCACTTCCCCAGGAGGCGATAGCTAGGTCAACAGATCTAATGTTGACCTCGGGCTGTCTACACTGAGCATTAGGCCAGTTTAACTACGGCATTCAGGGATGTGAATTTTTCACACCCCATAGGTGATACAGATAAGCCGACTTAATTTTCTAGTGTAGACCAAGCTTAAGTAAGGACCTCAGGATTAGGCCCATAAAGCAGTAAAGAAAATTAAAACAGAAGTAGGATAGGAAAGCTGAAGAACTTTTGTTATCAAATCCTTTGGAAAATGGCAGTAGCTGTTTAGGGATCAAATGTATAAATACTGGTAATAAAGATGTAGCCATGGAAATAACTAGTTTCACTTAGATGCAGAATTTAATGCATGCGCTGAATTTCTCCATTCAAATTCTACATTTACAGGCATAAATGGGCATTTGTACACACAGAGCTGCACAATTTTGGTAGACATGTTTCTATGTTTGGTCGTTAGTGTTGTCATATAAATCAGATCTGTCTGGAAACACAAAGTTTTTTCCCCCTTACATGTCAGGCTATTAGATCTGGATAAAAGTCCATGCTTTACTATGTTGTTTAGCCACTAGAACCCTTCAGGCAAGTGCCTGACCATATAACTCTACCATGTATTCTTGTGTTCCAGAAATGGAGAACCCTGCAGAAAGAGTGCACCAGATCCAGCAAATCATCATTACTCTGCCCCGAGCCGTCATTGTTGTCATGAGATACCTCTTTGCTTTCCTCAATCAGTGAGTCTGTTTATCTGGTTCTTATTTAACTGAGCTGCTAGCTCCCCTCTTTTCCAGAGGCCTCCCTTTTCTTGTCAAGTCAAATGCTGACAGGCATTTTGTTTGTTAATATTTTGGTGTCTGCTCTGGTTTAATGTCTTTCCTAGGCATGACTGCATGAACTCTCTGTAGTGCTGGGTTTTGCAGCCAACATTAGTCGGCTCAGAACTTTACCTGTGGGTTGCTTGTGTTTGCAGCTTGTCACAGTACAGTGATGAGAACATGATGGATCCCTACAACCTGGCCATCTGCTTTGGACCAACTTTGATGCACATTCCAGACGGGCAGGATCCGGTGTCCTGCCAAGCCCATGTAAATGAGGTCATCAAAACCATCATCATAAATCACGAGGGCATCTTCCCCAACCACAGAGAGCTGGAAGGACCTGTGTATGAGAAATGCATGACTGGAGGGGAAGAGTATTGGTAAGACGTGGGTGATTGAAATAAGCAACTTTAGTGCTCTAAACAGGGCCAGACTTCTCTCCCTAGCTTTATCTTTTTCCATCGTAAGCCAAGAGTGAGTCTATGACAATGCAGGGCTACTAGTTGGTGCCTGATGAACAAGGGGTTAACTGCAGTTCACATGAGTTCTGGGAAATGGCTTATAAAAGCAGCTATTTAAGAGATTGGGATGGGCAGAATGCCTTTGGGAAGTTTGGGCCAAGCACTCAGGCCTTACAGGTCTGGGGTAAACCGCAGGTGGGAATTCATTCAGTTCTTCCTGTTATAAACATCATGGATCTGATTCTCAGCTGGTGTAAATTTGATGTAAATTGGAACAACTGACTGATTTGGCTGGAAGGACATTCGTTTACATGAGCTGAGGATCTGGCTTTATCCCTTGCTACTGCATCCTTATCCAAACAGTAGAACCCCTGTTTGACAACTCCCTGGGAACGGAGGAGTTCATAAAATCACAAACGTCATGAAACGGAACATCTCAAACTTACAGTCAGTGATATGCATACGTTGCAGAATGGTGCACAGCGGCGTTTTCTTCTTGTCCTTCAACCCACTGCAAAGCCATTTCCAGTGCATTGAGGGCTTTGGGATATGAAGGGATGTTGGCTTGTTCTTCATCAACATCACTTCCCACACCCTTGTTGAGAAAATGCTTTGTAGAACTGGTCATTTGTAAGTTTGGGGGTTCTAAAATCGAGGTTCTACTGTAACACTGTAGATTAGTAAAACGAAGAGAATTTGACAAATCTGCTTTGCTTTTCTGTAGCAACTTGGTTATGTTTCACATTTTTCTCAGCTTTGCTAGTGACAATGGACTAGTCTGCTTATGGTTAGTTTCCCTTTCTAGTCCTACCACATTAGTTCAGGACAACAGTTGGTTTTTTTTTTTCTAAAAATGTATTTGCATTTATGCTAAACAAAAATTCTCTAGGTCTAAGATTTCATACTTGTTAATCTTGTTAACACAGAAGCTGAATTTTAGGTCAGTTGTTGTGACCAAATTTCTCCTGAATTGGGAATTTTGATCGAAGTCCCATAGTTCTTTACTCAGTTGTTACGCATACAAAAGTTCCATTGACTCAAGATTATGAAGCCAGTGTTTGGCTTGGGACCCATCTCTCTATATGTCTTGTTCTGGCCTTCTCTTGTGAATGTTAAAAAGGAACACTTGCTTCAATGGGAGTTTTCACTTCAGAGTTCTGCTTATCAGAATTGGGGAATGGGCAAGATTTACTGCACAGGTCATTTCTGCTGCAGAAAGAGCCCCTTTAAAAGTCACAATTGAGAGGAAACTATAAGACATTAACCCAGGTTCAAACAAGGATCTCAGTAAATCGATACCAAATTTTGGGGGTACTTGAAATCCAAACCTGGATTCAGATCTGAATTTTTACAGTGAGTCAGTGTTTTTATAATGGGCTCAACCAAAATTTTAGATCAAAATCCCTGAAGTTCAAGGTGTTTAAAGCTGTCATTCATCCCTGTGGGCCTCCCATGATTTGCACCTGCTGTCACAATGAATGCCTGTACAAGGAGAGTGTGAAATGATACCACCGTTGAGACCGAGTGGGTGAACAGAGAATTTGTTTTGCCCCTGCTTTGCACAGGTGTAAGTGATGACATGAGGTGCAGGACTGTGGAGATTCAGGCCCCGTATCTGAATTTCATAGAATGAGAGTCTCTGTCTTCTGAGAGCAAGTTCAGAGATGAGCCATGATTTGAAAACAAACAAAGGGTGAAATCCTGGCCCCTTTAAAGTCAAAGGCACAACTCCCATGGACTTCAGTGGCATCAGGATTTTGCCCTAAGAACTTGTTTTACTGTGTAGTCTGCAAGTAGAATCTAATTCTTCTTTTTTTAAGCTACATTTTTATCTTTTTTTCAACTGTTCAATGTTAGTGACAGCCCCCACAGCGAGCCGGGCACCATTGATGAAGTTGACCATGACAACGGCACGGAGCCGCACACCAGCGATGATGGTGAGTGTAGACATAAACAGCGGAAAATTGAGTCTGAGTAGGAAGAGCCAGGGGAACATGTGTGGAGGAAAGCAATGTGTATTTTGCTCCTAATCAAATTAGCTTGGACTACCATATGGTTGTTTAGCGGGGAAGATGTTGCAATGTGCCTGACAGTGTATGTGCATATTAATGAACACTCTAGAGGGATCTAATCAACATAGACCATGGCCGGGGGAGTGCAGGAGGCCACAGGATACATTTCTGTCTCATTCTGTGGTATTGTGAGAGCTTTAAAACAATGCATTCAGAACTGCCCCTTATACTCCTGTTAATCCTGACAGTGAGCTCTTCTCTTTTTAATTTGGAATTGAGGTGACCAGGTTGGCTTTTGGCCCCTGTTTTTACAATATGGTCACCACCTGATGGATATGTGAGTGGTGGGGGAAAGAGCAACAGAGACTTGCTGTGTGAAAGTGACCAACAAGTACAGCCTAGGGCAGCGGGGAGGGCCTGTTGTATTTGGGACCCCCTTTCCATTCACCTCCATGTTCTTGTGCGTACCACAGGAAGAGTCATGAATTTCAAGGGGCTGATCCAAAGCCTACTGGAATCACTTGGAGTCTGTCAATTGACGTCAGTGGGCTGTGGGTCACACCCACCCAATGGCCTACTCTGAAGAGAAACCTTAGCCAAAGTGGTTCCGTTCTTCTTCAAAACATCTGCTCCCTCTGTTTATTCACAGTCAGGTCTGCTTTCTTTAGTGACACGAATAAATCTGAACTTTATCTGACTCCTTTCAGACCTGTGGAGCTGAGGCAGCTATGACGGGAGGTGCTGGATTCTGTTCTGGCAACAGACTTGTTAACTAAATTCCACATGCGGGACCTAGTTATCCCTCACTGAAATCTCTGCAATCTACGCTGATTGTAAGGGCATTGCTTAGGTGACAATGAGGGCAGAATCTTTCTTTTCTAGCTGTGATGCACAAACAAAATAGAGCCCAGTTTGCTTTCCATATCCAGGTTGCATTTGCAGCTGTGGCTTTTTGGAAAAATAATTGTAAACTGAACAAATTTGTCTTGGGATTATTAAGAGATGATAAAGCCAGAGTCCCAGATGCCTTTTTAATTGAGTTACTTTACAGAGTGAAGGTGCACTTTAAAATCTGTGTGAGGCACTGCTATGCACACCTGTGGTCTACTTTCTTTATTGCGGTTGTTTCCACTGATTTCTTCGACTGCTGTAAAACCCCGAATGCCTTTCTGACACTTGATGTGGAAATGGCATAAGTGGCCCTAATTGGTGCCCTGTAAAAAGATGGCACAAGGGGCAGGAAGGAGATGATAATTCAGATGATTGGAAATGGGTCTTTAACAAAAAAGGCACTCTACGTTTTTGCAAACTGGAGCTACCGTGACTCAAAGGTGAAGGAGAGCAAGCTGCCATTTAGCCAATTTTATGCTTGGATGGTCACATTAATAGTTCTGATTGAGTTTCCGGGTGATTAACTGTGATGCAAGTGTGGAGAAGAAGAGCGGCTTTATTTGATGAATTTACATACTCTGTCTCTCTCTTTACCCCCCATGCACACTCCCTGCTGAGAAGCTCAATATTTTATCAGGGCTCTGAAAGCTCCTCTGATAGCCTCTCCTATTATGTTTCTCCAATGAGCTTCCTCCATTGATCTGCCTTCCCTCCCGTAATAGCCCCAAATGTCACATCATTTGTACTGAGCAAAAATATGTATCGTAGGGTGACCGATCTAGCACAAAGGAACATCTCAAACAATGGGGGATGGTGTCACAAGAGAGAGAAGACTGGGGAGTCTGTCAATATCTTGCAGATTCCCCCTCCCTAGCACTGCCCGCCTCATTCCTGCTTTGTTGCTAAGCAGAAGGGTAGGTCAGATCCTGATTACCAGCAGGTGCTGAGCCTGCAATTCAGAGAGGCAGCAGATGGAATGAAGGAAGTTTCCATATTTTAATGAGAATGGGGCAGATCTGAAAGATCAAGGTTAATTTGCCCTATTTAGCTTTGCTGCTGTCCCTGTCGGTCCCCATTTTTCTGCATTGCAGGTAGGGCTTAAAAACAAGAGGCAGGTGTCGAAGAAAACCAAGCTACATAAGGTGTTCTCTTGCTGGCACCTACTGATGGCCTTGATAGTGGGCCGAGTGGTGCACACCGCTGCCTAAATCCAATAATTTGCATTTAATGTGAATCTGATAAACTGCTTTAAGTAATGCACTGTGCAGTCTAGCGCTCTCACAATCCTGAGGGAGATGTCGTCTCTGCCTTGCTATTGCAAAAACAGCTTTTCAGGAGAGTTGCTGGTCTGATTTGTCAAGTGCTCAGCGTTCACAATTGGAACCAGATTTTCAAAAGAGCTCTGCTACTTGTCAGGCACCCAAATAAAAGACAGCTTTTCAAAAGTGCTCAGCACCCAGCCCCTCCCGTGGTGACACTCTGGGCCAGATTTTAAAAATTGCTCAGTGCGCTGACTGCTGCTGCATGTTTTGGAAACTTGGCCACTTAATTTTGGTGCTGTAATGGCAGCTGAGCTCTTTTGAAAATCTGGCCTCTAGACACTGATTCTGAAATATCTGATGAATGATGGTGCTCAGATTGGATGGGGTGCAGTGTGACGGAGTAGTGGGGGGAGTCTAGAGAAGTGATTTGATGATGGATGGTGGGTATCAGCATAGCTCAGGTTTTATATTCACTCTCCCGATGGGAATCCTCCGAGAGTATTTGCTACCCATTAATAATTCAGACCAAACTGCCTCCAGAATAAAGAAAAGGGGTGAAATCTAATTTGAAGCAGTAGCCAAGTGCTGATTTGATCCCAGGGATGTGAGTGAAATGTAAAATGTCCCCCACCTAGGAAGAACCGGAATCCATAACCAAAAGAAAAGACTTTATAAATATGGGTGGCCATGAATAAATATGGTGGCACAGCTGGGAACATCACTTACATGCAATGAAATTTTAATTACTTCCCATTAGCTTTGTAGCTTTTCTTTGTCTCCTCTTGCATGGGAGTCTGGAAAACCAATGAGAATTTAGCAGTCCTAGAAGGATGGACAGTACATAGTAGAAAATGTTGTCAGGAAGCATGGAGAGTCGTATCAATGTCTTGTGGGTGAGAGGCCTCTGATGGGGCTCAGGTGATTTCTGAGGAGACCATGCCTTTATATGTTTTGTTTTCTCTCTTTTTCAGAAGTGGAACAGATTGAAGCAATAGCAAAGTTTGACTACATTGGTCGGTCCCTGCGAGAGCTCTCCTTTAAGAAAGGAGCCTCGCTCCTCTTGTACCATCGTGCATCGGAGGACTGGTGGGAAGGGCGCCATAACGGTGTGGATGGCCTCATACCACATCAGTACATAGTTGTACAAGACATGTGAGTGGGCAGTTTAAGTGGGGCAAGAGTGTCAAAATTGTGTCTACAGTTAGGCTTCTACAGCCTTATTTAGCCACCTAAATGAGTGGCCTGATTTTTCAAAAGTGCTGAGAGCTTGTGGGGGGCCTGCACATCTCTGATGTCCAAAAGCCAGGATTTAAGCTATTTGTGAAAGAAACAAAGTCCTGTTAACTTCAGTGCAAGCCATTGGGTCTGCACACACTTGAAAATCTGCCCGTTTATTTAAGTATTTAAAATATGGGCACAGGGCCGGTATTTCCAAAGGAGCCTAAGGGAGTTAAATGCCTCATTGAATTTCAGTGGCATTTGGACACCTGACTCCTTGAGGC
Organism: Chelonia mydas; assembly: GCF_015237465.2. NCBI lineage: Eukaryota > Metazoa > Chordata > Testudines > Cheloniidae > Chelonia > Chelonia mydas. The sequence goes on along the minus strand of NC_057853.1, from coordinate 17,965,217 downwards.
TCATTTGAAAATCTTAGCTAAGGCAGGTAACGGTAGGCTCCTGTTTCAGAAATTCTTGGCCTCAGGCGTTAAATCTTGACTGATTTCTTTGTAAAATGCTGTTCAAATCGAAAGCCATCATGAATAATAACACTTGTAGCTCTGCTCATTTTCAAAACACTGCACAGACATTGACTAATCATTCAAAAGCCCTGTGGTGCAGGTGAGTGGGTGTCAAGCTCAGACAGATGGTGAAACTGAGGCAGAGAGGTCTAGTGTTGGAGCCAAGAATCAGGAATTCCTGGCTTTTGGTCCTGTGCTCTAACCATTAATCCATACCTCTTAAGCAAGACATTTGTAATCTACACTCACTGGATGAACTGTAATGGTTTTTTTCTCCCCTTAATTTGCTTTGGGAGTTTGGTGCAAAATTTTCAAAAACATCCAATTCCCATTTTTAAAAGTGACTCAGGCATTTAGGAGCCAAAGTCTCATTGAAAGTCAATGAGCCACTCCTAAGTGCCCAAGTCACTTTTGAAAATGGGACTTGGGAGGCTCCTAAGTCACTTGGCAACTTTTTAAAATGTTTTTATTTGTTTTAAGAATTCTTCCCATCTTTGATTGCAAATAAATTTTATCTTCTTACCTTTGTTCTTTGCTTGAGTGGCAATTATTAATCCACTGCATGTCTCTTTCAGCACTGTATTATTGAATACATACATGAAAGAGCTGAGCCAGCAATATAGGCAGACAATTTCTGACATGTACTGTTGCATTATTTTGCATCCAATAATTCTTTGAATACTAAATGAGAGCACTTTTTTTTTCATTAGGTGAACTGTTAACCAGACATTATTGGGGGCTAATTTATCTGCACAGCATAATAAATACAAATCATAATATGTAACAATGTACCTGACGTGGCTGATTTTTACAATTAAACCTGCTCCCGGCATTGATACGCTCTGTGGGGTCTGAAATGGGATGAAGCCTGAAAAAAATCCTAGTAAATATCTACCGCATTTTTGTCCATCAACTGACATTTATTTTTTGCTGGTTTTTTGTGAAACAAACCTGCATGTGGACAGCCCTTGCAGGGCATTTCCTTGCCAAGAAATAAAATGAGCAGGATTTGCGAGGATGGGCTCCTAGGGGCCTTTATCAGAAACTTGGGGCTCAGTCCTGGCCGGTGCTGAGTTCCTTTTGCAATGTGACTGCAGTGGGAGTTGAAGATGCTCAGCACTTTGCAGCATTGGGCCCTAGAGGACAGCCAGGGTGCTTATTTGATCCCAAATGGATTTCTCCCAGGAGTGACTGGCAGTCTCTCAGGTGCTCAGGCCTTTCAGCAATTTACACAGCCTTCATCTCGCTTTTTCGTTTTAATCTGACTCCCTCCCACTCCCCCACTTTCAAGTGATGATTAAACATATTAAACTAAAAACAGTTTAGTTTAGTTCTTGACTGTGTTCCAGCCCCTTTGCACCACTCCTGTCAGATTCTCCGAGCTGGGAATTCCCCTGGTGCACAGGTGTTACCTGCACAGCATAGAGCAGGTGCAGGCAGCTCTTTGCCAGCCCCTCCTTGGATACCCTGGCACAGGGATATGTCAGAGGCAAGAGGGTGCATGCATGGTCCAGCTATTGAGACCACAGCGTGGCCTATAGGCAGCTGAGAAAAAGCCACAATGACTGCTCTAACTTACATGGGGGCTGGGCTCTGGATACAGGAGGTGTTTAGATGCCTCTGTAGTGAAAGTGCTAGCAGCCATTGTACACTAGAACAGTGGAGCTGGGTGGGAAATTTTAGGGAAGAAGCTAATGCAGACACCAAAGGCATGTTACATACAGAGCTACCCTGGTGGCAGAGGAAACAAAAGAGCATTTGCTCTGAGCCTGTTCCCCAGGCCTGATGAAGTCTTTCCACCAGCTTAGTGGACTTTGGATCAGGCCATAAATGGTCAGTGACTACCAGATATTTCAGAGGGATGCAGAACATCCAGGGACCTTGTCCCAAGCTCCAAGTTTCAGCCTTCCACTGCACCCTCAGCTTCTGATGCCCAAAGGTGTGAAAGACCTGGGGCCTCTGCTCATGTCATGTTACCAGCTGAGCCTTTCAGGAAAGCACACATCTGAGGGTTTGGGTTTCTTACCCTGAAAGGCTCTTCTGCCTACCAGAGCAGTTAGGCTGCCTGTCCACTCCCCAACACTGCTCACTAGTTTCATAAGTAACTAGTGTGAAGATACTTGTACCTTCCATGGGGTGGCCAATAACTGAACCGAGCCACGTGCTGAGTTTATTTATTTTTTTTTGTCTCCTTGCCAAGTTTCCAGCTGGTCACGTGTACCTTTCTCCTGTTACTGGCTCAGATGCTGCTGCTTGTTCAAGAGTACAACAGCACCTAAATAATTAGTAAAGCTCCAAGAGGTTTGAAACATGTCAGTCATTGGCTCCATAAAAGAATAGAGTTGAGCAGTCCAGATTCACTGTTAGATCCTCGGCAGGTGTAAATTGGCACTGCACCATTGACTATCTTTGAGGCTTACACTGCATCTAGATGGCCATTAATCCAAGGATTCAAGTGCCCCGGACAAACACTCACTCGTTGTGTCTTACCATGCCTTTGTGGAATAGGTACTGTATCTAGGATTGCATTATAAATGGGTAAACTGAAGCACAGGGAGGTTTGTAGAGACCAGGCCGGAGCCATGAAGCTTAGAGTCAAACTTTCCCTAACTTCAGGGGAGTTTGGATCTGGGGCTCGGGTTCAGCTCACTGTTAATTTTGGATCTGGTTTGAGGGTGTTCAGGCCAAGATATCGGCTTCTAGTTTAGGGACTTGCCCCAGGTGACACAATGAATCAGTGGCAGAACCAAGACTAGGACTCATGAGTTGTGATTCCTGGCCTCCTTTTCTTCCACTAGACCCCACTCTCCCCTTGTTGGGTGCTAATGAATGTTCTTTCCCCCCCTGGTTGGAGTGGATGCATTAGGGTTCCAAAGGTATGAAAATGCTAAGAGGCCACACTCTTCTTTCATGTGTGAGGCACTCCGTTATCTGCCTGCCTGATGCAGAGTTTCATTTCTCATAGGGATGATGCATTCTCCGACAGTTTGAGTCAGAAGGCAGACAGCGAGGCAAGCAGTGGACCCTTGCTGGATGATAAAGCCTCATCAAAGAATGACATCCAGTCTCCGACAGATCATATTCCAGACTATGGATTTGGGGGAGTAATGGGCCGGTAGGGCAATTGATCCACTTTGATATGAAAGCACGGGTGGCCTTTTACTGTGAAAGACAAATATATTGTGACACACCATTGAGGGCAGGATAATTAGAATGTCACGATGCAGTAAGAACCAGAGAACAACTTGTACTATTTATGCCATATTTAAACTAGAAGGGAGCCGAACAGATTCATCAGTTCGAACAGCCTTCAAAATATTATGGTTGCCACTTCTCCAAAATTTGTAGCACCCCTGTTGGCTGGGTTCTTTCATGGTGAAAGATCGATGTTTTGACTTGATATGGGCTTTCAGAGCTGATCCACTGGGGATTTCACAGCATGCAATCAAATCTGAAATGCCAGATAATGATCTAATTTAATTGCCTTTCAATGAATTCTTTGCAGAGTAAGGTTGAGATCTGATGGCGCAGCCATCCCTCGTCGTCGGAGTGGAGGGGACACCCATAGCCCCCCAAGAGGGATGGGTCCTGGTATAGACACCCCTCCTCGAGCAGCAGCATGTCCTAGCAGCCCCCACAAAATACCACTCAACAGAGGCAGGATTGAGAGCCCTGAGAAGCGCAGAATGGCCACATTTGGCAGCGCTGGCAGCATCAATTATCCGGACAGGAAGGCCTTGTCTGATGGCCACCCACTGAGATCGACCTGTGGGTCTACTCGGCACAGTAGTCTTGGAGATCAGAAATCTCTGGAAGCGGAAGCACTTGCTGAGGTAAGAGGGCTGTGAGATGGCTCTGTGTGCTGTGGAGACTGGAGGTACAGTACAGAGTGCCTTTCATCTCAAAAGCCCTTTACAATTATCTAGAGGAATCTCTTCACCCACCACGGCATTGCAGCCACCTGTAGGCTGAAATCTGGTGGCTCTTCATGGACAGGACAGGAAGTTAAAGAGGAATACTGTCTCTATTTAGAACTTCAGGGGGGATTTAAAGAGACAGAACTTAATTACTCCAATAAGAATTTGATTGAGATACCCAGGGCTAACATCCCTGCTTTTGGAAAACACACCTTAGGTTTGTTAGTAACCATATGTGGCCAGACCTCCCATTTTATGTCTAATCCAAAAAATGTTCTCTCTCGCGACACAGTGCCCCCTAGCACTGTGATACGCAGTGGGTTCAATATTGATTCATTACTGCTTCCTAATTTACCAGCAACACATCCTGAAGTACTCTTAATTTTTTAACGGATGCCTCCTACTCAAGTACTGACCAGGCTACATGTAGCCTGTGAGACCTGTTGAAATCAGAAGCTAAGATCTTTCAGCTGCAGCTCCAACTCACAACAGGGGCAACTCTACCTCACAGAATTCATACCAGAGTCAGGGCACAAAACTGCAAGGTGCTTTGAGGTCTGTTGTGGGCCATTTATACACAGATACATACAAGATCAGAGAGTGTTATTTGTGATCCAAGCATAACAACAGAAGCCGCGATGCCACCTTCCCCCTTGTGTAGCTATTGACTCCTGTGAAAGTAGGTGTAAAACTGTGCCATTCTCCACTGAGAGGAGAGAATCCGGAGTTTACCTCTGCTTTACACAGGTGTCAGCGATGGCACACAAGCAAGGCGGTGGAACGTCAGGCATGTTGTGCGTTTGAATTCAAGGAAGTCGGCATGCTGGGCAGTCTTTCAGAAAAATTGGCCGGACGGTGTGAGTGGGGGAGCATTTTCTTTCTCTGGACTGTTTGCATCCGATGAAGTGAGCTGTAGCTCACGAAAGCTTATGCTCAAATAAATTTGTTAGTCTCTAAGGTGCCATAAGTCCTCCTGTTCTTTTTTCTCTGGATTGTGCCTCCTCCCTCTATGGAGGTTGGTGGTTGGGCTGCCCAGAGATTTTGTGTAGCTGTTTGGTTTTAATGAAGCGCTCTTGAGCTTTTCACACCTCAGTCTCTTCCGTGGGGGCTGTTGCCTGATGCTGGCATGTTGTTCCTTTGTTGCTCATTGTTATTATGACACTTTTTTGCTACAGCAAGCCTAAGCCATGTGTCTGCTTTATTTTTAAAGGTATATGCCATATTTTTGTTCTCAAAAATGGATTTGTTGTAAATACCATTATTCCAGACCTGCTTTTTCTCAGGAAAATAGGGATTCTTTTTGTATTCCAGGCAGTTGGTCCAGTTCACCATTCAAAGCAGTGAACCATATAAAACATTATTATCCCGCGTATGCCAGGGAGAGCGCTTTGTTCGATGCTTCACAAATCACTACCATGAGAACTGGCCCCTTCCTACTTGAGCCCATTATTCCCAATGTAGGAAGAAATGCCAGCGGCGAGAGCATTGGTGAGAAAGAAATAAGCTACCACAGGCTATAGAGGTTAAGTGAAAAGCAGAGCCTGCCACGTAAATGCTCTGGGGTCTGACTCAGCTGTGCCTTGTGCCACCTTTGCACCCCCCCGAGCCCAGTTCAGCCTCTGGAGTAAGTTAGAGCAGTTCAGGTCTGCTCTCTTGTACCGGCATTTTCCCACTGAGGTCACATGGGCGTGTGCTGGTGTATTTTCAGCCTGGGAATATTTCTAGTTGGTTGTTTGCTGGTCCTGGCAAACTGAAAGTCCAGACAACAGTATATTTAAAGAAGTGTTCCAGTCTCATTTCCTCTTCCACCACTGGATTTTCTTTGTTTACTTCCTGCATTGCTGTTTGTTTGCACTGGGCAACCAATCTGCCTCTGTTAGTTTCACACTCTCATGCTTCTCACATGCTTCTCATGCACTAGCTCATGGAAGTGGCACCCGAGTTGCAAACACTGAGCTGGCGGAGGAGGGGAAAGGAGATATATCACAACTAAGAACAGACCAAAATATCAAATGGTTTTCTTTGTCTTTTTTTAAAATCATGGGCCAGATCCTCAACTGGTATAAATCAGTAATTCTATCAAAGTCAATGGAGCAGTGTCAGTTTACACCAGCTTCGGATCTGGCCCTGTGAAAATATTGCTAATTTTATAACTCTTTTATATTTAACGAAACCTAGCTGTGGGTCCTAACCTGGCTGATAGTGACCTTTTGACTCCCTCTTGTTGATGATAATACCTTGAACACTATCCAAAGACCACAAAACACTTTATAAACATTAGATAACTCAGACTTACCACACATCTGAGAAAGTAGATACAGCAAGGGATATGCCTCCCATCAGTGAAATGCAGCCATCTCTAGAGCAGAGCTTGGTAACTGCTGAGAGACAACAACACTGCATGATAACTTAGGTCAGAGAATGGAGAAGAATATTGTATCAAACAAACTGCATAGGGGAGGTAGGCAAAAATTAATTCCCCCACCTGGAATTGCACTAGGTTCCGGGGGTTAACTTTACATGGTATTATGGGGTGTTTAGGACTTGCTGCCTTTGAAATCATTGCCAGAACTCCCATTGATGTCAAAGGTGCAGGATTTCAAAGATGCATGGTGCCTGCCTGTGGTCGGGACCTGGGTTTTACATCTCCTCTCAGAGCCAGTTCCTTTTTTAGAGGCCAGCTCATGAGAGGTGGTGAGCACCAGCACCTCATGTGAGTGCAGTTGCAGAAGCTCAGGAGTTCTCAGGATTTAAGGGCATATGGCCATGGTGAGGCAGAAAACAACTGCACTTAGGCTGAGACGGGGTAAAGCTCCACTGGACGGCAGAGTTAACTGCAGGAACGCCCAAGCAATGCTAAAATGCAGGGATGCTGATGACACTTTTGCTTATCACATTGACAGGACATTGAGAAGACCATGAGCACCGCTCTGAATGAGCTGCGTGAGCTCGAGAGACAGAACACTGTGAAGCAGGCCCCTGATGTCGTTCTTGACACCCTGGAGCCAATGAAGACTCCTCAGGGGGGCTCTGTCAACTCAGAACCTGCCAGCCCACTTCACACCATCATGATCCGAGACCCTGATGCCGCCATGAGACGCAGCAGTAGTTCCACCACTGAAATGATGACTACTTTTAAACCAGCCCTCTCAGCCCGGCTTGCTGGGGCTCAGCTTAGGCCTCCACCCATGAGACCCGTCAGACCGGTGGTTCAACACCGATCAAGCAGCAGTAGCAGTTCAGGAATGGGCAGTCCTGCAGTGACGCCCACAGAGAAGATTTACCCCAATAGCTCCTCGGATAAATCAGGCACCATGTAGCTCTGCAGCAAGGGATTCTTAGTTGAGGGGTGGAAAAAAGTCAATATCTGGATTTTTTTTTTTTTTGAGTGGAAATCACAACTCTGCAAACAGTCTTGTTCTTTAAAAGGAAAGGATGGAAAAATTATGCTCTGAAGAAAACTTCAGTAGGAAAACCAGTGTGTAGGCCTGAGGCCTAACAATTCCATTATAGATACACACATCGGTGCAGAAGCATTTTACCAAGATTGCAGTAAAACTGTATGGCAGAATAAGATGGCTGTCCTGCGTATTGTCACTGGAGAATAAACAATCTGTGTAGAAGTATATATATAAAGTGTACAAAGTTCAATAATTTTTTTTTTAGTAGATTTACCTCAGAAACTTGCCCTGAAAATTTCCTCTCTAGAGTTGTTTGGTTGATTTTAATTTTTTTGAGAATACTTGTGTGTGCGTGCGTGTGTGGAGCAACTGAGCATCAAGCAATACAAGATCAATCCTGGAATTTCTATTCTGCAGTAGTTGGCATTTAAAAAAAAAGAGAAGACATGCTGTTTTTTGCTCAACTATTGGCCTACAGAGAAGAAATTGAAATGCATCTAGTGACCGTTCTCAGCAAGCTGGGTGGATTTCTTTTACTTTGCATTCAGTCTTAAGATTTCTTCGTTTCACCTCTGAATCTTGCGGCTGTTACCCAGCCTGTAGGTTGTACAGAATATGATACGGCCAAGTGAAACATTTTATTCCTTTAGTTTATATACTGGGATAAAGTGTATAAATATCTACTCCACGACATAGCAGTGCTAGGTGTGTACAAAAAGAAACCACAAATCTTAGGTTGTCCTGAAGATTTCAAAACCGACAAGGACTAGTAAGAAACCTGTGGTAAAAAATAAATAGGCTAACTTATAAAGTATTGAAATGTTTCATTTCCCCTTCTCCCTTGGCCTTTTATTAACTAATGACATCTTAATAAATTGGGACTAAACAGGCAAGGAGGCTTTGAAAAGATAACATTCCTTTAGTTAAAGTTGCACAGCAGTACACGAGGGTCTTGATTCAGATTGTCGTCTTGCATGAAAAGCATGAGCCATATTTGACCATATCAGACGCATAACTGATCTGATGGGGTGATATTTTGCACTTTCTGTACTGTACTATATAATACAGCAGTATGAGTTTATGCAAAAGAAGTTATATTTTATTTTTCCTCTGAACATTTAACCTAGAGAAAAAATATGCAGAAAGAACTAGGGGTTGCATGATATTTTGTCTGATAACTAAGTCTCTTCTCTAATCACTGAATACAAGACACTCCATGTTTCTTTTTATTATTTTTGTTTTACTTCTTGACCAGCTTTTCATAGAGTTGACCTGTGGTTTAATTTTGATTTTTTCCATACAATCATATGTCATCTGAAGACATGAAACAGGTCTTGATGAGTCTCACTCAAACTCCGCACAGATGCTGTACTAGCCTTTTTCACACCTTAATTCCTTTTCCTTAATCTGATTTCTGCCGCAGTAGCGGTCAGTGAGCAAAATAAGTTAACCAGCCTTGCTGCCTCGTTGGGAGTTGAGATTAAAATTCAGCTTCTTTCAGTATCCCATGGCATGTTTTTTAAGTTCTTTTGCTTTTCTATCCGACATCTGAGCCGCCACCACCGAACGCAGAATCCTTCACATCTCCAGGTGAACAATCCAATATTTCTGTCACAGAATGTACAGTTGGAAAAGACCAGTGGGGTGATCTAGCCCTTTGAATCTTATCATGTTAGCACCTCTCATTTGGGAGTCCAATCCATAACTTATCCATGTGCATAAAACAATGGGAAACCCTATGGTTTGTGCAAGGTAACATTTACTTGACTGGATATAGAGGAATCTTAACACAAATCCAATGGAACTGATTAGGTGTTCGTTCTTATTCTGTGTCCAGTGCACAAGCATGTTTCACTTCCACATATCCTCTTCTCTTAACTGTCTCTTGCCTGTTCTAGTCTGTTATATATTGCTGTACTTGCTTAAATGCTGGAAAGTAACTGTTAAAATATAAACTGTAAAAAGAAAATAGGTTAAAATTAGATGAAAGCCAATGCCACTCACCAAATCTTTGCACTTAGTAGATAGCTCAATGTAAGAAATAATAAAATAAAAACAAAAACACAAACCTAACCTTTCAGTGTACAGTGTGTGTGTGGGGGAAAGTACTGTATGTAGTGATTCTATTGTTCCTCAATATAGTATTACAAGAGGAAATGGTGTTTACGTACTTGTCTATTAACATTGTTGACATTTGTAATTACCACAATTACTTCATATTGATGATTATTTTTGGTCATGATTTCCCCCCCTGCCCCCCCTTTCCTAACCCCGAGGTCATTGCCTTTGTCATTATGGGCAGCAGATGTTCAAACGGTCTGTCAGTCTGTTCTAGTAATGAACCAGCAAATGTGCTTTTCGGGGGAGTGAAAAAGCCCCCATTTGGCACAATTGTTGTGTAATCATTGCCAGTAATGTTTTCCACTTCGTTCCTGGAGAACGTTCACTTTGGTAGTCTGACTTTTTTTTATATATATATTTTCAACAATGACTTAATAGCAAAACCATCTTTATTTCCCCCCCCCCCCAAAAGATATGGTACAAATTCCAGTGTCTTTTGCATTAAATTATTACCTTTTATTTTTGCTTTTTTTTAATGCTTGTTTTCTTATCTTTAAGTGCCTTTTGAGCACCAGAACAAATGCTTGGAATTAATGTACTCGGAGCTGTATACAGATCATGATTTCTTACGTACTGTTATGTCGTGCTGTGGGTGTATTGCTTTTCAAGTCCTTTAAAAAAGACTTTATTAAATTTAAAGAAAAAACTACCCCTTTTTAATATTGCCGTCAAACTGCAGTTTGGGGTGACTACTGTAAATTAAAAATATGTATTTTTCTGTCGTTCAGCTCAGCACAAAATTAAACCACTTGCAGTATGCTGTACAAGCATCATAACTGGAACCTGCTCATGTTTTGAATAACTTAATCTTGATAATTTGTACCTCTCTATAGACTATAGACTTCAACATGATCTCAGTTCTGTTCACTTAAGGGTACTGTGAAATTTACAGTTTACAAATTGGTCGAAGCAGCAGCTGGAAATGCTCACCCGGAAGGATCATTTTCTCTTGTTTCAAATGAAAACTGTTCCACCCATTTGATTATAATACAGAGACATCAACAGAGAGCCCAAGTCTCTAGGATGGGCCAGGAAAGGGCACTCTTTAAGAAGTTGATTCTCTGCTGTGCAGAGCAAATTCAAAAGTCTTGAATCATCTCCCTCAGTTGCTCTGAGTCTTTGCCTCCTCCAAAAAATAACCTCCTTTTGCTTTATCAAAACTACTTCTGTTAACTCCCAGGAGTAGGTCGTCACTAGTCTAGCCATTCCTTTGGCCTGTCTCCCTCGTGGCTCAGTGAAGCAGTGTTTCTGTTGACCCATTGATGCATTTAACAGTGCTGACTTTAAAGCAGTTGCACCCACACTGATATTAGTTCTGTATAGACGCTCCTAAGCAACCATTGTAATTGTGTCAGTCCCTTTAATGATAATGACAGTGCACTTTTCTTCCTTAGACTGAAGTATACCTGATAGATTCTTTTTGTAAATCCTGGACTGTATTATTTACTAGCAGTGTTGCAGTTTTCACAATATGTCAGTAGACCTCCTGATTCTGATCTGCTTCTGAGTGGCTGTTTTTTGTTCATGCCAGAAAACCTTAGAAACTGCCTTGTATAATGATTGTTGTCCCTCCTATGGATATTGTCTCTGTAATGTATGATAAAATGCCATTCGGTTAGAATGTCTGATTGGATCCTCTGTCATGTATGCTGATGCCATGTAGATCAAGCCACTGGTTGGATGTGGACTCATCCTGTTGAATAAAACTGCTTAACTTTTCTCAAATATTAGTCATGATTTCGAAACACCTGGAATATAAACACTGTGCTTGGGGAAGTGACTATCCTCTGGGCATATATACCTTTCTAGGCATTTATTTGATACATTAGTAACAAACAACAAGGATGGTACAGTAGTGTCCAAAGACCTCAGTCAGCAGTGGGCCTGTGTGCTGAGCAATGCACAAAACCCAAGATGGGCAACAAGTTTGAAATCTTTGAAGACATCTGACTGATAAAGATGGGAGGGAAAACACAAAAATAAACAACTTTTATGTACAAATATACTTTTTGTTTTTCATTTTCACCCTTCCCCTTCCGACCTGATGACAGGTTTCTTTGTAGCAGAAGTAAGCCTTAAGAAGGGATTTAAAGGCGCAGAGGCTATGGTCTTGCTATGAATTATTGTGTGTGCATGGTGTATATTAATGTACAGTATTCATTATTACATTAAAGAGGCTCTGTCTCTTTAGGGTATTTCTCTTGAGTTAGCCATTCAGTTCAGAAAAATTGATAACCTACTACCATGTCTTCAGGTTTGATTGTACTACACTGAACCCAAACACCATTCGGGTTGAGCTGAGCTCATGGACTAAGAGTACGGAAGAGGCGTTCCCATCTCTATGGTTGGAAAATAAATGAGAGGGGGTGGGGGTGTGTGTGTATATGTGTGTGTGTGAATTGTTTGTGTTGCGAGGAGAAGGAAAGACTAGAACTGAAAACTGCTGCCTCTTTACTGTGTTTGGCAGCAGAGATGAGCCCAGCTGGCTACATTAACTTGGAGTCCTACTGAATAGACAGATAGCGGCGAGTGTGAAAGCCAGGCACTTGCACTGACAGAATGCCATCACTGCAGTAACATGGAATGTTGGCCAGGAATATGGTATCAAACTGCACTGTTATGAATACCATTGAACAGGGCTGTTTGAGGCTAGACCTAAGTAATGGTAAATTAGCAACGAGTCACTGGTGACTAGCCAGTCATCAGTACAGGAACAGACTGTGGGACCGTCCCAGTCAGCACATGGGGCCACAATTTTCTACTTGTATTTACAATTAAAGGTTTCTATCCCTTCCAGATGGAATTCTACTGATGTCAGTGACTGAGGCCTAAAATGTTTAAAGTGGCATTTTTATCTGGCGAGATTAGCTGTTGAAAGAGTATATTAAACAGCCTCCTTTAGTCCGTGGCATGTGGGTAAAATGCAAAGAGAAGAAACATTTGTGCCAGAATCGCAGCTGGTGTAAACTGGCATATCTCCACTGATGTGAATGGAGCCCTGCTGATTTACACCAGCTGCGGATTTGCCCTAAGCTATTGTGTTTACTTCTAAAATTGCATTTAACATTTGTTCATTTCCAACATAAATGGCCTTGTTCTCCTCTCGCTTAGTTAGTGTAAGTCAGGAGTTCACTGTACTGAAGCCGATGGAATTAAGCTGGCGTTAGGACCAAAAGTCTGTTTGTTAAAATGCTCTTCCTCCCGCTCCAGGCTGAGAAATGGAAAGAGAACTTACCATGAATAGAGCTGTTCCACACGTCTGCTGCATCTTTCCTTCCCATACCATTTAAAAGCTACAAGTGAAACTCCCACTGAAATGCAGCCATTTCTGGGGAGGAACATGGCAGCTGTTTGAAGTACACAGTAACATGACACTTAGTTATGCCAGTAAGTGATGGGAAACATGACATCCATTTGAAACCACAGGGGAAGTTGAGATAGGTAGAATGGAATTAACCCAAATGGCACCCAGGAAAATGGAACCAATGCCTCTACTCTTAATTATAGTTAATGGAAATTTTGCAATTTAGGCTAAAGAAAATAAACATAAAAAGGAGCTCCCCACCCCCAGCAAGAAACCAAAGACTGAGGTATCTGGTATCAATCCTTAGATGAAGAAGTTCCTGTTCCCTCTCAAGCATCCCATGGTGCAGCAACAGAAGATACGGATGTGGTTTCCTTTCAAGTGGTGTTAACATCGCTCCGAGTTGGCCAATAAAGGATGCTAGACAGAGCAATACCAGTTGTTCTTGTTCAGATGGGCTATATTTGCATAGGTGCTGGCAGCCTGCAGCTTTATGCAAATGGCAGGTCCTGAACAGCGAAGTAAAGTATAATGCAAGCTCAGGATTTGTGTCTTAACACATTTTATACTATTCATTATCTTGGCACCTCATGCTTAGACTTCCAGTTTAATATATACTTTTTTGTTCCTCTGTATTAAGGTACAGTAAATAAAAGGATTCTCCCACAAGGACCAGAGATCCTGGGCTAGCAACTGATGAGCACGTTCATGCAATTACTAAATCTGCTTTTCTGATACCTCGGAAATCTTGCCAGACTGAACTTCCTTTCCAAATTTCCCACAGTGGACTTTCCAGAGGCTGAAGTTCATCACCCTCTGGGATTCTCTTTGAATCCCACCAGTCCCAACTTACTTGTTTTCACGCATCTCTTATGTCCATTCATACATCTCTGCACTGCTTACAGTTCAAGATTGTCCAATACATTTTTTGCTGAGAACTAAGTCTCGAAAGATTAGAAGCTTGGTTCTTTTCAGCCCTGATGCACTTTGTGTTGTCATCTGCAGGGTGCATGCAACGTGAAGGCAAAACCATGGTAACCTGGTAGTGTGTTATGCCCATTTTTCAAGGCCATCTACTCCTGTGCAAAGTGCATGGCAGGGACAAATCAGATTTAAAGTCTTGCTTTGGGCCTCCTCCACAAAGTCAGAATGTGGATCTGAACATTTCCCAAGTTTTGTTGCAGGCCAAGTTTCAATAGATTCCCAAATGATTTCTTCTAAGAGGCGGAAGGAGTCAGCTGTTCCAGGGCTCTTTGTGGGGGAAGTGCTCACTGGACCAGCTGTGGATGTGCTGAGTCACTGAAAGCAGTTGTAAAGAACACCTCTGTTCATGTTTAAATGTCCTTTTTTTTCCATAATTGTCCAGCCTTCTTCAGCCTCCTGTCTCCCTCATCCTCCTGTCCCGAGCACCCAAGCCACATGGACAGAAGTCCCACTGCTTTTTGCTCTTAAAAGCTGTCTGGAGTACCGTGCACTGCCTGAAGGGCACTCTATAAATACAATGATGGATCTCTAAACATAGATCAAGGTAAAATTTTCAGAAGTGTCAAAGGGTCAAATTTTCAAAGGTATTTAGGTACCTAAAGATGCAGATAGTGCCTAGTGCTGTTTTCAGAACTGCCTAGGTGCCTAACGCCTAATGAAAGCAGTGAGAATTAGGCATCAGGTGCCCAGTGAGAGTTACAAATATGCCTATCTGCATCTTTAGGCACCTAAGTACCTTTGAAAATCTGGCCCTAAGTGCCTGTGACTTTTGAAAATGGGACTTAGCCTTCTATTTCACTTAGGTCCTTTTGAAAATTCTGTTGCCAGTTTACATAAGAAAGTAGCACTAATGTAACTAAACTGGTTTAGAAATCCAGACTTAGAGCAACTCTTGTCTAGCAGGGAGACAGTAATTCAGCCTGCAGCCCCATTCAGTTCTTGGACCCTGGAGAAACTGCCAACAGAGTGGGATAGTTAGTGCCATTTAATTGTTAGTATTATTACAGTAGCACCTAGAGGCCACAACAGAGATCAAGATCTCTTTGTGCTAGGTGCTGTATATACACATAGTAAGAGTCATGCCATGCCCCAAAGAGCTCACGATCTCCACAGCTAAGACACAGAAATGATGGGGAAGGAAATAGAACAGAGAGGTGAAGTGATTTGCCCAAGGTCACCTCGCAGGTCAGGAATAGAACCCAGGTCTCCTGACTCCAGTCCTGCATGCTGTCTGCTCGACCTCTTGTGATGTGCACACCCGTCTAAGAAGTTTAGCGCATTAACATTAGCTTGTGCAGATTAGTATTTCTCATGAAATGCAGAAAGCTGCTTTGGCAGGAAGCATTTGAAGAGCAGACTGTTTTTTCTTTAGAAAGATGATTAGATATATAATAATCACCACAGTAGGAGCAGGACAGGAGCACCGTAGGACCATCATATTGCCTGCTGCCCTCCAACCACTGCTCTGGCTCCTGGTTGCCCAAACTATGGTGTGTGATATGGGGAAGTCTCCAGCACTTGCCCTTAGCAAGGGGGTGGGGCACTCCTCCATCCTGCTTCATGCCCTTCTACCCCACATCAGAACCTGCCCATCTCCTGTTTGAGTGTGTGTATGTTAAAGCAGTTGAGGGAGTTATACCGGTATAGTTATGCCAGCATGTTCCCCTATGTAGACAAGCCCTAACACAGACCCTAAGATGTAGATGCAAATCTAAGTTGCCATGTTATTGAGTATGACCTCCAATAGCTTGATTTAGGCCATGTCTACACTATGGGGATTATAGCCGCATAGCTCTGGCACTGTAGCAATAGGGTAGATGCCGCCTTCAGCAAAGGGACAGGTTTTTCTGTCGCTGTAAGGACTCCACCTCCACAGGTGATGGTAGTTAGGTCAATGGAAGCATTCTTTTGTTAACCTAGCTACCTCTACACTGGGGTTGTTAGGTCGGCATCACTACGGCACTTGGGCCTCTGGATTTTTCACACACGTGAGCCCTGTAGCTATGTCGACCTACATTGTAAATGTAGGCCAGGCCTTACACGGGTATCCTCTTTTAAAACCGAGGTGCCTGGCTGCTGAGGTTTTTGTCACTTTTCAAGCCCAAGCTTCCAGCACGTACCCTTGTGTGTATCGTCTGGATGAGCAGCCTCAGCTAAGCCACGGTTGCCCTCCCACATACTGGCTGTCTTGCATTCTCTCTGTGACCCTGTATGCGGCTCCGAATGACCTTTAGAGGGCACCGTCATTCCACTGTGCTCACTGCCCTCCGCTCTTTCTACTGTGTCCCTGTGGCACTCTCTCTGCCCTCTCTGCCGCAAATTACGAACTGCTCCTTCCTCCCTGCCTCATGATTAATCACTTTGGGCACCTCTATGCTGATTCTACAGCAGGTACACCTCCCATCGGACTTCTCTCACTGCTGCCTTCACCTCTCCTGCTCCCTGCCTGCAGGGTGAGATCTGTCTCCCCTACAGCTATTTCCCTCTCTTCTCTCATCCTCACAAAAATTGCTGCCCCTCCTCAGCTTAATTACTTAATCTTCTCTGGCTCATTCTTGCTGATTATCTCTCTTGAGTTCTCAGTCTTCCAGTAACTGCCTTTCATTATCCTTTTTTTTTTTTTTTTTTGCAGTCTAGTCTCCTGTTGACATCTTCCTTTCCAGCATGTCTCCTTGGAAAAACCTTGTCCCTGAAGAGGGAATCAAGGAGTTTAAAGGCCAGAAGGGATCACCAGATCACCTACTCTGACCTCCTATATATCACAGGCCACCGACGCCGCCCAGCACCCATGCACAAAATTAGCCCAAACTACTACAGCCCACAGGAAACTAGACGATGTGCCACAGGAAGAGAAGAGGAGGGACTGAGGAGCACCGATGCCTGAGGCCCCTGCAGTAGCTGGGACACATCCTGCTAAGTGACCACGCTGCAGACGAAGGCAAAAACACCCCAAGGTCACCACCAATCTGACCGGGGGGTGGTGTGGGGGGGATTGAAGCAACGTTGTGGCCTGACTCTGTGGCCTGAGTTGGACCCAGACTTATAGGTGTGGAGCTGTGCAAAGGTGTAACTCATAGTGCACAGTGACTAATGTCTGGTGAGTAATTTACCTTTTGGACTCTTCACAAGTTGTCCGTGCGCAGACCATTATTTATCATCTCTGTTGATTTGTGGAAGCTTATTTGCCATATAATTTCTAGGTCCAGTTCTTTGACCTTGAGCTCGTACGCTGGCAGGTCATGGTGACTACTGGCC
Organism: Chelonia mydas; assembly: GCF_015237465.2. Lineage (NCBI taxonomy): Eukaryota > Metazoa > Chordata > Testudines > Cheloniidae > Chelonia > Chelonia mydas. The sequence continues at coordinate 17,948,133 of NC_057853.1, read as the reverse complement.
CTGCTAAAGCTTCAGTTTCTGAATCCAGTAGTTTGTGGCTGAACAACAACGGTCTGTCATATCCCTTGTGGTAGATAAGAAACAGAAATCAGTGACTATAAAGAGGATTCTTTATTGAGGTTGCTGCACACAGACAGACCCTGTGGTTCTCTCTGGCTTCACGGTGCCCAGCTGGCTAATGCAGCCTGTGCTGCCCACTGTCACCATACGAGTGACCCATGTATGTCCGAGACTAGATGAAGCAGTCAGAGAAAGACCTGCCAACTCTGCTCACTGTCAACGACTAATCAGAATGAAGATGCTGGTTTCTCATTTGACTCTGATTTTTGACAGTCTCAGTGGAGCTCAGGGCACCGTTATCTCTAAGAAATTCACGGTACATCTTTGTTATATCCATACTCTCGCCCTGCTGGGAAATGTACAGTGCTCTGGATCCAAGAACACAGCATGTGTCTGCAATGCAGAGAGATGCCTCAACCTATCAAACAAAAGCAAATGTCAAAATGGGCTTAAAACAAAGATTATTTAGTGCGCTATCTGGTGCGAATAGGACAAAAGAGATTAATTTTAAAAAAAAAGAGGATCTTAAACAGAAGATACATCTAAAAGCCCATTCAACACCCTGTAAAAGCTACAGATTCTAATCAGGAGCTAAAACCTTTTGGGATTGGCTAGTTACTTGCTGTTAAAGGATTAACTCAAGCCATCTAAGTGGATATTAAAGCCATAATGAGCACAGGAGGATATTTTACATTGCTTCTGCACTAAGTTCTGAGCTCTTTTTTTGTACTCATTTCTGTTGTCAGTTTGTGAATGGTCTCCCATTGCCTGTACAGGCTGTGATAAGGGGCCAAACCTTTGTATGCTAAATGGATTTAAAATGCCATTGTTTTGTCTCTTAAGCACTTGCAGCTTGCTCGGGTTTTTGTTGAAATCAGGTGTGGCCAAGCAGGCAGAAAGGGCACCAGATGTACTGGAGATACAACATCAAGTTTGGATGTGTTTTCAGTCATGCCTCCTTTTCTATTCTGGCCATTGTAAGCTTCCCTTGGGCTTGTGGAGAGCGAGCTCTACTCTGTTCTTACTCAATGAAGGGATTAGGTTGCCAGTGGCCTTGTTTTTACAGTCTTCGCTCCTCTTTGGGGCCTGAAGTTTGCATAAGGGCGCATAGCCATCTAACACCCTGATTGCACTACAGGTCAGGCAGTAGGGCACCTGTGCTTTATTTTCACGTGCCATTACTTGCAGGCCTAAAGTTGTGGGTGCAGGAAAGGAAGTCCCGACTTAAGGCCTCTTTCCAAAGCAGTTCTATGGTTTTCGGGATGGCCAACAAGACTTGAACAAGTGTCCGCATACTTAGTAAATTGATAATTGAAACCAATCAAAAAGGTCACTGACACAGGTCCACATTAGCCGTTTATCCACCAGTTCTTCTGACACAGTGTTTTAGTGCCATGATTTGAATTTCCAGTTTAATATTCCTTCTAAATGAAATGCATTTTATTACTTGGTTAGATTTCAGCAAACTGATGCTTAAGGAGCTATTGGAATAGCTCAAAACCAGCATAAATTTGTGATATATACGTACACACGCACACAAAGTGTCAATCACTGCATTTCATGGTCAGTGAAAGTGAAAAATGAGAGAGGCAACGGGTCCCTCTAAATAGGGAGGAAGGGGAGTCGATGAGAAAATGCGTAGCTATGTTTAATTATAAACAAGGCTTCCATCTTAAATGGTGAATCTGCTACTACACTTTGATTAGAAGATCCAAATTCTGATATCTGTAGCACCACTGTAAATTGAGTAAAACCATTGACATAAATGGAGTTTCTCCAGATTTACATCTGTGATACAGGGAGCGGAAATTGATCCGCAGTTGTAGTTCTGATCTGACTGCAAGCGGATTTATGCTAATTCCATGCACAGCCAGCAGGGGGATATACTGCGAGGCCCACGAAAGCTTATGCTCAAATAAATTTGTTAGTCTCTAAGGTGCCGCAAGTCCTCCTTTTCTTTTTGCGGATACAGACTATCACGGCTGCTACTCTGAAACCATTCTAATTTGGATTTGTGATGTACCTATGTCGGCTCCTCCAGTCTGTGCATGCAAGTGCTGCAGTGAAGCCTTCAAATCTGTGGGGATACATGTTGCTTATCACAGAGAATCTTCTGGTATGAAATATATAGTATATCGCTTGCTTTGATCCATCCAAATGAGAGGATTTAGCATGCACTTGGCTTTTTGTGCACTGGTCCTGTTGCAGGTGTTTGTTTATTCAAGTGGATCAGAGAATGTCTCTCCCCCGCCCAACTTAAAATTTTAACAAAAATATTCACTTGTCAGAATTTTCTCTGGAAAAAAAAAAATCATCAACCCTCCAAATACCCATGTATTCTGAATAGTGTGTGTGTGTGGGAAAAGCAAATTGTTCTGTTTTCAGTCAGTCACAGGATTCTAGACTAAGGGATAGATTGAGTGTTTACTCTCAGTTCACAGTAAAGGACAACATGTAGTTACGCTGTTCCAAGAGCAGACCAGTGAAAGAACTGTGGAGGAATTTCCTGTTTCCAACGGGAAGTAATCTGTACTGATCTATACTAGTAGCATGTTACTTAATCTTCCACACTGGCTCAGGGCTGCTGGTCAGGGGGTGGGGGAGGCAGAGCCATGGCTCCAACCATTTCTTCACCTGCCTGTATGGGAGAAGGAGTAGCGGCTCATGGAGGCTGTTTTCCCCCCTATCCTGCCCCCTGGCACTGGCACATAAGATATGATCTTGCCGTAAACTATTAAACAAAAACCATATTGCTCAGGTTATGGCCCAAATCCCACTCACTTTGCTCACAGAAGTACTTCATTGAAGTTAATGGGATTTCTCATCCGAGTAAGGAGAGCAGGACTTAGGCCTTAGAGATTCAAAGTAGCAAATAATTCACTGTTGAGCTCTGTTTTCACAAAGGATTCTGGGATAGAACTTTGCCTAGTTTCCCTGCCATTGAATCAATGCATTTTCTTTCACCTCAGTCATTCTAGCTTTTGCAGTGGCATAAGGTAACCTAAGTGGTTTTACATCTGTGTGGTCCAGTGAATAACGTGGAGGATGGAGAATGAAAGGACCTGGCATCTGTTCCTGGCTCTGCTGTGGACCTGCTGTGTGACCTCAGGTAAGTTTCTTCACCTCTCAATGCTTTAGTTTCCTTCTCTGTAAAATGGGGATATTTACTTAACCTTCTTTGTGAAACTCTTTTGAGAACAAAGGATGAAGAGTGCTATATACGCACCAGCCATTATTGTTCCTTATATTTAATTACTGTTTGTGGTGCATTACCCCAGTAAAATGGGAGAACTCTGAGATGACCTGGAATTTCCTCGTTTGCTATGTTGGCTTGTTTTATTTATAACAGCTCCTTGAAAACCTACTGGAACCAGAACAAATACCTGGAAGAAGCTGACTTTGCAGGTGGCAGCTGTTAACAGTTAGGATGCCATGAAAATGCAGATGAAAGTGAACAAAACTGACGAAACTGCACAAAGACTTCTCATACGCTTAACTGCCTGGTACTCCTCAGGAGGAGGAAGGGTTGGGATTTGAACCTGTATATCTAAGGTATGCCAAACTTGGAGCCAAATTCGCACCTCTTGTCGCGTTAGTGCCACCCCCACAGACTGCTCATGTGCAAAACACTGTACTAATGATGCAAAAGCTAAGAACATGAAGTTCAGCTAGGACTGTGAAAAAAGAGCCTCTTTTGCACTAAAGTTTTTTAAAAAAAAAACATTCATGCTTGGGTTCCAGGCCATTTTGTGGTCCCAAACTTTCTTTTAATTATGATAAATTCGCAGTTTCATTTTTTTCAAGTGAACGCCGATTTTGTTAGAACAGTCTGGAGGATCTCACTGTGTGTGTGTGTGGGGGGGGGGGGGGGTGGCGGCTGTGGTATACCCACAGCCATTGGACTCCTCCCTCAAAGAAACTGAAACCATTTACAGAGATAAGTCAGGGCCTTCCAGCCTCGACCCCAGGTGCCACCCTTCCCCAAAGGGACCTGCCAGGCACAGTGGGCCCACAGTCTTCTTTCCCACCTTCCACATGGAGGCAGGGATGTGGATTACTTTTTGAGAAGAAATTCCAGTGAGATATTCTCTACACCAGAGGTTCTCAACCAGGGGTATGTATACCCTTGGGGGGTATGTAAATGTCTTCCAGGGGGTACTCAACTAATCTAGATCAGTGTTTCTTAACCTGATGGTTGTGACCCCTGTTGGGATCATGGGACAGTTTTAGGGGCATTGTAAGTGCAGGGCTGGCATTAGGTGGCAGCAAGCAGGGCAATTGCCCAAGGGCCCACACCACAGGGGGCCCTACAAAGTTACATGCTTCAGCCCTGCGTGGCGGGGCTTGGGCTTTAGACAAGGCTCACAAGTGAAATACTGGCTTAAGTATCATACTGAAATATAAATACAATATTTATATTCCAATCAATTTTATAATTATATGGTAGAAATGAGAAAGTAAGCAATGTTTCAGTAATAGTGTGGCTGTGACACTTTTGTCTGTCTGATTTTATAAGTAGCTTTTAAATGAGGTGAAAGCTGGAGTACATATGTCAAATCAGATTCCTGAAAGGGATACAATAATCTGGAAAGGTTGAGAACCACTGCTCTACACCCTGTGACTCACGTTTATCTTTCTATAACAGAGTAATCAGGGGAACAGTAAAGAGATGATGGAACTACTTTGGCTGAGCTCTACGTAAAGACGGTCAAAGCTAGCAAACTGGGCTATGGGTTTTGCATGAAAAGATCAGAGAACATGCGAAAACACCTAAAGGAGACATGAAGAGCAGCAATTGGAGAATTCGAGGCTTAGGTCAAATTCATCCCAGGGTATCTATCCATCTAGTCCTGTCATTGAAGTATTGAGATCAATGGAGTTTACCCATAGAACAAATATGGCCCCATTAGTCTGCAGAACACTACTAAGCCAGAGCTAATGCAGACCTCTTGAGATCTTTCTGGTGCCAACTTGAACAAACAGAGTGCTGGCAGATGCCACAGAATCACTCCACATTATTTTTTCCCTCTCCGTAAGATGCAGTGTCTGGACTATTATAGAATCATAGAAATATAGGGCTGGAAGGGACCTCAAGGGACCCACACTGAGGCAGGACTCAATATAACTAGACCATCCCTGACAGGTTTGTCTAACCTGTTCTTAAAAACCTGCAACGATGGGGACTCCATGACCTCCTTTGGAAGCCTATCCAGTCCTTAACTATCTTTATAGTTAGAAAGTTTTTCTCATATCTAATCTAAATCTCCCCTGCTGCAGATTAAGCCAATTATTTCTTGTCCTACCTTTAGTGGACATGGAGAACAATTGATCATGGCCTTCTTTATAACAGCCTTTCATATGGGTCTGCTACTCACCACTGTGGTGCCTCCTTGTGGCTCCGTGTGGGGAATAGCTCACAACCAGTGTGATCCTCCTTCCTTTGGTTTCTCACCCTGTGATTTGATTCTCTCTCTGGAGTCAGGTTCCTCCCTCTTCATCACTCAGGGTGATGTCTCTTCGTGGCTTGGCCCTCCAGCCAGATCACTGTAGTCCTCCCTTTCCAGGCTATCAAAGTCCCCTTAGACAACCATCCCAGGCCATCTTCTGCTCCACTGCCCAGTCTGTGCCACTTTAGCAGTAGCTGGTAGTGGAACCAGGCCTGCCCACTACTTGGGGTTCCAGACCAGGGATCTATGCCCAGCAACTCGGGGTGCTGCAAGGCAGGGGGTGGAGCTGAGGGGCCATGGCCCATCCACTTTTTCACTATGGGCCTAGCCCCCTGCCTCTCGTCTTCTCCCCCACCCCCAGGTCCCATCCCCCAGCCAGGCTAGAAGCAGGAGCCCAGCCTGGGGTAAGAGAGGCACAGGGAGCACAGGCAGCTGTGGGGAGCCACAGACCCTCCACCTGCCCAGGGTGGGGGCAGAATAGGGTTGCCAATTTTAGTTGGATGTATTCCTGGACATTTCATCACATGACAATCTTTAATTAAAGATTAATCTTTAATTCCTGGAAACTCCAGGCCAATCCTGCAGGGTTGGCAATCCCAGGCCAGAGAGCAGCCCCCAGCCTGTGTCCATGCCCCCCAAGCCCTCTGCCCACAGCAGACAGAGGGTCTGCTGCTCTCCACAGCTGCCTGGGAAACTCTTACCATGGCCCAGCTGGGGCTCTGGGTAAGAGACATGGACCCTCCACCTGCCCAGAGGGCAGGGACTGCTCTCCAGCCTCCTCACCCTGGGCAGGTTGGGGGGTCTGGACTTCTCAGCTCCAGGGCAAAGCCTTGCGGGGGAAAAGAAGGGGCAGGGCCTCATAACCCCCCATTATTAGGAAGAATCCATCAGTCTGCACTGTCCTACACCTCATGCTGTTTCCCTGGGATGATCCTGCTCCTCCTCCACCTTCCTCTAGGTGCACTCTTCCCTCAGGGCCAGGTTCCCAGGGCTTCTGTTCTTCCCTTAGTTTCCTCCTTTCCTTCTCTCAGCCCAGGGAGTGCCTGCAGGCCTTCTCTGCTGTGGCTCCCTTTCTGCTGCAAATATCCTGACTTCCTACCTTAGTCTGCTTCTCCCCCAGCTGGGCTTTATCAGCAATTAAAGCTTACCAGCCCTGACTCTCCCCCAGGTGGAGCCTGTCACAAGGTTAATTGGCCCTTTCTCTCTATTCAGGCCAGGCAGCCGGTAACGTATCTGAAGACTATCAGGTCCACTTGTCTCAACCAGTCTTTTTCCTCAAGACTAAACATACCCAAGTTTTATTAACTTTTCCTCATAGGTCAAGTTTTCTAAGCCTTTTATCATTTTTGTTGCTCTTTCCTGGACTTGCTCCAATTTTCCACATTTTTCTTAAAGTGTCTTGGGTAGCTGTAAATTGTGGCCTGGTGCAATTTAAAACTGATCAGCCCTTGCAGTGGTTGGTAATCATCGTGTGTGTGCCTTGTGTACAGCAGTGGCATAGCTCTGTTCTAAAGCAGAGGTTCTCAACCTGATGGTTGTGATCCCCATGGGGGTCATAGGATGGTTTTAGGGGGATCGTAAGTACAAGGCTGGCATTGGGGGTGACAAGCAGGGCATTTGCCCAGGGCCCCACATCACAGGAGTCCCACGAAGCTAAGTTACATGCTTCAGCCCTGGGCAGCGGGGCTTGGGCTTCAGACAAGGCTCACAAGTGAAATACGGGCTCAAGTATCCCACTGAAATGTAAGAACAATATTTATACTCCAATCAATTTATTTTATACTTATATGGTAAAAATGAGAAAGTAAGCAATGTTTCAGTAGTAGGGTGCTTGACAGTTTTGTCTTTTTATGTCTGATTTTTATCAGCAAATAATTTTTAAATGAGGTGAAAGTTGGGGGGTACGCATGACAAATCAGACTCCTGAAAGTGGTACAGTAGTCTGGAAAGGTTGAGAAGCACTGTTCTAAACAATGTCAAAAGTGTGTTTCTTTCGGATGATGATTTTTTTTTTTAAATAATCTCGGTCAACCTACATGCACACCCCTGGCTCAGTAATGCAGTGTACACAGAGATAATCCCCTCCCCCACAACTCTGTGTTGCTCTATATACAACACACATCCCTGAGCCATGCTGCTCACTTTGGGTTTTAAGTCTTGCTGTGTTTTTCACATTTTGTCTTCCCTCACAGTAGAAACAATTTCTTATTATGCCAGTATTGATGATGTTTTTGTACCACGCCAAATGCTTTGGTGGGCAGAGAGGATGTACTTTATTAATAACATTAATTATATTAAAAACAACGAGGAGTCCTTCTGGTGCCTTGGAGACTAACATATTATTTGGGCATAAGCTTTTGTGGGCTAAAACCCACTTCATCAGATGCATGGAGTCATTCCATCTTTTCATATGCTGTGTATTTATACCTCCCTACTGTATTTTCCACTCCATGCATCTGATGAAGTGGGTTTTAGCCCACGAAAGCTTATGCCCAAATAAATTTGTTAGTCTCTAAGGTGTCACAAGGACTCCTCATTGTTTTTGCTGATACAGACTAACATAGCTACCGCTCTGAAACCTGTCATTAATTTTATTAATGCTCCAACAGTATCGCCTGGTTCTCTACTCTCATATGCTGCAGAATTACTGCTTCAGTAGGAAAATTTCTTCAACTAAGTGACCGTTGTGCACAGAACTTACATTGACTACAATGGAGTCTGGCTTGATAAGGATTGGGGCCCATCTGAAGAGCTGGAAAATGGGGTGAATGACATAAAACCTTGAAGAACTGATCTTAGCCAGCATGACTTGAAAAGCTGTGACTATTGCATGATTCACTGTGAAGTCATTAACTGGGCCAAGTTTGTACAAATCTGATCCCAGATTCACTCAAAGGGTTTGAGAACTTAAATGAGTCCTTCAATTCTCCTGTTCTGAGTTTTGCACTAGCAACATTTGCTCCTCTTAAAATACTTTATCCAGTATTCTTACATAGCTTGTTGCATGGTATCCTAGAGGTGTTGGCTGTGACTCTAGATTTAAATAAAGCCACTATCTAGAGAACTGAGGAAACATTTCTGTAACCTATGGATTGTCCTGTTCTTAAACTCTTTGTCCTCACTGAAGCATGGCTCCAAAGAGAGATGAGCTTAACTGAGGAGTGGAAATTAATATTTAATTTAATCCCATCTTGGTGTATTCTTAATTCAGTTTTTGTTGTAACTCTTCCTGATTGATTTCCACTTTGTTGACTCGGCCTCCCATGGTATCTCTCACGCACAAAGTTATAGCCCTCATCAGCAATCTCAGAGTGGCAGAGACAAAGGAAGGGGGAAACTCCAGGAAAATGAAAAGATCCCTCACTGTCCCCTAGAGAGTTGACATAAAAAACATTTATTGGTGAACAGGTAGATAATGGCAAGTCCATTCATAAAGTTCTCCCTCGAGTTGTATTCTTGCTATGGGCTTTTTGGCTTTCCTGGTCAATCTCATTGTCTAATTTGCATGTCTTAAAGCTATTGTATCTCTACCATGATAGTTAGGTTTAATTTTATGAAGAGTGGAATATTTGGCTCTCCAATTACGTCACTTCTGGAAAGAGTCTCAGCGTACTTCTTTACTTTCTTATATAATCAATGTCAGATTAAACTGGACAAATGCTTCCTAAAAATAGACACTATCACCTTGTCAGATATTCATAAGCACTTATTTATGGAACTGTACTGTATTCTGCTGCGGTATGTGTCTTACAGCAATGTATGACGGGATGCATCCGATGAAGTGAGCTGTAGCTCACGAAAGCTTATGCCCAAATAAATTGGTTAGTCTCTAAGGTGCCACAAGTCCGCCTTTTCTTTTTGCGAATACAGACTAACACGGCTGTTACTCTGAAACCTGTAGTTTTTATAGCAATCCAAATACCTAGGGCTGTATAGCTGTCTTCTGCTCATTTAATTCCACGTACACTCACAAACTTAGCACAAATGTTATTTGTGTTTCTTAAATTTGCCCATTACATTACACAGGAAAGTGCACTATTGCTAGCAGCAGTTGCAAAGCGGTATGTGTCTGTGGCTTGCACAGTAAATCAACAGAAGGTGAGGTGCTGCCATCTCGAGGGGATCTACTACTAATGCAGGTGCCGTGTCGTGTTTCTACAAATTAGTGATACCACAGACGGTACTTTATTATCTCCCTGTGCAAACCGACCCCTACTGTTCTTTCTAGAGTAGAATGTATTTCTGGGAAGGGGCTACGAGTAGGCCACATGGTCCCATGAAGGGCATAGGGCTGGGAGACCGCCACATTGGTCTAGAGAAGAAAGTGGCTGGTGGAAGGAGGTTTCTGTGTAGGGGTGAGTCCAGCAGTCGGAGTTGATCTGAGACATCTTAACCTAACCGTTAATAACTGCATAGCCAGGGAGGGAAAAATACACAGACTAGACTTTGCATCCATCATTCAAGTGCAAAGGGTTACTTCCCTTTTCTGCTGAGGCTGACGGCTTTGGAGAGAACCTATTTTCCAAAGTTTATACAGTAAATCTTTAGTAACGTATTTATATACAATGTGTACTTTCTGGTTCTGCGGCTCTGACTGCAGGATTGGGCCCTAACACTGTATTTTACGGCAGTGTCATGAAGACCCGTAATGGATTTCAAAACGAACGCTTCAGAACTGACAAACACTCTAGCTGCCTCCAGTGCTTCATTTTCTGCCCTGAATAATAACAAGAAAAAACTTTGAAGTGAGCTGTAGCTCACGAAAGCTTATGCTCAGATAAATTGGTTAGTCTCTAAGGTGCCACAAGTCCTCCTTTTCTTTTTGCGAATATAGACTAACACAGCTGCTACGCTGAAACCTGTCAAGAAAAAACTTTGTGTTTGGTGAGAGTTGGGGATCTAGTTAATTGTTTCTAGCTGGTGTTTATACAAACAGTGACCATATCTAAATAAAGAGCTTCAGAAAAGTCAGAGGGCACTTCAGATCCAAAGGGCTTGAGGGATTGTGGTTGGCTGTTTATTCAGAGGCTATATTATGTTCTTTCCATTGACCATCCTGCCACTACTTTGTGGCTTTTTTGGGAACTGCAGTAAATGAGAAGGTTCTCTTTTATTTCACTGAAAATCCACAGGATTCCCTGTGCTGGTCCTGCTGGCTCAGCCGTGCTCCTCTAGGCAAAATGTCTTGCTTACCATGTTGGATTTCCACAGTGACAACTCATGTGCCTCCAAAACCCACTGCACTGCCAGCATGTGAGCATGTGTTTGGGAGATGTTTATTGTTGAACCAGAGAAGGGCTGGAATATGGAAAAACCTTCCAAAGGGTCCAATCCTTCTCTCTTTGTTGACAATGGCAAAGCTACCCTCTGTTTGAATGAGAACGGGATTAGGCCCAAAATTGGTAACAAAACTGTATAGTGTGCAGGCATTTAAAAGGGCAGTGGAGTAAGGTTGGGGGAAAGGAAAAAAGTAGAGGGGGAATGTAGCTGGATTTCTATCCACCCTGTAACTGGACAGTGACAGAATCTCCAGTTCATCTGGAGGGTTATGACCTCATGATGCAGTGCTGTGATGAAAAGATACAATCAAGTGGATGTCACAACACCGTATTTTCTAGACAACTGCAAAGTGTTGGCAGCTTTATCCTGACAGGTCAGTGGTTCCCAGACTTTTTGCCCCAAGACTCCTTTGGCATCTGACTATAAGTCCTGGACCCCTTTCATTCCCGGTACTACTGGAATGTACCCACTGGAGTGACCTCTCATGTACAGTGCATGAGAGGTCATGCTGTGTGGAGCATGCCAATTGCTGGCACCCTCCATGCGGTCAGAGTTCCAGAATACTGTTCTGGCTCTGGCTCAAGGGATAGACCCTCCAAATAACACAGAGCAAACAGCCAGGGGTCTGATCACCCCACATTGGGAACCACCACTCTCTCTAGTTTATTGACAACAAGAATGCTGTGGTGGGCTATAGTATAAACTTCTCTCAGTCCTTATGTTCCTATCACAGAGTGACTTGGCCAAACACCTAACTTGTCTTAAGAGAAGTGAGAAGCTATAACTTTACTGTGATTGTAGTAAATCCCATATTCCTACACAGCAGGTAATCTGTGGTGCAGACTTGAATTACACTCTAGCCAGTTCGGTATCATATAATGTATGCGCATCACTTGCTGCCCTCTACTGGAAAGAATTAGAAATAGCTGTGTATCATAGGCCCTGCGTTGCTAAAGGCTAAGGCTATGTTTTAGTCACGGTCATTTTTAGTAAAAGTCATGGACAGGTCACGGGCAGTAAACAAAAATTCATGGCCTGTGACCTGTCCATGACTTTCACTCTTCCCCCCAACTAAAACTTGGGCGAGGGAGGGAGGGGCGCTGTGAGTGCTCGGGGGGGGGGCCAGTCTGGGGGCATTGCGGGGGCTGGGCCATGGGCCGGGATCCCCATTGGTGCTGTGCAGCGGGAATTGGCGGGGCTCGTAGGCTTCACATGTACCCACAGCTCCAGCCAGGGAGGCTCCAATTGCTGTTCCCACCACAAGCGCTGGCTCACAGGCGCAGAACCCATTGGCCGGGAACTGCAGCCAATGGGAGCTGCAGGGGCAAGGCCTGAAGGTGCGGGCAGCACGCAGAACCCCCTGGTTCCTCCTATGCCAGTAGGAGCCGGGGAGCCCCCCACCCCGAGGTAAGCAGCCCCCGCACCCCGCAACGCCCTGCCCCTAGCCCTGAGCCCCCTCCCACACATCCAAACTGCTGCTGCTGGCCCAGGCAGCCCCTGACCCAGCACCAGCTGCTGCAGAAGTCAAGGAAAGTCATGGAATCCGTGACTCTTGTGACCTCCGCGACAGACACGCAGCCTTACTAAAGGCACAGAGAAATTCCTGTTTTGCTCAAGTGCTAAGGCTCTGTGCTTTTGACACAAGAGGCCCTGAGTTCTGGTGCTGTGAAGTTCTGAGTCACCACCATGTGCAGTGAAGTGTCAGCAGTTAAGTCCACGTGGTTCTCTGTGCAGACCCTCTAGGACCCAAAAGGCGGTCTCTGTAGTCATGGTTACCCCACCTCCCAATTTCCTCAACAAAGAGAGGCAACATCTGCTGTGGAAAGGTTCAAGAGTTTTATGCTCAAACTGTGTAATCAGTCTGGCTAAGATAAGGCTGATTAACAGGGGTGAAAGTAACTCCAGACACTTACCGGTATGGGGCTGGGGCCGTCTCCGGCCCCCGGAAGGGGCAGGGTCTCAGGCAGAAGGGGTGGGGCTGGGGGTCAGCATCCCCCAGCTAGCCCTTCCAGGCCGCTTGGCCCATGCCGCCTGGGGCTCCAGTGGTGATTTAAATGGCCTGGGGCAGCTGCTCCCTTTGCCCTCCCCCCCAGCAGCCGGGGGGGGGGCAAAAGGGGCAGGGACGTTAAAGCGCTACTGCTGTGTTCCTCCCTCCCACTCCCCCCCCTGCTGGTAGGGCCGCCGATGCAGGGGCAGCATCTTGAGGAAATGAACACAAGCCTGGGCAGCAGTTTGCCTGCACCTGGTGGCAGAGCACAGGGCAGAGTCTCAGCAGCAGCCTGCCATAGAATACTACAGGAGCCAAAAGCCTGTGCAGTAGGTTCACGCTATTGCATCCACTGGAGAATGACATGTCCCAGAAGCCCCTGCAACATCCACAACCCTATAAAGGGGCTGTTGAATGAGCAGACCCTGTGGGACTGAAAGTGGTCATGCTGGATCAGGGGGCAGGGGTGTGCCTACCCATGTGCAGAGGAAGGACAAGAAGTGGCTTATCTTCCACCATCCACTTTACCGGGGGGTCAGCCAGGGCCCTGCCTCATGGCTCACTGCTGGAGGGGTGCAGGGCACCCAAGAGAAGCTGGGTTGCCTCCCTGCCCTAGGGTGGTTGAGTTTCCTCAAGATAACTAGACCGAGGCTTCTGCTGGCCCTCCTTGGGCCAAGCCAGTGTGATAGGAATACACAGCACCAGCACTGCCAAGCCAAAGGGTTCAAATATTCTGAGTCAGGCCGTTCAAAATGATATTTGAAAAACAATAAATATGGGTTCTTTTTCCCCTCTCTTCTGCTTCTTCCGCGATTAGGGTACATTTGGCTCACATTTTTTTTCTCCAACACGCAGATATTTTTGTTAATTTTTTGAGTCGTGTCCCTGTCTCTCTCTTGCCAGCAGATGGCAACAAACACAAGTTTATTGGAGTTTATTGTGTATGGAATTTAAAAAGCAAAGACCCTCCCATCTCTAAATATTCTATAGCGCTCTATAAAGATTATATCAAGAGCAAACTCTCTATGGAGACTTTATATTTGGATGAAGGAGAGATTCTGTAGAGTAACCGAATTAAGGTACAGAATATTTTTCTCTTTAATTTTGAAGGGTGTTTCTTTCTTTCTTTCTGTTGATTGATGATCTCAGTTACATAAACTGGTCCATTTAATCTAGTTTCCTTCTAGATTAGCCTGGCAGTGGCTAGAACCCAGATGCTTAAGAGGAAGGTGCTGTAATAGGTGCAAATAATTGAGTTATGGAGTACTTTGTGTACAAGGAAGTTCAAAACTTCATAAGTTTCTGCCTAGCTGGGTTATGTCTAGGTTCATGACAGTTGACATCCCTTATCCTTTTTGATGCACCTGTGGATGTTTTCTGTCATGTTAAATATGTAATTCTGAGTATTTCTTAGGTAATACATTCTGTACCTTTTCTCTGAATAATATTTTGTTTCTACAGGAAAAAAGGAACGCTGTCTTAGAATAACAGATGATGTATAAGGCCCTCACAGGATCAAACAAATGAACTCTATAAAGCATTCAGGCCAGTTTTTAAATTAGGGCAGGCAGGTTCAAAATCAGGTGTGTGCTGTGTTGCATGTATATCATGAAATGCTGATGTCTAACACATGGACCAACACCTGGTGCTAATGCATAGATCAGGCATTTGTGCATGCCAGTCAGGCACCTAATCTGCGCATGCATATTGCATATTTGTACATATAAGTCAAGCATATGAATTTATGCACATGGTTGTTTAACTGAAAATTAGGACCTAAATCATCTTCCAACAACAGGACTGGTTCCTTAAGCGGAAGCTGCAATAAATGCTAACTTTAAAAAAAATGCATTCATTTTTTAGAAATGTTCTCCATTTCTCCCTCACTCTACAGGTAAAGTACAATATTTGCACTTAAATGAACATGCCACTCTACTGCAAATTACCATACATACAGATTTTCCTTCAAGTGAGGTAAGGAAAAATTTGCATTGACATATATCAAATTAGTACTAGTGGGTTACATATTGGCTAATAGTCAGTAAATTCCTCAGAAAACATGCATCCACTTCCGCACTATGTAACTCCAGTATTAGACTGGTATAATGGGATGGAGGACTAGGATCATGGGAAAATTGATATGGGGAAACTGAGGCAGAGAGCGGTGAAGTAACTTGCTCAAGATCACACAGCAGGTCAGTACCAGAGGAGGGAGTTAAACTGAGATCTCCTGACTTCTGTGCAATACTCTATTCACTGCATCATGGGCATGAAAGTTAATATGGTCAGCATAGAGGTTTCAGCCTCTCTTGTCTTAGTCTGATCCCTGGTCACTTCTAGCCTCAGTATTGTTCGTGCTTGCTAAAATGGATTCTTAGGCCGGGAGAGCCAAAAATGAGTACGCCAAAGCCTATTCTTGCATTGCTTTCCTTTTCCCAGGGCAAGATATTACTACTTAATGATCCTGCAGGATGGGCTGGTATAAACAAAAATACATGGAGGAAATCAGCACAAGGAAATTGTATTTTTAGCTATTATTTGGCTTTCCCCATGGATTTTCAAAACAAGAAATGACAAAGTAATAAGGGGATTAATAATAATGATACAGTGGTTGCCATTAAAAAGACACTATTTACCCAGAGTTACCACTGCAATGTATAACAAAGCACTGAGCCTGGGGTCTCTTGTCCCAGTGCACCTGATACGGCCCTTAGGAGCCTGGGAGCTGTGGTTGGTCACCATGCCTATCCCTAGATATGTCCCCTATAGGAAATTGCATATAAAGCTTTCTGTCTCTTAGGCAAGGGAATAGAAGGGAGACACACTGGGTCAGGGATGGGGCTGTCTGCACCTGCCCTGAAGAAGTCATTAGAGGGAGCAGGAGCTGGCTGGGAGGGAGCTTCGGTTGGGGAGATCTGCAAAGCCCTGGAAGAAGGTGGTAAGGTTTGTGAGCCCTGGAGACACAGGCTAAGTCAGGATCCTGAGGAATAGTGAAACGTTCTGAATTACTTTGTTTTGATTGGATCTTTGCTTCGAAGTTAATAAAGACAAGCCCTGAGAAAAGGACCTGGAGCTGTGTTGTTGTTTAAAGCGTGATTTCCCGTTTCCCACCGGTGGGAAGTTTGCAGGGTATTTCCCTAGATTTAGAAAGAGAAATAACGGTGCTGTCTCAGATATCCTGTACAGCAGCTTTGGCTGATTCCAGGGGTGGCCACTGCACTTTGTACTTTTTTAACTCCTCACGCTGGAGAATCTCAAAGCGTTTTACCAACAAGCGGCCTGATTAAAAATGGGCCCAATGCAAAACAATGGATCTGAAACCTCCATGTTTGGTTTGAGGCAGGGGGGAAGAGAGTGCTGAGAAAGTGGGACCAGGCTGCTCCGAATTAGGTTTTGCAAAATAAAACCACAGCTGACAGAGTCTAATTCTTCACGTACTTTCTCCCTGAGGACTCCTTACTTGTGTAAGAATTTAAGGGGCAGGATCCCAAATTGCTCTGGTCCATCTCCCCTCGTGACTCTGCTATGGCTATGGGGTTCACAGCCTGGGTCTGGAGGGGGGAGTGCAAGGAGGTAGAAAGCTCACTTTTGTGCTCCTCCCCACGTGTGATGCTGCCATGCTGTGTATGGGGCTCGTCCCTGGGTGTAAGTCAGAGTAGTTTAATGGCTGAGAAGGACAAGGAATGGCAGATGGGGCCATAACCGCTTTCCTCTGGCCATGTCCCCTTACGCTCATTGAGGTGTGGGGGGCCAGTGCATTACTATTTCCGCACCACTAGGAGGTTCCCTACACTGACTGCTCCTCTTTGAGGCTGGATATGCAGGTTCTATCACTAGAATCCAGTGGTGGTGCAATGCAAAGAGACTGTGCTGGGTCTTCAGGATGTGGCCCACGATCCAACTAGGTTCACAGTCATCACTTTGCCCTATGGAGTTGTATCTCTAAATCAGTTTTGTTGGCATAGTTGTTTAAAGATCAAACCCTTTCAAAAATGGTTAAGCTGGAAAAAAGGAAGTTTTCACGTGGGTATCATGGATCACGTCCTGATGTAATACGATAACCCTTCGGATTTTTCTTTGATTTCACCATATTATTTATTTCAGAAAAATGGAAAACAATGGGGCATGTTCTAGCTCTTTCAAACTCTACCCAGAGTGGCAGGAGGCTGGCAGGAGGCAGACACGCTGGCCCCACCTCAGTGTAAACCAGAGTCTGTTGATGTTTGATTATTTGAACGGAATGTTTCTTTCCTCACTCTGGGATGTTAGATGGGGTAGGATCTGAGTTACTACAGAGAATTCTTTCCTGCGTATCTGGCTGGTGAATCTTGCCCACATGCTCAGGGTTTAGCTGATCGCCATATTTGGGTTCGGGAAGGAATTTTCCTCCAGGGCAGATTGGAAGAGGCCCTGGAGGTTTTTCGCCTTCCTCTGTAGCGTGGGGCATGGGTCACTTGCTGGAGGATTCTCTGCTCCTTGAAGTCTTTAAACCATGATTTGAGGACTTCAATAGCTCAGACATAGGTGAGAGGTTTTTCGCAGGAGTGGGTGGGTGAGATTCTGTGGCCTGCGTTGTGCAGGAGGTCAGCCTAGATGATCATAATGGTCCCTTCTGAGTCTATGAGCCCCATCTGAAGGTTAAATTAGTGCTATCAATGATTATTTTAAAGATTAGTAAAGATGAGTGTCCAAGATCAGGGAGAGTATTTGGATTTGGCTGCTGACTCCGTTTCAGCCCTTCTGGATTTGTGATTTCATGAGAAAAGCACTAAGAGATATGGCAGGGGACATGGGACTGTATGTTACTGTTTTGCTCCTTACTGTTGGTTTAACGCTTCCTTTCATAATTTGATTTTTCCCTGAAAGAAGTCATAGTTGTTATGGACAATAGTATAGTACCAGGGGTGCCAGTGCTAAGGAGTTAACACAGCTTATCTTTCCCAAAGGAAAACAGATTTTTCCAGACAAAAGTATGGCCCTGCTCCAATTCCTTTTGTGGAATTGTCTTTATTTTAATCTGATTAACCTTTGTTCTTCTTTAAATAAATTATTTTTCTGTCTCCTGCAAATGTTGACCTTTATTTCCATTGCTGAAAAGAAAGAAAAAGAAATTTGAGCTGCTTTTTTGTTGAAATCTGTGTTTTAGGGGGAACTGGGGTAATTCTGTAAACATGGGAATACAAACTAAATAGAGTATAAAGACAGAACAAAAATATGGAAGGTCATGTTGAATATAATCGAGAAGAACAAAAATACAAAATACCTCCCTGGGCTGCTGGAAATGTATCAGTGCAATGGATACCAGGACATAAAAAATACCAGGCCAGATCCAGTGGAGCTATTCTGATTTATATCTGCTGAGAATCTGGCCTGCGGACCTTCAGGCCTTTATCTTAAGGCTCTCAGTGGCCTGGGCTCCAGGATGGAGACCATAGTCACAAATTCTGCACCGCTGGCACAATGGAACTTTTAAAACTTGATTTTTATATAAAATATAAGCATATAATGAAATATATAAAAATACATTCACAAAGTAGAAATAGCACATAAATAATAAAGGACAATGTTGAAAACCTGAAATAACTCCCCCGCCAGCCAGTAAAGGTCATGCAGGGCATTAATTATTAAAGTGACTAAATAGATCAATTAGTGAGAACGTAGTCTGAGTATACTGCTGCTTTCTACCGTAAGGGTAAGCTCATCTGGGCAGGAGACAGGGCTTTCTCAGGGGCTTGTTAGATATTGTGGAATGAATTCTGAAGCTAAGGACCATCACAAAACTTCCTGCTGCAAGATTCTCTTCTCCAACCTACCTTCTCTAATATAAGCACAGAGCAGTGAATCATAGGCGCTGACTTTCCAATGTGCCGCAGGGTGCTTGACCCCCAGCTCTGCCCCAGGCCCTGCCCCCACCCACCTCTTCCCACCCCATTTTGCCCATCCCCACAGTGCACAGCACCCTGGCTCCTCCCCCTCCCTTCTAAAGCCTCCCGCATGCTGCGGAACAGCTGATCGTGGGAGGTGCGGAGAGGCAGGGGAAGGCGCTGATCAGTGGGGGTGGTGGCGGGTGGCAAATACTGGGGGGCAGGGAGGGAGTTGATAGAGGGCCTGCTGCAGCCCCAGAGCACCCATGGAGTCGGCACCTATGCAATGAATGCATTTTTAAAAACCACCCCAAAACCAAAATGCATTGGTGTACACATGCGTCTCCTCCGGAGGAGAGGAGAGGATGAAAGAGAGAATGAACCACATATGACGGATGTTGCTTAATGCACTACTGGAAGGCGACCAGATACTACAATGCTGAGGATGGTATTAGATCCTATATAGAAGAAAATACTCTGTTCACGTTCTGATAATATAAAAAGGTTCTATCAAAGAAAATGAACAAGAAGGACCTGAGAACTCTGATTCTGGCTTCAGAATGTAGAACCCTGCAAGTCACTTGACTGTTCTACAGTGGCCAAGGAATGTGTCCATCATAATTAACCAAAGTGTAAATGGTTTAATTAACTTCTGCAGTGAAGGTGTATGGTACGGATGTGATTTTGATCTCGGCCTAATCTGGATTCTGACAGTTCTCTTGATGCCATCCAGCAGAGAAAAGCAAATTCCAGGACAATACTACTGCTGCAGTGTTGGTTTGCTTGTTGATTGAATGAAAAGATATTCTTTAGTTGTTTCACCTGTGAAGCACTGAGAGCTATAACCACAGATGAGACTTTCTATATGTGTGGAAGTTTGTCTCTGGAAACCCCTACTATAGTTTTAGATCGTGTTTCAAAATCTGAACCCAGTGAAGTCACTAGAGGGGCACCAGTAATAAAGAATGCTTTGCTTTTCTAGGACTACATCCTTCAGTCATTGCTTTGGATTGAAGTTGATGGCAATTTTGCATGAATAAAGGCTGCAAGATTTTAGCTGAGGATCTTAAAGCACTTTAGAAATATGAATCAAGTGCGTGACATAGATAGGTATTATCTACAATATACTGTGGTAGCACTTAAGGCTCTCCATTATGCTAAGCACTGTACATACATATGGTAAATGATTGTCTCTGGCCCAAAGGGCTCATGAGAATAGGAGACTGAAGCACAGAAAGGTTAAGTGACGTGCCCAAAGCCACACAGTTAGTTTGTGGCAGAGCCTTGAACAGAACCTAATTTAAATTCTGAAACTGAAAATGTCCTCTTATGAAAAAGAACAGTGCTGATGCAGGGAAATCCCAGTGCAGAGACAGCACATAGGAAGGTCAATTGACAAACCTTTGTCACATATGCACTACACACAACGTAAAATAATGCTGGAGCTTTAGATCAGCGCGCTCTACTGTGAAATAAACTGCATATTGATAGGGTAATACTGATTTGTATTGTAAAATTGTCCTCATTGCATCGGGATGGTCCAAGCCAATTTTAATCCTCTCCTGTTTGCTTTGGCTGAGGGTGAATTCCCCTAGGTGAGCTATCCTACATGTCCATCTTTCTTACAGTCCAATCCTTCAAAGGCTTATAGAGTTGAATAATAATACAGAGGGAAAGAGAAATTAATTACTGGATAGCTGTGAAAAAGGAGAAATTAGATCTCTTCATTTGAGATTGGAAAATAGATATTGGGGACTGATTCACCTCTCACACCAGTAAAATGCATTGAATTCACTGGAGTCACTCCTGGTTTAAACCAGTGTAAAAAAGGAGAATGAGGGTCAAAGATGTGCTGAGGTGGAGATACAGGCAAGCTGTCTCAGATGCTGGGAGCTACAGCAGGAAGGCTCATCCAGAAGTGGGACTGTGTGAAGGAGCAATTTCTATTAGAAGTGATGGACAATGCATCTGTGGATTGTTTTTAGTTGTTCCCCCTTTTTCCTTTCTTGCAGATGCTTTGGAAAAGGATAAACCCTCCATTTTAACACTAAATACCATCTACAACTCTGCAGGAATCCCTGGTGTTATCAAGGGTTTTCAGAACCCAAAGCGGCGGTAACTTAATTGTCTCTCTCCATGCAGTATCAGGAATAATGGGGACACAGCTCCTCTGTCTGATAAATGATTAATACAAACAAGAGCGTTTTTACCTAAAACTACTCTTTATTAGGTCTCAAGTGCGCACACACATACCGTAGCAGTAGGTTCAGAACATCCCAAACAATTATACTTACCAAAGTCCACGATGGTTTTGAAGAATCAGCAGCCAGCCTTCCGGGGTCCTACTTCCATTCAGCTGCTGGGAATTTAGGCATCAAATCCTTGCCCAAAGGAAAACTTGCTAGGACTGCTCCAAATAAATCATTGTTCCTAATCTTTTATAGCTAACTTAAACAAAGCTCATAACTCTCAATGACTCCTAGTGGGTCACCATAGTAACCCCTGGTGGGTCGCCAATTCTCCTAATTTCAGCAAACTGCTCATTGTCTCTTATCAAAGCACTTCTACTCATAATAAAATGCATATGTCAGAGGCACTTAAAACCAAGCTTGGCTGTCCCAAACATTTCTTCTGTTTTTTTAGGAAGATTCACTCCATGTCCTTCCCTCCCATTCTGATCAGCAGAACTGCAAACCTGCAGCTGCACGGCCTTGCCTCTCAGGGCTTAAGATTATTCCTAGCGATGTGGTATTAGGTTTTCAGCTAGCAGTGGCTGAACACGCAAGATGGCTGACTGCAGTGCTTTTACATTCTAGGCTTACACTCAGGAATGTCAGATTTGGGGGTTACAGTGTCTTCATTTATTCTACTACCTCATTCATTATCAGCTATGAGGTTAAAGAAAGATATTTGTCTTTTGCACCGACCTGTGAATTACACTTTGAGTATTTGCCAGGCCCTCTCTAGCACAGGTTCATGCAATTTGGAGTGAAGTATCAACCTGTATGTAAATCCAGGGCATGGTGATTTGCATGGCGATTTGCATTTACAAGCTCACTTGAGTTTCTTTATGCAAATCAATGGACAAGAAGATTGATGCAATTTGCATAACCTGAATTGTGCTTTGGCTGCCAAGATATAAAAGAGCAAACATCAATATTTGTTTCACTGTTCTAGATGCTCATTAGTGCAACATATCTGTTGCTTTCTGCCAAGAACACTCATCTTTTCTGAAGAACAAAGGCAACACATGTAAGTCATGGTAAGGGCAGGGAGGAGAGAATGTTGGGATGAATTCCTCAGCTGAGATTGGCATTCAAATCAAATGTTCAGAGAGTCTCTGTTGCATCACTTTGGTGATCACGATGAATTAGTTACTTTCATCCTCTGATTCGAGGAGATGAACTGCAACATCTTGGTGCCTTCATTTATTATTATCAGGGATGAATTAAAGGAGATCTTTGGATCTGAGCCCAGCAGCAGGATGCACCTGCTGTTTCGCTGCTATCTCTCAGCCTTGTATCTGTCCTTTACCGGCCCCAACCAAGCTCAGTATTGAACCTGGATCTGCCCTTATTCTGCCACTGATGATTATTCCCAACAGATGCCTAGGTACTACAGGTGTGAGGGCATTACAAATGCCTAAAATTGATAGTTCTTAGACACTCAGCAAACTTTACCCTGTACACACTGCAGAGGAGACACAATCCAGGCTCAAGAGTCAGCATGGCAGAAAGCACAAAGATGAACAAGGAAGAAATATGGAGTTGTTGGAGTGAAGTATGGTTATAAATCAGCTCTCATCCAAGAATCTGAAACTGTTTTACAAACAAGTCCCAATGAGGCATCCCAATACCACTGCAGCAATACATTTTACAGGTTAGGTAAATCGAGGCACGGGGAAGTGAATAGATTTATGTAAAATCACTGGGTGAGATAATGGCAATGCAGGGAAGAACTCAGGAGTTCTTGCTCTGTCACCTGCTTTAATCACTAGATCATAGTGTTCTGCCCTCCAAACAGTTGTTTTTTGTGTTTTCATAATTTACAGAATACATTTCATGATGAATTAACAATAGCTCTGCTTTTTCTGAAACCAGACTTTAGCATGTGGTCTGGGTTCTTTGGCGTGCTGAGCAGAATCTTTCTGCATCAGTCTTCAAAGTCCTACTCCTGAATTAGCAATGTGAAGAATTTGACAGTGTAAAAATAAGAGGACCTGAGTTTCAAACAGCCTGCCTGCAGATGCCACTATTAAATATGTAAATTAGAAATGTGTGAATGCACATAGCCAGGTGTGTGTGTGTGTGTGTGCGCACAGTTAATTAGTATACAGAATCCAGGTAACTGTATATACCAGTCAGGCACTCATTTGCATGTGGGCAGTTTAGAAAGCAAAACACTTAAAACTTTGATTTAAATATTCACCCTGAAATTTCTTCTGCTGGCTATAAAATCGTCACAAATTGTAAATTGCTCCTAACAGGCTGCTCCTGTGTTGGTGGGTTGTGTGTTAATACTGCCACTTTCCTGCAAGATGCCTGCTGCTGTCAGTAGGTGCAGAACATGCCAGCTGTCCGTGCCAGCTTCATTTTCAAATACGTGGCCTAGTTGACCACATTGGCAGCGAGAAGTCTCATTCAGCACGTCCAGAACGCTGCTCTCTGCAAAATGCATGCAGATTGGGTCAGCAAACTAGATCAGGGTAGAGAAAGGCCAACAGGAAATCCACGACTGCTTGGTCTTTTGTGGGGTTGAGTGTGATTTGGAAAGGTCTTTTAAAGCCATCTGTGGAAGAGAACATGCATCTCTACCTGTCACAGGCTTGTTCTCAACTTACAGGTCATTAAAGAATGTGAGGTCCAGGAATCCTTGCAGGGACCTGATCTGAGGAGGGGAGAGTGACAGCAAAAGGCTGAAGAGATGCACTGGGGTCTTATGCAGGCTCAGTGGGGGAACTGAAATGTGTCAACAGTTCTTAGTTTATTCTGTTTAACTTTAATTGAAATTTGGTGTATCATTGTAAAGGAATATGGATTTTACAGTAATGGCTTTCTTAAGCTTTGCTCCTGATTTGAGATCAGCCAAAGTTCCTGTTCTGAGATGCACTGGAAAAAAAGGTAGTAAAAATATCTGAAGGAAACCAAATCTTGAAGAGACAAAGCTACTAGCTTCCATTATTTCCCTAGTATTATGGTCCTGGCTGCAGAATCATCAAGTCAATCAGCTGGAGACACATACTGGTTGTTAGGATGGCAGGGAAGAGTGAAGATTGTGGAGCAGCAGTGCTGTAAGTATAAGAGGTACGCTTGGATCATTGTTGGTACTGTCAAAGATGAGGAGTCGGGTTTACCATCCAGCTCAAAGAGTTTCTACTTCTTGGGGATGTTGCGGGAGAGAGAGAGAGTTTGTCAATGTGGATCCAAGGTACCTGGTTTGTGCTTCCCCATCACAAAGAATTCCCTGCTTGAGAGACATTGCTTATGATGAGCTCAGTGCTCCTGGTTGGAGAAGTGAACAGAAGGCAGAGGTGGAAATGAAGTTGAAGCAGGTAAAATCCCTTGTGAAATGCCAAGGAGAACCATGGTTAAGATGTTTGGTGTGTGTATGTATTGCAATTAAGATCATGCTGAAATAGCTATATGACAAGAACACGGATGCCATCAACCTTTGCTGGATATAAGTGGCTGAAATTCCGTGTCTTTGGCATAGTCTCAGTTGTTCTTTGAGAAAATATTTAGCCTCAGTAAAGTGATTTTAATCTTTGGACTGCTTTCTGCAATTATTAATGAAATGATCCTCACAAGCTCACTCCTTATAATCACCATTTTACAAATGGGTAAACTGAGCCGCAGTGAGATAGAGCTAATCCCCCAAACCACTCAGCGAGTCAGTGGTGGAATGAGATTAGGGCTCGGAGTTCCTGAACTCCAGTTTTGTATTCAGTTACATCAGAATAGGACTCCATACTAAGTGAATAGTATGGTGTGACAAGTCACTGCTACTGTAAGCACAGTAGGGTTGCCAATTTTGGCTGGATGTATTCCTGGACGTTTCATCACATAATATCTTTAATTAAAGATTAATCTTTAATTCCTGGAGACTTCAGGATAATCCTGGAGGGCTGGCAAACCTAAAGCATAGCCTAGCACAACACTGACAGGCCTCAGCCCTTTAAAGCTGGGAATTCTGGGGGAAAGACTAAGGGATGTGGATCACAGCTGCTGTTCCAACAGCAGCTCATCAGAAAGACACAGGTGTATTATGATGTGCCATCTGAGAGGAAGAGCCCAATATTCGGCATATTGGAAGGCTTAAAATAATAGCATCCATGGGACAGAATCTGAGAAGCAGTGCCTGACAGGGGTGGGAAAACTTTTGGGGCCAAGGGCCACATAGGGTGACCAGATAGCAAGTGTGAAAAATTGGGATGGGGGGTGGAGGGTAATAGGTGTCTATATAAGAAAAAGCCCCAAATATCGGGACTGTCCCTATAAAATCGGGACATGTGGTCACCCTAAGGCCACATCTGGGTGGGGAAATTGTATGCAGGGCCGGGGCAGGGGGTTGGGGTGCGGGAGGGAGGGTGCGGTGTGCAGGAATGGGCTCAGGGCAAGGGATTGGGGCAGAGGAGGGGTGTGGGGTGTATGAGGGGGCTCAGGGAAGGGGGTTAGGGTGCAGAAGGGGTGCGGACTGCGGGAGAGAGCTCAGGGTAAGGGGTGGGGGTGCAGGCGGGGGGCTCAGGGCAGGGGGTTGGGGTGCAGGAGGGCTGTGGGGTGCAGCAGGGGGCTCAGGGCAGGGGGTTGGGCTGCAGGAAGGGTGCGGTAGGGGGTTCAGGGCAGGGGGTTGGGGTGTGGGAGGGTGCAAGGTGCAGGCAGGGGGCTTAGGGCAGGGAAGTGGGGAGCAGGGTGCAGGAGGGGTTCAGGCTCCGGCCCAGCGCCGCTTACCTAAAGCGGCTCCGGGGTGGCAGCGGCGCGCACTGTGGCCAGGGAAGGCTGCCTGCCTGCCTGCCTGCCCTGGCTCCACGCCGTGTCGTGCCATGCTGCTCCAGGAAGCGGCCGGCACCATGCCCCTGCGCAGCCCCTGGGGGAGAGAGGGGGCACAGGGTTCCGCACGCTGCCCGTGCCACGCCTCCAGGTACCTCCCCCGAAGCTCCCATTGGCCGCGGTTCCCCATTCCTAGCCAATGGGAGCTGCGGGGGGCGGTGCCTGGATGCAAGGGCAACAAATGGAGCCCTCTGCGCCCCCCTACCCCCGGGGCCCCAGGGACGTGGTGCCGGCCACTTCTGAGAGCGGCGCGGGGCCTGCGGCACCAGGGGGGGCAATCCCGCTGGCCAGATCCAGAGCCCTGAGGGGCTGGATCCGGTCCGCGGGCCGTAGTTTTCCAACCCCTGGCCTATGACTTACTCTGAAAGAAGCCATCAAGAGGAGATCGCAATGTATTTTTCATCTGCTTTTCCATTAGACTGGTTCATCACAATTATCTAAAGGAGGCAGTGAATAGAAATGTTACTCCAGTTAAACCAGCTTAGATGATGGCTGAGCTCAAGGCCACATTTGTTCCTCTGCTTCAGTGCTACCACTTGCCATGTGTACATTTTATTTTTGTTTTTATATTTCTCAAGGTGTGAGGCGATCCCGGTCTGAAGGAAGTGTGATACAGCATGGCCAGAGGGCAGCAGGAGAGTGTGAGAAGGGAGCCTTATTCCCTGTAGAAGGAAGAAAGTTTGCTATAGATTAATTAAATTAAAGCACCTGAAGCCAATTAGAGCACCTGAAGCCAGTCACCTGATAAAACCCCCCTGCTTCAATCAGAGAAGGGGAGGAGTTGAAGCAGAGTGGCTGGAGTAGAGAGCAGTTTGGAGGAGTTAAAGCAGAGGTGATTGGTGTTAGAGTAGAGAGCAGTTTGGAGGGAAGCAGAGGAGAGTTTGGAGAAGTGCTGCGGTGGGCTAAGAAGAGCAAGACCCTAGGTAAAGGGATGCCTGGTTTGTGCAGAGGGAGGGCAGGAAGCCCCACAAGCTGAAGGGCAGGAGAGGGAAGTAGTCCAGGGGAAGGAACCGCTAGTTAAAGTGGTTTACCGCTATCCCTAGGGCCCCTGGGCTGGGACCCGGAGTAGAGGGTGGACCCAGGTCCCTCCCTCTCCACTCCCCTCCTCTAGGACACTAGTGGGGCAGTTAATGCCCCAGTTCAGGGGTGAGAAACGGTGCCCTGAACCCCCACCCAAGAAGAGAAAGCACGAGACCCATCGAAGTAGTGCTGGCAATTTGCCACAGAAGCCACGTGCAACTGCTCTTTGATCCCCTGCAGAATCTCACAGCTCCTTCCTTCTGGGAAGTGCCTTTCTAATGCTTCCATATCAATATGGTTCATCAGTTCCTTCTCTTTCACAGCTGAAGGGATTCAGTTAAAACTCTTAGCTATGTAGGGATTGGTTCCAATAATAATATAGGGTGGGGTGTGTGTTCATTGGCTTAATTAACCTCCAGTTATGTCTACACTACATCATTCACAGTGGTGTTGCTGTAGTGCTTCTGGTGAAGATGCTCTAAGCCAATGGGAGAGAGCTCTCCTGTTGGCTTAAAAACTCTTGCCTCCATGAGAGGCAGTAGCTATGTCAGTGGGAGAAGCTCTCCATAAGAATGGCCATACTGGGTCACACCAATGGTCCATCTAGCCCAGTATCCTGTCTTCCAACAGTGGTCAATGCCAGATGCCCCAGAGGGAATGAACAGAACAGATAATCATCAAGTGATCCATCCCCTGTTGTTCATCCTTAACTTCTGGCAAACAGAGAGTAGGGACGCCATTCCTGCCCATCCTGGCTAATAGCCATTGATGGACCTATCATCTGTGAATTGATCTAGTTCTTTTCTGGACCCTGTTATAGTCTTGGCCTCTCACCAACATAGCACTGTCTACACTGGTGCTTAGGTCGGTAAAATTTACATCGTTTGGGTGTGGATTATTTACACCCTTGAACAATGTAAATTATACAGAAGTAATCTGTACTGTAGACATAGCCTCAATCAGCTTGTTAAAGGAAAAAGACTTCAGGAACCTTCAAATCCACCTCTTGGCAGGAAAGGACTAAGTCTTTTGTTTGTTTTTAAATAGGATTTCAGTGAAATTCACCCCTTGTGACAGGAAATTCCCTGCAGACAGGTGGAATTTTAAATTTCCAAATTCATAATGATAAATCAGGGCCAAGTTTTTCCCTAGCAAGGGCTTGATTCTCCTGCAGGTTATGAGTATTTCTCATCAAATTGCAAGGGAATTACCCCTATCCTGTGGGGAAACCATCATGATTCTTGTGCAAGTCACACAGTTATATGTGCCCTTATGGGTATGTCTTCACTAGGAAAAACGTGTGTTTTCAACTCAAATTATTCAACATGAGGTAAAATCTGAGTGAAGACAAGGCAGTTTATAGTTTTCACATGTCATGGTAGCAGGTCACAGTAAACTGTAAGTTCCCTCATAGTCTTTAACTTCATCTGCTAACTCCTGTGAAAACTACAAACTGCCTCTCTTCACTAGGATTTTACCTTTTGCTCATTAATTCTACTTAAGAGGTTTCAGAGTAGCAGCCGTGTTAGTCTGTATTCGCAAAAAGAACAGGAGTATTTGTGGCACCTTAGAGACTAACAAATTTATTTGAGCATAAGCTTTCGTGAGCTACAGCTCGCACCTTAGAGACTAACACATTTATTTGAGCATAAGCTTTCGTGAGCTACAGCTCACTTCATCGATGAAGTGAGCTGTAGCTCACGAAAGCTTATGCTCAAATAAATGTGTTAGTCTCTAAGGTGCCACAAGTACTCCTTTTCTTTCTACTTAAGAGCATACCTATTTTCCTTGTGACGACAAGTCCTATGAGGTCTAGTGGAAGTGTTAAGCTAGCGTGAATGGAGGAGTAGCTGATTTATGTCTTGTTTGGTGCTGGGTTTCTGTGCAATCCTGAACTACAGCAGTAATTGCACATTTCTCAGGCAAACGTGGTTCCTCCAACGGGAATATTCGTTTTTCGCTGTGCCCTTCTCTTCCCCTCTCTGGGAGTCTGAGAGAAACTACAAGCTGCTCCAGAGAACAACCTGTCTACGATGGGATCTATAGAAAGAGAGATAATAGATACGTCAGAGTTGAAGTAAGACAGGGCAGATTTGTCTGAAATGAGATCTACCAGGGGAAGTTTTTGTGGCTAGCACAGAACCTGACATTTCTAAGGAATCGCTCTCTTATTCCAAAGTAGAAATGAAGCTGAACTATTTAATGTGCACTCAGATGAAATACAGAAGCTTGGCGCAAAGCAAGAGTCTAGCCAAAATGAACACAGACGTGCTGAGCACCCTTCAGTAAAAAATCTTGACACTTTTGGTTATGTGCCAGCTAAGGACATTTTGAATTGCTCCTGTATTTCCAAATTCCATAGAGGCTGACTGATTCTAATAACATGTAACTGTAAAGAGCAAAAGCCTTGAACACAAGATTACTGCAGTCTTGCTTTAGATAGCTCAGTGTAAACCCTTAGAGGTCTTAATAGCTAACATTGGGTTAAGAAAGTAGCAGAGATCACATAAGGCTTATCTGAAATTTAAGACAAAACATAATTGTGTAATGGAAAAACACATTGCTTCAGACACTTCCATGTATTTTGCAATATATTCGTAGGTGCCTCGGTCCCTGGAATGTGATCAGAAGTTACCAGGATTTATGTCTTCACTCCCCTACGTGGCCTTGAACAGTCTGGGATATAATCCTTCAAGCTCTTTTCCTGTAGGTTCTGTTTAACTGCGGTGCAAGGGACATGATGTCAGAGAAAACCAGGAGAAATGTATTTTATTTAAACCAAGTCAAGGGCCTAGCATACAACATAGACATCATCCATTGTCTCCCTAGTGCAAACACAAACTGCTTAGTCAGGGGGGAGGGGGGAAGGGATTGTGCCCATGTGCACTGAATTTGTCCCAGAGCTCCAGTTTAATGAGACTGGCAGTTCTGATTAAATGCATTATTTTCAAAGAGGAAAAAAGCAAAGAAGATGTGAAGTTCGTGGTAAAGAACAGGAACACTGCCTCTGAATTTTTTTTTTCTCACACTGGATTCTAAATCTCATAAATATGGCACTTATTCCAGATCAAACTTTCACATACTCATATTTCCCAAGGCCCTGAAATGTGTTATTTTTCAGTAAGATGATTAATAACAAATGGCCTTTGTCAGTGAAATGCTGATGGTAATTTGTAAATGGAAGGAATCTAAGTGCAGTGTTTTTGCTTTTTAAATTGGGTCACTCCAGCTGAGGCAGTCCAGTCCACTGTAAAATACGTACGTATCATCTTCCCTGAAATATTCTATTTACTCAGAAGTTTGTGGTGACCACGTTACTGTTAAGTGGTAAAGTGAAAATGAGCCAGGGATGGAATGCGTTCTGCCCAGATGAGCAGGGATAAATCTAGCATTTAATTGAAGCAGATGCTGCAGTGTGTTTGGTTTATAATGGACCATCCCAGTTTTCAGACAATATGGACTCTGAAGGTAATTTTTATTGATTTTTTTTTTTCCTCATCTCTTCAACGAGTAGTTCCTTACTAATGAAAGTATTACTTTCTCAGGAGAAATAGCTCAGGTTAAAGTGACATAAATACAGATGAGCTATGATTTGTCCTTCCATCTTCAGTGAGGATAAAACACGCGCGCGCGCACACACACACGCACGTACACACACACACACATACAATGCTGTCCTAGTTAAGGCACAAGACTGAAAGTCAAGACACTTGTCTCTGCCATTGGCTTCTTGTGTGACCTTGGGCAAGTCACTTCTAGCCCAAACAAATGAAGACAGTGAGAAAACCCCTCACTGACCTTAATGGTGAAGAATCAGGCCCATAGTTTATCTGTACCTCAGTTCCCCACAACTGCAAAATGCAAGTAACTATACTTCCTGACTGGAATATATTGAGGTTAAATTCATCAGTGTTAATCATTCTGAGCTCCAGAGATGGAAAGTGCTCTACAAATATAAATGACATACAGTAATTGCCTAAAGTTATTCCACAGAATACCGCAGGGTATCTTTATAAATTAGGTTAGAAAATGTCTTGGGTAACTCCTTCCCAACACAAGCCTGTTCAAACAATGTTATAACAATGTTCAAATATGATAAGGGAACATGCAATATTACCTTCATATTTTGTTAGGACATTGTGCTCTTTAAACGAGTGATGCTATACAGTCACCAGCCAGGAAAGAGCAGCTATGGCTTCTTTCCAGCAATGGAAATCAGACTGTAGGTGGAGCTATTTTGTGATTTCCCTTTTATTCTTCTCCTATATAATTCTCCTGTATACTTGTACCTCCTCCCCGTTTTTTGCTCACTTTGTCATCAATTCTGTCCTGTGATTTCCCTTAGTGATAGAAGTGTCAATGGAAAACAAGTCTGAGTTGCATGTGAGAGTGTTCACGACAAATTCAGCTTAAATTTACGTATGTAGGAATTTTCATGCCAGAAAAAATTGCAGCCCCATCCAGTCAGTGCTCAGAAATGGTATCATGTCTATCTGAGCATAACAATATCATGTTTATCTGATCACCCATGGATTTTCCCTGTGGCCCGAGTAGTTAGCCAGAAGTCCAGGCCTTCTATGGTTGTTTCTGTTAGAATGAAAAATCAGGGAACAAGTGAGGTATATTCTTGGTGTAATCTTGTTTATTTACAAAAATGTACACAAAGTCCATCTCCCTGAACACAGTAGAAACAAAAGTTTTTTTTGTCAGAAAACCCCAAGTCTGCCACTCCAGTGAGCTTGGTGCCCAAGAAGCTCTGTCCCTCTGCTTCCTTCCAGGGTCATGCTCACAACTCCTTCTGCTGGCTTTCTGCTTACAACCAATGTCCTAGCTCCTGCATGCGCAACCAGGGAAACTACTGGTTTAGCTCTGGCCTGCCATTGGCCTACAGTCTTAGGCTGTTGCCCTATTGTCTGAAGCTGTGTTTACCACATAAAGGGATTTGACAGGTCCCTTCACTGAGCATGAAAGAGAGTGCTTGGCATAGCCATTGGCTTTAAGGTAGTCTGTGATGGTCTTTGGAGCTAAGACTCTCCTGAGGGCAGCCATTAGCACCTTTCAGCATAACATAGGTTTAACCTATGCAGCTCAGTTACCAAATGTTCACAGGGAACAGTTGTACTCAATCCACTGAGGCTATGTCTACACTACAAATTACTTTGGTATAACTTATAGAGCTTAGGGGATCCACACCTCTGAACGACCTAAGCGCCAGTGTAGACGGTACTGTGTCAGCGGGAGAGCTTTTCCCACAGACATAGCTGCTGCCTCTCACAGAGGTAGGAGTTATCAATCTGCAGGGACAGCTCTCTCCCATCGTCTTACAGCGTCTTCACCAGAAGCACAAGAGTAGCACAACTGCATTCGCGCATCTGCGCTGCTGTAAATGACATAGTGTAGACATAGCCTGACTTAAAAACTACCATCAAAGAATGAGTAAATCTGAGCACATAGCTACATGCCTGTGGATTTCACTTATTTGCTGCATTTTATTCATTCAGCTCCACTAAATGCAGCTTCTGATCTTCTCAGAACATTTGATGTTACTGGGGCTTGAGGATGCTCAGCACGATATAATAGTTCAGCACATGTATTCTTGGAGCCCCAATTTCTTGCCAGAATAACTAAAGATGAGGAAAGTACTGACTAGGGTACTTAGCAAGGATGTTTTAACACAACGATTGTTGACTGCTTAGAGGAGGAAGACCTATTAACCCCATTGAAGCAGGGGAGGTCTACACTACCAATTTCCATCAGCGCAGCTGCAGCTCTTCTAGTGAAGATGCTGTAAGCCAAGGGGGGAGAACTCTTCCGTCAGCTTAACACCTCCACCTCCGCAAGAGGCGGTAGCTATGTTGGTGAGAGATAGTGCTCAGGGATGTGGATTTTTCACACCCCTGAGTGACATAGTTATACCGAAGGAAGTGTTTACTAACTGAGGCTAGATCTACACTGAATTTATTTTACATTGCTCAGATCCATTTTTAAAGGGCTCCCATAATCAGCTTGACTGTAGAAGAACCTGATAAATAGGCTGGAGCTATTGAGAAAACAAAGCATGGGAGTGACCGCAAAAGGGGTGTCCACAGGGGTGGTTATTTTACGCGATTGCCACATTCAGCATGAGGGTGAGGTGTATCATTGCTACTACAGCTGCTAGTCTCAATTGCATAACACTCAGATATGATCTGGTTTTCTGAGTTTACATTGCTGTTACCGATTTGGGGATGCTAGACTGTTGGTCAATTACTTATTTTTTTTAAATGCTCTTCTTTTCACCTCTAAATGTCTCCTCTTTGGGCCATGGCCTGTGTATTGTAGGTCAATTTCTTTCTGGTATGCCTTGTGTACTTTGTACATCTCATTTTTGTGTGTGCAACCTTTTTAATGGGAATGACTAATAACAGGTTGAAACTAGGCACTAAATTGTGAACTTGGAAGTGCTGAATGAGATGGATGCTTTTCTGTCACCTGTGTGGTCTGTAGCTATAAAACTGAGATGCCTCTTGTTTTCTGTATGCTCTCTACTTCAAAGCCTCTAAGAACTCTTCCTGGGAGATGAGATTAGTTGGTCATCCTGTTACAGCGGAGACATACTTGCTATACTTTCTCATGGAGACTCTGGTCTTGTTGTATTCCTTAATCTAAAATAAGTCACTTTAGAGTGCAAGTATGGGTTCTGTTCTTTCTGTCTGAAAACTAGCATGTAAAATAATATAGCATCCATTGTCACCAGCACCCCAAATCATTTATAATCTCATATGACTGGCTTTAATCATCTTTCATTTAACTGCATCACAATGTGAGCAGAAAAATACAGCAGTCAGACAATAGTCCAGCTTAGATAATAGGACTCTGTAAAAAGTTGGGACAACAATGAGCAGTTATTACTTCTGAAGACTGATCCTAAAAGAAAGCTAATAATTAGTTTTCCCTGGGAAGTAGGAAGTTTCACCATGTGTCTTCAGTCTGTGTGTCTCATAGCTTTCACTGTATTTATTTAATCAATAAGGCTTGCATAACTTCCCAGAGTCTTGATGTGACCTGTGGTATCACTAGGTTAGTTTATTTTCATTATTGCTCTCAAATTGCACTGCTATGAGAACAGAGGGAAAAATCTGCCTCTTTTATCTTCTGGAGCATCTGTGTTCTTGATCTTTTGTTAATACATCTGAGTACATGGTTATAGCAGTTGGCTTCCATCTGTTTCAACCACAAATCAGATTTTTTCCCCTTTATTTTCTGATGCCCATTACCATAGTGTCTGTGCATCTCAGAAACACTAATGAATTTATCCTCCCTTTTGAGTTAGATAAATATTATTATTTCTATTTTGCAGACAGGGTAAGTGGCTTGCACAAGATTATGCATTCAGACTGAGGATGAGAAAGGAATAAACCTAGATCTTCTTCCACCTACTTCTGTGTTTTAACCACAAGACTGTCTGTCCAAGCTGTTGACAGCAATTACTTAAACTAAGAGTGTATTTCACAAGCTGGCTTATATGCTGTCATCACAGAATCATAGAAAAGTAGGGCTGGAAGGGGTCTTGAGAGGTCACCTTGTCCCGTCTCCCTCCTGGTGAAGCAACACCTAGTATACCTGTAAAATCCCCAACAGATGTTTGTCTTCTTTACTCTGTTTGTTTTCTTATGTTTCATATTTACAGCTTGATCTTACTTGTCTGTGTTATGCAGGAGGTCAGACTAGATGGTCAAAATGATCCCTTTTGGCCCTTTAAAATCTACTAAATCAATGGGACTGCTGTCATTGTCCTCAGTGAAAGCAGGTTTTGGCCCGTACTGACCCAATGCCCTTAAAAAGCTCCAACATTACAGTTCTTTTTTCCTGATTTTCTTTCAGATTTGCAGTTGAAGATGTTATTGTAAAGTGTGATCTCTCATTAATGTGGAATACATCATCTGAACTGCTATAGCATCTTCTTCCAAATCGAAGAATGTAATGTTCTTAAGAAGAATCGAATAGAGCTGGTTGGAAATTGTGTGGCTCCCATCCCCTGCTTCCCCACAGACAACTGTGAGTTTTGGCAAAAAAAAAATCAAAAGATTTTGATCCTAAAATGCTGCCATCATCCATCATGGGAATTGTCGTTCAGGTGTCTCCTGCTCCCATTCTCCTGAATAGGCTGGGCTCCCTGTTTGGACTACAGATCTTATGAAGCACTATGGTCTTCCCTCTTGGAGAGGGGCGTGGCTACAGTGCATCATGGGAGATGAAGTCCAGCTATATAGCTGGGACAACAGAGGGGAATGGGAGCATTAGACACCCAAACTACAACTCTGGTGAGGCACTGTAGGAGGATTTCAGACTGTTAAATGAGATTTTTGTTTTTGTTTTTAGGCGTTCAGCTTTCCAGAGAAAAATCAAAATTTTCTGTGGAAAATAGATACTTTTAGTGGAAACATTCAGTTATTTGAAATCCCAATTTTCTATCAAAAACTGTTTGACAAAAATTTTTAAGCTAGCCAGCCAGTGAGCCCTACTAGACAGTCAGATTATTTTTTTATTAACTTTACAGTTGCTCAGCTCAGGTTCCTAGAAAGATCTAGTTCACAATGGGCATGCGCTGAGATTTAACATAGATATACATGGCCACTCCCTTACATTGGTACCTTGACTTGCAAAGAATGTTATACTTTCAATTAAAAATAGTTCCATAGCTCTTGAAACTAATGACCTTTTGGATTTTTAACCAAGGAGAAAAGTACTGTTTTGCAGGTAACCTTTACCTTTTATTTAGTTTAAATGTAAAGAATTTTCCAGGACTAGTAATCATTCACTCAACATAAGCTAAAAATACATCCAAGTGCCACCTGTGAGTTATACTGCCCTTAGCTCAAAAACAAAAATTGGGGCAGAAATGGAAAATCAGCAGCATTTAAGTGGGTGATTGTATAACATCAGATTTACAGCAGAGCAAAGTATTTGTAAATGCCACTCTCTGAATGAAATACTCAAAATAAATAATAAGGTCTTTTCATCTAAAGACCTCAAAGCACTTGCTAGAAAGGTAGATAAACACTGTCTCCTTTTTTTATAATGGTGGAAAATGAAGCATGGAGAGGTAAAATGGGCTGCTCAAGTCATACAATAAGTCAATGGCGGAGTAGGGCATAGAATCCAGGTGTCCTGACTCCCTGTACTATGCTCTAAACAGGTGTTCGTGCTATTGCTCCTGTAGATAATCAAAATGGCCTAAAATAGCAGATGTATATCTGCTTCCTAGTGGTGCTTATCATCACATTGCCATCAGTTGCAAAACTATCCATTGGCTATGAAGCCCACATTGTCCTCATACCGTAAACAGAAAAAGAAAGGATCCCAAAGATGTGTTCTGCCAGGTCTCATTTTGCAGTCAGTTGGCCCAACCATGCATGGCTCAGCACATCATACCTCCCCGGCACTGAGTCAGAAACACCCCGATATATGGCAAATAGTGAAAGTCATCAATATGTGATGACTCTGCCAAACTGATGCACCATTAAAGTCTGACACAAAAAGGCTGAAACTGTGACTGTAAACCCTCCTGTCTACATTGGCTAATCCTGATCAAATAAGGTGGTTCTAAATCCTACCAGCTGCCTTTGCAGCCCCTGAGCAAACAGTCTCCCTTACAATACATTTTTATCACAGTGTGAACCCATTTTTGTGTAAGGGGTAAAACACTGCTATGGAGCACAAAATGGCAAAAGGAGTGACTTGGACCCTGATTCTCAGCCAGTCCATTCCTGCAGACAATGGGCTAGGGGAGGGGAGGGAGCATTTCTATCAAAGCAGGGCATCAAGTCCCCAGTCACGAATACTGAGGGGCCCTATTATTGGCCCCATCGCTGTGGTGGATTAGTGTGACTGTGTATTTCCCTTAAACAAATAGTGTGTGTGTGTGTGTGTGTGTGTGTGTGTTATCACCTTCTGCTTTAGCCTGTGTCGGTGGTGTTAATTCTTGCTTGTGGCTGGAAAGCTTCCATCACAGGCCATTTAATGCATTTTTTCAGTACATTCTATCTGTGGCGCATTTAATTTCCACAGCTATCCCGCAGCTGCTGCCTCTGTAAGGACATTAGTCCGGGCTTACTTATGTTCTTGGGTAGAAGACATGCAGCAGATTAAGAGATCTTCCATTGATCATGTAGTGGAAGCGCATGTATTTTCTTGACAGTCCCTAAAAGCATGGGGGAAAGGAATCACAACATGAATGCATCTGATGAAGTGAGCTGTAGCTCACGGAAACTTATGCTCAAATAAATTTGTTAGTTTCTAAGGTGCCACAAGTCCTCCTCTTCTTTTTGCGAACACAGACTAACATGGCTGCTACTCTGAAACCTGACAAAATGAGAGTGGCTTTTGTGAATTGACAAAACATTTTTTAAAAGCTTGATGAGTTCTGTTGGGTGTGCCTGACTATAGTCACAATAACTAGATAACAGGAGAGTGATTGTAATTCACTTAGCACCATTCTAGCAAAGACTGGGGATGTTTTATTTGAGCTTTTCTGCATGGACTCTTCTCCCCCATTCATATCCAAAATATAACAAGGACAGTGTATATATCTCTCCTCCCTGTGTTTTCTCTTTCTTATAGCTGTCTGGCATAGGCATACAAAGGCTGTGGCAGGTAGTTATTGTTGCAGGACTCCACTTTGTTTGTCTTCAGCATCATTACTTGGTCCTTTGATGCCAATGGTGGTGTCTCCTCTGCTTCTTTGCCTTTCAGTTTCTGTCTGTTCTTGGGTCCTGCCTCTGCAGTAGTCTGAGGCTCCAGGAAAGCTTCAGCAACGTTCTTGGCTGTCACTGTGAGGGGAGGGACCTGTTCAGGTGGGTTTGTTTGTCTGTTATCTGCACTGGGGGAGTTAATGCTGTATGTGAGATCCTCCATGGTACCCCTCTTCCTTCAGCCTGTTGTTGAAGTCAAACCGTCTTGGTTCTCCAGTTTCTCTAGGAACGTCTAGAATTACCTTTCTTCCCCATGATACCACCTCTCTGATCTGGACCACACCAGTTTTACTCATCACCTTCATCACTGCCTTCATTGTGAAGGAAAATGGGCAATACGTTGATGAGACAGGGAGTGCCTCGAGTCGTGACAAGAAAGCTGAATTTCTCGGAGATAGCGCTTCCTTCTTAACTAGAGTTAAGGCTACGATTTTGTCATGGATATTTTTAGTAAATGTCAGGGACAGGTCACAGGCAATAAAAAAAATCACGGAAGCCGTGACCTGTCCCTGATGTTTACTAAAAATATCCCTGACAAAATGGGGAGGGAGGAAGGTTTAGCACCCTGCCCCCCCTCCCCCGAAGCAGCTGGGAGCTACAAGGGACCCCATTGCACAGTGGCTGGGAGGGGTCCCCCTGCGGGGCTGAGAGCTGCGGGGGTGGGGGACCTGCCAGTGGCGGTGGCTGGGCAGCTCAGTGGTCGTCGCTGTCGCCAGCGGCTGGTCAGTTGCGGGGGGTCCCGCCACCTGCAGCTGCTGGGCAGTTGTGGGAGGGTCCCCTGCCGCCTGTGGAGGCTGGTCAGCTGCGGGGCCCCCAATGTCATGGAGGTCACAAGAAGTCACGGATTCCGTGACCTCCATGACATAATCTTAGCCTTAACTATAGTTCCTCATGTGGTTTGTTGAGCCACCGCAAAGAGCAGCTATGTCTCTTTGTTACCTATCGAGGGATCTGCACTGCAGCTGTTCCATTGCTGACACTACAGAGGACGTTTACGCTGCTGGCATTCGCTCTGCGCCAGTTGTCTGTCTCCCTGCCCATGTGCTCTGGCCCTTGCCGCTTCTTGATGCCTCACGGAGGGCCTGAGGTCTTACGATCAATTTTGCGTGACTACATGTCTCGTGTGACCACCAGACTGGCTCTCTCAGAAACCCCGCAGACTCCGAAGGGTTCAATATGCTAGGATTCCGAGACTGTGTCTTGGGGTCCACTTCTGATTCAAAGCATTTGTCAGTGCTCTTTGTTTAGTTTATGCTGCTGAGCAGCAATGCTTTTTCCATATTCATTCACAAATCAGACAGAGTCCCACGGGAATCTAATCCAGCCAGCCTGAAGCTATTAGAATGACCTTTAATGTCAGCAATAAAACATCCGCTCCTTGAAGGACGTGAAAAAGAAATTAATGGATGTGGCAGCAATTTGAAAAAGTCACAGATTCTTAAAATGCACACCAGTGTTTGCTGGAAACATATGACTGGATCACTAAGATTGCACTGTCACCGTCATTTAGTGCTTGCTGGCTATGACAGATCAGGATCGGAATAGGGCACAAGTACTTTGATCCAAAATATGGCAGCCTATGTCTACAGCCAGGGGTTGGCATTAGTGATTCCGTAGGGGGCACTTTTCCCGCAGCAAGTTTCTGCTAGAATCACAATGCCCAAGCATGAGCAGGGCGCCAATCCTGTGCCGTGGTTAGGTGCAGTCTTTTAGGAGAGATATAAAACCAAAATCCTGACCACTTGTGCTCATTAAAGTTCTCCATAACACGTTCCAAAAGAATAGCCAAGTTTTCCTGGCCAAATTCCTACTTTGGAGTTCATTCTATCCTAACTTCAAAAATTCCCCAGGCAGTTTCTTATTTTTTTTTCCTTTAAAAAACAAAACATTTTTTATTTTTCATTAACGTTTTTGTGAACTGCAAAAATACAATCGGTCATATGATTGAGATGTTTGTCCTTAGTAACCATAACTTATAAATTTGCATTCCCACACAAGTATCATCTATAATAAATTCCACACAGATCTTCTAATTCCACTTTATTTAACCTACAAAGAATCAAGAGGCTCTCAGGTCTCTGGAGAGTGACAACACAAGTACCAGCATAGAAGGTCCAAGGTTCAAGAGTGCCTATGTCCCGTTTTGAAAAGAGACTCAGGGTATATCTACAAAGAAACTGGGAGGTGCAATTTCCAGCTCACTCACTCTGCTTGAGCTCGTGCTAAATGTGGCCATGGTGGTACAGGCAGCAGCTTGGGCTAGAGGTCCTGGGAGCATATCCACGGGATTGGACACCAAAGGCAAGATAGGTTGGGGAGTGCCTAGTTTGTGAATCCCCAGGGCTTAGATGTGAGCTAAGCTCTTGAGTTTTCAGGTCTTAAACAGCTTTGCACATGGCCAGCTGTTGAAACTGAGGTTCCTAGGACCTAGGCATCTGCAGGGCTAAGAGACAGCTGAGCAGGTGTTCTGTGAATGTCAGTGATATGTAAATGTTGTACTTGGGTTCCTAACGCGTCAGGCAAATACCTTCACCTTGTAATAACCACGCTAAGTCCATTGACTTTCAGTGTGATTTAGGCTTCTAAGGGTAAGTCTACACTACAATGTAAGCCCAGGGTTTGAACTCAGGCTCAAGCCTAACCTTCCTTCTGCTATACACAAATCATGCTAACCCAGGGCTCGGATGCTGGGTCCCAGGACCTCCTGGGGTGGAGGGTATCCAAGTCTGAGTGAAGACAGGACCCAGTGTTCAAGCCCTATTGCTTTGCAGCCCCACTGGACTCGTGTTCTGGGAGACCGCTAAAAGTATCCCAGAATCTCTCAGACTGACTTTCTTTGCCCTCTGGATAATCAAGTTTGGTGTACAGTCAAGTTTTCCCACAGTGCACCACAAACAAGGGGCAAGAGCAATCACATTTTGGAAGTGTGCCTGAATGGCTTTTGAAAATGTGACTTGGACTCCTAAATCTCTAGGACACTTTTGAAAACTTTTCCTCTCGTCTATAGTCCATAGCATATATTGTCCAACTATAAACAGTTACTCTGACTTGTCTCATGGGATCTTGGGTAGAGCAGTCAGCCTCTCTCCCTTTCTTAAGCTCGTGTGTAATGTTGCCAAAACCGTTAAATAGATGCTGCCTTCCAGGTTGGTGACAGGTCAATTGATGCTGGAGTGAACAGTGGAGAATGTAATTTTTTCAGCCTTTAGTTGCAATCACAGTACAAGTGCGTATAATCAAGTACATGCAGTTCTGCAATATTTACACAGGCTGAATGATGCTGTAGTCCTGGAAGCCTGACAAGACCTGGTTTTTAGTGTGTATACGTAGATTTTTACCTTTTTTATTTAACTAGGAGGGAAATGCATTTTTTCATTTTTAATGGGGTGTTTGTTATGTGATGCTATGCACATGAGCAAAGCTATGCAAGTACTTAAGTGTCTGTGGGATCATAGCATTTAAATGTAATTTTCTGCCTAGTTTAAATGAAAAAAATAAATTCATCTGTACAGAATAAATAAGAGTTGGCAAGGTCAGGGCCCAATATTGCAGTGAGTCTGTCAGTGACTGCATCATTATTGTGGATTTCATCCCACGGACCCATATTCACCATATATTATTTGTATTTGCAGTCAGGATGGGAGCCCATTGTAGTAGGTGCTGTATGAACACAAAGTGAAAGACTCCAGAGGACTTACTATCTAAATTTAAGTCAAGATGCAACAAGTGGTTTTAACAGACAGACAATAGGAGGGAGGTAAAGGAGGAGGGATGAGGATAACAGTGAGTGATAATACCATGTGGCGAGATAGGTGCTCCACTTGATGATTTCTAATTCATTTACAAGGACTTCTAAAAGAGATACATTCAACCACAACTTACTGGGCTCGATGGAGAAATCACTGTGCAAAATCCTGTGGCCTGGGCTATACAAGAGGTAGGATTGCCCTGGTGCCTCCGGTCAGCGGCGCAGTGGGGGCCCGGGGCTAAGGCAGCAGGCTCCCTGCCTGCCCTAGCTCTGTGTGGCTCCTGGAAGTGGCCCCCAGGTCCTTGTTGCTCCTAGACGTGTGCTGCCCCTGCCCCGAGGGCCGGCTCTGCAGCTCCCATTGGCCAGGAACCGCAACCAATTGGAGCTGTGTGGGCGGTGCCTGCAGGCCCGAGGGCAGCGTGCGGAGCCTCCCAAGCGCTTAGGGACTGCAGTGACCTGACGGCCACTTCCTGGGAGCTGCGGTAAGCCAGGACCCCTCACCCCCTCCCGCACCCCAACCCTCTGCCTCAGCCCTGAGCCCCCTCCTGCATCCCAAACACCTCATCCCTGGCTCCACCCCTGAGCCCACACCCCCAGCCGGAGCCCGCAGCCCCTCCTGCACTCTGAATCTATCATCCCCAGCCTGGAGCCCCCTCCTGCGCCCAAACCCCTCATCCTGGCCCCACCTCAGAGCCTGCACCTGCAGTTGGAGTCCTAACCTCTCCCCGCACCCCAACCCCATGCCCCAGCCCGGTGAAAGTGAGTGAGGGTGGGGGAGAGCGAGCGACGGAGGGAGGGGGGATGGAGCGGGGGGGGCAGGGTCTCATCAAAGGGGCGGGGCAGGGGCGTGACGTAGGGACCGGGGAGGGGCCGGGGTGTTCGCTTTTGTGCGATTAGAAAGTTGGCATCCCTAACAAGAGGGTCAGACTAGATGATCATAATGCTCCCTTCTGGGTTGAAAATCCATTAAACCACAAAGGGTGGGGAAAAGGGTGGCAGGGGCAGGGTATGAGTAATAATAGGGTCGTAAGGTTACTTAATTAGGCAAAGTGCTGTAGGACCTAAAATAAGACCAGTCGCTGGAATGTGATATGCAGGTCAGTGGGGAGCCAGTGGTCATACCAGGTCTGATGGCTGTAAGGAAGGTGATTTTAGCAGTAGTGTTTTGGACACAATAACAGGTGGCAATGTGGGTATCAAGAAGACTGGAGAATGGGAAGTTGTGGAAGTCAAGACAGGAGATAATATGAAAAAAGTGATTAAGCTGTGGGGACAGATAGGAAGGGATGGTTGTTAAATAGGTCTCAATTTTTGTAATGCAGGGGATTGGGGAAGGTTTGGGTGAAATGTACCCAGTTTTGTGTCTTGCTGCCAATCTGAAACTCCAGCTAGATTTGTCAATGAAGCTTGTGACCCTCTTGTTAAGTGTGTGCTGAGTTTTGACCAGAGCTGGGATGACTCATGTGGTGGAACTGTGGTGGAAGCCATGTGTAAACATTGGAGATGAGTGAATAGTTGATTTTTTGGTTTGCTGGCTGACCCGAAAAAAATCTGAAGAAAAATTCAGTTTATTTCAAATCAAGACTAAATTTTTTCCGGTTTTTCTCACCAAAACAAAAAATCAAAATTTTGTTTGGGTTGAAGGAAACCTTGTCAATGTCTATTTGAAATGACCTTTCCGAGGTGTTTGTTTTCTGAGTGGGGGGGAGGCAGGGGCATTTCGGTTGAAATAATTCACTGAATTTGCTAAATGCATTTTTCAGCTAATTTGCTATTTTGCCAGGTCTAGTAAACAGGTGGGTTTCCTGTGGAACCCAGGCAGAGCCAAACCCAGCTATGTGCTGAGAGTGCCTTGGGTCCTGGGAGGCTCATTCAAGTTTCTAAACCCAAACGTGGAAATTCAGAACTCATCAAACATTTTGTAAACTAAATTCTGAGGTTTGAGCAGCTCTGCTCCCTCCTTCCCTACGGGCTGAGGGTGCTGCTTCAGTTAATTAACTCACCAACTATACCATGCAGTAATGTGGTGGGAAGAGATCCTTCAAGTAAAGCTGTTCTCTTTAAAAGAAATGACTGGGAGGACACAGGATCGCATTGTTGGCAGATATGTACTGAACAATCAGAAAATGTGGAAGAAATCCCAGGAGTGAGAGAAGGAGTCATCTTAAAAAAATCTTAGATAAATCAAACCATTTGCTAATGAATGATTAATGACTTTTTCCCTCCTGGTGACAGAGGTTCAAGGGAAATATAAATGGTATTTCCTGTAATAAGAACTACATTGGTCATAGCTCCTTTGGGGACAAACCCTGTTGTATTCAACAGTTCATTACCTGGAAAGCTTTACTAATAGGACTGTGTTTTTACTCGGTTGATATCAACACATTTCATAACCTGTTGTCCTCACA
This sequence comes from Chelonia mydas, assembly GCF_015237465.2. NCBI lineage: Eukaryota > Metazoa > Chordata > Testudines > Cheloniidae > Chelonia > Chelonia mydas. The sequence goes on along the minus strand of NC_057853.1, from coordinate 17,904,540 downwards.
AGTGGCTAGGCACTGTTTAGGGGTGGTGTGTTTTTCTGCCAAAGTTAAGCTAACTGGGACAGTTCTTGAAGCAAAGCTCCTGTGATTTATAGTGTTGATGCTTTTGGATTAGCTAGGCAATAGGCCCAAACCCAGCCCTTGAGCAGCCATGCTGGGGAGATGCATGGGGAAGGGAATGAAGCTATTCTGTAGCTGATACTGCAACCCTGCAGTGACCCCTAATTTATTTCCCTCAGGAAGGACAGAACGTTCCATGCAACAGTGGGTGCTCCAAGTTGCTCCTGTTGTGATCCTACCTGACAGAAACCATCAAATACCCCAACACCTTGGGGTATGTGCAGTGATGAGCTGCCAGAAGCTGAAAAACTGGCTCCTTCAGTCGCTCCGGGTCTTCAACGACACTGATAGACCCGCCGCCAAAGTGCCACCGAAAGCTTGGAGTGAGTGAAGGACCTGCCGCCGAAGGCTCGGAGTGCTGCCGGATGAGTAAAAATTCACAGGGGAGCCTCCCCAGCTGAGAGCTCAGGCGGGACGGACAGGACGGTCCCGTGAGCTGCATGTGGTCCGCGAGCCGGAGTTTGCCCACCCCTTCAACAACCAGTTCTAAACCGGCTTCAAAATTTAACAACCGGTTCATGTGAAGCGGTGCGAACCAGCTCCAGCTCATGACTGGGTATGTGTACCCTTAACACACCTCCCAGATGACCTCTAAATTTAATGTTGCCTTTTCCAAAGGTATGTGAACATTCAACCCTTCCCTCCTCCTTTATGTGATTGTTTCTTTAATCTATTGCATGAACCTTCCTGCGTTAATCCTCTCCATACTCTTCAAACACATTAATGTAGTCATAGGCTGAAATAATGGCATTTGTTGTCAAGGTAATGTTCCCAGACTGCTCGCCTTACTCACATGGCTAAACCCATTGAACCCCATTTTTGGTCAAAGTCCCAATGAGATTAATTGCACTAATCATGTGAGTAAGGCAAATGAAATTTGGCCCAATACCTAATTAATCAGCTGACCAAGTCAATGTTAAAGTCTTGGCTATGCCAGAAGGATATAGGGACTAGCTGGCATGTCCATGTGTCCTGCATGCTATTAGTGTAGATGACTTTGAGAATACTTTCATGTACAGGAGAAAATAGGGTTTTCATGGCAACTATACCAAAAACCAGCACGTGGGACATCTAGCAGGCCACCAGTATAACAAAAGCAAAAATCCGACCGGTGGGAGGATTGGGCTTTAAGACACAATGCCACGGAAGCAACTACTAAGATGAAAAGATGTGGCAAGTTGGTCTATCCTAAATATTGTTTTCTTTTTAATAAAACTTTTCACTCCAGGCCAGTGTCTGCTTTAAAGCAGGATTTTATTTGACTTGGACTATGAGTCATCTCATCTGTTTGACAACAATAAAAATAGGTTTCAGAGTAACAGCCGTGTTAGTCTGTATTCGCAAAAAGAAAAGGAGTACTTGTGGCACCTTAGAGACTAACCAATTTATTTGAGCATGAGCTTTTGTGAGCTACAGCTCACTTTAGCTCATGAAAGCTCATGCTCAAATAAATTGGTTAGTCTCTAAGGTGCCACAAGTCCTCCTTTTCTTTTAACAATAAAAATGTAATTATTTTGAAGATATGCTTCAGAAATGCAGTACTGGTCTCCAGTGTTCTCTTCCTCAGCCAATTTTAATATGGTTAAATAAAGATGATGTAAAGGTAAAGCCCATATCATTGTTTTAAAAGTTGATTGGCAGTTCGATGTGCATGTATCATTCAGCTAAGAGAGAACGAGATGTCTGGGAGTTTGGTGAGAGACTGACCATATTCCAGGAGAGCAAAGCACTTATAAACTGGGACAATAAAACCTTGCCTGACATATGCTGCTGAGTCTAAATGAACGATATAGTATAACTAATTACAGGGATTTTATTTTTTAATTTCAAGGATGTGTGTGTTCAAGTTTCTGGAAAATATTGTTAGTTTCCCCTTTGGAAACTATAAGGGAGTGACTTAAAGAACAGGCACCTAATGCAAAACTGCAACCTTATATGATCTGGAGCTATTCTCTCCTGCATACTAGTATTGCTGTCTCACCTCTTCCTTCTAAGCCCTTTATTTGTTTACTTTTTAGCTCCTTGGCTCTTTTTCACTATTGGGCAGTGCATGCTGGCTTGGTTTAGTTAGTTTTCATCCAGTATTTGAAGTGAGCAGGTGCTTGCAGGAGCTGAACTCCTGGCAATCTTTTCCAAGAATCCCAGCACTTCTCTTTGGATGGGAAAAACAGGGAAAGGTTTCTCCCTGGATTGTTTGATTCAGAGAAAGAATGAAGATGAAGAGAGTGAGTGTGTGTGAGAGAGAGCGGTGAAATGGAAAGGCAGAGAGGCAGTTTAGAACAAGAGAGAGAACAAGTCATTTGAGGGGCTGTGCCCAAAGCAGCACATACTCTAAGTCAATGATCAAGAAATAGGTTGTTACTTTCTCTTGAAGCTCTTTCTACAATGGATACTGACTGTGTTCTTACTTATGTTGTAGTATATCTCAGACCAAGAGGGCAGAGCTCCTCCTGGCCATCTGCAGAATGATATGTCTTAAGATACAAGCCCACACGGCCTGTTTCTCAAGATGTTTATTTCTGCTGGCCACCTTACACCTCTCCTGCCTAGCTCCATTGCTTGCAGGAGCAGCGATGGTGGTAGGTGGATTGTCCTGCAGCTGCTGGCTGCATGGAGGGAGAGGTTGATCAGGTGTGAAATGGCTCCCTTTTGCTAGTGTGGTTAATTGGAGAATGAGTTCCCTTTGGTTCTTGTGATGGGTGGGTCTCCCTTAATTGCTGGTTATCTTTCCCCGAGCTGTTTGGGGAGTTGGGGGGAGTGGGGGATCTCCTTTTAGCTTTAAAAGTAACACACTGACAGTGTCAGAGGGTCTTATGTGTCTCCTTCTGTGACTGATTTAGGCAGGATAACAGCCAGCTTCTGCTGGATGTAGCCCTGCTAGCTCAAGTGCTAGAAGGCTGTGCTTTGAAGCTAGAAGCCTGGAGTTTCATTCATGTTGACTCAGTGGGTCACTGTTTATTCCACACTGAATTAATTTATAATTATATAAGAGGATTTTTCTGCATTTTTTGTCACCGAGTCTATTGAGTGAAGAGAGAATTAAAAATCTTACGCATTTCTCATTTTGCTGGACTTTTGGAGGTTTTATTTGGGTCAAAATGCTAGTTACTCTGGGGCTCTGAATGATTACACTGATCAAAAGCAGTGCTTAATACTTACGGTGTGTGACATTGCACTCCATAATGTTTTATGGAAATATGTTTATGGGTAGGTGTGAATAGGATGTAACTGGAATATGCTTTATGCAAAAGGTCTCTTGTAAGGTCTCATTACAAAGCTTATGATCTACCGAGTGTGTTCATCCCATTTGTTTGCATGTATTATTTCTATATCTGGAGTTAGGAGAATAAGATATAAACTTGTATTACTGATGTAAACATATTAAGCAGAAGCCGTTAAGGGTGCTTCAGAATCAATGACCTGTAAATGGCTCTGTTTACTAGCAAACCTTCCTGGGTACATGCAGGCCAGTCCTGGAAGAATGTAGGCTAGGGTCCCACAGGACATGTGAACATGTTACCTGATACTGGAATCCATCTTAAACCTGGCTCTTTAGAAGGAGGGGTGTGGACCCAGAGACACACAAGATTCCTGCCTGGTGCCAAAGCTATAAAAGGGGGTGGAACGAACAAAGGGGTGGCCAATGATGAGAAAACCCCTAGTTTCCACTTAAGATGTCTGCTGAAACTAACAAGGACTGTACCAGGGGAAAGGATTGGGTCCAGACTAGGAAGGAGTCTAGTCTGTGAAAGAAGCTTATTGGAACATCTCTGTAATCAGTTCATGTATTAGGCTTAGACTTGCGTGTTTTTGGTTTATTTTGCTTGGTGACTTTGTTCTGTCTGTTATTACTTGAAACCACTTTCTAACCTTAATAAAATCCCTTTTGTTTATTAATTAACCCAGAGTAAGTGATTAATACCTGGGGGAGAAAACAGCTGTGCATATCTCTCTATCGGTGTTATAGAGGGCGGACAATTTATTAGTTTACCCTGTATAAGCTTTATACAGGGTAAAACGGATTTATTTGGGGTTTGGATCCCATTGGGGACTGGGTGTCTGGGTGCTGGAGATAGGTGACCTGCTAAGCTGTTTTTGGTTAAAGTCTGCAACTTTGGAGGCATGGACCAGACCTGGGTCTGTGTTGCAGCAGGCTAGCGTGTCTGGCTTAACAAGACAGGGTTCTGGAGTCCCAAGCTGGCAGGGAAAACAGGCTCAGAAGTAATTTCAGCACATTAGGTGACAGTCTCATGGGAGTCTCTGTGACTGAACCCATCACACAGTGTTTACATTTTCAAAGTGCTGTACAAACACTAACTAACTAAACCAACCACACGTGCAGTAATTCTACCTCTGCACATACCAACGCTTCATTCTTTCAACTGTAAAGCTGCACATTTAGTTGGACTGGCCAGAAGACTGTCCCAATGCAGTCATCTTCTGGACTTTTTGCTAGAAGAGAGGGATTTTAAAAATTTGAATGGGCTTTCATCATATTAACAAGACAGAATTGTGATATAGCCTGTTGTATTCCAGGTTGCTTAAATAAATAAATCTAACTCCCTTCCTGCTGCAGAGAGGTTCAAGATCTAAGACTGAAGTTATGCCATTGCATTATTTCTGGACTGAATGCATCAGTCCCTGGAACTCAGTTAGTTGCTCGAAAAGGTTGAGAAAATTAGGCCTTAATATTACCACTAGCTAAAAGGAAGAAATATCAGAAACAGCTGCTAGTGTCAAAGGAATCCTAGTTTTTCATCTTTATTTTCATCACTGGACTCTGTTGTAGCCAATGAGAATTAATGAAGATGGGTTTATCGTGCACATGGAAATAATTCTTCCAGATATAAGACAGGCCCATAAAAGAGAAAACAATATTCTTCATTTTTAGAGAACAAAGATTTGAAAGAGCACATTCATAATTATAATTTTAAAAAATGATGGAAGAGATTCTGTGGTAAAAGCATTTCACATAAACTAAAGCACAGTTACTTGCTAACATTAAGATAAAATAACTTGCATTTAGATAGTGCCTTTTATCTAGACCAGCCCCACGGCACATTAAAGACTGTTCTAGAAATTGCATAGATTTAAAAATTGTTTTCACCCACCACTGAAAGTCAGCCAATTCCAGAGTAAAACGTGGCAGCTTCTTTAACAGTGCAGGAATGTTACTCAACAGTTTAGGTCAGGAAGCAAAGAATAGCAATAGCAGTTGAAAATAGGAGGGAATTTAGATTGGTAGAGAGTGGGAATTTGGTCAGAGCACCAAGGTAAACAGACAAAACGATCAAGGGATCTAAATGAATGCAAATTGTTGGAGCTTACATGTTGCACATCATGCAAAGATGACACTTTCAAACACTTTGGGTGCCCCGAGCCTGCTTAGCTTGCATGATCTGATGAGATGAGTAATGAGGTGGTACTTTCCCAAAATGTTGCATTGTCACTGTGGGAAATCTATAGTCAGGGGCATCTTCGGTATTTCTCTCTCTCAGACCAGAGCAGACCACTGCAATCATGTTATGGAGATAATTTTGTGTGGTTCCACGTGGAAGAACATACACACTGCTCCATCCTTAAGAAATCTACAGAGCAGCATTGACTTGAAGTCTTAGTAGAGGCTGTGGTTTCCATCATGTAGGCCAGAAGAGGCATGATGATGTGGGCATATTAATGTCATCAGGTTTGGGATTATGCTGTTAGGGTGAAGTGGAGCTTACAGTTTTATGTGGGTCCTTTGCGCAGGGGTGAATTTCAGCCTTGAAGTAACAGAGTAGGTCCGCAAGAAAGCCACCTTTGGGGGAATGTGAAATACATTTAGTAAAACCTGCCTGAAACTTTCTAATTGAGATCTTTATCTAAGAAACAGTTGAAATTCATCCTGGTGAAGATTAAAAGGCAGCAGAGGCTATTGTGAGTATACAAGGAAGTGAAAATAAAACACTAGCAGAAAGAAGCTGTTTTAGAAATAATACATTAAAGCAGTAAAGTGAATGCAATTTAGGAGATTTGAAAAATTATCAAAACAAGCAGAGGTAAATTAAGAAAGATCATTTGATTTGCCAGAAGAAATACATGAATATGTGGCAGATGGCAAAAATATTTCACATCTCAAGAAGCACTTTCCCTAGTTTTGTATATATATATGGCAAGCCAATTGGTTCTTATGGAGCAAATGAATACAGTTCATTGGTCTGCCATAGACCTTACTCCTAGGTTTGCTTGGAAAATCTTACTGAATTTCTGCCTGTTAGGTTTAGGCTGAAAATCAGACCTGAGCTGCCAATATTTGTACATTCAATAAATATTAAATCTATTTAAAAGAAGGACCAAATTCTTCTCTCAGTTATAAGTGCATGGCTCCCATTAACTTTAATGGAACTTGTGTGCATGTATCCAGGGATAACATTTGACCCTAGAAATCTAATCTCGTGACAAATGGCAAGAAACTGTGAATGCAGGCTACCACTTCAGCCTTACTTAAACTCATAATTCAGATAATTGCAAGGTCTTCTAATCATTTCCTTTCATGCTTCGCTGTACTGTATAGGGCACAATGCCTATAGACACATGGGACTAAATGAAACTCTGGTGTAAGTGGCAATTACACCCACTCACCTAAGGGCTGAATTCATCTGAGCATGAGCTGGTGAGCTAAAGTCATATATCTTCAGAGGAACATAGGATTTCCTAATGTAGGAGCAGAACATCAGTCTATCAAAATTAGCATTGGAGATGGGGGTCCAAGCTGCAAAAATCCCAAGATTTCAAACTTCTCAAGTTCAGGAGTTTTTGACCTTCAGGTTAAATCCAGCTCATTATACAGTACATATGGGAATCATTTACACACCTCAGTTCTGGATGTGGGTTCAGGTTTCAAACAGCTCCAAAGCTTGGGGGGTGGTTAGAGCTGGGATTTTAGTCTGATCCATCTCTTTCCAGGCATACCTCTGGCAATGGGCAGGGCCTGACTAATATTTTTAACATATTGTTTTATAAACATAATTTATTTTCCTTTTACATAAAATAGGGAGGAACCCAAGGGAATGTGCATTTTAAAAACACTTCCCCTGACTTTCAGCACAATGCAAATATTAGGGGAAATAGTGGTTCTGAAGTCAGTGGGATCTTCAAATAATTGCTATCAAAATCTCTACTATCCATAGAACTGCCAACCACTGGTGTAATACTCATGAAACCCATGTCGTAAGTAGCAGTGGCACATCTGTCCGTGCTCAGAAGCTCATTTTCAAATGTAAACAATTGTAGGTAGTTAAGCATGGGATGGGCTTTTTGGTGAGGAATGGACATACCACACACAGCTGGTTACTGAAAAAGCAAGCAACAGCCTCCTGTGAGTGAATTTAGGGTTGATGAGAGGTATTGGACTGGCAATCCTGGAGGCTGAGGCCCTTTCCTCCCGGAAAAGACACAGCATGGACAATAGCAATGTAGATTTCAGACTAGCATCCGTGTTAGTCTGTATCCGCAAAAAGAAAAGAAGTACTTGTGGCACCTTAGAGACTAACAAATTTATTTAAGCATAAGCTTTCAAGAGTTACAGCTCACTTCATCGGATGCATTCAGTGGAAAATAAAGTGGGGAGATTTATATACATAGAGAACATGAAACAATGGGTGTTACCATACACACTGTAATGAGAGTAATCAGGTAAGGTGATCTATTACCAGCAGGGGATGGGACTTTTGTAGTGATAATCAAGGTGGGCCATTTCCAGCAGTTGACCAGAACATCTGAGGAACAGTGGGTGGTGGTGGTGGGGGAGAGAAATAAACATGGGGAAATAGTTTTACTTTGTGTAATGACCCATCCACTCCCAGTCTTTATACAAGCTTAAGTTAATTGTATCCAGTTTGCAAATTGATTCCAATTCAGCAGTCTCTCGTTGGAGTCTGTTTTTGAAGTTTTTTTGTTGAAGAATTGTCACTTTTAGGTCTCTAATTGAGTGACCAGAGAGATTGAAGTGTTCTCCAACTGGTTTTTTAATGTTATAATTCTTGACGTCTGATTTGTGTCCATTTATTCTTTTACTTAGAGACTGTCCAGTTTGACCAATGTACATGGCAGAGGGGCATTGCTGGCACATGATGGCATATATCACATTGATGGATGTGCAGGTGAACGAGCCTCTGTTAGAGAGGCTGATGTGATTAGGCCCTATGATGGTGTCCCCTAAATAGATATGTGGACACAGTTGGCAATGGGCTTTGTTGCAAGGATAGGTTCCTGGGTTAGTGATTCTGTTGTGTGGTGTGTGGTTGCTGGTGAGTATTTGCTTCAGGTTGGGGGGTTGTCTGTAAGCAAGATCTGTGAGAGTGATGGGTCGTCCTTCAGGATAGGTTGTAGATCTTTGATGCGTTGGAGAGGTTTTAGTTGGGGGCTGAAGGTGATAGCTAGTGGCTTTCTGTTATTTTCTTTGTTGGGCCTGTCCTGTAGTAGGTAACTTTTGGGTACTCTTCTGGCTCTGTCGGTCTGTTTCTTCACTTCAGCAAGTGGGTATTGTAGTTGTAAGAATGCTTGATAGAGATCTTGTAGGTGTTTGTCTCTGTCTGAGGGGTTGGAGCAAATGCGGTTGTATCGAAGAGCTTGGCTGTAGACTATGGATTGTGTGGTGTGGTCTGGATGAAAGCTGGAGGCATATAGGTAGGTATAGCGGTCAGTAGGTTTCTGGTACAGGGTGATGTTTACGTGACCATCGCTTATTAGCACCGTAGTGTCCAGGAAGTGGATCTCTTGTGTGGACTGGTCCAGGCTGAGGTTGATGGTGGGACGGAAATTGTTGAAATCATGGTGGAATTCCTCAAGGGCTTCTTTTCCATGGGTCCAGATGATGAAGATGTCCTCAATGTAGCACAAGTAGAGTAGGGGCATTAGGGGACGAGAGCTGAGGAAGCGTTGTTCTAAGTCAGCCATAAAAATGTTGGCATACTGTGGGGCCATGCAGATACCCATAGCAGTGCCGCTGATTTGAAGGTATACATTGTCCCCAAATGTGAAATAGTTATGGGTGAGGACAAAGTCACAAAATTCAGCCATCAGGTTTGCCATGATATTATCGGGGATACTGTTCCTGACGGCTTGTAGTCCATCTTTGTGTGGAATGTTGGTGTAGAGGGCTTCTACATCCATAGTGGCTAGGATGGTGTTTTCAGGAAGATCCCCGATGGATTGTAGTTTCCTCAGGAAGTCAGTGGTGTCTTGAAGATAGCTGGGAGTGCTGATAGCATAGGGCCTGAGGAGGGAGTCTACATAGCCAGACAATCCTGCTGTCAGGGTGCCAATGCCTGAGATGATGGGGCGTCCAGGATTTCCAGGTTTATGGATCTTGGGTAGCAGAAAGAATACCCCTGGTCAGGGTTCCAGGGGTGTGTCTGTGCAGATTTGTTCTTGTGCTTTTTCAGGGCGTTTCTTGAGCAAATGGTGTAGTTTCTTTTGGTAACCCTCAGTGGGATCAGAGGGTAATGGCTTGTAGAAAGTGGTGTTGGAGAGCTGCCTAGCAGCCTCTTGTTCATATTCCAACCTATTCACGATGACAACAGCACCTCCTTTGTCAGCCTTTTTGATTATGATGTCAGAGTTGTTTCTGAGGCTGTGGATGGCATTGTGTTCTGCATGGCTGAGGTTATGGGGCAAGTGATGCTGCTTTTCCATAATTTCAGCCTGTGCACGTTGGCGGAAGCACTCTATGTAGAAGTCCAGTCTGTTGTTTCGACCTTCAGGAGGAGTCCAACCATAATCCTTCTTTTTGTAGTCTTGGTAGGAAGGTCTCTGTGGGTTAGTATGTTGTTCAGAGGTGTGTTGGAAATATTCCTTGAGTTGGAGACATCAAAAATAGGATTCTAGGTCACCACAGAACTGTATCATGTCCGTGGGGGTGGAGGGGCAGAAGGAGAGGCCCTGAGATAGGACAGATTCTTCCGCTTGGCTAAGAGTATAGTTGGATAGATTAATTAGCAGCCGTGTGGTACAAGTGCCACAAGTACTCCTTTTCTTTTAGCAATTTAGAGTTCCTCACGGTTCCCCCACCAGTATGCCACCACTGTGACCTGCAGACCCTATCTGCAGAGGCTGAGAAGGTGATTCAATCTGCATGGCACATTCAGTCCCTAGACTCTCTGCTGAGACTGCTAACAAAGGTTTTTCGGTGGTGGTGGTAAGTCTTATGCTGTGGATGCTGGTCCCTGGGAGCCAGACTGAAGCTATTGGCTCATTTCACACAGGCCGGTTGGTGTGATTGGTTCACTTTAAACCAAACTCTGTTAAGATCAGGGCTTGATGCAAAGCTTGATTACATCATTAAAAAGGCATTCATTGAATTTTGGATCAGGCCAAAGGTGGTGATAATAGGGGGGGAGGTTACATTATTTTAGACAAAAAGGCTGGAGTATTCAATACGTTGTAGCTACAGCAACAAGCAGAAATACTCAGGCCTGTGGGGAAAAATGGTTTTCTAATTAGTAATACCCCGGATTAAAGCTGCGAAGCTCTTCACAAAGTTCTTCACTTAACATAAGGGACAATCTAAGATAAAGACCCTGCTTTGAACACCTGCTTAGTCTTTTCATTTCCTTTGTTTATGCCATTTGTTTCTGGCATTGAGAGACAGTCCTATTCAAAAGCGGGGAAGAAAGAAATGAACAACGTTTATATTAAAACAATAATGTTATGCCCATATGACAATAGAGCTTTTTGAGATTTTTATCAGTTAAGAGCCGGCTTTGCATACAAATAAAACGCCTCCATCTGGTTTTGTTTAATGTTATATGAAGTGCACATCAAAACTTGGAACTGCATCAAACCTCAGAGACAATGCACTCATCAGCTTGGTGTAAGTGGAATCTATTAGCTGCTAAACAATTCTCTGATTAGTCAGTGATAAAACACATTTTAAGCGTGGGTTGGTTTATTAGGGAAAATCTTGGGAGAAAGTCTATTGATAGAATTTCTAGCCAAGTCCCATGATTGCAATAGGCATAGGATAATCACAGCAAAACGAAATGTAAGGCACTACTCTCCCAGTGGAAATGTTATTGCTATAAGACATTGTACATTCTTATTCATGCATTTAGATGTAAAATAGGAGCTCTTTTTGCCTTTCCTGGTGGAAGTACCTCAATGACAGCTGGGGAATTTTGCCTTCCCCATTGCAAATGGAGTTTCCCCTTGAGATTAAGCAATGCCATCTTGAACTGTGATACTCTTAAAACTCACTCATAAAGCCGAGTTCGTCTGGGTCAGTTCTTGGATAGATAGTCCTAAGGAACATTTGAGTATTCTAGGAAGTAGTGCTGATGATTTTTAGTAAGTGTCACTCTCCCCTCTGAGTCAATATTAAATCCATATGCCAGTATGGTGCTATGAGGTGCAGTATTGCTGGAGGTGCCATCTTGAACATAAAATGTAAAACTTGCTGTCTGATCACTTGTGGCCATTAAGGAGCACAGGAAATAAAGTGTTCATACAACAGATAATGTGTGTGTTGGATTCATTTCCACACAATAACATCAAAGTCAAGAGCTTATTATGATTCAAAAAAGGAGTAAATATTTATATGGACAATGAGAGCAATCCTCAAGTACAAGATACACACCTACCTAAGAGTTTAATGTAGGGTGGCAGGGTAGGGGATACTTCTAGATCCAAGTTCAAGATTACTTTATGCCCTGAGGCATCTCTATCTTGACATTTGGGACCAGATCCAGTGCAGAGCTGAGTCTGAATAACCTGACTTGAATTCTTACTGACTTGAGTGGGAATTGGTTGTATGGGGAACTGGCTAGAGCTCTGAAGGATTTGGCACTTGCTGGGGGAAGAAACGTTCCATACATCACACACAATGGTCTTAGTAAGGGATGAAACTCTGGAACTTGTATCTGGATGACGAAATGAGAGAAAAAGAGAGAGAGATTTTCAAAAAGGAAAGTGGTCTCTGACCACCCCAATATTTTTTAAAGTTATGTCAGGGGTCAGGAGAAACCACAGAGTAGGAGGGTCTGTCCTACTCCTAAAATCTGCTCTCAGAGTGATTGTTACAGGTGTAGGAAAGGACACTAGATAAAGCAATGCAAATATGCAGTGCAGCTGAAACAATAAGGATGCAAGGAAGGTTGTTACACACAGAAGAGGAGGGGGCTGCTCATGACATACAAAGAAGAGACTAGACAAGTGGTGCAGCAGAGCCCACCCCTGCTGGGAGTGTGATGGTCAAGAGAAGCGGGAGACTGGTTAAATGACTAGTTGTGGTCGACATGGGACGCAGAATGGTTCTAGTCCTTACCCAGTCTACTGGAGAAGATTAGGAATATTTGTAACTGTTCGAAAGTTGCAAATCATTTCTAAAAAGTAAAGCTAAATTTTATGACCCTGTTTGTGCATGCAGAAAAGACAAAATCAAATTATTTACCATGAATTATGGCTCAATCCTCAAATGTATTTAGGCACCCAACTCCTATTAAAATCAATGGGAGTTAGGCACCTAAATACCTGGGAGGATCTGGATGTGCTAACGCTTATGTCAAAAGCCTCATCTTTGTTTTATATGGAAATGAAAAAGACTAGTGAATGCGGGGGTGAAATGCCAGGAAAAGGAAGATGCACTATACCAGTAAAACATCAGTATGACTCCTCTTGGAGGTATCCAAAAGAGGTTTACACAAAAAGACTGAACCACCAGAATGGGTTAAGAATTGAGAATGAAACCAAATATTGCAAATTTCTTATTTAGGTCACAGAGATCTTGAGTCATAAAAAGGAGCACTTTGAATTTCAGTATAAGCGGTGATCAGAAATAGCCATGCTTGTGACTGCTGAGTTTTACGAAAGTGCATACTTCAGCAGAATTCAGATAAACAAAATTAGAGATAAATTCAACACGTAGTGCATTTGGAGGAGTTATAGGTTGTTCAGATTCCCACGTGGGTATTACTGCGTTCTTGAACTGGATTACAATTTTTCCTGTCTTATGAATACTTTACAGCTGCCAATACACTTATGGAGGACACTGAGTACTCATCTAATGAAGAGCGTGACAGCTGATTAGGGAAAGGTAAGGCCTACTGGAAAGGTTGATTTGAAGGTGGATGAGGACAAACAGGATTTGAGAGTTATAAATCAGATTGCACTGGAGAGTTCAAGGAATACAAGTAGTGACAATGGAACCCCTCTGCCGCAGCAGTCCACAAATTTAAACTCGTCTGGAGAGAGAATATTATTGAGCTACCAGTATGAATCCTTGCCAGTTTAATTTGAGGGGAATTGGCAAAATTTTGTATTATAATTGAATCATGGTGTAATGAGTCTAGTATTTTAATATATCTATCCAATCCAGGGTGCCTTAGAAAGTTACAAGAAACATCAGTGGTCTTTTCCTTCCTTCACTCATGGAAGCCTCTTATTTATAGTGGTCCAGTCCTGATGGTTGCCTTAGAGAGAGCATTATTGGGGAGAATCTCTGCACAGTTACCTTGGAAGCGTCTCTCTAAACAGGAGAGCATTGCAATGTGTTCTAACAGCATCAGGACCCAAGCTTGGTCTATGTCAGAAGCACATTCCACATTTGTTGGCCCAGACTCTACCCCTGGTGAGTTTGAATCTGTGTTTCATATTCATATATTATCATAATAGCTTTAAAAATATTGGCTCGGACTTTATGCACCTGGACTTTAACTGGAAGGCAATATAACGTGCAGAGTATTGTACTGATGTATTCATGTCAATCTTCCCAACCTCTAAGGCGAGCCACTGCATGTTTTATTAACTGTTGCTTCCTGGTGATTTTCATCACCAGCCCCACAAATCATGTATTGCAACAGTCTGGTTCAGAGGTGGCAGATGTGTGGATCACATAATTGATTCTGTATCTGAGGATTCAAGTGTAGTTACCTGGCTAGCTGAGGGAGAACAAATCCATTTCTAACCACTGCTGCTGTGAGATGTTCAGCTAGAAACATAGAAGATGAAGGACGAAACAGATTTTGTGTGAGCATTTCCAGTGACTTCTTAACCAGGCTTATCATGTGATCTGTATAGGCCTTCTCAGGAGGCATTCCTCTTGAGATATCCTACACAAAAGCTGTGAATTCCTATGGGAACAATGCTAATTGGATTTCACTTTATATTAAAGTTTCATTTATACATGATTTATAATGATTAGTAGGGGTTATAAACGTGAAGCTGACATGAATATTATGTGTCCTAGATAGTTACAAGTCCATCAGTAGAAGGTATTATAGATATTCTAAGCATCCTATTGACCTGTTGGCTCCTCTAATAATCTGTAGCAATTGGTTAACCATCAATTAATCATACTGACCCTTGAGAAACTATTTTATAAATGGATCCCTAATATAAAAAAGTGTGATCACAAATAGTTTGTTGTACCAGATTGCGGCTGGACCTGTATGGGTGTGCAGAATGGGGCAGAGCTACAGTCGCAGAGCACAAGGGACTCATCTCCCAACCAGGCCAGTAGAAGGGAGGGGTTGGGAGGGTCATGGTCCTGTCATGGATATAAGCCAGTGCAGGGAAGAGTACATGATGCATATTTCCAAGGACCAAGATCTCTTGAGTCCCAGTCCAGTACCTTTTCAACACGATCATTCTTCCTTTCTTTTGGCTTTAGATTCTTAAGTTCCTTAAATCCTCATATCCGTGCACCAACTTTCCCCCCCATATTTATTTCTTCTCTTCATATTGATGCTCCCTTGTCAGCAGAAGAGCCAGGGGACAGATTGAGTTGCCAGACTATTGGCTAATCATATCTTGTTTTGTTTGTTTTTGTGGTATTAATAGCCAAAACACAGATGCATTTTTTAACCTGGTTTGAATTGTTGTGTGGAGTGGAATTCTATCCAGTTCTTATCCTAGTTGTTTAGCAAAAGATAGAGTAATTTCTAAATAGCTGGATCATGAAATCAATACAATGTGTAATATTTTTTGGGTAGGGATAGTCAAAGGAAGCTGGAAAGGTTGAATATCCTAGATGAAAATCTTAGAATTACTATATAGAGCCTATGTGAAAAGGCAAAAACGTTACCAAAATTCAAATTAGGGCCAGAGTCCAATAACTTTACTCACCTTGAATATCACCTCATGCCTCAAACCGCCCCCCTAAAACCCTGGCAGGAAAAAAAAAGATAAAATGTACAGCCAGGAAGCTGCATGTTAATTGTTGCTTCAGTTTCCTTCTTGATTTCAATAATTTCTCTGAGAAGATTGTACCACAAGTGTCTGGAAATATTTTTACTAATTTAGCTAGGAGTCAACAGGTGCTTTTCCCTTGTGATGCTTTGAATCAACAGCAGAAAAACAGCATTTTTATATTTGTTTATAAATCATCAACTGTCCGGGGCCTGGTCTACACTTAAAATTTAGGTCGCTGAGCGCTGTAGCTTTGCTGACCTAACCCCTGATGTATAATTGCAGCTGTGTCGATAGAAGAAT
Source organism: Chelonia mydas (assembly GCF_015237465.2). Classification (NCBI taxonomy): domain Eukaryota; kingdom Metazoa; phylum Chordata; order Testudines; family Cheloniidae; genus Chelonia; species Chelonia mydas. Next base: position 17,888,958 of record NC_057853.1, on the reverse strand, counting down.
GCATCTGTTGACCTAACTATCATTGCTCAGAAAGGTGGCATTCCTACACGAATGGAAAAACCCCTTCTGTTGCTATCAGCTTGGCTACACACTATGGGGTTATGCCAGCATAGCTACAGAGCTGTAGCTATGTGGCTGTTGTCCGCATACTGTAGACATGGTCTAGAGTTCTCCAGGTTTCTGAAACTCTCTTCTTTAGCTAAGGCTGTGTCTGCACTGTGGAGACTTTACCAGCCTAGGTAGGTTGGCAAAGCAATGCTGGCATAACCCCATTGTGTAGACAGTCTTCACCAGAGGTGGGCAAACTACGGCCCGCGGGCCACATCCGGCCCACGGGACCCTCCTGCCCGGCCCCTGAGCTCCTGACCCAGGCTGCTCGCCCCCAGCCTCTCTCCCACAGCCTCAGCTCACTGTGCGGCTGGCGCAATGCTCTGGGCGGCGGGGCTGCAGAGCCGCAGCTGCCTGTCCTGGTGCTCTGGGCGGGGCAGCTGTAGCGCCCCCAGCCACCGGTGCTCCACGCAGCGCAGTAAGAGGGCAGGGAGCAGGGTGGGTTGGATAGAGGGCAGGAGAGTTCGGGGTGGTGGTCAGGGGGCAGGGGTGTGGATAGGGGTCAGGGCAGTCAGAGGGTGGGGAACAGGGGGTTTGGATGGGGCAGGGGTCCCGGGGGTGGTCAGGGAACAGGGAGAAGGGGTGGTTGGATGGGACAGGAGTCCTGACGGGGGCAGTGAGGAAGGGGGGGTTGGATGGGGCAGCATGGGGCTGTCAGGGGTGGAGGTTCCGGGGGCTGTCAGGGGACAGGGAGTGGGGTGGTGATGGATGGGGCAGGAGTCCTGGGGGGGGCTGTCAGAGAACGGGGGGGGTTGGATGGGGCAGGAGTCCTGGGGGGGCTGTTAGGGGGCGAGAAGCAGGGAGGGTCGGATGCGGGGGGCCACGCCTGGCTGTTTGGGAAGGCTCAGCCTCTCCTAACTGGCTCTCCCTACAATATCAGTAACCGGATGCAGCCCTCGGGCCAAAAAGTTTGCCCGCCCCCGGTCTACAGCAATGGAAGGGTTTTTTCCATCAGGATAGGAAAACCACCTCCCCACATGAAGTTAGCTGTATTGTCTGAAGCATTCTTCCGTCAATTTAGCTGTGTCTGCACTAGAGGTTAGGTCGGCATATCTGTGTCGGGTGTGGTGTGGTTTTTCACACTCTCGACTGAGGTAGCTATGTTGACCTAACTTTTTTAAGAGTAGATCAAGCCTTAGACAGTTAATCTCATGAACCTTTTATGCATCATTAGGGTTTCCTGTTTGGCTGGAGGGGTATTATCTGAATGAGAGAGCAAAGAGTCAGGGCACCAAGAACTAAACCCTACTGCATGCTTGATAAGATAGTTATTGGTGCAGAGGAGGACTCTCTGCAAGAGAAAAGTTTGATAGACAGGAGTGGAACAGAGTGGAAGACAGAGACATATCCATAACTATGGAAGCTCTCCACGTAAGGATAGAGTTCTCCACGGTGTAGAAGGCTGTGGTAGCATTAAGGAGAACAAGGAATAAGAGAGAACTTTAGATCAGCAGAAAGCAGGTGGTCATTCCACAGAGGGCAGCAGTTTCTATTATATGGCTATGAGAAAGCCAGACTGAGTTTGGGATTCAGTCAAAAATATTATTGTGAGAAAGGAGATTGAAAAAACAGGAGACATTTTTTTCAGTTTTACTGATCATCCTTTCTGATCTATAAGGTAAATGTCATATTGTTCTGTTTGTTTTTATGTAATCCTCATCAGGCTGAGCTGATGAAATGCATTGCTACTCTCTGCATTGTGAAGATTATTTTCTAAACTCTTTTTCAGATTAGCAAAGCTATAAAAACAGACAGAAAACGCAAGGCTTGCTCGCAGCACGCTAAAAAAAAATCAGTCTGTTTACAGGCTTTGTAATTCTCAGACCTCTCGTGTGACACAAAATGGGCCCATCAGATGTGTCCTGTCCTCCAAGAAAAATCATGATGGAAACATAAATCTGTTTGCAATAAAATACTTTTTTCTACTGCTAACTTCATCTATTCTTTCTCCATTTGATGCAATGAATATCCTCGATCCTACATTTTCCTTTCTGCAGCTAGAGTTTTGCTAAAGGGAACACAGCATTTTGAAAATGCTGTGCTTCAAATGAAGTTTCAGAAGTAAAAACCAGGCAGTTATTCCAATCATTCGAAAAGTATGATTATCAGCAACATTTTGGCAGTAGGCTACTGTCAATGTGTTTTATGGTGTATGGCCTGTTTGTAATTACTAACTCCTATTCATAAACAGTGTTTTCAATTGTAGATATTAACAATGGAAGGAAACTTCATAAGAAACCATAAATTTCATAGCGTTGTATTAACCTGGCAAAACTCAGTGAATTAATAGTGTTCTCTGGAAGTGGTTGTGGTGTTTGGAACAATTCTCTGGCTCTCATTAAAATACCCTGAAGTACAGGATACACACACATTTCAAGTTTTCTAATCGCTAACTGCTGACCTTCATATATCTACTATCACTTAGCTGCATGGTTCAAATTATGGCACTCTAGTGCCAGTTGTAGATCCAGGCATTAAAAAAAGCAGATTGAGCACTTTCTCGAATGCCTTTGCATAGACAAGTTTTTCATGAAATGGAACCCAAGGATTGAGAATGCTGCCTCTTCTTTGTGTTTATATGGGGAACACAAAATGTCATCCGGCATTGCTAGCAAAGAGAAACTTGGTTTCCAAGAAATCTGTGAAATGAAAAGGCAGTCATTTAGAATCGACATCCAGCATAATGACTAACGGTCCCAATAAAAAAGCATAATTCTCTTACTAATATTGTTCCTTCACACATCATCTAGCCAAGCTCCAGTAGTATGGTTGATTAACTATCGTATGTTACACATAGCAGAAGGTATGTGCCAGCCCCTCAGGTTGTGGGATGGCTGGCCATTTTCCACATATAAATAATGAGTTTTTCAGTCAGACACAATTTATTCATACCTAGAAGGATGTAAATTACCCACCATGAATCAACCTGGGCTGCTTAAAATGTGACCCCTTTACGTTTAGTTGTGAACACAAAAATGGGCCCTTTTCTATTACGAAATGTTGCCACTTGGCATTCATATTTGTGCTTGAAAATTGGCTCTTTTTCCAGTGGGGAAAAATCAGCCCGTTTGGCTTCAGAAAGTTCAGCATTTGGATTTGCATATGTTCTCAAAGTGCAAATGGCCATTTCATTGCTAAATCAGAGGGGTCAGAATTGCTCAAAGTGAAACAACAAAAAATATTTGTGCAGAATATTGGGCAAAACTTTTCAACAGTTCTGCAAAATTCTATTAATAGTTCTCTTTTACTGAAACTAGGGTGACCAAATGTCCCGATTTTATAGGGACAGTCTTGATATTTGGGGCTTTTTCTTATATAGGTGCTTATTACTCCCCACTCCCTCCTGATTTTTCACACTTGCTATCTGGTCACCCTAACTGAAGCTGAGGATGGAGAGGTGTGCCTTTGGTCTTTGTGGGCTGCAATGGCCCATGGCATACTATAGATCCAATGGTTAAATTAGTTAGCCAGTCCTCTAAAGTAGTTGTTTCAAACAGACAGAATACTCTTCTTCACTTTCTATTGTAAACAGTTGGGTTCTTATGAGCTGTTTACACAGTTGCTCTGTTTCAGCCTAGAGATGGCTGCATTTCAGAGGTGGATGAAGTCACTTCACCTCGTGCCTCAGTTTCCTCCTTTGTAAAGTTCTATGAGCTCTATAGAGGAAAAGCAATATATATGATCCAGATATTATATTATTAATAATGCTACCATTCTCATCCATTGGAATTCATTCAGAAGTGAGAGAACACTATTATCCATCCCCATTTTACAGAAAGGATGATTGGAACACAAAGAGGCTTACGCAAGCTCACACACATCAGAGAGTCAGCAGGAGTATTCAACCAAGGTCACCGATCCATGGCTGCCCCTACAGCTTTAAAAAAATGTTAATGCAAGTGAAAAGCCCCAGACTTGCAGGCAGAGTGTAAAACTGGGAGAGACCACAGAGCATGTTGCTTATTTTATTTCCCTTTTAAATGGTTTCTACTGGGTTATGCAGCAGGTCTATCTGTCTTGTCATTTTAACTTTGGATTTAAGCCCTCCTTTCATAGCTAATGGAAAGCACCTGCTTGGGGTTATTTGCTGCTGTTGAGATTTGGATTGTTTCATTGGTGTACTGTTAACTATGTTTGTTGTTAAATGGTTAATCCAGGAACAGACAACACTGGTACCAGACTGTGTGAGGGAACAGATGATCCTGAAGGGAAGCTGGGAATAGCCAGTTCCCATCTGCATTTGAAAAGCCTGTTGGGATTTAGTGTCAGAGAAGCAGTGGTTGGGGCCAAGGCTGTTGTTCATCCTGGCATCTGGAAGATGCATAACGGAGTGGGGAGGGGATGTCTGTGTGTTTTAAGGCTATTAAATAGTTTACAGTCGTTTTCAAAGTATCTAATGGACAATAAAAGTCTGATGCCCGATTCTGTTCTCGACACAGATCTGGCAAGAGAAAGTGTGACATAAAATGCATTCTCAAGACACAGTTCTAAGGAGGATGAAATGTAGCCCAACGTTAACGCTGCAGTGGCAAAGATAGGAAATAGGATGCTGGTGGCTTGCTTTGAGTCAGGCCTCTTGGGAGCAATGCATTTAAATTCACTAGCAATTTTCTCTTCTCTAAGGTCTGTACACAGTGGACAGGCAGTGAGAAGACTTTTAGCAACAGGATGAACAATGGGAATGAAAGTGCTTGAAAAGACATTACAAACTTTGAAAGCAGAGAATGGGGCTCAGGATAGGGAACAGACGATTAAACCTTGGAAGCTGCTGCCTTCCTCGGCATTCTGGAGCAGAATTACACCTACTTGTCTTGGTATGGACTTTGCAGTTGTCTCAGTCTATGTGAACATGGGCTATGTGGGTAGGTCACGTGTGCCTGCTCTGCTCCTATTGGGTAGGTCAGCTTGGGATAAGGACTGACATTTTTGAGACAGTTGGAAACAAATCTGTTCAAAATATTAAAGCAGTTAAAAAAGACCCCTTTTCAAAACTGAGATTTGTCCTCTAATTTTTCTTTCAGACGGAGCAAGTGAACAAATAGCGTGGTTTTAACAATTTAAAGTTCAGGTTCGTGAAGCTAAAGACAAAACACAGATTGATACTTCGATGTATACAAGTAGCAGGGTTAAGTGGGAAACTTTTGCTTTTTGACACTAGGCAGACTCTCCTTTCTAAAACACTAAAGGAAAGGGATTTACAATATTAAGATTTGTATGATTAGAAGGCAATAAGAAATCTTCAGAACTGGAAGTCTAGAGGGGTAGGGGAATGGGTGGAGTCATTGGTGAGTAGAGAGAGGGGCATGGCTAGTGACTAGGGAATAAATTGCTAAAGATAGGTTGAGTAATTTAAATTATGAACTGTTGGGGGAGTCACTTGCTAGAATCTAGAAACTTCTGGAAGGTGGGCAGGGTATTTGATAACATTCTTCCAAATGACAGGCTTCAGAGTAACAGCCGTGTTAGTCTGTATTCGCAAAAAGAAAAGGAGTACTTGTGGCACCTTAGAGACTAACCAATTTATTTGAGCATGAGCTTTCGTGAGCTACAGCTCACTTCATCGGATGCATATAAAAGTTCTAAGACTCCATTCCTGGTCTATCCCCGGCAAAGACAGAATATATTCGGGGGATATATATCGGGGATAGACCAGGAATGGAGTCTTAGAACTTTTATATGCATCCGATGAAGTGAGCTGTAGCTCACGAAAGCTCATGCTCAAATAAATTGGTTAGTCTCTAAGGTGCCACAAGTACTCCCATTCTTCTAAATCAAGCTAATCTTCACAGCCTTCTCAGTTTTGAATTCACTAGTTCCCCTCCCCCTTCCTCCCATTTTAACAATACATTTGAAAGGTGTGTATCAAACTGCAAACAGATGCTCAATGTTTACCAAAAATCTTTGCATGAACTTATCTGACTCCACATGCCCAGAGTTGAAGAAAGTAGTAGGAAACAAATGACTGAATGAATAAAAATAGATAGTTCGTCTAAAATAGCATGTCAACCTTGTCGGGAATTGTTACATTGTTCGATAGCATTTTTGCTCATTTTAAGTTGAGAATGTTTTTAGACCATTCGGATTGATTTTGTCAAAACTTCATAATGGGCTAGGTGTTGAAATAGCACAGAAATCGGTAAAAATGTATGATAGTGTAGTGGTAATGAAACCTTAGTTAAGATTCCTAAATTTAAGGACAACAACGTAGATGATGTTCTGTCTCTTGCTCTTCACACGTCAGAAATAATACAAAGAAACCATCTGGGCACAGCTGGATCACGATAACTGTCTTTACTAAATATACACAAATGCGCGAGGCCTTGCTACATACAGACTGCTGCTCTAGCTGGTTTCTGTTGGCTTCCAAAACATGGAACACAGTGAGTTTCACTAGAGGGCTCACAAACAATTTAAAGGGATGCCCCCCCCCCCCCAATTTCTATATGCTGCACTAGGCTTAATTAACTGTGTCCCAGTCTGCTTTCTAACATTAAGGGCAGGATTTGCAAAGGTGCTTAAGGGAGGTAAGTGCCCAACTCTCACTGCAAGTTCATATTTGTAAATGTTGACAAATACGAGTGTTTAAACATGAAGTGGGGAGAACAGAGGGGGGGATGCACACATCCAAGGATGGATGGAATAAACAGTGATTAAAGGGGATGAGCATATATGAGTGGGCAGAGACTTGTTATTATTTCTAGGAAGGACTGAGCTTGCAATTAGTCGATTTCACTGTATTTTAAATGTCAGATTATAAACATCAAAAATATCCAGGTGAAATGAAACACATTCAAACTAGAATCGACGAAAACCAGAGTATTCAATGTTAAGGCTTCCTCTAACTCATCTACTTAATACCCAGGGTGAAATCCTGGCCCCATTAAAGCCAACGGTAAAACTCCTGTCGACTACAATGAGGTCATGAATTCACGCATAGTGCCTGTGCATTGCAATGGAGATCATGGTACTGTGTCAGCTTGATGTTATACAGGAAGGGGGAGGCAGAGTGGCAGCCTTCTCTGAATTTCCTTGCCATTTTCCATTTAAGTTAGGCTTCTAGCTTGATATTAATTCAATAATGTTGAATGTAATTGGATCACATTCTTTGCTAAATGGCCATCTAGATATATATTGGTCTATCTCATTGGTTCTCCACCTGCAGCTCGCGGGCCGCTTGCTGCCCAATCAGCACAGAGCTGCAGTCCATGTGACATCCTCAAGGCCATACTGGTAGAATTGGATGCGGCCCACATGACACATTGTGGGTCACATATGCAGCCCACAACGGTAAATCGGTTGAGAACTACTGGTTCTAGCTAGCCTGACCTATCACCAGGGTTATGTAATCACAGAGCAGGTCAAAAGATGCATTTCCATTTTCTTAATGTTTTTCAAGGTTAATTTGAGGTAAAGATTCAAATTCATGCCTAGTCAATTCCATTGACTAAATGATTTAAGGATTAAAGCCTCAAGAGTTTTCCTTTGTTTCTCACTTTGGTTAGAACCTAAGAATATGGTAAACTAGAAGAAACAGGTTATTTTTAAAAAATCATTCAGAGTATACCTTATAATTGGGGTTTACAGTGGGTGTGTGGGTGTGTGTGTGTGTAGATGAGTGGAACATGTTTACTACCTCTCCTTAGTCTTTTTTTACAATCTCTAAATTTATTTAGTTTGTCTTTGAATTTTATTCTGGCCAATAAAAATGTTGTAAACATAAAAGTCTCAAATCTGCTTCTTCAGTCTATGCAGACTTCAAGGAATTTATGAGCAATGTTTGGACTATTTAACTAAAACTGTAAAATGCAATTATTGAAAACAGACGTTTCACCTCACTGACTTTAATGGGGCTACACCAGTGGAAAACTTAACCCAGTGTCTCTGCTTTAAAATAGATGCTTGGAAAATTTACTTTCTCCCAGTGTGTTAGCTCTTAATTACATTTCAGAGCCTCCACTATTTTGTTTATTTGATTCCTATTCTGTCCTCTATATAAAACTCTTCTTATCAAGTGGTGATGACACGGAGCTGAGGTATGGTAGCCCTGATAGTAAAATAATCTGTCAGCATAAACACAAGAATTCAACAAATTTGAGTTGCTTTCCCAAAGTGGACAACAGCCTGGAAGCAATATGCTATAAACTGATTAAAACAACATTTAACTAAAAAGTGGGACAATAATTGCAGCTCAGTTGTGGAGGGGAAAATATTAACATTGTATTAAATTGTGTGTCTGTGTAAATTTTTGGGGGGCAGGGACATTTTGTTTTGTGCTTATACAGCGCCTTGCACAGCATGGTCCTGTCCCATGACTGGGGCACCTAGGTCCTACTGAACTACAAGTAATGGTGCGTGTGTGTGAGAGAGAGAAAGAGAGAGAGAGAGACACACACACACACACACACACACAAACACACACATACATTTTAGAGATGAAACAATAACCCATAAATAAGTTTGCTTGACAAGCCCAGCCTCTCTTTCTGTTCATGTGGTATTGTCTGCAGAGTGCAGTTTCATCACAGTTTTTCATTATTTGAATTTACATGACTAATTTTTGCAGATTAAAAACAAACACCCAAAACAAAACAAAAATCCTCTATGGTCATTAACAGTTTGCTTTGTGTTTCCGTGACTAATATTACAAATTTGATCTGTATCATTTAGTTGAAAGTGGACATGTAAATCACATATAATTGATTCTGTTTCCTATCTGGATCAATTTCACTTCTGTACACCCCAGTCCTGCATCAAGAATTCAGTGGCTCTTCACTAGGAGAACCCAAAGAAGGCTTATGACCGCAATTGGGTGGAGGGCTTAATGAAGACACTGGGGCTTTGCGCCTTTTGGAGAGAGCAGGTAGGCAAGATTAGGGAGTTTTAGAAAAAGGTAAACCTCTTCCTTTCTGGGTCTTCTAGCACAGTGAGGCTCTGGGCTGAGATTTTCAGTGTGGCTTAGGGGATTTAGATTCACAATTCCCATTGAAATTAATTGTAATTGAGTCTAAATCATCAGGGTGGCTTTGCAAATTTCACCCTGTATCCTGACTGGGACCTCTGGGTGCTCCTGCAATATAAATAATCATTGGAAAATGGGTCCACAAAACTGGGGTTTAGAACAAAATAAAATGTGTCCTTTCTGAGCCTCCAAAGTTTTGTTACCTAAAATTGTGAGATGTTGAACGCATGAGTTTGCTAAAACTGTATGCAATATTTCAGTCATCTCTTTTGTTGCGTAGACTGGTGTCTATATTCTGCTTGATGTAGTCTAAACAAAATTCTGTGACTAGAATAGAACTCCCTGAAAGAATAGTATTTACACAGTGTAAAGTATAAATTGATACACAGTGGAACTCCTTCGAATAAATGTCCATTGAAGGAATTGGATTACTACCTAACCCTATGGTTCTGGCACTTATTTATTATATCTCAGAGGGAGCGTTAATCTACTGATAAATGCAAGGGACTGATATTTGCATGTTTGGATCCTATTCTTGATTCTGCTACTGTTTTAAACTATGTATGTATATGGTGCACTACATTTTTTAAAGCACATTCATCATCCTTATACTCCTGTGAGGTCAGAAAATATTATTGACCATGTTTTACCCATAGAGAAACTGAGACCCAGACAAAATTACCGCAAACCACACAGCAAGTAAATACCTAGTGCCTAGTCTTAATTCTGCCACTGACTTTCTGTGTAACCTTGAGCAAATCACTTAACCTGCCAGTGCCTCAGTTTCACCATCTGTAAAATGAGTCTAATAGTACTTACCCACAGAAGTGTTGTGGCCATAAAGATGTTTGCACAGTGCTAGGAGATCAGATCTAAAAGAGCAACATACAGGTAAGTGCAAAGTCATTTACTAATTTTGTTTACTCTCATCTTTCCATCTTGAGAATGCAGTATTTTAAAGAAATTACAAACCTGAAAGCACAGCAGGTGAGTAATCAAAAGCCCAGTTGCTATAAGGCATTTAGCAGCGATCAGCATGCTCGACTAGCAGAACATTCCGGTCCTAGATGTCGCTTGTGTATCTGCAGGGTATCTAGTGTCATAGAAGTACATTAGAGTGTTCTCTAGTGACTGGGACGGTTCTGTTTAAAGTTATAGCAAGGGAGGGAGAACAGATGTTGTTACTATAAATCGCATTTTATCTGTTTACAGGTGCTGAGCTTTTATAAGTTTACATGGGGCTGAGTTTGTCTTTTAATGTTTCATTTATAGCTCATTTGAAATAGAAATCCTAGTCTTTGCTTGAAAGTCCAAGAACCCAGAGCCACAAACTGTGCATGAGACATCCTCTCATGCAGAAGAAGGAAGCCTCAGGGCACCTGTCACCCTGATTTTCTCAGAGACTTTGAAGATCAAGGATTTCCATAGATCTAAAAGACTTGAATGTTTATTTCTCAACAGAGTCTGGAGCCCAAGAGGATACATGCAAATAGAGTACAGAAAGGTGACCATGCCATGGAAGGATAAAGCATATATAATTGACAGACTTGAAATAGACAGAGCAGGTTATTCTCCCTTGCTCAGGGACTGATCCTGTAAGGTGATGAGCAACGTCCCTTCCCACAGACTCAATAGGATTTCAAGGCGCTCGGCAGCTTTCAGGAACTGCTTAGATCCTTGCTGGATTGGGCCCTCTGTTTACCGCATAGACAGTGCAGCTTCACAGGTCTCCACTGCCATTTACGCTCCCCGGAAGTCATAGAATCATAGAATATCAGAGTTGGAAGGGACCTCAGGAGGTCATCTAGTCCAACCCCCTGCTCAAAGCGGGACCAGTCCCCAATGTTTGCCCCAGATCCCTAAATGGCCCCCTCAAGGATTGAACTCACAACCCTGGGTTTAGCAGGCCAATGCTCAAACCACTGAGCTATCCCTCCGCTCCTCTCATTGGAAGTTCTACCAGAAACAGACTGAGGCCTCATAGATAGGTAGCTGTATTATAGCATGACATCTCCCCTCCTTTCATGAGTCTAGCAGCCAGACCAGCCTTCTGAGGCCTGTCCTGCTTCCCACACTGAGCACCTCTTGTGAGGTGCAAGGTACCGATAACTTCACCCTACAGCTTGGGCCCCAACAGATAATAAACACTAGAGATGAAATTTCGGGCCCATTGAAGTCAATGTCAAAACCCCCATTGCCTTCAAAGGGGCTTGGTTTCACCCTAGATCTATACAAAATATAGCTTACTCTTTATAATATAGTGACCGATTACACTGAAGTTATGCTTGATAACTCTAATCACTCCTATGCTGACAAAATTGGAAGGTTAACTAAATGACTGAGGGTAATTACAGTGCAAATACAAGGTAGTTAATGGACCAGAATGCTGAAAATACGCCAAGTAAATATGAAACCAAAGGGGTGATGACGAGTAATTCTGTAATGTTAAACTTCATGTTATATGAATTGGTTGTAATTATCAAAGTGTAACCACAATCACTGTACTATAAATGTAACCCAAATATACATAAAGTTTCCATTGGAGAACTTTTCATATATATTTATATTCAAATAACTGTTATTTTCTTTTCAATTAACTCCAGTAATATGAGATATTAGGCCTTTTAGAATGCATCTCTGTAAAGACCGAGATAATTTACATGTATGAAAAGAAGCTAGATAAAAACAGGAAGGTGTGTCTCTAAAACCATTTATAGTTATGATCAGGTTCTCCTTGGCATAACCCCGTGAAGACCATGGGGTTAGAATAGAATTGAATTTGGCCTCCTGTTTACAGCAACTTCAGACCATGCAGCCCCTCATTGTAAGCCTTGAAAACAAAAGGAATAAATCTCAGGTCTTTCACTGTTAAGTATGTGGCCAGATCACCAGCAGGCATAAAATGCTGTGGCTCAATTGATTTCAAGAGAGCTCTGCTGATTTATACTAGCAGAGGATGTGGCCCATTACTTTTAAAGGGTTTTCTCTATTTTCTTCACCTTCATTGAACACGGCAACGTTTTTTTTTCACTCAGTTCAGCAGCAATGAACTCTTATGTTTATACTAGACCATAAAAGCATCTTATTCAAGCTGAGTTTTATGAAGAGGGTGAAATGAGTGCAGCATTGTAAAATACTATTGTAATGACTGATAAAACCCAGTATAACTGCATGCTTTCTGTTACTAGGCTTTTGGATTCTTTTTTTCAGATATCAATATTTAGGGATTTTCTGCTGGACCGGGGACGTCTGAGAGGCTCTGGGGCACCCGAATAGTTAAAGGTGTTAGGTGAAGTTTGTGCTACAATGTAACATGGGATTGATCTGTGCAAGAGGGAAGTTGCATGTGGTGAGCACTTCTTAAACAAATGTCTGACAAAGGGGGATGCCCTCAGCATGGATCCAGAGTCAATACAATAATAAACCAAGACTCCCCAAGACTGTCCCTTTGTCATGAATAATGGTACAAGTCACTTCCTGCTATATGGGCCAGATTCACTGAGCATCCAGGGTAGTTGTCCTGGAGTAGGGATTTGCCCCCATTTGGGAGAGCAGCTGGTGTTACTGTCACTGCCCTCCTCTGGGCCTTTGGCCCGTGGAGAAGTATTGACCTTCCCCCATACAGTTTGTGGGCGGTGCTGCCCAGCTCCGAGACCCCCAAGTGCTGCTCCCTCGCCCTTTAGGGGAACTTTTCAGCACTTAGAGGCCTGCAGCAAAGGGTGAATTCACTCCTGTATATAACTTGATGCTCCATTTATATGTTGCATTAATGATTTCTGCTCCTTCCTTCCTTCCACATATTTCCCGGCACTATTGTGCTCCACCTAGGCTCCCTCCTCGATGTTCCATTTCCCCTTCTAGACTTTGCTTTTTTCTAAGCTGGCACTTGGAAGAGTCTCAGCCTTCCCAGGCCCTGGGTGCCCTCCTTCTGCTAAAACCCACTTCTTTTTCTTAGCTTCCCACTACTAGGCTCCTTTTAAATAATGCTTCCTCTACGGCTTGCACTTGATCTTTTGTAATTTGTTTTGTGTTTGATTTGAGATTCCCCTCGGAGCAGGGACTTGTCTTCTATCTGTTTTTAAATCTGTGTTATGAATCTGAGTGCTGACACTGTACTCGCTACAAGACACAGATGAAGACACAGTCCCTGCCCTGAGAAGCGTACAGTCTACTGGACAACACGTAACAGACACACAAATGTATTGGCAGTCCTTGAGGAGTGTTTTGTCTAAGAAAAAATATAGGTCTACTCCCAAAAGGATTATGTTAACTCCCCAAGGGAGTTGCATACAAACTAGTGTGACAAAGTTCCTCCTCTACCTTGATCGGTCTTGCGCTTATTGGCGGATTTGCTCATCTTGGAGCTTCATGGCAGCCCTCAGCTTGGCCGTTTTTCTGAACCCACTGTCCAGGTCGACTCCTCCTGTGTCTGACCAGGAGTTGGGAGGATTTGGGGGGAATCCGGGCCCGCCCTCTACTCCGGGTTCCAGCCCAGGGCCCTGTGGAATGCAGCTGTCTCGAGTGCCTCTTGGAACAGCTATGCGACAGCTACAACTCCCTGGGCTACTTCCCCATGGCCTCCTCTCAACACCTTCTTTATCCTCACCATAGGACCTTCCTCCTGGTGTCTGATGATGCTTGTACACCTCAGTCCTCCAACAGTCCGCGTTCTCACTCTCAGCTCCTAGTGCCTCTTGCTCCCAGCTCCTCACACGCACACCACAAACTGAAGTGAGCTTCTTTTTTAAAACCCAGGTGCCCTGATTAGCCTGCCTTAATTGATTCTAGTAGCTTCTTGATTGGCTGCAGGTGTTCTAATCAGGTGTCTTAATTGTCTCCAGAAGGTTCCTGATTGTTCTGGAACCTTCCCTGTTACCTTACCCAGGGAAAAGGGACCTACTTAGCCTGGGGCTAATATATCTGCCTTCTATTACTCTCCTATAGCCACCTGGCCCGACCCTGTCACGCTAGAGGTAGTAAAAAAATTATTCAAAATGTGTTTTTGATTAAAAAATGGCTTTTTTTTTGCTTTTTTTTTTTTTTTTTTTTGGTCAAAACTGAAATTTCTGTGGGAAATATCCATTTTCAACAAAACATTTGAGGCCAATTTTTTTTGGCTTTTCAGCAACCAAAAACTGAAGAATTTTGGATCAAACTTTCTTGTGTTTTTGGCTGAAAACCCACAAAGAAATGTGAAGAACAATGTTGACAGGAACAAAACATTTTTTCTTTTTTGTTAATTTTGCACGAAAACAAAAACCACTTCCTGACCTCTTTTGAAAAACATTGTTGGCCCCACTGCTACTACCTTCAAGCCCTGGGAAGGCACAGGCATGAAAACACACTCTTTTTTACAGCCACCTAAGCAAATGGGTTCCATGGTGGACAGCTGTCTGACTGTAATAGGAGTTGAGACTATTCAGCACCTTGAAGAATTGATCTTTCAGCAAGAGGCAGGACAAGAGCACAGGATGTTTTCTTAAAGTACCACTGGGCCATGCGAAGTAAAAATTTTAATTAAATTGTATTTTAATATTTTCCAGTATTTGCACTGAGAATCTAACTCTTATTTGAACTTTTCTTGAATAAACACATTCATACAGCGATGAACTGCCAGAAGCTCAAGAACCGGTTCCTTCACTCGCTCTGGGTCTTTGCAAAAAGAAAAGGAGTACTTGTGGCACCTTAGAGACTAACAAATTTATTTGAGCATAAGCTTTCGTGAGCTACAGCTCACTTCATTGGATGCTCAGCTCACGAAAGCTTATGCTCAAATAAATTTGTTAGTCTCTAAGGTGCCACAAGTACTCCTTTTCTTTTTTCGAATACAGACTAACACGGCTGCTACTCTGAAATCTGGGTCTTCGGCGGCACATCCTTCAGTTCCTCCAGGTCTTCTGTGGCACTGAAGGACCCGCCGCCGAAGACCCGGAGCAAGTGGAGGAACCACCGCCAAAGTGCCGCCTAAGGCTTGGAGTGCCGCCGGGTCAGTAAGAATTCACATGGGAGCCTCCCCAGCTGAGGGCTCAGGCGGGACGGACAGGATGGTCCAGTGGGCCACATCCTGTCCGTCCTGCCTGAGCTTCCCCACCCCTTTAACAACCGGTTCTAAACCAGCTTCAAAATTTAACAACCAGTTCGCGCGAACCGGCTCCAGCTCACCACTGCATTCATATTAGTTCTTTAGCACATAAAGCAAAATGGGTAAATGGTGTTCTTCATTGTGCACACTTTGTCTTCAATACAGTTCAGAATGAACTCTTGGTTTTTAGAGGTGCATAATTGCACATGTAAGTCCAAGTTTTAATGAACAGTTCTGAAGTTTTCTTTCTTATTAAAAGGATTTTTTTTTAGTTCACAGCTTAAAAACCAAACCAATCCCCTCCAACAACCCTTAAAACCGCTTTGAAAGTGGACAATGATGTTTTGTATTATTTGTAATGTTGGTGATGAATAGCTTACATTTAAATGTAAATGTTTTCTTTTAAAGTGCATTTCATCTGAGACTCTCAAGGCACTTATGAGCTAAACATAAATAAATGTTATCTTCATTTTACAGATGGGGATAATGAGGCAGGGAGACTGAGTGACTTACCCAATACAAGATGCCCAAAAGCCTAACTCCTTCTCCGACTTCTAGTGTGCATCCTGTCTGACAATGTCTTTTCTTATACAACTATTTTCTAGAGATGGATCTAAATCCAGGTCCTTATTTTTCAAGTACTTTCTTCACATTCATGAAGAATAAATTCACGTGCAAATATTTAGAAAAACAGACAAAAACATTACTTTAAATAATGTATTCTAATTGGTGTTCATCAACTCTAAAGGAACACTGAAAAATGTTTTCTCCTTCTCTTTTGTCTATAATTCTTTCTTAAAAGATTGACAGTTCTGAGCTTACAGTTTGTCATTTTTTAAAACACTTTTATTTTCTAAGGAGCACAGGCTACCAAGGGAATTAATCATTTGCTTTTCATCTCTCAAAAGCACAACCATTAATCTAAAATACACATCAGAATTGTGCTAGGAACAGCAGTGGATGGTTGACTAGTGTTCCTTCTGCTGGTTGGTTGGTTACCTTTGGTGTATCGGAAGAAAAATAAATTAGGGACATGCATGATCAGTGATTATTTAATTTAATAAGTTCTTGAAGACGGGATGATTTTAAAAATTTTTTGATATAGCGCTTAGAAACCAGAGGACATCTGGAATCAGTTTATATCACTTTAAAACTAGGTCATATTTGAGGGTCTGAAAATACTTGCTGGTGCTTGTTTGATTACGTAATTGATTTAGCAATTTACTACCCTAATTTACCAAACCCGTTGTGAATAATAAGATCATTTAAATGCAAATTAAAGAAGGCTGAAGAGGAGAACTATACAAGGTGTTGCAGATAGAGATAGTTGGGAATTTTGGGGCAAAGTTTTTTGTTGCATCTCTCAAATCTTTGTGGATAGGAAAACCGTTTCCAGCCCAGCAGTAGTTGCAGATGCTTACTTAGCATAGTGTGCACACAGATATGTTTGTTTGTATACTTCAGGATCAACAATAAGTGCTTTGAATTTTTCTATGTGTATATTTCTCATCCAAGTAAATGTCTCTTAAAAATGGATGGGTTACTCCTGGAATTAAGAATACCCATAAGAAGGATCAAATTTTGGTTAGGTTAAATTCTAGGCTCTCTGGGATATTGACTGTGTGTCCAGTATTTAGCACTTTGTTGGAACCTTGGTAGTATGAATAAATAATAACAAAATGCCAAGGGTGAGGGGAGTATGCAGGAGTCCTGAATTGTAAGTCCCAGCCTTGTAAACAGATCTGCACTATACTCTGTTTTATTTAAAGCTGAATTATAGGCTGCCTGATGTTTGTTCCATATAGAACAGTGCATGAGTAAAACCAAGATATAATGAAAGCCTTGCTTGTCTTATTAGAATACTTTGTGCTTTATATGGCACATTTAATGTTCTAGAACTCTAAGTGTGTTTGCCCAGATTAAAGGCTAGACTGTGGCATTAAGTCACTGATCCCCTTTGGGGGTCACGCTGAGCTATCCCATCTGAGCAGAAGCTCCAGATGGGAAGGGTTGTGTTTCAGAAGGCACAATCCTTGCAGGGAGTGTAGGCGCTTCCCCATCTCAATGGATGGTGTACTGTCATCTCTGTCCCTGTATCTGGCCAGCACCATGCACTGGTACAGAGATGGCTTTGCACCTTCATGCAACACTCGAGTGGACTGCACCTCTGGGGATATAGGAAGGGACCAGTCTCTGTCTTGCCCAGAGTGCAAGGATTATGATTGTCCCTAGTTCTTGTGGAGGGATGTAAGGGGCAAGGGCTCATTGCCATTCTCTCTCCCCCCGCCCCCCCCCCGCGAATTCCCTTCACCTATGTAAGAACTAACCCTACTCTGGCCCTAATTAACTCTCACTTCCTCTCATTATTTCAGTAACTCGTGCTGGCCTTATTTTACAAATGGGTTCATCAGGACTTAGAGAGGCTAAATTGTCATGTTAATGACAGAACTGGAACCCAGGACTTCTGACTCTGTCCTTTGCTTCCATCACAATACTACACTCTTCTTTTTGTATCGCTTGCTAAAGCAGCCATTAACACTTTAAAGTGGGACAAAATATGAAAAAACGTGTTTCAAGTCACCAGGAGTGGCGAGAGTCTTCTCTAAGATAAGGTAAACAAAGATCATGAGACCTTGAAATATGTCTTCACAAGCTGTAGGAGACCCATCAGTGCTCTGACAGGATGCAGGCAGATGGCAGCTCAGGGGCAGGGAGAAGGGAGTAGGTGAAAGCTGGAGTACAAACTGAATAACAAGCAGGCTCACTGGAGAAGCAGGGAGAAAGTGCTCCCCAAGAGATCATGGAGGCAATCAAGAGGCGCATGAACGAACGCTTCTGATTATGCTCTTAAGGCTCTCCAGGCAGAAAGGCCACAGTGAGCTGCAAGGTCTTGTAGATTAAATCCTTTTGTTCTTAATTAACACCAGAAAGTACTTCAGGCGCCACGCCCCTGCTAAAAAAGATGTTTATCTGGAGGAGCATCTCTTAGCGGTTAACTGTGGAGACATAACAACAGGGAGCAGAACGCTTCCGAAACAATGCCCTATTTGAGGGGAAACCTGTCATGATGACGAGGGAATCTTCTCCATTGGAGGCTGTTGTGGGAGGAGTTTGGCAACTGAAATAGTATTTTAGTTTAGATTTCCCCTTTTGTGTGTGGGTTTTTAACCACCCTGTAAAACACTTCAGTTGCTGTGATCATTATTATTTGCGGGGGTTGCAGAGCACCATTTAGAGTGCATGGGGGCATAGATTTGCGTTATCCTCCTATTTCCCTCTCAGGTGCACCCTCCCACTGTCAGCAGCCTGACCCCTTAGCCCAAGAGTGAATGATGGTACGACCTGGCATGCGGGCCCATGCACTAGGTCGCACCACCACTCGCTCAAGTTCGACCCAGACATCATGACGGAGAGGCAGCTGGGCCAAACCCGGGCAGCGCCAGGTTGCAGCACCTCTCACTCAAATTTGGCCCAGCCGCTCCCCCATCAAGATGGAGGGGCATTGCAATCTGGTGCACAGGGTCACAGCGCTGGTCAGGTTTGGCCTGGCCAGAAAGTGGTTGGGCTATTGCCTGGGTGGCTCCCCGGCTTCTGTGGCCTATGATTAGGGTCCTACCAAATTCGCGGTCCATTTTGGTCAATTTCACAGTCACAGGATTTTAAAAATTTTAAATTTCATGATTTCAGCTATTGAAATCCGAAATTTCATGGGGTCGTAATTGTTGGGGTCCTGACCCAAAACGGAGCTGTGTGGTGGGGGTGAGCTCACAAGGTTATTGGGGGGGGGGGTTGTGGTACTGCGCTGCTGCTGGTGGCGGTGCTGTCTGCAGAGCTGGGCAGCTGGAGAGCGGTGGCGGCCGGCCGGGAGCCCAGCTCTGTAGGCAGAGCCAGCAGCAGGAGCACAGAGGCAATGATGGCGTGGTATGATATTGCCACCTTTACTTCTGTGCTGCTGCCTGCAGAGCTGGGCCCTCAGTCAGCAGCTGCCACTTTCTGGCCACCCAGCTCTGAAGGCAGCAGCGCAGAACTAAGGGTGGCACGGGGTCTGGTATTGCCACCCTTCTACGCCGCTGCTGGTGGGGCGCCGCCTTCAGAGCTGGGCACCTGGCCACCAGCCACTGCTCTCCGGCCACCAGCCTCTGCTCTCCGGCCACCCAGCTCTGAAGGCAGTGCAGAGATAAGAGTGGCAATACTGCTCTCCCCCTGAAATAGCCTTGCGACCACCCCTGCAACTCCCTTTTGGGTCAGAACCCCCAGTCTGAGAAACGCTGGTCTTGCCCATGAAATCTGTATAGTAGAGGGTAAAAGCACACACAAGACCAGATTTCACTGTCTGTGACGTGCTTTTCATGGCCGTGAATTTGGTGGGGCCCTACCTATGATTTATATTACTATATATTTCATCAGTCCTGCTACATGTGTCTGGTGCATATGTGGAATTAGAAGAAAGGTGATGACTTATCTAGTCCTTCAATATGTTTAACTGCTCACTGGCTGCCTCCACCAATCTACAAAATAAAATAGCTCACCCAGAACCCACTCCAGATCCAGGTGACTTTGTGCTTTGCCTTTCATGAACTTTAACCTGGAAAAGGTTCTCGAATCTATCTACATATCTTGTTACTTTACATGTCTCCCATCAGCATGATAATGGAGTGCTCCTGGGCTGATGGTGTTTACAGGGCCTTTCCTCTAAACCACAGGTGAACTCCTACCCACTTACCCTCACTTCTATCTTATGCTTTGTCTTCTTTCTCTGTCTTTTCACAAAAGTTATAAACCTGGTTCCTCTTCCTGATCATTAATGGGGATTTTTGCTGGTGATAGTTTTAGCCACGGTATTAAGCATCAGGAGGCAAATAATAGGGAGGATACCAAGCTGCGGTCTAAAGTTAGTAGAAGAGCTGCCATTAAGGGCAGGCAGCTTCACAGCGCCAGCTAAAAGCCTGTGAAACTGAGTCAGTTGGAACTTTGGAGAGGGGGCTCCGAACGTACATAAGAACAGCCATATTGGGTCAGACCAGTGGACCATGTAGCCCAGTGTCCTGTCTTCTGACAGTGGACAGTGCCAGACACTTCAGAGGGAATGAACAGAACGGGACAATTTTGTGTGACCCATTCCCTGTTGTCCAGTCCCAGTTTCTGGCAATTGGAGGTTTAGGGACACCTGGAGCATGGGGTTGCATCCCTGACTGTTTTGGCTAATAGCCATTGATGGACCTATCCTCCATTAAATTACCCAATTCTTTTTTGAACCCAGTTATATTTTTGGCCTTCACAACATCCCATGGCAATGAGTTCCCGAGGTTGACTGTGTGTTGCATAAAGAAATACTTCCTTATGTTTGTTTTAAATCTGCTGCCTATTAATTTCATTGGGTGATCCCTAGTTCTTGTGTTTCTTGAAGGGGTAAATAACACTTCCCTATTCATTTACGCTGCACTATTCACAATTTTATAGACCTCTGTCATGTCTCCCCCTTCGTTATCTCTTTTCTAATTTGAACAGTCCCAGTCCTTTTAATCTCTTCCCTTATGGAATCTGTTCCATACCCCTCATCATTTTTGTTTTTCTTCATGGTATCTTTTCCAATTCTAATATATCTTCTTTGAAATGGGGTGACCAGCACTGCACGTGGTATTCAAGGTGTGGGCGTGCCATGGATTTATACAGTGGCACTATGCTTTTTACTGTCTTATTATCTATCCCTTTCCTACTGCTTCCAAACATTCTGTTAGCTTTTTTGACTGCTGCTGCACATAGAGTGGGGGAAGGTTGCAGTAGGTTCCATAGTAGTTCCACTATTGCCAAGCCCAAGCCATCAAGAATCAGGAGATTGGTTTAAAAGTCAGGAGATGAAAAAGAACGCCCCAATTTTAAATATTTATTTGCCTTCTGGTGTTTGAGCCTTTAGGGTGCATTAGGGTGACATTTACAAACTTTCCTCTGCAACCAGGAAAGTTAGAAACTCACTTCTAGTTTTTTCAAATGAAAGCTGAAATTCCCATGTATTCACATGACTCCAGGAGCAGGGTGGGGGGTCTCTGGATCCTGGGCCCTGACCTCAGGTGCATGGCTACCACTTTATCGTTACTTCTGTCCATTTTCAGGACTCACTGGAGTGACGCAGCTGTACTTGAGCAGGAGGGGGGATACAGTGATCATTTGTTTAAGTGCATACGGTATCTGTGCCTTCCTTGGACCTTAATCTCCTCCAGGATGTGGTCTTAAATAAAATTTTAGCAAATCCAAACAGCAATGTGGAAATCATTAATACTTAGTGACCTTTTCCAACAACCTCTGCTTGAACCCAACATTAAAACAATAGATCAAATCTGAGACTTTATGGCAAATGCAGGGGAAATTACCTTTCAAGTGAGAGATGACACAGCCTTCAACCTCTAATAGTAAGGAGAGGGAATTTGCATTTAACCGTTCATCCACAAATTATAAAATTTCCCTTAGCTAATGGGTGATGTTTTTCTTATTTCATGATCACTAGAAGGTTCTAAGTGACTAATACACAGGTCCTTTTTATATAAGTCCTGATGCAGTTCTCCAATCTGGACTTCCTGTGCCTTGGATCCAAATGCAGCTTGACTTTCAGCTTTTAAATTTGTCTGGATAGCACGTAATGGAAAGCAGCTTTCACTTAATACCTCACAAGAAGATTAAAAGATACAACTAGTAGAGACAAGAATGCTAATTAACTTGCTATTTTTATAAAATTCCAAAAACAAAGTGGCAGATTGATAGGAGGTATCCATCCATCCATCCATTCATCCATCCATCCACAAATTGGAGTACGTTATGCTAAAAGTTTACGAAGTGTGAAGGCTACATATATTTTGATTTTTGTCCTTTAAGGACAAATCTCTTCAGATTACAATGTGCAGAAAAAAAGAACGAAAGAAAATGGAAAGGAAACCATTAACATACCAATGTAGACGAGTAAAAGGAAACAAACCAAACAGCATAGGCTTTAGAGATTATGATCAAAATACTCCAGCAGACAGATTCTGTCCCCCCCCTTTTCCGGCTTCTATATGCCACTCAAGTGAGATGTACAGGGATCATTAATAGACAACAAGAAAAGGAGTACTTGTGGCACCTTAGAGACTAACAAATCTATTTGAGCGTAAGCTTTCGTGAGCTACATTTCTTTTTGCGAATACAGACTAACACGGCTGCTACTCTGAAACCCAATAGACAACAGTCGTCCGGGAGACAATTACTCCAGTGCAGGAACATCCAAGGGCTGCCTGAGTGACCCTAGGTTGATCTCCTTGCAAGGTCTGGCATAGCAGGTGGATGGATGGAAGGAAGGGAGTAGGGCAGATCAGGGGTGGGTCTGTAGCATGTGGTACTGCTGGGGTTGTGGTCTGCTCTACAACCCAGAAGGGGCTGCTGTAAGTTAGTACAGCTGGGACTTCCCTAAAACTCCCCCAGTGGCCATTTTGGGGCAGTGCTTACAGCAGCTTAACACTCAGGGAGTGCAAAGCCATATTTACATCCATCCATCCATCCACCCCACCCACCTGGGCTGTGCCTCATAGCTGTTCCTCCCGGATGGACAGCACAGACCTGGAGCCCCTGGCTGTGACACAGTGTTAATATTACAGTACATATTAATAATAGTACATGCAGCTGTATTGTAATTCAAAAAATGTGGTCATCTCTTTTGGGGGAGCTTTCTCAGTTCCAGGGCTTCATTTACTAAGCAACAGCTGGTCGTTTATATAAACATCTGATGTTGACTCATGGAAAACTTGCCATATTGTTCTGTCCTGCCGTATGCCCCCCTTGTGTAAGGGGAGTCCTGGATGGGGTAGTGACTCATGTACCAACCCCATCTCTCCCTCTCTGCCGCCAGCAAAATGGGTGTGGCTGAAGTTTCCTTACAATTCAGTGATCCCCAGGTGCTGTATTGGCCCTTTGCAGCTGTGGGCAGCTGGTGTCACTTAGAACGGCCTGCAGGCTGCTCTTAGTTAACTAGGGGCGCACCACCTTTGTCCCTGCTCTTGAGCTATGCTGCACACTTCTTGGCCTTCGCTGAGGACCTGGGCTTGTGTGTAAAGAGAGTTCTGAACAAGATATACAATCGTTTATAATTCATGGCAATATGTTACAATTTTATAGCATCATATCCTGTAAGGATTCCAATCTGCTTAATAAATAGTGAAATAAGCCGCGCAACAACACCAGGAGGAAGATACATAATATCTGTATCATCTTCTTTTCCAAATATCTGTATCATAATTGGTGGAACTGGAGTCACAGGACCAATGTTCCCTGTTGGGACTGTTGTTGATGGGACACGAGTAGAACAGGAAATGCGGAGAGTTAGGCTGGAAGCAGCTCCGCCACATGGACGGAGCAGTTCACAGGGTTTAATAAAGATTCACTTGTTCAGCTTAGCCTGCATTCAGCTTGCTAAAGGAACATGGTGACAGCCTCTGAGCTGCGAGTTCTCTGCAGTCCGTCAGCTGGCAATGTGAGCCATGAGGCTTGCACTGAAGCCCCAGGAGCCCTGGATTTTGCAAACAGAAACCGAGCCTCACAGTGGACCTAGTGAATTGGGCAGTTTAATCTGGACACAGACCTGGCCATGCAGAAGGATCACACCAGCAGGAAACTGTTATTTTACCTTTTGGGGGAACAAGGCAGAGAGGTCTGCCGCACTCTAATGCTCACCACTGCCTCAATCCACGCAGTTGTCCTAGGAGCTGCACCTGGAGACCTGTTGGGCGATACAGGTTTTTCACTAGAGACCAACCCAAAGGGCAGGGAATAGACCCCCATGTTACAGCCTGTCTGCTACATGCAATTCTGGGTACTTGACAGACTCTCTAATTCAGGACTGAATAGTCTGTGACCCTTGGGATCACCACCTGCAGGAGCAGCAGCTCTGGGAAGGTGATTCACATGAGACAGGTACTTAGACATTGGATGTGCAGCCGAAGCTTCAAGAGAAAGGATGAAAGCCCTCAGAGGCACCACACCCCCAGAAGTACATACAGCGAGACAACAGCAAAGGAGAGCAGGCAGCCAGGCATTCATACCCACAGTGAGTTGTATTTACTATGGGAGGAGTGTCCCGCACTCGGGCAGCATTGCACAGAACGTGGCAGTAGAACCATTTTAGCAGTGAGAGCAAGAGCAGAGGATGGTCCCAGAAAGAGTCATTCAGACTTGGACAAGGTGGGGCTGGCACATCAGACAGCAGTGATGACATCATGACTCTCTCCTTGAGTCGAAGAGCATATCAGATTCGAGCTGTCAGGACAGGAAAGCAACAAGGGACAATTCCAACCTCCCTGTAAACAATGTTAATGGGGAAACGCTCTGTGTGATTTCAGCTGGAAAGTGGGGCCTCTTGCTGTGTGATTTCTTGGGTTATTTGGACTTGAACACACCCATTACAAAGAGCAGGCACAGCTTAATAATATACAATGGGAGCAAAATGCATCCCATTGAAAAATGTGATCTCATCATAACTAACCTGAAAAATAACAATGTACCAACTGCAGTTTGTGATGGTGGATGGTAAGCACCCTGGTCATCCCTTGGGGAATACAAGCCATGGATCTAATCAGAGTGCAACGTCAGATTTTTATAGCTGCAGTGCAAGAAGCAAAGCAGGGAGTCCCACGGACAATGGAGACAATTGTAAAATCCTGTGGGGAGGTTTTCAAAGGGTGCCTTGAAGGAGAGCTGGGACTGGAAGTAGACCCTGCCGTGGAATCTGTGTGCTTCCCACAAAGGAAAATTCCAGTGGCATTATGTAATCCAATACACAAGAAGCTTGAAAATCTGTGGAGCAGGGGTGGCTTAACACCTGTGGAGGACAGTACAGCCTGGGTAAGCAGCTTGGTGGTGGCAAATAAGCAATCAGGCAAATTACAAATAGCATAGACCCAAAGGCCCTGAACTGGGCATTGAAAAGACGCCACTATCTACTGCTCACAGTTGATGACATCTTGCCAGAACTCGCCAAAGCCAGAATCTTTACAGTTTGTGATTTGAGGAATGGGTTTTGGCACTTAAACCTGGATAAAGAGTCCAGCATGCCGAGAACCTTTGCAACACTATTTGGTCTCTACAGGTGGCTGCACGTGCCAATGGGCATAAACCGACCATTGGAGATGTTCCGGAGAACACACACCCAAGCACTGGGGTGAAAATAACTGCAAGTGATATCCTCATTGCAGGAAAAAAGGCACAATGACTCAGAAGCTGAACAAGACCGTGACAGAAAACGAATAGCTTTTCTATAGCAATGCAGGACCAGGAACATAAAACTCATCCCAGAAAATATATGACTCACCCAGTGTGAGGTGACGTTCGCTGACCATCTGCTCATGGCAGGGGGACTGAAAGCAGATCCCAACACGGTCAAGTCAGTCAGAGACATGCCAGCTCCAGTGGATGTGAAAGAGATACAGCACTTCACTACATTTTCTGTCATGTTGTGTCCACACCTGGCTGTAGTAGTGGAACCTGAACAAGGCAGGATGACACACAAGCATTTGATACACTGGCACAAATGATAATGGATGCCCCTGTCTTGAACTACCACCTGCCAGGAGAGCCGCTGACATTCTAGTGTGATATGCATTGGAGAAACAATTGGGAGTAGCTCTTTTGCAGGAGCAGCCAGTCACTTATGCCAGCAGTGCCCTATCAGAGACTGAACAGGGGTGCACCCAAATAGAAAAGGAGCCTCTGGCTGTGGTATTTGGAGTCGAACAGTTCCACCAGTTCACCTCTGGCCACCTAGTGGTAGTGCAATCAGACCTCAAACCTCTAGAGATAGTCATGATGAAGCCTCTTCTTAGTGCTCCAGAGATATTGCAGCACATGTAGCCTCCAGTGCTAGCCTGTAAAGATCAGCTATTGTCCAGGGGCAGGGCATATAGACCCAGCATCAGTGAGTTGGGGGCAGGGGATCAGGACACTGAACCCATTAACATGCTGCTCTATCTCCCAGTATCAACAGCAAAGCCGATGGGACTCAAAGATGCTGCAGGAAAGGGCAGTGAAGAGAGCAAGGTGGCCAGAACACAAAAGCCAAGTACCAGTAGGAGCAGAACCGTGTTTCCAATGAAAGATGATCTGAGTGTGCAAGATGGAATCATATTTCAGTGACCGAAAGCTATTGTCCCCACCTCATTATGCAAGGATGGTTTGCAAAAAAATACATGCCCACACCGGGGCATTAACAGCTGGCTTAGATGGGTGTGAGGGTGTGGTTACTGGCCAGGACCAAATACACAACTCCTCTCCTTGATAGAAGGGTGTCTTGGGTGCTGGTCATGTGATAACCCCATCAGAAAGAGACTTTGTTAGGACACGAGCTGCCAACCTGACCATGGGAAAAGGTGGGAGTGGATTCTTTACCTTCAAGGAAAAGCAGAACTTGATTACAATGGATTACTGGGAGGTTTTTTTTTTTTTTTTTTTTTTAGAAGTTGTTGCCCTGCCTGATACAAGAAGAAAGTCAGTGATTGTCAGGTGGAAGGCCCACATTGCAAGATAGGGCATTTTGGACACTGTTTAACTCCACTTTGCTTTCCCTTTGGTGCGCTCAGTATTTACATGGATTTCTTGGCTTTGCCATTCAGCATTTGGGGGTGGTTGGTTTAATTTTTTTTAAAGTATCTAATGGAAAGTGGCAGATTCATTTGTACTCACCTGTAAGTAATGTGGGCCTTTTTGCTTCACATCTTGGACCTGTATAGAAAAAGTAATAAAGCCGATAACAATAAGAACATAAGAATGGCCATACTGGATCAGACAAAAGGTCCATTTAGCCCAGTATCCTGTCTACCGACAGTGGCCAATGCCAGGTGCCCCAGAGCGAGTGAACCTAATAGGTAATGATCAAGTGATCTCTCTCTCCTGCCATCCGTCTCCACCCTCTGACAAACAGAGGCTAGGGACGCCACCTCTCTCATTTTCCTATGTAGGGAACATACTTGTCAGGAATGTATGAATAGTTAAATGACAATGCTGAAACAAATTATGGTTCTGTGTGCTCGGGTTCTGGATTTCTTGCCTGTAACTGTTTTATAATGCAGTTAGAATGGAGAGTCGTCAGAAAGTTTTTCTCCTAGCAGCACCTGTCGGGTCAGCTGTGGAGCTCCCTGGGGTGGCGGCTTCATGGCGCTCAATATATGACCCTGCTGACCCGGCGCCTCCTCAGTTCCTTCTTACCACTGGCGATGGTCGTTGGAATGGTGGCGTATTGCTTCGCAAGCTCTCCATGTTTCCCTAGCTTCTATTCCGACAGTTTGTACTTTGTAGTTTGTTAGTTAGTTCTTAGTTAGCTGTTGGGCTGGGGGGTTTACCCTCCACCCTGACCGCGTTCTCCTGGGGGGACTTACATGCCTAAGTCCCATGGGTTCAAGCCCTGCAACGAGCCCATGCCAACGAGAGACCCCCACAACGCTTGTTTAAAGTGTCTGGGGGAAGCACACCAAGCAGACAATGCAGGATTTGTAAAGGGTTTCACCCCACAACAAAAAAGGAGTGAGAGTTTCGCCTCAAGCAGCTCCTTCTGGAGGCATCACTCAGACCGCAACCTACGTCAGCATGGCGAGACCTGGCATCGAGCTTATCAGTGCGCAATGCCCCAGCAGCACTGGTAGAGGTGGCACCACGGAAACACTCTGGGAGCACTGCTGCTCCCTGGTGCTGAAACTGGCGGGATCAACCCAGCACCGGTGCTATTCCCCGGCGCAGAAGCAGCGCTGGAAGCAGGGGAGGAGTGGATCTCCGCCTCAGAGACCCACCCCTTTGGAGCTGGCCAGTGGGGCACATCCCAGAGAGGAGCACCCAGTGCTGAAGTCTTTGGAGCCGGCACTGTCGACTTGGGCCCCGCAAGGGGGACCATCGAGTCCGGTGCCATTGGACTCCCCGGGTGAGGTCACTGAGGGGGTGGAATTGCCATCCACCCCGGACACCTTTGAGGCTGCGAGGGACCTCATCGCCTTCCACTTGGTTGCTCCATCTTCACCAACCCTATTGTTGGTCACTTCCTCAAGGGTCTGGAACGCCTACATCCCCAGATCAGACAGCATGTCCCCCGCATGGGAACTTAACCTTGTCCTCTCCAGGCTAACTGGGCCCACATTTGAACTGCTGGTGACTTGCTCCCTTCTATATCTGTCATGGAAGGTAGCCTTTCTGGTAGCCATTACATCTGCAAGGAGAGAGTCTGAGTTAAAGGCCCTTACCTCAGACCCACCTTATACAGTTTTTCACAGGGATAAGGTGCAACTCAGATCTCACCCGCCCTTTCTTCCTAAGGTTGTGTCACACTTCCACACTAGTCAGGACATTTTCCTGCCTGTTTTTTACCCTAAGCCTCATGCCAGTAGCCGTGAGCAGGGGCTGCACTCCCTCGATGTTCGGTGAGCACTAGCTTTCTACATCAAGTGCACTAAGCTGTTCAGGAAGTCGAACCAGTTGTTCATAGAAAGGATTCCTGGTCTCATCTCGATGAATATCCTCCTGGATCACATCATGCATCCGCACGGGTTATGAGCTGGCCAAAATACCAGCCCTGGCTCTTATGGCAAACTCCACGAGGGCCCAGGCTTCATCAGTGGTGTTTCTGGCCCAGGTCCCGATACAAGAAATCTACAGGGCAGCAACTTGGTCCTCAGTACATACGTTCACCTCTCATTATGCCATCATCTGTCATGCCAGAGATGATGTAGCTTTTGGAAGAGCGGTGCTCCAATCAGCGATTCCATAACTCCAAGCCCACCACCTAGGTAAGGCTTGGGAGTCACCTAATTGGAATCGATATGAGCAATCACTCAAAGAAGAAAAAATGGTTACTCACCTTCTCATAACTGTTGTTCTTCGAGATGTGTTGCTCATATCCATTCCAAACCCACCCGCCTTCCCCTCTGTTGGAGTAACCAGCAAGAAGGAACAGAGGAGGTTCTGGTTCGGCAGGGTCTTTTATTGAGTGCCATGAAGGTACCACTCCAGGGGGCTCCACAACCGACCTGACAGCTGCTGCCTGGGGAAAAACTGTCCGACGACTGTGCACGTGGCATGTACACATCTAATTGGAATGGATATGAGCAACATATCTTGAAGAACGGCAGTTACGAGAAGGTGAGTAACTTTTATTTCTGGCTCAGTTGGATAAATGGCAAAAGAACCAATGTTTCATATCATGTTGATCCATAATAAAGCATGCTGTTTAAATGCTACTGTGGTCAAATAATCTGGATGGATAAAATGCAAAGCGTTGCCTTTTGAAAAAATTGTTTCCAGATGACTTAAGCTTTGTCTTAATTCCACAATCCATTTCCAAGAAGAAATGATTGTGACTAGAGGTTAGCATGTATTTAATTTCAAAGCTTCAAAGAAATAAAAATATTTTACTCTTGCCTTGTTTCTGTCTATCTCTAGGAGATGTACAAAGTTAGGCTTTATCCCTGATGTGCCCATGGGGTAACTGAGGGACAGAAATGACATAACTCCTCCAAGGTCTCTCAGGAAGTCAGTGGCAAAGTTGTGAACTGGATCTTCCCAGTCCAAGTTTCCTGCTCCCATACTTAGACAATACTGCATCTCTTATCCCAAAAACAACATAGAAAATGTCAGTGCCTGGAATAAATGGCTCCAGTGGATTCAATGGAGAGATGTTGATTTACACCAGTTGAGAAGCTGGCCTAGGTCTTTTGCCCAAAAATTTCTGAGATGTGTGCTGAGCAAATATTTGCAATATTGCTGGGCGAAGACTCCAAGCCTTTTTAGTACTGCAAACAGAAGTTCATTGAAATTGGAGGAGGGAAAGCAGCCATCTCTTCCCCTCCAGTGTGTTGTCACATGCCATGTTGCCGCAGGCTGACAGTGTTCTGTGCCCCTTGTTTGCTGCCTCTTAGGTTTCCCATCCATTTTGCACTGAACATGTATTAAACCTTGTTGAATGTACTTTGGATACCCGTCTCAAGATGTCCTACGTTCAAGCTAATAAAAGGCCTTTACTGTTGGGGCCAAATGATTCCCAGCCAGAAATTTATACATCTTTTCTCCTTGCATCCACAGTACGATAGAATATATGGGATATAAAACCTTTTGTTTCAGGGTGTAAGCCAACCACTAATGTAGGCTAGTCAGGATTTTTCTGTCGGGATGATCTTTCAACAGAAAATGCAGTGTCCGCAAAATTGACATGTTCCATGGGAAAACTTTGATTTTTGCATAAATGTTTTGAGTTTTCTGGGCTCCCTGGTTGGAGTACATCTCCAATAATATAATAAAGTCACCCTTCTGTCAAAGTGGCGTGGGGCATAATGAGAGTCACGTGGCTGTGGGTGCATCATGGGAGATGTAGGTCAGCCAGGGAGCCTGATCCACTGGAGAGAATGGGGGCTGGGTATTAGGTACCTGAACCACAAATCCCATGAGACAGGGTGCAACAATAGGGAAATGACCTTTAACTGACTGAAATGAAACATTTTTTGGCCAGTTCAACAAGCCAAAATTCAATATTTTGATTTATGAATATTGAAATCTTTTTCCTTTAGATTTAAAATGTTGAAATGTTTACGTAGTTCCGAATGGCAACTTTCCGAACTTACTGTTCTGTCATTTTTATTTATATATTTAAATATTTCAGCTTTTCATGCTGATTTCAGGAGGAAATCAGATGTTTAAATATCCGAATGTCGAGCAGGATGGAAATTCTTATTTTGCTCAGCTCTAGTATTGGGAAGAAAGTTCCCCTGTGGGTTGGATTGTCCATTAATGTCCATAACAGAGATTTTTACACCTTCTTCTGATGCATCTGGTACTGGCTGCTGTTGGACAGGATACTGGACTAGGTGGACTTTGGGTCCGATCTGTGACGGCACGTCCTGTGTTCCTTGGGGGTGGGTGGGTGCTGTGTGTGCGCACACGTGTGTGTGGTGTAAATGTCACAAGACCTTTTGAGTCTTCCCATGATAAATGCAGTTATCCTACAATTATAACTAAATGTGAAGGGTTCGTTTCCAGGTGAAACATAAACTAGAATGATAGGGTCAGATCCTGAGGTGTTTACTTAAGCAAGCTCCAACTGACTGCTGGGACCTGAGGCTAGGCCCACTCAACATTTACATTCGGAGCATATGGAAATGTCACTAAACCAGGTCTCTGTGGATTGCCCACAGAGCACAGATCTCCTCCCAGACTTACAGGGCAGCCTGCTGTTGACTATTCTGTACTTATTCTCTGTGGCGCTCTCCTTAACATAAGCGGGGGGATTCCATGTGTGGAACGAATGTGGACTATAGCACAGAGATACTCATTTAACATCAGAAGGAATAGCATTAACCCTCATTTGCAAAACCTTTATGCTAAAATGCTGAAAATCACTTAAGTCTTTTCCAGTAGAAAGTACCCATAAAATGATGTATATAGCGCCAGGCTGTGCAGAGTCTAATATTATCTTTCATAAAAAGAGACAGATTCCAAATAATTAGCATTTTAAATGGCAAATCAAAGACATCAGAGATGACAAGCAGCAAATAATTGGATTATTCTGGTTCTTAATGTGGGAAGAAACCAGGCCCACATGTAATCTGTTTAGTTTTGAACTGCATTCTGATCCTTATGTCCAATTCATTTTTTAAAAGAACATACCCCTTGTTCAGAATCATTGCAGATATATAATCCTCCTGCAGGGTGAAATCTTGGCCCCACTGAAGTCAATGGGAATTTTTCTATTGACGTTAATGGGTCTAGGATTTCACCCCCAGTGCCCTCTTCCCTCTGAATTTTAATAGCTATTTTAATAGCTATCCCAGAAATGCATATGACATAATATGTTGTTTGCAGTGTTGTTGTAGCCGTGTCGGTCCCAGGATATGGGAGAGACAAGGTGGGTGAGGTAATATCTTTTATTGGACAACTTCTGTTGGTGAGAGAGACAAGCTTTCGAGCTTGCCCAAAGCTCTTTGTCAGATCTGGGAAACATACTCAGAGCGTCACAGCTAAATGCAAGGTGGAACAGATTATTTAACACGAGTAGCTGCCTTCCCGCTTCCCCTTCCTTTCTCCCCTAAGACTGGAAGGGTGTTAATGGGCCACTGCACCTTGAATGGCCCCTTGAAATATGTTAACTACTTTTGCTAAACAATCTGTTTCGCCTTACAGTTAGCTGTGACACTGAGTACCTTTCCCAGACCTGTGTAAGCTCGAAAGCTTCTCTCTCTCACCAACAGAAGTTGGTTCAATAAAAGATATTCCCTCACCCGCCCTGTCTCCATGACCTAACATATCCATTGGCGGGGGGGAGTGCTGTCAATGTGGTTAGCAATGGGGATTCTTCCATGAGAGCAGCGTACTAAATATTTCATAGACATCTGCTAAGCCACCTCTGTCCTCCTTCAAATTCCTCCTTAAAACTCTTCTTTGCCATGATGCCTATAAAAATATCTTGACAATGGCTAGGCAGTTGCTGTGCTGAGACTGCTGCCTGGCGTGCTGATCAGTATTGTTTCCATATGTTCCCCTATCCACTGTCTCTTGTTTTATACTTGTATTGTAAACTCTTTGGGGCAGGGACTCTTTTTTGTTCTCTGTTTTACAGCGCCCAGCACAATGGGGTCCTGGTCCGTGGCTGGGGCTTTCTAGGTGATAACAGTAATAGAACTAATAATAGTTCAGGGGCGGCTGTGAAGGTAGCTTGTAAAGCAATTCCTGTCCATTGCATTTGTTGTTTCAAATAATTCTGAGCAGGTAGAAAAGGCTCAGACAAGAGGAAAGGAACATGTACAATTCCCTAGAAAGGATAGAGAGAGAAGAGAGGCAACAGCCAGCCAGTCAACCAGGCTGGAATAAAGGTACCTAAGTCCAGTGTTGTGTTGGTATGTTTGGGTTTCCCTTTAATTTAGCAAAAGTACATTTCTGATCTAGTTGTGCCAAAGCGATTAAAACCAGCAGCCAGAAAAAGCTAGATGTGCCACGGAGGGCTGAAATATCAGTCAGCCACGGCATTTATTTATACCAGAGTGATTTAGTGTAGCAGTTCTTGATGGAGATGTTACACTTTGTCTGCTCTGTCTGTACACCAGTCTATTTATCACTAGTGCACCTGCAGTTGTAGGTGGACATAGAGCATCACAACATGCCTGATAAATGACCCAGAGCACCATTTTTGGAACTGGAGGTCACAAATACATTCTGGTTCAGCAAAGCTAATACCAGAATAAGCAACTACCAGGATATGTAGTCCAGGGTTGGTAGTAGCTGATCAAATGTAGCTCAGTGATAGGGGAGCACGCAGTGGTTCTGCAGTGTATGTAGTATTCAGTGGTGAAAGCTGAAATAGGGGGACTCTCATAGAATGAAGTATAAATACCACACAGACAGGTAGCAATGCTTTAGCTATAAGATAGAGGCGAGGGGATATCCAGGAGAGTAGTGGTTACCTAGCCATAAGCAAAGGCTGGTGGTATGAAAAGGAAATGTTAGTTTTACTCCTTTCAATATTGCTTCTGATTAAAGTGAGATTATGAACTTACAAACATGATGCATAGATCTCAGAATGTTTGTCTGGCCAGTTCAGTTTGGATAAGTTGCCAAACATGTACAAGCTCATCCACGCTTCTTGGGCCTGGCAAACTGGGCTAGAAATCTTAGCACATTTTCAGGAGATTTACAAATCCCACACTGAGCATAGGCAGAAGGGAGAGGAGAGTCTTCCCTGCTTATCAGCAACCAGGCTAACTACATCCTACACAGCTACCAGAACCACCAATCATGGAGGTACGTATCCACAGCTGGGACCAATAAGGAAAACAAGCCCAGCAATGAGGAAGCAGAAAGGCTAGAGATAGCAGAGGGGCAATAGCTCCATGCCAGGCTGCTGCTAAGAATCTGATGGGGAGAGGAATGAAGACTGCACGCTCTGGAGTTTGAGGGCTGATTGACTCATCTCAGGTTAAGTTAATAGACGGGGCTAATTTGAGATGAATAGAGATCAGTTAGGAGGAAGCTGGGATGTCCAGAGAGATTGCTCCTAGAGCAGTTGATGTGGCCACTCCTGTTCTGTGACAGGCTAGAAGTCCCAGAAGAATAGCTTTTGGGTTGGTATTTCAGTGTTTCTTGTCCCAGCCAGAACCAGGAAATGCTGAGATGTAGTGAAAGTGAAAATTACAGGAGGAAAAAATATACTTATACTTCTTCAAACCAGAGAAAAGATTGCACTCTGTGTCGGTTGAAATTTTGGGCGAAGATTTAAGAGTTATTTTATGTTGACTAATCCAACCTTAGTCTTGCCATATCCTTATTCAAGTAACAAACCGTGTGAGGTTGAGTTCTGTATTGACAAATAGCAGTGAATGTTCTGGTCTGGAATATGGAGGGGTTCTTACCTAAACCTGATTCAGCTACTTCTCACAACTTGGCCAACACACTCAGTCCTGACTTGTCACCTCATCCCCTGCTATTCCAGTGCACAGAACCTGATTACAATCTCTTACTCCAGTGTCACTTCTCCCTATAAGAAATCAGCCAATTAATGATGGCTAGATGGAGAAGCAAATGGGAAAAGTTGTTGATTGTTACTTTGTCTATCTATAATAATGAAAAATGCACATAGAAAATAAATCAAATGTACATGCATTTATTTGTATCACCCCTTTCATATGTTACTTGTCTTTTAAGACTGTAAACTCTTTAAGGCACGGACCATTTCTTTATTTGTACAGCACCAAGCACAATGGGATCTCTGTTTGGATCGAGGCCTATAGGCACCACCACAGAACAAACCTCAAATAATTATTTCCATACAAAGACATGAACGGAAAGTTAACACTGGAAAGTGAAGCACTCAAAAGACAGGGAACGGCAAAGTTAGTGGGGTGAGCAAGCATCCTGTCATCTTTGGTGTATGGAGAGTGAGTTAGGGGTTGGTTCCACGACTGTTTCTCTAACCATGCAATTTTCCCCTTCTCAAAACCAGCTGAACTGATTTCGTTAAACCTGTGCAAAAATAAATATATAAATAAATTGCTCCCAGGCTGAGAACACACCTTGGCCCAAAAGGAAAAAGATTGACAAAGTTACCAGCATTTGAAAATGTTCCCTTAGAAGGGAAACAATTCTGCAGCCTTAACCATGGGTTTTGCTATGTGCTTTTCTTCGCATCATGCACAAGCTTTACCCAGTATAATTCTGGTGATTTAAGAGGGGTTACTAGTGAGATCAGAAGCAGGCCCTAGGAAGCTGCCATTTGTGCTGACCTGACAATTTCGTAACAACATCTGCTAGGGAGCAAGACCAAGATCAGCAAGACATTTTTACATGTGGTCAAATGACTAGGATTTGAACTCCTGTCTTTGGAGGCACAAAGGTGGTGCATTAATCTACTGCTGTCTATCTGATATTTGCTGTTCTTTGATCAGATCCATGTAGATCAGGCTTTGTTTGTTATGAAATGCACAGTGTGGTTTCCCCTACTGTCTCTCTCTCATGCACTGCAGTTACATAGAAAGATTAAATATTGTTCCTGGCAGTTTCAGAAAAGGTCTTTTAGATGCAGACTCCAGCCCCATTTTCAGTCTAAGTTTCCATACTGCTGAGTAGAGCAGTATGATTTTTTACTGGTTTATATTGGCCTAAAGTCACTGGAGTATATTTTTTTTTTAAAAGGGGGATTTTGTTTGCATTTTCAAGGCACTATTTTTTTCTTGATATTACTAGATATTCAGGAACCCTTGGCACAGAGAAATAGTAGCGACAAGTGAGCTGAAAAATAAATCATTCTGCGTTCAGCTGTATCCCAGGGTGACCTCCGGTGAAAAAAGTTGGAACTAATTTTTCAGCACAAGGGGCTGTAAACATTCTTAAAGATGAAAGGGTATTAGCATTTCCCTGTTGAAATTAAGGACCTGAAAATTGATGGTATTACACTCCGTGCACTGCTGCACATCAGCCTGGTGCACCTCAAGAAAATAAAAGCAGAGGAAGGGAATTTTCATTATAACGGAGGCTTTTGGCCAACAAGAATGACATTTAGAAGAAAACACTTTTAAATACAGCTTTCCTCACCTTTTAATAATGCTTTGCACTTATACAGCACCTTCCATGTTCGGCTCTCAAAGCATTTTATAAAAGTTAATTAATTAAGCCTCACAACACCCTGAGAAGTAGGAAAGTATTATACAGTCTTCATTATATAGAGGTAGAAACTGGGGTACAAACAGGATAAGGATGAAATTTTCAAAAGTTCCTAATTGATTTAGAAGCCTAAGTCCCATTTTCTAAAGTCACTTAGAGTTGCATCCAGATCTTCAAAGGTATTGATTTAAATGGGAATTAGGTGCCTAAATACCTTTGAGGCTCAGGGCTTTGGGAGCCTGCATCTCATTGAATGCCAGTGGGATGTAGGCTCCTAAAACACTTAGGCACTTTTGAAAATGTTGCCCTGACCGACTTGCCCATGGTCACATAGTGAGGTAGTGATAGAGCCAAAACCAGAACCCAGATCGCCTGACCCCTTCTCTTGGCCACGAAATACAAAGCCATCTTTCAAACACCAAAGAGCATGACCACGGATCTGCCACAGTTTTGCATTCCATAGTATTGGACCTTCTGTACTTTACATACCACTCTCGCTGCCAACTGAGTCTACAGTACCTCTGTTCACAGTAGCATTAATGTAGCTGTCAAAGTAGATTAAATAAAGACATAAAAGTTAAATCCAGGCTTTAAACGGGAAGGTGCCATTTTTCTAATGAAAGTTTCTTTCAAATGGAAGGTCATTTCGATGGCTGTTAAGTGCCATCATCTAAATTGACATGAATGCTATAAAAATAGTGCTGACTTTGAATTGTCACTGTTTTAGCTCTAAAACAGCTGCGTGCTTCACTCTCTTCATTAAAGCGAAGTTAATAGTATATCACGGAGAGCATGATTTAATTAATAAAACAGTCTGAAGTTTCATTAGCTGATAGGGATTTGGCCTGATGAAATACAGGCAAATTTTACAGTGTGCTTCCATGGACTGATCTTATTTGTAGGGCCCCTAAGATGCTGGAGAAAAGGATCAGGGGAGAAAAGGGGTTCCCTGCTTGTCTGATGCTACTGCAGGCAGGAGGATCAGGCTGGGTGGTGAGAATTTCCTCTTCATTTAGTCTCATTGTCAGTGGGAGACAAGTAGGTACCTTATGAGGTTGCTTGGGATAGTGAGGTCCTCAAAAGCCCAAGCTTATTTTAATAATGTAGCATCTTCTAGTAAGTGTGATGAACAGAAACCAGATATTGAAAAGGAATTTTGGTCGATGGCTTTGGTTACCGGGATAGCGGGTGGCACAGTACGATGCTCACAATGTCAGAAAATATTCCTGATTGGAGAGAATGTGATTATCTTTTGGGATAAACGGTAGAGTTAATTGAAAACATACTTTTGTGTGTTGGATTTTGAGGGGTGGCTGTTTGTTCCCTTATCACTTGGAGACTGTTGTGAGTTCAACTCTTTTGGTGGATCATATTTGTTTTCATTTTGTGGTTTCTAATAATGTGCCAAACCATTTTACGATATTCAGCTACATGGAGTAGAAAGTACTGTCTTGTTTCATTCTATTTTGTACCTGATGGAAGGTCCCTTGTTGAGATGAGAACATCAGTTTTAGTTAGTAAAATGATTAAATAACCAGTTATGCCTCAAGGAAAACAACAAATATATGTGTGGCATTGCTCTGTGTAGCAATCTGCCACCAGGTCAGAAATGGAGAGTAACAACAACTGGATGTGGGATCAAACCCCAATCAATGTGTAGCCCTACCAGGGGCAGATCTACTCTTCCAGAATACAGGAGGGTCTGTTTCTTTGTATAGTTAGTCATAATCATATAATGTCATAGAATTGCATGCCTAAAAACTGCTCCCATCCCATCAGAAATCCCAGTAGCACATTGGATGCATGCAGCAAAGGGAGCAGGTGGAGTACAAGCATTAAAGGTCTCTGAGAGGCTCATAGATTAGCTCTTCAGACAATTTATGGGTTGCCCTGCATATGATTGCCGCTGACTGCAACCATAGACTTTCTGCTGCCTCTGTCCCTGGCTTTTCAGATACAGCAATGGGGGTGGGTGAGGGTAGTTTTAAGCCCAGAGGTCGGGATGGAGCCTCCACTCTGCCAGTGATGCCAGCCTTCATCACCCACTTGTTAAATTATCAAGCACCTTTATGCTTTCCCCATGATGTCCTTCATGTGTGAGAAGAGTGCCTCATAAACATCCCCAAAGCCACCTCACTGTCCTCCTTCCACTCCCTCCTTAAAAGTCTCCTTTGCTGTGATGTCTACAAAGAACTTGACCATGGATAGACTGTTGGTGTGCAGAGAGCTATCATGCTGACAAATATTCTCTCGTTGTTGCCTTGTACTCCCCTGTCTGTCTGTCCATCTGCTGTCTCTTGTCTTAGATTGTAAGCTTTTTTGGGGTTGGAGCCATCTTTTTGCTCTGTGTCTGTACGCAGAACCTGGAGTTGGGGTTGGAGAGTTTGAGAGTCTGAAGAATCTAGTGGAACTGGAAGTGGTTTTGAACTAATGGGAGGGTCGGGTGGGAAGGGTTCTGAGCTGTGTGGAGGTGGGGTAGGAAGGTTCTTGGTCTGGGAGTTGGGAGTTTTGAGTTAAGGTAGAGCAAATTTTCTGAGTCTGAGGGATAGAAAAGGGGTGGAGGGTTGAGTCTGGAGGGGAGAAGGTTCTGAGCAGGAGTGGGCTGGGTTGGAATGAAAGAGATAAGGGGAACTGGGGAGTTCTGAGCACTGAGGAAGATGGTTTAGATGAGCAGGGTTGAGTGAGGATATGGGTGGAAAGGGATGAGGGAGGGGATGAATTGGTGTGTGAGAATAAGGCATAGAGGGGAAATAAGAAGCTAAGAACTATATCACTGGGGGTGGGGAGGGAGAAGGTCAAGGAGCAAACAGTGACAGGATCACAGGGTGATGAATAGTTTCCACACATCCTGCCCTTTTACTAAAATATGTCCCAGTTTTTTAATTCTGAAAGAGGGAGAAAGGTGGCCCGTTCCTCCCCACTTCCCAACCCCTTCACTTGTCCCCCACCAAAACCCTTCCCCATGGTCCTGTGTCCTAGCTTCTCATTTTGAAAATCTAGTCAGTCTGCAGCGGAAGGGTGGGGCTGGATCTCTTGGAGCTGAGGGAACCACTTGGGCCAATACTTTTATAAATGTTTGGTGCCTCATTTTTGGGTGCCGAACCTGAGGAACGTTAAAGAGGTCTGATTTTCACAGGGCAGGCACTTCGCATTTTCTGAAAACCAGGCTCTCTGATGGTGTCTCAAGTTGGGTGCTTCGGTTTTTGGGTTCCCAAAACCACTCACCACTTTCAAAAATGTTGGCCTTGAGTGATGCTTGTGTACTGGGTGGGCAAAACACGCCTCCACTGCTCTTGAAGCACCCAATGTGCCCACTTCAGAGGAAGCTGCTGCATTCCATGAGCGCTAAGACTGCAGTGTGGAACAGTGAGAGTGTTAATGTTCCCAGCTCAGTGCGTTGTGATGGGAATGGAACCAGAGCGTCAGGGATGGTGGCAGTGCCACTGCTGTGAAGGATGAGATGACTTTCCTATTATTTAACTCTGTTTCCAGAGGTTTAATATCTCAGCTGTCACAAATCATTTTGGACTGAAACTCAGACAGGAACTTTTCCCTCTGCCAAGATGAAGAGTCTTGAGATGGAAAATAAATAAGGTGCCTAATCTCCAAGGTGCCAGCAGGGTGTGTGAGAAACTGATATCTCACCAGGAAGCGTCCGAACAAATAGATCAATTTATATCTAGGGAGATTTACTCCATCAGCGTGATAGGAGTGCAGAGTGCATCAGCCTCTAGCATCGGTACCCAATTTCATGGCTCCCTTACTCAAGCATTTCTGTCCATCGGTCTGTCAGCTTGGTAAAGATACTCATTATTTTTTAAAAACCTATAAAACTGTTATAATAATGGTAAGGATGTGGTTTAACCCAAAAAACCTGAGAGAACTGGAGTCAATTCTACTTCATACTTAATCCGTTGCATACCTACCGTAGGGTATAAAACATACCATGTTAGTCGCAGCAATACTTAGGCTCAGTGGGGTCAGATATATATATTTAGAGAGAGAGAGAGAGTGGAAGTCTCCTA
Source organism: Chelonia mydas (assembly GCF_015237465.2). Taxonomy (NCBI): domain Eukaryota; kingdom Metazoa; phylum Chordata; order Testudines; family Cheloniidae; genus Chelonia; species Chelonia mydas. Next base: position 17,848,652 of record NC_057853.1, on the reverse strand, counting down.
TTGCCTAAAGAAGGCCCAGATTAAGGTGCCACAAGTCTTCCTTTTCTTTATGCGGATACAGACTAACACGGCTGCTACTCTGAAACCAGATTAAATAGTGTTTCCTACTGAAAAATCTGTCCTGGGACTTCCTTGTGATTTATATATTCTCCTCTCACTCTTCAACATTATTTAAATCCTGCAGCACCAGGACTTGGATGGCTTGCTCTGCATTTTTTAACTCTAATGTAATCCTGAAAAGGGGACTTTTCGGGAAGACTCTCAGATCTTTCATGCTTCTTAGGGTATGTCTACACTGCAACTGGGAGGTGTAATTGCAGCACTTATAGATATACCTGAACTAGCTTTAATCCAGCTAGCTCACGTGCTGATAGAAATGAAGCCGTGGCAGAATGGACTTCAGTGGGCGCTAGCTGCCTGAAAAACTGTCCAGGGCTCCAGGCAGGCTTGTACAGGCTTTGCTGCTTTGGTACCTGAGCTAGCTAGATTAAAGCTAGCTCAGGTATGTCTACCCGTGTTGTAATCACATACCCTGCCTGCAGTGTAGACATGCCCTTAGAAACATACTGTGAACGACATGGCTGTGAGCCAGTGACCTAGATCTAATTACCTCCGAATCTGAGGCGGTGGGGGATTGAAATCTGAATGTGATTCTTAGTTTTTGCAAATGGCCCCTGGCTTTCTAACAGGGCCAATCAAAGCCCCAGACCCAAACACCCCAAACTTTGGATGTTCAAAATCTGTATTTAAATGTTGCTGCTTGAGCGCCTCACTGTACTGGGATAATGCTGATGTGCCAGAGCAGACACAGGGCACGTTAGGGCAGAGTCTGCTTGGGAGCAGATACTTTCCTCTGAACGACAGAATGATGAAGACTCAGTTTCACCCCGTTAGTGAAGTGGGGCTAAGAAGGGATATTGTAAGGCTGTCAAGGTTTGTAAAGTACTTTGAGATTCTCGGGAGAGAGAGACGTGCACACTCTCTCTAATTTCTATTATTCTAGCATGAACTTTCCAAAATGAGCCTTGAACCCATTCCAACTTAACCTGGCTTTCAAAGCTCATTGTGTTCACAAGCATCATGCAATATTCCTGATATGAATGGAAGCTTATGTCCACCTTTGCACAGTTCTCTTCCCCCCAGGTAGTCTGCTTGCTTTCCCTCAACACCTGCCTTCTTCCCCTTACATCTCTTCCTACCTCTTATGTCTTTGGGGTCCAGTGGATTGGCCTTCTCCCTGAATGACATCCTACCTGGTTTTCAGAGAGTGCTGGATGGCCCCTCCCCCACAGTAGACTTCCCAGGGGCCACCCATTATAGGCCAATGTTCTGCAATTGAAAAGGGTCTTTTCAGGTAAGGCGGAGCTGGAAGCAGGATGTTGCTGGCCTTTCCCTCTCCATAAAGCAGTGAGGATAGCAAATGGGCTGCTTTCATTGCTGGCTGTACTGAAGTGTGGCTTGAAGATAGTGCTTATTCCCAGCAGCTAAAGGAGGTCCTAGGTTCAGCTTTCACATCCTCAGGTCCCCCAGAACTAAAATTGGTGCTATTAGGGAAGGGTGATGTGCTTTCACATGTCATGTCCTGTGGAGAAGACAAACATCCCAGGGGAAATCCAGGCCCCATTGAATTCTGTGGGAATCTTGTCATTGATTTCAGTGGAGCCAGGATTTCACCCAACATGTAAAAGCCTCCCTACACTAGATATCTTTCCAAGGGGGAAATAAAAGATCTTGTGGCACTTCCACATTTCTTTGGATGCTTTACTTTGCATCATGATCCATGTACCCTCTGTCCATTAAGGGTCTGATCTAAAGTCCATTGAAGCCAGTGGAAAGTCTCCCATTTATTTCATGGGGTTTGGATAAAGTCCTAAGCTTTGACACAGTCTGGAAGGGACTGTTGTAACTGGTGTCTTTCTACTATTCATAGGGTATAAACTTACCTGTCAGACTGTTGCTCTCCTCGCTACGCTGCGTGGCCTTTCTACACACCATCAAATTCAGTTCCATTTCTCATCTTTCAGGGCACCTCAATTATCTGGTATCTCCAGAAGCATGAGGAAAGATCCCAAGGGAGCAAAGTACAGCTCCTAGCTAATGAGACTCTAGGATTGTTGTTATGAAATTCAGTTGAGGCTCGGTGTGTTTGTTTTACTTCTAGCCTTCAGCAGATTGGCTGTTCTGACTCGTTCACTGGTAACGATGTCCAATCACCATTTCTTGTCAAAGGTCCCATCACAAAGCCCAGTACAAACTGATACTTCTAAGGGAAGAGATCATCCAAGCTTTTGGTAACCAGAGGAGGACTGAATTCCTACAGTTGCTGCCATTCTCCAGACAAATATTTTATTATTTAGCTTTACTTATTATTAAATGATGGTCATGTAGGTAGCCAATTTATGATAGCCTGTGCTAGTGTGGGAGGTCAGACTAGACGATCATAATGGTCCTTTCTGGCTTTAGCATCTATGATACAGATTAAAGCATGTTCCCTGCCCTGGAGATCTTAAAATCCTCTTATGGCAAGATACAAGATAATAACAGAAGTGAGGGTGGTGTTAAGGATACCGAGGAGAAGGAGGAGGGATTACCAGAAGATGTGGCTTTTATAATGGAATGGGAGGAGAACACTACTTGGTGGATAAGGAAAGAGATTGTTATAAGCATAGGGAGATGGAGTAAGGTACACTGCTGAAAGTGGGAAAGGGCACAGCAGAGGAGGCAGGGGGAAGTGTCATGTACTTCTTTGCCAGATACGGACTGGTCACAGAGCTTGCTTATACACACCAGATGCATTCATCATAAGATCCTTTAATGCTCTGCCAGGTATCTCTGAGATTCGTTTAAATAAGGTATATTATACACAGTGCCACCTAGTGGCTGAACAATATAAGATAGTTCAGCATTCTATTACAAGAAGTAATAGCAGAAATGCAAAATTAAGGCAAGGTTATATAGATTTGGATAGATGAGGAGCTTGAGTTTGATGCAGTACAAGACTGGAAGCTAGTGGTAAGATTTGAAGAGGCAGGTGACATATTTCAAGCAGGGGAGAGATTAATGACCTGATCAGCTTTGTTCAGGTTAGATGGAAGAGGCAGTGAGAAAGAAGGTAGCCGGAATCCAGATGAGCGGATGGAATAATCAGAAATGCAGTGCTGTTCTTTTAATGTGGCTCTACAATGAATTCAGATTTAAGAGGTTTCTTTATCTCAGGCTGTCCATTAGCAAGACTTCAACTTTCTTTTTTTCTACATAAAAAATAAAATAAATCCAAATCACAGCACTGTGTTTTTCAGCAGTGAAAATGACCTTATCATAAACACATTTATTTTTAATAGCTCATTTAAGGAAGGGTAATATTTTTATTTATAGTAGCCAAGAAGTCTACTTATCTAATGAGCCGATCCTACTCCCGTTGAAGTTATTGCAAAAACTTCAGAGGCCATAGGATTGGGACCTCCAGTAGACATATTGATTTGTCCGTGTCATGAGTCTTTCAGAATCATATCACAAATGTCTGTTTTCCTCCCTTGATTTCCCAAGGCTAGCTAGATTAGGTAAGTCAGAACTCATTGCCCATTCTAGTTCAATGAATACTAAAAGAAGGTAAATTTATCATTGTATGTTTATTTAATCTGCTTTGGCTTTCAAAGGAAAGGCATGGTGTAGTTAAAAGAAGCTTTGATAAAGCCTGTGCCCATATTTCTTACACAGGCAAAATGACTGAATTCTTTGGGAGTTTGGCCTGTTAGGAGCATGGATTGATGATGATCAAATTACACAGCTTTCTCTTTTAGCAGCTGATCTTTAAAATCATATTTCCAGCACGTTTAAGGGGTCATGGCAAGACCCTCCTGGGATTTACTCAACAATTTTCTCTAATTATTTCTCACTACTTTCTCCTAGAATTATCATCTCCTTTTGGAGAGAAGGAAATATAAATCATGTTAAGTCCATATTGAGGTGGAATAAATAAAATATAATATCGTACCTCATTTGTTGCTCTTGGTTGCATGCCACATCATGACATATAATCATAACTAAATGGGCACAAAAATAGTATTATCACAACTAATAGGTAATAAAATAATCTTTTATTTGAAGTCATAAATGAATAAAGCTTCACAATCCTCCTGTGAAGCAAGCAAGTCCCTTGATCCCTTTAATACAGATGGGGAAACTGAGGTATAGAGAGGATAAGTGGTTTGCCCAAGGTGACACAAGGTATATTACAGAGTGAAAGTAGAACCCAAGTCCCCCGAGATCCTATGCAGAATCTTAATGAGAAGACCAGCTATGTCTGTTGAGTCTTATCTGTTCCCTGAAAGAACAGCTGGACAACAGTATTTCAGCTGTGCATAGTGTGACAGAGTTTGCAACCTCATGTGATATCTTTGGGGACACTGTATTACATATATGAATGGTTTATATATGGTTGTGTTCTACTTCATGGAGAAGGGTTAGCACAGCATCTACAGGATCTAAACCAGTATGGGGCCATTACCCCTGATACTACACACAAAGAAGTTCTATCCATGGCATGGTTCTCTTATACTAGTTCAAGCTGGGTTTTCCTGAGACTAGAATACAAAGAAGGGGCTTTTGGTGTAAAAGGATGAGCTTGAGCTGACACAGAAAATGGATAGGACCTTCTGTCCAAGCAGGGGGCCCCAGCCCTTGAGGAAGGGTTGGACAGACTTTGGCCTATGAGGGCTCCATAAGACTGATGGGTGACTCCTGCTATGTTTAGTGTGTGTTTAAATCGGTTTATTGTTTTTATTCTGTTTTCTCCATAATGCTTTTACCTTAAGAATAAAAGTGCTTGCTTAGAAGGAGCTGTGTGGTAACTTGTGATTACTGGCAATACATTATTTGTCATCCTTGGAGAGAGAGAGAGAGAGAGAGAGAGAGCAACATATAGGCACTGGCCTTTATTTCAGACTGGCTTGTTGGAGATATCACAGTGTAAGGCAAGGACCTGTGCACCTTTAAAACCTCCCAGTCAGAGGGGAGTGGGACGTAGGTCCCTACCCAGAGACTGGTGGTGGCTGGAGACCTGAGACCTGACTGCACACTCCTGGAATGGACCATGGAGTGGGGGGAAGATAGATGTAGTTACCCTGAAACTGTGACAAATGGGACTGCCATTCACCAGATTTATACTTCAGTTTTGTTGTCAAAATGCTCTGAAATAATACTTAGAAGTTTAAAGTATCAGGCAAGATGCTTTTAGCTGCTGGAGTACCGAACTGGGGCAAAACGCACCTCCAGCACTGCCCCCTACACTGGTTATCTTAGAAGTGCCCTCAGAATGTTAACACCTCCTGGAATATTCAGCCACCTGAATATGCAAACTCAGCCGTGCAGAGCCTGAGGCCAAGAGCCAGGTGCAGAGGGATTCCTATCAGGTGCAGCAGCAGAAACAGTTAAGGAGAAATTCTAAGAGGCTGTGAAGTTCCAAAGTTTCTTAAAGGTCCCAAATGTCAGGTTCACATTCTCCTGTTTTAAGTGCTATACCCTGATTTGTGAAAGTGTCTCTAAAGATACATTGCACTTCAAATTGGATTTGGTAAAAGTGGACATAAAACGCCCTACCATGCACACATCTTATTGATGAAGTATATTTGATATCTTACTGATAAAGCATATTTCAGTAGGGAGGGTTGTATGACTACAACCATTATGATACCCTCTAATTTGTCCACTTTATAGCCCTCCAAGGAAATGATGATGACATATCAACCTTTTGATGACAACACCGCATTTTGTTCTACTCTAACAGGCCAGTTTGTCTTCTGACAAAATGAAAAGGCTGCTGTGGTCAAAATCAGCTCAGATTCTCTCATTCAGACTATGCACTAGTGAAACCCAGAACTCCTGGCTCCTAGTCTGCTGCTCTAAGCACAGGGCAACATTCTCTGGCCGCAGTGATGGCCAGGCCTCACTTAGTTGCACAGTATGGAAGGTGCTGTCCTTGAGGCATTTGTGACCCAGGAAACTCTTGGTGCCCATTGGCAGAGGGCACGGGGTGCATAGCTTTACAGGGATCTTCCGGGTCTGGTCCCTACAAAATAGTCCATCAAAGGGTGTCATGTAAGGTCTCTGCCAAAAGCCTGTATCACACTAATCATCATAATCCTTGTGAAGTGTATGTACGGATGATATGTAAGGAATTATGCTGGAAAATTATGCTCTCAAGGTCTATGAGTTGGGGCTGTGACCAAAAGGTGATAAGGTTTCTTTCAAGCAGGAGATACTTATCTACCTGTCTGGCTATATGTAAACTGAGTATTATATACTTCACAATGAACGCCTATTTACTGTCTGAGCAAAATGCTAATCAAGTGATTGCAAAGTTCTCAGGGAAGATTCTATACAGGAAAAAACAAGCACAGGGAGTAGTCTGTTTACAAGTGAAGACAATGGCTGGCTGGAAGTATATCTGGGTATGCAAAGGTATACCCAGTTATCCTTCACCTAAGGAACAAGCTCCCAGCTGGCTTGTCTTACGAATGGAGGAACTTCGGGTAAGCTAATTTTTCTGTGGCAGGGGATTGTCTCAGTAGTTAAGTTTTGGCTCTAGGAAGCAGGTTATGATTTTTTCTTACATTTAACCATTTCCCCCCATTAATGCTACTTGCTTGTTCTCAAATCTCTGTTCTTTGTTAAACTTTTACTCGTTTTCACTACAAATAACTCTGTGTTGTGAGTTGAGTGGAGTGGTGATCCTGAAGTGTAACTGGTCAGCTGAGGTGCACTCTTCCTTAGGGAATAGCAGATCTGGGAATTCAATGAGTGTCCAATGGAACAGGGACTGGAGACTCCAGGGGGACACTCGGTGGGCTCGGGGGTTGGAGTGTGCCTATTGCTTACCTCCAGAGGGACAGCGGAGCCTGTGATGGGTGAGAGGGAAGTTCTTGTGTTGCCTGAGGTTGGTGGAGTCAGGGAGCTGACTGACTGGCAGGCACAAACAAGGCTTCCTTGTGCTAAGGGAGGTGGTAGCATGGTGCCTCACCACCCCGTGTACCGCTGGGAAACGGCACCAAATCCAAAACACAGTACTCAGTGGTCATTGACATATATATGCCCATTAGTATACTAAGCATAATAGACTTCTTGCAGTCGGCAGTGCAAAGATGTGGGAATATGACAGACAGAGCAAGGAAACAAACAAATATGATTGAAATTCAACTTTCCATCCTGATCCATTACTCAACAGCTTGCCTACGCCATTGAGCTGACATCAGATCAATAACAGGAGAAGTTCTGGTGTCATTTTGATTGAAGAATAAATAGCAGTTTACCCAGCAGACTATTTCCAGTCCCCATCTATTCTATAGTGAGCAGAATGCATTGTCTGCCGTCTCTTTTCCCCAGCCTGTGATTACAGGGATAGTCTGAATATTAAATCACTTGTTGCTGGGCATGGCAATTCATATTGCAAAATCTATAATGTTCATGTCTGAAATATCATCTCAATACAAGCCCTCTAGCTAATGGGGGGGGGGGGCAGGAGGTGCCCTCTGCCAATGGGCACCAAGAGGTTCCTGGGTCACAAACTAATGAAAAACCACCGAATCAGCAAATTCAAAATACAGTAAAAGCATTCTTTTGCTGTGGATCTTCACAACACCTTGCAAGCTACATAGGATGTCCAGCAAAAGCAGCTCAGTGCAATCATTGCAAAAAGATTGGACATTTTGCTAAAGTATGTCGCAGCAGCCAGTTCAATCAACAGGTGCATGCAGTTACAATACCAGATGTTACTGTGCTGAGCGTGGACAAAATCACTACTGCACATATTCCAGAACAGATAAAGTGCACGGTAAACGTTTCCGCCGTACCCTCAGGCAAACCACCCTCTATTCAGCTAATGTTGGACACTGGCTCAGCAGTATCTATACTACCTGATTCCATCTCTTTACGTTACTTTAAAGATGTGCCTCTTACTGAACCCAAGCTCCTCTTGGGGCACTATTTGAAAACCCATATTCCAGTACGTGGCTGCCTGCCAGCAATAGTTACTTTTGGTGATTGCTGTGTAACTGCAGAGTTCTACATTGTCCACAAAGGCACTCCTATCCTTGGCAGAGATTTACTGGCTGCTTTAAATCTCAGGGTAGTTAATGGACTAATCGATCTTCCTCAGCAAAGCACTCTTGCGGTACACACACCAGTTTCAGCTGGGACCCAACACCAGGTTTAGGAGAAACTCGGCTGTGCTTATGGGTTTCTGCATAAAGTTAAAATGTGGAATAATGTGGTGCCTGTATGACAGAAATTACGGCGCTTACCATTTTCAGTCAGGGAAGCTGTTTCAGAGGAACTTAGAAAACTTGTTCAAGAGGACATTATTGAAGAGATTAACTCCTCGGAATGGGTTTCACCTATAGTAGTGTCGCAGAAGAAGGGTGGACGCCTTTGTGTGGACTGAAGGGAGCCAAATAAAGCTATTGTGATTGACAGCCATCCTCTTCCTCGCATAGAAGAAGTATTTGCAGAACTCCGTGGAGAAAAGATGCTTTCTACTCTTGATTTGCAGAGCGCGTACCACCAGGTTATGTTGCATGAAGATAGTAGAGACCTCGCAGCATTTATTACACATGAGGGACTATTCCGTTTTAAACGTGTTCCATATGGTCTTGCATCAGCCCCAAATGCCTTCCAAAAAATGATGTCATTGATTTTGAAGAATAACATGGAGTTCAGTGCTATTTGGATGATATTATCGTGTTTGGAAATACTTTGGAGGCGCATGACAATAACCTGCAGTCTGTACTAAAGTGCATCAGCAAAGCAGGCCTCATGCTCAATAGGTCCAAATGCAAATTTAGACAAACTGAACTCTCCTTTCTGGGGCATACAATTTCACAGGCTGGACTAAAACCTGATATCGTATTGCTAGATGGTCTGCAAGACTACTATCTTTCAATTATGAACTGGAATATAAGCCTAGAAACCAAAATGTGGCAGCTGATGGCCTTTCTCGCCTGCCTTTGCCTTCCCCAGATGGTCCACCGGAGGATGAGGATGTAGTAGTTGTGCTTATTACAAGCACTCTTACTGCAGTTACAAGAGAACAATTTCAAGCTGCTTGTTCAGCGTGTCCAATTCAACAAAAACAATGGGAATTTCTGACAAAGGCCAGTAACCCTGTCATAAATATAAAGGGAAGGGTAACCACCTTTCTGTATACAGTGCTATAAAATCCCTCCTGACCAGAGGCAACATCCTATTACCTGTAAAGGGTTAAGAAGCTCAGCTAACCTGGCTGGCACCTGACCCAAAGGACCAATAAGGGAACAAGATACTTTCAAATCTGGGGGGGAAAGGCTTTTGTTTGTGCTCTTTGTTTCTCTTCAGCTTTGAATCTGGCCAGCTGTAGTTTATTAGCTGCTTCACTGGTAGTCATTTTCCTGCTTTCTTGTGCTTAACTCTAGCTATACCCCAGAGTTAGGGGGAAAAAAAAAAACTTGTGAATTTCCCTGCAGGAGGTTAACTACCCTGCCTTTAGGTAGAGAAAACTCCAGCTCAAAAAAGAAAAATTCCTTTGTAAAAAAACTAACACCTCTGTCTCCAGGCAAATAGACAGAAAACCCTCTAGCTGCTCTCAGCTTAAAAAAAAACAACCTCTTCAGGTCTGTGCTTTTGGTTCAAAATGACCCACCACTCTGCCACCATGTCAGGGTCCCTTCCCCACTCTGAACTCTAGGGTACAGATGTGGGGACCCACATGAAAGACCCCCTAAGCTTATTCTTACCAGCTTAGGTTAAAAACTTCCCCAAGGTACAAACTTTACTTTGTCCTTGAACAGTATGATGCCTCCACGAAACGTTTTAAACAAAGAACAGGGAAAGAGACCACTTAGAGATGTCTTCCCGCAAAATATCCCCGCAAGCCCTACACCCCCTTTCCTGGGGAAGGCTTCATCATAATCCTCACCAATTTGTACGGGTGAACACAGACCCAAACCCTTGTATCTTAAGAACAATGAAAAATCAATCAGGTTCTTAAAAGAAGAATTTTAATTAAAGAAAAGGTAAAAGAATCACCTCTGTAAAATCAGGATGGAAAAAACTTTACAGGGTATTCAGATTCAAAACACAGAGGATCCCCCTCTGGGCAAAACCTTAAAGTTACAGAAAACAGGAATAAACCTCCTTCTTAACACAGGGAAAATTCACATAAAACAAAAGATAAACTAATCCTCCTTGCCTGGCTTACTTATACTGGTTGCAATATTGGCGACTTGGATTAGGATGGGTTGGAGAAGATGGATTTCTGTCTGGCCTCTCTCAGTCCCAAGAGAGAACAAACATAAAAAAAGAGCACAAACAAAAGCCTTCCCCCCCCAAGATTTGACAGTATCTTGTTCCCTTATTGGTCCTTTGGGTCAGGTGCCAGCCAGGTTAGCTGAGCTTCTTAACCCTTTACAGGTAACAGGATGTTGCCTCTGGCCAGGAGGGATTTTATAGCACTGTATACAGAAAGGTGGTTACCCTTCCCTTTATATTTATGACAAACCCTAAAAACCTTGACCCAGTTTTGCTGCCTTATTTTAGAGTTGGGGATGAACTTTCTTTGCTTGATGGCTGTGTGCTACGAGGTACACACTGGCTATTTGTGCCAGAAGAATTACAGTCAAAACTCATAAACCTGGCGCATGATACTCATCAAGGAATTGTCAGAACCAAACAACTACTATGGGATCTGTATTGGTGGTCAGGGATGGACTCTCAAACTGAAGCACTCATAAAATCCTTGCATAATGACAGGTTTCAGAGTAGCAGCCGTGTTAGTCTGTATTCACAAAAAGAAAAGGAGTACTTGTGGCACCTTAGAGACTAACAAATTTGTTAGTCTCTAAGGTGCCACAAGTACTCCTTTACTTTTTTCATAAAATCCTGTGTCACTTGTCAAATGCATGATAAGACAGCAGTAACATGTACCCCTCCATTACAGCCTGTTCCTCTTCCTGAATCTGCATGGGAAAAAGTGGCGAGTGACACTGTAGGACCTTTTGATACTGCTCCAATTGATTGTCGTTTTGCCATCACCTTAATAGACTATTTCAATAAATGGCCTGAGGTAGCGTTTAGATCGCAAATCTCTTCTGCTACAGTAATTAAGTTTCTCTCTTCAGTTTTTAGTAGAGAAGGTAACCCCAAAGAACTGGTTTCAGATAATGGTAGTCAATTTACTTCCCTGGAGTTTGAAACTTTTCTAGCACAGAGGAACATTTTACACAGAAGGTCATCCCTATACTACCCTCAAGCCAATAGGGAAATCAAACGGTTTAACAGAAGTTTGAAAGAGAGTTTGCAAACGGCTAAACTGGAAGGGCGATTGTGGATAACCTTCACTACTGATTTCTTGTAAGCATACCAGGCTACATGACATGCCACAACGCAAAGGTCACCCACAGAGTTACTGCATGGGAAACAGATGAATACTAAACTGAACATTGCTGGATTGTTAAAGGCACGTCCTGAGGCCCCAGCTGAGGATGATGTGAGAAAAACAGTTGAACAGAACCAAGCAAAGTATAAGGCTTTCACAGACAAGCGGTGGGGTTTCAGTGTTGTTCAAAGTTTCAGTGTGGTTCCTTTGTTAGAATACGAAAACCTGGAATTTTACACAAAGGGGACCATAAATTCACAGCTCCTCTTAAAATCATAGAGAAGAAGGGACCTTACACCTATCGACTTTCTGATGCGTGGGTATGGAATGCTTCTTAACTTGCGCCTGCCTATGCACCAAGATGAGATTATGCCAACACCCAGTCTGCATTGGATGACTTCACCGTAGTGTCAACACAACAAGACATTGCACTGGAACCGGGGCTTGAGAGACAGCCTGTCAGACCCAGACGACCACCTGTCTGGACTAGAGACTATGTTATGTAGTATCTATATTGTTTTTAGTGTAATAACTCTGTCAACAGTATAGTGCCTTGTTTCCTATTTGTTCCTGTGGTTAGAACAACAATGTTTATTGTAATTGGGAGAGTCTCTTAAGAGAGGATGGAATGTGGTGTTTAGATGTTGCTTGTAATTATTAGAATTGGGAGCACTGGCTGTTGGGAGTCTGAAAGGACTGGAAACAGGAAGGAGCGGGGAGGATTTGAAGAGCTGAGGGAGAGCTACAGAGGGTGCAGCAGCAGCTTGGAAAAGAGGTTTCCACTTTAAAAAATAAAGTCCTGTTGAAGTTCATTAGTACCTTGCCTGGCTACTACAACACAAAGCTATGCTGAGTTGGTTAGACTCAAATGTAGTGGTAGGTACAGGGCATACCCCACATCCAAAGTTACACAGAACAACCCCCTTCCTTCACATACATTTACACAATATGTTACATTTGCTATACATTGCATCATATATTTTGGGATTGGCTTGGTTACTTCACAGGAACCAATCTCTGTACAGCATATTTGGTTCGACTTTACTTTTTACTTCATTTTTGTGCTCCCAACTTGTCTTGTCCATTGTTATTTTGTACTTAGTAAGTGGTTCACTGTGTGTTCCCCTCTTATTTTAGCTAGCTCAGACATTCTATCTTTTAGCTTACTGACCCGTTTACTTATCTTAGCACAAACATTCCATCTGCAGCCTGTTGATCTAGTTATCTCCCTAATCCAGCCTTTCCCATATTTAATTACTCATGTCAACTCAGGTCTTTCTTTCTTTCTTTCTTTCTTTCTTTCTTTCTTTCTTTCTTTCTTATATTTTTATTTTTGTGCCTTTTTAAAGTTTATTATCTAGCAATACATTTTGAAGACTACAGTAGTTGTAATTATTTGAACTAATATAAATATTAGACTTAAAGCATGAACCAGAGGGTGCAAGCTTACTTTTTATGGTTGTTTTAATTTTGCTTTTATTTTCATTACATTATAAAAAATTAGTATAATATATGTATATTTTAATGTATTACTAAAGGAAATTTAGGTATGAAACAGAACATAGGTCAATTTAAATAACATTCCTTGAGTCCATAGTAGAAGTGGTCTTTTTTTGGCTACCACACAATACTTGTTATTACCAGCATAAGCAGTTTGTACTTTACCAGCATTTTAGCGTTTCAGCTGTATTGTGTAATATGGAGATTGTTTCATCAGAGTGAACCCACATGCTGGCAACTTTGTAAGATATTATACCTACACATAAGTGTTTTTCACATACGAACAGCAGCACGAGTCTGGGACTTGTCAGACCTTGCATTGTCTTGCAACAGTATTTGAGGAGGAAAACCAAACTTTTTTTATACCTATGGGCTGCACTGGTTTTACATTTAACTTAAGGGTGTTGGACCCATGTCAATTTGTTTTTAGTTTGCGCCAACTATTTCTTTTTTTTGTACTAAATGTTTAACTTTTTTGTGGTGATAAAAAAGGGAAAGCTTTTTGCTTTATATTGCTGACGACCACTTTTACTTCATATAGCTTATACATACTACACATACTATTAAAACATATTGACTTAATACTGTATTTTGAAAAGCAGTTACAACTTTACATTATGCATATTACATAAAGTTAACAAAGCTTTATTAATGAGTTTTTGGTTTTGCTTATTTAATGGATGCAGTACTTTTGCTGCTATTTTTTGTTGAAATGATTGGATATGTTTTTACAGAATATTTATGTTCGCTTGTTTTTAGAATAACATGCTGATTTTAAACAGTTTAGATGTTGCACTAATTCCGTTAAGTTTTTTGGTGTACTTGCTCCCCACTTCGGCAGTATTATGCATTTTATAGTATATATTTTTGTTTAGAAAGATTTTTAACAGTGTTTAATGATATTTTACCAAATTTTAATAGGAACAATTTTTTAGATAACTGCAGATTGGTAAAATTTAGTAACACTGACATAAATAAATTGAACATTTTTGTACAATATTTTAATAAGGTTCAATTTTAAACGATTTGGACCTATTTTTCGTTTAGGACATTTTATTTTTTTAATTTACAAGGTTTCAAATTTTTTAGTTTTTGTTTTTACTTCCTTAGTAACTTTTATTTTACACTACATTTAAACAGAACTTTTGAACAGGATTTTGGTGGTTGGATTTTACTGTCTATATTTACTGATTTGTCCTTGGTTCTGGGTTGGTTTTTGCTTTAAAAATCACACAGCCATTTGAAAAACTATTGTAGGTCCTCTTTGGAGCCCTTATAGGATTTTAATTAAGTAGAATGTTTTGTTTACAATTTTTAATCCTTTTAACTGTATACACTGCATGTTTTATAAGGAATGCACACCCCTTTCATAATTTTATTTTTATTTGCTAAAATATTATATTAACCATGTTAATATAATGATATATTATACATATAATACATATTATTACTATTAATTTTTGCAGATCTTTTAGCTGTTGCTTTATTAAGAAGATGCAATTCAGGGTCTTTCCCCACTAACCTGGTTTTGCCCCCTGCCTTTTAGTTCTTATTTTCATTCACTAATTTATATTTAACATTTATAACTTAATTTAAAAAAAATGTTAAACTTTATAAAAGCATTGAGACACCCGAAGGGATAAATAACAAAGTTAAAATTGCCAGGAAATGTTAGCTGTGCTAGAAATCAATATTCTGTCTTTGGAGGAAAAACACTCCATAAAGTTATTTTGTGTTTGCGAAGGATAAAGAACTCCAAATTTTCATTGAAACAGCTTCACTTTTGGCCTAGCTGCATAAATTCATTTAAATGTGATGCTTACTCGCTGTAGCCTTTTATTAATAACAGTGTTTCTATTTAGCAGGATCTTTTATTCTAATGTAAGCATGCCCTTCTCTCATGCCGAGCTCAACTAAAATATGAAATAATTGAATGGAACAGTCAGTGGAGAGTGAAGCCTCTTATTATCATATCTGACAAACCAAATTCCCTGGATCAAGCCCAGGTCATGATGTATACCCTGGCAACCGTCCTGCTTTCATTGGGGTTGTGTGGGTGTAAAATGGCCCCATAAATTCAGCCAGATGTTGTGAGGTGCTACTAACTGACTGGCACTCAGCATTGCAGGGTGACTGACAAAATCTACTTGGTGAAATAGAGACAGGCAAGTGTCCAAAAAGTCATAATTTCACTGCAGTGAAAATTCCATGAGGCAGAAATGTTAAAACCCCTCAATGCCTTGTTTCTCTGCAGAGGCTATGAATGGAAACTGTAGGCTAATCAGTTTTTAGTGAATTTGGTTTGACTCACACAGTTATTTCCCTAACGAGACATTTAGGATCACGTCTCAGAGTAAGTCTCGGAAGGAAATGAAGGATGAAAGTATTCTTCACATTCATGCTTCTTATAATGCCCTCTGTCTCAAAAATTACAAAACCTGGTGGAGGTCCTTGTTGACCCCCAAAACTATCTGTGAAGAATTAGCTGTTGAAAGTGGATGTAGAACTATAGCAGCTATATGTGTCAGAGGATCATAGCAGTTAGCAATGGAAAAGGTCTCTTGTAAAGCACAGTTTAGTCCCCAATGGAAGATGTTAGCTAGTAAATGCTGTCATATGATAATTGTAAAGAATCACAAAAGACTTGCTTTTGCTGCCTTTATTCATGCTTTATTCAATCTCCTTCACTATGCAAGTAGTCCCATTAATTTAGAATTGAGTTAGTTTGAGTGAGGTTGGCAGAATAGAGCCTCATGCATCACTTTCTTCCAACACTGAACAAGGATTTATTAGAATGAGAAAAATAATCTGAACCCTAAAGCTGCTCTGTCTCTTTCTTTTGCTTCATTATAGCACTTCTGTCTACAATCTTCCCCATACCCTTCTTGTCTGGCTTCCTGGTAAAGATTTAAAGAAACAAAACACATATCCTCACAGATACCACAGTGAATTTTAATCTGTAATTCCAGCCCAATTTTCTAAAATGTAATCTCTTGTCTTCTTGCCTAAAAAAAAAAAAAAAAAGTTGCTAACAATGAATTGGAAATTGTTTTGCTATGATTTCCTTTCCCCCCCCCCTTTGCCCTCCTAAAACCTGAATTATATGCGAAATACATTGCAATCAGACCCATGTAGTAAAATAAATCTCTTTTATCTTTGAATGTGGTATTGGCTGCTGATAATGCTGCAGGTGTCTCTGTAAGATTACATTTTACTGAAGAAGTATGGAACTACAGTATAACTATTCTGTTCAGTGTTTAAAAATACATCCATATACCTACAGCAGTTGGTATAAAATGAAGTATTTGTATTCAACCCCAATGTTTTCTTGGGATTCAGTGAGTGACAGTGACAACCAGGTTATATTTATTGATTTTTTTACAGTTTTGTGGTGTTTAGATGTTGCTTGTAATTATTAGAATTGGGAGCACTGGCTGTTGGGAGTCTGAAAGGACAGGAAACAGGAAGGAGGGGGAGGAGTTGAGAGGCTGGGAGAAAGCTACAGAGGGTGCAGCAGCAGCTTGGTAAAGAGATTTCCACTTTGAAAATAAAGTCCTGTTGAAGCTTGTTAGTACCTTGCCTGGTTGATACAACATTTTGGCGACAAGGATGGATCTTCTGCCTCTGAACCCACCTGCACCCTTTCTGCAAATCCCAGGTGAGCCTCCAATTGCTTTTACTACCTGGATCCATATGTTTGAGACTTATCTACTTACAATCAGTGCTACAGAGATTACTGAAGTAAGAAAGCGTGCTCTGCTAATCCACTGCCTTGGAGCAGAAGGGCAGCGTATATTTTACACTTTTCCCCTTGCAGATGATAAATATGAGACTGCACTAACTGCATTAAAGAATTTTTTTGTGCCAAAAGTGAACGAAGTAGCTAATTGCTACAGATTTCACGAGCATAAGCAGAAACCAGGGGAGACTATAATGCAGTATATTGCTTCCCTGAGGAGTCTGATTGTAATTTGTGACTTTTGGAATATGGCAGATGAGATGATTAGAGACCAGCTCATTGAGAAAACAACCATGCTTCATGTAAGAGAACGCTTACTTCTAGAACCACAATGTACACTAGAAAAAGCAATAACCATTGCTACTCAGATTGAGTCAGCTACAACTGAAGCCAAAATAATGAGCATGGATACAGGAGGCAAAGTCCGGGCTGTGACTCCTTTGCAGAAAAGTTCACTACCACTGCAGACACACAATTGCAAGAGGAAAACTAATGAAAAACCACCGAATCAGCAAATTCAAAATACAGTAAAAGCATGTTTTCCCTGTGGATCCCCACAAGCTACATAGGATGTCCAGGATCCCCACCTTGCAAGCTACATAGGATGTCCAGCAAAAGTAGCTCAGTGCAATCATTGCAAAAAGATTGGACATTTTGCTAAAGTACGTTGCAGCAGCCAGTTCAATCAACAGGTGCATGCAGTTACAAAACCAGATGTTACTGTGCTGAGCGTGGACAAAATCACTACTGCACATATTCCAGAACAGATATAGTGCACGGTAAACATTTCTGCCATACCCTCAGGCAAACCACACTCTATTCAGCTAATGTTGGACACTGGCTCAGCAGTATCTATACTACCTGATTCCATCTCTTTACGTTACTTTAAAGATGTGCCTCTGACTGAACCCAAGCTTCACTTGGTGCACTATTTGAAAACCCATATTCCAGTACGTGGCTGCCTGCCAGCAATAGTTACTTTTGGTGATTGCTGTATAACTGCAGAGTTCTACATTGTCCACAAAGGCACTCTTATCCTTGGCAGAGATTCATTGGCTGCTTTAAATCTCAGGGTAGTTAATGGACTAATCGATCTTCCTCAGCAAAGCACTCTTGCGGTACACACACCAGTTTCAGCTGGGACTAAACACCAGGTTTAGGACAAACTTGGCTGTGCTTATGGGTTTCTGTATAAAGTTAAAATGCGGAATAATGTGATGCCTGTATGACAGAAATTACGGCGCTTACCATTTTCAGTCAGGGAAGCTGTTTCAGAGGAACTTAGAAAACTTGTTCAAGAGGACATTATTGAAGAGATTAACTCCTCGGAATGGGTTTCATCTATAGTAGTGTCGCAGAAGAAGGGTGGAGGGATTCGCCTTTGTGTGGACTTAAGCGAGCCAAATAAAGCTACTGTGATTGACAGCCATCCTCTTCCTCCCATAGAAGAAGTATTTGCAGAACTCCGTGGAGAAAAGATGCTTTCTACTTTTGATTTGCAGAGTGCATACCACCAGGTTATGTTGCATGAAGACAGCAGAGACCTCGCAGCATTTATTACACGAGGGACTATTCCATTTTAAACGTGTTCCATATGGTCTTGCATCAGCCCCAAGTGCCTTCCAAAAAATGATGTCATTGATTTTGAAGAATAACATGGAGTTCAGTGCTATTTGGATGATATTATCGTGTTTGGAAATACTTCGGAGGAGCATGACAATAACCTGCAGTCTGTACTAAAGTGCATCAGCAAAGCAGGCCTCCAGCTCAATAGGTCCAAATGCAAATTTAGACAAACTGAACTCTCCTTTCTGGGGCATACAATTTCACAGGCTGGACTAAAACCTGATCCGGCTCATATCCTGGCAATTTCAAATGCTCCTCCTCCAACAGATTTGCAAACCTTACGTTCCTTCCTGGTTCTTACCTCCTGGTATGCAAAATTCATTCCCAGTTACGCTTCTGTCATTGAACCGTTACGAGAATTACTACAGGGAAGTTCTACCTTAGTGTGGACAATGGATGCACAAGCTAGTTTCGAAACGGTGAAAGACTTGATTGTACATAGTCCAGTACTAGCACTATTCAGTCCTGCGTTGCCCACAATTGTAACCACTGATGCTTCTGATTATGGATTTGGGGCTGTCCTCACACAACTGCATGAGCACCACACAGAGAGGACTGTTGCATTTGCTTCAAGGACACTAAGTAATGCCGAGAGGAAATATTCTATAGTCAAAAAAGAAGCACTTGCTTGTGTCTGGGCTCCTGAAAAATGGAGAACTTACCTGTGGGGCCGCACGTTCAAGTTGCACACAGGCCACAGCCCTTTTATGACGTTGCTCACCATGAAAGGACTGGGAAGAGCAGGATATCGTATTGCTCGATGGTCTGCAAGACTACTCTCTTTCAATGATGAACTGGAATATAAGCCTAGAAACCAAAATGTGGCAGCTGATTGCCTTTCTCGCCTGCCTTTGCCTTCACCAGATGGTCACCGGAGGATGAGGATGTAGTAGTTGCGCTTATTACAAGCACTCTTACTGCAGTTACAAGAGAACAATTTCAAGCTGCTTGTTCAGCCTGTCCAATTCAACAAAAACTACGGGAATTTCTGACAAAGAGATGGCCCAGTAACCCTAAAAAGCTTGATCCAGTTTTGCTGCCTTATTTTAGAGTTCAGAATGCACTTCCTTTGCTCGATGGCTGTGTGCTACGAGGTACACGCTGGCTACTTGTGCCAGAATAATTACAGTCAAAACTCATACACCTGGCACACGATACTCATCAAGGAATTGTCAGAACCAAACGACGACTACGGGATCTGTATTGGTGGTCAGGGATGGACCCTCAAACTGAAGCACTCATAAAATCCTGTGTCACTTGCCAAATGCATGATAAGACAGCAATAACATGTACCCCTCCATTACAACCTGTTCCTCTTCCTGAATCTTCATGGGAAAAAGTGGCGATTGACATTGTACGACCTTTTGATACTGCTCCAATTGACTGTTGTTATGCCATCACCTTAATAGACTATTTCAGTAAATGGCCTCAGGTAGTGTTTACATTGCAAATCTCTTCTGCTTACAGTAAATAAGTTTCTCTCTTCAGTTTTTAGTAGAGAAGGTAACCCCAAAGAACTGGTTTCAGATAATGGTAGTCAATTTACTTCCCTGGAGTTTGAAACTTTTCTAGCACAGAGGAACATTTTACACAGAAGGTCATCCCTATACTACCCTCAAGCCAATGGGGAAATCAAACGGTTTAACAGAAGTTTGAAAGAGAGTTTGCAAACGGCTAAACTGGAAGGGCGATTGTGCGTAACCTTCACTACTGATTTCTTGCAAGCATACCGGGCTACACAACATGCCACAATGCAAAGATCACCCGCAGAGTTACAATATAGTGCCTTGTTTCTTATTTGTTCCTGTGGTTAGAACAACAATGTTTATTGTAATTGGGAGAGTTTCTTAAGAGAGGAGGGAATGTGGTGTTTAGATGTTGCTTGTAATTATTAGAATTGGGAGCACTGGCTGTTGGGAGTCTGAAGGGACAGGAAACAGGAAGGAGGGGGGAGGAGTTGAAGAGGCTGAGGGAGAGCTACAGAGGGTGCAGCAGCAGCTTGGAAAAGAGGTTTCCACTTTAAAAAATAAAGTCCTGTTGAAGCTTGTTAGTACCTTGCCTGGTTGATACAACAATATCAATTGCTTACAGAGCTTTGCAAGTGGGAACAATGCGGAATATAAATTACGGATACTTCCTTATCTAAAGTCTGTTTTTTTTATAGTCAGGAGATATTTCGATAGTTGTGGACTCACAGATTTATAGACTTTAAGGGCTGAAGGGACCATCACCATCATCTAGTGTGACCTTGCACGTTGCAGGCCACAAAACCCACCCACTCCTGCAGTAGGCCCATAACCTCTGGCTGAGTTACTGAAGTCCTCAAATTTTAATTTAAAGATTACAAGTAACAGAGAATCCACCATTTACTCTAGTTCAAACCAGCAAATGACACGTGCCCCATGTTGCAGAGGAAGGTGAAACCCCACCTCCCTTGCCTCAGGGACTCTGCTAATCTGACCTGGGGGGAAATTCCTTCCTGACCCCAAATATGGTGATCAATTAGACCCTGAGCATGTGGGTGAGACCTACCAGCCAGACACGTGGGAAAGCTTCTCTGTAGTAACTCAGAGCCCACCCAATCCAATGTCCCATCTCTGGCAACTGGAGATATTTGCTAATAGCAGTCGTGCAGTGGCCATATGCCATTGTAGGCAACTTTATCATACCATCTCCTCCATAAACTTATCAAGCTCAGTCTTAAAACAAGTTAGGTTTTTGCCCCCACTGCTCCCTTTGGGAGGCTGTTCCAGCACTTTACTCCTCTGATGCTTAGAAACCTTCATCTAATGTCAAGCCTAACCTTGCTGATGGCCAGTTTATAGCCATTTGTTCTTGTAACAGCATTAGCCTTAACGTAAATATCTCCTCTCCCTCTCCGGGATTTATCTCTCTGATGTATTTATAGAGAGCAATCATATCTCCCCTAATACTTCATTTTGTTAGGCTAAGCTGCTTAAGTCTCCTGTTGTAAGGTAGGCTCTCCGTTCCTCTGATCATCCTAGTAGCTCTTCTCTGCACATGTTCCAGTTTGAATGCATCTTTCTTAAACATGGGAGACCAGAATTGCACACAGTATTCCAGATGATGTTTTGCCAGTGCCTTGTATAATGGCAATAACACTTCCCTATCTCTACTGGAAATATCTTGCCTGATGCATCCTCGAATTGTATTAGCCATTTTCACAGCAACATCACATTGGCAGCTCGTAGTCAACCTATAATTGACCATGGTCACTTCCAACTGATGTGTCCCCAGCTTATAGCAAAAATTCTTGTTGTTAGTCCCAAAGTGCATGATCTTGCACTTTGTACTATTAAATTTCATCCCATTTTTATTACTCTAGTTTCCAAGGTCATCCAAATTCTCTTGTATGATATTCTGGTCCTCCTCTGTATTGGCAATACCTCCAAACTACGTGTCATCTGCAAATTTTATTACTAATTCCAACTTTTTGTGCCAAGGTCATTAATGAAATGTTAAATAAGATTGGTCCCAAGACCAATCCTTGAGGAACTCCAGCCTGAGAGTTCACCTTTCAGCATGACCCATTGTAATCTCCCCTTTAACTAGTTCCTTACTCACCTTTCAATTCTTGCATTCATCCCCCATCTTCTTCAATTTAACTAATAATTTCCCATGTGAAACTGCATCAAATGCTTTACTGAAATCCAGATAGATATAGACCTACTGCATTTTCTTTGTCTAGAAATCAATTATCTGGTTATTTTTATTGATTGGCCTTGGTTCTGGGTTATCCACAGTTGTCTGATTCTAGTGACCCTCTTACACAGATCATGGAGAGATGA
The DNA here is from genome assembly GCF_015237465.2 of Chelonia mydas. Taxonomy (NCBI): domain Eukaryota; kingdom Metazoa; phylum Chordata; order Testudines; family Cheloniidae; genus Chelonia; species Chelonia mydas. Next base: position 17,826,574 of record NC_057853.1, on the reverse strand, counting down.
GAATTGCTCCACGGGGCCTTATCCTACAAGGGCTCAGTGCATAGAACTCTCATGGGTCACAAGGGGAGCGCTGCACAGGGAGACGTGTAGCATTGAGCTCCAAGAAACGAATGGTGAAGAACATGCTCTGTATTTTAAAAGACAGTATTTCTAAGGCTGTTCTGGACTGGGCTCTAAGTAAACTACCAGTCTCTTGTTCGGTCCTAAATAACAAATCAATCTGTCAGGTAAACCCCGCAGGGGCACACAGCTATAGTCGGGCAAATCATACAGGATCCCTTGTCTGGGCGTGTGCAGAACAGGGATATATCTGTCACGGGAGGAAATTCATAAGCAGGGTGACGGATTTATTTCTTCCCCTCCCTGTTTCTCTTCTGTGTAGCTACCTGTGACAGTAGAGGTCTCTGCTGCCTTGTCTGCAGGATTTCCACTTCGAAGTGCAACACACAAATTAAGCTCTTCGAATAAAATCATTAGCCACTGTGTAGTCACAATGAAGAAAGTGATAGATGTTTTAGTGATGCTGAGACAGCTCAAGGAGCTTTGAGGGACTCACAAAGCCCTGGCATGAAATTCAGACATCACTCTGGTTTTCATACTTTTCCCTAACTTTTTATGTCCTCTGCTCCTGTATTTTCACTCATTTAATAGATGCAGTGCACATAAGACACCAATTTATCTAATTATAGAGCGCAGTGATTCTCAATCTGTGATGTATAGACCGCTGAGAGCTGGTTGGTCACATGGTCTTAACTCCTCCTCCTTGTTTCTAGCTGCTAAATCACAGTGAAAGATGAAGGAAAATATATTAGTGCTTTCCTAATATTGCTATTCTCAGTATTGCTTTTCCATGTAACTAGTTGCACTAATTGTCACAGGGATGTTATGCCCAAGGGTGTTCTCACTGTCATGACAGGGAGCACAACACCATAGGAGCTCCCTGCATCCAAATGTGGAAGGTAATTCTGGGACAGAGCCAGGGGAGCAGTGATGGACACAGCTTCCATCGTTCCTGTGGCTGAAGTGGTGGCTCTGAAGTGACTTCATTTCTGTTCCATTATAGGTGCTGGAACTAGGGGTGCTGCTGCACCCCCTGACTTGAAGTGCTTTTCATCATATCCAGGGTTTACAGTTTGGTTCAATGGCTCTCAGCACCCCCACTATACAAATTGTTCCAGCACCCTTGTGCTCCATATACTGGGAGGGAGAGTCCCCACCACCCTAGCCTGGTGGTTTGGGCTGAAAGGCATGACACAGTTGTGAAATAATTACTCCCAGCCTTTTAAAGGTTAATACCATTTTCAGATATATAGGAAAAGTTTGCACATGTAAAATCTCTTTAACGGCGTTTGGACCAACAAAGTTTCACTGTGTTCACTTAAGCTCCTTTGGAAATCTCAGCTCTGGGGTAACATTTTCAAAAGTGCCTAAGTCTTAGACATTTTTGACAATGGAATTTGAAAATTGTAACTATTATCTATGATAATACAGTGTATACTTTCTGTGCCAGACTCCAGTAACTGAAACTGATTTACGGACCATTACCTCCTCCTACATTCATTTAACCTCCCTTCTTTCCACCTCCTGCACGAACACATCTTTCATGACAGAATATTATTGAAGTTTGGGGAAGAGATGACCATATAGAATTTAGATAAGAATGATCACTAGAGGATGGTATTGAATGAACTACCAGTAGGTAACCCAATTGGGTGAACTTCTATTGCAATCATCTGTTCTGTACACATGGTTTTAATGTGGGAGGAGCACTATTAACAATGCAAAGAAGAACCTATACTTAGTTAATTTAATTCAGAATAGTAGAATTTGGTGTGTTTTTTTTCGTGATCCTAGATATTAGCCTTTATGCAGACTCTATTTGTATAAATTATTCTAATTTACATTCTCACAAAATGACATATAATTCTGAAGTAAGAATAATTTAATTCATAAAGAAACTGGGTGAATTACTTGGTTTATTGGTGGCTCTATTTTCACCGCACGTGCACCTTTAAAAAAGTCACCTACACCACATATTTTATTGTTTTGCATCTCCCATGATGCCTAACTTTTCAAAATGTTTTTAGTTGTGTAAAATAATAGGAGCTGTACTGACATCACTAGAGACTAAAGACCTCTATCAATAGATCAGCTATGTCTGATCTACATCCATGTAATGGAGATCAGAATCTAGTCTGGGCAGTGACAGCGCAAGCTTCCCCACCTCAATCCTGGTGTACAACAACCACTCCAAGGGGTAAGTGCATGGTCAGTTCTTGGCCTCTCTACAGAATCCATCCATCCAAAACAGACATAAGAAAACAATAGTTTGTTGCAAAGGTTTGAAAACTCAAAATCAGAAATCATTTAAAAGATTAGTATGCCAGATGTTGAAGATGCAAAGTGCCTTTGTAAGTACCAAGCACTATGGGTCCAATTGTGGTTGGATGATCATTTAAATAAAATTAACATGTGCAAGCAAAGTATTTTTCTGGTCATTTTTTTGCTAAAACTTTTCAAAAAAATTCAGCCTGAGGCAGACCCCCCAGCATGGGAAACAGTTAGTTTGGCAAAGTTATAAGTGACTGAAAACAGTTTCTTATAATGTAAAGTTTTAGGAAACTGTAATTACAGGCATTGCCACTAGCTCCACATGTAAGTGGAGTGAATTGTACTTGCCAAGGAATGAGCCCATGATGTTAGGTTTCCCAGAGGGCTGTTCCTTGTGAAACACAGGGGCAGCAAGGATATCAGACTGCTTGTATTATCTGGCTTCAACCTGTCTCCGCTTGCAGCGGAAGGTAACAAGGAAACAGACAAATTTCAGGGCCTTCCTTAACCACAAGCAACTACGTGGGTCCTCCTGACCCCAGAAAGGATAAGCCCAGGATGTTAACACACTGCCCTCCCCCCCATCCTAAGTTTGAGCAAAATAAAAGACTTAAAGCTATACAGAGAATGAGCTGGCTCGTGGAGCAGGAAATCTAGCAAGGTGTTGTTCTAAAATAGTACAATGGATGTGATTGCATGCCTTTTAATGAGAGGTTGTGCGGAATGCAGTGAAGATAAACAAGTTTAAACACCTTTATTCATGTTTGTGGGATTACAAGTGACTCACTTCAGACCATCTATTAGACTTGTTGAAGGTGTGATTCAAAGCACTTGATGCGCTTCTTATCAGAGCCCAGCATGTGAACAATTCAGTGCTTAAAATCGTGTTATTACCAAAAATGTCAGGTTGACAGAACATCCAGCACTCCAAGCCACAAAATCTGAGGCTCAGGCATGAGGATTTGCTCTCAGGGAGCAGCTGTCAATAGGCTGAAGACTTCTCATTGCCCCAGGTTCTCATGCAGCCGCCCTCAGTGGATTGCAGATGCCTGCAGGTTCTCATGGAGCAGCCCTTGATGGACTGGAAATGCCCATCTCTGCTCTCAGTGGATTGCAGATGCCTGCAGGTTCTCATGGAGCAGCCCTTGATGGACTGGAAATGCCCATCTCTGCTCTCTGTGGACTGCAGATAATCTTAGAGTTTTGCAGGGCCTTGCTTGCTTTTCTTTCCTCTCCTTCTCCCTACAATTCAAGGAGCAGCTGTAGGTGTGGCACCCATCCCCACATGTCCTATCTCCATAACCATTACTGCAGTACCTCACATGCCTCACCTCCGGTGACCTTGCAGTGCTTTTCCCAAGACACTTCTGTATGGTGGGTGCACCTTTGCCCATGTATCTGCTATGGGGGTAGGCGCTATACACTGTAAACCAGAGGTGAGCAAACTAAGCCCATGGGCCACATCCGGCCCGTGGGACCCTCCTGTCTGGCCCCTGAGCTCCTGGCCTGGGAGGCTAGACCCCGGCCCCTCCCCCGCTGCCCCCCTCTTTCGCAGCCTCAGTGTGCTGCATTGCCGGCACAATGCTCTGGGCGGCCGGGCAGCACAGTTGCAGAGCCGCGGCCTGACCTGGTGCTCTGGGCAGCACGGCTGTAGCGCCACCAGCCACCGGTGTTCCAGGCAGTGCAGTAAGGGGGCAGAGAGCAGGTGGGGTTGGATAGAGGGCAGGGAAGTTGGGGGAAGTGGTCAGGGGGTGGGGGGGTGGGTGGGGTCGGGGCGGTCAGAGGGTGGGGAACAGGGGGGTAGGAAGGGGCAAGGGTCCCGGGGGGACAGTCAGGAAAGAGGGGGGGTTGGATGGGGCAGTGGGGGGCAGTCAGGGGCAGGGGTTCCGGGGGCAGTCAGGGGACAGGGAGAAGGGGTGGTTGGATGGGGCAGGGGTCCTGGGGTGCAAGTCAGGAATGAGAGGGAGGGTTGGATGGGGCAGCAGGGGGCAGTCAGGGGTGGGGGGGTTCGGGGATGTTCAGAGGACAGGGAGCAGGGGATGGTGGATGGGGTAGGAGTCCTGGGGGGGGGGCCATCAGGGGACAGGGAACTGAGGGGGTTGGATGCGGCAGGAGTCCTGGGGAAGCCGTCAGGGGGTGAGAAGCGGAGGGGTTGGTTAGGAAGCGTGGGCCGGGCCATGCCTGGCTGTCTGGGGAGACACAGCCTCCCGTACCCGGCCCTCTGTACAATTTTGGAAACCCGATGTGGCCCTCAGGCCAAAAAGTTTGCCCGCCCCTGTTGTAAACAGTAACCATCATATGCTTAACAATAACTCCTGGCCTCCCACCATGCGTAAGCACCCTCTCCTCGCTGCCGCTCAGTAACTTGCCACTTTGTGGCAGACTTACTGACTGGGAAAACTGGCGTTGGCAACATGACAGAGTCATGCTCAGGTGCAGAAGGACTTTGCACAATGAGCTGGCTGCAGAGGGGACCAGACTCAAATCCTCCAATCACTCACCAGATTCCCCTGCACTAGGATAAAGCTGTGAAATTCTTCCGCATCTGAGGGCAGCACTATTGTCTGTAACTGCCAGAACAGAAAACCTAGGGAAGGAGGGAAAGGGGAGATGGATTGGGACCAGACTATGGGCCAGATTCACCTGGGTTCTCTTATCAGAGCCTGAGCTGTAAAGGCTCCCAGTTGTGGTGTGTGAGGCTCCCTGGGTCTACCCAGGGTTGTGTGGCACCCCACTACCACCTGCCCTTAGCATAAGGAAGCCTTCTCTGTGCCTGCTGTGGGTCAGCAACCCAACACCTCCAGCCTCTGGCAACACAAGCCCTGCTTTCGAGGCCTCCACAGGGAGCCTGTGACAGCAAAGCTTCTACAGAGCCCAAGATGGAACTTAAAGCTATTGGGAAATGTGGTAAGGGGATTATGGTGCCACTCAAGGCCTGCCCTCCTTTGGGGGTACTGCCAGCTCCAGGCAAAGCAGCAGCAATGACCAGGGGGCTGAAGGGATAAATTTAGGGGGAAAGTTCAGCCAACTATGGGACGACAGGGATGGGATAGGAGAACTAACTATCGACACCAGAAGGGTTTAAACTGCAAGGAGAGGAAGGCGGATTAGTTAGTGTGATGTAAGGAGAAGTGGGTGAAATTAAGGACAATTTGATTCTATGGGCAAGGCTGGGACAGAGGGAAGGATGTTACAGGGAAATAAAGGGAACAAACCCAGAGAATCCCATCACTGTCTATGCAGTGCCAACTAAACCCAGGCCCAAATCTGCTGCCAGTCTCTTCCCAGGGAAGAGACACATCTCCAGCACAGTTTCCTGTCCTATGAGTTTGTTTTTTAAGCACTTGGATAATAGTGCTTGCAGAATCCCTGCTATACACGCCCTGCCCCTACTGCAGTATAGCAAGGATCCAAAACATGGTTTGTGGGACACAACACAGGTTACAAGCATGTTTGGCTCTAGGTGTGCTTGAAAACTGTTATGTGCCCAAGCGTGGATGGGTTCTAAACCCCAGGGGAATACTGCACGCTGGCCAATCCACACCTGCTCGTTGGTATCTGCTCCATGGCTGAGAACACCCAAGCTTCCTGGTGGCCTCCTGTCTTGCAGAGGTGAATTCCTCCCAGACCCCAACAGCCCCATCCCACAGGCTCCTTGCTTACCCTTACCTCCTGCCCCTCAGCTGCATGTTTTTCACCATCCTGGTGGCCTCCCTGACTCCTCATCACCCCACCAATCTGTGGTAGGAAGCACCAATTCATGGGTGGACTGGCCACCCAGTGTTGGTGTGGGGTCCACCCATCCAGTGGCTCAGGTGAGCCTTCGTGGCATGCTTCCTACACCCTGGTAGGAGAAATTAAAAAACAGACAAGAAACCTGACTATGAAGGGAGTTACAGGCAGTTTTATGGGACTCTTTATCCATAAACCACATGCTAACCCCTGTAACTTATACATACTGCATTTTTGTAAGATGACCTCCAGGGATTTTAGTTGTCCACCCTAAGAGTGCCCTGCCTGCTAATTACTTCCAAATTTCAACATAAAAATATGGGCATCTAACTGGTAGAAAAAAACTGTCCAGGGCAAACCACACCCTTTGCCAGCAGGAGTCTATTTTTCTATCAAATAGACCTGAGGTGTAAAGTTTAGGTACAGATTCAGCTTCCTCAAAGTTCAGGGTGTTTGGATCTCAGGTTTTGATTTGGTCCCATCTCTCCCATCAACACTGATATAAATGTAAGGAAGCAAACAAAGGAGATTAAAACCCATTGCAGCCCAAAATCCCTGTAGTGCCATGTGCTATGGACCCCACCCCTACTACCTCTGGCACAATCCTCATGCTCCCTGCTCTTGACACACACCCTACACTGGAGTTTGAAAGATAGGTAAATAAATCAGCTGTATGCTGTGCCGGTCTCAGGGGAATCGCCACCTCCCACCACAAGCCAGATGCATTGCACTGATGGCCCCTTTACGCTGCCTGAGCGACATACTGGGGCCAGGGTAAAGAATAGAATCAGCCCCCTGTAATGATATTACATTGTAAGGGGCTATGGGGATAATTTGGCCAGACTGCCTAGGAAGATGGATGCTCTTTGGAATCTGCTATGAAGAGATTGTTTTGATATGATGAACAAAGTTTCAGAAGAAAGCAGCATCTCGGTTGCTTGGCTGGGTGCTTTAAACATGGAAATATTCGGTATTCAGTCTTACTCAACAGCAGTTTATATGGCAACAGCTCCAGGAGTCTCAACAAGAATTTGGAATACACAGTCTGCCCTTTGATGTTGATTAGCCTACCAAAAAGAGATGCAGATGTGTTCCCATGGCAATGGAACCATTGTGTCATTCTTGGGTGGTATCATTTAATTACAAACCAATGGCTTATGTCATATCGTGTATGAAATCGGAGGAAGATAGTCACAATGTGGGAGAGAGAGCCCACGGACAGAAAGTTTAAAAAAAAACCCAAAGGAAATTGAGATGAATTTGTCAGAGCCAAAGAAGAAAGTGAAAACATTAACTGGAGGAAATATTAATACTGGGCAGTTAGATTGCCATGAAAATTATCCTGTAAGCTCTCACTACAGATCAGTGAGTCTCTGCAAGTAATTAGCTTCTTCTCAGATATATAAGTTCATAGAGTCATACATTTTAAGCCCAGAAGGGACCATAATGACAATCTAATCTGACTTCCTACATAACATGGGTCACACATTTTATTAAATAAATAATTATTTGAATATTGGTTCACAGAGCTTGACTTTTTCATTTTACCAAAAATCACCCCATTGTGGATCAGGGAGAAAATCACCTGAAGTTACACTATTGTAAAGCTTGTGTGAGGAAGAGAATCATAGGCATCTGCACAGTTTTCAGCTAAAAGCGTAACCAGCTTAAGCGGAGGGCAGCTGCGGAACTCTGAACAACTAATGTACACTGATTTAAAGCTGTGGGCTTGACTAATCAAATAGTGGGACACTGTTTTATTTCAGGCTAAATACGACGCAAATAAATTACTTCTCTGTGTAAGCAATGAACAGCTCTAGTACAAATTTAATTATAGTAAACTATTTTAAAAGCCTAACAGTGTTGATGCTTGTAGGTTTAATAGCACGAAGATTAAGACCAGGTATCTGTTTGGAGTCAAATGGTCTATAACAATTATCGCAATGAAGCACATAAAGAACATTTTGTCCATAGGGCTGCAGGTCAGACTCCAAACTGATGGCACACTTATCAACATTTTCACCTTTGTGATACCATTACAGGGTAGTGTGCAGGAGCAACTGCAAAGGAGCTGCCTTCTGTGGATCTCCAGTGAGTCTAAGATGATTTATGATGATGTTTGGATGGAAGCTAGTGTGACCTTGGTATAGGACACTGAATGAGATATGTGTTTCAGAGAGGCAAATTTGGGTGGCACCAAAATGGTGATAATAGCTTCCTTACCATTCAGAAACAGAGAACCCGGAAAATGCATTGAGGAGTTACATTGCCACAGGCACAAGAAGGTGAATTTTCATGGTATCAAACTTTGTCTTGTATTATTAATGTTCAGCTAAGGCAGCTGGAGGAGGGAGGTCCACCAGGCAGTCCTTTCATCTGGTGGGGTTTTACAAGACAGCTTAGAAATTGCATTCTGAATACTGTGAAGACTTGCTCTGTCCTAGGGAGTACATTCCGATCTTGTAGCTGCTATCCAAAAGGACAATATGTTTCCAAGGTCATTAGTTTACTAAACTACAGGAAGCTGGCTGGTGACAGCAAGCCTCAGCAAGCGTAGTCAGAGCTGGTAAAGAAGTTTTCTATTTGATGAGCTGTTCTATTTTGACATAATTACCGCTTATCAACAGATACCATAATTAAGGTTACGTTTATGTCTCGGAGGTCATGGAAGTCACAGAATCAGTAACTTCCATTGACCTCTGTGACATTTCTGCCCCGGGGGGCTTGAGCTCCCAGCCGGCCTCCCCCCACAGCTACCAGTCCCCTCCCTGGTGGGGGGACCCTGCAGCTGCCCAGCAAGTGGTGGGGGGTGGGGGGACTCTTGAAGCTGCTTAGCTGCAGAGGGGGGGACCCCCCCGAGCTCCCAGCCACCATGGGCAGTGGGGACCCTGGAGCTCTCACTCGCTGCAGGTGGTGGGGAACCCCCCAGAAGTCCCTGCTGCCGCGGTGGGTGGTGCACCCCTAGAGCTGCTCAGCCCCCATGCTGGGGGGATCCCAGAGCTCCCACTCATTGCATTGGCAGGAGGCCCCGGAGCCCCAGCAGCAGTGGGTGTGAACCCACCTCACCATTTTGTCAGGGATATTTTTAGTGAAAGTCAGGGAGTGGGCATGGGCTTCCACGGATTTTTGTTTATTGCCTGTGACCTGTACTAAAAATGACTTTTACTAAAAAATATTGGTGACAAAAGTTAGCTTTAACCATACTTATTTCCTATTTCATAGATTCATAGATTCCAAGGCCAGCAAGGACCACTGTGATTATCTAGTTTCAGAGTAGCAGCCGTGTTAGTCTGTATTCGCAAAAAGAAAAGGAGCACTTGTGGCACCTTAGAGACTAACCAATTTATTTGAGCATAAGCTTTCGTGAGCTACAGCTCACTTCATCGGATGCATAAAGTGGAAAGTACAGTGAGGAGATTTTATATACACACAGACCATGAGAAAATACACATTGTAAGGAGAGTGATCACTTAAGATAAGCTATTACCAGCAGGAGAATGGGGTGGGGGGAGAGAAAACCTTTTGAAGTGATAATCAAGGTGGGCCATTTCCAGCGCATTTCCAGGAGTTAACAAGAATGTCTGAGGAACAGTGGGGGGAAGGGGGGAGGAATAAACAAGGGGAAATAGTTTTACTTAGTATAATGACTCAACCATTCCCAGTCTCTATTCAAGCCTAAGTTAATTGTATCCAATTTGCAAATTAATTCCAGTTCAGCAGTCTCTCGTTGGAGTCTGTTTTCGAAGTTTTTTTGTTGAAGGATAGTCACTTTGAGATCAGAAATCGAGTGACCAGAGAGATTGAAGTGTTCTCCGACTGGTTTATGAAAGTTATAATTCTTGATATCTGATCTGTGTCCATTTATTCTTTTACGTAGAGACTGTCCAGTTTGCCCAATGTACATGGCAGAGGGGCATTGCTGGCACATGATGGCATATATCACATTGGTAGAGGCTCGTTCACCTGCACATCTGTCTGTGTGTATATAAAATCTCCTCACTTACTTTCCACTTTATGCATCCGATGAAGTGAGCTGTAGCTCATGAAAGCTTATGCTCAAATAAATTGGTTAGTCTCTAAGGTGCCACAAGTACTCCTTTTCTTTTTGAGATTATCTAGTCTGATTGCTGTACAACAAAGGCCATAGAACTTCCCCCAGATAATTTATTTTGAACTAGAGCATGTTTTAAAAAGACTTCCAGTCTTGATTTAAAAATTGCCAGTGATGGAGAATCCACCATGATCCTTGGTAAACTGTCCAATGGTTAATTACTCTCACTGTAAAAAAGGATGCCTTATTTCTAGTCAGAATTTGTCTAGCTTCAACTTCCTGCCATTCGATCTTATTAGATCTTTGTCTCCTAAATTGAAGAGCCCATTATCAAATATTTGTTCCCCATGTAGGTACTTATAATACAGACTATGTTCAAGCTATCCCTTAACCTTCTCTTCATTAAGCAAATTGAGCTCCTTGAGTCTCTCTCGATAAGGCATGTTTTCTAATCCTTTAATCATTCTTGTGGTTCTCTCTGAACTTCTCCAATTTATCAACATCCCTTTTGAATTGTGGACATCACAGAACTGGATACAGTATTTCAGCAGTGGTCAGATCAGTGCCAAATACAGAGGTATATAACCTCTCTGCTCCTACTCAAGATTCCCCTGTTTATGCATCCAAGCAGTAGCCACTTTTGGCCACAGCATCACACTGGGAACTCATGTTTATGCGCAGGCGATGAGTTTATGTTCTCATCCAGGTTACTGATAAACATGTTAAATAGCATAGGTCCAAGAACCGATTTTGAAAATTTCACCCTATATTACTTAGCCAGCATCTAGCAATTGAGCTTTTCCCACAGAACATCAGAAAATCAACTGGAACCTCTTGACTCACTTCAGAGTCATTTAGCCATGATCTGTTGCCATCTGAGATGCTTACTTCAGCCAAAGGAGCTGGATATTTATAATGGGTTTTGTAGCACCCCCCGTTTCTGGCAGTCAGAAAGACAGACCTGAGCCGCCTTATGTGATAGCAGTTGTGGGTGTAATGCACATTGCCATGTCAACCCATCACAGTAATATGCACGGGAGGTTGTTTCCATGGCACAGGACTGCTGTATGCACCTCCAGAGAAATTTTAATTGAAAATAGACTTTACTGGGGTGGGAGGCAGTAGGATAATTGCAAAAGTCAAGAGAGAGACCATCCTTCCAGACCTTGTGGACACAGAGTGTCAGAAAAATTTTAAATGAACATATCCCTGAAGGTGCAGGTGGAGTCTCTTACACCCACTGAGAGTGATTATACTAACTATGGCTTCTGATCCTCCATTGCTAATGTCAACTAGTTAGTACCAGAACTAGTATTTCATGTAGTGAATGGAGGATCATAACCTCAATATAAATTATAGCTCCATTCCATGTACACTCATTCTGAGATTGGATCACCTATCAATGTCTATAATATTTCCATGAGCAGAATGAGTGTACAATAATCCCACTAACTGGTTTAGTGCTGATATCTTTCTTCTCTCTCTCTCCAGCCACCTATCTATCTCCTTTTATCATGTCTGTCCACAATATTTGTACCACGTTCATCATGATATTGGAGTACATGCTAATAAAATATTATTATTATTAATGATAATAATAAAACAATAAATTTCCTGTTGGGATTCATGGTTTTATTGACTTTACTGGTGCAGCATTAGCTTTTACCTTGTACAGATTATTTTTAGAAGTACTAAATAGTGGAGCTTCTATAAGTTTCAATGTGATAGAACGCAACTTCTGTCAGGTCAATTCAGTGTTTTAATAGGAGATGTTGTGGCAAATGTATCTTTGGTTCAACTCCATTGAAATAATTTGACCAAGTATGAATTTGGCTTGTTGTTTTAGTCAGCTGGGCGGGGGGTGGGGGGGAGCAGGGGTGTGGCGTGACATGTACATACTAAACTGGATTTAACCAGCTAGGAGAATGCTCTATCTGTTTTCTGAGCTGCTTGACATATCCGAGACTCAGACTAGGACCCCGGTCTACAGGTAGTGCCTGTACAAAACAACAGTGAATCCAGCTACCAGGCAAGATCTAGCTAGTTTAGACTTTCCTCCAAATGGTACATATATTAGATGGAGTTGCTGTGGAGAAGGAAAGGTAAGACACAGCAAAGGCAAGAATTCCCACTCCCTCCTTTCTCAGTCATTGTGGACAATGAAAGTATCCCCCTGTCACTCAAAGCTATAATCTGGATGTTAACTTTGACCTGGCCCTCTCTCTAGAGCCTCACATCCAGGAAATATCTAAATCTTTCTACTTCTTCCTAAATGACACCTATAAGATCTGGCCTTTTGTCTGACAATTAAACTCCCATCCAGGTCATCGTCCTCTTACGCCTTGACAATTGCAACTTCTTCCTCCTCTCCAACCTTCACAAATTCCACCTTACTCCATTTCCATCCATCCTGAATGCTGCTGCAAGATTCTCTACCATCTCTTTATGATGTGTTTGCACAGTATCTATCCCAATGGGGTTTGATCCATGATTGGGGCCTCAAAGCATCTCTTTATTCCAGATAATAAATAATAAAAAGGAGGAGCTAAAGATAATTGCATTGGATGGTGTAAAAGTGTGGCACCATAACGTCAGCAGGTGTCAGAATCCATAGGAAGATGCTAATTGAGCCATGCTGACTCACTGTTGCGAAGTGCAGCTTGTTGCCTCCACCCTGGTGAGGAGTGGGGAGGGGAGAGTAGCCTTCTGATCAGGAGGAGTTAGAATCTGGGGGCTGAGAAGTTCTCAGGAAGGAACAGTAGTTTAGTCCCAGGAGAAGTGCTGTGGCTGGAATTTATGTTGTATTACTTGGAATTACCTTGGGCTAGACCTGTAAAGGGGACTTAGGCTTAGCATTGCAACACCTAAGTTCAGGTCTACCCAGTGGAATTCTCAGGCCCAAGTTAGGCGCCCAGGCTCCCTTCACAATGCACAGGTAGAATTAGGCGCCTAAGAAAGAGATTCACAGAAGCCAGCCAGCTAGCAAGCTGAGCAGGTTGCTGCCTAAGCTAGACAGTAGAAAATTCCAAGGAGAAGGCCATGGCCTATACCCTGATCCTCAAGGGGAATTAAGCATCCAACTCCAGGCTCTAATGCTCACTATTATTTTTTGTTTCTTCATCTTCCTTTTCCTCTTAAAGACTTTTCTCTTCCTCCAGATTAATTACTTTCCTTTCTTGCCCTTTCCTCAGTGGCTTGTTATCAGGATCAAATTGGCATGACAACTTGCAGATTTTTTTTGAGTTTTTTTTGGCTTGTAGTGTTTACAGGTCTCTTGTGAAATTGATAGGGATCAATGAAATCCTCATCACTTTAGTATCTGAGCTCGCAGTTTGTTTTTAATCTCCTTTCTCTGAAGCATCGGGGACGGCCACGGCTGGAGATGGGACATTGGACAGGGAGGACTAGGCCTCTGAGGCGACACCGAGCATTCTCTCTCTCTAGTACTTGGCTGGTTGGTTCTTGCTCATGTGTTCAGGGTCTAACTGATTGCCATCTATGGGGTGGAGAAGGAATTTTCCCCCAGGTCAGACTGGCCTTCCTCTGCAGCGTGTGAGTGTGGATCATTTCGCTGCCATTGCTGTTGCCTTGGGCACTGGTGCACCATGGTCCCTCCTGTTCTCTGGCTGTGGCACATATAGTCTAGTCTCCTATCATATTTCGTATAATTTCAGTTTAATGTGTGGGTGCTGGGTGGGGGTGGTAGCAAGGTCAGACTAGATGATCTGGCGGTCCCTTCTAGCCTTAAATTCTGTGGCTCTAAAAGTCATCAGTGATCTCCAGCTGCTTCTCCTCCGGCAAAATTATGGACAAACTAATGGTCTTGTAGCATGTTCTGAAGACTATGCTGTTGCTCGTGCTTACCATTGTAGTGCTAGTCTTGCAATATTTGGCATTTTTCTTGAAGCCTCTGCTGCCGTAATCATCAGATTATGTGTAGATCTCCATTTTTTTTTTAAAGCAAGTTTCTGGCCCTTGTGTTTGTGAAGAAAAGATTGAAAACATGAACCTTAGAGGCAAATAAAAAGCTGCCCAAACTTATTTTTTAAAATAAAATCTTGTGATACTTGTCATCAGATGTTCAGCTGCGTGTGTGTTCTCCTTGTGTGCTGTCCCAGCTCTGCGCAGATAGCTGGCACAGCAGATCTTGAGCGAACTGCCCAATGATCACAAAATCCGTTAAGGTGCGGAGGCGTTTGGTCAGGTATATTGTCAGCAAAGCACGGTCCTAGCTCCCCGGATCCGTGTCTACAGTTACACAAGCACATGTATGCCCGTGACAGTCAGGGGCGGGACTTTCCACTGCCCTCGTGGCTGGACAAGGACGCTCCCTCTGAGATACATCTTTACACACCAATACAAACAAGTTACGTATCGCCCTCTGACGTATCAGGGTGCCACCCACTGCCTTGTACCTGTAGGTTCGATCAAAACATCTCTATTCATCATGCTGTCATCCCGACCTTATCCTTAAGATGGGTCAGCGTGTTCTTGTTATCATTGGGGAATGTGTTTATCGGGGTGTTCTGGTACCACCCTTCTGCAATATGCTTGCGTGAGTGTTTTGTGCCTCGCACCTCTAAGGGATATGTGTTTTTGCAATATCAGCCCTGTGCTCCGTGCCAAATTCTGTGAGCAGGGCCTGCCTCTTGCTCACAACCTGACTTTGCTTTATATCAGCAAAGTTTCGACCACTTTAGTTCAGGCCTCTGCTACAAGGGCTTATGTGTCAGGCGCTCTTCCTACTACAATAGTTATGCCAGGCTCAGGCTTTGGACGGGGGTGGTGGTGTCTGGCGGGATTTCCGAGCGCTTGGGACGACTATAGTGGAGCCTGGTGATGGATTCACGAGAGGGCCAGCGGTGGGATCCCAGCAGACGTCCCTGTGGATGCAAGGGGAGCGTCCCGTTGCCCCTGCTGACCCCTGTGATTTAAACTGGCTGTGTCTCTGTGAGAGGGAGGCTGAGGCGCTGTACCGAAGAAGGAATCCCCCTTCTCCCTCAATCGCCGGCCCCACCCAGGTCGGGCCCCGCCACAGCCCTGCTGGGGGAGCAGAGCGCAGCCGCAGCACGAACTACATCTCCCAGCAACCTCCGGGGCGGGGGGCCGGAAGTCTGCGCGCGCGCGCGCGGGCGCGCCGGTTGCTGTGCCGGCAGCCGAGCGCGGGTGATTTGGGGCCGGCGGCGGGCGGGTCGGGAGCGGGCCCTACCTGTGGCGGGCACCATGGCGCTGGCCGAGCCGCGCTGGCCGGAGAACCTCTCCCTGCTGAAAGTAAGTGGGAGGGAGGCTCCTCGGGGCTTCAGTCCCGGCGCTGCGCTGGGGGAGCTCGCTGGAGCCGCGGATCCCAGCTGTGTGGGCTGGGACCGAGCCCCTGCACTCCCCCCTCCTCCCCCCCTCCCCGACAACGGGGGGTAGAGGGACAGTGAGGGCGGGGGGAGGCCTGAGGCCTGCCCAGTGAGAGCGGGGGGAGGCCTGGGGGAAAGGCACTCGGGGCGGGGGGGCGCCCGTTGATGCTTATTGGGGGTAGTAATAGACTTATGGTCCAAAGAGCCTTATAAGTCAGAGTGGAGTCCTTAAAATCCTTAAGGAAGAGAGTGGTTCTCCAGAGCTGGCCAAGTGTCAGGGCTGGCATTTTGATTCATGGGGGGCTCCCAAGAGTGACCTTGGGGATACCTGAAGTATCAGAGGATTGTAGCTGGCCTTAGAGTGGAATTTACCGTTCCCACCCCCCAAAAATTTTTAGATGGCAGAGAAGGCCCTTTGCTTTCAACAAGACCCATGTCCCTGTTTTTCCGAGGGAGGGAGCTGGATGGGGAGAGTTTGTTAGGAGGAATATCAGATAATATTGAATTACTAGTAAAGCTCCCATGTGGGAAGGGTCTTCTGCAAGAACTGCCTTTCCCTTCCCCCTTTTCACCCTTGAGCTCTAGAAGACTGGTGCCAAAGATTAAATATACACACTGGAACTGATTTTGGAAGCTGTTCTATGTTCAGTTTGTTTATTGAATTTGTGTTCAGCAAGCCAAATAGCTATGTGACCGTTTGCATTTGTGTTTACATTTAGTGTAACAGCTCTTGATGTAAAGCAACTGTTAAACTCATCCCCAAGAGATGTGAGGGATTTTTGGTTTTCATCTATGGGGTTTAGGAAACTGCTGGACAAGAATTTCTGAGATTGAAAGCATGTAGATATTTCTTATATCATACATATAGTCAGACGAAGAGCTCTTGAAGGGTGTCTTCAAATGACATTAACTGTATTTTTCCCATTTCAGGCAGTGGATGATTTGTTGCGTTGTGGGATATGCTTTGATTACTTCGATATTGCAATGATCATACCACAGTGTTCACATACCTGTAAGTACAGGAGTATTTTTATGGGTCTGTGTATGTATCCCTTGCTAGTGCCTGACTCTCATTCCATCCTTCTATTAGATCTTAGGGTATGTCTATACAGCAGCGTAAGCCCAGGCTCGAGCCTAACCCCCTCTTGCATCCACACGAATTGTGTTAACCTAGGGTTTGAACCTACAGTCTCAGGACCCTGCAGGGCTGGAGGGTCCAGGCCCGTGTTAAGCTGACACCTAGATAATGGCATAGAGAGTACACTTATAAAGTTTGTGGCTAATAGCAAGCTTTGAAGGGGTTGCAAGAGCTTTGAAGGATAGGATTAAAATTCAAAATGATCTGGACAAGCTGGAGAAATGGTCTGAAGAAAATAGGATGAAATTCAATAAGGACAAATGCAAAGTTCTCCACTTAGGAAGGAACTATCAATTGGACACATACAAAATGGGAAATGACTGCCTAGGAAGGAGTATTGTGGAAAGGGATTTGGGGGTCATAGTGGATCGCAAGCTAAATGTGAGTCAACAGAGTAATACTGTTGCAAAAAAAGCAAACATCATTTTGGGATGTATTAGCAGGAGGGTTGTAAGCAAGACACAAGTAGTAATTCTTCCGCTCTACTTCGTGCTGATTAGGCCTCAACTGTGTATTGTGTCCAGTTCTGGGCACCGCATTTTAGGAAAGATGTGTACAAATTGGAGAAAGTCCAGAGATGAGCAACAAAAATGATAACAGTCTAGAAAAATGACCTACGAGGGAAGATTGGAAAAAAAGAATTGCATTAGTTTAGTCTGGAGAGGAGAAACTGTAGGGTGATATAACAGTTTTCAAGTACATAATAGGTTGTTAAAAGGAGGAGGGAGGTAAATTGTTGTCTTTAACCTTTGAGGATAGGACAAGAAGCAATGGGCTTAAATTGCAGCAAGGGCGGTTTAGGTTGGACATTAGGAAAAACTTCCTAACTGTCAGGGTGGTTAAGCACTGGAATAAATTGCCTATAGAGGTTGTGGAATCTCTGTCTTTGGAGATTTTTAAGGGTCAGTTAGACAAACACCCGTCAGGAATGGTCTAGAAGATAATACGTAGTCCTGTTTTGAGTGTAGGGGGCTGGACTAGAAGACCTCTTGAGGTCCCTTCCAGGTCTATGATTCTAGGATCTGAGCCTTGTCACTTTCCTGTTTACATGTGGCCCCGGTTTGACTTGGGTCCCAGAAGTTCTCTGGATGTATCCCAGAGTTCATTGGGGCAACTTCCTTAGTCTTCTCTATGCGGACAGTCTGTGATGCAGTCTATTGGACTGTATTGCAAATGGAAGCCACACTTCCCTTTGCAAAGGGCAGCAGCTCAGATAAGCTTTAACCTGTTGTTTCCTGAACGCTGGTCTGCAAGCACACTATCAGAGAGCCTGCAGGGTTTTTAGGGGAGACTGATCAGAAGAAGCTTTTCGCAAAGAGAGCTGGTCAGCCAGATTTTAGTGCACGCTGCCCAGGTGCCCCTGCACACGCAGCCTCAGGGAGGGCAGGAGAGGCCAGAGAGCAGAGTGTGGACCAAGTGGCTGCCCTGCAGGAAGAGGGAGCATCAGAGCTCCTGGCTCAGCTAGGCTGGGGGAGGGGATGACCCCACAACACCGTGGCCACACCTCCTTCTTGCAGGGCAGCTGCTTGGTCCCTGCTCTACTCTCTGATCCACTCCTGCCCTCCCTGGGGCTGTGTGGGCAGGGGCATCTGGGCAGCGCACACTGTCAGGGCGGCAAGTGGTAGAAGTCTGTAAATCTGCTTTATATTCAGGGCTGCAGATATCCGTGGACCATGTTTGCGGATCTGATGCGGATAAAGATTTTCTATCTGTGCAGGGCTCTAGCGAGGGGAGCCAGCACCAAAACCTCCTCATAGCCTCCTGTGGCAGTGACTCTGGCTACTCCTCAGAGCTTGCCCAGAGCAGAGAGCAAAGCTGACAGGTGAGAGGTGGCTCCCAGCTGCCAGGATGTTGGGGGTTATCTTTCCCCTGGCTGCACTGATCCAGGACCTCTGCAACTCTGCCTCCATTCAGGGCAGCCTCTTTGTCCCATTCTGCCCTTTGTCCCTTGCTTCTGGGGCTCCCCTGCCCTTCCTGGGGCTGCGTGTGCAGAGATGCCTGGGCAGCATGCACTGTGAGGGCAGTGAATGGGAGCCAGTCCCAAAACTTCACCACATGCTGCCGGGGACCCCTTATCCCTGCCTTCAGCAATATAGCAGGGATAACGGATTCCCAGGGTGTGTGCACTGGAGTATGCTGCACCCCAAGACCTGGGGTTGCACTTCACTGCTTCACAGCTTACACACCACACACAGCGTGGCTGCTGCGGTTTTTCTTCTGAAACCTACACTTTGTCAACCTTCAGAACAAACAGACAACAATAAATAAATAACCAACCAAACAAAAACACCTTCATTGAACATCCTATTTTAAAAATTAAGAATCACAAAGTTTCATTTTAATAGTTTCTCAGCCCTGGACAGGGATGTCCTAATTATCCTCAGAACAGGTGCCCATGGGGATTTTTCTGCTAGTGTTACTCAGCCTAGAGGTGGAGAGCCCCATTCTCAAACTAGATGGTAGTTCAGTATAAAGCCTTTTCAAACTACCTACCAAAGGAGCTCATTGTGCAGTTTGTGCTACTGAAGGGACTCAGGTGCCCATAAGGAGCACCATCAGAGTTAGGAAACAGGGTGGGCAGTAGAGCTTTCTCACTTTGCAACACGTTCATAGGGCTAGAGCATCAATGCTGGTTTGCGGGGGAGCAGAGGCACTAGGCACTCTGGGACAGGGTTACTTTGACTCAGGTCTGTGCACTGCAGTGTGGACGCCAGAGTTATAGGTTCGAGCATGGGTCAGAAAATCCTTAACCTAGGGTTAAAATGCAGTATAAACATGCAAGCCCAGCGTTCTCTGACACAGTTTAGCTGACTTGAGTCCCACTAACCCTGGGCTTACATTGCTGGTTAGACATGCCCTTAGTGTTTGTGTGCATATAGGTGAACCTTTTTACTTCTTTTGCTTTTTACGACAAGCTTATGCCTACTGTCCTGTGACTAACATTCTAGGTTAGTAAAGGTCATATAAAAGACTTGGACTCAGCGATTACAATGAGCAGTTACAGAACTTGATTCTGTAGCCATGCTCTGTACAGGAGTTCTATTCACTTGAATTAACAGGAGTTCTACATGTGGAGTGACTGCAGAATTGGGCCCTATGTGAGTGAACCCCTTGTGTGGTACATCAACAGATGGAGGCTAAAGTTATGCAGATTCCTTTCCTACCACCCCTCTTTGGCCTTATAGAATTTATTGCCTAGAGCTGTATTAAATTTTCCATGCATCTCTCCACTCTGTCCCAGGGCATACATGGACAACAGTAGCATAACTTAGGTTGACTTACAGCTTTAGTGTAGACTAGCCCTTAGGAAGGTATATTGCAGAAGCAGTTTGACGTAGGTGTGCTTGTGACTGTTGGAGACAGAGAGGTGCAGGAAATTTAATTGGAATGATAAGAAAGTGCATGCTAAAATTATCTTTAATAATTGTTTGTTATTGCTTGATGTGTTCTTCCAGCTGTTATTAGACAGCTGAATGCCCAAAGCAATCTGTGAATAACTTGGGATGCAGAGTGTGTTGCTTCTGACAGACTTTTCCTTAAAAATAGAGTTGTTCCAAGAGGAAATGCAATTATAATATTATTGGAAAGTTTAATCAACTCTACTTAGGTGTAATGAAAGCCATATCCATGAGTTAAAACTAGGACAGAACATTTACTTGAAGTAGACTAGTAGGGAATAAAAACCTATCAGCAGAGAACTTAATCAAATCTATTAATTTACAGAACAGTAACACAGAGCACTCATATGCTTATGGAGCTTTACATTCTCAAAGCACTTAAAAACACTCCTGTGAGGGAAGTCTTATCTCCATTTTACTGAATGGAGAAATTGAGGCAGAGAAGCGAAGTGCCTTGCCCATATCCACTCACTGAGTCATTGTCAGAATTGGGATTGGAACTTAGGAATTCCTAGGCCCTTCTTACTCCGTTAGTCCGAAGAAGCCCTTCTGGAAGGCTCAATTGTGCAAGATGCTGAGCATCCTCAACTCCCACTGAAGTAAACTTTCAACTTTGGTTGAGGGCACTAAGCACATTGCAGGATCAAGCCCTTACCCCCTTTAATCATTTCTTAGCAGGAGGATAAAAATAATGGCTAATTGAAAAAAGAAAAGGAATACTTGTGGCACCTTAGAGACTAACCAATTTATTTGAGCATGAGCTTTCGTGAGCTGTAGCTGAGCTGTGAGCTCACGAAAGCTCATGCTCAAATAAATTGGTTAGTCTCTAAGGTTCCACAAGTACTCCTTTTCTTTTTGCGAATACAGACTAACACGGCTGCTACTCTGAAACCTGGCTAATTGAAGGCTCTCTTAAGTTAATGGGAGTTACTGAATTGACTTCAGCGAGCTTTGGACAAGGTCCTAAAAGATAGGAGCATGCAACCTGTGTTAAATCTTCCCCATGATTTTACTCCATATATTGGATGGGAGTTGAATTTTGTGGTTCTAGGAAGTGTAGTTATTTCAAACTTGAAGGTTAGCTCAGTAAACCTTGCTATTTTAACAATAGTAGTTGATGTTGCTTTGGGGTATATTTGCTAAATATTTTTTTTTAAATGGACACACAGACTGAGATCAAATGCTGAAATATGTTGGTAGAGGTTCCATTAAAATAGAATAGTATTCTTTATTGAATGTTTCTGTTTTTATGTATGACTATAATTACTTTAGTTCACATTTTGCTAGGTTTTTTTAAAAAAATAATATAGTTACTCAACAATGTGTGTTCATCTTAGCTTAGTGCACTCTGATTATATGGTATGTAACTTGTTTTTTTCAGATTGTTCCCTTTGTATACGAAAATTTCTGTCTTACAAAACTCAGTGTCCAACATGTTGTATGGTAAGTGTTTTTGTTTGGTTTTCTTTTTTTTTATATATTGTTTTGGGCAAATCTTCAGTATTAAGACCTTTTCATCTTTGGATCTAATCAAATATGTCATTTTAAGATATAAAGAACTGCTTCTTATAGTGTTCACCTCTGCTGGTATTTTCAAACGTGAGGTCCTCAAGTTGAGCACCTAAAATCCATATCTAGGCAGCTACCATAAATAAGTGTCATGATTTTTTTCAGAGGTGCTGAATATTAATTGAAGTCATTTCAATCTTTGGCACCTAAATCAGTGGTCTAATACAGATTTAGGCACTCGTAGGCACCTGAATTCCCCAAAGGGACAATTAATTTTCATCAACCTTTGATCATTCCATGGTGCACATTACTGGTCTTTTAAAGAGACACTGTTAGGTTGAATTTGATCCAGAATTTAGGATTAGTGAAAATAAGCTTTTATAGAAACTATAGCCAATAGAAATGGCTTTTGATTGATTCTTCCTTCCCCCCCCTCCCATATTTGAAATTGAGAAGTACATGTTATTTGGGGGTGGCTGGTGATGGAATGTTTAAATGCAAAAATCACTTCTGAGTATACTCAGTGAGAGCATTTTCTAACATTTACAGTTCTGATTAAGTAAGTCCTGTCGATGCTGCTGCGACACTTTGCATAGTGGAGATTAAGTGTACTCCTATGTGTCTATTGTGTAGAATACGTAGTTTAATATATTTGCTACTCATATTGTAAAATGTGTTCCGTACAACACATCAGATATGTAGTGCAGCTCTTCTGGGATGGGAGATGGCAGTATACTATACAGCAGAGGGGTGATTGATGTTGGCCATGGATACTGGAGTAAATCCCTTCTCTTCTGAAAAACGCTGTGAGGACCAGCAATACCACTGCAGTACAGGCAGGACTGACTTATTAAGATCGTATCTGAAAGACTTTCACTTAATAAAGTTCATGGAAGACCATTCATCTTTGGCTTTAAGCCAGTTGGGTTTTACTGGATGTTTTTAAATGGTAGGCTGCTTAAACACAACAAACAATGTTTCAAAAGTACTGGCAAAATATAGGTGATTTTCCTTGCATATTCCTAAAGCATAAGTCTGTTCAAGGCCAGAATTCAGAAAGGTCTATTTGTAATATATTATCAGTTTTTTGACGTTTAAAAAAGAGCAGACTTCTCGGTATATATTTCTGGACTGCACATTTTATATCCATCCTTCTACCTTCTTAAAAATTGATATGAGTAAGAGCAAAGGAAGCTCTGGAATGGTAACACAGGAGAAAAATTAAAATAGAGAGGAAGGTTCTTTTAAAAGAATATGTATGCAGAAAACTACCCAATAATCTGTATCTTTTATTCCACCATTATTCAGACTATGACATTGTCCTTTGTTTACTCCTTCTTGCTTAATGTTTGCATCTCATTCTTAGGAGCCTACTTTTGTCTTCCAAAATGATTGGAGCTAGGGTACAATAAAGCATTGTTGGAAACTAGTGTTAATGGGGTTGGTCTTAAAACAAAGTATTGTTTTTTATCTATACTTCTGGATATTACCGAACATTTTCAAGACTCACTTATTTCAGGGTCTTAGATGGTTTTCAGTAGAAGATATTTGTACTTCATTTTTATGGAACTTTTTTGACATAACAATTTTGAGAGGTAATGGTTTTATGGGTGGTGTCTGAAACACACATCTGAGAAGTAAATTATGTTTGCTTGAACGCTGTCTTTTTACTTCTGTTCTTTTGTAGGCAGTCACGGAACCTGACCTGAAAAATAACCGGATATTAGATGAGCTGGTAAAAAACTTTAATTCTGCAAGGTACAACAGAATTTTACAAATATTATGCATGTTTCCATGATTAGAAATATAGATATCACTTGACTCCTTTAGTTCAGATTGCACGCCATAGTGTGTGTAGTTTGAGTTAGAAACCCAGGCCCATGTGTCCTAATGCAACCAAAGAGAATAAACTACTGAAAATTTTCACATCCGTATCTCATATAGTAGAGGAATTGATTAATGAGCGTATGTGGGCAGATTCATGTTTACTTTGTAACCTAAATGCCACAAGGATGGACTAATTTTAGGAAAAAAGGGCCTGATTGTAAAGTGCATTTTGCATACTTAATTATAGATGAAGTCAATGGAATCTTATATGGGCAGAAGATGTCTCTAATGGTTTATTACAGGTTTTTATAAGGAACCCATCATTGTGATAGCTGTGCACATAATCTGGTTTTAAAAAAAAAAAAACGTCGGGAGGAAGGGGTGTTTAGCTCGTCCATTTTTACAAATTATGTAGCTTCATTCTGTTCAGCCAAATAGACCAGCTTTGTCATTCTGACTTGAGGCAGATGGCCATTTTGAGAACTTGTTCGCCGTTTATGAAGAAATACTGGAAAAAATCACACTCCTGGGCTGTGTGATAATCTTTATGAAAGATACTAGGTGCTGGAATGTGTTTACATTGTAGTGCACCAATACAAATAAATTAATATAAATAGAGATACATTTACTTCTACCTTTTTGTACCTGTTTTCTTTGCACTTCTATTGCCTGATCCAGTGTCTACTGAAGTCTATGGGAGCCTTTGCATGGATTTCAGTAGGCTTTGGACCTGGCCCTTCGTACTTTGTAGTGGTGCCCTCTATACAAGTAAGTAAGATAGTTGGTAGCAGTGTTACAGCTGCTTTATGGTGCTTCAGAGATGTTTGTAATTAATTTTATACTCAAGTTTACTCTGACCTGTGACCTCCCTCCTAGTCAGGTTTGCTTGAAGCCGATAGCAGTACTGTAATTACTGGAAGTCAGAACTGATAATTGTATCCTCCACATATTGCAATGGACAATAACAAATTGAGTGTTGGGTATGCCTGGAATTTCTGTTAAATAGTGAGACCTGCAAACAGACATACTCTGTAGCATGTACTATACTAGAAAAGCTCCTCTGTTTATATAAATGAATGATCTTTAGCTGAAAATGACTGGAAGAAAGTCATAACTGCAGTAGAAATACTAAAATAGATATGTTGTGTGCTAGAGTTACAGTATAAAGTTTGTTAGTGTGATGCTAAAATGATAATTATCTATAAAATTGTAAACATGACACAAGCCTATGAAAATCTGAGAGTGAAGTCCATTTTCCTATTGGATGCTGTACTAGTCTTTAACTACTAAGGTAAGTTCAGTGGAATAAACAGAATATTATTTCAGATTCTTTTGGAAACGTTAATAAATGAGTTAATCCTTTTCAATTGCATTATAAATCATGAACCTCAGGCTTTTCCTAACAGCTAGTGATCTGCTAAATGAAAGAGGAGAAAGCCAAAGCCATAAATAACTGTGCAATACTGAGATTCCTTACAACCAGCCATTAACAAAGAAAATGTAATAGAGAACCTGGCAGTGAGGCAGAGCAGGTTCTGGAAAATTTCCTGTAACTCACTAGTCCTGCTGCTGTTGCCAGCCAGCGTAGTCTGCCACCTTGGAAGGCCTTTAAGCTCCTGTTGCTACTGATTTCCCATAAGACCCTTCAGAGTCATAAACTCATGTTAGGAGCCAGCGTACAGGGACAAAGGGAAAAGCAGTGTCAGAGTGCACAAGGTACTTCCTCTGTGAAAGAGATGTTGCCAAATTTATTTTAGGGTTATAGTGACTATTGTTTTATTAAAAGGTGCTGATGAAAGTTGGACAACTTCTTTGCT
Source organism: Chelonia mydas (assembly GCF_015237465.2). NCBI lineage: Eukaryota > Metazoa > Chordata > Testudines > Cheloniidae > Chelonia > Chelonia mydas. Next base: position 17,801,426 of record NC_057853.1, on the reverse strand, counting down.
AGTTGTGAGAATGAACTGTGTTAGCATTGATCTGCTTGTCTTCCAATTCCTAAATGTAATTTCTTTAGTGGGTGATTCATGCTTATTTGCCTGAATGGTTCCACTGAACTTCTGACCTCCCTGTACAGCGTAAACTGTTCTTTTAAATACATTACTAACTCATATATAGGAGGCATTAAGCCTCTTGTTACTTTTTTTACCTCAACAAAACAGGTTAACTTTATTAATAGGCTAATATACATATACCCATTTCCTTCTAAGATCAGGGCAATTGCCCTGGGGAAAGGGATTGAATACTGAGATTCGTACAGGGCAGTACTCTGATGGGTTTTCTCTGTAATAGTAATGCTTTTCTTAAATGTAAGGAGTTAATTTTGGACATGGAGATTTATATCATTGCTATGTTTCTTAAAGAAATGAGGACACAAAGGTGAACCACAGAATGGAGAAATGTTACAGTGATACAGATTCAAAAGGGCATGTATTCCAATCTAGAAAATCCTAAAACCTGGAACTAGCTCAGAAAAGTCACTTTCATAGGTGAAAGGCAACTGTAAAAAAAAAAAAAAAAAAAAAAAAAAAATATTTTGGAGAAGACTTGAGTGATGTTGCTGATATTCTATGGAAGCAGTTGCGTTTCTGAACAGAAACAGAGTCCTTTTGTAGCAGAGATGATATAATGGAAACTACGAGAGAGGTATTTGTTAGATGCCTGAGACAATAATGGAAGGAAAGAAAGGTCTAACATGCCAAGAGAAGAGCGAGATGTACTGGGAAGACCTAGATTGCCACATCCTATGGCAGCAGCTGCTTTACTTACTTACTGGTCTTAATGAAGTTCCAGCTTGCATTAGGGATGCCTATGAAGGGCACACACAGACCTCACTGAATTTAAATTTTATTTCTTTCACTCATTCTTATGGGAGAATTTGTTATCCAGAGATGAATTGGAAAGTCCACTCGTAGAGTTAGTGACATTATTCTGGCACAGTGAGGGTGGGAAAAGAGAAAATGCACCTTTGCGACAGTATTGTATTACAAATACCCATAATTGAAAGAAGAGTATTTGAACCATATTTTTTAGCCGTGGATTTAAAAAAAAACCAAAAAAAAAAAAAAACCCCAAAAACTTGTCTGGGTGAAAATTTTTTTTTATTTTTAACTGAGCTCACACTATAATTTTGTAAAAGAAAAAGGGAGTTAAATCATGTAATTTCAATCCGGCTTCAGATTTTTGATTTAAAAGGGCTCATAGAAAAGTACTAGTTTTGTGTAGAAATTAAAAAAAAAAAAAAAAATCCCCAAATTTCCCGTGAAAATTTTTCTTTTTTATGACCCACTGAAAACCATTTTTTCCCCCAAAAATCAGAAAATATTTTTGGTTTCAAGGTTTTCATAGGAAACAAAATAGAAAGTTTCAACAATAATGAACATTTTCAGCAAAATTTTCTTTTTGGTTGAAAAAATGTTTTGACAAAAATATTTTGACAGTTCTGATGATTATTTACTCAGAAGATAATTCTCACTTGAACTTAAGGGGCAGAAGAAATGTAAAGTTGTCCAAGGAGCCTAAAATCTGAATTTTTCTAGTTAGTTAATAGATTGCAGGAATATTGTGCCTTCGCTTGGATGTTGTTGTCTTCCTTATTTCCTGCTTTGCTCTTGGTTCGCCTTAGGGATTTATTTTGTAGCCCTGAATAGTGGGAACAGCGAAAGAAGCACAAGTTGTTGTAGAATTTACCACAGTGTCGGTGCATTTGGCTGTGTGAGATTTCTTGTGCTAACAAAAGGGAAATGGAGAGACTGATTAAAGGAGTAAGATAGTGAGTGATTGTTTTTGTTCTTTGCTCCTCTTTTTAATTATGCTTCGTTATGGGAAGCAAACGTGGCTATAGGCCATTTTTTTTTTTTTTTAAAGCTGACCCTCTGCCTGAAAGTTAATGAGGAGTTTGACTTCATAAATGATGGCAGGATATGTTGTTCATTTCATGTGTCTGTCTTGCGAAAGGTCCATGGATGCAATTAGGTTTAATTGAATTTTTTAAAAAAGATTTTAAATTGAACAATTCCAATATTTTAGCTTGCACTTTCTCTCTAGTGACAAATGGATTTTTTTTTATTAGGATTTAATTTTTCAGGGAACAAGCAGTGCTGGCTTGGATCCATTATTATATTGAATCTTAAACCTTAATTTCTTTTGACTGCTTTGATGAATCAATATAAATCTTACAGTTCACAGTGGTTTAATAGTCTTCCCCCTTGTGACTTGAAATTTCTCAACATAGAGCTGGATCAATAGACCTAAAACAATAGTGTCCTTCACTAACCTGGGAAGCATGTAAAACAGCCTTGAAAAAAATGTTTCACAGAGGGGAAAGGAGTACTTGTAGTGCATCAATACTATTCCTTACTGACCTTTGTGGTTACTGTGAATTCCCAAAATCACTTTCTAATATGAATATTTTTCTGTGATGACTGTCAGGTTGCAGGAAGTGTCTTGAGGCATAGAATAGAATATGCGTCATAAAATATTTTAAATTGGAAATTGGTGAAATTGGAAAGGTGACCTCAAATGCATTGCATTAGTGCAATTACTGAATTTTGAGCCAATGTTATATTTGGAAGATTATGTAAGGGCTTGTTTACATGGTGCATTAGTCCACGCCAGAGAGATTCTAGTGTGAAACAGGATTATATCCGTGTGCACTAGAGAACTTTAAGGTGTGCCAGCAGGGTCTACGTGGGCCAATTAGTGTCATATTGGTGCACAGTAGAATTTCCACCCCTCCAGTGCAGATTAGTGCACTGTGTAGACAAGCCCTCGGTAATACCTCTGTTTGCAAGTCTCTGCAGTGTAATTGCATCAGATTTATTAAAGGGAAAAGTGTATTGTTTCCATTTTCCCAATTTTAATGAATAATTAGTGCTCTGTCTTCTTTCTATTGTGTGTGCACAGAAGGACAGCTATAGTTGACTATTCCTAAGCTCTTTTCTAAAACCCGTTTTGAGACTCTTGTAATTTTCCAATTCACCTTTTTAAGCTGAAGTTTTCCAGCGTTATTTATTTATTTTATTTTTGAAAGTATGTGCAGAAATATTTAGCTGTTTACTGAGTACAAGAAGTGTGAGGGTGGGAAAATATGCCAGGCCCATTTTGTACTCACTCGTGTGGTGCTAAGACTTCCTGGGATATATCCCATGATTTGTAGAGCCTCAGGAAGCTGAATGCTCTATGAACTCTTCCTAGTGAATTATGGGAGAACTTGTCTGTCTTTTCTGGGCACACAGAGTAGAAAGGGGTATCGTAGAAAGGTATTGGAGGACTAGCAGCACTGAGGTGATTGAGTTTATACTACAGAGTGGCCATGTTAGCAGCTGACAAGTTGTGCTCGCTCGAGTTCTAGCCTATGCCCCTGTGTGGGCCAGCCAATTCAAGCGAAAAGCACCACAGTAATGAGTTAAGGGGTTTTGTGTGTGGATGGGGCTGAATTAAGGGTAACACTGGACTTATAACTCAAGTTAACGTGGCAATGAAGACAAGCCCTTACTGTGTTTCGGCTAGATAGTGGCTAAAAGGAGAGTAGCCTTCCTTCGTGGAAATACAATTGCTAGAAAGCAGAGGAACATCTGGTCTGAGATACACTGCAATAACTACTGGTAATTGATTTTGGACACCTAATGAGTGTTTGGAGGCAATAGGGAAACAAAGAGGGGTGAGAGTGTTTCCCCAAACACCTCCATGTGTGGGTAGACTGCTGAAGGAGCCTAAGTGCTATGATCAGGCCATAGAAAAGCCTAGCTGGAGAGAGCTTTTTGTGTGAGATGATGATGGGCTGTAATGGCTTGGTGAAAGATGCAGTGTTCCTACTGTGTAGAACTGTGATTGTTTCTCTCACCCCCATGTTTAGTAAGCGCAAAGGATGGTTATTCACCCTTGGTGTGTGGAAAGGGATGTGCATATAGCTGTAAGGGGCTGGGGACTGATTGGCTCTGTCCTGATGTATAAAGAGCAGTGTCGTTAAGCTGTGCACATGTTTAGTGCTAGCTGTGGACAGGGCAGTTCATCAGAAAGGAAAGAAAATGGGAGCCTTGGAGGCCTTCTGAATGAGGTATGAGAACCATATGGCAAATTTCAGAGTAGCAACCGTGTTAGTCTGTATCCGCAAAAAGAACAGGAGTACTTATACATATGGCAAAGCAATTGTGGCTCCTCAGGGCAGTGGTGTTCTTAAGCCAAAAATCTGTTTTTTAGCAGGGAGTCTTGCTTAATTATAATGTGGTGTTCTTGTGTATGATACTTGCCAAAAAAAGCTCTCAGCTGATGTTTGCAAGAACAGAAACCACCTCATTTGCTTCAAAACTACCAGTCTCCTCTATGTTGCTCTCAGGCATGCAAGAGAATGAACACATCACTGGGATACACAGTTTACATTTACATATACATATTTTTGAGACTGGGCTTACAATTCTGTAAGTAATCTCTTAATCAGCTGTATGTGATCCTGAAATCACATGCAGGAGCTGGGAGACTGCTTGTGAGGTTACTGCAGTTGCAAAAACAAAAGTATCTGCAGTAGCTAGTCATTTATAGCCTGACATGGCAGTTCCTTTGCAGCCAAAGGTGACTCCAGTAGGAATATTGCCTGCATGTGGACTGTGCGCATCCAGGTCTTACGGCCCCATTTTGTAATACACAGGGCTGGTTTCTGTCCTGCAGTGGCTTGTGCAAGACATTCTTTCCCTTTTCTACTCCTCCCTCCTGTCCTCTCAGAAAACCTCTCTCAAGTGCCTGACTTTCAAAAGTGCCAAGCACCTGCAGCTTATATTGATTTCAGTTAGAGCCCAGGTGCTCAGCATTTTTAATCCTTAAATAAATAAATATTTTGTGTGCCACAAAATGGCAATATTTCTCTTAAACAAGCCTTTACGAAAGAAAAATGCTAACGTTGCAAGCACATTTTGATCAATGCTGAGTAAGAGCGTATGCTCTAAGGTCAAAAGCGTACATGGGTGTGGAAAGGAATAACCAAAATAATTTTCAACAGTCTTAGGCCCTGATCCTGCAAATTATGTTTGCGATTATCTCCAAGCCCATGTGTGTTTGCAGGATGGGGAACCTAATAAGGATGATGTGGACCTCTGAATGTTTGTGAACTGCCCACTGTGTGTAGTGACTCCTGCCCCACCAGGTGGATGTAGAGGGCTCTGAATTGGTATAGTTCCACAGCACAGGTGTATGGGAAGGATTCTGAGGGCTTGTCTTCATTAGCACACTACATCTGGTGAAGATGCGCTATGTCGATGGGAGAGTGCTCTCCTGTCAACATAATTACTCCATCTCAGCGAGAGGCGGAAGCTATGTCAGCAGGAGAGCGTCTCCGCTGACATAGAGCGGTGTAGACACCACTTTAAGTCAGTGTAACTTACGTCACACAGGGGGGTGGTTTTTCACGCTTCTGAGAGGCATAAGTTACACTGACTTAAGCAGTAGTGTAGACAAGCCCTAAGAAGCTGCTTTGGGTGGGGGGTCTTTTTGGGGACTGCATCCCATAGAACTGTGTTCCACATGATCCCCCTGCAACTGACTGGAGGAGAGGGAGTTTTGGGGGGAGGGGCAGGCTACATGCCAATTCACTGGACATTTTTTGGAGCAAGGGAGTGCCCCCCTTTGGGGGCAGTTGCAGCCCTGAGGCTATTGTTGTAGCTGAAAAACAGCCTTTCCCCAGCCTTCTTGGATTTCACCAGCTCACAGCGTGGTTATTTGGGCCATGCTCTGACAACATTTACCACTCTTTGAATGGGGCATGAAAGTGAATTGTGGATCTTGGAGGGTAGAATGGACTGCTGTTGATGCTGCCCATATGTGTTAACAGTGCTGAGCTGCATCACTGGCAGTAAGAACAATGGTTTCCAAACTAATCAGAAATATAAACTTGGGCTGATGTGGTTAAAAAAAGCTCATCTGCCAGAATTTGTCTTCACTACAACATTTAGCTCAAGTTAGTACTGTAAAGTTACTTCACTTGAGCTCATCTAGGTGTATATGCCAATTTACAGACAAAAGAGAAATTCACTGCCCTAAAGAGTTTACAATCTAAATTAGACATAACACAGGAAGATGGCAATAAACAAAAAGTAGGAGGGATGCAGATGTGAGGGTTAAAACAGTGAAAGGTTGTGAGATGTTGATTATTTACAGATCTTGTTGGCTCCTCTTTATACCTTTAAAACTAAACAGCATACACATTCTCAAACTGTTTCCCAGTTATGAGGGTGTAACCTTTCAGATAGGATAATATGCTGCTGTTTTAAAATTATAAAACATTTCATAGATAATTTAGCTGAAGGTATAAGTAATTCTTAATCTATAGTTATATACACTTTGCATTATGTTTGCAGTTCCAAATGTGCAATCTTACTGCATCAAACCAGTACTTACCACTTGAATACATTTCTAGGTGAAATTTACAAATCTGGGTGTGACAGAAGGTGAGTTATATGGTAGCCTTGTCTCTGGCCTTTCTGCCTTCTGGATATGGAGGGACAAACGGAACTGCAGTATAATCCTAGTTGTCAAAACCACTTAGAGCAACAATTGTCAGAACCACTAGGGATAATTTGAAGTTGGGATAACTGGGATTCAATAGATGGGAAGAGAAGGTGGTGGCAGTTAATAATACAGCTTCAAGTAGTGTTGGTTCAGGTAAATGGGGCTATATTGTATTTACAACCAAACATACTAGTGACTTTTCATTAGATTTTGGCATTGTGTTGGGGATGTTTGGTTTATCACACACACAATATAGCCACTAGATGTCACCACACAGCTAAATGTAGCTGTGGTATGTTGTCAAAAACCATTCGACTCAGAAAATCCCATTGTGTGACTTTTTTGTCTCCTTTCTCGAATTTAGTAATAGTATTTTGATTCTCCCACAAAATAAAAAGCAGACTGACCTGATCCATTTGTGTTTTGGTAGACGAGTTAAAATACAGTAGTCACAGTATGGATGTCTGAATTGTGAAGGTGTTAAAGTTCTTTCTATTGTGTGTAGTCCAAAGTTTGGTTACTGATGTCTTCAGAAAGTCTGTTTTCAGTCTTGATTATCTAACTCAACATGAGTGAGAATATACTTGATTGTTGTTCACAGTTCAGTTTGGGTAATTGATTTTGAGAGAGAGAATCTTGCAAGTTAATTTTGAAGGATACATTTTTTTATCCCATATGATTTGTGGAGTGGTGTTAGTCAGTAGAGCAAAAGAGTTTGTACAAGCTTCTGTTTCTGTCTTAAGAAAATATGTGGTTCTCTTAGGCAGGTTTTATAGTTAACATAGAATGATTAACCCATTTTATTTATAGAGAAACTAGGTTTACTTTTTAGAAGCCCCGCCTCAATCGTTGTCCCTGGCATTGATGCCTACTTTATACCAGAACATATTTTTAGTATGAGAACTGGAGTTACAAAAACTGCATACAGGATAGTTGTCTGTACATTAGTATCTCTTTTATTTATATTTATGTAGGATCATGGAGCTATTGTTCTAGCCACTGTACACTGAGATACAAGATGATTCCTTCCCAGAAGAGTTTGTAATGTTACTAAGATGACACACTACAAGCTGTAGGCAGGTATAATGATCTTTCCCTGGAAAGATATTTTACTCTTTTCCTAATATTTATCAGTCTAAAGTTTGGTGAGTAGGTAAGCTGATCAGAAGAATGAATTTAATTCAGAATCTGTCAACCATGGACTGGTCCCTCTCCAAGCTTAAAGAAATATAATTCTGTCCCAATTATTTTTTTAAATAGTAAACCACATTGTTTTATTGAGGGAATGTGACATCTATAACATGAGCTGAATACATGAGACCATAAGCTGAAAAGATAAGAGAGATAGATTCAGCTCTGTCGTGTAAGAAAACCGAGTTATGGGCCACTAGGTAATCTTTTAGATATTTCACCAATAAGAACATATTAGAAGTTTTTTATCATCAGCAATAACATGTGAGAGCTGATGTGTTACAAAGCCAAATGATTATCTTTTCTGATCTGTTTTATGTTATCAGAACTGTGCATAGTTCAGTTTGCTGCAGTGGAGGGAATGGTACCTGCTTGATTTCTGTATAAAAGAACAATTTGAAAAGACTGTTTGCTGACTGTGAATACCTGATTTTGAAGATATGTACATTTTATGTGACAGTAAGACAAACACCTTGCCCTGACCACATTCTCTCTCTCTCTCTCTCCCCCTGTTCTGCTCATCCCCTCCCCCAAAATTATGCAATTGGCAAGACACACTGATGCAACCCTTGTTAGAAGTGAATTGTGCCTAAATATTTATGAATAATAGGTGTTTAATTTTTTTGCATCTTTGATGTAGGATGCAGCAGTCCACCATGTGACAAATCTTCTAAAATTTCATCATATTAATCTTAATTTGAAGATTTCTGTACAATGATCTGCACTTGTGTCATAAATATAAAGGGAAGGCTAACCACCTTTAAATCCCTCCTGGCCAGAGGCAAAACCCTTTCATCTGTAAAGGGTTAAGAAGCTAAGATAACCTCGCTGGCACCTGACCAAAATGACCAGTGAGGAGACAAGATACTTTCAAAGCTGGAGGGGAGGGTGGGGGGGACAAAGGGTCCTCTCTGTCTGTGTGATGCTTTTGCCGGGACCAGAGCAGGAATGCAGGTCAGAACTCCTGTAAAGAGTTAGTAAGCAATCTAGTTAGATATGCATTGGATTCTGTTTTGTTTAAATGGCTGATAAAATAAGTTGTGCTGAATGGAATGTATATTCCTGTTTTTGTATCTTTTTGTAAGTTAAGGTTTTGCCTAGAGGGATTCTCTCTGTTTTGAATCTGATTACCCTGTAAGGTATTTACCATCCTGATTTTACAGAGATGATTCTTTTACTTTTTCTTTAATTAAAATTCTTCTTTTAAGAACCAGATTGCTTTTTCATTGTTCTTAAGATCCAAGGATTTGGGTCTGTGTTCACCTGTACAAATTGGTGAGGATTTTTATCAAGTGTTCCCCAGGAAAGGGGTGTAGGGCTTGGGGGGATTTTTGGGGGAAAGACGTTTCCAAGTGGGCTCTTTTCCTGTTCTTTGTGTAACACTTTGTTGGTAGCAGCTTTTAACCTAAGCTGGTAAGAATAAGCTTAGGGGGTCTTTCATGCAGATCCCCACATCTGTACCCTAGAGTTCAGAGTGGGGAAGGAACCTTGACAACTTGTCTTGTCCTGTTCTCCCATATATGAATTATAATGTTCTTTTGTTGATGGTTAAGGCTTTAAACGGATATACTGTCTCATAGTTTTCTGATCTTTTAGGATGAAATTAACCCCCCATGTAAGCTTCTAACAGGGAGCATAAGTGAGTCATAAAGACACTCTGCATGAGATGAATTTCACTCTTTATGTTCTGAACCAGCTAGCTCTTATTTTTCCTGAATTTAGTCCTGTGACAATAGTAGCTAGAGTTTTCTGTAATTGCACGTCTGTCATGGAATAACAACCCTTTCACCAATAGAAACTTACAGTCCACATCTGTTTTGAGAGCAGACATCAAAGCATTTGTTGTTGCCGCCACACTTAATTGCTCTTGACTCTCTCTCTTGTTTGTTCTGTAGAAGTTCCCTTTGCCATGCTACTATTATAAATGTCAATTTGCAAGTGTAAGGTTGATTTTTGTAATGCAGAAAAATCAGGATAAGAGCTCTGGGTTCTCTGTGTGTGTCTTAAATAGCTGTTGCAATTATGCCAATGGTACATGGGCGAACAGGTTCAGTGTGAGTGGTAATTGTGGTCCTTCCATTAATTTAAGAGCCATTAACTGGTATTATTGCAGATTCACCTAGTGGCAGAAGTCTGGATTAAAAAAAAACCCAACCAAAAGATCTTGTGCAGTTGCTGTGTCTGAACGCAACAAATCTGCACCTTAAACAACTAATAAAAATAGTCTCACTAGTTGGCCTAGTATAAGAATGTCTTGAATTGGACATTGTTACTTGTTCTTGCTTTAATGGGATCTTTCTGTTGAGTGGACAGTGATAATCTTTACCAAGGAGGAGTAATCCTTGGGTAATGCAGAGGATGAATACAGAGGAAAAGACTACACTAGTACAAATGGTGTAATGACATTGTTTTTGAAAAGGTCCCTGACAGTTTCTTGAATTACTGATTCGGAATGCCAGTAGTCATAGGCTTATATCTGTAGTTTGAAAATACTAATCCTGCAATTTCAAGTAAGGATTATACTTCGGTTCCCTTCTGTTTAAAGGATTGGAACAATTGTATGCTGTTTACTTTGATATAATGTAACATATTGCCAGTCAGTTTGATACATTTAAAAATGTAACTTACTTGCTTTCCTCTTGTTGTTGCAAAAAACCCAAACCAAACCAAACAATCTTTTTCCTTCCAGACTTACCATTTTCTCTCTTTATTTTTATTAATAGATTATGGTGCATCTGTGTTGTCTCTATTCACATTCTTCTTCTTTTATCCTATGCTATGTGTTGTAGACACACTCCTAACATGTCCCTCAACCCCCTGTGTTGGGGCTTGAAGTGCGGTGGCCTCATTGGGCAATATAAGCTGCCTTGTGCAGACCTGTGCCAGGAAGAAGTTTCCCAAGGCCAGCTCTGGAGCTGTAATGGACATTTTAGGTTTCTTCAGCAGCTTGAAAGGCCTATACCAGCAAGGAGAGTCTTTCCCAGGGTTCTTTAACAGTTTTCACTTAAGCCTTTTCATTGTGTTTTAGCTGCCACAGGGAGTTCTGAGCTGCCACAGAGGCACTAGCTCTGTCTGTAGATTTAGGAAGGTAGCACTGTGGTTACACTTGATTAATGTTTAGTAAGTTCTCTTTGCTGGAAGAGATAGACACTTCTTATTTGTAATGAATTCTTTGATTCTTCAGAACCCTTGAATGCTTCCTATTTTACGTGAGGAGGTGCATTTCTCAAGCTGTGCCTTGTTAACAGGCTGGTGAATGACAAAGAATTGGAACTAGAGCTTAGGAAGCTTGCCCTATTCTCTTCACTCCCTGTTTTTTTCCCAAAGAAGGGTAGAGTGAAGCCTATCAGCGGGACACAATATTATGTTTATTTAATTTATATGTTTCCCTTTTGGATATTTCTAGGCAGCAACTGTTCGAGTTGGTCTTGGATTCACCACCAGTTTCTCCTTCAACAAACTATACCAAATATTCTGCTGGCAAAGGTCATGCTGCGGGTTCCGTGGTGGGTTCAGTATTAAAACAAGACAAACAACTTATAGACCATTTCTTGATAAAGGAAAACACTCAGACCCCTAAAAGGAGATCTGTAGCTGCTGAGGTGGAATATAAAGGTTGCAACAACGAACAAGAAAGAGATAATAGACGTTGTAATTCTGCAGAGACTCATGATGTGGTCAGTGAAGGGATGGCAGCCACAAGTCCTGAAGGCATGAGAAATCTTGAGAAACCCTGTACATCTGTAATGAAAGTAATTACAAAAGGTGAGTTGCCTATGTTGTCTTTCTCATTCCATGCTTCAGTTTGCTGTATTCACCAAAATCTTCTACCCTGTTTGTTGCCAATATCAGATATATGCTGCATGCCTTAATTAATTTTTATTAATTAATTAAAATGCTTAATTAATCTTTCTGTATTACTTTGAGATGAAAGGTACATTTACATTCTGCTATATTTAACTGGATGTGCTTCATCCAGAGGGCTGCATTATTGGGACATCTTTGGGTTTGTTTACATTGCAAGAAAAAACCCATGGCTGGCCCATGCCAGCTGACTCAGGCTTGCAGGACTTGGGCTAAGGGGCTGCTTAATTGCACTGTACACATTCAGGCTTAGTCAGGAGTCTGGGCTCTGCAGCCAGAACCCAAACATCTATGCCACAATTAAACAGCCCTTTAGTCTGAACCCCATGAGTCCAAGTCAGCTGGCACAGGACAGCCCCGGGTGTATAACTGCAGTGTGGACATACCCTTTGAGGGTACTGAATGGTATTGGCGGCTGCTGCTTAATCAGGATGATGTTGCATTAAAAACATACTTCATGGGGGGACTTGGGCCAGCGCCAAATGATTACAATGTAATTCAACTCTGAGGAAGTTATTAGTAAAAACAAAGGCTTTTTTCTCTCGCCAGCATCTACTGAGCCTAAAGTTGTTACAAAGGAGACTATTATTTCTGATGCCATGTTGGGAGTTGAACCATAAATCTCAGATACAATAATATGCTGTGTAGAGTTAGTTTATTGTACTTCTGTCTTGGCTAAGGCATTTCTGATTTGAAATACCGATTCAGGAGCCAGTGGGTACTACCAAAAGTGTGATCACACAACTATCTTTTAGAGTGGTAGCTTTGTTAGTCTGTATCAGCAAAAAGGAGGAGTACTTGTGGCACTTTAGAGACTAACAAATTTATTTGGGCATAAGCTTTCGTGGGCTAACGGTAACTTTTTACAAATATATGCTTGGGGGAACATAAACACATGAGTTCATTTAAGATGATCTCTGCTGTAGGTGGAGGGGGGAGCATGTCTTACTGGCAGAGCAGGAGATTTTGGATCAGTTCTGGGTTATGCTATGGCTAAGTCACATAACCTCTCTCTGCCTCAGTTACCCCTATGAAAAATGAGGTTAATACTTGTCTTCGTCGCAGGGCTCCTGTAAGGCACAGTTAATTAATGAATATGTGAAAGTAGTCCTTTTGAAATCCTTGGATTAAGGAAGTGCTACATGAGTATGAAGTATTAGCATAATTTATTATTAATCAGAATTTAAGAACAATTTCCTTACTGGGAGTTGAAATAATTCAAACTAAGTAAACTCACAGTTATGCACAATTCCAGTGGCATAGAAGCCCAAATATTGTTACCCCTATATTTGCAGTATTCATTAGCTAGTACCTTATAGCAAACAAACGAAACATATAAGCTCTGTCAGGGTAGAAGATTCTGCTCAAAATATTGAAAAAGGTAGAAATAAATGTTTTAGAAATGGAAGTGATTACCTTTTTAGTATTTGTCTGGGTGGATGTGCCAAATTTCTAAAAAGAAAAACTAGAATTCTATGTTTGATTCTCCGTAAATAACAATTGTATTTTTCATATAAAAATATTTGGCTTTGCTGTAAGTAATGAACAAGCTTTTAAAAACACATCAAGTTGCCCTTTATTTTATTTTCAGTAGATTGTCCTGTGTGTGGGGTTGCTATTCCAGAGCAGTATATAAACAGACACTTAGATAGTTGTTTGACAAGAGATGAGAAGAAGGACGGCCTCAGAAGGTAAGAAACTTAAATCTAAGAACTGGTATGTGAATTTGACCAGTTGCTGCTACTTTTGGAGTGAGAAGCTTGCAGTGATATAATAGTGAACTGTCTTCTTGCTTCTCTGTTACGTGCTATGGATATTGAAGTTGCTATGTAAATAACGATGGTGGTTTTCTTCTCTCAACATGATACATTCAGCACCAATCTTATTTCTTTTCTAGTAATTTATTCAGACTTTTATACTGGTAGGAAATTTGGTTAAATTTTATAGGTTTTATGTTGAGTTTAGTCTTGTACGTTAGTGTCTCTGTAGTTCTGGTCATTGAAATTCTATCTAGATGGGTTTTCTCTTCATTTTTCAATGGATTAGAAGGGGCCCTTACTTCAAATTTTCCTCTTTAAAGCTCTGATATTGAGCCAAAAAGCAGGTGTTCCACAAGCTCTCAAGTTAAAAAGTAAAATGTACAATCTCCTGCTTTCAGGGGAGGGGTCTCAACTGGATCGGGTGCAGCTTGGTCTTTAAAGTCCTGATACTGCAAAGACTTGTGTACATGCTTTATTTTATGCATGCATCCCAGAGCCAGTGTTCTGTTACAAGTACCCTCCTAATGATGTCCCACTTTTGCCCTCTTCACATCAGTGATGTGGAGTCTTCTCCCTCATTGTTGTCAATTATCTAAACTGAGCAGGAATATTATCCTCCACTGTTACAGATCATTGAGCCATGCAGAAATTTCTCTGCATGCACCTCTGACATTCTAATTGTATTTCCAGAGTCCTCTGACCCCTCTCCACTTCCTCTTGCTGAGTCCTGTGCTGTGACAGTTTTCCAACTATAGAATGCTATGTATGGTGTTAGGATATAAATATTCAGGCCTGTCTGCAAAGGCCTGTACTTTAAGAATTTAGGTGTATTCTTATCACTTGGCGAGTTAGAGGTATAAAAGAAAGAATCAAAATCACTGTCTGCCAGTGTAAGGTCCTTCTCTTACTGTGACAGTCTGAGGCCCTGTTCTTAGGCTAAGGCCTTTGGCTAAGCAACAGAAGCAGCCATAAGCTGGGAAGCGACCAGTCACATCCTCACATTCCAAACTAGTCACATTGAAAGAAGGTGCTATTGGGCTGTTAGGAATACACTCCTGTCCTGATAATGCCTGTCACCTCCAGAGAAAGGGAAAAGGAAACTTAGTTTGATAGCATCCTGTCTGGCAAGAACTCACTTATCAATAGCTGGGATGTGAAATCCTCACTTCTGTATTGTTTTGTCATTATAGTTCCCACTTTGCTATTGTTTGTCTGTATAATCTCTGTCTGGTTCTGTGATTGTTCCTGTCTGCTGTATAATTAATTTTGCTGGTGTAAACTAATTAAGGTGGTGGGATATAATTGGTTACATAATCATGTTACAATATGTTAGGATTGGTTAGTTAAATTTCGGGAAAATGATTGGTTAAGGTATAGCTAAGCAGAACTCAAGTTTTACTATATAGTCTGCAGTCAATTAGGAAGTGAGTGGCTGGGTGTGGAGAGGGGAAATGGGAACAGGGAATGGGGGTGGGGAAATTGGAACCATGTTTGCTAAGGGCAGGAATGGGAACAGGGACACAGGTGTAAGGCTCTGTGGTGTCAGAGCTGGGAAGGGGGACACTAAGGAAGGAAACTGGAATCATGCTTGCTGGAAGTTCACCCCAGTAAACATCGAATTGCTTGCACCTTTGGACTTCGGGTATTGTTGCTCTCTGTTCATGCGAGAAGGACCAGGGAAGTAAGCGGGTGAAGGAATAAGCCCCCTAACGTATGGCTCCCTCCAGAGACATCTTCAAACAGTGCCTTGTTATTGCCAGAAGCAAGTTGCTGGAGGACAAGTGCTTCCTCCCATCCAATTTCTGAGCACTGTTTCTAGACCTTGCTGGCCCAGGATCGAACACTGGATCTCTGACACATGCTGTTGTGCCAGTACTGAAAGTGATTTTATGTCTGCTTTATTCAGTGCAGGTTTAAACTTGTTTTCTGCATTCTCATGCTTTCTATAACAAAATCTGCAAGCTGAAGTGTTTGCAAGTGAATAATGGCATTAAAAGTTGGAATTGAGTTGAAAGACTTTGTGCTCTATTCTGCTGCTCAGTGAGATTATGGTTGTTTTCTCGTGCCTTCTTTGACAAATGAGAAAATGGGCTAAATTTTCATTTTGTTTGCTAGATCCAAGATTTTAAATACAGAACTCTTGTGGTTTTCAAGAGAACAGCTAATTGTGTGTGTTAGTGTGGCCATTGCTGTCAAGAAGACAATGACAAACAATCGTAACCAGTCTTATTGCCACAGGAGTGTACTGTGCAGCTCCAAACAGGTGCTAACATCTTATTGTTTTGACAGGTTGTTGACCTTTAGCTAATTCTTTATTAGTTGCAGTTGTTAAGTGCTCATGGCAAGTGCATGGTTGAAACACACTTTCCCTTTAGAATATAAAGAATTTACACTTTTTTGTATAATTTGATTTATTTTCATCTAGACTTCTCAGAGTTTAAAAAGGTGTCCAAGAAGGTGTTTGTCATGATGGATTAGTTCCTGTGGAATTAAGCATGAATTTTGAAATATTTTTATTTTTTGCCATAACACTTTTTTAGATTTCTGTAGCACTTCGTATGTTTTTAGTTCCTCTCTGAGAAATTTGCTCAGTTTCTGCTTGTCCTTAATTTAAGGTCATATTGAATGCTGTATTAAGAAGTGTCTGATATTTCAGTGAGGCTAGTTATTTAGTTTCAGATTGCACACAGGAGATCAATAATTATAGATAAGTACGACTTTAGAAATTTAGAAATTTTTTTAAACAAAACATCTGTAGAGATCCAACATTCCAGTGGAATAGCTGGCATTATCAGGCAGCTGTCTTTGGCCCCGTGCTGTTCTCAGTCCACTACATCATGCAGCCTGTACGTTACAATAGGTGTTAAACTTTTGCAGAGCTTTGAGAAGTTTTAATTCAATAAAAAGTTTGTTCCCCAATAGAATCTTAAACAGCTCTCTTTTCTTGAAAGTAATTGGGAGGAAATGCATCTTTTTACCAGATGTGCTACAGTGATTACAAGAGATTAAAGTAAAGTAATTAGGGTTGTCATGAAAACCTGTTTTGTAGTAAGTTTAAATTTATTTTCAGTATTATGAGCTAAAATTGCTTGGAAAATACACCTTTCAAATGAAAAATAAACTATCTTTTACTCTAGAGGTAGAAAGCTGTTACATTAAGTTTGGCTCTCTACATTAGACATAAATTTCTGCAAAGGGGTTGTATTCTGCTTCAGAAAAGAAAAGCATCTGCAACTGTTGTGTTTTCTTTCAGAGTGGTAGCTGTGTTAGTCTGTATCCGCAAAAAAAACCCGAGGCGTACTTGTGGCACCTTAAAGACTAACAAATTTATTTGGGCATAAGCTTTCTTGGGCTAAAACCCACTTACAGACAGCCCCCCAACCTGAAGCAAATACTCATCAGCAACGACGCAACAAAAACACTAACCCAGGAACCTATCCTTGCAACAAAGCCCGTTGCCAACTCTGTCCACATATCTATTCAAGGGACACCATACAGGACCTAATCACATCAGCCACACTATCAGAGGCTCGTTCACCTGCACATCTACCAATGTGTGTTGTGCCAGCAATGCCCCTTTGCCATGTACATTGGCCAAACCGGACAATCTCTCTGAAAAAGAATAAATGGACACAAATCAGACCTCAAGAATTATAACATTCAAAAACCAGTCGGAGAACACCTCAACCTCCCTGGTCACTCAATTTCAGACCTAAAAGTCGTAATTCTCCAACAAAAAAAACTTCAAAAACAGACTCCAAGAAACTGCAGAATTGGAATTAATTTGCAAACTGGACACCATTAACTTAGGCTTGAATAAAGACTGGGAGTGGAAGGGTCATTACACTAAGTAAAAACTATTTCCCCATGCTAATTTTTTTCCCCCTGCTGTTACTCACACCTTTCTTGTCAACTGTTTGAAATGGGCCATCCTGATTATCACTACAAAAGGGTTTTTTTCTCCCCTGCTGATAATAGCCCACCTTAACTGATTGGTCTTGTTACAGTTGGTGTGGCAACACCCATTTTTTTTTTCATGTTCTCTGTGTATCTATATCTTCCTACTGTATTTTTCACTGCACTGATGAAGTGGGTTTTAGCCCATGAAAGCTTTGCCCAAATAAATTTGTTAGTCTCTAAGGTGCCACAAGTACTCCTCGTCTTTTTTGTTCTTTTCTTGTATCACTAGCACAAGATTATTTAAATTGAAGATTAGCTAGGAATTAGTATGGGTCACTAGCCAAATCTAATCAGCTCAGGTACAAATTTCACCATTAAGGTGACCTGAGCATACATTTGCAGTTTTATGCATTCTCTGTCTCCAAGATTATGAGTAGAGAGAATGTTACGCTCATTCAAATATGTAAATGTTTCACTGAGCCTTCCGATTTCTACTATTTCCTGTAATTAAGCCATTTCCCCTGTGCTACGGCAGAATGGATGTCTTCACATTCTTATTTCACACTAGGCAATGTCAGGAAGTGGAGTTCTTTGTAGGAGGTAATTAATTGGGATAGCACTATTAATTTTCTTAATATAATTTGGCACCTACAAATTTGCTTTCAGGATAGTTATTTGATGGTTTTTTCCTTGGAGTATTTCTTTCAGGAAACTGGAAAGTTTTCTAACACAAATCTATGTTGTGACCTTTTAAAATCTCAGTAACTATGCAATTAAGGCACAGCTAGCATTTGGATGGAATACCTAGAAGCTGAATTCCCTCTAAGTCCATGCTGAACTTAGGCCTCAGGGTAGCAGCTGATATGAATTTGAAGTCTTCACCCATTATAGCTATTAAAGATTCTGTGGTGCTTGTTACAAGAGATGGAGGTGTTCACCCCAATTTCCTGAGCAAATTTAAACTAGAGTAAGTGCATTCTGTATATTTAAAATCCCCCCCTCCCCCCCCCGCTTTAGATGGGTAAGGTGTTCTCACTTCGTAGGGATGTTACTGTCGGTACTGCATTGCACCCTAGAGGTAGCAATATTTCAGTAGTGGGTCATATGATTCTTATACGTGTTACATGTAAAGTGCTTTGAGATCCTTCTGGATGAAAAGCACTATAGAACTATAAGTCATTGCTTGGTTTCCTGCTATACAAGACAGAATTTCTTGGTTTTTCATTGGTTTACTTTTTCTCCTGCAGTTCTGGTCACAAAAGGAAGTGCCTGCCTAAAGTCGTTTACAACTTACTTTCTGACCGTGATCTGAAGAAGAAGCTAAAGGAACATGGGCTGTCTAGCCAAGGAACGAGGCAACAGCTTATTAAAAGACATCAAGAATTTGTGCATATGCATAATGCTCAATGTGATTCTTTAAATCCCAAATCAGGTAGGATGGCAAAGCTATAATGTTTTCTCCTAGAGTTCCTAATACATTTTAAGAAATTCTCTCTCTCTTTCTCTATCCTGTGAGAAACTGAATTAGCTTTCAGAGTAGGAGCAAGACAGTTTGGGTCCTTGTAGAATAACATGGGGATTTGGAGAATTTGCATTAATCATATAAAAAGTGACCTATGAAGCTAACATTGCAAAATTAGTTGACACACATACTGGGAGAGCATCCAGCACAAACAATTTGTAACTTAACGTTATTAAAAAAAGCCTCGTCTTTTCCACTGACGCTTCCTAGTTTGCTCAATGAATTCCAAAATGTTTTGTGGCACTGCTGGTACTGCACATGAATAATGATGTTGGGGTGTCTCCAGATTAACTCTTTGGGTCATCACTAGCAAGCTAGGAAATATCAGAGGGTTTTAAGAATGCCAGTGGAAAGGATTAATAATTATTTCTGTGTTGAATTTCTCTCATCTTGTTCAGTGGGGCATTCTGTATATATTGTTGCGTTTAATTTCAATTTTAGACTTATAAAGAGGAGATGATGTGGAGTGTGTGAAATTAATGAGTAAGAAAGTGCATTGCTATGGAGAATTTTTCCATCAATATAGATATGTGGCTTTGCTGCAGTATAATTAACTGTAACCATAGATCTCTCTAAACAGTTTCCTTTGCTTTGTTCAGAAATGGAACTCGTTCTAACATCTAATGAAATTACAGAGTAAATTTATTCTTTAAGCAACAAACCACTGTTTGTCTGGTGTGGGTTGCATTCTCCTTAAATAGTGCCATGTGTGGGACATGAATGAAATGCAACCAAGCCTTCCAATCTCTACAAGGGCGTGTTGGCTCTCTTGGATTTCTTCTGGCTTTATAGGCAGCATGACCCTTGTTGTTTCTGTGTAGTGCATGTGAGTTAGAGGGAAGCAACTGTATCTGTATCTGTTACATATACAAAACAATTGGCACAATGGTATAGAAAGAATTTAGTGTAGTTCAAGCCCCAAAGGTAACTGTCAAAAATAATATCTTGATATAATTTATAAAAAGTTATGTCTTTTCCAAAACCGACTGTTTGCTGTCACACATTTAATTTCTGTTTTTATTATTATACTTGTGTTCCCCGGGGTTCTTTCAACCCAAAGCTCTTGGTAACTTACTCTGTGCGAGGTTGTGTCAGGAAACAAATCGGGGGAGACACCGCCGTCCGACCGATAGATGGCTAGCATAAACAGGACAACACGAGTGTTTTCACTTAAAGCTAAACTTTACTTAGTCTCAAGCACTTACATATGTCCGCAACAGGTTAGTAAAACACCCCCAATCCTCGATAATTACCAAAGCTGAGTGTGGCTCTCGAGTGGCACAGCGGTAGCCTGTCTGGATTGTCCCAAATCTGTAGTGAGGAAAGGACTGATGGCTAATTTATAATCTGATCTATTAGAAATGTCTGCCTTTTAATCAGCGAATACCTGTATCCCATACCACCTAAATACCTGGAAAAAATGTTGAACTCCAACCTAAGTTCTCATGCAGAGATATAATGTGCACCAGAATAGAAACTGATGTAAAACTCTTTGCAGCAATATGTTTGTTACATTTGTGAATGAGCCCAGATTGCATAGTTGGAATATTCTGATGGTGGGACCAGTCAGAAAACCAGAAATAATTCATACATTTTTTAAAATAAAACAAGTAGGGGTAATACCATTATGCCTTCTTCTGTCTCCTTGTGGAAACACGATTATGGGACAAACTTTTGAGCAGGGGGAAACAAAATATTATACCAAAGAATACCGCTTCATTTGTCTGATATGACTGTTTACATATCTCCATAAATGTGCATAGCAATTTGCAGTAGCTAAGTAACTATAACTAAATGCAAAGAATGAAACGTAAGCCTTGAAGAGCGAGCTTGCACTCTGAAGATAACAATAGATGCAACATAGGGCTTGTCTACACTGTGATGTCGACGAAATTTTGTCTTTCACGGTGTCATAAATATAAAGGGAAGGGTAACCACCTTTCTGCATACAGTGCTATAAAATCCCTCCTGGCCAGAGGCAAAACCCTTTCACCTGTAAAGGGTTAAGAAGCTAAGATAACATCACTGGCACCTGACCAAAATGACCAATGAGGAGATAAGATACTTTCAAAGCTGCAGGGGGGGGGGGGG
Source organism: Chelonia mydas (assembly GCF_015237465.2). Lineage (NCBI taxonomy): Eukaryota > Metazoa > Chordata > Testudines > Cheloniidae > Chelonia > Chelonia mydas. Next base: position 17,780,548 of record NC_057853.1, on the reverse strand, counting down.
AATAAAGGGTTAGACTGTCTGTGTGATGCTGTTGCCGGGAACAGATCAGGAATGCAGCCTCATAACTCCTTAAATTAGTAAGTAATCTAGCTAGAAATGAGTTAGATTTCGTTTTGTTTAATGGCTGGTAAAATAAGCTGTGCTGGATGGAATGGATATTCCTATTTTTGTGTCTTTTTGTAACTTAAGGTTTTGCCTAGAGGGATTCTCTATGTTTTGAATCTGATTACCCTGTAAGGTATTTACCATCCTGATTTTACAGAGGTGATTCTTTTACCTTTTCTTTAATTAAAATTCTTCTTTTAAGAACCTGATTGCTTTTTCATTGTTCTTAAGATCCAAGGATTTGGGTCTGTGTTCACCTGTACAAATTGGTGAGGATTTTTATCAAGCATTCCCCTGGAAAGGGGTGTAGGGCTTGGGGGGATATTTTGGAGGAAGACGTCTCCAAGTGGGCTCTTTTCCTGTTCTTTGTTTAACGTGCTTGGTGGTGGCAGCATACTTCTCAAAGACAAGGCAAAGTTTGTACCTTGGGGAAGTTTTTAACCTAAGCTGGTAAGAATAAGCTTAGGGGGTCTTTCATGTGGGTCCCCACATCTGTACCCTAGAGTTCAGAGTGGGGAAGGGACCTTGACACATGGGTTCTTAAAAAAGCCGACCCCACCCCGCGAAAGACAAAAGTTTTGTTGCTGCAAGTGGCAGTGTGAATCTGGCTTTGTCGGCAGGAGCACTCTGCTACTAAGCTAACGCCGCTCGTGGGCTGGAAGTATTTTGTCAGCATAAGCGCTGACAAAATACCTACAGAGAGCGTTTACACATGCTGACTTTTCGTGACAAGGCTGTGTTGACACAGCCTTGTCGCTAAAAGCTGCTTAGTATAGACAAGCCCATAGCGATTTGGATCTATATAGTTGGGGCTACGGTGATGGTACTGTATGATTCTGTTGGATTTTCAGATGCTTTTAGTAGGACAGGGAAAGTTCACGCACAATAGGGAGACTGTTCTAAGATGAATGGGCTGCCTGGAGGAAGGAGGGCATGGATGGGAACGGATAAATGAGATCGGGAAGTAACTTAGGTGGGTTAGGGAGTAGACAGAGATAAAGACAAGGGGTTGGAATTAAAATTTCTGAAAGTGAGGAGAAGCTTTAACATATTGTGGAATTAAAAAGGGAAGCCAGTACAATGATTGGAGACAGTGTGATATAGTTAGAGATGAATGATGTTGGCAGCTGTGTTAATCCCTGTAGTAGCTTAAATGGAAGAGAGGCTACTTTTTTATTGTTGCTTTTTAGAATTGATTTATAATGGCTATCAGTGTAGTTTAAACCAGCTTTAATTTAACGACCAAATTTATCATTGGTGGTAGTGGGTTACAACTCGCTCTGAAGTGGGAGCAATACTGAATGTGGCCTAATATCTTGTCTTGCTGACAGTTCAGGGCAACACAACACATAGCAAAACTTCTATTTTCATGCATACTTTTCATTCAGACTGACCCTGACCCTGACCCTGTATCTGCAAAAAGAACAGGAGTACTTGTGGCACCTTAGAGACGGTCAGCTTTCATTTAAAACAAACAAACACAAAAATGGTAAGTGAAAACCCGAAGGAAAAGTCTTTTGTATGATGCTGTGGGGGAACAGATTCTCAGTGTACGGTAATGTGCTTAGGAGAGAGGAGCAGGCAATGGCAGTAAAGAGGTAGTCATTCCTTAAAGAAAACACAATTATAAATTGGTTTGTTTACAAAACAACAAATGTGAAGGTGAAAATCCTTTATCTGTCTGCCATAAATCCACAACAGAATTATGGCTCTTTATTTAACTGTGGCATATATATTAATTTTTTGTGTAATGTAATTCCAGTATGCAAAGTTTTTAAAAAGGCAGTTTTTTGAATTGCTTCTGAATAATTATTTTAAGGGACTATGAAATGACTTTCTAGGAATATGATATTGCTCGGAAGAAACTGTAATCCCTGTTACTCAAGAGAAAGTTTGTGTATTCCTGAGCTGCATATACCATATTTTACATATTGAGAGACAGCTTTGCCTTCAGTTTAAGGTTACTGTTATGTATACATAACAAAATGCAAACAGTTTTAAAGGGAAAGTAGGTAGAGATATATACACATGTAATAATTCCTAGTCACTGATATGTACACCTACAAAGTAGCCTATTAAAAAGCATATGCTTTTTCCTCCTGAACAGCTATACTAGATTACTCAGCATGTTTATCAGGAAATCATGAGCCATAGCAGGTTTCTATCTTTTGTATGTAGTCACAAATTTTTTAATCTTGGTCACCTAGTGAAGGTAACTATATATATGTATATGTATATTTAGAAGCCGTATGTCACTGGTAGCAACAAATGAATGGTGCGCTTTTAATTCTACAAAACGCTGGCTAGTGATCCTATAGAAGAAATACACACGTTAGATTTGGGAGCAGTAGTTGTTGTTGTTATTATTTAATATTTTATGTTGCCATAATTGCTAGAGGCCCAAAGCAGAATTGGCACACCAGTGTAGTAAGGCATTGTATGAACACATACCTGCCCTGAATAGTTTACAAAATGTGTTACTTAAGAACATTTGTACTTGGGTTTTCTATACATCATTCCACTGTTATATTTTAAAGCACTCTCTTCCCTATGCTATTAATCACAGAGGAAAATGTTTTGTATGTATAATCTTTTTAGATGTAATGCTTACAATAACTTTAGATTTGGGTAGTGGGTTAGCATTGTGTTTAGCACCCCCATGTAATAAATGTAATTTCAATCTGTAAAATGAAAACAAACAAAAAAAACCACCCATACCCCAGTAGAACCTCACTGGTGACTGGAAATCCTTTGCAAACTACTGAATTTTTCATATTCAGTTTTTAGTCCTGCAAAGAGATCCACCAACATGGATTCATATGCCTGCACAGAGATCTATGGAAGTAAGGGAAGATCCTGCCTATTGAAGTAGATGAGACTCTGTGTGGGGGCTGGATTAGCATTAGGGTTTTAGAGAGTAGGTCATGAGCGAAACAATTCTACAAGTTTCCTTGAAGGGTCAACGGTGAATAGAATGTTGGGAAGAGATATAAGTGCAGAAGGTTATGGCCTTCTTTTAAACTGTGAAGTAAGGCTTTTAAACTTCCCCCTTTATGGATCCTGTTTATGTTCTGTTGTTTATCATCTTAGAGGGCAGATCTGTGTTGGTTACTAGGGGAGGAAGAACAGGAAAAGCAAAGTATAAGCTCCAGAGAGAGGGGGAGGTAAGCATTTTGGGGAAACCCATGTGCTGGAAATATTTATTTTCTCCTTAAATTTCACACATGTCCACCTGTACTTTCAAACAGGATCATCTTGTGTTTATGCACCTCATGGTTTTGTGCATGCATGTTTTAAAATATTGTATAAAACATATGCAATATTTTATGGTTTGCAATAATTAATAATTATTATTTGCAATTAAGTTATTTTATGGTTTGCAGTTATTTTCGCACTTCATTTGAAAATTTGTTTAGTAAGTTTAGTTAATTGTAGATTCGTTCAATTAAAGAAATATAGATGCTGTCGTGTAACTTATTTACTAAAGGAACAAAACTAAACTTAAATTTCTTGGACCTTGATTTTACGTAGTAACTTTTACATTGTAGAAGTTTCCTGGTGAAATGAAGTATGGTTTTTGTTTTCCTATTTGAAGAATGCAAGTACTGGGGAATGGCTGATTCCGTCTATAATCTTTTATCACCGTAGATTTGCTGTAAAACAAGAAAATATTAAAAAACAAAACAAAAAACCACTGCCCTTTGAGAATGCCATGAAATTTTTGTTTTGTAACAGTGTATTAAATAGTTGTGTGTTTTGCATTATTACTGGCCATTTCCTTGTCCCCCAAAATAAATCTACATAAACGGAATTCCATGCTACGTAGTGTCTTCTGGATAATGTTAACCAGTAATGAATAACACAAGCGCTTTCTATAAAAAAAGCGCCATTTACAGTTGGCTCTGCCAACTGCACTGTACATATCCTTTTTATTACTTTAACTTTAATTATCATACTGTACATCAAGAATAAATATTTGTAGGTAGTAATTGTTATAAGAAATCTAAACAAATATATATTCAGTTACAATACATAAACTTTCTCTTTCAGAATTTGATGTTTTAGCCTAGACTGCTATATTGCTACAAAACAACTGTGATCTAATAACCAGATGAGTACTGTAAGGTTTGATTGTGTTTTTTGGATGCATCAAATTATTTTCCATTTGCTTTGCAAACCAGCATTGTGGCTTTTTTCCCCACTCTTAGTCTCTAGTTAGTGGTACAACTGATACGGTAAAGTTTGAAAATTACTTTCCATTATAACCTCCATTGTCACAAGCTCATAATTTTCAGAAACTTTCCCCGGGAAGCGGGTGGGTGAGAGAGAGGTGTTTTTTTTGTTTTTTTTTTTAAATGCTTTGGCCTTTTCTTGATGGTGACTTTTTTTAAAGTTTGAGCAAAATCCCACCAACTGGGGTTTATTTGAGTTATTGGAAACAGATCATTATTTCCTCATTTTAATAAACAAAAATGGTGACCCAGGTTTTCATGAAGGCAGCTACATAAAAATGGATGAAGTCTGAAACACTGTCCTTACTGAAGAGTAGTACTGCTTGGTTTAGTTTCCATGCACCTCACCCACATGAAGTTAGGATTACTCAGGAAGTGAATTTCCCTCTTGAAGATGGCAAAGAGTTAACGTTTTGCATTCAGCATATTAACTTTCAAGTGTCTTAACATTTGAGTGCTTTCACTTGATCTCCACTCATCACTGTTGTACAGTATGCTTATGTGGTAAGCTGCTAGTGTTATAGTTTGTTTTAAATGTAGGCAAACTAAGGGCTAGTCTACACTGGCAATGTTTAATGTGGCTTGTGTAGTCGCGACAGAATGCTGGGGGAGAGCTCTCCCAGCGCTTTAAAAAAACCCACCTCCATGAGGGACGTAGCTCCCAGCGCTGGTGCACTGTCTACACAGGTGCTTTGCAGCGCTGAAACTTGCTGCGCTGAGAGGGGTGTTTTTTCACACCCCTGAACGAGAAGTTTGCAGGGTTGTAGTGTGCCATTGTAGACAAGCCCTTAGGCTTGGTCTACACTACAGAGTTAAGTTGACATAAGGCATCTTAAGTCGACCTAATTATGTCAGTGTCTACACTAGAATGCTGCTTCTGCCGAAGTAAGTGGCCTGCTACAGTGATATCATAATTCCACCTCTATGAAAAGCCTAGTGCTTATGTTGGCGTAGCTATAGTGATGCAGTGTCCCTGTAGACACTGCGTTACTTACATGGCTGTTTACTGTCACTTTGTCAGCAACAGGGCTCACAGCTGGAGCTGTGAAATAGACAAGAATGTCTATTTCCGTTAGGTTCCCTGCTGTGAAACTGTGTGGGGCTCACAGCTGGCCCCACTCACCCCACCCCCATACTCCTGGGTTACAGCCTGAGGTGTGAGCTTGGCACAGGGCTCAATTTCTACTCCTGGGAGAATTCTGCATCACTGCACGTGTACAGAATTCGCAGATTTCTTTGCTTCTCCACAGAAAAATGACTTTCTGATGCGGATGCAATGGGAAGCCAAAAAGTGGTCACGTGCCCCTCCCCAGCAGCACAGGCATGTGGTTTTGGGCACCCAGAGTGGCTGGTGGAGAGGTAAATCACTGTGGCGGGGTTGGGGATGGCTGGTCGGTATTGGGCCAGACCCCCCGTCCCCCCATCCGCCCAACCCCCATGCATCTGGACCCCTCAAACCCAGACACCCCCTTCCCCCTCCCGGCCGAGCCTCACCCACCGCTACCAGTCCTGATGGGTGGGGGTGGAGCGGGAGTGCACTTCTCCTGCACAGAGCAGCCAGGGCTGGGTAAGACCACCCCAGAAACCTGCCCCAGGTCCTCACTCCCCACCCTGCTTCCTGCCCCTCAGCCATGGGGGAGAGGGGTCACTATATGGGGAGCTGCTCCCCCACCTACCCAAGCCCCATGCATCCGGATGCCCCCAGGGCTCCCCCCCGAGAGCCGCACACACTTGAACCCCCACCCTGACAAGGCCTGCCCCCTGTGTACCTGGACCTCTCCCGGTAAGCCCCCCACCCCCAGGACCCCCCCCCGCTGAACTCCATCTCTCCATACAGACCCCCCACCTGGCTGTAGGTCTATCTAAATTAAGTTGATCTAATTTTGTAGTGTAGACAAGTCCTTAGACGCAGACAGGTTAAGTCACTTGTTTAAGATCACACAAAGAGGCAGTGGCAGAAATGAAAATAGAACCCTGAAGCCCTGATTCTTCTTCTGTAACCACTTGACTATACTGTGTTTGAGAATATAATTACCAGTATTCTAATAAACATGGTAATTTTTATTCAGTGTATAGTGTAAAAAAATATACTTTTGTGTCTGAATAATGTCAAACAGGAAAATGTTCTAGGTAGGCTTGGCAGAATTCAATTTTTCTATAATTCTGATGGATAATATCAATATTTTATTAAGTATTTTAAAACATTTTTATCAATATTAAATTTTCACAATTGCACAAAATTATGGGGTTTAATCATTTTTTCTATTGATTTTGAATGTTTGCAGTTGCAGGAAACTATGAGGCCGGTCACAGTTATTTAATGACAGAAGATCTTGAAGTTGAAAAGGTTTCATAACCATTTAAAGCACACATTGTCAACATCACATGTCAAAACATACAAAGTAAATATCATTTCATCAACAAACCAGTCCTATTTTTGCTATTCATTCGCTAGTCCATTTGTAACCAGCCTAATTCAAAAACTAAGTAAAAAATAACTGAATTTTGACTCTGATAAATTCTCAGGCAGCATTTTTCTTTCTTTGCCTGTCTGTAAAGTTTGATTATCATCTATCGAAATATTTTTTCATTGGTTTGTGTGTATATTGTGAAATTGATATTTTCCGATATTTATCTATTAAAAATCTAATCCTTCCAAGCCTAGTTTTAGGCCAGCATTTTCATAAACAGGAGCCTAAAGTTAGTCATCCAGATTGGAACTGTGCTTTTCAAAATTAGGTAACTTATTTAGGAGTCTAAGGAATTGGAAGTCTAACTTTAGATTCCTGATGTTGAAAATCTTGGCCTTACTTCCCAGTTCATAAAACACTTTCAGGATTATATAACCTAGTATTTGATGTATGCACCAAAATGTATGAGGTACCTTACAGAAACAAGTACATACAGGGCTCTTTACAGAACAGTAATTGAGAGAACTCAGTTTGACATATCCAGCACTCATGGGGGTTTTTCATTTTGTTCATTATTTTATGAAATTACTGACTAAGAGTAAAATATTTTAAAGCTTGTAAATGATTTAGGAGCCTAAGTCCCACTGACTTTCAGTTGTATATAAGCATATGAATTGCTAAATCCATTTTAAAAATGGGACTTGTAAACTTCATCCTAATTTTAAAACTGAGTTTGATTACAGCAAGCTTCCTTTAATTATGGAGGCTCAGTAGTGACTCCATCTTTAAGGTGTGTGAGATTTGCCCTTAAATTAGGATTAAAACTCCCAATTGACAATTTCATTATTGAATTTTAGTCTCCAGATTTAACAGAACTCCTCAGAGGACAATTGTATTTATTATAATATTTTTACTAACTTTTTTTAAAGAAATATTAAAAATGATCTCCCTTGAATTGACAGAAAATGGTGGCAGGTGGAAGAAGGATGCAGTATCTAAGGTTAAGACAGAGAATTCAGAGAGGACAAGGAGGAGCACAGGAGTGGAGGGATGGGTTCATGGAAGTGGGTTTTTTACTGGTGTAGGGTTTGTTGTGGCAAAAACAACATAAAAAGAAACCAGTTCTGATCAGGCTTCAGTAGCATGTTTACATAAGACCCACTAAACGTAGGTGCTGCAGTACACACAGTTCTGTATTACAGCTCCAGGGTTCTGGGCAAAAGCTTATGCTCTAATAAATTTGTTAGTCTCTAAGGTGCCACAAGTACTCCTGTTCTTTCTGTTCTAAGGGTGATTTTCACATATAGATTCCCATAGTAGTAATGAATACTTCCACATGTACTTTAAGTAGCAGCCCATAAATGATGCAGTGCTACCTTTACCAAGTTTTGACTTAGTGTGCTGCTTATAAAGCTGGAATATTAAATCCCAGGAAGCATTAAATCATCCTCAACTATAGCAATGCTGCTGGGGCCATTGTGAAATAAGGAAAGCTGAACTACTGTGTGCCAAATTCCTGGATTTTGGCTTAAGCCAGGTTCTTTCCAGTTTTTATTCCTATGTAATTTAAGGTTTTTTATTCTCTGACCAAACCCTGAACACTTAGTTGTCTCATAAAAGTATCTGTTTTTATAAATGCAAATAGTTTTCTGGTGGCTCTGCAGATATATTTGGGCATAGAGATAAATTAGTAATGCATATGGCACAATAAATTACACAAAGTACTGCATAGCTCTAGTTATGTCTACAGTGTTAATGAGCCCAATTGTGCCTAATGATAATCTATAGATGTGCCTAATTTAATTCTTACAGTAATATGTGATCTTTCTTTGGACGATGGGTTTTGCATTGACACGCATAGGTAGTTTTGTTTTGCATTTGGATGTAATGCTTGGAGCTAAAAAGAATATAAACAGCATGTTTCATAATTTAAACTTTCAGTTAAATATGTGCTATAAAATGGAGACTTTTTGTACAAATATATGTCTAGATAGCATAGAAAATTGAATATGTTGGCACAATGAGAGAGAGATTGAAAATGAATTTCATACCGGGAGAAAGTAAGAGATTAATGGCCTGGGACTGGCTAGGAGCCATCTGAAAGCAAGCACTGTGTAACCTTCAAGGCAGCTCTGCCAGGGCCCATAGCTCTTGACCTTGTGTTCTATTCCTGAGTCTTGTGTGCAGACTACCAATACTACTGAACTATTGCAAATTTTGGTTTTGCAGTGTTAACAAATGTCCACTAGACTACTGGGATAAGCCTATTATATTTTGTTCTCGCTTGTGACTCAAGTCTGGATTTCAGACCGAGTGTCCTGAGGTGAAAGATTAATGCATGTAGGCCTGAATGTCATTTAGCTCTAGGACAGTTCTTTTCAGTGCTGTTTTATTCTTTATCTTAACAGCCATATTGTGGTTCTGCCATTTATAATGCTTGTTGATATTAACAGTTGCAGAAATAGTGAAAGAGCTTGAAAACAATGAGAAAACTCGGACTCAACTTGAATTTAATAAAGCTGGTGAAAATGTAAGTTTTTATTATCTCTGTACCAAAAGAGTTATGAAGCATTTTTACATATTTCTTCATAAAAGGAATTCAGCGTGCTAAAATATTCAACTGGAAAACCCTTTACATCTGGTGCTAAATCCGACCCAACTCAATCCTTCTGAGCAGGGAGAGGGAATCATGGTGATGGTGATACTTCTAACAGGAGAGTGCTGTTGTTGGTACATGGCAGGATGGCTTGGGGGAGGAAGAGGTTGAGCAGAATGCATGGTGCCAAGACACTACGATGCTTTTAAATTTAAACCAACCATTAGTAGCATATTCAAGATATTTGTGTGGGTGTATTTTAAATAACTAGTGTAAAACAACTTACAATTAAAATGTGATATCACTTATTGTTAAGGGGAATACTAGTTTGTATAGTACTGATGCTTCTATGGTTGAACCACCTACATTTGAGCTTTTTATAATTGCAGTAAAAATTCCCAGGGGGGTTTTATAAAGTGAGATGAAGATACTGACCTGGCCTTGAACCAATCAGAAGACTGGAGGGAGGTTTTAAGGAAGGTCTGTTTTTGTTCTGTTTAGTCTCCTTGGCAGCTTGGCATTCTCCTGCTGCTCTTGTGAAAGTAGAGCAAAGGGGGCACTTTATACACAGCCCAGGTATATGTTAAATGTTAACAGGTAGGGCTGAGCAGAGGGGGTGGGAAAAAGCTGGACAAATGATCTCCTCCCATATAGGGTTATCATAGTCCTTATTAAAGTGTAGTACTGATTGTTTTGGTGTCTAAAGAGTGGGGGTAAAAAGGAATAATATTTTCTCTGTTTCAAAGGTAAGTTTCCTTCATGTTCTGACATTAAAGCTTGTGTTTTTAAAATGTGACTATCTTCATTTTCTTCTTCAAATGAACATTTTGTATCACTTTGCAGAGCATGACATTTACGAAGGACCAGACAGAAAAGGAAATGGATGAGATTCACACCTATTATCGTAAGTAATACAATGTATGCATTTTGCATTTTCAAAACTCCTTTGCTGTAGGCGTACATGCAAATATAAAAATAGCCTCTCTGTGCCTCAGTTCCCCATCTGTTAAAAAACAATGAGGACAGTAATATTTCTCTGTATTTGTAGGGGTGTTGAGGCATTAATATATATTCGATATTGTGAGGCTCTCAGATAGTGTGGGTGGAGGCTATATATCTTAGATAGGCAGAGCATGATCTTCCTCCCTCACCTAAGAAGATAATTAACTAATGCGTCCAGTACAGTTTCTGTACCATAGCCAGGCCTAAACCCAAACTGACAGGGCTCAAGAATTCTTGAAATTGAAGGATTCCGTTGCAGTTATCTTAGTACTACATTCCCAATAACCTACTTCAAAAAGGGAAGATTCAGTATGCAGTAATTAGACAGTTTGTCCCCAGCAGCAGTTGGTGTGTTGAGCAAGTTGGTGTGTTGAAAAATCTTTTCTTTGAGACCATGGCACCTAAATAAAGGGTAAGTTTTTATTAGTGAGGGTAATTAACTATTGGAACAATTTACCAAGGGTCCTGGTGGATTCTCCTTCACTGGTCATTTTAAAATCAAGATTGAATGTTTTTTCTAAAAGAGATGTTCAAGGAATTTTGGAGAGGATGTTCTTATGGCCTGTGTTACACAGGAGGTCACACTAGGTTATCACAATGGTCCCTTCTGCCCTGGGAATCTATGAACCTGTCCTTCCAGAAGGGAAATGTTCAATTCCATTAACAAGACCAATGACTGACTAGATTTTCCAAGCAAGAGGATGGGTTTCTTGCTATTTAAAAATTTATTATGTTGTGTGCATTTTATTCCTTGTATGATCTGATTCTGCAAGTTCCTAGCATCTCCTAAGAGAGGGAATTTGGAGCTCTTGGTACCATTTGGGATTCACCCTTATTGGTTGGGTTGCATCCTTGCATTCAGATAGCTGGACCTGCATCCTGTTTTCCAAGAACTTGCTGCAGAAATTGCATTCAGTATATTGATTTCCCTGTTACTCTTTGTGTATTTGCTGGGTTATATGTATATAAGTAGAACATTCACAGTCCTTAGCTCTTGAATTTTAACTTTGCTGTTCTTGGATTTTTTCCTCTCCTGTTTACCCCAGTCATTTCACTTCATCGGCAGTCTGCTTGGAAACTAAAGCAATCTCAACAGTGAGCCATATCCCACCAATACAATTTTCCACCTTTTACAGGAGCATTACATTTTAATGTCTCCCATTTTAAGCATGGAGAAGCTATGCAATGAAGGGACAGTTTGTCCTGGTTATATTTAAAGGATCCATTTAAAACTGTAATGTGGCCATATTTCCTGTTTCAACCTATCTTTCCTCCAATGCCTTAGGGCCAAACTAATCTCTAGTCTAGAATAATACAACTCTGCATTTACTAGATACAATTCTGACGACATTTGTAAGGTTGCAACCACTTATGCCAGCCCTGAATTTGGGCTTAAATCGTAGGCAAACCTTCTCTTTTACTTTTAACAGTTTTATTTCAGGTGTATTTATATCACTGCATACACATTGTTGTTGGTTTTAGATCTTAAGCAGTTTCATTTAAGTCAAAGCAATTCATTAATAATACTTCTGCTTCCATGCAAAAATCTCTACTAATACAATTCAGGGGGACAGAAATGCAGAAATTCTGATTTTTAAGCTTAATGGCCTTTAAAGGGTATGCTTTCCTAATTCTGACAAGTGTCTAGTAGCTCTTTAAGGGACTGATCCAAAATCCATTTAAGTAATGTATTTGAACAAAGGATCATAGGCTGCTGAGGACAAGTCTCAAAATGTACACAGACTTAGATTCCAATCCTGCAAAGTTAGAGGACATTTCAGAATTTAAAAGACTTTCATTAGGTATGTTTTGTCTGTAATGTGGAAGTGCTTTAGGGTTTTAATATATAGCATGGAACACTTTCGTCCTTTTAATTTAGTACATTTGCCTCCAAAGGTTCCAAATTCATAGCTGAATTCATGTTCATTCTCTGGATTCCTGCTGGCATGAGTTCCATAACATTCTAAAATATTCCATATGCGGTATTATTTCTTTTGTTGTATTCTTCAGTATGAAACTTGCGACAAGGTGGTATTTTCTTCAACAATGTCTTTAAAAGGCTCAAAGTAGCCAGAAGCAAGACCCATTTTCTTCTGTTGAGTACAGTTTGCCATACTTTCAGCAAATGGTGAAGTACGCAATTTCCTCTTCAGGTGTATGTGAAGTGTTTTTGAATGACAAATGAATATTTTTTGTCTCAGTAATCTGAATGAGTGTTTGTATGCGTGCTGCTGAAGGCCACTTGAGCTGCTACGAGAATCCGTACCTTTAAAAATAAAAAAAAATAAAGGTGATTTTTTGAGTGTGTGTCAGAGTGGATCCCACTGTAAGTGTGCCTGCGCCTCATGTACACAACCTTAGGGCTTGGCTACAGTTGCAGCTGTAGAGTGCTTTGCGTTAAACCAGCCTTCGTACAGCGCAGTAGGGAAAGCACTCCAGTCTGTCCACACTGACAGCTGAAAGCGCACTGGCATTGCCACATTTGCAGCACTTGCAGCCGCATTGGGAGCAGTGCATTATGGGCAGCTATCTCAGCATTCAGGTGGTTGCAACGTGCTTCCCAAATGGGGAGAGGCTGGGGTGGAGTGTGTTGTGTGTATGTGGTGGGAGAGAGTGGGCTTTTGGGGTGCTGAGAGTGTGTCAGCACGCTGCTTTGTAAGTACAGACCCCCCACTCCCTCCCCCGCCCCTCTCTCTCTCACTCAAAGCAAACATTAGCTGTTTGTTTTTTTCTCGGAGCTGGTAAGCAGCCGGCACTCCAAAATGGAGCTTTGAAAGGGCAACTTCCGCATTCCTGCCGGAGTTCACAACAAATACAAGAAGGGCCACTTCAGTTAATGGGATTATGGGATGTTTTTGGGAGGCAATCAGAGCACTGTAACGTAACTCCTCGTTCACACTGACACTGTAACGTCTCACCCAATATGCAGCAAACCTTATCCCTCTCGGGAAGGTGGAGTACCAGCAGAGCTCTAGCCAGGGAGTCAGAGCGCTCTGCGTGCCTTGCCAGTGTGGGTGGGGAGTGAGTTAGAGCGCTCTGGGCGGCTTTATTGTGGTATAACGTGCAAGTGTAGCCAAGGCCTTAGAATCTTTTGAATAGCTGTGTCTATCGGGGTGGCAAATTCTCGGCAAATTCTCCATTTGCCACTCCTCCTTGCACCCCAGAAATTGAGGGACATGAGGCTCCAGCTGCACTTCTTGCCCTGCCATTAGTAGGGGCAAAGCAAGCCCAGATGTTCCAGCTGCCCTCTCCATGCAAAGACTCATCTTTTTCTCTGAACGAGGCAGTTGCACCAACCCTATCCTTCCTCTGGAATACTTTAGAGCCTTCCAGGAGCTTCACCAGGACAGCAGACACCTTGGAAATTGAGATGAGAGTAATCCAAGAGAACATACACAAGATGTTCAACATCTTGAGCTCCTCAGTGCCCACAAGGATTGCTGTACCAGTTAACGAGGGCAAATTGGAGACTGTGAAGGATCACTGGCACATGTTGGCCTTACTTCTGATTTTGAAGCAACTACAGAAACATTACCAAGTCCTGCCTGAGGGCTTTGAACAGTTCTCACATCCCACACCAGGATTTCTCGTCCTCTCAGTGATTCAGGGCAGAAAACAGAACCAAAGATCAACTAAAGCAGGGGTTCTCAAACTGGGGGTCGGGACTCCTCAGGGGGTCGCGAGGTTATTATATGGTGGTGGTGGGGGGTTTGCGAGCTGTCAGCCTCCATCTGAAACCCCGCTTTGCATCCAGCATTTATAATGGTGTTAAATATATTTTTAAAATATTTTAAATTTATAAGGGGGGTTGCACTCAGAGGCTTGCTATGTGAAAGGGGTCACCAGTACAAAAGTTTCAGAACCACTGAACTAAAGGGACCCCAAAGAATAAGGATCTCAAGAGGCTGGATCTTTTTTGGGGGGGGGGGCAAGGTCGACTCAGCTTCCCTGCAAGTTAGAACCACTCATTACCAAGCTCTGTTTTGCAAAATAGAGCTTCCTGATATCGGAGCGGGTGACCCTCTCTTCCTGTTGAGGCTCCCACAAGACTGCTGGGAAGAACTCAAAACCCCATCAAAGAAGGGCAAGTAGTAGCCAGAACATTGCACTTCAGCCTGATTCCCAGAGGCAGCAGGTTTGAAGAGACGGTTGTGAGCCACACTGAAACCAAGATTCTGTAGCCAATCTTCGGAAATTGCCTCATCCCCTTCCCTTGACCAGGGATCACAGCTGACATATGGGTGATAGACATAGTCACTTATGGCTACCCCATCCAATTCTTCTCTTTACTTCCTACCTGCCCTGTTCACTGACTCTTTGGGGTATCTTCGCACAAGTGCCAGTTGAAAAAAAAAGGTTTCAGAGTAACAGCCGTGTTAGTCTGTATTCGCAAAAAGAAAAGGAGTACTTGTGGCACCTTAGAGACTAACCAATTTATTTGAGCATAAGCTTTCATGAGCTACAGCTCACTTCATTGGATGCATACTGTGGAAACTGCAGAAGACATTATATACACAGAGACCATGAAACAATACCTCCTCCCATCCCACTCTCCTGCTGGTAATAGCTTATCCAAAGTGATCACTCTCCTTACAATGTGTATGATAATCAAGTTGGGCCATTTCCAGCGCAAATCCAGGTTTTCTCACCCTCCGCCCCGCCACACACAAACTCACTCTCCTGCTGGTAATAGCCCGTCCAAAGTGACCACTCTCTTTACAATGTGTATGATGATCAAGGTGGGCCATTTCCTGCACAAATCCAGGTTTCCCCCCCCCACCCCCCCAAAAACACACACACACACAAACTCACTCTCCTGCTGGTAATAGCTTATCCAAGGTGACCACTCTCCCTACAATGTGCATGATAATCAAGGTGGGCCATTTCCAGCACAAATCCAGGTTTTCTCACACACACCCCCCCCCCCCCCCCCCCCCCCCGCCCCAACACACACACAAACTCACTCTCCTGCTGGTAAAAGCTCATCCAAAGTGACCACTCTCCATACAATGTGCATGATAATCAAGGTGGGCCATTTCCAGCATAAATCCAAGTTTAACTAGAACGTCTGGGGGGCGGGGGTAGGAAAAAACAAGGGGAAATAGGCTACCTTGCATAATGACTTAGCCACTCCCAGTCTCTATTTAAGCCTAAATTAATAGTATCCAATTTGCAAATGAATTCCAATTCAGCAGTTTCTCGCTGGAGTCTGGATTTGAAGTTTTTTTTGTTGTAAGATAGCGACCTTCATGTCTGTAATTGCGTGACCAGAGAGATTGAAGTGTTCTCCTACTGGTTTATGAATGTTATAATTCTTGACATCTGATTTGTGTCCATTTATTCTTTTACGTAGAGACTGTCCAGTTTGACCAATGTACATGGCAGAGGGGCATTGCTGGCACATCTTGGCATATATCACATTGGTGGATGTGCAGGTGAACGAGCCTCTGATAGTGTGGCTGATGTTATTAGGCCCTGTGATGGTGTCCCCTGAATAGATAGCAGGAGAGTGAGTTTGTGGGGGGGGGGGGGCGGCGGAGGGTGAGAAAACCTGGATTTGTGCTGGAGATGGCCCAACTTGATTATCATACACATTGTAAGGAGAGTGATCACTTTGGATAAGCTATTACCAGCAGGAGAGTGGGATGGGAGGAGGTATTGTTTCATGTTCTCTGTGTATATAATGTCTTCTGCAGTTTCCACAGTATGCATCCGATGAAGTGAGCTGTAGCTCATGAAAGCTTATGCTCAAATAAATTGGTTAGTCTCTAAGGTGCCACAAGTACTCCTTTTCTTTTTGAAAAAAAAAAAAGTGGCTTCATTGCTCTGTTTAGGAGCCATAGAAAAAGTTTTGTGAGATTACAGGCACAGATATTTCTACTCCTGATCTTTCTACATTCTGAAGAAGAAAAGGGGAGAGGTCTTTGTCCTATCCTAGACCTGAGGAGACTGAATACATACATATGCTGCCTCAGCTTCAGAATGGTAACACTTGCCTCCATCATTCCAGCTCTTCAGACTCACGACTGGTTTGTGTCTGTAGACTTGCAGGGTATGTACTTCCACATCACCATCCATCCAGCCCACAGGAAGTACCTCAGATTTACAGGGAGACAGAATCATTACCAGTACATTTGGATTCTCTACCTCATCAAGAGACTTCACAAAGTGCCTTGCTATGGTAGCAGCACCCCAAAGGAGGATAGGCATCCACACCTATCTGTAATTAGTTGACTGATTGATCATAGGCAAATCCTGTCACAAAACACTGGCAAATTGACATTTATGAGACCTTGGAAGTGTAAGGTATTTAAATTACTATATTTGAAGTACCAGACAGGCATGGACTTTTGGGACAATGTGTTAAGTGGGTTTTCTGGGGAGTAACTAATGCAAATTCTGCAACCCTGGTTATTAAAAACCCTCGCCTTTTGGACCTGCACTCTGAGGATACTGATGATTATTTGTTCCCAGAGACTGGATAGTAAAAGCCCTTGCTGTATAAAGAATCAGCCGAACTTTCCAGTTGGGGTCTGGAACGTGACCTAAAAACTGACATGAGTTTGTAACCAAAGGGAGGAAAAATCCCCTTTCTGGGGTCTGAAATACTGGGGTTGGAGTTAAGGGTGACCTCTGGTAAGCTTTTAGTATGTATGTAAATTTTTATTATTTTTGTTTTCTCCGTAATGCTTTTGCATTAAGAATTAAATGCCATTTGCTTTATGAAGGCTGGTATACACTGTTGTAGCTCCTGGAGAAAGAGTTAATCACAGGTGCTGGACCCTGGTTAGAACTGGTGGAGAGAACAGTGAGGTGTAGTGAGACTGCAAACCTAAATCCAGTCTGAAGGGAGATAGACATGGGTCTCTGCCCCAAGAGAGATGGCAGCTGGGAAGCCTAAAACCTTAAGTGGGTGCCCCCAAGGAAGATCGGCTGTGTGTGTGGGGGGGGGGGGGGGGGGAGAGGGGGGATTCCAAAGGTGCCGTTAACTCTGAAACTGTGGCAGTAGTCTTTCTCTGTTTACCCAACTGGGCCTCTGGGTGATCTACAAGAAATTGTCTTTCTTTCCATTCCCGATGACAGAATTCATAGGAGCCAGGGTAGAGTCCAAAACAGCAAGAGTGTACTTACCTCAGGACGGGTTTGTCTCACTAAGGTAATTATAAACAGGGTGATAGCATGTCCTATTATGATGTTACGGACCTGCTTAAATTATTAGGCCACATATCAGTGGGTGCATCTGTGACAGCACTTGATAGACTTCACTTGAGGCCTCTACAACTTTGGCTTGGGTCCATCTGCTCCCCCACCAGGCATAGGCTGAGCAAGAAAGTAATAATTCTGGCTTTTGTCTTCAAGGCATTGACCTGGGGGCTACACCTTAACAGTGTCCAGAAAGGGGAATCACTCAAAATCCCATCCCCTTCTAGAGCATTGGCTATGGATGTGTCTGGAACAGGCTTGGTGTGGGGGGGAGTTTGGTTGGCCTGGGTACCCTACTGCAGGTAAAAGGGACATGGTCCCTAGGAGACAGGAGATTACATATAAATGTCCTGGAACTGATATCCATCATACTGGTGTGTATGGTGTTCCTCCCAGTCCTATGGCCCTGACAGATACTGTCAGCTCAGAAGCCAGTGATGTGCTACATAAACAAGAATGGGGCCAGACCTCCTTCCCTGACCCAGTAAAGAGGCAATTGAACTATGGATTGCTACTGCCTACACAGTATAGCCCCGATAGCCCTTCATCCTCTGGGGTCGAGCAACAACTTGGCAGATTTCCTAAGTAGAGAAACTGCCACCAACCACAAGTGGTCAAGTCCGTCCAGTTGATATTCCACCAATGGGGGAAATCTGGTGATAACCTGTTCTCTTCTGGGGGCAGCACCAAATGTCCCAACCTCTGTTCCAGAGGAGACATAAACCTTCCTTCTGCACTAGAATCAGGGAAGTTTTTATGCTTTCCTGCCAATCCTACTGATATCCAAGGTGATTGCCAAACCCAGAGACCAGGCCAAGTGCATCCTTATATCTCCCTATGGGCCAAGACATTCTGGCTGATGGACCTGCTCAGAATGTTCTTGAAACCCCCCGGATCAGGCTATCAAACTGTCGACACCTTCTGTTGAAAGATCGTGGTCAAGCGTTCTATCCATACCCAATGGTGCTTTAGTTGCTAATCTGGATGCTGGCTGGCTGAGTACTATGGGAAGAGACTGCTTTTGCACCTTTGTAATATAAGGCAGGAAGCTATTCACAAGAAAAACTTCTTCATCCAGATGGAAGAGATGCTCCAGTTGGTCTCCACCTAGTGCAGTCCCTAATACCGAAGATTCTGGATTTGTAATTGAAGAACCCTATACTCTTAGTTCAATTATAGTCTGTCTAGTGGTAATATTGGCATATACTCTGACACAGTTGTTAGTCTTCTTTCATCCAACGATATCCAAGTATCATAAGGGCCTAATGCATACATATCCACTGGTTGCCAAACCTACTCTGGAATGGGATCTCAACATCATCCTGCTTATGTTTTTATGAAGCCTTCCTTTGAGCCCCTCTTGGAGAGCTCCATTCACCATTTTGCCCTTGTAATGGTCTTTCTTGTGGCCATCACTTTGGCCATAAGAGTAAATGAGCTTAAGGCATTCATAATGGAATGGCCATATACTATGTGCCATAAAGACAAGGTGGTGTGAAAGGTTTCAGAGTGGAAGCTGTGTTAGTCTGTATCAGCAAAAACAACGAGGAGTCCTTGTGGCACGTTAGAGACTAACAAATTTATTTGGGCATAGGCTTTCGTGGGCTAAAACCCACTTCATCATCAGATGCATCTCTCTGATGAAGTGGGTTTTAGCCCATGAAAGCCTATGCCCAAATAAATTTGTTAGTTTCTAAGGTGCCACAAGGACTCCTCGTTGTTTTTCGTGGTGTGAAAGATATTCTTAAGGTGCTTTCTCAGTTCCACGTAAACCAATCTATTGTCTTATCATGGGGTCTTACCAAAACTGCATTCCATGCATGGGGAGAAGAAGCAACATACTTTGGATGCTTCCAGAGCTCTCCAATGTTACACTGACAGGACTAATTCTTTCAGGCCTGGTCTACACTACGGGGTTAGATCGAATTTAGCCACGTTAGGTCAATTTAAAAATGACTGCATCCACACAACCAACCCCGTTCTGTCGACCTAAAGGGCTCTTAAAATCAACGTCGCTACTCCTCCGCGAGGAGGGAAGTAGCGCTAAAATTGACCTTGCTGGGTCGAATTTGGGGTAGTGTGGACGCAAATCGATGGTATTGGCCTCCGGGAGCTATCCCAGAGTGCTCCATTGTGACCGCTCTGGACAGCACTTTGAACTCCGATGCACTAGCCAGGTACACAGGAAAAGCCTCGGGAAGTTTAGAATTTCATTTCCTGTTTGGTCATCATGGCGAACTCAGCAGCACAGGTGACCATGCAGTCCCCCCAGAGTCGTAGAGCATAGAATGTTTCCACGCTCCCCCTATCATCTCCGTCCCTGAGGTTATCACAGATTAGAAGGCAAAAAAAATTCACTCGCGATGACATGTTTTCCAAGCTCATGCAGTCCTCCGGCACTGATAGGGCACAGCTTAATGCATGGAGGCATTCAGTGGCAGAGGCCAGGAAAGAATTAAGTGAGCACGAAGAGCAGAGGCAGGGCTCGATGCTGAGGCTAATGGGGGAGCAAACGGACATGATGAAGCATCTGTCGGAGCTGCAGGAAAGCCAACAAGAGCACAGATACCCGCTGCATCCAATGTATAACTGCCTACCCTCCTCCTCATGTTCCATAGCCTCCTCACCCAGACGCCCAAGAACGCGGGGGCGGAGGCTCCAGGCACCCAGCCACTCCACTTCAGAGGATGGCCCAAGCAACAAAAGGCTGTCATTCAAACAGTTTGATTTTTAGTATGGCTACAATAAGCAATGTGGCCTCGTCCTTCCCTCCTCCCCCACCCCACCCGAGCTACCTTGTCCGTTATCTCTTTTTTTTTTTTTTTTTACTTTAATAAAGAGAATGCATGGTTTCAAAACAATAGTTAGTTTATTTCGAAGGTGGGAGGGTGGTTGGCTTACAGGGAATTAAAATCAACAAAGGGAGTGGGTTTGCATCAAGGAGAAACACATACAACTGTCACACCGAAGCCTGGCCAGTCAAGAAACTGGTTTTCAAAGCCTCTCTGATGCACAGCACACCTTGCTGTGCTCTTCTAATCGCCCTGGTGTCTGGCTGCTCAAAATCGGACACCAGGCAATTTGCCTCAACCTCCCACACCACCATAAAGTCTCCCGCTTACTCTCTGATGTTATGGAGCAAGCAGCAATAACAATGGGAATGTTGGTTGCGCTGAGGTCTGACCTAGTCAGCAGACAGCGCCAGCGAGCTTTTAAACATCCAAAGGCACATTCTACCACCATTCTGCACTTGCCCCGTACTACTATCCAGGCTTCATGAGCCACGGGAGCAAGGGGTAGGATGGGGTAGGTGCGACCATGTGGTGCTGCCGGCTGGGAGAGCAGCCTGAGGCAGAAGGCTCCAGCTCGCATGATATTCCAGGCAGGACTGAATCTCTATGAGACGAACAAGAAGAGACTGACCTGGAGTGTCTGGCTCCCATTCGGTGCTCTAAGAGGAGGATAGCCATGTCTGTCCAGGTGCCCACGATCGACCTCACCAAGGTCTGCCCGGAGCACCCATGAGACGTATGACAGCAATTAGTCCTACTGCACAGTCTGCCACGAAGGCAAAGAGCTGCTGCTGTGTAGCAATGCAGTACCGCATCTGCCAGCAGCACCCAGGAGACGTATGATGACTGTGAGCTGAGCGGGCTCCATGCTTGCCATGGTATGGCGTCTGCACGGGTAACCGAGGAAAAAAGGCGCGAAACGATTGTCTGCCGTTGCTTTCACAGAGGGAGGGAGGGGGGCCTGACAACATGTACCCAAAACCACCCGTGACAATGTTTTTGCCCCATCAGGCATTGGGAGCTTAACCCCCTATTCCAATGGGCAGCGGAGACTGTGGGAACTGTAGGATAGCTACTCACAGTGCACCGTTCTCTAAGTCAATGCTAGTCACGGTAGTCAGGATGTACTCTGCCGACTTAATGCGCTTAGTGGGGACATACACAATTGACTGTGTAAAATCGGTTTCTAACAATCGACTTCTATAAAATTGACCTAATTTCGTAGTGTAGACATACCCTCAGACTGTCACCACATCTATTTGTGACTACAGCTGGCCAATCCAAAGGCCAGGCTGTTTCTTCACAGACTGTCTAATGGATAATTCAGTGTACCTCACTGTGCTTTCAGCTGCCAGATGTGTTGCCCCCACTGACTATCAAGTCTCACTCAACCACAGCCCAAGTAACATCCTTGGCATGTCTCTGTAACATGCTGCTATCTGAATCTATAAGGCTGCTACATGGAGAAATCTGCTCATATTTGTCAAATGTTATGCCCTGGGCCTGGCTGGTAGATCCAATGCCTGATTTGGAAAAGTGGTACTCATCTCTAATTGACTGATGCAGCTGATACTCCTCTTTCCCACCATCTTGAAAAGGATACTGCTGGCTAGTCACAGAAGAATCCACACTGACCCAGTCTCAAAGAAGAGAAAACAGTTGCTAATGGTACAGTCACATTGGTTCTTCAAGATGTTGTCAGTGTGAGTTCCGTGGCTCATCTTCCGTTCCCACTTTAGGAGTCCGCAGCTATCATGAACTTCAAGTCGCGAGAGAACTGAAGGAGAGTTGCGCTTGCTCTGCCCTTTATGTCCTTGCACAAGAGCATGAGGAGACATAGGGCAAGCCGTGGCCCCGCCGGACACTAATATTCAAAAGAGTCTCGGCTCATACGCATGAGATGAATGTAAATCTATAGCAGGATCCATAGTCACTACAATATATTGAATGGTTACTTACCTACCAGTAATTCTTCTTTCCTTTCTGTAATAGCACATGGTACGTGCTTCTGTTCCCCCTGAATTCAATGACAGAAGGACAGGGCCTTTTTTTTTTTTAAAATTTAGAGCTGGGAGTGTGCTCAGCTCTTCGCAGGATCAGGCTCCTGTTTTTTCTGGAGATTTTCTTTCATTTATACAAAAAATCATTTTCTATTATAGCTTTTCCTTGTGGATCTCTGTTTGTCTTAAGGTGATTCAGAGGGAGAGGTTTAGTGATTGATATCATTTGGGGTTTTTTTAAATGTTTGTCATTGCATTTGCAGTTGTATTATCAAAAGACCCACAATTCTTAAAAACATGGGCCTGGTGTAATTTCAGAGACTGCACAACAGTGGTTTATATTGTATGCTAGATGTGGCTTCTTTTCCAGGATATCACTTGAGTGATTTAAATGCTAAGTAGCTGCACCACAAACTAAAAGAATACTGACAGAGATGGAGGAAAAATGCAAAGAGTCAGAAAAGTATCTTAATCAATATGTATTGGTTTAATTCAGGCATTTTATGTGTTAACTTTTTGATTGAAAAGAATTGTTCGTGGTGTGTTTATTTTCTGCCATCTGCAGCAAAAGGAAGGGTGTCGAATGCACAGGATAAGGGAATACACCATTTTAAAATCTTTTTTCCCTTCCGTGGGTAAGAAAGCAGTTAGGATAAGCTATGTCAAGTCAATATCACAGAACTTGAATTCATAGTTAAATAAATTATTATTATTTAAATGTGCATGGTGCTTTACAGAACACTTAATAGCATCCTTGCATTGAGCAGTTTAATTTCTGTCTAAATTAGTCTACTCTATCCACCACTGTGGTGTGTGAATGTCTCAGATATGATGCATAGGACAAGTTCTGATGGAAGAAGATGTAGAGGCATCTGTGGTAAGAAGAGTAATGTTGAAAGGGTTGGCAGAAGAAGTGAGGTAGAAGGAGCTTGTTGTATGGATCATAGGAGGCACTTCTAAGAATAGTCTCTAGATGAAAAAAAATTGACTCAAACTTCCATAGGTTTTATTTGCTTATTGAACCTAGGATCTTTGCCAAGGCACCTCTGGTTTCTGTGAATAGATTGCAGTGTGCTGATAATTCTTCAGCAGAGTAAGATACATAGAGGGATATTCAGATGAGACTTTTTGTTGAGTTGTATCTGTATTGATTTTGATCATTTCATAAAAATCTGTTTTGTTAATTCATTTTCTATGCATCTTCTAACTTCCCTATTTCTACCTGATCCAATATTTGCATGCCAGAAAAATCTGGAACTTTGGAGGTCAGGGGAGCATACTCCTCCTGGCTGCTGTGAAGAGCTAGGGAGCTCTGTTTCCTTTTTATGATGGCTGAAAGACTGTCATAACTGATGAGTGAATAGGAGAGGAAAGGGTGAGTGGAAGGGAAAGAGAATGTGAATGCAACTAAGCTCTTGAGGAGGAGAAAGGGTATGAAGAGGGAGAGCAGTGAGTGGGAATGGGAAGGGAGGCTGGGCATTTGGCAGTGAGGCAGAGGAGTGGAGTGGGAGTAGAAGGAAGCTGGGGTCAAAAACACCAACAGGGGCCTCTTCCAGAATCTTACAGGATGGGAGGAGGAGTAGGTGAAGGTGGAGGGTGGGGTGATGGAGGAAAGTGAAAAGGAAGAATAGAAGCAAAGTGTACACGCAAGAGGTGTTAGAGTAAACAGAGATGGAGGCTGAATTTCCGGGGAAAAAAATCAAGGCTTGGAAGTATACTTCTGTGTCAACTGGGCCAAAAGATTGATTTCACAATTGCAGGATTCACAGCACCTTGGTTTCAATACCTGAAATTAGCTTTCTTAAGCCCTGATGTTATAGGACTGCATATGAAATGTACCGGTATGTTAGATTCCCAGTCTACTAACATAGACTTTGTTGAGTGGACAAGTCCAAACTGATTGTTAGCTCAGTAAATTTTGCAGTGGAAGTAGGTCCAGAGGTAAGCCAATGGAGCTAGGCTGATTTATACCAGGTGAGGAGCTGACCCTTAGACTCCATTTATTTCTTCTGAGGGTTCAAATTAGTTTTTCTGCTACGTGGTTAGGGTAGGATCTGCCTCCTCAGTCTGCTCCACAATAAGTGCATTCAGGGCAGCATGTGAATGGCTTTTACAAAGAAGCATCATTAAACACTGTTCTAGTCGACCATAAAGCATAAATATTATTCTGGATATGGGAGGAATTGTTTCCAGGCACCATACTATTCAATAGCTGTATTCGGTATGTCTGTACAGTACCCCTATATGCTACCATTCTGAGTAATGGTTTGCTAACAGATCATACACCTGTGTTACCAACAGACTTCTGTTATAATAAGTAGTGACAGAAGAGAAACATTATTGTTTCTCAGAATCCCCTCTGTTAAATGAAGCATTGGAAAATATTTCAGTTTCTTTGATTTTTGGGATAGTCATCGAGTCATTTAACTCGTACATCTGTTCATTGTTTTTTTTTTTAGGTGATTTGGCTGTCTGAAATCTCTGTGGACAGGCTCTTTAGGTATATATATGTGGAGTCCTGGAGAATGTCGAGATTAATTTTTTGTGTCAGTAAAAACAGATCTTCGTTGTTGTATGAAAATTTCAGAAATATATTGGGATCGGGGTTTATTTAATTCAAAACAAAACAATGGAAAACAAACGGCTGCTTCTTCCACCAGGTTAGATAGTCCAAATATTAATTATTCTGAAAGGCCAAAAAAAGAATCATCTATTTTTCAAGACAACTCTAAACTTTGGGACTTTTCAGTGGAAAGAAATTTGTAGCCTAACTCTGCCCTTAGATTGCAATACAATAATCTAAAACTAACTACAGGTACCAATACATTTTCATGGCTTTCCTTACTACTGGTAATTACAGTCAAATAACTAATCTTTTGTAAATGTCATTTTAAAAAAAAACCAGTATGTTCTCACCCTATAGGTAGTGTGTAATCTACATAATCTTCTGTCTGAGCAAACTTCTCATTTTGCCAGCCTTTTAGTAAGAGAATTTTGAGTGTCCAAATAATAAGCACTGCATTGACTGACTGCCAGAAACTGGTCATAAACATACTAAATCATCGAAAATGCAATGAGTACATAACTAAAG
Source organism: Chelonia mydas (assembly GCF_015237465.2). Lineage (NCBI taxonomy): Eukaryota > Metazoa > Chordata > Testudines > Cheloniidae > Chelonia > Chelonia mydas. The sequence continues at coordinate 17,755,116 of NC_057853.1, read as the reverse complement.
GGCAGCATTGAACTGTGCTGAATCACTGAGGTATCATAAGTAAACACACAGATGTGTATTAAAATTTCCTTTATTGAAAAAATTGTCATAATCTTGGAACAGAAAGACTTTTTTCTTCAAACGTGAAATAACAGATGTAGTCGTAAAATTTCACTCTCTGTAGTAATATTTATTAAAATGTGATGCTATTTGACAAAAGATCTGTTGCCTATAAAATTCATTTGGCAAAGTTGCTCAAAAACCAGAGTGCATGGATTTTGAATTACAACTGGAAGTTACATTAGTGCAGAATGAAGATTACCATTCTACACATAGCATTTTTAAGATTGCTTTATAGAATGTATGTATAGCCTGTTGACCATGCTTTTCCCTAAAACAATATGCAGATATCTGTTTCGTTATCCCTTTCCAGAAACATTAAGTTATAGGGAAGGTAAGGAAAATTATGCGAAGTCTGAACTTTCCTTATTAAATCTTTTTGTTTCCATTGAGTCTAGAAGCTGAAATGGAATGCTGGGAGGTTGACAACGGTGGCACCCAGATAAGACAGTGATGGGTAGGGTGTTTTGGTATTGAAAAAGTTGAGGATAGCTGGCCTAGAACTATGCTTCCCTAAGCACAATCAATGCTTCCTTTTATATAACACACAGGCTACGTTTTCAGGGGAGCTGAATTAAGGCTGCATAGGCATTCTGGCATTTCATAACTTTTGAATACTTGACTTTGCAACCTTTTATAGTGTTTGTGTTGGTGTATTTTTTTTTTTTTTTTTTAAAAACTAGATGTCTGCTCTTCGTGACGCTTGGCATTTTCTTTGCAAAGCCACTTATGCCTGTCTTTCTGAATTCACATTTTCATTCAGAAAAAGGTAGTAGGCTATTCAAAGCTAGTGCTTTATTTTCCAGAAATATTGATGTAATGTATAGTGGCAGTCCTAATCTGTGTTAGATTGGGGAAGGTGAGGCAAGAAGTGAAATTAGTAAATACAAAATTCTAAGATTAGTGGAGCTTCCTCATTATTTCGGCTACCTGGAAGCCATGATTGTGTGTGTGCAGAAAAGGCAGTCCTGCAAGTTCTGTGGACATCTGCAGCGAAGAGAGAACATCGGTGATGTAAGGCCTTAAGTTCTCCTTTAGGTGTTTTTAGCCTTTCCTAGTGGCACAAAATGTCTTAACATTTGTTTTTGATTTCTTTTCTTACAAGAAAAACAGAGTTCCAAATTGTGGTCTGGATCAGCAGTGGCTCACTGAGAGTTGTCTGGCATCTCTCTCTGTTAAGTTTTGAAAGGTCCCCTGTAATATATATGAGTGTTTGAGTTATATTGATTGTCCTGAGGACTGAATCCCTCTGTGCACGGAACAGGGCAGAGCAGCAGCCGTGCACATTTTTCCTACACAATGATCTACCTCTTTCCTATGGAAGTAGAGGGCACCACTGCTAGGAGTAAGAGAGGTAGTCCAGTCTCCATGACCATTCTTTTTTCTGTCAGGTAGTGCTAGCCACGGTGGTTGTTTGGAATGGAGATAGCTTTCCACTGTGTAATGGGCTGAAATCTCTAGCACCTTTTACATAGGCCTCTGAACAGATCCGTTGTGATGATTTTCATTAACTATTGTCCCACTGTGAATTAGGACAAGCTTGCTGTCCCCTTACTGATCAATTCACTGAGCCATCTGGACCCTAATGAGCAACCAGTACTCCAGCAAATCCCAAGGGAACTAGAATTCTTCAACAACATTATCTAATATTATGGCAAGAATAACTGAATTATTTAGCAGATTTTTTTTTTAAATTGGCAGACGATGGTATCAGGGAAAAACAAACACTATTTAATTCCAATGTGCTTGCACACTTACCCTGGCTTTTGAATGAACAGATGTTTTTATTCTATAGCTCATCTTGCTTTAAAAAAAGTTTAAAATGAATTTTAGGAAAATGCGAATGGACTAGTAATGTTTCTTTTTGCATGTTCTCTTGTCCTACCTTGCATGTGTGATGCTGTTTTATGGACAACATTTTTGTAAAAGTAAAAAACAAAACAAAACAAACAAAAACCCTTCCATTTTCTTAAAGGGGGGGGGGGGAATCCTGAGTCTCTTATTTACATTTTTGACTTTTAAAAAAAAATCTTTTGCATAATTCTATACCTAGAAGTTGATGATGTAAAATAACTGCCTAAAGTAACCAGAATAAATGGTGGAAATCATTTTTTGAATACAAAAAGATATGTGGTTCCAGAGGTTTTAACCAAGTTAATTAAAAAAAAAATTAACTAGAGAGATACTGAAATCCTAGCTCCTCTGAAATTAATGGCAAAACTCCCTCTGACTTCAGTGAGCCCTTTTCAAAATTGAGCCTTTAAATAGAACACTTAAAATGTTGCAACAGTGAGTCAGTTGGTGGTTTTTTGAATCGAGAAATGTTTTCATTATTATGCATTTGTGTTTCTGTTCATGTCCGTTTCACTCTCCCCTTGCACACTCATGATGCTGCCAGTTCTCTGAGCAATTTGTTTTTCATAGAGGAGTGTAATTTTGTGTTTCAGGGAATAAACATAAAGGTGAATTTCAGCTTTTAGTGGATCAGGTAAATAACCGATGGAAGAAAACTGGTAAAAGGAAAATCAAGAGCTTACAAGAGAGAGAAGCACCCACTGCTGAAGACCAGGCTATGGACACAGGTGAGTAATGTTTAATACATCTGAAAATAAAAATAATTTTTGGGTTTCCCTAAGAAATGATGCATGCACGCATACCCCAAAGCCACCAATTAGACAACGTCAACTACCCAGTGTTCATGTAGGTCATGATTTAACAAGGTAAATATTTACATGCTTAACCTTAAGCATATGAGTAGTCCAGTCTCTAGGAACAACATCCAGCATAGATATTCTGTCTTTATTACCTGCAGAGACAAAAAAATACCCATGGGTACTGTTAGTTCTCACACTAGTTTTCAATCTTATTTGTTTCAAGAAATTGCTTGTTGTGGCAATGTGGGTATATTTTTGGTCATGTTTCGGGGATGATCTAGGAGGGTACTTCTAAGTCTAAGCCTTGTGGAATTTAAACATGTGGTTGCAATATCTGTCAGTGGGCATGTTCTTTTTAATGACCTCTGCAAATCGTCCAAATTCCTACCATGTTTTTGATGATGCTTGAATCACTGTTCTCTTACTGCATCTGAGGAAAGATGATCAGGACTATCTCACTTGCTCTTGACCGGCTTTGTGTCTTAAATTTCGAATCTTCATAATATTTTTGTATTCTTTAAATATTGTTTGAGTTGGTTTTTGATTACGGCCATGTTTAAAAAAAGCTTTAATTTTAGATACGTCTTCCTTTGGGGAATTATATTCCGACCTAATAGATCTTTCCCATTTCTAATCCATTAATTTCAATGGAGCTATGCTGATTTATTGACAATCTAGCTCACTGAATTCTGCAGTACATTCACAACTGATATGATGAATCCTCTTGATATTTCATTCTGAGTCGAGGGAAACGATGCCTAAAACTAAATGCCTTGAAGCCTTTATCCACACTGTAGCTACAAAAGTATTTGGCATTTTGCCAAGATCAGTTCTGCAGTGATAGGCAAAGTCATGGTTGACAGTCGTTCTTGAAATTTTTTCTTCTAAGCAATCATGGTTTACATCTCCAGTATTTGCAGGACACTTGTTATTGCAAATTACCATAGTAGGGACTAATGCTTATCAGGTTTTGAGCATTGTATCTAAGCATGGTTTTAATATGGGCATAACTACATTGGAAAATGAGTGTAGACAAGGTATAAAAACAATTTAGTTTCTTTATAATATTTTCTAGGGAATAACCGATATCTCTGTCCCTCTGGAATGGCAAAGGGAATCACTTGGGGGTAACAACGGATAAAAATATTTGTCAAATATAAAATAATAGAATTGTTTTAGAATAGTATTTCCTAGACATGCTTCCTTAACTTAAAAAACCCCCCAAAAGTCAGTATATTGACATTTCTGTCTTTCCAGAGGCATTGTCAAAGCATCCGCTTAGTTTTATTTACAGCCACCTTATTACCTTGAGCTGTCAAACTTCCGTGTTCTAAAACTGTGGCGTGTAATGATATAAAGTGAATTCATACTGAGCACCAGGAAACAGAGCTTCCACATTTTTGAGTATTTGCTAATTTTTAAAATATGGTGATTGGAGACAAGTGCACATACACACCCGTGGCAATTTCTCTCACCCTCGCTTAAAATAGATATTGGACAAATGTTGCTGTTATCTCTGGTTCATGGTGAGTGTTTACTATGATGGGAAAAAATTTAGGCGCTTTATTGAAACAGTGATTGTGATAGAAATCTTGTACAGTCAAAGGAGGGGAGGAAATATGTTTGAAATATGATTTAAAAAAAAAAAGTTTGGCTTTTCCAAGCTAGAGAATAACAAACTGAAAAAGACATAAAAGGAAAACTAAACTATCTGCTAGGTATTAATCTCTGTCTTGTATTATTTCTGCCAGGAGAACAGAATATTAAAAAACAATGCACAGACCAGACCTTTGTAATAGACCAGTTACCTAAAGCCGAAATACCTGATTCTGACACAAGCAAATCCTATAATTTGGCTGAGGGCTCAGAATCTCTTTCTCCTGCATTCTCAGAGTCATCAGGATCAGCAAGGAGGTTAGTGGCATACCGATTTATGTCAGTCTTTTCTTCCTTATGTATCTCATGATAGCCCTGACAACAAAGGTGGGAAGACTTGTGATAGCAGCAAAATGCTGCCTTTCCCTGTGTTTTTATTTCAGCTTCTTTGGCAATGAGTCCCTTTTTGTATCATTAAGTTGGGGGTCTCAATTAATTACAAGTAATGTAACAAACTTGTGCATTTTCCAATAGTGATATATTTTTGAGAAGAGACTCGGTTGTTTTTTTATTGACAATGAATTACTTTGCTAACGTGAAACCAGTTTTGCTGACAAGTCCTTTCCATTGTTTGATGTTTAGTGCTTGTTTAGGATGTTTACTGTCTAACAATTAATCTGCCATCCATTCCTATGTCAGAACTGTGTGTCTTTCTGATTAGTTTTTGATGTCTCTATGATCTTCTAGAACTATCTGGGAGTGTGTGTTAAGTAATCATTTATAAACTGCAGTATACTGTCTGGCCAGGTCGTTTTTGTAAGTGAAGACATGCTCTCAAAGGAAATAGTTATATTAGCAATTTAATTGTAACATATAGCGGACATTTTACATGTGCCTTTTTATCATACCTTTTATCTGAGTATCTCAAAGTACCATGCAAACAATAATTTTCCCTCCATGTTAAGTAGGGAAATATCATCTCTCTTTTACAGATAAAGAAACTATAAGGCGCAGAGTTTAAGTGACTTGCCCATGGTTGTTCAAGAACTTGTCTGTGGAAACATTGGCAAAAAATTCAGTTGGCATGGCTTTCAAAGGTGCTGTGCGTTCTCAAGCCCTGTTGAGGTCAATGGAAGCTGACAGTTAGGCCACACAGCTCCTAACCCTCACAAGACCATGCTGCTTTCCCATATTACTGCCATCTAGAAATATCGGTGGGGTTTTAATAACGCAACTGTGTATAGACAATAGAGGTTTTGAAAAAACTAATCCAGTGATATAAAATATCTGGCACAATGGAGAATTATCAAGTTTACGTGAATTGTGACTAAAAATAAAACAAAAACCCTCAACACAAACATGGAGAATAAAAGCAAGATTGTTGGTCTTACCCTCTTAAGCAATGAGAGATTCAGTCACTTAAGGAACAGTGTAGTTCGGGATATGGAGACAGTAGGTCTTCCAAGGGATGACAAGCAATTTAATGATGGAAAAGAAAATTGAAGTCAAACATTTTAATTCATGCAAGGAGAATTACATTCTTTATCTTACTGTGTAAAAAGGAGAATATGGGAGAGATGCTAGCAATAGAACATGTTTCCCAGAAGAGGAGGAAGAAATATTAGGGGAAATAGAGTTCCTGCCATAAAAGGTGATTGAAAAAAATTGTGCTATTTGTTAAATGACTAGTCAAATGGGATCCATATGAAAAGACACTAGGGCAGTGATACTCAGACCTCAGTGAAAAGAAAAGGAGCTGTAGCTCACGAAAGCTTATGCTCAAATAAATTGGTTAGTCTCTAAGGTGCCACTAGTACTCCTTTTCTTTTTGCGAATACAGACTAACACGGCTGCTACTCTGAAACCTGTCAGACCTCAGTGATTCAGGAGCCAAATTAGTGATCAGCATTACCCTAAAGAGCCACAGTAGTGTGAATTCATTGTTTCATTTACTATTTTTATAGTAAGCTTAAGCTTGTTTCTCTCACCAACAGAAGTTGGTCCAATAAAAGATATTACCTCACTCTCCTTGTGTCTCTCTAATGTCCTGAGGCCAATACACCTGATAGACAGACATGTTCTAGAACAATAAGAGAATGAACTGTAAATCCCTGAACAGAGCCTGTGAATTGTGGGTCTCCCTTGTGAGTGAAAGTAATTTAAAAGAACTGCTCATTACCTCTGTTTTGCTGTCTCATTACATCTGTATATAATTATTTTAATTTCATTTTTTTCATATAAAGTGGCCTTCTCTGAAGCTCACCCTAGATGGTTATGAAGTTCTGACTTTATAAGGAACATTCCTATGAACCTGTAGCTTAATATGGTCTAGGAGCACCTTGAAACTGTTTTAAACATATTTTTCTTGATTACTTTATTGAAACAAACCCATTAAGCATTTTCAGAGCTCTGTTAAAATGAATCATGAATACTGGAGACTTGTATTCACAATTAGTGTATCTGGAGATGCTAGTCAGAGTAAAAGGGTCATTTTCATATCTTGCTAAGTATGCTGTTACATGTGGCTTTAATTTTTATCAGCGATACATATGAGACAATGACCGTAATTATATCTTGCTATGAAATAAATCCAACAACACAATCTCAGAAGTCTTTCAACGATGTAACTATGTCATGGGATCTGCAAGAAAGGTGGATCAATGCTCTTTTGCATTTTGGAAGCATGGTTGCACAGGTAATGAGTTCATCTTTAGTGGGTATATGGAACTCTTGGCCTGCAGCATTGACTTTCCTATTAGCAAAACAATTTATCCAATAGTTTAGCTGGATCTGCATTGACATTATGCAAACTCTTTGAGGGAATACTTTATCTTTCCTTCACCATTGGCTGACTAAAGACAACTGAGATGAATTGAAAGGATTCTTTTTTGCCTTCAGATGAGCTGTTGCACATTGCTATGTAGCTTTTAAATTAGCTTTTGTACGTGCAGGCACAAGATCGGTAGCCTATTTGCAAGTTATACAGTGATGCATAGCTAAGGGAGGCTCAAGCTCTGACCTTTCTTTTACATCCTGTTTTACATTCTAAATATTTGGGTGAATATGAGCATGACTTTTAATTGTACCATTTGTCTTTTGTTTCTTCTCCTTGTCATCAGAGGTTTTGTTGCCACTGGCACTGGCTGAGGGGTAGTCCCTCCCATTCCATCTGCCAGTAGGAACGTCTTACTTCTGTGACCTACAAATGATCCGGCTCCCCTGTTTTTCCTCTCACCAGCTTTTTCTCCTGCCTTTGCTGGACTCGATGCAGCTGGAATCAGCCCTGCTTTATTGGCATTTTTTGTGTGTTGTTTGTTTTGGCGTCATCTGTCTCCTTTCCTGAAGCTTTGTGTTTCAAACCTGCAGCCCAGTATAACCCTGGGGACATGACCGAGCTTTAGTTAACAAAGGGTTTTGGGTAAACATGTGGCAGCATGAACCCCCACAGGTTCAGTTTGTGTACACTTTGCAAATTGGAAGTCTGTTCACAAGGATTGGTGGTGGTTCAACTCTATGAAGTTCACGTTGAGGGTCAGGTTTTACAAGCACACATCTCAAAGGGGGATCCCCTGCCCTGAACATTACTACTACTATAGCTGCCCCAGGACTTCCTCTTGCTGTTTTAGTTCCACAAAGTAGATAGTAGATAGAAGGGAAATCAGACTAATGAATGGAAAAAATAGTGCCTAATTCTCATCTGTATTACTCATTTTATTTTCTTGATTTCAAGATAACTGTTTGGCATTAATATCCTCAGCAAATCTGGAATTTTAATCTTTTTTAAATGAAAAGGCTTTTCTTGAGAGGCAGGAATAGCATGTAGTGGCTCATTAATTTTCTGTATCATAAAATTTCTGTTTTATTGCAAGTTTAGTGTTAAGATATGCCCTAGGCCTTAGGGCCCTCTCCTGCAGCCTTTTATGTCAATGCGGACTTTACTTCATGTAGGAATTTGAGGATCTTGCCTTCAGCAAAGTTACTTTCCTGTTTACATTTTACGTGTGCTTTCAGACCTTAACTGAAAACATGGCTGCTTTGTTCTTTCATTGCTTAAAAGTGCTGAACATTCAGCAGCAAAAAAAATAAATCTCAATTCTTCAACTTTATTTAATTAAAGAAAATATTGAAAATAAGGAATTGTAGAATGTGTAGTAGCAAAAACTGTAGAGTTGTTGTGTTTGTCTTTTCTCCATGTGTAGTGGGCTGTTACAGGGGGTCCGTGGTATACATCGGGGTTGTGTTTCTGAAAAGAACAACGGATACTGGGGAATTTTTCTCCATAAGAAATAATGCCCATCCTGCCTCTTCCTACCCCCCACCCCTTCCACCCCCACCTCCAAGCACGCCCCATCTTTGCTCCTCCCACTCCATCCCAGCATCTCCTGGGCGCCGGGGAAAGCACCCAAAGAAAAGCCATGCAAAAGGGGAAGTGACGGATATGCAGATCGGGACCGACGTGAATCGGAACACATTCCCCTATTGATGAGCGACGGATACACGAAACAACGGAGAAGGGGGAGACGTGTACCGGGGACCCTCTATATACAGTATGCTCTTTGGGTGAATTCTGACCATATATAGTCTAGCTATATCAGGTACCTAAGTCTTTTAAAAAGTGTTGGTCCGCCTGCCAAGCTGAAGTAGTGATTATTATAAGTTCAATTATAAGTCTGTTCTGCCATCTTTCTGCTCTAATTGCATAGGGTCCAGTTTTGTCTCCCTTACTCATGCTGAGTAATACCTTACTCCACAAGTAGTCCCTTTCTAGTCATCGAGGCTACCTACAAGATGAAGCACTATTAAAAGTAGCTCATGTTGATAGGTATGTAGGTAGCCATGCATTGTGAAATATCCAGTAAAATTGCCATCTGTACTTGAAATTTGAATGGAGTAGCTGATCTGACCGTGCATGCATGCACACAAATATGAGCTGGCAAAGTATTGTAGGATTTGTTGGAAGAGGCCTTTACAATTTGATTTGCATATTGGGCAGTATGCCCACTCTGCACCCCCTTGTGTCCCCTGTGGCAGTGGCTCTGCCTCTCTTTCTCACTTTGTCCCAACAATAGTTCTGCGACAGACCTGCCTTCTCTCAGGGAGGGCCTGTCAGGTAGCAGTGTCTAGTGAAGTCCAAAAAGCATGAAACAAAAAGATCTTCTGCCCATCCTGGTCTGCCCTGTTTCTCTCAGAGTGCTGATCCTGCAGGGCTTCTTCTCTGAAGTCCTTTCCCCCTAGTCTGGTCATCTCCAGGCTGTCTTCCTGGGGGTTAGTCTTTTCCAGAGCTTGCCATAAGAGCCTCCTTTTGGGCCAGTCACAGAGTTAAGCTCCGTCCTGCCGATATCCTCCTCAACTGAGCTGTCCCAGCCCTTTTATGGAAATCACCCAGATCTTCCCCAGATGAGTGTAATGGCTGCATTGATCAGCTTGTAGCGAAGTGGGGTGGTAGCTGATCTGTCACAGGCTGGGCTGAGACCAACACCTCTTAAAGGGCCAGCCCACCTATGACAGCATATCTTTCATATTTTGAATTAGTTTAGCATAAACTCTATATGCAGGTGATCTTAGTCTGTAGCCTTTATCCTCACATGCATATATGTAGTCAGCACTTTCATTCAAGCTTTGTTTGTGACCTCCACTTCTTTTGTTGGTTTGATTTTTGGAGACACACAGTAAAAATCATTATAAATACAAATACATGAGAATGTGAAATATGTAGAAGATTTTTTGGGAGGGGCAAGGGGGAGGAATTTGGCTATCTTTAAAAAACCTTTTTGCAGTGTAAATTTGCAGAATAGTTGAGGAACAGATGTTTCTTTCACTATCTTTAGAAGATTGTTAATCCCTAAGAATGATGCTTATGTAAAACTGTTTTTGTCAATAATTTATGCAGGTGTGATTTTTATTGCTGATTAGTAAGATCATTGTAACTCAGAGTAAAGTATGAAGCCTTCTCTGGAGAACTGTAAGATAATTCTGCATGCCTACACTTTAAAAACCAAACATGTTTTCTATAAACAGATGGTTGGGAATGAAAAGATTGCAATCATTCTTGCCTCTCAAGTGAAATGTGCTGTCTTCTATTCACTCTTAGAACTTCTGTTAACCTATGTTTAGAGAAATAATTTATTCAACTGACCTGCCTTTGTTTGGATAACTGAACATACAGGTATTCAAATGTTCTTGTCAAGGAAAGTACATTTTATTTTACATTTTTACTTTTAAAAATCCAAAATGGAATCATACTTTAGCTTATATAGCTTGACAGGGTAATGGAAAAATGAAGCTTAAATGAAGTTAATGAAGCTTAAGCCAAGAAATTTAGTATGTGCAGATTAATAGAGGAGATATTAATGACATAGACTTATTAAAAACTCAGAATAATGTTGATTACTGTCATTTTTAATCTCATTTGGTTTATCTTATTATTTCCTACTGTCCATTCTGAAAGTTATCTTTGGATCTTTTCATGCCTTCTAAGATCATAGAGATGATTTGCAGATAAGTAGCTATTTCAAAATCAAAACCTCTTTGGAGTATATAACATTCCACATATAGTAACAATGGTTGAAGATAATTAAAATAGAGAGAAAACTCACCAGTTTAAATGGCTGCCATGAAAGTTTGTTTAACCTCATCTTGTATGTATGTTAACGTTGAAAATAGCTTTAGAGTTTAATGTGAACTTGGCATGTGTTTAATTGCTTCACTGTACTTGCATGATCAACAGGATTTTTAATAACGAGACTGCCAAATTACAGACAACTTTTAAAAAAAAATGCATTAGCTACTGTGTGTAAATCCATTTACAGACAGATTTATTAATATGGTCTGTTTACAGAGTGGGTACCTTCTGGTAAAGTCACTGTGTAGTGACTTCAAATTAATCTGCTTTTATTGTGCTATTTTTTATAATAGACAAAATATATTCAAAATTAAAATAAAATATACAAGCATTTCAGTGTAAGTATTTAAACAGGAATCTTGTCTACACTCTTTTGACTTTTCACCCTTTTCAGAAAGTGCTATGCAAAATTACTTTCTCCATTTGTTTCTTTCTTAATTCTCAAATGTTGTAAAGTTTGAACATTTCCCAGGGTTGATAGGAAAAGTGTATTAAATTTAAACTGAAATTGGGCATAGAATGGTTGAGTACCTGATGTCAAGTATCAGAGGGTATCCATGTTAGTCTGTATCCACAAAAATAACGAGGGGTCTGGTGGCACCATAAAGACTAACAGATTTATTTGAGCATAAGCTTTCGTGGGTAAAAAATCCACTTCGATCTGAAGAAGTTTATGCCCAAATAAACTGTTGGTCTTTAAGGTGCTACGGGACTCCTCGTTGTTTTTGTGAGTACCTGATATTTCAAGACCTCCTTGTCTTCTCTCCTGCCAAACCATTTTCTGTATTCCTCTTTCTGTCTTAAATTTTAAATAGAGAGAAAGGGTGAGTGAGGTAATATTTTTTATTGGACCAACTTCTTCAGCTCTGGGAAGTGTATTCTCAGCGTTACATTAAATACAAGATGGAACAAATTGTTTAGCATAAGCAGTCAACATATTCTAAGGTTAAGTTGCACGTTAACACCCCTGCAATCACAGGACAAAAAAGGGGACATTAGCAGGTTACAGATTGTTGTAATAAGCCATAAATATAGTGTCTTTATTAAGACCTTGATTTTTAGTGTCTAATAAAATTATAAATTTGCAGCTTCCAGGTTCATCCTTTGAGGTGTTGTGCAGATTTCCTTTGAGGACGAGGACTGAGAGATCAGATATGGAGTGATCATTTTGTGAAAAGTGTTTGCCCATAGGTGGTATGGTGTTTTTGTACTTTTTTCTGTGTGAGGTCATTCGAAAGCATAATGATTGTCTGGTATCACACACACCATTGTTATTGGGGCATTTAGTGCACTGGATGAGGTATACCACATTTTGTGATAGGCATGTATAGGACCCTGGATCTTGAAAGATGTGTTGTGGGGAGTATTTGTCATTGTAGCAGTGGACATATGTTAGCAGGTTTTGCATCTCTTTTTCTGACAGGGTCTGGTGCCGCTTTGAGTTGTTGGGCCCTGGTGTGTGGGGATTTTGCTTCTGATGATGAGCGTGAGGTGTGTTGTTTGAAGGCCAGAAGAGGGGTTCTGAAAAGATTTCTTTTGCGGTATGGTCCCCGCTGAGTATAGGTTGTAGTTGTTTAATGATACCCCAAATGGGTTCTAGCATGGGGTTGTGGGTGACAACTAGGGTAGTGTGGTCAGAGGGCTTTTTTCTGTATTGAAGCAAGTTTCGTTGGGGTATTTGGGTATCCCATTCCATGCGGAGATCTACTTCGCTGGTGGAGTGTCCTTGTTTGTTTGGTATGTGGTGATTTCTTGTTTGAGATGGTCCCTTCTGGAATATTTGAGGTGTAGCAGATGATTCCTCAGTTTTTCTGAAGTTCTTCTGCAGAGCTGTTTGGCACATTTGAAGTTGTATATTTTAAGTTTTAAATGTATAAACTTCAGTACTTGCTGTAAGAAAGTCTTGTAAAGGGATATTAGTGTTGCTGTTACTAATAATCTGAATGTACTTTATAGTCCTAATCTGGCGAGTATATGGAGGCATTATGCCTAGCCAAAGACAGTGTTTTTGTCCCTCCCTTGTATGGGAACAAAATTTACTCTCTTAAGTGCAAAAACACAATGAAAAATATCCATGAATTCTTGAATTGTACCCATAATCTCACAGATGCGAACAGCAGGAGGTATCCATTGCAATTATCTGGACTTTCTTTACAAAAATAAATTTTTCGTAGTTGTCAGTGATTTACTCTTTGATCCAGCTCCATGTTGAGTTGCTTCAGAGAAACTAGAGGCTCCAAAGAACTGTGTTTTTCAGACTCTTTCCTGCTTTGGGGTTATTCCTTGTTTGTTTTTTAGTTCAGGTTAGTGTGGGACTTAAAATCATGAACCTTAACAATCAGGTACTGGAGTGGTTCAAAAAGATCTTAAAAAATTTGGCCAGGTTGTATGTTAAAGCAATACACACAAATTCAGGCAATTAGACAGTGTCTGGAGTGCCCTTAGAGTACCACACGTTGTAATTTCTTTGTCTTTTCAGCAAACATGGAGCAAGAGTAATGCTAACACAAAAGGTTGAAATGAAGTGAAGAAATGACTGTAGATATGTGCAAGGCAACTGCCCATTGCCAGCTGTGCGTTCCTCTCTCCAAGCTTCACTTTGTTTGAAAAGCTACCAAATATATTTTTCTGAGAGAGCCACAAAGACTGTACAGACCACCACTTTCCCTTGCAAGAAAACACACATCATAAATGTTGGTGATTTAAAACAACTCCCTCCCTCCCTCCCATCTCCCCTGACCTAGGTCGTAGAGACTGTTAGGAAAAATATAGCAGCCAAAGATGCAAAAAGTAGCCATCTCACTTGGGCTCCCTTCACCCTTGCTCTTCCTCTGTAGCTCTGAGAGATAATCTAAAACAAATACTAGTACTAAACCCAAGCCTGTCTGTTCTTTTTGCCCCTTGAGGAGGATAATGCTGCAGCTGTGTTTACAGCCTTCCCTTGGTTTTAGTCCTGAACTACAGAGTTCTTGCACCTCAGGAGACTGCTTTTTGTGCCAGTCTTTCTTAGGTCAGTGTCTGGAGCAGTTTCTCAGTGTGCTTTGCTGCCTTTTGCTTGCTCTTTACAGTGGTGGACCTTTAAGTAAATGAGGGCTAGTTTAAACATTTAGACTCAAGCCTGATTATGAGTTAGCACCTAGCAGTGTCACCCCAGGAGGAGCATCAGTAAGGAATTGTCACTGTTCCTCTCTTGTGGTTTGTTCTGCCTACCTGCTAGCAATAGGGAGCTTTGGATTACTCTCTTCCCTACATCCAGAACAGCAATCCAGGCAGCCCTCATCCAGCTGTGCGGGGGAAGAGTAAGGACACTCTTCCTGCTCAGTTGCATCTGGGCTAGGGATGATCTAGCCCAGGGATGGGCAAACGTTTTGGCCCGAGGGCCACATCTGGATATGGAAATTGTATGGTGGGCCGTGAATGCTCATTAAATTGGGGGTTGGAGTGTGGGAGGGGGTGAGGGCTCTAGCTGAGGGTGCGAGCTTTGGGGTGGGGCCAGAAATGAGAAGTTCAAGGTGCGGGAGGGGGCTCTAGCCGGGGGCAGGGGGTTGGGGTGCAGGGGCTGGGTGAGGACTCCAGCTGCGGATGCAGGCTCTGGGGTGGGGCTGGGAATGAGGGGTTTGGGATTCAGGAAGGTGCTCCAGGCTGGGACCAAGGGGTTCGGAGGGCGGGAGGGGGATCAGGGCTGGGGCAGGGGGTTGGGGCACAGGAGGAGGTATGGGGTGCAGACTCCGGGTGGTGCTTACCTCAAGCAGTTCCCAGAAGCAGTGGTATGTCCGCCCTCTGGCTCCTACGCGGAGGTGCGGCACCGGCCAGGTGGCTCTGCATGCTGCCCTGTCTGTAGGCGCCCCCCCCTGCAGCTCCCACTGGCCTCCGTTCCCAGCCGGTGATAGTTGCAGGGGCAGCGCTGGGGGACGGAAGCAGCGTGTGGAGCCCCCTGGCTGCCCCTATGTGTAGGAGCCAGGGCGGGGGACATGCCACTGCTTCCGGGAGCCATGTGGAGCCACAGCGTGCATGGAATGGGGCAAGCCTCAACCCTGCTCCCCGGCTGCAGCTCAAGGGCCGGATTAAAACATCTGATGGGCCAGACACAGCCCGTGGGCCCTAGTTTGCCCTCGCCTGATCTAGCCCTAAATAAATATTTACATTTGGGCAGCTTCAGTGTTTGTAGTGTTCAAGGTATTTTCTGTAGTAGATATTGGGAAGGAGCTCCTAGATTCATTTTAGGGAAAACAGGCATTTTTTTGAATAGTCACCTCTGTATTTACTGTTACATATACTGTAAGCTTAACTGGCTGCCCCAAAGGTTTCTTTTTAAAGTCAAAAAAGGCTATTGACATTCGAAGTCTTATTTACCAGAATACATGCAGTGCATTAGATTCAACATAGTATAGCATTTTCTAATTGATACCTGGGATTTAGATAGGTACGATGTTAGGAAAACTGTGCTCGACCATGATTTGTACCTCTTGTTACTGTTCATTTATGCTTCATATGAATTAAACTCTTAATCACATTTGAAGGAAGATGCAGGGCAGCTTCTTTATACCCTTATGTCCTTCTGTGCAAGATGTTGGTAATGCATGGTGGAATGTAATAGTATGGTAATGTAAAAAGAAAAGAAGTACTTGTGGTACCTTAGAGACTAACAAATTTATTTGGGCATAAGCTTTCGTGACCTACAGCTCACTTCATTGGATGTAGCTCACGAAAGCTTATGCTCAAATAAATTTGTTTGTCTCTAAGGTGCCACAAGTACTCCTTTTCTTTTTGCAAATACAGACTAACACGGCTGTTACTCTGAAACCTATGGTAATGTAGTTAGCATGAAATTAAAGTATCTCATCTGATTCTTGAAACTATTATATAATAGTTCTGGTTATTATATAATCAGATAAGAGTAAATGGAGCAGGACTTTAAGAAAAAAAATAATTTAGCTCTTTGATTTAAATAGCATTAAATATTTTGTGGAAGACCATGATTTTTGTGAGTGTTGCACTTTTTTGATAACAGGATATCATCTAGCAATAGTCAGTGCAGTACATTTAAAAGTCCAAACCTGCATGCTAAATATTTATAGGAGAGTAATATAGAGAAGGATTTTTGAGCAAATGACCCTTAAAGTTTAAAAGAATATATGGTTTCTGCCTTTTTTAGTAATGAAGCACTGTACTCTAGGTAATTTAATTACCCCTATATTGTTATGTTCATAAAAACTTGTGTTTAACTAAATGATTAATACTAGTCCTTGAGTTTAACTAGTACTGATCTGCTGATATTATTCTAGATCTGCATACTAATGTTTTTAATTGAGGAAATGAGAGTAAAGGGCACTTGATATATGTCTAAAGATTTTTAATAAAGTACGTAACTATGGAGTATGACAGTAATCCAGACGTGTTCAGTCTTTTTTTCGTCAATTGCTAAACCCACCCAAAGAACAAAATATAAGATGCCAAATGAACAAAACTACAAAAATGCATGACTTTTAAAGGATAATTTTTCCAACAGGTTTAAATGAAGTCGTGTATATAGCTTTCACAAACTGCTGTGTTCTGTATAAATAGTTGTGGTACAGTAACTCCTTGCTTAATGTTGTAGGTATGTTCCTGAAAAGTGCTACTTTAAGCAAAACGATGTTAAGTGAATCCAATTTCCCCATAAGAATTAATGTAAAGTGGGGGAGGGTTAGGTTCGGTTCCAGGGAATTTTTTTTCACCTGACAAAAAACTATATTTTTTGAGGTGGTGGAGTTAGAGGGTGGGATAAGGGAATGCCTTACTGCTAAATGATGAAGTAGCACTCGGCTGAACCCTCCAGGGTTAACACATTGTTGTTAATGTAGCCTCACACTCTACAAGGCAGCAGGAATGGATGGAGGAGGCACAGGATGGCAGAGAGAGACAGAGATGCACACCGTGTGTGTGTGAGAGAGAGAGACAGAGATGCACACTGTGTGTGTGTGTGTGTGTGTGTGTGAGAGAGAGAGAGAGAGACAGAGAGAGACACAGACACACTGTGTGTGTGAGAGAGAGAGATTCGCATTGCCCCTTTAAGTAAGCTGACTCCAGTCTAAGTACACTGCCTTTTTAAGTAGATCAGCAAGTTGAGGCAGCAGTTGCTGCCCGCAAACTCCCTCCATCCTGAGCTCTGTTGTGTGCCCCCTCCCCCGTGCTTTGTCGAGATAGTTTTCAGGAGCAGGGGGAGGGGGACACCCTGACATTAGCACCCCTCTTTTTCCCCCTCCCCTCCGCACAGCAAGCAGGAGGCTTCATTGGAGTCAGTGTAGCTGTGCCAATTTAAAGTTCTGAGCTTCTGATCCCTGGTATTAAGGCCTCATCCAAAGCCCGCTGAAGTCAGCTGGAGTCTTGGCATTAACTTTTTGTGCTTTAAATGAGGCTCCAATGTACAGATTTTGCAAAGCACTTAAGCATGTGCTGAAGTACTTTGCTGAACTGGGGCTTTTGTCTGCCAATTTAAGAAGTGGATATAGGGAGTGTAGGAGGCCCCTTTTCATTTAGAAAACATGAAGTTTACCAGATATAAACAGTTCTACTAGCCTGTAATCAAAATGTCTGGTCAAAGGGACACTCAGGTTAAAAAAATGATATGATCAAGTCTCTTGCTGAATTGGACAAATGAGCTACAGTCACTTATTGTGGATCCTGAGATGAGACCGAAGACCAATTTTGGACCTGCAGCCCTGTCCACAAGTGCCACAGGTGAAAACAAGTTTAGATAAATGTGCACTGCTTTTAGCTTTATGCCTTGCACAGCTCTCCTTGATCGCAGCATTCTATGAGCCCTTGAAGTCTTCCAGTCCAAAGTACAGAGGACTTGTTATGAACTAGGAGCTACCAGGTGTTGAGGTCAACATTGCAAGATTAGAGGTTGACCTTTAGAGTGTCATTGTGTTGTTTTCTTGGCCTGCTCTCCACCCCCCACCCCCAGTCTGCAATTCTCCATACAAGAGAGCCTTTGGTATTTTATTGTTGGACATGCAGACTGCATGACTGCACCATCTCAGCTGTGCTCTCACTATAAAGGTGTCACCACTTATGCTGTTTCAGGACTCAAGGACCTCGGTGTTTGGAATCTTGCTATTTAATACCCATTAACTACCATAGACATTGTATGTGCAATCAGTCCAAGTATTTTATGTGGCATTAATAAATAGTCCATGTATCTCAGCCATAGAAGAGTGTGGTATGACAACAGCACGGTAACATCAATTTTTGTTTGCAGTTCTGATACCGTGTTTGCTTCAAACACAATGCTGAAGTTTTCTGAAGGCATCTCTGGCTGCCTCAACGCATTTCATAATGTTGTCATCAGTCATTGCATTACATGAAACAAAACTGCATAGGTAGCAAAATTTTCCAGTGAGCTTCCATGGTACATCATCGATGGATGCACCTGGAGTAGTTGCAGTACTTCTCGGTTGAAGCTGGACCATGACTTCTGTCATCTTTGAGTTGATAGTTAATCCAAAACAATTTGCAGCACATACAAAGCAGTCAGTGAGCAACTGAATAATTGTCTTCATACCTTTCTGTCTTTGCACACAAGAGATGCAGCTTCAAGACACCTCCATCCATACTGTAGAGCATATAAATGCCATACTCAATGTCTCTGAATGCATCTATTAGAACAGCTGCAAACATGATGATAATGAAATCAGGGCAAGAACACGAACTTCTTTTACTCCATTGGTGATGACAACAGGGAGCTGAGAATCAGCCTCAGTCAAGGACATAAATCTGAATTCCAGAATGAAAATATTTGATAATGTTGACCAACTTATTGAGGAACCAAATGTGCTGAGGACTGTCCACAGGCCATCTTGATTTACAGAGTAAGTTTTTAATAAGATAGTTTTTGTCAATGTATAGGTCTTGATTCTGATCATGGCATTCGTCCTGAATTTGCTGGGGTGCAAAGATCATGTCTGAAGTACCAAGTCCAGAACAGAAGCCACATTGGATTTCAGGCATTATCTCCTCTGCAAATTGAGCAGTTAGCAGTTAGGTTTAACATGACTTGAATATTTTTTCCTGCAGTGGCAAGGAGCAAGATGTCATGATGGTTATTGCAAGAAATGTGATTGCTTTTTTTTTTTGAGGTGAATAATGTTGGCTTCTTTAAGTTCCTGTGGTACAGCCTCCTGTTCCCAAAATCTTAAGTTGAGGCCAGTGAGCTTCCTGATCGGCTCATGGCCCCCACATCTGAAGATCTCTACAGGAATACCAGGTGGACCTGCTGCTTTGCCGTTTTGACATTTGCATGACAGCTTTTCATGCTTCAGAGGTGTTTGGTAGAATTGAGAGTTGGTCTTGAATTGGACATTGTTCATGATCATGAAGTGCTGATGCTGACGTAGTGGACGGGCAGTTCAGAATCTAATTAAAGTGTTCAGCCTATCTTTTTCTGAGTTTGTCCATGATCGGTGAGTAGTAGTGACTTATCTACATGCCAGATGGGGTGATACCAGATTGCGGGCCATACTTGGTCTTCAGCTCATCCAAAAAAAACAACCCACCATTTGGAGCCTTTTTGGTCTGCCACTGATTGAAGTTGCTCAGCTTTTATTTTCCACAAGTTGTTGTTCATTTGGTGAAGCTTTAGCTTTGTACATCAATAAGCCATCTTTTTAATAGATGAGTTATTTATCCAAAATGCCGGAAGAAAATGCATGGATGTCAAGAATTGCTTTATCTCTGCGTCATTTTCATCAAACCTGTGCTGATTCTTCCTCTTTACAAAGCTGAGGACTTCTTTAGGCACATCAAACACTGTTTCCGTACAGTAAACTGTCTGGTCATCTTTTATCTGACTGAGAGAGTGTGTCAAGAACTTAATGTTTTTTTAACAAGTATTGTACATGTGAACTCATATTTCAGTGTGTGCATGTTGAGCTTGGGTATTGGAGATGGATGACATCTACGCTGCTAAGTACCTAATACCCAGCAAGATGGACTGATTAAAGACATTGGCCATTCCCTCTGAAGCTAAGAAAAACGGAGTCCCCCTTTAAAATAAATAAACGTAAGGAGACTAGCTCTTTTTTTTTTATTTTAGCTTTTTCTTTTTTCAGGACAGTTGGTTTTCTTTAAATTTTTTTATAGTCAAATCCAAACTATAGTCAATAAAAGAATGTGTTACTGCTGGCAGAATGCCTATTATTCCATTGTAGTAGCCAGCCATGAATAAACTGAGCCAGACTTGGGGAAGTGCTTCAGACTGATGTGATCTGCACTTAACACAACTTGAGAGCAACTCCAACAAATGAGAGTTCAGACCCCTATTGCTGTAGTTCTCAACTTTTCCATTACAAAGCACTTGAGTTTCAGGGCTTTATAGTTCTGCTATTAAAATTCACTCAGTTGAAACTTAATATGCAAAGTCTTAAGAGCAATGGTTTTTAATAAAGACAAAACAGAAAACAGTTGTGTAAAAAAGTTGTCTGTGGTTTTGGAAGCTGAATGAGATCTCAGAAGTTTGGCTCACGATGTTCGGTTAAGTTAGGTGCACATTTAAATCATATTCAAAAGGCTTGCTTGCTGGGGGAAGTAATCTGTACCTGGTATATATGGCTGGTGTAGTTTATTTCCCCACTTAGGGGAAGTGGGGAACCAAGAAGTCACCATTTGATTCTTAATATGCTCCTGGAGGAGCAACTACGCACGGACCTTTGGTCAGAGCTGTGGGAAAGCCACAACTTAACCCATAGTGAAGCGGAGACTATTTTCTTACTTTTTAGGCAAAGGAGAGATTTATGATGTGAAGTAAAAACACTGCTTTCCAGTGAGTGAATTGGCAAAATGGCACTATAAGCTCTTCCATAAGGACAGTAAGTGCTTGAAAAGTTTGGCTAACACAGGGAGTGGACATGAAATTGCCGTGTTCTGTCTCCTGTAACTCTCTGTATTAACAGAAGACCAAGTAATGAATCATGGGCTGGATTCTGATCACAAGGTGATACCAGTTACATTTGATGTCAGTTAACTGAGAACAAAATCATGACTATAATTTTTGTGTTTGCTGTTGGTCTCAGTTTAGTTATGTGAGTAATTATTTTGTGAAATAAAGGCCGCATCTTTGTTAATTGTTAGCACTATACCATACAGTGGAAATCAAAATAATGTGGTGACTGACTGGCTCAGCAGATTGGGAATGAGATAACATAGTTTTTCCTTGCTAGTTGCTAGTTCAAATCCATTACAGGTTTTAGTGATCAAAAGTCATTACTCTCTGATGGCTCTTTTGTGGTATATGTGAAATGACTTATTAAGGCCTGAATCCCTGCTGCCTGGCACCTTGTGTAGTCATTGACACTTGTACAAAGTAAATGCAAAGTGAGCATAAACTGCTATTAATCAGAATAGAAGTGTTTTGACATTCTGTAGAGGTGTAAATGATAACACTAGGTGTAAGGCAGTGAAAAGTTGGGCCCAAAGTTTCAGCCTGATTGAGTGTGAATGATCAGCATCTATAAAAGGTTATAGGAAAAAGGTATTCTATCTAGCAAACTAAGGCTGATCGACACTTCCAAGTTTTGTCACCAAAAGGCAGCAAAGGATGAAACAGCAGAGGTGTACACACTGCAAAGCCACTTTTTGCAAAGAAACTCCTCAGTTGCAGCGCTGTAATAAAACCACCTCGACGAGAGTGGTAAGGCTTTTTGTGCCCAGTATGCATCCGATGAAGTGAGCTGTAGCTCACGAAAGCTTATGCTCAAATAAATTGGTTAGTCTCTAAGGTTCCACAAGTACTCCTTTTCTTTTTATAAAATCATAGTCCATTTGTTTCTGCTGCTCTTAGCTGGTACAATATGCTGGTGCTCTGTGGCAGGGCTGATGTTTCAATACCTGATTCAACAGAGCGTTTAAGCACGAGTAGTCACATTTAGAATTCAGGGATTGCTCGTGCTTACAGTTAAGCATGTGCGTAAGTGCTTTGCCGAATTGGAACTTAGAGTAACACAAGTGACTTCTACATAGGTCACGTTAAATCATTCTTCTCCTCTTAACTTTCCCAATGGTGGGAAGGATGGAATTGGAGAGGGTGTCAGACATTTATTTGTTTTTGGGGAGGGAAGAGTGTTGGTCATTCACGGCTATCAGCTGCGTGGTTTATGTTTATGTAGCCATGTTACTGATTGTATACATTTGCACGCACACAACAGCCTTTGGAGCTTGTTTAGAAAGCTGAAGCTTAATCTGGAGACAAGTTTCAGAGTGGTAGCCATGTTAGTCTGTATCAGTAAAAACAACGCGGAGTCCTTGTGGCACCTTAGAGACTAACAAATTTATTTGGGCATAAACTTTCGTGGGCTAGAACCCACTTCATCAGATGCATGGAGAGTTACTGAGCCCACCAGGCAAGTGTCCATTTGTAAGCCAGATGCAACTCAAGTGGAGATCCCAGGTAGTCATGGAGCAGCTCTTTTCGCATTCTGCATCCTGTGGGGGAAACAGAATTCCTTCCCACTGGCCCCAGTGGGGCCCTCTTGTGCCAAGCCCTATGACCCAGCATTGGTGCATGAGGGAGAAATTTACCCCATAATCACAATCACTGCTCTTAATTTCAGATAATGGTATGTCTATATGTTTTATAATATTTGTTAATTACCGATTCTTTATTCACTGGTTCACAAATGATCCAGAGGAACCACTGGAAAAAGTCTAATGCTTCGCAGGAAACTTTGAAAACCCATTCTGCTTTGAAATCATTTTGTCTGTATACCTCCATTGGTTCTGCTTTTTATCGTCCCTTTTTATCATCATGACTGAGCATGTTTGCACAGACTCACAAAGTGGGTAAGGTAATATCCCAGGCTTTCTACGATAACACTGCAGGCATATTTGCATAAGAAGTCTCACTGCTCCATAGCACTTAATCTGATTTTGGTAGTTTGTGTCTCCTCTGAAATCCTAATCCTTTTAGTGATTTCACAATTATCTCTAAAGCAACTAATTGTAATCTTTGCAATCAAGGATTGTACTTTCAGCAGGAGAATAAGCAGCAAGAAGAAAAGAATTGGTAATGGATGAACAGATTCTAATTTTACATACATGTCTCTTGCCTTTTATTGTAATTTTTAAAAGGGAAGTCAGAAAAGGATATATGTTTGATTCGAGCACTGACTGGGACAGTGTTGCCTAGCATATTAAGCATTGCACTGGGATTTAGGAACTTCTGATACAGATTCCCAGCCACTTATACAGGCCGCACACTGGCACAGTCATTCTTTAATTATTTTTAAAAATACGGCAATCTGTCTCATTGAGATTCCATCCTGGTGCTGTGTGGAGTGTAAGAGGTTGTAGAAGGCAGGGGAGAACTGGCTTAGATTAGGCGCATTGGGAAACCTGGAGAGGGTTGGAAACGGAGCAAGAGGAGGTGTTGGAGCAGCAGTTGGCAGGCAGGAGGAAATATAAAGTGGATTATTTGTTTGGCCAGAAGGAGCAGATGCAGTGGCAATATGAATGTTGGGAATGAAGGAATCAGTTGGAGATTGGAAAGACAAGGTTCAGATGGGAGTCACTGGGAAATAAAATTTGTGATGCTCCACAAAAGCAGCATGTTTTTGCTCTCACAGTGGCCATGATGTGATTAAATTGTACGACACTCTGACATTTATCATCTGTTAGTTTGAACAGGTTTTTTTCATTTTTTCTCTTATTTGTGCTTTTATATTTTTGATCCAATATATTGAAATTATTTTTAAAAGCTTTTCTCTTTAATGATGTTACATGATTTTGGTGCTTGGAGAGTTTGTTCACTATAACACGAACAGGTTCCCTACCCTTGAAAAAATCCTGTGAAATGATTGAGAGAGCTGGACAAGGAGTGGAGTTAAGCCAAAATGACAGTACATTGGTTTATTGTTTGGAATATGGCAGTTCAGTATGATAGGGTTTTTTACACTTAATTTGTGGTTCTTCAACAGAGGTGATACATTTTATAAAGAAATTGACATTTTGGTATTCTGCTATCAAAGGTTTGACAGAAAAATTGACAGGAAAATATTTATCTTTGAAAACAAACTAGACACAATCTCTTTATATTAAAATCTGCCTGGTCAAACTGTTCATGCATGATGGTCACTGTAAACAGACAAGGATTACTATGCTCATCTTCACAGACTCGTTAATCTTGTGGCTGTCATGTTTAACCGCCTCCATGGTAGTGCTCACAGAATACATGTGAGTCTTTATTTCATTGATGCTAACCTAAATGACAACTAAAGGGCCAGTTTCTCTATTCTAATATGTGCCCCTCCCCATTGTACTTTGTGATTGGTGCAAAGA
This sequence comes from Chelonia mydas, assembly GCF_015237465.2. Taxonomy (NCBI): domain Eukaryota; kingdom Metazoa; phylum Chordata; order Testudines; family Cheloniidae; genus Chelonia; species Chelonia mydas. The sequence continues at coordinate 17,730,834 of NC_057853.1, read as the reverse complement.
GGAGGGAAAGCAGTTGGATCTGGCCAGCTGATAATTCCACCAACATGGCTGATTCTTCGTCCCTGCTTGCACACTGATTTCTGGTTCAGGAAGTGGGAAGGGGAAGTGGCCAGAACATACTGCATTCTGGCTATGCTCAGCTGGTGTGTGGTCCTTTAGCTTCACTAACCTATGCTGGAGCCTCAGTCAGCTAAGAATCACCCTGAGAATCGGGGATCTATAATAAGTTCCATGAGAATGAATTTATTATTGAAAGTGGAGTGCTGGATAATTGTCAAGGATTGCTTATATAGTCTAAAAGGTTTTTTTATATTATCCTTTCAGCTCCAGTTCGGATATTTTGAGAGATCTGCAAGAAGTTGAGATGGTTTCAGAGTCATCAGATAAGTGAGTACAGTACACGGATGAATGACGTAATTGGTTGAGACTATTCTAGGCCATTTGATGGTTTCCTCTGCATAAATAAAAAGGCGTGGTTTAAATAAACAAGTAACAGAAAACTTTGTAGTTAGGGCTGACACGATGGAGTTAGAAATGTTGGAAGATCTTGCATCACAGATTTTACAAATCAAGCACACTTTATTCCAGGCATTCATTTTGGATTCCTTTTGTGGGGAGGGAGAAGTCCACTCCTCTGCATTTAAAAGCTCACCGTTTTTTAGAACAGAAAATAACGTTTTAATTATTATTTGTGTTATGGTAGTGTCTTGTGGTCCCAACTGAGATCAAGCTCAATGTACTAGGCATTGTATAAACACATAGTGAGAAATGGACCGTGCCCAGAAGCTTACAGTGTAAATTGATCAGGACACACAAAGGGTGGGAGGGGAAATAGAGGCACAGAATGATAGATGGTTTTGCCCAAGATCACACAACACTGGCAGAGCTAGAACTAGAACCAAGGTGTTCAGAGTCCCAGTCAGGTGCCTTATCCCCAGTAAATTTCTAAAATCCTCGGAAGAGAAAATAGAAATCAAGATCTGGAAGGATTCTGCAACAATACTGCAGTTTGTCATAGGAGACTGTGACTTTTTTTTTTAAGTCATATGATTGGACTAGTTCGTATTTCTGAAAAATCCAGTATGCCCAGCGGACTGAACTAATTTTGCATGTAAAGTCCCTCCGCTGGTGCTGGAATCCCTGCTTGAATATCATGCCAGCTGCAGTAGTTGGGCATAAGAGGGTGATATTAGAGGAATCGTATCCGACTTAATCGTGAATTACATTTTTTAAGGAAGTCCTTAGAATACTTAATTGGGGAATTATCCCAAGAACATGTGTGTTCAGTAGATTGGTGCAGCTCTTCATAAACCCCATAGTCCATAACTGAAATGAAATTTGGAACTCTTAAAAGTGTGTATATTATTTACTCAATAAAGTATGGTGCTGTCCTGGATAATAACAGATTATAATGGAAACACTGACTTGATTATAATGGTGCCAGAAATCAGTGGGAATGTTAATCAATAGGAAAGCATCAAATAAGTAATCATTAGAAGTTTAGTGTAAAAACAGCCCTTGGTTAGGAGAGAAATGGGTGATGTTTAGAAGAAGAAGAACCTTCATAAGCATAATTTCTGACAGCACCTAAAAGTGATTTACTAAGACCAGCATAAAATATTCAGTTGTACCTATTTTCCAGTGCTGTAGTCTGCATTGTAACATTTTCCTCATGATTTCCTTCTGCTGCTGTTTCCATTGTCTAGAACAGCGTTTATCAAACTGGATTCCGCGGAGGGTACTCCAGGGGATCCGCAGGCCCTGCTGATAAACTCCTCCCATTTCCTCCCAGCGCATCCTGCATGCCAGGGAACAGCTGTTCAGCAGTGTGCAGGAGGCCCTGGAAGGGAGGGGGAGGGGATGGAATCATGCCCAGGGCCACTGACCCTGCTGATTAACCCCTCGCCATCCCTTCCAGTGCCTCCTGCATGCTGGGGAACAGCTGTTCAGCAGCATGCAGGAGGCGCTGGGAGGGAGGAGGAGGAGTGCGGATGGGGTGTGCTCAGGGGAGGGGGTAGAAAGAGGTGGGGAAGAGATGGGGCAGGGGTGGGGCCTTGGGGGAAGGGGTGGAGTAGGGGCAGGGCCTGGGGCTGACAGGTGGGCTTGGGGGTCCATGAACATTTTAAAATCAAAATGGTGGTCCTCGGGTTGCTAAAGTTTGAGAACTGCTGGTCTAGAAAATTAACCCAGAAGGCAAGCAGCTGTAGCTCTCTTTGCAGCAGGCAGGAGTTAGAACTCCTAATAGTTAGGGTATACTCATGCATGAATCACTTGACTCCTTCCTCAAACACCCGCTTTCTGAAAAGACACATGCGAGTATCATTGTATGATCGGTATGCAGGTGTTGGCAACCTAATAAGAGATGCAAACTCCTTCAAATGAGTTATTACACTTGGACCATAACATATTATCGAGCGTGAAATGATACAGAGTTGGTTACAGCTCCCCTTTGCTTATCTAAAATAATTTTGAATGTGATTTGAACATAAATTTAAGAAAAGGAGTACTTGTGGCACCTTAGAGACAAACAAATTTATTTGAGCATAAGCTTTCGTGAGCTACGGCTCACTTCATCGGATGCATTCAGTGGAAAATACAGTGGGGAGATTTATATACACAGAGAACATGAAACAATGGGTGTTACCATACACACTGTAAGGAGAGTGATCACTTAAGATGAGCTAGTACCAGCAGGAGAGCGGGGGGGAGGGAGGGAGAAAACCCTTTGTAGTGATAACCAAGGTGGGCCATTCTGCACCCCCCCCCCCCTCCCCCGGTAATAGCTCACCTTACCTGATCACTTGTTTCATGTTCTCTATGTATATAAGTCTCCCTACTGTATTTTCCACTGAATGCATCCGATGAAGTGAGCCGTAGCTCACGAAAACTTATGCTCAAATAAATTTATTAGTCTCTAAGGTGCCACTAGTACTCCTTTTCTTTTTGCGAATACAGACTAACACGGCTGCTACTCAGAAATAAATCTAAGAGATCCTGTTTTTGAAGTTTATTGGGGCAGCAATTTATTTTAGGATTGGGCTTGAAGGTGGTAGGATAGATTGCACCTTTTTATTCTGTCAAGTGCAGTTGAAAATGGGATGAAAATAACTCAAGGCTAAAATATGAAATATTTTACGTGTTGTTTTCCTCAAACCCCAGCAGAAATGAGATTTGCGATGATTTTTCATACCTTCTGTTGGCAAAATATGTGTATATATGTATATATCTTGCACCTGTTCTTTAGACAATTGGAATGTCCATAAAGACTTATCTGGGACATTTTGTCATTTCCCTAAAAATGTCACTTTCTTGGTTGAATTCAGGTAACATTGCTGCAAGGTACTGAAAAAGTGTTGCTGGGTTTATTTCCTGCCAGATATTAATAGCTGGTTTCAAAGGCAACTATTAGGCTGGAAAAGTAACAAATAGAAGTGGCTATGGAACAGATTTATACTGCTAAGAAGCTACAAAAATGAGAATATTTATTTGTTTGCAGTTCTTGTGGTTAAGGAGGGGAGAGAGGTATATAAAATATTCTATCTTGATGGGTTGTTAGGAAGCTACCTATGTCTCTTTTTAGTCTCCCATTTTTGATCAGCATATAAATCAGGGTACATGTTTAAATATTTGCCTTTTTTTGAGGAGAAAGGGCAAATGTGGCAAGAACTCCTCCCCCTCCCCGGCATCACAACAACACACCTTTGCAGAACAGATCCATACTCTTGTAAATGTTTCTACAAAATGATACGTCCAGATCAACAAATTGCATTTTGATGCACCATATAAAAGGGATTGCTTATTTACTGAAACTTACTTTGTCAAAAAATGACAGCTCATGGTTTCAAATATGAATCAGCTGAGAGGTTATTGCAGATGACAAACATAATAGTCATCTGCCCATATCTGATGAAAGAAGGAAATTGAAAAGGTCTTTAGATTTGTCCTAAATGGTTATGTTGAAGGATGACATTTGACCTCCATTGCTCGGAATGTTTCCTATTGGGTTACAATTTCTTAAAATATATCTATGATAATTTCTCTTATGTCCACTGAAAGCATAATACAAATTAAATGAAATTTATAAAAGCAAACCAAAAAAGCATATATATTTGCAGGGTGTATATTTGCATTTCTTATGCTGCAGACTTCACACATTATCCATAATGAACTGGGAGCTTGTTATAAGCTAAATGTATTCAGTTCAAATGTAGTTTCCATATTTTAGAAAATGCATCTCTATCAACTTGCTTAATCCATAATATCCAAGAAACAAAGTCAACTAACAGTTTCTGACACAATGGAACTGGATGTTGCTATCGTTGAAATGAATGGCAAAATTTCCATTGGCTTGAAATGGGAGCAGGATCAAACAAAAGGGGGGAGCTAGAGGGCTCTGCTGCATCAGCAACTGCAGACTGGTCACTCTGCTTAGAGGAGGAGAAGGAATCCTTCTCCCTTAGATGCCCAGAATCTGCCCAGAGCACAGCTCGCTTGCTGAGGGCTGCAAGATGCAGACAGGATTTGGTCCTTTACCATAGAGAGATCTCATTATACGCTACCAAGAAAGATAGACTGGTTTCTTGCTTCTCAGACCACAGCTGGAGTCTTTCACAGTGACCATGTGAAGTAATGTGGCCATATGCATGAATAAAGCAAACTGCAGTAATGCATGTATCTTTCATTCCTTTATACAATATTTTTATCTCTTCTCATCAGCTAGATGGATATCTTTCTTTTTTCCATTTTTTAGCTCACGACCTAATAGTAGCACCTTATATCACACGATACAGCATATTTATTTTCAATATTTTACTATAAGACTTAATATCATCCCCGTTTTATGTTGAATAAACTACTAGTATTTGATATATGCTTTCCATGTGAGGATATTTCAGTGTACATTCTGGGGATTTTTTTATTTGTCCATAACTTGCCAAAGTTGCAGCTTATTTATGGATCCTATTGTAACTTTTTTCCATCTGGTGCCACATTTAGAACCCATTGTTTAAATATTTTGGCAGTTGGAAATAATTATTTCTTAGTGAATTATTTTTCTTTCTTACTCCATTCTTGATTATTTAGTATTATACAGTCTATCATTGCCATGTATTTTGAGAACGTCATGCCAAGGTTAATGGGGCAGCTAAAATATCTCTCCCTAGTGGAGGGACTCTTGTTTTCCCAACATCATCATTATCCTCTGGGTCATAGATGGAAGGCCACCATTTTTAAACTACCAGGCAGTGACATGCAGCTAGTTTTCCCAGTGACTACAGAATAAAAATCCTATGCTCCCTTTTGTGCCACTGAAACTGTGATCCAGAGAATGCCAATGATTGATTTGGTATGAGCAGAAATCCACAGGTTAAGGGAGTGGAACCATTAGCTTCTTTGTGGGTTTGCAGACCATGTTCTGTAGTGGAAGAGAGAGTTGAAACTTGCAGAGTTTCTGTTCTCCTATGCAAAATATTTCTGCATAGCAGTGTGGGAAATTAATATTAGCAAGATGACTTGTTCATAGAAAAATCATTTCTTGCCCTTGGTAATTTTCTAAATCAGAGAATCTAGTTATTTGATGGGTTTGTTTAAGACAAGTTGTAATAAAATGTGGACAGGTTGATTTGTGCTCAAGAATCTAGAGCAGAAAGTAAACTACAACTTTGATTATGCTTCATGTTCTTCAGGTTAATTATAGAACATTATTTATACTTCAGCAAGTGGACACTGAGCTGTACAATAGGTAACTGTATCAAACAAGTGCCTTACCCTGAAGAGTTTATTATATAAAATTACAAGCAGGTTATAACGATGCTGGTTCTGGCAGGATCCAACTGGGAGTGCTAATTCAGGACAAATTGCTTAAAGCAGGGCAGTTACAGCCCAAGGCTGGGGTTTTTCCACCTCTAAGGCAAACCAAACCAGCCAGACAGAGAAGACTTTGGTTTTCCCCACTGGCTAACCACAAGTCACACAAGCAATTCCCGTAGACACTCCAGTTTCCCAGTATCACCACCAGTGCCACTCATTATGGGGACAGATGGTTATGAAAACCAATACCCCAGTAAAAGAAAAAAGGTTCTCTCGATCCCAAAGGACCAAGCCCCAGACCCAGGTCAATATACGAATCGGACCTTACGCACAAATCACGCTGTTGCCAATCCTTTAGAATCTAAAATCTAGATTTATTCATAAAAGGAAAAAGATATAGATGAGAGCTAGAATTGGTTAAATGGAATCAGTTACATACAGTGTAATGGCAAAGTTCTTGATTCAGGCTTGATTTCCTTCTGCGGTGATAGAATAAACTGCAGGTTCAAATCAAGTCTCTGGAGTACATCCACAGCTGGGATGGGTCTTTCAGTCCTTGGTTCAAAGCTTCAGTGTAACAAAGTTCCTCCAGAGTTATGAAGCAGGTTTGAAGACAAGATGGAGGAGCTGCAGCAGCTTTTTATATTTTTTTGCCATGTGGTCTGTCTGTCTTTGTTCCAAAGACAAGCATTCCATCACGTGGCATGGAAAAACCTCAGAGTTCTGTCCATAGCATGTCCCTGCATACCTTGCTGAGTCACAAGGCGTATCTGCCTTCTCTCAGTGGGTCAGTAGTATAGCTGATGGTCCTTAATGGGCCATCAAGCAGGCTAGGCAGAACTGACACCAACTTGTCTGGGGACATCCAGAAGCATAGCATAAGTTTGAAATACAGACAGTATAGAGCCAATACTTATATCTTTAAATATAAAAATGATACATGCAAACAGATAGCATAATCATAACCAGCAAACCATAATCTTGTCTTAGACACCTTATTTGACCCCCTTTATACAAGATTTGATGCCACGACAGGACCTTGGTTGCAACAATGTTCTATACAGTCCCAGTTCAAGTCAATAACGTCACACAGGTAAATTGTGGAACAGTCAGAATGACATGTGTGGAACTGAGTTCATTTAAAATTAGTCAAGCCAGATACAGACCATTGTTATCACATACTTTTCTATAAATATTTGCAAGAGGGGGATACTAAGTCAAATGGTAGATGGATAGGCCACAGATTTTGGCTGTATGTTTTATAACTTCACTTAAAATATATATATATATGAGTGAAGAAGACATTAGTAACATTCCCAGGTTAGTCTGGATTGCTGAACTCAATTCTCCAATCTGGGATGCCTATTACACTGCTTCACTATGAGAGCAACCGCTGGCCTTGCTCACACACTTCCTCTAGCATGTAAATTACTCCCAGCTGAGTTATATGAGTACTTCCAGCCAACCACTCCTGAATTGTTCTGGGGTGACACCAGCAAATACCCAGTCCCAGACTTGTCCCCAGAAATATACATCTTGTACTTCCCAGCTCTTTCCTTTTTGTGCAGTACAAGCTCATAGAAAGTCTGTCATTTCATTAATAGAAAATTATATGTTATCTCAAACCCTGTTATCTCAAATGGGTGGTTTCCAACCTCTTCAATCCAAACACACACTGGTTTAGATAAAATAAAACAAGTTTATTAAGTACAGAAAGATAGATTTTAAGTGATTACAAGTAATGAGGCATAAGTCAGAATTGGTTACAAAGAAATAAAAGGTAAAATGCCAACTAGCACCTAACTTAACAAGCTAAGTGAATTTAAAGCAAAAGGTTTCTCTCCCCATATGCTCACAGCAGTCTGGCTGGATTCCTTCAGCCAGGACCACTTCCCTAGTTAAATGATACTTCCTTTGTCTTTCAGACATTCTTGATGCTGTGAGTAGTGATAAGGAGAGAGAGGTGGTTTGTCTTCTCTTCCTCATTTTTGTATCTTTTCTTCTCTTTGAGAATCATCTCCAGCTGGGGTTCAGGCAACTGCCAGTCTGTTTACATGAGAACCTCCAACTGTTCCATTGTCAAAATGTAAATTTCTCGCTCACATCCTTTTTCTTGCCAAAAAATGGCTACTTACCTAGGTGATCAGCAAATTGAGTTTTCAAATGATACCTCACAAAGCATATTTTGTACAAAATTTGTCAGTCCTGTAAAAGTTTGTGAATATAGGGGTGTGACACTGCACCCCAAAATATTATTCTGGTATTATTCTGACATAATTATAATGTATTTTATGCAAGATAAGTCATGTGAGGTGTCATTGGAAAAGTTATGATTAGCTGAATATGATTATCCTATTTGTATGCATATATCATTTTTGTATCTGAAGTTATTAGTATTGACTGTGTATATGTTTTTTCAAATGTAGTTACGCCTGTGTAAAGCCCACTAGACAAGATGCTTTCAGTCTAGATGGTGGGTGGGGAAGGGCCTATCCAGGGCAATGGGCCAGTAGGAAAAAACAATAGGCCTTAGGAGGAGCTTATCTCCCTCCTGGCAAGCCTTCCTGTGAACACTCCAAATAGCTTGTGAGTGATGGCTGCTACAAGGACATGTGATGAGACCACATGTCTCCAGACTCTGTCTTGAGATATCAGTATTTTTCCACAGACTGGTCTGGGAGCCAAGTTTTGAAACAAAGGGTTTCCGCCATATGCAAAATCTATATAAGGGAAGGAGTGACATCATCTGGGGTTCATCTGGGGTCCACAAAAGGACTCTTGGAAACACCTGAGGACCAAAGACTGAACTGGGGAAAGTGCTGGACCCAGGCTAAAGGGATTTTTAGCCTGCGAGTGAAACACCTGTGGATTCCAAACTGTAAAGCAAGTGCAGTTTTGCCCCTTAAGAATCTGCAGCCTGCTTGTATAATCTCTTAAGAGGAGAATCTGCTATTCATAGCCAGTCTATTTAGTATGTTAAGTTTAGTTTGCAGTTTTTGTTTATTTGCTAGGTAATCTGCTTTGATCTGTTTGCTATCACTTTATCTTTTGTAGTTAATAAACTTCTTTTTGCTTTATCTAAACCAGTGAATTGGACTGAGGTATGTGGGAATCATAACTCAGGGGCAGAAGTCTGTTGCATATTCCTCTACACATTGAGGGAGGGGGAAAATATTATGAGCTTATGCTGCACAGTTCTCTGTGCAGTGCAAGACTGTATACTTTTGGGTTTATACTCCAGAGTGGGTACGTACCTGAGGAGCTGGGAGTAGCTTTCCGTGCAGGGGCTGGTCAGAGACCCTGCTTGTAACTGCAGCTGGGTGTGTCCCTACCTGTACGCATGTTGGTGAAAGTGCAGGCTGGAGGGCTTTGTAGCTTGTCACAGCAGTACAGTGTGAGAGGGAGCACCGCCTTGTAGGTCAAGGGGCTCATTGGTACCCCAGTTCCAGGTGGCACCCTGGGGGGAACCCGTCACAAGGGGTACAGTCTCTCATAGTGGTGAATAGTCTCCTACTTTGGAAGAAGTCAAGCAGTAAAGCTAGAATAGTAAAATGTAGTATAATATCTGCATAGAATGAGATTTCAACTTTATTCTGTGACTTGAGTAATCTGTTCTTGCAAGGATAGTCATACGCTGCTAAGACAAAAATAGATGCAACTGGCAGCTGCATTTTGTAACGCGATACAACGGACACAGCAGATAGTTTTGATCCGTGTTTCTTAGCCATATACTGTACGATAGTTTAGCCACACTGTAAAACAAATGCCAACATTTGTGAAATATATTGTCATCTTATATCTAGAGTTTACGCAACAGAAAAATCTAATAAGTATAGGAAGAAGGCTTTTCAACATATGGTACAAAAATAAAAGTTAATACTGAACTTTTATATAAATTTTGCCTTTTTTTCCAAAGCAGCATAAGGCACTTAGATCAACTTTGAAAGGTAAAGAATGTTTAAAGTGATACCTTCAAGAAAGTGGAAGAGTTTCTTTGTATATAGATGGGCTAACCTACTGAGGTGGGCTTTAGATTAGGTTTTATGGTAGGAGACAAAAGCTAACAGGCAAGTCCAAAACAGAGAGACCTGGGTGAAAGATTGGAATCTGGGGGGGAAACGGGCAGTCACAGCAGGGACAAAGGAAAGACTAGAAGGAATATAGAGGGGAAACCTAATGAACATCTTAGATGTCTCTTTACTAATGCAAGGAATATGGGGAATATACAACTAAAAATACTGGTGAATAATCACAATTATGACATCATTGGCATCACAGAAACTTGGTGGGATTGGAATATTTGTATAGATGTGTACAGCTTGTTCTGGAAGGACAGACGGGGAAAAAGGGAGGTGGTGGTGCCCTGTATATCAAAGATACATACACTTGCACTGAGGATAAGGTAGAACTGGGAGGCAGACGAGTTGAAAGTCTCTGGGTAAAGGGGTAAAAAAAAACCCAGGGTGATGTCATGGTAGGTGTCTACCATAGACCACCTAACCAAAAAAAAGAGGTGGATGAGGCTTTTTTTAAACAACTGACAAAATCTTCCAAAACACAGGACTTAGTTGAAATCCCCTATCACCACTACCCAGACATCTTTTGGGAAAATAATACAGCAGGGCAGTGATCATCTAATAAGCTTTTGAAATGCAGTTTTTGGAATGAAGATGGAGAAAGCAACTAGGGGAGAGGCGATTCTAGATTTGATTCTGACAAACTGGAGGAACTGGTTGAGAATTTGCAGGTGAAAGGCATCTTAGAAAATGATCATGAAATGATAGTTCGTGATTCAAAGGAATGGTAAGAGGGAAAACAGCAGAATGAAGACAATGGACTTCAAGAACGCAAACTTTAGCAAACTCCTAGAATTGGTAGGTAAGATCCCATGGGAAGCAAGTCTGAAGGGGAAAAAGGGTTCCGGAGAGTTGGTGTTTTTTCAAAGAAACATTATTAAGGGCACAAGAGCAAACTATCCCAGTGCATAGGAAAGATAGGAAGTATGGTAAGAGACCACCCTGGCTTAACCAGGAGATCTTCAACAACCCAAAACTCTAAAAAGAGTCATTAAAAAAGTGCAAACTAAGTCAAATTATGGAGGATTAATATAAATAAAAACCCACAAGCATGTAGGGACAACATTGAATGGCCAAGGCAAAAAATAAGATTCATCTAGCTAGGGACATAAAGTGTAATAAGAAAACATTTTACAAATCCAAATGAGAAGCCAGAGGAAGATCAAGGACAGGTAGGCCCATTACTCAGTGAAGGAAAGACAATCACAGAGAAAACAGCATTGGCCAAAGTGTTAAATGCCTTTTTTGTTTCAATTTTCACCTATAAAGTTAGCAATGATTGGATGACTAACAGTGAACATCAGTGTAAATGGGGTAGGATCTGAGGCTAAAACAAGAAAAGAACAAGTTAAGAATTACTTAGACAAGTTAGATGTCCTCAAGACTGTAGGGCCTGATGAAATGCATCCTAGAATACTTAAGGAGCTAGCTGAAGAGAGCTCTGAGCTATTCATAATCATCTTTTAGAACTTGTAAAGGATGGGAGAGATCCAGAGTGTTGGAAAAGTGCAAATATAGTACCTGTCTACAGAAAGGGGAATGAAGACAACCCAAGGTATTATAGGCCAGGCATCTTATCTTTGGTACCTGGAAAGGTACTGGACCAAATAACCAATCAATTTGTAAGTACCTAGAAGAAAATAAGTGATAAGTAACAGTCAACATGGATTTGTCAAGAATAAATCATGTCAGACCAACCTAATATCCTTCTTTGACAGGGTAACAAGCCTTAGGGATAGGGGATAAGCAGTAGGTGTGATATATCTCAACTTTACTAGGGGCACGTCTTCACTGGCAACATTAAAGCACTGCTGCGGCAACGCTTTAATGTGGCTTGTGTAGTCGTGGCATAGCGCTGGAAGAGAGCCCTCCCAACGCTCTTAAAAAAAAAAACAACCCACCTCCATGAGGGGCATAGCTACCAGCACTGGGAGCACGGCTACTGGCGCTGGTGCACTGTCCACACTGGCACCTATAAAGTTAGCAATGTAAAGTGCCAGTGTAGATAAGCCCTAAGGCTTTTGATACTGTCTCATAAGAACAAACTAGATAAATATCGCCTAGACAAGCTGACTGTGAGGTGGGTGCACAACTGGGAAAAGCTTACGTAGAGTAGTTTACAGGAGTGGTTCATAGTGAAGGTGGAAAGGCATATTGAGTGGGGTCCTGCAGGGATCTGTTCTGGATCCAGTTCTATTTAGTATCTTCATAGAAGATTTGGATAATGGCATCGAGAGGACACTCATAAAGATTGTGGATGATACCAAGCTAGGAGGGGTTGCAAACACTTTGGAAGGCAGAACTAGAACTGAAAATGATCAGAACAAACTGAAGAAATGGTCTGAAATAAGTTGGAGGAAATTCAGTAAATGCAAAGAACTATACTTAGGAAGAAATAATCAATTGCACAAATACAAAATGGTAAATGACTACCTAAGTAGGAGTACTACAGGATCTGGAGGTTATACTAGAACACAAACTAATGTAATACCGTTGCAAAACAAGTGAACATAATTTTGGGAGTCATTAGCAGGAGTGTTGTAAGCATGTCATGAGATGTAATTTTTCCACTCTGCTCATCACTGATAAGGCCTCAACTGGAGTATTGTGTCCAGTTCTGATCACCAGACCTTGGGAAGGATGTGGATAAATTGGAGAATGTCCAGAGAAGAGCAACAAAAATGATTAAAGGTCTAGAAAACGTTGACCTACAAGGAAAGACTGAAAAAAACGTTTGTTTAGTCTGGAGAAAAGAAGACGGGAGGGGTGGGCGGCACAGTAATGCACGTAAAAGGTTGTTATAAAGAGGAGGGTGATAAATTGTTTTCCTTAACCACTGAGGATAAGAAGTAATTGGTTTAAATTGCAGCAAGGGAGATTTAGGTTGTTACACATTAGGAAAAAACTTCCTAACTGTAAGGGTAGTTAAGCAGTGGAACAAATTACCTAGGGAGGTTGTGGAATCTCCATCACTGGAGATTTTTGAGAACAGATTAGACAAACACCCACCAGAGGTGGTCTAGATAATACTTAGTCCTGCCTCAATGCAGGTGACCGCACTGGATGACCTCTCAAGGTCCCTTCCAATCCTACATTTCTATGATCAAAATTCAGGTTTTATGATGGGAGGAAAAATTCTTAAATATGTATCCAAATAGCAATGTTTACCCACTTAGTATTTGCAAATCCAGCATTACAGTATTGTGCTAGAGCATGAGAACCTACAGAGTACAACTGATTAGGAACCTTATCTACCTTGCTTGTTGGTAACGTAGGTACAAGAAATATTTTTTTATCCAAAAAACCACAAAACTTTAACTTGACAGTCCCTTTTTGAACACCACCTTTTAAAAATATTTATTACTCTAAAACCACATTTCCTTTCTATGATGAAGAGGCTAGTAAATATTACTACCTAGGCAATTTTATGTTGTAAGGGACAGCTAACATTGTTCATTGTTATGGTCTTTAAAGCAGGATGATTTTTTTAACCTTAATAGAGAAATGATTATTCCTCACCTACATGACCATTCTTTCTGTCAAGTCTGATTCAGAACATTTAACACTCCTCTAACTTTTTACTTAATGTGTTTTTTATGTTTTCCACCCTAATGATTTTTATTCTGTTGCGAATTAAGGTTTCCCTTGTGTCTGAATGGATTACAATGAAGACATGCTAAAACTTGTGTGGAGAATAGGTCAACTAGCTGCTCTGTGTTGAGTAGCAAAAGGATAGCTCAGTAATTTAATTTGCCTAGGGTGGTGGTGGTGCAGGGGAATGTATTTCTATGAATGGGAAATCAGCTTTGGATACTTCTCCACAGATCACTTTTTGCTACACACTCCTTTCAGTCTCCACTCAGAGTTGGAACAGTCAGCTAGGATTCTTTTGTTGAACTCCTGAAGCCAGATGACAGAGTGTTTTCAATGGGGAGTCCTTGACTTGGGCATGATATACCACAGCACAGTATGGCAGCCTTTAGGGTATGATGCCGATGCCTTGTAACTTTTCTTTTTCTTTTCAGGGTTAGTGGCTACAAGAGAATTTGAGGGTATCTGAGGGTAAAAGGTGGAGAGTGGCAGTGGCAGAAAAGGGTCTTTCTTTTGATCATTTGATGCGACAGTTTTGTTTTTAGTGTTTGACAGTACACCTAGTATGAAGGTGACAGGTATGTTACAAATTTCAAAACAAATAGGGTCCTCTGAAAGAAAATCAGAAACCAGATAGCAATCTATACACTTCTGTTAACAGGTATCTAATCTGGTTATTCCTTGCCTGAGGCAGATCAAGAAAGAGCATAATTGAGACTGTAGTTTTTGGATTTTAATTGAATTCTAGACCTTTTATTTTCCAGTAGCTTAAAGTTGGTCTGATCTTACCAACTTCTCCAGTGCATTACCTTTGTTCAGACACAACAGTTTGAAAATGAAAGCTGTATTGACAGTTTTATTGATTGCAACAGGATGATGTTTTGTACATATTAATTTAGGTGGTAGAGCTAATAAAGGATAATTTAGTATTCATATGATGTAGTTAATAAATTGCCTACTCTCATAAAGCTTTTAATGAGCACCATAGAGATGTTACATTTAATCTTCTGGAGTCCCCTTTTATTTGCACTAATCAGTCTACATTGACACACACCAGTTAAAAGTTAATATTGAAGCAGTAAATCCAAATATTAGTTTTTATTCATTGCACTTAATAGTTATTAATGAAAAGTGTGGAAATGGGCAGCTTAGTAACATCTTACTCCTTTTTACTGGCCTTTTGGCCACTTTTTTTACCTAAATCTTGGGCTCATTCCTGAAATGTATTTAAGCACAATCTTTGCTTTCAGAAAGGTGTTTTTGTTTTTTATTGGAATGTACATGCAGATCACCCAAATCTAATTAAATTGAGGCGACATAGCAGGTGCTCAGTACTGAACTCTGTAGCTTCTACTGGAAATCTTCATGGTGATAACTTTTTGATGGGTTCATCTTTACACAAGATATAGGCTCAAGACATGAATCTGAATCCTTCCGACATCTTCAGACATCATTTAAGGCAGTGTTTCTCAAATGGTGGGTCCTGGCAAGGTTCTAGGTGGTTTGTCATGCCCATCACTGGGTCCTGGCATAGGCAAACATATGCGTCTCCTGGCCCAGTGTGGAGGGGCAGGTCTGTGGGGTTTGGGTGGATGTTAGAGAGCAAGCTCACCTAGCAGTGGTGGATCCTGTCCTGCCCAAGGCCCCATTCAGTTTCACTAGAACTCTGAATGAAACCCGGATATGCTGTTGTAGTTTTTCCATTGCGATATTAATGAAGCTTCAGAAAAAATCTGTGTATACTTCTATTGTTCCTTTGAGGGGGGGAGCAGAGGTAAATTTTGTTATAAATATATTGCTGATATAGGAAATTCTCCATTGCTTATTCTCCTTTTTAATTTTGAGAACAAAGTGAAATTTGGTGCTGGTGGAAGGTACCAGTCTGTTTGACCTCCCAGGTGAGGGTGGAGCCCCTGAATGGGATGTGAAGGGTACCAGGTGGACAGCCATGCAGTCTGAAAGTGTATCTTTATCCACAGAACTGGTATGCTGTGACCACTGGAAATGCAAACTACCCCAGACCTCACCTTCCATTGTGCTTCAGCACAGTGGGGCCACTTCTAAGGGTGACAGAGTAATTCAATTTGCATGCCCATTCAGTGCTTGTTTTCATTCAGCCAACTTGCATGGCAGTTGCGGTAGTTTTGGGGTGATGACACTGAAAACTGACATTAGAACACAACTTCATTTTGCACACTGTATACCATGTACATTTTGTACCAGGTATAATCAGATGCAACCTGGAATAGCTTCAGACAAATGAAAATCTCCACTTCCCAATACATAACCTATACAGTTCCCCAGGAAATGTTTTATTCTTAAAGGTGACTGTGGTAAGATGTTGATGTAATGTTTGGCTGTGTGTGCGTGTTTCATCGGTGTGCTGCCCCAAACCTGCACAGACAGCTGGCCTGGCAAACCTTGAGCGAACCACCCAATGACCACAAGATCCGTTAAGGGATGAAGGCACCCAGCCAGCTTTATTGTTGACAAAGGACGGTACTAGTGTTTCGCAGACTCTACCAGACCACTAATATATGTATGCCCATAACAATGGACCATCTTAGTGAATGATGGGATTTTCTGTTCCTCCCTAGGCTAGACAAAGATGCTCCCTTTGAGATACATCTTTATATCCAGATATAAACAAGTTAGTAGTGCCCCTCTGACATAGTTAGTTACTGCCCCCTGACATGGCTAGGTATCACCCATCACCTTGTACATCTTGGTTTGATTAAAATATCTCTATTACATACTTCATCCTGACCTTATCTTTAAGGAGGGGTCAGTGTGTTCCTGTTCTCCTTGGGGAGTGCTTTTGTACCATCCTTGATATTGGGCTGTGTTTGCACAAGTATTTTGTGACCAGCCCTTCTTCGGAGTGTGTGTTTCTGCATGGTCAGCCCTGCTCTTGCCAGGTTCTGTGAACTTGTGATGTTTCCTCACAGCCTGACTTTTGCTAACGTTGCTTTATATCAGCAAAGCCGGCTCACTGCTTTAGCTGAGGCCTCATACCAGCCTGTTGATACACGGGCGTACATTTTAGGCTCTCTTTCTACTATAGTAACTATAAAAACATGACCAGGGCTTCTGTATTTATTGTAGATGATTTTCAGATCCTATTTGCTAAGTGTACAAGTTAAAAAAAAAAACCTTTTTTTTTTTTTTTTAACTCTGCACTGTCAACTTGACATGGGATCTGAAAATCAACCTGTCCTCTTCTCCAAGAGTAAAGGTCCTGCAGTTAGAACATACCTGTCAAATTTTGTTGGAGGCAGTTATGAAACAAAATGGAGAATCCAGCTTCACGTTTCTATACCCACATTTGCTCAGTCGAGATAAAGGGAGTTTGGGATTGGGATGTAAACTCATTGCCTAACAAATAGCCTTGGTGAATAAGCAGATATGACTGTGACATACAGGGAAGATCTGTAGAGTAAGGAGCCAATTTTACATAATCAGCATTCTGAGTATATCTGTATTTTGGTAAATATACAACAGATTTTGATCAGCACTGATGAGATTTAAACCAGGGTGACTTTTATTACCCTTGTAATAGAATACATTTAATTGATAGATGATTTTCATGGCCATCTAAATTGGGTCCCTGCCTAGGATCTGATATTTTTCCAGTTGTATTTATTTGGTACTTCACAATGGCTTACTAGCACTTTTGTTTACTTAGAGTCTATTTTAATATACTCTTCTTCAAGGTTTTTATTGTATCTTACAGCTGCTAATTGCTTTTTGGTTCCTTAAAGGCTCTTGTTCCATAAAAATCCCCCAAAGTGACTGCTCGTTGCTTGTTGTTCCATTCTGGTATCCAAATGAGTTTTTCGGACTGTCTTCTTAACTAACCTACAATCCTGTAAGTTAAATTCATTATATTCATTTTAGCTTACTTTGTCTTTAATCAATTAAAGTGATGGGTACAGTGTAAATTCATGTGTAGTCTGGCATCACTGCAAAGCATGCTAGGTTTCAGTAGACATTTGCTTAATGAGATCATAGCTTAATTGGCAATTTTAGATGCCATCAGGGTGCACCAGTTAAGTGTATTTTGCTATATTGATGAAAGTATTATTTCATGGCTAAATGACCATTCATTTTACTTGATTCTGTTAGTAACCTTTATTAGCTTACCTAGACTTCACTTCTCCTGAGATGGAGATGAGCAGCTATGTACTCTGGGATTATGGGTTTGGGTTGTTGGTTTTTTGTTTTGTTTTGTTTCTGGGGTTTTTTTGTGGTTTTTTTTTTTCTGTTTTCCTTCCCCTTCCTCCATTAAGTAATCAATCAAGTAAATGTTTTTTTTTTTTTAAATATACAGATTCTTTCCCTCATCTCCTTCTCTAAAAAAATTAAAATCTTCATTTGTTAGCAGAGGGGCAAGTGTACTTGTTTTGGATTGGACTTCAATGGAGTGCCAGTTTATCTACAGTTCAGTGCGCCTAAGTAAACAAAGGTTTCAGAGTAGCAGCCGTGTTAGTCTGTATTCGCAAAAAGAAAAGGAGTACTTGTGGCACCTTAGAGACTAACCAATTTATTTGAGCATAAGCTTTCGTGAGCTACAGCTTTATGCATCCGATGAAGTGAGCTGTAGCTCACGAAAGCTTATGCTCAAATAAATTGGTTAGTCTCTAAGGTGCCACAAGTCCTCCTTTTCTTTTTAAGTGAACAAACACATTATCGTAATTAAAATGAATGTATTCGTGTACTTGGGTCTATTTTAAAATAATAATCTACAGTAATTGAAGTCTTGGACCCTGATTATACAAGGTGTTTCCGAGTAGGTTGACTACTTGGCCCACAAGAAGCCCCATTGATTTCTGTGGATCTAATCAGAGGCTGAGGGGTTTGCTCATGCAGAGCACACTGTGGGAATAGGGGCTGAATAATAAAATGCCTATTGTAACAGGACTAGTTCAGCAGAAACTATAGAAGTAATTGATGTTATAGGCTTGATTTTTTTTCTCCAAAATATCTCAGTGACCAGCAGTTCTCATGTATGCATTCAAAAAGTACTCAGTGTGTGGTAGTTCCTGTTGTTTTCAGTGGAAATTACAGAATGCGAACCATCTTTTGAAAGTCTGGCCTTAATTGTAGGTGGTGAGCACTTCTGAAAATCTGTCTGAATACAATGCATAATTACTCTGAAAAATTTATGAACGTCACCTGAACTCCTATAGAACTCTTCCTTGAAAAACAGTGTCTCAAAGAGTACATTCTAGTCTTTGTTTCAGATTAATCCGTCTCTCTTCCAAAGTCTGGTGGAGAGAGAGATTTTTCTTCCCCAACATTTAAAAATAACTCTGCTTCAGCTTTTAGGACAATTATAGGCAAATCTGCACTTTTGTTGTTACATTTATCAAAATATATCCTCTCCTTTTTTCTTAAAGCAAAGAACATACTGAGTTTAAAATACATCTTTGTTAATGGTAGGATAATCTATAGGATTTTGTCCCACTTCACATAAACGCTGTTGATTAACTGGGTTCATTTCAGAGAATCATTTGATCTGTAGTCATAACAACTGAATAATTGTTTCAGATTAATACATTTACTTAATGACTGTCTGGGTTCCACAAACATATAGTATTTCTCAAACTAACTGCTTCAGATATTTCAGCAGTCATTTTTGTCCTACAATCTCCACCTCTTATTCCCCAGATGGATTAGAAATACCTGAACCCATGCCTTCTTTCAGTGAATGTTCTGTATTGCTAAAGACCATCTGTAACATTCCATGCCTATTATACCAAAAAAGGTGGAATTGTGGGTTTTATGGTAAAAGAATGAAATTTGCCACAGTCTTAGTGCATGACCTAATAAAGATTTTCAGATATGGGGCCATCGCCAACTCATCCCATGTGGCTATGGCAGCACTTTTAATAATTTTGTCATAATCGGCAAATAACATTTTACAGTTGAACATACAGGGGATATGTTCTTGGTTTTGCTTCAGCCTGACCTTAACATTGGTGTAAGGACATATTTTGATTGTCATTGTGGTCGTGGCACAATTTAGTCACATTTCTCTTTTTTTCTTTCAGATGCTACTTTTGTTGTTTGAAAGATGTTTGGTGATTTGGGTAATATTAACTGTACACAATAGTGAAAGATGTTAGATGACTATTGGCTATTAATAGTACTTCAAACATGTCAGAAAGATTCAAGCTTGTTTGAGAGCCAGGGCTGTCAACGGAGACATCCCTTTCACCTACTGATTGGAGCAGCGTGTGTTTTATCGGAAAGACAAAAGTGCAGAGTTGATTAATCCAGCAGAATCAAAAAGAGAGCAGATTGGATCTATCAGACTCTAGCAGAAAATTTCAGATGTGTTCATAAACTGAATGCATTTGCCATATCCATTGAAATACATAGATTAAATGATGGTGATGGTATTGAGAAAATGTTGAACAAGAACAGTGGACAGTGGCACAAATCTTGCGACATTATGTTTAACAGGACCAAACTTAAAAGGGCCAAGGGGAAAAAAAAAATCTGAGAAAGCTATGGATCACCCTGATAAACTGCAGAGGAAATGCACACATTTAAGTGACTGACACGAAGAGCCTCCAGAAAAAGAAGTGTGCTTTATTTGTGAAATGCACATACCATCAAAAGACCTCCGTGAAGCTTGACATTGATAATGGAGTCTGCAGGTGTGCATGCCAGGTGCAAAATCAGCACTTATTTGCAAAACTAATCGTGGCGCAAGAGGCAGAGTATCATGATCATGCAGGATGTTTGGTGTTTCCCTACAACGAAGTCCAGGAGAGGAAAACTGAACAAAGCAACACAGATGATATCCCATGGGATTGCTTTTGCTGAACTGATAGTATACGTTGAAGAGACAAGACTGAATGAAGACGTGGCTCCAGCCTTTAAACTAGAAGACCTCAAAAGGCTTTCTACTGCTAGGCTAGAACAGCTGGGGGTGACACTGGCTGGGCACATTCACAATACTGAATTAAAATCCTGTATCCTTTCATGCATTCCAGATCTCCAAGCACACAGAGACGGACATGATATGTTCCTTGCCTTCAATCAAAATTTTGGACCTGCCTTCCAAAAAGTATGTGAGGAAGACTGTGACGAAGCAGCACTTCACCTGTCCCAAACAGCAAAAATTATATGAAGTCACATGTTTCAAATGAAAACCGAGTTTACTGGATCATTTGATCCAGGATGCCAAGCAAAATCTGTGCCTAAGTCAATATTGGCACTGATGCCCATGACATTGGATGGTCCAAACATTAAAACTCAGTCAGAACAAGTTTCCATTTATCCTGCTACCCTTACTTTTAAGTTGCAGTACATCATCATCCCTCTCCATGAAGGAACAGAAAATTTGTACCACAGCAGAGCTCGAGGAAACACTTTTACTAATCTACATTGGTTTGACACTTCGTGCATGGACATGAAAAAGTGAGCTAATAGATACTATCTTTAAACTTGGATTGTCCATCTTCTATGACAGTGCTGGCCATCTCTACCAGCATAGCAAACAGTGCATGATAACACTTCAAGGATGAGAATGTAGTCTGTCCTCTAAAGCTTCATGGTGGGCTGTTCACTACTAAGTCCATAGAGAACATAGAGAATAATCCTAGCTCAACCACAGCGACAGACTCCTTCCATGGAACTGGGATGTCACTTTTTCAGGATCACAGTACTCAAGACGGGGGAGTTGTCTATGGAATTCTCACCCAAGATTGTGAGACTGCAGCATCAGTGAAGAAGACTTCATTGATCCTGAAGAAAACCAATGGTCCTATCCCTGCTGCAAATATTGATATCAAGAATGATTACCAGCTGGTTACACAAGCCCTGCAAGAAGAATGCTGGTGACTTGAACAAGTAAGGCAGGCAGCAAGTCTGAATACCTTCAACAGAGATCAAGACATTTCTTAAGTAGCTTATCATGCCAGCGGACCGCCAGTGCCAGACTTATCCCCAGAAATCACGGTGCTTCTTTCACTCTTTCTAAATGACTCCAAGTCTGTGGCAATGATATGTCACACCATGGGTGTTATAAGGAATTCTGCACACCACCTAAAGTCATGCCAAGTGTCAGTGATCACTGTCTTTCTGCCCCTTTTCACCATAATCAAACATATAAAGGGAACCTAGCTTGCTGGGTATGCAGAGGACAAATTTGTCATTATGTTGGGTGGTATACATCTGGAAATGGCAAGTCTAAAGCAGAATGGAGATTGGCCTGAACAAGGGCTTCTGTCCATCTAACTTCTAGCCAAAGTGGCCTCCCCAGGAATGGTTGACTCCTCCTTGAAAGTGTCTCAAGTTACATGTACTAGGCATACTCTCAAAGTAACTGCCAGCAGTCTATATATCTTCCTCCAAAATGCATATACCCAGTATACCCAAGCTCTCAGGGAAGATGAGGTTTCCATGGAGTATGATAAATTGTGTGACAAGCAAAAACTAGAAAGTCCAGTGTTCCACTTCTGTCATCCTACACTTCACCTGGAACTTCTTGTATAGACCTATGTGCTGTCAGTCCAGCAGGCAAACTTTGCTGTCTACATTGAATGCATTGGAAAGATGTCACCCTGATGTCACAGATGTCACAAAGATGTCTTTGTGCTGGCTCATACTAATTATGCTTATTGGATTCCTGTTCACCTCCTAGATATGGTAAGCCTTCACACATGCATCCAGACACAGCTAGAGAGTTTCTAAAGGGGAACTTCACCATTCACAAGATACAGCATGTTTTCTCTATAATCACACTTAACCAAGCTCATGAGGCCATAATCAAAGGGGATGGTGGAGCTGTTGGTCTCACACAAAGTCCAGAGATCCTTTGGCACTGGATGATAGAGTGACCAGAGGTGGTCAGATTGATAGAATTTGAAGCCACACCAGAGAAAGGAACCACCTGAAATGGGTCTAACACCAAGCAACCTGTGCAGATGAAAGGTGTTCTGGCTTCTTTTGCACGACATGTCAGAATATTTGTTGAGGTCAGAAGATATGGGTAACCCCTTCTGAGAAGAGTGTGTTGACTTAAACTGGACACCAAAGGCATTAGAGAACCTGCTGTGATTGTCTGTTAGGGAGGTTAAGATCGGGCAGCAGCAGTACACCACATTTGTAACAGAGATTGGAGGACAAAGCCAAGCCATTAACAGAGCCTATCAAGTGAAATAATAATAATGGGAAATAATCTCCCTTTGTTTAGCTGACCTCCTACAAGGAAGATCTCCAAGACCAAATTGCGGCTCTCCCTAAAAAATGTTGGGGATGCCAATATTTCAGTATATTGAAGACCGTGAAAGACTTTTTTGTTTCTTAACGCATTTTAGGCTGTGTGTTTACATAAGCTGCCTTTTCAATCTTTTTGAGACACAGCAATATCCTGTTATGCATATATCAATCTGAAATGTTATTAGCAAAGAAAAATGTAACTTTGTTCATGAGTAGAAACCTACAAACTTACTATGGTATTTTTCTATATAGTATTTCAGTAAATACTCCCTGGTGACATGATACAGAACATGTTAATTAATATTTTCATATAATTTCAAGCCTTTGCAATTCATTGCTTTAGTTTTTAGGGCACCAGAGACCATATGAATATAAATGTACAAAAATGAAAACCCACTGGGATGTTTTCATATCATAAACAAAATCTATCAGAAAAACATTAGGAAAATGCATTCAGATTTTAAAATGTCTGCCACAGCTAGTATGACATGAATTGGTGATGGACCCATACATGAAAATCTTCTAGGTCATGCCCTAAGACTGGCAAATTTCATGCTTTTATCATAAAACCCATAATTCTTTCCCAAATCTGATCCGCTATTAATGGAACTCTGAAACAGATGCATACTAGTCTGTAGAAATTTAAACTTCAATAGCTTTACTGGCAGATGTAGTTCTTAATTTAAAGCGTAGGAAGAGTGTATATTTTTTTTGATCTCACATACGAAAATGGTTCCTGATTGTAAGCAGAAATGTATGTGCATGTAAGGGATAAGGTCAGGGCCTAAAATTTCAGATAAGTCTGGAATTTACAAGACCATGGGTCTTCATAAAGCATTTGTTGTTATGCTGATATTAGAACTTCATTCGAAAGTAGCTTTATTAAAAAATCTAGGCACCCAGCTGCCTAGTGCCTGAGACAGGAAGTGCCATCCACCACCCACAGAGCTGTGAAACTGACTTATACACACAAGGGTTGCCTTGACTTCAATAAAGGTGTGTTAAGTCATGTCAGGTAATACCTATATTATAATTAATGTAGTAGCTGATCAACTTGACTCCTGGAGGAGCCTGGGCTTCAACATGCCCAGCTAGAATGTGTTAAAAGTATCCAGTGTGGCCAACTCTCAAGATATTTGGTAAAAAGAAAAGGAGTACTTGTGGCACCTTAGAGACTATTAGTCTCTAAGGTGCCACAAGTACTCCTTTTCTTTTTGCGAATACTGACTAACACGGCTGCTACTCTGAAATAAGATATTTGGTGTATTTTACAAATCCCCACCTCCTACAGTCATCTAATTATATAAGATTTTTTTTTAATGAAAGCTAAGTTTCTATCCATGGTTTCAGATAAATGTTTAAAAACATGACCCATAAAGGTTAAAAAAACTAGAAGACAAAAAGATAACCAAATTGATACAGGTTTTTTAATTCTCATTGTTTCTTGGAGCCTGACTCATGATTTTTAAGCACTTAGAGTTGGCAGCATCACAGTGTTGTCTACACTACACCTTTAGGATGTGTTAGTCAGTGCATGTGTGTTAGCTGACACTTTCTAATTATGCATCTTTAAATCCTAGTCAAGACAAATGTACAGTGCTGTCAAATGAACAAACTGAAAACATTAAAGTATTCTTTTCTCTAACTTCTTTCAGCTGTAATTATCTTCCCTGTTCCTTGTAACTGCAGTAGGTTAAAAAAAATATTTCACGCTGAAACAGTATCCCTTTAATTTTAAATGTTCAGAATGTCAGATAAGACTTTGTTTATTCACTCATCTTCTATGGGTTCGTCTGGGGTTTTCAATTTCTTTCATACATTGTATATGGAAATACTTCCTAGGGGACCGGGTTATGAAACTGGAACTTCCTCAGTTTGTTGAATAGGGTCTTGGGGCCAGATTTCCAAACATATTTAAGAGCCTGAACATACAGACAGCTGCTTGGAGAGCTTTTCAGAAGCGTCTATAAGCAGATTAGGCACCCATGTCTCATTGAAATCAATTAGAGTTAAGCCTATAACCTGTTTACGTGCTTTTGAAAATCCCACTAGGCCCTTAAATTATCTTTGAAAATCTGATCCCTGCAGACTACTGTAGCAGTATGGTGAACACCTTTTTGCTTTACTAGAAAGTGAACTTGTCACTGGAACTGCACTCCATGGAGAAAATGCTCTGATTCTGAAAGCTACAGTATTTCGCTCTGGGGTCCACTTGTGTAGGAGTTGCTGTATTGAGACTTCGAAGTTCAATTTTCAGTATGCATTATTCCTTGATAGGGCCCCCCTTTTCACCCAACGGCCAAGTATTCTCTTTGTTGCTTGTCATCTTGGCTAGAAGGATAGGGGAGATGCAAGATCTCAAGGAGGATCTGCTATACATATTTTTTCACAAGGACACAGTCACCCATAGGTCTAATGCCAAATATCAGCCTATGTTGGTATCCAAATTTCATATCGATCAATGCACTCACAATCCAGATTTCTTTCTGAAACATCATTTGTCCCCAGGTGAAGAGAGACTTCATATGCTCGATGATGTCTGGGCTTTATTTGTTAGTATTTATTTATTTATTTATATTTATTTATTTATATTTTTTCTTTGGACAGAACCAAACTAGATGCATACTCAGTCTTCGTGGCATTTGCTGAGAGGGTTAGAGGTCAATCAGTATCATCACAGAGACAATCCAGGTGGATCTCAGACTGTGTTACTCTAGCCAATAAAGACCCACCAGTGCAGTTAGGGATCGCTCTACCTGTGCTTCTACAGCCTGCTTTGCTGATGTCCCCATTTCTGAAATATACAGAGCGGCAACATGGAGTTCTGTCCACACATTTATTTTCCATTATTCCTTGGTGCAAGCCTCGAGGTTGGATATAGACTTCAGGGGGCGCTCCTATGATCACTCTTCAAGTAGACCTTCACTCACTTGCCTCCTGGCTTTCAGAGGGCTACTTGCTGATCACAAAATACAATCTGTGTGGACAATCAGTCAAAGAAGGAAATACAGTTACTTACCCAACACTAATAGTAGTTCTTCAAGATGTGTTGTCCACACAGATTCCACGTCCTGTCCTCCGTCCATGCTCATCAGAATCTTATACCTGGGATTTTTATTGGCAAAGGAACTGAGCATGGGTGGAGGATGCCCTGTCCCTTATATCCCCCACTACAGGCAAAGAGAATGTGTGAGGGGCACAGAGAATGTGTGAATAGCCCCAATGGACACTGCTTTTGAAAATAATTTGATCTTGTATGTGTGGGGCACATGGGCACAAAGAGTGGTATCTGTGTGGACAATACATCTCAAAGAACTGCAGGGTAAGGGTAGGATAGGGTAAGTAACTGTATCTTCTAAAGCTGGCAGTGATGGAACAATTTGATGTACTTAGAATAACTATTAAAAGCCTTGAAAAGGAGGACTTGTGGCACCTTAGAGACTAACAAATGTATTTGAGCATAAGCTTTTGTGAGCTACAGCTCACTTCATCGGTTGTACTGCTTTTCTTTCTACGGATACAGATTAACACAGCTGCTACTCTGAAACCTGTCATTATTAAAAGCCTTGGCATGCATATCACCAATGGAAAGCCTAGTGCAATGAAAATGGATGCTTAGAATGAACAACTTCTACAAACTTGCTCAGCACCCTTTTGGTTCACTTTCACACAGCGACTGTTTCTTTAAATAAAAAAATGTAGCTGTGGTTTGTGGAATGCTTTATACAAAGTGCTAATAATAAAACACCTCAGATGAATAGTTGTAAAATTAATAACAACCTTACGTTTATTTCTATATCTTTATGGTCAGACCTTTGTTTTGAATAATGTAACAAGATATTTTTAAATAAAGCCATGCAGATCCATTGCAAGCGGTCTTTATGAGCTAAGTCAATCAGTGATGGGCTTATTAGAGGTGAAGATATCACTAGTTTTATATTTAATTATAATAATGGAATTGTTATAATAAAGTACCATTATCAAATCAATGCCTGCTTGACAAAAAAGGATCTGTTATCTTTGTTTAAATCTGTTTTTACTCTGTGACCTTGAATATGATTTAACTTTTTTAAATGATAAAATTTAGTATTCGTGAAAGTGGGGGACAGGTATATATCAACATTTTACCATGTAAACTCTTTTTTAATCAGTGCACTCCATTACTGATTTAGGCTCTGATCCTACAAATACTTATGCATGTGTGTAACTTTACATATTGTGAATATCTTCATTGATTTTTAATGGGACTACTCACAGTGCATAAAGTTAGGATATGCTTAAGTCTTTGCAGGAGCAGGACTTTACATCACTCCTAAGTTTGGCCTTGCGTCAGGAAAGCACTGAAGGATGTGCTTAGCTCCCATTGACTTCAAATGCACATGTGTGTGTCAGTCCTGTCCTGAATAGGGATGCTGTTCTGAATTGGGGCCTGTAATCTCACAAAAACTGTCATTTGTGTGCTGGTCTCTAATGAGTATAATTGTGCCCTGAGCCCTTCCAAACTTGTTGAAATTGTTCCTATATCTAAACTCTTTGAACCTACGGTGACAGAGGGTTAGAGGCTTGTGCATTAACCTACTGTGCCACCTACAGTAACCCCTCGGATAAGAATTTAGCATGAATTATTAAGTTAATTAAATTTTGCAGACGTTGTACCTTGTCAAACTGATATTGACATTCAGAATTAAAATAAGTTGATTTTAAGAGATTTATTAGATGCTGAAACTTTGTCTCCGAATGCTGTCTGATAATAGTGAAATGCTACAAGAGCTCAGTTTGTGTTTCTCCTACTTTTTTTGTTCAAAGTGAATATAAATGGATTTCTTCACAAGCACAGTTTAAAGACATCTGCTGTTTCCATCTTATCCATTTATTAGGCGGTAAAGAGTTTGGAAATCTAGTAGCACTTCTAATATAGGAACAAAATAGAAAAATACTTTTTTATAAAGAGCCATCACACGATGAGATTTTTGGGTTTCTGCAACATGTACTTTCACTTTAAAGACAGCATGAACACTACTGTGTACCGTGTAATAGATACGGTAAACAGTTTATATGGAGTTTTCTATTTCTAATACGTTGTAAAGCTCATCAATCTAGTATTTCACATTTTGTGGTATGCATACTATAAATGTTCTGTCCTAATGAATTCTATATTACTGGCAGATTATCCAATTTCTGTTCTAGCAATGAAGCAGTGTGATGATTTGGGTGATCGGTCTATACAATTTATAAATTCGGGTTGATACTATAAAGTTGTGACCGAGAAGATGGTTCTGTCATTGAATGTCTCTGTGTAAATGTGGTATCCGCCATGGGCTGGCAGGGGGCTGTATCATGTCTCTGCCAGACCAGTGACAATGTTCATTAGAATTTAATGACTGGACAATAGGTATGCTGAAGTGGTTGCCTGAGTGGAGAAACTATTTTTTTCCAACTTCCTTCAACAAGTGCTGGGGGCTTGGAGAGTGGAAAGTTACCAGCAGTGGAATAAAGGCATCAAGGTAGTGATGCTAGCCTTTAAAATGAATTCACAGGGTTGAGAGAGAGATGGGAGGTTCTTGGCAGGAGAGGGAGGAAGGGCACATTCCAGCCAAGGTCCGTGACAGCTGAGGGAGAAGGTTCCATGTTTCAGAACACAGGCCATGTACTGCAGAATGGATGGCTTGGATGGCTCCAGGTGACTCTGACCCCAACCCAAAGAGCGCTCTGGAATGATGAGGAAACTGAGAAAGCGAAATAAATACATGTAAAGTTTTTTTGTATTGATCTGTGTATTTCTTAAAGAGAGAGAATTCTGTGCAGTGTCTGTGCATTTCATATGTTACAGCTACCATGTGCCCCCTTCGAGAGAGAAATCAGAAGGCTCATACTTTGTGCTCGAGTTCTGGGAGAGGGTGTTTTTAAGCTATGTGGGAAGTCTGGCTGAGTCAGCACTAGTTCTAGGGGCTGGACAGGGGGCCTTGTGTATGGAACTCTTAGGCAGTGCCAGGTGGAACTGCACCCTGAGAGCATGTCCAGAGCCCCTAAGATAGCAACAGTGCCCAGTTCAGAATCTTAAAACTCACAGGATCCAATGGCTGGATTCCCTCAGTGGTCTGGTGAGTGGTCAAGAGGGGGATTTTCAACGGGAGTTGCAACAGGCAGGACATCTGGATTAGTGACCTTTTATTTTCAGTGTATTTGCATTGTTTACAAATCAGTGAGATGTTTGTCACCTTGAACTGGGTATTTGGTATTGTGGGATCACAAAACCTCAAATGGTGGTTTCAAAGTCTAGTTTCCTGACTGACTTAAAACATTACTCCTGAATACTTGGTTCTAAAGTAATTTGATTTTTGAAAGGTTTCATGAATATAATGAATGTTTAATAATGATGTATCGATGTTTTGCAGTGACTGAACTTAAGTGTTCAGCATGTGAGTGGTGTTGCAGATTCCAAGGCAGCTATGCGTATACATCTCAGTAACTGACTTGTAACAGTCTCAACAGTTCTAGTACAGCATCTTTCCATGGGATGGTGTTTTTTTGATATGAACGAAAATCCACTAGGGATCAGATCGATGCCACTGTCTTTGTGTGATTGTAATCTAACTACAAGCCTGTTTCTAAATAAGCTTTTGTGACACAAGAGCCCCACATTTTGGTCCTGATCCTGCAAATCCTAACTCAAGTGAACAGCCCCAGTAAAGACAAAGACCATGTGAATGAAGGTTTGCCGAGGGGACCCTTGCGTTGTTTTTAATCTCTATTGGATGAAAAAAAAGTTTGTGTAACACACATCTGTTCTGGTTCAGTAATAATTATAAAGTTTCAGTGTTACTTATTCAGAAAGTCACCTGCCTGTGCATGTTAAGCGTGGGCTTGGGTTACTTCTGTGAAAGCTGATCATATGTGTAAAGTTAAACATATGCTTAAGTACACTTCCTGCATCGAGGCCTCATGCTGTTGCTTTCTTTTTATATACTGAAGTAAGTACTTTGGTTTGGACTTTGAGTGTTTACATCAGCTTTTCATTACTGTGCCAATTGATTGCCTGTCATGTGTAATGATCGCCACATAGTTTGCAGAATAAAGGTTCATTTTAAAAGTACAGTACAGTTAAAACTTTAAAATGTAAACCTCCTTAACTATGTGATTAATAACACTTCAAAAAGGAAGAAAAAAGTAAATGAACAGCACAACCAGGCTTAATTTTTTTAGGTCTTTAAATTTTAATAATCTAACTTTTCACTATTTTTGCTGTTTTCTTTAACATTTCTTTAAACAAAGAAAATAAACTTAGTGGGTTTAATTTCTGTTTCTAGGGAATTTCACTGGTTCTCATGCATAAATTAAATTCTGCTATATTTGGGTTGTAAATATTATAAGGGATGTTTGCTTTTAAAATGAAATTACAGTTTCAATAAAAGAGGCTTGTATGGGGCTCTGGTTTTGTAAACTTTTTTTTAAATAATATTTTTCTTTTATAAACTCTACATTTTGAACAAAACTTGATCTGATAGTGAACCTTTATATTGTGGCTTAATATTTTACAAACATTTTGTCAAAATACTCTTAGGGTATTTCTGCAAAGTAAATATAAATTAATTGTATACTGCTTCTGAGAACAAAAGCAATATTAAGTCAGTTTTTAAGTGTGGGATTTTTTAATGAACAATTTATTTTTAAGTAGTATAGCAATACTTTTTGGATGACTTTAGAAAAATCTATTTTAAATTGGCTTAAGTATACGGGGATAGAGGGAGGGTTATATGAAATATTCATTCCTATAGAAATAAAATTGGTATTCCTAAAACTTCTTGAAACCCAAGTAAACATAAATTGTTTTCCAATGTATTTTTTGGAAGAGATAAAAAAAATAGCAGAGAGGGATTAGGGTTTTACTTTATGCACTAAGATAAAGGGATATTTGGTGGGGAATAATTTGTAATAGCCTTCATAATAATAATAATTATTTAATAATTTAAATAGATAATTAAGCTCAAGTTTTTATTAAACAAAACGAAATGAAGCTGGTATGAGAGCAGAGAGTTGTATGTTTTGAATTTATGTAATCCTCAGGTAGTCAGTGTCTCCAAATTTGTGGAATGCAAATTCATTACAGATTGATGCACTTGGCCTATAATTGTCCTAGGGCTGTTTCTGCTTCTTGCTCACATACTGTGCTCCCTTAAACCAATGACTCTGCTTCCTGCCCAGTCTAGTGCTTATCCCATATCCCTAAAAACAGCTATATTTGCACTTTTCATGGTGTATCCCCTTCCTCCTAACTGTTTATACATTTCAGCAAATGGATGACTACATGCTTGGCTGCTGCATCATGGAATGGCTTCTGTTACAGTTTTGAGGGCCATATTTTGGAACACTCAGTTCTTTCTTGGGCAACAGTATATAAGGAGTCCTAGAGAGCGGAAAATAACAAAGTTAGTTTCTTCTTAGAAAATGAAAACTAATAATACTGTGTATGCATTTCAGATTAAGTGGGAGAAAGCTCGAAACAAGTAAAATTGAAAGAGACTTGGGTGTGATAGTGAAGAGCATATTAGACAAGAGTATGTATACTGAACAGCAAAATTATTTTGGCCACCTGTGCTGCCATACTGCTTGGCAGAGACGTGTAATGGATTAGGGAGGCAATAATCAGTGTCTAATCGGTTCTGGAATGATCTGGAATATTAAATTGATTTCTGGAGTCCTCATTACTAGAGAGATGTTAAGAAATCAGAGGGTTATCAGAAGGGAGCAACAAAAATTATCAATGGACTAGAGGAAGTATTAATTAAGTTAATTTACCACGATAATTGCCTGGCTAAGCAGTGACTAACTGAAGATCAAATAATGGTCTACAAAAACATCAAAGGTATAAATTTTATGGATGGAGAGAGATTACTTTGGGTAGTACAAGAGCAGGGTTTTGATAGAAATAGTGAGGTAAATATCAGAAAATACTTCACACCAGTGTGATCCATCTGCTTGAGCTGAGGAAATGATACTTCAATCTGGACCCAGCAAAATACTAATAAATGTACTTCAGGAAACAATCCTGCATTGGAAGGACAATTGTTCCCAAACTTTTCTATGGTGCAGATCACCTCCGAATAGAAAGTGTTTCCTGGAAAATCTCCTCTACCCATCATGTCTGCATAAATCACCACCTCTCGTTTACAATCAAATAACATCCTGTGGCAACTATGGCAATTGTTTATAGGAAAAGTAACATTAAGAAAGTATTTAATGTATGTAATATAATTAGTATCTGGAAAAAAGGTTGTGAAACCAGCACCATTTGAGCACCAGCAAGTGCTCTGAATACCATCCAGGGTCCATGTAATTAGAAGCATGAAGGTTTATATCCCTTTCCTTTGCATGCATGTCACGTGCCCAGAGAGCTTTGACTGAAACAGGTTAATTTGCAAGAATCCGGTAAATAGATACCAAAGGAAACCACTCCGGCCTGTTTTGTGTTATGAATACGTTGAAAATAGCTCTGTTGCTGATGTTTCAAAAATGACGTTTTGGTATTTGGCAAACTTATAAAAGAGCTGCAGCAACCTAGATCTGTTATGAATGTTTTCATAAGTTGGCTTATGTGTTTTAGTTCAACGTGGAACTGCCTGTAGCAATGTGGTACAGTAATGAGATTTCACGCTACACAGCCACACCACTTGCACTGAATTTAAATGATGCAGGACTGTGAGCTGTATCAGAGAAGGGGATGGGCATATATATATTAATGAAATAAAATATTAACTCTCTCTCTCTATGTATATGTGTGTGTGTGTGTGTATGTATATATATCTTTATATATATATAATTTCATTGATTTTTAAAGGTACCGATTTTTTTTTCTGGATTAAATCTAATATGTTCTCTTCCGCTAACGTGCTGGGGATCAAAAGCAGCCAGAATTGGGTTTTGGGCAAGACTGGAAGAAGGAAATGGTAGCCACTGTTTTTATTCCCTCACTTCCCCCACGCATGCAGAAATCAAATTCTTAAAGTTCTTAGGTTTGTAGCTTCATGAGCCAGGAAGGGCTTGGATGGGGTCAGGTACATTCTGTTGTTTGCTTCATTCTATGGATAATGGAGTGGGATTTAATCAAGCTGTGATACTTTTTTAAGTTGCCCGGGATGCTGAGTCACTTTATTACCCCACTGCCTACAGCAAGAGGAAGCTTTGCTTGTGCTTATCTGGCTGTCAGCTGACACCACTAGCCTATTAGCCACGCAAACACTCTCCTCTGGGCAATGCTAACCCTTACTGTACCTTTCAGGTTAACAATACATGCACCCCAATCTCTGAGTTCCCTTGAAGCATTCCCCTGCAGTGTCCAGCCTTTAGCCATTGGACAATCTCAGAAACTGTCCCCAAAGGAACAGTGCACACACCAGCTTGTTTAGGTCAGCTGAGGATCAGGTCCAGTTACATACATTTGCCTGTGGGCATTCAGGAGCTCTTAGGATCACACAAACCACCAAAGGAGCATTCTAGTGTTGACCTTGATGTTCAGGGACACAGTCAGTGACTTTGCAGGGGCTTCATGCAGGTGCTGGGGCCCTTCCGCTCTCATTTCAATGCAGGACTGGGCTCTGAAATACGAGTTGCTCCAGTTGTTCGAGGCAGTAATTTTGGCACTTCAGATTTTTCCATTTTTACTTTCAGTTGCAAATTCCCAGTTTAGCCAGATGATTTTTCCTGGACAAATTTTGGCAAATGGTAAAAACAGAATGTATTTTTGTGGAGAATTCTGGTACTGTAATAGCTATGGACTAGTGAACATTATATCACTCATGTCATCACTACATGGGATTCCAAGCTCCTAGTCTGAGATATGCAATTTAGCTGCCTAATTTAAACGCACCTACTACTGCAACATTCTGCTCAGTATTAATTAACTCTGCGAATAAGGAAAACCCCCCTATTTCTTTGAGTTGGTGATGGAAAATTCATTGGTACTAATGGCAAATGGGGTCTGTCTCAAGAAAACTCCCCACAAGTTCCTTTTTTAATAGGGAGCTATGGCAAATATCACTTGTAACTTCTCTCAAGCTCTTTATTGCCAGGAAGAGTTCCATTTTAAGTAGACTTCTTTCAATAACTTACTTATACTGCTTTGTCAATGTTAGCCGTGATACTGGAGCCGTGATATTATCTCTGAAAATAAAAATGAAGAGAATTTTATTTTTTTCCTTCAGAAACACCGAAGGGAGCAACTGTATTATTCTTCCAATACTTTGTAACACCAAGAAAGTGCCTGATGGTTGTGTTTTCAATAAGCAATAAACATTTAATTTCAGCTGCAGCAGAGCCTTGTGAGGCAAGAATGTCAGCTAACTAACCTAGAAAACAGAGTTCAGTTTATAGTTTTAAATAACTTTTCTAAAACATATCTCCATAGCTGACATCCTGCTTCAGTGGAATTTTCCTTTTGTAAACTCTTCATAAATATCTTGTTCTATCGTTAACAAAATTGCTTTGTACTGCAGGTTAAAGATGAACATCGTGCTTTAGTCTCGGTTCTATAATCTTTTTCTTTATTTGTGAGCCATAGGAAATTTTTACTGATGCTAACAGGCTAGAGATCTTTTTCAGGGGTGGGAAGTTAACTGGGAGTTAAAATAAGGGAATTTAACATTTACTGTGGTTAGAGCCCCAAAATGATGCAGCTACCATCAAAACATGGCACATGAGAAGTTATTTATTGTAAAATCAAATCCATGTATTTTTGTAAAAAAATATTTAATAAAAGGCAGAATATAAAATATTCCCCTTGCTGTGCACCCATTCTTTTATCAAGATGGGGTATTTGACGGAGGGTGAAAGAGAGGTGGTCAGGTGGTGGAGAAACTGTCTAGTCACCCCCAAAAGTGTGGAGGACACTTTCTCACAACAGCAGCCACTCACTTTCTCTCTGTGTAGCCTTCTCCCTCTAGCATACCCAGGGCAGCAGCCACATTTTTGTTGGTTTAACTGACTATACCACCAGTGAGAAAATGAACCAGGAATAGGATTAGAGGGAGGAAAATGAACATCAACAGGAAGCAACAAGATTTAGTATAAGTGTTCCAACTCCATGACTCTGCCGGAATACACACTGGTGGGTGTGGATGCCTGGGAGGAACTGAGTAGATTGGCCTTTCGTTACCAGTTTAAACACACATGCGCACACGGTTGTTTTATCAGCTAGGAAGTTTACAGTATTGGAATAAGAATAATGGAGCCCCTTTTTCACAAGGAAAAGATTTCTTTTGCCTGTCAAACAAACCTCCAAAGCTTAAGTTTTTTTTTTCCCCTGCAAAGTATAACTCAAGTAAGGACAACAGCATTTAGGGCTTGTCTACACAAGGAAAAGGTCTGCAAGTGCTTGTGTGCACCAGCTACTCCCCACTAACTCCCTGTGTGGACACTCTTAATACACACTGAGTGCCTTTGTGCGTATTAGCTTAATGCACTTTGGAAATGTACTAGGCTAAACCACTCAAGGACACCCCTAAAGTGCAATAGGAGTGTTTACATGGGGAGTTAGTGCGAAGTAGCTAGTGTGCTTTTAATTCACACTTTCGCTTACTGCACACTAATTTCCCTGTGTAAACAAGGTACTACGGAGATACGAGCCTTAGAAATCCCTAAAATAGAACTGATCAATCTTTGCAATATTCCTATGAAGTAAATATTATTCCCATTTTACTGATAGGAAAACTGAGGTAAAAAAGCTAAGTGATTCACAAATTTAAGGTCTTGCTTCTGCAAGGTACAGAATCCAATCCAATAAGGCATTTAACTAAGTGCTTAACTTTAAGCAGTTATATGTTACCATTGGGCCAGATCCTCAGCTGCTGAAAATTGGCTATGCCAATTTGCACTAGTTTAGGAACTGGCCCACTGACTTCAGTGGGGTTCTTATATACTTTACTTTAGTACCTTTTTTGAGTCAGCGCTTTAGTGAGCAATGTGATTACCATTTTCTTAAAAAGTAGCAATTTTATTTTGAAAGTGTTGGGCCCTCATAGGGAATGTTATAATAAAGTCACATTCAAAGTCTCTCAGACTTCAGACTCATGGATTGGGGTTTACCACATTTGGTGGCTGTGATTCCAAAGTTTTTATGTCTATTTTAATGAAAGTTATGAGCGGTAAAGAAAGAATCATGTGCTACTAATTAGAGAACAGTTTTAGAGACCCAGGAAAGTATTATTTGAAGGATTAAACAGCTTAGTCTTTTTATTAATTCTGTATGATCAGGCCTGTCACTTTTATGCTGAGTGTCTGTGTACCTAAGAGAATTGATACTTTGTTTGAAACATGATGATGGCATCCTGGAGAGTGCCTTACTGCACTGAAGTCTGAAGAAGTCAATTCACTGAAATGTTTTTTGAAGAGCAACCTCTCCACATTTTAACATGGAGTATGGTGTTCTCTTTACTCCATGACAATAAATGTTCATAATCTCTGGCTGGTTGGGATTTGCCCCCTTAGGTGCGGAAGAGACATTCTGTACTGACAACTGTTCTTTTGGGTTGATACTATTTGCAGAAAGGAACCTGATACCAAGAGCTCCATTTTCCACCTTATTTTCACGAACTGATGGCTATGAAGCAGACCAAATAAGTTAAAGCAGTATTATGTTTTATCCTCCAAAAGAATATAGAGGAAGGGTGTGCACCGGGTGCTTATAATTCTTAGTAGAAATATTCAGTTTTTAATTACATTTAGAACAGATTACAAAACACATTTTCTTTTCTTTTTTTTTTTTTCACAGCAGCTTTCCAGATGTGGAAGTTAGCAAATGGAAATCACGTCGCCCCAAAACACCAGAAAGTGGTCAAGTACTTCCCAGGAGTAAGCGGCGGAAAAACTAGCAATACGGTCACCTTACTTCTAAGCCTATGCAGTCAACTGGATGCTGTACGACATTTCCATACAGACTCCTTATTTGTTCCCAGCAGATTTGGAGCACTTAAGAATTTAAAGCACTGAAATTCTCTGTATTCATATCATTTAAACTGCCTTGAAATAATGGATTTACTTTGTGCTTTGCATTAGATGTGTTTGCTTACAATACCAGAGGCCATTTCACTTTAAGAATGGACATACAGTATCAGTATCTTTCTATAAACATTTAACTCTTCTGCCCATATTTTTAGCATGACAGATGTAGTGTATTGTGGGAAAAATGGTTTTTATCATTTAGGACCCAATTTTGACAGCTTTTCTCACACTGAAGAGCAGTTTACTCCACTAATAGCCCTCTTGAGATCAGTGTGACTAGTTGTGGAGTAAGGTGTTGCATAATGGACAAGACTGGCACCTTACAAAGGACAGCGTGTTGTTACACTGCGTCAAGAGTAGAGCACAGACCAAATTGTAATGCAGTCCCAGTTGAATCCGTACTTTCCCCTTTCTGAAAGTGGGGAAGCAGGCTTTGCTCGTTCATTTTCTTGCACTGCTTACTTCCACTGTGCTGGCTCAGCTGGCCCTCAGTGGGAGGCAGAGACAAAAGATTGACTCCCTATCTACTGGTGTAGGAGAGAGGATGTAGCTGCCTGATGGTGACTCCTCTGTATGGGGTGGTAGGGGATACATAGGCCAGCTCACAGTTGGGACCAGTGTGAATAAAGGAATCAGAATCTGTCCCTTAACCACTGCATAAATAAACAACAGAAGCCTGCATTTAAAATGTCTACATTTCTTAGGAATTACTGTACAATGTTCAACATGCCACCAGGAAACAAACCATACTGAAGAATAATATAAATCCAGTGACCTTTTGTATTGTCAGCATTTTATCTTAAATGTATGTGGCACTTGGGCTCTGTTTGCATTGGCATTAACCAAAATCCTTGCCTTTTTGAAATCATAAGGCAGATGATCCAGCAGGGGGATTAGTATATTTGGTCGCTTTGAAATAATTTGATTTTGCAGGTGGTATAAATATTTCATATTTCAAACCATTTCAGTCCCAAAGCAATATGCTGTGTGAGAATGTATATTTGTAAGGTTATTCTTATTCCTTAGTAATCTTTCATTATTTCAATTTAACCGTTAAGTTAAAATTGGAGATTCTATGGTTCTCAGACTTTAATTATTCTAGCTGTGAAATTAATATTAAAATGTATATACTCTTATTTTTAATAAAGTTAGGAGTTTTCCTAGTTTAAAGCAATACAAGAAAATTAAAGGGCCTTATTCCTTTAAATAGGATGAACACAGAGAAAACACATCCTCTGTGAATTTAAAAATAATCAAATTTAGTCTTAGAAAGCAAAGTCTGCACTGGTCATGACTTGTCTTTGTGTTTTGTGTGACACACAAAATCCAAAAACTGGTTAAGGTGGAGGGTTCTGTGAATTTATATTTTAAAATACAGTTTTGAGGTCTGAGATTACACATGCTTCTACTGGGCATATTGCTTACTATCGGGTATTCCCATTCAGCCCATGGTATTAAACAATAAACCTGGTCCAATGGGCATATTTGCAGTTAGTGCAAACTGTCGTAGCACAGATAAGAGATTGGATGTTACATTTTTCAATTAAAGCAATCCCTTTGGGAGAAGGTAGCTACTAACTCCACTTATTAGGTCATTGTATTGTGGTTCATGTCAATTTACAGAAGCAGGATGTAAATTCCACACAATTATATAGAGAAAGATAAAACTTGTATGCAGGTCAACATCTCTTGACTTAAATGGAGCTATGACAGTTTACACCGGCTGAGGATGTCCTCAGTGGGTTTGCAGACATGGTCCTTGGGTTTTTTTTTATAGCCCCATTTTTACAACATGTTGGGGTTAATAAGATACTTTAAAAAAAAATCAATATGATTTTACTCACTGCTAGGCATGGACAACTGCATCAAGGAAACTGTAACCAATACTAGCACATACATGGAATTTAACCACAGAGACAAGTGTGAATAAAATTTGAGGAGTAACAACATCTGGGCCTTTGCATTGCTTGTTAATCTGCCACTAGTTGTGCTAACGGGAGGATCTGAATCTGAGGAAATGTCAAAGAGTATTATAGCTCTTTTAAAGTAGTGAGTACCTTTAGTTTGTTAACGTTGGTACAAAAGGCAATTGTTTAAGATTATAAATTGTCAACTTGTTTTTAAAGTTACGCATTTGCACAGTTGAACACATGAGGATGTAAACCAAAAAACTTCCTTTATAAAAACCACTGTATCTTGGTGGAGTTGGATCTGTTAGGTTTCCTGTTCATGGTGTGTGCTCCGGATATCACTACTACACGAGGTTATTTCTGTATACTCTGCAGCCAGTTTTGGAAGCAGTCGCCCTGAAACAGTGAAATGTTTAAGACATAATATTTTGTGAAAGTTAAATACATGGCAAAATTCAGGATATTCTAGGAAAATCATGTGAATGATTGAAGGTTCTGTTCCAGAGATCTGTTCTCTCAGTACACTGTGTTCCCTGAGCATCAAAATGGCCCTATGTCTTTTCCAACATGATGGAAAATTAGAAATCATTAAACTAGAGTGATGTCATTGCCAGCAATACAGTAAGATAGATAGACATGAAATAATTAAAAGAAGAAATCTGCTGGTTAGTGTTTTTATATGTTTTTGAATTTGTTTTCATTGCTGATTGTTTTAATTTTTTTTATTTTGTGATACTGTCTGCTAATGTCTCTTTCTAATAAAACTACAAATGCTTCTGTTGTGAGACCCATTTATTTCTTCTTTCCCCATTGTAAAACTTTATGGGTACTTCATTTCCCTTCCTTGCCTACATCTGTCACGTCTTTAGTCATTTAACATTTTGGTTTTACCCTTTTTATATGTTTGCACCAATTTTGGTGACCACCACTAATTTAATTATTATTGACTTTTTACTGGAGAAAACACTGGCAAAGACAG
This sequence comes from Chelonia mydas, assembly GCF_015237465.2. Taxonomy (NCBI): domain Eukaryota; kingdom Metazoa; phylum Chordata; order Testudines; family Cheloniidae; genus Chelonia; species Chelonia mydas. The sequence goes on along the minus strand of NC_057853.1, from coordinate 17,691,244 downwards.
ACGTGAAGTAGCCACATGGGGCATTGAGAGGTAGTTTTAAATTCTTTTAGGAAATCATGAAAGAATTAGACTGAGCAGTAAATAAAGGCAAGAATCTGTAGTCACGGAACAAAGTTAGCTCCTTGGCCTCAGCTTATTTGCTGCCATGCCCTAATAGATCATTTTTGTTATAGACCTGACCAAAGTAGCAATGTTGTTTGCAGTAGCTTTGTAGCCATGTTGGTTCCAGGATATTAGAAAGACAAGGTAGGTGATGTAATATCTTTTATTGGACCAACCAAGACCTGAGGAAGAGCTCTGTGTTGCTTGAAAGCTTTTATCTTTCACTAACAGAAGTTGCTCCAAAATTTTTCCTCGCCCATCTTGTCTCCCCAAAGCAGCAACAGAATAGAGGGTATCCATTATTACTGAATCCTATTTCCAAAGTAAGATCACATTCCAGTCCTAATTGAAACTGAAGTATATGTAGACGCTATGATTTAGGGAACAAAAATGATAAAGTCCATGCTTACCAACCTTCCACACAAACTTCCTCGTGGCTGGACTTTACAAAAACTAGACAAGCCATTTACAACACATACTTTGCTTCTCTACAAAAGAAAAAGGACACTAAACTATCTAAATTACTACATGACACAAGGGGCAACAACAGTGGTTTCCTTAACCCACCCAGCAATATTGTTAATCTATCCAACTATACTCTTCACCCAGCAGAAGAATCTGTCCTGTCTCGGGGCCTCTCCTTCTGCCCCTCCAACCCCACGAACATGATACAGTTCTGTGGTGACCTAGAATCCTATTTTCGACGTCTCCGACTCAAGGAATATTTCCAACACACCTCTGAACAACATACTAACCCACAGAGACATTCCTACCAAGACTACAAAAAAAAGGATTCTGGGTGGACTCCTCCTGAAGGTTGAAACAACAGACTGGACTTCTACATAGAGTGCTTCCACTGAGGTGCACGGGCTGAAATTGTGGAAAAGCAGCATCACTTGCCCCATAACCTCAGCCGTGCAGAACACAATGCCATCCACAGCCTCAGAAACAACTCAAAAAGGCTGACAAAGGAGGTGCTGTCGTCATCATGAATAGGTCAGAATATGAACAAGAGGCTGCTAGGCAGCTCTCCAAACCACTTTCTACAAGCCATTACCCTCTGATCCCACTGAGGGTTACCAAAAGAAACTACACCATCTGCTCAAGAAACTCCTTGAAAAAGCACAAGAACAAATCCGCACAGACACACCCGTAGAACTCCGACCAAGGGAATTCTATCTGCTACCCAAGATCCATAAACCTAGAAATCCTGGAAGCCCCATCATCTCAAGCATTGGCACCCTGACAGCAGGATTGTCTGGCTATGTAGACTCCCTCCTCAGGCCTTAAGCCACCAGCACTCCCAGCTATCTTCGAGACACCACTGACTTCCTGAGGAAACTACAATCCATCGGTGATCTTCCTGAAAACACCATCCTAGCCACTATGAATGTAGAAGCCCTCTACACCAACATTCCACACAAAGATGGACTACAAGCCGTCAGGAACAGTATCCCCAATAATGTCACGACAAACCTGGTGGCTGAACTTTGTGACTTTGTCCTCACCCATAACTATTTCACATTTGGGGACAATGTATACCTTCAAATCAGCTGCACTGCTATGGGTATCTGCATGGCCCCACAGTATGCCAACATTTTTATGGCTGACTTAGAACAACGCTTCCTCAGTTCTCATCCCCTAATGCCCCACTCTACTTGCGCTACATTGATGACATCTTCATCATCTGGACCCATGGAAAAGAAGCTCTTGAGGAATTCCACCATGATTTCAACAATTTCCATCCCACCATCAACCTCAGCCTGGACCAGTCCACACAAGAGATCCGCTTCCTGGACACTACGGTGCGAATAAGCAATGGTCACATAAACACCACCCTATACCGGAAACCTACTGACTGCTATACCTACCTACATGCCTCCAGCTTTCATCCAGACCACACCACACGATCCATTGTCTACAGCCAAGCTCTGCGATACAACTGCATTTGCTCCAACCCCTCAGACAGAGACAAACACCTACAAGATCTCTATCAAGCATTCTTACAACTACAATACCCACCTGCTGAAGTGAAGAAACAGATTGACAGACCCAGAAGAGTACCTAGAAGTTACCTACTACAGGATAGGCCCAACAAAGAAAATAACAGAAAGCCACTAGCCATCACCTTCAGCCCCCAACTAAAACCTCTCCAACACACCATCAAGGATCTACAACCTATCCTGAAGGATGACCCATCACTCTCACAGATCTTGGGAGAAAGGCCAGTCCTTGTTTACAGACAGCCCCCCAACCTGAAGCAAATACTCACCAGCAACCACATAACAAAACCACTAACCCAGGAACCTATCCTTGCAACAAAGCCCGTTGCCAGCTGTGTCCACATATCTATTCAGGGGACACCATCATCGGGCCTAATCACATCAGCCACACTATCAGAGGCTCGTTCACCTGCACATCTACTAATGTGATATATGCCATCATGTGCCAGCAATGCCCCTCTGCCATGTACGTTGGTCAAACTGGACAGTCTTTACGTAAAAGAATAAATGGACACAAATCAGACGTCAAGAATGATAACATTCAAAAACCAGTCGGAGAACACTTCAGTCTCTTTGGTCCCTTGATTACAGACCTAAAAGTTTCAATTCTTCAACAAAAAAAACTTCAAAAACAGACTCCAACGAGAGACTGCTGAATTGGAATCAATTTGCAAACTGGATACAATTAACTTAAGCTTGAATAGAGACTGGGAGTGGATGGGTCATTACACAAACTAAAACTATTTCCCCATGTTTATTTCCCCCCCTACTGTTCCTCACACGTGTCAACTGCTGGAAATGGCCCACCTCAATTACCACTACAAAAGGTTCTCCCCCCCCTGCCGCTCTCCTGCTGGTATTAGCTCACCTTACCTGATCACTCTTATTACAGTGTGTATGGTAACACCCATTGTTTCATGTTCTCTGTGTATATAAATCTCCTCGCTGTATTTTCCACTGCATGCATCCAATGAGGTGGGCTGTAGCTCACGAAAGCTTATGCTCAAATAAATTTGTTAGTCTCTAAGGTGCCACAAGTACTCCTTTTTGTGGATACAGACTAACATGGCTGCTACTCTGAAACCTCTCTTTAGTTTGTTTTCATTCTGGGGGCCAGTTATTACTTTATGATTAACTGTCACTGGTATTGTATAACATTTATAGCAATGCTACTTGCATCCTTGCCTACTGGTAAGTGCAGCATTCTCTTGTCTACATTGTATATCTTTCAGAATGCTTTAACATTGGGTGGGATGGATCCATATGTTCCCCTGTTGTGCAAAAGAACACAGAGGGGAACAAGCTAGTGTAAAACAATGTGTGAAGGAGTTAGCACATTCTCTCCATGCCCCTTTCCATCAACTCAGAATATGCACTGGTCTTTTTTTTTTTTTTTTTAAAGCAGTCTGATACGATAATGGCCCCATAGATTGTGTGGGATTTTTAAAAGCCCTGAGCATTGGCCTAATGCTGCTGCCAGTAAAGTCAATTGGAGTTTTAATATTGACTTTAGTGGCAGCTGCAATAGGCCTGTGTTTTGTGCTTTGGAAAATCCAACCCTACATCTTCCAATGGAGTGTTTGTGGTGATTATTGTAATTCGCTATAATTGTCCAATAATGGGAGCAGGAAGATCCTTGAGTATCAGGTGGGTCCCAACCTCGACTGGCCCCTGAGTCGGACAGGCCAGAGAGCAGGAAGATTTAATAAATTTTCTGGAACACATTAATCTTACTTTTTGCCTGCAATAAAGGGCAAATCAACTGTAATTTCAATTAATTCAAATTTCGGTGGTCCTTCCATTCATTTTAAAAGCTGCCTCAACACCCTCTATGTTGTCTAGAGAACATCCAGTGAGGCCTACTGTAACTATACCAATCTAAGTAGATCATTAAAATATCCAATAGCAAGTGGAAGAAAATTAAGCAAAATACTTATCCCCATTGTATAATATTACAGTAATGTTGCCATTATATTGTCTTGGTGCAGTATAAAAATAGTTTGAAGAAAATGCTAAAATAATTGGTAAACCATTGTGATGCCAGAGCCACTTTCCAAAGTTTGGCCTTTTTTTACTGCTGTGATAGAATGTGCAAAAAACATCAACTGGCATGGTGCGAAACTCATTTGTTGGTATGTTTACTGGTGAATCCATGTGTTGGGAGATGTTGGTATGTAGTGTTCTGTTCCCAGAAAGCTTCTATTGTCAAACTAGGATTTGAAAAAAACACTGCCTAAGCTGCGTGATTTAAAATGCTTAGAACCACATTCTACTACACATCTTAGGGTGTGTCTACACTGCAATTAAAACTCTGTGGCTGGCCTGTGCCAGCTGACTGGGGTTCATGGGTTTTGGGCTAAGGGGCTGTTTAATTGCAGTGTAGACTTTTGGGTTCGGGCTGGAGCCTGGGCTCTAGGACCCTATGAGGTGGGAGGGTCCCAGAGCCCGAGCCCAAACATCTACACTGCAATTAAACAGCCCCATAGTGCAAGCCGAAGTCCACTGGCATGGACCAGCTGTGGGTGTCTAATTGCAGTGTCGACGTAGCCTTACTGATTAAAAGGTGATCCTTTCATTCACCTATTAGAAAAAAATCCCAGTAGCTTTTTCACTGGAATTCCTTGTAATAATTTTTCATCATTACTAAAATGAGTACAGCTCAGAAATAAGAAACCCTGAAGCCCTGCCTCCCTCACGCCAATTTGAAAGGTATTTTGGAAGAAGATACTATACAGTGTGTTAGAAAGAAGATCCTTCTTCAAAAATATTCTGAAAGCATGACCTGTCTGAACAAACGCTGGTGGTTTTTGGTGACTAAATACTGCAGCCTTCAAAGAAAATATTGCAGAATACAGTGGGAGAACATCTGTTGTGAGTGTTGTACACAAAAGTGAGTACTGCTTAAATGAAATGAATAATTAAATACTCTGTACAATGAAGAGATTTTTCCTAAGGTCACGTCTAGACTAGGAAAACAGCTAATGTTTAAGAACATGGTAGCTAACAGGTTTCCACTAATATGTATTAGCTAGTGTTTTTGAAAACTAGTATAGTCAGTTGGGTCTCTTTAAAACATATTAGCTGCTTTTAGTCAGCACCGGGAGACAGCCTACAGCCTTAATGCCACTGTTGGGTGACCATAAGTAGTTGTTAATGCTTAGTAATTGGTGTAGAAGGATAAAGCTACTGAAACCAGTAGGAGAACACTTCATTCTCTTCGTCACTCGATTACAGACCTAAAAGTGGCAATTCTTCAACAAAAAAAACTTCAAAAACAGACTGCAACGAGAGACTGCTGAATTGGAATTAGTTTGCAAACTGGATACAATTAACTTAGGCTTGAAAAAAGACTGGGAGTGGATGTGTCATTACACAAAGTAAAACTATTTCTCCTTGTTTATTTCCTCTCCTACTGTTCTTGTAAAGTGCTGGAAATGGCCCACCTTGATTATCACTACAAAAGATTCTCTCCCCTGCCCCCCGCATCTCCCCCCCCCCCCCCCCCCCCCCCCCCCGCCGCTCTCCTGCTGGTAATAGCTCACCTTTCCTGCTCGCTCTTGTTAGGGTCTGTATGGTAACACCCATTGTTTCATGTTCTCTGTGTATATAAAATCTCCCCACTATATTTTCCACTGAATGCATCCGATGAAGTGAGCTGTAGCTCACAAAAGCTTATGCTCTAATAAATGTGTTAGTCTCTAAGGTGCCCCAAGTACTTCTTTTCTTTTTGCGGATACAAACTAGCACAGCTGCTACTCTGAAACCTGTATATTGTTTGAATATGTTAACTTCTTTCCATTGAAGCTGCCTTTGCGTGTTGTGTTGGAATGCTAGCAATACCATCTATTTATGAGGGATTTGTGGTAAGTATGGAAAAGGCTTTATTCCTGATGTCCCGAAAACAATGATCTCTCCTCATGCTGTGTGGGAAAGTTCTTCCACTCAGATATTGGCAGCTTGTCTGGAGCTGTGCGTACAATGTATTTCCAACCACCAGCATGACAAATATGACATTAAGAGCATTGTCTCAGTTGTGTGTATATCTGTTGATGCTGTCTAAACCTATCCTCGTGCTTTGGAGGTATTTCAAATGCTGCACTTGTAAAATAAATGCATGGGTAGAAATGCTGTGGTGCGTTTTGGTAATTGACTAATTACTTGCAGATTTGAGGATGGAGATGCTACTTAGTTAATGTATTGTATCGGGTGTCGCTGTATTGTCATCAGTCTTTACAAACACAAGTTATATTACTCTGAAACCGAGACAGAGTTATATAAGACTGTTTTAATGGAACTGAAACAATACTGTCTTTTAGGGAGAGAATATTAAAAAATCAGAGTTGTGATCTATGTGTATCTTAAAGGGAAGTTACATAATACTCACATTTTATTTAATAATGGCTAAGACTAGGGGTAGCATGATAGCTTACCATTGGCTGTTGCATAGAGGCTGCTAAATTCCTAGATTCCTGTCATTAGGAACAGCAATCTTTGAAATTATATATTTTTGACCAAGAGGTGGATTTTTGGACTCCTCATCTTTGCTGCCAAAAGTGTTTTTAGTCTGCATATCTCTATATCTCTCCCATCAAACATACATTATGAAAAGCACACTTTAGGCAAGAGAAAATAACTTCCAAAACTCTGCTCACTTTTGGCATAACAAAATGATTTTCCAATGTGTATTTAGAAGCTTTTGGGAACTTCTTTGCTCATTGATAGGAAAGTTTTTCAGCTCACTGCCATGAACCATGCAAAGTTTCCACTTGCAAACAGGTATTTCTCATTAGGTCTTTGTCTAATCTATTTAAAATAGACAATATTATGTTCTTCGTGTGATTGCTCATGTGTATTCCACAATAGGTGTCCGTGCACCGGTGCCGGAAGTTTTTCCCCTAGCAGTACCCATAAGGGGGAGCCCCCCCTGCAACCCCTGGAGTGGCACCTGCCTGGCGTGGTATAAGGGGAGCTGCACTTGTTGGATCATATTAAAGAAGTTCTGTATTAGAATCACAAATGAGTTTGATTCCCCATAGTTTAAATTCCAGGGTATTACTAATTAAGAGGTCTCTTGGTTTTTGGTACTGTTTCTCTCCCTCTGTGTGTGAAACTTGCAAGCTGCTAATTGTGTTAGTACATTCTAAGACAGAGTCTGTTCTCAAAGCAATTCACAGAGACTCAAAGCAATACTCTAACAACAGAAACAGCACCCAGAGACTCCCCGCCCTTTTGTTGTATTAACAATTGTGATTAAAATAGAGATAGAGGATGTATGTGGATGGATGCTTGGTGTGGATAATAACTGAATGATCAGGGAGGTGCCAGCCTAAGAATCCAGTGTCCATCCGCTGAAGAAGGCGTCAAGTGGAAATAACCAGAGGACCCCCGGAGGCCAGACTGGAATCCACCCAACAGCCTCAAGAATGGGAGAACCAAAGAACAAGATAACATCTTGGAGCCGTCAGGAATGTGCCATCTGCTGATTGATTCAGCAACAGCATGATGCAGCAATTCCCATAGACTGGCATAGGAAGAAATTCCTATAAAAATAGACTCTAAAAAGTGAGAACTTTGGGGTCTGATTCTGCAAACCAACTTCCAGGAGCATCAGATGAGCATCTGACAAGGCCCTGCTCCCTCCTCATGTCCAGGCCACCTGGCCAGTGGCTTGGCATGAGCAACTCTAAGGCTGGTAACTATGATAACAACTTTGCAGAACCTGTGTGTGTGTGTGTGTGTGTGTATGAATGAATGAATGTGTGAATAAATATGAGATTGAATGGAATGTTACAGCTGTAACTAACTGCTTACTATGATTCTTTCTGTATTCACAATAAATGTGGTATTTTGCCTTTTTCCCTTTAATAAGATCCTGCTGGTTTTTATTTTATTGGTACAACACACTCACCTCACCCTCAGTTCCTTCTTGCCGCTAGTGAAGGTGCGTTGGAACTGCTCTACTCCAGCTTTCCTGCAGCTTGTCCCCAGAACTGTTTGTTCGTTCAGCGTTAGTACCTGTAGTTAGTTAGCTGTTTAGTTAGTCAGTGAGCCCGGGCCAGGGCATGCCCCGTGCCCTGGGGTTTAAGTTGTGCAGCTCTAGTAGGCGTTCTATGCCAAGAAGTGACCTGCATGCAGGCTGTTTGCGCTGCTTGGGAGAAACCCATATCAATGAAAGGTGCAAGATTTGCAAGTCGTTTAAGCCTCAGACCAAAAGAGAAAGGAACATTAGGCTCCGGGCCATCCTGATGGAGTCGGCGCTGACCCTGACCCCGACCCCGGCATGCTTCTCTGAACCGGTACCTGGCACCGCAGTGTCAGTACATGGTGACCCTCCGGTGCCATCGAGTAGTCGGCACCGCTCCTCATCCACGGGGCACACCAAGAGTGCCAGGAAGACTCCCTCCTCGCAGCGGCATGAAGGGAAGTCTGGGACAGAGGCTAGGCCCATGTCAGGCAGTCCTCGATCCCCACCAGGCCCCAGGCCTCGGACTCATGTTGAGCAGAGTAGCCCGGCCCCTTCGGAACAGGCCTCTCTGGATGTCCTGATGCCGTCCATGCCTGAAGCCCTCCAGACGGCCATGAACACTATGTCCATGCCTGTGCCCGGATCGCTGCCGATGTCGGCCCCGCACTCCAGAGGAATGCTGCCACTGAGATCTCTGCAGTTGCCTCCGTCCTGGTACTGGTTTCGGTCGAGGGAACATTCCCGACGTTGATCACTGCCCAACGATGGCTCGGGCAGAGTCCAGGTGGATCGCCCTTGACGCTGACCAGACTGTCTGTCTAGGTTCCGGCCGGCTGGGACTCGCAGCATCACTCATCCTCAAGGAGCGAATATCGGCGGGACCGTGGTGGGCGTCGCCATCAGTCCTCATCTCAGAGAGGGTACCACAGTCGATCACGGCACAGTCGTCGACGCCTTTCCCGCTTGGACTTCCGCTCCAAGTCTCCACCAAGACATCGCAGCCCCGGGCGTCAATCGCTGTCATGGGTCCACCCGACAAGGCTGTTCGCAGAGCTGCTGTTACCACCGGTACTGGTCCTCCACATCAAGATCGCGGTCCTGTGGCCATCGTAGATCCCAGCACTGCTGCTCCTCCCAGTCCAGAGACAGCAGCAGATCTTACGCCAGCCTGGTAATCATTTGTAGCCATCCTTCAATGGGACAGGCCAGCCAACCCGAACAGCTGGCCCCGCCAGTGCCACAGCAGATGCAGTGGCACCGAGCATCATGGCCGGCCCAATGGTACCAGTTTGCACCGTGGCCTCTGGCGAGCCCCTGGTGGGAGCTCACTCGGTGGCCGGAGCTTCTCTCTCTCCAGACCCCTGAGAAAGGAGGCAGTGGGATGTGTGTCCTCAGCACTGTGCTCAGAGTCCGACCAGGTGATGGACCCTCCGGTGCCGGCCGACACCCAGAGCACCACACCGGCCTTTTCGCCCCTCCCGGAGGAGGCGATTGCAGCCCCGCCCCCCTCCGTCCCGCAGGAGGACTTCAGGGCCCACCAAGAACTCTTAAAGAGGGTGGCAGCAAGCCTCCACCTCCAGGCAGAGGAGATGAAGGAAACCTCAAACTCCCTGTTTAACATGTTGTCCCCATCGGCACTGGGTAGGGTGGCCTTGCCTCTCCATGACGGAGTGGCTAAGATTTCAAATGCCCTGTGGCAAACACTGGCCTCGTTAGCCCCCATCTCTAAAAAGGCAGAACGCAAGTACTTTGTACCCGCTAAGGGCATGAGTACTTGTATACCCACCCGGTGCCCAACTCCCTGGTGGTCGAGTTGGTCAACCACAGGGAATGGCAGGGTCAGCCAGCCCCTACCCCAAAGAACAAAGACTCTCGGAGACTGGACTCTTTCGGAAGGAAAGTTTATTCATCTTTGAGCTTCCAGTTATGACTGGCAAACCATCAGGTTGTCCTGGGCCGGTATGAATTCACTCTGTGGGGCTCCCTGCCCAAGTTTGAGGACTCCCTCCAGGAGCGCGATAGGAAGGAGTTCAAGGTGTTAGTGGAGGAAGGGCTGGTGGCCGCTAAGGCATCCCGGCAGGCAGCCTTGGATGCTGTGGACACGGCCGTACGATCAATGGCCTCTGCGGTATCCATGAGACAGGCGTCATGGCTCCTGCTCTCTGGGCTGTCCAGCGAGGCGTAGTCTTCCATGCCGGATCTCCCATTTGACGGGAAAGCTCTGTTTGCGGAGGAAACAGATACAACGCTGCGTGGCATGAAAGACTCCCACACGACCCTCCAGACTCTGGGCCTCTATGTCCCGGCTCTGGCAAAACCTAAGTTCAAGCCGCAACAGACTCCCATCTAGGCTGCCCTCCCAAAGTACGAGGCCACCCATAAGAAGCAGCGGGACTATAAGAGATGCCCTCAGAGGCAGTATCGGCCTGCCCGCAAGCCTGGGTCCTCCAAGGGCAAGCAGGCGGGGAACAAGGCATTTTTGATGGGATGCTTGGGGACACCCCACCAGTCCTCATCAGGGATCCACCCCCAATAAAGCTTCCCTTCTCCAACCGGTTGTGTGCTTCCTCCTGGAATGGTCGCGGCTAACCTCAGACAGATGGGTTCTCAACACCATCTCCTGGGGTTACACCCTCCAGTTTACTTCCTCCCCGCCAACCACCCCTGGCCCCATCCCCCTTGGGGGACCGCTTGCACGAAGCTCTGCTCGAGCAGGAGGTGGGGCGGCTCCTGGCTCTAGGAGCGATAGAGGCGGTGCCCGAGGAGTTCATGGGCAAGGGATATTACTCCCGTTATTTCCTTATCCCGAAGGCCAAAGGGGGGCTCAGGCCCATCCTGGACCTCCGAGGTCTGAACCAGTACATGGTGAAGCTCAAGTTCCGCATGGTCTCCCGGACCTCCATCATCCCTTCCCTGGATCCCAGGGACTGATACGCTGCCCTCAATCTACAGGACGTGTACTTCCACATCCACATATTCGAGGTACACAGGCGCTTCCTCCGTTTCATGGTGGGACAGGTCCTCCCATTTGGTCTGTCCACTGTCCCCAGGGTGTTTACAAAATGCATCTCGGTGGTAGCGGCCTACCTCAGATGGCGTGGGGTCCAGATATTTCCCTATCTGGATGATTGACTTTTCAAGGGCGCCTCCCGGTCGCAGGTGAGGGATCACGTGGTGCTCCTCCTGTTCATGTGCACTGCCTTGAGCCTGTTGGTAAATAACACCAAGTCCACATTAGTCCCGGTCCAACGCATGGAGTTTATAGGGACACTCCTGGGTGTCGGCCAGGGTGTCTCTCCTGCCAGAGAGATTTGAGACCCTGAAAGGTCTCATTGACTGTCACAAGGTTCCCAGTGACAATAGTCAGGGTTTGCCTACAACTCTTGGGTCACATGTCAGCGTGCACGTACGTGGTCCATTACGCTAGACTCAGGATGAGGCCCTTCCAGCTCTGGTTGGCCTCAAAGTTCTCCCAGGCCATGGACAGGATGGACAAGGTCCTCACCATGCCAGACTCTGTGATCACCTCCCTATGGTGGTGGTCCACCCCAAACAACATGCTCCAAGGAGTCCCGTTCAGGGACAGGGCCCCGTTGTTGGAGCTGGTGTCCGATGCTTGGGACCTGGGTTGGGGGGCCCATGTGGGGAACTTTCAGACTCAAGGCCTGTGGTTGGCTCAAGACCTGACCTTACATATAAATGTCAAAGAGCTCAGGGCGGTGCGGCTGGTGTGTTTGGTCCTCCGCTCGCACCTGGAGGGCAAGGTAGTCAGGGTCCTCATAGATAACATGGCCTCAATGTTCTATATCAACAGGCAAGGCGGGGTCTGATCCTCTGCCCTCTGCCGTGAAGCCCTCAGGCTGTGAGACTTCTGTATAGCCCACAACATCCACCTGAAGGCCTTCCACCTATTTGGTGCCCGGAATGAGAGCTGATCGCTTGAGCAGGGACTTTTCTTCACAACATGAGTGGTCCCTCCACCCGGAAGTGGCCCACCGGCCCTCTTGAAGGTGGGGAACTCCCCAGGTGGACCTGTTCGCGACTCAGCAGAACTGACAGTTCCCCAGTTCTGCTCCAGGGAGATCTGGGGAGGGGAGCTATCTCCAATGCCTTCTCCTGTCCTGGTCAGGCCGGCTTCTCTACGCCTTTCCCCCGTTCCCTCTAATTAGCAGGGTCCTGGAGAAGATAAAGATGGACAAGGCCCGGGTCCTCCTGATTGCCCCGGCGTGGCCCAGGCAGCAATGGTACGGGACCCTCACGGGCCTGGGGGTAGCTCCACCATGGCCGTTGCCACTCCGCCCAGACCTGCTCTCTCAGGACTAGGGCCGCCTCCTTCACCCCAACCTGGCGCTTCTTCACCTCACGGTGTGGCTGCTCAGTGGTTAAGTGGAGAGGAAAAAAAGTGCTAAGAGCGGGTTCAGCATGTCCTCCTCAAAAGTAGACAGCCCTCTCCACTCGCTGCGCTTATTTGGCGAAGTGGTCCCAGTTTTCAAGGTGGGTGGCGGACCAGGGTGTCTCCCCGGTGACCGCCCCGATCCAGCTTATCCTTGATTACCTCCTCCATCTGAGGGCCCAGGGCCTGGCGCCATCATCAGTCAAGGTGCACCTGGCAGCCATATCGGCCTTCCATCCGCCGGTGCAAGGGTACACGGTATTTTCCCATGCTATGACTGGCCGGTCCCTTAAGGGTTTGGACCATCTTTTTCCATATTCTAGACCCCCGGTTCCGCAGTGGGACCTAAACCTGGTGTTGGCTAGTCTCATGGGGCCCCCATTTGAACCACTGCCCACATGCTCCTGGTCTCACCTCTCGTGGAAGGTGGCTTTCCTGGTTGCAGTCATGTCAGCCATCTCGGAGCTCAGGGCTCTGACCTCCGAACCGCCGTACATGGTCTTTCATAAGGATATGGTCCAGCTCTGTCCACACCCCGCGTTCCTCCCAAAGGTGGTCTCTGCCTACCATATGGGTCAGGACATTTTTCTACCGGTCCTCTGCCCCAAGCCTCATGCATCCAGTGAGGAGCGCCATTTCCATGTGCTCAATGTGCAGCGGGCTCTGGCTTTCTACCTTGAGCGGACCAAGCCATTCAGGAAGTCCTTGCAACTGTTCGTAGCCTCAGCTGAGCGTGCGAGGGGCCAGCTGATTTCCACTCAGCGGCCTTCCAATTGGATCACTTCGTGCATCCGTTCCTGTTATGAGCTGGCGGGTGTCCCCCTGCCACTGATTGTGGGGGCACACTTGACTCGGGCGCAAGACTTGTCGGCTGCCTTCATGGCCCATGTCCCCCTCCAGGACATTTGTAGGGCCGCCACGTGGTCTTTGGTTCACACGTTCACCTCGAACTATGTGATTGTCCCCCAAACCAGGGATGATGCTGGGTTTGGCAGGGCTGTCCTCCATCCTGGGAACTTGTGAACTCCTACCCACCTCCAACAGATACAGCTTGGAATCACCTATTGTGGAATACATGTGATCAATCACTCAAAGAAGACAGTTACTTTTTCCGCAACTGGTGTTCTTCGACATGTGTTGCTCATGTCTATTCCACATCCCGCCTTCCTTTCCCTCTGTCGGAGTTGTCTGGCAAGAAGGAACTGAGGGTGGGGGGAGCGCGCAGCTCCCCTTATATCGCGCCAGGCAGGCGCCACTCCAGAGGTCGCGGGGAGGGGGGTGCTCCCTCCTACGGTTACTGCAAGGGGAAAAACTTCCAGCACCGGTGCACATGGCGAGCGCGCACACCTATTGTGGAATAGACATGAGCAACACATCTCGAAGAACACCAGTTACGGAAAAGGTAACTATCTTTTTCAGTTGATGCTAGACCCCAAAACATTACGAAGAAGAGTTTATCTGAGTTTTGACACCACTGAGCGATGGTGAATTTTGTTGACTAAGTATCCCAAATGGACGTGATTGTTATTTTTAAGACACTTCCAGATTGAAAATATAGCATGGTTGCAGCTTCTGTGAAAAGTCTGTAAAGTCCTCATCATGCCATGACATGCTCTATGTGGGATGGGTGATGATACAGGACTAGGAAAGGGATGGTCTGAACTGGGATTCACAAGATTTGGAATTAATTCCAACCCAGGCTTCCTATATGACCTTGAGTAAATCTTGTAATCTACCCTGTGCTTCAGTTCCTCATTTGTAAAATGGGGATAATGCCTCCCTACCCCGCAGGGGCAGTTTGAGGATAAAATTCATTAATAATGACTGTGAAGTGCTCAGATACTACAGGGATAAGGCCATAAAAGCACCTGAATAGATGGATGTTTATAACCATAACAGAATTTTTTTTTCCTGCTTACATTGATAGCATTCTCCACCCTAATCTATTCACATGGATGGATTGTCCTAGAAAAAGTTTTGTCATTGAAAGCACTTAAATGTTTGTTAAAATGTTTCCCTGGCAAAGGCATTCATATCTAAATTTCTGTGACACCAAGATTTATCAATGTAACTGTCAGATGCCAAAGATTTATCATCAGAAAAAATTCAAATGCTGAACTTCTATCGCTGAAAATATTAAACGTTGAAATCAGGAGCGGATAATAATGTATCACTGACAAAGACTGCTAACAACTTTGATTTCATTTTTTTCTATGAGCCCTTTACAAGAGATTTTGTGGAGGCTTCCGAAAGTTTTAAAGTGCAGAAAGCAAGTCGTAGAGGTTTTAATAAATATAAATTTTCAAGTTATAGGAAAACAAGACAAAGAGAAGGTGAGATAATCAAAATTCTCCTACCAGAAGGGTTTTCTTTAAAGCTTTATTATTAAAATATAGTCTGACCAATTTACTGTAAATAGTCAAAAAAAACCCAAACATCTTCTATATCATTAGAATCATCACACGCAAAAATGGAGGCTCAAAGTAATTTTCTGTTCCAAGTTGATGGTTGAAAATAGGGCTTATTTTCTATTGGCACTGAACATTCTTGTGCACAATCTTCCCTTTCTACAAGGGTGGGGGGAGCGATGCACCGTGGGAGTCCCATGGCTGTAGTGCATCCATGGCAGATGAAGTCCACTTGTGGAGCCTCTAAAGGAAGGTAGGAGAATGAGGCACCCAAACTACAACTCCCATGAGGCACCGCAGCATGTCTAAATCTAAATATTTTGTGCTTTGGCCAAAATATTTTGTTTTTTAGGCATGATGGGTTTTTTTAACGACAAACCAAAATTTTTAATAAAAAAACAGCCACTTTTCACACACAAAAATTTGGTTAGGCAAAACCCCCATTTTATATCCAAAACATAGTTTCAGTGGAAAATTTTCCACCAGCCTAAAGATGAGCAAAGTCCACCTACTAGAGATACTGACCCATCTACTGCACATTGTGGGATAAGTCAGAACACAGATAATAAAGACTTTAATAATGATGATATGAGTGAAGGGAATAATTGCACCACAAATTCTGAGACCCATAGCAATGTCATGGAGCAATAGAAATACATCTATAAAAATGAAAAGAGGCATATTCATGACAACTAAGTTCAGACAGGAAATAAATCTTAAGGACAGATACACTATTGAGGACATGTGGCTATTACAATCTGATGAGTTTACTGAGTTAACACTGCATCACTTGTGCAGTTAATCAAAGACATAAGGAAGTAACTTTTTCAAATTTTGATTTTTAGATGTAATTTCATTTAATAACATCTAAGTCTGAATGTTAAAGAGGAGGTGAGCTAGTCAAATATCTATTTTAATAGAAAAATCAGTCAGTACTTCATGCATATGGAGTGGCTCTCCTATCTATTTATGTGATCATTCTCTGTGAATATTGAAATTTGACCTTTTTCCCTGTGCTATTATTTCACCTCTCTACTTCTGAATTTTAACCACTGGCGACATGTGCAGACAATAGTTGATTATAATCCTAAAAGCAGCAAAATATGGCTACCTACAAACATAGCAAGATAAATGTTTCTTTCATACATAGGTAAGCATGTTTCCTTAACAAGGGAAGAGGGGGATTCTGTTTGCTATATAGTCAGTGCCATTTTCCGGGAAATAAAACAAAATCTACCTTTAATAGGTCAAGGAAGAAAGGATGAAATATCCATTGAACTCAGTGGGACTTGCAGGTTTCTCAGCGCTTCTTGGAATGAAGTCCAAAGAGAGTTCAAATTAAAACGGAAGAGCTGTGCAAAATAGAGAAAAGGGAAAATAATTATATCAAGGACCCAATTCGGAACCCACTGGAGGCAGATCAGGCCTGAAGCATATTAAGATAATATAGGTCAAGATATTTTTATTCAGCACTTAGTACAATGGGGTCCTGGTCCATAATTGAGGACAATGGCAGCAGGCCTGGATGCATCACATGTATGGTTCTTTAATTATATTGCGTTCCCCTTGAAAGCTGCATTAGTTGTTTTGGCTGTATTATTTCAAGAATCCAGATTAATTTGAATGACTTTGTTTGACAAGCGTTATCCCAGCAAGCCCTGATGATGGGCCACACTTGACTCACTAATCTCTGCTGCTTTAACTAATGATCAGGCAAGATTTAATGGCAACAATATGTAAAAGAGAACATGCTGGGCGTATTTGATGAGCTTAGAAGAGCAACACAGTAATGGGTGGCCGGGTCTGTCTATGCACCTAAAATGCACTTACAAGATGCTTCAAGCATTTTCTTTTGTTCTCTGTTGCTAATCCAGGGAGTTTATTACTGATTGAGATGATTTAGGTTGTGAAATAGGAGATGAGATAGTTTTTAAAAGGAAATATGGTGAAAATATTGCTTTAAATAGAACAGTGCAAAGAGCAATTCATATTTATCTCAATTATCGTGAATGCAAGCCTCAAAGATGTGCAACTCTGCAGTGTCTCCGAATAAATTTACATCACATATTCCCTGCATTTGAAGGGGCAAAGCAGTTTGCAGTCCCTGACGTTCTTCTAGGCACCCTGTGTACAATCAGCAGTGACCAGAGCTGATCTAAAATTAAAAGTGTCATCAAATTCTTTCCGAACTTGCTATATTTTTCAAGGAGTGCCAGCATGATTAGGGCTCCTTGGGAAAATGCCTATTAGCAAATGAGCAAATTCTGTGAATTTTTTCTTTAATCGCTATTTTAATATTTTGTGCATGCGCTGGGAGAATGTTGGTCAGAGCACTTAAAAATGTAAATAAGCAGGTTTTTGTGTTTGCAAGGAGCAGACTACAGAATAGCTGGATCCATTTCAGTTGTTGATAGAAATGTTGGAATCCAAATGAAGCAGCTCTTCGCAAATGCCCCTTTTCAAAATCCCTTTTGTATCATCATTACATCGTTCATATATCGTGCTTGTCCATTGGTTAATAAATCCTTTTCCCAGCCAACAGCGTGCTTTTTAAAGTAGTAATTGCAAGGAACTGGGAGTTAGAATGCCTAAGTTTTATTTCTAGCTGGGTCAGTGATTTGCTGTCTACAGCTCATCAGAAAATGGGGAAATGTCAAGTTTTCGGTAAAAAATCAAAATCCAAAACCTCACCCCAAAACCATAGCCGTTTGATTCTAAAATGCCACCAGATGCTTCATGCTTCCCTGATCCTCTGGGGGTTGGGCTCCCTCGTCAGTCTAACTCTTTCATCATTCACGTCTGTCGTTTCGCCTCTTGCCGTCAGTTCATTGTGGAAGTCACATGACGCAGTTCATCCTGGGAGGCGAAGTCTGCCTGTGGAATCTGGCCCACGGAGAGGAAATGGGAACACGAGGCACCTGAGGTACAACTCCCGAGAGGTGCTGTGGCACATTTTCAGTGTTGAAATCTTTCAGTTTTCAAGCATTCCATTTTTTGATGAATAATCAAAAGTTTAGTCCAAAACACAAGTTTACATAGGAAAACAGTTTCAAAAGAACATTTTCAACTGTTCCTAGCTACATGAGGTTGGATAAGTCACTAAACTTCTCATTATTTCAGTTTCTGCTACCAGAGACAGACTTAAATCGTACTAATGACTTTCCTCAGAGGTGTGGAGTCATAACGAGTGCTTTGAAATTTCCTTAAAAACCATAAAGGCCTGTTTATTTGAGAACATTTGTAAAAGTGCCCTTGAAATCCGCAGGACTCTGAAGAAGTCTGTAGGCAGCAGTGCTAGGAGGATTGCATTGCCAAATCAGGGCCTCCATTTGCACGGTGTTTCCTAGAGCTGGCCAAAGGAGGACTATTCCATTTCATAACTTTTGACCGAAATTTGTTTTTGATCCACAAGGGAATGGGAAAAAACCTCACAAACAACCCTTCAGGCTTTTTCATGAAATGGAATTGTGGTGGAACATCTGTTTTCAGATCAAAAGGGTCAAGTTTTCGATTTGGTTCCATCTATCTCTCTCTAGTGCAGTTACCACAGAGTTGACCCAGAGCTCAGAAACTTTTCCACTGAAAGTGATACATCTCCACAAAGCAGCATATTTTGATGAATATACATTTTGTCGAAAATATTGTGGCCAGCTCTACTGTTTAGCTTTAAAATCATTCCAGTTTTAAATTAGATAGCTAGATAAGGCTGCTTGCCAGCAGTTGCAGTATCCCCAAAGCTTCCAATTTATCAAGCGTTGGGAAGTACAGCAATACCGAGATAAGTAGCTTATTTAGCTATTAAAGCAATTCTGAAAAGTTTTCAAGTCTGACTAATATACATGTGCCTAGACATATTATTGAAAATGAGAGCCATGTAAGTACCTAGATAGATGACAGATGGT
The DNA here is from genome assembly GCF_015237465.2 of Chelonia mydas. Lineage (NCBI taxonomy): Eukaryota > Metazoa > Chordata > Testudines > Cheloniidae > Chelonia > Chelonia mydas. The sequence continues at coordinate 17,672,471 of NC_057853.1, read as the reverse complement.
ACTAGCTCTTCTGATGCATGGGAATATGTGACATAAATAGGTACTAGGATAATTTTTGAAACCATGCTAATTAACTGATACACAGTCTTATGGTAATAGAATGTCATGTTGTGTGGGCTTCTTTCTGTCCTTGGAGCACACCAGATTGTGTCATTTGACTCACTCCACAATTTACCAACTAATTATGATATTCTAAAGCTGTACTTTATGGGCTAGGGACAGTTGTAATAACCAGGCCTGCAAATTTACCCTAAATGTGAGCTCAGTTTTAAGAAGTTAGTGAAAGTTCATAAAGTGTCACAATAACCTATAACTACAAATGTTAATGGGAAAAGGTGCAAAAGGCAGACAGACTGAATGAATCCAAACAAAAAAGGCCTCTTGATATAAATCAAGGGCTATGTTAAAAACATGCCTGATAAACAAGAGAAGTGTAGGACTGGAAATCGGTGGACCAAAATTGATGTGTTGAAAATTAAGTCTAATTGGTGGGCCAAATAATGAGGGGATGGGCTATTCCACCCATCACTCACCTTTTGGGGATCCTTAAATAAAATAATTTTGGGGGGGGATGGGACACAAAAACAAATAAAAAAAATGCTGGCTGCTTGAAAGATGGGAGAATAGGACGAAGCAAGCCTCATCATCATGAGCGCCACTCACACCATCTCCTGGGACCCCATGATGCACTGATATACCATTGGGCCATCCTGGTCCTGAACCCAAAAAAATGTCCTGACCAGGCCAGAGAGAGAGGGACCCAGATGACATCACCACCAGCACCGGGTTTGGCTAAGTCCCAAATACCCTCTGAATGGCATGTGAGACTTTGTCACCCTTTTCTCCCGCTGTGTTTCATTTTCCTTCCCTACCTTATTTCTTCTCTTTCCTGTTCCTTTCACTTTGCCTTCTGTTTAAAAAAAGTGTGGCTTAGCCAACCAGAACTGTATATTTTGCACCACTGCTGTAAGCCTGTGGTCCGAAAGAGGCAACTAAAAGCAGTGCCCTAAACAGCCTGATGCTGGTACAAGTTTGCCAGGTCTTGGAGTGGCTGATATTACTGTGTGCTGTGCCTGTGTTTTTCCAGCAGTGAGAGTCAACACCAGAGGCAGAAGCTGCAATTTCTTCCTTTGCTGTTCTTTTCTCTCCCCTCGTGTGTGTTTGCTTTGTTTTGTCTTTTAGGAAATGGGACCAGACTTTGACAACAGTAGTAGCAAAGACCACTCCAACTCATCTCAACTAATGTCTCTTTTCCCTGCAAAGGCCAGTTTTTTACAATCTAAAACATTGCTAAATAGGGGAGGTTCCCTTCTAAAAACTCTCTTCAGCTAAGTAGAAAAAAAACAAAGGTTGCTGGTAAAATAAAAGCCTTACTTAATACTTTACATGACGAATGCTTTAATTGTTTTTCCTTCTTTTCTGTATCTTTAATAAAAAGTTTAAAAGATTTTGAATGGGGTGTTTGCCATAGTACTAAGGTCCATGTATATCATGGAGGTTGATGTATACCAAATCCTGAACCTTGCTTAAAACTCTTTAATGTTGGGTAGTGACAGAGTCATGTTAACACCTTGGAGTCTTTGGGCCTATTTATTCCATCAAAATGAATACAGCAGGAGTTTAGAGACATTCCCAATTGTATTCTTACGGATACTCCCACATGTATACTAATGGACGTCACTGAAAACTATACCCACTAAATGGATTTGGAGTGATCCAAGTGTACTGACAGGATGTGTAATTCATGTTCAGTGTTCTACATGAAGGGCAGATGCATTTCCACAGAGTCTTGCTAAGACATTTGAACTGTTTCTATTATATATGACTATTGAGTTCGGCCAAAATTCATCATTGGTGTGACTCAATGGAACTGAATCAGGGATTAATTTAGTTTGACAATTTTCTTTTTGTGCAAGTAATTTTCTTTATCTTGTAGATGATCCTGTTTTTCTCGTAACTCATTTTTGTAGTAGTGATGGACTGGCTATATGTTGAGCTACATCTGAAAAAAAAATTCTCTTGTTTAATGCAAGTGGTCCCAGACACTTTCTTTATGGTAGAAGCTCTGAGGAAAGGTTAGCTACTTAAAAATAGTCTATTGGGTTTTTGTAAACCTATGTGGGAGGCTTAAAAGGAAATAATTTGTTGGTGTCAAGTTAACGCTACTCCCACTGAAGTCAAAGATAAAATGCCTATTAATTTTAGTTAGACCAACACTCAATGCTCGTGAAATTCGCACCCTTTTTTAATCAGGTAGATTACTACATGCTCTGTAATAAGTCGTAATAAATAAAAAGCCCTTTATGGATGCCAGCTCTCAGGACGTTGCCATGTGGTTGTTCCAAGATGTTTCTTGGCTGACAGCTGAACAATTGTTCTTTTCTGTGTGGTGCCCCGCCTGTCTTTCTTTTTATTTCTTTTCTCTCCCTCTCAGTTGCCAAACCATCTTCTGAGTGTTCTACATGCATTAGCAATGCAGCAAACTTCCACTAACAAGTTTCCCCATCTGAAATTGTGACTAATTCAGCATAAAGAATCAAATGCTGGCGTTGAGGTGGGAGATCTGAGCATTTCAACACTGAAATCCTTATGGAGATATGCAGTAAATATTGCCAAAGTCAGCAATGGAAGTAAGTTGTGGAAACAAATTCAAGGGAGCTGGTCACGTCTTTGGAAAATAAATTAACATTGGTTTTGTATTTTCTGGATTTATGAAAGTGGGTCTTGATAGAACATATGAGGCCAGGTTGGTGCAAGTCCACTGTAGTCAGTCGAGCTACATCAGGCATGAACTTAACATCCTTATCTGAAAGATTACAATATAAGATGACTCAGGATTTCTAGATATGTTCATCTGTCTCTTTCCACATGAATTCTATTGCAGACTGTAGGGTGCCATATTCCAGAAGAGCAGGACTGTGTTCTCAGCTGTGAAATGGCATAGGTGACCCCAATAGCTGATGTGGCCTCAGACCAGTTAGAATTAAATGTGGCTAAGTTGTAGGAGGCAGGAAAATTCATAAAATGAATTAATTTAGAAATCCTGCACTTGCTTGTTAATTTTTGACTGCTCCCTAATTTGTTGCATGGTGACAGGTTTTTCCCCATTAGTGAGGGTTTCCTTACATTAAGGGAGGGTTTGTGGAAATGAGAATAAGGACTTTGCCTCAAAGGTTCAACCACGTGAATAAAATGGAGTGAAAATGCCCAAGACCTGTAACTTTCTTAGAGTCCTAGTGTTTAAGGCCAGAAGGAACCACCTCATCAGCTAATCTGACCTTCTATATATCACAGGCCACCAACACACAATACCCAACAACTGAAATTAAACCTAAGTACTGCAGCCTACAAGAGAACAGACTAGTATGTGCCATGGGCAGAGGAGAGGAGGGACTGACATCCCCCTGCACCTGAGGTCCCTGCAATGGTAGGGAATTGATTACATCCGGTAGAGCCAGATGATCCTGGCAAGTGCCCTGCAGATAAAGGGGATTATCAGCAGGAGATTAAAAGACTGGGGGGACATGTCCCCTGTAATGGTTGCACCTATGCTCTGCCTCTGCAAAGGTCCAGATTCTCCCTGGCCTGCAGGTGGGAGTGCAAGAGGATTTGGAAGAAGCCTCCCCTGACCCTTTGCATGGCCATTGCAAAAGCCTGTCAAGAGTCCTTATGTTTAGCAAAAACAAGGGCTTATCCCTCCATTCACTTCCACTGTACACATGGCCCCCGAAAGTGTTAACGGGCATGAAGGAATCAGGACCATTGTTCCACCATGCCCTTGCACTATCCAGCAGAGGCCTTGCATGGGGTGGAGGCCATAATGCATACCTGGAAGGAGGATATCAGTGGGCACCCGCCACTGGCACACTAGGAGCTGCAGGAGCAGATTGCCTCATGGCAGCGCTGCTCCACACCTCCACCCATGTGGGGTGGGCCTAGACAGCATAGCTGTGCACCAAGGCGGCAGACCTCAAGGGATGAAGCACCTGACGCTGCAGGTGGTTCCTTAGAAGTACTTTACTGAGTTGGGGAATGTACCCCTCGCTCCTCGTCTGTCTATGTATTCTGCGACATCGGCCCACCCTCAGCCTGAGGGCTGATGTTCCTCCCTCTCACACTGCTGGGCGACAGAGTGCTATTGCATTAGCAACAGCCTAGTTCTGACTCCCAAAGGAAGTACCATCAGAAGTGCTGACTCTCTGGGGCTCTTGTAAGACCATATGTATGTAACACTCATCATCCAGCTGTACTGTTGGGGAATATTATCACGTGGTGAGCATTTTCCATTGTAATAAACGGCGGGGTGGTTTCTAAATGGAGATTACAACTTGTGAAATATTCTATTGGTTGGATAAAGGTCCGCAGGAAATCCCAAGCATGCTAATTTGAGAATCATTAAGACCCCCAGCTCCTAGTAGTACAACGAGATCGTCCTCACAGGGCTGGTGTGGCGGTTTGGATGTCATTTCCCAGGTCATGAACTCTAGAAATAAAAGAAAATCTTTCCCTTTCCCTGGGATTTTTTATGGTGTCATGAGTGGACTAGGAATCCCCACGTATTGAATATAATGGAGACTCTGCAATAAGAAGGGAACTCCATTAAAAATAATGTTCCCATGAAAATGATAGTAGAGAGGACCGTGCTGTTACAGTAGCTGTCCACCTTGTTCTTTAACTGCTGGGATCATTGATAGCTGAAAACATACTTCCCCAAAGGTATTTTTGCATTATTCAATACGCAGCATGATTTCTGATTATAACTGAGCAAACAAACCACAATTAGAGCTGGTTGGATCATTTTTGTCAGAACAATTTTCCATCCAAAAAAAAAAAAAAAAAGAGCTGCTCAGACAGAACAGATTTTTTCCAAAATCATATCGATTTTCACGAAATTTCCCACGAAAACAAGTATTTTCTAAATGCTTTCTTTTTTTTTTTTGGAAAAAATTTCGAAATGGAATTTTCATTTCAATTTTTTTTTCATTTTTATATTTTCTTACACTATTTCACAACATACTAATAGTAACCATAGTACATAATATAGCATCATGTCAGTAAAACAGGATCCCTGCATATTCTCAGAAAGAGCATGATAGGACATGACTTATAGCCCAAGTACATGTAATTAAATATGAGAGTGAAATCTGAGAGGAAACGCACAGAAAATGAGTTGTAGGTTTTGCCCAGCTCAACTCTGCTATTGTTTTGCATTAGTAATTTATTAGCATCTTCAATTACAAACACATCACATGTTAATATCATATGTACAGTGGGAATGGGAGAATCACATCAGTGAAAATGCTAATGTTTGCACAGAGCCTTTATTCTGGAATTCAGCTTGGGAATCCCAAAACAATCCAGTTCTATTAATTTCTTTTAAATGTTCTCTTGCACTTCCTAGTGTAGGCTATTACAGTAAATAAAATACCTGTAGCTCAGGAGAGAGGCTTAGTGTATTTCAGGCTTGGCTCAAAGCAGGAATCCCTAGAAAGCTAGACAGAGAGATGCCATTCATGCATGCTTAAAACCAAAGGCTTTTGGAAACAACATCCAAATTTCTGGATGTTTATCTGAATGGCACCTTCTCAAGTTTGTCCATCAGTAAAATGAATATTCAAACAGTCCCTTTCAAATGCCTCAGGGGTATCATCAAATAAAGCTGGAGCTGGAAACATTTCTGATGCAGTTTTATATTCTGTTTGGTGAAATGTGACAACTTCAAGATGTTGAAGAGCACCTAACTATAATACCATAATTTTTGAAAGTTCAAGGAATCCTGTATCAGAGGGGTAGCCGTGTTAGTCTGGATCCGCAAAAGCAGCAAAGAGTCCTGTGGCACCTTATAGACTAACAGACATATTGGAGCATAAGCTTTCGTGGGTGAATACCCACTTCGTCAGATGCATGTCACGTGCATCCGACGAAGTGGGTATTCACCCACGAAAGCGTATGCTCCAATATGTCTGTTAGGCTATAAAGTGCCACAGGACTCTTTGCCGCTTTCAAGGAATCCTAGTGAGTCTTCCTGTAGTGAAATGAAAACAGCTGTTTGAATCATCTTTTTTATTATCTTAGAATTAATTGTTTTGGATCAAGTATATCCTTCTAATGGGTGTGAAGTATGCCCAGTTGTACACTCATCTGCCATATGTGGAACTGATGGATATTTTACTCTAATGCTTTGTGAGATTATTATTGGGGATATAAAAACCAGTAAATGTTTTGCCCAAACATTTACAAGTTTTTACATCCCACATAGAGAGACTATCAAAGTATTAGACTATGGCCTGCATTTTGCTGAACAGGGACCCAATCTTGCAAAGACTTGCGCCTGCATGCTTAACTTTATGCATGGTGTGTAGTCCCTTTGAAGTTAATGGGACTATTTACAATTGTTATAAAGGTACATATGTCTTTCTAGGATCGGGGCCTATGGGCACAAAAATGTGCTCGAAGCTGGCATGATAGCATGTGCCATCAGGGTAATTATGTAGGCAAATTATACAGATCTGGACCTTTGTATTTTTTTCATAAAGAAAGATCCCTTTCCCATTAAAGCCTATTCAGCAGCTCCGATTCACTGCAGTGCAACAGAGAATAGCGGTAGAAATTATCGGCTACAGACCTTGCATCTGTAGCTAGAGGTTTGGCAATAAAAGCAGCTCTGATCCCAGGAGAATATTTTTTTCTGCTTTTTCTATATTATTATTTATTTTATTTAATGATTTTAAATATAAAATAATGCTCTGGTCCTCCGCTCGATGGGAGCGGCAGGTGCTCAACCATCATACAGTGGACCTGATTCTTCTCTTGCAGTGACTGAGGGCTGGGCAGTGGTAGCTGAGCTAGCGCTCTGATCACCGAACTCCAGTGAGTTGCCCCAGAGCACACCTCACTCTGGGAACAGTGCCCACTTGATAGATTGGGCTGGGCTGGAGAGAGTTAAAAGGCTAATTAACTCATTAGCCCAGATGGTACAGAAGGCACAGGAAGGAAGCCCAAAAAGAGGGGAAGAGAGAGGGAGTCAGAACCACGAGAGAGCCCTTCCTTCCTGGGCTCCGGAGTTGAGGGCTCCCCGGTATGGTTGAGATGAGGGGGCACAGTCGGTAAAGGTGGTGGAAAAGAACACTGTAAATAAACTGCATGAAGTGTTTTACCAGCAGAAAGTCTTTGAGCTCTTTGTGGACTAGACTGTAGGTCAGAAGTGGGCAAACTATGGCCCACGGGCCACATGCGGCCCGTGGGACCCTCTGGCCCAGCCCTGAGCTCCTGGCCCAAGAGGCTCGCCCATGGCCCCTCCCCTGTTGTTCCCCCTCCCCTGCAGCCTAAGCTCACTGCGTTGCTGGTGCAATGCTCTGGGTGAGGGGGCTGCGAGCTCCCGGGGCAGCGCAGCTGCAGAGCCCAGCCTGACCCGGTGCTCTGAGCTGCGCGGTGGTGCGCTGTAGCACCACCAGCCACTGGTGCTCCAGGCAGTGCGCTAAGGGGGCAGGGAGCGGGGGGGTTGGATAGAGAGCAGGGGAGTTCAAGGGGGTGGTCAGGGGCCGATGTGGATAGAGGTTGGGGCGGTCAGAGGGTGGGAAACAGGGGGTTAAATGGGGGCAGGGGTCCCAGGAGGGCAGTCAGGAAGGGAGGAGGGGTTAGATGGGGTGGTAGGGAGCAGTCAGAGGTTGGAGGACAGGGAGCAGGGGGTGGTGGATGGGGCAGGAGTCCCAGGGGGCGGGGGCATCAGGGGGCGAGAAGCAGGGGGGTCAGATAGGGAAGGGCCACCCCTGGCTGTTTGGAGAGATACAGCCTCCCCTAACTGGTCCTCCATACAATTTTGGAAACTCGATGTGGCCCTGAGGCCAAAATGTTTGCCCGCCCCTGCCGTAGTGTGAGATCTGACCTGGTACTGTACTGTGCAACTCAGTGGATGGAACCCTGGACCAGGACTCAGGAGACCTTAGTTCTATTCTGGGCTCTCCCATGGGCCTGTTCTTTGTGACCCTGGGCAAGTTCCTTCACCTCTCTGTAAAATGGGGATATTGATACTTAACTTCTTTATAAAGAGCTTTGAGATCTAGGGAAGAAAAACCTCTACAGAAGTGCGAAGGGCAGGTCTAACAGGGAGTTATTCTGGAACAGCTGTTCCTGATTAACTCCATGGATACAAGAGTTCCCATCTACGTGAGATCAGAATAATCTATGTATCTGGATCCTTTCAGGTTTGCAGCTTGTGCCAAGATTAAATTATTTTGTGATTGGAAAAGTGGGCTGCATTTTGTTATCTCCAAAGTCAAAACTGCATATGTAGACAGAATTATTAGTTTTTTTCCCACTGCAGTAGATGTTATGGATTTTATGCAGCCATCGAAGCATAACTTTCCCTCCGAGTGAAATCTGCTCTTATGTCCATAGATGGCCGATTTAAATAGATGAATTCACTCATCTTCTATCTGCCAGGGTATTTGTGTGCTCCTGAAGCTAGTGGTTTTTGTTTTTTTTTTTAAGAGATTGGATAATAGACCAGAGGCCCTTTTGCATTAACATTTCTTCCAAGCTCTCTGCAGCAAACTCTTCTAATTCCCAAACCTGTATGTTTAGGTAGAAGATTAAAAGTCTTGCAATGTTCAGTTAACTTTTACTGCTTTCTGTCAGTCTTCTCTGGATAGGCTGCCACAGTAGGAAATTAAAATGAAGTGAAATGGCCACAAAGCTAGGATTGAATTGGCATCTTTCCCCTTCAGAACTAAATGCCAGCCATTCAGAGCAGAGTTCTTCAGGGGAGCATGGGGTGGGCTGCTTGACCTTGTGGCTGAGTAGCTGCATGTCTGGCTCTTGTGGTGCTGGCATCTGGACAGGATTTGTTTCTCCCTTCCTTTCAGGATCTTGGCATAGGTACTGGAGATTCAAATGTGATCACCAAAATCACTAGTGGGTCTAACAAAGGCAGGCAGTGTTGAATATGTGTCTGCTGCTGACTCTCTGACCAGTTTTGTGAATGCGAAAGGGCTTGAATAGTGTCGGCTCTGATTGGTGTTCTAGCACGTGAGAAATAATCATGAAGTTTTGATCCTAGATTCAGTCCAACCTCTGTGTGTGTGTGTTAGAGAGAGAGAGAGAGAGAATGAAGGGTGTGTGTGCATGCACATGTATTGTTGCCCCTCTGACCTGAGCAGTTAGCCAATATTTGGGACCTTGCAGGGTTGTTTTTGTTAGGATGAGAAATGGATTATATGAATCCAGGTGTATATTGTCTGGTGTAATTGTGTTTATTTGTAAAATATGTATACAAAGTCCTGTTTCCCTGAACATAGTAAAAACAACCAGCAACCGTCAGTTTTCTTCATCAAAAATCCCCCAGCTATTCCATTCAAGTGAGCTCTGTGCCCAAGAAGCTCTGTCTTTCTGCTTCCTCTCAGGGTCTCGCTCGCAACTGCTTCTCCAGGTTTTCTGCTGGCTTTTTGGCCTCTAAATACACACAGGCAGCAAACCTAATATCCTTGCCCCTGGTGTTTGCAGTCAGGGGAACCCCTCAACACAAACAGCTTCGCTCTAACCTACCATGTTCCTTGGGCAGACCCTCCAATTGTCTATAACTCTATCCCCTACCAAAAGGGGTTTAATAGTTCTTTCCACTGAGTCTGAAAGAGTGTGTGTGATGTTTCTCTCACACACTCTCTCTCTCTCTCTCTGACTTAACTGGGTCTGTGATTAACTTTGGATTAAAGACTGATGCCTGATGGCATCCATCAACATCCGTCTGTCTATATTATAGTTAGTATGTAAAGCTAAAGTCCCGTGGAGTTCTAATATATCTAAAAAAACAAATCCATGAAGAGATTCAGAATCTTCCAGGAAATGTCCATTTTAGAGTAGAACAAGTACGATAGCTGCAAATAAGAATAAGCTTGCATAGGTGAAGAAAATAAACCCTTTTAGTGGATAAACAAAGTAATATGAGATGCCAGAGCATGGCTGATGTAGAAACAACATCAAATTTGCTAGCTGTTGGCCTAAAGCAATACCACAAGATTGCAGAGAGTGATCTGAAGGGAAGATTTAAAACCACCAGTCAAATTGCAGGGTGGAAGCTATGGTATTGCTTTAAAAATCCAGGAAAAAGCTAACAAATATACTGTGCATTCATATAGTGTGTGCTTGTGTTATGTGTGTTTGTGTGTATAAATATACAAGAGCGTACATGATGATGTGGTGTTGTGACGTAAAGCTTTATTGACGTGAGTTTGGCTCCTGGGTGGAACAGGGAGTTTTGCAAATCATCCCAAATGAGTTCTTGATCATGTAGTGTGGATCATGGATAGCCTTATGTACTGTAGGAATATAAATCATACTAGGTCCATTTTAGTAGCCTTCCAACTGTACAGCCAGGGTCTTAGTTGCCCCAAGTCCAAAAGTACAGAACTCAGAGGGAAACATTAAAGCCTCTGAAAACACCTAAAATAGCTCTTCTGTACTTCAAAATGTCACGGCTTTAAAGTCTCCTTTCTCGGGATTCCAGAGTTAGACTCAAGGGTTGGGTCACTCTGAGAATCTTCCCCCGCAAACGGTATAATTTGCTGATTTCTCACACTGCGGGGTCGTGAGCTGTCAGACTTTGCACTGATGATGTTTTTATACAGAGAAAAATCTGTCGTCGAGGCAGAACTAGGTCTTGGGTGGGCTAGGCCTTAGGCAGAACCATCGGCGTGACTTTTGGGGGGCAGAGGGAAACATCTCTCTGGTATGGCAGGCACATTGCAATAGCCATGGCTGGGATATTTCTCTCAATCAGGATCGTGTGGCAGAAGAGAAGGATCCCGTGCCTCTGAAGCGTGCGCAGACCCACCCAGTGCTTTGGGGCTAGGGTGCATTGTGCCAAGCCTGCCCTCAGAAGAGAGTGAAGGATATGGCACAGCTGTGGATTCGCCATGGGGAAGGAAGGAAGAATTTCCCACTTTGCTTAAAATCTGGATTTTTTTCAGAAACTTCCCCCCGCTTAATAAGTTCCGCTTGTTTGATTAATAACTGAGAACAGGTACTTAACACTCCAAGGACCTGATTTGGGGTTTGATTCAAAACTCAGTGAAATCAGTGGGAGTCTTTTTGTTGAATTCAATAGGCTTTGGTTTAGGTCCCTGGGGCCTGATTTCTAGAGGTATGGCGTGCACATGGTTCCAGGTGAAGCTAATGGGGTGACAAATGCTTAACATCTCTGAACCTCAGGCCCTTAGAATTTATTGCTGCTTCAGTCTTTGGGGTAGTTGTTAATCCCCTGGCTGTACCTAGTTTCACAACAGTACAACATGCAAAGAAATGCCAGGTGAAACAGCACTGGCACACAGGTACTGCAGTGATGAGGGCCACATGAATACCCAGGTAGATCTGGATGACAACAAGTTCTGAGACTCTTTTCTTGTTTTGTAATGTGCTTTTCAAGCCCCTCGATTATCTGCTGTCCCATGGACAGCACGCTGTGGCTAGCATTGCACGTCTGATCTAGGGAAAAGCAGCTGTTTAAATTTTCATGAACCATTTTGGTTCCTTCAGCTGGGATGAACACATGGGTCCAAGGGAAGTTTTGTGTGGAACGGGCAGATGTTTTTATTACTCTTCCCTGCTAAATATCATCCCCACCCACTCTGATTTCTCATTTCCTTTAGTGCCTGTGAGGGCATCACTGCTTCAAGGCAAGCAGCCTTCTTGTCTCCCAAGAAGATAAGCAAAGTTGTTGTAAATAGCAATTGTTCGTTACGTTGGTGTAATAACAACAGCTTTAAAAACTAAAGGGATTCAAAAAAGAGATTCAGTGTCAAGTGATCCCACCTTTTGTGGGCTTTTGTCCTATGTGCTTCTGCCACCACAGTGCAGGACCCAGGGGTTTGGAACCTCAGTTGTGCTGGGACTCAATAAAAACTGGCACCAGTTGGGCCCAGTTCTGGAAGTGTTGACCATCCTCAGCTTCCACTGCTGTCAGTAGAAAATGATGGCACTGGGCAGCTCTCAAGGCCCATTGTTTCTGTTCTTTTGATTTATTTACTTTGCTGTGGGAGCTCGTGTCCTCTAAGTATAGGTTCTTCCTCGCTGTACTGCACCTGGGAACCAGTGATGCAGGCTGGGTGAACTGGGCTGGGTGGGGAACAAGAGGGTTTTCAACATCTTTTTAATTTTCGGCCACCTTCTTACTCCCTCTCAAGATGTGATTGTATTCTATTCCCTAGTGCTCTGGCTGCTAAAAGCAGAGCTGGTTTCAGCTGAAGCTTCAGTGCTACTTCTACAGCTGAGGGTGATGCCAGACAGCAGTAAAGTCCTTTTCTCCTGCAGGAAAGCATCTCCCAAAGATGGTCTAAGGAATGAGAGAATGGGGTCTATAATGACCCTCAGTCTTGTAATGGCAATGACAGTCATAAAGAGCTACCTTTTGTGGAGCCCATTGTCACACTAGGGTCTTGTTTTGCAAGAGCAGATGATAATTGCTGAGATTTTTTTAATGGATAAAGAACTATCCAATCTGCATTTTCATCTACTTGAGCTTTGGTCATAGATTAAACTCCACATGTTGCTACCCAAAGCCAACTTCTGAAATATATTACTTCTCTGATAACTAGGTAATGTCCTGGCTTTTGGAGAAGATTGAAAATGAACCTCAAAGAAGGAATCTTGGATAAAATGTACTTCTGCCCATATTGAAAAGCCAACCAACCAACCACGGAAACCTCTTAAATGAAGATAATATTGAAAAATATTCCTGGCACTTTATGCTACAGATTGAAAAGATTTGTCTAGTGCATTAAGGAGGGGGTGGAGCAGATATCACTGCCATATGCCGCAGCAAGCTACAAGACTGTATGACTGAGAATTCACAGTAGACTCCAATTGACCAGACCCAGTATATGCTTGCAAACAATACAACTAAAGTGTAACGAACACATCCCTTCCTAATGCAATATACAAAGAAGCATTGGATCTCAACCTGTTGTATGTAAAAAAAGGTATATTTTAAATGTTGACATTGCATTTCCTGTCACATTGGGTTCCTCTGGGGACTGTCTGGCTTCCTTTCTATGATGCACAGAGAGGTAACTAGCAAAACTCTGGTGAGTTTTGGGAACTGGAAATGATATGTGCTAATTTTTTTTAGTGTTTGTTTGCACTAGTTTTCAGTGCACAGGTTATTGTACAGACCTTTCTCCTCTTCAATTTTCCATCACATTTGCATCCCAGGAATCAAAGCTTGTGATCCATTCCCCCTGCATGACTGATGCTGAATGTTCCAGGTGCTCCCATCAGATAGAATGCACGTGCTCTGCTGCAAATGTTCCAGGTCCGGGCAGGTAGAAAACCCTTGGTGAAAACTCACATTCTCCAGGTAGAGTTCATCTGTTGAGCTGCTGTACACTCAGGTTGAAGGCACCTGATAATTCTCCTAAATGTACCTAGTATGTCCAATTAGAATACACCCTTGCAAATGGAAACTGAGTTTCATATGGCATTACCAAATAGATGGGTAGACTAAATTTATCTGCAGATAAATTTAAACAAAATATTTGAAAGCTAGCTGTTCCTTAGTTTCTCTGATACAGGGGTGGGCAAACTTTTTGGCCTGAGGGCCACATCGGGGTTGCAAAACTGTATGGAGGGCCGGGTAGGGAAGGTTGTGCCTCCCCAAACAGCCTGGCCCCTGCCCCCTATCAACCCCCTCCCACTTCCCACCGCCTGACTGCCCCCCTCAGAAACCCAACCCATCCAACCCTCCCTGCTCCTTGTCCCCTGACCGCCCCTCCCGGAACCCCACTCCCATCCCCGACTGCCCTGACCCCTATCCACACCCCCACCCCCTGACAGGCCCCCGGGACCCCCGACCCATCTGACCCCCCCACTCTTTGTCCCCTGACCGCCCCCTCCCGGGACCCCCATCCCTAACTGCCCCCCCAGGACCCCACCCCTATCCAACCCCCCCCGCTCCCTGTCTCCTGACCGTCCCCCCCCCCTCCCCCGAATCTCCACCTCATCCAACCGCCTCCTGTCCCCTAACTGCACCCCAGGACTTCCTGCCCCTTATCCACCCCCCCACACGCCCCTTACCATGCCGCTCAGAGCGGCAGGACAGGCTTATTGGAAAGCCTGGGAGGTGGGCGGGCACAAGCCGCACTGCCCGCACGGCGGCGTAGTTGCAGGAGAGGGGGGACAGTGGGGGACGGGCCAGGGGCCGTAGTTTGCCCACCTCTGTTCTGGTGGGATCTGAGTTTAGGGCCATGAGCCTGGTGAATGCTGCTTGCAGGTACTCTGCAAAGGAACAGGCTGTTTGTACATACTCTACAAGAGCTGAAGACGTCCCCCTGAAGCATATGAGGAACAGTGCTTTGCATGAAGTGTGACTAGCACAGATTCCAAAGTCTGGATCTTGGCAAGAACATACCCTTTCACTCTGCGTTTTTAAGGCCTTCAAGTGATCAGACATCCTCTTGCTCCCTTCCTCCCTCTTAGCATTGCTTCAGATCACTAGTCACACCAGCAAACTCACATTCACTCTGACTGCTCTGGCTCTGCTGTGATATTAATTTGTTGCTATGACTCATTTTAGAAGTTATGGCATAAAGGATCCTTGGCTGGGTTTTATCGCGATACATTGTTTTCATATTTAGAACTAAAGCAAGCACAATAACTCTGCCACCTTTAGGAAGGGTTCTACAATTTTGTGAGCCTAAGTAGGAAAGGGAGCATGGGCCTAAATTTAGAACTTATTCAGAAAACATAGGTTCTAGCTTTGGAACACAACTTGATAGGCCAGATCTCCAGCTGGCATAAATTAATGTAGCACCTTTGGCTTCAGTGGAGCTGTTCTGATTCATCCTAGCTGAAGATCTTGCCACAAATATTTGAGGTCTGATTTTCACTTAGCTCTGGGGAGAACTTGAGCTCCAGGCCACTGATTTCCAATGTTTTTTATTTCCCTGGTTATCTGAGAAAAAAAGCAAGAGCAACTTTGATTCAGATTCTGGAACCTTTGAGAGTAGTATTTTTGATTATTTTTGTCAATGGACCCAGTCCTCAGAGGGTGCTGTTATAAACTATTGGGGGTTGAAAGCGCTCATCACCTATGTTAGTGTTCCATCCATATTTCAAATCCTTAAGTCTGTACTCACAGAAGCCTTCTATGAAGTCAATCAATCAAATCTGGAGAGGTGCTGAGGGCTTGCAACTCACCCTGAAGTGAATTGAGTTGCAAGCTCTCAGCACCTCTTGGGATTTGGCTTATTGACTTTAATGAAGGCTTCTGTGAGTAAGGACTTCAGGATTTGCAGACGGAAAGTGTGCTATTCCACCACCTCATTTTAGAGCTCCCTCCAGCTGAGTTCCTACAGGGCACTGGCAGATATTAAAGCTGCCTCCTGTTCCATGACAAGACAAAAGCTGGATCTCTTCTGAGGAAAGGGCTTTGCTAAGGGGGGAAGGTGAACTTTACAGCTTTCCTGAAACTGGCCCAATAAGTCTCATCTCTCTTGGGTTGATTCAGGCCAATTATAACAACATCTTCTTTCTGGCCTTGACAAATGCAATCTTGCCCCACTCCTAACCATTCGGAATGCTGCTCTAGTGGTAATTTTTCTGACCCATCGTTCTGACCACGTCACTCCTCTCTTTGTATCCCTCCACTGCCTTCCCTTTATTTATCACATCAGACATAAACTATTTGTCTCCAAGGCCTTTCACGGCCAATCCCCAGCCTATCTCTCATCCACTATTGAGAGGTCAACTCCCACCTCCAACTGGCCCATGATGCCAGCCTCCATTTTCAAGCAAGCACTTTTATGCTTTCTCTCATGCTGCCATTCACACTTGGGAGAAGCTCCCTGTAAAAATCTACAAAACTAACTCATTATCCCTTTTCAAATCCCTGTTTTGCAGTGAAGCCCACACAAAACGTGACAGGCTGCTGGTGTATTGAGACCACAGCCTGTCATGAGGACCAATATTCTCTTCTTGTTTCTTTGTACTCTCCTGCCTGTCTACGCTCATCTGTTGTGACTTTTCTTATAGTTAGAGCAAAAGAACAGTCCCTGCCTAGCACAATGAGGTCTTGATCCATGACTAGTGCTTCTACATGCTATGGTGATATAAATAAGAATTAGAATGGGGAAGTTGTTGCACTCTACCAGCATTCATGGGGCAAAATGATTTCATTAAGTACCAGACATTCAACAGAATGAAAACATCAGTGGAAGAGAGGGTTGGCAGAGGAACTCTGTCCATTGCTTTAAAAATGCCCCATTTGGCTTTGTCACTGCATTAGCAAAATGGCACTGTTGTCTTGGTGCCAGTGCCATTTCTTTAATAAGGCATTTTCTATCCTCTTTTGTGACCACCGGAAAGCATGTGCTGAACTTGGTACACACTTTGGTTTAGCTATGTCTGCTGGAATTCTGATGAATTGTCCTTGATTTATTTTGTAGAACACCTTTAACATGTATCTATGGGCTTTGCAATGTCCACACCAGCAGCATCGTGGTGCACCTACCAGCTGATAACAGAACAGCTCTACAGAAAGAAAAATATAATGAGGATAAAAGCATTTTGCAGTAAATCAGGATTTGGAATAACCAAGGGAACTGGCAGTGCTGCTTTCACTCCTGTGCAGGAGAAGGTGTACCACGGATAACCCACTTAGGCCTTATTTTGAGGGCATCCAGGGGACTTTTTTGGGTACACAGACCTTGTGCTGAGCCTGCACAAAAGGGTGAAGTTCAGCTAGGCACGGAGGTATATACACAATCCAAACTCTGCAAATAAGTGGGGACTGAGTCATTGAGGCTTAAATATTAACAGCAGGCTTTTAACCTCTGAGTTTGCCAATTAACATCAGTGGGGTGTTTGTGATGTGAACAGCTGTCCACTGAGAATTGGACTAAGGCCCACTAAATCGGATTCTCATTAAAAAAAAATGCCATAACTGTACGTGTTTAAATGGAGCTGTTATCTGAAATGTTAATCAAGATGCATTAAAATTTTAAAAGCACAATCCCTCACTGGTTGACATCAGGGAACACACCATCTTTCCCAGTTGGTGACATCCTGACATTTGAGTTTTCAAGAATAGCTGTGTGCCGTGAGAATCAGATTATTTAAACATGGAGGAAACCATCTGGACTTACCCATGAACGTGAAGGATGTAATCATACTGGGCCTGAGTCTCTTTTGCCTTGCACCTCATGTAGTCATTACACCTGTGCAAAATGGGTGTAAATTGTTATAAAATCATATGGTTGCATTTGATGTCCATTTTGTACTCACTGTGTAGTCTAAATGGCGACCCAAGGTGCAGTGGAGAATTAGATCCATTGCCCACAGAGTCTGTTTTCTCATTGATAACTCATGAATTTTCCTTCCACATAATTGAGAGTTAGGTAACCCTTCATCAGAGGCCTGATTGATTACAGTATCTTAGCCAGGTTAGGCTCACAAGATGGGACCTTTCACAGGGTGACATTTCATGCTGTGTGACATAAGTCTTTCTTCTATGCTCTGCTACAGCAACAACCAAATGACTAACAAAATGACTGACTGTCCTTAGGTCCAGCGGAGGCTCTCAGTTGGGGTTTTCTCCATTGATAGCCCAGGAATCTGGAATGCTCTCACACTAATTATTCACTGGAATAAATCTATCGCATTCTTCTGAGCACAGCTAAAGATTGTTTTAAAAAAATATCCTTTCCAGGCTCTGATGCTTACTGCGGTGTTAGTGTTGTGTTAGTGGGTGCTATTCGGACAAATTGTCGGTTGGTGATTGAGTTCAGATTTTTGTTAAGGTTCCTAGATGCCTTGGTTGTATATTAAAATGCATTATCATTAATAATCTGAGGATGTTGTGAAGGCCAAGACCATAACAAGGTTCAAAAAAGAACTAGATAAATTCATGGAGGATAGGTCCATCAATGGCTATGAGCCAGGAGGGGCAGGAATGGTGTCCCTAGCCTCTGTTTGCCAGAAGCTGGGAATGAAAGACAGGGGATGGATCACTTGATGATTACCTCTGGGGCACCTGGCACTGGGCACAGTCGGAAGACAGGATACTGGGCTAGATAGACCTTTGCTCTGACCCAATAGGGCCATTCTTATGTTCTTATATAATATTTGTTCATTGTTATCTCTGACCTGTTCTGGGGGTTGAGATATGGATTCATGTTTTATATCTTTATTATTTATAGGGGAAGCTAGTCTATACTCAGCACCAATTTGCTGCGTTTCTGGTGGTTTTCATTATTTTGGGAACTCTAGTGGGAAATAATGTTGCTGAGTGCCTATTTGGTACCATTCACAGGAATTGCTGAAATAAAGATATTTGAGTATAGCTCCCGCTGATTAGAGGGGAAACAAATTACAAATAATTTTACTGCTGTTTGAATAGAAGTAAAGCTAAATGCACAATATTTACTCATTATTTTAATGCTTAGAGTTTTTTTCCATTGAAATGTCTTTGCCATAGTCATCATTGTGCTTTACCATTTAACAGAAAAATTCTTTCACTGTGAAATTCACCACCATGCAAAAGGCCCACACATTGCCGATACACCACTCAAGTCCCGTAAGCTGTCTATTCTAGTGAGCTCTGCTAAACCAACTCATTTTATGAGGGTTTAAGTGGGATGGAGGTGCTTTCTCTTTGTGCAAGCAGTCTGCATAGGAATTAATTTCACCCTAAAAGCATAACCACCAGTTTGTCACCATGAGAGGCCCTGGTTTTATTCCAGCTGAAATCAGTAGCAAAATTCCCATTGATTTCTATGAGAGCTGCATCAGGCCCTTGATCTTTATGGTAGACATTTGGTAAATTTGAAATAGCTTATTCCAAACCTTTTGATAAATCAATCACAGTTACAAATTGCTCTTATTTATACTTTTGGTAACTTACCACCTGATGGTAGTGGTGGCTCATTAATATTTGATGCTAGAGATGGGCAATCAAAAACTCATAACATTGTCATTAAGTTGTTTACTACCATTTTAATCCCTTTAGCTAAATTCCTGTTTTCTGTCTCTGACTTTGTATGTTCTAGCTCACTGAGATGGCTGCCTAGGCAATGACTTGACAAAATCTCCTGAAAGCCTAGTGGTGGATTTTTGGAAATGATACTGACAAAAAAGAAACATTACAGAACTGACCTAAGTTAGCTGCAAGAAATTAAAGCTTTCAAGTAATGGATCTGATTCTGGAACCCATGCGTGGCCCATTTAGAAATGCTGCAACAGTAGCTAGTAAGAGATGAGGGTATCTCTTGAATTCAGATGAACAGGCCAGAATTCTTATTTGATCTAAAGTAACTCCATTGACATCAGTGGAGCTATGCTGATTTACACCAGCTAATGATCTGACCTAATTATGATTTAAATGAGTGGTTGGTTCAGTAACCACATCTGCACTAATTTAACTTTGGAAAAAAGCCGGAAAGTTTATTGACGGAGGAGGGGAATTGGAGTAATAAAGAAATCAATGATCTTTCTCAGAATAAATGTTTCCATCTCATAGTGCCACCCCCACTGCAGATTATGATAATCTATTAAATAGAAAAATAAATATGAAATGTGATATTCCCTTCCCTTATCCCACCCCCAATAATAAATATCCTGGGGTTTTTTTAAGGAAAGTTTTTGGGACTCTGTGATGGGGTGTATTAGGCCCCGAGGCTTCCTGCTGGAAGCCTTGTGGTCCTACCACAAGGACTGTTGATTTAGGCCTGGTTGGGCTGTATACCCTGGAAGGGGTTTGTTTTGTTTCTCACAGGGACTGTGTGTAAATCGGCTGGAGGGCTGAGTCACCAAAGACCCACCCGACAAACACAGCAGCCAGCGGGGGGCACTGTGAGAAGAAAAAAACTGCAGGTATGCACACACGTGACCAAGGAGTGCTGGTGTGAGGTGAGTGCGCCATCAACAGTTGGTCTGTTTTGAAAAAAGTGACTGTTTCTGGTTTTTAATTGTTGTTTGGAAGAGCTCATTTTATGCAAACCAGAGCTTGCTTTGACAGGCTTAACAGAAGTCTAAACATGCCATTTCTGCTTGAAAAATGCCTCTTAACATATTTAATATCAAAAGCCTACCACACTTTTTGGGATTATAATATAATAATTGATAATAAGTATTACCATATATGAAAGGGACACTGTCAAGTCAAATTTAGTTCAGGTGTTATAAAAATTAAACTTTTACTGACGCAGGATGTCTACAGGCATAGACTAGAATTCTTCACAGCAGGTCTGGGGTGTTTGCTCTGGAGGCAGTCTCTCGCCTGAAAAAAATGCAAAGAAATGGAAAATAAAAAGTGATTTAATCATAATCTTAGCTCTATATGTAACCTTTCCTCACAAAGTGCTTTACAAATCGTGGGTCAAGTTCAGCTCTTGCATAAGTAGTACAACCCATTTTGACTTCAGCCCCTTCACCTGCAAATGAAATGCAGCCACTTCTTGGGTGCAGATTGGCAGCTATTCAATAGCTTGAGTCATTGCTATGTTACAGTTTGATGGGAAGTGAAGTTGAACCCTATAAAGTTGAAACTACAAACAGAATTTAGTTTGGCAGACTGCAATTACCCAAGCTGGAATTTGGCAAGGACACCAGGGTTAACTCTTGTGTAAAGTGCTGTGGGAACTTCAAAGATAACTGCAATATGTCAGAACCCCTTTTTACGTCTCATCCAGGAATACTGACAACTAACACAGCAAAAGGAAACAATAAGGAGTGTAATGTAAATGACTGTTTACCTCCAAAAGCAAGAACAAAAGTGTCTGAAAAGACCCCACATATGAAACTGTACATGCAAATGGAACAAATGAAGAGAAGCAAAATGAAGCTGGGTGAAAAAACAAACAAACGGACAAGTGAAAGTTGACTAAAACTGAAAGGCCTGAAAAGCCAGGAAGAAACTCGGTAAAGACAGCTAAGGCCAGGCCTACACGACAGCAGTGCAGATACAGTGCTGCCGCTGTAGCATATACTCTTCCTACGTCAACAGATGTTTTTTTTCTGTTGATGTAGCTCAGGGATTGGCAAACTTTGGCACGCGGCCAGTCAGGGAAATCTGCTGGTGGCTCGGGCTGGTTTGTTTACCTGCAGCGTCTGTAGGTTCGGCTGATCGCAGCTCCCACTGGCTGCGCTTCGCCGTTCCACGCCAATGGGGGCTGCGGGAAGCGGCGGCCAGCACATCCCTCAGCCCGCGCCGCTTCCCGCAGCCCCCATTGGCCTGGAATGGCGAACCGCGGCCAGTGGGAGCTGCGATCGGCCGAACCTGCGGACGCTGCAGGTAAACAAACCGGCCCGGCCTGCCAGCGGATTTCTCTGACGGGCCGCGTGCCAAAGGTTGCCGATCCCTGATGTAGTTAATCCACCTTGCCAAGAGGTGGCAGCCAGGTTGAAGGAAGAATTAGGATGACATAACTACAGTGCTCAGGGCACAACATTTTTCACAGCTCTAACTGATGTAGCCAGGCCAATGTCATTTTTAAGTGCAGACCCGGGTGTGAAGACTCACCTTGTAGGAGGTGTGCTTTCAAAAGACAATAGAGCAGTTCCTCAGCTGGTGTCAATGTAGCTCTGATGACTTCAGTGGGGCTATGTTGCTTATCACCAGGTGAAGATCAGGATTCCTTAAATAGGTTCATTATTTCTCTAGACATGAGACTCAATGTCAGTCTATTTACTTAGGTTGGGTTTCTAAACTGATATAGTGAATATCATACAAAAACTACATGCCCAAATCCCCCAAAAGGAGATCGGTGGAGTTCTAAGTTTATTCCACATGTGGGATGAGAGGAGAAGGGGACATTTTAAAAACAGTTCTAAGTATGTTGTAATCCTTTGTTCAGGCATTGCTATGCATCTCGAGCTTTGCATGTTTGTATGAACGGGTACATATCCACTTCTCCTATATCCACTTTTGAATTACCTACATAGAGCTGCAAAGAGTACAAGAGCCTCTGGGTGGCCCCTCTTTTCAATTTTTAATGCATCGTGAACAAACATAATCAAAGCCCCAGGAAGTTTGGTTTTCAGACGTATTCTCCATCTTGTGTTACATTTCAGTTAGAATAAACAAACAAAACTTGACTTGAACACATATAGCAGAGACTCATTAGGCCTCTGGCTTGCTATTCTGGTCTGGGAAGTGGTTGGCATCTTGGCTCTGAAGAGACAAAGAGAAGGATTAGCGTGGGAATCAGCTCATAAAATTGACCAAACATTTTTGATCTCAGGCCCTAAGTATTGCACCTTGTGAACCTGATCCTGCAAGGTTCTGAGCATTCCTGAGAGTGCTCTCAGCTCCCACGGATCTCCTGGGAGGGACTCAGCAGCCTACAGAACTGTGCCCTAAAGTTGATATGTGCACTGATCTTTTTTTCCCCTGCAGTAATCAGAAGTGCCAGCTGGGGAGTCTGCATACAAGAGGAGCTATGGTAAATGCAAGCTTTCCTCCACTGCCCTCTGTCAATGTTTCTCAACACTGACCAGGCAGCTACAGACTGGAAGGTGTTCACGTTCTAAGGCCCAATTTACCCCTTCACCCCAGCACGATTGTATTTTCAAAATAACAAATCAAGACACTTTTTAGCAGCATATTTTGGGGTTTGTATGACACTCAGGTGCCCTGAGTCCTGACTTCTTTGTCTCGTCTGCTCAGCCTGGGCTGGAAAAGAGTCACCTAGACTATTGCAAAGTAGATCAAAGAAAGGCTGAGATCTGCCTCTTCTCCTTGGCCCTGTTTATTCCTTGCTTTCCTCCTCTGTATGGTTCTGGCAAGGTAGCACGCCTGAATTGGAAGCAAAGTGGTCCAGTTGGGAGGGCACCGGTCAAGTCATGAGTAGGGCAATGCAAATAACTGCATATTTGGTTCCTGGGCATGTCCAAAATAAAATGAAATAAATAAAAGTAGTTTTGGGTCAATCCAAAATGAAAATGTTTTTAAAATTTTGGTGAACCCCCCAAAAAAGTGTTAATTCAGGTTCACTGATACATTTTTGGTGGCCCTAAAACAAAACGCTTCATTTAGAGCTTGAGGTAATAAAATAAAGGGGAAATTCTGCAATGAAACATCTTTCTAAAAGGAAATGTCAAAATATTCAGTCTTGGAAATGCTGAAATGAATCATTTTGACATTTCCATTTTTTTCCCCCAAGCAAAACAATTAGCCAAATTTTCAGAATGTTTCAACCAGCACAAATCCTACATTTTTCAGTGAAAAAAGGTTTTACAAAAAAAACAAAAAACAAAGTGCCTAGTTATAGTCAAGAGGCTCCTGTCTCTGCCACTGACCTGCTGTGTGACCTTGGACAAGTCACTTTGCCTCTCTCAACCTGTTTCTCCTCCCATCCTTCGACTGTTTTGTCTGTTTAGACTGTCTGTTTGCGATGGCGCCTGTCTCTCACTGTGGCATTGTACAGCACCTACCACACTGGGCTAAAAAGTGGTACTCCAACATGAAGAGGAAGACGCAGCAGTTAGAGACCATGATGTACCCACCTCTGCATCCAGTGACCTGGGGTTCCAGAGCAGGGGTTTTGCACTGCCTAGAGAGGGTCTTTGGCTCATCGGACTCTTACTGCAGAGTGATGAACCTTGACCTCAAGTCATGGCTGGTGAGGAGTGCGAATGAGGGTGAAGCAGGAATGCACAAAACGCCTGCTATTGGGGCAGCCATATGTCTTGAAAACATAGGGAACTTGGTTATTGCAACTCATGTCTTTCAGCAGTCGGATCCTTTGTTGGAACAAAGTTTATCAGCGTTACATGGCTCTTTTTAGAGTTCGCTCCACCTCAAAGGGCTTGTTGTCACTGGAAAGGCTGCTCTGAGCAGGTGGCTTACTGCCGATTTCACGCTTTGCGCTGCGATTCCCTCTGTAAAGGTCAGCTTCATGGAAAGTGCTCCGTCTATGTCAGCCTTCTCAGACCATTGCACACGCTCACAGGCAGAGGTCTGCTCGGGCCTAATTTTAAAGCGGGACCCAGACATGACCCTGACCCAAGAGTGCTGAGTTGTTTTCCCCTTGAACCTGTGTCAGCGCTACTGCCTTGTCTTTGGGGCTCAGCCTGCCGGGGGCCTTCCCGCTTCCCACATCCTGTGCCCGGGATCCATCTCCAGCCACCTCCTGCCTTTGGGGTCGGCATGGCAGCAGCTGCATGTCCCGCTCCCGCTGGGCACCGCTGCCTTGCTGCACGGCGTGTGCTGCAGGATGAGAGGTGCTGCGACTCGTTGGCACATTCACGCCAGAGTGCACCAAGGGCAGCGAGGGGCCAGCAGCTGGCAGGAACGGGGCATGCAGCCACTGCCATGCTGACCCTGTGAGCAGGAGGAGGTGATCAGAGCCGACCAGACCCGACCCACGCCTGAGCGCTTGGGTTGTTTTCAGACCTGACCCGAACTTGACACTTGTAGTTAGGTCCCATTGGGTTCGGGATGGCTTATAAGGCTCTAAATCCAGGCCCAGTGTTGTGCTCAGGAGGTGTTGCTTTGTTTCCCAGGTCCTAATTCTGAACTGTGCCTGGTTTAGCACTTCACTCACAATAACTAGTAGACTAGCTGTGATGTATTAGGGAAATGGTACTTTATTCTCTTTGTATTAAATTGGCTTCATACACCCACTACCTCCAAAGAAGCATAAAAACTGTTATATTAGATCAGTCCCAAGGTCCATCCAGTCCAGTCACCTGCTTCTGATAGTGGCCAGCATCCTGGATGCTTCAAAAAAGATTCAGGAAACCCCACAGTATGCAGATGTGGGATAATCTGGCCCCTATGCAGGTCTCATCTTGATCTCTACTTGTCAGGGACTGGCCTAAAGCATGCGGTTTTATATCCTTTCCCTTCAATTTTGTATGATAAATATCCAAAATCTGGTTGGGTGTCTAAATTCTTATTTATTCAAATGAAAGGGGAAAGGATAAATACAATGTATGGCTTTAAGTTAAAAATAGGAACTGCATTCGGCATGCCATGTCACACAGTCAAGATCTCTCTGCGTGTGTGTGTGTGTGTGTGTGTATGGGAGGGCTACTATTGTTTGATACAAAAGCGATGAAACTTAAAGCAAGCAATTTTGCCGTTAAAGGAAAATGTTTCACCTGCACCAGCTCAAAGCTCCAGTTCAAATTGCTGTCTGCATGGTAGATTTGCTCTTTCCAGGAGAATTTAATTGCACCTAAGGAAAATGTCAACATCTGTGTTAGCAGGACACCGGGATATTAAAAATTGTGTGATGAAATATAGTGGCTGGGGGAAAATATCAAGTGCTTGGCCAGCGGTCATCATTCACAATTAGCTTTCATTTGGCAGCACTGTGGCCTCAGGTTACATCATCAGCTTTGTCTGTGGGGCTCCCAACGAGACAGAAATAGCTTGCTAGAGCTGGTATGCCATTGTGAAGTTCCTGACCAATTCATTTTGGTTCCTTGTTTGAGTTCTCTCTCTTTCCATTCTGATTTTTTTGGGTACAAAGTGCCACTCTGCTCCCCTCCCTTCCCCTCTCCCAAAGGAAAAAAATGGTAGAGGACATTTTAGACTCTGGTGATTAGCTCTGTGTTTAATCTGACCAGAGTGGTACTTTTCATCTACGGTTCTCAATGTGCTTCACAAAGATCGATAAATATCATTAACTCATTTTTCTAGATGGGACATCTAAAGAACTGAGGAAATAAGCAACTTATCCAAGAGCAAACAGTGGGTTATTGGCAGGCCGGATTAAGACCTTTAGCGGCACTAAACACTGAAAAGATTATGGTGCCCCTGCATATGTATTTCAAAATAAAAACAATACTATACCGTAAAATAAAATTTTATTTTTTGAAATGACACAAAACTTACATGTATGCTGAAATTAAAATAGCTTCTTTCTAGATTTTCTGTTTGCAAAATCTGATAGCAAAATTCTGGATAAGTTCATCAAAGCTGACTCGACAAAGCATGTCTGCTTTCATACACAATAGGGAAAGTGAATCAAGTCTGTCGTAATGCATTGTTGTTCTCTGAGGGTTTTTTATTCTTTTCAGCTGAGAAAAAGAGCGTTCTGCGGAGCAGTTAGTAATCATCAATGTTAGAAAAATACGTCGTGTGATCTCTACATTTGGAAATACACATTGCATTCTGTCTTTCAATTTTGTGTCATGAAGATCAATGTGACTGAATTTCATTTTTCCTGTTTCATTAAACTTTGTGCGCAAATAACAGTGGAACTGCCATACTTCTCCACAGAGATTCCTGTTCAAGTCAACAGGGTATGAGTCAACTAGCTTTTGGGAACCTTGTGAATATTGTTCATCAGATAAGTCCATATTGTTTAGAAAACAAAATCCACCTGTACACTTCACCTCTCCTCTTCATAGGAGCTTCAAGAGTATCAATTATAGCATAGTAAGTAGATACATGAAATTTGTCTCTAGGATTCAATGCTGTTTCTGTTGCACTGATATCATTTGCTTGTTTTTTCCTGATTCGCTTGTGGGACTGGGCTTCTTTGTAGTTAGTATCAGGCAAGATATCTTTTGATATGTCTTCAAATCTTTCGAAATCATTCCTCAAAGTGTGTAAGTGGTCTGCTAATGATTGACAGAGGTCTGCACATGTTTTCAAATCAAATTCTTTTTCTTGGAGAGCTCGACTTGTGTGGTAAAAGTGTTGTAAAATTTCATTCCACATGGTCAACATGAATACAAACTCTAGTCCTCGCATCATGTTTTCTGCCTCTCATATAGTTTCTCCCTTTTGTGATTGGTCTTCAGCTATACTTTCTAATGCAACCACAATCTTTGAGTAGGACTCCAGAATTGCACTTGTTGCCACTGCATGTGCCTCCCAGCAAGTATTAGAAACAGATTTCAACACACGATCATGGCCCAAATATGTTTTAAGAACTGCCCATCGGTGTGTTGAGGTAGAGAAAAATGTATAAAGTAACTGGACTGTTGAGAAAAGACACTGCCACCGGACAACAATCAACAGCACTGCGGCCAACAAGATTGAGAGAGTGTGGAGCACATGGTATGAATATGGCATATTTGTTCTGTTCTAAAAGCTTCTTCTGCATTCCTTGATAACGCCCTGACATGTTGGCAGCGTTGTCATAAGATTGACCTCTGCACTTTGAGAAATCTATTTTGCAAACTTGGCACAGATAATGCAGTACTTGATTTGCCATTTCTTCACCAGTGTGGCTTTTCAAATTGAGGAATGTTATAAATCGTTCAACTGGTTTTCCATCTGTGGGAGACACACATCTTAGTACAATACTCAGTTGATCAATATGAGAAATATCAGGTGTAGAGTTGACAGATAAACTGAAGTACCCAGCAGTACTTATTTCATCCACAAGAGCTGAACGAACTTTGTCACTCATTAGACCAATGAGTTCATCACATATTGCCTTGGATAAGTATGATGGGTTACCTTTCCCATATTTTGAGATATGGCCTGCTAAAAATGGGTCAAACTGAGCCACAAGCTCCAACAATCCCAAGAAATTTCCATTCTGCAATGATCCAAATGTGTCATTTGATCCCCGGAAAGGCAGACCACGTTCAGCTAATGTTTGAATAACAGCTATAACACGCTGCAAGACATGTTGCCAGTATTCACGCTCCCCTTTAATTTGTTCTTCCAATTTTTGTGTCAGTCCAAAGCCCTGTCTTCAATTTAAATATGTCAACATTGAATCTCTTTGAGTAGTGCCATTTTCATGTTGTTCAATTAAAACAGTATTCCACCAGTCACTACATCCATCTGCAGCAAACCGGGATGTTGAAGGTTTCTATGCAAAAAGTTTGCAAACAAAACAGTACACAGACCCTGTTGATGGTGAATACAGTAGCCATTCTCAAGTGTATTTCTCACCATTCGCTTTCATGCCAAAAAATATTTTTTGTGGACAATATCTTGTTTGTTTGCCATTGGTAAAAGTCTGATGTGATTTCTCAAATGGCCCAGTGTGGTGACGACAGTCATTTGGTCCACGATCTATCCAGTAAGCTACATCATCGGTACTGAAATCAACCCACATACCAGGATCTTTTCTCCTATTATTTACAGCATGAGCAGGTTCAGCCTCTGACACATCCACACCTTCTAGAACAACGTCTGTTTTACCACCAGGAGTAGGATGATCAGTTACAGTCTCTGACTCATCCACATGTTCTGGAATGGTGTTTGTTTCACCAACAGAAGAAGGGTCAGTCTCTGAAACACCTACAGGTTTTGGAACGATGTCTGTGCTACTCAGAGAAGATGTTGCTTCTGATGGATTCGCTTTGAAAAATGATGTCAGCTTTGGAAGATTTTGGAAAATTTCACTAGTTTCTTTTCTTCCGCCAGTTTACGTTTCTGTGCTCCACTCAGTTGGTTAAATTTCATCCTGCCCCTTATCTCAGTTATCTGAACTTAAAAAAAAAAAACAAATTACAGAATGAACATTATTTTTATGTATATATATATATATATATATATATATAAGAAAGAAAAAAAATGAATCAAGTACGTATAACTCAGAAGAATATATCAATAATAAAACATAAATTTATTGCAATACATGACAGGATCTGATTTCCTCGCATTATTTTGATCTACGTTAGTAGGATGTCCCCCTTGGTTTAGGTGGAGATAAGTAATAAAAAGAGAACAGAAAAATGGGGAAAGTGTGTGTAGTGGAATGTAAGGAAGTCTAACTAAGTTCTGATTTTTCCCATGATGACTATTTCGATGCTTTTTTTGAAATATCAAATATCAAATTCTTTCCCAAAAAAATCTCTTTTTTTGGTGCCCCCTGCTTTGCTGGTGCCCTAAGCATGTGCTTAGTCTGGCTATTGGGTAATCGAGCCCTGGTTATTGGGGATGAATCCCAGATCACCTAATGCATAAATCCTGGGATTTATGTTCTGCACCATGTTGCCTTGGACAGTGGCCTGCATCCTGCAGTTCTCTGGGACATGCACAATGGTGTACGTGTGCATGGTGCTTGTAGCGCTGAGTGCTAGGTGTAGTCCTTCACACTGGGCAGCAATAATTCTCAGGCTTGTTGTAGGTCCACTCTTTTTTACTCTCAAGAGCTTCAGGTTAAAAAACAAAAGTTGTGATTAGTGAATAGGCCTGTCTGAGCTCTCATGGATTGAAGTGTTATCCTCAGTGAAACACCTAGCTATTAGCTTCTGTCTTTGACCTTACCCCTGCTACTGGGCAAGGAGTAATTTGGTGTGCATGTAGCAACATTCTCATTAATGCAGAGTTGTGTTCTTTTGCACTTCTGTTCTGTTCTGTATTCTTCACCTTGTTTTTATATAAGCTCCTATCTTGTTCCTTTGCCCAGGTGACAACTAAGAGCTTTGTTTATGGTGCTAAATGAAGCATCATAAAGTTTGTAAATAGGAAAATCCCTTTTGTGATTTTTTCCCCCCACTGAAGCATAACCCTGCACATGAATGAGAAGAGAACTGCTAAAACTCAAGGTGAATCTTCCCATGTAAATACTTAAGTACCTCATTAAAAGTGCAGTGAATTCCATTTCTTTTCTACATAGCCCAGGGAGATAGGTATTGACAAAGATGGAGTGACCTTTAAAGCTCTCTGCAAACCTGACATTAAGATGAATATGTGAACACAGGCTTGTTACCTCTGAATTAAGCATGAAAATCATTCAGCCTTGCAATTAGTGGATTTCAGTATGCACTGGGCATCACCCTTATCTCCCATAAGCGGTTAGAAAAAGCCAATTGTAGACTAAGGTATATCAGGGCAATTGGATTCTCCAGGCGCTAATTGTGACTTTTATCCCTGAAAACCCTACCTGCCTGCAGGGGAATAATGAATGTTTATTCCGATTTGTTTTTTGTTTTGGTTTGGGTTAGGGAAGGGGTTAAACTTAGTGGTTTGGGGAGGCTTAAACAGCTGCTGATTTGGTCTGGCAGCAGTTTGGTTTTGTTACACATGTAGGCGAATCTAGCCTTTTGAATCCTGAGCGGCCTCTTGGAATCTGACCTTGCCTAGGCATTTATCTTAATAAACATTATAATAGAAATCAGCTTCATGAGACCGGTGCAACCTTATTTTTCTTCATGTTCAGAAAAATTGTCGCTAGTATGGGCTATGTTGAATACACTAGAGATACTCAACCTCAAAAACCTTATCTGCACTAGGGAAAAATTTTCCACTGTACTAAACCCAGTTTGGCTCTACTGGTGTCAGCAACAGCAATGTGGGGAGTAGAGATCGGTTGCTGCCTGCCTATGGCAGAGCCCCTCCACTAGGGATCCCAACGTTGCTAAAAGCAGATGGAGTGAACCCATGTTAGCAATGGTTAGAAATTGTTGCAAAGTGTCCCTAATGTCATTGCCAAATAAGGAATCTTGTATGCTCTTTATGAGGTTTTTCTCTGCCATGTTTCTTGTGAAACTCCCAAGTTTCATCATCCTTGCTAAATACATCAGTTCTTTTTTCTTTATTATAGATACAACTACCGTTTGAGTCCCTCTCTTCTTGTGAGTCCCCTTTAGCTACCAGCATTTGGGGAAACTTTGTTTCCCAGAAAGGAAAATAGTCATTCTTTGCTAGTCTTAATCAAAATCAATTTGACTATCACGTTACAATCTCTAGTAGAAGACTGTGATGTATGTTGTTCCTAAATCCCTAGCCAAAGTAGCCTTCAGTCTAGGAGTTGTTTGCAATTCCTGTTGGACATTGCCTTAGAAAACACGGATGATTTATGTAGCATAAGTTCGGAACTGTACTAGTCTAAACAAACGCAGTTGTCTCACAGCAACATGTTGTGTCGAAGCACAGTTACCAAAAGTGAAACTGTATTTCATTGTATTATTATAGGACTGTTTCCCAGAAGACTAAATGTACTTATCTGTGCACTAATGTTAGGTAGGCAACTCGTACTTACTGGCTGAGCAACATTTTGAATACAGGCCTGAATACCTGCGTACTTCCTGCTGAGATCCCATGTAAAGACTGGTGTTATCAGAGAGCTTGTAGTAGTATGAGAGCGAAGGGCTATGAGGTGCAGATGGATGCCCTAATCATCGGAGTCCTGGGCGCCTGGGACCCCTGCAACGAGCGTGTGCTGCGGACGTGTGGGATCGGTTGACGCTACGCATGGCTCATACGGCGCCTCATGGTCTCGGACACCATCCGATGGTCCAGGGACATCTACATCGAACACGTCACCGGCCACCGACAGTACCAGGATGTGTGAGCCAGAACAACATCATGCACCAACTATGAGAAAGGGACCGAGAGACTTTTTCCATTGGACCATATGAACTGGAACCATAAACTCACAGAACATTAAATCTCACCAAATGAGGGTAAATCCATCCTCATCATCGTATCCATTCATTATACTCTACACCTGAATATAGCCATTATATGAACAACATACCCTCATATCTCAATGTCTGTACTTCGACCCGTTAACCTTTTACCCCCAATCAGGGATATTACAGATTATGTATTCCTTACGCCACCCGTTCCTAAACCAAACTTTGCCCCCCTTGATAATCTTTACCTTATTCCCCGATAACCAGAAACGTCGGCGCTTAAACTCTGTACCATTTCTTTTATTTTAAAATCATCTTAATAAAATTATTAAATGTAAGAAATGAGTTAGCTAAGATGCTAGAGACATGTTGTACCCTCTTCTGAAAAGCATCCATGAGATCATCTTTCATATCTGAAGTAATCAGTAGATAAGGGGAGATTGCTCTTGGGTTTGATTCTTCAGACCATAAGTTATTTCATCCTCCATTGCCATTGGAATGTGCTATCAGAACTGGATTCAAATTCAAGTCTAATTTTAATTAAACTCCACAGCCTTCTGATGCAGAGAGCACCTTGAGTTGTCAGGCTCATCTGCCAATCAGTGGTAGGAGTGGTTCCAGTGAAGCATCTGTAATCCAGAATTATAGCAGCTACATCAATTCAGTTTTGCATGTTGGTGAATAAACTGTTTTAAAGTTTTCTTAGATGGTGTGGTAGATGGATGAACCTAGATGAGCTATGTGACTTCCTTCTGTCTCAAAGTGTTACTCTATGCTACACAGAGTATCTTCATAAGTAGAATTCTCAAATCAGTGAAATCTGTATTCTTAGTTGCCTTGCAATTTGGTATAACCCTAACCAAGGGTTGTAGGAGATTATAATTCTGTGGCAGTGATAAACATTGATGATATCTAGACCAGCTACATAAATTACATTAGGCCATCCTTGACTTCATTTTGTTTGGGCTAGAGACACTATTTAGCCCTCATTATTGGTTATTGCTAATGATAGTACCGCTCACTAACTGCATATAGCACTTTTGATTTTCAAAGTATCTTGCAACCATTTTTCTTTCAACATACCTGTCTGTTCTGTTCCGTGCAGCTTTTCGCACTATGTCGATCACTGTGATAGCTGAGTGTCTTCAAGGTATCTGAGTGCCTTGTGAGGTACTATAAAAATATTTTATAGAATGAGACAGAGAGTTCGGTGACTTGGCCAAAGTTACTGAAGGAAGTGAGTGTCAGAGCCTGGATAAGAGCCCTGTAGTTTTTGGCTCTGTGCTTATATCACCATACTTGTGTCAAAGTCAGATTCAGGACTCACATAATTTGTCAGACCACTCTGTTTATTAGCAAAGCGCTTTGCCAATGCACCCAGATATATGTGAGCCCCCTGCGAAAGCTCAAGCTAACTTATTTATACAGAAGCCAAAGCCAATTTAACATAGGAGACAAAAGGAAGTAGAAACTGACAAATATACATACATATCTTATTTGCATACTAACGTTTACCAATCTCCTAGCTCAGTAGGAGCTCTAAGTTAATTAGTTTGAGGACCCATTGTCTCACACTCCTTAATGTTTCTCTTCCTGACAACTATATTTCAACAAACTCTTCAAGCAGCATTTCTTTAATGAATTATAATTTCAATATAATTCATTCTACTTTCACACTTTGAAAAGAACCAAAGGTGGGCGGATGGGGAGGAAACCAGATGAAAAAATGTGGCAGGAAAGAGACTGATTAGAAGTAAACGAAGAGACTAGTGGAAAGAGAATGTTAAATAGCTCAACCCTCTGCATGTCTCATTTCACCTGCAGGAGCTGTTGCTTGGGAATAGGACAGTTGGGGTCCCATTATGTATGTAACTTTTCCCCCAGTTTGGATATTTCCATCCAAGTTGTGTCTGGTTCACCCCTTCTAAAATCAGCCTTCTGAGTCATCTCTGTTTTGAAGACCATGGACTCTACCATGGGATAAACAGGGATTTCATAGTTTCTTGCTAGCAGAAAGACACCTTTGCTGCTGTAACTTGGCGTGATGCTGCAGACAGATCTGTAGGCTGGGCCTTTCTAACTTCAGCTTCTTTCAGATAAATACTGGCAATTCTATCATTAAACGCAGCAAAGGGATTGTTGGGACTCTTTCTGTTGGCAAAGGGCTTGCTCATAATTCAAATTCTTGTTGTCAGTTTCCTCTCCTGAGCTTCCATTGTGTGAGGGGCAAACCCACTGCAAAGAGAAGCGTGTTCTTAATTCAGTTTGGCTAACGTCTGTTAGCGAACTGAGTTAAAATAGCTGTGAAGATGCAGCAACTCCGTTTTCAATGCAGGTTAGCTCCCTGAGTTCAGCCCCAGGCTCCTCTGTGGGCTTTAACTGAAGCCGCTAACCCAGATTAAAAGCTGAATTGCTGGCCTTCACTGCTATTTTAACCCGAGTTAGCTAATGCGGGATAGCTAACCTGAGTTAAAAACACACCTTCCTCCCCTTCCAGCCCCCCCACCCCGGTTGACATAGTCTATGAGATGCTCTCAGTGTGTCTGAGATATTCCAACCTGACATAATTCGTATGAACAGCACCTGGATTGCTTCTCTTGACAGTAAATCGCTCCTCAGGGAGGCAGCTACATTTTTATTCTCTCCGTCAACAACAGATAACTCCACTTAGCCCTTCAGGGAACTTTATGGAAAGCCGATTTCTTGCCTCTCTTCTCCTTTTCTTGGGCAAAGAATGTTCAGAATTACAATTGGGCTCTTTTACAAATATTTGGTGGAGTCAGTGTGCTTAGAAATAGCTAACAGTATCCCAGGGACCCAGGCCCAGGCCCAGACCCCGCCCCCCCCCACACACTTTAATTGCTTGCACATAGTCATGACTCATGGCAATGCTGTTTGACACGATACACCCTATTAGCACTACTTTGTAAGCAAGTACTTTCTGCTTAAAAACAGAGGACAAAGTAAGGTTTTGAAATGAGCAGGGCAGAAATAAATTTTCTGCAGTGATACAGCACGTTCGCTGGGCTTTATCCTGCATAGTGCAGACATGGAGTGTGACTCACATAAGCAAAAAGGACTGAACAAAGAGCAAGGACCACAGGGAATCCCATCCTGCATTAATGAGAGCTGAGACTGGGCTACTAATGTATGTCTGCCTAATAATAGCAATAAGCTCAAGGAAGGGAGCATGTAACCAAGCAGCTCATCTGAACGTTGAGGATAGCACGTAAATCAATGGGTCTTCATTTGCCACCCCCAACCTGACTGATTTTTATCTTGAGCTTTTGAGAGTAGGGGAATGAACATGCGAGAGGTGTCAAACTTAGGACAGCCTGCTGCTAAGGCCCTTATCCTTTCTTCCACTGATGCACAGACTCTGCTCAAAGCTGCAATGCAGTGCAACAATCTCGCACCTCCCGGTGTACATTTGGTACAGTAACAAAGTGGATCCTCATGATCCACGTGCAGTTGCTTTATCTATTTATTTGAATTAGTAGAATTCCCACCACCATTGTAAGAAGACTACAAAAGTACAGAGAAAAGTAATGAAAATTATTTGTGTTGTGTGGGTATGAATTATGAATCAAGATTAGTAGTGTCACTTAGCACAGACATAACCCTTTATATTTGCAAAGTGCTGTAAAAATGATAATCCGAGATTAGCTGTAGAAGTTCTATATAGTTTAAATAAAAACAGTTCTGGAGATTGTCTTTTGGGAGTAGATCTTTTTTTTTAAAAGCAGTCCTGTACTGAAGATACTTGTGTATAAGCAAATCAGCCTGAATTTCTTTGCATCAAAGATGGTTGTACTACAGCCTAATCTCTCAACATGACCCAAGAAAATGATTTATGTAGAGTCAGGCCACTTCAAGTGGAATCAGGGAAACACTGCTGGAAAACACAAATCGGACACCAGGAATAGTAACACACAAAAGCCAGTGGGAGAACACTTCAATCTTCCTGGACATTCTCTAACAGAGTTGAAAGTAGCTATACTTAAACAAAAAAACTTCAGAAACAGACTTCAAAGACAAACAGCAGAACTAAAATTCATTTGCAAATTTAACACCATTAATTTGGGCTTGAATAGGGGCTGGAAGTGGCTGGCTCATTACAGAAGCAGCTTTGCCTCTCCTGGAATTGACACTTCCTCATCTATTGTTGGGAGTGGACTACATCCCCCCGATCAAATTGGCCCTGTCAACACTGGTTCTCCACTTGTGAGGTAACTCCCTTCTCTTCATGTGTCAGTATATTTATGTCTGCATCTGTAACTTTCACTCCATGCATCTGAAGAAGTGAGGTTTTTACCCATGAAGCTTATGCTCAAATAAATGTGTTGGTCTTTAAGGTGCCTCCGGACTCCTTGTTGTTTTTGTGGATACAGCTAACACGGCTACCCCCGATACTTGACAATCACTTAGGTGTATGCTGTGAATTATATTGTCAAGATTAAAGGTAACATGTTTCTTCTGCATATGTATGGGCAGATAGTAACGAACCTTAAGATTCTTTCCTGACTCTTTGTATTGCAATATTTCTAAGGTTATCACAACCTCCCATCCACCCATTTGGTAACGACGGCTATTAGAAAACCAAAAACGTTGGTGGTGAAGAGCGAAGGAAGGTAACATGAATAAAATAATCCATAATAATAGAACAGTGGATTACATACTAGGCATTGCTCAATTCCACCAGTTAAAAAGTCTCACTTTGGTATCTGTGTATTTGTTCATGTTGACATGGCAGCACATATCCTATAGGAATTTATAATCTTAGCAATGATAAAGCCACCTTCCTCTTTCCCTTTACAGTGATTATTATTTACGGAATAAATGAAAAACTTTGATTTGATTGGGGTGGGATGAGTTACTTCAAAATTCTTGCAGGATTGGGGGTAGAACAGCGGGTTTGCTGAGTATCTCATGTTTTGTCTTTAACTTTCACAACTCTCTCTGTATTCCTCTCATTTGGAACAGCAAAATAATTCCATCCTTGGCTTTCCCCTTGGCTCTTCTAATCTTGAGAACCATCTTGTCCTAGACAGAGAATTCCTTTGAGGATGATGTGTTAATTAAATGGGCCTTCTCACAGCAGCCTTATCACTCTGAACCTTAGCATGAGTGCCACGCTGGGACTTCTGCATGGCGTGAAGCTTCCATCTTTGGCTTTGGGGGATGCTGTTTGCAGCATTGCCCAGCAGATGCACAGACCCTGAGTTGCAAGAAACTGCCTGGCACCTTTGCTTTCATCTAGTAAGAGACTGTATCAAAAGAAATCAGCATTTTGGAACAAATGGCTAATTACTGTGCTTTCTTGCTCTGTGCCTGTGCAAAGCAAAACAGCAGCAGTTGGGATAGACAACTCAGGGATAGAAAACTCCAGCTGCTTCAACTTCTGCACGTTTTGCTCTGTGCAAGGGGAAAAGGTTTAGGGAGCATGTTCAGGGAGTCCACATTGTCTCTCTTTTTCTTTTCCCCGCTTCCACCCCTCCAGCAGGGTGGGGGATTTTAGGGGCGGGGCATGCTTTACCCAGGGAGATGGGGTAAATCCACTGCGGAAGAAGGGTGGATATCTGCAGTGATGGGAGGCGTGGTACTGAGTTGCAGGATGAAATCTTCTAAGTAGAGGGCCCAGAGTAGCTCTACAAGCAAGGTGTAGGATTGCTTTCCCTCACAAAACTCCTCTGGTTACTCACTGTATGTACTGGCATGGGGATTTGGCTCTACAGAAGGAAGAAAGAGGAGAGCTGGAAAGAGGCCAGTTTGTAGTTTATGACCTTGGGTCTCACCCCGGAATTACACTTTAAAGTGAAGATTTCTGCAGGTTGTTACTAAGGATGCCTCCGCAATGGCAAACCCACCATCCCTGAAGGTGTGTCCCCACAGAACGGCTTCTTTTCTCCTGCAGGTTTTATTAGATTCCTGCATCTGGCCACATTACCTGAGGTTGCAGCATGTGATTTAGAACCTGCCTTTCATGGCCTGTAGGACTAGAACAGGGGCGGCCAACCGGAGCCTGAGAAGGAGCCAGAATTTACCAATGTACATTGCCGAAGAGCCACAGTAATACGTCAGCAGCCCCCCATCAGCTCCCAGCACCTCCCACCCACCACCAGCAGCCCTGCCAACCAGCGCCTCCCCCTCCCTCCCCATCAGCTGTTTCGTGGCATGCAGGAGGCTCTGGGCGGAGTGAGGGCATGGCAGGCTCAAGGGAGGGGGCGGGAAGGGGTGGAGTGGGGGCAGGTCCTGTGGCAAATGCAGGGGTTGAGCAGTGAGCACCCCCCGGCACGCTGGAAAGTTGGTGCCTGTAGCTCCAGCCCCGGAGTCGGGGCCTAGACAAGGAGCCGCATGTTAACTTCTGAAGAGCTGCATGTGGCTCCGGAGCCACAGGTTGGCCACCCTGGTCTAGAAGAATGGTGCAGAGTTCAGCATTAACTCGTATTCAACATGTCCTCTAACTTGGTAGGCACGTATTTTCCAAAGACTGCTTGTAAATGTTTCATTTCTATCTATTATGGATCTGATAAGTGTGTAGAATAAATGGAATAATCAGAATACTCTCACAACTCTTTTAATCAATGAAGTGCTGTAGTAACGTTAATTAATCCTTGCAACATTATTAATTATGAACCTCATTTTACAGATAGGGAAATTGAGGCAGGGTAGATACAAAATTTCCTCTAGACCAGAGAGGTAATGCAGTGACAGAGCTTGGTTAACATCTCTGGAGACCAGTAGGAGCACATCTCTGAAACCCATAATTATAGAGAGAGAGTAACAGCCGTGTTAGTCTGTATTCGCAAAAAGAAAAGGAGTACTTGTGGCACCTTAGAGACTAACCAATTTATTTGAGAATAAGCTTTCGGGAGCTACAGCTCACTTCATCGGATGCATACTGTGGAAAGTGTAGAAGATCTTTTTATATACACACAAAGCATGAAAAAATACCTCCTCCCACCCCACTCTCCTGCTGGTAATAGCTTATCTAAAGTGATGGAAATGGCCCAACTTGATTATCATACACATTGTAAGGAGAGTGATCACTTTAGATAAGCTATTACCAGCAGGAGAGTGGGATGGGAGGAGGTATTTTTTCATGCTTTGTGTGTATATAAAAAGATCTTCTACACTTTCCACAGTATGCATGCGATGAAGTGAGCTGTAGCTCACGAAAGCTTATGCTCAAATAAATTGGGTAGTCTCTAAGGTGCCACAAGTACTCCTTTTCTTTCTATAATTATGGTTATCCAACATTTATAGCCAACATTCATGTCACTATGACAATACACAATATGTAGTATTCTAAACTGAAGAAACTATAGCCATGCTTTGCATTTCTGTTCAGCCTTCCAAACATGGCTCTTAAAGTTCTTTGTAAACATTCATGAATTTAGAGCTCACAATGCCCTTGAATGGTTGGGAAATATTATTACCCTCATCTTCAGAGGTTCTGAGCATCTGGCTCCCATTAAATCAGACCATTAAATGAGGTATCTAAACAGGAATTTGGATGCCTAAATTTAGGCACCCAACTTTCTAAATCTTGGCCAAAGTGACTTACATAGACAGTCCAAGGCAGGAATAATTAGGCAATCCCTGACATCCTAGTCATGTGTCTTAAGCACAATCATCCTTCCTCCCCTATAAGCAACCATGTAATTGAAAATGTATGTTTATATAATTCAAGACTGTGGTAAAGTTGTCATCATGGGGTTACCAGGGTACTAGTGGACAGAGCCATGTTCTAACCCTCCCTTACTTGCTGTTTTGTTAGGGTGAATTTTCCACCACTCAGTTTGCTATGATGCTGTTAAATAAAGCAGCAAGTTTCCCATTCTGCAGTCCTGTGAAGAATGTGTTATTTCTGTTGCACCAAAGGGTCCATTTACAATAAAGAACAAAACTCCTTCCTTATGTTCTGCTATTTCGAAAACCACAAGTGATTTGTTACCAGCACCCTCTTGATGGAATTTCTGGGCTTGCTTCAGCTGACTTTCTGGACACAGATGCCTGTGTGAAGCTGGCAGACCAGGTGCCAGCTCATGCCAAGGTCCCCATGTGTCATTTGAACATTGATAAATACATAGCTGGAATCAGTTGGGCTCACCTGTGTGTTAGAATTGTTAAAAAGAAGTATTAGTATTTAGACTTTGATGAATGCTTGTGGGTTGCTGCATGCATTAATATCATAACATCTATATCCCATATTGCAAGGTAATATTTGAGCAATTATATTGTGAACTTCTGTGACTGTAAATCACCAGACAGGAGAGAGACATTAACTAGTGTGAAGGGCTGATCTCCAGCAGAAGATATTATGCTCTTCCCAATAGGAAAGGCCCTTTGATGGACTATTGTGGGATGTTAAAGAAGACAAAAAAGCTTGTTTGTTCTGCTCTCCCCCTCACTCGCCCATGAAGATGAGTCATGCAAGTGAATTCCTCCCATCAGCTGAGTTTGCAGATCAGAGCACATGGCCGGAGGAGGATAAAAACCCCAAACAAAAAAGAACTT
Organism: Chelonia mydas; assembly: GCF_015237465.2. Classification (NCBI taxonomy): domain Eukaryota; kingdom Metazoa; phylum Chordata; order Testudines; family Cheloniidae; genus Chelonia; species Chelonia mydas. The sequence continues at coordinate 17,632,685 of NC_057853.1, read as the reverse complement.
GGGATCTCTATGCTGCTTGGACTCAAGAGGTCATTGCAGGTCAGGAGTAAAGCTAAACTGTGTGTGTGATGCTTACACAGCTTGGACTATGCTACAAGTGGGGCTGTTTGTTTTCCACTTTCATGACCACTAAGTTCGCTTCCATGTTCTTGTAAGACCCATGCCCAGAGGAGCTGAAGAACGGAACTCTGTTCCCTCTATTAGGGAAAAAGCCAGCTCAGCCAGCTTCATTTACATCTTGTTTACCCACAATTCCACCTTCTAAGTTTGGTTGTTTTGGTTGGTGTTTGCTTAAGTTTTGATTTGTAAAGTAGATAATAAATAATTATTCTTACTGTCTAATACAGTAGTTCTCAACTCTGGTCCACCGCTTGTTCAGGGAAAGAGGTTGGCATGCCGGGCCGGTTTGTTTACCTGCCACATCCACAGGTTTGGCTGATCACGGCTCCCACTGGCTGTGGTTCGCCGCTCCAGGCCAATGGGGGCTGCGAGAAGGGCAGCCAGCACATCCCTTGGCCCACGCTGCTTCCCGCAGCCCCCGTTGGTCTGGAGCCGTGAACCACAGCCAAGGGGAGCTGCGATTGGCCAAACCTGCGGACACGGCAGGTAAACAAACTGGCCCGGCCCGCCAGGGGCTTTCCCTGCTCAAGCGGTGGACCAGGGTTGAGAACCACTGGTCTAAAGAAAGGGCACAAGAGCTGTGCAGGATTTGCCTTGGTAAGAGGTCACCATGGGTGGACTAGAAATGGCATTTAGGTGGGTAATGAAGCTTGGATCCAGCAGAAAGAGGGAGGCAGAAAGTACTCTGTTCTGCAGACCTGTTCTTGTCCTGGAGTTCCCAGTATGGAGATCCACATTCCTATGTGGAGGAATCTGAGAGAGGAGGTGCCAGTAGTGATATAGTTTTCTCCAAGACCAAACCAGCCGTATCAGTAAAGCAGCAATGACGCCATGGAGAGGCCTGACTGGACCGGCAATGGAGCAGAGATGACTTCACAGAGACCGGGTTAGATCAGTAATGAAAGAGCAGAGCTGACTCCCTGGTGAAGATCAGTTGATCTGTCATTGGTGGAGTTTGCGCTGATTTCACAGTGCCCCGATTCACGCAGCTAGTGCAAGCAGAGTTGAACCACCGAACTGCACATCGGAGCAGACGGCTGCATCCCAGAGTGGGACCTGGCTGAGCAGTTATCTCAGGACCAGAGCAGACTAGCAGAGGAGAACCCCTCCTGGATGTCACATAGATGCCACTCAGCATGACTTGACCTGTGAGTGGGGTTTTTGGTGGGTGGAGTTTCTGGTAACACGGGCTTCTCCATCAGCTCAATATTTATTGCTGCAGAGAGGGAAGGATTGATCAAACTCCTAATGTGTTAATATTGGGTTGCTCCAGTTTGAATATGAATATATATTTAGATAGGGGATTTTCATGTTTCCTTTGCCCGTGTTCCCCTCTTTCCCCAATAAAAGTTTTCCTGTGCCCCATGTTCCCAAAGGACCTGAGGCTTCTGAGTGGGACCAGAGAAGTGTCGCAGAGGCACAAATAGGAGCACAGCTCTGGGTGGGGGCTTGAGTCATCATTTTATTCATTTTCAGGAGGCAGTCCTAGAAATTTTGCCCCCTGCCCTGGTTGTGATCATTGGCACCTAGCAGAAGGATTACGTTTTTGAAAAGAATAAGAGGGGAAAGAAGATTTCCAGTGATCCTCTAATTTAGGAAAACCAAAACAGGTTGGTTGGACTCTATAGCAGGGAGCTTCTTAGAACATCAAGGACCAACATCCTCTTTTTACCTCTTATAAAGTTTCCTTCTATTCTCTTCCACTTCCTTTTGTGCTAATCATAATCCTGGTGATCTAGCCGTACAACACAATGGAATCCTGAAAACAGAGGACTGCGCTTTGCTGTAGCTTACTCTGCATGAAGGGGAAATGGCAGGCAGGGATGTTTGTAAACCACATCAGCAACATTTTCAACATGGCTGGCAAACTCATGTTCATCCCTTCCCCTCCAAAATAATGCCGGGGCAAGTTTATTAGAGGGATATGGTTTTGAGTCATAGTTCAGCTGACTGCTGGTAGAATTTTGGGGAGGCAATGTGTTCTAATACATAGACCACTGGTCTGGGACTCAGGAGATATGGGTTCCATTCCTGGCTCTGCTGCCAAATGGCCTTGGGTAAGTCAGTTTCTCCCTCAGTGACTCAGTTTCCCCATCTGTAAAATGGGGATAAGGATACCCCCTTCTTTTGCAAAGTGCTTTGAGAGCTATGGATAACAATGACTATAAAAGAGCTAGGTGTTATTTATTAATTTAAAAACAACTCATTTGGTTCTTCCCCAGCATATGCTTAAACCCATTAGCTAAGCTCACTGAGACCCTGACATATGCTGATTTCCCCACCTCCAACCTCTTTAGTATACCTCATTGAGATCATCAGTCTCTATCAGTGCAATATTTATTCCTCTGAGGAGTAGCTATTCTGCTATCCTTTCAACAGCGAATGCCACATCGTAGTCTTCTAGGAGAAGCGGTGGAAGTCTCAATATTTGAGCCATCAAAATCTCAGCCAGACAAAAGGCTTACAAAGATACGGTAAGATTTTCAAATGAGCTCCAGTGCTCACCACCCACAATCAAGGCTAGATCTTCAAAAGTAGAGCAGATAGACGTGTTTCGCAGGACATTGTTTGTTTGTTTATTTGGCAAAAATAATTGCCTTTTTTTAAAGTAATTTTTTGGGTGAAAAATTGTTGACGTTATCAAAACGTTTCATTTTTTCATAACACTTTCCCTGGCAGTTTTAATGGGCCACACAGAGCCTGGCATTGTATAAGTGAAATCATTCAGAGATTTATTGGCTGAATCCTGACTGTCTGGATATCTGCATAGTACTGACTCAACCCCACTAAAGTATCAATCCTGACCTGAATGAAATCTTATGTAAAACCTGTTCTTTAGCATGTGGGTTTCATTTTGTTCATGGCAAAGCCATGATCAAGAACACAGAGGGGAACTTTCCAATTACCTGTTTTCTCCTCTCTTGTTTAAATATCTAGTCAATTAAAGAGATTGGGGAAGAACCGAATGTATATATTGTAAACCTGGCAGCTGGTGTAGCTTCAATAAATCATTTCTGTAAGAAAAGTTTTAAAACCATGTTGCCAACGTATTCCGCTCTATTAGCAGTGAGTTAGGCCTAGCGAGCTCATCTTCAAATCTCCTGTTTGGTTTATAGATTAGGATTATCACAGCTCACATCTTGTCCTGAGCAGTTTATTTCAGATTTCCATTTCCCAGGATACCATTAACAATTTAACTGTAAGAATTTCTCCGATTTTTGTAAAGCAATGTCCAGTAAATCCCTTTCTCAAGGGGTTTCACCAGGGGCTAGATCTGCTATTGCCTTCCTAATGCTCTTTTGGTTCCCAGTAGTTCTTGACTTGCATTTGGTAACTTGGAATCTTGATGACCACCATGCGTGTAAGTAAGGAAAAGAAGGAAGCCTACGAGCAGGAGAGGATGGTGGGGACTGTGCAGAAGAAAGGGGTTTTGAAGAAGAGGAGGATTGTGAAAGAGGGAAGCGTGCAGGAGCTTTAGCAAGCTGGGTCTGGGAATGTTTGAGATGAACAGTGTTTGGGGTGGATGTACTGCCAGCCTTGGGAGAGGTCTGGATTTCAGTGGAATGAGAATAATCTATCCAGGGCTCCTTCATTGGATTTATCCATCTCTGGACTTATTTTCAGAGAAGGATCTATACAGTTTACTCTGCATTTTCCAACAAGATCACTTCCACATGGCCAGCAGAGTGACTGAGTGTCAGGCCGTAAGGATTTAAGCAAATGAAATAGGTTTTATCCCAAAAGCCCACGTTAAATTTCTTGACATGCCCTTGAATTCTTTCGGTTACAGATGGGCTGGCAGCCTGTTGAATTATGGGCTGTGGTGAGGCTGCGGCACTGGGGAAGTTTATCAATACACACATACTCAGGAGGGTAGCAAGAGAGTTTAGGAAAGATCTGCCCCATGCTGCAGCAGCGTATACTCAGCAGGTATGTCTAACTTTCAGCTCAGGCAGCCATCCACATGCTAGCTCCAGTTGAGTTAGGGAGCTAAAAGCAGAAGCGTAGCTGCGGCGACATAAATGGTGGGACAGGCTAGTCCATGTGTACAAACCTGTCTGAAACCTGCGGTGCATAGTTGAGGTGGCAAGTCCCTTCCATCACCCAGGAATTGTTCAGTACCTTTTAGGATTGGGCCCCAATATGACATGTGACTGTCCTGCCACTGTCACTCACATGTGGTATTCACTCTCTGATTCTGTCCCCCGGGATGAGAGAGAGAATGAACCACATGTAACTAGAGCTGGGGGACATTTTTTGGACTAATTGTTTTATCTGATGAAAAATGCAGTTTGGGTCAACCTCAAACTGTTCCCGAAATTGACACAATTACTTTTGATCATTCATAAAATGGCCAGAAGAGGAGGAAGTGGCGCTCCTGCTGCTTCCTCCTCCCCCGTTTCCCCAGTGATTATGGCATTCACTTGGGATGAAGCAGTCCGAGGTTCAAATCTCCACTCTAGGGTAGACCCGAAATCGACTTTTTTGAGTCCCTGAAAATTCTGAAAAAATTCAGATTCAGTTTGACCCAAACCAAATTCTTTTTGCAATTATTTGGGACAGCCACCAAACTGAAAAATCAATCTTTTGTCTAGGTCTACACGGAACAGCTGCTAGTCACATTGCTTAATGCACGGCACAAAGGTGCTCTGGTACTGTCGTGATGAGGACAGTGTAAGAACCTAGGTAGAGTGGAATAGAAGGGGGAAAACATCTATAAGAGTGGCTGTGAAGCAGTTCAGCCTGCCCACTGCTGCCCCTCACTCTGCCGCCCCACTGTAGCTCCCCCTCAGTGCATTATGAGCAGAAAGGAAGTGAATAGGACATTCCCTACTTCTCAACTCCCAAGGGAGCACTCTTTGCCCTGATGCATAAGCAAGGCCTTCTGTTTTTTTTTCTCTCGCTGCTTCACCTCAGAGCACTCCTTGGCTGGCTCTTCGTAAACCCAGGAGACACATTGCTGAGATGTTGCTTTTGAAGGCATACCGTTTCTATCAGCTGGCTCGAGGTGATTGCAGATATGGGGACAAATCAGAAGCCTTAGGGGCAGGAACTGGCTGCCTTATCTGTGCCATTATGTTCTCCTGTTTGAATAAATATTGCCAGCTCTCTACCATGGATTTATGGCAGCTTCTGTGTTGGCTTTAAAGATTATTTGTTCATATGGCGCAATGAGGTGAATTATGTAATGGCAAACAAGCTCTGTAGTCCCTTGATAGGATTGGCCTACCGATCACTTTAAATTCACTTTTTGCTTCAGCACTCTGTAGGCAAATAGCAAGCCAATACCTTTCAGCCTTAACAACTTCTGTTTGAGACTGACGACAGCAAAACAAGGTAGAAGGGGACCTCTGAGAGAGCACGCACAATGTGCGTGCCTTCAACAGTCTTCATGGAGCTGATTGCAAAATGGCAGCTGCTTCCAGCCAAACAACTAACCTCTAGTAATATAAAATTGCAGTGTATGAAATAAAATCACAATGGTTACATAGCTATAGATGCTACAATCAGCCATTATAAAAGGGTAGTATCGGCAAGGCTTGGTACTTAGCAATCCTGCCTCTAAGCTGAGAAGACTATCAGTTCATATCCTACTCTAGGACTGGGTACAGAAATTTAAGGCACCATAGTTGAGCTGTTACATTGCAGAAAATTTGGCACTTATTCCTACTTTTTACTGTCTATCTTTTAGCTAGTTTCTAATCCATGACACTATTTTATCCCATAAGTAGAGGTGATGCTGAGTCACATCCACCAAGCCACCGAGTTTAGAACTTGCACTATTCATTGAGCTAGTCACAGGGTGTTTCTCCACATTCATTTTTGAAATTAGTCCCCTTCAAGTTTCCATTCCCCTAAGGAGCATCTACATGTGAGTATGAGGGCTGGGCACCTTTTAGGCTGAGCTGATCAGCCTGTTTGTGATGGGTGTTCTTTACATGGAAGAATTTCTCATCTCTGAGGTTTGAGATTTAGCTGTCTTTCAGATGAGGGAAGTTCAGAGAAATATCTAACTAAGCTCCCAACTCTTTTCTGTTTACCCATCACCACTAATGATCGCAGATTTTCAGTATACAGGAGGCAGCAGAGAATAATGAGGCATTTAAGGACGCATGGTCTGGTGGTTAGAACAGAGGATTGGGAAGCAGGTATCATGGATTCTATTCCTTTCTCTGACACTGTCTCACTGTGTGACATTTGAAAAGCCATTTCCTGTCTCCGGGATGGATTCTGCACAACCTCAGGTGTGCCGTAGGGATGCATTCTTGCCCTGGCACTGGTCTGTTAGATATTAGGACTAGATATTAGGACTAGCTGCTCCACATGCCAGAACCGGGGTTGGTCAAGAAGTGTTTGCTGATCATACCACCTTACTTGTGGAGAAGTCAGAGAATTTCAGCCCTCCCCCTCCAGCAGGTCTCCAAGAGGTCTCCTGTACTATGGGCTTGAATATCTCATGGCAGAAGACCAAGGTCCAGAACTTTGGAACTGGACCACCAGAGCCCCTGGTGCAGGTAGGATCAAGTACCATGAAGAGCGTTGATGAGTTCATCTACCTAGGCTGCAAGCAGAGTTCAAATAGTCATAGGAAACCAGGTGTCTTGCCTCTTCCCGCATGAAGTCCAGGTCTTGTCTATGGATGTAAAAATGTCTTTGCACGGAGACAAAGTTCAGGATCTATCAGAGGTACAGCACAGAATTTCACCCTCCGTGCCTAGTGTCCTCATCTATGAAATGCAAATACTTAACCAGCTTTTCAAAATGCTTTGAGATCCTGGAATGAGAAGTATCTATCTAAGTATTTATTATTGAAACAATTTACCAAGAGTCTGTTGTGTTACTGTCATTTAGTGCATCAACCTGGCATTTTGCAATGTCTAGTAACTGTGGTAGAAGCATGTGGTCATGATTCTTGCTTTTATCCCAAACAAGCACTGCCTTTTGGACACATGGCTTCATAGATAGCTAACCATGAACATTGCAACAACCTTGAGAAGTGTCCTGTCAACCTGGTTCCTGGATTTGTAGTCAAGAGGGGATATATTTGCATCAAAGGTTAAAAATATTGCATTTTATTTGTTATTCAGTCTGGGACAAAGCTAAGTAGTTGGCCTTGTGCCCTCTGATTGGTGGTGATCAGCGCCTGAGTGGATCTTGCCAATTGGCGTTGCCCCATTTCACCGGGGACTCAGCGAATATGGGGCAAATGCATTGCACATTATCATAGCTGCCATTCAAATTGGATCCAGACCTGCAAAGAGCTGAGCAACCTTGGCTCCCAGGAGTTGCATGGCATCTAATAGGATGTACCCAGGGCCAGTGAGTAACAACTCTTCCAGAGAAGGAAGTTTCCCCCTTGGAGAGCTCCTCCCTACTGTACAACACGCCTTGTGCATTCAACTGTACAAATCAAGCCTGGCATTCTTCAGGTGCCAGTATGTTATGAATGACCTTTTAATGAAAACTCAAACATTATAATGCCGACATACATCATCAAACAAGCTCTTGAGCCTTTTGTTTCAGAAAATCAATTATATTCCAAAGGCAAATACGTCAGATTGCTAATGTTTGGCGTCCCAGAAACAAATTTGCATGAAAAGATGAAGTTAGGATATCCATTCTCTAACATCTCTGATTGGGAGGAGTCTGCTTGGTTATGGAGAATTAAAATTTAGATGAAAACAAGCTCAAGAGCCATGTTAATGCCATGATTGGAGCATAAAGTGATTACTCAGTGTAATAGAACAGAGTCAGGACCAACTATACAACATTAAATAGAGACATAAATCAATGTGCTTTGTGGATATGCTCAGTAGGTTCATTTTTCACACTGCATATTCATGAAATCACAGTTCAAAGCCCAAAATATTGTTATCTTTATTGGCGATGAAGACTGTGCATTAATTCAGCTCATCTGCTATGAGCCGCCTCTCTCATATCTACGAAGCACTGTGTTAAAAAAGCACTTTGGGGTGTTGTCACAGGGTCTGCACAGGTTTCCTCCTTGTCTCCCCTGTGATTAGGCTGGCAAAATAAGAGTCCTCACGCCTTCTTCCAGTGTTTCACCCTTGTACTTTTATTTACAGTGCCACAGTGTAGTCCCCTTTATCCCCCAACAGTTATCCCCTTTCCAACCCATTCCAAGGTCTCCTGGCCCGTGAGGCTCCCTTCCTGTGGTGAGGACACAGAGCTCCTGTAGCCTCCTGGCCCCTCCCAGCCTAGCCTCCTAACTGAGTTTTGTTCAGGGCTTTTATAGCCCTCCCAGTCTCCAGCCCAGCTCAGCCTATTGCAGTGAGCCAGCCTTCGTCACGGCCCGCAGCTGGGCTCCCTGCTGACTGCTTTGAACCACTGCACCTGGCCCCTCTGCCAGAAAACGGGGTTTTAGCCTGCATTTTAGCAGGGCATTCAAGGGGTTTTACCCCTGCCCTGCCACAGGTGTTAATGGGTGTTTGTTCTAATAATTATTATGAAATTGCTCATCTAGTAGTGTTAGGTGGCTGCTCATATTTAACAGGTCTGTGCTCGCTTCAGATGTCTTGTGGAGGCTTGAGACTGACAGATGTCACCTCCTCCCATGCATAATGGCTTAAAATACAGTGGAAAACTATTGAAGACATTCAGAATTCGTGTTTTAAGCATGACTGAAACATGTGGTGTGTGTTGGAGTGAGGGCTACATTTAAAATGGGACACTGGGGGCTGACTATTCTGAGCCATAAGTGAGTTTAATGAGCACAGATAAGTAGAAGCCCTGGTATGTTTACTAAGATTTAGTACCAGATTTTTTTTCCCCTAAGGGCAGTGAATCAATCAATCAATAGAGCAATTTAGCTTGAACGTGAATAAATGGGACAGGATTTGAATTGGAGCCCACTGCATACAGGGGAGGGATAGCACAGTGGTTTGAGCAGCGGCCTGCTAAACCCAGGGTTGTGAGTTCAATCCCTGAGGGGGCCATTTAGGGATCTGGGGCAAAAATTGGGGCTTGGCCCTGCTTTGAGCAGGGGGTTGGACTAGATGACCTCCTGAGGTCCCTTCTAACCCTGATATTCTATGATTCCAAGTATCAGGAACATTAACGTGTTAAAACTGGGGCTTGATCCTTGTCCCTTACTGTGGTTTCCTGTGTGGCCCTGGAATGGATCCATAGAACCTTCAGTCAGTGACAGCGTTGCTGAAGGTATCTCCCAGGGAGTGGAATTTTCAGCTGAGATAGAGCTGCAAGCAGTTTTACACCACAGAAACCCTCTCTGGCATAGGGGCTGTGCTGGGGGCAGGTAAGAGGTAGAGCACAGCTAGATAGCTGATACTTTGCCAGCACAACGGTCCCTGTGGGATTGTTTCAACAGCAGAATCCAGAGCACCCCTTAGGCTGCTATGAATAACATCGGGCTGTTTAGGCCTTCAGCAGCCCAAGGTGACTTAGTGCCATTTTCCCTCATCCCCACTCCTCAGCTCTGCTGAGCATCCGGTCCTAGAAGGACAAAGGCTTAGAAAAAGGCTGTGTGGTTTTGATGGCGGATGTAAAATGAGTTGGTGGGCCTCGTTCCAGTTTCTAAGATAGTATTTTTATTACAAAAACTATCACCCCCATTAGCTCCAGCTGGCAATATCTGCCTTATTGGCAAGCCCAGTAGGACACCAATGAATCAGTGAGAATAGAGACTCGCTTACCTATTCACTCCTAGAGACAATTCCTCTAGAACATGTTTGGAGCTGACTGGTGAGCTCCATTCCGTCATGATTGAGTCAATATGTAATTTGAGAAATAATTAGGGTAGCAAGAAAGAAGGAAACCACCTGCCCCCCACCTAAAAAGTGTCAGATATTCCCAGCTGGGCTTGAAACAAACCAAAAGCAAAGACAGCTCTTAAAAGTGCTCTTCTAGGGCCAGACTGCAATACCCTTACTTTCACTGAGATTTGAGAAGTATCTTTCTTCATGAACAGCCCATTGATTTCAATGGGACTACTTGAGAAGAGCTACTACTAAGCATGAGGAAGAGTATTAGTATTAGAGTATTAGAATCTACCCTGTAGAGGTTTGTAGAGATATACAAAGCACAAAGTGGTCTTTTGCGAGTGATGTTACTTGGCTGCAAAATGGGATGCCTTGTTTTCTCATTTATACCAGTGTAACTGCTCTGACTTCAGTGGAGTTACTCCTGAGCTACACTCACATGGCTTGCTTCTATAAGGCATGTTGCAAATTCTTTCCCATGGCTCTTTAAACATAAATGGACTTAGGTCCTACCTGGGGCCCTATGTCTTAGCGCAATGACCTTCCATCAGCTGCCTCCAGCTTCATGTCCTTTGTCTTCTATAATCTTTATACACCTGCCTCAGGCCTACTTTAAATTCTTTCCTTTTTATCCATCTGCAGGAAGAAAAATCTTGTCATGCCATAATTAATTTAGCCATGGAATGGCCCAGCAGGCAAGGGCTTGGAGGCATAAATTAAAACGAAATGAGCAATTATAAACAAAACACAAAAACAAATTCCCAAGACCCTAGGCTGGTGCCATGTGAGAAGAAAGGAGATACTGTCCTGGGAGTAGTGGAACAGGAATAATAGAAATAATGCATGATGGGGCAAACAGTTTGCACTTCTTCCCATAACAATATCATGTTTGTTGAAATGCAGCTTCCAGAGATTTGTATAAAAGTGTTGGAGGGAATTTCTGTTAGAGTCTTCGTCAATAGGCAAAGGCATCTAACTGGAAGCAATAGCAAATGCCACCATGAGCTTGTTTCTGTACCTTTTGTGAGGTTCCATTTGGACAACAGGTCCTCAGTGAGAGAACTGGTCATCCCAAGAAAGTAGGTTTTATTCTAAAGCCATCTGATATGGGGATCATACAATGTAGTAGATGTACTTTGTGTGATTAAAAGACTGATGAGGGTTGCCTGGTATCATTTTAATCTTGTTTTTGACCTTTATAAATGTTAGTGTTTTGAAAGAAATAATCAGGAATTCGCTTTTATTTTGCCACAGTCAGCTATTTTTCCAACAGAGAGGAAGGTGTGTTTGCAGTTGAATAGCTGGATTGAAGTTATGATAGTTTGTTTTTCTAAAGGGTCTCTTTTTGAAATGGAACCTCATTGACTATCAAATTGTTGTTTTTGTTTTGATGTTCTACTAAAACATTCCCGCAGTGGAACAATGGAACCTTAAACCAGTGCTATACAATAGCAGTCATGTTTCATGATTGGTTCAGATTTTGAATGGCTGAAAATGGTTTAATTTCCTCAAATTTTCAGTAAATCGGTGTATGGTAAGGCGGATTGAAAATTTCTATCAAATTTTTTTTGACAGAAAATTGGGGTTTTGACTAAATGAAAATGTTAATGGAAGTGTATGCTTTCCTCAAAAAAAAGTTTGACTTGTAACTGGAAACCCAAGAATTTTCAACTGGCCAAAATTCAATTTTTGGTGGTTTACATTTTTTTTTTTTAACCAAAAGTCAACATATTCTGTGGGAAAAAAACCCCTCTGATGAGCTCTAATGGGCCTCAATATAAATCACATCCTAACACAACTTTGATATGAGGCTGAATTGCAATCTGTGCCAAAACTAGGTGTCTTTTCACATAATCAGTATCTGAGGCCAGGTTTTGGGAGACTTCAGTCAGGGTTTTTGCTGTGTCCAATCACACAGCATCTTGCCTTGCCACTTGCTATCCAGGAGTTAGTTGACCCCTATTCTCAGACAGACACCAGATCAGGATCCCACTTCAACCAGTTTTGTGAGGATGTGGCCCATCCTAGCCTCAAATTGGTAAGATACCTTCTTAAATGCTTGTGGTGCTGACATATTTATGGGGAAATATCCATTCTGTAACAGAGGGATTTGTCTCATTGTTCCAATGTCTTCGTATATTTTTAGCTGTCATTAATGCTGCTTTAATTCCAGATTGTAGAGAAAGCTCCAGATATCACTTCTGTGTTGTTTAATGCACAGAGGTACCGGGATTGCCATGAATCCTACCCTATAATCTCTTTTATAGCACTGAGTATTTTCTCCCAAATTTCATAGATAATTTCATGCTACTAGGTGCATTTTTGCACCTCTAGCATGATCTTTTTCTAATGCAGACAGAAAGAAGGAGTCAGAATAGCAGAAAACACATTAGAATAGAATGCTCTGATAAAGGGAGTTCAACTGGGGTGAGTGATACCCCTTGGAGCAGTCTTCAGATGAAATGTGGACTATGCATTGGTTAAAAAGGTACTTGATTTTCATGTTAGGCTAATATTGCTCAGAATGAAGAATCACTTTAAAGCTAGTAAAAACAGTAGCTGCATCAGGTTTGGTTTTTGACTGCCTAGAAATGTTGGAAGATCCAAAGGTCAGATTCTAATGTGTTGAAGTCAATTGTAAAACTCCCACTGACCTCAGTGATGCAGAATCAAGCCCTAAGGTTTTGGCATGTTAGGATGCAACATATGTTAGCAACACAAAGGTGTAATGTAAAATTAGTCCAAAAAAAGGCACTCTGGGTGAAAACTTTGCTCCCCTGAAGTCAATGGGAGTTTTGCCTTTGCTTCAATGGGACCAGGATTTCACCCTTCATCTTCCCAGTACAATAGATTGTGGTAGCTAAAGACCATTCCAGTATCTTGAGCCTATCAGGAATGGCCTTCTAGTAGGAGTGTGAACAAGGACTCTTGAGAGAGAAGTATTGCATGACACTATCAATAATAGGGGGTTTCTTTTGATAGGAGAATGTACAGTCAAATCTATGTTGCTTTCTCCCTCAAAGTGTTGGAATATCATTCAATCAAGTATAATCATGATAAATTGTTAAGCATTTGTAAAGCACTGTAAATATTCAGTGTACTTTGAAAAACATAGGATACGATGTGGGGCCCATTCCTGCTCCCACTGGAGTTAATGGCAAAGCTCCCATTAATTTCAGAAGGATCAGGATTGAGCCCATGGTCTCAGCTCGGGAGATTTGACCTTTGAACACTGGGTAGGGTTTGGTGAGATTGTTGCAGGAGGGATCTGATTAGGAATGATTCACAGAAAAATGAATTTAGAGGATGAGAGAAGGCATTTGCTGCCTAATGTCTGGGCAATCCACGTCTCCTGTAAGATCTGTAAAGAAGGGGAACTTAGTCCAGATGGGAACTCTGTTACTCTTACCTGAGAACTTTATGCACATTACAGAGCTACATCTATAGGTGTAAAGAATATGAGACTTTTGGCTATTGCACTAAATGTGCATGACATGAAAGGAAGGATACAAATGGGACTGGGAAAGATGACCAATTAAGAGCCATGCTAAATTCCAAGGGTCTCATGAAAATCAATGGAGTTGCACTAGGACCAGATCAGGGTTGGGCTCTTTGTGTCCCTGGTCTGGAAAGTGCCTTTTCAAAGCTCTCTTCCCAGAAACAGTTTTTGTTGGCCTTTTGCATTATTGCTTCGCTATCTTGGGAAGGAAGAAGAATGCAAGGCTGTCTTTAGGATTTCATACAACCTTGAGGGCGTGGTCTTGGGAGTGGTAGAACATTTTTTGAATGAAGAACTTCTCCTAGAGCAGTAATAACAAGAGCAGCAGCTGCCAGGGGGCAATGAGATCATCACAAGTTATTGCACATTTTGATATTTGATATTACCAAATTTTGGAATCCTGGCACGACAATATCATTTAGTTCTGCCAGTTGTAGGATCATTCTCAATTAGTTAGAGAGAGCTTCTGAAGTTTATTTCACTTACAGCCTAATTAAATCACAAGGACTGGGAAAAGAAGCAAAAAAAACCACCGACGCAAGAGTGTAATCTAGTCCTGGAGGCAGCATGCTGCAGTAGTTGGGGCAGTGGGCAGGGAGTCAGGAGACTTGAGTTCTGTTCCCATCTTTGCCTTTGAATCTGGCCCTTGGTCACGTCACTTCACCTGTCTGTGCCTATCTTTCCTCATCTGTGAAAGGCTTCCCCTCTTTTGTGAAGTGCTTTGAGAGCTAAGAATAAAAGTGGTATGTAACTGCTGGGTGGTATGTTACTTTCTTGTTATAGTAGGCTTCAGCTTTGTTCCTTGAGTTTCTCAAAGAGTGCATCTGATTGAGCTGTTTCTTTCATGATAAAGTGTCTGGCGGTACATGTATTTCTCAAGGAATGTAATTTGAGTTTGCATGGTTTTGAACAATATTCCATTTGTAAAAATTATTCTGCTGCTGCTACTTTTTTCCTAAATAGCTCTCAGTGTCAATCAGACCAATAACAACACAATGGAGGTGAAATCACATCACACAAGGCTCACCTGATAATATTAAAATTTTCAGTCTTCATTGGATTCTTTCTTTTTACCGTTAAGTGCGGCTGCATGGCTAGTCACATTCACAGCCTTCCTTAGGGCTGGTTGAGATCACATATATTCATTCTTTATACCTCCCTTCACACCTCTGATGATATTGTCTTGTTGGTCTAAATGAATCTCTTGGCAGGATACTACCCTATGTATACAAGGGTGTTTGTATTTAGTTCCTCTTTTGTGCATGTGGGGTCATTCTGGAATCTAGATGTTTCACATACAATGTGCAGCATGGCCAACAAGCTATAGGACTGGCTTCTTAATGTTCTTGCTCTATGTTTGGCTCCTCACTCTGGTTCATAAATTCACTGGGCAATAGTCTTCCTGAGGATAAAAAAATCCAGTGACACTCAGCCTAGCAGCATGGAAGTGGGAAAGAATGGAGCTCTCCCTCCTTAGAATCCATCTGCTGGAACTTGGCCTTTTGGGCTTTAGGGGGTCATGACCAACATGAGAAATGGTAGAATGGGGCTCAGCCACTTACTACGCCTTGGGGCTTTCTGACCAGATATGTAGTTGGGTAACAATGCTCTTTAAAGAGCATTAATTCCCCTGTGTTCTCTCCACAAAGGCTACTCTGCAGCCACAAGGGGAGGGTGCAGCAGGAAGGTGGTGAAGCAGGGTGGCTATGTGAAAACATATGTAGATCTCATGAGTTCTGCTGCTTTGGGGCTCTGGTGGGCCAGTAAGTTGGACATTTTGCAAGTTGAAACTTAACTTCTTATTTGGGAAAAGCCAGCCAAGAGGAGAATATGACCTATTACTATATACACAATGTACTGCTACATAATGTGATGGACATTTTGTCATCCTTATCATCCCATTTCCATCTTTGCAGCAGTTGTGAACCTCACTTTCTGGTACATTTTCATGCTTTTACTAAGCAATCAGCCAATTAATGTTTTTAATTCTTCACTCCACTGGCTCAGGGTTGAGTCCTGGATGGAACGCAGGGTTCTTCTGTTAACTATACAAATTAGATTCAGGGATAAAAATTCAAAACACTCAGCTGTTGTCTTGGGAAGGGAGGGATCTTTCCTGAAAGCAGCAATGAAACAAAAGCAATATCCTTCCAGAGGGAAGTGGACTAGCCGTACATACAAAGAGAACAGAAATTCCACAAAAGGAAATACGGCCTCTCCCTCCTCTGACCTGACTAAAACATCCATATGTGATCAAATTCAGTCAGCCCCAAGTAAAAATGCCAATGGACCTACTGATTTGGGTAGATTGTAACATATGATAAAATACACCAGAATTTTAAACTGAAATCCAGGATACAAACCAAACACTCACCAAAAAAATCAATGAATTATCAGTACCAATATTCAGAAATCTGCATTATACATTGATCAAAACTGTTAACAAACTTGATTTTTGAACCACCAGGAGAAAAGAAAAACCTAGATGTTAAGAGTAACAAGAAGGGTTTCTTCAGGTATGTTGGCAACAAGAAGAAAGTCAAGGAAAGTGTGGGCCCCTTACTGAATGAGGGAGGCAACCTAGTGACAGAGGATGTGGAAAAAGCTAATGTACTCAATGCTTTTTTTGCCTCTGTCTTCACGAACAAGGTCAGCTCCCAGACTACTGCACTGGGCAGCACAGCAAGGGGAGGAGGTGACCAGCCCTCTGTGGAGAAAGAAGTGGTTCGGGACTATTTAGAAAAGCTGGACATGCACAAGTCCATGGGGCCAGATGCGTTGCATCCGAGACTGCTAAAGGAGTTGGCGGATGTGATTGCAGAGCCATTGTCCATTATCTTTGAAAATTCATGGCAATCCGGGGAAGTCCCGGACGACTGGAAAAAGGCTAATGTAGTGCCCATCTTTAAAAAAGGGAAGAAGGAGGATCCTGGGAAATACAGGCCAGTCAGCCTCACCTCAGTCCCCAGAAAAATCATGGAGCAGGTCCTCAAGGAATCAATTCTGAAGCACTTAGATGAGAGGAAAGTGATCAGGAACAGTCAGCATGGATTCACCAAGGGCAAGTCATGCCTGACTAATTTAATTGCCTTCTATGATAAGATAACTGGTTCTGTGGATGAAGGGAAAGCAGTGGACATGGTGTTCCTTGACTCTAGCAAAGGTTTTGACACTGCCTCCCACAGTATTCTTGTCAGCAAATTAAGGAAGTATGGGCTGGATGAATGCACTATAAGGTGGGTAGAAAATTGGCTAGTTTGTCGGGCTCAACGGGTAGTGA
Organism: Chelonia mydas; assembly: GCF_015237465.2. Classification (NCBI taxonomy): domain Eukaryota; kingdom Metazoa; phylum Chordata; order Testudines; family Cheloniidae; genus Chelonia; species Chelonia mydas. The sequence goes on along the minus strand of NC_057853.1, from coordinate 17,616,046 downwards.
TCAATGGCTCCATGTCTAGTTGGCAGCCAGTATCAAGCGGAGTGCCCCAAAGGTCGGTCCTGGGGCTGGTTTTGTTCAATATCTTCATTAATGATCTGGAGAATGGTGTGGATTGCACCCTCAGCAAGTTTGCAGACGACACTAAACTGGGAGGAGTGGTAGATACGCTGGAGGGTAGGGATAGGATACAGAGGGACCTAGACAAATTGGAGGATTGGGCCAAAAGAAATCTGATGAGGTTCAACAAGGACAAGTGCAGAGTCCTGCACTTAGGACGGAAGAATCCAATGCACCGCTACAGACTAGGGACCGAATGGCTCGGCAGCAGTTCTGCAGAAAAGGACCTAGGGGTTACAGTGAACGAGAAGCTGGATATGAATCAACAGTGTGCCCTTGTTGCCAAGAAGGCCAATGGCATTTTGGGATGTATAAGTAGGGGCATTGCCAGCAGATCGAGGGACGTGATCGTTCCCCTCTGTTCAACATTGGTGAGGCCTCATCTGGAGTACTGTGTCCAGTTTTGGGCCCCACACTACAAGAAGGATGTGGAAAAATTGGAAAGAGTCCAGCGGAGGGCAACAAAAATGATTAGGGGTCTGGAACACATGACTTACGAGGAGAGGCTGAGGGAACTGGGATTGTTTAGTCTACGGAAGAGAAGAATGAGGGGGGATTTAATAGCTGCTTTCAACTACCTGAAAGGTGGTTCCAAAGAGGATGGATCTAGACTATTCTCAGTGGTAGTGGATGACAGGACAAGGAGTAATGGTCTCAGGTTGCAGTGGGGGAGATTTAGGTTGGATATTAGGAAAAACTTTTTCACTAGGAGGGTGGTGAAACACTGGAATGCGTTACCTAGGGAGGTGGTGGAATCTCCTTCCTTAGAAGTTTTTAAGGTCAGGCTTGACAAAGCCCTGGCTGGGATGATTTAATTGGGGATCGGTCCTGCTTTGAGCAGGGGGTTGGACTAGATGACCTCCTGAGGTCCCTTCCAACCCTGATATTCTATGATACATAAAGCAACCACAGCACGCAAATTCCTCACTAAGAAAATGTTATCAGTGCAATAAGGATATCTTGCAGGCTGAGCCATTTTACACCATCTGTTATTGCTTTTGATATTAAAGGAGAGGGAGGATGGTTCAGTGGCTGGGGACTTGAGAAACGAGAGATTTCCTGGGCAAATCACTTAGGCCCACAATTAGGCACCAAGATACCTGAGAGGATTTGGGCCTTAGGACATGTCTACACTTACCTCCGGAGCGATCTATCCAGTGAGGGTTGATTTATCGCGTCTAGTGAAGACGCGATAAAACGACCACCGAGCGCTCTCCCGTCGACTTGGGTACTCCACCAGAGTGACAGGCGCAGGCGGAGTCAGTGGGGGAGTGTCAGCAGTCGACTTACCGCAGTGAAGACACCGCGGTAAGTAGATGTAAGTACGTCGACTTCAGCTAGGTTATTCACGTAGCTGCAGTTGCGTAACTTAGATAGATTCCCCCTCCACAGTGTAGACTAGGCCTAAGTCTGTTTATGCAAAGATAGTAATAGTACTTCCACCTCACAAAGCATGTGGAGAGGACAAATACCTTGAAGACTGTGAGATGCTCAGATATCATGGTGATGGGAGCCATCTAAGTACCTAAATAGCTAAAAGGGCCACTGTAATAATGTGTCAGAGCTTAGAGCAGGTGCATTGGGGGGCGTATGGAAAAGTGGTGGAAAGCCTGATTTGTGCCTTTAGGTGTGCTGAGTGCTGCTCCAGTGCCCCTGAGAATCAGGCAAGTCTTTGACTTCTGATAAATATTATAGTAAAGAGACATTATGGAATATTAATTTGATCAGTTCCCTCTGATAGGAAGGTAGAATTTAGCCTTGACAAGAAAACTCTTTTAATTCAATGTAGCACCCCTTCTCCACCCAGTTACCTTCCTTAATGCCAATCTGCTTATAGGTTTTGATGGATAGGTCTGGGTTCTTCTGGATCACGCCACCCACTCAGCAGGGTGTATCTTTATTTTTCCCTATGAATTTATTTGGCGGTGCCTCCACCCCCGTTGCTCCTTTCTGGCAGGGTCACCAGGGCAGCTTAGGAGGAAAATTCTAACCACAGGGTAACCCCCATTTACTTGCCAGATAGTTGGAGACTCCTAAGAAATAACATAAACACATACAATATATTCAACATAGTAATTATATTAAATGGGAGACAAATATAACGTAACAGAGTAAAACACTATTCTTAGGGTCACCGGTGCCCGCGCTGATAATACCCATGACTTTCCACAGTCACGTGACCTGATGTAGCAAATGTAAGATCAGCGTCCCATTGGTACGCATACTTTGTTGGGGCCCTTGATGACCTATGACCACAATATCTACTCTACAGTGGTTTAGCAGGGTGGCTGACTGGGTTCAGTACAGCCCAAAGGACTCAAACCTGTGGAGGGACTTACCACCTTCTCCCACTCGTAATACGCAGCAGGTGATAAAATCTCCAAACTCTTACTCCCTGGCTTAAGGACACAGTTCAGGGAGTAGGGGGTCCCCAAAACGATTTCCTTGACTGACTAAAAGATGGTGCACTCACAAACTCCATGAATAATCCTCAGGTTCAGAGATGACTTTGGACTCCTCAGTCACTGCAGAGGGCAGTGCTGGTAGGGATCCTCATCAGGCAGGAATCAGGCTGCTTCTGGTTCCAGGACTTCCCCTCACCACAAAGGGGTGCAGGGTTCCAGGTGCAGATTACACAACTGTACTAAAATCCAAACTGTAGTCTCCTAGCCCAGTGTCCAGACACACTCTCAGCAGAGATCAGGCCTGGACGAGCAGGCCTAGCACAGCTGACCATGTGGCGACTGGTCTCACCTAGGGAGCTGGAGGGCTAACTCAGCCTCGCTGGGGAAGTTTCCCAGCAACACTCTACAAACTGGGAATCATCAGTGGAGAGGGAAAAGCCCAGCTGAGGGATCTTGCTTTCAGGTCCCTAGAGGCCAGTTTTCAGGGGGAACCGTGCATGCAGGCCTGGGACTCTCCAGCAACCCACACAGCCAGTCCTGCCCTTGGCCTAGCTGGCTCCAGACTGACTCAAAAAATGACTTCTCCCCTTTCCTGAGCTCCCTGGCAGGGCCTCTCACTCCCTATTGGTTGCCGGGCAGACTCTGAGTTTGCCTTGGCTCCCTCTCCCTACCAGGGACAGCGTGCCTCTCCCTGAGCTGCCAGCAGACAGAGCCCTAGGAGTCTAGGTAATCTCCTGGGGGGTTACACGAACATTAAGATTTCTGCTACATCTCTGCCTACAAGGATAGTCTGCAGATGCTAGATGCAAAGCTGCATGGCTGAGGGCTAATATATATATTTGAATTTTGATTTACTACCATTGCTGGTAGATTTTTGTGCATTTACTGTCCTCTAAAATGTTATCAATGCACCATTGCTTCCAAAACTATGCCTGGGCCAAGTCCTGCAGTCTTTACAAAGCACCTGCTCAAGCGAAAAAAAAATCCCTATTGCAGTAAAGAATGACAGCAGCCAATGTCGGTAATGAGTGTGGGACGGCTGGTTTGTTCGTACTCTATTATCTGATGGTAATGCCCTTTTGGAAGGTGGGCAGCACATTAGTTATATAAAGGAAGCATTGTACTCTGAGGAATATCATGTGTAGGAGGCAGTTTAAGCCAAAAGGGAAATTTTTGATGCTGGCATCATAATGAAACATTCGTGCTGAACACAACGTGTCACTATCAGATTAGCCACCTCTCTGCTTGCTAATCACAATGCAGCACTGCCAGTGAGGTAATCACTCAATTCATTTTAGCACAATTGGAATGTACAGATGATATTTGACCCAAGCCTGTCCCTTGTCTGCACCTGCAATCATTACATGTGCAAGGTGTACAATTAATTACACATTCTACCATGGAAATAAGAAATGTTTCTAATTAAGTTTCTAATCAGTTTGATCCCTTCTAACCTTTCAAAGCTGACACATAATTCTGGCTTTTGCTTAACTTGCTTTAGAATGTTTGAGCCACAGTGAGGAGAAAAAGTAACAAAGAATGTAAACTTATTGTTTATTATTTGTATTCCTATAACAGCCAGGAACCCTAATCATGGCCGAGGACCACACTGTGTTAGGTGCTGTACAAACACAGGAAAAAAAAGACTGTTCCTGCCCGAAAAGCTGACATTATACTCATTGGTCCATATTCCCAACCGGTGCAAGTTCATGCAGCTTCACTGATTTCAAGCTGTAAGTCTGATACTTACTTTATTGTATTAGTTCCATAATAAAATTGTTTTTTTGTTGTGATGGAAATGGTTCTATCAAGCAAGCCCAACTTCCTATTTTGGAGCTGCTTTTCCTACCATACAACTTGCTTGACACTAAAACCCTTTAAGACATTCACATCACTAATAGATTTAAATACATTTTGTTTTCTTTGTCTTCTCCTCCCAATTCAAGTTTTTAATGGGCCTTATTGTTCAATGCTGCTGAAATTCTGCTGTCTATGCTACACAACTGGCTTGCAGCCGACGAAGTGAGCTGTAGCTCACGAAAGCTTATGCTCTAATAAATTTGTTAGTCTCTAAGGTACCACAAGTCCTCCTTTTCTTTTTGCGGATACAGACTAACACGGCTGCTATTCTGAAAACTGACTTAGTGAAGTTTCAAAAATGCTCTTTTTGCTAATAGTTAATCTTTCCCCTTTAAAAACAAATAGTGAGCTGGATGAATTTACCAGATATAATCACTTAATCATGGCTATGACCCCAGTGAAAATGAGCGTGCAAAGTACTGCTGTTTGTGTTGGCAGTGGTTTTAAACCAAAGGTGTGAAATGGCCAGACTGGGGTTGTAGGCCCATTGAGATCATCAGATGGAAGGTGCAGAGTGACTGCAAAGTATGCCATTTCGGTTAGTTCATGGAAATGTGTCTGTTAATGGCAAAGTGGAAAGCGCGTGGAGGTTCCAGGACCTTTACGCTAAGGCCCCTTGTCTGCTAGAGAGCAGCATTAAGGGGCTTTAAAGTATGCGAGGGGCCTTAGTGTAAATGAGAATCAGGCCCAATCTCTCTAGCCATAGTTAATTACGTTGCTCATTAGAAACTGTTTGGATCTGAACAGGAGTGTCAGGAGCCTAGATCTAACCTTGATCTCTTTCATTCAGAGGTGCTGCTATGTAGTGAGACAGTTTTGCCACGTTCGCCATTTGGATACATTCGCTACTAGCACATTTATTTGTACAAGTGTCAAGAAAGGAAACTCAGCAATTTTATGCAGCTGCCTCTGTGACTTTGATGCTCTGGTTCTCCATGAGGTATCTCTCTTATCCACCATCACTGTTTAAGCCCCTGGTTTCTTTGTTTCATGGCTGACTGGGCATTCTGCATCCAGTTAGCCATATAAAGCCATTGTCAGGAGAATGTATACAGTGCAGTTTGTTCCTTGTTTGCCTGTTTGCATTTGATGCTCTTAATTAATTAATGAGCTGGCTAGTTTGTCTTTACCTCTGTAATGGATGACAAATTACAGCTTCATTTTCTGCTTCACTGGTTCGTTCTGCTTTTGCTTGTTTTGTCTTGGTTTTCATCTATGACAGAAACATTATCTGCTTGACTATTTTACAAGCAAGGTGTCAGATTCATCCCTGGTATAATCCCACTGAAGTCAGCATTGAATTTGATTGGCCCAATGGCTTTTCTCTTTAAATAAAAAAAATTGTATACAGCTAGAGTTTGACTCTCCATTGCCTTGAATCTTGCGTCATTGTTTACATCTGCACAAAGTGAATGTAGAATAATCACTATAAAAAGGATTTGACTCTCACTTTGGACTCACTTTACATAGATGTAAATGACCTCCATGAGGTGCAAAGCACTGAGAAGCAGGCCCCTTGCTGGATTTTTTTATTATTATGCCTACACATTTTATATCTTGGATTTTGTTTTTTTGGATAATTGACGTACCTGAGAACAAATAATTTGAGGTTTTATGAAGGACAGCGTGGCTGAGAGATTACTATTACATGGCACAGTCTGTTTCAAGAAGAACAGATACTGGACCAGATTCTTAGCTGGTGTAAATCAACCTGGCTCCACTGAAATCAAAAGGACTATCCTGATTTACACCAACTCATATCTAGCCCATTGTCGTCTTGATATTTTTGAATAATGCTTGCCTAGTGTCAACAATTCTTTTTGTCTAGAAGTGTTTGAGAAGTAGAGTTATATTTTGAGATTCCCTTTCCTTCTAAAACTGTGATGTAGATTTCTATGTTTTTAAATCTTTTCCAATTGCCTGGATGAACTGTCTATTCAGATCTAATAATCTCCTTTAGCAGGATATGCAATGGAATTTTTCCACTTTGACAAATCCAGTCTAATTTGGTTAAATGAAGGTCAGCTTTAAAACAGAGAGAGAGACCAAGGTATATGAAAATGTAAGTACAGAGAGATCAGAACATACAGTCCTATGAAGTGGAAAGAAATTCTTAACAGCTGTAACAAAGCATTGTGCAGCAGCAGGCACATCTTTTAATCTAATCTCACCCATTACAGGATTTTCAGATCTGTTTCAGTTGAGTGATTGTTCTCAGGGTCTTATTTACACAAGTGATTTCGCGCAAAAAACCCAAAACCAAAAACACAACCAAACCCTCCCACTCCATGTCTCCCAAAATACAAATAAAACCCAGATCAAACTTCTGTAGTTTCACGGGAACAAGACAGAATTATTTCTGATGAGAGAAGTAACCCCATCAAAAATATCCTGTTGGGCTGCTAAGAGTGAAAAGAGAATAATTAAAAAGCAGAAGGTTTAAACACAAATGTTTAAAGTGTCATGCCAAGATCAAGCCTGTCAGAGTTCACGAGGGAGAGATCAAAGAGAGTAAATTTTCTTATTTTGTAATGTGAAATAATGTAATAAAAAGACACAGGAATGGTGGGATGGGGGGACTGATACAAGACAAATGAGTTATGAAGACAGTGTACTGCAAAGTGTAATCCATTTACTTCTCAAAGACAGACTCTCAGTGATTCACCATGGAAGGATATTTAGGGAGTATTTTGTGTTGGGATGTGGGGGACAATCTCTTTTGTTATCTTTTGATCTACTTTAACCCAAGTGAGTGGGTGTTACAAGCGCCCAATCCCCAAGAGATATGAGTCTGTTGCAGCCCTAACTCAAGAGATTTAGTTCATCTTGTAGTAATTCCCACCTTTAGCTCGGAAGGGCAGTGGTTCAATACCCAATACGCTGGCAAAGATGGTAACTATCACACCTGCCTAGCACCTCAGTTTTGGGCTAGTGCTTTTATAAATCCAAATAAATTATTAAAATAAAATAGAGAGGCTATACCAATATTAGATCTGCCAGGGTGCTCAAATAAGAATGAAATATTGATTGTTGAGTGTAAGCCCTCGTCTACACTAGGAGTTGAGGTTGAATTTAGCAGCGTTAAATTGATTTAACCCTGCACCCATCCACACGATGAAGCCCTTTTTTTCGACTTAAAGGGCTCTTAACATCAATTTCCTTACTCCACCCCTGACAAGGGGATTAGCGCTGAAATCGGCCTTGCTGGGTCGAATTTGGTGTACTGTGGACACAATTAGATGGTATTGGCCTCCGGGAGCTATCCCAGAGTGCTCCATTGTGACTGCTCTGGACAGGACTCTCAACTCAGATGCACTGGCCAGGTAGACAAGAAAAGGCCCTTGAACTTTTGAATTTCAATTTCCTGTTTGGCCAGCATGGCAAGCTGCAGGTGACCATGCAGAGCTCATCAGCAGAGGTGACCATGAGGGAGTCCCAGAATTGCAAAAGAGCTCCAGCATGGACCAAATGGGAGGTACGGGATCTGATAGCTGTATGGGGAGAGGAATCTGTGCTATCAGAACTACGTTCTAGTTTTCGAAATGCCAAAACATTTGTCAAAATCTCCCAGGGCATGAAGCACAGAGGCCATAACAGGGACCTGAAGCAGTGCTGCATGAAACTTAAGGAGCTGAGGCAAGCCTACCAGAAAACCAGAGAGGCGAACGGCTGCTCCGGGTCAGAGCCCAAAACATGCCGCTTCTATGATGAGCTGCATGCAGTTTTAGGGGGTTCAGCCACCACTACCCCAGCCGTGTTGTTTGACTCCTTCAATGGAGATGGAGGCAACACGGAAGCAGATTTTGGGGACGAGGAAGATGATGATGATGAGGTTGTAGATAGCTCACAGCAAGCAAGTGGAGAAACCGGTTTTCCCGACAGCCAGGAACTGTTTCTCACCCTGGACCTGGAGCCAGTACCCCCCGAACCCACCCAAGGCTGCCTCCCAGACCCGCCAGGTGGAGAAGGGACCTTTGGTGAGTGTACCTTTTAAAATACTATACATGGTTTCAAAGCAAGCATGTTTAATGATTAATTTGCCCTGACATTCGCGGCTCTCCTGGATGTACTCCCAAAGCCTTTGCAAAAGGTTTCTGGGGAGGGCAGCCTTATTCCATCCACCATGGTAGGACACTTTACCACTCCAGGCCAGTAGCACGTACTTGGGAATCACTGTAGAACAAAGCATTGCAGTGTATGTTTGCTGGTGTTCAAACAACATCCGTTCTTTATCTCTCTGTGTTATCCTCAGGAGAGTGAGATATCATTCATGGTCACCTGGTTGAAATAGGGTGCTTTTCTTAAGGGGACATTCAGAGGTGCCCATTCCTGCTGGGCTGTTTGCCTGTGGCTGAACAGAAATGTTCCCCGCTGTTAGCCATGGGGAGGGTTGAGGGGCTAGCCACATGGTGGGGGGAGGCAAAATGCGACCTTGGAACGAAAGCACATGTGCTATGTATGTAATGTTAACAGCAAGGTTTACTGTGAAAGAGTGTACCCATTGCTCTATAAAATGTGTCTTTTTAAATACCACTGTCCCTTTTTTTCCGTCCACCAGCTGCATGTGTCTCAAGGATCACAGGATCTTCTCCTTCCCAGACACTAGCGAAGATTAGAAGGCGAAAAAAACGCACTCGTGATGAAATGTTCTCTAACCTCATGCTATCCTCCCACACGGACAGAGCACAGACGAATGCATGGAGGCAGACAATGTCAGAGTGCAGGAAAGCACAAAATGACCGGGAGGAGAGGTGGTGAGCTGAAGAGAGTAAGTTCTGGGTTGAAGAGAGGGCTGAAGCTGAAAGATGGCGGCAGCGTGATGAGAGGAGGCAGGGTTCAATGCTGAGGCTGCTGGAGGATCAAACTAATATGCTCCAGCATATGGTTGAGCTGCAGGAAAAGCAGCAGGAGCACAGACTGCCGCTACAGCCCCTGTGTAACCAACCGCCCTCCTCCCCAAGTTCCATAGCCTCCTCACCCAGATGCCCAAGAACGCAGTGGGGGGCCTCCGGCCACCCAGCCACTCCACCCCAGAGGATTGCCCAAGCAACAGAAGGCTGGCATTCAACAAGTTTTAAAGTTTTAAAATTTTAAAGTGCTGTGTGGTCTTGTCCTTCCCTCCTCCACCACCCCTCCTGGTGCTTCTCTCCTCCACCACCCCTCCTGGACAACCTTGGTAGTTATCCTCCTATTTGTGTGATGAATGAATAAAGAATGCATGAATGTGAAGCAACAATGACTTTATTGCCCCGGCAAGTGGTGATCGAAGGGAGGAGGGGAGGGTGGTTAGCTTCCAGGGAAGTAGAGTGAACTAAGGGGCGGGGGGTTTCATCAAGGAGAAACAAACAGAACTTTCACACCGTAGCCTGTCCAGTCATGAAACTGGTTTTCAAAGCTTCTCTGATGCGCACCGCGATCTCCTGTGCTCTTCTAACCGCCTTGGTGTCTGGCTGCGCGTAACCAGCAGCCAGGCGATTTGCCTCAACCTCCCACCCCGCCATAAATGTCTCCCCCTTACTCTCACAGATATTGTGGAGCGCACAGCAAGCAGTTATAACAGTGGGAATATTGGTTTCACTGAGGTCTAAACGAGTCATTAAACTACGCCAGCGCACTTTTAAACATCCAAATGCACATTCTACCACCATTCTGCACTTGCTCAGCCTGTAGTTGAACAGCTCCTGTCTACTGTCCAGACTGCCTGTGTATGGCTTCATGAGCCATGACATTAAGGGGTAGGTTGGGTCCCAAAGGATAACTATAGGCATTTCAACATCCCCAACAGTAATTTTCTGGTCTGGGAATAAAGTCCCTTCCTGCAGCTTTTGAAACAGACCAGAGTTCCTGAAGATGCGAGCGTCATGTACCTTTCCCGGCCATCCCACGTTGATATTGGAGAAACGTCCCTTGTGATCCACCAGTGCTTGCAGAACTATTGAAAAGTACCCCTTGCGGTTTATGTACTCTCTGGCTTGGTGCTCCGGTGCCAAGATAGGGATATGGGTTCTGTCTATGGCCCCACCACAATTAGGGAATCCCATTGCAGCAAAGCCATCCACTATGACCTGCACATTTCCCAGGGTCACTACCCTTGATAGCAGCAGCTCAGTGATTGCGTTGGCTACTGGGATCACCACAGTAGATTTACCCACTCCAAATTGAGTCCCAACTGACCGGTAGCTGTCTGGCATTGCAAGCTTCCACAGGGCTACTGCCACTCACTTCTCAACTTTGCGGGCTGCTCTCATATTGGTATTCTTGCGCCTCAGGGCAGGGGAAAGCAAGACACAAAGTTCCATGAAAGTGCCCTTACGCATGTGAAAGTTTCGCAGCCACTGGGAATCATCCCAGACCTGCAACACTATGCGGTCCCACCAGTCTGTGCTTGTTTCCCGAGCCCAGAATCGGCGTTCCACTGCATGAACCTGCCCCATTTGCACCATGATGTCCAAATTGCCAGGGCCCGTGCTTTGAGAGACATCTGTGTCCATGTCCTCATCTCTGTTGTGATCGCGCTGTCGTCGCCTCCTTGCCTGCTTTTGCAAGTTCTGTACATACTGCAGGATAATGCATGAGGTGTTTACAATGCTCACAACAGCAGCGGTGAGCTGAGCAGGCTCCATGTTTGCCATGGTATGTCGTCTGCAGGAGAGCAGAGTTGCAGCGGAAGCGGTGGATGACGATGGATGCCACGAGAATAGATATTTATACAGAATGACAGGAGGACCTGCGAGGTGGATTCATGGCACCAGGAGAGCAGAGTTGCAGTGGATGACGACAATGGTTAGCAGTCCTACTGCACCGTCTGCTGACAGCAGTATGGCATCTGCACAGAAAAAAGGCGCAAAACGATTGTCTGCCATTGCTTTCACGGAGGGAGGGGCAACTGATGACATGTACCCAAAACCACCCGAGACAATGTTTTTCCTCCATCAGGCATTGGGAGCTTAACCCAGAATTCCAATGGGAAACGGAGACTGTGGGAACTGTGGGATAGCTACCCACAGTGCAACGCTCCGAAAGTCGATGCTAGCCTCAGTACTGTGGACGCACTCCGCCGACTTAATGTGCTTAGTGGGGACACACACAATCAACTGTATAAAGTCGCTTCCTAAAAATCAACTTCTATGAATTCGACCTAATTTCATAGTGTAGACATACCTTTAGTGCTTGATGCAATCAAATATTATCCCACCAGTAGTATCCAAAGGGGATGATAGCTTTGATTAAGTCTGAGCAGTGGATGCTGGGATCTGTAGTCTCTACGGGCCACATTAAAATAAACATAGCCATTATGCTGCATTTTCTGGCAAGTCACTAATGCAGCCTTCAAATGGGAAAAGTCTAGCAACTACTCATTTAACCAAATAGTAAGACAAATATGGTGTGTAAAATGTGTATGTAAGTTGTCTGAAGCAAAATTATTTACAAAATTTAGGAAAAATTGCAGTCTTTCAGAAAATTCAATTTACAAATGTTTGCAAAGTTCTTTTAACCCTGTATATTCAGTACATTGTGTGGGTATGACCCCATGCATGTGCTTTTTTACATTGTGTGTTACATGTTTGGTGGTGTAGGTTATAAATAAAGAGATGTGGCATCTATGCACTGGACTCCATTGATTAATGTATTCAGACCAATGTCATGGAAAAGTGAAGCAGATCTGTCTTGCTCAATACATCTGTGGTCTCAGCTTCTTTGAGTACTATGGAAACTGCTTTGTAAAGAAGAACTTCTCAGAAGGACCGAGCATCGTACCTCTAGATTGCTCCACAAAGGTATATAGAGTAAATATGATCTTGATTACCATTGCATATTAAGCTATTTAGCCCTAATCCATAGCCAGTTTAAGGTTACGTGGTCATCAGTTGCTCACCACAAGACTCATGGCATAAACCCAACCATCAAGCAGTCAGCCCAGTGTCAGCGTGCTTGGTCACAGCCTGGAAACTTCCATTATGCCTCACGCCATTGACTGTAGGAAACTGGCTGTGGGAATATATGTGAGTGAGTGTGTTCCCATGTCAAGTTAACCTCAGGGTAGGTATGTAGGCAGGCAATGTGATCTCATTATACTTATTTTGGTTGCTAGTGCTTGCTGTTGACGAATGACCGTGCTGGGCAACGGAAATAAATATGATTCAGTTATATTAAAGCACAATAAAAAATAAACAAGGGCAAAGCCATTAAAAATCCCCTGGGAGCGTGAAACTGAAATCTGTTCTTGTACCACAAAATAATTTCCCCCTCCCCCACATCATGTTCACAGACTGGTTTGTTATTGTAGGGTTGCTCACAGATGCTAGGCTGAATAACACATGATAGAACATGGCATGGGCTTGCAAACAGGTGACCTGGTCCAAAACCTATTAAAGTCCATGGGCATTTCTTTCATTGATTTCAATGGGCTTTGGCTGAGGCCCAGTGATGGGCAACATTGGAGCGAGGCAGGCTGCCATGGAGCCTGGGGAGTTGAGCAGTCTGTTTGCCCGCCTTCCAGGCAGGAAGCTGGCAAGCTAAACAATTCCCTTTCATTTCCCCCCAAATGGCATTTTTCTGTCCTTTTCCTTCTTGTGAAAAATGTGGAGATTTTGGGTTTTCATTCTGATCTGTAAAGGACTTCTCCCCCCTCCCAAATCTTGACACTGTTTGCAGAAGGAAAATCCTGTTCATTCACAGCTCAGCTCCTGAGCACCGTAAGGCTCTTGCCACTATCGCTGATGTTCCATGCCAGGGGTTAATTCCTAAAGCCCTTTTGGGTATTCCTGTTGAAAGCAATGGAGCTTCACTTTATAAAGGATGTCAGGATTTAGCCCTCAGTCTTCTGCATACCTGAAATCCAGTGGAGTGATCCAGATCCTCATCTCCTCTAAATAAGTGCAACTTCATTGACTTGAGCGGAGCTATGCTAATTTACAGCAGCTGAAGTTCTGGCCCTTGGAATCTCATCCATAGGTCTCTATTTGCTGGCATTTGGTTAGAAACCCAGAGGTGCATTTTTGACACACTGTGTGGGAGTTTTTAGTGGCAGCCAGATGGCTAAAACTCCACGCAATGCTTGGAAAACGTATCTCTTGGGTATTGACCTAATGCCAGAAAATGCAGAGTTATGGCCAACACTCCATATGTAGAAGGGCAGTGGATGTTGTTTAGACTTCTGCAATGGCACAGTCAGGAGGCAAAACCATGTGTGTTAAGGATGATATTTCAGACTTCAAATGGAATAGGATTTCTTTGAAGGAAGTCTTTTGAACCATGTAAAGCTATGAAAACAACGAGGATTCCGGTGGCACCTTAAAGACTAACATTTATTGAGGCATAAGCTTTTGTGGGTAAAACCCCCCACTTCTTATTCACCTGATGTGAAGAAGTCTGAATTTCTCAAAGGCAGACATTCAAAGTTAAAGTGAAGTTTCCCTTGATAAGAAAATAAATACTAATTTTCAAAAAGTTCTTGATATATGAAACTTGCTTGTCCACGTCTTTTTTCAGCTGAGACATACTTGTTCCTATATTCAACCCAATCTGCCCTTCCTCTTTTATCTGTTTGCAAGACAATGAGATTCTTCCTAATCTGTTTTTTCCAAAGCAAATGCTCCAATGATATATTTTCCAAAACAAAATCTATGCTATTCCAACATAAAAGCTATGCCCAATATGAACAACCCTACATTAACAAGCCAGTATGTGTGTTGATAGAAAGAAAATCTTTGCTATGCAAACAGATTTACATTTTATTCTTCCAGCATGTTGTTTGGTTATTCTGTTCCAATAATATTTTCTATGAAATATGGGCAATTGGGCATCTACCTGGGACCAGATGATCCCATAATATTATTACCAATATTTTTCAACCCATAACTTTTAAAATATATTTTAAATCTTTTAATACTTAAGCTCAGTACAGTGTTACTGCTTAGCTGAAAATGGAATGTAGGTTGATGCGATAATTTAAAATAACTATTTTGTACCAAATACTTCTATGTATTACTTATGTTACCGGGTAGCTCTTAGCATAAATGCAATACATTTGTACCACATACATACTTACACTGGTTGATATACAGATAAGTATATCTACTGTAAAGTATATCAGGTAGGTAGGTAGGTAGATAGATCTCCTTCCTAACTATGCACTTTGGAGCACTTATGTGTTTGTGTTAGGTGCTGTACAATAGGGTGTGTGACTGTGGCTCCTAGGTGCTACAATAATACAAATAAAAATAAGTAATATCTACCATTTGATATATAACAGCCATATAGACTTCTAGCAACAATAGCTAAACATTGATGAATTTCTCTATAATTATTCTTTTTGCAGGGCCCTATTAAAAGCCCACTGAAGTTATCTGGAACCTCTCCATTTACTTGAATGGCCTTTGAGTCAGCTATATGAATTATTTTCATGGAGAGCTGTGTGCATTGGAGTGTGTGTGTGTGTATGTATATTCCAATGTGAATGCTTAGCTTTTTGCAGACTCACTGAAAACGGAGGGATGTCGGGGCTAGGAAAAGATTCCAAGAAAAAGTGATTTCCCAGAAAAAGCCAGCCAGATAAAACATTTTGGCTGTCTGATATCCTAGGTTGCAACCTCTGCTACTGCACATATACATATAAGGGAACACATATACAGCCATGGTCCCATCTGTAAATGAACTTGATTTGAAGTGGTAACTTTGTCAGGCCTCTTGTATCATGGGGACTGCAAAGTTGGGATTCAAGATGGTTATCAGAAAAAAAGAACTATTTGAGATCCAGCAGTGAATTAAAATGCAATTAAATTTCCTTTTTTACTTTTCTAAAATATGTTTTTGAAATAAAAATGTTTCCAACTTAATCAGATAATTTTTAAAGCTGGAAGGAGCCCAAGGTGACTCATAAACTCCATTTATTCTGGCAAGATTCTTTTCATAAAAATCTATTTTTTAAAAAGATTGAGTATCACTTGAGGTCAATAGGAGGATTGCCGAGTAAGGACTGCAAGACTGGGATGTCAGTTGCGGGATTGGAATTGCACTTGCTTACACCAGGCCAAAATTTGGTTTAAGATCCTAGGCAGAAAAGAGCACAATCAAACATAACTTTTGACTCAGTCTGTTCACAGTTAAATGTTGTTCAATGAGCTGAGATGCCCTAAAGGATAGGTGAGGATTTTTGTTATTTGCAGCAACGTCTTTTCCATCAGAGAAAATAAAAGAAAGCGACCACTAGAAACTTTTAGAGGGAGCCTTTTTATGTCATGAATCGATGCGCTTGATCATCCTTTAACTGCTGGGGCTGTGTAGACTCTGGCATTCAGCAACTGTGACAATGTCAGAATCCAATAGCCACTCTTAGCAGTGAATGTAACTTGTTCCTTGGTAAATTTCAGTCTGCATGTACCCAATCTCTTGTATCATTAATTCTGAGCACTCACAATCGGGTTCTATCTACAATTACCTAAGTCATTTTTACTGAGCTGATTTTTAATGAAATCAGCATTACATTTCATACTCTGTAATTCATGTCATAACTTTGGTGTCCTAGCCAGAACAGAATCAGCTGATGAAACTTTATATCTGCCTTTCATGCATGTATGACAGCCCCTAATTTAAAAAGCCCCAAACTTGGATTCTTTTAAAATATTAACCAAAGATCCCAAATCAAATCTGTTTGTTCTTCTATACCAAACATAAAGCGGGACTGAGCAAACATGATTAAAAATAAACTGTTTGGATTTCACCCAGCTCCAATTGTATTGTATTTACAGTTCAGGCGGGTAAACTCTCTAACAGATTCAATACCACCAGAAATAGTAGCGAAATGTGTTTTTTATGCACAGAATGTAACAAGATCCTTTTCCTTTGCACCAGTCCCTTTACTGTAGCTGGTCTCCCTTTCTTAGGCTGGCGTCAAGGTTATTGGCTGAGTGGTGAAGGGCTGATGCCTTGATATGTGCCAGCTAAATCTCCGAACAAGGAGAAATCCTATTAAATGAATTGTCTGTATGCTCTTGGTTTACATATTTCCCTCCCATCTTCATTTACTCAAAACTATGCCCCCAGTGCAATTAATTATTATGACAGCTGGCATTTGTGGAGAGAGTTTATTTTGATTGAATGTAGTGGCTGTTAGAGTTGATGGGGAATTTTCCTGTGAAACAACACTTAAGCAAAAAATGGGCGGGGCGGGAGTGAAATCATAAAAATGTCTGTGATCTCCTGCTTGTTGGGTCTTTTGCTCTTTATGCAACATGAAGAAATTGCACACAGAAACAGTGTAGTAAATATACAGTACAAACACATGGTGGACCTAGTTACTTCCATACTGCAGCTCTGATGGCTTTTCTGGTTATTCATAAACCAGGGTGAATGCCACTAGCAGATACCACCCTCTTCCTATACATGCCATCCCCCATTTTCTGGTCATTATTCAACTGCTTGTTAAAGGTGCCGGATCAACAGCAACCGTGGTGGTATTTTCTCGTGAACTGGTCTGAGGCAAACAAATAATTCCACAAAATTCCCTGAGGATCCATCACAGCTGGGTAACAGCTTGGGGATCGCTACAGACCTGCCTTGATTTTTCACATGATAAGAGTGAATATCTGGGGAAATGTCAGAAATGCAAAATCTGCTGGAGTAGCATCCCCAGGCAGAATGATGGAAGCCCCATTACTTGAGACTTTTAAAACTGGACTGGAGAAAACTCTGAAAAAATATGCTAGAGGAAACCATCCTGCATTGACTGGATGACTTGATGGGGCTTTTCCATCTTCTAATCTGAAGCACAGTATTTGTTATTAAAACAAGAGGTACGGGACTCTTCTTGCTTAAATAAATGCTGTCCCTTATTACACATCAGTCTGTGCTATTGAAGTAATACTAATTAATTGACACCTTTCCTAGAGGTGGAAAGGGGAAAAAATGTCCCTCAAATCCTGGTCAGTTTCTGTAGTCTGCTGTGACTCCTAGATTTTAAGGTCAGAAGGGACCGTTGTGATCATCTAGTCTGATCTCTTGTATATTGCAGGCCACAGAATCTCACCCACCCACTCCTGTAATTGACCCCCTAACCTCTGGCTGAGTTACTGAAGTCCTCAAATCATGATTTAAAGACTTCAAGTTACAGAGAATCCACCATTTACACTGTTTAAAACTGCAAGTGACCCATGCCCCATACTGCAGAGGAAGGTGAAACCCACCCAGGGTCTCTGCCAATCTGACCTGGGGGGAAATTCCTTCCCGACCCCAAATATGGTGATCAGTTAGACCCTGAGCAGGTGGGAAAGACCCACCAGTCAGACATGTGGGATAGAATTCGCTGTAGTAATTCAGAGCCTTTCCCATTTAGTGACTCCTTGGCACTGTCAAGTGACCATGAAGCCACCTTAAACAGTCAGCTGAGGAGTCAATGGGAGTGGTAGGAATCTCTTGGTGGCACTACTCATCCAGTACAGATCCTGGCCAGGGAGTGTAATCCGGTGAAAGGGGGAGATCAGTTGTGCAGACTATAGCAGTCAGCAACAATGCCCATCTCAGAGTCTAACAACAGAAGTCCTAGTACTGAATGTGACTGGTTCCTCCGTAAATTTCAGGCCATGCACAATCTCTGTTATCTTTAAACTCTGAGCGTCTCAAAGCATCTCTGTGCTCTGGCAATCCATGGTTACTAAACAGGGTCTGATCCCAGGGCTGAACTGCTGCAAAGTTGGGATAAAACTACCTTCACACCACTTAGCAATGGATCCTATGCCAAGTAGATCTTGGCTGACTCTGAGAATTGGGACCTTTGCATCCTCTTCCTGTTGGAAGGGGTACACTGTGTTCTTGCTACTACCCGAGAAGCGGAAAAGGGAAAAATAAACTTTCTCCTTTTAATGCCAAGACTTAATGATGAGTGAACCTCACATGTCTGGAAGTGCATTTGAGTTCTGGTAATAAACACACAAAATCTTGGATGCTGATTCAAACCATCTGAACCTTTTAGGGTCTGCGAAAAGCCTGGGATTTGCTGTAACTCTTGTGAGATGAGACTGCGGGGACCTACTTCTAGCTGGGTTGGAATGAGATCAGAATTTCTTGATGTATTTTGATACTTTCTGCTGGCTAATCTGGCTACAGATGCCCAGCAACAGAGAATTTCTTTGGCAAAAGGGAACTCTGCTTAGTGCAGGATGACTCCTCTACACCTGGGTGTAGGGGACATGCTAGAATCAGGTGAGCACAAGGAGGGGCTCCATGATGCCAGTCCTCCATTGGCATAGGATCCATTAAGTGCAATTTACAGCTGTAAGTTGCAGTGTGGTTGAGGCTGGCCCTGAGAATCAGGGAGCTGCAATCGACCCTTAACACACCTCACCCACACACCCTCATCTCTGAGCCAAGAGACAATCTTGATCAGTATCCACAGGCTGCAGAGCTGACTGGCTAAGAGGACAAGCGACCTATTAAGGGTGCTGGGAAAGGGCAACAACACAAATCCTGATCCTGAATTTGGCTCCATGTGCGTGCGGACTCCTGCCCTCATGCAGAGCTTCCCTCAAGTCAGTCCAAACCACTGAGCTGGCTGGGGCAGGGAAAAGGTTAGAAAATGATTAAAGGCAAGGTTAAGGGCAAGGAGACTGATTATGAAATATGAGTATGCCCCCTCTCTCCCTCCATCACACGAGGAATAAACATGCTGTGTTTGCAGCCCGGAGTTGAAGCTCTGCTCCGCGTTGGATATTTGAAAGCAGCGGAGGAGCACCGGTTGATCACGCACAGGAAGAACGTAATTCTGCGCTGGTGGCACATGGTGTTGACAGGCGCCTGGTTTACGGATCGCGATAGTGCTACAGAGATTTCTTTTTTATTTTCATGCCTGAACTGTCACTGCTTGTTAAATCGAATGCAGTTATCCCCAGACTGCTCTGGCTCAAATGGAGTTGTTATCACATGACGTACGGAAGAGGTGGACCTCACATAATTAGGGATTTAACAGGCTCAGAAAACCCAGGGAGTACAAAGTAGCTCTGAGGCAGGCTCAGGTAGCTGAAATTCCACTGTGAAAAAGAGAATTATTGTGTGAGCAGGCCTAACTGGAGGCACTGCCGCAATCCCCAGCCATGAACATACTGAAAAGACATATATGTAGGGAGAAACACGCAATCCAGGTGCTAGCTTGGGTGCTCGCTGGATCTAATAAGTGGCAGTGCTTCATTCCATCCTGACGCTTTCCTGAATTACTGCTCTGAGATTAGATTCATGTTAGACTTTCCATCAAGGGGATACTTTATTTGTTTTGGCATTTATAAATAATGTGTGTCCATCACAGCCTCTGAGAGGTAGTGTGTTTCAATGGCTAGGACACTGGACTGGGCCTCAGCAGACTTGGGTTCTGTTCCTGGCTCTGCCACTATGTTATTATGTGACCCTAGGCAAGTCACAGCCCTTCTCTGTCCCTCAGTTTCCCCTCCCACCTTTATGTGTTATATACTTAGAGTCCTTGTCCTGAGTAGCTTATTCTCCATCTTGCTATAGGTTTGTACAGTGCCTAGCAGAAAGAGTCACTGGCTGTTAGGAGAATAGGAATTGCCCAATCTGGAGGTCCATCTGGTTCAGTATCCTGTCCAGGGCTGTGGCCAGGACCAGCTGCTTCAGACTCAGGAGTCAGAAACCCCTGAGTGGATAATTATGGACTAATCTGCCCGCTGAAGCAGTTTCTTCCTTTCCCCTGTTAGCTGGAGGTGAAGTTGGTTTGCTCTTGTTTTATGCACCTCTAGCCTTTGTGGAATCTTCTTTAACATATTCCTTGCATAGGCACCGACTCCGTGGGTGCTCCGGGGCTGGAGCACCCATGGGAAAAAAATAGCGGGTGCTCAGCACCCACCGGCGGCCCCACCGATCAGCTCCTCTGCTCCCCCCAGCGCCTCCCGCCCGCCTGCCGGTGATCAGCTGTTCAGCAGCATGTAGGAGGTGGGGGGAGGGGGAGGCAAGGGAGGAGTGGGGGAAGGAAGAGGTGGAGCAAAACAGAGCAGGAAGAGGAGGGGGGGCCTCGGGCAAAGGGCTGGAGTGGGGGTGGAGCACCCCCAGGGAAATGAGAAAGTTGGCACCTCTAATTCCTTGTGTGTGCTCCCCATCTGGTTCCCTTTATGAATCTTCCCAGTTGTTATTGTCTAATTCCAGCCCATCAGCTGATTGCAGTTTGGAGTTATATAAGTGTCGTTAGATTTTGTACTAGGGAGGCCTGAGCTCATTACCTCTGTGATCAGCGCATTATCTTTTATTGGCTTGAAGATAACACCCGCCATTTGGTCACTTAATGACTTTGAAACACAGTTTTCTCTTCCAGCTGTTCCCTCCATTAATCACAGCTGCTTACATGTGTATATCCTGGAGGAGCCCAAAGCATGTTTGTGGGGGCCAGAGCCTCATCTCAGCTATGTGGATGTAAATCTTGAGTGTCTTCATTGCCTCCATTATCATGGGGGGTACCCGGCAACAGACTCTGGTCCTGTGTATCTATATATCAATTTATCTCACTTAAATGCTCCTCATCACCATAGAATCTGGGCTCCTAGCGTATGTAGAGCTGGCGTGTGGCTTTGCCGCAAGCCCTGCGTGAGGGGCACCATCTTGTTTCGCTGCCTCAGGAGCAGACTCAGTCACAGTCTGGTTCCAGGTAAAAATAATCTGTCAGATCTGTACCTGGTTGGCTCAGATATGCTGGTAAGTACCTTGGGGAGGAAGAAACCTGGATCCACCCACATTCATGGGAGGAGGAGTAGCAGCTCCATGGAGAGGCTGGTCTCCTCTAGAATGAAGGAGTAAGGGGGCACTTTATGGGCACACAGGAAGGGTCTCAATCTGGCCCATAGCGGCCTGGCGCACTCACCTACCGCTGAAATGCTGGTACCTTTATGATGGCCTGTTAAGAATGAAACTTCTGCGCTTTCTGTTCAGGAAGCAGAGCTCGAACCCCGAATTTGCTCTTCATATGAACTACATGGTTGTGTTTTGCATGTATAATCAATCTTGGGCTCACCACTGCATGATGCCATTGGAATGTTTTGACTATATTAGCGATGTCTTAACTTCCCCCTCCTCACCACCAACAAAGAAAGGTCCCTCATTTCCCTACCTGGCAAATAAGCAGCACAAATAAAACTGATCAGGAACTGCTATGTGAAAAGGAGACAATGAAAACTCATCATGCTGTGTTTTACCTCCCAAAATGCAATCCTAAGAAGCATGCAATTACCTTCCCTTCAACAGGAAAAGGTTGTGCAATAAACTAGACTAGAACACAAAGGAATGTTAGATAAGTTCTGGAATGACCCACATCCCATCACCAGCCAATGACTGCCAGCATTCTATATCTTGCAAATAATGCTAAAGCAGCAAAACACATGTGATGAAATCCTGGACCCACTGAAGTCAATGGCAAAGGTCCCATTGACATCAAGATTTCATCCAATGTCATTTCCTCTTTACAAAACTCTCCTGGAAAAGGAAGAACGGTGAAAAAAGCATTGTGCGTGGTTTTCATAACACTCTCTTCAATGATGCCAGAGAGATTATTACATAAGGAGGAAGAACATAAGGGAAAAGCATGCCAAAATACTAGCCCACTTAGAATTTCTACATCTCTCATGGACTTAAAGGTCCCCAAAACATTTTCTTTGTAAGATAACTACAAAATGTTTAATCTAGGTGTATTCTAAATAGAAATCACTATGTTTTTATCAGGAAAAAGCAATCCCGTGGAATGAGTATTCAGGGTAATGAACAGTGCTTGGAGGGAAGAGGCTGTAGAAGTTAGAAGAAATGAGTGTCTAGATGAGTTCAGCAAGAAACTTTGAACAAGTGTCATTAGCATTCACTTTGAGCAAAAGAACATCTCTGATAGCTTTTACAAACTCCAGATCATCAAAGGGAGTGAGGTTCCTACATGTCTTGGAGGATTTGGGCCTATGGGATGGATTTTTAAAGGTATTTAGGTGCCTAAAGATGCAGATAGGAATCTAATGGGAGTTTCAAAAGCACCTGGGTAGCTAAATATATTTAAAAATCTGGCTCTAATTTGCTGGAGGAAAAAAACCCTCCATTCTGTGAAGTATTCATATTGAGACAGAAGCTAGCAGTGGTGATGCCAGCAGACATTAAAAAAGAAAGTGTTTGTTCTTATTTTGTAGCAGCAAGTTATTACTCTAAAAATCTTGCTCGAAAGGGTCCCAGTTTTTAATTTTTTTGAACAATATTGTCAAATAGTCCAGACCTGAGCTCCATGTTTAAACTTGGTACTCTACCTCTTGTGGTTGCAGATCAGAGTAAATGAAAGAGACCCGGAAACAGCCGTTCTGGGAGCTGAACTGCAATCTGCTTCTAAAGCAACCATAAATCCCCCAGAGCCGTAGTGTACCCCCATCCCCATATTCAGTAAACAATGTAGTTATGAAATGCATTTTTCATTAGTGTTTGACATTCATTTATGTTGTCTGATTATCAACACAAAAGAGGATAGTTAATCTGCAGCTCCAGCCTGTTGTAACAGATGGGGGTACTTGTCAAAGGTTTCACCACAACCCTAATTTTTTACTTCAAGAAAACAACAGCTCCTCTTCACTTCCAGTTTCCTCATATGCTTTTCACTGTTGCCAGCCATCCGAAGTCTGGGGAGCAATTCTGACACCTAGTTAACAAAGATAGCCAGAGACAGAAACAAGAGTAAAGCAACAAAAACATTCAAGGCATCGTTTGAAACAAACAGTTTAAAGCAGATAAATAAAGTTACACACTGCAGCTGACTTGTGTTTAACCTGGAGCATTATTTTTTGGGCAACTCCATTGCATGGATGCTATTTACATATACCGGTATGTATATGTAAAAGGAGGAGAACATGATTTACCTATGTCACAGGGGTGCTGCTGTGAGGATCAATCAATCCAGGGCTCTGCATAACAGGGAAAATGTTACAGCCAATGTTATTCGTTATTTTATTTGATCATTTACTTAAAACTGTTTTTACCACTTATCTGGAAGACTGTGTGCCCAGATATAATACATTCTGATGTGTTCCACTGTGCTAAACAATTAAATACACCTGGGGGGGGGGGGGACTGGGGAGAGGAGGAAATAACCTTATTTTATAACTGATTAAAATGTAGCACAAGACAGAGCAACTATAACTAAAGAGGGAAATGTTAACATTTACTTTAATGCCTTTGTTACCCACATTGTAAATCCAGCCTAACACCCAGAGCAGTTGCTCCAGATTTATGCCAGTGTAACTGAAATCAGCACCCAGTTCCCAATTCTGTAAGCTATTCTTTAGATGAGCAGATGAAGTAGTGGCCTCTTTCGCCACCTAGGGGACAGAACTATAAATGAAGCAATTGTACAGTATGTATCGACCCCAGCAGCAGCATATTTGATCCATAATGAGTGACTCCTGAAGGGCTGACTCCAGTCTCCTTTCCTCCTCCCCCACTTCCCTGCTTTCTCGCCTTCTGGATTCATTTGAGAGCAAAGTTGTGGAGCAGCCAGACAGTCTCACAGTGGGGGCTTCTCTCCTGAACTCTTCTGAGAAAGCAACTCCTTGGTCTTGTGTTTTAAGCAGAAAACAGCAACTTCAAGGAGGAAAGCTGGGAGCTGCCAAAGGAGGTAGCGGAGGAAGGTAAGAAGGCACCTTTTAATTTTGATCTGTTCCGTTAGCAGTATTTTTGATTGGTTCACGTCCCCAGCTCTGCTTGTGGCTATTTCACATGAAGATGGAAAAACTCACAGCAAGTGGGCGAGGGAATTCCGTGTCCTACTCTCCTGGCTGGTTGTTGCTGTGAAGTGAATGAGGGGGAAATGATTGAGAGGTTCTTGACATGTAGATTTCAGTAGGAAAAAAGCAATGCTCTGGGAAGGCCCTGCAGTGACTCTGAAGGGGATGGGGAGGGAGAGATATTGCTACTGAGATGGGACAGTGACATTGGTTTGCTTGTAATGTGCCCTCCCTTGATTTGTTTCTGTTTGAGGAGGACACGCCAAGTGCCTTCGGAGGGGACAAGGTGGATTTGGATGCTAGGACTATCTCTGCCTCAGGAGCACTGAGACTGGCTCCCCTTGGCTCATCCGGAAGGAAGAGAGGACAAGCTCCCAGGCCAGCGGTCACCACTACTGAAACCAACAGAGAGGGAAAGGAATCAAAACTTGGGAAGAGACAAGAAAAGAAATAGGGGGAAGGGGAGTTCCAGAGGCAGGAGAGAAGAGCTGAAAACCATGGTCTCCTGCAAGGGGAGGCTGTGAAGGGGAGACACTGCACAGGAGACCCCCACTGAAACCCTTGTTGGTGCGAAGTGCTGCATGGGAAGGGGCTGGCCATGGAGAAGTTGTCCCTGGAAGGGACCGACCTTTGGACTATCAACGGCTCACTGATCAACTGCAGCCTGAGCCTTGAGAACCAGACTTATGGGGTCAACAGCACCACTGATCCCCTGAAGAGGAATGAGGACATGGCCAAGGTGGAGGTGACGGTGCTCTGCCTCATCCTCTTCCTTGCTCTGACTGGCAACCTGTGCGTGCTGCTGGCCATCCACACCACCCGGCACAAGCACTCCCGCATGTACTATTTCATGAAGCACCTGAGCATCGCTGACCTGGTGGTGGCCATTTTCCAAGTTCTGCCCCAACTCATCTGGGACATCACCTTCAGGTTCTATGGGCCGGATTTCCTCTGCCGGCTGGTCAAGTACTTGCAGGTGGTGGGGATGTTTGCTTCCACCTACATGCTCCTGCTGATGTCCCTGGACCGGTGCCTGGCCATCTGTCAGCCCCTGAGGTCATTGCACAGGAGGTCTGACCGGGTATCTGTCCTCCTCACCTGGCTGCTATGCCTGCTGGTCAGCATCCCCCAGATCCACATATTTTCCCTGCGGGATGTGGGCAATGGGGTGTATGATTGCTGGGCAGATTTCATCCAGCCCTGGGGAGCCAAAGCATATATCACCTGGATAACGCTGACTGTTTACATTATCCCTGTGCTGATGCTGAGCGTCTGCTATGGCTTGATCAGCTTCAAAATCTGGCAGAACGTGAAGTTAAAAACAGCCCACGAGACCAACATAAACCTGTCCTCCAGCGGGGCAGCCCTCTCCAGGGTCAGCAGCATCAAGCTAATTTCTAAAGCCAAGATCCGGACAGTCAAAATGACCTTCATCATAGTCTTAGCTTTCATAGTGTGCTGGACTCCTTTTTTTTTTGTGCAGATGTGGTCTGTGTGGGACAAGAATGCTCCCAAAGAAGGTAAAGTTCTCCCTCATTTCATATATAGAAAATATATATTTGTATGTAATATTTAGTGTTGGTGACTAATAATTAATCCATCAGTAGGCTTCAAAACAACCATTCCAGAGGTGATGGGGGCGGTAGAGAGATTTCAGTCTGAATCAAGGCTCACTAGGGTGCTGAAAGGAGAAAAACTGATGACTTGCATCTGATCCAAGGCATGCAGTTTTAACACTTCATTGGAGTCACTCCTGGCTTTCTGGGGGATAAGGAACTAGAATCAGGTCCTTGGGGTCTTGAACTGAAACCTGGAAAACAGTTTCCCTCCCTGTTTGCCAAGGCAATTCTCAGTCACACACGATGTGCACTTTCCTCTTTTGTCTGTCAGCAGGGCATAGCTATAGCCGCCTGAGCATGTCTGCTGAAATGGCACTCTGCAGGGTTAGGTGTGTCAGGGAGCCAGGCTGGGGACCTGGGGAGCCCTTGGGCTAGGCACATGGAACCTTTCTGGAGACATTTCATTTAGCCGAAGCTGAAGCATTTTGAGGAGATGCATTGGTTTGGATGATGTTTTAAGCAGGGAGACAGGGAGAGACTCTCTCACACTTTATGGCCTGGTGATTAGGGCACTAACAGAGAGACTCAGGTTCAAGTCTCAGCATCGCCTGATTGGTAATGATCTGAAAAACTCTGCTCTGAATCGGGCAGTCAAGGGACTGGAAAATGGGTCTGCCACACCTTAGGCCAGGGCCTTAATCATCAATTCACCCCTTTCCTAGACAGAAAAGCTCCAGTTTCAGTGCAAAGCTGGATGTTCCAACACAAATCTGTTTTTGCAAAAAAATAGTTTGAGAGGTTTGGTTGTCATTCCAATGTGGAACAAACGTACAAACCTCGGAATTTGCTGCAAAACAGAATATTTGTCCCCCGCTCACCTGTACTGGGCACCTTCTTCGTAGTGTAAATTCAAGGTCATTTACAGGCATCAAGCTTCATTAATAATAATGCCTAGAGATGGCTTTCCCATTAATTTCTGTGGTGCTTTGCAGGCATATACTTCTGAGTGCTGGGTTTTTAAAAATATCAGGTACTGGCCATGAATAACATTAAACGTATCAACAGCACAGAGCATCGGCTCTCAGGGGTGGGGGGGGTGGGGTTGAGAAACCCTGAAACCAGCTGGTTTGATATCTCGTTCTCACATTCCCCAGCATCTTCTCTTCCTTTTCAATGCCCCTTTCTTCTCTCTCCTCTCCTCTCATTTTTACTCTGTTCTTTTTTTTCTTCCTTCCTCCCTTTCTTCCCTCCCCTCCCTTTCTCTCTTCTCTCCAT
This sequence comes from Chelonia mydas, assembly GCF_015237465.2. NCBI lineage: Eukaryota > Metazoa > Chordata > Testudines > Cheloniidae > Chelonia > Chelonia mydas. The sequence continues at coordinate 17,589,097 of NC_057853.1, read as the reverse complement.
TCTCTACACTCACTGCGATGCTCTTTGATGTTGGCTGTAGGCAGCACATTTCCCTTAATGTTCCAATGATTTATTAGTTAGTTGGAAAGAAAACATTTTTCAAAGGACGAAGTGCCATTTTTCATACAGGAATGCTGCAGTAGCTAAGGCTGATAACAGGCAATAAAGTCCATTACAACTCCCTGTTTTCTCAGTACTTTCAAAACCACTTTCCCCTTCGGGCTGACCCTTCCTATACTCACTCTGTGCTCTAAAATGGAATTGGAAAGTTTGAGGAAAATCCTGTCAGTCCTTTTTTGAGGTAGGGGAGAGTGAAAGAAATATATCTTGGGAACTGCAGTTTTTCACCAGATCAACAGAAACTCGGCCTGGCCAGAGTCCTTGCTGAGGGCTAGCACCTTTGCTTGGTTTGGGGGGTGTAAAATAAACATGATGGAAAAATAACTGCTAAGTGGACACTCTAATGCTACTGGAGAAGAGCCTGCTCCTTGGTAGCTGACTTCATAGCTGTCCGTAGGGCAATGCAGCTCCTGCCTTCACACAAGATGCTCCTCTCCCTCCTTTGGGCAAGCTCATTTCAATGATAAATTACTTTGTGTAAAAACTGAACCCCCCTCCCCCATGGGAGATTTTTATATGTCCCCAGTAAATCTGAAACAGAGGCTATGCCTCAATGTATGTATCTGCAGCTCTTCTGTCTTCTCTCTACTCTCCTTATTGCTGGTGGAGGGATTATCCCATGGGAACTTTGTCCTGCCCAGCTGCTCATTGCATTTGTCTTGGTTTTTCACACTAGTAATTACATCTGCTTTGTAGCTGTCTAATGGGATAAGAAGGGTCCTTATTTCCTTTCATTTTATTTTAAACATCTGCTAAGAAGGGTTTGCTAATGAGGCCCTCGCAAACAAAACTCTCTGTCACGTTGGTGAGCTCCCTTTCAGAACAGGATAGAATTGTAGATTGTGACTCAAATTCAGAATGGACGATTGCTTACACGTTGCTTTCCAAGCCTGCCTGTTTGTGCCACTCATTCTCATGCACTCTGTCAAATGATCGGTACTGTGGTGCTTTACCTGAGAAGAAGCAGGCTTTAACCAGGATGAGTTATTAACATGCTCTGCCTTCATTCACACATCGGGCCTGGGAGCCAGGTTTTATGTCTACAGCAAAGGATGTTATTTTAGCAAAAGCATCCAATATATAATAGGATCTAATGGCACAGGGGGAAAACCTCTTGTGAGTTAGATGAGGAACAGTGAATGGTAGTAACACTTAGCAGGGTCAAAATTGTGAATTGAACCTGTGACTTCCTTCTCCAAAGCATACATTTCTACCACTTGAGCTAAAGGAATAACTCCCTTAGCTAGCAGCAGTAGTAGGCTCTTAGCCTTGATGAGGGGCAGTAACTCAAGGGGGACACAGCACCCAGCACACATAACTGATTCATTACCTAGCTGTCTGGGATACTTTGAACCCAGTGGATATAACGTTTCCACCACAAAGCAAGCCCCTTGCCTCCCTTTTCACTCTGCTTTCTCCCTTAAACAAAATAAGACCCCCCTTCTGAACTCTCTGCCAAGTCCCAGCAGTTGAAACAGCACTGCTGGGTGAGTAGAGTAATTCATGCTTCCAACCTACTTGGCTGCGGTGCTGGTGCTGTCTCTCTTTGGGGTACTTCTTAGTCACTAGTCTTAGCTCCTGATTCATGCCCCTTTCCCTTGCTACTGCTGCGTCTAAATCGGATAGAGCAGTTTGGAAAGTCAGCAAAGAGGAATGGGGGAGGGGGCACAGCAGGAGCTGAAAGTAGAGGTAAGGCTTTCACCAGGTGATGGTGGTGGGGTGGGACAGACTCAGCAAACCCAACACATGCTCACCTCCAACTGATTCTAAAAATCTACCTGCTCTCTCGCATAGTACCCCCTAGTGGTTTCCCCCAGGTCCTTGGAAATTACCCAGATTCTAGCTCAGGGATTGGCAGCCTTTGGCATGCAGCCCGTCAGGGAAATCTGCTGGCCGGCTGGGATGGTTTGTTTACCTTCAGCGTCTGCTGGTTTGGCTAATCGCAGCTCCCACTGGCCGCGGTTTGCCGTTCCAGGCCAATGGGGGCTGCGGGAAGCGGTGGCCAACACATCCCTCAGCCTGCGCCACTTCCCGCAGCCCCCATTGGCCTGGAATGATGAACCACGACCAGTGGGAGCTGCGATCGGCCGAACCTGTGGATGCTGCAGGTAAACAAACCATCCCGGCCGGCCAGCGGATTTCCCTGACTTGCCACGTGCCAAAGGCTGCCGATCCCTGTTCTAGCTGATATCTATTTGAGAATGAATTAGGCTCCAAAGGGTTAGGTGTCTGTTTTGCCAGATGTTTTGTCTCTGCAGTTCTGTGCACCGTTTTCTGGATTTTTGCCTCTTTGAGCAGAGGAGTGTAGTTCATTGGAAGGAAGGATTCAAGAGACGTGTGCAGAGAGGTGTAACAATCAATCAAAATGTAACGGAGCTGTGTGCCATTGCACAATGTCCCTGGGTTTCTGGGGCATAAGAGTAAAAGAAAGGGAATACGTCACAAATAGCTGGCAAGGTTTTCATGATGTACGCAAATTGCAGAAGTCAACAAACAGCAAGCAAAGCCCACTGCTTGAACACACAATTGGGCCAGATGTTTGGGGGAAGGAAACATGTTTAAAAAGGCAGCATGATGCGCTGTTTCTTAATGAATAAAATGTTTATCAGCCGCCATGTGGCAAGCCATCATCATGGGATCTGGAAAGGGCCACAAACAAACAAATGTCAAATGTTTTCCAAATTAATCCTAAATTGTCCACGTGCAAATTGTCTCCAGGGCTCCAAAACCTGCAGTCTGTTTGAAAAGTCTGTCTGAGAAATTATCAAACATATAAATGAGTTATTGGTCTTGGAAGAGGAAAAATCCGCAACTGCTTCTCTGAGTGTGTTTGCACTGTATGTAAACAGTGAGGGGTATGCAGTGTCACTCTAAATTGATGTAAGCCGGTCACTGTCACCTTCTAGTGTTTCCCCTTGATGCCTCTCTATGGAAGGGGAAGCGTACTTTTAATTTTGTCGTGGAAGCAAAACATTTCTTTGTCATTTTGCATGATGCTGAAACCTATTGAGATGAGCAGGCTGCCACGTATGGAGTTATATTGCCACCTGTAGGATGTGACCGGACTACTTTGTTTAGAAACTTGTCCAGTATGAATGGTAGAGTGGATATTAATTGCACGTTCCTGATAAATAAGATCCAGCTATAATGCACAGGGTCAAAATCTCTGCCTTTGTTCTCCAGAGGAAAGTTGGAAAACCTTTTCCTCTGAAGTCAGATTTTCCTTTCATCATGGTGCAGTTCTCCTATGTAAACTTAGATTAAATACTTTATCAATTATTATTATTATTAATTATTTGTGTTGTGTTAGCACCTTGGAGCCCCAGTCATGGATCAGGACCCCATTGTGCTAGGCACTATATAAACACAGAAAAAAGAGAGAGTCCCTGCCCCAAGGAGTTTACAATCTAAGGCAAGAGTTTAGAATTTTCTTTTACTTTTCAGGGGTCTCTGTCGCTAACTCAACTGACTTCCCTTTACACTGAATTAAACAAACAATGCTCTTCCCTCCAGTACCTTGCTGATAATTTGATAGAGTAAATAGGAATGAATGACCCCCAATATCAAAGCAATCTGTTTGGCTCCTCTGCAACTGCTGTGTGTGCTATGCTTTGCTGTGTCTTATTGCATTGGTCATGAGGCTTAAAAGGGTCCTGAGCCTGCATCACTTGAACAGACCCAACTCCCTATGGTGTGGAAGTTTGGAGTGTGTAAGGAATGAAAGACTGGGCCCTAAAGAAAGAAATTAAAAGGTCCTTTGCTAGTTTAATACATTACTAATTTGGGTTCTGATCCTGCAAACATTTAGGTACATGAGAAACTATCCACACATGAGGAGTCCTATTGACTTCACTTCAAAAAAGAACAAGTGAAATAAGGATGTTCTCGAAATACACCCCCACCTCCACACACACATACATATGTTGCCCGACCCATATTATTTACTAACTTCACAGCCTGGGACTATGCACTCCCCTCCTTACTATATTTTTCTGTGATTTACATTACTTAGTGTTACGACACGCCGCTCTACTCAGACCACAGCTTTGAGTCCTTTTTCATGGTTGCATCTTCCTCCTGGGAGTCCCACTGGTTAGACATATTTGCCAGGGAATTTCCAAAAGCAGTTATATGTGTTTTTAAAATATTCATCTGTTTGAATCTCTTGTTGTGGTTACACCATATAGTGTAATTTTTAAACATGTTTCATAGGCTTGTGTGGTGTGTCCTATGTCTTAACCTATATTTAAATGGGGCTGTAGTAAAAAGTAAGCAAACACTTCAACATCTGAGTAACTTTATGCTCCAGAAAATTTTCACCATTTCGGGGGGGTTAGATCTTGGGGGATTAGCCTGGTCCTTTTCAGAAAGAGAGAATTGGCCCAGCTGGGAAAACATTAATTTCCCCAATGTTCAGGGTGGAGATCTGGGTATGGGAGATTTGGTCTAGGTCCAACACAGTTCTTCTTGCTCCATGCCCTTCAGAAAATGCCTGTTTCATGCCACTTGCCTCCTTATATGATGGACCGGGGTTTTGTGTTGTACCTGAAAGACAGGACCCATAGCAGCAGCTTAGTGCCCCCTCCCATGTGGCTGATTGCTCAACATCATTCTCAGTTGCGGGAACACTGGGTCAGCTGTGAGTGAGAGAGAACAAGGGAACTACAGACCCACCAACATTTCTTGCCGTACGTGCAGATCTGTCATCTAAGTACTGGCTGGGCCCAGCCCCACTTAGCTTGGGAGAGCTACTAAGTTAATAGAAATAAGAGATGGAATAGATTCATAGAGATCTCACCCATTCCCTGACTAGACTGTACCCTACAGTTAATAATAATAATGAATACCTACTTCTTATCTAGCACTTTTTATCAGTAGAGCTCAAAGTGGTTTACAAAGGAGGCAAATATAATAATCCTCATTTTATAGATGGGGAAACCGAGGCACAGAGCAGTGAAGTGACTTGCCCAAGATAACTTAGGAGTCCAATAGCAGAGCTGGGCATATGACCGAGGTCTCCTTAGTCCCAATGCTGTGCTATATTGACGGGGTGACAAAACCTCCCAATTCTCCTTTGTCTATTTCAGTTTGAAGTGTGAGCACAGTCCCGGCTCATACAGCTGCAGTCAGTTCATTGTGGAGAACTTTTTCCTACATTGCCCAGTACAAACAATTCATAATGCTTTGGAATTTTGCAGCCATTTTCATGACATGAATATTTTCTGTTCTGGCAGCAGATGTTCCCTTTTGTTGATGCTGGAAATGGTCTGGGTAAATGTATGTTGGCGTTATATCACGGCAGATCAGAACAGACAACATCTGAATCAGTTTAGGGTGTCATTCAAATCACACATCATCACTTTCTTTCCCTACAGAAAAACCTTACAGCTAATATGCAGTATATCTGACATATTAATCTTTATATCAAAGAAAACAGTTGTAAATGTTTGTAAAGATCGGTAAATGGATATGAAGCTGCAACTCAGCAAATTGCATCATATTTGTCAGGATATTGGGACATTCCCCTCAGCAGCGTCACTCACTCATTTTAAACTAATCAACGTATTTTCACTCCTAATCTGGAGTTAAATAAGAATGAATTACAAGTATGTCTCCAGTACAGTGGGCCCATTAATATTGGGATACTAAAGCCCTTACATACTGGGCTACCTTTAACACTTCATAGCAGTAAATAATTAATGATAATCAATAATAATTTACCTGTAGATACTGCCTTTCACATCAAAGAGCCCAAAGCACTTCCCTACCTGTTGTTTAATTGCTTTGCTGAATCAGGGCCTACAAGAATGCACCCACTTCTGGAGTGGAGGGTATTCTACACAACAGTGAGGGAAGCGGAAATTTTGGCCAAAGACCAAGATGCAAATCTTAACTCTTAGAAGAAACGTTGTGAGATCTTTAACATTCATGCAAAAGGGAGGGGACATCAACTTTTAAGTAAGCTTTAAGCCACACAGTGAGCTCCATGAAACTCAGCTCAACTTAACAACTTCAGAAGGTTGCAGAGGTCCCTGAGCCATGGCTGGAGTCTAACCAGTGGTTCCAGGAAGCTGATGGAGCTTATCCCTTGTGCTTGGAGCCCATAAGCAATTCCCTCTAGCTGTCTTTTAACACATCCTTTAACTTATGACCACTTGGACTAGACATCACAAGGCCAAGACTTATATATGTCTTGGTTAAAGGTGAACTGTGAACTTTTTTCTTTTAAGTTGAAAAGAAAAAGTTGATTTTTATGGAGGCAAAAAAGAAATAGAGGAAGGATCTCAGTTATAAACAGATATCCAGTGAAGTTACGCGGCCACTCATGTTGATAGTTGTGAAATGTGTGGGGTTTTTTTAATCCATGTTCATTGATAAAGCTTCCTCAGCTCCTAGCCAAGGTAATGGAACTCTACCTCTGATCAGTTTGTGCCTTTCTCTGTGAGAGCTCATTCCCCTTTGATTTTGCATGTGTGGCTATAAATGGCACTGCCTTTTGGCCAAAGGATTTTCCAGAGGCAGTGCTACTGATTTCCATGTGCTTGAAGCAGCCTTGTTGTTTTGTGACCAAGGCCCTCCTCTACTTTCCTAAAGCATATTTGTAGCCCAGGTCCCCTGATATTCATTTGCCAGAGGACCTTTATATCACTTATAAATGAATGAATATTCCAGGGATCAGTAACCTTTGGCATGCGACCCATCAGGGAAAACCACTGGCGAGCCGGGACAGTTTGTTTACCTGCAGCGTCCACAGGTTTGGCCGATCGCAGCTCCCACTGGCCACGGTTTGTCGTTTCAAGCCAATGGGGGCTGCGGGAAGGAGTGGCCAGCATGTCCCTGGGCCCGCGCCACTTCCCGCAGCCCCCATTGGCCTGGAGCGGTGAACCGCGGCCAGTGGGAGCTGCGATCGGCTGAACCTGCGGACGCTGCAGGTAAACAAACCATCCTGGCTCGCCAGCGGCTTTCCCTGAGGGCCTGCGTGCCAAAAGTTGCTGATCCCTGGAATATACTAAGATATTCACAGGGTGTCGAGCACTCTCAATACCTACTATGTAGACCTGATCAACATTTTTTTTACAATAAATTTTTTTTGTTAAAAAATGGAGTTGCTATGATGCTGAAATTTCTTGCCAAAATGTCATGGCCGACAAACCTTTTCATTTTTGGATTAAAATTTGAAACACAATTTTCTGAACATTTTCCCTGCCAAATTTTCTTTGGTTCAGAATGGTGGGAAATTTTCCCATTTTTTCCTCTCCCCCCCACCCCACGTAACCAACAGGGGGAAAAAAACCATTTTCCCTCCACTCCTCCCTTTGTGTTACTTTGTTCCCCAAAGAAGGGGGGGGGATAAAAAAGTGAGAAAAGGGGGTAAAGGAACCAAAAATTCAATATGAAATTTTTCATTTAAAATATTTTCCATGGAGAAATGGAAAAAAGTTGTGAAAACTTTGGAATGACACCAAACCGCCTCGGTTTTCAACAGCTTTTTGAGAACACGTCTCCCCAGAACTTTTGACCAGCTCTACTGTTGGGAGTGGAAGGTGCTCAGTTCCTCACAGTATCAGGCCCCCCCCAAGCTGCATTTTTACCTTGCCAAAAAGAGCCATGCACCGTGCCGAGGGAATACGTTAAAGTTGGGGAGCAACTCCATGGCAGGGAGGTGTGTGGCTAGATGCCAGTTAGCTGTTGCTTGATGATTTTGGCATGCAGTTGCTATGGGCGCTGAGGAAGGTCTGATCAAACATTGAACTGATTGGACTTAGGTTCAACCCAGGTCATAACTGAAGACAGTGGTAGTGAAATGTTATTAAGCAGAGTAAAAAAAACCTGTCAGAGAGTGACTCTTTAGCTAGTTTTTTTTTTTAAATTTCCATTTCTGTTTGGTGTTTCCTTTACAAAAAGTGGAGCCTGCCCCCAACCTTGTTGCCAATCTAGCACAAAAGCCAAGGGGTGAATGAGCAAGGAGAGTGAATTACTATGCAGTCCCATATTCAGGCCCTGTGCTGGGCAGTAGATTTCATCCTACTTGGGCTTTGTTGGCCTTATCTAAGGACTTCCACTAACTTCACTGGGCTTTGGATGAGGCCCCATAAGAGTTAAATGACTTTCAGCCACAGTAGGTTCTTGTCTTTCTCAAAATAAATCCCACAGGGATGTAGCCTCCTTGCAGATCCAGATCAATCTATAGCTATGTCCTGAAGACTGTCTGGCTGGATGTTCAGTAATCAGGAACACCAGAAGCTCTCTATAAGTGGAGGGGGCCACCCGTGCCTGAACCATGGCCCCACCCCGCAAAATCCGATCCTCATCCTGCCTCTTCCCCAAGGCCCCACTCCCCACTCGCTCTATGTTCCCTCCCTCCCCCCCCCCGCCCCGTCGCTCACCCTTAAAGCAGGTAAAAAGTGGTGGGGCCATGGCCCGCTGACCCGCCCTGTTCTGGCACCCCTGTCCATGGCTGGTGATTTTATTGATCCCTGACCATGTAGCAGCATTCCTTGGTAAACATGCTTTGTAAGTCATGCTGAGGAAGACTGAAGAGTGGTGTATTGACATTTTTACTCTCATCATCATTGTCAGCTGCTCCATATTAAGTAGCAGGGCAGATCAGCAATGAGGCTATTCGTAGCCGAACACACTGACTGCCTCCATTGGCACTGATTTGGTTTCAGCGTCTTTCTTGGTATGGGCATATTATTAGGATGGAAGACCAACGAATTATGAAAGCCATTGTAGGTAATTTATAGCAACATGCCTGTGCGTGAACCCCATTTAAAAAATAATTGTCAAAGGATCCCCCCGAAAAAAACCTGCACTCTTGAACTGGCAGACTTCACTCATCTTGTGTTTTCAGTGTACAAACCTCACCTGTGGGTGGAAAGCCATGTATTCTGTGTGCTTGCAATACTGACAATCAATCAGATGCATATGAGTCCAGTACAATGACACCTGCATCCGCTTTGCCTCCCACTCCCTGATTTAACTGTTCATTGAAGAATCGTGGTTATGCAATTAGACCTCATTACATAAATTTGAAATAACCATAATTTCCAATGGCAAAGCTTTGAGTATGAAAATGTTCAATTAAATGTCAAAGAAAAATGACAGATTTTTCACATTCTAAAAGAGACTCTCTCTAATTAGGTTGCTTGAATGTGAGCAAATGCTATCTGAACGGATGGCCTTGATGATCTAGAAATGCAATCTAGGCCTTTTCAGGCTACAGCCTGAGCACACAAAATGGCTGGTAATTTCTAAATTGGCTAGTAGGGAAAAAGATAGGTAGAAGGATGCAAAAGCAAGGAAGCAGCTATCTCTTTGCTATGACAGCTTCTTGAGAGCTTATTCACTTCCTAATCAGACAATGGCAAGTGGGTATCAGGCAGCTGAGTAGTGGTGTATCTCTGCTTTTCAGCATAACACAAAATAAAGAGCAAGAAATTCACTGAGATGGGAAAAAATTGATTTCTATCCCGGGGAAGACTTAAAAACAATGTGTCTTAAACATAAGTTGATTTATTTTCCCTGTTTTTTCACAATTTCTTTTTACCACTTGCAGCATTTGAGCTATTTTTGCTTAAAGGGACATAGTTTGTTTTGCACTGGACTATGGAAGGGTTTGGGGGGAAATCCTATTGGTTTCTCATGGTAGCATTAGATCAGTGAGAGTTGGGTCCACAAATTTGTGTGTTGATCAACTGGGGACATGGGAGTCAGGCCAGGATGTTGGGGAGGATGTAGGTGGATTCTGGGATCAGGATCTTCAAAAGCCACAATTTCTTCTCACTGGACGTGCCCAGGTTTTCTTGCCTATGCCTAAAGATCACCAAATGGCATTTTCACGTTGTTTTCCTGCTATGCTTTCTACCTTGCAGCATCCCCATTTATCATCGCCATGCTCCTAGCAAGTTTAAACAGCTGTTGCAACCCGTGGATCTACATGCTTTTCACAGGCCATCTCTTCCACGACCTTATACACCGGTTCCTCTGCTGCTCCACACATTATTTAAAATCCAGGCAAGGATGTGACCTGAGCATCAGCAAAAAAAGCAACTCCTCCACATTTGCCCTGAGTCGCAAGAGCTCAAGTCAGAAGAGCTTCACTCAGCCGTCCACAGCCTGAGAACTGTCCCAGCACTCCATGGACTACATCACTACTTCACTCTGACCATCTTCAATATGTATTTGTAAAGAAGCTGTGATTAAGAATATGGTGGGGAGGCGACCGGGGTTTATATATGTATACATATATATATGTGTGTTGTGTGTGTGTTGAATTCTTTATTTAACTGAGGCAGGAATAAGAAAAGAACTGCTGTAGTCAAAAGCACAGTTCGGAATGGATAGCTTAATGGAGTTCAAGTCAATGGACCAGATCTTGAATCCTTCACGTGTTCAAGTCAATGGAGGTTTTGCATAACGACTGAATAATAACTGAGGGGCTTGTCCTGAAAGCTGAGTAGACTTACTGAAGCTGACGAGCCAAATTCAACCCTGGTATAAGTGGGTACAGCTCCATTGACTTTTGAGGAGTTTCACCACAGGGATAGCACAGAGTAAAAGCTACCTGGGCTGGCCTTACTCCAGTAAGAAAGTATTATTCATGGAAGCAGTTCCATTGATTTCTGTTTGGCTCCAGGTTGGTTTAAGGCCTTCCAATATGTCCTTATTCAGCAATAATGCCCCATTGGCATCAAGAGAGTTTTGACTGAGTAAGGATTTTGGTCCTGATCCTGAAACTATGTATGCACATAGAATCATAGACTATCAGGGTTGGAAGGGACCTCAGGAGGTCATCTAGTCCAATCCCCTGCTCAAAGCAGGACCAATCTCCAACCAAATCATCCCAGCCAGGGCTTTGTCAAGCCTGACCTTAAAAACCTCTAAGAAAGGAGATTCCACCACCTCCCTACGTAACCCATTCCAGTGCTTCACCACTCTCTTTAGTGGAAGAGTTTTTCCTAATATCCAACCTAAACCTCCCCCATTGCAACTTGAGACCATTGCTTCTTGTTCTGTCATCTGCTACCACTGAGAACAGCCCCCTTTCAGGTAGTTGAAAGCAGCTGTCAAATCCCCCCTCATTCTTCTCTTCTGCAGACTGAATAATCCCAGTTCCCTCAGCCGCTCCTCATAAATCATGTGCTCCAGTCCCCTAATCATTTTTGTTGCCCTCCGCTGGACTCTTTCCAATTTTTCCACATCCTTCTTGTAGTGTGGGGCCCAAAACTGGACACCGTACTCCGGATGATTAACTTGAAGCGTGTGAGTAAGTCCCATTGGCTTCAGAGGGACCATGCACATGGTTCAGTTTAAGGATGTGCATAAATGCTTACAAGATCAGGGTGCTGGTACAACAACATGTATGCTGAATGTGTTCAAAAGCTTTAGTTAAGGCAAAAACTTGGGGTGAACTTCTGGCTCCATTAAAGTCAATGACAAAACTTCAGTGTGGCCAGGCTTTTACTCTTTGGTTTACGTAGGCAGTGAAGTATTACACCAATACACTTTTCTTGCTATGTAATTCACGCGATCTTGGTTATGGCATGGAGTATTTGTTAAAAGATTATTTTTTTTTTGGTAAATAAAATTTGATAAATTCAACTTGAAGAAAAGAGAGGAACAGTGAAAAAAAAAAGCATACGAAGGAAACCTTGGAGGAAACAATGCTTCATGCACAAAATACAAGTATATCTAGATTGTATGGAATGCTTTTGTTTCTAGACTAATGCACCAAACATTTATGAACTGTACAACATTGTATTACATAAACATAAAGCTAGCACAACTGTGGTACCGCTTTGGAAAAGTGCAAATAGTTATGGCACGATCCTGTTGCTGGTGAAGTCAGTGTGACTTTCCCCACTGAATTCAGTGGCAGCAAGATGAGATCATGCAGGACTGAGTGGCCAACGCTTTGCTCATGTTCATCATCCTTTCTCATGCAGGTAGTTCCAAAAGCAATGGGACACCAGGCATGAGTTATGACTGCACACAAAGGAGGGGCTGAGGGATTTGACTGTATTTTTGCAATGGATATAAATACTGCATATTTATCAATTTTGCTGTTTCATTATCATCAGCTGATCCATTTTCAGCTTTTAGGTCTATAGATTTTGTTTTGGTGTTCAGGCAGTTTTTTAAAATAGTAGCTTGGGACTGACTTTTAAGCATCGTGACACTCATTGGTTCAACTTGGAGTTTAGATCCCAGCTTGTTCCCAAGCACTAAAACGGTGGAACAGTGAAGTTCTGCACTTTCTCCATCCTCTTCTCATTTTCCTTGAGTTTAAATGGATAATGTGTAGATTGCCCCCTTTCTGCACTCCCCAAAGGAAGGAATGTACTTTTATTTTAATGGTTTTATTGTGATCATGGGAAAAAATCTACAGCTAGAAATACAGGTTCTCATTCATCACTGTTTACTCTTGTTTTATGTGGGTCAACTCCACTGATTACAGTAGAGTCAGGCCTGTTGAGAGTAACTTGGGTCCCTGGTACATCATGTGTGCTGCCCACCCTCCCATTTCATCTCAGTTACAGATGCTTTAGGGGCCCCCTGAGCTTGGGGCCCTGGAGCAATTGTCCATCAGCCTTGAGTGGAGCTCCGGTGGTGTAAAGCAGAAGTAGATAGCTGATGGGGTGAAAGTAGGCCGGTACAGCGTACCGGTAAGAAGAGGCCACCGGTACCGGCCCATACGCAGCCGACGTTAAAGTACTACTTCGGCAGCACTTTAACATCACTGCCCCTTTTGCCCCGCCCCCTGCCGGCAGGGACCCTACCAGCAGGGCCACTGCCGACCGGGGGAAGGAGGGGAAGCAGCAGCAGCCAGAGCCCCAGGCCCTTTAAATTGCCGCTGGAGCCCCACCAGCCCCACCCCTTCTGGGGGCCCAGAGCTGCCTCCCTAACCCCCCACCGGTAAGTGCTTAATGTTACTTTCATCCCTGCATAGCTGTGACTCAGTCCGACAGCTGAGCACCAGGCTAGTCCTGCAATCTTAGCATGCACAAAACTCCAGTTGGACGATGTCCAGTCTTGCACTGTTCTATCATGCACAACTCCCACTGAGTCGAAGCGTGCACTGCCTGATGGAGTGGGATTCTGATTTAGTTAATTGCAAGATTTCAAAGCACTTGTTTCCTGTTCAAACTAGAGAAAGGACAAAACCAAAGACCCAAATCTAATCTTTCCCAAATGTTTGGAAAATTCAGAACCTTGTCCTTATTTATATAATAAGCCCAACTAAAACCCTAAATCCTACCCACACATACCCCCATAACTCAGGATTATTTAGACTGAACTTTGTGGCTTGGACCTATCCCTACAAATTGCCCACGACTCTGACTTTTTGTATAAAACCTAGTAGAATTGATTCTCCTCCTGGGCCCGATTTGCATCTGGGAAAACTGGGTATTAATACGATAGCCAATGATGGCCAAAAATTGAGTATCCTGCCAGACCACCTTGAGGACCGACCTAGCGACTGAGCCAGGTGGTGCTAAAGATGCAAGGAGGGTATGGCCCTTTAGGATTGGACAGGATGATTGATGATGACAATGGGTGTTAAATGCTATTGTTTTGCTACGATGAAGTTTTAGTGCCACTTTGCACAGTTGTAAGTGTCTCCATAATGTGCCAGCCAGTGGAGAATCCAGGGCCATTGCGGTTTCCTTGTGTTATTCCTACCATCCATTGTACATTCCATATCTTTCTGGAACTGATTACTGTACACTGCATTATATTTCACAGTGTGCCGGAAACAGACGGCCAGCACGTAACCTTCTTACTCAACCCTTACTTGGGCAAAACTCCCATTGACGTCAATGAACTTCAGTTTTGCCTGAATAAGGACTTAAGATTTTGTCCACTGAGCTGGATCATGCTCTTATGAAAGTCCAGTTCTGCACTTTCTTCTTACCGCCATCCAGGTAAGGTAGTTTAATTGGTTTGTCCTGCAGCTGCATCAGCATTCTGTATATTAAGGGAAGTGAATGATGAGATTTTTTGCAGAAATGGTTTACAACCAGAAAGCTCAGTAAATTGTTTTTGAGACACGATCGCTGATTATATTTTAAACCTTGGGAACAACAAATCATAATAATAAAAAATAAAGTCCCCACCCCCCTGCAATCTACCTATTTTTTAACCTTTATTATTTGGGACAGGTCATGATCCTGGATACAATCCTACAGCTTAGTCAGCAACTTTGCTGCACCGTCTAGGCTATTGCTGTTGTGTGTGGAGCGCAGGGGAAGAGCAGCCACCACTGAGCCACTCCTTCTCCTCCTCCTGTGCATGGTGAGTGATGATGGGTGGGGAGAGATGCGGAGAGGGTGGAGCCAAGGCTCTGATACTCCCTCCCCACCAAGTACCAGGCAGCACAGCTGAGTTAGCATGGAGGAGTGTGTGAACTGTACCAGGAAAAGCTCTGATGCCACTTACTTCCTCCACCAAGCAAGAGGGAAGCAGGGAAGCTTCTGGGTTGATGTAACTACTCCATAATGAATGGATGGCAAGGTGCCAGTAAGCCCACTGGAAGGATTTCACTAAAACACTGCACGGCAGAATCCCTGACCCAAGGCACTTATAACCTAAGATGCAGCTGAATGGGTTGGCAGCCCAGGACAACTGCCCTTTAACTTCCAGACCTCCTGCTTTGAAATGGCTAACTTTGGAACATTGAAAAGATGAAACAAGACACCTTAAATGAATAAATGCATTGCATTAACACATTTCAAAAAGCACATGAGCTCAGAAACAACACCGTAAAGGCTGCACACGTAGTAACAGCCCAAGAACACAGCTGGGAAAAGGTGTGTGTGTGTAGCTTTTTGAGTTGAACGTGTAATCAATAGAACAACAAGCCTTATTCTTTTTTCAATCACTACATCCTTTTTTTCTCTATTAATCCTTTAAAAACATTAGTGTCATTGGCGTGTTTAGTGCCATTACTTTGCAAAAATGAGAGCACAAATCCCCGACATCATTGGAGTAGCACCAGTAGAGAATTTGGCTCTTAATAGTCATTGGAGGAGCACCATTGATTTCAGTGGGAGTTAGGCACCTAAAGACCTTTTGAAGATCTGGGACTTAGTACTTACGGGAAGCCAATGCACTGAACTGAGTAAAGGACCATTAACCCAATCAGGGAAAATGTCTGAAAAGTGAGCTGGCTCAGGCACTGATTCAACAAGGCACTTCAGCACATGCTTAACCTTAAACATGTTTAAGTGCCTTGCTTGATAGTAATGGAATTACTCACATGCTTTACATCCAGAATAATCTTCCTAGGGAATTGATGGGTTCCTCACTGTGTGATTCCTTAAAAATGGGCTGGACAAATTACCAGAGAATACAGAGTAGGAAATACCTTTGCACTTGACATAATGGCCCTTTTTTAATCCCTAATTTTATGGGCCAAAACCCCTCTGACCTGAAATGTGCAACTTCCATTGAAAACAAAGGGTCTCTTTCTCCTCTTGCTTGCACGGTGGTATATCTGAACTAAATGCATTAAAGACACTAGGGTGTCTCGTGTTAAATACTGCATGAGTGAATTAGGCCCAATGAGCTAAAATCTATTCTTGTTTATACCAGTGCAACACCATTGATGTTAATGGGGCCCCACAATTCTAGGAATTTTAGCTAATTCTTGCTCCAGTGTTAAGACAGCTGTAACTATAGGGAACATAGAAACATGGCAACAGGACTGATTAGCTAAGACTAAACACCATTAGGGAGGAAAATGAATTCCCTAGTTTATCATGAGATCAAACAAGCAAATAACATACCCCCCCCCCACCTTCTCAGCAAATAAGCCAAAATCTTTTATGAAAACCAATCTGGTAATTATTTAAGTGACTTAGTCAAATATGTTTGCGGTCATTGAGGTAAATATTCAGATGTGGTGGGGAGGCCCAACCGCCCGGTTTGTAAATGTAATTTGGGTCTGAGAAAAAAATTGGGCCAAATGTCTGCGGCTTCTGTGCCTGCCATTGAATCCTGGATACAGCTTGTAATAGCTGCATGTTTAACTACCTGATTTATGCCCACAGTTAGTTAGCGGGTCGAAATGCCATGGTATGCGCTTGCAGCCACAAAACAACAGACACAAACTGCACCCCTCGAAAAGCATGTTCAGCAGTCAAACATTTACCCAGTAAGGTTACCTGGATTTAAAAGCTTAAATGGAAACACACCTGGAAACAAAACTTTGTCATTTACATCATCAATCCATACACTTTTGGCATATTGCAAATTAAAACAAAAGCGTTTACAACAGCCACTATTTGCAGCAATAATACATAACTGTGCTTCCTGATACTATTTTGAGCTAATGGCTAACTAAACCGACCATTTTGCCATGTACCCTAATGTACTTTAGCTTTCTCACACCCTTATTTGTTACTTAATAAATGCATGTGTTAATCTAAGGTTGTGGTCCATGAAATAATTACAGAGGAAGTTCTGCTCTCCTTTACATTAGATTGAATGTGTAGTAACTGCATAGGCATCCCTGGTTACTCCAGTCTAACTGAGAGAAGAATATGGTGCACAGTCTTTTAGGAAAACTTCGAAAGTGTGATTGTTGGGTGAGTGATTGTTTCTGCTAGTTTTCTCCACCAATTGCTCTAGACTTCCTTGCGTAGGGCAAGTTTGATGCTGCTAAAGATCTGCCCCAGGGCCTTGCACAGTGGGTCACAGAAGGTGTGGATGCAGAGGGAGTAAATTCTGCTGACACACTGGATTTCGATCACGTAGCTTTTGATGCAGGGCACCACTGCCCAGATATGACAAAAGGAGATTAAAGCAAAGAGGAAGCCCCAGATGACTGCCAGAGGGATTCCCAACACAACCGAAAGCAGCCGGTAGCACCAGTACTTGCTGACTGTGAAGGTGGTGTAGCTGGTTTTCCATACTCCATCAAAACTGTATGTACCTGCTGGCTCAGCAATGACATCTTCAAAATCCACCTGAAATGCAGACAAGACAGAGGGGCGGGTTAGGAGGGTGCCACTCACACAGGATTCAAGCAGGGCAGGTAATCATCATCCAACTGAAGAACAGTGCTCACAGTTACTCTCCTGTTTATTGGCCAGTTGAGATCTCTCATACATCGGCATGCTCCTATTCTAGTAGTGAGGATTCCAAAGTTTCTGAAGATGGAATCTTAACATACAAGTAATTGTTTTAGATCTGTAGAAGCACAGATCTTTCAGCCACAGTACAAGGCTCCTTTTAATCTCACTTCAGTCTAATACCATCTTCCTCCTGGAAATTTCAAAGAGATTCCTTGACGTAATTCTGATAAAATTCTATAGTTCCATCTGTAGCAACCTTACACCTTTACACTCTCTGTTTTTCATTTAGGTATGGAGACACAGCCAGTCTGTCCTATGTTCATCCCCTTATACAGCAGTTAGTGACAGTAGCAAAGTGCTTTAGGCCAGTATGTTGGAGGACATAAAAAGGAGTCAGATTTCTGTTACTGAGGCAGCAACACTGCAGAAGAGGGCAGCAGCAGATCATTGCAGTAGGAGAAGAACATGAGGAGAAAGAGGGATCAAATGTATTTGAAGAGCTCATTGGAAAAGAAAATATTGTGAAGTGGAATTTATTTTTATTGTGTGAGATGATGTCACTGGGGTGCTTCAAAGGTGAAGAAATTAGAAAGATCGGCAGTCTCCTGTGATAGCTTTTGCCCTGAGCGGTTTACTTAATAAAATGTGGTCATCTGGGGAGGGATGTTCTTGCAGAATCTACTTCAAAGAGAGGACAGTGGACTAGGGGGGAAAGTGAGCACATTACATGCTTTTCACATGTCATTAAAGCTATATAAAGGCCAAAGGAGGACTAGAGATGGGATGAAGTGACCTGGAACAGTTCAGATGTTTGCAACCAGGGGCTGCTGGTCCATTCTCCCCGTGTACAAGGTAGCCATTTGGTGACATCTTAGAACTAGGGGCTGAATGGCTCCAAAGAGTTTTGGTTCCGTTTTTAACTCAAAAATTTGCAAACGCAAACTTCATCTGCAACCGAAACTGGCTGACTCCAGCGGAGTTGCTCCTGATTTACACTGTTTGAAGTGAGAAAAGAAATCAGACCATGATTTCCATCTTCTCTATCTCCCCCTCCTCTCCTGCCTCATGATTGAATGCAGGGTATTTTAACCTCTCTCTCCTTCTTTCTTGGTTGCTTAATGGCTTAAGGATCTTCATGCCTCCAGTAATTTTTTTGTGTCACCCTGTGTGCACCAAACAGCACGGGGAACATTTCTGCCCTTAATGTTCCACAGCCACTTCCTATGATTAGATTCACATCTGATACATAGTGGCTGCAGAAAAAGACTTTGGGATCATAGACAGTCTTTATTCTCACTAGATATGATGGACATTTACTGCTCTCACTCACATGGGTGTCTGATCAAAAATAGCCTTACTCCATATGTACATTGGTATAGCTGAGTGCTGTGTCTGGAGCAATATATTTACAGGTATTAACAAACCAGATAGTGACGTGTAGAAGAGATACAAGAATGCATGTTTGGTGGGGAACATATGTTGGATATAACATCACTACCCAGCTGTCCCAATCCCATTTTGCCCTGCTCATTGAATGTCCATCTACAGCATGCTAGCAGTTGCGCGTGGTGGCTGATCAGTGAGCCTCCTAGTTCAAATATTAACCTGGCCTTTGCATCACCTATCTTCAAAAGTGGCTCTTTTTCTAAATGCAGAAACCAAAGCTCACATTCCAAGACATCCTCTATTGATTTTAAGAGGTTCAATCCACACTCATTTATCGCATCTGAATTCCTGTGATGCTTCAAGGAAACAGAATAATTTAACAGAGCCTTTTCAATCTTCTCTCTTACCCCCAAGGGGCCAAATTCACCCTTGGTGTAACTCCATTTAAGACAATAAAGTTGCACCAAGCCCACACTCTTCAATGGTAAAAGTTAGAGACAACGCCCTTTTGAGGTTCAGTCCAGTATCCCTCGCTCAGTGTCTCTGTTGATCACGGCATGAGGGAGAAACAATTCTATTCTAAATAAGACTGTGACACTGTGAACACATTCAGCTGCCCCATCAACTTCTCCACTGCTCCAAACAGGGACAACTTGCTGACACAGTGTCCTGAATTTTGGCAGGTTTTTTTTTAAAGGTTCACTTTAATTCTTTAGAGTGACATGGGCATGAGTCTTTGTTTTATATTTGGCTTCCTGCTCCCCAAGACTAATGGGAAAAGGTCAGGCAATTGGCAAGCTACAGCCACGGAAGTTGGAGTGACTATGTTCAAAGAATTAAACAAGCACATTCATCAGAGACGGGAAAGCCACATGAAATCATCTAGTCAGTTTATGCATCTCCCTGGCAATGCAGGATTTCTCCCTACAGCACATTTTCAAACTACTGCCCTCGATAATTCCTCTTCCTCTGGCATATTGTCCAGCTACACCCTATATTTAGAGATTTAAACATACAGTAGAATTTGAGCCTGATATAAAAGCAAAATACCAATAGATTTATTGCACTAAAATGCAGAGATGCATATAAAATCAAAGGCGCTCAGAAAATGTACCTTTATAACATCTTCATTAATGTGCTTTGGATCTCTGTTCACCAGGTCTATTTCCTTTGTGTGCTGGTCCTTTATTATTATCCGCTCCTCGAGTCCAGTTTGCTCTTCTGCCATAGTTTCTTGATAGAATGGCGCAAGTCAATTTAAAAAAAGTTCCAGAACCTTTGCTCTGCTGGCAAAATACCTCGAAAGAAAGTTGTGCATTCAGTATCTCAAGCGTTGTGCTCTTCTTTACTAAGCAAACCCCACCCGGGATACCAGTGAACAGCTGCCTTGCTATAGCTTCAAGACCCTCTGTGAAATCTGCCTGTGGCAAACCTCCAAGCTAAAATTAATATTGTAGCTCACACTGAGGCCTGAAAGCATTCCTTAAAGGGGCACTGGACTCATCTATGCTTTCATACCATACAGCTATCTTTTCAAAGGAGTTAGCCTGGATGATTCAGAGAGAGATTGAAGAAGGGTAATTTTAAAGAGAAAACAATGCAAAATACATTATTGGAGGCTTTAATGGGACTGCACTCTAGCGCGGTGTTAATTCAAGGTATAGAATAGACAACTTCAGGGACGCTGCAGGGGTACATGCTGGAATAGGAGCTTAGAATCCATTTCCAGAGTGCAGTATGATCGCACTCTTCTGGTTTAGCTTCACTGGTGACTGCAAGGGGGGGCTTGGATTATCCTACTCCCACATGGGACAGTCTAACAGTGGTGTCTGTGTTAGACTAATGCAGTGTCAGGACTGATCACCATAGTTATGTCTACTGTTGCAGAGGGAGGGGATAGGAAGTAGGCTGAAGGTTCCTTGTGCCTCCTCGCCTCTTGTACACCTGTGTAAGGCCAGCCACAATCTGGACCATGGCACCACCCATTCATTCTTCGGTGTGCCCAACGGCAAGATGTAAGCCCACCCAGAAACATACAAGAGACATTATGGGCCAGATAGTGGCTAGTCTTTGAGTAGGTGTGGAGCCTGCTCCCTGAGAATAACTCCTGGGTCTCACAGCACCCCACAAAAGGGTAAGGAAGGTGAGGTGGGCTGAAGTCCCTGCATCCTACGCACTAGCTAACTGGCTGGGTGATGAAGAGGGAAGGGAGAAACGTACACAATCTGCTCCTAAGGGATTGTGTAGCAAGCACGCGCTCCCCTGTATAGTGGAGCACAATGTTTCCCTGTGCTATCAGGAGGCAGCATGATACATCCCATTGCTCCCACTGAAGCTATGCAGCTTTGCACTTCCCCCAACACAAGTCATCAACTAACTATCAAAAAGCCAGGCAACACAAATAAGAGCAACCCACGGGCAGCACCATGATGAACTATGCTCTGTGCAATCCTCATATCAATAAGGGTTGTATTTTAAACATCCTTCCAGCTCCCCATTACCAAAGGAGACAGAAGAAAGCAACAAAAATGATACATAGATCAGAGTGCAAGACCATATGAGAGGCTGAGGCAAATAGAGTTATTTGGAGCCTGTAAAATAAGTGACTCAGGGGAGGCAGATCATGGGCTATAAATATCTCCAAAGAAGCTATACTGTCACGGAACAGCCGAACAAATCCCCAGAGTCCTTTTAAAAGGCAGCCAAAAATATATAGTCTCGGGGAAGGAACTTTGAGTCTTCTAGCTTTTTCACGTAAATAAAATTTCAACCAAACAGAAATAATCAAAGTCACAAATCAAGAAGGGCCCATACTAACGGATATTTGGCTTCCTAGAAAAGTAGGCAAAGTGCCATCATAACTATATTAATTAGGATTCATTGAACACTTATTGCATTTAAATATCCATCTGCTATCTCTTTCCAGTGCTTTGTAGGTTCTGGTGACTAAGTTAGTACATTTATTCTAAACAGAGTGTAAAAAATTTCCAGTATGAAAAAAATGATGTTTACGGACATCTTAGTTTGAAGAAATTACACAGACTATCTGGACAATAACTAATCATTATTTTCTCCTGCCATAGACATGAAGGGATTGGAAAGGCCTCGCTAAATCATCTAGTCCAGTCCCCCGCACTGTGCTATCATGTGCTATTGTGGAATAAACAACTAAACGAGAGTTATTTTTCAGTGTTAGATTTTCCCTAATGGGGGTTGCCAGTATTACCTACATTAGCTCCTGCACAAGCAGCAGGTTCCCACAGCAAAGTTGCTGGCTGGCTGGCCCGTTACAATCCAGTGAGGTTAGATAAGACAAACGCGGTCTGTTCACAAACAGTGTGTTGTGACATACATCAACGACCAAAACGGGCCAAATTCAAATAGTCTACAGTGAAAAGCAAGCGAATGATTCACACTGTTAGAGGACGGTACAGTAAGGCAAATAGTAATGGCTGGCATATAAGGAAGAAAGGGCCTGATTGTCCCCGTACTCTGTACCTTGTGTAACCATTACAACTGAGCGAAGAGGGAGCAAAATGCATGTAAACAGTCCTGCAAAACGCTAGGAGTCAGACTGGAAGATGGTATCTTCAAACCCTTCTGAGCCGTCTGTGTCATTAGGGATTCATTTGCCAGTGTTATTGGCTGGACTGGTGAACGGATTCAGCAAAGGATTTGTAGAATTTGCAATTCAGTCAGAAGAGTAGTAATGTTTTCATTGACATGGGTTAATAGATTTCTAGTTGGGAACCATTCCATTTATTTTTCACACAAAGGAAGCTAAGATCACGGCTAAATACAAAAAAGGAACCTATTAGCATGTCATAGTTCTAGTCTCTATAGTAGGCAATGGTGGCCATGTTGGATGGGTATGTCGATCTAAGGAAAGAATTCTCTTCCCTCAACTGAGACAAGCCGCGTTGCAAGATGATGCCAAAGCCGAAACATTAATGAAAATGTGAGATTTCACATGTTCTGTGACTTCTCCCAAGAGGCAATACTTCAGTCAAAGATATTTGTGTCTCTGTGTGTGTACATAGACATTTGTGTCTGCATGTTGTGTGTGCGAAGGGAGATTTGGGATGTGTTGGAGGTTTGGAAGGGGTGTTTTCAGTAGGTCCACAAAGTGTGAGGAATGGCAGGTGAAGGGAGGAAACTATTAACGGCAAGAGTTTACAGCCCCTGTCCTAATGTGCCTATGTAAATGATAAGTCTAGTTACCTATAGACTTGATTTTGGTCTCATTCAGATTGTACACCAGTCTGACTTCACTGACTTCATTTACAGAAATGCAGAGTCAGGTCCCAGACTCACAAGAGTTGCAGGGCCTGATTTGCAGAAGTGCGGAACATCTATAGCCACAGCTGAAGTCAGTAGGTGCTCTGCACCTCTGAAAATCAGACTCTATCTGCTATGCATTTCAGCTGATTATCCCTAGCATGATCTGAGCAAAAGCTGGTAGCAGGTTATCCAACAGTTGCCTCACTTCCCGTTATAACTTTCCCGTTATAACTTCCCGTTATAACTTTCCTGTTATAACTTCCCGTTATAACTTTCTGAAACCTTCATGTCTTTCTCACAATGAACAATGAGTAGAGACAGTTAGCAACCGCACAAGCAGCAGGTTCCCACAGCAAAGCTGCTGTCTGGCTGGCCGATTACAATCCAGTGGGATTAGATAAAACAAACGCGGTCTGTACACAAACAGTGTGTTGTGACATACATCAACGACCAAAATGGGCCAAATTCAAATTGTGTGCAGTGAAAAATACAGCTTTAATTCAGTCAGCTGGTTCTACTGAGGTCATAGACACGTAGGCGGGGGTGCTTTTCAACATTAGCTCCGTTGGGCCTATGATTTAGTACTGGACAATGCGTTCTGGTTTTATGGTCTCTTTCCTTTACAAGCATCTTGCTGGTAAAAAGTTCCTTCCAGGTCAAAAATCTGCCATGCAGAGAGAGTCTGATTTAGAGGCTGTTATGATGAGGCTGTATAATGAAAGCAGTAGGAAAAAGGAAAGAGATATGACTCATTAGAGGAATGATCATTGCCTACAGACACAAGCAACTACCAAATAAGAGTCGGTGATTTATAGTGAAGATTTTATTATGTAAGCAACAAACCACTAACGACTGCAGCCTCTTGGAATGGGGCTAAAACATCACAACAGCAAAAAAAATACTTTCCCTTCAGCTTCAACACCCCCAACACAGTGCCTCTGCTGCTTTCATCAACAACAGTCTTTGATGTTTGAGGTTAGCAGTGCTGAGGTATTTTCTGTACAAACCCTTTCTCCTTAACTACCTCTTTAAAACAGTTCATATAATGAAGCACTAAAACCGGATTTCATTCTCTCTTTCATTGGTTGAAACGTGACAGGCCTCTTAAAACCATCTCTCCAACAAGGGCACCTTTTGTACTGGTAGGGACCTGACTGAACTCCAACCACCTTCTGCTTGCTTGAATTCTAGAGTGCACCATACTGGGTTTCATATTAAAGTCAATGGAATCACCCAAGAAAAAAGATATCTTCAACGTGTTTAAGGGGATCACCATCTGGTCCTATGAAAGCATATGTGATGGCCGCCATCTTGGCTAACACACGTGGGATTGAAGCAGGGACCTAACCAGAGCTATAAGCATGAGATGCTATGGTGTGAGTTAAAGAGCCTCCATCCCATAGCTAGGGGCTGTAACAAACTCAAACCATCTCAGGATTGCCACAAAGGCAGACTGTAACCCACACTGGCCAGTGGGTTTTATGGAAATAACGCCCCCCTCCTCCCCCTCCCCACAAATTCAGGCCCAAATTCAGCAAGGTATACAAATACGTAGTCCTAGTGTCTTCAGTGCTCACATGCATAAAGTTTGGCATGTGCTTAATCAAGTGCTTAAAGTTAAGCATGTAACTTGGTAACTTACTGGATCAGGGCCCAAAGAAGATTGTTGATGAACAGGAAGAATCATAGAATCATAGAATATCAGGGTTGGAAGGGACCTCAGGAGGTCATCTAGTCCAACCCCCTGCTCAAAGCAGGACCAATCCCCAATTAAATCATCCCAGCCAGGGCTTTGTCAAGCCTGACCTTAAAAACTTCTAAGGAAGGAGATTCCACCACCTCCCTAGGTAACGCATTCCAGTGTTTCACCATCCTCCTAGTGAAAAAGTTTTTCCTAATATCCAACCTAAATCTCCCCCGCTGCAACTTGAGACCATTACTCCTTGTTCCATCATCTGCTACCACTGAGAACAGTCTAGAGCCATCCTCTTTGGAACCCCCTTTCAGGTAGTTGAAAGCAGCTATCAAATCCCCCCTCATTCTTCTCTTCCGTAGACTAAACATTCCCAATTCCCTCAGCTTCTCCTCATAAGTCATGTGTTCCAGTCCCCTAATCATTTTGTTGCCCTCCGCTGGACTCTTTCCATTTCATACCCTTCTTGTAGTGTGGGGCCCAAAACTGGACACAGTACTCCAGATGAGGCCTCACCAGTGTCGAATAGAGGGGAACAATCACGTCCCTCGATCTGCTGGCAATGCCCCTACTTATACATCCCAAAATGCCATTGGCCTTCTTGGTAACAAGGGCACACTGTTGATTCATATCCAGCTTCTCGTCCACTGTAACCCCTAGGTCCTTTTCTGCAGAACTGCTGCCGAGCCATTCGGTCCCTAGTCTGTAGCGGTGCATGGGATTCTTCCGTCCTAAGTGCAGGACTCTGCACTTGTCCTTGTTGAACCTCATCAGATTTCTTTTGGCCCAATCCTCCAATTTGTCTAGGTCCCTCTGTATCCTATCCCTACCCTCCAGCATATCTACCTCCCCTCCCAGTTTAGTGTCATCTGCAAACTTGCTGAGGGTGCAATCCACACCATCCTCCAGATCATTTATGAAGATATTGAACAAAACCGGCCCCAGGACTGACCTTTGGGGCACTCCACTTGATACCGGCTACCAGCTAGACATGGAGCCATTGATCAGTACCCGTTGAGCCCAACAATCTAGCCAGCTTTCTACCCACCTTATAGTCCATTCATCCAGCCCATACTTCTTTAACTTGCTGGCAAGAATACTGTGGGAGACAGTGTCAAAAGCTTTGCTAAAGTCAAGGAACAACACGTCCATTGCTTTCCCTTCATCCACAGAACCAGTTATCTTATCATAGAAGGCAATTAGATTAGTCAGGCAT
The DNA here is from genome assembly GCF_015237465.2 of Chelonia mydas. Lineage (NCBI taxonomy): Eukaryota > Metazoa > Chordata > Testudines > Cheloniidae > Chelonia > Chelonia mydas. The sequence goes on along the minus strand of NC_057853.1, from coordinate 17,563,320 downwards.
GACTTGCCCTTGGTGAATCCATGCTGACTGTTCCTGATCACTTTCCTCTCCTCTAAGGGCTTCAGAATTGATTCCTTGAGGAGCTGCTCCATGATTTTTCCAGGGACTGAGGTGAGGCTGACTGGCCTGTATTTCCCAGGATCCTCTTTCTTCCCTTTTTTAAAGATGGGCACTACATTAGCCTTTTTCCAGTCGTCCGGGACTTCAGCCGATCGCCATGAGTTTTCAAAGATAATGGCCAATGGCTCTGCAATCACATCTGCCAACTCCTTTAGCACTCTCGGATGCAACGCATCCGGCCCCATGGACTTGTGCTCGTCCAGCTTTTCTAAATAGTCCCAAACCACTTCTTTCTCCACAGAAGGCTGGTCTCCTCCTCCCCATGCTGTGCTGCCCAGTGCAGTAGTCTGGGAGCTGATCTTGTTCGTGAAGACAGAGGAAAAAAAAGCATTGAGTACATTAGCTTTTTCCACATCCTCTGTCACTAGGTTGCCTCCCTCATTCAGTAAGGGGCCCACACTTTCCTTGACTTTCTTCTTGTTGCTAACATACCTGAAGAAACCCTTCTTGTTACTCTCAACATCTCTTGCTAGCTGCAACTCCAGGTATGATTTGGCCTTCCTGATTTCACTCCTGCATGCCCGAGCAATATTTTTATACTCATCCCTGGTCATTTGTCCAATCTTCCACTTCTTGTAAGCTTCTTTTTTGTATTTAAGATCAGCAAGGATTTCACTGTTAAACCAAGCTGGTCGCCTGCCATATTTACTATTCTTTCTACACATCGGGATGGTTTGTCCCTGTAACCTCAATAAGGATTCTTTAAAATACAGCCAGCTCTCCTGGACTCCTTTCCCCGTCATGTTATTCTCCCAGGGGATCTTGCCCATCAGTTCCCCGAGGGAGTCAAAGTCTGTTTTTCTGAAGTCCAGGGTTCATATTCTGCTGCTTTCCTTTCTTCCTTGTGTCAGGATCCTGAACTCGACCATCTCACGGTCACTGCCTCCCAGGTTCCCATCCACTTTAGCTTCCCCTACTAATTCTTCCCGGTTTGTGAGCAGCAGGTCAAGAAGAGCTCTGCCCCTAGTTGGTTCCTCCAGCACTTGCACCAGGAAATTGTCCCCTACATTTTCCAAAAACTTCCTGGATTGTCTGTGCACCGCTGTATTGCTATCCCAGCAGATATCAGGGTGATTGAAGTCTCCCATGAGAACCAGGGCCTGCAATCTAGCAACTTCTGCGAGTTGCCGGAAGAAAGCCTCATCCACCTCATTCCCCTGGTCCAGTGGTCTATAATAGACTCCCACCACGACATCACCCTTGTTGCTCACACTTCTAAACTTAATCCAGAGACTCTCAGGTTTTTCTGCAGTTTCATACTTGAGCTTTGAGCAGTCATGCTGCTCTCTTACATACAGTGCATCTCCCCCACCTTTTCTGCCCTGCCTGTCCTTCCTGAACAGCTTATATCCATCCATGACAGTACTCCAGTCATGTGAGTTATCCCACTAAGTCTCTGTTATTCCAATCACATCATAATTCCTTGACTTTGCCAGGACTTCCAGTTCTCCCTGCTTGTTTCCCAGGCTTTGTGCATTTGTGTATAGGCACTTGAGATAACCCGCTGATCGCCCCTCTTTCTCAGTATGAGGCAGAAGCCCTTCCCTCTCACGCGCTCCTGCTCGGGCTTCCTCCCGGTATCCCACTTCCCCACTTAACTCAGGGCTTTGGTCTCCTTCCCCGGGTGAACCTAGTTTAAAGCCCTCCTCACTAGGTTAGCCAGCCTGCTTGCGAAGATGCTCTTCCCTCTCTTCGTTAGGTGGAGCCCGTCTCTGCCTAGCACTCCTCCTTCTTGGAACACCATCCCATGGTCAAAGAATCCAAAACCTTCTCTCCAACACCACCTGCGTAACCATTCGTTGACTTCCACGATTCGACGGTCTCTACCCAGGCCTTTTCCTTCCACGGGGAGGATGGACGAGAAGACCACTTGCGCCTCAAACTCCTTTATCCTTCTTCCCAGAGCCACGTAGTCTGCAGAGATCCGTTCAGGGTCATTCTTGGCAGTATCATTGGTGCCACGTGGAGAAGCAGGAAGGGGTAGCGATCCAAGGGCTTGATGAGTCTCGGCAGTCTCTCCGTCACATCGCGAATCTTAGCTCCTGGCAAGCAGCAGACTTCTCGGTTTTCCCGGTCGGGGAGGCAGATAGATGACTCAGTCCCCCTGAGGAGAGAGTCCCCGACCACCCCCCCCCCCACTACTGTGTTTATTCACAGGCAATGCAACAACCAATAAACAAAGAGAAATTGGACAAAGTTCAGTATTGGCAGGTCCTGATTTAATAAACCATATCCAGCCTGGGTATAACTCCATTTGAGTCCTTCCTAGTTAATGCTGGGTTCGCTTGTTTACTTTCTGCAGCATTAAAGCTAGGCCTGCCCACCATGAAGATAAATAATCCTCATGCTCTTCAAGAAAGGAGAGATGATCACATCCAGAACGGAGCCCCCACACAGTCTGGAGATCAGGCATATGAATTAGGAGTGTTTAAACAATATTTGCAATTTTTTTTTTGAGACAAGGGTCCTGTGAATAAAAGCAGCATTAATCCGTAGCTGTGCCTATTGTGGTTTGTTCTCTGCATTTCAGGAAGTTCAAGGGTTTTGATGTAAGTTAAGACTTAGCTAGTATGGGAGCCAATGATCTCCACAGAGGGCAACGTCGGGCTGCAGAAAGAGTAAATCTCAGTAATGTTTTCGTTGCAGAGATTTCTCTCCAATTATTCCGTCGTAGTGTGGGGTTTACCACTGTGAACAAGCTCTTGGTGCCCACTCGCAGAGGATAGAGGGGTGCATAAGAGTTAGAGGGTCCCCTGGGTCTGGTAGCTACATACTCGTTTGCCAGAGAATGTCATGGAAGGGCTGTGTCACACTGATCACCATAATTATTGTGAAATGTGTGTACAGATAATATGTAAGGAGTTGTGTATTGTGTGTCTTTCAATGGAAGTCTATTTGCATATGGACTCACCAGCTGATCAAGATTGTAAAGCTGACAAGAAACACAAAATCTGGGGGAAGGAACACATAGCAGGAGGGTGTCTGGTTTACGACTAAGCTAAAATAATTAGTCTGGTATATCAGGAAAATGCAAGGAGACACCTGATATCCTTCACCTAGTAATGAAGCTGACAGTGGGCTTGCTTCATGAACAAAAGATCACAGCCAAGCCTGGTTGTAACACGTTGGAAGGATTTTGGGTGAGCTTTTGCCCTCATGACATAATAATGTCCTATTAGTTAAGTTTAGGCTCTAGTGTGTGTGTTATGATTTTATTTTATATGTAACCCTTTGTTTCCAACATTTCTGCTGGCTAGCATTTGAATCTCCAGTCATTGTTAAATAAACATATGCTTGTTTTCTCTATAAACCAACCCAAGTGCTGTGTGGTAAGTGGAGCTGTGGTCTAAGCGGTAAGCTGTGGTGTCCTGTTCCTTTGGGAACAGCGGGTCTGGTAATTCTGCAAGTGTGCTGTGGATCTGGATCTGTACACTCCAGGGAGATGTTTGGATGACCAGGGGTTGGCATGTGCCTATCACTAACCTGCAGAGGGACAGCGGAGCTTGTGTGGGCTGAGGGGAGAGTGCTTGTCTACCTGTGGCTGGTGGAGTCAGGATGTTGACACCTGCTAGGCACAGACAAGGCTTGTTCATGTTAAGGAAGGTTGGTAGGAAGGTGCCTCAGGTACCCAGGGGGGTACCTTTGGGAAACATCACAGCCACCTGCCCCTTCTCTCTCCCACCAACCCCCCCACCCCAGATCTGGGCAGAGGTACTAAACTCCAAGAAGTCCTGGGATCTTATGTATCCTAGGCAGGGATATAAGGGATCCTAGAGTGAAAGGCTCCACAACTCTACATCAACTCTGGGTGTCTGGAGCTCCACCCTCTGTTCCCTGGAAGCCCCCCAGGACTACCCTCTGTATTCAAGATCCCCATCTGAGTGGGGGAGAAAAGGGCAGAAAAGTAATACAGCCACAGACCATATATCCTCTATGCGGGGAGTGGAAAAATGATGAACTTCACACCCAGTACACACCCACTGTGCTTGAATGGATCATCAGACCTGTGGAGTGCCAGCCATGCCATCTGAGAACGGGAAGATGGTGCTGTGCAGTTGGTTGGCGCTCCTTTCCATGTGGGAATGGGAGATGCATACAGGAAGGCTTCCCTTTGCAGGCATATCTTGGGGGAATGATCAGGCTCACTGCTGCTTCCTTTGAATTGCTAGCCAAGATAGGACTTGTCAGTTCTGTATTAAGCATACAAAGCATATTAAGCATACAAAGAATATTAAGCATGTTAACATACCAAATATGTACAGAACTCAGGAGAGTAAAGAGGCTTCTAGAGACCAAAGCAACAGGAATAGAAAGGAGAGACATGACCCTACATCTCCAAAGTTGGGATACTTCAGATAAGTTCCTGCCCCTACCATAGGCTTCCTTTTGCAACCTGAGGCAAATTCATTAGAGGTCTACATGCAAGCTGGGCCTCCGTTTGTGTTTGATGCCTGCGATGAACTGTGCCCCCACCAGTTCTTTGGCTGCAATGAACTGCCAACAAAATGTCCAAATGAAGCCTTGGCACAGAACTGTGGGTGCAATGCATTAAGGTACAAAATCATGGATTAAGAATTAGATACAAAATCCATTGCTGAAAGGCAACCACATCTGGGAGAGAATGAAGCAGCTTTTAAATTGTGTAAATCTGTGCTACCTAGGACAGATCGTGAAGCATACCTTATCCAAAGGAAGCTATTTTTGCCTTGCTCTGCGGTTAGGACACACACTTCCTAGTGCAATCAGTTATTTCACTCCAGACCCCTAGCAGTGGAGTTGATCGCTGAAAATTTATGAGCAACATAAATCTCATGGAAGAGTAATGCTTGTCTGGCAGGGATCCAGAGAACAGGCAGTGAAATTAGGAAACACAGCTGTTCCAAGAAATACCGTCTCCTGACAGATGGAGAAGGAAGTGATCTGGGATATTTTCCCCACTAGCAATCCTGTCTTTTACACTGAGCAATGATAATGTTAAGGGCCCTGCTCTGGTTTTTACCAGCAGTAAATGCACTAGGAGGTGGGGTAGAGGGGAAAGAAGGCAGAGGGCTGGTCTGAAGATGTTGTGGCCCACTAACAGACCCAGAAAGGATTCTAGTTGACTCGGCCAGAATGCCTTTAGGAGCAATGGGGACATGAGAATGCCAGAGCAGAGGCTGTAACATAGTTTGAAAGGGTGCAGCACGCACCCTCCCCTACTTTGGATGTGCCCTGCCCCCACTCTGCTCTCTCTAGGATGTCTAATGGTGGTAGTCATTCACTGTCTTTATGCCCCAGGAAACTTAATCCCGCCCTGCCCCCCTCCCCATTCACACACAGACACAAAGAGCTCTCCTTGAATTCAGAATAAGAGGAAGTTACTCAGATAGTTTTGTGATAAAGGCAATGGCCTGGGAGTGGGAAGGTCGGAGTGAGATTCCTGGCTCTGCCACTGACTCCAGGTGTGACCTTGGGCAAATCACTCTCTCTCTGTGTCTCAGTTCCCCAACTGTAAAAAAGGGATAATAAAATGTCCTTCCCTCACAGAGCGGGGTGAGGATAAATCTACTAGTGTTTACGAGCACCTCAGATTCTATATAGTCAGGGGGGCCTTATAAATACTTCTGGGCCCTTGGGCTGGAAGGGCTAATATTGGTGCTTCCTATTCCACATAAGGTAGGAGCTAGAAGAACACCTGGACGACTTCTTTAAGGCCAACCGTAATCTAGAACTGAAGGTCTTTCTCCTTTGTCCCTACCCTCCCAGTTGCCAAAATCCAAATCCACTTGTCACACATTCCTGAGCACCAAAAGCGCCAGCTTACCCAGCTGGCCAAACCTTCAGCTACTCCCGCCCCTTCCAACTTCCACAATGGCTATTTATTGTCCATACTCAAATCTGCAGCACACCGAGCAATGAAAATTGGGGGCAGGAGGTGAGATCGGGGTGGATACTCTCTTGAATTGAATATCAAAATAAATAAAACACCCTGGAAGCTGCAGTACTGGTACTGGACTTGCCTGGCATGGGAGACCACAATGGATGGGGATGCTTGGGGATAGACAGCTGTATAATCCTAAAGGTCCTGCTATATAACTTAGGTCTGATGTACCGAACAGGACACAGGGCTTGTGCATGCAGATGGAAGGCTACACGTACGTCTCTGCGGTATGTGTCTACCATCTTCTAAATATTACATTTGCATTACATTTTATAGTGTATAGATCTGCTACATGTGTTATTCATACCTACTTTCTGTGTTGTGTGCTACAGTCTCAGGTCATTAAAATTCCCCCTGCCCTGCAATGTGGAATAACAGTGATTTCCTATAAGAAATGATGACCTTGATCCTTAGCTTCCTTTTCAACAACAACACACGAAAAAAGCTGAAAAATCGCTAGAAAGGAGGAGCTAAGGATGCATCCATCAGAGGGGAATCCTCTGGTGGTACACAACTGATGTAACAAACTCCTACCCCTCTCCACCCTGTATGATGGGCATGTTGGGGGCAAGATGGGGTCATGCCAAGGGCAGGGCTGAGCACATTGTGCTCTGGCAGTTCCTCGGTGGGGGGAAGGTAAAGCAGCCTAAGACTGCTCTATGTTACACTGAGGGCTGTTTTGGTTTATAACTATCTTCCCTTCTTCCCTCCCCCTCAGCCCATCTGCAGGATAGGTGGGACTTTGAGTCCAGGTCTGTAGGGCAATTTTTCTTTAAAGAAATATTAAACATAAAAAAATCCCCAACCCATTAATTATCACTACAGACCTTGGACGTTTTTCTCTACTCATTCTCTTCAGTCTCCCAACCCCTAAGAAAATACTGACTGAAAGCCAGGAAAAGTCGCAGGTTACCCAGAAGAGAATGAAGTAAAGGAGAGCAATCCCCTCCCCAACCCTATGAATCAGTCCCTCATGCAAACCAATCTGTCCTTCCAAAGAACTACTTCTAGTTATCCATTTGAATCAACAACGCCACCTCCCCCTGCTTGCCATTTCAGGGAGAGAAATCACACCTCCAAAAGGCCAATCTCAGCCCAGATGTCAGGTCATTTTCTCCACTTCATTTGTCTGCTAGCCTGGCTGATTAGAATGAATAACTCTATGCTATTCTCTTTGGGAGAAAGACCTGGGCTCTTTCTTGACTTGTTCCTGGGTATTTCTCGCTCTTTTCTTTCAGCATTCTCTGGGGTTGGGGTACGGATGCCTGCAGGTGTGGAAATATGAGCTAATTTCCAACTCCCACTTCTGCTGGTGATATTTATGGGTCACTTCTGCGATGCTGACACACAGAACAAACAGCAATGAGTAGGACGCATGAGTAAAAGACACTTGAGACCCTGGAATTACCATTGCACTTTTCCCTCAGGGAAATAATGCCATTTTGTCTGGTGTATAAAGACTGGGATGCTGACTACTGTGACCATTGGATCCTTCCCCCTGTATTGCTGAGAATACAGGACACTACAGTTAGGATTCAATGGCATCTAAGAGAATGAGGGGGCCCAACTAACACTGACATTCAATAGGAGATGGGTGCCTAAATTGTTTAGGTTCCTTTGAAAATCCCTGCCTAAAAATCTATTGATAGTTAAACTTTCTACTAGTACTATCTAGCATTCATCTCATGAACTAGAACTCCTGATTACATTCCTAATTCCAACCAGGCAGCTGGGATCCCATTTGTAAACACATCATCAGCCCCCTCAATTGTTCCATGGGATAGGTCTATTTACAACATAAACCTAGAAGACTCCTGTTTCCGTAGATCTAGCATGGGAAGCATATTGCTTGAGATTAGAGAAGAAATAGACAGAAATGAACCAAATGTGCAGAAAATCAAAGCTCATGAGCAACCCAAGAGCCGAGGGCCACAGAGGGTAATAAAGAGAAAAGGAATTTGGGGAGCTAAAAACCTTTGACATGAGTCATCCTATAACAGTCTGGGATGTGTTATGAGTGGGAAAGGGAAGCCAGGCAGAAAAGTGATGCTTATAAATTAGGTCCTCATGTTAAAGTGACAAAACACCCAGTGTTAAGTGGGTGCAAAGGAGTTGCACCTGGGCTGAATATGCCTTTCTTTTGGAACAGCTAAATCTGCAAACTTAACCAGGAATTCTGCCTTTGTCTTTCTCACCGGATTGAGAGACTGTCCCTTTGTATTGCAGCTGATAATTTTGTTCATGCCAAATGAGGCACAGTGAAGTTCAGATAGCTCTTCCATACCATTTGTCACCCTAGCCATAAAAGTTAGTAAAAACATAATTATGCCATTCAAGCCAGCAAATCAGGCTTTAAGACACATGGGGAACAGATGTGCCAAGTTAAAAGTTTCCATTGCTGTGCAGTTTTCTAGCAACACATTTTAAGTATGCTTCAGGGAATTACACCTGCTTTAAAGTTACAAAGAAAATTTTACGAATTGATCTTCCCCATTTACCTACCAAAAATATTTATTTTCTACCTTTAGGGACCCCTGTTCTCTACCAGAGGAACCTTATCTTCAGAAATCTCATCCTGATCACAAAACTTTTCTTCTCCATCTTCAAGGTCTGTCTGGACGTTCTCTTCTCTCAGAATGACTGCATCTATTAATCTGGAAGAGAAGTCCAACCTTACTACAATGCTTTGTTAGTATCTGTCCACTCAGATGAGACAGCTAATGCCCTTGCGACTGGCACTCTTAGCTGGCATCAAGTTTTCCTGTACATCTATTGGAGGAATGTTTGCAAGAAGGTGCAGCAATCAAAGCATTGTAGAAATGGCCTTGGAAGCCAAACTGCCCTGACTCACAATATTCTTTTATGAGAGGCCTGGGGTCTTTGCAGCCTCATCTTTCTCAGTTTGAATTCAAGGATCCCTCAAGTGCTGATGAAAACTGAAGCTGCTCAGAGTAGTAGGGCATTAACATCATTACCATTTAAACAGAGCTGGAAAATGTATGTTGCAAACAAAAAGCTCAAAGAGAAACTCTGTTGTATTTAATATCTATTAAAATTTTAAATTCACAGTGGAGGAGGTACAAAAACATCTATTTATTATTAAAGTTAAACCTTCTCCTTAGCACTTTTGAATTTAAAGCAGTTTGGGACTTGAGAGAAAGAAGAAGCCTTTGAAAAATCAAACCCATGCCCTAGTGGCAAAACCCCCTCATCATTAAGAAAGGGACAGATAATAAGACTGAAAATATCATATTGCCTCTATATAAATCCATGGTACGCCCACATCTTGAATACTTTGTGCAGTTCTTGTCACATCTCAAAAAAGATATATTGGAATTGGAAAAGGTTCAGAAAAGGGCAACAAAAATGATTAGGGTATGGAACGGCTGCCATATGAGGAGAGATTAATAAGACTGGGACTTTCAGCTTGGAAAAGAGATGACTAAGGGGGGATATGACAGAGGTCTATAAAACCATGAATGGTATGGAGAAAGTAAAAAAAGGAAGTGTTATTTACTCCTTCACTTAACATAAAAACTAGGGGGTCACCAAATGAAATTAATAGGCAGCAGGTTTAAAACAAACAAAAGGAAGTATTTTTTCACACAACGCACAGTCAACCTGTGGAACTCCTTGCCAGAGGATGTTGTGAAGGCCAAGACTATAACAGAGTTCAAAAAAGAACTAGATAAATTCATGGGGGATAAGTCCATCAATGGATATTACCCAGTATGGGCAGGGATGGTGTCCCTAGCCTCTGTTTGCCAGAAGCTGGGAATGGGCAATAGGGGATGGATCACTTGATAATTACCTGTTCTGTTCATTCTCTCTGGGGCACCTGGCATTGGCTACTGTCAGAAGACAGGATACTGGGCTCGATGGACCCTTGGTCTGACCCCATATTGCCATTCTTATGTTCTCTTTGCATTTATGGAAATGTTTATGTTAGGAGAGGAAATTAAATAAAGCCCTCTTTACAGAGAAATGTCTTACAGATGCTGAAGCTCCACTGATGGCAATTGTTTAGGAAAAAATTATAATGGTTTTTCCAGTCAGGTGAGATTTGGGGAGAGTAATGAGAGCCGTATAGTAGGAACCTAGAATATGTTAGACGAAATGATAGTCTTTATTCAGATTTGAGCCCATCAGAAAGAAGAGTTTTTGGCTGTGCGATGAGAGTGGATTGATGAAGGCACAGCAGTAGTACCTCACCTAAGAAAAAGTCTTTCATGCCGAGTTCTGCAATGGAATCTGATAGCATGGATGTTTGTACTACTGCAGGGTCTGATAGATTTGCTGCTGAATGGAAAAACAAAAACAGGACAATATTAACGTTAAAGCTGAATCCAAGCACAAGCAGAATGTGGACTAGCATGAAAGCACAGACTACTGTGGGAAGATTCAGGACTGTGGACAGGGAGACTGTCTCAGGAAAGCCTGTCTGAATTTCAAACTCAGCTGAGGGTGCTCAGCACCTTGGCCAATCTGGCCCCAGGCACTCAGAAATGCAGGCCACCAAAACTGCAGTCTGCTTTTGAAAATGTGGACCTAAAGCACCCAAATGAGGTATTTACCCATCTTTGCGATGTGCCATGGGACTCTACAGGTGGACAAGCACTATATAATTGAAACCTCTTACCAAAAGTTCCACCTCTCCAGTTAATACTGGTTTGTATGATTTTGTTTTATTCATTATTTATTGTTGTAATAGTTCAGATTGACAGTATTGTGAAGTGGGGTCGTAAACCCTGATAAATAGTTGTTGGAGCTGGAAGCCCTTTGCTACAAAAATGAGAGAAGTTAGGCAGATGAATAGCATGTACATAGAGTTATTGCTGAGACAATATTAGGTTAAAGATAACCTACGATATTGTATAGTCCCTAGTTGTTATTATCATTAAATGTTATTTGTTTAATGTTGACAACGAACTGGGTGCTGTATAAAACACAAAGACAAATACAACTGTGTTTCCTATTATTATTTGGACTGTTCCCACAGGACACTAATCAGGGTTATAAATCAGAGTTACACATATTTACTGGTTTCTTTTAAATCTCACTAATGTTGCTGCTAAAGCCAAAAAAAATTGAACAAATAACTATGCCCTTTATCATAAAAAAAATTAGACACTAAAGAAGAGTGTATGATTAAAGGTAGGAACTTTTCTGAAATCATCTGACATCCTGCAGCAAAGTTTCATGGTTATCTGTATTTCATGGGTCATATTCAGCTCTGGTGTGACTTCTGCAGTGCTTAAATCATAAACATTCAGTTTCAGGCACAAACAGCTGGATTAAATTATTAATAACTACAAAAAAGTCAATCAGAATCAAAATCCTTGCCTGTAACAGAAAGTGAAATGTGAATTCAAGGCAGTAGCATGGGGGGAGTGCAGGTGTTTATTTAATATCCTCTAGGTTGTTGGTTCTTTTCTACCAATATGCTTATTCCCGATGAGTATTAATCTGCATGGCAGCACTACTGGTTGTTTATATAATCCAAGCACCGGTTACCGGCCACACTTTTCTTAGCTACTTAAGTGAAACAACATAATAAAAGGTAATAATTAGTCTTAGCTGGAAGAGTAATTATATAAACCAGGGCTGATTAGCTGATTGTTTCATTTACAAGGCAAAAAATCTCAGATGTATTTGTGACAAGCCAGAATGGGAAGAGTATTGATTCACACTCAAATCTTTGAACGTTATTTGCTCACCAAGAGGGCATCTAGCAAAGCTGACATTATTTTAACCACGACGTTAGATCAAGATTGTAGAATTTTTCATGCAGCAGCAGTGCCCAGGTCTGCCACACAGTGGTGCCAAACTAATTTTAAAAAGGCTACTTTAACATAAATCAAGTTTTTTGCAATATCACAGCAAGTCCCTGGCCCGATGAAAGCATAAGACAGAAGTTTTGGAGCAGAGCCTTTTAGCTTGAATTTGTATCTGTCTTCAGCCCAGTCTTATCCCCCCTTTATGTATATATTTCTCTCTTGAATTGCATTTTATAACATCCCCATTTCATAATATAGACTCCCGTGGCTTTTCCTTATTAAGAATGAGCCTTTTGTTGATTTACCACCTATGACTTTACCAGTTGGATAGTAATTAAACTAGATTAAACCAGTTTGTACTCTGCTGGTTAGAAAACTATTGTCAATGTGTTACTATCAGCTCTTATTTATCTTGGGGGTGGGTGGAGGAGGTTAGCTAGTTTTTATTCATTCATGCCCCATTGCCAAAATGAAGCAAACTAATAAATAAATTAATTAAATCAAATTAATTAAACAATGATATGAATAAATTAATAATTAATGACACTTTCTTCCCAAGAGAAGAAAAAACACACACACAAGCTGCAGGAAAGCTGTTACAAGCAGCACTGTAATCAATTGTTCTCCATGTTCACTAAAGGTAGGACAAGAAGTAATCTGCTTAATCTCCAGCAAGGGAGATTTAGGTTAGATAGTTGGAAAAAACTTTGTAACTAGAAAGGTAGTTAAATACTGGAATGGGCTTCCAAGGGAGGTTGTGGAATACCCACCATTGGGGGTTTTTAAGAACAGGCTGGACAAACACCTGTCAGGGTTTACTTGGTCCTGCCTCAAAGCAGGAGGCTGGATTTGAGGTCCCTGCCAGCTCTACATTTCTCTAATTCTACCAGGAGTCAGGACAATGAAAGAAATTATCACCAGTGTGCAGCAGACTCTATTCACTCCTAAAACAAGTACCATTTTTTCCAAGCTGCAATCAGAGAACCAGAAGAGAAGTCAATTTTATTATGCTTAATAGCCGAGTCAGGGCGATAAAAGAGCAAGCCACAAAAGCCCTGCAGCACAGGAGGAGCGGGGGAAAGTGAATATTTTAACACATTTTTTCCCTTTTTTGCGGTAGTTGTAAACACAACTGTACATCTATCTGGTTTGGAAATGTGGCCCTGGATGTCCGTTTTAAGCTGGGAGGAGCAGTGGTTAAAGGAGACTGCAAAGGGGGTGCTCTCATAACAGCAGCCATAGAGGACGAGGAGCTGTGGGAAGCTCATCCAAGCCAGGGAGTGGGGAAAGCGTTCTTTATACTTTTAGCATCACCAGCCAAGGAGAAAGGGGAGTCCTGCTTTTAACAGCAGGGCTGCATTCTCCCCTGCCTCCCTTTATTTTAATCCCTGATGGGGAGGCTTTCAAGGAACGGAGATCACACAGAATGAGCAGGACAGCACGGTGGGGCTTTGTGGGAAGAAATGCTGAGTCATAGTCATCAGTGTCTCGATATGATCCAGAATGAGACTTTTTGGGGTAGGGAGTGCGGGGAGATTAAGGGAAGAAACGACACTTATTACAGTTGAACATGGGGTCAATATACCTGATTCAGCTGGGGGCCAGTCATGGTGCTTTATTTTGACTCGGAACAAGAGAGTGAAAACTTGGGGAGTTCTGTTCGCGGTCCACCTTCTGTGCTGTCTTTAGGCCCTTAATTAGAATGAATTCTAACAACCGGAGCTTCATGCCAGAGACAAATTCCCTGGTGGGAGCTCTGGAGCAGGCCAGACTGTTGAATGTACAGAGACTCAGGACACCAGAGGAAGGAGCAACTGAGTGATCTTTATTTGTGTACTATTCTAGTCTTTTTACCTTTTCCTCTAATGCCCCCTAATGGCCTACCTACACAATGGCTCCAGGCAGCCACAACTACATAGCATTTTGCAGCAGACTGGAGCAGATCCTAAACAGCTGGTTACCTGCATTTCAGTGCATTGTCTTTCTCACTTTGCTTCCCCCCCCATAATCGAATGCGTATCTCCTCAGTATGCAGACAGGTGCTCCTGTCTCCTACAGGCAGCCCAGGAGGTAGAAATGATGCTTTCATTTATCCCAAAGTACCCGACACTGTGATTCTATCAGTTATATTTACAGAACAGCGCCTGTTTTGCAATTCAAAGGTGTGAAACTTTCCTGTGCTGTTTAACTTTGCAAGATTTTGGCATTAGCTGCAATGTGGAAATGCTAAACGCAAGTAGCTGTTCCAAAGTCCTTCTTTACAATAAGCTCCCCGTGGTGGCAACAATTTCATAAGGAGCTCTTAACAATTGGGATAAACCAGGGCTAAAGGACAAAGTTTTCTTTTGTTACATTACAGTTCCATTCTATAGCATAGTTTGCTTCAATTGCAAAAAATCTGTTATGTTCCTTTTAAGATTCTAGGGCTAAATCAAATTTTGCTCTCAAGTTATACCAGTAAAAATTATTATTTATTATTTGTATTATCATAGCACCTAGAAGAGGGGTGGGCAAACATTTTGGCCCGAGGGCCACATCTGGATGGGGAAATTGCATGCAGGGCCATGAATGTAGGGCTGGTACAGGGTGTTGGGGTGCGGGAGGGAGTGCAGGGTGTGCGAGGGGGTGCAGTGTGCAGAAAGGGGCTCAGGGCAAGGGGTTGGAGCAGAGGAGGGGTGCAGGGTGTACAAGGGGGCTCAGAGAAGGGGGTTGGGGAGCAGGAGGGGATGTGGAGTTGTGGGAGGGGATTCAGGGCAGAGGTGCAGGGAGGAGGCTCAGGGCAGGGGGTTGGGGTGCAGGAGGGGTGCGGGGTGTGGCAGTGGTTTGGGGTGGAGGCAGGGAGCTCAGGGCAGGGAGTTGGGGTGCAGGAGGGGTTCAGGGTGCCGGCTCCAGCCCAATGCCGCTTACCTGGAGCAGCTCCAGGGTGGCAGTGGCACACAGTGGGGCCAGGGCAGGCTCCCTGCCTGCCCTGACCCCACGCTGCTCCTGGAAGCGGCCGGCACCACATCCCTGCGGCCCCCTGGGGGAAGCGGGGGCAGAGGGCTCTGCGTGCTGCCTTCGCCTGCGGGTACCTCCCCCCGAAGCTCCCATTGGCCGCAGTTCCACAAGAAGTAATTCTTCTGCTCCACTCTGTGCTGATTAAGCCTCATCTGGAGTATTGTGTCCAGTTCTGGATACCACATTTCAGGAAAGATGGGGACAAACTGTAGAAAGCCCAGAGAAGAACAACACAAATGATTAAAGGTCTAGACTTATGAGGGAAAAATGAAAACACTGGGTTTGTTTAGTCTGGAGAAGAGAAGACTGAGAGGGGACATGATAACAGTTTTCAAGTACATAAAACATTGTTACAAGGAGGAGGGAGAAAAATGGTTCTTGTTGACCTCTGAGGCTAGGACAAGAAGCAATGGGCTGAAATTGCAGCAAGGGTGTGGAACCACCTTCACTGGAGATTTTTAAGAGCTGATTAGACAAACACCTGTCAGGGCTGGTCGAGAAAAGAGGTCTTCAATCTGAGGGGTGTGAAGTAACATTCAGGGGCGGGGCTGGGGCCTGGACCAGCCCCCACAGGGAGCGGGGAGGGAGTGCTGCCCAGCTCCACTCCTGACTCTGGACCCGGCTGCTGGCCCCCCGCCTGGCGTCCTGGCTGCCGGTTCTGCACCCGGCCATGGCTGCAGGCCTCAGCCCCTGACCAAGGGTCCACTCCCACCTCTAGCTGTGGCCCCAGCCTTAGCCCCCTGACCCATATCCTCATACCCCCCCTTCTGGAGCCATGAGGTAAAAAGTTTGGGGATCGCTGGTTTAAATAATACTTAGTCCTGCAATGAGTGCAGGGGTCTGGACTAGCTGACCTCTCGAGGTCTCTTCCAGTCCTACAATTCTAGGATTCTATGCTGAGCTAATAGGTAGAGCGGGGGCTTCTCTCTTTTTTAATTTTTAATAAAGCCACCAGTGCTTATAATCATGTGAATTCACATAGCACCTGTTCTTTACAAAGGGCCTTAGACATCTTTACAAAGAATGTCTGAGTTCACAGTACCTTTTTGAGCTATTATTATTTTACAGATGTGGCAACAGAAATGCAGAGAGGTAATGTAATTTATTCAGCGTCACACACACTGAGTTGGGAATAGTACCCAGAAGTCCTGGCTCACTGTCCCTTTCCCTTCCTCTAAGCACAAGACCAGTGGTTTTCAACCTTCTTTTCATTTGCGGACCCCTAAAAGATTTCGAACGGAGGTATGGACCCCTTTGGAAATCTTAGACATAGTCTGCAGACTCCCAGGGATCAGAGGTTGAAAACCACTGAACTAGTTGATACTGCCTCTTTGGTTTGTATGTCCAACTGCCGATTTGTTCCTTGACGTTACTCCTCCTTGGGAATTCCTTCAGACTTGTTAAGCAACATTCCCCTTTACAAATCCAAGGAAAAGTGCGTTTTCCATAGCTCAGTGGCGAATGCACATACCCCACACAATTCTGCTCCCCACAAACTCAGAGTTGTCCAGTGTTACAAACTCAGCCACTGTTTGCATTGTCTCCTGCTGTGTGAATAAGCAGGTCCATGAAGTTTATGAATAGGATGCCGAAGGCTGAAGATGGAGATTGCAAGGCATTTTACCCATCATAGATACTGAACGATATACATGTTTGGAAGATGTTGCAGCAAGATTGCTCTCAACATGTATTAAAGGTTTTATTGAATATTGCTTAGGTGAGGAATGCCCAGAGGCTCAGACTACGTACAGATAAGATCATCTTTTAGATATATGTAAGTGGTGCAGTTGAACAGATTACCACACAGGTATCTAATTCAGGATGCAGTTTTTTCTGTTGACAGACACAAAAGCTTTTCACTTCACTGGGAGTTTTAGGTACACAAGGATTAAGACCCTGGTTTCATTTTTGCCATCTATTACTTTCTAATTCGGAATTACTATAACTACTTATCTCCCAGTCAGGGAATGACTGGGCTAGATACTGGGCCAGATTCAGCCCCACTCTGGCCCCTAGAAATTTTCCCCCAAGACAGGGGCAATGTAGGGCAAAGGTGCACAGTTTTATGCCATGTTCCTCTATAGCCCCTGGTATAGGGGTGTACTGCAGGCAGGACAGGGAGTGGGAGTGGTCACCATAAGGGAAGGAGCAGGGAATGGCCAGATTAGTTTATATATTATGGTTAGTCTGGTATAAATTAGAGCAACTCTGGGGTTGCTCTAAATTATGACAGGGACCATACCAACCTCTGGAGCAGTTAGAATTATGGAGGCATGAAACAGTAGCTATGTCTATGCTGTGTGACTCCTGGGAGATGCAGCACAGATTCTGGTCTACTACAGTGATGGACATTAAACAGCACCATAGACATAGACAGACGCAGATATAGTAGCACAAAAAGAAACCAATGTCTTCATGAGCCCCAGAGACTGTTTGTACCATCTGACCCAGCCAGACTATATTGCCAGAGAAAATTCTGCATCTGTCCAGAGAAATATTGCCTGCCCTCACCAAACAAATCTATAGTGGTGTGTCCTAAGTCCATGAACCTTGTGTGATCTCTTGATCCATAAAGTCTTTGAAACACAGAAACAAAGAATATGGTGTTAAACAGCAGAAACAACAACAACAGCAAGACCCCTTGTTTCATTCTGTTCCACGCAGAGTTAGGTTGACAGTAACAAATTGGCTTTTGATGTGCTTCAGTTCAATTCGCTTTGCTATTTCTTTCTATTTTTTAAATAAAATATATTAATTAAATTTTTGTTTAGGCATTCAGCATACAAGTACGTGTCCAATTCCATCACAGAGTTACTCCATTTTTTGTTGGTGTGCCTTCCTTTCTTCATATTTTACTCTGTTGCGAACATAAAATAAATTGCAACAATTATCCCCATGTCGTGCTGTATTTATAGACATACTTGATTTTTTAGCAATGCAATTGTAGTGCTTTGCTTACCTAGCTGATCCATGGAGTTCTTGCGTTAGGCTAGATATGGAAATCAGTCGAGTATTTGCATTTACATTTGCAAAAGGGAATATGTGTGATGGGTTTACATGGCCTCATCAGTCATTTTTAAGAGAAATGTTTTGCAGACTAGACATCATTTGCATTGTTCCACTCTGTGTGAATAAGCAGGTCCAGAACATTTTTGAATAGGTTACAAGGCATGTTACCTCTCATTCAGGAATACAAAGGCCGACAAAACTGTCTCATATCCAAAAAACGTCATGCCTGTGTGCTCTATTTTTAAAAGCTTTTAGCTGTGGTTGTCTTGCTGAGGGAGGTCCTGCAGCTGAGGACTTCTGTAGATAAAGGATGAAATCCTGGCTCCGCTGAAATCAGTGGCAAAACTCCCATTGACTTCAATAGAGCCAGGATTTCACCCAAGACCTCTAGTGTTCTCCCACTATTGTAACAGAATAAATTATTCCATAATAATTCAAGATACAGTTTTGGAATCCTAGAGTTCCTTAAAAGCAAAGTCATTTCGTTACTGATATGGCCCCCATCATCACAGAATTTGAGAGCCTTAGAAACATTAGTGAAGTTATCCTCACAACACCCCTGAGAAGCAGGGAACTGTTAGCCCCATGTAGATAGCTGGTGTGCTAAGATCACTGCCATTCATGCTGACCAACACTGTCTCTTTGTTTCCTTTTACTCTCCCATTGGTATGTCTGTATCCACCTTTTGTCTCTTGGCTTAGATCTAGATTGTAAGGCCATTGTGGCAGGGCCTGTCTTTTTGTTTTGTGTTTGTACAGTGTGTAGCATGATGGGGTCCTGGTCCACAACTGGAGTTCTTAGGTGCTACAATCATACAATAAATAAGTAATATCCAAGGTCACATAGGAAGACTGCGGAAGAGCCTGGAGCTGAACCCACCTCTTGAGTCCTAGTCTAAGTCCGCCCTCCCAGTGAATCACTTGATACTCTTTTAGGGCAGAAGCAAAGCTATCAAGGAGGTTGTAGAATCAGTAAAAAGAAAAGGAGTACTTGTGGCACTTTAGAGACTAACAAATTTATTTGAGCATAAGCTTTCGTGAGCTACAGCTCACTTCATCGGATGCATTCAGTGGAAAATACAGTGGGGAGATTTGTATAACCATGTCAAGTTTCCTTCCCCACTCTGAACTCTAGGGTACAGAGGTGGGGACCTGCATGAAAGACCCCCTAAGCTTATTCTTACCAGCTTAGGTTAAAAACTTCCTCAAGGTACAAACTTTGCCTTGTCCTTGAACCCTATGCTGCCACCATCAAGCGCGTTAAACAAAGAACAGGGAAAGAGCCCACTTGGAGATGTCTTCCCCCCAAAATATCCCCCAAAGTCCTACATCCCCTTTCCTGGGGAAGGCTTGATAAAAATCCTCACCAATTTGCATATAAATAACGTGTATATAAATCTCCCCACTGTATTTTCCACTGCATGCATCTGATGAAGTGAGCTGGAGTTCACAAAAGCTTATGCTCAAATAAATTTGTTAGTCTCTAAGGTGCCACAAGTACTCCTTTTCTTTTTGCGGATGCAGACTAACACGGCTGCTACTCTGAAACCTATAGAATCAGTGTTACTGTCATTCAATGGCAGCTCCTGTTCCACAAGCCCTAATATCCGCAACGGTATCTGTTCTACTTATCACTGCCAGCCTCACTATATTCCTCCTGCTCAGTCAGAGCGCCATTAGTTTGTTATGGTGGATGCTGGACTAACTCTAGCTTATTCCCCACCACTCCAGGTGGCAGGTTCCGTCCTAAATGGTGACCAAAACCCTTCACTTTAAAGGGACATTGTCCCATTGTGCTCATTCCAACATGCTCCATTTTCAGTTGAAGATCCTTCCCATTCTGAATCATTGGACGTTGTAGGCTCCAGAATTGTTTCCTGTTTTATTTATGGTTCTGCCCTCATTTATATTGCAGGATGAAATCTAATTACATTTGATTCTTTATTAGTTTTCCTCTATGTGCATTTTTCTTGCTATTCTAAGAGCAGCCATGTGCTCTGGAACATGAGAAGAGCGGCTAGTCCTATAGGAAAAGGGGAAGAGTCAATGGAGACTACACTAAATATGAGCCCCAAGAGGATACAGGAAGGGCTGAAGGGGATTACAAGGGAGAATAGGAATGGAAAGAACTTGCAGCCAGAGGGAACAGGGGATAGACTGGAGAATAGCACCGTCACCAGGAAAAGGCAGGTCTATGTGATCGGGGACTCTTTACTGAGAAGAATAGACAGGCCTGTAATCAGAGCTGATCCAGAGAATAGAAGGATATGCTGTCTTCCAGGTGCTAAGATACGGGATGTAGATCTGAGGTTGAAAAGGATCCTAAAGGGAGCGGGAAGAATCCCCTAATTATCCTTCATGTGGGAACAAATGATACGGCTAGATTCTCGCTGGAAAGTATTAAGGAAGACTATGCTAGGCTGGGGAAGACGCTTAAGGAAATCGAGGCTCAGGTGATCTTTAGTGGGATTCTGCCTGTTCCTAGAGAAGGGCAACAAAGGTGTGACAAAATTATGACTATCAACAGTTGGCTTAGGCAGTGGTGCTATAAGGAGGGCTTTGGGATGTATGGCCACTGGGAGGCATTCATGGACAGAGAACAGTTCTCTCGGGATGCACTTCATCTGAGTAGGGAAGGAAATAGACTTCTAGGATGGAGGCTGGCACAACTGATTAAGAGAGCTTTAAACTAGGAATTTAGGGGAGATGGTTGGGAGATGTCCGGGTAATCTCCACGCCAGATTTTAGCATTTAGAGGGAAGAAAACGAAGTAAGAAAGGATACAGCTGTGGGTAGGAGAATGTATATTAGGAGGAAGGGCAGTGTAGATACCAGTCTAATAGGTTATACCGGCTGTAGAATGACCGTGCCTAATAGGGTACAGAATGTGAGCGAGGCCAAACAGCAAAAATTAAGATGTTTGTACACCAATGCGAGGAGCCTAGGTAACAAAATGGAGGAACTAGAGCTACTGGTGCAGGAAATGAAACCAGATATTATAGGGATAACAGAAACATGGTGGAATAGTAGTTGTGACTGGACTACAGGTATTGAAGGGTATGTGCTGTTTAGGAAAGACCAAAATAAAGGTAAAGGTGGTGGAGTAGCATTGTATATCAATGATGAGGTAGAATGTAAAGAAATAAGAAGCGATGGAATGGATAAGACAGAGTCCGTCTGGGCAAAAATTACATTGGGGAAGAAAACTATTAGAGCCTCCCCTGGGATAGTGCTTGGGGTATGCTATAGACCGCCGGGATCTAATCTGGATATGGATAGAGTCCTTTTTAATGTTTTTAATGAAGTAAATACTAATGGAAACTGTGTGATCATGGGAGACTTTAACTTCCCAGATATAGACTGGAGGACGAGTACTAGTAATAATAATAGGGCTCAGATTTTCCTAGATGCGATAGCTGATGGATTCCTTCATCAAGCAGTTGCTGAACCGACTAGAGGGGATGCCATTTTAGATTTGGTTTTGGTGAGTCGTGAGGACCTCATAGAAGAAATGGTTGTAGGGGACAATCTTGGTTCAAGTGATCATGAGCTAATTCAGTTCAAACTGAACGGAAGGATTAAAAATAAATCTGCAACTAGGGTTTTTTATTTCAAAAGGGCTGACTTTCAAAAATTAAGGAAATTAGTTAGGGAAGTGGATTGGACTGAAGAACTTATGGATCTAAAGGCAGAGGAGGCCTGGGATTACTTTAAATCAACGCTGCAGAAGCTGTCAGAAGCCTGCATCCCAAAAAAAGGGGAAAAAATTCATAGGCATGAGTTGTAGACCAAGCTGGATGAGCAAGCATCTCAGAGAGGTGATTAAGAAAAAGCAGAAAGCATACAGGGAGTGGAAGATGGGAGGGATCAGCAAGGAAAGCTGCCTTATTGAGGTCAGAACATGTAGGGATAAAGTGAGACAGGCTAAAAGTCAAGTAGAGTTGGACCTTGCAAAGGGAATTAAAACCAATAGTAAAAGGTTCCATAGCCATATAAATAAGAAGAAAACAAAGACAGAAGAAGTGGGACCGCTAAACACTGAGGATGGAGTGGAGGTCAAGGATAATCTAGGCATGGCTCAGTATCTAAACAAATACTTTGCCTCAGTCTTTAATGAGGCTAAAGAGGATCTTAGGGATAATGGTAGCATGACAAATGGGAATGAGGCTATGGAGGTAGATATTACCATATCTGAGGTAGAAGCGAAACTCGAACAGCTTAATGGGACTGAATCGCGGGGCCCAGATAATCTTCATCCAAGAATATTAAAGGAATTGGTACACGAAATTGCAAGCCTATTAGCAAGAATTTTTAATGAATCTATAAACTCAGGGGTTGTACCGTATGACTGGAGAATTGCTTACACAGTTCCTATTTTTAAGAAAGGGAAAAAAAGTGATCCGGGTAACTACAGGCCTGTTAGTTTGACATCTGTAGTATGCAAGATCTTGGAAAAAATTTTGAAGGAGAAAGTAGTTAAGGACATTGAAGTCAATGGTAAATGGGACAAAATACAACATGGTTTTACAAAAGGTAGATCATGCCAAACCAACCTGATCTCCTTCTCTGAGAAAGTAACAGATTTTTTAGACAAAGGAAACGCAGTGGATCTAATTTACCTAGATTTCAGTAAGGCATTTGATACCGTGCCACATGGGGAATTATTAGTTAAACTGGAAAAGATGGGGATCAATATGAAAATTGAAAGGTGGATAAGGAATTGGTTAACAGGGAGACTACAGTGGGTCATACTGAAAGGTGTACTGTCAGGCTGGAGGGAGGTTACCAGTGGAGTTCCTCAGGGATCAGTTTTGGGACCAATCTTATTTAATCTTTTTATTACTGACCTTGGCACAAAAAGTAGGAGTGTGCTAATAAAGTTTGCGATTGATACAAAGCTGGGAGGTATTGCCAATTTAGAGAAGGACCGGGATATCATACAGGAGGATCTGGATGACCTTGTAAACTGGAGTAATAGTAATAGGATGAAATTTAATAGTGAGAAGTATAAGGTTATGCATTTAGGGATTAATAACAAGAATTTTAGTTATAAGCTGGGGTCGCATCAATTAGAAGTAACGGAGGAGGAGAAGGACCTTGGAGTATTGGTTGATCATAGGATGACTATAAGCCGCCAATCTGATATGGCTGTGAAAAAAGCTAATGCGGTCTTGGGATGCATCAGGCGAGGTATTTCCAGTAAAGATAAGGAGGTTTTAGTACCGTTATACAAGGCACTGGTGAGACCTCACCTGGAATACTGTGTGTAGTTCTGGTCTCCCATGTTTAAGAAGGATGAATTCAAACTGGAACAGGTACAGAGAAGGGCTACTAGAATGATCCGAGGAATGGAAAACTTGTCTTATGAAAGGAGACTCAAGGAGTTTGGCTTGTTTAGCCTAACCAAAAGAAGGCTGAGGGGAGATATGATTGCTCTCTATAAATATATCAGAGGGATAAATACCGGAGAGGGAGAGGAATTATTTAAGCTCAGTACCAATGTGGACACAAGAAAAAATGGATATAAACTGGTCATTGGGAAGTTTAGACTTGAAATTAGATGAAGGTTTCTAACCATCAGAGGAGTGAAGTTTTGGAACAGCCTTCCAAGGGAAGCAGTGGGGGCAAAAGACCTATCTGGCTTTAAGATTAAATTCGATAAGTTTATGGAGGAGATGGTATGATGGGATAACATGATTTTGGTAATTAATTGATCTTTAAATATTCATGGTAAATAGGCCCAATGGCCTGTGATGGGATGTTAGATGGGGTAGGATCTGAGTTACCAAGAGAATTCTTTCCTGGGTATCAGGCTGGTGAATCTTGCCCACATGCTCAGGGTTCAGCTGATTGCCATATTTGGGGTTGGGAAGGAATTTTCCTCCAGGGCAGATTGGAAGAGGCCCTGGAGGTTTTTCGCCTTCCTCTGTAGCATGGGGCACGGGTCACTTGCTGGAGGATTCTCTGCTCCTTGAAGTTTTTAAACCATGATTTGAGGACTTCAATAGCTCAGACATAGGTGAGAGGTTTTTTGCAGGAGTGGGTGGGTGAGATTCTGTGGCCTGCATTGTGCAGGAGGTCGGACTAGATGATCATAGTGGTCCCTTCTGACCTTAGTATCTATGAAGGTCCAGTGAGATACATGTGCTTCCCTAGTACTGGAGCTTATGGCTTTCTTCCTCCAAATGCACCCATGCTGAGCATCATTGGATGGTTACTTTTCTAAATCTTTTAAAGCATTACTGATGCCATAGCTTTTTATTTTTAAGTCACTTTCAAAAAATATCACTTCCCCCACATGTTTAAGAATAAAAATTGCTGAGTGCCCTGTGCTGCTATGTGTTAATGAAGGTCCTCTCTTCACCAGCACGCTACGTGAAGGTTGGTCATGTGAAAGACCAAGTGAAAGGGAGAAGTCAGCAATACAAATTAATCCTGCTTCCCTCCTCAAATCCGGACATGTTGCTCAACAACAACGAAAATCTCTTTTGGAGTTTCATTTCTTCTTTTAAAAAACATCAGCTAGCATGCACGCTTGCTGTACGAAATGGCTGCTGCATAGCACCCAAGAAGTAGCTGCATTTTAACAGTTGGTGACTGTAGAGATTTTTTACCTCCGCTGCACTTCCCTAAGTCAGCAGGGATTCACTCAAACAGGAAGTTGGCGGATATTTGTAGTGAGGCCTGGCCCTCCCTTAGGAATTCTACTAGAAGAGGCTGCTTGCGAGATAATGAGCCAGTGCATTCCACAGACAATTTAGCTGTTGCCCTTCCTGGCCAGTGTCTTGCAACTTGGCGTAGAGAAGCCTGGGTTATTGAGTAAAGCCTGCAGAAACCAATATAACTCAATATTGAATCAACAGGTAGATTTAGATTATTACTTACAGAACACAGCCTAATGACTGTACTCAGGACGAGAGGAACAAAACTATAAAGGCCAACAAACGAGATGCACCCGTAAATATCCATATGCTACAGTAAAAAGAGATGCCTAAGGAGAACTCTTAGACTGTGGTGGGCTGAAAGAGTATGAATTTAATAGCAAAGCAGCATGTAACCCGATTGTTAGGAGGACTCAGTTATTCTATTGACTTGTATTACAGTATCGTCTAGAGTCAGATTGTGCTAATCATTGTGCTCATCATTGTACACACAGATGTTGAGAGTCCCACCCTGCCCCACAGAGCGTACAGACTGAAGAGACAAGCCAAAGAACGGGAAAGGAAGTACTCTTAACCCCATAGAAATGGGGAAAGGAAGTACTCTTCACCTCACCATGCATGAGTTCCCTATTTCTATGGGGTTAAGTCACTTGACCAAGTTCACACAGGAAGTCCATGGTAAATCTGGAAATCTGAACCTAGATGGGTTACGTCCAGAGCATTCCTTCCTCTGAAATCCAAAATCGTTAATTTAAAATAATTTATTAATTATTATTATTATTACTATTATGGAAAAGAAAATACATCAACCCCTTGACAGGGGTCCTTGGCCATACAGACCCAAATATTCAGAAGCATTCATTCTGGGAGCCTCAATTTCTGACTTAAGTAGGCACTCTCAATTTGAGCCACTCCAAATTACTGGACACGTTTGAAATCAGAAGCCATGTTATATAAACTGTGTATCTTCCATCACTATCCAATCACTCACCAGCATCTCTGGCATGATTCCAAATCTACGCTTCATGCAGTACTCGTAATGAAGCCCGTGAAAGTTCCTTGCATGCAATGACAGCTGAATCAGGTCCTGTGAGAGTATGCTAGGAAGTTCAGCACTGAAAGAGTTAAAAATATTCTAGGAATCCCCATGTAAATATTCTTAGGAATCTCCTTAGAAAAAGTATTTATTCTATACCTCTGATTCAAAATCCAACAGCTGACAATAACCTTCTAGCAGCTGTATGTGCGTGAGCTATTGATGCAGAACACACAATTTTTTTTTAAACACACACAGGCTTAGCACCAACACCATCAATCTTCACAGTAACCAGGTGGTGTCCCTAGAGGTGTGCATCTGAGTGGCACAACAGAACTCAACACATAAGGGCCAAGACCACTCAATGCCAATGACACTATGCATTGTGACTCTGTACTTGTTCAAAACAGCAGCTGCAACCACAAAGTTTCCACAATAAATATACCAGCAAAGTAACAGCTGCACCCATGATTGGAGCTGCTAACCTCTGCACCTGGGACCAGGCACTGTGACATCCACACTCAATAAGAGACTAACATCTGGCAGAGTTCAGTGCCCTGGTTGGTTTAAAGTAATGGAGGAGGACGCACTACCTACATATTTACAATTTTTTATTAAAGCTAATGTTAAAATTATATAATACACAGGTTGAGAAAAGAGTGCCTGTATATCTGGGTATAGTGCTTAGATTATCCACAAATACAAAGTTTGTTTTTAAAAGTCATATGGGACAGATAGTACACAATCAGCAATAACCCAGATTTAGGTGAATAAATTTAAGAATACAGTTTAGATATTAGAATCCAAGTATTCGTGAAAAGTTGTACAGTAAGTTGGTTGTGGAAAGCAAAGTATATCAATGGGTGAAGATTGTCCCTCAGTAACTGTGAATTAGGGTAGTCTACACCTTAAATGTTCCAGGCATCAGCCTCTGCAGAGACAAAAAGAACAGGAGGACTTGTGGCACCTTAGAGACTAACAAATTTATCTGAGCATAAGCTTTCGTGGGCTAAAACCCACTTCATCAGATGCATGCAGTGGAAAATACAGTAGGAAGATATATATATATATATATATATATATATATACACAGAGAACATGAAACAATGGGTGTTATCATACACAGGATAAGGAGAGTGATCAGTTAAGGTGAGGTTTCAGAGTAGCAGCCGTGTTAGTCTGTATTCGTAAAAAGAAAAGGAGTACTTGTGGCACCTTAGAGACTAACCAATTTATTTGAGCATAAGCTTTTGTGAGCTACAGCATCCAATGAAGTGAGCTGTAGCTTACGAAAGCTTATGCTCAAATAAATTGGTTAGTCTCTAAGGTGCCACAAGTCCTCCTTTTCTTTTTTCAGTTAAGGTGAGCTATTACCAGCAGGAGAGAAACAAACAAACAAACAAACACCTTTTGTAGTGATAACCAAGATGGGCCACTCCCAGCAGTCGAGAAGAACGTGTGATGAGTAACTCCTCCACCAAACCAGCATATGAAGGGTGCGGAGGACGGAACCAAAAGCAAGGGGCTGGCTTTCCCCAAGGAAAAGCATCAGGGAACACGTGCGTGTGGGTGGCTAGGCAAAGCAGAGCAGCCCCCCATCAGCGTGCAGGATCCCCCCAGCAGCTATGGCAGCGGAGGGCCAGGCGATCAGGTGAGGGCTTCACAACTTCTTTGGTACTGTCGGGAGTTTCCTTAGGGAGAGCGCAGCCTGCCTGCCTTTCGCTTTCGTTTCTGTTCCTGCGGCCCTGCCTGCGCTGGGGCGGGGCGGAGCGGAGGCCCTGGAAACGCACTGATCCGAGACAACAGCGACTGGGGGCTTTGGGGCAAGGGAGCCAGAGATCTGGAGCGCCCAGCTGTCCCCTCCGTGTGCCGGTCTCGGAATTACCCCTCTGCTCCTGTAATCAGTCCAGACTGCCTCCGGGCAGGGGCCCTAACGCCGAGCCAGGCACTCACTTCCTGCAGGGCTCTCCTAGGAAAGCAGTGGATGCGCCCCAGGCTCAGCTGCGCACAGAGCAGCCCAAAGTTTTCCCCAGAGGGAGCATGTCTCAGCCTCATGCAGCCGGGCTTTGGTGTTAGCTTGAATAGGAAGTGGGAGGGGTGAGTGGGCCACAGGGTTTTAGCGAGGGAGTGGGTGATCTAGCTGCGTTACCCCCCCAAAGTGATGTGTACCCAAAAGATATGGGGCCAGATCCACTTAGGGTGACCAGATGTCCCGATTTTATAGGGACAGTCCTGATTTGGGCGGCTTTTTCTTATATAGACTCATATTACCCCCCAGACCGTGTCCCGATTTTTTGCATTTGCTATCTGGTCACCCTAGATCCACTGCTGGTGTAAATCAGTGTAATTGTATTGAAATATATGACTTACAGCAGCAAAGGTTCTGGCAGCAAGGACTGCAGTGTGTGTTGTGTGTGTGTGTGTGTGTGTGCTAGTGTTTTAGCTGGTTGTCTGGGTTAGAGAATTGGGCTGTGAGTTTTCCTAGGAAGTGGCTGAGGCTATCTTCCAAGAGTGAGTTCCAGGTCTGCGGCCGGTCTCAGAAAAAACTCTGTCTCCTGCACACTTGAGTTTCACTCTGAAGGCTGACAGAGTTCTGTCGTTTCAATGGATGGAGCTGTCCTAGGAGTACATGGTAACCACCTGAGGACAGATGCCTTCCTTGGATAGTCATGGTCTATATAGGTGACTTCGGTGTGTTTCCCTCTCATTGTCATCACTTCAGCCTTTCCAGGATTCAGATTCATTCAGCTACTCTTCATCCAAGTGCTGCTCTTAGCCCTTGGATGACAAAGAAATACAGTAGCTGGTTCTGTGAAGGTGATGCAGTAATATCAGCAGTACTCGACAGATGTAACCACTGAGCTGAGACTTGTTGCTTTTCAAGTGTTGACCATGAAACTACAGAATTACTTTGCCTCCAGTAACGTATTATGTGCCTCCTAATTTTGCTTATATTAAAGTCAGTTTTCCTTGTGTGTTAAGTTTCTAATATAATAATTTTTAAATGTATCCTTCAAACAGTGAGAAACTTTCTCACCCTGTGGACAAGCATAGTGATTCTATAACACAGAAGTTATTAAGACATGCAAAATGTCAGTGTTATTGCACAGGCTAAGAAGACACTGATTTGGTACAACTTTGCAGTGCAGATCAATTTTTTTCAGACAGATTTTACACCCCCAAAACCAGGTGTCAGAATGGAAATGCCAGTGAAGGCTTTTGGCAGAGCAACTTGAGGAGTATTTCTATAGTTTGAGGTCATTTGTGATCTAGAAAATATTTCCCAATAAAGCATTGATATTAACTGGCATCATAACGGCCTTTCAGAATTTGTGTAGGAGTATCCATCAAGCTAAGTGTGTCATATTGTTTTGCATCCTAGGTTTAGTAGTCTGCTCAATAAAATCATATCTTGGCATCTGAAATGCGAAGCTACAGCAGTTCATGCCTTCCCAATTATAAAGCATATTCTAGGCTGGTACGGCCAGGGTGCTTTAAAGAGGAAAAATGTGTCTCCGTCCAAATTAGGCACAATAGCTGAGATTTACAAAAGTCAATGCCTAAATTAGTTACTCACATCCTGATTTAACTATTTCAGTAAGTGGCCTGATTTTCAAAAGTGCTGAGCACCAAGCACATCAGTCTTTCCACAAAGTCCAAAGAATCCGTAAAATGTCTTTAGAGCAGAAAGATTCTCTTGCGATCTCTCTACCTTTGCCCTTCCGCATCGCTCCAGTTCTCTCATTTCTCCATGTCCACTTCCCCATTGCCTTTTTTCTACATGTTTATTCCTAAACACTCAGATTGCCTGTTTTCTTTTGCTTTTTTGATCAGAGTTTCCAGCCAGTGTTATGGAGCTGTTGATCAGATGTCTCATGCCTCTGCTGAAGGATATTTTGGTATGAAAACCTGAGCAATCAATGACTCTTGTGACACTGATGTTTGCTTTGCTGGCTGCGCCAGTTCTTGTTTCAGTCTTTGACAGGGAACTCAGAATGGACCCAATCTAGATATACCAATTATCTAATTGGACAAAACCAAACACCTTTGCCCCACCCCTGCCCTGCCCTGCCCATTGCCCAGAGGCCTTGCCCTTTCACCGCCCCTTCCCCAAGGTCCTGTCCCCCACTCACTCCATCCCCCCTCCCTCCATCGCTCGCTCTCCCCCACCCTCATTCACTTTCACTGGGCTGGGGCAGGGGGTTGGGGTGCAGAAGGGGATGAGGGCTCCAGCTTGGGTTGTGACTCTGGGGTGGGGCTGTGGATGAGGGGTTTGGGGTGCAGGAGGGGGCTCTGGGCTGGGGCCGAGGGGTTTGGAGTGTGGGAGGGGGTTCCGAGCTGGGGGCAGGGGTTAGGGCGTGGGAGGGGGTTCGAGGTGCAGGCTCTGGGAGGGAATTTGGATGTGGGAGGGGGCTTAGGTCTGGGGCAGGGAGTTGGCGTGTGGGCTCCAGATAGGCGGCGTTTACCTCAGGTGGCTCTTGGTCGGTGGTGCAGCAGGGCTAAGGCAGGCTCCGTACCTGGCTCTGCGCAGCTCCTGGAAATGGCCAGCATATCCTTGTGGCCTGTAGGTGCAGGGTGATCAGGGAAGCTCCATGCGCTGCCCCCACTCTGAATGGCAGCTCAGCAGCTCCCAGTGGCCAGGAACCGCAGCCAATGGGAGCTGCGGGGGTGGCACCCATGGGCGTGGAGCTTCCCAGCCGCCCCTGCGTGTAGGAGCTGGGCTGGACATACCGGGTGCTTCTGGGAGCTGCGCAGAGCCATGTAGGGAGCCTGCCAGCCCCGTTGTGCTGGCGACCGGACTTTTAACAGCCGGTCAGCAGGGCTGACTGGAGCTGCCAGGGTCTCTTTTCAACCGGGCGTTCCCAATCCTGCACTCCTTACTTGAAGTCAGTGGGAATTTTGATACCATAGAAGGAGTGCGGAGTCATGAAGAGATTGATGCACAAATTGCATAATGCATTGTCCTTTGAAATGCAAATTTCTTCCCATTTTTGTGAATAAACGTCAACATCTAGTTAGTTAATGGGAATCAGCATAAAGTCATTTACATTCCTTCCTGCTGAGTGACTTGTGTTTGTGGTTCAGCAATTAAAATGCTTGCAATTAAACAATTGCAAATTGAACCACTATGCTGACATTCAGAGTGAGAGAGTGGAAGAGACTTTCATTTCTTCAGAAGAGCTCAGTGCTCTGATCATAAGGATCTATTTATTTTCTTTTCCTCATCTTCAGTTCCTGCTTGTGGTAGATAACAAGGTTCGGTATGGCTCCCTCTAGTGTTGCTACTAGTGAGTAACATGAGTCATAGTTTGCTACAGGTGGATTCAAACAGGCTCTGAGTCCTCCTTAAATGTCCGTTTCAGCTACCGACATTCAGATTTCATCAGCCTGCACTGGTAAGCATTGATTCAGATCTCTGTTCAAAACTTTACTGAAAGTTTTGGTTGGATTAAAAAGAGTAAGTGTTCAGATAATATATTTCCCTGGGTTTTACTTAATGTCTGTGCTTTCTCATTCTGTCTGAAGCCATAAGCAGAAGTAATGAAATTCCACAAGAGAGGCTTTTGTGGTACTTCCATTGCAGCAAGAAGCAAACAGAACCACAGGAACACAGATTTTCTTATGAGATTTTCAGGCTTATTTTGCAGACTCTTATTTCGAAGAGAGTCAAGCAGACATCTCAATTCATAGGTTTTTATCCTGGCCACACCTCAAACCTTATGGAAGTTTGCTCATCAGTAGTCTCCATGTGCATGACAGAGGTCACCCATTGCTACCATTTTTAAGGCAGAACTTCCTAGCATATCTCAAACACTTATCTGATTAAGACCAGAAGTCTGATTCTCCTCTCATACCAGTTTTACGCTAGTGTAGCTCTGATGTGACTGGGAGGAGAACTGGGCCCAATATAAAGCATTCTGTGTATCCAGGAACCTAGTTGGTTCGTTGCATGTTTGAGTGAGGACATTATGACAACTTTCTATTGTTAAACTCTTTATGCTGTAGGTGCCATCGCTCCTGATCACATGACCAATGGAGAAGAACCCTCTGCTCCCCCTGCTTATCCAATAGACGAGATCTCTGGCTATGAAGGCACAGCACTGGGCGATGGTGGTTAGTACATAAATCCACAGACTATTCTTTTTCCTGAGATTGTCTATCTCTTTAAAAGGAAGTCAGTGTACAGCGTTTTGTACCAGATGATTGACACTGTCTTTTCTATATTCCTGAATGTAATCTTATTATCTGTGGCATTTTCCCAAGTGATAGGGTAGGAGAGAGATTCCACTAGGATCAAACAGCTGCCAAAGTTGCGAGTTACCCCCACCTATGCCAGAACCCCCTAACCCTGCTGTGCCACACAATTGCCTCTTTACCCCTGCTGAACTATCCAATGAATAATCCTGATTTCTCTCTTTTTCTCTAATGGATCAGTTTTCCTCTGATATTTTGTGTGTCCTGTGCTAGTCAGAGGCCGTTCATTAGAACAAGACAGAAACCGGTGATTTTGGCCTTATTTCAAAAGCAAGCAGGAACTGAAGGACAAGTAACAAATGTGTGTCTCTCTAAACCTGTAAAATACCAACTTCTGCCTTTTCGTTTCTCGCAGGAGGAAAAGGTTTACCTCCTCCATCAGATCTGGTGACTGATCATGGAGGTGGGCCCCCTCCAGCCCAAACAGACTGGAAGTAAGATGTGCTTTCAGATGTAATGATGATGATTAAGAGTTACCTTGCATCCTTTGTAAACTAAGCACAATCAACACCGCTGATGAGAGGGTGGCAGCCAACTGGCACACTGCACACAAGAGAGCAGGGGGAATTTTTTGGCCAATGATATGGGGTCAGACACTGCTCTGATCAATGGTGCTATGGGAGCTTTAGGCCCTCCCCCTTTTCAGCCAGCATGTGAGTGCCTACCTTACACATCAAGATATGTGCGCACAAAGCCATGATCAGCATACGCTGCTGAGTAGATAAGCATGCACTTAGCCATGGGTGAGCAAATTCAGGGATTTTACATGTACACATCTGAGGTACACAATAGGCATACATTTTCACATTCTCAAAGACATGTTGACCTGATGGTTGAAAATCAGGTACCAGTGTCCATGAAATTCTGACAGGACCTCACTTGTTAATGTTGCATCCTAAACACCTCTCATCCTAAACTGCCTCACTTCTCGGGAGAGATGAAGGCTTGAGTTATCGTTCCTGGGATTTGAATCTCTAAGAGAGTCTAGGTTTTTCCAAACCTGATGCTTGTAGGACTAAGTCATCTTATCCAGCATTTTTCTGTCAGTGCAGTGGAGTGCTATGTAAATTAGGTCAAGGCCTTATATGGGAGAATGTGTGATGCCGGCATGTCTTCTGAAAGGGGAAGGGTGGATGTTTAGCGCATGGCGGAATTGCTCTGCAAATTGAAAGGCAATTTCAAACGGGTCCACGCTTTCTTCTCTCTTTCTGGTAGCATTCCTGCTGTTTCAGAAGATGCAGCCAAAGAAGCTCTTATACAGTACGCGGCCAGTAAGTGCTGCTACAGCTCGGCCCCTGCCAAGGAAATGGTGTTTCGGAATCTGCAGCCATTCAACACCTACAGAGTATGTTCATCTTTTGCAGCCCAACTTACTCACACTGAAGTCAGTGGAGTTTGTCCACTAACTTCAGCGGGAGCTGGGCAATTCACGGGGATCAAACAGCTGCCAAGCGTTGCAAATTACCCTTACCCGTGCAATAGCCCCCTTACTGAGAAATTCCCAGTAGGGTGGTGTGGCTAGCTTCAGTTTGGAATTGTGTTTGCATGCTCTGAACATCTCGGGACTCATAAAGGGAAGGGAATCTTTAGACTGACAGCAAAGAGCTACTTCCACTTCGTAGTTTTTCAATGATTGCTTGGTTTAGAATCGGGAAAAATATAGATTCATAATTTGATTCCATTGCTATGGACCTTTTTTGCCAGTGTCAAGTCTTTAAAAAATATATATTCCATTTTGATCCCTGCTCCATATAGGGTAAGGACCTGGGTAAAAAGGTCAGCCACCACCCCAAGAACCACTGGAGATGCACCATTGGTAGTGAACAGTGGGAAATATCCTGAAAAACTGACAGCATAGACAATGTCAGAGAGAGAAACAGCTTTTGGATATAGCCATTGTTAATTAATAGGACCAACCACTGAATTCCAAACAACAGCGAATATTCCATGGCGACTTGTACTCTGGAAACCCATAGATAGATAGCGTTAGCTTATGTGAAACTAAAGTGAAGAGCAGAAGTGTGTGGGGATAGAAAAGAGGGAGGAGGTATGAGGAAAATAGTCAAATGAGAAGGTAAATAAAGAAGAAGCGAATGACTAAAACAAAAAGAAATAGGGCAATTAAATAGAGCAGGTGTGATAGCCTTATTGGCATTTTTGGTTTTTAGAGTATAGAGCAGTGGATCTCAACCTATTTATCATTGTGGGCTGCATATACGGCCCACAAAGTGTTATCTGGGCTGCAGGGTGAGAACCACAATATCCCCCACCTAACTCCCCCCCGTAAACTCCTATGCTCAGCGCCCTCCGCCCAGAGACCCCTCCACGGAGTGGGGCCAGGAATGGAGAGCTGGGTGTGGAGCAGGGGACAGGGACCCCGACCCCAGACCCTGCTGCTCGGGGACCCCTGACCCCAGCTGTGCAAGACCAGGGGGCAACCAGGACCCTGACCCCAGACCCGCCATGTGGGGCTGGGTGGCGGCAGCAGGCTGCCTGGACCCCAAGCCCCACTGTGTGGGGCTGGGTGGCAGCCCGGAGCCCAGAGTGTGCCATGCGGCAGGGCAGCCGGCTGCCCAGACCCCACGGCAGGGGGCCAAGGGGCAGCCAGGACCCTGACCCTGGAGCCTGCCATGCAGCAGGGCAGCCGGGAGCCTGGAGCCTGTGGCCTTTAGCACACAGCTGAGTTGGGCCGCTGCTGTGTGCTAACTGGGCTGCATGCGGCCCACAGGCCGTGGGTTGAGAATCGCTGGTATAGAACAAATATAGGGCCTGATCAAAAGACCACTGATAACAGTGGAAAGTCTCCTGTTGACTTCGATGGACTTTGGCTCAGGCCCATAACGCAGCATTCTATGAAGATATCACCTCACCCTATCAACAGTGAGATTGGTCATTATTTTGGCTAGTGTGAATTTACTTTCTTAAGCGTCACAGATTGCAGTCCCAATTGGGTTTTTGTATAGACTGCATTGAATGACCAATCACTCCCACTTTGGGGTTGTTATAGGTTTTTGTTTTATGTTAATTAATTATTTTTTTAGTATCGGCTAGAGACCTTCACTGAATCCAGATCATCTGAATGGAAGACAACACCTTACAGGGGTAAGTAGGATTCTGATGTCAAGTAAGAATCTTGCGTGATCAGCCTCTTCTATAATACAGGTCTAACTGCTGTGTTGTGCATTTCTGCCAGAAGGTAATGAAAAATTTGCACAGGAAAAGTTACCTTCCTACTCAGCTGCCAAACTGCAGTTATTAAAAATAAAATAAAACACATGCCCAGATAAAAATACTATGACAATTCATTACACACCTTAAGTATGATAAGCCAGTTGATTTATGAGTGTGGTATATGATTTATGTAGTTTGGAAGTTGAAATAAACTAGATCCTTGAAGGAAGCGTTGTAACTCCATAAGAACACAGTCGTTCTGGTGTGTACTGGAGCTTACTGAGATTTCGTGCCTAATTTATACAGTTTTAATGTAATGGGGGGAACACTGCGGTCTATCGTAAGGCAAATGTTATAGAAACTAGGAGACAACCAACATTTCAGAGTTATTAGGAGTTGGCAAACCAGAAGAGATTTGGGTTCTGGTAGCCTTCAGGCAACACGTCAGATAGAGTTGGTTGAAATTTTTCAAAGCAAACATTTTTGCTGAAAAATGGCCTTTTTTTCAAAAATGAAAAATTTTGCAAAAAAAAAAATCTTTAAAGAAATTTCTGCTTTATTGATTTAACTGGGAATGAATCATTTTCACTTTTCACTTTTTCCCCAGTTTTTGTTTTTTCCTTTTCCTCCTCTTTTTGACAGGCAAAAAAAAAAAAAAAAAGAGAGGGGAAAAATAGGGGTGGGGGCTGATGGAAGAAAAAAAAGGCCAAGAAAGGGTGGGGGGAGCAAAGACACAAACCCTGAAAATTCTTGATTTCATGAAAAATTTCAAACAAACAATAATCATTCCTTTTTGCAACTTGCAAAATGGATGACTTAGAAATTTTCAAGATATTTTGCAACCTTTTTTTTTGGCTGTCTCTGGTTGAGTCATACAATCATGGAGGGATTTGCCAAACTGGTGTGGAATGATTCTATTCCTCCTGAGGAAAGCAGAGCCAAAAAAAAAAAGGGATTTTACTTGGCTATCTCTCAGTTTAAGGATTTCTTTTTCTTTTTCATAACCACTGCCCATTCCATTCACTGGGGACATGAAGCCAAGATTTACTGAACAGAATTGCTTGTAACTAATATGTTCCTGATCCTGCAAACACTTAGGCATTTGCTTAATTTTGCTAACCTTGATTTCAATTGGGACTACTCATAGTAGTAAAGATAAGCATGCAGAAAAATGTTTGCAGGATTAGGGCTCACAGGAAGTGTTTTTCACTGAATTTGGGAAACAACGGTGAGTTTGATTTTTTTGTAATCTTAATTTCTCAGAGGAAATTTGACTTTGCTGCATTCATACCATTTTGGTTGAATATTTTAGCTGGAATTGATTGTATTTGCAAAATAGTCTATAACATTTTCCTTTTGGGGGCAGGAAAGAAATTATGGTTAGTAAACAATGGAACTCTTTGACCTAAAAATGGTATTTATTTTAGTTAATCACCTTAACTGGGATCAACATAACAGATACAGGTGTGGCATGATTTAATTGCAGGTGTCAGGAAATACCAGGTGTTTGTACTCAATACAGTTTTGTTTCTGCTTCAGATGAATTTGTTGACTCCTTTTTGCTTGGGCCAGCTCCTTTGCCATGGAATATACCAGTGGAAGTTCCTACCTTGTTCATAGACAACATAACCAGAGTCAAAGTGCCCCATACATCTTCATTAAAGGTATTATAATCATAGAATTGTAGGACTGGAAGGGACCTCGATAGGTCATCTAATCCAGTCTCCTGCACTCAAGGCAGGATTAAGTATCATCTATCCATGTGGAGTCATTGTGGGCCGAGGGATGTGTTGCCTGAGGGATGTGCTGGCCGCCGCTTCCCGCACGCGGCCCATCAGGAAAATCTGCTGGAGGGCCGGGATGGTTTGTTTAACTGCAGCGTCCGCAGGTTCAGCCGATTGCAGCTCCCATTGGCTGCGGTTCGCCGTTCCAGGCCAATGGGGGCTGTGGGAAGCAGCGGCCAGCTTCCCACAGCCCTTTTCTGAATCTTTTCTGAATCTGAATCTTTTTCTGAATCTTCCTAAATTCCAATATATCTTTTATGAAATGGGGCAACCACATTCAAGATGTGGGCGTACCATGGATTTATATAGAGGAAATATGATATGTTGTCTTATTATCTGTCCCTTTCTTAATGATTCGCAATGTTTTGTTCACTTTTTTGACTGCCACTGCACATTGAGTGGGTGTTTTCATAGAACTATCCACAATGACTCCAAGATCTCTTTCTTGAGTGGTAACAGCCAATTTAGACCTCATTTTATATGTATAGTTGGGATTATGTTTTCCAACGTGCATTTATCAACATTGAATTTTACCTGCCATTTTGTTGCCCAGTCACCCAGTTTTGAGAGATCCCTTTGTAGCTCTTCGCAGTCTGCCTGGGACTTAACTATCTTGAGTAGTTTTGTATTATCTGCAATTTTGCCATCTCACTGTTTACCCCTTTTCCCAGATCATTTATGAATATTTTGAATAGGACTGGGCCCAGTACAGACCACTGGGGGACACCAGTATTTACCTCTCTCTCCATTCTGAAACCTGACCATTTATTCCTATCCTTTGTTTCTTATCTTTTAACCAGTTACCAATCCATGAGAGGACCTTCTCTCTTATCCCATGATTGCTTACTTTGGTTAAGAGCCTTTGGTGAGGGACCTTGTCAAAGTCTTTATGAAAATCTAAATACATTACATCCACTGGATCCCCCTTGTCCACATGCTTGTTGACCCCCTTAAAGAATTCTAGTAGATTGGTGAGGCATGATTTCCCTTTACAGAAACCATGTTGACTCTTCCCCAACAAATTATGTTCATCTATGTGTCTGACAATTTTATTCTTTACTATAGTTTCAACCAGTTTGGCCGGTACTGAAGTCAGGCTTACCAGCCTGTAATTGCTGGGGTCATCTCTGGAGCCTTTTTTAATAATTGGCGTCACATTAGCTATCCTTCAGTCATTTGGTACAGAAGCTGATTTAAACGATAGGTTACAGACGACAGTTAGTAGTCCTGAAATTTCACATTTGAGTTCCTTCAGAACTCTCGGGTCAATACCATCTGGTCCTGGTGACTTATTACTGTTTAGTTTATCAATTTGTTCGAAAACCTCCTCTAATGATACCTCAGTGTGAGACAGTTCCTCAGATTTGTCACCTAAAAAGAATGGCTCAGGTTTGGGAATCTCCCTCACATCCTCAACCATGAAGACCGATGCAAAGAATTCATTTAGCTTCTCCGCAATGGCCTTATCCTCTGTGAGTGCTCCTTTAACATCTCGATTGTCCAGTGGCCCCACTGGTTGTTTAGCAGGCTTCCTGCTTCTGATGTATTAAAAAATTTTTTTGCTAATACTTTTTGGGACTTTGGCTAGCTGTTCTTCAAATTCTTTTTTGGCCTTCCTAATTATATTTTTATACTTCATTTGCCAGAGTTTATGCTCCCATGTCTTTGACCAGGTGGGGACATCCTCAGCCTCAGGGCTGCCCTAATGTGAACTGAGCTGGATAAATCTGCTTCCCTAATGTGCTATTATGAAAGCTGGGGCAGGGGAACACCATAGCCACCTTCACTTCTCAAAGAATCCCCCTGACGCGCACTCTGCAATGAGGGCTTCAGTGCGGAGTGGAGGGGAAGATGCATAAAGCCAGTTATGCCAGTGTTGCACCATCTGCAGGTTCCTCCTACACCAGGAGATACCACATGGCCCATTTAGGGTTCTTAGGACAATCATGAATCAAGCCCAATGTGAGTATATACAGAGTGTAAAAGCTAATATAATCATAGCTGATACTTAACTCCTTTGTAAAGTGTTCTTAGATCTATGAGGGAAAAGTGCTATACGGGGTGAGGTTTTATTTCAGAGAGAGCGAGAGAGAGATATTGAACCTACAGGACTGAATAAGTTTGTTAAAGGTATGTGGCAGGTTTAGGAGTTTTTTCATATCAAGATGAATTCGCTCTATCAGAATCCCAAATAATTTAATTATAAGTAAGAGAGTTATTTGTTTTTTTCAGTTTTTATTTCTATTTAAAATCACTATCCAAATATGGAAGCACCACTTTCTGCTTCCCTTGAGACATTTTTTTGTGTTTTGTAAAATCATGCCCAAGAGGGACTGGTATTTTGTGAGAAAAAGCCCTGTCTTTTGGGAAACCAGTGCTACAGTCCAGGAAAAGAGACGCTTTGGGACATTTTAATAGGGCGTGATTTAATA
This sequence comes from Chelonia mydas, assembly GCF_015237465.2. Taxonomy (NCBI): domain Eukaryota; kingdom Metazoa; phylum Chordata; order Testudines; family Cheloniidae; genus Chelonia; species Chelonia mydas. The sequence continues at coordinate 17,524,158 of NC_057853.1, read as the reverse complement.
GATGTTTTTCTTTCCCTTGCTTTTGTAATAAGAAAGGAATTCTGAGGGCGTTATCTCACTTTAAATATGTGACCTCTTCCATCATTTAAATCTTACTTCTTAAAGGTGGGGAGGAGTGGAGGCTGGAAAATGGGCAATACACAGCCATGACGAAAGACCAAGAACAAACTCAATAGGAGTCTAATATATGCTTTGATATGGAAGTTATTATTGTCTAATGGGTAAAGCAAGTGAACTGGGGATCAGTACTCCTGAGTACTCCCAGCTCAGACACAGTCTCACAGTTGCCGCTCTGTGCCTTAGTTTACCCATCTGTCACAATAATCAATAAGTGCTTCATTGTAGTCAGGAATGTTTGAATTCCAGTTATCCCCTTATAGTATCATAGTTTAATTTATTTGTGTGGGTATTCTCTTTGGAAGGGAAATTAGAATCCGTAAGTGAAGAGCAGCTTGTAACTCACAGGTGTAGCCCTGCCCAATGAGAGGTCCAGAATACAGACTGAGCATTCATGCTCTCACATAGGCTGTTCCCTTCTTGCTTTTCTATCATCTGTGCTAATGCTGGTTTAGCATGAATTTTTCTCTACACTAAGGCTCTCACTAGTGCTACCCCAGGGTCTAGTTGAACTAGTGTTAACACTGGTGGCGGTTTTCCCCTCCTAGAATTCCCTAGTGTAAACATGGGTTTTAGCCTTACTTCACACAAATTATAGAAGTGCATACGTGGGCTATCATTCAAAATCACCCTCCCACTTGATTGGATGGACCTTTGGGTGTTGGCACCAATGAGCTTACAGCTACTTTGCAACAAAAGACATGCTATTACTTAATGGCTTCTCTCCCAGTTTCACCTGTAGAAGTGTGGTTGTAATTTGGCTGTAGGTAGCTGTATAACTCTTTAAGACCCTCGAATGAAAGGCCTTATAAAAGTGTAAAGAATGAGGTTTCTCTAGAATGTTTCCAATAAAGAAGAAAAAACATTTCCCATTGTCTTTTTTTTTTTTGGGGGGGGGGGGGGCGGGAGGGGAACCAAGAGGCAGCCAGATAGTAACATAAACAGCTAAATTAAAGAAATGTCAAACCTTTAAAATTTCTCCTTTGATTTAAGGGCTGCGATAATTGTCGATGTTCGGGTACAGTTAGCTGCACAACGTGTCATGGAAACGGAAAGGTGAGTAGCCACGTCTAAGGGGATCCTTTGCTTAGGACTGAGTTTATTCTGGTGTCAGACTAAGAACCAGGCAAAGATGCTGAAATCAAATAGCTTTGGGAGGTTAGAAGGGGAGTGAGGTTGGCTGTGAAGAGTTCACAATTGTATTGTGCTCTGTTTTACAGCATTTATTGTTATTTATTATTTGTATTATCGTAGTGCCTAGGAGTCTCTGTCATGGACCAAGACCCTATTGTGCTAGGCACTGTACAAACACAGAATAAAAAGACAGTTTCTGTCACAAAGAGCTCACAGATCTAAGCATCTCTCAAGCAGTTCATAGGACTTACTTGTGTAGTAAGGTGCTGAGTGCAATGGTGATTTGTGGAGTAGGGCCCTTAAAGATTAATTTATGCTTATTAGGAATGCTTTGGTCAAACACGTTACAGGACTCAGTGCAGGGGGTAACTCTGTGAAATTCTATGGCCTGTGTTATACACACTAGATGATCTAATTACCCCTTCTTGCCTTAAAGATCTATGAGTCTATTAAACTTGCAATCTGTTTTCCATGTGAGGAAATGAAGGTTGCAACACCAGCAAACTGCTCTGGCAAAGTATATATAGCTCTGACTTTTCCATCTAATTAATGCAGGTACAGTGCTGGATTTGTCATGGCTCTGGGAAGCGAATGAATGAGGACACATGCACACACTGCAGCGGTTCTGGTCGGAGCAGGTGAGTCAACACTCAAGGAGAAGCCAACATGGGAAGTCCATATTTTAATTAGCATCAGCTTCAAAACTAGGGCCCGTTGGGACAGGGGTGGAATACTGCTATAATCAGGGACAGTTCAAGGTCAGATTCTTAGGTGGGCTCAGCTAGCCACTGTAGCTGTACAAGTATTGATTGGTTTGTGAAAATGCCCCTCAGTGCTGGGCTGTGGCTGCCCAGGATAGTCAATGAAGTCCAGCTGTTGCTGTTGAACCTCCTGCTGGAATGAACAAAATGTATTATTCATTCTGGGGCCGGGGCTGGTCCTGAGTTTTTTAATGCGCTCTTCAAAATAAGACCTGTAGAGTCCCATCCAACTTCCTTCCCACCTATAAGGAGGCTCCGTTTATTTGCAGAGCATGGTGTTTCCCTCCACTGATCACTTCCTGCCTGCAAGTCTCCTGTTTTTTCTGTTTGTGAAGATTTATTGCCTTCGATGGCTTCCCTAGGAAGCCATGAGTTACAGGGGAAGCAATTATCTCCAAGGCAGGAGGGCAGTTGGAGAATTCAACCCAGCTGCAGCCTAGCTCTGGAAGAGCTATTCTAATGTTTCTCCAGTGCTTTGGTGGCATCAGCTACCCAAGACATTGCAGTGAAGCTGTACAGTGCTGCTGGAAACACTTATGGAATCATGCTAAGTGTAAATAAACTTGTGACTGGAAACAGAGAGTAGACTTCATGGCTTATACATATATATATATATATAAAATATCAGATTAGGACTCAATACTGTAAATACTTACTAATGGGTATAGTACTTACTACCAGGAGTCAATGGGTCAGTGACTTTATTGAAGTCATGTTCTTCGATGAGACAACTCCTGGTAGTAGACACGATGGCAAATACTAAGCATCGGCTGGACTGAATCCCCAATGTGATGCCAAATGAAGTGTGGTGTGTGTGTGTGTGTGCATGCACATACACAGTGTATGCATCCAAAATCACTGTGGTAATAGTTTCTCACCATTTATTGTAATTATCATTCTTTGTCTACAGTTGCAACAGTTGTTTTGGTTCAGGCCACAATACCTGCATAACGTGTGCAGGAAAAGGACAGTTGCTGTACTACATTGAGCTTCAAGTCAAATGGCAAGTCTAATAAAATTTTAAATAATTGTAGAGAAGCTCCTTCTTCTTCACTGTTGTACATACAGGGTTTAACTGGCAGTGTTCTGACAGGCCAGATTGTGATATGCTGCTTTCCCTCAGGAAGGGGGCTGTTAGAATTTCAAGAACATTACCAGCTTCATAAAGTCGGGCTGTGCACATATCCATTCCAGCTAATTATCATTTCAAAAAGTCTGTTGAAATTTACCAGAATCCTCCAATTTCCATCTTAAGATGCTGCTCTTTTGGAGCTGACAAACTTTGTGAAAATTTACAGTAATCACAGTGAAGTTGAAAGCTTAGTTGTGACCCTTTACTAAAATGGGATCACAGCTATGGGCTATGTCAACAGATCATCTCTCTGATGTGCCAGCAACAAAGGAACATAGATTAGGACTAGACTCATGATGTCACTGGCTGTTTAATCATTGATGACTATTTAGGGAGGAGCCACAGTAGAGAATAGGAGAATTATTCCCTGCGTATTTAATTAATGAGATCCTTGTTGTTCTACACTGCGCTTCATATGAAGGAGAAAAAATGTCCTTCCCTGACTCAGTGACCAGGGTGGTACATGGAGTACCAGACGGGGTGGTCTAACAAGTGCCTGACAGAACAGCAGTTTTACCTCTGGCTTGGTATCCTGCCCCTTTGCTAATCTACTGTAGTGCAGTATCTTCTTTGACTTTTCAGTCTCCAGATTGGGTTAGAGTTCCCAGATGGTTTTATATTGTTCTGAATTAAACCACTGTTGTCCTCTGTTGGCCCAGTCACTGACTTAAAGATGTTCAGCCATTGTTATTTTAATATTTGTAATTTTTAAAGGCATTTTATTTTAATATCACTTGATGGACTTTTTAAGAGGATTGTTACAAAGAGCAAATATAAATAAACCATCTCAGCATTTCAGTTGGATCCATTACAACTGGAATTTGAACGCCAAAGTCTCGAAGTTTGCATTCCAGCATAGCATGCCTCCATATTATCATTAGAAAAGTACAAAGAACACTATGTGGTATGTTTAAAGCTCTGCTACCAGGAACCTCAGCATAGACTGGAGAACTTATTTAACAACTCTGCCTTGTGGAGTTTGATGTTTTTGTAGCACAAGAAACACAAAAAGGAGGGGCCCCTCTAAAATCCATTTGAGTAAGAGAAGATACAATAGGTGACAATATCTTGTGTCCTTGCTCTTGTAGGAAGAACAACATTTTTGAATATGTGGCGGACCAAAGATCTGGGTTTCCTGCTGACCGCTTCAAGGAGGTCACTGGGCAGAAGAAGTTTGTTGATGAACAGTCCATGGTAATGAAACTCTAGACTCTACCACCTCTTGAAATAACAAAATGAGAGGTCTGGAAACAGAACAACTCACATAGCCTGAGGTGGAGTTTACTAAGAATTTAAAGTGTCAAAAGAAGAAAAAGACATCTGAGAACACAGCGCTCTGTTATTCTGGTTACTAATGTAACTAAATTAGTTAATTCTCCTATGTCATCTACAGTAGGGTTTTCCTTTTTTTAGTAAAAAATGCTGGTTTGGGATATTTTGTGTGTGTATCAATTCACCTCTTTGGCTTGATAACCAGAGGTGCTGCTCACCCGCAAATCCCAAATGAAGTCAATGGGAGTGAGAGATGTTCAACACTTTTTACTATTCAGACCAGGGGAAAGTCCTGTAAATCCCTGCAACATGGATCTCATTAACAACCTATATTCTCCATAAAAATGGGCCAAATCCTCTGTTGGCAAGTTCCATTTAAGTCAGTGGAGATGTGCTAATTAACACTAGCAGATAATGTCGTCCCATGTTTACCTCTGCGGATCCGGGTGTATGTGGGTTGAAAGCTTCACTTGCCCTGCATTTGGCCTGTCGGTCATATATCTATTGGGCTAGCAGTGTATGGGTTTATGGTCACTGGGCTCATGTAAATTCCCAGTGCTCACACGCAAATAAATGAATTTCAAATATATTTAGTTACATGCAGTTTACATTAGAGATGGTCCCAAAGAAACCCCCCAGATCTAAACAGCCTCCGGCTTTGTGATGTTGGAAATCCAGATCTAAATTTTGCAGCTTTGTTCCTCTCCCGTTTACATATTTGCAGGAGCCTTCAAATAGCAAATATAAATGTGATTTCTTCTGATTTTCCTGGTGGCTAACCCTCTAGAGGCTCTCCAGGGACCAGCCACCCCTGCACAGCACCTACCATAGTTTGTTAATCTCAGACTGGTTCTGTGTTCTGTGTTCGAGCCCATGTCTGGGGCTTCTAGGTGCTGCCATAATACAAATAATAATAATAGAAGCACTCCTTTTTGGGGTGGCTTGGTATGTCATAACACACTCCAAGTCCTCCTTAACCACCCACTTTTGGAGACACTACAAAATGGATGATACATAATGGATTTCCTACAGGGTATGTTTGGAATTGATTGCAGTGATTCTTTTAGAGCCTGCCAAGGAATCCACAATCAAATGCAATTAGGCTACTGCCCTGGAAATCCAGAGCGTATTCCTTTTCAAGTTTTAGCCCATAGGGTTTATGTACACTTTTTGCCCCAGTATAGATGTGCTGTGTCGGTGTAAGACAGGACTTGCACTAGTGTGACTAACCCCCTTTTGAAATCTAGTACAGACAGGCCCTTAGTTTTTAGCAACTGCAACACAATTAGCTGATACCTCACAGCAATGAAGACTGCTGAAAAAGATACTCGGGAAGAATGCGATTGTTTTCTTTACAACTGGCACAAAATGTCCTACAAAACCGTACTCATGTGAATCGCTTTTCTTTATGCAAGCAATCCCATTTACCTCACTGGCCAGATCCTCGTTGATGTAAATTGGCATAGCTCCATTGATCTGGTCCACGGCTGTGAACAAAGATTACTCATGTGAGTGAGGGTTTGTCTCCACTGCGACACTCAGGAAAATTAATCTGAATTAACTACAGATCTGAATTTTAAATGAATTAGTTAAACTGCATTAAACCCCTGTCTGGATGCACCGTAATTCAGAATTGAAGTGGCCTTAATTCACTCTGGAAGTGAATTAAACTAAACCGAATTACAGCCACTTTAATTCTGAATTACGGTGTCCACACAGAGATTTAATGAAGTTTAAAACTATCCACTTAAAATTCCCACCTTTAGTTAATTCAGATTAATTTTCCTGAGTGTCCTTGTGGAGACAAGCCCTGAGAGACCTCAGGACTGAGATGGGCCTGATATTTGGAAGCAATTGTGATCTCCTTCCAATTTGTGTGTCTTAAATGTTTTCCGTTTCTCCAGGTTTACCCTGTTGTGAATTTTCCTGATCCTTCCATCAGTCAGGCTTCCCAGAATGCTGTTGTGCAACATCACACTCAGTTTGCATCTACATCTCGTGTACTGAGACAGGTGAGTGCACTGCAGCCCAAGTGTAACAAGAGGACGCAAAGCAACTAGTTGGTGGAAATCAGACTGTACCAGCTCAACATTTGTGCAAGTCTCACCACGCCCTTTTTTATTGGACCATTTGAAACAATTCTTCAAGCACCAGAGCAAAAGACTTTCCATTAGGTGGATAATGACTATTAACATTAAAGGGATTGGATTTTCTTAAGTGCCTGCATTTCAAGATCTTTAAAACATCTTTAATTTGATTTAGAATGGGAGGGAGTGTAATACTGGGCATAAGAGAACTGTCAACGAGATAGAACATGGTCCTGGGAGACTGGAACTCCTTGAGTTAGAATCGCAACTCTGCCACTGATTGCCTGTGGATGGGTCAGCTCACGTCTCTGTGTGCCTCAATTTCCACATCTGTAAATTGGGACTTATCATGCTCTCTTACCCGGGGTGTGGTGCGGATTAATTATTTAATGTTTACACAGATTGCAAAGTGCTACATAAAGTGCTTTTGAAAATGCCACCAAGAGAGTTTACAAATCCTCCTGTATTGTATAGATTTAGCTTCATTATCCTTGTATTTTCTCTCTTTCTTCCAGAGGCAAACTATTGAGCTGATCCCTCTTACTAAAGTGGAATACGAGTGGCAAGGGGAACAGTATTCCTATTACGTGTATGGAGAAGAAAATAGGGTGTACGCAGAGAACTACCCCAAAAAGTGCTGCTGCTGCTCCGTTATGTGACCGACTGATCACTTCTCAGCACGCCAAGGACCGCGGCGGTTGTCCAGACCCATGCAAGGAAAAGCTTCATCTCGTACTCGTTTTGTTTTGGTCAATAGAAGTTCATTGATTTGCATGTTTGGGGCAGGCTGCAGCAGGAAGAAAATGGGGGAGCAAGAGTTTGTCAAGCTGATTATTCAATTCCAGGACTGGATCCTGTATGTATGTCACAATCCCTGTGGGGCCGCTTGGCTTTTGCTGTGGCTCTCCCTGTCCCGCCCTTGCCACTCGTAGAATACAAACTGCATTTGGGATTACAGTACCATTTAGTTTCTGCACTGTGTGTGGGCCTGGCCTATTCTACCTTTACTCAGACTTCACTGGGTCTCTTGGCGTTAATAAGGTCTACATTTTTATGAGTAAGGGAATACAAGGAAAACAGGTCCTACGTCTGTGTCTTCCATTATCAGTAGTAGTAAAAATTATGTGACCGAACAGTCTACTCTGTCTTACGCTAGGGAAACCCGCTGACTTCAGTGAAGTTGTCTGTGGCAAACCTTGAGGCAGCATTTTAACTCTTCTAACAGAATCTCCAAATGAAGATAAACAGAGAAGGAAACAGGACAAATTGTGGATTTTTTTTTTTTAAATTAAGAGTATAGGGCTTGACTAAAAGCCTCTTGAGGTCAATGTGAATCTTTCCATGACTTCAGTGGATCAGGTTTATAATGCATATTATTAATCACCCACTATCAACTTCTAACCTTTCTTGCTGCTGAGTTTTCAGCATGTTTGGATCGTTCCTCATTTGCCATGGGAGTGTGATACACACACACACCCCCACCCCCCCCCACCTGTAGTTTCTCTTGCTGTACCAATGTCATAGTAATAAAATATGACTAGGTAGGATTCCTGTTAAGAATAAATGTATCTGGGCAGTTGTGCTAAAAACACTGTAGTAATAATGCCCAAGTGTTTACTTGCACATGCTTGTCAAATCCAGTTTTTGTAGGTGGAATATAACCAGGGTGGACTGCATTGTTCTTTTAAATAGTTAAGTGGGATTTAGTGGCTGTGATAAGAGCTTCGGAGAAGCTATTTGTCCACATATCCAGTATAAGCAATGGGAGTTTAAACGTCCTCCAGTTCTGCTAACATACTGTCAGTGTGCCCTAACCTTGACCTGGAGGGATCAAGTTGGGGGCTAAGATGGTAGCCCAGCTGCCATACCCACTCAGTCTTTGTCCTCTGCTAACACTATCAGTAGTTCTAATTGCTGTCAGTTTATTGTTATTACTATTAGTTGTGTTGCACGGGAGCCCCACTCATGGACCAGGACCCCACTGTACTAGGCACTGTACAAACCCAGAACAAAAAGTGAGCCCTTGCCCCAAAGAACTTACAATCTAAGTTAGAGTTTACAATCCAGTTGTGCTGGTTTTGTCCACTAGGAAATGGACGGAAATCACTAACCAATTCTGCGTACAGCAAGGAAAGGCCATCAGCTGTTGTCACTCACTTGGAAGTGACCTAGACGAACCAGTGCTAATGACTGCATGGATAACAATTTTCAAAAGCACCTACGTCTCATTAAACTTACGTCTCCTAAGTCACTTAGGTGCTTTTGAAAATGTTACCCTACATTTAATATTTACTTGGGTAATAGTGTATCTTACCCAATATTTTGCAGAGCGAAAACCACTTTCAGACTGATTTATTGTTGCAAAATGACTTCTGTCATGAAAACCAAAAGTATTAGTAACCATAAACAGAATAATTGAACCCCTGATACCAGCAGTCAGGATCGGGTTACTTTTGATGCCACTGCAAGAATCATATTATTTAGTATGTTTATAACACTTCACCAATTATAAACATTCAGCTTTAAATTCAGGGATGTTTAGAAAGCATCTCTTTGTCTGATAGTGAATGTAAGTTTGGATGGGCCATGGATCAGAATTTAACAGACTCTGGTACCCTTTGCTTATACATCTAAGGTAAAAGAGGGCTTGTTCTGTTATAGAATTGTTACAAGTGTCTCGGGTGAACATTTTGATTTGGGGGTAAATCTGAATGAGCTCCATTGACTTCAGAAGAATTATTCTGGATTTACATTAATGAAACCAAGATCAGAATCTGACCCTTGGTAGAAATTAATGTAATTTGTTTGATTTTTTCAACAGCAGAATTATGTGGCTAAACTAGCTATTACTTTGCCCCAGTCCCATCTTTCCCAGATCAATGTGTATGTGTGCTGGAAAAATTTGAACAGGCTGAATAATTTCAAAAATACGGATCTGAATGTTTCCCCTTGTAGTATTTTTGGATAGTCTTTGTTTTTAAAATCTTTAACCAGGATCTTTTCAGCAGATCAAATGTAATTTTTTTCAAAAGTGCCTCAGTGATTTAGAAGTAGAGCTGGTTGGCGAAACTTCAATAAAACCATATTCCATCAGAATATACAGTGCTGTCAAAATAAAAATGCTTTGCTAAATCAGGTCAATTTTGATGGAATTTAATTGTGGAAGAAAACTGGAAAAAAGTTTTGATTTTTTTTTTGTTTTACTTTGAAACCACTTTTTGTTTTGAATTGTTTTTGTTTTGTATCATAAAGTATATTTTTTTAAAAAGTCAAAACTAAAACATTTTGACCCACCTGACATGGAAATTCTTCAGAATCTTCCTTTGCAGAGAATTTAAAAATATTTGGTTTGCATTGTAATCTGAAATGAAGTCAAAATTTGAGATCTTGAAATCCTCCATCCCTTTCATAGCTCTGCTTAACCTAAATCCCCAAAACAGACTTAAGAACCTAAGTCCCATTGAAAGTCAATGGGTCTCAGGGTCCTAAGTCTGTTTTGAAAATGGACCTTACGATCTTTTGTATATTTTACCCCAAATCTTTTCAGAGAGCAGCATAGGATGAATACAGCTTAGGTGCATATACAGATTCATAGATTCATAGATATTTAGGTCAGAAGGGACCATTATGATCATCTAGTCTGACCTCCTGCACAACGCAGGCCACAGAATTTCTCCCACCACTCCTACAAAAAAACCTCACACCTATATCTGTGCTATTGAAGTCCTCAAATTGTAGTTTAAAGACCTCAAGGAGCAGAGAATCCTCCAGCAAGTGACCCATGCCCCATGCTACAGAGGAAGGCGAAAAACCTCCAGGGCCTTCCAATCTGCCCTGGAGGAAAATTCCTTCCCGACCCCAAATATGGCGATCAGCTAAACCCTGAGCATATGGGCAAGGTTCATCAGCCAGATACTACAGAAAATTCTTTCCCGGGTAACTTGGATCTTACCCCATCTAAAAACCCATCACAGGCCATTGGGCCTATTTACCATGAATATTTAATTACCAAAACCATGTTATCCCATCATACCATCTCCTCCATAAACTTATCGAGTTTAATCTTAAAGCAAGATAGATCTTTTGCCCCCACTACTTCCCTCGGAAGGCTATTCCAAAACTTCACTCCTCTAATGGTTAGAAACCTTCGTCTAATTTCTAATCTAAATTTCCTAGTGGCCAGTTTATATCCATTTGTTCTTGTGTCCACATTGGTACTGAGTTTAAATAATTCCTCTCCCTCTCTGGTATTTATCCCTCTGATATATTTATAGAGAGCAATCATATCTCCCCTCAACCTTCTTTTAGTTAGGCTAAGCAAGCCAAGCTCCCTGAGTCTCCTTTCATAAGACAAGTTTTCCATTCCTCGGATCATCCTAGTAGCCCTTCTCTGTATCTGTTCCAGTTTGAATTCATCCTTCTTAAACATGGGAGACCAGAACTGCACACAGTATTCCAGGTGAGGTCTCACCAGTGCCTTGTATAACGGTACTAAAACCTCCTTATCCCTACTGGAAATACCTCTCCTGATGCATCCCAAGACGACATTAGCATAAGATAAGCAATGCAACATTTAAAACAAGAGAGACAGAATGAGATTTTACTACGTTATGTTCCTAGACTATATATCATGACTTTTTAAAACTGGAAAGATATTTCATCAAGTCAGATTTACTTTTCCCATAAATGTTGCATGGCACTGCAATATACAGAAGACCAAAGAGCAATACAAGTTGCCAGTTTTCAAGGTGTGTCTGCAAGGGTGGAAAATGTGTTTGGTTTATTGTAATAACACATTTATGAATAAATAATAGCATAATGTTCACCTCCAAGAGTAACTTCTTATCTGCTAGTTTCAACATTTATTAGTTCTATGGTGCCATCTAGTGTGTAATTATATCAGTGCAAACAATAAAACATTTCCCTTTTTTCTAACAACAGGCCCATTGGGCCTTATTCTGTTCTCATTCACACCAATTTTAAACAAGTATAGCATGACGTACATTGACTTTAATGTAACATTTTGTGTCTTCGATGTGTGACTTCAGTGGAATTACTCTGAATGTGCAAGAGAGTGAGAGACTGTCGCCCTGGTCTGTGCTGCTCAGATGACAAATTTCTACCTTATCTGACTTAGTGATTCATAAATCTTTGTTCTCCCTATTTGGTCTGGACTTCCCAAGACAAAATTTTGTCACCAGAACCTGTTGTTTCTGATGGAGGTGGATTTAAAGTAGAAATAGCGGCCATATTGGCATTTCGCCACTTTGAGAACCATGATGTACAGAGGCCTAAGAAAATGAAAAACAAAGTTAGCCAAACTTTCTCAATCCTGGAGAGATGCAGTTTGAGTTTTTGGTGGAGGTTCCCAGGGGCAGGGCATGCACGGCTAGATTCTGGTCTAACTCCACTGAAAGTCACTGGAATTGCACTTGTGTAAAGTCAGTTATAGTGAGAGAAGAATCAGGACTAAGAGACTTATCCTGGAATTTGCCTGTATAAATGAGATCAGAATCTGGGACTCAATCTTGAAATCTTTCCATCAGGTGGGGTATGCAATAGGCTGCTTACTAACAATTTTGCCAAGCAAATAATCCCACCCCAGGGAGTTTACCATTTTAGAGTCTGAACTGTTATGCCAAAGTGTTAATAAAATGCATGTAATGACTTAAATATATGCGTGACCCAAGCATGCCAACTGGCAGATGGCTTAGGGGTACGTATGGGTACAGAGATCCCCTGATCAGATAACGTCCATGCTGAAAGCCTGTGTCACACTGGTCCTCATAGTCATTATGAGATGTACGTATGGAAAACGTGTGAGGAGTTATGTGTATATGCTTAAAATTACGTTCTCTAGGCCTTGCAGTTAAAGGCAGGTCACATAAAGTTAGCATGCCTTGCAACAAACTTCTCCAGACAGAAGCTGTGAGGTGGACCACTGTGAATCTCACAACAGAAGTCTATTAGCACACTGAGACAAATGCTAATGAAGAGCTCGTGGAAGCTTTAGAAGGAGATTAACAGGAAGAGGTGAACAACAGAGGGAGACTGGAACCCTATTTTCAGATGATCATCCAAGGTCTGGTCTGGTCTATGTAGGTAAGATGAACCCTCAGGCATCCTTCAGTCTGTGAGGACAAGCTGCCAGTAGGCTTGATTTTATGAAAGGGGGATCTCAGCCAACTGGGCTGAAAATGCTGGGGAAAAGGACTTTTTAAGCTCTCTTGTATGAGACAGGGAACTATCTTATGCAGTGTAGTTGTATCTGTGTTGGTCCCAGGATATTAGAGAGGACCTCCTGAGTTCCCTTCCAACCCTGATATTCTATAATTCTATGAGGCAAGGTGGGTGAGTTAATATCTTTTATTGGACCAACTTCTGTTGGTGAGAGAGACAAGCTTGTTTGGTGATTTAAGTTTAGGGTCTAGAAAGTGTATTTTGATTTTGTTGGATATGTAACCGTTTGTTTCCAATATTCTTACTTCCTATTATTTGAATCTCTGTCCTCTGATAATGAACTTCATTCTTGTTTTCACTATGAACATATCTGGGCGCTGCGTGTTATGTGGAGTGGTGATTCCGAGCTGAATCTTACAAGCGTTGGGCAGCACCTCAGCGAGTTCTTAGAGTGTTCAGTGGAACAGGGACTGGACACTCCAAAGGGACGCTTGGAGGACTCAGGGGTTAGAGAGCCCCTATCGCTAACCTGTACAGAGAGAGCAAGGTCTGCAGAGGCCTGGCATGTAGCGCTTGTGTCGTCAGAGGTTAAGGGCCTTGCAACCTAGGGTACCCCAGGGAAGTATCACAGTAAGTATGCAATATGAAACACTTCATACGTAGAGGGCCTGGCCCCAGGGACACCATACTGTAACAGCATCCAGATGGTCGCTAAGGGATGTGGAGTAAGCCTTTTCGTGCGGATGGGGTTAGTAGAGAAGCTGTCTCCACATAAATCTGTAGCGGTTCTTTTCTGTTGCAGAGCAGCTGTGCTAAAGCAGGGTTAATGTCCAGACCCTCCAATATACCCCATACAGGCCAGAGCTAGGAGTTTCCAAGGTAACAAATTCAGGGGCCCAGATAGGAAAAAGGAAGATAGGGCTTGTCTGGACTACAGTTTTAGAAATACACATTTTTATTCTAATCTAGACAAGCCCAGTGGGCTGAAGCAGTCAGTGACCAAGAGATCTAGGCCCTTATCCTGCCCTGTTGAAGTCAGTGGGAGTCTTTACATTGGGCACAGGATCAAGCCCTTAGAGAGCAACTTTTTAAATAGCTGGCCCTGGCTGATTAAAAGTAGGGGGATGGCACGTTGAAACCCTACAGGAATGTATGTGATCCTGTACTTTCAGATTTAGTACAGACACTGCAACTTCCTTCAACTGTGAGGCCTTTTGGGAGCTAAACACCAGCACAGGAAGTGTCATTTCTTGAGCAAACAGCAGTCAGTGTCTTTCGACAACAATGGAGCAAGAGCTGCAGATCGGGTGAGCTTAAGAAATAAGAATGTATTTTTGTGAAGGAGAGGCACAAACATTCTGCCGTTGGAATAATCATGGAATTGTACAGCCATGGCATGCGGTTTTAATACAGTAATGCAGAGAGAGGGAGGCTGCAGATTAAGAGAGCTATGAAACTGCGGGGTTTTTTTTTTTAATCCAAACAAAAGTAAAAATGTGGGGAGAATTTGTAGAAATGTCTCAGTTGGTTTTTAAATGTTAACTGTAATGTTTATAAAATGAAACAGTTTCCTTTCAGTTTATGCTGTTGCTAAGTCAGAGGGAGTTTTTCATCCGACTCTGGAAAGTTCCAGTGAATGCCAGTTAGTATTCTCAGCGTTGCCTTTGTATGTTGTGTAAAGATGTCTTCATCCCATGATATGTATTTGAGTCAGTTATAGTTTGTTTCCATCAAAAACTCCTAGTTTTTGCTGCTCAGGATAAATAAAATCCTTCCTGAGTGAGGCACGATAGACGCTTTCCCAAGACTAGGGGCAATACAGTATATTCAACGAAGGTGAACGGCCATATTTTCAGATGTGGTTGCAGTGGATATATCTTTAAAATCCCACATTTTATCGTTGTAGCAATCTGCCCTGGTTTGAAAATGTAGTCCTATATGAAACTCACCAAAACACTGTAATTCACAGGTAAAGACTGCAGTACAGTTACACACCTAAAAACTGCATGTAATAATGTTACTACGGTGTTTAGAGTATTTATTATAGAATAACACAGTATTTTTCCTCCAGAAGGATGCTTAAGCATGATTTGAAGACTCTCAATTATTTTTTCAAAATGCAGCTTGGAATTGGACAATGTAGTACATTTTAACACTTCTTAACATAGGCTATCCCTATGCCCCTTCCATCTCTTGAACAGTGCTGTGCTTGGGAGATTAACTTAGATGTGCAACTGCCAGTACTAATAATAACAGGAGGCTACATTTATCCTTTGAAGCACAATGGGCCAGATCCTCACTTGGTGCAAATAAATATCTCCACTGAAACCTATGCTGATTTACACCAGTTGATAATCTGGGCTAACATTGCAAGTGTTTCCCTTGACAATGATGTATGCTGGGAGGGGGGCAGGGATGTCGGTCTGTTTTCAGAACAGGTTAAATTGTCTCTCTGAGATCTCTTCTAGCTAACTAGAATAAGGTTTCAGTTGACTTCTTTCCCCCCTTATTTTAAGCTCCGCACCCCTCTGTATTACATGCTTCTGCCTGGGATGTGATGAGAGGCTATTTTTGCAATGTTTCTAGTCCAGCTGAGAGCAGGAAGTACCAGAAATGCTAGGAAAATTCCTGCACGGCATTTTCAGAGATTCAGATAAACACATCATTCGTTTAACAACACACGGTTATCTCTAACTCCGTTGACTCCTGGGCAGTGACTCAGAGATCACACGGGTGTAAATGAGATAAAAATTTGGCCTGCCAGGACCGTTAGTCATAGCAATGGTATTACCCTTACAGCCCATTTTGGACTCTTCTCCCTTTTATTTTTAACCTTATTTGGATTTCCTTTTTAGAATCAGACATCTGGCATGATTCTAAACAGGTACCAAGAACAAATTATCCAATGTCTATAAAAAACCTCAGACACATTGACCTTTTTCAAATCAGCAAATTATCCAATGTCTATAAAAAAGCCTCAGACACCTTGACCTTTTTCAAATCAGTAGTTTTTTAATGCTATTTTTATGGTATGTTATTTCCTTGGGTGTTCTTGTTGAGGTTTTTTATGGAGATTGTTAGAAAAATGCTTAAGAAATGAAATAAAGAAGAATTATCTAGGGTGAGCTACTTATGACAACATTAAAGACTTTGGTTTACAAAGTGTCTGTAAGTTCTGCTTCAAGCATCTAGCAAAGTTTCTTTAAAATTTACAACACAGACTCAAGTATATGTTTAATACATCATATTATACCTGCATTGTTAAATACAAATAGTAAAGGGAAAATCTTAGGTGGCTGGTGATAAAGGTTTCTACACCCTGGGAATCAAGATTAAAAAATATCAGCTTATCAGTGGTAGAGTGGTCTACAAAAGGAAGAAAGGGGCACCATGCATTAAAACAAGATGTTTAAACAGCTTAGTGTATTGTAAAGGTTGCCTTAGTGTACCCTGCCCTTCTCTGTATATTGTGCCTTTTGAACTGTAGCTCAATACAGTTTGAAGGTTTTTGGCTGACGTAGAGACAGACCAAAACTTTGGATAACTTAAATGCTGGGAAATTCATGATCCACCTCTGGACATTGTGTCTCAGCCACATTTGTAGTTCTTTCAAAAAGTTCCAGGCTGATGACAATAAAGTCATTTATTTATTTTCCGACCAGATACAATTTGATCACTGGCACTACAAACATCCTCACTGTGCCCCTAAGCCCTGGCCTGGAGGGACCACCTCTAGGTGTATGAGAGTTGTTCATTCTTCATTGCCACTCAGTCCTTGTCTTCTCTGCTAGGCACATTGATTGTGATGATTTTTTAATGTGATGTGGACACCTGACTTCTTAGAACTGAACCGAGACACCAAAATCATCTTTACCAACTACAGATCATCAGCAGTCACCTGATGTCTGTCACTTGTGGCCTAGACTGCATTTGAATTACTGGTGAAAGGCCTCATATCTCATTAAAAACCACCTTTGCGATCCAGGGCCCCATCGCTCATTTTTCATCCATCAAATGCTGTGAGTTTGTTTTAACGTGGCCTTCACATACAACACTCCTATCCCTCAGTCTCTGTTTTAGAAAACTTCCCCAATTAAACCGTGCAAAGCAGAGACTTAAATAGTTGCTTGCAGCTGCTATAGAATGATTCGGCCTAGATGAGAACCAGTACACCAACCAAAATATCAGAGAGAAGCATTTTAATTTAGGAAGCATATTCTCAGCCCCCATAGACCTGCACAACTTCCAGCAAAGCATACAGGAGTGATGGGGTTTAAGGCCCCCAAACAGGCTGGGAATCTCTCTCTTTGTATCTGGACAAAGCAGAACAATTATAAAGGGGATAAAAAACAGGTTAAAGACCTGCACAGGGGACCACCTGATTGACAACTGTATTTTTAATTCATACTAGGCTAGACCTTTGGCCACAATACAGTCTCCGTACCACTTTGCCAAGGCAAGGAGACTGTAAAACTGCTTTATCAGGCAACTGGTGATGACCCCGGAATGGGGGAATCTTTGGCTTGCGCGGTCGGTGTATAGACAGTTCTGTGCCATTCTATCCCATTGCCCCACAGCATTGGGGGCATGCCAGGGACAGGAGAAGCCTAAGCTGGAGAGTGCTGTGTTCCATCCATCTACTCATTGTACAGTGTATTGTGCAACCAGTTAAGTTAGTATGGAAAATCCAGTGATTAAGGGCTTGAAAACAGAACTGGCTTCTGATGAATGATTAGTGACAGTTTTGTGGTGAGATTGCTTAGCAGGAGAAAAAAATGTAAATAGCACTTGCAATGGTAATCAAAGTTAAGAAACATTTTAAGGAGGTGAAGCTGGTTTCTGTTTACTTTTACATTAAGAAAAAACCCAATTCTGTTTCCATGAACATTCCAGCCAACCGCAAATCTAATTCACTAAGGTGTTTGCAAAAGGGGTGCAAACACTTTCACATTGGTTTAAAAATGCAATGGACTATTCACAGGGCTTTTTATTTATTTATTTTTTCTTTGCCACATTCTCACAACTCAAAGTAACACACCCAACAAGCACAGTAGAGCATAGGCAATGGCAGGATGAGTTTCTCCTAAATTGCACTGCCAATGTGTCTCAACCTTCATCCTGCTGGGGCCTCCTCTAGGGGTGAGCGGATAATAAATACCACTAATCCTACGTCATAATGAATCATGACCTTGCTGTGCATCCCCTTCTCCTAGCAAAGGCCTCGTTTCATTATGTTCTTTGTTTGCATTCTTCCAAACAGAAATGAAAGCCATCTGAATTATGGAAGTGAATGTCTCCTTTCTCCCTCTGTTGCACAAGGTATGGACAATGGTATTTGTAAATTAGCAGCTGTTTACCTGAGATAAGATCTAAACTACTGAGCAGGCTGTTTTCAAGCAAGATTGGCCAGGAGCTAAACACCCACAATCCTTAGTTTTGTTTGTTGTCTAAAAATGAGGGAAACAAAAAAAAAGACCATTGTCCCACCTTGTTGACTTCAATACCAACAACACTGGGCTTCAAATAACTTATGCAATAACTAACTATTCAAATAGCTCATGCTTCAATTTTTGTGTGTATCTTTGGAAGCATTCTTAATGACATCATGCTGGTATGTCAGAAAAGAATAACCCAAGCGCATAACAGTTCATAGTATATGAAGATACTAATATGTTGCAAATACTTAGGGCTTTGATTCTCCCCTCAATGATAAATGCTGTGTACCTGAAGGAAGGTTTGAGGCTCTCTTCTGAGAGACGCATAAAGCACATGATGGTCAGTGCTTTTCTTTTGCAGTCAGGCATGCTGATCATCATGATTGCAGCTCACATTGTGAAACGCCACATGGTTATGCTTGTTCCCCTCGAAAAAGCCTCCTGTCCTTTACCATGCATGAGCTGCACTTTCAAAGAAGGTAGAGTCATATTCAAATATTTACCCATTCTTTGACGACGTGAAAATCAGTTTTACAACAGCAACAACAGATCCAGTTATACTAACAACAGAAACAACAGACCTCGTTATATTATCTAGCACGGTCGGCTCGACTCATTTGGAGTCACAATAGGCTAGGAGTCTTCACCGTACAGCAGAGGGTGCAAGATAGAGACAGCTGTCACATATGCAGTACACTAGGTAAGTGAGAAAAGCAAAAATTCATGCGTTCCATTCTCTTATTTTAGTTACTTATTTTGGGCCAAATTCTGCACTGAATTACACACTGCACAACTCCACTGACATCAGGAAGGTTTCATGGGGCTATAATCAGTGCAAACAGGACTCTTAGTTAACTTACAGTTTGTGAGTAAATTTAATGCTTCTGAAAGTGAGTGACTAATAGCACCAGACGGAGGCAGGCCTGGTTTTTTTGTTTGTTTGTTTTTTGTTTTTTTGTTTTTTTTTTTGGAGTGAAACAGCAATGTTATTATACTTAAAATGAAGACTAAAAGACCCAGAACACTTCGGGCTGGTTTCTCACCCTACCAGTTGAATTTGCGGTTATTGTCAAGCTCCATTAGAAAGCAGTTATTCAAGGGCTTAGTCAGAAAAGAATCAAAGTATTATTTGTATTAGGAGAGGGCCCAGGGCTCCTGGTCAGGGATAGGCACCCTACTCATTGTACTAGGCACTGTCTGCAGTAGGGCAGCATGCACAGTGTTGAATCACAGAGGATTTGCATTCGTGTCAGTTCTTGCAGATGCTCCCAGATTGAAGTGGGGGCTGTGGGCTCCCAGAGCACCACCGGCAATTGCCTCAACAGGCGATGTAGGCCAGCCCAAGATTACAGCTGTGATGCTACCACTTCTTGTTGGAGGCCCGGTAGGCAAACCAGAAGAGAGCAACAAGGTTTCCAAACAACACCTGAAACTGCATCGGGACATAATTGACATTAATGAACTGGACTGGGGTCCACACTTTCCAGTTCATTTTGAGTGCTACCCAATAACCACTCTTTATCTTCTCAGCATGTTACAAGGCAGATGCTGTGGGACCTTCTCCCACACAGCCCTGCCAATGCACCTAGGTCCTTAGCTTGCAGCATTCCTACTAGTCCAGTCCGGAAGCTATCTTGAGCAGAGGCTGTTAAACTGTGCTAAATGGTGTGGTGATTTTGCGATGATCTTACCCTAATGTGGACGAGGGCAGGTAAATACAATTCTGTCCATTTTTACAAATGAGGAGACTGAGGCACGGAGGAGTTAAGGGGTTTTCCCAAGGGCACATGGAAAAAAAACCTGTTGCAAAGAATAAAATCTGGATGTTCACAGTCATGTTCCTTAAAGGCAAAAGGGCCTTTCCTTCCCTAGCATTGTGGCTAATAGTAACAATAAGTGCACATGAAGGAATATCTGAAGGTGGGTTAACGCTGGCCAATAGTAAAGGGTAACAAAACCAATAATATGCCAGGCATGTGCTGCAGATATTGTACAAACTGAATGCTTCCTTTAAATGTATGAGTATTGAATATATAGCACACTGCCTGCATATTTATGAGAACAATATTGCCACGTTTCTGACCTGCAGTAACACAAAAGTTCCCATTAGAGGAGGAAGAGTCCTGTGGCATTTGGTGTTGCTCATTGCCACACCTTCCTGAGTCCGAAGAACAAACTTGATGTCTGCATCTTGCACTCAGAAACATGGCAGAGATGTTTCTGAAACAAATGAACGGTGATTGTTCTTTATTCTCTTTGACTTTGCTCTTTGAGTCAATTTATTGTGAATTCAATGAGCAGGTTTGTTTGCTACTGAAATAGGTTAATTTAGCTAATGACTTTATAAACTCTCTGGGTTGTTAAACACTTTTGGCTGGGCAGATCTGCCAGAGTGGATTCCTGTGAAAGATTATTGCCTTCCTCCCTTGGCTACTAGAGAGATAGATTAGTTAGATAGACAGCTCCAGCACTGCCTTTTGCCTCATTTTGCTTGATCCCATTCACTGCTTTTAGATTCCCACCCTCGAGTCTTTACCGCCAGAATGCACATTCTTACCTGTGGCCACCATCTAACACTTCAAAGACTGACTAGAAGGGAATGCTTGAATAATATGTTTTTATATGGTCCAGAAAGGGGAGATCTTGTAATTCAATGACCAACCCTGTTATTTTTGCAATATGGCTGATCTCCATTAACTTAAAAGTCAGGAATTTTGAGACTGCCCCTTAACTCCCATTTTCTGCATCATCACAATACCACAGCCATCTACTTCTGTGGCATTTTTTAGGCAGTTCACATGGGTATCTCAGTTCATGGGATCTATGGTTAATGCACCAAAGGAGGACTAGTCAAGCCAAAGATTCAATTCTGGAGTGGTAACTAATTCAGATATGGACTAATCATTTTGCAGAAACACATGATTCTTGATGACCCACAAGTACCATAGTGGTAGGACAAACTGATTGGGAACGTGCGGTATACTGATCTGCAAACATCACACTATTGTTGTGAAGACATCACTTCCTATCCAGGTCTAATCAATACAGCACATTTCTTGGAACCTTCTGCTGAAGGTTTCCCATCATTATTTCAAACTGGCATTAATGACTTCATATGTTCTCTTCTCTTGATGTTTTTATTGTATTGTTAATGACTGTTTCCTTGCAAAGCACTTGCACTTGTATGTACTTTTAGATCCCTACCAGAATTCACTTCTCTTAAACTCATGTGTTGCAGATGCCCCTGCTCCTTATTCCTCGCCCCATGAAGGACCCTCTACGCCCCGCTTGGAGCTGATGGACACGGCCACTGAAGATGAAGGGGAAGATTCAGGAGACTGCGGTTGGTACAGTCTTCCACATGTACATTAGGGTTGTTTGTCCAGGGTAATGTCTGTCACTTTAAAATAACCACTGTTGCAGATAGTGTTAAAGAAATCAAGGAACAGGTCTTTATTGTGCTAGGCCCTGTGGAGAGAGACAGTAAAAAGAGAGCCAAAAATCTAGGTTATGATACAATACTACAGGTGAATGAGACTAATAAAAGACACAGGAGGATGAGGTAACAGTAAAGCCAGCAAGCTATATTATAAGAAGCAGAGTTCTGAACTCACCATCTGCATCTTTCTAAACTAGTGGAAAACTGAACTGTGGCAACGCAAGTTACTAGATGCGAGCAACTCTTCTTGCTGCTATTTCACTGTAGGAAACAAAGGTTTACCTCCCCGAGCTGATCAGCTGCCTGAAGGAGAGCACAATGATTCCATTCCACTTCAGACAGAGTGGAGGTAAGACGCCTTTTAGGTGCTGTTTCCAGTGTAGGAGCGCAAACCCTTTTTGAACTCATATTTACATTATTGTCTATGGAAGATGGTGGAATTACAGTGTAAAATTCATAGCCTGAATTTCCATGTTTTATTGATGTACTTACCTAGATAAGTTAATGCTGGATACCATCTATCATATTGCTTGGATGCTGATTGCTGTTATCTAAGTTTGGACCTGATTCTAATCCCATTGAAGTCTATGGGAGCTTAGCCCATTAAGTACCTTCGACTAGCAGCTAACAGAATTGTTCTTTGCTGGTCTTTTCCTACAGCCTTGTGCACATTGCTTTAAAACAGCAGCATTATGAAGAGAAACATCTTCTAAAACTGAACAATGTATTTTCACCTTACCTTGGAAAAGAAAATTAGAACATAAGAACAGCCATACTCGGTCAGACCAAAGGTCCACCTAGCCCAGAGAAAGAACACAGAGAAAAGAGGTGACACTGAACCAGAATCTTGGGTCCAAGCCTTGCATCAGAGTAACAGCTTGAACTAATCTCAATGCTCTATTGAATTCAAACACTGATTCTGAACATTTGGGAATTTGGCTCTGAGTCTGATCTGAACTGAATTTTTTTACAACCCCAATGTTCAGGAGTTTTTGGATTCAGGGATTTGATCTGGACCTTTCCTGACCTTTATTTGCCATCAGAAATGTTAACCTACTGTCAAATTAGTCCAGACTTTACAAAAAACTGTAATCTAGGGTGATGGCCACAATTCTCATAAGTAACTTGTGAGTTAGAGCACCCCAAATTTTGGGTGCTCAACAAGATATTTTAAAGCAACTTGATTTTTCAGAGGGGCTCAGCACCCTCAGAAATCAGACCCTTTTCAAATGTGTCTTTAGTGAGGCACCTAAAAGTGAAACATGCCATATTGCTAGCCACTTAAGAAAATGGTGGCTGATGGTTTTACCTTTTTTCCTCACTATATACCTCAGGAAGTAAAGTGGATTGTCCAGTTTTTACCAAAACATTTCTTTTTCTTTCCTTTTCCAGCATTCTCTCTATTTCTGAGCATGTAGCCAGAGAAGCCTTGGTACAGTACACAGCCAATAAGTGCTGCTATCGGATTGCCCCTGCAAAACGTATGGTGGTCCAGAACCTGACTCCGCTCAACACATTCAGAGTAAGTACATATAGTATTGAAAAGAGCTGACCAAATTTAGCATTGCATGGCAGGCTTAGTTGATAGGCTTATTCCTATACCAACTGCAATGATCTACGGTTTCAGACAGACACCCGGCACAGCTGTTACGGGAAGGTCGGCGAGATATTCACAACGAAATCTGAAATCTCAAAAATTCAGCTTTTGTCATGTTACCAATTTGAAAGTGGTCCCATTTCATAATCCCCCCTCTCCACACACATACACACTAAAATTGCATTGGCCATTTTCAGCTAAGATAGGCGCATTAAATTTTTCTTTGCTCCAAAATGTGGTGCTTTCTAGGGAGACTCTCTACCCATGTGTGTGTGCGTGAGAATCTAAAGTACATCCCAGAGAAGAGAATTTTTCCCTAAATGTAAAATTGGTCAGAAAAGTTCTCGATCTCATAGATTTCTCCACTGTGGACTGGAAGACGTGAGTGTTCCCCTCAGTATTGTGGTTAGGCAGCAGCAAAGAAAACAAATACTGAAGTGATTTATGCTAGTGCAATGACCCTCCCAAAATGCGTCCTCACCAAGTTTCACCAATGACTTCTGGCAATGTAGCACTGATCACTCCCACCTACCCTTATGCTAGCATGTCTCTGTGATATCAAGACAGCTTATGCCTCAGCCAGACTCAGCATTCTCCAGGCTATTACCAGGAACGGCTCTAGGCTCCAGCAAAGCAAGCACGTGCTTGGGGTGGCACATTTCCAGGGGCGGCATTCCGGCCTTCCTTTTCTTTTCGGGGCAGGTGCACTCTCAGAGCTGCACCACTTAGACAGGGCGAGGGCGCCACGCCTCCGGCCGCAGCGGAAAGCAGAAGGTCCAGCCCTGGGATGCTGAGCTGCCAGGGCCCAGCTGCTACCTGGGGAGGAGAGGGCGAGTCCTGCCAGGAAGCGGGGGCTGCCCCACTTCATCTGCGCACTGGCTGCTGCGCTGCCTTGTGCCACCCCGTATATTGGGGCTTCTCTGCGCAGCTGGGCAGGGGAGGGGGGAAAGCCCCTGCAGGCGCTGGGAGAAGGTGACTTCACTCCCTCCGCTTCCAGCGCTGCCTGCGAGCCCCAGCCCCACCTGAGCTTGGGACGGCAAAAAAACCTAGAGCCGGCCCTGGCTATTACTCCCCAGTGCAATCATTTAGTAATTTAACTATTTTATTGCTCTGTCTGGCTCTTGCTCTTGAAATCAGAAGAGCTCTTATTACCCCAACGCAGGAACCAATTCTACTCTCCTTGAAGTCAATAGAGGTTGTGCCATTGGTTTTAATGGGAGCAGGATTAAGCCCAGAATTGCTTCATCTCCTAGCAGAGAATAAGCAGCAGCTTTACATTAAAGTTGACTTTTGTTTGGTCTTATCAGTATCATCTGCAAACCTTCACTGAAACCAGAGAAACATTCCCGGTCAGCGAGCCTTATAATGGTAAGCAAATCAGCACTCTTACCTAGCAGAGTGAACACTGTAGAATGCACTGTGGCAGGGGATGACTATCTCAGTGGACGTACGGACTTAACGAATGACCACATGCGCCTTAACTACACAGACTAGCAGAATCATAAGGGGTGATATTTTCAGAAATGGCTACTGATTCTGAATACCTCAATTTTGGAATCCAACATGAGGTCTTCTAGGGCCTGATTTCAGAGGCACGGAGAACCGGATTGAGTACTAAGCCTTTCACCTGTTTAGGTGGTGAGTTTAAATGCAGCCCAAATTGGTGGAGACCAAAAGGTTTAAAAATTATAATTTATTGTTCAAACTTTCTTTGCCAATCACCTTTTGTGACATTTGTTTTCTCTTTGGCTTTTGGACAGTGAAACAAGGCGAATCTGCTTAGACTAGTGCTCCTGCAGTAACTCAGTGATGATGTGTTTGGCATCCCATTCTGGCATTTTAGTCCAATTTCCACCTCCATCCTGCTCTCCCTGAATTAAAAACCATTGGAAAATATTTCTGTTCATGTAATGTTTTGTAACAGAGAGGGAGAGAGAAGCGAAGAGGTAGATGAAGGAAGATCAGATAAACGTGCCAGGTGAAGAGTGGGAAGAGAGGAAAGGAAAAGTACAGAGAGGAGAAAGAGGGAGAGGAAGTGAGGAAGAAACAGAGGTAGGAGAAGACAAGTGGGAAGACGAGAGTGGAAGAAGAGATGTTAGATGGGGTGGGATCTGAGTTACTACAGAAAATTCTTTCCTGGGTATCTGGCTGGTGAATCTTGCCCATATGCTCAGGGTTTAGCTGATCACCATATTTGGGGTTGGGAAGGAATTTTCCTCCAGGGCAGATTGGAAGAGGCCCTGGAGTTTTTTCGCCTTCCTCTGTAGCATGGGGCACGGATCACTTGCTGGAGGATTCTCTGCTTCTTGAAGTCTTTAAACCACGATTTGAGGACTTCAATAGCTCAGACATAGGTGAGAGGTTTTTCGCAGGAGTGGGTGGGTGAGATTCTGTGGCCTGCGTTGTGCAGGAGGTCGGACTAGATGATCATAATGGTTCCTTCTGACCTTAGTATCTATGAATCTAGAAGAGAGATGGAGAAGAGTGGAAGGTGAAGAGGTGAGGAACATTGGAAGTGGAAGGTGAATGTTATCATAGGGGCTAGCTAAGTCAAAGCTAACTTCCTGGCAGTCCATTATGTGGCCACTAATATATTTTGTTCTTCTAAGTTGGTTTGCTCTGGGCCTGATCCAAAGCCCAGTAAATGAATGGGAGTATTTACATTGACTTCAGTGGGCTCTGAATCGGGCCCTGGGGTTATTCACACAAGCTAAATTTAAGCTGGGGTAATAGATTCGTTTAGAACCTTTCCCACCGTGTACTGTAATCGTCTTTTATAATTAAAAAAAAAAAGTCCAGCTCAGGAAACAGCATGTTCCTTTGCTTCAATTTCCACTGACAGATGCAGGTTTATTAACATAACAGAAGTTGCTCACTGGAGTCATAGTTCCTGATACACAATTAACTTCCCCATTAGCTCAAGCACAGTAAGGCCAGTTTACTTTGACCTCAGAGTAAAATGGATTGTAACATCTTCCTGCCTTTGGAGAGAAAAGGGGGGAGGGGGGAAAGGACTGTCTAGAGACCAGGGGTATGGGTGCAGTGTACAAAGGGAAAGAGAAGAGAATTGAATACACTAAGGTTATACAACCTTATATGGTTACAAATATAAGCTTTCTGGGGACATTTTCTCATCTAATTAAAACAGGTTGGCCTCTGTAAAGGGCTGGCTCAGGAGAGGAAAGTCCAAGGAGCTTCCCTCCATCCCCCTGAAAAAGGGCAAGCGACAATTGCAGGAAAATGATTCCAAATGGGATGAAGCCAGGCACCGCTCCAGCCTTGGAGAACAAGCTACTGGAGGAGAAGGGAAGAGGTGGCAACGTGTTTAAAGAGGGCACAGCTTCCATGTTCCTTCTGAGCACCGGAGACCCGAAGTGGGGTGCAGTGCCGCTGGTGTGTTTTGGACTTGAATGTAGCACAGATTAGCAGAGCCCTAATGTCCTTCCCAGCTGATGGATTCAGTAGTCTTTCTTGAATGAGTTAGTGAGTCTCAGCCCAGTAAACAGAGGCTGGCATCAGAGGAACCAGTCAGTATTAATTGGCACCTCTCACCCCTAGGAAGGATCCCTGTGGAAATGGGCTGGGGCTGTAATGGATAAGATCTGAACTGCCACTGTCTAAAATGTATATGCTTGTGGATAACCTGCTTCCGTCAGTTTCCTTCACTGCCATCAACCTGTCACCTTCGACTAGCACTGAAATGCACATGTGAAAGGAGGTGCCTGGTGATGTGTTTGTCTGTTCCATGCTAACCTCCCGTTCTTCCTAATGCACCACTGTCTTTTCTGACTGATCTTTAGTCCTTTGCTCCAGGTGGATTTGTGGACTCTTCTGATGTTGCACCAGCACCTGCCCCGTGGGAAATAGAAGTGGACGCACCTCCTCTGTTTACGGATTGTGAAATGCACATTCCAGTGCCGCACACATATTCAGTACAGGTAACCTCCCCCCCCCCCCAAACATTCCAGCTTTTAAAGGATCATTAATTGGGTGACAGGAGTGCCCCATTTGAAATCAGGTCCCTATTGTGCTAGGTACTGTACATACACATGTTAAGCGACTGTCCTGACAATCTAACTAGACAAGACAGACAAAGGGTGGGAGAAGGAAAATATTTTTATCCCATTGTACAGATGGGCAACCAAGGCACAAAAAGAGGTTAAGCAATTTGCCTACGATCCCACAGGAAGTCTGTGGCAGAGCCAGGACTGAGCCCAGGTTTTTTAAATCCCACTTCAGTGCCTTAGTACCTACCCTAATAGAAAATATTTCTAATCCTAAATCCAGCAGCCTGTAACTCAAAGTCTGCTCTTCTTCAAGGGACTGATCCTACTCTCATTGAAATCAATGGCAAAACTCCCATTGGCTTCAATGGAGCAGGATCCTTGTCCCAAGGCAACATGTTATCTCAAATTCAGAAGGCTTGAGTACATCCTGATTTTAAAATCACTGTGCCATCATATTTCAGTTCTATGGTTTTGGTTAAATATCTAGCACATATGCCTATTTTGACACAATTATTTTTACTAATTGCAATAGCTCTTCTGGGGTATAATTATATTTTTTGCTTCTTCCTCTCCTGATTTAGGATAAGAAAAGATAACTCAGGTTTCTGGCAGGTAGTATTGTTTTTGCTGCTTTAAATAATGAGATATTATTTGTATTAGCTTCAGATAAAGGATTGGCCCTTGTTTTTGGCAAGGAGTTGATTTTACTGCTCCAGATAGTCTGAAGCGTGCATTTCAAGTGGGCAGGCTGCCATGAAAAAGGATTTGTATCCACCCAACAAAACAAAGCAAGACTATTTCTGGAGTAAAACAAACAAAACCAGACAGAAAAGCCAACCCAACTGGTTTTGTGTGTGAACTCCGTAACCTAGGTAAGAAAATATATATCCTGCTTCCTGATGTTTCTACTAGGAAGGGGACAGAAGACCTCTGAGCATGTATTGCAATGTAGGGATGACAATGAAACCAGTCTTTTTATACTTTCTGCTCCCTGTGATATGATCATTTAATTTCACAATGGAATCCCTGTCTGCACTAGTAATTTTAGGTTTCTTTGCCAATGGATTTCAAGCAAGGCTCGCCTTACCTACAGGTGTAATAGAGAGAGAGGATGAGGTTTAGGTGAGAATGACTCTTTGGGGTTAAAAAGTAATTGCCCATGGGCTCTAATGCCAGAAGCCTCAAGCTGCTGTATTTCTTTTTCAACCCACTGCTCTGTTACTTATACCTTATTTGCTTTGCTTTCAGGATTGTCCTAATTGCCAAGGACGTGGTAAGAATCAGTGCCACTCGTGTAGTGGATCTGGAAAGGTATGTTATAATGCAACTATGGCAAGTTCTCTTTCATGTGTCACCATTTCCTGTGCACTACAATTCTACAGGGAAGGAAGAAAACACTCACACTTCCCTTCGAAAATACTTGGAAAACTATATAAAAACCACTTGGCCCAAATTTTTCTCTTTCTGAGCTCTTGACAAGCAAATTACATCAAGTCATCTGAGAACAACAGTCACTAATAGGAACTGGTCCCACCTATGTGTCTGTTGGTCATTCAATTCACATTCTTTCTTCCAAATAGATGGAACAGATAAAGTTAGGTCTTTAATAAATACTGAGGGAACATATGTCTTCAGCTTTCAAAAAGGGGGCAGCTGTTCCCAGTCTTTGACAAAGCTCTCAAAGAGAAATGACAAAGTCAGGAAGGAGATGTAAATGGTTGTGTGACAGCTAAAGAATTGAAGGTTACGGGCCTGATCCAAAGATCATTGATGTCACTGGGAATCTTTCTATCAGTGGGAGTTGACCATGGCCCTTTGTTATTTGAGAAGAACTTGATTGCAATTTATATTGACAAACAAGTCTGACCTTTCTTTGAACCTAGGGCTTTCCATTAATAAAGGAGTGATTTAATCTAACCTGTTTTAAGTGAACACTGAAGGGAATGACAAAACTTGGGAGGTTTAACAGAAATGACATCCTAATCAAGTTGGAGCAGATTTGTACCCAGAACATTTGGGAAGGTTTCAAGACAGAAGATTAACTGCTAAGAGTGGCTTCTTATACTAGTTTCACTGTGTATTGTCTGCCCAGATATAATGAAAGGGGGAAACAGAAATGCCAATATCACAGTTGGTGAGTGACTAGAGTAGAGAATAAGATGACATTAGAAGGCACCCTTATGCCTGTACACTACTATGATAGAATCATAGAATCATAGAAGATTAGGATTGGAAGAGACCTCAGGAGATCATCTAGTCCAATCCCCTGCTCAAAACAGGACCAACTCCAACTAAATCATCCCAGCCAGGGCTTTGTCAAGCCAGGCCTTAAAAACTATAAGGATGGAAATTCCACCACCTCTCCAGGCAACCCACTCCAGTACTTCACCACCCTCCTAGTGAAATAGTTTTTCCTAATATCCAACCTAGACCTCCCCCATTGCAACTTGAAACCATTGCTTCTTGTTCTGTCACCTGCCACCACTGAGAACAGCCTAGGTCCATCTTCTTTGGAACCCCCCTTCAAGTAGTTGAAGGCTGCTATCAAATCCCCCCACACTCTTCTTTTCTGCAGACTAAATAAGCCCAGTTCCCTCAGCCTCTCCTCATAAGTCATGTTCCCCAGCCCCCTAATAATTTTTGTTGCCCTTCACTGGACTCTC
The DNA here is from genome assembly GCF_015237465.2 of Chelonia mydas. Taxonomy (NCBI): domain Eukaryota; kingdom Metazoa; phylum Chordata; order Testudines; family Cheloniidae; genus Chelonia; species Chelonia mydas. The sequence continues at coordinate 17,494,334 of NC_057853.1, read as the reverse complement.
TCCAGTTTGTCTACCTCCTTTCTGTAGTGAGGGCCCCAAAACTGGACGCAATACTCCAGACATGCCCTCAGCAGTGCCGAATAAAGGGCAATAATCACTTCCCTCCATCTGCTGGCAATGAAACTACTAATGTAGCCCAATATGCTGTTAGCCTTCTTGGCAACAAGGGCACACTGTTGACTCATATCCAGCTTCTCGTCCACTGTAATTCTCAGGTCCTGTTCCGCAGAACTGCTGCTAAGCCACTCGGTCCCCAGCCTGTAGCGGTGCATGGGATTCTTCCATCCTAAGTGCAGGACTCTGTACTTGTCCTTGTTGAACTTCATCATATTTCTTTTGGCTCAATCCTCCAATTTTTCTAGGTCACTCTGCACCCTATCTCTACCCTCCAGTGTATCTACCTCTTCCTGCAGCTTAGTGTCATCCGCGGACTTGCTGAGGGTGCAATCCATCCCATCATCCAGATCATTAATGATGCTGAGATTTTGGTAGCAGTTAATAAAGAGATCCTCAACTGAGGTTCTTCCTTTGTAAATATCATCTCAGTATTTAACCAAGCACAAAAAGAAGGGCTGCCCATCTGTAGCCACTACAGATGTCAATATTAATCCTTCAGCATAAGTCCCCTCAAAAGTTTTCCCAGGCTCTCCTATACAAATTTAGGATGAGAAGTTTGTAAAAAAAAATTGAATAGAACTTCCGTTCTGTGGTATATAGCTGTCACAGTCGTTGCTGGCAGGGAATTGCCCTTCTCCAATAGCTAAACCATTGTCACTGTCAGAAACATGCAGGGTTTTTATCGGAGGAGCTGGTTGGATGACTCAGGGAACAAATAATAGGATGCTCAGCTTTTCATCAGTTTGTTCTGGCCCGGTTCATTTGTAACCAGAATTCATTGTGATACGATGGCTGTTCACATCTGATCTAGCGCCAGCTGCCTGGCAATTTCATCAAAGAGGCTAAAGGACTGCTTAGGAATGGTGACTCCGTAACTGCTCACTCTCATAGGTCAGTCAATGTGAGTAATATGGCAGTGCTTCTGCGCACGCGGTGCCTGTAAATAAAGGACATGAATCTCCAAAGGACGCAAATTATAGGAGAAAAACAGGTCCTGCAGGTGGTAAGGGCTACTTTTATGAGTATCAGCTAGACTAGATAACTGCATGAGCATGGACCTTTATCGATAACAAGGAAGGAAGAACAGGTATTGCTGGAATCTCTTGCCTTTAATTTGTAGTCCTAATTCTGGAATCTGCAGGTGCTACTCAATAATGTTCAGGTGAGCATTGCAAAATTTGAAACTGAACAGACTCTACTGCCATCTTCAGACACAGAAAATGCATTATGAAAAGTTTCTTGCTAAAATATCAGCTAGTACAGACTATAGAGTAGATCCAAGGATGTGCCTACCCCATTTTAACAGTAATATTAATGGAATGATGTCACCTACATAAGCAGCAGTATTAAGTTGTCTGCAATTAAATACTCTGCTGGATATGGAATCCTTACTTGGAAGACTCTGCATTAGGGGACAAATTCATCCCTGTATAGAAATCCAGCATGAGGCCTATGCATTACTTTAATTCCATTTAAACCTTCAAACCTAGGATTTAAGTGGGAATAGCACGGTGCCTGGACCTTGTGTGCGTTCTTTACACAGGGATGAATTTCATCGTAGGTGCCTTTGCCGCATGATTTCTGCATTTCTAATGCACCTTCTAGGCATGGGATGAAATAAGTTCACTTAGGTTACCCTGTTCTGAACTCTAGATACTTGTGTGTACTTTTGTTGTTGAGAATGTGGACTTGACAAAATGAAAAGTGAGAAGATCAAAATCTTGTCAGAGAAAAAAATATTTTCTTTTCTTTTCACCTTTTTAAATGTAGAGAAGATGTACAGCTTGTAATGGGACTGGCTGGCAAGACACATCCAATCAGAGTTGTTTATTTTGCTCAGGTTCTGGAAAGAGACGGTAAGAAAAAGCTAAAATATGAGATGGCAATTTGTATTTCTTTCACAGTTTTTGTTTACCAGACATCACTTCCAATCCAGGTCTAATCAATACAGCACATCCCTCAGCTGCTTCCCACAGCCCCCATTGGCCTGGAGGGGCCGGCAAACAAACCGGCTCGGCCCACCAGGGGATTTACCCTGGCAGGCCGCGTGCCTAAGGTTGCCGATCCCTGCCTTACCATTTAAAAAGTCAAGTCAGACAACTGTTTTTCCCACTCCTTGGTGCCATATTAGAACACACCCATGCAGACTGGTGTTGTCTGATTAATGAACCCATTGAAATTAGACAGCCGACTGAACCTATCCAATTTCTGGGTGAAAATGAGAGTGCTATAAAGGATGAGGAATCAGGACTTCGCTTCACATAAAGCAGGCTTGTGTGTGTAAAGCGAGTGCATAAATGTTGTATTTCTTCCATAGTTGCTCAAACTGTCATGGAGGTGGTTGGCAGAAATGCATCCGTTGCTCTGGAAAAGGCCTCTTGTTATATCATTCTGAACTTACAATCACTTGGTAAGTTGAAATCAAATGAACACAGGGGTTTGTTGTTAGACAGGAGAGTATATACAGTTGTTGGCCATTCTCAAGCATGCTGATGTTACTGAGACATAACACTCAGCCAGATCCTCAACTGGTGTAAATGAGGGTAGATCCGCTGAGGTCATTCCTGTTAAATGCTGTGCCATGGTTAGGAGTACTGACTTCAATGGAACCATGCTGATTTACGCCTGCCAGTTATGTGGCCCAACATTTTAAACATTCAAACATGAGATCAGTGCTCCTAGTGATAGTGATGTCATTTAACAGAAGTGTTAACGAAATCCTTAGAAATTGATATTTTACATGTAGATTTGAAAGAAAGAGTGGCATTGAAATCCAGCTTTCACCTCTAGGAAGTATAATTTTGTAAATTTCAGAAATCACTTGATTATATAATTTTAGTTAAGCAGTATGAGAAATGACATTATCACCGTCCATGCTGAATGCATCTGGCACACAAATATTCAGAGACCTGGAGTGTTCAACTAGATTACTAGAACTTTTGGATCAAATAGAAAACCACGGTCCCAAGCATTAATGCCCATTAAAACTCCCTCATATGGTAGGCTAGAGCACCTTAGCTCAATGCTCAGACAGAATTCTGAGCAAACTACATTTCACCTCATTAACATTTTCTTGTAAAGGGGCTGATTCTTATTTACACTGTGATCCCTTTACCTTGCTCTAGCAAGATGAGGGGGCCTTAAAGTGAGTGTACATGTAATGTACACTCACTTGACACTGCCACTAAGGTGTAAAGGAACTTTCGTGTAAATGAGAGTCGGACCCATCATCTTTCCTTTAAATTCTGATCTGGTTAATGTTGCTGTGCCTTACTTGAAGGGTGCCTCTCATACTCCAAAAGTGGTTGAATTTCAGTCATGGAAGAAGCCATCTCTGTATATCTTAGGCCAAACGGAAGCCCTCATTGTTTGTAGCTTGCACAGCGGCACACATTAATCAATGCAAGGGCAGAATTAAGGTAGACCTGGGACTGGCTGTGGCCCTGGAAATCTCTTCTCACATAGTTTATTCAGGCCAAGGAAAGCAGTAATCTGCAGGGGGCGGTAAGGTCTGAAACATATGCACTAACACATGTGAACCACATAACCAAAGCCCAGCCCAGAATTCCTTCTAGCTACGAAGGCTTGAACTTGACAGATTTGGGGGGAGATAAGAGCAGAGTACAAAAGTTACCCCTAATGGTTCCTCTCCCAGCTGTGGCTTTTCCGCCATAATCCTGTGTACTTCCCAAGGCGTGATTTTGTCCCAGGGCATGTTGAACACTATGGGGTTTTGTTGTATAAAGCTAATCATAGCAATCCTAACTTTTAAGGAAGAGAAATAGAAATCAACATGCTCCCCCCATTTTCCCAACAGGAAGAACAGCGTTGCTGAATATGTTGTTGACAAGAATTTTGGGTTTCCTATTTATCACCTGCAGGAAGTCACTGGGAAGGAAATATTTAGTGATGAAAATCAAGTGGTAAATAATGATGCTATTGTGTTAAAATTCTTTTATCTGGAATCCACTGAAAATGCAGAGCACACTGCCATGTTTATGAACTAGCTCTCTAAGTACCAAGTAATTTTAAAGGGACAAAGAAGTAAAATTAATAGCCATACATTTTATGATAAATGGATAATTTTTATAGGAGTGTTTGACTGCGTATTTGTAAAAAAATGTGACAGCAATTTTCCAATGACAGTACAACACAGTAGCACCCATTGCTATATCATCATGGGCAACATGTTACAGTCCAGTTAAACACTGGTGACAGCTAGCAATACTTGTGGATGAGCAATAAAAGAGACAGGCCTGAACTAGAACCCTGGATCTGAACTACTAGGAATTTGGGGAAAGTTTGCATCCATAGAGGGACTTTGCATCTCGGGCCCATTTTTTGTCACAGCACAAGACAGGGAAAGGAGTTCTCCAGAGTGGTTATTGGTGCTCCCACAGCTTCAGGGAGGTGTGCAGAAGCCAGTATGGTGGCTTTGTGCCATCTGAGAATCTCACTATCCTGCAATCATCCTCCTGTGCTGATTTAGCCAGCTGCAGGTCTGCTTTGTGCTGGGGATGTGAGGTGCTGCAGGACAGTCCAGGATCTGTATTTAAAATTAGATTAAAACTGATTTATCCCTTGAAGCACTGACATTTTGCCAGCTGCCAGTCAAATTCATGCTTAAGAGGGCGTCGGCACTGTACATGCGGTCTGTGCAATGGGCTAAAATTAAAATATACCCAAGGGACTACAGTTCTTTACTAATGATCCTTAACATGATAAAACTGCATTTTGGAGGGTGTATAAATATGTCCTTCATAACTCTGTCTTTATTTTCACAGGTGTATCCTCTAGTGAATTTCCCTGAGCCGACCATTGATAGGGGCTCAGAATCATGCATTGCGCAACACCAAATGCAGTTTGCCTCCCATAGTCATATATTGAGACAGGTAGGTAACATGCACCAAACAGATGTGAGCTCATTGCCCCAATGAATGGGAGGCAGCTGGGGAGAATATTAGCCTGCTAATCTCCAGCATATGTAATATACAATTGTAAACTGGTGAAACAACACAGAAAAATCACACAAGGTCAGCCAGTCAATTCCCTTACTCAAGGAGAACTGTGCACTGCAATTACAGAAAACACCCCCAAAACATCAACATGCAAAATATTCCCCCAGTTTGAGGAATCTTAACTTAGATCTACAGCCCCACATTCAGAGACCAGCCTTCAGCCAGCCAGTCTTTCCCTTTCTGTTCCTGGAGGAACAGCAGCTGTTTTACCGCATCTCTCTGCAGCACCTATGTGAGCCCAAGTTGCTACTAACTTACCATCAGCCAGGGAGGTTGTATCTCGTCACATGTTTACCAGATCTCTGTTGCACGATTCTGATCTGACTTTCACTGGGAGTAAATCGATCAAAATCAATGAAGATCCATCATGTAAAATCAATGTAAACGATGTAGTCAGTCCCCAAGATTTTTTTATAAAAGGAGAGTCAGACGGGGGGACAGTAAGTTTGAACAGCTTGTTTCACAGCCACTTGGGGAGGGAATAATTTAAGTCGTATAAACCTGTACAATGAAGTCCACTATCTCTAGATATCCTGGTGTGCTTGAAAGACGTAAAAATGTTGCCATCAAAGGACACTTGGGAAAGGAACTGAAACCATTCCAAGAATTCATCATCACCATAGCAATTCTGAGATGAGTGAAACACTAGGCATAGATAGGCTACACCAGTGTTTCTCAACACTGGTCCTTGGACCAGTGCCGGTTCCTGAGATCTTCTATGGGCTTTGGATCAGGCTCTTTAAACCAAATAAAAGCCAGGTTATGATCCACTTGCTCATGCTGATTAGTATTTTACCCGGGAAGTGAAAGGGGCTATTTGTGAGTAAGGTGCACCTCAACATAAGCCAGGGCAACAGGATCTGACTCCCAACCTCTGCCCTTAGGATTATTATCAGATATAACCATATATTTCCTTTGTCTTTTCCAGAAACAAACCATTGAGCTGATTCCACTCACCAAGGTGGAATATGAATGGAGAGGAAAGGTCTATTCCTTCTATGTCTTTGGAAATGAGAATAAAGTGTATACAGAGGACTACCCAGCAAAGTGCTGCTGTTCAGTTATGTGATTCGCAGATAGGTCCTAAGTTCTTCTAAGAAACACACCTTTGGGCACCACAGAAGATCTGGAATTATTTATTCTCCTTAAAGTGAGCAACTTCTTCCTTTCCAACTTTCACTGGAGAGCAGATCTAAAGATCTTTCATTCCCATCATCATCACAGAGGGTGGTGGGTGTCTCTTTATCAGTGCAATAACGATTCATGCATTAAATGAAACAGCAGAACACCTCTCTAGTGCACCCCTCGCCATTCGCTCTATATTTATGGAGATGAACGAATCGTGATAATGAAGATTGAAACATTGCTAACATATTGTATGACAGAGATTTGAATTCAAAGCTTTTGGTTTTGGTCTCCATAGCTTTGTATTGAGATATTTAGCTTGTTAAATGTATCCTTTAAATTCCTATGTGTGGAATGCATGTTCTAAATGATGGAAATGTAAGCAGCTTCAGGTAGCTTTCTTACAGAGTTTGAAATGAAGGAATGTGATCTGTAATTTTCCAAATACACTATTACTCTGCAATAGCTCTCAGGGTCAGGAGCAACAGGTATGTGTTCCATCCCCTGATAAGGATCTTCACAAGAAAGTGTGGGATGAGATTGGTTCAGAGAGGGATAGGTAGTGATGTTAGCACATGTCCATGTGTAACCTACACAAGGGGAATGTGAGTCTTTGTCTCCCTCATTGTGGCTGAGCTACACAATAGCCACGAGTCTGCTTTGAACTGCAGGAGTTACTCCTCTAGCTCAACTGATAGCATCTCATGCTTTCAGCTCCGTAGGACTTGGGCTCAAACCACACTGTCAGCACAAGCAGGGTCAATTACAGAAGGATCTCAGGAGGCTCCTTACTAGGGTGGTCTGTTAAAAAATTAAGATTTAGGACAGACCCTTACACTGCGAGACCCAGAAGATTTCTGTTGGCCATCTATTTACATAGCTGGCCTATATACATAGGAGGGAGCTCCTCACAGCAGGGAACATGAACTCCCCCATGTCTTGAACAGCACCAAGCATGCAACAGACAGTTTAATTAAGAAAATAAACACTGGAGCTGAGCTTTCCCACTTGAGGATGATGACTGCTCCTCCGCCCCGGGGCTGTTCTAAATGAGTGGTGGAAAGAGAGCAACACTCTCTTCAAGCACTTCACAGACTGGTTGTATTCAGACCTTTCTCCCTTGCCTTCATATTTTATATTAGATGTTACCTCCAAGCAGCCAATGAGGTTGCTGGCTACCTCCTGCTGAGGTGCAAATCATATAGTTACTGTTGTCATTGCCTGCATTGTTGTCATTGACCGAGGTGTATAGCAAGAGTAACTCCAGTCCCTGGACTGACTGCACCTTTTGGTAAGTGACATCAGACTCAGGCCCTCGAGCAGCACAACAAGTGATTTGTCTTTGAAACCAACTCATGTGTGTAGTTAAACGCCATCCTTTTCAGACCCAAGATCTTTGTCATAGCCTATGTCAGGGTAGACAGAGAAAGAGGGGTGGGGAGTAGGAAACGTGTTGAGTGGATAAATGCCAACACTAAAGGCCACCAGATTAGTAACTATGATAGCACTCCAAAGCCATTGTAGTCTGTGTTGTTGTGTAACTGGGTACAGTTACTAGCGCAAGCTAACTGACACAAGCAATTATAATATGCAGTGTGGTTGTAGCTGTGTTGATCCCAAGATATTATAGGACAAGGTGGGTGAGGTCATATCTTTTTGTCCCAGATCTGAAGAAGAGCTCTGTGTAAGCTTGAAAGCTTGTCTCTCTCACCGACAGAAGCTGGGCCAATAAATGATATGACCTCACCACCTGGTCTTTACAAGGAATTATACCACTGTCAAAACAAGGGTCGAACATTTAGCCAAATGATTATAGCCCTTGTAGCAGGACAAGTATGGAAAGATGGAAGGGGGAGCTCATTGCAAGGTTAGGTTTGGACACAAATTATTCTCTCTGTTTTGGGTATTGTTGCAGGGGATTCAGATTTATCCCAAATTGACACCAACTTGGCAAAAGGCTCAAGCTGCACGTTTCTTCCATGCAGTAAACTCAAAACAAAACCGGAGAGTATAAATCATACAGCAGAGCTCCTTTCTCTGGTCAGCATAAGCCTCTCGTATCTCCCTCCACTGACAGTAGCACCGTTCTTTTAAGGTCTTGAGCCTAAACAGGCCCAGCAGTATCTAAATGACTCCAGCTTATAGTACCTCTCTGAGCTACCCTCGAACACGGGCTGGAATTAAACTTCAACACCCCAGACCAGTCTGGTTTGGCAGGATCTTCTCCTAGTGACACCACTGGGGTGGGGTATGCCTTTGGACTCGGGAAGGGGGCAACATGAAACAGTAAACTGGTCAATATTTTCCTATCAAACTGGTTTTTGACAGAAAATTGGGTTTTTGACAAACTAATATTTTGCAGAGAGTGTTTGTTTTCCATGGAAATTTTTGTTTTTCGCTAAAATATTTTGGTCAAAACCCAAAAGGTTTTGGCCAAAAATGGGAGCTATAGTGTTTCATAGCAAGTGATAGTTTGCATCTCATGTCCTCTTTCTACATGCTAGCATTCCCAGCAGGACTACATCTCCCATAATACATCATAGTCTCCCCTACCAATAAGGGGACACCTGTGTAACATGGAATCCCTGGCAATAGTGCACTGTGGGAGATGGTGTCCAGCTGCAGAACCTGGTACGTAGTGGGGAATGGGGACACAAAGAGCAAAGTACAAATCCAACTCCCATTTTCAGCCAAAACTTGATAATTTCCATGGAAAATGTAGATGGACATGGAAATTTTCTCATTTTCATCTAAAATTTAAGTGGGGAAAAAATTTCAGACCACCTCTACCTTACAGCCCTAATGTAAGCAATGGCAAAATTCATGAGTTCCCCCCCTCCCCCATAAAGAAATGTAAATAAATAAATAATGTTGAGCTTTTTTATTTGCCTTCAGGTTTTTTAACCTTTCGGGGGCACCTGGGTCATGTTTCCAAACTTTTCTCTGCAACCATCAGGGGCGGAAATTTTCATAAAAAAATAAAGAAAGAAAGAAGAAGGCTGAGAATTGCACCTAAGTGCGTGTCTCCAGGAGCTGGGGCTTTACGTAAAACAAAATCTCCCCACTATATTTTCCACTGTATGCACCTGATGAAGTGAGCTGTAGCTCATGAAAGCTTATGCTCTAATAAATTTGTTAGTCTCTAAGGTGCCACAAATACTCCTTTTCTTTTTACGGATACAGACTAATACGGCTGCTACTCTGAAACCTGTCAAATATGACAAGACTCAATAAAATCCAAGTGTTGGCAACCCTGCCATAGTATCTGAGTGTCTCATTCAATCATTCCTGTACCATGCTTGCATTTATGAAACTCTTTAAACAGCTTTATGACACTGAGGTTTCCCTGTTACTCCACGGCAGCTGGAAAGATGGGTTGCTCGCAGCTTAGAACTGTCTAAGTTAAAATAGACCTATTTAACTAGAAAAACAGATGACGCGTAGCATCAAAGATAAATGTATTTGTTTGTATGTTCAATCTTCGTTAATCATAGTGCAGCAGGCATCCCAAACCAGTCACACTTATCTTCTGAGTGCAGCACAGAATGCTATCGTTCCCCTGGGAGTGGCATTGAACTCCACCACCATCAGTGTGCCTAGTCAAACTTTCCACAGGCCAAGCAAACATGTATGTCTTTTTATAAAGAAAATTCCAAAGGGTTGTTAACAATTGAGGGTAGCTTTTCCAAACACTACACAGAGGTTTTACAGCTATATGTCTCCCATTGATTTTACTGACTTAAATCCTGCATGAAACCTCTAAAATAGGAGGGAGTGTGTCCATTGGGTAGAGCATAGGACTTAAAGCATAGGACTTGACTTAAACCAGGGCTCTTGGTTTCCTAGCTTTGCCACTGATTTGCTGCATGAGCTTGAACAAGTCATTTTATCTTTCTGTACCTCAATTTACCCTTCTGTACTTGGGGTGTTGGACTATGAGATCCCCACATGAAGTATTTATTTAAAAGTATTATTTAAATATACATCCAGGAAGATCTTTTCCACTCCAAACGTTCTGGGAGAGACATCGACTTGTTCCAATCAGAGAGGATGCAAGCACATTCATAAGGTATTGTATATAATACTTCCCAGAATCATTGCTATTTCACAGATTGTTTTTTATTCGCACCAGATTATCCTACTGAATGGAATCTAGGGCTTTCCCTTGCTAATATTTAAACTATAATTTGTTGTTCTTGGGGAGAGTTGATAAGTCAATAACAATGTTATCACAATTTAACAGGCAGTTTTGTTTTATTTACACCATACAATTCACATGCAATGAAGGGTGTGAGCATTTCTCAGTAGTCAGGTTTTGGATGGGCCGTGAAACTATGAGCCCTAATTCTACAGCTGACAACTGACAAAACTCATACGGCCCAAACCAGAGTTTAAATCAGCAATGTCTTAATATAAAAAGGGCAGTTATAAAAGTGCATTCATTCCCACCCACAAATCCAACACCAGACACCCTATAAGGCCTCTAAAAATGTGACTAGCTAACAGGAAATAAGATCAGCTATACAGCTGGAACCAGCCAATGCCATGCAGCAACTGTAGCTATAAAGGTGTCTCTTTTACATGTATTCCTGACAAAGAGAAATAACATGCTAATTCCAGAGTTCCTCGATTGGGAGGGAAGACCCAGTACAATATATATTCACATAGGTATAGACAATAATGTTACTGATACCATGAACACATAGAATTGTAAAATAAGCATCTTAAGAGTAAGGAAAAGGTCACTGTTCACATACGTCCTGTTAGCCTGAACTGAGACTGTGTGACCAGCTCACTTACTCTCTCTACCAAGGCTGGTCAAAAAATGTGGGAGAAAATCCAGCATTTTAAAACATGTTGTGACTTTCTTTTTAAGTCCTGACATTTAAAAATGGGGACCAGTTGGACCCCTCTTTACAGGTGGTCCAGAAAAAAATGCTATAAGAAGGTTACTCCATTTTTTATATTATGTTTTATTTTATTTTATTTTGCTTTTTTAAAATTCCAATTGCAAAATTTGAAGCCCTCGGCCTGGTCTACTCACTGGTAAAGGTAAGTGAGAGTTGTAACGGGAGTGAATTTAGCAAAATAGCACAAACTCAATGAGTGTCTCCAGTTCATTCATTCCGGTTTCTCTTCACTTGGTCTTGCTATCTTTTCCACCAGATCTTAGGTCTTCTAGTCCCCTCAGGGTTCGGGAACAAATGCATTGTAATGGGATTCTACTCAAGCCCCACCCAAAACTTAATTTCTACCAACAATCCCAGAGTTTTTGGAAGTTTCTACTAAAGTAACCAGCAGTAAATTAATTAACAGTGACATTTAAACACTCTTTTTAGGATTCAGCACCAATATACTATTGAGTTGGATGGAATTTTTCTCTCTCTCTTTGGTCCCATTTACACTACAAAAATAACAGTGCCAGAGGCTCCAGTTACACACTGGTGATCCCGACTGTTAAACAACACAGTTTGGTTTGCAGTATAGATGGGGCCTATCTGTATTAACCATATATCCAAACCATACCACCAGCCTCCTCTATCTGAAGCTGCAATATGCGGAGAAGGGTTGCACAATATATAATCATTGCTATAAAAACCTCCACTTTCAAGGGTAGTAAATGCAGTCACAAATTATAATAACCCTTAGGAGGACTCAGTGCCTCCGTGCCTTGTCCCGCTTATATCAGACTGTTCCATAGTTTTAAAAGATGAACTTCACCAAAGAGGTTCTCAGACCCTCTGGCTTTCACTTGGATGATGAAATGCAGCAAAGCACTGTAATCTAGTCATGCCTCAATGTGGTATAGCACAGACACAGTGGTGGAAAAGATCAGAGACCCCAGAAAAGATGTGACCATCAAGTTCTACTAAGTTTTATTAGGACAATTAGACTTTTATTAAGACAGGTCTGACTTAGATGGAAAGAGAACAGTTATGAACACATCAGGACAGCCTCCAGGCCTTTTCACATAAAACGGAAGGGACAGATGGAGGAAAGAAAAAAAAAAAAACAGGTTTTTAAGCAGCATATTTAGGTCCTGATCATGCAAATTGCCCTACCCAGGCAGACCCAGGAGCCCCAGTAATTTCAGTGGGGGTTCACCCATGCAGCTCTCATTGCAAGATTAGGGCCTTAGAGTCTGTTTAGGATGCCTGAAGCTTTTAGTTAAAGAGTAAAAATTAACAGCAACACAAAGTCTAGCTTGATCATTAAGAGCCATTTACTTTAATCTTGAAGGTATTTAATGAATCACAGCTTCTCAAGTTGAAATTCTAGTGTAATAACAACTACACCTAGCACACTGACAGCATTTAATGACCACCACCAACTGTCGCTGGCAGTAATAATGCTTAGCACTGGGGCTAGTGGATCTATTCATTGCTATTAATACATGCTGTTAATTTATTCCTCTCAGAGGTGTGGCTCTATGCCACAGTTAGCTCAGTGTTTATCAGCACTGTCCCATGGTGGTTGGTATTTTTAGATTTTTTTAAAAAAATCTGATTTAAATAATAGCCAAAAAGATTCCTAGCCAAGGCTGTAAGTGCTCTAAAAACTCCATTAACAATTACATTTCAGCCGCATTAAATTATCAATTCAGACAAGAACTCAGCCACCCAGACACTTACAGAGACTCCTTCCCCCACTCAGTCGTTGAGGGACCCATACTCTCAGCCCCCTCCAAAAGCCCTATCAAAAAGATGTCACTAGTTACCAAATTCAGACTATTTTGGACTAAGAAGGGGAGCAAGTTCCAGAGTCCTGGTGCCCTCACTCAGAACGCTCTGTTAGCCACCCCCTCTCTGTTGGAAAGAGGGGGAGATTCAGCTCACATGCTCCTGCTGACTGCAGCTAGCAGTAGAATGTAAACTCTCTTCCTTGATGACCTGAAAGCAATGTCAGTATGGACTAAAATGTATAAAGGTTTTGGAGCTGTAATAGGGACTCATTCTGAGTTACACTGTCAGTTTATACAACTCTGACAGCGTAAACAGGCCTTAAAGTATGTGTAGGTGGCTCCCCCAAATATCTCTTATGTAGGGAGTCTTCGTGGCTGGTGAAGTACTGGAGTAAAAATTATACACCAGCTGTGCACCCAGACCTGACATAAGGCATGGATCAGGGCATGCCAGTGGTGTGGCCAGGGAACACTACACTACAAGTATTCTCCACTTCTCACAGTTTATAAGGTCTTTACTGATTCCCAGTTGTTGTTGATGAGGATTATGATGTATTTGTTTTGCAGCAGCACCTAGGAGCAGCAATCATGAACCAGGACCGCATTGTGCTAGGCACTGTACAAACACAGAACAAAAAGACAGTGCCTGCCCCAGAGAACACCCAATCTAAGTATAAGCATCATGCCTGCAATTTTGCTCATCCGTTATGCAGTCCATGCAAAAGGATATTTTCATGAAAAATTCATGTCTTTTTTTTTTCTGTCAAAATTTTTCAGTGAAATGTTGCCATTTGGAAAATTTTGACCAGGTCTATAGCAGTTGAAAAAAGGGATGGAAGGAACTTTTTGGCCAAAGATTCTTTTTTGGTCAACATTTGACATTGTGATGGATTAAAGTGAAAACAAAAATCCAAAATTTGACCAGCTCTAGAGAAAGGCTCCTACAGCCTCTCTCTCTCACACGTGCTTCATGCCTACATAAGGGTGACACAGAATCAGGCCCCTAATGAATCAAATATTTGAATATCATTGGATATTAACCTTTTGGCCACATGAACTAATAAGTAAGGCACTGAAAAATTGGCTAGTAACAACATATCCTCCATTCAATTCTTTTTTTAAAAAACTTCACATTTTTTCTTTTTCTATAAAATATAAACAATAATGAAACAAAACATATATAAGATGGATGTACAAGATGGAAATAGCACATAAATAACAAAAAATTCAAGAACAGGTTTGTTTCTTAATTTATGATAATCATCAGCTACCTGGCCAAAGTATCTCGTTAACTGTTTTCCCAGACAGGCAATGGCTTATTATCCTTAACCATATCAATCTGTTCCTAATATTTCAGCTCATAGAAATGATGGATAACATTAGAGAGCACACATATTACCAAAGGAATGCTGTCTGCAAATAGTACAGTTCACTTAGGTTTTTTGGATGAAGGTTGAAGTTCTAAGAGGAATTATGTTTGTGGAATCAGAGAACAAAAAGAAATGGATGTAAGGTACACAAGAGGGAGTTGGGAAAGCTTAGCATAGCTTGGCACAGAATATTTATTAGCTCATTTGGTATAGCTACAGTATTCACTAGGGGCCACAAGTATCCTAATTTGAGTTGTAGTAATGTACAGGATTCACATATATACAAGTCTGGCTAAATGAAGAGCAATGAATGGAGGATTCTGATCATTGCTTAAGTCTGCCAAAAGCTCTGGTCTCTAGCTGGCATGTATTTAGCAATCATAATCACACACAACAGCAGATAATACCCAACATCAGATACAAAAACTTCTAGTGACAGCAAAATAGGTGAAAAGGGAAAAAAAAGACAAAGTCCCATAACAGGAAGGTATTTGTTACATACGTATAAAACAGTACATCTGTATTTTGGGTGGTGAGGAAAAGGAATAAAGCCTATGATCGCATTTAAACCCATAATGAAGGAACTACCTTTCTCATACTACTGGATGGAGAAGATGGGAATATGATGTATAGGGGGACTTATCACCTACTCTACAGCCCCCTTATGTCAGGCTAGCTGGCCTCAAGGGCCCATTGAGTAATCTGACCCCGTGTGTTAGTCTTTCTAAACATTTTGTCCCCTCTTATGGGTTTTGCTCTAGGAGGGGAACGTGACACTCATGAATTTGTTTGGCTTGTATTTTCATCACTCACTTTTGCGTCAGCTTTCACTTTAATTCTGACCTTTGAATTGTTTGTGAGGTGGGAGTGGCTGGAGGGGATGGGCTTTAGCTACTATGAACACAGAATGCTCAGAAAACAATGCATTCCATGGTGGAAATTGGGATTAGAAAATCCTCTTTGCCTCCTGACCCTTGAAAATGGACCATGAACAGAATGAAGATGACAGTAAGTAAAACTAAAGGAAATATAGCCCATGTCCTGCAGAGAGTATTAGTATTCTCTAATACTTTGTTATCCTATTTCGTTATAATGCATGCTTAAAAATAGTTATAGGCTTTTCTTTCAGGCCACCCACCGAACAACAGTATGTTTCCAGCACTGAAAAGGCCCACAGTAAATACATGCATGCTTCCTCCCATTGTCTGTGAAAATGTGGCCGCTGTCAATGCATTCCTTAAATACACCTCCCTGGACAGCTGAAGATGTTCAATTCAAATTTAGGGTCTGATCCAAAGTCCTCTGAAATCAGTGGAAAACTCCAATTGCATTCAGTGGATCAGGCCCTTAAAATCATCTTCCATAACTAGAGTTCCATAGTAGTTTTGCATCACAGTTTTGTTTTTAATAAACAGAGGGCTTTTGAATTCTACTACAAAGCTGCATAGAAAGAATTGAACAGGGACATTTATATCTTCTAATAAAATGCTGTGTAATTTAGACATCTATGATAAAGGAGCTTTGATCTTAAACCTTTGTCTGCACCTTTTAAAAGAGATTATAATACAGTCCAAGAAGCCATTTCAAGGGGCCCCAATGATACACTGCTGTCACTAATACTGCTGAAATGTCATTGAGTTCTGATGTTTAATTCATGAATGATGAAAGTCTTGATTATTGTAGGGAGAAATAATGATGCTACATGAAGTATTGTTAAATCAAGAGAAAAATGAGATATTAATCTCTGTCTAAAGCACTCAACTCCAGGTCTGACTAACTGCTAAAGAGTTCAGAAATAGGTGAAATGATACAGGGTGAACTGGGTTTAAATGATGCTTTCCCCAGGTGTTGTGAGAAAAAATTATGTTTGAATGCTATATTTTTCTAGTGAGTGAGATTGGCTAGATGTTGTTTGGAAAGGGTTGATCCAAAGTCATTGAAAACAACGGAAGTCTTTCCATTGACTCCAAAGGGCTTTAGATCAGACCCTGCAATAACATATATTATTACAAGTATCCGTTAAAACAATTGCACATCAAGAAAATGGGCATCATTATAAGCAGATTACAATTTAAAAAAGAAAATGATCATCCCAATATATTATGAGTGTCATATAAATGCATTGACACCATTAACTTCTAGCTTTAAACCTTCCCTTTCTCATCAAAAGGAAAAAAAATAATTTCTCAATATGTAATTCCTGCCAATTATGGATAAACTTTCCCACAAATATTCTTTTATATGTAGGGAAAGGATGACAGATTTAAACCGGCTGTAATACCAGAATTCTTCCAAACCATTTTTAAGTTTTGTCCAAACATCACTTTCTCTGTTTCCAGCAAAAATATATAAATTATTTTTGTGTGCTAGATGGCACAAAAGAAAGGTGAGAAAATAAGAGATGACAAAGTTCTGTGTATTTTATGATAGGGGAAAAATGTATTTGGTCATTTATTTTATATGTGCCTATCACTCATCCACTCATATCTACATTGTGGATTCTTAACCAGGCAGTCCCAACCACTCTGCGCTTCCATATTGCTCCATGGAAGGGATGGGGCGTTGGTTTTGCAGTCTAGTTATAGACCCCTAAAGTCTGAAAAACAAATGACCGAGATATCACAGAAAGTGTAAGAATGCAACAGTATAGGATAGGGCATACAATAGTTTCGCTTAGCCAGAAACTCAAACCCAACGGACCTGCCCTGTTGGAGTTTGCTGGAAAAAAAATCACACTCCTGTAACCTTAGTTTCATCATAAAATTATGGTGTTTCCATTGAGAAATTATTCTATTTGATGACAGCTCAGACAAACGTGCTTTTGAATTTGGGGTGGCCACACTGGAAAGCATCTACCCGAAGATGAGCTCTGCATTCTGGAGGTCCATCCATACACACATATGGTCTGTGGATGGAATTCTGGGGCATGGGCACTTCCAAATTGGTGTCACCATATGCTTCCATGCATTGCTGAAGTCAATGGGAATTTTGCCACTGACTTCAATGGGTGCAGGATTAGATCTCTAACGTGCAATACAAGAACATGCTGCAAATTGAAATACCTAAGGCACAACTGATGAGTAACAACCTACACTCTCAATTTCCTGGCTTTGGTCAAAGTGCTTCTCAGCACTTCTCATTGTTATTCTAAAGTACAGCAATACATGTGTTTATATATTATTGTGATATCCAGCAACAGGAAAAAGTCTGTTGGTGATTTATATGCTCCAAATTCAGGATATTTATAACTCAGCCATTGAAAACATTGGCATGGGGCTGGAATTTGGAACACATTCTCAGCTCAATTTTTGTTGTAAATAAGTTACTTAAAATTGCTGGGCTATTTTTAACTTTAGCCCATTAAAAATAAATGTTTGGGTACTCTTAAGAACATGCAGAGCTAGATTTTTTATAAGTACAATGTGATTTAGAAATCAAAAATATTGGCAGAGATTGTGGTGTAATGGTTAACAGGGTTCTATGGGTAAGGACACTTGGGTTCTTGTGTCTGCACTGACTGTGCCTATCGGTAAACCACTGACTCTCAGTTTATGCCTCTATAAAATGTACATAATGCACACATACCACACAAGGGTGATGTCAGTCTCAATGAATGTTTATAAAGGATTTTTGGTTCTCTGAATGAGACAAATTTATAAAATTGACTGATTTCTTGTGGGCATCATGACCTAAGTGAGTTCCATTGGTACGTCATATGAGTTGGTGAATTGGGTTGGTTATCGCAGTCTAGTCCAGGGGTGGCCAACCTGAACCTGAAAAGGAGCCAGAATTTACTGATGTACATTGCCAAAGAGCCACAGTAATAGGTCAGCAGCTCCCCATCAGCTTCCACCCCCTCCCGCCCCGGCTCCCAATGCCTCCTGCCAATCAGCGCCTCCCACTCCCTCCCCACACCTTCTGATCACCTTTTCCATGGTGTGCAGGAGGCTCTGGGGGCGAGGGGGAGCAGTGAGGGCATGGCGGGCTCAGGGGAGGCGGCAGAAAGGGGTGGAGTGGAGGCAGGACCCTGTGCAGAGCCAGGGGTTGAGCAGTGAGCACCCCCCGGCACATTGGAAAGTGGTGCCTGTAGCTCCAGCCCCGGAGTCGGGGCCTATACAAGGAGCCGCATATTGACTTCTGAAGAGCCGCATGTGGCTCCGGAGCCACAGGTTGGCCACCCCTGGTCTAGTTCATAGTGGACAGCTGTTCAAATCATTAGTGGGAATCTCAGCAGAAATATCGTGGAAACTAAACTTGTAGAGAGGCTGTGAGTGAGTAGGCATCAACTAATATGGGCCCTAATTCCTGGGTCTGTCACTGACCTACTGTGTGGCCTCTGGCAAGTCATTTCAGCCTCTTGGAGCCTCTGTTTCCATGCTCATCCTTTGTCTGTCTTGTAGCTGGAAAGCTCTGTGGGGCAAGTCGGTAAGTATCTATTTGTATGGGATCTGGTACAGTGAGCCTTCAAAGTCCATTGGGTCTCTAGTCACTACTGTGACATTAATAATTCTCATATTATCCAGAGGTGAACCCTCCAGGTCGTGAGTCATAGATAGGTGTAGGTTCTCCAAATCTCTTTTTTCAGCAGATAATTTCTTTTGAACACAGAGATGGGGCAAAACTGGAAGTATTTATCCAACACCTTTCCCTATCCCTGGACATTGGAAGTGCAGATAAAATGCGACCTAGATCAGAATTCTTGGACTATCCCTTGATATTAAATTTTCAAAACCAAACTCTGACTCAAGGGACTTTAGAAATGCATAATAGACTAATATAATCTGTGATCTAATCTACTACTCTAGAGATGCTTTGCTCATTGCCTTAAATAAAAACACTTTGAATTTGCTCTGGACATGACCAAAATAATTATACTGAAAGCAACATTGGATTTTTTTTAAAAACAAAGTGTCCTGTAGTGTTTATCACTCAACATTAGGCTGATATCTTCACTCCTTCAGTACAAGGACAACCTTGTCTTCTCCTGCGCAGGAAAGGTGACATTTCTATTGAAGCATATAGTTTCTTATTTTCATAGGTAAAATAATGAAGAGGTTAATTTAGGCTCTCTGAAGAATTGAGAATGGTCTCAGAAGAAAAGTCAAGTAAATCAAATTGATGGATGACTGCCCTGAGCCATTCTTTATGTCGTTTGAATTGTACATTGTTAGCAGATGACATTTCCTGGCTCTTCCACGTGTGTCTTTGTTTTCTTTTATTAACTGAATTTTCTTCATGGCGCAAACCACTCTAATATGATGGGAAAGGTCACTGGATGGAAGGCTAGTTAATAAGAGATTGTTTCTGGATGAAGAATCAGGAGTACCAATTGTTATAGCTCAGTAAGGGGAGTATTTTTAGAGCAGCACATAAAGAAACAAACATCTGGTGTCCCAAGATTAGGATTAAAATAGTTTAAAGTGTGGCAGAATTTTATAGAAGCAACTGCTAGTTACCAGCGTTACTGTTACTAAAAACAAAGGGTGAGAGTTCTAAGATAACTAGTGGGTTTGAACACTCAGCTTTCGTTATCTTTAATGGGCCTAAATGCCTTGGGCAATTTGAAATTCTCATTCATATTTTCTTATCCAGTTACTAAATAGAGAAGTCCAACCTCTGAAAAACTGGTATTTACAGGAATACTTCTGTAAGGCCCTAATTCTGCATGCTCATGTTTAGCATTACAAGTATGAATAGTCCCATTAAAGTGACGTGTGTATAAAGCTAAGAATGTGCATAAGTATCTGCAGAATCAGGACCTAAATTCTAATATCTGATATCAGTTACAAGTTTGTTTGTTTTTTGCTTAAAAAGTTAAGTCAGCAGCCATTTCCCTAAAGAAGTACTGCTGAAAATTAATATGATCCTTTAGTTTGTGGAATGTTTTAATTACGTCAAATGTTATTAAATCACAGTGGCAGTATTTTCATCTTTTTCATTATAACCAACAGGACAAATACTTTATGAGTAGAAATGATTTTGTTTGTATTCAATAACTTTCATCTGAGGATCTGAAAGCATTTACATTAATGACAGGTTTCAGAGTAGCAGCCGTGTTAGTCTGTATCCACAAAAAGAACAGGAGTACTTGTGGCATTAACTTGGGTTTGAATAGAGACTGGGAGTGGCTGGGTCATTACACATATTGAATCTATTTCCCTATGTTAAGCATCCTCACACCTTCTTGTCAACTGTCTAAATGGGCCATCTTGATTATCACTACAAAAGGTTTTTTTCTCCTGCTGATAATAGCTCATCTTAACTAATTAGCCGCTCACAGTTTGTATGGTAACTTCCAACTTATCTGTATGTGTATATATATGTTACTATATGTTCCATTCTATGCATCCGATGAAGTGAGCTGTAGCTCACGAAAGCTTATGCTCAAATAAATTGGTTAGTCTCTAAGGTGCCACAAGTACTTCTGTTCCATTTACATTAAGATATCTATGCTGAAAAGGCAAGCATTATTGTACCCCATTTACAGGTGGGGGAATTAAGGAAAAGTTAAACAACTTGCCCAAGGTCAACGATTCATTGGAACGATAGGAATAGAACCCATGAATCCAACCCCAGCTCTAACAATTAGGCAGCATCAGTTACATTTCTGCAAATGTGTAATTTGGGAGAGTTGCTCCATCCCCAGCCTGGAGATTGAGCTCACAGGAGGCAGGGCAAAGGGAGATGACAAAGATAAAAATGGAGAGATCACAGCAAACCCTACCCCCCTCAATATAACGCCAATTGTTGATGTTGCTGAACAGACACCAGTAAAACTGTAGCACAGTAAGTGATTATTCCATTTTATTTATCACACAGTGTTCCTTATTTCTACACTAGCTACCCTGGATCTGGAATCGGAGCCTGAAAGTCCACTAGCACCCCCTGCAGATCTTCTAGAACAACTGGACGGATACGAATGGACTCTCCAAGATGGGGGTATATGGGCAGCATTGACAGTTTCTCTTTAATTACAATCTGTATGTGAATTTGGTTCTGTGAAAGTGAGGGATTAATTGCCCCGGCTTTATCCAAGCAAGAGCCATGCAAGCTCCCTCATGACTCTTTCCTAAAAGTTTCTGTTCTGGTGTGAAAACTTTTGCTGCTGTGGTCCCAGGCCACTCTTGAGCAAAGGCAGCTGTTCATGCCAACATGTGCGGCAGCTTTGTCAAGTATGTGAGTGGGGCTTGGATGAGATCAGTACACTAATGTTCACTTAGGACCTAATCAGGATTGGGTTGGAAATCCCTAGAGAAAGGAGCATGAACACACTCTGCTACCTATCAATGCCACAGTGTTAAATATTTCTGGATTGTGGTTAAATACCGTAACCCGGTCCCACTGCAAGATGTTGCTGCGAGTGCTGGGATGCACCAGTCCCACAGACACTTGATAGCATGCTGGGTGTCTCCAAGGCTTCAAAGATTTGGTTCTTTAGGCTCAGTGGGTTCCTCAAAACATTTGCATGCTTTGAGTCACAGAAGATTTCTTTACTAGGCCTGTCAGCAGAAAGACGTGCAAACACCCGAGCCACAACGTCTTTCAGTATTACAACAAAAAAAGATAAACCCAGCACAGGTGAATACAAGGTCATAAGGACCCCACGAAAACCCTGCACACTGTCTTCCCTGCAAGCTACTGCCCTGTATCCTCCTGCTGGTCCTCTGCCAGCAAGAGGGTGCATCTCTGTCCAGCTCTCAGGCCCTCTAGTTCCACCTCCCAGGCAACCTCCATCCACTGCCAGCTCCCAGGTTACTGTGTTTGGTTTGCTGCTGCTCCTACTGACAACAGCCTCCATCTCCCGCCTGAGCCTAGCCCATTTCCCCTCTAGTTGCACTTCTCTTTCCCAGGCTTGGGAGGTTATGGAGCCCTCTGCTGGATGTTGAGCTGGGGGTTAACAGTGCCTAGTAATTAACTAGTAAATCTTTTACAATGTATCTAATATTTCTGCATTATTAGGCTACTGAAACTCCACTGGAATGAATGGAGTTTGCTGGCTTGGATAAAGTTCAATCGCTACATAAACTCTCAAAAACCACAGAGAAAAAGCCTTTGACAAAACTCAAACTGAAACTTTTTTTTTTTAAAGTGATCAACATTCATCATTCTCCTCAATTATTTTCATTTTTGATTCCTCTGCCCTGCTGGGTTTTGGCCAGGTCCAAAACTAGAACTGTTGAAGCTCTGAAAGAAAATGCCCTTCTTTCCCAAACTCTGGCCTGCCGGAAAATAGAAAGGATTAGAAACCTCATGAGAAAGTCTATTCAAGAGATTCTGGGCCAGATCCCCAGCTGGCGTAAATCAGTATAGTTCCACAGAAATCACTGGAGATTTGATGATTGACACCATCTGAGGATATAGTCCATCAACCCTACTTTGCAGACTTTGGATAAGCCTCCAGACTCCAGAGACCTTACCTAAATTCCTCTCTTTTTGGAGGTTCCACCATTACTAATTCATAGCAACGTGCAACCTCTGTAAAGTAAAAGATTTTACTGTCAAATTTTAGACTAATTCCATATTTTGATTGTTTCCCTTAGGAGGAAAAAACCTACCACCACCTGCAGACTTACAGAGAAAGCTCAGTGAACAGAGAAACAGGCCCATATTTCTCGAATACAGGTGAGATCCTTGCCTTTCCTGCTGTATTTGCTTAACGTGACCTAGGGCCCTAGCCTGCTGCCCCAGGAGTAGTATTTTGATGATTATTAATATTACAATGGCATCTAGGAGGGGAATTGCGGGGGAGGGATCGCTCAGTGGTTTGAGCATTGGCCTGCTAAATCCAGGGTTGTGAGTTCAATCCCTGAGGGGGCCCTTTAGGGATCTGGGGCAAAAATTGGGGCTTGGTCCTGCTTTGAGCAGGGGGTTGGACTAGATGGCCTCCTGAGGTCCCTTCCAGCCCTGAAAGTCTATGATCTTCTATGACATAATGAGAGAGAGAGTTCCTGCCCTTATAGACAAGCCAGACAAAGGGTGGGAGAAAGAAGAAAGCATTCTTCTCCTCATTTGACAGAAAAATGAAATGATTTGCCCAAGGCCAGACAGGAAGTCTGTAGCGGAACCAGGCACTGACCTGTGTCCCCACCAATGCCTTAGTCACAAGGCCATCCTTCCCTCTCTCGTCTCACTGGGACTACTCATGAGGGAATGGACCCACTCATGTGAGTGGGGGGATGCACCTCATTAAGTGGCACTTTGGGCTAGCCCTCTGCTCTGGGGGGAATTTCACCTCAAACGTGCAGCCCCAGGTGTTGAACTTAGCGCCTTCCATCTTTGCCTCTGCCTCACCCTTTTAAAACAACCTTCCATTTGCCAGTAAAGTAGAAAAGCAAAGCACAAACGATAAAGCGGCATTTTAATGAACTGTAGAATAATGAGTGGAGGGAGCCTCCAAAAAGATTTCGTCTAGGTGTACAGTGGGATTAAGTTTCTCAGTCTTTATGAGAGGGAAGGGCATTAGGACCTGCCTGAATGTCTTTTTAACACACCCTGGAAATGACAAAAAAGGTAATAAAGAAAGATAGGAGCTGTGAGTTGATAGTTATCTGCTAAACACTCATTAAATTAAACATCTGAGCCAAATAAAACGGGATCTAGAGGCTCAGGAATATTTGCTAAGAGCAGATGTGTTTTAAATTTCCTTTGGATAGCGTGAACACAAGGATGATTTATTAGCCCCCAGTCTCTAATCAGGGTGTCATGGATGTTTCAGACATCCATGTTACTGATCAGAAGGCCTGCAGGGGTGATTTATCCTGTCAAGAATTATCTGGCTAATAACCTATAAAATGGTCGTTTTGCGCTCTCTGATAACTGCCTGTAGCATCATATTATTTTAGGATTTGTGATATTAGCTCTTCCTTTTTATTGAAAAGGGGCTTCTTAATATAAGTTGTCACAATCCTGACAGCAAAGATTCTTAAAGGATATTGTCTCGGGGCACAACAAATCCTTAGCAAAACTTACTTTACCTGGGAAGATTCAGTCATCATTGCCTCCTAAGAAAAGAATTGCTTACTTAAGCATTCCCCAAACAGCAAACACTGAGATGAGCTCCTCTATTAGCATCCACTCTACAGTTCAATACATCTTTGCAAGAGCATTTTTACATGAGAGAAATGTACCGCCTATATAGAAGGAAAACGTTCAGTATTACAATGGGGGCATGTAGGTCCCAGTCTTGCACCTTCGCAGTCAATGTGAGTATTACCATTGACTACCGAAGGCAGCAAGAGCAGGGCTTTAAGAATCAGTTATTACCGTTGCGACTGCTAGCATGTCATTCAGATTCTATTTCAGCTGTATATGTAGGTATGCTCGTTATATTGTGTACTGCATCCTTACATTTCTAGGCAGCTGCTGTCTGCAGAGGCAGTTGCCACTCAGAGCAGAGCTATTGCAGCATGTTACAGAGGACACATATAATGCTCTCTTCATGTGCACATTAGTCTTTTTGTTGTTGCCATTTCTATTAGCCTGAAATAAAAATAATCCAGACTCAACATATGGCTACTCTTCATGTGTAAAATTATCTATAGTTTCTACATGCGTATAGAGATCGGACAAGAAAGATGTTTGCATTTTGGTTTGGATCTGGCGAAATCACAGGCTGGGTTTTGATTTTGCAAAAGCCACCAGTGGTGTTTTAGATCTGGCATTTTTCTTATCCCGACCAGCAGACGTTAAGGTGGGGGTTCAAACTTTTGCATTAGATCCATTTTTCTAATAATGAGCAAAGTGAGATCTTTTTAGTTTTGCAGGTAATTTAAAAATAGATTTGTCTTTTACTTGTTTGTAATTAAAAAGATGCTGAGGTCAGCAGTGATTAGTGTCAAAGACTGGGCTTCTCTCAAATGGGCTTCTCTCTCCTGCCATGAGTTAAACATGCTAAATAGATATGGCTGTTTCTTTAAAAGGTTAAAAATTGAGAGTTTATCATTTTAATGTTAATCCTTAGGATTCCCACAATGACAGAAGACATGGCCAGGAATGCCTTCCTCAGCTTTGTCAATTCCAAATGCTGCTATGGCAATAAAGCTGCTGGAGAATTGGTCATTCAGGATTTGAAACAGCTGACTGTATACAGAGTGAGTATATTCAGATCTGAAACTGAAAAACCAGTGGTTGGGCCATGTTTGGCCAAGTTGTTTGGATAATTTTCCAGCTGTCAAGTGATACTAGTCCATGAAGAATCATCTATTAATTAAATAAAATGTTTTTAATTCATTTGTCTTGAAATGGAATTCTATTGCTCAAATCAATATTTTCCAAGGAAAACCCACCTTACAATTATTTTCATCCTTCTATGAGTGAAAAAGTCCATCTTTCTCTATAGCACGAGCATCTGCAATACCTAAACGCTACAAGCTTTCTGAAAATTTTCTCCTCCCTTCTGACCTATGGAATTTGTCTGTGGCATAATACCCCTAAAATTCCCCAGGCAAAACTGGAGCTATATGCTAACCTGTACTTGGTTTACGCACACAAACACAGGGAACAAATTGTAATCCTAAGTGTATTCTCCCAGAGTTATTCACTGTAATGTATAATTCAACTGAAAACTGACCGATCTAGGTTCTTTATGTCACCCCCATCACGAATTTATTAAAGTGAGTTCAAGAGGAGCTCTCCCTCTCTTTCTCTCCTTCCTCCATTCTGTAGCAAAGTTCCTTTCTGTATGTTCTTTTATGTTTTTAAAATATATTTTGTGCTGCTCCAAAAATGCCAGTTTGCCATTGAATTTAGCATTAATGCATTTCAGAATACAGACCCACCCGTTATTATATACACTGGATCACACAACTTTCTAATACAGATACAATGGGACGAGCCTAGCTGCTAAATAGAACCAAAAATGTTATGCTGTAGCAAGTTCTAATATATAATTGAGCACTTCTCTCGTCAAAGCTTTTAAAAAGAGAAATAGAAGACACCAAATATCACAATAGACAAAACTCGTTGAGTTCTCAATGGAGTTTATTGAATAACTCACTAAAATAATATTTATTGCCAATCTAGCCCTTTTTTCTGTTCAGACAAGACTTATGAGGTGCGAGGTCATTAGTAATTTGGAAGTATTCACTAAATATTCAGAATCAAGCCTATGGCCTGTTAGTTCTTCATCATTTGTGTTGAGTGATGGTTCATCCAAGTCACATGGTATTGTTTCTGCTCTCCAGCGGGTTTTCTGAAGCCTTTCAGATTAGACAATAAATGACAATGGATGAATAGGAAATCATAAATACTGCACCTTTTGTTTCAGACAAATAACCATTTATACTAGGTTGTTCAACTTTTGGGATTAACAAACATTTTATCTAAACATTATTATCTAAACATTCCCAAGAAAACAAGCAACAGAATCCCATGAATAAAAGACTTTCCATTTGTATTTGCCAGTCCAATTCTTTAAATAAATAAAAAAATAAATAAGTTGATGGAGCTCTATCTTTGAGTCAAATGATTCAGTGAACGTCCTTGCCGACTTCTTCCAGCAACTTATTGTGAAAACTTGAAATGGAAAAGTTCTCCAGTCTGATTTAGTTGGTGTTGGTCTGATTTAGTTGGTGTTGGCCTTGCTTTGAGCAAGGGATTGGACTAAATGACCTCCTGAGGTCTTTTCCAACCCTAATATTCTATGATTCTATGGTGGCTTAATACAATTTCACTTAACAGTAATTGATTGCATGTTTATTTCTCTTTTCTAGTATCGACTGGAGACCTTTCATGAATCAAGGCTAAGTGAATGGACTTTTCAACCTTTTACTAGTGAGTAACTGCCACATGACCAATTTTAAATGACACAAACAGGAAATGCTTGACTAACTGAGGCTGTGGGTATACTTGGAGCTAGGGGTGTGATTCCCAGCTCATACTCATGCCAGCTCTCATTGAACTAGTGCAGTGTTTCCCAAACTTGGGACGCTCCTTGTTCAGGGAAAGCCCCTGGCGGGCTTGGCCAGTTTGTTTACCTGCCACATCCACAGGTTCGGCCAATCATGGCTCCCGCTGGCCGTGGTTCGTAGCTCCAGGCCAATGGTACGTTGAGGTACATCCCTCAGCCTGCGCCGCTTCCCGCAGCCCCCATTGGCCTGCAGTGGCGAACCGTGGACAGTGGGAGCCACGATCGGCTGAACCTGCGGACGCAGCAGGTAAACAAACTGGCCCGGCCTGCCAGGGGCTTTCCCTGAACAAGCGGTGGCCCTAGTTTGGGAAACACTGAACTAGTGCATTGAAAGTAATAGTATAGCCAAGGTGGCATGGGCAGCAGTGAGAGCTGACATGTGCTAGCCGCCCCCGAATAAGTATCCATGTGGTCTAAGAGAGAATATGTGATTTATTCAAGGTCATAGATGAAGTCTATGGTGTCCACATGACTGGAACATTCTTCTTCTTGCACTAGACCATCTCACATAGGACAATCCTCTACTAGTACCTATAAGATATGGACCTAAGATGAAAAGTTTGGATGAGGAAATGGATCAGATCTCTCTCAAAGCTCAGGAGAAGGATAGTCAGACCTGGGATTTTGTTTTGAGCCCATCTATAATAGGGTACATATTGTACACAGTGAAAATCACAATCTGTTCAGAGATCCCATGCAATGCCTGAATATTGTAGCAGGAGGATAAGAAGCTGTGTCAGCTCTGCTATTCACTGCTTAGATCATTAACTTAATTTTAACATTTAAAACTATTTCATTTCAATTTAAAGTCAGATTTAATTCATTTTTTTGCATGGGTTCTCTTGATCAACTGTTTACAGTGTTTTAAGACTTGGGACTTTAAACCAAGAAAGTAAGCTTCACCTGACTAGTTTAAAGAGGATTTCGTCAGATTACGGTATGTGTGATAAAAAGAATAAATGAAAAAAAATTAATGAGTAAAAAGAGAGCCGCTTGTGAGAAGTCAAGGACACAATGAGGTCTGTCTTGCAAAGGTGAGGTGTGATGGGTTTCTAAGAGAAGTAATACACTCTGGCTGAAGTGATTGGCATGACCTATTATATGAAACAGCTGAGGGACTTTGAAGAGAGCACTGTGGATGGAAGACTTTCCTTTACAGATCTAGGTTCATTTTATTCCCATTTTGTGAGGTTTTTGTGAAGGGTCTTGGAAGCCAATGACATTATTTCCATTAGAAAAAGCAGATGGCCTCTACAGTAATAACTTCCTGCAAAGTGTGATATACAGTGGGGCTTGTGAAAGATTTCAGACTGACAGCCCTAGAGAGTGAACTTCTTTTATTTATCTAGAAGAAAGGTACGGCTTGAGGAACAGCAGAGATAACAGTCCCTTACACTCCTTGAACAATGTGCCTGAACGCTGACTAGGATGGGCCTTAGGGATCTGTGAGAGGCAGTTGAAGGAGTCAGTAAGAAAGTACACCAGAGAAAGAGTAGGCAGTTCAGTCTTCGTCCTTTGCTGAGAATACCAACAAGAGCACCCTGTAGTGCAATGCCATTTGTGGGGCTTGTTGGTGTTCCATTGGGAAGTGGCTGGAGGATACCAGACTCATTTCCAATCACATATACAGCAGGACAAAGTGCAACCAAGGTTTATACAAGGTTTCCTTCCCGTTGCAGATAATTTGGTAGATGGACCACAAAATGGCGCTTCTCCTCGGCTATGGGATATTAAGGTCCAGGCTCCGCCAATGTTTCAGGATGATACAAAGAAGTTCCGAGTACCTCACTCTTCATTAGTTAAGGTAATTCAGTCTATGGATTGGTTAAAATCAAGGGCAAAGCATGTTATTAATTAGGACACATTTGTTTAGATGAGCCTTTCAAAGATCTAATGAATTATTTATGGTTGTGGATGGCAGAGTTCAATACATTTTAGTGTTAGTTTTGTAATTTTATCTTATGGATCTTCATATGAAGATAATGTCTGTATATGTGCACGCACACACACACACAATCTGTATAAATATGTGGGCAAATAGGTATAATTTATTTTTTACTACTCTTTTTTAGCAGAAATTTTGCTCTAAGCTTTATAAGCAGCGGTGTAGGGTGATTTTTCCCTTCTCTCTCTCTTTCTTTTTTTTAATACTGACAAAAATTGGCAGAAACATTTCCAATGTTTTTTCATGACACCTCCCTCCGCTTCTGAGCACCTCCATGGGTAATTTAATATTTTTTAACTAAACTTTTGATTTAAAAAAAAAGAAATTCAGCAAAAGTATGCATAGAAAATATTTTCCATTTTTCTGGTAGGTCTAATTAGAAATTCTCCTCTGTTAAATAATATACTATTGATGATTCCTTTAGTAGTCTTTTAAGACAGGTTTTACTGTATTTGATGCTGTCCAATTGGGAGTAAAATACCATCACGAAAGTATTTTTGATGTAAAATGATTGCATAATCCTATGTTAGTGTTTTTGAAATATCTTGGTAGCTTTATACATGAGCAACATTTTGATTTCAGGCATGCCACAAATGCCAGGGTCATGGCCGACACAAATGCAGTGCTTGCCATGGTGCAGGCAGGGTAAGTAGCAGTTATGGCTTCTTCAAGACAGTCCCCAATTCCCTACTTTTCATTTGGGTGCTTCATTCACAGATGTCTTATCTAGTAATGCGGTGCTACTGTACTTATAAAAAGGGAGGATTCAGGATAAGTGTAGGGGTGGTAAATCAGCAGGATAGTATTGTTTACTTCTAAACTTTGCACAGTAAAAGCCTGATGCTTCTTTGTACACCCAAACTTCCTATTGACATCAAGGGATCCACATATACAGAATTTGTATTGTGACTTTATCAATGAAAATAATCTTATTTGGAAATCCACTCAGGTAGATAGGCAACCTCAGGAGTTGTAATACCTTCCTCCTCTTTAGCCTATGGACTACACTGGGTTTGTCTGAGAGTAGATTTGACTCTGCATGCAATCAAATGAGTGTGAATCCTAAACATACAATACAGTAAAACCATCAACACATTTGCTCAGATCATAGCTTTGAAATTTCTCAGTGGAAATGAGTCCCCAATGCAGCAAGCCATATGCCTAACTTTAAGTGCAAAAGTAATCTCACTGAGTTGTTCCCAGCTGTGCATTTGGCCTCCTCTTTTTGATCTGCTCATCCTGCCTAAAGGTTCCCAGCAACAAAAAACGTATTGTTCTTCACAGCACTAAGGGCATACTATTTAGCTAAATCTAGTCCGATTTTAAAAAAATGTGTCTGCAAAGCAGCTTGCTAATCATTACAATCACAAATATAGGTGCAAAAATGTGTATATAATATAAAATACATTTCATCTCATTGCAGTTGTGCCCATTTATACCAGTGGTAAATCTGACCAACAGACACCTCACTTTCATAGGTACTGAGATTTAATCAACCTTCTGTTTTCCACATTATTGTTGTCAAGGCTGACTCCCCACCCTGGCACTTTGAGTGCAGAAGGTGGGGGCCTACAAGGATTTTAAAAATGAATACTGGCCACTCCAGGCTGGTATTAAACTCCCAAGGTCACAGCTTCTCTCTGACCTTGGATGGGTAGATGCTGCCACCACCCAAGTGCAAAAAACCCACAATCCTTTGAAAATCCAGAAAGGAACACTTGGGAATTCCTTCCTGTGGGGTACCCTCGAGCCCTTTCACCCCCCCTTCCCAGGAAGAGCTGAGAAAAAAACAAAGGAAATCAGCTGTTGCCACCAGCTAATTAAACAACATATGCACAAACCTCTTAGGGACACAAAAATCCAATCCTGTTCTTAAAAAAGGTACATTTTATTAAACTCCAAAAGAAAGGAAATACATTTGGAACTTAGGCTTTTTGCTAGATCTTAAAAGAAACAATTACAAAAATTAAGCATCAAGATTGCTCTCTTGAGGTTCAGCCTAAAGGTTACAAGCAAAACAAAAGCATCTGGGGTTAGCACAGAGGAGTCCACAAGCCAATAAAAAATTAAAAGAAATAACCCTAATTGCGTCTTCCTAGACATTCCCTAATTTGCTTACATTTCTGGGGTTTCAGATCAGCCATCTTTAGGTATGATCTGATGATTTTTCATACGTGGCTTGAAGCTTCTCACAGCATAACTGCTCTCTATTCCCCTCTTTCCCAGAGAACAACAACACACAGACAAAGGGAAGTTTTTTCCCAATTTTAAAAAGTTCTAGCCCTCCCATTGGCTCTTTTGGTCAGGTGCCCACTCCTTTCCTTTTACCTGTGGGCTTGTTAACCCTTTTCAGGTAAAGCAAGTAGAGAACCACCACCAAGAGGGATTCCATAACCAACTGGCTGGCTGGGTGTCCACAAAAAGGAGCTATCCCCCGTCTCATTTATCACAATTGTGCAAAGCACATACCTAACATAACTTCTTTTTCTGCTGAAACCTGACTGAGCAGGGTTGTGGTTAGAAAGCATAATGATAGTGTGCAAGACAAATCTGGCTTTTACAAATCTGAAACATGGTTGTTTCTAGTATCAGGGAGGGCATATTTTATTTCTCTGGTTCATTTTCAGATGAGATGTGTTACAGGCAGTGGGGCCAGACACAGGGCAAAGCAGCAAAAGCGGTGCCAGATGCGTTCAGGTACTGGACGTAAAAGGTAAGGTGGGCTCATTGGCATTTTTCCACCATGGCTCCATTTGGATTATTTTCTAGAATAATTTGATTTATTAAGAAAAAAAATCTATTCCTCATTTGTGCACAGAGAGGTAGATCTTCTATGTGGAAGTTGCACTGTATGTAAAAGGCGAGTATGATTGCTCAGAGCTCCAGTATGAAACTGGAGAAAAGCCTGATGAGAGTCTTTGGGTTAAGTTTAGATGTGGGAGCAACAAGGGTGATGTCGTGGTGGGCGTCTGCTATAGACCACCAGACCAGGAGGATGAGGTAGATGAGGCTTTCTTCGGACAACTAATAGAAGTTTCCAGATCACAGGCCCTGGTTCTCAAAGGGGACTTCAATCACCCTGATATCTGCTGGGAGAGCAATAGAGCAGTGCACAGACAATCCAGGACGTTTTTGGAGAGTGTTGGGAACAACTTCCTGGTGCAAGTGTTGGAAGAACCAACTAGGGGCCATGCTCCTCTTGACCTGCTGCTCACAAACAGGGAAGAATTGGTAGGGGAAGTAGAAGTTGGTGGTAACCTGGGCAGCAGTGACCATGAGATGGTCAAGTTCAGGATCCTGACAAAAGGATGAAAGGAGAGCAGCAGAATACAGACCCTGAACTTCAGAAAAGCGGACTTTGACTCCCACAGGAAACTGATGGGCAGGATTCCCTGGGAGGCTAATATGAAGGGGGAAGGAATCCAGAAGAGTTGGCTGTATTTTAAAGAAGCCTTATTGAGGGCGCTGGAACAAACCATCCCGATGTGTAGAAAGAATAGCAAATATGACAGGCGACCAGCTTGGCTTAACACAGAAATCTTCAGTGATCTTAAACACAAAAAGGAAGCTTACAGGAAGTGGAAACTTGGGCAGATGACGAGGGAGGAATATAAAAATATTGCTCGAGCATGCAGGGATGTAATCAGGAAGGCCATAGCACAATTGGAGTTGCAGCTAGCCAGGGATGTGAAGGATAACAAGAGGTGTTTATATAGGTATGTTAGCAACAAGAAGGTGATCAGAAAAAGTGTGGGACCCTTACTGAATGGGGGAGGCAACCTAGTGACAGATGATGTAGAAAAAGCTGAAGTGCTCAATGCTTTTGTTACCTTGGTCTTCACTGACAAGGTCAGCTCCCAGACTGCTGCACTGGGCAGCACAGTATTGGGAGGAGGTGAGCAGCCTTAAGTGGTGAAATAACAGGTTAAGGGCTATTTAGAAAAGCTGGACATGCAGAAGTCTATGGGGCTGGATGCAATGCATCCGAGGGTGCTGAGAGAGTTGGCTGATGTGATTGCAGAGCCATTGGCCATTATCTTTGAAAACTCATGGTGATCGGAGGAGGTCCCGGGTGACTGGAAAAAGGCAAATATAGTGCCCATCTTTTAAAAAGGGAAGAAGGAGAATCCGGGGAACTACAGACCGGGCAGCCTCACCTCTGTCCCCGGAAAAATCACAGAGCAGGTCCTCAAGGAATCCATTTTGAAGCATTTGGTAGAGTGGAAGGTGATCAGGAACAGTCAACATGGATTCACCTGACCAACCTGATTGCCTTCTATGATGAGATAACTGGCTCTGGGGATATGGGGAAAGTGATGGGCGTTATATACCTTGACTTTAGCAAAGCTTTTGATACTGTCTCGCACAGTATTCTTGCCAGCAAGTTAAAAAAGTATGAATTGGAAGAATGGACTATAAGGTGGATAGGAAGCTGGCTAGATCATGGGGCTCAACGTGTAGTGATCAGTGGCTCGATGTCTAGTTGACAGCTGGTATCAAGCAGCATGCTCCAGAGGTTGGTCCTGGGGCCAGGTTTGTTCAACATCTTCGCTGATGATCTGGATGATGGGATGGATTGCACCCTCAGCAAGTTCGCAGATGACACTAAGCTGGGGGGAGAGGTAGATACACTGGGGAGTAGGGATAAGGTCCAGAGTGACCTAGACAAATTGGAGGATTGGGCCAAAAGAAATCTGATGAGGTTCAACAAGTGCTGAGTCCTGCACTTAGGATGGAAGAATCCCATGCACTGCAACAGGCTGGGGACCGCCTGGGTGAGCGGCAGTTCTGCAGAAAAGGACCTGGGGATTACGGTGGATGAGAAGCTGGATATGAGTCAACAGTGTGCCCTTGTTGCCAAGAAAGCTAATGGCATTTTGGGCTCCATTAGTAGGAGCATTGCCAGCAGATCGAGGGAAGTGATTATTCCCCTCTATTCGGAACTGGTGAGGCCATATATGGAGTATTGCATCCAGTTTCGGGCCCCCCACTACAGAAAGAACGTGGACAAACTGGAGAGAGTCCAGCGGAGGGCAGTGAAAATGATTAGGGGCTGGGGCACATGACTTATGAGGAGAGGCTGAGGGAACTGGGCTTATTTAGTCTGCAGAAGAGAAGAGTGAGGGGGGATTTGATAGCAGTCTTCAACTACCTACAGGGGGGTTCCAAAGAGGATGGAGTTAAGCTGTTCTCAGTGGTGGCAGATGACAGAACAAGGAGCAATGGTCTCAAGATGCAGTGGGGAAGGTCTAGGTTGTATATCAGGAAAAAACTATTTCACTAGGAGGGTGGTGAAGCACTGGAATGGGTTACCTAGAAAGGTGGTGGAATTTCCATCCTTAGAGGTTTTTAAGGCCTGGCTTGACAAAGCCCTGGCTGGGATGATTTAGTTGCGGTTGGACTAGATGACCTCCTGAGGTCTCTTCCAACCCATATCTTCTATGATTCTATGATCCTTAGCTGGGATAATTTTCACCAGCTGAGGAACTGGCCCAGGATATTTTTGGCCATGGTTGAGGCACATTAGAGGGGCAAAGTCAGGAATCTTATGAAAGGCTCTATTCAGCACAGTAATCTACATGACCAGTTTCCCTGAAGTCAGTAGGATTCCACCTGCTCTCTTCAGTGTAGGGCTGGTGCCTAAATGACTTCATTCGCCAAGCTTCACAGTCTTCTGTGTCACCAGGATGAAGATCTCTTTAAAAATATTAAATCCAAGGTAAACTGGAAATTGTTTTTCTTTTTTAATTTGTTAGAAAACCCTTTTTTCCTCCACAGAATTTTAAAGTGATAATTTATGACAATATGCTTATACCTATATAATACCGCCAACCTCAAATGTTCAGAGATCAGGAGTCACACCCCAAGAATCATGGAGCAGACTTAAAAATCATGATTTTTTTTTAAAATAATACATTTGGCATTCTGTTTGTTCATCTTCTGGTTTTTGAGCCTTTAGTCTGCAACCAGAGAAAGTTACTTTAAAAGAACAAAACAAACCAGAAAGAAGAAACCTAAGATTCTCATACCTGGAGGACATGGAGACACCAAATACCGTGAGATTTCTGGTAAAGTCATTAGAGTTGGCCCCTACAGCTTTTGCCAGACACAGTATGAATGTTTAAAACAAGGAAGAGAGAATGGACCCAAGAACTCTAATAGCCTTGTGGCACTGATCCAAAAGTCAACTGAAGCTACTGGAAAGAGTCTCATTGTCTTCAGTGGGCTTTGCTTCAGGGCTTACATTTCTACAGAGCACTGTTTGGGTTTAAGAGTGTTTAGAGCTAATGCAGCTTGGAGAATTATTGCTCTATTGCCTTTCTAAATACCAAACTTAACACGTTTAAAAATGATCTTTAAGTGACATACCAAAAAAGCCCCTGTGCTAAACTGTTTTGCTTATTTGGCTCCATTAGATTTAAAAGAACAGAGATGGTATTATGGCACCTTAGAGACTAACACATTTATTTGAGTATAAGCTTTCATGAGCTACAGCTCACTTCAGCTGTAGCTCACGAAAGCTTATGCTCAAATAAATTTGTTAGTCTCTAAGGTGCCACAAGTCCTCCTGTTCTTTTTGCGGATACAGACTAACACGGCTGCTACTCTGAGAGATGGTATTGTGGATAATCATGGCAATAATTGTAAAGCATGAATCCACTGAGGCTAACGAAGACTTGAAGAGCTTCAATGAATCAGTTATTAACTGCTGCTAATCTGAGTTGTGTTGAGGCAATCAAAATGTACCATGCATGAGCATATGCCTCCTGCATCTGTTAGAGGCAGAGATATCCGTGTCTGGAAAGGGACACTCAGCCTTCTACAATTGTTTAGGGAAACTGTTATTATCCTTAATTAGATGCACAAATAATTTCTTTGACTAATTCCACATTTACAAACAAAGTCTTTGTGGTGGTATTAGTCATTCAGTTTAATACAATAAATGCAAATCCCTTGCATCACAGAGAAATGAAAGAAGTACACTCACTGCATATAATTTTGTTAACCTCTTTACTGCCTTACAGAGATGGGCTCAAAAAAGAAACAAACCTGTCATAAATATAAAGGGAAGGGTAAACACCTTTAAATCCCTCCTGGCCAGAGGAAAACCCCTTTCACCTGTAAAGGGTTAAGAAGCTAAGATAACCTTGCTGGCACCTGACCAAAATGACCAATGAGGAGACAAGATACTTTCAAAGCTGGAGGTTGGCGAAAAACAAAGGGTCCTCTCTGTCTGTGGGATGTTTTTACGGGGACCAGAGCAGGAATGCAGGTCGGAACTCCTGTAAAGAGTTAGGAAGCAATCTAGTTAGATATGCATTAGGTTCTGTTTTGTTTAAATGGCTGATAAAATAAGTTGTGCTGAATGTATATTCCTGTTTTTGTGTCTTTTTTGTAACTTAAGGTTTTGCCTAGAGACATTCTCTGTTTTGAATCTGATTACCCTCTAAGGTATTTACCATCCTGATTTTTACAGAGGTGATTCCTTTACTTCTATTAAAAGTCTTCTTGTAAGAAAACTGAATGTTTTTTCATTGTTCTTAAGAGCCAAGGGTTTGGGTCTGTGTTCACCTATGCAAATTGGTGAGGATTTTTATCAAGCCTTCCCTAGGAAAGGGGGTGTAGTGCTTGGGGAGGGAATATTTTTTGAGGGGAGACATTTCCAAGTGGGCACTTCCCCTGTTCTTTGTGTAACACTTTAGTGGTGGCAGCTTTTAAACTAAGCTTGGTAAGAATAAGCTTAGGGGGTCTTTCATGCAGGTTCCCACATCTGTACCCTATAGTTCAGAGTGCGGAAGGAACCTTGACAAAACCAAACAACATTGAAAACATTGTAGGGCCTGAGTCTCCAGATCTCTCAAATGTTTAACTTGAACCATTTAACTGCTATTGAAACAAACCTTTATTTTTGCCTTTAGAAGGTGCAGCACCTGTTCTGGGCGGGGCAACAAAACCTGTACGACATGCCAGGGAGAGAAAAAGCTCTTACATTTCATACAGCTGATAATAACCTGGTAAGTAGGGTGGGTAGAATGTTGTAGTTATTATATGTAGTACAGCAACACCTTGAGGTTCCAGCCAAGATTGGGGCCCCATTATGCAAGATAGGTAATAAGAGCTAGATGCAGATAAAAAGATTTATTTATTACCATTCTGTAGATAGGGAACTGAGGTGCACAGGCCCAGCTCCAACTCTCATTGAGGTCAGTGGGAGTCTTTCCATTGATTTTTGTGGGAGATGGATTCGGTCCAGAGAGATAAAGTGACTTACCCAAGGTCAGAAAGGAAGTCTGTGGCAGAGTCAGAAATGGAACTCTGGAGTTGAACCAAAAGACCAGCTTTCTTGCCTGTAATTAGACGCATCTCACAGTTGGAAGCATCTCTTTTGTGCAGAGAGTGAAATGAATGATCAAGTCTGAGTTAATGGTGGGTTGGCAGCCAGAGCAGAATGGATGACATTGGCACTCTGCTATTAACACTTGTTGTTTGAGTGGTTCAGTGCCCGTCGTGACATCTGAGTCTAGCAGCTGAACCCCATTTACCAGGGTTTATGCTACAGAAAAAGGCTGGTTCCCTCTGTTGTGGCTCCAGCATTAATGCTTTTAATTTGGTAGCTTTGGAGCCAGAGGTAACAGAAGGGTCTAACAGCGTCTCAGCTTGTGAGCTTTTGTTCCGCTTTAAAAGTCACACATTGCCTGTTGACCCACATCCCAAAATACTTTCTAATGGATGCCCAAGCGCCACCGGTTTAAGAACTTTGCTTCTCAAAAATGCACGTCCGTTCATCCTTTAAATTGGGAATTGCCACCAAGTGGTGCTGATAGTTTTTATGAAATGCACACCAGACTGCTAAAGGAAAGGACAGTGACCCTGAGCTGGGAAGCTCTATTTTCTAATCACTAAATCCTCAACACATGAAGTCCTTCAGGCAATGGAATGACCTAGTAAGGTATGTTATGGTACTGTATACACATGAGATATAGGTATGCCTACTCTTGGAGCTGGGGATAGGATTCCCAGCTCACGCAGACGTACGTGTACTAGCTCTTGCTGAGCTAGAGAGCTAAAAATAATAGTGTAGCCTGGGGTCTCACGGGCAACAGCGAGTAGCAGCTTGGGCTAGCTGTGCCCATGTATGTACCCGGGGGGTTCAGGCGGGTTTGTACTTGGCACGGCTAGCCGGCTGCTCGCTGTTGCCTATGCTACCCAGCCACACTACTGTTCTTAATGTGCTAGTTTGATATGTCTCTGCAAGCTGGGAATCTCACCCCTAGCTCCATGTAGAGAGAGATCCAGATACAGCAGTGGAGGGGAAACCTGTGGCCCACGGGCTGCACACGGCCCGTCAGGTTAATCCGCTGGTGGGCCGCGAGACAAGTCTGTTTACATTGACCATCCGCAGGCATGGCCGCCCGCAGGTTGCCCACCACTGATCTACAGTATATCCAATAGCATTGTGTAACTTCTTTTGAAGTCTTTCTTATTTAGTAACCAAGCCTTTATCTTGTAAGCCATAGCGCAAAATAATTAATTGTAACAGAAACCATGGCTTCTGATGGAGGATATACAGCTGAACCTGCAATAGTAAAATAATAGGTTTATAAGTCCTCTTGAAAACTGTCAGGTAGCCTGTTAACCATGAAGTTCTAGTTTCAGGATCTTTTAATGCAAGAGTCATCCATGCCATAAAAGCATTTGAGGTTGTTAAGAAAAGAGGTTGTTGCAGAAGAGCACAAAAGTTGCAAAGGGGGAATATTGTCCTCAAATCGGGAAGCGTTAGAGTCTTACTCAAGCGTTTAGAAATAGTTTAGTGTATGATGCTTTTTCTCTCCCAGGAAGAACAAAGTGTTTGAATTTGTTTCTGAGCACCAGCTGAACTTTCCAGGAGAGCTGCTCAGTAAAGTCAATGGAGAGAATGTATTTAAAGATGAAAATATTCTGGTGAGTAAATCTTAGGGCTGGAGGAAATTAGTGATTGTTCCTACCTCACACCCATTTCTGGACTTTCTTCCACTTTACCACAAGTCAGCTTTAGTGCAGGGTGGACTTGAGTTCAAATAACTACCAGCTCCGCAAACCACTAACCAACTGTAAATTAGCTGAATTCTTTATATTATTTATTTGTATTGTGTCAGCCATCCCCCAGGGCTCCATTGTGCTAGGCACAGTTCAAACATGTAACTGAGCAGAGTCCCTGCCCCAGAATACTTAGGTTTAACTAAGCCTGTCATGTCAGTAGTAAAGATCCTGCAATCAGAATTTAGTTCAGGGGTGTGAGGCAGAATAGAATCCAGTTCGCTATTCCAGAGCTGTCTTGCCTCTGAAGTCCTAAGCATACATCACTCACAGGTGTCTAGGAAACAGTTATGTTCATGAAACTAGATAGATTTTTTTTTTAAATGTGTCTCTCCAAAGCTCAAGGGACATGAACAAATCATTCTGAAAAAGAATCCATTCAGATTTTCATTTGGCTGATTGACCAGGACAGTGATCCTTCCCAAAGCACAGAACCGGTACTTCTTCCATAAATCATCAACACACACTGAGAAAGCCATGGTGAGAGAATGAGGCTTTGCAACAAGTCTTCAAAATCCAGAAGACTGGTGGGATTCTGTTGGAACAAGACGGGAGTGAATTCCATAATGGAAATCCTTTCTATGGAATTACCACCTTGGCACTGGAACCTGGGGCTTCTCAATTAGAGAACATCAGCTGATCTCAGCTGCTGTGGTACTGCATGAGAAGAGTGTTAGCCTCTGAGTCAGAAGATGCCATCTTTACACAGTCACTTTTCCAGCCACAATTACATTTTGAGGTCTGTAATGTTATGGTAAAATGGATATAAATCTGTATCCACAATTTCACTATTTAAGGACATTCAATAGGTTTTCATTGTGCTGTAGCTGGCTCCTTGCATGTGTTGACAGGATGGCAAACCAGATAATTTGTGCCATGCAGGTTGGGTTTTTATTCCTTTTTTTTTCTTAATTTCAGGTGTATCCCATCATTGACTTCCCTATACCACAGATCTCCCTAGCTTCACAGAGAGCCATCATGGAGCATAATGCAGCATTCACCACATCATCACGCATTCTACAGCAGGTAAGCAGGGAAGCCAGATAGTAGGACCAAGGGTAGAAGGTGTGGAGATCTGATTCTTACTCATGCAAGGCAAGGTTGTGGAATTTAGTGGCTGACCCAACATGCCCTGACAGCTATGGGAGTCAAAGGATCAGGTTCTTAGCCAGTAGCCCATATTGTAGGTCACGCTTACAAGATTGGAGTCTGTATCCTGAAATGCAAAGACCGAAAAGGACTTAGGGTAATGGTACATAACCAGTTGAACATAAGCTCCCAGTGTGATGCTGTAACTAAGAGGGAAAATGTGATCCTTGAATGTACAAGCTGGGGACAATCAAGTAGGTACGTGGTATTACCTCTTTACTTGGCATTAGCCAGCCCATTACCGGAATACACTGTCAAATTCTGGTGTCACACTTCAAAAAGGAAGCTAAAAAATTGAAAAGGGTTCAGAAAAGTGCTACAAGAATGATCTGAGATCTGGAAAACATGCCTTACAGTGAGGGACTTAAGAAGCTCAATTTATTTAGTTTCTCCAAGAGAAGATTAAGAAGTGACTTGAGCATGGTCTACAAGTATCCACCCGGCAAAGAGATTTCTGACAGTAGATGGCTCTTTAATCCAGCAGAAAAAGGCACAATGAGATCCAGTGGCTGGAAGAGAAGCTGGACAAATTTAGACAAGAAATAAGGTATGCATCTTTAATAATTAGAAAAATTAACCAATGGAACAATTTACCTAGGGATGAATTCTCCAACACTCCAAGTCTTTAAATCAAGACTGAATCTCTTTCTAAAAGATATGCTATAGCCAAACAAGTTATGGGTTTGATGCAGGAATTGCTGGGTGAGGGTTTATCACCTGTTATGCAGAAAGTCAGATTAGATGATCATGATGGTCTTTGCTAGCCCTAAAATACATTAATTTATTGTCGGGTGGCAGGAAGCTAGGCTACTCCAAGGAGGTCCTGAGATATTATCCCTCTTCGGCACCTAGGGGAAGGGACACACTGCACCATCTCATTGCTTCACTCTTCATGGCCAGCTAGCTCTGCAGGCCAGTGTCTGCATGTAGTGATGGGAAGGTGGGGAGAGAGGAAAGACAGAGCAGGTGGTGCCAAGTCTCTGCCCTATTTGGAGCAATTTAAATCCCTGGGACTATGCAGGGGGAGATGGCCCTGTACTTCCCTGAGAGCAGGGGCTGCACAATTGCCCTTGGCCTCTGAGTCGATGGTGAGGGAAGGCTCTTTGTGTTCCTCCCCAACTCAGAGTCAGAAACCAGGGCAATCTAGTCCTAAGGCATCAAAAGTTGGGCAGCCAAAACCACTGGTCACTCCTGATAATTTTGGATTGTGTTTATTTCATTAGATTTATTCATGCAATTGATTAAAACCAGTGATGTTGGGGGAGGATGTTAGATTTTAATTACTAGGTTAGTCATTTAAGAGCAATATTATTTTTGAGCAGATGTAAAGCCTGATATCTTTAAAAATCAGAATTAAATCCCAGGGGAAATAATGGCACTTTTCTCTAAAGACAAGAGAAACTTCTTTCCCCCTTTCCAAACAAATTCACTGCCAATAAATTCTTTATTCTCCCGGGTTAATATCCTAGCAGCTAATTTTGCATAACCATTATGTTCCATCAAGTCACATCTATTGCCTTCATTAGGTTGCAAATGCTAAATTATAGCTGGTACATACTGCCTTTTCCCTCAGGAAAGAGAAAAATGCCACCTTAAAAAAGAAAAGTAAATTAAGAGACCAAAATAAGCTAACAGGGCAATGGTTTGATTTTCCATATGGTCTGTCAATCTAAAATCAACTCTTTGGCAAGCTCATGCTTTCCAGATTAATTCCAGGCAATAATTCTCACTATCAAAAGCAGTTTGTTCACTAGGTTGGGACACACCATCCAAATGCCTCCTCTAGCTGCCTGGGAAAGCAGGTGTCGAGAAGCTCTTCCAGTGCCAAATCTCCCAGACCATGTGTTGTTTCCTTAGGTCTGAGCTGCGTCCTGCCAGACCATTCCTCACTACTTAATTCTTTGCACCCTCCACTTGCTCTTGGCTAAAGTTCTACCACTTAATAATCAGCATCTTCTGGAAGAAAAGAGGAGAAACACCTCTTACTGCATATTTGCTTGGCTGCTGGCATTCCAGCTTTTTATGAAGTCGGCCATATGATGGAGGTAAATATTGTGCCCATAAACGTTCCGTAGGCTCAGCGTGACTACAGTCTGGCGGCTTTCGCTTGCTTCATTTAGTTGTGTTTAGAACACTGACCTTCTGTGTACTTGTAACACGTCAGGGTGGGCAACTGAGGATCATTACATAATGAGAGCAGGAGATTATTACTTAATCTACCACAGCTACTGCATTTCTCCTCTGCCTTTTTAGTTTATACTAAACTAGATCCCAGTTGCATTAGCTTTGCTTCAGCACGGGATGGCAGTGTCTTTTCATAATAAATGCTACCAGCTGTACACCTTTGAGCTGTACACCTTTGCAAGGCTGAATGGGACTAAAGAAAGAGAATTATGTAGACAAATGGTTTGACTGACTGCTTGCTTTCAAAACACTACAGAATAGCGAACAGTCATTTAACCTAGGTATTAGCTTCCTGTGCAGACCTTTTTCTGGCATGGTCCCTCATTGAAATATTTGCACTTGATTAGTTATTTCTAGCTGTTGAAACACATTTGCTAAAATGTCCCCCAAACAGGATTTTGTTCCAGGTAACTCTCTAATTGGCACGTGTGATTTATCTGCAGCTTTCTGCACAGAGACTCAAAATGTTTTACATGGTGTGAGTGGGTTGGGATTACTATACCCATTTCACAGATGTGCAAACTGATGCACAGAATTGTTAAGTGAACTGTCCAAGGCCATGCAGCTAGTTGGGATGAGTCAGCAGGGGCTAGCATGGCCAATCTGCTTATGGTGATTCTGTGTCTGCTCTTTCACTCCTACTGGAGTATGTGGGAGTGATAGGGCCATCAGAAGATGCAACTGGGCAGAGTGTGGGACAGAGTCAGGGTGTCTTTGGCCCTGGAAAGAGTGTGGCATTGAAGGCATTGGGGTGCAACAAGGAACCCATTAGTGACAGAGTCTTAGCAGCTGAAGTATCTACAGTGCTTATCTCAGCTGTGGTACAACGGGTGTCCTACCAGGCACAGCGTCGGATAAGGTTTGGTACCATGACGACCCAGAGACTCTCCGAAAGACAGTCACACAGTTACTGACTGAGCCATGAATAGAATCCAGGAGTCCTAGGTCCCTGTTCTAGCCACTGGACCACACTGTCTCCTAAACCTCTTCCTCTCTTTGCGACAACTCATCCTTAGACCCATATTTCTATATGCTCCAAAGACAACCGATGGGCTCGTCTTTGCCTTTCTCAATGCTGCTTCTTCACTGACATGCTACCCTCCCAGGAAGATGCTGATCCTTGAAGAGGAACACCAAGCATTTGCTGTCATTGTCTTTGAACTACTGTGGAAATGTTTTGTGAGGCCAGCATTTGGAGGGGACACAATCAATCTGCATTGGTGACACTTTCTGCCATAGAAGGCACCAGAAGATGGTTTGTTTCTGATTCACAATCTTCTTGAGTTCCAGCAGAAGTGAAATGTACCCAGACATATTCTTGAGGCCCTTGTACGGGGTACAGGAATTTTGCAAGTTTCCTAAGAATTCTTCCATTAGGGGAAGAGAGTGGCATGGAATTTATGGCAGTTCTGTATTTCTGCCCCCAGTCCCTGTGTGCTTCTTCATGCTACAAGGGGCTCTCCACAGGCCAGTACACCAAGAATCCACCCTCCAAAAAAATCCAGCTGCAAATTGGGAAAGGTGGGTGGATTAATGCTAATAAGGTCAGCATTAAACTTCACAAGAACTCTGCTGGGTTGCACGGTGGTAAGTATGATGCTGGGTTGTATGTAGGGTTGGGAAATAGGATACCGTGTATGCAGCATGTCCCTTGTTTGCATCCTCGCCATCCACATATCTGGAAGCCTGGAGAGCCCTTGTGTCTTTTGGGTAAGAGAAAAAGAGAACAGTGCTATTGAGACATGCTTCCTCCTTCTAAACCATGAGGGTAGGGAGCCTGTAAACACCTCCCACTTACAGTCTATATAGCCCAGACAAGAGAAAGGAAGTATTATCTCCATGTCAAGAAACTGACGCACAGATTGCGTGACTTGCTAAGGTCACACAGGAAGGCTGTGGCAGAGCCAGGATGTGAAGCCAAATCCCCGAGTCCCTTAGCCCAGCACCTTAACTCAGAAGGATGATCTTGTGGCTATCTTGGGTACTTATATAGGCC
Organism: Chelonia mydas; assembly: GCF_015237465.2. Lineage (NCBI taxonomy): Eukaryota > Metazoa > Chordata > Testudines > Cheloniidae > Chelonia > Chelonia mydas. The sequence goes on along the minus strand of NC_057853.1, from coordinate 17,449,764 downwards.
TCATCTCCATAGTGTCTGAACACCTCACAATCTTTAATGGGTTTATCATTATAACATCCCTGTAAGGCAGTGGTATTATCCCCATTGTACAGATGGGGAAACTGAGGCACAGGGAGACTCAGTGACTTGCCCAAGGTCACACAGGAAGTCTGTAGCAGAGCACAGAATTTAACCCGTCTCCTGAGTTCCAGGCTAATGCACTAGCCATTAGCCCATCCTGCTTCTTTCTTTTATAAAAAGATATGAGAAAAGAAAATCTGCCACTAAGGGGAGGATGGTGAGATAAATATTGTATAATATGTAGAAGGATGCCCTTCTCTGAATATAAAGGGGTCACTGTGAGCTTCCCATATAAAAAGACATCTAATGAATTAGTTTTATTAATAAACGGTCAGTCACTACAGAAAAAGATTACCAAAGAAGTGTGTGTTCATATGCCACTCAGGTATCATAGGCATAAACTTTAAGTGTACATAGTGCAAGTTCACTATAGTAAAATTGAATCTACATAATGGAGGATAAGGAAGAAACAAGTCTAAAAGCTCCATTAAATGTTGGGTCGGAAGAATAACAGGAATAATCCTTATTCCCTTCGTAAAAAATGTCTCTAGCTCCCTGGGCATCTGCAAAACTTCATATAGTAATGGTATTTGGCTGAGAAAAGAAACAGATGAAACAGGAACCAGTTGGAAATGGATTACAGACAAACTAAATCGAACAGAGAACTATAACCCCCAGATAGTGTGTAAACTGTATATAAGTGAAAAGCAGGTAGATTACAATATGGTCTCTTTTTATACAAAGTTTACTGTGTATTTTGAAACCACCCATCTAATTTTCTTTACGCTGTAGGAGCACTGTAAGTTAGAGAGAGCCTGAGCAACAATTTTTGGCTCTAAATCTGAACCTTCCCAAGATTCAGGGGATCCTGGGTTGGAGATCTTGATTTGGCACATTATTGAAAGAGCCATGGATCCAAACTTTTCCAGGGTTTGATTCTCATTAGAAAGGGTCAAGACCTATTGAACCCTAAAGCCTCTCCTCCCTGCAAGGGGAAAACATATTCCAATAAGAGACATGCCACATAGTAAAACATTTCAGTTTATTTTAGCCAAAAGACTGATCCTGTAGTACAGTGTTCCTCTCCCTCATTCAGAATAGGCGCTATCTAGGACAACTGTGTAGTAATGGCTGATTCTTTAGTGTTTTCCACCGTAGAATATTTTATAGAAAGAACAAGGGTAGGTAGACTAAAAGTGAAGGTTTAAAAAGTTTAGCTGCTTTCTTCACATTGCCAAGGTAGACATGCTCCTAACAATCTTTATTTGGGAGCAGGGGGATGGGGCTACATGGAATGGGGGCTGAAAAGAATCTGCAACTGTAATTTAATGGACCAAATTATGCCTTTAAGGATGGCCTTCTCTAGGCAATCTCATTGTCTAAAAGCTTGTAATCTGTGGCTTTTATCATGCTGCTGCTGCTTGTCTATGTACTTCACTTTAAAAAAAGTCTTAGTACTCTTCCCACATGGAAAGTTCCGCAAACATTTTTCTGGGAGACCTGAGGAGAGACTGTCTCAGGATATTCACACTGTGGGCTGGAGATTAGACTTCTGTACTCTTTTACCCTAATCTTCCCCTCCCCACAAAAGCCAACCACTATCAACAACCCCCCACTCCCCCGAAACCAGGAAATGACTCACAGTAATTGTTTGTGCATCAGGCCTGTTAAAACATACTAGCCCCAACTCCTAGATAACCAAAAGAACCCATCAAAGGTTTTATATAGATAAACCCTTCACAGAAAGCCAAACAGAGAGCCCTGCTCACCCAAAACTAAACTAACTCTACTTTTTTAGACTACAGGCCTTGCTGCTACCCTCCCCCTCAGCCTTCCTGATTATTGACCTGAGGGATCTCTTTATAAATGAAGGTTAATAAGGAACTCACACCTGGGCCCCGGTTGACCAATGAAGAGTTCTAATTAGCTCTGTCAGTATCCTTCAGGGCGTGGGACCCAGTTTAGACATTAACTCCCTGATTGCTGGCTTTCATGCAGACCTAGTTTCTGAAGCAATAAACATGTCTTTAATTTCCTTTCGTCTGAAACTTTCCTGGAAGCTAAGGATTTATCTATCTACAAGTACTCAAATAGTTTTGTAACAAGGTCATGATTGACATGCTTATCTGCCCTGGTTACAGGAAGCACAGATGACTTGTACCCTCATGGCTTTTAACCAGAAAACCGTATGTCCACTGTTTACACATCTACTCCTACAAAGCTGCTGTACCATGTAGCTATCCCATAGTGCCTTGCAGGGACAGAGAGGGAAAATTGTATCGACGGGAGATGTACCAACAATATATGAGGCAATGTTTTCTGGGCTGTGTTACCACACACAGAGCTGTGACAATACAGGACTGGCTAACCTGTTTACACAGTGAAAGGGTCACATTTACACAGCCAAATAACACTGTCATGACACGGTTACAGGAAGACAACTACATGCTGGCCTGGCCTAGGCACACAGTTAGCTCCCAGGATTACTGCGTATTAACCGTGTCTTGTTTGTGAACAAGCCGAGCATGTCACAAAGTGGTTATAAACTCCCTGCCAATGTTCTAGTGTGCACAAGGCCGAAAGCTCCAAACACACAGGATAGTTTGTTGAAGAAGGGGGAGAGCATTTGACAACTGATTTGGTGGCTGAAGGCATCTCTCTCTATCAGATGTCAGGCGTTTCTTTCTTCCTCTCAAGATGTGGCAAAAGGTGAGGCATCAGCCTTACTTAATTAAGGCTTTTCATATGCTTTTTTTTCTTTTCTCAGCGCCAGACTATTGAGCTGATCCCCATCACAGAAGTTCATTATCTGTACGCAGGGAAGACGTACCTATACTATGTCTATGGATTAGAAAACAAGGTGTATGCACTGGACTACCCAGAGAGGTACTGCTGTGGCTGCACCATCATATGATGGCAGTGGAATGCTTCTAGAGTTCTTCAGCGTGAAACAAACAATGGCTGCACTTACAGTGGCAATATTAAGATCTGTAACTTCCTGTGGATGCACTGCCAGAGGGGTCAGCATCAGAGGAAGAAGTAGCATGGCAGGACCTGGGTATTTTCATCACTGTGTCATCTGGCCCGGCTCACGGTACAGTTAGAAGACAGGGTGGTAATAACTCCTGAGTCCTGTTTACTCTGCAGCTTTATCTAGTGCTACCACAGAACTGCATGGGCCTAAAATTTCCAGTGTAGACGAAGTAAATGAAAGAAGAAAACAAACCCCTCCAGGAGAGAGAGAGTAAGGAACACAATTCACATACACATCAATGCTATTAGCAGCTCAGAGCCTGATTCAGCCTCATTAGAGCCAATGGAAAGATCAGGCCTTCAGAAAAATATTTCCACCTGAGGATGTTTTGGATTTTTTGTTTATTGCTGTAATGATTCACCATTACAATGTTACATATTTTTAAGCCTTTTTTTTTACATTCAAGGTTATGCTACTCATGATTGATGTATTCTCGTCTCTCTTCTTTTATTTTCTTTGTTAGGATTTCCCTGAGCTACTACATATAACCCATAGTAACAGATAACATATTTCTATATTTATTAAATTTATTTTATTTTAAAATACCAACTAGAGTTTGCCTGACGTTATAATACTTGTATAGAAGGTATCAGATAAGAATAAATAGCATTTTCAGGCACCCTGTACGTTGTGTGTGATGTTCTTGGCAGTCAGAGAGGAGGTAAAGAACATCGGGCCTGTGGGCACATCAAAGTGGAATTGTTTATTTAATTGTATGTATTTTTAGGGTGGAATTTTTAACTCTGTTCCCACTTAAGTCAATGCTGAAATTCTCAGCCATTAAAGATTATTGCTCTTCCTGAGAACCCAGCACATGCTCCCACGAGTAGCAGAAAAACCACGTTACTCAAATCCTGATGCAATTCCTATAACCTTGTGAGGGGTCAATTTCACCACCTGTTTGTGCCAATGTTTAATTCCTCTCCCCATCCCTAACACCAGACTTTAGGGTTCAGGTTTTTTAGAATAAGGGGTGGGTGGGTGTCCAATGCAGCTATGTGTCTATGGGAAGTCAAAAGTCCATTGGGAGCTGAGAGACAAAGATCAAGGAGTCCATCAAGCTGGGCTGCTGATGATCATGCTGAGGAAGATCATGGAGTCCTGGAAAAGCATGGAAGACTGTTCAGGACGGTCAGCATTTTTTTGAAAAGGATTCTGACAGCTTTGTGTATCCTGAATTTTCCAGCCTGGATTGGGATGAAGGTGGAATATTCCTCAGGCAAACTAGCCATGTGAAAATGTTGCTATAGCACTAGAAGTGAAGACTTGTAACTTATTGTTCCCATCACCTGGTTCCAGACAGTGCTTGCTGCCCTCTGGCCGGCAATACTTCATCTAGGAAGGATATCCAACGCTGGGACCTGATCCAGTACACACTGAAGCTAAATGGGAATCTTTCCACTAACCTCAGTGGGTGCTGGATCACGCCTAGAGTATGTAGTGTTGCCGGCTCTTGCAGTTTAACCACTAATCTTGCAATATTTGGTGTTATTCTTAAAGGCCCAGCTAGGGTGATCAGACAGCAAATGTGAAAAATAGGGACGGGGATGGGGGGGTAATAGGATCCTATATAAGAAAAAGACCCAAAAATCGGAACTGTCCTTATCTGGTCACCCTAGTCCCAGCTATTGCCAAAGACCCCCTAAGAATCCTAGCTTTCATTTTAAAAAAATGTCTAGCCCTAATTGTGGAAGAGAAAAGCTTGAATGGGTGAAGTGAGCACCCTCTAAACGCTCAGAAACCAGAAAGCCAATAAAAAAAAGCCAACATTTTTATTTTAAAAACTCTCATGTAGGTGAAACCAGATAATCACTATGCTCACGAATGAACTCACATAGAAACATGATAAAAACAAAAACACCCATGGGCCAACACTTTTTACAAAACAATCATTCCATATGTGACCTCTCAGTCCTTGTCCTCAAAGGAAACCTGCACAACACCTTCAAAAAATGAGCCGGGGAGCTTAATTCATAAGTTTGCTAGACACTAAAAATCATGGTCTTAATAAGACACTGGATTTATGGCTTATTACAACAATCTGTAACCCACTCTTTTTGTAATATGACTGCAGAGTTATTAATAGGCCACTTCACCTTGAATGATCCCTTAGAATATATGTTAACTAATTATGCTAAACAATTTATTCCACCTTGTATTTAGCTGTGACACTCTCAGTACCTTCCTCAGACTGGGAGAAGAGCTCTGTGTAGCTCAAAAGCTTACTTCTCTCTCACCAACAGAAGCTGGTCCAGTAAAAGATACTACCTCACCCACCTTGTCTCTCATGAGTTTTAAGGCAATTTCATAATTTTGGAGCCTGACTCCTGGTTTTCAGATAGTTGGGGTTGGCAATAGTGAGTACATTTCGGTGCCTTCAGTTTGCACATAACACTCCTATTGACATCACAAGGTCATGTGGGAGCAGATTAGGTATGGTGCATAGCTTGAATTGTGTTAGATTAAAAAATAAAAAACTGATGAATATTTGGGTTGATGGACCATTTTTCAGAATTCTTTTCACTGCTCTAAATTTAGCAGAATCCAGTGCCTTTGAAAGTAATGTTACAGCAGAAGAATTAGTTTCTAGAGGAGGTCTGTCTAATATTATTTCTAGAAGAGAAAGAAGCATCCCACTGGTAATCTACTGTAACACACGGAGGATGAGAGCTGGGAGAGGTACTTGCCCTTATAGCTTTGCCCACCAGAGGGAGGCAAATGCAAACAGAAACGTAGTTTTGCCTGGCATTCCATTTTTCATCAACGTTGTTTGCACAGATTCAAGACTGTATGGTTTCTGGGACTTCTGCTAACAATTGTACACAGTAGAATTTAGCCCTGGCATTTGTTCTTAAGACAATTAGGCTCACAAACTGAGTTGGCTGCCGTTAGTCCATAGATTGCTGCATTATGGCTTAAATCCATATTGCTTTGGGTGGTCTTTTATATTGGTCTGAGCTACAGCATTTGGAATTAGATTTTGAAGCCCTCACATTTGTGGCAAGACATTGTGATCTAAGGCTTTGATTCAGGTGCATTTCTCAAATCACTGAAAAACTGCTAAGAAGAATGCACTTTAAAATAATATTTGACTTTTCTTTTGCCTTGCCACAGTCTCTCCCCCCACTTCCCTGGTGTCACATATGATAATATAAAACAAACCAAACTGCATTTCCAAGGAAAGAAGAGCATTTCAAAGGGCTGTTTCTGAAGCTTCCTCTAGCCTTCTTTCCCCACTTCACAGATGCCTTTACAAAGCACAGTTTGAAGCAACTTATTCTCCTCCCTATCCATGTCTTTCTCACTCAGTAGCTCTAATACACACTCTATCCCAGTGGTAGGTCTTGCCTGAAATACATCAAGCAAACTCGTGTGCATTTACTATGTACAAAGTGCTATAGCAGTGCCAGAGCTATCAATTCCTTTAATTTCTTTTTTTAATACACAAAAAGTGAGTTCATTTCTCCAAGATGAGAAACTACTAATACTCACAAACCAGAAAAGAACTCCTCAGTTCAGGCAAGTGCTTAAGGGCATCTGTGCCCTTGTCGTCAGCCTGCAGACAGCTACTGCAGCATAGGAGAAGGAGTCCTGGGCTCCATTTTCTGTTCTGTCCCACTGCATAGAATTTGTTGGGTGTGAACCCACTGACCATGCCCTTAACAGGAACAAACATTTGTACTCCACTGGGTTCTGTGGCCAGACTACATCTCCCATAATGCATCCAGAATCACGTGGCTCCCATGCTGCTCCACACAGGTTGGTGAGTGGGGAATGTGCATTGTATTATGGGACACCTAGTCTACCAGAGAGCCTGACCCCTAGGAGAGAATGTGGGCTCAAACTACAAGGACCATGAGGCAATGTACTGATAGGGAAATTCAGTTTAAAATTTTGTTGGAATGATTGGAAAGGAATCATTTCAGGTCAGTTCAACAAAATGAAATATTCTGAATTGAATTTATCCAAATGAAATGTTTCATTTAGATTTTCCCCATCAGAAGATCAAAACATTTTGGAAAAATTGAAATTTCCCTATGGAAAATGTCAGTTTTGCGGAGACCACATTTTCCATTGGAAAATCATTCCAATGGAAAATTCTCAACCAATTCTCTATATAAAACCTGATCATTATTCAACACTTTCAGCTGAGGCCTCCTCATAGTCAATGTTCCCATGTTCTATCTTCTTTCTTCTACAGCTCAAGCATTTTTCTTCCCGTCTTTGGCCAAACTTGAATGCAACCTAGGTTTCTGTTTGGCTGTTGTCACATAAAGTATTGACATCATTCACCTTTCCTTCATCACTGAGAGACCCTAGCAGGCTGTGTTTGACCCATCTATCATATATAAAAAATCTAATAGAAAGATTTTACAAGTTACAACTAATGCCATTTCCATATTCAAAATTGCTTAGCCTTGACCTCCAGGTGGATTCTAAGCCATTTTGAAACACAGCCATGGTCTTATTAAAGTTTTTGATGTTAAACAACATGAGAAAGGTTTAGTGCTATTCAGAAGTCATTTGTTCTTTGAGAAATGTTTTGGTATGTTGCCAGAGTCAGTGTGAGTGTCCGAAGGAAGCAAAATAAGTTATTTAATATTTTCCCTCGCTAGAATCTTTGCATGGCGTTTTGGCTGCACAAAATGTACCTGCATAGAAACCAAAGATCCAAGGGTTTTTCCTAGCATCATGCAGGCTACATTGGGAGGAAAGTCACAAAAATGAAAAGAAAACTAACCAGGTCAAGGGCAAACACATTTTTGCTCATAAACGGAATCATCAATGGTCATGTGCTCCCAGCTGGAATACAGCTCAATATCTCTTTCTTTATTAAACCAGACTCATAGAAATAGAAGATGGGAAAGATCCACTAGGTCACCTAGTGAAGCTCCCAGCCAGCATAGGATAACTCATCAAAGTGCAATAAAACTCAGGTTTGCTATTTTGCTCCTTATCTTCAGTGAGTCATGCACCCTAGCAGATATATTAAACACACTTCTTTTATCTCTAGTACATATTGCATCCAGTCCCACTCCCTGTGTAATTTTCCAAACCATCTTTTTTTAAAAAATGCTCCTTGCAGGCAGGACCCATGTCACTATGACTTCTCCAGTCCAAGAGACCCTACATATCTACCTCCATAACCCATATACAAGTTGCTCCTTCATTTATAGCCAACTTTACACTTCTGGTAGGGTCCACTCATAGCCTCTGCCCCCGTTATGCAGGGGATTAAGAGTTCAAGAATACAATTTAATTGATCCAAGGTATCCCTACACAGCCATGATCGGTGCTTCAGCAAAGCCCTTCTCCTTCTCTTTGCCACCATTTTTAACAGGGCACACAAAGAACAGACAAACCTTTGCACATGAACCAAGTGAACCAATTTTGCACCAGTTAGCCATATAAATGGCATCATTTGTGTCACCCACTGATTGCAGGCAAAAAGTTATGGGTGAAAAATTGTGCACACAAAATATGAGACAGGGCTGGAATCCCTCATAAAACAGACCTGATTAACACATTACCGTGTACAGAAGTCCTCATTTTGGTTACTGTGTTTCTTACAAAGGGACAACAGTATGTTTCTTATTTGCCTTGTACACGGTCTCTGAGGCATATTAGAGACCCAGCTATTTCGAAAGGGTTAAAAAAAGAAGAGAAACACATTGTAAACTCTATGCACCATCTCCTACCATTAATTATTCTTTGCACCTTTGTGAATTTCATTGAGTTTGCAGCTGGGCAACAAAACCCATCAACAGACCTTAAACTATGGAGACATCAACATATAAAAGGATATCACTTGGTGCACATACTGAAGGTAAATTGTAAAGAGAAAAGAAAAGAAAGAAGATCCCAGATGTTACACAATTACAGCTCTCTGAGCTGGAAAGGGTAAGTCTAAGACAACAATTGGTACGGAAGTTATGCCATCACGTTCAGCCATTTCAATAAAGCATTGGCACATGCTGATTTAGATAGCAAGGCTTATATACAATTGTTGGAGTTTAATGTGATGTCAGCACTGCTGGAGACTTACAGCAGCATACACGTTTAACTCATTAACAGGAATTGTGTTAATAATCTGACTTGACTGTTTAGGAAAGCGCAAAATACATCCAACTTGAAAGCCAACTTGTTTCCTTTGTCTCAAGAGGAAATGAAGCAGATGAGCCATAATATACACAGCGGCTGCTGATGTGCAGCCTGCAGTTTGAATGGAGTACAATATAACACTATAATATAAGCTGATTTTCAGGGGCAGGATTGAATGTCTGGTTTTTACTTTTCAACTTGTTGTTCATTTTAGGTTGCTTTCACAATCACTTGGAAAAGCTCATGAATGGTCGTTGTACCAATGTTCCAAAAGGCTGAGTGCCCTACCCACAGGACCACACTGCCCCTCATATCTTAGAATATAAGGTTAGCATTTAGAAACCCTGGAAGATCAGAAGGTTCTATTTTGGATGAGAAGGGGCAAAGTATTTACTGAAAGGGGATGGCAAATGGATATTCATGGCTGCCCATGGTTATATAGGGCTCTCTACAAACTCTGAGGGAAACCCTTGTACCCATCACGGTGTCATGTAAATGATACCCTCTTTTGACCCTGATGCCACTGAGGAACCCCTGGGAATTGGGGTTGCTTCACACTGCAGTGCCCAAGTGGCCTCATCCCTTTTTCATGTTAAATCAGCAGGGTTCATTGTAGCCTGAGCCATTACCGGTGCATTTGTGGGACTACACAGCCTTCTGCATAATGGGAGACAGGTTTTTATTTCTGATTGGGTCTTGGTAAAACACATTTCTCCTAAAATTGGCCCATACACCTGCTACATTTGAGTGTAAATTAATTGTATTAACAGCTCTTTTTCTGCACCGTTTCGTTCAGCAAAGCCATGACAGCCTGTTTCCTCAACAACCAGAGCTTCAGAATGTCATTGTGCTGAAATCCAATAGCTACATAGCGCCTAATTTTCCTCTCAGTTGCACTGGTGCAGGGAGAGCAAGATAACAGTTGACAGGCAAGAGCTAATGTAGCAGCGAACAGGCTAGACCACAGCTCCCCCTTCTCTCCTAAAAGCAGAGAGAACCCCCCAGGTCCCCTGCCAGAGTTGTTTGTGCTATTGGTGCTCCCTGATAGCTCCTTTCCTGTTTGGCTGGTGAGAACTCTCCCTCCTATTTCAATCGTTGTTAACAAATTTATTAATCTCTAAGGTGCCTCAAGTATTCCTGTTCCTTTCACTGGTTACTAGTATTCAAAGGGTCCAACTACAAAGGACGGAGAGGTTGCGTTAGTCACCCGTAGAATTAAGAGGAGGAAAGTATAGGCCGAAGCCCAGGGAAATGTTGTGGCAATGAGAGCTATTAGATAGTAAGGGAAGTGGCAAAAGCTACTACTTGTGCTATTTAAAACATGACTGGGCGAAGCATTAGGAAATGTGCTTTTGGGAATGGTGAGGGGAGATGGATTAAATGACCAAGTCTTTTTTCCTGTATCTATAATGTCTATAATTCCAGGAAATCTACTGCACAAAACTTCATCTGATTTGAGCTTACAGCAGCTGCCCCTTTACTACAAACAACATGTGTGTCCTTCTAACTAGTTCAGGGATCGGCAACCTTTGGCAGGCGGCTCGTCAGGGAAAGCCACACGTGGGCTGGGACAGTTTGTTTACCTGCAGCGTCCACAGGTTTGGCCAATTACAGCTCCCACTGGCCCAAGGTTCGCTGTTCTAGGCCAATGGGGGCTGCGGGCCTACGGATGTGCTGGCTGCTGCTTCCTGCAGCCCCCATTGGCCTGGAATGGTGAACCATGGCCAGTGGGAGCTGCAATCGGCCGAACCTGCGGACGCTGCAGATAAACAAACCGTCCCGGCCCGCCAGCAGCTTTCCCTGACAGGCCGCATGCCAAAGGCTGCCGATCCCTGAACTAGTTCTTTGTTCTTGATTTTGCTTCACTGATTATATAGTCTGACAGTTTGTAGGCAATAACCCCAACTGAAAAAAGTAATGTATCTATCTATCCAAGTCAGTGAGTGAGAACTAGCTTGCATCTGGTATGCACATTTCTCCATGAATCATTATTAGACCCAAATGCATCCAGTGTGGTACTCATGGAACCTTTAGAATATAAGCTCCTTAGGACAAGGACCTTTTGCTTATCTGCACATTCCCTTTGTTGTACAGTGCTGTGCACATAGACGGCATCAGATCAATATATATTAATAATGCAGTCATAACATATTGCCTTGCTCTGCTGATGCAAAGTAGCCAGGTGAGCTGGTTATAGAAAGAGTCTCCCTAAAATTTGTTGCACTAACTTGGACATAAAATAGCCCCCTTCCCCTAGATGGGCATTTTTTAATTTTCTTCTTCTGTTCAGTGCATCCAAAGTGGGAAGATCTGTTTGCATTACATTTTGCCAGCTTTCTTACCACTTCTCGGGGATAAAATAATAAGAATTGAAATATTTTTAAGACACTGATGTAATAGGGACCACTCATTCATTGACGCTGTCCCTTGTTTTAATATTCCCGGTCAATTCCCCTTGGATAGTAAAACACAGTATATAGTAGCAGGAGTTGAGTGACAATCAAAAATCATAAAGCAATTATATTAGGCCACAAAAGGCTTTATTTTTTCTGCATAATGATAGAGCTGAAAGCTTTTCAAGTTTTAAAAAACCCTCTATTTAAAAAATAATTTAAAATTTCAATTGTATCTTTGCCTGAATTCTAAAGTTTCATTAAATGTTAATAAAACCTTATGTCTCAGTCACTGCAGCATGTAATTTAATGATTATTCTGCTTTTATGCTGTTTATGATGAAAGAAGCAAACTCTGCCCTGCAAGTCCATTAATAACACTTTTAATTTTGAAAGTACTGAAATACACATATTTCGTAGACCACTAATTTCCCCCCGAGTCTTCGCAGCTTCATACAAAAAAGTTAAAGCTTTTAATAAAACACCTCCTAACTATGATTTCATCTAGTAAATATGATAAATTAGTTGCTGTGACTGCTCTCTCAATGCATATCCTTCTGCTCTTGGTGACAGAAAAGTGCAAAACTGTAAAAGACAGGAAGACTATAAATTCTCTCAAGTTGTTTTGTTTGGATTTCTATTGTCGGCTCTCCCTCTTATGTCTCTTAGGTCTTGCAGCAAAATATTGTTGAAAGACTGAGGAAATACTTCTTAGAGGCTGAGGTTTTCAAAGAGGGGAGATACGTTTCATTTTTATCACATAACTGACTATAATTGCAGGTAATTTTTCTTCCAGACTGTAATCACCTTATTGGTGTCTTAAACTGTTCCACTGTGCATACTGTGTGGGGCTCTCTCTGTTAGCATTGTACATTATTAAAAAATAATACACACACACACTTTTCTGCAAAGCTGTATCATAGAGTTAACCTTAATATTTAGCCAAACCCCAGGCAGGTGGTAGCAAAGCCTGAAGGAGACATTGGAGACGGTCTGTGAACCAGGGATGGCTACTACTTTTGGGGTGCCGTGACATCCATTAGGACTGGTGTGGGGTGATACTGCCCCACCTGATCCTGGTTTTTTTCCCGTCCTCCAAGGTGAGCATCATAGGGATAAGCCAGTATAGCTTCTGGAAAGAAAAACTGAGCTTAGTCTATACTTCAACAGTATTAACAATATAGTTGAAAAAGCAGAATAAGTCATATATATTTGAACTGTCAAAAAGCCTCTGACAAAGCCCCTTACAGAATACTTTTAAGGAAACTGAGCAGTCCTGGAGTGAGAGATGAAGATCTATTCTGGGTTAGAAACTGTCCCAGAGACAGCAAGCAGAGTAGGACTAACTGGTTGATCTTCAACATCAGCAAGTGTTAATAATGGTTCTATAAAATCAGAAGTACTAGGGTTCATACTAGGACTGTTTGACATCTTTATTACCTGGCCTGGAAAAGAGTGTGACTGGTGAGGTAGCAGGGTGTTTGAAACAGAGACCCATTAATGGAAGTATACAACTTATTGTATATATTCCAATATTTGCATCACATCCAATGCTCTGGGCACACTTCACTTGGCTTTAGTTTAAAAGCAGTAACATTTCCCTAGCACAGGAAAAACAACCATCACCATCACCATCACCATGGATGCACACACAGCCTCCAATACTCCAACTATGCAGGTCCGAGACAGGGAAATCTCAACAGAGGTACCAGAGCCTGCAGTGGGTGAATAGCCTGGACAAAAGAGGAGAATCGTTCCTGAGCGTGGCCGGGATTGCACACACGCTATGAATGTGTAAAGGGAGTGAATTCCAGAAACAAGGGTGTGATACTGGAATGCTCTCCCCTTTACTCCCTACTTTTAAGTGTTTGAATTGGGGGGGGGGGCAGAGCTAGGTTGAGTCTCTGCAGTAGCTGGGAAGATAGGCCATTGTAAAACAGTAAGTAAAGCTGTATTTTGAATTTCCCAGGTAGATGACTGGCAGCCAATGCATAGAATGGGTTCAAACTACTCTTGCTATATACACCTTCTAAGCAGGGAAAAGCCACACATTCAGCACAAGCTGGAGAGCCTGCATGGCTCCCACATTGCAGTCAGAGAGTGGGAGAGGTAATGAAAACATGGTCAGCTATGGCAAGGTTTGCATTTGAGATGAAAGGACATAATTGGCGGTCCACCAGTAGTTGAAAAGTGTGTGGTTTTGGCAACTGTAGCAATCTGGGAACCTATGACTGGGGATGAGTGTAGTAAAGTATGGAGATTACGACTCCCTTTGATGAAAGACAGACAGATGCATTCAATTGAGGATGTGGCCAGTTCTTGCACCAATCAGTATCATCACCATCTAATCTAGACTCATCTTAAGTTTTGCTGGCTTTTATCCATGTCCCTATCTCTGGCAGATGTTGGGTGAGCAAGGAAATGGCTCCGTCTGGGTCTGATGAAAAAGAGTTTCATGTTTCCTTCCCGCCACTCTCCCCCGGCCCTTAAAGATGACTTAGATTCCTCCACATGTTTCTACTGCTTTTTTTCTTTTAAATCATTTCCCTTCTATGTGCTGGAGCAAGTTCATTACTGCAAGCAGGAAAGCTAAAAATATATCAAAGAGCCTCTGTGGAAAACAACATCTTCACAGAAGAAACTCTCAAGTGCATTGATCTATCCATCTATCTAGCCCTGAAATTCTTCACATATTGACCTCCTGACACAGCTCATTTTTGTGGAAAAAACTTCCCTAAATAGGGCTATTTTGTTCTTTCCAAATTCTAGTTTGGTTTTGTTAGCAGTCTAACAGTTAATAAGGGTAAGGGTTTTTGCAGTCTCACCATTGTCATATCCATTTGTGTTTTAATCACAACTCAAAAACCCATTTCAGGATATATTTTCACTACACTGTTGCCATATTTGGTGTTTTCCTTTCTGAGATGCCGGTTACATCATTCACAAAGCAGCTGATTCAAATAAATATTGCACTAGATAATTGCTAGTATTTTTCTACAGAAAAAAAGCCTAAATTGAAGAGTTCTCATCAGATTAGAATTTATCCCAAAGTCTGGAGAGCATGAGGATGCGTGCACAATTTCTTTAATTTTCTTACAGAAACTCAGGAAGGAAGGAGGGAAGCAGAAGTTCTTCAATGAAGCAGAGAGAGACATTCAGAGCAGCTTTAGGGATACAATTGTGTACTGATAAAGTTCTTGGGTTAGTGTTGGAAGAAAGGTTTCAGAGTAACAGCCGTGTTAGTCTGTATTCGCAAAAAGAAAAGGAGTACTTGTGGCACCTTAGAGACTAACCAATTTATTTGAGCATGAGCTTTCGTGAGCTACAGCTCACTTCATCGGATGCATACTGTGGAAACTGCAGAAGACATTATATGCACAGAGACCATGAAACAATACCTCCTCCCACCCCACTCTCCTGCTGGTAATAGCTTATCTAAAGTGATCATCAAGTTGGAAGAAAGTGATTCTTTCTGCAGTTCTTTCCTATTATAGGAGTGCTTGGATCCAGGGATTTGTTTTTTTATCTCTGATTTCAAGTACATGAATTAGAAGTTAGAGTTAGAAATTAGAAGTTAGTTTTAATCTATTTCTGTGAGGTCCATCATACATGTTTTTAAGGGCCCATTTCTAAGTACATGTTGAGACATTTGTGTATGTGTGTGTGTGTGTATCTTATTTGCATTAGAGCCCGTGGTCATTTCCTGATTTACACCAGTGGAACTAACTCCACTGATATCAATGGGCCCTACTACTTTACACTAGGAACTCCTAACTGTTAAAGTCCTGTTCAATAGGACTGATGGTTAGTGCTCCAAATGCAAATGCTGGAGTAGCAACCCACTTTTCTCATCCACTAGCTTTTCTCTGTTCTCTCTGCGTGCCCTGAAGGTTCTCAGAAGATCAAGCATAATATTTACTGTTGACAAGGTGAAAAAATAGTTGGCATTTCTGAGGTAAATCACACGTGCTGCTTATCACTGTCTACACACAAAGTATCTTTGCATCTGGAATAATAATAGGCCAATTTCACTGTTCATATAAGGACGCATGTTCTGAAAGAAAAAAAAAATCTCAAAATGCCAGCCTACAGAATTTGACTAATAAAATTTTAAATAATTCCCATAAACCTTTTCAGGTGACAGAATTAACATAGCTATTTTCTACCTTTGTCGTGAAATGATGTAGTATAGCTTTCCCCTTTCTTCTCATACTCTCAAACTATCCATAATTGTAACATATTCACTTAGTTTGTTTTTCTTTCCTGCCACCAACAGCTGGATGATGGATAACTGCCAGGCCTGACAACTGTACAACACCTAGACCAGCCTGCTAATAGTCAATTATTTGGCACTGCGATAAGACTTTCTCCAGTTCTGGCATATGCGGTCTTTGTTCAGATGATCCATAATTCCATTCGTGACAGATATCCTACTGAATGCAAGTAGTGTCTGTGACAGATATAGCAATTTCCTGCAATATGCTTGGGAGACCTTGTTGAATTAAGTTTAAGTATGTTGGGGGTCCATTGCATTAAATTAATGGTTTATGTATTATTGTGGGCTGGGATTGTATGTAATCTCTTGCCTCAGAGGGGATGGAATGTGTACCCTGGGAATTGTTATGAACAATGTTAAGAGGTTTGTTTGGGGAATCTCTAAGGGGAGGTGAATACCAATTCCCCACCTCCGGTTATGCAAAAACCCAGCCTTTTGAAGCTACGCCCCAAGGAGAGGACCATGATCTACTGATTAACTGTTCCTGGAGTCTCAAGATCAAAGGCCCACACTGTATAAAGGAAAGACCAACCTACTCATGTGTGGGCTTGTTCTGAGCTAAGGCTGTTATGAACTTATAATCACAGAAGCCCTTGGTGGAGCTTGAAGGACTGACTCATACAAAGCCCTTGTTGGAGTTAGTAAGCCTCTTAGCACGCATGTATGTTTTTATTGTTTTTAGTACATTTTTTCTGTCATGCTTTCACCTTAGAATAAATATGCTTGCTTAGAAAGAGCTGTGCGGTAACTTTTGACTGCTGGCAATTACAGCTATTCATAGCCTTCCAAGAGCAAGCAAAGTGCAGACACTGGTTTATTTAGGCAGTCTGGCTTTCTGGGGATATCACAGTGTAGGCAGGGAACTGAGGAGCTTGGAAAAAACCCAGTCAGGAGGGAGCAAGACCTGGGTCTCTACCTAAGAGAGATGATGGCTGAGGAGCCTGGAACCTAGAGTGAGTGCCTTTGGTAGACCATGCTGCAGTGGCTTTGGTAGACCATGGTAGACCAGGTGCAGTCACCAGAATCTGAACAAACTGCAGATGAAGACGCCGCTTCAGCAAAATCTTTAAGTATGGCCTCAACTTTAACCATATATTTATATACTTTTCTGAAATGGGGGCTAAATTTTGCATAGCAACCATTAGACAGCCGAATGGATTTGTTTTGTTTTGGCCCCTTCACAGATAAATTATGCTATAAATATGCAAACACCCAAAATGGGCACCTAAAAACATGTAAATTCAAATTTATGCCTGAAAGTTTAAAATTGCCATGTCAGAGGTTCACCACTCAACTCTGTAACAATCTCCGCTTACCTGACCCCCCACTATAGAAGATCCCATTTCATGATCCAATTTGAAAAGTAAGAATTGAGCAAAATCAAGTTGGACATTTTTGAGTTACCAGAGAAAAGGCCCAATCATATAGCTCCAAAATAGCTCATATGTTGTTTTTTTAAAAAAAAGAACTTGCGCATTAATGACACCTCAATACAACCTCATTTCTTTTGCTATACTTACAAATGTAAATTAATAATTTTGCTTAAAATAGAAACCCACTATTTTATACAAGAAAACTAATAAGGAGTGTTTAGTATGAGGTCTTAGTGGCCAATGGCTCGGAAGTAAATAGACTCTACCCAGTCAAGTCTTACACTATGTCAAGATGTGCGATATCTAGGTGTAACTGGACCTTGTATACATTGATCAATTCTCTTTTTTCAGTTGCTGTTATTTTGTGAGTTGCCGATCGTGCTACTGGACTTCATGTGGGTGAGCCAGAGTGGAGCCAAGTCAATTAATCTCAGCAGGAGTACAAGAGTCGAATGTGAGGATCCAATTGCAGGATGGGGCGACAGTCTGTGTCTTTGTACACACACATGGAGATTGTCAGATGAAAGGTAATAACATTTAGTCATATATATTTCAACAAATAATACATCATTGATGATATAAATCTTAATAAATAAATTTGAACCAAACTTATTTAAACTAATTTAAAATCAAATGCTTCACAGGATACTCAAAACAATGTTCATCTTTACAATACATTGACTTTCCCAGCGGTCCTGATCCAAGGTCCATTGGAAGGGACTCCCAATGGGAGTCTTTCCACACACTTTAGTGGGCTTTATATTAGGCCCTATATTAATTCTTTGCAAGTAATTATTTTCACATTTCCAAACGAGTTGCAAGGACCACTGAAGATAGTATTTTCTCCCTGATCATTCCCCCTATGACCTCTGCAGTCACAGTATAACAATGTCCTTTTTATACAGGGGTGGAGCTGGTCTAATCCAGCCAAGAAAAATAACCAAAGAAAGATAAAACCCATTTTTCCAAGGTAACCAATTGAGAGTTTTCCCCCCTTGAGAATCCTGTGAGTGGAAAGCACATAAAACAGCCGTATTCTAGGCAATATTTATAAATTAATTCCTGGTGAATCTCCATTGACTTCAGGTGAATTACACCATGGTTAAATTTGACCCATTGCATTTATTTTTAACAGATTCAGAAAGGCAAGAAACCATCAGCTAATATTCATCCCATCCCTTCTCACGAAAACAACTCACAGAAAGGAAAAAAACACCCACACCTTTGTAAAACTGTGTCAGTTTCAACAGGTGGAAATCTTGATGCTTTATCCCCTCTGACAAAGCATATCTCTTGGGGCTTGTCTACACTTGAAACACTTCAGCGGCAATGCTGTGCCATTGTAGTGCTTCACTGTAGACACTACCTATGCCAACGGGAGGGGTTCCCCCACCCTCGGTCAACGGAAGAATGATCTGTGTGGATGTAGTTAAGCAGCCCCATGAGCGATGTAGTTAAGCAGACTTAATTTTCTAGTCTAGCCCAGGCCTCCGCCAAGGTTTCTCATAGCTCATAAGAAAAGAGGCAGCAATGGATAGCACAGTGATTCTGCTGGCAATTATACCTAACCCACAGTGTTTAGAATTAATGCTGGCTACATTCGCGCCCTGTATATACCATAGATAAGTTAGGTTTCCTCCACATCACTTGGCAGGACCATGTCAGTAGAAGGAGTTTTTAAAAACAAAATAAAACTGTGTTTAATAAATGATTTCCTAATGCAGGGAGCAAACTGTAGAGTTGACCGGGGCCAGATATTTGTTGGGGACACTTGGGCTATCCAAAGCCTTTTTGAAAAAGTGGAAGATAAAACTGCTAGCATCTACTCGTACAGTCAATGAACACAGGCAGAAAGCAGCTGGCATCAACATCTCATCCACTGTAGTAGAAACATGCTTATGCAGCATTTTCTCAGTCAGGGATTAAAACAAGATGCTTAACACAGTTCTGTATTTATGATACAAGTATTTAGAGCCCCTTGGCTTTGAGTTCGAGCCCTGTTAGCAAAATATTAGTCTTAAGCTTGCAGTGTGTGTAGAGTTCTAGATATTTGAAATTGGCTTATCTGAAGGTTTCGGTTTCTGTGGAAAGAAACAGATAGGCTCAAGCACGCAGTGGTAAAATCAATAAGTGTTTTCTCTCACAACTGCTAAGCAAAAAAGAAACAATACAACTGAGTAATTAATTTTTCCCCAATGAAAGCACAATTTTGAGATTTTCTATAGCTGAAATGAAACCATGTGTTATCAGGCTTAATTTTTTTCCAGTCATCTTTAGTTTCCCAGGACAGATGACATTTTTAGTTGCAAAAGCTATGCCTGGAAGTTTGTATTCTTATCAGCGTCAAAAGCATACAACAGCAGATAAGTGATTTTATCGTTTGCTCTGTGGTTTTTGCTACGGTGTTGCCCTTTCACTAGAAAAAGCTATTAGTACAGGGCAACATCCAGAGGGAGATTTTGTGGTTATCTGCCTAGCTTCTTGTTTCAGTAGGCAGGCAAATGTTTCGTGGTCTTTATTTCGTTTCCTTTTGCATCTGTAATGATTATGAATTGGTTATCATAACTCCTAGCCCTACTTTGTACATTTTTAAGGACTTAAAAAGACATTCATCAATTCAGACACAGAGAACATTTGAAAGAAATTGAATTTCACCTCGCTTATGTTCTTATGTTCTACCTCACTTAGGATTAGGGAGGTAACAAACTTGGTGAGATGCTCAAACAAAATAAAATTTAGGAAACACGATAAGTAGAACTTGTTGAAATATGTCAACCAAAAAACTTTCCCACTGGAAAATATGATTTTATTGGAATAAACATTTTCTCATGGGAAAATGGTGACACTGGCAAAAATGTTCAATTTTCCAGTGTGAAAATTCTAAATGAAAAGTTGAATGTCCAATAGACATTTGGAAACTAAATTACAATTTCAACTACATGTAACTTAAAATATTTTGTTTTGATACTTGAACACCAAAGAATTTTATTTTTTTCCATTTTGGTTTTTAGATTTTCAGGAGTTTTTTCCTCTCCTTTTGTGCTCCTCTCATTTCTCCCCCCGCCCCCATAGTAGAAAGTTGGAAAACAATACTTAAGTGTGAAAAAGTGAGGCAACCCCATATCTGATCTGCTCCAATAATAACACAGTTGAACAGGATTGTCACTTCTAGAGGCTGTTTACATTAAAAAAACAGTATATTGTAGGAACAGCAAAGGCAGCCCAATAGTTAAAAGGTGATAGGAAAAGCCCGGGCTCACGTTCCCAAATGTGTGAATACACAAGTTACTTGCATGCCGAGTCCAGTACATGGTGAAAATTAGGTTGGCATGTGCAAATACTCAATTTTTATGTATCCACCAGGCATTTCACTGGATCCACACACATTTCTGGAACATTTGGACTCCCAAATCTTTGATTCAAAAACACATATCCAGTTTCTTTCTTTCCATTTGTTTTTAATTCTCAAAACAATAATAGCATCCAGATGTTCTGACAAAGGCCAGTGGTCCATGTCATTCACACACTCCACCCTGTGCTTGAATGAATTAAATGAAAGATCCCTTTGGGAGTGGATAAAAGTTACCAGAATCCTTACATTGTGTCATCCAGCCACCCTGGAGCTGTAAGAGGTCAAAGCATGATGAGGTTTGCATGCTAATCCCATGACATGGGACTGCTAGACACAAATGGCAACCACAAAATTGGAATCCATTTAAAAATATCAGGACATCTGTATAATAAGTGGTAGTGCCAATTATTTTACTAGGCACCCTTGGTAGTTTCACATTTTCTTTGATCTCCGTCCCTCTCATTTCGAGTTCTATCAAAGAGCAGTACAAAATTGGTGATGAATTGGCACTGAAATGAGATGTGGCTTGTACACTTGCTGACAATAGCAAGGAAAGATCTATTTGGAGTATGAAATAAAAATGAGAAATCCTATTTTACTGTAATTCACTTGATGAAAAAATATTCTTGGGGTTAAAACAAACTGCACATAAAAGACATCAGGATTGTTTTCTGCCTCAGAGAGACATGCTTTAAAAAATAACCTCCCTTAAAACTAATATAAACGGGGGGAGCCACCCTCCAGATGAGTAAGACTTGGCAAGTTGAAAATTCTGATTTATGCCGTAGATCATAGGGAAAAAGCTCCATCATTATTAGTACTGATTTATTAGGAGGCAATGAAAGTAAAAGTAAAAAAAAAAAAAAATCAAGTCATAAAGTTAGCAGGTTTATCCTGCACTGTGATATCCTTATTAATAGTAATGAGGTCCAGCATTGTTTCGTGTGCATGCCACACACAAAATTTTTTTTAATAGGAACTACACCCACTTATGCCTGGGCTGAATTTGGCTCATAAATTATGTAAGATAATAGGACAAAATGAAATTCACTGTAGGCTGCAAACTGCAGGCAGTATTCATAAACACTCATTAGAATTCCTAATAGCTATTCAGTTCAGCCAAGATATGACTTGATTAGGTATATAAGTATCTTCACAGAGAGAAAATACCAGGTAGCAAAGGGCTCTTTCACTTAAATAGAGAAAAGCATAACAAGACCCAGTGGCTGGACGCTGAAGCCAGACACATTCCAACTAGAAATAAGACACACATTTCCAGCAGTGAGGGTGAATAACTATTGGGACAAACTAGCAATGGAAGTGTTGGATTCTCCATCTCCTGAGGTCTTCTAATCAAGACTGGGAGAGCCCTGAGTGGACACAAAATGTATATCCATGGATGCGGATATCCATGGATATAAAGTAGATATCTGTGGATCTGCAGGGCTGTTTTCACAGCTGTGAAAGCAGGAGCATGCCAGGCCACCATGTGCAGGAGCCAGTGCCCAGCCCAGGCAGCTCTTCTGGCGTGGCTGTAATGCCCCCAGCCCTGTCCACTAGGGTGGGAGCTAGGCTCACCAGCAGCTGTCCCTGGCCACATTAGTGTGTGCAAGCGGCTCGCATGCTCCCAGGCAGGAGTCCCTTCCCTGCAGTGGTGTGCCTGAGCCCTCTAAATAGTGCCTGTTGTTAAGAACTCCAAGAGGACATTCTGACAGCTGGGGACTTCAAAAGGGGTCAGGAAAAGCTACAATCATTCCCTCTACATTCAGCACAATGTGAGTTTCTTGTAGACAAATGATGTCAGCTAGAACTTCCTTTGCCATAACACCAATAACTTACTGTATGGTGGCAGACAACCCTTCCACATTCAGCTTGAAGACCTTAAGTACCAGACGTATGATTAGAAAATCATCATCTGGAACCTGTTTGACCAGTTGACCGAGATTTGTGGTCATCCTCAAATTCAATCTGCTAATTGGATTGTCCATTTCTCCAGACTGCAAACAAGCTGCAGCTGGGTACTTACAGGGGATGCACCAGGAATGCTGATCCCTTGAACCCCACGCAGGAAAGGATGTGCCACAGGAGAGAACAGACTAACTCTACATCATCGAAGAATCTCCTTCCACAGGGCTGAGTCTTCTGTGGCTGGGCATCCCAGCTTCAGGGTCATTTTACACCAGCAGTGCAGTGGAAAACACCCTAAACACTGGGAGAGAATGTGGGCCATTGGGTTTCTATAGCAATTACAATACGTGTATCAATTTGTAAAACCCAAAGCCTTCTTTGGAGATAATTCATTAACAAAAAAGGGGCTATATTTATCAGAAACATTGTTCATTACAAATAATTAATGCAACAGTAAGAATAGAAAGAAGACTCTACAAAAATGTGACTATTAGAACTGGTTGGTAATCTTCTGTCAAAATGTTTTGGACAGAAAATGCATCTTCCACAATAGCAAAATGTTCTACAGGAAAATTGAAACAATATTTTGATTCAGGTTGGGTCATATCAACTTCAGTCAAAATATTTTGGTTTGTTAAACGCAATCAAAATGCTTAATTTTGGGTCAGTTCAACATTAATGCATGTTCACATGAGCCCATTATCTCTCCTGGGACTTGTAGTTTGTGTGTTTCACATCCCCGTTCCCTTCTGTGGGTCAGCTATGCTCCCTGGCTGGACTACGCTTCCATCATGCACCACTGTCACCCTCTGGTTGAGCCACCATGGTGCATTGTGAAGATGTAGTCTGGCTGAGGAGCCCACAGAGAATGGGGTCATGAGGCACAAACTACAACTCCCATGAGGCACTGTTGCAGCAAAGGTATACACAGATTAATGTTTAACCAAGTTGAAATGGAGAACTTTAATTCAGAAGTGGTGGTAAAATGAAATGTTCCAATATTTCCAAATAGAATTTTTTTTAAATGTTCCATTACGTGAAAAGTAATAAACATATTTTAGAGTTTTGTCTTGATTTGGAATTAACATAAATTTAGAAATAGTGGAACTTCCCACTGGATAGAAATTCCAATTTCCTACCAGGTCTAACGACAAAGTAATATTCTGATCTGTAACTCAAAAACTTGCACCCTTTTTTCTTGTTCAGTAAAGAGAATACTCTGCAACAGAGAGCATTACATTTGTGATTGTACATCATTTTCAGGTCACAATCATGTTTAGAGGAAGATTGCTTTTGCCATTGAAATTCCTGCTCCTCTGTGAAACACTGCTGGTTGGATACCACGAGAAAAGAGTCTCTGAAAGAAGAGGGACAAGCATCTAGGGATAGTCATTAACCCCTACATCACATCTTTTTTATATTCCTTGTTTGGTGTGGACTGAGGATCTGATACAAAGACTTTCTACTAACTTCAGTGGGTTTTGGATCAGGCTGTGAATGCTCAAGAAAGGGGTTGGCTGGCAGCCCTGAAGACTGTAATGCCCTTTTATCCAAAGAACAAGTCCAGTGCAGGCAGCAATATGGCAATATTTCTCATATTGCACAATGCTCTCTCCTTTCTACTCCATAAGCCTCAACCCTGAGCTGGAGAAGCCATCTTTAGAATCATAAAATCATAAAGTATCAGGGTTGGAAGGGAGCTCAGGAGGTCATCTAGTCCAACCCCCTGCTCAAAGCAGGACCAATCCCCAACTAAATCATTCCAGCCAGGGCTTTGTCAAGCCTAACCTTAAAAACCTCTAAGGAAGGAGATTCCACCACCTCCCTAGGTAACCCATTCCAGTGCTTCACCACCCTCCTAGTGAAAAAGTTTTTCCTAATATCCAAGAAGTCAGAGGATTCGCTCTTCATGGTCCATTCAATCCTGAGTGGTGGTGGTTTCTATGATGTGGACAGAACTCTGTTGATGGAATTAAGGTGGGTTTACATCTATCAAATATCTGTGTTTTCTAAACGGGGCCAAACTAGCAGAAAACTAACAAACTCCTTCATTAGAACATTGTGATAGAGTACTAGAAAATATGACACAAGGACAATCTTCTGATGGTCTGGAATGGACTTAATGTCTTAGTTATTTTTCCTCTATGACTTCTATGATTATGATTTAGCAGCATGAGTCTTATTGTCTAAACCCTGTTCAGCTCTTTGGAAATGTCTGGATGCTCACCTTATCATAGGCCAAACTGGTGGGCAATTGTTTCCTGTTACAACAAAATGCATCTATTTAAGGGATTCTGATTTATCTTCTTGATCTCTACCATAATGGGCTGACATTTTGCCAACCCATTGTCCTGCACTTTGAAACAGATGGTGTGGGCCCAAGAAAATGATCACATTCATATAACAACCCTATTTGTTAATGTCAACCTTCCTATTATAGATGCATTTTTCAGGTCTCTGTCTCAGTTCACTGTCCTTTCTACATTGCAGTTTAGTCATAGACAAAGGACTCTTCCCTCAGAGCTGGGCATAGAAGTGACCTCTTGAGGAGTCCATGACTGCATAGAAGTCATTGTTTGGTACTGCAGGCACAGCATGCTGAAGAATCAGAGAGGCCAGTGCAGAACAGGGAAGAAAATTGGCGGCATGTGACCTCTAGAAGAAGGAAGAGGAGAACCCATGTATCTCCAATGCAGATAGAGGTAAGAAACCATTTTCAGGCTCTCTGTACAGGTATTACGGTGTAGAATATTTGGAAGAGTCATCTGAGGGAAGGGATCAGGAGACCCATCGACCAGAAGGCATGGGATGCATTGTTCTAGGGATGGAGGTTCCATGACCACCACTCCCAAGAGGAGGAGAAGGGTGGTGGTGGTCGTGGACTCTCTCCTAAGGGGGATGGAGTCATCCATCTGCTGTCCAGACCAGGAGACTCAGGAAATGTGCTGCTTTCCTTGAGCTAGAATTCAGGATGTGATGGAGTCTCTGCTGAGACTAATCAAGCCTCGGACCTCTACCCCTTCCTACTTCTCCAAGTGGACACCAATGATACTGCCAAGAATGACCTTGAGCAGGTCACTGCAGACTACGTGGCTTTGGGAAGAAGGATAAAGGAATCTGAGGCACAAGTCATGTTCTTGTCCATCCTCCCTGTTGAAGGAAAAGGCTCAGGTAGGGACCATTGAATTGTGGAAGTAAATGCGTGGTTAAACATTTGGTGTCAGAGAGGGGGGTTTGGATTCTTTGACCATGGGATGTTGTTCCAGGAAGAAGGATTTCTAGGAAGAGATGGGATTCACCTAACTAAGAAAGGGAAGGGTATCTTTGAAGGCCGGTTTGCTAACCTAGTGAGGAGGGCTTTAAACTACGTTTGCCAGGGGATGGTGACCTAAGCCCAGAGGTAAGTGGGATACCGGGAGTAAACACAAGGAGGAGGGTGCAACAGGGAAGGCCTCTTAATTCATACTGAGAAAGTAGGGCAATCGGCTAGTTATCTTAGGTGCCTGTACAGGAACGCAAGATGCCTGGGAAGGACGAAGAATTGGAAGTCCTGGCACAGTCAAGGAACTATGATGTGATTGGAATAACAGAGATTTGGTGGTGTAACTCACTTGACTGGAGCACTGTCATGGATTGGTATAAACTGTTCAGGAAGGACAGGCGAGGGAGAAAAGGTGGAGGAGTTGTACTGTATGTAAGAGACCAGTATGATTGCTCAGAGCTCAAGTATGAAAATGGAAAAAAGCCTGTTGAGAGTCTTTGGGTTAAGTTTAGAAGCGAGAGCAACATGGGTGATGTCATGGTGGGCATCTGCTATAGACCACCAGACCAGGAGGATGAGGTAGTTGAGGCTTTCTTCGGACAACTAACAGAAGTTTCCAGATCACAGGCCCTGATTCTCATGAGGGACTTCAATCACTCTGATATTTGCTGGGAGAGCAATACAGTAGTGCACAGACAGTCCAGGAAGTTTTTTGAGAGTGTTGGGGACAACTTCCTAGTGCAAGTGTTGGAGGAACCAACTAGGGGACATGCTCCTCTTGATCTGCTGCTCACAAACAGGGAAGAATTGGTAGGGGTAGTAGAAGTGGGTAGGAACCTGGGCAGCAGTGACCATGAAATGGTCGAGTTCAGGATCCTGACAAAAGGAAGAAAGGAGAGCAGCTGAATACAGACCCTAGACTTCAGAAAAGCAGACTTTGAGGGGGAAAGGAATCCAGAAGAGCTGGCTGTATTTTAAAGAAGCCTTATTGAGGGCATAGGAACAAACCATCCCAATGTGCAGAAAGAATAGTTAATATGGCAGGCGACCAGCTTGGCTTAACAGTGAAATCTTCGGTGAGTTTAAACACAAAAAGGAAGCTTACAAGAAGTGGAAACTTGGACAGATGACTAGGGAGGAGTATAAAAATTTGCTCGAGCATGCAGGGGTGTAATCAGGAAGGCCAAAGCACAATTGGAGTTGCAGCTAGCAAGGGATGTGAAGGGTAACAAGAAGGGTTTCTACAATTATGTTAGTAACAAGAAGAAGGTCAGGGAAAGTGTGGGACCATTACTGAATGTGGGAGGCAACCTAGTGACACATGATGTGGAAAAAGCTGAAGTACTCAATGCTTTTTTTTCGCCTTGGTCTTCACAGACCAGGTCAGCTCCCAGATTGCTCCCAGACTCCTTTCTGGTGCGTTGCTCCTCTTACCTTCATACAGCTTCCGTAGTAAGCTAGATAGGTTTCCATCTAGATTTTTAGAAGGATACTTCTCACAGTGGTATCTGAACTAGACTCTTGGGATAAGACTCTGCTAACACAATGAGGACAAAGTTCTGTGTCTTTCCTTTTCAAATTCATAAAATAATCCTGGTAATGAATATAATAGTTACACTCTCAAGAACTCATATTTTAGCTTTGTAGCTATTCCTGCCTAAACTAAGTTAAATTAAAGGTCAAAAGTGCTGCTAAGAATTATGATCTCAAAGAAAAGTGTTACTCTTTCTGGGAGAGCTGGTGAATGGGATAGTATATCCTCTTAAGTCACACTTTTGTTGTATAAGAAGCAATGAAAGACAGCTAGCTTAATTGTTAAAGTACATGTCTTCTAAAATGATATACGGTATTCATTAGAACAGGTTGAAATGCTAAATTGCCATTCCATGAGAAACTCTGATGTTTCAAAACACCTTTGGGTTCTGAATTGGAATGAACAGAAAACATTTTTTGAACTATTCAACACAACAAATGTAAAAAAAAAATTATTTGCTCCAATCAAAATACATTGTTTAGATAAAATCATAGAATATCAGGGTTGGGAGGGACCTCAGGAGGTCATCTAGTCCAACCCCCTGCTCAAAGCAGGACAAATGAAAATATTTCATTCTGCTTTCAACTTTTTACGTGATAGATTATAAAATTTTAAATGTATAAACACAAAGTAGTTTTGAAATTAAAAATTGAAACATTCTGTTCCCATATGGCCAGAAATGGAACATTTCAACTTTATCAAAATGTTTTCAATTTTTTTCCTAAATGAAAATGGACACATTTCTGCAGAATGTTTCTATTTTGACATAACAATATTTTCTGACAGAAAAATGTCCCATCAGAAAATTTTTGATCAGCTGTAGTATTTATTGAATGAAAGATTCTAGAGAAAATTCTCTGCTGCTGTAAATGGGTGAAACTCCATTGACTTTGATGAAGTTTAATTCATTGATACCGGCAAAGAATTTTCCTCTTAACTACTATCTGTCCTGAAAATTCTTGATGCTAACCTCTGTTACACCAAGATATTTACTCTGCAACAGGTCTAATTCTTTTTCAAATAGATGTTCAGTCTCCTACAACTGAGGATAGCTCTTTTTAGGTCTAGACAGAATGGGCCAAATTTGTTCCTGCTGCCACTCCATTGAGTTCAACAAATTTACACCTGGGATGAATTTCACCCAGTGATTTTAATCAAAGAATCAAAAAATTTCAAAGCTTAGATGTGAGCAAGACAGACGACTGACCAAGACAAGACCAGGAATCAGTTGCATTATCTAAATGTCATGCCTTGCTGAAATGTATAAAGACAGGCAAAAACTAATAATAATATACAATGAAATAAAAATTTGCCCTTGAAGATTTAAGAGTATGCTGCTCCCATGGAGCATATTAAGCTTTGCATATAAACCAGTTATATTCAAACTACCCATGGAGTATCAAGGGCAAAAGGATGCTGATGTGAAACAGATAACAAAATGGACCATCTTTGTCATTTAAAGCAAAATATTTAAACTGAAGTCTAATATATCTGATGATCATAAAGTTTCTGGCTTGATTTCAGTATGTACAAACAAGGTGGAAAGTAAAATGTTTGCCATTTATTTTGTTCAGAACAACCTTACTTGTTACCTTAAACAATTACCTTAAAAAAACAAAACCAACCTTTCCTCTTCTCCCCCCCAAAAAGAGTAAAATTTACTTGAAAGTATTTAAATAAAAAACCCACAAACACAAACAAAAACACCCTGAAAACTCTGATTAAAAAGGCATAATCTTTTCCTGTGCCCTTTGTTTGATGCTAGGCATTCTACAGGGAAGGTGGAAAATATGCAACGTATGTTTAGCTTTTAAGATTTAAATGCTGAGCCCTACATTCAAGGGAAATCCAGTGCATTCCAAACAAATCAGAGTATGTTGTTTTCTTGCTGGTTATTTTCAAGGGTAAACAATTAGGATTTGACTTGTGTAAACATTTTGTCCTGAAAAAGGCTTGAAAGAATTAGAAATATCTTTTTGTGTTATTTTATTTCATTAAAGAACAAGAAACTTTTTCTCTGACTACAATGCCAGTTTCCCAAAGCGAATAGATTTTGGACACACACACACACACACACAAACACACACACACACACGCACACTGAATACAGAGCATTCACACACACACACCATGAATACAGAGCATGAATGTGAAAAGAAATGGTCACTGAGGATGAAGAAGATTAACTCTTTTAAGCTCTTAAGTAACTTCAAACTTGCAAGAAACTCTCTACCAAGGGTGGGTCTGGCTCTAGGGTTTTTTGAGTTGCAACTTTAATTAAATTAGATTTAATTTAATAAGTTAAAATTTGTCTTCTTGGGCTAGCCTCATGATTCATGCACATCTTGTTTTTGGCACAGGCCCACAAAGCATACAAAGTTCCTCTAGCATACTCCAGTACAATACAAACAACAAAATGCAAGCAAGGTGCTCCATCTAAAACAGGGATCGGCAACCTTTGGCACGCAGCCCATCAGGGAAATTCACTGGCGGGCCGGGACGGTTTGTTTACCTGCAGCATCCACAGGTTTGGCCGATCGCAGCTCCCACTAGCCGCAGTTCGCTGTTCCAGGCCAATGGGGGCTGTGGGAAGCGGCGCGGGCTGAGGGATGTGCTGGCCGCCGCTTCCTGCAGCCCCCATTGGCCTGGAACGGCGAACCGTGGCCAGTGGGAGCTGCGATCGGCCGAATCTGTGGACGCTGCAGGTAAACAAACCGTCCCGGCCCGCCAGTGAATTTCCCTGACGGACCGTGTGCCAAAGGATGCCGATCCCTGATGTAAAATATCAGGCAACAAGCAGCCTCAGCCCTGGTCTGCACTACAAACTTATGTTAGTATAACTATGTGGATTTTCCACACGCCTGAGAGACATAATTATACTGACAGAACTCCCCACGTAGACAGCGCTATGTCAAGGGGAGGGCTTCTCCCATTGACATGGCTACCACCTCTCGGGGAGGGGGAGTAAATACATTGACGGGAGAAGCTCTTTCGTTAGCGTAGATCGTGTCTTCATTAAGAGCCACAGCGGTGCAGCTGTGCTGCCGCAGTGCTGTAAGTGTAGACAAGGCCTCACTGTCAGTTTACTGAACAAAGACAAAACATATTAAACCAAGGGATTGAAAGTAACTAAAAACTAAGACCCAATCCTGCTTAACTGCACGTAGGGGAATAATCCCACTGGGTTCCACTGCAGCAGTATGGTACAGGGAGGTAGGTGGGCTCTCTGGTAACCAGGTTCGAGCCATTTAGAGATGTAGAGGTTAACTGCAAAGCCTTCCAGCACAGATACAAGGGCACGGGTGTCATATATTCTCAGTGTGAGACTCCATTTCACTCACAGCTCTCTTGCTGTCTCGCGGTGCAGCCACATGGAGAGCACATTTGTAGGTGTGCTTATGCCTTCATGTAGTGCTCTAGGGCCCCATATTCACGATAACGAACACCTCCTGTGAGGTGATGAGCGCCTCCTCAACCCTCTGAACTCTCAGTGCTTTGCAGAAGGTGCCTGGCACCTTGTAGGATCAGGCTTATAATGGGGGCTAAATTGTAGAACCTGGACACAGCTCTACAGTGGGCCGTCCCACAACTGCCGGGGAATACACATCCTCCAGCACACGTAAAGATGGCGCCTCACATACATGATTCTGTGGCTAGCCAGTTCTATCTCTGCACTGGCACAAGAACGGGTTTTGCCTCCCCTAGTCAGAGGATGCCAGGGGCCACTGACATAAGCTTGGTTAGCACTGACAACTCCTCAAATTTGTGTCCCTGTTGCAATAACCCCTATGGGCCACTATGGGGGGACAGAAGAATTGGTGTGAAATTCCATCCTAACCATGCCTCCTCTTACTCCATCTGCTTTGACCCAGTCTGCCTCCAGCCTGTGGTATTGGGGGGTCTGTGCCTTTAAGGGCTGAGCTTCCCAGACCAAGAGTCTGTGAAGCTCTTGTTGTTATGCATGCCCAGTTGGGATTAGACACAGAATAAAACAGATCTCTTGTAAACTCCTTAGCATTTAGTGCCACTGAACACTGCACACCCTGCTCCTTCCTTTGCACACTTGAGGCAGGCATAATCTGGCCCTTTTGGAGATTCAGTACGTAAGAAAGGAAGCAATTTTACTTGCTTGGGAGGAGTTTTCACAGAAAACCAGGACATAAACAAGCTGCCCATTCAGAAATCAAGGAAACCCTTGCAGACCCTTGCAGGACTAATGAATTGCCTCCCATATTCTGCACCAGCATCCTTCATATATTGGTGCAAGCAGCATGTTAACATGAACTAGCACAAGATACTGTAATGAGAGAACATTGGAGACTGACTAACAAGTTCTGTACTTGCTATTCAACAGAAAACAACAGCCAGCTGGTCCAATCTGAAATTCTCCCTCAGAAAAAACCGCCCATGAAAATGCATGGAACACATTCCATCCTGGATTACACCTTATTGACATCAGTAGTATTGCAGAGGGACGGAAGAACTGGAGTAAAGATGTAGGGATTGGGTTCCAGTGTCCGATGTCTAGCAAAACTGGAATACGTTGGATTTGTCACAGCCTTGCTATCAATTATTGTACACGTTTCTTGTGGCTGGGGCTGGAAGACTATTATGTAACCTACGTGGTTTTGAAGGACTTTAACAACAGAGCTGATCGGAA
This sequence comes from Chelonia mydas, assembly GCF_015237465.2. NCBI lineage: Eukaryota > Metazoa > Chordata > Testudines > Cheloniidae > Chelonia > Chelonia mydas. The sequence continues at coordinate 17,417,811 of NC_057853.1, read as the reverse complement.
AATGTTGAAGACCATGAAACTGACAGAAAAAGAGAAACAAAACTTGTGTATTTTTTTCCTTCTGTTTTCTCCCCAGCTGTGCTTCCTAAGGAAGGTTTGTGCCAAAAGTGAATGGTCTGAACTGTCTGCAATTCAGTCTCATCTGTGGTGAGTTTGCTTCACGTATACTGCGATTGGCACCAGACTAAGAACAGTAAGGAAATGCGGCAGCACTCCAGGTTGTTCCCTCCTGGGGTCGCTGCTATTAATTGGACAGACAAGTGTGTGTTCTGATGTTGGCCCCGGTGGAGTAATAAGCAAGCAGCGCATGGGAGAAGCCAGCATATTATGCAGCTCATTCTTGAAAGTACACTGAAGGCTTGTTTTGCTGGTACGCCGTCTTAATATTGCTCTTGTTCTTTAAGATCCACGGAGATTCATATACTAAGACGGGTTTGCACTGTTGTAGCCGTGTCAGTCCTAGGGTATGAGAGAGAGAAGGTGGATGAGGTAATATCTTTTTGTCACCCACCTTGTCTCTCTCATATCCTGGGACCAACACAACTACAACAACATGGCAAACAACAAGGTGAGATATTGAATTTTGCCACCTGAAATGGAAACTCCACAATATGAAGGTGAAGGAAGCCCAAAGTAACAGCGACATCTACTTTCTGAGCAAATGCAAGAAACGATTAGAAGATGGCCCAATATAAGATATTACTTCACCTACCTTGTCTCTCTCTCCTGTCACAAGACAGTCATACATTGAAAGCATAATATGCCCTGTTAGTATATACAGTGGTGGATTAGCCACTGGGTCTACGGGGCCCCGGAGCCCTGGTCAGGTGGGGAAAGCCCCCATGCCGCGACCCCGTGTCCAGGCAGCAGCACCCACCCCCCATCCCTGGCAGCAGCCAGAGGCGGCGTGGGAAGCCCCAGAGCCCTGGACTCTGTCCCCTACAGCAGCCGGGGGGCAGCAGGGGAAGCCCCAGCATTGGGACCCTCACTGTGGTCCTGGGACTGGAGGAGCTCTTTCTCCCCACTGCGGCCTGGGGCTGCGGTGGTGGGACAAAGCTCTGGTCTTGGGGCTACAGTAGGGAAGCAGAAAGTGGGGAGACTCTGAGTAGAACAGGGGCAGGGCCCCGGGGAAGGGGAGAAAGGTGTGGGGCCGTGGGCGGGATCACATGTGGAGGGGGCGTAATAGGGGCAGGACCACAGGTGGAAGGGGTGAGAAGGGGCCCCTCACTTGCTCTGGCCCAGGGCCCCAGGAAACCTTAATCCACCTCGGAGTATATGTTATTTGGTCTCAACGGAAAAGGGGTAGAAAGTCAAAAGTGGGTCACTTTAATTGTCATAATTAATATTTGTTGTTTTTATTAAGGTTTGGAGGCATTTGACTTCAGGCACCCAAATAATAAATAATGATGATAGAAAATAAGTAATTCCATAGAATTCACACATCCTCTGCTGGTGTAAATTAGTGCAGACCCATTGACTTCAATGGAGCTACATCAATTTACACTAGCAGATACTATGGCCTAGTGACTTTAAAAAGTCTCATGGACTTTGTCTCTTTCTACTACCCTGTCCAGCATCTGCTACTCTAGCACTGGCTTTCTCTCTCTTTCTCCCCCAATATCACCATTGGAGATAATCCCTGATTGTCCTAAAGTACGAAGGGACCATGAGAAAATTGTTTCTGAATGTATGTGGGGGTGGTGGATGGGACAGGAAAAATGATCACATAATTGGAAGCTGCAGTTGTGTTATGCGCCTCAGTTCCACAAGGCTGAAGCAAAGATCTGCAGGAATGGAGAAGAATTTAGTTTTCACCCAGAGTTTAAAACCCCACAGGTCTGATGTGTGAAGCTTCCCTTCTCTTAAGAACTGTACAGGAGGTGAGTGCAGCACTAAGGAATCTAACCAACTTTCTGTTAACCTGGAATTTCAGTTCTGCAGCTTGGAAAATCATGTGTTAACTGCATTTATTTCATCTGGAACAGCTCTCTCAAATCCTCCTGCCTCATCAGCTCTCCACCTTCTCCAAACCTTCCTTGCCCCACCTCTTACTTTTTCTCTCATTGATCTAAAAGACACAACATGACTTCTATTTAAGCCAATGGGGGTGGAGGGAATTCAAGTTTGGTTGAATTAAGTCGTTAGTTACAATTTAATGCCCTGAGCCTGCAAATACTTACCCATGTGTGACACTTTATCATGCTATTTATTGATTTCAATAGGACTTCTCAAGGTAGTAAAGTTAAGCATGTACACAAGCGTTGAAGAATCAGGGCCTAATGGTGTATAGCACTTACAATATAGTTTGTATGAAAGATGCTAAAGAAAGAGAGGTTGTGTTGTAAGTGCATTGTGTTATATAAGAGGCCTCACTATTTGCTCAAAATCTTCTCCCATTACTATGTTATTACTAGACAGATTTTGCTTTTCCAGGGGACAGCTCTATATAACATCCGGATACAGAAGTGGCATTCTGTATGACAGGGGTAGGCAACCTATGGCACATGTGCCAAAGGTGGCATCCGAGCTGATTTTCAGTGGCACTCACGCTGCCCGGGTCCTGGCCACCGGTCTGGGAGACTCTGTATTTTAATTTAATTTTAAATTAAGCTTCTTAACATTTTAAAAACCTTATTTACTTTACATACAACAATAGTTTAGTTATATATTATAGACTTATAGAAAGAGACCTTCTAAAAACATTAAAATGTATTACTGGCAGGCAAAACCTTAAATTACAGTGAATAAATGAAGACTTGGCACACCACTTCCGAAAGGTTGCCGACCCCTGCTGTGTGATAACATGTCATGGAATCACCTGGGCACCATTTATAATATTTAGACTTCATTTATATATGATCAGTATTTTGCAGTTTAAATAAACATCACGGTAGTTCACTGATACTTGTAAAACCACAAGGCACTGTTTAGATTTCATCAGGCTCTTTGTTAAGCAATGCAGCTGTGCATAAGCTTAGGCCCTAACACTGGCACTCTTTATGTAGGCAAAGTACCCATTAAAGTCAATGAAAGTTTTGTCTGATTGCCTGCAGAAGGACTGTAGGGCTGAGTCCTTGATTATGAACTGTTGGGAAAAAAATCAATAATACAACTGACCAACCAAGATATTTACACAAGCAATATTGTAACTCTTTTTCCTCTAAAAGGTAAAGAATGATTTTGCAGTTCAGGAGAGAGAGATTGTGGCACATTCATGAGGATATTATTGGTCCTGAGACATTGTTAACATTCATTAAGAAGAAATATGAGGCCACCAACTGTTGACCTTTGCAATTTAGTGCCTTTTCCCTTGTACCTTGGGGACAAAAACTAACTAAGACATAGGTCTATTTGTCACACTTACTGCTACATGAAATCAAGATTAACTCATATTTTTGTTTGCCCTGAGGTCAGAAGCCTGGATTTAAGCTAGTAAAAAGGCAGTTTTCCTCAGTGTATTAGAGCTGCCGTGGATTAAAGATAGAGTGAAGACGTTTGGATTCAGATTCAAGTGAAGACATTTCCAGAGTTCAGGAATTTTCAGATTCAGAGTCCTGGTTTGGGCATGGAGAGATGGGCATGAGCCAGGATCTGGATTCAAATCAGACCCCGGTAGAGTTAAAGCAACTAAAGATTTTTTCCAATATCTATAGGCCAAACCCCAATACGCTTACTCCATAAGAAGTCCTGTTGACTTCAGTAGGACCACTTGGGAGTAAGTTGCTAGTCAACATGACTAATAACAACACAATCTGTCCCTCAGTAAAATGTTTACTTTCAGTAGTACTGATTCCAGTTTTCATTGAATTTTTCTGCACAGTCACAATTAAATTACCCTATATTTAAACTAAATCTAAAACCTACTTTTTTGGCTGAATGTTCAAACATGCACACTTTTATACATGCACATGCTTGTCTTCTGCCATCACTTTAATCCTGTGGCAGACGAAATATTATAAACAAACAAAATGTTAGCATACATTTTGCAGCCACTTTGGTTTGACGGATCTATTTTATTTGGTTTTGCCCCTCCCTCACTTCCAAAAACCAGCTTGTCTCTGATATCTACATATCATTTGACTGTTCTCTTTATTTATGTCTCCTTTAGTATCTGTTGTAGATTCTTTCTTGTGACTAATGATAGGTCTAATCCCCAAAACTCAGATCTGCATCTAGATTTTGGATGCTTAAGCATTCAATAGATTTCAGAGCTGGGGAGTTGATTGGGCTCATTTTAAGAAGAGGTTCTATTTGCATTTGTTTATAAAGCAATATCTCTAACCTAAACCTAGGCACAGGGTAGCACCATAAGGTGACAGAAGACCATACTTTTAGAAAGAAAAAGAATATTTAAAAAATACTAAAGTTAAGTTCTTGTAAAGATTTTTTTCAAAGTGGTATTGTTATTTATTAAGCCAGGATGAAGACAGCAGTTGAATGTGTGGTATTCATAGTTCTCAAATTATCTATGGTACATCAGCAAGACAGACAAACTATATAGCTGATATGCCAAAAAAAGAAGACTTCTAATAATAATTTTTTGTGCAAATGAAAGAAAATGCACAACTTTGCTTGCAGGCATGCTTAAATTAAAATCAAAAGTCTAGCGTTTATGTTAGTCAAGCTAACCCGCCCTAGTTTGGACACTTAAACTCTATCATTTTTTGCTGTTGGCGCCCACCAGAGAGATGTGGTTTTGAGTTGCAGGGTGTGGAAGTAACCATGGAAAAAGCATTTCTGTGGAACAGTGCTGCTTTATGTCCCCTGTGGACCAACTTGTATAGCAGCCATCTGTCTTCTGGTTTCTGTGTTTGGAGTAAACATTGGTAGATAAAACAGCTGAGGAACAAAACAGCTGAGGAACAAAAAGTTTAATTTTGATTTGTGTGCATATTTTAGGGCAGCAGGAAATTTATTTTAGCGTACCTCTACACTACAACTCACCGCCCTGCCCGCCCTGTGCCAGCAAGTCTCAGAGCCCAGGTCAGCTGACTCGGACTTGCACTACAGGGTAAAATTAGCAGTGTAGACAAACCCACTGGGGCTGGAGTCTGGGCTCTGACTCCCTCCCCCATTGCTGGGTTTCAGAGCCCGGGCTTTAGCCAAAGTGGGAATGTCTACACTGCTTTAGCCTTGTCGTGCTAGCCCTGCAAGCCCAAGACAGTTGACTCAGACTCCGAGACTTGCTGCTGTGGTTGTTTTTTTGTTTTATTTTTTTGCAGTGTAGATGTACCCTTAGTTATTTTAATGGAAGATACAATTCCAGCATTATGTCAGACACATTAAGTGATCCATGAGGTATATCAAGTTCTTGAACACTGTCTAGTTTAACTGAAATAAATCACTAACCACTGTATGGCAGTCTAGTTGTTTTACCTGTAGTACTAGGCTAGAAAAAGTAGCATGGAACTACCCCTCCAGTTTATAAAATAGAAGATACAAGGTTTCCTTTACTTATCCACCAAAGTCATTGACTGCACTGCCAATTAGCACTAAAGCTAGATTACCAGCTGCACAAATTTATCCAAAAATGACCAGCAAAGATTTGGGAACCTAACACTCAATCCGAAAGTTTTTGCAGTACGTCAGAAAAGTAACACGTTGGGCACACGGCCATTTTCAAAAGGATGTTCCTGAACTCAGCTGTTTTCTGGGACGTGGCCACACCCGAAGTGCATATACACTTCAGTGCTTGGTGCAGTTGGTCTGAGTGACTTCAAGAGGAGTTGGATCAGGGACTAAATAATGAAACAATTAGTTTAGGCCTATAACTTATGGAGTATCCCATTCAGCCTCCAACACGCCATGTACCCATATATGCAGGATACAAGGCCTGTGTGTGTTCAGGGCCATAGCTATTTCCTCAATGGGTGTTTGCTCAGTGGTAGTGGATATGCCCTGTTCCAGGGGAAAATACAAGATGTATTTTGTGCATTACATATAGTCATTGACTGTCCTGTTCTGCAGACCTTACCCATCCAAGACTCCTATCAATGTCAATGGATGCATCTTGTGCCAAAGGAATGCACCATCAGAGTCTTGCTGACAACAAGGGATTCAGTCCTGTACTGGGATACATAGGGTTGTGCATTGTTTATTCCTGGAATAGTCTCTCATTTGAAAAACAGTACTTCATTCCAAATGCAGCTCAGGTCCTCATCTCAATGTATATTCCCCACAAGAAAAGCATGAAGTTCCCAAGATTTCCATATTTCAAACCGTTGGCCATGATCCCACTTTATAGCTCAACATTTAGTGAGAACTCCTTGTTTTCTGTGGATGGATAGATCTCTCGATATGCACCTAAGATGGCATTTCTTTCTTTACAAAATATTGTTGTATTATGAGCTCATATCTAATTTATCATAAACTCTAATCCGTTCATGTTGGTCTTTTCCTGCATCAGTGAATAAAAAGACCTGTAAATAAATTGCTGCTTTTCAAACCACACTTTCCCATTGTATATCTTTCCTTCCTTTTTTCATCTTTCTAGCATTCCTCCCATTTATGGTCCAGGATGACAAGTTAAGAAGTTGGGTTACATTGTCATGTGAAATCTGAACAAATATATTTATAGGGTTTTTGTGTGACTGAAATTCTATGAAGTATCCTTTCAATATATCAGGTCTCTGAGGTACGTCATTAATCAAAGTTCAACGTAATAAATCACTCCTTGTAAAACCATCTGTAAAAATCTTTCCCACTATGCTGCTGCTGATTAAAAAAATAAACACAGTTTGTCTCTTTAACGCCCCTTCTGTTTTAATTACCAAACCTGTATGTCTGACTGAGATCAGATTTTCTAAAACAGTTGATTCTTCTCCCTGTGCAATGAATTTCTCCCTTTCAGATAAAGCTTCAGCATAAAGAATTGATTGTCATTCTGGTCCAAAATGGCAAAAGAAAAGGGCTTTCCATTTCCTCCCTTGATTACTGCAGTTTTTCAAGTTCTTTAATTTTTCTACCTCAGAGCTGAGGTCTGGAGGCCACCACATTGCTGAAAAAATCCTTTGGAAGAAGCATTTATTCAGTGCTTTCCTTTGAAAGAAGTTACACAGAACTTATCTGTGCCCTGAGTTTAACAAAAAGACTAAGAAGACAATAAAATATAACTATAAACAAAGTAGTTATTTATTAATAGTTTAGTGTAAATGTGAAAAGAGTCTGTACTACGAGAGTGATCCGAAATAACCCTCTACCAGATTTAATGGTGAACATAAGCTGATTGGAACCAGAGAATTCCCCCAGGATCAATGGATGAAAGAGACCTCCTGTGCTGGCTCAGCACTACCTCCTGTAGACAGAGGTGGGGGAAAGTGAATATTCACCGACGTACCATCCCTGGGATCTTGTGGAGGGTTCTCTCTGGCTTCAGAATTTGCTGGGTCTGTTTTGTTCCATGGAGAATGAGAATAAAATTTGAAGAAAACTCTATAATGAAAACCTTGTGGCAGTTTCCTCCCCTAAGCTTCCTCTTGCTGGCACAGGAGTCAAAGCCAAGAAAAAGAGGAATGTCTAAAGTGCTGCTCTAAACTATTCCAGGGCCTGGGATGACATAGAACTGGCCACAGGAGCGACACAGTTGCAAATGGCTTCTTTGCACCACTCCTCTATCTCTAAAAATTAATCAGGTGTTGTAGTCTTCATCAGTAGATAATCCATAGGACTGTAAACATTCTATAGCATTTGCTACCTTCAAAGACAGACAGACTTGCATATGCATTCATACCAAGTGCAGTTAAAAAAGTTAATACACTATCATACAGAGCTACATAGGTAAGACAGGCAATCAGGGATAGACAGTATCAAAAACCGCAGAGAGAATTTTCTGAATGGCAAAAAACAAAACAGCCCACCAAACACCATCCATATGAGAGGAAAGCACAGAATTCACGATCCAAGGGAAACGGACATTAAGGCAGCTTTAAGCCACCCTTGTGGCTTCCCAATCCTGAGCTATTCTGCAGACTGAAGAGGCCCCAGCACTACCTAAAGGCAGCGATGAAGGCCTAAGAAACACAGCCTCCCTGAGCTGTCCAATAGGCCACCACACAGCATGCTATTGCCTCATCCCAAGATGCCCTCCTGCCATCCAGCTCCTCCCACCTACTCCAGATGTTTGAGGGAGTCCTCAGAAGGCAGCCTTACAGCTAGCATCCATAGTGCCTGTGTCAAGGGAATCTTCCCCACAGCCAGACTGGGACTTTTAGGGACCCTTATGCAGCTCCAACCCTTTTACATGGGGGGAAAAGGGGTCTGAGCAGGGGCGAGGATCCATCCCTCCATGCTTCTTGTGCACTGAAGGCTTACAGAGGGAAATGTGATGATAGAATCCATGTGACAGTTCAAGTCCTTTGAAAAAGCAACTTGGGATGAAAGACAAAAACAAAGGGCTACCACAATAAGTTAAGATACGGACACTGCAAGGGAAGGCCCAACCAGTTTTGATGAAGCAAGAACCAAACCAAACCTTCATCTTGAAAGATGAACTAAAACCAACTCTATATCCCTTCTGGAGGCTCAAGCAGCTCAAATACCCTTTTTTATTTTATTTTTGTAAACAAATTATTTTCCATTTTCAAGGGCGACTTGAGTTTTGGCAAGAGCAGGTCAATTAGTGACAAAAGGTATTCACAAGTAATTTGACATTCGATGGGAAACGAATTGTGAAAAACTTATTTGATAAATATCAGTCAACCATCTGTAGAGCTGAGCGACTAATGAAACAAAGATGTCTAATATTTTATTTGTTATTATTTCAGCAGCTCTGCTGGTTACAGGTGCCATTGTGTATGGAAATACTGATGTTCTGCAACAATTTCAAAACATCTTCTCACAAAGTTTCTTGCCCAGTTATGTAGATTATGCTGTTAGATGTTAGATTAATGACTAGACAGTGGGAATCCTGTGTTTACTGTACCAAAAACGTTCCCTCCCTAGTTACCTGAACCTTCCTGTTTTTCCTCCAGCTGTTGTCTTATCATATGTTTAGCCTGCAAGCTCTTTGGGAAAGGACTATATTTTTATGATGTCAGTACAGTGTCTAACACAATGGAATCCTGACCGCTGATTGGGGTCTCCATGCCCTACTGTAATACAAAATACTAATATCAGATAAGCACCCTAAACTTCTTTTGCTTCTCCATGCATTAATTCAGGCAAAACCTTACTAATGATATAGGGCCCAATTCAGACCTTCTCTGAAGTCAGTGAAGTTCCACATACTTCCATCAGGTAGGAATTTGGCTCACTGACTCTTTAGGGAAAAAAGATTCTCCCCATTCACTTGCTTTCCCCGCCAACCCAGGAAAAGATACTAGCCTCTTAATCTTGATGTTATTGTGGCATTAAGTATTTTGGCTTATTTATCCTTAGATTTTCTCTGGCTATATTTTATATGTCCACTTCTAAGCCACTGGAAGGATTCCATTGCAAATGAAAATGAATTATGTATTAAACCCCCCCCACACACAGAATCAGTAATTTCATTCAGAGTAGTCAATTAAAGGTCACTTGTTATTGATTTTAGGATTCTTTAACTACCTAATTGCCCAGATCTTGTAATGTCACCAGAAAAGAAAAATTACCGTGACAGGTTTTCCTTGTGTTTGAAAAATGGCCTTTCATTTCTGAGTAAATTCTCTTCTGCAAAAAGACAAGCTGGTGCCTCCCAGTTAAATAGCTTTTGAATCCTGTTCTGCTAAAAGGGTGCCTTTTCCAGGCTTGTCAGTTGAAGGAAATTTATTCAGGTGGTCTCGGGGGAAGACCTTGGCAGTATATCAATAGGTCTCTTTTATAAGGAGACCTTTACTCACTGAGCTGTAACTTGGTCTAAGCCTGCTATGGCTTAAGTTAAAATACACACAAAATGTCTGTATTTAAAGCCCTCCATGCTTCAGCTCTGATTGTGAGTCTCCCAAGGAATTTATTAGCCCAATAAATAAAACAGCTGGTCCAACAATAATACATTTGTACATCGGTTGTTTTTTATTTTGATGTGACGTGGCAGAGATAAATATTCTAATAGCAATCTCTACAAACCCTAGTGGTGCATATTTAAAGCTACCTGGGTGTAATGAACAAGTTGTACCTTGCAAACAGAAACACCATGTGCATTTGGAATAAATAGCATACTGTAGGCAATATGGATCCTGTCCTGATGGAAAGGCAAATGTAACACATACAAGTTTACTAAGTCAGGAAATGTTAAGCAGCCGATCCATAGTACATATTGCCTTAAGCAGATTAACAACTTCTATACTAGGTTTCAGAGTAGTAGCTGTGTTATCCGCAAAAAGAAAAGGAGGACTTGTGGCACCTTAGAGACTAACAAATTTATTTGAGCATAAGCTTTCGTGAACTACAGCTCACTTCATCAGATGCATGCAGTGGAAAATACAGTGGGGAGATTTTATATACACAGAGAACATGAAACAATGGGTGTTACCATACACACTGTAACCAGAGTGATCGGGTAAGGTGAGCTATTACCAGCAGGAGAGAAAAAAAAACTTTTGTAGTGATAATCAAGGTAGGCCATTTCCAGCAGTTGACAAGAACACGTGAGGAACAGTGGTGATGGTGGTGGGGGAATAAACATGGGGAAATAGTTTTACTTTGTGTAATGACACATCCACTCCCAGTCTTTATTCAAGCCTAATGTAATGGTGTCCGGTTTGCAAATTGATTCCAATTCAGCAGTCTCTCGTTGGAGTCTGTTTTTGAAGTTTTTTTGTTGAAGAATTGCAACTTTTAAGGTCTGTAATCGAGTGACCAGAGAGATTTACGTGTTCTCTGACTGCCTGACATCTGATTTGTGTCTATTTATTCTTTTACATACTCTCCAGTTTGGCCAATGTACATGGCAGAGGGGCATTGCTGGCACACGATGGCATATATCACATTGGTGGATGTGCAGGTGAACGAGCCTCTGATATGAGGCTGATGTGATTAGGCCCTATGATGGTGTCCCCTGAATAGATACGTGGACTCAGTTGGCAATGGGCTTTGTTGCAAGGATAGGATCCTGGGTTAGTGTTTTTGTTGTGTTGTGTGTGGTTGCTGGTGAGTATTTGCTTCAGGTTGGGGGGCTGTCTGTAAGCAAGGATTGGCCTGTCTCCCAAGATCTGTGAGAGTGATGGGTCGTCCTTCAGGATAGGTTGTAGATCCTTGATGATGCGCTGGAGAGGTTTTAGTTGAGGGCTGAAGGTGATGGCTAGTGGCATTCTGTTATTTTCTTTGTTGGGCCTGTCCTGTAGTAGGTAACTTCTGGGTACTCTTCTGGCTCTGTCTATCTGTTTCTTCACTTCAGCAGGTGGGTATTGTAGTTGTAAGAATGCTTGATAGAGATCCTGTAGGTGTTTGTCTCTGTCTGAGGGGTTGGAGTAAATGCGGTTGTATCGTAGAGCTTGGCTGTAGACAATGGATCGTGTGGTATGGTCTGGAATTTAGCTCAATCTTATTGCAACTCTGTGCCTAAGAGTTCAGCCATACATTTAAATGTGCATTTGTGCTTGCAGTCACTGACGGAGCTTGTGCAGTAGTAGCAAGTACATGCAAGTTAAGTGTGGAATTGTGCACACACTTCCCTGAAAACAAGTCTCCATACTCAGAGGTGTACAAATGTTGTGTTTCTATAGAGTTGTACTATGTTCTGCTCACTTACTACTATTATATTTTTTATTGTACTTACAGTTTGAGAGCAAAATATCAGAGAACAGTGATCCACTTTGGAAACAAAGAGACCTCCTTGCCTTCTCCCAAACATTCGCTCGTCTCCAGAACTCACAGCTGCTGAATAAGCCTTTTTGATATTTCTGAAAAAGCAGGGTTCATTTTTTTAAAGAAGTTTTCATTTCTGAGCATTGCTGGGGTTCCAGACGGGGCTAGAACTTGAACTGACAACACACTGCAGAAAGAGAGATATTTGCAGTATATGTTGTATGACCTGAAGCTGGAAATGCCAGAAGTCATACAAGAAAGCATGTTTTTTCCAGATATTGAACCCAGTTATGCAGACCCAAGAAGCTGGCTTTGTCATGGCTGGAAGGCTGGAGATCAGCACAGAAGGAAAAATCCCTAAGGGGAGGAGGCCCCTAAAACCCAGACATCTTTAATCCCCATTTCATCCACAGATGGAGAATGTGCGAACTTCTGAATCCATTTGTTCCCTTCTGCTCACCTTGGCAAAGAAAGGCCAAAAAGAACCAAGCTGACTTAGCATGGCAAGCTTCTAACAAGTAAAAAGCATATGAAGAATTACACTTTTCAACAGAATGGCAGGGAAAATATTTCAACTTATGCTTAAGAAAACCTAAATCAAAATAGCTTTGTTGCCTGTAAATAATCAACTGGGTTTTGAGGGAACACCACCACTTTTCTGTGCATTAGAAGCCAAATGTATCCATGGCATAAGTTCTAAAAACAGTGAAATTACAACAGGATGAATTTGGCCCTAGAAACCTCCAGTACGTAGATAACAATTTTAGAATCTCTAAATAGTTTATAAAACTGTTTTGTTTCAGTTGACATCTGGTAGTTACTGGGACAAAGAGTTATTTTTCTCTGCAACAAAGAGCTGTGGCCAATATTTTAACAGTCTTACCAAGATATTTTAAGCAGGAACATTTGGGTTTGTTTTTTCTTTTTACCTGGAAAACAGAAACTGGTTTTCATTTTTTTTTCCACATTTTTGTGTTTTGTTTCTGTTACAGGATATGTGGTTTATTTAAAGTCATAAATAAAGTATTTTTGTAAGCAGTGGAAGTCAGAGTAAAAGCAGGCCAAATTAGACAAGTACAGTACCATAAAGCTCCTGCAGGATACATGATGTCCATGTGAATGAACTTCAGAAATAGTAAAACAGAACAGAAAAACCAAAATGTAGAGATTTACTTTATTTTTGGTAGTTTTTACTGGAAAAGTAAGATTTTTTTAAAATTTACCAAGGTAATTTTAAATAGGAATAATTAACTTCGCTTTTTATAAGACAACATGTATCCACATCAACTGTATTGTAGGACAGCCCAAAAGCAATAGCTGTTTCAGGCCACTAAAAGTGAAATGTGAGTTTTCTGAAGCACAAAAGCACTTCATAACTCAAAATGAATGCGTGTTGTTTTTACAACTCTGATTTTCTCTCTCTGGGGTTTTTCAGAAAGCATTATAATAGCGTTTATACAGCGACCTAAGCCTGCCTTTGGTTCATATTTTTCTCACCTAATGTTGCTGAGATATGATTCTTTATTATTTAATGAAAAGTATCTTTCTATAATTACATTTACTTGCTTGCATATTTATACCTGCTTCTGGAAATTTCCACTACATGCATCCAACGAAGTGGGTATTCACCCACGAAAGCTTGTGCTCCAATACGTCTGTTAGTCTATAAGGTGCCACTGGACTCTTTGCTGCATTTACTTTCAAAGTTGCCTAAAAAAATTAAGACACCCGACAATTTCTATTTCTTTTGATTTTAGCACATTTCTCCTGGGTCCAAAGCAAGATGATCATTACCAAGTTACAGGGCAGATCAGTGGTTTCTTTAGGCCTGATTTTGTTACCGCAGACATAAATGGTAGACATCACATTAACTTTAATAGAGCAGGATTAGGCCTGTTATCTCATATTAGTAGTTCTATTGGTTTCAGCAAATAGGGTCAACAGGATTTAGCCTATGATGTAATAAGGGGATGCATAATAGGGCATTCTTACCTAGAACCCAGATCAGGGAGCAGCCATGCCTCAGTTTCCACCCATGGTCCACATTCCGCTTCCAGCTGGTTGGATGCTTGAGTGATTTAGTCCTCTGGCCAAACCAAAAGAATCCCCTTTTGGGGTAAAACCAAGATTCTAAACAGCCATTTACCATGCTAGACTGAGTCCTTCCTCTGGGTTTCAAGTGTGTATATGGGGGTGAGGGGAGTAATTCCTCCCACACTTTTTAAAAATGTCCCAGCCTGGGACCTCTGCAAGAAAAGCGAAAAGAATGCCTCAGCCCTCCAGCACTGCAGCTGTGCCAGATCAAACAGCTCTTCCCCTGCACTATCCCAGTTCTAAACCTTCACCAGAACACCAGCCCTTCATCCCAAAATAGCTCTTTATCCTTTGGCTACTTCCACAGCCCTCCAATAGAAACCCATAAGTATCTCCATATTTCCTCTTCCCAGGCCTCTACCCTAAACCACTGTGGAGAGACCTCCAGAAACATACTGCTGTCTCTGAGTTTCTTCCTACATAGCAGGAGGGTGCACTGTCACCTGACCCTCTCAGTCACCTGACCCCTCTAGGCCATACAGATCCCAGCTTCTCTCCTGAAAGGACTAGAATTTAGAATAGAGATAGGCTGAACTCAGACTTGCCCTTTAATGGGTAGCTCACCTTCTGACGGAGTGTTGTCCCCATGACACACTTATTTCTCTGTGAATATCCCTTAGTTTTCACCTATCTGTCTGATCTGAGAGTTGGTATTAAAGGATGTCAGGAAATTGTGAGGTTTTCAAAGTTCTCCCAGACAGCTTGCCCATGTTATAAGATTTGAAAATGTGTTTCTGATGCTCCTCAAATCGCTCTGATGCAACTGCACCATGTTAACTAAACTGTTGTAGGATTCAGACAATATCTGAATTCATTCAGTGCAATATGTGATCACACTTTTGAAGCAATTTTCATTTTATCTAAATTAGTCTGCTGTAGAATAGTCATGATAAACCTTCCATGATACTGGGCATGTTTGAAAATGTTGTTGAATTTTGATCATTGCTATGATTGTCTTTCTCAGTTCTTAATGCATGCTAAATGATTAATAGTAACAGAGTAAATTTCAATAACCTAAATTAATGTCTAATAAGCACCCACAAAGCTAGAGGTCATTGTGATCATGAATTCTGCTCTTTGGACAGTTAGCAAGAGATAAATATTTTTAATTAAAATAATAATGACACTATATTTAACGTGTTCATTTAAGCAACTGCTTGTCTTCTCTTTGACATATTTTTCCCCGCAGGGCTGCACAAAACCATTATTTCACTCATCACTAAATTCTGGATTATCTTTTCACTCCAGCAGTAGAACAAGTTTTTTCTCTGGAGGAAGTTTCTTTAAAAGGTCTTCCAAGTAGTTTTCAGGTTTCATGCTAGCAGCAGCCATTGCCTTGATACTGAAGATCACATTGGCTACAAAACTATTCTATTACACTGGTAAGAATTGAATATTTTCATAGACTCAGAGGATTACATAAATCAAGAAACTTACGCAAATACTTTATTAATTGAAAGGAATGGAAAAGATCATTTCAGTTAATATAATTTTACATATCACAAGTAGAAAAGCGGTTGGATGCTACATTGATGGGCACTACTCAAAAACTAACTGCCTCGCTAGGTACCTAAATCCAATAGTTAGGCCCCACTGGCATTCACAAAACTCCCATTCAGCGTCTGCCTAACCCTGGAGGTGCCCAAGTTCCCACTGGTAAAGTCCCCAAGGCACCTACATTTCTGCCGGTGAGCATGTGCGTAGCTGCCTAACTTCTGATGCTGCAGAGCTCCACCTACCCCCCGGTGGGAGTCACAAAACAGGCATTCTGTACATTTTATGTGCTGAGCCCACTCTGGTAGGTGGGCTCACAGCACATCTAATCTGGACAAAGGACCTTCTCCTGTTATATCCAATAGCCCAGTGGTTTGAACCAAATCCTTGCTTTACTGGATTTGAACCTTGTGTGGGCCCCACTCCTTGGAAAGTGAACCAGCAGGATACCGAGTCAGTCTTTTCTCTGCACCAGTGAATATTTAATTAGTTCTACACAATGGAACACTTCAACAGGAGACACTGAAAGAACCCTGGGTCAGAATACCCTATAAGCTAGAAGTTAGGCCACTCACTGGGGAGGACTGACCTGGGTTTAAGTGCCTGCTCCAAATCAGGCAGCGTGAGGATCTGATGCTGAGTATCCAACATCCCAGGTGAGTGCTCCTCCTCTGTCTCAGCTCCTTCTAATTTTTGCCACAAGAAAGGGCTCACCTGATTTAGGCACCTAACTCCAGGAGAACATTCATGGCTGTGACATCTGACTCTCTTTATCAGCTATTTCACTGGTGATATTGGGTTCACAGATTGTCTTTACATTGCCATAAGATTCATGCAGTGCAATATTACATGGTCATCAAAGAAACACATTACAGTTAATCTCATCTTTAAATGGCAACTACCTCAGTGCGGAGAAATGTAATAGGCTGTCATTCCTTCTCCCCTATAAAGACTGTAATTGTATGACTTGTCCATGCAAATCCTGCCAAAACATACTATTGACATTACTAATAAAGCTGATCAAAAGGCTCCGATTTCCCAAGGGTGGTAAATATCTGAGAACGAGGCTCATGCTTTGTCCAGGATTTAAAAAAATAAATAAAAATAATCAGACTCATTTAAAAAAAATCTTATGGAGTCATCCTGACCACAGAGTTCATAGAAATCTGAACTTGACTGACATTATAGAAAAGATTCTTAGCTGGTGTTAAACAGCGTAGTTACATTGCCATCAATGGAGCGTCTGCTGGATTATGGCAGCTGAGTATCTGGCCCATAATATTTAGAATGACTAGAAATCTAGTTGTTCACAGGTTCGTTTTTTCTTGCAGGCACTCTGTCCCATTCCCCAGGTCACCGAGTCCCATTGACTAATGCGAAGGGGGAGTGACTATGGCTCTCCTTCCTTTCCACACCTCCCATGGGGCACTAATAAGAAACAGACCCTGTTTTCAAGAGAGAGCAGACAATGTACTGTAATTGAGCGACATCTGCAAGGGCATTGAGATGCATGCAAAGATTAGTCCCAGGTTGACCCACAGTTAATAACACTACAGTTCTGTGGGAAAGTCTTTGATGTTACATCATGAATACATGAATACATTCCACTCATTCATACTATGCGTGTAATTTAAAAAAACAAATAAATAATTGATGTGATGAGTATTCATTGATGTGGCGTATCTTTGAAAAGGGTCATGATCATGGGGCAGGTTGATTTGTTATTCTGAATTACTTGACAAATTCCTGCTCTTTAAAACCTCTAAGGCCCTATCATGAACTGTTCTCTGCATCTGTTTACATTTGCGGTTTGACACCTGTTTGTTGTGACTGGTGAGATAAGGTAGGGGCTATGTTTTCTGCTCCTTAATTGGTCAAGTGTGTCAGCATTTCTAGCTCAAAAACCACATTTGTATGAAAAAATAAACATTAGGGATTAAATTCTGGCCCCATTGACTTCAATGGGTCCAGGATTCCATGCTAAGGCTCTGCAAATATCTGCACAGGGGACCTTGAATCAGACCTGTCAACCCCCAGATTCTGAAGTGAGGGACGGTGGCCCTCAAAATGGGGGACGACTTTAAAATCAAGTCCAGATGTGGGATGTCCTGCACAATGTGGGACACTTGAGAGATATGCCTTGAAATTCACACGCCACAAACATCTGGGCCAGAACTCAATCACACTGATGTTCACAGTAAGAGCACACAAAAGGGGAGTCAGCATGGGCCAGGCAAATGCATTTAAAAACTGGAGTTAATGGTTACAGAAAAGAAAAGAAAAGCAATCATTTTTGAAGTATTTGCCTAGCTATAGTCATGATTACCTCCCTTAAGAACTGGGCAGAACATGGAGGAAGGCATGTGATTTACTTGAGAGCAGCGTGATTTATGGAGAAGGAGGAGGATGCTTGGTTTGCAAGGCGTAGGAGTTGCAGGTCTATGAGACAACATGGAATAAGCCCTGAAGAAAAGTACCCCAGAAGCTGAATGAAGACATCCAGGAGGAGAGTAAAGACAACGAGAGCAGATTTGTGAGCTGGACCAGTGCTTGAGCCTAGACGGGAAGAGTGAGAAGCTTGAAATGCATAGAGAAAGTGAGAAGTAGCCAGGGAAGGGATTTGAAGTGGGGAAATGACATGATTGGAGTAGCAAGCCAGAAACAAGAGGTCCTCACAGCAGGATTTTGGATGGTCTGATGGGAATCAGGTGGCAAATAAAGCAATCTACAGAGGAAAACATTACAGTTACTAAGGGGAGAAATGATTAGGGCCTGGACATGGTAGGGTGGTTTTTGGTTTTGGTGTCATTTTTACCTAAAACTCTCCTCCTCCAGTGCAGCAGCAGAATGGAGAAAGCATTTGGCATGGATTTATTTCTGTAGGGGTCATGGCAGAAGTGGATCTCTAGGAAGGATTTGAATGCCACAGACGTTAGCCTCAGGAAGTTGGTTTGGGAGGTTACTCCATACATAGGGAGAAGGCATGGAGACCGAAACAAGAATGAGGACAGGAAAGATGCTGGCATCAAAGAGGCATGGCTGGGACACAACAAGCTGAGCTTGAGCTATGGCAGAGTAGATGTCAGAACATGTGTCTGCAAGTCCCTGGCCTTTGCATTTTTCCTGGAACAAGTCTGATTTATTATAAATAGGTGGACAGTTAACTTCTCTTTTTCTTACTGCAGATAAAAACTCACCTTAAATCTAAAGAAGGTGGCTGCCTTTTACTATACACAAAATATTGCTTTAAGCCTTTAAAATAAATAAATAAAACCACTTTCATTGACAAGTGTCTTTTTACCTCAATGGATGAGCTATTTTGTACCTCCAGCCATACGGTGACGTTAAAGACCGTCCAAGTGCAGTCTCCACCTTTCCAAACTGAGCTTACACATCATGGTTAAAATAACTGAAACAGGAGCTTCGCTCTCTTGGCACAGGATTATTTTCTTCCACCCATGACACAGTTCAAAGACAATGTTTTTGGAGGCTTTGCAACATGATCCAAAGCCACCCACCCTGATTACAAATTGACTGACCAAAGCCTCTTCTTTATTTTGTCCACTCATTTAATACATACTTTGAACAGTCGAACATGAATTTCATCAGTTATTCTGCGTTTCAAAATATTCCCCTTGCTTGAATAGCAAATCCCACTTTTCTCCAGGGGTTGGAGGATAGTATAATTCTTGTTTTCCCTTAAGCATCATTGCAAGACACTCAACCCAAAATAATAGACTATAGCACTGAGCTATTATTTTACACTGGCACAAATCTTTAATCATCATGATTTTAAAGGATGTCATTGGTATTGGATGGAATTGTTTATGAGTCATCCAGTCACCTTTTATATTAAATTCACAGTAGTTACATGCAGACTTGTCAGTTTTTTGCTGTGTATTACCTCTCTATAATAGTTTGATTTCACATTTATTTGTCTCAATACAACTAGTGACCTGCAGTCCCCTGGCTTAATCTCTCCAGCTCAATTTGCAGTTTGTCTCTGTCATACAATGTCATACTTCACATTTTGCTGCTGTGATCAAAAGTTCGACCGTTGAATTTATACCTTTTTCTGGATTGTTCATGAAAATAGGAGATTCAGTATTAAACAGGGTCTCCCTAATTTATTATTTTCTTCTCTTATATGGCCTTGTCGCTGTCATAACGGAGCACCTTACAGTCAGTGGATTTTATCCTTATGACACCCCTGGCGCCATTAAGCTGCTTGACTTGTTACCAGTTTTTATCCATTTCCTTTAAAATAAATAGGAGCTGTCTTTAAAAACCTCACAGTTGTATGCTTTCCAAATCGACAGGGTGGAACATATTGAGATGCTTTAAAAAGAGATACATGTTTTATTTACGCATTTAGAAATATTTCTGTGTCTTATCAGTCATATATGTAAAGAAAAAATGATGCAGAATATTTTAGTTTAAACTTCATCAGAGAAAAGTATTAATCTATATTTATATACCAACTATATATCACCATTTTGAGAATATATGTGGGAAGCAAACAGAAGACTTAGTCACTTATAAGCTTAAGCTATAAGTCTGGAACTGGTTATTAGAAGAAGTGTTATTAAATTGCATATAAGTCATAAATTATTCCTAACCTTTCATGGAAGAGCTACATTATTATAAACACAACTATCAAGTTAAAAGATCATTTAACCCTATTCTCTACTAAGCAATTTGCTAATCAACTGAAAGCAATAGGTAAAACAAACTCAGAATTTATTTGCAACAACTCATTCTTGTGTGAAACCAACTGTCTTACACAGCTGTCCTGTGGGCTGACTGTGTTATAGCAGCACACAGATGTGTTTAAAAATAAATTACAACTAGATCCTTGAAGAAATACAGTGACAATATTGGAAAGATATATGGTAGGTGTCTGGGATATCCAGAGTCTGAATTATCCCCACTAGCATGGATCCTTACACTGGAGAGAAAGCTGAGCACAAATTGAATTCTCAGTTCAATGTGGTGTTTCACTGACTTGCATAGTAATGAAGCTCATTCCAGTTTGTAGCTGTTATTAAATTCCACTTGCCCTGTCTAATCCATTTATAGTAGTTAGAAAAACAAATTTTACACAGTCTGGATGAACAATTTTAAGCATCCAAACTCTGGACTTTTCCAGTTAAAAGAAACTGAGTTAAGGGGGAAAAAATAAAGTTGTCAATTCGCCTTGCAACTAAGCAAACATGCAGAATGATTGGTGTTATTCTTTTGATGAAGGCAGCTCTGAATGCTTAATTTTTGCTCAGCATCTTTTAGTACCTTAGCACAGAAACAGAGACTGATATTCTAAAGTCTTATTATATACAACCAAATCCGACAGGATGCTTTTTCATCATAACAATTCACACAGCACTTAATATTAAAGCTGCTTTCTTCAAATCACATCGCACATCCGTTAGTAGCTGCAAATGCAGCTGGAAGATTGAGGTCTTGTATGTTCCTCACTGACAGCCAGTTTTTTTCATGTCTGTCATCCCCAAACTGAGTCCTGTGTGCTTATTCCTCATGCCGGTTTATTTCGTCCTTTTTTATACCTCTGAAGATGAGGCAGTTATAAAACTGAAGCATGAATGCTGTCATTAGCAAATTAAAGGGAGAGGGATATTTTCCAGAAGGTGATGATAACGTTGCCATTGAGTTACAGTGCATCAAAGGCTTTAACCATGGGAATGTACTAAGATTTGGTAGAGGATCTAGAGCAGTGGTTCTCAATTCCGGTCCGCCACTTGTTCAGGGAAAGCCGCTGGCGCGCCGGGCTGGTTTGTTTACCTGCCACATCCACAGGTTTGGCCGATCGCGGCTCCCACCGGCTGCAGTTTGCCGCTTCAGGCCAATGGGGGCTGCAGGAAGTGGCAGCCAGCACATCCCTCGGCCCACGCTGCTTCCCGCAGCCCCCATTGGCCTGGAGTGGCGAACTGCAGCCAGTGGGAGCCGCAATCGGCCGAACCTGCGGACGTGGCGGGTAAACAAACCGGCCTGGCACGCCAGTGGCTTTCCCTGAACAAACAGTGGACCAGAGTTCAGAACCACTGATCTAGAGGAAGCAGTACACAGCCACTGTCGATGAATCAAAACTCAGTTGAGCAACAGGGATTACTAAAGTAATTCTCGTGTCAGACCATTTGGCTGGCCAGGGAGGAGAACAAAATCAGCTGCATACTCAATGGATGCCATTCAGTGGGTGTCCGCTAAAATGCTACAAGGTAGGGAAGGCACCTTTTCTCTGTAGTCTCAAAGTACCTTGTAACAACTAAGAATTAATTTAATAAAGCAATCACTACATTTAGTGTGTGTGTTTTGTAGCACCCTTTTTGGGGCTATTATTCATATTGCTGTAGCACCTAGGAGACATACTCATGGTACAAATCCCCATGGGGCTAGTTGTACAAAGACGCAACAAAGACAGTCCCTGCCTCAAAAAGCTTAAGCTATAGTAGCTTCACACATCATCATACTAGATTCCTCTTTTGTCTTTCTTCTGTGGAAAAAATCCTACAGATGGTGTACGTTGTTTCATTTATGCTTTTCCACTGGATAGGGTTATCATGCAATGATAGGCATAGCTTTCTTGCAGAGGACATACCATGGCACATTGTGGAAGAAGTCTGATAATCTTCTTTGTTCTAGATGATGAGCCATAAAAGAATAGAGGCCAATGTATTTCTTTACTTGCTATTGGTTGGTGTCTGACTTCATGTTTGCATTTGTTTTGACACGAAAAGTGAGATTCAAGAGACTTGCATGTTTTGCACTGTTCATATCAGTCTTGTCATCCAGTTACTGACATCTGAGAGGTGGAAAAAAATTGAGCTTTTTAATCATAGAATATCAGGGTTGGAAGGGACCTCAGGAGGCCATCAAGTCCAACCCCCTGCTCAAAGGAGGACCAAGCCCCAATTTATGCCCCAGATCCCTACATGGCCCCCTCAAGGATTGAGCTCACAACGCTTGGTTTAAGCAGGCCAGTGCTCAGACCACTGAGCTATCCCTCCCACCCCGTGCAAACATGAGTGCCATTTTGTTCCTAGGAATGGTGGAGGAAAGCATGGATACTTGTGCAGATATGGATCTGTGCCAGGGTTCCCACTAGGGTTGCCAACTGTCTAATCGCACAAACCCAAACACCCTTGCCCTCCCCATTCCCTGAGGCCACACCCCTGTCCTGCCCCTTCTCCGAGGCCCCTCCCCCCACTGACTCCATCCCCCCTCCTTCTGTTGCTTGCTCTCCCCCACCCTCACTCCCTTTCACTGGGTTGGGGCAGGAGTTTGGGATGTGGGAGGGCGTGCAGGCTCTAGGCTGGGGCCGAGGGGTTTGGAGTGTGGGACAGGGCTCTAGGCTGAGCCTGGGGCAGGGGATTGGGGTGCAGGAGAGGGAGTACAGGCTCTGGGAGTTTGGAAGCAGGAGGGGGCTCAGGGCTGGGGCAGGGGATTGGGGTGCAGGAAGGGGTGAGGAGTGCAGGCTCTGGGTGGCGCTTACCTCAGGCAGCTCCCAGAAATGACCAGCATATCCGGCTCCTAGGCCCGGGGCAGCCAGGTGGCTCCATGCGCTGCCCCCACCTGCGGGCACTGCCCTTGCATCTCCCACTGGCCGCAGTTCCCAGCCAATGGGAGCTACAGAGTTGGCGCTCAGGATGGGGCACAGGGGCAGCACGAGGAGACCCCTCCTGGCCACCCATGCACCCAGGAGCTGGACGTGCCGGCCGCCTCCGGGAGCTGCATGGAACCAGGGCAGCCAGGGAGCCTGCCTTAGCCCTGCTGTGCCGCTGACCGGATTTTTGACCTATAAAAATCGCCCGGATTGCTTTTAATAGTCATCAGGAAATTGAGGCCAATTCTGGAAGACTCCCGGCCAATCCGGTAGGGTTAGCAACCCTAATTCCCACTGGAAGCTATGCGTTAAAAGCCCTCTGTTTGCAATCACTCCAATGAAAGTGAGAAAACCATGTGACCAAGGCAACTATCACAGGGCACAGCTCACAGGTAGCACACACTGAAGTGAGTAGTTGCTGGGACCTTTTGCAAGCAATCCACGTCACAGAAGCTTTGAGAAGAGTGGCTTTATACACTGGTACGAATGCCTCAGAGGCTAAGAAAGAGGGCGGTAGCCAATTCTTTAGGGTTCAGGGAGGTGTGTACAAGTCTGAAGTTGGAACTTCAGAGGCAAAGGCTTGTTACGATTTTACCTGCTGCTATCATTAGAGAAAAATCCAAACTAGAACATGCTATGTTAGCATTTAGCAATCCTGAGTGATCAAATCAGTTGGTTATTGTTTAATGCAATAATAGTTTATCCACCACTAATGGCAAATGGATCTGAAAAAGAGCTCTGTGGAAGCTTGAAAGCTTCTCTCTTTCACCAAACAGAAGATGGTCCAATAAAAAAGACAGGACCTCACCCATCTTGTCTCACCGCTGATGGAGGCACAGGCTACATACAAGTTTATACAGTTGGTACTGTATGTTAAAATAATTGTATTATAATCCATGGCCTATGATCTTTATTCATAAGGATACACATATGTGGAAGACATCATCATTATGACACCTTCTACATAATCAGAACCTTATGCCCACAGTACACTGAGGAGCAAACAAACAAACAGTTTAATAGAGATTAAATAAAGCAAAAACAGAATTTAGAATCATGGAATCATAGAATATCAGGGTTGGAAGGGACCTCAGGAGGTCATCTAGTCCAACCCCCTGCTCAAAGCAGGACCAATCCCCAATTTTTGCCCCAGATCCCTAAATGGCCCCCTCAAGGATCGAACTCACAACCCTGGGCTTTAATTGGCTTGACTCACAACAGCACTACTTTGAGAGAAAGAACAAGGTCTTTTTTTTGGTGTAACAAAAGAACAGACAAAATGGTGTTGAGAATGGTCAAAACAGGAGTTTATTCAATTATTATTTTTTAAAACAAATACGTTTGTTTTAAGTTCTGGAAGAGTTAAACCTATCATTTTATTCCAGTAATTCAAACACTAGGCCAAATTCTGCTCTTAATCGTACAGATGAAAATCCATAATTAACTGAATTATACCAGACTTACACCCATATATACAAAATATTTTTGGCCCATAACAACAAAGTTTCAGAATGGAAATTAAGAACCTGATTCTGCCAACCCTTCCTTATGGGAATGGTCTCATTCATTAGGACTACTTATGCCAGGACTACTCACATATCAAGGATCTGTAGGACCAGATTCTTACAGAAAAGCTGGGTAGATTATTAATACAGAAAATAGAAAGCTTCTTTCACTAGCTAATTTCATGCCCAAATCTGGTCTGCTATACCAGTTTAAATTAGGAATAGCTATTTCAGAGCCAAATTCTCCATCATGCTTTATGCCCCCTAGGTATGTCCCCCTAGTTTGGGGGCTGATTCAGCCCTTCACACCCATCAGGGACACTTATGGCCTGGCTGCAAATAGCTCCAAATGTCATTCTGGCATCCAGGAACAGAGAGAGTGAAGTTGTGCTGTAGCTATGCTCCCCCTACTCCCAACCCTGCCCGTTGCAAGATCACACCCAGAGATGCCAGAAGCTGTGGAGGGGTGAGGGTGGGCAGAGGTGTTACCTAGAATCATTGGGCTGGTTTTATGCCACATAGGACTGTCAAGTGGCTGGATCCCCTAAGTTCACTGCCTCTTAGTGCTGGTTCAAAGGGACTGTGGCACAATGGAAAAATCAGGCCAGAAATCGGTGAAGCTGCACAGGTACAAAACCAGTGTAAGCAAGGTCAGTCAGGCCCCAAGCAGGACAAATTGTGCATGAAAGAAAATGGAATTACTGCCAGCAAAATATCTGAAAAGATGGTTTCTGCCCATAGTTTCATTAAGATTCTAAAGTCCTCTGATTTGAAGGCAACAGTGTTCTGCATTCATTAGCTCTGACATTTATACATATTGCCACCATGCAAATTCTTTTGAACTAACAAAAGAAGAACAATTTGTTCCACCTCATGTTCTCTCTGACCTGAGCCTGTTTTTTTAAAAAAGAAAAATGATTACCTTACATATCTCTTTACAAACTGCAGTAGCTGAGACTTTTTAGATGAAATCTGAGCTTATCCTGAATATCTTTGGCTTTAGACTCCTATTGCAGTATATATGCTTTGAGACAGATAAAAGCAAGGACTAAGCAGCCAGTTTACCTTAAGCAAAATAAGAAATCAATTACTCTGTAGGGGGTAGACCAAAGATGTACTGTATTCACTGCAAGAGTGTGATTTTTGTTATATTTAAAAATAACTCAATGTTTTATTGACTCATTGTATGTGATTTGTAGGTTTCTTCAACTCATGTTCTTTTTTCATATTTACCTCTTATGAAGTGATTGGGCTATAACATAGCATGCTTTGTGCACAAATGGAAAGTGAATACCTGTCAATAAATGCTGCTAATTTCTTTATTGAAAGAGTATTCTCTATATGATTCAGGCTCTTTTCACCACCAATTGCATGCTCTGTGCACTTTTTACCCTTCTTAATCTTTTAAAGGTACAGAAGTACATTGTTTTATTTACGTTGGACAGCAATAATTCAGGATACTATAAAGGACATCTAGAAGGGTGCTGTAAAACAAAGCCATTGGTTTTTATTTCCATCCACACATTGCTAACTTTTGATGATCATTGACTACTTGTATCCAAAGCTATTCAAAGAGAGCTTAACAATTCCTACTGTAACTTGGAGTCAACACATTTTAAGGTGATTTATAAGATCCTACCGAGTTCACAGAAGTAACTGAATCAGAGATGAGTCAGATTGACAAAATGGCCACAGGCAACCCCCGAAATATGCATACTGTAGCTACTCCACAAAGGATGCATTTTCACTGTTCCCATGCCTATTACCATCAGCATCACTTCAGAACTTTTGATGCTACTACATCAGTCCCGGAGGTAGGGTTTTATTTTTAAATGTCCAAGCATGTCCAGGAACACCACTTATAAACATGTCATCTAAGTCAGTGGCATTCAAAACAGAGCCCTCATTATGTGCATCGTAGGAGTCCCCACTATGTTTTTACAGACCTCCATATGTGGATTTATCCATTCTCACCCCTATTCCCAGATATAGACATACAGATTGGCAGCTATTCTCCTTTTCATGCGTGAAGGTGGGTTTGAGTAAACTTAGGTTTCACTCGGAACATGTATAATGCATACTCATGCTGTGTGACTGTATGTGCAGTTGTGCCTGTAATAAGGTGTGAAGAACTGGGAACCTGATTTGCGCATCCAGCTTTCAATACGTTTGTTGCATATTCAAATTTACCACACTTTCATTTTCTAGTAATATTACAGAAATTGTTCACACACTCAGCATGCAATTATACCTAGTCCATCTGAAAGAAAGACATTTTCTATAGTTCAAAGAACGATTAGCCAGCAATTCCAAGCATAGTACATATCTAGCATGGAAATATTGTTGCAAAGTTACCGGTATATTCCAGTTCTCTTTAGTGAGTAATTTGGGTATAAAAATATAGAAAACCAGACTTATTCCATTTGGATGTTTTTTTGTCTATTACCAGAATCAGATGGGTGTAGGGAATTGATAATAGGATTGGGAAGGTCTGGATGTTAAGAATCCTTTTTCAGTTTCTTGGGTGGGAACATTAAATGTTATCCTAATAAATCAGGCACAGCAAGAACCAAGAGACTGTTCTGATGAGAAAGTTGGTTTCCGTGAGACTTCCAGGCCAAAAACCAATGGTATAAAAATCCAAATAAATTCCACTTTTGAGGCCATCCCATTACTACTCACATTAATACAATGCCTCTCCCCAGAAATTCACTAACTATAAAGGGGATGAGAGGAGAGTACGAGGTTAAAGCCTGTAGCCTTGGGGCTACAAGTCTAAGAATTTCCAGGAAATTTTAATCATTCCAAAATTCCAATTAAATAGTGGGATTAGTCAATTGCCCTCATTATTTCAATCTGCCATCAGCCTAGATATGCCTGGCTCAGAGGAGGACTGCAATAACCTACCTGCAACCAAATTCTTGCAGGCAATTAATATGCCAAATTACAGTGAAAAAGTGGGACATTATACACCAACGAGGAAAAGCCTGCTTGTTTCCACAATGTATACAATTTCCTGCCCACAACATAATTATTGGATTAATCTATTTCTTTGAAGCCATTGATTTAGTACAAATTGCTAGTTTTCTATGAATACATTGAACAATAACACCATAAAACTAGTTATTGACCATAGGTTTAGTATGCCCCAAAAGGGCTTTTGAAATGTGTCATTATAAAAAGGATGCCACAAGATCTTACAGTTGAACCAAAAGTCTGCATGTTTCTGGATTTGTTGGGTTCAGATTAGTCACATGCTAATCACAAGGTTTAACCTAGTGGATTTGATCTCCCAGAAACTACTTATACCAGTGCTTTAGTGCAATTCTTTCCCAGGAAAGAGACCAGAGATCTCCTTCCTGTCCCCTAGCATGTGAATTTTCTTTTTGTTTCCTCCCCAAAGGGTTATTTTCCTTTAATTTAAGGAGGGTGGGGTTCTAGTTGCCTGGCAGTGAACCAGCAGACTCTAGTTTGAGTGAAACATGAAGTGATTCTCCCCCTCCCTGTCTATCCCTTTTCCACATATTTGTCAAATTTACACCAATTCTAACTTGGATCTATGAGAGCAGACTTTGGATTCTCAAGCTATTGGGTGTTTAGGGATGTTTGGTTTTACTGCAGGTTGTACACAGAAGCTTGGCTTTATCCAGGCTGAAGGATTTGCCAGTCAGCAGCATCTCACACTCCAGGCAGGTGAAGTGTTTCTTGTGCCAGGTCAGCCCTTCAGCTTGCTGGTAGTCCTCCGAGAATATTATCTGTGGAAGTAAACAAATACATCTGTTTATTGGCATAGTTTTTCCTCATGCAGACCAACCATCACCCTTCATTAGGTGAGCAAAGGAAAAGGGTGTTTGCCAAGTTGGAGCACAAAAACAAACGAACACATTTACTGGTCTCCATTAGATATGGAAGCTGTTCTTAGGAGAACTCATAAGCAAAGAGCATGGGACCATTCTTGATGGTGAAACCAAAGCCGCAGACCACATTTACATGTTGCTTTGAAAAAATAAATAAAAATCCCACATATTTTAAATGCAAATAAATGGGAAAAAATTCAGCTCCATTACACTGGATTTACATTAGTGTATCTACACTGATTACAATGACGTTATTCTAGATTTGCGCCAGTGGAGTTAGTAAATAAGCCTGCCCCCTTCCTCAAAATAGTCTGGATGATCACAAAATGAGCTGATTACTCATATTTATTATTCCTAATAGGGAATGAGGTCAGCTCTCTACCATGCCTCAACGCAGGACTTTCCCCCTGCAATACTGCAATTCTTTAATACCAATACTGGTGGCTTCAACATATTTTAAGCTGTTTGTAGAAAACTCTCACAACGGTATCAGAACCTCTCTAAAAAGCTTCTCACCGCTTGTATCTCTTCATGAGATTAGCCTTGTCTACACTGTGCATGAAAGTCGATCTAAGCTATGCAATTTGAGTTACGTTAATAGAGTAACTCAAGTCAACGTAACTTAGATCTACTTACCGTGGGGTCCACACTACGCATTGTCGATGGGTCGACTCTCCTTACTCTTCTTGATCCGGTGGAGTACAGGAGTTGACAGGAGAGCGATCGGTGGTTGATTTAGCGGGTCTTCACTAGACCTGCTAAAATCGACCGCCTATGCATTGATCCTCCGGTAAGTGTAGACAAGTCCATAAATAGACATAGGCTCCCATGAGAAAACAATTACATAGTCTATCTTCAACATACTGGACTACATTTCAAGGAGACCATTTTCCAGGACCTTTTAAAGACAGACCACATTCAACAGTGACAACAGCAGTTTGCTATTCTTTGACAAAGCTTCTTAATAGTTAAATAGCTCTAAACTAGGATCTCAGACCTGAACCTCTTCAAATTTGAGACTAAATCTCTGGATCAGAGTCTGAGTCTATCCAGTGATTTTGGTTCTAGGTCAGATCTAAAAACCAGAGGAGAAATATTACCTCTTTCTGGTTTTAATATGAGGAAAATCTCACAAGAATGGTTGCCCTTGTGAGGAGATTTTGGCATGAGATGATGGAAACTTTCAAGATGATGCCTTTGTTGGCAAGAAATATAACACAACCAGCTCAACAACATTTTCTGCACTGCCGATTCCATACCTGAAACCCAGCCCTATACCTTGAACCTCCTCTTAAATCTAACCCTGATTCAAATACTGGCTCCTTAGACTCTCTGAAAAAATTTAAAAGGTATTTAAACCACAAGTGCCTGTTTCAATGAAAGCAACAGCATATAAAGCCCATTCCAATTCATAACCCTTACTGCTATCTAACTGCACGGAGACCTCACTCTTTTAGTAGCCCTACACTGCACATCCCCAACTCACCAGCCAGATTTCCTGTCCTTGACATTTCTAGAGCCAGTGGGAAGCATCAGAGAACAAGTTCTTTAACTACCTTCCACATATGGCATTTGAGCCTATTGATTCATGAAGGAAGATCACCAGGTCCACAGAGCCTCAAACAGGGGTGCATGTGTATGCACACTCCCTCTCCCCCTCCCCTGCCCCTAACTCACACACAAAGCATGGGAGGAAGGAAACCCCACAAAAGCAGGATGCAGCTATAAGAGAGTTTCCTGGGCATACAGAGATGGAGGAACAGAAGAGGAGTAGGCCCTACAGGTCTCTTTGCACAAGGTCCCAGACAGCCTGTCTGCCTAGGCGTAGCAGAATTGCAGCAGGGAATCAGCCCTACCTCATCACAAGCTGCACAGCGTGGCCTTATGCTCTCACAGTAATGGCGGCCACACCAAACAGCACCGTTCTTCCAGAAGTAGATCAGGTCAACTAGAGGTTCAGAACACTTGTAGCACACGAAACAGGCTGGGTGCCACTGGTGATTGTAGCCTGCTCTGTCCACATACACCACAGGGCAGTCCGTAGGCACCACCTGTTTGCAGATCTCGCAGCACTAGAATAGAGAATAGATTATTGACTGTGTGGGGAGCAGAGAGGCGGACTCCTTCTGCAAGTCATATGGCAATCAAACCTGCTGTAAATACAAGGCATAGTCATTATTAAGAATTTTGCATATTTTAGTGACTTTTTTTTTTTTTTTTTAAAAGGAATTCCTGATTTATGGCTTGTTTTGGATCTTGTATTCTTATTTATGCCGTTGGTAAGTACTGACAGAACTGCCATGGTGGACTAGTACAATAATCCATCTAGCCCAAAATAGTCCATCTTGTCTTCAACACAGAGGAATTTAGATATTCCAGGGGAAGCAGTAATTAGACAGGAATGCTGCTAATTGTTCAATAATATACCAAGAGGGGAACACGTTTTGGTCTCAGGATCAGCCAGATAATCAGCTTATGTCCTGCAGTAGGAGGATTAAGAGCTCTTGTTTTCAAACCATCAGTGGCCTAGCAGCAGAACAAGTGTGAATTCTTGTACAAATATGTCCAATTTAGGTATTGCTTTAGCTGCATAATTTAGGCTTAAGTTGTTTCCCCCCCCTCTTACTCTCAGCAAGAGTAGTTGGAAGAGCTGAGGAAAGGAGCAAGTCGCTGTGATATTTTTCTTTTGAAGGAAGAAATGATTAAGTAGTAAAAAGTAAAACCAGACTCAAGGAGCCGACACAGGCAGTGCTGCAAAGTTGTCCAATGAAAAGCATTAAAGATTTGCTACCCCAGGATGAGAACTGAGGGCCAGTGATTCAGCTGGGATAAGTTGACATAGCTCCTCTGAAGTCAATGGAGCTACGTGAATTTCCCATCAACTAAAGATCTGGCCCCATAACCTTCTGATGTTAAAAATTAATCAGATTTTTCTCATTATTTCACAGGCTGCAAGGTACCATTGTAATCATCTAGTCTGACATCCACATAGTTGGGCCATAGGACTTGCCTGAATTAATTCCTGCTTTAACTACAGCAGGTCTTCTAGAAACTTTCCAGTGATGGAGAATCCCCCCACAATTCTTGATAAGTTGTTCCAATAATAAAGTTACTCACTGTTAAAGATTGCACCTTGTTTCCAGTCTGAATTAGTCTAGCTTCAGCTTCTAGCCATGGGGTAGTGTTATATCTTTGTCTGCTAGATTGAGGAGCCCTCTATTATCAAATTTCTGTTCCTCATGTAGGTAACTTATAGACTGATCAAGTCACTCCTTAATCTTCTCTTTGAGAAATTAGAGTTAAATGCAGCCTACAGTCTTTGTTCTTAAGGGCCTGACCTAAAACTTGGCCCTAGTGAAACAGATTGGTAAACTGGGCACAAGAACAATCTGGATTGCTGTGTATCAGTGACTTGTCCTCTTCATTATTTACCACTCCCCCAATCTGCATATCATCTACAGAGTTGATCAGTTTTGATTTTACATTTACATGACATCTTGTAACTCAGAACAAACAACAAAAATCAGCATGTCTTAGCAGGTGTAATTTTGTGCAGATGTTGAGAGATTAAGATCCTGGTTCTCCTTTCACATACACTTGTTTAAAACAGGTGTAGAGCTTCATGGACATCAGTGGTATTACCCTTCATTTACATGAAGGTAAGAGAATCAGACTCCACATGCCCACAAAGGATGGGAAATGAAAGCTACCTGAAGGTACTTGGGGAGATCTGTGAGCTTGTACTATAATTAGGACCAGTTAGGTTTATTTATTTTATAGTCCACAATGGGAAATCCTGCAATCATTTTAAAAATACAGTTAAAAAAAGGTCTATTCTCTACAGCCAAAAAAAAGACTTTATTGTGGCTGACAGGTTGCTCTTTCTGTCCATCCAAAATTGTAAAATGGGAACATAGTCTGCCTCATAGCTGCTGAGTCCGCACTTGATCAGCATTTTAGTTTCTTAGTCATCAAATGAAGTGCTTTTTAAGTGGCAGCTGGAATTTCATCCAGCACAGCCTTTGGCTGTAAGGCAATTTTCTACGAGCAGTCTTTGAAGCACTGTTAAAGTTTCATCAAAACAAGATGTACTGCTTAAGCAACTTCGTCTCGCATGTGTTGTGATTTAAATTGCTCTGCCTGATTAATTGTTTCATTGAGTAACTCTCTATTTCACAGAGTTTAGTGTGGCAAGAGTCATGGACGATCAGAGGTTAAGAATTAAAATTCAAGACTCCAACTCATGTTTAGAGCAAACAGCCTTATGTTGGTGTTTGCACCAGGAGAGAGAGGAAAGACAGAAAGCTTTTCCCCAACAGTGTATATAGAGTGACAGTTTCTGGGATCTCTGACAATCTGAGAGAGTCCTGTGGTTGGAGAAGGGGTGTGGGCAGAGGGGCAGGACGCATGTGGTTTGACTGTGTTCCAGGTTTGTAGCCTGTGCAATTATATAATTTAAACAAAAAATATTAAGCTGCATAACATTTGACTTTACTTCCAAAGATCTAGATAATCTAAACACGGTCATATAATCTGAAAATATGTGGGAGGTTCCTTTAAATGAATGGGCTTTACATACCATCCGAACACTGGCAACTTCACTGTAACCCTCTAGATCAGTCTGGGGACACTGGTTCTGTCCTGGCTCAGGGAGGAGGGGGCCACCGAGTGAATTCACCATCGTATTCAGCAGCAACCTGGAGCTTGCTTGCTGCCTCATAAAGGAGATCTCTAAGAACCGACCCATCCCAACTCTGCTGATTTTGGGAGAACTGACTATTAAAACACAACATTAACAAGCAAAAAACAACACACACACACACACACTCTCTCTCTCTCCCTCCCTCCCTCCCTGGGTTCAAGCTCATGTTTCTTGCCAATAAAAACATTTAGAACTTGTTTCTCTGTTCCCTCTTCTGTCAATTATTCAGTCTTCACTAGGCAGCAAACAGTAATATTTCCACTTTTTCTTCCTTGTGGTAAACAAAATTCTTTTGCACATTTTGTCGGGATCATAATAAGGCACTCTTATCTTACAGCTCCATTTCTCTGGGGATGAGTGAATACTTCATTTGCGGACTACCACCTGGGGTAACTGAATGCTACTCCCTTCCTCCAAATTGAATGGTTTCAAAATTTGACCTCTCAAAAGAGCCAGTCATTCTCAAAGCTCTTTTACAACTGAAGTTTCCAGAGTTGAAGCTACTTCTTCCTTTTTGAATATGTCTGTGCTGCCACTGAATATTTATTAGACTGCTGCTGGCCTCAAACTATTTGGAACCGTGGCTAATTTTGATGGATTCCAACATGCTGGTTGGAACACTTCTTGAGACTGGGTGGGTCAGAAATAGTCTGTTTTCTACCTGACAGAAAACTAGTTTGGCTAACAGGAGATATCGAGTCAGAGCCCGGTCCTGTTATAGCTACGGAACTCCTCCCCCATGGCAGAAAAAAAGTGCAGCCACAGTGGTTTGAGATCAGCTCCCTTCCTTAGGGAGAGAATTCCATGGATCCAATAAGTTTTGCTTTATACACTTTGATTCCAATAGGAAACAGCTGCCTGAGCATGCAACAGCCATTTCAAGACTGGTATTAGGGAGGTATTCGCCAATTGATGCGTGCAATTAATAGGAAGGGATTTGTCAAGGGGAGACCAAATACTGCACAGAGAAATGAACTGGAATGGTCCCATGTAGTTACTGTTGTCACAATGCAAAGCTGCGAGCATCCTGCACAAGGTTTTAATTCTGTACTTCAGTCTGATCTCCTTGACAGCAAAGTCTGTTTGAATTAGGCCAGGGTGAAAAATCAGCTGCTGGGATTCATGCAAACCTTTCCTTTGGATACACCTGAGTCTGTACCCTCGGTACAGAAAACAAGCAAAATGTTGCAGAAATGAATTCTGAGAAAAAACCCCCAACAGTACACCCTACCAGGTCACGTTTTATAACCCTGGTAGATCCCAAGACTGGCTGTCTCCCTCCACCTTGGCTTTCATAGCTTCTATCTATTATCTTGGGTGTCAGAAAACTGACAAGTATAGCTTACTGTCCTGGTAAATCCCAAGACCACAGATGAAACACTCCTTCTCTGAGGCCAGCTTCAGATGGCATGGAGATTGCTTAACAATTTGATTGAAGCCTCCTAGGAGAAGCAGTGGTAGGGAGGGTAGAAGCGAGATCCCACAGACAAAAATAAATCACTCCATGTAGTGAAGATGTTGCAATATTCAGGCTTACACTTTAGGATTTTGGGAGGTGCACAGAAGATGGTGGCATTAGATAATAGCAATACTCGGATCTAAAGTGATAACGGTCTACATGACAAATAAAAGATTGCTCTTAGTATCTTTACATCCCTTTTACTTCATTCTCTGCCTGCATTAAAGCAACTTTAAATTAATTCTCACATTCATCTTTTTCTGTATACTCTATTTTGTTCAGATCTCCCCTATTGTTTTGGCCTCTCACTAATTGAAAGGTAAATGCTGTATTAGAATACCATTTGCTGTACTCTTGGCCTGGCTCTTCGAGGAATAAAATACCAATACACATCTTAGCTTGGACAAATTGTACAGAATTTGAATTGCAGCCCACTTCATAGGGGGGAGGGATAGCTCAGTGGTTTGAACATTGGCCTGCTAAACCCAGGGTTGTGAGTTCAATCCTTTAGGGGGCCATTTAGGGATCTGAGGCAAAAACTGGGGCTTGGTCCTGCTTTGAGCAGGGGGTTGGACTAGATGACATCCTGAGGTCCCTTCCAACCCTGATATTCTATAGCTGCCATCCCATCTTAGCATTTAAGATGGACCCCCACAAAGCCACAGGCTTGCCTTGCCCCCTAATTGAAATTCTCAAGTTTCAGGCCCCAACTCTTAGCTCTTTTACAGGTGTAACATCACTGGAGTATGAGAATCTTGTGGTATAAAGCCATTGAATCAAAGTTCAGAATTACACCCTTAGCCCACAGCCTCCTTCCTTCATCCATGCTACTTTTAGAGGCAAGAAAAATAAAGTGTGCGCCCAGTACTTGGCATGCATGTTTCTGTGTTGAGAGTAAGGGGAAATGTGAGTTGGTGTGGACAGGAGGAGGGAGGAATCTCTGATATGCTCTAACAAAGGCAGTGACAGAGGACCAGGAAACAAGTTAATGTCACCACATAGCTCTTATCATGGAGCAGCTTGTTTAGCACGTCATGTGGCACTGGAGAATGAAGAGTAAGAGTCACATTAGCATTGCAGGAATCTGAGCATTGGCTGAGCCAGCCCTGATCTCTGTCTGGCCTAATACTACTTTTCTTGCCTGTTTACACTTGCATGAAGTGGATGTAAAAATGCTACCAGTTTTCACAGCAGTGATTACAGAAAGGCTAGAGAATCAGACCCCATTGTTTGTTTTTCTGTATTAGAATTAGTTTTTCAGGATTCATTCCTGTGCAGTTCTAGGAAAGCCAGTATTAATTTAGGACATTAACACATTCAGCTTTTGAGATCCTAGCCACTCAGGCCAGTTCAGCTGTGTTAAGTGCTGCATCAAGTCATACTAAAATGGATGCCCTTGTTAGACTGGGAAATGTGCAATTACTCTTTGGTATGGCAAAGCCTGCTGTGGAATTTTACAGCGCTGCCTCAAAGTTCAGTTATGTGATACCTTAATTACAAGGGAGACATTGGTGCTATTTTTGAAACAATTTCAGTTTTCAGCTGGTGCCTGAACAAAAATAAAGCTTTAAGTTCTTAGAAGAATAACACCACAGTTATGTATTTGCTTGGAAGGACAAACTTCCAGTCTAAATAAGCCCTTTGTGCCAAGATGGCTTTTATAAATTAGTTAATGGAAGCCTTCCTTTTCCGGATACTAAATTTTTTAGTTTGTGATTCTTCACATAGCTTTAGGTATATTCCCAGACTAGTTACATACTAGTCGACATGGACAATGAGAAAGTTAATAAGAGGTCTTTACTCAATATAGAATGAAAAGTGACTGCACTTTTGACATGCTACAATCCCAGTATAATAATTACAAGAAAATACTGCCTTAAAAATTCACACGTTAGTTTTTCAGCTTTAAAAATCAATCCATCATTGAAGTTACCTTCACAAGCGTCAGCATGAAATAAGTTTCCAGCTCAATGAATATATTTTATGACAAGCATTTCTTGGAATGATCACGCTGACCACCTCAGACCCCTTTTAAACTTTACGTTACATTAGATTTATACTCTCCAAGCACAAAAGACTGGTAAAGAATCTGGATACTTTCGGAAATGCATTTTTCAATCCCAGCTGTGCACATCTATGGATGATGGGTTCCATATGTATTAATATTTCATAGGTTTATGATTTATCTAAAAATAACTGCTCTTGTAACTTCATTGCAGAGCGCCTCCACCATTACGTGTTCAAAGCATTATGTTCAAATATAATGCTGCCTGATATTAAGTGATTTTTACTTTTATTTGGGTTGAAGACCCAATTGAATTATTCAATAATTTATGGGTGTAGTAAAATAAAGCCATCAACTGTGTGTGCGCTTCATTTTCTCATGCCTAACTTGAGACAGATTGTCTAATTTTTAAAGGGCTGAGAACCCATAACTCCCACTGAAGTCAATAGGAGCTGCAGGTAATGAAAACAAGGCTGCTTTTTCCCCATGTGCTTAAATTTAGGTAGTAAGCTTTTGACTTAGGGAGAGATTTTTAAGACGTGATCAATGTTGGGTGAACACTCAGAATCATAGAAGATTAGGGTTAGACGAGCCCTGAGGAGGTCACCTAGTCCAACCCCCTGCTCAAAGCAGGACCATCACCAACTAAATCATCCCAGCCAGGGCTTTATCAAGCTAGGCCTTAAAAACCTCTAAGGATGGAGGTTCCACCACCTCCCTAGGTAACCCATCCAGTGCTTCACCACCCTCCTAGTGGGATAGTGTTTCCGAACACTACGTTCAATGAGAGCAGGGTTGGGCCAACACTGAATGCTTTTGAAAGTTGTTTGGGCAATGGGAACTCAGCCTGCAGTAATGTCCGCATCCACAAGAACTTCACAGAAGTAAAGATACTTACATACTCCACTCCCATTGGTGCATCATTCAGGGCTCCGTTGGCTGAAACAGGCGGTTTACTTGTAGCTGCATTTTTGTGGTGTTGCTCCCCTTCCTCCTTGGCACTGCCACCTTGGCCAGGAAGTGCAACTTCACCAACTCCCAGAGCATCACTTTTATATTTCTTTACAAAATCTTCCATAAGCTTTATCTCACTTTCAGCAAGGTCATGGCAGTGGGAAGTGTCCTGGTCATAAATAGGGAGCTGCCTCATTAACTGCCTGCGACGATAGGATGCCCCTTCCGTGCCAGCGACTGGTTGCATATCCTTTGGAATCAGTTCCATGTACTGTATAGCCTGATGTAGGGAGAAGGAAGAAAATCAATATTCTCAAAGTGGTTCCTACAGAGAAGTACTAGCTCTGTGTGTATGCTTAATAATTTTACAGTTAAGATGAACATGTACAGACAAAAATAAAAGGTAGGCTGAACTTCTGGAAGCTAAGTTGAGTTTTGAAGGAAGAGCTAGTCAAAATTTTTCAAGTTTTCAAATAAAATTTGGATGAGAGACGGGAAAGTGTCAAATGTTTGTTTTTCCTTCTTGTTTTTCCCCAACCAGCTCTATAAATACCTAGAGAGATCAGCCAACCTGATATTTTAGCTCAACTCACACATTCTCAGTGTGACCAGGAATGTAAATACTATCATATATAGTATTATATCTAGTGCTTATAGAATGCATGTCATCTGTAGGAATCAAAGCACTTTACAAAATGATGATCCCCATTTGTAAAAAGCCAAGTTACCCAAGGTCACCAGGCTGGCCAGTGGCAGTGCTAAAACTTCAACACAGGTCTTCTGTGTAGCAGTCTGGTGGCCTAGCCACATTCTTGTGTCCATCCCAATATACATGGCTCTCACAGTCATCTAAATAGCCTGTTCAACTCTAATAGGTCTGGATAAGCCTGTGTAATTATCTGAGCCAACACATCTTCTATTTGAATAGACTTCCTTCAGAAGTCCCTTCCTAGCATTAAAAAAAACCAAAAAGAAAAAAAAGAAATAAGAGTTCTAGTCTACATAAACAAGCCATTCTAATCAACGTCTTTGATTGCCAGGAGAGATTTTTTCAAAAAGTTGTTTGCCTAACAAGCGTATCTAGTAACTAAAAAATAAAAATTCACTCAAGTTGAGAGTCATCCCTTATTCTTTAGCTTCAGATGAGCTATTAGAAGAAGTTTGAAGTGTGTGATCAGCTCAATTATGTCTAGACAACTAGAAGACTAGTGCATACATCTTTGTGCATAACTGCATCAGTATTTAATACTAAGCCAGCCAGAGCAGTAATGTGTATTGTATTAGAGTCAGTCAATTTTCCCCTTCTAAAATGAAGGGAAGCACCTAGCAGGTATAGCAGGGTTGATATGTGGCATGTCTTTATAGTTTTATTCATATCATTTGCATTGACAGTGGCTTTTGGGATCTCAGCTGTTCCAAGATATTGAAAAAAGAATTGTTGGCCAGAAGAGCTTTATCCCATCCACATTTGGTTAGGATGACAAATCATTCCTCTGATTCAGGCCCCGCCACCCATTCACCCAGGCCCCATCATATCACTACAGTATGCTCCATGAAGGGCTACTATTGAAAGCCTCAGCTAGTGCAGAAAGCAGCTACCCACTTATGTTTCCCATCCAACTCCAGATTACTTAATTGGGAGTTGCATCAGGACCTTATTTAGCAGTGTTAGTGAAAGGCAGGATAAATTAGAACACCCCCAAAATTCCAGGTTCCATGTCCATGCCCTTTTCACTCAGCATCCAATGGCTTGTTAAGCATTGACAGAGAAAAAAAAAAACACCCAGAAAAGCCAGTTTTCTACCCCCACCATGCTATGAATTTGTCAAGAGGCTTACATCTATTTGCAGCCAGTGTCTACCTGAAGAGACAAGCCTTTTAGATTTAAACAGACAGTGTTTACTAACAAGAAAATGAATTCCTTGAAGACATTATTGAACCCAGGTATTCTCCCATCTTGTGGAAAGCTGGCACATCTAGATTTTTTTGAATAATGGTTGCTTCTTACCCGAGTACAGTAGCCTCTAAATGTTCTAGGTTAAAATATGCCCACAGGAGCACTTTCAGGTAAAAGGCTACAACAAGAACAGAGTACGTCAGGAGACTTCCGTCCTATTGCTGAGTGATTGTACAAAGTGGCTGCCAACAGCCAGGTGGCTTCCAGTCATTACAACTGAGAGAGAGTCAGAGGCAAGTCTTTAGCATTGTATAACCAAAAACTACAGCTTATAAACCTCAAGAATTGCACACATACATTTTATCCATTGTATAAAGGGAAAACCCAGAGGACTACCCATGCCTCCCAATGTGGGGGGGGAGGGCAGAGTGAGGGCAGCTGGCTTCAGCAGTGTTACTGAGCACGTTCAGTCTGTGCGAGCACACTCAGTATAAGCCAAGCAACAAATCGCCGGGGGGGGGAGGGGGGGAGGGAAGCGGGGCACATGCCCCCCCCCGCTAGATAAACCTATATGCCAATAAGAAGTTCAGTGACTACTGAACTGACAGCTTTGAAATAGATGGCCACCAACATTACTGCACTACTGATTTTGTCATATATGGATGGTGGTCAGCAGCTTCATACCTCATTACTGTGAAGAGAGAATTTGCAAGAGGGCAATTAGGAAACAGCTCTCTGAATAAAGTTAATCTGATGGAAGATTCCCTTGGTAGGCAGTTGGCCATTGAATTCATGGCTTTTTTGGTCCTATGACAAGTCTTGTCCCATGCTGAATTAACATTTGCAGGAGGATGTTTTCTGTACACTTAAGTGATTTCTGGCATAGATCTTAAAGGAAAGGGAGTTTCCCATTGGAGACCTTTTTCCTACTTTAGTGTGAAGAGCTAGTAGGCAGCCAGTTGGCTGCCTGACATTCACTTTTAAGACCAGCATCCAGCTGCATTAGATTTGCATCTTACTTTGTCAGCATTTACAAATAGAACAGTAATGGAATGAAAGACTATTAACTGTTTAGTGTATGTCTTAAGTGGGTAGAGAAGTTGTTTACACAGAGTAGCAAACATTAAACAGCCAATAAGAGAGTTGTTAAAAAAAACACAAACAAACGAAAAACACACACCTTAATGTAAATTCACTCCTCAACTATCTTTAGCAAAAAGATATTTCAGAAATACCATGAAATTTCCATCTGATTTCAGAGCTCAACTAGAAAAGGAGACTAATGGGAGAAATCCTGGCCCCACAGAAATCAGTCAATGGTTAAATGCCCATTCAGTTCCCCAAAGACCAGGTTTGCACCCCACATTTTTGGCAGTGTAAATAAATGTGGTTGCAAACAGTGGTGTTTAGACAAACTCTGTCTATTTACCTTGTGAATGGAAAGAGGTCTTAAAAGTGTTGATTTTTGCTCCTGATAATTTACAGCCCCACCAAAGAAGTGTCCTAAAGACAGCTGTTGGTACTAAACTCAAGATCAGGTTGAGGCTCCCTTAAAAATGTTGATCCTTAAGAAAGAAGGGTTTCCATAGAAGACCACACAAGGAAAAACAACACTGGCCCAACCTTTATGCATATGTATCTGTCATAAATCTAAAGCAAGCTACAGAAACGCTGCAGCTACTTTAAGCACAATCAAATGTATCACATAGACATAGCTTCCACAAGAAATGAAATAAATATGTGAGATTATACTGCCATAAGCATTTATTGAGTGGGAAAAGAGTCAAGGCAGTTTATCCAAGAATATTAAAGATAACAGACTAGACAGCTCAAAATCTGCTGACCTAGTTCAGCTGCAGCACAAAAGACAAAAAGCAAAACCTGGTACACCTTAATGAAAGGCTTTAATAAGAATTTGGCAGGACTAATGTACTCCTATAGCAGAGCCATGAGACCAATATAAATG
Source organism: Chelonia mydas (assembly GCF_015237465.2). Taxonomy (NCBI): domain Eukaryota; kingdom Metazoa; phylum Chordata; order Testudines; family Cheloniidae; genus Chelonia; species Chelonia mydas. The sequence goes on along the minus strand of NC_057853.1, from coordinate 17,376,539 downwards.
TCAGCATACCTATCAAAGGCAGCTTATTCCAGTGCCAGATGGAGATTTTTTTAAAAAAGAATAATGTAATGTGTTAGCAAAGAAAATGAAAAACAGCAAAATTCATAAGCCTTTCTAAGCCTCAGAAAGGCATTGGTCAGCTTGGCCATCTTTAAGACAGGGCCAGATACAGTGTGCTTTCCCCCTTCCAGATGAAGGAAATGCTTAAGTGACTGCAGAACAGGACAGAGGAGTCCAACCTGTCAGAGAAGACTGGATTCAGTGGTAACAAGAGTTCACCAGCACATCTACCAATGTGATATATGCCATCATGTGCCAGCAATGCCCCTCTGCCATGTACGTTGGCCAAACCGGACAGTCTCTACGCAAAAGAATAAATGGACACAAATCTGACATCAGGAATCCTAACATTCAAAACCCGGTAGGAGAACACTTCAACCTCTCTGGCCACTCAGTAAAAGATTTAAGGGTGGCAATTTAGCAACAAAAAGCTTCAAAAACAGACTCCAACGAGAAACTGTTGAGCTTGAATTAATATGCAAACTAGATACCATTAACCTGGGTTTGGATAGAGACTGGGTCGTTACACATATTGAATCTATTTCCCTACGTTAAGTATCCTCACACCTTCTTGTCAACTGTCTAAATGGGCCATCTTGATCACCACCACAAAAGTTTTTTTTTCCTCCTGCTCATAATAGCTCATCTTAATTAGCCTCTTACAGTTTGTATGGCAACTTCTCCCTTCTCTGTGTGTATATATAATCTATCTTCTTACTATATGTTCCATTCTATACATCCAGTGAAGTAGGCTGTAGCCCAGAAAAGCTTAGGCTCTAATAAATTTGTTAGGCTCTAAGGTGCCACCAGTACTCCCATTCTTTTTTTGGTAATAAGAATGAGATTCTTCTTTTGCTACTATAATGTATAGTCAAATGTTTTATTAGGTTACCTTCACTTGGATAATTTAGGACAAAAACATTTTCACTTTTCACCCCGACTATTTTATTCAGATAGTTTGCAAACTGTTCTCTTCGTTTTCCACTGGGATTTTGGATACCCACTTAATTACTTACACAGACCCAGCTCATTGAAAACAAGCACTGAACTACTGCCTTCTGGTCTTGAGCCAGCCACTTCAGGACAACATTAAGAAAAATCCCTAGATTTCCACTTTCTATTCAGAAGGGAAAAAGTCACTACTGCTGGTTGATTAGAGGTTTTTCTGACCCAAAAGGCCCTTTTTCAAGCTTTTCACAAAAACTGTTGATGTTCAGAATTTTTCATGAAAATGTCATGTTTATCAATTTAACCAAAACTTTTATCAATGTTCAAAGTTAATGAACATTTGTGTTTACTGGAAATGTAACTTTACAACAAAAATGTCTAACAAATCAAAATCATGTTGGAAATTATCAGAGGTTTCAGAATCTTTTTTGGGGTGTGGGGGGGAGGGAAGAAAAGAGATCCCCTTTGAACACCCTAGTCTGCCATGTCTCTAAGAATCTAATTTACAGCTCTTTAGTCAGTCTGAACTTTAAGGCCAGGCAACTTGCCCAACCACCAGGAGGCTCTCCAAATGTTCTCTCTGAACAGTATATACACTGCATTTGGTATAGACACATGATTACCAGTAGGCATGTGGTAGATTCAGAACCATAAAAGGGCAATATGGCTATGAATTAAGAGTTAAGTAAAGACCTAAATTGAATGAATAATTTTAATTCCATGAATAGAAAATAAACCCTCCCACAGTGCTGTCTAGTCCAAGCAGCACTATTCAATAGCCAGCCTTCATCATAGTGAAAATTGGATTTCTGGTAAATCTAAACTGGGCAGTGTGCTTAAAAAAAAAAAAAAAAAAAAGATTCATGTAACTTTGGAGAACTGCCATTATTGTTCTCTGGATCCCCCAGCAAGCTTCCTATCTCCCCTGGGACTCTGAAAGGCAAACACTGGTTAAACTGTAATTTCTGGTTAAACTGTAAATTCCAGCTGTATTTGTTCTTTAAGAAAAAAATAAAAATAAACTTCCCCCCCACACCACCAGTAGTAGCTGCTTGATTAAATAGCCAGACAGTCAAATAAGATGGATTCTTGGCCTCCTATTACAACACAGTGCTCTAGTTTTAATTGAAAAAATGTGATTACATAGTTGCACAATTCTAATGAACAATAACCTCTCTGTTTTTCCCCAAACAGGGAAGACAGTTTAGTTAAGAAATAAATATCATGTATGCCTCCCTGATTTGATGAATCCTGCAACTTTACCCTTACTTCTAAATCCTTCTTTGGAGCATAGAAGAGAATTTTTAGAGCAGCCTAAAAATCATCCTAGCTTATATTTGAAGAGGAAAAGAAACCCTCAGAAGTGTGTGTGTGTGTGTGTGGGGGGGGGGGGGGGGGGGGGATAAATAGGATGTTTAAATACCAGAGCACATAGCTCAAAGCTATCTGAGCACTCAAATTCCCCTAAAAGTCCTTCTATTGGTTAGTTTACTTCCAAAGTATTTTTAAAATGTTTTCATTTGTTCCCATAATTGCATTATATACCAAGTCCAAATAGTGGGCATAGAAAAGAATGTGTGATCTGATTTGTTTTCTTTAAAATCCAGCTACCCATTCGGATGGTGAAGAACCCCCTTTTGGCTCAAATACTCAAAACTTAATTTTGTTTTTGAGTTAAGCAGCTGATTTGGTCTAGACTGTATTTAGCAGTAAGAAATGTCTCAGCTTCAGTGCTGATGTGATAAGGCTCATTTCAGTGGTTTCCCTATGCAATAAATACAACTGGACACCAGACAACAGTGGGGCTGCTAGCTACTGACTTAGGACGCTTAAGGAAAAATAAGTTACAGTCCAACCATCCAGTCTCTCGCAGTTTGTTTCAGTGGCACCTGTGTCCAGATATTTCTCTTTATACTCCCTTTGCCTTTTAGGCAAGAAGGGAGTAAGAGGAAGATGGCACTTGCTAACATGGCAAACATTTGTCATGTAAGCCTGAAGAGCTCAGCAATAGTTGGTTCTCAGAGAAAGCAGGTATTAAATAAATAGCTTCATAATTGTTGAAATAGTTATGTTTGCTAAAGAGCAGACCATGATATTTATGGATGGATGGCCTTTGTGCCTCAGAACACACAAAGATATGTTTATTTCAGTTCCATATAAATAAAGCCCATGCGCAAAGATTTCAAGCTACTAAAGGACCAGCTAGAGTAAACATTTTTTAGAAGAACTGAAGCACACAAGATACTTTAACAAGCAGCAATGATCTGGATACTACTGGATGCTGACTGACCAGTCACTAACTAGGTTATGCTCCTTCTTACTTGCCGTGAATTTATGCCAAGTCCCGTATTTCAACTTGCCCTCATGTATATATGGATCTCAATTCACAGTACATATCCTGAGTGTGCTACTTAGCTACATAGCATCCTTAAGAGCTTAGGGCAAATATTACAATATAGCGCACACTCTGTGTGTGGACACAGCAGCAACCTAGTTTAGTTGCTAGCTATATATGTAAGTGAAGCTGAAAGTTTCTGGTTTCCCACAAGCAAGTTTTAAACAATCTGCTGTACAAAATGGGCGAAATCCTGCTCAACAGTGAAACTCCCAGTGGCTATAATGGGAATGTCCACACAGCAATTAAATATCTGCAGCTGGGCTGATAAGCGGACTCACATACAGGCTGTAGAGCTGTAATATTGCTGTATAGACGTTTGGCTCATTCTGGACCCCAGATTCTGAGACCCTCCCACCTCATGGGATCTCAGAGCTCAGGCTCCAGCCCAGGCCCAAAAACTTCTACATAGCAATAGTACAGGCCGCAGCCCAAGCCCAAGCGAGCTGACTTGGGCCAGCCAGAGTCATGATGTGGGTCTTATTCAGTGTAGACTTACCTGATGAGGCCAGGATTTCACCCTATTTTTAATCTGAACCCTGAAACATTTAGTAAGTTATAAAAATTTCTGTATTCCAGACAATTGTTAGTCTATTGTAAATCCTAGTCTCTGTACCCGCTTTTGAGCTGACAGAATCTATGGATGATTAAGATTTTATTTGCTCTTGTTTTTCTAAAACAGGTGCTCAGACAATCCCATCCTCATTCCTTTTGAGTGACAATGAACTTTTAAACATAAGTATTATGTCAGTCGCTCTACCCTGTAACATTAGAAGGTCATGCAGAGCCCCTGTAGGATATTTGCCAGTATAAGTGATGCCTCTCTTAGCCAAACTCCTTAACCTGTTCCTCATGTAACTCCTGCAGCTCACTACCCCTATTTTCATGCATCAGCACTTGCTTCCAGAGACTGGAAGTACCGATGTAATTGAGACACCTAGTTTTCTCACTATTCCAAGCCAGCTGGAAGTAGGAGATACTGGAATTCTATGAAAAAAAAATCCTGTTCTGACAAGACTTCTGGGTCCAACAGATTCAGGACAAGACAGAAAGGAGGAGAAAGCATTTCTGTGAGAGTAGTATCTGGCGCTTGACCATTCTGGGAGAGACAGCTGATTTCCATTGAACAGGGGATGATTGTACTTGCCCCTCTGCAAACAACTGGAAGGGCAACAATAGTTAGAGAGGCAAACCGTTAAACAGATGCAAGTCATTTATTGTCATGGGCCTGGGTTGGCAGTATTGAGCGCTAGTCTTTACACAAGCAAAAACATTGCATTCAGTAGGATTATTCACATGAGTAAGCAAACAAATTTAGTCTGAGCAAGTGTTTCTTATGGTCATGGGGCCTGAATCTGTAGATTTTAGGGCAGGGACCTGGTTTCTCTTATCTGTCTGCTGTCTAGTGTTCTGTTGGTACTATAAATAAGCATCTTCCCCAACTTTGAAGTCTGCCTTTAAGGGACGGTATTAACTTGTCGTTCTGCATATTTGTAAGTGGCAAAAATGTGGAACTTGCATGCATAGTTCTTATTATTAGCCAGTTATCACTTACATCAGTGTCTTACTTTAAGACCTAAAGCAAGCTATAAAAGCTATTACAGCTTAAATCACAAAGTAAACACCATTTTTACAATGGCTGTTATAGTTTGGCTCTGTGCAGAAATAGCTTAGGAAAGCAAATCCAGAGGCCTATACAACAGAGCATTAAAGAGGAAGTAATACCTCATCCTAGAAAGATTTAAGACCAGTTTGTGATTTACATGTCAGGAAATGACCACGGACTGCTTCTGGTTAATGAAGAGAGACACTGTACCTCAAATTAAGCCCACACTATTGTTGGCCTCAAAGGGTCAAGAAAAAAATAAACTGCTGTTTAAATGGAGATTTCACATCTACTGTTGAGACCACGGCTCATTTTTAACCAGACTCATACAGGAAATTTGCAAATACAGCATCCGATGTAGATGCTGCATTGGTCCTTACAGCTTTAATATAGTGGCCTTGTTTTTGAAAAATTGAGTCAAGTACAGTTTAATAGTTGGTTGAAAAAACCCAGACCCCTGTCACATTAAACCACCTTCGTATAAGTATACCAGAATTTCCGTAGGCCCTACACTTAGATTTGCAGGCGAGTCAGACCAACACAGCAAGCACCCAAGGCATCTATTCATGAAAGATTAGCATCCCGATTGTTTAGCTTTGAAACAAACTGAAACATGCCATCTTCCTTATGACCATCCTGAAGAAAGCTGAGAAACATTAGTCTGGTTTTTTAAGCTTAAAAAACACTTATGTGGAATACACAGATTTAGCATAACCAGATGTACAACAGAGATAGGTTGTCCGCTCCAATGTTTTTACTGGGCATTAACTGGATGAATCAGGTAGACTTTCCATTCTTAAAATACATTTCTAGGGGACACAATGTAAGTGAACCTAACCCCCGTATGCATCCCCCAAAAACAAATAAATCAACCTACCACAAGCCACCACTATTGTTGCAGCCTGAACCCACTGAAGTTATTTCTGCACTTGTGTGGTTTTTGCACTACACTAACCATGGCATGAACTTTAACTCCAAGAGAAACCATAGGTTCTAATACTTTTTAATGGTAACGTTTCCAACAGGGACTTTGTTACGCAATGCAGAACATATTACTCAACTGGCAAATCCTTACCAGCTTCTGGGTCAGTCCTGGTGGAGCCCACTCATAAGTTATCGTGTCAAACGTTGGATCTTTCCGAGACACAATAGGATTAGTGATGATCATGCGGTTCCTTTTGTAGATGCGAACACCATCGCCACCTTTCACCCGGGCAGTGAGCGTAGAATACTTTGAGTCAGACAACAAGCGGCCAATTTTCCGATCATCTTCTGCATCAGAGCTCAAGCTGTGATCCTCCTGGCTACATTTGCATGACTTGCATATTTTCCTGTGTGGGACAAGTGAGATCAATCATCCTTTTGATACAAGCTGGACCTCGGTAGGCATGTGCTCTTTTGAAGGCTCAGTGCTGAACTTTAAAGTTACTAAAGGTTAAATACTAAACTGGATCGCGACAGAAGACAAAAAGGGCTTTGTGATGCAAACTATATTTGGGAAGGCAGCATGATATGCCTTAAAGGAATCTGCAGTGGTATGGAATACAAAAAAAACCGTAAATGCCTTACTGTTGTCCCTGGTGAGAGCAGCAGCAGCCGCCACTGATCAACTGTGCCTTCTCACCTGCTGTGACTGAACAGCTAGTTTCCATGAATTTATAAGGGATGCTCAAAGAGATTATTAATTTCATGGCAGTACCACACAGTTTCCATTATTGAAATTTATACTTCATTGCAAGTGTTTTTGTAGTCATAATTATAACCAAAAAATAGGAAGATTATAAATCCATACTGCTATTTCTTGGTAGTCAAAAAAAATATATAGTTTTAAAAGCAAAGGGCCAAACTCATTTTTAGTATAACTTTAATAGCAATGATTAATTTTGATTCACAATTCTTCTCTGTAGTTGGCAAGCTGATTTAAAACAAGTAGTAGCTGAACTTTGAAGGCTGAGATTTTCATGCAGCTTAGGTGTGGAAATCAGGAACCCACAGTTGTATAATGTGATGTTACATACCACATTCTGTAATAGTACTTAAGTAATACAGAGATTCCATATGTACAAATATGGAACTCTGCAGGACTTAAATACATAATTATAAAAGCAATATTAGCAAACAATACAGAATTCACTGACCAAACACAATGGAGTTCTAAAATCTTGAAAACGGTTGTGTATTTTACAAGCATGATACAGACTCTTAAATCATAATTCTTGTTCATCTGCTAGACAGAAGTTGCCTTCTAATTTTTAGTCATTGTTTCTTTTTGATTTGCAACCAAACACTTTGGCATTCTTCAGGATAAGAGGAGGGATACAGATGTTCAGTAGTTAACATCTGTGCTGCTCAAGCTGTCCTCAAAACAGAAGTGTGTTACTGGTAGATCTCTTGGTTAGATGATGTTTTTTAGAAAAATACTGAAAATGGGATATCTAGAATCACAAGATATTTCTGATACTAGACATCCTGTTGAGATAAACCTCAGTTCAGCCAAAAATAGGCTTAGGAGAACCATTGCTAAGGTAGATATTTTAACCTGTTGATGAGTATGGTGAGGGACATTAACATCCTGTGAAACCAAAGCTTTTTATTTTCACTTTCCCCAGCCATGTCTGTCACTTTTGTCCTTGATAGCAGTGAGGCAGTGTTTAGAATATTTACTATGGACATTTGGCATTATCCTGCTGGCTCATGCCTCACAGATTTGAAAGTGAGCAAGGACAGACAGCATGGGTTTTGTTTAAAAAGCATTTTTCAAATCGTTGTACACTGGGTTCCAAGACTGTGTAACACACACACACACACACAGGGGATTTGCATTACAGTATATAAGCCCATATGCAGTGCATCAGGTGGCTCAAGTCTAAACAGAGTATAATTACTTTGGCACTAAGCCCCATTCCTGCTGTGCCATTGAATAGCATCAAGTACATGTCTGCTATTTTGCAGCTGGCTGATGACAAAGAAAAAACAGTAGCACAAAGAGAGCCACCATCATTTAGTATTATTACTTTCCCCCGCAAAGTTATGTCAAAGCATAAGTGAATATTCAGTTTCATTTACTAAATTCTCAGAATTACACAAACTCAGTAGGCTGTAATGTAGGGTTTACAGCCTGTTCTAATCCCTGCCAAGAAATTCTATTACACAGCACAATTTTTAAAAAAAAATATTTTAAGACAAAAAGAAAAAAAAAAGAAAAAAAAAAAGAACTGGTAGAAGAGAGGTGCAAACTCATTTTGCCTTCATTTGAACCTGCATTTACACTGTGGGTTCTAGAGTTTGACTAGTTCAGACACTGCTACTTCACAACCCTTAGGACCTTGACCCAGCTTTTCCCTACGGGAGGGATATCTGAGTTTGTAAATTGCCTGGCTTACTGGTGGTGGATCATACAGCTGCAGTTTCATCAAGGGCACACAGAGCAGATGGACAGAACTGCTAAAATGGCACTGATCTAACATACACCCCCACTGGCATTACTGCTGTATTTAAGTGCCTCCCAGTATTTGAGATAGAAACTCCTCTCCTGCTTCCCAGCCTGTAAAAGTAATAGCTTGATTAGTTATCAGGATTTTATTTTTGCATGAGAGTTTCATATTCAGTTCGGACTGCTGCAAGATCTGAGCTGGTTATCTTTGCAGGAGCAAGGCGCATAGTCTGTGCTCCTGTGAAAACTGTCTCCCACACTCATGGGTGAAGTTGGTTGAAAAATAGGAATTGGTTTCCTTTGTTGGAAGATTTCAGGTTTAAGTTTTCTGCATGTTTTCCCCTCTACTTTTTCTAGTCGCATTAGATGTACAGTTTGGATCTACGGTGCTTAAGTCAGAGTAAACGTCTTTCAGTTCACTTATACAAAGGAGGAGTATATTTTAATTCATTTTACAACATATGACAAAATGCTCTCAGATTTAGGTGAGCGTGTATAGATTATTGTATTACCAAGTGCATTATTGTTTCTCCTTGTTGTGATACACTGGGACCCTCTAGCATGAGGGTTGCTAGAGAAAGGGAAAGAAATGGTTAACATATGCAGAGGTGCAATCTAGATTAATACATTCTGAGGTCCAAAATAATCCTCACAGCACAGTAGGTCACCTGCAATGTGTTGGCAGAGCATTTGGTGCAGTTTGAGACATCTAGATACAAAAAGTTAACCTGCTAAACATCTATTTTCCTTTGTTGTGCAGGTCTCTACCCAACCAGTATATTCTTACAGATTTTATATTCCAACCCATTCTATTAACAGCAAGTAATCACATCACAGCTGTTTCTTGGCTCGAAAGAAGCCATAACGCAACTAAGTGAAGCTGAACATGTGTTTTTATTTGAATGAGATGATGTATCACTAGTATGCTTTCAGCTTCTCTGTCACCTTCATCCAAATATCACCTTAAAAAAGGTCCTAGGTTAGAGCCACATCTGCACATTAGAGATGTGGAATGGAGGAGTTTGTTTACTTTTTAAAGTCACACTATACAAAAGTGCTTATTAAAGGGAAAAGTCAGTTCCCCACAATGAAGATAGATCATTTAATTGAAAAATGCACTTTTTAGCTTTGGATATGGTTAATTCATTTTTGTTCTACACAGACAATCACCTCCCAGTGCTGCTCTGGAGGGCTACCTTGGCAAGAGTGGCTTAGACCCTTTTTTAATCCTCCCTTGATCATGGTTCCCCACAATTTACTGCAATCTCAAGGGTGATTTAAGTTGTGCCAGCTGCCCAGGACCTCAAGAGGGCATTCTATCATATGGAGATAGCCAAGTCACAGGGCTGTCCAGATCATGCCCCTCCACTCCCAATATCAGCAGGTGTGAGTACAGCAGCACCAGAGTCTAGACCTGATGAACAAATGTGAATCTTTTCCTCAGAAAATGCTTGCTATGACAAGATTTTCTTTTAAAATTTTCCATGTAAATTTCAGGGTTCAAGGAAAAGAGCCTGAAAGTCTTGACAGTTTAAAAATTTGGATTGTTCCCTGTGACAGAGGGGAATATTTCATAATATTTTGTATGAAGAATGTGTGTTCCTCAATTTCCCCTACATGCTGCATGGTTAACTAGGCAGGGGGGAAAAAGGTTTATTCCCTAGACCTAGATGTGACCGACTCCTTGCTGTCTGTGGCCTGGGCCCAGACAATTGCCTGGCCATTTGGTACCTAACAACTAATGACCAGAGGGACCCACCCTCTGCGGGATGCCAGACAGGTTTGACCAGCTGGAGAACAAAGGGCCAGGTGACGATGTTTTCCCAGGAACAACAACAAATGTTTAAGGAAGAGCCCTTCGGGATTGTTAAGTGTGGGGCTGCTGGAAGGAGGAGATGCTTCTGTACTGGGACTACAGAGGGATTGGAGGAGGGCTCTGGGCTGATCCAGATGGACTTTTCTGTTCTCTACATTAAACGGAAAGACTTTCTATGCCATGTTCCAGACATCTAATAAACCCTTCTGTTTTTACCAAGCTGGCTGAGCCACTCCAGAGTCAGGGGTGCATTGCTCCCTTTGGTTTTGCAAGTCTCCCCTAAGCGTTCAGTTCAGGTGCACTCACTGAGGGGGAGCTCACGGAGCGAAGCAGGGGTGCTGATGGCTCCAAAGTTCAGTCCCAGGAGGCGGTAAAGTCAAGGGACTTACCCCAGTGAGAGTGCGACCCGAACAGGCTCAACACACTAAAGGGGTCCTCCCCAGGGACTGTTCCAAAGCACCAGACTTGTGGATCTGAGACACTCCCGCCCCCAACCCTTTTCTTGCTTTCTTGGTCGCGGGGGGAGGGGGAGAAGAGACATTTTGACTAGTACTGTGAATATAGTTAAAGAAATACAGAGTAAAGAAGTGACTATGCAATTCTGACAGATAGCACAAGATGAAGAAGTGTTTTCTGGATAGAATGAAATGGTAGTGTAAGCAGGGGAATAGTCCCACTATTGTGGGGAACTTTCCTGGCTTCTGCACTACCCCGGTGAAGTGGGCTAGTGAAAGGATCCGAGTCCTTGCTCCCACTTCCTTTACCCAGTGGCCTCCCTGTCCTTGAAGACTCCCTTTTCACTCTCCTGTCTGGCAGAATCCTCGTAACCCCAACAAGGCTGGGCCCAGGATTCCTGGGGGGCTTGACCCCCAACCTTGCTGTGGTCACCTAGGACAGGGGCTAGGGTGTCCCCACTCCGGGGTACTCTCTCTGCTCTGGGCACTTCTCTGACCCACTGACCATTACATACAAGTTAAAGTAATTTAATCAACAATTAATTTTAAAAAAAGAATAAGGAAAAATGAGAAAGGTTACAGGAAACACATCACCCCGCTCTGTGGCAGGGAACTTCACAAACAGTGTCTCTGGAATGTAAGGGCAGTTCACAGTCTGTTCCTTGTAAGTCTCAGGCCGCCTTCTCCGGCCCTGGCTATGCTGCAGGAATGTTGTGGGTTGGACACTTGCTCTGGTGGTGGCCACATGCTCTCAGGCTCTAAGTGGTAGGACCCTTCTTCCAAGTGTCGCCCCCGCCCAGTCGGGGTTACGATCCAAGCCTGGCCCACAGAGCCTCTTGGCTGAGGCGTCTCCCTGTGCTGGGCCCGCTGCCCAGGGTCCCCCTTGCTCTTCCCAGCTGCTCACCACACCCAGCTCGGGACTGCCCCAGCCCCACCACTCTGTCTCTGCTGCTCTGCCTCCAGCTCCCTGGGCTGCTTCTTTGGCCCCTCTGCCTCTGGTTGCTACAGCCCTGCTCCCAGGGCAGGTCTGCTCTGCAGGCTGCTTCTGCGACTCTGCTCCCAGCACAGACCTGCTTCCCGGGCTGCTTTTCTGGCCCCTCTGGCTCTGGTTGCTGCAGCAGCTCTCCTCCCAGGGCAAGTCTGCTCTCTCTGGGCTGTGCCTCTGGCTTTGGGGCTGCAGCTCTGCTCTCAGGACAGGGGCTGCTCTCTCTGGATCTGGCACAGCTCTGCTCCCCAGCTCAGCTCGGGCCCCTTTCTCCTTAGCTCGGCCCCACTCTGTCTGACCCAGGCAATTCTAGCTCACATGGAGGACGGGACCTCCCTGGCCTCCTGACTCCCTGATTAGCCTGCCCGCCCTGTCATTCAGGCTGACCTAGAGCATTGGCCTCTCCTCATTGTTCCTGGGGGCTGTCAGTCTCAGGGTCCTGATTCCCCATCGACCCTTCCCCCTTTTTAATACTGGGAGCTAGCAACTAAAACACCCCCACTGAATGTTAGTAAGGGGGCAACAGTCCCCTTACAGTAGCTAAACACACTGGGCCACTGATAGTTTACACAGGCTGGCTGAAGAGAGGAGTCCAGTCCTGAATAATTTTTATTCTAAATTTGTATCATTTAAATTGTGCAAAAAGGTTACTTTTGTTGTACACAGCTACAGTGGAACTGAGCTGAGGAGTTTTTAAAGCATGACATCGTTGCCCTGGGATCACTCATGCATCCTGCTGAAATTGCCTCCTGCCTCCCAATTGAAGTAGGAGCAAGTGTCATGAACACAAAAAATGAAACTGGCTTTTCTGATGGAAACATACTCAACCATTATTATTGTAGGCATACTGGGATAAACACCAGACACTATTAGCCTGGCTGCTGTACATGAGAATTTTGAAAAGCTGAAGAACATTGAGAAGCAAATGAAGTGTGTGGTGGGGGGAGAGGGGAGGCAGGAGGAAGGGGTCAGGAAGAATCTAGGAGTACTTCTGCAATGAAGTGTTGATACCATTTGGATTCCTTCAGTAAAACCTAATGGTACTGATTCTGGTCTAAGAAAGAAGGACACAAGGCTGTTCTTTGGCTTAGGATCAAGGTGGGGAAAACTATTACAGATTTCTGTGGGATGGCAGTGTAGAAGGGATATTTTTGTCTGCTAGCTTGTATGATTTGGGCCATTCCTCATTCACTGAAGATCCAAGTGCCTCTTCTGGTACAGGGTTCTGGCAGGAGGTAATCTTAGCAAAGACTCCCTTCCCTATCCACTCTGCCCCCCAGCTCATCTTGGAGCCTCTCCCCAAGCCTGGAGGTTCCCCAAGATCCCAGAGACTTTGTGCAAGTGCCCTGTGCCCAGGGGTGAAAGTATGTTAGAGGACTTACCGGTACGCCGGAGTCCTGAGCAGGGGGCGTGGCCCCAACCGGAAGAGGCATGGCCTTAAACCCCCAGGCCCTTTAAATCTTGATTTAAAGGGCCAGGGCTCCAGCTGCGGTAGTGGCGGCTGGGAGCCCGGGACCCTTTAAATAACCCCTGAGCTACCAGCTGCAGAGGTGGCTGGCAGGCTCGGGGGCGATTTAAAGGGCCCAGGGCTCCAGCTGCCGCAGCGGAGCCCCAGGCCCTTTAAATCACTGAGGAGCCCTAGGGGCTCCCGGCTGCCACCGCTACCCCGGGGCTCTGGGGTAGCGGCTGCCAGAGCCCCAAGCCCTTTAAATCCCCGCCTGAGCCCTGCTGCCTGAGCCCTGGGGTAGCGGTGACTGGGCTCCATCGGAGATTTAAAGGGCCCCGGTACTCCAGCCGCCACTACCGCCCCGGCCCTTTAAACGCCCGCCGGAGCCCCACCACCAGGGGGGATTTAAAGGGCCAGGGCAGTAGGGGTGGCTGGAGCTCCAGGGCTCTTTAAATCCCAGCCTGAGCCCTGCTGCCCGAGCTACCGCCCCGGTCCTTTAAATCCCCTCCGGAACCCCGCCGCTGCTACCCCAGGGCTTCGGCAGCAGGGCTCAGGCAGGGATTTAAAGGGCCCTGGGAGGGTAGCGGCGGCTGAAGCTCTAGGGCACTTTAAATCCCCATCAGAGCCCTGCCACTGCCGCTACCCCAGGGCTCGGGCAGGGATTTAAAGGGCCCCGGGGCAGTAGCGGTGGCTGGAGCTCCGGGGTCCTTTAAATCCCCGCCACTGCCGCTACCCCAGGGCTCGGGCAGCAGGGCTCAGGCCGGGATTTAAAGGGCTGGGGGGGAGGGGGTAGCAGTAGCTGGAGCTCCGGGGCCCTTCAAATCCCCGCCGCAGCCCCGCCGCTGCTACCCCAGGGCTTTAAATTGCCCTCTCTGAAAGCCAGTCCTGGTATGGTGCACCGGCTCTTACTGGTACGCCGTACCAGGGCGTACCGGCTTCTTTCACCTCTGCCTGTGCCTCATTATTACCAGGATTACAGTAAAACTCTGATCTCACCTAGGGCATCTGATTCCCACTGTGCTAGGCATTAGACAAGTTGGGTGAGAGACAGTTCCTACCCTGAAGAACGTACAGGGTAAAGAGAAGACAAAGAGGTGGTGGAGTGGAGATATACCATCCTGGTAGAGTGAACAGGACAATAGTCTCTAAACATCATGATAAATCCACAACTTTGCTTGTTTCTTTAATTTTTGGATGGGGTTGTATAGGGAGGAGATTAGCTAAACAGATAGCGGGGGGAGGAGGAGGAGGAGGAGGACGACAGGTTATGTCTACACTGCGCAGGTAGCCTGGATGATTGGCACTCAGGTCTGAGCACTTGGGTTAGCCTAACCCAGTATAAGCATTCATCAGAAAAGCCCTATATGCGTTATGTCCTCACCGTTTCTGCACTTAATGTGTATCTGGGGCCATTTCCCAAGGTTCTTTGTGCTCAGATACTCAATGGATTCTTCAATCAATTCTGTCAATTGTGGAAGAATATACCTGTCTCAGGGAGAATTGTGGAGGACTATCAATATTCAAGTGACCTTTCCTGTGTCCTCACTGCAAAATGGGCAGGTTCCAGTCTGAGATAACTTCAATCCAGACCTCCAGACATGCAAGCAAACACAGGTTCAAAGCACAAAGAGAGACACATGCTTGAGGGTTATGTGCAGCATAGAAGGTTTAGACACCCCCCCCCCCAAAAAAAAAAAAAAAAAAAATCAAATCATGTAGGTGCATGAGCTAAGACTGCACTGTAGACATATCCTAAGGGCAGAACCTGCATGCTGGCTCTAGCCCTCTAGTGGCCTCCCCAGCACTGAGCTTGCACAAACTCTGCATTTCCCTTCCTCCAACACAATCATTTATCAGTTTGCATCTACATAGAGAGTCAGTGAAGCCTGAATATAGACAAAGCCCCAAGAGAGATTTTTTTTAAATAGCCCATCCAGCAGTAGATAAATTACCTCCAAGAATGTGGCTCAAAGCCTGTACACATCCCTCTGCATCGCAGACAAGGCACCCCTCTTCCTGATTGCTGCTGGCTTACAGACATCTGGAAAAGAGAAAAGTTTCAGGATTTTTCTTTATAATATATATATTTCTATCTATCTCTTGGCCTTGAGTTCTTCCATTGTGCATGGCTTCTCAAGCATGTTGACTCCTTTACAACTGTGCCTTGTGTGGTTTGAGGTCTCCAGATCAATAAATCATTGGGCAACTGGGTACTCATGGTTAAGCAAGACTGCTGAAAAAGTTCTGGTCTTGAACATAGATGAAAAGGGATAAAGACCTCTTATTGACTATCTGGATGCTAGCTTGTAGTACCTCCACCATACATTATAAACCATTGAGACAACATTGGAATAAAACTTCTGGTGGCCCAATAAGTTGGGCTCACCAATCAGTACAACTGAAAATTTCTTATCAAAGCAAAACTTCAGACCCCTTCCCTTCTAGGCCATTTGTTTAAATGCAGCACAATCTAAACAGATGTTTAGAGACTGTGAATAAAGGAGCATGTTTTACATTTAGTTTTAGCACAGGATATTGAATTACCACTTACATTTTCCATTTAGGGGCTGTTTGAGATACTTCTGTGAATGTGAGAAGAACGGATCTCAGACTGAGTCTTGCTGAGAGGTTATCAATGAGTTAAGTTTCACCAAACTTATCACACAACTTGTATACCATGTACAAATCAACTCAAGACTGTTGAGTGATAATGACTGAGCTCATTATCTTTTTACCTTAAAGATTAAGAGGTAATTTGAAGTACCTAGGAGGGGAACACATGTAACAATGGGCTCTTCAATCTAGCAGAGAAAGATTGAATGTGATCTAATGGTGGAGTTGAGCTTAAATTCAGACTAGAAATAAAAGGCACAATTTTTTAAAAAACAGTAATTAACCATTAGAACAATTTACCAAGGGTTGTGGTGGATTCTCCATCACTGACAACTTTAAAATGGAGATTGGATGGTTTTTGTAGGATCAGTTCTAGTAATAATTTGGGGAAAAGTTCTATGGCCTGTGCTACTCAGTAGGTCAGACTACAGGATCACAGTGCTCCTGTCTGGCTTTTGAGTCTATGAATTTAAGTTTCATGGGATGCAAACAGCTGAATTAGATAATCTTTAGCCTTAACCATGGGAAAAACTTCCAGGAAAAAATGTCTGGGTGAGAAGAATTATTTAGATATAGGGACAATTATTCAAATAGGTGGGAAATGTGAGGCCAGAGACACTACAGCAATTTAAATATATATGAATTGTAACAATCATTGGTTGAAAACTAATACCCCTTTTAACACAAAGACTGGATTTTAAGAAAAATCCAACCCCTCATTTGGGCCCTCTCCTTGCATTTGCTTCTCCCATGTTGAGGATTCACCATTCTAGTTGTTCAAAAGAAATTGCAAAGAAGTAACCACCCACTCTTCCCATTGCTTCCTCTACAAATCTAAAGAAACAGAGTTTAATTTATTAAATGTTACCAAATGAAAGGCAAATTTTTATATTTATTATACATTCATATTCAGACAGAGCACCTTCTCTTAAAGCAACAGAAATGAATGGGAGCTGAGGGTCATCAGCACCTTGCGGGGCTATTCTCATTTCATGTAGTTCTAAGGGCTTGTATCTGGGAAGCTATTCCTGATTATCTCTATGTGTAGACACACTTATTCTAGAATCAGAGTGCTTTATTCTGGATTAGTTTAATCCAAAAAATGGACTAAAATAGTTGATCCAAATTAATTCAGAATACAGCATTCTTATTCTGGAATAATGGAGTGTCCACACATGGAGATAATCAGAAATAGCTCCCCAGGGAAACAAGTTCTCAGCTTCCATTCACTTCTGTTGCTGAATAATAGAGAAACCACCACTAAGCAGTGAAAGATTGAGATACATGGTGCTGCCTTACTAATGTTCATTTTATTGATATACATTATACTCCTGTTTATCCAAAACCCTGCTATTCCAACCTCTGCATTATCAGAATCCCTTCTTCATCTCCCATGGGTATGTATACATTGCAATTAAAAACCCTCGGCCGGCCTATGACAGATGACTGACTCACAGGGCTTGGGCTAAAGGGGTTGTTTAATTGCAGTGTAGATATTGAGGCTCGGGCTGGAGCCTGAGCTCTAGGACCCTGTGAGATGAGAGGATCCCAGAATTTGGGCTGCAGCCTGAGCCTGAATATCTACCCTGCAATTAAATAGCCCAGCTGCCCGAGTCCAACTGGCAAAGACCAGCCGCAGGTGTCTAATGGCAATGTAGACATATCTTATGTGTCTTGTGCTGGGGGGCCAGAAGAGATGTGGATGAGGATGTTTGGATAACAGACTAGGGACCCCCAGACACAAGGGTAACAGGGGAGGCTACCTTGCTGCTGACTGGCTCCTGCCCTCAATTAGCTGAGCAAAATCCATGCCCCCCCATGCTATTCAGATAGTCCGGAATATACTGTAGAGACTTCCTTGGTCCCTATTGAGAAACTCAAGTTTCCATATCTCATGTTTTGCTTTGCAGATGGTTTCCATGGTGAAGGGGAAACATGGTGGGGAACAGATAAATGCCCAAGGGAGGAAAAGAAGAGGAAAGAGAAATAGTGTGATCATGCTCCACTTTAGGCTGTTCATTCACGACAGTTGACAGACTAAGTTTATACAGAGGAATCCATGGCTGTGCAGGGAAGGCAGTGACAAAAAATGCTAGTCTCAAAATGGGAAGAAGGGGCAAATATGAGCTCATTTGTTGAGCAAAAGCAGCCAATAAGGTTTAAAAATACAACTTCTGTGTCTGTCTTTGCACTGCAGGATTTATCAAACATGACTTTCTGAATTTAAAGAATGTGAAATGCATGACAGGAGCCAAGAATGAAGTAATTCTAAAGGAAAAATTATGGAGAAGTGATACTGTGGATTTCTGAATAGGGCTATAAACTTTCCCAGGCTCCCATCTCTGATGGACAGTTCATCTGCACTGGCAACAAGTCTCTACAAAAAAAAATAAAATCAGTTTTGCCAAATGTTAATTTTTTTAAAATCCTGTGAGTTGATCCCTCCCCCCCAAAAAAGCAACCCCCCATGGGAATTACAATTAAGACTGATCCCAAAATTATGATTTAATCTTAGGCTTTTAGAACCCCTCTCTCACCCGTTCCCAGTGGGAGTGTGAAAATTAAGATGTTGCTAACTCATAAAATTTATAGTGAGCAAAGCAATTTTGGTCCCGATACAGGATTTTTCACTGGAGGACACAATGAATATCAGGGACCTACTGCCATAGGCTCTGTACAAACATATAGTAAGAGACAGCCCCCATCCCGAAGAGTTTAATCTCACTACCATGCTTTGCATTAGAGTATGTGACATGGGAACTGGCTTAAACTAATCTCATATACGGTCCAAACTTCCTTTAGATAGTAGCAGTATTTAAACCCTGCTGAGCTGGACAGGATAGTGACCTACAAGTGAAAGCATTTATGCCTCATTAGCAATACCCCAATACATCCAGTCTCTTGTAAATGCTAGTGTTGCCTGGCTTTCTGGAAAGAGATATACTAAATCAAGTTCTGACCTTTCTGAAGTTTACACAGACTGGGTCTTTCATCCTGTAGACACAAACAAAGCAGCTCACACTGCTCTCAGTCTTAAATATATTGTCTGTTCTTAAAGGGACAGATCCATTAGTAGCACAACATCCATATTCCCTTCTAAATAATCAATCATTCCAACTACTCGAGGATCCATTTTTATACAAACACAAAATATTAAAAGAACATTAAGGCTGCGAAAATAAAAGTACGCTGTCCCCCGTACAGCCTCAGGGACATCACAGGTGAGACAGGCTCCCTGCTCTCAGTTCCAGTGCCCACGCCAGAACTGCAGCCCAGAGCTGCAGTTGCAGGGGAAGTCCTGCTCAGCCCCAGGCTGGAGCATGCCCACTGTGCACAGCATCTTCCGGGAACATTGTTAAAAGCTCTAGCTAGCAAGTCTCCTCTGAGCCATGTGCCCTTGCCAAGTGACTTAGCTTGTGTCAGTTTTCTCTTTTGTTCAACGAAGTCAGCATTTGTAGAGTGCTTGGAGAGCAAATGCAAGGAACTAAGGGTATGTCTACACTATGAAATTAGGTCGATCTTGTAGAAGTTGATTTTTAGAAATCTATTTTACACAGTCGACGGCGTACATCCCCACTAAGCGCATTAAGTCGGCGGAGTGCGTCCTCACGACCATGGCTAGCATGGACTTACAGAGCGGTGCACTGTGGGTAGCTATCCCACAGTTCCTGCAGTCTCTGCCGCCCATTGGAATTCTGGGTTAAGCTCCCAGTGCCTGATGGGGCAAAAACATTGTCGCGGGTGGTTTTGGGTACGTGTCGTCAGTCGCCCCTCCTCCGTGAAAGCAATGTCAGACAATTGTTTTGTGCCTTTTTTCTATGCAGACGCCAAACCAGGGTAAGCAAGGAGCCCGCTCAGCTTAGCGTCACCGCTGCTGTTGTGTCCTGGGTGCTGCTGTCGGCAGACGGTGCAGTAGGACTGCTAGCAGTCATCATACACTGCTTCTGCTACAACTCTGCTCTCCTGCAGACGCCATACCACGGCAAGTATGGAGCCCGCTCAGCTTACTGTCACTGCTGCTGTGAGCTTTGTAAACACCTCGCGCATTATCTATTGTTTTGAAACCATGCATTCTTTTTTAATAAAGAGATAGCGGACACACCGGGTGGGGTGGGGGAGGAGGGAAGGACAAGGCCACACAGTTTGGATTGTTAGTATGACTACAATAAACCGTTTGAATGACAGCCTTGTATTGCTTGGGCCATCCTCTGCAGGGGAGTGGCTGGGGGCCCGGAGCCTCCCCTCCCCCACCCCATGTTCTTAGGCATTTGGGTGAGGAGGCTATGGAACATGGGAAGAAGGGTAGGCGGTTATACAGTGGATGCAGCGGGGGGGGTGTGTGTGTGTGGTCTGTGCTCTTGTTGGCTTTCCTGCAGCTCCAACAGACACTTCATCATGTCCGTTTGCTCCCCCAACAGAAGGTTCATAATGTCCATTTGCTCCCCCATTAGCCTCAGCATCGCATCCTGCCTCCGCTCTTCATGCTCACTTAAATTCTTTCCTGGCCTCTGCCACTGAATGCCTCCATGCATTAAGCTGTGCCCCATCAGTGCGGGAGGACTGCACGAGCTTGGAAAACATATCGTGAGTGTGGTTTTTTTTTTTTTGGCCTTCTAATCTGCGATAACCTCAGGGACGGAGAGGAGAGGGGGAGCGTAGAAACATTTGCACCTGGGGCGGGGGGGGGGGGAGGAGATAAAAAGGGAGAGTAAAATTAGGTTGGCTTCTTACACCTTCATAATGTGTGGGAATGTTTTCAAACTGCAGCACCCCCCTTTCCCAGAGCAAGCAATGGTTTGGGTTTCAAATTTAAAAGGAGGGGCTGTAGTATTCTGGTAGATTTGCAGCACACACCTATCCCCACCCCGCCATGTGACTATTCTCGGGGATGATCCCTTCACCCCTCCCAGCTGCCATGTGGTTATTCTCTGGGATGATCCCTTTTAGCCAAGCACAAACAGTCCAGCATGAACGGGGTCCTTTTACTGTTCCCTTACAAAAATCCCCCTATTTCAACCAGGTGACCATGAACACACTATTGCTTTTAAACCCTGTACTGTAGTTCCAAATGTGCATGCACGAGAGGTGCCTTCTCTGGTTTCGGGTCGGGATCCTGCCTTGGGAGGGTATTGGCTCCAGGGTGATGAAAAGGTCCTGGGTAGTGGGAAGAACGGATTCACTGCTTGCCTGCTGTGCATTCTCCTCCTCATCCACAAAATCCTCCTCCGTGCAGCATGAGACTCCCCTCTTGCAGGTGTCCACAGACAGTGGTAGGGTCCCCCACCCCCCAGAATGGCATGCAGTTGTTCATAGAAGTGGCATGTATGGGGCTCTGACCCAGAGTGACCGTTTGCCTCCTTTGTCTTGTGGTAGGCTTGCCTGAACTCCTTAACTTCCACGTGGCACTGCTGTGTGTCCCTGGTGTAGCCTCTGTCCAACATGCCCTGTGAGATTTTGGCAAATATATTTGCATTTCTTCTTTTGGATCAGAATTCTGCCTGCACAGATTCTTCTCCCCATACAGCAATGAGATCCAGTGTTTCCCTTTTAGTCCATGCTGGGGCTCATTTGCTATTCTGGGACTGCATGGTCACCTGTGCTGCTGAGCTCACCACGCTGACCAAACAGGAAATTTAATTCAAAAGTTCCCAGGGCTTTTCCTGTGTACCTGGCTAGTGCATAGGAGTTGAAAGTGCTGTCCAGAGTGGTCACAATGGAGCACTCTGGGATAGCTCCCAGAGGCCAATACCATCGATTTGTGTCCGCACTACCCCAAATTCAACCCAGCAAGGTCAATTTTAGTGCTACTCCCCTTGTCGGGGAGGAGTACAGAAGTCAATTGTAAGACCTGTTTAAGTTGACAGAATGGGGTTGGTTGTATGGACACAGTCATTTTTAAAAATCAACCTAACCCTGTAGTGTAGACCAGGCCTAAGTGAATTCATCAGAGCCACATAAACATAGCTAGATGACACTTGGTCCCAGTAAACCCTTTCATAAATCCTTTATAATCATTTTTGGCCCTTGTATGGGTCTGAGCTGCAAAGTTCAGATTCGATCCAGTTCTAGATTTCTAAGATGCTGAAATTCAGAGAGGTTTAAAGCAACGGTTTTGGTCTGGCCTCTACTTTAAGACTCAACATTTCTATAAATACATTTTACCTGATTTGCCCCTAAATATGATCCTAAATATTAGTTTGCTGTCTTGTTAATGTGCCTTCAGGATGTGAACTAGACAAAAAACCTGCATTGCTGAAATAGCTGGCAATGCAGTATAATTGCGCAAACTGGCTACTCTGCTGCAAGCAAAGGACACAGCTGACATGAGACTGTAAATCTACCCATCATTATTCGAGATGCACCACAGCTAGAAAAAAATTGCTATGAGTTCTTGAAGAGCTAGATTCCCTCAGTCCTAAGGATTCACAAGATACGCCTTGAAACGGTCATTGGCCCCCCTTCTCCACACTCTTCAAAAGTCACCACTGGCTATGGTGACCAGGTGTCTGGTATTTGACCACAGCACCCAATCAAAAAGGGACCCTGGTAGCTCCGGTCAGCTGAGTGGGCCGGCCAATGGGAGCTGCAAGGGCAGTGCCTGGGGGCGAGACCAACATAAAGAGCTGCCTGCTGCTCCTCTGCCTAGGAGCCAGACTTGCTGTTGGCTGCTTCTGGGATACAATGCGGAGTCAAGACAGGCAGGAATCCTGCCTTAGCCCCCACACTGTGCTGCTGACTGGGACCAGACCCCAATCCCCTGCCCCAGCTCTGAGCCCCCTCCTGCACCCATAACCCCTCATCCCCAGCCCCATCCTAGAGACTGCACCCCCAGCCCAGCGCTTGTACCTATCCTACACCCCAGCCCCCTGCCTCAACACACAGCCCCCTCCCACATTCTGAATCCCTTGGCCCCACCCCCTAGCCTGGAGCTCCCTCCTGCACCCCAAACCCCTCATCCCCAGCCGGATCCCTCCCCCACCCCAACTCCCTACCCCAGCCCAGAGCCCCCTCCCACACCTTGAACCCTTCTGCCCCACCCCTCAGCCTGGAGCCCCCTCCTTCACCCCAAACTCCTCATCCCTAGCCCCATCCCAGAATCCACAATCCCAGCCAGACACCTCACCCACTCCTGCTTCACTGGGCTGGGGCAGGGGGTTGAGAAAGTGAGGAAGGGTGGGGGGGAGAGTGAGCTACTGAGGGAGAGGGGGAAGGGGAGGTGTGGCCTCAGGGAAGGGAGGGGGCTAGGGTGTTTAGTTGTGTGTGATTAGGAAGTTGGCAACCCTACCCCGGCCAATAATCTTTTTGGGACCCCAAATATTGTGGGTGAGGCAGGAAGCCAATGAGGACATCAGTTTTGGAACAGTGCATTAAATATAAAATAGGGACTAGGGATTTTAACGGGGACATGTACAGTTTGCAACTAGAGAGATTCAGATGTCTGACAGAATTTGAGTCTATACGAAAGTCTATGCTTCTGTTTATTTAAAAGGCAAATAGGATTAAATAAAACCCATTTAGAAGAGAATTATGATACACAGACCAAAGGGGGGGGGGGAAAATGTAGGAGAGCCATGGGTTTTTTGGGTCCAATGTCAGCCAGTTAAAGGTCTAAAAGTAAATACCCAGTCAAGACATTGAGAGTCAGGGACATCCAGCGACCGCTGAAAAGTTCCAAGATACATTTGATATTTCACTTAGCCTTGTTCTGTTTAAGAGTGTTTATGGGAGAGTAGACTTGTCCAAATATAAACACTGCTTTATGGGCCTGATCCAAAGCTCACTTGAAGTCAGCCTCTGTTGACTTTAGTGGGATTTGGATCTGGTATCTACATGCTTTAAAATTACTTTCTAAATCCACATTCCATAAAAGTGTGGACACAGCTATCAATCAGACAGTTGACTATGAACTCTGCCAGCTCCATGTTATCCCTTTGTTAAAACTTCTTACAGTTAGTGATCCTTGTTCTGCTCCATTATGTACTGGAACAGATTTGACTGACCAACTCGTATGTAAAAGATGGAGACCCTTATACCTGCTCTAGCCCCTTTTACTCTAGAAGGGCATAAAGGCATAGGGGTGTGTGCCAGGTTAGGGCCACCATGCTCTGGAGATTCCAGACAGTGCTGTGGCCCAAAGGGCAGCCGGTTAGCTAGAACACAGACAGCCCTGGGGGCCTACTTGTTACACCAGGGTTTACACTCAAGGGTTAAATATTCAGCAGCACCTGTTAGCGTGCACTTTTCTGCTGCAACAGGTGAGGCTGCGGAGTGGACCCTACTATGTCAATCAATCCCTCATATACACAAGATAAATACGTACTTTGAACTTTGCTTGTTTTTGTCAGCATATCAGGATAGCGGAGATGAAACAGGTTTCACCTTCTCACTTGCTTTCTAGGCAACACAGCCACTTTGCCAACACCAGCCTCATTTGAAGTGAAACCTTTTTGAACTCCCCTATTGTTTATCAGGGTTACACATCTGCTCAGCTCAAGCAAATATATAGATAGATAGGTGATTCAATTAACTCTTATCTTGAGCTGTCAATACAAACGAGTGGTGTACTTCTTGGATTATGCAGTTCAGCCTTTCCACATGAGCATTTGCTTTGATTTAAAAATGTAAAACAGATGGACTATTTCCTTAAGGAAAACAATGTATTTATTCTTAGGCAAATGTAGACTCAGGTTATCAGTCAAACAGTAGAAAATACCTCCCATGGCTCCTCTCCCCCACTTGTTTAATTGCCATAGCTAATTGCTAATTCCATGCCTCAGAGATAAGAGCAACATATCTAACTTTCCTAGGGTACTTTTGTTTCATAACTTTCAACAGTTTGATAGCACTGCTCCTCCTGGTACTAGGCATATGAACCAGCTCAAAGCCAGCCTTGTGTAAACCTAGACCTAAACCAGAAAGGGAACAAAAGAGAAACAGTGTCAGGATAATATGCAGGGCTGGGCTGAACACTTAAGAGGCTCTTCTAGCTAAGACAGGGGTCCTTAAAATATACACTTTACAGTATCTTTGACAGTTTGTCTCTCCTCTGGTACCATGACCATAGGTGGGGATAGATCTCTGGGTCAACCCACGGTGCACTCTGCACTGCAGGGTCCCCAGAAGTACAGAGGCCTTAAGTAGCTACTTATGTTTGGTTTCTGTGTTGCCTTCCAGGCACAATCCTGTGCAGTTGCACTATCCCCTTCAGAGTATCAGGAGGCATCGTGCCTTGGAGAAGCATAATACACTCCAAAGTTTCCAGAATCTTCAGGGCAGAGTGCTTGCCTGATGCACTACTTCAGTGTTGTGCTGCATTTTCCTCTGCACAGCCAGTTGTCTCGGCTGGCCAGTGGCTCCAGCTCCTCATCCCCTACCCACTTTGGATGGCTAGCGATGCAGTGGGCCTTCTATATTCAGAAGATTGCCTGTGTGCTCTTCTCTTCCATGAGAGCGGAGGGAGGTTTTGGTCATTCATCATTTGCATCCCCGTGAAGGGGCTGGTCATAATAGGAGCCTTTGTCTGTATTAGAATTTGCATAGTCAACAGTACTTCCTGCCCAGAAATGCAGCTTCTTAGTTTCCCCACTTTATGTATCTTTAAGGGTCTGGATTACAAAAACCTCCCCCCATAAACGAGACCTGGCAAAGACAAACAGCAAGATAAGGTAAAACAAATGATCAAGAACCCTGTCTCTGATTTTCTGACTACCTATGTACAAGCATGCTTACAGATAGCAGCAGTGAAAGATGAGGTACCATTTAACAGATCAGAAGTGAAGAGTTTAGCACACAGAGGAAGGAGACTGATCATGGGAAACACTGTTACCTAAACTTGGGACAAGCATACTTCTAGTAAGGCGAGGTGAATAAGACTGGGTATAGCTCACTAGAACAGGCTGAACTCCGAGACCTGCCAGTGCCAGACAGATGTACTGACGATAGCCAGCAAAGAGCCCTCAGAGAGCAATTCCTCCACCCTTACTGGGGTTAGTGTTCAGGTAAACACCCAAGTACTTGCCAGTATTATACAGTTGGCTTCAAATGGATTCAAAGCCTGTTAGTAGTCATGATCTTGTGATCTGAACAAATCCAATCTAAAGCTCCAGTGATAAAGGGCTTGAAAGTACTGCCAGAAATGGCACTAGTTGTGTTGTCTGCTAAGATCTGCACGGCAAGTTTAGCATGCAGACAGCGACTCTTCAGGTTGAGGTATTGCACAATAAGAAGGGCTTACCTTGATGCGTTGTTGTGGCTATAACAGGAGCTGTTGAACAAGAAATATTGGCATGGCCCTGGCACTCAGGTAGCCTAGTACACCACATAGCCAACTACATAAACCAGTCTATTGAGTACATGTTGTAACCATTATTTTAAAACATTTAATGTTAAGGGCTAGACAGTGCATAAATGCACTACCTCTGAGCAACGGGGCATACCACAGTTCTACGGCACTAGAGGCCTTGTGCCTCAGACATACCCCTTGGAGAATGGATTTCTTCAGTCTTCACTCTTGCATGGAGACCCTCCCACTACCCTTTGCATCCAGTCACCTCCACTGGCCAGCACAGAGCCATGGTTCCATATGCTTCATTTACTCTTATGGGCAAGGGGGTAGCCACTTTTTTCACCCTGCACCAGATGTGTGATCCAGTCATGTGTGATGCTGCCTCACAAAGGGGGCAGGGCACTGCCTTGTTGGGAAAATAAGGTTATCATGGGCTTGGCCATAATAATCAAGTCATAAGCAGCACATTGTTTAGGGGGCTTGGTCTTGTACCTGTTGAAGTTACCACAGACTCCCATTTACTTCACTGGGAGCCCCTGGTGAGGTACTGATCTGACCCCCAGTGAGGTACTGAGGTAAAGCATAATCTTGCAGGTACCCAGCATCCTGCGACTCCTATTGAGTTCAATGGGAGTTGAGGGCACGCTGCCTTTCTCAGGGCCATGCCCATGATCATCATTCTGATCCCTTTCGGCATGCCAGGCTGGTGTCCAACATTTGCTGTACAAAGACTATTAATACTGCTCAGACCTTTATCTGCAACTTTCCCACAAGGGAGAGACAAACGCCAATAAGAGGTTTGTGTTTCCCTACAGACGCCAATGACATATCCAGTAGTTGTTCAGCAAGGACAAAGTTTTCAAACTTTATGCCTAATCAGGCACCTAAATTCATAGTCCGGCACAAAAAAAAAACAAACCACAAACACACACACACGCACACACCACAAGGAGCTGATCACTCTCAGCCTCCCACTGGGATCACCTTTTCAGCAATGGAGTTAGTCCAGTGGCCTCTTTTGTCAGTAGCCTAATTTTTTGAAGTGCCTTTGCTTGGTTTATCAATAGTGGCAAAAATAAGCCCCAACAGCTTATGAGATCAAGAATTCATTGCTTGTGTTAGGCAATGCCTGTATATTAGGTAAGGATTAATAAATGTATAGTATTGTCATGGAAAACATGATTGACTGCAATCACACTAAACAGTCCAGCACTAGACTAAACTAATGGTTCAACTGTCTAGACAGAATTGGAAAGGCAAACCTTATTCCTGGTCAGCTACCCTGATAAGCTAATAAAAACAAGGAAAGCACTTGAGCTTATGGCTAAACAAGGTAAATAAGCAGGTCTGGAGTATTTATATACGCAAATATTCATAGAAGTTATAAAGTTTCATTTTACAACAACATCTCCTGTCACAGCTGGACAACATGAATTCAAGTGTTGACCAAACATTTGACTTGTAAGCAAGACAAGTTCATGTTCAATCTAAAGTTTGTTTTCCCAACATGTACTACAGTGTCCTAGAGGCAAATACAATCTGTGGCAATTGTTTTAGATGTGGAGTTCAAAGTATCTGTCTATTACAAGAGGCAAAAGTAGCATCAATAGGAGAGAGAAAAATACTACATTCGAAGTTGTGATCGTATGAGAAACAAGCCCAAAGAGAAGGCCAATAAATCCAATAGGTTGTACTCCTGTGTGCTTTAGTGTATAATTAACACTAGCCCACAGAGAATACAATATTACAGTTCATTCTTGAAGCCCATTATACTACTTTGGTATCTAATGTATCTGTCCATTGTAGTTGAAGCCACAGTGTAGCAATATTTTGCTTCCTTTAATCACCTTACAGAGCTTTACAAATATTAAGGGCCAAGCAGAGTAAGTTTTAGCATGGCCAGTATTAGCTGGGACAGCTCTGTATTTCCCCTAATGGGAGGTCAGAAGTGTTACGCCTCAGGAAGTATAGAGTGGGACTGTGCAGACTGCATCAGAGTTTAGGATGAAGCAGACTATTCCCCTCTTTCTACGATCAGCCAGCTCCATGGGCTGATGCAGGAAGTGTGAGGAAGGGTCCAGATCTACCTCCCTCCATCCCTGTTGGAGAATTTACAAACCAGACTCCATGAAGAAACAAGGGCAGATTATGGGACTCTCCCAGTGATGTGTACCTCAACAGTGCTGAGTGGGCCCAATAAGAATTGGAGCCCCATTGTCTGACTCCCAGCACAACCTCCCTGACCCCATTTATGTTCGGGTGCGTGGGGTGGGGGTAGAAAGAAGGGTAATAGCAGCAGGGAATAGAGGTTGCATATATTATTTGTATTACTGTAGCACCTTGGAGCCCCACTCATGGGCCAGCTTCCCACTGTGGTAGATACTGGCCAAGCATATAATTTGTAGGCCTTGTGGTTTAAATGTAATTAGGGACTCATGTGGTGCAGGTGGTGAGGAGAAGGAAGGGAAGGCCCCTTACACATCCCATACCTCTTCTGCCTCACACAAGGGTCAATCTGGACTCAAGTTAGTTTTGACATCCTTTGGAGATATGGAAATATTCTCCTCAGGTAGGTGAATTGAGACATGGAGGTTAAGTTGTTTGGCCAAGGCAGTGGCAGAAGAAGCGAAGCCAGGTCTGACTACTAATGATTTTACTTCAGCAGTGATCAGTACTGGAAGAGCTAAGGTAGTGCAGATCAGGACTGAGCTGCCTTGGCCAAGATGAGTGGCCAAGTTTAAACAGCACTTGCTTAGAGTATAGTTAGCTCTTTCTGGCCATTTCTCCCTCACGTTCCTGGGTGCTAAATTGATCCACAGAATTATTAGAGGGGCAAGGACTAACCATTCCTCTTTAGTGCCAAGCTATACAAATATCTTCAGAAACAGGTGGCATTCCCATGACAGGAATTACAGCATCAGGCTCATTCTGAAATAAGGTATGGCAAGGTTTTTGCCTCAGGAGGTATGTTTTTGTGAAGGTAGTGGCCAAACATGGAAGCATACATTAGTTGCATTTGTCTACCATAGATCAATTTAATTTGAATAATATGAGGACATCACTTTTTAAAATGGTAAATACACCACATGCATGTAGACTTGCATTCCTTCCAAAAAAATCAATGAGTCAGTTTGAAAGTGTCATAGAATCCAGAGATAGATTCTATCAGTCTATTTTCAAAAAGGCAATGTCTCTTGGTGATAGGTACTACTTTTCTCCTTCCAAATAGCTTTCAATGGCTGCAATCACCTGGAAACTCATTTGTTCAAATGCAACAGCTTGTGATCTAAAACTCTCACCCCCACATCCAAGATTTTTTTTTTTTTTTTTTTTTTTTTTTAAATAAAGACACCTGGAAATATTGTTTTCAAGAGGCGCTGAAGGGAAAATGGGTAAAACATTCTCCCTCGAAAGAGAGAAGCAGAAAGTAGACATTTATAGATTTAGTAATAAAAACCCATAGCATTTACATTTAGGTATTGTTTGGTATCCAAGTGACTTCTGAAACAAAACCTGAAAGACAACTTTGCCAGCCTTAGCCTTCCTCTCACACATGTACATGTTTTCTTATTTAAAGGAATGCCTGAAACTTTGATCACAGGCATATATCAAGTTATTATGACTTGCATCGAACTAGTGTAGCTAATGGGTACATTTTACCAGTAGTCCTGCACTGTTTGCTGTTTTAACTGAAGAAACTGCAACTCTGGTATTTTATCCCAGACCTAGCCTTAGTCATATTAGAGCTATCTATGGGAGACACTGTAAACCTAGTTCTCTTCTTGTCTTTTTATTAATTATTATTATTATTATTAAGAGAGTGTAAGAAATACAGCTCAGACCTAGACTTGAGGCAGATTCTAGTGTTGGTGTAAGCAAGCATAATCCAATTCTACTTGGGCCTGCTTATAAGAGGGCTGAATTTGACCCCAGGTTTCTGAGGAAAGATGATTAACATCAGACAAACACTACAGAAAACAGAACTTGGAGACCTCCTTTAAAAGCAAACACCCTTATTTATGCTCTAGCCTTCCAAAGGATTACAGCACTTTCCACAGATAAAAACCAAGCACAAACCTTTACCTGAAAGTCTGTGCAGAAGGATGTATTTGATTATTTGCATTACAGTAGTTGCGTAGAGACTTCAACCAAAATTGGGGCCAAGACTGTTAGGCTCCGTAAAGACAATTCCTATTCTGGAGATCTTAAATGCTAGACAAAGGGTGGGAGAGGGAAAGGCAGAGGTGAAGCTAAGAGATGTTCAAAAAGCCATAGTTGAGAGAGAAGGCTACACTGGTTAAACACACAAACAAAACAAAGCCTGGCTTAGAAAGGAAGTGAAAATTTTACATACATACACACAAAAACAAAAGGAAAAACAGGGAAGTTGATAGCAATTAATGTAATTAAAAGCTAAGCATTGGAGAAAGTTGATAAGTGAAGCAAGAGAACAAGGAGAAATGGTCCTTAATTCTGCTGGCCATAGACAAGGAGGAGTATTCTTTTAAGAATAAAAGGACCCATAACCACAAGTACCTAAATGGGAAACAGGAGTTTTATCCTGGAGGACTTTTCAGTCTAAAGAAGGTATAAGAAGTTGGAAGCTGATGCTAAACAAATTCAGACTAGACAAAGCACGTATTTTTAACATAATTAGCCAATGGATCAACTTACCCAAGGTTGCAGGGGATTTCCCATCACTGGAAGTTTACAAATCAAGATTGGAGTTAAAAACATGCTCTAGTTCAAGCACAGCTATTCAACTTGAAGCAGGAATTATTTCAGGGAAATCCTGTGGCCTGTGTTATGCAGGAGGTCAGATGATCACAATGGTACCTCTGGCCTAAAAACCTATGACTTTGGGCAAGCTCACACAGCAGATCAGTGACAGTGCTGAAAATAGAACTCTGCTCTTCCTGGTTGCCCATCCTGTGTCTTATCTGCCAGGCCACACATATATAGCCCATTGAAAGTCAATACTAAAATTATTTAGTCACTTTTGAAAATTCCATCTCGTATGTATAAAATGCACTATGCAGAATAATGCCACAAGAATCAATGGAACGTCCGCTCTTAAGTCACTAGGGTGCTTTTGAAAGGGTTACCTATATTTAGCCAAAAGAATTAGCTCTGGAGATGCTTATCCTAACTGTTCATCCCCACTTACCTATATGAGGCCTCTGCATTCTCAAGGAGTGTATTGAATTTTTAATCTCCAAACACACCATGCACAAACAGTGAAGCACCCAAATAATACTTTGAGGTGGTTATGTTTCAGTACAGGCTTTAATTGGGAGAACAAACCACCCCACGCACCACGATGGACAGCCACAGAGACCTGTATCACTGAAGTCAACTTCAGAGAGTGGATTTGAATTCACTGAGTGTAAGTGAGGTTTGAGCCTATCCCTTTAGCATTAAAGTTTTCCAAAGTCAAATTCTAGCTTGTCTTATGGGAAGATTGTTGGAGGAAGAGGAATCTGTTCCAAAACAATGACCTAAAGATTGCTTAGTTCTAGTTCTTTAGTATAGTTTAAGAAGTCCTGCATTCAAGAACGTTTTGGGCACTTACCAGCCCAGCCAGAAAGCTGGGGTTAAATGCCCGTAAGGAAGAGCAAGAATGTTATGGGTGGGGCTCCTCCAGCCTGCATAGAATTTCAGACATTAACAATTCCAGCTTTGAAAGGACTCCCACGGGCAAGAAAACACTAAGAATTCAAGCATATAATGTTTAGATGGTTTGGGACATTCCATGCAGCACGTTTATGAGTTTAATTACTTATTGCGATTGCTTAACTGGGTTGTGTTCCTTAGATTAAGGTTTATTTGCACACATTAGAGAACTAGGACTGGTAGGAAAAGGATGCCTAACTCAGCAAGTCTCCTTAAGAGGTTTCATATCATGGCAGGGTGGGAAGTGTTTTAAGTGAGAGAGCGCGCAGGTATCTGCAGTATAATGGGTAATGCTGCTGCATGATCTGAACAAGGATGCTAACATAAGCTCCAAGAAAGAAATCACAGGGGCTGAGGGAGGGAAACAAAGCCAAGACAAGCTGAACAGTAGGAAAAATATATATATATATATATACACACACACACACTCCCCCACCCAAGATGCACTATGTTGGAGGACAGGAGAATTAAATACTCAATATATGGACAAAGGCTTTCTTCACTGCATTCAGCAGACCCAGCGGTATGAATTTGTTTCAATACAGAATAAATATAACAAACCAAAGGACCTTTGTGATCCATCTAGATTTGGAAACAAAACTGTACACTGCACCCACATCTCCAGGGAAGCTTAAAAAGTGAACAACATCCCTCTTAGTTTATTTGAAGTGGTTGTAAACAGTAGCTCACTCTCTAGAGTTTGACTTTCGCCGAGTCCTTTGACCAAGGCCAGAGGCTGCAGCACTCTTCTCTGCCAAGGTCCCTGTATGTAGAGAGGCTTCCAGGAAGAGGGGAGGAAAAAGAAAAAAGCTGTTAGGAGAAGGACGTTATCAAGGTATGACAAGTTTGCAGCTCCATTCCTGCTGGAGTCTCAGTGGAAAAAAAAACTTAGATCTACCCGAAATAATGAAGGTTCCATAGTTCCTAAAAAAAGAATGGTGGGGAGGGGGGTGATTATTGGCATGGAACTCAGTTCCACATCTTTGGGATTCTTATCGTTCCTCTCCTGTGTTTCATATCCAGTTTTGGAGAAGTGATCAATGTTTCTGGAATTCCCACAAGGGTCATCACGCCCACCCATCTTCTGATCTCAAAATCTTTGAGACATTCTAGGACAAAACTCAAATGTGTTCATGCTTGTTTATAGTTCAGCTGGCACAGTGATGATTATGACTGTAGAGAAAAGGAAACACGTCTGCTTTTCTGCTGATAGTGTTTACATACAGCTGAATCAAAAGCAGCTGCAGTAGCCCTGTGTATGACAGGCCGCACTAGACTGAAAGTGACTGGACTTTACAATTGTGTAAAATGTCATCCTTTGAAACTGGTTCACTTTTGAACAGAGCAAAGTGCATCACATTCATTCAGTTCTATTCATAAATGCATGAGGAACTGGCAGGATTCATTGAGAAAGATGTAATGTATACAAGACCTGCCCTAAATTCAATGAAAGTCAGGACATTGCTCCTACCAAGGCAGATCCAGTTGGTACAGCAACAGAGGAATTGTGTTTCAGTTAGAAGTTCTTACTCCCACTCCAGCTAGGACTTTTGAGAGCAGCTGGATCCTCAGAATATATTATATGCCTTCTCTTGGGTTTAAAGAAAAAGGTAGTAGATATATCCTTTGTGTTTCAGATAGGAATGGGTGATCCACTGTGGATAAGAATGGGCTCAAAAATTTCACCCCCAAACTAGAAACAAACCTAACCCAAATATATGTGAGGTTCAATATGTTCTTTTCACTTCATTTCCCCATTCTGGGAATACTATGAGAAAAGTCAGTCTAATTTTGGCAAAAACATGGAGACTAAGTACCAGAACTCAGACTCTCCCTCATGGAGGCTTCCAAGTAATTCTTCTGGTAAGCATCCAAATTTGTGGGTGCATGTCCAAAGGTGATCTTTTGTAGTTTCTATGTATTGTTTGGCTTTTCTGTGTCTCATTTATTTTACCCCCAAAATCATTTTGAGGAAGTATCATGAACCACATTTTAGAGATGTGGAATTCAGTCAGCACCCATAGTTGAGGCCAGATTTTTGGAAAATCTGGTCTCCTAATTAGGTACCTAACTAAGTGGCCAGAATTTCAGAAGTATGGAAAAATATGGGCATCAGTCACAATGGAAGATGCTGGGTGTGGACCATTTGAGAATCTAGTCCTTCATTCAGTGCCTAAATGTGAACAGAGAGTTCTTTTGCGGGAGGGGGGAAACGGGTGCCTCACTTAAGCACAAACCTACAGTTAATGCACTACAATTTAGATACACACACCCACACCCCGTTATTTAAAATGTAGGGAAGTTCTCTAAAATTTGCTTTAAACAAAAAACAAAAGACACACACACACACAAAAAAGAAAAAAAACCACTAAGCTTCCATGCCTATCACAAGGTCTCCCAAAAGGAAGTATCTTTAGTGAAGATGACAGATTTACTGAAATAATTTTAGAGTATATAGGCTAATTAATGCCTTAGAACGTGCATATGCTGGACATTTATAAAGCAATCGTAACCTGCTATGTAAATTAAGGGCGACTCCCAAGAGAGGAAGGCTTTTGAGTTATTACCCATTAAACCTGTGCTGTGCTGAAAGTAGATGCGGGGACCTTGCATGGTGGATTAAAATAAATAAATAAAAATCCAATTTCTTGCTGGTGCTTAAATTGCATGTGCTTATTAGCAATTCAGTATATTCCAGTTGCATTTCACATTTGGCAATTGCACACACAAAAAACTGAATTTTGTGGCTAAACTTGCTATTTACATGCAGAGCTCCATTGGTACATGGAACTGTGGTAAGGGTGTACACAAGTTGGAGCCATAACCCTGTAGAGACTTACACGCATGCTTAGCTTTATGAATTCTGAGTGGCCAAAATTAAGTCAATGGGACTGCTCAGGGATACAGAATGAACGATGTGAGTAAAGTGTTTGAAGAATCAGGACCTATATTTATAACAACTTGACATCACCAAATACAGGACAAGGTACATGTTTTGGTGAATGCCAGGAATTATATTAAATTACATGAAAACCTATGTTAGAGGAACATTAAGTTTTTAATGTCAAGCAGTCAAAATTTAGGTAGTGATCACATTAAAGGTTGGCTGAGCTCCTTGGGCATTATCACTTTAAAATGATCACCTTAATACAGGAGCCCTGCCTCATTCATACAAAAAAAAAAAAAAAAGCCAAAGTTAGCCTGAGGCAGACATCCAGCATGGAAAATTGCTAAATTAAAGTTTAGCAGAGTTATAAACAGCTGGGGAGGGTCTTATTGTGGAAAGTATTGTGCAACCTTGTAGGTGGTATGTATTATCTGCCTAAAATTCATATGCAGAACAAAGATCCCCATCAGCCCACACCATAGGCAGCAGGAACCTGGCCTGGAGTATCATGAATTCATAGTTTGGTTTAGGGATTCACTTCACTTAGTCAGGCAACATAAGACGACGCTTTCTTTTAAAACCTTTTGACGAACTCCTTGAAGAAAAGGTATCCTCTCAAAGACAGAGCACTGAAAAGTTCTAACAACTCTTATAGATCAGTTCTTCAGAAACCACAATGCTTAATATGCACCAGTCCGATGTGTTTCCCTAGTAAAACAGGATTACCTGATTATCTGACACCATGAATGTTGATAGAAGTGACCCGGTGGGGGGGGGGGGGGGTGGGGGGGAGAAGAGGGAAGAGATAAAAGTTCTTTGAAGAAACTTTGGCACAGTACTTAGGATCTATAGGCTAGATCCTCAGTGGATATAGGTTGATGTAACTGAATATTAAAAACAAAAATTATGTGGTCAAAAAGAATCGTGTGCTCAAAAATATAAAAACCTTATTTTAACTAAAATTATAAATATACAAACATTTTTCCTCCTTGGGTCTCATTTAGCCCTGTAACAAACAAATCTTGGGTGGTATAAGTTACTGTTATACAGAGAGTAGGGAAGTTAAATTCAGAGCCAATTTGAGTTGTTTTGATTCACTTTGTGCTCTGGAATTGATGTTCACCATGCCTTTTATGCAAAAAGCTCTCTCTGGTTTTACTGTTCCAAAATTAAGCAAAACATTTGCTTCTTGCATTCAACAAGCAGAATGGAGAAGCAATGATGTAGGGCTTGGATGATTACTGTACATATGTAGGCTATATTCAAGTCAATGGCAAAATTCCCTATTGATTTTAATGGGTCTAAACATTTGGTCTTGTGTCTTGATGCTGCTGCAGTTGCATTGAGAAAAATATGCAAAAATTTCCAATATAGAGGTTATTGGATGGTTGAAGTTCAAAGATGAAGCCAGTTGGACCAGTTCACAAGATGAAACCTGTTCATTTGCTCCAGAGTTGCTTACAGTTATGCTGCTGTTTTGTGTTCTTGACAAGTGTGTGTTAATGAAGTACAAAAGGAATGATGTAACACAGCAAGGGTCCTACAGTTGAGGCATAGGAATATTAACCTTGCCTAGCAGTTTCTCTCTTCAGTAGTAGTATATGCTTGTTTTCTCCTTAAACTGAGGAGTCCAGAACTTTACAATGCCTGTGTCCTGTCAAGTACCCTCTAGGTGAGGCCAAACTTGGTACTTTGACAAGCAACCTAATGTCTTGTCACACAAGGCAACTGTGAGAGGCCTAGTCTCTTAGAGAGGACGACATTCAGGGTGGAAAATTCACATTGCTACAATGCTGTGGAGAAGCTTGTCCTTGCTGACTTTTGGAAGGAGCTTCTTGACCATGTCCATTACTCACCTATGGATTCACTATCCAGTTTCCAGTGGTAAGCATGGCATACCACAACAATCTGCCAACAGGGCAACTGGATGATGTCTCAGCAGAGGTTAAAATGGCAACTGAACAATCCTCTACCCCTTGGAGATTGTACCTTCAGCTTTGTGTCAAAACATTAATGTGGCGAAGTTCTGCAAATAGAGAGAACCTCATCCACATAGGGCCGTCAATCCAGCACCTCTCCCCAGCATTGAATTCACTAAAAAGTGACAAAAATTTGTCAGGTGTGAGATTTATCAACACCTGCATTTCTTTGTCTTGGGAAAAAGAAGGGCTGTTGAGACTTTTCTTATCATTTGCATGGGTGCAGGGTCCATCATATGCACGATCTTGACCAAGACTTGCTATGGTAACAAATTAGGTTAAGTGCAGATACTCATGTTATTACACTTTGAAGAAAAAAAGTCACTTTTAAGGTCTGAATTAAACTAATCCAATAGAAAGTATTTGGATACAAGATGTGGAATGAATTGGTGCCATTTGGAATGCTGGGAGTACTAACTGACATTGTACTTCAGAGTGTGGGAAGTTTATCCTAAAAACAATGCCTTTTGTTTTGGCAATATGTAAAGCACAGGGAAAGGCATTGATATTGAAGGAAACTATTTCAGCAGAGGTGCCAAATTTCAACCTCCAGTACGACAAAGATATAATCGAGCTAGAGACTCTGCAAATATCTTTCTCGTCCAAGAGCACATACTTGGCAGGCAGCATTCCTTTCTCTAACAGAGTGTGAATTCATGATAAAGAAGGGACAGGCTTTTTTTAAAAAAAAAAAAAAAAAATAAGGTGAACAGATTTTTCCACTAATATGAAACTGGAGCTTTGAAAACTTGGTCTGAATTCTAAAAAAATGGAAATGTGGGGGTGTGAAGCTGCCCAAATTTGAACTAAATACTAGCCCTTATAAGTTCCAAAACGTTCAGATAAGTACTATATTTCAATTAAGTGTGCCTCCTCTGTGCCTTTCTGCTTCCCACTGGAAGCAGAAGTGCTGAAATACCACAAGCATGGTAATAATCTACTAATATTTTGCACTTCTGTTGTACTTTCCATCCAAAGATCTCAAAGAGCCTCACAACCCCCCCCCCCCCCCCCCGAGCACCCTTGTCCTCAGTTGATAGATGGGGAAATTGAGCCATGGGGAAGTTAAATGGCTTGCCGAAGGCCACAAAGGAAAGCGGTGACAGAACACGTGACTCCTATTGGTTCGAGCATGGTAAGAGATCACATTCCCTGTTCCCACAGTATTTACAGCTCAAATGGAAGTAGGCACCATCAGAAATCTCACATGGAGAAAGCCTGTCCTTGGATATTATAAACTCACCGGTAGAGACCTAAGAGTTTCAAAATAGGTGTTGAAACTTTGGTTTCTTTACAAAACCTTAAATGCAAACCTGGGGAGCTTTTAGAAGAAGTGATTGGAAAATGTATTTAAAGACTTAAGTGTGAATATTTTTGCCTCAGGAACTTAACGTTACCTAACTAAGTGGCTTGATTGACACGTGATGAGTATTCATAGCTCCCATGGATTTCAAAGGGCAGAGTTTCTGCACAGGACTGCAGGCTTTGGTCCTTGCTTTGCAAATATAGGATGTATAAAGGATGCTTTAACCTCAAGAACGATTACATAATCAAATGTATGCAGCATTGTTCAAGGGCTATTAGCCAGGGAAGGTGTCCCTAGCCTCTGTTTGCCAGAGGCTGGGAATGGGCCACAGGGGATGGTTCACTTGGTGATTACCTGTTCTGCTCATTCCCTCTGAAGCACCTGGCATTGGCCATTGTTAGAAGACAGGCTATTGGGCTAGATGGACCATTGGTCTGACCCAGTATGGCTCTTCTTATGTTGTTCTAGCCATAAGTTTAGCGTAAGTAGTTAGCACATAGCTGAAGGTACCATTCAAGGTGAAGTGGGGCTCCTCCACCCTCACAAGGTCACAGCCTGAGCCCAAACATCTACACAGAAATTTTTAGCCCTGCAGTCCAAGCCAGCTGACCCAGGCCAGTTGCAGGTTTTTTATACCTGTGTAGACATACCCTGTGTGTCTTACGTTGAAATCACTACCATGGACTCAGTCCATACCAGAACAGAGTTACATAACACATGGGTCTGATCCTCAGTCCATTATAGTCAATAAGAGTTGAGAGTACTCATCACCTTGAAGGAACCGACCCATCACGAGCTAACTGCGATCATAGCTTCTCTTCATAGCTCTGCCAATGGACCTCACTCCAAATTCACACCACCGTAGGACTGTTTATATATTGCAGGCCCAAGACTAAAACAATCATGACAGTTTTAGATGTGGATATTTGTCTAAAAAGGAGGAAGATCCAAATCCTCAAAGGTTTTTAGGCACCTAAATGGCATTTATTCCAATGGAAGCTTGTCACCTAAACACATTTATGATTAGACCCAAGGCATGTGAACATCAGACCTATGTCCATTTGTAACCTAAGCAAAGGGACTCCAGAGGAGAAAAGCTAATGCTTTTACAAAGCTGTGAACAATAGTTCAGGCTCATTAATATTTTATTGTTATATTCAAATATTCCAGACTACAGTATGTAATTTTTGGCTTTTAGTGAGACAACATTAAGTCAAATGACTTGTTCCACAAATGAATACATTTTATATAGTTCAAAGCCAAAAGTCAAATGCAGCTGGCACAGGGTCATTTAAGTTACACTCCCCTGTACCAGCCATGCCCCTTTTGCTGCAAGGGACACATACATGACACCTCTATGGAGCCCCAGCCAATAAAAAAAAAAAAAAATCTCTATGAGGATACTACCACCTGTCCTTCCTCAGAGATTTTTTTTTTAAATCAGCTTTAAATCAGCTTATGGCTGGCAATCCATAGAAATCTCATGGGCTGAGGCTGCAGAATGGATGCACTGCAGCAAACATTGCCCTGGTTTTAGAACCAACCTGGTTGTAGAACCAAAGCCAGTTTGGCCACTGGTGCAAACTATTTGGCTAGCTCTGCTCCCCTACACACTCCTGGTGAGAGGAAGATATTCTCTGCTGTCATGAACTCTCTTCCCCCAACAGATTTTCCATGTCAGGAGCACTTTGCCAGGGCTTGAGCAAATCTTGGGGAACTTGCCCATAGTTTTAGTGGATTTCATCAAGTAATATAGAACTGGATCCTGCTTCTACTGAAATCAATGGGAGTTTTGCCATGCCTTTTAGAAGGGAAAGATCAAGTCCATGAAGATCCCATGGGGAATCAAAATCTGATTTGGAACTGGGCTGCTACTGCTTGTCTTGGGTTATTATTCTGCTTCTGTTCTGGCTGGTGTCTGTACACATATAAACACACTTGTGCTAGGTCTAGCTGCTAAATAAAAGCCCATAGGGAGCTGCTTGTTATGTGCACTCTTCCTCTTCCCTTTTTGTGAAGCTTTCAATCTTCTGCCCCCAGCAGAGACTGGGCAGCATCCCTGCAAGGCTGCTCAAAAGCTTAGCTGGTATGTTCACGGGTGCATGAAAGAGGGGAAGGAAATGGGGAGTGTTATTAATATGCCCCCTGGGCATCTCTGAGGGCCTAACAACTGCTACAGCCTGGATTTTCTCAGTTACACATGGAATTTACACAAATGTTAAATTCTGGATCCTACTAATTAAGTCCTCGCTTTTTCAGAAAGGCTCATTTCTTTCAAACAGCTCATTTGCTATCCTTATTAAAGAGCCTGTGGCCCTAATTATTTGTGCTCATCTCACCTTGGAACCGATGGTGAGCTATTAGCCACACCCTCCAAACATTGGATGGAGTCTTTACTTTCTAGAAAGTAGAGAATGTAAGTAATGTGCAATACCCATGTAACATTGCTCACACCAGTAGTGGGGACAGGGGTTTTCCCCTCTCCTTTCCTCCGACCTATTCAGAGGATTCAGTTCTTAGCTGGTTTTAAAATACTCTTCCTAAAGGAGCTGCTAAACATTAAGGCCCAGATTTTAAAGACATCTTCAGGCATTGCTGCACTCAGCATTGCAGCGTCTGATTTAGGAATCTAAAGCTCATTTTCAAGAGAGATTTAGGGTACTTCAGAGTCTAAATATAATCAAATGTGGATGGAATTTAAACTCCCAAAAAATAAGTCAGATGCTGCAACACTGAGCGACGATTAACACCTTTAAAAATCTGGGCCTAAAAAAAACAAAAAAAACAAAAACCTATCATGGCTTTTCAGGCAGCAGTTCCCAATCTCCAAAGTTACTAATAATTTCATTTATCTCAGTACTCGTTTTTTAAAACCACACTTTGTGTGGTGGGCCAAGGACTGAAGAGGGGGAGGGTTTGGAGATTCTACACTTGTGCCTGTGACTGAACAGAAGAGAATGGGACACTGAAGAGGTGTGGTGATGGTGATGAAGGGGAGGGTCTATAATAAGAATAAGGACAAGAGAAACTATTCAGAGTATCTGAAACTGGACTGACAGAGTTAAAGAATTTGTAGCCAGGGTCAGGTGTGGTGAGAATGTCCTGAGAGTGTGGATGGAAACAGCCCTTAAAATATTGACTGTAGTGGCTGAATAGTCTCAGAACAGCTCCACTGAACTCCTAATTTTGAATGAAACAATACCTACATTCTTGGCACTTCAGACCCCCTCCCTATTTACTTCCTATAAAAAAGGGACTCTCAAATTCCTTCTGCAGGAAGAATGTTTCTGAAGTGCCTGAACCATAAGGTGAGCCAGATCTGCCCCCAAAGTCTAGATAGAGCCCAAACACACAAGCTCTTCATCCACACATTCTTCACAGTGAGCTACTGGCTGAAGTTTCATAACAATTTGTGTTTGGTCTCATTCAAGGCTGTTTTAGTCAGGATGAGGGAAAGGCAAAAATATTGTTCCCCCACCCCCTCTTCACATGACAGTTGACAAAATATGACAACATCAATGCCTTAACAGTCTAGGTCTAAGAGAAAGAAAGGCATGGGTGTGGGCAGAACTCCCAATCCTCCTGCACTGAGGTCAGACTGTATTGACAACTTTATGATTCAGTACATAGAAATACTTGTTAGTAGAGAAACAAGCATCTACAGTAAGATGAATGTTTTCCTTTGCAACTAATGCAGTGCTATAAGTCATCCCACTCCAACAGAAGGAGGATTGCTCTCTTTGGGGGTACATACTGATTCAAGTCATGCAGATATGACAACTATGGACCAACTTTTAAATATGACCACAGATGGCAATGTGTCTCCAGTTTTCTTGGGTAGTACATTATGTAACACCATTGAGATCTACTGGAGCTACACAAAGAAGGAATGCCTTTTGGCTTTCCAGTTAAGATTAGGGTCTGCATTAGCTGAACTGTGTAAAATAACTAACAAGGTTCCAACACAGAACTCTGAACTTTTGCTAATGTGATCCACAACCAGCAATTGTGAATAATGAGAAAGACAAGGAGTACTTTTTTCCTTGCAGGTTAAGCGTAGAAAATATTTTGGTCAGATTTTCTGACAGTGTAGACATGCAATTGGTTGTACAGTTATTGTTCACACAAATTAGCACTTGCATATGCAAATAACTAATGAAATCCTTTTGCATGCAGTGTCACTATAGTTTACATGTGCAGTCCTAGTAAATATGCATGTCACTCAGACCTTGTCAGTGCCAACTGGCAAAGTGTTTGCTGTTCTGTAACAGTACCCCGACAAACTCACTGCACACAACAAATTGCCATCATAGTATTTATCTGTAAAGAATGTCGTACGAGATCTTAAATGAAAGCCAGGATCCTGCTGGTCGTTAATATTTTTAATCATCCATATATTTCACAAGTTATGACTATATAACTTATAGTTAGTATCAAGCATTACCACCCAACACAGGTGAAAAACTGGTGTTGCCAGACAAAGGGATATATATGTATATATTCACCAGTCTGTCTAGGTTCACATGTAGAGTAAGCATGGTGAGCCAAAACACCGCAGAGCCCCATTTACAATCAATCAGTGGAGGGATAGGAAGTCAACAGGAAAAAAAAAAGAGCCATGTCTAGAGATGCACTTCAAAAGTTTTTTGGATTTGTCCTGGTGTTATAAGACAACACCCTGTTCTCCATCAGAGAGTAAAAAGGAACAGAGCTTTTTGCATCTGTAGATCCCAGCCACGGGAGTTGGGGGATGCTGGGAGATAGTTTCTCACCTAAAACAACTTCATAAGGATTTTAGCCTGTTAAAGTTAAGTTTAGACTCTAAGGAGTTATACTTTTTATGTAACCATTTCTTTTCCTGTTATCCTTACTCAATCTCTCTTAAGTCTTAGTCTTTGATAAGAAGCATGACTGCTTCACTATAAATACATCTCTGTGTTGTGACGTTATAAAGGGACCTCAAATGGCTGACTGGACAGTTGTAGGAGACCCACCATGCACAGCGAAAAAAGAAGATCACTTTGTGGCTTTAGCTTAAAGCTCCTGACTGACTTAAATAAGCGATATAGCAATTTAAAGGTCTCACAATACTGCATTAAGACAGAGACCAAAAAAGTTGCAGGATTTTAAAAGGTTCCGGGTAATTTTATGGCTTATAACAGTGAGCCAAATTCTGCAGTATCAAATGAAACAAAGCTCTCATTCACTTCTATATCATTAGACATAGTCAGATATAAATAAAATCTGTGGCCCCAAGGCCTATGCTGACTACTGCAGGGTTGCTGGCGATTTATTATGGAGTTTTTTTTGCCACTTTCCGAAGCATTAGGTTGTCCACCCAGAATTCCAGACATGACAGACCAATGATCAGATCCACTATGGCAAACGCTTATGCTCCTATGTTCTCTCTAGCTCACCCACTTTGGGCAGCACAGCTTTTATTTAGCTATGTACATCCCCTGCTTTAAAAGAAAAAAAAAAAACCCAACATTTCAATCACCTCAAACAAAAAACTCTTCCGCTTCACTTTGAGCGCAGTTTTTATTTCCTTTTCCTGATCAAATTAGAGTTTGAATTCAGGGGCAGCAGCCCAGGTTTCTCTGTGCTCATTCAAATATTTCCAATAAACTGCAAAACATCTTTGTTTTGAGTTCAAAAATCTTTTCAAAATTTAAGCTAAACCACTGATCCTCCAAGCAGAATGCTTCCCCCTCACCTTGTTTTAATTTCATTAGAGGAGGGGTCCCATAATACACTGGGCGAGACATCAGCAATGACTAAACCCAACAGTGATTGAAGAAAAAAGAAAAAAAAAAAATCAAATTTTCAAGGCCCTGGAACAAGCCCCAAAGAATTCCAGACTCCCATTCGTAGACTTGCTCAGACTGGCAGTGTGAGATT
Organism: Chelonia mydas; assembly: GCF_015237465.2. Lineage (NCBI taxonomy): Eukaryota > Metazoa > Chordata > Testudines > Cheloniidae > Chelonia > Chelonia mydas. The sequence continues at coordinate 17,332,750 of NC_057853.1, read as the reverse complement.
GCCGAGCCAAATTAATAGTTGACAGTAGCTCACCCTGTGCCCAGAAAAAGTGCCCTTCTCACAATTCAGGAAATTAAACAGCTGTCTAATCCAAAGACATTTGTGTGCCTTTGAACATATTCTATTATTCAGACAGATTGATGCAAGATAATTTTTTTGGTATTATGTAACTGCATTTCCCTTTAAGTGTGAACTAGCTGGGGCTTTTTTCCTTTTACTGTTGTGTTTGGTTCCAATTCAGGTGATAGGAGACAGACAACTTATCAGAACAATTACAGAAGATAAGGAGATAGATCATTGGGTCAGTCGATTCAGGGAGTTTTAGCCCTATTTTGACCCGTCAGATGCAACTGTGCAAAGACATGTGAACATGACACCACTTCCCTGTAATGCAGAGCAGATACTCATGCAATGCTTATCATCAGCAACTTTGGACTTCATTTAAATGTGTGACATCTTCTTTCAGCAATGACAGCTCTGTATAAAGCTTTATCTTTTGGAAAGACTCTGACAAGTTTCTGCATCCAGAGTGCAAAATATCCCCTCTGTGATCCACAGCTGTGCAGCATCATTGTCCGTTCTCAAATCACATATGAAGAACTTCTGGGCAAAAACAGCCTAGTGCAGAGATTGTTACTCATAGTATATACTCACACTGGGCAGTAAGGGGAGATAAGTAGTCCCCTTGTTCTCCTGCATACGGTATCCACATCATGAGTTGCAGCATGAGGGAAGAGTAGCTAGAGCTGGCTGGAAAACAGATTTTCTGCCCCAGGAAAGGTTTCAAAACATCATCTCAAACTTTTTTTGGACTAGCCACCCTGAGTACAGATGCACCATACCTCAGGGGTAGATACTCAGGACTTGTACCATGTGACACTGCTGCGTATGCTACCACAGCTGCACTATGATTTTCAGCATGCTAGCTCAGAGGAGAGCTAATGCAATTATGGCTACATGAGCTGGGAATCACATCCCTAGCTTGTAGCGTAGATGCAGCCAAAGAGTGAGCTTCGTCTTCTGGCCTTCCCTAAGAAGGGCTCATTTCTGGGCATCAGAGGAAGTATTCTTGGATGATCAAAAGCTACCGCTAAATTTTTTGCCCCATATACTTCAGGTTTTGCTGTCATTGTGTGGTTTCTGCTAGGGATTGTTTCAGGCTGTGGGACTGCACCCCACGTGGAAGCAATGGCCCAATGACATTCTGGCAATAAGGGGCTTTTTTTAAAAAAAATTATATATAAGTGTGCTGCACAGTGAGTGGAACCAGTGTCACTAGACTAGCAATGCCAATGACGGTCATCTCAGCCAGGCAGCATTGCAACATGCATCAGGTGGGAATGAAAGATGGGGAGTTGATGACCACATGGAGGACAGACAGCAGCAGAGTTAGAGGGGGAGAGGAAGAGGATGAGGATGGGAGGGAGAAAACAGCACAGATCAGTTAGACGTTCAGGGCTAGACTGCGACTGGTCTTTGGGAGGGTTTACAGAGGGCAAACCAAAAGAGCTGCCTCTCCCCAGGAGCTTGGTACAATGGCCCGTCACAGCCATAGTCCCGGAGCTCAGGAGAGCACAGTAGCGTGCACCCATGGGGTTACATTGCACCAGCGGGAGCAGGTAGGGCAGTGAGAAAGCAGGGCTGGGTCCCAATCTCAGAGGGAAAGGAGGTGCAGGGGTGGGAGGAAACAGCTTGCACAATGCTTTTTTTGGAGAGATCCCTGCCATTGGTCTCAATGGTGCCACTGCTGCTCAGCACTACTCCAAATAGTGTGAGACTGACATGGCTCCCCGAGACTGATCCTCGTTTCCTGTATTAGAAGCCAGGAGAGGGATTTTTGGGGAGTTGTTCTCTGCAAGGAATTGCTCATGGAAGGTTTTAGCTGGGGATGGTAGGGGTGCCACCCATTTCTCCCACCTCAAGGCCTCAGGACCTGCCACCAAACCTGGTAGATTCCAGGGTGGCTACAGCCATTTGCACAGAGGCCCTGAGACTCAGCACCCATGCTAGTCAGTGGGTGTTACCCCCATCCAACTCCTGGGGGAGAGGAGGGGGGGAGGAAACCATGCTACCAGGGTTGTTGCCATTAAGTAGTGAGGTAAGAAGCTGTTATTGTAAAGAAATCCAAAATGTGCTATTTTGACAAAGCAGAAACCTAGAGATGCATGTGATCTCACTTCAAGGAGGTGGTTTCCTTTCTTTCCCTAGTTATGCTGCCATGCAGGTGTAGAGAATAAAGCCAAAAAGCACCCAGTTCCCTGACAACATACACCATATATCTTTTCTCTGGAGACTAACAGCTCTTAAATTCAGTTTTAAGTCAGGAGTCACAGTGGGATGGTGTTCAGTTGTTCTAACTCAAAGAAAAGAATGAAAGTAGCCTGGGACTTCACTTCCTGAGCAAGGGTGATAAAGTACTGAAAATTCCCCAGTCTCAAACAAACAAACCTTCCCCCAAACAAAAACTCCACCCACCCAAAGGGTCTCTCTAAGGTAATCTAAGTCTCTAGTAGAGGCTGATGGTCAAAGCTGTGATATATATCAGGTTAGAATAGATAAGGACTAGTAATTGGTTTTGGCCAATTGAAGTTTTACTGAAGTAAATTTTTTCAATACACATTTTCCTGTCAAAAAGCTTTATATAGTTCAATTCTTGTATTAAAGTTCCCTATGGATTTTTTCCATGTACTTAGTGCATAATGTTTTATATTACACATAACAATACACTTATTTTGTAACAGTCCTTCCTTCTGTGTCTGCTGTTTATGCACTGGATCCAGAGCCCATGTAAGTCAATTCTTTGCCCCCACAACCCATCAACTTCAGTGTTCTTTGGATTAGGCCCAGAAAGGGATGGAAGTAGTCCAATACCATCACACTAAGAATTCACTTCTATAAGTCATGGAAGGGTAGTGGAAACCATTCTGAATCCTGATCACTACAGTGTGATTCTGCAAAATTCTGAGCATGCTTTCCCTGAGCCAATACAGCACCCAAGAACACCCACTTACAATTAAGCAGGAGTAGTTCTATTGAAATTAATGAGACTACTCACATGCTTAAAGTTAAGCATGTGCTCAGAGCTTGAAGGATCAAGCCCTGTTTGCATGCATACCACTCTAAGCCACCACTCCATCACAGGCTTCTTTTGGGGTAGCTCCATACAACCCCTTACGCTGGACACGGAGCAAATATTACACACAAAATTGGGCAAAAATGTAGAATTGAAATCTTCCACTATCTGCAGCTCCCTGGTGTATAAAAGCCTCTCTCCTCCCACTTCTAGCACATAAGACTTTTTTTGAATATGTAACTGTAGCCTTGGAGAAAAATGAGAATAAGATCTTTGCATGCATGTACAATGTGTGGACAATTAAGGAAGTGGCAATAAGGGGGGAAAGTGTTCCTCCTATAATCCAACTCTACCAAGGAAAGGAACAAGACCAAACCCATTTTTAAACGGATTTCCACTCTACTGAGGAAAGTGAAATCTAAAATTAAACTCCCTCCTCATTGTAAAACAGCCCAAGGTGAAAGTTTCTAAAAAATCTCAACTTTCAGAAGATATCATTCCCAGCTTTTCCATCATGCATTTAGGCATCAAGTTTTGTCAGGCAAGCCTTCCACTGCTAGATAACTAGCTCAAAAAGAGATTTGGAAAGAGTCATTAATTGCACCCACCAAGGCTATTCCTCCATCTGCTTAGGAGATAAATGACTACATTGAATAGGAAACTGAATTCCTTCCAGAATCTGGCTTCTTTCCATTGTGTGCAGGTAAGTTATCTGCCTTCAAGCTAGGGGAGTAACAAACTACACTCAGTTTTATTTATTGACCTGCACATTTAAAAAAAAAAAAAAAAAAAAAAAAACCACCATACACACACTGAGCTGGGCACCAGGCCAGCACTGTGGGAGTGAAGGGTCAGACCCTGGAGAGAGCAGTTAGCTACCTTGTGCCGGAGTTGTGCTCCCAGTACTTTGAGTGAGCATTTTGGCAGTGGCCAAAGATGCTACAAGAGGTGAAGGGAAATGGGGGTTGTTACTAAAGATCCACCAAAATAGGCTACCTACCACTTTGTTAAACTCCATAGGCTCCCTTTCTGATTGTCCTCTCTGAAGCACACCGATGGTGGAACGAGTCACAAGGTGGCTGAAAGCAAATCCTACAAAGTGACAGCAGATTAACTGTGTCCTTCGGAAAAACATTACCGTCTCCCCAGCCAAGAGGGTAAGTTAACACCTCCACTGGCATTAGCACAGGAAAGATCAAGGTGACACCACAGAGCGTCTGCGTTCAGGAAGAAATTGCATTGATCTATTTAGAGGCTTTACTTAGCTAGAGCCACTGGAGGAGGGGGGAAAAGGCACATCAAAATTTATAACATACTAGCCACTCCTAACCTTGCTAGGCGAGTGGTGGCGGGGAGGGGGAGAGAATATACAAAGCAGAAGGTGCAAATAAAGTTACAACTCACCTTTTGAATTCCTGGGCTCAGATCCATTACAAGCCTCGTCCTTTCTTTCCCCCTTCCCTTCTGTCAAGGTGTCAGCTCTCTCGGTGCCCTACGGCAGGCTGCCGGTGAACGACCTCTGCTTGTAAAGGGCTGTGGGCTAGAGTAGTGCTGGTTAACAAGGCTGCCGCTCAAGCCTTCTCCGCTGCCTGCCTGCCTGCGCGGGGCCTCTTTAATTGGAGGCTACAGCTCCCTCTAAAACGCCGTCAGCCAATCCGAGGCGGGGCTCCAACTTCTCCGTCCAATGCCGGAGCGAGACTCGATCCTCAGGTTCTTGCTCTCACTTTCACCCCTGCGGGGGCAGGGGGCGGAGTAGGCGGCACCCAGACCCAGCTGTTGAGAGTTTGCTGCACATCTGTCCCGCGCAATCGCAAGCAGGGAGGCTGGAGCCTGAATCACATCTCCCCCTTTAGCCTTTTTCCTTTAAAGGAAGAAGAAGGGGGAAGGGGAGAAGGAAAGCAACGATCTTGGGAAACCAGCTCATTCACAGAATCACAGCAAAAGGGAGTGTGGGTGTTTAAACAAGAGAATCCAGGGCACTTTTAGTCCTTTAAATCTGGAAATTAAACCTGCTCTGCCCTCTCCTCCCCTCCTTCAATCTCACACTGCGCTCCCCCCCCCTTTGCAATAACCAAGGTGTTGATTTAAACCAGACTATTATCTTCCAAGCCAAGCTAATATTTTCTTGCACTGGGGTGTGTTTGAGGGAAGGGGGGAACTCTGAAAGAGTTTGTAGGGGTGATATATGATTTGTTAGAACCACAGTGCAAGGGCAAGTTATTAAAATATTTGACAGTGAATAGGCATCCTTCAAACAAAGACTTTTTTTTTTTTTTTTTTGAGCTGCCAGTGCCATAGGCTTTAGCACTGGGAAATGCTAGAGAGGTGGGGTCTCATAGGTCTTGAATCAGGCAGAAATGTGTTGGGTCAGTTTATCACAGTGGACAGAGATCAAATATATTAGAAGGGCAAGGGTCTAAAAACATGATTCCCTTGTAATTGTTTTGTTGGAGGGTGGGGGAAGCCCCAGTGCAAGATAATGGAATAAACATGACATCTTGACATGAAACTGCAGGATCTTCCTTAATGCCCTCAACAAGAGTTCATTCCTGCTCTTTCTTTTGCAGCGATTTAAACACAAAGCCCCTTTGTCCAGATGAAAGTCAAAGTGGATTTCATACACCTGTGTTTTCAGTTTCCTCACTTCACCCTTTTGCCCTGCTGTTTCCCATTTCCTAATTGGGGTCTAGCTCTAAGCTGCTGAAAAACACAGACAAAATGGGAAGTCCAGTCAAAGAGCAGGATCTAGTTACCTTGTTGTGTTCGGAAATAAAACAGGCATTTCAGCAGTGAAGAAAAATAACTGATCAGGGCTGAACGGTCTCCCTATTACATGTTCAAATGTATCTCGTGAAAAGTTTAGAAACAGCTAACTGATGGGCTGTGGGCAGGTGTTTCTAAACTTTTCACGAGATACATCTGAACATTTTTAAATTAATCTGGAATAGAAAAGGTATGGGAGAAAATCTGGACACACCTAAAAATCCCATTACTTATAAACCCCCCCTCAAAGAGGCATTTTCAGACTAGAATGGCATAAGGATATTGTGTTTCAAGCTCATATGATGAAGAGTGCGCACACACACAGAGTCTGGGAAATGAGTTTACAAAGGCACTTTTCAAATCCATATGCAGGGAGCTTCCACCACAGGATCAGGAAATGGTGGGGCACTTTTAATGTTTCAGGGCTAAATTGACTTTGCAACATGGCTTGCGCATGGGGCGGCATGGAGCTGTGTCACCGCATAAGCGGCACAGAGAGATACAGCTCCCTCCCTGCTTCCCCCTTGCTGTAGAGGACTTGAGAGGTGGCTTGATGTGACAGTTCCCAGCAGCAGCCATGGTTGTGAGGCACCTCGCTATGACCTGCACTTAGTGTGAGGAAGCCTTGTCTGTGCCTGCCATGGGCCAGCTCCCCAACTCTACCAGCCACAGGCAACACAAGCACTCCCTCTAGGCATTACAGGCCCCGCTGTTACTCTGCAGGTTAGCAATAAGCACGCTCCAGCTCTTAAGCCCTCCAAGTGTCTCCCTGGAGGGTCCAGTCCCTCTTCCATTGGACACAGTATTCACAGATTCGGTGTTGCCACAGACACAGGACCGAATCCCAGCTTACCAGTTATACCTCAGACTACTGCTCCATTTAACATACAGCACTCAGATACTGAAAATAAGTAAAAGTTTATTTAACAACGTACAGAGTCAAGTGATAGCAAGTAGACGTGTTGCAAACAAATGATTCCTTATCAAACAAAATAACACATAACACACATTCTAGAACCTAGACTTACTTTCATATCTTACAGATCAATGCTCACCCAAGTGTTTTCAGCATTTTACAGCCAGGCTTGGCTGTGGTCTTCCATTCATGAGCCAAAGCACCCTGTCACCTTGCCTCCTCGGTGAAGATCCAGGGTGTCTGTTTGCACCCACAGAGAGATCAGAACAATTGTTGTCCTTATTCATGAACAGGAAGTCCCTTGCTGGTTGTTTTTTCCTGTATACTCCTTTCTTGTAGATTTCACAGTCTCTTAATCAGCATCTGGCTCAGTGTGCAAATAGACATACATTGTGAGACACACAATATACAATGACCAGACAGAGAGATAGGTGTCTGTTATTCCCAGCCTGAAAGAAACTTGTCTGAGACCTCTCCTCCTGGTTACCTGCTGTAAGAACATTATTTTCAGTATAGATATGTAACCCTTCTGCCCATCAGAGTTGGCAGCAACAAGGGCTGGGTTCAGTATCTAGGGGTTCCATTCCAATAACACAACTCAAAACCGGCTTGAGCTCCCAGCCAGTGACCTGGGACAAATACACACCACCCTTGCTGGGCACCTTTAATACTTCCCCTCTCGCAAGCACAGAGTCTGAATGTAGCAAAAGCCTTTTAATAACAGAGAGAAACAATGTGGCATTATGTTGGGGAAACACCACCAAAAGGATTCATAACACAACCCATGAGCCAAAACCCACCCCAAGCAAATTGGGCCATGTCCCTTCCCTTTGGCTCTTGAGTCCAGCAACCCAAAAGTCCCCCAAAGTCCCAAAAGTCCAACAACCCAAAAGTCTCTGTCCTTGGTCAGTGCCAGAGCTTGGCCAGAGTTTGAAAGTTTATCTACAGAGTTCTACCTCCCAACCTGTGTGGAAAGGGGGGTGGGGGGGTTAAGGGGCACCTTACATGGTCTGAAGCCGACTGCCCAACCTCTCCATGGGGCTCTGCTCTGCCAGCGATCCCACGAGCTGCTCCCACCATCCCGTGAACTGCTCTGCAATATATCTTTAAGCCCCCCCCCCACACTACTTAACACAACACTCAGTGATTTCAGCTTGTAGGAGGGAAGCCCCAGTGCTGGTACACCACTGGCCCAAAGTGAATTCAGCTCAGTACCCTGTAACTAGACTCATAGTAGAATCAAAACTAGCTCTGATATTCTACCAGGGAGAGAGAATGAGAAGGTGCAATTAGCATGTAAGGCCCTCAGCAGGGCCCATGCCACCAAATATTAATAGCCACCCCCAGCATCTCTCAATTCACTGGCTTTTGGAACCCATGACCCTTGCCTAGCGAGTGCTGCTTAGTTGATGGTGAGTCCCTCCATCATAACAAAAGGCCAAGTACAGTTCCACTGTCTTTGATTCACATAATCAGGATAATAACAGTTTATTCTTCCTGCCCCAATAACAGAGAAACTGGGGCTCCTATAGCAGCCAAAGTGACGATCTAGGCGGGGTGGGTGTGCCTATGCAAATGAGATCAGCCCCTGAAGTTCTTTTCCATAACGCACCACGACTCGCCACCAGATGTCAGGGTAGAGCTCATCCTGATTCTGCTTTCAGACATATAACTGCTTAAATGTCAGCTGGATGTACATTTCACAATTATGATGACCAGTGGGCTACTGCATGGATGGCAGGTGAACCCCCCTCTTTGGGGATGCTAGCCCCCTGGCCCCGCCCCTTACATCCAAGCCCCCCCTCCACCCACCCACCAGAGCCCCAAGGTCCACCCTGCCCGCTGGAGCTGAGCCCCCGCTGGTTTCAGGGAAGAAGGTGAACAAGGGTGGGGCCTCAGGATGGATCATGGGTGAGGCCACAGCCTGGGTTAGGGGAGGCTCAGCCTCCCCAGCCTATGATACCCACTGCCAATGGGCCACTGGCTCAGAGACTTCGCATGCCAACCTTTAGTGAATTACTATACATATATCTGACCTAGAGTAAAACTCTATGCACCCACTGTGTCCTCTGCCAGTTGACACTGAGAGGTTTATGGGTCACACTTGATCACTGTGGATAGATGCATACACATGACAAAGATATCTGAGAGGGAGGGACTTTTCAGTCTTGTTGACAAAAAACATTTCAAAATCCACCAGCTGGAATGTGAAGTTAGGCAAATTCAACCTTAAAATAAGATGCAATTTCCTAGCAGCGAGGTTAATCAAACACGGGGACAGTTTACCAGGGGAGTTGGTGGACTCACCACCACTTGGAGTCTTTAAAGTGAAATTAGATATTTTTCTAAAACAGTGGTTCTCAAACTTTTCCAGTCACTCCCTCTGCCCCCTTCCCAGTAACAGAATCTGTCCATGCCCTTCCCCCTTCGACCCATTACTGCACAGCCAAGGCTTCCTTGGCAGTGGAGCTTGAGCTGAAGGTAGAGCTGGAGGTGGAACTGGGGGTGGCGGGATGAGTTGCAAGCTGGGGGTGGAGCTGGTCTGGGCGCAGAGAGGGAATGAAGGAAGAGCTGGTCTGGGGGCGGAGAGGGGGTGAGAGCGGAGCTGGGCCTGGAGGCAGAGCAGGACTGGGGGGCTGCATGGGATCGGAGGTGGAGCTGGTTTGGGGAGGAGCAGAGCTGGAAGCTTGTCGCTACCTCCCTGCCTACAGGGGAGGCTGGCTGTGCGCCCACCGACTGCCCCCCAAATGTTCCATGTTATTGGGCTCAGTATAGGGGTACTGGGTAAAATTTAATGGCGTATGGTATACAGGACGTCACATTAGATCTAATGATCCCTTCTGCCCTTAGCCTCTCTCAAACTATGAAAAGGACAGAGGTAATAATTTGCTGCTAACCTACACCAGCAGCACGTTACAGCATCCCTCATGCTAGCTCAACTGCATTGGCCAGTGCAATGGTAGAGACAGACCCAAAGTGCCACTCAGTTCCATGCACGTCCCCAGTCACCTGTTCTGAGGGGGGAAAAGGCAAATGGGCATGCAGTACCCGCTAACTCTTGTGCACTTGGGGCCAAAGGCTAGGAAGTTTGCACAGGAATGTAAGGAGGTGTTCTTACTTTCCTTTGCACACCTGCACAGACACACAGCTTAAATTAAAATATAACCTCTAATGAATATATTAGGTGAGGTCAGAGGCCATATAGCTAAAGTCCACCACTTTTATGGTATCATTCAACTATCTGCAGCATGAATTCCAACCAGGAAGTTAGTGTTTATTATAGCTAAGCATCATTCGCAGAAACTCCCACACATTTTATGTTATTCATAGATTCCAAGGCCAGAAGTGACCACTGTGATCCTCTAATTGCCCTGCTATAGGACTTTCCCAGAATAATTCCTAGAGCAGTCATACTGCCAGTTTAGGTACCTGTGTTATCTTGTACACTCATCAAATAGGTACAACAGCTGAAAGGAAAAAAAATTAGAAAGATGGTGGTGTTAATGTTTTTAATTTGCATATCAACAAAAAGAGCATGTTGCAGATATGTTTAAAATTACTTTTTTCTTAGAGCTATGTTGTTTTTATGATTTATTTATTATTTTTTTCTTTCTGTAGATTTAAACCATAATCAGGACACCCATATAGAAACCTAAGGTTTATTCCAATCTCTAACTATTGCCGATCAGGATGAGACCTGTACTGAGGGGCAGATTGTCCCACTTCAATCAGCTGTGCGGTTCTTACACCTCTTTCTGAAGGATCTGGGGCTGCCCACTGTCAGAGACAAAGTGGATGACATGAACCTGGAGTCTGATCAAGTTTGGCAAGTCTTATGTTCCTAAATAAACTCAGTCCATAAACAGCATTAAACACTCATAGCTGGCGGCTGTTTGAAGATGAGATTTACTCTTGATGTGAGAATGGCCAACTGATCAGTAACACAGAAACAGAAGCACTTTTGGTTAGCAACATCGGAAAGGAAAATAAAATCAGTTCTGAGGAACGTGTGGACACTCAAACTATGTCAGGGAAGGATTCCAAAGTAAGTTATCACTGACTGCTTCTGAATAATAAGTCTGTGTGCTGTACTTGGTTATATGCTATGACGAGACAAAAATCTTTCTATGACTAAACACAGTTAAATCTTTGTGGCAATCACTTTCTGGAAATTGATGACAAATTGATGAAAGAGAATGGTGCTCAATTATCAGAAGCAGAACAGCAAGAGATCCTGAGTTTCCTGTTGATTCACCTGCAGTTTTTATGGGAACAAAAGTATCCCTGCAGAGATGTCATCAAACTGCTGCTTCCTGAAGTGCATTCAGAGGTCAACTGAACTACAAAGACAGGAGCGTGCAGTACACAGGGAAAACAGCTGCCAGCTGATAAATCAACAGTAAAAGGTTGAAATCAGTCATAACTTTGTAATCAAACAGGATTCCTTTTTTCTTCTGACAAGATGCTGACGATTTAAGCTCTATTTCCTGTCTCCTTTAAGTACTTGTTCGGAAGGGTTTGGAGTTTATTTTAAGCTCTGAAGTTAAAGGGATAGAAAAGACGTATTAAGTTATCTAATCCATCCTTCTGGAGTGGGGGGCGTGGTAGGATTTTTTTTTTTTCTTTTCATCACTCCGATGGTTTAAAATGTCTCTGGCAATATGCCTGTCTTGGGCCTGATTTTGCACTCTCCTGTGCGAGTATTGCAGGGTGTCATTCGATGGACTTTAACAGGTTTATTCCTGACTTCTACTCCTGTTGCTTGCAGCAGTGGAACCAGCAGACCCTGGTGAAAAAGAAAACAGGAATGCTGCCAGAGGGAATGTGGCATTTTTGATAGCCTTAATGCTTCAGGTGAGAATGCTATGTTATCACCGCACCTTTCTTCAACTCTGTACACCTCCTCCTGGGGTTTATCTCAACTAGCTATATTAAGGTAAAAACTACAGTGCCTTGTCTCCACTTGGATTTTACTTCCAGAGAACCATCTTGACGGAGCAATCTCAATACAAAACACCTTTTTTTTGTGGTACCGACATACCCAAATCAAGCAGATAGAATGAGAGAAAGAGGACTGTGGGGGTAGGGCTCAGCTGCACCCTGTACTAGGCTCAGCCCATCTTCTCAGGTGAAGGGAATAAGGCCATGTCTACACTGCATACCTTACAGTGGCACAGCTGTGCCGCTGTAAGGTCTCCCATAAAGCCGCTCTTTGCCAGCAGGAGAGAGCTCTCCTGTTGACAAAATAAATGACCTGCAATGAGCGGCGGTAGCTTCGTTGGCGAAAGAGCATCTCCCACTGACAAAGCGCTGTTCACACCTTTTCGTCGGTAAACTTTTGTCGGTCAGTGGGGTGGGGTGTTTTTTCACACCCCGACAGACAAAAGTTTTACTGACAAAAGTGCAGTGTAGACATAGCCTTAGACTGGGGTCTTGCAATAGACGACTGTGACTGAGAGTCAGGCTTGCTGCAAGGTAAAGGGCAGCCTGAGTTCAGGGAGCAGGCTAGAGAGAAGACGGCAACAAAGAGGCCCTCAGGTAGGTGTCCTGCAGGGAGCAGGCTTGGAAGGCTGGAATCCAGTCTGTTGGAGAACGGCATCAGCAGAAGTGACCAGAAAGACTCTCCCTGGCTTCCAGGCAGAGAGCATGGGGAATGAAACCAGGCAGGAGTGAGACTTGCAGAAGATCCTGGGTTTATATGTGGAAATTATGTTGAACTGTTTTATCTGAAGAAACCAAAACTCAAAATGCCCGAAGAAAAGGCATTGAAATCCTGAAGCTGTTAGGAGTGTAGTTTGATACACTAGTGAGTGAGCGGATCCACAGAGATAGCCTGATCATCAATGGGCAGCTAATATGCTACTGGCATCCCAGACTGTTCGTCCATGTTTGCCTGAGGTGTAATGGAGCGCCGCAAATCTTTCCCTTCTTTGGAACATAAGAGTGAGAATTTAGCCCAGAGACAATAGAGATTTTCATGTACAAGGGCTATACATAGTCCCAAAGGCTACACATGTAATTACAAATGTGCTATTATAACATGTGGGTGAGAATTCCATTACTTTTTCAGTGATATGGCTCTGTCTGTACAACTTGTACAGTCCTTTGTCCCAGTGAAAATAAAGTTTATGAGCTGCAAATCAAGGAGATGACACTGTGGTGAAAGGGCTTACTTCACACCATGCTTGTGTCTTGAGCAAGAGAATTTTATATTACTACATTCTTGGGCAATTTTATTCATTTGTATGAACACAAAGGACTCACTGGAGCAGAAAATACCTCTCCAGAGCTGTTTTTGCTTTTATTCCCTGAACATGGTATTGAAAATATAAAGAAATTCTGATTTTGGTTGACATACTTTTGAGAATGCTCTCATTTCACAGATTCTGAATCAGAGCAAAGCAACCAAATAAAAACGAGCTTGAAAAATGGCAAGAAGAAAAGAATGTGAAACAAGAACAACAATTAAACCAGGTAGCTCCTCTCCTGTCGATTACCAGTTAAACAAAACCAGCCCAGAGTGCTTGTCAATATTCCCTGTATTTATCTGTGAAGAGATATATTACTGCAACAAGAAGGGAAAAATGCTGCAGCTGCTTCTCTGAGAGATATTTTGTGGCAGCATATTTTGACTTTTTTTCAATGGCCACTGTCTAGTGAGTCATACAGTTTATGGACAAAAATAGAGCTGATAATTTGGATTAAAAATAAAACAGTAATGCATGTTATAGACATAGCTTTTGTGTTACAGAGTTTCCTAATTTGGCTGTTTTTGAATATGGGGATCTTTTTTCCAGAGCCTTACACAAGTGAGCAGCCTCACTGAAGGATTTCTCACTAGAACAAGGCTTTTTCCTTCAAAATCATATATTAGCTCTCTAGGGGTATGTCTACACTACGAAATTAGGTCGAATTTATAGAAGACGGTTTTGTAGAAAGTGGTTTTATACAGTCGATTGTGTGTGTCCCCACACAAGTGCTCTAAGTGCATGTAGTCGGCGGAGTGTGTCCACAGTACCGAGGCAACCGTCGACTTCCGGAGCGTTGCACTGTGGGTGGCTATCCCACAGTTCCCGCAGTCTCCGCCGCCCACTGGAATTCTGGGTAGAAATCCCAGTGCCTGATGGGGCTAAAACATTGTCACGGGTGGTTCTGGGTACATATCGTCAGGCCCCCCTTCCCTCCCTCCCTCCGTGAAAGCAAGGGCAGACAATCGTTTCGCGCCTTTTTTCTTGAGTTACCTGTGCAGACGCCATACCACGGCAAGCATGGAGCCCGCTCAGCTCACTGTCATTGTATGTCTCCTGGGTGCTGGCAGACGTGGTACTGCATTGCTACACAGCAGCAGTTAATTGCCTTTTGGCAGCAGACAGTGCAGTATGACTGGTAGGCGTCATTGACGTAGTCCTGGGTGCTCTTTTAATTGGACACCTGGGCAAACATGGGAGTGACTCAGCCAGGTCATTTCCCTTGTTTTGTCTCATGGCAATTCAGTCCTACCGGCAGTGTGCTGTCTTTTAACCTCCAGCCAGCAGAAGACGATGGCCAGCAGTCATACTGCACCGTCTTCTGCCGAGCACCCAGGAGATGATGATGGCTAGCGGTCGTAATGCACAGTCTGCTGCCAGCAAGATGTATAAAGATAGATGAAGTGGCTCAAAACAAGAAATAGACCAGATTTGTTTTGTATTCATTTTCTCCTCCCTCCCTCCTTCCCTCTTTGAAATCAATGGCCTGCTAAACTCAGTTTTGAGTTCTATCCTTGAGGTTTTGAGTTCTATCCTTGAGGGGGCCATTCAGTTTCTCGCAGCGCCACCCCCTTTGTTGATTTTAATTCCCTGTAAGCCGACCCTGTAAGCCATGTCGTCAGTCGCCCCTCCCTCCGTCAGGGCAACAGCAGACAATCGTTCCGTGCCTTTTTTCTGTGCAGAGGCCATACCATGGCAAGCATGGAGCCCGCTCAGCTCACTTTGGCAATTAGGAGCACATTAAACACCACACGCATTATCCCACAGTATATGCAGCACCAGAACCTGGCAATGCAATACCGGGTGAGTAGGCGACGTCAGCGCAGTGACGTGAGTGATGAGGACATAGACACAGACTTCTCTCAAAGCATGGGACCTGGCAATGTGGGCATCATGGTGCTAATGGGGCAGGTTCATGCGGTAGAATGCCATTTCTGGGCTCGGGAAACAAGCACAGACTGGTGGGATCGCATAGTGTTGCAGGTCTGGGACGATTCCCAGTGGCTGCAAAACTTTCGCATGCGTAAGGGCACTTTCATGGAACTTTGTGACTTGCTTTCCCCTGCCTTGAGGCACAAGAATACCAAGATGAGAGCAGCCCTCAGAGTTGAGAAGCGAGTGGCAATAGCTCTGTGGAAGCTTGCAACGCCAGACAGCTACCGGTCAGTCGGGAATCAATTTGGAGTGGGCAAATCTACTGTGGGGGCTGCTGTGATGCAAGTAGCCAACGCAATCAAAGATCTGCTGCTATCAAGGGTAGTGACCCTGGGAAATGTGCAGGTCATAGTGGATGGCTTTGCTGCAATGGGATTCCCTAACTGTGGTGGGGCCATAGACGGAACTCATATCCCTATCTTGGCTCCGGAGCACCAAGCCTGCGAGTACATAAACCGCAAGGGGTACTTTTCAATAGTGCTGCAAGCTCTGGTGGATCACAAGGGACATTTCACCAACATCAACGTGGGATGGCCGGGAAAGGTACATGACGCTTGCATCTTCAGGAACTCTGGTCTGTTTCAAAAGCTGCAGGAAGGGACTTTATTCCCAGACCAGAAAATAACTGTTGGGGATGTTGAAATGCCTATATGTATCCTTGGGGACCCAGCCTACCCCTTAATGCCATGGCTCATGAAGCCATAGACAGGCAGCCTGGACAGTAGTCAGGAGCTGTTCAACTACAGGCTGAGCAAGTGCAGAATGGTGGTAGAATGTTCATTTGGACGTTTAAAAGCTCGCTGGCGCAGTTTACTGACTCGGTTAGACCTCAGCGAAACCAGTATTCCCACTGTTATTACTGCTTGCTGTGCGCTCTACAATATCTGAGAGAGTAAGGGGGAGACGTTTATGGTGGGGTGGGAGGTTGAGGCAAATCGCCTGGCTGCTGGTTTCGCACAGCCAGACACCAGGGCGGTTAGAAGAGCACAGGAGGGCGCGGTGCGCATCAGAGAAGCTTTGAAAACCAGTTTCATGACTGGACAGGCTACGGTGTGAAAGTTCTGTTTGTTTCTCCTTGATTAAACCCACCGCCCCTTGGTTCACTCTACTTCCCTGGAAGCTAACCACCCTCCCCTCCTCCCTTCGATGACCGCTTGCAGAGGCAATAAAGTCATTGTTGCTTCACATTCGTGCATTCTTTATTCATTCATCACACAAATAGGGGGATAACTACCAAGGTAGACCAGGAGAAGTGGTGGAGGAGAGAAGCACCAGGAGGGGTGGTGGAGGAGGGAAGGACAAGGCCACATAGCACTTTAAAACTTTAAAACTTATTGAATGGGAGCCTTCTGTTCCTTGGGCAATCCTCTGGGGTGGAGTGGCCGGGTGGCTGGAGGCCCCCCCCCCACCGCGTTCTTGGGCATCTGGGTGAGGAGGTTATGGAACTTGGGGAGGAGGGCGGTTGGTTACACAGGGGCTGTAGCGGCGGTCTGTGGTCCTGCTGCCTTTCCTGTAGCTCAACCATACGCTGGAGCATATTGGTTTGATCCTCCAGCAGCCTCAGCATTGAATCCTGCCTCCTCTCATCATGCTGCCGCCACCTTTCAGCTTCATCCCTCTCTTCAGCCCACCACTTACTCTCTTCAGCCCGCCACCTCTCCTCCCGGTCATATTGTGCTTTCCTGCACTCTAACATTGTCTACCTCCACACATTCGTCTGTGCTCTCTCTCAGTGTGGGAGAACAGCATGAGCTCGGAGAACATTTCATCACGAGTGCATTTTTTTCGCCTTCTAATCTTTGCTAGCCTCTGGGAAGGAGAAGATCCTGTGATCCTTGAAACACATGCAGCTGGTGGAGAAAAAAAAAGAGGCAGTGGTATTTAAAAAGACATTTTCAAGAACAATGGCTACATGCTTTCACGGTAAACCTTGCTGTTAACATTACATACACAGCACAAGTGCTTTCGTTCCAAGGTCGCATTTTGCCTCCCCCCCCCACGTGGCTAGCCCCTCACCCCTCCCGCCATGGCTAACAGAGGGGAACATTTCTGTTCAGCCACAGGCAAACAGCCCAGCAGGAATGGGCACCTCTGAATGTCCCCTTAAGAAAAGCACCCTATTTCAACCAGGTGACCATGAATGATATCACTCTCCTGAGGATAACACAGAGAGTTAAAGAACGGATGTTGTTTGAATGCCAGCAAACATACACTGCAGTGCTTTGTTGTACAATGATTCCCGAGTACCTGCTTCTGGCCTGGTGTGGTAAAGTGTCCTACCATGGTGGGTGGAGTAAGGCTGCCCTCCCCAGAAACCTTTTGCAAAGGCTTTGGGAGTACATCCAGGAGAGCCGCAAATGCCAGGGCAAATTAATCATTAAACATGCTTGCTTTTAAACCATGTATAGTATTTTAAAAGGTACACTCACCAGAGGTCCCTTCTCTGCCTGGCGGATCCAGGAGGCAGCCTTGGGTGGGGTTCGGGGGGGACTGCCTCCAGGTCCAGGATGAGAAACAGTTCCTGGCTGTCAGGAAAACCGATTTCTCCGCTTGCTTGCTGTGAGCTATCTACAATATCATCATCATCATCATCTTCCTCGTCCCCAAAACCTGCTTCTGTGTTGCCTCCATCTCCATTGAAGGAGTCAAACAACACGGCTGGGGTAGTGGTGGCTGAACCCCCTAAAACTGCATGCAGCTCATCATAGAAACGGCATGTTTGGGGCTCTGACCTGGAGCGGCCGTTTGCCTCTCTGGTTTTCTGGTAGGCTTGCCTCAGCTCCTTAAGTTTCATGTGGCATTACTTTGGGTCCCTGTTATGGCCTCTGTTCTTCATGCCCTGGGAGATTTTGACAAATGTTTTGGCATTTCAAAAACTGGAACGGAGTTCTGATAGCACGGATTCCTCTCCCCATACAGCGATCAGATCCCGTACCTCCCATTTGGTCCATGCTGGAGCTCTTTTGCGATTCTGGGACTCCATCATGGTCACCTCTGCTGATGAGCTCTGCATGGTCACCTCTGCTGATGAGCTCTGGCCAGCGTGGCAAGCTGCAGGTGACCATGCAAACAGGAAATTGAAATTCAAAAGTTTGCGGGCCTTTTCCTGTCGACCTGGCCAGTGCATCTGAGTTGAGAGTGCTGTCCAGAGCGGTCACAATAGAGCACTCTGGGATAGCGCCCGGAGGCCAATACCCTCTAATTGCGTCCACAGTACCCCAAATTCGACCCGGCAAGGCCGATTTAAGCGCTAACCCACTTGTCAGAGGTGGATTAAGGAAATCGATTTTAAGAGCCCTTTAAGTCGAAAAAAAGGGCTTCATCGTGTGGACAGGTGCAGGTTTACATGGATTTAACGCTGCTAAATTTGACCTAAACTCCTAGTGTAGACCAGGGCTAGGTCTCAGGATTCTGTAACTATTTTATCTTTGCACTCAAAATAGCCACCCCTCAGCTATGAAAAAAAATGACTTTTCTTCCATTTTAGCCATATAGAAGATTGTGCCCTCTTTCTGTGAGCACGGATCCACACATGCTGCTTGAGAGCTCCAGACTAGATTACTGCAATGCATTCTCACCTGCTTCAGACCACAAGCTTCAGTTGGCTCAACACAAAGCAGTACACCTTCAGGGTAAGAGAAATCACCTAGACCACATCATCCCGGTGCTCTGGTCTCTGCATTAGCTGCTTATCCCATTCTGGATCTGCTTCACAGTCATGGTTCTAATCCTACAGTCCTCAACAGGCTAGGACTCAGTTCCCTCACAAACTGCATTTCTCTCGGCAACACCTATGATTGACTCATATGCTGTGTCCAATTGCCCCCATGGGAAATTGTTAGTAGGCAGAAGCAGGATGTTCACTGTTCTACTGTGAAATTCTCTACCCAGTCAGATCAAGATGAGCCCAACTCTTGTCACCTTCTTAATGCAGTGTATACTCATGTATTCGTTCAGCAGAGAGTGGTGCGAGCAGAATAGTCTGCCACCATATCGCCTGACATTCAATCTCCCAGAATGGAACCCCTGACAAAGTAGTATGACCTGGGAGAGAATCTAGTTTTTTTGCAGATTGAAAGGTTGCTACCTTACATTATATACATGGCACTGAAATACCAGGGTGAGATGTGCATGGTAGAAATGCATGGATACAGAGGTAACAATAACACTTTTAAAGAACATCATAATTTACATAACGATACGTAAACTAGGGACAACCTTACAACTAACAGCTATTCCTAACCTCAGGTGTGTTCATTTGGTTAACTTTGTGTTTGCAAAGGTGTGCAGATTAGAAATCAATAGTTGTCTTTTGACTTTCCTAAAATCCAAGCTAAAAACCAGTGAAAAATCTTGGAGGAATACATATTTGACCTCAACATTTCTACTCACAGATTGTATCCTTAATTGAAAAACAGAGGAACTCACAAAAAGGCATCCTTCAAAATACCCTAGAAACACACAATAAAAAAAAAGAAAAGAAAAAAAAAAGGCAGGAACTCATTAACTCACCCATATTGTGATATAAGCACAATATGAAATGCATCTCACTGTCAGTTATTTATGGAGACAATTCTAATTTTAATGAACAGGTAAATGTTTTCCCAGTGATTTTGTTTTTGCTACTTAGAGCAGATAACTTCAGACACCTCTTTTATTGATTACACCGTATGTAATCGTACATAATGTTTGGAATTCTTCCCTTCTTGATGAGGAAGAGGTTCCATTTCAATTGGTATTATTGTACTCCGATAATTCCTTTTTAAAATGGTTGTCATATTGCCCCAATTATTCATGTGTTCAGGTCCGTTGTTTGTTGACAGTAGGTGTCCTGCTTTTTTTTTTTTTAAATTAATGATGCATTGAATAAGCACTAGTATTTATTTAAACTGTCATTTACTGTAGCAATAAATATCAATCAACTTCTAAAAGAAGAAATGTGCCGTTGTTAGAAGTATAAGCAAATTCTGTGTTATCTTCAGCTGTCTTACCTCTGCATGGACATGAGAAAAATATTGTTTACATGTTGTGATATTTCAGTAGGCATACAGTCCAGGGTCTCATGAGAGCTGTCTAGCTTAACAGCTTGCAGAAAAGATCAAGAAAACAATTATGGATTTTAAAATAAGTATTTGTATCCTCAGAGTTTAGCATTAGCTCATAAAATAATCTTAAAAGTTTTAAACATGGATCATTTAAAAATGAAAAGCATCTGGTTGATATAAAACTCATTTCTGTCCAGTGGCAAAATAAGATTACAAATGTAATCTGTAAAATGTAATGTTTCAGTTATTTGCTGACATGGGAATTGGAGTAAAACCCCAATTTAAAAGGGTGTCTATTCAAGGCCGAGATTTTGCACAGTTGAAACTTTTGTTGGCATAACATCATTGGTTAGGGATGTGATTTTTTAAATAACATTTTTGTATCGTCAAAAGCCATAGTGTAGATGTAATTACATTTGTAAAAAAGTGCATTTGCCAGTATAGCTTATTTCATTTAGGGAACGGTGAAACTAGTCTACACTAGGAGGGCTTGCTGGAATATCTAAACTGATTTCTGAGTTCTCTTAGCTAATTGCTATGTTCATTCCACTGGTGTGAGCTTAAAAAGCTCACTTAATGAGCAAAGTCTCAGACAGAGCTGAGAACACCTTTTCATACTTTTATTCTACCTCAGGGCTTTTTTGAGCCTGTGCAAACATCTCCCCTTTTATTGTCTTTTAGGCGTGGATACAAGTTTACTTCAGAGAAGCCAATAGAAACTTTAGAGTAAATTATATGCGTTTGAGAAGTACAGAACTGTGACATGTATTGACACCATCTCCTTCAATAGCTCTAAAGGAACACATAAATAATGAGCACTCTAAACTTTATGTAATTGTGTTCTCTTTATGCATAAGTTTACATGTGGATTTGGTCAGAAAAGCAATTGCACAGAAAAAATAACTTGGTATTTAACTTCATATTTATTTCCCAGTAACATCTTCCCAAGCCACTTTGTGAGTCAAAATAATATAAAAATAAATATTAATTAATAATACTTTGCACTTAGCACTTTATCTTAAAACCATTTGCAAGCTGAAATAAATTAAGCCTCACAACACCCTTTTGATGTATGTAAATATCATTATCCTCACTTTGCATATGGGGAAGTTGAGGCACAGAGAGGTTAAGGGACTTAACCATGGTAGCAAAGGAAGTATGTGTCAAAGCAAGGAGTAGAACACAGATCTCTGGGCTCCCAATTAAGTGTTGTAGTCACAAGATCATCTTGCCCACTTGGAAGATTTTTGTAACTCCCAGCACTGCAAGCTCAACCTAGTAACTATTAAATAAGCCCATGTACCCAAAGATGCAGTCTAGCAAAATGTAGCTGGAGATTCCATGATGCAGACTGGAACACAGAGCACTTTTCTGTAACTTTCTGTTACCTCTTTAAATTTAGCATTGGTGAAAATTTGGGGTTTCTTGGCTATCTAAGCAGTTTTAACTCAGAGTACCTACGTTTGGGGCCCAATCCTAAACACTCTGAGCAAAGCCCCCGTGTTGCTTGCTGCAAACTGCATCACAACAGAATGATGCAGAGAGGAAGAATCCTCTGAGCCTATGCATGCTGCAGAACCAGGGCATCCATATAGCCAGTGCATAGCTTGCTTCTGCTGAGTCAGAAGAAATAGAAATAAATGACCTACTGGTACGGTTTGGTCGTGCAGAACCACACTGCATATGTGATGGGGAACGCATTTGACCTGTGCTAATTGGTGGGTAACAAGCCTTTTTTCCCTCTCTTCCCTTTCTGTGACGGCCCACTATGAAAATCACTTCTGTGGGCCATGGAGAACGTCGAGTTCCTGTGTGAGGGTCTTCTGCATATTCACCCTCCCCCTTTATAGTGATAAGCTGTTGTTTCAGGATTTGGCCATAGGGAACAGCAGATAAGTGCAGGAGTAACAAAGTGTCACGTTCACAATTTATTTTTTTATCTAGCACAATCACTTTGCACCACGGTTATGGAGATGATATTATTCAGAGTCTCAGCACTGAAGAGCTTGCATATAAATTAGGTAAGTACAGACAATGAACATAAAAAAACAAAGAAGGGGCCAGGATTAAAATAAATGTGAGTCCTGGTAGGTTGTGAGTGAATCTTACATGCTCTGAGATTTTTGAGTGGGTTCTGAGGTAGGGCTAGGGAGGAAGAGAAAGTAGAACACAGGGAAACAATGGAGAGCAAGGCAAAAAGAAGAAGGTGTTGAATAGGAAACTGAAGGAGAGGAGTAGAGGATATCGGTACAGAGGAAATGAAGTTTTGTTCTAACCATTTGGAGCAATGTGAAAAATGAAGGAACGAGAGTGGGAGAAGGCAACAAAATGCGGAACTAGAAGAGTAGGCAGACTGAGTTAAAGTCCTTACCATTGACTCATCTCAAGGGATTGGAAGGGCCACTTTACAAAAACATTTATTTGAACATTTTGATATTTTCCAGTGAAAACCTTCACATTTTTTTTTCATGTTTTTGTCGTTGTTTTTCCAACCAGCTCTGCTTATAAAATTATAAACAGCTTGTGTTGTTGTTGTGCCTCCAGAAGCCAGTGAAATAGCAAAAATATGTTAAATTCACTTTTGGAACCCACCTTCAACATAGAGGAGCGAGGAGAAAAAACCTCAGATGGACATCCTCAATTCACACCGTAACAGCTTGCCCTCTTGCTCCCCTATTTATTCAGAGCTAGACTTGTAAGGATATTTAGGCACCTACAGATGCATACAGGTGCCTGGGGGGATTTTCAAAAGCTCTACCTGCATCTGTAGGTATCTACATATCTTTTCAAATCTGGGTATAGATTAAAGAGTGAAATTAAGGACTCTGTTTCAGCCCGGATTTTTACCTGTAATGCTGAGTTTCCTTGCTTTTGTCATTTCAAAGTAGATCCTTCATGTTCCTTTGACATAGCTTAGGATTTTTGCTAGTGATTTAGTAGGTATGTGTCACCTAGCCCTATACCAAACTCTTTGCCAGAAATCTGCCATACAAACCTCTCTGTTGTTAATGGATATTCTGTGCATTTATCTCTATTCATCCATTAGTTTCACATTAATCTTGTTTATTACCTTGTTGTTACTTGTTGCCAGCTCATTCATCTAGCAGAGGCTCCCACTCAGAGGTCGTCTGATCATTTGATTTAGAGTGCTGGAACTCTTTACCCCTGTCACTTGAAAATATGCCCTTCTCTTGGCTCGGTGCAGCGCTGAGAAGCTCATAGTATGAATCCACATCAGGGTGGAGGGATTATTAGAGCATAGCCTTGTCAACGGAGAGTCAGAATGGGAGGTAGGCACATTTGAAAGTGACACTTCATAACAAAAACCTTAATGTTCTTAATCAAGCTATCAATCTACAGCAATACGGAGATACTGAACACCAGGGTCCAATTTTCCCAATATACTCTCCCTAGTCTCAAACCTGTTCCCCAGAGAGGCGAGAATCTTGAATGAAGGCAGAATTGGCACATGGCTTTTCCTGAACAAGCGGCGGACCGGCTTTGAGAACCACTCATAGTACTGAAATGGCATTGTCTCAATCAGTCTAAATGCAGGGATGCTGTGAAACTGTTAATTGTCAATAGCACACATTTAACAGATATGTGATTCCCTTCATCCTGATTGTTTCATGCTGAATTATTTGTATAATTATTTCTCAGTAGCCATAGAGTATGTTGATACCTGTGCTCTGATTGGTAGAGGGCAAATATTAGTCACACAGCCAGCATTTCATATATTTTTAGTAAACTTAAAATAGAACATGACAAATCTTGACATCATTGACTCACTCTTATTTAAAAAAATCATTTTAAATAACAGAAATAATAAGTTTACAAAGGTGAATTAATTGTGTTACATCTGTGAAAGTCAGAAACAATTTGTGAGGTTCCACCACCTCAAACTTAACTAAAGTGCCCTCAAACCTCCTACCCAAACCTCGCTCCTGCCAACTAGCTTTGAAATTTTAAATCTGGGGGTGAAAACTTATTCCATCCAAAGCTGAAATAAAAATTTGCCTAAACACCTGCAAACCAAAACCACAGAGTTTTGCATAGCTCTGTTGTTGAACTGTTTAAAGAATTAATAACACCTAGATCTTAAATAGTGCTTTTTTTCATCCCTAGATCTTAAAGTACTTTACAGATGGGGCAACCGAGGCACAGGGCAGTGATGTGACGTGACGTGACCATAGCGACAAAGATGGTCAATGGCAGATCCAGGAATAAAAACTTAAGTCTCTTGATATGTAGTCTAGTATTTTATCCATTGGATCATGCTTCTTTCCGATAGTAAAAAAATAGGTCATTTATTTCCATTGGAACAGATCCTGAGGTGCTTTTTCTCCTTACAGACTTCAGTGAGGGTTAAAGACAAAGCAAGATCCAGGAGGATCTCAGGAATTGTCGCTGATCTCGGTAGCTCATGGAAAGATACAGTCATTCTCCTCATCCTTGGAGAATATTGTAACAGGTCCGTGAGATCTGTCATATTTCTAATTGCTATCTTATGAGACCTAGAAAACTTTGCAGACTAGGGGGAAAAAAGTTGGTGTGTATATTAGAAAAATCCCTAGGCAGCTCTAACTTTGTTCTGGCCTGATCTGCAGTTTTATGTGACTATGTCCTCTAAGCAGTCAATAAAAACAATGTTTGCTATGGTAACTGCTCCCTTCCTCACTTAGAGAGACATAATACACAATTTTAAAGGACACTCGTGCCAGTTAATACTGTCAACTTTTACAGATGCAGTTAATTTAACCCCTTTAAAATACTTCATGTTCCATTAGTCCTGTTCTTCATCACAGAAAAGATGCATAAATGGTCTTATCCTTCTAACTGTCTTTGGCTACAATAAACAGTGGACGTTTTTCAGAGATGGTACTTCCTGAAGTGATATAATCCAGGGGACAGCTTCCTGGACTTTGATGTACATGCAGATAAAGTCAGTAACCACTCATGTTCAGAAGTAGCTACAACTCATAATCCTGAATCAAAAGACAAAAATGTTTCTTTCCCTCAGCTGCGACATGGAACATACCGTATCTGCTGACTAGAGCTCTGTGTGTCTGCATAACTCATTGCTGTGGAGAGAGTCATCAGGATGATGTACTGAAATACAGCCATCTCTATTATGGTATACCATGCATGTTTTTAAAAGCTATTTTTAAAATTAATACTGCCCTATAATGCTGATAAAGTAGAAGGTATTTATAATTTGCTTCACTCTCTCCCTGTTTTCTAAATCCACATTAAGTTGCTTTTCATTTGAATAGAATACATTTTTAAAAAGATCTGATGCTTGGAAATGTATTAATATTGTATTCACACTACAAAACTGTAATTATTTAACATGTACATCATTTTAAATGTTACACAAAGGCTATTGTACTTTCTCCCATTAATTCATACCTAAATATTTCATGTTAAATCTTCCTTTGCTTACCACAGGATGAACACTAAAGCTTGTCTTATCGGTGGTTTTCTTTCTTGCTGGAGGGCAAGACTTTATTTGTTAATTGTAAGCATATGGTTTAAAACAACCAGATTTCTTGGAACCAGAGGTTCAGATCTCAGGAGGAATAATTCAGTCCTTCATTTTGTGAGGTAGGTAAACTGAGTTCCATATATTACCAGGTGGGGTTGTCTTAAAACCAGATTCCAGTCTGCTCTGCATGGACATTAAAATCTAAAATTGAACAATTACACATTTTAAACAACCCAAAACTCAGGTTTGTGCACAGCAACAGCATTTACACATGCAAATCAAGTGTGTAGCTCCATATATTGGGTACACAGACGTCTAAGAATGCTTTCTGTGAACAAACATCATTTGGTACACACAAATTTTGAGTTTCTGTGTATGAAACTTGGGTACCCAAAGGTACGAACTTATTTGCACAGATGTGCAAATTTAAGGACCACCATAAAAATTAGGCACTCTAGATCCTATGGTGCTTTTGTAATAGTCAGGGTCTGCCTTTTGCCAAAATGTCCCACTCCCATGTTGTGAACCAGTTGTCTGCATTGACTTTACCTTTTTGGTTATTTTTTAAGTTTGGATTTGTAGGTATTGATCTGGCCCCAAGAGTGTCAATAGTTTTCTGGTAATAATTGCTTCTCTTTTTGTAATCTGTTTTATGGTGCATCTCCCAATTTGTATAATTCTGTCTTGTGTCTCCACATCTGTACTCTAGACTCTGCACTGAGAACTATTGAACAGTGAGAATTATTAAGGTTTTTACTTGGCACCAGTAAAGACTAGCTGCTATAGCAGCAAGGTAGTAGCAAATACCACTCAGTAGTAAGAAGCAGATAGAAAACAGTGTGAAGCTGATAACTAATAGTAAGGGATTGAGCTGCACTACAAAAAATAATTTGGTGAAGACCAATATCCACTAGGTATTGGATAGAGAATGACTTTTAGCCATTTTTCAATATATACAGAAAAGCAGAGACCTTAATTACTTTGGGCCCAATTCTACAATGGCTACACATTGAATAACACTGTCAGCACTCGGTGGAGTAGACCCATTGACCATAGCTGGACTCTGCGTTAGTACGTGCCACTCAGCATAAAGGTTACAGATCCAGACCCTGGAATTTACAGAGATGTATGTATGAGACACTTGATGTTTGATGTCATTCCTCATCAGAATGAATGGGTGTTAATTTTTTTTCAGTAAAAGTGTAACGTATAAAAATCTTTGTGGTGTGTTACTCAATGAGATGGGCTTGGACAAAATAAATCAACCCAAATCTTTGCTCCAAATGTTCTGTTATGAAGCTAAAAATATCAGTTTGCTTTTTTCCGCATTTCCTGGTACTGGTAGGATGGGAAACAGAAGCTCAAAAATACCAGCTGACATGGATACATATGCTGCCGGCATCAATTCAGCGTTGGCAGGGAGACGGACTGGATGATCTAATAGGCTTTTTCCATCTATTACTTCTATGTTTCTATGAAGCAGGAAATACCACAAAACTTGACATAAGAGGGCTGCTCTCAAGAGAATTTCAGTGCCATTTTTTGGTTCCATGAAGTTCTCCAGATATGTCTTCTAATTTTTGGATGGGTCTCTAGACAGAATCTCCATACCTTGGGCTCAGCTGTGCCTTTAAAGTGCTGGCCCACATTGGAGACATGCTATTTTTGGAGCTCCAAGATATGTGGGTACTGCTACATGCCTAAGAAGATGCAGCTGGCTGTCCCCTTTGAGGCCCGCATAGGAAAGGGCAAGTATCTTTTCCCATTCCATCCCCACTAATGTGAAAGGATTGCAACTATGTTGGCTCATTGGCCAACGTCCACAAAGGTGTTTAGGCTTCTAACTTCCATTGATTAAATACCTTTGTGGCTCTGGGCCTTTATGCTAGTCTCCATCTTAAAGTTCTGTGCAGGGACCAACCACATTCTAGCCCCTTTTGACTTTCACCTCTCAACTCCTTAGACTAATCTTCAACTGGTGAGAGAAATCTAATGGTTATTCACTCAATTGAGAATATCCCTAATTTGTCAGAGAAGGCTGGGGGACAAAAAACCCAAACCAAAAAAACAAGAAACAAAATACCCACCTCCAGACTGCTCACAGCTGAAAGGACAAAAATTGGTTGGTACAAGGGAAATAGTCAGACTCAAACATTGATTTTTTTCTGCTGTCAGAAGCATATAATATATGCTACTTTATGCAGTCAGACAAAGACTGACATAAATATCCCTGAGAGAAACTATCAAAATTATTAATGGTGTTTTTCTAACCTCTTTAATGAGGATATATTCACTTTCAACTGGAGTGCCAGTGTTGGCATCCTTGACGGGTTTTTTTCTTCTTCCAAAGAGGTTTAATTGCGCTAGGTATAAATAGCATATCAGTAAACATGGCTCTGTGAATCATGTCTAAAATATTTGCAAGCCCTCCACAATCACTGTGCTGGTGAAGAATGCACTCATTAGGCAGGTCCAGATGTATTCAGTGGTCCACTGAGAGTCTAATTCCTCCAGCAGATAAATCATTGGAATATTAATGCTGTTGTTTGCTGACAACTAGCATAAAAAGACTGAAGCAGCAGCTCCATGAACCATGGAGTGTGTGTCTATGTTAGAGCTGCGCAAATTCAGAAGGTTCCACCTGAGGAGGTCTTAGACAAGGGAATACAAGGAGTTTACATATTTATTTCATTCCTTTTATTTGTGGCTTATCTTTTAGTATCCCAGAAAGAAAAGGCTTTATAGAAGCTCTGCAAATAAAGCTTATGGAAAATAGGAGCAAATAGTGATTTTATTTTGGATTTTGTGCTTACTGGCAAAAGTTCTCAGCTAAGCATTTATATGGCAAATGTGCCTGTTCTTTAATCTCACTTTAATCCTTTAAAAAAGGCTGCTCTACTCCTGAAAACACTTGTTCAGGAAAGTCACATTTCTCATGGGACCCAATGGACCACTCGGAGTATGCTTAGGCACATGTGGACATGCTTGCAGGAGTGGGCCCTGCAACAAGCTAGTCATGTATAGATAGATATATGCATCTATTTATCTGTCTATCTATGAGAAGTGATACAGAGTTGAAAGGTTTAGACTCAGAAGTAGACACTGAAATTAAAGGGTGTTCTGATGAGGGCATTTGTTTTGACCCTGAATAAAGATAGTGCCTAGCTACAAAGTGTGGATCAGATCTAGGTTTACATTCTATTCAGCATTCATGAGGCCTCATCTGGAGTACTGTGTCCAGTTTTGGGCCCCACACTACAAGAAGGATGTGGAAAAATTGGAAAGAGTCCAGCAAAGGGCAACAAAAATAATTAGGGGTCTGGAACACATGATTTATGAGGAGAGGCTGAGGGAACTGGGATTATTTAGTCTGCAGAAGAGAAGAATGAGGGGGGATTGGATAGCTGCTTTCAACTGTCTGAAAGGGGGTTCTAAAGAGGAGGGATCTAGGCTGTTCTCAGTAGTAGCAGATGACAGAACAAGGAGTAATGGTCTTAAGTTGCAGTGTGGGAGGTTTAAGTTAGATATTAGGAAAAACTTTTTCACCAGGAGGGTGGTGAAGCACTGGAATGGGTTACCTAGGGAGGTGGTGGAATCCCCTTCCTTAGAAGTTTTTAAGGTCAGGCTTGACAAAGCCCTGGCTGGGATGATTTAGTTGGGGATTGGTCCTGCTTTGAGCAGGGGGTTGGACTAGATGACCTCCTGACGTCCCTTCCAACCCTGATATTCTAGGGATTCTACATGCTCCAGATTTGGGGTGTTGAGATTCAGGGTTTTGGTTTGGATCATCTCTAGTGATCTTGACTCCTCTTAGAATTCACTGAGTAATAATTAATGTGCTTTGCATTCATAGATTATCTTTCATTGGAGGATCTCAAAGTGCGCGGTTGGTCTGTATTAAGCTGAATAGTGATCTTTTTAGGTAGGTGGCATTATAACTATTTTTCAAAGGTTTGTAGAGTTTAAACGACTTGCCCAAGATCACACATCAATTCAATATAAAAAGATGGTAGAGCCCAGGAGTCGTGACTCTTAGTCACTAGACTATATTTTCTTCTCCACATCAACAAAATGTAACAACATTTATTTTGTTCAATGCCATCTGGAACATGAAAAGAACAATAAAAAAGAATAAGAATAAAAAAGAAAATACTATACGAGTTTAACTGGCTTGTTCTGACCCTCTCACCATAATATCCTCTGCAATCTGAGATGAGATTCACTAGCCATTATTTTTAAAACTTCCAACCCATGGCAATGATGTGCATTATCACAGCAGTGATAAATATATTTTATAAGGCTTTCCAACTGTGTTTCAGTGCAGTTCCACTAATACACCTGACATTTCTAGCGCATTTGGTGAGGGACTGAATAGATTAAAGTTTCAAACCCATAATGTGAAATATGGCTGAGTTGCCTGTAAAGAATAGGTGTTTGGGGGGGAGGGTCATTTTATTGTGAGTATTTGTTACTTGCACATCCCTATGCCATTGGTGGCATGGGAATTGTTCTGCTTTTTCATAGAACGCCAGAGGTATTTTGCTTGCAGTGGAAGCAAATAGGCATGGACCAGGTTTTTGACTATACATCTTCACAGCGCTAGCACTGTCACATTCAAGAAACTGCACAGTGGCATAAGAAGGGACTCTCAGGCTACAGATGTTTTCAGTTATCTTCAGGGTGCTCCTCCAATCTGTTTTATTTTGAAATCTGAAAGTGGGAGAGTTCTGTTGCGCAAGTCAAACAATGGACCTGTGAGTTCCTGTTGAGTGCACTCATCAGCCCAATGGTGCTCTACAAACTTTCACATCCGATTGGTTGAGGTACTTTACCATCTCTTTGGCAGCTCATGGACACATATTACAATAGGACACAATACAAAGAAGTGACATATTGGATAGCTTTATTTTGATAGGGTTACCGCTAAGTAAACTCTGAGAAGCCAGATATGAAGACAGTCGGTAATCTGAAGCTACATCTTAAATATTTATTTTTCACATGTTTGCTAGGTGAGGGTGGGGAACAGCAGTTACCCCTGAATCATAACTGTGGTCCTGATAGAAAGTGACAGGATAAGTTGTAACTGAAACTGTGTGAAATATTCACTCTGAAGCTCAAACTCATGTGAACTTGGCCTTGGATTTGGACATTGATCATTTACCAATCTCAGATTGCATTTGCAAAAGTTTGATGAATGTAGGCTGTGCTTGTTTGCACATCTGGGAAGCCAGAAACAACTCTCTCACCTTAGCAGGCTTCTCATGCTGCCCACAGTATTCACCCCCTTTCTCCAATATCCCCCAGGCATTCCCCTTCTTTTACCAGATGTCTTCAGGGGAGCTGGGACTTGCTGGAGGGGGTACAGTGACTTGTTGGGAGCATAGAGTGGGAAGGCACTGGCAGAAGTGAAGCAACCTCAGGAAATTCTGGATCGAGGATCAAATCCTCAGTTAATGTAAATTGGTGTAGCTCCATTGAAATCAACAGAGTCATGTTGATTTGCACCATTTGCATCTGACCTTGAATCTCCAAGTGAAACTGCAAGGGTTGGTTTGCTTCCTGGTCATGTAAACCAGGGTTGCTTTCCTAATCCCTTTTTAAAATTGAACCCTAAAGAGCTTTGTACAGACCTAGTTATATGTGATATATGACTAACAACGAGCCCTAGGTATTATGAAATATTAGAGAAACAATGAGCTCATGGAACCTAGCAGGTATGATTTTGTTACTATTGCCACTAATTGGGTGCATCTGTTTGGACAGTCTCACATGTATATGGGATCTCCTGGGCTACTATTAATAATAATCAATAATATGTTATCCCAAAGACAAAACAACTCCTTTACATGGTACTCCACTGAAGGGCAGACACATCTGGGGAGGGAGGGAGGCAGTTAGTGAAACTGGGAAATTTTGGCCAAAGACATTACAACAAATCCTTACTGTTACAGAAACTGCCTCGGGATCGTTAGGACTTGATTTGCACACTAAGTGTACACTATTGCACATGCAAAAATGTGCACACATCTATTCACTTAGAATGAAAATGCTTTCTAAACCATACGAGTGGTATCGCTTGTCTGACACTATAATAACACAATTGATTTAATCTCTTTCTGGTTATAGGGCCCGATCTTCAGTGCATGCAAATCAACATAGCTCCATTGACTTTGGTGGAGTTATGCTAATTTACATCAGCTAGGCATCTGGTCTGTTTTTCAACGTGAATTTTAGATAGACAGAGCTAGTGTGGGCAGCTCTGTGGACAACTCCAAACTGCATCATCTATATACATCCACCTTAACCTGAAGGGACCACCTCTGAGTTTGAAAGAGTCCATTCCACCTACATGGCTCATTCGTCCCTTGTCCTTTCTGCTTAGACCGCCGACAAGGATTAGTGCAAATTGTAATAATGCCATCTGTGGTGTGCTCAAGTGTCCACTAAGAACCATTTAACAAATTTTTATCCTTTTAGCTAAACTATTACAAGTCAGTATTTATGAAGTTTTCTATAAATCTGAGAAACTTGGGACCAGATTTGACAAGCTTCCTCAAACGGAGAACTCTCTTACTGCACAATAACTAATCCCGAAATCAGTGGAGCTGCTTGTGAAGTAATGTACACCTCAGCATGCGAGCGGGTGACAGAACAGGACCCTTGGTCATCATCACTAGATCTCTTCCTCATTTTGCCTATTTAACGAACAGTTATCTTCCATTACAGTTTAAAGATGAAAACCACCTCCCACTTTGATGAATCTGACAATGATAGGCATCTAGGAGTACATTGTGCAGAGATGAGCAGTAATTCCTTAGCAGGACTCTGACTGAATGTAGAGATCTGAACCCGCACACAGTGCTTAGACAGTGTAGGAAGGTCAGTCATCGGATAGAAATATCAAAGAACGCACAAAGAATACTTTAGAAAGCCCACATTCTCCGACACTGCATATGGGCCTGATTTTTGGGTTGTGAGGAGTAACTTACTCCACAGTTAGGCCCACTGAAGTAAATGGAACTACTTGGTCCATAATGTACTCTTAATCTTGAGTAAAATGGTAAAATCCGGCCCTAATTCAGGATCAGGAAATGCACATAGAGCTACTAAGAAAATATCATAGACTTAACAAAACCTGCGTCAAGTAAGGTAGCATCTGCCACCTAGAGAGTCCTGTGAGAAATGCAAGGAAACATATAAAATGGAAAAAGAATGAGGAGGACTTATGGCACCTTAGAGACTAACAAATTTATTTGAGCATAAGCTTTCATGAGCTACAGCTCACTTCATCGGATGCATGCGTTCTCTTTGCTGATACAGACTAACACGGCTACCACTCTGAAACATATAAAATGGACCAACTCACCCTTTGGCAAAGTTCTCCTAAATTCACACAGCATGTCTCCATTCTGACATTCCCTGCCTGTGTATAACTGCAACTGATGTTTGCTGGCATTCGGCACAGAATAGAGATGAGAGGCAGACCTGGGGTTGGGAGTATTTTGCCTTTAAAATGCGTAATCTCCTCTGCTCCATTAAAAATACGCCAAAGAGTACTTAGCTTTTGATATCCAAGGGAAGATACAAGGTTAAGATTGTAGGCAGAAAGCATTGGAATTAACCAGAGGAAAATCTTTCACTACTGGTTCGATTCCCTGATGGAGCTGTGATAAGTAGAATTTATCTCCATTTATGGATCCATGGTTTAAAGAGTGTGCATTGTTTGTCTTTAAATAGTGTAATTCTTCATCAAAGGAATAGGTTTGCTTAGAGATTGTGCTCAAGGTCAGTAGGTTTTGATGAAATAATCTTTTAATTGTAGCATATTTGATTTGATTTGTCTATTCATTCATAGTATATGCGACCACACCACAGAGATTAAGTGATATGTAACTTCTGACTTCCCTCCAAGAGCTTTGGCATCAATAATATATCCAACTTTCATGCCGTGTTCTGACCTTGAGTCCATAACATTATATCTATCTGGTAGACACAATTTACCAATGGTTGCAGTACATTCACCATCACTGGAAATTTTAAAATCTAGATTGGACGTTTTAAAAATAATATGGTCTAGTTTAAACAGGAATTAATTCAGGGAGGTCCTATGACCAATGGTATGCTGGAGGTCAGACTAGATGATCACAGTGATTCCTTCTGGCCTTAGAATCTATAAGGGATTAGGTGCATACTTTGTATTACAATATTATCTTCTTACTTTTGGACATACCAATACCATAAGCACTTCCTCTCTCTCCCTCCCCCCTCCATAGATGTATATATATTGAGTTCCACCACAAAAAGACCACCAGACCTATAGGACAAAGTTCATATCCACTGGTAAATGCTTTATTACTTTATGTGTGTAGATAGGTGTGAAGGGAGGGGGGGAAGGGATGAGGGCATGAGCTTGAAATATGTAGCAGTGCTTCAGATGATTAGGAGTGTAGTAGAAATTTAGTTACAAGTTCTCTTTCTCCAAAGGCAGTTCAGGTTTTACAGTGAACTTCCCCATTCTGCCATAAGAATAGTACTCTGACCTTAACCTCTGGACATGCCACTCACTCACTTGAGATCACATTAGCTCCATTCATTTTCGTGTTAGCTAGTGTCTGTACTACTAGTGTCTGGAACAAAAGCTGACAGCGTTGCAGCACAGCATTATGTGACTGAACTGAGAAATGCACTTTTGTCTACTGAGATGTGACCATCAGATTCATCTTAACTTCAGTGTAACTGATTCCCTTTCCCTCCAGAGATGCCATTCACGCAACGTGTACCCCTTCTGACATCACTTCTAAATGCTGCCTTGGGTTTTCAATAGTTTTAGATCTGATGGTAGAAAAGTGATTCTGATTTAGTTTGTACCTCATTACTCTCTACCCTCTTGGACACAGCGGGCTCTTTGTACCTTCCGCTGTCTGAATAAACTTGTGATTGTAAACCTACCTGTGGATCTGGCCCTAAAGCAACTCTGTGAGCTGGACAACAAAGGAAGGAGTTATGCAGTTATGAGAACTGCACTGTGAACCTAAGTGCTATTGGTGAAATTCTGGCTCTCTTGAAGTCAATGGCAAAACTACCAATGACGTCAGTGGGGCCAGGATTTCACCCTGTGACTCAGGTTTGATATGTTGATAGAGAGAGAGCATCTGCCCAGAAAACAGTAATACCTGTACTAAAGGGAAAAGGTTTGAAAAAAAGTTGGGTGATTTAATCACATCTTACAGTGATAATTTCTACTCCAGCAGTAGCTAGGGGGGCTATTAAAGTACAAGTGCTAAAATTAAACATTTTTAAATCTGTAGGGCCAGATAACTTGCACCCAGGAGTTTTAAAAGAATTGGCCAATGGTCTTTCAGATCCACTGATGTTGATTTTTAATAACTTTTGGGGAAGTTCAGAGGCCTGGGAAAAAAGCTAATGTTGTGCATTTAAAAAGCTTGGAAAGCCCTGATATGGGATGTGATCAAGTAAAGAGTTAAAGGATGGTAGCATAAATGTTACCAATCAGAATTGTTGTGGAAAATAAGTCTTCTCAAACAACCTTGATATTGCTATTTGATGAGATTGAAGTTTGATAAAGTCAACTGTATAGACACAATAGATTTCTGTAAGGCATTTGACTCAGTAGTATATGAAATTCTGATTCAAAATGTAGCAGTATACAAAATCAAATGTAGCACATATTAAATGGCTTTAAAACTGGATCTCATTATAGGGGGTGTTTCTTGTGGGGCCCCACAGGGCTCTGTTCTTGGGCCAGTGCTAATCAATATTTTTATCAATGATTTAGAAGAAAATATAAAATAATTGATGGTAAAGTTTGCCAATGACACAAAAATTGGTGCAGTGGTAAGTAATGATTAGGATAGGTCAGCCAATTCAATCTGGATCATTTGGTAACCTGGGCTGTGGTGATTTGGGGAATCTGTCCTCTATCTGATAATGGGGATTGTTTATGTGTGTCTGTGTCTGATTGGGGTTCTATTTTGAATGTCGGGTTTGTTTGCCTACCTCCTTTTACCTCCTGGTTGGACTGGAATTCCCAAGGGTAGTTGCACAATAGACGATATAGAAGCACCCTAGACAAAAGTCTGGCTCCTAACCCAGAGTATTGATTTATTAGGGAAGACATTGGTTTGGGAAGAAGTCACTTGGTAGGGGTCTGTGCTCAGCTGTTGAGATCGACCAGGTGGCCACATGACAGAGCAGGTTACAAAAGGGCAGGAGCTGCTCTAGTCTTGGTCTTTGGCTATTTTCACCAGCTCAAGCTGAGGGAAGGAGGTAAGGGGATATACCTGAGACCAGAGGTATATCACTTGCAGTCCAAGGAAAGGGTGAACTAAAGTGAGGGTCATTCTATTCAGGGGGGTTGTTGTTTTCTAAATGAATTGTGCTCTCTTGTGCTCATGTCTTATGTGAAAAGTGATTGGGTTAAAAACCTTTGGATAAACCTGTGTCTATTTGGTTCTGCTCCCATGTGCGCATGAAGAGCGAAATTGTAAACCCAGAGTGCCCACATGATTGGAGTTCGGAGTTCTGGGGTGTTTAAGCTATGGGGATGTCAATGCTAATCTCAGGGGCTAGGCAGTTGGACTGTGGGTGCTCAACTCTCAGGAGGGGGTGTGAGTCAGAGGATCTGCACCCTGCAAGTGTGTGTTCTTAGAGACCCCAAGCTCGGGGAAGTGCCTGGACTTTGCTCAGGGTCAAGAGGTGTAAAGGACGCTTGGGGCTCAGGGAAGTGGGCTGCAGCCAAAATAGCCTGGGGAGCGTTTAGCCAGAGGGGGAGCTCTCTCAGGCCTATGTGTGTGGCATGGGCTCGTTTGAATGGAATGTGTGGCAATGCAATGTCATACATCTGGGAATTAAGAATGTCAGTCACTCTTACAGAATGGGAGACAGTATCCTGGAAAGCAGTGACTCTGAAAAGGATTTAGTGGTCATGGTAGACAGTCAGCTGAACATGATCTCCCAGTGCAAACTGGTGGCTAATTCGGCTCCTGCTATTTTTGGATGTATAAACAGGGGAATATCAAGTAGGAGCAGGGAGGTGGTTTTACCTCTGCATACAGCATTGGTGAGCCTATTACTGAAAGACTGTGTCAAAACGTCAAAACAAAAACAAACAAAAACAAACAAACAAACAACAAAGGAAAGGGATCAGAAAATGATATATGAGGTCTAGAACAGGGGCTCTCAACCTTTTTCTTTCTGAGCCCCTCCTCCCCGCAACATGCTATAAAAAGTCCATGGCCCACCCGTGCCACAACAACTGGTTTTCTGCATATAAAAGCCAGAACCGGTGTTGGGGGTAGCAAGCGGGGCTATTGCCTGGGACCCCACACCACAGGGGTCCCCGCAAAGCTAAGTTGCTCAGGCTTCAGCTTCAGCTCAGGTGGCAGGGCTTGAGACCCTGGGCTTCAACCCCACACAGTGGGGCTTCGGCTTTCTGCCTTGGGCCCCAGCAAGGCTAACACTGGCCCTGCTTGGTGGACCCCCTGAAACCCGCTTGCAGCCCCCCAGGGAGCTCCAGACCCCTGGTTGAGAACCACTGGTCTAGAAAACCTGCCTTTCAGTGAAAGACTTAGGTATTTCCTCTCCTTGTGACTCACTTTCTCCCTTCTGTGCCCCAGAGCAGAGTGGAATATATGGGCCACAATAATTTTTGTTTTAGAAATTGAATATCTTATTTTGGTTTTTAACTAATTGGCTATATATAATTCTATAGATTTCATTATGAGAGGAGCCAAGGCTTACCCTAGGGATAAATCAATTCCAAACAACATGAATCAGAACCAGAACTCTCAAATCTTCCCTTCTTCTCAGATCATCAGCGTGACCCATTTGGCACATGAAAATATTTATGCAATCCCATACTAAACTGTATGCATCTTTCCTTTGTTTGCCTCTGTCCAGGCTGGGTAAAGCTGCCAATAATTAAATTGTCACTTCTTAACAAATTACACCAGTTATACTCGCATTTCATTTCACTGCAGATGTAACAATCAGCGCTTATTAACAATATCCCAAATGCTTCCTTTCTAATTGGAGTAAGGAATATCTTTACAAATGAGGTCATTCTGACCTGTTATATTTCATTAATTTTAATTAATTATACTTCTTTGGCTGGGTTTGGCCCTCTGGATTGTGGAGATTGTGGAGGGTTGTCGCTCTGAAAAAATGTCAGAAAATGCTGATCTTCTGAGTTGTTTGTAGGATCTTTCTGAAAAAATATATAAAAAGCCTGAGTAGCCAATGCTGGCAATCCCTCCACAGTGTGATTCTGCAACCCTGGTCATGTACCTTAAGACCATGTTTCTCAGCCTCTCCAGGCTGGTGATCCCTTATACAAGGGGGAAAAAAGCAACCCCCCCCCCACTTCACATTTACTATACAAGTAGGAGTAAAAATATCTATCAATGCTAACAATGGAAAACATATATAATTTGCGTTTTGAGAGGTTGACAGAGAATACTTGATATTAAAGGGTAAGGGTGGAAGTGGAGAAGCGAGATTTTCTTTGTTTTACATTTTAATAAAATTTTCAATGCCTTGTGATGACCCTTTTGCGAGCACCCCTGGATGGTTGTGACTCACCAGTAGAGAAACACTGGTCTAAGACACCCGTGGGACATAAATGCAGGATAAAGGACTATTGCATTTTTCAAAGAAAAAAAGTGTTGGCTGAAAATTTTTGCCCAGTTCTTGTTGTATTTGATCCTTTATTCTGGGGTTGTTGCTATGAAAAAAATTGTCAAATACCAAACTTTTCTCTTTGAGTATGAGATATGATTTACTTCCAGTTATTGACATGAAGCAGGGAGCATATATGGATGCATTAATTCTTTCATTCCTTCCAGGAATGTAATGTTCTGCAGAGGCGCCATTTACAACCGTTAAGTGATAATGAGCAGTCTTTATCGGATTTCATTATACAGATCAGCCAATGGCAGATGACTCATTTTACTTCTAAGCAATAACACCATGTTAGGAGCAGAGTTTTCAGGAACTTTTTAAAGCTCTGATTAAACTGAGGCACATTTGGGGTATTTCTCCGCAATTAATCCTACTATGTTAATCTTGGTTCATAAAGTTGTTCCCTTGGATCAGAAATGAACTATAGATTATTTTGGATTTGAATCCCTGTGTGACAAAGTAAACAATAGCATGAAGGAGTATTTTAAGGGATGTGCAGCTGGGTGGGCACCAGAATTTAAACTCCAAGAAGTACTTACTTTAGAGGTTGCAATTTATGTCTTAAGGTTTATCTACACAGTGCCGCAATGCACACTAATGGGATTTCTAAAGCACACCAATATATTGTGCCCTAACTGGCCCATGCAGATCCTATCAGCGTGCATTAAAAGTTCCCAAGTGCATGTTAGGGTAGTGCTGTATGAAAGAGACAGTTTAGAAGCTTAATTTATTTATCAAGGTCTGAATGTTTCTTGAGGAATTGATAATTAACTACCCTGGTCAAAGCATTTATTGGCCTAAAGAGCTTGCTCCAGAGCAATTTTGATGGGAATCATGTACAGCAATATAATGCTGTATGTATTTCAGGTAAGAATATTGCAAATACAATGGTGATGTTTAGGGCCTTGCCAAATTCGTGGTCCATTTTGATCAATTTCATGGCCAGAAGGTTTTTAAATTAGTCAGTTGCACATTTTCAGCTGTTTACAACTGAAATTTCACTGTGTTGTAACTGTGGGAGTCCCAACCCAAAAAGTACCCAGAAGTGGGTCTGATCTCCCCTCCCCCCTCAGAGCTGCCATGCAGGGGAAGGACAAGTTCTGTCTCTCCCCAGCCCAGCAGGGACTCACAGCTAAGAGCTCCTGGCTGGGGTGCTCCCAGGAGCAGGAAGATATCCGACCCACCTCCACAAGTCTCCACCAGCTACAGGAACCTCCAGTGCTGGGCAGAGAGCTTTCTGCAGCAGGGGGGAGGCAGGCTCTCGGAGGTGGGTCTGATCTGCCCCTGAGAACGAGAGCCGCTGTGCAGAGCAAGGACAAGTCCTCTCCCACCCCAGTCAGGACTTGCATCTAGGAGCCCCCTGACTGGCATGCTCCCAGCAGCAAGGAGGAGATCAGATTTCATGGGGAAGGCTTATTTCATGTTCCATGACACGTTTTTCACAGCCAAACAATTATTACAGCCCTAGTGATGTTATTTACCTGCCAGAGCAAGATTATAAAGATTTGAATGGTGATTGCTGTCCATAATTACCATCACCATTCATTGGAATTATGTATTAAATTCCAAGCTATCATTATGAATGGTTTGACTTGTAATTTCCTGGGACCATTTTCAGTATGAACTGTAATGCGCTATAGATTGTAAAATGTATGGGCTGTATCATCAGCTTGTATAAACTGGAATAGCTCCATTAAAGCCAAGGAATCTATTCCAATTTATATAAACTGAGTATCTACCCATCCTCATTACTCTTTCCAATTATTTTTATAACAAATAGATCTTCAGGCCTGGTCTTCACTAGAAAGTTAGGCTGACGTAATTTGCCTTGCATTGACCTAGTTGTGCATGTGTTTACACTCAAATTTGTCTCTGGCTGATGTAAGCACCCTGTTACAGTGATACTGTAACTCCACATCCCCCAATGGCAGGCTCAAAATTAGTTGCCAGCCTATCTGCCTCCATGCCCCAGCTCTGCAGAAACTTCTCTCCCTTTGCCTCACAGATGTTATGGAACACAACAGAAGACAACGATAACAACGGGGTGTGACAAAGTTCCTGCTCTACCTTGATGGGTCTTGCGCTTATTGGCGGATTTGCTCTCTTCAGAGTTTCACGGCAGCCCTCAGTTTGGCCGTTTTCGTGAACCCACAGTCCAGGTCAATTCCTGTGTCTGATCAGGAGTTGGGAGGTTTGGGGGGAACCCGGGCCCGCTCTCTACTCCAGGTTCCAGCCCAGGGCCCTGTGGAATGCAGCTGTCTAGAGTGCCTCCTGGAACAGCTGTGAGACAGCTACAACTCCCTGGGCTACTTCCCCATGGCCTCCTCCCAACACCTTCTTTATCCTCACCATAGGACCTTCCTCCTGGAGTCTGATAATCTTGTACCCCTCAGTCCTCTAACAGTATGCCTTCTCACTCTCAGCTCCTAGTGCCTCTTGCTCCCAGCTCCTCACACACGTGCCACAAGTCCTTTTTAAACTCAGGTGCCCTGATTAGCCAGCCTTAATTGATTCTAGCAGCTTCTTGATTGGGTGCAGGTGTTCTAATCAGCCTGTCTGCCTTAATTGTTTCCAGAAAGTTCCTGATTGTTCTGGAACCTTCCCTGTTACCTTACCCAGGGAAAAGGGACCTACTCAACCTGGGGCTAATATATCTGCTTTCTATTACTCTCCTGTAGCCATCTGGCCTGACCCTGTCACAATATATTGTGTACTGTATAGGGTGTATATGTATATATGTATATACTGTATATGTTATGTACTGTATAGAGTGTGTGTGTGTGTGTGTGTGTGTGTGTGTATGTATACATGTATACTTTATATAGTATATAATATACATATACAGTATATTTATGTCTGCATCTGTAATTTTCACTCCATGCATCTGAAGAAGTGGGATTTTTATCCACAAAAGCTTATGCTCAAATAAATCTGTTATTCTTTAAGGTGCAAAAAAAAAAAAAAAACCTTCCCTGTTACCTTACCCAGGGAAAAGGGACCTACTCAACCTGGGGCTAATATATCTGCTTTCTATTACTCTCCTGTAGCCATCTGGCCTGACCCTGTCACAATATATTGTGTACTGTATAGGGTGTATATGTATATATGTATATACTGTATATGTTATGTACTGTATAGAGTGTGTGTGTGTGTGTGTGTGTGTGTGTGTGTATGTATACATGTATACTTTATATAGTATATAATATACATATACAGTATATTTATGTCTGCATCTGTAATTTTCACTCCATGCATCTGAAGAAGTGGGATTTTTATCCACAAAAGCTTATGCTCAAATAAATCTGTTATTCTTTAAGGTGCAAAAAAAAAAAAAAAAACCTTCCCTGTTACCTTACCCAGGGAAAAGGGACCTACTCAACCTGGGGCTAATATATCTGCTTTCTATCACTCTCCTGTAGCTATCTGGCCCGACCCTGTCACAGGGGATATTGCTTTCATGGAGGTCTAATCTAGTAAGCAAACTGCATGAGCAATGCTTTAAATGTTCAAAGGCAAATTCCACCACCATTCTGCACTTGCTCAGCCTACTGTTGAACCACTCCTTATTGCTGTCCAGGTAGCTGGTGTATAGCTTCATGAGCCATAGGAGCAAGGGGTAGGCTGGGACTCCCAGGATCACTACTGGCATTTCAATGTCATCAATGGTTATTTTGCGATCCGTAAAGAAAGTCCCTGATTGCATCTTTCTGAACGGACCTGTGTTCCTAAAGATG
This sequence comes from Chelonia mydas, assembly GCF_015237465.2. Taxonomy (NCBI): domain Eukaryota; kingdom Metazoa; phylum Chordata; order Testudines; family Cheloniidae; genus Chelonia; species Chelonia mydas. The sequence goes on along the minus strand of NC_057853.1, from coordinate 17,290,852 downwards.
TGCTTGCCAAGCACCTTTCCTGACCTCCCACGCTGATGTTGGTGAAACACTCCTTGTAATCCACAAGCATTTGCAACACCATTGAAAAAAATCTCTTTTGGTGTATGTGCTCTTTGGCAAGGTGGTCTGGTGCCAAGATAGGGATCCATCTATTGCCATCTATTGCCCCCCTCCAGTTAGGGAACCCCATCATGGCAAAACCATCCACTATGTCCTGTACATTGCTACCCTTCTTAGCAGAAGTTGATTCATGGCCCTGGACGCTTGGATCACAACAGCTCCCACAGTGGATTTACCAACTCCAAATTGATTTTGCCCACTGACCAGAAGCAGTCTGGTGATGCGAGTTGTGATCGCTCTGTGGAAGCTTGCTTGTCCAGGGTCAGAGCAAGTCTCATTTTAGTGTTGCTGCACATGAGGGCTGGAGAAAGCTCTGCACAAAGTACCTGGAAAGTGGTGTTCTGCATTCAAAAATTCTGCAGCCACTGCTTGTCATCCTATAACTATATAACAATGCAATCCCACCAGTCAGTGCTTGTTCCCTGGGAGTGAGGGAAGAAACTGCATCCTGGGAGGTCAAAGCCATGTTCCCATTCCAGCCTGCAATGATGTTTTGGTCCCAAAAAGCATTGCAAGCCCTTCCCAAAACCCCCTGCTGCTAATTGCCCTATCGGATAGCAACCCACAGTGCACTGCTCTCTGCATTGATGCAAGTTCTGCGAGTGAAGACGCACTCTGACACAATGAGTGTGGTGTGGACATGCTCAGCCGACTTAATTACTGCTGTGGCTGGATGTTGACTTAAATTAAGTCAACTTAACTTTGTCGTGTAGACATTAGTCTTCTGGAAAAGAGAGCATTTAAGGGAGTTTATACTGTTGTAAGTTTCTAAAAGCATCAGAAAATATGGAGATACTTTGTAAAGGCTAGAAATCTTCCAAAGGGACACTTCAGTATTAGAGTAAACAGGGAATCTTAAAAAGTTATCTAAAGTGGTTACACAACTGAAAGCTCTGGAAACACAGCATAGGAACTTTGAAAAGACCACAAAGCTATGCCTGGCAAAGCAAGAGATCCAGAAAAATGATCAGATGTCCACCAGTTGCTTAAATCACTGAAATTCTGAAAATAGTATCCCGTTGTCCCAAGCACAAAGGAAAATATTTCTTGGGTAAACCCTATGACACAAGAATGCTTTTCTCATAATAATCCATTCTTCAAAGAGCATTTTCCTCAAAACATGTTTTAAACTCCATAAAATATAATTCTCTATATATTAAACCTGTGGTCCTTTCCAAGTCAAAACTCCTATTGGAGCAACAGTGGGAATTTTGACTGCGTAAGGACTGAAGGTGGCTCAGGAGATGGAAAATATGAGCAACATTGAGCTGAATACTAAAACCTATCCCTGCATATTTCTAGTCCACTCTTTATAGGAAAATCTCCGTCCTTTAAAAATAAGACCGCGTGAGAAATGTTCTTAGCTGTAATGTTTCAGCTGGAAACATGGATGGCTACTTATATTCTGATTTATGTCTTGCTCATCAGACTTAAGACATGTTCAGAGTTTCAGAAACCACTCTATAGATGCTTACAAATTTTATTAAATACAAGAAATTACTTGAATAAAGAGATATGTTTGAAATTTTACCCATCTACAAATGCTGGGAAATTCGGCTTTATTGTTTTCACCTAACTTGGACTCCTGTGTACCTGTCGTAATTTGCATTAGTCTGTAGTGTTACCTTTAATGCTATACATCCATGAACCCACCAACAACATATATGACAAATATGTGCAATGTGGCTATGGAGACCAGGACTTGAATAGAATGACTTTTGTGTTTATGCGACCTTCAAAAGATCATTTATGTCACTGATATTTTTTCTGTGCACTCAGTTTCATTTTTTGTTTTTTCTTTTAAAGAAAAACAAGAATGTTCAGCTGTTGTAACTTGCTCCTAATGGCAGTCCACTAATTACAGCCGGCATCTCATGACCCAGGCTGAATACATCAGGTGGCTGGATTGGGAGCAGGACTTTTCTTGCCCTGGTGACATAAACTGGTATTGGATAGACCACTCACCAGGAGTCAGGCCATTGCCCCCATTCACAAGGGAAATCATGGGAAGAAATTTATGGACAAAGTACAGTTATTAACCTGCTGACATGTTGTTTCAGTCTGCAATACTCCAGATATATATGTTGGAGCATCTTATCTCTGTGCATTGTTATAAACTTAGGACCTGATCTTTCACATACAGAATGGAATAATAACACTCCACCTTCAGTGGGAGCAACATCAAACAAGTGCATGCATAGTATTAATGTTAGAGGCTAATACAGTAACTTGGCAGCATTTTATACAACCTAGCAATACTATAATTATCTGTAACCAAGGTCTGCTCCTAAAGAGTCAACAAAATAAATGAAGTGTCTTAATAGGTCAGTAACTCATGCTCTTAATGATGAAATCCATGACATCTTTCAAGTTTTAAAAGCAAAAAAAAAAAGGCTATGTTTCAAGTTTTAAAAGCAAAAAAAAAAAGGCTATGTTTGTATTATAGAACACAAGAAGATACTTGGCATTTTGTTCACAATTCTGTTGCTTCAGAGAATTTTAACACACGTCCTAAAATATTTACGTTTGGGTTTAATGAAGCAGGGGATGTGTCAGCCTAAGGTTAGTTTTGTGATGGGGAAAATGATAAACACCTAAACAACTTGTTCCTAATATAAAACTGTCTTCTCAACAGTAAGTATTGAACCATTAATGAAATTATATTTTGCTCTTCTATACTAATTCCATCCAAGGATATTACTCTGTTTTACAAACATCAGCGTATTTGGACTCTCATGTAAGGTAGCTATTGGCATCATCGTTTTGCAAATGGGGAAAGTGAAGCACAGAAGTATTAAGTGGAATCTCCTTCCTTAGAGGTTTTTAAGGTCAGGCTTGACAAAGCCCTGGCTGGGATGATTTAGTTGGGGATTGGTCCTGCTTTGAGCAGGGAGTTGGACTAGATGACCTCCTGAGGTCCCTTCCAACCCTGATAGTCTATGATTCTAAGTGATTTAATCCCAAGATCTGTGGCAGAACCAGGAATAGAATATAAGTCTTCCAGTGTCTTTGCCACCAGGCCATTCTTTTTCCATAGTATTAGATTATAATTAGGGCTGGCTGGAAAACAAGAATTCCATTTCACGAAACATTTTGAGGATTTAATATTTTTTTGTCGGCATCATAAAAAAACCAAAATTATTAATGAAAAACCATAGAATCATAGAACTGGAAGGGACCTCTCAAGGTCATCTAGTCCAGTCACCTGCATTCAAGGCAGGACTAAGTATTATCTAGACAATCCCTGACAGATGTTTGTCTAACCTGCTCTTAAAAATCCCCAATGATGGAGATTTCATAATCTCTCTAGGCACTTTATTCCAGTGCTTAACCACTCTGATAGATAGAAAGTTTTTCCTAATGTCCAACCTAAACCACCCTTACTGCAATTTAAGCTCATTGCTTCTTGTCCTATCCTCAGAGGTTAAGAAGAACAACTTTTCTCCCTCCTCCTTGTAACAACCTTTTATGACTTGCTAACTGTTATGTCCCCTCTCAGTCTTCTCTTTTCCAGACTAAACAAATCCAGTTTTTTCAATCTTCCCTCATAGGTCATGTTTTCTAGACTTTAATCATTTTTGTTGGTCTTCTCTGGACTTTCTCCAATTTGTCCACATCTTTCCTGAAATCTGGTGCCCAGAACTGGACACAATACTCCAGTTGAGGCCTAATCAGCACGGAGTAGAACGGAAGAATTACTTTTCTTTTCTTGCTTACACTACTCCTGCTAATACATCCCAGAATGGTGTTTGCTTTTTTTGCAACAGCATTACACCATTGACTCATATTTAGCCTGTGATCCACTATGACCTCCAGATTCCTTTCCGCAGTACTCCTTCCTAGGCAGTCCATTCCCATTTTGTATGTGTGTAACTGATTGTTCCCTCCTAAGTGGAGTACTTTGCATTGGTCGTTATTGAATTTTATCCTATTTACTTCAGACCATTTCTCCAGTTTGTCCAGATCATTTTGAATTTTAATCCTATCCTCCAAAGCACTTGCAATCCCTCCCAGTGTGGTATCGTCCGCAAACTTTATAAGTGTACTCTCGATGCCATTATCTAAATCATTGATGAAAATATTGAACAGAACCAGACCCAGAACCGACCCCTGCAGGATCCCATTCGTTATGCCCTTCCAGCATGACTGTGAACCACTGATAACTACTCTCTGGGAATGATTTTCCAACTAGTTATGTACCCACCTTATAGTAGCTCCACCTAGGCTCTATTTCCCTAGTTTATGAGAAGGTCATGAGAGATGAGACATGAGAGATCCCCCTGAGAACAGCTCACTGGTTACCCTACTCAGTGGGGATATGGGAGGTCTAGGTTCAAGTCCCTCCTCTGAATCAGGGCTATAGAGTCACGCTTTCTTGCTAGAGAGAGCGATTGACTGACTCTGTAGCCTGGTTGCTAGGGCACTCATCTGGGATGTGGGAGACCCAGGTTTAAGTCCCTACTCTAAATCAACCAGAGCCAGGACTTGAACCAGGCTCTCTCACATACATGCACCAGCCTCTGCCCTATTGGCTGTTCTGAAGTGAATCCATCTCTCTCCAGAAACTGCACCCTGGACCTGGGAGACCCTCCCAATGAAAATTTAATCAAAACTAATAGGTTTCCACAAAAACTGTGTTTCAATTAATCAGCATTTTTCAATGAAAAAACATTTAATGGAAAAATTCCCGACCAGCTCTAGTCATAGAATTATCCAGCTGACCTATGTCATACCATGACATTTCTGGGGCTCTGTGCTGAGGACAGTTATAATCTATCAGTAGTTAGATAGGAGAGGTTGTCAGAAAAATAATCCATTAGGAGATGATGGTTATGGTATTTTGGGGAGGAGGGAACTGGAGTGAAATACCAAGGGGCTGATTTGTTCGAAAGTTGGCTTGTAAGCAAGAGCTATAAGTGCAGTTGAAATCTTTGTTCTCACCTTGGAAAAAATGATCCATGGGGCCCATAAAGTCTTGTTCAAACTGCAGACTCAGCTTAGTTCTTCAGTGATGCAGAACATATACATTGGTGTGAAGATACCAAAAGCCAATATAAATAATACACTGCCCACATGTGATCTGTCAGAGTGCTGAACAAGACTAAGTGATGTCAGAGTAAGGAGCTGAAAAACACCAGCAAACCATGAATATAGGATTGCAGGAACAGTCTTGGGCTACAAACAATCAGTTCTGGAGTAAGGTACAAACCCAGACTTTTACAGATTGCAAGTTTGGGTTCAGTCCATTCTAGAGAAAGGGAGTTGTCATGATGTCAACAGATTATTGACTTGTTCAGATCTGGAATTCTGGTGTGGGATTTCTAGCTATTCTCCTTTCCTTGCACATGCATAATGGATAAAAGGCAGAATAGCCCCAATAAATACTGAAAAAGCGAAAGTCCATTTGTGAGAAATCATGCTGATAATATTTATTGTAAATGTCTATTTCCAGATGTTTCTGCTGTACTATATCTCTGGGACAAAAACATTTTCATTTCCATTCAACAGGTTCATTGATATATTCAAATAAATTTCTCTTATGCTCCAAAAGGCCAACATCTAAGTAGACAGCTCCATGGATGAAAATATTTCCTCATGATATACCCTAGTCTACATCATCAGGCTAAGTGTTATTGCATGAAGAACTTATTGTTAGAAGTGCAAGAGATGGTCTGATGGGCTCCAGAGTCTGAAGACCATCAAAGGTTTTCCTGTGAGAATCAGTTTCAGACAGGGGCCAAGATTGGCTGATGGATGAGGCAGGAAAATAAAGAGAAAGAGGCTGAAGATGACTAAGTATTTATTGGTGTAAAATATTCTTTTAAAAGATGGAAAGGAGAAGGACAGTCTTGTAGTCAAAGCTATGGCCTTAGACCCAGGATTTCTGGATTCAATTCCTAGCTCTACCACAGGTTTCTAGTGTGACCTTCGGGAAGTCACTTAATCTCTGCACCCCAGTTCTCCATCTGTAAAGTACAGGCCATAATATTTATTTCCTTCCACCTTTCATCAATCCTGTCTATTTAGATTGCAAGCTCTTCAGGGCAGTGTACTCTGTCTACTAGTTCAGTGGTTCCCAAACTTGGAACGCTGCTTGTTCAGGGAAAGCCCCTTGCAGGCTGGGCCGGTTTGTTTACCTGCCGCTTCCACAGGCTCGGCCGATTGCGGCTCCCACTGGCCGCGGTTCGTTCCAAGTTTGGGAAACACTGTTCTAGGGCACTGCAGCAATTAGCACAATGGGGTCCTGATTTGAGTGGGGCCTTTTGATTATACTGAAATAAGAATAATGTAAGAAGTGGAGCTGATGAAAAGGAAACACTCAAATAATTGCTTGCTGCTTGTCCCCTGCCAGGCTTCTGGCTCTTCAAACTGATCCCTCTGAAGATAGCTGTTGGATCTTCACTGCCCCTTCAAGAGACATGTTCTGCTTCTCTCTCTTTTTATTTTGGTTTGAATGGAGAAGCTGATTGAGTGTAGGTATTGGAGCTTCCCAAATGGTCTAGCTTTCTTTTCAGCTAGAATGATGTAACACAGAGGGACAGACCTGGTGAAATGCAAAGCATGAGAGCATGAAGCATTGGCTGGAAAAAAGTAAAAGGAAGTTGCTATTCCTGCCACTAAGCATATGTAAATGATAAAACTAATACTTGTAAATAGCATTTCCTAGTTGCTGAGCAAATTTAGAGCTTGAAACATTTTTAAAAAACAAACAGTGCAAAGATACCAGTGTTGGAACAGTTTTACTAACAATCTTTGAAATGCAGAGATTTACTGTAGACTTTTTATATGTCACACACAAAAGTTAAATCCTATTGCTTAGTACCAGCCCATTCTAACTTTGTGCTTTCTTTGCTCTTTAACTGCAAATTAATTATGATGGCTGTTTACTTCTTTGTGTCATTTTCTTTTGTCTTTCTTTTCTTTCCTCTTTTTGCTTTCTTGAAATGTGATTTTGCAGGTCATGACCAAAATCAGCCAATAAAACACTCTGCAAACAAAATTAGCTTTCCAGAACAGCAATAGAAATGCTAACAGTACACACTGTAAAGAAAATGACTACCAAAAAAAACCCGCCAGTGACTGCAAAATCTCTCTCATCCTCTTTTACGCATTGAACTGCGAACTCTTCTGGCTTGTCTTTGAAAAGTTGTTATAGATACAAGCAGTGGTTAGGCAGATAAGCAAAGGTATAACAAGTGATAATGTCTGGTCTGGCATTATAAGCCAAAGAAGGGTCAAATTTCAGTTCTGGTGTAACACCATTGATTTCAGTGGAGCTAAACCCAATTAGTTTGTAAGGCCTAAATCCAAAGGTCTTTAGGTGACTAACTACAATGTGGCGCTCAGATGCTATGGTGATGAGCACAGTAGAGATGCTTAGAGATGGACAGATTACCGCAGCTATGCTATCCATGGGTATATTTGCTATGCTATCCATGGTTCAGTTCATCTTTTAGTAATGCTTCATATTGAATTTAAATACCTTTGTGGATCTGGCCTTAAGGTATTTTCAGCAGGGAACATCTTTTTGATCTGTGTTTGTACAGTGCCTAGCACAGTGGTGCGTGGCTGGGGCTGTTGGCACTACTGAAATACAAACAATAATTAATAATTATTCAATAATTGCTGCTTGATCTCGTATCATTGACATAATTATGAGCTATTCCATTGACTCTGAGAGGAGCAGCCTTTCACCAGTGCTTAATTTGGCCAGCTGTCTTTGAACCTGATCATGAGAGGACCAAATAGTACCTTACAGCGCTGGGTTTTTGAGGGCTTGACCTTGCACCCATTAATGTCAATAGCAAAATTCTCAGTCAGTCATTCAGCATTAGTTCCTGACATAGTACGTAAGTTATATTAGAACAGAGCCTGATCCTGCACCTGCAACTTGGATTGTCCTCATTCATAAAAGTAATGCAATATTGCAAAAGAAGATATTTCATGTGGTGATCCCAGTGGGAAGGCTTTCAAAGATGATAATGACAAAACAATATGTTGAAAAAAATTGGCAAAGATACAATGGGGCGTTCAGACATTATGGTGATGAGTGTAGTAGAAAAGCTCAGAGTCAGACCGATTACTATAGCTATATTATCCAGGGGTGTGTTTGAAATATCTGAATCTGGTTATGCTCATCCTTTTAGCAAAGCCCTGTATTAGGTTTATTATTAATAATACTTGTTATAATTATTAATAATGATAACCTATTAATAATTAATTCCGACAAAGACACATCTTCATGAAAACTGAGAAACAAACAGGGTGTGAATAGTAATGTTACTGCCCAATCTTGCAAAAAGTATTGTGCAGTATCTATCTATCTATCTAATCCAGCAGTTCTCAAACTGTGGGTCAGGACCCAAAGTGGGTCCCAACCACATTTTAATGGGGCCACCAGGGCTGGTGTTAGACTTGCTGGAGCCCAGGGCTGAAGGCTGAGCCCCACCACCCTGGTCCAAAGCTGAAGCCCAAGGGCTTCAGCCTGGGTGGTGGGGCTCAGATTACTGGCCCCCCACCTGATGCTGAAGCCCTTGGATGGGGGGCCTTGGGTGGGCTCTGGCTTTAGTCCCCCCCTCCTGGTATCACCTAGTAATTTTTGTTGTCAGAACGGGGGTGGCGGTGCAATGAAGTTTGAGAACTCCTGATTATCTATCTACTTTTATGAATATGGAACACTCACATAAATAAAGGTTTGCAGTATTGGGCCTACAAACTTTTTACTACATTGTTTATACAGTCCTCCTTTCGGCACAAGTGGCTCCCATTGACGTAAATGGGGTTCCAGCATGTCTATCCAAGAGCAGAATTTGATCCTTATTTTATTTGCTGTGAAAAATTAATTAAGGAAAACATTATACAGGTATTTAGATACACTCCCAGGTGTCTGAATGATTAGGCAGGTTTTTTAAATACATTAATGAATAGAAGAGGAGTCCTGGCACAGATGTCAGAAGAGCTCAACTGAAATGAAACAGAATTGAAATTTATCCACAAAATCAGGAGGAAGACATTTAACTTTAAAACAGGTACATCACTTTTTTGATTTCATTCTTTTCACCTCCAGGGGAGGCGAAAAATCATCTTCTAAATCCACTGCTTAGGCATTGACACAGGCTATATCACCAGAGCATATGAACATCTCAATCATTAGTGCATTTAGACTTACCCCTATGAGGTAGGGAACTATTATCTCCACTCGACAGTGAACTGAGGCACAGAGAGACCAAATTACTTGGGCAAAGTCAAATGAGAAATCTGTGGCAAAGCTGAGAATCATCCCTCCAATTTCCAAATATTAGGCTAGTGTCGTAGCTGCAAGATCAGCATCCCACAGTAAGGCTGCTACAGAAAGGAATAGTAGCAAATGGAAAAATCCTCTATGAATTGAATTTTTAATTGGGTGATCCAATGCTGCATGACAGAACCCGATGAGTAATTCTTTGTGATGGATGATTTCCCACAGAGAGGATGAGAGGCTAAAGAACACCATATAGGCTGAAGCAAGTACAAGGAGTTTCCTTTATTGAATATGTGTCAAAGCAAAAGTTGCTCAACCACCAAGAACAATGTGAGGAGAGAGAAGCCTGGAGATGTTGCTAGTGGAGAAATTCAAGTTATTTAAGCATACTTTTGTGATGCATAAGAACAACATGTGACCAGCTTTATAGTGATGTCTTGATATGACAGTTCTGGAGAGAAGGAAAAAAGAATAGGAAATGTTATACAGAGTGTAGAAATGACCTTGGGAGCAGAGACTGTTCTTGGAAATCAATGGAGCTGAAGTGATGACCAGCTGAAGATCTGGCCCAGAGGTCTTAAAGCTGAAATATAAAACCAAATCTTAATCAATTATTATTATTATTTGTTATTTGTATTGTGGCAGCAACTAGGAGCCCCAGTTATGGATTAGAATCCCACTGTGCCAGACGCTGTACAAACACAGAACAAAAGAATTGTTCCTGCTCCAAACAACTTCGATCCCATTGCATCTGTACTAATGGACAGTCTCTTTAATCACACTGGAAGAATTTTCCCTGACCCTTCAATGTATTCTCCCTTACTGTTTTCTTTCCCATGCCTATTCTCCATTTCAGGTATTCCCTTTAATTATGTTGCACTGTACTATTTGCATAATATATTTGCTTTCCCCAACTGTTGGACTGCAAACTGAAAGATAAAGACAGCAAAACCTCTTCAAAACTTTCGTGTCTATCTAGGCACAAAGATCCCTAGAGATTGTGCTTCTATTTTCTCTGATATCTCCTTTAACTGCCATTAATCTACTCACTTTTGGAATTGTGTATCATTTCTGGTCACCCACCAGGTGGCAGTGTGGTAAAACATTTAATTTAAAACATCTGTTTATATATTAACTAACTGTGAGCATAAGTACACATGCTAAACTTAAGGGACCTTCAGGGTTAGGAAAATAGATTGGATTTATGGAAGAGTATTGATCTGTAATGGAACTGAGTCAGTTTTAAACGATATTTTATACTCAGAATATTTATCTATTACTGCAGCTCTGAAAAGGACTCTTTAGGGCTAATTACACCATATATTTTTGGATTATTTTAACTACAGGAGCTAATGAAGAACATAACTACGGTAAAAGTAGTACTTATTAATAAAATTATACCAATTGTCCATCCATAGTTAGGTTTGGGCCAACATTTTTAGTAGAAACTCCTACTATTCTGGATGATATAGCTAGGGTTGTGCAAACCTTGCATATTTATGGTCACAAGGCAGTGATGTAAGTGTGTGAGTAGTTAATTCAAATCTTGCCTTTGGCTTTGATTTCCTGGGGTTCACACCATGGCATGAGTCCCTTTGAGCTCCAGATCAGCAGGAATTGCAGCTTTCCCAGAACTTTTAAGGATCAGGCCCATATTAAGTTGCTTTTTTATCATAAACATACTTTAAAAAACTCAGCACCATGAATAGTCACAAGAAGGAATAATTGTGAAATTCTTACGACGTCGTAACAGCATCATACTAAATAAATGGCAACGTGTTACATTTATGCAGTCCATCTCATGCCACATGATCCCTAAAGACTTTGCAGATGATATACCATGGCAGCTACTCGGTAGCTATAATACAAAACAGCATCCAATGCATGACGGTCAGTTACAAGCTACTTTTCATTTTAAAATGTAGCTTAACTTTATTTTAAAAAAATAAAAATAAAAAAAATGGTTTAAAAATGCTCCAAATCAGAACATTTTATTTAGAAAATGTTGAAATGAAACTTTTCATTCAGCCTGAAACTATTTTTTTTCTCCTTTTCAGTTCACAAAAATTTCCAAATAACTGTTTTGCGTTCAAACTGAAAGTCCGTTAACTGCACCATTCTAACTGGGAGTGGAATTTGTCTTGGCTGTTGGGTCAATAAATTATGGTGGAAAAAGTCTTCCTAATGACATATTCCTTCATTGACAACATTGTCTCCATCAGTGAGAGATGGATGAGGGTTCGGGGTGCTGGGCATGGGATGCACAATAGGCCACTGACCCATTTCTATTTTTGAAGCTGTCACTGTGTTGTGGAACATATACTCAGAGTATTTTTACCTGCGCACCTTATCTTAGTTTTTTCTTTAGTGTTCATTCACTGGAGGAAGAAGGGCCAGGATGCTATTGATTTTTATTACATATCATTAGTAGCTTTCTCAGATCAGTCTAGTGATCATACCCCTAGAATCTGACCAGGTATTCTTAGGAGAGGTTCTTACAATAAACACTATCCCCATGGAGCTGGCTGGGACAGCAGTAGCAGGGTTGACACATTCTTCTTTAATTTGAATGTAGTTGATGAGATGCCCGCAGAACCTGTGAGGGGGGCTGGAGAGCTGCAGTGCCTATGACCGCCAACTGTCTGTTTCATGATTACACCACTTTTCATTGTGTTTGAGCTTGACAAGGCTTTGAGAACATTTTGTCCCAACGTGTATATGGCTGGGCTGGGGAGAGGAGAGGAGAGTTCATCAAGATATCAAATGCACACAGGGGAGCATGGAAAATTGAAATAGAAAGGTTGCCCTGGTAGCTTAGGTGCAGTGGTTCAAAGCCACAAATACTGACTGGCTGGAGACCTGCTGATAAAGGTTTTCTCTCTTTTACTGCCTGTGTCTTCTCTGCCTCTCCCTGTTTGAACACTTAACAAGAAGCATTTGACAGGTAATAAGATGGGTAGGCAGACAATTACCTATTCTATTCCAAGTATTGCCTGCCTGTTTGGTATAGCAAACCATTTGTTTGAGATTATTAGCCAGATTGTTTTCTGAGATAAGTATGCAGCATTACAACCCTGAGTAAATCATATAGTTCCCTAAAATAGGAATACCTTTGTAAACTAATTCCCCATCATCACTACAGGATGCTTGAGGCTTATTTGGATGCACGTGGTTTAACAGCATTTTGGTATTTTCCCATAACGTGCAAGATCAATCCTTTTTTCACCTCTTCCTAGAATCTGAGACACTGGAGCAGTTTTGACACATCCCCTAGGTTCAGGTAGGAAAGAATCTCTGCCTATTCTTCTCTGATCCCTGTATCCTGTTTGAAAGTCCTGCCTTCCACTTTGCATAAGAGAATGTCTCTAAAACTAGAGAGCCCTTCTGTGCTGCTCATTCCCCTGGACAAGATGGGACTGGCAGCCAGAGGCAGGATCATGTGCATACCAGACCACAGAGATCTGGAGGAAAAGAGAGTGAAGTGGATAAGTGGAGACCCCAGGGATCTCTACCCAGCTGCTGAAAACCCCTCTTTCTACACAAGCCACCCCCCCGAAAACCAGCAGAATGGCCTCAGTTGCCCAGCTGACTTTAGCTATTCCCTGCAATCCTTTCATGCAGGTCAAGTATGTAGAGAATAAATAATACTGTTCTATAGCTTATAATTGAGAGTTTAGACTAGGAAACATACCATGTAGAATAGCTGTTCCCTGCCTCTAGCTTGTGGGTAGTGGGACTATATGCTGAGGGGGAGGGAGGTGATCCTATATAACTGTGAACAGGATGTGCTGAGTCACGACTGGACTCACTGCCCTGTTACTCAAATCCCCACCAGTATACACTAATTGGGACCTGATTGAAAGACAGACCGTTGGCAGAGGGTGCCAATTAACTGAGTAGTGGTACAGCTGAGGAGCTAATTTGGTTGCAAGTGTGCCCCCAACTGCTGGGACTATATAAACAGAAAGGAGGTTAGTGTTAGGGGGAGATTAGGGAGGCTGAAAGAAGCAGGGCTATCTAGTACTGCACCATTTCCCATGAGCAAGTAGGAGAAGCTAGCTACTGACAGTAAACAACACCCTAGGTAGTGGCTTGCTGAAGGGCTGTAATAAAGTGTAGTGATGGTTAAAAGCCCCTGGAGTTGTGGTGGTCAGGTACTGAGATTGGAAAAGACTCTCACCACCTGGTGACAAACTGGATCAACTATTTTTACCTTGCGTGGGGGTGATTTTCTTCCTCTCTGAAACTGTAACAAAAGTGTCCTAGTAAAGCAGGTAGGATGTGAAAGTTGAGGAAAAGAATAGTACTTGGCAGAGCTAAGCAAGCAGCAGGCAAACTATTCAGAAATGTGTTGGAGAACTTACCAAGTACTTTCTGTTTGAGAGTGGTGTGGTTGAGAGATTGATTCCAGAAAATAGAGATGGCTAGGAGGGACAACGGAAAGACCACCTGAAGCTTGACTAGGAAGAGGGTGGTGGGGAAACAAGAGGTGCATAAAGGTGTCAGAAAATGAAAAATAATGAACTATGAAACCATAACTGACCTTTTTCAGAACACTAACTTCTGTACCTCATCCAAAAGTCAAACTGGATTCAAACCAACACATTTTAGAGTTGAAAACACTTATTATGTCATTCAGTCCTTCTCTTGTGATACTTTTGTATGAAGTACTATCCAAAGCCAATGGTTCTAGGCTGCTTGAAACCAGGTGAGGATCTGATTCATTAATGTGACCTTTTCAGCCTAGCATAATGTCTGTTTTTGAGACCTGAAATTCTAAATGGATAACATGGAAAGTGAAGCAGATGACTTCCTTAACCACCCCCACAGTATTACCAGTTTATTAACCATTTCCAGCATCCTCTAACACTTTGCAATTGTTTTTCATACTTCCCACAGAAGAGCCATATCCCTGTACCAGAGCTGTGCATAGTATAAAATGTAAAGATATTATGCATGGACTGAATTTAGCTTTGACAGTATTCCCCCTTTTTCTTATTTCAGAATGTTAGAGACCTTTCAGGAATCCTCTGAACGCAAATGCTCCTTCAATTACTTTGCCTTTGCTACTGACATATTCAAGACAAAAATAAAATTAATCTTCCTTGTGCCCTTTTACATCTTCTAGATTACAAATCTCCACAGTGCACTGATTTGGAGCGTGGGTAAGGAAAGCAGTATATTCTTTGTGTTGTCAGTGAAGAGGTACCTCATTACCCTTTTGGGGATTTTGCTGTGTGACTTTCAGGGGGGATATTTCCATTCTTGCTCATGCAGACTGCTTCAGCGGTAGCCTGAGAACATAAGCCTTAAATCCTGAAGAGTCCACTTCCCTAGTAAAAACATACAGTTCTGCTGTATTACTAATGATGTCACTTAGAGGGTGGGGCTTCATTTATTTTTTTCTAAACTCATAGCAGTTACCACCTGAGCATGCTCAAAAGCAGTTTTCCAATTACTTACAGCTGTATGTCCAAACTGTATACCCCTTCACTCACCAGCACAACCTAATCCAGGTCACATGCCAGGTTTCAACGTTATTTCTGTGTGTTATTTTATGTCACTGGTAAGCAAAATTAAATACAAAAAAATCTTACGGTCAAGTTCTGTGCAGGTGTACATTGACGCAGCCCTGCTAAAGTCAACAGAGCTTATTCAAGGAGCATTTGGCCACTATAGTGTGTATATGTGTGCTCTATATGAAAAAGTGTGTATATGTGTGCTCTATATAATTCTTCCATATCTCAAAATGATTGAAAAGATTTTATTTAAACTTTCATATGAAATTCACCTATCGGTTGACTCCAAACATGAGAAGTCTGACCCCAGGGATAATTTTCTAGAAAGTTTACACCAAGTGAAAAATCAGGATGATAATGGAATTCTGGACATCCTGCAAAATAATAAATAATACTATTTTATATTAATAATAAATAATATTATTTTATAATAATAAAACAGAGGTACAGGGAGACCTAAAAGAGCAGGGTGAAATCTAGCCTCAAAGAAATCCATGGCGAAATAGAGCCAGGGTTTCATCCTTGGTCTGTAGTTCATCTGCAAGAAATAAGAGGGTTTTACTTCCTCTTACAGGAATTATGTGGGCTCCTGAACTACCAGGACACTCTTACAATTTTGTTTGTCTCCCCATCATGAATGACACTAGGGACCTTCTTGAACATCTAAGGCTCAGCTATCATTCTAATAATGCTTGAAATAAGCCCTAGCTGCTACTCCTCTCTCCTCACCCAGCTACATAGCATTTGTTACTGTTGCTCAGAGAGAGGAGGCTGAGATTATACAAATGCATGGGAAAAGACTGCATACATTAAGAAGTGTTTGAAAAATTCAAGGACAGCCCCTTGAACTGGCTAACACATTGAGTCCCTGACTCTGAGGGGCCTCACTGGTATAAACTAGGATTAAAATCTAGGCTCTGATGCCTCTCCTACTGCATAATATAGAGGGAAACTGATATAAATAAAGCTTAGTTGGGTGGTGATAAGACATAAGGCTAGTTAGAGCAGCACAGGAAACAGAGTCCACCCTTCTGTGAAGAGCGACAAGTTGTCAAGCATGGGTTACTGTAGACACTCTTCCAACTTGAATAGAAGGAGGAAAAGGGGAAGAAGATGCAGAGGTTAAGAATGCAGAGAAACCAGGAGGAAGGAGGAGAATACATCTGGAAAAAAAAAACCTGTTTGATGTGGAGGGTCGTTTATCCAAGGCTTCCATCGAACAAAGAAACTTTGCTGAGCAGGAAAAGAAAGAGGGAATAAGAATCCATGTGCAGCGCATTGCAAGGCTATGACTTCTGGAACATAGCAACCAGTGAAGCACAGCATCTTATTTATGGAGATTAGGGTTTCTCTCCAGGAGGAAAAAAAGGCTGAAGAAAGCTCACAGACTCATAAATATTAAGGTCAGAAAGGACTATTATGATCATCTAGTCTCACCTCCTGCACAATGCAGGCCACAGAATCTCACCCACCCACTCCTGCAATAAACCTCTCACCTATGCCTGAGCTATTGAAGTCCTCAAATCGTGGTTTAAAGACTTCAAGGTGCAGAGAATCCTCCAGCAAGTGACCCGTGCCCCATGCTACAGAGGAAGGCGAAAAACCTCCAGGGCCTCTTCCAATCTGCCCTGGAGGAAAATTCCTTCCCAACCCCAAACATGGCGATCAGCTGAACCCTGAGCATGTGGGCAAGATTCACCAGCCAGATACCCAGGAAAGAATTCTCTGTGGTAACTCAGATCCCACCCCATCTAACATCCCATCACAGGCCATTTGGCCTATTTACCATGAATAGTTAAAGATCAATTAATTGCCAAAACCATGTTATCCCATCATACCATCTCCTCCATAAAATTATCAAGTTTAATCTTGAAGCCAGATAGGTCTTTTGCTCCCACTGCTTCCCTTGGAAGGCTATTCCAGAACTTCACTCCTCTGATGTTTAGAAACCTTCATCTAATTTCAAGTCTAAACTTCCCGATGGCCAGTTTATATCCATTTGTTCTTGTGTCCACATTGGTACTGAGCTTAAATAATTCCTCTCCTTCTCTGGTATTTATCCCTCTGATATATTTATACAGAGCAATCATATCTCCCCTCAACCTTCTTTTGGTTAGGCTAAACATGCCAAGCTCCTTGAGTCTCCTTTCATAAGACAGGTTTTCCGTTCCTTGAATCATCCTAGTAGCCCTTCTCTGTACCTGTTCCAGTTTGAATTCATCCTTCTTAAACACGGGAGACCAGCACTGCACACAGTATTCCAGGTGAGGTCTCACCAGTGCCTTGTATAATGGTACTAACACCTCCTTATCTCTACTGGAAATACCTTGCCTGATGCATCCCAAGACCGCATTAGCTTTTTTCACAGCCATATCACATTGGCGGCTCATAGTCATCCTGTGGTCAACCAATATTCCAAGGTCCTTCTCCTCCTCCGTTACTTCTAATTGATGAGTCCCCAGCTTATAACTAAAATTCTTGTCATTAATCCCTAAATGCATAACCTTACACTTCTCAGTATTAAATTTGATCCTATTACTATTACTCCAGTTTAAAAGGTCATCCAGATCCTCCTGTATGATATCCCGGTCCTTCTCTAAATTGGCAATACCTCCCAGCTTTGTATCATCCACAAACTTTATTAGCACACTCCCACTTTTTGTGCCGAGGTCAGTAATAAAAAGATTAAATAAGATTGGTCCCAAAACCGATCCCTGAGGAACTCCACTGGTAACCTCCCTCCAGTCTGACAGTTCGCCTTTCAGTATGACCCGCTGTAGTCTCCCCTTTAACCAATTCCTTATCCACTTTTCCATTTTCATACTGATCCCCATCTTTTCCAATTATCTAATAATTCTCCATGTGGCACGTTATCAAATGCCTTACTGAAATCTAGGTAAATTAGATCCACTGCGTTTCCTTTGTCTAAAAAATCTGTTACTTTTTCAAAGAAGGAGATCAGGTTGATTTGGCACGAGCTACCTTTTGTAAAACCATGTTGTATTTTGTCCCATTTACCATTGACCTCAATGTCCTTAACTATTTTCTCCTTCAAAATTTTTTCCAAGACCTTGCATACTACAGATGTCAAACTAACAGGCCTGTAGTTACCCGGAGCACATTTTTTCCCTTTCTTAAAAATAAAGGAACTATGTTAGCAATTCTCCAGTCATACGGTACAACCCCTGAATTTACAGATTCATTAAAAATTCTTGCTAATGGGCTTACAATTTCATGTGCCAATTCCTTTAATATTCTTGGATGAAGATTATCTGGGCCCCGTGATTTAGTCCCATTAAGCTGTTTGAGTTTCGCTTCTACCTCAGATATGGTAATATCTACCTCCATAGCCTCATTCCCATTTGTCATGCTACCATTATCCCTAAGATCCTCATTAGTCTCATTAAAGACGGAGGCAAAGTATTTGTTTAGATATTGGGCCATGCCTAGATTATCCTTAACCTCCACTCCATCCTCAGTGTTTAGTGGTCACACTTCTTTCTTTGTTTTCTTCTTATTTATATGGCTATGGAACCTTTTACTGTTGGTTTTAATTCCCTTTGCAAGGTACAACTCTACATGACTTTTAGCCTTTCTCACTTTATCCCTACATGTTCTGACCTCAATAAGGTAGCTTTCCTTGATGGTCCATCCCATGTTCCACTCCCTGTATGGTTTCTGCTTTCTCTTAATCACCTCTTTGAGATGTTTGCTCATCTAGCTTGGTCTACAACTCCTGCCTATGAATTTTTCCCCTTTCTTGGGATGCAGGCTTCCAATATCTTCTGCAGCTTTGACTTGAAGTAATCCCAGCCCTCCTCTGCCTTTAGATCCATAAGTTCTTCAGTCCAATCCACTTCCCTAACTAATTTCCTTAATTTTTGAAAAGCAGCCCTTTTGAAATAAAAAACCCTAGTTGCACATTTATTTTTGTTTATCCTTCTGTTCAGTTTGAACTGAATTAGCTCATGATCACTTGAACCAAGGTTGCCCCCTACAACCATTTCTTCTATGAGGTCCTCACGACTCACCAAAACCAAATCTAAAATGGCATCCCCTCTTGTCAGTTCAGCAACTACTTGATGAAGGAATCCATCAGCTATCGCATCTAGGAAAATCTGAGCCCTGTTATTATTACTAGCACTCATCCTCCAGTCTATATCTGGGAAGTTAAAGTCTCCCATGATCACGCAGTTTCCATTAGCATTTACTTCATTAAAAACACTAAAGAGGGCTCTATCCATATCCAAATTAGATCCCGTCAGTCTATAGCACACCCCAAGCACTATCAGAGGGGAGGCTCTAGTAGTTTTCTTCCTCAGTGTGATTTTTGCCCAGACGGACTCTGTCTTATCCAGTCCATCACTTCTTATTTCTTTACATTCTACCTCATCATTGATATACAATGCTACTCCACCACCTTTACCTTTATTTCGGTCTTTCCTAAACAGCACATACCCTTCAATACCTGTAGTCCAGTCATGACTACTATTTCACCATGTTTCTGTTATACCTATAATATCTGGTTTCATTTCCTGCACCAGTAGCTCTAGTTCCTCCATTTTGTTACCTAGGCTCCTCGCATTGGTGTACAAACATCTTAATTTTTGCTGTTTGGCCTCGCTCACATTCTGTACCCTATTAGGCACGGTCATTCTACAGCCAGTATAACCTATTAGACTGGTATCCACACTGCTCTTACTCCTTATGTCCATTCTCCTACCCATGGCTGTATCCTTTCTTACTTTGTTTTCTTCCCTCTCAATGATAAAATCCGGCGTGGAGATTACCTGGACATGTCCCAACCATCTCCCCCAAATTCCTAGTTTAAAGCTCTTTTAATCAGCTGTGCCAGCCTCCATCCTAGAAGTCTATTTCCTTCCCTACTCAAATGAAGTCCATCCCGAGAGAACTGTCCTCTGTGCATGAATGCCTCCCAGTGGCCATACATCCCAAAGCCCTCCTTATAGCACCATTGCCTGAGCCATCTGTTGAGCATCATAATCTTGTCACCTTTGTTGCCCTTCTCTAGGAACAGGCAGAATCCCACTGAAGATCACCTGAACCTCGATTTCCTTAAGCGTCTTCCCCAGCCTGACATAGTCTCCCTTGATACGTTCCAGCGAGAATCTACCGGTATCAGTTGTTCTCACATGAAGGACGATCAGTGGATTCTTTCCTGATCCCTTTAGGATCCTTTTCAACCTCAGGTCCACATCCCGTGTCTTAGCACCTGGAAGACAGCACATCCTTCTATTCTCTGGATGAGCTCTGTTTACAGGCCTGTCTATTCTTCTCAGTAAGGAGTCCCCGAACACATAGACCTGCCTTTTCCTGGTGATGGTGCGATTCTCCGGTCTATCCCCTGTTCCCTCTGGCTACAAGTTCTTTCCATTCCTATTCTCCCTTGTAATCCTGTTCAACCCATCCTGTATCCTCCTGGGGCTCATATTTGGTGTTGTCTCCATTGACTCTTCCCCTTTTCCTATAGGACTAGCCACTCTTCTCTTCAAGAAACATCCATCTTTGAATATCACAAGCACACAGAAAAGAACTACTGTGTCCCCAGTGTTACCTTCTCAACAGGGTCAAATTCTATGCCAGTTATGAGTCCACCCGTTAGAGCTAGCATATCTGTCAGAAGTGCCATTGCAGGGGAACATGCTAGAGGCCTAAGAAAGAATTTAAAATGATTTGCCGGTACTGAGCTGCAGAGACAATGTGGACAGAGCCAATTTGGCAGCCTGCGGATGGATTCCTGACATTGTCATTGCAGGTGGGAGACAAACTATTCAGCATAAATGAAGGCGCAAGCCAGTCAGAACACATGACAGAAAAGTATTTTTCCAATGAACCTGTCATCTGCTCGAAGATACTTATAGTAGTGCTTTTAAGTCCAAAGGAGGAAGAGCCATGGAAAGGGGGCACTGAAGAGTTTTAGTGTTTGCATTTGTTTTGTTCTATGGCTTCTAATATTTTGTTTAGCTCATAGCACTGGAAAGGGAGTGAGAATTTATTCTACGCTTAGTCAACAGACCTGAGGGTTCTGGGATTTCAACCTTATCTGAACGGGTAATTAAAGCTGTACTCATATTTTGAATGTGCATGCCTTTAAAGAAAAAGCTAAAGGGATATTTTGGTAAACTGTAAGCAAAATGTCCATGGCCGAGAGTTAGACTGTTTCTGAAGGAGGAATATCTGTATTACTTCACTTCTGATATCATTTGTGTTCTGAAACATATGCTGGAAAATCTGCTCTGGGCTGTACATTCAGAGCAGGATTTGCTTCAGAGTATTTACTGGTGCAGTCCATCTGGAACGCCTTTCCTGGGGATATGATGGCACTCCTTATGGATATCTGGATTCATGAATTTCAAAGGAGCCTAAGGGTGCTAGTCAGACAAATAGTATTGAAATTCAGTAGGTGCCGGATGCCTCAAAGTCTGAATTCAAATACAGTTTGAACTTCCCTTTACCTTTTATCTGCTTCTTTATTTAAAATATACCTGCCGCATTTGACCCAGAGGTTCGTGAAACCCCCTTGGGTCAGTGGGAATTTGTGACACTTCCATCTGTAACTGCTGTCACCTGAATTTGGTCTTGTCTGCTGGACTTTGGTTGGTTTGTATCCAGGGATATTTTTCATCTCCTGTCCCAAACTGACTTTTGCCATACGCCAGAGGGATGCCTTTTGTTTTGGGCCTTGTCTCTGAGTTACCTGATGTGACCAGCGGATCTCAATTGTCAGCACATTGTGAATTTTAACATGCACACATCGATGATACATAGCTAGATTTTGCTTTAAAACCTTCTGTCCTGGAGGTGCTGTCTGACTGCCTGTCAGATATTTACAGCTGGATGAGCAGCACTTTTCAGCAGCTGAGTATAGCAAAAGATGGAGGAAATTTTCATTGGCTTCATGGAAGCAATTAGTTGCATAAGTTCTTGATGCTAGGGGAGATTTTATGCATAAGCTCTTGATGCCAGTTGATTTTTGGACCCAGAAATGAATCAAGTTTATTCTGTCACCCAGATGAAATTTAGTTCATTAGCACTTTCATCCACATGTAACTGCTGCTGCAGAGAAGGAACAATAGTGTAAGGCACACGCTGAGACTGGCCCCCTTTTAATTCGCTACTGGCTGAGTTTCCTGACTCAGAATAACATCATTATGGAAAAGTGGTTGCATTATGAAAAAATGCACAATCCAAAAACACACAAGGTTTGTCTGCCCAACCATCTACCCATCTAGCTAAGGTAGTTATAAGTATTCTGAGTTTTTGTATCAAAAACAAGCATGACATTTTCTTTCTTCACCTTGCCCCATAAAATAATAGTGGTTCTCACATATGTCAGGCCAGATTTGTTGGTATAAATCAGCATAGCTCTGCTGTCTTCAATTTACTCCTGCTGAAGGATCTTACACTTTGTTTAAATATTTTATTGTATATTATAGCACTACACTACAGCCAACCATTGGACATAAAAGAATAGCAACTAAACTGAATAATAAATATAATAAACATAATAAAAGATGAACAGATGTGTCGGATGGATTACATCAATGAGAGCAATTGTGTGCAACGTCCATGTACCAGAGAATCTACGTAACTAAAGTCTTTGCTTGAATCGTCTCAGGAAAGGAAAGAGTTCATTCAAATGTTCAGGCAGCATCACTTGAGAAAGAAGATGAGACCATAAGAGACTGTTCTTTGAAGATGATTTGAACTACAGATGCACCCAAAGTTTGACGAAAGAAATCCCTTGGATATTTTTCTCAGCAAAGATCTTCAGATGTGCAGAAGATTTATTAAT
Source organism: Chelonia mydas (assembly GCF_015237465.2). Taxonomy (NCBI): domain Eukaryota; kingdom Metazoa; phylum Chordata; order Testudines; family Cheloniidae; genus Chelonia; species Chelonia mydas. The sequence continues at coordinate 17,268,156 of NC_057853.1, read as the reverse complement.
TGATACTCAGCTGAGAAATAACTTTCGAGCATTTTCAAGAAAATTATTAAAAGAACATCAATTTCTGATTTGAGTTGCTGATTAATATCATTTTGACAAAACCTATATTTTTAAAAACCAGCAGAAAAGAATTTAAGAATAACTGTTTACCTGCTATTTTCTGTTTAGTCAGTACATTTTGCAACTTTGGAGATTGGATTCTGATGTCCATTACACCTGTATAAATCCACAGATGCTTGAGTTTTGCTAATTTATTATATAATATATTCAAAGACTGAGTTCCAGGTTAAAATCTGTGTTCTGAACATAACCGGACACTGGATCAAGGGCGTTCAGACTCTAAATCTGAATCCAGATCTAACTGTATCTGCATATTGTGTTGAACCAAAACCGGGGATCTAAACACAATCTCTTTAGGGGTAGGGGAAGTGGGTGAAATAGTGGACTTGAAAATTTTCATCTGAATACAAAAGTTGTGGCTCAGATCCATATCTGGTAGAGAAGCTATTCTACCTTCTTGGTCTTGGAAAAGTTTCACATATGTTATTAATAAAACAAACCATGTACCATTCATTTACATTGTATTATAGAGCCTGATTCAAAGCCATTGCATTACAGGGCCTATTACCCATCACAGTTGGTAATAAAGAAAAACCTATGAATATACGTGGGCCCTGATACTGCAATGAGCTCCACACAGATAGACTCCTGCATCTACTTGGAAGTCACTGCAGGTTTGGATCCTTAGCTGCTAATGTTTTATTCAAGATAAAAAGAACAGTAGAAATCATTTCCTTCTATAAGCAATAAAAAAAAAAAAGATGTCAGATACACCAGATTAGGGGAAGCAGCAGATTTAAATAATGGATTAATGTAAATACATATACTGTTTGGATACAAGTTATAGCAATGATTTATTAATAATCAGCTCCTCCCACTTCATCTCTCTTTCACCAATAGTTCAGGCAGTAAGTATTTTCTTACTACTTTTTCATTTGTGAGTAACACAGTCCCTCAGTGTGGAGGGCCTCTTACAAGGCTTAGGCACTGGAATGTCTTAACTAAACCCTCACAATGGAGCTGAAGCAGGACTTAAGTGGTGCATTGGCTTCATGCTGGCCCTTTGCACAGGAGTGAATTTCACCACATATTGAAGATAAAAGAGAGGAACCCTCTAAGAATGCTCATTAAACTTTTTGTTCCTCCCTCCCAGGTGTCGTCTCTGTCACCACAATGACCCATTCTTCCTGGGCAAGGAAGAATGCCACTCTCGTGTCAGTTGCCAGGGAGTGACTGCAGAGCAATGCAGGGTATTCCCATCCCCCCTACTCTGCTTCCACAACCAGGGTCTTCAATTACAAGGTAGCATACCTGGGATTGGGGGCAGGGTGTAACTAGTTGGCGGCTAAGTGGAACTCAGGTCTGCTGATTGGTGTTATTTCCACCAGACTGCTACTGGAAATGGGGCCTCCTAATGTCCTTCAGAGTCACAGCAGCTGGTCAGCTATCACTAGTGGATCTAATTACAAAGTTTAGCAGCAGTAGGGAGGGGAGGAAAGCAGAAAGTGAGGAAGCAAGGCAAAATGTGCTTGGGTTAAATGAAAAAAAAAGGAATATGTGAACCCATTGCAAACACTTCAGGTATTTTTGTTTCTAATTGGTTCCCATGAGAAAGTGTTTTGTCACTGGGGTTCGGCCCTTACAGTGACAGCAAATATCTGACCTTGTCAGAAGCACTGTGGCTGGCTTCAGTTCTTTCTGCACTGATTGTGGAGCTGGGCAGTTTCTGTGAATTCTCTCTATGAGACTAGGAATTTGGGAGTAGTTCCTACTAATTGGTACATTGTCCATGTGCCATCAGTTGAATTCCACAGGAGAAGCTTTTAAAATGTTTTGAAGAGAGAAAAAATAGACAGTGGTTTAGAGACTTGAACTGTGCTTATTTTCTAAATTAAATTTCCCTTTTCCTTTCCTTGATATGACAGCCCACAGAAACCTACCTAGCAAAACTTCCAGTCTTCTACTTAGACATATGCACACCTAAAAAGTACAAAAACTCTATTCTGTGTGAAGTGGAAAAAAAGGAGATATACCAGAGTACGCTGCCCGCTAATGATGGGCAGTGAGATGATACACAGTTACTATCAGGTTCCTGGTAGATAAGGGTTTAACCTCACCTGAGCTTTCTCTTCCACTTTACACAGGTGATCAGGAAAAGAGCTATTGACTGCATTTGTAGGAGGGACAGAGTAGGTAGGAAGTTTTTGTGGAGGAAGACTACTAGTTAAATGCAGCATCATATTATTGGGGTGGAACCTAAACTGGAGAATGAGTTTATTTTCTATTTCTTTGATTATGGAAGGATATTTTGCTTCCTTGTTATAAACATTATTCCTAGAGGAAAATACCTTGCTGAATGTTTCTATAATTTTTCTGTTGAGTTATTCCACCGGTTCCTGTGTTCTCCTGTTACAAAATTCATTTCAAACTCCTCAAGATTCAGGGGTACTTAGATTTGGTTTTTCTATGTGTTCCATTTCCGAGATAGACCCTATTTACAAACTTTGGATCTGGAGTCAGTTTCAGATACACCGTAAGCTTGGAGTATTTGGCTCAGGGATTTGGTTTAGGGGCTCTTTCTAAATTGCATATTCAAGCTTGCTTCTTGAGATGTTGCACAGTCAGGCTAACATTTATTCCGTTCATGAGCTATTAAGTGGCCAGAAATTATAGAAAGATTGGCTATTGAAATATGCTTGATGAGGAATAACATTTCAAAACTATTCAAAAATTTCAGCAACTGCACAACAGTTGCTTGCTTACTAAATGTTTCTCATGTAGACCACCTTATTTCTCTTCTCTGCAATCTGTGCTGGGTGCCAATTGATTTCAGGGTGAATGTTAAAGTCATGGTTTGACCTAAAAAATGTCCTAAATAGTTTAGACTCTGCCTCCTTCTATGGCATTCTCTATGCCATATTATAGGAGCTGTGATGGACTCCTGAATTTACTTAGTGTATTAGACTTTAACACTGATGCTTCCACACTATAAAAAAGTAGTTTTCAGCTCCCTGAGGGCACTCATTGTCCATGTATGGTAAAATAGCATTATGGTCTCAGAGTGCAGAAGCTGTCACAAAGAGGCATTGAGAGAACAGCTGTGGTGTCACATCCTGGTCTGCAGGAGCGGGATTCCTCCCCTGAATACAAGTAGACCTTTTGAGTTGGCACTGCATGTTGTTTTCTGTCTGAAAATGGGGCATCAGTCAAATGGAGATGTAATAGGTTGATTTAACCTTTCACAGCTCTCCAAGCAAAGTTTGCAGTAATGGTATCTCATCAAAGCTCTGACAGAACAATGTGCAGTGGTACATACAAACTGGAGGCTGGTGTATAATTCAAGCAGCCTCTAATAATCCAAGGGCCTGAAAATCTGTTATGCTATTGTAGAAATGTTATTAATGGGACTTGCCTCTCTTTCAGCTTTACTAACTACTGTGGAAAGTTTCTGGAATATAAATGGACAGACTCACTAACTATCTCAGTTACTTAGACTTACATTTGGAGAACCAGCTGATGCTGTAGGGAGTTGGGCTTGGTCAAAGGGAGGTTTGGTGTGTAAAACAGTGTTTGAGGTGGAAGATAGGGGAAAATATTCCAGAGAATACTCAGAAGTCGGGAGATCAGAACCTGACAAATATAGGCAGTCTGAACCTGGTGAAACTACTCTAGAGCTATTTGAGAAGTTCCAGTTGTTTGGAAGTATAAAGTAACCAGGTGCATTATTAGGTAACTGTAATAAGGTTGCATCATCCTCTGAATGATCAAGTAGAAGTCTCCATCAGACAGAGCATTCAGACTTCATGGAACCCTGTGCTGTATCTCTGGTATGTTGTCACTCCAGGGAGGTAAAATACATGATGGGGTGAGGGTGGCAGTCTTCTCAGCATATTAAACATTATACACTGAGGAGTTCTGACTGTGGACAACCCAAAGGAGCTGTGTTTGTGGATTATGGAACTTCAGGTGATGTGAAAAAGAAATATTGAACATATGGCATGTACTTATATTCAAAATGTAATTGAACATGTTTCCATTCCCTAGTTTAAGCATGCCTCATGGTTTATCTTGCTGAGAGAAGGAAAGGGTTTTGAACAATGCATTTGGTCATAGTATTCATTAGATTAGTCATAACAATAATTACAGTAGATGACTAATAGTTACTAATCAGCTATGGCACAAATTATCTAAGTATTCACTGAAATACATTTTAATATATTTGTAATACAATGTAAAAATTCAAAATAGGATTGACAATTCTTCTAGCTTGCATATTTTTAGAGCTATTCAAAGCTTCTTAGGGCATATGGAAATGACAAACATTCTTCAGAATACAAGAGTCTAATCAAGTATTTTAAGTTACTAAAATGTAGGATGATGATTTTTTTCTGAATACAACACATTTTAACAACACAATCCAAGAAGAAGAGGTTCTTGTCTTGAGAATAAACATTCTGTCACAAAAAGTGTTAGCAGCAGGTAATTCTGAAAAGATGAGGGGGCATATTATGGTTGCAATGACAACCAAATAATTAATCAGCAATAATTATTATTCTTTTTATATTTAAACTAGGGATTTGGGAAATCCTAGTTTGCTATGAATGCTATATAAAGTTTTGAATGTGATCATATAAACATTATTTGAAAGACTCGGACTAGAAGCACATCTGCCTGGCTGAACCTCATAAGTTTGAGCCTTTTATCTGTCTGTGTCCCTAATTCACCTCTCTTCCTGTCCACTTCCATTATTCTGTCCTCTTCTTATCCTCAGCTTGTGGATATATTTAGATTCCATTCCAGTTCTTTCTCCTGAAGTCAAATCTAGCAAATTGTCATCTGGCTTTCAGTGGAATCTTGTGAGGTTTAGTTAGAAGTTCAGAGAGTGACAGGATCTCAAAGTCAAGGAGAGCCAACTGCAATTCATCCAGATGTCAGGACTCCCAAAAACTAAAGTCCAGTTCTTTTAATGATACAGGACCAACTAGTTTAGGGCCAAAGGTACAAGATACTGAGCACATCAATGCTTGGCACCTTTCAAGTGGTGCTCAGCATATCTAGAGTTGGGCTGCAATTTTGTACTTCTTTGTAATTTGCTTTAAAAAAAATCACTCTGGAAAGTGACTGGATTCTGAAGAGCTCTATTTGGAGAACAGGTAGAATATTGCACAACATGGATAAGGGCAGACAAAGTATTATCCACACTGTGACCTCAATATAACTCAACTCTGAGCTGGACAAGCATTTCTATGGGTGAAAGAGGCAGACTTTCCAAGTCTTTAGGTCTTTCTGCTTAGACTGCCAGTAAGGGTCACAATTAGTGTTGAATGTGCACCAATTTCTCAGCTTAAAGCTTTATTCAAGGCTAATGTAAGTCATTGGAAAGACTCCCATTGACCTCAACGGACTTGGGACAAGGCCCTTATTTTCAATAAGCCACCAAATGGTGACAACCTTCAGTTGCTACCAACTGAGACCTATCTACAGATACAAATGGGATAGGGTGGGCATTCCATTGGCTGTCCCCTGGATCAGGCAGTCTGGAAAACAATAATTCTGTTTTATGAAGCACTTAGAAGTTTCAGAATTTGTTTTTTTTTCTGCATCAGAATGAAACAGAGTCCCTTTGAAATTTTTATGAAAAAAGCTGAGAGACAGAGAGAGAGAGAGAGAGCTTAGAATAGCTGATACCGCAGTGATTAGAATACTTTGTCACAGTTTTTGGCCCAAAATTCCATCCTGGACCTGATAAACTTTTCCCAATTAAAGTTTTGTCAAAATCAATGTTTCCATGAAAAGTTTAATTTTCACTGAACTGGTATTTTCTGATAAAATTGTCGAAAAATTTCTGAGCTCTACCCCTGCACCATGCCAAGTTTATAATTTCAGTTCTTATTTTGTGCAGTATGATGATTGGCATCATAACTCAGTTTAATTACAGCTAATTTGCTTATGTAGTTCAACTACTAAAGATGGTTAAGTCCCAGGCAGACTGCAAAGAGCTACAAAAGAATCTCTCAGAACTGGGTGACTGGGAAACAAAATTGCAGATGAAATTCAATGTTGATAAATGCAAAGTAGTACACATTGGAAAACATAAACCCAAATAAAATGATGGGGTCTAAATTGGCTGTTACCACTCAAGAAAGAGATCTTTGAGTCAATATGGATAGTTCTCCGAAAACATCCACTCAATGTGCAGCAGCAGTCAAAAAAGAGAACAGGATGTTAGGAATCATTAAGAAAAGGATAGAGAATAACAGGATACTGGGCTAGATGGACCTTTGGCCTGACCCAGTATGGCCATTCTTATGTTCTTAACTTTTTTTGAAAGACTTACACTTTTTCCCCATGAAGGACTTTGAAAGTAGAGCTTGTGGCCCTGCCAGTCTGGAAGTTCACATCTGTACGGGAAAAATAAATAAATCTGAAAATCTGTGCTGGGGAAATTATTTTCAGAGAGACTTCAGTAAGTAATGGTCTTTATACGTCATACATGCAGTCATTTTTACAGAGAAACATGGAACAATTTTTTTACGACTAAAGACTGTTTGCTTCAAATACAAAATTTTAGATTTACTTTAAAAATTGATGCTTCTTTCTGCCTTGATGTAAGAAACACCATTGCAATTAGAGAGATACTATCATAGGGGATCCTGCTAAAAAGAACAGACCTGTCTAATTTTTGCAACCATGAATTTGCTTTAAGAGAGAACCAGATTTCTGTCATCCTTAGGGTATTTTCTTTTCCCAGTATTTGCATAGATTTAATCTGATGAAGGCAGATCAATCAATTTTTCCTTGCCTTTGTAGTCATGTTACTTTGGTTGACGGGGCAGCCTTGCTAGTGATATTACTTATGTTGCTAGCTGAATTTCATTGTAGGAAGTTCCCCAAGCACTTCTAAAAAGGTGAAGAACTTTACTGATTCCTATCATTTATTTACTTTTTATTTCCAGTATTGAAAGTTATTTCTAATGGCTTTAAAATGCAAATAGGCCAAGCTACACTGGAAAAAAGATGTGACCTCATATAATGAGGCTCCTAGAATGATTATTTATTTAATGTTTGCATTAAAGTAGTGCCAAGAAGCTCTAATCAAGAGGAGGACCCCATAGACCTAGTCACTGTACAAACACATAGACACAATGCCAGCCTCTCAAAGAGCATACATTCTAACGAGACAAATGGGGGAGGGGAAATGGACGGACAGAGAAGGGACATGGTACGTGGCAGGTCAATTGCCAAACTTGGAATAGAACCCACATTCCCAATTCCCAGTCCAGTGCCTATCATAGAGTCATGGAGTTTAAAGCCAGAGGGGACCACTAGATCATCTACTCTGCTCTCCTGTATATCACAGGCCACCAACACCACCCAGCACCATTGGACCATACTGCCTATCCCATGGACTTCATCTCTGTCCATGTTATCAATTACCCACCCTTTTTATTCATTTTTATTAGCATCTCTCACACACAGAGTAACTTTTAAAAGTTCAGTGTGAATACTTTAGATATTTTAAAACTAAAAGCCCAGGGGACAAGACCCAGCTCCGCCGTTAGTAGACACAAGTTCATTGACACTAGGAGTGAAATCTTGACCCATTTGAAGTCAATGGCAACATTCTTATGACTTCAACAGGGACTGTATTTCACCCCAGGGCTGAATATGTCCTGGAATACATTGTGAAAAACAGACCACTAGACATCCTCCACCACATGAGCTATAACACCAGGGCAAAGCAAACCCACCTGGTTAAAATGACACTCTGCACAATTTGATTACTGGATTCACAGAGCACTTCCTCTCAGACTGGGGTAGCTATCGATATCATTGACATATTTTAGCCATTTGAATCACTCAGAATTACAGCTAGGATTTTCAAAGGTACATGCAGGAGTTAGGCACCCCACTCTTTTCAATGTTTTACATGATCCAACTGATTCAGAAGCTCCTAGAAAACAAACCCTCATCCCTCTATGATGCAAGAATATTAGCCATAGATCTCTGCTAAAGAATGACTGCTGGCAACTTTCAATAAACTCCACATACAGCATCTATTTTTATTTATTAATATTTTAAAACCTCCTAAATCCATAATCTATTTGGAATACAGCAACCAGCAAGCCATACAATTCTCCCATTATTTGTATCATTCAGCATTACTCATGTATCTTTATTTTAGTCTGGAATGCCCAGATGGTCTCTATGTATCTCAATAACATTGGTTAACATTTGTATCTTTTTTACATGGAAGACATATAAATATATCCCACATGGTATCCCAGCCATCTGGAAAAATACTGAACTAAGTGTATTTTAAATTCTTATAATTGTCAGGTTTTGCGTTTAGAAAACTGTATCAATGTTCTCCTCTTAGTGCTGCATATGGTGTTTTATGGGATGAGGACTGTATGCTAAGCAAAAATACACTTAACTTATTAAATTCATTTCACCATAATCACATTATAAGTTTCCCCAGTCATTTCCCATCCCCCGTTCATAGTTTTTGCTGTTTGTAAGTTGGAAGTGGGTGGGAAATACCCATCTCACATTGAATTCAGTACTGGTTAGAACTAGTGCCAGATATATTTCAAGGTAGAACTTGTTTCTCATGAAGATTGACTTTCTGCATCCAAATAAATTTATTCTCCTTATTCCATTATTTCTTCAGTAACACTCTGGAGTCTTGTCACTGTGCAGTTCTTTAACTCCTATTCAGGAGTCCCTCTGGTGTTGCATCCTGTAAGAGTGCTCAAGTTGTCTGTTTCTAAAAACACACAAAATAATATTTGCTGCATTTAATTTGGAGTTTCTTTTTGCTTTACAGCTTTTGGGATGATCCCCTAAAGCCTTTTCCAAAGGGAGGCAGATGATTCTAGAGGTTATTAAAAACAGCAATATCCTCTCTCTGTGACACATTCTGCATGTTAGTAATAAAATGTAGAGCTCTTTATCTCCAGGTCATTGTTTTAAATCTGGTCCAGGTCAGTATTGACTGAAATCATTATCACCTGTCTTCTGCTGGACAGCCTATGTAAAATACTGAATGGGTGATGTTGGTGTAGTTCCTAGAAGACAGTCTCTACATTATGAATGTCACCATCACAATTGCACCAATTAACTCATATTGCCAGTCTGAATATGGAAGAGAAGAATTGGATTGGCATAGAAACTGAACTGCTCCTCCACAATTAGTGCTTTCGTTCCTTCAGGTAAGGGCTGAATCACACTGACCATCTTGGAACTGAGGTCTGAACTTTTCATTTCTGATAACCTCATTTTATCTGCAAGCATATGTTCACTTTAAATTAAAACTAAATGCTTTCTGACCCAGATCTGAGCTTTCCTACCCTTGAACTCAGAGAAGCACATTGATTCACCTGGAATTCCAATTGACATAGATGCACACAATATAGATTTGTTGGTTCAGTAACATTTTTTGATCTCATTCAATTAAGGGGAAGAAAGACCCAGTGATCTTTTGGAGCTGCATCATGTAGAAACTCTTGTTTTCCTCTGGCTGGTGACCACTAGCATATAATAGTGTCTGAATGTAGCTGGGTCAATGCAATTTCAGGATTTGCTTCAGTTTGATTACTGTTCTGTTGTGAAAGCCGCATATAGCCTTGGGCATACCTTCTGTGAAACAGTTAGAAAAATCCTGCAGAACGCATACCTTTCTGGAGAATATGCTGCCAGGTGCAAAGGGCCCCAGTGATGGTGCTCTATAATAGTCTAACTGTTCTCATGTTTTTTCTTCAGGAGATATTTTGCTGGACAGGTCCCTATTGACAAAGGACATAACAGAAATGGTGACAATGAAATGTCCCTTCAAATCAGCTGCAGAAACCAGAAATGATTGCCCAAGGCTGTTTCTCTTTTATCATTTTGTCATCTTCATTACATTTCAATTTCATGTTTGACAGCAGCTCTGTCCACAGTTTTAGGGCAGCACAGATTCAGAAACTGATGTAAACAGTGGTCATATGATGTAAACATATGATCATATGCCCCTATGAAGGTTGGCCCTAGTGACTACTAATATCCTTCTTTTTAGTGACGTGTAATGAGATTATATGGTTAGTTCAAGTGGATGGGGGCTTGTGTGTCTGATACTGGAGATCCCCAGTTCAATCCCTGTAGATGACTATTGTACCCAACTTGTCACATACCGGGAAATAAATAAATCTCCAATAAAAGAATTTTTTAAAGTGTGGTTTTGTGTAAAACAATGTGGCTTCTCTGGCAATAATTGACAGTTTAGGCAGCAGTCAAAATTAGGCTCCAAAAAGAACCTCCCCCAAACCTTTGAGTTTCTCATTTCATTTCTGACTTCTCCATTTTAGAACACATACAAAAATAAATCACAAACAAGAAACCATTATCCTCTGTCTTCTTTTGGGTAGTCTGCATGAAACAACAAATAGGTGCTCTTAATATAATTCTTAGGGGTCACTTGTCTGTGTTACAAAAGCCACCATCATCATTCGTACAAAAAAAAAGGAGAACTTAAAATACTTTCAGGCCCTTTCCCTCTTTCTTCTTTCTCTAAATCCCCTTCATATTTTTTGAGAATGATACATTTAGGGGACATTTCTCTCTTTAAACTGCACAGTGAATGTGGATCTCAAATAAACATTCTGGACCTATTCTTCATGTACAGTCCCCACTGATACCATCAACATGAAGATTTTTTTGTTGAACTTCAAGTTCCATGCCACCCTTCTTGTGGGAAAACACACACTCTCACTTCCCAAATCTCAAGGCACTTTTTGGGAAAATATACTCTGGTCTGGGTTTCAATCCAAGAATCCCCTTCTAATTCTTAGACCTATTTTTTTCAATGCCTGATGTGCACAATGCCTGATGTACACGTGCAACTCAGGGATTTGCATGTGCACAGGATGTGTGCTTGCCAAGCTTCTCTACACACATCAGAGATGTTTTGCAAGCATAATTTGTGCATTCACAGAAGGCCATGTGCACTTTTGCATGCACACTTTTAAATCTTTGATCCTTATGCTCTGTCCTTTACACATAGCCATAGATTTGCTCGAAATACACACACAATATTATTCTGCTCAAAATGAGATCATCAGGGAATGATCATCTCATTCTGAAGACTACCTAAAAACAGCACTATTAGCTTGCTTGCATGCCAGAGTTTTAATATTCTGCTGGCTCTGTGGCACAGTTTACAAGATTATTTTATTAATCTTTTTTAGAATCACTCCTTACCTCAGGTTTAATGAGCTTATTCAAGTTCATGATGACAAATCACCCTCCATGTGCAAGCAGTAAGTAAAGTGAAACTTGCTTGACTTTTAGAGGGTTGCTCTGAAAGAGAACTTCTGGTGTTTTTAGTATTGAATCTCCACCATTGTTACCCAGTTCCTTCATTTCCACTTGCTCTTCTTTGATATTTCACTCAAACAGTTATGATTGAGGTTTAAGGCTTTTCCTGAAGATAATTGACCATCTGAGAAGACTTGATAGCCCAAGGAATAGACAGGGGCAATCAGCTCCTCCCATCCCATCATAAGTCCCGAGGAAATTGCCACTGCTGTATTATAAGATGGAAAAAATACACATATTTTATTATTTATGGATGATGCAGTTTCCAAATACTATGTGCCAGGCATTTTAGAGGAATGAATGCCCTATCCATTAGCAAGTCAAATTTATTGAATAAGCTCTTCACATGTTATTCAATATTTGTAGCAAGAGTAGCTGATTTTCAATTGTTTGTGTCTTTAAAGTTTCATTTTTCCTGTGCTTCACAACATCTACTTCAATTAAACTGTTCCACCATCCTATTTGCCCCCGCACCACCACCACTCTAAGTATTTTTCACATAAAAACATGCACAGAAAAGTCTGTTTGTTCTTTTTTCAGAGAGCATTACATTTTCGAGTATAAAACAACAAATGATGATTTAACTGAATCTGCCTTTTTCCAATGAGACACCTACACTTGTTTTTCTCTTATCTGTCAGTGTCTCATGCGATTCTAAAGAATCAAAAGTGCTTTTATGAAATGTTTGAAGGTAAAATGAAATTGTATAGGAGCATAAAAATTGAAGCTTTCTAGTACATTTAAGAAAGGGAGAAGCTAGCTGTGTCTCTGAAAAACAGCTCAAATGTGCACTATTGTATTATGTAGGAAAATATGCCTCTATTTTCTTAAGGGTCATCCATAGAAAATATTAAATACATTTCAGTTATTCATCAGGTACATCGATGCCTGTCTGAGTTTCTTTCCTTACCATGCAGCACTGAGCCAAGGTTAGGACATTATGTAGGCTTGTAGTGGGGCAGTCACCCCGCTCCATCCCTAAAAGGGTTAAAAGCCAGCTCTTGGAGAGGGCTGGGGTGGAGAGCCAATAGGAAAAGGCTGGGAGGCAGCCAATCAGGGGCAGGTTGGGCCCTATAAAAGAGCTGCTGGTCCAGCAGGCAAATGGTTTCTCTCTAGCTTTGGAGAGAGATGGAGCTAGCTGCCTGAGGAGTAAGGGTACCGGAAGCTGAGAAGTGCTGGGGAAGGGAAAAGGGAGCTGGGGAGCTCCAGCCTGGCAACTCCCCAGGCTGAGGCCTTTGTTTAAGGGTTAAGGAGGTACTGGGGCTGCAGAGGTGTAGCCTGGGGATAGATAGAGGCAGATGGTCCAACCCCCTTTCCAGCATAATATTTTAATTATGACCATCACAGACTGCAGTTTGCCCCAGGGAAAGGGGGCTAGATGATGACTGGTAGTAGCCACTGAGGCAAGGTGGGCTTAGAGGGTTGGAGTCTCCCCTGGGAGGGGAGACCCAAAGTGTGGGGGTACTGTGGTGGGCAGAACCCCTAGGTAAGGGGCACTGAGGTCTGGGAGGGACATGGGGGCCTGAGGCAGGAGAGACACCAGCCAGCAGGAGGTGCTGTGGCAGTGGGTGCTTGATCTGCTACAAGGCTATTTTCAGTGATGCAGTGTCTGCTACCTTGAGATACCAGCACCTATTATGGACAATGCTTTAAAATTAGTTGTGAATGCTCTTTTTGTCTCTCTTCAGCTTCAAATTTAGCTAATTCTAGTTGATGTTAGATATTGTGTTTCGCCATCCTAGCTCCTGCTTACCCGAGTTCTAAAAAGAAAAGAAAAACCAGCTTGTGAATTTCCTTGCTGCTGTAACTTAACCCCTCTGCCCTGAGGCAGAGAAAAAAAAACTTCAGCTGCTCTCAGCTAAAAAACCTGCTTCCAAGCAGCCAAAAGGGAAAAAAAAGTCCTTTTAAAATCCTACTGTGCTTTTGGTTCAAAATGATCTCTGGTTCAAAATAATCCTACTGCTCTGCCACCATGTTAGGGTTCCCTCCCCACTCTGAACTCTATGGTACAGATGTGGGGACCTGCATGAAAGACCCTCTAAGCTTATTTCTGCCAGCTTAGGGTAAAACTTTCCCAAGGCACAAACTCTTTGCCCTTGGAGGGTACGCTGTCACCACCAAGTGATTTAACAAAGAATCAGGGAAAGGACCACTTGGAGTTCCTATTCCCCCAAAATATCCCCCCAAGCCCTTACACCCCCTTTCCTGGGGAGGCTTGAGAATAATATCCTAACCAATTGATTACAAAGTGATCAGAGACCCAAACCCCTGCGTCTTAGGACCATAGAGAAATCAGTCAGGCTCTTAAAAGAAACAGAACTTTATTAGAAAGAAAAAAGGTAAAAGAAGCACCTCTGTAAAATTAGAAGGGAAGTGAATTAGAAGGGCAATCAGATTTAAAACACAGAGGATTTCCCTCTGGACAAAAACTTTAAAGTTAAGAAAGAAAACCAGGAATACACCTTCCTCTCAGCACAGAGAAAATCACAAGCCAAAACAAAAGTAAACTAACACATTTCCTTGCTAGTACTTACTAATTCTAATGGACTTGGATTTCTTGCTTTCTTGACCTATCTCCGGCAAGCATACAGAACAGACAGACAAAAGCCTTTCCTCCCTATATTTGAAAGTATCTTGCCCCCTTATTGGTCCTTTTGGTCAGGTGCCAGCCAGGTTACCTGAGGTTCTTAGCCCTTTACAGGTAAAAGGATATTGTGCCTCTGGCCAGGAGGGATTTTATAGTACTGTATACAGGAAGGTTGTTACCCTTCCCTTTATATTTATGACCACATACATAGAGTAATTTCCATTAACTTTAATGAGTTCTGTATATAAATCCCAGTGCACTGATGTAAGAAGAGACTCCTAATGGAGGGTGGGGTTTGTTTTTTTTTAAATACAATATATTGTACATGGAGTAAACTTTTGGATCTGCTTTCAACAGGAATGCAAGCTTCATTTGGAGCTGCCCACTGAAATTACTGTGACTGTGCATTATGGCAGTTTTCAAGCAAGGTGGTGGGGCAACATATTCAGTGTCACTTGAGATGACAAAGGAAAGTGAATGGGGAGCAAGGTGCCTAACTGCCATTTCAGTCTTTAAAAATTTCCCCTAAGTACCTAAATTGAAACCTCTTATATTGGTACTTAGGCATCTAAATAGATGGCCTCATTTTCAGGAATCCTGAGAATTGAGGTCAATGGGAGCACCTGAAGGCTCAGTACTTTTGAAAATAAAGACATACTTAGGTGCTGAAATATTATAACTGGTGCATAAATATTGTGATTGAAAATGCAGCTTCCACAAAACTGAAGTTTTCCAAACAGAAAAGTTTCCCAATCTTTCTCTTTAGAAAATCTAAATGAAATATTTTGTTTTGGGTCAATTTGACATTCACCTGTGTCTGCCTGAGCTGTTGCAGTGCCTCAGACACACTGGAGTTTGCGTAATTCGTGCCTCCATTCTCTTCTTTAGGCAGCATTCCTTGAGTGGACTACATCTCCTGCTGCATCAGTTTCCACTCAGATTGAACCACCACAGTGCATCTTGGGAGTCCCATAACCATGATGCATCATGGAAGATGCAGGCCAGCCAAGGAATCCAGCCCATGGCATGAAGCACTTGAACCATAACTCCCATGAGGCGCTACAGTGACTCAGGCAGATGAAATTCAATATCTTTTTGCCTCTTAATCCCTTCTGGCAGGCAAGACGGGGACCAACAGTACCTTCCCTGAACTCTTCAGATAATTATGAAGTGAGGATGTGGCCACACAAAAGTAGAGTTAAGGAGGGACAGGGGCTTTCTGTCTCGGGGAGAGGAAGCCAGGTATGTACCAGATTCCCCATGCCCAGTGTTATAGCCACTGGGTTTGGGAGGAGCTGGAATATAGCCAGACCAGCCACCAGAAATCTGTGCCCTCCCACTCTCTTCCTCCTGCAGCTACCAATGCCATTGTGGCTTATTGCTGCAGAGGACCTTCCCCTGGTCTTACATCATGGAAATCTAACACAAGCTGCATATTTCTGGCTAGCTGCTCTGCCTCAGCCCAGGCCACTCAAGGGTGAAGGAATTTTTCCTTTTTAAGAATTAGACTAGTATTGGTAACTAACTAACCGTGAGGCACGCAATTTAACAAAGGGAGGATCAGGGTTACAGTGGAAAAAAACGTATGTTTATCCCTGGGCTCTTTTCCCTGGATCTCTGCTTAGAGGTCTGGTCACAGCACAAGAATAAGATCTAGGAGGGGCTGAGGATCAAATCTGGTTTAAGTCACAACCCACTGTCTGACCACGGGCAAGTCTCTGGATAGCCCTTTGTCAACTCAGCTGGAAAATTAGGTAAAAGCAGAGCGGTGCTGGAAAACCTATGTTGTATCTGAACTACAGTTTAGGTAAATGCATTTTTAAAAAGAAAATCCACTTTATTATATCAGGAAGGATCTCTGTTTCAAAATAGCAAGTTATGATCACATTGCACAGACTGCCATGGAAATTAGTGGGGTTTTGCATACTTTCAGAACCGCACAAATCCCCCATAATGTGGAACGTTGGATTGTACCTAAGAACAAATGTTACCATGTAGGGAGGCAACATGCAGCGGTAGGTACAGCTGGATGCAATTCCCTCTTCTATCACTGAATTGCAGGGGGGGGGGGAAATCACTTAATCTCACACTGCCTCAGTTTCTCCCTCTGTAAAATGGAGATTATAATACTTACCCACCCTTGCGCAGTGCTCATGAGAGATAAAACGTTATTAGTTCGTAAATTAATGTGCTTAAATAATCTATCCATTACAGAACTAGCAAGAGACATTTCACACTAAGGATGAATAGTGAAATTCTCGTTGTCTGTGTAAATGCCATGTGTCACACCCCTGGGAGAGCTCCCATTAGCTGGATACTCGTCAGGATGCTGTCTTTGGGTCCCACCACATTAGACTGACATGCTCTTAACCTGCCCTTGATCTGAATAGGCTGCAGCAGTGTCTCTTTCCTTGGCACCTTTCCTGGCACAGGCTAGCTGTCTGTTACCTGAAATTAGACCTTACAGCCCACCTGCCCCAGCACCAGTGCTGATTGCCCAGTAGCTTAAACACATCCTTGTGGATGCTCTGGGTTTACAGTTTGCTTCTGCAGAGACAAGTTATGGTGGAAACAACAGACCCACAGGCTTTGCAGAGGGTTCCAAAAACCAATTATTCTTTATTTTGGTTAGCATTACAAATATATAGTGCTAGACAAAACAATAAGCCATCTATATGCAATTCTCTGCCTCAGTTTTCTCACCATGCTTGTGTTCTTTGGGCTTAGGTCAGAGTCTATTAAGGAGACTAAAATCCTGCATTTGGCTTCTCCCCTGAATCATGCGGAGTATCTCTCTTCTCTGCAGCCAGTTTCCTTCTACCTAGGCTAGTTCTGCATTTAAGAAGGATCCCTCTGTTCCTCTCTCTTTTGCTCAAGCTTTCTTTGTCTCTGCAAGTCCCTCTGTGTTTCCTCTGAGTCTCTCAGCCTCAGTGGTTTTTAAGACTCAGCATTAACACCTGACCTCTTTGTTTTCCTGTTTGGGGATTTTCCACTCTCCAAACCAGCCCCTGGAAGAGAAAACTGGTTTCACCTAGGACTGTGGCCATCCCATTGTCCAAGGTGTTCCCATTTGAATGGAAGCCTTCAAGGTTTAATGATTTTCCATTGTCTCTTGTTTGGGAGATGCATAACACAGCCCTGACAATAAATTGTAGATTCCACATACAGTGAGACATTCAGTGATACCCCAATTTAATAAAACCAACCAGAACCTTGTACATAGACAGCTTCCCCATGCTGTCCCACCATGTAAATAGGCTTTTCATAGTGGGAGAAAACTAGACTAAAATCCTCCCCTATAATTTAGACCCTATGCAGGAGCACCTATGCTATTGATCTGTAGCTGCTGCTTAAGTCTGAGCACTGTAGTAGCATCTGTAGTCTGCTGTATGCCCATTTCATTCCCCAGTGCTGTATTTGTGACTAGTGGATTGATACAATCCACGCACCCACTGGCCATGCTCCATCCTTGCCCCATCTCTCCTGCAATCCCTTTACTGTAGCATCTGAGTGTCTTATGTGTAAAATCAATAGTAATAGTGAAGTCTTTTGTGGGCTTCATGGAGCTGCTGGCTCTTTTCACTTTTTTTAGGGAGAATAATTTGATTTGAGGGGGTGTTTTTTTTTAAAAGGAAAAAGCAACAGAAAAAACAAACAAATCTGAAAGTAAAAACAAAAATATGATGTGGACTGGTGGGACCCACACCTACTACAAAGGCATCACTGTTCACATGGGTCCCAGCACTCCACCTTACACTGTCCATATACTTTCTTAACCTTCAGTGTCTCCAACCTTATTGGTGTATTAGTGGCTAGGGAAGGGAATGATGCATACCCTGCATGCTTTGTGGAGTAATAGCCTTTGCCATAGATCTGCAGAGTTCCAGAGAGGTTCAGATCATACTAGTTCTCAATCAGAAGCAAAATATAGGCTAATTGAATCATAACAGTGAGGCCATGTGTCAAGGTTCCTTCCCCACTCTGAACTCTAGGGTACAGATGTGGGGACCTGCATGAAAACCTCCTAAACTTACTTTCACCAGCTTAGGTTAAAACTTCCCCAAGGTACAAAAAGAAAAGGAGTACTTGTGGCACCTTAGAGACTAACCAATTTATTTGAGCATAAGCTTTCGTGAGCTACAGCTCACTTCATCAGATGCATACTGTGGAAAGTACAGAAGATGTTTTATCCTTTGCCCCTGGATCCGCTGCCACCACCAAACTTTAACTGGGTTTACTGGGAAACGTAGTTTGGACACGTCTTTCCCCCCAAAATCCTCCCAACCCTTGCACCCCACTTCCTGGGGAAGGTTTGGTAAAAATCCTCACCAATTTGCATAGGTGACCACAGGCCCAAACCCTTGGATCTTAGAACAATGAAAAAACATTCAGTTTTCTTACAAGAAGACTTTTAATAGAAGTAAAGGAATCACCTCTGTAAAATCAGGATGGTAGATACCTTACAGGGTAATTAGATTCAAAACATAGAGAATCCCTCTAGGCAAAACCTTAAGTTACAAAAAAGACACACAGACAGGAATAGTCATTCTATTCAGCAGAGTTCTTTTCTCAGCCATTTAAAGAAATCATAATCTAACACATACCTAGCTAGATTACTTACTAAAGTTCTAAGACTCCATTCCTGTTCTATCCCCAGCAAAAGCAGCATACAGACAGACACAGACCCTTTGTTTCTCTCCCTCCTCCCAGCTTTTGAAAGTATCTGGTCTCCTCATTGGTCATTTTGGTCAGGTGCCGGCGAGGTTACCTTTAGCTTCTTAACCCTTTACAGGTGAGAGGATTTTTCCTCTGGCCAGGAGGGATTTTAAAGTGGTTTACCCTTCCCTTTATATTTATGACACCATGGGTTAAACAAGAGCTGGCAGGAGCCATCCCTTACATGGTATGTATTTGCCCTTTAATAAGATGCTCAGCTCAACTTTACTCACTCAATATTTATTATTATTTAACATGCCTTGAAATTAGAACTGCAAGCTCTTTGATAAATGGATTGCCAGGTGTCTAATTTCACTTCAACATTTATAGCAGCAAAGAAGTCACTGCAGCTTCTTACAGTAATAACCA
Organism: Chelonia mydas; assembly: GCF_015237465.2. Taxonomy (NCBI): domain Eukaryota; kingdom Metazoa; phylum Chordata; order Testudines; family Cheloniidae; genus Chelonia; species Chelonia mydas. The sequence continues at coordinate 17,249,066 of NC_057853.1, read as the reverse complement.
ATAACTCAGAGCAGCAAGGACCCCAAATTTGAATCTGTTCCAAATGTTTCAAATTTGCTCACGGCATGCCTTAACTGAAGTCATTTCAACTACAGTTCCCATCACGTTATTGTAATTGATGTGCCTGCGGGCCTGTGTGAGCAGTTGGAGGGCACAATATGGACTTGAATGTTCTAATCCGTCACTCTTTTGTCAGATTAGTAGATGAGACTTTGTGAGGCCACTCCTACGGATAATGACTTTTCTAATGACTGTTCAGTGTATGTTGGGCACGGTGGCGCATGCCTTGAATCCCCGCTGCTTGGGAGGCTGAGGTTGGTGGTTTGCTCAGGGATTCTGAGCTGTGGTACACTATGCTGATTGGGTGTCCGGTGCCACTGACAGCCTGGCCAGCTGGTGGCTAAAAGACTGTCTAGAACAACACAACTGATGTGTTAGGATCGGCGCTCTCTCTGTGAGGGCTGATGGACTGATCGATCAAGTTGATTCAGTGTACACCCATCCACTATAAGGTGGCAGTTGTGGAGTTTAAGATGGAGAATTAATATCCCCTGGGGCACAACTGCAATGGATTTGGCCCAAGTGGTGAAAGTCATAAATGCCTGCGGTGGAAGGAATGATATTATCCACTGTATGTATGTGGGTGAAAACATAATCATTGTTGTGCAAAGAGCCTGTTGAAAGCCTTCCACATGACCTAAGCGCATCTCTGGAAGACCTTGCATGGGCCTTCCTCACTCTGTGTAAATGTCCTTTCTCAAATTACTATATCATGCAGACTAAAACAATAACTTAAATGGCTATGCATTCAACTATATGATCACTAAAACTTTATTTGCCCTGCTCCTATATCTGAACTATTCATGTATTTTTTTTATTAAAAGGCTAAAAGAGGTCAGGGGCTACAAGGTAAGCGATCTAGAAGATTTGGGGTAACTGCAGAATTTTTGCAGTCCGGGCCTATGGTGAATCAGTTTAACTTGTTTCAACAGAGGAGGAAAAGAGAATATAGGTACCAACTCTATCTCTCTCTGTATTGCCCTAAAGACCAGTGAATGGAATCAACTGTTTGGAGGTGTGCTGTTTATTGCTTGTTCCCATCAGGAGGGTTAGAGGATAATAATGACAAACTACAAAGGTCCTGACCCAAAGCCCGCTGAAGTCAGTGGGAATATTTCCACTAACTTTAGTGGCCTTTGGATCAGACCCAAAGAGAGGAAAAGGGGGCAGGGATGGGGGAATTGTATGAAGAGATGTTGGATTTATCATCTCAAATGCCCAGGAGGCCCCAAAGGCAGAAATAAAAAAAAAATAAAACCCATAGATCATTTATTATTGTTACTTATCGTTATGAGATAGTTGTATGCACTTTGTTTTAAAATTATAGTGCAATAATCTGCTTTAGTGATCAGAAGAAGCATGGCAAATTAAAAAAAATACTAACAAAGGGAAGTTAGAAATTGTCCCATTCTCAGCCAAAATAACCATTTTTAGTCTTATTAGGTATTATATTATAAATATTATAGAACGCTGCTGCTGTGATTTCATTGCATGGTGATGAACATTAAAAAACATTTTTTTTCAGCAGAGAAAAAGGGCTTTAAAGTTAACTATCATAATGTTCACATCATTACCAAGAGGAATTTTTCATCAATCACAAGAAAACTGAGCTATTCACTGAGAAAGAAGATGGAGCCAGGAGCAAGTTGTCATATTAGGAAGAGGTTACAAAAGTGAGCTAAATCGATCTAAAAATTACATTTGTGATCAAAGTGAGAAAAATATAATGAGGCATGTTTGGTTTTGCAAGTTGGATTTACTTGAAGTAGCAGGAATTGGGCTCAATTCTCAATTGCATAATGGCTAAGGAATGTGTGTATGGGCAAAGGTGGGTCTAAGTCACGTCTATGCTTCTGTTCATATTGGGGCTGCCTAGGTGCCAGCACAAGTTAGCCTGAACATCTTGAACTGGTCTCCTAAGTACCATTGTGCTGGTGAGGATCACTGAGATGCAGTACACTCCACGTTGGCCTCACTCCAACCCAACAGTCCCTGTCAGACCTCCAACACGGTCCCCAACATCCTGCATCACACGAGTTCATCCTGTTGCGAATTTCTGCTAAGAGTCTCTAACACTTGTCTGTAATGCTGTACAGTTCCAAAGGCCTGGTGAAAGCCACATAGAGTGGCTCTTCTTAAGCCTGGAAGGAAAATGGATGACCTGAAGAATTATCACCCAATTGCTCTAATCAGCATTGCTTTTAAGCTGCTTGAGAGACCTATTGTTATCTCAGCACCAGGCAGGGATCTGACAGGGCCACAGTGCTGAGGGTCAAGTGATTAGACTGAGGATGACTTTGAGGCAGGACAGAAGGTCGGCACTGGTTTTTTTGTTTTGGTTTGGTTTGGTTTGATTTGGTTTTTTTGACCTTTCATCAGCATATGACACAGTTTGTCATAGAATCATAGAATCATAGAATATCAGGGTTGGAAGGGACCCCAGAAGGTCATCTAGTCCAACCCCCTGCTCAAAGCAGGACCAAGTCCCAGTTAAATCATCCCAGCCAGGGCTTTGTCAAGCCTGACCTTAAAAACCTCTAAGGAAGGAGATTCTACCACCTCCCTAGGTAACGCATTCCAGTGTTTCACCACCCTCTTAGTGAAAAAGTTTTTCCTAATATCCAATCTAAACCTCCCCCATTGCAACTTGAGACCATTACTCCTCGTTCTGTCATCTGCTACCATTGAGAACAGTCTAGAGCCATCCTCTTTGGAACCCCCTTTCAGGTAGTTGAAAGCAGCTATCAAATCCCCCCTCATTCTTCTCTTCTGCAGACTAAACAATCCCAGCTCCATCAGCCTCTCCTCATAAGTCATGTGCTCTAGACCCCTAATCATTTTTGTTGCCCTTCGCTGGACTCTTTCCAATTTATCCACATCCTTCTTGTAGTGTGGGGCCCAAAACTGGACACAGTACTCCAGATGAGGCCTCACCAGTGTCGAATAGAGGGGAACGATCACGTCCCTCGATCTGCTCGCTATGCCCCTACTTATACATCCCAAAATGCCATTGGCCTTCTTGGCAACAAGGGCACACTGCTGACTCATATCCAGCTTCTCGTCCACTGTCACCCCTAGGTCCTTTTCCGCAGAACTGCTGCCTAGCCATTCGGTCCCTAGTCTGTAGCGGTGCATTGGATTCTTCCATCCTAAGTGCAGGACCCTGCACTTATCCTTATTGAACCTCATCAGATTTCTTTTGGCCCAATCCTCCAATTTGTCTAGGTCCTTCTGTATCCCTCCCCTCCAGCGTATCTACCACTCCTCCCAGTTTAGTATCATCCGCAAATTTGCTGAGAGTGCAATCCACACCATCCTCCAGATCATTTATGAAGATATTGAACAAAACGGGCCCCAGGACCGACCCCTGGGGCACGCCACTTGACACCGGCTGCCAACTAGACATGGAGCCATTGATCACTACCCGTTGAGCCCGACAATCTAGCCAGCTTTCTACCCACCTTATAGTGCATTCATCCAGCCCATACTTCCTTAACTTGCTGACAAGAATGCTGTGGGAGACCGTGTCAAAAGCTTTGTTAAAGTCAAGAAACAATACATCCACTGCTTTCCCTTCATCCACAGAACCAGTAATCTCATCATAAAAGGCGATTAGATTAGTCAGGCATGACCTTCCCTTGGTGAATCCATGCTGACTGTTCCTGATCACTTTCCTCTCCTCTAAGTGCTTCAGGATTGATTCTTTGAGGACCTGCTCCATGATTTTTCCAGGGACTGAGGTGAGGCTGACTGGCCTGTAGTTCCCAGGATCCTCCTTCTTCCCTTTTTTAAAGATGGGCACTACATTAGCCTTTTTCCAGTCATCCGGGACTTCCCCCGTTCGCCACGAGTTTTCAAAGATAATGGCCAAGGGCTCTGCAATCACAGCCGCCAATTCCTTCAGCACTCTCGGATGCAATTCGTCCGGCCCCATGGACTTGTGCACGTCCAGCTTTTCTAAATAGTCCCTAACCACCTCTATCTCTACAGAGGGCTGGCCATCTCTTCCCCATTTTGTGATGCCCAGCACAGCAGTCTGGGAGCTGACCTTGTTAGTGAAAACAGAGGCAAAAAAAGCATTGAGTACATTAGCTTTTTCCACATCCTCTGTCACTAGGTTGCCTCCCTCAGTCAGTAAGGGGCCCACACTTTCCTTGGCTTTCTTCTTGTTGCCAACATACCTGAAGAAACCCTTCTTGTTACTCTTGACATCTCTTGCTAGCTGCAGCTCCAGGTGCGATTTGGCCCTCCTGATATCTTTCCTACATGCCCGAGCAATATTTTTATACTCTTCCCTGGTCATATGTCCAACCTTCCACTTCTTGTAAGCTTCTTTTTTATGTTTAAGATCCGCTAGGATTTCACCATTAAGCCAAGCTGGTCGCCTGCCATATTTACTATTCTTTCGACTCATCGGGATGGTTTGTCCCTGTAACCTCAACAGGGATTCCTTGAAATACAGCCAGCTCTCCTGGACTCCCTTTCCCCTTCATGTTAGTCCCCCAGGGGATCCTGGCCATCTGTTCCCTGAGGGAGTCAAAGTCTGCTTTCCTGAAGTCCAGGGTCCGTATCCTGCTGCTTACCTTTCTTCCCTGCGTCAGGATCCTGAACTCAACCAACTCATGGTCACTGCCGCCCAGATTCCCATCCACTTTTGCTTCCCCCACTAATTCTACCCGGTTTGTGAGCAGCAGGTCAAGAAAAGCGCCCCCCCTAGTTGGCTCCCCTAGCACTTGCACCAGGAAATTGTCCCCTACGCTTTCCAAAAACTTCCTGGATTGTCTATGCACCGCTGTATTGCTCTCCCAGCAGATATCAGGAAAATTAAAGTCACCCATGAGAATCAGGGCATGCGATCTAGTAGCTTCCGTGAGTTGCCGGAAGAAAGCCTCATCCACCTCATCCCCCTGGTCCGGTGGTCTATAGCAGACTCCCACCACTACATCACTCTTGTTGCACACACTTCTAAACTTAATCCAGAGACACTCAGGTTTTTCCACAGTTTCGTACCGGAGCTCTGAGCAGTCATACTGCTCCCTTACATACAGTGCTACTCCCCCACCTTTTCTGCCCTGCCTGTCCTTCCTGAACAGTTTATAACCATCCATGACTGTACTCCAGTCATGTGAGTTATCCCACCAAGTCTCTGTTATTCCAATCACGTCATAGTTCCTTGACATCACCAGGACCTCCAGTTCTCCCTGCTTGTTTCCAAGGCTTTGTGCATTTGTATATAAGCACTTGAGATAACCTGTTGATCGCCCCTCATTCCCAGTATGAGGCAGGAGCCCTCCCCTCACAGACATTCCTGCCTGTGCTTCCTCCTGGTATCCCGCTTTCCCACTTACCTCGGGGCTTTGGTCTCCTTCCCCCGGTGAACCTAGTTTAAAGCCCTCCTCACTAGGTTAGCCAGCCTGCTGGCAAAGATGCTCTTCCCTCTCTTCGTAAGATGGAGCCCGTCTCTGCCCAGCAGTCCTCCTTCATGGAACACCATCCCATGGTCAAAGAATCCAAAGCCTTCTCTCCGACACCACCTGCGTAGCCATTCGTTGACTTCCACGATTCGACGGTCCCTACCCAGGCCTTTTCCTTCCACAGGGAGGATGGACGAGAACACCACTTGCGCCTCCAACTCCTTTATCCTTCTTCCCAGAGCCACGTAGTCCGCAGTGATCCGCTCAAGGTCATTCTTGGCAGTATCATTGGTGCCCACGTGGAGAAGCAGGAAGGGGTAGCGATCCGAGGGCTTGATGAGTCTCGGCAGTCTCTCCGTCACATCGCGAATCTTAGCCCCTGGCAAGCAGCAGACTTCTCGGTTTTCCCGGTCAGGGCGGCAGATAGATGACTCAGTCCCCCGGAGGAGAGAGTCCCCGACCACCACCACCCGCCTTCTCCTCTTGGGAGTGGTGGTCGTGGAACCCCCAACCTCAGGACATCGCATCTCATGCCTTCCAACCAGCGGAATCTCCTTCTGCTTTCTCCCCCCAGACATATCATCTGGTCCACTCTCCGCAATGGTACCTGTGGAGAGAACATGAAAGCGGTTAGTTACCTGTGTCTGTGTTACTGGAACCCGGACATTCCGCTTACCTCTTCTGGAGGTCACATGTTGCCAAGCTTCTTCACTGGCCTCTTGGCTCCTCTGTGCAACCTGCTCTATATCTTTAGAGCTTTGTGCCCCTAGAAGCCTATCCTGAGTTTTGTCCAGAAAATCCTCAGTCTCCCGTATACAACGCAGGGTCGTTACCTGTTGCTCCAGACCTTCAATCTTCTCTTCCAATATGGAGACCAGCTTGCACTTTGTACAGACAAAGTCGCTTCTGTCCTGTGGAAGAAAGACAAACATCGCACATCCAGTGCAGGTCACAACAGCTGAACCCCCCCCTTCCATATCACCTACCTACTATGAGCTTCCTCAGAGACGTTGGCAAGATGTACGCCTCACTGGGCTCACTCCAGGCGAACTCCCAGGCAAACTCCTGCTGTGAGCTGCTCTGCTGTCCCCGCTGCTCAGCTGGTTCGCTGCCGCTCAGCTGGTTCGCGAGGCTCTGGCTATTTTTAAACAGCCAGGCTTCCCTGACGCAAACACACAGACACCCTAATGCCCGCCCCCTTGTCAGCATGGACTAGTCCTAAAATTATACTCCATGGTCCCAGACAAGAAACGTTTAGCATTTTTTATGCTGATGCTGTTCTGTTAGAAATCAATCATCAAATGTGGAGATGGTTCAAGTCTCCCATGTCATATGAACAACACATTTCCCCAGGGATCTGCACTCGCTCCAGAGCTCTTTAAAATATATACAGTTAACCTGCCACTCAGCTCAGCAACTAAGTTCGTGTATGCTGATGTGATCTGCTTGGCTATAGCCAGAAGGTGCTTTAAGGAGCTGACATCCCACCAGTCATCTGACCTTGCCTAAGTACCTTTTGAAGTGTTGATTTAAACTAAACTCACTAAAGATAATGTGATCTTGTTTCCACCTCACCCGCTGGTTAACTCTATGACAGCTGCAGGTCCTTCTGAAGAGCCAGAACAATCATGGAGCTTGACCACGCTCTGTCCTTTCGACAACACATCAAGAAGACTTGCTAAAATCCAGTCAGGAATTGCACTCCTCTACAGGCTTGTTGGCAACTTATGGGGTGCTAGTGCTGCAACCCTATGGACATCTTGGGTTCAATGTCCCAATGCCCTAATTATTGCATTTGCCAAATACAGTGTGGCAGCATGGGGCTCAATTTGACACTGTGACAAGTTGGACTCACTGATCATCTCTGCTCTTTGTGTCATTACTGGCCAACTCCAGTCTCCAACCTTCTGGTCCTGGCTGGCATTGGTTCCCTGGCAATTAGGAATGAAGGCAATACCCTGGCTGCATTACTTGGCACAGCCAACTATCAAGACCGCTTATTTCACAATTTCATATCAAAGCCACAACAAAAACTCTGGAAAAAGTCAAGACACACCTTTTCTGAAATTGTTGAACCTCTGAGACAGTACATCAGACATGACCTTTCTAAGAAACAGCAGCAAAGTGGGACTATCTTTTGGATTGATGGTACATTTCTTGTCAGATAGACAACTCAGATCTGCTCCCCTCGTCTTTCCAGATCAGCTCTCACATACCCTTCAGAACAACCATATGAACTGAAAGCTGCTTCTTCACAGGAACAGGATACATTGTGGTCACAGGCCACATAACTTTACTACTGAGGCTTCTCAAGGTCCCCATTCTGTCCCTGTGGAGCTCAAGAACAAACAACATGTCATCTGATTATGGACCGCTTTCTTTATCAACTTGATGGCGGACAGATGCTATTGATGTCTCGTGATGACACTGCCATGTTAGGATGGCTACATCACTTACACAACAACTAATTCACTGTTTGTGCCACCACAAGCTATACGCCAGAAGACTTTATGCCCTGAGGTTGGGGTGGAACAAAGAGGCCCGTGTAGAACCATTTTACCAATCTTATGCCAGGCAAGCAATTCTCACCAAAGGTGGAATCCTCATTAACCTTTGGGTTCACTTTACACTGCTTCAGAGGCACAATATGGACTTAATGTAGGGCAGGATTTGTCCTTCTGAGTAAAAATTCCCTACTGTAGTCTCAAGAATATTTCAAGAAACACTCACAACAGATATTCCATTTTATAGCCATGTTACATCTTGTCAACTTTGCAAAATATAGTTCCTTATATTTAAATGTATAGGCAGCTCTCCATAATGATGTATGGACATATTCTGCCTCCATGTATGCTGTGTGTCTCTTGCTGGAATGTATCATGGAAGGCAGAGAAGGAGAGAATTTGGTGGTCTGTACAATCTTCTGAATGTTAAACTGAGCCACCACTGATGGATATTTAACCAGAGTAAGGACTTCTGAAGCTCCTCCATCACCGGTATCAGAAGATTGCGTGATATATATATTAAATATGAAAACTAGATATATGGAAAGTCCCCTATTTAAAGTTCACACTGAGTGGAATTCTCTGGAGCAAAATGACAATTTATACTTTAAGCGGTGGTGTTGTAGCCATGTCAGTCCCAGGATGCTAGAGAGACAAGGCGGGTGAGATAATTTCTTTTATTGGACTAGCTTCTGTTGGTGAGAAAGAAAAGCTCAAAAGCTTATCTCCTGCACCAACAGAAGTTGGTCCAATAAAATATACTACCTCGCCCACCTTGTCTCTCTAACTTATACTTTGTCATTTAAATGTTCCTTTTATTTATGGTGCAAGCACTGGGCTAAAATTGGGCTTCATCAATCATAATCATAGGAAGTATGGCTGGCATCCATTGTGAAACAGAGTTGATTGAAGGTCTTGATTAAAAACGCGTGTGTCTTTTAGGAAAGTAACAGCTACATTTGCAAATCACTTTGTTGACTCAAGGCACTTGTCTAAATGCTTTTCCACTGTGGCCACAGAAGGTCCAAAATGCAACAGAACCATGAGTGTAGCGGTGAGCTGCAGGGGCAGATTTCAAAGTGTCTAAAACATTTATGACCATGAGTCCCATTAACTTTCTGTGGGACTTTTGCTCTTAAACTCCTTACAACCCTTTGGAAAACCTCCCCTGTAGAAGCTACCCATGAGTATTGAACTGTTCCCTGGAACTGTGCATCAACTGTCTCCATGGGAATAAGAAGACCTTTGCGGATCCAGTGGCTACAAAGTCTACATGGCTGGGAGTATGGGACCCAACTAGCTATGGCTTCTTTCTGTCCAGCTGCTCTTTCTCCAGGCTAGTGTTGTTGTTTATAGGTATGGTACTAGTGCCTTGAAGCTCCATTGTGCTAGACACTGTACAAACACAGACTGAGACACTCCCTGCCCCTAAAAGCTTACAGTTTAAATACCTAAGACCAACATCAAAAAGGGAGAAAGGATGTATTTGGCCCATTTTATAGCTGGAGCACAGAGGTAGGCAGAGATTAAGTGATTGTAGTCACAGAGGAATACAATAGCACATCCAGAGTCGACATTTCTGGAGTCCCAGTCCAGTGCCTTGCCCATAAAACCACATTCCTTTTGGGAGCTTAGCACAAAGGATTTCACCCACTCCAAACCCTGTATTGTTTCTTTGCATATACCTGGTGCAGATCATTAAAAGCACATACATGGTAAATTCCTGCAGATCATTAAAGGCAACAGTTATGAACTGTGAATGGATAAGTGAAGACATTTACTAAGAAACAAACATTTCATTTATGTTTAAAAAAACCCTACACTGTAGTCCTATATAATTTGACAACTAAAATATGCATCTGAGTATCTGAATGATAAATTGTCATTCCTTGTAATCACATATTGAACGACAAACCTTATTTTCAATTAATCTGCACATTATATTTCAACAGAACCTGTAGGTCATTAGTGAAGTGACATTCTGTGGGGGTGGGGGAAATCAAATGACAATGATACCTGACATTAACGAAACGCCAGAATTTCTGATGGAAGCATCAAAATTAATCTGAAAATGTTACACCAGTTTTAGTCATTTTCCTAAGAGACTGAAAATACAAGAGGCAGTCTGATGACATTTTGATTATAATCTCAACTGGCAAAGACCTTTCAGAACTTCCCTTCTCCTCTCACACAATTAAAACCTGCTGTCACCTTGATCTTTATTACATTTCTCCAGGTCCTGTCTGGTCTGTTAAGTTCCTCATGTTATTGATCCTTCCTCAAGACAGGGTGTTTTGAGCAAACTGCTATTTTACATGTCAATGTTGCTAAGAGGGGCAAATGGCTGTTTCATGTCATATATAAGGAAGATGAGAAAAATATACAGGGATCAGCCGAAATCAGCACTATGTGATTTATCGAGTCACTCACTGTTGCTTGAACAAGAGCAGCACAAGGAGCCAAAGCCCTGACTCAGCAAGAGACTTAAGCATGTGCCTAACTTTAAAACACATGAGTTTAGTCCAATTGACTCAAATGGGGCCACTCAAGTACTTAAAATTAGGCGTGTGCTCAAGTCACTTGTGGCATCAGGGCTTAAGTACTGATGTTGGCTTGGGAAGTGTCTCTGACTTTCTCTATGCTTGGGAACTACACAACCTCTTTATTTAGATTTAGTCTACAGTAAGAATATGAGGGCATGTCTGCACAGCAAAACACCCTCCAGCAGCAGCCAGTCTCAGAGCCTGGGACAACTGACTCGGGCTTGCAGGGTTAAAAATAACAATGTAGATGTTCAGGCTCAGGCTGGAGCCGGACTCTGAGACATAGCGAGGGGGGAGGTTTTCAGAGCCCAGGCTACAGCTCCAGCAGAAAAACCTACATTGCTATTTTTAGCTGCATAGCACGAGGCACTTGAGCCTGAGTCAGTTGACCCATGGGCCGTATAGACTCATAGACTATAGACTTTGAGGCCAGAATGGACCATCTACCCTAAGAGTGCCCATCCAAAGCTCTGGGTGCCCTTAGCAGCCATTTAAAATACAGTCATAAGTAAAAAGGCCTATCAATTACCCCACCTGGCTACACCATAGATAGAACAAGAGTTAATTGAACCCCTGCCACAGGGTCCAAGCCCCCACCCCCAACTGCTACCAATGGCTTGTCTCCACTTTCCAGTGGATCAATGCATGGCGATCGATCCACCTGGGGTCGATTTAGCGGGTCTAGTGAAGATCACCTAAATCGAGTGCCAGTCACTCTCCTGCGACTCCCGTACTGCACCGGAACAAGAAGCATAAGGTAAGTCAATGGGAGAGTTTCTCCCGTCGATGCAGCGCGGTGTAGACGCTGCAAAAGTCGACCTAAGCCACGTCGACTCCAGCTACATTATTCACGTAGCTGGAGTTTGGTAACTTAGGTCGACTGAGTCCCCTTGTGTAGACCTGCCCTAGTCCTATCCAACTCCCCTAGCCTAATGGGAGGCAATATGGCCTAGACAGACACTCAGGAGACCTGGGTTCTATGCCTGTCAGGTGACTTTAGGCAAGTCTTTTCACCTCTGTAAGCTTCAGTTTCCCCATTGGTAAAATGGGTATCATGATGCTGACTTCCTCTGTAAAGCACTTTGAGATCTACTGATGTATATCACGATATAAGAGTTAGCTATTAATATGCTCCAGGGAGAATAGATCCGTTGACAGTGTGTCCTGAAGGTTAGCAAACGCCGGTTGTTATGGACCAGAGAGGGAAGCTAGTTCCAAAGGTGCACAGCCCCAGGGCCATCCTTAGGCATATGCAGCTGTGTAAGGCACCCAAAAATTTGGGGCACCATTCCCCTCACTGGCCACGGCTGGACACCTCTCTCCTCTGGCCCCCTGCCACGCTGGACTGGCAGGCTTCTTCCCCCCTCTCCAGCTCCCTTCCCACCCCCCCCACTCGCTCCTCAGCCGGCTGAGGGTTCCAGCCTCCTGCTCTGCCGCCCCAGCCCGTGGGAATCCAGAGCGGCATGGCGGCCTGGCCCACCGCCGCCTGGAGCAGAGTTCCTCCCTGGACCCTGTCTGCCAGCGCTGCTCGGTCTCCGATGGGGACTGGGCTGGGGCCAGGTACAGGAGGAGCAAAACTTCCATATGAGTCAGCTTGAGGGGGGGAGCTGGGCCGAGTGGGGGAGGAAGAGAGGGAGGAGGGGACTTAAAGTGACAGTGCTCTCACTGTCTCTCACGCTTCCCCAACACACACACACACACACACACTGTCTCTCTCACACACAGACTGGCTCTCCCACCCACATACACTCTGCCTCTCACGAGTCACAGCCCTCCAATACAGATTGTCTCTCTCACACACAGTCTCAAACACACACTGTCACACAGTCCCCCAACACACAGTCACACACACGCTGGTTCTCTCTCTGTCTCTCTCACACGTACTGGCTCTCCCTCACAAACACATACACACTCTGTCACGCACACACACACTTGTATTCTTGTTGTTGTTACTGCTTGGTACTGCCCGTCAAAATGCTCATGGTGAGCCAGCAGTGGCGAGGGGCTGCAGGAAGGCCGTGAGCTCCGGCAAGCTGCAACCCCCATGTGACAGTGCAAAGCCTGCCTTGAGCCACTGCTGCAGCATCTGCTGTGTATGAAGCACGGTGTGTGTCAGCAATGGGGGTTGGGGGTGCGAGGGTGGGGGTGGTGGATGTGCCCCCTTGACACACTGGGATCAGTGGTGCCGGCTGGGGACTGCCTTCAGTGGAGCATAGGGGCACCAGTTTAATAATACTGTGTAGGGCCCCATAAATCCTAAGGGTGGCCCTGCACAGCCCTAATGAAAAATGCCCTAAAGGAACTCCTTTTTCTTATATGAAGTGGGGACCACACTGGTGGCAGTCTGTGGATCTACTAACTGATTATGACAACCTCAGTGGTAGCACTATCAAAGGATGTCTTCTAAAGTGATGCAAAACACTGCAAGAAAGGCTAACATTTCAACAGCTGCCTTATTGTACTGCTGCTTCGCCTGCTGCCGCCCTGGCTGCACACTTACCAGGAGCAATGAATTGTATAGTGGCCAGAGAAAGGACGATTTTTTCCCTATTAAAATTATGTTAAAAAGCATTCAGTTTCACCATCTGTTGCAGAACACCCTGCCTTAGTGGATTATAAAGCACCATTTTCATGGCGAAGGAAACTGTAATGGGGCCTGAATTTATCTGGAGCATACTGTGTACCACTGTATTGATGAAACAGCGTAGTTGCATGAGTGATCCAGGGAAAGCACTCTGAAACCACGGCTCTAAGAGATGCATGAGATCAGACACTTAGGAAAAAAATAGGATAGTTGGAGATGTTTTGTTGGGGAGAAGGTAAAAGTTTATAGTTAGAGAGTGAAATCCTGGGTCCAATGAAGTTAAGGGAGTTTTAGAGTTGACTTCAATGGGGCCGGGATTTCACCTAGAGTCTTAAAATGAATAGCCTTGAGGAGAAGAGACTTTTGCTCCCTTTTTCTCTTAAAAAACTAACACACATAGAACGTATAGGAGCTGTTCCAGCCAGCATACCTGCTGGGTGCTAGGGATACCAATGGGCAGGGAAGGCACTCACTGGGAAAGAGGGAAAGCACATCGTAGAATCATAGAATATCAGGGTTGGAAGGGACCTCAGGAGGTCATCTAGTCCAACTCCCTGCTCAAAGCAGGACCAATCCCCAACTAAATCATCCCAGCCAGGGCTTTGTCAAGCCTGACCTTAAAAACCTCTAAAGAAGGAGATTCCACCATCTCCCTAGATAACCCATTCCAGTGCTTCACCACCCTCCTAGTGAAATTTTTTTCCTAATATCCAACCTAAACCTCCCCCACTGCAACTTGAGACCTTGTTGTGTCATCTGGTACTCCTTGTTCTGTCATCTGGTACCACTTAGAACAGTCTAGATCCATCTTCTTTGGAACCCCCTTTCAGGTAGTTGAAAGCAGCTATCAAATCTCCCCTCCTTCTGCTCTTCTGCAGACTAAATAATCTCAGTTCCCTCAGCCTTGCCTCATAAATCATCCTGTACTTTCTTAATGGGTGGAGCTGTGGGGACCCTTATGGCCAAAAATGATTCTGGACAGTTTTCTTTCAATTAATTTCAAAATGAGCTGGACCTTTCAACATCTCATCTGCACTCTGTCCACTAATTCATCTCCCCTAGACTTATTTTACTATTCCGAATTCCTAAGCAGCTTCAGATTGTCACTATTTCTTAAAAATCAACTTGCCACTTTCTCCCAAATCTGAATTTTCCACACCAGAAAAGCCACTGACCTGAGGCAGTGTTAAGCCCTATACTAGTGACAGTACCCCACAGTCCTGCAGTGCTAGAAATGGGAGTTTTATACTATTGGATTCTCAGTACCAAACAACACTTCCTTCTATCAGCTCATGGACCTGAAATTTTGGAGTTTAATTAAAGTTATTTTCAAATTATTTGTATGTTTTTCAAAATCATTGCCTTATACCTTTTTCTTCTTCTGCATCCTGTACAATTGGACTCATGGTAACTAAAGCACCTGGTTCTAAACGTGGAAGGATACAAAAATAGTCCCAATGACATTTTAATAAACTCCCTACTAAAACATGTCCAAGATTTCCTGCAACACACGCAGCTTATATGGAACACATGATGTTGGTATTAAAGGTATTAGTGATTTAACACACAAGCTAGTATACCTGGGCCAAAGTGGGGACAGAGAGTGTGGGAGGGGGGGAAGTGGGCAGAGGCAGAAGGAGTGTGTGCTGTGCCCTTTCATAGACAGCTGGGGTAGCTTCTGAAGATATTTGGCCATTGAAGTCGATGAAGAATCTGACCCATTGTGACTAAGCCTCCACACCTCTCTTCTAACTCATTCATGGACTTTGTCACAGTCAAGTCCATATGACATATATATTTATTGTGCCACACGGCATCAGAGCCCTTTCTCAACACAACAGGGCATTTCCACTTTGCAGAGCAGTATGGCCATAAATATGCACCCTAGTCAGAGTTTACTTTTGTCCTTTGCACAAGACTATATAGTATTGTAGAAATCACTTTTTGATCGAGGACTGCTAATTGGCTGACTCTTTTGTTTGTGTTGATTAGTTAACACTGGAGGATATGTGTATTCACCACATATTGAACTTTAAAGTATTTTTGTTTTGTTAAATCATTAAAAGGAAAACAAAAGGAGACCTGGTGTAGGGAAAATTACCTTGGGTGATAAATGAGAGTCATCATTTGTTGGATAAGTGTAGCACTTCTAATGCACCAGCCTTGCCTATAACAAAATTAACATCAGGTGCTATTGATGGAGTCCATTTTTCTCCTGTATTTAAGCAAAACGCCAGGCACACTAGCTGCTGTTTCCAATAAGCTTGTCAGGCCTCCATCCACTGCTTACCTGAAAGTACTGACACTGCATCTTTTTTGTAGGTGTTTTGCATGTTTTTGTAGGTGTGTTCAGAATGTTTTCCATTGTGAAGATGCAAGAGAGCAGAAGGTTTTTTAAAAAAGGTGTCTTGAGGGTAATATGGCTAATTTGCAGACTCCGAACAGAAATATTTGCTTCCAGGATCAGATATTCAAAAGCCTCAACACCCACAACTAGGGCACTGGTATGGAAGACCTCAGCTCCCATTAGGTGCCAAAATAAGTGGCCAGATTTCCAATAGAGCTTAGCATGGTGGGCACTGTAGGATCTGAGATCTGGCCCCGAGAGCTGAGTACGTGGAACTTGACTTCAAGCCTTTTGAAAATCTGACCCCTAAAGAATAATATATGTTCAGCTGTTAAAGTAGATTGAACCAAGAGGGGACACTCTCACTGCACCAGACAAAGAGGAGGGAAAGCTGTAGGGGAATGTGGCCTACCTAAGCCAAGGAGATTAACGGGGGAGCTGAGCTTCTCCTGCTGCTCCTTACTTTAACCCCTGAAAAGATATGTTGCATGTAAAAGCAGCTTCTAATTCCAGACTTGGACTGGACATGCAATATTCAACCAGATAGAAAAGGTTGATTGCAATGGTTCCACTGGGTAGAGCTTAGCCCTAGGTCAGTAACCAAGAGCAGGGATCATTTATAGTTTCCAGTTAGATCACAAGGCTACATGTGTTTATATATAGCTGATAGAGGAGACTAGAAATTGAAAGGATTGTTGGTCTAATCCAAAGCCCACTGAAGTAATGGGAGTTCTTATCTGAACTACTCAACATGAGCAAGGATTTCAAAATAAATCCTTAATAAAGCTCTGTGGGTTTCAGTTATAAAATGAAGCATGAGGCATATAACAGTGAATATTTATGTCAGAGATGGGGATGATATTTTTAAGGATTATTAGGCCAAAGACTGAGTCCTTCAAATATGGTGGTTGAGTCAGTCTCTCATTCAATAACAAATTAACTAAAATGCTGCGATGAGTAACAGACAGAACTTCTTGTCCCAAGAGATCTTCCTGGAATTCATTTCCACGGAGATCTTGTTGAAACCTTCTCATTATCAATTCTTTATTTGGTGAGTTGCTCTTGAAGGCCAGTTCTTTAAAGGGATGCTGTCATGGGGTGCACGCACTGCTAATGGCACCGCCTCCTGATTGCTGGGGGGATTAGCTCTTTCCAGATGCTGCACCCTCCTCTGGAGGTGCCTTCACCTGTCATGTCTTGCCTTACAGCCTCTCTCTCCAGGAACTTCAGCCTAAGGTTAATTTGCCTAATTTACCCCTTCAGGCCTTGGTTGCCTCCTACCGTGCATCTGCCGAAGTTGGGCTTGCCGGTCATCCCTCTCTTTTTCCGACTCACCCACCAGGAGATGCAACTTTTTCCGGTCCTCCAGGGTGTCCCTAAACTTTTCCCAGTGGAACTCCAGGTCTTCCTCAGCTATTCGCAAGGCCTGCTCTGCAGATACTAGCTTCCCCTGGAGCTCCCTCAGTTGCTCCCTGAACTCCTGCAATACCCCTTCATTTAGGGTCTGACTCCCCACAGTAGCCTGCTGCACCTCTGTGGTTGTTCCTATGTCCATCTGGGACCTGCCTGTCCCAATCAATTTATCTTTATTTTCTTTCCCACCACCTATTGGGTGCATGGGGTATAGACCTGTAATTCCTCCATCACTACTACCATTTCTAGGCTTTCATCATGGCCCTGCAGTTCCTCCTTCTTTGGAACCTTACTCTTCCCCGGGCTGCTTTTCCTCTCCTGTAGGGGCAAAGCCTATTTAGATGTCCCAGCTCCTTAGGTGACAAACAAGCCTTTCCGCTACCTACTCCTCTAGCAGGTGTTACTCTTTTGGGCCTCCTTGAGGTTCTCAGTTCCTGGTGAGCTTCTTGAACACAGTGTATATAGGGGCATCCCCCTTTTCAGGTGTCCCTCTGTCTATAGGCAAAACATTGGCTTGGCTGGGCTTCTGACCTCCTTGCCCTGGAACTTCTCTCTTGTTCCCAGCCCATACAACTTTTCTTATTCTCCTCCCTCAGCTGTCTAAACAAGTATTGCTCCTGCTCCACCATCTTCAGCAAATACTCCTGCAGGTATAAGTGGGCCTCCCACTGTCTTTGCTGGTTTTCTAGCACCTGCCATAATAGAGCCTGGATCCATCCTTGCTATTTGTCAGTCCCCTTCGGTGAGAGCAGCAACTCAGGGGTCCAGCCTGGGAGAGTATAGCTGCCTTCTGCAAAGAAGGCTTCTGCAGAATGCAGCTCCATAGTCTCTGCCTACACTTGAGAGTATTCCTGTTAACACAGCCCTTCACTCTCTGGTATAGGGGCAGCCATGTTATAATCTTTCCTTATCCCCTCCCGCCCCACACCCTTGGGTTAATCTGCATGACAGTCTCTCTTGTCTTCATTAACCCTCATCTCTGGGTTTCCCATTGTGCATGGTCACTCATTCTCCCCTTGTGTCAGGGCAACTGTCATGCCCATATTCTCCACCAAATTGTCATGGAATGCACTCATTGCTAGCGATGCCTCCTCCTGATCGCTTTGGGGATTAGCTCTTTCCAGGAGCTTCACCCTTTTCTGGCCACACAGGCACTGACTTTCTGATTTTCCCGGGGGTGCTCGACGCCTGCCCCACCCCGCCCACCTCTTCATGCCCCTGCTCTGCTCCCACCCTGTCTTTTCCTGCCCTGTTCTGCCCCCTCCCCCGAGAGAACCCCACCCTCATGCCTCCTCTTTCTCCTCCCCCAGCATCTCCTGCCTGCTGCTGAACAGCTGATCAGCGGCAGGCAGGAGGTGCTTGGGGGAGAAGGGGGAGGAGCTGATTGGCGGGGCCCGCCGGTGGGCCAGAGGCACTGGGGAATAGGATACAGCTCTGAAGCACCCATGGAGTTGGTGCCTATGTTTGGCAATGTCTTCATCCATCCTGTCTTGCCCTGTAGCCCCTCTCACTCCAGGAACTTCAACCTAAGGTTAATTGGGCTAATGTACGCATTCAGGCCTTGTGTTGCGTGGACACCCTAACACAGATGCTTAATTCATTTGTGATCTGATTTGCATTTCCTTCATGTGTGCATTGATGTCACCAATGACAAAGAGTTAAGCTCAGTTACAAAACTGCATGGTTATTGAAAATGGTATGGAAAGAACCCTAAAGCAATCACTGAAAAATAATACAAATATTTGGACATTACATTTTAATGAGACACTGTTGGAAAGCTAATTCAATTTGTTTTTCCTCTTTTTGTAGCTGTACAGCTGGGAAAAGACAATGACCGTAGAAGAATATCTTTGCATTTAATGTGGATGAAGAAAGGCATTCTGTTAAATATTAAATTCCTTCACAAATATCCTAAGCATACAGAAAATAAGAAGTAACAGGTTTAAAAAACCACTGTAAAATTTAACTTTATAGGGTTACTTCTTTATGGCATATGCAGTAGCTGCCACATAGCATAAATGTATGTTTTTCATTATATTTTTATTACACATTTAAGGCACATTAAGGAGCAAACAACCATCAAAGAAAAGGAATAAGAAAAGTATTAGATTTAGAAAGTAATCACATCAATTTTATGTATGATTATATTTCATGAAAACAGAGAAAAATGCATGTCAGATGTCCTTTCAGCCTCTTTAGTAAGCCATTCTTTCTTGGAAGAACAATATTAATAGACGTTTTGCTATGTTTTTCTGCTATTGCATGCACATTGTCTTTTTTATTATAGTTCCTTGTGAGTGTGCCCATTCCAGTTTGAGCAATCCAATACAGCATCTGGAAAAATATATTACTTCTATATCGTCTCTCAAATGAATGTTACTTGGTTTCCTCTAAAGTTGTTAGGGTCAAACATTCAGGGTTATGCAGATGCAGTTTAAAGAGTCTTTTCATAATCCACAGATTAAATGTATGTAGCTACAGAAGACATTCTATTTCTATTTTGGTTTTGCCACTGGAATACTTAGTCATATAATAATACCTATCTAGTACATAGTAATTTTTTGTAATTGTTCTCACAGCACTTCACAATGTGTTCATGTTTTTGTCCTTGTGAGATAGAGAAATATTATCTCCATTTTACAGATGAGGTTGTTTCCTTCTATCAGCTGTTCCCTTCTGGTTTGCCATGTATCTCTATTTCATCAACAGAAGTTTATCCAATAAAAGATATTACCTTATCTACCTTGTCTCTCTGTTCCCTTCTGGGGCATTCCTTCATTGATGCTAGTACATGTTTCAATCTGGTGCATTGATGAGCATGGCCTTTGAAAATAGTGATGGATGTTGTCCTAAAAGATCCGTGGTGAAAACTTGGTCCCACTGAAGTCAATGGCAAAATTCCCATTGATTTCCATAGGGCCAGGATTTCACCATTGGAGTTAAGTTCACGTAAGTACCCAGCACCAGATCCTCAACTGGAGTAAAATCAGCCTATGGAACTTCCCGGGTTTTCATTAGCTGAGTTTACACCCACAAAATGCTGATGTCCTGTCTGAATCATCTCTTCTCCTGCAAAACTGTGAAGAAAATCAACTGAGAGCAGAAAATCTCATGAGATGTTTCAAAACATCTTGGGACAGAAATTCCCCAGGAACAGTCTTTAATAATATGGTGGTACTTTTGTCGCCAATCCCTGCTGGAAGTCAGAAGTATAGTGGGACCGACAAAATGTGTCCTGAATAATAACAGCGTACTGAGGTTCCTCAAATATTGCATGGGGGCTTGTCAGAAGATTCCAAGGTGCTAAGAGCTAAGAATGCAATGCTTTTTTTTCTTGCCTAATTACTACGGTAAATTTAACAACGAGACTTGACATTCTCTGGCTAAATAAATGCAATTTTATGCTCAGACTCTATTTTATATATAAAAAAAATCATGGTGAGCTCAAGTTTGTAGCCTTATCAGCTTTACACTTTCTGTGAGGGCTATCAAATGATTAAAAAAATTAATCGTGATTAATCGGGAGATTAAAAAAATAGTCATGATTAATCACAGGTTTAATCACACTGTTTAACAATAATAGAATACCATTTATTTAAATATTTGTGGATATCTTCTACATTTTCAAATAAATTGATTTCTATTAGAATGCAGAATACAAAGTGGACAGTGCTCACTTATATTATTTTTTATTACAAATATTTTCATTTGTGTGTTGGGGGAAATGTGTGTGTGTGTGTTTGGGGGAGTGTGTGTGTTGAGGGAGCACTGTCTTTTTAAGCAGAGTACACAGGAGCCTGAATGCTTTCTCAGCCAGCAGCAGCTGCTGTCAGCAGCACTCACTCCTGAGCCAGAAGCACCAGCAGACAGGCTCCCCCTCTTCCCTGACCCCAGCTCAGTGGCAACTGGATACACAGGTGGGAAAAGAGGACACCCAGACATCAGCTGCCCTGTCCCCCTGTACCTGGGCAGTGGCCCCCCTCGCCAACCCCTAAGGCCATCCCTGTCCAGCGGGGAGAGGATGGTGCAGGCGGCAGGGGCCGGGCTCCTCTTTCCCACTCGGAAGGTGTTTAACTAGCTCTTCCAAATTGCCCACAGTCTCTTGTCCCCAGCCCCCTCCTGCTCACTGCCACAGCCTGTACCTCCCTCCCCACCAGGCCGCCACGGTGTCCCATCTCCAGATGGCATAAGATTAACGGTCGTTAAAAAAAAGCATTAATTTGCTTTGAGTTAATCGCATGCGTTAACTGCAATGAATTGACAGCCCTTCTTTCTATAAATGTCAAAATATTTATTCATTTGGACAAATGTCACCTCAAAGGCTAATTACTTTGTCTTATTAATGATTGAATTTGTATTTATGTAAGATTAACACAAGACATTTTCTGAAGTAATGAATTATTATTTTAAAAGCATCACTAGTTTAGGATCCATCTTACTTTTCAAAAATGTAGTTTGGGATTCCACATTTGATGCCAATTAATAATACAGAAATAGGGTTGTATTATTTTTCAGAGTTAGAATAGTCATCTTCACTGAAACTCTCAAAAAAAAAAGTATGCCACCATACGCTGTAAATTACTTGTAAGATAATTTAGTTAGTACTTGTATTATAGTGGTACTTTGAGGTGCCAACCAAGATTAGGACCCCCTTGCATTAGGTGCTAGACATATACATTAATAAGAGGAAGTCTACAGTCTAAATGGACAAGAAGATGAAGGGTGGGAGAAAGAAAGTAGTATTATCCCAATTGTACAGATGGGAACTGAGGCACGGAGGACTGGCTTCTGCCACCCTTATTCACCGTGATGTACTACCTATTCCACAAGTAGTCCCAGTTAAGTCAAATCCGATTTTATTAGGGTTTGGATTAAAGATTCATCTGTGCATATCCAGTTGCAGGACTCAAGTCTTTGACTATATACTTGCTGTGGCATGGATTGTGTCTTGTTGTGTAACTGTACAGCATGTAGCACAATGGAACCCGGAATCCTAGTTCACATCAAGTGATCACTAAATAATTACAAATATCAAACACGTCTGAAAAATCAAAGTCCATTTGTGAACAATGTGCAGAAGAAAAAAGGCCAAAATTGACCACATAAACCACTTATAATGAATATATCAACTGATGCTAGGACACAACTTGTTGTTTTCCTTTTGGGTTTACCTTCATTTTAATTAGCATGTTGCTAGAATGTTACAAGATTCTTGACTTGTGTGTAATTTTCTGCCTTGTACTTATTCTTTCTAAAGGACTTCTTGAACTTATTGTATCCATCTTGAGCATGAAAACAAAATCAAAATCCATTTCCAGTTGCATAATACTTTATTTAGGTAACAGCACAAGGAAGAATGACCAGCAATTGTACAGTATGTGAATACTTTCACTAAGCTATAATAACATTTCTTCAAGTCATAGAAATATACTGCTTGACAGTTAAAACAAAGGTAAGGATTTCTTCTGAACTTAAATTAACATCTAATGCAGACCAGGAAAGGAAAGAGGATTAATCAGAAAGATCTCAGAAATATTCATGTATTACTGTTAGTCATAAAACATTAACTCATATTACATTTACATTTTTGTGAAATATTAGGTGAGTTCCCACTTGACTGAATGAAACAACCAATGAATAACAATAACCACTGCGGGTGGGGGGGGCAGGGGAATGATGTGTTCATACAGTGATAAAAAGGCTACTTCACTTCAGTAACATTAATAAAATTCTGGGAGCAAAGAGAATTGAGTTTCACTCGCCTTTAAGAAAAACACACTGAGCAAACAATATTTACCATCTATAGCAGTGTTGACTCTCAGAGTGAGTTATTTATTTTGCTGAAGAGTCTATTGAAAAGCAACAATGGGGCGATCTGTTGTTTTCCTAGGGACTTTTGAATTGATGCAGAATGGGAAGAGTATTCTCCTGGGATCTCTTTGGAGTGAGTCACTAGCAACAATGAAGAATTGTGTTTTCACTTTCAAATCGATATGGAGCTCTTATAGTTACTATAAGTTTATAGTAACACAATTTCACTTTATACAGCAGTCATGTACTCCTCAGGAGATCTCAGTCCTCAGGTAAAGGAGGGAAAATAAGACAATTAACTTATTGTAGAAATAGAGTTAGTATTTATTTTTCTGTTCCAAAAAGACAGAGTGATATATGTGGTTGTCTTTTCAGAGGAACTAAAAAAATTACTGAATGGATCATAGGCTAATGGCTTTAGAACTTGATCTCTATCATCCAATATTTGAAAAGGTTCTATACACTAATGAGAGGGATTTTTTTCATTGCCACTGCCCAGGGAAAAAATATAATCAACCCGCTGGTAAGGTAAATATATATATTGGGAACAGAATAGATGTGTAAAATGTATTGGAGTTCACAAGTTATTGAAATACACAAAGGATCAAATTCTGGGTTTCCTCCTCTGAGCCATTCTGGACCTGGTGGGGAGGATGGAGCTCTAGTGGTTAGGAGATGGTTTCCGCAGATATTCTGCCTGCATAGCCCAGAATATCTCAGCAGTGAGAAGAGGTGGAATGTCCTAAAGCACTGCTTACTGATGCTACAGAAAACAGCCTGCTTTCAGGCACGAGGCAGGTGAGCAATAAGGGCCACTGACCCCACCCTCTATCTATATTACTCCCTCTTGGCTGCAGAGCTCTGCTAGACATGTTAGCCAAACCTCCGGTTAGTGGTTCTAGGTCAGCATTTTGTCTGTCTACGTGAGTTCACTGGGTGCAAAGACATTCCCTGCACTCCCTTCCCAACTGCTGTTGTGTAAGACAAGCCAGAATTTATCCCTGTAGGAAGAAATGAACTTGCTGAAGCTTTAAAATAATTATCCTAGGTTATATATTTTGCTATATTTTCAGTGCAGTGTTAGAGACACTGGGCAAAATTTTGTTCCCTGTCATATCGGTGCACCTCATTGACTGACTTGTGGCATGCTTAGGCTGATCCAAAGCACACAGAAGACATTGGAATGTTAGTGGACTTTGGATTAAGTTCTTAGTCAATAACTGAACTTGCTTTTAATGAGCTTGTTTTGGATCCATACCATTACTTTCCCACAATAATCTTCGTTCTGGTTTTGTATTTAATTTCCTTGATTAATTTAAACTAATTTGTAGCCAATTTTCATGCACTTCATATAATTAGAGTAAATGTGTAATCATGTCATTAGGACAGTTAATTGCACTATTTAATGATATTATATAATTTTCCTTATTAAACCTAATGAATAAAATGAAACACACATGCACAGCAGACAATTTGAAAGACCAGTTCCCAGCAGATGGCTTCCACGGCACTAGGGAAAAGAGCAAAACAAGCTTTTAATCCATATTATTAGGTGCCTGCAAACTGGGTTCAAACAAACAAGCAACCAATGGTTTTGAGGAAGAGTATAAAAAATATATCTCAAATATGCTAATTTTGGCTTCAGACTCCTGATTGCAAAGAAATGGTGCCATAGATTAAGTAAATAAAGTAGAGGGAAAAAACAATTCCCCCTGTGAGACTTTCAGCCACACTTCAGCTCTGATCAAATTTTTGACACTAAGTTCTAGATCCATGAAACACTGTCTGAAAAACAGTACTGCAGAGAGGCACTGTTATAATAAGCTACTGCAGAAGATAATTCTCCTCATTCTTGCTATCATTACCTTACACTGCAAATTCTTTCCATTATTAGAAGCCTTTGAAAGGTTAGCACACACAAAACAGTATTCAGTTCATTAACGATTTTGGTAGCCAGTTCTTCAAAGTGCAGTTATAGGGCCAGACTCTGATCTCACTAACACTCTTGTAAATCTGGAGTTACTCTAATTTAATTAACAGGTGTGGTGTAAAACTAGTGTGAGATGGGAACCACGTGCATAATGTTTAGCAACATGGTAAATTGCTCTGGTGCCTTCTTCCTGAGCTAATAGGTTTGGTACGTATGGTAAGTCTAATGACTCCCAGGGAAAATGGGCTGGCAGAAGAAAAGGGCCCATTAAAAGAAATGCCAAAGTAATGCACAAGAAACCAAGATAAGATCATATGTGAAAGCCAAAGGAAGACAAGATGTTGAGCAGTAGAGAGTGATCAGTGGTATCCATGGCATTAGAAAGGCCAAAGAGGATGGGGAAGGAGCAGAGGGCCTGAGATTTGGGGAGGAAGAGATCAGAGAACAGTGGGCCTCAGCAGTCCTTTTGTGGTTACTGATAGTATTCATGTAACAGGACCTATAATTTGGATAATCTGGAGGACAAACACAAACTGGTTTGTCCAGGAGATCTCTGCCCTCAGGTATCAAGGCCGTTAAAGAGGCTCAGAATGGGGCTGACCTAAGAGGTGCCAGAGATGGTGGACAGTGATCCATACAGGCATAAAAAAACTCTCTGATCTTGTGGGACATGGAGCACAGTGACCTGCTCTTATGGTGATATTCCATTATAAAGCTACTCTGAAACTAAGACCATTTCTGATCCTTTGGGCCCTGAGCCTACATGCACTGAAGCCAGCAACCCAATATGGTAATTTCATGGTGGTGGGTTTTTTTATTATTATTATTTGTATTGCAATAGCAGCAGTAGGCCCCATTGTGCTAGGCACTGTGCAAACACATAGTAAGAGAGTCCCTGCCCTGAAGACCTTACAGTCTAAATAGACAAGCCAGACAAAGGCTGGGAGAATAGGAATATTATTACCCCACATTGTTCCTTGATGATTCTTACCCCTACCATTTCCAGATGGGGAATCAAGGCACAGAGAGAGTAAGTCAGTTGATCAAGGACCTCTGTGGCAGAGCTGAGAAGTAAACCTGGATTTTCTGAGTGCAGTCCAGTCCCTTAACCATAAGGGCATCCTTCCAGAACAGATAAAAATCCTGAATTTTTCAGCTGTATTAGTAGACTAGACATTTAAACATCAAGAAATGCTAAGAGAAATCTTTGCAATCATCCTCTCCTTGCTTAGTCCTGCTCAAAGGAAGAATGCATGTAGCATTTCTCTTTGTTTGGTGTTTTCATACACATGATGCATTCTGTAATACTTATGAATGCTCAAATATTTTATAATTCTGTCATAACCAGCAAGAGAATGTCTTTTCTGCGGAGATGATAACATTTAGTTGTTTCCCCCCACGCTCCCCAATACGAATTTTAGCTCAATTATAGTCATTTCCCAATGCACATAAATGAGAACAATGTAATGACTCTGGAAGCTGTTGAGGACATATCAATCAGCCAGAGATGTCTGAGTCGGTGAGGGAATGACTCAGTGAGGGAAGCTCTGGTAGTGGGAAGACTTATAAGCCAGATAGGTCAGAGGGTTGCAGTTGATTCACTAGAGCTTGTTTATGATTCTGATGCTAGTAAATGTAATGGAGAGTGGGCCATTTCAGGGGGAGTGTTGTGCCACCACCCAGCCCATCAAGTATAACTCTCCTGTAGCTCCCCTCCACACAGGGGGAGTGCGCACACTGCATCCCAAAGGATGGTGCAGCCTGCTGCCCCAGTCAGTTCTACTGAAGTGAAATGGGAAGGGATAAAAGCCATGAACCTTCATTTTCCTCAGCTGCTTTCCAGTGATTTGCACCCTGGAGACTGTGTAGAGGGAGCACTCCCCGTGATCTTTTGACTTTAGAAACCACTTTTGTTTTTTGTCCCATAAGCAAGGAGTGCAAGATAAGGGAGGATGCATGCTATATTGGTCTGCTATTGTATACGACTTGACAGCTTGAGGTAGGGCAGATTGTTGCTACTTAGCGGTGTTTCTCACATGTAGTTTACCACAATGGCACTCCATTGACTGTTCTGGCTTTCCTTTTGTTTTTAGGTACAATTCAAGGAGTGGATTTTCATATATTAAGCTATTCATGCCACAGAGTCTGCTTTGTCCTAGTAAGTGAGACCAGTTTGGATGCTCTCACTAATGTTTCCTAGGTTGGAATATGGGTGAAATGGAGACAGGTCATTCTCAGTTGAGAGCTGTTGACTCTCAAACTCGCTTCTATCAGTTGGTCTGTTAGGGCAGCACTTAAGCACTTGACGTCAATGGGACTTAAGCACATGCTCAAATGCTTTCCTGACTTGGGGCTAGAGTAGCCAGATCCTCAGAGCAAAGCTTATTATTTATTCAGGCTTTTTGCCTAAGAGGGGTTATTTGAGAAGGGTCAAGTTTCTTGTGTTCCCTTGGCAGATTTTTTTCCCTTGACTTGCTCCTTTGAGTTGGTGTGTTGGCAGGATTAGGGATGTTTTATGATGTGTTTGGTTAACGTAATTGATGTACCTGATCCTTTAGCCACTTTTGAAGTGAACAGGTCAATGAGAGAAACATGAAATCAACAATCCATCAGCTACAAATTCTGTCCTCATTTACTCTCAGTGCAACCCCACTGAAACCATACTTTCCACTCGGAAACACTAGTTTTTCAATCACATTATTCCATTGACATCAGTAACTTCCCGCAAGTGTAGCAGAGTGGTGAATAAGGCGTAGTACTTTTAAAGCTGTACTACAAACTGTGGACAACATTCTAAGGTTAGCATTTTCAAGTAGTTCCTATATACAATGATGGTATTTGTGACTATGACATTTCCCCCCGAATTTAGATTAGGAGACACCTGAGTTAATTCTATGATAACTGTATTTGGATTCCAGCTTTGCAGAACATCTTAAAACAAACTGCTCGGTCAGTTTGTTTTAAACCGTAATGGCAAACCCAGGTGAAGCCTCAATGACATGTCAAGGAATAAGAAGTACATTGGTGTACCAAAGAGTGTCTCACATATTTGCCATCTCAAAGCATCCTTATGTCATGATACTTTAAGCACAGGCATAATTGACTTCTATATTTGGGGGGGGGGAGGCAGCGCCAGCCAGGCCAATGAGGTAGCAAATTCCATGCCTGCCCAAGGTTTGCAGTTTTGAGGGGGGACAAACCTTCCCATCTCCCCCCAAACTATGCCCAGGACTTTAAGCTATTAAAAAGAAATGTTATAGAATGCCATAGAGAGGCAAACTTTGTTAGATAAGATCCTCCTGCTTGGTTTAATTATTTTTAGGGAAAAGTTCACAGCTTGGACTAGTGGTTGTCTTTTCAATTAAGTTAAGAGAGTAGTAAAAGAAATAAAATAAAAATGTAAGTATATAATTTTTCTCTGCATTCACATAAACTTAACATCACAAAACTGCATTTCAAAAATTCACCTCTAGGATGAACACTAGAAAATATTTCAAATTGCAGCCTGAAGTGTAATGTTATAGCTGTTCAAAGCCTTTTAAAATTAGCCATTTACCAGAAGGTTGCACACAATATTGATCTAGAAACGGTTTGATTAAAAGCTAAGCCATGCTAAACTTAATTTACAATGCAATGGTCAGATCCTCAGTTGGTGTAAATTGGTATCGATTCATTGTCTTCAATGGAACTGCGTTGCTTTACAGCAACAGAGATTTTTGCTGAATATTTTTTCATTCCGTACAGAATGGAAACTTAATATATTTAAAAGAAAAACAGTAAACTTTTATCCAGAGGTGTTTGTTTAATTTAGTAGTATCATTTCATTTATTTATGTTAGGGGGCTTATTCCTTCATCCGCTTACTTCTCTGCTCCTTCTTGCATGAACAGAGAGCAACAATTCCCGAAGTCCAAAGGTGCAAACAATTCGATGTTTATTGGGGTGAACTTCCAGCAAGCATGATTCCAGTTTCCTTCCTTAGCGTCCCTCTTCCCAGCTCTGGCACCACAGAGCCTTACCTGTGTCCCTGTTCCCATTCCCCCCTTAGCAAAACATGATTCCAATTTCCCCACCCCCATTCCTTGTTCCCATTTCCCCGCTTAGCAAAACATGATTCCCATTCCCCCCCCGCCACTTCCTGATTGACTGCAGACTATATAGTAAAACCTGAGTTCTGCTTAGCTATACCTTAACCAATCATTTTCCTGAAATTTAATTAACCAATCCTAACATATTGTAACATGATTATTTAACCAATTATATCCCAGCACCTTAATTAGTTTACACCCAGCAAAATTAATTATACAGCAGACAGAAACAATAACAGAACCAGACAGAGATTATACAGACAAACAATAGGGAAATAGGGACTACAATGGAAGAACAACACAGACATGAGGATTTCACATCCCAACTATTGATAAGTGAGTTCTTGCCAGACAGGATGCTATCAGACTAAGTTTCCTTTTACATCTTCTAGGCAATTCCCTTTCTCTGGAGGTGATAGGCACTATCAGGACAGGATTGTATTCCTAACAGCCCAATAGCACCTTCTTTCAATGTGACTAGTTTGGAATGTGAGGATGTGACCGTTGGCTTCCCAGCTTATGGCTGCCTCTGCTGCTTAGCCAAAGGCCTTAGCCTAAGAACAGGGCCTCAGACTGTCACAGTAAGAGAAGGCTCTTACACCAGCAGACAGTGATTTTGATTCTTTCTTTTATACCTCTAGAACTAGCTAAGTAATAAGAATACACCTAAATTCTTAGAGTATAGGCCTTTACAGACAGGCCTGAATATCTATATCCAGCAATTTATGTTACAGGATGTGAACTCAGAAAGATGGGACTTCATATGCTACTACATAGCTGAATTCTTGCGCCCCATTACAGCTCATATATTACAGAGGTACTACATGATGGCCTCAGTCTTACGCCATTGAAGTCAATGGGAGTTCAACAACTCACTTTGATAGGCACGTGAAATGTTTGCACATAGGCATAGTCTCCTTGATTTATGTGCAACGGGGTTTCTAATATGCAGAAGGGTTGTAGGATAAGGCCCATAGGTCTGATATCACCATGATGGGCGTAATTTTAGAACTTGAATAAAATAGTCTTTTGTGACACAGTGCTATCACAGGGAAGGATTTTACTCACAATTTAGTAAAGTGTGCAGGTTACCTGATTATTGTTTATTGATTATTATTATTATTATTGTTTATTGATTATTATTATTATTATTGTTCAAGAGCAGATCCTAGAAGCTTTACTATGCAAGTGGTCCTTCCTGATGTCAAAGTTAGGATATGCAAATGATATACACGGTACTTTGTAATGTATACACAAACTCTAATGAGAAGAACACAACGGGAATAGGAAAGATTTTGTCTAGTTTTTAGAAGGTCTTAGAGAATTTAATCCTATCTTCTGTGCTAGGATCAGTGCACAAAGAATAGCTCCGTAAAGAATTCTGTGAAGTACTAAAGACACACAGATATGGCTGAAAGTTTCTCTTTCCCCCATAGAATCTGTAGTAAATAGAGAAAATCTCATCTATTTTCTGCATAGTAACTAAGTCTGAGTCAAATTGGATAGTCTTATCTTAATTTATGAATCTATGCAACCTTTGCAGGCTATTGTACTCTACCGCAATATCCTGCTGAATCAGGTATTTTTAAATATACTTTTGGACAGGAAAAATAGTTCATAAGATTGTGGACTTTTTTCCTTTCCTGAGAGGAAGAATATTGTTGTGGTTTAGATACTGGACTTAAAAGATCTGGGTTCAGTTCCAAGTTCTATCGCAAGCTTCCTTTGGGACTAGAGGCAACTCTCAGAAGCTCTGATTCAGGGCAGCCTGCAACTAAAGTTACATATATACTTAGATCCTAAAAGCATCAATGTGACTAAAGTGCATGCTTAAAATTAAGCATGTCCTTAAGCGCTTTCAGAATAGGGATGGATTTAGGAACATGTATAAAGTACTTTCTGTCTTGTCTATTTAGATTTTAAGATCTTCAGGGGAAAGACTCTTAGGCCTGGTCTACAGTATGCGGTTATTTCGGAATTAGCTGAGTTACTTTGAAATAAAACTGATTCCCTCCACACGACCAAACCAGTTTTTTCGATTTAAAGGGCTCTTTAATCTGATTTCTGTACTCCACCTCGACAAGTGGAGTAGCACTAAAATTGAGATCGCAGTTCCGGGTTACCGATACTGTGGATGCAATTTGACGATATTGGCCTCCAGGAGCTATCCCAGAATGCTCCCTTGTGATCGCTCTGGACAACACTCTGAACTCCGATGCACTAGCCAGGTAGGCAGTAAAAGCCCCGGGAACTTTTGAATTTCCTGTTTGGTCACCATCAGCACAGGTGACCATTAGCACAGTCCACTATCACAGGCAACCATGGAGAGTCCACCATCACAAGAGATCACGCAGTCCCGGATTTGCAGACGAGCTCCAGCATGGTCTGAATGGGAGGTACGGGATCTCATCACATGTTGGGGAGACGAATCTGTTATGGCAGAACTACGTTCCAAAAAAAGAAACACAAATACATACGCTAAAGTCTCCAGGGCCATGACGGAAAGAGGCTACTCCAGGGACACAGAACAGTGTCGTACAAAAATCAAGGAGCTCAGGCAAGAGTACCAAAAAACCAGGGAGGCAAACGGGCGCTCTGGGTCACAGCCCCATATATGCCGCTTCTACCGTGAGCTGCATGCAATTATGGGGGGTGACGCCACCACTACCCCACCACTGTCCGTGGACACCTGCAAGGGGAGAGTAGCACGGAGCTTGGAGGATGAGTTTTTGGAGGACGAAGAGAAAGGAGGAGGAGGAGGAGGACAGTGCACAGGCGGCAAGTGGGGAATCTGTTTTCCCCCTAGCCAGGAACTATTCTTAACGCTGGAGCCAATAGCCTCCCCCCACTCCCAAGGCATGCTCCCGGACCATGACCCTGGAGAAGGCACTTCTGGTAAGTGAGAGCTTGATCGGAGCCATGCGGTGGGGGGTGGGGGGAAACCCAGCCGCGCTGGGCTGTTCACGTTTAGTATAAAGGGCTCATCCCTGCTCAGAGCCTCATTGGAGCCATGCGGTGGGTGGTGGTGGGGGGGAGAGGGTGTTGTGTGAAGCGATCATCCCAGAGAGCCCACAGGCCCTCCTTTTATATGGCAAACCCACCAGGCATTGCTTGCTATGGTAAATGGGGCCCAGCAATTTGAAAGCATTGAAATGAATGCGAAGAAGCAGAACCCCGCACGCCCCTAGAGCTTACCATGGCTGCCTGCAAGCTGAATTCTGTTGCCTGGCCGCATGTGATGGCTTACTCACACCAAAGTGGCAGGCACTTCAGTATAAGAGGCAAAATGCGACCTTGTACAGAAAGAACATGTGCTGTGTACTATGAATTGCCTGTTTCACTGAGAAAGAGTGTCCCCTTTGTTCTCTAAAATGTATCTTTTAAAATACTACCCTCCCTTTTTCTCCTCCTGCAGCAGGTGCAGATGCTTCAACATGGCCCTTATCTACTCCGTCTCAGAGGCTGGTCCAGATTAGAAGGCGGAAAAAAGGAACTTGGGACGACATGTTTGCCGAGCTCATG
Source organism: Chelonia mydas (assembly GCF_015237465.2). Lineage (NCBI taxonomy): Eukaryota > Metazoa > Chordata > Testudines > Cheloniidae > Chelonia > Chelonia mydas. The sequence goes on along the minus strand of NC_057853.1, from coordinate 17,216,851 downwards.
CAGTTCTCCCGCACTGATAGGGCCCAGCTGAATGCGTGGAGGCAAACAATTGCGGAGTCGTGTAAAGCATTACATGAATACGAAGAGAGGAGGGACATGCGTGATGAGAGCAGGCAGGATGCTATGGTCAAGCTCATGGGGGAGCAAACTGACATGCTCCACTGTATGGTGGATCTAATGCGGGAAAGGCCGCAAGCCCACAGACTGATGCTACAGCCCCTGTATAACCACCCTCCCCCCCTCCCCAGATGCTCAAGAACACGGGGGGGGGGGGCGGGGGGAGGCTACGGGGACCCACTCAGTTAACCCCAGAGGATTGCACAAGCAGCAGAAAGCTGGCATATCCTCAATTTTTATTTGGTTTCTGGACTTGTCCTTCCCTCCTCCTCCATCCCCCTAAGAAAGGGGAGCGTCCATGTACCAGCAACGCAGATACAGGTAAGTAACCGTTTTCATGTTCTCTCCACAGGTACTAATGCAGAGAGTGGACTAGATGATACACCTGAGGGAAGGGAACAGAAGGAGACTCCGCCGACTGGAAGGCATGAGATGCACTGTCCTAGGGTGGGGGGTTCCACGACCACCGCTCCCAAGAGAAGGAGGCAGGTGGTGGTGGTCGGGGATTCTCTCCTCAGGGGGACTGAGTCATCTATCTGCCGCCCCGACTGGGAAAACCGAGAAGTCTGCTGCTTGCCAGGACCTAGGATTCACGATGTGACGGAGAGACTGCCAAGACTCATCAAGCCCTCGGATCGCTACCCCTTCCTGCTTCTCCACGTGGGCACCAATGATACTGCCCAGAATGACCTTGAGCAGATCACTGTGGACTACGTGGCTCTGGGAAGAAGGATAAAGGAGTTTGAGGCGCAAGTGGTCTTCTCGTCCATCCTCCCCGTGGAAGGAAAAGGCCTGGGTAGAGACTGTCGAATCATGGAAGTCAACGAATGGCTACGCAGGTGGTGTCGGAGAGAAGGCTTTGGATTCTTTGACCATGGGATGGTGTTCCAAGAAGGGGGAGTGCTAGGCAGAGACGGGCTCCACCTAACAAAGAGAGGGAAGAACATCTTCGCAAGCAGGCTGGCTAACCTAGTGAGGAGGGCTTTAAACTAGGTTCACTGGGGGAAGGAGACCAAAGCCCTCAGGTAAGTGGAGAAGTGGGATACCAGGAGGAAGCAGGAGCACGCGAGAGGGCAGGGCTCCTGCCTCATACTGAGAAAGAGGGACAATCAGCGAGTTATCTCAAGTGCCTATACACAAATGCACAAAGCCTGGGAAACAAGCAGGGAGAACTGGAAGTCCTGGCACAGTCAAGGAATTATGATGTGATTGGAATAACAGAGACTTGGTGGGATAACTCACATGACTGGAGTACTGTCATGGATGGATATAAACTGTTCAGGAAGGACAGGCAGGGCAGAAAAGGTGGGGGAGTTGCACTGTATGTAAGGGAGCAGTATGACTGCTCAGAGCTCAAGTATGAAACTGCAGAAAAACCTGAGTGTCTCTGGATTAAGTTTAGAAGTGTGAGCAACAAGGGTGATGTCGTAGTGGGAGTCTGCTATAGACCACCGGACCAGGGGGATGAAGTGGACGAGGCTTTCTTCCGGCAACTCACGGAAGTTACTAGATCGCGGGCCCTGGTTCTCATGGGAGACTTCAATCACCCTGATATCTGCTGGGAGAGCAATACAGCGGTGCACAAACAATCCAAGACGTTTTTGGAAAGGGTAGGGGACAATTTCCTGGTGCAAGTGCTGGAGGAACCAACTAGGGGCAGAGCTCTTCTTGACCTGCTGCTCACAAACCAGGAAGAATTAGTAGGGGAAGCTAAAGTGGAGGGGAACCTGGGAGGCAGTGACCATGAGATGGTTGAGTTCAGGATCCTGACACAGGGAAGAAAGGAGAGCAGCAGAATACGGACCCTGGACTTCAGAAAAGCAAACTTTGACTCCCTCAGGGAACTGATGGGCAGGATCCCCTGGGAGAATAACATGAGGGGGAAAGGAGTCCAGGAGAGCTGGCTGTATTTTAAAGAATCCTTATTGAGGTTACAGGGACAAACCATCCCGATGTGTAGAAAGAATAGTAAATATGGCAGGCAACCAGCTTGGCTTAACAGTGAAATCCTTGCTGATCTTGAACACAAAAACGAAGCTTACAAGAAGTGGAAGACTGGACAAATGACCAGGGAAGAGAATAAAAATATTGCTCGGGGATGCAGGAGTGAAATCAGGAAGGCCAAATGACACCTGGAGTTGCAGCTAGCAAGAGATGTTAAGAGTAACAAGAAGGGTTTCTTTAGGTATGTTAGCAACAAGAAGAAAGTCAAGGAAAGTGTGGGCCCCTTACTGAATGAGGGAGGCAACCTAGTGACAGAGGATGTGGAAAAAGCTAATGTACTCAATGCTTTTTTTGCTTCTGTCTTCACGAACAAGGTCAGCTCCCAGACTGCTGCACTGGGCAGCACAGCATGGGGAGGAGGTGACCAGCCCTCTGTGGAGAAAGAAGTGGTTCAGGACTATTTAGAAAAGCTGGACGAGCACAAGTCCATGGGGCCGGATGCGCTGCATCCGAGAGTGCTAAAGGAGTTGGCGGATGTGATTGCAGAGCCATTGGCCATTATCTTTGAAAACTCATGGCAATCCGGGGAAGTCCCAGATGATTGGAAAAAGGCTAATGTAGTGCCCATCTTTAAAAAAGGGAAGAAGGAGGATCCTGGGAACTACAGGACAGTCAGCCTCACCTCAGTTCCTGGAAAAATCATGGACAAGGTCCTCAAGGAATCAATTCTGAAGCACTTAGAGGAGAGGAAAGTGATCAGGAACAGTCAGCATGGATTCACCAAGGGCAAGTCATGCCTGACTAATCTAATTGCCTTCTATGACGAGATAACTGGCTCTGTGGATGAGGGGAAAGCGGTGGACGTGTTGTTCCTTGACTTTAGCAAAGCTTTTGACACGGTCTCCCACAGTATTCTTGCCAGCAAGTTAAAGAAGTATGGGCTGCATGAATGGACTATAAGGTGGATAGAAAGTTGGCTAGATTGTCGGGCTCAACGGGTAGTGATCAATGGCTCCATGTCTAGTTGGCAGCCAGTATCAAGTGGAGTGCCCCAAGGGTCGGTCCTGGGGCCGGTTTTGTTCAATATCTTCATAAATGATCCGGAGGATGGTGTGGATTGCACCCTCAGCAAGTTTGCAGATGACACTAAACTGGGAGGAGAGGTGGATACGCTGGAGGGTAGGGATACGATACAGAGGGACCTAGACAAATTAGAGGATTGGGCAAAAGAAATCTGATGAGGTTCAACAAGGACAAGTGCAGAGTCCTGCACTTAGGATGGAAGAATCCCATGCACCGCTACAGACTAGGGACCGAATGGCTCTGCAGAAGTTCTGCAGAAAAGGACCTAGGGGTTACAGTGGACGAGAAGCTGGATATGAGTCAACAGTGTCCCCTTGTTGCCAAGAAGGCCAATGGCATTTTGGGATGTATACGTAGGGGCATTGCCAGCAGATCGAGGGACGTGATCGTTCCCCTCTATTCAACATTGGTGAGGCCTCATCTGGAGTACTGTGTCCAGTTTTGGGCCCCACACTACAAGAAGGATGCAGAAAAATTGGAAAACGTCCAGCGAAGGGCAACAAAAATGATTAGGGGACTGGAACACATGACTTACGAGGATAGGCTGAGGGAACTGGGATTGTTTAGTCTGCAGAAGAGAAGAATGAGGGGGGATTTGATAGCTGCTTTCAACTACCTGAAAGGGGGTTCCGAAGAGGTTGGATCTAGACTCTTCTCAGTGGTAGCAGATGACAGAACAAGGAGTAGTGGTCTCAAGTTGCAGTGGGGGAGGTTTAGGTTGGATATTAGGAAAAACTTTTTCACTAGGAGGGTGGTGAAACACTGGAATGCGTTACCTAGGGAAGTGGTGGAATCTCCTTCCTTAGATATTTTTAAGGTCAGGCTTGACAAAGCCCTGGCTGGGATGATTTAGTTGGGGATTGGTCCTGCTTTAAGCAGGGGGTTGGACTAGATGACCTCCTGAGGTCCCTTCCAACCCTGATATTCTGTGATTCTATGATTCTAACCCAATTACCCCCCCCCCCCATTCCCCGTCTAGCTTCTGATTTCTCTCAATGTTTTGTGCAACAAATAATAAAGAATGTTTTTTAAACAATTGTGACTTTATTTCCTTTCATATATATAGGGGGCGGGTAACTTTAAGAGAAATAAACACAACTGTCACACTGTACCCTCGCCAGTCATGAAACTGGCTTTCAAAGCTTCTCTGATGTGCAGCACACGCTGCTGCACTCTTCTAATTGCCCTGTTGTCTGGCTGTGTGAAACTGGCCACCAGGTGAGTTGCCTCAACCTCCCACCCCACCATAAACCTCTCCCCCTTACTCTCACAGATATTGTGGAGCACACAACAAGGAGCAATTACAATTGGAATATTGGTTGTGCTGAGATCTAACAGAGTCAGTAAACTGCGCCAGCGAGCTTTCAAACGTCCAAACGCACATTCTACCACCATTCTGCACTTGCTCAGCCTATAGTTGAACTGCTCCTTACTACTGTCCAGGGTGCCTGTGTACGGCTTCATGAGCCATGGCATTAAGGGGTAGGCTGGGTCCCCAAGGATAACTATAGGCATTTCAACATCCCCAACGGTAATTTTCTGGTCTGGGAAGTAAGTTCCTTCCTGCAGCTGTTCAAACAGACCTGAGTTCCTCAAGATGCGAGCGTCATGCACCTTTCCCGGCCATCCCACGTTGATGTCGGTGAAACGTCCCTTGTGATCCACCAGTGCTTGCAGCACCATGGAAAAGAACCCCTTGCGGTGTATGTACTGGCCACCCTGGTGTTCCGGGGCCAAGATAGGGATAAGCGTTCTGTCTATCACCCCACCGCAGTTAGGGAACCCCAGTGCATTAAAGCCATCCACAATGGTCTGCACATTTCCCAAAGTCACTACCCTTGATAGCAGCTGGTCAATGATTGCGTTGGCTACTTGCAGCACAGCAGCTCCCACAGTAGATTTGCCCACTCCAAACTGATTCCCGACTGACAGGTAGTTGTCAGGCTTTGCAAGCTTCCACAGGGCTATGGCCACTTGCTTCTCAACTGTGAGGGCTGCTCTCATTTTGGTGTCTTTGCGCTTCAGGGCAGGGGACAGCAAGTCACAAAGTTCCATGAAAGTGGCCCTACGCATACGAAAGTTTCTCAGCCACTGGGAATCATCCCATACCTGCAACACTATGTGGTCCCACCAGTCTGCGCTTGTTTGCCGGGCCCAGAATCGGCGTTCCACAGCAGGAACCTGGCCCAACACCACCATGATCTCCCAATCGCCACATGCCGTGCTTCTAGGAATGTCTGTGTCCATGTTGTCATCACTATAGTAATCGTGGTGTTGTCGCTTCCTCTCTCAGTTTTGCAGGTACTGCACATACTGCTGGATAATGCGTGAGGTATTTACAATGGTCAAAACTGCAGCTGAGATCTGAGCGGGCTCCATGGCTATGGTGCCTGCACGGGTAATCCTGGAAAAAGGGCACGAAACGTAGGAGAGCAGAGTGGCAGAGGAAGAGATGCTGTTAGGTTCACAGTAGCTGAAAAAAGGCAGGAAATGGTTGTCTTCTGTAGCTTTCACAGAGGTGGGAGCCCAGGACAGACAGCATGGAGAAGCTCGGAAGCACAGCAATAGCGGGAGAGCAGAGTTGGAGGCAGAAGCTGTGCTGCTCTGTTCACGATGGCCGAGCAGAGTTGGCAGCGGAAGCATTCGATGGGGAAGAGAAAGAGTAGATAGTAGAGATTACATAGGAAGATGAGAGGAAATGAGAGGTGGATTCATAGTAGCAGGAGAGCAGCGGTACTGAAAGTAAGATGGCATCTGCACTCCAAAAAGGTGAGAAATGATTGTCTGCCATAGCTTTCACGAAGGGAGGAGCGACTGACGACACACACCCAGAAACACCCGCAAGAATGTTTTTGCCCCATCATGCACTGGGAGCTTAACCCAGAATTCCAATGGACGGCAGGGACTGCGGGAACCATGGGATAGCTACCCACAGTGCACAGCTCTGACATTCGATGCTAGCCTAGGTACTGTGGACGCACTCCGCTGAATTCACGCGCTTTCGTGGGGACACAGAAGACCGAATGTATAAAATAGCTTCTGAAAATTCGAATAGAATAATTTTGAAATAATTTCATACTGTAGACGTACCCTTACTGTGGTATATACAGTGACTAACAGTCTCTGCAGGGGTTTCTAAGCATTACCTCAATATAAATAATTACTTTGACAATTATAGACTGAACATTCCTACAATTTGCATTGCCAAATAAATGAAAACATATATATTAATTACATGTGGAAGTTCTCAATCCAATTCCTTTTCATAATATTGCTGTCACTGAAGGCAACGGTCTTGGATAGATTAGTCAAATCTATTTCAGAGAAGGGTTGGTGCTTGTCTGAAATTTCACATGCCCATTTCCCTGTATTGTTTTGTCCTTTTCTGCTGGTCTATAACCATTAACCTTTATTTCACAAAGCCGAACACAAGAGTCAAATGGTAGTTCTATTGTATTAATGTGGTAGATTCATTCCAATGGGTTACTTTGATTGTCTCCACAAGAAACTCTTAGTCATTTTACTGGCGTGACCTTTTTGAAGCCTGTCATTAGCTTTGAAACATGCTTTAGCATTTTTCTAGATTTGCCATTCATCACAAGTCTTGGTTTGTCAAGGTACAAGACAAAATGTGTTTATTATTGCTTAAGTCAACCTGTTTTGTTACAATTTAATGATATTTCAACAGCTCTCAATATGCTTGTCAAAACAGAACAGCAATTCTCAGCTAGTCAGAAATGTCTCAGAATGTGACAACAATCCTTTGAAGATAGTACTTTTCTCAAAGGCAAAGAACACAGTGTCATTTTTCTTCAACCATCTCCTGGTCTTAAAGTGAGAACATACCTTTGTCGGAGATGTACCCACAAAGGGTAAGTAGAAATTTAAATCTCTGTACAATAACATGTATGGTTTTGTCCATTGTAGCACATTCATACTGAATAGCCCGAAAGGCACACTCTTAAACACCATTCACTTCCAGAAATGCTTGCCACCTCCTGGCCTTCTATTGAACAATTTTTATGTATGTCTTTGTTAGTCAGATTTCTGTATTTCTCCTTCCCTGTGTTTTCCTGCTTGGCTTCACTGTTTGTGGTGCCATTGAGAGTGTGCAGAGGGAACAAATTAGCCTGAATTTAGGGTCTGACGGGACAGTGAAGGAAGAACTGATTTTCAAACAGTTTGCTTTAAAGAAATAAAATAATATGTTTAAGTCATTAATGTTATACAGCTTTTCAAAAGACATTATGATTTTACATTATTATGATGATTATTAGGCCCTATTACCTCTCTCCTTCTTACCCAGCTGCGTGGCTACATATGAGACACTGGCAGCTGGGTAATGAGCCGTGATCAATGCTTATTGTGTTAAATTATGTGTGATTACTGTTACCTTGTCCTTTGCCTTCCCAAGGTTAGTTTATTTGCTCTACCTCTGGTAAACTAGACAATAAGCTTTTTGGGTCAAGGACTGTCTTTTTAACAAGTGTCTAGTACAATGGCACTCTGGTAATTAGATTAGGTATTACCATAATAATAGTGTCAGTAGAATTCTAGGTACCTCCCAGAACCAATTATACACACATCTTGCCCCCAAAATCTTGCAATCTAAATTCTGTATAACATGAGAAGTAAGATTCATAAACAAACAAAAAGAATGACAACAATACAGTCACATGTTCCTCAATAAGACATTTGCAGATCTACATATTTGGGTCTTTAAATCTATATATCTTGCACTCTCCAGTTTAGTCTGCTTTTTATTGTTTGTTATGCAGTTTTATTTTAAATGTGGCTGCTATGATGACCTCTTGCTTAGCCCCTGAGCAGCATACAGAAATACTCCAATAAGAGGTTGAGAGAAACTTTCAATAGGCAGCATTACCTAGTGAATAGGATATTGGAGTGGGAGTCAGTTTTAGTCTTGGCTGTACCACTGATCAGCTTTGTGATTTTTGGGCAATAAATTCAGTCTCTATGCCTCAGTTTCCGCATCTGTAAAATGGGGATACTGATACTTACCTTCCATTTTGCAAAATGCTTTGGGTTCTTTAGATGCAAAAGCTATCTAAGAACAAAAAGTTCCACAGCAGCATGGACAAGGAGAATGAGTCAGGGTAGCTAGAGGGAGGAGCAAAAAAGGTCATGTCGATCTGACATTGTATGCCTCTACCAGCCATTAGCTCCAGTACAATAAGGCTGCAGAAGTTGAAAGACCTGCTGTAACCTCAGGACGGCAGTGATTTCAACAGAATGGCTCACAATACCCCACTACCTGGGGAAGAGCATTCTTGTTAGGATCCCTGTCTATCAGGGCTGTGCCCTGATTTCCAGAGTGTGGCCTTTAGGGAATTTATTGGGGCTGTCCAGGAATGACTAAAAATGTCTGCATTGGGACCAAGTTGTAGAGAGACACAATGGTTGTTGGAAAACTGAAAAAAGAAATGTTAAGAAAAAAGTAATAAATAGTGAAGTGACAAGGCAAGAACAGGTTGCATGAGTCATTGCAATGAGGAAAGGATGTTAAAGCCACGTGACAGCCATGCTTCAAAAAGAAAGAAATTGGAAAACTGAAATAACTTCCAAAAAGGGAAGGATTGTCTGGCCCTGCCAGAGAATGAAATATCTTGTAATCTCTTCTCCCACAATGCCTATGTAATGAAATATCTTGTAATCTCTTCTCCAACAATGCCTATGTAACCACTATCATTTGGGATTGAACTAGGAACCTCCAGAGTTAAGAGCATGAGACTCTGCATCTTGAACTAAAAGACTAAATCTTCCATGTAGTAGCTGTAGCCAGCTCGGGTGGTCTGTGGAGCTGACACAGAGGGGAACACATAATATGCACTGAACAGTGAATTATACCCACTTGACTCCTGTCCTGGACATCTCATTGCATTGTCCCCTGTACTCTGCCTCTCACCCTTTCATGGTTCCCTTACTCTACACATCTACCTGTCCCTGGATTTGTCCCCTTCTCATTTTTGTCCTCCTTCTGGGTTTTAGTTTCTTCCTACTCTGTCTTTTTCTCTCTTCAATCCCCTCATTCTAATTTAACTTTTCTCTGAAAAACCTGCTTCCCCTCTGGCAAGTTCTCTGTGCATTATTTTGGAGATAGCATCTCATTGATTGCAACTGCTCTGATGAAATTATAACATTTAGTGGATATAGATGAGACACCAGTACAGAATATGCCATTAATAACATTATGTATCTAGGGAAATGCTTTTGAGGCTGTCAGAATACTACCTGAGGAGCTAAATTAAAATGTTATATGCCACCAACATAATTCAAAAGAAAAAGAATCATGTTTTTGCCATTCTGCTTTCAGCAAGCTATCAGAAGCAAAATATCGAGCCTCATCCTGTCAGGTGTTGAGTGTTTCCGGTGTAGTTCTAAGAGCACCCACCTACAGAGTTCAATGCAAACTTTATATAGGGCAATCTTTTATCATTCAGAGGTAGGCAAAGTAGTTCTAACATATGATCCATGGCTGTCCTCTTCCTGTAACTGCAAAATGTGTAGAAAATTGATCAGCTGCAGGCTTTTATTGCCAGTGAGGTTGGATTGAGACTTGAAATTCATATCCAAGCAAAGAAGTAAGAGGGTTTAAAAAAACGCTTTCTCTGCTATGCATAGGACCCTACCAAATTCACGGTCCATTTTGGTCACGTTCAAGGTCATAGGATTTTAAAAAATCATGAATTTCATGATTTCAGCTATTTAAATCTGAAATTTCACAGTGCTGTAATTGTAGGGGTCCTGACCCAAAAAGGAGTTGTGTGTGTGAGGGGGGAAGGGGGTCACAAGTTTATTGTAAGCAGGGTAGTGGAACTGCTACCCTTACTTCTGCGCTGTTGCTGTAGGCGATGGTGCCTTCAGAGCTGGATGGCCAAAGAGTGGCAGCTGCTGGCTGGGAGCCCAGCTCTGAAGGCAGCACCACTTCCAGCAGCAGCACAGAAGTAAGGAAAGCATGGTATGGTATTGTCACCCCTACTTCTGCACTGCTGCCTTCAGACCTGGGCCCTCAGTCAGCAGCTGCCACTCTCCGGCCACCCATCTCTAAAGGCAGCAGTGCAGAAGTAAGGGTGGCTTGGAATGATTTTGCCACCCATACTTCTGCACCCGAGCTGGTGGGGTGCTGCCTTCAGAGCTGGGCACCACACCAACAGCTGCTGCTCTCCAGCCACCCAGCTCTGAAAGCAGTGCAGAAGCAAGGATAGCAATACTGTGACTCCTCTAAAATAACCTAGCAACCCCCCTGCAACTCCCTTTTGGGTCAGGACCCCCAGTTTGAGAAATGCTGGTCTCCCCCGTGAAATCTGAAAGCTAAAAGGCTAAAAGCACATAAAAGACCAGATTTCACAGAGGGAGACCAGATTTCATGGTCTGTGACGTATTTTTCATGGCCATGAATTTGGTAGGGCCCTACCTATGCATGGGCTAGTCAGCGTTTGGATCCAAGCACAAAATAGCAAGAAGGGCTACATGGCTATTATTGACTTTGCAGGATGGGTAGGCAGAGAATGAGCAGAGCCTTGACCCTGCTCCCCCTACTCATTGGCAAGCACAGCTGAGCCATTGAGGGAGAGAAAAAGGATAGTAATTTTCTTCTCGTACAGACCAGTATATGCCTGTGAAGCAAAGAGGAAGTAAGGGTGAAATTGTTTTTTTGAGTGACAGTGTTTTCCAGGGTTACTCCTACTCCTTGCAGAGCTCCTTCCTCAGGGTTGAGTTTAAACTCAGAATCCAGCAGAAAGAAATGTCTGGTTTCTCCGTTATAGTCTAACATAAAGCAAGTGTTCACAGTCCTGTTGTAGTCCTGTTGGTCCCAGGAAACTGGAAAGAATAGGTGGGTGATGTAATATCTTTTATTGGACCAACTTCTGTTGATGAAAAAGAGAAGCTTTTGAGCTCTGTATCAGCTTGAAAGCTTGTCTCTTTCAGGTCCAATAAAAGATATTACCTCACCCATCTTTATCTCTCTAATTAAGCTTGTGTGCATTCATTTTTCATTATCAATTCCCTCAGTCTTTTCGTTGAGGGCCATGCTGGCAAACTGTTGCAATCTGAGCACTGCTGCTTTAACAAATCAACTTGGGTGCTGCTTGAATTACCAAGCTCTGGCCCAAACTACAGTTGTGTTTGATTTTGGGCTAGATCAGGGATTGGCAACCTTTGGCACGCAGCCCATCAGGGAAATCCGCTGGCCCACGCTGCTTCCCGCAGCCCTCACACTGGCCTGGAACGGCAAACCGCGGCCAATGGGAGCGCGATCAGTGGAACCTGCGGACGCGGCAGGTAAACAAACTGTCCTGTCTCGCCAGCGGATTTCCCTGATGGGCCGCATGCCAAAGGTTGCTGATCCCTAGGCTAGATTGTCACATCCTTACTCACACTATGTAACTTACTACAAAAGAAGATCCACTGACTCTGGGGTGCAAGCTAGACGTCATTGTGAGTGTAATGCTAGCACAGTCTGGCCCTTTGTATTTTAAAACTTTTACTGAATAAAATAAATTATCAGATAAAATGTGGTGCTCACTGTTTCATATGTATCAAATTTCTATGCAAGTTGACTTTTTATTCTCTTGGCTTTAGTTTCTAACCATTGTATGATTATGACAGGAAATTCGTCTGCCTACTAGCGCCTCTCCCATGACTACTGTAAAATGCAGTGCTCTGTGCCATTGGTGTCAACACATTTTATGTGGTTACATTATACTGTCTGCATTGTTGCTGGCATTTGATCATTTCTCGTGTGTGTGTATGTTCTTAAACTGTGATTTAGAAATGCAATCATAGCGATACAGTGAACAAATATGCTTATGTCCACTGGAGAGGAGTTACCCCATAAAATTATGGCTTTAATTTTAAGGCTGACCTTTGCTGTAATTCAGTTAAAATCCCCTGGATTCCAAATGAAAAAGACAATTCACTGGAGAGTACATTAGATCTGCCAGAATGGACGATTTGGGTACAGTGACACTTTCGCTGTGATAATCCAATAACAGTATTGACATTTTTGACTGATCTATAATCATGTCAATAAAAACTCATATAGAATGTTGCTTCTGAAACATCTGACATGTTTCTATTCCAGTTGTTTAATCCGAAGTGGAATGTCCAAGTATTGTATTTGACATACTACATGAACTGTATCACCTGACTAGGGGGAAAAGATCAGTCTTCTGGTATTCCTCTTGCTAATATATAATGATAAAGCACTGAACCCTGGGGATGAAATGTACTTCCCTTCCTCGCAAATATTCTTGGGCGGGGAAAGTGTGTGAGATGACAGAATCCAACCCATAAACCGTGAGCAGGGCATGTGGCAGGTCTGCAGCAATTCCCGCCCTGGGCTGGAATAGGCGCGTTGGCCCTCGTGACCCCTTGAAGGGGTTGTTGAAAACTTATCTGTGTCATCACTGACCCTTTTCCCACTCCTGCATCCTGTATTGGCAAAGACTTACATGGAGTTCAGAACCCAGCTCTGGTGCGTAGGGGTATAGTGCAGACTTGCCAAACCTCAGATGTATGTGGAATTTCTTTGGCTTCCAGAACATCAGGAACCTTTGGCTGTGTAGCAGTTATTGGTGCAAAGGCCATAGATACTGCACTGTGAAAGTGACAGTGAACAGAGTAAGGGAGGATTAGGAGCTACCCACACAGGCCACAAAGAAGGTAGTTCTGGAGCCCACAGCAGGTATGGTACAATGTCCTCATCATACACTCTCTCTCTTCAGCAGGCCATTCATGCAAGAGAATTGCATTCGTTCTGCTGCATAGGTGGGATGGGCCTTTCAAAGCACCTATGCTACTGACTGAACTTCACCACTAGCAATTAAAGTCCAAACTCAAGCATTCAGTACTATTTTTACGTTTAATTGCAACCATCAGTAGCCGCCTCTTTCACTTATAGCTGGGACCACCATCTGGCCTGAGACTTCTTCCACAATTATTCTATAAAGCCAGAACATTCATTAAAGTGGTTCAGTTGCACAGGTACAATATGTTTCCTCATATTACATTACAATGAGAATGTTACTTCTGTGGACAAGGGACATAAGCAGAAGGGCTACAGTGTACACACACACACACGTTTAGCTTTTGTTGTTAAAATCAATTAATTTCATTTTTAAAAGGTTTATTATGCAATAGGAAGCTGAATAGTAGATTTCTCCATTCACCGCTCTTTTTTTTTTGTTACACTAGGTCTCTGGCATTTTATAGAACTTATGTCGTAAACAATAGTTTGACGTTACATTGTTCAACTGGAGCTTTGTTTCATATCATTTTCTTATAATCATTTTCTTAGTATTCGTAGATTTCAGTGACAGAAGGGAACACTGTGATCACCCAGTCGGATCTCTTGTATAACACAGGCCAGAGAACTTCCTCAAAATAATTCCTAGAACAGATTTTTTAGAAAAAATCATCCAATCTTGACTTAAAAATGGTCCATGATTGAGACTCCAGTGTGACCATTAGTAAATCGGTTCAATGATTAATTTCACAATTAAAAAATTACACTTTATTTCCAGTCTGAATTTGTCTAGTGCAGTGTTTCCCAAACTTGTTCCGCCACTTGGGCAGGGAAAGCCCCTGCCGGGCCGGGTCGGTTTGTTTATCTGCCACGTCCGCACGTTCGGCCAATCGCAGCTCCCAGTGGCCGCGGTTTGCTGCTCCAGGCCAACGGGGGCTGCTGGAAGTGGTGCGGGCCGAGGAACGTACTGGCCGCCGCTTCCAGCATCCCCCACTGGCCTGGAGCAGCGAACCGCCGCCACTGGGAGCCGAACCTGCAGACGCAGCAGGTAAACAATCTGGCCCGGCCCGCCAGGGGCTTTCCATGCACAAGCGGCGGAACAAGTTTGGGAACCACAGGTCTTCCAGCCATTGCATCATGTTATAAATTTCTCTACTAGATTGAAGAAGTCCATTATTAAATATTTGTTCCCCATCTAGATACTTATAGACTGTAACCAAGTCACCCCTTAATCTTTTGTTTGTTAACCTAAATAGATTGAGCTCGCTATGTTCCTAAGGATAGAGCTTTATTACTTTTCCTTTTGGAAAGGGTCAATACAATTTAATACAAAATTATAACCATTCTGGAAAGTTTTATAAAATCATACTATAGAATTTAATGGAAAAATCTATAACTGCTATAGTATTCTACAGAATAATTCTAAATACCCCCAGAGAGAGGATTGAATTTTCTATTAAATTGCATGGTTGAGATTTTCCCAGTAATCTATTCATGATGATATATCTAAGCTCCCAATTCAACAGGGTACTTAGGGAAGTGCCTAAATTTAACCACTTAAATAGTCCCATTGGACTGAATCTCAAAGTTAGGATGTGCCATGTTGAATCAGTGCTGAACGGGCTATTCAGATATATTACTAAGGTGTTATTTATTTGGGAACAGTATGATTATCTACCAATTAATGAGCTATTAAAAATGTAGCTGAGAGACATGAAGCTCTTTAGGGAGGGAAGGAAATGTTGTTTTCCATGGAAAAAGAGCAACCATGTAATTCCAGTCTAAATGATTCTTATTTTAGTTTATGGGAAAACAAACCAACCAACCAACTAAAATGAGAGACAATATAAAAAGTTCCATGACAGATCCCAAGCTAAATAGACAAGGGAGATGGGAAATATTATTTACCTCCAATATGAAGATGGAGAACTAAGCCAGAAAGAAATCGAGTGACTTGCCCAAGTTCAGCCCAGGAAGATGTGGTAGAGCTGGGACTTGGACCCAGAGCTCTTGAGTGTCACTGCACTGCCTTAACTACCAAACCATTATTCTCTTCTACAGCAGGAGCTGTAGATTACAAGAAGCCCAGACTTACTTATATTAAGCATGGTTTGGACTAGAAAAAGTTGAATGCTATGGAATGAGCCATTGCTCATCCTTTAGGAGAGGATGTGTATCCCTGAACAGTTTTGTCCTCAATAGTTGAGTCAATTCACATTTATAATTATTTTATCCCATTTTGGCCAACCAGCCCTAAGGGTACCAGACTCATGTTGATATCACCAGCACTGTAATGTCAATGGCCTTTAGTCTAGAAAACAGCAAACATTACCAAGTTTGCCTTACTGCAAATTCAATATCTGTAGTCTCTCAAACCCAGTTGTGTGTGTTACTTGAGTCTATGAGTCTTTTGCAACAGTGTTTCACAGCCAACTATCCTTGAATTCATTCCATTGCTATATCCACTAACAGGTCTGGAAACAGTTTTTCTTTGCTGCTTATGTAGGACATTATACTTAGAAAGACATGAAGTGCATAAAAGCATGAGACTCTAGAAAGACATGAACAAACCTTTAGATTGTTTTCCGTCATGGAGACCCTAAAATTGATTAAACTAAGGCATTAATAGCCAGACAGCTTTAGAGATAGAAGCAACTCTGCCTATCATATTAGTCAGCTGCTCTGAGTTGATAAAAATGTCTAGAAATGAGAGATGTTATAAGTTAATCAATAAGTCAGAATGGATGCCATTGTCAGCATTAAAGCCACTACCTTATCCTGTGTCCTCAAATGGATGTGGTCTTTTATTAACCAAACCATTCACTCAGACTTATTTGTCAGCACTTTATCTGTTATGGTTCTCCAGACTATATTCTGGATAGTTTAAATGCAAAAGACAACAGAAAACAAATTCCTAGTTCCTAGGTCTCTGTGGCTATTTACTCTTTCCCTTTTGGATAAGGATCTTTACTGAATGTGCTGTATTAACTAATTAGTGTAATACTTGCCAATTCAATATAAATGTAAATATACATATCCAGCATTTACTTCCTAATTCCATTGTATTACCACTAACTGCTGCAATATTAAACTCCATTATCATTAACTAGTTAGCAATTAATTGTAAATGGATTACAATCAGAAGCTCATGTGCCATTTTACTACAGCTGCTTTGTCACATCACATTTATTAATTCTTATCCAGTAGCAGTTGCCAGGTTAAACTTCACATCTAAATGTTTTTTTGAATTAATTGGTTATTTCTTCATAGTTTGAGAGCATGAGGTTAATAAAAAAGGGCCTGCTCCTTCTCCCATTGACATCAATGGGAGTCAAAGGTACAGGTGCGTACGCTACAATGTAATCGGCACTGTATAAACACAGTAAATAGATGGATCATTAGTGATTGCAATGGGAATAGGAACAGGCCCAGAATTAACAAAAGAAGTGGGAAGAAAAGATTAACAATGATATATTTAAATTGTTAAATATTGGTTTATTCTTACTATTGGCCCTTTTTGACTCAAGCAATTAGCTAATATTGGGATTTTATTGGTTGTTTCTAGTTGGAGGAGAAATTGATAATGGGTCAGGTATTACTTTGGTCAAGCCCTGTTTATTTGCAAGGAACATACTCAAAGTTCTTGAACACAGTATGAACAAACAGAAATCCAAGTCTGCATTACCAGTGAGTATAATGCCTCAGATAAGCATGGTCTCTTGGCTTCCTCCGAAGGCCATACTCACCACTGCTTCTCTCCCTTTTTTGCTCTTTCTCTTGGCTTTCTGCCTCACACACACACTCAGCTGCGCACAATCAATCTTCCAGCTCCTGTGTTTGCAGTCGGTCCTCAGGGAAACCCCGGCATCTGCATGGCTTATCTTCTGATCGGTCTGGTCTTGCTCACCTTACCTTGGGTGGTAGCTTTATATTATTTCAACTATCACCACACAAAGAGGCATTTAATTGCTTCTTCCATTTAGCTATAATGAAAGATGGTTAAATATCTATTGACTTTTACCAGGTTAGCGACTGATCTCTACATCAAAGACCTACTAGATGGCAGCTATCAATACCTTCCATCATGACATTAATTTTGTAATGTAGAACTATTTCTTTGTTCTCATTTATGCATCCTATTGTAGGTAGAAAGCATAGTGACAGAGTATGGGAGCAGAGGTTTTTTTTTTAACATGAACCATAAAATAATTCATCCTAAAAGTTATGTGACCCAATGGCAATGACAGTACTGTGGGTGATCTCTTTAAACATGGCCTTCTCAAAGAGCTCACTTGATTTTTTTGTTTTTGCTTTTTTAGAATGTTATTACTGGCTTGATACCAAACCACATCATATAAACTCTTAGCCAGGAGAGATATATCCTGGATAGTTTGGATATAATCCTGCTTCTGCTCAGTATGTAAAACTCCTTCTGAATTTGATTGGTGCAGCTGCAAAACTAAAAAAAAAAAAAAGAAAAAATGGAAATTTGCTGTATTCTATTGTCTGTGTGAAAACTAGAGATGGGCAAATAGAGCAATATACAATCCAACAAATAAACTCTTATTTAAACAGATTTGTGTTCAATATTTCTTACATTTGCCTCTATTAATATTTTAGCAAACAAGTGTTGTGTGTGTGTTTGTGTGTGTACATACACAGATACTAAGTGCAACTGAAGCAAGATGCAGAAATGAGTCTTCAGAGATCCTGGAAGTTCAGAGAGGTGTGAACTGCCCCCATTAATCTCAATGAGGGATTAACTGGGAGAGGTGTGAATTGCTCCACCTATGGTTCCACTTGGAAAGGTGTGAACATCCACCTAACACTCCTCCTAACTAACGCTAGACTGGAGATGTGTGAACTACCTCATTTATCTCAGGCTATTTCCACACTACCAGTTATGTTGGTATAATTTATGTTGCTCAGGGGTGTGAATAAACCCCTGAGCCGCATAAATTACACCAACATAAGAGTCGCTGTGGACAGTGCTGTGTCAGCTAAGTCTCGGAGCCTGGGTCAACTGACTCGGGCTTGTAGGGCTTGAGCTATGAGGCTAAAAATACTGTTGACATTCCTACTGGACTGGAGGCTGGGCTCTGAAACCTGAGGATGACAGGGGTGAATCTCAGAGCCCAGGCTTCAGCCCAAGTGATAACGTCTACACTGCTATTTATAGCCCCGTAGCATGAGCCTGAGTCAGTTGACCTTGGCTCTGAGACTTGCTGCAGCAGGTTTCTTATTGCAGTGTAGATATACTTGAATATTGAAGAGCCAAAATACCTAGCAGTGAAGAAACAAGTAATGAATGGATTTTGTAAGGGACATATTATCAAATCCAAGATCCAGCTCAGCTCTGCATGTCCAAACTTCTAAGCTGTGAAGTAGGCACCTAAAAGGAAGAGGCTAGTCACTTAAATACTCTTTGCAGGAACTGTAGCTCAATAATTAGATTTGCCAGTAGCTCTTTCTCTAGACAAACTGAATTCTATAGATTTCACCCACAAGGAAAGACTGACTCAGTCTTTTTTTTTTTCATCCATAAAGTTTAAAAACTCTACTAGCCCCGGAAGGCATTAATGTCCACAGATAATAGCTATTACAATGCTGACCTCTGGAGAGATTAGCAGGTCTAGCAGAGTTCTTCATGATCTTTCTTCACTCCTTTACTTTAAGGTACTTCTAGGGAGCAATTGTATCACCTCTTATTGATGGGGAGGTAAAGATTATTTGGTTAGCAAAAATGTTTGACCTCAGGAACAAACCTGGGAGCCAATGAAGACCACTAAAGGAGTTGAAGACTTCTCACCCAGCTGCAGATGAAAAAAAAAAAAATCCTGTGGTGAACAGCAATGAGATCTCTATGCTTCAAAGTAATTTTTTTAATTAAAAAGACTCCACCGTACCACAGGGCAGAAGGTCACTGATCCTTTGTATCCTGCTCGTAGTTGCCGTGCAGAACAGTTCCTCCAGCTAAAAGCTCCTGTTTGCTGCATGGCCGCAATTTAGGGAATTAAAGTTTACAATATCCCAATGCTAGACCAGCTGGGTTTAAATTTGGATTAGAATAATAGAACCATAGGGTTAGAAGGGACTGCAAGGGTCTTCTAGTCCAACCTCCTGCCAAGATGCAGGGTTTGTTGTGTCTAAACCAGCCAAGACAGATGGCTATCCAGCCTTTTTTTGAAAATCTGCAGTGAAGGAGTTTCCATGACTTCCCTAGGCCATCTGTTCCATTGTCCTACTGTTCTTACAGTTAGGAAGTTTATCCTGAGATTTAAACTAAATCTACTATGCTGTAGTTTGAACCCATTGCTTCTTGTCCTGCCCTCTGTGGCAAGAGAGAGCAATTCTTCTCCACCTTTCTTATGGCAGCCTTTCTATTATTTGAAGACCTGTATTGTATCCTCCCTTAATCTCTTATTTTCCAAACTAAAAATACCCAGTTTCATCAAACTTTTGTCATATGCTTGTATTTCATATCTTTGATCACTTTTGTCACTTGCTTATGGATCCTTTTCAGTTTCTCTACATCCTTTCTATACAGAGGCATCCAAAATTGGACACAATACTCCATCTGAGACCTAACCAGTGCTGAATACTGTCAACTCCCATGACTTGCATGCTATACCTCTGTTAATGCAACCCAAAATTGCATTTGCTTTTTTTGCAAGAGGATTCATAAAGTGAAGGCCACAAGGGCTTGTTATGCTATTCTAGTCTGTCCTACTGCAAAACTCAGGCATTAGAATGTCATCCAGCAATTACTGCATCTATCCCAACAACTTGTGGTTGAATGACCCCAAAATCTTTTAGGCCCAGTGTACATTTAAAAGTTAGATTGCCCTAGTTATGTTGCTCAGGGCTGTGAAAAATTTCACACCCTGAATCAGCTGCTAGCACAAGCTAGAGCAGCCTTGGGACTGCTGCAACATAAATTGATAGATGATGGTGCCCAAAGGAGCCACACTACTAATCAGGACCGCCAGATTACAGCTCCTCCCCCTCCTATGCCTCAGATGACCCTTCCCTATTCTGGAACAGCCTCCACACTTGAAAGGGGAGGGATCATTGGAGCTGGCTAAACCAGAGGAGGATTCTGCTAGCATAGGGAAATCCTCACATGCTGCATTAGCCTTTAAGGCATATATTTGAACCACTACAGTGGCATAGAGGGGATTTAGGAGAATGTCCTATTATGTGTTGCCTTCATTAAGTATTCAATATATATCTAAATAGCCTTGCAACATATGCATTTACCAACAATTGAGATTATACCAATGAACCTTACAAGGGCAATTAATGTATATTTTAAGGAAAATAAAGATTCACAAACATTTGTTTGTGCTTTGCTTCCTACGCATATAGTGCCCTTTATCCCACTATATAAATGAATGTGCAGATAGTTTGAGTTAATTTTTCTTTGTATACAATTCAAATCATATACCACACATGCTTTCCCCTCACCCTTATGTTAAATTGTTCAGCTGTCTTATCCATCATGGAAGGAAATGCTGTACAGAATCTGCTACATTAAAATTTTTAGGAATCCATATAGCCAGTGACCTTTAATGAAATGACATTTAACAGGATAGATCAGCTACACAGACATTATATGACTGCTCACTCTGTTGCTTGATATCTCTCCCCAGAGTCCTGCTACGTGATTTCTCTCCCTCTGCTCTCTGACTTTGCCTAATTTTTATCTAGGTTATGGCTTTTTCCTTTCACAAGCTGACTGAAAGGAGCAAGTCAGTCTTTTTTCCCCTTAAAGACTGAATGGGCCCTTTAAAGGATATTGCAGTGTTGCAGGCTACCATCAGGATACAGTGGAACATGCTCACGGTTAGACTTTAAACCTAAAAGATGTGAAACAAATCAGGATTGCTGTATCAGATGGCATCCTTTTCATGGTAGTTTTCGATTAGCATATCATCTGTTCTCTCTCTGGCTCTCTCTTGCTCACATCCACACACCCACACAAACACTGTTTACCCTCTTTAGATTTAAATGTATTCATGAGTTTTATTTTCCCCCAAAGCAAGAGCTGCATCACAGTGCTTTTCTTTTACTCTCGTGTACCTTAATCCCAGCCTGGTGGAGGGGGAGGTCGGGGCTGGGCGGGGGAGGGAGGAAATTGTCCTTTTGTTCTAGATAAAATTGACAATGTGAAATTGTACCTGTGACCGAGGTCTGCACTAGGTCTAACTCTTTGAGGAATGCAAAGAACCAGAAGATTGGAAGGTACTAACGCACAAATTCTAGTCCCTCATCCATAGCTCAAGTAAACAGGCTTTGCAAAGGGATCAATGAAAGCTGAATCCTTCCTCTAACCTGGAGCTGCTCAGCCACTCTACAGTCAGTAGTGCAATGTCTGTTCAACATTAGAATTTGTGGCCCACACTACTATCTCCCTAGAAGGAGCTTTGGCTAAGGGATGTGTTATATTTGGACCAACAGAGAAGGAGATAGGCATAGAAGGATCTGATAGAAACACAGCTGGAGATTTTGTCTAGCTGCAAAATTGAAACTAACATGAAAATAAGGCTTTGAAGTGAGGAGGGGGGAATGTTCGGGGACAGGACATCACATTTCTCCACCCTAATTTTAAAAATTTCCCATAGATAGATAGATTGTTTATATGGCTAATATGAAACACTATATAACCTAACTAAAAGTTGTGGGCGGACTTCCGCAGGCTCTCAAGTTGCAAGCGATTATTTTGCTCCAGAATAATAGCTCTCTACCTATACCAAGTTGCAAGTGATTATTTTGCTCTCAGAATAATAGCTTATATGTTCAGTCTCGTAACTGGCTTTTGCACTGTTTTGGGATGATGTGGAGATGGCCATGCAACAGTATCCTGAACAGCAGGGTCAGTGGTAAGGAATCAACTGGATCTGGTATGGAATCAACTGGATCTGGTACCAACATTTCTTCCACCAAGTCATCAAAATTAGGAGTTGTAATGGAAAGAGGCTAAACTGTAGGAACAGAAAGTTTTATTGCAACATCCCTAGACTCTGGTACATGTCGGGGCTGCAACTGGTCTATATGTCGTTTCCATAAAATACCATTGGATAGTTTTTCTACAAATGGAACATGTCCTGTGAATTTTAAAGGTTCCCCAGGTACCCATTTCACTCCTTAACCATAGTTGCAAGTCCATACTAAGCCTTCTACTTGAAAAGAATGATGACAAGTCTCATGTCGTCAATCAATGTGCATAGCCTGGGATTTGGCTCCCTTTGAGGCACCACCAGGAAATAACAGGTCCCAACAGATACACAAAGATCTCTTCAAGAAAAGAGTTGCAGGTGGCCCCTAGGTAGTAGCATGTGGTGTGGTCCTATAGACAGGAAAGAATTCGCCCAGTTTCTACTGATGACTCAAAATGGACTTGTTAGCCCTTAAGGCATGCTTATGAATTTCACTAGTCCATTTGTAGCTAGATGGTATGGAGCAGAACATGCACACTGAATTCAGTCTGAAGCTAGGAACCTCTAAAATACTTTAGAACAGAACTGAGATCCATTGTCACTTACCAACTGTAATGGTAGACCACACTGGCTAAACAAAGTACAAAGATGTACAATGGCTTTGGTAGCTGTAGTAGAAGACATTTTGAAAACTTATGGCCATTTTTGAATGGGCATCAATTACAACCAAAAGCATATAATCTTCTAAAGGTCCAGCAGAGTCCACATGAATACATGACGAAGGTGTCTGAGGCCATGACCAAGTGTTTAGATGAGTTGGGCCAGGATCATGCTGAATTTGCTGACACACAATGCAGTGCTTCATCTTCCTCTCAATATCTTGTTGATCCCCAGTCACCAGACATGACTCCAGGCCTTCATCTGTACAATGCTAAAATGATCTTCATGAAGAGCTTCCAAAACCTGAGATTAATGT
This sequence comes from Chelonia mydas, assembly GCF_015237465.2. Lineage (NCBI taxonomy): Eukaryota > Metazoa > Chordata > Testudines > Cheloniidae > Chelonia > Chelonia mydas. The sequence goes on along the minus strand of NC_057853.1, from coordinate 17,194,023 downwards.
GATATTGGAATGATCACTTGCATTTCCCATAAGATGCAACCGTGATACACAGATTATTTCATGTTGACACGATATGAATTGTGTAAACTATGGATTCTTTTGATCCAATACTGTACCTTGTGGTACCATTCCCTTCATAAGAGAAAGTGTGTCATCCTTAGCTGTTTCTTTATTAATGTCTGTGCTAGTAATGGGTAAATTATCTATCAAATTGAGATAGAACACTTTATCTGAAGCTTCTTTGGGTTGACGAAAGCTTGGGTCTGGCAGGAGTAACAGCCCATAAGCATTGCTGTGCTGGATGTCATGATCCATGGGCCTCAAATCCTGGTCCACAGGGGTAGCCACGCTTCAACCCTCTACTTGACAGTTTGCTGATGACTGCTGACCCAGGAAGCCCAGCCCCATCGGACCACTGGCCTTACTTAAGCCAGGAACGAGAAGCTGTCCAAGCAACTTAGATCCACTCTGCTCTAGACTATGTATCTTGTGCCTCCTGCTCCTGCTCCCCCAGCTTGACTTCCCAGCATCCCGACCTGGCTTGGGTCCTGACCTCCAACTTGTGGTTCTGATCTCCGATTTGTCTCCTGCTTTTGATCTCCCAGTTTCCTGACCCAGCTGACATTTGACTCCTGACTGTGGACTCTGGCTCTGACCAGTGGTGGTTCTTGAAAAGCCACTTTCTCTGGTGATTTCCTTAAGTCTCTGGCATCAATTACACGTTCAAGCTATTCAGCTGAAGGTTTGAAAAATTCAGAATGTTTCGATGTACTCTCAGTCTATGGTCTTCCAAATGTTGCAAGACAGTGTCCAACTTTTGAAGATGATCTTGATCTTTTCCTATAATAAGGATGTTATCCAAATAGTATTGAACTCCATTCAGTCCCCTCAGAACCTCATCCATGGCTTTGTGTAATAGGGCAAGTGCTGAAGTGATACAGAAAGGCAACCTGTGATAACAAAATAAGCCTTTTTGTGTGTTGATTGTGAGATATTTGTGAGATGTTGGCTCAATCTCTATTTGTAGGTATGCACTGAGCAAATCCAATTTACTGAAACACTGTCCTCCACTAAGGGTAGCAAACAAATCTTCAATATATGGTAGTGGACACTGGTTTGGACACTGGTCTGGGTTCAGCATCACTTTGAAATCTCTACAAATTTGGATGGATCCATCCTTCTTGATCACTGGTACAATAGCAGGAGCCCACTCACTATGTGAAACCAGTGGCAAGATTCCAGTGTTCAGTAAATGATCCAAATCAGCTTCCACCAGAGGCTTCAGAGCATAAGACCCAACTCTGGCCTTGCAATATTTTGGCTGGCTGTCAGACTTAACAGTGAGCTTCACTGACACACTGCTCGTCTCTCCAAGTTCTTTTTTCAAAAATTTAGGAGTGTCCTGTATTTCTTGAAAATCTTGAGGTATTTTTGTGACCACCTTGATCTCAGCTCAATTCTTCTTGGGTTTCTCGAGCCAAGATCTGCCAAATGATGGTGGATACTTTTCAACAATCACATACAAGGGTAAATGACTGATTGTCCATCCAGTTGAAATTTCATCGGCACTAATTTTTTTCTGGTATAAGTCTTCAAAACTGTGGAGATTTCTTCCAGAGGAACTTGTGAAAACGTCTGCTGATAGGTAGATGCAGAAATCAGTGAAACAGCAGCTCCAGTATCAGGCTCCATTCTTATAGGAACTTCCTTGATCAAGGGTGTGACCCAGATGGCATCTATGACTCTATCTTCTAATAACAAGTGAAGTGGTAGGTCTTGATCACTACAGCATGTGTCTTTTTCAATATTATGAATTCCCGACTTCTGTCCATTCTTAGGTTCGGTCTTCACAGGTATCTTCTTGGCTGGACAGATACTCTGTGTTGCTGGTTCTTGAACTGTGCATTAGGTCACAGAGACGTGTCCTTTCTTCTGGCACTTTCTGCAAATGACCTCGCATGCTCAGCAATCCTTCTCAGTGGGCATAGTTTGTGCACAATGACCACACAGAAATCCCTTGCATTCCTGTGGTCCTCTATCTCACTGATGCAGGAAATAAACTTCTTGGTTCACATTAAAGTCCAGAGAATTCTTGTCTGTGATCTCCACTGCAATATTTACTTCAACAGCTTTCTTGAATGTATGTGCTGATGGTGTCAGTAACTTTTTCTGGATTTGGTCACTGCATTATCCAGAGACAAATTGGTCATGCAGGGCATCACATAATGTTCATCCGAACTGACAATGCTCTGGCAACTTCCTTAGAGTAGCAACAAACTGCGCTACTGACTCTCCAATTCCCTGATGTCACTGATGGATCTGCTATCATTCCACTATCAACAATAGGGCAGGAGAAAAATGTTCCTGCATTGCTGAAGTAATTGCAGTGTACGTGGCAGTTCTGGGCACAGTTGGAGATGATAGCAGTCTGTATGCCTTGGAACCCATCACTGCCAGCAAGGCTGAAAGTCTTTGTCCATCTGGAATGGAGTGGCAAACTACAAATTGGTCAAAACATTCAAGGGGCTACACTCATGATTCACAGTTTTCATCAAACTCACCAACATTGCTCATGAAAATGCCCATTTCACTGCTTTCCTGTTGGACCTCACACCTCCTAGCTGTCTCCTCTGCCATAGGCAAATTCTTTTTTTCCCCTTTATTGTTTACTGTGCACTATTTGTGCTTGATCCCCCTCTGCTGGCTGTGTGTGCTTACAAGTGCCTTCGGCTGTACTTGGACTCCTTCTGCTGGCAGCAGCCCCTCAGTGCAGACTAAAGCTCATTCTCTTCCTCTCTCTCTCCCTCTGCCTGCTGGTACTTGGTCAACCAAGATGGCTGCTTGCTTCCCCTTTTTGTTGTGTTAAGTACTCAATGAGAGCTGAAATCACTTGTGGTGGGGCAGTGTTTCTGTCCAGCCTGCTGAGAGCTAAAAAAATCGCTAAGAGATTGACCCATAGAGGTCACAGAAGAGAGGTTGGTGGCAGCAGGAGGGGACTGACGGGCAGACGGCGGGAGTGACTGAGGAAAATGGTGAGCAGTTGGCTGGCGGGAGGCAGCAAGGAACAGTGGCTAGCAGGGCAGCCAGCCAGAGAAAGTGCTCAGATGGCAAAGCAAGCCAGGGTCTTCTTCCCTGGGTGGGAGGTGAACTCACACAGATGTGCTTCTGAAACGGGATCCTCACTGACCAAGGATAACCACTGTGAGTGGAGTATGGTGAGGGAGCAGAGGGGGACACAGTAAAGGAACTTTTGGTTGTAGAACTCAAGAACATGAGGTGGGTGTCCTGCTCACAGATTTAGGTTCATGAATCCTGATTGCGGCATTTTCCCTAATTAGTGTCGGGTGACTTCTCTCCTTTCATTAAAAGTTTATTTTCTACACTCAGACTCTGTGCTTGCGGGTGGGGAAGTATTCCCTCTCAGAGGCACCCAGGGGTGGTGTGTAATTTTCCCAGGTTACTGGGTGGGGGCTCCACCTGGCAGAAGGTTTACACTTGGGCAGACATTTGTAAAGTAGTCTCCTCTTATACAGTAGAGGCCTGGCTCTAGACAATGCTATTCATCCTTCATTTTAATGACTATCTACTTTCCCCACAAAAACCTTTAGTTAAATAATCAGAATCCAAGTTGCAAATGCTGCATTGCCTTCTTGAGTTCCTATTAATAGCAAAAATACATAAATAAAATAAAAATAAAAAGCCTATCTTTAAGAGAAAGTAAATATTTTAGACTTTATTGTACTAAAATTTTCAATCACAATGTTCTCATTACTTTGACCACATTTTTAACTTGTATTACCCCTTTAGCAGAATAAACCTACCCTTTGTTTAACCAACAATTGCTGTAAGATCTTCTCAGTCAAAGGAAGTAATATTTTTCCTCAGAGTCTTGCTACTGTTTCGAGTTTCTTGGTCTCCTTTCAACTGCTTTGTAGGAGAGCTTGTGCCTGACACGTTCCTTCTGCTCATAATGAGCTTTCACTCAAGCCACTGATCAATAGCAGAAACCAGCAGGTCTGTCTCTATTGCTTGTTTTCTCTATCTTGAATCTGCCAAAATAGATTAGACTATTGCCAAGGTCACTCAATATGTTGCGAGTGGATGAAAAGATATCTGGTTGGCTCTTTATAGGACAGGAATGCAAAAGACAACACTAGAGCTACACTGAGTGTACCATGACAGATTAAATCTGCATCAAGGTCACAGAGGGTATTTTTAGTGAACCTTTTGATACAACTGAGTGTGGTACCTATCTGCTATCAGCTGAGAGGCTTTTGTGTTATTTTTTTTTAGGCAAAGCCTTGTGGCAACAGGCTTGAGAGGAGGAACTTGGTTTGGGACAAACAAGAAGGGTCAGATTTTGCCCTAAGAAAGATACTCAGGTGCAGGTCTCATTGAAATCAATGGGCGCTGTGCACATATATCTGACAGTAGAATGTTCCTAGAAAGTGACTAGGGCAGACACATATGAATAAGAGCAGCAAATTCTACAAGACCATTCCTGTGCTAATTAGCCAGCACCAGGAGCAAAGAGATTCCTTATTTGACCCAGGCCTCTCCCCTTTGGCCTGAATCTGACTGGAAGGAGCTCCCCCCTGGGTGCACCAAGTCCCAGTCATCCCCAAGTTCCCAGTAGTATGATTAAGGGAGATAAAAAGTATGGCTCTTAATGGACACATCCAACCCATATGAATCCTCCTGGCAAATATGCAGAGACCAATGATTTTCTTACTTTACACTCTGAATGGTTTTGCCCTCTCCTGGTTGGTTGGGGACCTCATGGGCTCAAGATGAGTCTTGTGAGGGAATCTGTGATACCCACTCCAAGCCCACCTTGGGGCACATCTACTTACAGTGTGTGCATGGGAACATAAAGCCATATCCTTACACCCAAATTCAGCTAACTGTGGGATAACACACAAGACCCCTAATGGTTGGCTTTGCTGCATCTCTCACCTACCAGTCATTATCAGCCAAGCCAGGGAGGGAGTTCTCAGGATCCCTCTAGAATAAGGAGTCCTCACAGTTCTCTACAACCATCCTTTCCTTCACAGACCCTCCCTTGCTGGATTTATTTTTCCTGTTCTGCAATCTCCTCTCCATCCTTCTCTCCCTCCTATTCAACAATTCCTCTCTCTAATTCTCTCCTCTCCCCTGCTCAATGTCTCTGTTCCCTTTCTTCCTCTCATAGTTCTGTGATTCTACTAACTCATCCTCTCATGCGTTCACCACACCATGGAATATATGAAAACAAAACAAAACAAAACAAAACATGGAACTAACATGTTGTTTGCCAGCTACCATGATAAGTCCTTTGCTACCATGCTTCAAGCCTTTTGTGGCAGGGTACAACACCTAGCACATGGGGGCTGATTGGAGCCTGTGATCGCCTCCACGGTATAATAACAGTAATAACAATTTATAATAAAGATGGGTCAGAGCTGTACAGTTCAGATCTGATTGCTCCCAATTACACAGGTTTAATGTTGCAAGCTTTTAGTTTGTCCAGCATTCCCAAATTATGGCCTGTGTCTTGGTGCTTTGTCCCTCCAGCCAAAGTATCCTTCAGTCCTACTCCTTTGGGGGCATTGAGGTTCAAAGGTAATCAGGAACAAAATACACACAACTCAAAAACAGTGTCTTCCCATGAAACTTCAGTAGGGTCCTGCTCTTTATTCAGGGCTAGTCCCCCAAATAGTCTATGCTTCCATTAATTGCCTCCTGCCAGTGTCTGGTCATGCCTTCTAGGACAGCTGATCTAGCTGGCAAACAATTGGAATTGCAGGGCTGCAACCAATCTTATTCACCATTAAGAGAAGCAGAGCTCTGTCTTCCTTCCTGATCATCCCCAAACTCTCATCCTTTCAGCTCTCCTCTCCAGGCCAGATATTGGCTGCCAACGTAGCAGGGTGTGATCACCTGGATCCAGAGGCCTTCCTAACCCTTTTATTTCCAGTAGAGAGCTTACCAGCCTCCTTAGCCCCCTCACTGGGGGTGTGTGGCTCCTCTGCCCAGTCACACCCTTGTTCAGACAGTTTTAGGAATAGGCACTACTTAGCTCAAGAGAAGAACTCCCATTGCTGTGAACTTCATATCTGGATTTGGACTCAAACGTTCCCAAAGCTTGCAGTTGTTTTGAATCTGGTTTCCATTGGACCAATGTCTCAATTTTGCTCATCAACGTTTGTTGTACAAATGACAAAAAAGAAAAACATCTGGCACCACATTATATTTGGTATTTGCTGCCCAGTTACCAAGTTCATAACAACAAAGCACTTCATCATGCGATTATTCAAGTAATTAGTCCCATTGACTTCAATAGAATTGGTCATGTGCACGTGCCTCAGTGCTTGGTAGGATTGGAGCCAGAGTGCCCACTGAAATAAATCCGAGAGTCCACAAAAGTCTAACAGAATGGGGCTTAGCTGCTGCTGTGAGATACAGAGGGCCTCCAGCTGTTCTTGTTTTCAGTGTCAACTGAAGATGTTCAGCAGCTTGCAAGGTTGGGCCCACAATATCAATTCTGTTAATAGGTGAAAAAAATATGTACTAATTACTCAAAATGCAAAAGAAACCCCCATAGATAATAAACCAGGGCTTTAAATCTAGGAAATATGCAGTGCAATTCCTTCTTCATTTGACCGAAAGTCTTCAAAGGCCTGCAAGATTTAATACCCGCTTAAGTAATCTGACGGCATAGCTAGCAAATCATATTCGCTAAACAAGAAAGGAAATAAAAAGACTGCAGCTTTGAGTATGTCTATAGTTATCTCACAGTGTTATCTTAGTTTCTGATTGAATTTAAAGATCCTCATCATGATTCACTGAAAGAGGCCAGACCAAAGCTTCAGCTTGGATGAAAATTAAATAAGAAGCCTGTAATTCTACTTTTCTTTGGCTTTGAAGCATGCAGTGTCCTTCCTAATGGAGGGCTTTTTATTCATCAGATTCAATCTGCAGATCTGCACACATGCAAGGTCACAGTAGGTCATGTTTGTACCTTTAGACCCCACTGAGAGGAGTCACCAACCATTTGCCTGGGCCACAGAAAATATTTTGCACAATCATGCCTGTCAATTTCAATTAAAGTGAGAATTGTAAGTTGATTTACAAGAATTGGCCTCCCTTCTCCTGCTGTATTTTCACAACAGACCTGAGGGGAAGGGGAGAATGTTTTGAAATTGCAACAAAGTGCACCTTAGCGCTGAATTAACTACCATGCAAATCCTAATTGCACCAACCATGTGACTTTTCTAGACCTGTCAAAGCTTTCTTTGTTTGTATGTGATGCCCGAAAGCTCAGTTCTGTTGGGATGTAGAGAATCCCAATCTCTTTCTACATGGGAATGTGAAGGGCCAGGTTGCCCTGTGTGGTCTGATTGCTTTGCACGGTGCTGCCAGCAGAATCTGGTCCTGACATCAGTTTAACCATCCAAGGCAGGATCATCTTAATTTAAATGTGGCCACTAGCATGGGACAGAGGGCCACACTGAGTAAGTGTGGGTAACCTGTTTTTGTTTTTTTAACCAACATTTTGGTTCTTTTTTTCTTTTCTTTTTAAAAATTGTGTATCCCATCAAAACACAGCTTTAGTATCAGCAAACAGTTGTCTCTTACCCCTCCTAATGGACTATTACCTATCTTTAAACTTATGAACATCTGATGTTGGCACTATTTCTTGTCTCAGGGCTATTGCAAGGGATCATAGCTTTAGAACGCCAGACTCTCTGTGCTTTGGTTTCACACTCCCAACATTTACATGGCTGGTTCAGTGGTTTGGGTAGTAGCCTAGGCTGTGGGAGACCTAAGTTCAACTCAAGCTTCCTGTTTGACCTTGGACAAATCACTTAGTCTCTCTTAGCCTCTGTTCCACCATCTGTATCATACATGGGTCCAGTACAATGGAGCTGTACACAGTTACAGCAGCCCTGAAATTGGCCCCTATTTCATAAGGTTAAAGGAACACTGGATAAAATGAGCATGCATGTATTGCTGAGATAGGAATGAACAAAAACTCCCTTCCAGGACAGCTATGGTTAGCTGAGACCCTGATGTCAGGGCTGCAATGGCATTGTGCTGCTCCTCCCAGAGGCACTGAGGATAAACACATTAAATGTTGTGGGGTGCTCAAATATTAGAGTAATGTGGGCCATAGAAACACCTAAGACAGATAAATATAAAGGGATACACCTGAATATCTGGTAAACATTGAAGGTGTTTCTTTTTATGTATAAAGCCATGCATTTGTTTGCTATCGAACTTGACGTCAGGTAGACACAGTTTTCATGCTTTGTTTACAAATTCTTCATGTTGACACAGTATCAAATCAGCTTAAGATATGATGCAATGAAATGACATTGTACAACTCCAAGTAAGTTAATATGATATGGCAGAATGTTTTAGGCATTTATTTCACTTCCAGTAACCACAATTAATTTGGACAATGGAGAATCCAGCTTGAAATTCAGAGATAGAAACCTGACAAAACTGCCAATGACCTATATTTAATTCAGTGATATACCCTAAATATAGACCTCTATGATAAAATCATGAATGGTGTGGAGAAAGTGAATAAGAAAGTGTTATTTACCTTTTCACATAAGTCAAGAACCTGGGGTCTCCCAATGAAACTAACAGGCAGCAAGTTTAAAACAAATATAAGGAAGTACTTCTTTGAACAGTGCACAGTCAGTCTGTGAAACTAGTTGCCAGGGGATGTTGGGAAGGCCAAAAATATAACTGGGTTAAAAAAAGATAAGTTCATGGAGGATAGGTCCATCAATGGCTATTAGCCAATATGATCAGGGACGCAACCCAATGGACAACAGGGAATGGATCATTCAATAAATGCTCTGTTCTGCTTATTCCCTCTGAAGCACCTGGCACCAACTATTGTCAGAAGACAGAATCCTTGGCGAGATAGACTATTGGTCTGACGCAGTATGGCTTTCTTATGTTCTTATGTCTTTAAATTGCAGGCAATCTCTAATTGTTCTTGATAAAAAAAATTGGAAGTTTTTTTTTTAGGGTGCTTGGCAAGAAAAGTTGCTAAATCCAATTAGTACGTGTAGTATCCTTTGAGTTTCTTTCAGCTATAACCACTAAATCTATTGGGGACTAAATTAAAGCAGAATGCCTCTGTCCATCACTTACTGTTGTCAGAAGGTTAGGTACAGTATATAGAATGAAATTATTTTGTTACTTCAAGAGGTGATTTGTCTTCGTTCTCTACTATTGGTGGTTTATTTTATGTTCTAAATGTATCTTCAGATGGGTGTCTCTGTTACAAGGAAAATAAATTTTGCACTGAATAAACCTTTATCAATATTTAGAAAGATGTCACAGCACTGTTGTACATTTACCTAGGAGGCTTATTCCCTTCTAGATGAGATAAAATATCTGTCCCACCCTCATGTTTAGTTGGAAAAGGGAAAGCAGCAGACAATCCACTTCTAGCACTTTTTGAAAATATTATTAACTTAAGAGGTGACTGAAAGAGGATGAAAGCATCTTGTGCTGACAAATGATTTCAAAGGTGAGATCCATCAGACTACTTGTCTCAGGATCATTACAGTTATCGGGTTTCCTCCCATGAGAGCTATTTGTGCAATGTGTAAATGGAAAATCACCAGAATTATCTGTATGGTGCTCTGGTCCAGAACAGCCAAACAAGCAGTTTGGTCCTGCTGCTCATTAAGTATGGGCAAAGCCAGACAAGGTGAGAAGGCAAACCTTCTTATCACAAAGCTGATTGAAAAATGCCCAGTTGTGGAATTTTGACCACGTGTTGGAAAAAAGAACCCCCCCACCAATTTTTGTGAAAATGTTGTTTCATTTTTCAACCAATTATATCTTACTACAATGAACCTATGTTATTCAGACAGCAGGTACAATTATGAGACAAATAGCATGCTCAAACACCTGCCCAACTGGGACCACAATCTTGACTTTCAGCCTCAGGAACACAGATATCTGCCACATCAGCTAAAAGACAGTATCCTTTCTTGCCAGCAGTAGTTAGTAAGGCCTTTAACCTCACTGTAGGTCTACATTTCTCTAAGGGCTTGTCTACACAGAAAGTTAATGTGTGGCAAACCAGGAAGGTACAGTGCGCCAATCTGCCACACACTAACTGGGCATGTGGCAGACTAAAAGTTCTGTAGGTTTCAGAGTAGCAGCCGTGTTAGTCTGTATCCACAAAAAGAAAAGAAGGACTTGTGGCACCTTAGAGACTAACAAATTTATTTGAGCATAAGCTTTCATGAGCTACAGTAGTGATGAAGTGAGCTGTAGCTCACGAAAGCTTATGCTCAAATAAATTTGTTAGTCTTTAAGGTGCCACAAGTCCTCCTTTTTTAAAAAGTTCTGTAGTGAGCTTTGATGTTGTCTCTGTATAGATAAGCTCTTACTCTCTCACATATCCACACAGATAGCACACCACATACATACTCAGCGCTTGTCTTCAGTGCAACAGTTAGCTCGAGTTACTCCTCTCAGACTAGCTTAGTTTGACTGGAGTAACTAGCTTGGTTTGAGTGAGAATGGTCACACTGCAAACAACCCTAAAATTACAGTGATTAGATTAGCAGCATTGAGTTACTGGATTAGCAGTTGGTGGGTTGTGCTAATGCAAGCTTGTAGCCTATAGCTGTATCCCTGTTACATTACTAGCTTGAGCATCGGCAGCACCTGAGCTGCATCCCATGACCCTGGACAGGCCAGCTAGCTCGAGTTTAAAGGACCACGCAACCTGTGCTAGAGAGTTTTGTGTGTGTATGGGAGTTGGGTTAGGGGCAAGAGTCAAGCTGTACCTTGAGTCAACATAGCAGTGAAGACTAACCCTTAGACAAAGCATGGCTTGAGCATCTGAGCTTCAAGGGAATTCAAATCCAGCAGTCAGATACCAATCTGTATTGAATCCACTATGCACTATAGAAGAAGAAGGGGAAAAAAATCCAGGAGAGGGCTAATGTGGAAGAAAATTCTGTGAGTTTCCTCCACATTGTCCTCTAGGAAAAGGGTTTCCTCCCACAGAATTCTGCCCTAAATACAGTGGGTCTTCAAGAGCCTCCTGAGGCCTTGCTCTGAAACCCAGGCACTGACACTTCCTGGCAGTGCAGCTCCAATGCAGTCCTGGCCGTGGGGTCTCCTCAGGCCACAGTTGTCCAGGAGCCAGTTTTGGTTCCTTCCACCACTGCAATACATTCCTGGTCAAAAGAAAAGGAGTACTTGTGTCACCTTAGAGACTAACCAATTTATTTGAGCATAAGCTTTCGTGAGCTACAGCTCACTTCATCAGATGCATACTGTGGAAAATACAGAAGATGTTCTTATACATACAAACCATGAAAAAATGGGTGTTTACCACTACAAAAGGTTTTCTCTCCCCCCACCCCACTCTCCTGCTGGTAATAGCTTATCTAAAGTGATCACTCTCCTTACAATGTCTATGATAAATAAATTGGTTAGTCTCTAAGGTGCCACAAGTACTCCTTTTCTTTTTGCGAATACAGACTAACACGGCTGTTACTCTGAAACCTGTACCAACAGGAGAGTGGGTTTGTGGGGGGGGGGGGGGGGGGGGGAGAAAACCTGGATTTGTGCTGGAAATGGCCCAACTTGATTATCATACACATTGTAAGGAGAGTGATCACTTTAGATAAGCTATTACCAGCAGGAGAGTGGGGTGGGGGGAGAGAAAATCTTTTGTAGTGGTAAACACCCATTTTTTCATGGTTTGTATGTATAAGAACATCTTCTGTATTTTCCACAGTATGCATCCAATGAAGTGAGCTGTAGCTCACGAAAGCTTATGCTCAAATAAATTGGTTAGTCTCTAAGGTGCCACAAGTCCTCCTTTTCTTTTTGCGAATACAGACTAACACGGCTGTTACTCTGATTCCTGGTCAGTTTATCTATTATCTCCTTAGTTTTATAAACTATGGGCCAATTTCAGGCTTGGTGTAAGCAGGTGTAACTCTTCATTCCATTCTCCTCTTTCCTTCCCACTCCTTACCTCTGCATCAATGTCAGACTTAATAAAGTCTATATCTCCCTTGACCCCAGAATGGACACTGCTCATACTATGAGATACACTAAATGCTGACTGCAAATGTTTTTTGACATATCTACATAATAACTTCCATCAATGGGCCATCAGCTTGGACAAAACCTGCAACAGCAGAAGCAGAGTCTTTTACCATGTGAGCTACAAGAACATTACAATTGGCTGGTATTGGCTGTTATGCTCTGTGTGGGTTAGCCACTAAAGGGGGACTTAGCTAGCATGTTATATCTGCATACCAGTCTCCTGACTCCATGCTGGTAGCTCGGGGGTGATTTAAAGGGCCTGGGGCTCCCAGTCACCACTACCACAGCTGGAGCCCTGGGCCCTTTAAATCAAGATTTAAAGGGCCCGGGGACTAAAGGCCCTGCCCATTCCGGTTGAGGCCACGCCCCCTGCTCAGGACTCTGGCGTACTGGTAAGTCCTTTAACTTACTTTCACCTCTGCCCAAGCCCCTTCACCCCCTTTCCTGGGGAGGCTTGAGATTAAGCAAGGTGAGCACAGACCAGCCCCTTGGGTTTTTAGGACACTAAAAACCAATCAGGTTCTTAAAAGCAGAACTTTATTATAAAGAAAAAGTAAAAGAAGCACCTCTGTAAAATCAGGATGGAAGGTAATTTTACAGGGTAATCAGATTCAATACACAGAGGGTTCCCCTCTAAGCAAAAACTTAAATTTACAAAAAAAAACAACAAAAAACCAGGAATAAACCTCCCTCTTAGCCTAGGGAAAAGTCACAAGCTAAAACAAAAGATACTCTAACACCTTTCCTTGCTATTACTTACTATTTCTGTAATTTTAGATGTGTCATTCAGTAGGAGCTGGATTACTTGCTTGGTCTCTCTTTTTGTCTCCGGAGAGAACCCACAGAAACACAAAACAAAAACCTTCCCCCACAGATTTGAAAGTATCTTCTCCCCTTATTGGTCCTTTTGGTCAGGTGCCAGCTAGGTTATCTGAGCTTCTTAACGCTTTACAGGTAAAGGAGGGATTTTATGCTACCCTTAGCTGTATACTTATGACAAGGATAAAATAGAAACCAGAAGCAAAGTGGAATCAAATCTTTTTTAAAGTTCCGAAAAGGTAGCTCAGTGGTTTTCCCCAACTTTTCAATGCCTCTGAATTTCTGTGTTTCTTGTATGAATCACTATTACCTTTTCTTTCACCCTGTTTGTTCAAGTCACTTGTTGCTTCCATCTTATGGTAGATTGTGAGCTCTTTACGTGTACAGTGCCTGGAATAATTGGGCCCTGACCCAAGACCAAGGCCTCTAGGTGCTAGCATAATATGAATAAATAATAAAAATAATAAATTAATGTGGCAGGAGTGGAAATAGATAAGGATAAATTAAGCCCCAAAAAAGCTGTTTTCAGAGTTGTTCAGCACAAAATGAATGAGAAAGCCTTGAAAGGCCTCTTGGGAAAGCCTACACTCACAAGATTTTCAAGCCCAAAAGGTTCAGATACATATTTTAACTTTGGGATAATTAACAGAACTGTTAAACCTTTGTATGAGACAGAGCTTTCTCAAGGGCTGGCCTGAGACTAAGGAATGAACTCCTTCAGGACCTAAGAACCATCACAAACCTTCTGCTCCAAATGCAAAGCGCATTTCTTTGATCTTTTTCTCTTACATAAACATATACCTACATGTCCAAAATAAACACTGCATACACTTATTCCTCCTTGGTAGCGGATGAGAGAATAAACAAATGACAGATGCATAGTCACATTCATTGCTTAATACACTACTGGGAGGCGCTCAGATACTGCAGTGATGACTGTGGCATAAAAAGCTACATAGAATACAATAAATGAGTCTGCCTGTCAAGAGAATGGTGGAAGAACATTAAAAGAACAATATTTAAGCATTCACACTTTAAAAGAAATAATGTTTGATGTAGCCTGAGGAAAGGTTGTATCATCATACACACACACACTGCAAATTGCATTTCAAAATATAAAGTGTGATGGGATGAAGCTGTTATAGAGCCAGGAGCAAGAGAAAGAGAGCTAATTGGCTGGATGGACTGTCAGTCACCCAAAGAGACAGGGAAAGAACTTCCCTTATGTGCAAAGGGTTCTGGGTAAGAAAGCCCTCTATAAAACTCCCAGGGGCCCAAGTAGGAATCACAGTTGTAGGAGGAAGGGGGAATCGTGGGAGTTATATTATGAAAGTATGTGTTGTTTTTATTTTAGCTATCTTTAAACATTTCTCTCAACTGAGTTGTGCGTGCTGGGGCAAGTTTTCTGCTGCATTCTGCCAAATAGATTGCTTTGTTTCCTTCTTCTGCAGATAAGCATTTCTAAGTCCTCTGCTGATGGTGAATACCCTGCAAAGAGGTGATACTGTTTGTGGGCTGGGAAAAAGCAGGTTTAGAGAAAGCAGTAGTAGGAGTTTCAGAACTGGCTGTTTTAAGCCTGTAAATAGGATCGTTGTGAGTCTGTTTTGGCCTGTGTGTGCTTCAAAAACATCTTGTGGCAGAGTGTTGGCTTTTTGGATTAAAAAAAGTTATTTGTTTATTTACAAATAGATTTGTAAGAATGAAATCTTTCTCTTAACTTGAAAAGACAGCCTCAGAACTTATCCCATGATGGTCCAGGTTAGACTACTGCAGCATCTTTTGTAGAAAGATTTTATAACCTTCTGACTCCCCTAATATTTTATAGCACTGGAAAACAATTAATAAGGTCTGTTTTGTGCAAGTAGTTTCCATCCCTTTCTGCTTCCATACAGGGGCCAGGCATTATTTTGGTGGGGAGGGGACTCAGAGTGAAGAATACATGAAGGAGTGCCCACATAACTCTGGCCTTCCGAAAGGGGGTGGAGATTTGGCCAGGTGCTTATTCAGTCATTGTCTTGCAGAGAGCTGATCAAAGGGGTTCTGTTTTCGGGATACTCAATGTGCACATCACAGCAATACAAGTTATGTGTAGTGCCCTGAGTGCTATCCATCTTCCCTACAGCTACCCAGGAGACCTCTGCACTATCTTCAGGGCAGAGGGAGGCCTTCATGTTTGCTGGACTTCATGGGTAATTCCAGGACCCAAAACTTGCCTGTTTTGCTCATATATGGTTAAAAATGAAGGAACTGATTTTCTCCTATCTAGTCAATCCAAATATTGTAAATTTGAAAGTTAGACTCAAAGCATTATCCCATGGGATTTGGGTTAGAAATGACGGAAGTAAGGAGAGAAGCAAAGTTCCTGTGTCTAGGATGGGAATACAGTAACAGAATCAGGACCTATGTGGTGAACTCTGAATTGCCAATTCTTATGACAGTCATAAAAACAAACCCAATATTTGCTGCTTTGCTTATACCCCAGTTCTTGAACTTCAGTAATTACATGGGAACTTCAGCTTTTCTTTATATAAAAATGCTTCTGCTCCTCTTGACTGCAGAGAATAGCTTGAAAGCTTGACTGAAGTGTACTCTAAATGCTCAAACCAGGTTAAAAATAAAAAAACCTAACATTTTATTTATTTATTTATTTTTTGGGGGGAAGACTAACTCATGACTTCTGAATGTTCAGGATTTGCAATACTGCTGATCATCTATTTTCTTACATTACCCTACCTCTATCTGAGCATACTTTGGAGCCAAAAATCTTGGAGAATCCTCCATCCTCACTGACACCATCCAGAATTGTATCCAAATGCAAGAGGTTGTAAACAAATTTATATTCTATTTACCTAATGGTTTAGTTATTAGGAAATAACAAGGATAAGGTAAAAAGCTCCAAGTGTGGGTGGCTAAAATTGGACTTCTCACTCTTATTATAATTTATTTTGAAATTAAACTAATAGAATACTAGAACTTGGCCCCATGTCTCTCAGAAAAACAATAATAGTATCACTAAGTGACACATCTTGACGGACTTCAAAGGTCACTTAAAACTATTAAGACAGTTTTGTAAATGCTTATGCATGACATATATTGTCTGCTCCTCTGATATGATTAGTGGCTTCTGGCATCTCTTGCAAGTTAACTCCATACCTCATCAGAACCAAGAGATTGAAGACAGCCTGGCAGGATTTCTTAACAATGGTGGAGGTGGGGGGAGAATCAGTGTTGTGTACTGCCACAGGGAAAGTGTGGGACAACTTTAAAAGGCACAAAAAGTGACTTCTGTGCCAACAACCAGCAGTGCTTAGATACTTGATGCTTAGATACTATGGTGATAATTATACAAAGAACACCCGAACTGCAGTATATAGGGAACTGACTCTGTTACCTTACTCATATGGAGCAGTGCCTTTCAGTTCACTATAGTACTCACTGAAGGCTGGTTCCTCTATATCAGAGATCCATAGTAGAGCTGAATTCTGTTAGCCCTCATCCCGATAAAGAGGAATTGATCACAGAACTAAAAGCTAATGTGGCTGCTTAGGCGCAAGTGATCATGAGTTGTTTACTTTTGTTACCTGCCAAAAGTCTCAACCCGTAGTACGTGGCCCTTATAAAGCACCAAGTATTACTTTGCAAAGATGAAAAATTATCTGGGGTAAAGAATTTATTCACAAATGTGAGTGATAAACAGTTCCCAATTAAGAACCTAGATACCCAAATCCATGCAGTTCTATTGCCTGTGTTTAGGAGGTCAGACTAGTTGATCCCAGCAGTCCCTTCTGACCTTAATATCTACAAATGCAGTGAAGTCAGTGGGAATTTTTGGATTGACTTCAATGGCTTTTGGGTCAGCCCCAGAATAAGGTATTTCTGAAAGTAAGGATGCCAGAATTGGGTTTATGTGATCAGTCCGTGGCTTGACCACATGCAGTTCTAATGGAGAATGCCAAACTTAAAGTCTGTCTTTGCAATGGGATAGAACAGCCACACTCCTGTCATGAGAAATAATAAAATTTACAGGCAAGTGCTACTTCAGTCAAAACTCTCTAGGTGTCAGTACTTAAATGTGATGGATGCTGCCCCTTGTTTACTGCTAACCTCTCCCCATTTTCTGTATCTCTCCTGTTTGTTTCCCCTCATGGAAATAGGGCTAACTATTTATTAAAACCAAATCTCCCATCATGGCCTGCAGCCCTCCCCCCCCACCTCTCTAATCTAATCTCCAATCTGTTTGCAATATGATTGTGGCTGCATGTGTATTTACTACAACTCTCCAGTTCTGGTGTCATTAACAACTTGGCCATCCTTTAACACCTGTCATGAAGGAGCCACTCAGGGTGCAGAGAAGAGCTTGTTTATATAGCCGGTCAACCTATGGTATGGAAAATGTTGATAAAGATTTCAGTGAAAAATTCCCATTCAAACTCCATGATTTTTTTTGGCAACTGAAAACCAAAAATTAATTCAACTGCTGTAAACCAGAACACTCTTATCTGAAAACTGTTGGGGAGGAGGGGGTACAGGGGACTGTCTGAATTTTTGGTTTTCATGTCTTTTTTTCCCCCCCTAATACAATTTTAAATGCTTTCTAGGAAAGTGTACACTCTCTGTGGGAAAACTTTCATTTTGTCAAAACCCCAGTTTTCTAAAGCGTCAACAAAATTTCTCACTGACCATGCTTTTTAATTTAGACAATTCAAAAAGCTGTCCAGAACTCCCTATACAAGCCTTGAATTGGTCTGTCCCTTTCATACCAGAAAGTATGTGTTCTAAAGCCTCAGTCCCATCTCACTATTGTGATCTGAACAGCTCTGCCTACTATCTGGAAGAGATCCACATATTACAAGAGAGGTCTACAGATTTTAGAGCAGGGGCGGGCAAACTTTTTGGTGTAAGGGCCACAGTGGGTTTCCAAAATTGTATGGAGGGCCAGTTAGGAGAGGCTGTATCTCCCCAAACAGCCAGGCGTGGCCCATTCCCCCGCCTCCTATCTGACCCCCCCTGCTTCTCACCCCCTGACAGCTCCCCCAGGACTCCTGCCCCATTCACCACCCCCCTGTCCCCTCACCACCCCTGGACCCACCCCCCCGAGGCTGCGGGGGCGGGGAAACAGCAGGGGATGGGCCAGGGACTAGTCTGCCGGGCCAGGAGCTCAGGAGCCGGGCAGGAGAGTCCCGCGGGCCGGATATGGCACGTGGGCCGTAGTTTGCCCACCTCTGCTTTAGAGCCACTGCTCTGCAGTGTGTGACTAGGCACAATTAATCAAAAATTACCAGTGCATCCATTTTCTAAAGATCGTTAATATAATTTCAGTAGCACCAGCAAACAGTTCCAAAGCAGAAGTTTCATGTTCAACAGAGGGAGCTATCTAGCTTCAAAAGAATCTCTCCCTGGTAAAGCCAGTCTCTAGTACTTGTCAAATACATTAGTGCTATAGCTTTCTGGTTGCTTGTCTCTACTTGTGTGTTGCATGATGCTCTATTTAAGCTCTGTATTGAGTAATTTAATAAACGTTTAGATGTAACAACTGCTGTTGGTTGCTCCCTATTGTTAGGTTATTCTTTTGTAGTGTACAGTTAGGGTGGTGGGGAGATGCACTGCCCCCAGGATAGCACTAGGAGTCATTGTGCCTCAGTTATTCACTGTTTAACAGTACTCCCCAATTGCATGGTGATGGGAGTAATTCTCTATACCCATTTAAAGAGCGTAGCTCAGTTCCCTCATACAGCCAGCCAGCTACTTTGGGTGGTATCCTTGATCCACCTACCCTTCCCTGGCCTGGCAACTCCATGACTAAACATCTGAAGTGAAGCCTCTGTTCCCTGTAAACAATTGTCTGCAATGATGATCTGCCCTTTTGTGGACTATACAAAGGAGGTGGAGATCCCCTCCCTCCTATTCTTCTGTGCAGCTGCATAAGAGCAGGCAACAGTGGAGCCCCTATTTAGAATGTTGTGACAGATGTGAGATCGTGGTGCCTTCTTCAATACTGATGCTGCAGGCAAGAAATGATTCAGCCTTCTGTGTACGTGTCACTAGAGGAGATGGTTAATTGTCACACTGGGACTTCTTTGGAAAGTTTCAAGGAGTAACTTCAGGACCTAGACTTTTAACGGTGGCCACTCCGAGGTACCCCAAATTAGAGGCCACTTTAGAAATGTGGGTTCTAATAGCTCTGGCCACATCCTAATATCCATGAAGCAGTTTCATCCATGATACTTAACATGCTGAATTGCTTTGATACAAGTGTAATGCTGTTTTCCTAATATGTCTCAAATTATTGCCAACACCTTTCTTCTTTTTCCTTCAGAGGGCATATTCTCTAACATACATATGGAATCAGAGACCACTTCATTTCCAGTATAACTCAATTGAAAGGAAACATCTAGGATGAATCTGGCCCTTGGAATCACAGGTGTTAGACTGGATGACCTAATAGGTATTTCATGTTTATCTCCCTTTTAGTGCAGAATTATTCTCTATGGTACATTTTTCTAATGTTTTGTCTGGTTAATGTTCAAATGTTCCAAGTGATAGGTCTCTTTTTTTTTTTGGCTTCTTGGAACACTTCCTGATATTCAGCCTAAATATTCCATTAATTTCATGTTTGCTTAGTTATATTCCTTTGTACCATTTTACATAATTATCTTCAATTCTTGCTATTTACCCCCATCAAATATATGTAAATAGTTATTATGTCCCCTTTTAGTTATTTCTCAGCTAAGTCAATCCCACTGGTATCCTAATGGCAAATTAGAAGTTCAAAGAATTTATATTGCTACTATCTATCTAGTAATAGGATTCTCAGAATTGGTGGAATATGAGGTGTAGTTGCACCAGACTAGTACAGAGGGACCAATATCTCTCTTTTCTGTGACCAGGTTTCTCTGCATAGAAACTACAACAGTTCATTTGCCTTTTCTGCTGTCCACACCACATAGCAAACTAGACATTAGTTTGCAGTCCAGTATCACCCATTAGCCCTCTTTCAAGATGGCTGTTTCCAGGTTTCTCTTCTATTGAAGACCTGTGGATTTTTTTGGTTCACTTGTCCCTAGCTATACTCGCCTGCTTTTTCCAAATCTGACAAAACTGAGTTTGCAAACCCTCTTATTCAGTCTGAAGTGATCTGTAGCTGAAGGTTAGTGAATGGATTGGAGCACTTTATAAAGTATTTCACACTGAAAACAAACAGGAAGAAAAATAAAAAGGGAAACTCATCTTCAAAGTTTCACCTGTACCATTGGGTACCCCACTCATGTCACTGTGTGCACCATGGTAAACAAGTCATCGCATATGAGTGATGGGTGAGAGAGAATAGATGTCTCACCTCTGCAATTCTGTTCCACATCTGCAAAGTGGGGACAATCCTAGAAATGTAGGACTGGAAGGGACCTCAAGTGGTCATTGAGTCCTTTTCCCCCATGCTGAGGTTGGATTAAATATACCTAAACCTTCCGTTCTTCACCCCTTTGACTATTTAGACTGTAAATTCTTTGGGTCAGGGACTGTCTTACTATGGGTTGGTTCAGCGTTTAGCACAGTGGGGCACACCTCTCCACTGAGGCCTTCTTGCAGGACTCATATATAACCACTGTAATAGGAAGAAGAATGAAACATTTAAACTTGAGATGAATCTTGTAAGTTAAGAAGCCAAATATTCAATTTCTCAACAGGCTAGCTGCAAATGGAAATAAACACTTTGCTGAAAAAGAACCAGCTGAGAAGCTTTGTTGTAGTAAAAGATTGTGGAGCTTGTTTTGAATTACTTTGTGCACATTAAGTACTTTACAAGTTATCTCACTATGTAAAGAATCCTACCATAAGGGAAAGGAGTACTTGTGGCACCTTAGAGACTAACAAATTTATTTGAACATAAGCTTTCGTGAGCTACAGCTCACTTCATCGGATGCATTCAGTGGAAAATAGAGTGGGGAGATTTATATACACAGAGAACATAAAACAATGGGTGTTACCATACACACTGTAAGGAGAGTGATCAGGTAAGGTGAGCTATTACCAGCAGGAGAGCGGGGTGGGGAGGAAATGGACCTTTTGTAGTGATAATCAAGGTGGGCCATTTCCAGCAGTTGACAAGACGTCTGAGGAACAGTTGGGTGGCGGGGGGGACGCAGAATAAACATGGGGAAATAGTTTTACTTTGTGTAATGACCCATCCACTCCCAGTCTTTATTCAAGCCTAAATTAATTGTATCCAGTTTGCAAATTAATTCCAATTCAGCAGTCTCTCGTTGGAGTCTGGTTCTGAAGTTTTTTTATTGAAGAATTGCCACTTTTAGGCCTGTAATCGAGTGACCAAAGATATTGAAGTATTCTCCGACTGGTCTTTGAATGTTATCATTCTTGACGTCTGATTTGTGTCCATTTATTCTTTTACGTAGAGACTGTCCAGTTTGACCAATGTACATGGCAGAGGGGCATTGCTGGCACATGATGGCATATATCACATTGGGAGATGTGCAGGTGAACGAGCCTCTGATAGTGTGGCTGATGTGATTAGCCCCTATGATGGTGTCCCCTGAATAGATATGTGGACACAGTTGGCAACGGGTTTTGTTGCAAGGATAGGTTCCTGAGTTAGTGGTTCTGTTGTGTGGTGTGTGGTTGCTGGTGAGTATTTGCTTCAGGTTGGGGGGCTGTCTGTAAGCAAGGACTGGCCTGTCTCCCAAGATCTGTGAGAGTGATGGGTTGTCCTTCAGGATAGATTGTAGATCCTTGATGAGACTCCAATGAGAGACTGCTGAATTGGAATTAATTTACCCACTGTTTCATGTTCTGTGTGTATATAAATCTCACCACTGTATTTTCCACTGAATGCATCCGATGAAGTGAGCTGTAGCTCATGAAAGCTTATGCTCAAAATAAATTTGTTAGTCTCTAAGGTGCCACAAGTACTCCTTTTCTTTTTGCGGATACAGTGTGAAACCTACTCTGAAACCTATCCTAAGGGACAGATTGGAGATCCTTTTGACAGTTATAGTGGTTTTGTTTTTTTTGTTTTTTGTTGTTTTTTTTAAATCAGGCAAGCCCAGATTACTGGAGAGGAACATAGCAATATCTGAGACAGTGCTCCTGAGTCAATAGAGGTGTGTTGTTATAACAATGCCAACACATTCACAAAGTGTTCAAATGATCTTCACTGATGGAATATTGATCTTGGTCCTCTCCGTTGCAATGGAATTCTGGAATGAGTGGCTATAAAACAAGCTTGTGTTTAGTTCTATAGGATAGTATTCTACCCTCTAATTTCTTTTTACATGAAACTTACTCCAGGAGACCTTAGAAAACAGCCTTTTCTCTTCTAAAAAGCTGAGCTTGTTTATGAAACCACTCACAGATACAAACAAATGATATAAGACGAAATAAGACTGCAACACCAAAGGAAACGAAGGTAGGAGGCGGTGATGTGAACTTTTTAATAGACAATTATATGGATATTTGTATTACAGCAAAGAACACAATGATCGTTGTAGGAGTTTTCAGTCTTTAAAGGCTTACATTCAATTTCCCCAGTTGATCCAATCCCGACAAATAAAGTCATTTTAGGCTGAAATGTGCAAAGCTGCTTGAATATTTGGATTCCTTAATTTTAATGGGAACTGAGAGAAAATCTTCTGCTGGTGTAAAATATAGCTCCATTGAAGGCAATAGGGCTATGACAATTTACACAAACTTAGGATAAGCCCCTGAGTGTCCTAATCTCCTAGGTGGCTTAAACTAAGTCAAGTCAGCATGCTCTTTATTCCCAGAATGAGGAGAGCCATGCTTTATGCTAGTGTAGAATAATGGAGGCTGCATACAGAAGTATGAATTTGTCTTTGAACTTGCAGCCTGGGTATCCTTAGTGTTGTCAATATAGGGTTGTGTTTTTAGGCTTTTGAGGCATGATATTGGCCTGAACTTGAGAGCTTTTGACCCCTTTTTCTTCCCTCACCCTAGATGGAATTCTTTTTCCCTATTTCAGATCATTACATGCATTTCTTTTCCTTTGGAGAGAGGGGTTTGAAATGGATGGCAGTAGCAGTGGATTATAGCTCCACAATCAGAGGGGAGCACTTCTGGGGGTCATGAAATCCTCCTTCTCACAATACAATAGATGGTCAACCTCTGACCCCTTATATAGGGCCTTCCTTATTATATTTCACTATATTCATATCTGGCCTTATTTAGGGACTATAGTCTCAAGTCCATTCCAGACTCTGGTCTCCTGCATGGTAGTGCACTGTGGGGTACATGCTGTTACCAGTTGTGTGAAACAGTGTATGAAATGTGATGGTAGGATACCCAAGCCTACAAGTTCAAAGAAAAGGAGTACTTGTGGCACCTTAGAGACTAACAAATTTATTTGAGCAGTGAATGCATCCGATGAAGTGAGCTGTAGCTCACGAAAGCTTATGCTCAAATAAATTTGTTAGTTTCTAAGGTGCCACAGGTACTCCTTTTTCTTTTTGTGGATACAGAGTAACACGGCTGCTACTCTGAAACAAGTTCAAAGACAACTTCATACTTCTGTATGCAGCCTCCATTATTCTACACTAGTGTAAAGCATGGCTCTCCTCATTCTGGGAATGAAGAGCATGCTGACTTGACTTAGTTGATCTAGTGCCAGTAGATCAGTGTAGACAATGATAAATGGTCATATAAGTCACAGTTGTATAATTAGGTATGTACTGTATGAGAGAAGTTGGATGGAAAACATCCATGAAATCATCCTGTGCTGTGGGCTGTGTGACCAGTACCAGGAACCAAAGTTCATAGTCTTCCAAGGACTGCTGGTGTCACCCCATTCTTATGGGAGATGTGAAGCCACTCCACCAAAGAAGGAGTTTTAGGAGGAATCCATGGTAGCATGCTTCCCCTGTGCCAGCTGCCACATATGCTAGTTGGCATGGAGGTTGGAGGGCCACAGCTACACCTCGTCCCTACCCCCTTTGGGATGGCTTGCACAACCACTATTAGCAGGAGGGCCATTTTCCAGCATTCTCTTGGGATTGTCCAAGCTCTTTGAAGTAGGGAGGGGAAACACACCTTGGGCACTCCCCTCACATCGCACAATCTGGCCCTGTGTAGCAGGGTGGCTACCCCGCTCCTAAAATAGAAGGGGTTAAAAGCAGCCCTGGAGAGGCCTGTGGCTGGCTGATTGGGGAAGCAGCCACAGTTGGGCCACACCCCAGTCAGGCCCCAGCTGGCCTGTATAGAAAGGCTGTGAGCCAGAGGCCTAAGAAGTCTCTCTCCAAGCTGGGAGAGAGTAGGGCCTGGCTGCCTGCCTGACAGGGTACTGAGGGTGATGCAGTGCTGGGGAAGGAGCAGGCTGAGCGGGGCGCTCCAGGCTGGCAACTCCCCAGGCTGTAAGGCCTGGTCCAAGGCCCATAGAGGTACTGGGAGGCAGAGGAAGGCAACAGGTCCTAACCCCCTTGCCTATGATGAGTGGCCTTTACACTGCAATCTGCCCCAGGGAGTGGGGGCTTGGTGATGACTGGCAGTAGGCCAGATTGAGGCAAGGTGGGGATAGTGGGTTGGGGGTTCCCCAGGGAGACCCAGAGGCGGAGAGAAGGGGTACTGCCAGGGGGCAGAACCCCAGAGAAAGGGGCACTGGGGTCTGTGAGGGACGTGGGGGCCAAAACTGTGAGGATCACCGGCCTGCAGAGGGCGCTATAGGCTGGAAAAGAGCTAATTCCCAATGACCAGCAGGAGGCACCGCAGGGGTAAGTCTGCTCCTTTACACCCTGACTCATTTCCTGCTAAGGTCTTTCCAGTGAGAACGTGGATTATCACATGGGCTATCTTTTTAAAATTAAACAAGATACATGGGGGGAGGGGTACCCTGTCTTGTAACAGTGCAATGAAAGAGATAAACGAGGGAATATGCATGGAGCTCAACCACAATGACTGACTGAAATTAGTGCTGAGATGGTGCAGGGTGTGGTAAGGAGGGAAGAAATTGTGTGTATCAGACCTATCAGTATTTGTTCTTGTATCCTCTACACAGTCTCCCTTTTTCACTAGTGTATGCCTTTGTGATTCCCCTGTTACTGTCTGTGTATCATGGAAGCTAGTTCCTGGACTACAGGATTTCAGCAAATATGTTCCACTCAGTGAGTGTAGCATGGGCATTCTTTTGAACTAAACTTACTTCAGACAGATGGCATTCCTCTGGGATCCCATGGCTTTGTCTTTCTCCTTCTGGCATCTCAAGTTTCCTCCCGTAGCACAATCCTTCCTCCACAATGTACATCATGGATTGGATCTTACATAGGAAATCCTTCTACTATTTTGCCCATCAATGTAGTGTTATCCTGCCGATATTTGACTAAGGGCCTCTCATAAATAGGCCTGTATCAAGGGTGCAGATATCAGTGAGGGATGGAGGAAACTTTCTTTATATAGTTAAACAGTGAAAAATCAGGAGAATCTTCCATAAGGACTCAGATTCCTGTGATATTGGACAGATGCATTTTCTTTTGTGGCTTACACACTGTTCCAGTAATACTATTCATTCTCCTCAATACAGTTTCCTTTTGTGAAAAGAACTTGTCACTTTGAATCACTGATTCGTGACAGATTACATAAAACAAGACCTTATGTTAACAGCAGTTGCATAAGAAAGACGAATGTTTGTCCACACTACAGGAACGTTAGTGAAATGTTCTTACATTGCTGCCTCTAAAAGATGCTTTTTCTCCCCCCACTGGGGACTAGTGCTTATGTTCCAACTTTAGTTCCATGTCCCCGTTAATGAGGCTCAGATCTGCTAGAATGCCAGTGCTGTACGATGAGGGTGAAAACCTGATCCCATTTAAGTCAATAGTAAAATGCCCGTTGATTTCAATATGGGCAGGATTTTACCCTTAGACTTCAGGCTTTGTTTCCTATACCACCCTTGGCCTGCCTTATTCCCAACCCTTCTGTATAACCCTTCAAACTACTCCTAACATTTTATGAATTTCAACTGACGTAATCCCTGTTATCCTGTAGCACCAAGATTACGGTAGTTCATTAAAATGACAATTGCAAGTCCAAACGCTTTAAGAAAAACTATTGTTATGGGGAGGAAAAAAACAAATAGGATGCCTCCTCAGATCAAGCAGAAATTAGGGATACCAAGAAGGACATAAAGTGCAGTTCTCAGATAACTGGTACTAAAAATCCCTCTGTCACACTTTAAAACTCAGGCACTCATTTTATCTCTGGCCTATGGGAATACTTCATTTCTTTCCCTGTTCTACAATGAAAACCCATTTCAGTTTAACAAGAGAAATCCTCAAGCTTCATTAAAAATGCATGATCATTCTCCTGGGTCCCAGTCATGGACATCAGTAGAAAAGTTCAAAGATTTCTTAGTACCATTTGTATCCTTTACTTCACCTGAGGAACAGCAAACTAACTTTAACCACGACTTTATTTTTCCATTTGAATCTTTACATTTCAGTATAGAGATTGTAACTGACAAGTCTCAGTACCATCATTACCTTCAGCAGCACCTGAGATCCAAACATCTTAGGGGTTTCATTGCTTGACTAGCCTCTTATTTGTCCAACTTGCATAAAGCCTCCCATTGGCACCATTTGTAATGTTCAAAGACATCAAAATGGCCTCTCTCTGTCTTAGTGAATCCTTTTGTTTCCAACATATAGCACACATACATAAGAAAGTGGTGACTTATTCATGCTAGAAACTAAATCTATAGCGTGGCTTATAGGCTGACAATACCAAGCTGTAAAAGCAACAAGATGATCTCAAGCAGGGGTCTCAAACTCAAATGACCACGAGGGCCACAGGAGTACTAGTGCATTGGCCCGAGGGCCACATCACTGACACTCCACCCTTGCTGCCCCTGCCCTGCCCCCATTTCAACCCCTTCCCCAAAGTCCCAACCCTGCCCCCCTCTTTGCCCCCAGGGGGAGCAGGAGGGGTGCGGGATGTGGCAGGGGCTCAGGGCAGGGAGTTGGGGTGTGGAGTGCAGGAGGGGTGAGGGGTATCTCGGGGTGCAGGGTGCAGCAGGGGGCTCAGGGCAGGCAGGGAGGTGGGGTGCAGGGGGCTCTGAGTAGGAGGTTGGGGTGCAGGGTGTGGCAGGGGGCTCAGGGCAGGGAGTTGGGGTATGGGCTCCAGCCCAGCACCGCTTACCTAGAGTGGCTTTGGGATGGCAGCGGCGCGCACCGGGGCCAGGGCAGGCTCGCTGCCTGCCTGCCCTGGCCATGCACCGCTCTGCTCTGCTCCAGGAAGCAGTCGGAACCACATCCCGGGGGGGGGACACGACACACGGCTCCATGTGCTGCTCTTGCTGCTCCTCCAGATACCTTCCCCAAAGGTCCCATTGGCCATGGTTCCCTGTTCCTAGCCAATGGGAGCTGCCGGGGGCGGTGCCTGGAAGCAAGAGTAATGCACGGAGCCATCTGCCCCCGGGGCCGCAGGGGCATGGTTCCAGCCGCTTCCAGGAGCGGCACGGGGTTCGCAGTGCCACGGGGTAGGCAGAGGGGCGCGTGGGATGGGGGGGCGTAGGGAGCTTGGCAGGCCGCACAGAAGAACCCCGCGAGCCACGTGTTTGAGACCCCTGATCTAAAGTATTAGACCGGACAGAGCGGGAAGTATTTCTTTTTAAAGGTTTAGTGGTTTTAGAAATCTCTTCTGAAACTAATGTACACTTTTAGTGAATCACTGCAGTAGATCAAGTATAATACTAAAGAAATATTCATCTGTTACACAGGATTCCTTTATTTCTAAAACAGAAGGAATCCTCCGTACTTTTGTGACTGTCAACTTTATGCAAAGTAGGCTTTTGCAAATTCATTGAAAACTGATTGTGACCCATCGGTTGCCTTGATTTAAAGGGATAATGTTAAGCTTAGCCTCCGGACGTGGCCTTTCTTTTCTCATATTGTAGGGCTTAGTCCTACAATCCTTATTTGTGTGCAATTCCCATGAAAGTCAATGCGAGAGTTGTCTGTGTTGCACCAATAGCTTGCAGAATCCATATGAGCATGGGTATGTACCCCTATATGGTTTTCCCCTAAATAAAAGCACTTTCTTCTCCATCAAATAAACTCAGTAAGATAAGTTTGGCCCTTTGATGCTTATAACCAGCTTTCATTTAGCCAGATGAGAGCTTTCCACTTGTATTTGAAGGCAGAATTGGCTCAATGACAGCAATCCCAAGAGTAGTCATGAGCAGCTCTACAGTGACAGTATACCCTCTACTTCCTTCATTACAAATGATGCAGAAACAATCTTTCTTTCAGGCTTCCAAGAAGTTCTTACAATATTATTACTCTACATGTTAGTGAGAGTCAGTGACTTGCAGGATTAAGCCATAATCATTATAGGCAGAGAATTTGCTGTTTTCATAGCATCTGAGCTACCTTCCAGTGAGTGCTCAGATATCATTCCTAGCAACATATACACGTACAAGGAAGATTCACCAACATTCAAACCAATGGTAAAAAGATCTCGCTATCGTAGTAGCAAATATAACATGCTGGTGTCTTGCTGTGGAGTATAACAATGAGGAAACAGGGCTTAAAGGCTGGTATTACCAGGTGGTGCTGTTGAACACATGCTTCCTTACAGTGCAAGCACACTTTTAGTCTATTGGAGAAAGGCTGCTTGGGTTAAGCAAGGCTCTGGAGAGGATCTGTTAGAGGACCAGCTCTCTGTTTTGGTCTCTGATTAGAGTTAACTGTTGAGACAGAATTGTTCCCTGGTAACCAGGCACTGCTGTTGGGTGGAAATCATCCTGAATGCTGATTGACCATCTTGTTTCAGGACTGGCATATTTATGTGAATAAAACTTAAAGTATACCCAGACTTAATGTCACTGATTTCTCCTCCCTAAAAACCACCTAGCAAGGCCCCAGCTGCCTACCACTCAGCAAGGTGATACTGGTGTTAGAATATGATGAGGGTGACCAGATGTCCCTTTTTTTTTTTTAAGGGACAGTCCCATTTTTGGGGATTTTTTGTCTTATATGGCGCCTGTTACCCCCCCCCCCCACCCGTTTTTTCACAGTTGCGGTCTGGTAACCCTAAATATGACACTGGTGTAGGAAGAAAGGGGAAAATATTTGAATATATTTAGGCTTGGCCTTTCAAAGAAATCTAAGGACTGAGGTGATCAAAACCCTTTTGCATTTCCTTGGGATTTGGGTAACTTCCTTGGGCTCCTTTGAAAATTCCAGAGTTGATTAATAAGACAAAACCTACCAACTCCCACAGTTGTACACAGAGCTAAATATTTTGCTGAACGCTGCCGGGGCTAGCCCCTGTGTTGTGCTTATTTATGATCTGTCCTATTAAATACCATGGAACAAGGATTTTATAAAGTTCTAGTCCATTTCTATTGAGCAAAATCATGGCTCTCAGAGTAACAAAGCATTTTCTTACATTGTAATTACATGATGCTTCTCAGAACTCTTATTTCTGTAGTTAGCTCTTCTCAAGGTTCCTTCCCCACTCTGAACTCTAGCGTACAGATGTGGGGACCTGCATGAAAACCCCCTAAGCTTATTTTTACAAGCTTAGGTTAAAACTTCCCCAAGGTACAAACTATTTTACCTTTTGCCCCTGGACTTTATTGCTGGCACCACCAAGCATCTAACAAATATATAACAGGGAAAGAGCCCACTTGGAAATGTCTTTCCCCCCCCAAAATCCTCCCAAGCCCTACACCCCCTTTCCTAGGGAAGGCTTGATAAAAATCCTCACCAATTTGCATAAGTGAACACAGACCCAAACCCTTGGATCTTAAGAACAATGAAAAAGCAGTCAGGTTCTTAAAAGAAGAATTTTAACTGAGGAAAAGATAAAAGAATCACCTCTGTAAAATCAGGATGGTAAATACTTTACAGGGTAATCAGATTCAAAACATAGAGAATCCCTCTAGGCAAAACCTTAAGTTACACAAAGACAGGGATATCCATTCCATTCAGCACAACTTATTTTATCAGCCATTTAAACAAAACCGAATCTAATGCATAGCTAACTAGATTGCTTATTAGCCCTTTACAGGAGTTCTGACCTGCATTCCTGCTCTGGTCCCAGCAAAAGCAACACACGGACCGAGAGAACCTTTGTTTCTCCCCCCCTCCAGCATTGAAAGTATCTTGTCTCCTCATTGGTCATTTTGGTCAGGTGCCAGCGAGGTTATCCTAGCTTCTTAACCCTTTACAGGTGAAATGGTTTTTCCTCTGGCCAGGAGGGATTTAAAGGTGTTTACCCTTCCATTTATATTTATGACAGCTCTCCATTGAGACTCTCCAGATACGTGAGCTATGTGCATACTGTGATGTACGAAATCTATAAATAAATGTAGCATAGGTCATAGTACTTGCAACAAAGTCTCTGATTCAAATTTAGGACTTAACTCTACAAGCAGCTCTGCATATCAAGGACTGCAAATTCAGAGTTGCTTACAGGATTGGGGGCTTATTATTTTTTTTAAAGGGACAACAGTGTTGTTGACTGTGCAATTTCTATTTCTACATTAGCTTTAATATGGAGGGCATCCATCTGGCTGTATGCAAAGTGCCTACAAATATTACACTCTACTTCTGAAATGGCTCTTTGAGGTATTTTGAACACAATTTTTTTTTCTATAGGTTTTTTCCTCTTCTCTGCCAGGAAAATTGAGTAAACACAGATTGAAAGCTTATTTAAAAAGCCCTTAAAGTTAATGATGGCTAATAGAAAGGACATGCTTTCTGTTCTTCAGTTTATTTCAGTGGAGACAAATATTACATATGTAATTATTTGAATGCCTGCTGCTACTTTTAAAATATTTATGATATCTTACAGCTGTAAATGCTGGTAGTTCTAGACATAAGCATTTCAAGGTCCTTGGCAATAAAGAGAAGGGCAGTGTCTCTTCAATTATTAATAACCCTCTGAAAGATACTATATGATTTAACTAAGTTTCTTTGCATGATTGGGTTAAAAGTCATTGCAGGCCCGTCCTGCCATATTTAATTCAATTTAATGTTTCTATTATAGTTTACCAGCATTGACAAATATCTGGCTGGGCATTTCATTTTAAATATAAAAGGCCCAAATCTCCAAAGCTGCTTCAACAAATTGTTGCATCAAACAAGCATGCACCCACGTGCCCGCACAATTATGCATTTTCTGCACACCCAGCACTAGACTGTTTATGCCTTCCCCCGCATTGAGCAGTTAATTGCTCAAGTAATCCTGTGGAGGTCAATGGTACTCATGAGGCACAATCAGACCCAGATTTTTGGCATATTTTATTGAGGAACTAGTTTAAACTTGGCCTAAATGTAAGGGGACTGTTGCTCCCTTACTAACATTCAGTGGGGGTGTTTTAGTTGCTACCTCCCAGTACTAAAAAGAGGGAAGGGTCGATGGGGAATCAGGACCCTGGGACTGACAGCGCCCAGGAACAATGGGGAGAGGCCAATGCTCCAGGTCAGCCTGAATGACAGTGCGGGCAGGCTAATCAGGGAGTCAGGAGGACAGGGAGGTCCCGTCCTCCGTGTGAGCTGGATTTTGCCTGGGTCAGACAGAGTGGGGCCGAGCTAAGGAGAAAGAAGGGGCCTGAGCTGAGCTGGGGAGCAGAGCTGTACCAGATCCAGAGGGACCAGAAAAACAGCCCAGAGAGAGCAGATCTGTACTGGGAGCAGAGCTGCAGCAACCAGAGCCAGAGGGGCCAGAAAAGCAGCCCAGGGAGCTGAAGGCATAGCAGCAGCAGTGCAGAGACAGAGTGGTGCTGCTGGGTGCAGTAAGCAGCTGGGAAGACCGAGGGGGACCCTGGGCAGCGAGCCCAGCACAGGGAGATACCTCAGCCTAGAGGCTCTGTAGGCCAGGCTTGGATCGTAACCCCAACAGGGCGGGGGCGACACTGGGAAGAAGGGTCCTACCACTTAGAGCCTGAGCGTGTGTGGCCACCACCAGAGCAAGTGTCCAACCCACAGCATCCGTGCAGCACAGTCAGGGCCTGAGAGGAAGGCCTGGGACTTACAAGGAACAGACTGTGAACTGCCCTGACATTCCAGAGACACCATTTGTGATGTTCCCTCCCACAGAGCGGGGTGATGTGTTTCCTTTAACCTTTCCCATTTTTCCTTATTCTTTTTTTAAAATTAATTGTTGATTAAATAACTTGCATTTGCTTTAACTTGTATGTAATGGTCAGTGGGTCAGAGAAGTGCCCAGTGCAGAGAGAGTACCCCAGAGTGGGGACACCCTAGCCCCTGTCCTAGGTGACCACAGCAGGGTTGGGGGTCGAGCCCCCCAGGAATCCTGGGCCCAGCCTTGTTGGGGTTACAAGGACTCTGCCAGACAGGAGAGTGGAAGGGGAGTTCTCAAGGGCAGGGAGGCCACTGGGTAAAGGAAGTGGGAGCGAGGACTCGCATCCTTTCGCTAGCCCACTTCACAGTGCAGAAGCCAGGAAAGTTCCCCACAAGAGCGGGACTATTACCCCGCTTACATAAAGAGTGGAAAAAGGCCAGCAAGTCAGTGCCCACCTTGTACAATTCTTCTGTATTTCCCCTACCACAAGGTGGCTTGCCCTTTACAGGAAGATGGGTCTCAGCCCCATCTGTGCTACAGCCAACTCCCCTCCAGGTGTGGGACAATGAAGGTTATATGACTGGTGGGTCATATGATCCAGTCAGGCTCTGGGGTAGATGAGGGAGAAGGTTGCTATGACTGGCAGAGAGCAAGAAGGATCCTGTGAGAGACCCAGAGAGGAAGATGACTCCTCTAGGAGACCTTGATTCACCAGGGAATGCCTTTGTGGAACAGCTTTCTCCCTACTGTGCACCAGCCTCCCTACTCTGATAAACAAGTAGCAGTGATAGAACCATGGCTCCTCCCCTCCCTACTTCTTTCTATCCCCTCCTCTCCCACTTACCTTGGGCAGATATCAAGCGAAGAGGCTTGATCTTCCCTTAATGCTGGAGTCACAATCTGAGAAGGGCCTTCTACCCAAGGCAAAACCAAATGAAGGCAATGACAGCCTAGCCCAAAATGAGAAGTAGAAGCCCTATTCTTTGTTGCCCTAAATCTGTGTCTCAGTTTACCCACCTGCGAAAGAGATACATTATTTGATTTTTTTCTGAATGCCACCGCAAATTAGGCAATTAGCATTTGACCACTGTGAACCTTAGATAAAGGGGACTGCAGAGCTGAAAACTAGTTTACTACTGTCTCTAGAATAAAAGCATGTAATACCATAAAAGTAATCGAGGATACAAACAGCACCACACAGGAATGTTCCTACTGTGACACCCCATGAGTATGTCATTCCAAATATTCTAATCCTTAACTATAATGTTAAGGAGATAAAATTCAATGAGCAAGCAGGCAGAGGAGGGAGGAGTAGCGGGGGAACAAGTGGCTAGATTCTGGAATTGTTGCTTGTATGCCCTCCAGGGGACTGCCATAGACACGAGAACAGCACATTCTGGTGCTGATGACATTTATTGGCTTTGACAAGGCACCTGATGGTGTCCATCAGCAGCCTATATAGAATAGTCTTAGCATACTGTATGTGGAGTAAATGACAAAATAACAACTAATATCAGTGGTGGCTTTGAGAATGGGAACCTACATAGTGTAACAAAGGAAGCTGAGCTCAAATGATATGCAGGGAATCCTGTGTCAGAAGGGATTTGTGCATTGTCATAAATGATGCAGTTTATCCCAACTGGCAGGTTAATATGCATGTCATTAGTAGACATGTCTGTCTGCATTTCATGGGGAAAAAATAAAATTGCTAGTATACAAGACATGAGATGATGATGCAACTGTTGGGAAATAGGTGAAACTGGTCCAAACAGACATCCACAATGTCTGGAAACAAGAAATTGTGCAATAAAAAAAGCAGTGCAGAGTGGAAGTGAACTGATAATAGACAAATGACCTGGCTGTTCCTTGCTCGTAGTTAAATCAAGATGGCTACATCTGGTAAAAAAGTTAAATTAATTGATGCAACAGTGTACATAGCAGGGAAGGAAGCAATTCTTTTAATAGTATGTAAAAAATTCAGGGCTAGATTTTGCTGACAGGCAAAGGTTGATGAGTATGTGGCACCATCTAGGAGTAGCCCTGTTAGGCATTGTGACTCAGATACTTCTCTGGGGTACAAGTCCTCTCTGACAAGGATAGGGATTTGTTGCTAGCCTATATCACCATGAGGTGAGCAGTTTTAGCTGGTGTGGTAGACTCCCTGCTCACCTGTTCCTCAGCCCTCCCCACCTACCTGCTCTAAGAAGCCTGCGCAGGGCCATAAAGGGGTAAGGACTGTTCTGTGTGGTCCTGTAGTACAACCTAGTAAATAAGAAATAGGAGCAAGCTTGAAGCCAAAGCTAGGTACATTGTACCTGTAGCTTGAATCTGAAAATTAGTCAACTGAAAAAGCCTATGGGAAACAAATTGACCTTAGTAGCAGATATTAAAGAGCTCTCTTCTTAAATTAAAATACTATGAACAGTTTATTTTGTGAATTTATCAAAAATACGGTAAAAGTATTTCTTGTTCTTCAAGCTTGTTACTATAACAAATGCTGTAGTATCGGGCTAACGAAAAGAGTCAATAAAAATTACATTCTAAGAAGACAGGCCAAGTTATAAATGGGCCATAGAGATGAAACTCTCCTTTGAATACCAAAATTCTCCTTCAAAACAAAATTAAAATGTGTTGACAGCGATCAATGCCGGGGAAGATGGTTTCTTCTAAACATAACTCCATTAATGGGATTTCAATTCCCAGGTCTTCAAATACATACATTACTTTTATTACATAGTTACTTTTGTTGCCTCAGAAACAAAATTTAGGATCTGTCATTGTAGATATACTAATGTGGCAGAATGAGTCTTATGTTGATGTTTGACATTCTGTTCCACTTACGTTCAATGAAAGCTGTATTTTGGATACAACTCAATTATTGCATGCACCTTCAAATGAATTATAGATTATGGCTATTCTGCCCATGAAGAAAGTGATTTTTTTTTCCACCCACTGAACACATCTAGGATGTGTTGTTGCTACTTACATTATCTTTAGTGGTGCTGCATGTCTTTGTCTTAACAGAGCTGGCTTTGCAGCACAGTGCAGGAAATATAAAGTTTAGTGGAATTTAAATGTCAAATTTGGCATTATAATCTTCCTTCTGAATAACTCAAGGTACAATATGAATTTCTACATATTAGTTGCAGAGGAGAAAAGTATATGTCAAACTTTTCATGGAAATGACAAGGTTCGTTCTTCCCCTAGAAAGAACAAAGTACTAAAAAGTAAAGTTTAGATGTTATGGGTCAATTATTATTGGCACCTGTTTCTGCAAATCAGCCAGTTAAAGAGCGTAAAGCTCTCCTGACACAAAACACTTACAATAATTGGCTGTTGGTTTTTTTTTTTAAGGTTTTGAGCAACTTCTGCAGTGGCCTGCTGATGTCAATGGGCAAAGAAGGCCCTCAGTACCCTGTAGTTTCAAGTACTAAGCTTGCAAAGCTAAGCAAGAGGGAGACTAGGAAACAAAATTAATGCGGTGGCAGAACAGTTTTGCAGCCTTAGGACTCAATCTTGCAAACCCTTACGTAAGGGAGCAGTCTCACAGAAGTCAGTAAGGCCCGATACTATTCCCTTTGAAGTTCATGACAAAACTCCCATTGACTATAATCAGGCCATAAGAATGTCGTATTTTGAGGGGTAGCACACCCACAACTCCCCAGTTGAAATCTGTAAGATTCCCAGGTGCTCAGCACCTCTGGGGGGAAAAAAAAATCAGCACTCATGTGCCATACTCTTATGTTTGTAGGGGCAACCACTAGGAGACATGACACGTGCCCAAACACTGAGCTGGAGAATGATCTCTATTTAGCTGTCTTAGGTTTCCCTATAGCACCTATCACCATAAAGTATAAGCCACATTTAAAATTTTATTGTTCCATATCCAGAAAGACTGGAGAAACTGGTGGCCAGGTTCATCAGGATCTGGTCCTAGGTGAGTGCTTCCTTTTAACAGAGAATGCAGCAGACACATTCAGTGTAAACCTAATTCTGAAAGGACCAAAGCGGGTCTTCTGTTTAGAATATGGCTCTCTGAAATAACTTCAGATTCAAGAACAAGTGAGAAAATATGCCAAGTATAACCTAAAACAGGAGAATTAGATGACTAGTGGATGATGTAGAATCAACTCAAGGGCAGAAATAGCATCAGGTCCATTTTCACTCAGACATGAGAATGATTCTGTGAACCTGTATAAACATCTTTTGAAGTAAGTGTTTGGGAGAGGAAAAATCTTAAATTTCCTCTGTAATCCAGTTTTCTGTCCTTATTATGTGGTTGCACATGAAAGGGCTGAGAGACTCCTAATGGCTGATTTTATTGTATATTGGAAGAACAGACCTTTGATTTCTCTCCACCACATTAACACTCAGCTTTGGCACTTTTGCCCATTTGAACTACATAGCTGGAGATTTCTCCTATTAGTGCTTAAACAAACAGCTGCAAAGATGACAGGTTTCAGAGTAGCAGCCATGTTAGTCTGTATTCGCAAAAAAGAAAAGGAGTACTTGTGGCACCTTAGAGACTAACGAATTTATTTGAGCATAAGTTTTCGTGAGCTACAGCTCACTTCATCAGATGTAGCTCACAAAAGCTTATGGTCAAATAAATTGGTTAGTCTCGAAGGTGCCACTAGTACTCCTTTTCTAACTGCAAAGATGTGTCAATAGATTTACCTTGTTTGTTCTGATGCACTTGACACCAGTCAAGAAAGCTAGCTTACTCTCAGCAATGACATATATATATATAAATATATATATATATATATATATATATATATATATATATATATATATCTGATTAGCCAAAATCACAGTTGAGCTTAAATCTGTGTGCCACATTCTAAAATAGTGTAACTAATATAGCTCCAATGGCTTTAATGGAGCTATATTAGTTCTTCAGTAGACTTCTTGGGTATACACAAGTTTACATTGTACATAAGTTTTCTGGCTCTTCCTTTGTTTAAAGGTTGTTTGTATTATAGTAGCACTGAAGGGCCCCTTCTGCAAGGTGCAATACAAACTCATGGGAAGATGTTGTCCCAGATGGTGGTTTGTTGTCGCTGCCTCTTGTCCATTAGAAACAAAATTCTGATCATTGGTTTATTTCAAATATACCACTTTACAATCATCAGATAGAACATTTGTAATACAGTCGCACCGAGATGATCCAGTGGAGATCAAGACTCCATTGTGCTGGGCACTGTACAAACACAGTCAGAGATGGTCCCTATCTTGAAAAGTTGGTAATCTAAACAGATAACAAAAGGTGTAAATAGTAAGTATCTTTATCCCCAATGTACAGATGGGGAACTAAAGTACCGAGAGATTAAGTAAATGCCCATGGTTACACAGGATATTTGGCAGAGCTAGGAAATAATCAGATTTCCTAAATCCTAGTCAAATGCCTTAAATACAAGGCGTTCCTTCCTTTAATGCTATTTGTGCAGATTACCAGTTCAGAACATTTATACTAATATCTGCTAACTTTTAATATTTTATTACATGGTCTTTGCTCTGCCTTTTTAGCCTGGGCATCTCAACTGTATACCCAAGAAGTCTACTGTTCGTTGGCAAAGAAACCCTTATGAATAATAAATATCTATTACACATCATTTAAAGTGAATAAATCCCATGAAAGGTAATCATACTGGACATAAATTTACTAACTGATCTCCAAGACAGCACAACTTCTTTCTTGACGTTTAGAATATATACTTCCACTTCCTTAGGTGCCACATTTAATTTGCTTTTACTA
This sequence comes from Chelonia mydas, assembly GCF_015237465.2. Taxonomy (NCBI): domain Eukaryota; kingdom Metazoa; phylum Chordata; order Testudines; family Cheloniidae; genus Chelonia; species Chelonia mydas. The sequence goes on along the minus strand of NC_057853.1, from coordinate 17,156,309 downwards.
AGCATATTGGTTCAGATGATATCAATTTGACACTAAGCACTTATCACAAAACCCTCTTCAAAAATAAGTAACTTTGAAGTTTTTATCCTCTGGTCAAACAGCATTTTTTTGCTGGATTTTCAAAGGTGGCCCCATAAGCTTTGTATTTCTGACAAAATGTAGGTTTGAAAGTGCTATAATTAATCAGGCACTAAGTTGGAAGGCAAGAAACTTGGCTTATATTCTTTGCTCCAGCAGTTGCAGGCAATATTAAGCCAGTCTCTGTACTTCAATTTCTCAATCTGTAATAGACCTAATGATACTTACTTGCTTTGTAAAATGCTATGTCAGAGGTAGCTATTATTAAAAAAAAAATCTAATAATACATGCAATATAACTGTATGCCTTCTCTTGCCACTGTCAGAAGGTAGCAGAATTAGACAAAGTTTTGGTCTTGTGGTTAAGGCACTGGGCTGACACTGAAGAAAATCTGCATTCAAACCTTGGCTGTGCCATAGCGACTTCCTGTGTCACCTTGGGCGGTCATTTGATCTGACTCTTTCACATCTGTAAAATGGGATATTTCCTTTCTCTCCACCCTTGGCCTGTCGGGTGTCTTTGGATTGTAAGTTCATCAGGGCGGGAACTCTATTGAGTAGTATATGTATGTACAGTACTGAGTACTATCAGGCTTCAGTCTTGAGTGGGGAAAGGGATGAAGTATCCAGGAGGAATGCTCAGGAGAGTTTCAGCAGGAAGAGAGAAAAGATTGCCCACTCTAGTCTCTTCCCTGTTTCTGCCTACTCCTTCTCATTACATCATGAGAATAAAACCAAACACACATTACCGTAGATATGGGTGTGGTGCATGGTGATGGGTAACTACTGTTATCTTTCTGGTCTGAGTATATTAATTAAAACAAACACGGTGGACCACTTGTTTGAACAAGAAGACCTAGCTTTGTGTACCCAACTTCCTACAGATTAAGAAACACTGAGTGGAAAATGTGGTTGCATATAGTGTGGCCCCCTACGCATTTGATCAGAGTAAACCCTGTTTACACATCTCCTCCAGTGAATGCTTCCAAACACGCAACCTTAGACACGAAAATCTATATAGCCACAATTTTAGACGGAACTTCTGAAATATTAATTCAGTTACTCTAATAGCATTTTTCAAACTCCAAAGCACCTCTATAAGCTTCCTGTTGAACATGTCATCATACCGATTCTGTGTTGGTCCTGACGCAAAACTAATGCAATTCCATGTGGCAGATCAAATGGCAGGAAGAGGTAAGCCCCCAGACATTTTTCTTCATAACTTACTTTAAAAGATACAGATTTTTATTTTTATTATCCCTGTGGTTTTAAAAAAAAAAGTTTTCCACCTGTTTTTTGTCAACCATGTTCTACATGTGATCTTGTTTAGTGTTCTAAAGGAAAAGGTATCTCCCACCAACATGTTAGCAGGTGGGCCTTTTTCTCTTCTACTAGAATGGGGCTGATGTCAAAATCTGTCCTATTGCTAAATAAAGTGATCACTGGGAATGAGAAAAATGCTGCTGCTTGATGGGTCAGCTGTCAGCTTTGATAGCAGTAGTCATAACTTGCTGAACAAGGGATAAAGCAGGATGAATAAGGGATAAAGCAGAAAAACTTAGCCAGACATAGGTTTGTGACACCATCAAATGTCACTTAGTTTGATTCAAATGACTGGAACATTAGAAACTGTTAGTTTACTGGTTACTTTTTTCTCTATGCTAAACTGAACCAGGAGTTTAGCAGAATATCTTAAGTCTAAAGGGATATTTAGTTTACAAATGCCATCCAGGCAAAATAGCTTTTTTTTTAAAAAAAAAAAAAACTTTAATGAAGTTCTTGAGCCAGGTTCTCCTGCGTCAAGACCTGCTTGATGCAACGGGGAGGTTGAAGTAAGGGTCATTATGGAGCCGATCAGCACTCCATGATTCTCAAGCTGCAGTGGGTTGGTTCTGTCCCTAGTCTAAATTAGAGGAGTCCCTACATCCTCTAACTTACATCCTCTGGCTCCAGTCCCTAAGAAACCAGATACCAGTTGAGAATTGACAAAGTGGGATGTATGCTCCACCCCACCCTTCTCATGCTTTCTACATTGAGATGAGGGAGGCATTTGAAACAAAAGCTGTAGCAAGCTGCATGGAACTTGGAGGGAGGAGTACAGATTGCAGGAAAGGAGAGCTTGGAGAGGGCACCAGGAAGTCATAATGTGTGGACATGGCATGAATGCTAGCTGCAGTATCACTGTAATTAATTCTCTTGAGAGAGTTGGTTTAATTTTTGAAACACGGAGTCTTTTCATGTTACCTAGCTTGCATTACATGACAAGGAGCTGGCTGTTTCAGCTTTACACCAGCTGTGAACTTTTCTACCTTGGGGAAATTCTCAGCTAAGCAACATGCCCTTTTGCAGCACAAAAAGGCCAGAGCAGAGAGAATCAGGCCCAGTATTTCTTCCCTCTAGAAAAGAAATATTAGGTTTGTCAAATGACACCTGCTCAAAGCTATTCCTGGGCCAAGGGGGTTGATCAAATAGTTGTTCAGTTAATTAAAAAAATATATATTAGAGCACTTCTGCACTGCCAAGCCAAATGAGTAATTCTTCCTGTTCTCTTCAAATCTTTATTTTCCAGGGATTCATACAAATAATAAGAGGTTATTAGACTAGTGGCTGAAATCCCCAGTGTAGCAAGGGCTTTAGATGCAAAGGTGTTAGATGCTATCTGAACACTAGAGCAAATCTCCATGAGGATTCCAGTGAGGCGTTTGTCCCTATTCAATCTCGGCACTGTTAGGCTTATCCTGGGATCCACAAGCAGTCTGGGCCATCTGCACAAAAGTCCTCCACTGCATCTCTAGGCCCCAGTATGTCTTTGGTTCTTGGAAGTACAGCAACATTAGAGCATACTAACAGGAATTCCCCTAGTTAAGGCTTCCCAAATACCATTTGCAGGTGCAAGAAAGACAATTCATCCCCAATCTATCATCTCTTGCTGAGCAAGTCTATGGGGCTGGAAGGAAGAATCCTATGTTGCTGGATCCCCACCCCATTCAATGAGAGTTCTACCCATTCCTAACCATGATCCCTTCCAAAGATTCTGGGCCCATGGAAGGCCCCATCACTAACAATTCTAGGAAACCGGGATGGTTCACCAGAGGCAACACACCCTCCTCCATTCACATGAGAGAATCTCTTCCATGTTCCCCACTATCCTCCTCCAAAGTTGTTCTGCTCAATGTTACCCTTATCTTCTTCATGGCTTGATTTCCTTCATGATTTTCTCTACATTGGACTTTCTCCAAGTACCAACTGTCTCCTTTTCAAAGTAAGATCTGTAGGATCAAGTTCTAATTACATGAACTTGGGAAAGTCCGTTATCTCCTTTGTACCACAAATTAACAATCTGTATAATAATGGGAAGTTGAGTCTTAACTACTATTAACAAAGTCCTGTAAGACATTTGGACAAAGGGTGCTATTTCAAGGGTATTTCTACTCAGTCTTGCATGTCTGTGTGCATATCAAGGGGACTGTTCATGGGAATGTGTCATGGGAATAGGGGTTATTTGAGCATTCAGGACCTAAATTGTGTGGATTACGTTAGATAACATTTTTCACAATTTACACCAAAATGTGTATATAATCTTTATTTCTAAGATACCCATTGTGATTGTTTTCAACAGTGCAAGTCTTTTCACTTCTCTCTGTTCAGGGCAACTAGATAGGTAAATATTTTACTGCTAAACTTTTGGGTCAAAAGTAGCAAAGCTCAGAAGTGAAAATCAGTTTGATTAAAATTATAAATCAACATCTAACTGGGGGTTAGGGTGAAACTTCCCAGAGGCAGGTTATTTCACATCTACCTGATGCAGAACTTCATGTACCTTCTAACACATCTGCATTCTTGCCAGTCCTAAGCATTTGAATGTCATGAATCAGTCCCCTGCCTCGGGCAAAAAATCTTGAGATTGGATTAAATTAAACTTTTTTAAAATTAAAAATACATTTGCCCTTTGGTTTTTGAGCTTTAAGGCATTTTTTTTCCATCAAACCTTCCCCACCCGCCCTTTTTTTAAAAAAAAACAGAAAATAGGGTTTTTGACTAAATGGACGTTTCTGGGGATTTTGGGGGGGATTTTTTGGTCTTGATTTTTATGAAAACAAATTGTGCATGGAGGATCAGAGGAAACAACATTACAACCTGTTCTATCTTAGGGTGCACTTGGATAACACTTTGGGGCTTTTTTCCACAACCATCAGGACTAGAAACTTTCTCTTTTAAAAAAGAGAGAGCTGAATTATTTTTTACTTAATCATTTGCCTCCAGGAAGTGGGGCTCTATGAAAAGAACCAAATGTTGCAAGAGTTGGCCACAATGCATCTGGTTCTGGCAAGTATCTGACAGCTTACTGGACTAGATGGACCATTGCTCTGATTTTAACATGGGAAGTCCTAAACTCTACACTAGAGAATCTCTTCCACAACATAAAATCACTTTCCATTTTGATATAACAAGGACAGAGACTGGAATGATAATGCTAGGTGCAGATCTGGACTGAGATGCATTGGTAAAGCTGTGTGGATGATGCTCCGAGGTGCATTGGCAGACCTGCATGAAAATACTTACTCAGTGCCTGCTGACACCAGATTTTGGCACCAGTCCAAGCTATCAGCCTCATTTTCATGATCACTAACCTTTTTTATTTTTCTGGGAATTGAAACTGGCTCAGTATCAAGAATTTTCCAAATCATTATTTACATAATAGTTGTTAGCTTCCAATTCCAGTTGAAATTACCTCCATTTGGTAAATATATCTGTTATGTTATAAAATCTTCCTAGTACTTGGATACAACAGTGCAGTCATCATCCAAGCATTGCTTTGAGACACTGGGATGCCATCTTCTGTTGATAAAGTAGTAGCCTGGCCAGCCACAGCTTAATTGCTTATTAGTAGTTATGCAGACTAACCTTCCTGTGTGGGGAGAATTGGCTAGATGGTTCTTTCATTCTTCACACTTGCCCACTGAGAATCATTTAACCGAAAATCTCTCTTATCAGCCCTAGATTTGATTGAATTAATAATGGGACTGCCAATGGGAGTTTTGCCTCAGCGAGGATCTGACCATGCTCTTTAGATTTATGCTCTCCCCACACACAAGAAGGCAGGGCAGGAAATGAGGAGGGCTTCCCCCAGATGCAAGTACACTTCACTAACTCTTCAGCAGTGCTCCCTCTGCAATGGGGGAAACACTTTGGACAGCTGCAGCCAGGACAATCTGACTACACAGCTACAGTAGATGGTGGCCATAGAGCTGCATGGGATCCTAGAGTTGTTATGGGTGCGCAAGGCCACCATTCAAAGCCCCATTTTCTCCAGAATTTTGGGTCTGGATCCTCACTTTCTTTTCCAGGGAGCAAACCATGCCCCCCCAATGGGAAAAGGCAGAAAAACATAGTTTCCTGCCCTCTTCATGGGCAGCGCCGTGCAGGACAATGATGTGGGTTGGAGTTATAACTACAGAGTTTAGGCCACTTCTTCCATTTATGATGTGTGCTAACAGTGCAATTAGAGGTTTGGTTCTCTGAATCTGCTGCGGACTACCCGTGTGACCCTAAAGAAGTCACGGTAGGTCATGATTCCGCAAAGGGCTTAAACACAAGTCTAACTTTAAGTAGTCTGATTAACTTCAAGCTCTGCCTCAGTTCCCCATCTGTAATAAGGAGATATTTTCATTTTCTTTGCCCTGTCTACTGATATTGTTAGCACCTTGAGCAAGACTGTACTTTGTACAGCATCTAGTACTGTAGGACATTGACTTCACTCTAGGCACCTCTTTTATTCTTAATATAAAGATACAGTATAAGGAGAGAACCCAAATAGTCTCAGAGACAAAATGCTATTCTGTTTTGCTGCCAGCTGGCATGATTGGAATGCAATTCTCTCTATTTTTAGTATTTTCATAAAGCTCCATCTGCTGAAATCATGATATTACATGAAACTTTCAGCTATCAATTTTTTAAAAAGTAAGTTTCTAGCCCTTCTAGCTGCTGGGGAAAGATTGAATGTGTGAGGTGAGTGCATCCTAATGGCTAAAAAGCCAGAAGGTAGAGCGAGAACTCAATTTACACTTAATAAAATCTAATGACATTTATGCCAACCTCATGATTTCTGTGGGCCTTACTCAGATTTCTGAATGTTTTGGATTGGCAATACTGCTTTGCCCAAATCTCAGGTGTGACATTTAGGGTTCTTTCTAGTTCATCCAGTAGATTTGCAGTTCAGTGAACTGCTGATACTACAGTACAATAAAACATGTATAAGGTTCTCCTCCCTCTTCAGTTTTAAATTCTTCGTATGCTGGTGGAGTCAATGGGTATTACACTGTTTAACTTTAATTAAACAAGAGTCTGGGGAGAAGCCAGAAGCTCCATGTCAAATTAAAACTATTGCCTGTGTAAACATCTTCCCATAAATCCGATTCTCTTGTGTATATATAAGAGTGGTTATTTGAATACCTAAACTTTGTTTCAAATTTTTCTTTGGGGAAACATGTTAAATTTACTTGGAAGCACTGAATTTTGCAACATATTTTAATTTAACAAAGTTCAAGTTTTAATATAGCATGTTACCAGGTATGCAAAAACTTTCAAGAGTTTATGGCTGAGTTGAGGCTTAGCAGGGCTAGAGAATAGAATGTGATAACATGAGTAAGGAAGCTATGAATCTCTAAAGGTAAATAAAGTTGGGTAAATAGTTGTCAAATCAGTATCATGATTTCTAAATATTTGAGAATCTAGACAAAGGCTTGCAAAGTTAAAATAACTTTATCTACGGGCTTCATCCTGGAATGACTGAAGTCACTGGGAAGACTCCCATTGACTTCAATAGGATTTACATCATGCCCTTTGTTTATATCTAGCACAGTGGGGCCCAGCTCCCATTTGAGAACTTTAGGTATTAGTGCAATGCAACAGTAATAACATTGCCCTAAGACTCCTTCTCTCTAGTACAAAGCATGTTTCCTGGAAAAGTCTACCTTCAGGGCATGGGGATCAGATGAAAACCTCCATGAATCTCCATGCCCTCAAGGTAGACACTGTACTGAATAAAACTGAGTTTCACCGGTCCAAAATTGGTGGGATGAGAGACTTGGGCCCTGTGTTCCAATATGAAATGGCTGAAACATAAGGTTCCATTTCCACTGTAGTTAAGGTTGCCAAGCATCTGGTTTTAGAACACTTGGTCCAAAAGGGACCCTGGCAGCCCCAGTCAGCATGGCTGACCGGGCTGCTAAATGTCCAGTCAGTGGCGTAGTAGGGCTAAGGCAGTCTCCCTTCTTGCCTTGGCTCCGCATGGCTCCTGGAAGCAGCTGGTGTGTCTGGCTCCTAGGCAAAGGGGCAGCCACTGGGGCTCTGTGCACTGCCCCCGCTCCCAGTGCTGTCTCCACAGCTCCCATTGGCCAGGACCTGCAGCCAATAGGAGCTGTGGGGGTGGTGCCTGAGCGCACGGGCAGTGCACAGAGGCCCCTGGTCTCTCCGCCTAGGAGCTCGACATACCAGCTGCTTCCGGGAGCCACCTGCGGTAAGCGATGCCAAGCTGGAGCCTGCACAAACCTCTGCCACAGGTTGAAACCCCGTCTTGCACTCCAAACTCCTTGGCCCTAGCCCCACCCCAGAGCACACACCCCCAGCTGGAGCCCACACCCCCTCATTCACCCTGCCCCAGCCATTAGCCCCTTCCTACACCCTGAACCCCTCATTTCTGGCCCCATCCTGGAGCCCTCACCCCTTCCTGTGCTCCAACCCCCTGCTCCAGCGCAGTGAAAGTGAGTGAGGCTGGGGGAGAGCGATTGATGGAGGGACAGGGGATGGAGTGAGTGGGGGCATGGCCTTGGAGAAGGGCAGGGCAGGGACATGGCCTCAGGGAGGGGACAGGGAAGGGTGTTCGGTTTTGTGCGATTAGAAAGTTGGCAGTCTTAACTGTAGTCCTTGCATATAGCCCAGTTGTGGATGGCTAAGATTTTATCTGGTATTACTCCTTTCCAACAACTCACTGTACAAAATAACCTGCTTGCAGTAATGCACATGCATTTTATTACATGACTAGCATCTCAAATGTAATAAAATCTCCCCCTTAACACTGCTTCCTAAACTTCTGTTAGGAGAGTATATGGATCCTGGGATCTAATTATTTAATTCTGGATCATATCATAAAATCTGAGGCCCATTTTCCTGATCAGTTTGGATTACAGCTCAAGATAACACATCTCATGAGAACATCTGATTGCACCTTTTGGGGACCAATATCTCATGAGGACAACTCTTCAGACTTCATGTCTGAATCTTTGTTCCATCTCTAGTTAGGAACTCTCATTGATTCCCTTAGCAGTCTGTAGCATCTTTAGTTAATTTCTGTGGCAATTTGGTTGCAACTTTGGGAAATTGTGCACCTTTTATAAATTGTCAAATCTCACAGAACTACAAAATGGCAACCTAGTATCAGGCACATAAATATAAAGTCTAAAATTCATTGTTTTATCAAGTGTCTGAAGAAACTATTGCTGTTGTACTTTGAAATTTCAAAAAAACCTTTTGGTCAAACATATCTTGGCTTGGAAATGGACACATTTTCAAGGGATAGGGGAGGAGTCACTTTTTAAGATAAATTTACAAAATGTTTTAGTTTGTACTGACTTCAATAGTGGTTTTTATGTAGCCTGCTGTAAAACTAGGCAAATATCTAGTTGAGTTGATGTACCCCCTGGAAAATCTCTGAGTACCCCCAGGGTACACGTACCCCTGGTTGAGAACCACTGCTTTAACTCACTTTTCTGTTTGATTCTGAAGAATGACATCAATTTAATGTTGTTGTGCCAGATTGTGGAGCCCTTATTCATATCCGTGAGCATTTGTTTGTGATTGATCTCATTTACTCAGGCAAGCAATCACATTAAAGTCAGTGCTCCCAAGGTGAGCAAAGCCTCTACTGTCTGGCCTATTGATTGTACAACATAAAGAAAAATATGGGGCCAGATTCTCAGCTGGTGTAACTCCTAAATTTGGCCAACATTCAAGTTCAAGGAACTTTAACCTATAATTTACTGAATCAATTGGTACCTGGTTTGCTTCCTCCCCCACCCCTCTTGCAGGCAATAACATCAAAAGAAACAGGTCTTGATCTTTGTTTTTTCTAATGGAAATGAAGCACAAATACACTCTAACTACTAAAGTTTTTTTTTACTGCTGAAGTGACAGCTGAGAACCTCCAACTGTCTGAATTTAGAAAATATGATCAGATCATAGCAACCCAGCTCTTCCTTGTATGCATATTGCTGAAGGGCAAAGGAGTTACTGGTGTACACAATTAAACTTGGTAATTGTTTCTGCAATGATTCAAATAGTCAATGGGCACTGCCTTGCTGTAAGCCAAAGTAAACAGCCAACACACAATTTTGTCTCTAACTCCCCATCTTACAGAAATGGCAAATAAGAGCTATGTGTTTAATGGGTAGTAGAGAGAGGCAGAGGAAATTCTTTGATGGAAATAATGTGAATGGTGTACAGAGCCCACATGGCACAGAGGAAAGTAAATTCAGATCTGAAGTGTGGTGTCTCCAGATACTGCTCCCCTCGTCCACCCGGAGCCCCTGCTTCACTGTGTGGCATCCACAGAATATCTTTCTTTGGAAGGGAGGAGGAGGTGGCTTACCAGAGGTGGGGGAGGAGTTGGGGAACAGGCTCCTTGAGAGCATGCTCACCTCTGAACTCAACAACTTTTACTAGTGGAAAGATGGCTATGCACAAATGACTGGCGCTCAGAGTAGTATTGGTGTCCACTCTGAGCTTTGCAGCTGGGAGCAGTTGTAGTTTGGCTTATCAGTACTGGAGGGAGAAGGAGTCCATCAAGCAGCATGGAGAGGCTGCCTTTCCGGATCAATGCAAACAAACTTATTTGTGTAGAAGAGTCTCAGGCTCAGTAGGCGGGGTCCCCATGTCCTCTATACCACCTCCTCAGAGCAGGCTGTAGCATCCCCTCTTGTGTGTGTGTGGGGGAGGCTTTGTGGTGCTATAGGTGTACTTTTCCTTTCTTTGGGCTTTTCTCTTTGATAGAAGCACAGAGACTGCAACCATTAAAGGGCCCTAGCTATACTCACCTAATTCACCAATTTAATGGGTGGCATTTGTTTTGAGAAGGTGGTTGATCAACTAAATGTCTTAAAACTCAACCTACTTTTAAGGTGGGTTGAGTTAGGGAATGTCTGCAGAGTCAGTCTGTGGTTGTAACTGAAGATGCATAATGTGTCTTATATGGTAAGATATGCCTCTTGTCTAATGAGTTTTGGACAAATTTCTGTACCATTTGTTGCCTGTCCATCTCCAATTGGAAATCACAGCATAGAATGAACACTGCTACCAAACCGAATAGCATACATCCTCGCTCTTTAAATTTGTCCTGTGCTGCAGGAAGGGAATGCATATAAATGCATATTTCTAAATATTTTAGATACTTAATAATGTTGTTCAGTGGAACTCAGTCGGTTGGCCAGAAGGAATTTCAAAGGGGAAGGCTTGGATTCCACATATAGATCTACAGAGCAAAATTGCAGCTGCCCACTCTTTAACATTTTGGCTTTTCCAGCCATTTTCTAATAAAATCAAAAAACTCTCTGGAAAAGTCTCCCCGGTTTTATTTTGTGCATTGCATTTTAAAGACAGCTGGCAGCAGGGAAAGAAGTCATATTTAGGGTGACCAGATGTCCCGATTTTATAGGGACAGTCCCAATATTTGTGCCTTTTTCTTATATGGTCTCGTATCACACCCCACCCCCACCCTCTGTCCCGATTTTTTCACACTTGCTGTCTGGTCACCCTAGTCATATTTAAGAAACTCATCAACCAAGATTGTAAAAATTTTGTACAATTCACAGGTTTTCATTAAGGGGTGTGAGTAACGCAGAATGAAAGTTGTGCCAGAGGCCCGCAATCAGCTAGAATATAGACCTGGAAAGTAGAATGTAAATTGTGCATTTTTGTTGTTGTTTTAACTAACATTGTATGGTTATTACTTATTATGGACCATATCTTTCTGTTTAGAGAAGGAATATAGAGAATTACCGTTATGCAAATACCTTGAGGGATCTGACCAAATGCATTTCAGTTTGAATCCGTCTTTCCAAGATATGTATGTTACTACTCTGTGTACGTGGTAAGCTACTGGCTTAAAAAAAAAAAAAAAGCTTCTTCCACAGGTTTGAGGGCTCTAACACTTCTCTATTTTGATCACTTATGCAGGGTTAGGTTTGTGTCTTTAAAAAAAGACACAATGAATCAGGGGCATTGAGTACTTTCTTTTATTTAAATGACCCACTGTGCTAGTCTCTGAAGACCTGACTTTTAAAAAGGGTGTAATTTTGCATCTGTACATAACTGTGCCTGAAATTAAATGTGGAGACAAATGCCAGCACTTAGGGCCCTAGCCAATACGTTTTGAAGTCACTGGAAATAATTTCATTAATATTGATGAAAAGAGTACCTCCAGCTGCCTTATTGCACATCAGGTTAGGTGCATATGCTAGCATTTACACACCAAACTAAAGGTGCAAAACTATCCGTACAGTTCTGTGTGGGTGAAGAACCACACAAGAAAAAGGGCAGGCGGAGGCCATGCAGTAAATCAGGCCTGTAGAATTTCATAAAAGGCTTTGAAAAAGTTGTCAACTAAATTTGGGTGAAAGACAGGTGGAGGTATGGGGGTGGCAATATCTTAAAAAATCAGGAACAAGGTGACTGCAAACTGTTACCAGCTGATAACTGTTTGTGGTTTAGTTGACATCTTCATTCCCATTCCTAATGGAGCTATGTCCATACTGTAATACAAAGACTGTAACTGAGACTTTTCTTCGCAGTAGCCATATTGAGTCATTCTGGAGAAGCTTTTGCTGCTGCTGCCTATCTTGTTGCTTTCCAGTGCTGCTCAGCTGGCGCTTCCGTAAATACAGAATTTTTTTAACAAAAAGGCAAAGAAACTGGTAAGACAAGGTTCAATAGATCCAAACAAGAAAATTATAGTTGTTTGAGAATTACGCAGAGAACTACTACAAGACATGACTTTTTTGTCTTTCAAGACAGTCCTATCCAAAAGAGAAGTTACGCACCTGGTGAATCTGTACAGGCCTTACACAGCCCTCATCACCATCTGAGGACCTCACAATCTCTAATGCATTTATCCTCCTCATCACTGGGGTAAGGCAGTGCCATAATACAGAGGGGGGCTGAGGCACACAGGTTAAGTGACTTGTGCAAGGTTACACAGGAAGTTTGTGGCAGAGCTGGTATTGAACCCAAGTCTCCGAGGTCCTAGGCTAGTGCCCAAATCCCAGGAGTGGAGAACAACACTCTAGAATGGAATGTCAATTATCTTATTCAAGGGAAACATTATCTTCAAAAGTACTGAGTTTTAGTTTCCAACTCTGCTTGAAGCCAATGAGTTGTAGGTGTGTTCTATCCTCTGAAAATCAGACTGCTGGGCTGTTGAATGGATCTGCTGTAGGATGTAGCTTGCATCACAGGTCTAAGGATTCAAAGGACAAAAGGGCCCAAGCTGTGAGTTGCTGAGCATCTTCCGTGAGTTGCTGAGTTCCCTCAGTTCCCACAGATTTCAAGTGGTCATTGAAGGAGTGGAGGGAAATTTGAGGTATGTGTGAACTGCCCATTTGGATAGAAGTGAGGGTTCTAGGAGTCAAACATACTGTGGCAAATGGAAGCAGACAAAGCAATACCAGACAAAGGGTTCAGCAGAGCTCCTCTCAACCTTAGAAGCTAACAGGAACACGTGTTGCTGCAGGGACCATAAGGAAGAAAAAAGAATCCAGGTGATCTAATTCTCCATTCTGAGATTTCAGTTAGTATGGTAGGACTTTGTATTCTTGTAACATCCCATTTGTGGTCACTCTAAAGGATAAATGGCTTTGAATGTATCACAAACATTCATATTGTGCATGAATAACTGAAAGAATGAAGTGTAAAGGTCAAAGTTGCAAGAACATAGACACCTTGAGAAAATGTCATTTGATTTTTTAAGAGCTATTAACTTCACCACATTTTCCGGTATACTGGCAGGATTGTGCTTCCAATGAAGAGCTCATTTTAAACGGTTAATTTTGAGCTGTTAGTTAAGTTTTTTAAATGCCCAGAAGACCTGTGCAGTAGTTTTACTAATGGGAACTTGACCAGCACCATGATAATTGCTTAAAACTCAGCATAATTATTTGGTTTTATAACAGCCCTTTTAGATATCACTCTTTGCTTACCGGGGTCCATCACATCTTGAACTGTCTTCTGAGTTCAACCATGAGACATGAATGTTTCTGGAAGATTCAAGTTCAAGATCCTAGGAACATTGCTTTGTGCTTATTTTTTCTGCTGAGGAGCCTCTTTGTACTTCCCTTAACTGATGGCAAACAGTGAATAACAAAATTTGCACAGCTATTCTTGCATGATAACTGCAATTTTGGAATTCTGTCCAACATGCAGAAGAAGGTACTCTGCTACAGAGTTTTATAGAGCTGAACTGAGGCTAAGGAAGCAGAGCAAGATGCTGACCATGAATGAGGTTGGAAGATGCAATCCTGAGAGATTTAGGAACCCTAAATCCTCCCATAGTGACTTGCCAAAGAAGACTTGCAAGAGACCATTCAAGATGGAAGTCCATTCTACACACCAGTATTGCTACATCATAGCTGTGTTTATCTGCTGCTGCTGTACAGCTATCTTGGATAAGAACTGAAATGAGAGGAGATTTTGCATTATTTAAGTCTGGAGCTCTTTGGTGACTAATTGTCACTAACATCTCTAAATGAGTAAATAATTTGACAGCAGTTATTTAAAATAAAATGCCTATTGATCTCAATTGCAAAAATCCTAGTGACTTCAATGGGGAGCAGCAACAGGCCATTTCCAAAGGAAGGAAAAAGGAGTGTCTCATGGGTGGTTAACTTGACTGCCATTCAAATAGCATTCACAGAGTTCTAGCTCTTTTGCTTTCTCAGAAAGGTAGAATTCTCCTTCAGCTTCCCTTCCCCCGCCCCCCCCCCCCAGTCCTGTCCTTGCCTGGATCATAACTTAGGGGCTTCTGTAGGGCTGGGGATAATGGTGAGCTCTCACCCTTCCCACTTTCTGTACCTGCCCCATCTAGGTTCATGTGTTTCTGCAAATAGAGAGTACAGGGGGAATGATCTTACCCAAAACTATCTGAATTCTGCTGCCTTGAGGCTGTCTAGACAAACAGAAAAGCTTTCAGAGTAAAGCTAACAACTAGTGCTGCTAATCTTAGATCATCTGACTTTTTTTGTTTTTGCTCATCCCTACCATGTTTCACACTGCCAAAGAATCAGTGAGAGTCTTGGGAAGATACAGGACAGCTAAATGCAGTTTTAGTGAGTGGCTAGACAAGATAGCACTGTGATGCCACTGTGAACTCTCTACTCCAAAATTCCATTAGGAGAGATGTCACAGCATTTATATTTAATATACACTCAGTGAACTGTTCTGGCCATAGTGAACTGAATCTGGTGGAGGAAATTAGTCCATTGACAGCTGCATGCCAAATATCGAGTATAAATGCATCTCTGTCAGGGAGAGTAGGCAACTTTGTCACCCTTTCATCAGATGTAATTGAATGCCTAGAGAGGTGGTAATTACAAATACCATCCAAACTGCACAGACTCATTTGTCTTTGTTTATCATCAGAGCAAGTGTATTGATCATTGCTAAAGCATTAAATCTCCCTAGAGAGGAACAGGAAGGTCAGATTAATAAGGCCTGACATGCATTGTAAAATGCACTTCCATGAATAGCAGGCTTGGAAGTGACAAATGAAATTCTTTTACTAGTCACTGAACCTGATAATGTAACCCTGGAATAAAGTATCCCTAAGAAATGCTTATTACCAAGCTCTTGCCTCCTCCTTTGTAGCTGGCTCCATCATGTCATTTGTGTTAACTTTCTATATGTCTTGCGATCTAAGGTATTCTCCAGCTAACAAGCCTGATTTCAACTAGCATAAAACTAGTGTGCAGAATGGTGAATCAGGCCTGATAAGGAAAACTGTATTACAGATTTGGGACTAAATTATGGTCTCCAGGCCTGATCCAAAGGCTACTGAAGCCAAAGCCAGTGTGCTTTGTATCAGGCCTTTGGTTATCCTGTTGTAAATAAGGAATAACTCCGTGGAAATCAAGGGAGGGGTTCCTGATTTCTGGTGGTATAAATGAGAGCAGAATTTGGTCCTTGGGCACTGTTTGGCCTCTGTCATGAACACCTACCAGCTATGTGTTTGTGTATCCTCAAGCTGCACAATGGACCACGTAGCATTCTATCGAGCCTTTGAGTTCTACACCCACATAAAGATGGCTGTGTGGGGGGTGTTTTTTTGTTTGTTTGTTTGTTTTTTGTTTGGCAGGCTTCATCATTAGTGGTTTGTAGATAACATGGAGATTAGACTGGGGACACTTGTTGCCCCTTTCCTTATATTCTCTTTATTTAAACTATTGATAGAGAAGTGCCCCAGCATACACAGTGGATCCAGTTCATCCCATATGAAATTCTGTTGACTTCTGGGATGTTAAAGCAAGGAAAAGTCACCTTTTCAATTCCAACGAATGAATACTATATAGAGGAGAATTAATTTACAGTTTCTCAAAAGGTTCAAATCTGGATTAGTTCATATAACCATCTAAACGTTTGGGTGTTAGCGGCATAGCCAAAACTTCTTAAGACCTGATCTCACATGCACAGGCGGCTGTGTAAATTTATTTGGGTAAATCGTCCCAATAAAGTAGATAATTCAACTGTCTGCTTCATTGTATTGTGTCTGGAACGTACATGAATCCAATGGGACTATTCATATGACTGAAGTTTCCCACTTGCTATGCAACAGGAATTTTACTGATTACAGATTCTCATGAACTTTCCAGTATTTTCCTGTGCTTGGCTTTCACCAAGATAGAAATATTGGGCCAGATTATGTACACCATATAGGAATGCCCTTGTGGTTTTTAGCACAATATCTCCACTTCCTCTCCCCTACAAAACCATGACGTTCAGCACTCCAGAAGTCAGTTTTTACAAGTTTGCAGAATATTTTTTTTTAGAGCTAGAATTGTTTGGGTTTGAGTTGGCATGAACCATAAACCAATTGGTGATGGGGCACACCTGTTTTTTTAGGACGAAAGGAGCGCATAACTTTCAGAAATTACATTATGTCTGGAAAGTTGTTTTTTAAGATTTTTTTTTCTTGTATTTACTACTTCTGTGAAAACTGAGGGGCAAAATTCAAGTGCACCTACTGTTAATCCTTGGGTGCACTTTACACTAACATAGCAGGTGCTTGCTGAGAGTTCAGCACCTTTCTGAATCTGGCCCTATAATTGGAACTGTTGTAAGGGTAACTACAGTATCTGATGATCAAATGTAGCTTGAAAAGTCCTGAAATGCATTCCTTCCCCCCCCACCCCCCCCCATCAACTGCCATCGTGTTGCAGATGAAGATAGACCAGCTCAAATGTACCTTTTTATCTCCTGTGAACCCAGTTCAGTGAGCATTCTCCAATAATCTAGTCCCTGATTCTTCACAATTGATGTCAATGGGAGCTTGTCCATCAACTTCAATAGACACGGGATTAGATCCCTAGTAAGGGCACTGCAAAGTGTTGTGGTTGCACACATGCATTTTTGATTTGGTAAATATATTTGCCTTATATTCTAAAGGGTGGTAGAACCATGAGAATTAAGTTTCAATGGCAAGTGATTATGCTATCCTTCAAGATTTGATCTTCAATCTCCTAGTAAACTGCTAACATAGTTCTTGTTTTGCAGGATTCCCTACCAATAATTCTGAGACAATAAATCATTAATAGATGCTTTAAATTAATCTTTAATCATCATAGAGCAAAAAGAAATCTCTTTTCAGGGACAGAAAAAGTCTAGACTATATACCAGTTTTCAGGTGGTCTGATTAAGTTCCCACAAAATTAGGGGAATAGTCAAAATTGGCTTTATATTGGAAAGGGAGATTCAGTTTTAACGATGGAATAGTTTTCAAACCTTTATAACAAGAGAGCCTTTAATCACTTCCTTTTAGTCTCAAATTAGATTTTCAGGCATGCCAATTAATAGAACCTTGTTTTCTAAAGATATAATCTTTCCTGTTTTGAAAGCTTGACAGATCTAATGCTTTCAAATTATTGAAGCTGACACACCTCCTCAAGAAGACTGTTTAATCTGTCAGATTCTTTTCTCCTTTATGCTCTCTATCATTGTAGTGACTTAACTGATTGGGAGGGGAGGGTGGCTTTTTACTTTAATTCACCATTGTTAAAAGACGTTTTTTACCTGTGATGGAATTCATCCTTAGAAAGATGAGAGCTAATTAAAAATGCCCAGTATTCCAAAAGATGAAAGGTATGATGGAATGACGAGCTGGTGTCAAAATCAACTGTGTAGGGGATTTCTTTTCACAACAGGCATTTAAAAAGAGATGATGCCTTTGCATGAAACAGCCTCTTAGATTGTGCTGACCCTTGATTTACAAATGGTGCGTCATTCAACTCTGCACCAGCTTAACATTCTGACTAGTCAGACATTCATAACTTAGGGTGAGAGCCAACCACCTCTTAGTGGGAAGAAATTTCCCCTGTTGGCAAGTTTCCCCATAATTTTCTTCTACAGAGATTCTTGTACCTTCCTTTCGCGCATCAGGTATTGGCCATTGCTGGACCAGATGGGCCACTTGTCTTATCCAATGTGGCTTTTCCTGTGGGAGCTAGATTTTAACTTAAGCCATAGCAAGTAGCACAAATGTGCTTGTAAGTAACAGGGAAGACAGAGGAAAATAAATATAAAAAGCAAGAGAGTACTATTGTAGACATAGGACAGAATTCTCTACTCAGGTTTGGCTCTTTTGCACCACTGAATAGATACAAAGCGGCCAGAAACCAGCTGCAATCGACCAGCAGAGAATTTCCAGGTCAGAGGGGAACTCCCTTCTGGCCAGGGGTTTTGCGTCTGGGTTCTGTGCCTGCTTATTCTCTGACTCGAGTCAGTGTAGGAGCAGAAGGAGGTAGGTAGAGGGTACGTTGGGGGTGAACAGTGGGTGATGGCAGAATTCCCTTACACTATGCCTATCCTTTGCTTGTGCAGGTCTATTAAGAACCATGCCTCGGTGACATATGTTAGTTGCTAAGCAGCAGATCTAGCTCCAATCAGGGCTAGCCTGGCACAGAGTAATCCCACACCACCCCCGTACATTGAGCAGAGCTCTGGCATAGGAGAAAATCAAGCCCCTTCAATAGCGCATCCAGCATGTAATGAGTCTAGGAGAATCAGTAACAGTTTCTCTTGGCCTCGCTGATTCGGGATTTAGACTTCTTATAAAGGAAACAAAGGGATCTAAAGAGAACTGGACCTATTTAAAGAGAGCCAGGTCATGTCATTACAACTTTAATTATCCTGACTGGTTGACTTTTTCAGAAATCAATTCAACATCATCACCTTGTTGTGAAAAAAATATTGAAAATTTGTCTCCATGGTTAAAGAAAAAATGCACTAGTTAAAATTTAAGGCTATAGAAGTGCTATAGCTGTTTCTAAATCTTTAGTTTGTACATATCTTTTTCCTGCTGAAAATGGGGAAACATTATGATGGGTATACTTAATAACACACAAATTAAAAGCAAATTCTGGCAGAAAGATGAATATAGTTTAGTGATAATGGTTGGGAATGGAGGGGTTTGCTGTGATGAAAGGAGCCGTGTAATATTTCTAATGCCCTAAGCCATTCAGTACTCCATTAAATTTTTTTGTGCTTTTACCTACCCATAGGAGTGCTATAAATCATGTCAGGTTTGCAGAGGTATTGAAACACTAACTTACGGTATCATCCTCTAAAGAGGACATTTTGAAGAAGCATCAAAAAAGCATTTGATGCTTTAGGCAAACAAACAAAACACCAAAAACCCAGGAGTAAAGGAAAGCAGCAAATTATGAGAAACCTGTCAGCTCGTGTATTTGGTACACTTTAATTTATAAATTGGACTAATTGGTTTTATATTACAATGTTTCCCAGAGACACCTGCATTCAAATTTGGATTTCATCACAAACTAAAATGTGGTTTTCCCCATCTAGCTCCCAGACAGTTGATCCATATCGCCAAATCAAATGACAAATTTAGCACAACTTGGCAGTCTCCTCTCAGGAGAGGACCAAAGATAGAATAGCAGGGAAGTTGCAGACTAATATGCTTTGGCAAAGCTGCATGAGGAAGTTCAAACAGCTTTTGTCCTCACTTTACCTAAGTTTAGTGAGCATTATTAGTCTCTTCTGTAACCAGTAAAACTCGTCAAAAGAGCCCACGAATTGAAACAGAAATCCATACTGAAAGGGTGATATGTGACTCTGTTGAAAACAGGGTTGGCATGCGAACTTCAGTAACTCAGGACTTGTTACATAAGGAAATACACGGTTTTCATCTTGGAAAATACATTGTGTGAAGAAAATTTAAAGTGTTTCCACAATGGCACCATGTGGGGAAGATTTCATACCAACTTTTTCATTACTTTTGCTATTAAAAGATGCATGCATTCTATATCCACTTGTCCAGTGTCTCAACAAGCCAGAGAGACTATAGGAAAGACCTCAATCATTTTGCTTTTTGTTCAAGGCTTGAGATAATTATTCTCTTATCTGAACTGATTCAGCTATTCCAAGTTTATAACTTCCCTGGTCTGAATGAAAGCAGGTTATATAAATATTCATATTTTTCTCAGCCAATGACTTAAAGTCATGGGTGTGTGTGTGTCTTTAAATCTCAGCTCAGCAGATCATGTAAAGGTATTTTTATTTTATTTTTTGTATGGATCATTATAGCAGGGAATGAATCCCTTCATTACAGAGAAGTACAGTGGGTACTTCAAGAAGAGATAAGAATACAAACAATATTATGGCATTTAATAAAACTGGATTTATTTCTGCTGAAAATGTTGACTAAAAAAAACCAGAACTTTTTGGCTCAAAAAAAAAATCCCAGTTTTTGGCCAAAATTATTTTGTTTGGGGATTTTTATTTTTGATAAAGTCAGTTTTCAGTGGGAAGCAGACACTTCCCAAAGAGAACTTTTAAATTAAAAAGCAGTCTTCTGTTAAAGTGGTTTTGATTAAAAAAAGCCAATGGCCAAATCCTGTTTAATGTAGGTGGTCAGTTTTGTCTTCTGTTTAGAGCCCCCTGCCCACCTTTTGGTTGTGATGTGAAACTAAAATTTTAATTTTTAGATGTTAAAGATCCCATGACACTTGTTGAAAAAGTATTTGTCCTGGTGAAATTTTGAGTTTTAATTCCCACGTATTTTTACATTTCTTCATTCCAGCTGCAGTGTCAGATGAAAGTGATATGGTATTCTTTACTTTCTGCCCTAAACTAAAGCTATTGTGTAGTACTGATGTGCCCAGTTAAATGGGGGCCACATACTACCCCCTAGTTGACTACATTTTAGCCGTGGATAAAATGATCTGTATGTATAGGACTTGATTCATTAGCCCCTACTTATACAAATTCCCACAGAAATCAAACTATTCAAATTTCTTTATACCTTTCATAGTCATTCACACCAATACGGTGAGTATAAACCACTAGCCTTCTGACTTGCTATTGTTTTACAACCCACTTTGCACTGGCGCAAACGACTACATGCGGTTCAGCCGAACAGTGGTGAGTCAGGCATATAGTCTGTAAAATTCAGTGGGATGAAAGACACAATATGGATATATGATATCATCATCACTGTTAACATTGCTTTTCTCTATGCTTTTGAATATAATTTATTGATTTCAATGGGAGTTTGCGTGAGTAAGAGCTGAATGTTTTAATTTATTTTACAGTCTGTAATCATAACCATAATATCTAAGTGACAACTGAATAAGAACCTTATGATTTGGCTTTAACATATTCATATAGCTAAAGTTCTAATACATTATAAAACTCTGATGGATAGACATTACAATAATGAACAGGGTTACACTAACAGGACATTATGCACAAACAATGTAGTAGTTGCAATTAACCAACAAACTGCAAACACAGGCAAACCAAAGCTTAATATGCAGTGGTTTACTTTGTTCTGCCTTTGTCTCATGGTGGTGTTCTTAATTTACAGCATTTGCATGCACAATGGTAGGTGAATATCCCACAATAAATTACTCAAGCTATAAAAATTCAACTTATATGTAAGGGTTAAAATGCATTTTAGAGTGACTCTTTAAAAATATATTTTCCAGTTACTTTCATTTCAGAGATACCATTGTAGAATGTAAATTTTAGTTGTCAGTTCCCACAACTGTTTGCTAGCTATGTGGTGAATACATTGGAGATAAATAATACAATAAATTTGCACTGAAATTACACTCTGTTGCTTTGTTTTTTATCAATCTTCACATGAAGATTGATTCACATTATAAAATGGAACACCTTCAATAAAAATCAAATATGCTTCTGATAATGTCATGGAATAGAATGTATTCAATTTTTTTTCCTTTAGCCTTCTGAAAAGCTGTCCATTGTGGAAAATAATAAAAGGGTAGGTGCAAAGCTGAAAAAAATAGTTCTCCAGTTGGAGGGATCAGAGAATGTCAAGTCTTTTATAATAAGGTCACAGGGAGACACAGCTTATGGATGATCTGGATGATAAATACTGGTATTCCCATATTTTTGAGATGTTACACTAATCTATCCCTGAACAGAAATTGCAAACAAGAATGGTCATGTAGATAAATCACAGGTGCTTGATTCTTCTCATATGCTGGTGTAAATCAGGAGGCTCTCCACTGAAGTTAATTGGGTTATAGTGGTATGAAAGTGAGAAAATAAAGTCCTAGGCCTGAGAGTTAGCCCCCAGCTTGGCACTACTGAACTCTTGAATTCTGCCATAAATTACTGTGCCTTATATTCTTGTTCCCCAGCCTCAGATTTTAAATTATGGGAATAGAGCCTAGCATACCCCTCATCATATCTTTATGGAAGGTGAAATTCAGCTGTGCAGAGCAGCTGTAAGCCCTTTGACAGGGATTCTCTCTCTTCTGTGTCTGTCTAGTGCCCAGCACAATGGGTCCCAATCCCAATTTGAGTCCTTGGGACACTGCCATATTGTAAATGCTTACTACTACAACAGCTACGTCTCATGGCCTATGCACAATTTAATTACTACTGAAATCCACAAAATAGGACTTCAGTGATGCATGGACTCTGTGTGAAGGTATCAGAATCTGGCACAAAGCAGAGGGGGGAGAAACTATTTCCAACAACATCAACAAAGCAATGTCCGCAACAATTGCTCCTTCTAGCAAAACAAATCTGTTGCAATTAAACAGTAGCATTGTTTTCTCAAGTTTGCATCATTCGTTTTGTGGAAGATTACACTGAAAGTAGTAATTACCATTGTGGCCACCAATAATGGCTTTAATCACTTTAAAAAATGTCACAGGTCTCATGCTGCAATTTTCTAGAATAACCTTGATGCACTCCTTTACCTTTATTTTTTTTCCAATTAAATTGGCGTGTTCACAAGTGGGCTATAATTGCTTTAGTTTACTAGGAAATGGAGCTTTACGTGACCTGTTCCATTATTACATTTACTAAGTATACTTACCATATTTTGCTGTGTGTTGGAGACATTAAAAGAAGCCAAGGGGAAAAGCTAAGCTGCTGTCCTCAACCAAACCTTTAACTTCCCTGATTATACATCTGCATCTAGTTCTGTTCCGCTTAAAGAAGTTCAGGCCCTCAATTATGAACATCAGAGAGCTAAAGTAGATTGCACTGTGAGAGCCAACCATGATGGGGTCACAACAAATAGTTTCGGGGAGTTGAAGGTAGACACACTGAAATGATATCAGTACAATACCATGTGGGTAATCAGTCTACATTACTCCAACTGTCACTTTGTGAAGCCTCTGAGGAGGCTGAAATGCTTTAAACCATAAGTTTTATGATATGTCGGGTTATATAAAGCTACTCCATCCCTTCACGCTTTCAAGGAATGTTTATTGGGTTTTTTAAATAGGTAATACCAGTAGTAATAGCACTTTACAAGAGAAATGGTAGGAGTGAACTGACAAAGGGAAGCATTACTGAAGAAAAATAAAATGATCAGATCCTCAGCCAGTGTAAACTGGCAGTTCCCATGAAGACCTGTTTATACCCCTGAGCCCCATGGAGTTACACTGACTTATAATAGCTGAAGTTCTTACCCAAAATATACAGCTGTGTAACGATTTGTGGATAGGCTCCTAGGTACTACTTTGACGAGGGGGCCCTTCTTCTCCTAAGCCACACAAAAAGCACACTCCAGTCAATAGAGTTGGAGAGAAAGCAGGTCAGGTTTCAGGAGGGGAATTACTTCAGCTTGATTCAAGGACTCAAGAATGCAAACCAGGCCCAGCCTGTTCGCACGCTAGCATCTCAGCATGCAACAATGGCCACTCAGCACATGTAATAAAGATCTCCTTTCTACAACCCTGCCTGGTGCATCACTTCTTGCTAATAAAGCTAGTCAAAAGTTTTCTCCTCAACTTTTCTGATGGAAAATTTGGGTTTTTTACATAATGAGTCTGTTTTCCTCAGATTTTCAAAGAAAACCAAACCATATTTTCTTCCAATTTTCAGCAGTTTGTCTGAATTTTAGATTGTTGGCAGTTTTTGGTTTGGAAATTTATTTCTATTGGGCAGTAGAAGTTTTCAGACGCTGTTTTCCCACTTCTCTTCTGCCCATGATCTTTGTATGCTTATGCACTAAGAAACTTCATTAAACTGCTCAGTAAAGGATGATGGGCTGGACCTTTCCAAGTGGTTATAAATGTCTTTGGGCAGCTGCTACAAGCTCTCTCCTAATATTTTATAATGTGTGTATTTAAGCCAGTGGTTCCCAAACTTGTTCCGCTGCTTATGCAGGGAAAGCCCCTGGCGGGCTGGGCCGGTGTGTTTACCTGCCGCGTCCACAGGTTCGGCCGATCGCGGCTCCCAGGGGCCACGGTTTGCCGCTCCAGGCCAATGGGAGCTGCTGGAAGCAGCGCAGGCCGAGGGACATACTGGCTGCCGCTTCCAGCAGCCCCCATTGGCCTGGAGCAGCAAACCACAGCCAGTGGGAGCCGCGATTGACCGACCCTGCAGACGCGCCTGGTAAACAAACTGGCCTAGCCCAGCCCGGTAGGGGCTTTCCCTGTACAAGCGGCGGAACAAGTTTAGGAACCACTGATCTAAGCACTTGATTTTAGAATCTCAGGCTCCTGGAAGTTGTTAGTCAAACCTGGTTCCAAAACTATGAACTGCATTGTGCGGATGGAACACAAATACCGGTGCGCCAAAAACACAGTAATGAAATCCCATGTGGCTGATCGGCAGCTGAAACTGTCATTGAAGTCAATGGAGCTATGACAGTTTACACCAGCTAAGGCTCTGCCCCTAGATATATAGTACACTTGTTATAGCCAATACAAGCGGACTCACTTCCATTTGCCGCTACACACACTTCCTCTGCCCCTGCTACTGCATGCCCTCCTGTTTTTATGAAGTGCCTGCTGCCAGTGTGGCTCAGTAACATTTCAACCTGAAGCAAATACTCACCAGCAACCACACAACAGAACCACTAACCCAGGAACCTATCCTTGCAACAAAGCCCGTTGCCAACTGTGTCCACATATCTATTCAGGGGACACCATCATAGGGCCTAATCACATCAGCCACACTATCAGAGGCTCGTTCACCTGCACATCTCCCAATGTGATATATGCCATCATGTGCCAGCAATGCCCCTCTGCCATGTACATTGGTCAAACTGGACAGTCTCTACATAAAAGAATAAATGGACACAAATCAGACGTCAAGAATGATAACATTCAAAAACCAGTCGGAGAATACTTCAATATCTTTGGTCACTCAATTACAGACCTAAAAGTGGCAATTCTTCAACAAAAAAACTTCAAAACCAGACTCCGAGAGACTGCTGAATTGGAATTAATTTGCAAACTGGATACAGTTAACTTAGGCTTGAATAGAGACTGGGAGTGGATGGGTCATTACACAAAGTAAAACTATTTCCCCATGTTTATTCCCCCCCCCACCCCACTGTTCCTCAGACATTCTTGTCAACTGCTGGAAATGGCCCACCTTGATTATCACTACAAAAAACTCCCCCCCACCCCCCCGCCCCGCTCTCCTGCTAGTAATAGCTCACCTTAAGTGATCACTCTGGTTACAGTGTGTATGGTAACACCCATTGTTTCATGTTCTCTGTGTATATAAATCTCCTCACTGTATTTTCCACTGAATGCATCTGATGAAGTGAGCTGTAGCTCACGAAAGCTTATGCTCAAATAAATTTGTTAATCTCTAAGGTGCCATAAGTACTCCTTTTCTTTTTGCGAATACAGACTAACACGGCTGCTACTCTGAAAAAAGTAACATTTCTGATATACATAACCTTAGTTAGACAAATCCTATGAATGCTAATCTGAGATACACCAGCAAATTTTGTGCTATTGTAAGCCAGTTACCAGATTGCTTTTCCCTTCTCATGAGTCTCTCATTGAAACAATAGCTAGAAGTTCTTCATGTTTAAAATACTCAAGCGTTTTTTCTTCTTGACTTTGGTCTGTGGATTGGGCCCAAGATGAATGAGTATTATGTGCCAGATCCTCAGATGGTGCAAATGGGTGTAGTGAGTTACACCAACAAAGGATCTGCTGCTGCGTGTTCAAGTAACTGTATTCTCTGTGCACTCATTAAAAAAGCAACAAATGTATATTGTGAGCAAGGTATAACACAAAAATGCAGACTAGAGTATACAAAATGGAGCTGTGTGAAGAGCATGTGCAACGTGTACTCAGCTAGAAAATGTAAAATGATTAAGAGAATAATGGTAGGTGATTGATGCTTGATGATTACCTGTTCTGTTCATTCCCCCTGGGGCACCTGGCACTGGCCACGATCGAAAGACAGGATACTGGGCTAGATGGACCTTTGGTCTGACCCAGTATGACCATTCTTATGTTCTTCTTATGTTAGCAAATTCATTTACTATGAGGATGTGAGCATAGCATCCTTGCTGCCTCTTTCTTGCCAACAGAAGTTGGTCTAATAAAAGATATCACCTCACCCACCTTGTCTCTCTAATATCCTGGGGTTGACACAACTATAACCACACGGCCTACACCCTACAGTCTTTATCCACATACTCAGGAAGTCTTTGCTCATCCAAATCTTTTTTGTATAGAATATTTTGTTCCCTGAAATTAGCAAAGAAGTTTTTTTTGGTCACTTAGTGATCCAAGATGAATAAAGGATAATATGTTTGTTTTTGATTAGCAGTAATGGGATGTAGAAATACAAATGTGTGCACATTTCTTCTCTTGTTGTTCAGGGATTATTTAAGTAGTATTTAAATATTTTATGAACGTAACCATTAGACAATGAAAATCTTTTAAAACAGAAATTCACATCACTTTGTATGTCAGTTAAGTGTCTCTGAATTATCCTGGTTAGTCCATGACTCTGTCATTGGGCAAAATGTACAAATAAATGTTTTACATTTTTCAACTCTGGGGAATCAGGACTAATTATACTAGGCAAGTTACCAGTGGAAGTACATAACAGAACTTCATAAAGTACTTCAGGCTTGTTCTACTCCTTGGTAAAAAAGCTGTGTCCTATTAAAGTTATCCATGGGTGTATTTGTACATGCTAGATCAGAGGTAGACAACCTATGGCACGCGTGCCAAAGGCGGCATGCGAGCCGATTTTCAGTGGCACTCACGCTGCCCGGGTCCTGGCCACCGGTCCGGGGGGCTCTGCATTTTAATTTAATTTTAAACATTTAAAAAATTCTTAAACATTTTAAAAATCGTATTTACTTTACATACAACAATAGTTTAGTTATATATTAAAGACTTCTAGAAAGAGACCTTCTGAAAACGTTAAAATGTATTACTGGCACGCAAAACCTTAAATTAGAGTGAATAAATGAAGACTCGGCACACCGCTTCTGAAAGGTTGCCAACCCCTGTGCTAGATAGTATCCTGAAGTTAGATGCTGCTCATCTTGGACTTCAGAATTAAAAATCTACAGCCTCTGTCAGGCTCTAACACTAATGATCTGCTATCTGCATAATTTAGTGGCAATTAATTATCAATAATCATGTTCATGGTTTTGCTTAAAGGCCAACCAAGAACAGCACTGTATAAACATAGACTTACAGGTCTGCCCCAAAGAGCTTACAATGTCGATAGACAAAGTAGGAGAAAGGGATATAAGACAAGCAGAGTGATCCATATGATCATGGCAAATGTCATGTTAGTTCTGTGATCGTTTTTGGTTTGGCGTTATGTTAGGAGAGGATTATCTGGTTGGAAAGTCAAAGAAAGGGAAGGGGTGGGAGGGAGCTGGAGACCCTATTGTTGGATCAATAGCCAATAAGTACAGGGGATTGGCACCTTCCTTGACAAAGTCAATCAGTCCCTGTTTGGACTGCTTCCTAGAGCTGTTGTGCCAACTTCAGTCTCTAGCTGGTTCCTCTCTGGTGTTTCTTTCCCAAAGGCCACATGGCTGGGAGTAGGGACACTGCATAGGACCTAGCACCCCCAGAGATCTAGTAAATCAGTATGTAATCTCAAAAGAGTTGGAAGTCATAGCAGCCAAACTTTCCTCAATCTCTATCCTTTTGTATTTCCAGTGATGCTCTGTGTGAAGATTGGGATGGTGGGGGAATGATCAGATCCATCCCTCTGGTAAACATGGCTACCTGCCATCACTCAATACTTAGGCATTTTTTCCTATGCAGGTACAGGGGATAAATCTTCAGTCCTAGCCCCATGTTTCCCCCCCTCAAATTCACCCTGATAGTTCTCCAAGAAGTGGGAATGTAGCCACTTCTCCCATGTGAAATCTGGCAGCTTGGCTTTGTTCACGCAGACTAGCACACATCCACTTCCGCAGAGGCAGTCAGTCCAGGCACCCAGAAGTCAGGCTATAAGAAGAGGCTCTGTTATAAGCTGGAAGTTAAGCACTAAAGAGGCTCTCTATAGTGAAGATCAGCATTTCTGTAGGGAATTGCCCACAGGTTTGTGAGATGATGCTGTGGAGAGGCACTCCCTTTAATACTTCACCCTGATCTCTGTCCCTTGGAGTTAGTGTCTACATGATCAAGGGGTGCATACGGTGGAGGTACTGCTTCTTCAGTGCGCTCACCAGAATTTCCTTGCATAAATAGAGGTGAGCATATGAGAATGACCTGAGCCTCCCAGATCTATAAACCCGGGCTGGAGCACTAATCTGGACAAGATTTCTCATGAGTCACCTGCTTCCATTAAGACTGTAGATACTGGAAGAAAAGGCACTTTTGTACTGTCTGGTTTCTTCCAGCCCAGACTAGGGTGAGAAAATGCAGAAGCACTCTGTAGCGGGGCAGCTACCTCAGGAGGGTCGTCATCCCCAGGCCATAGCTTTACCAACACTGGGCCAGTCCTGCCCATGTCCTGTAAAGGTCTCTGGGGCAATTTAATGTTGCTGTTGAAGGAGCTGCTCCTGGTTTTGGTGTGGAAGCTTCTGCCACTGCTGCTGAAAGGCATATTGCACCTCCTGGTTTTTTTGTGGACAGCAAAAGTTGCAGGAGGAGCTGCAGTCTCTTGATGCTGGTTTGTCTGTATATCAGCAATCACCCCCATTTGTTTGTTTTTTTTCATTTACTTCTTCAGTTTCCACTGCCCTCCTTGTCAGGAGGAGGGATGAGTACCCTGCTGACTACACCAGTCATATCAGCCTGCTGCTGTTTCCATCTCAGGACTGGTCTACACCTAAAACTTAAGTTGCTCAGGAGTGCTGAAAATATGTACCCCAACAGACTTAGTTAAGCTGCCATAAGCGTCAGAGTAGAGATCTCTAGGTAGTCAGAAAAATGCTTCCATCAGCCTAGCTACTGCCTTTCCAGGATTAGCTACGGCGACAGAAGGGGTTTTTCTGTTGCTGTAGCCAGTGTCTACACTACAGAGGCATAGCTGCTGTGCCACTAGAGCACTTGCAAAGTGGACATATTGTCAGTGAGGTAACAATGAGTTCCCTTTAACAGGCCACAAAGAGAAGATAAACACTCCTATAGCTCTGTCTCTAATGGAGCCTTCTGGAAAAGTACATACACAGCTTACAGGATCTTGCCACAGAGCCCTGGCAAAACTACGTTCTCTGGGTTCTAGCAGAAGCTTCTTGAACAAGGCCCCAGGCTTGTGCAGTCTCTCTCAAGCCTCCCTGCTTAGAGAGCTCTGTAGTCTTTCTCTCCCCCTTTGGAGCTCCCTACTGCTCTTTTCTAGGGGGATCACCTGATCCTTCTCAGGTATGTCCGCTTTATAACTAGCTTTGGTTGGCCCCAGGCCTCCAGCCCTGAAAGGGGCAAGCCACCCTGATACATACACAAAAATAAAAAAAAAACTATCTGGCTTAAAATTCTGATAAAGAATTTTGGGGGTTTCTGTAGCCCAACTAAAAGTTTTTATCCTAATATTACCCCTCCTGATTCCTATTCGACTTCATACTTTGATAAAGTAACAATATACTTTCCCTTTGGCAACTACTTAATCATAATTTAATAAAGATTTGTTTGTCTCAACTGGTGTTGCCCTTGGTTTCGAATGGAAAAGCGAATATCTCATATCTACATACCAAATGGTTTTTATATTTAAAAGTTCCAGTGCTTCTGTGTTAAAGCTTGTCTTTTTTGAGGGGCAGATCCTCTGCTCCTGTAAATTGCCCTGGCTCGACTGACATCAGTGGAGCTATTCAGCTACACATCAGCTGAGGGGGCTGGCCTCAAATCTAATTTTAAATAACTGTGCAGCACAATGCTTTCCCCACTTCCCATGTAGCTTGCTGCACTGCAGATGCTCTACATGGCTGGAGGTGTTTATTTCTCATACCTGAGCTCTGCTTTGTGTTCCAGGCATTCTGCGTCTCAAGTGGAATACCTACACTTTCAGAAGCATTCTGCTGTTTAGAGTAAGATTTTGAAAGGTTCTGGATTTGTAATATATATATTTTTGGAGGGGTGGAAGTGGAGAGGAGGAAAAAAGTTAAGAACAGAAAGGTTTTGCAATTCTGTGAAATACTTGGCAATGTGTTTCCAAATTCTGAATGGAAGAACATTAATTTCATTTGATAGTTCTGCAGTTCTACACGATGTAAGTGATAACTAGAATATACATAAGTCTGAGTCTCCTTCCATTTATGCCAGATTCTCATTGGGGAAGTCAGATGAGAATAATGCCACATTTGTTTCGTTCTTGTCCTATTAAGAGCCACATTAATTTAAATTTGGTTATTCTAAAGCAGGGATCAGCAACCTTTGGCATGCAGCCCATCAGGGAAAGCCGCTGGAGAGCCGGGCCGGTTTGTTTACCTGCAGCGTCTGCAGGTTCAGCCAATCGCAGCTCCCACTGGCCATGGTTCGCCATTTCAGGCCAATGGGAGCTGTGCAAAGCGGTGGCCAGCACATCCCATCCCTCGGCCCACGCCAGGCTATATATTCTTATTGGTGAGGAATATAGTTAGTGTACGGAGCAAAAAAAGCATGGGGAATGAAGATTAGTCTGGTGACAAGAGTCTTCATTCTCCTCTACTACTCCTGATGAGTGACTCTGAATCTGCAGGTAGGATGATAGTTCAAGAGAAGTGCTTTAGTGCTCTAGATCACTAGATAGTTGTAGACTTTAGGGGCTAAGACCCAGACTACAGTAGTGGGGGGAATCGATCTAAGTTACGCAACTTCAGCTACATGAATAACTGAAGCTGACGTACTTAGATCTACTCACAGCAGTAAGTCAATGGCTGACGCTCTCCCATCGACTGCACCTGTGCCTCTCACCCTAGTGGAGTACCGGAGTCAACGGGAGAGTGCTCGATGGTCGATTTATCTCGTCTAGACTAGACTAGACTAGACTAAATGTGATAAATTGACCCCTGCTGGATCGATTGCTGCCCGTCGATCCAGCAGGTAATGTAGATAAGCCCTAATTGTTCCATAGTCAGTAAAAATAGAGAAAGTGGTGTCATCAATGGCATCATCCTAAACTAATGTGAATAAATTTCACTTTGCAGCTTTGAGCAATAAGCAGCAAGAATCATGTTGCCCTCGCTTTGCTAAACCCATTCAGTGAAAACAGTTTGAGTAGCTCTTGAATTGCTGTATATAAATAACTTATGTACTCGGCAACATAAACATGCATGACACTTGATAGACAAGCAAAAAACAATATCCGCACCCGAAAAATCAATATAGTAAATTGAAAAAGAGGGATGTTGACAGCCATTACAATACATTAGCTATTAGGAAATGCAGACAGTTGATAGGGAAAGCAATAGATATCAATAGAAAAATCTGTGGTTAGCAGGATTAAGACCTGTAAGAAGGACCTTTTATAAAAGATATCGGGACCAAAAGAAATCCCAGCAATGGTATACGTCTCTCACTATAAAGGGAAGGTAAAATTGTCAATGATGCAGCAAAGGCTGAAGTGTTCAATACATATTTCTGTATTTGGAAAGAAGCTGGATGAGGCATTCACATCTTACGGTAATAATGAAATAATTTTTGTTCCGACAGCTGCTAGGAATAGATTGTTGTGCTGTCCAAGGAGCAGACCAGAAGACAGATTGTGATTCTCAGTCACAGTATGACTCCCAACTTATCCCTGCTCTACAAGGAAAGTATCCTACACCAGGCCTATGCCTAGGGCAGCATACTTCCTCCAGTGCACTGGCATAGCTATGCCAGTCAGCTTATTTTGGAGGGAAGGGGGTACAAGAGCGTGGAACAAAGGCTCTGCCCAATCTCCATCCCGTCTTGCCGACTTGTACCTCCCAGAGGCCTCTGTCCTCCCCATGCTGCTACCCATGAACTGTGCAGTTAGTGCAAAGTAATAAAGAATAGCTTATGTCCGCTCACTTCCTTGTACAGCCACAGTCACATAATGGCACATACTGACAGATGGTGACAAAGAAGCATATACTTACTTTGATATCTAGGGACCAAAACTCATAATCACAACTAACAAATAATTAATACTATGTTCATTTTATTAACATCAGCTGTGTGCTTGGTATTTTACAAGACATAGCCTCCCCAGCTGAGTGGGGAGGAAAGATATTCATGGTAATAAAAGGGAGCCTGGCAGCTATCGTATTCTATGTAGTAATTAGAGTGGGGGGAAATCACTTTGTTTTTATCACAATTTCATCCTTATTAAAAATTCCTGACCAACTCTAGTAATATCAATTTCTCCAGATAAAATGAAAATATATTGTACAGTAGATATTATAGGTGCTCAGATACTGTCATGAATACATCTAGAAAGAGATTAGATGCAATCCAAGTAGGATACAGTACCGTTGAATTAATTCATTCATTTCTGGCTTCCCCTCTTCAACTTAACATTGTCTGTGTGTCTCTGGTTATGAATCGCTTTGATATTATGTGATGGTCTAATGTTAGTGCTACACTGTGTTGAAATATAAAACTTAAAAAGAATTAAGTACCAGCCTGAGACAACAATGAGTTAATGCAGCCATAAGTCATTTAAAGAAGAGAAAAAAATCATTTATTTGCCACAATCCACTGTAAGAGCTTGTTATAAGATGGTAATTTGTTTGTGACTGTGTCTAGCTCAATGGGTTTTGCTTCCACTGTCTCTTCTGCTGAGGTGTTTTCAGGCCAATTTACTTGATTCTGTTTGCTGTATTCATGTGATTTTTAGGTTTGCTTTGAACCTGAGACCCTTATGACAACCAAAGACACTGCTAACAAGAAGTACAATTAGTAAGTGATTTGTTTTCCAATTAATTCATTCAGTGCACACACATATTACATTGAGGGGCATGGAGCAGACTAGTAGCACCACGTTTTATTAAGCTTGCCCAACACTTCCCATATACGATCCTGTTCATATACAGCGATCCCACAATGCACCGTTCCATGCCACATGCATGTAGCAGGCAATTGTATTCCCAAAAGAGACAATCTAAAAATGGCAAAGTGAGCACTCTAGGTTAATTGTCTCTCTAGACGCTCCAAATGACCTCCGCTTTCCAGCAAAGAAACACGTTCTGCAGGCTCAGTTTGTACCCTGGCAATGAGCTGCACACAACAGCTTGCTCAGAAACAGGAGTGGCTTGCAGAAATGAACATCAGAGACTGCTAATGTCGAGTGCCATCACCGATTGTACAGAGCAGCTAGTTCTTCATATTTATTTGATTTGCATCCAAGCACATGCTCACTTAAAGGGTGCCAGAAAAGAGATTAATAGTAATAATAATAATAATTAATAATAAATATAGGATTCACTATTTGTTAAACATCAGCAGTGTGCTGACACAGAAGAAGACATAGGAGTTGATATTCTGGCCCCACTGAAGTAAAGGGGAGTTTTGCCTCTGGTTTCAAAGGAGTCGGGGTTTTATCCATGGTCCCTACACTGAGGAGCTAATAGTTTACATAGATACAGCACACATTACCCTGAGTTCCAGAGCGGTTTCTTTGTTTTTGTTCTCTCTGTTTAATCGAATGGACCAGATGCTGTGCTGTTTAGACCTGCACCTCTAGCGCAAAGCTCCCCTGAAGCTGACATAGCTGGGTAAAGGAGTACGCATCGCAGCATTGTGTTGTGCGGAGATGCAACGTTGGCTCCTATATCATTCACCTCCCTATGGTTGGTGTAGAGGGTACACGGCCAGGGCATTTATACGCTCAAGTGATCCCCAGCTGGTGTGACAACTGGTGCAGCTTACAGCATCCCTTGGGCTTGTCTAAGGTGTACTGCGTACCCAGCCTAGGGTGTCCATACATCCTATTTTGGCCAGGACAGTCCCTTTTTAAAGACCTGTCCCGGAAAAAGTGGGCTTTTGTCCTGTTTTCTCTTGCTGACTTGATCAGCTGGCAAGAGCAAATGGGACAAATGCCCACTTTTGCAAAAAAAGTGGGGTGCGGAAGAATGTGTGTGGGGCAAGCGGCAATGCCAACCCCACACGGGGGGTGGGAGGGTAGGCAGGGCTTGGGTGAGCAGTGACACCAGCCCCAGCCTTGCGTGGGGGGTGAGCAGCGATGCCAGCCCCAGCCTTGCATGGGGTGGGGGGTTCGGACCAGCTCGGGGCGGGCAGGGGGCTTGGGCGAGCGGCTTGGGGAATGCAGCGTCCTGTTTTCCCTTTGGGAAATATGATCACCCTAACCCAGCCTAGCACTGATCAGCCCAATGACAGGGAAATGCAAAGGTGAATTAAAGCAGCCTTTGTGCCCCATCCCCAGCCGAGTGGTGCAGAGTGCTTTTTGGCCACTTGCTAATTTCTGGGCCAGTGCATCATTTCAGGGTTTCACAGTTAAGATTGCCTTCAGAAGGGAGTTTCATGCTGGACAGTGACAAACCAGTTTGACTCTTATTTTTGAATTTTATGAAAAAATAACATACTGTATTTAGATTGTAAGGTCTCTGAGACAGGGACTGTGTGTTTGTTGTGATTGTCCAGTTCACCGCACGGTAGGTCTGTGGCTGCTATGTGCTACTGAAGTACAAGTAAGTAAGGATAAAATTGAACCGGTGAATATCAACCCATAGGAGATAGTTACCTATACTCCACACTGCACTCATAAAGAGAGGCTGTGAAGGAATGTGCAATTTACCCCCTAAAACAAACTGACATGCAACATGCCATAAAAAGATATAGGACCAATAATGCAGTTTTATGGAGAGATGCTTTTTCAGTATAAAAAAGTTTGCTTTGCTTCTAGCAGTAAACAATCAAAATAAGCATCTTTTGATGTAGCCCAGGGTGAAAGCAGCCTGTTTTATTTGCTGTTTGAGAAGAAATCAACCAACCAACCATTGTAGATACAAAGCCTGTATTCTAAAGCAACTGATTCTATTACTTGTTAGATAATCAGAATAGAATGACAACATTTATGGTATGTACAGAGTCTTGAGCATAATCCTCCCCTAGGGAGGTGTTCAAATTGCAAATGCATTACTTCATAAAATAAACATATGCATGCGGTCAGCATCTTGGTGGCTGTTAGTTCTGCATCTGATATCAATGTTTAATTTGGTGGTGTATAAAAGCTAACTCCTTAGTTGTAAAGAGGCTGGTTTCAATGCCAAGGACTTCCATACAGGCTGCATTTGATTTGAGAAAACATGATAATTGTAGTCACTACCAGAGTAACAAATATTAAGGGAAGAGAAGATTGGTGTAGCTCCTGGTAAGAAACATTGAAAGATAATAAACTGATATGTTGCAGGAGGCTGACAGTCAAAGGTGAGCACTGTCTGCTTTTTCGACTTGTTTCAGAGTAGCAGCCATGTTAGTCTGTATCCGCAAAAAGAAAAGGAGTACTTGTGGCACCTTAGAGACTAACAAATTTATTTGAGCATAAGCTTTCATGAGCTACATCTGATGAAGTGAGCTGTAGCTCACGAAAGCTTATGCTCAAATAAATTTGTTAGTCTCTAAGGTGCCACAAGTCCTCCTTTTCTTTTTTCGACTTGGTGTGCCTAGGTTTAATCACCAGATGAAATCCACTCAGCCCTGTTGAGTGAAAAATGAGACCCACCTCAATTTAAACAGTTTTTTTCAGCCTTTATTTTGTACATTTTAATACAATGCTATTATTGCTTATAAATTACATATACATGCAAGAAAGATAAGTGACTAAGTTTCTTCTCCTGGGGAAGGGGTGATTATCTTCAAATCTCTGGTTTCTGCTATATTTGTCATCTGTCTTCTTCACTCTCTTGTGGTCCATTTTCAGGATGGAGAAAGGAAAATAATAGTGTCCCCCAAGGACCGGTACTATTTAACATATTCATAAATGATCTGGAAAAAGAGGTAAACAGTGAGGTGGCAAAATTAGCAGATGATACAAAACTACTCAGGATAGGTAAGTCCAAAGCAGACTGCAAAGAGTTACAAAGGGATCTCACAAAACTGCGTGACTGGGCAACAAAATGGCAGAAGAAATTCAATGTTGATAAATGCAAAGTAATGCACATTGGAAAACATAATCCCAGCCATACATATAAAAGGATGGAGTCTAAATTAGCTGTTACCACTCAAGAAAGAGACCTTGTAGTCATCGTGGATAGTCCCCTAAAAACATCCACTCAGTGTGCAGTGGCAGTCAAAAAGGTGAACAGAATGTTGGGAATCATTAAGAAAAGGATAGATAATAAATCAGAAAATATCATATTGCCTCTACATAAATCCATGGTATGCCCACATCTTGAATACTGCATACAAATGTGGTTGCCCCATCTCAAAAAAGATATATTGGAATTAGAAACGGTACAGAAAAGGGCAACAAAAATGGTTAGGGGTATGGAACAGCTTCCACATGAAGAGAGATTAATAAAACTGGGACTTTTCAGCTTGGAAAAGAGATGACTAAGTGGAGATATGATTGAGATCTATACATTCATGACTGGTGTGGAGAAAGTAAATAAGGAAGTGTCATTTACTCTGTCTCATAACACAAGAACTAGGGGTCACTAAATGAAATTAATAGGCAGCAGGTTTAAAACAAACAAAAGGAAGTATTTCTTCACACAACGCGCAGTCAACCTGTGCCAGAGGATGTTGTGAAGGCCAAGACTATAACAGGTTCAAAAAGAACCTGATAAATTCATGGAGGATAAATCCATCAATGTCTATTAGCCAAAATGCCCAGGGATGTTGTCCCTAGCCTCTGTTTGAAGCTGGGAATGGGCAAGAGGGGATGGATCAAGTGATGATTACCTTTTCTATTCATTCCCTCTGGGACACCTGGCATTGGCCATTGTTGGAAGACAGAATACTGGGCTAGATGGACCTTTGGTCTGACCAAGTATGGCCGTTCTTATGTTTTTATATTCTCATTCCATAATCCAGACTCAGTATACCCAGTTACCTCATTTGTGTGCCTATATAGCTAATCCCCTAATTAAAACTTTCTCATGCATATATTACAACTAACCTAAATTAATACATTTTTGCTTGTCCTGATAAAACTTCTTCTTTTTTTCTGTCTCCTTCTGTCAACCCTGCTGGTTTCTTCCCGTTGTTCGTTCTTCTTTTTGGTCTGTTTTTGTGGCCTCGGGGTGTTTTTGGGTTTTTTTTTTTTTTGGCTTGTTAGCTTGCCTTGTTAGGGAAGGGGGGAAGAGAGATGGTGCCAACAATTGTCTCTTGATACTGTACTTCACCTTCCCATTTGCATAGGCTGAGAGCTTTACAGATAAGGTACACAAAAGGCTTACGTAACCCTGAAGCAGTTACAGCTAAATTCTGAAATGCTGCATCAGCAGAGATGCATCCAAAAAGCAAAAATTCCTTTATCTTATAATAAATAATTTCTAACATTATTTAAAATTTAATATATATATATATTTGACTAACATACAGTTCATTAGTTTTCTAACTGCCCTTTGCAGAAATTTACACTGTACATTATGGAGGGTTAATAACTACATGAGAGCAACCTAAATCCAGTCTGTTCTAGATAGTTAGATTATGATAATTAGGAATGAAGACTACTTGCTCTCACAGCTTCTAGCTGGAGTTGTAATATCTGTAGTGGACAAAATAAAGATTGACAGAGGATGTCTCAGCATGGAAGCCTATGCAATTATAGTGTGGGTAAAAGCTGTAAATAAAAGCATTAAAAGCTACTTAATGGATTTTTATCTTTTATATTGTAGCTCAGTATGAAATATGTTGCTGAAAATTAGGTTGTGAAATGCTGGTTTCAAAAATATAAGTTGTGATCCAGTAAATTATATGTATAACGTACTTCTAGTTAAACCTACTTTAAGGTTGCAAAGTCAAGCACTCAAATGTAACAAAATGCCAGAACTAAGGTTGCCCATGCACCATTAATTTGTCCCCTTGCACATTATGATAGTCTTTAAACAGATCACACGCTATTTTTTCAGTTCTATTCTTCCCACTCTGAACCTATCTGTGACATTCTGTACCTTGTGGGAGCACCCTGTAATCCTCATATTCCTCATTTTTATCCAATCGTGATGTTACCTTAAAAGGCATGCTTTATATGTATCAGGGGAAAGGTTATGATCTGCTGAAAGGTTTCAGAGTAACAGCCGTGTTAGTCTGTATTCGCAAAAAGAAAAGTCTCTAAGGTGCCACAAGTACTCCTTTTCGATCTGCTGTAAGTCATTTCTGTCCACATATGTATATCATTAATGCATATGAAATTATGAGAATTGCGTTCTATGGTTGTCACTAAAACATGCTGTAAGTTGGGGAATCAGCCAGATATTAACTCCCCAGAGGCAACAGCAAGGAAAGTAACTAACACCCGGGTGGGGTATCAATCAACCCATCAACAACCATTGTCCAGTAAGGGAGCTACAATGCAATGGCTCACCTGCATGAGGCCACACCAGGGGAATTGCTCAACCTTGCCTGGAGACTCAGCAATGCCCTCAGACATGCCTGGACTTGTGCTCCCCAAGACACAGTGGCCACATGAGAGGCCTTTTCTCCTGCCCCCACCTATGCTGCAAGCAACAAAGACACCAAGAAGAAGAATGAAGATTCCAACTGAGGAGACTGGCCCAGATTTAAGGAACAAACCTATATATTAAGGACTGAAATATCCAGTGGGGTGAGAAAAACTGCTTAATCTAGATGTTTCCCAGTCTAATAGGGTTGAGAGGTTATACTGCGTGCTTATATATTTTTTTTTTTGGTAACTAAGCCTGACTTTTGCCTAACACTTTTAGTCACTTACAATCTGCCTTTTATAGTCAATACATTTGTTTTACTCTTTATCTTTACCAGTGAGTTTGTATGAAGTGTGTGGCAAACCTCCTCAGGTTTTGCAAAGGCTGGCGTATATCCACTTTCCATTGATGAAGTGGTGAACCAATTAATAAATCTGCATTGCTCACCTTGGGAAGTGCAAGATGGTATATTCCTGAGGTACAGTGCTGGGATCTGGGGGGATTTGGCTCTGGTGCCTTTCTCTGTGTAATTCATGAGTGGATCTGGGAGCATTCATGCAATCTAGCTGGGTTTGGGGTCTCCACATGCAGTTGTGCTGAGTGACAACAGCGCCTAGAGGGGCTTGGTGCTCGTCACTAGCAAGGCATTGTGAGAGACAGTCCAGGCTGGAGAGAGTTAAGGGGGCACAGCGGTCCCACAGTTCCAGGCTGCACCCCGGGATCTCGTCTTGTCACACTATCATCCCAGTCATCCCCTGCACCACAGTCCCAAGTTACAGTCTCTCCTCCAAGGCTCCTTAATTTGCTAGTCCCAATCTCCCCATCCAGCTTCTCATTTGATCTTAATCCTTATTCTGAGATTTAAAGTGGAATTTAAGTGATGCAAAGACATTATACTTTTAATCTACACAGGAGTGAATGCCACTTACTGTTAGTTGACATCTTGCATTGACCAGTATTTCGTAATAGTCTTTTGCAAATTAACACAATGACAGCAACAGCTATGTAAATAAAGTAACATGAATTGCTGCTTGAGAGCAGTGATCTTCTTTTACCAACAGTCAGATAGTTGGTTTATATCTCCTCCTCTTCTTTGTTTAGCCAAATAGTGCCATGCTGGAAGATATGCTTTAGTCAAATACAAGTTATTCGACTCAATGAGGGGGTAACTGGGTGAAATTCTGTGGTCTATGTTATACAGGAGTTTGGAGTAGATAAGGTAAAGGTCCTTTCTGCCTTTAGAATTTCTCATTCTGTGAAAAACCTTCACCCCTCCTATTTAAGGCTAGACATTTCCAAAGGACCTGTGGGAGTTAGGCACCCATCCAAGTATGTCAGTTGCTTCACACTGAATAGGAGTTGGTTTCCTATTGACTCCTTTGAAGAGCCCAGTCTAAAAAAGATCCTTTAAAATAAATAATTGCATTTATGCGCATAGCACCTTTCTTTCAAAGTATGTCAATGACCTTTATATATTAGACCTTATAGTTATGTAACACAACAAGGTCCTGATCCTTTGACGTGCTAAGTAGTTCCAGAGCCATTGTAAATAGCCTGAGAGCTCACTGAAAAACAGTTCACAAACTTTAGTATGTAATTACATGTGAGACACTTGCTAATGCCAAAAAAACCTTTGCTTTCCTAATAACTTCCAAAGACCGAGAACAAAACAAGTCATAACATCGATTTTTGTATTCTAGCATGTCCTGTGTATACTACAAACTAAACAGGCTAGTTTGTTCAGGATCATACAAATACTTACAGGAGGAATCCTCAAATGAGAGAACTCACCTATGGAGGCATTACTACTATGTGTTTGCTGTCGATCTGGCCCTCATGCAGTACTTGTTGTTCCTACTATGGAAGGCTCATTAACCATACATTGCTTCACCCAACATAAGTTCAAGACATTCAGCTCTGCTAAATTTTTATTCTTAGGTGATTAAACTTCTATAAATGAACCCTGGAGATTCCTTCAATGACATCCATAATCTTTTCCAGGGCTATCTCATGCCCCCTTTTAAGCAGCATTCTCCGTTAAAATCCATGGAAAGTGCTGCTTAACAATCAGTATAATGAGATTGCCAAATGTCTCACTAATTCTTAGTTTATAGTGAGGCATTATTTTCTATTGCTGTGTGCCCATAGGTCAAAATCCAGGCCTTTCTTCAAAAGTTCCTGTAAATAGTGGTTTCAAATGAAATAGCTGAAGCAGGGTTACATACTGCTGACACATTCTACATATAGGTCAAGCAGGTGATCCTGAAAACCCTAATTCATGTACACATAGAAGTCAATGAGACTACTTGACCGTGCAAGGCCTATGTGTATGGGGGAGGTTGTGAGAGCCCCTACTTATGTGGGGGAAATGGTTACTCTTCTGCTTATGTTTTCTGTGTTTGTGGGGTGGGGGTGGGGAGAAATGCAAAGACGAGCTATAGTGCGCTGCAACCCCTGAAACTAACCAAGTCGTTCAATGGCTTTCATAAATCATAAAATAAAAGACAGCACCAATAGTTAAATTTTCTTAAAAGTTAAGAAAGAGAAGATTTTGCCTCTAATTAGTAAAAGTATTGAAATCAAGCTGACCCACCACAAGAAATAGAGGTCAGACTATGTAGGATGTAAATCACATGAGGCCTTCACCTACATTATTTTGTTTAATTAAAATCCATATTTGTGATGTTATTTACAGTTCGGTGCTGTGAAATCAATTACCGAGATGCATTTCAATTAAGACAGGTTAACACTCAATCTAAGGCACTAAACCCATAGCATATAATTTCAGAGTACTAATCATTGTAATGCTAATGGCTATTTGACATCTGTTCAATGAAATTGCGCAATCCTTTTTGGTATCAATTTACTCAGTAATCTTTTTCTTTTCTACTTCACAAAGGGTAGTGCTTCTGATCACAGTTGAGTGAAGCCTGGACAACAATAATGGAGTTTATTTTAGTTCATTCTTAATTGTGCTGCTTCCTGTGTTTTCTGATCAAATTTGACATGGATATAACTAACTCCTTTAATGCTAAGAGAAGATACATTTTTATTAAGTGCTTCTGTTCTTGCCAGTGACCTGGGTTCTATTCTGGCTCTGCCATTGACCTGCTGTGTGACCGTGGGCAAGTCAGTTCAGCACTCGGTGCCATCCTTACTCTGCTTTGACTTCTAGGGTGTTCAATGAAAACATGCTGTCTTGTACCCTGTGACTTTGATTTTTACACAACATTAAGAATATGAGGAAACCAAATATGCACACACACACACACACACACACTACTACTTTGTTAGAGTCTGGTGATTTCTGAGTAGTGTAGAGGTACAATGTCAATCAAATGTTGACCCCATCCAGACCCCTAAGGCCTGTCACTCTAAGTCCCTCCACTGGGTATTACTTCTGGGGCTGACAGTGACAGGTGACCAGCAGCAAGGAGTGGAGTGTGACCCCCTCTAAGAACCCTCCCATCTCCCCCACTGCCCTATACTAATTGGAGTGGGTTTCATCACCATAGGCCCTCCTGGAAAAAAAATGTGTAACAATCAACATAGATATAGCACAAGAGTCTAGGCCAGAATCCCGATCTCTGGAGTTTAATGGTTGACCAGTCAGCACCACCATCCAAAAGCCTCATCACTGTGTGGAAGGGGCCATCTTGTTTCACAAATGTATTTTTCAGAAATTGTGGAAATGCTGAGAGGAAACATGGCCTCCTTCTCTATCCACTTGAGAACCACAAAATATGTTGTAGCGGCAAGGTTGATTGGTCACCTGCAAGGAAAGCGACAGTTCTGGGGAGGAGGAAGGAGCTGCTGAAGGGAGCCCCTTCAGCCAGCTGTTAATGGATATGCCATAACCTGACCCCAAGACCCAAGCAGTCGTGAGGCAAACTGATTAGCATGATGGCCACCTGGCGTTTGCCCCCACAGAGGAAGGTGACTACAGCTCTTCGGAGTCACCAGCAGACAAGGTGAACAGAGAAGACGTTGCTTGAGTAAACGAATGAGAAGAAGTAGTGGTCAAGGATGGGTGTAATGGGATAGGAACTGAGCTGATTTTGAATAAATCTGAAAATCTCTCAACAGCTGGATGCCTTTGTCCAGGGCCTCTGGGTCTTCTAGAACTTCGCATCAAAGAGCAAAATGACTTGGGGGCTCAACTTGTTTTTGTTCAACACCTAGACAAACTGTTCAAGAGGACACCGAGTGTGCAGAGTGTCATAGCTATATGGATTTAAGAATGGGCCTTGGCATAGAACTAACTAAGCCTGTGCCATGTCATGAGCATAAAAGAGTTATGTGGTCTATTGCATGCATTTCTGTGTATCCTATCCTTAATCATTGTCTTTGGGAATAGATTTTTGAAAATTGTGAGGGCTATGTTATACACGAACCAGGCCACTGGCATCATGACTTTGTCAATTGGACTTCAGAAGATATAAACTGCGAGCTGTGGGCCCTGTGTGCTAACCTGCCTTTGGAAAGCTTATTAAACATTGTTATTGCCATAGGCTATGCAATTCAATGTCTGTGCTTATCCCAAGAAAACTTAAAACAAGGGGGGAGACCTTGGTAAATGCTGTGCAAAGCACTAAAGACCCTAACAGTGTTTTAAACAAAATTACTAAACCGAAGGATACCCATTTAATGCATTATATTGACTATCTGATCCACACAAAAGTTACAGGACCCTGCTTAGGAAAAAACTATTTGTAAGAAATCTAAAAGGATTAAGTTAGAGAATGGAAGTGGGCCAAATTTGATATAAAATGTAATAAAACTTAGTATCTGTAAATCCAAATATCTGTTGAAAAGATCTTTGTTTCTGTTACAAAGTCTATGTGACTCTTAAATAAGATAATTTTTTTTTATTCAAGGAGATGTAAGACTTTTAAATAAAAATAGTTTTGTGCTATTGTGTCTTTAAGAAAAGAGACCTATTTACAGCAAAAAGCGAATGCATGTAATACAGTGATGGGCAGCAGCGAACCGCGGCCACTAATAGCTGTGGGCGGCTGTGCCTGCGGAAGGTCAGTGTAAACAAACTGTCTTGCAACCCGCCAGCGGATTACCCTGATGGGCTGCGTGTGGGCCACAGGTTGCCCACCACTGTTGTAGTAATATCCAGGGGAAATAAAACAAAAACATTGTTTAAAATAAAGCAAAAAAAGGCCTATATTCTGTATAAACCATGGATGTTTGAGACATGCTTGAGTACAATACAGCTGACTCAACCCCAATGAACTAGATTGGTTTAAACATAACCTGTTTCAAAAATGGGGTTGTGTGGAACAATTGCCTTCACATGTAATCACACACCAATGTTTTCTTAATGTTCCATCAAAGTTCGAGATTTTAGGCCTTCTTGAGGTTGGAAAACATGATCAAGAATTAGGTTTGATGGTTCACCAACAGAAAGGCGGGTGGTGAGCTATAATTAATAATAAATGAAACCTCAGGAGTTTGTAGAATGCTATGGGTCAGCCTTTCTAGAAACTCAGTCATTAAAAGTTTAAAAATATATTTTCAAAAATAAAAAAATGGTCTAACCCAAAACTGAAACATTGAAAGGGTTCACAAACCTTCACCTTATTTATAAAATAATATGTTGT
Organism: Chelonia mydas; assembly: GCF_015237465.2. Lineage (NCBI taxonomy): Eukaryota > Metazoa > Chordata > Testudines > Cheloniidae > Chelonia > Chelonia mydas. Next base: position 17,112,117 of record NC_057853.1, on the reverse strand, counting down.
AAGAACAATCAAACATTTAGAAGCTATGGGTATTTGTGAGCTGTTTACTATGGTGAAACAAAGTCCACTTTTATTTAGAAACAACACAAAACTTTAAGCACAGAAGGAACGTGTTTAAAATGAAAACAACTAAGACCTTCATTTCAGAGTAATAGCCGTGTTAGTCTGTATTCGCAAAAAGAAAAGGAGTACTTGTGGCACTTTAGAGACTAACCAATTTATTTGAGCATGAGCTTTCGTGAGCTACAGCTCACTTCATCGGATGCATACTGTGGAAACTGCAGAAGACATTATATACACAGAGACCATGAAACAATACCTCCTCCCACCCCACTCTCCTGCTGGTAATAGCTTATCTAAAGTGATCATCAAGTTGGGCCATTTCCAGCACAAATCCAGGTTTTCTCACCCTCCGCCCCCCCCACACAAACTCACTCTCCTGCTGGTAATAGCCCATCCAAAGTGACCACTCTCTTTACAATGTGTATGATAATCAAGGTGGACCATTTCCAGCACAAATCCAGGTTTTCTCACCCCTCCACCCCCCTCCAAAAACCACACACACAAACTCACTCTCCTGCTGGTAATAGCTTATCCAAAGTGACCACTCTCCCTACAGCAGGAGAGTGAGTTTGTGTGTGTATGGGGGTGGGGGGGTGAGAAAACCTGGATTTGTGCTGGAAATGGCCCAACTTGATGATCACTTTAGATAAGCTATTACCAGCAGGAGAGTGGGGTGGGAGGAGGTATTGTTTCATGGTCTCTGTGTATATAATGTCTTCTGCAGTTTCCACAGTATGCATCCGATGAAGTGAGCTGTAGCTCACGAAAGCTCATGTTCAAATAAATTGGTTAGTCTCTAAGGTGCCACAAGTACTCCTTTTCTTTTTAAGACCTTCACTGACATCTGCAAGTCCCTCAGTCAGGAGAGAGTATATTAATATTAAAGGTTTGTTATGTATGATGATTTACTGCTTAAGACTGTAATATATATATATAACTAAAAATTAGCAAAAAGAAGCTCTGTTGCATAGACAATTTAATTTGCACCCACAGATTACAAAAGGGAATGTTTGAGGAGGAGTGCATAAATTCCTTACATATCTATTGGTTAAGAGCTGCAGTGATCAAATGAACCTGCTAACTACAGACATTGAGGTCCCTTTGAAACAAGAGGTAGCTTGGTATAAAAACCTAAGCTTTACTGAAGACTGTCTTTTTACAATGGAAACCATTTTGAACAGCTGCTGCTGGACTACAAGATGAGGTATGTTTCTTGTTTTATAACTCTGAAAATGTATTCTACATTTTTACTCGTTGTACTAATAGCGGTACACGTCTTTATTGAAATGTGGTCTTTTTAGTATGGAAACAGGAACTTCAAGCTGTATTTCACCAGGACAAGATAAAACCCCATTTTAACTATAGTTGTGTTTAATACTGTTTTTTAAAACTCTGCTATTAAATAGATTGTATGGGGGCGGGGGAGGGTGTTGTGCATTTGGGGAATAATACTAACTAAAATTTTGCTTGTTCTTTAGCCAGAAGGCCCAAATACTTGTTGGGGGAAAAAAAGAATAATCATAATCCAGCACCCCTGTGCATAGGTGCTGGAACTAGGGGTGCTGCCTCACTCCCTGGCTTGAAGTGGTTTCCATCATATACAGTGTTTACAGTTTTGTTCAATGGCTCTCAGCATCCCCACTATACACGTTTTGATGCTAATTTTGTGTGTGTGTGTGTGTGTGTGTGTGTGTGTGTGATTTAGGGGCATATGCCATGTCTCTTATTTCTTTCCTGTGGGAAAATGTATGTGTGTCTTATGAGGAGGGTACATAAATGTGTGGTTTTTAAAATTATTTTGTTGCAAACTATTTGGTTTTGGGTGTTTAAAACACTGAGGGGGGGGGTTACTCTGTGCAAAATGTGTTTTTTGTGTGTGTTTTCAGCAAGCCTAGATGTGCCTGAGATTTTGTTTTTTATTTTTTACAAAACTCATCGCCATCTGCTCCTTTTGCACTAAGCTGTTAGAATGCAGTTTTAAGATCTGGTCAAAAGATAGCACCTTGCTATGGTGATGTAAGAAAAACATGCAGTGATAGCTGCAGCTGACAGAATGGGAGAGTCTTATCATTGTCCAGTGTGAAACACTATGTCAGTGGCATTCTTGTTTTAAAAATTAATAATGCTTCTAGGAAAAAACACACTGTTTGGTGGGTGTCCATATGAGTCAGAAAATGCCGTGGTCATGCTTTGTCAGGCACAAGGCAAGCCAGTATTCCTCTGGCTGGTTCCATGGGTGCATGTTGACCATCAAACCTAGGGGTCTTTGAGACAGCCTGCCGCCTGGGAATCAATCACAAGGGTACACATCTAAGAAATTCTCTTTTGTGAAAGGGTCCACTGATAAAAACACATGCTAGCTGTACAGTGTCCATATTCCCATGTAGTCAAATGGAACATTTTCCCTGTGATTTATTTCTGATATTGTCAAAAACCCCATACACAAACATATTGATGGTGTCTTTCAAAGCCTTTGCAAAAGATATTTCTGCTCTCAGGTTCCCTGTTTTAATCAGGGAATAGTGATCGGCGCATACCTGGTCGGGAGACACGTCAAAGGCAAACAAGGTGTAACCCATCACAAATGATCAACGGAGAACAATCTTTCATGCCTTTACCAGCCATCTGCACCAAATTCATACACTCTGACATACAGTTTCTGGCCTCAACGTCTGATTGCAGAGAATTAGCTGGTATCTGTTCATCATCCACATATAAGGCCACAAAATTAATATTGTAATGTTTAAAGTGAAAGGGGTTTACAGTGTAATTTCCACTAAAGGCAATATTATCCCCAAACTCAAGGACAAGCATTTTGGGGAGTTGCCCCAAGAATAGGTTCTCTGCGGAAATGCTAAACACTTTCATTTCCATATGGTTCACAGGGGTATATAGCATTAGCAGTAAGCATTAATGATCTGGAGGATGGCGTGGATTGCACCCTCAGCAAGTTTGCAGATGACACTAAATTGGGAGGAGAGGTAGATACGCTGGAGGGTAGTGATAGGATACAGAGGGACCTAGACAAATTAGAGGATTGGGCCAAAAGAAATCTGATGTGGTTCAACAAGGACAAGTGCAGAGTCCTGCACTTAGGATGGAAGAATCCCATGCACCGCTACAGACTAGGGACCAAATGGCTCTGCAGCAGTTCTGCAGAAAAGGACCGAGGGGTTACAGTGGACGAGAAGCTGGATATGAGTCAACAGTGTGCCCTTGTTGCCAAGAAGGCCAATGGCATTTTGGGCTGTATAAGTAGGGGCATTGCCAGCAGATCGAGGGACGTGATCGTTCCCCTCTATTCGACATTGGTGAGGCCTCATCTGGAGTACTGTGTCCAGTTTTGGGCCCCACACTACAAGAAGGATGTGGAAAAATTGGAAAATGTCCAGCGGAGGGCAACAAAAATGATTAGGGGACTGGAACACATGACTTATGAGGCAAGGCTGAGGGAACTGGTATTGTTTAGTCTGCAAAAGAGAAGAATGAGGGGGGATTTGATAGCTGCTTTCAACTACCTGAAAGGGGGTTCGAAAGAGGATGGATCTAGACTGTTCTCAGTGGTAGCAGGTGACAGAACGAGGAGTAATGGTCTCAAGTTGCAGTGGGGGAGGTTTAGGTTGGATATTAGGAAAAACTTTTTCACTAGGAGGGTGGTGAAACACTGGAATGCATTACCTAGGGAGGTGGTGGACTCTCCTTCCTTAGAAGTTTTTAAGGTCAGGCTTGACAAAGCCCTGGCTGGGATGATTTAATTTGGGATTGGTCCTGCTTTGAGCAGGGGGTTGGACTAGATGACCTCCTGAGGTCCCTTCCAACCCTGATATTCTATGATTCTATGATTCTAAGGCCTCCGCATACCAGCCATACTTCCTTTACAAAAAGAAAACATTGATATAACTGGTAGCTTAAAACCTTTGGTTGCATCACCCATTAAGCAGAAAGTATCTTTACTGCATGTCAGTTTAATTTTCACATCCACACCATTTTCTTGAAAAAATAGGTTGCTGTGTAGATGACCCAACAGCTCTATCTCCCTGCTCTGGGTCATCAGGTTTGCCCACCTCACAAACCCATCCAGACCCATTGCTTTGTGTTGTCCAGAAGTGTCTTTATAAAACAGGCAGATGGAAAATTGTGTGGCAAGGGTGGTGTTGCTGTAACTGGGCACCAGTTCCATAAAGGCCCTGTAAGGGTAACAGTTGTTGCTTTGGCTTATGAGGCAGTCTCCCAATGTGACGTCCTAATGACTGAAAATAGAGGTCACGGGATAATTCACCAGACCCATCTAGTCCCCCTGTTGAAGGCCGTTCCATCTTCTTTTACAATCTTGCAACAAATGTACAGCAGTTTGTTGTTTAAATCCATATAATCTATGCCATTCCCTGCTATAAAATATCAAGGCGGTCATCCTCCATAATGGCTAATAGAGGCACTATCTCGATGTAGATGCTTTTCTTGATGCTGGTCTGGGTAGGGGCTATTTGGAACAAGCCTAATTTAGACTCGGTGCATTCTTCAGATCTGCAGTGAATAACAGCCATATTGATTGAAATGTATTTCACCAGGTGGTGAGTGTCTCCTGTTTGTCTCAGACTTCCTCTTGGTCTTTCACTTATGGCTGGCCCTGTGTGTCAAGGCCTGGTTTTTAAGGGATTTGGGGTGGGGGGGGGGCAGGACATGTGCATTGCAGGTATGATGCATTTCTTTTTCTTAAGCTTCCTACGTTTAATATATATCAGCCTTGATTCCTCATGTGTAGCCAGGTTGCCCACCTTCTCCAGCTTGGGAGACATGGCCAACCATGTCTCTGGATATGTTTTAAGCAGATGTTTTTATCTGGGGTTTAATAATTTCTAGCCCCTTCCTCAAAAGTGATATAGCTTTTCAAAAGAGGCTGTGGAATATTCTGTCAATGCCAGCCCCATATATCATGGAGGCTCTATGATATCCAGAAGAGGCACATCCAGCCTAGGCTTTGTAGTAGTTTCTGAAGACAGGAGGGTCCCCGTAATTTTTGGGGGGTCATCATAGCATGTTGCTTTTTAAAAACCCTGCTCTCTCTGGGAGTGCAGGTGGTGTCTGTTCTGATCTGTCCTTATTGCAGTGGTGATGGTATCAATTGTAGTGTTTACTGACAGGGGGTTAATACAGTTTTTCGTATGTGATGGTGACAGACCTGTTCCTTCTTCAGATGGAGATGCAGCATAACAGGGTATAGAAAAGTCCTTCACAAACTGATGTGTGCTGAGAAGAGAATTTTTTGACGCTGCTATTGGGGCCCCAATCCAAAATATTAGCTAGCTCACCTTTCGTAGAAAATGCATAAGCAACATCAAAGGATTTAAATCTAACTTTTCTATCCACAAGGTTGTATTTCATGATCACCACAGGTGGTCCTGGATGACTAGCCACAATGTTGTTCATATGATTTAGTAATTTGTTCCAGCTGTGCAGGTACTGTATTTTTACTTACCGTGAATCCCAGGACCCCGGGAGATCTCAGGACTTAACTAGCTGTATTGTAAAATTGGGGCTGGTGTTTTGGGGAAAAATCCCAGAGCTGGAAATTGCAGGGCAAAGTGATATAAAAACCACCATCTCTCATTTTTATAGCAATTGTTTTTTTTCACGTCTAAATGTCGGAGTTGAGAAGCTTCCACCCAGCTGTTAAACTTGTCAAGCCACCTCAACCATTTCACCAGTAGCGGATTTTATTTCCTCTTTCCTTTCTGAGCTGGAATATTTTCAGATCTGTAAATCCTGTCCTGTTTGGGGTTAACTTTTTGTAATACTTTGGGGTAAAAAGACCCAGTAAATCTCTTAACTTGTATATCGATTAAAAAATTACCTGGGTAAGGCATCATCCATTATGTATATCTCAATGGTAAATGTTTGCTCACAACCTTTTTCAAATGCTCAAAATGCTTTAGATGCTCTCAGTCCTTGGGATCACCTTTTCTAAAAGAGGCAACAATGGTTTTATTTTAAAACTGTTTCCATAAACCATTATCCATACCTTCAGAGAATTTGAGTGGCTAACGTCAATGGGTCTGGTATGTATAACTGTGTGAAAACATAGGTTGTAACTCTTCATAAACTCAGGTAACATGTCAATGTAGTGAAAAGTGTGGTGGGATGTAAAATATTTCCACACCTTAAATTTTAAAGTTCTGTTAAAGCTGGGGCTGTGACTTCATTATTAGTAACAAAATAGTGAACATCATGTCACTTTAACAGTTTGCTTAAAGGTTTGTTTAAAAATTCTTTTCACAGTTGGGTTTGTAATTTTTTGAGTACACAACCTTTGCTGAAAATACCTTGGATACTTCACAACCTCTCTAGTCTTGCCCACCTAAGGTGCAGGAATAGTTAGATAAAATATGTATTTCTGCTGAGATGTATTTAAACTGCAGTAGTGTTTGGAGAACTGCTGTGTATCTACCAAATTTGCCTGCCATTGGGCATCCACATCTGAAAGGACGGTCTTGTTTCTTTTAAAACTTATTTGAGCCGGTTTGTGTAAAAGGTATATATCTTGAAAGCCAAGCTATTAACTATCTTCTGTTCAAAGTTTTAATATGCTTCTTGGCTGCTTGGAAAAAGCGTTCACCTCTCCAAAGCATCCATCTTCTCCCTCCTTCTCCTTCTCAGAACGGTCACTGATGTAGCACTTTCTTCTAAGGTGACCAAGCATTATCAGAGCTACAAGGAATCTTGTAGTTCTCCTGGGGGTGGTGAAGGAGACCATGTTTCCTTTCAGCGTTTCCACAATTTCTGAAAAACATGCTCTTGAAACACGATTCCGTCTTCGACAGCAATCGGGCTTCTGGGGGTGGTGCTGCCAATGGGCCAATTCTTGAACACCAGATACTGGGAGTTCCTGCCTAGACCCTTGTGTACCAATCAAAATAAGTATAGCACATTTCCCTTCAGGGAGGGCCTCCAGGGGTGAAACCCACTGTTATTGGTGGAGTGTAGTGGAGGAGTTCATGCAGGGGTCATATGACCCTTTTTTGGACAGGTCTCCATACCTCAGAACTTGCCCTAATTGGTCAAACCCACTCTTGGGGACATCCTATGAGGATGAAATCCACTCTGATTGGTAGAGTGTGGTGGGGAGAGTTTTAGAGGGGTTACATGCCACCCTCTGTTTCCAGTCACATGTTGCTCTTTGCCCTCAAAGTAATACCTCAGGGGGAAGGACATATGGTGACAGGTGGGAAGGGCCTGCAGGGTCAACATTTGATTGATGTTGTACCTCTTGACTATTCTGTTGGAATATAACACAGGGAGACCCACTGGAGAGATCACAAACTACGAAGAGATACTATCTTGCACGCGATCTGCTCCCCTGCTTGAATGAGTATTCTAAAGTATTCTGCCCTGTATGGATCTTCATTTGCAAGAGCTGTGCTGTTAGAGGAATGGCAGTGGATGTCAATGTGAATAGCGATGAAGGTCCATTTACTTTATTCTGATTTAGTTTCCTTGACTTTTGGAATGGGCTACTACATCCCAGTGGGAGCCGGAAAGGGCAAACTCAACACCCTTGAAGATGATAATGCTTTGCTGGGGGCTGCCATTTGAGGGGCATTTCAGTGCAAAGACTTTTTTCAGAGGTGCTGGCTGAAGTGAACAGGAGCTGCAGATGTTCAGCACCTCTGCACATCAGGCCCTCAATGGGTAGAGGGCGGTTTCCTAAAAATCAGCCCCCTTCAAGGGGTGTCAAATTTAAGCACCAAGAAACTGAGGAACTCCAAATCACTAGTCATGTTAAAAAATGTAGGCCTCCAACAAAACAATATGATACTGCCTACTCAGGTACTTAGTCAGATACACTTATGAAACTTACTTTTTTAACTTACTTTTTTATCAAAGATGAAAAACGAATCATCTGCTTCTTTGTCACTTTATAACTGGCCCTGGGGATTCCTATTTTAAGGATGGCTGTTTCTTTGTTTTTGCAATAGGATACCACATTGTCCTTAAGAGATAACAAGCTAAGATAAAGAGTTATTATTGAATTTCTTTGTCAGACTTTTCAAATACTTCTGTGCAAACTTCATATTAAACCCGTTCACTTCCATGGCCTTTCTCCCTCCTTCCCCTAGGGTCACTATTACACAGGTATACAAAATAGCTCTTTTGATTTGTCTTGTGTATATTCTCCACTCCTGAATATAGCTGTATGAAAGTTTTGCTTCAAACACAAAAATTGGCTCAGGTTTGCCCAACCTTTCCAAATTTTGGGAGCAAACCTAGAGTAAGACTTGGACAAGATTGGATTGAATTTCAGGCAACCATTGAATGGGAACCATGCGTCAGCAGAGATTAAGTTTGAATTTTTAACATGTTTGTTTCAATCTGAAACTCAAAATACTGCTAATAGGTGCAAGTCCATGGGTGAAAGATTCACCAAACCCATGCAAAATAAATTACTGAGTTTTGCACAGCTGTAGTCCTAATGCTCCATCTCTCCTTGTTCATACAACTAATCCTGTAGTTCCATCTATACTTTGAAGATCTACCACCTTGGGAGACCCATCTGTGCATCTTAAAACCCAGCATGGTTTGATCTTGCAGTGTAGGTGAAGCAAAGTATGTTTTAACCTTAATCGTGGATTGTGCCAAAGCTTTGTATTTGGTAGAGATTAGCTAGTCCCAAAATTTCAGAATTCAAATGAACTTTCTCAAAATTTTAGATTAAATAAAAAAAGGAAACAAAATTTTCATATTTTTGAACATCTCTAGCTGGGTTAAAGTACAGTAAAATAAAGTTTGGTCCCATCTACTATGCAAGACAAACTCTATCTATCATTTTTTTCTAGTTTCTTAACTTCATGTTTTCCAATAGGGTAGATTATCAAAGCTTGTCTTAGGCAAGACCAAAATGTGTGAAGCAATTGAGATTGCAGACCTACTTTTACCTAGCTTGTTGAAACAATTCTCTCATACCTGTAAAGATTCCATCATACCAGCCACTCAGGAAGAAACACAAGATGCAGAGGGGTGTGGTTTCATTAGGCCGCAGCTTTATTAACTCATCTGGGAAACACCCAGAAATACATCATACCATGCAGATTGTCATAATTCTGTGCTCAGTTATTCCCACCTATTTGGGAGGGATGTTGTCAACCCTCCCTGTCCCTACCTATTGCTTTGACCCTCTCCTCTAAGGATTAAGGGAGGCTGAGGAAAGGGGGCAGAGGGTTGTTCTCCTTACTGTATCAGACATTAGGGCTCTTTCCTTAGCTTCTATAGGGGATACCTTCCCCTAAGTCCACTTCCAACTGTAGCTTTTCAGGGAACTGGACCCCTATGGAATGGAGACCTGCATTGGACATTTGCCAGAAGAAGGAGCCAGAATGAGCTCTTCTGTCTTCTCCTGACCCACAGCCAGATTACTAAATAACAAACAACTTCCTCCCTAATATCAGCCAAAAATATATCAACTCCCCACTTCCAAGGGTGCACCCTATTCTCCCTAAACTCAGGTACACAATACAATATTTCCTTAAGAGTAATTACTGATCCTCCCCATTCACATACAAATTTAGCCACATCCTGATTCAAGCACCTTCTGGCTTTGTCAACTTGTGCAGTCTTGGCAGCTGTCACCATATCCTCCACTGTAACATTACTGACCAAACTGTAATCACCTCAGGGAAGAGGTCCTGGGTCTGCCCTAAAATTTCTCTTAGCTCTGATGATCAAGTCAACTCCCTTACAAAATTCCCAAATAGTTTTCATCAAATTGAACAATTCCCGTGTTTTCCATTACTGTGTTTTGTTGTGGGAAGAGTTACACTTCATTCATAATTCAGAATGAAGAAAATGTCCTTAAGGTAGAGAGATAACAGAGCTTGAATTCTACGTAACTTTGCCAGTGTTTTCTTTGTTCAAGTGAATCATATTTTATTAATGACATGGGTTTTCAAAGGACTTCCTTGTATAGTTACCATTTTAGAAGTGAAGCAAGTATCAAAATCACTGATGTCTAGTCAGTTTTCAACCAACATGACACATTGATGGACACATTTCAAGCTTACACGGAGTTCTTCTTCAGGTCTGGGAAACTTACTCAGAGTGTCACAGCTAAATACAAGATGGAACAGATTGTTTAGCATAAGTAGTTAACACATTTCAAAGGACCATTCAAGGTGAAGTGGCCAGTCATAGGGAGGAAAGGAAGGGGAGGAGGTGAAAAAGCAGCTGGGGGGATTGTTAGTGGGGTATAGATTGTTGTAATAAGCCATACATCCAGTGTCTCTATTTAGTCTATGATTTTTAGTGTCTAGCAAAGTTATGAATTTAAGCTCCCAGGCTCATCAGGATTAAATTCATAACTTTGCTTCCCCGCCCCCTTCCTTTCCTCCCTATGGAGGGGTGTTAATGGCTCTCTCTCACCAACAGAAGTTGGTCCAAGAAAAGATATTACCTTACCCACCTTGTCTCTTTAATATCCTCGGATCGACATGGCTTCAACAACATTGCATACCTTGATGGGCAGTCAGTATTTTATAAGTATCTTGTGCTGATGGATGATTTCATGCCTAATTATTGACTCGTTGCAAGGTTTTTAGGGCATATTATTACAAATTGAAACACTTATATAGGAAAGCAGTTGTGTGTGTGCTTTACCCTAAGTACATGATTAGTCCAGGAAATCAATGAGAATATTCACATGTTTAATGCTGGGTATGAACCTAGTGCTTTGCTAGATATGGGGCCTCAGGACTCTACCTTGCAAAATCTCACTCACACTAGTTCTCCTTACTCAAATCAATCAAAGTCAGTTGGAATATTTGCACTGGTAAGGACTCAGGACTGTGGTTTTATCTAGCCTATCATTTGGGAACTGATTTGTAATTATACCATATAAGAAGGCGATGTCTGAAAAGAGTTTAACTGCTCTTTTCAGAATAAAAAAAATGTATTGTATTGCATTAAGAAAAGATTCAAAGGGCAAAGGATCAAGTAGTGTTTTACTCTCTCATTCTATATAATAATCACTTTCTGTTGTCTTGCAAAGCTGTGACTTTGATGTGCAGTGCATAAAAATTCTGCATTACCAGCACTGTTCCTCTTTAGTTATTTTCCAAGTGATTTGATTTCCTCAATAACATTATAACTACATGGAAGGCTAACAAGTTGTAATTAATGTATTCAGACACTTTCTTTTGTGACATTCTAGAATGTGAGTGACAGCGGGAAGGGGAAAAAGCAGTAGAAATTGGATGCTGTAGGAGATTATCTTAAATATTAAAAAAACTTGACAACTTCTTGGCTCTCGACTAACATGTTACACTAAAAGAAAGAATGAGAGCCATTTCATATAGAAAAATATGGTTTCGCTTTTGCTTTTTGGTGTGTATGTGGGGCAGCTTTTAAAGGGAAACTAACCTTTTTAAAAAAAAATCAAATTATTAAGAAGAAAAGTCATTAACCAAATGTTGTCAAGATATATAGGATATATCTTATATATAGTACACAAGCATTTCTATTATAGAAAATCTAGCAGGAACAATTCTGATTCATTTACATCTCAGTCCCTGAGGTTCCAATTGGGTTTTCCTTGCAAATAGTGATAATTGATTGTAAGAAACAACTAAATGGTCTAGATGTACTTGGTCCTGCCTCAGCAGACTAAAGAGCACGTCCTTTCATGTGGCTGCTGAGGCAAGACCAAGCATGTCTAGACCATCCCTAAGAGGTGTTTGGCCTGTTCTTAAAAACCTTTAATGACAAGGATTCTGCCACCACCCTTGGAAGCCTAGCCTGGTGCTTAATATTTCTTGCAGACAGTCTGCATTAGCTACTGTAGGGGGAAACACAATGGTAAACTCAGGACTTGGCAAATAAATACTTGTCTAATTTGCACCCCTTGAAGTCAGTGGGAAAATCCCCACTGACTTCAAGGAGAACAGGAGGTAGATAACAAAGCGAATATCAAATGTATATTTACTTTAAGTCCTCTGACATATCTTGTTGCTGATCTGGGTTATTAAATTATTCTGGTTAAATTAAATTAAGGCAAGGGATATTGGAGCACACAGAACCTCCTACCTCTCTCACTCCACTGTGAAAGTCAGTTATAATTTGCCCCGTTCAGTCCCTTTGGAAGGGAGGAGACGGTGAATAACATTATGGGAAATAGTGGTGACCTGAGAAGGGGTGGGGCATGTCCCTTCATACCTTGAGTACAATGCAGCATCGGGAGGGCTGTGTTGGTGGATACAAGGGGTAATGGTGAATGTGCTCTGCACAGCATCCCTGGGGGCATTTTGCTTACTCCCAGCCTCCACTTTGATGGGGCACTAAGGGTATGTCTACACAGCAGCTAAACATCTGTGGTTAGCCCAGGTCAGTTGAAATGCACTCGCGGGACTTGGGCTGAGGGGCTGTTTAATTGTTGTGTAGATGTTCAGGCTCAGGCTGGAGCTGTGGGAACCTTCCCACTCACCTGAATGTCTGCAATGCAATTTTTCAGTCCAGCAGCACAAGTCCTGAAGGTCCAAATCAGCTGATCTGGGCCAGCTGCAGATGTTTAATGGCTCTGTAGATATAGCAGCTGTGGCCAAAAGAAGCCATTCTGGGATGCCTAGGCAAGAAAATTTCCAGTAAGGGCAGAGAGGTTATTTTACTTGGCACTGGTGTGACCGCTGGTGGAATACTGGGTCCAGTTCTAGTGCCCACCAGAGAAGAGCCACAAGAATGAATGGTTTCAGAGTAACAGCCGTGTTAGTCTGTATTCGTAAAAAGAAAAGGAGTACTTGTGGCACCGTAGAGACTAACCAGTTTATTTGAGCATGAGCTTTCGTGAGCTACAGCTCACTTCATCGGATGCATAGCATATCGTGGAAACTGCAGAAGACATTATATACACACAGAGACCATTAAACAAAACTTCCTCCCACCCCACTCTCCTGCTGGTAACAGCTTATCTAAAGTGATCATCAAGTAGGGCCATTTCCAGCACAAATCCAGGTTTTCTCACCCTTCCCCCCCCCACACACACACATACAAACTCACTCTCCTGCTGGTAATAGCCCATCCCTCTTTGAAACCTCTCTTTATAATGCGGGCTTTGTTGCAAGGATAGGTTCCTGGGTTAGTGCAAGGCTTTGTTGCAAGGATAAACTACATTCACAGATCTGAAATATATTTAAGTGTTTAGAATATCTGAAAAGGTTCTCATTTGGTTTAAACTTTAGGGGAAAGCAGTTCAGATTGTTTTTATTTGGTCTGTACCATTTCACCTATTCCTAGAGTGATAACTCAAAGGTTTTACGAATATGCTTGCATTTTTTGCGATGGCTCTCCCAGTAAAGATCCTAATCCAAAATTTCCCCACAGTGACATCCAGTTATGGTTCAGTCTTTTATAGACTGAGCTGGGTAGCCTGAATACAGATCTGTAACCAAAACTTCCCCTAAGAAAATCTAATGGCCCAGCTACAAAATGTTTGTGGTCTTACTCCACTTCATACTTGCTCTATTTTGATAGTTCTGATGTAAGCTATCCTACTTTTAGAGTGGTCTCATGTGAATAAGCTGCTGTACGTACCACTCAAGCTACTAGAGCTATTTCCATCAGGGTGATTTAGAACACCCATTGCTCTGAGGTTTCCCTGATGGAGAAAAACTCTTTTACTAAATGGGAAGTGTGGGGAGGAAATTAATATTTTTTTCTAAAGCATTTGACGAATTGAATAAATGGATTTAGTTCTGCTAAATCAAGTATTAATATTGCTTGGGCACCCTGATCTATTTTGTTCAGAAGGCTTAATGCAATGAATAGAAAATCATCAGATTCTTGGCTAAACTGTGGTTTTATGTGCTGTGAAAGATAAGATATTATGCAGCAGCAGTAATGAAGAGACCTTGTAATTTTTGGAAGCCATTCAAGGAAAGCACAAGAACAGTGGATCTGACTACATTGTAAGAAAGGGGAACCTGTGGTGTATTCCCTGGTGGTGCTTATAGGTTGGCAGGCAATGGAGCCAAACCTCTACTCTCCCACCTCTTAGGCATATCTTTTCTAGTCCATTAAGTAGGGTTAGCTGCCCCCCCATTCCTCCAGTTAGGACTTCTCTGGGGAAGGAGTGCAGGGAAATACAGAGCTAACTTCACTCTCTTTCCTGAACATCCATGCAAGGTAATGTGTCCTTAGGCCCTTCCTGTATATTTTTCAGCCAATGAAATTCCCATTTGCTCTGGCACATTCTGTAATCCACAGATCTTAATCCTGAGATTATCTATAGATAAAATCAAAGTGAAGCACTTAAAACAGCTCTCCAGTCCATTATTTCCCCCAGAAAGTTTAAATGGTATTTGAATGCCAATATTAACTTGATATGGGCTAAAAGATACATATCCATGGTCCTTTCTGGTCTACCTAAATATCTTGACAAAGCTGACATCTAGACACGTGCTGGTACTTCAGTGTAAGAATTAGTGTCAGAATTAGTACAGAGATGTTGGCCCAGATCTGTTGCATTCCATGGAGGTAGGCTGATTTGCACCCGCTGAGGATATTGCGTATATATAGATAGATGGCCAATGAAACTTGTAAACAGTTTAATGATTCATGTTTGCTTTAGCAATAAGAATGGACTTGGACTTTGTGGCAGACCCAACTCCTTTGTCCCTGTTTTACTGATGTTGCTACTTGGTCACTGGACAGGACATCTCCCTTCTTTGCACAGGTCAGCATTTCCCCTCAGCTTTTGGGCCCCTTCAACTTCCTTTCTTTTTACAGCTAGTATTTCATTTCAATGGTCTGGGGTCACCAAATGTGTATAACAACCAATTAATTCTGTGTCATCTAAAGTGTTGGTTTCAATCTGTGGGGCGCGCCCTCCTGTCTGACAAGGTCTGAGGTTGGGCATGGGATTGTAGCTGACTGGGAATCCAGGACAGGGCAGAAATGGGGAAAGCATCTGAGGTATCCACAGCAATTGCAGGGGAGGTGCAGCCATCTGCTCCTCTATCCTATCCCTCTTCCCCTCCCAGACAGCTGAGAACTCCCTACACGCTTTGCCTGCCGCTGTCCTGCCCTGGCCCAGACACCCCCAGCCAAATACAGCCCTGCATATTTTAAACCCTCTGGAGCCTGTGGGAGCAAGAGGCCCTGGGAAGGGAGGGTGAGGATCCCTCGTCCACTCTGCACTGTGCTGACGTGGGTTCCTTCTGAGATGGAGCTAGCTGGGTTCTTCTGCAGCCCACTCCCCTTGGTGAGTCGCTTTCTGTCCCAGATGGTCAGGAGTTGGTTAGGGGGGCTGTTATATGACTCCCATGGAGAAAGGGAGGCACAGCAAAAAAGGTTTGGGAACCCCTTATCTAAAGAGATGTAAACCTGACCAGTTTACGTGCAGGTGTTTATGGGTTTCTACTTCATGTATTCGTCCACTTAGAATCTGCACCATATTTTACCTGCTTTCCCATTTATGTTCCATGTGCCAAATGAGGCAGAAAGAGAAGGTTGCATCACTTTTTTTGCCCTTAGTCTTTCTATGAACTCTGTGGCATCCTCACCCATCCTGGCCTTTAGTCTGGATGTGTTTTCAGTTTCATTTTGGCTGTCTCAACTTCTACAGCACCCGACTGCTAACTCGTCCAATACACTAGGTAGTGGAACTCAAGTATATATTATAGCACATGTTTTATATCGTAAAAGGACACTGTCCTGCTATGGATGTATAATAGAATTGGTAGAACAAGTTGGAAAAAGGGACTTTTCTTGCTGAAGAATATGTCAAGTTTTCAGAGAAATATCAAAAATTCCAAATATTTTGGCTGAAAACAAAAATACTTTGATTCAGAAGTGCCCCTTCAGTGCGGCACGGCAGTTATAGGACAGGTGCCTCTTGTTAGCATTCTCTGTAGGCTGGACTCCCTGGTTGGACTACATCTCCCATGACACACCATGGCCCCCCTTGCTGAGGGAGGTGGTGTATCATGTCAGTCATATGGCCATGTATCATGGGAGATGAAGTCCAGCTGAGGAGTCTGGCCCATAGAAGAGGATGGAGGATGAGGCACTGGGCTGGCACTTTTTCTGTTTTGGGGCATCTGGGCAAAATTGAAATTTTCAGCAGAGAACAGATACTTTGTGTGAAAAATGTAATTTAGTTGCAAACCCAATTTTCCACTGAAAAACAGTTTTGATGGAAGATTTTTCAACCAGCCCTTAGGAGTGGAGGTGTGACCACTGTATAGGAAGGATCTGTACTTACGGGAGCTACACTTGTGAATGGGGCAGTCAAATTCTACAGGTGAGAATACAAGGAATGGAAAAACAAAATAAGTTATAGTGGAGATGTCATAGGACAACCCTGCCTGGAGCACCCTCTTGCAGCAGGTTGCAACACAGCAAGTGCATCAGCCTCAGCTTCCCTTCTTGGGAGTCCCCCAGGAGCTTCACTCAGGCTTTCTTGTTTCAATTCCACCCCTCCTTGGGGCTGGTTTATAATAACATGGTCCAAATACTTCATAATAAAAATCTCAAACATAGTCAGTTTCCCATACCCAGCCTATGTAGTCCTTAAAACCCTGCTCTTCTAAGTGGGGTCCCCATCCTCTCCCATTCTCTCTGCTGGAAGTCCTTCTATACCACATTCTGGTGTCTTCCACTACACCTAGACACTCTGTTGGTCTCCTTCTATCCCTCTGCCAGGACAACCACCCAAGCCCTTCCAGCTGGCGTGCAGCCACTTTCTTCCCAGCAGGAACCCCTAGAGCCTCTCTGCTGGGAGATCATCCTCACCAGAGGAGCATCCCTCTCTCCCCGAGCCCTCTCACTGTTCCTCTTGGTCCCAGCTCTCTGGTGTAGATATGTCAGCGGGTAAACCCCTCTGCCTTCAACCCTGTTTGGGCCTCTGCTTTGGCTATCCAGTTTAACAGCAGCAGGCAACTCCCTCTGCTGCTCTCTGATGACCAGCCCTCTGGCATAGCTCTGTGGGTTGGGGTTGTCAGCCAGCAAATCCCTCTTGCTGTTTTTCTGCCTTCGGCCTTCCCCCAGGATCCATCTACAGCTTTATTCATTACCTCTAACATGCCCATTTCCCAGTTGACTTAGGCAGTCCTGACTCACTGGGCTTTTCACTCTCAGATTCTCCCTAATTCTTTATAACCAAGGTGCTGTCTCAACTGACCAAACTGGGAGTACCCATTTTGGCATAGGAGAGCTGGACCTGCCTCTGTCACAAGGGCCAGTCTCTCTCTTACAGGGGTTATCTGGTGCCAGGACAGGAGGAGAAATTCTTGCCCAAATTTTCTGTGACTGGTACTTGAAATCCAAGCATTATCAGTGGGGTTCTTATGTTATATGGGAGGCAATTTTACAATCCAGAACACAGGCTGGGCAGGGAAGAAGCTGTCCTTGATCTATTTCTCAATGGAAGGGAAGAGCAGATTGTGAATGTGACAATAGTGAAGCCTGGTATCAGTGATCACAAATTTCAGTGGGACATAGAGGTGGGTTCATAATCACAACAGAACAAGGGTAGAAGATGTTAAAAAAAAAAAAGAGGTAAGCAATCTAGGGCCAGATTCTGTGATCCCAGTCACGCTGATTTTAATCCAATATAATTCCCATGGAGTCACTGTGGATTTTCTTTGGTGTAATTTGACATCAGAATCTGGTCCCTAGTAAATAGGATGTAATGGGAAATACTGCTAAAACTCAAGAGTGAGGAAGAAGGCTAGAAGATTCTAAAAACCACAGTAACAAAGGATGACTAGACTGCAGTTCATCATTTAAATTATATTACTTTTGTCACCTTGAATTTTGCGGCTTTTTCTTTTGCCTTTGAAAACCATGGTACAGTTTAAAGTAGCCTAAAAAGCAGCATGCATAATTTTGTAATCATATGTTCTAGCAGCTGCATCTATAACTCTTTCTTAACAGAGGTTTTACCTCCAGTATTTTTTAAAATATCATATTCTAAAACTCAATAAAAATAAGGTTTAATTAATGTGTGTACATCAGCAAGGATTCAAGTCCTGCAGTTGAACCTATATTCACTAAAGAGCTATTTATGAGCAGTGTTATTTTAACCGGTAGGTAAAGGTAAAAACAGATGTTTGGCAATATTTATATTTTGCACCTGTGGGAGATATGTTTAATGGGCTATTAGTGCTAGTCTTTTAATCAGTTTTAGGTTAAGACTATTGAACATCTTAATTTCCTAAGTTTCTGCTTTTAAATGTGAAGTTCCATATCAGTCACCAGAGATTTACAGGTTGGCTGGTGGTGGGGAGGTCAGGGGGATGCAGGGAGAGTAACCACCTATCAGCTGTCCTTTCGATGGATCTGATCCAACATCCAAAATGACAGAATAAAATCATGAGCTGCACTGTGTCTTCAGATCAAAATGCAAAGCACAAAAGATTTCCCCCTAGTCATTTGATCAACTGCTCTGGAAATCTCTATCTGCACGAGAGTCAGAGCTGCGCAAGCCATACTAATGCTTGATTTAGCAGAACTAAATCCATTTATTCCATGCAAAGCACATTCTTTGGGCCAAATGTACTTCCAAATGTACTTACTTATTTATGCAAGGAGTCTCCCTTGGATTCAAAAGAGCTCAATGGAACTGCTGTTTATTATTATTATTGCTAGTAGAAGTAGTAACATTGTGCCAGTAATTTACAGAATGCTTTAAAGATGAGTGAAAATGTAGGAACGGAGATCACAGCCTAATTTAGCTATAGCACAACCAAGGATAAGAGAAGGTAGGGTGAGAGGAGATACTGCAATATCCTTCCTTTTGGCCTTGACAAATACAATCTTGCCCCACTCATATCCATTCAGAATGCTTCTGCAAAGATCATTTCCCTAGCACATTGCTGTGCTCATATCACACCCCTCTTTGCATCCTTCTACGGCTCCCCCTTCTCTAATGCCTCAAATGTAAACTACTTGTCTTTACTTTCAATGCCCTTTATGGTCATTGTCTGTCCTTCCTATCACCTCTCCTTTGCTATTGGGATGTTAACTCTTCCCTGCAATTAGGCCATGATGCCAGTCTCCATGCCCCAAATGTAAATTTTCCAACAAGCACCTTTGTGCTTTTGCCCATGCTGCCCCCTCATGCTTGTAAGGAGCTCCTTGTAAACATCCACAAAGCTACTTTATTTTCCATCTTTAAAACCCTTCTCAAAACTCTTCTTCACATTGATGCCTACCAAAAACTTGATGTTGGTTAGGCTTCTGGTGTGCCAAGACTGCAGCCGATCACGCTGACTCACTTTTTCCTTAGACTCCCTGCCTGTATGTATCCATCTACTATCTTTTGTCTCACACTTAGATAGTAAGCTCAATTGTAAGCTCTTTGGGGCAGGGATCATCTTTTTATTCTGTTTGCACAATGCCTTGTACAATGGGGTCATGGTCCATGGCTCCTAGCTGCTACGGTAATACAAATAGTTAATCATTAAGCTGTGGTTTGGTACATAGACAATTCCAATCCATTCCTGCTCACGGTGAGATCTGTAGCAATCCCCTGTTGATTTCAATGAAAGTTGGATCAGATTCCTAGTTATTTAAATAGGATATTTCCAATATATATTATAAGTTAACTCTGAAGGAAGAAGATAGTAAGAGAGGATGTCAGAGGAAGGCTAACCAACAGGAGACTTGAGGAAGGTGTAGGGAAAACAGGATCTGGCCCAAAGTGTTGATCAGCAGTAAAATAGGATTTAGTCAAGCCTGAGATCTTGAGCATAAGTTTGCATTTAGTGCTTGACCAGGGTAGAAACAGGCATGATCAAACCCGAACATTTAAAAATATTAACACCTGAAAACATACACAAACTGACACACACAAGAAACCGTGAACATATTTTGAACTGAACTTGGAAGGGTTCAACTAGCTTTACTACTAAGGTCATTCCAAAAGGATTTAAAAATAATAAGTACCTGGATATTGGATTTTCTGTTTATTTTCAATGAGTCAGGAACTTTCACTGTGATCAGAATAACCAGGTTAAACTCCAGAGGGACATAACACAGCTTGTATTGCAATTTATATTATGAAACAATGCTTGGACAAACCCATTTAGTCCGGGTAATATATTCATTTTCTTTGATCTTTCTTGGGTACTTCATTTGTTATTCTATTATGTATTTGAGTTCCATGTTAAATACCTTTCTCTTTATCTGTACCTAGATAGTCTTATCCTCCCCCAGAGGAGTGAAATGTTGCATTTGGTGATCTCATCTATGTGCAGCAGAAAGAAATTATTCAGTTTTCATCTACTGCAGTGCCTGTTGCTTTCAAAGAGCAGAAAAACAATGGCAGTGATTTTACTTTGCTTTTTCTCTCCAGTGCCTTATTTAAAAGAAGGTAATTATAGTATTTACCAGGTAATATATTACTTGGTATTTATTCATTACTAAGTAAATTCAACATACTTAGTAGACAGCACTCCATCTTTAGTACTGGAAATACCATGGTAAATGTCACAGGGTAATAACTTAAATTTGTTAGACTCTAAGGTGCCACAAGTACTCCTTTTCTTTTTGCGAATACAGACTAACATGGCTGCTACTCTGAAAAGGGTAATAACTGTTGAGCATTTACTGTCTGTCTAATTTTCAGTACAGTATTTGTAAGGTAGCTATCATCTTGCTGTCTAAGTGATGATTAATGATAGTAGAGGCCAAAATAATTGCACAAAAGGACTGCAGTATGAAGTAAGATAGGTGAACTCTCATATGATGCTGCTATAGCTACTTCTTTATTAACTATAGTTAGCAAAAGGTAGTGGGGGTTTTTTCGGGGGCGGGGGGGGGTTAAGAAAGAAAAAGAAAAAAGAAAAGACAGTTGAAGTTTAATCACTGTCGCTACCTGATATTTACAGGTCTGTATTCAGGAACTACATTCTCAATTGCAGAAATTTTAGCTGCCTGTCTCCCTGAAAACAAACTATATGGAACATGTCTTTATATCCTCAGAACCCTGTATGATGAACAATATTAGACTTGAAACTAGGACTCCTTGAATGCCATTTATCTCCCAACCCAAGCATTGCATGAGAAGGCCTTGTGTTGAAGTGGGGAACATTCTGAGGTGATAGAAAGAAGAGACCCTAAATCTACTTGCTCTTTTGTTTAAAAAGAGTTGCCTCATTGCTATTCCTTCATAACAATCCCACCTTTGACTTCTTGACCTTGGCATGGCTCGCCCTGCCTATCAGTTATCATGGACACTGGATACTCTTGGCTCTCCACGCAGCTTGTAATTTTGAGTACCTTTTTAAAAAAAACAAAGAAACATAAGAAAATTGTCCTGTTTTCACTTACTTTAAAAATTTTCACCTACTCAAATTAGGCATGTGAAGCTAGTAAAACTCAGTATAAATAGGAGCTTCCTGTCAGGGTGAAATTTCTGAAGTACAACCAAATCAGATACTAACCTCTTATGCTAATATGCCTAGGATAGTATTTACCAATTTACCTTTGAAGCAACCACTTCAGTATACCTTTACTAATAATACTTTGCTGGTTCAGCAAGTTGAGACTGCTTTCTTGAAGTTCAAGCATTATGGGCTGATTACCTCTGCTGTGATACTCTGCTGTGGTATAACTTCAAAGCCAAATAAGAGAAAATCCAATGAAGATGTCTATAAAGAACCCAAATGAAAACACAGTAGGCAATAATACATTTGAAACACGTGATGAGAAGCTGAAGGATAATGGTTTCTTTATGAGACTAGTTCTGTTTGTAAGGTATTGAAAGCACTTGAGATAATAAATAGTTTGAAAAAGCATCACTACTCAAGCAATCACTCTTGTGATTGTCTACACGTCTCAATCTGCCCTCTTAAGGTTTTCTTAATTTAATGCATAAAATAGTAGTGTAGAAGTTATGCCAAATGGGTAATGTCCAGTAAGCACCACAGAAGAACAATTCAGCTTCCTATAAAGCTCAGCATGGAAATGTTTTGCAGCAACTAAATCTGGATTTATTGCTGTTAGGGCTCTAGCTGCCATGTTGACCATCAGTTTCTGCTACTAGTAACAGGAAGTAGAGCTGGATGAACTACTCATTGCAAACGTGTTAGATATTTAGCCCCTTTTCTGTTGAGCAAATTGTGCATCAACCAATCTTGATGGTCTTGAAGCTTATTTGTGATATCGGCCAGGATAACCTTCAGACTATGAGTTGTCTGGAACAACTTCACTTTGACTGTTTATGATTATTCGTGGTATAGGCTGACTCAACTAAGTCCCATGGTGCTATTTTTGCTTCCTGACTGGATGGCTGAAATGTCTTAAACAGGAGAATTATGAATAACAAATTGAGAGATGCAAATGTTTTTATGATTACCAGGTAGAAGGTTGAATATTTGCAAATAGCAAATAATACAATTCCCCTATATGACAGAAAATTGAACTCTTATGCACTAAAACATGTTAAAATAGTTCATGTTTCTATACAACCAGGTCTAATAGAAGAAGAGAAGCATTCTCTTTGGCTTTGTAGGATGCTAGGTAGCAAGAGATGCTGAGCTTGATTCTGATCCCTGATAGGCCTGATGCTGCAGATCCATGCACCCTTGCAGAATCTCAACTTAAATGGGAATCGCAGGGTTCTGTGTTAGCAGGATGAGGGCCTCTCAATATTTCTGCACTTGTAGTCCATTGACTTTTCTGGAGATTCTCCTGATTTGCAGTTCTTAACTTTGCTTGAGCACATAGGGCATATTGCAATATACACCATATCTTGCACAGTGTTTAGGGATCTTCCAGAATAAAAGATGGCATATAGATGTAGGCTGAGATTTTCAAAGGGAGTTAGGTCTCATTAAAAAAAAAAACCCTCCAAGTTGAGATATGAGTCCAGAAAATGTGGAGTATCTGATACAACTCAATACATGCTAAGATGAAACTAACCTTGCCATTCACTCCCCCGAAAAGCTTTTTACAATATTTAAACTTATTACCAGCAATTCACTGTGATCTCATAAATGATTATGGTCATGCTCACTTTATAAGTGCAAAACATCTGTCCTCACTTAAGAACTATTCTGACACTAGTGCGCATTAGAATGCTTTAAGCATGCATTCCACCCCCCCAACATACACACACACACACACACTTGTTTGCATCAGCACAACTGGAAGGCATGTATTCGCTCATACCTCTTTGTATGCACATGTGCAAAGTTCTGAATGCAACTATTGTATTTATCACCTTATGTTTAAGTAAATATTGAGTCTTGGTCTGATAGCTTCAACTCTAACACAGTGGGCCAGATCCTCAACTGGTATAAATTATGATGTCAGAGAAGATGTGCCCATTTATGCCAACAGAAGATCTGTCTCAGTGTCACCAAGCCCTCACTCATATATTCAATATCTTCTGAAGTATTCTAAATGTAAGAAGTTTTTATTAGGCATATTATAGTCTACAAGTCATTCTAAGAAAAAAAGCAGATTACATTCACACAAGGATTATACAGTGAGAGACTTGTCCAGGTTCCAGGGTCAATCACACTCAGTGCAATGAGTTTCATTTCATTGGGTTTCCCCATGTTCCCCCTCATGGGGTATGTGGTTTGAATAACTAACTTTGTACATGTTATTTTTCAATCCTTTGTCCAATCATACTTTAAATATCCCAAATGATGGAACTTCACCCCCATCCCCGTTAGGCAGTCTGTTCTACAATATCTGTTTAATATGCCTTGTGATCAAGTTCCCACTTCAGGTTACTTAAGTATCCTCACTTTATACCATTTCCTCTTTAGTGGTCAACAGTAGGAATATATATTTAAATCTTAATGAGTTGTCTTTTATTTTAGTGCATAAATATCCAAGATGTGATCAAAGCAGTCATCCTCCTTTGATTGTATATTGCATAACTGCCAAAACGTTCAAATGTAACTAGAATGAAATGCTCAATGAGCATAATACAGGCTTTCCAGGAGGAAAGAGGCATATTTAAACTGTTTTGAAAGATGGATAAGCACTATAATTGTAGTATATTGCATTCATATTTGTTAATTTGACAATTTGACAATCTAAGCATTTTGTTCTAACGTGTAGAGACATTTCACACCAGCATGTGGATCAGTAACTCAATTGAGTGGGTTTGAACTAAACAGAACAAAAATAAGTTTCTTTCTAAGACATAGTTTAGTCTTAAATATTGTAATAAATTAGTGAGTGTGTATTGTGCCACATCCCTCTATTGGATGGAATCAGAACTATACAACTTCATCATAGGCCCTGTACTGCAAATAGCTAAGGAATATTTTGCTTTAGCTTAAGTTATTGGGTCCACTGAATTTGGAGCAGTGAAGTTTTGAGTGGCCACAATATGCTTTATTGTAAAAATCATAAAATTCAAGGTGGCTAAGGACTTGTTAAAAATTCATAAACTGTTTGAATAAAAGTTGTGCAGAACATTAAATAATTTAATTTAGACATGAAGACTTAAAGCATGAATCAAGACTAATCAGTCTGAGCTTCAATGAAATTTTTGTCATTATTCATCAAATCTTTAGCCAATCTCTTTCTATTCATTTAGTAATGTCTTCTGATCCATTATGTGTCTACTTTAGCTATCCTTACTAACACTAGTTGAAATTCACCCCTGTGCAGCATAAGGCATGGTGGGGCTGAAAGTGGGACTTAACTGGTACACTGGCCTTGTGTTAACTCTGCACAAGGACATATTTCACTCACTGAGTGAAGGAACAGATATGGACACCGTGTAGAATCAAGCACATGGGTTTATTACGTACAGCGCTGACAGAGTGTCACCTCGCTTATTAGGCTCAGAGACACTGCCAAGCAATTGATAACAATGGATTATATGGATTTTCCGTAGGCGGAGGGAAATGACTGGGTAGGCAGTCCCAAACCCCTGGATAGGTCTAGCAGCAAGACGAGATAAGCACAGTAGCCAATGGTCAAAAGGTTACATAATGTCTCCACCCATGGTTTCAGGTTAACTCATGACACTTAATTAGTACACAGGTGTTTTCCATTAAACTATATATAAAGTGTGTTAGTATAAAATATATATATGTTGAATTTTGATTTGGGATCCATAGATAATGAAGTAGCTCCCTTGATTGTCCAACAGGTACACACCTAGGAGTTAAAGCAAAAGGACAAATGAAAAGTATATAGCAATAAAGGTTGTCTTTTAATTTTTCATTTGTGTTTGTAAGGCAGGTACTGGCAATGGCTTGGAAGAGAGGTGCGCATCTGTGAGAGGGAGGATATCAAATCTCATACTGATATATTTGAACCTCTTCCATAAACTCAAGGCTGGTGTGTAGGAAGGCACCTCTTCTGCAGAAGAAACAGGGCCCCTTTCATTCCCATGGTCTGTTCTCAACTTTGAGATAAAGCCCCCAATTATAATTTCCACCTGGCTTCTTGCTGACCAAGCTTATCTTAGCAAAAAGCAAGGTTGTCCTTTGTTTGTTCTGCTTCTTAGCTAATATTGTTCACTATTTGCTAGGCCTCTGTCTTCTTGACCAAACTCTGGATTTTGGGCCTGTAAAAAGAGCTAACACAGTCTATATATCAGGTTATAACATAAACAGCAGACGGATTTTAGCCCTTCAGTCCCTCCTCTTGACCCTAGGGTTCCCTAACCCACCAGGTCAATTATACCAATTTCAATGTTCCCCAGTCTATTTCGGAGTCGCTGGTAAAGCACCACTACCATCAGGAATGTCAGGATAGATACTCCCCACATAACTTGACAAAATAGCACCCAGGTCCATCCCCAAGGAACCTTATCACCTGAGATGGCATTGCCCATAATCATTGCCTTAACCTGCACTAGGTGGTTCCGTGCCTTCGAGTACTTCACATTGGCCTGGTCCACAGTTTCCTCTATCAGGCTGTAGCTCAGATGGCCTTCCCCAATATGCCTCTGGGCCTCGGCCACCAACTCCTCGATCTTCGCCTGCAGGGCCTGTAGACCGTCCTCTAGATACCTACTGCCGTAGTGCCATTCCAGATCCCATGTTAGGTTACCCGTCATTGGCAGAGTACGGTGGAGCTGCGTCCCGTCAACGGTCAGGGTCGCCCTTCGGGGTACCGTCATGCACACGGATGGATGTCTCAAGGGGCAGAGCTTTCCATTTAGCTCGATGGAGTGGTTCTGGGGAGTCACGCACCAGTAAGTACCGTTCATCTGGACCAGCTCCGTGTGCGCCAGTTTCTCAGTAATGGCCACTTCGAACCTAGACAGATTCATTAGAATATTATATGGGCACGTACACAGAATTTCCTTATCAGAGTGGGTGCAGCATTCACTAGGATACAATGCTCTCCCAGCGACCTCGGCGTATGCAATGCCTTCTATTTTAATAACATGACCCCTCCTCCATACTGGCAGGGAGGTCACCGTCCTGGCTCGCTGTAAATGAGGGATGCCCAGAGCTACCAGAAGGTTAAAGAGTATACTGTGATCTGTCCAAAGCGGTCTTTGGACTCTCATTGATTCTCTGTTTCCCCATGCCCACGGAGGGGTACTGGGGAGATAGGGTCCCATTACTTCCATAATGGCTGGGTGGACCCGGCCATCAAGGAGATCGGTTACAATTCCTTGTGTGGTGATGGCCAAAGTTTGTCTTGCTCTCCAACAACTCTCCTCCAATGCCTTTATTTTGGTACCGTGTCAGTATAATTGGCACGCTACTTGCGTCCTTCCCCATGCACCACAGGGACAGCAGGAGCCTCCCCATGGTCACTTTGGTTGTTCTGGCCACCTTTCAGTCCTTCCTCCTCCACTTTCTCTTGTTTACCTGTGGAGACACTTGTGGAAACATTGTTAGTATTGACAGTTGCTGACTGAAACAATTTTAACTGATTTTGGTGCCTCCAAAAAGTTCCCAATTTGCTCCCAACCTTTGCACATGTATTAGTAGTCAGAAGGACCCTCATAGGGCCTTGCCACCTTGGTTTTAAAATTCCTTTAACCTCTGGGTAGACACGACACATTACCAAATCCCCAACTTTAAATGCAGGTTTGTCCAAACTGCTGTTATCATCCAGCTGGGTTTGATTTTCTTTCACTTGGTTGTATAAATCTTTTAACTCTCTGTCCAGTGCCTTGATGTAACTTTGCAGCCTGTCTGCAAAACCCCCCGACCCCCCCGCAGCGGGGAGGATCACATTACTAGGCATTCTCATTGCTCTTCCTGTCATTAGTTCAAAGAGTGTCAGCTGAGTCAGCATGTTTGGGTTTCCTCTGATTCGGTACAATACAGCAGGGAGCATAGGAGCCCACCCATGCCTGTGTCCAGTACTGCTTTTGTTAAGGCTGCTTTTATTGTCCTATTCATTCTTTCCACCATATGTGAACTTTTAGGGTGGTATGGTATATGGAATCTTTGCTTTATTCCTAGTGCCTTATATGCCTCTTTCATTACTCACCTGTAAAGTGAGTTACTTGGTCAGAGTCTATTGACAATGAAAGACCCCATCTGGGTATTTCTTCTGCTAGGATCCAAGCCACTGTTGTAGCAGTACAGTTCTTGGTGGGGAATGCCTCTACCCATCGGGTAAAAGTGTCAATAATTACCAAGATATAAGTGAACCCCCTGCTTTGTGGCAAGGGTCCAGTAAAATCAATTTGCAGATTCTGCCATGGTCCCTCTAGCCATGGCTGGTGATTCAGGGGTACCTTTTTCCTTCTCCCCACATTCACTTGTGCACGTCACACATCTTTTGAGAAATTGTAAAGCATCTTTTTTCATGGATGGCCACCACCAGTGTTCCAGGGCGGCCCTCATTTGTCTCCATCCCGGATGAGCTGGAGAGTGGATGGCATGGAGCAGCAGAGCCCGTATGCACTCCGGGGCTACCAGCTCCTTCCCCCCCGCCCCCAGGCCCATACCAGAGGTGATTTTTATACACACTGCCTTGTTCTTCCAATTTACTTTTCTCTTCTGGGCTTATGGTTGCATATAGTTTTTTTTAAATTCACCTCTTCCTCTGGTACTGTAGCTGCACAGATCCTAATAGGACTTGCTTGTGCAACTTCTTTAGCACGTTTATCTGCCCAGTAATTTCCTTTTTGTTCCTCACTTGAGATTTTATTATGTTCTTTTATCTTTACTGCTGCCAGTTCTGATGGTAGTTTGACAGCTTCTGTTAGTCTTTGAACTGCCTCCATATTATTGATGGGCTTGCCGGTTGTTGTTATAAACCCTCTTCGCGACCACACATCCATATAATCATGCACTACTCCGAATACATATCTGCTGTCTGTGTATACAGTGAGCTTCTTGCCCTCCCCCACTCTCAGAGCTTCCGTGAGAGCTGTCAGCTCTGCCTCTTGAGCTGACTTGGATTCATCCAGCTGTCCTGATGCTATCACTGTTCCGTCACCGAGCACCACTGCCCGGCCGGTGTGTGGCACTCCATTTTCATACTTTCTTGATCCATCTACATACAAAACTATATCTGGATTCTCTAATGGTTCTTCCTTAACCTTTCCCAAAACTTCCTCTGCCTTATCTACGAGACACTCGTGTACCTCTCCTTCTATGTTCAGGTATTCAGCTACATTTATTCCCTTGTCCCTTGCTATAGAGAAGTTGGGGTTTTGCAAGCACAATGTTGATTCCCACTGACTCCTCTGGGCATCTGTTACAGATCTTAGCCGCCCGCTATTAAGGAGATCAATAAGTGTATGGGGTGTATGTAGCACTAATTTCCCTGTGCAGGTGTATGATTCACAAGCTTTTACCACCCACGTAGTGCAAGCACCGTGTAGTCCCTGGGATACAGGGAGTCTTAAGGTAGATAGGTATGCTACTGGAGGCTGCTTGTCACCATGGAGCTGTGTCCGTACAGCTGAGTATTGAGCCTTGCTGTGGCTGCAGTAAAGGTGAAATGGCTTTCCCATATTGGGTAACCCAAGCTGGGGGCGGAGGCTAAAGCCGGTTTTATTTTTATAAATGCCTCCTCTTGTTCTGTGCCCCATATTACTGACTCATTTGCAGGCTTTCCCCCTCTAGTGAGTTTTGAATCAGTTCCACCATCTCTGAGTACTCTGGTATATATGTTCTACAGTGATTAAGGAGTCCCAATACCTTCCGGACTTCTTTAACTGTCCATGGTCTTTTTAACTCTCGAATTGCCAGTTTTCTATTTACTGTGAGTGCTTTAACTCCCTCTGCTATGTTATGCCCTAGATATAAAACCTGCTGCTGCTGTAACTGAGCTTTTCTGGCACTTAATTTAAATCCAGCCTCACGAAGATATATAAACAGTCTGTTTAGGGTTTTTAAATTGTCCCTTTCATTTGAGCTGGCAACTAGCAAGTCATCTACGTACTGCAGGATCACTGTGTCTCCCTCCAAGGGTACTTGTGCTATTATTTCTGCCATTGCCGTGTGGAAGATGGAGAGAGAATTATGGAACCCCTGAGGTATTCGGGTCCAAGTGTACTGCTGGTCTCCCACTGTAAATGCAAATTTCTCCTGACTCTCCTTTGCAAGGGGAATACTCCAAAATCCATTAGCTATATCCAGGACTGAGAATACTGAGTGTCCTGGTTTTAGCAAATTAAGGATGGTGGCAGGGCTTGCCACAATAGAATATGCCTTTGGAGTCACCCGATTAAGGTGGGTGTAGTCTATCGTTAACCTCCAGGTCCAGGTTAATCTGACTTCCGGACGGGCCAAATTGGGGAGTTAGTTGTGGAGGTGGTTTTTCTAATTACCCTTCTAGATTCCAAATTAGTGATTATATTTTTAACTGCCTCTAAGGCTTCTGGTTTAATTGGGTACTGTCTGTGGGCTTTTTGAGCTGGCCCTTCTATGGATATAGGCTCCATGTTTACTAACCCACAATCTTGTTTATCTGTTGCCCACACTTCAGGGTGAAGGGAGCACAGTGTTTCTACTGGACTCTCCCCCCACTCTGATATTATTGCCTTACTACTGGCAATCATGGCTATATTTTGAGATAATTTCTCCTGTTTGGACCCTCCGGCCCATTCAGTGCAGCTAGCTCTGGGGTTGATTACTCCCCGAGTTCCTTAAGGAGATCTATGCTGCAAATTGTGTCTCCCTGTTCAGGGCAAACCCAGATTTGACTGACTGTGACCATATCTTCAAATTCTGTTTCTACTGGCTGGCTTTTAATTTCCCCCCTCCCACCACTTCAATCCATATGGTTCGACAGGTGAAGGGGAGATCTTGGCTGGTTATCTATACCGAGGCTACTGTGTCTATTAACATACTGCACGGTCAGCCCCCCACTCGTGCATTAAGAAACATCCTGGGGTCACCTTCGGTTCCAGCCACAGAGGCCGCTGATACCTATTTGCTAGCCAGGAGTTTGAGCAGCTCCTGGATTTGTTTATCCTTTTCCTGTTCTTGGGTGCTAGTTGTATCCATTTTATTCTGCTTGTTTGGCCACTGACCTTCCTTACCGCCCCAGGAGTGGAAGCAGCTTTCCTTTAGGTGGCCGCTCCTCTTACAATTACTGCATGTTTTGATTTTCTTTTTATCTTTACAGTCACATGCCAGATGTCCAGGCTCATTGCAAGTGAAGCAGACGGTGGTTCTGACTGCATGAACTGTTGCAACTTCCTCAGAGGGGATGGTGGCTGCTACCTTTCTTTTTTTCCTATTTTCTACTTCTGTGGCCCATTTCATTACTGTTGAGTATGTCTCTCCCACTGAGATGCCTAATGCCAGGACTGCTTGGTGGTCTGCAGACAGCCCTTCCTTTAGGATTTGGAGGAATACATCATGATCTTGGGATGTTATATTCTCCAGACCTGAATAAGCTCGGAATGCATTCCATTTCTTTTCAGCATAGGACATGGCAGACTCCCCTTTCTGCTGAACCACTGATTGCAGAGCCCCCCAGTTAGTTGTCTGGGCTCCTAGAACAGCAGATAGTGCATTCCTGAAGTGCCTGCGTCTGGGTTTGGAATTCCTGCTGGCTCTTCAGCCCGATCCCCTCCCGCAGGGTTGGGGTTATGATCTTCAGCCCAGTGCCCCGTCTTCCATTTATTTTCTAAGTTGTCCCACACATCCCTGGGGCATTTGCACTTGACCATGTGAACATCCTTTCTATGGAGGCCGTGTATTTCAGTCAGGCCACCCAGCTTGTCCCAGAACTCAGTGTTT
The DNA here is from genome assembly GCF_015237465.2 of Chelonia mydas. Lineage (NCBI taxonomy): Eukaryota > Metazoa > Chordata > Testudines > Cheloniidae > Chelonia > Chelonia mydas. Next base: position 17,080,921 of record NC_057853.1, on the reverse strand, counting down.
TTGTTATCACATTTGAGTTCGGGTAAATCAGAAAACAGTGCCTGTTTTTCCTGGGGGGTGAAGGGATGATAGATTTCAGTGGTTTCTGTCCTGAGTCCCCTTACTGGTTCACCCTCCGTATTAACATTTCTGAACCTTCTTAGCTGCGTTTTGATTGGAGCCATACACTGTACTTGCTCCCCTGGGCCAATTAATCCTTGTAGTGCCCCTTCATTATCTCTGTGGGGGCTTAAATTTGGCCTTTCGCATGAAGTAGTGTATGGAGGGGGTTCTGATTCCTCCCCTTTGTCTTGTGCTGCTGAGTTTTCCCACAGATAGATATTCAGTGGTGCCATTGGCTGACAAATGCTGGGAGTGGGCTCTCCCCCTCCTGCTCCGGGCGTGTGTCCCAGGCATGATGAATGTAGTTTTTTTGCTCTGAGATCTTTTCCAACTTCCTGACAATTACATGGTTTAAAGCACAAGCTCTTACCCTTCAGAGCCTGATTCTCAGATTTTAAAGTTGCAATTTCTCTTTCTTTTAGGTTGAGTATATCCAATAACACTATTACTGCCTTGTCTTTTTTGTCACTTTTCTGATTATTCCACCAAGTAACCAGATCTGCCTCTGGTCCGGCAGCAGAATAGTTTGTTTTTTTAGTTGCTGTTTATCGGGTTTTGACATTTTTATACTCCAAATATTCTCGAGGGCTGATTATCGCCTCTCCTTTTGATTCCATGGGCTTTACTCACCCTGGCTGCTGACCTTGTTGGGAAAGTATGTCTTCCCCCAGATTTCTGTCGTCTCAATCTCCACAAATGTCAGCCTTAATGGGAATTTACGTTTCCCCCCCTTTTGAATACTGTGGTCTAAATCTCCACACTGACAGCTTTGATGGGGATGTATGTCTCCCCCTCTTTGAATACTGTGGTCTAAATCTCCACACAATTGCCGGCCTTATTGGAGACTTGTGCTATTCGAAGACATGTACGTCACATGCCTGAGGGGGCGGGGGGGGCTCTCCCTAGGGCTTGCAATGTTACGTGCAATGAGGAAATGGGACCACCAGTTTGCACTGCCTACCGCTCGTGTACCCAGCCAGTCCTGGGCTTAGCTCACGGCCAATCGCTTGCTGGTGGTTTATCCAAGTCCTCCGTAACACACCCCTTAGTTTAAACAGTACATAACCCTCTTGTACATGTCTCCCCTCCCAACTGGTACACTTATTAACCCCTCTGCTTATACTATACATGTCTAGGTTCCTTTGCACTTAAATTTTAAAAAAAGGTGGGAACAAGATGTGTCTGAAAGGCGATGAGAGACTTCTATCCTGGCCTAATGAGGTGGTAAATTAAACATACTCACCTCATTTTGTATTTCAGTCTCAGTTCCTCAATCAGTTCACAAGCTTGTATCCCGGACGAGCCCCCATCTGAAGGAACAAATATGGACTCCGTGTAGAATCAATCACATGGGTTTATTACGTACAGCGCGGACGGAGTGTCACCTTGCTTATTAGGCTCAGAGACACTGCCAAACAATTGATTACAATGGATTATGTGGATTTTCCATGGGCGGAGGGAACTGACTGGGTAAGCAGTCCCAAACCCCTGGATAGATCTAGCAGCAAGACGAGATAAGCACAGTAGCCAATGGTCAAAAGGTTACATAATGTCTCCACCCATGGTTTCAGGTTAACACATGACACTTAATTAGTACACAGGTGTTTTCCATTAAACAATATATAAAGTGTGTTAGTATAAAATATATATATATGTTGAATTCTGATTTGGGATCCATAGATAATGAAGTAGTTCCCTTGATTGTCCAACAGGTACACACCTAGGAGTTAAAGCAAAAGGACAAATGAAAAGTATATAGCAATAAAGGTTGTCTTTTAATTTTTCATTTGTGTTTGTAAGGCAGGTACTGGCAATGGCTTGGAGGAGAGGTGCACATCTGTGAGAGGGAGGATATCATATCTCATACTGATATATTTGAACCTCTTCCATAAACTCAAGGCTGGTGTGTAGGAAGGCACCTCTTCTACAGAAGAAACAGGGCCCCTTTCATTCCCATGGTCTGTTCTCAACTTTGAGATAAAGCCCCCAATTATAATTTCCACCTGGCCTCTTGCTGACCAAGCTTATCTTAGCAAAAAGCAAGGTTGTCCTTTGTTTGTTCTGCTTCTTAGCTAATATTGTTCACTATTTGCTAGGCCTCTGTCTTCTTGACCAAACTCTGGATTTTGGGCCTGTAAAAAGAGCTGACACACTCTATATATCAGGTTGTAACATAAACAGCATACAGATTTTAGCCCTTCACTGAGTAGAACTTTACTCAGGGAGTAATCATAGTGAATACAGTGGGACAATTTCTAGAATAAAGTACATTCCTATCCATTATTGGCCACATTTTGCAGCCCCTAGGCAGATAAAATTCCCATTGAAATAAATACAAGTTGTATATTTTTAATTCAAAATGCTGCCCTACATGTTACACCGGATGAATACATTGAGTTAGGGAGGAGAGGGGAGAAGAGAGAAACTTAGAACTATGGCTATACTATGAAAGTAAAGAGATGTTGGTATATTATTTTTATACTTAAGCAGTATACGTGATAGGTATTGTTCGTTGGAACCCTTTGATATGCAGTAATGCTAACATTAATTTTATATCCTTAAAAAAACCCCTCTGAAAATGTCTATTAAAATACTTAATTGCAAGGTGCTTTTTCTTTTCTTTCAATTGCTCTCGAACATAGTGTTCTTTTTCTCAGAATCTGCAGCATTTGTAATTTTGACAGCCCATCCAGGGAAGGGAGACAATCAAATGGTACAAACTGGTAAACAGAAGCAGGAGTGAAAGCATTCAAAATCTTGAGTTGGGGAGGTGTAAGTAGGTTAACTTTTATTTATTAGAGGATTTGTAGGACTTAGAAAAGCAATTGACTTTCTGTAATTTAGAGTAAGCACTTGAAAGCTTCAAGTTATTTTTATCGATTGCAGTTGTGCCTACTGGAGGGCACCATAGCGCAATGGGGGGAAATCTTTGCCACTATTAAAAATGGAGGTGACCTTAAACCGCACATAGGACAGTTAAGTGCCCCACACTCATTGACTTTCAATGGGAGTTGAGCCCCTAACTGCCCTTTTTGCCTTTGAAAATCTCCCCTTACATGCATGTTTATATTTGCCCTGTCCCTAGCTCTGCCCTGTCCTATGGGCTCAATCCTGCAAAACGTGGAAGTTCCTTGCCCAGATCTTGCATGTGCTTAACTTTAAGCTGGTGAGTAGAACTGAGAAAATAGGGCCAAGTGGATAGGGCATTCGCCTACCACCTGGGAGTGCTGGGTTCAAATTCCTGCTCTGCCAGAGACTTCCTGTGTACCCCATGGCAAGTCTCTGTGTCTCAATTCCCCATCAGTAAAATGAGGATAATAGCACTTCCCTACCTCACAGGGGTGTTGTGAAGATAAATACATTGAAGACTGTAAAGTGCACAGATATTACAGACATGGGCGGGGGGGGGGGGGGGGGGGGGGGGGCAAAAAAGGTACCTAAGGTAGAACAATTTGAGTTAAAGTGACTACTTACCTGCTTTAAAATAATAAAATACTTAATTAGTGTGCTGGATCAGAGCCAGAGACTCAGCAACGTGCAGAATTGACCAAGTACATCTTGGATTATATACTTAATGGATAGCCATATTTTAGGAAGGTGCTGTATTTTGTAACATCATTGGATGTTATAATTAAAGCTTCCTCCTAGGACACTGCTGTAAATAATGGGTATCATTCTAGTGTTTTATTCTGCTGAAAAATTATATCTCAAGGTTTTTGTTTTTTTTAATTAATTTAAGGGTATTCTGTTGTGGAGAGAGAAAACACTTGTCATATCTCCTTTGCAGCCTATTTTAAAACCCCTGATTAGGTGCTTTGCTCTAATGATGTCCTATAAATTGAAGACACAATCATACCATTACATTTATATTTTTCACAGGACATTTTACAACTGCAATCCTGTGTAGACCTTCTGGCTAATTACAGGATGAAAAATAAAAATACTGCAATAGTCAATAACATAGTGCTTCCCCAAAGCTAGTAATTTATATTCACTATGCAAACACAGCTAAATGGATGCCAGCATTTCAAGTTTTCTGTGCTTCTGTTTGTTTATGGCCCACCACTATTCTTTAGCAAGAATTCCAGGCATATCGGTGAGGGTGAATACACTCCCATATCCTACATTAGTCAACTCAAATATGCAGGCATTCATAATAACTAAAGAGAAAGATCATTCACAATTAAAAGAATCATAGGAATTTATATGCAATTAATGCCAGTTTCTTTAAGGGCATTCATGGCCCAAATTATTGACCAGATTCAATCAAGTCTTCAGTTTTGCATGTCTACTTTTGAACATACCAATAATTGCACACACAAAGTGTGTCACTCATAGACTCCCTGAGATGTGCAAGCAAAATAGAACATGATTGTTCAGATATGCACAATGGGAGAATGCTTCAATTTTCAGGTTCTGTCAGTTGCATGAGCCTATGTGGGAATGCAAAATGGAGGCAGAAGCTGAAAATGTGGGCCCTAATCATCAACTTGCTTAATCTCATATCTAACTTTAACCATATGATGAGTCTATTTTCAGGGTTTATAGTGAGTGTGTGTGTGTATGTATGTAGTGGGGATTGGGGGTGGGTTGGGGAGGGGAGGGTTGGCTCCCTTTTCTCTGCTAAAAGCAGCTGGACAATTCCCCCAGGGATTTGGAAGGAACTCATATTTTAAAGCGAAACACCACCACTATTGTCAAGTTCATGATAAAATTGGACTAATTTCACAAAATTGAAATCAAACTAAAAACTACTCCCCTCAGATGTCAGGTTTTTGGTTTCCATTCTAATTACTGTACACAGCTTCAGCTGATGGGCCTTCATACACCCAGTTCAGACGGACATTAGGTGAGAGGTACGGATAGTATCTACCCTCTGCTGGAGTGTCACTGTCTGTGGATGTTGAGGAATAAACTTAACTGAACTACAGAGCTTAGATTCACGGGAACAGTTCTGATTAGGGTTAAGGTGGACATGATACAATGGTATAAACTTTTGCTTTCAGGAGAGAAGAATTCTCGGTGGGCTCACCTCCATGGGTACAGCTGGTCAAAAGTTTTCCATCAAAACTATTCTTCAGTGGAAAATTGGGTTTCTGACAAAGTGAAGATTTTCATGGAAACTTTTGACTGTTCATTTTTTTAAAAAGCTGAAAAATTTTCAGCCAAAATCTGAAATTTGGGGGCAGGTTTCACCTGAGAACTTGTTGATATTTTTTTTCAACAAAAAGTCAAAATTTGCCATGAACCCCACTGTGACCGGATACGTCTCAGATGGGGGCAGGTTTGGGAGGAAATTGGTCGCTGTGCTTCCCAGCTAGAGAGAGGCTGACAGCTAATAGAATGCCTTCCTTGTGGAAGGAGGACATGGATCATCTAAGAAGTGGAATGACTTGTACTGAAGCCCCAGTGCCTGCTGAAAGGGATTGTAATACTTTCAAAGCCCTTTGAGTAAGAGAAGCCAATATCCTGACTGAAGCTGCCTACAGATTTTCTTTTTCTTTTCCTTCATACTTCTATTTAACCTCATTTGCTGACTGAGGACTGTTTTTGTTTTTGCTTCACCTTGGAGACTGAATGGGGAAGGAAACAGCCCAGAGGCTTCAGCTGGTGGGTTGAGCACCAACCTACTAAAGGGAGACATGCCCATGGCACCTGCTAGGCGCCTACAGACTTATGCTCCCCACAGAGCTCCTGAAGTGGCTTCTCAGCCAAGCACAGATTTGTGACACCCTCTTACCCCTGTTTTCTGACCAGCTCTAGTTATGAGATTATTGTTGGGGTCTGGAGACAGCTGCACATCGTCTTCTGGACCAGACCCGTAAGGTGGTTCTCACGTAGCAAGTCTACGTAAGTAAAAGCACTCTCTAAAGAACACTTGGGAAGGAAAGGAAGAGATAGCAATGACATATGCTTCTGTTTCTGAAAGATCTGCTCTGAAAGGATGGCCATCCTGTGGGACAGACAAGACTCCAGGATGTAAACCAGGGAAAAATAAATCTGAGAAGCTTTATTCCAGTGTTGCTTTGATGAGTTCTATTTGAATTATCCTGAGGCAGCGCTCTCTGAACCAATCATTGGTAACATAAGGTACAACTAGCAACAAAGAAGTTAGCAGCCTGGCAGGGCTTTATGAATTCATCCAGAAAATAAAAGATGGGTCATTTGCACCATCTGCTGCATAAGTATCAGTCAAAAGGAGGACAGCTGAAACCTGGGGCCATCAATACTGAAATGCAATTTAGAGGTGAAACAGCCAAGTAAACAAAGTGGTTGGGTGGCCAACAGACTGAGACTACTAGCAAGAGAAATGAGCAGACACAGCTGGTCGTATTTTTCAGTTTGCTTCTCAGTTGTCTCTCTTCCTTCTCAGATTTTCAGCACTGCTCACACATAGACATGTTGTAAAAGGAAAAGGCACAACAGCACAGTTTCTAGTGTCATGGACTCTTTGTGCCTATTCATTTTATGGTACGAGAGGAAAAAATGACACGGCATAATTGTTTTATTCCATAAAATGATGGGCATAGATGGACTATTGAACATGTTTTTCCTATTCACAGGGCTGGAGTGAGACCACTGCAGAAAGGATCAAGTATTTGACCAGCACTGCTCTTTGGGCCCCAGTTTACAAACTTGCACATGTGCAAAGAAGGATATTCACATGCATATCATTATATGCTCATGTAATCAAAATGGGGCTATTACATGTAAACGTTGGGGCTGTGTTCATCAGGAATGTGCAAAAGTGGCTGGGTGTCTTTGCATATGCAGATATGACAATTCTACATTTATATAGGCATTAATGAATTTGGGTATTGGTAACTTGTAATCATATGCCCACTAAAAGATATCAGGCCAGATTTTGTCACCTTTACTCACTGATTAGCCCTATTAATTTAGATGGGACTACTTTCAGAGTCAGATAATTACTCCATTGGTCTGATCCAAATTACAGTAAATAAAAGTGGACTTTGGATCAGGGCTAATGTGAGTAATGGTGGTAGGAGCTGGTTCACACACCTGACATTCTGATGTATGCAATATTACCACAGGGGAAATTGGGATATCAGAATAACTTACAAAAATATGATTTTTTAAAAAGCCTTGTTGAGACTGGAAAGCCGAGATTTGTGTAAGCCAGAGAGAAGGGAATTGTAACAGTCAGAGTAAGAGGAGCGAATGCCTGGGTGTCAGGAGAGTCAAGGAAGCTAGAGGTGATGATGGGAGCTAGTGCCCTTTACTGCCCTTATCAGATTCAAATGGAATAAAAAATGGAAAGTGAACCTGAAGCCTGTGGAAGCGCTTCTGCACACACAGTGGTAGAAAATCAAACTTCTGAGTGGAAGAATTGAAAGAGGAATGTGTGGGACTAGAAAAACTTGCTTGTGTGTTAAGGTCTGTTTCTGAAAGGATATACACATGAACAAAATGCTGTAGGCCATGTCATTGTTATTCTCCTTCATACCATTCTCTCTAGCTTCCAGACCGGGCACAGCTCATGAACAGAATGTACTGTACAAGTGAAGGGGGCAGGGGAGAGAAAAGGGAGAGACAGAATTGACCAGTAGAGGAAGAGGCCTACTGTAAACAAAAACCAGCTGTTTTACTACCTTCATCAAGAGTTGATTGGACCATATCTGAGTCCTCCAGAGAATATGAATAATCCAATTATCACCGACACATTAAGAATGCAAAACAGGGGTGATGTCTGACAACATACACTCCTCAATTGTCAATCAAGACTTTGAAAATACAAAAAGCCCAAAAAGATAGAGGACTTAAAAGAGCACAAAGTAAGAAAAATTAAAACAACCAATCAAGGTGGGTGGGAGGGAGGCATGAATGCAAACTGACAAGGAAAACCTGGTGTTCAGAAATGAGATTCCATAGCCCGTCTCCACCATTTCTTCTTGTTGTTAATTTATTTGTGTTATGGTAGCACCTAGAATAGGCCAAGATCCCATAGTGCTAGGGGAAGTACAGCACGGGACAATGTTGTATCCTTGCCCCTTCATATTGCTAGTTGTCTTAAAGCTACACTGTGTCCAAGCCTATATGCAGTGGAGTAGGAGGGGGAAAGGATGCCTCCTACACACGCACACATAACTGCTCAGGAAGTAGGTGGGGAGGGATGAAGAGTAGGTGCAGCCGTGGGTTCCTGTACAACCACCAAGTGCTAGCTGGAGAAACATGTGACAACTATAGGAAATTACTCCTTCCACAATAAAGCAAGGGAGGCTGAGGATGCATTGTTTCACTGCAACACAGTCCTTCCAGTGCTGCCCCCGGGGTAATGCAGAGACATGCTGCCTCTACTGTAGGTAGTTCAGATATCTAGAGTTAGCCCTGGGCAAGCTATTTAGAATATGGACTGTCTTCCTTTGTGTGCAACATCTAGCCCATGCTGGGCACTGCCAGTATACACATAATAATAATGCACAGAAATTTTCTCTGAGTCACTCAAGAAAACAAGACATACGGATCGATATAAATATTTGGCCCTTTAGAATTCCTCTTGGCTTTCAGGGTGAATTCCACTGAAGTCCTGTAAAGGAGACACTGTAGGAAAGGGGGAATTTTAAAGGGCAGAACTGTACACATCCTATATCTCTAGAATAAGGTTTGAATGACATTCATACATTTTGTTTTCAAATAATTACATCCTACACTGACAGAATTATCTCTGATTGAAAAATGAGCAGGGCAAACAATAACTGAGATAGTGTAATATTTTAGCAGTTCAGTGAACCATTTAAAGCAGGTATTGACTTTCTCTGTTACCATAAATTGTTATATGCAGTAAAATAGACTATGGGATTGGATGATTAATGATGAGTGCTGCTGCAGGCTGAATTTGAAACTTGGCATCCAGAATTTTTTATTAATATTCAGTGATCTTGATAATTGACATCCTTGTTTTTGTGCTTAGATTCAGCGTGCACAACAGACAACAAGAAAAGATACACACTCTACCGGCTCATATTATTCAATTACTGATTGGGCAATAGGACAGGAAAGGTAATGGTTAGCTAACTACATCGTTCATAGATGGATTGGTTCTGAAGCACTGCAAGGCTCTATTTGAGATGAAAAATGATGAGTAAGTACACATATCACTAACTTGGGTGATTTTGTAAATCCCAATGTGCACCTATCTGCATCTCTAGGCACCTAAATAGCTTTGTAAATCTGGCCCCAACACACTAGATATAGGAAAGCAGGCACTCCTTATGGTTTATTAAAATCTTTTTGTAGCTTTTTGAGTTTGCAAAATCAAGGAAAGTTCTTATCTGAGCCCAATCTTATTCAGCCTTAAAGTTTAGCAAGAGTGTGTGTCAGTGGGGGGCGGTGGGGAGGGGGATGTTCTGATCGATGTCTTTTGGCTGATATGTTGCTGGTTTTAATGGGCTTATAGAGCTCTTTTTTATATCTCAAATGTGGTAAGTGAAGAAGATTAAGTGCTACTTATTTTTCAAGTCAACAACCACCCTTGTCTGAGAGGCAGGGACTAATGAGGCCATCTCTTTGCTCCCAATTCCCACTGTAACCCTGGTGAGGTTTTGCTGATTAACCTCAATGCTAGACATCAGGCTCACTCTTGTACTTAACTGAAATAACATGAAAGGGTCACTTTACTGCTCTCAGGCAGATTACATTAGCAAGCGTGTTTGAGTGAGTGGGAGGTTTTGGCTTTGCTTATTATTTTTCTATTAGGCCTTGTCTACACTTGCAGGGGCTTGTAGAGTTTGTGCAGCTACATGCCACAGTAAAAAGCAGGCTGCGTCCACCCTGTGGTGGGTAGCTGCATGTGTCAACGAAGAGCTCTGGCATGGGGGAGACGGAGAGGAAAGGCTCTGGCAGTAGGGAGGTAGCGGGATACTACACAGCTAAAAATAGCCGCATGGACGTTGGAGGCCCTGGTTGGGTATGTAGAGGGCTCATGTTGTACATCTGATCAAATCCAGTGTATGGTAGGGATTGAACCAGCCAGAACTATCAGCCCAAACCAAAAACCCTTGAGTTTTGGAACCATTTTGACCAACTCGTCTAAAGGGAATTTAACTGATTTAGCTTGATACTGTAATTTTTAAACGCCTGTTCTTCATGCATTTAAAGAAAGCATTGTTATTCTCCTAGTTTATTAATAAATTCTTTGAATCTGAATTCTTTTTTATTCCTCCTTTACGTAAACACACCAGTTTCTCAATTTTGAGCTACCCAAGAGAGCTGTGTTGCTAGTGCTGGATTTTTATGTAAAGATCAATGAAGCATGTACTTTGATAAACACATATAAAATATGGATTTTATGAACAGGCAAGGGAAAGGATGAGGCAAATATGATTCCGTACCAGCTGGTGAGACTATTGTTAATGCAAAACTGCCTTACCATATCTCAATTGGAAGCCAAAAAAGGGACTACATTTTTTTTTAAATAATTCATAGTGAATTCCTGATTGAAAATCACTGTGTATTTCATGGACCATTTCCAAAAAGGGTTCACTTTCTTGAAATTTTTCATTAAAAAGTTTGAAATGGTCTGATTTTTTAATAGAATGAAGCCGCTACATGCCACAGAAGAGTTTTACTCTGGAAAAGAAGTGCCAGGGATTACCATTGATGTTTATGTGGAAAGTGCTTTGGGTCTGTGGTGTTGGGCAGTAGTATAAAACACTTAGATTAAAAAAAAAAAAACCTATTGTTTTCTGTTCTTGAAGCTGACATTGAAAACTTTTCAGGGTTTCTTTTTCAGATTTTCAGGGTGTTTTCCCTTTCTTGTCTCCTCTCCCCATCCCTTATTTTTTCATTTCATTTCAGCACTGAAAATGGGGAGGGTGTTTGACTTGTTTTTAATTTTGTCAAAAAATCTGAAAAATCTCTGTGAAGATGGACTTCTTTGAAAATGACAAATTTTTTTGCTGAAAAGAGATCACAACTAGTGTTATAAAACAGTGCTTGAGATAAGAACTAGTTACTGGAGTCTGAGACAGGATCAAGGAACTGAAATTAATACTTGGAATTTATTTGGAAACAGCTACAGTTTGGACTGAGGTACTCAACCTTTTCCGTACTGTGACCTCTCCACCCATGGTGCAACAGAAACAATAAGCTTCAGGATCCGCCTCCTCAGGGGTTCTGGAACAATTTTTATAGTGGGGGGTGCTGAGAGCCATTGAACCAAACTGTAAACCCTGTATATAATGGAAGCTACTTCAAGCGAGGGGGTGCGACAGAACCCCTAGTTCCAGCCCCCATGCTCCTCCTATCTTTCTATAAAGAAAGGGAGGTTTATTTTGACTCCCTGATATCATCTGAATGATGGAGCTCCCTCCCAAGATCAGCCTTCATATAGTCTTTCTCATTCCAAGAAGGCTCACACTTTCCTAATCTAAAGCTTAACCACGGTTCTGTATATAAGAATCTTGGGAGTTGCAGATCATGCTAGCAGTATGAGAACTGTCATGTCTTCAGGATGGAAAAACGGAGAGAAGAAATAATACCCTGCAGTGCTGATCTCTGCCTTGGTACCAGTCTCACATCCATCAGTGGCTGTCACTGCAGAAGCCAGTATAAAGGTGTCCGCACATAGGAAAAAAAATGTATAAATATAATGAAAACCAGTAAGGGTCCATTTTTCCTACAGAAAAAAGGAATTGAATTTCTCAGGCATGTGGCAGGAGGTTGCTGATTAAACATAAAACAATGCTATAAAAGTGGCAGTGTAAAACAGAGTTGTGCTCAGAAAATGTCTCTCTGATGAGATTTTCCCTTGTAAAACTCAATCTAGTTACATGTATTTTGCCTATAATTTTCTTCCCTGCTCATCTCGTCCTTCGCTTTGCTGTCTCAAGTTATACAGATGAACTTCCTTTGGCACATGTACCACATTAAGATATAAAAAAAAATGGAAATTTCCTAAAGATCATGCAGAGCGAGAGACCACTGATGGAATAATGGGTAGCTTGCTCCTCATTTGTACGTGTTGACAAAGATCAATAGTTTCTTTTAAAGATGGCACCTTTGGGAACTGAACACTGCAGGGTATGAATAGCTGACTAGATTGTGTAAGTGTGTCTGATATCAAACTGTATTGAAATCAATGAAACACCACCTGGTCTTATTTATTGTGTTGGGTAGCACACAAAGGTAGAACTATATGACAATCACCCTACAGTCCATCAGAAAACTAGATATGCATAAAAATTATATTTGAAAAATAAGGGCGTTACATAGATATGATTTGGAGTATTTATTTTAATGTTCAGCTCTTGCTTATTCTCCCATCTCCAAATTTATCTTTCTTTCAGTCTATTCAGCTGTTATAATGATGTTGGATACTTTGATTGCATTATTGTATACAGAAACTGGCCTGCAATTTCAGAAATAGAGCCTCCTAACTGCATAGTATTGTCTGGAATAATAGGTGTTAAGAAAGTCTGGGGGTGAGTAGCGAAATAACAAATGACTAGTTAAAAGATTTAGTTTATGGCATGAGAAAATGGGCTAGAGAATCTTCTTCAAGCCTGAAACAGCCTTTTCAGGCTATTCCAAAGAAAATTCACTCACTAAGGTCTGGAACAGGATATATCATAAGAATAAATTCTCATTGGATAATTACCAAGCATTAGAAAACATTTGCTAGCTTCTGACAGAGGCAGGTAGAAATTAGAAATGAATTCTTTAATAGATGCACTATTAACTCCCCAAACTGATTAGCATCAGGTAACATACATGTTTATTTCTGAAGCTGATCATCTATTAAAAAGGTTTTAGAAAATAAGTATTTCTCCTAATGACTTTCCATTCAACAGTACCAGGACTTTAAACGTATGACAGTCATCCTGTCCTACATCTGCCATTTTGTATCTGCAATTTGAGTCTATGACTTTATTGTAAACCTTTTCCTGCTGTCTTTAATTAGGAAAAGGTTCCCATTAAAATAACAGGCAATGCACACAGGTTTGGAAATGAGCCTAAACCAAAACTCTGGATTTCAACACTCTTGACCTGTGGAAAAGCTTCAGGGTTCCTCTAAATTATGTCTTGCAGGCCATGGCCACACCCTTCTCCTTCTGGCCTTGCCACTCTTGATTACTTGACATGCCCACCTGTTTGTCCCTTATGCTGGGACTGGGAGGGAAGTTGGCTGTCCTGTATCACTCAGAGATTCCCCTTGCAAAAGGAATCTCCAAACAGAGAGACACACCAGCTTTCCTGCCCCCTGCAACTAGGGAATATTGCAGAGGTGCCAGAACAGGGCTCAGGAATTGAGAGCACAGTGTCTAAAATGGGATTAATATATTTTGCTCCTTGTGTTGGAAATTTATCATTTGGAACACCTGCTCTGAAATTTATTCTGGCTCGAGACCCAAGCAAAGAGCATTATTTTTAGAGTTCAGCATATCTTCACTCTTGGTAGTAGATCAATTATGAAAACTCAGTTTCACCACATGGAGCCTGGGTCAGCAGGTCCTGTCTGAAAAAATGGCTGTAGAAAAATAAAAAGGGTTTAAAAAGTAGAAAGTGTGTGTCAAAACCTGTTGAGGCTCCATCAGTGCTTAGGGCGAGAAGCACTTTAAATTCACTATTCATTTTATTTTATAGGTGGGAACAATGCTTTCTCCAAAAGTTATAATTCTGGGAAGGCAATAATGATGTGGATCGTAGGGATAGTCGTTGTAACCAGGTATGTGTGTATGTGAGTGGATGTGTTTGCCCATATGTTTGCTGTGAAAAAAACTATTGCTTCTTTGTCATTTTTTTCAATGTGACATAAAAGATGGTATAGTCTAGATTTCTGTAGGTTTGTTGCTTAATTATTTATGTATCAAACATGCAAGAATTTGAGAGGAAGGATGGTCTTCTGGTAAAATAAATGGATAGGCCCTGCAGAAAACTCAGGGTTCAATTCTTGGTTCTGCCATAGACTTTCTGTGTGAACTTGGGCAAGTCATTTAATCTGACTGTGCCTCTATTCCCCATCTGCAAAATGGGGATAATAGTTCTTTTTCCCCCACCCCTGTCTATTTAGATTGTGAGCTCTTCAGGAAAAGGACTGCCTATTATTGTGTTTGTACAGTGTCTAGCATAATGAGGCCATGTAGTCAGTAAAACAAACAATTACACTGATAATATACACATTTTCAGAAAAAGTGTCCTCTTTTTCTGTCTTTTTTGGTTTGTTTGTTCACATATACCTGGCTAATTTCCATAACCCAGTGTCCCATTTTGTCTCTGCAATTGAGAGCACAGTTCAGGTGATTTCAATCATAAATCAGGTACTGAGATATCTAAACAACCATAACTGCACCAACAAAAATTGTGGGGGCAAATTTTAGCCCTTCTGAGATTAAAGAAACTATGAGCCATGTCTTGAGGCTTAACAGTACATCTGAAATCCCAACTGATCAGACTCATTTGCTAGGAGGAGATAGACTAGTTTGACATTCATTTCTGACAGTCCTTAAATCTCCAGTTAAAAATGTCACTTTTATTATACAAACCTATATTTCCTCCAGACGTTTTTATTACTTATTTCACTCAAAAATCTGCATTTTAATTAGATGTTCTAAGGACATCAAACTCCTAAAACTTTCAGCAGCTCATGAAGATTGGGGACCAAATTATGGCTGTTGAAAGTCCATTTACTTCAGAGGAGTTACACCAGCAGAGAATTTGGCCCTAGCTGTTCTCATTAAGGCGCTCTTATTTCTGGCCGCTAAGGGAATCTGAGCATTGCAAGTACCGACTGCTTGTTAATTACCTGTGCATATTTGTCAACTGACGACCTGATCTTTTCATTGATCTGAGGAAATGTGATTATATTTCTAAAGAACACAGTGTCTCAAAGCAGGAGATTTGGGAGTAATGTGATGGGGTATACACCACTCTGGACAATGTGGAGGTTAAGGAGCTGCTCTGAGCTCAGCCAGCTTTGCCCTGCCACACCTTCAAGACATGCACTGGCTGGGAGGAGGAACATAAAAGAAGAGCACAGCAGCTCACTTGTTGGTAGACCAGGGAAGAGAACAGACCTTCAACCGTCCTCTCCTAAAGAGAGGGCTGAGGGAAGGCAAGGTCTTCCAAGACAGGGTTTTCCCAGGCCTCTCACAGGGGGAAGGGAGGGCCAGATCCCGAAACACCCTGAGAGGAGGCCTTCCTGTCTATCTCTTTTACTAATTCAGTTTATTTGTGCTCATTCTCCTTGCTTTTTGTTCACTGATTACCCCAAAGGGGAGAGACTTTTGAAGTGACCTGGGCAGAGAGGCAAGTTGCAGGAAGAGACAGGCCACCACAGGGACGAAGTAGCAACTATCAAGAGACCCCAGTGGAGAGAGAGCTACTACTACACGCCCAGCCATGAGGAGGTGCCACAAGTGAGCTAACCCGCTCCCAAGTAATGAACTCATTAATTTGAATTTTCTGAGTGCACTTTATGCTTCATTCCGCATGTTACACCAGCTTGTGTCAGTTACTGAATATTAAGTAATCTGACATAATGCAATCTGACAGGATGCTGCAGGCAGGGAATCTGAAAATTTAAACTGCCTAAAGGGAAAAAAAAAGCTGATTCAAAATTTAATGCAATATTTTTTTCCAACTATACCTTGCTACTTGAAGAAAGGTGTGGGTGAATAACATGAATAATGTAGCTGAAGTCAACGTACTTAGATCGACTTATCATGGTGTCTTCACTGCGGTGAGTCAACTGCTGCCGCTCCCCCGTCGACTCCGCCTGCCCCCTCTCGTGGCAGTGGAGTACAGGTGTCAATGGGAGAGTGCTTGGGGTCGATTTATCACGTCTAGAGTAGACGCGATAAATCGATCCCCGCTGGATCAATCACTGCCCGCCGATCTGGCAGGTAGTGTAGACATACCCTTAGTAACTTAGTTATTCCACTTGTAACTTTCAGAGATCAAGATTGTAACTTGGGCTGTACAGCTGTGCAGGTACATAAGGGACTTCTCCTTGTGCCCCTCCATAGGCTACTCACACATTGCATCCAGCTGCAGAGGGCTAAGAGGATGCTGCACGCCTGTTAGTCCCTGCTGGGCTGGATGATCAGGCAGTGGATGTGAAATTTATTCCCCAGTATACCAGTCAGTAAAGCTGAATACTTACTGTTTCTTCTCTGAGCTTCTTGTGGGGCATCACAGCTACACACAGCTTGTGGCAATGCCACCAACTAGAATGAACAGAGTGTAGGACTGCCAGTAACCAAGCTCTCCTGAAGGGTAATCCCAATTCTAACATTAACACTGCTTCTCTTTTGGCCTCAGGTAATTAGCTCAGAGTTGCTGAGCACTCCCAGCATCCACTGACTTCACCTGGGTTTGTAGGTGCTCAGTGCTACTGAGAATCAGCCCCCATTAATCATTCTGTCCCATCTTCCCCATTTGAAGAAAACAAGAGGACGATATTTCCCTACCAAAAAACTGGGTTCTGAGGAGAAGCTGTTTAATATGCTCTTTGAGAATGAACAGAGCTTTGATACAGCAAGTGCTAATTGCTATTTTCCACGTGCACAAGTAAGCTACAAGATGTGGGGCAGAGCATATATCTTCAATGTCTTCACATGACTAAACATACATCTACACAGTCTGTATTTGAGGAACTTTGGCTGAATGTTTGTCATGAGCTGTTTTTCTGAAAACCTCCTGTCATGAATAAATTCATAATTAAAGGGATTTTATACCCACTTTCAAGGTGGCCATTTCTGAGGTCCTTCATGACAAAGGACATTCCAGAAACACGGAGCTGCAGAAAGCGAAGCTGTGATTTAAACCACAGCCCATGCTATGAGCTGGTGTGGTGGTGCAGTGCCCAAGGAGGAATTCTCAGAGATAGTATTTCTGAGACACTCCTCTGGAAACAGAAACACTGATAGACCCTTTGATAGGGTACAGTCTGCCCTTCCTCTGATACTTGGCTGTCAAGGTTCCTCCCCCACTCTGAACTCTAGGGTACAGATGTGGGGACCTGCATGAAAACCTCCTAAGCTTACTTTTACCAGCTTAGGTTAAAACTTCCCCAAGGTAAAAATTAATTTTATCCTTTGTCCTTGGAATATCCACTGCCACCACCAAACTCTAACTGGGTTTACTGGGAAACGTAGTTTGGACACGTCTTTCCCCCCAAAATCCTCCCAACCCTTGCACCCCACTTCCTGGGAAAGGTTTGGTAAAAATCCTCACCAATTTGCATAGGTGACCACAGACCCAAACCTTTGGATCTGAGAACAATGAAAAAGCATTCAGTTTTCTTACAAGAAGACTTTTAATAGAAATAGAAGTAAATAGAAGTAAAGGAATCACCCCTGTAAAATCAGGATGGTAGGTAACTTACAGGGTAATTAGATTCAAAACATAGAGAATCCCTCTAGGCAAAACCTTAAGTTACAAAAAAGACACACAGACAGAAATAGTCATTCTATTCAGCACAATTCTTTTCTCAGCCATTTAAAGAAATCATAATCTAACGCATACCTAGCTAGATTACTTACTAAAAGTTCTAAGACTCCATTCCTGTTCTATCCCCGGCAAAAGCAGCATACCGACAGACACAGACCCTTTGTTTCTCTCCCTCCTCCCAGCTTTTGAAAGTATCTTGTCTCCTCATTGGTCATTTTGGTCAGGTGCCAGCGAGGTTACCTTTAGCTTCTTAACCCTTTACAGGTGAGAGGATTTTTCCTCTGGCCAGGAGGGATTTTAAAGGGGTTTACCCTTCGCTTTATATTTATGACATTGACCCTGTGCAGATGTGGGTCAGGCAGGTCCTTTGGGTTTCTGTTGCCACCTATGACACTAGAGATCTTGGTCCTTCAGCATCAGGGGCCTGATGGAATTCTCAGTGAAATCAGTGCAATGACTCTCATTGACTCCAAGGGAATAGGACTGGGCTCTAAGGATGAAATCCTGTCTGATCCCATTAAGGTCAGTGGGAGTTCTGCTATTTTCTTCAATGGAGCCAGGATTTCACCTCAGAAGTTTAAGGACCAGGATTGTGCCTAGCTTCTCAGAGGCTCAAAAGGTGAAAGTCTCCTGGTGCCCTTTCCTTCCACTGCTTGTCCAGGTGTCAGTGCCAGATACAATTAGTAGATACTCTTCTTGAATCTCCAAGCCCCAGACAGCTATGGCCCCATATCCTCTGAGATAAAGGGTGTTGAGGGAGTGAGACATTTGGTTCGGTGATTAAGACAAACCCAGGTATCATTGTAAAGCCCTACTGCATCAACCTTGTTCTACTCCTGGGAGATCATGCCGCTACACTCGCAATGCTAAGTATGCAAACATTCTGGGAAATTATCAGATATAGCTTTCTTTTCCACTGTACTACTTTAAAATGAGTCAACTCAGTCCCCAGACTGCACAGTAGGTATTCTTTATTGTTAGCATGATGCCTTCATTTCAAATCTTAGGACTGAGTTGTCAATGAAATTTGAAATATGATAAGAAAAAACTATAAATTCAAGGCTTACAGTTGATTATTCATAATTGAATTACAGCTCATTTGTATATGTCATCTCCAGCCCCTCTGTATAAGAGCAGTGCTAAGTTCTGACCACACCACCAAAAAGAAAAAAAATGTCATTTCTTTCCTGTTGGTTCATTTCTAGTTCCAGCTTCCCACTCTTCCTCTGAGTTGTGCATACGAGGAGTGAGCTTTCCCACCTGTCCCATTATTTAATTCTCTGACCCTCGTCCCAAATGTCTGGATTCATGACAGATAATACCCCATCTTTAAATCTTGACAAATGAATACTAATATTGATAGAAAAGCAGTATAGATCTGCCCCAACACTTAGGTTAGAGTATATTGCAGGTGTCAAAGGGGAGACGCTGTCTAGTGCAGCAGTGGGCATGTGGCCTGTCGGGGTAATCCGCTGGCGGACCGTGAGACAATTTGTTTACATTGACCATCCACAGGCATGGCCGCCCGCAGTTACCAGTGGCTGCAGTGCGCCATTCATGGCCAAGTCTAGGGATCACTCAATTCCAGGGATCACCTCTTCAAATGAGGTAAATAGTTATAGTTCCATACCTAAGTTTCTTTGTGAATCTAATCCATTAATGTTGTTTACAAATTTATAATAAATAGAGAACATTTCTTATCATTTACTGTAGGTACTATATTTTCCACTGTTTGTGTCCTACATTTTTTATTGCATTCATATTGTAATGGGTGTTTTTATATCCCTAAGTAATGCTAATTTCTGAAATATATCAATTGGTTCTGAAATTACTTTATGGAATTTTACCTATACTTATTGCTTTAGGAAAGATAATTTCTGATTATGGATTAGCAGCTTTTGCTGTATTCAGATTTCATACGTATATCCATCAGTCAAAAATATCTAATAGATAAAAGCTACAATTGGTAGATGCTCCAAAAAGTTAAAAATCTTTGAGCAAAAATTAAAATGACCAGTGGAAGAAGCAACAAGGGTATTTGGGCTGCAACAGCTCTACTTCCGTGCAAAGCGGTGAAGTGGTAGATACTGCTACAGGACTTTGGAAAATATATTGCCAAGCTGCTCCTTAGAATATTGAATTAGTTCCTCCATTGAGGTTAAAGGTATTAGGCCAAATTCTGCACCTATTGAAGTCAACGGGACTTTTTATAATCACTGCAGCTGGACCAGAATTTGCCCTATTTCTTCATGTCTGTGTGTACATTTTTTATGGCATAAAAGACCGCCTTTTCCATTTCACCCAATTACTGCTATCCAAGTTGGTAATGGGGTAATTTTCATCACATCAAATGCACTCATAGATGCATCTCATCAGAAAATTGTGGCACATCTATACTACTGCATAGATAACAGGGTTGAAGTGACCTCCTGTGTCAGCTATTCTGTCCATCTGAATCACAGTAGGATTGTTTCAATGCTTTCTAAAGCATCACTAATATAGCTGATTCTCAAGCCTTGCACTGAATATCTTTACTGACATCAAATCCTCAACCTTTGTTGGCAGCTAATTCCTTGGCATTCTCTAATTGTCAGTATGCGTCTTAGCTGCATTTATTCTTTAATTATGTTGTAGGAGAAAAAATGAGTTCATGCCATTGTTAATAGGAGCAAGGTGATATTTACCCTCTTTAGCAATAAATATATTGCAAAGTCCTTAACCCTATTCATTTTTGATGGTAGAGAATATTAAGTTATGCAGGTTCTAGAATCTGAAATGAATACATTTAAATTCATTACTTATACACAAACCCCATCAACAATCTTAACACAGACTTGATTTTTGCTGTTACTCTGGCAATAACAATTCTGCCGAATTTCAGTTTACTGACTTTCAAAAATCCAATTTAGGATTAACGTGAGAGCAACAACTAATGTGAAAAATTACTCTGAAATTTTTGGGTCTTTAAATGTTAACTCACAGCACTTAAGAAAGACATTTCACTGCAGGCTTAAAAAATCCATACATCTCAGAGAAAAGAGGCAAGCAGTTGACTATTAAAGCACAGTTTTACCCAGCTGTCAAGTTGAACTGGGTATCTTGCTTTATTGCAATCTGATCATTTCAAGCAATACTTTAACATCAATACACTGCTTAACATTGATGGATATGTTACTGGATCCAGAGAAGATAATATTTGACATCAGTATTCTCTTCTTACTACTCATTGCAGTCCCATGTTTTTTGGTTAGTTACAGCAATGATTCCACCTTCTTTACCTCCTCAAACTTGATGAACAGTACCAGTAATTTGACCTGGAAAAATGAAAACACAATACATATGATGGGAAAAAGATCCAAAACAGGGATATTCCATACAAGGGTGAAGTTTGGAAAGCAGCAATGCCAAAAAAGACCTAGGGGTGTTAGTGGACCGCAAAAGAGACCTGGGGTCAGATCCTTCATTGGTGTAAATTTGTGTAGCTCCATCGACTTTGGACTTGTATTGGGATAAGGAGAAAATAGAGGCAAATTGCACAGCATGGAGAGGAATAAATCCTATCATAAGGGCATGTGAGAGGAAAATGGCTACACTGGATACGTTTCCCTCTCTTTCATATAACTACCTTTCTAGCCTCTGCAAGTCATTTGTCACAGCCACAGAGAAAAACTAGACAAGGTAGGAAATTGTGGAAGAGGCCCCATCTGAGCAGCATTCTCTTTTCCAACTTCAGCTGCTCCACCAGGAAAAGTCATGGAGAGCAACCTGTGGTTCCTCTGCAAAATCAGAGCCCCAAAGGGGTCTGGCAATTATTGGCAGCATTTGGCTGTTGGCCCTTCTATGCTCCAATGGTTGGTGGAAAGCTGGAAGGGAGAGAGGGGAGACCAGAAAGCTACCTCCTCACAGTTGGGCAGAATCCACAGAGCTTAAGCTGAGTTCTGGAGATGCTCTGCACTCCACACCCCTGCTATTTCTTGCTGTGGGGGTTGGAATTAATATTCAGAATCCATTGTAGCCCAAGAGATTTTACCTTATTGTTTTTCTTGGCTTTTTTGCAAAAGGGAAGCATGTGAACCAATGTGATTTTGAGCAGCATGAGTCTGATCCTGCAATATGCTGAGCCCTTTTGCCCTGATTCAGCAAAGCCTAATGTTATACATGTGCCTAAGAAGCGGTCTGCTGAATTGTGACCAGACTGCTCAGCACATTACAAGGCAGATCCCTTTTTCAGACCAGAGAACTGAGCCTCTCTTGTTACAGCTTTGGAAGGGACATGCCTAGAATAATGCAATTCTTTCTGAAGTCCTCACGTTGCTGGAAAGATGTAGTCAACTTGGAAGAAATTCACAGATGAGTAACAAGAACAATTAACTGACTGGGGGGAAAGACTTGCTAAGATTATAAAAAGAACCAAATATGTAGACTGTCTAGATGCTGATTAAAGGAAAAATATCAAGGAAACAATTCCACTTCTGTAAACTCTCCTGAATTACAAAAGAACTAAGCCTTATAGCGAAATATATCAGTGCATTTTGGGGTAATGATTGTTCTGTGACTTTGAAATAGCCTCCCAAGGGAGATAGTGGAAGCCCAGTCCACTGAGGCATTTAAAAAGACAGTTTTATGCTGTTGTGAACTGAGAGTGAATTTGGCTCAATGTGTTCAGTACAGTGCTTCATCCCAGGAGTTAAAACGTATTGACAGGACTATTGAAGAGAGGCAGGATGGCCTTGGTGTTAGTACACTTTCAGTCTTGGGCTAGATTATGAAAACTTTACTCAAGCTGGTGAGCATTTACTCACATGAACAGTCCCATCTCTTCTCTATGTATCAGTTTCCCCATCTTCTAAAGGGGATAATAACACTGATCTGTCATACAAGATGCATACAGGTGTGAGTTCATTCATTAATATTTGCAAAGCAATTTGAGATCCTTAGATGGAATCATATAAGTGAAAACTCTTATTAGTAATGGGTCAAATTCTTAGCTGTTGACTCATTTTCTACTTGTTCTTTAGTCAGTCAGATTCCATTGAAGCCAATGGAGGATTATATGTGTTTCATGTATGCTTGCTAGGTAATATCATGAAGGACTCTGTGTGTCTAAAAATAAACTGGCTCTTTATTAAGAGATCAACATGCAGAGATGCTGCAACTACAGCTAGTATTCTGGCCATATGAACACCAATTTCTGGTTCCTCCTCTAAACTCTTCCCTCCTGCACCTTGTGCTTCTCCCTCCAAATTTAATGCAGGTTGCTACAGCATGAATAAGGATGACCAAAATAGAATGAGGAGTTTAGGGCTTGGATAATGATAATTATCAGTAGTAATCCTAGTAATACAAATGAATAGTAAATTCCTCAACATAAAAGAAACATGAAGGTCTTTACTCTGCAGACCTATGTGTTTAATACTCTCATGTGGTACAATACAATTCTGATTTCATTTAGAACCATAGTATGGTTCTATAACAAACCCCGTCCTCATCCAAAGGACCTGATCCAAATCTCATTGAAATCAATGTAAAGATACCCAATGACTTGGCCCATGATATCTGTGAGCTATACAGAGGCCTGCATTGGTGATCACCTTACACTCTTTGATGAAATTCAGAATGCTAGTTATGCAATTCATAACAAATTACTGAAATCACTGTTGGGAAGAAAATTGAATTCTCTTGTTTTCAGATAAGTGCTGAGTAATGCAGCTAATGGGAGAGCCTTATTAGCTTAGCCCACTGCCTGCTCTTTTGAAATTAGATTTCCTGCTGCTACTCAGACCACTCCAGAGATGAATGGCCAGGATCTGTGCTCAGTTCCATATTCATTGCATTCAGTTTAAAATGAGCACAGGATCTGATGTAAATTACCACTGTGCTACTGACCTCAATGGATTTACACCAATTAACATTAGCTGAGAATCTGACTTGAAAAGGTGCAAAAACATGTTGAGAATCAAATGATTTTGTCTCCACAAAGTAAAACGAAATATGGGTGTTTTTAGCTTGCTTATCTCAAAACAGGAATCAATACTTTCTATTTAAGAAGGCACTTTAGGAGGAAGGAAAACACAACCTAAATTGCCACTGTCTATCTGAAATTACTCTTGCTTACAAAACATTTCATTTAAATGAGGCTTTATAAACAACTATGCTTTGGTTAGCCATTCTGGTACTACAAAGATGGACACCATTAGAAAACCTCAAGGTAGACACTGATAGAGTCAAATGACAAATTTCTATATGCTTTGACATTTGTCTGACTCTATCCCTGAAATCCTCTTTCAATTTTTAGAAAGTCACCCATCACCATGTTATCTGAGTCCTACCACTGGGAATTCAACATCCCCTTGTTAGGACATACCTGGATGTTTCAAAATCCAAACAGTGTCTAATGTTGGCTACTCTAAAGTATTTCCCATAACCATATATTTCTATAGTAGTGATTCTAACAACACAGTACCTTATTAGTTCAAGCTAGCCACTATGCTTTAACATTACATGTCGAACAAAAGTTTTCTGTTTAAATTATTTTAACTATATAAATATGAGCAAAGAAAAATATCTCAGCCTATGAATAGGATGTTGTGAAATTAATTCTGTGTAGAATTGATCCAGTTACAAATTGTAACTGTCATAAGCAGAGCCCCCAAACTCTATTACATTAATTTATGTTGTAACTTGTGTTGAAGACATTTAGTGCTGATGAAAATGACATTATACCATACTACTGCCTATCTAGTCTCCTACTATGAACAACACATTTTTTTGATGATTTAGTTGCTTTAAAAACACTTGAATCTACATTCCAAATACATTTCAAAAAGTCAAGTCTTATTCCCAAGGGAGTAGTTTTCAAAGGAAAGACTCCTGGAAACTCTTAGGAATTTATAACCCAGATAAAGCAAGGTAATATACGTGGACAGATACATTTATTTAACAAGACTTTGAAGATATGAACATGACCAAAAGTATGTACTGCTTAGTGAATGTTAATGTTATTCCCCAGCTTGTTTTGACATAAGATCTATAAAATCTCCCATTGACTTCCATGGAATCAGGATTTCACCCATAGTGAAATCAGCTAAGCTACAAATAATGGACAAGACTGTTTCTTGTACTATACACCCATCCGGAAGTGTAAGGGGGAGTAAGACCAAATGATGGAGTATAGGGATGATGATCTGCATTGTGGATCACAGTATGGTCTCTGTGTGGCTGCTGCTCCTCCTCCTATGGTGGGACGCTACTAGGCAAGGGTGGGGAATGTGTGCATTCGTGGCTTTGCCTACCACCACTTGATGCATTAGCCAACAGAAATGAACCAGTGCAGATGAAAAAAGGGATCTGCTTCTGGTGCTGACCAGCAGCAGATTAATTCTCTCTGGAGCAAGGCAGGGAACCAAGGGACAAACTTGAACTCTCAGGATCACAGTTTGTTCTCTGATCTGCTTCTGAGACAATTCAACTAGATGTTGCTGCGTACTCAGAACAGCGGTTGTGATATCACAGTCTAGTCCAATACAGGCTGTTGCTACTCTTCTGATGTGAAATGGAGAGCTGCCACAGCAGTAAAGCAAAACCTAAAGAGGAGCCACTGAAATAGAAGTCAGAGCTGCTTTGGAGATGACGAGCTCCATGAAGCTAAGTTTATCTGGCGGTGGTGAAAGAAGAGAGGAAGGTGGGGGGAAAAGATAGATAGAGCTCCTGCAAGAGGGTTGGAGAAAGTGTACTAGCGAGAGTTTGATCCAGTTCAAGGTATGGAGTGGGAGACTCAGCACCATGAAACACAGAAGAAAAGTGGCCCAAATTCAGATCTGGATTTCAACTGCCCCCAAAGTGCAGAGGCGATGAGATCTAGGTTTTATTTCATCTCTTTAAATCTGTCTACTTAAAGAACATCAATATCACCTCCAGGTAGCATACCAGCTGGCAAGAACAAACTTGAAACTCAACTAGTGCCTATCTCATGACAAATCCAACACCCCAGCCCCCTGGTTTTGACCTTCCATGCCATCTGTGGGCAAGCTCAATTGCTTCAGATGTGGAGAGATCAGATGTGCTGCTAATGACTATACGTGGGCCTTTGTGAGTCTCTCTTCTGCTGCTATGGCCTGTTAGAAGATGTAGATCATATATTGCAGGCTGCATCCATTGGCAAGGGTTGCCTGATACCCTCATGGACATGCGCAATGCCCTTCCCTCAGTCATTGAATGGGTTAAGATATTTAGACGAACATGCTTGACTTGAATGTCAGTGTAAATGCAATCACAATAATAAAATAACAACTCATTATAAAGACAAATGTATTTATTTATTTATTTATCATGAGCCATAGTGTTTGTATTTCTATTGCAGTGAGGCCCAAGTATTGCGCACACAATGAAAAGGCAGTCACTACGCCGAAGCTCATCCAGTTAGTCAGAGCTGTAGGTAATCAGAATCTGAATTCAGAATTCTGGCACTCTGAAATTCAGAGAGAAGAGATGGAGGTTTGGTTTGGTTCCCTATACGCAATGGTGATGCTGCTGCTGTTGTTTGTTGTTTTCAGACAGAAAAATGCTCAGTTATGGGGGTTTCATTCCATCTTGACTTTTGTGTTGACTTCTCATGAAACTGAATGGTTTATGATACTACCAGAACCATCCAGTAGAACTGCATCCCAATAACTGTCACTTAGCTGTTTTTATTCTGTGAATAATAAGTGAATGGATAAATAGCTAACCCATTAAGAATCTACCTTCTTAAATATAATGCACACAACCATATTGTGTTTATTTAAAATAAATACTATCTTGATTGCAAACTCTTCAGAGCAAAATCCTTGTGTTTATTTTTTTTTTCTGGTAAATGCCATGCCCTTTGGGGGTATGTGTGTGTCTTTACATATGTTAAATAACAATACATATATGTCTGCCTTCACTACTGCTAAGGCATTTCTGAAGTGCCCATTAATGTAGAGTCTAGACACCAGTTGTAATGTTGAATTATATTTCTGTAACAAATAGTGAGAACCCAAATAAATCCCTAAAAGGCCCTTTATATATTCTTACATAATATATAAACTTTGAACTATAACATTAAGAGAAGATACTCTAATCCAGCATGAAGCAAGGATAAAAGAAATTTCATGTTTTTTAAGGCTAAGGGGACCATTATAATCCTTTACTCTGATATCCCTGTGTAACACAAGTCATAGAACCTCACACTGTAGTTTCTGAATCAAGCCCATAACCTCTGTTTGCCTATAGCATATCCTTTAGAAAGACTTGATTTAAAGTCTTCAAGTGCTTAGAGTCCACCACAGCCATACGTAAGATGTTCTAATAGTTAAAGTCTATCTGGATAATATATTTATCTCTACTGCAATCGGAAAGGAACCAAGATATTTTTGTGGCTGGGATATATGCACATAGTCAGATATACAGTGCTCTTTCTCATGTAATGGAAATCAGGGAAAGATTTTAAATATACTAAAATTCCCTCAACCTCTTCATCCCTTGCTGAATCTCTCTGTTTCGCTCTCTCCCCCAGCCTTCCCATACAGATTCGGTACTCCTGTGCTTTATTCAATCTCTCTTCCTGCTCAGAAAGGTGAAACCATGTGATCAGTGAACAGAAACCATTCCATCATGACCAATCACACAGTTCTAAAAGCAAATTCCGTAGAGAGGCTACTGGAAGGGACACTTGTTGCAAACAGTTGATGAACAACCCATTGTGTCAATAAGTGTCTAAAAATCCATCCTCCAGCAACTGTGAACACACACAAAACATTGAAAATCAATGGGTAGGAGAAGAGGTCCAAAGCTAATAAAGAAATAATTCAGCATGAATAGTTTGACTGGTTATTTGGCCCTTATTACTCTCTTTGGTTCATTTCCCATCCCAGTTCTATTTTGGGGAAGGGAGAGGGGTGGATTCCCTCTCTTTCTTTCATCCATGTGTTGTAACTAGCCTTCTGATGGTCGTTACTCTGGAAGAATATGCTTGATTTGGCTATTGCTTTTGGCTGCATTGTCCGTGTTTCCATCATTAGTGTGCTGTACATTTTTTTTCAGCCCTTGAACCTGTCAATAGAGCATGTCAGCTGTATTTCACATAAGCTTTAACCTATGTGGCATGCATGAGGTAAACCTCATCCATCTTCCTCCTAGGGAAAGATGCCTCACTACAGTCCTGGACCAAACACAACTGCTGCAGTACTGAACATGAGTGGCCAGCAGGAAGTCTGCTCAGAGGCTAAAGGGAGCTTTCCAGATGAACATGACAAGACATTTGCTCAAAACAACAGATCTCACAGCACCAGACTGGCTTAATATAGAGCCAACATATTTCCATCTGTTCTACTTCTATCAGCTTAATTTCAGATTAAACCTATTTGTTATCTAAACCTCATCTATTGCTCCATTTTCAAGAAGGTGGATCTATGCCAAGAAATCTCTTGCCTTTGGTGCTATTAACTATTGATACGTGAATTTTGCTCAGACCTGATTGGGATCTAAGTGGTGATTTCCCTCGGACATTTAGTCTGAGCAGACTTTCCCTTTGGCTGCTAGTGGCTTACTTCAGCAAGTGATGGTGCCATCCAGAATCTCTTCCTGATAAGGTGTAAATGCTACTCTTGATCAGCAAAGCTTGCTATATGACTTGGAGTATGTAGTTTACATCAAACTTAACTTTAGCCTGCTGTGACCTCAGTGACCTCTGGGAGTTTATGCCATAGTTGACTTTGGCATTCAGTGGCTAGTACACTGCACTCCTGTTTGATAATTCTTGTTTGACCTTACCTCACTCATGTAGCATCATATTTATGTTGCATGGCACCATTTTATGAGGTGATGTGACACTAAGTAACACAATGTGACATTCAAAATGCAAAATGGTGCTCTGGAAATGTGACATAACTTGTTCAACATAAATATATGCTCTTAGCTAATCAGCATCCAGAGACATTGTTTCCAGTCTAGCAACTAATGTAACTTAACAGACAGCAAATCACCATAGCAAACAAAAGCATTATTGCCTTCTTTGGCTTGAAAGTGGTGAGAAATTATGGACAAAACGAAGTTCGCTCACTCTGATGAAGGAGCATGGTCACTTTTAACTGTTTTAGAGAGAGAATAAAACCCCAAATATGCATTTGGTAGGTCAAGGCAACCTTATTATTCTATTTTAAAAGGCTGCTCTCACTTTTTGCAATTCTGCTCCTATTCTCGTCTATATCACAAGACTCATTGAATCCTGAATTAGTGCTATCAGTTTTGATGCATGAGCTCAGAAGATGGTCTGCTGTTTCCTTTCTTTTTTCTTTCCTGAGACGGTCTCTTGGATATTGTTTACTCTGTCTCTATACTTGTACACATGTAATTATATGAACAGTAGAGCTAGTAGAAAAAATGCTAATTTAAACATTTTTATTAAATAAACAGAGACTCATTTAAAAAAAACCCCTCAAAATTAATTCCATTTTTGAACATCTATATAGCCTGCTTCCCCAAAAAAATGAATTTGAAAGTTTTTCACAAAATAGGGACACATTAACCCTATGATTCTATGATTTTTCATGAACATTTTTGCAAAAACATATTCCCACTTTTCAACCAGCTCAGGTGTGTACTCTGATTGACTTCAAAGATAAGAACATATTTAAATACTACCTTAAATATTACCTTCGCAACATCTGTATGAGGTACAGCATGTAAGTGAGCCCAAATTTCACTAGTAGGGAAACTGAGGCATGAACACCAACTTTTAGCCAGATCTCAACGCAAGTCAGAGCCAGAATCATAATTCCAAAGTTCCTACTCCCCAGTCTCATGTTTATGTCACTAGTTTAAAAGCTATTATAGATTTCAAACAAACAAACAAACCACCGAGCATTGAGTATTTTATTTTCCTGTAGGGTCAGTGTGTGAATGCTGAAGGTTTTTTTAAGTTATTTTTATTAGAAAACAATGTTAATAAATGCATGCATGTAACCAAAATCATAAAAACAGAACACTTCTCCAGAGCCTCAGTACTTATCTTCTGGCAGTGAACTTTCCAGCATAGGTTACAAAGCTTTCCCTGCTCTGTGCAGTCTCTGACTGTGTCAGACAAAGAAGCCTCTGACTACAGTTCTGTAAGCTGGCTGGGAAGAACCGTATCCCTCTGTCTTTGCTCTAATTGGGGGATATGGTGTTTAGATGTTGCTTGTACTTATTAGAATTGGGAGCACTGGCTGTTGGGAGTCTGAAAGGACTGGAAACAGGAAGGAGGCGGGAGGAGTTGAAGAGGCTGAGGGAGAGCTACTGAGGGTGCAGCAGCAGCTGGGAAAAGAGGTTTCCACTTTAAAAAATAAAGTCCTGTTGAAGTTTGTTAGTACCTTGCCTGGCTACTACAACAGGGGAGTCAGGTGAAGATGCTTCATGGGGCTCTGTCTGCCGCTTGCAATTGCAATGGGACGCATTTTCCCCTCCTCTTTTCTGTTTTGTGTGTTACTTTCCTTCACACTCTTTCACTACTCTCTTTGGTGTTGCTCATTTCTCCACAGGCTCCTTGAGTCCCTCTGAAAGTTGATTAGCTATATTTTTTCTCTCAGCTGTGGGATGGACACAAAATCACTGACATTTCCTTTTCCCCACCCCCACTGGCCTCAGTATTAACCTTGAATATCCTTAAATTAGTATTGCTTTTACTGCTGTTTCTCATTCTTGGTACCATTTATAGGTCATTCTTCACCAGGAAGGCAAAAAGAAACCTCCTCTAATAGGCTTAATTTCTGTGCTTGTTTTTCAATGTGTTGCTTTTACCTGAGCCTGACAAAAGGAGGGTTTTTTTTTTACCCAGTATCTTTGTCTACATTGATTTATTCATACTGACAAGACACAAAAATCATCAGTAAATTATATTATTTCTGAATTTAAATCATGCAGAATTCTAGCCTGGACCTAAAGATAACCAATAGTTACACTGGATAAATATGGTGGTGGTGGTAGAAATATCAGGTGTCCAGTGCAAGACATAAATTGGGCAAGTTCCAGCTGAGTCATGAGCTATGTTGAGTCATCTAGTCTACCCCCAGCTGAACAAAGGTCAGAAGGATCCTTCTGTATGGCTATATGGCCAATAGAATAGCTTCCAACTTAATAAAATTGCATTGCCATTCAATAGTAAAAGCAAAACTACAAAGAACACAGGGGAGGGGAAGGGAAGATGATCAGAGAATAAAATAAGTGAACCACAAAAGATGCAGAACTTCCATTCAGGTAAGGTTAGATGCTTGCTTATCTGAAAAGCTTTGAACTGCAAATAAGGCAGAATATCCTGCATGATTCAGCTTTTCCGTTTGATTTCTAACTCTTCTTCTGAGGCAGAAAATAGCTCAGGAACAGACTTTGTTGTGGTTTTTTGATATTTCCACTCTGTTTTTCCTGAAACTAAAGTGAGAAGGAATTTGTATTTTTTTAAAAAAATATAAACAATTAAAGGTTGGGTTTGGTTCCTTTTGAGCAATAGGCAGTTTAAGCCAAGTCACTCATCCCTGATGATGAAGTAGAATATAAGAACATAAGAACAGCTATACGGGTAAGACCAAAGGTCCATCTAGCCCAGTATCCTGTCTTCTGACAGTGGCCAATGCCAGGTGCCCCAGAGGGAATGAACAGACCAGGTAATCACCATGTGATCCATCCCCTGTCTGCCATTCCCATTTTCTGGCAAACAGAGATTA
Organism: Chelonia mydas; assembly: GCF_015237465.2. Taxonomy (NCBI): domain Eukaryota; kingdom Metazoa; phylum Chordata; order Testudines; family Cheloniidae; genus Chelonia; species Chelonia mydas. Next base: position 17,049,692 of record NC_057853.1, on the reverse strand, counting down.
GGGACACCTTCCCTGTCCACCCTGGCTAATAGCCATTGATGGACTGAAGGCTGAAATACAAGGGATAAAGAAATCTTAGATTTATCTGTCTTCTCTTGAAGAGGAATTAATAAATCCAGCGATATGGTGAGATTTGTCATCAGCCAGGTTGTACTTTCAGAAATAAACCAACCAAGACATTTATTTTCCTTTGTAAATGAAGAAGGAGCCCTCTCTGCCTGTCACTGTCCATCTGCCTTTAATGTGCCTGTCACCATAATATCCATATGATATACATATAATGAAAACAGGAAAATTTCTATCCAAAAGGAAAGTACTCTTCATCTCTCCTTCATTATACTGGTTTCTCCCTGGTGGTTATTTTATTATTAATTATTATTATTGTCATAATTTATTTATTTATTTATTTATTATTTGTAGTCCAGTAGCTCCTAGGAACCTAGGCGTGGACCATGACCCCACTGTGCCCGACTCTGTACAAACCCCAAACTAAAAGATGATCCCTACCCCAAAGAGCTTACAATCTAAGCATGAAACAGATGGATACAAACAGACAGATGGGGGACTACAAAGAAACAATGAGACAATATTAGTTGTCATGATAGGCAGTAGTCCTCAGCACACCAGTTGCCAACCGTTGTCAGGTTTGTTTTAGTCATCATGGAAAAGGAGAGTTTTAATATTTTACTTTTATTTCATTGACTGTTTCAGTCACAAATGTTGCTGTTATCAAGGAAGCCTTGCACAAAGAAATTGATCTCTCATTGTCCAGTGAGGGTGGCAATAGTTGGATTTTGTTCCACTAAGAAAACCCTGCCTTTGACCACTGAGAGTTTCACCCTGATCTTGGTTAGCCATGGCATTGTTGAGGAGTGCAGATTTTATGGCTGTGTGCAGAGAGAGGGGAAAACCACTGAGCTGCAATGCTTTAAAGATAGGAACCAGAGCGTTGAAACAGAGTTTGCACCTGTTCTCCAACAGATTGAGCTGATATTTCCTGGGGCACAGCCATTCAAATCAATCTGAATATGGCAAGCTCAGCTTGTTCACACTATGGACTGCCATGTGACATGTCCATTACGTTTCATAGCATGTTGGAATGTATTGCCCAAGCTGTGATATGCTTTATGCCCCATTAGGCCAACTGGGCTTGTCAAAATTTTCAATGACTGGTGATGAACACAGTTAAAGGCCTTGTGTTGACTGAACCAACAAACAGCCACCTTTCCTGGCTTACTGATGTTCAAAGGAATAGTCAATAATTCAACATATCTAGAGAATAGTGATACCAGAGGTCTAGATTATATAGCCTGCTTCTACCTGAGGACTGTGCTGAAATACTGATGGATCAGATTTAAAAAGTGTTTATTTGTTTTTTTTTAGTTGGAATGATTTAATAGCAGTTTTACTGACAGGGACTTTTTTCAAGAGAACCATATGTTTCTGAAATTTCCATGCTCGATATAACCCAGGGCTGATGCTTCATTTCCAAGTATACTAGCTTGTCGCAAAAAGTTACCAACTCAACAAATCCACTGCAAAGTTGAATGTTACATTTAGAACAACACAGTGCTCCTTAGTGGTCACTTAATGCCTAATTTCCTTTGCTTGACGGTGTCACAGTTGATATGCAAATAATGTTGGCCACCAGAAGTACATAATCAGATGGCCAATTAATCACTAAATGTTGGCTTCTTGAAGTCCAGACAAGTCAAGCCATGAATTGCAGACTCAGAGCAGAGAACAATGTAATTATAATCAACATTTTATCAGTTCTGTTTGTCAACCAAAGTTCTGGACAGGGATAGCTCCTGGGAACAGATGCATCCACCAGCTGCTTATTGTATACAGATGCCATCACCTTAAAGCAATGATAAAGAGGTCATTCCAATTATGGAAGTATCAGGCTGCTCAAATTTAATGTGAAGATACAGTGAACCATTCTATTGGTTACATTGTATATACAAATACATTTTTATTAATTATCACTGAACCACAGGGCTCTGCTTCAATGCACCTTAACTTTAGAAAATATCTCCTTTATTTAGTTTTCTAATATATGAATAGACTATACTTAAAAATAAACTGCACACTCACATGAACAAACACAGAAAGGCATGCAAACACATGCACACCCTGAAACATTGTTTAGGGGCGGATCCTCAGCTGATGTAAATTGGTGTAATTCTGTTGCGGTCAAAGGTGCTATGCCAATTTACACTAGCTAAAGCTCTGGGCCCAAATTTCTATATTGTCTCCTCAATGCACAGATCCACAAAACACTTTCTGAAAAGAGTGAATTATAAGATAAAGAGAAGAGGATAGTTTGATGGTGATAGTTACAATGAATTGACATAAGTCTGCTCAGCTAGTTAGTGCATAGGAGGCTAGTGTGTTGTACAGTCACACCCTGGCTTGCTGCACACTAACTAGCCATATAGACAAGCCTTCAGTGGCAAACAAGGATGGTGCAGGGTTACAGATAACAAGGCATTCCCAAGTAGAAGTGCCATGCCACTCGAGCTTTGAAAAGTCTTGGGAATGGGGCATAGCAGAGGCTCTAACAGGAACATGGGAATAGATAGAAGTGAGAGGTATAGTGGATATGAAAATCAAAAAAGTATGGGGGAAACATAAGATAAAGAGTTTTTGGAACTGGGCTCAGGATGGAGAGTAAGCTAATGAGGGTGATAAAATGTACTCTCACTATCATATTAACAACGTCATTGTTAATATGCTGTTGGGGTGCATTTTAAAGGCTTTTCCAGTTCTTGAATGTTGTCTTCTTAAGTGGATTTAAATGAAAGTAAAAGTTAAATGTGTTATCCCTTATCATATTAACAAACTCATTGAATATATGTTTCCTTCTTTATTGTTTCTTTTGGCTCTTTACGTTCCTTTTGAGGTGGGTTTTTCTTATTTGTGTGTGTTTTTTCAATAATAATCCAGAGCTTATTTATAGTTCATGGACAAAATATAGCCAAGCATAATAAAATTTACTGCATAAACTAAATATATCTGGGGAGTTGATATTATATTTTCAGACTAAAACTTGACTGCACCTATAAACATTTGGATCTCGTATAATCCAAAGACATTTTATAAAAAGATATTCAGAAAATGTCCCCTTTCTGATGCCTTCTGCCAAATGTCAGTCCAATTTTCATTTCTGTAATGACACACTCTTAAAACTGAAATCTTTGCAGATCCTTAACTACAGTGATATTACTGAGCATCTACAAAACAATACATTTCCATAAATTGTGTCAATATTAATGGTAAGCCCATGTCTCCACCATTCACAGTTTGGAGCATTTAATTATATTAGACAGTCTCAAAATGAGTGATTACTTGTGATATGTCAACACTTCTGACAACATTGCTCATGAAGTAGGTATTTTTTAGTTAATCAGAAGAATACTTAAATCCTAAAAGTCCACATGCAGAGAGTGAACATGACACAAGCAAAGGACATAAATTGTAACAACAGTAGAATTTAGCGTGAGATTCATTAGACTGCAGTTTTCCACATATGTGCCACTTCAGTGGTTCACAGCTTGGATGAAAATAAATGAGGAGCTTCTGAAATGTATTAGGGTGCTGTTTATATGATAAATAATTCCAAAAAAATGCTGCATATCTCTTTGAAAGTTTGTTTACATGGACTTTAGAATATAAGATAAGAAAATAATTTGTTTTCAGATTGATTTTATTCTGTTCTTTTATTTTTAACATTTCTTTACTGAAATGAGAATACAAAGTGTAACATATAAATTCCTGCCAAAACAAACAGGACTTAGATTTTTGTAAGCATTAGGCCAGTCTCTGCCCTCCGTTATTCCATTAGTAGCTCTGTTGAAATGAGTGGAACTACTCTGAAAAAGTCTGACCTAGAGAAAGAAAGTAACTATTTAATGCATTTATACCATTGTATCTGTTCATATTTAAAATAGTTTAAAATCTTATTTATCCCCCTGTAAACTAAAAATTTATTAGAAGAACATTATGAAATCTCTGGAGTCCATGTACTTATGGGATTCGGTTTCATTTCTATTTGATATATAACATTGCAAAGTAAAAAAAAAAAAAAAAAAAAGAGTATGAAGAAGATTCTCCTTGGAAGGGTGAAGAAACTCTTTGATTCCCCATCAGTGTTAATTAAAGGTAGAAGATAGTACAAGAAAACACACCAAAAGGCAGTTCAGAATATAGCTGAAGATGATAACGTTCCACTGCCTTTCCCTGGAGAAGCATGCATGCAATATATCACCAAAAATAAACACTTACAAAATCTTAACCCAAGATATAGGTCACCCCAACTAATCATACTGGAAATCTTGATGAGTAGAGCTGGTTGAAAACATGTCCTAAACATTTTTTTAAAATTGTTTTTTAAAATTTCAAATGTCAACCATTTACCCAAAAAGTGGGGCAAAAAATTGCAAATGTATCACTGACAATTTTCCCATTTCTTCTTCCGATGTTCAAATTTCAAAATTTTGTCAAGATTTGAAATTTCAATCAGCTGTATTACTGGATCTCATCTTGGGTTAGTCATTTCAGTAATAGTCATTCTACTACTTACATTTTCCATGGGGAAAAATAGAATCCAATATTGTTTCTTAAAGAGACATCCAGAAGCTTATGCCATGGTGCCTTTCCCATTTTTTTATTAATTTATGTAATATGAGCCACAAGGACTGTGACAGTAGCTTACTGTCTAAGTGAAACAAATGATTTCTAGGCAATAGAGAAACAAATGAACAAATAGCCTCCCCTTTTGGTCGTTATGACCTTCTATTATTCTCTTCTGGATTAAATGCACTGACTAAAATAACTTATAGCTTCTCTATCTTGTAATTTAATACCACAGAAAAAGGTGAGTGACATTTCCCTGTTAATACTCAGCATTTGGAATAAAGTGTAGTCAGTCAAAAGATATGTTGTAACCTGGCAAACAGTTCTGGGGGAGAACACTCCCAGCACAATACATAACACAGAGTAATATCATAAAGGGATCATTAAAGCACCCAAGAGGTCTGTACCACTAGAATTAAAATAGATACTGCTCAGACTATATAATTATTATCGAGCTGAAGTAATCCCTCTGGAAATCAATCTTTATTTTTTATATAACAGTATCACCTCAAAGCCCTGACCAGCATCAGGAGCCCAGTGCACTATGTGTTGTACAGATGTACAGTCCCTGCCCCCTGAAGATCCTACAATCTGAATAGGCAAGACAGATAAGGGGTGGGAGAGAGGAAGTATTATTATCCCCATTTTGCAGAGGGGCACATGAAATGAGGCATAGAGAGATTACGGCCCCAATCCGGCGAATCACTTAACCATGTGCTTAACTTTACATATGTGAGAAGTCCAATTGACTTCAGTGTGACTGCTCGTGTGCTTAAAATTAAGTACATGCTTACGTATTTTGACTTGCCCAAGGTCTCATGTAAATTCTCTACTGTAGCAAGGAATAGAAGCTAGATCTCCTGAGTCCCCATCCCTGTCTTAATAGCAAGATCACCCCTTCTCTCAGGATTGTGGTGCCGTTATGCTAGGTGTTGTATAGACACAGAACAGGACAGTCACTACCCTGAAGAGCTCACAATCTAACTTAAGAGAAGAAAGTCACAACAATGGGTATAGTACAGTAGGAAGAAGTGGGGGAGGGAGAAGGGAAACAGCACTAAGAGAATGTGTTATCATAGACCATCAATGTGCATACCTAGATGCATGATATTGTAACATGTAATTAAACTAGGTACTACCTTACCATGATTAATAATATAATAAAATCCTTATAACAGCTGCCCAGGTCTTGCTGCGATCATTAATTGCACGCAGGTACTCACACCATCAACCACTCTTTCCAGGGGATATAAGTCAGACTTAGAAATTGAGTGCACAGCAGCTTTAAGTGGGGGAACCACAAAAGAGTCGACGGGGTTGCATTTAACAAAAAGTGTCAAATACATCAACACATACATAGTCAAAAAATAGTTATTCATGCAAAAGACTCAACTTGGTTTTGGAGTTGTTTCAGTCTTTGGGAGAAAAAGGTGTTTAAAATAATCCCAAGAACAACAGACATGAAAAGGTCATTAAAAACTAAGCCACGTTCAGATTTGACTGAGGATAGGTCAGCAATCATCAAATGGTAGGAAGTTAAAAGTAATAACGGATGTTGTACCCTTAGACTACCGTGAAAGGCACATCAACCAGCCCAAATCATTGGGTAGTAATGTAGGAAGGAGAGGAATCAGTCCCGCCCTTGCAGGCTGCAAATGGACTGCAGCATGAAGGCTGGAGTGGTCGCTGTAGGAGCCGTTGCAGCCCTTCATGGTGTGGGGAGTGTGGAAGGATCCATGTAGGAACGGATCAGCCCAAGAACTATTCAACACGGGCAGCCTCCACTTTGAGATTTCTATTTGTATGTGTCAGAACAACCCATAGAACGTACGTGTGTGTGCGTGTGTGTGTGCGTATCAAGGTGCTATTAATCTTTTACAATTTGGGGTCAGATTCTGCTTGTGACAAATCAGAGCTGACAACTTAATTCTTTATTACAGAGAAATTGTAGGATGGAAGCTGTGTCTTTTTGTTGTTTTTTTAAACTCTGAATGAGGATTATTAGGTGCCATGGTCCATCTGCGCTGAATGACACCGCAAAGAGGTTAACTCACTAAAACCACTGTGCCATTTTATTATTGAAGGTTTGATTGCCATTTTCAACAGGAAGTCGATTCTGAGTATCTGTAAATTCCATTCCATTAGAGGCAACTTTCAATATGAGCTTCATTCTTCCACTCCCTTAAACATTCAGATATAATGATGCTACTGTATATGAATCAGCAGATCTCCAGTACACAGAAGGAAGGATATTAACTTTGAAGTAAACGCTAATGATGGGATTCACTGAATGGTGAAAAAATACTTAGGGAATTTATGGAACACATAATTAAAGTCTTCCCCTAATGATTTAAAATCTGTGAAATATATTCAGCACCTGTTAACATATAAATCCAAATGTTTTGCTGTTACATTGCACCTTTGGGCCTAAGAAAAGCATTTATTTAAAAGGAAAGTTGCATAATGCGCTGGCAGCAAAGCTTACCCACACTGCAATATCCCGTTAGTCAAGGGCCAGGGTCAGTGTGGGCAAAACATGTTCAATCACCATTCTCTGGATGGTGAGATTGGAAGGCATACATTTTCAGAGCATCACATGCCAGATGTATGTTCAGATGTATTGTTTCATATCGGTTACTATTTAACCAGCTTCGTCTGTTCATCTTTCATGCCTGAAATCTTGTATTTTCTAGGAGAGAAGAAAGAATGTTTTAACGACCCTATGATTTCTCTCACAAAAGCCTTGAATTTTTTTTTCCTGACAATGTTTGAGCCCCCTATGTTTCTCGCCCAGAGAATGTGTTACTCTATTTAAAACATATGGTTACTATAACTACCAATGTAAAGTGCTCCTGACTTACTATTCAATATGGCATATAGGCTTGATCTAGCAAAGAGCTTTTCATATAAACTCAGACACATATCATTAAATATACACACAGGGAATAAATCCGACATTAGGATCTCAGCCGTGCTCTATCATCTGCATCTGAAAAACGCTGCTACTGACAGTGCAGGACCAAGCTGAGGATGGATCTTCCTGGGTTCTTCTGCTTGGGTAGAAGTCTAAAGAAAAAGCCACATTTGGAAATGCCAGATCCTGTCTGGTTTTGCATATAACTTAAAGTCCTGAAGAGGTAATAAAGGTTAGGTTTTGAGATACCTGAAGGAAAATGATTAAAAATGCTTTGCCTAATAATAGTTGTACCAGAGCCCATTCCTGGAAAGTCTCCATTATTGCCGATGCTTTGTTCCAAAAGGAGGGATTTTCAGATGTGCATGTCACTGCCATTTGTATCTTTCAACAGTCTGCCCTCAAGAACACACTAACTCCATTATCTGTATGGAGTCTTGACAGCTGAATGCATTTCAAGACTCCCATATCTTCATGAAGTTAGTTAATAGTCGTTTGACCCTTTACTTCCAGAACCTCGAATACAATGGGTTCAGGATCAAATGACAATCTCCCCCTCACTCCCTTCCCTGCCCTGCCCCGCCTGCAAATAGTTTTATAAAGAAAAGTCTTGATTTTGGTTGTCTGTTATTTGTGGTTATATTATTAACACAGAGGCATTTATGTTCCAAATTGTCTCATCTCAAGTTGACTGCTCACCTTTTCACTTTGGGCCCAACCTTCAGTCTTTACTTGTCTACCTTGGGTCAAAGCCTTGACTTTGGCCAAAGTGCGCACAGTATGTGGGGGGGAAGGTGATACAAAGGAGGTTTAAAGTTACCTTTGCTCATCCATAGTCCTCCTGCAGCTTTGTGAAGTGCCAGCCCCTGCTCTGAGTTTGAGGCACTCTAAATTACACTGACTGCAGCTATCCTTGGCAGAAACTGCAGTCAAGGACAATGTCCCATTTCCCCCACTAAATGAAAGCAGGGACCAGACTCTTCACTCGCTCGACGCTACCTGATGACCACCTGTACATGGAGTGGACTTCCTGGGTTGGGTTAAGCCAGTTTATATTAGTGTACTTTGTTGTACAAATGCATTTGGCTCATCGGCTTCGATAAGAGTTTTGACCAAGTAAGTTATTGAGAAATGGTTGTGTCCAGGATTTGCAGAGGGTACTTTCCACTATGGTGTAAACAACATCGTAAAAGATATCGTCCTATAGGTTCATTGCTGTGTTAAAACATTGTAATTGCAAGGTCACTACTAGGTTATGATTGGCCTGGAAAATCTTAGAAAATGTGCAGTCACTTTCCAATTGACAACATTTTGTTCCTTAAGATTTATTTGGATGGAAGTTCCTGTGCCCTGTGAACATATGAAACATTTGTGTTGACCAAAAACATTCTGTTCTAATAGAATGGTTATGATCATCCCATCCTGCTCTTTATTGAAGTGCTCACCTTTTGCTAACTCAATAGTTGTCAATATTTCCCAAGTTAGTTGTGTGCACCTTATGGCTACATTATTTCCTAGTAATTTGTTAATTCAGCTACTGGCTGTTTTCCTGATCGTCTCAAAATAGAATCACTTGATGCAATTTAACCTTAAAACCTTGCAGAAAAAAAAAGTAAGTCACAAGTGAATCTTCCCTTTCAGAGATTTCATCATTGTTAACAACATTAAATTCAGAAGTATAAACTAAATTAAATAAGATGCCATTAGCAACCTTAAAGGGACATACACAGATAATCAAAATGTGTGTTTTGGGCAGTGTTTGTTTGCTTGATTAAATACCACAATATTTTTTTTTAAAAAATCTTTATTCCATTTATATCATGCAATGTTTCTCTCTGTTTCAATAATGCATTCACTGGAGAGGATGTGGAAGCTATGGAAATACCCTTTCCCCAATGCTATGATAGAACTTCCGTAGTTTTATGCCTGGACCCATAATTAGGACTCTCACATGGTCACATTTCTGTTTCATACCATACATCTATCTCTTAATTGAATCCATTTTCAGCAATAACAACATTGCTTGTAAAACACCATTACTTATCTACAGCCTTATGGATATTAACTAATAAATCCTTACAATGCCCTTGAGAGGAATGATGGTCTTATGGTAAAGGCATGGCACTAGGAGTCAGGAGATCTGGGGTTTGTTCCCTGTTCTGCCACAGACTTCCTCTGTGACTCTGGGAAATTCAAGCCAGATCTCTGGGCTTCAGTGCCACACCCGTAAACTGGGGGAAATAATACTTCTTTTGCTTAGTAAGATTGTCAGGGCAGGGATTCAATCTTATTATGTGCGGTAGCTTACGTAGCCAGTATTGGTCAGGGCCTCTAGGTGTTACTGTAATATATAAAAAGAAAAATAATCCATGAGGCAGATAGGTAATTAGATAATGGACTATTGTCCCCATTTTATAGATAGGGAGACTGAGGCAATGAGATTGTGGTGACACCAATTAATCTGTTGCCAGAGCCAGAATTAGAAAGTAGGAATTTCTGGCTCCCTTTCCATGCTGAGTCTACTAGCCGGGCAATGTTGTCTCTCTGTGTTTCAAAGCTCATCATTTTTAAAAAGACAATTTAAACCACCAAAAGAGAAAGCTATTTAAACAGCAGTTTTTCGGGCCATCTTTGGATGACACATTGGAGAAATGAGAGTTTGCACCTGAGAATAGATACAGTACAAATGAGTATCTCGTAAATATGTGAAATTCTCAAAAATAAAGATGTCACTCTCGAAGAACACCTACTGAAAATGATTACTGTGACAGGAGAGTCATTTGAAAGCATTCCACACTTTTCAGCACACCTCATGTCTTTACAGATTTACTTGTTTGTTCATGCACACATTCAGAGTTAAGCTGTCAAAATTGTCAAACTGTGAAAGTCATGCAGTGGTAAGCCTTTTTAATGCTTGATGAAGCGTGCAATCAGAATTATACAACATGGCTTGGGATATGTAAATAAATGCATAAAGAATGACTTTACTTTTAATTCAGTTGTTCCTAATAATTTGTTTGTATGAAAGATAATAAAGTGTAATGATTGTTAAATTCATAAATGAAGCTAATCCCTAGTATGCCAAAAATATGGAAAGCTTTTGAGAGCTTTTGAATCTTAGGCTCAAATTGTAAATATGTGGCCATGCTTAAAATTAGAAGGATATCATTCATTAAGGGCTATATTGAGTCTTTACGTTCAGCCCTGAGTTAGAGTGGTGGTAAGCCCTGATTCAGCAAAACTTTAAGCTTCTGCTTCAAGTTAACCAGAGCCCAGATCCACAAAGGTACTTAGGCACCTAAGTCTGGGGTTTAGAGGCTTAAATTCCAGTTTTGGCTACACTGCAATCCACAGAACACCCGCCGGACTGTTTAGAGGCCTAAACTCACTGAGTGCTTAAGTTTTCAGGGTAAAAGTTCCCTAGGTGCTTATGTTTCTGCCTCTGGGCATGCACACGCTTACTCCTTCTATGCATCCAGATACTTATCTCCTGCTTAACCCCCGGAGCAATGCACAAACTGGGGAAAGATAGGTGTTCATCCACCCACGGGCCTGATTCACTAGGCGCGCTCAGAGGCTGCCTACCAGATAAAGTGCCATACAAAATCTGGCTAGAGGAGGAGATGGTGGTGTTTATTTTATAAATTTTAGCCCAGTGGTCAGAGCACTTGCTTGGGATGTGGGAGTCCCAAATTCAATTTACCTCTCTGCCTGGGGAGGGGTGGGAAAGAATTTGAACAGGGGTCTCATACTTCTGCAGGAGAATGCTCTACTGAGCTATGGGATATTCTGATGTGGGGCTCCCTCTCCCATTGAAGGTGTTCCACTGTGGATGAGTAATGAAAGAGTGGGCAAGAGAGACAGAGTAAGAACGTCTCTGTGGTCAGGCCGCCCTAGGTCTGGTCTCCCTGCGCCAATCACTGTTACATTATTTATCCACAGCAGAATAACTTCAACAGGAGAGACTGAAGAAGCCCCACATCAGAATATCCCATAAGCACAGTGTTTATAGCACCATCCTGAGACCCCTGTTCAAATCCGTTCTCTGCCCCCAGGCACAGCAGGGAATTGAACTTGGATACCTCACATTGCAGGTGAGTGCTCTAATCCTCCAGCTAATAATCCTCCAGTTTGTGTAATGACTCATCCACTCCCAGTCTTTATTCAAGCCTAATGTAATGGTGTCCAGTTTTCAAATTAATTCCAGTACTGCAGTTTCTCATTGGAGTCTGTTTTTGAAGTTTTTTTGTTGAAGGATTGCGTCTTTTAGGTCTGTAGTTGAGTGTCCAGGGAGGTTAAAGTGTTCTCCGACTGGTTTTTGAATGTTATAATTCTTGACGTCTGATTTGTGTCCATTTATTCTTTTACTTAGAGACTGTTCAGTTTGGCCAATGTACATGGCAAAGAGGCATTGCTGGCACATGGCATATATTGATGGCATATATCACATTGGTAGATGTGCAGGTGAACGAGCCCCTGATGATGTGGCTGATGTGATTAGGTTCAATGATGGTGTCCCTTGAATAGATATGTGGACAAAGTTGGCAACGGGCTTTATTGCAAGGGTAGGTTCCTGGGTTAGTGTTTTTGTTGTGTGGCGTGTGGTTGCTGGTGAGTATTTGCTTCAGGTTGGGGGGCTGTCTGTAAGCGAGGACTGGCCTGTCTCCCAAGATCTGCGAGAGTGAGGGATCATCCTTCAGGATAGGTTGTAGATCCTTGATGATGCGTTGGAGAGGTTTTAGTTGGGGGCTGAAGTTGATGGCTAGTGGTGTTCTGTTACTTTCTTTGTTGGGCCTGTCCTGTAGTAGGTGACTTCTGGGTACTCTTCTGGCTCTGTCAATCTGTTTTTTCACTTCAGTAGGTGGGTATTGTAGTTTTAAGAATGCTTGATAGAGATCCTGTAGCTGTTTGTCTCTGTCTGAGGAATTGGCGGAAATGCGGTTGTATCTGGGAGTGGACAAGTCATTACACAAACTAAAAATTATTTCCCCATGCTAATTTTTCCCCTACTGTTACTCACACCTTCTTGTCAACTGTTTGAAATGGGCCATCCTGATTATCACTACAAAAGTTTTTTTTCCTCCTGCTGATAATAGCCCACCTTAATTGATGAGTCTCGTTAGAGTTGGTATGGCAACAGCCTTTTGGTCATGGTCTCTGTATATATATATCTTCCTAATGTATTTTCTACTGCATGCATCCGATGAAGTGGGTTTTTATCCATGAAAGCTTATGCCCTAATAAATTTGTTAGTCTCTAAGGTGCCACAAGTACTCCTCCCTCTTTAAACAGAGATGGGCATCTCTCTGCAGCCTGGACTTAGGTGCTTATCTCCAGGAGCGGGACAAGGCTCAGTCTCCTCCTTTTGGCAGTACCTCCAATTGGCTAGCTTAGGCAGCTCCCACCTAATGTGTATCACATTCTGTGTGTATCACCTCTCTCCATTCATTAGACAAAACAATGAAGTGCCTAACTCAGGCTTTGTGGTGTTCCTGTGATTTCCTAGGTGCTACAACGCTCAGCATTGCAACACCTAAGTCCCTGTGTGGAACTGAGCCCAGGTACTTAAGTCCCACAATGGCATTTGAATTATAAAATTCCATAAAGTGACTAATGTGCTTAAGTGCTTCCCTGAACAGGAATGGCTTTATGCTTGTGCTTGTAGCTAAGCACAGACTTATGCTTTGCTAAATCAGAGCCTTATATTGTATCTGAGTTGTGCTATCCAAGTTTTTATGTGTTCACTCACTTTATCTAGCTCTATAACAATAACAAAATTTCTCTATCACGAGCACTCTGTGTACAATAGTAGAAATCTGAAGACTACAGACTACTACTTGGCCAATATTTTTCAGATTACCAATACATCAGCTGTGCAGAATGTTTTTCTGTTTAAGAAATAACTGGTCATGGTAGGGCTGTAATACTGGTGTCATTTCTAGCATTGTGATCCCACTTGTTCTGCTCGTTATCCTTCTGTGCTGTGTTAACTTTGCTGGGGAGGCAATTACCAATAGCCTCTTCTCGTTATTAATTATTATAGTTATTCCCATAATTCACTATGTGCTTTCCAAACAGAAAAGAAGGTATGGTCCCTGCTCTTAGGAGCTCATAATCTCAAGACCGGCAGAGAATAGGGGGAATGGATATTATATATACACAGAGCATTGTAGATATTTTTCTGTGCAACAGCTTGTGTAGAATTTGACAGGACTTAATTAGAAACTGATTTGTTCTTTCTAAAGTTTGTTGGTTCAGGGGTGGGACACTAGAGCCAACTGAGTGGTGGGGATTTAATATTCTTTCCAACTTTAGTTATAAACATATCTTTCTGCAACAGATCTTTGGCATCACATTCAAGGTGGGATAAAGGAATTTCATCAAGGCATCTATCCATCTCCTTAGGGTCTTTGGAAAATTGCAAGGTGCAAAATTGAGAACGTTGAACCATAACTTTGGGTTTTACGGGTTTCTAAGGTTAGGAGGTGGATTGATGGATGATGTAAACTACAACATTTTCCAAAAAAGGGGGGGGGAAAGTGTCTATTCAACCTTAACTATGCAGTGTTGGTGTAGCTGTGTTGGTCCCAGAATATTAGACATAAATGGTGGGTGAGGTAATATCTTTTATTGGACCAACTTCTGTTGATAAGAAAAACAAGCTTTTGTACTTACACATAGTTCTTCTTCAGGTCAGGTCAAATCTGATAAAGAGCTCTGCATAAGCTCCAAAGCTTGTCTTTTTAGCAACAGAAGTTGGTCCAATGAAAGATATTACCTCGTCCACTTTGTCAACCTTAATTACTCATTTAGCCAATGTTTTTTGGCTCAACTACTTAGCACCTGTGGTGGAGATTTAAGTCATTCAGTTCCATGGACTTTACTCAACGTAAGCTGCTGCAATTTGGCTGAATGTTTTACCTCATCTCTACCAACTCTAGTAAAACATTAAGGCCTCTAATAGCCGTTACATGGATGCATCTGGTATGCTGAATGGGTTTTTGAATAAGGACTCCACTTATAAAGTGGGTAGGGGTGATTTATTGACAGAGGCTTCTCAGAGGCAGACATCAGGAAACAAAGAAAATGCTGGATGTGAGTTATGTAGCCCAAAAATTAAGTAAGAAGATCCCTAATATAGAGGAAATGATGCTTATATAATAATTATGTTGATAGTTAAAGACAAGTAATACTATGGGCATGTAAAGATTCACATTGTGAAGAGATTTAGAGCAAACATATTCATTTGATCCTCCCCAATGGACGTTTTGGTTTGGGACTCTCTGGCAAGGTTTAAACCAGCATAAGCAATTGGAGTCAATAGAAGTTGATACTGTGTATCTGGAGGCAGAATTTGGCCTTCATAGGTGTAAGTTTAGTGACAGCAACCTGGAGGCATTGTTGAGAGAGAATATCTGGGGGAATGTGAATTAATATAACTAGTCAGTGCGGTTTAATAAAGGGTAAATCTTGTCTGACACAATCTGGACTTGTTTTGGCGGGGAAGGGGATAAAATGAGAGAGCTGTCTGAGCGAGGGTTTTTCATTTCATTTAGAACTTGGTATCTAGCTCCTACAAAGCTTATACTTGCACTGTGTATTAAGCAGAAAAGAAAGAGAAATATATATTGTGGTTCTTTGTTTTCCTCTAGAAAGTTATGTCCAGACAGAGATTCATTTCATTCCAACATATTAAGCTGTATTGAGCGCAAAGTCGCATGCTACACCAACAGGAAAGGAGCAGTCTTGCATTTTTTAAAAATGCTTCTTCACAATTCAATCTAGACAGGTTGGGTCTGATTTTCATTTTCATCCCAATGCAAAAATAAATCAATACATAAACGAAGAGTAGTTTGTTGTTAGGGTATTTTTTAAATGTTCCCTCTAACATAAAACCATGCAGTTATTAGAGATAAGCCTTCACAGAAAGCCTGAATATGAATGACCCTAAATTTCAGGGGGTATTAAAACTCAGTTCAGTATCCACTTCCCACAAATGATCCCTTCTCTTCATAACAGACTGTACCCAACACCCTAAATTTGGGGTGTTATAAATCTGGACTTGGGTACAAATATTGCATCAGATATTGCCCCCTCACCCCAATTCACTCCCTTGTTGGCAATTTGGAAGGAAAAATCAGTTGGACAGTTGGATGTAACATGGTGTGTACCTCACACAGGCTCTGAAAGGTTAATGTGGACCTGAGCAGCCAGTTAGGCTACCTGGCAGTAGCTGAAGGGTGGGCCAGTCTTAATTACAGATGGGTCCCAGCTGGGAGAGGAGCTGGATGATTAGTTTAAAGAGGGGGAGTTTGGAGCAAAAGTGGCCTGCAGGGGGAGGAGAGGAGGAATTCACTCTATAGTCATTCTCAGGGACTAGATAGTGGAGGAGAGGTCAAGGAGGAAGCCTGGGGGAGAGTTGGCCTTGGGGTCTTCTCCTAAGTAGCAAAGTCTGGCAAGAGGCCAGGAGAGAGTTGGGGCCGCCACAGGGAGTGGTGGTAAGCCTGGATAATAGGGCATGATCTGGACTTCCCACGTCAGAGCACTAGGAGGTGTTCAATTGAAGAATGGGAGGATAGAAGGGGGTTTACATTTGTATTTTTAGTTTGGAATTTTGTTGGAGTGGGCATTTGCAGGTGTGAACCCAGTGAATCCTGGCCTGAGAGAAGGATGAACCTAGAGGGTCTGTAGGGTGAAAGCCTGGTAAAAGGCAACAGTAGGAAGAAGCCCTGGGAGGTAGCAGGAGAATAGATAGACCTTGCCTGCTCATTACAGGGCCTTGGTCTCTGATCCTAGGCTAGCCCCTGTGGATTGAGAAGTAGGATGCGTTACAAAAAAGACATAAAACTACCTTTGCCCCCACCTCAGCTTCTCCAAGTGCTTCTCTGCTGCTCTTAAGGGTTGCATCCATCTATTTACAAACTGTTTAAAATGACATAATAAAGCCATGTATGCAGTGTCTTATAGCTGAGCTCTGTGTGGCTTGAAAGCTTGTCTCTCTCCCTAACAGAAGTTGGTCCAATAAAAGATATTACCTCACCCACCTTGTCTCTCTATTAAAGCCAAACAGTAGAATGATAACTCTAAATCATTTCCTTGTTTGGCATTCTACAACCGGGCATTCATCACTGTCAGTTACACAGTTACCAACCAGGGGCAGTAGCAGTGTTTGCATTTTAACAATATTCATTCCTATAAATACTAACTGCTAGTCTCATCTAATCTCATGCTCCACTACAAGCTAAATTGGATGGGTTTTCCTCTTAAATTACAGTAACAGAGCAATACAGACTAACATGGCTGCTGCTCTGAAACCAGTAACAGAGCAGAGTCAACTGGCATTCTCCTCGCACAGCTCAGATCCTTCTCTTTGTGTCTGTGGGACTCAGTCTGGTTCTTTTCCTCTCTTGGAAACTAGGTTTTATTATATCATTTAAATCACTTTGTAAATAGATGGGTGAAACCCTCAGGAGCAGCAGAGAAAGAAGTTGAGGTGTCTTTGTTATGTCTAAACTATGCTCTTGTATCCTCACACTCCTCTAGGTTTTTAGGTCATAGTACCATGCAGCATTCTGTAGGTATGTCAGCATAGAACACTATTTGCACTGATGGTGCCATATTGATGAGATAGGAATATTCATAACAATGATAATTATTGGGGTTAATGCACAAAATCTGAGTTAGATTGGTATGCTGCTGTGTTCCACCCCAAAGGAGGATGCGTGTCAGTGGCTGGCACAGTGCTCCCAATATGCAGTCTATAAAATGGTGTGAGAGCCTTTTAGAGGAATGGCAGTAGGTATGTAACTATTGACTATATTGTAACTATTGACTATATTATTAACTTTTAATATTATTAAATGACCCATTTCCTTTCCTGCTTAAGAGGCTTGTGTCATGCCACCCACAAGAAGAGAACAATGGCAATGCTGGCCATCCAGCTATCATACTACTTTTGATGGACACTAATGATAGTACTTCCTGCTTATCGCTTTGTCCCCCATCACTGAATGAACTCTTAAAAAAAAAAAAACCCTAAAAACAATGTTAAGTATTTGAATACCTTCGCACCTTAAGTTATATAAGCCATTATTTCTTTAATCAGCCTTTTGTGTTACTCGGGTGTCTGCTTGCTCATTCTAGCGAAGTAGAAGCAAAGAGAATCAATTTCATACAACTAAGGAAGTATAAAGCTGAAAAGATGCTTTATTCCAGAAGGTGGGAAGACAGATATATTTTTCTGTAGAATTCCATTAGAAAATGTATCATGCATTTTTAATAGACTCTAGCTGAATTGCTAGAGGAGGTTATTCAGAAAACTAAATAAAGCCCAAACTGTGGCAAGAATGCACCGATAATATGTGAAATATCCTGCATACATTTATCTGTCACTGTACTGAAATTCCTTCCCTGCTTTTCCATTAGATATAACTTGACTCTCCTGAAATGAATAATTAAGGAATTACTAACTTCATTGCACTTCTGTGTGGGAAATCAGTGACAACTCTGAAAACAAACTGAATTCATCCTTCAAAGTCTGCTCCCACTTCTGTTGACTCAGTGGCAAAAGTCTTGCTGGTTTCAAAAGGAACAGCATCAGCCTCCCCCCCGACCCAAACTGCACAGGGAGATAGGGACATTTGGGAGTTTTTCATAGGCAAAAATAAGCTAGGGGCCTTGCTCCCAAACATGAACTTGAACAGATGTGTTCATTTAAAAAAAATTTCCTGTATTAGAAAATGTCTATGTTTTTCTCCCTCTGAAGCTTTGGGGTGTGACAATCACAACCTTTTCTCATCATGACAATTTGTTTCCAGTTCACAATTGTTTCCTTTTTTTTTTCCTTAGCCACCCTCAGGTCATGTGACAAAATGGGCCACTCCAGGCCATTGGGGGTTGCTGGAAGCGGCGCAGGCCAAGGGACGTACTGGCCGCCGCTTCCACCAGCCCCCATTGGCCTGGAGCAGTGAACCGCAGCCAGTGGGAGCCACGATTGGCCGAACCTGCGGACGCGGCAGGTAAACAAACCGGCCCGGACCAGCAGGGGCTTTCCCTGCACAAGCAGCAGAACAAGTTTGGGGACCACGGCTCTAGAAAAATACAGCCATGAACTCCATTCCTTAGCCAGGTTCCTTGCTCTAACTACACATAATCCAAAGTGTTTACTGTTTATCAATAAAATTTACAGCAGTGTTGTACTGTTTAAAATATATTTCCTTCCCCCGTGTGCGACATTGTACAATTGCCAATTTAAGTGTGTTTTTCTTTGCCCTCCTCTAAAGCAGCAGCTATTGGACCCAGGTCAGACGCAGGGTGCTGGATTATATAGGTTGATGACCTAATCCAGCATGACAAATCCTCTGTTCTTTTGTGTAGTGACATTTTAAAATGTGCATTTTTTTTAATATGTACCCTCCTAAAAATCAAGTGACCTACAGAATATTTAGAAAACAGCTGACATTCCCTGGACCAGTGCCAATAATTAAAACTTTGCTGATCTGTTTTTAGCGGGGTTCAGGTCAAATAAAAATAAACTCAAACCTTTGCTTATACTTGTCCCAAACAGGGATTAAATATTGTTTAGCAGCTCCAAAAATTCATCTTGTGCTTACGTGCCCTTGAATTTCAGCTAGGACTGACAGTGGAGTAATGGAAGAGTTGAACTGATACTCTTGTTGACAGCCTTGTACAAGCCAAGTCCTGTCCTGAATGATCATGGAGAGTGAACTTTCCTAGAGGTAGGACTCTCCACGACAGGGATGGGTGAGATTGGTGGATGTGATGAGATTAGAGACAGTGCAAGGAGGCTGCTGCTGCGGCTTCTAGGGCTGTATGTGGTCTGTGGATGAACAGTCAACTCCACTCTCCAGGACTGTCAATCCACCAACACCTTTCACCAACTCTAAATGTACTTACATTTTAAAAAAATGGGGCGAAAAACATCAAGTTCTTAAAAAATGTCACTTTGCATTATTAATCTACCACTCACAATAAAAATATCAAAGATCAGGAGTCTGAGGCTGCTTTTCCATAACAGTATCTTGGCTTCACGTCCCAACTTTCAAACCTCTTTCCTGTTCACCCAATTGACTAAGCTGGGTAGCACTTAGATCAGCCAAATTGCTCCTATTGTGCTCGTTAAAAAAACCTACTGAATTAACCAAATAAAACATTTATTTTAAAACATCTCAGGGCAGCTTAAAATAGCTATTACATGCATAGCACCTATTCTTAAGCTGTTATTTTACACTGCTCATCCATTCATAGGTTCAAACCTCAGGTTGTGTGAATGTCCCACCTCAAACGATGGAAGTGTATTTCAAATGAGTCATCCAAGGGTTAGATGATGATGATCAAGAAATCCTGGATCCAATAGAGGAATCAAATAGTGCAGTAAAATCTTCCTCTTAATGGGTGCTACCAGTTGCAAAGTAAATCCATCTTTAATGAAAATCATATTGATTAATACATAAATATTTTTACTTGTTTCTATTTTTAAAGTGATTCTTCGTCATCATGAGAAATCCAGTTGCATCCTCCTTAATTAAACACCACCTGGATCGATCTCTGTGATACCACTTGCTATCTTATCATGCCACCAAAACTTTTGGTGACCACATGACAGTCCTGGGTAAACCCGCTTCATAATTTGCTGGTCTTTCATCATAATAAATAATCCACATATACAATCCAAGAAAGCCACTGAAACTGAACCACTGTTAATGGAGGCGGTTGCTGGGTTAGGATCCCAGTATCTTCATTTCTGATCTTTTCCTGATACTTTAATGTGGTATAACTGTTGAAGACGATGAGTAGAAAATGTCAATTTGCCGCTCTTCAGCTTTCCTCAGTACCCGTTTCACTACTTTATGTAGAGTTGAATGTTGACAGATAGATAGAGCTTCAGCTTTATAGCAAGTTTGATGTCACAACATCTCCAGAGTGACTCCTGTAGGGCCTGAAATGTGGCAGCTGCTGGTATAGGATTGTCTGAATCTTTTGACCATCCTGCAGCACTGGACATAAAGCTGAAGATACTTTTGAAAATGATTGCTGACTAGTATGATACAGCATGGCCAGAGGGCAGCAGGAGAGTGTTAGAAGGGAGCCTTATACCCTGTAGAGGGAAGAAAATTTGCTATAGATTAATTAAAGCACCTCAAGCCAATCGGAGCACCTGAAGCCAGTCACCGGATAAAAAACCCCTGCTTCAATCAGACAAGAGGAGGAGTTGAAGCAGAGTGGATTGGTGGTGGAGGAGAAAGCAGTTTGGAGGAGTTGAAGTAGAGTAGATTGGTGGTGGAGGAGAAAGCAGTTTGGAGGAGTTGAAGTAGAGTGGATTGGTGTTGGAGGAGAAAGCAGTTTGGAGGAGTTGAAGTAGAGTGGATTGGTGTTGGAGCAGAGAGCAGTTTGGAGGGAAGCAGAGGAGAGTTTGGAGAAGTGCTGCGGTGGGCTAAGAAGACCAAGACCCTAGGTAAAGGGACACCTGGTTTGTGCAGAGGTAGAGGGCAGGAAGCCCCACAAGCTGAAGAGCAGGAGAGGGAAATAGCCGAGGGGAAGGAACCGCTAGTTCAAGTGATTTACCGCTATCCCTAGGGCCCCTGGGCTGGGATCTGGAGTAGAGGGCGGGCCCGGGTCCCTCCCTCTCCACTCCCCTCCTTTAGGACACTAGTGGGGCAGTTAATACCCCAGTACAGGGGCAAGAAACGGTGCCCTGAACCCCACCCAAGAAAAGAAAGCGCAAGACCCATCATAGTAGTGCCAGCAATTTGCCAAACTAGGTATGAATTGAATGAACTGGCACAATTAGGAACCCCTGTCGTGTCCATACTCCCTCTCAAATTTGGAAATCTTTGAGGTTCAAAACACATGACTAACTTCCTTTGTGTCATTTTTACACTTTTGATCATCTCTGCATTTCCATGGTTTTGCTAGGAGTAGAAATCTCACCAGAACTATGCTCTCAGAAGAGGATGGAGTTTCAGGACTTAGCCTACACTTGTGCACTTTGCTTGTGAACACACTAGCACTTCCATGTTCCCTAGAAATAATCAATAGCCTCTAACTGTAAAAGTAATTGTTTAGCATGTGAACACACAAAATCTAAGGGTTACATGCACCAGAGGTGACAGACTATTTACAGTCTAGATTATATAACACAAGTTGCTTGGTAGTCATACAAGTGGTTCCATTGACTTCTGTACAACTATTCGTGCATAAGTCTTCACTGTTTTCAGTAAGGGATGTACACTGTAGCCTTGAGTGTGTACAAGTATCAGCATGCACACATACATTTACACCTGCCAAGGGAAAGTGCATTTTTGCATTTTGCACATATGGGGTAAAATCCTGGACCCACCGCTGTTAATGGGAATTTTGCTATTGGCTTCAATGGGGCCAGAATTTCACCCGTGAAAGCCAGATAGAAATCTGGCTGAATAGTTACTACAGTGTTTCTAGCCCAACAGGAAATTACCCTCATTCTCAGTCCTGGAAGAAGCATCTTAACATTCAAGTGCTATTCCAAATTGAACCAAACATGTCAACCTTTCAAGGGTCTCCTTCTCCTATCTTTAGGTCAAGAGTATCTGAAGTGTAAGCATATTCTTCTCCATTCATTACATTTGAACCAAAAAAAGTCAATATAAGTGAAACAATTCTGAGCAAGTGCTTAGTGGTTCATTTCAATCCATGAAGGCAAAAGTCTGAGACCATTTAGTGAATTCAATTACCTGTCACTTGTCTTCTCTTAATGCAACAGGTTTAAAATATTGTATTTTAAACCTGTGGTGCAGATGCTGAAGGGAGCAGATGAGACAGAAATTCACATCTTACTCAGGAATACGTCATATACTGTACAAACTTGGCATAATAAAGAAGATCTTTTCTCCAAGTTAATTAGGTTATCATGGACTAGAGTTAGATGATTGAATGCAGAGAATAGTCTTGAGTCTTTGCTGAATAAAAAATTATCCATGCTCTCCAAAATAATGAAACTGAGGAAATGATTCCTGCAAACTGGTAATGAAATGAGCTCTGCTGTAATGAATAATACTGGAGTTAAATCCCACCTCATTAGAAAACACTAGATTTAGGGGAGTCAAGGGCAGCTTTTGTTAAGGAATTTATATGGGAGTCAGGATATGAAGTATGTCTGAGCTTTAATTTAAAAAAAAAATCTGCACGCTAAGCTTCACACACACACACACACACACACACACACACACACACACACACACACACACACACACACACACACACACAGAGCAATGTAGTTCATGTATAGTCATCTGAAGGCACAGATTTTTCCCTGGCTTTGACTTTATTTTTGCACCGTTCTAAGTGTAGAATTATGAGCTAACCTGTTCCAGAATTTAAGCATACAATTGGTACGGGGTACCAAGCAGGATCCTGGCAATAAACATATCAGGTGATTTGTTTGACAACATATAACCAATGAACCATCAAAACCCTACCAAAAAAGCTAGTGATACTTAATGTCAGTTACTCACTTTGACAGTTCAAATACCCTGGCTCTGAGGAATGACACCAAACCACAGTGGTATCTAGCTAAAGCAACAAAATATCACAATGTTAAAGTCAAGGATTAAAATAACAAACATAACTGCATGACCAAGATTCTCTAATAAATGCCATTAAATGTATGTCGGTGCTTTGGCATATTTACATAAAAGGAATGGTAGTATAGTCCACACCATGAAAAAAAGAATGACATGTATATACAGTGGAGTACGATGAACAGGAAGGGGTTAGGTGCGAGAGGGAAATGACAAACCCTGATATTCCAGAACCCTTAAGGATGAGGAAAAGGGGATTAATCCTTATTCTCTTTTGATGCACGTGTATTAACTGGTAAAGTCTGAAACCATTTGACTTTCATCTTGCAGAGCCTGATGTAGTTTAGGCTAACTTGAGGCACCTGTGTTTGAAAATGTTTAGCACCTGAAGAAAAGTGAGGCAATGGATCATCCAGTGGTTAGGGTGGTGGGACTCAGTTCCCTGCTCCCCCACAGATTTTGTGACCTTGGGCATGTCACCTAATCTCTCTGTTCTAGTTTCCCCTCTGTCCACAGGGGTGGTTGAACTTAAATGCATTATAAATTGTTAGATGTTCAGATACTGTGGTAATGGGGGGCCTTATAAGTACTGGAGCTGGAAAAGTGGCATGATTTTTCTAAGTTTACTGGGTGCCCTTAACCCCCAGAGATGTAGGGGTTATCACTTAGCGTCTTTGAAAATGTTGAAACTGGTGTTGTTTGGTTTTTAAAGGATTAAAAGTAATTCAAATGAATGAGGGGGAAAAACAATGGAAAATCTTCAGCACTCTGGATGCCATAACTAGTTCACAGTGTGGCATGCAGAATAGCACTTAACACAACAAATATGCTTACTAAAAGTGAACACATTCATGAGTCTTTTCATTAACTATAGTTAATTAATGTCTAGGTATATACAACAATAAGAAGTCCAACAATCTTTGGACCACACAGATCTTTTTTCAAGGCAGTTTCTGTGATGTCTCCAATCTCTGTAGTAACTGTATGGTACATTTTCTTCCGCTGCTGAAGTCAAAAAAGAATGGTGTTCAAAGTATTGGTCACATCTCACGTCTGAAAAGCGACTGGAAATTGCTATTCCTTGACTCCTTTGCTGCACTGAAGGATCTGCAAGTGCTTCTTTTTTTGAGACATTTGAATACCAAATTTCAGCGTAGTCTCTAATAAGTCATGCAAAATGTAAAGGTGTATTCATGATTCAGACTTTATACTTAACTGTCTCGTCTGCCAGTACTAAAACATACTTAGACTTTCTAAACACTTTCTTCCCATATTCCCCACACCATGCATGGGGCTCAGAACCGGCTCAGGGATACTCACAGTTGGTTGAAAAAAAATTAATGGAACAGTTTTCTGTCCTGAAGTGCAGTTTCATTTAAATCAAAACATTGTGCGGAAAGGTGTTGATTTTGACAAAAATTTTCATGGGAAGAAGTCTAAACAAATCATGTGGACTGTCTTGTTTCAGTTCTACAATGTAGAAACATTTTGTTTCAATAGTGTTGTTGTATCAACCAGGCAAGGTACTAACAAGCTTCAACAGGACTTTATTTTCAAAGTGGAAACCTCTTTACCAAGCTGCTGCTGCACCCTCTGTAGCTATAAAGTTCTCAGTTATTGGCAAGTGCAAAACTGTGGACACAAAATTGGAACCCAGCTCTGAAAATCAAGCTATTATCATTTACAAAGTAAAATAGTCTATTTCACAGGGGTGTTGTGATGTTTTACATTATGAAATGCTTGGAGGGTGAAATCCTCCTAAAGGTGCATATTCTTTTTTAGAGACAGTAAATATTCTATTGGGTTCATACTCAAGGATTTTCATAGATGTTCAGTGAATACGCTAGAAATTTCCCAGGTGGATTTTCTTTGGTCAGATAGAAGAAACATCTCAAAAATGGTTTCACCATCACATAGTTAACTAATTTGGAAGTCTGAGGAACAGCGTTATAACGTTCAAAAACCAGTCGGAGAACACTTCAATCTCCTTGGTCACTCGATTACAGACCTAAAAGTGGCAATTCTTCAACAAAAAAACTTCAAAAACAGACTCCAATGAGAGACTGCTGAATTGGAATTAATTTGCAAACTGAATACAATTAACTTAGGCTTGAATAGAGACTGGGAGTGGATGGGTCATTACACAAAGTAAAACTATTTCCCCATGTTTATTCTACCCCCCACCCTGCTGTTCCTCAGACGTTCTTGTCAACTGCTGGAAATGGCCCACCTTGATTATCACTACAAAAGGTTCCCCCCCGCCACCCCGCTCTCCTGCTGGTAATAGCTCACCTTACCTGATCACTCTCCTTACAGTTTGTATGGTAACACCCATTGTTTCATGTTCTCTGTGTATATAAATCTCCTCACTGTATTTTCCACTGAATGCATCTGATGAAGTGAGCTGTAGCTCACGAAAGCTTATGCTCAAATAAATTTGTTAGTCTGTAAGGTGCCACAAGAACTCCTGTTCTTTTTGCGGATACAGACTAACATGGCTGCTACTCTGAAGCCTGTCATTTGGAATCAGTTTGACTGCTTCCCTGGTATTCTACTGGATTGCAAATTTATAAAGTTATTAACGTACCAGCTGTCTCTTATTAATCTGTTTTCTAATGTAAATCTGTCCTTTCATTGTGTACCTACTGTATATTACACACAAACCCACATTTAAATAGTGTTAAGGTTGTGTCACCAAGCATAAAACTAAAGAAATACAGATTAATAGAAGAAAAAAAATGTTTGTTATCCTTGACCACAATAGGAAAGTCATTAAGATGGTCATCTGATGTGGCTAGGTATCAGAGTACAAATGTTTTATTTCCATCTTAACTGTGTGTTTCTTAATGTGTGTTGCTTGCTTTCTCTGAAGTGAAACTCAGTCTTACGCAAAATGCCAGATTTGAGAGAACTGGAAACTGAAGCTTATTAATATACCAAAGGGCTGGAGGAACCACTTATAGGGCAGAAAGGAGTTCATTCCCTATGCCCATTCAGTCGTTGGCACCTCTGTTGAGACCGCCAGCAGACGTGACATTATGTATTAACCTAATCAATCATACTGAAGGATTTTGATTTATAATATAAAAGAGAGACCAAGATTTTGTGATCATCTAACATTCATATATGCTTTTGGTACTCTTGACTACAGAATCAGCCAGTGGATATTATTCTGACCAGAGCTGATCAAAAAATGGGGACAATTTTTGCATTCATTTATTTATTTTAATGTCCCAATCACTAGCCAGTGAAATAAAACACATGGTCATACAAAGATTCATGGAGTACAAGGCCAGAAGGGACCATTATGATCATGTAATCTGACCACCTATGTAACACAGACCATAGAACTTTCCCAAAATAATTCCTAGAGCAGATCTATTTTAGAGAAAACATCCAGTCTTAATTTAAAAATTGCCAGAATACACCACGGAGAATTATGGAGAAAATTATGGAGAATCCACCACGACCCTTGCTAAATTGTTCCAATGGTTAATTACTCTCACTGTTAAAAACTTACACCTTTGTTTCCAGTCTGAATTTGTCTACACTGCTCTTTTTCTCCTGGCAGACTGAGCCCCATGGGCTGACCTACGCTCTGATACTCAGTGGCATGGGTTTTTTATAGGGCTTTCAAGCTATTAAAAAAATTAATTGCAATTAATCACGTGATTAATCGCACTGTTAAACAATAATAGAATACCATTCTCAAATATATTGATCTCAACACAATACAAAATGTACAGTGCTCACTTTATATTTATTTTTATGACAAATATTTGCACTGTAAAAAACAAAAGAAATAGTATTTTTCAATTCATCTAATACAAGTCCTGTAGTGCAATCTCTTTATCATGAAAGTCGAACTTACAAATATAGAATTATGTACAAAAAAGAACTGCATTCAAAAACAAACAAACCAATGTTCAACTTTAGAGAGGTGGTGGGCAACCTGCGGCCTGCGGATTGCATGAGGCCCATCAGAGTAATCCGCTAGCGGGCCGTGAGACAGTTTGTTTACATTTGCAAGGCTGCCCACAGCTCCCAGTGTTGCTTCTGAGCTGTGGTCGGCCGTGTAAATGTAAACAAACGTTTCACGGCTCGCCAGCGGATTACCCTGATGGGCCGCAGGTTCCCCCCACTGCTTTAGAGCCTATAAGTCCACTCAGTCCTACTTCAGCTAATCACTCAGACAAACAAGTTTGGTTACAATTTGCAGGAGATAATGCTTCCCGTTTATTGTTTACAATGTCTCCTGAAAGTGAGAACAGGCATTTGCATGGCATTGTTGTAGCTGGAGTTGCAAGATATTTACATGCCAGATGCACTAAAGATTCATATGTCCCTTCATGCTTCAAACACCATTCTAGAGGACATGCTTCCATGCTGATGATGGGTTGTGCTCGATAACCATCAAAGCAGAGCAGACCAACGCATGTTCATTTTCATCATCTGAGTCAGATGCCACCAACAGAAGGTTGATTTTCTTTTTTGGTGGTTCGGGTTCTGTAGTTTCTGCATCTGAGTGTTGCTCTTTTAAGACTTCTGAAAGCATTCTCCACACCCCATCCCTCTCAGATTTTGGATGGCACTTAAGATTCTTAAATCTTGGGATGAGTGCTGTAGCGATCTTTAGAAATCTCACATTGGTACCTTCTTTGCGTTTTATCAAATCTGCTGTGAAAGTGTTCTTAAAACGAACATGTGCTGGGTCATCATCCGAGACGGCTATAACATGAAATATATGGAAGAATGTGGGTAAAACAGAACAGGAGACATGCAATTCTCCCCCAAGGAGTTCAGTCACAAATTTAATTAATGCATTATTTTTTTAATGAGCATCATCAGCATGGAAGCATGTCCTCTGGAATGGTGGCTGAAGCACGAAGGGGCATACAAATGTTTAGCATATCTGGCATGTAAATACCTTGCAATGCCAGCTACAAAAGTGCCATGTGAATGCCTGCTCTCACTTTCAGGTGACATTGTAAATAAGAAGCAGGCAGCAGTATCTCCCATAAATGTAAACAAACTTGTTTGTGTTAGCGATTGGCTGAACAAGAAGTAGGACTGAGTGGACTTGTAGGCGCTAAAGTTTTATACTGTTTTGTTTTTGAGTGCAGTTATGTAACATTCAAAAATCTACATTTGTAAGTTGCACTTTCATGATAAAGAGATTGCACTACAGTACTTGTATGAGGTGAATTGAAAAATACTATTTCTTTATCATTTTTACAGTGCAAATATTTGTATCAAAAATAATATAAAGTGAGCACCATACACTTTGTATTCTGTGTTGTAATAGAAATCAATATATTTTAAAATATAAAAAAAAATCCAAAAATATTTAATAAATTTCAATTGGTAGTATATTGTTTAACAGTGTGATTAATTGTGATTAATTTTTATCACAATTAATTTTTGTGAGTTAATTGCGGTCAATCAACAGCCCTAGTTTTTTATCACAGTGTGGTAGACATATCTTGAAAGGTAAGAGTTGCATAGGAGATGAGTCGGAGAAGATTTGAAGCCTTCTTCACTCTGTTGCTTTACCCAAAGGCCTTCCAAATATTTGTCACCAATTGCAGCTCACCTTACTGTGCCTGTACACCCAAGCTGTTGGTCACCCTGCTGTTGCCTAAGTAAACATTGCAAAAGCAGGTGTTCTGAAATCCAGATCTTCTCTGGTTTTGTGCTAGCAACGAGGGTTATTCTCACCCCTTTGTTCAGGATCTTCCTGGAGCAGAGAGTAAAATAAGAGCTACCAGCAGATACAGCTGTGCCAGACGAATAACAACAAGCATAAAGATGTTTGATTACCCTAGACCTCAATTTCATCAAACAGCTCCCTGCGTTCTTTGCTTATCCTAGGTGAGGAATGTCACTCTGGAAAATTAGTTTGAAGCTGAGGTCCTTTTATAGGGCATAAAACGAAGAATCACTTGGCTAGCTATCATTCACATGCTTTATTTAACCTTTGAAAGTTACTTTTATTAGTCACAAATAAAAGCTAGCACAAAGGTTTGGTATTGTTTTCCTTTCCCCTTTGTTTAATGCCCTTTGGGTGTGAAGAGACAACTCTGGTTCAGGCAGAACTAATAGAGACTTCCCCAGGGACAGGGCATTAATTTTCTGACACTGAGATAGACATCTCATAAGCCTCAGAAATTTGGATTCCACGTGGGAAAAGAAGCTGTACTCGGTTAGTTTGAACGTGTTTGCTGCTAGCTGTACCATTATTGCTTCATCTCCATCCTCCTGAAAGAGAGTCCCCACTGGCACTAGCAATGGGATCTGTTCTTCCATCTGCTGCAGAGGGGCTTACAGAAACATCTCTCAGTGTTCCTTCACAGAGAGTTTTAAGTTGGCTTCTTTCTTGTGTTTGCCTTACCCAGGAGTGTTTGCTTTCCAAATAACCAGACATCATCTCTTCATCCACAACACCACCATTAGACTGTTCTAACAACCCAGTGCTGACTTGAGGAGGCATTTTTCAGTCAATAACCTGAGGGTATATAGTGGGGGGACAAATATGAGTGTGATGTTTCCATTATCCCCATCTTCCTGCCTTCCCCCTCCTACAGCACTACAGCCTATGTTATTGTTTTGATTGTAACATTCTTAGAGCAGCTGCAGGTTGTGCAGCATTCTTTTCAAAAGTTAGCACATATACGGCCAGCGCTGTAAATGCCTTTTGCCTTTATGTGCCAGAACCATCAAACAGCACAGAAGCAGACAAAAATAAGCAGCATTAGGTGGCCTCTGATCTTTTTGATTAATAAGTTGTTTCAATTTTTTGAGTTCCCTGATATGTTAAAATTGGCACCTCTGTTAGCACAGGAGAACGGGGAAGAAAAGTTACCCCACTGCCTTTCCTCTACAGGTTTCTAAAATACTCTCCAAGAAAAGTGAAAAGTATCACCCCGCTATTGCAAACCTGACCTGTCCTCTAAACTGTTATAGGCTTAGAGCTCACAAGGGTAGGCACTGTGTTGACAAATGCACAGAGCAATATCAGTGCTTTCCATATGAGTGATATCCCTACTGTTCCAGCACTGGTTAATCTCCCTGTGTGATAAAAATTAATCCGTGATAACAGAGGGGATAATCTATACCTGAATGTCTCCTAATATATATTCCTCTGGTTGGCGCTGGGCATGTAGATCATTGGCAATTGGTTAATTCTTTCTCCTTCAGCAGAGAAACGATCTCAGCTGTTAGCCCTCATTGCTGGAATGCCACAGAAACCAGGGGTGGCAATGGGGTAACTTTTCTTCCCCATTCTCCTGTGCTAACAGAAGTGCCAATTTTAACCAGGGGGTTCAGCTGAAGGGAATTAGTCTATCCTGGAGGCTATAAGAGAAGTGAGTTCTGAGATGTCTCCCACTCTAGATTATGTTGGGTTAAGAAAGTGACCCATTTTGGGATGAGAGGAAAATGCTAATTATGGGAAACTTTTATTTGAGATTCTGACTAGGAGAAACTCTTTTATATTATGGGCCTGATGTAGGGATTCATGGGCCAAATTCTCTGGCCTGTGTTATGCAAGAGATCAGACTACATGATCATAAGAGTTCCTTTGATCCTTAGAATCCATTAAATAAAATCATGTTCACTGAATTCATTATTTTTTTTATTATTTCTTATTTGAACCACAAACCCAAGAGTTCTGTCACCACCTCTTGTCATGCTTGAACTTTCACACAGGTACTCTCCAAAAGATGATTTTATTTGGTTATACTAATCTATTTTTTAGTATAGATATTCCAAATTGTAGTCTGGCATACACCCAATGTGCAATCCAAATTGCACTGTCTGGTCAATAATGCACACTGGCTGCACTATACACTCATCATTGGACTCTGGTTTTTCACTCTCTTTCTAGCCTAGTTGAAACCATTAGAGTGTGCTGTCCTTATTTTGCTTTTGTATTTAATAATTATGATGTAGCATTAGTTGGCCCAGAGGGACAGCAAACCAAACGGAAAGGCTTTTTGTTGCACTCCATTTCCATTTAATGGCTTCATCCTAATTGTCTGTGGATATTTTTGCCTGACAACCAGTGTGCATCACTTGAAATCCTGACTTGTGCTATGTAACGTTGCATCTCATTGTGTTAGTTATAGCCTGATGCGATGAGACATAACAAACATTACAATTTCTAACTGATTAAATTCAAGGCCATGGTATATGTCATAAATTCAGGGTGACACTTCAGAATTACAATTTGCTCTGTCCTTTTAAGACACAAACTTATCCTGACCATGCACGAGATCCAGCAGATCCTCATGCTATTATCTATGTGCTCCCCTGGCTCCAGTGATAATTGGCAGCCTATATGTTTCTGTCATTTGACTATAACTCCTGAACTAAAATTCAGCTAAAGCAGAGATCTCATAATAATGAAATTACACATCCACCAGAACACACCGATTCCTGGTGTAATAACTTTAATTTTGCACTTAGACTTAATTTACCGGCTGTTCTCGCCTAAATATATGCTACAAGTATCTTTGGCCAGTGCTTGACACACACAGTTGGTATTAACATTTTACTTTTAACCAAAGTAATTTCTTGTAGTTACATTTTAGCATAAAAGAAAACAAGATCTAGAGGTAGCCTTGCTGGAGTTAAGATTTGCCAGTCTTTGCATTTAATAATATCTGGGGCTTTTCCCACAAGACTGTCTAAGCACCAGGAATGTACTATTTCCCCCTGTTTTACACCATGTACTCAAGGTCCTATGTCTCTCAGCCACCAACCTTTCAGTAAAAAAACTCGTTAATGCTACTTAATTGGCTGGAGCCAAGGCTGCTGAATTATAGGGGGCATTCCATCACCTTGCAAGAAGTAATCATGGTGTTTCTTTAGGGCTTCAGCCTTCCCAGCTCAATGATTGACATGCCAGACCAAGGAATCAAACCCTGGTGCTTATAAAGGAAATACATGGAACAAACCATTCTGTTAAGGCAGAGATTCTCCAACTGTGGTCTATGGGCCAATAGGGGTGATCCAGGGAGCTGGCTGGCACATAAAATGTGTTGGCTTTTCATTTCCCAGCCACTAAATCTCACTAAAGACAACTACAAATACATAAAGTGCTGAAGACTAAGTAATTGCTGTAGTTTCCATAGAGGTGTTATGGCAGTTGGAAACAGGAGGAGGAAAGCTGTGTGAGAGGAGAGGTGTCCAAAGGATAACATTTTCATTGAATGTGTTCCATTCTATAAAGATCCCACCCTATCCCATGAGACGGTCCAAGAATCCAACTCCACCTCTCCTAAATAGCAGTGAAGCATATAAACCACTAGGCCACCATGCTCTTTGTATCCATTTTCGGGGGCGGGGCAGGTGGGGAGAAGTCCCTATTTAAGCTAGTATTTCCTTTCTAAATCTAATTTGGAAATTACAGGTTCACACCAAAATCTTCCTTATGAAAGAGGAAATTTGTTTTCACAGCCTCGCAAAAGAAAGTTATGCTGATGATACGTTGTTTAGCAGCACCACATCTATAATCTTCTCTTTGAATATAATAAGTATGAAACCTGAGCCAATTTCATCAGATCTTAGTTTATGAGAGAGTAAGTCATGATGCCAATGTTTTAATGCATGGTTTATGCAGACCTCCCGTAACACATTTATGACTGTGAGATCCTTCTCTCCTTTGGGGAGAGAAGTAAGTGGATGAAGGAGAAGGTACAGTAGATAGTTTCCAAAGTGAAGTAAGTTTATGGAGCATTTAAAATCCAGAAGAATAATTTATAATTGAATGTAGAAGTGTTTTGGATGTGATTGTAGATGACAGAGAGTGAGGGATAGCCTGTTCATGGCATTCCTTGCCCCATAAGGCTGGTTTCACAAACTGCACCTGAAAGACCCCCATCCCCTGCGGAAAGCATGTGATAGTTTTGCTGCTTTCTTTCATTTCCACTAAAGACAGAGGCTATAATCCCAACAGCAGCTCCAGTAGAAGCTGCAACAGGAATAATAGAATGATAGGATTAGAAGGGACCTCAAGGGTCACCTAGTCTAACCCCCTGCCAAGATGCAGGATTTGTTGTGTCTAAACCATCCAGGACTGATGGCTATCCAGTCTCCTTTTAAAGAAAAGGAGTACTTGTGGCACCTCAGAGACTAACATGCATCCAATGAAGTGAGCTGTAGCTCACGAAAGCTTATGCTCAAATAAATTGGTTAGTCTCTAAGGTGCCAAAAGTACTCCTTTTCTTCTTGTGAATACAGACTAACACGGCTGCTACTCTGAGACCAGTCTCCTTTTGTAAACCTCCAGTGAAGGAGCTTCAACCTCCTTAGGCAGTCTGTTCATTGTCTTAATATTCTTACAGTTAGGAAGTTTTTCCTGAGATTTAATCTAAATATGCTATGCTGTAGTTTGAACCCATTGCTTCTTGTCCTGCCCTCTGTGGCTAGAGAGAACAACTTTTCTCCATCTTTTTTATGAAAGCCTTTCAACTGTTTTAAGATTGCTGTCATATCTCCCACTTAATCTCCTCTTTTCAAAACTAAACATACACAGTTCTTTCATCCTTTGCTCATATAGCTTGCATTCCATCACTTTGATCATCTTTGTCGCTTGCCTCTGGACCCTTTTCAGTTTCTCTACATACTTTCTATAGAGAGGCGATCAAAATTGGACACAGTACTCCATCTGAGGTCTAACCAGCACTGAGTAGACTGGTATTATCACCTCCTGTGACTTGCATGCTGGGCCTCTGTTAATGCAACCTAAAATTGCATTTATTTATTTTTTGCAACAACATCACATTGCTGATTCAAGTTGAGGTTATGATCCACCACAACTCCCAGATCCTTCTCAGCTGTGCTGCTGCCAAGCCAGTTATCCCCCGTTTTGTATTTGTGCATTTGGTTTTTCTTCTCGAAGGGTAGTATCTTACATTTGTCTTTGTTGAATTTCATTTTGTTGTCTATAGCCCAGCTTGCAGCACCAGTCAACCTGGCCATTCGTTGGTAGTACCATCCACATTTGGGGCTAAATTAGCCTTCTGTGAGTCCCCTAGTGAAAAGGAAATTGCTAATATCTTGGGCCACTGTGACTCCCTCCCCAGATGCATTTTCCACTTCTAGTGTCCCTGCATCCTGGTTTATTCCAGTAGAAACCAACATTAACTAAGAATAAATGTAGCCTGTGATATGTAAGGGTTTCTGATTTCCATAAAAGAGGTTATTATTACCCATAGTCTGGGTTGAAAGTGATTAAAGCAACAGTGATGATTGCATTTCAGCTGAGGCAGGGTGAAGGGAAGGACCCATTCTGGCAATGGGTTGGAGGTCTTGATAGGCAAATGGTCAGGTACAGTAAGAGATGTGAGAGGAAACGATCAGCTCAAGGTAAAGAGTGATTCCAAGGTTTCTGACCCTGAGGGTAAATTTGAAATCTGAGTTAGGAAGAGTGAGAGAGGAATCGAGCCCTTACAAAAATAGTACTTTTTAATCCAGAAAACTTCAGGCTTTGAACATATTGATGAGAAGGATGTATTTTTTGGAGTATAGTTTAGTAGTATGTCTATAAATACACTAAATTCTTTCCCTGCAGAAATCAGCTACCAAGATAAAAATACTTTACACTCAGTTCACTAGCTTTTCTCATCCCAGGATCTCAAAGTGCTTCACAACATTATCTAATTGTCTCACACTGCCCTTGGGACTTACATAAGCATATCTACAGATGCTATATAAGAAGTAGGTATCATTGTTAATATTACTTCAACTGGAGAAACTTGGTGATGAGTCCTATATTCTCACCGTTGGAGTATTCCTGAGTAAAAGTCAAAAAATATTGTGGTGGAAAATTTTGGGATTCTCTAAAGTGATCGTTTTAAGACAGGGCTTGCTGAACCATTAGATGAAAATGTGGCTTAAATGCACAAACCTCTTCTGTGTTTTCTTGAGTGGGGGGAAAAAAGAGTTCCCCTTTTTTATCCATTGTGTTCTGAAGAATACCCAGTCACTCTTTCATCTTACTTGAATTTACCTCATTATAGATTTCAAGACCTGTATAAACAACATTCAATGTTTTACACTAAAGAATGTGTTTAGGAACTGTGATTTCTGTGAAAATGCAATGCTATTAGCAATGTACTGTAGAGACGTGGATGAACAAATATGGAGATAGACAGACCAGAGAATACAGCCAGTCACTAGAAGAGAGATACTAACTAAAAGTGACAGCCCCACTCCCGCCTACATCCATTCTCATACAATTTGCTGAGGAGAGAAAGTGAGAGTAAACACAGAAAGATAATTTATCAAATAATATCCTGTATCAAAGACCCAAGCTCTATACCATCAATTGTGCATCACTGGAAACATAAGGGTCCTGATCTTTGATGTTGTCAATCATGTAACTCCACTGAAGTCAATGCAACTATGCTGATTTACACGAGCTGAGGATCTGCCCCACAGACTGCAGTAGCATAGCAGAGTATCTGTGCCATTCCTAATTATAATTCCCTGAAATGGCAGTTGGCAGAGACACAGACATACCAATCCACACTTTAAAAGAAAAGATTGTAGATTCAAATTTCCCAATAAATTCCATCATTGCTAATGGATTACCTGGCAGCATCTAATAGTAGCTATAGACACTGTCTGTAATACATTGCCCTTGTTTATTCCTACCCCTTTGTGTTGTACCCTTTGCCCCACCCATATTTCTGTGAGCTGTGGTGCATGCTTCTGTGGCTATTGTGAAAGCAGTGGGGAGACCAAACACCTCATTACCCAAAGTAAGAACCAAGGAAACTTTTCCATTAATGTTTGCGTGTAGTGCTTGTCAGGCAGGGCATTTGTCCTCTGGTACGTGACATCATCATAATCTTGTGTCTCACACCTCAGACTCCATCACTGATCACAGTTGTGAAGAGACCTGAGCAGTGAAAGTTGGTATTGCTGTTGAAGAAAAGTCATGAGAAGAAATAGCATGAATATCAGTTGCCAGAAGCTAAGTATCTCCCCTTCTCTCACAAATAGGTCTTCAGCCTGCTCATTAGCCATTCCTCCATTTATGACCGTTTTCCTCCCATGGAGAGGAACTCTTCTCAGACCATCCCTGAAGCTGCTCTAACAGTACTCTCATAGGGGAGACTTTCATTTTCCCACACACCTTCCTGTCCTCACACCATGTCAAGACCAACTGGGTAAATTTTATTCGGAATACCTGGAGGAAAAAAAAACAGTCTTTGTGTTTAAAGGAAAGGATCGAGAGTCTCAAATCTGGGTTCAATTCTTAATTCTACCATAGACTTCCTGTGTGACTTTGGGAAATCACTTATTCTTTCTGTGCCTCAATTCCCAACCTTCAGCTTGTATGTTGTATTCCTTTCTCCTACCGTTTGTCTGTCTTTCCTGTTTTGGACATAAGCTATTCAGAGCCGGAACCAAGAGTTAGGGCCTCTAAGTGCTACCATAATATACATAATAAATAGTAATAATGATACCTAGATGCTGCAGTTAATCACTGATTGGACTCCAAATGCATTCTGCTTTCATTTTCATAAAATTCACTGTCTAATAGCCATTTGAGAATCCCTCCTGTTGCTTTCCCCTACATCAGTGGTTCCCAAACTTGTTCCACCGCTTGTGCAGGGAAAGCCCCTGCCAGGCCAGGCCGGTTTGTTTACCTGCCGTGTCCTCAGGTTTGGCCGATCATGGCTCCCACTGGCTGCGGTTCGCTGCTCCAGGCCAATGGGGGCTGCTGGAAGCGGCGGCCAGTACGTTCCTTGGCCTGCACTGCTTCCAGCAGCCCCCATTGGCCTGGAGCAGCGAACCGCGACCAGTGGGAGCTGCGATCGGCCGAACCTGCGGACACGGCAGGTAAACAAACTGGCCCGGCAGGGGCATTCCCTGAACAAGCAGCAGAACAAGTTTGGGAACCACTGCCCTACATGCTTCAGGCTTCACTTTTTGAACCCTAACACTTGCCTTGATAAAAAGTTCATGGAAGTATTTAATGCTCATAAAGAGACAAGGTGGGTGAGGTAATACCTTTCATTGGACCAGCTTCTGTTGTTGAAAGAGACAAGCTTTCAAACTATATAGATAGACCTGTTCTTCAGGTCTGGACAAGGTACACAGATACTCAAGGGTAAATACAAAGTGGAACACATTGTTTAGACTAAACTGTTTACACATATTGAAAGAGACCATTCAAGGTGAAATGGCCAGTTAACATCTCTGCAGTCATAGGACCAAAAACGGTGGTATGTGGTGGGGGGATGGTTAGTGGGTTGCAGATTGTTGTAATAAGCCATAAATTCTGTGTCATTATTAAATCCACGATTTTTAATGTCTAGCAAGGTTTGAATTTAAGTTCCCAGGCTTGTCTTTTGAAAGTGTTGTGCAGGTTTCCTTTGAGGCCAAGGACTGAGAGGTCAGATATGGAGTAATCGTTTTAAGATAAGTGTTTGCTTGCAGGAGATATGGTGTGTTTTATAATCATTTTTCTGTGTGAATTCAACATTCCAAATCTTCCTGCATTTTTTTTTCTTAAAGATGTATTGGTCTTCACATAGGGAGTCAGAGAAAACTCCCTGGGATATTCTTTGCTATATGCCTGAACAGTAAACAGTGTCTAACTCTAGACTCATTATGAGTCTCATGAAAACAAGTACCCTATTTTAAATAACATGCATCTATAACAGTAAAGAAGCATTTTTTGCTAAACATTAATATTCAAGAGGATAATGAGTTTGGAGAGTCTTGCAAATTAACTCAAAAGCTGATATATTGTATATACTTCCATTAGTCTGTTACCTGAAAAGGTTTTAAAACATTGTTGGATATTTTTATTTGTTTGTTGCCAAAGACCATTTGGTTATTTCTTTATACTAGGGGGATTTTGAAACTGCTGCTGTAAGAGATTACAAAATATCAACTCAAGAGAAAACACTTTTTAATTTCCCTGTGTGGTATGCTTGTCTGTGCAGGAAACCGAGATTTCCTCAGGGCCAGTCAGACTATGGAATGAACTCCCATAGGAATTAAGGACCTTCTCACACCTGCTTGGCTATGTTTGTACTCTGTGTCTGCGAATATCCCATACAGGTTTATTGGCAGGAATGTTTACCGACTTGATACATTTTAAGTGAATATTGGAGAATATTTACATAATGCAGATTCTGAACTTGTAAACACAAGTAACAGGCCAGAAAAATAAATCTAAGAATTATGCTCAGCAATAAAAAATGGTATTGTGTGACCTCTGGTAGGTGTCTAATCAAAACTAATCGACAGAGCTTACATTTCAATTGGATTATCAGATATTTATAATGAACTGCTTTCAAACAATCAACAGAGCAGGGATTAAAAAAAATCCCTAGTCTATGAATACATTTGAATAACAAATTTCAGAATATTGTAAGCTGTTGTGGATAGAGAGAGAGAGAAAAAAAATCAGTGACTAAATCTCTCATTCTTAATTATTTGTTTTGTTCTATTATTTAAGAAAAACCTCCCAAGCATAGAAATAAAAAAATATTAAAGGGATCAGCTCTGAAATCACTGAATTTATTTACTGGACCTTATTTTCATAAGAGTTGCCTGATCCAGAAATAAAAATTGCTTCCCAAAGAAAATCGTGACTGTAACAGACTTAAAATTATATCTGTCCTCTTGTAGTCCTTACAATCTTTTCCCCATTCCAGAAGTTATGGGGTCTCACATCCTGATGCATTTATCTTCTGAGGTTTTGAGAGCAGGCAATCCATGAATATTGCCAACAATCCTGAGAAGATGTGGAAGTTTATCATAATCCTATTCCCCTACCAGCTCCGAGAGCAAGATTTTTGTAAATCTCAATAGACTACCTTCTCCCATGTATGAAACCAACAGGGCTAGTTTCAAGGAGATTGCATCATTCGTGTGCTGGTAATGCTGGCCAAGCAGGCGAAAATTTTGACCTGCGAGGCTTAACAGAAAATCCTTAATTAGAGTTACCAAAGGCTTCCAACTAATTAGGCCCAGTGAAGCATATCAAATAAGAGCAACCTTTTTTATACTGGATTGAACTGGGCAAGTCACTTAATCTATTTTTGCCTCAGGTTCCCCTCGGTAAAACTGGGATACTTCCTTTCTTCTATCATTTGCTTGTCTTATCTATTTAGATTGCAAGTTTTTGGAGCAAGGGCCTGTTTCTTAGTACATGTGTTTAGAGCCCTGAACACAATGGGTCCCTTATCTTGCTTAGGGCCTTGGGTTCTACCATAATATACATAGTTAAGAACAAGAAGAACCTGGTCATATAATTCTATGATGATAGCTCTAAGATTTTTCTTTAAATCATTTTTATATTGAACAGTATAAAAAATAGGTGCTGTATATGCATGTAGATAATGTTTTGTTCTTTCTACATAACCCTGGGAAACGTCTCTGAATGCTAGTGAAAGCAAAAGCCATTAATTTCCCTTGTCACACATGTTTTAGTAATAAACCTCACAAAGAATCTTTTTAATTGGGTTTGGACATTCATTCAGACATGCAGGGTCTGATCCTCAGCTGGCTCAAATTGTCATAGCTCCATTGATGCCAGTGGAATTAGGACAATTTAAACCAGCTGAGGAGCTGCCCCCTGGTGGTTGTAAGAATGACAGACTGCATGGAGGGGCTATCTGCATTGATAGCACTCCTCCTTGACCGAAGTTTTGTCTGACTCCTATTTAAAAGAATAAATCAAACTAGTTCTCGTTTTGTAATCATTTAAATGCGAGGCATGGAGCAACTGGTTGGTTGCTTATTTCTTATTTCAAATAATTTGTCTCCTAAGTAAAAACTTTTTCAAATGTTTGCTGTGTGCACATTTAAATAAAAAATTGTGTCTGCTGTCCAGACATATACTGTAGGAATGTGCTTTTCCTCTGTTACCGGAAAGAAATTTTTTTATTTAGTTCTTATTTTGCCTGGTCCAGTCCACCCCCAGTAGGATAAATGTCAGCCTTTATTCTCTAGCACTACCCTTTTCACTTGGATGACTCCACAGAAGAGATGTGCTACCCCTGGGATAGCCACCATCTTGCAGGCTCATAGACAGAATGTAAGTGAAAATAGAGTCATGGAGCTGAGTAAAGCCCACGGAAGCCAGGAAACGAAAAAACAAGGCTGTTACTCTGCTGTTTATTGGTCCCCTTGTGCCTAAGTATCATGTGGAATCTTAGAGCAGTAAGCGATCTGGGGGTTTTCTCTTTCTGCTGCAAAATACCTAACCAGAGTAGAAATGGCTATGTGTGGAGTAACTGTTTATTATGCTTAAAGCCTGAACTTCTCTGCTTTTTAAACATGTCTTAACGAGCACAAAATTTAAAACAGTTCAATGATCTATGCCATCATGTGCCAGCAATGCCCCTCTGCCATGTACATTGGTCAAACTGGACAGTCTCTACGTAAAAGAATAAATGGACACAAATCAGATGTCAAGAATTATAACATTCATAAACCAGTCGGAGAACACTTCAATCTCTCTGGTCACTCGATTACAGACCTAAAGGTCGCAATATTAGAACAAAAAGACTTCAAAAACAGACTCCAACGAGAGACTGCTGAATTGGAATTAATTTGCAAACTGGATACAATTAACTTAGGCTTGAATAGAGACTGGGAGTGGATGGGTCATTACACAAAGTAAAACTATTTCCCCATGTTTATTTCCCCCACCCCTCACTGCTCCTCGTACGTTCCTGTTAACTGCTGGAAATGGCTCACCTTGATTATCACTAGAAAAGGTTTTCTCTTTCCCCCTCCCCCCGCTCTCCTGCTGGTAATAGCTCATCTTAAGTGATCGCTCTCTTGTTACAGTGTGTATGGTAACACCCATTGTTTCATGTTCTGTGTGTATATAAATCTCCTCACTGTATTTTCCACTGAATGCATCCGATGAAGTGAGCTGAGGCTCACGAAAGCTTATGCTCAAATAAATTGGTTAGTGTCTAAGGTGCCACTAGTACTCCTTTACTTTTTGCGAATACAGACTAACATGGCTGCTACTCTGAAACCTTTCATTAACCTGGGTAGCCTGTGAATCGATGGAACCATTAGATTAATATGTGTCCTGACATTGATCTGTGCTACTTCAGCCAAAGCCACAGTAGCCACTGAGCCAGACACATCTCCTGGCCAGGTCCCCAACTAGGATCCTTTTCTGTTGTTTCCAATGCATGTTAATAGTAATAATAACTTATACAGCAACTTCCATCTGGGAATCTCAGTGCATTTTACACATACATTGTGAACAGAACTTTGCAGCACTCCTGTGAGGCAGGCCAAATACTATCCTCTCAATTTTATACGTGACAGCAAATGAGACAGAGAGATGAAGTGACATAGGGGTCTGATTACACACTGGTGTAAATGAGCTGCAGCCCTAGCACACATGCAGCATAACTCTTCTAACATGAGCGCGCACACACGTATGTTTTTTTGTTTTCAGGGAGAAGGGGGGAGGTGAAGGCACTCAGTTAACAAATCCTGGCCTCTTTCCTTCCTGTACCCATCGGCATCCCGTGTGCAGGGGGGCAACAAGACACAGGAAGCCCATGCAAGGGTTCCACAACACTATGCATAACTATAGAGAGGAGGTGTAGGATAGGTGGGCTCACAGACCATCCACTCTCCCCATTCTGCAGCTTCCATGACATGGGGAAGAGTAGCCTTTCCCAATCTCCATCCTCTGTAGAACTCCTCACTACATGACCCTGGTTACATGAGCTGTGGGTGGGGACAGGATTTGCCACGTACGGTCTTGCATCATTATTATGATCTCTAGTCTTGATGTACAACACTTACTACCGTGGATGTCCCTAAGTTTAATGATGTCAAAAAAGAGGATAAATACATTCAGATTCCTGATACAGATGGGCAGAATAGGCCCCATGCACTGGCATGTTAGGGTCACTTTGTGCCACCCCCCAAGTCCAAAGCAGACCCAAGCCTAGCTTAATTGGCCACTGTGTTGCGGAAACCTACTATGACCTACTGTGACCTTCTGTCCACTGCATGCAGCAAAGAGGGCATGGCCAGGACTCCCTTACCCTGGCAGATTATTGGCTGCAATAACAGCCCCTGGGAGCCATTAGCAATTGGCACAGGTTAGAGCCGCCTTCAGGATGTTCTAATTTATAGCGGTTACTGAACTGACACTCTTGCAGCCCCAGGATTGGGGAGGAAGATACAAAGGAAGCTACATTTCCTTCGACTCCTTGCTACCGTGAGTTTTCACCAATCCCTTCTCAGCTGCACTAGAAAATGTCAGCCCATGTCTTTACTCCTTTTCGGAGGCACTTAACGCAAATTGGTTGAAAGCAAATCATAGTAGTAAGGAAAGTTTAGTCCATCGAGAGAGGCTGTCTGTTAAGATACATTAGAAGAAACTCCAAAAAATTAAAGAGCTGGGATTTGCTGGTACCAAAACAGGTATCTGAAAGTATTTTTGGAATGATGGGATCTAATTAGCCTACTGCCTAGTGAAGTAAATCAAAGGAGATGGGTTATATAAGGAATCCTACTCACTGTGGGCCTGAACCTGTGAGGTACTGAATGCCCTCAGATTCTATTGTTTTCAATGGGAGTTGCAGGTGCTTTGCTCATCATCTCACAGCATCAGGCCTTGTATCATCAAATGTTAGTCAGATGGACTGTATCTCTTCATGGTCCTATCACTGCCCCTGAGTACAGCAGAAGGGAAAGTCTATCAGTATCTTGGATAGTCAGCAGCTCACTAAATAATATTTCTGAGGAAAGGGTGATGTTTTCACTAGTATTTTATAATGTGGCATTTGTTACAGAGAACAAGGAAAAAGAGAGCTCTTGAATTATTTCTCTGTGGGCAAATGTTTTCCTAAACAGTGTGTCTGCACACTGGCATCCTAATGCAATTGTTTCTCAAAACAATTAGTTCAGAATATATGGAAAAATTTTACTCTTTCTCCAGCAGCAGAACTAATATGGTACTGAGGCACCGTTTGAGAAATACAAGCAGAAAAATTATAGTAATCCAAATCTGATCTTCCCCAACCTCTTCTCTGCAATAGGCCCTTACTTCTCCCGGGAGTACATCAGCCTCATAGCGAGCCCAAGAGAGAGATAGCACGTGTTTCCCTGAAAACATTAGGGGAAGACATAAAATAAGTCACTGAGCTTCCCCTCCAGAAGATAACTAAAGGCTAAGGAAATGTTGAAGCTGGTATTTGCTGGGAAGTAGTTCTGTGAGGAGGACTGCTTACAGGACACTTCCTTCTGTCCTTGGAGGCCTGGACCAACTTGGGGTTGGGATAGGGAATCTTCACTTCTCCCTTTTGGAGGTCCCATGGAGATCTCTTCCCTTCCCCTTGTCCAGCGGGGTCCTAGAGACTGGAAAGATAGGGAACATTCAGCCAGCAGTAGGCCAATGAGCCCTAGCTGGCCAGGTAGGTCATGGCACAGCTACGAACACACATCAGTATTTCTGTCACTTCTAACTTTGTGGTAACAGCAGCAAGGGGCGGGAATGAGCATATGAATCCTCAAATAGCATGAAGACTGTACAAAATATTAGTCCCTATTCATAGATTTGTGCATGGCCAATATTTGTACTTGTTTGGAAAATGAATTATTGGATGTGCCATTCCCCCAAATTCAGCAGTCACTCCAGCAGTGCCTTGATTAGAGAACCATTCTCCCAAACTATCAATATTATACTATTACATTTGCAGTGTAATTACTAAATAGGTTGCAAAGCGATTACCGAATGCCTTCCTATTCATTGGATAAAAGATGCCAGACTGAGAGTTCTATATTTTATATGCTGCAGAATGAGATTGTCTTGAAAGCTTCACTTAGAGCATTCATTTTGCCACTGGAGGGCGTTATGGCCCCAGAAAACAGAAAGCTATTTTGTATTGATACAACAATCAAATTAGCAGGATTTATAGAGCTTTAATCTTATTTAGAATGTAGATTACTCCACTTCAGTTAAAGTAGGGGGAGGAATGAGGCAATTTACATGTGTTTGTATATTTAGAATGAATTATGCAAAGATAAGAACATCTCGCTGAAGCTTTTGAACAC
This sequence comes from Chelonia mydas, assembly GCF_015237465.2. Lineage (NCBI taxonomy): Eukaryota > Metazoa > Chordata > Testudines > Cheloniidae > Chelonia > Chelonia mydas. The sequence continues at coordinate 17,005,490 of NC_057853.1, read as the reverse complement.
TCTACCTGAGTCTCATTCACAAATTTATTGCAATGTTATCAGACACATTAAAAAGTTTGAAGCTCAGCGTGGCCTCTGTAAAATTCAAGATAATGTAAAATAAATTCTCCTTCCCCTCACAAACACATAAGGTTTCATTATTTTTCTCTTCCACAGGCTGCTTTAAAACAAATATTAGCTGATAATGAGACTAACCATCCATTTGATTTTGTTCAAGCTTTTTGCTTCACTTTTTAGTCACAAAAACCAGAAGCCACTCTCATTTTTGTATTTGTAAGTTCTTTGTGGCAGGGACCATCTTTTTGTTGTATTTGTACAGCACCTATCACAATTGGGTCCTGGCCCATGACTGGAGCTCCTACATGTTGCCACAATGCAAATAGCCCCCCAGCACCACCATAATGCCCGTACACCAGTGCTAAAAGACTCTGCAAGAGTCCAGGAAGGAGGATTTATCTTACAGAAGGATTGAATTTGACCCGTGGACTGGAATCCAATAATTTCACTCCTTGGGAGCCTCTGGTTTTTTGGGAAAAGGTGTCCAGTTTCTCAGTTGTAGCAATGAGGGTGTGGGAAGAAGGGCTTAATCAGGGAACTGGTTACAATTCCCACATTCTGAGGCCATCCATACCTTGTTTCCTACCAGCCAAATCCCTGGCCCAGACTGCTCTAAACCACGCCACTTGGCAATGGCCACCAAAGGTCATTGGCCATCTTACAACTGTGTTCTGGCAACACCAGCTCCCTCCTCCTTTCCCCGCCCAACTCACTCCTGATGGTGGCTCTACAACCACTGAGGACTTTTCCATGTTGGGGGAATCCCTAGCTAAGGAGATATGGCCACTCTCTGCTGCTTGTGTGACACCTCAGCAGCTCCCCAGGAGCAGAGCAAGCTTGAAAATCTGGCCCTTAGTTTTCTTACCCATCCCTTATCATCCTTCCACCTTAACTTGGGAGATCTAACGGCATGTTATGGATAAAAGTCGCAGTAGCAATGAATACATGTTTGATATTGTGAGAGGAATAGCTTGTGCCTCCTGCAACTCTGCAACTTGTGATGAATCAGATGCTTTTCCAATGACTTCACTCAGATTTCTCTTAAACAATGACACTGATTATGTTCTAAACCTGTCTGTGAATGCTTGCTCTCCCCTTCTCTCATCAAGCCACTTAATTTCTCTCCATTTTTAATACTATGTATTTATGTTTGTACGATTCCTGATGGGTGGTTCCAAATGAAGTTTAGCACATATTATACCCATTTTGTGGGTTTGCCAACATATCTTTAGTTAACTGTATGAATGGTTTGGTTATTTGCTTCATTGCCTTGCTCACGTTTGTATGAATTGGTGATGGTGCCATTTCTACAGCTTCTTTGTGAAACTATAAGAATTGATTACACGTGTGTTAAGAGAGGAGTCATATGAACCAACCCATGTATCTGCATATATTCTGCTAGACAGAGGAGCTGGAGATTAAGGGCTTAATCCTGCTAATTGCTTAGCATTTCCTGCACATGCAGAGCACTCTTTACTCCCCTTGCAGCACCTGCTCTCCAGAATCTTGTAAGAGGTCCTCCGCACCTTGCAGGAATTAGGCCCTGTGAATGAAGATGTCACAATCCTAATGATATCTTAATACTATATTATGAGACTAGCTACTGTAACAGGTTCCATGAGGTATTTCACATCTGGGCAAAATCTTAAATAAGGGCATAAAAGCTATGATTGAAAACAACATAAGCCTAATAAATTATCTGTGCATGTACACATTGGAAATTGTTGCGAATTTCTGCTATTAAAGGGGGTCAAATCCATATTATCAAAATGATTGCACAATCTGTCAGTTATCTGTATGTATAATATTTTCCAGTCCAGCATGCACCTCCTGGACTCCTCAAAACAGAAGGGAAAGTCCAATACCAATTTTTTCTCAAGTGTTTTGTCATGAATAAAAGGTAGGCCAGAATAAAGCTGAATTGAATTCAGATGCACAAAAACAAATGGCTGTATTAAAGCCATGAAAGCCAGTGGAGTAATTCTGGATTTATAGTCGCATAATTGAGAGCATACAGTTAACTGGCCAAAGTGTTTAGGGGTAGTATTGATTTTAAATAAAAAACTAGAAGTGGAGGAAAATATTATGGGATGAGAGTCTTTACGAGTTTCTGATTTTTTTTGTTCTCATGGTTGTTTTCCGCCAAGTCCCATTCATTATGTTTATGCTGAATTACTGCAGGGAAACAGGCACCTTAGAGTTTTATGATCAGACTCTTTGAGAGGATAAGCTTTTGTCCTAGGTTGCTGTTAAATAGCTAGGTAATTCATCTCATGATGGTTGTGTGTGAGCATATACTGAGAGATTGGCTGTTACAGCTGCTCTTGCTTTGAAAAATAAAGTCAGAAAAGGCATTATGAGGGTCACTGGTGAGGTGACAAAGTCAGAAGTTCCAATCTCTCATTTTGGATGAGATCATAATTCATGTGCACCTTAAATTTTGACCTCATTAAACAATAAAGCTAAGAAAGACCGATATATCTGGGAGATTTACTGACCACTCTTCTGGGAGATGTGGGCTTTGTCATAGCTTAGTCCAAAAATGCTTCTGTGAACTATTTAAAAAGCTAAGTGTAAAAAATAAATGGCAGGTCTCCATCAGTTATCTCTGGCCAATAATAAGTTACTTTAGGCTTCCACGTGAATGATTGGAGACTTCTTACAAGATATGGTGTGGGTAATTGAGAATTACTGTTCACCACATACATACACTGTACTATGACTTATAGGTAGATATTGCTCTTTAAACCATACATTAGCAAGTACCCTGTATGATAAAATAAATTACTCTGAGCTTCCTAATACTCTTAGATTAGCCAAAATAGAAGACTGATTTTGTTCTTATTTTTAATTATTCTTCTCGTCATGGGCCTTTGGAAGGTACTAGAGGATGGATACTGCTTTGGTGAAGCACCTCAAGTGGTTTTAGTATGATGCTTTTCTATATGGTCACGCTGTAGCATTAGGGGACAGACAATGTGAAGGATAAAGAGACTTTATTAGTGCTTAGGGCAAATCATGGCTTTGTCATAAGCCCAGTACATGGACCTGTGAGTAGCTGTTCTGCCCCAATAGCAGATTAGGAAGGAGACTATGACTCAGGGTCACAATCTGTGTCCAATTTCTCCCACTACCTGCTCTGGGAGGAGGGATATATCCCATGCTAGCCCTATTCCTAGCACAGAATATGTTTCCTAACACTCTCGTGCAGCTGTATTGGCCAGTTCATTGTGTGATAGTGCCAATGCTTCTTCTACACCCCTTCCCACCCACTCCCTCTCCATTCACTACTCTAATCCATCCACTCCTACCCATGGAGGAGAAGCCAGAATAGAGAATTAAGCGGGTGCCTTAATGGGTGTGAAGGATGGGCTACTTTCTGGCCCCTAGAATAGAAAAGCGGCAGCAGTAGATACTGACTGGCAAATATATATAATTTCCTGTCAATTATTTTTGTCAATGAGTTCTTTTTTCCTCAAGAATCAATGAGAACTCGACCAAAGTATTGACATAGCCTGGATACTTGAGCAAGGAGTAGGATATTTTGGGGGAGAAGAGAGGGTTCCCTATTTCAATAAGGAATATGGCTTTGATGGATATAGTACATGCTAAAAGGTTGATCACTTTCAAATCTGTTTTTGCAGGCAGTATATATCTTCCAAAGAAGCCGTCATTTACAGAAATCAACATGTTTAAGGTGATAGCATATATTTTCTCAGGCATTACAGAAAACTAAGTTACATGAACTCTGGGCCATGCAACTGCCTGTCAAATATCGGGGATTCAGAGTTGAAAACTCAACATTTATGCAGAGGTGCTGCTCAAACAGCACTGATTTAAGTGAGAAGAGACAGTGGTGACATAATCCTGAAATGCATTTGCATTGCATTTTCTATATATAGTTTTTTCTCCTCTGAGGAACCGGTGCATCTCACAAAGACCCACCAGGAATCTGGTACTTTTTTTATTTACTCCTCATGATCCCATCCTCCTTCAACAGGCTGTGCTTCAACCAGTCCCACAATGACAAAGGTGCAATGAATGAATAATTCAGTGATGATGCATGGAATGTGTCTAAGCATACATAAGTTGGCACAGCCTTCACATGTTCTTTGCAGGTTTCAGAGTAACAGCCGTGTTAGTCTGTATTCGCAAAAAGAAAAGGAGTACTTGTGGCACCTTAGAGACTAACCAATTTATTTGAGCATAAGCTTTCGTGAGCTACAGCTCACTTCATCAGATGAAGTGAGCTGTAGCTCACGAAGCTTATGCTCAAATAAATTGGTTAGTCTCTAAGGTGCCACAAGTACTCCTTTTCTTTTTATGTTCTTTGCAATGGACCGTGCAAAAAACGTAACCTTGTATCAGTCCTGCACACCCTTATGATTTACCAGTGCCCATTTTATCATTCACAGGGGCCACTGTTGATAATTCCCAACCTTTTATTGACTCGGGAGGAAAAGGGCCTGATTAACTCCCATTACAATCAACGGATCAAAACCTTTAAGGGTTAATTCTTCTTTCACTAGTGTAAATCAGAAGTAACTATACCATGGGGGTTATACTAGTGTAAATGATAGGAGAATTAGGCCTCTATACTGGAGACACAGGTCTCCAGCATGACCGTAAAGATGGCCTTTTGAAAAGTACTTACAGCAGTTAAGGGCCACATTGTCAGACATACATGAGCATTTTCCTACTTCTGATAATTTTATCCTTAATTTTCTTCACCTTTGGGGTCAGATTGAAATTGTGGAGTCAAGTAGAGAATCACAGGCATCCTACAAAAAGAATACATAATTTATTACTATCTCCATATTGTCATTTTTTGCTGGATAAATTCCACAGACGGAAGATACTTTGCACTGGATCTTTTAAACCAATGAACATCCTAAAACAAAGTGACATTCTGCTTCTGAGAACGAAGTGTAAAATAAATGAAAAAACCCACCTCTGTAAATGCAAGTACTGAAAACTTAATTTACAAATGCAAACAAGATAAGCTGCCAAGTTGCCAACACAGTTATCTAATTTGTTGACACAGAGATTGCAGGCAAGATTCTTATTTAGTTCCATACATCTACATTTGTTTGCCATCTGATCAGAACTGTAATCCAGCTACCTCAATATTACAGAAAATTGCTCTACATTCTTCTCATTTTTTAAAGCTAAGTTGCAGTTTGTGTGTTTGAAGCTCCATCACTGACATTTTCTGCTGGCTGAATCTGTTTACCTTCAAGGCACCCTGCAAAGACTATTTGTTTTTCCAAGCATTTGGGGAAGGTGGAACTATGGTGGGTAGAGTAGACTTGTTTGTTCAGTTGATTTGAATATTAAGTTATTTGTGTTAAGGAATTAAGTATGTCTTTGTTATAAATATAAAGGGAAGGGTAAACACCTTTAAAATCCCTCCTGGCCAGAGGAAAAACCCTTTCACCTGTAAAGGGTTAAGAAGCTAGGATAACCTCACTGGCACCTGACCAAAATGACCAATGAGGAGACAAGATACTTTCAAAGCTGGAAGGGGTGAGAACCAAAGGTCTGGGTCTGTCTATGTGATGCTTTTGCCGGGGACAGAACAGGAATGGAGTCCTAGAACTTAGTAACTAATTTAGCTAGATATGCGTTAGATTATGATTTCTTTAAATGGCTGAGAAAATAAGCTGTGCTGAATGGAATGGATATTCCTGTCTGTGTGTCTTTTTGTAACTTAAGGTTTTGCCTAGAGGGATTCTCTATGTTTTGAATCTAATTACCCTGTAAGGTATTTACTATCCTGATTTTACAGAGGTGATTCTTTTACTTCTATAAAAATTCTTCTTTTAAGAACCTGATTGCTTTTTCATTGTTGTTAAGATCCAAGGGTTTGGGTCTGTGTTCTCCTATGCAAATTGGTGAGGATTTTATCAAACCTTCCCCAGGAAAGGGGGTGTAGGGTTTGGGAGGATTTTTGGGGGAAAGACGTTTCCAAGCGGGCTCTTTCCCAGTTATATATCTGTTAGACGTTTGGTGGTGGCAGTGATAAAGTACAAGGGCAAAAGGTAAAATAGTTTGTACCTTTAACCTAAGCTGGTAAAAATAAGCTTAGGGGGTTTTCATGCAGGTCCCTACATCTGTACCCTAGAGTTCAGAGTGGGGAAGGAATCCTGACAGTCTTTATTTACAATCTATTATTATCATCCATTTTAAGAAAATTGTGTACCTCTGTAATATTTTAACTGAAGCCTAGATATATTATTATGATTCTTGGATTCAGGCAAAGAGCTTGGCATTGCTCACCTTTGCCGTGACCTGATCAAGGGGCTGCCCTGCACTGATTTGGACTCCAGGGCAGGTTTGCCCTCTGGAGGTTATTTATTTATTTATTCATTATTTTCATATGTTGTTGTAGTGCTGAAATACCCAATGAAATAAGCACACTCACTCCCACAGGGGCACTATGCCTCACCATTAGGAATTTGGGGCAACATAAATCTTCTTGTGTTGAATTTCATCTCACATGGAGAGTTATATCCCTCACTAACCTCCTTAAACTTGCCGTTTGGCAAAGCCACAAAAATTCACTCCTTTTAATCTTCCCTCTCAAGTCATTCTCACCAGCCACTTAATCATTTGGTTGCTTGTCTCTGTATCCTCTCCAATTTGTCAAAATGAATGGCTTCCAGCAATTGGTGGCGTTGAGAAGGTGGAGGGTGTATTTAAAATGACATTTATTTGCTCCACAGAGAAAACAGGTTTGTTTTGTTTTTTCAAAGAAATAGGGCTTTATATTTTCATCGGATTAGAGACATGACTCTCCTGCATACTTACAAGACATTATACAGAGCTACTTTCTATTGCAATATTTTGCTCTTTGCTTTATTCTTCTGTTGTATGCTTCTGATGTGTGTGGTAGAAATATAAGTGTTCAGGGTTTTTTTATGCTCTGGAAAGGTATTCATTTCTCCATAGCTTGAGCAAAGGTTTGGCCTCACTATTTGCTATTTTCCTAAAGCCCATCCCATTTATCATCACGTTTCACTTTAGATAAATACGCCTTGAAAGCATTTTCCAAATTAAATGTCAAATAAAAAGTTGCCTCATTGACATATTGACATCGGTATAAAGCAAATCACTAACATAAATGGGCATCTAGAGAAGTACTCTCACAGTGAAAGGTATTCATTCACTGTGGATAAATCTAAAATTATTTTCTTTTCGGCAAGGAAGCACAATTTGAATGATATTCCAATGTTATATTACCTTGACCTCTGGCAAAGCTATGAATTGTGATGAAATACAGCAACTGTGCATCACACTTTCCTAATGGACAGATAGTCTTCACTTTGACTGATGTATGGCAAGCAATAAATAAATTTAGTAACCACCTTTTTTACTAAAATCTGCACAAAGAATCATCTTTACTGAGTAGTATTCTGCCTGAAGATCACATCAAAAGGTTGTCCTCCACCTTTATTAGAAGACCACCTGTTTTATCAAATCTTGTCAGTGGTTGCTTAAATCAGATTTCACTCTATTGCCATTGATTAAGCAGGCAAACAATTTAATATCATCAGTATATAAACCCTCTTTCAACCCTTTGTCTCCATAATACCTACATCTCATCAGCATCTAAACGAATCAACTCAATTTCGGACCTACATTGAAAGACCTTCCAAAGTTTCCATTGCATTAATTTACCTGGCAGGTTGGTTTTTGGAAGCAAAGAAGTCACCAAGGGCCTCATCCAATGAAATCATTGACATCTTTCCATTTACTTCAATGGCCTTTGGATTTGGTCCTAATGCATTCCAACCTCTTGACCTCAATTTGGTATTTATATATGGGGGGAGGGGAAAATAATCCAATCATTGTAATGTATTGTCCTGTATTATATTAATAAGTCTCTATCCTCTGCACTGGGACACAAAATTCTATAGTAAGTATAGGGTGGTAAAACTCATACCCTTCTTCAAAATTCATAATATAGCAGTGCCCATCTTAATGGCTTTCATTCTTTCAGAAATTATAGCAATTTTTAAAACACCCAATCTAATACCAACTTTTAAATGACCAAATAAATCTCAGGCAAACCTTCATGCTTTCGTTCTCTTCGGTGTCTAGTTCAGTTTCTCATAAATTTCCTGAACTAATCCACTCAGTTCTGGACAAAGGTCATTGCACAGGAACTATGCAGGGTCATTTTAATTTAATTGAAAGCTTTTGAGATAGCTTTGGTATCTGAGCTCAAACACCATAGACTTAATGGTGAGTGAGCCCAAACCACAGCCTTGATGCTTTTTCTTTTTGTCCTTCTTCCCCCCTCCCCCCCACCCCCCCCCCAGCATTTTCAAATAGATTCATTCTGGAGTTTCCCTGGGTGAAGTTTTCCCTCTCTCTGTTTTTAATGAACCCCTTGAGTTCTGTGCTAGGTTTTTTACTTTCCATCCTTTCTGTTAATGGCACAATGTATCTTTGCAATTTAACATGAATGCAGCCAAATGACATTTTGCCTGTATTTGCCACAAAGTATGTGTTTTTGTCTCCAACACTCTTTACTCTGAAATGCCATATATGATCAACTGTCTTAGAAATAATCTGTCCATCTCTCAATCTTCATAAACCTATAACCCAAAGCACCTTTGGGTTTAACATTTTTTTTTCCTAGAGAAAGGTCTCTGCAACCAATGACCCCTTAATGAGAAATTTGCAGCCCCAAATCAGCCTTCCACTTCCACTTTATTACCTCTACAGAATACCATGCAATATATCTTGATATGACTGTCATTCATGCAATTTTAAAGCCAAATGCATCATTTTAATATTGTCTGAAGTGAGGTCATGGATTTTACCCAACATGAAATATTATGGTTACCCTGTCCACAAGGACAATCTAAAGAAAAGTGATTTGTCTAACAACTGCAGTTCAACATCTCATTAATACTATACAGAAGTCACACAAAAGATACCACAAACATGCTAAAATATTTGTGTGAATGAGGTCAGAGGAGAAAAGAAGGATGATATAATTCAAAGTTTCTGGTCATATAAATAGTTCATGGCCTAATATCCAGAGGCTCCTGTTCATTTCAGTTTGAGTTATGGAGGCCTTTGAAAATCAAGCCCATATACTTGCCATATACATGTATTCTTTCAGCTCCTGATTCAGGAATGATTTCAATGGGACGTAGTCTAGTCCTACCAGGTACTGAGCTCCCATTGCTTTCTGTGGAAGTTAGAGCACTCATCATCTCTCAGGATGTGCTCAGCAACACCTTGCAATATTAAGCCCTACGACTTCTAGATAAAAGCCCTTTTTCAAAAATATCCTCATATACTTCACCCCTACACTGGGGTATTATAAAAAGTTCCCCTGGAGCATCTCCATTTAGAAGACCTCTCCCTTATTTGAATCCCCAGAAAGTGTCCCAGCTCCTAACAACAGTATATCATTAGCTCAGATATTAGTTGAGGAGATGTACTACTTCAGGTAGTGGATCGACTATTCATGTGAAAAACCACAGTAATATGTAAGGTTTTAACCAACTAAACATACTTTGATTCTGTTTGTTTTCCCATTAAATGCTTGGTAAATTTAAACTAATCTCTGCACAGTGTTTTATGTTTCAAATACAACATTTGTTGGGTTGTGACTTACTTTTTAATTAAATGTTATGCAGTACAAGGAATACATTTTAACAGTTCATCTCTTTTCATAATGCTGGATAAATAATAATAAACTAATCATAACTTAATTTTTAAAGTTCCTTTTATCCTCAAGAATCCCAAATTGCTTTACAAACACCCCATAGACATTGCTACCCTACTACTGGAGAGCTGCCACATGCAGGGGGAAATATGGCAAATACTCAGTGCTGGTCTTCACCACTACTCAGCATGTTAGGACAGGAAGTGATGAATACCTTTTCCAGTGGGGAATTTTATATATGGAGCGTGTAATTTTGTAAGTATTCCACTTAAAATTGGCTTTCGGGGAATGGCTTGAAAGCTGTGATTTGAGAGGCATTGAATTTTGATTTCTTTCCCTTAGGGTTATTTGTCTGTTAGGTTTAGTGTACTAATGATATAGCGTCCTTGCTATATTACAGCAAGATATCTTAGATGGGGGGTCATTTCTAGACTACTCATGATTTACCTGTAACTTCTATTGTATATCAGTTACTTATGAAAGAGCTACTGCATCCTGGCATATTTTTTTAAAAATTGCCATAGATTCTCAACTGGTGTAAATTGTCATTGTTACATTGAAGATTTCAGTGGAGCTAGATGACAACTAACACTAGCTGATGATCTGCCCTATAAATCTGATCCAAAGCCCAATTACTCAATGGGAGTCTTTCCATTGTCTTCACTGGGTTTTGAATCAGTCCCTATGTATTTTTTAAAAAGCCCATTAACATATACTTTATATTTTCCTTTCCAAGTTTGCTTAGTAAGAAAGATTTTATGTTCAACAAAAGCTCTCTGTTTTGTAAGCTGTTTTCTCCTTCTGTATGATTGATTCAGTAGTCTCAAAATGGAATGTTCAGGATTTCAAAATTCACTACCATGCAAGAGGAGTGAATTAATCAGACAGGACAGGCAGGCTAATTATAATGGAGAAAGCCTCTATTTATTTCCGAGTATCTTGTTAATCAGCCATAATGGAAAAGGAAATAGGGAGAAATTACATGGCAGTTTAGTGAGTTTTTGGTAAAATATATATTTTTAAAAATTAGTTTGTGTCTTTAAATCATGATCATGTAATTTAATTTAATCCATTAACAATATGTAACTTGATGTTCTTTCCCATTATGTTTTCAACAAAGGAAGTAATAAAACGTATAGTGACAAGTAGATAATGTTTCTGTTGCAGACTTATTACCCAAAGACATGACAGTATTTATTTGTTAGCTTCAGTTTGCTTTGATATTAGATTATTTTTTAATACATTAACTGAAGGAAGACTGGGGGAACAAACTACAGGCAATGTTATATTGAAGTCTAATCCAATAGGTTACATTATGCCCCATGAACTAGAAGGAGGTTGGATGTAGCATAAATCAAAGCAGAATTTGGCCCAACAAAGAGAGATGGTTATTTTCCTTTTGTCACCCTTCCAGACTACTGTGGTGAAACACAATAACTTTGTGCACAGATCAATATAAATAATCAGTTACATATGGTATATTTTAAAGTTAATTTGGAACAGAAAATCCTTATTTGATACTTTACTAATATTTTACAAAGAGGATTTATTGTGTAGGTATATAAATACTAATATTCACCAGTGTATCTCCATTCATGGCTTTAAAACCGTAGAGGACTGATACATATTGGAATTACCTGGGCTTGAGGAAAGTAATTGTCAGTTGAGTTGGGGAAACTACATTGGTGCCTTTCATTTTGGAGGAATATGGCCCGCATTTGTAAAACAAGTGCACAAACTAGATATGGGGTTAGATCGTGGGCTGCTCCTGGCTCTGGCCAACAGCACTTTGTTCCATCTGCTTACAGTGATAACAGTATAGCTTCTGTCTCTGATGCACACTTTGCTACAATCACCTATGCCTTTGTCTCTTCAAGACCAGATTGCTGTAATGTGGTCTCCCTTGTGACTATTCAGAAGCTGGAACGAATGCAGAATGCTGTGGTCCATTTATTTAAGTGGAGTTGCATATAGAGCCCTGGATGGGCACCTATTCAGAGTTTATTTTTCTACATTTAAAGACCGAATAAATAATTGTGGGAAACGGAAGGATAGGCTTGTCAGCTGCAATTGGAAAAGCGAGGGGTTCCACCTCCTGCCCCCTCACAAAATGTCACCCAAGCAATGAGTGCAAATAGAAAAACCCCCTTTTAAAAAAATCAGGATATGGCAATACAATATGTGGCACAGAACCTGAAAGAGGGAGGTGGCATTAGAGGGCTGCACTGAGTTATTCCATCAGCAATCATCTCCCAGGGACTATTCTGTCATCCAGAGTTCACCAGAGTACAGTACAATCTGCACCATACTCCCCACATACCCTGTCCTGGGTGGGGGCAAGGAGCACAAGGTGTGCAGCTGGCAAAGCTGGCTTTATACCAGTGGATTCCCTACATCAGAGCTACCTTGTTAGGGAAATATTTGGTTGTTTTGCAGTACATGAGCAGCATAAATCAGCCCATAGAGCTGAGGGTCCAGATATTTGCCCCTGGAGATGTTTAGCAAACATTCTGTTAGTCTTCCTAGCTATTTCCATTGGATTGCTTTCCTGCAGTTACTTTTCCTAGCGTCTTCTGTGTGTGTTTCCACTGGGTCTGCTTCAGGCTGCTACAACCACAAAACTGAACTGTACATATCTTCTTTCACATGAGAGCTGTAATTAAAGAAATATTCTCCACCCATCTCTAAGAAGGATTTTAAAAAATGGACTAAAAATGCACATTCATTCTTCTCTCACTGATTCCAATAGCAGTTTTTATTGAAAATAACAAAAGTAGGTCGGGGGGTCAGGGGGAGGGAGAGGAAAGGGAAATTACACCGGGAATATTAACAAAGCTGTTTTGTCAGAATTTGTTTTGCACTGTAAAGCTGATTATCCTAGGGTCTTGAACATATTGAATCACAGGTATTGTAGAACACCATTTAATACATTTCATCCCATTCAAACTACCTGCAGTGAATTATATGATTATCTCTGACAATTCTATTTCTCTGCCCATTTCTGTGTATAGCCAGGGTCTCAGTGGAATTATTGCTGCTATGCTATGAAACAGCAAAGTTTGCAGTGCCAAGTCCCATCCCAGAGAATCAACTGACTCTTTCTCTGCAGTGCTACTGACTAAAGTGTTTCATTATCTTGGCACAGAAAGCAATAATCACAGTTTATGAGAGCTCTAAACAGCAAAACCATTCTTTTTTGGATATATGTTAGGCCCTAATTTTGGCAAGTCAGCCAGACTCCATTTCAGGCTCAAACTTTCAGTCTCCACTCAACATACAGCAGTATTTGCTCTTCATTCAGAGTCTGTTTTGGGAGGTTTTTGTTTATCAGGATATATGGAGTTTACTGATTAGAAAAAAAATGAAGTGTTCAAAATCAAACTTTGATCCCCTTAAGTTGCATACAAGCATCTTATGAGTTGGAAATTGAATCTTACAGTACTTAAGCCAAGCAGTCTTGGAAAATTATGATTAAGGCTGGAATTGTGGGGTATCAGAATGAAAGGGTGACATAAAAAGACTGAGTTTATTTCTACTCCAAATAAACGTAACTTTGGTTAAATAAGGCATTTCTTTGAAAGACTGTTGTGGGAAAAGTCCAGGCAGAGATCAGCAAAGGAGTTAGAAGTATTTGCTCACAGAAATAGGATATTAAAACAGATAAGAACAAAGAAATGTTTTGTTTTATTTTTTTGTCACAGTGCCAGACATTGGAAACCCAAGAGGTGGCCCATCACCTGGGACACAGGAGGATTTGCTGCTGTGGCATGGGATATGTACAAAGATATTTAAGTCACCATTGTGCGCATGCCCCACCTGTAGCCTCCTGAAGATGCTACACTCCTATCCACTCTACCAACAGAAGTTACAGCAACTGAAAGGAGCGGAAATGTTACCATGTGCCTTGGGTCACTAATCACACAGCTTAAATAATAATTAATGATCAGTCAAATCAAACAGTCCATGAGCAACCTCTGCGCTGAAATCCTCTGGTAGAAACTGTTTGGCTAATCTATATGATACACAAAATATATCAACAGACATCACGACTGGTTTGAGAACGAGTCACTACTCCAATCCAGGGTCTACATTTGTAAGAGATATTGACAAAAGAGAAGAAGATGGTAGAATTAATAAGGCAATGCATGCAGCTGTCTAGTGTGTGTCTTCACCACAGGCAGCATGCTACAAGCCCAGATTCTCTGACCCAAAGATTTTGTGACTCCCTGCTCTTTGATGCTGCTTGAAAATGCTATGGGAGGCATTTTTTTCTGGCTGTTTTCTGACCTGTCCTCTGTCATCAGGCCCTAGCTTTGGTTGGTGAAATTTACTTTACTCAGTTGCAGTCTCAGTTACATCCTCTTTCAAAAATTCTGGAGATTGCATTTGGACCTGTTGTGCACCCAAAAGACAGGTATGATTTGCAAATCGTTGGGACGTTTAGTCCATAAACTAAACATTTTAGTAAGGTATCTGAAAATTCGGATAGCTCTATTATTAAAGGACTGGAAATTGTTTTGATTTCACCCCTGCAACCAAACCATTAACTGAACTTGCATTAACTGCATTTGAGTTGGTGGTTTTGAATGTGGTTCTTCAGGTATTAATATCCTAGCGTCTTCCTCATTCACTTTTGTGTTGCAATGTTATGCCTAGAAAAATGTCTCTTAGGAGAGCTGCCTTGTAGAGTCAAGAGAAAAACAAATTGATGGTGCTACTGACAAGGGTCCTGAAAAAGATAAAGTAGGACAAGATTGTGCATTTATGTTTTATTCATATCAAGCCGTTATTTAAGGTGACCTAAACATATTTTCTGAATGTACACATTTAAATACCCATGATCTTGGTGCCTCAAAACATGAATTTTCATTTAGAACTCAGACAGACACCCTAATATCTGGGGTGCAAAGGTTAAGCCCCTTTGCATCTGTAGTGCTCTGGTTTGGAAAATGGAGCAAATTAAAAGCCTAAAAATACATGTTCAAAAATAGAGCATGCAGGGCCATTTTTGATCATTTTGTTCATAATGCTTAACAGTTATTCATTGTATTGATTACTAGTACTATTAATATTATAGAAGTGCCTACAGTGCACTAGCCATTTCCCACACTCCCAGGAAGACACAAATAATTGGTTGGAAATGTGCAGCTGAACCGTCTTTGATCTAATCATTGTCCATATCTCTTTAAAAAAATGAATAAAAACAAGATCCTGACGCTCTGTCCATGTTTTGACCACAATGCACCACTCAGGAGCAAGACTAAGGTCCAGCTTGATGCTTCCTCCCAGCAAAGTGGAGCTACCAGCTGGCATAAAGTGTGGTAGCTGGCTCCTACGCCAAATGTCCCACTAGCTGGTGTTGGAGGCTCATTGGGCAGGACAGAGCGTACATATGCCAATTTTCAATTAGCTTACGGTGCCTAGGGTACTATAGTAAGTTGATGGAAATTAGAGATGTCCCTAGATTGCTCAAATTTCTACGAAGGACCAGTGCACTTAAGAATCTAGTGACTGTAATTGGGTTCCTGACTGCTCTTCATGCTGAGTGAATTGTAGCACTGGGATTGAATCTGGGCCTAAATTTTTACAGTGCTGAATATACAGTACAAGGTCTAGTGTTAAAGAACTGCAGAAAAATAAATGATTATCCGCTCCAAATAATGTTCTGATATTAAAGAATGTTATTGGTTATGCTTATCCAGACATTTTCCCAAAGCACCAGTGCTTACTGTGTACCTTTTCTATCAATTAAATACATACTTTTAATTGCTGAACCAATCATGACAAAAATGTCAAAAGAAACCATACCTTATTTTTAATTTAGTTTTCAGGAAGCATATCAAACTGTCAGTTTATAGTCTTCCATAAAGCCTTCAAACAAGCATAAAGGGGACAGTGGTAATAGAAGGTTCCTAGGACTGCCCCACAGACTACATTTGGTCTGTTATAAAGGGATCACTTCTAGCAGAGACAGTCACCATAGTCATTCACCCCCTGTTCCCTCTGCAAACATTGCTAAAAATAATAGCAGTTAGGACCCAGTGGGGAAGTGGTTTTGTAATACAGAAAGCTTATCCACTAGGGACTGGACTGAGAGCACTAATTCAATTCACGTACACCATCAGAACAGCCATTGGATGGTAATTGCTTTCAAATCACTATTGACCTGGGCTTTGCATTGTAATTACTTTCCATTTATCAATAACTCTTTGTCAGACAGGGATACCCAATCACCAAAAATGCCAGAATATGTACTAAGAACAGTAATGAACTGCAAACAGAGTTGAGTTTGACCTAGGATGTTACAAACTCAATCATAATAGACATTTGAATTGAGATATTTTTAGACAATTTCTAAACACCTAGTCCAATTTTTTCAGTAAATTAATTTATACTGCATACTAAATACTAAAATGTCACTGTGTGGTTCCTTCAGTTGACCTTAGCATCTTTTTTCTTCAGTCTCCATTATATTCAAACAATGCAAACCATGCTGAAATGCTGAGAAGCAATTATGCTGAATTATATTAATGTTGGTATTATCTAGAGGCAGTCCCCCCCTTTTTTTTCAAATTTTGATGAAATTTAAAATTTTCAGAAAGATCAGGAGAAATTTTGAAAAATACCTCAAATGTGTTTTCTCTCTCTCTTCTTTTTTCTGACCAGCATTTCTATTATTAATCATTATTATATATTTATGTGGTACCATACATTTACAATTAACACTGCATTTTACAGA
This sequence comes from Chelonia mydas, assembly GCF_015237465.2. Taxonomy (NCBI): domain Eukaryota; kingdom Metazoa; phylum Chordata; order Testudines; family Cheloniidae; genus Chelonia; species Chelonia mydas. The sequence continues at coordinate 16,989,006 of NC_057853.1, read as the reverse complement.
AGTATAATAAGACACGTTCTCTGCTTGGAAGAACAAACACTTTAAGGGATAGATTTGGTGTGCAGTGGGATAAAGTATGAGGAGCCCGTCACACGCACACCTTGCACACGGTAAGTGGAATTACAAACTCTTCAGTCAGGAAAGTGCAGGGACAAACGTGGTGGTAAAGCCAGGCCTCCACTGCTTATTCTCAAGCTGGCCAGAAGCAACCACCACCACAAATTGGAGCAGTAGTACAAAGATTCTGCATAACTGGCAAATATGTAATATCCATCTAGTTCTATGTAACAATGTAATGTTACCATGCTAAAATAAAGGTAAATGCACAAGAAATTAAGCTAACTCTTGAGTTGTTATTAATAATTCATGTATCTCCTACTTATTATGTACACTTTAATGACTTTGATAGAGTTGAGATATATAATACCCTTATTTTAATTGAGAGTGTTTGGTATTAGATGCTGTGAGGCTTTCAAGGGGAATCATCTGCTTAGCATAAGTATCAAAAATAAAACTTTCCTTTTGACGTATTTTAGCTCTTTGCTCTCGTGGAAGATATTAGATGATCTGCTTTCAGTGAATATTAATGAAGTAAATTATCTCAGAAAATATCCTACTGTGTTCTAACTACAGGAGCCAACATGCCTCATTAGACTGCTGTTGATTAGAAATATTAAAGTGGCTTTGTCTTTCTTTTCATTTTAATTAAAATAAATTTGATAAGCTCTATTTTTTAAAAAAAAGGAAAGAAAAGTCACAACTGGTTGAATCTCAAATCTTTTTAAGTTAGAAGAAAAGTACCACTTTCTTGTAAATAATTGATTTGGGCTCAGTTCTGCCACCCTTCCATCAAATTGTACCTGATGTGTGAAGAGCACCATTGATTTCAATTAACTTGTTCATGGAGTATGTTACCACTCAGTGTGGATAAGGGTTGGCAGAGTCAGAGACCTTGCTTAGCCTGCTTTTTTTGTTGCAGAATTTCACAGCAGCCAAAACCTTGGTTAAGAAACTTTCAGTTTTGGGGTAGATCCTAAGGATTCAATTTAAAAGGAGTAAGCTGCACACTCTTAATCAAAGATGCTACTTACAAAGAAAAACAGTCTGGGCTTGATTTTGCAAACTCAGTGCATGCAAGTAGTCCCATTGTTTTCACTGGCAATAATCATGGGTAAGGACTCCTTCCACGAGTAAGGCAAGCAGGACTTGATCTCAGAGTAGTTGTCAGGACATGATGGCTTTTGTCTCTTAATCTCAATGGAGAAGCCAGTTGATATACCGATTTATGTGAATCTGGGTGATTCTAAAGCTGGCACTGTGATTTGAACAAAAAGAGATGAATCCCAGTTCTGCAAGCCCCGTGTAAAGCATGTATGTACTTGCCTTATATATATACAAGACCTTATTCTATTGTTGATTAAGAATGAGCACATCTTCCAAGAAAAGCCAAAGGAAAACATCATCCAAGAAATCTATACCCCCAGAGAGAACAGTCTGGGGCAGAGTCTGACCTGGAGTATTAGAATCATAGAAATGTAGGGATGGAAGGGCCTTCCAGATGTCATCTAATCTAGCTCTGACAGGTGTTTGTTTAACTTATTCTTAAAAACCTCCAATGATAGGGATTCCACAACTTCCCTTTATAACCTAGTCTGGTGCTTAACTAGCCTTACGGTTTGAAAGATATTCCTAATATATAACCAGAATCTCCCTTGTTGAAAACTAAGCTGATTACTTTTTGTCCTGTCTTCGGTGAACATGGAGAACAATTGATCACCGCCATCTTTATAACAGCCCTTAACACATTTGAAGACTGTTATCAGGTTCCCCCCTCAGTCTTCTCTTCTCTAGACTAAATATGACAAATTCTTTCAACCGTTACTTGTAGGTCATGTTTTCTAAACCTCATCATTTTTGTTGTTCTTCTCTGGACTTTCTCCAATCTGTTCTCATCTTTATTAAAGTCTGGCACCCAAAACTGAACATAGCACTGAACCAGAGGCCTCACCAGTGCCAGGCAGTGTGAAACAATTATCTTTGCATCTTACATTAGTCTTACATGCTCCTGTTAATATACCCCAGAATTACATTTGCCTTTTTTTACCACAGGATCACATTGTTGACTCATATTCAGTTTGTGATCCACTATAACCCCCAGTTCCTTTTCTGTAGTATTACTACCTCGCCAGTTATTCCCCATATTGTATTTGTGCATTTGATTTTTACTTTCTAAGTGTAGTACTTTGAATTTGTCCTTATTGACTTTCATATTTTCAACCGGAACGCCTGGTTGAAAAGGGACCCTGTGGCTCCGGTTAGCTCTGCTGTCCGGGCCGCTATAAGTCTGGTCGGCGATGCAGCAGGGCTAAGGCAGGCTCCCTGCCTGCCCTGACTCCACACAGCTCCCAGAAGTGGCCAGCATATCTGGCTCCTAAGCACAGGGGCCGCCAGAGGGGCTCCGCACACTGCCCCCACCCTGAGTGCCAGCTCTGCAGCTCTGATTGTTCAGGAACTGCGGCCAATGGGAGCTGCGGGGACCGTACCTGTAGGCTCAGGCAGTGCACAGAGCCCCTTGACTGCCCCTCTGCCTAAGAGCCAGACATGCCAGCTGTTCCATGGAGCTGCCTGAGGTAAGCACTGGAGCCTGCACCCCAGCCCACTGACCCATCCCTGAGCCCCCATCCATACCCAAACTCCCTCCCAGAGCCTGAACCCCCCCACACACACATCCCAACCCCCCTCCCCAGCTGTGAGATGCCTCCTGCACTCCAAACTCTTCATCCCTGGTCCCACCCCAGAGCCCATAACCCCAGCTGAAGCCTGCATCCCCTCTCGCACCCCAACCCCCTACCCCAGCTCTGAGCCCCCTCCTGCACCCCAAACCTCTCATCCCTGACCCTACCCCAGAGTCCTCACCCTCAGCTAGAGCCCTCACCTCCTCCCGAACCCCAATCCCTTGCCCCAGCCTGGTGAAAGTGAGTGCGGGAGAGCAAGTGACAGAGGGAGAGGGATAGAGTGAATGCGGGTGGGGCCTCAGAGAAGGGGAGGGGCAGGGGCAGGGCCTTGGGGCAGGGCAAGGGTGTTTGGTTTGTGCAATTAGAAAGTTGGCAACCTACAAAGGTGCCAGAACTATCGTTGCTAATCTGGTCCTCACTGTTTAAGCAAACAGAGGTTTGTTTCAGGGGTGTGTACTGGAAATGAAAAGACAACTTTAACTATAGTGATATGACTAGTGTGACTATAATCAGCCTGTTGTACACCCAGGTTATGGACATAACAGATGTATGCCATAATCATTACATGGGTCTCATTTGAACAAAATCTTTTTACACTGCTATCATGAAGTCTTCATGCATATGTTTAAATGTAAGTACATCTCTGCATCGTTGATACACATTAACATAGATTTTGGTGTTGCTGTTGTTGTTTTGGAGTCTATACAGCATTTTCTGGCAGAAGTATTTACTACAAAATAGTGTATCACAAGCACTGCAGCATAGTCATGAAAAGATGGAGTTTCTTTTTGACTGTTCACGAGGACAAAAATGTATTACAAAGAACATCCCAGGAAATGAATTCTAGGTCTGGTCTATACACAGCTTCTGTACCAATATAACTATGTCGGTTAGGGGTGTGATTTTTTCTGACATGGCTATATCAGCACAGTCCCCTAGTGTGGTTGCAGTTATGCTTTATACAGGAATAACGTATTCCCTTTCCTGTATGGAAACAGCTAAACCAGTATAAAGCACCTTGATTAGGATATAAATATGTCAACAGTAGGGGGGCTGTACTGATGTAGTTATGCCATTACAGTTAACTTTCAAGAGTAGACAAGACCCTAGTGAAATTAGTTTATACACAGAGGCAAAACTCACAGACAGACAGTAATGATCCCATTGCAATAACAATCATTTTCTCAAGCTAAGAGAGAATTTACAATTTGCCTAACTCAATACGAGCAATCTTTCAAAATACTGCAGGTTCTTTTAGCAAGAATTTTGCTTTCCAATCTCCTTTAAAGCCAGGCCATTTTGTTAAAACAACTTATTCAGGCATTAGGTAAGACAAATTTGCCATACACAATCTTGTTTTAGCAACCAGGGGTGAAAACTCAATGTAATAACATAGCATTGGCCCCTACTGTCACCAGATGTACAATATATTAGAGCCAATTATAATGTTCTCTGAATCAGAGGCACACAAGGGAAGTGGAGTGTTAGAAAGTATTTAATCAGAATTTCCTTTGGGATTAAGAGACTAGCCAAGGGATAACGTTCATGGTAGATTACATCTTTTGTTGTGGTGGGATCTAGGCAGATTAAGTACAGCATTACTTGTGGTTACTTCTGTTCTCAAGATGTAGATTTGAGTCAGAAAGACTCATAATGCCCTAATAGCAAAGTATGATATGATATAGGAGAGCTTTACCCATCAGTGGAGAAGCAAGAAATCAAGCAGGCTTGTTCTCTCTCTTTCTCTCTTTCCCCCTGTTAAATACATTGAATTTAGTTAAAGTAGTTCTTCACACTTACAAACCACAAGTGAAAGGATGATCAAAGCACAAGGACCAAAGTCAGGAAGTCCGTACCTTAGGGATCATTCTTATGATGTGCTGAACACTCTAGCCCAATCATGCAAACCACCTAAGCACATGCTTAACTTCAAGCATGAATAGTCCTATTAAGTTCAATGCCACAGCCCTCTGCTGGGGCTGTTACTGGACTACTGCCCCCCTGGGGAGCACTGGAGCCATTCTATCCTAGGGGAGGAACATCTGCCATTGAGCTTGTAACCCATAAAGACGATACTTAATTTTGTTTGTGACTCATGGTGCCCAGGGCAGCCAGCACTGAAAATGCCAAGATCAGGACAGGCTGAAAAAGGGAGAGCAGATACTCCCAAGACTGGTGGGTAACAATGAAGTTAAACTCCCCAACCAGTCACAGACTGTGCTTCTGATCCCCCGCACTGGTTATCAGGAAGCAAAAAAGAAATCACACAGCCCCCGTTATTGCATTCCAGTTCTCTGGCTTCCAATCAGCTCCTAGGTCCAGTACAGTGAGAAGTTATTTTAAACTCTGCTCACATATACAAATATGTTCTTCTGACCCCAAAGGGTCAGCCACATTACTAGGTCAGTATAGGTTTGAATCTTACCCAAAATACCACGCTGCCAGCCAATGCTTTAGTGTCTAAACTAAAGGTTTATTATGAAGAACAAGAAGAGATATGTTAAATGGTAAAACAGTCACATACATACAAAGACTTCAGAGTCCATATATCAGGTTCCTAGCAGTATTGGTGAGTTTGCTGGCTTGAAAGTCCCTCTGGGATACATCAGCAGCTTGGATGGATCATTCAGTCCTTTGTTCAGAGCTTCAGTTTGTAGCAACTCCAGAGGTAAGAAGGAGGATTGAAGACAAAATGAAGAAGATGCAGCTGTTTTCTTATAGTCTTTTGCCATGTGGCTTGTGCTTCCTTTGTTTGAAACACAAGCTGCCCAGCAGCACATGGCTTGCAAACCTTGGAGGTCTGTCCATAGGCATGCTTTGCTGAGTCATAAGATGTATCCTTTGCCTTCCTGCAGCAGGCTAGGCAGTGCTGATGCCAAACTGTCTGGCAATGTCACCCAGAAACATAGCCCAAGTTTTGTAATACAGACATACATACATATCTATAACCCAAAATACAAAGGTGATACAAACATATAAATGAGATGATCATATTCGGCAAATTATAACATTTTGGCAGCTATCTTACATGGCATATTTGGCACAACTCATTGCAATTTTACTATTCATAATATCCTCAAGTGTCACCCAGATTCCATACAGCACCACAATGTTATATGGGAATGTGTTGAAATGTATGTAGGCCCAAAAATCTATTTTCTAAAAATAGGTTGCACAATAGTCAAGGGAGGCCTGCTAAATGTGAGTGACGTGACGTGAGACAGCTCAGAGGCAAGTTAGAGAGGTAAATTAGAACATACCCCCAGGTCACGTGGCAAACATGTTTTGGTCCTAACTGGTTATTACAAGTGTTTTAGATAAGTAGCTAATGTTTAGGCAAATGCTATCTAGATTGAGTTATTGATATGGTATTTTTGCAGCTGCTAATTAAGATGATGTTAAATAGTCAATGAGAAAGTAGAAAATATTTAATTATACTGAAATGGTGGATTTAATGTTCATTAGTTAAGGGACATGTGATTATAAAAAAGTGTAGCACACAAATTTTAGAGCTGGTGTGCCCATCTACTATCAAGGTACTGTTAGAGACAGAATTATACCCATTCTCCTCATTTAGGGACTGATCACCCCTAAGTGCACAATTTCATCTTAGAATGTGAGTATCGATACCGTATGTGGTTATATTGTAATGCCTGTTTGCTTAACTCACCATTAGATATTAAATAAAGTCTTTAATTTTGTCACTTGTGTTATTCACAGTCCTCCACTAAATTAAATTAGCTGTAACCACCCTGGAGGCTCGAACCTTAAAGAATTCAGTTTGGTTTTATTTCTTATTTTAACCATTTAATTGGGACCACATACATCAAAAGTTGCAAAAAGAAAAGGAGGACTTGTGGCACCTCAGAGACTAACTAATTTATTTGAGCATGAGCTTTCGTGAGCTACAGCTCACTTCATCGGATGCAAAAGTTGCATGCTCCTTCCCAGCCCCAATAACACAAAGAGTTCAATTCTGCTTGTTTCTTAGCAATGCCTTGCCTGCTGTCCTTCCTGACATTTCACTGCACCTCTGTGGAGTAAATAAATATTATTATCCTCGTTCTGAAGACAACAAAACCAAAGCACAGAACACTTAAAGCCACATTTTTTGTAAGTGGGCCGCATTTTGGGGTATCTCCCATTTTTGGGTGCCTGTTGGAGGCTCCTGAGCCTGAATTTCAGAAATGCTGAGTGGTCCAGCTGCAGCCAACAGTTCCTACAGTGTTCAATAACTCTGGAAATCAAGCCCAAGGTGTGTCCATCTGGACACCCAAAATCAGCAGCTGTGGTGCAGCCATGCATAGAACCTACATATTCAGCAGCCCTGCCCTGTGCTTTAATGACTCGGACACAATCAGTCTTTTAACCTTATTACTTGTAGTAGGGTCACGTGAGAGGCTTTTCACACAAGCAGTCTCAGTCCTTGCACCCAAAGAGCTTATGGAGGCTCACTGAAATTTGTGCCGGGGAGGACAGTAATTATGAGGAAGAATGAGCTTGTGGGTAAAGCTCTAGCCTATAATTTAGGAGATCATTGTTCAACTTCCACAGCCCTTATCTGTAACATGGAGATGATATTACTACTTTTGTCTATTCTGTCTATTTAGAGTGCATGCTCTTTGGGGCAGGGACTGTCTCTTACTACGTGTACGTACAGTGCCTTCCAGATTACTACCATAATACAAATAATAAGCAGTAATTATGATAAAGAGAGAGAATGAAACTCTTTGTTTATGGCTTCATTTTAACCCTATATGAAACCTGGCTCATTCCAACAAAGTAGAAATAAATACCTGCTCTTTTACCTCCACTTGAGTATTAACATTTTGGAATTTAGGGGACTCTTGATAAAGACTGTATGCTACTGAGTCTGAGGAGGATGCTCAACTCTCTGAAAGATGTTTTTGAGCAGCAACCAGGATGTGAATCCCTGTTATTGTGCTCCTACCTTAGTGTTCTCTCTTCGGCACCTCTTTATTGAGATAAAATAACTGTTTTGTTGCATCCGATGAAGTGAGCTGTAGCTCACGAAAGCTTATGTTCAAATACATTTGTTAGTCTCTAAGGTGCCACAAGTACTTCTGTTGTTTTTGTTTTGAGAAATGGTTCTACACATTCAGTGATTGCATTATTGAAGCTCTCAATATGTCTTCCCTTGTCCAAATCCTACTCTCGGGCTTTGCAGGAGCCTCTGGAGGCAGCATTAGAGTGTATGCATCTGCATATCCAGAATGAGGTTGTTTGTAACTGCAAAGCAAAATGGGCCAGGTGTGAGTCTAAAGGGTATATCACATGTTTTCCACCCAAGGCTCTACAGGGATTTGCTTGCAAGAGTTTTAAACCATGAAAAATGGCTCATAACAGCCCTTAGAGATAAGCACTTCCATCATCAAAACATGCTATGTAAATGTTTCCATTTTCCATCATTTCTTCCTTCCAACTGCTGTGCTCCCTTTTATTTTGGTGCTTGCAGGTTCTGTCCTGCAGGGATTGAAAACAAATTTTAGAGCTCCCTAACTGTAATAGGATCAGCCCTCTAGGCAATAGCTGTCATTTAACTAGACATGGGGAAACAATAAGGCAACATCTCCTACCTAATACGTAACTATTTATGTGCAACTGGCCAGGATTCATTTTCTTAACATCAGTAATCGAAAGGGTATCATGTGGCATGCATTAAATGGTTATGCCAAATGTATTATAATGGCAAGCCAAAACGCTTATGCAATTAGTGCAGCCTTGGCCAACGGCCACAACCAGCAGATGTCTTGTCTGAATCCTCCATATACTTGGAGGAACCGTGCATACAGAAAAAAAGAACAGATTTTCTTAAATAAGAAGGAAGTGTTGCATTTCAATAACTTTATAACATTCTGCACACATAGGGCCAGATCTTCAGATGGCATAAATTAGCATTACTCTTCTGAAGTCAATGGAGCTAGAGAGATTTACAGCAGCTGAGGATCTGGTCTATCCTGTATAGTGCTTTTCATAGAGCTTAAAACACTTTACAAGTATTAATTGATTCAGCCTCTTGAAAGGAATGATGGATAAATATGAGCATGCAGCATTGAAGTGCCTGGTCCAAAGACACAGAGCCAATCAAAGGCTGACCTGAGATAGATCCCAGCAGTGCTACGTTAGATTACATGGGTTACAGAGAAGCAAGACTTTTAAGGGAAACGCTACAATGCATCTCATTACTTTTGTAACCTTTGTTGACAGTTTTGCACATACTCTTTCTGAAGCGCTTGCTCAACAACCAGAATCCACTTTAGCTGTACCCATTTGTAATGCTTTCATAAATGCAGACATTCCCAACACATATTATTGATTATTACTGGAGCCGGACATTTGTGTTGAAAAGAAAAGAAGCCAAATGTGCTAAATGTATTGATGGCTTTGTCCTATAATATGTTTGACATATTGCTGGAAAATTGGTGGTGTGCCTATTTTTCATTTGCTTTCGTTGCTGAGTTCCAAAATCAACCAGCCGTAGGTATTTTGAAGGTCAATACTAAATAATGGAAAATGGATAATATAGCAGCTATGAGCAACACTGAGTGGTAATATGAATGCAGAAGAGAGAAGGAAGGAAGGAAGTAAAATAGACTATCACTTTTAATGGAGGCAGTGGACTATTTTTTAGGCCCTGCTCCTGTTAAAAGTGAATTGGAGTTTTGCCCTTGTCTTGAATAACAGCATGTTGGGGGTGGGCAGGATGGAGCAGAAGGAAGAAGAGGGGAAGTTTGTACATTTCCAGAGTTTCTAAATTGGGAGTTCACTGCATTTTGTAACATTTTACATTCTCCCTACAATGTCACTGACAATGATGCAGGGTACTTTTTGTGTTTGATACTGTAGCTGGATGTTCTGTACATAATGCAAATATGTTGTGTTGGGTGGTGTATTTAAATATTTCATTGGGGTGATCTTTGCACATTTTCTACACTGTCTTACACAAATGGTTAGAGGTGGTTCTGAGAACTGCTGGAACAGAGCAATCATCTGTTCAAAGCACCAGATAAAATGCATAGTAAACATTGGTGTAATTTATAGACCATCTGAGTTTACTTGTTCATTCTTGGGATCAAAACTAAACCACAAATAGAAAATTAAAACATATCCATTCGGTTTTGTGGTTCTTGAGAAGGGCATTAGATGTTGTATAAACTTTAATCTGGCTGTACTACAACAGAGTTTGTTTTCATAAAGCGGCTTCAGGGTTTAAGGCATCTTGCAGCTTATAAAGTAGATTTTTAAAACAATATATTGAGCAGTGATTCTACAGGCAAACAGAGTCACTATTATCGATAATCTAGCTACTCCATTGACTGGGACATCTGACTTATGACAGTGAAAAGAGTTTGCCAGGAATCTTGAAGCCACCAGAAATCAGGATGGGTTCAGGTTCTTTTCAATTCGTGGACATCGTGAAAACACATGAAAGGTTTAAGAACCTGAGCTGATGTTGCTCACACAGCCCTCCCAACTCACATACATACCATTCCAACTAGCACCAGCCCTAGCCAGAGTCCTATCTTCCAGCTGGCCCTGCAAGCCTACCTTTTTATTCAGACTGGCTGGTGACATCAGGAGGAGGAAGTCCAGATCTTTTGGTTGTCTTGTTGATCTGACTTCTTTATGATCCATGCTTTTAGGGCTGGGTGGCCCCCTAAGCCACCTCTAGATCTTCTCCTTTGGCCTTTTACCCACCCTCCCAACATGAACTTTAGGGTGTCTATCCAGCAGGAGCTGATGTCTCATCAATCCATAAATCTTAATCAGGAGAGGCCAGTAAATCCCAGTCCAGCCCACAGTGCCCCATGTAATATGCATTTTTTTTCTTTTCTGGTCCAAGCAGTGTTGCCTGACATAGATCTGCAGCGCATATAGCACTGTATGGCTTTATGTTGATTCACAGAAGGTGGGTTTTCAGTTGAGTGACTCACACTCTGCATGCCAAGCTTGTGCTTGGAGATCATTATCTGTGACCCAAATATGTCTAAATCCATATTTTCTTTAAATCCCAATGCACATTTTCAAAGTTAGAGGTTTTTGCATATTTTTGTAATACTGGCAATACAACTAACTTGAAAGCCCTGCCTGAGGTCAGAACTCTCATTTTCTATGCAATAGACAATTTGGAAAGGATTACCATGCCTCTGCAAAGCTCATATTTGCCTGCCATTTGTATTTGGCATTTAGCACAGACCATCATTAAAGTCAGGTTAACAAAAGAAGGCAGTGAACGGTTTTGCCATTTGGATTTTGTCTTATTGCTAGAATTTTAAAGAGGGCCGAGAAATATTTTAAGGAAAATCTGACACTCCTCCTGCAACCCAGAATGGTGTGGATAGTTCTAAATGTGACAGAATTTGTGCAGTTTTGTTCTGTGGGAAAGGGGAAGGTACAGGATTTGTGAGCCCAGGCAGGATTAAAGAGTGCAGACCTAAGAACATAAGAATGATTATAAATATCAGGCCAAATTGGTGAAATTAGACACTATGTCCCCAGTCCACAGTAAATGAGCATAGTTCCATTGGAGTCAATGGGCTTCAGTATGTTTATTTGTACTAACAGGATTGGAGTCACAATATTGTGATTTCTAAAACCATTCATATGACCTGCAGCTGGAATGTCAATTTACAGCAGCTCAGCAGCTATCCCTTGAGTCTATTCCCACCGTTTAAATGTCACTGTAACAGCTACCTATTCTCTTTAACTTATAATTAACTCTTTTAATTAAGTACTTGGCGATGGAGCTTAATGAAAAATTCTATATAAAATAACCTGTATTGTAAACATGCTTCTTACAGTGATCCGATATTAAAAGATATTGCAGTGTTTTAAACTCTTCCATCCTCCTTTCTCAGTTTCTGAATCTGCCACCCTTCTTACTGAGTAGTACCCATTGAAGTCAGTGGGACTACTCGTGAATAAAGTACTTTCCGATGTAAGGGTGGAAGAATTGGACACTTAGGACCCCCCCTACATACCCACTCCCTATGCACCTATACCATTTGCAGAGTATTATGGCGTGCAGTACCTGTTTACTTCTGCAGATCCATACCCAAGGTCTGCCTGTGTAAGGAAGATTCTTACTTCCCTGCATAGGCATGAGGTTCCACTCACAAACTTACCTTAAGGGTTTTTCAACATGGCCAGCTTTCAGATATCTCAAGGCAGTTAGTTAGCTCTATTTCTAGTTCAAATCAGAATATGAAGCTGAGGCTCTCAAAATTTAAAAAAAACAAAACCCAAAGCCTCCCCTCTCACCTCACCCGAAGCCTATGTTTTTCAAACCTAAAAAAACAGACAAAAACACTTTAGTTACAATTTTGGGAGAAAGTTCAGGACGTGGAAAGTGGCTCTTATTTTAACTGAATTGCTTGACTATGCCTGTACATGATTTTCTGCGGAGTATTTGCAACAAAAAGTCCATAAATAATGAATGATATGCCCATAAAAAAGCATACGACAGCTAAAAGCCATGCGTTCCACCAAATGTGTCCCTTACTGTTGGCAGAGTTAGACTAGTGCCATTTAAAAAAAAACAAGTCTCTAATAATGCAGCCACTAAATGTGTAAGCACATCTGCTCGCATGTGTCAATTGACCTTTGAGTACCCCACACAATCTTTGGACTCCATACATCTATCTTCCTATCTGGATGCACTGCTATCTTTTTGTGTGTGCCACTGCCCATTGTCACACACAAATAAAGGTTTCAGAGCAGCAGCCGTGTCAGTCTGTATCTGCAAAAAGAAAAGGAGGACTTGTGGCACCTTAGAGACTAACCAATTTATTTGAGCATAAGCTTTCGTGAGCTACAGCTCACTTCATCGGATGCATTCAGTGGAAAATACAGTGGGGAGATTTATATACACAGAGAACATGAAACAATGGGTGTTACCATACACACTGTAATGAAAATGATCAGGTAAGATGAGGTATTACCAGCAGGAGAGCGGGGTGTCGGGGGGAAACTTTTGTAGTGATAATCAAGGTGGGCCATTTCCAGCAGTTGACAAGAACCTCTGAGGAACAGCGTGGGGGTTGGGGGGGAATAAACATGGGGAAATAGTTTTACTTTGTGTAATGACCCATCCACTCCCAGTCTTTATTCAAGCCTAAGTTAATTGTATCCAGTTTGCAAATTAATTCCAATTCAGCAGTCTCTCATTGGAGTCTGTTTTTGAAGTTTTTTTGTTGAAGAATTGAAACTTTTAGGTCTGTAATCGAGTGACCAAAGAGATTGAAGTGTTCTCCGACTGGTTTTTGAGTGTTATCATTCTTGACATCTGATTTGTGTCCATTTATTCTTTTACATAGAGACTGTTCAGTTTGGCCAATGTACATGGCAGAGAGGCATTGCTGGCACATGGCATATATTGATGGCATATATCACATTGGTAGATGTGCAGGTGAACGAGCCTCTGATAGTGTGGCTGATGTCATTAGGCCCTATGATAGTGTCCCCTGAATAGATATGTGGACACAGTTGGCAATGGGCTTTGTTGCAAGGATAGGTTCCTGGGTTAGTGGTTCTGTTGTGTGGTGTGTGGTTGCTGTTGAATATTTGCTTCAGGTTGGGGGGCTGTCTGTGAGCAAGGACTGGCCTGTCTCCCAAGATCTGTGAGAGTGATGGGTCGTCCTTCAGGATAGGCTGTAGATCCTTGATGATGCGTTGGAGAGGTTTTAGTTGGGGGCTGAAGTTGATGGCTAGTGGCGTTCTGTTATTTTCTTTGTTGGGCCTGTCCTGTAGTAGGTGACTTCTGGGTACTCTTCCGGCTCTGTCAATATATTTCTTCACTTCTGCAGGTGGGTACTGTAGTTGTAAGAACGCTTGATAGAGATCTTGTAGGTGTTTGTCTCTGTCTGAGGGGTTGGAGCAAATGCGGTTGTATCGCAGAGCTTGGCTGTAGATGATGGATCGTGTGGTGTGGTCTGGATGAAAGCTGGAGGCATGTAGATAGGCATAGTGGTCAGTAGGTTTCCGGTATAGGGTGGTGTTTATGTGACCATTGCTTATTAGCACCATAATGTCCAGAAAGTGGATCTCTTGTGTAGACTGGTCCAGGCTGAGGTTGATGGTGGGATAGAAACTGTTGAAATCATGGTGGAATTCCTCCTTCTTTTCCATGGGTCCAGATGATGAAGATGTCATCAATGTAGCGCAAGTAGAGTAGGGGCATTAGGGGACGAGAGCTGAGGAAGCGTTGTTCTAAGTCAGGCATAAAAATGTTGGCATACTGTGGGGCCATGAGGGTATCCATAGCAGTGCCTCTGATTTGAAGGTATACATTGTCCCCAACGTCACAAGAGGTCTTTCTGGGGCCTGGTGGAAACCTGATCCACAGAATTTTGCAAAATGATAGGTCTATCTGAAAAAATTCTGGATAAAATGATATAAGTGTATTTTGAGAGCAACAAATGATAGGTTTAATATGCTTCTACTCATTGTATTCTTGCATCTTGGGATGAGGGAATAACATACATTCATCTTCAGAATCACATGTCAGAAAGTTATTTCTTTTATTTTCCCTTGTGCAAAAATATTTATTATGCCTTTGTATCAAAGAAATGCCACCCCTTTGAAAAGCACAAATAGTTAGCGACTGTAGTGTAATGGCAACATGAAATTATTTCTGTAACCCATGTAGACACAGTGACAGTGGATATTATTCACTGTCAATTGGGTCCCAGAAAGTACTCTGTTAAATTGCCTTCTGAGACTCAGTAATGGGGTTAATTATTTAAGCACTTTCATTTACAATATAACTCAGTCTTTTGGGCCAGCAATCTAAAACTCCTGTTGAAGAGACACAGAAATCTAGCAAACCATGTGAAACATTCATTTAAGTAGACACTACACAAAGGATAGGTTTCAGAGTAGCAGCCGTGTTAGTCTATATTCGCAAAAAGAAAAGGAGTACTTGTGGCACCTTAGAGACACACAAAGGATGTGTGGTTTGCAAAGCAGGAATTCAGCCTCCTGCAGTGCATGTGCAAAATCTTGTTTAAGTAATACAGATCAGCTCTTCCATTCTTTTTGATATGCAAGCTCCCCCAAGCTTGTTTTAATCTCTGCAAGTTAAAAAAGTGAATATACATTCAGATTGATGTTGTTAATTTTGTTTATTGTCATCATCAGTCTGTGGTTACAACATGTGCAGGGTGATGTCAGGTCCCAAGCTGACTTGAGCCAAATGTAAATGAAGCTCAGGTGTTCACAGGTTTAACTCAGTTCACGTGCTGTAAAACATGGGCAGCTGCAACTCGCAGCTGATTGTTGATAAATGGAAATCATTACCAAAAATATAGATTTGAAATGCCAGCTGCGAAATGGACGCTGGCTATTTATTGCTAGTTAATTCAGCAGTGTCACTGGGTAACAAAGAGCAATTGCTGGGTGTGTATCATTATATATAGCCCGGGGTGGAGTGTAAAACATTAATACTTGCTCTGTGGAAGCTTCAGAAAACTCTTTAAAAAAAGAAAGAAACAGCTTAGTTAGCTCCAACTCACAAAATGACTAGTGATATGGGCTATTTGTTTCCACTCTCTTAATTCTTCACGAGCTAAGCTATAGTCACTGCAGCAGTTCTCATTGATTGCTTTCTCGAACTTTGGATGACTGATGAATGCAGTAATGCCACACTCTCCCCACAAGAGCTCAAAGTGAGAGGGGACCTGCTAAAGGTGAAGAAAAATTAAACAAGTGGAGAGGGAAAAAAGGCAGCTCCTTTTGTTAAAGGTTTATTACCATTTGACTCCTGCACTCCACTGGTTCCACTTTTTTCTTTCAGTCTTTGAATTGTTTGCCTGACTTTTATACTTGGTGACTTTCTCCATACCATGTTGTTATTCTCACAAACCGATAGCTGCTCCTCTACACATTACCAAAGTACCATCTTGCTGGAGCTTTATTTCATTTAGGATTAGATACAAAATAGGTCTTTTGTATTTTTCTTCAGTTTCAATTCATTTTAACTTTATTAGTTTACTAGTGCACCCCAGGTCAAAACAATGTCACATGATGGCCTATGTAATTATATGGTCTAAAGACATTAGAGCTGTGCGCATCAGTCAGTCTTTGAGAGGAACAAATGCTGGTCAGACCTTCGACTTGGGAGAAGCATCATGTCACTACACTTCTCACCAAAGTGCCCCAGAAGATGCCTCAAACTACCAAATAAAATCAATGTGGCTGCCAGGAAAGACCCCAGCAAACAAGCAAAGTTGAAACACACACTGGAAACTGCATTAGTTGAGGTCCCGGAGCACTGCACTGACATTGAGGAAAACTGACAGAAGCTCAGAGATGTCACATATATGGCATCCAAGGTTCTCGGTTTTGTAAGATGGAAACTCCAAGACTGGTTTGATGAGAATGACCCTGAGATTGACCAGCTACTGGAGACTATGCACAACACATACAAATCCTACATCTTGGACAAGAAATCAAGAAATCAGCCATGAAGAAAAGCAGGTAACATCAGGCCAAACACTACAAACCTGATTAAGTCTATTGAAGAACCACTGGTGGGAGCAGAAAGCTGTAGAACTGCAGGAAGCGACTGACAAGCATGACATGAAGGACTCATACAAAGGTCTCCATGCTGTTTATGGCCCAAAATCCAGTGGTATAGCCTCAGTCCTCGCAGCAGTTGGTAACCAGCTGCTCACAGACAAAGGCAATATTCTCTCTTGCTGGTCTCCTGAACTGTCAATCAGCTATGTCTCATGGAGCCATTGACTCACTCCCACAGCATCCTGTCATGCGTGGATCCTTCTTTAAACTGGGTTACTAATGCCATCAAGCAGCTGTCCATGGGCAGGTCTCTAGGCCCCAATGGCATTCCACCTGAAGTGTACAAATGTGGAGGTGCCCATTGTTACCTGGGGTTCTTTCAACCCAAAACTCTTGGTAACTTTTACTCTGTGCGAGGTGGTGTCAGGAAATAAATCAGGGGAGACACGGCCGTCCGACTGATAGATGGCTGGCACAAACAGGACAACACAAGAGTGCTTTCATTTGAAGCTAAACTTTACTTAGTCTCAAGCACTTATACACACATCTGCAACAGGTTAGTAAAACACCCCCAACCCTTGATAATTACCAAAGCTGAGTGAGGCTCTCGAGTAGCACAGCGGCAGCCTGTCCGCCGGTGGGGAACACAAGATGCATCCAGAGGAAGAATCCAGGCCTGAAGAGTCCCACCACCTCAAACTTTTTCCCCCTTATTTATACATTAGTAATAGAATAACATGTCCCCTAAAACAAACTTGTTAAGTAAGCAGTTTCAATGGTCAAGCAAGAGGGTCCTTCTGATTATC
Source organism: Chelonia mydas (assembly GCF_015237465.2). NCBI lineage: Eukaryota > Metazoa > Chordata > Testudines > Cheloniidae > Chelonia > Chelonia mydas. Next base: position 16,971,926 of record NC_057853.1, on the reverse strand, counting down.
GATTAATCAGGTGTGGGTTTTTCCAGAGTTTGCAGCCTTGAGGCCCCAACAGACATTCCTGGGGCACATCCTGCTCTTCTAAAATGCACGTATCAGCAACTTTAACACAATTCTTATGGGTCAAGCTGCCCTCTCTGTGGCACCCCAAAACCCCCCTCCCCTCCTGTCTTGGTTAAACTGAGACTGCTGAATGGCCAATTTACAGCCTGCTGACTTGGCTGCTTTAAGCAATAAGCCATAGTGGTTTCAGGTACTTTACTGGTTTGCCAAAGTCTCCCCGTACACCCACGTGGTCAAGAAATTCACCATCTTGTTCAAAAGAGAAATCAAACCAAGAAGTTTCTGAACATGTAGGTCTTTGTTAAGAAGATAATAGTGTGTAAAATAACAAAACTCAGAACATGGTATAGAATTTTACTCTAAGAACATTTTTGAAGATTCCATTGAATACCTAAAGTTTTGAAACCATCTATCTTTGGTTATAGTTGACTATTTACCATGGCTCTTAATCCCCTATCGCTTTTTTCGGTTCCTGGGCTTATATTGAAAACCATAGTCCACAAAGTGAGACCAGTTCAGCCCATTCATAGAGTTGAAGAAAATGGAGAGGGAAATTATCCAGTCCATCTGTCTCCCCAGAATAGGCTAGTGCTTTCTAGAATACATTGTGGAATTGCTTTATTTTAAAAATCCCAAGCAATTAGTGCTTCTGCCACCTCTCTTGGGAAATGATACCACAATCTAATACATTTCACTGTCAGAAAAGCTTTCCTGATAATCAACCCCTAATTTTTCTCTCTTCTTATTCGATTACTGTTCTCCATTTACATCCCTGTGGGCCACACTAAGTAATTCATCTCCCTTCTTGGTGTTAACTCCTTTGAAATCTCAGTCACGCTTTATATTAAGGTTTGTTTCTATTAAGGTTATCTTTACAAGGGGTTAAAAATGATTGCTAGACATCATAAAAAAATTACAGTCGTGAGTAGTGTATGCTGTAGGTGGTAATAAGCACATCAGAATGATGATTATGAATGATGTTTGACTCTGTGACAATCTATTAAACATTTATTAAAACATCTAATAATCATTTACTATCTCTTTGCAGGCTATTTATGAATGAAACCTTAATATAACCTGTGACTGAAATATCTACAGACTCTTAACATGTGTCCACTTATTAAGTGCTTAGCCAAGCTGTACATACTTGGGTCTTTAATCATTCCTCATCAGGTGGGCATTCTTTCCGAAATCAGTCTCTCCAGCTCATTTATCATTTTTTGTTACTTTCCTCTAAACTCCTTCCAACTTCTACATTTTTTCCCCACTAATGTGGTGTCCAGAATGAAACAAAATATTCTAGGTGCAGTCACACTTGTATCATTTATGCAATTCTCTCTATTCAATACCTTTGAGAAAGATTCGTAGACACAATATATTGTTATGTGCAACCATTTCAATTCAAGGCACACCTTCATCTATGTTTTCTTCTGCACTCCGGTTTTAAGACTATCTCTAATTTGTAAATATTGATAGAACTTGTTTTCAGTAGTATAAAATCAGATTTTCACTTGTCAGAAGATATGAAGTGACCTTGTTACAAATAAATGTTTCAAAAATACATTCACCGGACTCCCTTCTGGTTTATATTTTTCTGTAGCTCACACTAGGACCCAACTGGAATTTTTTACACCTTTTCCTTCTGCTTAAATGATATGTATCAGGTGTTCCTCACTTCAGTATTATCATTCTTTTACATTTATAGGATGACTTTCCGCTGAGTTTCATTTGTCAGATACAAGAGAACTGCTCTTACAGCAGCTTACTTTATCACAGCAACTTTATTACAGCTACTTTTATCTTTTGTCTCAAAGGGTTCCAAAGAGTTGTGGACGCTGTACATGCCACTGTACTCTTTATGTGTCCACACAAAATATGTGATGGGGTGTGCCAAAATTATGAGTCAGTTATGCAGAACCACCCTAGTGGTTGCCAGTAAAACTTCTGTAGATCATCAATGTATTCTATTCAGCACATGCCACTGCTATGTATGTTACAGAAATGGATGATTTTCAGAATGGTTTAGAGTGTTTTCAAAAATTGTTATTGGGTCTTAAAATGAAATGATCTCCAAAACCCTATTTTACTTTAGTGTACACTAAAGTGTCACAACTTTGAAGTCTAGAGTCCATATCTAGGCTAGAACCAAGCGCTGGGTCCCACTGGGAAGCTCATTTTCCTTTTAGAATCATAATTTGGATGATCAGAATACACACATATGGCTTTGCCATGCATGTGTAATGCAGGCAGCCCAAACTCATGCCAATAAAACGTTTAAGCTACACGGCACCCCACTGTCATGAGCATTGTTCTATGATCCATGGTCCCACAATTTATCACCTGAGTCAGCAGTTTATCACTTGGATAACACCTTCACATTGAGGGGAGGGGGCATAAAAATAAAAATAATTCTTGTATGTACACCATCACACACCATCCCTTTGATCTTGATCAGTTGTAATCTTGGATTCATGACTATATGGGGCACAATTTTAGTCCTAGTATTTATTCTAGTAATATGGCAAGAATGACGTTCTATTTAACTTTATTTCAAACAACCAGTATGAAAGGCCAGTATACTCAGCCATGGTAGACCTATTTTTCTTGATCAATTCCTGGTATGAGTTAAAACATTTAATTAAAACTGCACGTCACTTATAAATATTTATTTCTTCTTCAGAGCATCATCCATTAGTTCTGAGGCTCACCAGAAAGCTTGAACAAGATCTTCAATAAAAATTGAAAGCTTCACGGCTTACATTTTCCTGATTACTCAAGAATAAAATATAAGGTAAGGCATGAACGGACATTAAGCACTGAAAACCTCTGAGGACCAAGTTTGCTTGCCTATCTGTGTAAAGAACAGAGAAGACATGTCCACCTTGTAAATAACTGAGATATATTCAGAGCATGCTATGGCAATAATTGGAAACCACTGCACCTAATATATCTCATGATGCTTTCTGAACTATGAGTTTTGGACTAAATTACATAAATCAGACACTTTGTAGGCTCATTAACATTTTATGATACATATATAAAGCCGTTCCTGTTGGTGAGATGTGTATTATGAATTTCTTTTCTTGCTGCGGCCACAGGCAGTGAGATGTTGTAACACAAATAGATTACTTCATTAACTTCCAAGTTGGAAAGCGCTTACTTTAAACAGAGTGGTGATCTCTGCTAGGGTGTTTTTTCTTCCCAAAGGAAAAGTAGGAACTGGAAACTTGCTTCTCCAATCTATGTATACTTTACTTTAAGGAATAAAGCTGTTATTGTCAAGCAACAAGAAATTCATTCCAAATAGTAGAGATAGGCAAACAGGAAATCTGTAGGTTCAGTTGAGATAGAGATGATATTCTGAATTTTGATTCCAATTTTGGCCAAATTTGTGAAGCCTCTTTTTTTATCTGATCTGAGTAAGGGTTTGCTATTCCCCAGAAACTACCTGTTCTCTTTTAATCCCAAGGGGTCTTCTATAACATCCACCCACCTCTCAGCAAGGTGAAGAATCTTTCATTACTCACATTGACATTCAGCTATACTTAAGGCCATTCTGATATCTTTACAATAAGTAGTATTGTGTTCCTCAAGTAACCCCATTGATTTCTTACTTCAGGAGAAAGGAACAGATCAACAATTTTGCATTTGCTTTTCTTTGTTTTTGCCTGACCTCCAAAGACCATGTTTGAAGTGGATTACTTTTCTTCAGTAATATTAATGTATAGGTAGGTTTTTTGAAAAACCACCTTCCCTTTCAGGATTGTCTTCCTCACATAGAAAATATCATTGAATTCTATTGATTTCGTGAAATGAAGGCACCATATTTCTGCAGGGCAAATTAACTTTTCCATAGAAAAGGCTTAAATTGGGCTAATGCCTAAGGAAAAGCCATTGCAAATGGCTTAGTTCTGCCAGCCTATAATACCTCATCTGGATGAGTAATGCCCTGGATCTTTCACAGGAGCAAGGTACTACCCAGTGATGGCACAGGCTGCAGAATTAGGCCTGAAGAAAGGAAAAATAAACCAGGAAATTAATGGAGCAGCAGATTGTGAGAAGCTGTATATCTCGTTACCAAGCTTTGGAAGATTTCATCCATGATTACATTGCTAATGATCCTTTTAATCTTTACCTCCCACTGTTGCTTCTTGAAGGCAGACCCAACACATGGTCCTCCAGGCTGCTACACTTTGCTAAAGCCCAGGTCACATTAGGAGGGGACAGTAGTTCACAGAATTTTGCAACTCGTTGCTTTAGGTATGGCACAAATCTGTGTTCTCCATAAGCTGCTCTGCCACAAAAGTACATTCACCCCAACAAGAACAGTAATACAAACCCAAAATGAAAGCTGTCTATTTCCCCTGCGATATCAGACATAAATGTTGGCAGTTTTTCTAATGAAAGTGAGCTTTTGTGTACTACAGGGTGAGTACATACTAGGAGGGCAAGTAGAAACTTGTATGGCACAAATATAAGTGCTACTCACTAGTCTGGTCTGAGCTTCAGGGGGTTTCCTTATCTCACATGGTGCTGAAGGAGCTTGGGGACTGGTGGTTCCTGCTCATTCCAAATGTTAGGCACATACTACTCTGTTATGTGGCAGGCAGTAAAATATACCTTAAAAACTGCCAGACCCAGTCTATGGTAACATCAGAGGCTGCATTGGATTCTCACTCCTGGCCCCTATATCTTACAGAACCCCTTCCCTGGATCTGGGATGGTGACATTGGTGCAAGTGCCTGAGGGAGAAGCATGGAACTTTCCCTGCTTCATTTAGCAGGCCTCAGCTGCAGAAGAGAATCTGTCCATGACATCTGGGCATAGCCAGACCTCAGAGTCTGAAGCAGAGCTGTGCAATATACTTGCTTTGGTTAATGTATTTGTACACCAGAGCCCAAACTCAGGAGAAGTACACAGATACTAGGTGAGAGTTGTAATCACCACACAACCAAATAATCATCCAAGTCCTCATATGGTGATGGACTTCAATATAAAACCTGGATAGAATAGCTCTGGTCTTCTCCGCCCCACTTGGAGAACTCCTGAAAGGTATTCCCTTGCAGATTCAACCCCAGAAAGTGTTTGCTTTGGTTCTAATCTCTGTGAATCAAATACTGCAGGGTTTGCACAGCTTTGGCCTGATCATTAACAATTTGTGCAAATGCATTGTGCGTATTCCTTGTCTTTAGCTATTGCTAAAAAAAAATCTACCTAGCTAATTTTATGTAACCTTTTAAATAAATGAAATACAGGCATGAGCACTAACAGCTCTGTTCTTCAAAATCTCTTTGCCAAGCTATACTAAACTCTGTTAACAGCCCAACACTTTGATTCACTTCCACCTACAGCTGTCTGTGTATAGGTTACAGATCAGACGATTTATTTTTCATCCAGTTATTTTTCACTATATCCCATACAGCTCTGCTTCAGGGTATCGCTGAAAAAACTAGCTCAGCAAGACCCAAAAGGGGATTAAGCACATGAAATAGAATAGCCTCTGAATTTATATGAGCTAGGTTGAACGTTATAAAGGCCATTGAACCTCATGCTGCAAGGCATCAATTGGAGCCCAGCTGGGGCCAGGAAGATAACTAGTGCTCCCCTCCCCCTTATAAAATATCGTAATGTGCATTGTGATTTATTTTCCTTTCCTTTAAATCTGCATTTATAAGTCACTGGTGAGAAAAGGCTACTGGACTAGACAGACAACTGGTTTCTTCTATTGTAGTTCCTTTGGCCATTCCTTTAGGGTTTTAATTATCAAACTAGCGTCACCCCATCGATGACCATTTGAGTTTCTGCCTCATTTTCTTCATTAACCATTTTTCAGAAAAAATGTTCAACTTTAGTTTTGGGATCATTCCTCTGTGATGCAGTATCTCACACCTGGTTGGGTCTCTCAATAGCCCCGTGGAATACATGCTCTGTGAAAACAGGGTTGGTAATGAGGGAAAAAGAGAACACCGACAAGATCATTGTTGGGGGAGGGGGAATGCTCATGGTAGACTTCTTGCTGGTAGGGATCTACTGTGCAGATTTTGCCTGCAAAACTGGCAGAAACCAATGAGTGAAAGAATCTGGGCTAGTATTTACACTTTGTATATGTAAGGATGGATTTTCAGAAGCATTGCACTATGACCTACCTGCTCCCACTGAAACGAATGGGAGTTTTACCATTGATTTCAATGGGATCAGAGATAGGCCAAAGGTAAGTGCTTTTGAAAATACTGTCCATAGTGAAGATTTTTTGTATTATTGACAGTGGAGACAGATTTTCAAAGGTGCTCAGCATCCACGGTTGGGCTGTCTATGGGAGCAACTGGGTCCTAAGCTCTTTTGAAAGTCTGGTTTTATGAGTATACATTTATGGCTCAGTCTTGCAGGGAAGCCTTCAGTAGCTGTGACTAAGGTCAATTCATTACACTCAAGGGAAAGTTTTATGGTTGTCAGGTTCAAGCAGACATTTATTAATTGAGCAATTTATCCTGACCTTGATGGAAACTATCACTAACAATCTAATACATAGATTTGATCATAATCTTTCAAGCCCAGGTTTACAAATGAATTGCATTTATCTGCTTTTGACTGTTTTTCCACGGTGGGTTTTTTTATAATCTTGCACATTTTCTTTCCTATTTGCACAGATGCGTATATCATGCTGAGAACAATGCTACACCTAATTTGCTTCAGCAAATGAGATCAATTAAAATAACTCAACAAAAATTATACTGAATCTTCAATTACTTCAAGAAGATGAAGAGCTAGACATACAGTAATTGACTTGTTCATCTTCTTGTCCTCTAAAACTCTGACATTAAACAAAATTTAACCTCGGATTTACTCGTGAACTGGTATTTGCTGTTTGTTATTTGCAATCTGTGAATGGTATCCTAAATCATCTGTTATGATTTTTCTTCTCTGATTGGGTGACTTAAACTTTGTAAGTAGGAGGAGCACTTTCTTCTGTTCGCAAACATTACAGAAGTGTTTGATTAATCTAGTATGTGAATAACAAAAAAGGTTTTGCAAAAGGGTATGAGAGTATTATTGGCATGTATAATCTCCAGAATATTTGCTCATTCTTATATTAATGATGACTTAAATTTGAGCTGCTGGGTGCACAGCACTACTGAAAATTAGGCCACTTATTAGGTGTCTCGTAGCTCACGAAAGCTGATGCTCAGATAAATTGGTTAGTCTCTAAGGTGCCACAAGTTCTCCTTTTCTTTTTGCGAATACAGACTAACACGGCTGCTACTCTGTAACTATGCATTAGTTACTTTGAGAATGCAAATTTCAAAAGACCTCTTTTATTTTGTTTAAAATACTGAAGGAATCTGATTATTTCCATTGTCCTTGAATTTATGTGCAAATGAAATCTGATCTCCTTCCTAATATGTTCTACTTTGGTTATAATCTGCAAAAAGTTTCACGATTGAGGTCCCAGTCCTGCAAACTGCTATGTGCAGTTTGGACTTCTGAACCTCTGCAAAGTCACATCGAGTACAGCCTGGGTGCAAGGGCCTACCCCCATTCAACAGTTTGCAGGATCAGGACCCCAAAGTTTAGATGTCAATCCAAAATTTATCTGAATTCTATGATTATGTCAAATTGCCTGTGAATTGTCATAAGTATTTGTCATGGTCTTTTGGCACTAGGATGTCCAGTGTTGGCTAGAATTTAGGAATACAGAGTTAATTAAAAATATTGGTATAAAAGTTTAACCAACGTCTTCGAAGGCTATTGTGCCTTGACCTCTGCCTCTGCTGCATTTTAACACCTCCTTCCTGACACTAGCATCATGTGGGTCCCAAGAGGGTATTATGCTAAAGAACAATCTTATAAATATAGATGAAGTAGCTACCCTTCCGACTAAGGAAAGTGTGGGTGGGCTACACACTATGCCTCTCTTTTTACATTTGCTGTCTCATTGGCAGTGCAATATTTCAATGGAGCAAAGCAGGAAAAACTATCAAAATAAGCAGTATGGCACAGTCAAAGGAAATATCTGCCTTTTGCATATATCTTGAGTCTCTAAAATAGGATCCTGCCAAACTTCCTCTGCTAAGTTCATTTCCACCGATGAATTAGCAACCCTCATGTCACTAATTAGAAGGATTTTACAGAGAATGCACACTTCTAATTAGTGCTATATTACACATGCTACTAATTCACAGTCAAACTCTTTTTGATGAATAGTGAACAGCTGTTACTGATAACGCCACAATATTGATCTTCTTCCTTTTAATTTCAGGAGACATTCTCAACTGGGTTCCTGAAGGGTCTCTACATTAAGATAGAAGAATTAGGTCAGCTTCCTGGAAGATCCCTGAGCTATGAATTATTTGGGCATTTTATCCTGAAAAACAAAACTCATGAGACGGGACAAAAGCAAATTACCTTTACATACAGTATAGTGCTTTGAGCACAGTAGTGGGAATCGGACATTTTGGATTCCATTCCCAGCACTGCCACTGACTTGGTGGGAGTGACTTAGAGAAAGTCACTTTGCACCAGATTCTGAATATCTTCAGTCAAATATCTAACTCTATGATCTGGACTAGTCAGAGTGTTAGTACTTGTCTACACAGGAACATTCAGAAAATTAATAAAAATTAACTAAAGGTATGAATTTGAAGTGGATTAGTTAAACCGCATTGAACCCTATGTGAACACCCTCATTCAGAATTCAAATGGCCTTCATTCAGTTTAGTTTAATTCATTTTAAAGTGAATTAGATGCTATAGGCAGATGTTCAGTTCGTGTAAATTGTCATAGCTCCATTGACTTGAAGAAAATCTGCTCCAAATTATTCAACCTCATTAGCATTATCAGAATATGCCTTAAAGGGCGCATCCTATGAGGTGTTGAGTAGAAATTATTTTTTCCCATTAAAAATTGGTTTAAAATTGTGGTTTTGTAGATATTTTAGTTTTACCCACAATTTTTTGGATGAAAACCTTTTGTGTGTTTTTGTGTAAGTTTCCATTTAATCTAAAAGACATTTTCCATCAAAAAGACATATTAATGAAAAACATCCAACCAGCTGTAGTGTTCAAAGCATCCTCGTCTTTAACTTCATTGCCTCTTTGTTCCCCCATTTTACATGCATACTTTGTCTGCCATTATAGAGATGTGGCAAAACTTAATGGATGAATAGCTATAAAGGTTTTTGAAGTCCTTGGATGAAAGGCACAATAAAATTGCAACATTGTATAATTGTTTATTCAGATGAGCATATTGTGGTCTTCTAGTCCTATTACTAAATTCTTGTCTTTTTGTTCAGTTCTAAAGAAACATTTCAACCTTCACATAAAAAGAAAAAAAGAAAAGGCTTTTATATTTAATGGGGGATGGCACACTAATTAGAGATGAACCTTCATCAGAAAACAGAAGTATTTCCACCAGAATAATTATGAGACTTCCCTCTCATTGCAGTCAGTGTAATCTTGAGGCCATTGCATATATCTGTTTTCTTTGATCAGACAATTAGGGGTTATCATTTTGATCCATGAAACTTCCAAAGTCCATTTGTATTACACAAAACACTTCAATTTATATTCACAAGTCCTAGATTGGATTTAAAAATCTTCATATGAAAGATGTCTCGCCTCAGAGAAAAAAAAAAGTGGATCTAGAGATGTGAGTACATTAGTTTGTTTTGGGGCTTTGATTCCTGTATATTGTTGTTGTTCTTTAACACTGTTGAATATCTGTCATAATCTCTTATGAGGTATCAGGATCACACAGGAAAGCTATTTTTCTGTCTCCCACTCATTGTCTCTCATAACACAAGTGAGATGGTTACCTTGTCTTCACTGCTAAAAAAAGGTGTATTTTTTTATCTCAGGATAATTCATGCACGTGAGCTATGCAGACATAAAAACACAGTGAGGACCAGGCACTTCATTTCTAGTATTAATTCACCAAGGTCAATACATGGAGAGGGGATAGGGTTGTTTACCTTATCATTTACTTCAGGAAGAACTAAAGTGGCTGGTCTTCAGTGTGTTTTTGAGTAAGCATAGCTCATGTGTGTTAGTTGCCTCAATATAAAAAATATACCATTTTTAACAATGAAGACCATGCCACCATCTGACTTTCATTGTAAGAGACATGACTGTTACCTTGAGGTAAAAATGCATGTTTTTAAGCAGTGAAGACAAGACAGGTGTTTCAGTCTCACTTTGACACACACCCACTACTCCTCATGCAAAGTGGAGAGATGATCTTGTGGTTCAGACAGTGGACTTGGAACACTGGCCTGGGGAACAGTTCCTACTTCTGCCACAGACTTCCTGTATGGCCTTTAGAAAGTCACTCCATCTCTCTGTGCCTGAGTTTCCCTCTGTCGAATGGGGCAATAATATTTACTTTTCCCCACCCTTCCTTTATCATGTCTATTTAGATTATAATCTCTTTGGGGCAGTAAGTGTCTCTTACTTCGTTTCTGTATGCTATCACAGGGCACTGATCTAGGTGTTACTGTAACACAAATAATAAACACTAATAACTGCAATCAGAAGTTCATTTTGGATACCTTAAATATTATAATATTCACAAAGCCAATATTACCCCATTGGACACCAGAATCAAACATCTTTAACAGGAAAGTAGTCTATTCGTACATCTTAAAAGATATTTTTATACATTTGAGAAATGATCATCTTTTTTTTTCTTACTAAACTCATACAATAAGTACCTGTGTTTTGTGAAAGCAGATGGTGACTTTTTTTGCTTGAGTAGCTGCAATTGACATGTTGTATCTTGAACTTAATCAAGTGCCAATCTTCGTGAAAGCTAGAAATTTATTAAGTGAAACATCATTGTTTGCACATCAGTCAAAACGTTTTCCCTACTTAATACGCTTCTCCTGAGTGAATGCTTTTGAAAATGTGAATAATAACACAACACTATATAGCACTTTTCATGCTCAGATCGTTCTACATACATTAACTAAATGATCCTCCTCACAGCACCCATGTAAGGTAGATGAGCATGCATTCATATTATCCAATAAATATTTGCATTGTGGTCACAAGCAAAACGTAACTATTATCACCCAAATTTTGTACCTCGAGATAGAGAGGCATAGAGTTTAAGTGATTTACACCCTCAAATCTGCAGAGGTTGGATTGGAACGGTGGAGTTACGACTTCCCAGTCCTCTACAATAACTACTAGAACCTCTCTAAAAGATGCATGGCCAAATTCCATCCTCATTTATGCCCATTTCCCCAGATCTTCTGCTGGTATTGAATGGCATAGCTACCGTGAATTCAAGGGAGTCATGATCATTTATCCCAGTGGAGGGTGTGACCAATGTCTTTCTACATGTTACAAAACAGAGTTGAGAGATTTTGATTAATAGTGAAATTATCATGCTCTGCCTAAAATTTAACAAATTACAAAAAAATAACATGGTGAAAGATTATAGTGGGGTGTAGGATAATATAGTAGGATATTTTATGTGAATCTTATATCAGACTTTTTTAAAAAAAGGTTTCTGCAATAGTCAGTGTGACCCTGTGGGATATTCCATTGGCAAATGCAATAAAAATCATTTTTATTGTTCCTACTATAAAAATAGAGACTTTTTTGAACAAATATCTATTGTCTCCAGAGCTAAGAAGATACCACAACATGTTGAAGCTGGTAACTGTAGATATATTTATGAGACAAAATGGAGTACAAAAAAACACTGCCCTGTGGTTCATTTTTGAGAAGTGGTGTCAAGGGGATTAATTTAATCATTTAGGGATATTAAGCAGAAATTAGTTTTCCATGGTTGCGGTGGCTTAGCAGAGGGAGAAGCATGTGCAATGGAACGTCTTTGTTGTCGCTTTAAAAATAAATATACCTGTTACGTGTTTATATTACAAAAGCAAAGTCAAAGAAATGCACAGGCAAGCTTTACTCTTATTTTTAAGAGTTCCATTGTGCCAGAGGAGTGTAGCTATCAACCATGATCTTCATCCTAGAGTATTAGCCAAGAAGGTTAACAGCATTTTGGGCTGTATAAGTAGGGGCATTGCCAGCAGATCGAGGGACGTGATTGTTCCCCTCTATTTGACATTGGTGAGGCCTCATCTGGAGTACTGTGCCCAGTTTTGGGCCCCACACTACAAGAAGGATGTGGAAAAATTGGAAAGAGTCCAGCGGAGGGCAACAAAAATGATTAGGGGACTGGAACACATGACTTATGAGGATAGGCTGAGGGAACTGGGATTGTTTAGTCTGCAAAAGAGAAGAATGAGGGGGGATTTGATAGCTACTTTGAACTATTTGAAAGGGGGTTCCAAAGAGGATGGATCTAGACTGCTCTCAGTGGTAGCAGATGACAGAACAAGGAGTAATGGTCTCAAGTTGCAGTGGGGGAAGTTTAGGTTGGATATTAGGAAAAACTTTTTCACTAGGAGGGTGGTGAAGCACTGGAATGTGTTACCTAGGGAGGTGGTGGAATCTCCTTCCTTGAGGTTTTTAAGGTCAGGCTTGACAAAGCCGTAGCTGGGATGATTTAGTTGGGAATTGATCCTGCTTTGAGCAGGGGATTGGACTAGATGACCTCCTGAGGTCCCTTCCAACCCTGATATTCTATGATTCTATGATTAGACAATCTTTTAGGTGTCCTGGGCCCAGGTGATGGAGTGCTTTGAAGATAAGGAGCAAGACCTTGAACTTCATTCAAAATTATATGGAAAGCATAGGTCTGATGTGTTCACAGCAGTCTGTTGCTGCAAAGACGCACAGCAGCATTTTTACTTGTTGGAGTTTTCGAGTGCTAAAGGTTTCATGACCAGGTATATTGCATTGCCCAATTCTGGCAGAAAGGTGATGAAGACATGAATAACTGAGGGGAGGTCGTCATCCACCAGAATGGAAAGGAGACTCCTAGCCAAAAGGAGATGATAGAAAATATTATTCTCGACTGTTGCTCTAGTTCTGCCTCTCTTCATGCTACACTATAGAGATTCGCACTAGGACCTTCTCCAGTCCTCCTTTCTGGTTTCCTACTATCATGTTAAAAAATACACATCCTCACTGCACTCTTGCCTATCCTGGAGTCCACAACCTTTAAATACCTCTCCTCCTATTTCTGTATATGGTTGGGAGCTACCCATGGTCTGAGGGCTAATTCTTTGTTCAGCTAAAAGCCCCATTGAAGACAACAGGAGTTTTTGGTATGTAATTGACAAACCTCAATGGGTTCAGTGCTTCACCAACTCATCCAGTCATTCAGCAGCGTATTCAAATACATTTAAACTAGATGTGTTTGGACAATAGTGAGAAAATTATTATAGCCCTGGCTGAACACTGAAATCCAACATTTCAGTGGTTGGTTTCAAAAACTCTTGGATTCTTTTGTGCTTATGTAATGTCGACAGACCCCGGTCGTTGGCGGGTGGGATCGAACCAGAGACGTCTGGAGCTTAATGCATGAGCCTCTACCACATGAGCTAAAACCCAGCTGGCTCTTAGCCAAGGCTATAGAGCAGACTCATTTAACTCTCTCTCTAACTGGTCTCGGTGCCACTAGATGGGACAGAACACCACACCCAGGAGGTGTGTGGGTTACAGTTACTCAAACTGTTTCAAGCAGATGGCATCTTCCAAAGAAATACTTTTGTATTAAACACACAGATATACAACTAACCATACATGGCAAAATCAAAGATCCAAGCAGTCAACCTGTATTCTGGGGTTTCTCCATTTCCCCTGTAATCATGTCAGTGTGCTTAAGTTTCTAAGATACCACCAAACTTCAGACATTTAGTAATTTCTGATTCTAAAATGTTGCTTTGTTCCTGAAGACAGGATTGTTCAGAGTTAAATTCCAGATTGAAAATGCTTTCATAGAATCATAGAATATCAGAGTTGGAAGGGACCTCAGGAGGTCATCTAGTCCAACCCCCTGCTCAAAGCAGGACCAATCCCCAACTAAATCATCCCAGCCACGGCTTTGTCAAGCCTGACCTTAAAAATATCTAAGGAAGGAGATTCCACCACCTCCCTAGGTAACGCATTCCAGTGTTTCACCACCCTCCTAGTGAAAAAGCTTTTCCTAATATCCAACCTAAACTTCCCCCACTGCAACTTGAGACCATTACTCCTTGTTCTGTCATCTGTTACCACTGAGAACAGTCTAGATCCATCCTCTTTGGAATCCCCTTTCAGGTAGTTGAAAGCAGCTATCAAATCCCCCCTCATTCTTCTCTTCCGCAAACTAAACAATCCCAGTTCCCTCAGCCTCTCCTCATAAGTCATGTGTTCCAGTCCCCTAATCATTTTTGTTGCCCTCCGCTGGACTCTTTCCAATTTATCCACATCCTTCTTGTAGTGTGGGGCCCAAAACTGGGCACAGTACTCCAGATGAGGCCTCACCAATGTCGAATAGAGGGGAACGATCACGTCCCTCGATCTGCTGGCAATGCCCCTACTTATACAGCCCAAAATGCCACTGGGCAACAAGGGCACACTGTTGACTCATATCCAGCTTCTCGTCCACTGTAACCCCTAGGTCCTTTTCTGCAGAACTGCTGCAGAGCCATTCGGTCCCGAGTCTGTAGCAGTGCATGGGATTCTTCCGTCCTTAGTGCAGGACTCTGCACTTGTCCTTGTTGAACCTCATCAGATTTCTTTTGGCCCAATCCTCCAATTTGTGTAGGTCCCTCTGTATCCTATCCCTACCCTCCAGCATATCTACCTCTCCTCCCAGTTTAGTGTCATCTGCAAACTTGCTGAGGGTGCAATTCACAGCATCCTCCAGATCATTTATGAAGATATTGAACAAAACCGGCCCGAGGACCGACCCTTGGGGCACTCCACTTTATACTGGCTACCAACTAGACATGGAGCCATTGATCACTACCCGTTGAGCCCAACAATCTAGCCAACTTTCTATCCACCTTATAGTCCACTCATCCAGCCCATACTTCTTTAACTTGCTGGCAAGAATACTGTGGGAGACAGTGTCAAAAGCTTTGCTAAAGTCAAGGAACAACATGTCCACCACTTTCCCCTCATCCACAGAGCCAGTTATCTCATCATAGAAGGCAATTAGATTAGTCAGGCATGACTTGCCCTTGGTGAATCCCTGCTGACTGTTCCTGATCACTTTCCTCTCCTCTGAGTGCTACAGAATTGATTCCTTGAGGACCTGCTCCATGATTTTTCCAGGGACTGAGGTGAGGCTGACTGGCCTGTAGTTCCCAGGATCCTCCTTCTTCCCAGACAATGAGTTCAGAGTGCATTGCGTGATGAACTACTTCCTTGTGTTTGTTTTAAACCTGCTGCTTATTAATTTCATTGCATGACCTCCGATTCTTGTGTTATGTAAAGGGGATAAATAACACTGCATTATTCACTTTCTCCACACATTGATTTTATAGACCTCTGTTATATCCCTCCTTAGTCATCTCTTTGCCAAGCTGAACAGTACCAATCTTTTTAATCTCTTCTCATATAGAAGCTGTTTTATACTCCTAATCATTTTTTTTGCCCTTGGGCAACCGGAACTGCAAACAGTATTCAAGATTCGGGAATATCATGGATCTTTATAGTGGCATTATGATATTTTCTGCCTTATTTCCAATCCCCTTCCTAATTGTTCCTAACATTCTGTTAGCTTTTTAGACTGCCCCTGCACACTGAGCAGATATTTTTAGAGAACTGTCCATAATGATTCCAAGTTCTCTTTCTTGAGTGGACAGCTAATTTAGACCCCATCATTTTGTATGTAGAGTTGGATTACGTTTTCCAGTGTGCATTATTGTGCCTTTATAATTATTACATTTCATTTGCCATTTTGTTGCCCAGTCACCCAGTTTTGTGAGCTCCCTTTGAAACTCCTCTCATTCAGCTTTGGACTTAACTATCTTGAGTAATTTTGTATTGTCTGTAAACTTTGCCACCTCACTGTTTACTCCTTTTTCCAGATCATTTATGACTATATTGAACAGCATTTGCCCCACTACAGAACCTTGGGGGACCCTGCTATTTACCTCTCTCCATTGTGAAAACTGACCATTTATTCTTATCTTAAAGGACTTAAGTGGGAAGGCAATTTGAACTGTTTGTTCAGTAAGAACTGACTTGTTATTCAGGTTTCTGGAATCTATGGAGTAGCATAGTCTGGTAGTGGGCAAAGACATTCCTTCTCTGTGGTCTTGTTCCTCTGGCCTGTGCTGACTAGAGTCCTTCCTTTTGCACCAAATTAAGACAGTGTCCCCCCTGCAGTATCAGCCATATAAGTAGGCCCAATCCTGCAAGGTGCTGTGAACATCCTGAGGGTTCTTGACCACCCACAACTCCCTACAATGACAGATGAGGGTCCCAGTACCTTCTAGGTAAAGGCTTAGAAGTGAATTCTCTAGGCATAGCATTTCCTTTTGAATGATGAGTTCTATATGCTCATTCAAATGAAAGGTGTTTCCACCGCACACATCAATAAACAGTTGCAGATGTTGCCTACAATAAAATAAAGCACAAAATGAGAACAGAAAAAATAGCTAATAAATAAAAACAATTAATGTTGCTCTTTGAAAGGAATTCTGTGGTGTGTATAATGTAGTTAGAAATATTAGACTGATCTTGGAAATTCTTCAATACAGGTGGACCACTTTAACTTCATGGACCCACAGTAAAGTCAATGGGACTCCATGTACATACAGGGATCCACCTGCATGGAATAAGCTGCAAGGGTAGTGGAAAGAGCATCACTTATAAAATCATTCCATTAAACTGTCTATCTATATGCCCTCCATCCAGCAAAGCACTTAACGTTTAAGTACATGAGTAATCCCATTGGCTTCAATGGGGCTACTCATATTGCTTCAATAAGATTTGACTTCCATGGGACTATTCATGTGCTTAAAGTTAAGCATGTGCTTAAGTGTGTTGCTGGGTCTATGAGCGCAGCTTGGAATCACAATCACTCACAGATTGCAAGTCCACTTTCTTGGCAGAGAAATCTGCAACAAAAATACATTTTTGAGCTCACTGGAGCTGAACAGCTAATTCATAAACTGCTGTTTACTACAGAGAAGTGTGTATTTTGAATCCCAGTTGTTGACTTTAAGTGCCTGTTCTTATTTCTGGCTTTAATCTGTTGTACATGGATATAACCATAAATTAAAATGATTTCCAAAGAACTAACATATATTTATCTAGTCAGAGCTGTACGTTCATAGACAAATATGTGTACCCACTAATCTCCTGTAAGGGTGAATACTGCAAAGTTCTGAGTGCATTCAAATCCCAGAGATATTAATGAGATTTGAAGTGACTCAACATCTCTTGGGAAGTTCCCAGTTCCATGCAGGATTAGGCAATTATAGACTTTATTTGCTTTCTGGAACACTATTATACCTTTCAGACAATGGCTATTCATAAAGAATGTTAAATACAACTATTTCAGTTATGTCAACTGAGCATTAATTCTCTATTTAAATTAATATGTGTGGTTTTGGAAAAAATCTTTGTCTTCAGAGATACGTTTTAAGAAATTCAGGATTTTTTAGACAGATGTTTTCACCTTATCAATTTTTTCCCCATTTAGAGCTCTCGGGAGAAAATATTGGGAACGTTTGGAAATATAATGCTTCAAATATACTGGCACTAATTTACTCTGGCAACATACGAAACGTGCTCATTTTTTAACCTTGAAGTTTATGCATAAAGTGTAAGAATGTATCACCAAACTCATATGTACTGCAAATGGATACCTTCAACTGACAAACTGTGCATCAACAGTACAATACCTTTTCCCTCCTGTGAAGCTAGGGCATATCCTTCAATTGCCTCTGACATTTTCTGATAGATTTTTGCCAGTACCATGTGGTCTTTCCTGATATTTAAAAAGAACATTGATTTAGCATAATATTTAGGTACAGTAAATTATCAGTATGACCGTCTCATTTTGTTGCCTATTTATAGAGGTCCAGGTAAAAAACAGTCTCTATATTGCTGGAAATTCTTTCTAAATATTTAGGAGTATAAATATTTAGGGGCTGCCTGGGTAAAAGATGCTGTTTCTGACTGGAATGACCACAGGCAAAGGTCTTGATTCAACCCTGAGTAATGGAGGCCACTGTCAGGGCAGCCCAAAATTTAGGGCCCTTGATGATAGAAAGTCCACCTGGAAGGGAATTATGATGGTAGCTTCTGCTAAATTGGGAGGCCTACAAATAGCCAGCACAGCTTGAAAGTGGGTCATGGTGGAGAGACAAAGGGTATGGATAAGGTGGCTGGAAGCTGCATATTATCGTAAAAGCATGAACATGACCTGACCTCTGCTTGGGAGGAATCACATCGGGACACAACAGCCACCACTTGGTGAACCTGTTTCCCCCAATCCTTTTTAAGTGATGCATATTGTCAGTTGGCTTGCATGTTTGTGAGTTCTTACTATGTGCTTTCCCAGCTCTGCACAGTAGCTGGTTCAGCTGAAATGTCGTTGCCTGGGTAGTGCTGTTTAGGTTTCTCAGGGCTTCTGTCCTTGAAGCTTCAATGTTATTAGGAGGCAATGCAGCACGTTAGTTCAGCAGACTTTGATGTTTCTCATAAAGAAAGACCACAGGCACAGTTCAGTGACAAAAGCACTTGGCCAGGTTTATTGCTGTCAAGACAAAGTCCTAGTGGCCTGGCTCCATGGTTACAGGTATGCTAACACATGAGTGCTCTGTGTCAAGGAACAGCTCAGTCAGTCACAGGACTCTTCACTGTCCCCTCAGCCGAACAAAGAATTAAGGCAAAGTATCCCTACATTTATAGATGAAAACAAACAACTAATATACACAATCTACATACCATCTCACATATTTTATGACATCTGTTTGTTACCTCCCCTTGTTCCTGATATCTTAGACCAGTGTTTCCCAAACTTGGGACACCGCTTGTTCAGGGAATGGCGGGCCAGGCCAGTTTGTTTACCTGCCGCGTCCGCAGGTTCGGCCGATCGCAGCTCCCACTGGCCGTGGTTCGCCTCTCCAGGCCAATGAGGGCTGCAGGAAGCAGTGGCCGGTACATACTTGGCCCGCACCGCTCCCTGTGGCCCCCATTGGCCTGCAGTGGCGAACCGCGGCCAGTGGGACCTGTGATCGGCCGAACCTGCAGACTTGGCAGGTAAACAAACTGGCCTGGCCCACCAGGGGCTTTCCCTGAACAAGCGGTGGACAAAGTTTGGGAAACACTGTCTTGGACAAAACATCCCCATTCATTGTTTGGTCAAACCATCTTATCTTATGCTCGATTGGGATGTATCTCTACTAGCTGGAATATATGTACATAAATATCTAGTGCCTAGTACACTGGCAACAGCTTTGCCAAGTTCATGTACCAGACAGTGAATTTGTAAGCATCTGCTTTAATACTTGGCCTGACTTTGTTTCACAGCCTCTGGTTCCGGCCTTAGATCTTTCACCAGGCCAGTGCTACCAGCTCTCTCTCTGTCTCTACTATAATACATTATTGATCATCATTTTGATGTTTGTTTCATGGATTCCATGCCTATATCTTTGATTGAATAAACTCCACACTGCATGGGTGCAGGAAGGGGTTAATTCTCCACATGGGTACAGGGTCTGATGCTAGCCCTGCTCCACAACACCTGTCAGAAGCATAAAGGCTGCAGGGGAAGGCCTTCCAACTGGTGCTGCAGCCCTGTGGCAGATAGGATTTAGAGGATGGACCGGGCAGACCTGACCTAAGTACTCTAGTAGCAGCAGATTATAAAGGAAGCTTGGATGAGGCTTTATGTTTTCTTATTGTCAATAAATTCAAACCCCAGAAACACTGCTCACAGGTGTGTGGCCTCATACAATATTTTTTGTATTTTGCTTAATGAATCTAGCTTATTTGTTTTCACTTAAAATTTCCTTTATTTCCTAAGAGTCTACTACAAACCAAGGAGGAACAAATGTACAACCTCAGGGGAGAGCCCAGTGTTTGTGCCTCCTTTGTAGCAGGCTGCATCTGAATACAAGATGGCAGATCCCTCTCCAATTAATGGTGATTATCTCTAATCAATGGTGCAGAGAACAAATAATCACAGATCCAAGCCACCTTGTGGCCTCATTTGCCAGGGTTCAGCTACTCTAGGCAGAGATCTATAATTGGATCTGCACAAACACAAAGCCTGCACATGTATCTGACACCAGGATTGAAGATGTAGCTTTGGACTGAACTGTAGAAGTAACATTATCTTTAGAAGATGTGACCTGAAAAAGTCACGGAATGTTCTCCTTATTACAGAGCTGTTATTCTGCAGCAGGGTCATTTGCTGGTTATTACAGAGCTGTAAAGATCAAAGAGGTTCAAATTCATTATAGTCAAATAAATATGGGGAAAAAAGTGTGAGTTCTTTTTTTTTCCTGTTGTTTTTCCAGTTCTTACTCAGAAGAACTGAGATGACAAAAATGATTTCGCTAATGAGTTCCATTCTGTAAATTATGCTGCATTGATTTAAATAGTCAGAATACTCAAAAACCCCAATCTAGGCACTGCATTTCTTCCAGTCTATTTACAAATAACACACACTGTATAAACCTGAAATGTATGTCTCCTGCATTGGAACTACCATTGCATAATGCTTTATTGGCATTAATAATGAAGAGCCTAATGCTCACCTCCATCGGTGCAGGCAGAAGGGAGCAGAAGTTGGGTGGACAATGAGACAGGGAATGCAGGCCATGAGAATCTTTTACTGTGTATTCCCCAACTTTCTCTACTCCATGAGATCAGGGATCTATGGGACAGAGTGGGGCCAGGAAGCAGCCAATCCCAATGTATATCCATGTGTTGGATATGTTGTTCCTGGCAGCATTAGCGCCAACTCCACACCAGTTGGGGAGGGGCCTATTGCCTCATACTTCCCCGTAGTGGTGATAGAGCATCGTAGCACCTATGTTTCCAGCAGGAGGAGGATTGCCTTTTCAGGATTAATGCCTTCTTTCCCTGCGGATTGGTAGCACCTGCAGGGTGAACAGTCCTACCTCCCTTGATCCACTGAACACTCCCTGAGCTAAGGAGAAAGCTGGAAACCCTTTTGAGGAACCTTGAAGGCCTACATTACAAAATGCTACTGTGTCTGAACAGAGTTGTCAAAAATCATCATAGCTGATGATGCCAAGTGAAGTTCAGTGGTCGACGTAGACCAGGACAACCAGTGGTCAGCTTCATGCCAGCTCATTGTGATTGAAAAACTAATTGTTCAAGTGTCCCTCCTTGAGAGCCATGCTCAGACACAGTAAATCATTGCCATTTAGACCAGGCCAATGAGTTTTCTGAGCTGTCAGTCCCCATTTACTATGGGAGGATATGATACAGATGTGTATTTGTGGCCATTTGTTTTGTAAATGGCAAAACTAGAGTTTATTTATGAAAGATATAATATAAAAAACCCACCATCTTAAAACAGAAAGGGAATTTTTCAAGATCTGCCTGTCCACACCTAAACCTTTAACCTGAGACCCAATTTAGAATTAGTAAATAATCACTGCTAGTTCATTTTCAATCTTTCCAGCAGATTAACTGCTTGTCTGAACACCTGAAACTGGAATGATGAGGGTCTGAAGAAACCCTGGAGCTCCCTGATTACCTCATCTGTTTTAGTCTGCTACAGCATAGTGAGAAGTTGACTCCTCTGATCACGATGTGATGCTTAGTCCATAGGTGTTGAAGCTCCATTTTCATGCTACATGGGACAGAAGAAGCCTGTTCCTCTTGCATTTTCCATTCAAAGTACAGTGTGGAGAAAAGATAGTGATGATTTAAATGATTAAAAATAAGGCACTTTTAACATCACTTTTTAATTACAGGCACCATCTAAACCACTGTGACAACTAGAGAAATATCTTGCAAAATGACAAAATATGGAAAATTCTTGCAAATTCTGAAATGTTGAATAGAAGTTTTACGTAATTTGGGCCTCAAGAGCACTATTTCACCACATCTGTCAACAAGGACAGGTTATGCATTCAGAAATTATTTAATTCCACTTAGAGCAAAATATGAATTTTCATGACATTACCGATTGGAGAAATGGTAGATTTTTGCCTGAAGAAATAAAAGAAACTTTTGCACTGTTTGTGCAATGTCTCCTGGAATGTTTTGTTTATTTCCAATGTGCTATTTCTCTGGCACAATGAATGTTTCCATATTTATAGCGGTTTTGCCATATTAATATCCACACATGATAAACATGGTTTCAGAGTAGCAGCTGTGTTAGTCTGTATCTGCAAAAAGAACACCTTCTTTGTATATATATATATCTTCTTACTATATGTTCCATTCTATGCATCCGATGAAGTGGCTGTAACCCATGAAAGCTTATGCTCTAATAAATTTGTTAGTCTCTAAGGTGCCACAAGTACTCCTGTTCTTTTTACATGCTAAACATGTTTGTTACAGGTGTAGTCTCTCTCGTATGATTTAGCTGCATAGTTTTCCCATTAGTGCAGTTGAAGTTTCAGAAATCACAGGATATTCTGATGCAGTTTCAATGTTTCTCAAAACAATCAAGATGATATTTTTCACTTAGATTATACTTCATGCAAGTGTCTGAAGGCACTTTAAAAAGTTTTAAAGATACAGTGTCAGGGAAGCTCTCTGAGAAACAACTAGGAAGGTTGGGTCTGAATTATGGAATTAACACAGGATGGGGAGACAGGAACTCCTGACTTAGACTCCCACTTATGAAAATGATTTACCCTGTAGACATGGGCAAGTCACTTGACTTGCTCGTGCTTTGGTTTCCACATCTGTAAAACTGGGATAGCAATATTGGCTAACCTTCCTCACAGGGCCATTGAGATTAAATAATGTTTGCAGAGCTGGAAATTGAAATGTGCTAAGTATTAAAACCATTATTAACAGTGGTAAATATTGATCAGATTGAAATAACTATAGCTCTAGAATCTAGCATGAAACTTAACCCTTACCCAGCCCTTTACGTCAGGGGGCTGCTTGCCTGGGTAGGAACTAAATGAGGACTTTGGCCCTGATTCAAATGAGATAGTTTGGTATGCACCTAACTATAACACACAAATAGTCTCATGAGCTTCAGAGAGACTACTCATAAACCTAAAGTTAGATGTGCTTGGGTACCTTGCTTTAGGGGCCTTTGGAAGTCCAACTTAATTTCAAGCCATTTTCTCTGTCTTGATAGGTTTCAGAGTCGCAGCCGTGTTAGTCTGTATTTGCAAAAAGAAAAGGAGTACTTGTGGCACCTCAGAGACTAACCAATTTATTTGAGCATAAGCTTTCATGAGCTACAGCATCCGATGAAGTGAGCTGTAGTTCACGAAATCTTATGCTCAAATAAATTTGTTAGTCTCTAAGGTGCCACAAGTACTCAAATAAATTTGTTAGTCTCTAATGTGCCACAAGTCCTCCTTTTCTTTCTGTCTTGATAGTCCTTCTCAGTCTTTTTAAAGCCCGTGTGAAGCCACCAGCTGTATTTAAGAACACCAGATTTATTGTTTAAAACAAATTTTCTGTTGTTTTTCAATTCACAGAGGGACTGATTCTGCTCTCTTCACTCACACTGAACAGTAAATTACCCTTCCAGTAGTCCCCTTAAAATCACCTCACAAACCCACCTAACATACAAATGAAGTTATATTTGCAATTAGAGCTATTAAGGCTTATATTGCTGTGCAATAACTCATGCTCAGGTGTTATGACTAACACAGCGTATCTGTGTGAATAATTGTCCAATATTTCAAACCCTGGTGTATCTTATTAGTGAATTAAAATATCATTCATGCAGTAAATTATTCCTTGCAAATCTTGGTATTTTGTCAACATTTTTATTTGTTTTAAATTATGTAGTAGTAAAAAGAAACAAATATGGCAAACTGGTGTTCTTCCTGAAGGTATATGTAACCTGCCTTTGGGATATATAGAAGTTACACACCAAAGAGAAAATAGCATTTCCATTTTTACTTTACATTTATTTTAGTGTTCCACTCCCTTAGTTCCATTTAAGTCAATTCATTCACTGCAGGTGCCACAGATAAAGCACTTCCATGCCAGAATTCAGCATTACTATTCTTCACCCGATGGCACCGATTGCCACTATACATCAATTAGGTTTATTCATCAGCAGCAGTCAAAATCCTGTGGTGTACAAACATCATTTTGAGGACCACCAGTAGTGCAATGATAGACATAGAGATACATTATGCCAATGAGGATGTAAAGCTGTTGATCTGAGCATAATGCACACCTAGGGATGAAATTCTGGCCCAACTGGCTTCCTTGTGAGTTTTTCCATTGACTTCACCCCGAATTTTTTCTAAGGATCAGAGTCTGACTTCAGATGTGGATTTGTGGCTATAGATTTTAATGGGAGTTTCACTTGTTCTCCTCCTCCAGTTGGCTAGTGTTTTTCCCTTTATATCTTTTTCACACCTTTCAGTTGATGCTTTCTACTCTGCGGTCCATTCTGTTTGGCTGGAACATTCTCACACTTCAGATCCACCCATCTCTCTTGTCCTTAAAACCAAATTTTTCCAATAAACTTCTCGTCTCCTCTCTCTCCTCACTAAAATGTTATCCTAATACTTGTGTTTTTTTTTGTCTATCTCAGGCCCTGATCCTGCAATGAACTTTGGACAGGAGAACATAGCCCTCATATAGAGGAATTTGGGACCCAGCATGGGCACTAGGATCCACCCAAAAGGATCTAGTTGTAGGACTGATACCTATAGGGACTTCTAAAGACAAGAAAGTCAATGGAAAGACTCCCATTGACTTCACTGGGCTGCACCATGTGTTTTTAAATCACCATGTAATTTTATGATTCTGTATAAAGGTTTTGTATTAATGGCAATATTCAAGGAAAGAATTTTGCCTTACAATTTCATATTTTCCACATACACCAGATGTTTTAGTTGAAGGGAGTTGGAGACAGATGAAGTATATTTGAATAATTTTTATCCCAGCTTACTCTACCCCTGGCATTAGTTGCACTCACCTCACAGGTTTTGGGGAACCTTGGGTATGAAAGACTGTATATAAAACCAAATTCTCCTAGTGTTTCAGTGAAATTAAGCATTTTCCATACACTGTTTTATGTAGTCCATGTAAATTATTTGCCATACTTTCCATCTTATTCTGTATCCCCCGTGATATAGGGCAACTTCGGCAGAAATAAATATCCTGCACTGGCGTGAATTAATCTATGGCAAAGTGTAATTGCATGGAAACTGTGTGAAGTTCTCTGTCTGTCAAACAGCTATTTGAATTAGAGGTAAAATTTATCCCCTGGGAGGTAAACAGTGTTGAAGAATGTTTTTAACGTGTCATTGGAGTTAAGGCTTGTGCAGAGACAACCAAAGACAGTTCAGGGCCACAACGTGGCTTCATGTAACAGGTTTCTGTCGTGGGAAGAGTGAGTAAGGAGTGCAGCCTGCTAGGGGGCTGCCCAGAATAGCTCCAGCGGCACAAAGAGCCATGAAGGCAACAGATTTGGGCAGCTGGAAATTCCCGCTGTGAAAGGGGATTCCCCATAGTTGCTCATTGCGACCCTTTCTTACAACCTCAGGCCCAGAGGCAATGGCCTGTGGAAAGGCAATGACTGCAGAGTTTATGCTCTGGCTAATCCTGGCTGCTGGATGCCCTCTCTGGGGCCATGGACAGCCAGAGTAGGTCTGAGGCTAATCTCACTTATGCTGGGGGCCAAACTGGCAACACTGCCAACCCCAGAATGAAGGAGCCGCAAAGAAAGCATAATTACATTTACATCTCGGGTCCTGAAGTAAATGCAGTGCAACCAGACCTGGAAATCAGACTTGACTACTTTAAACGTCAAGCTACACTTGATTATTCTGCATGACTGTAAGTCAGGAGTAATTCCACTCAAGTCAATAGTTACACCAGCGTAAATCCAGTGTGAGATCAGAATCAACCAGTTGTCTTTCTATTTCAGTTAGTCAGAGCTTTCCTTTCCTGACCAATCTAGCCTTTCTCCAGACAGTGCCATTACAAATTAGAAATTTACCATTCACCATAGCTAACATAATATTTATGGTATTCTCGTTCTAAATACAGGCTTTGCTGCAAATTCTGGAACAGGTAAAAACTGGGGTATGTTAAACAAAGTTTATGACACACATTCATAGGTACAGGAAGTAGGGCAGTGGCAGGTTTTGCACCCAGCATCCCGCTGCTGGTCCTGCGCCCCTGCTGCCCAAGGTCCCAGCTGCTGTCTCCACGTCCCTGCCACCCGGCCGCCAGCCCCACTGCTGCCCAGGGGGATCCGCTGACGGCCCCGGGTCCCACTTGGCCCTGGATCCTGCTCAGCTGCTGGCCCTGCACCCAAAGGCTCCGCTGCCAGCCTGGGGTCCCACCCGGCAGCCGGCCCTGCCGCCGGGGGCTCTGCTGCTGGCCCCGCATATGGATCCCGGCTGCCGGCCCCACACCCAGGGGCTCCACGCCAGCCCCAGGATCCTGGCCACTGGCCCACATCCTGGGGCTCTGCATCCACCCCTAGCTGTGGCCCCAGCCTCCGCCACCTTACTCCTGTTCGGCGCGGCCCCCAGCCTCCCCACCAGCCACAGCCCTGCTCGTGGTCCCAGCTCTGAGGAGCGGTGAGGGGCGCGGACATGGATAAGAGAGGTGCAGCTCAGCACCCCCACTCCAAAAACGGTTCCAGCGCCACTGCAAACATTATGCTTATTCTTATCTGTTATGAAAACAGAATACTCCATTTCCAAGACTGCAGCCATATGATGCTCACTTCTTGGGAACTTTAACTTGTTGCCAATGAGTTGCACAGCAAGAAAATAAAACTACTGCTATCTGCTAACCAGCGTATTTTCGAAGCGCCTTCAAAAGTGCACTATCCTAACAGGAATGTTTACACTCAGCAGTAATGACTGTTTGACAGCTGTTGCTGTTGGACTTTTATTTAATTTATTTATTTATTTAATATTTAAGTCCTATGATTTCTTTCTTTCATCCCATCTGTACAATGTACAAAAAAATCTAAATGTTTGAGTAGAACCCAGGAATCAATCATACTTTCAATTTTTAGTCCATTGCTGTCATTTAATCATCTGCCCTCTCTTTTAAAAAAGAGACTTTTTTCCTAATTTCTTGCCTCTCATTTTCTGCAAAGAAAGATATGACTTGCTTCTTACAACATTTTGTTTTTCAGGGAGATGAACATAAAGGTCTTTCTGTCATGTTCTAGTAATAATCAGAGTCTATAGACATATCAACTCCAGGGGTCAGACATATCAACTCCAGGGGTCGCACTTTGCTTCTACTTCATTACATGGTATTTCACTTACATTTATGGGTTCAACTATCTAGCAGAATGAAGTGCTTTTTGTTAATATTCAGATACTACCTTGCTTTAGCCTGAAAAAGAAAACTGTGAGGAGAGCTACGTTTGTAACATTACTGTTATTTATCTTAAATATTTCTTAAGTGAGTTTTATCATTCTCAATCAACATTGAATATTAAAAGGTTCAAAGAATTCAAGCAGCAGGTTTGAACTAATTCCTATGGGTGAAATCTTGGCCTCATTTAAATCAATGGGATTTTTGCCATTGCGTTGACTTCACTTTACTATATTTCTGAAAGTGTTCGGGGTTGGATAGATTGGGCAAGATTCTTAGCTGCAAGGTACCATGGGACAGAAAGGTGCCAGATCTGGCTAGCTGAGAGATCCCTGGTGTGAGAGAGCTCTCATATGGCACTGTCGTCTGCACCACCCTCTACCTTTCCTACTCAGCCCCACTGATGAGGCCTATCAGGATGGGGATAGGTGTGACTGGAAAGTGCCATGCTCTGGATATTCCCAGCTGGTATATAGTTCCTTAGGGACCATAGCCAGTTAGTATAAGTCAGAGAAGCCTCCAAGTTGTTTTAACCAATATTAGTGCAGATTCACCCTGAGAATCAGGGAGTTGTAATCGGCTCCTTGCCAGTCCCCTTCTCTACTGTGTCAAGCTAAAGCTGGAAACATTGGAGAAACAGACCCATTATCAAATAATGCCCTGTGCTTGATTATAATGACACATACTATACTTAAAATCCATGGGCTTATCTGATCATCAGTCTTCCTCAGTTATTACAGTGCTCTGAGATATAAGAGTAACAGTGCATTTGTTCCTTCCATATGACAAGCCCAATTATTAAATCATTTCTTCCCAAGTACAATTCTTGTCAAACTTAAATTTAAATGAGATCAAATATTGCAGGAAGAAATAGAAGACGGTCAATGAAAGAGAATGATTGTTTCTTATCAGCCTGCTAGGAAAACCAGATGAAAGTTCTGGCGGTTTCAAATTCAAATTTTACTGGACCCCATCCAGGCTTTTTCAGACAAGGATTGTTGAATTGCAATAAGTAATGGAGTTGAACTCTAGAGAGGTGCTGAGATGTAATCAACATTTTATAATCTCATAATAAATTTACGAACTTTTGTGAACAAACAGTTGAGGCTATATGACTGGGAGAGGACTAAGATAACATTTTCAAACGTGGGTTACCTAAAGTTAGGCACCTGTAAAAATCCCCTGATTTTCAGAGATGCTAAGCATCCAGTGGCTCTTAGTTAACTCAACTTGAGTTGTGGGTGTTTTGAAAATCAGGTGCCTAAATGTGAATCTAGATGACTCATTTTAGGCACCTGCTTTAATAATTTGTGGTGAGCTTTTATGCAGTTCCTGTAAGAGGCACAGCAGAAGAGTTTAAAAAGGCCCAAGAGGAGATAGGTAAGTCAATTTTGGGCTGCTGTAGGGATGTAATTGAGACAGCCCTTGGGAACTGCTTATGGGTGGACTACGTCACCTGGGATGCACCAGGGTCTCCCCTCTGATTGAATTGCTGCAGGGTGTTATGGAAGTCCTATGACTGTGGTGCATCATTGAATATATAGTCTGGCTGGGGTGCCTGGCCTGTATATGAGAATGGGGATACCTGAAGTACAATTCCCATAAGGCACTGTGGAAGCTCAGGCAGATGCAGTTCAAATCTGACCCAAAATGAAACATGATTCAGTTAATCAAGCCAAACCAAAACGTCAATATTTCTGAACAGAAAAAGTTTGGAACTTTCCATGGCTGACAACTCTGTTCTTCAGACACAATGGGATGTCCTATCATCAGGATAAAGCTCATCTGTGCAGCAGACTGCTTTCTCAGAGACTTTGGAATGAACTGTCACAGGAACTAAGGACTCCAAATCTTGCCACCTTCAAAGTGCAAGGTCCACTTTCACTTTCCCTCATCAAACATAAACACAGAGCAATGTGTACATTAAAAAACAAAACGCATCAACCCCCCACCCAATCCTACCAAAAGAAAATACTGTACTGCACACACAATTATCCTTCTGTGGAGAATATGAGAGAAAGAATGAACCACATGTGACAGATGCTAGTCCCAATGCTTAATGCGCTACTGGACAGGGCTCAGACACCATGGTATGAGAGTAGTATACGAACTTTGGTGGAATATAATAGATCTTTCAAGGCAGGAGGGACATGGATCGAGGTTACCAGACAAAATTTCCTCAGTTTGAGTCACAGGCAGCAGAAATGACTGAAATTCAGCTAAAGGATATGTTGACCTGAGCCTTAGTTGATGTAAATTGGCATGATTACATTGGAGTAAATAGATCTATGCTGATCTACTTCACCACATTTTGTTCCCCCCAGACATTCCAACGTGACCAAAATTCAATTGATTGAATCTGTGAAGGAAATACAAAATTCTTCACAGTGTGACAAATCTTACCACTTGTCTCCTTACCATCCTGGCTTGCCATTCATCTAAGTTTTGGACAATCTTACTGTGGTAACATTTGTCTTTTGATATTTTTGTTGTTACTTTTTCCTCACCAAACTTATGAGAGAATGGAAAGTGAGATATTTTAATCAACCCCACTGTCTGATCAAACGTGATGATAGACTCCAGAGTAGAGAGGGGGCATCTACATTTTGTGAATGGAGCTACAGAGTGTGTCCGTGTGGATTTAGTAGCTGCACTTTTTGAGGATTTCAGCTCTGACGTTCTGTCCCAAAGGACAGTATAATTCAGCTTGAATGTGCATGTTTGACTATACTTCACACTGCTTCCCACGGAACATAATTTGCAGTTGTATTTTTCTTTTTTTCTGTGTTACAGGTGACAACATACAGTATCAGTCCTAAGATGAGAGAGATCTGTAGGAAGGATGTGGAGATGAGGATTTTTTCCTATTTATTTTTAATGAGCTGTATATGAATAATGCAGTTTGGAATTTAAGATCAGAAAGAGACTTCTTACATTTACATAGAAGGTTTGTAATCCTGCCATAAAGTAATGTATATATATACATTATATATATACGTTGATCATTTTGAAACATTTTGTTCTGTTAATCCAGAGGTACATTCTTTATCATCCTTTTCTCTTTAAATTAGGACAAAGAGCTAAAAATCTTATTTTTACTGTGAAATTCTGGGATTTGGCTTTAAACAGTACAAAAAACCTACCAGGTGAAAGGAAATCCAAATGATACATCCTCAGTTACTCTGAAATATTTTAGAGTCTAAACTACAAATAGGGGAACTTAGGGCTTGATTCTTACCAGGTATAAATGTGTGTAGTGCTACTGAAGTGAAAGGAACTGTGCTCATTTACAGCAGCTGAGAATCTTGTTCTTACCTCTCCCTCTGAACAATGACTATTTTTCATTTTATGTTCCTAATGGTGGCTACTATTTTAATTTGGAGAAAGGGATATGAATAAATCATCATGATAGAAGCATGTCTGCGATCTTATACTTTTAAAAAATGAGACAGTCGTGTATTTTTTTGTTTCTCAAGATAACAGAATTAAAAGGATGTTAATATTATTTATTCCAAGAGAGAGGACCAAAACCAAAACTACAGTTCCAAACATTGTTGTCGTAAGCGAAATTCAGCTCCAGATTTTAACTGTACAGCTGTTCCCCAGCTATATAACAGGCCAAATAAAAACCCAGGATCTGAATACCTTTGAACATCGGGGAAGTTCAGGTGAGAAATCCTGGCCTCATTGAAGTCAAAGGAAAAACCCTCATTGACTTCAGTGTGATCAGGATTTCACTCCAGGTCTTGATCCCATTTTTGCAACTTGGGTCCATCTCTATTTGTGATATAGTCCAGCAAAAGCATGGAAACTCATTTAATCCAGTACTTGATGCAAATCATCTGACACTTAAAAGCTCCATCTCCAGTTCTGCAGAGCTCCAGTTCAATAACAGGATTGTTATGTATTGAAATTAAAGGGCACATTTTCAAGTCAGATTTTGCTTAGCTGAAGCAGCACACGTGCAAAATTGTTCGCTCACATACTTATGCCTCCACTTTTCAAACTCAAAACCACAAAAGCATGATATAAACATGGCCCTTACTTGCATTTGTCTTTAAATGGTGTTCATAAAGGAGGTTGAATTTCCACCAGTAAAAGTGAATAGCCTTTCTGGGTACAAATTCAAACTCTTGGATGTCCACAGGTGATACATTAGTTAATGTAAGTGTAACCCACACACCTTCTGGGTGTGGTGTTCTGTCCCATTTTGTGGCACGAAGGCCACTTAGAGAGAGAGAGAGATTGAGTCTACTCTATAGACTTAGCTAACAGCCAGTTGACTTTTAGCTCATGTGGCAGAAGTTCATGCACTAAGCTCCAGAGGTCCCAGATTCGATCCCGCCCGCCGATGACCTGGGTCTGTCAATGTTACATAAGGACGCAGGTGGTTAGTTTTCTTCAGGAGCCGTGGGTTTGTGCACCTGACAATGATAGGCATAATTATGTGCACATGCAAAAGCAAGGCCAGCCTTTTAAAACAATAGGTCTAATTGTCCCGCAAAATTATCTGTTGTTATAATCGTTGTCTAGTGATGTTTTCCTTTGGATCAGGGCTAGGGGGAGGATTATAAACATAGACATTATCATTTCTGTTCTTATTTTTCCCTAGATTGAAGAGTACAATCAGATGGGCTAGAAAATAGCTTCTAATATTTATGATCTTTTTAAAAATCATTACCAAAAAATCTGATTTTAGAAAGCGTGTAATTCTCAACGCATTGAGACTGTAAATTGTCTGTTACCAATGGGACTTCTATGTCAGTGGTAGGTCATTTCATTTTGTCTCTTTTGTTCATGGTTCCTGTCTCTGGTATCTTTTGTCTCCATAGGCTTTTTTTTGAATCTACAAATTAAGATTTTTTTTTTTTTGCTTTTATTGCAGGGATAATTTAGAACTTTAATTAAGCTAACTGCTTATATATGTAAATAATGGCAATTTCTCCCTACCTCCTCAGCCATATCTAAAATAATTAATGGGCTTTGTTGCCTAGATCTATATACATCTGTCATGCTAGTATGTACTATTGCAGCGGTTCTCAACCAGAGCCCATTCAGGGGGGCCACGGAGCCCTATGGCTGAAACCTGGTGCCCCAAGCCCCAGCGCACAGCCAAGAGAGGTGCGCAGGATT
The DNA here is from genome assembly GCF_015237465.2 of Chelonia mydas. Lineage (NCBI taxonomy): Eukaryota > Metazoa > Chordata > Testudines > Cheloniidae > Chelonia > Chelonia mydas. Next base: position 16,939,383 of record NC_057853.1, on the reverse strand, counting down.
GAAGCTAGCACCCCCCACCCCATCCCAAGCCGGGAGTGGTGCAGGGCTGAAGCTGGTGTGTCCCCCCACCCCCAACTGGAAGCAGCGCAGAGCTGAAGCAGGTGCCCTCCCCCAACTGGGACTGGTGTGGGCTGAAGCAAGCGTCCCCCCCAAGCTGGGAGTGGCACGGGGCTGAAGATGGCAAATCTCCCCCAGCAAGCCAGGAGCAGCGAAGGGCTGAAGCCAGGACCCCCAGTGCCACCCCCCCCCCCCGCTGAACCTGGGAGCCCCCCCCTCACCTGTACACAGCCCCTAACTATGTCCTCCCTGCCCCTGAGCTACTCCCCGGCCTGCACACGGCTCCTAACTATCCCCTCCCTACACCCTGAATGATTTTCAAACATTTTGAGCGGAGTCCCCCCATCGAGTTATATTTTGTTTTGCATCCCCCCACAGTCCAGACAGGCTGAGTGAGTCGGGGGAGGAGGTGGCGCTCCCTCCCTTAACCCATGCTGAAGAGGAAGGCAAAAAAAACCCAAAGTCTCTGCCAATGTGACCAGGGGGAAAATTCCTTCCTGATCACTAACATGGCAATCAGTTAGACCCTGAGCACGTAGGCAAGACTCACCAGGCAGATACCTGGGAAATAATTCTCTTTAGTAACTCAGAGCGCTCCCCATCTAGTGTCCCATCACTGTATAAATGTGAAGAAAATCTGACTTTGATAGCAAAGCAGAACTATCTGCATAATTACTTGGTGGATTGAAGGGTAATATGAATACAAGCAGAAATCTATTCTTGCAGACATTTTTTTATCCATGATTGGGGGAATGAAAGGCTAAACTCCCATCTTCCTTTCTCCCCAGCTGAGTTGTCTTGTGTATTCCTCAGCTGTTGCCAAGGATCTAGGCCTTTACCTACAATGTAAAACCCTGGTCCTGCAAACAGATGTACTAGAGCATTCTGCACAGAGTCTCATTTATTTTATCAGGATTCTGGCAGGCTTACCATTGACTTCAATGGGGCCGGTATTTCACCTTGTGCATGGGCACAGGGACCTCCACTAGTACATCTGTTTGCAGTCCCAAGGTCTGTACTCTGCTTTTTATGCAATTCTTGCATTCATTTGACTTATTACAGATGCAGCATGAATGTGTACTGTTGTCTTGATTTTTTTTCAAATGTTAACATTTCAGATGATGATTTAGCATCATATTCCCTATGTCTAAAAATGTCTGAAAACACAAGCTACTTAAAATACACATTTAAATATTCATTGCTTTAAATCAAATGCTGGAAACTTGCTGAATTAGCAAAATAATTCACTACTGAATTTAAAACAATGATCAGTTTAGGATTCAAGAGCATCTTTCCTCTGCCTTCATGCTCCTAGAAAGAATAATAATGGACAAGATAAATGTTTAAGTTTTTGGGTTAATTTGAAACTCTAAGTGAGAATGATGAAGTATGACCATGAACCCAAGCAGATCAAAACCAAAATTGACCCCATCCGGATTCAAGCATACTTACTCATCCTACTCCTTGCTTTTGAAACCCATGGGACTTCTTCGGTAACAGAATCTGGTCCAACATCTTTGTGTAAACTAGTGCTGTAAACTAGTTTGCTCTGCATGATTTTTTTGTCCTCTAAATGGCATATTGACAACAGTAGCTTGTTACATATAAATAAAGGAGTTCTCCTTACGATCAGTGCTAGGGAGTTGTATTTGGGGTGCATGATACAAAGCCCACTAAAGTCAATGGCAGTCTCACTACTGATATGAACAGGCTTTGGATCAAGCCCTTTGTGTTGAAGGTGTGATCCCTGCTTACAGCCATTAGTGTGTGAACAGTGTTACATTCATATGAACCCCTATGTAGTGAAACCACTGAGTTTCTCATACTTCTAACAGACCCTTGCCAAACACCAGTCCTGATTCTGCTCCCACTGGATCACATCAAGAAGAATTTTACTGCAGATCTTAGCCAAAGCAGGACTGAGCCAACTGCCATTTGCAATGTTAGACTATTTAGCCGCTATTTTGATTAATCCTAAAATATGAACAAAAACTAAAATGTTAAGGCTGAGATTTTCAGAGATGCCTAAGGGATCTGGATGGCCGATTTCTCTAAAAATGAACAGGGATTAAGTGTCCAAATCCCCTAAATGACTTTGAAAAATCTCAGGGAATAACCACTACAACATATTGTCTTAATTAAACATGCTATTAAATGTATAAATCGCCTATCCCAGGGTCCAGTTCTCCTAATTAAAGTAGGATGTCTTATGTAAGTAAATATTACTTACTTGCAAAAAGGTTGCCTACATTCACTTTGTTCATGCACATTCGCTCTGTTCCGCTCCACCATCCCACTTCCCCTTTCCCCACTATCTGAAAAGATACTAGCAAGGAAAGCAGCTCACTTTCATGTACAGTGAAACATTAAAATTATTTTAAAAATGATAAATGAAGTAGGACAGATACAAATTAGGGAGGATTATTTGTATCCTCCTTAGCAAAGCAAAGTAATAGCCTAGAAATCATTATGTGGGAGAGAAATGGATACACAGTAAATACTTGCAACTTCTCAGTGGCTCGACAGCTATTTCTGCTGCTGCCTTTAAGTTATTAGTTTCAGCCTTTCTGCACCCTCTCTTCCTAATGGGCATAGTATGAACACACACAAAAATTATTATTGCTCTTTTATGAGTGAGCCAAACTCTCTGCAAAGAATAAGCAGTTTTCCGTCCGTGGTTCTTGCTGTTTATGACATTCAATACCAGTTACTAGAGCTTTGGATGATTTTGGATGACTTGATACATTATTTCATTGGATTAGCTATTTCATGTGCCATCTGTCTTTATTCATGTACTGAGCAGCAATACCAGACCCTCTTGCATTGCTGTTACATTCTGGTGTAGCCAATTTTGCTCATTATACTAATGCTTCGGACATGTCGGGTGCATGTGTTTCTCTGTCTGTTTAATGGCAGGAGTGCTAACAAGATGGATAAACATGTCCTGTAGAAATAATGTAGCTGAAGCAGGTACATTCATCAGCAGCAATATTATTGCTATTTATAATTCATATCGCACCAACAATGTGCTAGACACTTTGCCGACAAGTCTGTAAACAAGGCCCCAGATCTGAAGAGCTTGCAATCTAAATCTAACAGTTTGCAAGCTCTTTACAGCTTTATGAATATTGCAGATTATAAAGAAAGATGTAGGAAGTATAATGAAGTTCGGAGTCACACTGCATGTTGCAATGTTAATTTCAGAAAAAAATCAGCATTGCAGAATTATTTCTTTTTGAAATGTTTGTTAGTTTACTTCCACCCTCCCTATAGTTGAAACAGAGTCCTTTTAAATTAATGTTATAGATATGTGCAGAAATGTGGCATAGGATGGGTCAAGATTCAGCCATTGGTATGAGTTTGGGAGGTATTGCCCCTTTATTTATCCCCTTAACCCTTTTGTTAAATGTACCTAAAAGTCTGTTGCCTGCCCCATTGACTTGGTAGCAAAGAGAACGTGCACAATCAGACTCTGTTAAAGCTAATGTGAATCTATCATTGGGGCTATTACAGTTCAGTACAATTCAGCACCGTCTCTTTGAGTTAATGCTAAACGAGAGCCCCAGGGGCCGCTAGAGGTATCATCTTTTGGGAAAGATGTAAAAACAAAGTCCTGACTACATCTTCTAATTAAAAGTCACACAGCATAAGACGAAGTATGTTAATCCCAGTATCCTGACCAAATTCCAGCTGCCTAATTACACTTTGCCTGCTTGAATTTTTCCTGCCATTTATTTAGAAGGTATTAGTATTCCCCTCTTGTCCCAGACTGCTGTGTATTTTCGCTGTGTGTGGATATATGCTCTTAACCAACTGCTGTGTTCCATCTGAAGTAGCTGCATGTCTGTGATGGGGGAAGAGACCTCTAGATATTTTCTAGACATTGCCAATTTTCTTAGCGATGCTTAATACCCTACATTGTTAATTTTTACTGTGAGATACCTCCCAATCACAATGAAGTGTTTTGAACTTTGCTAATTAATGTTAATCACATTGAGATCCAAAAATGAAAGGCACTAGTGGTGGGAAAGCATTATTCTTACTGGGCTAAATATAGGGACCCAGCACCAGTTATTGGGCCATGTGCTGGATACTTCCTTGGGAGGGTTGGATGAGGGTGGAGTTCTGGGAAAGAATGCTTTCCACCAGCTTGGCTGAAGTAGCCACCCTGGCCTCAAAACACTCTCATTTCAGGGGCGCTAAGCCCAAAAGATCAGTGCAGATACTGTTGTCCCAACCCCACCCCTATTCTGTACTTCTCCCCCTCCGCCCATGTACTGCTAGAAAGGGAATCCCTTACACAACTGGACTCTGTGCTGTGCAGCAGATGGGCCCCCTGCCCCCTTTCATGGTTACTCAAGTGGAAACCTCTCTGCACAGTTAAAGTGCATTGGTTCAGATACTAGAGATACGTATTCTAACCCCTGAAATCTGGAATCTCCTTATTTCTTTGTAAATCCTCCAAATGGCATCAAACATTTTTGACAAAACAGCTAAGAATTGTCTGCAGTTTTAGTCATTTATAGTCAGTTTAATTATAATAGAAGAGTCTCTATTATTTTATAGGTAGGTGATTAATCTGTGACAAAGATTAAAGATTGCATCTCAGCAGGTAGTCCTATTTTATGTTCTGTCATTTCACTGATTACAAATGCATACAAATTATATAAACAGAAGAAGTGATTTTACTTTATGCTAATTTTGACTTGGCCACCTGTGCATTACCCAGTGTTGGATTATGACAGGTTATGGGAAGTAGACTTCTGTCATTTTTACAGTCCCCTCCAACTTTACTTGTACTTTGTTATGCAAATACATGCGTGTTCTACATACTAATTAATTATATAGAGAAAGGCCTAAACAAAAACCCGGGATACCTGTATGGATCTGCGTTCACTGCTTCAGTCTAACTCTATGAAACTCTAAAACTCAAACTTTGGGGAAGTTTGGATTTCAGTGTGGTCTTCAAACTCCCAGTGTAGAGAGTTTACTCCTTTAAGGAAACAGGAAGTTCAGACCTGGATTTCAGATCTTTCTAATCCATCTCTACTAATATAATATACACTGTTGGGATGTAGGGAGAATGTAGTCTAGTGACTGAAGCCCACAGAGTCAGGACTTTTTGATTCTGTTTCTGGCTCTGTCAGGGATTCGTTGACCTTGACTACACTAGGATTCATCAGCCCTATAATTCCCAGTGAGCATATTTACACTAATGGTAACAAGAAAAGGAGTACTTGTGGCACCTTAGAGACTAACCGGTTTATTTGAGCATGAGCTTTCGTGAGCTACAGCTCACTTCATCGGATGCATAGCATATCGTGGAAACTGCAGAAGACATTATATACACACAGAGACCATGAAACAAAACTTCCTCCCACCCCACTCCCCCGCTGGCAACAGCTTATCTAAAGTGATCATCAAGTAGAGCCATTTCCAGCACAAATCCAGGTTTTCTCACCCTTCCCCCCCCCCCCCCCCCCCCACACACAGGGTGAGAAAACCTGGATTTGTGCTGGAAATGGCTCTACTTGATGATCACTTTAGATAAGCTGTTGCCAGCGGGGGAGTGGGGTGGGAGGAAGTTTTGTTTCATGGTCTCTGTGTGTATATAATGTCTTCTGCAGTTTCCAAGATATGCTATGCATCCGATGAAGTGAGCTGTAGCTCACGAAAGCTCATGCTCAAATAAACTGGTTAGTCTCTAAGGTGCCACAAGTACTCCTTTTCTTTTTACGAATACAGACTAACACGGCTGTTACTCTGAAACTAATGGTAACAGCTCTGGAAACTGTAGACTGGACAAGACCCAGGCATCTGTGTGCTGTGTTGTTTAAACCTGCTCAAAACAGGATTAGATGACCCTGCATTAAAAAGATCAGATCTGCTTCTGACCTATTGAAGTCAATGGGAGTTTTGATGATGAGTTCAGTAGGGCCAGAATTTCACTCCTAGTATACAAAAGGTCATATGAGACCTTGGTAGGCGTGGCCAAGGCCAGGGGTTGACACCATAATGATACGTCAGGTACAAAGATGTTGTGATTGTTGATATTTGTTAATTAATTGTGATATTGTAAATCAAGATTGGATATCTTTTAAAAGACATGGTCTAGTTCAACTACAGGTCACTGAGTGTGATGCAGGATCCACACAGTAGAATGTTATAGACTCTGTTATGCAGGAGGTCAGCCTAGAGGATCACAATGGTATTGTCTTGCCTTACAAGCTATTAATTGATGTTTGTAAAGCATCTTGAGATCCTTCTATGAAGGGTCTAGTACCAGACTCAGATAAAAGGTGCAATATAATTGAAAAATATTTTTTATTCTTCTGTGTTGAACCATTTAATCTTTGCAGTCATTCAATTCATGTAAATGTTAATTGTCCCTAAATTCCAGCTAATATAGACAAATTGCTAAAAGACTCTATAACTTTGGATTTTTTTATATTAATACTAACATCCATATGCTTGTCCTCTACTGTATACTCATCCAAATGTCTGAACTGACTTTAAATGCCATTCAGATATTTTCTGTATCATCTCACATAATCCAGTGTGTTCTGTAAGCATATAGCTTTTGTATGTAGTTCGTGGTTTATGACCAAAAAACCACAACCCCTTGAAAACCTTTTTTGTATTTATAGCATAGGACAGTTCAATCATTTGCTGGGTATTAATGAAATAAATGAAAATGCCACATGCCTGTCTGTTAAAATATTACTGTTATCCTTTGCTTGTATTTAACTGGATGTGTTTCCCCTACCATGTTTACTATCTTGTTTTAAGCTTACAATTTGGCAAATGTAAAAAGGAATATTTAATTTATGTGATCTACATACTATTATTATTTTGCATTTATATTTTTATTCCCCAAAGCAGTTTTACTCTTCTGTACTTTAAAATTATTTCATTGCTTTGGAGGTCTTCTAGCTGGTTTTATTTTAGTAAATTTTAATTGACTCTTCCTTCTCTTTAAGATATATCCTCAGGAGCCTTAGACTTTTGTATTTTATGCATAATAAAATGAACTGCTTAGAATAATATCAAGGGTTAGGAGAAACTAAATGTAGTATCTTGATATCCAAGAGAAAGTGCTTTAATGAGGGCAAGATACTTAGGTCCTCCATTCTGTCAATAGTCTTTTTTCAGATAATGTTTCCTTTTAGAAACACATTTTAGCACTGATTTTTGGAAAGGTTTTAAACCCAACCTCCAGGTTTGCACATATTATTTTGCACCCCTAAAACCTGTGCTGTGAATTAAATGCCCACAATTCTAATCACAATTCATGACTAACTTCCAGATTGTAACAATAAATCATGTCACTGGACTACACTTAGGTAACTTTTTTTTAAAAAAATAGCAGGTGAAGATTTCTGAATTCAGTAATTACTGTTTGTCAAAAGGTAGCTTCCTAAACCTTAGTTAAGACTCACAATATAAGGGAGGAAACTTCTAGAGCTCACTGAAAAATAGAATTTCCATTCCACAGAAAATTCCAGTATTTTGACATTTGCTTTTGTCACAATTTAGGGTGAAAAGTCAAAATATCCAAACTTTTGTGCAACAAAAAATTCCAACCCATGCCCCTTTCGTCCCCCCCAAATAGACTCAGAAATATTTAAATGTTTCTTTTTGACATTTCAGATGGAAACTAAACCTTTTTAAATTCCCAAATCAAAATGTTTCATCTCAGTTTGTCTGCTCTCATGACACACTGCATAAACTCAACCACAGTAAGAGACTACTATGCATCATGGGAGTTTTAATTCATGTATGGGAGTGGGCCATATGGGCACAATTGGAACTCAGAACTACAATTCACAAGACAGACACAGAAATTAAATTCAACCCAGTCTGTAATGAAATGTTTCATTTCAGTTCAACAAACTAAACCAAAATGTTTTATTTTGATTTTCCTGACAGAAAATTCCTCTAAAAATCCATCTTTTCCTGTGGAAGATGTTGATGTTTTCTGATAGAAAATATTTTGTTTATGTCTGTTCTACCTGCCCTAGTAAATATTAGAAAAGAACAGTTAAAGAACTTCCAGGTCCTGACTCTCATTCCATGGAGTTCACCCCAGAGAGCAATCCCTCAAAATGTATGCATATGATTCTATTTGTTCTACTTTGTGAGTTATAGTTGTTTTATATTCTAACAATTTGTAGGCTCCGCGTTATCTCTTAGGAGCTGATATATTTCTTGTTCTTCTATAATAATAAATCTCCCAAATTTATAGGTTCATTTCCTCGCCCAACATATTGTATACAGTTCAATAGAGGATTTGCTGCCTAATATGAATGTTTCTCTTTGAGCTTATTTCTTTGGATTGAATTTTTCTGCATTGATTTTTCAAACAGATTTTTTCCCCAGGATACAGCACAGAATGATGTTCTTATTTTATCATTTTAGGCAAAAGTGTAAATATTTCTCCCTCCCCCCCCTCAGAAAAATCTCATAATTTTCTGTTGAATCTGTAATGTTTTTGGCTGTAGTTTTATTAGCTTCTATTTATTTTCAGTTTAACGTGTTTTTTGTAACTTTTTTCTCACTACAGTTACTATACTCTCCAATTTTATGAAATAAATTGTAACTGTAAGCAGATAGTGTGTGCTTTGAATCTCTGTTGGTCATTACAGGGATATCTGCTGTGTGAATTTGGACATCACTTCATTTGGGCAAGGCTATTCAATATCTTCATAAATGATTTTGGTAATGGCATAGAGAGTACACATATAGTTTGCAGATTATACCAAGCTAGGAGGGATGGCAAACGCTTTGGAGGACAGGCTTAGAATTCAAAATAATCTTTACAAACTGAGGAAACAGTCTGAAATAAATTGGATGAAATTCAATAAGGAAGAATGCTAAGTACTACACTTAGGAAGAAGTAATCAATTGCACAAATACAAAATGGGAAATGACTGCCTAGGAAGGAGTACTGCAGAAAAGGATCTGGGGTCTATAGTGGATCACAAACGATATATGAGTCAACAGTGTAACGCTGTTGCAAAAAAAGCAAATGTCATTTGGGGATGTATTAGAAAGAGTGTTGTAAGCAAGACACAAGAAGTAATTATTCCACTTTACTCAGCACTGATAAGACCTCAACTGCAGTACTGTGTCCAGTTCCGGGTAGCACACTTCAGGAAAGATGTGAAAAATTGGGGGAAAGTCCAGAGGATAGCAACAAAAATGATTAAAGGTCCAGAAAACATGACCTATGGGGAAAGATATTTTTTAAAAAATGTAATATCTTTTTTTAATCTGGAGAAAAGAAGACTGAGGAGGAACATAGTCTTCAAGTACATCAAAGATTGTTATAAAAAGGAGGAAGTGCACAAGGACAAATTCTTCCTCCTTATCTACTGAGGACAAGACAAGAAGTAATGGGGTTAAATTGAAGCAAGAAAGATTTAGGTTATACAGTAGGAAAAATCTCCTAACTGTAAGGATAGCTAAACAGCGGAACACAGTACCTAAGGAGGTTTTTAGAAAAACAGGTTAGACTAACACCTGTTAGGGATGGTCTATTCTAGATAATACTTAGCCCTGCCTCAGTGCAGGGGTCTCGATCAGATGAGCAATCAAGATCCCTTCAAGTCCTACATAACTATGATTCAATGACTTCTGTGTCTGTTTTCCCTCCCATCCTTTCTCTGTCATGTCTAAGGCTCTGATTTTGTTGGTGGGGGTACCATTGAGTGGCAGGCGTATCCCTCAGCTCCTGGCCACCGCGGGTGGTAGGGGGACCCTGCAGCGGAGCTCTGGGCTGCCATGGGGAAGCCTGCAGCTCCCAGCCACCCTGGGCAGCGGGGGCCATCTGGAGCTCCGAACCACCACAGGCTGCGGGGAAACCTGCGGGGATAACACAGGCAGTGAGGGCCCCCCACAGCTCTGAGCCACTGCAGTCAGTGGGAGCCCCCGGAGCTCCGAGCAGGCCCCCATAGTTGCCCAGCCACCGAGGGGGTTGTGGGGACCCAGCAGCTCCCCATGGATATTTTTACTAAAAGTCAGGGACAGGTCACCTGAATTTTTCTTTATTGCCCATGACCTGTTGTGGTGGGGTGTACAAACCCCACACTGAGCAACAAGGGCTTAAGGGCTCATTTTGAGCTCAGCCAGCCCCACCCTGCCATACCTGCAGCAAATGCTCCATCTGCTGGAGGAATTAAAAGGCAGCAAATTAGCTCAGTTGGTGAGCAGTGCGGAAGGTGAGCACACCTGCAGCCCACAGCCAGAGCAGAGCAGAGCAGAGCAGAGCAGAGCAGAGCAGAGCGAAACGAAACGAAACGAAACGAAACCAAACCTAAAGGCGCTGATGAAGCTGCCCAAAGGGGCCTTCCATGAGGAAAGGGAGGACCCTCCACAGAGGCAAGCAGAGAGGGAACTATGCTGTGGCCTTGGACAGTGGCAACTTTCTCTTGCTTCCTTGTGATTTGGATTTTCCCAACAGGTTTGGGCTTCCACTGACTTTCACTTCTCGATGGGAACTAGAATGAGTCTTATGGTATGACTACACTGCAACAAAGCACCCATGGCTGGCCAGAGTTCGCTGAGGCTCGCAGAGCTCGAGCTGCAGGGCTATAACATTTCTAGGGAATTTTGAAATCAAAACCAGCAGCCTCAGACAATTTTTAGATACTAAAATTGGGGGGAAAGAAATTCATAAAAAGCTCGGCTGAGTTCAGACATGCAGGGAAACTACTAATCTATAGACACAGGCAGAAATGATCAATGCAGGCTAATCATGAACATCTTGTGATTCTACAAGCATTGTAGGAGAATGGAATGTGATAGTTAATATTACCAGCCAACATAGCATTATTTGCTAATCTAAACTGTAGATGCCAAAATGTTAAAATCAGTCATTATGGGCCTGATTCAAAGTACAGTAAAGTTAATGGGAGCCTCTTTACTGACTTCAGTGTGCTTTGGATCAGGCCACAAATGGAATAGGCACATGCAGTGTGACAAAAATCTGCAAGTACTTCAAATCAATCTAGAATTCTTGTTTTACATCAGTTAAAAAGAATGAAATAGCCATTTCAGTTTTTAGCAATGCTATAGATAAATATATTGTGCAGAGACACAGAAGACCTTGCATTGCACAACCTTGCCTGCACTTTAATTATTGAGCAAGTTACTCTCAAATGGCTTTGACGTGTGTACAGTCTGACAAGCCTACTCTAAAGTTCAGCCTTTCCAGAAATGTAATTCTATAAGGAAATTGCATGTCATAGCAATTGCGTGACTCAGCTAGGTGACAGCCATCTCACCACAGTCGATATGAAAAGAAGAAAAGTCAAATATTAATAAAAGATGGTCGTGTCTTGCCCAGGTTCTGTATTTCTTGTAAATGTCTTTTTTCCAGTCAGGACTTGGGTATGAGCTCAGTAACACTGAACTCAAAGTGACAGTTCTCATTTCAATTACATCCCGAGATGTCCTCCTTCCCCTTTCTCTCACTCATTGCCAGGGCACACAAGCAACAAAATCAGATACTGCATTAAACTGGAGTTTGGGGTTCACTGAGAAGCTGATGGATTGTTGTTGTTTCTTCAGAGCAAAAAACATTGCCTCATATTCCACAAACCCACCATGAAGTATTGTGCTTTGCTGTAGCATTGATTTATATGTATACGGTCAGCCCCTAACAACTCTGTAAGCCAAACACCAACCTCCTTAGCAACCTCAGGCCAGGAGTTTTAGGGCGTTTCCCAGTGTATAATTGTAAGGGAGTAGCCAGGGGATCTCTAGCTACTGCATAAGTAGTCATTCTTGCCCTGGCTAGGGCTAGGTTAACCTCCTTTCCAATGCAGCCTCTTTTGTAAAGTCTACATAAGGACTGCTTAGAATAGCAGGCCCTGACAATACTTAGCAGGGAGTAATTGGAGTCAGGGATTCTCCCCCTTCTGGCAGTGAAGATTATGCTGCAGTCCAAGGGATGGTGCAAATTACTACACCCTCCCTCCCATACCTCCTTTCTCCAGCATAGTAGCAACCAGGGATTTGGGTACGAAATGAAGAGGTAATTTTTTCCCCAATATCCGCTTCAGATGGTAGAGCTCTGCATCACCCATTACTCCGGGCTTTGCCTAATTGGCATGCTATAAATTAGCATTTTGCAGTGGACACAGCAGTTTCCCTGTTAATGAAACACTATGCAAGTCCTGTACAAGAAGACCCTTAAGGATTACACACAACACCACTCCCAAGAGCTGATTGAATTGCAAGTGCCCCCATACCATTACCTTTTCGATATCCTACTGACTTCAATTGGATTACTCTTGTGAGTAAGGGCTCACTACAGTAAATAAAGAATGCAAAATTGGGCACTTGTAAGTCATATAACATAGCAATGGGGGTATTAGATGTACAATGATAGAAAGATACAGATATGTAGATAGAGTTTATACAATTGCCTTGGTAATTTGTTCCTTTTAAACCCACCTAGCTAAAGAGACCATTTCATAGATTATATGGTACAGTTACTGGTGCTATGGAATGGAAAATCTGCTGGTGATTGTTCTTATTGAAAGTTTATTTCTTGGGCTAAAACAGTTTAAAATCTCCTACTTTAATCAATTATTTCAGCCCTTGGGGTGGACGTGAGTGTGTTATTTTATGAATCTTTTCTCTGCACTTATATTTGGTTTGTGAGGACAAGTCCAGGAAAAGTACTGAGAATCTCTATTGTGCCCTCAAGCTTAAATCTCCTGTACCACTTCTGAAGACCACACATGAAATGATTTTTGTTTTGCCTACGTGTGCAAAAGAACAGCCACCTCTGAGAATGAAGTCAGTGCCATGTTCATTTCACCACCAGCCAGAAGGAGACAGAGTATTGAGTAGCCATTCTACTCCATTCCTGCTTCAAAAAAGTAGGCATGCTAATTCTAGTCAATATATGGAGTGAAACTCCTGCCCACTGATGTCAATGGTTCAGGATGTCACCCGATCCTAACTAACCAAATGTCCAAGATCCCTTATAGGAAATGATCTCTTGCACTATATCATGCAGTTCAATAATAAGAGCCACGATGCATGTCTGTGTATCTAATCTAATCTATCTATCTATCTATTTTATACATGACAAAACCATGTTTATAGAAGATTATGAAGGTTGCAAAGTGAACACCAAGTTAGGAAATGTCAGAATTAAGGTTGCCTGGACACACTTTATCACAGATATTTGCTGACAGCAGAGGAATGGTGAGACTCAGAAATCTTGTGTTCCATTCCTGGCTCTGGAGGGGATAGAGGGGACACTCTAGTGGGCATAAACTCTCTGCTAGTTTCTCCTGAGTTTGACCCCTACTGCCTCATCCCCTCCAACCTGTCATTGTCTTAGTCCTGTTTCTTTTCCACCCGTCTCCTTATTCCAATTCCATTCTCCCCCCTCCAACTAGCAGTCACAGTTTCTCTCCCCTTCAGTCCCAGTCTTATTAGACTCCTTATCCCAATTTATTCATTCCCCTCTCCTGGTCCGACTTTTGCCCTCCTATGCATTAAGATTTGACAGCTTTCTCCTCTCTGCACTTCCAGAATCCCCACAGGGGGTCGCTGAGAGCACAAGAGACAGACTCCCTGCTCTCAGTTTCAATGCCCAGCCACACCCAAGCCCAGAGAAACCATTAAAAGGAAGGTCTTTCTGTGTACCCATAGGCCTGGCCTGGAGGAGGCTCAGTTGCTCTGTCAGGGTTGCTCATGTGTCGTCCGGTCAGCACTCGGAACTGTGAGAAGCTGGAGTATACTCAGAGAGGATGGACTCTTCAGAGATTTTAGCTGTTAACATCAGAGAAGTCTCCAATGAGATTGAAGGATGTGGTTTTTGAAAGGTTTAAAATGTGGCCAGGTTTGGGCAGATTTTCACAGGCCTAAGGCATATCCATGACAGAAAGGCCACCCCCTCCCAAATGTCAAACAAAGGTCTCAAGCATTTTGAACATGAGAAAAACAGTGTATTCCCCCCTAGCCTGATTCTCAAACATAGTTGAACAATTTTGGCTGAAATTTTCCAGAATACTTCAGCCTGAAGCAGACACCCAGCATGGAAAATTTCAGCCTAAACAGTTAAAATTTTGCAAAGTTAGAAATTACTGAAAATAAGGTCTTTCAATGGGAAGTTTCAGTCAATCTTAATAATAGGAAATACTACCAGCCTCACCTACAATGCCACATTCCTCATTGCAGTATCTAAGTATGTCATGCTCTTATCTATTTCTTAGACTGTCAGGTTTAAGTGGGGCCTTTGTCATTAGTTTTGAAATTTGACTTTGACATTGGTGCCTACATTTTCAGTATTTTATGGGCCTGATATTTGTACAGATTTTACATGGATGTAGCTTCATCTATTTCAGTGGACTTACTCTGATTTACGTTGGCATAACTGAGAAGAGAATAAATCCCTATCAGCACAACTGCATGTGCAAAAGTGCACATGCATTTCCATGCTTCATTTTTGTACTCATTTACAACATTTTCATATGCAGTCATGGTGAATTCATTCTCAGATGAGCAATTTCCCATTTCTCTGGCCATTTGTGCATATAATTACAGTGACTGTGCACACAGTCATGGACATTTTGTATGCAACTGTACACACATTGTTCAGAAGCAGTTGTGAAAATCTACTCCTGGATTAATATAGTTTTCTCTAATCCCATGAATTAAAGCTACTTTTTCTAATTTGCTTGTAAATATTGCGCTATATTTTGCCCTAAATAAAACCCACGTGAACCCACTTACTTCAAAGATATTGCACAATTTATCCATAGATTAGTTTAGCCCCAAATGTTTACTCAGGCTTTTGATGTAGACAACTTCTTGCTATTCCACATACTCGCAGTGAATATTAGAACCTCCCCTGATAAGCTTCGTCTTTTTTTCTGCTCCCTACTGAATTTTAATTCATTCATGTTTCAGGCCATTATTTAAAAGAATGTCCTTTAGGGATTTAAAGTTTTGTTGTCTGTCAGAACTAAGAGTCTCTTCCATAGTTCTATTATTATGTAATTAATTAGATAGTCTAATGAATTTTCTCTGTAGAAACATCATAAGAGCACATTATGTAGATACTTAGATGTTTATCTTTACCTCTTTTTTCCTAAGAGAATCATTCATATCATTTCCAGAACCCTTAGGATTCCATCTGATACTACTCTCTCTATTAGCATCATTGATGTTCTCATCCATAGTAACCAACATCATTCCAGCCAAGGACAAGTAGAGATGAAGAGACATTACAAATATGGAGTACATTAAGTTACTTTTCTCTGCTCCAGTTAACCTTCATCTACACGTTGCATCGTCTTCTCAGCCACCCTGGACATTTTGCAAGGGCATCTTGTTCCCAGTAAATTAAATTGATAATGTCACCAGAACATAGATTCATAGATTCCAAGGCCAGAGGGGACCACTGTGGTCATCTAGCCTGACTTCCTGTTTAACATACACCTTAGACCTTTCCCAAAATAATTCTTAGAGCATTCTCAGAAAAACATCCAATTCTGATTTTAAAATTCTACCACAACCCTTGGTACTTTGCTCCAATGATTGATCATGCTCACTGTTAAAACCATAGCTTCATCTTCGAGCCATTGGATCATTGTAGTGGGGCAGTTGCCCCACTTTAGCAGGGGAGGGGTTAAAACAGGCTGGAGGGAGCCTGTGCAGAACCCGGCCAATCAGAGAAGGGCAGAAAGGCAGCCAATCAGGGCCCAGCTGGGCCCTATATAAAGGCTGCAAAGCAGAGGAGAAGGCAGTCTCTTCCTGACAGGCAAGGGAGAAGGACTGACTCCCTGTAGAGATAGCACCTTAGATACAGCAGTGCTGGGCAGGCTCAGGGGAGCAGAGGGAAAGCTCCAGCCTGTTACCTGCCAGGCTGAGGCCCCTGATGAAAAGGCCAAGAAGGTGCACAGGCCAAGGGGAAGTGGCCCAGGGAGCGTGAGCAGTAGAGGGAAGAGAAGGGGAGCAGGACATGGCTGTGCCAGAGGGTCCCTGGGTTGGGACCCAGAGTAGTCGGCAGGCCTGGGTCCCTCCCTCCCCCCTTACACTGCACCTGGCCATGGAGGAGCATGGCTGATGAACTGTGCCTTGGCCCTGAGGAAAGGGACTAGACTTTGGGGCTGCAGGTAGCCATGAAGGCAGGTGCAGACTGAGTACTGCTGATACCCCTGGAAATGGGAAGAATAGGGCAAGGGCACAGCCAGAGGGCTGTGTCCAGAAGAGGACGCTGCAAGCCAGGGAGCAACGCAGGTCCCAGACAGCAGAGCAGAGCAGACAATGGGCAAAACACCACGTGCAGAGGGTGCTCCACAGCTGATGGAGCTAATTCCCAGAGCAAGCCAGCAGGAGGCGCAGTGCTGGTGAGTCAGCACCTCATTACAATCATCTTATACCTTTCTCTGCTAGATTGAAGATCCCATTATTAAATATTTGTTCCCCATGTAGGTAGGTGACTGTAATCAAGTCACCCTTCTCTTTGTTAAACTAAATAGACTGAGCTCCTTGAGTCTCTCACTATAAGGGAGTTTTTCTAATCCTTTAATAATTCCATGGCTCTTCTCCGAACCATCTCCAATTTTCCCATGTCCTTCTTGAATTGCGAGCATCAGAATTGGATACAGTATTCCAGTAATAGTCAAACCAGTGCCAATTACAGAGGCCTGGTCTACGCTGGGTGGGGGGATTGATCTAAGATACGCAACTTCAGCTACGAGAATAGTGTAGCTGAAGTCGACATATCTTAGATCGACTTAGAATCACTTACTTTGCGTCCTCGCGGCATGGGATTGACAGCTGCCGCTCCCCTGTTGACTTCGCTTCTGCCTCTCACTGTGGTGGAGTTCCGGAGTCGACGGCAGAGCAATCGGGGATCGATTTATCGCATCTACACTAAACACGATAAATCGATCCCCGATAGATCGATCACTACCCGCCGATCTGGCGGGTAGTGTAGACGTGGCCAGAGATGAAATAACCTCTCTATCCCTGCTTGATTTTCCCCGTTTATGTATCCAAGGATCGCATTAGCCCTTTTGGCCACAGCATGACACTGGGAGCTCATGTTCAGCTGATTATCCATCCTGTTAATTTGTCCCAAATATTTTTCAGTCACTGCTTTGCACGGTAGTGTCCCCAATCTTGTAGGTATGGCCTATATTCTTTGTTCCTAGAGGTATACATTTACACTTTCCATATTAAAACACATCTATTCTCAAATTGGGAACACAGGTCTGTAGTGTTGGATCCATTCCATTTTCAATCAATCTTTCAAGATCCAGGAAGTCCTAATTTGAAAATGGGTCATTTGCCCAGCATTACTAATGTGCTGGTTACTATCCTGCCTTTACATTTGAGGTACACACTTTACTATTGACAATTATATTGATTTCAAGAAACTAAGATTGTGATTGCCTTCTATGCCAGTCAAATCATACCCGAATTGCTATTTTTCTGTTCCATCAGACCATAAGTAAAGGTCATCTTTATTTTAAGATCGCTTGACATTAATGCTGTTGTGAACTTGTAGTGAACCTACTGAGTATCAACTGAATTACCAACAGCATCTGCCTTTGAAACGTGTAGTGTAGATGTCACAGCTACAAGTGCAATCAAAGGAATGTAAGCTATTGCTCAGACAAGAGCAACCTATGCTTGGAAATATGGGGTGGCGGGTTATGATACATTTAGAACTTAATCTTATTGTAAGTTTCATGAATGCTGTGAACAAAGATATTGACAAGAGCACTGTAAAAATAAGAGACAGGCTATTAGATCTGAATAAATTACTTGTTTTGAATCACAAGCCAAAACCTGAACCGAAGTAAATCAGATATTTGAATGTACAGTAATACTTTTTTTAAAATAGTGCTTGTGGGAAAGTGACATTTTCTTATTAAACAGATTTGCATTGTCTGTGTATTTATAGTCTTATTTGCTTGCATTACTGTCAAAAAATAGTCTTGGTGACCTAGATCCTTTTCTGGTCCCCTCACCAATAGAATTGCTAGCTGCATTCCCAACGTGAAATCTTTATTCCTGGTTATGATGCATGAATCAGGAAAAAGAAAACAGAGCTTGCCTTTCAGATCCCAGGTTATGTCTGTAGATGTGTTAATTATACACAAGCCATCCATCTATTTGTATATTGAATATATTTTATCTGAAATCCACCAAGAAATGTGAAACCAGCTGTTAAGGCTGGGTTAATCTTGTTTGGGGTTTTGTTTGTTTGTTTGTTTACTTTCCATGCCTCATGTCAGCAGGCTCAGTTAATATCTCCTATAGACCATGGGTTATTGTCTTGTTTTCACACTCAGCTGAAACTGGGAAGTGCAAACACCATGAGAGCTTATCTTAACACCATTACCTACATTTGCGGTCATCCAATTCCATTACTATACCAGCCACTCTTCCTCCCTTTTCAGAGAAGCACAAAGCAATGGATGGCTGTTCTGCTGAGCTTGCATCATCTAGTATGGTACTCCCTTCCAACACCCACGGCATGACGGAGCCTTAAAATCATCCAGACAAGTACTGAGCAAACAGCACTAGTAGCTAAATGGCTTGATAAAGGCATCTACCAAGTTTGTAGCCTGCAGTACAATAAAGTGTTTATTTTTAAACTGATCTTAAAAAATAATTCTTTGATTATAATCTAGATACTATAATATAGTTATAGGAAAGTAAATGAAAGTAAGGAGTAATGATTGCATGGATATTTTTAACCAGTTAAACAAAGCCAACGGTTCTGTGAGTGGAACACTGCGTCATAATGCATAGTATATTACAAAGGGGAGAGAGTCATTGGTGCTAAAGTATTAGCATCTGTTAATCTATAGGTTTGAAAAGGAGAATACAAATACAAAAGAAATAAACACATTCTTGTACAGTCATGACAAATGCACTCTGCTTACAAGATGATAAAGAAGGACCCTCTGCAATGTAGGGGCAAAAGTGACCACCGTTTCATGGGTTCTGGTAGAAACATAGATAAGACTGACAGAAGTGTATATGGGAACTGACACACAGAATGACTTTGTTGTGAAATTTTTACCTTCTCAGATGTGTGGGCTTCTGGAAAGGCATAAAATGAATCAATCCAGTTAAACTTTTAAATGACTCATTCCTATAGATCAGGTCAGCAGTCAGTGATAGCTTTAGGCCAGTACTTAGGAAAGTCTCTGTAACTCTCCAGAGCACAAAGGCACATTAATTACAGTTACACATGAAAGTGCACCTCAGCCTTTCCCGTAGCTTCCAGAGTCTGTTTAATGACACCTTGTTGCTTTGGAATACTTCTATTAGAATATGTGTGTGCAATTTAGGGTGAAGGTTGAGCTGCCATCTCCTGGATACTTCATTTGGGGAGCCACTCTGTTAAATTAACAGCTCTTAGCATAATATTAACCTCTCATTTTTCTGAGATGTAATGCCCCAGTTCAGGTTCTGGAGGCAAAAGGCCCTCTGGTATCAATTCATTTTTAAGGTGGGTAGTTTTAATTTCCTTGCTCACCCCTTCCTCTTCTCTGAACTGACATAAAAAAAGATAAGGTGGGTGAGGTAATATCTTTTATTGGACCTATTTCTGTTGTTGAAATAGACAAGTTTTGATCTTATTCAGAGCTCTTCAGATCTGGGAAAGGTACTCCAAGTGTCATCGCTTGGATAAAGGTAAAACAGTTTGCTAAGCATAAGGAGTTAACACTTGTTGCAAAAGATCATACCAGGTAAAATGGGTAGTTAACATCTCTGTAGGGCAAAGGAGGGTTAGTGGTTAGTGGGCTTCAGATTGTTGTACCAAGCCATAAATCCACTGGCTTTATTGAGTCCATGACTTTTAGTGTCTAGCAAAGTTATAAATTTAAGCTCCCTGGCTCATCTTTGGAAGGTGTTGTGTCCTTTGCAGGTTTCCTTTGAAACACATCAACTTACAATGGCCAAAACAACACAAGCAAAATCTGCAGACTTTTCTCCACTCCTACTATGTTCAGTACCCCCCACAACACACCTTTCAAGCCGCATGGGTCTTAAATATGCCTATCACAATGGGTGTACCTCATCCAGTGCACTAAGGGTTTGACTACACTGCAATTAAACACTTGTGGCTGGCCTGTGTCAGCTGACTCAGGCTCCCAGGGCTCAGGCTATGGGGCTGTTTAATTGAAATATAGATGGAGCTTGGGATCTGGGACTCCACAAGCAGGAACAATCCCAGAGCCAGGGCTCCAGCCTGAGCCCAGACATTTACACAGCTATTGAACAGCCCCATAATCTGAGTCAGCTGACACAGGCCTGTCACAGGTGCTTATTTGCAGTGTAAAGATAATCTAAATGCCCCAATAACAACAATGTGGGTTAAATGAGACAATCGCAATCACAGATGAACTCACACAGAAAAATGACAAAAGGCAAAAAAACATATCACCCATGGGCAACCACTTTTCACAAAATGATCACTCCATATCTGACTTCTTAGTCCTTCTCCTCAAAGGAAACCTGCACAACACCTTCAAAAGACAAGCCAGGCAGCTTTGATTCATAATTTTGCTAGACACTAAATATTATGAACCCAATCAAGACACTGGATTTATGGCTCATTACAACAATCTGTGACCCACTACCCTCCATTGTCCTATGACTGCAGAGGTGTTGACTATCCAGTTCACCTTGAATGGTCTCTTGCAACATGTGTTAACTCCTTATGCTTAGCAATCTGTTCCAACTTGTATTAAGCTCTGTCACTGTGAGTATCTTTCCCAGACCTGAAGAAGAACTCAGTATACGCTCAAAACTTTTCTCTTTCACTAACAGAAATTGGTCCAGTAAAAGATATTACCTTGTCCCTCTAAAATCCTGGGACCAACACAGGCAGAGCAACACTAAAATTAAAATAGATGTAGCCAAATATAATGCATTGCCTTTTATTTGGGTTTCAAAGGAGATACTGTGTCTTTCTAGATTTTATTAGAAAATAACAAATTTGCTCCTTCCTTTCATTATCAGATAAGCGTATTAAACAAATTCAATTGAGTAGATTTTGAAGTAATAAAACGGAACAATTGCTAGTGAGATTTTTCTTTTTTAATATTGTTACTCTTGTTTTTCCCCACAATATCTTTTATGGAACAACAAAGATAACTGTAGTATCACATTAAAATGAGAACAGGGGAATGCTATTATCTGCGAAGGATAAGCTGAAACAAGTTGGTTTTATCTTTTAACAGAGAAACACACATCTTGGTAAAGCAGTCACTAACCTAGCTGCCTTGTATTAAAGCATCTCCTTATTTTTTTAATCTTTCAGAGGTGATCTAGGAGATGACACTCTACATTTGCATAATCAAAATTATAATAGCTACAGATGAGTTTAAACCAACAGTACTTGTTCTGTAAGGGTGTGAAGGTAGGAGGAGGAAATAAATATTCTGGGCCAAAGAATATTGATTCAGAAACATTTTGACAGCAGACAATAACCTGTATTGTCTTCCAAAAAGCCAAAGCAAGATGAGTAATTCTATGCAAATCTCTTCTGTAAAGCTCATCCAATCAGGGAAGAACAGCTTATCTATAATCAGCAGATCAGCATTCATACTTTTACAGCTTGTTTGAACCACAGAGAAAAGATTTTTAAGGCTTTGTGAACTTGTCTCCATCCACTATATGGGTGTATTTCCTTGCCATTAAACAACAAAATTGCAGTGTAAACCCTTCATCTAAGCCATGAACAGGCTATGGCATTTGTCTATGCATCCTTAACTGTTTTCAAAATCTGAAGTGGAGGGAGTAGGCACCTGATATTGGCGGGTTCAAAAGATCACCTGAAAATAAATGTTCTTTGCCTGCACAGACAAGATTGGATTTGTGGGGAGGGGAAGTTTTAGTGTTCTTAAAAATTGCTAGATTTGTGTCACTGAAAACTGTGATATCTGCTGTTTAATCACAGAACAGAGAAGGGATGAACAATGGAAATATAAGGTCCCCCTCCCCGCCCTTGATAGCACGTCTAAGGTGGACAAGCAAGAGTGCTTGTGTATAAGTACCTTCATGGGAGGAAAATACTGTACTAAAGGGCTCTTTAATCTAGCAGAGAAAGGTATAACCAGAACAAATGGTTGGAAGTTAAACTCAGACAATTCAAATTAGAAATAAGGTACACATGTTTATACTGAGAGTGATTAACCATTGGCACAAACTACCATGAAAAGTGGTGGACTTTCCATCTTTTGATGGCTTCAGATCAAGACTGGATGCCTTTCTGGAAGTTATGCTTTAGTCAAACACAAGTTATTGGGCTAAATACAGGGGAAATCAGCTGACATTTAATGGCCTGTGGTATAAAGAAGGTCAGATTAAATAATCTATTGGTCCCTTCTGGCCTTAAAATCTGTGAAACTAAGAAAATTCGTAATGTGTGGGGCTTGATCTGGCTCCATGGTCAGTGCTTGGGCTTCACGGATGCCGAAAAGTGCTGGTTTTTAGAATGGCTTTTGTGATGTGGTTGCTGGTTTGAATTATTGCTAATTAGAACCAATGACAAATGGATACAAAACAAAATCCTATACAGTGTGAAGTCCTGCCTAGATAGTTCGTGGGGGTTGGTTTCTCTTTTTCACACCTTGGTCACATTTATATAGCTCATCAGACCAATTGAGTTATATTGAATTGAAGTGTAAACACTTATTAATTTTTAAACAAACAGGCCATTAAAGAAACCAAATACTTTTATGAATTCCCTAAACCTCAAGAAAACAGAACGGTTGTGCATAAAAATGCCTCTGGCCAGCACTAATTTGTGCTTGAACTCCAAGCTGCCTTTTTTCTACTTTCTATTTTATGTTGTTGTCCCTCTTCTGCTGAGAGGTAGCCTATATGTCAGAGAAATGACTGACACAGGGCCTATGTATCTTCTAAGAATAACTTGCCACAGAGGTGGTCAAACTGTATATATGACAATCCCTGCTACAAGGAATCTCAGCCCAACACCAATGCCGTTTTCCTAGGAAGCAATTTTGCCTCAAGAATTGACTTTACTCAGACACCAAGTGTGATGGGGTGGAGTAGGCCCTTAGGCCCCCTGCTGGAGGCCTCATGGCCCTGACACACCTTGCCCCAGAAAAGGGCAGTGGAGAGGGTCCTCCAAGCTGCCTAGAATGGCTTGTGGGACTCAGCCAAATGGAAGGGGCTGCAGGGAGCAGCCAGTCAGGGCCCAGCAGGCTAATATAAAAAGAGTTGCAGGGCCAAGGTGAGTTCAGATCTTGAATAGAGCAGTGTTGGCAGAGACTGGGGGGAGTAAGAAGGAGCTCCAGGCTGGTTGCTGGGACTCAACCGGGACAAAGGCCTGAGGTAAGGGTGAAAAATGTGCTGGGTCCATTAGCCACTGGGGAAGTGGCCTGGACTTTTGATGCATCCCAGAAGGGGAAACTGAACTCTTTTAGTGGCCCAGGAGTAGAGCTAAGGCCAGAAAGGTCCAAAGAGGGTGAAATCATTGCTTCCAGGGAAGGAGCCCTGAGGCACTGCTCTATACCAGAATAGGGACACTTTGAGAGAGCCCAGAATGGGCTGAGAGATGGTTTAACCAGGGTACTGTGATAGGCCCTGCTGGACTGATTGAAGACTGAGCCCAGGGATAGGGCTGCAGATAAAGAGACATGACAGAGGCCACTGTTGGACTTGTACCCCGGAATGGGTTTGCTTTTTATTTCACATACAAAGTCTGTGTGACTTGGCTGGAGGGCTGAGTTGCTGAAGACTTGCCACAAGGCATAGAGAAAGTGCAGGCACACAGTCTGCTGGGGAGGAGGAGGGTACTTGTAAGAGGTGAGTACCACCCCATTACACTAAGGCTGTGAGCAAATGCTCTGGCTGCTCACACTCTCCCATCTCTCAGCTCTGCCTTTGTAGAGAAACTTGCAAAATGCAAACTAACAGCAGTATAGTACATCTTCCCAAGACTGAACATTTGCTCACAAAGAAAGAACTTAAAAGACTACGAGTGTCTCCTGATGAAGACTGCCATAACAATATCATCATATCTATTTGACAGTGATCCTCATGGAAAGTATAATATTTGGAGATTTGATTCAGATAATTTCCCGAGTGTGGACAAATTTTGCCATGAAATTTTAACTGGCTTCATAGTGAAATTTGATGATTATTTTTGGCAGGTTCCTTTGTTCCAGGCAGAAATTAATTATTTTGTATAGCTTTGTGATGAAAAGATAGCTTTCTCTACCTGTAAAAAACAGCCTGATGTTTATAAGAAAATTTCAAAGCAAAGGTATGGATTGTTTGCAAAAATATGAAAGCTTATTTTAAACTGACTTTGCAAGGGAGGAAAATTTATTTGGACATTAATATAGATAAGTCTTCAGAACTCAATCTTAAGTCACATTATATTAAATACACTATCTGTCCCAATTAGAATTCCCTGTTGAAATCAAAGGTTTGTAATTAGTGATATCTCATATATATTGTATATGCACTTGAATAGCATCCATTCCTAAAAAATCATATGAAATCTGTTAGAGATGGATCAGCCTTCTATAAAATTTTAGTCCAAAATTACAGAAAGGTTAGAATTCTCTATTAAAATCTGTAGGTTTTTAGAGTAATTTTTTCTAACTTCCTATTATGGGCTACATGATCAGTTTACAATCTGCCCTGAAAAAGAGGGAATTAATGGAATCACAATTCCCTGTTTGGCTTCACATTTCTCTAGGGGGAAGTAATCTGTTGTATACTAGTGGAAGATTAGAGTCATCTGTGAGTTGTTCTGGCTGTTGCTTTAGAGGTGGAATCTAGACTCTGCCCATTCCTGGAATCCCTGCCTGCCCATCAGTGTGCAGCTGCGGGAGCAGCAGCCCATGGTGAAGATGTCCTATGTGCTGGCCCTAAATTTCCATAGAACACAATTGGTTTAATCTCTTTAAATTCCAAAGGGAAAATTCCTTAATGAATTTATGTAGCTGTCTCTAAATCATATTAGATATTCAGGGCCTACTCTTGTAACATGCTAACTATAGGAATTTCAGGGTTTACAACCTTTCAGGACCAGCTTCTTGCAGAATGCCAAAACCTGTCCACCTTACTCATAATGAGAAATACTATTATAGTTAATGGGTGTGCTTATATGAGTAAGTGAGTAGAATTGGACCTGTAGTTAGATTACACAAGAAAGGCAAAAAAAGCCAGGATAGCTGTATCCCACTGCATTACTCTACTTTTTTTCAGATGAAACTCTAGCAGTTTCAATAGGGTGACATTGATGTAAAACCAGAGCAATGTGGTAGTGATACAAGCCCAGAGTATTGAAAACTAGTATTAGAAAACTAATCATGACTAGGGTCAAACTCTGATGTTGGTTATATGCATAGAGCTCCCAGTGAAGGTCTGTGGGAAATAAGTTTGCTTCTCAGGTCATACTGGGGCTTATTTACTTAGCATGAGGACTGACCGTATTAAAACGGCTGGATAATATAGATCCATGTCTTCTGATTGCTATCTGAATTGTTCTGAGTACATTCACTGCATAAGTGGACTCAGAATCAGCTAGTGCTTAATTACCTTTTCCACATGAACTTATCCTCCCTTGGCACATTTTATCCTTTTTATCCTGAATGACTTCTAGCAGGTTCCTCTTGTTCCTCTTGGGATCTTTCCAAGCTGGAGGACTTTGTAAATTTCCTGCTGTCCTCATTCTCCCTCACTATTACTTTTCTTTCCTTCTCCCTGGTCAACCCTCACATTTACTGCCTTCACTTTATTTAAGCTAGTCCTGGCACCAAAATGTTTCTCATTTTGCATAAGCTAAAAATAAATAAATACATGTCAGGTGGATTCTCCCACAGCTTCAGAACCTCAAGCCTGGTGCCAGCTACATTTGGTGTGTCACTTTGCATCACACTAACCACACTTCTCAGATATGAAACCTGCTGAAAAGGAGTCTGACAGGAAAGTGAGCACGTAATCAGGGAATGAGGTATTCACGTGCTATGGATAGTTTGAGAGCAGCATACTCAGTTTGACAGATAATTTGCTTCCTCCACATCTGTACCTACACCATGATAAAATACACTTACTTTTTTTTCCCCCTGAAATGTCTGCAGCACCACCACTATTATGTTAACAGTAGACATGTCTATAAATATTTCAGTAGACTGGCAAAACCAGGTCAGACTAGATGATCATAATAGTCCCTTCTGACCTTAGTATCTATGAATCTCCCGACCTAGAATGTGGTGGAAGTTTTTACCAGATGTGCCCGTTACTTTGTGGTATCCTCATTTATTAGGGTTACTCTTCTGGGGGGGAGGGTCTGTAATTCTATTAATGTACTGCTTATATCACTTGTGTGTTCATATGGAGCTCTACTCCTTCCTTCTGAAAGTCCCCTCCCAATGGAGCTACCCTGCAGGACCTAGGTTCCCCAGGACTGGGTTCCTCCAGCCCTAGAACCAGATGAACATATGCGCACGCGCACACACACACCCTTTCTCTCTCTAACCGAGCAAGTCTGAGCGGACCGGGTCAATCAGCACTCTCAAGCTGATCCCCTTATATGTCCCTGTACTCAATGAACTGGGTCAAGCAGCACTTTCAAGCTGTCACCCTTATGTGCCCCGGTCTCAATAGGCTGGGCTGAGCAGCACTTTCAGCTGCCCCCCCCCCCCTTATGTGCCACAGGTTTAACACGTCCCTATCCCCACTTTCACTCACAATTGGTAGTAACCCACTTGATGAGCAAATCCCACAGTATTTTTGGGTGCTACAGGGATCTTTAGCTTAGGTAAAAGAAGCATTGCTGCAGAGTAAATGAGGGAAGTTAAAAACCCAAAAGAGTAAAGTACAGAGAGAGAGAAGCAACCAGCTTAACCATAAAAGTTATTTATTGAATAATAGTGATAAGTACACAAGGAGGGCTAAACAAACATACCAGTTGCATTATTAAAGGTTAATACCTGAGGTAGAAAAGAAAACAGAGAGAGAAGAGAGTGGGATCTCACCCACTCCATGGAGTTTGAACTATAGATCAGGTGAATCTGTAGGGTATCAAGAGGATTGGGATTCAGTGGTCGTCGTGCAACCTTTGATTTCTGAATCAGTTCAGCTTCTAGCCCTATAATCTAGAGACCAAAAACATGGAATCTTGATTTCTAGCTGACTGAATGGCCATAGCCCTTTATGATGAGATGCTCTTGTACCTTTTGACAGATAAGGCAACTCAGTATTTCCATCTCCATCTGTCTAGTGCCATGTTTCTTCCTCCATTGTAGTCTGCTTCCATGACAGTAACATATTTCTTAATGGTTTATCTTATATGTCATCTGTTGTCCTCCTCTTTTCCATCTTCCACCAACTGGTATCCTATCAACGGTTTGTCTAGGAATATGTTTGATATCCATACAACATGCCCAAACAACTTTAGCCTTCTTTCTCAAATATTTGTCTGGCCAGTTTGTTGGCCACTCCTTTGTAACACACCAGCATTAGTTATTTTATCCCACCAGTGGACATGAAGTATTCTGTGCAAGCATCTCTGATGGAATGCGTTAAGTCTCATGTCTAGCATTTGCCAAGTTTCAGAAGCATATAACAATGTTGGTATCACAATGACCTTGTGTAACTTTATCTTGGTTTTTGTGAGTCTGTTTTTTTCCAAATATTTGCCAGTCATGAAAGAGCTCCACTTGTCTTCCCAGTTTTTGGTTTTACCCCCTTATGGAGTTGGTCATGAGCACTGATTGTGTATCTTGGAAGCAAAATTGCCTTAACCTTGCAATAAGCTTTACTGTCAATCACATATACACCATCATTGCTGACTCCTCTTTCAACAGTCATGACTTTCATTTAATTTTTGCTGATTCTTAATCCTTCTTTGGAGGTCTCACACTTGTTATTGATAGTGGTTTTTTTCATGGCCTTGCCATCTGTGTCCAACAGGACAATGCCATCTGCAAAGTCAAGATCTTGACATTTTTCTCTACAGCAGGATTGTCTGGCTATGTAGACTCCCTCCTCAGGCCCTACGCTACCAGCACTCCCAGCTACCTTCGAGACACCACTGACTTCCTGAGGAAACTACAATCCATCGGTGATCTTCCTGATAACACCATCCTGGCCACTATGGATGTAGAAGCCCTCTACACCAACATTCCACACAAAGATGGACTACAAGCCGTCAAGAACACTATCCCCGATAATGTCACGGCTAACCTATTGGCTGAACTTTGTGACTTTGTCGTTACCCATAACTATTTTACATTTGGAGCCAATGTATACCTTCAGATCAGCGGCACTGCTATGGGTACCCGCATGGCCCCACAGTATGCCAACATTTTTATGGCTGATTTAGAACAACGCTTCCTCAGCTCTCGTTCCCTAACGCCCTTACTCTACTTACTTACTCTATATTGATGACATCTTCTTCATCTGGACCCATGGAAAAGAAGCCCTTGAGGAATTCCACCATGATTTCAACAATTTCCATCCCACCATCAACCTCAGCCTGGTCCAGTCCACACAAGAGATCCACTTCCTGGACACTACAGTGCTAATAAACTATGGTCACATAAACACCACCCTATACCGGAAACCTACTGACCGCTATTCCTACCTACATGCCTCCAGCTTTCACCCTGACCACACCACACGATCCATCGTCTACAGCCAAGCTCTGTGATACAACCGCATTTGCTCCAACCCCTCAGACAGAGACAGACACCTACAAGATCTCTATCAAGCATTCTTACAACTACAATACCCACCTGCGGAAGTGAAGAAACAGATTGATAGAGCCAGAAGAGTTCTCAGAAGTCACCTACTACAGGACAGGCCTAACAAAGAAAATAACAGAACGCCACTAGCCGTCACCGTCAGCCCCCAACTAAAACCCCTCCAACGCATTATTAAGGATCTACCACCTATCCTGAAAGATGACCCAACACTTTCACAAATCTTGGGAGACAGGCCAGTCCTTGCTTACAGACAGCCCCCCAACCTGAAGCAAATACTCACCAGCAACCACATACCACACAACAGAACCACTAACCCAGGAACCTATCCTTGCAACAAAGCCCGTTGCCAACTGTGCCCACATATCTATTCAGGGGACACCATCACAGGGCCTAATAACATCAGCCACGCTATCAGAGGCTCATTCACCTGCGCATCCACCAATGTGATATATGCCATCATGTGCCAGCAATGCCCCTCTGCCATGTACATTGGTCAAACTGGACAGTCTCTACGTAAAAGAGTAAATGGACACAAATCAGATGTCAAGAATTATAACATTCATAAACCAGTTGGAGAACACTTCAATCTCTCTGGTCACGCGATTACAGACATGAAAGTCGCTATTTTACAACAAAAAAACTTCAACAAAAAAACTACAACGAGAAACTGCTGAATTGGAATTCATTTGCAAATTGGATACAATTAACTTAGGCTTGAATAGAGACTGGGAGTGGCTTAGTCATTATGCAAGGTAGCCTATTTCCCCTTGTTTTTTCCTACACCCCCCACCCCCTGAGACGTTCTTGTTAAACCCTGGATTTGTACTGGAAATGGCCCACCTTGATTATCATACACAATGTAAGGAGAGTGGTCACTTTGGATAAGCTATTACCAGCAGGAGAGTGGGGTGGGAGGAGGTATTTTTTCATGCTTTGTGTGTATATAATATCTTCTACACTTTCCACAGTATGCATCCGATGAAGTGAGCTGTAGCTCACAAAAGCTTATGCTCAAATAAATTGGTTAGTCTCTAAGGTGCCACAAGTACTCCTTTTCTTTTTTTCTCTACTCTGTATAACTTGTGTATCTTCCTTTGATGTTGCTCTTCACGTCACTTAATCTATTACAGTGAAGAAAAGAAGTGATAAAATTAAAATGTATTGCACTCATGTGATAATACCAAACTAATCAGTCTCTCTATTTTCTGCGCTTACACAGCTTTTTGAATCCTCAAACAGCATCTTGATCAGTGACACTATCTTTCTCAGAAGCACATATTGTTCCAAGATCTGCAATAGTGACTCTCTATCAATTTAGTAGAAAGCTTTAGTGAAATCTATGAAATTCAGAACTAATCTTCTCTGGTGGGCGAGACTTTTCTCAATCAATCTACATATCATGTTTTCAGTCTAAAGCCTCCTTGCTCGTTACACAGTTTTTCATCTATGAACAGTTTGATTTCCGTGTACTGAAAGTAATGTTGTTCTCACCAGTTATCACACGCCACTTGGTTGCCTTTTCCCTGTACTATATTACAAAGTTTGTTTTCAGGTACTACCAAATCCTTACCAGCTTTAAGCATTTAAGCAGTGATTTTATGTTGACCAGGTATTTTGTTTCTTAGATGCTTAATTACTTTCTCTATTTCTCCTCCTGAAATTTCTAGCAGTGAAATGTTTAATTTTTTACTTTGTTTGCATCCATTGTTTTGAGTTGGTGGGTCTGGTTGGCTGAGCACTTCACTAAAATGTTCTTACCACCATTCCTTTTGTTCTGCTTTCACTGTTAAGTAACTTCCATCTATCATTTTAATGGTACCACTGTGACTCTAGAACTGTGACAATCTCTTACATATGTAAAACAGTTTCTTAGAATCATGTCTCACTGTTGCTTCTTTGGCTTCTCTAGTTTTTTTATAAAACTATTCTCGCTTATCTTTCCAACATATCTTCTTTTGTTTTCTCAGGACACTGGGTTGTAGGCAATCAGACTTAATGGTCATAGCAGTAGTCTGGCCTAGTGGTCAGAGTCAAAACACCAAAGCCTAGGGTCAAAGCAGAGTCAGAACCAGGGCCGAGAGACAGAACCATAGTCAGAATCCAAATGCCAGAGCCAAGGGTCAAGACAGAGCTTGAGTCAGGAATCAGAGCCAAAAGTCAGAACTGGATGACCTGAAATCAGGTATGGCAGGAGAAGGGCTGATTCCAAGGCAGAATCAAGGCTGGGACTAGGACTGGAATAAGGCTGGATGCAGGACAGGGTCCAGGCTGGAGCAGGGTTTGGAGTGAAGTGAGCATAGGGAGGCAGAGAATCCATGGGCCTGTGTGTTGAGAAACTGCTGATCCCCTGCAGCTGCTGAGCTAAAGAGCAAGCCACCTGACTGCCTTAGCCAATCAGGTGGTTCTGTTGTGGCCTTGCTGCACTCACTGATTGGCATAGCTACAGGCCCTCGTTCCTGACAACTTCTTTGAATGTTCAACATACTCCCATTGCAGCGTCCTTTGTTCTTCTTGTTGTGTTGACTGTCCTTGCCTCTTTTTTTTTTTATGGCTGTTCTTTCGTCAATCAATTTCCATTCTTCTGTCCTTGGCTCAAGTGAAGTTGTGGCAGCTTCCTGGTAGACAAGTTTAAAGTTATCCCATTGTTTCTCTATATCAGGTTTCAGAGTAGCAGCTGTGTTAGTCTGTATTCGCAAAAAGAAAAGGAGTACTTGTGGCACCTTAGAGACTAGGGTGCTCAAATAAATTGGTTAGTCTCTAAGGTGCCACAAGTACTCCTTTTCTTTCTCTATATCATTCATTACCTGCTGCTCTTGAAATCTGTTAGAAGGTCTTATTTTAAAATCCAGCCCTCAATGGCAATTATTGGACACTTTCCTAGACATTTTATGTAATGAGAAGTAAACAACCTTCCACAAGGCTAGAATCAGAGACAATTGGGTCAATGTTAAGAAGCACCAGGCTAGTAATTTCAATAAGGACCCACTCTGACAAAAATCAAAGATAAACTGAAGAAGGATCCCATGGTTTTTCAAACAAGCTGTTTTGAAACCATTCAGGTATTTAAATATTTTAAATATATAAAAGTGAAACTACAGTGTGTGGGTGGGTGGGTGTACACTGATTGAAATGAAAATGAAACAAAGGACCTTTGTTAGATAAAATGCCAATACCAAAAGCTTTTCATCGTGTGATTGGAATTAGAATCTTTTTGGTAGTTAACACTGAATGAGTGGGCACAGGGGTCAGGGCTAATCTTTAGAAGCACAGAGCCCTCATTTTAAAACCAGATTTGATTGGTTTAATGGAAGCTCTTGAAATGCTTGGATAAATAATAAATGTGCCATTCAACATATTTCTCATATTGTTCAGATTACTGCATCCCTCAGAAAAATCCGCTTAGGTGTAGAGTTGGAAACCACGAATAACTCTCCAGGGTCTCTACCCAGCACCCTGCGAGTATCTATGACTCTAGCCCTTGTTAGAATCATAGAATAGAATCATAGCATATCAGGGTTGGAAGGGACCTCAGGAGGTCATCTAGTCCAACCCCCTGCTCAAAGCAGGACCAATCCCTAACTAAATCATCCCAACCACGGCTTTGTCAAGCCTGACCTTAAAAACTGCTAAGGAAGGAGATTCCACCATCTCCCTAGGTAACGCATTCCAGTGTTTCACCACTCTCCTAGTGAAAGTTTTTCCTAATATCCAGCCTAAACCTCCCCCACTGCAACTTGAGAACATTACTCCTTGTTCTGTCATCAGCTACAGCTGAACAGTCTAGATCCATCCTCTTTGGAACCCCCTTTCAGGTAGTTGAAAGCAGCTATCAAATCCCACCTCATTCTTCTCTTCCGTAGACTAAACAATCCCAGTTCCCTCAGCCTCTCCTCATAAGTCATGTGTTCCAGTCCCCTAATCATTTTTGTTGCCCTCCGCTGGACTCTTTCCAATTTATCCACATCCTTCTTGTAGTGTGGGACCCAAAACTGGACACAGTACTCCAGATGAGGCCTCACCAATGTCGAATAGAGGGGAACGATCGTGTCCTTTGATCTGCTGGCAATGCCCCTACTTATACAGCCCAAAATGCCATTGGCCTTCTTGGCAACAAGGGCACACTGACTCATATCCAGCTTCTTGTCCACTGTAACCCCTAGGTCCTTTTCTGCAGAACTGCTGCAGAGCCATTCGGTCCCGAGTCTGTAGCGGTGCATGGGATTCTTCCGTCCTAAGTGCAGGACTCTGCACTTGTCCTTATTGAACCTCATCAGATTTCTTTTGGCTCAATCCTCTGATTTGTCTAGGTCCTTCTGTATCCTATCCCTACCCTCCAGCGTATCTACCTCTCCTCCCAGTTTATTGTCATCTGCAAACTTGCTGAGGGTGCAATCCACACCATCCTCCAGATCATTTATGAAGATATTGAACAAAACCGGCCCGAGGACCGACCCTTGGGGCACTCCACTTTATACCGGCTGCCAACTAGACATGGAGCCATTGATCACTACCCGTTGAGCCCGACAATCTCGCCAACTTTCTATCCACCTTATAGTCCATTCATCCAGCCCATACTTCTTTAACTTGCTGGCAAGAATGCTGTGGGAGACAATGTCAAAAGCTTTGCTAAAGCCAAGGAACAACACGTCCACCACTTTCCCCTCACCCACAGAGCCAGTTATCTCGTCATAGAAGGCAATTAGAGTAGTCAGGCATGACTTGCCCTTGGTGAATCCCTGCTGACTGTTCCTGATCACTTTCCTCTCCTCTAAGTGCTTCAGAATTGATTCCTTGAGGACCTGCTCCATGATTTTTCCAGGGACTGAGGTGAGGCTGACTGGCCTGTAGTTCCCAGGATCCTCCTTTTTCCCTTTTTTAAAGATGGGCACTACATTAGCCTTTTTCCAGTCATCTGGGACTTCCCCTGATCGCCATGAGTTTTCAAAGATAATGACCAATGGCTCTGCAATCACATCCGCCAACTCCTTTAGCACTCTCGAATGCAGCGCATCCGGCCCCATGGACTTGTGCTCGTCCAGCTTTTCTAAATGGTCCCGAGCCACTTCTTTCTCCACAGAGGGCTGGTAACCTCCTCCTCATGCTGTGCTGCCCAGTGCAGTAGTCTGGGAGCTGACCTTGTTCGTGAAGAGAGAAGCAAAAAAAGCATTGAGTACATTAGCTTTTTCCACATCCACTGTCACTAGGTTGCCTCCCTCATTCAGTAAGGGGCCCACATTTTCCTTGACTTTCTTCTTGTTGCTAACATACCTGAAGAAACCCTTCTTGTTACTCGTAACATCTCTTGCTAGCTGCACCTCCAGGTATGATTTGGCCTTCCTCATTTCACTCCTGCATGCCCGAGCAATATTTTTATACTCTTCCCTGGTCATTTGTCCAATCTTCCACTTCTTGTAAGCTTCTTTTTTGTGTTTAAGATCCGCAAGGATTTCACTGTGAAGCCAAGCTGGTCGCCTGCCATATTTACTATTCCTTCTACACATCGGGATGGTTTGTCCCTGTAACCTCAATAAGGATTCTTTAAAATACAGCCAGCTCTCCTGGACTCCTTTCCCCCTTATGTTATTCTCCCAGGGGATCCTGCCCATCAGTTCCCTGAGGGAGTCAAAGTTTGCTTTTCTGAAGTCCAGGGTCCATATTCTGCTGCTCTCCTTTCTTCCCTGTGTCAGGATCCTGAACTCGACCATCTCGTGTTAGCACTTAGCAAAGAAAAATAAGAAGACAATCACGAGGTCCTTGCTTTTTTTAGGAACACTCCTGTTGCCTAGACCCACTAATAATGCAGTTAGATGTTTGGGCATAGGCTGGAGCCCAGGCTCTGAGACTCTTCCCCCATTCCTGGGTTCAGAGCCCAATCCCCAACATCAACGCTGAAATTTTTAGCCCCACAGCCTGAGCCCCACAAGCCTGTATCAGCCAGATGAGGCTGTGCTATGGAGCTTTTATTCACGTGTACTGTACCTATTGATTCTATACAGATGGTGAGTGCTCTTAGAAGTAATGTTTTACAGCCAACAATGCTCGCTTCAGCCTGTTTTTCTTTAACTGTACTTAAAATTTATTGTTAAACCTCTTGTTTCCTTCTCCTTAATTTAGAGGAAAGTGTCTTCTCTACACAGCCATCTATGTTTTGCGAAAGTTTGTGTTGCTCATTTAAGGCAATCTTCTCAAACCAGATTTATATGTAAATGCACTATAGATCAATTAAAAGATAAATCTGACTTTTATGTGGGAATAATCTCAAAAATGCAATTCTCAAATCTTGATAACATATCTAATGATCACTAAGTAATCAATTAGGTGGAAAATGAAGACAGGAAATCCCTATTTTGTTGGAGATTTTACTTTCTAGTAATTTCCTGGTTTATGGTCTGAGATTTTTGTCTGTCTTGTTTGTAAATTTTAAATATTTTTATTAAAGTATTTGAATAGATGCCGTGTTAAACACATGCAAGAAAATGATCAATTCTTCTAAAAAAAAAACCCAGACCAAAGATGACACATATTTGAAAAAAAAACTAATACCAGCATGATATGTAGGTGTATTACATTGAGGTTGCAAAGTCAAGCACTCAATGTGGGGACATGCCAGCGTTTAGGTTGCCTGTACATTGACAGTAAAGGAGAAGGGAAACTAAGTCTCTGGTCCTGCAATTAACTCTGTGGGTAACCCTTGAAAGGAGCTCACCTGCATGGAGTAAATTACAGGACCAGGGACTAAAATATTTTTTTTTAAAAGTGTGGTGAAATGTTATATTTTTATGTATAAGTATTTATTATATTTTAAAAGATAAATATGGAGACTGGTTTTCCACTTTGCTACACAACTTTTATGATGTTTTCATTTCATGACCCAACATGGAAAACACCCATGTAAAAGAGCAGTGAATCAAGTGTTTATAGTATATTATGTGAGTGTTTACTGATCTGACTATAAATCACTCATATGAGTTTAGCAGCAGTTTTAAGGCAAGAGAAAAGGCGTTTTTTGTGATTAAAGCATTGGGATGGGACTCCAGACATCTGGCTTCAGTTTTCAGTTCTGACACAGATTTCCCATTTGATTAACACATGACACTTAACCTCTCTATGCTTCAATTCCCCATTGCTAAAATGGAGGTGATAATCATTGGGAGGTGTTATGAGGATACATTCATCAATTCTTGTGAGACACTCAGATACTCTAGTGAAAAGAAGCTAGATTGAAATGGGAATCAGGAAGAAGTCTGTCATACATGAGGATAGATTATATAATTCATAATTCCCTGGATTATAAAGCCAAAAAGGACCATTATGAACCCATTTCATTTAATAACCAGTCTGTAACTGAGGCATTGCAGAGGTGACATGCTGAATTGGGGTACAGTTGCTGACTATCACTCACTGTTGGTTATCCTCCTGCTGGGTGAATCCTGAAGGATTCTGATGAGGATGTTTTGCTTCTCCTTAACCAGAGACCGGGGAGGCACAGAGATGGGTTAAAATGTATTCCGTGATTGTGAAATTGCTAGATCAACAACTGTAGACCCTGAAATATTTTAACTGTTATGAAGTTGGTCAGGAGTTAAGTGAACTAAAACTATTGAGTTAGGCTGTGTCCTTCATCATGTAAGACCCTAGTAAATCAATGTCAGATCTGCATTTAGGAAATGACCATCCCCTGTTGCTGCAAAGCAGATAGTTTCAATTGACTGTGCACGTAACAGAAAGTTATTGAGCAAACTTTCCAATTCTGGTCAAAGTGGGTGTTCACAGCGGACACAATCATACTTTCTTCCCATATTGACTCCGCACTGCAACCAGGTTCCATTATCTTCTTCTTTTTAGACTATTTGGAATGTAAGACAAGCTAACTCATATCCAGTGGAGCTGTTGAAATGGATGGTGGTGGTCAGACTGAGCTCCTTGCCTCATAATCTGGTCTGAACACAATTGTTTTTTAAAAAGACCAATTTTTCAAGCTGACTGATGTACAACATTATGGAATGAGACATAACTTGTTTGTGTTTTAATGCAATTTGAATATGAATAACAGATCGTTGCTGCACTATACAATAGAGCAGATCAGCTGAAAAGGTACAGTGGTCACCCTTAAACATCTTCCAATTTTGGAAAATGTTACCTTGGTGTTTGCAGTATTCCCTACCCTTCCACTATGTTTATTATACAGAATGGCTAGGGAATACTGCAAGAATGGAGGTAACGTTATTTATTTATTTATTTATCTAAGGCGATTGGGAGGTTTTTAATAGGTTTTAATAAAAGATCACTGTAATCCTGTGGCACTGAAATACCACTCTTATAATAAGTCTATTCCTCTAACAGGTTTTTATCTAACTTTTGGCAGGGGGACTAAGCTATAGTCTGGAGAGGCAGGAACCTGGGGTGCACTGAATCTGGAGGTGTTTCAGAATCAGGAAGACCCAAGTGCTCTGGAATCCCTTCTCGAAAACATGGGTCACAAAAGGAAGTTAAGTTCCCTGTGATAGGTTGAGAAGGGGAATATAAAAGTGACCCAGGAAACATAGTTATTTGGGCAAAGGGGAAGTACAGGGATAGACCAGGGTAGGGAAAGAGGTGGGGAACATGCTTTATTATCTGTCTGAAAGGCAGAGTGACCTACATTTTTCAGTTGCAGTACATCCACAGGGAGCCCTGACCCTTAGGGAACAAAGTGTTTTTAATCTCAATGACACCTGGGAACGGGCTGCTTCGTAGGGATTACTTAAGGTCTGACAAAGGACAAAGAACAGCAGAGGAAGGAAAGATTCTAGATAAGAGTCCATCCATGCTTTTGCTTCTCTACTTTCTGTTCCTATCTCTTTGTTGCAATTCTGTCACCCCTGGTTTAACCTACTGACATGAATTTCCTCCCCCTGACATCTTCTAATCTGACACTATGGTTTGATATTTGCAGGAGGTCAGGACATTGCTCGTTTTGGAAGTGGAGACTGGAGTAGAAATGCAATGTGACCAGGAGCAGTGCTGAACTAAGAGCTGAGTGTGGTGGTGAACAGGAAGCCAGCAACCTACTAAGAAAGGATATCTGTGCGGTTGGGCGGAGGGGATTGGGGGAGAGTTTGCAAATGAGATCTAAGATAGCAGAAGGGACTTTTTTGTTTGTTTGTTTTAGCTTAGAGGGTACAAAGAGAAGTTGAAGACAATACCCATCTTCAATACTTCAGTGCAGAATACTAAGAATAATATTGTCAATGCTAATAATGATCCTACACTTATACATTAATACTTTACATTTACATCAAGCCTTTCAATCTGAAGAATGAAGTTGTTGCATGGACATTTTTCTTCCTGTGTAAAGAAAACACACTCCTAAATTGCCTGTGGATCTGAACTAGGGGACCCTGCTAGCTCTTCTGCACATCTAATATGTATTCTTTTTGTCAGTGCATGAGTCAATAGAACCAAACATGTTATGCACCAAAACTTGTGAAATTAACTGTATGGAGTGACCTAAGGATGTGGAATGTGTAAAAAGCGAGGTTAAGACACAGCCAGATCATTTTGCATTTGGGTAAATGATCACGCAAAATAAAAGTGCAAGTTGACTGTCTGGCCCCTTGATCCTACTGCAAACATATATTCTCATGTACCATGCCACACTACATGTTGCAACACCCCATCTGTTACCATTTGATCAGTGGGTTGTCTCTTTCCTATATTTCTTTTCCCCTTCTGTTTGTTGTATCCACATGTCACTTAGATTGTAAATTGCTTGGGATGTTTACAGTCTCAATGAAAGGTTTTTTTCCCCAAGGTATTAGCTTTTGTCTTTCACTCAGAGTCCATCGAATGCAATCACGCAGCAGCATGGTAATGGTTAGGATGTGAATAAAAGGGCTAGCTTTCTAATACAGTCTTAATGTGATTCTTTCACATTGAGGAGATGCAGTAATAGCTGTCTGTATAGTTTTAAAGCAAATTATGACACTTCACACTTCCTGTTTGTGAGAGAACACTTTGTGCCTGAAAGAAGCCCAGTCACTGAAATTTGATATTCAGTATGTCCTGTGATTGTGTTCTACCCCATACTTTGATCAGCGGAAACCATTAGCAATTTTTTTTTCAAGCAATTGAATCCAGGAGCACTGCATTATGTAGAATGAGTACTTCTATTAAACTCCTCACTGAGAACTTATTAGCCACTGTTGAAAATAAGAGCAAAACTCAAATGGTAATCAAGATCTCTGACACCTAATCTATCCAATAGCTTTATTATATTTAACATAGAGGCAGCTATGTGTCCATAACTATAATATCTAATCACAGAGATGGTTGAATAAAAGGAAAAAAATATTCACCTTTAAAGGGCCCCAAATATGACACATGAAAATTATTATTTTGTTTAGAGCAAATACGTATTTAGACCTATAGGTTTACACATATGTCCAAATTTAGATCTAGAACTAAGCATTTGATTCTGCACATACCCATCATGAGTGTGGATTTTGGAATTCTATTTATCAGCCCTGATGCAATCATCTTTTCATCATCCACC
Organism: Chelonia mydas; assembly: GCF_015237465.2. Lineage (NCBI taxonomy): Eukaryota > Metazoa > Chordata > Testudines > Cheloniidae > Chelonia > Chelonia mydas. Next base: position 16,900,044 of record NC_057853.1, on the reverse strand, counting down.
CACAGCCCCATTGCCATTCAGAACAGGGATATAGAGGGTCAGATCTGAAAGTGATTCTAAGAAAGTCTTGTGAAAGTATAAGGTGGTTTTACTTACCAGTCCCCTCAATGTATACATTAGATGAGCTTTGACTTTCTCTAGACTCATGGGCCAAATTCAGAGGCGGTATGCAATTTCGATCCTCTTGCACTCAGCCTAATTCACACTCATTTAGAATCCCTTAGAGCTATATACACCCACTCTGCTAATGTCTAAAAGAGCATATGCCACTGGGATTTACACAATGAGGAGCCAGAAAAAGGTTTAGGGACATTCATTAGCCTTCCCCTCCCCCGCCGACACACAGACACTTCCCAGACCAGCTTTTGTTTATTCGTGCTGCTGTGAAAATAGGGGTGCTCCTGTGGTTAGTGTGCTAGCCTGGATTTGAGAGACTGGTGTCCAATTCTCTCCTTTGTCACACCCATCTGTGGGCAAGTCACTTATCTTCTTTATGCCTCAATTCCCCTTCTGTAAAAGGGAAAGAATAGTGCTTTCCTACCTCACAAGGGTGTTATGAGGATAAATATGTTGCATATTGCAAGGTTCTCAGCTACTGTAGTAACAGGGGGCATAGAAGTACCTAAAATAGATTCTGGTTTCTCAGCATGTAGGAGGTTATAGCAAGTTAGTTTACATTAGAGTGGATATCGTAATTCTAAGGATGTTTTACAAGCACAAGACACTCTGAGTAAGTATAATGGCTCTAAATTGCACATCAATTTGGCCAGTAGTATCTAGCATTAGAAAACCGGGGTATTACCTACTTATACCATACTGTAATTACCTTATATAATAAACATTGAACATGTAGATAGATCTTTGCAGAGGTGTTATATATTGCTTTGTAGAATCAGCCTAATCTGTTAACTTCACATATAGTTACCTGGACCATAGCCAATAGGATGTCTTCATTTTTTGGCTGTGTATTTATATGCATAGTAATGAAATTAGATTGAAAATCTAAAAAAAAAATCTATAACTCATCATGGCCTAATCATATAAGCTATTTTTCTTCTGATTAACACTGCTGCAGGCAAACTAACGTTTTCATTATCTTTGAACTTCTTATGTGCTGTGGATATGTCTCAGAATCTAAATTCTTCAACACAGAAACACATGTAGACCCCTGTCCTGGTTGGTAGTGGGAGGGCTTTTTGCCAAAGCAGATTTGCCTGCAGATTTTCTATTGAAGCATAGGGAATCTTAGCGGCACAAGAGAACAATTTATCACAAAGCACAATGGCAGAATTATAGACAAGGCTGAAAAAAGCTCTCTCAAGTCATCTCCCTGCATCAAGAAGACTCTCCTTTTCTACTAGTGCTTCTCAGATTCTAGGGCAACACATTCTTGCTGTCTCCTGCAGAAGGTAGTGCCATGTGCCCATTTGTTCCCTTGTATTTCCCTGCCTCTTTTGAGATAGCAAGCACTCCAAGGAGAAGTCCCCAAGAACATTGCTCATCAAAACATGGCACATTTGGTGGTAGAAGGGGAAGAGAAGGAGTTCCTCTTTTGAATACTATGTCCATGTTTGGAAATGTCCATTAATCATATGAGAGACTAAGGGGAACATTTTCAAGATTTCTTAAGTCCATTTCACAAGTGATTTAGGTACCTGCCCTGCTTAGGCACTTCTGAAATTTGGGTCTTAAGGGCCTAACTCACATGGATGCTTTTGTAAATCCCACTAGGTACCTTTGTGCATCATTAGACACCTAACTATCTTTGTACATCTGTCCCTAGGAACTTGAGTCCTACTGTTTTTAAATGGGATCGAGGGTCCTAAATTTGTGCTCTTTTAAAAATGGAATATAGACTCCTAAACCACTTGGGCACCTTTGACAATTCTACCATAATTTCCCAGATAGTGTGCATCCACTTGTGATGACCAGTTAGGGCTGTGATGAGGTGTATATCCTGCACAGGCTCTGAAAGGGTTAACGTAGGCCTGAGAGGGCAATTATTCTACCTGGCTGCACCTGCAGGCTGGGCCATACTTAATTAATGATGTGTCCCAGCTGGGAGAGGAGCTGGGTGATGGTTCTGAAGTTGAACAGGAAGTTGAAGGCAGAAGAAGACTGCAGGGAGAGAAGGAAGAACTCTGCAGTCACTACTAGAATTAAGATAATGTGGGGAGAAAGGCTAGGGGGAGTATCGGTCCTGGGTTTCACTCCTGAGTAGTTTTCAGAGTAACAGCCGTGTTAGTCTTTATTTGCAAAAAGAAAAGGAGTACTTGTGGCACCTTAGAGACTAACCAATTTATTTGAGCATGAGCTTTCGTGAGCTACAACTCACTTCGTTAGCAGCCACTCGGCTGGAGCAGGTTTTGCGGGTAAGCCCTGATAAAAGAATAGAATCAGAACATCCTGGGAGAGACCACTGGGAGGTATTCAGCTGAGGAAAAAAGCAGGGGAAACCGAGCAGCAGAGAGGGATAAAAGGTGAAGACTGTGGAGGACAGAAATTACATTTATGTTTGTACTTTAAGTTTGGGTTTTCAAGGGAGAGCCCTGTGAGTCCTGGCCCTGAGAGGAAGGTGACCCTAGAGAGAGGTAGCTGGTGAAAAGGCCTGAGCCTATGGTATGAAGTCACCCAGGGAGGAATAGCAAGGAGTTGAAAGGAACAGACCTGGGCTGCTGGTTATGGGGTCCCTGGACGTATCCTGGTGTAATGGGGAAGGCCTGGATTCCCCTACCAGCTACTGGTAAGGTGGTGTGAGGCTGGAGAAGGGGATAAGGTTTACAGAAATCTTGAGAGAAGGGTGTGAGGACTATAGGGCCCAGAGTTAGTGCCACAGAACTTTTCGTAAGGACCTTTGGACTTTCATTTGTCCGCTACAGAAGGAATAGAACTCAAGCATGACCTGGCCAGAGTTACTAGAACAGAGACCACCTCAAGGCTAAAGTGACTGTTGGTCAGGGGCACTAGAGAGGAAACAGCCTGATATGCCATGAGACTAGGGTTGCCAGTTTGAGTTAGATGTATTCCTGGAGATTTCATCACACGACATGATCTTTAATTCAAGATTAATCTTTAATTCCTGGAGACTCCCGGCCAATCCTGGAGGGTTGGTAGCCCTACATGAGGCTGTGAGTCCACTATTCTACAAGGGCTTATCCCTTCTTTGTTATTTAGGAAATCAACAGAGAAGAAAAAAGATACACATATGTAAATTAAAAATAAACATCAGACTAGAAGGCCACAACAGAAACACTTCCTTCTCAGGAGAATAGAGAAAGAAAATAGAAACTCATTAAAGACATTTCTTAATTTAGACTTGCTAAGGGACTTCTTCTCTATACACTTGGATTTTGGTGACTATTTACTATAGTTTTAAAAAAAGTATACTTGCCTAGTTGCTATAGCAACTGCCCCATGACATGAGCCATTCACTACCTCCAAGATACCAGTGCCTTCCCAAAGAAACACAAATGCCCTACCATTATTTTTTAGCCTTAACGGCTAAAATATGTGATAATGCTAACTTGCAACTTAGTTAGATTTCAGGGTGTTTCTTTTTCTTTATTTTCACCTTGTGAGCAGCCCCCTTTTTGGAAGGGTTGGATGCTCCTCTGAAAGAGCAGGAGAAGAGCCTCCTTATAAGCCTGGGAGTCTTGCAAACATGGACAAAAATAGCAATAGTCACATGAAATGTTCAGTGGCAACATCAAAAGATGTTGTTTCTGTGAATCCCAGTGTAGGAAATTTCAGGAAATCAAGGTGTAACCGATTTTTTTGATTCCTTGTGGGATCCCACAGAATCAGTGTGTCCTCTGGTTTAGGAGTTCTACTTTTTTACTCTGGCCACAGCAAATGGTGGGAAAGATTATGATGGTACAAAGGGGTTCTGCCCTCCGATTATAACACGGTGAGGTGTAACTCTGCTAGCCCTGTGAAACTAGTAATGATGTCAGTTCCAAATATTTGTACTCATCCTTGGTGTAAACAAGGCCGATGCAAATACCTAACACTTTTATGGTTATGCCATGAGGCATTCTCAATATGCACTACATTTTGGATCAATTTGAAAGTGTTGGGGTTTAGTGGGTATGAATAGGGCATTTCAGATAGAAGTGTAAGTTTGTAGACCTGCCTTTCTATTGCCCTGCACCTAGTGTTGTCATTTCACCGCATCACAGTGTAAAGTGGCTGTAAAACATTAACAAATCAGAACAGTAGCGGTTTGTATTTTTCACTGGTGTCAATGGCTACACAAGATGCAGGGTTACCGAGACTCATGCCTTCTGTGTCTAGTCACAGGCTTTGAAATCATTTCTTAAGAGTGGGGTATTATAGCAGGTGTTAAATTAAATATTTATTCACAATGAATTATGTATCTAATATTAGTAGAGCTCTCACTGGTCTCACTGACTTCTTGGGTATGTAATACAAGTGGAAACTGAAACATATATTAATAAAGATACTGAGCTGTTCATTTGATAAACACATGAATCTCTGTGCACAGAAGGTCTTTACAAAGGAAAACAACCCTCTAGATTGTACCTTGGATACCAGGACATCCCGTATCTCCTTTGGACATTTAGACTGGTCATTAGTTACTTAAACCTGGTGTTTGTGTTTCTGAATAACTGAGCTAATGAGGATGCTCAGGTGAATAAGGCAAGAAGGATTTGACCCCACATCCATGAAAAATCATGGAGCAGGTCCTCAAGCAATCAATCCTGAAGCACTTACACGAGAGGAAAGTGATCAGGAACAGTCAGCATGGATTCACCAAGGGTAGGTCATGCCTGACTAATCTAATCACCTTCTATGATGAGATTACTGGTTCTGTGGATGAAGGGAAAGCAGTGGATGTATTGTTTCTTGACTTTAGCAAAGCTTTTGACACGGTCTCCCACAGTATTCTTGTCAGCAAGTTAAAGAAGTATGGGCTGGATGAATGCACTATAAGGTGGGTAGAAAGTTGGCTAGATTGTCGGGCTCAACAGGTAGTGATCAATGGCTCCATGTCTAGTTGGCAGCCGGTGTCAAGTGGAGTGCCCCAGGGGTCGGTCCTGGGGCCGGTTTTGTTCAATATCTTCATAAATGATCTGGAGGATGGTGTGGATTGCACTCTCAGCAAATTTGCGGATGATACTAAACTGGGAGGAGTGGTAGATACGGTGGAGGGCAGGGATAGGATACAGAGGGACCTAGACAGATTGGAGGATTGGGCCAAAAGAAATCTGATGAGGTTCAATAAGGATAAGTGCAGGGTCCTGCATTTAGGACGGAAGAACCCAATGTACAGCTATAGACTAGGGACCGAATGGCTAGGCAGCAGTTCTGCGGAAAAGGACCTAGGGGTTACAGTGGACGAGAAGCTGGATATGAGTCAGCAGTGTGCCCTTGTTGCCAAGAAGGCCAATGGCATTTTGGGATGTATAAGTAGGGGCATTGCCAGCAGATTGAGGGACGTGATCGTTCCCCTCTATTCGACATTGGTGAGGCCTCATCTGGAGTACTGTGTCCAGTTTTGGGTCCCACACTACAAGAAGGATGTGGATAAATTGGAGAGAGTCCAGCAAAGGGCAACAAAAATGATTAGGGGTCTGGAACACATGACTTATGAGGAGAGGCTGAGGGAACTGGGATTGTTTAGTCTGCAGAAGAGAAGAATGAGGGGGGATTTGATAGCTGCTTTCAACTACCTGAGAGGTGGTTCCAGAGAGGATGGTTCTAGACTATTCTCAGTGGTGGAAGAGGACAGGACAAGGAGTAATGGTCTCACGTTGCAGTGGGGGAGGTTTAGGTTGGATATTAGGAAAAACTTTTTCACTAGGAGGGTGGTGAAACACTGGAATGCGTTACCTAGGGAGGTGGTAGAATCTTCTTCCTTAGAAATTTTTAAGGTCAGGCTTGACAAAGCCCTGGCTGGGATGATTTGATTGGGGATTGGTCCTGCTTTGAGCAGGGGGTTGGACTAGATGACCTCCTGAGGTCCCTTCCAACCCTGATATTCTATGATTCTATCATTCTATGATCCTCTAGAGTCAAAACATTCCATTTAAATCTGATGAGGTTTTTGGCTATCAATTTCACTCTAATGCAGTGGCGGGCAACCCGCATGCGGCCGGTTGCCCACCACTGCTCTAATGTAACATTTTTAATATTGCTTTCTTTGAATCTCATGCTCCTCTGGCATCACACAACTGCCAGCCTGTTCATGGATCTGTATTACTGATGTTGACTTATGAAAAGGAAATGAACCAGCTGAACTTTCAGATCCCAAGTTGAGTTTGAAAGGCTGGTAGTTTACTGAACAAGTTTAACCTAGAACCCCGGGACAACAAAACTGGAAGCATATCATGTCATTTTTTACGCAGTCACTATTCAAAATAGAACTTCATTTTAGACTGCAAGATAAACTTTTTCTATAAAGTGAAACTTGTCTTACATTTACTCCATAAATAGGTACAATTGGCAAAACTTGGCAAAATTAGGTCAGGTTTATTTTGGTTTTTTTCCCCCTTTTTTGTCAGAATGATAGAAAAGGTGTGTGCATTACTTTACTTAGCTTTGTTTTCACCCAAACAACTGGAGAACACAGAAGATAAATAAACATTGAGGTGACATTTTGGGGATAATCCAGACCAGGAGGGGGTGCTGTCACCACCTGCCTGGTAACAGTGTGTGGCCTTAATGCTGTGCTGCTATGGCTTAGGACTCAGACCTGTAGCCAGCCCACAAACATAAAGGCCTCACTCTGGTTTCCACCAGCCTAGTCGTCATCCTGGTAGGGTGACCTCAACAAATCTTCTGGTTCTGAGTCTCCCCAAATCTGTCCATCCGGAATTCTTAACTACCAGAAGCTCGAACTTCCCCCTCTGGTTAGTAGCCCTGAAGGTGTGAAACTTGCCCTCATTTATGAGTTAACTGGGACACACAACACAGTTTGCAAAACAGACACCTGCTTAGGATTAAAATAAACAAAAAGTTTATTCAATAGAAAAATCACAGATTCAAAGATAAAATAGCAAGGGAATGCAAACACATACAAGTTACACAGAAAAAATTATCTCAGAAATTTATCTTAGAAAAATTCTCTTTTCTAATTCAAGTTACCTAATACCTTTGAACGGTCTCCCAGTGTACCTACTCTCTGCCATACAGGGGATCAGGTGTTCACAGACAGTTCTGTTCTTCAGTTCTAGAGGAAGATTTCAGTGTAAAACCTCCTTTTAAAAGGGCTTTTAAAAGTTTTTTTTTCCTCCTGGCACAGTGACCCTTGGCTACTTAGGGTGGAATAATTCTAGCTGGGATGTCTTACTGTTTTCCCATTAATCCAAATGGCCCATCATGTGCTTTTGTTTTTCCAGAGTTGTACAATGCTAGGTGCTTGGAGCTAGTCTCTTCTGGTTGAGGAGGCAGCCCCTCCTTGCCTGATTGCTTCACTGCCCTATTGTGAGATGATATTGAACTTGCACCACAGTTACAATTCTGTGTGTTTCAGAGTAGCAGCCGTGTTAGTCTGTATCCGTAAAAAGAAAAGGAGGACTTGTGGCACCTTAGAGACTAATAAATTTATTTGAGCATAAGCTTTTGTGAACTCCAGCTCACTTCATCGGATGTGTGTGTGTGTGGCATATTTTCATACACAATAACATGTAACACAACCAGTTGATCAACAGCTTTGGAGTTCATCTTATTCTTCCCTTGGAGTGTTTGGACACTGATTGTCACACCCCACTTGTGCCTTTCATGCTCTGTGCCATTTCTTTTGGGATCAGGAGAGGAGTCACTGCCTATGCACTTACATTAATCTTTTGGCTCCCAATGCCCTGGTGTGGAGAGATTGCAGCAGTATTTCCAGCCAATAGGAGTGGGGAGCTGCATAACAGACCCACACCTTAGCCCCGCATTGAAAATAGGTTTCACTCCATCCCTATCCCACTGTCCACTTGTCCAGAGACCAATTTCTTGGGAGTGAATTATGCCTCTAATGAATAAAACACTCCGCTTTAATCTGACTCTAATGATGCTTCCAACAACCAAAGGGTAAGATTTTTTTTTTAAATGACTTTCCTGAGAAGGACAAGATCTGACTCTTCTTAACAACAGCCACTAATGTTCTGTAATGAAAGCTCTAAGCACTGTAGCAGCATTAGATTATGCTTATTTAGGATTTATTCCAGTATATTGCTATTACTGATAACCATTTCTAGACAGCTTCTTTTCTCATATGGTACTTCTCTGACACATATTTTCCCTGTTTGGGTATCTGCCATTTGTTGTTGTCATAAATATAAAGGGAAGAGTAAACACCTTTAAAATCCCTCCTGGCCAGAGGAAAAATCCTTTCACCTGTAAAGGGTTAAGAAGCTAGGATAACCTCGCTGGCACCTGACCAAAATGACCAACGAGGAGACAAGATACTTTCAAAAGCTGGGAGGAGGGAGAAAAACAAAGGGTCTGTGTCTGTTTGTGTGATGTTTTTGCCGGGGACAGAACAGGGATGGAGTCTTAGAATTTAGTAAGTAATCTAGCTAGATATGCGTTAGATTATGATTTCTTTAAATGGCTGAGAAAATAAGCTGTGCTGAATAGAATGGATATTCCTGTCTGTGTGTCTTTTTGTAACTTAAGGTTTTGCCTAGAGGGATTCTCTATGTTTTGAATCTAGTTACCCTGTAAGGTATTTACCATCCTGATTTTACAGAGGTGATTCTTTTTTACTGTTTCTTCTATTAAAATTCTTCTTTTCAAGAACTGAATGTTTTTTTCATGGTTCTTAAGATCCAAGGGTTTGGGTCTGTGGTCACCTATGCAAATTGGTGAGGATTTTTACCAACCCTTCCCCAGGAAGTGGGGTGCAAGGGTTGGGAGGATTTTTTGGGGAAAGACGTTTCCAAACAACACTTTCCTAATAAAATAAACCCGGATAAACATTTGGTGGTGGCAGTGGAAGTCCAAGGGCAAAGGGTAAAATAGTTTGTACCTTGGGGAAGTTTTAACCTACGCTGGTAAAAGTAAGCTTAGGAGGTTTTCATGCAGGTCCTGACATCTGTACCCTAGAATTCAGAGTGGGGAAGGAACCTTGACAGTTGTAATGTGGTTAGCTTTGAGACTACCATTAAGAGGAGAAATAAAATGAATTGTCTGTGATAACATCCTTTTCCTCCACCTTATTTCTGTTCTTTGTCTTTTTAGAGTGTAAGCTATTTGTGGTAGAGATTCTGTCTTCCTATATGTTTGTATAGTACTTACCACAATGGGACCCTAATCCTGACTGAGATCTCTGGATGTGATGATAATGTTATTACTAAAATAGAGGCTTTGCTCATAGCTAGTCTGCTATGCAAGTAATTGTGACAACAAGGAGTTCATTTCTTGGGTTTTAGGGTCTCAAAATATATTTTTCACTGCTGCTTTATGGCTGTTCCATAATGGAGTATCCAGGCCAAGTTCAGTCCTGGAGGAAGCAGGTCTGAGTTACCTTGTGGCAGGAGGCTAAACATGGTCCAGTAACTCTACAAATAAAAGTGAAGATACAGTGAGTTTCAACTAGCTGCAATGGAACAGGCTCACAGGCTGAAATGAAGTCTGGTCTGGTACATGGGCCCAGTAAAGTTGAAGGAAAGATTTCCCATTTACCTCAGTGACACTTGGATAAGGCCTGAGATCTACCAAAACATCAAATATTCTTCTTTCCCATCTACTATAATAAAGTTCATACAATGGAAAGTACAGATTCAGCAGAGGAGATCACATTCATGAATAGCAGTGTCAGCATAGACCGTTACACTGCAGGAGTTCCTAGATGGCATTGACTTCCATATACCTGATCTCCTATCGTAGCACAACTTACTTAGTTGCATCAAGAGAAATATTATTGTAACATTCTGTACACGTCTGATGTTTGATTCTGACAAGCACTGAGTGCCTCTTGAAAATAGCTCAGCACTCCACTCCCATTAACTTCAGCAGGAGATGTCAAGTTATCACTAGGAGGCATTCCATCAACACCTGGTAGGATAAGGCTATTAATCAATATCCCTTCTAACTACAACAGAATATGGGCACAGAATTGCAAGGTGCTGAAAGCCTCCTATGAGGCCAATATATTTGGTTGTCCTGCAATTAAATTAGGACCTAATCCAATATCCACTGTTCAATGGAAATACTTCAGTGGGCTTCAGATCAGGCCTTCTAATCACCACCACTGCTTTTCTTTTAGAAAACGTATAAAAGAAAACCCATTTCAGCCATTTATTTTAACAAGAGGAAGAGGGAAGGGGGAACCAATGGTAGCTAGTCTATTTTTCATTCTTGTGGGTTTTCTTTCTACGTTAAAAAGAAATTGCTAAGAAAATTCTTTTAAAATGTTGTTGTATGTTAGTTGTGAATAATTTCTCCTGTGTGTATATTAAAGGTTTTTATATCATGTATATCGCGTGTCTTTAACAGCAAATAATAATATAATAAAAAACACCCTCACACTTTTGAAGAGATGATTTGGAACTTAATAAATAAACTCATACATCAAACAGCTAAATACAGATGGTAGTTCATTTTCTTCACTTTTATTCCACATCAGTCAAAGCTAACAAAGCTTTCTGGGAATTAGGAACACGGCATACCCAATTGTAAAAGCACATTTTCAATTATAGCACACCCATTGATCAAAACTCACTGATCTGTATCTCAGAACATATTAAGAGTTCTTTCTAAAGATGAATTAATTTCTTTAAGCTTAATTTATCAGTGTAACAATGTACTTACTTTGCCAAGGAACCTCTAATGTCATGATAAGTGCTAACTTATGCCAGGAAAACAATGTTTAAAAAAGAAACTTTTGAAAGTTATCCCCCTTGTATGAAAACTAAAACCACCTAAGTGACATGGGGCCCAAATCCCATTTCAGAAGTGACTAAGGCACTGCATGGAGCCGACATCAGCTCCTACATCATGGAGGCTCCTACATCATTTAGCTGGTTTTGAAATTTTTACCTTAAGTGCTGAATTCTTTTGACAGTTTTAAGCAGATACACCAAGGGCTGAATGGGGAAAGAGACTCTGCTGCCTCATCCAACCTGATCCGACTGTAACACACTGGTGGACAGTATAAGGAAGCTGGCACATCTGCTCTGCATGCTGGAACTTTTGTGGCTAAAGATATTAATCTACTCACTAGGGATGTCAAAAGGAGCACTAAATCACAGGGTGGGAAAAGACCGTTTATTTGACATCGTAAGCACCTAAAGCAGTATAAGAAAACCATCCACTCTGGGTTTTTTTCAGTGTTTCTCAGAGTGTATGAACTGTGCCAGTTTCGACAGCATGGAAGGCTATAGCAACATGAAATCATGGCCTCCTATCTTCAGAGTGAAATGAAGGAATGATGGTAACATATATTAAGATGTATCCATAATTATGCCTATACATTGGGTCAAATTCAATTGTGGTGTAGTGTAAATGAACTTAGTGGGATGAATTTGGCCTATTGTCAATGACTTTTTTCTTTCCCAAATTAATATTCCAGTAGTGCATTGCAGCTTCAGCTATGATTAGCACCCATTGTTTTTAATGCTGTACATACACAAGAAACAGTCCTTTCCCTGAGGAGCTTACAGTCTAAGGCAAATACTTATGCACATACTACTACTCATGAGGAGTAAAGATAAGCATACGCATAAGCCTTTGTAGGGTCAGGGCCTACATACAGACAAAGGGTATGAGAACAGGAAATTTGTGTTATTTTTCTTTTTTATATTTAATCCATAAGAATCCCCAAATGTCAAATATTTGGTTTCAGCCGGCAAGTTATGCTCTTCTTCACAGAAAATGTGTTCATGCCATTTGTTTAGCATTTTCCCTAAAGTAGCAATTGAGGTTTACAGCCCCTTGTGAGGCTCCTGAGAAAAATTCTCGTGAGCTGCGACGACTTAATGTTGCTATAGTAACTGATCAGAAGTTAATGAGGTTTTTGCTTTATATTTCAACACACATCCAGGAAACCTAACAACCAGTTAAATTACTTTTAATAAACATCTTATACAATGTACCCCTGAATGTAAGACAGATTTTTTCAAAACCAAGTTGGGTAAGCTTATTGCTATTAGTACAGTAGATACACATTGCTTAGAACTAACATCTGAACTGTCCCTGGAAGTGGCAATGTCTTTCTTGTTCTACCAATGGTGCATTTATTTTATGAACTGCAGTAATGCATTTATCCTTGGAATTTTGGCAGGGTGTGTATCTCTCTGAAGAAGCAAAGGCATTTACAGAAGAAAATGTAACTCCAGAGATGCATAGAGTGGATCACATAAGACTGCTACAAATGCATATCAACATTTTTAGCTTAAGCTTTGTAAGTTATTGCCTAATGCCTGACTGAATTTAAATCACAACTCTGCATTTTTATTTTAACCACAGAGCTTCTACAAAGGTGCATGAATCATTGTCCCCTGCTGGATTTTGCTTCAAAGGGCACACTACATATTCAGAGAGTTCTATATTTATTTATTTGTTTGTTTGTTTGTGGCACCATTCACTACCTTTCTTCTGGAAAGCTTACTCTTACTGCTCAGTGCATTGCCCTAAATAAGCCTTAACATCATGCACATTTCAGCATTTTATTTTATTGTAAGTAGACATAACAGAAGATAGTTTGGGGGAATTGTGAGTACCCTCTGCTAGACCTTTCCATTAAAACCAATCGTTTAATTTCCGGTAGCAAAGTTCTTGGTCCAAAGTGCACAAGCTAAAAACTTCTGCTCAAGTATAAATTATCATTAAAGCAATTAAAGAAAGGATTTGCACTTCCTATCTCCACCATATATATCACATAAATAAATCAGAATTAGGCAAAGTAAAGCCGTTTTAAAAGCTTGTACTTTTTTGGTGGAAGGAAGTTAATATTTTCAGTTATAACAGATTTGCAACATTTTTCTGTTGCATGGACCTCTTAGCAGGAGTTAGCATAAAGCCACTGACTTATTCCTTCTGACTCCTTTTCACAGGTGCAGCTTTTCAGTGACAGCCTGGTAATAAGGGAGGCTATTGTGGCTCTTAAGGGCAGAGAGATCTTGTGATGAATGGGGAATACAGCCATACAATTGATTAATTCTGTTTGAAATTATGAACCCTATGAACCTGTGAGCAGGCAAACTCCATTTTGAATGTTTAGTCTTTTTGCCTTCTCTAGGCAGTGTGTGTCTCTATGTTGGGTTGTATGCAGTGTTGTCGTAGTTGTGTCAGCCCCAGGATATTAGAGACAATGTGGGTAAGGTAATATCTTTTATTGGAACAATTTCTGTTGGTGAGAGAGAGACAAGCTTTTGAGCTTACACAGAGCTATGCCACAGGCTGATGGCCAAAGAATAACTATAGAGTGTATCTGACTTTTAAGTACCCAACCTTTGGAAATCTATTCAGTCTAGACAAAAGACTGGTCCCTGTCCAGAAGAACTAGTTTAAGGGAGGTGCGGGAGGAGGTCAGCTTGGCAACAAAGCCATGTGGCAGAGGTTTGTGGGAAAGCTGTCAAGGATGTCACCTGACACGGTGCTGAAGGTTTTAAAAAGGCAGAGCCTGGTCTACTTGGGTCAGGGGCCATTTTCTCCAGCGTGTGAGGGAGAGACCACTTACCATGAAACATGCATAAGGCAGGGGCTACCCCACCTTCCTGTCTTCCTGGATCCAGACTGCCCCCCAGGGAGTGGTGAGGTAACTGAGACCAGGACATGCATTCAGTATTTATTGTTGTGTATGATCTATACTCTCCTGTGCTTTACGTGATTAAGAATAAACAAGCATAACGATCTTAGACAGGGAAATGTGTGTGCTGACTGCTTCATAATGATTGCATGCCCCTGCGAGAGAGAAATTGTAAACCAGAAGTTCCACACCTATTGGGTGGAGTTCCAGGAGAGCGGTGCGTTTAAATACTGGGGAATCTGAAGGCTCAGCACTGTGACCAGAGGGGCTAGGCAGCTGGATGTGTTGCAGCACTCGGAGAAGGATGCCAGAAACAAAGCCTGCACCCTCAGTGAGTGCCTGGGAACCCCAAGATTGGGGCAGTGGCTGGACTCCATTCAGACTCTAGCAGCTTCAAAACCCCAGGGATACAGAGCAGCAGAGTCTTAGATACTCCTTGCATCAATATTAGTGGTCCAGGCCAGGAAGGGGTGCTCACTGTAATCTGTGACAAGTCTGCTCATGCTTTACAATGTTGTTGGTGTTTATTGTGTTACTAGTAAAATCTGCTTATGTCAAATACAAGTTATTGAGCTCAATACAGGAATAACTGGGTGGAAGTCTATGGCCTGTGTAATACAGGAGGTCAAACTAGGCGATTTACTGGACCTTTCTGGCCTCAAAATCTATAAATCTATGAAACTCATGGGAGTTTTATCCTTAACTGTTGCAATGAATCAGCCTAGCTCCAGTAGCTTCACTGGAGATATGTTGATTTTACAACAGCTGAGTCTCTGGCCCTGCATGTATAGCTTCTGTTCAGAGCAGGGTAAGAACTCCATATGCTTACACTAATGGTCTATTAAATGCTGTCACTTTGCATTGTTACAGTGTAGTACACCAGCCACTCACGTTGGTCGCTTTTGACAAAGGTTTCCAGATTTCAATATTTAATCAACACCAAGAAAAATCTACTTTGGTGAGTGGAGCCATCATGCATGTGATCTGTATTCTGATGTGTTACTGTAAAGGATCTTCTGGGGATTATTTAGTGTTCACCTGTTAGCTAGGCACAAACACTTTGGGTAGATAGCGACATGTCCCCATCTCCACCACTTTACCACCTGTGGATGTTATTGTCAATCCAGGTGCAGTATTAATGCACCCCTGATTCTCCAACCCCAAATTGTGTGTGTGAATCATAACTACACTCTAGCTGAGCAAAGAAACATATTACTAGCCCATTTAACAAGACCAACAGTAAGATTATGTTATATAGAAGTTGCTCTTATCCTTTAACATTCATCAGCTGTGAGCTGCAAAGGAGATAAAATGTAAAACTAGAGTAAGGAGGCACTGAAAGCCACAACTGCACACATGCAGGATTGGAGACTATCTAAAATACATAGTTTAAATATTTTAATAATGTTCTTGTGGAAGGCTATCATAACATATTGCTGTCTGTACCTGAGTTTCTCTCACTGTTAATTCTTTGCTTCGTTTCAGTGGCACTTATATGCTGAAGTCAAGCCGACAGAGTCACTTTGATTTACAACTCATTGATGGCAATTTCGAAAACTCCCGGTTCCAGACTTGGATCCTTAATGTAATATCCATTTCCCAAACCAGCTCCTCAAATCCCTTGTCACTTGAGCATCTTGATACGGTTTGGATGTGTTGCTTTTGTGAGCTAATGGCTCTTGAAGGCTAATGTACAAAGACAAAGTTCCAGACTTGTAAACGTTCGGTTTTATTGCCAATGCAGCCAATCCCAATGGCAGAGAGAAAGTAAAGTTACAGAGGTTTCTTACTGTTGCTTATGAAAAGGTCATATTGCCACCCAGGATCTTCCAAAGGATGACCCATGCTGAGCTTTTTTATTATAGCTGTGCTGGTCCTGGGACATTAGAGAGACAAGGTGAGTGAGGTAATATCCTGTAAACCTGAAAAACCAGTCTGGAAGATGCTGGACAGCTGGCACACATATAACTCCCCCTCTCTCAGCACTGCAGCCTCTCAGCTTCTTGTACTTCCTTCAGCTATTGTTCCTCTGACATTGCCCTCCCACTGCATCACTCAGTAACTGAGGCATGAACGTCAGCTGCTTCCTGCCTTTCCAAATTTGTCTTTTCCCTCCATTTCTGAGGCCCCTCCAATCTCTCCACCATGCACATATTTTTCGTGAGCTGGTGAAACTGACCAACCTTCCCAAAAGCTGGTAAACCCAGCAGGTACGATTATACAAGTTCCCTGTTACCTTTTATGATGCAACCTCCTACACTTCCAAGCTACATTCTGGAGTTTACCCAAAGATGTTGGGGAGAAAATGCTTTCTTAACCCAGTAGAGTTTCTGATCACCTGAAAGTTGTAGCCAGATCCATTCTTTTCCATACACATTCACCCTCATCTGAATGGTTTAATTATATCTGAGCCAGTTTTAAAAGATGTTTACAAATTCATCTACTATCAATTTGCCTGGCCCAAACATGCTTTTGAAATTAGCATGGAACACGATTAGCTCATTGGCTGTTATCCAGAAAAACCTCAGGCAACAGATATTAAGAAAGATGTTTTATAAATGCAATATCAGTTCAAAAGGAGACTTACGAAAATATCAAAGCTATAAAGAGAATGCAAAGCCGAGAATGCAAAGCCTTCTAGAACATGTGAGACAAGCTACAGAAAATAAAAATCATTTACGCTCTGCTCATTTTGAAGAAGTGAGGGGAAATAAAATAGAAACCTATCAAGATTAAGTTTATAGTAATGCGGGAGAGGGAGATAGGAAAGATATATCTTTAAGGGCTTTGCAAGGGAAAAAGGCATTGAATATTTTGCACTCTTTTTAATCATCAATAATTTTTTTAATATGTGAAAAACTAACTTAAAATGAAGCTGTCAAGAAAAAAAGCAAACACATGTTTTCTTGTAAGTTACACCCTAGATTGTTAAAACAAAATGTATTTTTCCTGATTTAAAGTGTTAATTTGATTTTATATTTCATTAAGCTGGGGCAATGAAATACCAGTAGATTGCGCCGAAAAGTGCCAAAAAGTATGTGTCCTACAGAAGACAAGGCTCTGACCTCTATTTTTTTTGTCATTTAATTCACAAATATAATAATATTCACATCCACAGAATGTAAGACATTTGTAGTTTTATGTCCGATTCAAGATGTTTACTGGTAATGCATCTTCATAAGATCTAAGATACCAAGAAAATTTACTTTTTGATCTACATGATTGACCAAATTATTTATTTGGAATATACCAAATCCAACAAACACTTACAGAGAGCAAAGCACAACCTCACAGAAAAAAATCTGACACTAATCTGTTATTTGTGCCACAGAAAGGAAATTACTGAGTGGCTGTCATAAAGTTCAGAAATGCTGTACAAAAAATAAGAATAATGCAACTCAAACAGAGCATCAAGAGAAACTTTTATTATTATTTAGTGCCTTGTGGTTTCAGTTACAAACAATCCCTTCATTAAGTAAACCCTTAAGATATATGCCAGGACAATATGGGTTGACATTGGAGGGACAAAGCCACAAGTCTGTTGCTAGAGGTGGGAAAATCTATCTCATAAGGTGAGTTAACGTACCATTTTTTATTATGATACTCACCATCTTGAGGGGGAAAAGAGCTGAATGTGTATCATCTGTTATCTTGTCTTTTGGCTTAAAAAAGAGTCTCAAAATACATTTTCTATGAAGTAGCCTTAGGGATTTCAAGACCAAATGAATTATTACCAGAGCAGTATGAGCTTCGTGGCACCATATTTGCTTCAAACCTGGCAAAAGCTACTCCAAGTCCCTGAGGCTTGCTCGTCTGCCTTCCTAATGAAGAAAAGAATGATCTTAAACACAGATGGTTCTGTGTGAGCCTGCTACCCTACTCAAACTTATAACATTTAGAGGCTGGTGAGTACATTTAGCCAAGATCTCTAGAGTCCAGAACTACAGCCTCAATAGCTTTGATGGATAGATTAGATGTTAAATACCCATTCTAAATTGGCAGCTACACTAGCCTTCCATTTAGTAAATGGAACTGAAATTTTCTTAAAGCTTACTTTGGTTTATATTAACCTTGTGCTCCTTAATCACTTTTAAAGAACCAAGAAGTGCAGAACAGGAATGGAAACATAACTTCAAATAGCCTCTTAGCTGAGAAAACAAAGATGAATAGAAGAAAAGTTTAAAAAAGAAAAAAACTCTGATACCCAGCTGATCACTTTTGACCTATAAATCCCTATATCACTTGGGACCTCTCTACATGAAATCAGATCACTTATCTGTGCTGGAGTCCAGCACAACCTTGTCCCAAAAGTCATGGCTCTTTGCTCCCTTCTCTCACCACTGTGCAACACTTGTGTAAATATCCAGAACATACTCCTCGTCCTTTTGCTGTTGCAGTGGCATGAATTATAGAGTCAAGGATCAGGAGGTAGCCGTGTTAGTCTGTATCCACAAAAAAAAGGTAGCACCAGACTCCTTGTTGTTTTTATGAATTATAGAAAATTTCTAGGGTACATTTCTATTGGTCAGCAGAGAATTCAATATTAATAGAAGGCACCGAGGTGCTTGCCTGTTTGTTTGCCACTGTTATAGAGATTTACAGCATATTTGACCCCACAACTAAAGCCTAGTAACAACCCACTCTTCAAAACACCCAACCTAGATAAAGCTACCTTTTAAAATGTGGGTTTTTTAATTTCAAAGCCCAATTCTTTGGTGCCTTGACACCATCACAGACCACTGAGGTTTCAAAGAGCATGAGGTAACTTTCAAACAGGTTTATAGGCGTTCCAAGGCCGTTCGCAGACTGACTTCTCCAGTGTCTTGGGTTGATTGTGTGGTTTGACTATGACCATGATCTTGACCTGAATGCTGTTATTTTTTTCCAGCTGGGTGGCCCTGCTTGCCATTACAGTTGCCCTGACACCTTAATAGCATTGTCTTCATCATTTTCAAAAGCTCTCATGTCATTCCTGATTGTTCTACTGTTCCCCCGCCCCCCAAAAAAGTCACCTTCCAAGCCATAGAGGTGTAACCATACAAACAATTCAAGAGTTGATGGTTCCATAATGTTTCTAAGGCTGTGAAGCTGAGAGCAGTGTCTTTTGAATAAGACAAGTTTGGGGTTTTGTATAACCATGTAAACATAAAGTGTCCTTTGAAGACAATAGGAATCTTTCATTGACTTCTGGGGGTCCTGGGTGAAGCCTGAAGTGAATGAAATTCCTTTTAAATATGATATACCTTTCTTATATTTGGAGTGCAGGTGTTTCTTGCTTTGATAATTAAGATAACCTTTTGTTGAAAGATCTAGCCACTGTACCGCTACATTATATGTGCATTGCTGCTGTGAGACTGTTTTCAGTCTGAAACAACTCAATGAAATACTATGAGATGAGCTTTAAAGAAGTTGAGTCACACGAGTGTCACACACATAATGTATGCAGTGTTGTACCTGTCGGTCCTAGGATATTAGAGAGACAAGGTGGGTGAGGTAATATCCTTTATTGGACCAACTTGTATTGGAGAGAGAGACAAGCTTTCAAGCTTACACAGAACAGATCCCAGTCAGCCACTTTTCACAGGTGAAATGTGTTCCTATAAATTCAGTGTTTGCTTTTTTAAAGCACTGGCATCTGAGTCATACCATATTTTCAGTGAAACGTTCACACAGTAAATGGAGAGTCCTGGAGCAATAATGGCATTACTGATTTTCACATAATGGGACCAATATACATAAAAGTCTTGTGCCAGCCCATTCGTTCTGGAATGAAGAACTGAGAATAAAATGTTATATCCCTCCAAAGAGAGAGTCAAATTCCAGTATCAGGAACAAGGTACAAAGTCTCACTCTTTTCAAATATATGTATTCCGGTAGACAACTTTGCAGAAGGCTGTAATGTTTCATGATGATCATATCCGTTTGCAGTTTCCAAATCCTGTAGTTATAAAACAAGGAAGCTTTTGTATTACACTACAAAGTAATTAGAACAAAAAAATCAAGGCACTTAGAAGAGTTGTAGCTATTGGCCAGATTATCTTCCCACAGGAATTTGGGGGCAGACTCAGAACTTCTCTTCACCGTGCAAAATATAGACAGCAGCAGCCGACAAAACATTTGGGATTTGATTCTCTGACCATATCTGTTTTAGAATGATAACCCCACTGATTTCAGCTCCCACCAAGTTACTCCTGATTTACACTAGCATAAGTAAAGAAACAAGCAGGCTCTTGGCCTTTTAAAATGATCTTGAAATGATACTTGCTTCGTGTGCATGCCAGGAAAATCCCACTTGCATTTGAGGCATTTTGACCTAAATTGTTGTGATGCAGTTTTGCTTTCAAACATTTCCTGCATTTGACTCCAGAAGCAGTTGCCTTTCAGTCCTGGATGAAATGATTCTGATACATTGGGCCAATTCCTGTGGCTCAAGCAAGTATTGTGGAACTCCTTAAATGTTGCACAACAGAATGGATTGGGGGGATTTAGCGAGAGCAGAAGCTAGGCACAACTTCCATGGCTCTGCAGGGATGGCTTCCATGTCATTGCAGACTGTAATTCCGAAGGAGTCCTGAAACACTGTGCAACTAGGCTGCACCACCTGCTGTGATGAATGGGAGACCTGCTGTATGACACGGGAAAACACAGCCGTGGCAGGAATAATGCAGCTCTAAGTGTAAGCAGTGTCAGGATGAGCTCAACCCTGACATCTGGTGGTGAGGTGTGGCAAGTTGTGGAAAAGAACTTCAGGGGCCGATCTCATTTGCATAGGCACACCCACCCCGCCTAGAATGAGGCCATAGCTGCCCAAATGGTCACTTTGGCTGCTGTGGGATCCCCAGTGTTCTGTTATTGGGGCAGAAAGAATAAATTGTTATTACCCTGATTATGGGAACTGTGCTTGGAACTGTACTTGGCCTTTTGTTATGATGGAGGGACTCACCATCAACTAAGTAGCACTTGCTAGGCAAGGGTCATGGGTTCCAAAACTCTGTGAATTGAGAGAGGTTGGGGACAAGTATTAATACTTGGTAGCATGGGCCCCCTTGGTGAGGCCTTACATGCTAATTGCACTTCCTCCTCTCTCCACTGTGGAATATCAGAGCTAATTTTGATTTCATCAGAAGTCTAGTTACAGGCTGCTGAGCTCACTTTGGGCTAATAGTGCACCAGCACCGAGACTCCCCTACTCCAAGTTGAATTCACCTAAGAGCTGAAATCACTGAGCGTTGTGTTAAGTAGTGGGGGAGCCTGAAGCTATATTGTGGCGCAGTTTGCGGGACAGCTGGCGTGCCTTGTGGACAGTCTGGTGGAGCAGTTTGTAGGATGGTGGGAGCTGCTGGTGGGATGTGGAGCAGCTCGTGGGATGGCAGGAGCTGCTGGTGGGCCGCGGAGTGGAGCGGAGCGAAGGAGTTCGTGGGGCGGCTGGTGGAGCGGAGCGGAGCTGTGGGGCGGTCAGCTTCAGATCATGTAAGGTGCCTCTTACCCCCGTCCCATCTCCACCCAGGTTGGGAGGTAAAGCTCCGCAGATAAACTTTTGAACTCTGGGGCTGCCCTGACCAGGGACAGAGACTTTTGGGTCATTGGACTTTTGGGACTTTGGGTGATTTGGGGTTGCTGGACTCAAGAACCAAAGGGAAAGGGGCATGCCCCAATTTGCTTGGGGTGGGTTTTTTTGCTCATGGGTTGTGTTATGAATCCTGTTGGTGGTGTTTTCCCAACATAATGCCACATTGTTTCTCTCTGTTATTAAAAGGCTTTTTGCTACACTCAGACTATGTGCTTGCGAGAGGGGAAATATTGCCTCTTGGAGGCACCCAGCGGGGGTGGTATATATTTGTCCCAGGTCACTGGGTGGGGGCTCGAGCCGGTTTGCATTGTGTTATTGGAATGGATCCCCTAGATATTGAACCCGGCCCTTGTTGCTGCCAACTCTGACGGGCAGAAGGGTTACATAAGTCTGCATTAGCAACTGTGAAGAGGCTTTATTCTCTCTCTCTTTAGTCAAGGAAAAGGAGTCTGGCCTCCTCACTGTATTGCTTATTTCCTTCAGCTGTGCACTAAAGACATAATATGGCAGACTGGAAATGATTTCGGATCTTCCTGAATTAAAGATGCTATACAGAAGAAAACATAATTATTTTCTCATGGAAAAGGAGACACTTATTTTATGAATTGGGGAGAAAAACGTAATTTAACTAAGTAGGCCAAATTTTCAAAAGAGTACGCTACATGAACAGTTCTGAGCTCCCTCAACTTGCACAATACAAACTCCAGCGTGAGTGCATGCTAGCCATGAGTCATGCATGTCCATCTTTCTCTCTCTCTCTCTCTCTCTCTCACACACACACACACACACACTCTCTCTCTCTCTCTCTCTCTCTCTCACTCTCTCTGCAGGAGGAAACCAGGCTTTGTGTGCACAGGGTTTAGCTGCACACTTTTAAAAATTTGTCCCAAACTTTCATTTCTTTTTGGCTTGCCAAATGTCACAACCTAATTTAATCCTGGGTCTGCTAATTAGTGAAATGTCTGAGGGCACATAGTGCCCTTTTATGTCAGCTGCTGATTGTTGTGGTTATTAATATTAATATCATATCATTAAATCGATTGATTTTTATAACACCTTTCATAGACATCAAGGCATTTCACAGACTTAGAAACTACACACTTCATTTAGAACTGAAATGCATCCATTCCTGATGAGACTTGTGGTAGCCCTTAATACTGTTAGCAACACTACAAAGATGAGGATGACTACTGTATGTAATTGAGGCAACAAGGCAAAGCAAATGGAATATCTTTTCTTATGGTGAAATCTGATCCCTTCTGACACCATCTTTCTGCCCTAGCACCACATTACAAAGGAGAATAAAAAGCAGCAGCAAAGTCCCCTCCCAACCAGAAGCCAGGTTGTCCCCTCACACACCACAGAGATCAAATGTTTTCATCTCCACTGGGTCAGCGCTAGGTAGTTCTGGTGTGGGGCGAAGATAGTGGAGCAGAGGCATGGCCACACCATGTCGCACAGACCCTGGCTAGCCCATCAAACCTCTTATTTTCTAAGTGGAAATATGCTTGGTAATTACTGCCCCTTTGTACCATCTATCCCTTTCCAAAGTGGGGCAGGATGCATAGCGTCTTCTGGAAGTAAATCCAGGCACAAGCACAGAGTTTGATGCTCTTTTAGGGTATGTCTACAATGCAGCAGGGAGTGTGCTTCCCAGCGCTGGCTTTGGCAGAGAGACACCCACTAGTTCCACTCAAGTTCGTGCACTAAGCTGGAGCTCAGCTAAACTGCCTCTGTTTACCCACATCGGGAAACATGCTCCCAGATGCTGTTTAGACATACCCTTGTTGGCTGGGCTCCAGTCATCTGCTTCACATTTTAATGATTAGTGTACAAGGCTAATTTCCAGTAGGATCGGGATTCTCAAATTACAACAAAAGGCAAAATCATTAAATTCCTCCCTCAGAGCTTCACAAACCTACATGGGTGTGGGTGGATGGGTGGGGGAATAATAAACAAAAACCGCTGAGATGTTCAAAGCCCCGTGAGGGGATTTAGATGCACAATGTCAATATGCAAATCTCAGGCCAGACCTTTGCAGCTCCGTCACGCGTATGTCATATAAAGCACTGTCATTATTACAGCCCTGCAGACCTTCTTCACTGGTCACATCCAAATTCAGGATTGCCATGGCGTTAGAAAGGTCTGCTTTTCAAAGCTTCCCAAAGAACTGCTAAGAGTTGCAGTCATTTTATCACCGACAGCTTCCTGGCTCTTTTTTGCTTCAGCACATTTTATTTTCTCCATATATAACCTGCTTGTTTCCCCCTTTGGTGCCTCTGGATGACCACAGAATAGAAGTCAGGATGTATTTATCCTCTCTGTTCTGCCTTTTCTGTGCTACGTGACGCTGTCGATGCACATGCCGAGTTTCCCCAACAGCAGTTTTATATTTCCTTTGTCTATGTTTACCATTGGATGTTAGCTTGCAGTCTATGTTTCTGTATGTTTTAACCTCTTTTTACTCTTCCTTTTTGTAAATCCTTCACTTGTGTCATTTGCCATCAGGAGTTCATTTTAAAGCACTTCCTTAACAACCAGCAAATGCTTGAAGTCTTGAGTCTGTGTTGTGAGAACATCTTCATTGTGGCTTACACATTCCTTTCCGTATTTTCCTTCTTTTGTTCATTCTTTGGCAGGCACATATTCCAGATAACATTCCTTATAAACGTTGATAGAACCCTTTCTCCTCCAGTCCTGCTTTCAGGCCACTATAGTTCTGATAGGCTGTAACACATGGAGGTATGTTGAGTGTCTTTTCTCCAATAGTGAATGTCTGACCAGCCTGGAGTTATAGCACCTTAGCTGTACATCTGCCAATAGTAGATGTCATTTCCTTTTTTTTTCTTTTTCGTTTTTGACTTGGATTTGAATTTTGTCATCTGTAACCTTGTCTAACTGTAGTAGGAAATTTACCCATTGCTAACAACTTGTATCAATATTTGGTGCACCTAGTCCAGTGTTGAAAAAAGCTTAACTCCGTTTATAGACAGGACCAAACTGTGTCCCGCATCATTTCAGAAACTGTGGCTACACTTTGTTGTGCTCACGGCTCAGTTTTCTCACTGTTTTTCATTGTGGGCTGAGGTAACTTGTTCTCTTGGCAAAAGTACTGTCTGACTGCAGATTTGTCACACTAGACTGCCTTCCATCCATCCAGGTTCAGTTGTAGTGTTGGGTGGAAGTAAATCCAAATATGATGCTACTGTTCTTTGATTAGCAGAGCTCCAGCAATCTGTTCCACACACTATCAGCCCTTGGAGAAGATTAATATCCAGCAGTTCTAAGCATCTCATTTTGCCAAACGGTAGACTTAAAGGAACAGACCATTATAAGGCACAAGTAGAAGGAGCCAGGAGAGCAATATGGAGAGTTGGAAGCTTTAGGGATGTCCAGAAATCTGCAGGATTGTCTTTTGCATTTCCTACGGGTCCTTGGACTCCTCTGAAGTTGCACATCATACTGCTAGCGCTCTGCAAGGGTCAATCCTCAAATAATTTAAACTCTGATGAGTTTGTACCTGTTATTTTTCCACCAGAAGAGCAAAATGGGAGCTAGGGTTTAAAATGCTTTTTCATAGCTCTGAAAAATATCGCTCATATCTCCCTGCATGCAAACAGTACCAAAACTGAGGCTGTGAGAAAGGCCAAAGGACCTTCACTGGAATACGATCATAAAAATGATTAACTAATGCTGTAGTTTTAAATTCCATGGACAGGAGCAGCCTGTTCATTTTTTTCTTTCTTTCTGGGTCATTCCACTTTTACCTCAGCAAATGAGAAGGATTAGAGTAGTAGCAAGGCAGATGTCACAGGGGATCAGACTTCAACTTGGATAATTACATCCTGCCCACCTACATTCCCTTGTTGCTTCAATTCAACATTTAGCAGTCGGCACTGGATTCCGTTGTTGCTTCAGTTAAATATGTCGAGCCAGATTTTCAGAGGTAGCCTCTGATCTTGTGTCTGCATTTAATTGCATGCATAAATAATTTCGATATTCCCAACTTTTGTGATTTTATCATATTAAATGTTTTTTATTACATACTCAGTGCTTGGAGTGATGGGATTATGTGAGACTCTCAGCTTTCATTTAAAAACAAAAGTGATGTTTTGACTTGAAAAAGTGGCCCAAGTGCCCCGTAAAGGCTTAGAAACCAGAAGGCAAATGAAAAAAAAGCCCAAATGTTTTCTTTTTAAAAAAAAATCTAATGCATTCTAAGCCAAAATGTATCTATAATTACTGTACTGTCAACCCCAACCATTCAAAAATCATATCAGGCCTCAAAAATCATGAGATTGGCATGAAAACATGAGATTTAAAATAAAAAACCATCCGGAGCACACTGTAGTGGGAAGTAGGTGTACGAGCAAAGTGACATGTACCAAGAGCTTGTTTGGAATAGCCAAGTGCAACTGTAGTTGTAAAGGGATAGATGAGGATATACACGTTTGCTGGGTAGTGGTTGGCTGTGCTGTCCCCAAGCCAACCAAGCAACACATTGTAACTGACAGTCACAATTCTCGTCTTGCTTGCTGCAAGCAAACTGCTCTGCTGTATTGGTCAGTGTACTGTGTGGGTGAGAAGTACAATCAAAGCTTCTCCCACTCCCTGCCCAGCTGTCTCCCCAGTGCTATGAACCACAGGGTATATGGAACCTAAATGTCAATTTTGACCCCAAATATGCCATTTTAATATTATTATCGCTAGCTGTTTATAAGGTATGCAATCCTTATTCGCTGCTTTCAAGGAAAGGAATACATTGTTATGTGAGGGACATGCCGTGCCCTTAACATCATTAAACATTGCAAATGCTTCAAAAAGAGGGAAGAAATGACACTCTATACTCCTTTTCCTCCTCCCTTTCTTTGGCAAATTCCTACTTGGGCACTTTAGATAGCTTGGATATGTTGCCTGATCTATTGATTATGTATTAATTATACTGGTTACTTAAAAATTCCGAATTAACACTCTGAGGTTTGATTGGTTCTCATCCCAAGATCAGGCCCAGTATTATTACAATTCCTGGTTAATTGGGAACCCCAATGTGCAGAGCGGCAACACTCACACTTAGGAAAAACCTTCTGTGTTTGTAACACAGTAAGCAAAGTTCCAAACACTCCAGCCCTGTAAGGTAGGTAGAGAGAATACAGAATGAGCTGAGCATCCAAATACACAAGCGATCCCTTGCAGAACAACCTGAAGCATTCCCCCTCTTCTTCCCCCTCACCATCACCAGTGTTCATCATCCTGGCATCTCCCAACGCACGCAGGCTGGAATACAGCTGTTACAATGTGTTATACTGACACCACGATGTCTCATGTATATACTGTAGAGGTTTCAGCCCCTTTTCTTTATTTGTAGTTCCTCACTCTACTAATGTTGGGGTGCCCTTTTCCCATAGGTTATTGATCCTTTTACCTCAAGTCCATTAACATACGTATGCATTAGTTACCATAGCATCTCATGCTGGGACATATGCTGATGTTCCTAACTTAAAATATCCCAAGCTGGTATAAACTAGCATCTTGTGGTTACCTGTCAGCAGTTTAGTCATTACAGCATTCTATCTTGTGATATCTTATGATCTAGGGTTACTCTTGGAGAGCTACTTATTTTAAGGCTTTTGGGGCATTAGGCCTTGATTAGTTTAGCTAAGCTATTGTTTTATAGGCCTCATTGCATTAGTACCTTAATTTACAACCATGCATAGACCTATGCACTTATATTATAGGCTACAGATATTGAATGGATGCATTGGTAAAAGTGGGAAATAAGATTTAACCCACCAAAGGTCTCAATATATGTTTAATCCCTAAACCAGTAATTTAATGTCTCTTAAGGGAGTGCAAAAATTTTACCTAAAAAAAGAATGCTGTAATATAATTTGCTTTGTACAAAAGCAAATGAAGAATCCTGTTACAAGTGTTAAGGCTCACACTAATGAGGCATAAATGATGCCTATCAACAAACGTTAAGGCCACATACTTATAGTTATTGCTGAAAGGAAAGAGATATTCTGATTTATTTCAGAGGGAGTTTCCTTATCTCTGAACAACTTTTCTGAATCCCTGAACCATTCCTGAAATTTAGATATTTAAGATATTTGCTAACAACTACAAATTCCTGTATTATAATACTGCATGGAACTTTGAATTAAGTATAGTAAATTCATGACTATGTAGCTAAATTTGTCATATACCTTATATTTGTAAGTAGGCATTTTATATTAGTGTAGGAAGAATTCTTAAGTTACTAGTATAAGTGATGGTGTTGAGATGCCTAGTGACATACTATTGAATATAGGAATGTGTATACAAAGATTAAGAGGAAGAACTGTGAATTTAACATAAGGAGATATTATTGGTTAGAAATAGTGTTCTTGTTTGTAATGTTTTTGAAGTTATCTAGGATAATGCCTAAAATGCCTAAAATAACAAGAGTACTGTAAATACTTTAAGTTAGGATATTAATTTCATAATGAACCCTGGAAGTTGTTAGAAATTAAAATCAATCTGGAGAATAAAACCTTCCTAAACTTGAAGACAGGATAGGATAAATTCTCCTGTAATTCAGGCTAATTGTAAAAAGAATGAAGACTAAACATTAATCTCCAAGATTAATGAAATGTCAATAAAATACCACTCAATTTACAACAGAATATGAAAAAGACTGTTAAACTGTTGTTAAATGTTTCAAAAAGAATTAACAGAAAACAGAACTAAAACACTTCTTAAATAATTCTGTTCGTATTAAACATTTTAAGTTACATGCTCAATAGGAACTAAAGAATTCAAGGAAGAACTGAAACTATGCATACGTTTCTGACATACTTTTCTGAGATTGAGTTGCCACCTTCTGAATGGGTAGAAAAATGGAATTACATCTGACGTGCCTAAATGATGAATTTATCACCTGTAACCCAAGTTGTATCATCCCAAAATTTGTGATGCCCAATGAAAAGGTGCCAACATCAAACAATTGATCCTTCTAGGAGGGGACAATCTAGTTCATCAGTGCAACTGAATGAAAGAAGAATGCATGAAAGAAAACACATAACCACAGATAAGTAGTAGCATCCTCACCTAATGATCAACAGATCTTGAACACAGAGTTATCTTGATCAATCCAAAGAGTGCCTACTGCAAGCAAGAAGTGATCCATTATTTGATTCTCCTCTCCCAAGGGAGTGATTTGCTTTTAACAAAAGGGAATTTCTGTTCTTCAAAGAACGTCAAGACTTGGCCTTGAATAAATGAAAATATTGCTTTCCTAGATAATTGAATGCACTGGCATTTAGATCTTTGTTCCATGAATCTAGATTATTGTGCTGGTAGGATTTAAACTTTGAGGGATGTCTGAAATTAGTAAACCCAACATCTTCCATTCATATTACTGAGCTATCCTGATTTCAAATAGTAGGTAGAAAATCCACACTAGGAAAATAGAGAACAGCATTCCGACTTGGACAACTTTCTCCTAAGAAAAATAATTGAACTGTTATATAATTTAAATCTGACACATTAAAATAAGTGGCTTTGGTGCATGATTTAATTGTTAGTTTCCAAATAGAGTGCACTGTATCCTTAAAAAAATATTGTCTGCATTTTTCACGTTACAGCTGATTTAACCGTCACCCAGTTAACTAAAGGTGTCTTTGTCACTAATTGAAAGAGAACTGACACTGAGTTTATAACTGTTTTGCTGTGAATGTACCTGAATCATTAAACAATACTCATTTGTGTCAAAATATCTTTGTGATAGTTCATGGTTTATGGTGATCTCTTGTTCCATCGTCCTATCAAAAATAACCCCTAGACTTAGTACTACTATGAACTTGTTAGCATCACCAAACACCACTGTTTTGCTATCAGCTATAACTAGTTCACCCTCAGCCCCTTCTCAGCAGCTACATTGTGCTGCCTGTGTGAGAAGAAAACTTCAGATTACAAAGTTACACTGTGTGTGAGACAGGAAGCATACTGGAAGGCTCGCTTACAAAGCTTTGAAAAGGCAGTGCAAGTAACAATTCCAGAACACCAGGTAGGATTTAGAGTCCTACCAAACCTTCTCCTTCTCCTCTGACACACGATCAGATACAGCAACATAATAACATATAAGACGACACTTAACACTCAGAAAAAAATACAGTGCCATCTATTGGTGGAGGTACTGCTTTCACACTCATCAGTACAATACCGCATAACTCCTCATCTTGCTTCACTCTTCATATGTGTATGCTACAAATGATAAATTACTTTTCTGCATACCTTTTGAAATTGACTTACATTGGTCTTGCATTTCATTACACTTTGCACATAGACTTGCCATAAGCATGTTATTATAGGCTTCTCTGAACACCTAGAGATTGTACAGAAATATTGAAGATCACCATAGCTTTGGCTTGAAGTCCAGTACTTTGCTGAGTTTAGTGAGCCATGATTTCTTTTATTCATTTTTAGGGTCAATGTGCATTGTCCTTACAAAAACTATTGGACTTTGAAGTTGCAGCTCTGGAATGCAAAGCATCTTTTTCATCCACAGAACATGGTTTTGCCACCAGCTGATTTCTCAGGGACTTTAATTCAAAGTGAAAAGGTCCACCCTTATCGGAAATAATTTTATTTGTGTCATGCTCTTGCCCTTTCACAGGAATAGACTGTATCACAATCATATTATATCATATTGCATATTGGATGTGGTGGTTTGCAAAGAGATGGATTTATTTTCCCCATAGCTATGCTGAGACCATCAGACGCCTTCTCTCAGAGAGACTCCTTCACGCTTTTATCTAGTAAGTTTTAAGTAAAATGAGCTAAAAGTAGTTTCAGTGGCTAATCTGCTGTTGAGTCCCCCTGCCAGATTTTGCAGGTTTAAAAACACTTTTTCCATATTTTAAATTTTTCTCAGCCCTGTGATGGGTGAATGATCCAGACAAACAATGGTATATGAAATGACTGAATATAAAGTGCATACATTCCATTATATCTTTCTCCTACCCTTTCATATGTCACTTATCCTCTTTGATTTAAGCTCCTTGGGGCAGAGACTATGTTCTCCTATGTGGTTTACACAGACCCTAGCAAAATATGGACCTGATTTTGATGGGGACAATAGGCTCTACCATAATACAAATAGTGATTAATGATAACACAATAACTGATTATAGAAGGGGGAATATTAAATTGACTATACACAGTGCTGTCAAATCACAAAGTAAATGAACTGGAAAAATTGATTTTTTTTCCTCATTACCCCTTTTTGGTTCTAGTCATCTTAGATGTCACTTGACTTATAACAATAGTAAGTAAACAATATTCAGGCTGACGTGTAACTTTTAAGTTGACAATGTCATTTTAAGTAATAAAAGATGATTTCTGAACTGTGCTTGCAGTTGCACTTTTGTAAATCCAGAATAAGTATAGTGATTGTAATGTACTTACTCCAGATTTACACTGGCAAGTCAAAATAGAATTTGACCCAATATCAGTCAGGCAAAAGGGCAGTGGTCTGAATGCCCCCTTCCCATTTGAGAATGAATTGTCAGGGAAAATAATAGGATTCTAATTATTAGTGTTAGACTAAGCCCTTTAAAATTCTTCCTGTCCTGCAGAAAGAGAGTGTTTTATTTGCAGGAACTCAGTGTTATTCAGTGGAATTCACTCTGCAGGGACAGAAAAATTTTCAAGGACCAGGACTGTACTAACAGTCAATGGAGCTATACCAATTTACACCAGTTAAAAATCTGTCCCATTATTTTTCTGAGTAGGATTGTGCAGATCTGATTTGACTAAGGAAGAAGCATGGAGGACTAAATCTATACAAAAATCCAGTAAATCAAATGTTAACCTAGAAGTAACAAGTCTTAGGTATTATTTTCCCCATGTAGATGCGCCGCTGTGTCTTAATTTAATTCTATTTATTCAGATAATAACTTCCATACATTTCTATCCCTAAAGTTCTCCAAACTTGATTTTGTTCCATGTCACATGTGCCAAAAAACAGGATGAAAATGTGTAATAAATTAAAGGCAGCATTTTAGCCAGTGCAAAGTGATAGGTCTCTTGTCTAAAAATCAGCATCTTATGTGCACATTTTGCCAAAATCCTTGACACTGCGAAGTGCTTAGAAACCATTTGTGTGGGTGTAGCAGTTTAATCTGGATTCACAAAGGTCGTAAATGTGTGTGGTGGTGAGACAGAATGTAGACTTACTTGCAAAATGAATTCGCCAAGTAAAGATGTGCTCAGCTGTACAATAGCAAACTTGCATGGGGTGAGGGTAGGTATATTCACTCATCCACTAAAACACAAATACAACTTTATATCAAGGGCAGCTGGTAGTCACTCCAGGAAAAAGATCTTTGATGAAATGTAACTTGTATGCTGCTCATTGATGCTGAGCAGGCTAAGGCAGCTAGACTGCTAAGATGAGATCCTTTGGGAAAATGTCCAATACCTTGATGTCTGTGTATTATGTTTATTTGTAATTAGGGAGCGGGGAGGGAAATTGCTAAAGAGTACATACCATTAATGTATATACTTAGCATAAGTGATATGGAATAGCATTGTACGCCAAATACAGAGGTGGGAAGTGGTGTCAAGCAGCACAAAAAAACAAAAACAATTTGGCCCATCATCAGAGGTAATGAAATAAAGCTAGTTAACAATATAGATTTTTGATGCTTTTTTTATATTCTGAATGGGTTCCAGTAATGTCAGCATGTAGCAAGGAAAGAAAAGAGTAACCTCATAGTGTTTGTATTTTGGGGGGGGGGGGAGAAGTTGTTTTGTCCTTAAGTGTTTGCATTGGTTTCATCCAACACGAGCAGCGTAGCTAGTCCTGGCACAGATGTATTGGGGAAGGAGAAGGTGCAAGGATCTTCTCTCCTCAGCCACACGAACAGGAGAAGCAGAGAGGAGAAAGAGGTCTGTTCCTTCCTCCTGGGCCAGTGGAGTTGCTGATGACAGAGGGGCATGCACATTACACCCTCTTAATACTATAGCTCTCTGCACAGCTGGGGGCTCTGGGAAGCACAATGCTTCCTGCAGCTCCCACTTGGGCAATGTAGTTCCACGCTGGGTCAGGTCCTTAACAGCATTAGTTCGACTGAAACAGGAGAGGGAGTTCTCACCAAACCAGCCAATAAGGAGAGTGTTACAAGTATTCTATATTAAAGATCTGTGTGTATGTAGTTAGCAAATGTAGGAACCAATCCAAAGCCCTTTGTAGTCAATGGGATTCTTTCCATAATCAGGCCCCATATAAAGCACCATCTACTGACAAATATAAATTGTGTAGAATTGTTCACAGGTTTGTAAGCAATAAAGTTACTGTTGTGGGGGGGGGGGGGGGGGCGTGCCTTGAAAATGGCTACCTGATTACACAGCTCATGACAAAGGGAGATCTGTAAAGGAGATGCTGCTCCCACAAGCTATGCAGAGGAGGAGGGGGTTTTCCCTTTATGCTCTTTCCTGCTCTCTGTTACTTTAGGCCCTACTTAGAAGGTGTGATGTATTTGAATGTATTGAGCAAAGTGTTGAATCTGCTTATGTGAATTTGCAGTTATCATTTCTTAAGAAGTTGCTTAGGTTGACTCTGTTGTTATATAGTGGTTACTATGTTTCTTCTTCTCTCTCTGCGATACAAAGTCAATCAGCCATCATGGCTCCAACCTAATGTCAGGGATTCATGCTATGTTTGCAATACACAACAACTGGCGACGAGGATTTCAAAGACCTTGTGTGCATCCGAGTAGCAAAACAAGCTTTGATGTTACTTGCCGTCCTGGTGGGAAAGAGAGTCTGCTACAACGAGTACTCTGAACTACTAAACTAATAGTAGTGAGGTGACCCGGCAGGCAATATTTGGAAAAATGAAGGTCTTTGACAATGCCACGGAAGTCTGGCCTATACAGAGAGGCTGGAAGAGTACTGGAAATGAATGAGATTCCCCCAGAAAAAAAACCAAACCTGTAGCAGCATGACTGAGAGTGATGGGAGGAAAAACATACAGTTTAGTATGCAATCTGATCGCCACAGAGAAGCCATCAGTGCAAATTGCTCAAGAGCACTTGTGAACCAATCTCCTGATGAAAGGCGAAAAGTTCAGGTTTCGTAAGTGGAATTAGCTTGAAGGTGAATCGGTTTCATCCTTTGCAACAGCGTTAAAAAGATTATCAGAACACTGTGCTTTTAAGGATGAGCTTAACAAGGCCCTAAGAGACAGATTTGTGTGTGGCCTGCTTAATGAAAGCATTCAGAAGAGCCTTCAACTGGGGAAAATCTTACCTGTAAACACAGAGTAGAAATTGAAGCAATGATGGAAACTGCAACAAGGGATGCAACAGAATTGTGTACTGGCATTAAAACAGAAGTAGGAATACATAAACTATCCATAACCCAAGCAAGAACCGGTTCACTCAGCAGACAGACACGTTATCAGTGTGGAAAAGGGTTCCACATGCCTTGTTATTGCCAATGTAAGCATTCATATTACAGAAGCTGTAATAAATAAGGTCATATCCAGGTGGTTTGTTGCACTAAGAGAAATAAGGAAGAGGCCAAATCAGGGCATAGAAAAAGGAATATCAAGGTACACTCTTTAGACAAATACAGTAGTGACACAGACTGAGAGTGGAGTAGCCCGCCTGGTTATACATAATGTGAGCAAAAATGACAGTAAGCAGTCTGTCTGACACCAGGGGTGGTGGGAAAAACAGTCAAAATGGAATTGAACATAGGCTCCACAGTGTCTGTTATCTCATGTTTGGAAAATGAGACTTCTAAAAATACCAAACTGAGAGAGACACTGATGCTACTGAAAACTTATATGAGAGAAAAGATAGCGTCAGTTGGAGTGATGCAAGTGAATGTGGAGTATAAAAATAAGTACTTTTTATTAGACTTATATGTTGTTGAGAAGGGGGGACTGCCCCTTGGGGCCATGAATGGTTACATAAGGTTCCTCTGGGTTGGAAATCCATAAAGATGCTGCAGTCACTTTCAGAAGGCTCCACTAAAACAGTTGATACAGTGGAAGGAATACTAAATCAGGCATCGGGAGTGTTCACAGAAGGCATTAGACTCTAAAACGCACAAAGGCTAAAATAATCCTAGCTGAGAATGCTACTTTAAATGGAGTTCAACAATTCACAACACTGGAATAGTTTTAATTAAAGAATAAAATCGATTTATTTACTTACAAAGAGAATTTAAATGAGTACAAATAATGAGGTATTAAAGTCAGAAATGGTTATAAGATAAAACACTTACTAAACTTAACAAACTAGTCTTGGTTCAAGGTGAAGTCCCTTACCACATGTTTCCAGTAAAACTGCTGACCGAAGTCTAGGGCCAGGATCTGCTCCTAAAGTCCAGTGGCTGCTTCTTGTGCTGTATTAGATGAAAAGAGAGAAAAGGATAGGGAGAGACAACTTGGAGTGTGTTTGCTCCTCACTTTTATAGTCAGACCCCCTCTGAGATGTATTTTCCCTCAAAGCAAAGTTTATTCAAACAGTAAAAGGGGTGACGTGGTGTTTAGTAGAAACTAGATTCCATGCTGTTTCTTCTCACCTGTTTGCTGAAATGTAGATTTTTCTTGTCTCCTGTTTTCTCCCTCTCAATGTCTGAGAACCCTGTTTACAATTTATACATAAATTGAGGTAAACACACAATCCTTTGTTTGAGACCAGTTCTGGCTAATTGGCGCTATGTGGGTTTGAACATGTGCTCCCAACATCATTCAGGGGGAATTAATAGCTTTACACCTAATGTTGTTACATACATTCCACCAGGATATTATTGTCCAGCGAGTTATTAGCTTTCAGATGATACCTTACAAGCAATATTTTGTACAGAGGTGCATTTGTCTTGTAACTGTACCTTGGGCTGTTCCCCACAGGTACTTCTGAAGTTGTTGTGTTCATTTCATTTCAGGAGAGGATAGATGTGATGTATTTGAATGTATTGACCAGAGTTTGAACCTGTTTGTGAATTTGCACTTACAGTTTCTTAAGCAATTGCTTATGTTGAATCTGTTGTTATATAGTGGTTACTATGTTTCTTCTTCTCTCTTTCTCTGATACAGTCAAGTCAGCTACCATGGCTCTAACTGTATGTATATGCCTGTGTTTCTAATCAGGGATTTGTGCTATGTCTTCAACACACAACAGATATCATTAAATCCAGTTAGATGTGGCACCACAGGGTGTTCTAGCATACATTAAATTATGTTCTGTTCAGCTAAGAGTATGACTCATCGATTGTGGGTAAAATTTTCAAAAGTCACAGACATTGAGAAGACTGTCTCATAGTCAATGGGACAAAGGGTCCTAAGTGCCTAAGTACCTTTGAAAATGGGACTTAGACCCTTTTGAAAATTTTACCCCTTCTCCCATCTTAGAGTGTAATAATTATAAACTAAGGCATAAATACAGACTATTTTTATAAGACAAGAGCAAACATAAAAGAACAAAAAGAAAAGGAGTACTTGTGGCACCTTAGAGACTAACCAATTTATTTGAGCATGAGCTTTCGTGAGCTACAGCTCACTTCATCACTTCATCACTCATCACATCACTTCATCACTCATGCTCAAATAAATTGGTTAGTCTCTAAGGTGCCACAAGTACTCCTTTTCTTTTTGCGAATACAGACTAACACGGCTGTTACTCTGAAACCTGTCATAAAAGAACAAAGCAAACAACAAATCCAGGCAAAGCTTGACAACAAACTGACTGTGCAACATTGAGAACTCAGGAAAGCAATGTGAACTGAGTGACAATCCGGTCCAATTGTAAAACCCATTAGTATTTCTTCATCACTTCCAAGCAAGGCTTAGCTAATGTTTAATATTACCAGACTCAATTCCTGGAAGCTGTGTTGCAGCAGTAGGTACAATACTAGGATTGATTGGACCATATTCATTTCTGGTGTAGTCTCACTGAAGGTGTTGACACAGGGAGGAATTGTTTGTAAATGGAGAATGTACCTGAGGTTTGATTCTACTAGTTTGGTGGACACATTGGTGTTTAAAAATAAATATATCTTCAGACATATAGCCAGATTTTGAGCAAACACAGAAGCATTTGAAAATCCATGTGGGAAATGAAAACATTCCTACCATTTTAAACATATGATGTCTCCACAGTATTTAGTAACTAGTTAGTCCACTTGGTTAGCTGACATTTACAGCAATTCTATAGCAAATTTTCAAAATTGTTGTACCAAGGAAAACAGCTGTGGTTTCCTGCCATTGCCACTAGTGTGCCTGCTGTAAGACCTCCTGCTCTTCAATAGGAGTCTGCTGTCATTACCGTTACTGCTCTGCTGCAACAGAAAGTAAACCAATAATGGATACTGGATTGCTAACGAGGCCAGGCTGCAATCCACCATGCATGAGAATAAATGCTAGTGGCAAGGGTCATAACATGTGGATCTCTACACTAGTAAAGAAACACAGGAGCTGATTATCTTCCCAATAGTACAGGGTTTGCACTGTATAACTCCAGTGACACCATTCCTGACTTACACCACAGCAAAGGGGAGTAGGGTGAAGCCCCGAGTCTGCATTCTATTAATGGACTGCTAAATGTGACACAGGAGATAATATGCCATCCTCATGAGGTTATAAAGAGGGACAATCAGCAAGGCCAATCTAAGTGCTACAGCCAGCGAGTGCCTCAGTTATATTGGCTCAATATTTAAGTCTTTCTCTAGTAAAAGCAAACTCTTGAACCATATTCACTACAGAATATGCGGACAGTCAATGGAGTTACTGTGTGAAACTGAACCAAAGTCCATTGGAATCAATAGAAATACTGAAATTGATTGAACTGTCACTGAATGAGGACTTAAGAGACAGGAGAATGGGGCCCAGTGTAAAATACTGAAAATAGAGATGAATAGTAGTTTCACACTTGGTTAATTTTGTCCAGGGTTCAAGCCAGGGAATCCCAACATTCTCCATAGAGTGTAGCACATCTTGATAGATACGTCTTCTCCCACTGGTATCCTGGATGTCCTCTCTCACTCATGTCTCCTCTCTCACGATCAAATAACATCCCTGTGGCAACTACATCAATGGAACGGTAGTATTAGGAAAATATTTAATTTAATATATAATTTTAACTTATTTTAATGAGATCTAGCACCTGTCAACAGGAGGAGAGAGAGACAGAATACTGCGTGACTACCAGCTCTCCTTGGACCAGCAAGTTCCATGGACCACAGACAGGGAACTGCTAGTCTAAGCATTTGGGTAGATGAATACCTTCAATCCATATATAGTACAAAATGTCTTTCAAAATCCCACTCAGGAAATATATTCCTTACCTCATTTTTTCCATTATAACTTTCCATAAGCTGTGAAAGGTTTAATGAAAATAAAAACAGTTTACAATCAGGCTACTTTACATTGTCATTGAATGGATTACTTTGGAGTCTGGAGGTTTCTTTGTATGTATTTATTGTTTATTTTAAAATAAATGCACCTGCAGAAAACCACTTATTCCCATTTCTAAATATTACAGATGTAATGTACCCAACTTCTGTAACATATGGTACATGGGTTGTTTGAGAGAGAAGGTTAATTCAGTTCAGTAGAAGAAGTGAATTTTTAATATAGCAGACAATCTCAGGAGTGAGCCATAATGTCTCTCCTAATGGACAAGTAAGCAACCCTGCAGAAATTAAAATAATTCATGGTATTAATACTGCAAGGGACACAGGTTGAGCCGTAAACAGCACTAATATTTATGAAAAAGAGACCTATTTAGATCCAAAGGGTATTATTTACTGGATAGTATTAAGAATTGGTAGGTCTACTTATTTTAGGTAGCTGACAAGACTGGCTCAGTCAAAGGAGTTCTTTGCTGCTGCCTGACAGGAACAAACATAATTACCATCTGCTTTGTATTCCCACTAGAAGTATAAAGGCTTTTCTTTCTTTTTTTTTTTCTTCCAGAGTCAGCTACATGCCATAGGATTGTTCATTGCCTTGATTCAGAAATCTGTGTTACCTTCACTGGAGAATACGTTGATATGTATTCTAGTTGCCTTCAAACAACTGAAATGTTACTTAGGAAGATTTAGCCTCCACTTTAAAGGACATTTTTGTTGCACTTGATGTTGGTTTTGCTAGATTTGTTGTTTATGTGAAAACCACACTGATACAAAAGCAGGGGTGTCTGATCCAAACTGGGAACTGATTCTTAAAAATATGGATGCCTAAATATTGCACACATTGTAAATGGCTGTTGCACAGATGGTATTGGAGAAAGATTACGTGTAAATCTGACAGACATTAGTGCCATGGTATTTATACATGGTACATGTGTAAACAGGCTGGTTATGATGGATACATCTGTTTTCCTAGCTTTTTGCCATTCTTCCATCCTGTGTCCATTTTAGAGAATGATGAGAGAAGAATAGACATGGTGGGCCAGTGAGCCGAGGTATTCAGGGGGATGTAGATTGGCTTGCCTATCTCTATAATTGTAGACCCCTAAATCCAAGGTTTTGAATAGTGTGTCCCTGCCCACCTGAACTGGGGCCGTTGTATGTTTAACCAATCTTTAATTTCCCCTCTCAATCTCCATTTATCTCCAGGTTTAAAAATGCTTGAATCGAACTGAACAAAAAAAGATCCTAGCAGATCTGAATTCTTAATTCACTGCAGCTGAGCAATTGTATGAAAGTAGCTTCTGCGTCTACTTTTTTCAATATCCTCTGCCATTCTTCTCTGTTAGTCACTTTTGCTCTCCAGCAGTTGCTAGTGGAAGAGCACGGTGGTCTGCACTGTCTCAGTGGCAATGACCCTCAGTTACACGGCTGTAACATGATGCTGCAATCTTGGTGCTTGTAGAGCCAAGGCGGGATTTAGGGGCAGGCAACCCAGATAATCTTCTGGGGTGCTGGGCTCGGGGGGCACCAGGCTCGGGGTGCTGTTTTTGTTATTACCAATAAATTCATTTTTCACTAACCTCCTAGAATGTTCTGGACTTTCGTAGAATGTCGTGGAACTTTCCAGACTTTCTGAGGACTTCATTTTCCTTGAACCTCCTAGAATATTGTCAGACATGCCCTGGTGGTACATACAGGGCGGGGTGTTGCCAGTCAGTCAATGAGATATAAAAACGAAGCGAACTGAAGTGAGAGCTCAGCTGCAGTATTGTGAA
Source organism: Chelonia mydas (assembly GCF_015237465.2). Classification (NCBI taxonomy): domain Eukaryota; kingdom Metazoa; phylum Chordata; order Testudines; family Cheloniidae; genus Chelonia; species Chelonia mydas. The sequence goes on along the minus strand of NC_057853.1, from coordinate 16,860,593 downwards.
CCTTGTTTTATTGTGTAATTGTGTAATTGTGAAAGTGTACTTGTGTTTTAAGACTTTTATGTGACAGGGATAAATCATGCATGCAAATCATGCATCAAAGTTGTGAAATGGGCTAGAAATGCAATAAAAAATAAGTTTCAGAGTAGCAGCCATGTTAGTCGGTATCCGCAAAAAGAACAGGAGTACCTATGGCACCTTAGAGACTAACAAATTTATTTGAGCATAAGCTTTCGTGGGCTACAGCCCACTTCATCAGATGCATGCAGTGGAAAATACAGTCGGACGATTTTATATGTACAGAGAACATGAAACAATGGGTGTTACCATGCACGCTATAACGAGAGTGATCAGTTAAGGTGAGCTATTACCAGCAGGAGAGAAAAAAAACCTCTCTCACCTTAACTGATCACTCTCGTTATAGTGTGCATGGTAACACCCATTGTTTCATGTTCTCTGTATATGCAAAATCTTCCTACTGTATTTTCCACTACATGCATCCGATGAAGTGGGCTGTAGCCCACGAAAGCTTATGCGCAAATAAATTTGTTAGTCTCTAAGGTGCCATAAGTACTCCTATTCTTTTTAATAAAAAATAAGGTATTCAAAAGTTTAACAAATGGGGAGGGAATGAAGATGCTCCTTGCACTAGGGCACCATTTGGTCTAGGGTCATCCCCATGTAGACCTATCCAAGCAGGTCTATTCTTCCGGACTACATGACAAAGGTGAAGTCTTATAACAGTCTGATGCACAATGTTTGCAGCAAGATCACTGGTTCTGACTGGATCTTCAGGCTCCACACATGCTCTCTGGTTTTGATTTCAAATTTTGGAGTAGGAGTGTCTTTTTTTAGAGCTGAACAAATTATCCATATATTCTTCCAAGTTGTCATGATTTCAAAGGAGGATTCAGCTGGAAAAAAGCACTGAAAATCATGATTTTAGTAGAAAGCTGCTGGCAGCTCATGGAAATACATTTCAGCCACACCTCACAATCTAAATAGCAATGTTATTATAATAATCATTATTTATTATGCGTAAAACATTCTAAAGCATCTAAGTCACTTAGAAATACGTCTCATTGAAAGTCAATGGGACTTAGGATCCTAATTCCCTTGGATGCTTTTGAAAATTTTACCCCATGCCTAAAATAAAATTGGTGCTTTCCAGAAGACATGTTCTCTACGTCAAAGAGCCTATGATCTGGATTTAGATATTACAAACATTAGACATATCTTTCCGATGAAGTGAGCTGTAGCTCACGAAAGCTTATGTTCAAATAAATTGGTTAGTCTCTAAGATGCCACAAGTACTCCTTTTCTACATGCTAGATGGGAAGAGCAAAGAATACAACAGGAGGAGTTAGAAGGGGGGAAGGAGAGAGGAGGAGGTTTGAGGTAAGGAGCCAGGTGGGAATGAGTGAAGTATCGTGACTCTTGGAAAATTGTAGAGTGAAGGTGGTAGCAAAGGTGAGGTTCAAGAAGCTTCATGTGAGGTAGCTTGGCAAAGTGAAAGGGCTTGGCATTCAGTGAAATACATCATGCACTGCTGCTTAAATGGCACGTTTAATTGGTGCACACTCTGCATAAAAGTGCACAAAGCAGTACACACTGTGTAAGAACAGCACACCAATAGATTTATGCTGCAAATATTAGGGGCCAGATTCTGATATCCTTTCTAATGCTTAATAGTATCTTACTCTACAAGTGTTCTCATTGACTTCAGTAGGGCTGTTGACAGAGTAAGATATTGAATGAGGATCTAGACCTGAAGTGAGTTCCTTGAACTTCAGTAATTAAAAGGCAGATGGTCACAGCCTATAGAAAATAGAGAGTGCATTGGTTCTTTAAATTCCAAGCTAGAATAGACTGAAACTAAAAATACAAATCAAATAAAACCAAGGTAATGTATAAGGAAAATGAAAGTCACATTAAGACTTTATGAGCTCTGTCTGCATACTCATACTCTAGCTACAGGCTAGGATGCCCAGATCTGAAAGCATTGCAAAGTACAAAGTCATCCGCACAGCAACGACCTGTTATCCCATAAACTATAAAAAGAGGTACTGGGGAAGTGTCTTGAAGAATGATAGTCCCAAATTCATTGGCCTCTAGTTCAGCAAGAAAAGGGGTGGTGGTGGGGAGAGGAGAACAAGCTCTTTGCAATTTTCTCTAACTGGTTTAATTGAAGGGCTGATATTATCATTTCAAGTGGAAAGACATTCAGATGCGGTCACTTAAATTATGAATCCAAATACTATATTTGGGTACTTAAGTGTGTCATTTTGCATGTCAAAAAAGGAACTATGGATGTCCTATTAATGTGTCCACATTTGAAAATTGGGCTCTTATGTTCTGATATCAATTATAGCTGTTCTATTATAAAACACTACAGCATTAATCTAGTTAGAAGCAGTATGAACAACGTCTTGGAAAAGATACTACTGTACAGTATTCACCGTTATTAGTTTCACACATTGATGGATAGAGCTCACTTAAACCAAAGCCCTTCTGCCAAATCTATTGCTTCTAATACTACACTGAGTATAACTAGAAATTATGTGGATGAAAGTAAAGGGTTGGATTATGTGTATAGCTGCCTATGTATGTCGTACAGTCTATTAATGAAACGATTTCACCTTCATGTTACGTCTTGACTATTTAATTGGATTTTTTTTACAGTGAATAAACCAATCAATATGAAACTAAACCATCTAGACAACAAATACCCACAGTTGTGAAAGCCGCTTGCTGGTGTGGGTAACTGGAGCGTTTACTACAGCTGTGTCTGAAGCATCTACTTATGTACCAACTAAACCTATGTGCTCATTTACCTCTTAACTGGACAGGTGCATGACATCATTATGAATTATTGATTTACAGGAGCAGCTTGAAGCATTGACTAGGAGCCTTGTTTTTTACAAGACTTTTGTGATGCTGTTTTATGTTTTGTACAATCTTTTTCTTGCTTGGAAGCCCTAGTAACAAGAGAAAAATAAGGAAATTGTACTGCTGCTGAGATTGCAAGCAATATATTTGCTTGAATTATTTTCTTCTGCAACAAAGAACCTGAGTGGTCCTGACTCTGTTAAGCTGAAGACTCTTTAAAAGAGACCTACTCAGTGGTGAGTGAGAAACAGTGAAAGACTTTACCTCTTCCTTCTGACTATATCCCTTGTTTCTGGATTTTTAGACTGCCCTTTGTATCATTTCCAGCAGATCTTGCAACCCCATGCAGGTTTCTCTGAAGTCAAACAAAATGTTGTGAGGGTGCCATGGTCCTGAAGAAACCCACTGGTAGATATGATGTAACAAGAAGCCCTTTTTATCCCTCCAGATTAGACTTCCATATTCATACCGTCATGGTTTTCATACATAAAGAGCAACCATATATTGTCATTTCAGGTTGAATGGCTGTTTTTTAGATGCGAGGAAATCACAAAACAAGAAAGAACGAAGGTAAAGTCTCAAAGAAAGAGCACATTGTGTGCTTCCCCTGTAACATAATGCACCTACTATGCCTAACAGAATTGCAAGTGCATCTGAAGGTGCCTTTAAAGAAATTTAAAGGCCTTAGGTGCTTAGAAATTTAAAAGTGTAGCACACCAACAAAATCATAATAGTTACATATACATACACAAACTACAAATACCAGGTAAGATTAGTTTCAGAGTAGCAGCTGTGTTAGTCTGTATTCACAAAAAGAAAAGGAGTACTTGTGGCACCTTAGAGACTAACCAATTTATTTAAGCATAAGGTAAGATTACTTATTTTTAATACAGCTTTCATTTTGAAATGTCTTGAAATCTTCTAAAATGCAGAAATTTGTTTCCAGAATTTCAAAATTGTCAAGCAAAGAGTCTAGAATTCCATTCTGTTTCAAGTTCCTTCATCTCCCCATAGACTTCAGATGTCTTTTTTTTTTTTTTTTTTTTTTTTTGCTTTTGGGTTTTGTTTGTTTGTTTGTGGTTCTCCCCTCTCCAACCCCAGTTAAAAGCTTTGCTTTTTTTAGCATTATTTTAATTCCTATTATTTTATATTTGTTATGTGTCTTCCTTTCCAAAGATAACATTTTCTCTTTTAAGGAATAAAATTATGTGACTGCTATCCATCCAGATTGTTAGTTGTAGCAAAATGATATCTACACATGTCTCTAGCTGGAATTTCTAGGTTGTAATCTTGTTACTTGGATCCCATATTCTTAGACATAACTTTCTAAATAATACAAATATCTCTGTACTTATGTACTTTGTGTTACTTTGACATGAATGTTTCTTGTTCTAGGTCAGTGAAAATGAAATGTATGACTAGAATGCCTAAAGTTTCAAAATGATAACACAAGAATGTTTCATTGCCTACGTATTTTAGTATTTCCAAAATGAACAGTCTTAGGGTAATCAAGACAGCAAGTTGAGAATGGAGAATCCTACAATGGCTATTTAGAAACAACAGAGATTCTGCAATCAGTGGGGTGCTATTAAGATTGTGTTTAATAAATATTAGTGAGCCTATTTTTCTTGACTGACTTCCAGACTGTTAACATTATATTAATCACAATATAAGCTATTCCCTTCATACCCTTCATAAAAATCATTATTCTTCTATTTATAATTCTGTTTAGCATCAACAGAATTTTCTCTAGAACTCAAGGAATAATATTGACTTAATTCTGGTTTCTAAAATGAAACCTGAGAGGTAAGCCTCATCCTGCGTGAATTTCTCTTTGATAGGATATGGGTTGTTTTTTTACAGATTAATAACAGAGGGAGTGTATCTAGTGATTACAGAAGGATACTGAAAATAAAGATGCCTGGACTCTATTCCCAGTTCTGCAAATGACTCACCATGTGACTTTGGGCAAGTCATGCCAACCCCGTGCCTTAGTTTACCCATCTGTAAGGGTGTTTTAAAGCCTTATTAACTGCTATTTAGTAAGCAATTTGAGATCCTTAGATGAAAGGTAGTATAAAGCACAATGCATCTTTATGAATATTAATACAGAGGTCACCATTACAAGTCTACATTTACCCAGTTACCACATGTTGTTGTTTTGTATTTTTATTGTTATTTGGGTTCTATAATATTTTAGCATGTTTCAAACCTAGTATCTCCTACAAAGGCTGTTAAGTAAATGCAAAGAAACTCATTGATATCAATGGACTTTGCTCCAGGCACATGTTCCTGGAAATGGAAGTAGGAAAGGAAGAGATGAAAACGAAAGGCAATGAATTATATTATTCAGCTACAAAGAACAAATGACCCTATTACAGATGTGTTCTTATCACCAATATGAGCAACAAGAATGGATGAGTGAAATATGACTACTTCAACTGCAACTGATGCTCATTGTCCATAATACAGACATCTAAATGGCAACTGTTTTTATATTGTGGAGATAACAGTTGTGACTCCATGGTTAAGGTTGAGTTGAGTTCCATACCTTAACACAGGGGTTATCAAACGGGGGGTCGAGACCCCTCAGGGGGTCGTGAGGTTATTACATGGGAGGGTCGCAAGCTGTCAGCCTCCACCCCAAACCCCACTTTGCATCCAGCATTTATAATGGTGTTAAATATAAAAAAAAGTTTTTTAATTTATAAAGGGGGGGTGTCACACTCAGAGGCTTTCTATTTGAAAGGGGTCACCAGTACAAAAGTTTGAGAATCACTACCTTAACACATATGTATGTCAGATTTCTCTGAAGTTCAGCCTTGCCACTGAATTTCCTGGCTTTATAATGTTTGGTTCTAGGATAACTACAACATATCCTTTTAATGTATTTTACGCTAAATTACTGATATATACTCTGAAACTTTACTCCATTTTAGCATATTTGTTTGTCTGGGAACATATATACGTTTGTAGTTTTTCTATGTTTATACAGGTTGGATAAGTCACAGACGAAGTCATAAAGGATGTCATATAGTCATGAAACTAAGAACGTGATGCTCACGTAAGTCTGAAATTATTAGTAAATCTCCTGTACATACACACTAGGTGTTCTTCACAGTCTTTGTCTTATATGAAAAAATACATTGGGAGTGTTTAAGGTAAGTCAGTGAGGCTGATCTACTTTTCAAAGGAGTTTAGTAATAGGCAGTTCATTTTGAACACAGTGGATTAGCCTGATAACATTTACCATTTCAAATCTGTGTTCTAATCTGCTGATGCACTTTGCTTGTTCACTTTATCTACATGGCTACCCTGTTTTCATTTTTCAGTTCCAGGTTAATTTCAGATACCTATTCCTTTTGGTAGGTTTGAGTAAACAAGGGAATCTACTGTACATTTTATCTTCAGAATGGAAGTTTTCATTTCGGCTCAGAAACAACTAACTGAGAATGGATATCAACTTCTTGAGCTGATTTGCAAACACTTCAAATGCTGAATCACAGAAATTGAATCATGAAGACTGAAGTTTGGAAAATTATATAAAGTTATAGCTTTACAGGAAATAATTATATTGCTATCTTAGACAGTATGGAGCTCTATGAATCATTGTAATTATACAGTCTATTGCGGTACATCAAAGGCTGTTAGATAGGGGCAAGTTTTAATATGCTGCTGACAAACATGGATTTGTTGATCCTTTCTTTTTAAAGCCAGCAATGATTTATCTTTCCTTAAAACTGACAGCCTTATCAGAGTTACACACAAGCTGAATTACTTTGGGCCCAATTCTAAAGTCTACAGGCCAGTAAAAATATCATTAAAATGACTGAACCCAAACCTGCTCTCAATTACCCCACAATAGCTCATGGAAATCCAGATTAATACTGGTGTAGCTGAAAGCATAATTTGGCCAATGGTAGTGTAGTTTACTGTGAAATTACATTAAATGAATATATAAGGGATCAGGGGTTTTATGGCTGACTATGCATTATCTTTTCCACGCAATATTAAACACAGAGAAACTACAAACAGAAAAGGAGGACTTGTGGCACCTTAGAGACTAACCAATTTATTTGAGCATGAGCTTTCGTGAGCTACAGCTCACTTCATCGGATGCATACTGTGGAAATCGCAGAAGACATTATGTACACAGACACCATGAAACAATACCTCCTCCACCCCACTCTCCTGCTGGTAATAGCTTATCTAAAGTGATCATCAAGTTGGGCCATTTCCAGCACAAATCCAGGTTGGAAATGGCCCAACTTGATGATCACTTTAGATAAGCTATTACCAGCAGGAGAGTGGGGTGGGAGGAGGTATTGTTTCATGGTGTCTGTGTATATAATGTCTTCTGCGATTTCCACAGTATGCATCCGATGAAGTGAGCTGTAGCTCACGAAAGCTCATGCTCAAATAAATTGGTTAGTCTCTAAGGTGCCACAAGTCCTCCTTTTCTTTTTGCGAATACAGACTAACACGGCTGTTACTCTGAAACTACAAACAGTTATTCTGTAAGTATTTCAATAGCATGCATTGTTTCTGCAACTGAAAAAACAAATCACTGGGGATTCTTTCTGCTAGGGTCTCTGAATAGATATCTTTTATTGATATTAATAGTCTGAATATTACACAAATGAAATTGGTGCCAATAATATGCATAAAACTAGTACCTTGAATAATTTAATACTCAATTAACCTTTTTCTGATTAATTATAGAGTTGTTTGAGTATTAATTCCTAATGATTACTTATCAAATATTGCCATAGTTTTGTCCCATGGGTTTAGAAGATTAACATACCCAGGAAACAAACTGAATCACTGAAGACACTAGTGGGAATTGAGTTATCTTGTATTCATAATATGATTGAAGATGTTCTGTCTGTGCCCATGATTAATTTATATTAAACCATGACTATTATGATTCCCTGCTTTGGGTTTTCATTTTAGGCAATCAGTGAAAGTATAGATTATATGCAAAAATATTCATAACAGCTTTCATTTGGGTTGAAAACACAAGTCTTGGGATCTCACATGATTTTTTAAAAAACTTACTGTAGATGTTGTGACAGGGTCGGGTCAGATGGCTACAGGAGAGTGATAGAAGGCAGATATATTAGCCCCAGGTTAAGTAGGTCCCTTTTCCCTGGGTAAGGTAACAGGGAAGGTTTTTTTTTTTTTTTTTTTTTTTTTTTTTTTAATAGTAAACTAAGAATTTATTAACTAGGCAAAAAAGAAATGGGATGATTATTATAAGGTGTGACAGGGTCGGGTCAGATGGCTACAGGAGAGTGATAGAAGGCAGATATATTAGCCCCAGGTTAAGTAGGTCCCTTTTCCCTGGGTAAGGTAACAGGGAAGGTTCCAGAACAATCAGGAACTTTCTGGAAACAATTAAGGCAGACAGGCTGATTAGAACACCTGCACCCAATCAAGAAGCTGCTAGAATCAATTAAGGCAGGCTAATCAGGGCACCTGGGTTTAAAAAGGAGCTCACTTCAGTTTGTGGTGCGCGTGTGAGGAGCTGGGAGCAAGAGGCACTAGGAGCTGAGAGTGAGAAGGCGTACTGCTGGAGAACTGAGGAGTACAAGCATTATCAGACACCAGGAGGAAGGTCCTATGGTGAGGATAAAGAAGGTGTTGGGAGGATGCCATGGGGAAGTAGCCCAGGGAGTTGTAGCTGTTGCACAGCTATTCCAGGAGGCATTCTAGACAGCTGCATTCACAGGGCCCTGGGCTGTCATATATTTTTTTCCTTTGTAGCGGGTTCTCATTAGCGTCCAATTTTCTCTAAGATAAAATGTGGGTATACTACCAACATCAAAGAATGTATTTCTTGAATAAAAATATGGAATTCTAAATGTGCACATTAATATGAGACCTGAACTAAATGACTTTTGTTGCGTTTTCTCTTTACAGCTCTGTGTTACTCAGCAACTTATTCATAAAATACTAGTGGGAAAAATAACTTGTTAATTATATACTAAGGCAAAATTCTAAAGGTTACCATTTGCTGAGTGTGTGGGTCAGTGAACAGAATAGCTGCTTATTCAAAACATAGCACAGAAGGAGTTGCAGGTTTTTGCTTTAGTGAAACTATATTTATTTCCTGTAAATATGTTTTCAAGCTATTAGTCAAGATGTTTCTATGGTAACTGATATAATTTCATTTCAGTGATGGATTGCAGAAACTCCAAGGAAATTTGAGATCATTGGGTTTCATCTGACATGAACCATGACAGTCTGTCACACTAGAGTTAAGTAGTTCCAGTTATATTGGTAGCAAAAGGTATGTAACTTATTTTCAAAAGATAACCAGCACAGTTACTATAAGAACATAAGAATGGCCATACTGGGTCAGACCAATGGTCCAACTAGCCCAGTATCCTGTTTTCCAACAGTGGCTGGTGCCAGATGCTTCAGAAAGAAGGAATAGAACAAGGCAATTATCAAGTAATCCATTCTCTGTCATCAAGTCCCAGCTTCTGGCAGTCAGAGGTTTAGGGACACCCAGAGCATGGGATTGCATCCCTGACCATCTTGGAAAACAGCCATTGATGGACCTATTCTCCATGAACTCATCTAATTTTTTTTTAGACCCAGTTATACTTTTGGCCCTGGCAACAAGTTTCTCAGGTTGATTGCGCAATGTGTGAAGAAGTACTTCCTTATGTTTCTTTTAGACCTGCTGCCTATTAATTTCATTGGGTGACCCCTTGTTCTTGTATTCAGTGTAGTTGTAGCTGTGTTGGTCCCAGGATATTAGAGAAACATTAGAGTTGTTCTTGTGTTCTGTGAAGAAGTAAATGACACTTCCCCATTCACTTTTTCCACACCATTCATGATTTTATAGACCTCTATTCTATCCCTCCTTAGTCATCTCTTTTCTAATCTGAGCAGTCCCAGTCTTTTTAATATCTTCTCATAGGGAAGCTGTTCCATATCTTTACTCATTTTTATTGCCCTTTTCTGTACTTTTTCCAATCCTAAAATATAGTATTCAGGGTGTAGGCATACTATGGATGTATATAATGTCATTGTGATATTACCTGTCATGCTTTCTATCCCTTTCCTAATCATTCCTAACATTCTGTTAGCTTTTTTTTGACTGCCACTAACATTAAGCAGATGTTTTCAGAGAACTATCCACAATGACTTCAATATCTCTTTCTTGGATGATAACAGTTAATTTAAACCCCATTTTTTATGTGTATACTTTACTTTACATTTATCAGCATTGAAGTTAACCTGCCATTTTGTTACCCAGTCACCCAGTTTTGTGAGATCCCTTTGTAATTCTTTGCAGTCAACTTTGGACTTTGAGTAATTTTATAACATCTACAAATTTGGTACCTCACTGTTTTTCCAGATCATTCATAAATATGTTGAACAGTACTGGTCCCAGTGCAGATCCTTCTGGGGACCCTACTATTTACTTCTCTCCACTGTGAAAAATAACCATTTATTCCAACCCTCAGTGTTTTATCTTTTAATCAGTTACTGATCCATGAGAGGACCGTTCCTCTTATCCCATGATTTCTTAGTTTGCTTAAGAGCCTTTGGTAAGGGGCCTTGGCAAAGGCATTCTGAAATTCCAAGTACACTACATCCACTGGATCCCCCTTGCCCATATGCTTGTTGACACCCTCAAAGAATTCTAATAGATTGGTGAGGCATGATTTCCCTTTACAAAAACCGTGCTGACTCTTCCCCAACATATTTTGGTCATCTAGGTGCCTGATAATTCTGTTCTTTACTATATTTTCAACCAATTTTCCTGTTACTGAAGTTAGGCTTTTTGGCCTGTAATAGACATGATTGCCTCTGCAGCCTTTTTTTTTTTTTTCGTGGCATCACATTAGCTATCCTCCAGCCATCTGGTCCAGAGGCTGATTTAAGAGCGAGGTTACATACTACTTTTAGCAGTTCTGCAGTTTCATATCTGAGTTCCTTTAAAATTCTTGGGTGAATACCATCTTGTCCTGGCAACTTAGTTATTACTGTTTAATTTATCAATTTGTTCCAAAACCTCCTCTCCTGACACCTCTGTGTTTGAGACAGTCTTCAGATTTGTCACCTAAGAATGGCTCAGGTGTGGGCATCTCCCTCACATTCTCTGCAGTGAAGACAGATGCAAAGACTTCATTTAGTTTCTCTGCAATAGCCTTGTCTTTCCTGAGTGCTCGTTCAGTACCTCAGTCATCCCGTGGCCCCACTGATTGTTTGCCAGTCTCCCTGCTACTGAGATACTTACAAAAATAACAGCAGTTTTATTTTTGTCTTTTCCCAGTTGTTCCTCAAATTATTATGAGACAAGTTGTAGATTTTAGCTGGGTAAAAGCATCGGGGTCAGTTCACTGTTTGATTGCTGATGTCATTCTGTGGAGTAGAGGGAATACTACAGAGAGATGTGATTCACCAAGAGTTCAACAATCTTCAAATAATTCCAATTTCCCCTTCCCGAAATAATTCCCCCCAGAAATGTATTTGTTCTTTATTTACTATTAATTATTCTTCTCAGAAATATGATTCACGCTTTGGTCATAAATAACCATTGTCAGTTATGTGACTCCCATTGAGGGCTATATTTTGTGTACCACTGAGCAGGAGCACAAAAGAAACCTTCTCTCCCTTACATCCCTCTACAGGCGTCAAATACAATCCTGGTGCTTGCTGACCTGGAGTTCAAAGATCAGAACAACCTAGTTCTGACAGGTGGCACTAGTCTCCCCAGGGGAAGTAGAGAGGGGCAAACACATGGGTTCAGATGTAATGTCTGGGGATGGCATTCCCTTCTCACTCACAAAGTCATAATCATGCCCTTTATATTTACAATTTTCAAACTGCAGCTATAGCTTTTAAAAGTACACTCATCCGACAACACAGCCTTTTTGAATTCAAACAGAAAGCATTGAACTGGAAAAAAATGGAAGCTGCTGTATGAAATATCACTGTCAAGAGATTTAAAAAAAATCCCTCCAAGCTGGCATGGTATAAACAACTAATTAAGCATTTTAAATGTAAAAATAGCTTGTCAAAGGATTTTATATTTATCTACATGATTCTCTTGTAAGGAACAGAGTTTAAGGCTGGAGAGAAATCTTGGCTAGTTTAATTATGTTAGTGAATGCAGTCTAGTGCAAAAATTTTAGGCAAACAATCTTCTCATGAGCAGCTGTACATTAGTTCCTTTAATTGAAATATTGTTACTGTCCTTTCCATTTAACCTTATCTAAGGAAAGATGTCTCCAACTTCTCTTTGCTTTGACATGCAATACCACCACTGGTATTGGTAGTCCAATGATAGAAGAGTTGGCTAAGTTCTGTGTTAAAATCTTGCCATTCAATGAAGACTCTTTCTATGGTTTAATTTCTTTTTTTGCTTTTTATAGACATCAGCTAGATAGGTCAGGAATAAAGGTCCTTGATAAATTATTTTTTTGCTCAGCCTTCTTTATTCCCAGAAAATGATCATTGGATCTGTGTTAACATTAGACAAGAGTTTCTTGATGCTATACATGTATTCATCATGAGGAAGACATACCTCTTAGCTAGATGTATAATATAATATAATCCCTTCTAATCTGTTAGTGTGCATGTCATTAGTTAAGGATAGGTGCACTTTGGAGTCCTGATCCTCAGATATGCTCTCGCCCCTTTGTGCCACTCCACCAGTGCAGCCCCTGGCGGATCTCCCCTCTATAGGGAAATCCTCAGCTGGGATAGAACTAGAATAGTAGCTCCTATACCACACCCTGTTTAGCCCTTGGCATAGGAGGCACAACCAAGGGAAAGGAGCATGGGCAGAGGAAAGGGGTAATGAGGCACAATTCCTTTCCTGTGCTACACCAAGGGAGTGTAGTTGCATCCCTTACACAGGCTAGAAGCAACTCAGTCTAGCCATATTACCTAAATAGAACTGCTCAGGTGAGAGAGGGCTGCAGGCTCAGGTCCATGGGTATGTCTACACTACAATAAAAGACCCATGACATGGCTGTGGTTGGCCTGGGTCAGATGACTTGAGATCTCTGAGTTGGTGCCAGGGGATTTTTATCGCAGTGTAGAAGTACCGGTAATAGATGTTTTTCGTGTGTAATTTCTAGATGTTAGTTATACTGAAATGGATAGGAGTTATGAGTAAGTAGGGAGTTCAGGAATGGCATGGTTCTGAAATCCTTCTGTAGCTCAAACTCTGCTTTTCATTTACAAGAGTCAGTGATATTATTCCAGATTCACACTGTGCCAACTGAGAGCAGAATTTGTCCATGCATGTGTAGAAGATGATTGTGAACAAAATTTTGCCTCAGCCATCCACTTCATAATTGATTGCATTAAATTTATAAAATACTTAACAAGCAGCCAGCTTGTTAACTGGGGACTATTACTGTATTCTTAAGGATCAGATATTTCTGTTGTAGGTTTAAATACAGTGGATTGAATAAAACTCATTTTCTTTTCTTGAGAGAATCAATACTCCACAGCAGGAAAAAAGACATCCATTCCTGACTATGGCTTTATAAACAACATTTCACTATTCTCATTATCATAACAACTCGTTTTATCTCCTTTGTCAATATTTGTCTCTATCATGTAGTGTCTTATCTCTAAATCTCTTCTTTTGGAAAAAGGAAAAAAATACATTATCAATCGACAACCTGCTGATTTATAAATGGAGCCTGAGGCCCAAATAAATTGTTATTAAGCATTTAGATGGAAGAATAATGGGGTTTGTATTAATTACACACTGGAAACTGCCAGTGCTTTTTATTGTCTTCAATAAGTCATCATATCTTGTAGCTGTGAGGTTTGGAAAAACCTGCAACTTAACACAGAGTTGATGAGCATGAAAATCAGTCCTTCTTTTTTCTGTACCTCAATAAGACAGTGTACATTGCTGACTAAATAATGTCTTCATGTAAGGCCTTGTCTTCAATAGGAAAAAAGATGTGTTCTGAATTCGAGTTGCATAATGAGATAATTAACACAAGTCAAGACAAGGCACTCTGTAGGTTTCACATGAGTTAGCAGGAACTACAAATTGCCTTCTCTTGTCTAGGATTTTACCTCATATTAGTTACTGTGTGTTAACTAACTTGAGTTAAGAACATACCCTTTTCCCTAGTGAGGACACATCCTAAATGGCTTAAATGTGCAACCATTATTTTGGTAAGATATACTCTCTCCCATTGAAGCCAAAAATGGGCACACTAAGTTTATTACATCTGTGATATGCATTACTCTATATAGACATGAATAATTGATAGTATGAATATGTGTGTGTGGCTGTAGAATTTTTAGAGCCAAATGGTGGTTCTGAAGCTACTAGAGTGCTGCAAGGGGCAAGCTATAAACTGCTATAAACCAGATTTAAACCAATGTAAGCATGGTAAAGTGGCATCGGTTTAACTTAACCAGTACAACACACTTTTAGTTAAACCAGTTTAGCTTTGTGTGTACACCAGGCTAGGGTGGGATGGAGGGAGCAGCAAAGGCACTTTGAGGGAGACACTGTGCTGTGAGGAGCTGAGGAATCTCTTATTGTACGTTTAAAGCTATAGCCTGCGGGATAGCACTTGCAGTGAGATATAGAGTAGAGCTCTTTTGGTCAGAATCACAACTGGTGTAAATCAAGGTAGCTCCATTAAGGGAAGTGGAACTGCACCATTTTATGCCATCCTCAGATCTGGCCCTTACTGTTTAGTGGCTTTGACATTTGTCCTCCCTCTTCTATTTCCTTCCACCTCTAACTTTCTCCATTGTACAAAAGTCCCAGAATTTTATGATCTCCAACTAACTAACTAAAATAAAATAAAATAAAAAAATAAAACAATCATATCATGGGTTGGTCACCATGGAGTACTGAAAGCAGAATGTTTCACTGCTGTGATGTTTTCAGATTCCCATAATCTGAATTTTAGGAACCTTTGTCCACTTTTCTGTTACACTGTAATACGTTTTGGCTAGCTATGTCATCTAGCTTATTTAGTTTTGTGAACAGTTTGATAAAACCTGGAGGAACATCAAACTGTTCTCCTTATAATAATTAATATGAAGTATACAGTATAAATCTTTCATAACTTGTACAGAAATTGGGTAGTATCCCTTTAGATAGTTTGGGAGCCCTCTAGTGGCCCAACCTGTCTTTGAATGCAGAAGCCACCAGAACCTAACAGAGTAACTGTGTATGTATGTAACTAGGCCTTGAACGTGTGTATATAGTTAGAAGACATGATTATTTTGTGTTGTGTTGTTTCCTGGCTGTTGTGTACAGAACGTAAACCATGCCACGAATATGATGATAGATGCAAACCAGCTTTATCAATTTAACAGAAATTTATCCTTGATGAGATTGTTCAAGTAATTATTGACAATTTCAACTTTGCGAAGAAGAAAAACATGCATCTCCTTGTTTGTTACAATCTTTTCATAGACTCACAAATAATATTCTTTGCATTAATGCAGCTACAGTAGGTTTGTAGGATGTGTTCTGATTTGAAAATAATCAGTTGCTGACACTAGAAAGGAATATGCCTGACAATAATAGCAAATGCATGAATGAATGAATGAATCGGGCTCAGTTTATTCCTGGTGTTGCCCTATTAAATTCATTGTAGGAATGAATTTAGGCTATGTTGTTTAATTACAACAGAAATGGAAAGTGGTGATGTTAATTGTTCATGCTAAGGGGAAAAAAATACGCAAATAGATTCAAATGTGTATCCCTGTAGAAGTGGCCTGAATTGGCGGAAGGCAGTATACTGTCTGTGCCTTATTAACTACTAGCAGTGCATGTACAAAAAATATAAAGTTTGCACAATGTACTGACAAGATATGACAGATGAACAATATGCATTCGATGTGATTTGCTGCAAAGCTGCATGACTTATATGAATTTTTAAACACAGTGGGAAAATACCACTTGGGTATACTCGACAGCTTTATAGTAAGAATCATGGAAAGATCTCTTTTTACTTTACAATACACATTGTTAGTAATAATCAGTTATATAGTGTGGCAAATGTATGCAAGACGTAATAATGATTAGACATATTCCTTGCTTTAAAGAGCTTCTAAACTAAGGCCCTGATTCAGTTAGGTCCCTAAGCACATTCCTGACCTGAATCATGCGAGAAGTCCCATTGAAGCCAAATAATTCTTTAGCTGTACAAGCACTATGACATCAAAGTACCATAATGAAACAGAAAGCTGGGTGTATAATGGAAATGAAATATCCTGGATCAGTTCCTGGATACAGGCAAAGAACATGGAATACAAGTCCAGAGGAAGATGCAAAGGTAGCGCAAAATCTCTCATTTGTATTCCCCTACATTGCCAAATCCTGGGCTGCTCAACACATGCATAGACACAACCCCTGGAGCAATGGTGTGGGAAACATAACCTCCCAACTTTTCCCTCTCAGGTAATCCCCACCACCCCACCTTGCTACTGTTGCAAGTACCATGATATATTTCCATCTTGTGAAATGCCAAAAAAGGGTGTGGGGGGGACACAGGGAGAGAAAAGAGGTTTAGGTGTCTGTAAGGTTGACCTGGTATCTGGTTGACAAGCCAGAGATAGGCACTTCCCTCCCCTTGGGATCCTCAGCCATGTACTTTCTTCTGGAGTTCGGTGCCTAAGGCAGGTCAGGTGCTTAAGTAGCTTGTGTCTCATCTCTCTGCTGTCTCCCTGAAATCATGTGTGTCTCTTTCCTCTACTCACTCTCAATATCTCTCCAATGCTCCTCCACCTTCCCCTAAAACAGGCCCTCCTGCTGTAGCTCTTCCCCACTGAATTGTCCCCTGGACTAAACTGTTTTCTGCCTCCCTCACCCTAGTTCTTGTCGGTGCCAGCTGGCTCCTGAGCTGCTGCACACAACAGAGCCTGCTGGGAGAGGAGAAAGCACAGACACATCAGTGCGTCATCTCTCTCTGCCCTGCCGCTAACCAAACTACAAGGGTACGGTGGGAATCCCCATGAGGTAAAGAGTGGGGGATTGAATCTGGGATGGTGCCTAGGGCCTGGGAAGGAGGAGATAGAAAGAAGCTTGAGGGGGTGTATAAGGGGAGAGAAAAATAGCGAGTCTAGGTGGGAGGCAAGCAAGTCTGGGGAGACAGTGAGGAGAGGGAGAGGCAGAATGTATGTGTGGGGGGGTGGGGGGAACAGAGAGAATCAGCCTCATTGAGAGAACAGCAGGTGGAGAAACCTGTGAATAGGATGAGGGTCAGAATGGGAGGGTCAAGGGCAAGTGAGAGAGAGAGAGCAAGCACGTGAGAGGAGTTGACTGCTTGTGTTGGAGAAGAGAGTGTGTGTGTGTGTGTGTGTGTGTGTGTGTGTGTGTGTTCTGGGGAAGAAGGCTGGCATAAACAGACTGTTTGATCTGGGAAGCCAGCTTGTATTGGTGTGAATGGGTCTGGGGATGGAGGAGAAGGAGCTGGCCTGTGTGTGGGAATTCTGGAGGAATCTCCAAGTGTTTGCCCATTCACCTGATTGTGAAGGGAAGGCTAGTGTGTGAAGGAAAGATTGCGGATGTGAGACAGCGGAGAGTGTGTGTGTGATTTGGTGGGTGGAAAAAAAAGAGTGTGTGTGAGAGAGTTCTTGGTGAGGGAAGTGGGAGTGAGTGGTTAGAGACTGGCATTTGGAATAGGGCGAAGTGGTGAAGGGAGAGAGATTGGAACATAGAAGGGAAAGAGAAATAAAGAGAACAATTACTATACAATGTAGAAGCATGATACTGAGGGGAAATAGAATGAGAAAGATAAGAAGACAAACATGCAAGCAAAACAAAAGAAGACTGAAAAGAAAGGGGAAAGAACAAATGCAAGAGAAACAAAGTGAATTAGAAAAAAGTTTTCTATAATAGAAAGGGTAGATGCAAAAAACTTCAAGATAACCAGAGAACATGCAAAGGAAACACAAATGTGTTTGTGCCCATTTTTGCCTCTTTATGATGTATAGAAAGGGTCTGAATTCATTTTTCCGCATTTCTATTTTGCTTGGCAAATATCAAGAGTGTCCAGACTTGACCTTTGTGTTTTTGCTGAAGGATTCCTTGGAGGTTGAGAGACTGGAGTGGGAATTTTTTCAGCCTTCAATTACAGAGACAGGAGTGTTGAATATTTAACAGAGAGCTCTTCTCCCATTGCAGTTAAATGGGTATTAACAAAACCAACATTCATGCCAGTAAAACTCAATGGTATGAATATTTGAGGAAAGCAAACACAAAAGGGCTGTGAGCATGGCTGAAGCAAGTTGTTTAAAAAGTCAGAGTGAAAATGTGCAAAAACATTCTGACCTATTTCCCCAGCTCTAATTAAGTAAAACTGTTTTAGCAGTCCCCTATTTTCCTATAGAAGTCTCAAATGTTTGTCCACATTCCTCACCTTCTCCAAGAAATAGATAAGTAGAGAAGATCCTGAAATGTGCACTGTTTTGTGAAGAGCTGCATGCAGTTATATATCCATGAAGATACAAAATCTCTGCACATATATATATATAACATTCCTTCTTCAGTTGGTGCAAACAGCTTTGCTTCTGTTACAAACTCCTTTTAGTCAGTAATACCCAGTTTCTCTGGAAGAGATACCACAGTAAGGCAGGTTAAAGAGGTTGTCACAGACATCGTGGTATGTGATTAGCCATTAAAGCATGAACACTTCACAATGCTTTTAATAAGATCAGCAATGCCACAAGGTAGCATATAATTCAAAAATACATCCAGTCATTTAAAGAATTCAATGTTCTTTTCTTCCTGATTGTGAACAGTAATCTTCATTCAGCACAAGGGTTGTTTGATTTTTGTCAACAGAGTCACTTTTCTACTGATATTCGTTCTTTATTCTTAGTTCAGTTACCCTTTATTTTTTGTTTTACTGTGTAGAGAGAGGAAAAGCTTTAAACCTTTTACATAAGGTACTCATTGAAGAAGAATCTCATTTACCCCTTCCCTGCCTTCCCCTTCCTTGCGGCATGACTCTTCTTGACATCCTTGAAGTCTTGGACTAGTGACTCCCATAGATATTTCCAAATCCAAATCTGGTTTTGTTGTCACTGACTTCACTCTGGGATGTTTACCTCATTTAAATGAATTCCAAAGGTGGCTTTGTGTTTAAAAAATAATGAAAATAAAAAGCAGCCTTTGCCGAATTTCCAAGTGCTGTTGCATTTGAAATTATAATTATGTTAAGCAGAATAAAGTGGCAGAAATACTTTGTCCAATTACCTTCACAGTACTGACTGCATGCATTTAGACATCTATACTTGCAACTGGAGATGTACTTAAAAACTGTCTGAACAATCAGAGGGAAAATAGAAATATATTCTTAATCCCATAATGCCATTCTGTTCAGAGAGAAGAAGAAATTTTATAGACCGAATGCCAGTATAATTTAACAAAAGGATTATTGCTCTTCAGGCCTAATAAGATATCACTAGAAATCAGTTGGCAGTTGATTTCCACGGTGTGACAAGATAATATGCAGAATAGTCCTGGGATCATTGTCTTTTTGGCTTTCCTAGCCATTCTCCTCAGTAGTGACTGAAGAAGACCCTTCAACAGGTGCTTTTGCATATGGACCATTCATTTTCTCAACAAAGAAGACATTTTTACTTTGTCCCCATGGGATATACTTTACTCACATTTTACACTCTGTTTGGCAACCAAGCATCTGGGTGTAAAACACAAAGCTCTTTTTATTTGGTAGGGTGATTATGTTGCTGCTTAGAATTGTATTGGTAACATAAGATAAACAAAATAGGTTCATCTCAAAGTACTAGCATGTCCATAAATTTGTCACTTGACCTGCCATATAAATCTAAGATGGAAACAAAGTACTAACTGGTCGTCTCTCCATCCTTCTCCTAATGCAGGGTGTATTCTCCATTACCTTTCCCAGCCCAGTTTTACATGATTAGAGCTATGGGACTCCCACAGTTTTCCTGCCACTATGAGAATGCTCCCACTCATAGATCTGCTGTCCTGTATTGTTATTTGCATTTCCAGAGTGCCTAGGAGCAATGTTCCCTCTAATTTTTGACAGGCCATGTGCGCAAACAATTTCTTCTGTGCAATTTGTTGTGCTTCTGTGCAAATTTTTGTGCGTGCGGTGTTTCGCCATGTGGGCGGGGTTTAGGATCTGTGTGCACACGCACATACGCACAGCTTAGAGGGCACAGGGCCTAGGAGCCCCAGTCCTTTTGCTAGGAACTGTCCAACACAGTAGGAACCAAGACACTAATCAGTTTAACATTATGGTTTTCCTTGTTTTCTCTGTCAATGTTCCTAATCATTTTCCATATAGGACCAGCACTTTTCCATGCTGAAACCCCCACCTTAGAATTCCTCCCCTCCCTAGTAATCAGGGCCCTCTAACTATTTAAGAATATAGGACAGGCATGGGATTGCAACCCTGTGATGTCGGTTTACAATCCACTTCCAGATGATGGGCTACCTCTAAGTAAATAGAGGTGACAGATGCCAAGAGATGGGGGAAGAGGAAGGATAGATGCAGTTGGGGAAGGAGCAGGAGCTAGAGGATGGAGATGCACAGAGGAAGAGAAAGTCAGGAGACAGGGGAGGTGGGTTGGTTAGGAGTGGAGGGGGGTTAGTAGCTGGGGTGGAGTTTGGTGGATAGGAGCAGAGAGGCAGTAAGGCACATAGGTAAGGAAAGGATAAATGTAGAGGGCAAGGGGCAGAGGCGTGAGATGGGGGTACGAATAGAAACAAAGTAGGGGATGGACTAGGAGAGGTGTGTTGTTAGGATCTGATAGGGAGGGGAGGAGGAGCTGGAATTGAGAGGTGAGTAGTATGGTAGGGGAATAGGGACTGGAGCCAGGGTGGGTCAGGTAGGAGGAAAGGGGGACAGGAGATAAGGTGAGAGGTGGATCGGAAAAGAGCAGGAGAAAGGCAGGCCGAGCCTGCAGGTGCATAATGGTCCATAACCACTAGAGGACACATGTCTCCAAAACCTAGATTTGAATACCTGGGCACAAGGGGGCTGAATTAAATCTGTACATGTAACCTTAATTCTAGCATTTCCTAACTTGAGACTGCTTGGTTTTGCAAATGTAATATTCTTTTAATGTAGTATTTTGAGTATAGTATAGAGAAAGATTAGTTATGATCTTCAATTTAATATTCAAGAATTACCCAGCCTTTCTACAGACGCATCTGTGTATGCAAGTCTGGATATTGTGGTTCTTGTTACTACTTCCTCTTTCCACTTGCATAAATAGAAAACAGCCAGATACTATCATCAGTTTGTTCTATTGTGCTAGGCCAAACTATTATCTCGGCGGCCTTTAATTTTGTTTTCAGTTCCAAGATAACTTTTGCAGAAGCTTTCTTTAGAATTGTTTCCCCCATCTGTGTAGTTTTTATCTCCTCTTGCCAGTTAGCAACAATTCATCAGTTACTCTTACCTCATCGTTCTGTTGCAAGCATTCTTTAATAGTGGATTTACTTTCTATCTCTCATCTGGCTATATTGTGAGTATAGTGGCCTTTTTGATTTCTACTGTGTAGGTATGTGGAAGCACCAGCTGTGAAAATCGGTACCTTCAGATCTGTTGACAACTGTACTGTGTATATCTTGGCATCTCTAACTTGTAGGGCGTAGCATTTGCCTGTGTCTGCATTTAATACATTGATTTATTTGGTGGCAGGGCAGGGGAGGGAGTTAGGATACTGACATTTCTCACAAATGACATGCTCTTTTTTTCATCTTTCTGTGAAATTCTCATTGCTTCCAAATATTATGCCACAGAGGATTTTTTAAAGACATTATTTATTTCAATGTCCAGCCAAAGTCTAAAAATGTATTAGAAAAATAATAGCTAAATGCAGACAGAAAAGACTCAAACTATTTAAGAGCGATGCGCCAGATTCTCCCCGGCATTAGTGCAGCTTGCACTGCTCCACTAGCAGGAGGCATCCTTAAAGCCAGCGTAACTGGTCTAGAGAAATCTTTCCCCAAGCATAGAGGGCATTGGTGATAGTGCAAAGTCATGATAGCACCTCCTATGCCACCCCTGCTACCTGAAGCCACTGAATGGATTGTGCCTAAGGAAAGAGAGTAGAGCCATGATATGCCTACGCTCAGGTGGTCCCTTGGCTTGGTCGCTGGCTGGCACAAGATAAAGAAGGCTTCAAGCTGCTCTAACTTGCACCTGGCAACTGAGCCAGTGCAGAACTAATGTAGGATCAGGTGCGCACAAAGGTAGCTTTAATCCATTTTTGCCCTCTCCTCCCATTCTTGATTTGTGATGAATGCTCCTTGGCTGGATCCCAGGGACTTTGCACAGGTATACAAACCTCAAAGAAATACTCATAAACATAGACAAGGAGTAACACAAATGCCCCTTCCCCATGGCAGCAGAGGCTCCCTAGGCAATAGAAGATTGTGCTTCCACTTCACAGAGAGGCAGCTGGATATAGGGACAGTGGCTTGCAGAGGGTGCACCCACCCTCATGCTGCTCAAACTATGCTCCTTCTGATCTCCCTGCTCAAAGTGGTGGATCAAAGAAAAGGCTGCATGATCCAATACTAAGCAGATCCTCCTGGGCTGCCCTACTCACAGGTTTGTGTAAGCGTCTACGGAAGCTGTTTCAGCTATTAGTCTGAAGCAGGCTCTGCAGGGCAACTCTGTATCTGGTCTATTGCTTGTGCTGAAGTACCTAAGCACCAATTTTAGGGCTTGATTCAATATTAGTTGAAATCAAAAGGAGCATTTCCAGTGATTTTAAATTGGTTCCTTTTGCATGCTTCCATGCTTAGAGGAGCAGAAAGCCATATTGTCTAGGTATCATCTCCTTGTTATACCTTTGGCTGACATATAAATAATATCGGTCAAAAATAACCACACAGCTAAAAGGTTGGTTTTAAAAAAAAGCCCCACAAACAAAACCTATTATCCTTAAGGAAAAAGGCCTTATGTGCTGGAATTAAAATATGTAGGTGGCTTCCCAATGTACATAGAAATTAGAAACATCTAAACTGGAGGAAGACATTTCCAATAATTATCCAGTTATGTGTAATAGTCAAGACCAAATCTGTCAGATGCTTCCTAAGCTTGAGAGAGAGACAGGAATAATTGGTGTATCCAATAGATATTGGGCCAGTTCCTGAGCTTTGGTATATCAGTGTGGCTGCACTGATTTCATAGGAGCTTTGCCAATTTACACCAGCCGAGGATCTGGCCTTTATTTTTTGTAAGAATAAATATTTAGGCAATCCCTCGGGAACATGAAACCAGCAAAAACCATTTGTTGAAACAGTGCTCAGACCCAAATTCTTCAAGATGTACAGGTGTTTTCATAATTGTACAACATCTCTTGACTAGAGGAACATTTGTATGCCCTAATCCTCTTGTTTCCTTATCCACAGGTATTGCTTTAGAATCTCAGTAGCTCATAATTAGTCTACCTAAGAGCTTACTAGCTTAATTCACCCCCTTCTTATGTTCTGTGTTCAGTAAACCACAGCTCAATGTTAGCTCTTTCAACCAGGAGCTGAACATGTGCCAATCACACTGGTAATTCCAGGTACTAATTTTTGATCTCTCCCTGTGTGGCAACAATTTGAGTTACTGAATCACCTAACCTTCAGTTTCGCTTTAGCCACTAGGACAAATCCGTTCTCCAAAGGAAAGCTTTGGCTGCCTATCAGAATAATGTAGGTTATCTCTGTGTGCAGAATTTGGCTCAGTGTACAGAGCAGGTCTATTTGAACCCACATGAGGTCTTTGAAACAGGGAGCTTAAGAAGGGACTGAAGCAATGGTAATAGTAATAGCCTTCTAAATCCAAGAGTTGAATGGCTTGGAAGACTGTGGCATTGTCTGAAAGGGAAAATTTGTCAGTGATCCAGGATTCAGGAAATTGCTACAAATTGTTGACATTAGAAATGACTAATCATAAAACTCTTCAGCATTTTAGAGAGAGGAAACCTGTGTGTTAGGTTTCTTCCTATGCTGTTTACTGGTGTTTCTGGTGGAGCCACTGATGCCCTTTTTAAAGTCTAGTATCACAGACCATCAACGGTCCTGACTGAGAACCTAGGCAGAGAGCAAAAAAGAAAAGGAGTACTTGTGGCACCTCCGATGAAGTGAGCTGTAGCTCACGAAAGCTCATGCTCAAATAAATTGGTTAGTCTCTAAGGTGCCACAAGTACTCCTTTTCTTTTTGCGAATACAGACTAACACGGCTGTTACTCTGAAACTAGGCAGAGAGGGATTTTTTACTTTTACAAGGATACCTGTTTATATACCAGGATACCACTAAACTAAAATCCACTTTTAGTTGACATCCATTTTGTCTGAGGAGGAAATTAACTCAAAGTTTCAAGCTATATGCAAGTAAAGATAATTAAATTCTCTGTTTGGACAGTTTATTATGGATTGGTCTGAATTCTCATCAGTCCTTCAGTCTATGCACAGAACAGTTAAGGAAACTGGAAAGGACTTCTTCCTCATGTGTGATCAGATCCTGCTGACAGTAAAGCATTCCAGATGTCCTCTTTGTTCCTTGCTAAATCGTATTGGTGGTTAATTGCTAAGTCTACCATTCATGCATGACTTTGCAGCTGTATATACTCTGTTTTCATAGTTTTCAATATTCTCCTCTTTAATTAGCTAGATAGTCTGCCATATCTCTCCTTAATGGGTTATCACAATGGGCTGCTGGTCCATAACTAGAATTCCTAGGTGCTACAGTAACACTACTGCTACTATTAATAATGCAAAATGTTCCTATATTTCAGATAAATGAGAGTTATGGCTTGAAAGTTGTTAAGAAATTTGGTCTATTGATCTTTCAAACGTTGGTATATGACATGCAGATATTCCAAAAGATCTCTGTAATTATTTGAGCAACAAAATTCTTGGCTTCAGTCCACAGCTGAGCCCAATACCCAGTGGGTGTATCTGTATGCAGCACCTGGTTTGTGGTACCAGCCCTCAGTATGAGGCTGTGCTAAATTATGTCCAGCTAGCTATAGATGGCCCAGAGGGCCAGCAGAGATCAGTTGGAGCATGACATCCTGCAGTCACAACCCCACCTTTGGAATGCCTTATGACAAGGGCTGCAGGGCTGGTAATATAAAAACTGGCTATGCCATTTGTGTACTCTTCACTGGGGGGGATTCTCAGCTGGGGAGATCTGGCTGCTTTGTGACCTCTATGCTGCAGCAGCCGCACAAAGGGAAAGGAACTGGGATCAGGGTTGAGGCCTTTGACTCCAATAACAGCTGACTCCCTGTGCTGATGCCATGATACCATTCACCTTCTCTTCTGTGTTTCCCTTTCTTTTCACACTGGTAGGAAGGCATGTCGTCTATGATCATATCAAGACATTTCTTCTATTTCAGGGATGAAACCATAGTTTTAAATTTGTCCTTAGAGATTAATTAAAACAGGTTTGTACAAATGGCAGCACAACTCAAGGCATTGTAGCCTAGTTATTAGAGCACTGGACTGCAATTCAGAAGTCTGGAGTTCTATTCCTGAATTGGCTTCCTGGGTCACCCTGGGGAAGTCACTTCACTGCTCTGTGCCTCAGTTTTCATATCTTTAAAATGGGAATAATAAATAGACTCCATTTTTTAAAGTCATTTGAAAAACTGATGAAAAGCAACATATAAGAGCTAGGTACACTTATTATTATTAACACAAGATGTTCCTTCTGTACTAGTCAGAGTGCAGCTATGACAGTAACAGCAATTGCGATCAGATTTATATGTTGCACAATTAATTTATTTATAATAGTCTGGTAGCACTAATAAACTAAAGCACCCTTCTCTAGTCACACCACTTCAAATCCTCATCCCAAAGGGGTTCTTACAAGTCTAGGCATGGCTAGGGAGTACTTATCAACTGCTTCTGATACTAATATTTTAACATTAGGGCCAAACATCTCTCACACGAGGCTTCTTTTCAGTGTTCCTGCATCACTGTATGCCTTTAATATACCTACTTTCATTTTCTGAGTCTGTGCTTATTCTTGTCACATTGCACAAACCTTCTTGTGCAGTATCAGTTACTTTTTTTTTAACTACATACAGGACACCACCTGAGCTAGAAATGATATATTTTTGTCTGGTTCTTGTTATGATGAGCATTCAAGGAGAATCTCCTGCTTACACTTATCAGGGGAATAGATATTTTTTGCAGGGTTTTTTTTTTTTTAATTTTCATTGCAATCTTCCTGGAGCATAAAAATTGTGCATCAGAATTATGATGTCTGCTCCATCTATGAATTGTTATTCACTGTAGGAAAGCACTTTGTCTTTTCCTGAACTGTTTTTTTTCCCCAGTTGTATAGTCCTTTATTAGAGATTAGGCAAGAGGGGTAGGGGGAAAAGTATGGCTTCTGAAGGATAAACTGTAATTTTAATTCAAAGAAATAGCATGTTGAAAAGATGTGAAATTCTACAAACCGGGGTTATCAAATGGGTTCATAGTTGGACTGCATCTAATTAGAGAGATTGTTTTGTGGACCACCTCTTCTCCCATTTCCTATAACACAGGGCTAGATTGACCCATCACAATCTAACTGAACTCAATGGGGAAAAAAATCTATATCCCTGAAACTGTTATTGCAAAGTTCAGATGCGAATGCATGTAGATATGTGTATGGGAGAACTGAGAGACATAGAGGGATAAAGCTCTCTGCTCCCTCTACTGGGGAGAGAAAAAGCCAGCTCTGGTCACCTTAATTTGCATGAATTATACTGCTGTTTACCCATAATTCCACCTACTGAGTTTTGTTGTTTTAGTTGGGATTTACTTGTTTTGATGTGCAAATGAGATAAATTATTATTGTTAGTGTATCCATGAAAGGGGTTAGGAATAATGCAAGACTGTCTTGGATGAAGGATCACACTGACTGTATGACTAATGGACTGGGCTGGATTTTGGTTGGGTAATGAAACTCAGGAAACAAAAACGGGGGAAGGGTTATCTTCCAGGAAGCAGGGTCTCTCTCCGAAGGTCCTGTTTTGTTCTGCATTCGTCACCTGGGGAGTTTTGTACCCTGTGGACCAGGCAGACCACTAGCAGCAGAAGCAGAGCTCAGGCAACAGCCAGGACTGACCAGACCAGCAATGGGTGTGGCAGAGGACAACTGACTCCACAGTGAGGTCCAACCTGATGGGCAGCAGCAGTGCTGAGCTGACTTGACCGTGCCCTGACCCACCCATCCACTGGAAGTGGAGCTGAAATCACAGAATGGCACCAGCTACATATCAGAGTGGGACCTGGTGGAGCAGTTCTCTAACACCTGGAGCAGACCAGCATAGTAGAGCCATCGCCAAATGCTCCTTGACTACCACTGACACTAACTTGGACTGTAAGTAGGGTTTTAGGGGAGTGGGACTTGTGAAGGAGCTGGGCATGGGAGTGCTGGCCAATGCATTGACTGGAGTTGCTAATATATATTTATATGTGCATAAAGGAAATACACACACAAAGGGATTTCATGTTTGTTTTGACCGATTACTTCTGTTTTCCCAAACAAATAAATAAATAATTTTGTTCCATGTTCCCAGAGGACTCTGAGTACTTGTGAGTGGGGGAAAAATCACCTGCAAAGGTGACCAACGAGATTTGTTTTTTAATTTTCCAGAGTCAGAAATAAAACTGTGGCTCTGAGTGGGGATTTGAACCATAATTTTATTTATTATAGGGAAAGGGTCCCCTAGATTGATCCTGACTCTTCTTGAAGTCCTTAGCATCCGGCAGAGGATTTTATTGATATGTATGTGTATCTAAGAAGAAGGGCCATACAACCTTAAATACAATGGCATTACCAATTAAACCTATAATATTATAGATGGAACTGGTAGCACCATCTGTTATTAAGGCTGCCTGACACTTCCCATTCTATGACCCTTTTTTTCATTTGCTTATAACTTTTTGGTAAATTTTAACTCTTTGGCCTGAAATTTTCTTTAATAGGTGTCTGCCTCAGGCTGATTTCTTTCTTTCTTTCTTTCTTTCTTTCTTTCTTTCTTTCTTTCTTTCTTTCTTTCTTTCTTGGAAAATTTCAGCCAAAACTATTCAGATGTTTCTGAGAGTGAGGCTAAGGGAAAATATATTGTTTTAACCATGTGAAAAATTCTGGTGATTTTCTTTTTGAAAAGCTTTGAGTCTCCATACTTTGGGGATTGCTTTGTGTCAGGGATGTTCATTTTGCTATCCCCATGAAAATCTGACCTGGGTTTGAGCAGAACTTTTCCTGCAGTTGGAGCTGTCGAGTTGCTCTGGGCTGTGCCAGGTAAAGGTCCAGGCATCTGAACTGAGAGCAGGACTTCACTCTCCTATGTGATCAGTGATCCCCTGCTGGGCCCAGGCAGGGTGGAGGAGGAAGCTGGGAACTGAGGTTGGGAGAGACTGCTCAGTAAAGGAAATGGGAAATGACTGGACAAATAGACTCAGATTGGGAACTGGAGAGGTCAATGGGGGGCTTGGGAGTCAGTGTGTGTATATGGTGTTGAAGGAAGAATGAGATTGGATTATGATTTGGGGGGAATGGGATTGGCTGGGCAAGGGTATCAGAACTAAGAAGCACTGGGAATGGGGGAGGGGAGATAGCTCTGACAAGAAGTCTGAGTGTGGGTAGGAATTGCGACTGACAAGAAGCCGGAGGAGGAGGGGATGAAGGGGATACTGAGATTAGATGAGAAGCCTAGGAATTGAGATTGGGACTGGAGGTCCCATTGGGGAGACCTCCAGTAGAGGTGAACATGGGCCAGGGGCTGTGACTGGAAGGCACCATTGGGGAATGAGAATGAGCTCCAGGAATATGGAGGAACAAATACTGGCTGGGTAAGGAGACTGGAGATAAGGAGCTGTGTGGAAAATTTGGAATGGTAGGCAAGGAGACTGGGTCCCTGGTAGACTAAGATGGGGAGTATGGAAGGGTGGGACTAGGACTTTTGGACTAAGGGCACTGGAAAAAATAGTATGTGATCATGTAATTCATAATCACATATTATTATACCTATTAGCTTGAAGTACACAGACATGCTGTAATTAATGCAGATGTACAATTGGGGTTTGTGAAGGTATAAGGGATACCACTCCTCTGTGGTC
This sequence comes from Chelonia mydas, assembly GCF_015237465.2. NCBI lineage: Eukaryota > Metazoa > Chordata > Testudines > Cheloniidae > Chelonia > Chelonia mydas. The sequence continues at coordinate 16,831,621 of NC_057853.1, read as the reverse complement.
AGGGGCCTGGAGCTGGCTGGATAATTATCTCCACTGCTACACCTGGGAAGAGATTGGCTGATCCCTATAAAAGGAGGAGCAGGAACTGGACAGGGGCTGAAGCAAGAGTTGGGAGGAGCAGCTCTAAGAAACAAAGGGACAGAAAGGAGACTGGGGAAAGTCCTGTTATCAGAAAGGCTCTGACGTAAGAGCCAGGAACTTTTGGGTTAATTAACTCATGGGATGAGGGACAGACTTGGGGAAAGGGACTTCCCCTGTATAGCCTTTGCGGGGAGAGGCTGTGAAGCTTTGACCTTCTTTTCATTATGAAGGTTTGAAATAAAACCCACAGCAATTAATTGGACTGGAGAATGCCTTATCTGGATTCTGTGAGAGGGCTCCAGGCAGAATTTACCCAGGGAGGGAATGGGCTCAGCAGGCATAAGCCTGGATCCAGCTGGAAGAGGGTACTATAAGGTAGGCTCCAAACCTTTACAGGGATGATTTCAGGTTACATGAGCAATCTTAAGTCTGGCATTTCCTAATTTAGGAGTTCTTGATTTTTGAAACCTTAATGTTCTTTTAATGTAGTTTTGTGTGTAATGTGTATAGTATACTATATTATCTATCTACAAATGTGTGTAGATAAGTACAATTTATGGTCAAATAGAGTGTGTGTGTGTATACATACGTTTATATAACTAAGTTCAGCAAACTAACAAGATAACAAATAAAGGCAACCCATCTTGGCAGTGGTGAAATAGCAATGTCCTTTCAAGAGGACTGTTTGCACATGTAAGGGTAACTCACATGAGCAAGGATGCAGTATCAGGTCTATAATTAGCATGGTTCTCTGAATATCAGGTGCTGTACCTGACTCACTACTTGTGCTACTCTCCAGCAATTGGCATACAGAATGCAGACACTAGAGGGCAAGTCTGTAAGTGATCTTTTCTTATCTTAAGCGAACACTTCAATGGTTTGTGCAGTGAAAGACATCAACTATCCTGGACAATTTCTTTGTTTTCAGTGGGGGTTTTTTCAAAGACATAGCAGACTGGGAGTTAGGAACACAAAATGCTTTTATTGTTAATGGAACACACAAATGTTGGGGACACTGGGGCATGGCCACTAGGTAACTCGAGGGGATGGAAAACCACGAGTGTCGATGAAGCCCCCTCGCACTAGGCCCAGGTGTCCTTGGCCCCCCCTCCCGCCTGGAGGCACTCGCAGCAGCTCTGCGTACTAGGCCCAAATGTCCTTGGCCCCCCCGCCTGGAGGCACACACAGCAGTTATGCTGAGGATCTGCAACAATATGTTGCAGAGTCAGATTGCCTGAAACTAAGCAAGGCCACACAGGGCAGATATGGAAGAACAATGCTGAATAAAGCAGCTTTATGTATAGTTTAACAAATGATACAGAGAACCAGGGAACTAGCTGGGAACTGGATTGGCTGGCTATATGGATACTTGGGGCAGTTTGCTATTGGATAAGTATGCTGGGAAAAAGGATGTATAAAAGCCTGTGTAACTTCCTGCTCTGTGTGCAGGATTTGAGATTTTATTCTCCCTGTACCTTTTTGCAGCTGCAAATAAACTTTTCTGCTTCTCCACCCCGTTGTGATTATTGGGTGTAGCACACCGGGTAACGAACCAACTCAAGCTGTTGTTCAGCCTCTCGGCACTGGGTGCCGGCAACAGCTTTTGGCGTCCCTGGCTGCAATTTAGCCTTGCCCGGACCCCTCCTGGAGGTCAAGGATTGCGGTGAGAACCGACGCCCAGTGCGCACCGGTGAGTTCACCGGGGCCTCGGAGGAGACACGATTTGATCGACCCCGGAGGGCACAACGGTGCAACGCACTCATATAGTGGAGAAGCAGTTGTGGTGGACAACGGTGAAGAACTGGTCCCTTGGATAAGGTAGGAACCTTTTGAAATCCGGATTGTATGCTCTGTTGGAACCTGGGGACGCCCAGAGTTACCCTGTAGGTATGAGACAGGGACAGAGCTCAGCGGTTAGGGCACGGTGTACGCCCCTAGAGTGCATTCTAGCAAACTGGAAGGTATTTGGTGCGGATCCAATGACTAAGAGCCAATTAAAACGATTCTGTACAGTTGACTGGCCTCAATATCAACTAGAGGACCAGGAGTGGTGGCCACCAGGAGGGTCAATTAATTACAACACGATCCTTCAGTTACTCCTGTTCTGTCAGAGAACAAGGAAATGGAATGAACATATGTATGCACATTTGTTTCTGACTTTATGTACTCAACCAGATATTTTACAGCGCTGTAATCTGACTCCGACTGGTTCGGTAGCAGCTAATGTTAGTCCCCAGATCCCCACCCCCACTGTAATGGCAGAGCCGGTGTCCCCTTCGGCCCCTACACCCACACCTTGTAAGTCCCCAATGGTTGGCCTATACCCCTTAATCACCGAACCTAAAGTCGCCCGGTCTGGATCGGACAGGCGTCCGGCCACGACTATGCAGGTTTATACTCATGTGCCCTTTAATCCTGTGGATCTGGCTGCTTTCAAAGCACAGGCAGGAGAGTTTTCCACCAACCCAAGCAGGTTTATATCAGTCTTTGAGGGTGCCTCAGTAGTCACAAGCCGGACTGGGATGATTGTAACATCCTCCTGCGAACCCTATTGTCTGAGGTTGAAAGACAACAGGTTGTGTCCAAGGCAAGGGAGGAGGCGCAGAGACGGTACGACCAGGATCATATTAATGTCCCTGACCCGGATGCACAACTCCCCCGAGCAGACCCCAGGTGGGATCCAAATGATCATGGGGATATGACCCGCCTTACCTCCTATAAGGAGTTGCTTTTGCATGGACTCCGTCACTCGGCTGTCCGACATAATAATTGGGCAAAGCCATATGAAGTAATGCAGGATTTAAAAGAAAGCCCAGGGGCCTTTCTACAGCATATTCGGGGCACCATTCGACAGAACACTAATGCAGACCCTGATGATCAGGCAACTGAGTCAATTATTAAGGGAATTTTTACGAGCAGAGCAGCCCCTGATATTAAGAGAAAGTTACAAAAAAAGGAGGATTTAATGGGTATGACCATGGCACAAATCTTAGAGACTGCAAACCAAGCTTATAGTCTGAGAGAGACAGAGAAGGAGAGAAAGCAAGTGAGATTGATGGTAACAGCGGTACAGGCCGGCACTAAGAGAAGTGGCCGGGGAGGAAGGGGCCGTGGACGCGACCGTCCAGGCCCGCAGGAGAGATGACTGGGTCGTAACCAGTGTGCCCTGTGTCGACAGGAGGGACACTGGAAAAATGAGTGCCCAAAGAGGAAAGAAAAGGGGGGTGCCTCTACGATGGCGATGGCGGAGCAGGAATTGGGGTGTCAGGGGAGATGGACCACCCTACCCCCGGAACCCCGAGTAAAGATGCGGGTGGGAAGCTCAGAAATAGATTTTTTAGTGGACTCTGGAGCGGCATGAACTGCTGTAAATCGACCCCTTCAGTTGCCAGTAGCAGATTCCCTTACTGTGGTAGGAGCCACAGGCAAAGACACCAAGTGCCCAGTGTATGCCCCAGCGGAATGCGCTTTGGGAAACAGGACTATATCCCACAAGCTGGTATACCTCCCTGAGTGTCCAACACCTCTGCTGGGACGGGATCTACTTTGTCGCCTCGGTGACACCCTGCATTTTACTGAGGATGAAATAACCCTTACCTTACCCCCTGAGAATGCATGGATCATGACCCTTGCAGTTGAGCCCTCAGCCATGCAAGCCCCAGAATGGAGCCCGTGGGAAGACCAGGTGTACCCCCTCGTGTGGGCATCAGGGATTCCAGGAAAGGCCACCCACCAGACCCCCATTACTATTCAGCTCATACCAGGCAAAGGCCCAGTGCAAGTAAAACAGTATCCAATCAAGAGGGAAGCCAGAGAAGGTTTACAGGAAACTATAGATCGATTCCTAATATATGGTAGTCTCCGGGAATGTCAGTCAGCCTGGAACACTCCCATTCTACCCGTACAGAAGCCTGATGGCACGTATCGGCTGGTACAGGACCTAAGGGCAGTCAATGAACGGGTTAAGACTCTGCACCCTCTTGTCCCTAACCCGTATACCTTATTGGCTTCTGTAGGGGGACAGTATACCCATTTTTCAGTCCTTGATCTGAAAGATGCTTTCTTTACCATCCCAGTTGCCACCCCGTCACAGGAGATCTTCTCCTTCGAGTGGGAGGACCGAAAAAGGGTTAAAAAGCAACTTTGCTGAACAGTGTTGGCCCAGGGATTTAAAAACTCCCCCACCCCCTTTGGCCAGGCTCTGGCCAGGGACCTACAGGAGTGGGATAATGAGGAGGCCCTCCTTCTGCAGTATGTAGATGATTTGTTAATTGCCACTGTGGGCCAAACACCCTGCCTTAAAGCCATCGTGAGCCTCCTGAATTTTATTGGACTCTGGGGATATCGGGTAGCACGGAGTAAGGCTCAAATTGCCCTCCCAGAGGTACGGTACCTCGGGTTTCACATACGGCAAGGGGAGCGTCAGCTTTCAAGCGAAAGAAAGGAAGCTATCTGTCAAGTTCCTACCCCAAGTAACCGTAAGCAGCTCAGGGCATTTCTGGGTATGGCAGGCTTTTGCAGGATATGGATCCCAGAGTTTGGACTGTGGGCTAAACCCCTGTACGACTGTGTAAAAGGAGCAGATCATGACCCCTTCTATTGGACCCCAGAGACTGACAGGGCATTTAAAATCCTGAAAAGAAAATTGATGGAAGCCCCGGCTCTGGGCCTGCCGGATCTCTCTAAGCCGTTTCAGTTGTATGTACATGAACGAAGGGGGGTGGCCCTAGGAGTGCTTACACAGCTGTTAGGAGCATGGAGACGTCCCGTGGCTTATTTTTCTAAGCAATTGGATCAGGTTGCAAAGGGTTGGCCGGCATGTTTACGGGCGGTCGCAGCTACTGCCCTAGTGCTTGAGGAAGCCGAGAAGCTAACATTGGGAGGGGTTATGCAAATCTATACTCCCCATATGGTCCGAGCCTTATTGGATGCAAAGGGAGGGCTTTGGCTCACCCAGGCTCGGATTGCTCGGTACCAGGCTAAGCTGTTAGAGAACTCTGAAGTCACCCTACAGCCTTGCCCCTCCCTTAACCCAGCCACTCTCTTGCCAGAAACAGAGGAACAGAAACATGACTGTTTAGAGATCATAGATGTCCAGTACTCCAGCTGTCCGGATTTAAAGGATGTACCCCTCCCAAATGCAGATTATGAGTGGTACACTGATGGTAGCAATACTGTAATAGATGGGCAAAGGAGGGCGGGTTATGCTGTTGTGGTCCTCCATGACACTGTGGAAGCTGAAGGTTTGCCTGCTGGGACCTCTGCCCAGCTTGCCGAACTAATAGCCCTGACCCGTGCACTTGAACTGTCAAAAGGAAAGCGGGTCAACATTTTTACTGATTCAAAGTATGCTTTTGGGGTGCTGCATGCTCATGCTGGCCTATGGAAGCAAAGGGGAATGCTGACAGCCCAAGGCTCCCCAGTCAAGTACGGGCCCCAGATCCTCCGGCTCCTAGAAGCCGTACAACTTCCCTCGGAAGTGGCGGTGGTACACTGTAAAGCCCATCAAAGGGAGGATCAAGATGTGGCCAGAGGTAATGCCCGGGCAGATAGAGAGGCTAAGCATTCTGCCACCCTGCCATCCCCTCAGACTGAGAACGCCCATATGCATGCCCTTATCCCATCAGTAGGGGAGCTTCCAACCCCTCAGTACTCTGGGGAGGAGAGACATCTAACTGACAAACTCGGTCTCCAGAAAAAGGAGGGATGGCTCCATTCCCCAGAAGGGAAGGTCCTCTTACCAAAGGGCCTAATCCGGCCAGTGCTGCAGAAACTACATCAAACCACTCATGCTGGCAGGGAAGCACTTATCCAACTAATGGGAAAATACTTTATCACTTCCGGACTCCGACCCCTGGCTGCCCAGGTACAAGCGGACTGCTTAGTCTGCCAAAAGAATAACCCCCGACCGGGACATCCTGTGCCACCAGCTGCCCTAGAACCCACTCCGGGCCCCGGACGAGTGTGGCAAATAGACTTTACTGAGTTTCCCCGGACCCAAGGGTTCAAATATCTCCTTGTTATAGTGGATCGGTTCAGCGGATGGCCAGAAGCCTTCCCATGCCGTAACTGCACTGCCAGAACAGTGGCCCTCAAGTTTGTTAAGGAGATCATTCCTCGCTTTGGACTCCCCCTGTGGATGGAATCTGACAACGGGACACACTTCACATCAAAAATCATTCAAAGCATCTCACATGCCTTACAGATCCCCTGGAAACTCCATACTCCCTGGAGACCGCAAGCCAGTGGTGTAGTGGAGCATACCAATCAGACCCTTAAACGGCATCTCTCAAAAGTGTGCCAAGAAGCCTCACTGCGATGGCCTGATGCTTTGCCCCTCGTCCTATTCCGTATCCGCGTTCTCCCAAAGGGTAGATTAGGGCTCAGTCCCTTTGAAATTATGTTTGGAAGGGCATGTCCTATGAATGGCACCCTGTTCTATCAGGGGAATGGGAGTTGGGTAATGGTTTTTTGTCACAGTATATGTGTTCCCTGTCTGCTGTTCTCTTGTCTCTTCACAGGTATACCAAGGATTCCCAGCCTCTCCCCTTGGACACTCCCGTCCACTCCTTACAGCCTGGTGACTCTGTGCTTGTTCGCACCTGGAAAGATGAGCCTCTCCAGGAAAAGTGGAAAGGACCCTATACCGTCCTGCTGATCTCCCATACAGCAGCAAAGATGGAGGGACACAAGAACTGGATCCATCACTCTCGTCTGAAGGCAGTACCCGCCCCCTCGTCAGCAGAACAGTGGACTGTCCAACCTGCTGACTCCTCATCTAGTGACGATCTCGGGCTAAAGCTACTGTTTAAAAGACACAAATAGCGGACACCTTAATGCTAAAATGGGCCCACCCAGGTACTGGAGACCCTGGGTTGGGAAGACTCTGGTGATAATTAATTGGGTAACATTGTTATTCTCTGTATTGGTATTTCCAAACTGTGCATATCGGGAGCATAACTCCTTTGTTTTGCTTGCGCACCATGTTGCTAATTTAACAAACCAGACTGATTGCTGGGTATGTGCTCCAACTCCACTGTCCCCCAAAATGGGAATGCCCCTTGACATGCTGCCCTTGACCCTAGCAGAATTAGCCACCACCAAAGAGCAGGAAAGAACGGACTCGCCGTTCTGGAATAAGACCTCTTTACAGCAGGCCACCTATCAGGACCAGGAGTATTCAGTTGCAGTACTCACTGAGGGAGTGTTATGTTTTACCCGAAACCAATCTGATCACTATGGGCATCCTGTGGGAAAAAGCTCCTGTGTTATTACACAGTGGGCTGATGGGTATTGGATAAAGACCAACAGGGGAGGCCAACAGTGTGGGTGTAATGGTTCCTCCCCTTTTAGGGAAACTCTTACAAATAATCTTACCACAAGAAAGGGGTTTGGAAATGTAACTTGCCGTCCAGTTAACATCTCCAATGTAGCAAGCCAATGGTGGGTTTGTAGTGGTCCCTATGGCAAGTGTAATTTGAATGGCACAATTAGAAATGCCCCCACTTGTACCCAATCAGGAGGATGGGATGCCCCCCTCGGGGCATGTGAACTGTTTGGAAAAGCAGCCTTAAATATCCCAGGAATCCCCTTAAGAAACAGTCCTTACTGGGCCCTACAGGGTCACTATTTTGTATGTGGCCGAAAGGCTTACAAGGTGCTGCCAGCCAACTGGACAGGTAGCTGTTATATAGCTCATGGAGTTCCTCATCTTTCCATAACTGCCACACTGCCCAAAGGAAAGATTAGAAATGCCCGAGACACCTCTGTTGAGTCATGAGAAAAGACCCTGCGGCGACTGACTAAGGCATTGGAGGGCAATATGAAGAATCCCCTCACAACCGAGAAGCTTGTAGGATGCTCTGTACTGGGAATAGCGCCACTGGTTTCCGGACCAGCCATGGCATGCATAGGCTGCTATACTATAAGGCTGCGGATGGTATTTGAGAAGGTGGCCTTAGAGTTAGAGGACTCGGTTAGTGATTTAGGGTCAGCAGTAAAAACATTAAATAAAGAGGTACAGCAGCTCAGGATGTTTTCCCTCCAAAACAGGCTGGCTTTGGACTATCTCTTGGCATCCCAAGAAGGGGTTTGTGCCCTCATCGGGCCCCGATGTTGTGTATATGTAAATGATAGCAGTTATGAGATCTATGAAAAGGTGGTACAGGCTGAGGCCCATGCCCGAGCCGGAGCACAGGTTGCCTATACTGCCCCAGAGAACGATTGGTTGCAAACCTTGTTTTCAGGCTGGGGTTTGTCGTCTTGGCTTGGTGGTTTATTTAGCCTGCTATTGAAACTTCTTTTTCCTGTATTGCTTGTATTACTGGTATTATGCTGTGCAGTATCATGTGTTAGGGCCCTTTTGCAAAAGTTAATAAGTCATTCTCTTCAGGGCTATCACAAAGTTCTTATGCAAAGTCCTATTGTAAAGAAATAAGTAGCCCAAGTGAGAAAACTCAGAGCCAAGGTTGTTGAGTGTTCTCAAAGGGGGGAGTTGTTGGGGACACTGGGGCATGGCCACTAGGTAACTCGAGGGGATGGAAGACCATGAGTGTCGATGAAGCCCCCTCGCACTAGGCCTAGGTGTCCTTGGCCCCCCCTCCCGCCTGGAGGCACTCGCAGCAGCTCTGCGTACTAGGCCCAAATGTCCTTGGCCCCCCCGCCTGGAGGCACACACAGCAGTTATGCTGAGGATCTGCAACAATATGTTGCAGAGTCAGATTGCCTGAAACTAAGCAAGGCCACACAGGGCAGATATGGAAGAACAATGCTGAATAAAGCAGCTTTATGTATAGTTTAACAAATGATACAGAGAACCAGGGAACTAGCTGGGAACTGGATTGGCTGGCTATATGGATACTTGGGGCAGTTTGCTATTGGATAAGTATGCTGGGAAAAAGGATGTATAAAAGCCTGTGTAACTTCCTGCTCTGTGTGCAGGATTTGAGATTTTATTCTCCCTGTACCTTTTTGCAGCTGCAAATAAACTTTTCTGCTTCTCCACCCCGTTGTGATTATTGGGTGTAGCACACCGGGTAACGAACCAACTCAAGCTGTTGTTCAGCCTCTCGGCACTGGGTGCCGGCAACACAAATAAGTCAGAAACCTCTGAGAACATAGATTTCAGAGTAGCAGCCGTGTTAGTCTGTATCCGCAAAAAGAAAAGGAGGACTTGTGGCACCTTAGAGACTAACCAATTTATTTGAGCATAAGCTTTCGTGAGCTACAGCTCACTTCATTGGATGTCTGATGAAGTGAGCTGTAGCTCACGAAAGTTTATGTTCAAATAAATTGGTTAGTCTCTAGGGTGCCACAGGTCCTCCTTTTCTTTTTTTTTTTTTTTGAGACAATAGAGCCTCCTTTAAACATCATACAAGGTTATTCCCAAATTCTGTCTTAATTCAGCTTTTAATGGCTACTTGAAATTCTCAAAAATTAGCTTTTAGCCTCTACATACTGTGTGTGTGTGTGTTTGTGTGTGTGTGTGTGTGTGGACATACAGATGCAATAGTATAACTTACCCTCTGTTATTGTTTCTATAAGACAGAATGCTGGATGGAGAATAGCTAATATGGAAGACTGTAGAAGATGCTTACAATGTTAGGACTTTACTTATATTCAATTCCTTCAGTTTTAACTGTCCTTCCTTCCGGCTCAACTGCACCAAAACAAATAAGGTCCTGCCCAGAAGAGCTTAGCATCTTATGGTATGTCTACACTTTATCTGGGAGGTGTGATTGCCAGCTCTTGTAGAGGTATCTGTGCTGTTAGCACCTAAAATAGCAGCATGTCTGTGGAAGCATGGAGGTTCCTCAGGCTAGACACACCAAGTACAATTATGCTTAACCCCCTTGGTGCGCCCTTGCGGGGGGTCGGGAGGTTGGTGGAGGGGGGTTAGACCAAGGCGCGGCCTGTGCTGCTGTGGACACACTGCTATTTTTTAGGCGCTAGCTTGAGCTCAGCTAGCGGAGGCATTTCTACACAAGCTGGGAATCACATGTCCGATCTCAAATGTAGACCTACCCTCAGAGCCTGATATTGCAATCCGCTCCCCACAATCCTTTGCTCACCCATGTATTTCCATTGAAAATACTGGGACTAAGCAGGTGTGAAAAGGTTTCTCATGTGAGCAAAGCCCTAAATGTAAGCCCTGAATGTAGTCTAATATCAACCATGATAGATACTGGGACTCAGCACTAGTAACCTGGCATACCAACCCTGCTGCATTTCTGAGAAGAGGAAGAATGTCTTTCTCTTGCAGTTTGTTCATTAAAATTCTGCATAACGTTTCTGACAGCTATAGATTCCCATAGGCTAGAAAGGTAAGTCTGTTCAAACACAAAAAGAAACACCTACTATCTTCTGCACCTTAAAACGAGGCATACATTTTGCTGTCTTCAGAACTGTTAAATCATTTGGCAAACCTGAAATACTGCTTTGCTGATTACTGCATTTTCCCCTCCTGTAATATATGTTTTAAGTTTACCTGAAATTCTTTCCATCTGCACTCCTGCTTCTTCCCAGAACGCCATAAAGCATAAGTTATGGACACTTTGTAAATTCTTCATTCCTTTTTCGTATCTGATGAGAATTTTTCTAGCCTTGAAAACTATCGCTTACTAGAATGTGACAGCTAAAGTTCCCTAATGATTCTGTGTGATTTATCATGTTGTTCCTATGAGAAAATCGAGATATTCAAACATAGAGTACCCATTCATACAGCTGTGTATATAGAAAGCTTTATTTATAAAGAGAGAGTCACATTAAGTAATATGTAGCGTCTATTGAATGGACAAGGCTAATACAAGTGAAGGAAGAAAATACACACACCCAAAATATAGGATGATAAAAATACTTCACACTTCCCTATCTAGCTCCTTTCATCTGATGAGCTGTAAACACTTTATAAACATTAAGGGTTAAGTTATGTGCTTGGTGCTGCTCTCTAGTCATCAAGTGGAAGTGCTCAGAGGGATTATGCCTTCACAGGATCAACACACAGAGAATGTGTTAGTACCCAGGGGAGCGGGGGAAGGATTGTATAGCACATTTTACCCCCATGGGTGAAAAGTAGTAGTGTGAAGGTCAAGACTATAACAGGGTTTAAAAAAGAGCTAGATAAGTTCATGGAAGATAGGTCCATCGATGGCTATTAGCCAGGTTGAGCAGAGATGGTGTCCCTACTCTTTTTTTTTTTTTTTTGCCAGAAGCTGGGAATAGGCAACAGGGGATGGATCACTTGATGATTTCCAACATTGGCCAATGCCAGGTGCTCCAGAGGGAATGAATGGAACAGGTAGACAGGATACTGGGCTAGATGGACCTTTGGTCTGATCCAGTATGGCCATTCTTATGTTCTTATGAATTCAACAGCCCATGGGTAGATTCTAGCAGACATATATGGGATTGCGGCCAGGCCAAGGTGCCAGAAAAGCTCACTGAGGAAATGGAGCGCTCAGCATGGTAGCTTACAGCCAGTTCTCAATTAATGTCAGAATTCTACATGCGTCCTTCTTAGATTCTCTGGTTAGGAGCACATACTGCATGTGCTTTCCTTCCTTCACACCAGAAGCACCCAGCACAAGTCCGATTTAGCCCAGAACAGCTCATACTGTCAACATCCTTGAAGTATCAGTTTTACCCACTGCTGAAAAGTGGATGCTACACAGCAATAGTACAACAGTGCACACCAACGCTACCTCAGTCTATTTCTAGGAGTGAACAACAATTCTGTATCACGTCGAAACTCCAGCTGGAATTTAAGAGGGAAGAATTTAATTATCTAAATTTTGACCAGCACACTGAGATTAACACCTTTGCCAGTCTCAAGAAAAGTGCCACTGAAAATTGAATGTAAAGATTCTGTGATGTGTGTTAAGTGTGGCCCTAACAAGATGCCACAGCCAGCAGCACATGATCTCCTTATACCGTGTGTAGGAATTAGCTTGTGATTGACTCAGAAAGGGCCCCCTACTAAATCTTACAAGCGTATCTAAGTTTCCCTAGAAAGTCTGCTACCTAAGTAATGACCCAGCCCAACCCAGACAGTATCACTTACAAGGTGGTATGGCTGCAATCAAATCACAGTAATGAACTCAACCAAGAGAATAATAGGCACACATCAGTGCTAAAGATTGTATTCACCTAGGGGAGTGTTTCCCAAACTTGGGACGCCGCTTGTTCAGGGAAAGCCCCTGGCGGGCCGGGCCGGTTTGTTTATCTGCCGCATCCGCAGGTTCGGCCGATCGCGGCTCCAGGCCAATGGGGGCAGCGGGAAGCGGCATGGGCCAAGGGATGTGCTCGCCGCCCTTCCCGCAGCCCCCACTGGCCTGGAGCGGAGAACTATGGCCACTAGGAGCCGCGATCGGCCAAACCTGCGGACGCGGCAGGTAAACAAACCGGCCCGGCCCGCCAGGGGCTTTCCCTGAACAAGCGGCGTCCCAAATTTGGGAAACACTGCCCTAGGGTGAAATTCTGGATCCATAGAAGTCAATAGAAATTAGTTTTGACTCCAGTGTGGTCAAAATGTCATCCCTATGGGTGCGTGTGCACTAGTCTGTCTACACTAGATGCTTCTTGTATGTTTAGACGGCTTGCTTGGGGAAGTAATGTGAAATAGAGGGAACGATGTAGCAAAGAGCAGCTTTGTCCTCCCTGCCTGATTCCCAGCTACGCAGCTTGTAGGTAGCCCAATGAAGGGTTTTTGAGGGGACTTGAAGCAAGGGACTGGGTGGGGAACCACACCCACATCTACTGAATTTCATCCCCTGTGCCAAAGAGCTAGAGGGGATGATAGGGAAATATGGGCAGAAACCATTCCTGGAGGAACTAATGACAAGGGAATATACATCAAAGCAGGGATTTCACTCCCATGAAACTTAGACCTAGTTTCCTATTAAGTAGGTTTTTTCCTTATTAGACAATCAAAATAATTTAGCACATTTATGAATTAAGGGGGGAGGGAGGAACTAATCAATCAGAAATCCTTGCAACTGCCTCAGATGATATATTTGAATACCTGAGTTAGTGATCTTGGTGTCTCCAAAACTTAGTTTCTAATTAAATAGTAACTTGGAGGTATGTGGAGCAGCATAGCTGTATTTCGTCATTGGTGATGAACAGCTGCTCTAACAAATGTATGGTGAAATAGACATTTTTAATCTTGAACCAAAAATAATCCCAAGGACTCAGTACTAATAGGAACTACTAGTTATTACAACTAATGCACCCACAACCCTTTAGAACTCATCACTATAGTATCTGGGCACTCTGTGTATGGAACAAGAAAAGAAGGACTTGTGGCACCTTAGAGACTAACCAATTTATTTGAGCATAAGCTTTCGTGAGCTACAGCCCATACAATAATACTCTCAAACTAAAGGTTCAACTGGATAGAGCATTCAATATGGCTACAGCCCATACAATAATAAACAGATTCCTTTTACTTACATCATTAAATAAAAAGGGACCGTGACTCCACGTCTCCTAGCCAAACATAGCCTCACGTATTAGACTCTGTGTGAAAGTGATTCTGTTCTTGAAGAGATGCAGTAGTCAGTGGCAAGGAAAGGAAGCACTGAAATCTATATATGGAATGAAAAAAAGAAACCCACACAAACACTTTGTTGTTTTATGGGTCTAGCTTAGGTTCCCTACACAGGTTTCAGAGTAGCACCCGTGTTAGTCTGTATTCGCAAAAAGAAAAGGAGGACTTGTGGCACCTTAGAGGCTAACCAATTTATTTGAGCATAAGCTTTCGTGAGCTGTATACAGCTCACTTCATCAGATGCATTCAGTGGATCCACTCCAATGAAGTGAGCTGTAGCTCACGAAAGCTTATGCTCAAATAAATTGGTTAGTCTCTAAGGTGCCACAAGTCCTCCTTTTCTTTTTGCGAATACAGACTAACACGGGTGCTACTCTGAAACCTGTGTAGGGAACCTAAGCTAGACCCATAAAACAACAATGTGTTTGTGTGGGTTTCTTTTTTTCATTCCATATATAGATTTCAGTGCTTCCTTTCCTTGCCACTGACTACTGCATCTCTTCAAGAACAGAATCACTTTCACACAGAGTCTAATACATGAGGCTATGTTTGGCTAGGAGACGTGGAGTCACGGTCCCTTTTTATTTAATGATGTAAGTAAAAGGAATCTGTTTATTATTGTATGGGCCATATGCTACTCCCTCTTCTGCAGCTATGGAAGGCCCTATGAAGCAGAATTGTTGGATTTGTGCTTTGAAAGTGTTCAGGCCAATGGAAAGCCACTTACTAGAAGACTCTTCTCTCTCTCTCTCTCTCTCTCTTCCTCTGAGCTGTATTGGGCATGGTGGGATAGGCTGTTGGAATAGTTGGAGGATCCACCACTATATGGATAAATAGGGGTGTACAAGGACCCCAGCTGCTGACACAACATAGAGATCCCTCCTTCTAACTTCTCCTAGATCCCCTGTATAAAACTCCTTGGGCTTTGCAGGAGTTATGGGTACCATTTGGTCTGTCATTATTAAATCTCTTTACTAAGGCAGAGTTCTATATATAATGATTTTCAGAGTGTTTTAATCTCTGTTCCTGCTCGATTCTTGGCTTGTGTCAGAGGTAGACATGAGGAAATCCCACACATGCTTTGAAGGTGGTTCTTAGGTGCCTCTGCTCTGACACGTCATCCTCTCAGCTCATTGCCACTCTTGTGTTATTTGAGCTACGCTCCCATTGGCTCGTGTAACTTCCAGTGATTTCTTTTTAAGAAATGACCAATTACTTGTAGTCATTGAACTAAAAACAGTCAGGTACACATAAATACAATAGAATAGTGGTTTTGGTTTTTTTTTTGTTTTTTTTTTGTGAGGGACTAAAAGAAAGACTATTGGTATCTCTATACACCAGTTAGGAGATGTGATTGTAGCACATATAAACATACCAGAGATAGCTTTGATTTAGCTAGATCACTGTTATTTTTACTCGAGCTAGCTTTGAAGTCATGGTGACACAGGCTAGCTAAATAAGCATGTACCCAGGATCCCAGGGCTAGCCCCATGCTGCCACAGCTTCACTGCTATTGTTACGCAAAGCTAGCTTTGATTTAGCTAGATCACAGGAAGCTTATGTCTGTCTATGTGCGTTGCAAGCACACCTCCTGATTGCAGTGTAGACATACCCTTTGTGTATAAAGAATAGTCATGATCTCCTTATGCACATACTCATGTACACAACTGTGCACTCCTCTTACACAGGCCAATATCACATTGATGTCAATGAGAAATGTGTGTGCAGGACACGGCCTATCATGTTAATAGAATACATATCGCCTGAAAGTGTAAATGTGGACATAGCAGTGTCATTCAATTTACTTTTCTCTCTGGGACTGAGAATGTTGACTCCCCACTTGGTGCCTGATGCAAGTCCCATTGAAGACAGTGGAAAGTTTCCAGTGACTTCAGCGGGTCTAGGATTGGGCCCTCAGCCCTGCAAGTCAGCTTTGAGATGAATCTCCAAGATGAATTTACAAATTCCACATCACCTCTGGCTCTCAACCTTTCATTTCCACGAGTGTTGAATTAGCCAGTGTGAAAAGAGAAACACCTAAGATCTACATATGTCCATATAAAGCTTTGGATGCACTTTGAAATGGCAGTGGACTCCTTATGGAGTAAAATTCCTCCTTATATAGAGGGACAACATAAAGTTTATATGCCACTTCTGCCCTATTCTAAATAGGTCTGTGCTGATCATCCATGAATTTCACCAGTGTGGAAAAGCTCAAAACATTTGAACCAGTAGAACAAGTTCTATCACAACCGTTGGGTCATGCAGCATATGTAGACATGGGAAAACAGGTACAGAAGAGAGAGCACAGAACAGGTGCTGAGTGATTTAAAAAAAAAAACAGTCAAAAGATGACTCAGATCTGTGACGGCCTGTATAAAATATCAGTAATCTAACCTTTAACGAACATCTGATTGCATTATCAGACATTTCTCTGAGCATGCTCTGTATCACCGTCAATGTTCCCCCTACTCTGCTGTAGGTTGACACTGATTCACATCCTTAATTATTTATCTATCCTGAATGGATTCCTATTTCCAAGCACTGCCTGTAAAAAAATAAGTAAGGCAAAGCTCAGAAATCTGTGTGTGGTATTTTTTAATCTAGGAAATACTGCGGAGGAAGCTCTCTCTCATTTGAACAGCTTGCCTTTTTTCACTAAAATCTCACTAAACTAGCCCATTGGTGGAGCCAGCAAGTTCAACAGTCATCTGGTTACAATTCCCTGATAAGGCAAAGAGAGGGTGCAATGCATGGGACTTCCTTATCCAGAGTTATATTAAAATCAAAGTCTACATTGAATCACAATCCTAAGTGACTCACTGATCTGGACGGCAAAGGCATTGTAACCAGTTCTTAGACATTTTGAAGCTGTTAACGTTGAGTTTTTATTTATTTATTTTTTATTCGTCTACTTGCCCCATGCGTATTACACCTACGTGGCACATTTTAGACCTTAAACAAATGAGCCCATAGATCCATTTAGATTCGTTTGTTTTACTACCTAATAGACTATGGACAATGGCAGTGCTGTCTTCGTTTTCGTAATGTCTTCATCTTTTCACCATTTCACTGTGCAGTATTATTATAGTTCTATTTTGCTGTCTGTCAATGTGTTATTATACCTATTAGCCTGAAGTACACAGACATGTCTGACCTTTTCTTTTCATACGTGTGTACATTTTTTGTCATTTAAAATTATATCTATTGAAGAAAAGACACATCCTGAATCCTTTAAAAAAATCAGAATACCTGTTATTTTCTGTGGGGGCTGCCTGTATTCTCTCTACTATTTTTTTTATTGTAGGTAATACAGTAGCCTTCAGTGGCCACACTCTGAACTAAAGCCCTATTGTGATGGGTTGTGCTATATAAATATGCAATAATAAAGTTAGTTGTTAAGGGTCTCGTGCAGGAACTAAGGAATGGCTTACACATAAAATGGAGGTTGACAAACCGTGTTCACACCTCCGAAAGACATAGTTAAGCTGACCTAAGCTCCAGTGCAGACACCTCTAGGTTGATGGAAGAATTCATCTGTTGACCCAGCTACTGCCTCTCAAGGGTGTGGACTTCCTACACAGCCACAAGGATAACCACTTCTGTCACTGTAGTGCATGTCTACACTTTGGTGCTACAGTGTCAGTGTCTTAGCAACTGTAGTGTAGACATAACCTAAGAAAAGGCTAAGACCCTACAAGTGGATGTAGCATACAGCAAAGTAGGCATAAAGTTAGGAAGCAGAATATGCCCCCTGAATTTATTTCAAGAATGTGGAAGTTAATGGGGAGTTTGATGCTTTTGAAAAGCCTGCTAAGTGTGTCTCTGCATATTTACCTATAAATAAACTAGCCTTTAATCCCTCTGTGCATCAGTTTTCCATCCTTACTTTGGGAATAAATTGTACTTCCCTATCTCACAAGTGTGCTGAGAGTATAAATACATTAAAGATTGTTAAGGTGCTCAGATGTTATAATACTTAAGGGCATATAAGTTCCTCATGTAGAAAAGGTTATTAGTTAATCTTATTGTTGATAGTTCATTCTAGCACTACAGTTGCCTGGTCTACATTCATCCAAAAAGTATAATTAATTCAGTCTCATTGTTTTGAGGCAGAGCTGGCCCAGTGTCTCTTTCTGCTCAGAAAAATCTAAGGCAATCCATCTGCAGGAAATAAACTGAAACATGTACATTCAGTGAGACGGGAAACCTGGAAAGCGATCTAGTGGAGCAGGAAATATTAGACAAGAGGTTGATGTGTGCTTAGAATCTCATGGTGGTAAATATGTTGTAAAAAATCTAAAATAAATGGCTAGATGAAATGTGATAATAAAGGACTTCCTCTGTATTTTTTCTCTTTAGTCTGAATTCTACCCAAACTGGTTTTAATATTATAATTCTAGGTTAATTGTTCACAAATATCATTATACAGTCAAGCTTCCTGGGAGCTCTATGCAATATTTGATGACCATTTTTTTAGGCTGAGTCAGCGCTTAGTCTTCATTTATGACATTAATTGCATTTACTATATCATTAAAGGCACTCTAATTCTTCCATTACAAAATTTATGCATCCAGGCATGTGCTAATCAAATGTATTTATTAATTTTAGGGCTTTTTTTAAAAAGTCTGTAATGTTTTTGTGTATAAAGGCTTTGTTGATAGGATTTTAAAAAATATTGTGTTAATTGTTTTTTGTGCTGTGCACTCAATTAAAATTATTTACACTAGTTTAATCAAAAAATAAATCCTGTCCTCACTGAAGTCAATGGGAGTTTTGCCATTGACAGCAGTGAGGTAGGATTTCACCCTTACTCATTAGTAAATCTACAAAAGCAAGGAAATTTTAGCCTGAAGCAGTGGGCATATAAAGGCAATATTCTCATTGACATAACTGGCAGGTATGTACACAAAAATACAACCAAATATAGACCCTAGTCCTGCAAAGACTTCTTAAAGTGTTTTACTTTAAGTCAATGGTACAACTTATGTGCATAAATGGGACTATTCACGTGCACAAAGCTAAGCACTTATGTCTTTGCAAGATTGGGGGTGCAGCTGGTAATGACTTGGCAGGTGGTGGGTGGAGATCTTTGCTTAGTGCATAGTAATTTTCCCCTTGTGTCTCCTCCATCATCACCATGAATGTATGTGTCATGCAACTGTCACATCTTGTCTTTACCTAGACTGTTGACCTCCCTGAGGGAGGGTTTTTCTTTTTACTGTTGTCTGGCAGTCCCAGAACTCCAGGACCCTGAGTAGCATACCTATAACCTAGTCTACACTTCAAAGTTAGGTCGAAACAAAGTGACTGACATCAATCTATTTTGACATGTTTCTACACTCAGCTATGCTTCTGGACATCATAAGTGTCCCATTATGGTGATGCAGTAAAACCATGTTCCCGACTAGCTTGGAGCCATGGTCAGCCGAGTGTAGATGCTGCATGACCTATATCAACCCTAAAAATCATCCAGCAGCTGTCCCACAATGCCCCATTCCCTGTCAACAGTGATCACTCAGGTCACAAATGTAAACTCCACTGCCCAGGGATCACAGAGATGGGAAGCCACAGCCAGCCCCCTTTAAAATCCCCAGCATATTTTTGAAATGCCTTTTCCTGATCGTCCATCTTGGCAAGCACAGCAAGCAACTCTCCTTTCTTGTGTGCAACTGCACAACCAACCATACTGGCTACATGCTCCATCCTGGAGTAGACTAGAGATAGTAGATCTCCTTTGCTTGTGGGGAGAAGAAGCTATGCAAGCACAATCTATGAACAGATTGCACAGGGGATTCAGGCAAAGTGATATGACAGGGAACAGCAGCAGTGCTGTGTGAAAATGAAGGGACTGTGCCCGGCATACTATAAAGCCAGGGAAGCCATCAAATAATCTGGTGCTGAGCCACAGACCTGTTGCTTTTATGAGCTGCATGACCCAACACCACCCCGCTGACCACTATGGATGCCTCAGAGGATTCCAAGAGAGAAAGCCATGCTATGAACAGCAAGGAGAAGGGGGCGGGGGGAGATGCAGCAGGGGGCTCCAACCATTCCATGAGCCAGGACCTGTTCAAGATGTCACCACAATCTAGCCACCAGCTGAGCCCAAATGAACCCAATGAAAGGGAATGAACCTCGAGTAATTGTACATGGATTTTTTTCCTGACAAAATTTAAATTTAAAAGATGGCTCCCTGGCTCGTCCTCAAGTTAATAAGACACAGGTATCAACATCTCATTTTTTTACTCCTATGAGAAGAGGTAGCGGTACAAACAGGTAAAGTTGGCATCTGCGTTTCACTCCACTGTTGGGTTAGGCAGAGGTTCGGACCGGGGGGGAGAGATAAGGATCCGTTTGTTTGTTTACAAAGGGAAGTCCCTTGTATCCTCCTGAGAGATATATGACAGCACGCAGTATTCAAGGTGTGGGCATACGCTAGATTTATATAGTTGCATTATGATATATTCTGTTTTATTATCTATTCCTTTCCTAATGTTCCTAATGTTGTTAGCTTTTTTGACTGCTGCTGCACCTGGAAGTGTTTTCACAACCATCTACAATGACTCCAAGATCGCTTTCTTGAGTGGTAACAGTTAATTTAGACCCCATCATTTTATATGTATTGTTGAGATTGTTTTCCAGTGTGCATTACTGTGCACTTATTGACCCTGAATTTCATCTGCCATTTTGTAGCCTAGTCCCCCAGTTTAGTGAGATCCCTCTTTAACTCTTTGCAGTCAGCTTTGGACTTAACTATTTTGAGTAATTTTTTGTTTTCAGCATATTGCCACCACACTGTGCATCCCCTTACCAGACCATTTATGAATATATTGAACAGCACAGGTCCCGGTATAGATTACAAGTTCTACGTGTTATACAGGAGGTGTGGTTTAAGGTAATACTAGTAAACTGGGGCACACTGATCCTGTGGGGGCAGAGGATCTGGGATTTCTGTAAGTAGCTAGCGTCAGAGGCGAGGCACACAGGGGAATGATTAAAAGGGACTCGGGGACTGGGGTGCACCTATTGTTAACCTACAAGGCAAAGAGAGTGCTGGCACAGCCCAGAGGTGAGTGCTTGAGTGGCTGACAGGCTGGTGATGTCAGGAAGCTGACACCCAGTTGGGCACAGGAAAGACTTCCTCACACCAAAGTACCTTCTGTTGATCAAAGCTTGTAGTGTAGACATGGCCTAAGTGCTGCTGCAATACAATTATATCGCTTGTCAAACAAATTATTTTACCAATGCCATAGTCCAGGGCTTAAATTCCTATAGAGTATTTCCCAGAGCTCCCCACACCTCCCCCCTACATATTATGAAAACTCCAGTGGGGTTGAAAATATTTACTGGAGCTCCGCTCAAGTCAGCCCTGGCTGAATTTAAGCCCTGCCATGGTCAGTTAAACAAAGAGTTTGAGAAGAGGGAGTGGCCTTATTGAATCCAATTGTGGAAAAATTGGAGAGAGTCCAGCGAAGGGCAACAAAAATGATTAGGGGACTGGAACACATGAGTTATGAGGAGAGGCTGAGGGAACTGGGATTGTTTAGTCTACGGAAGAGAAGAATGAGGGGGGATTTGATAGCTGCTTTTAACTACCTGAAAGGTGGATCCAAAGAGGATGGATCTAGACTATTCTCAGTGATAGCAGATGACAGGACAAGGAGTAATGGTCTCAAGTTGCAGTGGGGGAGGTTTAGGTTGGATATTAGGGAAAAAAAATTCACTATGAGGGTGGTGAAACACTGGAATGCGTTACCTAGGGAGGTGGTGGAATCCCCTTCCTTAGAAGTTTTTAAGGTCAGGCTTGACAAAGCCCTGGCTGGGATGATTTAGTTGGGATTGGTCCTGCTCTGGGCAGGGGGTTGGACTAGATGGCCTCCAGAGGTCCCTTCCAACTCTGTTATTCTATGATTCTATGATAATCCATTAATTAATGTTGTTGGCCAAGTTGTTGAAGCTCATTTGTTTTGTAATTTGCCACGTGTGTAGTTGAAACAACCACCATTTTTGTACTGTATTTTCGCTAGCATTTATCTGCAGTAACTCGTATGCAATTAAATATGATCTTACTGCATGTTGAAAGAAATCTCCATTTTTCTTCTTTTTTAAAATTTAAGAATTCTCTTAGTTTAATTCTTTTCTCTTTATTTGTTTGATCCTCACAATGTAATTCACTATGTATAATCCAGAAAAGTAAAAGTGGTTTCTGACTGGATGATGAGATCACATGGAGTTAACTTTAAAGAGATAAAACTTACTTAACACCTAGCAGATAACACTTTTTTTGCAAGACAAAGGACAAATAGCACAAAGCTAGGGGAACAATATTGGTTTGTTTTTCCCTGTCCTCATAATCGTCCGAATTATATCTGGATGAGGAAAAGATTTAGATTGTGTGGTCAATACTTTCAGGGAGCCTAGTCAAGCTAAGCCTGGTTGGGAAGGGGTCATAGTAGCTGTGGCATGTAACATGCTGGACAGTTAACGAGCTTGATCTGGAAAGAACCATGCAGGGGCTGGGAAGGGATAGATAAAACATAGACCATGTTCTCTTCAGCCTGAAAGACATTAGGTGCCTGGCTATAAAGTCAGAGCAACTCACAGTAATTGAAACATCCAGAGGTATTAGCTAATATTGTTGTTTTTAAAATGTTAATGGTGTATTCTTATTCACCAAGCTAGCTCCCATTCATCCAACTGTTCTGCAAAAAGCAGTGTTTTCCTTTAGTCTGATATTTACGTAATTATCTCAAAATAAAGGGCTATTTGCTGTCCCCTTTCCCCCTTGATCTCACGCAGAAAACTGTTTACTTCATATAGTGTCTGAAGGTCAGCAAGGGGAGAATGTAGGCCTGAGTTTCTACTACCTTTACCTTCTGTCACCATTTCCATCAGCACAAAGTGTGCAGAGAAAGCTGTCATTTAGGTCAGGTAAGGTTTACAAGAGGTGGAGGGAATCTCGATCTTTGACTTCAGTGGTATCTTGGCTGAGATGGATTTTTGTATCCAAGCTTGAAACTTATGTGCCAGGTTTCTCCCTTAAACAGTTTGAAATGTTAGAGAGACTATGTCTTGTATACTTCATAATATTTTACTATTCATTAATGGAGCAGAGTTAAATTTTAAAATTAAGCTGTTTTTAGCAAGGACTGGGATAAAAAATGACAAAGTACCTTGAATGTATGTTTGAACCTTGATAACTTATCCATTTCTTAACATGAGAAAAAGATCACATTTTGTCCTGACAAACCTTGCTATCTGCTCTAATTTGGAAACAAACAACAAAAACCTTATGTTGGAATTTGTGGAATTTTTGTTGTTGTTCTTTTTTTTTTGTCTGCTTGTCTCAGACACTTTCTCTAGCTGCAGTTACAAACCTTCCTATGATTCTGGTTTAAAACAGCTCTCTTAAACTAGTGCTGTGGTCAGGGCCAGCTCCAGGCACCAGCTTTCCAAGCAGGTGCTTGGGGCGGCATTCAGAATGGGGCGGCAGTCCGTGTCCCGCGGCAGCAATTCTGCCACGGCGGCTTTCGGCAGCAGCTCCGCCGCTGTTGCAGTGGCGGCAATTTGGCGGCGGCTGCTTGGGGCGGCAAAATTGGTAGAGCCGCCCCTGGCTGTGGTTTTAACTAACACAAAAGCAACCCCATTTAAACAATCTTAATCTACCTAACAACAGCAAAGCTAATTATCTGCCTAACAACTATTACCTTTCTTTTTTATATCAAGCCCCATCTTGTATTACCTATATTCCTTCAATTGACATGTCAATAAAATACAGTTGGCTTCTGCATTTGCACGTGCAAGCTGATAGAAGGCCTGAATTTGTGTGTCTACCCTGAATAGCAAGTTCTGAAACCACATGGAGGTCAAATATTTAATTTTTTTGTGCTTCCATGTGAACTGCCAACAATTTCTGCAAACACAAAGGAAGGGGAAAGCAGCTTTGGGCAAACTACGATGCTTATCAATTAAACATTGTTATTTGCATGGGCATTAGACAGCCCTAGTGTGTAAGTCAGCTGGGTATCATTTGCAAAATCACTCCTGTAATCAAATTCCAGGCCAAAATCAGCCAGTGCCAAGCCAATTCCAAACCAAGGTCTCTGCTCGGAAGACTGTTGAAATTTCGAGAGGGGGTAGGATGGGTAAACAAAGGTGTTTCAAATCTTTAACCATATCACATATATGCACACACGTACACAGACATATACATCTGAATTTTGTGGCTGTCCTTGACTTCAATTTGCAAGCCAAACTTCATCAGTTGTGAATGTCATTCTACCAGTAATACATAGCACAGGCTTCACTTGAAGAGGAAATATGTTAACTAAACCATATTCCCTTCTCTTTTATTTCATTCTGTCCAAGTTCTTATACTATGCCCAGCTCCATGATATCTTAATGCCAGATATGATTTATATTATATTTTTGTATGAGAAAAGAGCTATGTTATCTCAAAGTTTTACCTTGCTGCCCATCACTGTAGTATCTGAGCTTCACTCATGTATAAATGAATAGCAACAGTGAAGTCCCAGATGGATTTCATGGAGCGTCTAACATTTCTTCCTTTACGGGCTCAGAACTTTGCCTGGGGTGAGGAAAGGGGTATTTAGATGGATCTAAACAACATAAGTTTCGAACTCTAGAATACACCTTGTTTCTCATTTCATCATCACCAGATATAACTAAAGAACACAAAGCATGCAGAAGAAAGTGATTCTCCTATAACAGTTAGACATTAAAAAGAAAAGTGGCTGTCCTCAGTGGGCCAGTGCTTCTGTCATTCCCATGTGCCAACAGTTTTGAAACACAATGAGATTATATGGTCATAACTGCAACACGATTACAACAAAGGTGAGCCTTTTCCACCCAACTGGAATTAGCTACCAGCAGCCAGTTTCATTTCTCTCTTGCTCATAATCCCAATTCACTTGCTAGCAGTTAACTAGATCCATGTCACACTTGCTACTGTGTGCTTAGTACATTATCAAATAGCAGTTTTACAAAGCTAGCTCTGACCCTGGGACATCACTGTGCTCTAGCTAAGGGCATTGCCCCAGGCGTACACCACAAGTACAAAAAGTACATCCATTGTGAGAGCACTTGTGAGAGAGTTAAGAATCTTGAAAACTACAAGTAAAAAATATGAACTAGGTAAGTACTCTATCTTGTTCCCATTAACAACTATGGGTCAGATCATGACCTTCTATAGTAAAATCCACTGAATGGGGTCAAAACTCCATGAGCTTCCCATTTCAGAGTTATCTCAAACATTATTCCATTTGGGGGAGGAGAGAAAAGAGGTTTTGCCCCTTCCCTTCTATGGAATAAGCAGCAGATCTATCTCCCCAAGACTGCAAGTTCCTTAAGTTCTGCACTGATCATGGCCATTTACTGGAGTTATATGGTTTCCGTTTGGAGGCCCCTCTGCTTGCCTTACATGACACCAAGGCTCCAATAGTGTCTGTTCTCCAGTGTCCCAAGAAGAAACAAAATACACTATGGGACTTAATTACCTCTTTGGTGAGCTCTGTAGTGGGTGCCATGGGTAACAACGTATGTAAGACCTCTGTGATATGACCCCCACCCTCCTCACCTGCCATGTGTGGAGCTATGGAAGTACAGAGTGTGATCTGTGACATCAAAGAAGGAAGGTTATTTATCACACAGGCTATTGTCCACATTACCTTTTTCTTCAGAGGATGGTTAAGAGGCAGGGGGGAGAGAGGCGGGGATTGAGAGGCAGGGCGGCGGGGAGATGATTCTAGCTCATGCAAATAGAGAACCAAGAAGTGAGACAAAGATTTTGGAGTCTTGTTTACCTAGAGTAACAGTGGCTGAGGATTTTAAGATGTAGACCTAGTACACTGATGGGTTTCCAAGTGACTGGCAGCTAAAGATATAGGCAGGGCAGTTAGGGGATTCTGTCCCATGGAAGGTCAGAGGAAGGGAAATTAGTGGAGGATTGGATTCTTGCCCAAACCCAGCCTGCTTCCCAATTGTCAGAAACACTGACTGAATCCTCACTATGCATGTGTGTGATCTACCTCACATGCTACTTCCCTATGACACTGACATTTCAGTAAATAATAGTTAAGCTGTAGGGGTGGCGTTACCCAGGATATGCTCTGGACCGATGAGGGGACACAGCTGTTCAATTCTCCAACCTGGGGTGCCTTTTACACTGCTTTGTTGTGTGTGCACCCACTCTGGGTCCACTCACACACTGCCTCCAGTATTATAACTAAGTATTATAGTCAGCCAATCATGAATTACACTGCAGGGCAACACCAGCAAACTCCCAGTAGCAAACTTTCCCCCAGAAATGTAAGTCTTTTAATGCCCAGCAGCCTCCTGGACAATACAAGCTCTTATAAAGCTTGTCATTTCATTAATAGAAAATGATACGCACAAACCCTCTTATTCCAAATGACGTTTCCCAAACACTTCAATCCAAACACACTGGTTTAGCTAAAACAACACAACAGATTTATTAAATACAGAAAGATAGATATTAAGTGATTACAAGTAATGAGTTAGAATTTGTACAAGACATAAAAGGTAAAATGCAAATGATAGCTAAAGGAACAAGCTTAAATTTAATTCAAAACAAAAGTCTCTCTCTCTCTCTCTCTCTCTCTCTCTCTCACACACACACACACACACACACACACAAGTTCCAACAGTCTTACTGGCTGAATCTTTCAGTCAGGCTCTCTCTCCCCAGTCTAATGCTGCTCCTTTGTTCTTCAGGTGATTGTTTGTTGATACTGTTGGTAGAGAGAAAGGGAGAGAGGATTTTGGGGCATTTGCTGTCTCTTCTTATATTCATTTATCTTGCTCACAAAACATTTCCAGCTGAGACTGAAAGTCTGTATGGTCAGGAGACTCAAGCTGCCTATGTCAAAGTGTAGATTCTTTGGCTATGCTCTCACTCCTGCCAAAGAGTGGCCATTAATCAGGTGATGGTCCCTTTGACTTCTTTGACACCTGGCTGAGGTGCTAGTTCTTCTTTTGTCTATGGGGAACTGGTTTGTGACTGCCCTCAATAACATGTTGGAACATGTGTCAGTAATATTATACAGTGGAATCTTATAACCATACATACAGTGCTGCCACACATTTTACCAAGACAATAATGATCAGCAAATCATGAATTTTCAAATGATACCTCACAAGGCATACTTTGTGCAAGTTTGATCATAATCCTCTAAACGGGGTGAACATAGGGGTGCAGACTGTCACAGGAGCTTGGCCAAGTGGGTAGGGTAGGAGCTGGTGAGGAGCCAGAGTGAGCAATAGCAAGGAGAGTGAAGAAACCTGTGCTTTCTCTGCGGAAAGTCTGTGAACGTTTTACTGTCACTGATGACCCGGAATGGTTATTCTCATTGACATCAGTAAAACTATTCATCTGAGTAACTCCCCTTGCTAAGGGATTCACGATCTGGCCATTTGTGTGCCAGAAGTGGGCTTGTGGGAAGGGGATCAGTTCTTGTAGACAGAGCAGGAGGGATCATCAATTGGGAATGATGTCCTATTTCCTTTAAAGGAGCAGGGGGAAGGGAGGAGTAAGGTGATTAGGAGCCGTGCTGTGAGTACTACAGCTCAGTTGGTTCTCCTTCTTTTACCCATCTGCCAGGATGGGCAGTTCAATCCTGGCCCCATCTCACCTAAATATTAACCTTTCAGTGTTTACCACCAACGGGGGAC
Organism: Chelonia mydas; assembly: GCF_015237465.2. Taxonomy (NCBI): domain Eukaryota; kingdom Metazoa; phylum Chordata; order Testudines; family Cheloniidae; genus Chelonia; species Chelonia mydas. The sequence goes on along the minus strand of NC_057853.1, from coordinate 16,804,281 downwards.
GCTCACTTCCCTTTTTAACAGGGTGTTGACAGAGGCGCTGGAACAATCTCTATAGTGGGGGTGCTGAGAGACATTGAACCAAACTGTAAACCCTGTATATGATGGAAACCACTTCAAGCCAGGGGGTGCTACAGCACCTCCCCACATCCCTAGTTCCAGCACCTATGGGTGTTGATTTAAAGTCTGGCCTTACAGAATGAGCCAGAGAGAGAGGATCTATTTCCCAGTGCACTCTGCCTGGCTAGATTAATATATTCATCTTACTCATTTTCCAGATGGCAATAAAATCACATAGTGAATATTAATGGTTGTGATTTTATTCTTGTGCTCTTTAAAACTAAAGTGGCAAATGTTTCTTTATTTGTAGTCAGCTGGAATTTTCCTTTTATAAATATAGATCATTTCCTCCCAATAAGGAAACTCTGTTAGAGAAGGAGAGGGGGTTTTTGGGGTGGGGAGGGGTGATGAAGGAAGGCTGTTGAAAGTCTTGGCATTTCCACTGAATAACAAAATAACATCCCACTCTAATAAGGTAAGAATGAGAGCAATACAGTACTGCACAATTTTGCACAATTTTGCACTGCTGATATAGTGGCAATGCAAGGCTGGATATTTATGTTCGGGTCCCAGGTTCCTAATGCTAGAAAAGTCTGGAAGAACAGCGATACAGAATTCAGAGTAGCAGCCGTGTTAGTCTGTATTCGCAAAAAGAAAAGGAGTACTTGTGGCACCTTAGAGACTAACCAATTTATTTGAGCATAAGCTTTCGTGAGCTACAGCTCACTAACACGGCTCCTACTCTGAAACCTGTCATTATGCAAGGCACTGCATTTAGCCATATGGAGTGGAAATCTATCAACTTCATGAAAAAACTCGTACAGATACAGACAGACATCATCTTCCTTTCCAAATGCAAACAGATGGACATTGTACCAACCGATGAAGTGAGCTGTAGCTCACGAAAGCTTATGCTCAAATAAATTGGTTAGTCTCTAAGGTGCCACAAGTACTCCTTTTCTTTTTGAGAGATACAGAAGTTTCAGAAAATGTTCCAAAAGCAAGTACTTTAAGTTTATCCAGAGGTTCATCATTATGAACTATGCGTCTATAAAACTAGTATGTTTTTTGTCTTCTCTGTCTTGAACCTTTAAACTTTTAAGCATTGTCTCTGAAATAAGAATTCAGAAGCCATTTTTGTTCTCAGAACTCAGTTCAGACTGTTCATAGAATATCAGAGTTGGAAGGGACCTCAGGAGGTCATCTAGTCCAACCCCCTGCTCAAAGAAGGACCAATCCCCAATTTTTGCCCCAGATCCCTAAATGGCCCCCTCAAGGATTGAGCTCACAATTCTGGGTGTAGGAGGCTAATGCTCAAACTACTGAGCGATCCCTCTCCCTCCCATTAGAGATACTTACACTGTGCTTTCACAATACAGATTTAACTTCCCTACTTAGTACGGTGTTCTGTGTACCTGTTGTGGCAGCTGGGAGACCTATAGTTGAGCATGCTAACGCCTTGGCTAACAGAGAACCTTCTTTTAGCTAAGGCAGTAATGGATTATAGTTTCATATCCATAAATACCAGGTTTGAGTCCCTGCTGCCAACACCCTCACCCCCAAGGTCATGACTTAAGACAGAATTAATTTTGTTCTTCCTTTCTTTCTTGCTGTTATTCTCTCAATTTTAAGTAAGAATTATTCTTAGTGAAAATATTTGTATGCTGTTTGTGTACGGAGAAGCATATCATCCGTGGTTAATGAGAACACCAGAAACTGAGTTTCGGGGAAACCTTTGCCAAGTTGCGGATGAGAATCCACTTTTTCACAGATTCCAGTAGATTTGTTGTTGCAGCTGAAACAATGGCAGAATTTTTCTTGAAGTTTTCAGGATGTTATAATCTGAAAATGCAAAACAACACTCAGAGGCTACAAGTCCACAAAAAAAACAAAAAAATGAGGTACTTGTTGCACACTGAAACCAGAATGCTTTAGCTCTAGCTAGAAGTTTTCTGGAGGCAGCATTTTAGCATTTGGGTGGAAGGAAAGAATTCTTTACCTCAGGCTCTGAGTGAGAGGAACAGTTCTGATGGGCTCCAGCTGAAGATGTATCTCCTCTCAATCTAAGAAAGGTACAACATGATGACAGGTTATGGGGGCAAGGAAAAATGCAGAAGCTTCACTTTTCCCAAAATGAATCAGCTATTTAGAATTCTCTTCACTGAAAACCTACTTATTAGGTTACTACTTTCCCTGTAATGCTTTACAGGCTGAGCCAAGCTGTTGAACACGTGGTCAAGGAGGAAAAGATGAACCCTTTAGTGTATGTGGTAGTCCTTAATGAAATATGAATTTATGCATAAGAATCATATATGGCATGCGTAAAAACTCCTTATTTTGCCCATAGATAAATGACTCAGTAATAGCTTCTGTTCCTTTTGATATTTTAAGAGAGGAGGATTGTGAGAAAGCTTATACGAATATTTAATAATAGACAATAGGTAGGAATGAAGTAAATTGCTTATAAGCCAAGTAAACGTCTATTCCCAATTTAGGATGAATGAATTCTTTTAATGGGAATACGTTCTGCTAACACCTGGTTTAATATTGTGTTATCTAATAGTTTTCTGATCAATGAAATTTTTGATTTGACCAATTCATGCTGTTAAAATGATGTAGTTTAATTTAAGGAATTTTCACTAGAGCTCAATGCCAACTAGAAAATAATAGTGGCTACATTTGTGTGGTTGTATTTCATTTGAAAATATTTCAGAGAAAAATAATTTAGTGAAATATAACTTCTTGCCCCAGTTTCTTGCTCAGTAATGGAATTAATTGTATAAATAATTTGTCTTGAAGTACATACAGTGTGAGTAGCATGGACATAGTTGGTGATAGTCAATGAGCAAATGGGTTTTCTCAGTAGCCTAATCATCTGTGTAAAATGTATTTGAGTAGCATTAGCTATTTTCCTGAACCCATCAGCCACTATGAAAATCTTTAGTTAACCTAATCTTAGGATTCCATCAGTCATAAAGTGTCATCAGATCTGTCATATGGAATCCGTTAGGTCTTAGTCCTTATTTTACAGGAAATCTTCAAGAAAACTCTCCCTCTCATTGGCCCTGATTCAGGAAAACATTTAATCACAGGCTTAAGTCCATCCCTGTTCAGGACAGCACTTAAATGCGTTCTTACATTTAAACATGTGCTTAAATCCCATTTTCTTCATTGGACTTAAGGACTTAGTTAAGTGCTGTTGTGAATATGGATTTTTTTTCCTGCTACCGTTGGGTGGGGCATTGAGTAAACTCCTGGCTCCACTGTAGTCCATAGTTTTTCCGTTGACGTCAATAGGGCAAGGATTCACCCCCCTCTATTTTGACTTCTTTACATGTAGGGTCATATTATGATACTCTTATTTATAAAGTGTGACTCAGCAAATAATCCTGTACATTTGAATGGGGCCACTAGTGGAGTAAGGTACTATTCAACGTGGAGAAGAGTCTCAGAATCTGACCCAACTCTTTTGGTCAGAGTCATTTTCCCAAGAGTTCTGTTATGATGTTAGTGTCTAACCTCTCCTATTTTCTACATCCAGTTGAAATCAGCAGTTTTGGCATACTGATACTATACATGATTGAAAATCACTTAGTATGCGATCATAGAAAAGTGATTTCATTCCAGTTAAAGTATAATTTTTTTTAAATGAACAAATGGATCACATAAAGTCAATGTTTTGAGAGGGATTTGAAACAGATTTTTCATGCTGGCATGTAACAGGTCTTTATTTTACTCTACCGAGGAATAATAGATTTGTTTTGAACTTTTAAATAAAGCCTGACCATAAGTATCTCCATGGTACCATCCATATTTTAATAGATGCTAAGGCGATAACTCAAGTTTCTTACTCTTTATGGGGTAACAAGTGTATTTTAGGCTATATACACTCGGAGGCAAAAGTCGACCTGACTACAATTCTTAAATGGATGGGAAACACCCGCACTTTTAATTATACAGAAATATTTAATGCTTACTGATTTTTCAGCATAATTGTATTAAATATGATCTATATATTAAAATTTGAACAATTCAAATGCTGCGTGTCTATGATCATACAGACACTGAGTAAGTTCAGGCACAGCTACAATGGAGTTCCTGCCCTTAAAACATCTCTGGGCTGCTTCTTGTCTGTCTACAGGGGCATATTCAAAGGAGATGTGGCTCCCTAATCCTGGCTCAGCCTGAGGGCAACTCTAAACTATGGCACCTGGCTATGGCCCTATGACAATTACATCAGACAAGCATGGCTAGAGTACTACTGGACCCCCAGTCACAGCCCTGACGGACATGCTGGGGATTGCAAGACTACGCTGGCTCTATTCAATGTGAGATGACTCTCCAGTGGAAGTGATATGCTGGCTTTATTGGTACTTTTAGGCCACCAGAATGCCACAGCGGCTTTGGATTATCATAAAGAATCTGGCTCTGAGTTCTGACCACAGAAATAAACAAATGTGGAGGGGTTTGTTTGTCTGGTACATTTCATTATAACAAATGCATTCAAGGAATAAACAGCACGATTAATAGATGCCAGTGGGAGAAACCCAGAAGCAAAGCTGTTTATTCAGAGCACAGTATATTGTGCATCCATGCATTAGTGCTACTTTATGGCAAACTAAGATTGTTTTTTAAAATATTTATTATAGTCAGTGCAATGCCTATTTTTAAGCTTGCCAAATGCTTTCTATTATCCATTGTTTATAGCTATGCCAAACTTTAACCATTTTGGCTGATAATTTCCATGCTAGACGTCTGCCTCAAGCTGAACATTTCTGGAAATTTTCAGCAAAATTGTGTCAGTCTTTTGTAGGAACAAGCTATGGGGTAAATACATTGTTTTGTCCATCTTTAAAATAAAACCATCTTTACAAATGTTTCATTGAAAAATTTTAGTATCTGCATGCTTTGGACCAGGGACTCAAAATTTGGCAGAAGGGATGGGAGTCCCCCTAGCATCAGGGATGTGCTTTTTTACTGTTTCTGGGTGGAAACACCTATATTTGGCTGACTTATAAGCCTTTCAAAAAATTCTTATTTTTTTCACATGATCAGCGGGGACTTCTTAAAGTTGGGCAGCTAAATTCTCTGAAAAGTATGTCTACACTGAGCAGGCTCCAGCCTACTTCTGTAGAGGCTGAGTGGGACTTTCCCAGCAATTGCTTGTCCAGGATGCTGGGAGCAACTGTAGTGTCAGGCACAGGAAATGTGAGCATATACAATTATGAGACTTTGTGTCATAAATATAAAGGGAAGGGTAAACCCCTTTAAAATCCCTCCTGGCCAGAGGAAAAATCCTCTCACCTGTAAAGGGTTAAGAAGCTAAAAGTAACCTTGCTGGCACCTGACCAAAATGACAAATGAGGAGACAAGATACTTTCAAAAGCTGGGAGGAGGGAGAGAAACAAAGGGTCTGTGTGTCTGTTGGCATGCTGCTTTGCCGGGGATAGACCAGGAATGGAGTCTTAGAACTTTTAGTAAGTAATCTAGCAAGGTATGCGTTAGATTATGATTTCTTTAAATGGCTGAGAAAAGATTTGTGCTGAATAGAATGACTATTTCTGTCTGTGTGTCTTTTTTGTAACTTAAGGTTTTGCCTAGAGGGATTCTCTATGTTTTGAATCTAATTACCCTGTAAGGTACCTACCATCCTGATTTTACAGGGGAGATTCCTTTACTCCTATTTACTTCTATTTCTATTAAAAGTCTTCTTGTAAGAAAACTGAATGCTTTTTCATTGTTCTCAGATCCAAGGGTTTGGGTCTGTGGTCAACTATGCAAATTGGTGAGGATTTTTACCAAACCTTTCCCAGGAAGTGGGGTGCAAGGGTTGGGAGGATTCTGGGGGGAAAGACGTGTCCAAACTACGTTTCCCAGTAAACCCAGTTAGAGTTTGGTGGTGGCAGTGGTTATTCCAAGGACAAAAGATAAAATTAATTTGTACCTTGTGGAAGTTTTAACCTAAGCTGGTAAAAGTAAGCTTAGGAGGTTTTCATGCAGGTCCCCACATCTGTACCCTAGAGTTCAGAGTAGACTTGACACTTTGTCTCTGAGAAATTGGTTTGTGGGTGTTACAACGTATTTCAGTAACAATCATAGAGCAAAGAGACACTAACATGTCAGCAAGGTGCTAAGAGTTCATTTTGTGATTAACTGTCCATTCACCAGCAGTGGGGGTAGATGTAAACAAGAAATTTACACTTCATCCCAGAGATGGTTTGGATCTCATGAATACAGGGGGCTGTTTGAGAATTACCCCCAACAGGGTGTAGACAAAGGGAGGAGGAGGGTATAAAAATAAGTGAAGGTGATCTTTACACCACCCCTCTCTCCTCCTCCCATCTCTTTGCTCATGGCATCAATGAATACCTGAAGAGCATTGAACTGGGGAAGGAGTCCCTGGCTGAAAAAGGAAATCCAGCCTGTGAACTGTTGCAGCTAATGGTGAGAGAGACATTTTGCTTTTAAATTCATATAGGTATTAGCTTGCGTTTTTATCTTTTTAGGTCTTTTGTAACCAATCCTGACTTATATGCGTCTATACTTGTAATCACTGAAAATGTACCTTTCTGTAGTTAATAAACTTTTATCTTATTGTTTCTTATCCCAAATGGAGTTTCCTCACAGACTTTAATCCAAACACACACTGGTTAACAGGACTGGTGTATGATCATTTTCCATTCTTGGGATGACAGACTGTCTATGAGCTTGCACTCTCTAAGACAATACTGAGCAGGGCAAGATGCACATTTCTGGGGAACAAGGCTGGGAATTTGCAGGTGTTGCACTGCATGTAGCTCATAAGTGCCTGGGAGAGCACTCATGTATTTAGCTGGGAGTGAATCTACATGCTGAAGGCTGCGTGAGCAGACCAGAACTGGCTGTTCTGGAAGTAAAGCTGTGTTAAAGGCACCCCAAGCTGGAGAGTTCAGAGGATACCACTGTTCAACAGTCCAGATTGCACCCTGGGGAATGTCACACCCTGTTATCAAACTTCATCACCAAACAGGCATGGGGGTGCTCAAAAATATACATGGACATTGCCTTATCACTCAGATCTGACCTAACCGCTCATATCCATCACTGAAAATTAGGCTCAATCAGATTTTTCTTTAAGGTTTGTTAGGGGATAATTGTTTTTGCTGGTCTGCGATTGGCTAATACTACTTTTCCATATTATTTCAATTAATATCAGGGGAATGCAACATTATTGAAAGATAATGGTTTCTGGCTGCTAAATACATGCTGATATGTTTTCACAGCAGGAGACCTTGACCCTGTGACAGTGCACATTACAATGACTCTATTTCTGCCTCATAAGAGGTTTGATGAAGATTTAATTACTTGTTCTAATGAATATTTATCCCGCATGTTGCCTCATATTATACTACTACTATAGAAGAACTGCATTCAGCTGGGTTTAGGGAACAGACCTAGGCCCCCAGTACTGCAAACACTGATACACAAGGTAGTGGGGCTGTTTAAGTGGGCAAGGTTCCACATGTGCATAAGTAGTTGCAGGACAAAGCCTTATTTCCCTAAACCATGCTATAATTTTAATGGGAGCCACACACAGAAAGCCCTATATAATTATGGGGAAAAAACCCTCCTATTTGCATCTTTATGGCAAAGGTTTATGCCTTTTTTCCTGAAAAGCACTTAGGCATGTGCTTAAGTCTAGGGTAGTCAATTAAAATGAATTTATCCACACAAAGTTCTTTAAATAATCCTTTAACTTGAAATAAAACCAACATGGGGCTAAATCCTAGAGGTGACTGTAACATTGGCTACTAAGTTAAATTTTGCAGAGATAGAACCATAGAAATGTAGCGCTGGAAAGGCCCTCAAGAGGTCATCTAGTTCATCCCCCCTTGTGCTGAGGCAGGACCAACTTTAACCATGAAAATGCCTGACAAGTATTTGTCTAACCAGTTCTTAAAAACCTCTAGTGGTGGAAATTCCACAATCTGTCTTGGAAACCTATTCCAGAGCTTAACTCTCTTGGTAGTTAGAAAGTGTTCCCTCATATTTAACCTAAATCTCCCTTGGTTCAGATTAAACTGATTTCTTCTTTGCCTACCTTCAGTGAACATTGAGAACAATTGATCATTGTCTTCTTTATAACAGCCCTTAATATACTTGATGAGTATTTTCAAGTTCCCCCCATCCCCAGTCTTCTTTTCTCAAGACTAAAGATAATCAGGTTTTTTTTTAAAAAAAATCCCTTTGTTTACAGGTCAAAACCATGTCTTATTTTTGTTGCTCTGCTCTGGAATCTCCCTAGTTTTCCGTCTTCTTTTTTAAAGTATGGCACCCAACATATGACGCACTACTCCTGCCTCACCAGTGCCAAGTAGAGCAGAAAAAGTACCTCTCATATCTCACATCAAACACTCCTCTTAATGCCCCCAAGAATATAAGCCTCTTTTGAAACTTCATAAGAATATGAAAAGATAAGAATGTTCATACTGGGTCCATCTAGCCCACTATCCAGACTTTTGACAGTGGCCAGTGCTATAGCCTTCAAAGGGAATGATCAGAACAGGACAATTATCAAGTGATCCATTACCTTGTTGTCTAGGACATGGGGGTTGTGTCCCTGACCATCTTAGCTAACAACCATTGATGGACCTATTCTCCAAGAATTTATCTAATTATTCTTGTCAATCCAGTTATATACATTTGGTCTTCACAACATCACCTGGCAATGAGTTCCACAGGTTGACTGTGGGTTGGGTGAAGACATACTTTTGTTCATTTTCCCTGGGTGTCCCTGGGTCATGTTATGTGAAGGTGTAATAATACTCACTTAGTCGCTTTCTCCACAGCATTCATGATTTTATAGACTTATAGCATATTCCCCCTTTAGTCATTGCTTCTCCAAGTTGGATGGTCCCAGTCTTTTTACTCTCTCCTCATATGGAAGCTGTGCCATACCCTTAATCATTTTTGTTGTCCTTATCTGTACCTTTGACATTTCTGATATCTCTCTATTTTTTTTTTTTTTTTTTTTTTTTTTTTTGAGATGGGATGACCAGAATGGCACACTATATTCAAGGTGTGGGCATACAATGGATTTTTACAGTAACGTTATGCTATTTATTGTTTTAATAGTTTTCCCTTTCCTAGTGCTTCCTAAAATTCTGTTTTAGCTTTTTTGACTGCCACCACTCATTGAGTGGCTGTTTTTCAGAGAATTATTCACAATGACTTGAAGTTGTTTGTCTTGAGTTGTAAAAGCTAATTTAGACCCCATCATTTTGTATGTAAAATTGGGATTATGTTTTCCAATTTGCATTATTTTGCATTTATCAACATTGAAGTTCAGCTGCCATTTTGTTGCCCAGTCACCCAGTTTTGTGAGATCCCTTTGTAATCCTTTGCAGTCAACTTTGGACTTAACTCTCTTGAGTAATTTTGTATCCTCTGCAAACTTTATCTCCTCACTGTTTACCCCCTTTTCCAAATCAATTATGAATAGATTGAACGGCACTGGTGTCAGTGCAGATCTCAGGGAGACACCCTTATTTACCTCTTTCCATTCTGACCATTTATTCCTACCCTTTGTTTCCTATCTTTTAACCAGTTACTGATCCATGAGAGGACCTTTCCTCTTATCCCATGATTGCTTAGTTTGTTTTGGTGAGGGACTTTTTCAAAGTCTTTCTGAAAATCCAAGTATACTACATGCACTGGATCACCCTTGCTCACATGTTAGTTTGAGCTCCTCAAAGAATGCTAATAGATTGGTGAGGCATGATTTCCCTAACAAACTGTATTAATTTATGTGTCTGATAATTCTGTTCTTTGCTATCATTTCAACCAATTTGCCTGGTATTGAAGTTAGGCTTACTGGCCAGTAATTGCCTCTGGAGCCTTCTTTTAAAATTGCCATTACATTAACTATCTTCCAGTCAGTTGGTACAGAAGCTGATTTAAGTGATAGGTTACATACCACAGTTAGCAGTTCTGCAATTTCATATTTGAGTTCCTTCAGGACTCTCTGGTTAATACCATCTGGTCCTAGTGATGTAAGTGTTTAATTAATTAATTAATTAATTTCTTCCACATCTTATTGCTTCTCAGATTCAATATGTGTTCCACAATAAAGCCTGGATGCTTTTCTGCAGTACTATTGCTTACCCAGTTGTTACCATTTAGTACGTGAGCATGTGATTTTTTTTCCTTGTCTTTATTGAATTTCATCTTGTTGATTTCAGACCAATTCTCCAATTCATCAAGGCCATTTTTAATTTTAATCTGGTCCCCCCGAAGTGCTTGCCTTCCCTTCCATCTTGGTGTTATCTGCAAATTTTATCAGTATACTCTCCACCTCAGAATCCAAGTAATTAGTGAAAATATTGAATAGTACGGAACCCAGGACCCCACCAGATATATCCTCCCACTTTGCTGTGTATTGATTTCAATGAAAACTTTGTCAATCAGAAGAGTGTGTGTGTCTGTGTGCATGCACACACTTCTAAGGCAAAAGTGGACATTGTGCCATAATTCTATTTTTGCAAAAAAATGTTTGAAAGATTTTGCTTTAGCGCTAATGTAAAACAAAAACAAATTTTGAAATCTCAAAAGCTACCGTCCGCCTGAATTGTCATGCTCCAGTCAGCACTGACAAATTCTAAAAGGAGCCGAGCTGCTACAACTTTCTCTAAACGGTGCTCTGCTGCATCTCTTAGAAGCTAGCCCACATTCTGTCACTGAAGGGATAGCTATCCCATGTATTTGGACGAGGAGACAATCCCCTCCTGTGTGTTGAAAGTGGATGCCCTAGATTTGAATGGTTGTACCCACGTATTTGCAAACAGAATTTGATTCTCATTTCACACCAGAGTAAATCAGAAGTAACCCCACTGAAATAAAAGGCAATACACTATTTTAAAACTGGTGTGATGGGACGCAGGATCTTAGGACAGTAATCTAAGCTGCTATTAAAAAAAATACACCGAGTTATCCTGGCTAAAAAATAATAATTTTTTATTAGACATTTTCTTTCTCTAGCGCTGTGCTCTTCCCGCCACCCCAATCTCTCCTAAGTGAGTTGCGAAACTAATTAGTGTAAAATTTGAGGCAAATTTTCTAATCTACAGGAGGGAGAGTGTTCAAAATTAGGTAAACTCAGTTTCCACATCCTTTTAATTAACTGTAAATATTTTATTAGCTCTTGCATAGTTACAAAAATCTCTAAACTAGTTACCAAAGAGAGAGGGGGAGAGAGAGACTCCCCACCCACTCAAAGGAAATAAATCATCATTGGAGCTGATGATTTTGTCTTGTCATTGCTTCTGCTAACTGTTATTCAAAGTTTGGGCATGATTCAAGAGACCTGATTACATATAGACCTGATTACAGCTACTTCACTCTGCCAAGAAATTATGACAATTTCTGATAAAAGTTTTCATGCATTTCCTTCAGCTAAGTCGCTTTTAGGTATTTTTTATTGCATTTGAAATCTAATTTAACGAAGTTTACAGAGTGTTTATTAAACATGATTGTTCCTTCAAAAGTTCACTGTGTTTTGGTTCACTGCACTCTGCATCACAGTGATGACTTGGGATTAGCACACGCTTCAAAAATGTAAAGCAATGCAACATTTCTGGCTACATTTTTTAGAACTGCAAAACAGGTGCAAGTGATATATATGGTTGCATGCACAATAAAAACCCTGCAATAACTAAAGCTTTGTACAGCCAGCAATGATTGAGTCACAAAGGGGCTTGCAACCATTTTTGGAGGGCAAATCAATTTCAAGAGGAACCCAAACCACTGATCCTCCAGCTTTCTTCAACCAGTCCCCAACTCCTGCCCCATCTTTCTTCAGATAACTTCAGAAATAGTTCTGGATGCCAACTGAATGACGTTAGGGTCAATCATATGTTATTGTAAATTATGTGTCTTAATACCATCTGCTGATGCCCATGTTCTTTTGAACTAAATGTACAAGCACTTGGGTATGCAAGAAACATCTGGCATTAGGTGTGGTGAAGTACATAAGAACAGCTTTACTGGCTCAGAGTAAAGGTCTGTCTTGTCCTGACTTCCGACAGTGCCCAATGCCAGGTGCCCCAGAGGGAATGAACAGAACAACCATCAAATGATCCATCCCCTCCTGCCCATTTCCAGCTTCTGGCAAACAGAGGCTCGGGACACCATCGCTGCCCCTCCTGGCAGTGGTGCAGGAACACTTCAAATAGTGAGAGTGCTGAAAGCCAGCACCCTTAGCCTTGTCCATGCCCCCTCGCCAGATCCAGCAGCCGGGACCCAGGAACAGGGAGCCAGTTCTCGTGCCTCGCTAATAGAAATTGATGGACCTATCTTCCATGAATTTATCTAATTCGTTTTTGACCTGTGTTAGTGTTTTGGCCTTCACAATATCCTCTGGCACAGCGTTCCTCATGTTGACTGTGTTTTTTTTAGAAGCTGTTGCATTTAGTAGTAATGTTGTCTTAGTTCTCTTCCTAAATCTCTCTGAGTGAATCCTCTCATAAGTGCAAAGCTGCTGCTATAGCACACCGTGAAAGCAAAACAAAGCTGCATGTGGTTTTCAAAAATAGAATGCCTGTGAATTTCCTTTCCTCAGCTATCAAGCCATTGCAGGCATGGGACTCTCCCCATACTTCTTAGCCTAAGTTCCCCCCTCCACCCAGGATAATTGCCCAAGTGGGATGGGAGGCTACCGAAATCTCAAGTGTTTGCCCACTCCCATTTGATGGTGCTGACCTTGGTAAAGGAAGGAGAATGAAACTCGTAAGAAGCCAAAGTACTGTACTTACGGATATGTTTGTAGACCCTTATTGTGTCTATTATCTAGCCTTGAGAGTCACACCCATAATTTTTTTTATTAGACATTTTCTAATGTAATGTAAATAACACTGGAAACGAATGGATGTACTTCACGGGTACCAACTGTTTTGGGTCGTACTTAGCTGAGTGACCACCTGTCTTCCCTTATAATGCAACCACTGGCATGGCCATCACCAGGAAGAAGAAAAGGACACATGGAATGGATTTTAATGAGGACGCAACTTTCTTTGTCAAATTACAGCCTCGGTTCTTGTTGGGGAAGAACCCAGTGCACTGATTCTCACCCCAGAAACCCACTAGCACTACCATAATTGTCATTGGCTGGGACAATCCCCCTAGTGTAGTGCCATGACCCCCAGTTCACAGCTGCACACACACACACGCCCCTCCCCACCCGTGATTGTGCTAGACCCGCTGCCCCCAGCTCGTAAGGAGATGGCCTTGGGTTGCCCACTTTGTTACCTTTTTTGGCCCTGGAGTCCAAACCAGTGAGTGCCTCAACTGTGCACCTGCCATAAGGAAATGCCAGCATCAGTTTGGTTACCTCCACCCCACCCCACCCAGGCTACCTTGGAGTTTGGCCAACCCAATACCAAGATTGTCTAGGAACAAATTGGCACTTATATCAGAGAAGTGCACACTATCCTCTTGCTAAAGGGCCTCTGGGCTGTGTGGCCATGTCCAATAACCTAGCCAGGATGGAGACCTCATCCATGTCACTATTTTCCAGTTGGCCTTCCTTGAGACCCTAGCCACCCTACGGTGAACAAGGTAATACTCATCAGGCACGTTCTTAGGGACAAGGTGCAGGGCGGTGATATGGAGCTTAGGCAACAGAGTTGTTGTAAAGTACCTGCCACCCTGCACAAACAAATACCTCAAGCAGGGATGACACAGCCAAGGACAATAGCCAAAGGTGATGTGCCATGCTGTGCACCCTTGGCCCTTCATTTGGCCTCCTCAAACCCTGAACAAAATCATCCCACAAGTATAGTGCAGCTGCCTTGTTGAGATAATCCCTTTAAGCACCTATGTTAATTGGCGACACCATATTTGTCAATCACATTGGCCCTAGTCCCACTCTACAGGAGTTTGGGCTGCTGCCTATGCCATCTGGGGAAGATGCACTTAATGTTGGGGCAGCCTTCATAGAGAGCTACTTAAAGAATGCGCAGGACAAGACGAGGGTGTCAGGGCCAGGGGCGCACTCAGGGCAGTACAGGCACCTGAGACCACAGAAAACTCACTAGAGCACAAGCCCACTGTGCCCTTTCAATGGGGATGGTTTTGCCAATAAAGATGGAGTGGAAATGCACGCTGGACATTTGAGGCCACTTGGCGGTGGTTACTTTACGTGGGCAACTGCTTAGCAGGAGTGGCCGATTGGTTGGAGGGTACTGTCAGTAGCAATGGTGCTGTTTAAATTGCCTGGCTACAAAACGTGCTCCAGTTCGTCGATACATTATAGGGCTCATCGCAGGAATCACTGCCTGACCCCTTCTGCCCACCAATACAGGTCAGACTAGGTGAGCACAATGGTCACTTCTGGCCTAACCCCCATGCCCCAAAACAAGAAACAAAACGATGGCTAACACAGGCCAGAGAATGCCCCCAGCCCGAGTGGCTGGCACTAGACTGACTTGCTACGTAAGTAACACAGTCAAACCCAGCAATGTGTGGCCAAGCTAGAAAAATCTTTTTGAGAAAGACACCCAGCCTTTATTTGGAGTGTGTGCTAGCACATTGACCCCTGCCGTGCCAAGTTGCTCCAGGGGCTAATTATTGTTGAAACATCGTGTCTTATTGCAATTAATGATCTTTAATGCCCAACCATTAGCTCTTGCTCAGGAACCCTCCCCCCGACTCTCAGAAATAAGCTCCCCTTGTAGCGGCTCTGGTCCACATGGCGCTCAGTCTGCTCTTGGATAAAAACACAGCAGCACGTGCGCCTTGATCTGCTCACTGTCAGGCAGGTTTGTTTGGATTCTCACTCATCCCAGTGATCCCTTGCTGAAGCCAATCCCATTTTTCAAGAGCCTCCTAGCTTCTTAGGGCCAGCACAACTTGAGGCCTGACCCAGCTTGGGGCTGGGCTGCTGCTCACTGGGCACAGGGGATATTTTCGACACAATAAAAACAAAGCCAACATCTTGCCAAACAGCAAAGCATGTTGAGCCCCCGCCCTCCACCCCCGCAAAGGATGGGCTCAGCTAGTGCTGGGGCTGGTGGACTTGGGCTCAGAACAGCTCCCATAGCCAGCCCCAGGGTTCCCTCCAGCCAGCGTCCCAGCTCACACAGCAGTAGAATCCCAGAGGAAGGTGTAGGACCCTTGCAGGAGGAACTCACCCCAGGTGATGTATTAGCTCAGCCCCATACAGACAATTTTTGGCTATCTCAAACATAACAGCATGACCTAGGGCATCCACATCCCAGCCCCTCTGAACTCTGGTTGGGGCAGTGTCCCAGCACAAGGGTTGCCTACGCTGTGGCATCAAAGCAGGACAGGAGAACTGGGTGGGGGCTCAATCTTAGGGAGCCCATTTAAGCCACCCTTGGACCAGGCAAGGGTCTGTCCCTGTGAGGCATGGGCTCCCTCTGGTGGTGGTGAACACATGTAAGGGGGCGGGGCACTGGAGCTGAGGCTAGTGGGGTTCCAGGGCACCAAGCCCTGCACCCAGACACAAGACCCTCTTTCCTTACACAGCAGTCCCCTTCTCAGCCTACCGGGCCATGCAGCACCGTCCTAGGCAGGGACTCACAGTGTTAGCAATGCTGACTCATGCACGGACCTGGGTCCCTTTCTGCACCTTCCACTGATGTGATTCACTCTGGCCTCCTGCCACTCAGCCAGGCTAAGTCTGAAGGTGAAGGGTCAGAGGCAAAACAATGCCTGACTGAGGCTTCTGCCTGCATCTGCGTTTAAGCAGCTATGGACAAACCAGCAAACAGGGATCATTCATGGGATCCAAATCTCATACCACAGACTGCAAGACCTCTAGCCTGTCCCTTCCTCCCCTGCAAGTCCTATGGGGGCTGGAAATTTTACAGGGACATGGCCTGTCTTGTCCTTTCATTCCCTCTTCCATTGTGGAAGCCACCAAACTCACCCCTTGTTTGGCTTGGGGCCCCCATTTAAGTGTCCAAGTCACTTGAGTGAATAGTCCCCCGCACACCCTTGACTAGGGGCTTGATGGAGAGGCTTCATGGTTTGATATTATTGGTCTGAGATTTATTTCCCCCAGTGGTTTACTAAATTCCAGATTACAGGACATGCTGCTGTTTTTTCTGATGGAAGGGAGTGAGCAGGCATTTGGAAACAGGAGTGTTGCTTGAGGGAAGAGTTATTTTGATTGGGACAATTTCATGCTTTTATAAATGGGACCTAAGTGTTCAATTAAATGATATGGACTTACACCAACTGAAAGCTCTGGCCTTGTGTTTATGGATTTTGCATAGAGTTTAGGTAAGTACCACTGAGAATTTTTTTTTTAAATGAACACCAACTTTTCTGCCTTTATTAGTCACTGCCCCGATAGTCCTTTCCTACCAGTAAATCCCATAATTGGGATTTTATTCATTTAATTAAGCTAAATTAAATCTACCTATCTCTATATTTGAAAAAGTACCAAACTACTCCTCTTATGATATATGCATGAAGAGTCAATAGAATTGGCAAACAGAGTCTTTCATACCCTAACTGTCTGTTGTGGGCAAACTACGTTGCAGCTGTCAAATTTTCTTTTGATGCTGATTACCTTCATCAGTGTAATTTATCAAGTTGTCTCGATAAAATGGGACACTAAATACTTTAGAAACTGATCTTCAAATTGCTCTCAAAAGATTGTTGCAGTGCCAAAGGTAGTGTACTGATGTGACATTTTTTCTCTTGTGTTGCAATCGTAATTTAAATGAATTGCTTCTCCCTGGCTGTATCACTTTACCACCTTTTCCCTCCGCTCTCTCACTCCACAGATGCCTTCAAATTGACCTTTGATTGTTCAGGAAGGGAAGGTAATGTTCTTCACTCACAAGACAGTTTAACAACTTTGGTATTTTTCAAGACACAGTGAAGGTGCAGTCATTTTAGGCTGGTTTTAGACAGCTCAAGGTATTTGGTAGAGCCCTTAGTTTGTTTACTTTTGTTCTAGATCACAGGAATACATATATGGCTTCTTCTAGAATGAGGCAATGGAAGGGTACTTGACATATTGCATGTTTGAGATCTAAAGAACCAAGTCTGTACTCATGGCTCTGAAATATCAATAGTAACTGTGTTTTGTGAAGTTCTGAGCTGTAAAACCAGATTTGATTAATTCCTTCCACATAATGGAAGCAAGGAAGCATTTCTTCATTCTTACAGTTACTGGGCTCAATTCTGTTCTCCCTACTCTGTCAAAACCCCCATCAATCCCAGTTAGAGTATTACCTGGAGTAGTAGGTGTTCACTTTGTTGAAGAGATACAATGCACTGATAATTGTGCTATCTAGCTATGGGTTTCCTCCCGCCCCCTGCTTCTGTCATGGTCCCCTGAAGGCTGCTGTGGTCAAGTGAAGCTGCAGAAGAGCTTCTGCCATTAGTCCCCAAAATGTGATCAAATGTCTCTAGCCACTTACAGCCACTTACCCATCCAACCAGTCCTAAATGTCAGCTTGGCTTCAGAGCTGCTACTGTGTTAAGACCAAAAAGGCACCAGAGAAGTGATCAGTGTTCAAGGTTTATAAGCCCAGGTTGAAAGATTTGGAAAAAACAACAACCCAGTAGTCAGTAAGCAAAGAATGTCTAAGGAGCATGCAAGTTAAAATAGGCTAAGCAATGACTAATGATTAAAGTGATTTTCAGCTCAGTTTTGATCTTGCCATCAGTGTTCTATAGGTACAAGGGATGCTCTTGTAGACACTTGAAATGGGGAACTACTTGTTGAGCTATGGAGGTTGGAAGAGGGCAGAATTTTGTTCTTGTTGTTTCAGCCTATTGTTTCAACCCTGCTCTCTCCAACCACTTTTCAAGTGAGTCTGAGTTTTGGTTCCTGCTCCACATTTGGAAAGTGTGGATCTGATTCATTACTGATGACTCGTGTTGATGAGTCCAGTTTTGCATTGGCATTATTCCATAGAAATTAATGGAGCAACATTACTGAACCACTTTGTGGCCTACATTTTCATACGTGATTAGTGATTTGGGGAGCCTCAATTTTGGAGTGTCCACACTGACACACATTAAAAGACCTGATTTGAAGAGGGCAGGGGCTCAGGTCATTCTGAAAAAAAAACCAGGCCCCTTTACATTGTTTCAAGTTGAGTGCCCAGTGACTTTTCAAAAATTTAGGCCGCATCTGGTTAAAGTACTTTTACATCTTTTTACAGCTCCCCCTGTGACAACCCTCATGAACAAACTAACTAAAAGGGGGAGGGGAGGAAACAACTAAAGATATTTATTGCCATAAATAAAAAAAAAGTTAACCAAAACCTTTTATTGATACATTCTTGGACAATATCACAGGATCAAGAGAGAGGAAAGGGGGGAGGAGTTTGCAGGAAAGATGGTTTTCACTAATTGGCACATAAGCAGCAAGATTAACGAAATTACTTATTACAAACAGTATAAACCATACATGCTTTTTTTTTGTTTTGTTTTTTGAAGTCCTCATCACACTGGTCAATCATGGTGGGCATCAACAAAAAAAACCTTAAGACATGTAAAAGCCATATTCCTTCTTCCAAGTATTGTAAGAATAATTGAAATTATTGCAAAATAGTCATATATCGTAACTAAAATAACAAAATAGAACACAAATACAAATATCAAACAAGTTATTAACATGTACTGTAAAATACATTACTGGCATGCATTCCACACATCAAGACCTCTATTAAAACCAAGCAATATCCTTCTTGCTTCCTCTGCAGCCCATCATACTTATGAAAGGCAGGGGCTCGCTTCGCCAGCACAGTTTTTGGTCTTTAAATAACTTTTTGTTGTTGTTGTTGAATTTAAAAAAAAACAAAAACAAACATGGATTGCAGTGACACAATAATAATTATACAAGTCATGTACATAGTTCTTTTAAATCCTCAGGGATTTGTTTTTAATGTGCTAACATCTGAGAGAATAGGTCTTCAATGCAACTGTGCATTCAAAACAAATAGTGAATCTTTGAAACAACATGGATGGAAATATGCAAAATTCCTCACAAACTGTACAGAAATTTCAAAAACTTGCAGTCTGGAAGTACATATAAAGACAGAATTAGCCCCTGTAAAGTCATTGTCACTAAATGCAGTTCACCCATAAAGAGCTGGGTATTCATGTCTGGAGCTGGGTACTCAGTTTTCATACTTCCCATACATAGAGAAGGTCCAAGGTCACAGCCCAAGGACAGTGCCAGTGACTTATTAAGCCAAGAATAATTAAGGATATTTCATATAGCAGCTGTTCAGAATGCTTGGTCCTCTTACATTGGTCTCCATATTAACTGCCTAGCCTTTAAACTTCTCCAGCGGTGGATACACTGCAGGTCAGGAAGAGGCCTATGGCAGTTTGGGTGGCTGAATGGATGAAAATCTTCATCCTTCCTCAACTCTGTCTGAAGAAACGGACTAGATAACCAGGTTATTATAACTGACATACTTCTTTTTTGCAGCAGGGCCTGAAAGAAAGGAGGAAGATGGAAAACAGTCATTGACCTGGAAATCTGAAACTGTCCTTAAAAAGGCCTATTATTATTCCCTAATTAGTTGACACAGTGATGAGAGAAGATAAGCAGATGGTGACTGCTTTGCATTGATATCTTTACCTGTCAACTACTTCCCCTTAGAAGACATCTGTTTATTAATATTAATCTAAGAAGAGTACTTATTAGATCAATTTAAGTGGTGTCTCTAGTTCTGAATATAACAAACAAAATTACCATAAATTTGCTTTTCATAGTTTTGCAGTCTCTATGTTTTTGCAGTACTGAATTACAATGACTAGATTCCATTAAGGGTTTTTTGTTTTTATGTTTTATGGTTACACATTCTCCTACTTCTGAACTCTCATAGACTCATAGACTTGAAGGCTGGAAGGGAGCATCGTGAGCATCTAGTCTGACCTCTTGCACTTTGTGTGCCACAGAACCTCAGCCACCCAATCCTGTAATAGACCCACAACAGAAGGCAGGGGGGTAGCTGAGGAGGAGACCCCTGAAGCGGACCTAGGAAAAGAGGCTCCAGGGAAGATTTGTGGGCTAAATTTCATTTTCTCAGATATAAAAATAAAATATTTTCTATTCAAGTTTAATGATTGCTGGGAACTTTAAATTTTCACTGCTGGAGATCAACAAATCTGATCTGTTAGGCCCATCAATGTATATCTGAGTTTGCTAAATAAACAAATAAATAAACAAATAAATAACCAGTCAATAAATAAGTTCTGAATTATGCTACTTTTTGATAGTAAAAATTGTGAACATTTGTGCAATGGCAACCACACACATAATTCCATGACATTTGAGTCTATAGTGTTTATCAAGCGGCTCCCATGTGGAACAAAAAAAACAAAAAAATCTCCATTGGTTATATTTGAACTCTGTATGATTCAATATATAAGCTTATAAACATATGCTACTTATATAAATATGGTTTTTCATATATTACACCACATCCACGTATGTAACATAAAAATGAGCATGTGTATGAAACAAATGTCTTTGCAGAAAAGTTTTTAAAAACCTTTGAAATCATGTATATAACATACCATACAACTACACTGAGCATTTTTTCTGTATCTCTTAATATCGCAAAAGTTTAAAATTCATTTTATAATCATGCTAAGTAATTGTTGCCGTTATTAACTATTATTTGATAATTGTGTTCTTTGAGCAACTTGAACACAAAAACAGTAGAGAGGTGTATCATAAAAAATGCACAGAAAGTAACATAACATGCAATTAAAAGTGAGCTTTAAGGCATCCTCCTGATAAGAGTTAAACTTGCAAAATGTAGACAAAAGACACAAGGCCTGAGTTTCTGGGATATTTAATATTTGCTGCTCCCTTTGGGGTCAAATACAATTGTGTGTGCTTAGCACCTATGAAAATCAGAAGCCATTGCACTCCTGAAGCTATTTAAAAGCTAACACTTAAAAAAAAATCATTAATACCTGCCCTTCAAAAAAAGTTAGACCACATTTATAAACATTTATATTTCTAAAACTAATTGTCAGAAATGCTCGTCTCCACATATACCCATATCTTTTGGAGATGGCTTTGTGCATCTTCACAAAAGAATACAACTGAGCTGCCACATGTTTTCTAAATAGTTTGGGGGAGGTCCTCAGTTTGTGTATATGTTAATTTACCCCTGAGAATCCGCTCGCAGTGTGTCTAATCAATCTAAATTGGGAGCACTATTAATTCTTTCCTCAAACTTTGATATAACAGGTTCATGAGTCGCCAAACAACGGTTTGGCGAGTGCAGTGTTTTGTTTTCATAAGGAAGGTTTTCACCAACAGCACAGACTGTTTCAAGAATATAATGTACAAGGATTCAACCAAACACAAATACTCTTGTCACAATATTCATTTTCTTCACTGGCTACTTCCCAAAGTGCTCAGATCAAGAGAAATAAGGAAACAATTTTACATTTAGGTACTGTCAACAGTGTCATTGAAGAATCTTGAATGTAACTTTGCCATTTTATATTCTTAGTCTAAACCCACTTCCGGATTCACTGTAAGTGTCAAAGAAATCTATTCAATCCCACCTAAGGGAAAATGAAGAACACCTTCAACAACATCTCTGGGAGTGGAGAGTGCTCAGCATTTCACAGGATGCAGTGGTATCTTGACAAATCAGGCCAAATGTGGGTGAGTAACAAATAATGGGTTAAACAATTTTATTCACAGAAGGTTTACATAGTAATGATCTGTATTATGATGTCACACACACTTTGGCTTTGTACCATTATATTTTCAGGATTTCAAAAAGCAGCAGAGAGTTTATTGCATTTATACCAATAAAGAGACGGCGATTTAGATAAACTCAAATCTTCGTCCATAAATTGTCATCCCTTTCCAAAGTTTTCAGATTTTTCCCTCTCCCACCAATGAAATAATTATTTTCTCTGCAGCTAAAGCTTTGCTTTGACTGGTTATCCTCCAGTATCAGCCTAAATATCTCATTTGTCATTTTTCAGCCTGCCTAAACAACAATATCAATCAAATACACCAACCAGAAAGCTCAAATGAAAAGAAATTTTTGTGAGTATATATTTTTGTTTACTCACATTGAAAAGACAGAATACAAACAATGAAATCATAGATCATGAGGTTGTCTTTAGTACATATTTTCCCCTTTATATTTTAACAAAATAATGCTTTTCTACAGTTGCCAAATACAACATAATTGATCTGGATAAAATAATATCCCAAGAATAGCTATGTATTTCTTAAATTCTGTGGGGGAGGAAAGGGAATTTCTCTTAATTCATCGATTTTAAGGCCAGAGGGACGAGTGGATACCTGCTGTATAGTACAGGCCATAGAATTTCACCAGTTGCCTCTGTAATGAGCTCAATAATTTGTGTTTGACTAAAGTACATCTTCCAGAAAGGCATCTAGTCTTGATTTCAAGACTTTAGAGATGGAGAATTAACCTTTTTCCTTGTAAGTGATTTACTATTGCTGTCTCAGCTCTTCAGTGTTTGGGGGAATTAGAATGATGAAGCAGGTAGGGATAAAATATCCTCAAAGAAAGAAACTTCCATGCATAGAGCGTGTGCCAATGAAACCTCAGCATCTACCAACAGTGACCATGCTTTAATCTTAGATACCTGAGTATTCCCCTGTACCTAGAATGGAAAATAGGTAGAGTATCAAAGGTACTGTGCTATGCTAACTGTTAATAAGTGGTGGCATTTTAATGGCAAATACTGACTCTCTTCTGTGTAACTATGTCTTTCCATATGTAAGCTAATGTACTTTCACACTATATACTATGTTTCAGAGTAGCAGCCGTGTTAGTCTGTATTCGCAAAAAGAAAAGGAGTACCTTAGTCTCTAAGGTGCCACAAGTACTCCCTTTCTTTTTACTATGTACTATGACATTTAAAAAAAAAACATTAAAAGGGTGTTTTTAGGTCGAGAGTTGAGAAATCATATATTAGGAAATGCCAGATTTACAGTTGCCCATGCAATATTAATTTGCCCCTCTTGGGTGTATGCATGATGATATACAGTTTTAGATTACATGATCATATGTTTTTTTTTCCAACAGGACCCTTGCTCCATTCAATATGCAGGATGGACCGTGCTCCTTCATTGAGCATCTATTCAAAACAAAAAAACATTCGAACAAACTACACGTTACAATTCCCTGTGTAAAGTCAGGGCCGGCCCACAACATTTTGGGACCTGAGGAGGGGAGCTCAAATGACGCCCCCATGCCCCCTCACTTGGGCCAAAACTTTGAAAAGTCTCAATCCTGCCTTCTTCCTGTTCTACTCCTCTCATGGTACTGCTCTGCTACCTACCCCAATAAAGGAGAACTAACAACTTAAAATGCCTTGTTCAACAATTTTAAGTAACACTTAACTTTCAAACGCCTGAACGGCAAATGTAACTTTTCTTGTCTGCATAGTAAACATTGGCATTTTTATCTGCTTGAGTAAACAAAGTGGTGCTTTCTGTGCCTTCCTGGTTGCAAAGATTTGAACTGCTTCCTGCTGAAGGTCCACAGTCTGGGCCAGCTCATGCTCTGTCGAAATGGTTGCAAGGTTGACCAGCCTCTCCTGTGTCATTGTGGAGCATAGATGTGTTTTTCTTAACTTCAGCTTGGCGAAGCTGCGTTCTCGCTGGCAACTGTTACAGGAAGTGTTAGAAGTATGCACAGAGCAACAAAAGCATTTGGAAAGAGCGTGGTCATCTTATTTGTGCACATATATTCCAGAACAGCCTTTGGAGTTGATCCTGCTGAAACGTATCTTGAAAGGGCTTTCAGTTCATCACCTAAATCACTTGCATCAATACTGCGCATGTCATCATGTGTCAACACTGTCTCTAGTGCCCTGCATTGCTGGTGTAGGTCTTCTTCAGGAAAAGTGAGGAGTTTGGCAATATCATACAACATCCCAAATATACTGCTGTGTTCCTTGAGCTGCATGAACATTTTGCAAGTAAAGAGACTCTGATGCAATCTTCTCTGGATGCTTATCATCTATAGTGGCCTTTAACCTTAGTCTCATTTCAAGCTCTTTCCACCTATGGAATGCTCTCTGGTGATTTGCTGCCTTCTCATGGCATGCCAGACTTCTAGCCAGATTTTTCCAGTCCTTTGTTCCTGTAGAACCCAATGTGGCTGGAACATTAGACTGGAAGAGTTTGCAACAAAAACAGTATGCAGTATTCTGGGTTTTTGAGTACATAAGCCATGGTCTCTCCACTTTGTCACCATTGGGGATTTCATGCCAGTAATTTGTTGGATGGAAACTTCCATTTTCATTGTCTTTGGAGAACATGAAGTTTTTCGCTTGCTGTGGCCCAAGCAGTACAAGGAAGTCCCTCAGGCTACTGCTCAAGTGGGTCCACAGTCCTGGATCATCTCGACTTAAGAAACTAAACTCAGCAGCAGCAGTTTCTTGCGCCTCCACCACACTCTTCTTTGATCTACAATGTGCATGTTACATCCATTTGAGATGGAGATACGGATGCTGCAGTAGCTGCCAGGTCACTTGCACTCTGACTAACTAGAAGATCAGGCATCTCCTCAACACTCTCATCCTCACTGGGGCCGGAAGGCTCACCGTGAACATTTGTGTCTGTGTATCTCAGGAGAGCTCCTTCCTGCTTAGATAGAAAAGCTTCCTTTGCTTTCTTTCTTTTTCTGAATGCTGCCCCAGAGGGGCCTTTTCTTCTTTCACTCATGAGTGCTGTTCTATGCCAGCTATAGTGGCTTTCAACACTCAGCTGAAGGGGACAAATAAGCAGGCTGGTAGCAGGGCCTGAGTGAGGGAAGATATCAGCGTCTTAAGGGTCTAACTGGCTCCTACTACTTCAGTTGACTGCCTGTTCTCCTCAAGTGGGTTCAGGGAAGCAGTAGAAAACAGGAAGCTCCCTGAGAAGCTGGTGTTAATCAGTCCAGGCTCCTGGGGGTGCTAGAAAGGTGCATAAGAGGCTCCTCCTCCCCTCTCTCCGTGCAGCTCCTGCTCCTTTCTGTTATTCCCTCTCACCTTTTCTCCTGCCTGCCTGTTATGTCTCTTGTGCCCTCCTTCCTCCAGCACAGCACTCTACCATCTCTGTGCATCTAGAGCAGAGAGAATACATATGCATCAGCAGCAGACACCATTTTCTACTCTACCATTTTCTAGTGCCCCCCCCCCCCCACAGTCTGACACCTGAGGCGACTGCCTCAGTTTGCCTCATGGTAAGGCCAGCCCTGTGTAAAGTGCTATCACTACAGAAGTGGGCTCCATCCAGTCTTTAACTTAGATTTGCAGGTCCTGATCCTCAGTTGGGATCTGCTGCAGTGTTGATCTATCTGCTTATTTCTACTATTATATTTCGAGTATTTTAAGTTCTTCAAGGCAGGAACCAGGTCTTTGTAGGTGTTTTTATTACACTCAGCCCTGATCCTGTTTGAGGCCTACCATAATATGAATGTTAAATAAAACGTGTGCAAATTACTGGGGATTTCACTGTTCAGCTCAATTCACTTGGTGAAGTAACAAAGCTGAAAAGACACACACATATGTATGAAGACTAGTTATGCAGACAAGTTGCTCAGTGAAACAGTTGTAAGAATTTTCTTTTTTAATCTGGGCAAAACAATCTTTTTCTCTAATCTCATTATTGGAAATGGTTGAACCATTTTTGCTGAAACTTTCTAAAAGTCAGCCTCAGACAGAAAATCAGCATGGGATAGTACCGTCAGAACAGTGAATGTTTGGGAACGTTATAAACAAGTGAAAACAGTGTCTTATAATGGAAAGTGTTGGGCAACTTTAGCTATAGACAACACTACCAGACTTGCTTGTAATAAAAGCTACCAAACTCTACAGGTTTAATTTCTTTCAGGCAGAAAAAGGCATTCATTTTCAGTTATGTGCTTTATTCCAGGAGGATTATAACAGATTCAGAGTCCCTTCTCGGTCTAAAAATCATTAAAACTTTTCTGTTTCCCTGTTAAACATTGTCAAGTACCAAATTTGATTCTTGCCCCGCCCTAAAATGTCCAACTACAGTGCGGTTGGACTGGTTATCATCTTTTTTAGTCCCATCATATGCGGTGTGCTTTACGAGTCATCTCCTTCCAAAGTATTCTGCTCAATGCCACACACCCTCTTACATCACATGCTAACTAACTTTATGACAGCCCACCACTTCTTGCTGGGTCAGCTGCTCTGTCTTTTTCCTTCAGTTTGGATCTGCTGGACTGTGTAACCCACTTGTCAGGACTGGACACCACAAGACCAAATCATCTGAGCCTGCACTCCAGTTTCTTTTTGTTTATGGGTGTTGCTTTCAGTATGTCTCTAACATGCACATTCCTCGTCAGATCTTTTTCTCCTTACTCCACTCATCCTTCTCAACATTTGCAATTCTGTGAAACAGCTTTTTTGCTCATGTTTCTTCTTCATTGCCCAACACTCAGCACCATTAGTGGACTGGTTATCTGGGTTGTAAAAAATATACCTTCTTCCAGTTTCAGTTGTTAGGGTACACAAATAAAACTATTTATTTATTTTCAAAGGCACTTATTCTCCACATTTACTATCTGGGACACTGTGCAAGAGTTAAACAAAAATTAAACCAAAACTGGAACCATCATAAAGTGAATCAAGTCACTTTCAACTGGGCAAAACAGGTTTCTGTACATTACTCTTTCCTCATTTACCCTAATTTTTAACTTAATCTTAACTATTTCGGTACTTTTCGATCACTGCTTTGATTCTCAGCACTATTTTTTTCTTTAAGCTATATCTTTCCACCATGAGTGATTTTTTTCCAGTTTTATTAATGGGTATTGTTGAAATGCTCTATTGAATCATCTTGGTATTTTTAAATGTATTCCATAGCTTTTTAACT
Organism: Chelonia mydas; assembly: GCF_015237465.2. Classification (NCBI taxonomy): domain Eukaryota; kingdom Metazoa; phylum Chordata; order Testudines; family Cheloniidae; genus Chelonia; species Chelonia mydas. The sequence continues at coordinate 16,777,346 of NC_057853.1, read as the reverse complement.
TCCCTGGGTCATTTATGGGAAGATCTCTTGGTACTTCCACCATCTCACAACTGAAATATCATTAGGAGATTTTTTTTGGGGGGGGGGGGAGAGACAATTTAATCACTAGATTTTATTTGTATCACCTTGTCTTCATTTTACTTAGAGGGTAACAAATATGGAGCTCTGTTCTGTGACCAATCATCTGTTGTATGATTGCAATGGGCAAGAGACTGAGGCTGAACTTATTTTACTTGCCAATATTTTTCAGGTGTATAGTTTGTGCTATTACACAATGCTAAACCACTGTTATCAGCTAATCAGATCTCAACTGTAGCTCTCAACACTTTATCACTACTTCTACTTATAACCAAAAGGCAGAATGAGCCAAAAACAATCTAGCATGAAATTGGGAAATCTGTTTGTTATTTCTACACAGAAAAGAGAAAACAAATGCCTCCAATGACCCGAAGAAAACCTAATTTGTGTTATAAGATGTAACACTTCAAAACAATGATTGACATGATTTTAAAAGATTCATTTACAACATGCTTTGAAGTACATAGAGAGTCTGTTGTGGAACAACACTAAAGCAGTCTGTGAGATTTACAGTTAACTTCTGGGTAACTTGATTGATGGTGTAATTTAGTAGCATTTTTGAGTGTAGAAAAACCAAAAAAACATACGCTGGAGCATCAGATTCCTAATGCCACTGTGTTTATTCAGCTTGCTGAGATAGTTGCAGAACTCCAACTCTAATATGATTATTTTAGAAGTACAGTGCTGTATTTTAAATTTGGACATTTGAAAGCCACTCTAAAGTACATCAGACTTACCAAGAGATCACAGCAACAAGATTACAAACAGTTTTTCTAGTAAATGAGAGTAAAAGAGATGCCTGTTTAATGGGTGAAGTTTTATAAATGATATACTGGTATTTGGGATTAACTGAATAGAATTTGCAGCAAAACCAATTCCCTGGGCATATTACTTTTACAGAAAAATACTTTTCCTTTCAAATAAAGGACAATTATATTTTCATAGTTTTACAGTGATATTGTTGTGTAGTAAAAAAGAGACACTTAAAAGATCAGCAGTAAAAAGCTACTAAAATGTCAACATTTCCCACTCATTGTTACACAGTCAACCACAAACACTCTTTATTCTAAACCCGGGAGAAATTCCACTGGGTGCTAACTGTTGGCAATTGCTTTAATGTTCATCACTGACCAGGTAAAGGTGACTGAAAAAATTGTATAACATTGGACAGTACATATTCTGAGTAAATATTAATCTTTATTACTCTTTTTTATTTTAAACTCTCATGATTTCATAGCCAAACATCCCCAAATCTTTTCTGTGCTAGCCAAAGGTGCTGACTAAACACTAATGTTAGAGTGTTTTCTCTTGGCCTAGTAGGTTTGCACTTTACTAACCATTCTCATTTTACCCTGAACTTTACCGGACCCTATTGTGTTATCAATAAGCTGAATTTTAGCTGGACCTTAGTGTGTTAGTAAATAACAGATTGTGTGACATTTTATTCTGGCACTTGACCCTCAGGGAAATGTGTGCAGAAATCCAGAAAGGAACTACTTTTAATTGATATGGTATTTTCTGTGCTTAATAAAATAAGCAATTGAAACACGCACTTAGTTTATAGATTATTTATGTCATGATGACTTGGTTAAAGATATCTTTTGTAACTGAGAAAAATGGATTGTGGAACAGATGTCTTTAGCTTATCAATTACATAAGGAAGATACCTTGAAAAGAAGTCCACAATCAATCGTCTTATTCATTTTCTTTGTCTCTTTTCTGTTCACACACATGGTATATAAAGACAAATGTTGTTATAGCAATGCCTTGAAATGGACACAATGGTGTAACTGATAAAGATGTTCATACATTCTCTGTAACTGACAAAATGGACAAGGAATTTGTGGCATAGCATGTGTGATCTATAATCAATATAACAGCAAAACATTAATGGATGGATGAATGGCTTAAGAACTAAGAGCTAATTATGGTTACATATTGTCCCAGTAGTGATAAATTACAAATCTCATTGGTCTTATTTTGAATTAATAAGCCAAGCATGAGAAAGGATTTTTCTTTGTTCTAAACTAATATACAATATGCAATGTATATTTACTTAAATCTATATAATTCCACTGTATACAAGAATGCTAGTAGCCCATATGAATATAGAGAATTTTTAAAAAATCATTATTAACTGATCTTAATAGAGGAATATGGCCAAGATTTTCAATCTTGAGTGCGATAGCTAAATGCTTAACACTTAAATAGTTACCTAATTTTCAGGGTTGCTGAAGACCCTCAGTTTCCACTGTGGCCAATGTGATTTAAGAGATGCTAAGCACTTTTGAAAATCAGTCCATTTATTTAGTTGCCTATCTATGGATTTAGGTATGTAACAGATATCCAACTCTAAACATGCTGGCCTATATATTTAGTACCAAAATAAACAACACCAAAATATGTAAACTCATTTCTTGAGCTGAATGCAGAAGAGTGAATGCACAACAAACCTGGATCTAAAATGAACTGACTCTGGTCTGGCATGATTATTTCTAAATATTGAATACAGATATAACTGGAAATAGAGTGGGTTGGTATTAATCACCTGCACAAGGTTAAGTTTACAAACAAACAAGTCATTGAAGTACACAGCAGTAATGCAGAAATTTCTCTGATAATGAACCTCAACATTTACACATAAGAGCTACGTTTTGCTTTCAGTTAGACTGTCTCCACTCTGTTGACTTTAATGGACTAGCAACAACATAAAAATGAGAGCAAAATGTGTTCCATTCCATGGACACAGTTGAAAAATGCAACCTCACTTGAAGGGTAAATATGCATGTCTTTTCTTTTATGGTTTGGCAGGCACTTCTTTTACAGTTGTACATTGGCTTTGCATTTACTGTTCTGGAGGGCTGACTTAAAATCCTAACTCAGGTCATATGTGCAAATCAGTTTGCATGCATTACCAGTGGAAACTGGGCTAAGACATTACACTTTGACATGGTTAGCAATATCTGCTCAATGAGTTGTTGCATAGACTAACAGAAATGCCAAAAGGTATTCATTATTAATTATTATTATTATTAAGATATATATAATACTGGCATGGAAGCAAGGCACAACTAGCACATAGCACATGCTTGTGCTTGGCAATAATCATGACTTTTGGTCTGTAAGTTTTCTGAGCATTAAATGAACATACAATTTGAAAATAAACAAGAAGCCTCAGTTTTGCTTTGTTTTCAGATGCAGATAAACAGTGAGGTGGTGAGATTTTACAAGCAAGCTGAAATGGGCCTTTTGCTAACTAGAATTTGATTCTCTGGAGAAGCCATAATAATAAAGAAGGCATCTTGAGCTCCACAAAATCCTACAAGTTCACTAACATGACATTTATCTTAAGGAGATGATCGTGTATCAGTAGTCCCCTTTTCTCACTTACACTGTGAGCTATCAGTTGTCCTCTTAGTTGCATTCCACCCCTCTCCACCATTGCCCAAAGGTTTTTTGTCCGTCCCCTGCCCCAAAAAAGATATTGGCGTTTCACTTTTACAAGAAAGCATCTACTGTTTCACTAATGGGGTCTATTTTAGGATATACGTCACATGCCACTCATCAGAGCAACCTAATAGAAAAGTCTTTTTCTTTCATGATAATTAGTGGAGACTGAAGCGAAGATGGCCTATGTCTAACTACATGAAAAACACAAAAGCATTTAGCTCAACTTAACATTTAATTCAAACAAGTGATGGAGCTGATAGGCGTATGTGTGGCACCTTTTCAAGCCAATAGCTTTAATGAAAGTGCACCGCCAACGAATGACCCGTTTCAGAGTAACAGCCGTGTTAGTCTGTATTCGCAAAAAGAAAAGGAGCACTTAGAGACTAACCAATTTATCTGAGCATAAGCTTTCGTGAGCTACAGCTCACTTCATCGGATGACCCATCACTCTTCCCAGCTCTCCAACAGCTTGAAAGCTGCCTCTGCTATTGATTCACACATATTCATTTTCTTTGTTAAATTACTTTTAGGTCAACCCACCAGTGGCACTGGTATTTCATGACTTCCCACAGCAGATGATGGTTTAACAGTCTTTTGAAATGACTGCATCTCTTGCTCTAAAGTCATATTAAAAATATGAACAGATCAAACTCCTCTTTGGATATAAAGTTTAATCACTGGATTGGTTTTCATTATCTTCATCATGGGCCACAAACAAAGAAGAGTCCAAAAGGAAGGCAGACCTTCCTGCAGAGTCCAAAAGGAAGGCAGATCTGTCAATAGTCAGAGTGAGATTTTCATCATTTTCACTTCAATTATATGCACATTTATTACGTTTTCCAATCCTAAAGAGAAAAGATTTACAGCGCAAAAGATGACTTTTATTACAGCCTACAGGCATCTCAAGCTATTAAAAGTATGAAACATGATTTTCTTAGTATTTTCGATGTTGGAGAGAGCCCCAGCATTGTGGTGACTACGAATTTGAAACTCCAGCCCTTATTCCTGACAATGGATGTTGTAGATTACCTGCATTGGATTCAGGGGAATGAAGCTGCTTTTTGTATGAAATGCTGAGATGGCCACAGTTACACCTGGGCATCCCTGTGGATTAGTGACTGGAAAATTGCAATATCCATTTTAACAGTTATGTTGATGACTCTTCCTGGTTTTTTTTTTTAATGTATGTTAGAGAGAGATGATGATGATGATGATGAGGTCCTGAAATGCTCTCCTAATGTTTATTTTAATCCTACAAATGTGAAAACTTAAAATGCTAATGCTTAGGCTTTAATATTTAAATGAAAACATTTTTTACAGATCATACTATGTCATCATCATATTTTCAGATCTGCACTCTTTTCTCATTATGAAAGTATGCCAATGGCTTTTCCAGTATATAAATGCCAAAACTAGGATAATCTGTAAATTTGGTGGGGGTTTTTTTTGTTTTTTTTTGTGGTTAGTTGTGTGTTTCTGTAACCACCGTCTGAACTGAGTGTTGGCTTTTAAGGAGATCAGCGTAAAGAACCTCATATTTTAATAATTAAATATAAATATATTAAGCTAAAAATAAAATATCACCCAAAATGGTGTTTCTCCTAAGATTGCTTTATGGCCTTCTCTTCTTATCAATTACACATTAGCTGGCATGGTTCCTCGTCAGTCTTGGTAAAGCAGAAACAATTAGCAACTTAACACTAAACAGAGCCAGAAATAGCAGTGCTGTCCTAGTTGCCTTGGAGGTTTATCAACAGATCAGAAATTACAACAGGGAATCAGAAGTTGCTAAAAAATGGTTTCTTTTTCCTGATTTCTAATTAAGCTAGTGCATAAATACCGTAAGAGTAACCTGGCGCCAAGTTCAGTGGCAACAACAGCCTTCTCTTTTAAAAAAAATTACAGTGCCAACACATTTTGCCCTGAGAACTGTGTTGTAAGGCGTGATAATTCTGGTGTTACATTGCAGTCCCATTTGCTTTGCTCTCTGGGTTTTCATATGCATACATGGAACTGGCGAGTAGATAATACCCTAACATGTGAGCCTGAGCACTGTACCCAAGATCAGCTGATAAAAATGTGACTATAAAGATAATATAGGATTTTTAATTAAAACTATGGCAATAAATTGAGTTCTTGTGAAACGATAGAAAGAATTGTACTGGCTTGAAATAAACAGAGTGTGGGCAAGAACTGAATTAATTCCCATAAACACCCGTATCAATACCCCTACACTGCAGCACACCTGCTATTCCAATTCATGCCCTCCCCCATGCATGCATAGTGCCCTCAGTATAGGGATCTTGTGATATGCATAAAGGAGATGTAGCTCATACAAAGTTAGCTCAGATTTTTCTTTTGGAACAAAATATAACCGTTTCCATTCCACTCGTCTGCCCAGTATTTTCCACTGAGGACCAAAGCCAATAAAATCCATAAGCAGTGAGAGAGGCAGCCTATATTATCTGTGTCATTTATACAGGTCTCCACAATGCAGAGCTGGACAGAGCTTTTGTTAACAGTCCTTAAAGTCTCAATCCAACAGAGCACTTCGGCATGTGTTTACTTTTAAGCATATGAGAGTAGTATGAGAGTAATCCCCATTGTTTAAATGATTTGGTAGACCAGGGCCTAACTGAATAGTGTACATTTTTTATTCTTTTTTTTGAACATGGGAATATAGATTTTTTTTGTGGGCAAGTTGCATGTGAAAACATTCTAAAGCAAGTGACCCATTGACATGCCCAGAATGACTTTGCTCAGATTCCTTACTCTAACTGGGATCACTGGGTTGCTATTTCCTAGACTTTGCCAAAGTCCACACTAAGGTAGGGAAGAGATTGTGGGAGGAAAGTGATTGAAAAAGTAGGTTGTAAGACTGTGCATGCAAAACGTCAACGTTTACAAAACAGGGTGTAAAAATTAGAATTAAATAGAAAATGAAGGACAAGCTCCTCAGGTGGGTTAAGGTGTAACTCTACCAACTTCATTTAATTAAAGTGGGTATGTTGTGGGTAAGACTTTGTGTGTGTGTGTGTGTGTGTTATTAACAACAAAATATTTCCTATCATGGAATCAATTTTCTCTCATTAGACATTGTTAATGTTCTTGGGTGGGATGAGATGATGCTAGCAAACAAAACCAGACTACACCTCAGTTATTTTAAAGAAATAAAGAAGGCAGAGAAGAAGTGTGAGTTCATATATGTGTATGAAGGGCATTCTGGATACTATAATAATGAGGGAAAAATACATGTGACAAGGGAGGCATGAGGGTTGGTTATTGTTTTAAAAGTTCAGGAAATTGCAGATAACATAATTAAAGGCTGATGAAAGGCTGAGAGTCCTGTGTAAGGATGAGGGGCAAGGCATGGGGGAGATAATGGAGTTATGATATTATAGCAGCAGATTTAGTAGTCCACATGGATTCCAAGAGATACAAACCCACTCTTTTTATTCCAGTTTCCCAAGGTACAAAACAAAATGTAGCTTGTTAGTGTGATGCTTTTTACATTTCATGTGAATAGGTATCCAAGCTATAAGGCCCTAAATTGTCACTTCAAATAGGATCAAATTAAGCAGCTATAGTCCGGGAGTAGAATGGCATAAAAGAAGAAAGATTTCCAGGTTGCCTAGTAACCGCTCCCTTTTCTGTGTATTATATGAATGGAGTCTAGATACTTTTGGAATTTCTTCTTGTAATACGGGGGAGATTTGCCATTTCACAGTGCAACAAATTAAGCTACTTTATGTAGTATAAGGACCACAAGACTATGCCATAGGACTGACAGAGTAAACTTTGTTGCCAGCAATGAGTAGTACAGACCAAGACTGAATGGCTCAGACTCTGTGTGCCACTAATACTCTTTCACTACAATGTTGCCAGTTCTGGTTTACTCCAGGGCAGTAGCTACTGAAAGTCTAATAGCCAGTGGTGAGCTGGAGCCGGTTCGCACCGGTTCGCTAGAACCGGTTGTTAAATTTAGAAGCCCTTTTAGCCCTCGCGGAACAACCGGTTCTAAAAGGGCTTCTAAATTTAACCGGCCAAAAGTGGCGCCTTAGGCGCCGACTCCATGGGTGCTCCAGCCCTGGAGCACCCAAGGGGGGAATTTGGTGGGTGCAGAGCACCCACCGGCAGCTCCCCGCCCCACCCCTGGCCCTAGCTCACCTCCGCCTCTGCCTCCTCCCCTGAATGCGCCGCCCCGCTCTGCTTCTCCGTCCCCCCCAGGCTTCCTGCGAATCAGCTGTTTGCGCGGGAAACTGGGGCAGGCTGAGAAGCAGGCGGTGTCTTCCCGCTCAGGTCCAGGGAGGCGGAGGTGAGCTGGGGCGAGGCCGCAAGAAGGGCTGCCCGCGACGCAGCAGTTAACCCGGGGGTGGGGGGAGGCGCGCAGGGGAACTGCTCCCCACCCCAGCTCACCTCCGCCACTCTCAGCCTGAGTGGGAAGCCGCCGCCTGCTTCTCAGCCCTCCCCAGCTTCCCGCCGAACAGCTGATTCGCGGGAAGCCAGGGGAGGGGTTGGAGAAGCAGAGCGGGGCGGTGCGTTCAGCGGAGGAGGTGGAGCGGAGGTGAGGTGATCTGGGGCCAGGTGCGGAGTTGCCGGTGGGTGCTCTGCACCCACCAAATTTTCCCCATGGGTGCTCCAGCCCCAGAGCACCCAGGGAGTCGGCGCCTAAGGCTTCACTTTTGATGTGATCAGTGGGGGAGCGGCCACTCCCCCCGCTCCTCCCCAGCTATGCTCCCCCGCCCCTAGGAGCCAGAGGGACCTGCTGGATGCTTCCTGGGAGCTGCCCCAGGTAAGCACCGCTGGGACTCCCCATCTCACCCCCTGGCAGGTGCCTCTGGCTCTTAGGGGTGGGGTGGGCACCCACTACGGTGGCCCACAAGACCCTCCTGCCCGGTTCTGGGGGCAGTCAGGGGACAGGGGAGAGGGGTGGATGAGGCAGGGGTCCTGGGGGGGGTGTCAAGCAACGTGGGGGGGTTGGATGGGGCAGGAGTCCTAGGGGGCGGGGGTGGGCAATGACCTTAAAATGACCTAGTGGGGAGAGGAGGGAACGCGTTGTTAAGATTCTGGCAGCTCATCACTGCTAATAGCTGTTCACTGCCAGGAGTGAGATGGGTTGGTGGTATCACCAATGACTTCAATTCCAAGGGGAGGTCACAGGCTGAATGGTCTGGTGAACTAAACTACTCTTTCCTGCCTAAAGGTGGTCTTTCTAGAGTAGGTTTAAGGCTCTTTGGCAAGGCAACTTTGACAAAGTTTACATTGTCACCGTTCTCATCTATGGATAGAGAACTTCAGCCTTACATAAGCACTAAATTTTTTGAATTCGTTTTCCTAATGTTCAGATGAACAGGCAGCTTCTTGAATGATTTAAAAACATCCACCTACAAGGTTGCCAAAGCCATTTCTCCATTTACAGTCCTGCTGATAAATTCTTCAAGCTCACCCCATTGCTCGGTTTCAAGTGTTTTCCTACGACAGAGGTGTGAAATTCTCTGTAACTTTAAATCATCACAATTTGTGTTTAGCCAGCATTCGATCAATTTTTCAGAACTGGTAACGCTGAAATAAAGGCAGATTCTCAAGTTTCTTCCTTAATTTGAACTGGAAGGTGGTCATTATAGTTTAATTATAAATTGGCTCCTGTAACGTGCACCCATGTTCTAATGGTCCTTACGGGGCTTTGATTTTGCACTGTTGCCTGGATACAGGTCCATCTCCAGTTCTGACCCCGTCTCTCCTCTGGCTCACCCAGGCCTTATCTCTGCTCTTCTAGGGCTGCTGCAGTGATGGTGCATAGTTATTAGCTGTGCCTTGATGTTGGGGCCCCCTGCACTGTCTATATTCCCTTGGGGGCCTTCAGACCTGTGCTACATGGCTATGACTAATAAGGCCTCGGATGTACAGAGCCGGTAACAGGAAAAGCTGCTTGTTCAGAGTCGTAATCAAGATTTTATTTCAAGACAATCTTCTAGAAGACAGGCCATTCCCTTCCTGACTACAGTTCTCCATTTAGTTTGCTCACATTCAACATTAGCGTATTTAAATGAACACTGAGTCTGCCTCTACATGGCATGTAGACCTGCAGCGTTCATTTTGTGTTTTACATAACGGTGGTGTGCTTTTACACACCATTATAACAACAGACACAATAACCATTATCATTCTGCAAGTCTAATTTGCAGAGCCTCGGACGACTGAAATAAAAGGAGTCAACTGGGCTTCTATGGTGTTTAGAGCTCTTGGATAGCTATATATTAGGTCTCCCCTTTCATTCACCATTGGGAATAATGCAATTTTGGAGACATTCATTTAAGATCCTTCTGTAGAGAGAACATTAAACTCTACTTACATGCTAAACTGATATTTGCCTTCTCAGCTTGAGTTGGTGGCAGAGAACTTCAGCACTATGATAGAGATTGTGAGTTTCTCTTTTTTTATGCAGTATTGAAAGAGAGCCCCTGAAGGAGTTGCACCTGCTTTTTTAATTCAGTACAGATTTCCGCCACCCCCCTTCATCTTGACATTCATTTAATGTATTTTCTTGCTGTTTTATTTGTTTAAACTAAGCTGCTGCAGGTTGCCACTCCAAAAAATGAAACAGAGCCACCCCTTTGGAAAATCTGTACAAATCTGTTAAATGCAATTTGAATGTTTCCCCATCTGTGTTACACCGGAGGTGAATTTTATACCCAAGAAATTACTGACGGCTCATTTGAAATTTTGGGTTAGCTTTGTTGAGTCTGATGGGTGAGTGAGTCCTGCAAAACGGGATTCACAAGCATTTGTTTGAACAGCTGTGAACTTCCGCCATGTTTGTGCGCCTTTTTATTCACTAATAGAGAATGTTCACATAAGACAGATTTTGTTTACACAATTGTTTGGGGGAAAGGTCATTCTCTGAACAAATACCATACCAGCAGTTTTGTGCAGATGAAAGTATTCATATTCTAAAAAGAATGTTTGTTATTCAATATACTCCTGTTTGGAAAAAAAAACCAACTTCAACCAGGAACAACTTTTTCTGACTTATGCAACCAATTAGACTGCTCAGATAATAAATAGTGCATACAGACAGAGCAAAGAGTTCACAAATAATCCATGTGCTGAAGTTTCTTCACGTACACTGTTCAAACAGTTAGGAAAAACAAGAAGTGAATAAAAATATCAAATTCTTTGTCAGATAATTCACAAATAGAAATAAAAAAGCTAACTGCTTCAGATAAATTCATAACAAACAAGAAGATTAGCTCCAACAGATTGGAATTTTACCTCTTGTGAAAGTTACTGAGGCAATAAAAGTGGGAGTTTGGAGGCAGCATTTATTCCTTGTAATTCTCACAAGTATGTTAGTAAGAGTGTCTAATTCTCAGTCTCTGTCTGCTTAAAGATTGTGCAGGAAAATACATCTACAGTTCCCAGGCTAGATTCACTACAGGGATTGTATTGCTATTTAATACAATAATAAGCTTATAGACAAGAGAAAGAGAGGGTGAGATACTCATTCCCACTCCGACTCCTGTACACCATGTAAAAGGGCAGATACCCTAACAGCATTGTTTCAGGCTGTGGAAGAATATCCTGGCACAGTCACTGAGGAGGACAGTCGTGGCTCCTTTCTGATGATTCTTCTAGGGGACATGTCAGGAAGGGGGATGGGCTGCAGCATGCAGCACAACAGAGATTCCAGCCAACACTGTGGCCCATATGGCAGGTCCGGAGAGACTGCAGTAACTAAAGCTGCCTAAGACCCCCTAGCCACTGGGATGAAAGTTCTGTGCTATGCCAAATCTCACACAAAGAGCTCACCTACCTATAAGGCACCTTGAAAACACAAAGTCCCTGCTGCAAAGAGCATATAATCTAAAAACCCAAGGCCAAGTTCTCTGCTACTACAACTCCATTGCCTTTTTGACTTTCTATTGACAATACACAAACACAAAGGCATTTATACTTAAATATAAATGATATATCTCTCTTACCCTTCAGCAAAGAGTATAACCTCAAATTATCCTGACGTGAAGGAAAGGCAGAGAGAATAGTAAGCCAATATGGCTCCATCAGGAGCTCTTTCTTGACCAGAAAATGAGAAAAAGAATGCTACAAAAAGTAGAAACATGTACGAATTGCTAAGGAGGAGTGCCAAAAAAAAAAAAATAGCACAAGAATGTAGGAACAAAAATCAGAAAGGCTAAGGCACAAAATGAGTTACACCTAGCAAGGGTCATAAAATGCAATACAAAAAGGTTCTTTAAATACATAAGGAACAGGAGAAAGAGGAAGGAAAGTGTAGGTCCTCTACTTAGCAGGGAAAGAGAGCGAATAATTGATGACATGAAGAAGGCTGAAGACTTTAATGCCTATTCTGCTTCAGTTTTCACTAAAAAGATTAATGGTGACCAAATACTTAACTAATATTTACATGGAATGCAAACAAAAGTAGGGAAAGAACTGGTTAAATAATATTTAGATAAGTTAGATGTATTCAAGTCAGCAGGGTCTGATGAAATTCGTCTTTGGGTACTTAAGGAACTAGCTGAAGCAAGCTCTGAACTACTAGCCATTATCTTCAAGAACTCATGGAGGATGGGTGAGGTTCCACAGGACTGGAGAAAGGCAAACATAGTACCTATCTTTAATAAGAGGGCCCACGGAATTATAGGCCAGTCAGCCTAACTTCAATACCTGGAAATATACTGGAACAAGTTATTAAACTATCAATTTATAATGTAGAGAGAGATAAAAAATAGCCAGCATGGATTTCTCAAGAACAAATCATACCAAACCAATCTAATTTCCTTCTTTGACAGGGTTACTAGCCTAATGTATAGGGGGAAAGCGTAGTTGCAATATATCTTGATTTTAGTAAGGCTTTTGGCACAGTTCCACATGACGTTCTCATAAGGCAAACTAGAGAAATGTGGTCTAGATGAAATTACTGTAAGGTGGGTACACAACTGATTGAAAGATCACACTCAAAGCATAGTTATCAATGGTTCACTGGCAAACTGTAAGGCTATATAGTAAGGTCCCACTGGGGTCACTCCTGGGTCTAGTACTGTTCAATATTTTCATTAATAATTTGGATAATGGAATGTATACTATGCTTATAAAATTTGCAGTTGATACCCAAGCTGAAGGGGGTTGCAAGAACTTTGGAGGACAGGATTAGAATTCAAAATGACCTTGACAAATTGGACAATTGGTTTGAATTCAACAAGATGAAATTCAGTACAGATGAGCACAAAGTGCTTCACTTAGGCAAGAAAACTCAAACACAAAAAAGGCTAATATCATTTTTTGCGGTCCCTTCAAGCCCAATATTTCTGTGACTCTAAAGTGAGGTAGTTTGTGGTCTAGAGGACTGAATAAAGAGCTGAGATGCAAGATGCCCATCCTGTCTAAACTGATGATTCACTGCATGGCATTGAACAAGTCATCTAACATTTTTATGGCTCAGCTGTAAAATGGATATAACACTTATGTGCTAACTTGCCTCAGGAGGGTCTGTGTTGTGAGGATTAACTAATGTGTAGATAGTAATGCAACGTAAGGCTAAAGTCTTATTGTCACCAAACAACATTCAGCAAGATATCTTTATTATTGCTGTATTACTTTATATTTTAGATTATCTGGAACGGTTTCTGGTGCAGTTTTTAACTGTTCAGTCATCTTGCTTAAAGATCTGCTGACATGCAGCTGTTGACTTAGTTCACTTCAATTGTTTTAAAAATTTACCATATTCATAAGAAAAATGGTCATTTACAACTAATAAAATAATTGTATTTACATATATATATATATAACATATTCTGTATGGTATGAAATGCCAATAAGCATACTTGCAATATATGTTGATATGTCAGTCATTTCACATGAATATGTGTATCACTTTTTAAGTGTTTCTTGACTTATCCATAGTTAAATTTTACCCACATGGCTTTCTTATTATTAGTCCTTTTAGAAATGGATATTTATCATGTCTACTGTTGTACAACCTCTAAGCAAACTCAGCATATCTAGTGAAGTAAATTATATAACTGCTCTTGAAGTGAGCCTGATACCCAGGGGACTAGTAAAATACTGCATGGAACAGTGTGAGTTTCATAAGTAACAATTAAAAATATCCAAAGTAATGGTTTCTTTTAACTGGGATTGCTTTGAAGTTCCCAAAAAGATTTAATAAGAAGCAGAAGTATAACTTTGTCTGATCCCCAGAGCATCTTGGGATTTGAAGTAGGCTTTTTCTTCAATCCAAGTCTATTTTTTAAAAAAATTTTTAGCTCATAGGACAAATTTAAAGCAGCAGCTCTCATCAGATGACCATACTTTCAAACTTTGCCAGCTACTGCATATTACTTACTGTACTTTTTTAAAAAAAATAGCAAGGACCACGTACCCAATACAAAATTAGAAAAAACAATAAAAAAGCATTTTCTTGGGTAAATGGCATTCAAAATTAAGATATTAGCTTTTCTGATGAGAGTTGCCACCAACTTGGAAACCGAATTTAACAACAACACTGCACTAAAGCTAAGGGAATAAAAGGTACAATAACAGCTAATTGGTATTGCTCAAACAAGATGATGGCATGTTAGGAGATGTATTGAGTAAGCCCAATTCATGTTCTATTCATAGGCCTTCAGTGATACTGCATGAAGCTATAATATTCAGTTCATCTCCTAAAAACAAACATATTTTGGGGCCAAATTTTGGTTCCTTCAAGTCAAAGTCAAATCAACCATTAACTTCAATGGAACCAACATTTGGTTCTTATACACATTTGAACACTCTAAATCTAAACATAACTTTTATTGTTCTAACAATGATACAGGTGAGTGACTGTATCATTGGAATCCCTTGTGGGAGCTCTCAAGGGCTAACGCTAACAATCTGAGTTAAATGATGAAGATCAAAGGACCTTAGCCCTCTCCTCAGAGAGTTTAATAGAAAGAAATTTGAACTGAAGAATTTAGGTCTAAGAGAATAGTGAAAATAGGGCGAAGAAAACTCTTAATAGTAGATAATACAGAGGAAGCAACGATGTTGAAGAGGAGTTACTACTGCAATACAAAGCCATTTGTGAAATCCTGGTTCACTGAAGTCAATGGCAAACTTCCCATTGACTTCAATGTGGCCAGATTTTTCACTGCATGAGTCCAAAGGAAGGATGGGCTGCCTCTCATAAAGATCACAATAAAACGGCAGTAGATTGGGCTGGGAGAAACAAAGAGAAGAGAGAAAAAGATTTGCAGTGGGGTTTTATGACAACAAGCATTGCTAGAATTAGCTTTAAAAGTGAAAAAATAGAGTTGCTACTGTAATTCGGTTAAAATAAGCTTTGTGGGGTTACTAATAGGGATTGCTCAGTGGGGGGGAGGGATAGTTCAGTGGTTTGAGCATTGGCCTGCTAAACCCAGGGTTGTGAGTTCAATCCTTGAGGGGGCCATTTAGGGATCTGGGGCAAAAATTGGAGATTGGGCCTACTTTGAGCAGGGGGTTGGACTAGATGACCTCCTGAGGTCCCTTCCAACCCTGATAGTCTATGATTCTATGACAATACAATAAGCAAAACACTTGCAGAAACAGAGTGTCTTTTTTTAATCTTAGTACTTCATAACCACTCTGAAGTGGTTGTCAATGTCTCTTCTGTACTGTAAGCAGACTGTAAACCATTTGTAGCAAATGTATATGTTATTGTATGCCATCTGGAGCATGCTAATGTCTGACTGACTCTTTATAACTCCATACACAACTAACCAATGCACTATAAAGACTCAGTGGGACATAAGCACATGACAGCTGGTATCCATTAATGTACATAATCCCTAAAATAATGTAAAATCCACTTACAGCACAGAAAAGACATCAACCACTATTATGAGGGAGTTTGCTTCATTAAAATCACTGAACATTTCTTTACAAATGGTTTAGATATGTCCAGAACATTTTTATTACTAAATGGACATCCGCTAATATAAAGTAAATGTACATATGATGGTTGTCAAACTACTTAGGAAGCCACTTACTATAAATTAAATGCAGGTATTAGCCTGCCTCAACTATTTAATAAACATTTCTAATGAAACTCTCAATCCTTGTAATAAAGGATTTTCTAGGGAGTGATCAGAAACATGAGATCTTCATGGCACATAGAATGCTAGCAACATATATTGGTTCAATAAATAATCTGAAATGAACTGCATGCTGATATTAGCATGGAAGGACTTAATATACCTTTTTTTTTTTATACACAGCTCTTTCAGTAAAGGACTGTACTTGCCTGCCATGGCTACAGTGTCAACCATTCTTAAAAAAATCACTAAAAAAGTATAGGGCTAATTCTGAAACCTAGCGTAGGGTGCTCGCATATTCACCAGTGGCTAGATTGTGGTCTTAGGCCCTTGCATAAGGGGCATTGAGACACCCTATGTGTAGCACCAGGAGTCACAATTACTCCCCTTCTGCTCCAGGGAGGAAGTAATTTACTCTAGCCATTGAAAGGATGCAATTTAGCTCTGCCATTCACCCAGACATCTTCACTAGACTTTTTTCCCCTTGTGTGTATTATTCCCCCGTAATGATATGTTCCGGTATTTTGTTTCCCCATTTTAATTCCATCAGTGTATTGTGCTGATGTTTCTATCCACTTGGTTCTGTTTTAGGGTTTTCTAATAGTGTCCATCCTTATTGTATCTAAGAGCTAGCTCTTTGTTCCCTTTTCTGCTCTATAATATACAGAAAAATAACTGGATATATTCTTCATTGGCTGTTCATAATCCTAAACCTTCTATAAGTCAGAGGAAATGATCCATTTGTTTAAATCTATTGAAACCTGTATCACTTCTATATTATTCACTGATAAATTTGGTGGCATTATTGTTACTAATTATTTACCTTATACTAGCATGTAAAGACCCCAAAAAGTGACCGGGTGTGGCTTTGCAAGGCACTGTACAAACACATAGTGAAAGAGAAACGTTGCCTTGAAGACCCAACAATCTAAACAAACCAGAAAGACAAGGGGTGGGAGGAGAAACAAAGGCATAAGCAAAGGGAGATGAAAGTGACTTGCCCAAGTCACACAGCACATCACTGGCAGAGGCCAGGAACAGAGCCAATGTTTCCTGAGTCCCAGTCCAGTGCCTAATGCACTGAACACACTAGCTTTTAATATAACACCTGTACACTCACACACTTTGCTAACTGTACTTTCATCTGAACCATTTATTCACACAGTGACATGGCTCACACCTTTGTCAAGATCAAATAACTACAATAAAATTGAATGACAGAAATACAAAATGACTCCACTGCTAATTCTCATGAGACTCTTCCTCATTTATAACCCACATCACCTTTAGTCATTACAATCTGCCCTCGCTCACCTAACCAGTATTTTATTAATTCAATGACAATGCTTTCTGCACCATGCTTATTACTCTTCTCCGTTCCTCTACTCTTCAACTTTGTTATATGTTCTTTCAAAATCTAAGCAGATTACAGCCACGGCATCACTCAAATTTGCTATAATTATTTGTAATTTTTATCTATACAACACCATAAGTGAGCTAGTTTTGCGGGCAATGTAATACTGTAGTATTGCCCTAAAGAGGTTACAATGTAAGTACCTACATGGCCAGAAAAGAGAAGGTAACATAAAGAGAGATTAGGTGGAGAAAGGTCACAGCAATAAGATCACACAGTTGCTTTGTTTCAGAGTAACAGCCGTGTTAGTCTGTATTCGCAAAAAGAAAAGGAGTACTTGTGGCACCTTAGAGACTAATTTATTTGAGCATAAGCTTTCGTCAGCTACAGCTCACTTCATCGGATGCATACTGTGGAAAGTACAGAAGTTCTTTTTATACACACAAACCATGAAAAAATGAGTGTTTACCACTACAAAAGGTTTTCTCTCCTCCCACCCCACTCTCCTGCTGGTAATAGCTTATCTAAAGTGATCACTCTCCTTACAATGTGTATGATAATCAAGTTGGGCCATTTCCAGCACAAATCCAGGTTTTCTCCCCACCCCCTCCACAAACCCACTCTCCTGTTGGTAATAGCTTATCTAAAGTGATCACTCTCCTTACAATGTGTATGATAATCAAGGTGGGCCATTTCCAGCACAAATCCAGGGTTTAACAAGAACGTCGGGGGGGGGGGGTAGGAAAAAACAAGGGGAAATAGGTTACCTTGCATAATGACTTAGCCACTCCCAGTCTCTATTCAAGCCTAAGTTAATTGTATCCAATTTGCAAATGAATTCCAGTTCAACAGTCTCTCGCTGGAGTCTGGTTTTGAATATCGCAACTTTCATGTCTGTAATCGTGTGACCAGAGAGATTGAAGTGTTCTCCGACTGGTTTATGAATGTTATAATTCTTGACATCTGATTTGTGTCCATTTATTCTTTTACGTAGAGACTGTCCAGTTTGACCAATGTACATGGCAGAGGGGCATTGCTGGCACATGATGGCATATATCACATTGGTGGATGTGCAGGTGAACGAGCCTCTGATAGTGTGGCTGATGTTATTAGGCCCTGTGATGGTGTCCCCTGAATAGATATGTGGACACAGTTGGCAACGGGCTTTGTTTACAGACAAGAAAGTTGCGATATTACAACAGAAAAACTTCAAAACCAGACTCCAGTGAGAGACAATTGAATTGGAATTCATTTGCAAATTGGATACAATTAACTTAGGCTTGAATAGAGACTGGGAATGGCTAAGTCATTATGCAAGGTAACCTATTTCCCTTGTTTTTTACTACCCCCCCCCCCCCAGACGTTCTTGTTAAACCCTGGATTTGTGCTGGAAATGGCCCACCTTGATTATCATACACATTGTAAGGAGAGTGATCACTTTAGATAAGCTATTACCAGCAGGAGAGTGGGGTGGGGGGAGAGAAAACCTTTTGTAGTAGTAAACACCCATTTTTTCATGGTTTGTATGTATAAAAAGATCTTATGTACTTTCCACAGTATGCATCCGATGAAGTGAGCTGTAGCTCACGAAAGCTTATGCTCAAATAAATTGGTTAGTCTCTAAGGTGCCACAAGCACTCCTTTACAGTTGCTTTGGTTATCCATACACACATCTTGAGGGATATGCAGATTAGTAGTTGTTGCTGTTTTCAAATCTTTAAAAATAACAAGAAAAGACCAAAGTTCTTAGTGTTAAAAAGTATCAAAGACTTCCTGGGCTCTCTTAATTCCACCTATTTGGGGGGGTTATTCCCTCAAAACAGTAGGGAATCATGCGTTTAAATTAACCCTTGGGCTCAAGTTTTTTGCTCAGCACCTTGTAGGATTGAGACTTTGGTGAGCAGGATTTGGGCATAACTAGATTCAGAATTGCTACGTGTAGCCAGCTCTGGAGTGGAGAGTGGATGTGCACATAGCCTTTAGGGTTCATGTTTTCAAGCTTTAATCTACAGCCATGAGGTCTAGGAATTTATTTAAAAAAAGAATGCTAAGATTCTCATGCAAACATTGGACTTCAGAATTTGGAATTTTCAGGAAATATCAAATATTGCAAGAGTCAGCTATGCTGAATCACATTGGCTTCAGTGCAGTTACTCCTAAATTATGCTCATGTAAATTAGGTTAATCAAGACTTCTGTGTCTTTTTTACCACACATAGCAAATACCACAGCACCGGAAGCAGCATAAAAGTTTTCCGTCAGTATGGGCTATTTTTTCCCATACATCATTAGCCATGTGATGTAGGAATTACTCCACAAAGTCAGTACACACATTTTCCTTGAGATGAAGGAAAGAAGAAAGAAAAGTATATTTTCTTTTGTTTATTTGAATGTGAGGCACATTTTGGCATAGATATCATTTTCCATCTAGTGCACCATCTCAAGTACTGACATCAAAGTCATATCTGCCTAACACAAGGGAGAAGAAATACTATTTTATGTTTGAGAGGTCTGTTCTAACCACACTGGGTAACAATTTCACTTTTATAGCATCTCATTGATAATAGCAAACTATAGTGGCTTATGCACAAGCAAGTAATAAATTAAATATGAACCATTCTGGAAAAGTCCTACAGAACTCAATACAAAATATCAAACTTTCCATTTTTAAACCATCCCATAGAAGTAAATAGAGAATTGTATCCTAAATATAGCTCAATGGAATAGATATTATTCTTTATTAAGTTTATGTGTGCAATCTTAGGCCCATTGAAGTCAATAGCAAAACTTCCAGAGACATTTGTTGAACCAGGATTTCACCCTATAAAGTTTTAGAGTAATTTCTATTGATCTCCATTAGTTTCTATAGGTTTTTTTATATATTTTATGGAATCTTCTTCGTTTCCTCCCTATTTCTACAGAATTTTTCTGTATGGGAAACTAGAGAAGAAATATACTTTAGTGTCTATTCTGCTGCTGTTCAAATGTTCTGCCATAACTAAATCAGTGCGTATAGTGTCCTATTTTCATACTACAGATAGCCCAGAAAATGGATCATAAACTGAGGGTCTAGATTCTACTCTTAGTTAAGTGGTTGTGAATGAATATCTCCAAGAATACTGCCTCATAGATAATAAGGGGGATGCAAAACTTCACTTCAGAGTGGGAGCAGGGTTAGTCCCTTGATGGGAGTTGACGAAGCTCTGTACCCTTGCAGCATCTGCCCATCGCACAGGTAATAAGTTCTCTAGGGAATATTTTTATACATCAAATAATATCCTCCTAATCAGCAGCTTAATATTGACCCACAGGACATGAGTTTAACAGTGGGACACACCAGTCTTGGAAAGAAGCATGTGTAACTATAGAGCTGTTCAAATCCTGCAAAATACAGTTTGTGGAGATCAGATGAAATTCCAAACTGCAAGGAGGTTCAAGCATGCATGGTCTCCCTGATTGTTTCATGAACAGTGAACACTTGTGCAAATGGGGTTCTGTCTGCATAAAAATTTAGGCTGTGCCAGTTCTGCATATGAAATTGGGCATGGGTATTCGTGTGCAAAATACCCACCATTCATTTTTCCTAAAAGCTTGTCTACATGGTGCTCTATTTCATAGTAAAGGGGTGTAACTCTTAGGCTGCATGTCATACACTAACAGGCCCACATGGACCCTGTTGTGCACTAGGGAACTTTTAGCGTATGCCAGGAGGGTCCACACAGGACAGTTAGTGCACGCCACACTAAGGTGTTCTGAAATGTACACTCCTCTTGTGCAGACTAATAGACAGAGTAGACAAACCCTAAGTAAGTCCAATGGTGAGCAAAAACAATGCCAGGAGACTAAGGCACCCAATTCTATAGCAGAAATACTTAAGGTAATCACCCCAAAAGCTGATATTTATTTCCTTAAGGAAATACTTGCAAGTAACAAGTAAACTGGTTCATGAAGAACAAGTGGGGTTAAATTCATTGACAAATTTATTCATGCTATATAATTCAACCAGCTCTACTGCAGAGTGACTAACTCAATTACTAAACTTAATCGGAGTGGTTACAAGTTACAGTTTGCAACAATTAACATTTTATCTCAGTGCAGACAGTTGTTTTAAAAGCTCCCATTTGATATTAGTAAGTGTGTTGATTTAATAGGAGGCTCTTTAACCCAGAAGCATGTCAGGTATTCTGTCAAGTGGTAGTAACTACAGCAACTATTTTGTTTTGTTTTTTCTTTGTCTTTGTGTGTGTGTGTGTATTATTATTGAACAGCAAGAACAGATAGCACATTAGCCAGAGAGTCACGAATTCTGCTCTCAGGTAAGGCTGTGGAAACTCTCTCAATACACTGAGTTAGCACGGGTATAAGTAAAAGCCAAATCTGATCCAGAGAACAGATTCACCCTCCTTTATTCCCATTTGTATTATTTCCATAGGTGTGTTTAATGGTTACTTCTGGGCGTGTAGTGTTTAGCCATTTTACCTAACCCTCTTATATTTTCAAGTGTTAGCACAATCTCTGGGTACAAAAAGGAGCTGTCTCTCATACAATATATTTATATGTAGATTGAGGGATCATGAACTGCATAAAAGCTCAAAATTGTGTTTCCTTGACAAAAAGGATTCTTTTGTCTGTATCTTGTCCATTTTTTCTGAGAAAAAACACAAATACATTTTTGTCTGAAGCAAAAAAGAACAGAAAAAACAAATACGATATTTTCAGAGAAGTTTGCTGGTGCAAGAAGCAGTTGTCCATTTGCAATAAGAGAGAAACAAAGAGAGACGGAGATCAATTTCTTATGTACCATTCTTTGATTTGCTGCTGTTTGAGTTGAGCCAAACCAAAGCTGCACAGACATATTTTCTATTCATTTGATAAGTCTGTCTCCAGGTAAAATAGCCTGTCTTCTCATTTTATGGTTTTATTTTGTTTCCATGCACAAACGAAAGCTCATCTGTATCTCTACCCCATTTTAGGTGTACGCTCCCTTAATTCATCAGGAGTGTGTGCACAAGAGTCAGCTGGTTTCTACGTGAACTACACAAACAATATGCGAGTATGTTCACACATATAGAGCTTCTAAAACAGATATTTGCTTTTGTACTGTTAAAAAAAAAAATCAGGTCATTAGCTTCTATAAATTTTCCTATAAACTCAATAGCAGAGGAATGCCCAAAGCAGCAGGTTTTTAATAACTGGCCTCCTTTTCCGGCACGGCAGTTCCCTTCAAGTGTTATGCACCATCCCTGGGTGGGTTGTTAGTAGAAAGGATTGACTCGGGAACCTATGGCTCTTAAAGCCTAAGCCTCTGCTGCCTGAGCTGAAAGACCCAGCTGTCTTAGCTACTGCTATTGCAAGCTCAGCAACCTCTATATAAAGCCCAGTAGTCTTTGTGAAAGGTCTTTGGCATAAAAAAAGGCATTTTGAGATGAGAGAAGAGCATTGTTAAGTTTGAAAGCCTGTCATGCACGCAGCAATAGTTGGAAGCACAACATTGCAAATGCTGACTAGAATGTACATATACTAATGGATTTCTCTTCAGCTTGTCACAGGGCAGAGGAAATTCATTTATTCTGACTTTTCAGCTTGATATCTGAAAGCCAGCTGGTCATCCTGCAGGGTTAGAGTAAGCACTGTTGGTGAATTGTACAAAGCTGAACCCCTGTAATACAAGCCCAAAACTAAGTACCCAGAAGTGTTTTTTATCTATATTTCTGAAGGTGTCATCTAATTCTCACCCTTGACACTGCAGAGTTCTTGCTTTTCTGGATATTTCACTCCATTAAGTGTTTTGTCATCTGGAGCTTGTTTGCTTAATTTTCAGTTTCTGTGCAAACACCACTCTTTGTGATGAACTAGTGCCATCGGCTCCTGATCTTGGAAGCACTTACATGTCTGCTCAACTTTCAGCCAGAGGCAGATTACAGTTTTGTGGGGCCCTGGGCCAGAAGAAGTGGCGGCCCCTCGCTACCCCTTCTGCCTGCAGTTCCCCCGCCTCCTGCCAGGGTGCGGGGTTGGGGCATGAAGGCTTCCCCCGCTCTCTGGCAGGAGTGCCATCCGAACAGAGCAGGGCAAGCCCCATGTGCCAACCCTGCTCCCAGGCAGGAACACCAGGTAGGCGGAGATAGCAGGGGTGCCCATTTTTCTGCCCCCCCCCCCCCCTGCAATCGGCCAGGGCCCCTGGGCATGGGCCCTGTTGGTCCAGTGGCTAATCTGCCACTGCTTTCAGTGCCCCAGTACTCCCACTGAAGAGATCACTATAAAGACTTCAGACTGAACCTCATTGAAATAAACCAAAGAGAAAACACACCCAGCCTCTTCCTTCAAAATAAACACACAGAAGAATCCTTAGCCTTAGAAACTAATGGAAATTTCAGTGAACAAATTTGAGAGCACATGAGAGAGAGAAAAAAAATGTCCAGAAAACAAGTGGTAATTATTGGAGATGGGGGCATGGGGTGTGTGTGGAAGTGGGAGAGTGAAAATGGAAGAAGAAAACCACTATTTTGTTTTCAATTTTTCCTTATCTGAAAATGGCATCAAAATCTGAAAAAACTGGACAGCTTTCACGTTGGTAAATATATTTTTGAAAATTTTGTCAAATTTGCCTGGTATAAATTTTGAAATTTCATTGACAATCAAAATGTTTTTTCAGTTCAGTCACTGACATTTTAATGAAACTCAGATTCCTATATGAAAAAAGAAGTGTATATCTGAGAGCTGATGCGAAATGAGATTCGTAGCTGGAGTCCATTTCTCAGTGGATAGCTGGCCAATTATGAGGCTTGATCCAAAATCCACGGAATTCAATATGAGTACCTCCATCAACTTCAGCAGACTTTTAGCCGGCCATATTTGCTAGCATGAGTAGTAACTGGAAGCCCCGGTCACATTCTCAAGAAGAGGGCAAGAATTGAATGTGGGCTGGAGACTGACCTAATCAGTTTGCCACAGCTGATCCCTCCAAGTTGAAGCACATTGTCATACCAATGTGACATTGCAGATAATCTGTCATTTAATGGTATTTTGCAATGTCATCTTAGCGCTAAATTCACTTTAAAAAGTTGTAAAAAGTAGAGAATGGATTAAATTAAAAACAAAAAGAATAGTTTCTTTTTTCAGATTAGTAAAACTACATTTTATAAAATAACTTACTGTATTCTGATTAGTGGACAGGAGGAACAACACACCTATAAAGGAAACTGCATATATTCATGTGCCCTAAGGAAAGGACAAAGCACAGGTCTCCACACAGACAAGATCTGACTATCTTTTCCCTGGCAAAATAAGCAACAAGACTTAAGTGTTACCTAGACACTATTTCACTAGACTTCAAGAAAAATTGCCTGCCAATGGGGAAAAAAAAACATCTGTTTACTCACAGGAAAACCACAGCTAAAGACCTTTCTCTTACTGTAAGCTGGGCACTCTTAAATAACATGAGATTTTAAGGAAGCCTCATTTTTATCCAAAGCTAAATCCATAACGGCAGAGAGGATTCAGTCAATTCTGAACAAACTCCCTCCCCACTCCCAAACAAACACAGAAAAGTCAAGTGTTGCGCTCTTAGGCAGCAGGTAAACAGAAATCACAGTCAGGTGAGGCACAGCTGAATACAGTAAAAAAGCCACCTCACCCCCTCCCAACCACCTTGTCCATAATCCCAGTCACAAACCTGAAGACTTTGTGTCGGGTCCACAAACATTTCAGAACCAGTTTAAATAATTTCAGCATTCTTTTCTTTCCCCAGCAGGGAGGGGCGTTCTCATTTCAGATACACTTGTGGGATTTTTATTGATTGAACTTTACTATCACAAATGTCCAGTTCTGTTAGCGTCTGTGGTGAATATGAGTAGAACTTTTCTCATACCTAAGGGAAATAACAAGTCACCCATTTGATACAGGTTTTGCACTTAACCCTGTCAACTGTATATTCTTCCTTCACAATTCTAAACTACTTACATTCACACTAGCTGTTAACCGTCCTCAAAATATGCGACCTTTCCTTCCTCAAATGTGCGATAGATGATAGAAAAGGAGTACTTGTGGCACCTTAGAGACTAACGAGTTTATTTGAGCATGAGCTTTCGTGAGCTACAGCTCACTTCATCGGATGCATACGATATGCTATGCATCCGATGAAGTGAGCTGTAGCTCACGAAAGCTCATGCTCAAATAAACTGGTTAGTCTCTAAGGTGCCACAAGTACTCTTTTTCTTTTTATGAATACAGACTAACACGGCTGTTACTCTGAAACCTGATAGATGATAGGGTACTGTTGTCTTTAAATATCCTTTCTTCAGAGCAAAAAACAGTGTTTCTTAATATTCTTTATTCAATCAATAAGGCTTGAAGATTTATCATATAAAATTACAACTTGCTTCCGCAATTATAAAAATAAACAATGTTATTACAAGGAATTTATTACTGGTTAGTTTGGCAAAAATTGGAAAGCCCAATATGCTTGAGATGTATGAAGAGAATAGGCAAAATCCCGCACTGGTATAACTGTACTGAGGCCAATGGAATTACATCACAGATATTTTATAGACAAAGAGTAAGATTCTCCTAGAGGAGCAACACAAAACTTGCAGCCTGGGTGTATGTGTGTAAGTGGGTGTCTTTAATCCTGGGCGGCTCCACAGTCTGCTGTAGCCCCCACGGTAATTTAGGAGCCCTTGGGCCCCCTCTCTGTTCTAGTAGCCTCCCTGGGCTGCCCTATGGGCAACAGCGATGACTAGAATTTCCACAGCGTTGAGTGCTGTGGCCCATCCCCTAACATGTCCTTCCGGCTACCAGTCCCACCCCCTACACCAGGGTTTGCAATGGGGAGCTCAGAGGGCTATCTTATGCCTGTCTTCCACAGTGTCTGTGCCAGGAGAAATTATTTCCCTCCTCCCGCTGGACAAAACTGGGCTTTTAGAGCTCATTTACACAGTTTTGGCCCCTTTATCTGGCATAAAGGAACAGGGATGAGGATTTCACCCAATGTGTTTAATCCTTAAAAGCAACCAGGTACAAAATAGTACTAGAACCCCCAAGAATTAAGTAGTTCACAATTTGTTAATGAAAATAAAAGAAAAACGATTTAATTATGGTACAAGTAAAGAGAATGTTACTAGAAATAAGCCCGATTCAAACTTTTGAGCAGCATCCACCTTGCTCTATGTATTATTAAAAATCATACAGAAATATTTTACACATTAAAGCCAACTACTGGGGCATGATATTCATCACAGCTAAACTAGGGAAGGAATTGGGGATGGGATTAGTGGCTCTAAATCCCTTTTCCATTCTCTCTGGGACAGCTGGAGGCCAAAATAGTCTCTGGTGAAATGTGGAGCAGCCTACCTCTTCCAGCTGCAGTGGTACCATGGGGACCAGAGTGCCAGCTGGGTATCAGCCTAGTGCCATGTGCTCTGCTATGCCTTCTAAACAGAAGCAGCGTCAGCAGCAAGTGCCATAGAGAAAGATCTTCATTACCTGACATTATCAGACATGGAATCGTCAGCTGCTCCATTCTGAGTGTACCCAAGGTGAGTCCCTAACACATCCTCAACAGAGAACAAAGACCCTAAGCTAATGTCCAAACCCACATTCTTCCTAGAGTTTTGCTTTATTTGTAGCTCAACAGCCAACAACACAACACAAACCTCAGATTAAACTTTGTCTGTTCTTCAGTTTAGTTGTCCCTGGACACTCTAGAACTTCTTCTTTCCTACCTCCCTCTCTCAGGAATCACTCTCACCTCTCTTATCTTCTGGGTGAACTTCATGAACTGTACTGGACACCATGGGTTAGTAGAACTACAGCAGGATTCCCTAAGATCTCCTAAAGTGGTGGATCACTGGAAGAGCCTTCTTATCTTATTACACAGTCATGTGTGCTATGGACCTCAACTTGAATTTCAGTCTAACACTGCTGTATTTGGTAATATTTGTTGTTATCACTATAGTAGCAATAATAATAAAAAGCACATACACCTTGAAAGCTGTGAAAAAATTGTCAATGTGAGTCGGGGGTGGGGGGTGGAAGAAGAAGAAGAGTTTTCAAATCACACAGGGACTGATTCTAATCTCATAAAAGTTCTACATTAGGGGTTACTCTAGCAACTTCAGTGAAAGAAGGCTCGGACTCTACAGTTTTATTTCCTGATCCTGCAACCCTTACTTATCTGATCTTACCACCTGAGAATACTATTATGTTAAATTAATTGAGGTGACATTTACTCTGCACAGAAGAAAGAGATTAATTATATATATCTGGAAGATAAGGGAGCCAAAAGCCTTTATCTCCTTCATTGATATTACAATTTATGAATTTGACAAATTCTCCCTGAGAGCATGTAAGACTGATAAATTAGTCAGAGGTAACTTTGCACAACCAAGAGTTTATAAGGCCAAAGTACAACAGCGAAACTAGCGTAGAAGTCATACAATATATGCAAGATTTACAGCTTGCTTTTCTTTTGTATCTCCAAGGAGAGAAGAAAACTGAGAAAATAAAGTAAAGAAAGAAACAGTCTCACAAAAAGTGATATTAACATTCATATAGATATCAGATTTGAAGGAACATCACAGACATACTCTTTAATCTACATATATATCCTTTAATATACCAAAGCACTTTAAGGAAAAAATCCACATGTAAATGTAGTCAAGCATAAAGTATTTTCATTAACATGTTGCTCAGATTTCACTCTGTATATTTAAAGGATCTCCCTACAAAGAATCTTGGTACAAGAAAATATGGATGTTTTCTATATTTTCGCCACATACAAAAGTTTTAGTATAAAACAAATATAAGAACGGCCAGGCTGGGTCAACCATCTAACCCAGAATCCTGTTTCTGACGGTGGCCAGTGGCAGATGCTTCAGAACAAACAGAACTAGCAAGTTTGAGTGATCCATCCCACATTGTCTAGTCCCACCTTCTGCAATTTGGAGGCTTTGGGACACACTGATCATATTGGCTAATAGCTATTGATGGCCCTATCCTCCAGGAACTTATCTAATCCTTTTTTTAACCAAATTACACTTTTGGTTGTTCATTGTGTGAAGATGTACTTTCCTTTGTTTTACACTTGCTGCCTGTTAATTTCATCGGTTGACCCCCTAGATCTTGTGTTATGTGAAGAGGTAAATAACACTTCCCTATTCACTTTCTCCACATCATTCATGATTCTATAGACCTCTCTCATATCCCCCATTAGTCATTTCTTTTCTAAACTGAAGAGTCCTGTTTTTTTTCATCTCTCCTGTATGGAAGCAGTCCCATACCTTGAATCATTTTGTTTCCCTTCTCTGTACCTTTTCCAATTCTAATATATCTTTTTTGAGATGGTGTGATCAGAACTGCATGCAGTATTTGAGGTGTGGGTGTACCATGAATTTATATAGTGGTATAATGATATTTTCTGTCTTATTATTTATCCTTTCCCTAATGGTTCCTTACATTTAGTTAGCTGTTTTGCCTGCTGCTGTACATTGAGCAGATGTTTTAAGAAAACTATCCAAGTTGATGCCAAGATCAATTGCTTGAGTGGTAACAGCCAATTTATATCCCATGATTTTGTAAGTATAGTTTGGGTTATTTTTTTCACTGTGCATTACTTTGCACATATCAAGATTGAAGTTTATCTGCCTTTTTGTTGCTCAGTCACCCAGTTTTGTGAGATCCCTTTATAACTCTTTGCAGTCAGCTTTGGACTTAACTATCTTGTATCGTCTGCAAATTTTGGACTTCACTATCAACTTTGTATCATCTGCAAACTTTGCCATCTCACCGTTCACCCCCTTTTTCCAGATCATTTGAACAGCACAGGTCCCAGTAAAGATCTTTGTGGGACACAAATACTTACCTCTCTCCATTGTGAAAACTGACCATTTATTCCAACTCTTTGTTTCATATCTTTTAACCAGTTACAGGTCCATGAAAGGAACTTCATTTTTAACCTATAACGGCTTACTTTTCTTAAGAGCCTTTGGTGAGGGAGCTTGTCAAAGAGTTTTTAAAAGACCAAGTACATTATATTGACTGGATCACCCTTGTCTGCATGCTTGTTGGCTCCCACAAAGAATTCTAATAGATTGGTGAGAAATGATTTCCCTTTACAAAAGCCACATCGACTCTTCCCCAAACTATCGTGTTTATCTTAGATGCCTGATAATTTTGCTCTTTGCTATAGTTTCAACCAATTTGGCTGGTACTGAAGTTAGGCTTACCGGTCTGTAATTACTTCAAGAGCCTCTTTTAAGAATAGGAGTACTTGTGGCATCTTAGAGACTAACAAATTTATTTGAGCATAAGCTTTCGAAAGCCTATGCTCAAATAAATGTCTTAGTCTCTAAGGTGCCACAAGTACTCCTTTTCTTTTTGCGGATACAGACTAACACAGCTGCTACTCTGAAACCTTTTAAGAATAGGCATTACATTAGCTACCTTCCAATCATTTGGTACACAGGCTGATTTAAGGTTACATACCACTGTGAGTAGTTCTGCAATTTCATATTTGAGTTCCTTCATATGACTTATTTTTAATTTATCGGTTTGTTCCAAACCCTCCTCTATTGACACCTCCATCTGGAATAGTTCCTCAGATTTGCCACCTAAAAAAGAATGGCTGTGGTGTGCAGACCTCCCCCATATCCTGTGCTGTGAAGACAGATGCAAAGAATCCATTTAGTTATCTGCAAAGGCCTTGTCTTCCTTGAGTGCTCCTTAAGCACCTTGATCTTCCAGTGGCCCCACTGACTGTTTGACAAGCTTTCTGCTGTTGATGTACTTAATTGTTTTGCTGTTACTTTTTCAGTCTTTATCTAGTTGCTCTTCAAATTCTTTCTTGGCCTACGTTTTTATACTTTTACAGTTAACTTGTCAGAGTTTATGCTCCTTTCTATTTTCCAATTTTTAAAAGATACCTTTTTGCCTCTAACCACCTCTTTACTCTTCTGTTTTGCCCTGGTGGCCTTTAATTATTTATCTATTTATTTATTTTGGTTATCTTACTGTGTATTTTTTCGCTTGAGGTATACATTTAGTTTGGGCTTCTATTTTGGTGGTTTTCTATAGTCACCATGAAGTTTGCAATGTTCCTTTTAATTGATGTTTAACTACCCTATTTATTAGCCAGTTCCTAATAAATCTTAAACCCTCCTCCCTACACCATTGTCTCATCCATTCATGGAGACCCTGCAGTTGTGTCTTTTTGGTCCTGTGCGTGGAACTAGAAGCATTTCAGAGAATGCTACCACGGAGACTCTTGACTTTAATTTCTTATATAGCAGCCAAAAATTTGGCCTCCGGGACCTCTCTCCTACCTTTCCCTATGTCATTGGTAAGTACAGGTACCATGATTGCCAGCACCTCCACAGCACTGCACAAAAGTTGGTCTAGATGTCTCAAGAGATCCACAGCCTTCACACCTGGCAGGCAATTCACATGGGGTTTCTCCTGGTCATCACAAAGCCAACTATCTATATTTCTTATGTCTAATAATCAAATACCCCATAACTATTACCTGGCTCTACTTGGACCTGATTAGGGGGGGCAACATTAGTGCAAGAGGATACCATGACATCATATGAAAGGAGGGTGCCAACTATGGGATTGTTTCCTTCTGCTCCAGCTTGATTTTCCCCTGCCCCAATACCTTCATCCTCCTTAACAGCACAGAGAGCATCACACTCGGGGTGGAACCACTTTGGTGTCCCTTAAGTCTCCTTTATGTACCTCTCTGTTTCCCTTATCTCCTACAGTTCTGCTACTCTGGCCTCAGGAGCCCATACTGTGTTTTTGAGGGCCATGAGCTGCTTGCACACATAAGCTACCTGCCCAAAAGGCAATTAGTTATACAAGCTGCACACAGTGCAATAAGCTGGATAGCTCTCACTCTGCTGCTGGACTTCTGCCTGCATTATTTTTACACTTGCAAGACTTTTGGGGGGGAGAGTGGTGGTGGTTATTAGCCTAAGTTTAAAGTATGTTTGTTAGGTGTATCAGCCTCTCATACTCCATTTCTGGACTCACTCATAAACTTTCCCTGTTCTCTAGTTCCTCTGGTCACTTTGGAACTGGCTTTTTAAACTTCTCTTCTCCCGGAGTTAGCCCCACCCCATTGTCAAGGAATCCTAAAGGGGCTAGAGATCAAAGGATAGCAGATTAGAGCTTTGTTAGAAATCTTTCAGTCTACACTATAGTATACACTATAATCTTCAAGCAAGCAAGCACACAGGAAGCACCTAAGCCAACTAACAGACATGAATGATGGGAGGGATTTGGGGCAGGGGAGTAAATTTGGGAACATTCATTTATTTAAATGGATTAATGCAATCTATGAAATCTAGTTATTTTCAGCTATAAAGAGGCCCAATCCCAACACACTGAAATCGATGGGGATTTTACCATAGACTTCAGTGGGATCTGGGTTGTGCCCACGGTTTGTGAATTCTAGAGGCTTGGTGATATTTACTCTCTCATTATGGAGACAGAGAAAACAAAATTAAGTTGTTTCTATAATCAAAAATCACATAGTTAATCTGAACCCCATCCATGCTTAATATGACTTGTTAATAAAGTACGGAGGGGGGAAGACAAAATGTATACAGTACAGTCATTGGAAAAACACAGGTCTCAATTTAGGGTGACATTCACATGATATCCAATGTGAGCAGAGGATGCTCAAGACAATCTGCTGCCCTAGACAAAACTTCAGTGTGCCGCCCCCTTTCTCCACCCTAGATCAGAGGTTCTTAACCAGTGAGATGCATTGGACTTTTTTGAGGGGAGATGCGGCGAGCCTCCTGATGGTTTGGTGGTTATGGTAGAAGTGGGGGAGGGGAAGGGTGGAGGGCAAGCACCAGGTTGCAGTGCCATACATTCAGGGTTGGCCTGACCACCTCCCTCCATCATGAACAGGGGGTGGGGGCAGGGGAGCCAGGCCAAATTTGAGTGAGTGGTGCCATGACCCGGCACACAGTGTCACAGTACCACTCAGGTCTAGCCCTGCTTCCTCTGCCAGCATACTCTAACAGCGTTAGGAGGACAAGTCCCATTACAAGTCAGTGGGATCTGTGCTTCTAACTTAGGTAGGTGAGTTTGAAAATCCCACATGAAACCAGTTTCCATCAAATATCAAGCAAAATTCCTGCAGTAAAAATGAGAGTGGACATTATTACAGTACTTACACAGCATCAATCACTGCATCTGACTTATTTATGAGGGATCTTATAAACAAACTTTAAATAACACATTGCGTTTTTAATCACATACATTACTCTCTGGTTACTTGATATACATATTCTAAAAGTAAATAAAATAGTGATGTGCTGTCTTTCAAACTTAGAGATCTTGTAAGAAAGAACCAAATTGTGGTACTCAGAAGAGTAACTGCAAAATCACTTGATAACACTCAGATGATTAGAAAAAGATGGGATGTTTGACTTTAACTAGGCTACTGGGCAAGAGGATGTTGTCATGGATGCATAAAACCTGAAGGAAAACAATGACTCAAATAGGTACTAAGACCTTGATCAACCAGAGACAATTAAAATGCAAACAATGTGCAAATGCAACTGAAATGTGGAAAAGAGGAATTAAATTCTTGGAACAAAACTCCAGACTTTTGTTGTTTTTAAATGATAAACCTGGAAGCCTGGCTTAATCAACTGTTCAATTGGCATAGACAGTAATTACTCTATTGCCTCAACGCTTTACTGAGCTGTAGATGGGAGGAGCAATTGGATACAAGAAAGAGGGAGCTGCCTCTTCTACTTATAGTTGTCCCAGGCATTGTCAGTCATAATACAATCCTAGTGAGAATTTAGTTTTGATTGAGCTACAATTAATGATATTACATCAAGAACAGCAATAACTGATGACTCACTTGCTTCAGATCAATGCATACACTATCTCTCCAGCCCACTCATGAGCAAGTTGTTCCCCTTTTAACTGACCTGCTAAAGGTTGTACTATTGGCAAATGGGGTATGGAAAAGATGGCTGAAGAGAGGAAACCTAAAAAAATATAAGTAGTTCATACACACACACACGTCAAATAGACTACACAACCTGTTGAAGTTCACAAATCACTAGGTTTTCTTTTCCAATGTATTGCCCCAAATGCATTTTATCTCTCCCTATAGCCTTCCTTTTAAGGCTTGTTTACCCACTAGTGTACACCTGTAACTGTATTATGTTGAATAGCTTCCCAGTAGGGGGAAGAATGGTATGACTGTATCTAGGAACTTGTAGGAAGTACATGTTGAGAGAACCCAATGTATATGAAGGAAAGAATAAAGCCTGAATGTTGCACTCTCTTAGTTTTCCCTCTTTATGTTCACAAACAAAACTACCGATATAGTTCAAGGGGTACAAGTAAATGCATTCATACCACTCTAAAGGTGCTTATACCATTATAGCTTAGTCTCATACAGGAAAGGGAATAAGCTACATCAGTATAAGGCACGTTTATAACTACACACACACACGGAATGGTATCAGTATAACTATTCTGGTAAAATAATCAAAGCTGTAATCAACACAGTTATACTGGCACAAAAATGTGTGTGAACCAAGGCCCAAAGAGGAAATTCCAAAGTACTAACTCTTATACTGTAAATATAGCAAAATTAACTACTGCTTGACATCCTCAATCTCATCAAATGGAGACGGGCTATAACTCTCAGAACATACACTATAGCACAAATAATTATTTAATAAACACTTACAAGAGTCCAGCTTCCATCTGAAGTTTACAAAAGTACAAGCGTCATCAGATAAATTATGCCTAGAAGAGACCTATTTGCATCTCTCAATCAATTTATGCAAGTTAGAAATGCCTCTGAAACAGGTCAAAGATATAAAGTGAACTTCATACTTATTAGCTAGTACTTGAGAAAAAGCTCAAGAAAAATATACATGGAGTTCATAATAAAAGGGAGATTGTTATCTACAATTCAAAGGGAATCTAAAATTAAAAATGCATCTGAGGTCCATGGAATGGCATATAATAACTGCAAAACTGAACACTATCTTTACAAAACTATCCTAAACAGGGACAGGGGGAAAAAAAAGTTTACATTTCTGTTTGACTGAGAAAAAAAACAGTAAGTATAAAACAAAGATTTTTAAACTTTATCAATATAAATGATGTTATCTGTTGCATTAATACAGTTTAACTAATCTTTATCTATGCTCTATTGAACCATCTTTAGCTTTAGTGCTGTAGTGATGAAACAGGAAACAAAAGAAGCCTTTCCAAATTCTTCCTCTTAAAAACAAACTGCAGCAGGATTTATTAATCATACTATTTAGGATTGTGCAACAATAGGTAATAAAGGGGAAGCATATGGATGTATCTAAAGATTAAAGAAACAGTTTTACCTTGGAAAAGTATCTGAAACACCTGGGCTTTGATGAATTAAGAGATATTCACAGAGGCTTTAGTGAATTTGCCATATATTTAAGACAGGTAACATGAGCAAATTAGAGACTGAGCACGCTGAGTTGAGTGTGTGAGAGAGAAAGAATATGAACAGTAAAACAAAAGGGTACTGGGTTATTGGGTCCATGTAAATAGCTTGCTAGAGAGAGAAAGAGATACTTATGTCTGTACATAGTCTCTCTTCAGACCTGTATTGGAGCGCATCAGTTCTGTGCTCCCTGCTGACACTATTCAAGGGCTTGCAAGATCAAGGCTAAAATGTGCTGAAATCAGGAAATAATTTTTCCACCACACAACAGAATCAAGATGTACAAACCATGCCAATATTTGGTCCAGTTGGAGGGGGCAAGGAGCAATGCACCAGAAAATAGAGCAATGCACCAGAAAAAAAGATAGAATGAACAGGGGACTGAAGGTTCATAAAAGCAAGCAAAGGACAAGAACAACAGAGTAGGTCAACCTCACGTGACCCGCATAGTCACCGACATGAAATGGGGATGGGGGTTGAATATTCAATATCTATACCACACTGGCACCTGGTAAGCGGATGCCTGGCATGAATAAACCTTTTATCTGAAGATTGTTGCTGGGTCACCAGCAAAATGGTACAAGTGGCTGTGATAATCTGTGCTTGATTTATCCTGATTCATAGGTGCTTACTGCTAATAGATCTAATAGTAAGTTAGCTGCACTGCATCCATCAATTATCTTGTCCCGTCTTGTCCTGAATTTGCGGTCTCCGTTGCTGGTCACCAGGATCATCTCCAATACCACTCTGCTAATAGTTATCACCAGATAAACACACCACTCCTTTGGGTGTCAGTCTTGCACTGTTGAGACATTGGTGTGCATGGAGAAGAGAATAAGGAAGCAACTTTAAACTAAACATTTTTTTTTTCATTTTCAAACATACATGAGGTGGATTCATGGATTTTACATGAACAGATTCCTTTTTGCCTTGGTCCCTTAAGTGACTATTCATGGGCTGTGTACCACTAAAGTGCAAGACCCTAAGACACCACACCAAGGGACTGCAAAATAGCATCCTTTTGCACTGACTTACACAAATTTACTATATTCACTGTGATAAGAAGACATTTTTGGCCTCTTGCATATGGTGCAGCACACATGATGATGGAGATCACAACGTTGATAGGCTAACCTTGTGGCATCATAACAAAAAGAGAAGCCCAGACTTTATGATGTCTGGATCCCAATCCCAACCTTGTAGCTCAGGGCCATTTCTAGTTATAACTACACCATAAGCATATAATGTGTTGCTATTATGACAGCCGTTTCTTTTTACCACCTGTTCTGCGTCCGTTAATCTGATGTAAGCATTTGGTAATGCATGTGTGGTGTGAAAGACTCCGCAATGAAAATATATTCCTGATAGGTTTCCCATTTATTTCTTAGTCCTCACACTATATGTGAAGCAATGGGCAATAGCAGCTGAAGTGTCAGCTAAGAAACATTGGGAAAATGCTTAAGTTTAGCAATATAATATAGCCGAAAACAAGTTTTAAAGCCAACCTACTATACATGGATGTTATTAGCTAGTGTCTAATCCTGATACCATGTCCTACAAGATGCTGAATGTCTTCAGCTTCACTGGAAACAGTGGGACTTGAGGGATTCAGCACTTTGGAAGATAACGTTTCTGGTCATCAACAGATGTCATGAATAGAGGGGGAAGGGTAGCAACATTTATGTATGCTTGGCAGCTGTACTGGATTGCCTTACCTGTAAAGGGTTAAGCAGTTCAAATAACCTAGTTGGCACCTGACCAGAAGGACCAATGAGTAAAGAAAATACTTTCAAATCTGGGGTGGGAAAGGACGTGTTTGTTGTTCTGTGTGTTGTTCGGATGGAGGGAGAAGCCAAGCAGGTACAATATCTCTTGAAAAATATACCTGGAATAATCCATCTAAAACCACAGAAACTGTGAGTAGGGCAAGGAAATGCATTAGGTTATCTTTTGTTTTGGCTTGTGAATTTTCCTATGCTACAGAGGTAGTAACTGTGAAGCTAAACCCAGAGGGGAATCCTCTGTGTTTTAAATCTTTTTATTACCCTGTAAAGTTACCTTCCATCCTGATTTTGCAGGTGTGATTCTTTCACTCTGTTCTTTTTAAATAAAGTTCTTCTTTTAAGAATCTGATTGATTTCAGTGTCCTGAAGACAAACGGTCTGGTCTGTGCTCACTTTGCTAAGGCAACTGGTTGGTATTCTTATTCTCAAGCCTCCCCAGGAAAGAGGGTGAATGGGTTTGGGGGGATATTTCGAGGGGATAGGGATTCCAAGTGACCCTTCCCTAAATATTCTGTGTAAATCACTTGGTGGTGGCAGCAATATCAGTCTAAGGAATTAGTGCCTTAGAGAAGTTTTAATCTAACTGGTAGAATATAAGCTTACAGGGTCTTTCATGCGGGTCTCCACATGTGTACCCCAGAGTTCAGAGTTGGGGGGGAACCCTAACAACAGAGTTAAAAAAATACCACTGATATTTACTCAAATGAGAAAGTTCATGGCCTTCTGTTCATGCATGGTGTGTATGCTTTCAATGAATATTTTATAGATCAAGCTTAGTGTTAGGAATATTCATGGAAATGGTGATTTTAAGCAAATATCAGGAAATATTAAGGAAAATGAATTATTAATTTGTAAACATGAGTATTTGCTCTAGACAGAATCCTGATTCTGAGGGATATCCCCATCCAAGTCATGAGATCTCCATGTCCAAACAAAACCAATCAACAAAGCCCCAGTGCTGAACTTCATGCAGTTAATACTCCCAAAGTACTGTCATTAATCACTACCAGCCAAGAATTTTGCATACAAATTATGTTGCAAATATTCTCCTATAACAAATACATCTGAATAAAAATTCGCAAACAGTTTGTGGAAAATTTACATAAGAATAAGATACTTAAGGAAAGATCCTGCCACTTGTAAATCATATTGAATTGTACTTTACTATGCCAATCTCAGTGGGACTATTTGTGGAGTAAAATATTGAGTAAGGTTCTCAGAATCTATTGCATAACTAGGTGAATAAATTATTCACTGAAAATTATTCACTCAGTTCTAGTGATTAGAGTTAATAAACTTGAGCTTTAGATCTAAAATGAATCCATCATTTTGTTTTATATTTATTGTGACACATATTATTAATCATATTTATTATAGAGATGTCTAGGGACCAACTGAGAACAGGGCCCCACTATGCTACGCACTGTACAAATACAGTGCAGTACACCATCCCTGGCCCAAAGAGCTTACAGTCTAATAGCAACTCTTCTTGGTATTATGACTTTGATAAAGAATAAAGCTGAAAGATTTGACAAATATGTGGAAATGGGAGCATCAATGTTGTACAGCAAAGAAAAACATTCATTTATTTCAATTAATTTATTTTAAAAAGAGTTGTTAAATGATTAATGGAGAACATTTGTGATTTTATCATGTTAATACCTGTATTTCCAAGTTGAGAAATTGGGATATGAGAAAATAAATATTAGGGATTAGTGTTACCTTAAAGTATACTTGAAGGGTTCCATACCTGAGATTTACTTACATGCATATAGATCTAAAAAATTTAAAATGTGACCATGTTAACATCATTAGCATGTATCCATGTTAAAGGTTTAGTTTTTCAGCCATCAATTTTAAAATACAAATAGATGCAGTGGAGGCTTGTTAAAACCTCTTTATGTCTCAGTTTTGACTGCCTATTATCATCTCTCATCAGTCTGTGCTGAACAGAAGATCATTCAAGAGAGGTTAGAAATTGAGCACTATTTCTAAAGATGAAACTAACTTGTTACAAAGTGAAAATGAGGTTTGAATTCAGGCTACATTAGGGTGTCATTATTCTGTTCCAAATAGCCTGAGAATCAATGAGCTCCAGAACACATAAATTGCTTTAACACATTACTTGTGGCCTGATCTTGTGAAGTGCTGAGTGCTCCCGAAAGGTGTCGGGTGACTTGGCTGGGAGTTAAGGGTGTACAGAACATCCCCCAGAACGAAGAAAGGCAAGAAGATGATTGTTATTATGGTATATAGCACGCAACTCAAAACCAATTTTACTCTTCAGGAAAGGACACATTGGATTAATTCCACTTTGTAGTAAATATCACAAGAGCATCATCTTATTGTGCATAATTTTAAATAACTGTGTAAATGTATTCTAAAAAAGCTATGACCATAGTATGGAACAATTTCTACCAGCCTGTTGTTGCACGTACATTATAAATGATTTCAGTGCTTAGCAATCACCATAGAAACTTCTATGCATATAGATTTGTTCTTTAGCAAAAAATTACTTTTAAAGCAACTGAAAATCTGCCTGAAGGAGAATACTATACCTCAGTCACAGAATGTTAGAGACCCTGCCTTGGATTAAGGCTGAGCTATTGTAACTTCTAATACTATTATAATTGTTTAATAGTCTCGCTGGTGTTAATCATCCTGCTTTGTATAAAAGCTTGCTCTCACAGCTCTTTAGTAATTCTAAAGAAACAAAGCTGCCCTTGCAGAGATATTCAATGATTGGCATTTTCAGATTAATTCAGTTAGTACGGCAGACCTGCTTTTAGCCTAAAGCAGCACACAAAACAAGCTTACTCTAAACTGACTCTAAAAGGAACACCAAGAACAGGGTTCTTCTGGAAGGTTCCAGTTGCAGTTTCTGGTTCACACAATATTTTTGGTGGGTGATAGCCTCAAATCTTTTTGTTCTTAACTTCTTACAACTGAAAGCTGCAAAACCTAGCCCAGATGAAAAAGATCACTGGAGTTTGAAGATATGCGGCCAGAACCTCAGCTGGTATAAATTGGCATAGCTCCAGCAAAGACAGTGGAGCTATTCTGATTTATATCTGCCTAGCATCTGTTCAGCAACATGTCATAATTCACTGGAAAACAGACTCAAATGATTAAGGAGTATTAATGAGTTGCAGTGTTTTTCACAATCACCTCTGCTGAAGGAACGTGAAATGCCAAAGGACTGCAGGTACAGCCTTGCTGCAAATAAATGTTCTATTTAAAATCTAGGGCAAACTGTATTGCTATGAAGGAGTGAAACAGCTGCCTGCATAAAAATTATATAGAAACTAAAGTCCTTGTGATGTCAGTACATGTCCAAAATTTACAAGGCACGCACAATAGGCTTAATTTGTATTCCTGTAAATATTCACCAAGGAAAAATGCAAAAGTCTTTACGGTAGGAATAAGTAAACACAATTTGCCTAATGCTGAATCCATTTAGTTTGAAATTAGCTCATCTGAGGTTTTTGTTCTGAAATGAACTGACATTTTCCCATTGCCAGCTGCTAGCAGGCAACACCCGCTTTTCACACAACCATACATTTTCACTCATTGCTTCCCTTTCTTGACTATGAGAGGGGGTGTTTGGAAGGAACATACCACCTTAGTCCACAGGAGGATCCTCTCAGACTGTGGAGAGAGAAGAAATAATGCTTCCGCTATAAATGGTCTCCCCGATACCTAAAAAGAAGCCCTTCCTAACCCCCAAGGGAGGGTAATATAACACTGGATACTGACCCCCTGTTGACTCCAGAGGCTAGAGTTTAGAAAGTAAAGATGCGTCTTCCCCTTACCCTCCTTTGAGCTACACAGAGGTCTTCTTCAGGTGTCTGAAGAAGAGCTCTTTGGAGCTTGAAAGCTTGTCTAGCTCATCAACAGATGTTGGTCCTATAAAAGCTATTACCTCACCCACCTTCTCGCTCTCATTATTTCTTCACATCACTCAGGCAAGACACAACTTTAACTACCCTTCCCTAGATACTATATAGAGTTTTTTGTGTTTTTATCCATTTTAAAAGTAAAGAAATATTGTTGTCACTCCTGGGAAACAACTGAAAAGGTTTATAAATACACGTTTCCATACACCATTTATGGGAAATTGACATAGTCAGGTAATAGGGTAATACAATACTAACGTGTAAACACAGATTGGTTAGTAAGCAAAACAAATATCTGTTCATAAGTGTTGATTTCCCCCCCCCCCATTCTGATAACATCGTGTTTGCTTTTAATACAGCACATGAGGGAATGCAGATTTTTTTCCTGTTCTTTTCTGGAAAAGCAAACCAAAAGGTTATAGCATCCAGACAAACAATCAGCACAAGTTAGGAAAATACTTGTTGAAGAAGGATGGAAACAGAAGAGTTCTACAATTTGAGAGAGAATCTCAGGATCAGATCATTCTCCTCCTCCTCCTTAGCACTTCTGTAGCACTGTAGGGCTGATATTTTCAAATCAGCCTAAGGGGTTTGAAGTCCTTTAATTTTTAATAGGAATCAAGCATCTGAATCTCTTGCATGGTTTTGACAATACCCCTTGACGTGTTGAAAGCAATGAACAAGAATCAACTAATTAATGCCTACCATGCATGAGGATAACTGTGGTTTTCACAATATCCAGGAGCATTACAAGGAATATTCTGCTTTAGAGCGTGTTGTGCCAAATCCTTATATCTGTAAATATGTAACTATGTAAATATGTAAATGTAAAAATGGAGGCAACTAAAAACAGTTATGTCTTTCTAGGCTGGCAACCTCTCCAACCTCATTTATTTATTTCTACCTTTCTAATTTTCCTCCTTGGCAATTTGGTCTTCCTGT
Source organism: Chelonia mydas (assembly GCF_015237465.2). Lineage (NCBI taxonomy): Eukaryota > Metazoa > Chordata > Testudines > Cheloniidae > Chelonia > Chelonia mydas. The sequence continues at coordinate 16,736,302 of NC_057853.1, read as the reverse complement.
GGTTACCTGCTACCCCTCCAATATCCCTATCATTTGACCTGAAATAATATCTTGCATGTCCTCTCCATACTAATTATTTTTGACCTCAGTGATTATGCTCCTTTCTTATCTCTGTGCCTTTATGATCTTCATATATATAATAAATCTTTCTGCTTTAAGTTAGGATTACATGAACGGATTCAAATGAAATAAGGACCAATTAGAATGTTCAGAAGTCTCACTGAATCCAAACTTATTTTCAATGTTGCTGTGCTGATTTATTCCGACTAAGATTCTGACCCTTTATCTCTGATCTTTCCCTTTGACAATAGAGACATGATTCAAGTAATACCCCTGTTAATACCCCTGTTAATACCCCCATGATTCAAGTAATACCCCTGTTAATACCCCTGTTAATACCCCCATGATTCAAGTAATACCCCTGTTAATACCCCTGTTAACCATGTAAAGTCTCAGGTATTGTACATGATTCAAGTAATACCCCTGTTAATACCCCTGTTAATACCCCCATGATTCAAGTAATACCCCTGTTAACCATGTAAAGTCTCAGGTATTCTGGCTCAGCTGACTGGAACTTTCATGACCCTGTAGCTCCACGAAAAAGCTACACAGATTTATTTTCCAGCACATAATATGAGTAACACCACAACAACGACAATGTTTTTCATATATGGGCAAAATCAGAAAGAAAAGGCCAAAACACAACACCAACACACACACAATTTCAGAAATAAAAAATGTTTATTAACATTATTGCTTTTCACAAAATTATCAGATGGACTCGTATTACCCAAATTCCTCTGGAACACAGAATGTCCTCCTTGATAAGTCCACAAACACAAAATTAATTCACCTGTCCACAATGTGTGTAGTAATAACACTCAGTAAAATCAACCCTCAAAACTTGGTCAGAAACCCCTATTCCAGAGTAGACATCATTCCACTGTGATTCTCTACCCTACAAAAATGCTTGTAAATCTGTTTATTTTAACACCATTAGAAAACTGACCACATACGAGTGCTATATTACTTTTATGCTCCCAGCCAACCTATGGGAGGTTCCTAGAAATGATTCAGAAATCATCTTGCCAGTTCTTAGACATGATTGCTGTAAGTAACTTTTGCTAACTTTTTATTCAGATTTAATTTCTAGTGAATGGGCTAGATCCTCATCAGGTTTAAACTGATGTAGCTCCATCAAGTTCAATAATAAATCACCACCTTGCTCTCGAGCTATACCAATTTACATCATCTAAAGTTTTGGCCCAACATTTCTATTTTTTTATAGTCTTTCCTTCTTGCTAGTTGAAATATGAACAATGTTTAGGGTAGATTCTTGTTCCAACACAACTAAACCAGTGCACAGTTCTAATATTCTTTTCTTTTTGATATTAATATAAAATAAACATATAATAAAGTAAAAAAGCTAGATTATTTCTTACCTTCTTGGAAAGCAGGCAAAAGCTATACTGTAGGTGGAATAGTGTACCAAGTAACAGATTTTTGTACACTCTTTCTTACTGGTGGTATGCAGTCTACAGGAAAAGTAAATACATTGATATGTACAATATGTTCACAATAGAATCTTTTTGCTTTGTCCTGTCACTGAGATCATGAAATTTATTCGATTGAAGATCTGGGATTAGAACAGTAAGAGTGAAAAGCTTGCAGTATATACAATTTGCTGTGGATTAAAAATAAACAAACCAGTTCACAAAAGTTCAGGTACCTCTGAACATAGGAGCAGCTGCCTACTACATATGAGAGGGACTGGTTGGATACTTCCCATCTGCACCAGCCCTGGAAAAGCTTTGTTTAGTTCCCCTTTCTCTCAGAATTCAGCCACCCTCATCCATGCAATCACTCTGAGGTTTCCCAGCAACACCAACAGCCATTGAAGGTTTTTCTCAGAAAGACGTAACAGGCAACGTTGTGTCAGTGATGTTAGGATTCAACACAAATGAAGAAACAAAAACAAAACAGCACAGCAAAGTAGCATTTGCGCAGCAGTGTCTATAATTCTCTCTGAGACATGGGATGTTTTCATTTCATATACACCACTCACAGCTTGCTGATGGGAATCCACGCAGCCAATATACATTCTTAACACCCACAAAAATGAGGCTTGACAAAGTTGTATTCTTATTATCTTGCATTTCGGAGATAGAGAAGCATGTCAGAGTGGGGCTTTCATTTCTGATCTGCTTACACTGCACTAACCGGAGAGCCACATATCTCGGATAACATATTATGGAGAGTTATTTTATAAAGAAAACAAATACATCACGTTTTGTTTAGTTATAAAAGGCACCAATTACATCTCAGTAAAAACTGCAAGCTACATTGATTGCCTAGTAATTTCTACTCAACACAAAGTCAAAGGGAAAGAGAAGAAGTCACTTTGGACAGATTTATAGATGTGCTGAGCACCAGAAACCCCCATTTATTTCAATAGGAGTTGTGGTTGCTCAAACTTCTAAAAACCAGGCCATATTGAAAGTTCTACCATAGATAGTTGGTGACACCATTCTTTTTGCCACACCTCAACAAGCTACAGTACCTCATCTCCAAGCGAGGTGAGGGGACCCTAACTGAACAAGCTACTCTTTCTCACCATCTGTTTTACTTCACTTTGCTTACTACTATGCTTGGCTTATATCATACTGATGTGTCACCTCTGCTACCCACTATCATAAGTTAGTAGACTACTCTGTGAGAAAGACCACTGTCAATCACAAAGCAAAAGCTAAGTAGGGAAATCACAAAAATGAAAAAAAAAATTGCCCACAGCTATTTCTGTGGGTCCAATTTCTTGAACGTGTCAGAGGGTGGCAACTGCAATTGCAGGGCAATCTATTGATTTCATCAGTCACAAAAAATCCTTAGTCTGCTCCTGCAAAGAAAACAACTTGCCAGAACACTGGTCTCAGGAGTTCCAGATCATGGGGACACTGTGTACTATATGCTTGAGAGGGTTTTGAAACAACAAAAAGTCACATAGAACAAACTTCAGTTGGCAAGGACAAGATAAGAAAGCCAGCTGTTCTCCTCACAGCTACACACTGGAATCACATTGCCAGGTTAGTTAACATTCTCCACCCAATTTAGAATTGTTGCTTCAGGAGTCAGCTATGATAGTTTGAGTAAATATCATTAGTCTAGTTCTTTTACTTATCTTGTAGGTGTACTTTTTCACCATGAAAATTGCTCTGTGAAGGGAACACTGGAAAATCCTAAAAAAGGAGGCAGTTTTGCAGTCACACCAATGGAAAAATGCAGAATACTTTGGTACTCAAGGATTCTTAATCACTAGAATGCTTGAAAAGCAAATGGCCTGTCTGTAAGGTATACTATGTCTAGCTTGTTAGAGAGACAATTCTCTCATTACCAAACCACTGAGATCTTGATTTCTTGTTGCTGTATTTTGCAAAAGCCATACATTCATGTAAGTGGCTAAGTGTAAGCAGTAATTATACATAATCCTCACCGTAAGCTAAGTATGGGTTGGAGATTTTTATTTTTATCCAAGTTTGACATTCTACTCTTGCAGCGGAAACACAAATACATGATGGATAAGGCAGAATGGGAATTCTCTATTTACTCAATTTAAGACATGATGAAGAGCGTCTTTTCAAATACTGTGAAATTCAACCAAAGAAACGCACGAGAGAAGAATGAATTTGTTAAAAGAAGAAAGCTGCTGTGCACCAATTTCTGCTCGTCTTAAGCTGCTGGAGAACATTTTTAATGCAAACATGTAATAGCAGAACAAAGTTGTTAAATGAGTAAAAGCATGCACATACCAGATGTAATGATTATCAGAATTGTTAAAAATGAGATTATTAAAGTTTGAAAAGCTTGGTCTCAAAGCATTCCATTGATCGTGAAACCTGTTTCAATTGAGATCAGGCGAGCACAGCTTGTGACATTTCCCACTCCTCTCATATCCCAACCCAAGGTCAGTAACACTCCTAATTTCCCCTACTGGGTGGGACATAAAATCATTGCCCCTGCATCTTGGGTTGTTTTTTTTTCCCTCCATGATTGCAGTTCTGCTCTTTGCACTCACTTTTAAACTTCCCCAATTAGGCTCAGTCCTGCTAAGTGCTTCTCTACACAGCTCTGAGCACCTTCAAGTCTCATGGAAGTTGGGGATGCTCAGCATTTCTGAGGAGTTGCTCAGCCCCATGCAGGATCAAGTCCTTACAGAATGCCAATAAAGCTAAAAAACCTTTGTGCTTACAAATATACTGGTGTCAATGCTTTACATGAAACATTTCTGGTTCACTGCATAATTTCTTTTCTTTTTCTTTAGATTAAATGCCAGCAGTACACATGGAGGTTTAGTAAAACATATCCTTTCTTTCTTTCATTTGGTAAAGTAATTTTCTTTTTGATCCTAAGCGTTTGGCAGCTAAATAGCCTTGGCAACCAACATCTGGTTTACTTGGGTTCAGTCATCAGTCACCCCAATGTTTGGAGGTACATGAATCTCATGCTGGTGGTTCAGCACAGAATTACTCTCAGTATAAAACGTTCAACGTTCCCCCTCCCCAAAATATAAATGGCACCCTCACCATAAAATGCTTGAACAAATTTCAAAGCAATAGAGTTACCAGGAAATGCCTTTGAAAATCAAACTTGTAAATAAAACTGTGCTTACTCACTTGAAACAAATAAAAACTTTTGATGTGAAAATTAGATCTGTACCCTAAGGCAGCACTTTCTAATACTGACTGTATGTGCTCCTCCTCATCCTTCAACCCTCTTTCCATTTTTGCCTTCAGATGTAACATACTGTGTAATGATGGAAACCGGGAAACGACAATCTGTCTTTAATTATCTTTGTGTTATCTCAGAACAGTTCAGAACTCAGGGGGGACATCCACTGCTTTTGTTCCAACCCCCTCAGTTTCCTCCACTGATGACAATTAGCTGTAGTCTACTCACTATTAAAATATTAAATGGGTCACACAGAAAAGGGGGAGAGGGGACGGAAGAACACTTACAATAATTTTAGGGGGGAAAAATCAACATTTAGAAATTAAAAAAAAATGACCAGCTGATAGTTGTTTGAAAAATGGAGGAGGAGGACCATTGTTCTTGTATATTTTTCAAATTTCAAAATTCTGAAATTTCATCAAATGTTTGTTCCATCAGCGCTAGAAAAAACATTTTATTACTGAAACATTGGTAAAAATTTTCCACAAACTTTTCAGTGTCTTTTGGATATTTGAATTTTTTCAACATTTCTTTGAAATGCTTTTTTAAAAATGAAAGAGTCCTCATCTGTTATAGCTGCCTGAAACACCAAAACAGTTGCAAGAATTCTGCCAATATTTCTTTTAAAATATTTGGACGTTGAAAAGTGAAATTTCAACATTTTTCATCAAAATTATCCAATCTAGAAGTTCACAGAATATGTCCTATGAGTTTGAGCCTACACTCGTTGAAGTCAATGGCAAGGCTCTCATTAACATTAATGTTGCAGGGTCATGGTACTAAAACATCTTAAGCACATGAGCTGTCTAGCTTGTTAGATTAGATTTTCTAACAATTGTCATGAGTTCACGTGTTTTATAAATGTAGAATATCTATAGTATTAACATAGAGTAATATTGCATGTGTATGTACACATACACACACACACATACACATATATATATACACTTCAAAGAAAATTTCAGCTTGTTAATCATGTAAAATTACACAATATAGTATTTGCAGAAAGGTTAACACAGTATGTAGTCATACTGCTCCTGATGAGACAACTTGAGAAATGTACATAGATATTTAGGAATATGATATGCATATGAAGGAGAATACAAAAAACGTTCTCCCTGCATATGTGAGTTAGAATTATTATTAATTATTATTAATTGTATTACCCTTTGTAAGATTCTGCTCTCAGTAACAATGTACTCTAGTTTTAAAAAGTAGTATAAAAGAGATCAAAAATTGGTCCTTGAGGGTGGGATTTTCAAAGGAGATTGACAGAGTTAGGCGCCTAAACCTTGTTGATTTTTATGAGATTTGGACACCGAACTCCGTTAGGTGCTTTTGGAAATCCAAGCCTACAACATAGGAATGGCAAAAAAAAAACCAAACAGGTTTTCTAAGGAAAATTGGATTCTAAACTAGACAACATTTTTCATGAAAAAGTCTCCTTTTCACTGAAAATTTTAATTACACAAAATTCAAAACTGAATATGCATCAACTGCAAAAGGGTCAATTAAGAAATGCCATCAAGGTGCATCATAGGAGATGTAAATCCCAGGACCTCCATAGTAGTATTCTCTGAAATGCTTCCAGTTCCATGCACAGGGCCACAAAGACAAAACAGATCATGGATGCTGTAGGGAGGAGGGTTTTAGGTTTATTCGGAACTGGGTACCTTTTTAGGAACAGGAGAGAAGGGCCCCACTTAAACCAAAATGGCACCAGACAGCTGGCATGTAAAATTAAAAAGTTAGTAGAGGATTTTTTAAAGTAAGGGTTGGGGGAAAGCCGACAAGTGCAGATGAGCACATGGTTCTGGCAGAGACATCCCTTAGGGATGAATTTATTAAAGGGAGAACTCTATCTCCTAATAAAGATGATAGGAAAGAAGTTGGTAAAATACTGGTAGGAGCTAGTGAGGAGCAATTAAATGTAACGTGAAAGAGAGCACTGAATATTGACAAAATGTACAAGTGCTTATACGCAACTACTAGAAGTCTTAATAGTAAGATGGGTGAACTAGAGTGCCTTGGAGGAGCTTGTCTTGGAACCCACAAGAGGAGAGGCAGTTCTTCATGTAGTCCTAAATGGAATACAGCATCTGGTCCAACAGGTGAATACAGCTGAAGCACTCGGTAATCACGTACATAATATAAATTAAATTTAACATCCTTTCAGGGTAAAAATGCCAAAGAAACTCACCACAGTAGGATTTAACTTCAAAAAGGGGAACTACATAAAGACAAGTAAACTTATTAAATGGAATTTAAAAGGAAAAATCACAAGGCTGAAATGACTGCAAACTGCATGGCGACTATTTAAAAACACTATAATATGGCTCAAAGTATATTAACTAAAAAGCTAAATAAATAAACAAACCAGTAAATAATTAAATAAAATGCTAAGGGCCCCAAAATAATGCTACCATGGCTAAACAGCAGAGTAAAAAAGGTATCCTTTAAAAATTGGAAGTCAGATCCTAGTGAGGAAAATAGAAAGGAGCATAAACTTTGGCAAGTCAACTGTAAAAGTATAAAAAGGTAGGCCAAGAAAGAATCTGAAGAATAACTAGATAAAGATACAGAAATAATTAAGTAGCAACAAAAGTAATAACAAAATAATTAAGTACATCAGAAGCAGGAAGCTTGCCAAACAGGAAGTGGTGCCACTGGAAGATTGAGGTGCTGAAGGAGCACTCAAGGAAGACAAGGCCTTTGCAGAGAAACTAAACAAATTCTTGCATTGGTCTTCACAGCAGATATGGGGGAGATCCGCACACCAGAGCCATTCTTTTTAGGTGGCAAATCTGAGGAACTATTCCAGATGGAGGTGTCAATAGGGGTGGTTTTGGAATGAACCGATAAATTAAACAGGAATAAGTCATCAAGAATTCTGAAGGAACTCAAATATGAAATTGCAGAATTACTTAATGTGGTATGTAACCTTAAATCAGCTCCTACACCAGATGATTGGAGGGTAGCTAATGTAATGCCTATTCTTAAAAAAGGCTCCAGAGGTGATCCTGGTAATTACAGACTGGTAAGCCTAATTTCAGTACCAGGCAAATTGGTTGAAACTATAGCAAACAGCAGAATGATAACACACCTAGATAAATAAATACGATAGGTTGGAGAAGAGTCAATGTGGTTTTTCTAAAGGGAAATCATGCCTCACCAATCTATTTCAATTCTTTGTGAGAGTCAACAAGCATGTGGAAAAGGATGATCCAGCTGATTTAGTGTACTGGGACTTTCAGAAATTCTTTGACAAGATCCCTTACCAAAGGCTCTTAAGAAAAGTAAGCAGTCATGGGATAAGAAGGTAGGTCCTCTCATGGAACTGGTTAAAAGATAGGAAACAAAGAGTAGAAATAAATGGTCAGTTTTCAGAAAAGATAAATAGTGGGCTCCCCCAGTGATCTCTCTTGGGATCTGTGCTGTTAAACTTATTCACAAATGATCTGGAAAAGGTGGAGGAACAGTGAAGTGACAAAATTTGCAGATAATACAAAATTAATCCAGACAGTTAAGTCCAAAACTGACTGCAAAGACTTACGAAGTGATATCACTAAACTGGGTGACTGGGCGACAAATTCAATGTTGATAAGTGCATAGTAATGCATATTGGAAAAAAATAATCCCAACAATATCTACAAAATGACGGAGTCTAAATTAGCTGTTACAACTCAATAAAAAGATCTTGGAGTCATTGTGGGTAGTTCTCTGAAAACAACCACTCAATGTGAAGCAGCAGTCAAAAAAGCTAACAGAATATTAGGATCCATTAGGGAAGGGATAGATAATAAGACAGATAATATATATAAATGCCTGGTACACCCACACCTTGAGTACTGTTTGCAGTTCTGGTTGTCCCATCTCAAAAATTTGTAAAAGGTTCAGAGGACGACAACAAAACATCAGTAGAGTTATGGAACAGCTTCTATACGAGGAAATTAAAAAGTCTGAAACTGTTCATCTTATAAAAGATGACTAAAATGGATATGATGGAGGTCTATAAAATCATGAATGGTGTAGAGAAACTGAATAGGGAAGTGCCATTTACCCCTTCAGATAACACAAGGGGTCATCTGATGAAATTAATAGGCAACAGGTTTAAAACAAACAAAAGGAAGTACTTCTTCACACAACACAGAACCAACCTGTGGAACTCATTGCCCTGGGTTGTTGGGAAGGCCAAAAGTATAACTGGGTTCAAAAAAAGAATGGATAAGTTTATGGAGGACATCAATGGCAATCAGCCACGATGGTCAAAGATGCAATCCCATTCTCCTTGTGTCCCTATACTTCTAACTGACAGGGGATGAATCACTCAATTCTGTTCATTCCCTCTAAAGCATCTTGTTTTGGCCACTGTCAGGTACACAATACTGGGCTAGATGGACTATTGGTTTGACCCAGTATGACTGCTCTTATGTAGTCCAGTCAAGGATCTTGACCCATGGAGGAAAACAAGGTCACGAGGCACCTCAGATATGTATCCCATAAGTCACCAAGGCAGTATTTCCCGATTGAATTTTTCCACTTTAAACCAAAAGCATTTGACTGACAATTTTTGTTTTTTCAGCTTTTGATTTTTTACTGAAAAGTCAAAATTTTCCATGAAAAAAAATATTCCCATCAGCTCCACAAGAATAGTAATCTGTGAAAATGCCGCTCAATTACACACTCATTTTCTCATTCCCTTCTCTAGCTATATTTCATCTTAGCAGATTCCTTCTTCCTATGCTTTTGTTGTTATTGTTCCTCCTTCCCTCTCTTCTCCCATTCCTCATTCAAAAGGCCAATTTAGTTATCTCAGGCTTGGCTGTGTTAGGTGTTAAAATCAGTGAAAGTTGAAGGTGCTCAGAACATTGTGTGACTGGACCTTAGCAGCACAGAAATCACAGCAGTGAGTGGATTTAAAGGACAGGGATAATTTTGGAGGGGAGGGATTTTATATGATGAAATAGACAGATTTACTGTACTGAATAATAGGAATTTAATTTAGGGTAAAATGCTGCCTCCTTAATTCATTCAGGGTAGCTCCTTACTCTTCAAGTAATCCTATCCTGTTGACTTCTATAGCAATCCTCATGAGTAAGGTTCTATTCAGCCTGAGTAAGAATGGCAGAATATTGGCCCTGATTGATCAGGATTGTTTCCTTTAATGACTGTGACTCCACCACCAATCCTTAATAAGGGTGCCCATCCCTTTTGAAGAAAAAGTCCTGGTTTCTCAGTTCAATTAGAACATATTTTGTACAGCTGTATGATACAACCACGCAGGGGAAATGCTGTGTTTGCTAGCCATTTCCACTTTGCTTTGGCAGTGGAGTTTCTACTTCAGGGCAGCTATTCAGGCCATCCTTTAACAGACAGAAAGCGGCAGAGGTTTCAGCAGCAAATGGATGAACTGAACCTGAGCAAAGAAAGGGCATTTCTTCACATTCTGATCTGGTTTACACAAAATTGCAGATGTGTCTAAACCTTTACAGTATGCTGTGCAGCTATCTCCCTTCCTGAATTCCATACAGGTTCAAATACAAATGCAAATAAAATGTGATGGCCTCAGTATGTGATTTTGTGCTACACTATACCATGACATCCACATTAAGGAAATTAAAGAAACTGGAAACATCCTTTCTGTCCAGATTCCTCCAAAATCAGTGGAAAGACTCAAATGAACTTCAGTGAGATATATCTTTCTTACAGGGAGATGGATCAAACCATTAGATGGGAATTCTCTCAGGGCGTTTAACAGAGGTTTCTTTGTGTGTGTACAAGTATTTGGTTATGCACGTTATAAGTAAATAACCACAGCCCAAGTACATTAACACAGAAAGGATTAAGACAACCCACTGCTCCTGAATACTATGGTTTGAGTCCTGCCTCCACAGTTCAGACTGGACATTATAGCTGCAGGGATTAGGATGGACCTTAGATCTCATTACATCAGGGCGTGTATTATTGCACAGTGGTGGGGTCAATACTCTAAAAGACTACTGTTCTTAGAGCAGTGTTCCCAGAGGAGGAGAAGGAGGAGGAGGAGTTGCTCCCAGCTATCAAGCATAGTCTGAAGAGTTTTTCCTAGTAGGCAAGCATCAAAAGGTGGGAAGAAAAGAGCGAATGTCATAAAAAGGACATCCATGGAGATATTAAAAGAAATATATTACATAAACACTTTAATTGAGGAGATCAGATTATATGAAGGATCTAAAAATAGAATATTGGTCAACACATTCCCAGAACACACAAATAGCCAAGTAATAGGTTTAGAAATACTTACTGTTTGGGTCTACATTTTCACAAAGTTCTGTTTTTGCTTCCCCATTGGGCCTGTCACTTGCTTTGTGCGAAAGCCGTGATGACATGGTCGCTGCCGTCACTACGGCCTTGAAGCTGCGTTTCCGTTTCTGGACATTTAGTTCAGGATGGAAGATGATGATGTACACTTTCGGCATGTAAAGCATCCCCAGGGCCACTGAAGCACTTAAGTTCATGGATATTGTAAGTGTGGTAGTTTGTATGTAGAGCTAGGAGACATAACACATGAGACACTATTACAAATAAAATGATTGGGAAATATGCAGTAGCACTTAAAGAGGAGGTGTTAAGTATAATCATGCTTCTTGAGATGGGCTAAACGTCTAGGCAACAAAGCATCATGCTTTGTGAGATTCAACAGAAAGAGAAGAGTAACACTTAAGTAGGCTTTAGTAATTTATTAACATTCTGAAAAACCTTCTATTGAGTTTACAAATAACAGCCACTAACATAGAATCTGATCCAGCAAATTACTGAGAGCTCTTCTCTACCAATGGGCATCAACTACCATGAAATCAGTAGCAGCTGAGGACACTCAGGATCTTGCAAAAGCTCTTACTGCTCTGATTTAGGGCATACTCTGCAAGTATAGCTTTATTTATTTTATATTTTATTCAACATGTGAAGGTCAGATTCTGGTTTCGGTTACGCTAGTGTAAATCTAGAGTTAACTCTCTTTTAACTGAAACCAGATTCCCCCGTTAGGGAAGATGAACACTATAAACGTAACAGTTCAACTTGTTTAGTAATTTTATTAAAGCTGTCTTTTAAATTCTGGTAACTTTTCAACAACCGTATTTCAAATTTCTGCTGTTTATTCAAAATGAGTAATATAAGTACCCAAAGAATATAAAATGGATTTGCATACTGCTGACTTGCAGTTAAGCTTGTTAGCAAAAATGGTATGTGCAATACTCAGAGAATGCTAGTACTGTGAGATATGAATTAAAGAAATCCATAACACGTCCTTCGTTTAAAGATGTTACGCACATACATAACTGGAAGTGCTGTAATTTTGTTTAAACTTATCTTTTCAGAGGATACTCAATACATAAAATGGAACAAGGCTCGGGTCTCAAGGATTGCTCTAATTACACAGGTTTAGAGACAATGTAATAAATATGTGAGTGTGAAAAAAGGGACCAAAATATTTGCAGGTGCTCCTCGCATATACTGTATGCCCGCATCCAGGAAAAATGTTCACACCAGGCAATACTGCTTCTGGGATGCAATATTTCTCACTGCAAACCAATCTGTTCTTATGATGTCAAGAAAAATGCACTAGCACAGTTAAATGCCCACACTGCCCTCATTTTTCCAAATACCTGTTCTCAGAAGAACTTGAACGTTCCTAAACTTACTAGGCTTTATCTGGATAACAGTTGCTATTATATTGATTCAGAACACCAGTGGAGGACATAAAATGTCTTCAGTAAATGAGTATATAACTATAAAGGAGCACATAGCTTAAAACTAAAGTGCTTACTCAATTTCTATTCACTCCGCACTCAGACCAAACTCGTATTATCTTCAATGGACTTTTGCAAGAGAAAGGACTTCAAGACTGTGAAAATATATGATGGACCAAATACAAATATCTGTCTATATTTTATATGTTCAGATATGTATATTTATCTCTATTTCTATCTAGATATACACCATATATATTCTCTTACTCATATACAACTACACTGCCATTTAAAAGTATAACCTCTGCACAGATTTCTTAATGTCTGATTCCCTTCTGAGTGACACTAGTGTAATGAGGAGAAGCTGCACTGATGTCAGTGACATTATACTGGTGTACTTGAAAGGAGAAGTGGGTCCCTTAATATCTCTTTTAAACTGGTAACAATATATAATAATTCATAAATAAAATAATAAATAATAATAATAATGGAAAAAACATACAGAAAGAGCAGTTATCAGTGGTTTGTTGTGAAACTGAGAGGGCATCTCTAATAGGGTCCTGCAAGGGTCTATCTTTTCATTCATAGCTTGGATAATGGAGTGGAAAGTATGCTTGTAAAATTTGCAGATTACACCAAGCTAGGAGGGGTTGCAAACACTTGGAGGACAGGATTATAATTCAAGATGTCCTTGATAAATTAGAGAATTGGTCTGAAATCAATAAGGTGACATTCAATAAAGACAAATGCAAAGTATAACAGTTAGAAAGGAAATATCAAACGCACAACTACAAAAAGGGGAATAACCGGTTATAGAATAGTAATGCAATGGAGTAAAGGACTCCCTCTGAAATCAGGACAGTGCCATAAATGCAACATGATGACTTTACAACAGCCTCACAGTATGAGAAGCAGATGGGTTGGGTGGACACAATGCAAGTTTCAGCACAAAATGTTTTAGAGTCTAAGAAAATCATGAAAAGAGCAAAAGGAAATAAACATATATCAAGCTGTAACTAAGAGATATTTTTTTTAAATCTTACCTAGTATGAAAGTATCTTTTTTTTCTTTTTTAATATGGATCTTAGGTAAGAACAAACTTAATTAGATAAATAAAGAGTCTCCTGAATTTTTGAACCTGCAGTTTATAATATAAACGAAGGGCAAAATTCTCCTGTCAGTCCACATGATGGATTCTGATTCTTCTGACTTCCCACTGGTGCCAAAAGGTGGGTAGGGAGAACACTGTATAGGGGTTGAGATCCATCATGCAGGTCAGAAAGCAGAAATCTCCCAGTTATTCAAGCATGTTCATATCAGTAGCTTATAATCATTGGCTTCTCTCCATGACGATGTGTCACAGTTTTTAAGAAAAGTCAATGTGGCTACACCAGAACTAAATTTGGCCCACTGACATAATACATCAGTATAACATCAAACTATTTTTTCTTTCTCTCTGACTAATTTCCCTAGCTATAATGTCCACCGGGCTTAGCCCTTTTTTGTAAGAGGTTATTGATGGTGATATATATATATATATATCTCACCCTGGACATAAATCTATTTTCTGCTTCTCTAAGCCAGATTTCACTGACTATGCAGCTAGTCCATGGCACTGAGTTTCCTGGATTAATAGTAAATTATACAGATCCTTTGTAACCCATCAAAATAAGACATTCTGAGGACAGGAGAGCGTAGTGTTCGAAGGCAGCAGGCCAGGTTCTCAGCTGTTGCACACCGGTGCAGCTCAAGTGATGTCAGTGGAGCAATGCTGATTTATACCAGCTGAGGATTTGGTCTAAAGCCCTAAAGCATAAATCAACACTAGTGCAACTGCAAAAGCTGTAATCAGTCTGCATAACATGCAGCTTGCACTTGTTTTCATCAGAGCATAGAATGTCAGTAACATTTTTATTTGGGTGCACAAGGTCGTTCATTTCTATTCCCTACAGTTAACTGGTGATCTTGTAGTAATATTTAGTCAACAGTGCCTTTTACAGCATCTGGTTCTATAATTCCAGTGAGGATCCCAAACTTACACATTGCACAATGACGGAAGGAGGAGAGGGCAAGAGAAGAACCTTTGAAGAACGAGAAACTGAGTGATGTACAATGAGTCTCATGACAAATGGGAACTGTAAGGGAAATTACTAGATACATTTACACATGAAATGCAATTTACATGCAGAGATTTCACTCCTTGTTTCATGTATTTGATAACTCTTTGCAAATACTTCTGATGAATGCAAATCAGTATTTTGAAACACAAAGATTGAGATGTAAATTACGCAGGAAACCTCTTACTTCATGAATCCCTTTTATGGGTGGCCAGTGTAAGGCTGAACAATGGGAGCAGAAGGCAGTTTCCAATCTTCGGGCTGTTATGTCATATAAGGTGCAGACCTGAGTAAGGGGTGGTGTGGAGCCACGCAACACATGTGGCTGCTCTGGCAGAGATTGTGCCTCAGGAGGTACAATTCCTCCTGAAACTTCCCAGTGCTCAGGGATGCAGCATTATCCTTTAGGATGGTAAATCATGCTTCCCTATTTGGGCCTCAATAGCTCTACTGGCTGGTACAGATTGAGGACTGGGAACATGGTCCTGCCCCCTTCGTGCTGCATGGAGTATTAGTAGGAGACGTATTGCACAGGAATAGGTCTTGTGTATTTTTGCACATTGTGAAAGAGCCAGCAGTGAGCTGAACCTCGCTGGTTAACGAGCATTTAATTGGTTGTCTAGCAAGAAGCATGTGAGAGAATGAAACCCATTTTATTTGAAATCTGATGGACACTGTGACCTCCCTATATTTAGGGATAATGGGAAGGGATGATTCTTTCTTAGCCAATGAAGTGCAGTATATTTCTGAAGAAGATAACAGTAACCTGTGCTAAAGTTTGTTTATTTTGGGCCCTGATCCTGCAATGAGGTCTTTATGGACAGACCCCTATTCCCACATGGAACTCACAGCAGAATTAATTCGGGCAGAAGGAAATTGTACCATTCTGTATGTGCCACAGAATAACTAGTTTTGTTGCTAAAAAAGGACTATTCACATGAATAAGATGTAGGAGGATAAGGCTCTAAAAACTTTACAAATTTTAACTTTGTACAGCTTAAAACATGCCGTGCTGGCATCAGAGATCAGACTTTGAAGGAGCACATTAGAGAAAATTAGGCCCTAAGGATATCATTCAGATGCAAAGGCACCCAGATTTTATCATTTATTTTACATAAAGGATTTTCATCTGAATTTTAGATTCCTATGTTTTCCACATTCTTGTTTTATTCATGCAAATGATGAAAATTGCCTTAAAAAGCTCAAGAGAAGATTAGATTGGTCTTGAATATACAGATCTATTAGCTAGCAATTTTTAAAGCACATATAATATCAATGGCACTGCTTGGGTGAATAAGGATAACTAACATGAGTAAAGCACTGTGGGATCAGGCTCTTAATTCTTGTGCATCCAGTGACTAGATATGCAATAACTGGGACATTACAGTCAAGAGCATTTCTCTTATAAAAGTCTGTATAGAGAGTTCATAAACTGTAAGCATGTGCTGGAAATTAAAAGTTGGTGAACATAATCTGAGTCCAGCAGCAAATTGCCTGGTTTTTTTTTTTTTGGCTGACATGATTTTTTTTTTTAAAAAATCATCCACTGAATTGTTTCTCCTTATGATTATGGGAAATTAAGTTTAATACTTTGAAATATATTTTTTTTCCTTTCCATTAACTCACAAACAGATTAAAAAAAGATTTTTCTCAGCCTGATTTATTTCACATTTATGTCAGTATTAGAATCAACCTTGGTCCATCCCATTGAGATGAATAGGTCAGTTCAAAGCTGTTTCAGACCAATTGTGTCAGGTTGGTTGAAGACAACACCCTATTACTCCTTATCTAACCATAAAGTTGAGAAACGTATTTTTAATGAAAATTTAGATTCAGGAGCCACAATTCCTGGACAGCAATTGTATTCTGTGGCTACAAAATGATGGAAAACAAGAGAACTTAAATATAAATGGTTTATAGTCTTTTTTCTTTTGTCTCGGTTGCTATTCCCACCACACAGAAATTATCTTGGCATTCAGCAGACAATAAAAAGGGATGGAAATACCATCTTACACATGTATATTTCTTGTATTTTGTTTTTAAACCCACCCTACTAAAAAGTACAACTAACTTCTGGATCCAAAGATGTTTAATAATTTGTTCAGTGCCTGAACTAATGCAAAAGAGACACAATGATCTTCACAAAGAGCAGCTCTGCTGCTATCCTGTGCAGTGCAGACAAAACCTTCCTTTAACATCTTATGAAAAAATGAAGAACCTCAAGCAACACAGCACGTCCTAAAATCATGCTGATTTAAGGCTGGATTAGATGGATCAGATTAGCACTGTTAATCAACAGCACTTCCTGCATCAAACTGAGGTTTCTTTGCACATTTTCCACCTAAGCTCTGCTTGGCTTAGATCACAGCCTAGGTTGGTTATGGCTGTAGACCATAAGGAAATATAAAGTATGGAAAGCAGAGGAAGCCCTTCCTTTGGGAAGTATTTTCATATTTAACTCCAAAAATATCGTCAACTGCAAAAATAAACATGTATCTGCTTTCTTTGGACAGCTTGATTTATGGAGGTTCCAAGAAACAATAACTTTATCTGAAAAAACCATGCCTTCTGCAAGGCTTGTATTCTTTTATGGTCTGACACATCTAAAGAATTATATATGAAGCAATCCTGTCTTCTCCCTTCACAGATCTGGCTCAGTACTCCTCTTCTCATGCTCACCATGCCTTTCCAACAGCCTTTCCATATTTCCAGGTGCCTGCTGTTAATTCCCATGGACACATTCTCTCTCTTTCCCCACAGGGACTGGAACCTTTGAGCAGTAAATTATGCTTGCCCTGAAGCTTAGTTATTCTCTAATTTTCAAAAACTCTGCTCACTCCTGCGTACATATAACGTAATCATCCCTTAAGTATGGTGTGATAACATGCCAATGTTACTCTTTACACAGCAATCTTCCTGGGTTGGATAGTCTGGACCAAAGAACCTTCTTCCCTGGGCGAACTAGGGTCAAAGTAGTGTTCAGAGGTCAGTGGAAGTTTCTGTGAGCCATGAAAGAATACTTTGAAATACTACCTAATAAGCCAGGCCGCAGCTCCCGCTCTGTTATTTTTAATCAGGTCCATTTTAATAGATATAAAGCTAAAAATGGCAAATGACCGGAAAGGGTCATTTCTTGTTGACTAAAGGACAAACACACCCACTTTTCTCATTGTTCTGACATGACTGTTCTCAAGACTTAGCTACAAGGCAAGTTTGTGCACAGCGAGAATCTACCATGAACCAGCTTGCTGACCACTAACTTGTCATGTGGATACTGTTATTGAGAAGTAAAAGTCCCAGAGTCTGGCTTAGCATCCAGCCTCCCCTATAAAATATTTTTATACATATATGTGTGTGTGTGTGTGTGTCTAGATTGCAACTTCTTCACAGTAACACAATGGGACATCTGTGTTCTCCCAGAATACAGTACTAATTAATAAAAATTATAATAATGCACAAAAATACCTGGCATGCACACAAAAATCAGGAATATTGACAAGCAAGTCATGCAGTTAGCTACCTACATGACCTATCTGCATATGCAAAGACTCACACTGAGCATGTACAACATTGCACACCAGGTGGCTTTGGAAGTCAGGCCTACATGTTTCATTTTACTATTCGATACTTGCAGGAAGTTAATTAAAAACTTCCTTCTCGGTGGGTATGTACAAAAATAGAAAATAAGCAAAAATGTCAGGTAAACATGGACAGTCAGGACCTGATCCAGAAAGGCACTCAGAAACCTGCTTAAGATTAACCAGGTGACTAGTCCCATTGACTTGTTTAAAAACTAAGCACATGATTAAGTGTTTTGCAGCATCTGGGCCTAAGTGAGGAATTATTGAGTTGAACCTTGGCACTGCAGTGATTCCCCTCACATTAGGGAGACAGAACAACTCTGTGGGAAAACTACGTAATTGAGGCTCCATGAAAATGTTTAGGGGAGAGGGTTGAGAGGAGGGGAAGAAATAGTGCCCAACTGGAAAGAGGCAGAGAGTACAGCTAGAAAGCAGTTCCTCTTTGTGGATAAAATTCACCACTATGCAGGGGGCAGGACAAGGTCCTCAGATCACTTAAATTCTATTTAAGCCTTTTTTTGTGTGTCTACACCAGGGGTAGGCAACCTATGGCACACATGCCAAAGGTGGCATGCGAGACGATTTTCAGTGGCACTCACACTGACTGGGTCCTGGCCACCGGTCCAGAGGGCTCTGCATTTTAATTTAATTTTAAATGAAGTTTCTGAAACATTTTTAAAACCTTATTTACTTTACATACAACAACAGTTTAGTTATATATTATGGACTTATAGAAAAAGACCTTCTAAAAACGTTCAGATGTATTACTGGCACGCAAAACCTTAAATTACAGTGAATAAATAAAGACTCAGCACTCCACTTCTGAAAGGTTGCCGACCCCGATCTACACTGAAGTCAGAGGAGTTACACTGGCTAAAATGTAGAATAATGGTGATGTGGTGAATAACCAGGCCCAGTATTTTACATAAAAAGTCTACTCTTCCCCATGTTTGCCTACATGTTGTTGACATTACCCATTGCTAACATTTGTAGTGGGACAGATTGACTGATTAGTAATGTGCTTTAGAAACAGCAATATGCTAATTCACCTGATATCCTAATTTGATACGAGAAATTTAAAGTGCTTTAAAGTGACATCCCAAAGTCCCAAATGATGTTCTTTTTTAGCCCTCCATGTAACCAACCTTTGCATGTTGCATTTCATAGGTGGCAACAGAAGAGGTAGGCGGTGTTGTGGCTAACCCCACTCACTGCAATAGAATTCTGACACAGCCTTAGTTTCCTGCTCATTATTTAAAAAATGACTAGTGTCAGGATCTGGAAGGCAACCACAGCCACTAAACAAGTCATTGCAATGAAAAGCGGCCCTGCACTTCTCTCCATCCCATGATGGAGACAACAACTGTGGGCTAGGATCAGTCTTCTCTCCCACCAGGTGGCAATCTGGTGGCTTTGACAGCAAGCCAGTCCTCCTGGCCCTCAGGGTACCAGCACCATTCCTCTTCCATAACCTGCACAATCACAACAGTGTCAAACACCCAGTGTTGTATAGCAATGAGTGGGTAAGTTTGTGAGGCTCAAGTTTCCATATTTTTCTGGTGGACATCAGAAACTGGTTGGTGAAGTTCTTTCGGATACCTGGTGGGAGACGGTGAATAATCAGCTTACTCTTCAGGTCTGATTGAGGGATGAAGGGAAGGCTAATAGGTGTCTTGGTCTATAGAACCAACATTTGAGCTAGGCATTGGGAAAGGTGGAGACCAAAGACGGGAAAAGGATTGAATTTGACCTGGTTTGCTAGAGTAAAGAACAGCTGTGACCATGAGTAAAGCCATCTGTATTGTTCATTCTGATCCTCCTGCAAATTTTGCAGTGCTTGAGACACAGTGGAGAGTTTCTTTGGGACAGGTAAATGTTGAGGATGGTTTGAAAATATAACTGGATGTCAAAGCAGTGTAGGTATTTCTATGCAGATTATTACGTAGAGTGTGAAGCTTTAAAAATGACAAAGGATGCCACCCCAGGGACATTTGATAAACAAATGGTAGTAGCTATGATGATTGCAGCTATTACTGTAGAAAAAAAAGAAGGCATACAAATGGTCTTTCTGAAATTTCACTGGCAATGTCATGGAATCATTCACACCATTTGATTATATAAATTCAATGCCCTGTAATTAAACAAAAGGTGATACTCTCTTCAGGGACAAGAAAATGATAGGAATTTACTTTTAACACATTTTCTTTTTAACAGTTGGTAATTTTGCGAGTTGGATGGAGGGAATACTGATTTGCTATTAAAAACAAGAAAGATCATGGAGGAATTGGATTAATATGTTCTGCCACTTGCTAAAATGTGAACTAACACAGAGACATTTGAAAATGACTTCTGATGTATTTTCACATTTTCTTAAATGTTGTCAACCCCCCACAGAAGTCAATGACAAAACTCCAACTATGAGATTTCACCCCTTGTATTTTTTTTTTCTGAGAGGTATTCCTGGATATGCATATATATTTTTTAAAATCTTCCCCCTTTCCTGAATTTGTATTGTACATTATTTTGATCCAATGAGTTCAGAACAAAGTGGTTTTGATTCTGATAAGAGCTGTGAGAAAAACTGGTTCTCTCTCTCTTTTTTTTTTTTTTTTTTTTTGGTTCACTATCCAATCTGAAAAAATATAAAAATTTAAAAAACCCAACACCTTGGTTTTGGGTTGAACAGAATGTTTTGGTTTGGGTTGAGATTTTTTTAAAAATAAAATAGATGGAAATATAAAAATGAAAAGTCATTGTGAATAAAAACACATTTTGTTTCAAAAATGTCATCATTCATCAAATTCATCAAAAATGAATATTTGATTTTTTTCTGATTTTCTTGAGGGGATATGACAAACCATTTGGCAACATGAATTCAAAAAATATTTCAGCTTGAATCTGCACTTTTCAGCAGGAAACAAATTTTCCTCTGAAAAATTTTGCCTATCTCTAATTCTGAGTTTGAATTGGTATAAATCAAGAATAACTCCCTCCTATGCAGTCATGGAGTTGCAGTATTTAAAACCAGTATGAGATCAGAAAATAGCCAACGGTGTTGATGAATCACATGAGGAAGACACTTTGCAATCAACAGACCCCTGACATAGACTCCAACATCATCCATTAGTGTCCACAGCAAGCAATGTACTAAAAATCATATTTTATACATTCCATTGAGTAATGTACACATGCATGATACATTTATGACTAAAGTAATTAATTAGCTGTCAAATGCACCCCAACAGGATTAAAAGGTGATGAAGGCAGACAGCTATTCTTTGCATGCTAAAACAATTTTTTCCTTCCTATGAATTGGTATGATTTTCAACCTGATGTGCCTATTTACCTACTTGAAACCATCCCAGGAGTTATGTACATTGAACAACTAGTTTTCAAATTTTGTCAGACTTTGCAGCTACAATAGCTTGCACGATTTTGCTCAGTGCAATTAACTGGTCTATTGGATTAGTCCGCTGAACTGATAATTTACTACTAAATTATTACCTCCTGTGAAGATACTCAATGAAAGGGGTTTGATAGGTCAGGAAGCTTTGTGAGTTTACCTAGAGGATATACCTTCAAAATTAACAGGGAAGGGGGCAGAGGAAGTTCATTGAAAAGGGAGGAGCCACAGTGTCCATATCCTGGGAGCGTCTGTTATATGACAGGAAAGAAGACCCAACTCTCATGTAAGTCTGCCCCTTTCCCTTATCTTTCCCTCATGCAACTTGATTCCAGTGGGAAGACTCTCCATGTCTACGTAAAATCCCGCTCAGAGGATGGAGGTGAATTACTGTTCTTCTTTACATAATAAATAAAAAATACTACTACTACTACTAATAATAATAATTAATAATAAAAATCTAGCTCTCACAAAAGGGTATCTGCTCAGATATCTATTGGTCCACATAGAAAACGAGCATTGCAGCAACATATTACATAAATAATTGTCTTATGCTGACATCTAAAAATAACAAGAGAAGATGGAATTGAAATAGAAGCAAACAGTCAATATAGCACTGATACCACAATTGAGATGAGAAGCTTGGACAGTAAATTGAGAACAGAGGAAGCTCAGCTCAAAGCTTTTGAGCAAGAGTCAGGGGGAAGATTACTTTTACTTTAAAGGCTTGTTAAATTCCCTTCTTGGATTCATGAGAAAACACTTCTCTTGCTGATGTTGGCTTTAAACTAGAAAAAAGAAAATTATAGCTTGTAGGTCCATGAACTGCAAGATCATGCCATTTATCATGGTCAGGCTTGAGTACTATAAAGAAAATGAGTAATTCAGACAGTGTGTGTTGAAACAAGCAGTAGCAAATTTCCTTCCCCACTATTTTCCTTCCAAAAATATTTGTTAAAAACACTTATTATTTCTTGAAAATGTGAAATTGTTTCAATTTTTTTTTTTTTGCATAACCTGGTGCTAGAAGACTTACATTTCCAAGGATCTGAAGAAACTGAATTTTCATTACCGTGTGGTTTAGGATAATTCAGTTTTCTTCGACGAATTATTATGCTCCCAAAGCTTTGTATTGGGAGGGAGGAGGGGGAATAAATACCACAGACCTGTGTGTATCTTGTCTTAAATAGTGATCGCTGTCTGCTCCTTGCTCTCCTGAAATGAATATGAAGCATTCCAAATACACTATACACATAATAAATTATTTCTGCTTATACAGCTTGACAAAGGATGTAATAAATATATCATCTCAAAAACAACTGGTGCCTGAGTGCGTTTTCTTATGTATTTTACTGTGAGATGGATTTTTTTATTCTTGCTAAAATAATGAGGTAAGAGTTCAAAAAAGGTTCTGACTTGAATCACCATCTTTGAAGCGGAAAAGCAAAACACACCATTTATCTCCCTCGGAAACTAACCATGCCTCCCATGATATATATAAACATACCTTGGCTTCATCAATTAAGTTTCCATGCTTTTATCTCTTGACCAAAGCCAGAGATTTTGTTAGCCATAAACACAATACTTGAAAGTAATGTTCGGTTCTATTGGGCATAGAAATGTAGAAACAATTCACTCTACAATTACTTCTTTGAACATTGCGTTTGGACCACAGATAACCATCTACCATTCTTTGATTTAATTACAATAGATTTTACTTAATTCCCTGTAATAGTATAAGTATTTAATAAATAGACTACGTAGCACAAAATTTGGGTTTATAACATATTCATACATAAGGTGGCCCACTAAGTGTTTTACAGTAATGAGTTAGATATTTGGGACATCAATGACTATGGGATCCCATACAACAACTATCACATGCTTAGCAACACTTCATGGACTGGCCAGATCCTCAGATGGCGTAAATCATCAGGGTTTCATTAACTTCAGTGGAGCTACACCAATTTTTCACAGAGGATTGGGCCCATCAGATCTGACATCTACCTTTTAGAAAAAACACTGAACAGGTTTTTAATTTCTACCTGAAAAAGCCACTGAAAATAATCAGAATGACCTTTGTTTTAATGCTGCATCTAGAAAAGGACACCTGTGACAGTGCAGCATCCCTTTGTCCCGTAAAAAAGCTTTAAAATCCTGTATTAAGGTATTCACTGACATAAGTATTCACTGATATAAGTGCGTACACAGCAGTGGCTCTTTTTCTTCTTTTTATTTGTTAGAGATAAACTCACAGACTTTATGTCCAGAAGAGACTGTCATGATCATCTAGTCTGACCTTCTGCACGTTGCAGGCTGTACAACCTCACCTACTCACTCCTGCAATAGGCCCATAACTTCTGGCTGAGTTACTGAAGACCTCAAATTTTGATTTAAAGACTTCAGGTGATGCAGAATACACCATTCCGTCTAGTTCAAACCAGCAAGTGACCCCATGCTGAAGAGGAAGGCAAAAACTTTTTGATAAGAGGTTATATAATCAATAGCTGTTGCAGCAAAATGAAAGTGAATAAAAGGATTATGATCTAAAAAGATTCATTGCTTGAAGCAATAGTAATTATTCAAAAAAGTTCTGGTGTCTGGATTTTCAGAGTTGCTAAGCACCTTGAGGTACCAGTCCTATTTAAGTCAAAGGGAGCTACTGGTGCTCAGCCTCTTAGAAAGTCATGCCATGGGAGTATTCTGAGGGTATTAACTCTCTGGGATGCAGACAATCAAAACTCCGATTTTAGGTGGTAACAAGGTACAGATCAATTCAATATAAATATCAGTTTTAAAATGAACTTCTAAACCTCTCAAGCTTATCTCAATTATGCCAACTTTTTCAGGCTATCCTGCCACTCCTGGCCAACTTGGTGAATCTTCTTTGTGACCTATCCCCAAAAACAATCTTGTTACTCTCTAAACATCCCTTCAATAGATCTCCAATTTTTCCTCTCTTCTCCACCCTGCCTCTCAAGGAGAAGAAATAAATCTCACCAGACCTATAAATGGAAAAGAGAATAGCTTAACACTGCACTTGGGAGTGTGTCCCTTTCATACGCACATGCAGAGCATTGAATCATCTTCACAGCTCCAGGCAAACTACAAATGCTAAAAGATTATACAGCAGAAATCAATGTTTGCTTTAAAACACATGGTTCCACTCTGCCAGGATGTCTAACCAATATTACCAGGATCTTTGATATTGGATGTGACAGTTCCGGCCACAAATCGACTGACTGGGATGCTCTGAAAAGCCACTATAAGTCACATTAAAGTGGAGAAGAACATAACCAATATGGTGCTGTAGCTGTAAAATTCCAGTTGGCACAAATATTGCTTTTACTTTCGGGTGAGCTCTGACTCCCTCCTAAAAACGTGATAAAACACGACAGAGAACAAAACAGAGTTATCCTACCGGGGGAAGAAGAGTGTGAGTTTGATAATAATGGTAAACACCTAAATGTGCTTACAAGCATTCATGCCTCCTGTTTCAAGGTTCTGGCAGATACCAACTTTGCAGTGACAACATTATATACCATAGTTATGCAGGTAATGGGTGTGATGAATTATGTTTCAATATGGTGCTAACAGCAGGAGGGCTTAGATACCAAAGGGAAAATTGGGGTCATATTGGGAAAGATTACCACCTGCAGAGGCCAAGCACAAAGGCAGACAGTACAACAGTAAACAGATCCACAAGGACTAATTTTTGATTTCCCCAGCATTGTAAGAACTGTTTCTTCTAGTGTCACAGTGCTGTAACCAACTTAAATTTTCATGTCTTGCAAAACAGAGCACCTAGCACATGGCTGGTTTTCTAGCTTGTATTTCACAGTCCTAAGAAAGGCAAAGCGGAAAATGTAAAGCACAGATAAACTACAGTATACATTTTCTAAGGAGTTTTGGGCCTCTTTTGAGCTAAATATTTTATGCGGCTTTTTCCATTATAATAGGAGCTTCTTTGCAAAAGGGAGAGAAAGAAAAGTGCCTAAGTAAAAAATAATGAATATTTATGGATCCATAGTTTGTGTGATAAATCAAAACAGTTTATTAAATTTTACAGCATTTAACCTGATGATTTAAGTGTAGAGAAATAAACAATTTGGTCTCTCTCCACCCTTACCACATAGAAACGACAATAGCTAATCTGGGAGGAAATTAAATTATTCAGGTAATTGGACAGAGCAATGAAGCAGAAGCATGCAGCTACTGTCAAAGGACATCAAATGGCTAACAGAGAAAATTGCGGCAGCATCACAGAAAACTACCACCTTCCAAAGTCAAATTGCTGATACAGAGTATGCACCTATTAACTGTGCATCCATTAGGGAAAGGTGTAGTATGTGCTTGTATGTCAGCTTTATAGTCGTTAAAAGGGATTCTGTAAACTACTTCAAACCATTTAAAAATACCCAACTCAGAAATAAATAGTGAGGGCCTTGTCTTAAATCAGGAAGAGATTAAACTTGTTGTGAGCCTATGACTTCCATGAACAGACTGCATGCTGTGATATAACACGGATTTCATAATTTCATGGTCTCTTAGAAGCAGAAAGTTTGCACATAAGGATGTGCCAAGAAAATAATCTTGCAAGTCTAGTAATATTCTGAATGCATTTAAAGTCATTGAAACTCATAGAAACTACTGACAATTGGTTTATATAAAGATAAAAATGCTGTTATATAATATACTAGCCTTTTTTACCCTAAAACAGAACATAAAGCAGTATATATGCCAATATTTTTCTTTCCCTATACTTTTTATTAATAGAGTGATTTATATGAAACTAGAGGGAGAGAGACCCTCATTGGAGTAAATTGTCATAGTCCCAGTTGAAGTTAATGGACTGAGGACAGATAAATCAGCTGAAGGTCCGACCCAGAATCGTTGATCCTTTGGATTTCTTCTGGTCTTGTGTTTTGCTCCTGACCTGAAGTCTGGGTGCAATATCATAATCATTCCCACTGTAATTAACTGAGATACTAAACCAAGAAGATAACTGGGTGAAGTGACAGGCAGTGAAAGCAGATGTCTATGCTCCTGTTATTTATCTTTTGAATTGTTTATTGTTTTAATATTTATGGGCTAGTAGAGGATTTGGGGACTAGATTTAAAAAATATTGAGGCCCCTGTCTCTGAGCACCCCTGTTGGATCAGGACCCACAAAAAAGAGGAGAATGAGGAGGTGCTGCTGCCCACCCCCCCATTACCCAAAGCCCAAAGCCCCAGATCATTTCATTTGGGTCACTAAATGGCCTTCCGATGATAAAGAATTTCAGCCACAGTAAAGTTTGGCCAGATTTCAATCACTGCATTCACCTGCATGAGGTGAATGGCTCAAAAATCCCACTATCAATCCCCTAAACTGTCTGATGCCCCTTGCTTGTTTTTCACAATGGCTATAACAGAAATTACACTTTCCTAAGACAGACAAACACAATGCAACAGAAGTTATTTGTTTCCCCAAAATTTAGTATTAAAATAAGGGCTTTCTCCACTCCCTCTTACTACTCATATGGCTTTAATTAGCTAGGCATAATTCTTGAGGTGTGATTTCCCCTTTTCTCCTAAGGATTACATCATTGGAGGGAATTTTCCAGCTTTTGTTTCATTCTTTGCATCCACCAATGCACCACTAAACTGACTGACACACAATCTTGGAATTTTATGGTATTCAATTCCAGACTTCAGCTACTGTGATAAATCATATTTCTCCACACTTATTGCATTTTATTCATTTTATACATGACCAGAGATTAAAGTTCAAATGAAATAGATTTTTCTATCCTTCTTATATTCAAAACATTTCTAGTCTAGAAATCTTTAATTTTAGTAACTTTGTCTATTGAATAATTCAACAGAAAAAAAAATAATGCAAAACTAAGTTTGAAATTTTAAGCCCAAAAAAGTGAGAGTTTGACTGCAGCAACTTTAATTCTGTGCCCATATGTGTATGCATTTCTTGGGTCTGTGTGTCTTTCTTAACCAACCGAGACAGTAGGGTGTCCCTGATATCTCACTGCACATATGAAACTGGAGCCTGGATGGAGAATAGCTGGCTCAAAAGGATCCAGGAAAGACAGAACTGATGCTGCTTGGAAGATAGAAATGCTTAACGGAACTGGCTAGTTCCAACATCTCACCCTGAGTTAATGGCTATTCTTTCTGGTATTAAGATAATATGGTCACGAAATCATGTGGAATCTTTATTTACAAAGAGTACTTTAATAGTTGCAGTCACCAAACCCAGTGTCTTCCACCTTCAGTTTTTAAGAAGACTCTCTATTCCTCTCAGTGATGACCTGGCCAATGCAGTCCATTTGTTCATCATGTCTAGGACATGTTATTGTTATTCACTATTCCTTGGACTTAAAAAACCCCACAACCCTCTAAGCTCGTACATAACAGATTGGTCTGTGTCCTAAAATGAACACAAACAGCATATCACATTATATTGTACTAGCTAATTAAAAAAGTGAAAAAAGTCAGAAAGTCAAAAAAGTTAACAGAATTTTGGGAAGCATTAAGAAAGGGATAGATAATAAGGAAGAAAATATCATATTGCCTCTATATAAATCCATGGTATGCCCACATCTTGATTACTGCGTGCAGATGTGGTCGCCCCATCTCAAAAAAGATATAGGAACTGGAAAAGGTTCAGAAAAGGGCCAAAAAAAATGTGTAGGGGTATGGAATAGCTTCCATCTGAGGAAAGATTAATAAGACTGGGACTTTTCAGCTTGGAAAAGAGACGACTAAGGGTAGATATGATTGAAGTCTATAAAATCAAGACTGCTGTGGGAGAAAGTAAATAAGAAAGTGTTATTTACTCCTCCTCATAACACAAGAACTAGGGGTCACAAATGAAATTAATAGGCAGCAGATTTAAAACAAACAAAAAGAAGTATACTTTCACACAACACACAGTCTGTGGAACTCTTTGCCAGAGAATGTTGTGAAGGCCAAGACTATAACAGGGTTCAAAAAAGAACTAGATAAGTTCATAGAGGATAGATACATCAATGGCTATTAGCCAGGATGGACAGCGATGGTGTCCCTAGCCTCTGTTTGCCAGAAGCTGGGAATGTGCGACAGGGGATGGCTCACTTGATGATTACCTGTTCTGTTCCCTATGGGGCACCTGGCATTGGCTACTGTCAGAAGACAGGATACTGGGCTAGATGGACCTTGGTCTGACCCAGTATGGCCGCTCTTATGTTCTATGTTCTTATGACGTTCTTATCTGCATCCAGTTCAAAGCTGTCCTATGGATCTATAAAACTCTAAATGGGATAGGATCACACAATTTCAGAGAACACATATCCTGCTCATCACGTCATTTATGATGGTCCAGTTTGTTTTGATCCCTGGCTCAGGGTTGTGGAACCCCTTGCCATATCCAACCCATGCTACAAAATGAAAGCATTCTCCAAACACACACTGAGAGTGGGGCCCAATCTAGAAGCCATTTGTTCTTAGCTTCTGGACTCAAAGCTTCCCCAGAGTTAAAGGTTCTGATTCAAAGCCCACTGAAGTCAATGGGAGACTAACAAAATGTGGATCTTTCAGATCTGTCTCAAGATGATGGTGTTGGGGGTTAGTCAGATCAGATCTTGTACATGTCCTGTTGACTAGCAACAGATGCTTAACCCATATAAGCACCATGAAGCTCTGAGCAAAATCCTATTAATGTGAAACTGGGTGTTGCTTCTGTGGAAGCACCCACAGGAAACATCCAGGATCCCAAGATGCTCTTACTCAAACAGACCCATTCTACTGTGCTATAGAGATAGCTGGAGCAATAAGCTATTATTTAGGATTCCCAGATTATTGTGCTAAAGTCATATGGCTTCAAACTGCATTTGGGAATCCCAATCTCTCTTTATCTCCTTCTCTCCTCCCCATTGTTGCTTACCTGCACAGCCCAAGAGATCACCTCTGGAAATATGTCCTTTTTAAAGTGAGAATTCAAAAATATCAAGCTATCAAAAACCAGAGTGTGTGGGAACCACATCCTAAGGGAGATTTCATCAGTTAGATAAGTGGGAAGGACACAAATTAGTTTTGAGTACGCTTGACTATGCCTGAGATGGACAACAATCTACAACACAGAGGATATTTTTTTACAATGTTGGTATTGCTGTTATTTTTAATTCTTAGGAGGTGCTCAGACAATAGGGAGATAGGAGACAAATAGAAACCCAGTTAAAACTGAGGAAGAGACCAGGATTGTTACAATATCTGGCTACAAACCAGAGGGCTGTGGTGAATGTTCCTTTTCTTTTCCCTAATCTTTCTTTTTTTTCCGTTATATTGTTAACAATAGTTATCTACATCATATTCACTCATTTAATTGGTTAATATGTTGTCATACAGACACCACTTCTGTACCTCTAGCGTGTACCTCAAAAGATGTCCAAAAACAATATTTAAAGTATTTGTATAATGTCACCTGTAACCACTCATTCTCCTCCACAAGTGATGCTGCTATTTATGATCTGTACTTATTGTGATATACTGTATAAAAAGGGGCTAACATATTCTTTAAAACTTTAAGCTCTTGTGTTAGTTACTGTAATATATTTCCAGTACCATAAATAAGTATGAAGCCTGGTTCATGTCATACCACTTGTCTCCATAGATGACTATCATTATTGTGTAATACAACCCAAACACAAGTTTACAGATAGGATGATACATTTAAGAAAAAAATATTGTCCATTGAGATCAAGGATATTTGTGCTGTGCTTGTGACTCGGGGACAATGTATAGCTTTTAGTTGACAAATAATGAATTTAATTAGAAATCTTAATGACTGTATCACAGAAGATATTGATGGGATATATCATCTCATTAAATAGTTCAAGTAGATATGACAATGTTATGTCCAAACTATATATCCCAATATTCTTGAGACAATGGATGTATTTCTTGTTACTGCTGCCAATATTCTATTTGGTTTCTCTCCAAGCTCCCTCATGTTGTCAATCAGTTTAAGAGTACAGGGCTAGGCATCTTTTCTAGTGACTTTTTCCAGTTGTTTAAGTACTACTATTAAGACATTCATCCTGCTGATAAACGATCACCTGCTCCTGCATAGCCACACAGTACAAACTCTACAGTTTCATAGAGCTTGACTTACTATAATATAGATGACTATATAACACTATATAACAGACTTTTTACTCTGAATTTTTCACACTTGATAAGTGGCCTGGGTTTTCAGAAGTGCCGAAGACTTGCTGCTCTCATTGCTCATCATGTCTAAAAAGCAGGCCAGAGGGGTTTAACTGAGTGTCATGGCTTGATTTTCAGAAAAGATACAGCTAAAATTATACATGACACTTTTTAAACAACATTCGAAGACACCCATCGTTATAGAATTGTGTTGGCATCCAAAATATATGAAATCCTGTTGTAATTGTCCATAAATGGCTCTACTCTCCTGCACAAATTGCTTCATCCCCTTTTTTCTTTTCTTCTTTCTGCTTTAATCTTTCTATTCCCTTAGTGTCACCTGTGCATCCTCATAGCTTTACAGTGCAATTCATCAGTGTAAAACCCCAAGTAATATTAATTAGCTAGCCTGAAATTACACTGGTCAACATCATCTTAACTGTGAATGACATCATTTTATGTAATCTATCTTCTGAAGGGCCACTAAAATGATGGATAATCTGCAAAATTATTCAAGAAAAAACTTTTACCTAAATGTCTTAATAAAAACATATCACTTATTTACTCTAGGTTACCAGTACTGTCACAAAGAATTCAGCTTCCAAAAGAAGAAGAGGGGCATGCAGTATTTTATGACATGTTCCATGGCAAAGCCTAAATTGCACTGATATGTCACATCTGAAAAATAAGTGGGTCATAGAATCCATGTCAATGCAGTAAAAGTGATGAGCCTCAATCCTCTCCCATTTTGGGGGATAATTTGGGCCTATTTTGTTCTCTCCCAATGGATCATTTAACATTGTTGACTGAAAAAAATCTGCTTAGTTCATCCCTGATTTCTGAGATTTCAAAATATAATACCAAATACACATTTTTAATTTATACACACACGTGCGTGTGTGTGTATCTGGTATTTAGACACGTGTGTATTTGGTATTATATATATATATATACCAATACCATATACATGTAAGAGTGTGTGTGTGTGCACGCATGTACACACACACACACACAGTTTGTAACTTGGTTCTCACAATATTTAAAGAGAAACTGTACCTATTTGCTTCAGATCTGCACCATGGTACTCAGTTACTACCTCTAAGATGACGTGGGCTATATAAGTAAGTGCGTAGGTAAGTAGAGAGTCCAAACTCTGCCTTTGGAGGGTTAAATGGAAGCCAGGTGTACACACCCTAGAGCTGAATTAGAAATAGAGAGATTTCAGAAGGTGAGAATACATTTTAATGTGGACAATTTAAGACTGCTTTGGTTACTTATGCCAATTAATTATTGAACGTGACTACATTTGGGGGTTTAAGCTTTGAAATTAGATATATTCCTCATTTGTGCCACTGAAACTAGGAAGAATCTGAAGGTGTTTCTGGAAGACTATAACAAGGTATTTATTGTCAAAAGCATGCCAGTGGACTGAGCAGGGATGGCACTTACATTTCATATTTCATACTTCAAAGTAAATAATTTGCCAGCTGATGACCTTTCAAGAAAAGAGTTAAAAAAAAAATTAAAACTGAGTAACCAACACAAAACAGCTAATCACATGAAAGCATTAGCGACAGTGCTATATCTATTCATGCTACAAATGTAGCACTGATTAAGAGGTGGGTTTTCTCCTCTCTGTGAAGGTAGCAATTGCTTTGGGTTCTGACCCCATAAATTCAAGTACTATGACACTGAATCAAAAAAACAAAACTCTTGTTAGCTGGAAGACAATTAAGTCTAACTCACACTGGCTATAGAAACATGCATAAGGAATGAATAATAATGCGGAGGCATGAAAAATGAAGCTGACATTACCTGATTTCATTTATGAATCATATTTGTAAATTACAAAAGGCAACAGTTACTGAAATTTATGATTGTGTGAATTCAAAGGTATGCAGTAGCATATGAAGAATATGGAGAAAGTATAGTATTTAAAGCTTCCCTTGCTTTAGAGCCATCTTGCCATTTTAAACATGTTTTTATTGATCTGAATTTGTTCTAAAACGTGGAAATTGGATGTGATAAGCAATCTCTCACTGAACTGCTCCTAATCTAATCTATCTGCCACTACAGCTGGGCAAATACTGCAGCCACTCACCATAAATTCACTTTGATGTTACTTCATCTAGTCAACAGGCATGTATCAGTGGTATGTATACAAACTCCACTGTGTAATTCACTTCAACGGCACTTGCAGCTGCTGGGTATTGTCTCTCTCAAGAGGCCCTATGCAGATCACTAGAGATGTAAAATATTGTCTTCCTATAGCCTCAGAGAAGCACCAAGGTCAATGACGGCCTCAATAAATAATACATAATAATAATGAAAACATGAAATAGTATTGAAAAGTTATTAATTTAAATATTCATCTGGAGAAATTTTCTTAATACTCTAAATTTACTTTTGGAGCATTTAGGATAAATGGTGCTATATAAAAGTAAGAGCATTATAAGGTTTTGTTTGTGCAGTCAGCATTTGGATTCTATGGTGCTGGGCACTATAATAACTATGCCCTGGTCTACACTAGGACTTTAGGTCGAATTTAGCAGTGTTAAATCGAAGTAAACCTGCACCCGTCCACACGATGAAGCCCTTTATTTCGACTTAAAGGGCTCTTAAAATCGATTTCCTTACTCCACCCCGACAAGTGGATTAGCGCTTAAATCGGCCTTGCCGGGTCGAATTTGGGGTACTGTGGACACAATTCGACGGTATTGGCCTCTGGGAGCTATCCCAGAGTGCTCCATTGTGACCGCTCTGGACGGCGCTCTCAACTCAGATGCACTGGCCAGGTAGACAGGAAAAGAACTGCAAACTTTTGAATCTCATTTCCTGTTTGGCCAGCATGGCAAGCTGCAGGTGACCATGCAGAGCTCATCAGCAGAGGTGACCATGATGGAGTCCCAGAATCGCAAAAGAGCTCCAGCATGGACTGAACGGGAGGTACGGGATCTGATCGCTGTATGGGGAGAGGAATCCGTGCTATCAGAACTCCGTTCCAGTTTTCGAAATGCCAAAACCTTTGTCAAAATCTCCCAGGGCATGAAGGACAGAGGCCATAACAGGGACCTGAAGCAGTGCCATGTGAAACTTAAGGAGCTGAGGCAAGCCTACCAGAAAACCAGAGGGGTGAACGGCCGCTCCGGGTCAGAGCCCCAAACATGCCGCTTCTATGATGAGCTGCATGCCATTTTAGGGGGTTCAGCCACTACTACCCCAGCCATGTTGTTTGACTCCTTCAATGGAGATGGAGGCAACACGGAAGCAGGTTTTGGGGATGAAGAAGATGATGATGATGAGGTTGTAGATAGCTCACAGCAAGCAAGCGGAGAAACTGGTTTTCCTGACAGCCAGGAACGGTTTCTCACCCTGGACCTGGAGCCAGTACCCCCCGAACCCACCCAAGGCTGCCTCCTGGACCCGGCAGGTGGAGAAGGGACCTCCGGTGAGTGTACCTTTTAAAATACTATACATGGTTTAAAAGCAAGCATGTGAAAGGATTAATTTGCCCTGGCATTCGCAGCTCTCCTGGATGTACTCCCACAGCCTTTGCAAAAGGTTTCTGGGGAGGGCAGCCTTATTGCCTCCTTCATGGTAGGACACTTTACCACTCCAGGTCAGTAACACGTACTCGGGAATCATTGTACAACAAAGCATTGCAGTGTATGTTTGCTGGCGTTCAAACAACATCCGTTCTTTATTTCTCTGTGTTATCCTCAGGAGAATGAGATATCATTCATGGTCACCTGGTTGAAATAGGGTGCTTTTCTTCAGGGGACACTCAGAGGAGCCCGTTCCTGCTAGGCTGTTTGCCTGCGGCTGAACAGAAATGTTCCCTGCTGTTAGCCACGGGGAAGGGGGAGGGTTGAGGGAGTAGCCACGCGGTGGGGGGAGGCAAAATGCGAACTTGTAACGAAAGCACATGTGCTATGTATGTAATGTTAACAGCAAGGTTTACCCTGAAAGAGTGTAGCCACTGTTTTATAAAATGTGTCTTTTTAAATACCGCTGTCCCTTTTTTTTTCTCCACCAGCTGCATGTGTTTCAATGATCACAGGATCTTCTCCTTCTCAGAGGCTAGTGAAGACTAGAAAGAAAAAAAAACGCACTCGTGATGAAATGTTCTCTGAGCTCATGCTGTCCTCCTACACTGACAGAGCACAGACGAATGCATGGAGGCAAATAATGTCAGAGTGCAGGAAAGCACAAAATGACCGGGAGGAGAGGTGGCGGGCTGAAGAGAGTAAGTGGCGGGCTGAAGACAGGGCTGAAGCTCAAATGTGGCGGCAGCGTGATGAGAGGAGGCAGGATTCAATGCTGAGGCTGCTGGAGGATCAAACCGGTATGCTCCAGTGTATGGTTGAGCTGCAGCAAAGGCAGCTGGAGCACAGACTGCCACTACAGCCCCTGTGTAACCAACCGCCCTCCTCCCCAGGTTCCATAGCCTCCACACCCAGACGCCCAAGAACCTGGTGGGGGGGCCACCGGCCAACCAGCCACTCCACCACAGAGGATTGCCCCAAAAAAAGAAGGCTGGCATTCAATAAATTTTAAAGTTGTAAACTTTTAAAGTGCTATGCTTAAAGTGCTGTGTGGCATTTTCCTTCCCTCCTCCACCACCCCTCCTGGGCTACCCTGGTAGTCATCCCCCTATTTGTGTGACGAATGAATAAAGAATGCACGAATGTGAAGCAACAATGACTTTATTGCCTCTGCAAGTGGTGATCGAAAGGAGGAGTGGAGGGTGGTTAGCTTACACGGAAGTAGAGTGAACCAAGGGGCGGGGGGTTTCATCAAGGAGAAACAAACAGAACTTTCACACCGTAGCCTGGCCAGTCATGAAACTGGTTTTCAAAGCTTCTCTGATGCGCACCGCGCCCTCCTGTGCTCTTCTAACTGCCCTGGTGTCTGGCTGCGCGTAACCAGCAGCCAGGCGATTTGCCTCAACCTCCCACCCCGCCATAAATGTCTCCCCCTTACTCTCACAGATATTGTGGAGCACACAGCAAGCAGTAATAACAGTGGGAATACTGGTTTCGCTGAGGTCTAACCGAGTCAGTAAAGCCAGCACGCCTTTAAACGTCCAAATGCACATTCTACCACCATTCTGCACTTGCTCAGCCTGTAGTTGAACAGCTCCTGACTACTGTCCAGGCTGCCTGTGTACGGCTTCATGAGCCATGGCATTAAGGGGTAGGCTGGGTCTCCAAGGATAACTATAGACATTTCAACATCCCCAACAGTTATTTTCTGGTCTGGGAATAAAGTCCCTTCTTGCAGCTTTTGAAACAGACCAGAGTTCCTGAAGATGCTAGCGTCATGTACCTTTCCCGGCTATCCCACGTTGATGTTGGTGAAACGTCCCTTGTGATCCACCAGAGCTTGCAGCACTATTGAAAAGTACCCCTTGCGGTTTATGTACTCGCCGGCTTGGTGCTCCGGTGCCAAGATAGGGATATGGGTTCCGTCTATGGCCCCACCACAGTTAGGGAATCCCATTGCGGCAAAGCTATCCACTATGACCTGCACATTTCCCAGGGTCACTACCCTTGATATCAGCAGATCTTTGATTGCGTGGGCTACTTGCATCACAGCAGCCCCCACAGTAGATTTGCCCACTCCAAATTGATTCCCAACTGACCGGTAGCTGTCTGGCGTTGCAAGCTTCCACAGGGCTATCGCCACTCGCTTCTCAACTGTGAGGGCTGCTCTCATCTTGATATTCATGCGCTTCAGGGCAGGGGAAAGCAAGTCACAAAGTTCCATGAAAGTGCCCTTACGCATGCGAAAGTTTCGCAGCCACTGGGAATCGTCCCAGACCTGCAACACTATGTGGTCCCACCAGTCTGTGCTTGTTTCCCGAGCCCAGAATCAGCGTTCCACAGCATGAACCTGCCCCATTAGCACCATGATGCATGCATTGCCAGGGCCCATGCTTTCAGAGAAATCTGTGTCCATGTCCTGATCACTCACGCGACCGCGCTGACGTTGCCTACTCGCCCGGTATCGCTCTGCCAGGTTCTGGTGCTGCATATACTGCTGGATAATGCATGTGGTGTTTAATGTGCTCCTAATTGCCAAAGTGAGCTGAGCGGCCTCCATGCTTGCCTTGGTATGGCGTCCGCTCAGAAAAAAGGCGCTGAACGATTGTCTGCTGTTGCTCTGATGGAGGGAGGGGCGACTGACGACACGGCTTACAGGGTTGGCTTCAGGGAGCTAAAATCAACAAAGGGGGTGGCTTTACATCAAGGAGTATTTCAGGCAGGACTTCACGGAGGGTTCCAATAAGAAATGGTGCACCTAAGTTATTGTTCTTATTGGAACAAGGAGGTTAGTCTGGCCTCTGATTGATACATGGCTAGATTTACCTCGTTGCACCTTCCCTGTGAGTGACTGCAGTGTGACCTAGAGGAATGAGTCCCCTAGACAGGGGTGCGGGGAGAAGCAAATGAGTACAAAACAAATCTGGTCTATTTCTTGTTTTGATACACTCCATCTATCTCTTACATCTTTGGCTGGCAGCAGACAGTGCAGAAGGACTGCATGCCATCCACATCTCATGGCTGCCCGGCAGAAGATGATGCAATAGGACTGCTAGCAACCCGTATCGCCTGCCTGCTCACCATAAGATGATTCAATAGGACTGACTGCAGGACTAAAGAGAATGACCTGGTCAAGTCACTCCAAATTTAGTCCCTGCGCCCATGTCTGCCCAGGCGCTCCTGGCCGATGTGGCCAGGAGCACCTTGGACATGACGATGACGGCTACCAGTCCTATTGCACCGTCTGCTGCCACAAGGCAATGGGTTGCTGCTGCTGTGTAACAATGCAGTACCGCGTCTGCCAGCACCCAGGAGACATACGGTGACGGTTACCTGAGCGAGCTCCATGCTTGCTGTGGTATGGCGTCTGCACAGGTAACTCAGGAAAAAAGGCGCGAAACGATTGTCTGCCCTTGCTTTCACGGAGGGAGGGA
Source organism: Chelonia mydas (assembly GCF_015237465.2). Lineage (NCBI taxonomy): Eukaryota > Metazoa > Chordata > Testudines > Cheloniidae > Chelonia > Chelonia mydas. Next base: position 16,698,587 of record NC_057853.1, on the reverse strand, counting down.
GGGAACGGGGGCCTGACAATATGTACCCAGAACACCCATGACAATGTTTTAGCCCCATCAGGCATTGGGATCTCAACCCAGAATTCCAATGGGCAGCGGAGACTGCGGGAACTGTGGGATAGCTACCCACAGTGCAACACTCCAGAAGTCGACTCTAGCCTCGGTACTGTGGAAGCGCTCCGCCGAGTTAATTCACTTAATGCACTTAGAGCATTTTCTGTGGGGACACACACACTCAAATATATAAAACCGATTTCTAAAAAAACGACTTCTATAAATTCGACCTAATTTCGTAGTGTCGACATACCCTAAGATAAACAGATATTATTCACTAAACTTTTATCAGGAAAAGCAGAAAGGATTTGTGATTAGAGATTGTTCTAAGACAAGAGCCACTCCAGAAAACACTCCATCAGATGTAATCTTCTCTGATTTTAATGGGCACCTTTCATTGAGATTAAACCCTGGGAGAAAATATGGCAAAAAGTGAAATCCAGGTGGGTAGGTGAGCAGTATTCTAGGCACAATCCACATCCGATACAATGATGAAAGAAATTACCTTCCCCTGTGTAAAGGTCACCATAGCACCAAGCTCGGTAACTGGGTTTTTTAAGGGTTGGATGAGACAGAATACAATTCCTTGTGTAGGCAGGCTGTGGGGCTAGCATGCAACCCGTCTGCAGCCACTTTTCTAGCCTAAGGGATGTAATAGCTCCTTGGCATCTCCTCTGCATGGATGTGAAGCAGCTGGATTAAAGATCAATGTAAGCCCTCTGTTGCCTGGTCTATTTGAAAGCCCCCCGTGTCTGCACAGTGGGTGCAAAAATAATAATACCTAGTCTTATATAGGTTTCAGAGTAGCAGCCGTGTTAGTCTGTATTCGCAAAAAGAAAAGGAGTACTAGTGGCACCTTAGAGACTAACCAATTTATTTGAGCTTAAGCTTTCGTGGGCTAAAACCCACTTCATCGGATGCATTCAGTGGAAAATACAGTGAGGAGTGATTTTCATGAGTGGGTCACAAAGTACATTATAAAGGAGGTTAGTATCAAGATCTTCATTTGACATATAGGGAGACTGAAGCACCCAGTGGTTCTGTTCCCAGCTCTCCTGAGTCCCAGATCAGTTTTTTATCCACTAGGTCACACTGTCTCTCCAGCACAGCCTATGTCCAGTGTCCCCCACCATAGTCTATCCAGCCTCACCCATCAACTGTTGGTGTGTGGAGGGTCCAGGAGCAAACCCTCTGTACCAGGGTGAATCTCACCATAAAACAAAGGAGCTTCTGGAGAACAAGTCTTGGGTTCATATAATTGAACATTCTGTGAATCCCTGAAGGTGGCTGAGGGCTGAGATGCTATGATCTTTGATTTCTGAATAGAGATGGCTGACCTTGTAACCCAGAAAACTCCACTCAACTCCACCAAATATCCCTGTCCGTAAAACAAGCTGTTGGGATATACAGACAGACAACTATAGATAACTGTTTCTCCATCTCCAGGATCCTTATCTGAGGAGTCCCACAAAGCTCAATGGTCTCTCTAAATTATCTCACATCTACATGAAGCTATTCACAGGGTTGGTGTGAGAATACAAGCTGAAGTGCCAGTAGTACATACAACACACAGTTCTACATCTCCTTTTACATCTCTCAGTTTTCTCAATGCCTATTTAAAATCCACATCTAGATGGAGAACAGACAGCTGAATCCAGAAAGACAGAGAAGCATATTGGGAAGCATTTGGAAGAACTATTTTCCTCTAAACATCCCACACAACTGAGTTCATCTGCGCTCACTGTTAAATTGGTCTGTTGCACTGGGCTCCTTTTGGATTCCCGATGCTAGTGGATACCCACGCAGCGATGGTAACAAAAACATCCACTTCTGTAGGTGACTGTGCAGAAGAAAGTGCCGCATGCTACCAGAGACCTGGCCTTGGTGATCCTTGCATTCATGAACCCCACACTGGATTGCTGCAATTGCTTATATAGGGAATAATCCACAGACCCTGAAATTTTTCCAAGAGATACAAACCCCATCTACTTTGTTACACAGTTCATCATGGACACCTCACCCAGTGCTCCACCCTCCGTACTCTCTCTCTACTGAATACAATCTAGTTCATGATCTCCATGTTGAAATTCAAAGACAGGCCTCCATGGGATTGGTCCTGGCCATCATAATCTCCTATGGCAGCTACTTTCCACTGAAACAATGAAACTAACAAACAACAAAGGGAAACTCAAAAGTGCTGAAGACAGAACTTTCACAAGAGCTGGACCTACATTATGGAACTGGACAAGATAAGGGTGACCACAGACTTAAATATTAAGCTTATTTCTTCCATCTAGCTTTCCTTCAAAAAGGCCCCAATTCAGAAAAGCACTTCAAGCATATGTTTTAATCCAGCCTTATAAATAACACTCTTAAGCATTTGATTAACTTTGCAATGTGCTTAAGTCCCACTGATTTCAATGAAACATGTTCAATTGCTTTCCCAAACCAGGGCCTAAATTCTTACATGTGCAGACATGAATAAGCAAACAAAGCCTGCCTGTAAATTAATCATGTTATTTCTTCTGAAGGCTTGGAAGGAAGAAAGATTAAGAGGTCATTCCTTTTCTTTCTATTCTTGAATTCTTAGGAGATGCTCATGTACCTAGCTAGGAGGAGTACATCTCTTTGAGCTTTCCTGATCACTGATTCTACTATAAGGCACAAAAATAGAAAGGCCAGGTTGCCAGGCCATTCTCAACAACTCCACTGCAAGTGCTCCTAGATTTGTGTGCACCTGGATTTGTAGTAACAAATTAACAGTGGTATTTACTCCTTATAAAAGGAGCTCTCAGAATGAGATTCCTTTTTCCATCACATTTCCTCTCATCCCTCATCCCCAGCCCCACCCCAGAGTCTGCACCCCTAGCCAGAGCCCTCACACGCCCCACGCCCCAACCCCTTGTCCCACCCAGAGCCCCAGCCTGCACTCTGAACCCTTCATTTCTGGCCCCACCCTGGAACCTGCACCCCCCCCAGCCCACAGTCCATACCCCCTCCAACACCCCAAGCCCCTGCCTCAGCCCGTAGTCCCCTCCCATACTCCAAACCCATCATGATAACCCATCATAAAGTTTTCCTACTGCAGGACACAGTTTTAAAGAAAAAAAGTGCTGTACATTAAGAAAGATTTTCTTTTTCCTCTTTTTTGTTGATTATGTCAGAATATACCACCCTTTTGATGTAGCAACATTACCTCAAAATAAGGGGTGACACAAAACACTGCAGGATGAGGTTGCCACAGCAGGCAGATTAACATTACCTTTCAAAAATCGGAGTGTGTGCCCATTCTCTTTACAAGGATCATGAAGCAACTGTAAAGTAAAGGGCTTGTTGGCAACAGCCATATTTTTCATTACAATGGCCAACTCATAGTTTTGCATGTGTGTGTGTGTTTAAGAGGTTGGAAAAGTATAAATTGCAAATGTTATTTATACCTGAAATGACAAACGTAATTTTTCGTACATGTTTTTAAAACGTATGTAACAGTCACAGTTTCTAGAATGAGGTAAACAGCTTCTAGTATATTTCATTTTAGCTTTGCTAGTAATAATAGCTCAAGCCAACGACGTCTTTATGTCACAGAGAAAATTCAATCAATTTGCACGCATGTAATCTAGCTTTCTGAAGAGTCATGTAGAATCTGAGTGTCCAAAGTTAAAATTAAAACAATGTTGGTTCTCTGTGTGCATACTTTATAAAAATTCTGCAAATACAACAATCTCAGGTAAAATATTTGCATCAAATTTCAAATCCACTCAAACTGCTTTGGGTTCAAGGTACAGCTTATATTTTGAAAAGTTCAGTATGTGTGCATTGAAGTTATTTACACAGTTGGAATTAGTTGTATGCTCTGAAAGTTGCTAAAGCTGTTCCAAAAGTTCAGGCAGGGGTATAACCCTCACCCCCCACTTCTCATAAAAATTGAGTTTAGAGATTGATAAATATAGATGTCCACGAGATTAAGAAAGGCTGAAGTAGCTAATATGCAAATATCCACTCTTTCATCAGAAGTTTAAATGTTCAAACCTTAACAACTCAGTTAAATTATGTTCATTAATCCTTTGTGCTCATAAAGCACACTTGTTTGTGCTAACTGTGTATATGTATCTTATTGGGATACCTGCACATACAAACACACATTTTGCAGGGTAGGAATGCAATGGAGGAATTCTATTATACTGTGGCTGAAACTTAAGAAACAAAGTCTGAAAATTTAGTCATGACTTAAACTCACTTGTACCCAAAATACCATAAGACTTCACTGATTACCAGAGGATAGGTGAAACACAAGTACATTGTTTTTAGCAATGCCTGTGATAAATTCAAGACACATTCACTGTACGAGGACAGCAGACCAAAAATACCTTTGTGCATGCTTTCCTCACTGAGCCATCATTGCCAACAGCACAGTAAGACATGTTATGTGTGTTGCAGCATTTATAGACCGCATGAATCATGAACCAACATCTTTTACCCCAGATCTAGCTATTGAAAACCTACCAGCAAACCTTGACATTTTCCTTTCTGAAAGCAAGATCGGGCTTTGTATGATGTTAAGAATGTATCTATGATATTACAGTAAAGGGTGTGTTAGCTTTTTCCATTATAAACCCCTGCTTTCAGTGGCTAAATGTACTAGTCAAGGAATTGTGGATTAATCATCTGGTATAATCACTGTAAACCACACTTCCCTCTTCCCATCTCCCACACCAGCTGAAATCTAACATGCTTTATTGGTTTGAACCAAGGAACATGTTTCATTGATCAGTGATGTCATACTTCATCCCGCTGAGCACTTTAAAATAAATGAGAAGACATCCCCATAGTAGGACATGTAAGGCTATGAAAGATGTGCTGAGAATCCATAAATATTCTGTAAAAAAAAAAAAAAATCCTGCACCAGCAATGACGTATTCATATTATACAGGTGTATTCCAGTAAGTGCTCATTTAATTTATTATTCCTTCGGCAGCATCCAAGTTTGCATTTAATTAACTAAACAACTTGAGCCATCCAATTCTTGTTGCTACTAATGTATCCCAATTAGAACAAACTGTAACCATGGAAACTGCTAAATCTATCATAATTCATAAACTGAAGTGGGCTTGCTTTTAAGCTTATGGAATCCTTGAGTTTCTCTGACATGCAGATGGGCATTTATTGTCATGCTAAATTGGGATTTGGTAATCTCAGAATACAAGATGATTTAGGTGCTCATTTAAATAAGATTTCATCATAAAGAGACTATCATTTTAGATCCTGGTGCCAAGTTTCAGTCATTATACGATCCCTCTGATCTGTGTGTGGTTAGGGAGGTATCAATGTGCAACTCTGAAATAAAACCCTTCCCTTTCTTAATTTTCTAATATTGCATTTATTTATTGCAGTCTCTGGATTAACACACAGATTTCCTTTCTAAATTGTGGTGCTACAGCAGTGATCTATGGTAATGTCCAATCTATTTTGCCGATCCTCCAACTCTGTGACACTGTATCTTATGTTACAGCATGAAAGCTCATGATTTCTTATTCCAGATCGTGAGGCAGCCCAGAAATTAACTCCTGTGTGTTGTTGTGTAGTACACAGTAATTGTACCTAAATCAGAGATAACACTACAAGTAGGTCAGTATTATTTGTAGCTATTTCTCAGCAGAAAATTTCGGGTATTTACAGAATGCTACATAAAATATTATTGAGAAGTCAGAAAATGTTTGGTTTAAGACAAGATAGTATGTACCCTTCACTAACCCACAAAGTGAATAAAGCTAATAAACACACAGACACTAAGCTGCACCTATACATATTTAAATATTAAGTACATTTTTTAACAAACTTTTCTACCTGCCTTTATGTAAGACTGGGACACATGCATTTACACCCTTCTACCTCTGAGTATCAAATACCTATAAATGCCTGTTGAATACCCTGGGAATCCTCCTTCCCACAGATGAGGAAGCAATTCTATAACACTAACACCAGAAATCAAAATCAAAACTTGAATTCTTGAAAAACTATAAATAAGTCAGAGCATATGAACCATTGGCTTCCAGAGAAAGATAAACCAAACTGCCTATAGTTAACATTTCAATGAGCCTTGCAAAAATGCATTTTGGGGAGGTTATAATCAGATCCAGACACATTTTCTCCTAGACAGAAGTGCATTTTTTATAAGAGTTGTCTTCCCCTTGCTACATTTCTTGAGTCACAGTAATATAGCACTGGGCATTCAATTCACTGTTCACAAGAGAGTACCTAGGCATACATCTAAAAGATGTATTTTATTTTCTCCCAAACAAGCCCTTGCTCACTTTCAGATCAGACTGCATTGCCACTTTGTCTGAATGCCAGTGCTCTTTGCTCTATTCTGACTTCATCTGAAACAATGTACAGCTACCTAAGGAGATGGTGGTGGAGCACGTCCATGATTGCGAGAAATCAATCTTTAAAGGTCCAGGCCTTTATTTCTGATCCATGAAATAAGCTAATGAACTACATTGATTTAGCAAGTACTCAGGTATCAACACACTAGGGTTTTTTTCCCACTGAAACCTGCCACAGTTCTCAAAGGATGGTACCAATATAACACAATTTATTGTTTTATTTGCAGAACATCCCATCCCCACTGCAGATATGTATTTCAAGCACTGACCATCTCAACTCTTGTAGGTGATTTTTCACCCCATATTAGTGACACCTGACATCAGTTTATGCTTTAGCTTTTAAGTGCATCTTACTTTTCACATTACCTAGTAAATTACCATTGATAGCTCAGATTGTTATCAGGATCTGCTCCACTACTAAAAAAAGGCAAACTAGTCTTCAAATTACCTTTAATTACCTCTGTTAAACTGCAGCTTGCTCTAATGTGGAAAATGTAAATCACAGAGAATAAAGGAAAGGCCAGGGCATACTGTTCATGTACTGTTTTATCCTCCTACACCCTCACTAAGTCCTTAAACAAATGTTTCCTCTTAGACCTACTGTTTGACTAATATGTTGTGAACAATAAAAGGAAAACATGGTTGTTTCTGCTTATGATACATATAAATTTTGTAGCTTTTGCAACACAGCCTTCAGATTGCTTTATCACTGGGACTGGATGACTCAAATAACTGGTAACGGGTTACACTGTATGGTGCCTTTCTCCAACTCAAGGTCGGTAATGACTGAAAATGGCTACCAGTTGATGGATGGTGAGAGGCTGACATGAAATGGCTAGAGCTGGGAGAACACAGAAAAACATTTTTTGCAAGTTATCTTTTTTAATTTAAAGGGCACATCACTCTGGTTGCGCTCATGCTCTCCACGAGGACACTGGAGTGATGGAGTTTTACTTGCACAAATGCTTGTGCACAATGAACTTTAAACTCACAAGGATCTTATATTAAGTATATTGCAAATAGAAAAACGGCTTGACACGGTGGAGGACAGATGTTCCATAACCTCTTCCTGAAGCCCTGAAAATTACATGAGTCACAGACAAGGTTTTAATGCACCCAACTAGCTGACCCAGTCAGCACAGATTTGGGGCAAGAAGGTATATGCCAGCTAAGGGGACTTAGTACACGGAGCTGCTGATCCTCCCCTTGTATATCTTGGAGGCCCCAGGCCATGGTAAAAGAAGAAGAAATGCTTCTCCCGTGGTAAAAGAAGAAGAAATGCTCATTGTTTACTCCTAAAAACTCCTGGACCATGGACAAATTTCAAAACTTGGCTATAGAAAATGCCAAAAAATGCAGTATAGTATAGGTATAATGAGTAGGCACTCCAACCACTTCCCAATCACCGCTAAACACACTAACACTGTCCCACCCAGCCACCCATACCAGTGCCCCTGATTCTGGGGTGACTTGTAGGAGAAAAAGCAAGAAGGAGGAAAATTCAATCTTTGGCTGTGGATAATAGTTTGATAGACAACCAGATTCAGACACAAAGAATTGTTGCCAACCTCTAATGCTGCCATAAAGCAGGCAAAGACCGCCTATTTCTCCTCTGCTGTAGAAGCTGTGAAATCATGCCCCCAGAACTTTTCCAGAATACAATTCCGTTCATAAATCCAGCCTTCCTTCCCTCAATCCCAGAACACAGCATGTCTCTCTGTGAGGAATGGTTACTTATTACACATAGGCTAGGAAGAACAATAAGCCAAAGGTAGGACTGGAATCACAATGCCTTTATTCCCAAAAACTTGGCCTGTTCTCTGAGGAAGTAGTCCTGGAAGCAACCACAACAATCAGGGCCCACCAACTATGACTCTGACCCTTGCTCATCCTGTGGAATAGAGAACACTTGGGTTATCTCCGACAGTAATTCAAATTCTTGGCATCTTCTTTGATGAGCGGCATCTATTACATGAAGTATTCCAGCCAATGCTTTTTTTAAAAAGGCGTGTGAGCTGGGAGAGGTGTGGGGGAGTGGAACATGATCATCAGGTCAACACAAACTATCTGTAGAAGCTCCAAGTACTTTAATTTTCTTGATAAAAAAAACACAGTTGATTTTGTCGGGTGCTAGTTATTATGCACAGTGTCTTAAGCTCAAGTCCAATTCAGTGGGGAGGTCAGGTTGGGCTTGAATCAATTTGGGGCAGGCCACATGACAATCTAGATGTCAGAATTAGAATTTATGTACTCAAGTTGGTTGTCTAGATCCCTAAATACAGATCTGGACATCCGTCTGTAAGCACCCCAATTTAAAAATCAAGCCCTAACTGATGTTTTTTAAATCTTCTGGCATATAAATTGGGAGATGGACAGGTTCTAATAGTACAGGCAAGATTCTTCTTTTTCCCATTTCTTAAACACACCTGTACTGAAAGGTAATCTCTTTATTCATTAACCACAGTAGGACAGCACAACTGCTCTGTAGGCTATTTTGGACCTAACAGAATGTCCTGCTTTCCCGATAGCTATTCCACCCATTTTTACTGGTAGAGAAAGACCAGGTCAGTACTTAAAAGTTGGACATGATGTTCTTTTTAAACATTTCAACACATAAGAAGATAATTACTTTTTTCCCTTTGCAATTTTATATTTGTACAGTTTATAATGGCAATGACAACCTCCAGGTCACACATTTCTTGGTAGTTAATGACCAATCTGGGTTAAGGTCTACAGCTTTCATCTCCTATGGCTAGTCATTATCTGGAAGGAAAATACCTGATGAGAGGTCAGTTTGCTCAAGTATAGATTTTTCTAAATGAAACGTAGAGATGTTCACTTGATCATAATAACTATCTTGGTAGAAAATCAATGCTGGACAAAACTTGCTTTCCCCCCGTTCTAATTTTTTTGTTTTGTTTGCATACCTCCTGCCTCTTTCATATTTTTTTTCATGTGACCCAAAAAACAATAGCACCACTTGACTAATACAGCCACCTAAAGCCCATTCATCAACTGGCCATTCACAAAGCATTTCAAAATGTCCTGGCAGCTCAGTTCAAATGATATTGACCTTTACGTGGCATCTTGAGCCACTGGAAATGCATGCACCATGTTCAGACTTTCAGGGAAAGGATTAGATAAGGATACAGATAAAAATGTCATTGCATCAGACAAAGCCAAGTGCTTCCTTTATGAGACTCTTTTAGGAATTCCTCAAGTGCAACTCTTCTGTTGAAAAAAAAGAAGCAAAACAATATTTTCTCTATTTTCTTAGGTCTCTTCTCATAGGTTTCCTTTTCACTTCCAGTTCACTTCTTAACCTTTCCTTCTTATATATGCTAGCATGCATCTCTGTTTCAAAAATCTCAGACAACTTTACTCTTTCTGAAAGGCCTTTCATTTATGGTGAGATATTGATTCTCTGAAATTGGTCCTTAGATGCTTCATAAGAGTCCATGTAGCCAAAATAATATAAGGGATTTCCAAAGACACCTAGAAGATACAAATGGCCAATTCCCATAATTGGCCACAGAATGGTAGTATGAAAATTATCATAAGAAAAAGAGACTTTTCTTCAGGAAAAAATTAATAACGAGCAAAACTGAGGATTCCCCACAATTCTGTCTAAGGGCAAATTTAATGATTTTGGAGGGGAAAATCTGTTTCCCTCCCTCAGTAAAATGTCAGTTGAAAAATAGTTGAATTCATAGCTCAACTTAAATGTACGTGTTTACAGTGCTTTGTATAGTTATTCATAGCAATAACGATTAACGGTAATGAAAGCAACGCCAAGGGCAAGCAGTGAGACTTGGATTGTAGGCGTTCCACAGAAATCGATGGCACAGCTCCATTTGACTGCAAGGTAGCAACTTTGGAGACCTGTTGCTTCTAGTCTTTTCAGCTTCCATTTGGTTTCTGCTACTCTGAAACAAGCAGTCAAAAAATCTAGCTATGAATGTGTGACTGCCCCATGTAAGGACAATGAAAAACATAACTTCGGCTGCCATTTGAGTTAGTATCCTTTTGCATGCTGCTTTCATAATCCATTCATATGCAACAGCAAAAATACTGAAGGACCTATTCTTACTGTTGAAAAGGTTTTATCAAATGAAGCCCTGACTCCCGCATGAAAGTTCAGCAAGAAAATTGAGGAACATCTGCATAGCTCGCTTTGTATTAAATAAGCCCTTCATGGTTTTCTTTATGCTCCTGGATGAGCTTAGAATCAGCAGCCATTATTTCTTACTCAAAATAACATTATTATGTTCTTACAGTACCCAAGGGGTTCAGAAACTGGTTAAGATATGCTCTTACTAAATGCTACTTTAGTCTCTGGCATTCAGCTTATAATGTTAGACATGTTCTAAAGGATTTCTCTGAAAAGATGATTAATTCTTGTTCAAACAAAGAAGCATTAATGGGAACCAAGGTTTTCCACAGCAATTTCAAAGGCAAACTACACTGTATATAGTACATTTCTGGTAGAATATGTTATTCTTTGGCTAGTCTTTGTGGAAAAGCTCCATAGAATTTAGTAGAAAATGCAGACCTTTCTATATATTTTAAGCCATCCTACATTTGTATCTCTGCAATAAAATTCACAGACAAAAAATTACATTATGATGAAGTCAAGGTTGAGAGAACAGATCAATACCTAAGGGACAAATACATTTCAGGAATATTGTAATTGCCCTCTCCCCAAAAAAGTATTACAAACTCAAGAAATTCAAAATTCCTGTTAAACTTAACAAAAATCCAAAAAAGTATGGCAATACAAAGTTAGGGCACCCAAACACTTTCCTTGTATTGACACAGTAAGCATATAATGAAGGTTTAGTGTTTGCGGTCCTAGAGTGCATGAAACTGATCTTTAAAGACATATTTGATTTTTTCCCTTCTCAATAATGTAACTATCTTGCAAATCTTTATGTGGTTGCTCCTAACTCACACAAGTAGCCACCCTGAGTGGGATGGGACTATTCATGTAACAACTACTCATGTACACAGATTTTGGTGGATTGATCCCTTAATGCTGTTAGCACCAAAATACGTTAAGATACAAATTAATCTTCCATTGATGCCATAACAGCAGTAGGATGGCCATTGTTAACAGCTCTGCAGGAGAAAATTATACTGTCAATTCAAGAATGTTTGACATTGTAACGATTTCAAAATGCAAGCAGAGAGGAGAATTTAATCAACAAAGTAATTACTCTTTTGGACTCAAAACATTGTCAATGGAACGATAATTATTTCATGTTAAGGTTTTGCCAGCTTATGTTGTAGATAAAAAGTGTTCTGTAACATTATTGTGTGCATTGCAATGATTGCTTGCAAATGTAAAACTCCCCTGGCAGTTTTACATTTGCTAAAGAAAGAAAACTAAAAGGCACATGTCAACACTATGCATTAAATGCTTGCAAAATTTTAGCTTTCAAAATTATTTTGCTTTTTATCCAGAGGCAGTTAAATATGCACCAGAAACCAAAAAGGAAAGATACTTTTTCCACTCCCTAAAAATTTCCTTTAGAATTAATTTAGTACTTGTGGAAAGTTCCAGAATGATGCAACACACACACAAATACACAGTGGAGGCAAACAAACAAACAAACAAACCACAGTGGAGGCAGAAAACTCAAAATATTTGAGTACTTCCGAGCACACCAAATTCGTGATGAGGGCCCACTAGTCAGGAATGTGTGTGATCTACCTTGTCTTGCAGGCATGCACTGATTGCTGTGAATGTGGCATGTGATGCACATGAACATTTGAAAACTGAGGTTTGCAATCCCATGTTTATTCATACAACATGGACTATGATAATACAAGGATCCCCACACTGTCAGACTAATATACATCAACCTAATCTGGAAGAACCACTTCTGTACGGTACATCTAAACTGTGGCGTTAACTCACATTACCTACACTCAGGTCACTTCTCTCAAGTTAGCACAGCTGCATTGTGAAACAACACGTGAGCGGCTGTGTCCATATTGGTACTGTACTCACTCATGTGTGGCGCTAAGACTTCTGGGGGAACATCCCATGGTTCTTTGCATTGCAGTAGGTTGACTCATTCTATACATTCCTTCCAAGCAAATTGTGGGAGAACTTGTCTGGCCTTTCCAGAAGGCACATGGTGGGAATTATGGGAAGGCATTGGAGGACTAGGGGTACTCAAGTGGAGCTAGCCTGATTTCACACTGCAGAGTGATTTTGATTGCAAGTGACGAGTTGCACTACCTTGAGTTTTAGACTATACATCTGACAAGCCAGGCAGCTTGAGTTAAAAGCACCACAACCGTCAAGTTAAGGGTTTGTGTGTGTGGATGGGACTTGAATTAGGGGCAATACTAGAGTTATGACTTGAGTTAACTTTGCAGTGAAGACAAGCCTCATGTCATTTCAGTTCTTTGCTTCTCTACTGAGACTGCCAACAGGGATATCAGTGCCCATTGATATTTTTTTTCTTCTGCAGATCCCTGTCCTTTAGAAACTGGGATTGCGGAAGAGAGGGGGATTTTTCAAAGACACAGGGGACGGTTAGGTGTCCAACTCCCATTGAAGGTCAACACCTATTTGTGCCTTTGAAAATCTACTCCTAAATTAACGACCACAATAGATTTGAATTGAGCCATAAGCTGGTGTTTGAAATATTCACAACAAAATCTAAGGGCTTGTCTACCCTGCACCGCTGTGCACTTCAGTGGTGTGAATTCCGGAGTGTACCAAAGTGTTGTGCTCTCCATGCCCCACATGGACACTGCTGGCACAAATCTAACAGGTATCTAGTTTGCATTAACATAGTCCTGTTAGAAGGAGGACATAACCTTAAATACTTGAGTTGAAGTCTTTTTTCCTATTTCACTAAAACTGATTTTTATTGCATTTTCATGAACTGTTTATATCAGGTCTTTAACTTGATCCTACATTCATAACATCTTTTCACAATTTTTTTTTCTAAGCACAATTGTTTGCATTATGAAAACATGAAAAATCAGTGATTTCAACTGTTTCTGGAGCCAAATTTCAGTTTCCAAATACCTTTAAAAAAACGGAATTTTTGGGGTGCAGTTTGCAGTCATAACTAAGCCTGTGTCTACACAAGCATTTTTTCTGAAAATTCCTTCCTGTTGCCAGGGCTGTCCCTAGGGGAGTGCGGAGCCTGGGGCAGAAGTGACGAATCCATCGCTTCTGGGACCGACCCACCACTTTTGGGACCAACCACACTGATCTGCGGGGCCCCCCAAAGCGTGGGGCCCAGAGCGGTCTCCCCGATTCACCGTACCCAAGGGATGGCTCTGACTGTTGCACAGCCAGAGTTGCAGCTCCAGTGGAGTTGTAAGAGCACATAGCACAATGGGGTCTTGGCCCATGACTGAGTCTCCTATCCCCTACTGCAATACAAAGAATAAGTATTACAGCAACAGAGGGAGCACCGGGGTAGACCAGCCACCTGTATTTTTACCGTCTAACTCTGCTCAGAGCAGACCGTGACAACATAGCATGCAAAGTGCAGATCGATGGTCTGTGCTTTTGTTTTCACCATTGCTATGACTGATGAAGCTGCACCAGTGGGAGTCCAACAGTGGGTCATTTTAAGAAAATTGTTAGCGCAGACTAGCCCTTCCTGTGCTGCAGTGACTTTGAATAAGTGGCCTAACACTGGGGGAAATGCTGCATATTCACATTAAAAAAACATTTTAATGGACATTTATTTTATACTTTGAAAACATATATGAGCTTGTAGAATCTGTATGAAATTATTCCATATTAGCCTTTAAAGCACATAATTGTTATTTACACTGTGGTGGCACTTGGAGGTCCAACATGACAGGGCCCCACAGTACTAGATGATGTACAAACATACAGCAAAGAGACCAGAACAGGGAGACCAGAACAGATTTAACAGTGAACAGATTTAATAGTGAAATGGGTTCAAGAGTGATCCGTTGCTGTCGACAATTTTAGATGATTAATTACAACATCTATGATGCACAACTTAGGCAAATTTTCATCAGAAATAGTGACTGTGAGGCTAAAAAATTAATAAGATTCAGACAGTGAAGTTCACTGAAAGCCAGAGAGGAAGGATGGTCTTGTGATTAAGGCACTGGATTTATGCCACATGACATTTAGATTCAATTTCTGACACAGAATTCCCAGATGTCCTTGGGCAAGTCACTTCATCTCTTTGTGCTTCAGTTCCTTTGAACAATAAAATTAGGATAATCAAATATCCTTTTTCTACCCATTGTCTATTTAAATTGTAAATCCCTCAAGTCCGGAAATATCTTCTACTATGTGTTCATATGATTCAAAAGAACATAAGAAAGGCCATACTGGGCCAGACCAAGGTCCATCTAGCCCAGTATCCTGTCTTCTGACAGTAGTCAATGCCAGGTGCCTCAAAGGGAATGAACAGAACAGGTAATCATTAAGTGATCCATCCCCTGTCGCCCATTCCCAGTTTCTGGCACAGGGACGCCATTGATGGACCTACCCTCCATGAAATTATCTGTTCTTTTTTGAACACTGTTATAGTCTTGGCATTCACAACATCCTCTGGCAAGGAGTTCCACAGGTTGACTGTGCATTGTGTGAAAAAAATACTTCCTTTTGTTTGTTTTAAACCTGCTGCAAATTAATTTCATTTGGGGACCCCTAGTTCTTGTGTTATGAGAAGAAGTAAATGCCACTTCCTTATTTACTTTCTCCATACTAGTCATGATTTTGTAACACCAGTCATGATTTTAGAGAACAACAGCACCATTTTATAGCACGATTCTTAGGACAATGGGGTAGTGATCTTGACTGGGGCCAGTTGGTGGGACTGTCAGACATATAGATAATAATAGTAATAGAGTTAGCACAATTGTTTATAGTCAAAGATAATGTAGTTGTTCTTGTGTCCCTTCCTTAGCATTATGTAATTTGACACGGCTCAGTTTAAGAATCCATCAGCAATTTCATTTGCATTAATAGTTAGTGAATGCCAAAAAAGCTCACTACAACAAGCATCGAAATAGCACAGAGGCTTACCCAGGGCTTATTTTTCCTTCTTTGCTCTAGAAACAGCGCTGCTATTGTCGCAGATATCGGCTTTTATCATGATATTTCCCATCATTTCTGGTTCTTCCTGGGTTAACTAAACAAAGCTCAAAGCAGGGGAGGTGAGGGACAGTCAAGGAGCCTGTTATGGCTCCCTGACTCTTCGGGCCTCACCTACTTGAGGCCTGAGGTGATTTAGAGCAGCTGCTAAGTTGTTCTAAACTGTGCCACTGGTATAAGGTAATAGTCCTTAATGAATCACATGCTAGTGGAAGATTGGCAGAGTTTTGCTCTGCCGCGTCCCCTTCCTGACCCCAATATGCCACCTACATCAGGACTGGGGAGGATGTAGGCTGAGGACTCAGCTACAGCACACTTGATCTACTGGGGGGCTCCCCTCCAAAAGGTGTATTTTCTGCGGGGCATTTGTGGCCAGCTCCCCTGTGTTGTTTGAGCAATACAAAAAGGCCACATAATACAATAGAGAATCTGGCCCCAGGTCCCGTCTTCCCTTGATTTTATATCTACTAGACCACATTGCACAATGGGGAACAGTGATTAAGTACCGAGAATTCAGGTCACAGCTTACACTCTCTCTTTGTCAGTTCCATTTATTTTTTCTGTGTTTTAACCCAGACTTTTTTGTGGGGGAGCGGGGGTGTAAAACTCCCCCCCCCCCCGCCTTTTTAGTACAGACGGGAATGGAAAAAAAGAGGCTAGAATTATCACATTGAGAAATATCCCTCACTTTCTGCATCAAACATCAAAGCACTAATGCTTGCAGGCTTCAAAGAATCCCTCCGTGACTGAAGACCTACCTCCGGGGGTGCTAACTTAAAAAAAGTAATTTCTGCTTAAATGAATACATCGCCATTATGAGACAGTTATATATAAATATTAATGAAATATTATTGTTCCATTGTGAAGATACCTGATTCAATAATTGAAAAATTCACAAAATGAATTTGTTGTTAATTATCCTTTAGTATTCACCTGTATATTCCTATTAGAGATACGGGAGGCTATTACTGCACGAGCACACTGCGTATATTTTTCATGCCATCCTAACAGCTGATGGCACCTCTTCATTGGAAATGTGCACTCTACTCCTTAGGTAATTATGTAGAGCATGATTGTGGCCTTAAGCTCTATCAGTTCAATATTTTAAATTAGATTTTTACCACAGAAGTGTATATTAACATTAAAGGAGTATTACAATGCGGCAAATGTGATAAAACAGATCAACTTTAAACTTATGTATGCTTTTTCTGTTGTTTCAAGAATCATAATTCCATTAATTTAAGACTTCTAAGAGGATCTAATTATACTAATCAGCTCTTACTTCACTGGGAGTAGCTTGGAGTTTTCTGTATTCTAAATTTAAATATGCACCTTGATAACAGAGCCCTGCAGCTCTACCACCCCTGGCTGTGATCTTGTCAGCTCTTATAAACTAAATGGGGTCAGACCCTATCAATACTTGAATAAGAGACCTCCAAGGAAAAGCCTGTGCTCCGAGAAGTAGTGTTGGTGATTCAATAAAGTAATAATCTTTCCTTTTTCAGAGTATTTAACTGATGACCTGGCATTGTGTTTCTGGATGTGTAGTCTCTTGAATAAGATTTAAACAAAAGAAAAGAAAAGAAAAGAAAAGAAAAGAAAAGAAAAGAAAAGAAAAGAAAAGAAAAGAAAAACAACTAACTTCTGACTTCTTCAAGTCATTAAAGATCCCAAAGCACTCTTTGCAAGAACAGGGGTGTTAACTCCATTACCCTTATCAAAATTACAATTTAAGTGATTATATGCTGCCTAGTTTAAATTCCTGCTGCTGCTCTAGCGGATATGCTCTTCTTAACTGGCTTAATGTACTGCCAAAAGCACAGTGATTAGCGCAGAATGAGAACCTATATAGAATATGTGACAGATAAGACAGTATCCTGCAACATCTTTGGGAGATCTTATTGAATTATGTTTAAATAGCTTTGGGGTCCATTGTATTATAAATGCAAAATGTATTTATTATTACAGGATTGTATGTAACTTCTCTAGGGAGGAGTCCTGCCCAATATAAATCCCTGGGAAGTGTTATGAGCTTCACACAATGTGCCAGGCAAGAAGGAACTTTTGGGACAAACAAACATAAGTGGGTTTTCCTCAGAAATACCTGGGGGAGAGGTCTGGACCCAACCTTTTGAAGCTATGCCTAAGGAAAGAATCACTGTGTGACTATTTACTTATTCATGGTCTGTGAAGATCTAAGATTCCAGCTGCATAAAGGCTAACATATGAAAACTCTTATGAAATGGTAAACAGATGAAAAAACCCTTTGTGAGGTTTGAAGGACTGAATCTTACCACAGGCCAGGGTGGAGTCAGGAGGTGGTCTCTGGTCAACTTATTGGTATGAGTGTAAGTTTTTTCATTGTATTTAACATGTTTTCTCTGTAATACTTTTTCCTTAAGAATAAATGTGTTTGCTTACAAAGGGCTGCAGGGTAACTCATGACTATGGGCAATCACATTGTTTATAGCATCTGAGGGAAAGCAAAGAGCAGACACAGACCCATTTAGGCCATCTGACTTGCTGAGGATATCACAGTGTAGGCAGGAAACTATGCAGCCTGGAAATACCCCAATCAAAAGGGGGAAAGATGCAGGTCTACCCTCAAGAGAACTGACAGCCGAGGAGCAGGGAGCCCAGAGTGAGAGTCCTGGGTGGGTCACAGAGGGGGAAAAGAGGTGCAGGTGTCCTGAACTGTGACGGAACAGAATAGAATTTTCTGCTTTACTCTGTAGTGCAGTGTTTCTGAGTGCTATTAAGTTGGTACATTTCAGTGGTAGGTTAATGTTTTATATACTTTGCATACCGCTTATAAATCCATCGGTAAAATGCTTTAGGGTTCTTCTGCATGCAAGGAGCCATTTATTATTATTATTATAGAAGTAGTATTTCTAAAACATTCCACGCTGTACTCTATATACATTATATCAATTGGTGATGAACTATATGGCTCAGAAAAAAAAAAAAGACCCCTCTGAACAATTATATATTTCTAGAACTAAATTCAAACTGAAATTTAACATATTAAAATATTCAGATACATTTTTTCTGACTTTCTGTTTCCTGCTGAGACTAGCCATGGAAGTATAAAAAAATCTCACAAGAAAGTATTTTCTTATGCAATGTGTAGCCCAGTTCTGCAGATTCTAGAGATGTAGAGAAGCACCAGCTATAATAATATTTCACACTTTGATATAGTGCCTTTCGTTTGAGGGATTCAAATATTGTGTCTTTTTTTTTCTTTTCGTTATACTGGTGAACTCCACTGATGTTAATGGAATTACTTTAGATTCACATGGACGTTACGGGGGGGCAGCTAGATTTGTCCCCCTGAACAAATTTTACAGCTTGAAAAACTGAGGCACAGAAAACTGAAGGGATTTGTTCAAAATTCATAGAGATTCTACAAAAGATCTGAGAATATAACCCAGTTCCTCTGCTTTCCTGTATTCTGCTTTCACCACTAGACCACACCTCCTTGCTTATTCATCTGGACATTGGGATTTGTATGTGAACTAAACTCAAAGACCAAACATTGTGAGGTTCATTCTGCACAGGAATAAGTAGAAGTCATTAGATTTTGAGGCATGAGTGAAGAAACTTATTAGAGTATGTGTGATGGGAGTAGGTGGATAAGAGACAGGGGATTCTCTGATCCAGAAAGAAACAAAAAGGCGAGTAAATGTTTCAATAAGCAAGTTTCCTCATCTATGTCTCTCTTTGTAAATTTTAGGAATATAATTTACAGGTGACTCTAGCATTTACAGGTGACTCTAATGCATGCTCCCAGCAATAACTCATGAATACACAGTGGAGCTTACTGACCCATGAAGCATTATAGGAATATATTTTCACATGGGTAAACTATCCTTGAGCAGTTTCTCCAAAACAGTAAAGCAAAAAGAGGCTCTCCTTCAATAACCAAAATTTATAATAGCATTTGCCAGTTTGTGTGTTTTTGTATAGGTCAGTGTAAGAAAAATTTACTCTGCATTCATTTTTGAGTACATCTTGTACAGGTATTTTAAGCATAATGTACATCAGCTTAGTAAGAGAAGTGGGTATGGAAGTTTTATATATGAACTGGCAGAAGGGTTTTATTATTGTTAAGCTGAGGGAATATTGGGGGGGAAAATTGTAAGCATTCACCTAAATTTTAAATTAAATTCATTTCAGCCATGCTTTGAACTTATTTGGCATTTGCTTCCTACAAAGATTTGATTGATCCAGCTTTTCTCATATACTATACACACTTTGCAGACACTATTAAGTTTGCACAGGCAGCAAGATGAGTTAATGCTTAATTTGCATATATGAGTATTCACAGTGGAATGTTTTCTATTCTATTTAATATATGTTCTTATACTGCTGTCATCTTCGTAGTACCTGAGCATCTTCCAGCAGTGCATTAAGTGACATGACTAATATCGGTCACACATGGTTTGTTCTTTCTCTCATCCGCTCCCCAGGTGTAGAACTATGTGTGCAGGATAGTGCTTTGTTTTTGTAGGTTTAGGTGGTTTTTAAACATAAACCCATAGCGTATATGTTAGAGAAGGCAAAGTCAAAAAGTGCTCCTTGCACTTGGAGCAGAATGGGGTGAGGTTTGTGATGGTCCTTAGTTAGCTGGAATTCATTCCACATCTGAGATGCATATTTTACAAGGAATGAGTTACTGTGAAAGAAAGCATGGGGTCAAATAAGGCAAAAATTATAAATGAATCAAGATATGCCGTAGAATCTCTATGGATAGAAATTCCATGCTTGAACAATTAGACTATAGGAATAGGAATGCCACCGACTATTTGATGAGGATGGAGATGATGATTGTGAAATGCTCAGGGAGATTACAAGCTACCACGGCAGAAAACACAATAATAATGGGGATTTCAGCTACCCTCACATTGACTGTGTATATGTCACCTCAGGAAGGGATCTAGAGATAAAATTTCTAGATACTACAAATGACTGCTTCGTGGAGCAACTTGTCTTGGAACCCACTAGGGAAGGGGAGATTCTTGATTTGAGTTCTCAGTGGAGCACAGGATCTGGTTTAAGAGCTGAATAGGCTGAACCATTTGGTAATAGTGACCATAATATAATGAAATTTAACATCCTCATGGGGGGGGGGGGAATGCCAAAGAAACAAGAGTAGCATTTAATTTTTAAAAAGAGGAACTACACAGAAATGAAGACGCTAGTTAAATTAAAAGGAATAATCACAAGGGAGAAATGACTGAAAACTACATGGAGACCATAATAGAGGCTCAAACTAAAAGTATACCCCAAATAAAAAATACAGTAAGAGGACCAAAGTTTCTTAAACCAACTAAGAGGTCATAGGATAAAATAGAAGGTACTTTCGTAGATCAGTAACTGGTTAAAAGATAGGAAGCAAAAGCTAGGAATAAGTGGCTAGTTTTCACAATGGAGAGAGGTAAATAGCTGGGTCCCCCAAAGATCTGTACTGCAAGTAGTGCTGTTCAACATTTTCATAAATGATCTTGAAAAGGGGGGTGGAACAGTGAGGTGGCAAAATCTGCAGAATATGCAAATTTATTCAAGATAGGCAAGGCCAAAGCTGACTGTGAAACATTGCAAGGTATCTCACGAAGCTGGGGGACTCAGCAACAAAATGGCAGATGAATTTCTGTGTTGATAAGTGGAAAATAATACACACTGGAAAAAATAATCCCAAGTATACATACAAAATGATGGGGTCTGGAGTAGCTGTTGCCACTCAAGAAAGAGATTTTGGAGTTATCACGGATAATTCTCTGAAAACATCCATACAATGTGCAGAGGTAGTCAAAAAAAAAAAAAAGAAGAAGAAGAAAGCAGCTAACAGAATATTAGGAATCATTATGACAGGGATAGGTAATAAAACAGAAAATATCATAATGCCACTATATAAATCCATGGTATGCTCACACTTTGAATACTGTGTGCAGTCCTGTTCCTCCATCTATAAAAAAGATACCTTAGAATTGGAAAAGGTACAGACAATGGCAACAAAAATGATTAGGGGCATGGAACAGCTTCCATATGAGGTGAGAATAAAAAGACTGGAACTTTTCAGCTTGGAAAAGAGACAGCTAAGGGGGAATATGATAGAGATCTATAAAATCATTAATGGTAGAAAGTAAACTAAGGAATTGTCTTTTACCCCTTCATGTAACACAAGAACTAGGGGTCAGCTGATTAAA
Organism: Chelonia mydas; assembly: GCF_015237465.2. Taxonomy (NCBI): domain Eukaryota; kingdom Metazoa; phylum Chordata; order Testudines; family Cheloniidae; genus Chelonia; species Chelonia mydas. The sequence continues at coordinate 16,676,829 of NC_057853.1, read as the reverse complement.
TTAATGTGCAGCAAGTTTAAAACAAACATGAGGAAGTACTTCTTCACACAACACACACTCAACCTGTGGAATTCATTGCTATGGGATATTGTGAAGGCCAAAAGTATAACTGGTTCAAAAAAGAATTAGATTTGTCATGGAAGATAGATCTATGGATATTAGCCAATATGGTCAGGAACGTAACCCCATGCTCCTGGAGGGCCCAAAACCTCCAGCTGCCAGAAATTGGGATGGGATGTTAGCGGATGGATCATTAGAAATTACCAAGTTCTGTTCATTCCCTCTGAAGCATCTAGCATTGGCCGCTGTCAGAAGACAGGATACTGGGCTAGATTGACTTCACTCTCTGCACTTAAGACTACACATGAAAAGACTTGGGATCAGTGACTGCGGTGAATGCAGTAAATTCAACACCCTTACTATATTTTATATGGGATGAAACAGGGTTTGACCCATCAAGGGCACAAGTTTTCCGAAACCCCATCACAGGCAACTAAACAAGGCAGACTAGGATCCAACCATGGTCTTTAGTATATGCACACAACTCTTCTGTGACCAGAGAAAAATAAATTAAACTCTGCACTCAACCAATAAATCTCATAGTGGACTATTTCTTTCCCTAGGAAAGCTGCCTCGAGTATGTCCTACATTGCCCTTAGAGAAAATGATTTAATATTTTTCTAAAAAATCCCTACTCCAGTATATCTGCCACCTCACCTTTCACTGAGAGTCCCAGACCCCTTGGGACTTCTTCCAGCCTTCCCTATGATGAGGGGTCATGCTCATCTAGTCAGGGGACAAATATACCACCATGTCACAACAAACAAACCTTGAATTCCAAAACTGAATATTAAATGCTGCCTGAAAACTCAATCCACAGAGAAGAGAAAACAGTGGTAGTAGCAACAACAACCCACTACTCCTTTTGGAATCCTCCAGCCTGTCATCTACCTTTCTATCCAGGTACTGACTTGTCCCCCATCAGTAAAATACTGGAGCAGCTCCCAATAATTTAAAAATAGTAATAATTTACATCTGTTTACGTGAGTGTACCTGTGTGTTAGTGCTGATGAAAAACTACTTTGGAGAAATGGATTTTGCATTTAGCTCTGAATACAGAGAGATCAGTTGTCACTGTCGCTTGCAGGAGTGAGTTCCATGGTCTTGTGAAAGTTCTGCTTTCTGAACACATTGTAGAGTAGTTAGATTCCCCTCACCAAAGGAAGTATGGACAATCGCAGGTAGCGCAGGGGTTTTCTTCTCTCATGTACCATTCAGGAAGGGTTGGGGTAAGAGACTCAATTGGTGGCTCTCACTGTTTTCACCACCTGTATTTCTTCTAGGTGTATGAATGGGCCATTTTCTTGGAATAAAAGCATTATGTTTCTGATCCTTCTCTTGGCTTGTTATTTTCATAGCCTATGTGCAATACATTGACAATTCCTTACCATGGGTGGTGCTGTGTCCTAGGGTGGAATGAAGAGGAGTCACTCTTCCACAAAACAACTTTGGGCCAGAGAGGTTCTATGAGGCATGACTTCGCTCTACAGCAGCGGAAAAGTAGGGTCTCCCTCCCCCCCAACCCCACCTCTTTTACAACAGTGATATAGATTTGTAAAAATGCTCGGCTTCTGAGTCTGCCTGTATCAGGCAGCATTTTCCACCACTGTTACTCAAATTTGCTCTTTTATCGCTTTTTCTATCACAGGACATCTGTGAATCAGGGGTATTGGTGTGAGCATGGACAGCTGCGGTGGTGCTAACAGCAGTCAGCAAATAGCTGAGGCACAGGGGTGGCTCTGGAGCTGCATGTGGCTCTTCAGAGGTTAATATGCGGCTCCTTACCTAGGCATGGATTCCGGGGCTGGAGCTATAGATGCTAACTTTCCACTGTGCCGGGGGGTGCTCACTGCTCAACCCGCTGCTCTGCCCCAAGCCCTGCCCCCACTCTATCCCTTCCCCAAAGGCCCCTGCCCCTTCCCCTGAGCCTGCCATGCCCTCGCTCCTCCCCCCCATAGCTCCTGCGCACGTGAAACAGCTGATTGCAGGAGGATGGGGGAGTAGCTGCTGATTGGCGGGGGCTGCCAGTAGGCGGGAGGTGCTGCGGGCTGGGGAGCGGATGAGGGGCTGGTGACGTATTACTTTGGCTCTTTGGCAATGTACATTGGTAAATTCTGGCTCCTTCTCAGGCTCAGGTGGACCACCCCTGCTGTAGCACTTCACTAATTCTCCTCTGAGAATTGGTTGGGAAAAGTATGTTATATATAATTTTAAAATGTGATGATCCTCTCTGCTGACTCACACTCTGTTGTAGGGGTTCTTAGAACCAGCTGCTTAAAGGGCATAGGACATCTATAGGTGGATGTAGGTATAATTACTGGTTTAGGGGATGAACCCACTGCCAATACATCAGTGAGATGGAAACTTGCCCTTTGAAAAATCAATGACCCAGAATTTGAAACTCCTATTCAGTTCTGCGGTGCTTACATAATAAATAACGTAGATGTAAACATAATCTTATTCACAGCAAGGTAAAGCTACTGCAGCCAGTCATGGGGTATATCCCTTTTGTGCTACTCCTGACTTAACACTCCTTAGCAACCGCCCACTGTGCTGAAAGAAAAATTATAGGCAGAAAGCAATAAAATAAATAATAATTTTAAGAGCAGTTGCCACGCTATTACTGTGGTGCTATATAATTAAGGATTTTGAGTGGGTCTAAGCACATTTTAAATCTTTGAAACTTTTCTATAGATGTTTAATGGTATACTGTATACACATTTTTACATTAATGAGGCTATTCTGATAAAATCTATGAAATCACAATCCTTTTAATCAGTCCTCTTTTTTAATCTAAAATATTTAACGTATTATTCGTTTTCATCATTTGTGGGTTTTAAAGAATGTTTATTTTTTTCTTTATTAAAAGACAATGTTCTCATTAAAAATAGCCCATTCTTTTCTTGAAGGAGCACCAGTTCTACGTTGAAGGTCCTTAATTGAAATTCTTAATAGATTTTTAGCAAAGATGGCAAAAACCTTTTTCCTTGAACCTTTTTTTTAAAACGTGGCTTCTCTTAGACCAAATACAAGTGTCAGCTCATTAAATTCCATGACGATCTCTGAAAGACATTGTCTTGAAGCTGACTAAAATTAAAAGCTACTGTGCCTGACCATGCAGACCACTAACAGCTAGCTGAAAACAGAGTTCTGCAAAGACTAACCAATAGAACAACGATGGAGGACACGTGATGTGCCATAATTTTATACTGCTATTGCCATCAAAACTAGTCTTTATTTGCATCACCAATTTTAGGGGATTTCAATTATTTTTTGGTAAATTGTCCCATTGTTTAATATTTGTCATTTTAAAAATGGTTTAAAATTTACTTTCTTTTTAAGTGAAAGCTGAGATTCTCCTTTATATTTCTGTGTGCCCCAAATCACGGGAAGTCTGCAGTCACAGGCTGCATGAGCTACAGACGCTAGTTCTCTCGCTCACACAGTGATACACGCAGCAACAAATGTTTGACTCTGACAGACATCCCCAAAGGTATAGTCGCTATAGCAACTGCCATATCAAGCATTCCTCAGTGAGAAATATAAGCTTGTTCAACCTGGTTAATCAATATTTATATTGCAAAGAACTAGAGAGTATCTCTCTTTTACGAACTGTACAATATATAAAGTGCTACTGCCATGTAATGTGGCATTGTTTAATCTGAATAAGAATCCAGTTGGTGTGTGCCTGTGAATTATTGTATTTATGTTACATTTTATACAATAAGTACAAATGTGTGCGGCCAAATGTAACGGGCATCCTGATTATTCTATCGATTTGAATGGAATAGCCATCCTCAAAAATGTCAGCAGAGGAGTAAGCAGGAGGGTTCCACAATAAATGGGATTAAGGGTTTCACATTTTGCGCTGGTGGTCATACAAAGAAATGGAAAGGAAAAAGTGACAGAGATTTATGTAACTTGGACACAAAAGCAAATTCTTGGCTATGGACAAAGAATACAAGCTGCTGATTGTCCCTGCCCATCTGAATTCATGGCTAAACTGTACCCAAAGAAGGGGATCATATTGGGAGCGAAACCATCATTACTTATTTAGAGTAATAGTTACAACCTTCTTATTCTACAAACATCTCCACAGTAGCTTAAAAATATCCCATAAGGATAACAGAGCTAGGTGCATGGAGACAATTTTGTATCAGTTTTAAGGAAGTGATGAAACAGAGCAACTACCAGTCAGCACAGCAGGGGTTAAAGACAGCCCCTGGGTCCAGCTAGCTCCACCCTGTTATACCTGCAGCCAATGCCAGGCCTGGAGGGAGGAAAAAAGGAGAGATGGTGGGTCTCAGTCTCACCAACTGATGGCTGCCCTCCTGAAGGAACTTGGGACCGTGACCAGGCCCATCTCAAGACCCACAAGGGGACCCTACAGGAAGCAGGCCACCCAACTAAGTGGACTAGAGGGCCATGCCCCAAACTGAACAGACACTGGTAGGAAGTAGCCCTTTAGACTCCCTGCTGGGAGGGCTGCCTCTGTTCAGGGGTTGACAAACACCAAGCCTTGCGCTGGGATCTGGTGGAGAGGGTGGACTTGGGTCCTCCTACCTTCAAGATTGAGGCCTGCCACCAAGCCGGGGGCTGGAGGCCATGCCTTCTAACCACTAGGCAGTCTAGCCATCCAGAATGACCAATCACAGTATGACTTCAATATTAGCAATTACTAAAAATAAAGAGTAATCACAGACATCTGGTGATAAAATTCTCAATACAACATATCTAAACAGAATGACGACAGATCCCTATGTAGTACTTCAGTCACCTGATTTGAGGAAGTAAGATCTTAGGGGCATATTCTACATCAGTGGTGGACAACCTGGAGCCCGTGGGACACATGTGGTAATCTGCTGGTGGGCTGCGAGACAGTTTGTTTACATTGACCATCCACAGGCACAGCCACCCGCAGCTCCCAGTGGCCACGGTTCACTGTTGCTGGCCAATGGGAGCTGCAGGAAGTGGCGCAGGCTGGCTGGGAACAGGGATTACGCTGGGAACAGGGATTACGCTGAGGGGCCGCAGGTTGCCCACCACTGTTCTCCATGCACAATTCCATTTGGCATATAGTTCCAGGCTATAATATGACCTTTAAACTTGGGGAAACCAGAATTTCTTGTAACATAACATTTATAGATAAGGCTTGTTTCCAAATTGCATTTCTTTTTAGAAATGTTAAGAGGGTGGTCACAGGAAGACATATTTCTGTACATATGAAGAAGTTGTGCAGTTATTCTGAAGTCTATGCAAGCATTCTGAAGAAAATGCTGAACGTTCTAGTGTAATAATGCAAAGGAGCATTATATTTCAGACAAACCAAGCGGATCCTGGTTTGTCTGCTACAGAACATAGATTGATATTCAGGATTGCCATTAAGCAATCTAATTTTTCATTATTACATTCTAGATATTCAGGGAATTTAATTTAAGTAACAGAAAGTAGATGATCGTTTCTTCCTCTACAGTTAGCCAATATTAATTTGTGATTTCACAATGCCTTCATTACGTACGCTTAACATTCGCAGCGGAAGGGAAAAAAGGGCTGGTGCTAGGCAGAGCTGCATGCAATTTTTAAAGAAATTCTGCCCGAGTGATCTACTTTTATGCCCAACACGATGCAGAAATGTGACTCAAGTCAGCAATACTATTCTACCATCGTTCTCTGAGTTCAAAACAACATACGTCTGGGACATTTTCCAGAAACTTAAATTACATATGGGGTATACTGACCCTTTAAGGTTAAAGAGGAAAGTCTACAAGGCGTTTGGTACTGCGATCAAGGGGTTTTGCCACAAACAAAGGCCCACTGAACAAAGGAGGTAGCTGCTGGGAAAGAGGACCTAGTCCTGAGGTAGGAGGTTTTAATTGTTTGTTTTAACTTTGCTACCAGATCTCAGACTCAGGAAGGCCTGGGTTCTCTGGAGGAAGAAACACACACACAGAGGTGCCATATTGTTTGTTTAAAAGAAATCTGGTTTCATCTGGTTTGCCATAATTGCCAATAATTGGGCAGTCTGACACTCCTAGTTCTATAGTCTTACTTGATAGAAAGCCTACTGAAGTCCATGCATGTCTTTCCAATAACTCGCATGAGCTTTGGATGAGGCCTAATTTTCCCCCAACCATTCATTACCAATATCTTGTTGGGACTAAGCCTTCGCTGAGTCTGTCTCTGCCAGCTCCTGGGAAGACATCATCTCATCTGGGTTTCCAGATCAAAGAACATACTGGTTGTGTTTTTGTGTTTAATTTACTGTCTAGGATTTGTGCTGCGTTAGTCTGGGAATCAATGCAGGAGAATCATTTCTGTAAATATTATTATATCTCTATGTGAACTGAAGGTGTATTTAAACTAAATATTCTATCTGGATTTGATACGTACATTTTTTATCTGTCTGCTTTGTCCTTTATATTACCAAAATTGGAAAACAAATAAGATTAAGTGGAAAAACAGAAATGTAGATAAATAAATGTTTCTAAGATGAAGAATTTTGGAAGTTTCTCCTTCCTATGCAAACTGTCTCCAAGAGCTATCAACTCTGATACAGACAAAGTAATCAATTAAGCAACTTTAACAAATACAAAAGTGAAAAAAAAATCTGAAAGACCGACATACCACAATTAGTTAATTATACACTAATTTTTCAGTTCAGATACCTATCTTTGTTTTATTTTTCTTCACCTTTACCATAAATGCATTGCCTCTGAGAAACTTTTCAGTTGTAAGTCTAAAGTAAAATTTATATTAGGGTACATTAATAATAAAGAAAGTAACATACTATTATAGAATCATATAATATACATTTCCAAACTATGTTTGAATAATTGCATCATATGACATGATGTCTCTCTGTATGATTATATCTGTGAATAGAAAATAATCAAAAGAAAGCGGACAATGAATAAATGTAACAAGGTCTCTCAAATTCAATCTGGACTATATCTTTTAAGGTTTGTTTAAACATCAGTGCACTGCTACATGTACATGATCTTCTATCTAAAATGATAAGTAAATCTATTCCAATAATGCTAAAGGATTGAAATCTCTGATATGTATAAATAGTGACATAAATTTTGGGTAATAGAAGGCTCCATTGATACTAACTGAGGATCTGGCCCAATAATTCCTATACTAGATCATACCAGCGGTCATCTAATTCAGTGTCCTGTCTCAAGTAGCACTGGATAATTTAAAGAAAAGCATAAAATCTTCATCTGAAAATATCATACAATTTGAGGTGCTGGGAATTTCTGACTCCAAACAATATGTTTACATCCAAGAATATGAGGATACTTACATCTGATACTGTACCATTTATCTTATGCATATGAAATCTTAATTAAGTCATCCTGAATTTAAAATTGCTTTCTCCACTACCTGACACACAAATGTAGACTTTCCAGTCACATTATAAGAGAGAAAATATCATTCAAAGTTAAAATTGATTAGTAAATAAACAGCAAAGTGTCAGGGAATAATTGCATTTGATGTTCTGTACAGCAGTCACCTACAAATCAAGTTTTTCAGAGGAATACATTATTATAGAAACGACTTGTATTACTTCTCTCCTTATCTTTTTACTTTTGTAGTTTAAAGTTTTGGCTCAATTTGGCTTATTGATTTAGTTGTACTTTACTTGACCTTACAGATCAGTCTGTGTTCTTTTCAAGTGCCATTTGTACTGCCTCTAACATAAACCTATAACTTCTATAATTAGCTTAGAACTGATAAGTCCCACACATCCACTGAGAATTTAAAATAGTTTTGTTGTCAAAACCAATTATACCAGGAGAGTTAAAACTAATGTTTCTTTTGTACAGCCTCTCTCCAAAGGTACACGTTAACAAGCTGTGCTACACCATCATGCTTAGTTGGGCAGCAGATGATGTATGAACATTGTCAATTATCTTGAACCCTAAAAATCCACAAGCACTTCAGGTAAGGACAGCTTTGATCATTAGAAGCTGCTTAAAGTTCAACAACAAGTGACACATTATTCTCAGAAGGAACTAGCCAGTGCCACGTTTAGGGACATTGTACGAAATATATCTTCAAAAAAAGGATGTTTTTCTACTAAGATGATGTATGAATGGATACTGGTTTCATTGAGAGAGTTACTCTAATTCCACCCAAATCAACAAGAGATTAGCATATACTGTAATAGATAAAATATAATATAAATCAATTATGTTTATAAATTATATGTAAAGAAGTCAGTATGTGGATACCTCAGTCAAGAACTAAACAGCCTCAAAAACCTGTTGAGCCTGTTAAATATAAGCATATACCAGCTTCACCAAAAACATAACAAGCCCCATAACAAATCAAACTATAATAATTCACAAAACACATGTAGCAGATCAGATATTAAATAGCAAGCAAAAAAAATGGTCAACTGTGTAAATGGCAGTCTGAACGACATGTAAATTAACCAAGTTAATGTAATAGCTCACATACCAGGGATGGTCTCCAGATAGGTTTTTAAATAAAATTTTCAGTACAGCCTCCTCCCTCTCTGGCCTTCCTTAAACCCCACACTTCCCCCTTCCAGTCTGTTAAAACACAGCTCTTGAGATCATCTTTCTCAGTCATTGTTTTACTACAGCATTACTTATGATACAATTTTTCTCTGCTTTAGTGGCATATCTTTGTCAGAAAGAGAGCAGATCACACACTCCCAATTGATGATATGTTTGTGCTTGTTAGTAAAAGAATAAGCCCACACAATGAAAGTCACAACACTACACAGAACATCACTTCCCGGTAAGAATAAAATGTTGCAGGGAATTTTGTCCTGACCCAACTCCTTTTATTAAAGTTAAGAGAACTGCATGGCTGATCTTCCACACAGTATGTTCAAGACAGGAAATCATTAGTGTTCATATGAAGACCTGTTTCAGACAAATAGCTACCAGACTGATTTCTGCACAGATCGCGGATTTTGTAAGTAAAGAAAAAAGTTTGGTGGCAAGTCTTGTTTCTGTGCCTCTAACAGCCCAGTATTCATGAATATCTGTAGAAGCTGGGCAGAACAAGAACAAAGAGCCATTGGATACAATCTGTTGAGATAACAGGCAAACTGTAATATTCTGGTTTTGTGATCATATTGCCCTCTAGGCTCAGATAGAGGATAAGGGGCCAACTACTGGATAGCTAGGAAGATCTCCTTTAGCTCAAGAAGTAGACGCCTATTGTTTTACTAGCACCATCTTCTCTCTTAGAAGTAAGATTAAGCTAATAAATGTCTGTTGTCTGCAGTGTATGGATTCAAAGAATGACGTGTTTTTAGCTTTGCAATTCTCATTAGCTTTAAACCCCATGACTTCAAACTTTTGACAATACTATTTGAGATCAGCTAGTTTTTATATCAGTTTGCTTAAGTCTTTTCAACCAACAGTTTAAACAACACATTTAGCCATCCCTTCACATGTCAACTATAGACTCCGTTCATCACAGCTCAGACAATATTTGAGCATTGCTATTCTGAACATTGCAATTGCTGATTAAGAACAAAGTTATGAACGATAAAGAAATGGACCCAACATTGTTTAAAATTGTTTGTAGTACTTACTTCTTGTTTCTCCTACAAATGCCTCACTGGTGGAAACTGCACCAGGGATACACTAAAAATGTGCATCCCCTTCCTGCTGAGATAACATCCCCTTTCTCAGCTAGCACTACTCCCCTTTGTGCTATGATGGCTGTCATGGGGTCCATTGCAGAGGGGAGACAGTGGTCAAGCTGAGCTGTTGCAATCTTCCCACTGAAGACTTTTGCTGCTGGGGACTCTGCATCCTATTAGTGTAACCCAACTCTGAGACTAGCCTTAAATTGCAAATCTTAGTAAGACAAAAAACTTCTGAATTCTAAAGAATCATTTTTTTGTTGTTACCTTGCCAGTGAAAACTTCAAGTAACTGAAGTATCAGCCTGCCAAACTTAATGTCCATACTGACGCCCACACAAAAATGTATTGTGTTATTGATATTTTTAGCCATACTTTAACAGATCATGTGACTTTCTGTATCAGATTTTAGTGATGCAAATTTTTCGTTGTAGCACGTTGTACTGCAGGTGTAAAATAAATCATTTTAATGGGGACCTGAACTACCCACTTGCCCACTCACCTAAGAGGAGAAGACATTTTGCCTGTACGAGTAGGCTGAGCTGGGTCAGAGTCTGTGATTCTGGGGTCTATGGGGAGGAAAGGAGCAGAATGGACCAAGTCCCAGTTCTCCTTTAATGGAAGGGGAAGTTGGGAGTAGAGCAGCCTAGACACTGTTAGCTCTTTATGAGGCAAGGAGAAAAGCAGTTGTATCTGCTACTTTTTTTTTAAGAAGATGGGACAGAGAAGACAGAGCAAAGCAGTCCTTGAGCCACTTTTCACAGATATTGGGAGGCAGTGAGGATAAAACTGGCCTCTGTGCTGCTGCTCCTTTAAGAGGATGGAGGGGGAGTGCGAAGCAGAGGACTCAGGAGGACAAGAAGAAGTGGGAGGCTGGGATTCTACAAATGCAATAGGAAGGCATCCAGCAGGAGAAATTTTGCAAAGCTCACACTATAGAAACCCCTTTTCATACTCACAAATGGATGCAGTTATGCAATACATTTCCAAAGCTGCAATCACATTCCTAACCACAATTAAAGTAATCTAAAACTCAAAACTTCACTTAGTCCTGCTCATTGTAGTGGTGAACAAAAGTTTTCTGGCTTTTTCACAGTGCTCATGGATGAGGAAAACACAGCTTAAGGAATTTAATAAGGGGAAATAGATAACCTGAAGACACAGCTAATGACTGAATTTGAAAGGACTCCCTGTACACACATAATTTTGGAAAATATATCATTTTTGGACATGCTGTCTCTGTATCGATCAACACCTCCCTTCTTGCTGTGCATTGCTCTGCTGTGTAAATAAAATGGGAAGAGAAGAATTCATTTTTGTTTGTTGGTTTGATTAGGGAAAAAGAAAGCACTTACGCCTAGATTCTCAAAGATGTTTAGGTGCCTAACTCCCGTTGATTTCAATAAGAGTTAGGTGCCTAAATACCTTTGCAGATCTGGGCTTTCATGTTTGGGTTGAAGAGTTACAGCAACAATTGCAAACACTAGGCCAAACTCTCAGGTGGAGCAAATTAGTGTAGGCCCACTGATTTCAACAGAGCTATGCCAGTTTCCACAGTCTGTTTAATTCATAAATTGCACCTTAGAATTGATTACTGAGAGTAGCATAGTTCGAGGTTGTCCAACTTGCTCTTGTTTGCAAAAGTATCTTTATTTTTAATGTAATGGTACCTTTTCCTCAGCTGACTTGTTTCCTATCTTTGTGTGGGAGAAAACATGTAGTGGACTGGAGCACAAGTCAATTGCTTGTAGGTTTTAGAACAACAACAAAAGGAGATTGGGTTTTATCTAAAGCCTAGTGAAGTCAACAGGAGTCTTTTAATTCAGTTTAATGGGCTTTGGATCAAGCACACGGATTAGATCCCAGGTTTTGATGCCTATTCTGCAGAACTTAAATGTGTCAGATTCAGTCCTGGGTATTAGCTCCACTAATTTTAATGGAATTGGCTTATGCCAGGACTGTATGTTGCTCTGGATGATTTAGAATTGTATTCTTTGTGAAGCAGAAGACTCAGCAGGACAACTGTTCACTCTCCTTAGTGCTGAACTCCAGAAGTGCAAACATGTACAATAATTGCCATGTTTATTTTTTGTTCACAGATGCTAAGTTTCTCTCTCATACTCAAAATAACTTACTTAAGAGCCATCATTTCAGGTAGCATGACAGCTACCCCCATTCACCATACTGGAAAGGTACAGCTGAAACAGACACAACAATGAAACTAATAGTTCAACTGATTCCTATTGCTCATCTGCCAATTTATCAAATGAATGGCCCACCAAGTAATTGGAAGAAAAGTAAGGTTATATTCTGCTACATGTAACAGTAATTTATTTTATATAGCTAGCTCTTTTTTGGTCTATTCGGACCATAATTTATAGCTGCAATGACTCCTGATATATCAGTCTAACAGTTCATTTTCACCTACCTTTTCAGCTGACTGTGCAGTACCAAAAAATATTGGAATGAAGGCAAGCCATACTATACAGGTAGTGTACATAGTGAATCCAATGGGTTTAGCTTCATTAAAATTCTCTGGGACACCCCGAGTCTTGATGGCATACACAGTACATGTAACCATTAGGAGAATGCTATACCCCAAGGAGCAAATGATTTGTAGATCCGTAATGTCACATTTGAGAACTCCTCTGGCTTGGTCAGGGTCCATAGTCTTCTGCTCATCATAATCTATGATGATGTTGGGTGGGTCAACTGCAAACCAAATGAAAACCCCTAGAAGCTGAATTGATATTAAACTTGAAGTAATCGCCAGCTGTGATGTTGGGCTTATAAGCCGAGGTGCTGTCACTGACTTTTTGCCCTGTTCAAATATGCGGTAGATGCGGTTTGTTTTAGTTAAAAGGGCTGCATAACTGATGCACATCCCCAAGCCCAAGAAGATACGTCGGAAGGAGCACACTGCAACATCTGGTTTGGCAATCATCAGGAAAGTAATTATATAACAAAGAAATATTCCAGTCAACAGGACATAGCTGAGTTCCCTTCCAGAAGCCCGGACGATGGGAGTGTCATTATATCTAATGAAGGTCGCCATTACAAAAATGGTGGCAATAATTCCAAGCATAGCCAAGAAGACTGGTATGACGGCCCATGGAGAGTGCCATTCCAATTTCACAATGGGTATAGGGCGGCATCCAGTGCGGTTCTCATTAGGTCGCTCATTATATGAGCAGAGCAAACATGTCACCTCATCAGCTTGGTATTGGTACCCATCACAGAGCTCACAGTGCCAACAGCATGGCATCCCTTTAACCATCTTCTTCCTTTCACCTGGTTTACAAGGCAGACTGCAGACAGAGGATGGGATCTCACGTATTCCTTTACCCCATTGCATGTCTTCAATCTGTGAAATGAGAAATGTGAAATACAAAGAGGGGGGTTATTTGTATGTTAGTGTCAGGTATTGCTAGGGAATTGAACTGAGTTGTTACTTAGCCAAAAAAATCAAGCAAGCAATAAAAACACAGATGGCTTCATGTGTTTTAGTGGGAATTGCAGGTGTCAGCATTTTCACATAAAATTCTGCCTGCATGATTGCAATTACTACTGTAATTTACTATTTTTATTATTAGCGGTCTGATTACAACATACAACATGTGGGGGAAAATGAGAGATATTATAGAGAGATATTAGGAGCACAGCACCTTCAGAAGGTATAGGAAGCCATTGTTATGAAAATTAATAGGAACATGTAATGGTTTAATGGAATGCAGCAATACCATATAACAACGATATGACATGCATCTACAACTTGGGGCTTGATTTCGTTTCTTACTAAAGTTAGAACACCAGATGCATCCACTTCATGGGAAATTCTGGCAACAATGACAACATTTTGAATATGATGGAAAACATGTACTTCATAAGGAAAAAGTGAGAGTGGAAATGTGGCACTCTCTTCAATTCTATCAACCCCGTAAGAACCAGAGTTTGAAAGAGTCCATGAGAAACATTTATCAGTGATAAAAGAATGGATAATAGCTAACTAACAGTTCATTTAAGAGACACATTTTCTTCTATTTATGTGAGGCATCATGCATGCTTCTGGGCACTAAAATCATTAAAAAAAATCTTCTTAAATGAATGGAAATTCCCATTTGATTTCCTTACTCGCACTCTCTAGCCTTGCACTCTACCATGTCTCTGGGCTGGTGAACAAAGGTTTCAAGTACTAGACAAGATGCAAACTGTAAACATCTTCAAAATATGCCAAAGCAGAACCAGAAATGACCACTTTATAGGTCCTAACAGACCTAATGTGAATTTATTGGACCACATTCTGATCTTAGTGCCACAAAGGACCACGAGTTCTACCACGGACCACGAGATGGGAGCGGGCTCTGAGTTACTAAAGAGAATTCTTTCCAAAGTGTCTGGCTGAGGGATCTTGCCTACATGCATAGGATCTAACTGATCACCAGATTTGGGGTCAAAAAGGAATTTCCCCCTGGGTTAGATTCGCAGAGACTTTGGGTTGCTGTTTTTTTTTTTTTTTTTTTTGCCTTCCTCTGCAGCATGAGGGAGGGTCACTTGCAGGTTTAAACTAGTGTAAATTGTCGATTATCTATAACTTTAAGTCTTTAAATCATGATTTAAGGACTTCAATAACTCAGCCAGACACGAGGTTAGGGGTCTATTACAGGAATGGGTAAGTGAGGTTCTGTGGCCTGCAATGTGCAGGAGGTCAGACTAGATGATCATGACGGTCCCTTCTGACCTTAAAGACAATGAGTTAGCTTTCTGTGACTATTAATATATATAGGAAAGCAACGGTTTGCAAGTCTTAAATGAAGGATTAGGTCATACTTGACTGATTTAATTCAAAATTGGTCCTGGCTCAACTTCATTTCATATATTTAAAAAAATAAAAAAAATCACACGCTGCTCCAAATGTTTAATCTTCTTGCTATGCTACCAAGGGACACTGCTGAGAATGTTAGAAAAATAATCCCACAATAATAGATATTCCAAAGGTCTGGCACTGTATTAGAAACTTCATTAACCTTCAATATACACAATTTATACACAACTCTGCTGAGTTAAAGGTGCATAATTTATAGAAGCCAAAAGGATATTGACTCCAGTAGTTTAAATGAATAAATATAATTATTTAATTATAATGATAAAGACAATGTGGTCTCACTGAAAAGCTGGGCACCAGGTGCCAGGAACTACAGAGTTATAATCCCAATTCTGCTACTGATTCATCAGATCAACCAAGGCAAGTCACTTACACTCCTTGGGCCAAATAGCCAGGTGATGTAAGTGGTGGTGTAAATTACATAAATTGTAGTAAAGCAGTGAGTGTCTAAGTTACACGCTGAGAGGTCAGAATGAATTGTTGCAGAAGGAAAAGGAAGCAAGAGGGAAATATAAGTGCTGGAACAATTTGTATTGTGGGGGTGCTGAGAGCCATTCAACCAAACTGTAAACCCTGTATATGACAGAAACCGCTTCAAGCCAGGAGGTTTGGTAGCACCCCCCGCATCCCTAGTTCCAGCACCTATGATAAGAAGTTGAAATGGGATAGGATTTTTAACTCTACAAATCACATAAAAGACAAGACCCCTTAAAAAAAAGACCCTAAAAGAGCAATGAAAAACATAGAATCATAGAATCTTAGGGTTGGAAGAGACCTCAGGAGGTCATCTAGTCCAATCCCCTGCTTAAAGCAGGACCAACACTAACTAAATCACCCAGCCAAGGCTTTGTCAAGCTGGGCCTTAAAAACCTCCAAGGATGGAGATTCTACCACCTCCCTACGTAACCCATTCCAGTGCTTCACCGCCCTCCTAGTGAAATAGTGTTTCCTAATATCCAACCTAGACCTCTCTCACTGCAAATTGAGACCATTACTCCTTGTTCTGTCATCTGGCACCACTGAGAACAGCTGAGATCCATCCTCTTTGGAATCCCGCTGCAGGTAGTTGAAGGCTGCTATCAAATCCCCCCTCACTCTTCTCTTCTGCAGACTAAATAACCCCAGTTCCCTCAGCCTCTCCTTGTAAGTCATGTGCCCGAACCCCCTAATCATTTCTGTTGCCCTCTGCTGGACTTTCTTCAATTTGTCCACATCCCTTCTGTAGTGCGGGGGACAAAAACTGGACTCAATACTCCATGTGTGGCCTCACCAGTGCCTAATAGAGGGGAATAATCACTTCCCTCGATCTGCTGGCAATGCTCCTACTAATACAGCCCAATATGCCGTTGGCCTTCTTGGCAATGAGGGCACACTGCTGACTCATTTCCAGCTTATCATCCACTGTAATCCCCAGGTCCTTCTCTGCAGAACTGCCGCTCAGCCAGTTGGTCCCCAGCCTGTAGCAGTGCATGGGATTCTTCTTTCCTAAATGCAGGACTCTGCACTTGTCCTTGTTGAACCTCATCAGATTTCTTTTCGTCCAGTCCTCCAACATGATAAAAAATAGAGGAGATGTTGTCTGTCTTAAGCTTCACATAGTTATACACCCGTTTGGTTGTATTATAACCCTTTCATAGGTAGGCAGACTGAGAAGGAGAGATCTTAAACTAACTTATTTAAGGTTGCACAACAAGAAAGTAGTGCGACCGAATTTACGCATTCTGATTCCCATCTTCCCCATTCTAACTACCATACAGAGTTTCATAGATCTCATATTTCTATTCTAACCTAATCTGCAGTAGTTGAGGGATTTGTACTAATTTTCTGTGTGCTAAAATATCAAGGAACCATACAACTGAATCCTTAATACATTATCATACTTTTCTTCTATTATAAGCTTATAATGGGTGAATTTCCATATTCTCAAAAGTATTCAATAGCATGGCCTGATATTTGGGACAGCCTAAAGGTATCTCATTTTGTGCATATACTATGTGCAAAGAGAGATAAACAGATGATCAGGCAAAACTATGGAAAGTCCTTTATTTGTTGACTGGGTAGCTCGATATCATTGGCCTCAAAGATTTGTTAGTGTTCTTTTGCTTCTGGCTAAAAAATTAATAATGAAAATCTGCCTCTCAAATAAGCCACCTGACATAGAAGGCTGTCATAGTGAGATTACAGATCTGATTGTAGCTAGAGACACTTTCCCCACAAAGAAAAGACCATATCTGAGATATGTTTGTCTTTAAAATAACTTATTGGTTTATAACTTCTTAAAGAAATCCAAACAACAACAAAACATTTGTTTATATACTACATATTGTCTATACTTTAGGTCTTATTTCTAAGGTTATCAGCTTGTTTTCCAAGAGATGGTAAATTATGTTGAGGTTTATTATTATTATTATTTATTCTCTCAACTGCCTTGAATCTAATTTTGGTTTTGAAATCCTCCATCTGAAAGAGAGTTCTGCTACCACAGTAATTTCCATTTGTCAAATCATATTTGATTACTGCTTGCACTTGCGTTATTTACAAAACTGGTAGCTCTTTTTATGCCACACTTAGAATATTTTTTATTAATTGCAGATAGGATCCTACCCAGGTAAGATGCAATATTTTCAAAATAGTTCACCTAAAAACATGTGCTTCTGAGGCTTTTTTTAAAGAGGTGAACTGAAATGCTATTTAAATAATCAAATTGGTTGAGAACCTAAACAGTACTCAAGGATCCTCATAATTTACAAATGGACAGTCTTTTTTAAAAAAAAAACAAAATATTTTTTAAATCTGTTCTTCCTTCACGTAGCTGACATAACCAAAACTCAAGGTTTTGCTTCTCTTCTTTCAGTTAACGACACTGCTAAAGTCAAAAGCAGCTTAAGCAATGCAAGGGGGTTAGATGTTAGAGAGAGCTTCTCAGCTGTTACTGGAGAAATACAAAAACTGTGTCTTGGCCAGAGAAAAAGCTTTTCATTTCACTGTTACAAAGAAATGTCATTATTTCTTTTATTTGCCCGTCCCTTGGGGCCCCTCATTCAGGCCAAACACCCATCAAAGTCAAGGGGAGTTTTGCTTGCGTAAGGCCTGCAGGGCTAGATTGTTTCTTTATATGTTTCGAAGGGGTGGAAGCTTCCACTGCATTTTTAACTGTTGAGTATTATTTCTTTCAGGCCCCACTCTGCTGCTGATGGCAAGCTAATTGATCGGAAAGACACATCTGCAATTAGAGTTGAAACAAACAAACAAGATATGTTGGAGAAGAGTCAACATGGCTTCTGTGAAGGGAAATCATGCCTCACCAATGTATTAGAATTCTCTGAGGGGGTCAACAAGCACACGGACAAGGGTGATCTAGTTGATATAGTGTACCTGGACTTTTAGAAAGCCTTTGACAAGGTCCCTCACCAAAGATTCTTAAGTAAACTAAGCAGTCATGGGATAAGAGGGAAGGTCCTTTTGTGGATCAATAACTGGTTAAAAGATAGGAAACAAAGGGTAGGAATAAATAGTTCAATAAACTGTTCAATATTTTCATAAATGTTCTGGAAAAGGAGCTAAACAGTGAGGTGGCAAAATTTGCCGACAAATTACTAAAGATAGTTAAGTTCAAAGCTGATTGTGAAGAGTTACAAAGGGGTCTCACAAAACTGGGTAACTGAGCAGATAAAACTCAATATTGATAAATGCAAAGTAAGACACTTTAGAAAACATAATCGCAACTATACATAAAAAATGATGGGCTTTAAATTAAGTGTTACCACTCAAAGAACTTTGAGGGTAATTCTCTGAAAACATCTGCTCAATGTGCAGTGGCAGTCAAAAAGCTAACAGAATGTCAGGAACCACTAGGAAAGAGATAGATACTAACAGAAAATATCATAATGCCACTATATAAATGTATGGTATGCTCACACCTTGAATAATGCATGCAGTTCTGGTCGCCATATCTCAAAAAAAGATATTAGAATTGGGAAAAGTACAGGCAAGGACAACAAAAATTATTAGGGGTATGGAACAGATTCCATATGAGGAGAGGTTAAGAAGATTGGGCCTTAGAAAAGATACAACTAAGGCAGGATATGATAGAGGCTGATACAATCATGAATGGTGTAGAGAAAGTGAATATTTACTCCTTCACATAACACAAGAACCAGGGGTCACCCAATTAAATTAATAGGCAGAAGGTTTAAAACAAACAAAAGGAATGCTTCTTCACACAATGCCCAGTCAACCAGTGGAACTTGTTGTCAGGAGATGTTGTGAAGGCCAAAAGCATAAGTACTTCACACAACACACATTCAACCTAAGGAACACATTGTCATGTGGTGTTGTGAAGGCCACAAGTATAACTGGGATCAAAAAAAGAATTAGATAAGTTCATGGAGGACAGGTTCATCAATGGGTTGTTATCCAAGAAGGTCAGGATGCAACCCCATGCTCTGGGTGTCCCTAAACCTCTGACTGCCAAAAGCTGGGACTGGACAACGGGGGATGGATCACTCAATTTCCCTGTTCTGTGCATTCCCTCCAAAGCTTTTGGCACTAGCCACTGTTGGAAGAAAGGATACTGGGCTAGACAGACCATTGGTTTGACCCAGTGTGGCCATTCTCATGTAGTGATACAATCTGGAAGAAAACAAAGCGTCAGATTGTCCAATGACAAGTACAAACTGAACCCACTTCATCCAGCAGCCTATTTCTCAAATGGGCCAACTCCCAACATAGTAAAGTATTTTGTGAGGGGAACAACTACAAAGTGAGTGTGTATGTTAACAGCACCCTGCCATTTCCTCCAATGTGAGTGCCTGAAAGTATCTTTCTTAATCATATCCATACCAAAGAGGTTTACAATTTGTGGAGGCAATGTGGCCTAGACAACAGAGTAGCAGACTTGGACTCAGGGGATTGGAATTCTCATCCTGGATCTGTCACTGGCCTGTTGGGTGATTTTCAGCACATCATTTCTCCTCTGAGTGTTGCGAAACTCTGGCTATCTAACACAAAAGCTTATGCCATGCTTAAACCACTATTCTTTAGCAAAGCAGTGGTTCTTGTGTAGATGCTTGTGATGGTGTGTATGTTTTAAAAGAGACAGGGTGTCTACACTTGTAGCACAAAGATGGAGCTGAATCCACTGTATCAGAGGTTCATTGTTTATAATTCAGAAGCATTTCTCTGACATCCCTACCTTGATTCAGATACTTAAAATGGGGAGACAATTGTTCTGTTGAACTCAGAAGGGCACCAGATGTTACTATAGCACTTTGTTCTAGAAACACCTGGTACAAGTTCTTTAGCACTTGTTATTGTTGCTTTACATCACCTCTTGGTCTTATTTCAACAGCTCATCTGGCAGGAAAAAAAAAAGAGACAATCCTTGATGGGGCAAAGCAATGTCACTGGTTCTACAAGGAACACAGAAACAATACCCGCTCCACACTGCTTCCCAGACGTGAACGCACAAACACATTCACACATGATTAACCAGGTAGCGAGCAGGACTGCACAGAGTAATACACAGGGGGCAGGGGAGGTACTTCCATGTGTTCATTTTTTTTAAATTAAGAATGTGGCATAGATCTATCCAGCTGACCGGTTCAGTATAAAGAGGACTCTGCTTCAGTAAGATTGTCTCTTTCTTGAAACACATTTATCATTCAAATTGTGGGAGGAATTTACATCTTTCCTTGCTAATAAAAATAGTCCTATTCAAGACAGTTTTCCTCCTACCAGAAAGAAAAGGAGCAAAGAAAAAAATCTTTTATCTTGGCTGGATTTGGCTGGCTTCCATCCTTTGATGAAGAGCATGCTTGAGGGAAACAAATGCTACCCATCTGCATGTAGAAACTTTTCATGTCATGGTTTGTGTAGGCCATTGGGAAGGGCACTACAATGAAATAACATCACCTCCTTCCTATTCACTCAGCTGAAATGTGTGAATGTTTGGATTCTGTTCCAGATATAGACCTAGATTTCCAGAAATGCATGCCTATTTTCTGTGAATAATTACTATGATGCATGCAAATTTTAATTGCATGCACATGTTTGCAGGTGCTACTGCATTCACACCGGTCTGAAAAGCTGAAATCACAGGCTCTTGATTACGATTTGAAATTCATCTATCCCTTCAGTCCTGAACCTTCCTTTTAATGTAGAAGTGATTGAGAAAGAGGCTATTCCAAAGGCATCTGAAGAGAGCCTGGTAGTTTGTTTTCTGGCCCTATAAGGCACAGATATGGTGTTGGTGTGTTTGATGGATGACCTCAGAGTGATAATCCATTACTTACATACCAATAATGTAAGATTTCCCCATTGGTTTGGCCACTGTTTGTCAGAAAGTAATACTGATCTGACTGTGAGGACTGGATTGTTCTAAGTCATTATTCTGGGATAAGTACTATTTAGTACCTTTTATCTGCACCAGTTCCACTTTTTCCACACACACCTCTCATGTGGGTTGGTTTTATTTCCATTGTTTTACTGTGTATGCAAAGTTAGGTGAAATGGAGTATGATGCCGAGTGTTGATAGCCATTATCTTTATTACCACAGTAACAAAGACTTAAAGGCAATGTTATTGCAAAGTGATTTCCAAACATTATCTGTTAAAAAAAAAAAACATCACCAGGATGGACTGGCAGGGTATTCACCCATGTCCTTTTGCAACATGCCCTCTGACACAGTTGCCATGGACTCTTTTTCCATTCCTTTTCTCCCTTTCTTTTCATGTCCTGTTTATTCTGGTCCCTTTGTGGCCCTGTTTACATGTTTCTGCTAACTCTTGTCTCCCTTCCATTTGGTTACACTATTTCCCCCTTCCCTTGCTGCTCCCTCACTCACCAGAAGGATACATGCGGCTTGTGGCTGGGAGCATCCTTTGGTGACACTCGAAGTGTTATGGGAGCAGAGAAAAGAAACTCGGGCTGACGGGCTGCTTCCTGAGCCTTCAGCCCTGTATGTCCTAGCTACTCCTTGCCCCCAAATTACTGTAAGGTAAGAGAAGGTCTACACTTATGATGGGGGTGTAGAGTACAGACAGTGCATGCCAAGCTAGCATGCTTATAAACAGCAGTATAGATAGTAAGGTACTGCTTAGGTGACCAGAGTAGAGTGCCCTGCATGTCTTAGCCCTAGGGTATATATCCTACACTGCTCTCTACACACCCAAGCACTGCATATTTGTATTAGCATCCATATTTGCAGTAGGGTCCCAGCTGCCGACCCACTGCTGGAGTCTTTCCTTGCTGCAGTGAAAGACTCCAGTAGTGGGGGAAGGTTCTGGCAGGGGGAGGTAGAAGGGAAAAGCTCTGGCAGCTCCCCCCTCCCAGAGCCTTTCCCTGCCCTGTGTAGCTACACACCACAGTGAGCATGGACACAGCCTGCCTTTCACTGAAGTAGCTACATGTACCCTACAAAGGGTTACAAATGTGGACAAGTGTAAACAAGGTCTAAGAGGCTGTACACAGGGCTTTATCTAAAGAACCTCTGGACACTTCAAATGAAGCAGCACTCCTGCTTACCAGTACTTCTTGCAGGAAATACATTATATCTGTACTAGTTGCTAGTTCATTTTCTGGGTGCAATTCAAGATCTGATTTTAATAAATAAGGATGCAAATTGGTTTGGGCCCTAGCTACTTGAAAGATTGCCTTTGCTCGTGTGGGACCACAGCAGTTGTGACCAGCAAAGGTGATCAAGCTAGCACTCATATAGCTTTTGCTGAGAGGCCAAAACTGAATCACAGAGAGATTAAATGGCTTGCCCAATGTCACACAGAAAACCTGTGACCAGGCTGGGATATGAACTCTGCTCCTGAGTCCAAGTGCAAGGCCTTAACCACAAAACCATACTTCCTCATGAATTATTTCCCCTACAGCACAGAAAAATCCATTTTGGTTCTGGGTTCTCTATAATTCATAATCCCATTCTCCTTAAACTTCTGCCCATCCCCTATTTCAGAAAGGCTCAAAGTTCAGAATTATTTCATCAATTTCCAATATGTATTCTAATTATGCTCACTGTGGACAAGACATTGTCCTAATTCTCCATTGTAATGAATAAAACAACTGTTACTATACGTTTATAATATAAACATTACTTTTTTCCCTTCAACATGAACATTTGTATTATGAGACACTTGTACCAAACAAAATTATTTCACACAACGTTTAACATCAAAATCAGTTCAGAAATAATTACATTAGTGTTAATTAATATACTCTGCTAGAAAAAATAACCGCTTTCCATCTTCTGGCTTTAACAACAACTATGCCATGATTTTTATGGACATATTGGAAAACAATTGTTGAGGATCATTCTCAGCTTTATTACTACCTTAGAGATTGGTTGCAGATTCCAGTTACTAAGTCAGCAGTTTAAACAGTTTTTGTATATTCAGTCTTACAGATGATAATATTTGCATGACTTAGCTCCTAGGGCTTAGCCATTAATGTCTTCTAATTAATTTCTAAATCCTGGTCTTTAAAATGATAATGGTTTTAAGC
Source organism: Chelonia mydas (assembly GCF_015237465.2). Classification (NCBI taxonomy): domain Eukaryota; kingdom Metazoa; phylum Chordata; order Testudines; family Cheloniidae; genus Chelonia; species Chelonia mydas. Next base: position 16,653,745 of record NC_057853.1, on the reverse strand, counting down.
TAAGCATACGTCAATAATACACAGTCAATATGTCCAATTGCAATATCTGAACTAAACTTTCTTTTATTAAATAGATCACAACAACAGAATAAACCAACCTACCAGGAAAAGATGCAAATCTGCACCACTAACATCCCAATGCATTGCAACGAAAAGGAGTTTTCTTTTTGTTGTTATTTTATTTTAATGTCACTGTCTGCATGGGATTAACTGAAAACAGTTAAAGAGGAACGGGAGTTTTACAGACTTAAATCTTGGAGATTTCTGATTGTGCCTAATCAATCACTTAGTTCTCAAGAAATCATAGAAGATTATCACTGAAAGTTTTAAGAATATGTAACTGCAGGTTAACTTTAAAAAGCCTTTTAAAGTCCCCCTCCCCCCTTTTTTTTTAAACAGTAGCAAGGAACAGACTATATTTGAAAATGTGCTGGTTGTAAAACAACTGTATTCATCCTTGCCTGGTTTCTGTGAGAAGACTGAAGAATGATTATATGAGATTCCAGTCCTGGAATCTGAACTGGATTGGCAGGGTGCTGCTCTTGTGCAGACACACTATGACTTCAATGGGATTCTCTGTGGGTGAAAGGACCTGCCTGTGTGGATCATGTTGAAGCATCAAGACCTTGATTATTTCCTACAATTTAAGAGCTTGATCTCCAAAGGTGTTCAGTGTTCCCATCTCCAACAGATTTTAAATTTTATTGTTCTTAATGGCTATCATGGGGTGGAGTGGATGTAGGTCAGGTTGCTCTTTGGTTTTGTGTGTGTAAATATATATGTATGTATGTTACACCTGGGAGACATTTTCAAAGTAACTAATAATGGCTACAGTAAGTACAGCAGTATGGAAATAAAGTTACTGATGAACTGATGTGCCCTAAAGTACAAGTTGTTCTCTCTTATTTTGTATCCCTTTAAAAAAAAATATATAATTTATATATATATATATATATTAAAAGCAGCTTTAAAATATTTAAGCTTCTTTTTAAAAATATAATACTCTTAGAAGATATTATAGCACCTGAGAGAGGACAGTCCCATATAACTATTCCTGCTAGTGTTTAGAATCAGTCTTTACATTAAAAGAACAAATAATTTCCACTTAGATCATGGATAGATCGATAGAGCTCTCCAGGTGGACTGCAGTACAGATAAAGTCCCAGTGAACAGCACGGTGACAAAACCAGACACTTAAGGTGGCAGGTTTTTCTTCAGTCATGAATATATTCAGTCATTCATTGCACTCTTATCCTTCCTGTTCTATTCCTGTGAATTGGCTGGTACTAGAGTTCACTTAAAGAGCAAAATGCTGGCAAATGTCAGAACTCTGACTGATGACGAGAACACAGCAGCCAGATAGCAGTGGACAATTGATATTACAGGTAAGCTAGGATTTTCACCTTTAAGGCCGTATTCTCCCTAGCCCCTCTTCCTGGGGGAACAAAGAGCCTTCTGCGCACTTTATGCACTCACACAAGGACCATGAATAATCATCATCCCTAAGCTCAGGGGAGCATGAGTATGGTTCACCCTTCGGGTGCACATAACCACAAAGGGAGAAGGGAGGAGGCAGGGTATGACTCAGTGACCAGTTTTTGACAACTGGCAGGGGGCACAGGGATACATAAGGGTTATAGGAATCCCCTGGGTCTGGTAGCTATATACTAGTCCACCAAAGAATGCCATGTAAGGTCTCTAGTGAAAGCTTGTATGTCACAGGTCATTTCAAGATGTATGTATGGAAAATGATGAGAGCATATATACGCTGAAAAGTACATTAACTAGGTCTGCAAGTTAAGGCAGATCAGCAAATGGTGATCCACATAGTCCTGCCAGACAGAGGGGAAGAGACATTTTTTCTCTCTGGCTATTATTGTGAATATTATGTATTGTACAGTTCACAAAGGACAGCCATTTATAGTCTGATCAAAATGCTATTCAATAATTTGCTGGAGATGCAAGAAAAAATAAAACAGCAGGGGTCACTCTATTTACAAGTAAAGAGTCCACTTTTGGAACTCTGGGTTGACGAGCAGATGAACCCAGTTATCCTTCACCTAAGAAGTAAACTGACCGAGGGTTTACTTCATAAAAGGATCCAAACCAGGCTTGGCTGAAAATGCTGGAAAGAACTTTGGGTGAGATAAACTGCTTTAGGCAGGAGGATAAATTGTTAGTTAGGTTTAGGCCATAGAAAGCATGTCAGTTGGTTTATACATAACCCTTTCTGTTTGCTAGCATATGAATCTCTTACTTTTTATTAAATAAACTATATGTGGTTTCTCCATAAACAAATCTAAGTACAGTGTTTTAGGCGGAGCCATATCCTAAGGCAAGCTAGTAAGCGGTGGTTTACTGTTCCTTTGGTAACAGCAGGCCTGGTAATTCTGCGAGTGTCCACTGGATAAGGGGCTGGATACCACAAGGGTATCCTCTGAGGACTCGGGGGGTTGGAATGTGCCTACTGGTAGTCTGCATGAGGGACAGCAGGGCCCACATGCACTGAGAGGGGAATGCTTGTGCTGCTCATAGCTGGGAGAGTCAGGGAGCTGACTCCTGGTAGACATGGATAAAGCTCCCTTATGCTACGGGCAGGTGGTAGCAAGGTGCCTCATAACCATGGGTAACCCAGGGAGTGTCACGCAGCGTCACGGACCTGGCTTCCTTCTACATCAGCCACAAATAAGTAAGCAGGGCTAAGGAACCAATTTTAGCTTTGTTCACCCTGTATCAAAATAAGAGAGATGAATCGTGCTCACTTTCCTGGTGTCTCTCCTGTAACACGGTCCCTCCTACAGCTCCTAGAAGTCAGGACATTCCTCACCAGCTCTACTCAGCTGTCTGGAGAAATAACACAATGTAGCCCTTAGTGACAAAGGACAAAATCATTGTGTCATGTTACAAGCCTGTGTCCGGGCACTTGTGCCTTCATGACACCAAGTTTGCATTTGATAATTCAGTATACAGAGAAAATGCATTCAAATTTAACTATTTCACTCTATCCTCAAATTATATCCTAGTTCTTAAGTAGGATTGACAAGGATGCTCTCAGCACATTGGGCTTCAATGGAGTTAGTCTGTGTTTACACTGGTGTAACTGAGAGCCAGTGTCTAACCTTACAGAATATCTCTATATGCTTCGAAAACCAGGCACAACTGAACGAGTTAAGGATGCAGCTGTGTCTGTCCTTCTCTCTTATTTTCTTTCTACTTTTTGTTTTAAATCAGAAGTCTAAATCTGGCAACTTTCAAAATACCCTTTAGAATACTATTGTATTGACAATGGCCGAGAGTGTGACACATTAACTAATGCTTCTCAAGCAACAGAGACAAGATACAGTGTCTAAATTGATCACCAGTTCCTGTAAGAACATTTCTGTGTTAAGATAAAATGATTTCTAGAACTCCAGTGGGCATGAGTAGAGCTCTGGGCACTGCTATTATATTCCAAAAGAGTATTGATTATACCATTAGAAATCCAATCATGAATTCTGCAATTGACTGCTGGATTTTCTTTCACAGCGTCTTTTTCTATTTTGAATATGATTCTGAAGGAACAATTTATCTCTCTTGATTTCCTGAGGAACTTTAACGTTGTGGTCAGGATTTTTTCTTAGCCAGCATGTCTATTCTTGTTTAATGAAAGCATTACTACTTCCAATATTTCTTATTCACTTCTCTTGGGCTGTGGATCTTGTCTGACACTGTTTTTCTCTCTACTTTGTTGCCAGCCTTTATGGATGGACCTTTCATCCCCTTCACTTGATTGCCAAGATTTTCCTTGACACATCTAGTAAATCATAAGAGATTCAGACTGATGGGTACCTTATTAGTGATTTGCAATCCACCTGACTCAAGAGGTGACAGAAAATTTTACTGGGTGAATCTAGCAAGGCTCAGTTCTTTCCATGTTCCTTTTCAACATCAACATGAAACCAGTGGGTGAACTGATCAGATTACATGGACTCTAGTGTTAGTAATATGCAGGTGATACATAGCTTTACCTATTACTATTCCAATAGTGCGCAACACCTCACACTCAGGGCCTAAAACTTCATATACTTACTACTGGGCCATATATGAACAAAGTAGTATGCCCTGAAGGGTTTCCAGGATCAACAGATTGGAATAACAGAAACTTGGTGGGGTAACTCACATGACTGGAGCACTGTTGTGGATGGGTATAAACTGTTCAGAAAGGACAGATGGAGGAGAAAAGGTGGAGGAGTTGCACTGTATGTAAGAGAGCAGTATGATTGCTCCAAGCTCCAGTATGAAACTGGAAAAAAGCCTGATCAGAGTCTTTGGATCAAATTTAGAGGCCAGAGCAACAAGGGTGATGTCGTGGTGGCCATCTGCTATAGACCACCAGACCAGGAAGATGAGGTAGACGAGGCTTTCTTCAGACAACTGACAGAAGTTTCCAGATCACAGGTCCTGGATCTCCTGGGGGACTTCAATCACCCTGACATCTGCTGGGAGAGCAATACAGCAGTGCACAGACAATCCAGGACCGGGGCACATGACTTAAGAGGAAAGGCTGAGGGAACTGGGCTTATTTAGTTTGCAGAAGAGAAGAGTGAGGGGGGATTTGATAGTACCCTTCAACTACCTGAAGGGGGGTTTCAAAGAGGATGGAGCTAGGCTATTCTCAGTGGTGGCAGATGACAGAACAAGGAGCAATGGTCTCAAGTTGCAGTGGGGGAGGTCTAGATTGGATATTAGGAAAAACTATTTCACTAGGAGGGTGGTGAAGCACTGGAATGGGTTACCTAGGGAGGGGGTAGAATCTTCATCCTTAGAGGTTTTCAAGGCCAGGCTTGAAAAGCCCTGGCTGGGATGATTTAGGCCATGTTGGTCCTTCTTTGAGCAGGGGGTTGGACTAGATGACATCCTGAGGTTTCTTCCAACCTTAATCATCTTATGATTCTATGATCAGGCTCCAGATCCATAGCTGATCCCAGAATTACAGTGTCTCCAATATTTTGGGGTCACTATGTTTCTTTAGGTGACACTGTTATTTGTACTATCGTAGCACCTAGGAGCCTGACTTATGGACCGGGACCCCATTGCACTAGGCACTGTAGAAACACAGAAAATGAAAGATGGTCCCTGCCCCCCCACAAATTACACAAATTTAGGACCTGATTTTCCACTGGCTCACAGGTGGAGTTGCCATTCACATCTGTGCTAAGTGGGTGTAGAAGTCCCCTAGATCAGGATGGTGTCATTTGAAATCCACTTTGCATAGGTGCAAGTGATAGCGTTTGGTATAAGGCAGTAAAGAACCTGACCCTTAGTTCCTCTAACCTTCTTTGCATCCCTCATGCCATATCATCATTTCAAAGTGTAAGTTGTCCTCATAATAGTCCTCTGTGAATTGTGCTGGAGCTAAAACTCAGGCAAACATTGGGCGTTATTTTATTGCCCTTTTTTATCTATCGGTACCTTTCCTGTTTTGAAATGGGTAATAAAACTATATTCACTAAAGACTGCACACACACACTTTTGTTACTCACTCCAGAATTTTGTATTCGGTACTCCCTGGTTTTATTTTTATGTCATGTCTCTAATCGGTTAATTGCTTTGCCTCGTCAAGATACAAACATCTTTCTGTGATTTCTTCTTCTTCCCCTAAACAAAAGCTGCTTTCTGGCACTTGTTTCCCCATTCCCCTCTGTGAGCACAAAGGCAAAAGATATAATATTATAAAATAATAATCATACATTTTAGACAGTTTTGTGGGAAACTCCACCTCTGTGGGAATGACAGAAATATTTCCTTAGCAGGTTGTTTGAACTAAAATGGTAACCATTTGAACGGGCTCAGGGGGTTGAATTCTTCCATCAACCTAACCACAGTCTCTTGGGGAAGTGGATTACCTACAGTGATAGAAATACTCTGCACCCCCATCGTCACTGTTCTGAAGCACTTCAGGAGTTCCAACACCATTGTGTCACTGTAATGGTTTAAGTGTAGACATAGCCTAAATATCACCTTTATTTCTGCACTGTATTTATTTCTACCCCTAGTAATCTTCTTGCTTATTTCATGGCAAGTTCTTGGCTAAGGGCTTCTTTTAATGTTTTTTTCTGTGTGTGCTAGAACCGTGTGAATAATTGATTTCTTCAATTCACTCGCTGCAAATATAATTGTTTGGGGTTGACCAAAATGTTTTTTCTTTGTTGTTGTCAGGTGTGTTTAGTTTTTTAAAATTATATTTATGAAAATTTCAAAACAAAATGTTTCAAAACAAAAAATTGAAATGTTTTGATGTTTTGGCTAATAAAATATTTGTCCAGGAAGTTTCATCCTGCTCTATTCTCCTTCTGTTATTCATTTTTCTGCTTTAATATTTGTTATCGTTTCCCACCAGTTAGCTATTGTAACAGCCAAAGGCAATCTAGATGTACTGAGTGCTTCTAATAATGCCCTTAATGAGATCCAAAGGGCTATTAATTCTGCATTCAACCCAGCACATTTTAGCATGCTTACTGCACTCAGAAAAGTGCTTCATCTGCAATTTCAGAGAAAATGCTTATTGTCATAAATTTGTGTTGATGCATAGTAAACCTGTAGATTAATTATTTAAATGCTATTAAGCCTGACTATAACTTTGTGTTTTATTTTCAAGACTGGACGTGGGTAGAAAGCATGCTATTGGCCTTCTATTACCCTCCTCCATCCCCAGATTAATTTACTGCAATGTTTTGAATATTTTTAATTACCAAAACATGGCAATATTCAATGTGAATTTAAACTGAATTGATGCAGCATATATTTTCCAGAACAAAAAACCAAAAACCCACTATGTTAAAATGGAGATAAGGTTGAGAGTACATATCAGGTAGTTAAGGCAGATAGTGTAATTATCCCCAAACTAAGCATTATAAACCCAGAACATTTAGAGTGAAAGTTAGACCGAAAAGAAATCTAAACCCATTACCGTGTGTCAGGTATGGAAATGAACCGTTAAGGCGCACAAACAATTTTAACTCTGCTCAATATTGATGCCATGCAATAACATTACAATCATGACTAAACCATTTCAGTGTTTGTGCTCCAGATGAGATTACACTGATTTTTAAAGGTGGATTAGGGTTTTTTTCCCTTCTTTCATGGTGACAGAAATGAGGTTGTTTGGGTGACAATTTAATTTACTTCCTGATAATTTTCTGGTTTGGGGTTTTGATGACTCCTCACACTCCCAAATTGTATTCCTGTAATTTAGATAAGACCAAAAACACTGAGAAATTTTAGCTGAGGCAAAATTCTAACCCCTACCTCACATTATTTTCTCATCCTCCATCTGACACTGTTATATAAATCACATTTCTGAATAAAGTTTCCTTTATCCTTTCTTTTCCCATAAATCCCTAGGTTTATACAGATACCTAAATACTGGGGACTGGGCTGGGATTACCAACTAAATTTTTGTAGGTCATCAAATGAAGATGCAGATAACGGAGCCACTGTCAAATAACCAACGCTGGAAATTATATCTAATTACTGTTCCCAAGGTGTCCAACCATATCATCAAAGCCAGCACTGACCAATAACCTTGCTGGCAATCTCAGAAAAAGACCAATAATTAAACAGGCATGGAATATCGAATACCTTCATACCCTGCAGTGGGTTATAGGAGCCTATATAAGAAAAAGACCCTAAAATCGAGACTGTTCCTATAAAGTCAGGACATGTGGTCACTCTACTGGGGCTATGATAATACAAATAAATAATAATGTCTGTGGTGGGTCTTGCACTGTTCTGTAGAGAAACAGAAACATTTTGGCTCCTAACCAGCAAGCATATGCTTAACTTTAGAACACAACATCTCATTTAAGATAATGGGACTGCTCCATGATTAAGTCGCTTTGCTGGACCAGGGCCTAACTTCCCATCATTGTCTTTTCAGCACCTTTCATCAGGACTACATTGACCCAAACACAATCCATTCCAACTAAACCCACAAACAAAATAAAATAAGCAAAACGGGAATGTCTTTTAACCTCATGATTCTCTGATGAATCACATGCGTACAGAAAATTACCTGAAGATCCCAAGTGGAGAGCTGTTCCTATCTCCTGGATTAAGTTCAGAATCCTGTGTATTCATTTAAAAATTAATAAAAACAATCCGTTTTCTCTATTAGCTGTTCATTGTATTGCAGTCATATATTCCCCTCATCAAAACGACAAATATGTTCTGGAAAGTTTACCCCTAGGTCCCTCAAGAAGTCTTATTGTTTGCTTCCAGCTGAAAATTTACCGAACTGCATACCGATCTAACATGTGAGCTATATGAAATCTTAGTTTTTTATTTAAAAAAAAAACAGTTCTGATTGCACCAGTTGCTCAAAAGAAAGGAGAGACTATTGCATTTCATTTGGAAGATATTTAAATTTCAGCATCCTGCAGGGAAAATGACAGCTTGCTACGGGTCCAAAACTGAACTCTTAAATCGAATGACATTCCCCCTGATTTCAGTTGGAGTGTTGCCTGAGTAAAGACTGAAGGATTGCCGTTTAATTATCACACAGATTACCTTCAAAGCACTAGCAGATTACTTTAATGTTGCAGAGCTATCTTTGAGCAACTGATATCAGAAATGGTCTGTGAGTATGTTGATGAAATCATTTAATATTTTCTTTTTAAAGGAGTGTGACGTAGTGGCTAGAGGAGAAGAGCTTCTATTTCCACCTCTACTACTGACCAGTTATTTGACCACAGACAAGTAATTTGTCTAAAATAGTTCTGTTTTTCCATTATAAAAAAGCTGCATGGTTAGTATATGTTACAACAGCATATTTATTAGAGATGGGTCTCAGCTTGTGAATTTTACATCAGAATACCTAGTTCAATGAATAGCCCTCTCAAAGTTTGTGGATATTTGGATTTAGGATTTTAATTCATAATAGGATTTAATTCATAATAGAAATGGGGGAGCCAGGAAACTCAGTTCTGGAAACTAGGCCAGAATCTGAACCTCCTGTAAAATTCTGAGGTGTCGGGAGCTCAGGTTTTGGCTCGGGATTAGTTCTAATTTTTAGTATCCATCTATAACAATAGAAATTATCAATAGCTGTGGTACCCTACAATGGCAACAGTTTAATAGCCTGATCTAGGATTTGCAGCTTGATAGGTGAGTCTCTAATGGTTAATAGTTAATATGCAAATACATCTCTCTGTGTCTCTCATTATAAAGTACTTTTTACTGTATTGTGACTACACTTTGATATAAAAAAATAAGAAAAATTGTAAAAAAAATACAGTAAACACTATTCAAAGATGTACAAAACCAATACTGTCAAATTCATTGCAGAAGGCTGAGACATTTCTCAATGCCAACAGATCAAAAACGTTTGGAAGAAGAGAGCTTGTTACCACAACATTTCCAGCCAGAATTCTAGATTAAGGGGATCCAGCAAATCTCAAAGTATTTCATGCATACTGAGCTCGCAGCTACATTAAACATCACTAGCACTAACACCACCATGCTGGTTTTATCACAAAGTACTTGCTATAAGAAGGGCACATGTGCTGCAGAATTCTAATTGTCACAGACTGTATCCCTTACAACCAAAACTTCGAGAATCAGATAATTCTGTCAGTCCTTTTAATTAACAAAGAACAAGATTTCATCTCATTCCTTTAAAATATTTGATTTATAAAAGAGCTTTCTCAGAAAAGTTGGGATGAATTTGGAGCTGCCTGTAATATTATAGCTCTTACATAGTGCAATGCATCAGTATATCTCAGAGCAAATGCACCCCGGAATGAGGGTGTGGACACTTCCCAGCAAACACTTACGATGCAATGTAAGAACCATCTGCTCTGAAGTTCCACCTGCAATACCCTGCTTTGCTCACTAAACAGGCATTGGGCAGCCAGTTCCAAGAGTGTGAGCTGGGAAAACAAAAACTTGGGGCTCAATTTAGAACTCCTCTCAGAATCAAACAGAATGCAAAGATGAATCCAGAGGTTGAGATTCTGAGTGAAGTTAGAGGGGGAGGATGGTTAGACGCTAGGTAAGTTAGACTTGTGTATCGGCCTTTTGCTGATTTCAAAACTTTTTCTCTAATGTTATGCTTTATTACTACTGTAAAAATTAAACAATAATTGCAATATAAGAAGAAGTCTGGTTTGGCTCACTATATTCATAAGATCTCAAAGGGAAAAACGGCAGGTACTGAGTCGAGCAGGACCTGCTGGGCAAGCACTGTTGATACACTGAGTACTGTAGCATAGCACACAGTCTAAGAATGGGAGAATCATGGGATTCCATCTCAGAAAATGGGCCTAACACCTGTGGGGGTGCACTGAGAGAGACCAGAGACGTGGTCAAAAGGTGCAGCTAGCCCTATAACCATGACAAAAGTAGTAATAATATTTCAGTAAAATCCTGATGTCTTGACTCAGGAAAGAGTTACCTAAACTTACACAAAGGCATTTGCTTCAGAAATAATTGAGTAAAATCGGAATAGGACTTTGGGGTTTGTCCCAATAACATTTAGAACATCTGTACTTATTTACAAATATTATTTAGTTGTTACTTTAAAACTCCCCATATGAGATAGCTAAATAAGCATTACTAAACCTTTTTTTATATATACATGGGGAAATTAATGGAATAGTTAAGTAATTTGGTAAAGTTCAGAGTAAGAGTCTGGCATAATTCACACACTTCAGGCTCCAAACAGGAAAATTTGTATTTGTTTGGTCATTTCCCACAAGCTGCACTTCTGCCAACTCCTAATGCTTCTCTGATCACATACAACAAGCTAAAATTCTGCTTAGCTAAAGAAGTGATTTACAGCTTGTCTGGTTAGCGATTGGGACAATCAAAAATACCCATGAAAAAAGTGGCCTGAGCAACCCCCAAGTGTTTTATGCTCTTTTGGCATAAAATAGCTTGTCCCTAAGTGTCATGAACTTAGGTGAAATAAAGCTGAAAAAATGAAAGCTGGCATCTTTGATGAATGAGAACACACTCTGTAATGAGGAATCCACTCCATCATAATGACAACAGGTCACAGTGCTTGGCTTTTCATGACCGCTGCACTGCAACTTAAGATTGTGCCTTTTTTGATCTATACAGCACACATCATTTGATATTAGAAAGATAGAGGACTAGACTGAGTTGTGTCTGCAGCCATGCCTCAACATGTCAAGTACCAAAACACCCAGTATCAGAGGTCTGATCAAAATGGGATTCATATAGTCTGTGTGATACAGAAGAGAATAAAGGCAGCGGATGAAAGATTCCCTTTAAAAATAGCTAGTCAAGTTAGCTGGTACAATTATAAACACACAGTTAAATTCAGAGAGACTGTTCAGAATTTTACGAAGAATTTATGGATCTAAAGGTAGAGGAGGCCTGGGATTATTTTAAATCAAAGCTGCAGAAGCTATCGGAAGCCTGCATCCCAAGAAAGGGGAAAAAATTCATAGGCAGAAGCTGTAGACCAAGCTGGATGAGCAAGCATCTCAGAGAGGTGATTAAGAAAAAGCAAAAAGCATACAGGGAGTGGAAGAAGGGAGGGATCAGCAAGGAAAGCTACCTTATTGAGGTCAGAACATGTAGGGATAAAGTGAGACAGGCTAAAAATCAAGTAGAGTTGGACCTTGCAAAGGGAATTAAAACCAATAGTAAAAGGTTCTATAGCCATATAAATAAGAAGAAAACAAAGAAAGAAGAAGTGGGACCGCTAAACACTGAGGATGGAGTGGAGGTCAAGGATAATCTAGGCATGGCCCAATATCTAAACAAATACTTTGCCTCAGTCTTTAATAAGACTAAAGAGGATCTTAGCGATAATGGTAGCATGACAAATGGGAATGAGGATATGGAGGTAGACATTACCATATTTGAGGTAGAAGCGAAACTCAAAAAGCTTAATGGGACTAAATCGGGGGGCCCAGTTAATCTTCATCCAAGAATATTAAAGGAATTGGCACATGAAATTGCAAGCCCATTAGCAAGAATCTTTAATGGATCTGTAAACTCAGGGGTTGTACCGTATGATTGGAGAATTGCTAACATAGTTCCTATTTTTAAGAAAGGAGAAAAAAGTGATCCGGGTAACTATAGGCCTGTTAATTTGACATCTGTAGTATGCAAGCTCTTGGAAAATTTTTTGAAGGAGAAGGTAGTTAAGGACATTGAAGTCAATGGTAAATGGGACAAAATACAACATGGTTTTACAAAAGGTAGATCGTGCCAAACCAACCTGATCTCCTTCTTTGAGAAAGTAACAGATTTTGTAGACAAAGGAAACACAGTGGATCTAATTTACCTAGATTTCAGTAAGGCATTTGATACTGTGCCACATGGGGAATTATTAGTTAAATTGGATAAGATGGGGATCAACAGGAAAGTTGAAAGGTGGATAAGGAATTGGTTAAAGGGGAGACTACAACGGGTCCTACTGAAAGGTGAACTGTCAGGCTGGAGGGAGGTTACCAGTGGAGTTCCTCAAGGATTGGTTTTGGGACCAATCTTATTTAATCTTTTTATTACTGACCTCAGCACAAAAAGTGGGAGTGTGCTAATAAAGTTTACGGATGATACAAAGCTGGGAGGTATTGCCAATTTAGATAAGGACAGGGATATCCTACAGGAGGATCTGAATGACCTTGTAGTAGTAATAGGATGAAATTTAATAGTGAGAAGTGTAAGGTTATGCATTTAGGGATTAATAACAAGAATTTTAGTTATAAGCTAGGGATGCATCAATTAGAAGTAACAGAGGAGGAAAAGGACCTTGGAGTATTGGTTGATCATAGGATGACTATGAGCCGCCAATGTGATATGGCCGTGAAAAAAGCTAATGCGGTCTTGGGATGCATCAGGAGAGGTATTTCAAGTAGGGATAAGGAGGTTTTAGTACCATTATACAAGGCACTGGTGAGACCTCACCTGGAATACTGTGTGCAGTTCTGGTCTCCCATGTTTAAGAAGGATGAATTCAAACTGGAACAGGTACAGAGAAGGGCTACTAGGATGATCCGAGGAATGGAAAACTTGTCTTATGAAAGGAGACTCAAGGAGCTTAGCTTGTTCAGCCTAACTAAGAGAAGGTTGAGGGGAGATATGATTGCTCTCTATAAATATATCAGAGGGATAAATACTGGAGAGGGAGAGGAATTATTTAAGCTCAGTACCAATGAGGATACAAGAACAAATGGATATAAACTGGCCACCAGGAAATTTAGACTAGAAATTAGACGAAGGTTTCTAACCACCAAAGGAGTGAAGTTTTGGAATAGCCTTCCAAGGGAAGCAGTGGGGGCAAAAGATCTATCTGGCTTTAAGATTAAACTCGATAAGTTTATGGAGGAGATGGTACGATGGGATAACTTGGTTTTGGTAATTAAATATTCATGGTAAATAGGCCCAATGGCCTGTGATGGCATATTAGATGGGGTGGGATCTGAGTTACCCAGGAAAGAATTTTCTGTAGTATCTGGCTGATGAATCTTGCGCATATGCTCAGGGTTTAGCTGATCGCCATATTTGGGGTCAGGAAGGAATTTTCCTCCAGGGCAGATTGGAAGAGGCCCTGGAGGTTTTTTGCCTTCCTCTGTAGCATGGGGCACTGGTCACTTGCTGGAGAATTCTCTGCTCCTTGAAGTCTTTAAACTATGATTTGAGGACTTCAATAGGACAGATATAGGTGTGAGGTTTTTTGCAGGAGTGGTGGGTGAAATTCTGAGGCCTGCGTTGTGCAGGAGGTCAGACTAGATGATCATAGTGGTCCCTTCTGACCTAAATATCTATGAATCTATGATTCAGATTGCATGCAGAGAAAACTGTGCCATTTATGAATATGGGAGGGTGAACCAGCTCAGATAGTAAGAGTCAGAATGAACCTTCATTCGAATAGTGAAATTGCCCTTTTTTTGAGAGAGAGAGATTTGGAAAACTTAGATACATTTTGTTTGTGTTTAATTTCAGAACCTCTTCACTGCAACTAGAACAGAAAAATTAGTGTAATGAGGTTAGATTTGGGTTACTCCTTACACAGGCTAAAACAACAAACACTAGGCTGTTGTACTTTGCACTTCTATATTGTTTTCTATCCAGGGATCTGAAATGACTAGACAAACGTTCATTAATTTAATCATATAGTAAGTTAAGTAGAAGGTAGGCAGGTAATGCTATCCCCAATTTATAGTTATAGAAACTGAGGTACAAGGAGATATAGTCCCAAATTCAGCAAGATAAGCATCTGCATAACTTTAAAGTGTGTGAGTTGTCCCATAAAGTCAATGGGACTACACTCTTGCCTAAAGCTATGCAGATTCTTAAATATCTTGATAAATCAAGCTTGCAAGATGCTGAGGACTCTGGTTCCAATATGGCAAAGCATTTAAGCACCTGTTTAACTTTAGTCCATTCAGACGGCTCATGTACTTACTCACAGAGATAAAGTTAAGCAGGTGCTGAAGTGCTCTTCTGAATCTGGATCAGAATACTCTGTGTCTTGCAGGATCGAGCCCTATGTAACTTAGTCAAAGTCACCTAGGAAGCTTATGGCAAAACTGGAACAGAACCCAGAAATTCTGATACAACTCCTTTTCAGGGCTCCTGAGGTGGTACTGGTATGCACTGCCTTTGCCCCAGGCTCTCAGGAAAGGATTGATCTATTTCTTTCTGTTTTTTATCCCTGCTCATCAACTGAGACTTTTCTATTATTTATGGCTGAAATATGAATGTGTCTGCCAAAACTAATATATTTCTTTTTTTAAAAAAGTGGAAATGGTAACTAGAGACATACCAAATGGCATGTGTGTAATTTGGACAGCACTTACCTTGAAGTTCCCATCAACTCAAAGTACTTCACCCTATTTATCTCACCAATTCCCAGATTGAGTCAAGACCAGTATTTGCTAGTCAAATGATTTAGTCCTGGTTTTCCCTTTTAAAACAGATCAACATCAACATTGCAGGAATTTTCCTATCATGTCTAACTTTACATGTCATTGGCTTGGGCCAGGAAAATAACATTAAAGAAAGTAATACAAAATTCAGAGTAAAGTCCCAGCACCTGTCTTTTCTAGGACATAATTGGATTGCTGCAGTGTTATTAAAACTATTAAATTATCTTGCTCGAGTTATGCTCGTCAATCAATCAATCCCTAAGACAACTATAGTTGGTACACAGAAAATTAGATTTGGCTGATTGGATTTTAATTATACTTCATTTGGGGATAGTCTCCCATCAACGCTGCTGTCATGTCCCGCTGATGCAGCACAGAAGGAGAGAAAAGAGAAAATAGTGTGGCTTGTGACAGACAGTTACTAAAAGGGAGGATGGATGAATACTAAAATCACATGAGTTACTTTTACACTGAAGGCTATGTGAATTGCCAATTTAGTATTTGCTTTGAAAAATAGACAGAAATGGGCTTACACATTACAGCAAGTAGCTGAGAACAGCATGTAAAACAATCCAAGAACATAACTGGATAATGCAGTACATTTTTGTAGACCACTATGTGCTAGTCAAATTATTGCATCAGGTCACAAAAATAGAGTAAAGAAGAATAAATAGCTTGGTCATCCTGTATCATCCATCTGGAGAAGATAATGGAATGATGATTGCAATATTGCCTGTTGAAATTCCACTCGAATGTTCTAGTAAATACATCCAAGAAGATTTAATCTTTTACATTCAATTCTCAAAGCTAAAGAATGATGTGCCTTATTGTGTTTTTTGTATAATAAAGTAGTAGTAGTAATACCTAGATCTTGTACATCACTTTCCATCCAGAGATCTCGAAGAACTTTACACAGGAGGTCAATATCGTTATCCCCATTTTACCAATGGGGAAAATGAGGTGCAGTGATTCGCCCAAGGTCACCCAGCAAACTAATGGCAGAGCAGGAAGAGAACATCAATCTGCAGAGTCCCAGCCTAGTGCTTTATCCACTAGACCACACCCATAAGAGTAAATAGTTTTTGCTTCTAGAATGGTTTCCATCTGTATATTGCAAGACACTTTACAAAATCAGTAAATATTATTATCCACATTTTACAAATAGAGAAACTAAGGCACAGAGAGGTTAAAGGACTTGTCTAGAGAGTCAAAGCCAGGATCAGAACACAGGTCTTGGAATTCCATCCGCAATCCACTAGACCACAAACACATTTTTCCAGTGCATACTACTGTACCAAAAGCTCCGTTCCCAAAGGGCCTATCTCCGCTTGCCTTACACAGACACCCCCACTGACCAAGGAAATCCTGTTAAAAAACAACTTCAATTTCTAGCCACCATTAAAGCTAGAATTTCAAGCAATATATTTGATAGAAGCAACTGTGGTCAAATACATGATTTCCATGTCATTAAAGGGTAACAGACTGTATAATTAATAAGCAAACATAGGTGTGTCATGTGCATTATTTAATGAAATTCTTTCATATGAACAGGTCATCTGCATCTCAATGGAAGGAGAGGGCAAGAAAAAAAAACTTTCCTTCAAATTTTAAGCACAGGTTGAAGACGCTTTACAGCTATTTATCTGGGCTGTTATTGCCTATCATGTCAATATGTAACTAGAGACTCATTAAAATGCACATTATATAGCCAATATAATAGCCTTGCCTCAAACCACTAAGGTTTACTATGCAAATCAGCATTTAGGGATTTCTTTAAAATGATTATTTTTGACCCACTAGCTGTATAGACTCCTTTGGGAAACACTATGTTGCACTTACTACATGAAGACTTTGTGGATCGTTCAGCTGATGCTTATATATGCTGGGGTTATCTTCTAAATACTCTTTTCAAGATATATTCTTCTTGTAAGAAAACAAGATAATACTTTGGAAGCATCATAAATTCTCTTCTCATTTCCTACCCTCAAAAAATGTCCATGGCACTTGCATCTGTTTTCAAAATGTCACTTTACAAAACACAGTTTGTTTTTTTAGAAGGGAAAAAAATAGTAAGACGCTAGTAACTACTATGTTAATACTCTCACCTTAAAAATAGTCAAAACCTATTTAGTTTGCAGACTTGGTAAATAAAATTAAAGACAAATGGGCAAATCTTCAGCTGCTGTAGATTGTCACAACCCTGTTGACTTCAATGGAGACAGGACAATTTACAGCAGCCAAGGATCTGCTCCAAAGCATAGTCTCTCCAAACAGAGGTCTGCAGAGCAAACTGTGATCCCAGACTTTGTAGTATTTTTTTTCACATTAACTTTAACGATGGAGTTTAACAATGGGATTTTTAAAAGCACTCAGTGTTGGCCTAACTCTACTCCCACTGAAATCAATAGTAAAACTGCAATGGGAACAGAATTAAGACTACTCCTGAGCACTTTTAAAAATGCCATCCTAAAAGAGAATGACAAACTTTTTATTTTAAGCTACTGAAGATGCAGCTGTATTATCAACCTTTCTCTTCTCTTTCTTCAGTGACACAAACGTTCAGCTTCAACCGAAAACTACATTCATGGCAAACATCTGGTGGAATTCATATTCATCTATTATTTAGTTGCAATGTACTTTCCTGTGATGTCACAAATGCATTTCGTACATTTTACAGAACTGCTATACATGCTATTCATGTTCTATAGATTCACACTACAAAAATTAATGGAAAGTATATATCTAAATTCCCTAGGACCGCTTTGAAAATCTCACACAAAATATTTTGTATTTCAGGGCATTTCCTTTGTACAAGAATAATAGAAGATAAACTTTACATTTTATATTGTAATGCTACTGTATCAATCCATGCCTCTCTAGCACCTTCCATTAGAAGATCTCACAATGCTTTACAAGTAGCACTGCATTACTCCTTACAACACACTTCAGAGGAGGTGTTCTTAAACGCATTCTACAGATGGGTAGAAGAATGATTCCTGCCTCCTCGTTAGATAAGTTGAGTGGTCCACTGGGAAATAGACTATATCCCACAGGGGAAATAAAATATCTGTATATTGTAGAAAACTGTGTTTTCTGATTTCATTGTCAGTAAATAACTCTCGCAAACAAATAACTCTGCACTATTGGCTGTTTGTTTCCATTCAGTGTGATTAAGAGACACCCCACTTTCTCTCTATCATCTTCTGCCTCCAGCCACGGCAAGACCTCTTGAAGCTGAATGTAGCCATTTACGACTCACAGAGACAAAGATATTAAGTGAACACATTCTATCTAACTGCAGACATGACAGCAGGAAACAGAATATACATAAAAAGCTGGTTCCATATTTTCCAAAAACATGTGAAATATCTGCTTCTTTAATGATGCCCAATTCATTTACAAATGTAGGCATCTTAATTCATACATCCAGAGACCGCTCCTACCAGGGATCTGGAAGATCAGTCCATGAGTATTCCTTAGAGCAGCCCGCTGGTGGTACCACATCCTGTGAGTAGGTGGCCTGCTGTATTACTGATTATTATTAGTTGTATTAGAGTAGCACTAACAGTCTTCAAGCAACATCAGGGCCCCATCATACGGAATACTGTACAAACAGAGGAAGGGACAGTCTTTACTCAGAAGAGATTAACACTTAAAGTAGTGTCTATGCCCCATGCTGCAATTGCTTGCCTAGGATTTGATCAGCCTCTGCTGATCTTAGGCACACCTCCTGCCTGCACCCAAATAGGCAGTAAGGATGTGCTGTATGTGGAGAGGAATTGCATCCAGGCCCAAATGGCTGGAATTCCAAAGAATTCCAAAGTGTTGTATCACACTCCAGGGGCAGTTACTTCACTCCTTGAATGACTGCCCTCTATGTTCTATACCATGGATTCAGGTCACGTGTGGTTCCTTCCACCAGGACTTCCCTGTGGAGGGGACACAAAGCTGGCTACGGGGGGGGGGGGGGCGCTCAGTCTGCAAAGACTTCAGACTCTTTCTCCCTCTCTCTCCTCATGACCGCATGCTCCAACTGTGCAATCCCAGGTTTTGCTTACCACTAGGAGCTGGGGCCCTCACAGCCTTTTCCCCAACTTTTCACTAATCACTAGTTGCAATGAGTCATTAATCTTAACCACATTATATGACCCTCAAATTCTATAATTTCTAACCCAACTGTGCCAGGAGGCTGCGAGGAAAGTGAAAAACTCACTGGGTCACATGCCAGTTTGGCGCAATGGGGAAAATTCCTTCCCGATCCCTAAAATCAGGGAATCAGTCAGACCCACAGCATCATAAGCAACACAGCTCCTAATCTGCAACAAATGGGAAGAAGGGTGGGGCACCTAACTACAGAGTAGAGAGACTTTTGAGGAGTCCAGGTTTAGTTTATATAAGCAAGGTGTGCGGGAAAGAGGCACCTGACAGCCAGTCAACTGGCCCTATTTCCATTGCCCAGCCAACAGCTGAGCAGAGAACTGGGGAATGGAAGTGGGGGTGGGCAACCCCACTTCCTGCCACTCATGCATATTGGGCTTCTTGTGTTGCTTGCTGTCCAGTCAAAGTCCTTCTACACTAAAGCAGCGAGAGGATAATCTATTATATATTATAATTACAAATACCCATGTAAATGATGTTTCCGATCAGAAAGATTGCATTTGTAGGTAAAAAGCCCCTACCTGATTCTCTGAAATGGGGCCACCTATGCTTGGTTAAGCCAGATTGTCAAAACTCCTGCCTCAGAGGAATGCAGATTGAAAAGGAATGAAATATAAAGTGCATCATTGCTATGATGTAAATATAAATGGCTAGATTTCAATTCCTGTGAGCCACAGAACCATGGCTAGCCCTTGGGGGAGGGGGATGGGGATGTGTGTGTGTGTGAGTGAGAGAGAGAGAGAGAGAGAGAGAGGTTACAGCCACTGGCTGGACTACAGGGAGGTTAATGGATACACTAGTAGTGCCAAACGACAGAGAACTTTAGCTCAAGTGGTAGAAGCCTAAGCTTTTGGAGCTGAAGAAACAGAGTTTTAGTTCCAGCTCCCTGTGTGTGTGTATGCGTGGGTGAGAGAGATTTTTCTAGTAATTGCCTCAGCTGAATGCATCACATGGATTTGTTACGGGGAGGATGGTAGCAAAGGCATCCAGCACATGCAGTGGGTCTAATTGTTTTTATACCTCCAAGCAGACCTCTGGAACAGTTTCAAGAGCCCTGAAAAGACAGATTAATGATCCCTTTTAACTTTAAAAAACATTTAGACCTACTGCAAGAAGCACACCCCACCTTCTAATAAAGGGTGCCCTGTAGCTGCACAGGGGGCTCCTGGCTCCAATTCTGCTGTGGCAAACTGCAGATGTTATTCACAAGAAAAACTGTAGAAAAGAGAAAGGAAGCGATTTTTCAGCTCTCTCCGCTGTATGCGGGAGTTTAATTTTCCAACATCTGGTAATATTTCTTTTTACTGATTCTAGGAAGAAAACAACCCACAAAATTTAGAAGCTACATTAGATAAACCAAAGAAATATTTTGTGTGGCAAACATTTAGATGCGTACGCCATCCCCTTGTTACCAGCAAGATATTGGGCTGGTGAATGGCACAGAATGTATCACACAGAGGGGGGTGCACAAATCTTCCCTTACCAGCACAGCTTCTCACCACAACTCCCAAACCCTTCCATCGCCCAGGTAGGCAGCAGTCACAAGACTCACTACAGTGTGTAAGATTTTTCTTGGGTGTGTAATTAAGCCCCATAACTTCTCAGATGCAAAAGAGTGGGGCTCACCACATCAATGTCAACAATGGATTCTGCATTGCTTTACAAAGCATAAACCACCCCCCCATCTGTTCCTCTCTTTTGACCTCCCCTCCACACAATGGCTCTCCTAAAACCCAGAAGGGAGACACAATGAACAAAAGAGTCCAAAACCTCCTCTTGAAAGTTAGAACCACACCACTCTTCTGCAGCATAACATCTGTCCTCGTCCTCCTTTGTCCCACAGTTGGCTCCATCTCCCCCTTCCTGTTTAACCTCACGCCTCTACAGTTCCCAGTACCTCTGCTTACTTTTCATAATACAAGCATGCTTTATGCTCTCCCATCTTAAAAAACAAACAAACCCTCGCTCTTGACTCCAGCTGCCTCTCCAACTGGCACCCCATTTCCCTTTCATCTGTAAGCTCACTGAATGCACTGTCTACAATCATTGGCTGGAGTTCCTCTAGGTACCTTCTGCCTTTTGCATGCCACCCAAACTGCCTTCTAGCCAATGTCAGAACCAGTACTCGATCCTCATACTCCTTACTTTGTCAGTCACCTTTGACACAGTTGACCATGCTCCTCTTCCTGAAATCTTCTTTCCCCTTGTCTCCTAGGACTATGTCTTCTCCTCGTTCTCCTCCTCCCTCTCCAACCACTCCTTCACCATGTCAGCTGGAGGATCCTCCTCATCCCTTTCTATGGGGTCCCTTTCTTTGGAGGTCCTTGGTCCCCTTCTCTTCTCCCTCTACAACTCATCTCTAGGTAATCTCACACACAAACACAAATTCAGCTACCATTTCTATGCCAACAATATACAGATCTACCTCTCTATTCCAGACCTATCTCCTGCTGTCCAACGAAAATCTTACCATGGTCCATGCCTCCTTCACCTCAAGCCTAGACAATTACAATGTTCTCCCCAAGGGAACTGCAGCTTAAATCATCCCCCAAACTGGAGCTGGTGCAGAATCTGGCTGTCTGTGTATTAATGGCTGTATCTGGCCATACCTTTGGAATCTGACTGGCTTCTTACAAGTTTCTAGATGTCGTTGCAGGTGCTGCTTTTGATCTACAAAGCCTTAAAATGGCTTGGAACATGCCTTTCTGAAATACATACCATCTCTCCATGCCACTTTGCCACAGATGCCATCAACATAGACACTTCTGCTGGAGTCCCTTTAATATAAAAGAGTGAGGACTGCTGAAAAAGTATTTCCCATTAGCAGTCTCCAACCTTGGGAATTTACTCCCCCAGGGTAGGTTTGAAATAGCTCAAATCAGCTGACCTTCAGATTAATCTCTTTACTGAGGCTTTTGGGGAAGGCAGGGACACAATAAGGGTTGGAAGGCAAGGCAAGTTTCTGTAATGGTTTGGTTTAATCTCTCAATGATTATTTTCCTTTTCTCTGGTTTTGGGGTGAGGGGAAGGAGCGGCTATCTATTTTTATATCATTGTGTTATGTCAAACATTTCTTTTATGTACATTTAACTATGTCAAAGGCTTGTCCAGGACTGTCACTTAAAAAATAAAATGGTTCTACAAATAATGAAGTAACCAACTACATAAATAAGATACCTTCTCATCTAAGATGTTGCTGCAGCATACCCTTTTGTTCTACAGTACTTTATCTGTAGTCTGATTTTTATACTGTCTATTAATGTGACAGAGAGAAAAGCTATTTTGTATTGTGTGTGTCTATGTTATCAGAGTCCATATCTCATTGCTCCCAAGGGTTGTTTTTTTTTTTTGTTTAAATTTGGCATTATATGCAAAGTGTTTGTATCCAAGGAAATGCTGAGGAGGATTGAAACATTCTCTGGATTACAATGCACACTGGGTGAAATTTTGAAAGCAGCCTCAGGGGAGTAGGAAACTAAACCCTAATAGCTTCTTTGAATATCCCAGACATGAATTTGATTATAATGCACATATTATTGTTTTGCAATGCTTTGCTCAATTCTTCTCTGTGAAATATAGAAATATAGCACATGGCCACTTGCATGGATAATATTGTGTTTTCAGGTTTTGTATTTATTGGGGTAGGAGCAGACATGCCAAACCCGAGGGAAAAAAGCAGAAACTGGGCTTGTTTTTGGCTTAATTGGCTTGTGAGTTGCTTGTTAGCTAGTTTTTGGCTTGCAGCTTGTTGCTTGTTTTTTTTTAATCAGCTCCCGGCAAGCAGGTACGAGGGGGATCAAGCTGGGGCAAGTGGGGGAGAGAGTCAGGGGTGCACAGCGGGCCACCACATTCCCAAACTGCATGCTGGGAGGAACTAATTACATAGAGTGTTGGGGTTCTTAGGGATTGGCTTATTTTGGCCTTGTTTTGAAATGGGATTAGCTTGATTTTTGGTTTATTGTGAGAGTTGGGATGCTTATTTCCCACGTGAAAGTTGGCAACTGTGGGTAGAAGCTCAGCTGTTGACCTTCTTTTACTTTACTATGGCAGTATGTAAACTTAATAGCCAAAAATGTCTATTGTGTTATACCCATCATCAGTTTTATTCCATGAAAACTGAAATCAGTTCCATAATCACAGCATGTGAGTGGGACTTATGTGATTTCTATCCTACCTACTAGTGTACATTTTAAACATATAATTGAAGATTAAGGAATAAGCATATGGTCATTCAGCAGCCCAATGGTTTGAAAAATTCCCATGCAGTTAGCTCAGAGAGAATTAAGACTGCAAGTTAAGGCCAATTAAGGGTATTCAAGCCCATCATGGTTGATCTGAACAATGAAGGATAACAGAATCTAATGCACTTTTTTCCACTGAATGCATCCGATGAAGTGAGCTGTAGCTCACGAAAGCTTATGCTCAAATAAATTTGTTAGTCTCTAAGGTGCCACAAGTACTCCTTTTCTTTTTGAGAATCTAATGAGAGAACAAAATATCAGATTAGATATGTGGATAGACAGAGCATTTGTGTGGCACCCATGGCAATAATATTGTGAAAACCAAAGTACATGTGTGATGGTGATAATGGATTTTAGTGGCACTCTAAACATATTTTGTACAATTTTATTTTTTATCTGGATGATATACAGTTTGGCTGAAAGCACAATGGAGAAAGCAGAATTCTGAAAAATACCAATAAATAAATGGTATAAATAGGAAAGTTCAAATGAAAGAGTAACCCTGGACAATGCAGAGATGCAGGAGAGACTCAGACTTCAGTTACAGACAGGGAGAGAGAGGGAATGAGATAGTTGTTGAAACTCCATCATGCTTAACAGGAAAAGCAAGGGCAAAAGAGACGGGGCAGGATCACAGTGGGGTCAGGGAGCTAGACTGATGATCAGGAAGGGAAGAAGTGCTGGGGTCTTATAAAATTAGGCTTTCTCTCTAGAAGTAAGAAGTAGAAGGTTACTGAAAACTACTGTTACTTTTATGTTATATTTACTTTGGTTAAATAAAAGTTTAGTGTTTTTTTTCAAACCCAGAAGTTGGAGACATAGTCAATTAGTGGGATTTTGAAGAGAATTCCAGGGCCCTCTAAACAGAATTAAGAAAAGCAACTAGGATCACCCAATATTCACAGGCAAGTGTCCTGAAAGGAAGTTTAGAAGGATAAAGGGCTGTGCTAGAGACCTAGAACTAATCAGTTTTGAATGAGGTTTGTGCCCAGGAAGGGACAGGACATGATGATATATGATAATTTAGAAGTACAGATAATAAGACTTTGTATTTACGCACAGATATTCCGTGGACTACATATAGCCAGCCATACATCTTTGACCAGAATTTTAGATTTATGTGGATGCAGAACACCATTATCTTGGAGAGACCAATGATTCATAAGAACAATGATCTGGCCCCAAAAGCTCATGAACCACACCAAATTACAACTTCATATTTTCTTTTCTTAAAATACAACAAAAAATACAGAAAATATATACTCAAGGACACCAATATTCTACTCTTATAGCTTCAAACACTGCAGTACCTCTAAACAAAGATATCATTTTTGGACCATTACTTTAGGGCTTTGTGTTTGTTTGGTGTAAATATGTATGTATAAGTACACCATG
This sequence comes from Chelonia mydas, assembly GCF_015237465.2. Lineage (NCBI taxonomy): Eukaryota > Metazoa > Chordata > Testudines > Cheloniidae > Chelonia > Chelonia mydas. Next base: position 16,629,066 of record NC_057853.1, on the reverse strand, counting down.
AACAAATAGTGGGGTATTTCCTTGAGATGTTTTCAGGATTAGAGGTGGACTATTTAAACAATAAAATATATAAAACTCATTAGATAGATAGATAGATAGATAGATAGTGTTAATGAAAAACATGAATTAATCAAAAGAGAAATTAAATTTTTCAATCGTATCATTTATATAATAAACACTGTAATTTTCATATACAAAAATATTAGCGATTTCCATGAACTAGGCCTTTATACCATCCCACAATTCTTTTCTTTGTGTGCAGCAGAAGATAGTGACCCAATCAGTAAAGTGTTTTTGCTATACCATATATTACTGAGAAATAATTCAGAAAGTATAGCTGAAGTGTATATGGCCATTTGTAATTCTGTATTTTTTTTCCGTCTATCCTAAAGCTAGATATCTCTGGACACAACTACATCTCCAAAGATGTCATTATCCAGTAATCCACATTTAAATAAATATGAGGGAGTCTATGGACTTTATGAAGGATTTTAAACTGTTGTAATTTTTAATGAGAACCAGAAGCTGTGTCAATGGAACGCCTTCAATGCTGTAATGACACTAGAAAAAAGAAAAGATCCTAGTCAGACCTAATATATAAAATCTGAATTTTAAACAACACTCAGACCTAATTTTCTGAATTGACTTAATAAGAATTTTTAACACATGAATTATGCATACCATCATGAAAATCTTTCATCTTAGTTACAATCTTAAAACTGAAATTTTGTAACACAAATGTAGTACCTTCTTACCATCAGCTACTCGTTACCACCTGTAACAAAAGTGGGAAATGGCACTACATGGGACAATTTAAGTGACAGTAACCGAAATGAAGAAGGAAAATGAGTCCAATTTTTTTTACCCATTTTGTTGAAATCTTGAAACTATTATTTTAAAGTCTGTTGGATGCTATAAAGTAATATTGGGATCTAAAATAGCCTCAATTGTGTGCGTGTCTTTGTACAGAATATATATCTGTGCGCTCAGGCACAGACAAGTATGCACACAATTGTCTGTGCGTGTGCACACACATAAACACACACACACACACACACATACATATACTAGAGGGTGATCCTATAATTAACATTGTCTAGCTCTAACCTGTTATAAGATACCATTTTCTTTTCCTCACATCTTTTCCAAATTATACTTGTTTGGCCTGAAATTTTCCAAGCTGGTGTGTGTATTTTATTTTAAGTTTCAGATAAAATGGTTGAGTCATTTCTGAGAACGAAGTTAAGGAAAAATATACATCTAAGAAATGTCTACAACCATTTAGTTGAGCAACTCTTGTGCCTCCATGCTTTGATGTACAGATATTTCATCTGGCAGGTGGTCTCCCTCCAGATCTGTCTTTTCCTGTTCCCATGAAAATTCACCCCAAATTTGACTAAATTACATGACTTCAAAAAAACTCAGTTTGCACATGCTCAGTGATGAGTTGTTAGTATATGGCCACTACATTTTCTGGACATTCTGGTTGCACTGAATATTCTCCATTCCAGAAACAGAAGACAGATGGAAAGATCAACTAAACTTGAAAGAAAAAAGAAAAGAAAAGAAAGAAAGATATGAAATATATATATAGAAAATTACCATCTGCTTGTGAATGTCTCCAAGCATCAAACTTAAAAGAGTAAAATTATTTGCTCAGATCTAATTGTCATTCTGAATATTTCTCCGAATTGCCAGGTACATTCAGGCTCCTGCCAGAGGCTTAGACCTTTTATTGCTCTATTCATTGCCCCAATATTCATAATGTTTTATTTCCAAATTTGGTAACAGAGATGTTTACAACACTTAAACAGATTAGTCTGAGCACAAAGAGATTCAATAGGTGTTGAAGTACACAGGATTTGCATAAACTGCACAGATGAGTGCAAAGATTTTATACATTTCTATTTTGGGGGCAACAGAACCACTGTATGCAAGTTACATAGCTCCTTTTGTCAATCATTCCCTTTGGAATGACATTTCTGGATGCTGATTTTATTTTGCATCTGCACAGATGAGATTCAGTCTCCTCACTATCCTTTGCTTTCCATGTGTCTATGCAGGCGAAAAAGGTTGACCATTAAGCCATAAGCTATGCTTATGTGTTTTAAGACCAGTGAGACACTATAGTACATGCATATTGTTTAATGAAAACCTGATTTCTCTTCGTCTTCCCATTCCTTTAAAATACTGCCCAAGCCTGTAGTGAAGAAAATAATGCAATTCAGTTATTTCCTCAAAGAACATGGAATTCTACTAATAAACATAAAGTGATTCACTTGGCCAGAAGCAATGCAAACAGGGATTTATTGGGGTGCTACATCTATATAATGTACATGTTTGTGCAACTATATTGATAATTATAAGTACTATTAATCTTCCAAGCACTTTGGTAGGAAGATTGTAGTAATTCATCACTGATTGCTGGAGGAGATTCTGAAAAAGAAAGGAATTCTAAGTACCCTGCTAACTCCTGAATGTAAACTGATCCATTTAGTGGCAATCATATTTCAGGCTGTGCCCCATCTTAAGAGTTACTTAACAATTTACAATTAGAGGGCATTTATCTAGCATAGAACAGATTTATTTATACTTTTTATTGCTGTACATAGTAGATTTGGGGCTCTTTACTATAGAAATTATCTTTCTGAAAACAAATTAACTGGAGGGAGATCATCAGTTTATTTGGAGAGTAACATTTAACCACTATTAGTAGATTAGAAATGAAAGTTGTTTCAGTGTGGACAATTTAGGAACTCTACAAAGCAGCAATAATGGGCAGAATGGCGTATTTTCCACCATCCATCTTTATCGAGCCTGCATATAGCATCTTCAGTCTTCCTGAGAATATGATGCAAAGTCTGATCAATACCCTCATGCCCAGTAGCACCTTTATGAGCTATAATATTGAACTGGAAGAGTGCATTTGACAAGTTGGAGATGCTGAGGCAATTAAAACAAAATGAAGCAACCTGTAAAGATGCTAACAGGCTCGAAGAAAAGCATTAATTAGATAAACAGACTGAAAAATGTTAGCTGCTATAGGAATATATTATTCTTCAATGACGTATGTGCAAGTTTTCTGTAACGGTTTTGCTACTCACCAGTACAAGCATGAATTTGATTATAACAAAATGTCATGCATACTGTGACACTGCAAGTTGTACAAGGAATGTTATGTACTGCAATGAAATTAAAAACCTATCTTTCACCGGGTACTAAGACACAAAATAAAACCACATGGATTTCTTTAGCAGAGCCCCATTCTGAACACCTGACCCAGACACCTCCTCTCTAGCTCAGGATCTATATGTTCAGAATGCTTAAAGAAAAGCCCAAGGAACTTAGTGTTCAAATGCACCAGTCAAACTTCCTTCCAGACAACTCTTTTCTGTTCAGATCCAGTTCTACCTGTTATCTAGTGAGATATGTACAACCAGAGTAAGCGAGAATCCTAAGGTGCAGAAAACTATAGACACGCTTCTTTCAGTGACTCTAAGAACTTCTAGCCAATAGGAAACAGGCACACACCTGGGCGTGAAATCCTGGCTCCACTGAAATCAACGAGAGTTTGCCATTGACTTCAAACGGAGCCAACATTTCACCCTCGAACTCTAATTTAACCTATGTGCATATATCTCAAAATTAATTAACTCTCTAGTTCAGTGGTGAGCAACCTGCAGCCCGTGGGCCACATGCAGCCTATCAGGGTAATCTGATCGCGGGCTGCAAAACATTTTGCTGATGTTGACCGTGCACAGGCACAGCCCTCCACAGCTCCGAGTGGCCGCAGTTCACCGTTCCACCACTGCTCTAGTTACTGGATTAAAATTTGGTGCAAATCACATTTATAAAACATTCTAACTATTAGCTAGGCTACTTCCCCTCCTTGCCCAATCACCACATCTGCTGATATGGGAGTTTGAGATTTTGAAGTAATTTTTTGAAGTAATTTATTGTTGTTTTTTTTTAAATAGATAAGAATTTTGAGATTTTGGGATACTTGCATGGGGTTCAGTGAATCTGAAACTTTAGACACACACAGTTAAATCCTGGACTGCAAGGAACACGTTGTGAAGGGAGAGTGTTCCGAGAACCCAGACACCAGCACAAGCCTCAATGTCTGCATTGCAATTTTATAGCCCCGCAGCCCCAGCCTGAGGCAGTTGACATAGGCCAGCTGTGGCTGTTTCATTGCAGTGTAGACATACCTTAAGAGACAACAGGTTCTCAGCAACAATGCTGAAGTGATAGTGACCCACAGCATCAAATTCCCAGTGAAAACTTCCAGTTCTTCCAGGAGCGATGAGTTTCTACCTCCACCAAACACTTTAAAATAAGTGGTGGTTACAAAGGTCAGCTGTGTTTGACCAACAACGTTCTGTCAATCATAGAGTCGTAGGACTGGAAGGGACCTTGAGAGGTTATCTAGTCCAGTCCCCTGCACTCATGGCAGGACTAAGTATTATTCAGACTATTCCTGATAGGTGTTTGTCTAACCTGCTTCTAAAAATCTTCAATGATGGTGATTCCATAATCTCCGTAGGAAATTATTCCAGTGCTTAACTACCCTGACAGTTAAGAAGTTTTTCCTAATGTCCAACTTAAACTACCCTTGCTGTAATTTAAGCCCATTGCTTCTTGTCCTATATCAGAGATTAAGAGCAACAATTTTTCTCCCTTATCCTTGTACAACATTTTATGTACTTGAAAACTGTTATGTCCCCCACTTAGTCTTCCCTTTTGCAGACTAAACAAATCCAGTATTTTCAGTCTTCCCTCATAGGTTGTGTTTTCTAGAGCTTTAATAAATTTTTGTTGGTCTTCTTTGCACTTTCTTCAGTTTGTCCACATCTTTCCCGAAATGTGGCACCCAGAACTGAACATAATACTCCAGTTGAGGCCTAATCAGTGCAGAGTGGAGCAGAAGAATTAATTCTCATTACAGAAGAATTACTTCTCATGTCTTGCTTAGAACATCTGCTTATACATTCCAGAATTATGTTTACTTTTTTTTTTTGAAAGTGTTACATTGTTGACTCTCATTTAGCTTGTGATCAACTATGACCCCCAGATTCCTTTCTTTAGTACTCATTCCTAGGCAGTCATTTCCCTTTAGGATGTGCGCAACTGCTTGTTCCTTCCTAAGTGGACTACTTTGCATTTGGTCCGTACTGAATTTCATCCTATTTATGTCAGACCATTTCTCCAGTTTGTCCAGATCATTTTGAATTTTAATCCTATCCTCCAAAGCACTCGCAACCCCTCCCAGCTTGGTATCGTCCACAATCATCTGCACTTCGATCATGCTTTCTACCTATGAAGCTCGACTTTCTTTACAAAGATCAATGAACAAATATGCACAATGCCCCTCTCAAGTAGGTTAGTATTGTTCTTGTACCTATTTTATAAATACAGAAAACAAAGGCACCAAGAAGATAAATAACTTGCTTACATTGACACAAGCAGCTTCAGAAAGAGCTGGAAATAGAACACATGTCTCTTGACAACTAGCTTTGTTCTTTATCCACAAAATCATCTCTCTATTTTCCAGTGGTATCAAAGCACAAGTACTATATCTGACATTTATTGCAAGTAATAAAAGTTATTTTGTTTGAAAGCAAAATTAAAAAACAAAAACAAAAAAAAACCCAATGCCCATGACACCTTTTTTTCCAGTCGACATGATCTCTTTGAATGGTTCCTAAAACATGCCATGACAAAACAACAGGCCCAATGATAGATAATCACACGATCAATAGTTAAATCGAAAAGTACGATAGTGAACCTGAAGTTACAGTGCCTGAGGTCAAGTATCGGGGGCAGCCATGTTAGTCTGTATGTGCCTGAGGCTTAATGAATAACCTGATGATAACCTGCTTTTCTGGTGTTGACAATGGTGTTGTCCTATGACATAGGCTATATTAAATATGATATATTTATGGTGTGAAAAATGTTTGAGCATCTCTTATTGAAAAAGAAAAGTTAATTTGTAACAACATAATTAACATCTGGAAAGACACTATTCCAAGAGTAGCTGTGGCTTTGCACACTTTCTTGCTATTCCCCATCCTTGCCTCTTTCCTTTTGGGACAGTAAATAGCCAATAGGAATAATTTCTCAATCCATGCAGCTTTCTATCAAGAAACATGAGAGTTTAATCATGGTCTTTTCTTGAATTTAAGTTTTATAAAAACCACAGCCATTGGTAACATACACCTGTGAAACTTTATATAGTGCACCATGTGCATTGACAACCCAACTATCCCATTTTACTGTAGCTGAATTATGATTAATTTAATGCTGAACACATTCAAGGCATTTCTCCTCCTTGAAATGATGCCATTCTCTCTACATTATTTCATATTATGCACAAGTGTCCCCTCAACATAAGCAAACTGTAATACAGACCTGCTTACATATGATAACATTGCCATGTTTAACAGTTTTATTGTCTAATTACATTAACTTTAATCTTGAGCAATTTGGCATTTACGGTAGGTCAAGATACTGCATTTGAATGGGTATGGAGCTGGTCTGATTTCTGATTCTAAAATCCAGGATCAGGCATTTCAAGCTGCAAAGAGGAGAGAAAGTATAAATACTGTGTATCAAATATGTGCGAGGGAGGTCACAAGGGGGCTGGAAGAGATGTTAAAAATCTTCAAGAAACAGTGGGAGGCAGGATGTACTTGCAGGACCTCTTAGTGGGAGGTAGACTGATATTTTTGTAATCGGAACTCCACTTGACTACAGGGTGTATGCAACTTCCAACATTTTTCAGTAGAATATTGGTCAACCCACTTAAAATTAGACATCAGCTCATTTTATCCTCACTATGAAATGCAGCCAGAGTGTTCACTAAATCGTGATTTATGTCCCAGGAAGAGACGTTTTAGGTGTTAGAAAATAATCACACCATAAGGAGATTTGGTGATTATACTACCCTCTCTCCCCCATGGAAAATTCATAATTTATGGCCAGAGTTTGTTGCAGCAAAAATGTTACAAGATATTTTCTCACTCGCTTTTTGCTCAGATTCTGATGCAGGAAACAGTGATGTAAATCCAGGGGTAACTCATGAGAAATCAGAGAAGGTATTCCATATTTACCCTGACTGTAAGAGAGCTCAGAATCTGGCCCTGTGAATGCACAGATCAAAAAGTATATGTCTTTAGCGCTGTGCTCCAATCCTAAAAAAAGAGATGCTGCACTTCACTCCCATCCTAAATAAAGAAGTGCCGGAACACACTTCCAGAAAACGATAGCACCAGAACGCCATTACAACCTCCCCCGAGAAAAGTGCCAGAACAGCATTCCAGCACAACTCGAGCCCTGTTTTTGCAAACATTCCTGCCAGAAGTGTGAAATCAAAGGTAATATAAAGATACATAGAAGCAACCAGGCCTGAGAAAAATGCCCAGTCTCAGACACTTCATAAAACTGGCTCTGTAAGTAAGATGATGACAAAAAGAAAAACATATACAGAACACCCAGAGGCCTCTTGAATGTTATGCTTTAAGCCTTTTCTGTTCATTTAACAGATAGCCCATGCAGGTGTGCTTGAAAAGAATGAAAGCGCTCCATATTGTAAGGAGAAACGATTTGCTAACTGGACATAAAAACATACCCTAGAGTTATCAAAAGTATCAAGAATAAAACTACCCACCTCCAAAAAAAACCCAAAATGTGAATGTGAAAGTAAATTGTATTTTGTCCTCTTCAATATAAACTGAATATACATCAGCCTTGCAATAGTGCCATGATCATTTAATAGCAAAATCTATTTTCTCATCCTTTATGGTGGAGGTGGTGAAAATGAGTGAGGAAAAAAACCCAAATATGTTATTTCTTTATAGCAAAAAAAACCCCCAACCCAAAACAAAAAAAAAACAACCTTCGCTATCACATGGCCCTCATCTCTGTAATGTCTGAGTGCCTCATGTATCATACAACAGCCCTGTGAAATAGAGAAGTACCATTGTCCCAATTTTACAGGTGGGAAACTGAAGCACATTCAGGCTACAAGGCTTGCCATGGTCACACAGGAAGTCTGTGGCAGAGTAGGGAATTGAATCTGGGTCTCCCTTTCACTGGACCATCCTTCTTACATTTTCCCCTTTTGCAGGTTGGTCGGAAGAAATTTGCAAGACTGATATAAATAGAGAAACAGGGATACATCCAGGGAGTCATCCTCATAAATAAACCTACAAGGCGAACTACAGGATTTGGCAGTTTCTCTTGGGACCTATTTAATAGTAGTCAATAGTCTGGTCCCCTTGGCTAGAGAATTCCTAACTACTTTTGAAGCTGAAAAAGTTACCTTGTTCTTGAAAAGTTCCATGGAGGACTAGCAAACCAATGGTAATTCCTGGAGGCATTCGGCTTGTGGAACACACAGGCAGATAGAATGGAAGTTGCTGTAGTAACCCCACTGATATAACACAATCTAGCCAAGCCCAGAGCAGGGGGGAAAGTGCTTTGTATGAAAACTCTGAACCCAATTGCTGCAGAACGACAAAGGCGCTATTAATTTCTGATTTCAATTATAATAGGTCAGGATGAGTAGTTTATACTAAGTAGTATTTAGATAATAAAAATATTGATATTTTGGCAGAAAAGAATTGTAAATTGCAAGTTAATAAGACAGTGTGCTTTAAATAAAACACAACAGCTTGAATAATGCTGACAAAACACATCACATACCTTAATGAGTACGGAATTTAAGAGGAAGCCCAATATTCTCCAAAGAGTGACCCTTGGTTCCCCACATTAATTACTGGTGTTACTTGGTTAAGACATACACTACATTAATTAAAGTGAGGAGAAAATGTACTAGATTAAGTTACATTTCCAAATTATAATATTTCCACCTGTCTAGGAGTGTAAATGTCTCTCACCACTGTAGGCTCTGAGCGCCTTACAATCAACAATGGATTTCACCCTCGCAACTCCTCTCTGAGGTAGACACATGCCAGCCCTATTCTACAGATCAAGGGGCAGGTATTCTTTTTGTTTGTGTGTTTTCGTTATGGATTTTAGTTTGTAATGAAAAATGTATTTAAAAGTAAAGACTCAGACTCCACAGATGAACAAAGTTTGCCTCTGCAGAAGGAAATAATCATATTCATTATTTCACATGGGCAACGTCAAGAATAACTGGGAGACATTTGATTGCCTTACCTTTCAGCTAGACTTCATTATGAAAGGACAGTCGCACATGTAAGAGTGGCCTCACTGCTAAGTGCATAAAAATATCCCTTGGGAAATGAGAGCCACTCAAAAAAAAATCCATTTCTTTTGCACCAAGTTGGAGACACTTGGAGCAATTTGCAATTCTAAAGATGAAATCCCAGAGGTTTCAAACAGCTATGTATTACAGAGAAAAAGCCACTGTCCCAGTTAGCGGCTAGAGAGCTCCCATGAGCAAAAAAATAAAGAAATAACAATAAAAAATTGCACGGTCATCAGAACTCAGTATAAATCAGTCCAGATAGGGAACTATGCGAGAACAAGCTGCATGTAGAAAAACGGAAGATATTGTACAAAAACAACTTAAGTACTGTCCCCTACGCTAGTTCCTTCTTGGTGACAAAAATCAATCGAATAACTATATGCTGATGAAAGTGAGCAAGTATAGAGTAAATTGGACTCACGTTGAGCTGCAGGTCATCTGTCCACTGGCCAATCAGGTGGTAGCCTGGAGTGGTGGTGTTTGTTGTGTGATACTGAAAGATGTCATAGCGCCCTGGTGCATCACCGTTTTTATTAAACATCACGGGAGTGCCCGCACTGCCTGAGGAAGGAAGCAAAAAACAGCCAAAGCTTTACAATGCTTGTTTTATTTATTTGGTCATGGCTAAAAGCTTTAGACTGGCATCACAGCTCAGGCAGAGGCCATCCATCATCACAGCAGTTTAAATGGACGCTTTAGGACATAGTGGCATAATCCTATCCCTCTCTCTGTGATTAATTATCATGACTCATACCACTAGGTGAAACGTAAAAGTAAAGTAAAATGACATGAGCCTTGCTTCATATCATGAAATATCATACGGGCTTCCCTCCCCACCTCTGCCCTCTTCTCCCCTGAGGGAGTTCTTTAGTGAACATCAGTCCTATGAATGGAGCCTCTATATGATTTTTTTCCCCCAGAAAATGTTCCATCTGCTTCTGAGAGATATTGCCATCAGAAAACAGCCCAGGTTTAGTGAATCTTGACTGGCATCCAGAAATAGCTTCCTCCTCCACAATTTGTTCTTATTCCAGTAACCAGCATGCAATTGAGATGGAACAGAACAGAGGACATTATCGGAAAACTATTCCTAATCTCTCCTCGTACGCTGCTTTGTTTACGCCCTAGGACACTGATACCTGCCGAAAAGTAGCTTCGTCATGAACAATATAGGGCCAGATTCTGGACTGTTTCTTGTGAAGCATGCTAGGTAGAGTGATGTGAGAGAGGCAATGAAGTGGCAACAGCAGATCTGAGGATGTCAGAACCACCTTGCTTGGATGGGTCAGGGCCCCGAGTGCAACACACTCAACAATGCTTCAAGCTGCTAAAGTAGCTGACTGCATGCCCCTGGTGCGGCTTGCTTGGATACATCATATGTACAGAATATCCAGGGGTGGGGCCACACACCCGAAGCCAGCTCATGGGAACAGTTCTTTTGGGGCCGTGGATCAGAATTGGGTATTAGTGTAGCCTCCCACAGGGCATAGGTGCTAGAACTAGGGGTGCTGCCAGACACCCTGGCTTGAAATGGTTTCCATCACACACAGGGTTTCAGTTTGGTTCAATGGCTCTCAGCACCCCTTTATACAGATTGTTCCAGCGTCCCTGCCCAAGCTTTCTAATATGTGCCTGTCCTGCCCTTCGCCTATCCAGGAGCTGTGTAGGAGGAGGTGGTCCCCAGCACCTAATCCTCTTAGCACATCCAAACAAGACAGGTTCGAATAAGGGGGCAAAATAAACACACACACGTTACATGACAGCCAGGCATTAAATTCTGATAGCTAATTAATACATCTGAGATGCTATTGCGAAAAGAATCCCAACCAGAAGATGTGCAACTCAGTTAACACTATAAGGCTGTATGGCTACTTCTTAAAATGCGTGTTCAAAGAAATTTAGTATTTTCAGATAGAACTAAGAGAAAGCTTCCAGGACCACATGTGTTTCAAGATGTATTAAAATAGGTTTCTGGGAAGTAAAGCAATATTGTGTCAAGATAGAAGATCATTAGTATATCTATATTCAAAACTTTCTCCTACCATATTGCTTGGGGGGAGGGAGGGCGGGTATGAAAAATCTCTTCAGCTGTAGTACTGAACTTTAAGTTTACGGTTTTCCTCATGATTCCTATTGTTCACTGAATTTCAGTGAGTGAAAGAAGGTTTGAAGGAGTGAATTAGCATAGTTTCCAAATTCTAACCCTCGTAAATTATTTCTTGTCTATACTGCAGCCTCTCTGAGATCAGACACTGTTTAAGTTCAAAGACTGGTACAGAAAATCTTCCACAGAAATCTCTTGTCTCTGACTCCTTATGGATACTAAGCAGATATGTAACTGTTGTTACGGATTCATGGAGCCAGAACATCTTTATGGTGGGAAAACATTTTTAGGTGCATAAGGGCGATAATTCATAAATTCCTTCTCAAAGTCAGCAAAAACAGTAAATGGGATTTAGCTAATCATGACTTTTTAAAGCGTTTATATGATTTGCCAAGCTACATGTTGTTGCAGCTGACATAAAAGAATACAATTCAGTGCATAATAGTCCAATCTGGCCCTCCATAATATTTGTGGGTATATCCTTACATCCCCAAATGACACTAACACAAAAAATGGGTGTTTTTTATACACTAGGGGTCAGATCTTTACCTGATATACATTTTCACCGCCTGAGGATCTATTCCATAAATTGGGCAGTAATGCAGATAGTGTATTACTCACATACATACATGTGCATGCATAAAACTGTAGGTTTTTTTCTCCTTCTAAATAGACGCAGAATAAACTTGGTGTGAATCAACAATAGTCGAGGTTAAAAGTTGCCCTGTGAAAGTATAGAGCTTTGTTATTTCGTATCTGCAGATTAGTATGATATCTAGTTTTTAAATGACAGATTTCAGAGTAGCAGCCGTGTTAGTCTGTATTAGCAAAAAGAAAAGGAGTACTTGTGGCATTTTAGAGACTAACAAATTGATTGGTCTCTAAGGTGCCACAAGTACTCCTTTTCTTTTTCGTTTTTAAATGGAATCTATAAATGATAAAGTCCAAATGACAGCTGGGCCAGGGAGACTGTGTTGGGGAGAAACAAGGCATGGAGTCCCTTTTCACTCCTGGGCTGTTAAACATTAAGTGGATAGTTTGGCTGCTTGCACTTGCTGGTAGTGATGGTGGACCATTAACGTTGCTGACAGTGTTCAGGGCCCTGCAGGGGTATGGCCCTGTGCAACAGTCAGGGCCTGGCAAGCTTTCCTAGTGACAATGTATATTGTCACAAGAATGCACTATACGAGAGCCTTGCCTGTGTATGTGTAAATAGTTAACTGGGTAAAGGGCCAGTAGCTAGTGCTCAAGAATATGCAGGCCTATTTCTGGGTTTCGAAGGATCAATACAACTTCTTGTTGTGCACTGCTAATGGCTTCCTTCATGCAGCTTTTCAATGCAGTTCTTAAATATCACAGCTGCTCCACCAGACTAGTTACTGCTGCTGGTCAGCCTGCTCTCTGGTTCATGAAAGCACCGCTGTTCAAGAAATCTCGAGTATGTGATTATCATTAAGCATGTGCTCAAGTGCTTTTCTTAATCTGGTGCTGGATGCCTACTCCTGGCCTCTAAATGCATAATTCTTCCAGACATCATCTATGCAGCTTGCCCACCCTACCCAGTATGCTTCTATCTCTAGAATCATCATGTGTTATATTCTAAGTTAAATACAGCAAAACAATTTTAAATGTGATTCTATATTAATATGTATTCACCATTAGTATGTATTTATAGTAATAATTAGCAGCATAGTTGATATTTGCTTCTTTTTCTGGCTTGTCCTCTTTCATGAGTTTAAATTTACTTCATCTGGAAATCTACCCACACACCAAAAGGAAGTGAAAAGTGAGGGAAGCTATTTGGAGTAAGGAATGGTACATTGTTGTGATCATCTCAGATTATAATTCAAGCAGAAGATTTCTGAGTTGCCTGTCTTATTAAAAATGGAGTAACTGGACTATCAACCAAAAGGTTTGCTTAGTAAGTGCAAATCCTACAGTCCTTACTCTTACTCAGTCTTCGATCCCAGTGGGTCTGATAGCATATTTTGGCACACAGTGCCCCACCATTTGATTGGAGGATCTAATTCTTTCATGTGCATGTTTTAAAGTTGCTACAGTATTTTACTCAGTGCTCTGTTTATTTATGCAGACTATAAGAAACAATGAGAAGTGGTACTAGGAAACCTGCAGGCTGAAGCATATTATTTTCATAACTGGTGCCATTTATTATTTTAATTTTTCTTATTATAACAGGGAGGGGGAAGATTTTCTTGAGGATTCAGGCTGACATACCTTTTTTTTCCCTTTCATTGAGAATTGTAAGTCTCCACAGTCCCATCAGGCAACTGGGAAACCTAGTAACATGCTCTTCCCTGGTGCTGCCTGCACAATCAGTGGTGTTATAAAATATTAATCCATCTGTTCCCAACGACTAAGTAACACACACACCAAATTCAGTGCATGATGCCCCTTTCACATGGAAAATCTCACTGCAAAGACACAATTTATTGGATTTTGCGGGATTTGTGTCTCTTAATCACCACAAAAAAACTCATCATGAAGAAAAGTGCAATAGGAGATGGGTCAGAGTCTTGTTAAGTGTGACAAGCTAAGATATCTTTTTATGACTCACAGTCACTGCAGTTCTGAGGAGCAGCTGTGGTTCATATAAAAATAATCCCTTTTTCAGGTCATTGTGGAGGGGAGGGGGAACACAGATACTTTGCATCATGAGTTGAATTTTCAGAATCTTACTGCATCTGGACTTTTTAAAAAATTATTCTCAACATTGTGAGACAACATTGGAATTCATACTGAGCTCCTAGTACAAATCCACAGTCTCTATTCATTAAAATATCGCTTGAGCTCTTCCTTTATGAATGTCATGGTCTTTGTAAGGGGGGAAAAAAATCCCTGAAGCATGCACAAGCAAGATGATTTCAGCTGCATAGTTACAAGGAGATCTGTTTGCATACCTAAATGCAAAATAGAATTGGATCACAAGATCATAAGCTTAAAATGCACAAGAATGGGATACACATTTTTTCCTTCACACTGTCAGGAGAAAGGATTCATGTTGTGCCATTCTCTGTTCTGATTACAAGTCTTGTAACAAGAATGAGAGAGAAGAAGTTTAATTATGTATATGTCAAATGGTGACATTCAGCCACTGGCCCTCCCAGAAGCAGTGTTAGCTGTCCTACCCTCCCCGGGGGGTGCACCAAAAGGGGACACTCAGCTGAGTGGCTCAGTATGCTGGAGAACAGTACAGATTGCAACCCATTTAGGCCAGGGACTCTGCTTCTTCCCTATCCAAGTTGGGATGGCATGCACCATCAGAAGCACACCAACGGATTACTCTTCGTGCTCTCCAAGTGCAGGGACTGTAGCAACAACAAGCGCTTGGAATGTACCATGCCATCAGGAAATAGGATCCTTGTGCTCTGTCACAATCTGGTCCTATCTGTTTAGTGAATTACAGTAATGTGTAAGACATCCATCTCTGATGTGATATCCCAAAGCAGAGTGGAGAGAATATGGCAACAAAAAATTCTGTGTATTCACGCTACACTTATGCTTCTTTACTGTTGCGCAACCGAGTTTCACTCATACTGATGCAAGAACAAATTTTAAGCTCATACCAGCAAATGTTCGTTTGGGAAGGGGTATATTTTACATGGGATAGGACACTGCTTGACTCAGCAGGGAGACAGGGTTCCCAAAAGCCCTTCTGCAAAAGGCCTGGCACAGAGTTAAACAAGCCAGACAAACAACTGGCCCTACCCCTTTACAACTAGGAAAGCACACACATTTATTGTGACTACAGTAATAGAACATTACAGACCTGGTATATTTTACAATAGATGGGGGCATGAAATAGAAAGAGAACAGGGCTCCAAGAATATCTCTCCAGAGCCTTGGCAATAAGCCTCAGATGTGGCTGCAATTATTCCACGTGAATGGGCCAAGAGAAAATAAACTCTGCACATGAATAATACATCTTAAAGACACCTCATGTTTCCAGGAACATTATCTAGGGCCAGCCCTAAATGGTCAAGAGAAGAAATAGTTTAAAATTATTATTTTAAAGTTCTGCTACCTTCTTGAAGACTCCATGCTGTTTATGAGTTGTATATAAAAAAATACCATCTGGCTTATGTGACCAACTACAACTAGAGGAAAAAATCTTGCAAAAATGGGTGAATAAATTGAAATAATGAATATACTTGAGAAAACTGAAATCCAGGCAAATTCCACTAAGTAGATTATTTCCTCCGCTCTCTTAAAATGATAAGATGACCATTCAACTGCTCTGCTTTCTAAGAACCTCCTTGAGGCCTTTGGAGGAGAGAGAGATAAACGATCTGCTACAGAATTCTAGGATGGCCAAATTAGTAAAATTTACACAAATACCAAATTTCTCTGAAATTAGTATTATTTTTGCTTTGTAACATTCCGTTTGTGTTCTTTTTCCAGAAATAGGAAGATATGGAAAATCCTATCTGCTCAGTTTATTAATCCAGCAGTATTTGGCTTCTGGCAGTAGCTAGCAACAGGTAATCCAAAGAGGGGGGGGGGGGGCGGAAATCTCATGCATCTCTTTTGATACTCTGTGCCAATTATGCAATGCTTTACTTGGAGGGAAAAAAAATCCTTCCTGACCCTTACAGTGATGAAGTTAGACCATGAAGTACAAGATTTATCTTCCCCATCTGTGTCTCCCAGTCCCTTTTCTTCTACTCTCTCTCTCTCTTTTTATTAGATTGTAAATTTCTAGGAGCAGGGAAGGTGGCGAAAATTTTCAAGACTTATGAACCTAAAATTGAACACTTCTACCAATAGGCAGGCACCTAAATAAAACCGTGATCCAGCAAAGCACTTTCGTTTATGCAAAACTTTCAGTTTGTGAATAGTCCCAGTACGGTCACAAAACTGATTTTCAGAGGTGCTGGGCGTCTTTGGCTATCACAAAAACTTTAATAGGAGTTGCATGACTCCCATTCAGCACTTTTGAACATGAGTCCTCATTTAGGCCTAAATATGGATTTAGATGTGTAACTTTAGGCTACCGGGTTTTAAAATGTAAGTCTGGATCTCCATCTTGTAGAGCGCTGAGGCAGACAGTTTAAAAAACTCCTGTTACATATATTAGCAAAGTTTATAAGGAGGAAAAAGTGTTAGTATTACAAGCTAACTTCTGTGACTGTTCAATTGTCCTGGCGCTGGGGGTGGGCTCACATGAATCTCCTCATGTATGTTAATGAAGCAAATAACCTTTAAACAAAATTTTCAGAGGTTGGGAAATCCTGCTATAGTATTTAAGCCAGATTCATAGACACTGGCACAGGAAAGTAAATATGAAAGCCTATCCTGTACCTCAAGGAAGGGCTGGTGTTAGAGTTACCAATGTCCTTATTGGGATCAGTGGGAGCACCTTTATTTGGAGGATGAATTATAGGCAGCGGAGGTGATATATTGAATCAAACTAACTTTAGTTTGTCCACAGCCACATTTGCCTTTTGTGCTATATTCTCACTATAAGCCTTCCGGGGGAATGGAAGTTGCAACAACCTTCACCACAGGAGACTTTCTGCTTAGCAGGTCTAAGTCACTTGGTTTGAAACCTGAAAATGAATCTGTTCCTTACACTCTAAACTGTTGTCCTAGTGAAAATGACAGACAGGCCGAGTCCTGTGTGACAAAGAAGTGCCTTTATTTTTTTGCCCCAAGTAGGTGGAAATGATACACATCAAAGGATATGCTTTGGATGACACCAAGAAACTATACATTACCCATAGTTGCTGTGGGTTTCTTTTTTAAGCAGTGGAGTCCAAATTAGGTATTTATATAACTCAGACAGATGGGACATACATATTTTTGTCTATCACCCACTTTTGGTGATGAGAGCAAATTTTGGTGAGGTTATTAGCAGAGTTCAGTGGTTTCATCCTAATTTCCAAGTGCAGCCATCATAAAATGGTTGCACAATTTAGTATCTTTTGCACAATAGAAGCTAAGGACTTGACTAGCTGGAGTACTGCATGTCAGAAATATAATCATATATATAAAACTCACTGCTTCAAGGAAAGCAGTACACAATCAAATGAATGCTAAACTTGGATTATATAAATGATGGCCACTCCATTTGCTAAGAAATCCAGTGAAATAATGAATAATTGATTGACTAATTAAATTTAAAAATCATATGTTCTCTGAAGTGCTTTGGATACACATTGCTTTGAACTCACCGTTAAAGTTAACATTGCGTATATACTTCAGCAATTTCTTGCCTCCTGCTTGTTCCATCTCCGGACAGATTCCAGCATAATCAGCACAAAGATCCTTGTTCATATGATGGAGGGCATGAGCCATGGCATACACAGCATCAATCACAAACTGAACTTTCCCCTCTTGTTCATAATGGGAATCTTTTCCAATTCTCTCCTGTCCTGCACATAAAAACAAACACAAATGCACACACACACACAAAGAGAAAGATGGTGAGGAACAGAATTCTCTGGGTGATGAATACAAGTCAAGCCACTTCATGCAGCATTAAAGAAATGAAGGTTGTTAGCCAGTGCAGGATTTTGAATAGTGTGGTTATGATTTCATTTTTTTCTTGCATTTTTAAATGAAAAAAAATCTTTAACCCTTGACACCGCGACCATTCAACTTATAGACAAAGAATTCACAAAGGCAAATCTAGTCCTAACCACAGACATGGCAGTACAAGCAACAGGGATCCATCTCCGAGAGAGAGAGCCTGGACTCTGTATGCTGAAAACGCTGGAGTCTTTTAATGAAGAAAGCACATTAAAACAATGCAGAGACGGTGTTTTAAAGTCTGGTGTTACATTCTGCCTTTCATAAACCAGTCTGTCACTGAAAGACATAGCCAGATAGAGAAAGGGAAGAATCAAACTAAAGGAAGCTCAGGAGAATTCAGTTAACATGCCTACTGTAAATGCAACCTGAAGCAGCACAGTTTGCACACATTTACTATGCACTTCTCTTCTCTTCCTGTAGGAATTAATGAGCCCTTCAAAATCCATTGATTGCCATCAAAATGCAGAACCTTAGCTTAAAGATTCCAAATTTATACAGTCAAATGAATTGGTACTGTCACCAAATACTAAAAAGGAAATAAGCAGTGATGCTTCAAGAATAATTACTTTAAATGTTTTATTATTTCTTATTTGTATTACCATTAGCAATGGAATTTAGGGTCTGTGTTAGGCGCTGCACATATCCTGTAACAAAGATCTTACACACTAAATATTATCCACATTTTACAGGTAGGGAACATAGGCACAGAGAGATTAAATGGTTTTCCCAAGATCACACAGGAACTCTGTAGTAGAGCCTGAAATTGAAACCAATAGTCTGAGTATGAGTATAGAGCCTTAGCCATTGTTCCTTTCTGTCATTAGCAAATTGTGATAAACAAATAATATGATTGACAAGGGGACTACAAAAATAGTTATTTATTGGATTTTTAAAAAAATAAATGATAGTTTATGTCAAAAAGTAAAGAAACAAAACTAGAGCTAGTCAAAAAAAATATTCATCCAATATAATATCTGAATACCATTTATGAAATTTCTTGTATACTTTATTCAGGGAACATTACCTACCTGTCCCTAAACTATATTATATATGTGTGTGTGAGAGAGAGAGAGTCACCATTCCTCATGTAAAAAAGTACACACAGCTGGACACATTTGTGACAGATATGACAATATCCTGGGAAAACCTTATGAATTCAGTTAATATACCTTACTGAATTACATTTAATATCTTTGGGGTCCAATGTGAACTTCAGAAGAGTGTGTTCAACAATATAGCAGACACAATTGATCTTTTGCAATGCGTGTGAAGTGGAATCCCTAGGAAGTACTGAGGAGGTGGGGATTGGAAGCCCTCACCTACGGACTTAGCCGTTGAAGCTTCACCTGGAGTGGTGGACCTTTGGTCTGCTGATCATCTGTTCAAAGACAGTTCAAAGACCCAGTGTGGATTTTCCAGGGACCAACAGACAAAGACAATTTTTTGATAAATAGTCTGGTTTTTAAACAGGCTTAGGGCTGTCTTCCTGATCCATCAAATAGACAAGACCTCTGGGTCCATGGAGGGCCCCAATCCTTAGGGAAGGGTTGGAAGGACTTGGCTTACTGAGGCCCCATAAGACTGCATACCAGTTCTAAGCTAACACTGTTGTGAACTTGTGACCACAAAAGAGACCTATTTTGAAGGAATCACCTGCCAGAGCCCATGTTGGAGCAAGTGGGGTGAGCTCTGGTAAGCTTATTAGCTTTTGTGTAGGTTCTTCTATTATTGTTAATATGTTTTCTCTGAAAGGCTTATACCCTAAGAATAAAACAGGATTGCATAGGAAGTGTTGTGCGGTAACTTATAATTATGACAATTGCATCATTCACCAACTTTAAGGAGAAAGGCATAGCAGGTCTACGTCGGCAATTTGACTTTGCTGGTGAATTCAGAGTATAATCAGGGAACTGTGCATCCTGAAAATAGCCTGGTCATGAGGGAGGGAGGCGTATGTCTCCACTCAAGAGCAGTTACAGCCAGGGAGCTAAAAGCCTATGAGTAGGTGCCCTTGCTGGACTATAAAGGGGAAATACAAGTGCAGTTGCCCTGAACTGTGACAACATCTGCCAGTAATAAATTGGGACAATGATGTCTGAGGGGTAAACAAAGTACAATATTAGGAGCCAGGGCTTCTAGGTTTTATTCCCCAAGTCTGCCATTATCTTGTCTTACCTTTGGCAAGAAACACCCGCATGATTCAATTTGTCCAGCTGTAATATGTGCTGTTATACTTACCAGTCTCACCAGGGTTTTGCAAAATGTAATCACCGATTGTTAAGTGTTCCGAGATACTTTGATGATATAATGGTATGACACTGCAAAATATTACTTTTTGAACAGCTGTAATATCACAGTCCAATTGTTCAATTACTTACTATATGACACCTTCTTCCAACCTCAGCTTGAGGATCCTTCTGCAGTTACAAAGATCCCAGTCTTACGATGAGCTATGTGCAGTCAGACCCCTGGTACTTATGTAGAGTCCCACTAAAGTTAGTGGAGCTCTATATGGACTTGATCTGGGCCTAACAAGAAACTGGCTCTCAGTGGCAATATGAAAGAATAAATATGCAGGCTTTTAAAGACCCGTGCCAGCCCTGAACAAGTTCTCACAAAAATGTCAGTGATCTTTGATCATTTACGATGGAGATTCATGAGAAGAAATTATTTTTGCTATCATCCTTAATTTGAATGGTACTAATAGAATTGCAAGCTCTAGCTCACATCAGTTTTCACTTTTAGATTGGGTATGTGAAAAGTCACACTGTTAAAGAGTTTTTGCAAAACACATGAATGTGGCAGAGGACAAAATTCACCATTTCTGCTGCAGAAAAGGTTTGTTTTTGTTTGTTTTCTGATTAAAAGAACCATGGCAGAATTCCATCTTTGACTGTGGTAAGAACTTGAATGGGTTAATGAATTGCTTCTCCCTCCCACTCACATGGCCAGATTCTCAGCCTTGGGCTGAGAAAGCACAAAGACAACAGAAAGCTGTCCTAAAAGATCAACCAAGGATTTCCCAGAAGATGTTACCTCCCAGGGTGCTTTCAATTACTCAGAGCCATTTAGGTGCCTAGTCAACCCAAGATCAGGGTACAGAAAGGGGTATTAGGACCTTTTTTAACTTTACACTCTGCTCAGCTGCACCTAGGATAAACTCACTGCACCTGAGGATCAAGTCCACAATAGCACAAATTGAGTCTAAATACATCCTGTAAATTATTTACAGTGAATTCTGCTTATATTTTCTATCCTTTCCCCCGTCCTCTCTCTGTCTTGTCTATTTAGATTGTAATGGCTTCAGGTCAGGGACTGTCTATTTTCTCTATGTTTGTGTCATGCCTAGCACAATGTGGCCTTTTTTAGGTTGGTTTGTAGGCACCACTGTAAAAAACAGCATTAATAATAGTTAACTTTGGGCACAGGGGTTGTAGGCAAAATCTCCTAATTTTTTTTAGGTCATTTCTGTAGTGAATGCAGTTTTGTGGAGGAAACACAAAGATTTGATATATGATCAACCCAACTTGAACCAAACACACAAACTGCTCACAATCAATCCAATTGATTGTAACAATAAAACATAATTGAGTAAATGTTGTATAATGAGGACAGCTAAGGAGATCACTATCTTCCTATGGGTATCCCATTACTAGAAAGCGTCTAAATATGTCCCAGAAATTATTTGCAGTGAATCATTCACTCAGTTGTACTTGAGACCAGCAAATATAAAATTCCTCCATATACATTTTCAACATTTGTGCAATTTCCCTCCCCCATACAGGCTGCCAAACTGCAAAGTATCAAACTGCAAAGCTCTGTTCTGCCAACCTACACATTATGATTAAGATATCATCTGGTGTAAAGCTCAATTATAATTCAAATCTAGACTAGCAACATCCAGTTCCTTTCAAATAATTCAGCAAGGTGAAATAGGTTCCAGGTTTTGAAGATTTACCTACTGTCCTTTTTTATCATTCCACTCTGCTCTCGTTGATTACAGACCAGATTACATTTCCAGACACTGACAAGGAAAATGCTTTTAAATGGCCTTAGCTGAACTGAGCTACATAACCAAATTAGTAATGCAACAGAAAGGCAAGCCAAGGGAAGTGATCTTGGAATTGAAACTCTGAACACAAACAATACTGATTAAACATATTATATGCAAGAAGCATATGCGTGGAAATACATAAGGGGAAAGAAAACCTTTAGTAGAAAAGTTATCTGTGGAAGGAGACTGAGCAAAAATCCATAAAACAAAGTTGCATTCATAATATGAAGGTAAATAAAGGGCTGAAAACTGAGAAGAACTTGCAGTGATCATATGATTATTTATAGCTCAAAATAGCTATTTCTTATCTGTATACTATATACCCAGCACATATGCATACTATAAGCCCCAGATTTGTAGAACCGTGCATGTGCAACATGTGCATACAAAAATGTATGCATACAATTTACATGTGTAATTTCTGGACTCGCACGTGCAATCACAGTTATTACTTATGCTAAAAGAAGATTTAAAAATCTACTCAAGGAGACTGACGTGTCTTTGGAATAAACTTTCCATCCCATGCCTATTTTAAATTGACAAAAGCCTCTGCAGAGCAATGAAATTGTTTATATATACAGTCTACAAAATTGTTCTTTTTAATACAATTTTATGGTAAGTTCATCTAAAACTATGTATATGGTAAGAGTTGAGTGGCATGGACTTTTTATTTTAAGTAATTCTCAAGCAAGAGATGGAAATTATTGCACAAAGCACTGCACAAATTGTTGGGAACAAAGCACAACTTAGCAAATAACTCAGTGATCGTAACAGCATACACAAAACTTTTGTTTGGTTTTCAGAACTCAGATACCTGTACCATTCGAACAGGTGCAAGCTAGAAGAGATTTCTGGGCAGTAGTGTGCAGATAGGAACGCAGCTTGAATAATCACTATGTGGCACAGTGCAGCATCAAGGTTGTCCAATAAGCAGCCAGACCCAGTTCGGAAGTGTTTTACAAAAATAATGCCCAGGTTCTTTTTTTTTTTTCCAAACAAACAACAACAACAAAAGAACAAGGAATAAATACCACCAGTAGGCCCAGACTTTTTTCAAATGACCACTCCTCATGCAACTCTCTCAGCCAGAAGCTAGGGAGTTTTATAGAAAGTTTCCCTATCCAGGATGGGAAGGGAAGTCCATCGCCTGACTCTGAGCGATTGAGAGCCCAGCTGGCCAATCAGCTCTTTCTCTTTCACTTCATGCTCCATCAAACTTAACATTCTGATAAATGGACATTTGGGAAGTCAAGTTTAATGAGTCACACTGAATTTATTACATAAATTCATTCAGTTACTTAAAGCTAAATTATACCATCACATTAAAATTGCTACTGTACGACTATAAAAAAATCTCAGTCAATCTTTGAACATGCAGAGCACTTCTAGAACTCAACAATAAGCCCTGGGCAGCGGCAAAGGAAAAACAGAGTCCATGCAAGAACCTGTCAGATTTTTCTAAATGGAGCAAAATCATCATTTTAACAAGCACCTCACAAAGTTACAACCAGCTGTAAGTGGCTATATAATAAACTCTATTAATATCTGAGGACTCCGCATACAACAAACTACCATGTAATCTTTTATTTTAAAAAGAAATCTCCTATATAATAAACAAACAACAGTTGGACCATTTTTGGCAGTTTAGGCAGAGAAGAAAATTTGAAGGAACATGGAATAAGGCACCTCAGAAAGGGGAACTTGAAGACAATTAATAATAATGTTGCTACAGTATTTTAGGCTATTACTCTGAATAGTTTTTGGTGGGCGTGTGAGAAAGGAGGCTGTTTGCTTTTTACTTTTGGTTTAGTCTCATTGCTGTTAATATCTTTCATGCACATTAAAAAAAACAGTAGAATTTAAATATGTATAATATTGGTATTGATTGTGTGTACTGTCACGATACACTTGCTTTTCACATTTTAAAATTTCATACACATTCCTCACGTTACTCCTCCCTTCTGTGATATTAGGGGAGTGAAGCATACGGACAGGAAGTCCAACTTGAATCTCCTTCTTTGCTTCTAATAAAGCCCTGGAGGATGCTGACTGCTACCTCAGTTCAAAAGGGAAGATGATGCTGGCGCTGCTTCCATATTGAAGCCTCCTACTGCATAATAATTAGGAATGCTCACAAATTCTTAGACACAAGATGAAGAAATGCAGTTCTCTTCTGTAACTGCTATTGATATCAGCCATTGCACAATACTGAGTGCTGTAACATACATATGCCAAAGTAATCAAGAGGCATCCAAAGTTCATCACTACAGTCAGGGCTACTTTAAGAGTGATGTGAAAGAGCACAAGCAAAGGTTGAGAAGTTGCTGGAGTCTGGTTGAAAGAAGGGCAAGGTTACATGGAAAGCTGCATAGGCAACCAAGAGGAAGACCACCTCAAACACTTATTCAATCCATAGTCAAGAGACTGATAGTAAAACCAGGAAAGATGGAAAGAGTTATTGAGAGCTAAATAAGGAGGATATTTAAGAAGCTGACACGGATGGAACATGCAATATCAAAAAGCATTTTTGAAACTTTGGGGTTTTTTATTTCTCTGGCAAGCAAGATATAATCAAAGCTAGGGCTGACCCTGCAGTTATGTCATGTTGCTATGTGCTGTCACATAGAAAATGTGGCTTTTAAACATTGCATTTGAAACCACAGGGTTTAGGGGAAAAGATGCAACCCTAAATATTATGTGAGGGAGTGTCTCATATCAATAACTCATGTATTCTATAGCCTGTTACAGAGCATTGTAAATGGCCATTGAATAGCGCCTCAACCAGACTTCTTCAGATAAAGTTTGCTAATCACAAAGCCTATATAAGAGCTGAAAGGGAAGAAAAGTGGTAGAGATCTCAAGAACTAGGTCAAAAGCTTCTCATAGGAAAAAGAATGAAAAGCTATGTTAAAAGAGATCTAAACATGGGTATTGTAAAAGTTCTACCCACCAAACTTCTGTGAAATTTATCTTGTTACTAACATGAACAATGGAGCCAAAATATAATACAGAAAGTATCCTTAACATCCATTCTGCTAACAACCATCGAGCCCGAGTAACCTCTGAATTACTGCAGTTTACTCAGTTTCAATGGACTAAAACCAGTGTAACACTGTAGTAACAGAGAGGTAATCTGGGCCCATTTTGTGCTTTCCAAATCCAGTCTCCGTGAAGATATCCTAATCACTCAGTCAGTTGGGGTAAGGGCAATGATAGCCAAGCGCTCTTACCTCCAACCCCATCTTCAGCATCAGTCTTGCAGATGCTCTCCCCTTTCATGCCCTCTGAAGTAGCTAAGCAGAATGTTGTATTCTGCTGTACATATGGCTCCAGAAGTAAATTCACTTACATGCTCTGCCTCCCGCAACTATTATTGTTAAATATACCTGGAAAAAACAAAAAGCCATTAGAGTGTTACAAATAACTATCTTTTTTCTTCTGTAGCTTCAACATCATACATTTGTGTCTCTGCTGGGAGAAACGCTTCTTGAATCCACGGCCAAAGAGCATTAAGATGTTCCTGGAGAATCTCAGAAGAGTAAGGATTGACATGATAGAGAACCAACAGATGGGCTCAAATTTCAGGTATTAAATGAGAAGCCACTACAACTCTCTATGCTGCCATAAGATGCAAAGATAAAAGCAAAACATAAAGCCCACTCCCACTGTGATCTTGAATCTATTGTTGTTTCTATCACACAGCTGTTTTTGTTTGTTTTTCCAGTTAGAGGTATATTCCTGTTCATGCATCAACTCTATTACCTGCACGGTCAACACACCTGACAACTCGAATTTAAAGACAAAACATAGTTAAAGGAGAGTGCATTATTGACGCATTGGATTTGAAAAGGAATATCTAAGTACAGCAGGAGGAGGAGAAAACACAGTAGCTATTTATGGACCAAGAGTCTGAGTCGCTTCCAAAAGATTTATCTGAAGATGTTGACAGAAAGTTTAATCTCACCTCTCACTATATTCTCAGCTGTACATCATTGTGATTCCCACAGAAGAACAGAAAGGACATGATCCTCCTACCAGTTTCATGCAATTCTTTTGAATAGGACAAAACTGGAACACAGAAGAATGGAAAACAAAACAGCAAGGAAAAAAGTCTCTTGTACGAGCAGTTCTAACCAATGTAGAAATTGAACACTGGTTTAGATTTGCTGATTCTCCTTTGTCTCTTCATATAGCAACATTATATGTTTTCTGTGAAAAAGTAGCCAACTGGATGATTTCTATACCTTCTCTTTCTCAAAATCTCTCTTTCAGTTTTTGGTCTTTCCTGTTCAATCTTTGGTTAATCCAGGTCTTCACATACTTCAGTGGAGCATGACATGCAGCATGTAGAATACAGCAACTATAATTTTCATGGCATGCAACTCTCGTGCTGGGCAAGAATCAAAACCTTGTTTCAATGGTGCTTTTATTATATTAATTCAGGAGTCTCTTGTGACAGATTTCTTGTATTTCTGAAGAAGTCATTAAACAAGCCTTCAAAGGGTAGTCACAGAACGCTCAACATTATTAAGACCTGATGGCAATTATTAAAAGTGATTTAATTTAAAAAATGCAGCATGCTTATGGTATCAAATAAGCAGCCATAATTTATGTAAACAATATTTCAGCAGCTGGCTAAGTGCCGACATCAAAACATTCACTCCTCATATGTTTGTGAATCCAGCATATAGGGTAGATATTATAGTCACAGTCTACATATCCATAAATTCTGTGGATGCTGTCAAAATTCTTCCTATTGTCTGTATACATTCTTCATCTGTAAATGGCACAGTCCAAACAGGATACAATGACATAGCAGCATCTGTTACTGGTGTCAGCTATTTCAAATATATTATTCTGTAATGACATTCAGAGTTATGTAACACACACACACATATATATATAAACAAAGAAACCTTAATCTATATAATTGCTTCTGCTCTTCTTTTGGCAAGAATACATACCTACATGTAGGACAGGAAGAAAGAGACAAGTGTGACACTGATCTGTCCTGCTCCCTTGAGATCAAGTACTGTAAATACATTTAGGACATCAATTGTCTCCCAGGTAATGTTAGAGACATTACTTTCCTGTAACCCACAGTTGATATAGGCAGAGCTATAAATATCGGCAGTGCAGGGGGTCTGAAGACCAATTCTGCTTGTATGTCAAAGAAGCTAACTCATATGATTTATACCTCTGTTTAAAATTTAATAGAATACCCCCTCTGAGCTCTAGACATACTAACAACAAACTGAGGAGTAAAATATAATTAATTCAAAATACTAAGGATCTGACAACCAAGCCACTTTATAATATAATCCTGTCACGGGGTGCTCTGCTCACCACTGGGTGGCACTGCTTCCTCACAATTTGGGGGGATTAGCCCACCCAGGTCAGCGCCCTCTTTCTGGCCTTCCAACATTGCTGTTCTTCTCCCACTCACAGAATCACAAGTATGGCTGCTTCATGACTTAGCCCTTTGGCCAGGTCACACAGTGATTTTCCCTTCCAAGGACGTGCTGGCCGCCGCTTCCCGCAGCTCCCATTGGCCGGGAACAGTGAACCGTGGCCACTGGGAGCTGCGGGCAGCCATGGCTGAGGACATTCAATGTAAACAAACTGTCTTGCGGCCCACCAGCGGATTACCCTGACGGCCAGCAGGCTTCAGATTGCCCATCACTGAGTTAAACCCTTCCTTATGAGGTCCTGGCCCTTTTCTCAGGAGTTCCCATCACCCCTTCTGTCTCCCTTACCTCAGGGAGAGAAACTGCAGGCTTCCTCCCTGCCCATCCCATCTCACTTTTTCCAGCCTTCTGGCTTTATAGAAGCCCCACCTGTTCCCTTACAGGTGAGCTTCCTTCTAATTAACTCCCTCCACTCAGCCTACATCTCCCCCATTTGCATTTAATTGGCTGATTGGGCCCACCAGGCCTAATTCCACACTCTCAGGGCCAGTGTGAGGAACACACCCCATCACAAATCTCAGAAGACTAAGGATTGACATGATAAAGAACCAACAGATGGGCTCAAATTTCAGAGGTATAAAATGAGAAGCCACTACAACTCTCCATGCTGCCATAAGATGCACAGATAGAAGCAAAACAAAGCCCACTCCCATTGGATAACACCACCATATCCCATAACATAACTGCACAGTAAAACTTGTATATCAATCTAAAGCCACCATAAATAATAAGACCTTTCGGCCCCTACCTCAAAATCCTCACTCCACTCCACATGGTAAAATCTAGAAGAATACTTTCAAGTTTCTATTCAAAATTAACAAAAACAAACCTCTTTCAGACCAAGGGGGTGCCAGTTCTACTCAAAGACCACACCTTTCTAAACCAGAGGAGCTGTACGCTCAGGCTGTGCTATAAGCCAGGGAAAGAGAAAGGCAATCCCTCAGATAGACAGGGCCCAAACCATTTGTGGCTTAACTGTAACGATTGAATAAGCCTCTCCTCTAATCTGTTCTGCAGGTAACCTTCAACATCAAACTAACTCTCCAAGGTACCATTACTCTAACAAATAGAGATAACCTCATATCTGAAGACAAATTTGGAAATCAGAATGATTGCCCTATATAAATGATGGGCAGGAATGTCTTTTATAATGTGGACTTTGCTAGTTAATGTCCATTTTTACTGGTTTCCCCGTAGGATATTTGCAATAATAGACATTAAGAGCCTGATTCTACTCCCACCAACACTGAGGTAAATGAGAGATAACTCCATTGAAATTAATGGAAAACTGGTGTAGGTAACAGGAGAATCAGGCTGTAACTATTCCTTACAACTTATTCCTCCACTGACATCATAAGGAAATTCCTGTACTGTAACTGGCCTTCACAAATTACTAATAAAGTTAACAACTATTATGGAGTCATTAGCATTGAGTACTCTAGATGTTATTGCTAAGATTACCAATATTCTGTAATACAGTCATTTTGATTACTTTAATTTATAACAGCATCTTAACCCTGAGTGGAAGGGTTCCATATCTCTAGGTTTACCTTACCCATTTGGTGTAATTCACCTCTCTGCCCCACGTGAATCCTGCGATGGGCCTATACGGGAGCACTGTGAGCAGACAAGACTTGTAAGGAATGGGCTAACGCATGCCCCACATGCTCAGTGAGAAGGATAGAGGAAACCCTCAAAAGTCCTAGTTTTGGGATGGATGAAGCCAAGAAACTCCTTCTCGGGGATGCATGTGGCAGCAGCCAATCTTCAAGCCTCAGGGCTGGAGAGGGTTGCACAAAGCCCTGATGACATGGAGCTTTCATCTGTTGGGTCACTTTTTATTCTCAGTTACATCACCAATATGCCAGCTGATGCTCTCAGTTACATGTGTGCACGTATGTAATATATTATAGGTTCGATCTAAGACAGACCTCTTCTACTTTCCATCAGTTACAGTTCGAGCCATATTCAATACACTTCGTATTCCTGTCAAAACATCCCATGTAACACTGAGAACCACAGCCATGAATATTGTTGGCATGTTAATAGATTCAGTGTGCTCAAGGAACAATGGACTTAGCATACTGTACTACAGAAGCCTAGCATCTTAATGGGCAAGCAGAACAAGTTTCTAGTGAATGGCATCAATGATCAAGAAAATAAATATAAAGAAGAGAGTCGTGATTGGGTGATTTATAATTGGATCTATGATACTAGCTTTATATTTGTGTCCTAGGAAGAAACATGTAACATGAGTACAAATGGTCGCATTGCACGTACAGGAGAAAGCCAAACTACAGCTTGGTTTTGTTGTTGGCAGTCACTTCTGGAACGTGGGAAAGTAAGCAATGCAACAGCTTGCATTTCAGGAAGATGAACAATTTTATAACCACAGAGAACTTTTACATTAAAAATGGACATTTCAAGGTTGGTTAAATTTTGGATGCATCCACCTTGGCAGTGTCCTTTTTGGAATTCAGACATATATTTGAAGTCATATAACCCTAAAAGAGATTTATTTTTTAAAATGAAATTTCACAGGTCATTAGTCTATAATGCAGGGTTATGCATTGGGATATTACAGAGAAAATATTTTGTTTAGAAACAATTGCACATAGCTAGTCAACTTTCAGACTAGGATATTACACATTCCACTTACTCCTGGACCAATCCACATTACTATTTTTACAAAAAAGCTGACTTTTCATTTCCATGATGATGTATGTCATATGTATAGGCACATTAGACAACAGTGAAGCAGTAGCAAAATAAGGTAGAGTGCAATCTAGTCTGAAAACCATGGGACTGGACACCAGGACTCCTGGATTCTATTTCCCACTCTACCACTCTCCATGCAACCAAGTACAAACAATTTTAAAATCTCAGATAAATTAATTCCTGGTGAAAACAGTGAAGTCATTGGACTTATGTCAGGGATTAATTTGGCCCAACAGGATTCAGTTTATTTCTCTCGTAGAAGGGTACGTTTTAGTGTTGCCAGCCCTCCCGGATCATCCTTGAGTCTCCAGGAATTAAAGATTATGTAATGTGATTAAACCTCCAGCAATACATCCAATCAAAATTGGCATGCTTAGTACGATTATTTTTACATATCTCAAAGGAGAGCTGTTTGTAAAATACTGGATATCTAAGTAAAAGGCAATATTAAAGTGTAAATTATTGTCATTTTTAAATTGTTAATCAGCATTACATTTATTAAAAAACTTTATGATCACATTTGTGTTAAAGATTTAAAGTGAGAATGAAATTTACAGAGAAGAAAACAAATTCAAAAGAAAGAATGTCATCCTTAATATTTTTTTATGTAATTGAATTTTTATAATACTTTATTTTCCTATCATTTCCTACTTGAAATGATTGATGCAACTACTGTATTTCTAGTAGAGCTTTACATTAACAATATTTTGCGTATTTGTTCTCATAATTAACAATGGTTCCAGCACAACTTTGAAAATTGGCTCTGCTACGCAACTGTTGCTGACAAGTTACCAGATGGAACATAAGAACCTGAAAACATTTTTTTTTTTTTTTTTTACTTAGGCCCTGTATAAATAGTGGTTATTTTATTTGAATACTCACTAATTCAGAAGTAAATTACAAATATGATTCGAATTTTGAAGACTTAAAATACATAAATGTGTTCGTCTCTAAGGTGCCACAAGTACTCCTAAACTTTTCATAGGTGATCACTAATTGCGTGTTCCTCATTTTCTGGGTGCCCAACTGCTATTTTGGGGTCTGATTTGCACAATTGCTGAGCACCCACAACTGCATCTGAAGTCAATGGGAGCTGTGTTTTGAAAATATGAAGTGGTATAAAATGCTAAGCACCCCAAAAAATCAGATCCTAGGCATCTCAAATTGTATACCCAAAATTAGCGGAATTTTTTAACCTTAATCTGTACTTCAGCTCCTTACCTGTAAAATGAAGATAATACCACCTCCCCTTACAGGGAATTGTGAAAATGCATTTAGATTGGTTGTAAAGCACCCAGATACATAGTGATGAGCAACATAGAAATTCTCATGAGGAAATTAATAATGCTGTCTCCAGAGCAGAATTTGAATAGCGTGCAGGAAATAATGTATGGGGCCACACAGAACAACGAGGGGAAAACAAAATACTGAAAAACTGCTCATTGATTGAGCACGGTTTATCTTGTGCACTGAATGAGGCAGGGGTTATGTGGGGAAAAACATGGTAGGTGATCATGTAATTAAAGACTGTTATAATGCATACACACAACGGAGCCTGAATTTAAAATTGCACAGGCAACCTTAATTTGGCATTTCCAACTTTTGAGTGCTTAACTTTGAAACCTTAATAACGCTTTTGTAACTTAGTTTTTGCTTGTGCAGTTAGTATTGATATTATTGGATTGTAAGCTCTTTGGGCCATCAACTATCTTTTTGGTCTGTGTTCATACAGACCCTATCAGAAGAGGGACGAAGTCCATGACTGGGGCTTCTAGGTGCTACATCAATAAACAACAGTAATGGCAATAATGTTTTTATTAACAATTTATTATTATTAATAATAATAAATAATAATAATAATAATAATAATAATAAAGTGCTGAGAATGGGTTTAATGCTCTCCTAGGCAGCAAATGAACATGGTTGCTGCACATAACAGCCTATAATCAAAGGCTCTGAAATTGCAATAGGATATGCAAGGCTGGAGCTCTTCTCCAATGTGGAGCAAAATGCAGGATTAGGGCCTCAAAGTCTGAAATAGAGGGAATGGGATTCAGTGGGAGACCAGAGGAAGAATAACTTAGCACACTTATTTATCTGCATCAGAACACAGGATGTAATTGAGAAAATAAATTTTACACCATAGGCTCTAACCTCACTTATAGCTATCCGAGCAACCAAAGAAAGACATTTTATTTTTACACTCTCTGCAATGAAATATTATGTATTTTACACAAAAACACACAGAGAGAGCTTCATTTAATTCATCAGAATGTGGAAGAGAAATAGCAAGCAGCAACCTTTAAGAAAGTTCTAGCCAAAAGATTTCTTGTTCCTTTTAAAGTCATCAATCACAGAACACATGCTGGGCCATAATCTGCCGAGATATGTACTGCTGAGTTCAATGGGAGTTCTGTATGTGTACCAAAGGGAAGAATTTGACCCTTTCCAAATTATTCTACAATTTTGCACACAAGATCAATACCATCAAGCTCAGCTAAACATCATCTTAACTATTTCTAGACTCAAGACCTCAACTAGCAGACATTATGACGTTTAAGTGATCAGTTTTTAAGGACTGATGTTTAAATAGGATTTAATTATACAATGTACCGAAGATTCTACTGTGATGAGCACCAGTGGATAGCAACCATTATAGATACCACTCAGGTTACAAAACAGTTTTCATGGAGCTGTTTAGGTCCTAGGATATTAAATAGACAAGGTGGGTGAAGTGATCTCTTTTATTGGACCAACTTACGTTTTGAGAGAGAGAGAGACCATACACGCCTAGTTGTCACCCACCATCCCACAAAGGAACCCATACAGGGTATTGTCAAACAACTACAACCTATACTTGATGGGGACCCCATCCTGAAAGAAGTCTTTCCTCAACCCCCACTTTTGGACTTCAAACAACACCGAAACCTCTCCAAGCTCATCATCAGAAGCAAGCTCCCCCCAGATCAAGACACACCAACTCAAAGTAGCCCCAGACTCTGTCAGAAAAACATATGGAAAAGCTGCAGACAATATCTCCATTGGTACAACAATCAACACCCCCCACAATACACCATTCAAGATCCATGAATCCGACACATGCCTGTCACTACATGTGTTATACCTCATCCACTGCACTAAATACCCTAATAACAACTATGTAGGTGAAACCAGACAATCACTACACTCTAACGAACTCACACAGGAAAATGATAAAAGACAAAAACACGTTGCCACCTATGGGTAAGCACTTTTCAGAAAGTGATCGCTCTATTTCTGACCTATCAGTCCTCATCCTCAAAGGAAACCTGCACAACACTTTCAAAAGATGAGCCTGGGAGCTTAAATTCATAAATCTGCTAGATACTAGAAATCAGGGACTGAACAGAGACACTGTATTTATGTTTTATTACCACAATCTATAACCCACCCACACCCCTTTTTAACTATAACTGCAGATGTGTTAATGGGCCACTCTACCTTGAATGGTCTCTTAGAATATGTGCTAACTGCTTGTGCTAAACAATTTCTTCCATCTTGCATTGAGTTGTGATACTCGAGTCCCTTTCCCAGACTTGAAGAAGAGCTCTGTCTGGCTCAAAAGCTTGTCTCTTTTGGCCCAATAAAAGATATATCTCACCCACCTTGCCTCTTCATTTTAATCCATCATTTTAGGTGCTTTTACTTTCTGAAACATCTCCTCTTCAGCTTAATCTAAAGGTGAATTGTTATGGAAAGTTTGAGCTAAAGGTGTTCAGCTGTTTTTCTGAAAGAATAGAGTGCAAAAAACCCT
Organism: Chelonia mydas; assembly: GCF_015237465.2. NCBI lineage: Eukaryota > Metazoa > Chordata > Testudines > Cheloniidae > Chelonia > Chelonia mydas. Next base: position 16,595,142 of record NC_057853.1, on the reverse strand, counting down.
ACACTTTCCCCATTGTAGGTGACTTTTTACAATTTGCCAGGGAAATAATTTTCTTGAAGGAGTAGTAACATAATATTGGTTTAGACGAAATGAGTGTGAAATGACCCAGTGATGAACATGTGAAAAATCATGTACATTTACAGTAAAGATTTGCTACTCATGTTACGGCCCCAACCCAAAGCCCACTGAAGTTAATGGGAGTCTTGAATGGGTTTTGGTTGAGCGTTAAATGCGCAAACAGAGCCTAATCTGCACAGCTGAGTCAACAGAAGCTTTGTCATTGATTTCACTGAGCACTGGATCAAGCCTCCAGTAAATCATATACTGCACCATTAACTTAGCTTTACCATTTCTCCAATTTCCAGGTGGGATAACTCAGGCACAGAGATATTTAAGACACTTGCCATACTGAAAGTGTAATAGCTGGTCAAAGTTTTTACATTTTAGCAATTTTTGGTCAAAATTCCTGCTTTTTTTTTTTTTTTTTAAAAAACTTCCTCTGCAAAGGAAATTTGTAGCAGAGATGGGAACAGACCCCAGACCTCTGAAGTCTTATCCGCTACACCACAGTGCTTCTCAGGCATATTGCTTCAACTCTTATGTATGCATTGTGACAATAACGTTTTTTCATGTCTATAAAGCATAGCTATAGAAGAAAAACCTTTGCCCCATTTTACATGTGAGACATTTTCTGTGTCACATTGAACAAATCTCTTGATCTTCTTTTTCCACACATAAAGCTATACAAAAACTGCATGAATCTAGATTACCTGAACAATCTACAGCCTCACAATACACATGTAGGAGAGGACATAATGAAACTTATTTGGACAACGGTAATTTTCACATTTAATTACTTTGGTGTACTTTACTGTGCAACCTTAATTTTGCACAAACATGGGTGTATTCATTCAATTAATTACACTTTGGCTTTCCCTGATGTTGCAAAGAACACACAATTTTTAACATTAAAATTACATGACCAATTCCGGGAACTATGCTGATTTACATCAGTTGAGGATTTGCCCCCTCTCCCCACCCCCCCCCACACCTTTCCCAAGCATGCTGCAAGAATTTATTGGTTTCCCTACAAAATGGATTTTGACTTTGAAACTGTACATGGTTATCAAGAGATTTTAAAAGTTTATAGAAGTAGATGTATAATTTTCTTTAGAAACTTTTAAAGGAGGCCATTTACTTGAAGTCAGTGGAAGCCTTTCCATTGACTTAAATGGACATTGAATTACACCTTAAATGAGGGACACAGCTGTTTTAGGGCATAGGAATTTAGAATAAAATAACAATATGTTTCACCTGGCTCTGGAGCCTCCAAAACCTACCTTTTCTGCAGGGTTGATGATATTTAATGGAGGATTCTACCTCAGCATCTCTATTTATCACCACAAATATTATGAGTAAGGGCAAATAGGGGCTACTGAAGAATCCACAAGACTTCAGTACATTGCTGCCAATGTTATCCGTAAACTAAAGATTGCTTTCTTGCAGCATTCAAAGTCTGTCCTCATGTTTCACACACATGAAACATTCATTTGTAGAAGGCAGTCATCCCAAACCTTGAGAAGATCTTGAAAGGGAACACCACCTGCCTTTACATCTTTACTAGGAAGGTGTAAATTTAGACCTTATGACCTGCATGATTTAATAGTTCAGCTTGTCAGACACTCTGGAAGTCCAACAAATATTCATGCTAATGAATATCATAAATCTAGACTTAAATGTGAATCAGACACACTATGGCTCTTGGTATTTGTAAAAAAGCTGTTCCAGATTTTGGCCATGGGTCACAGAGTTGTTTAAACATCTCAGGTTTTGTTTTTTTTGTTTTTTTTTTTCTGAGATGGAATATTCTGATGGCATTTAATAAACTACATTTTTCTTTCTGTAATAAATTGCACACTTTACTAACGCACCAGATCACTTTTGTGGTTCAGTTTATAACTAGCATTCTTGTGCTGGAAATGGCCCAACTTGATTATCATACACATTGTAAGGAGAGTGATCACTTTAGATAAGCTATTGCCAGCAGGAGAGTGGGATGGGAGGAGGTATTGTTTCATGGTCTCTGTGTATATAATGTCTTCTGCAGTTTCCACAGTATGCATCCGATGAAGTGAGCTGTAGCTCACGAAAGCTTATGCTCAAATAAATTGGTTAGTCTCTAAGGTGCCACAAGTACTCCTTTTCTTTTTGCAAATACAGACTAACACGGCTGTTACTCTGAAACCTAGCATTCTTGTATCCTCAGGCCGTGTTATTTGCCACATCTTTTGTTTCTCATTTCTCTCTAACACTTAGAGATGGCTTAAAACGGTCTCCATAGCTTTTGGTTTTGTTTGCTATACTCTTTAAAGGTAAAGATGGTCATGAACCAAAGCTCATGATCTAGAGAGCTTTGGGAAAGCTTGGAGACCCAAGATATTTCTATGGATGGTTGAAACAAAATTCAAATAAAATGGAGCTCTTAACATTGTGGTGTGGACTTCTTTCTACTAAAAAGCCATTTTTCTTATATAAAAAACCACAGATAGCAATAACAATACCTGCAGCCCGCAACCTTCCCTACTATACTGCCAGTTAACCAAGAGAAGCTGAATTCCGCCACACAATATGTAAAGCTGCTAAACATCGCTGGCATTAAAAATATCCATAATCCCTCCCTCTCATCCCACCAAGGCTCAACAGTGTTTCAATGTGATAAAGATTCAAAATGAGGGACATTTCCCCCTCCCCCCCCAAATAGCCCTATTGATGCAGAAAATTTAAAGTGCTGTGGGGTTCATTGATTTAGTGCCGATAACTGGAATACCTCAGCTATGGAATACTTTATTTCTGTCGTAAATTATTCTTGACGCTAAACTTATGTGGAATGTAGGTAGCCTTGGGGCTGAAATGAGTGACATCCCTCAACACAGGGCAAATTTGAGAGGTACTGCAAGGATGACACTTGTTTGTGCATAAGAAGTGGCATTCTTGGGGGATGGTTCAAGATTATCGATTTTACTCCCACAGAAGCCAGTAATAACCTTAAATTCTGGGGCCTTAGAGTCCTAGTCAAAGCATTCCTCTTCCACATTATCTTCCCAAACACCACAACATTAGGGTTTTTTTCAAAATCACATGTGGTTTTTCTTCACGTGTAGGAGAATCAACTACCTGTGATGAATGTTAGTCACTGTGATTGTCTTACATTTGGAACATACTCAGACACCACAGAGATAAGCAATGTGTAAAAACTAGATTGCCATAGGAACAGAGCACACAGATTCTCTCCCCTATCGGCCTACCCTGTAGATATTTAGCAGCATTCTCTGCTGAGAGAAAGATGGGACTGACCTGGTTATTTCAGACCTCAAAGGTAGTGATTCAAGAATCTCATCAAGATGCATGGCTTCCCAAAGAAGCATCATTGAGGACATCTGAAAGTTTACTATTGAAAGGCTAAAGAACATGTTTCTAGTCCTAGTACTGATATTAATGTGATGATTCATTTACATTATCAAAAACATACCGTAAATGGAAAGAAAGAGAGAGAGAAAGAAAGAGAGAAAGGGAAAATTCAAATCTTAGACTGTGTAAATTAGTATTACAAAAGGGCTATAAAAGAGGATCCTCTTCATCTTTATATACAAACACACACACACACACATACACCCCTCCTTTTTAGACAGTGCTGAGTAACTCAATGAAAGATTTGTGGGTATTTAAGGAGACTGGATTGTCAGGTTCTTCTAGAAACAGGTACAGTAAATTCTGCTGAGACACATATAGCAGGACATTTATATTTTGTCTACAATTTTATTCTCAAAATGAATGTGCGTGAAATGAATTCCTTGCTGGTATAACTAAAGTTCTCTTACACAAGGGGAAATTCTGACCTTTCCCTACTCTCCCCAAACTACAAGCAGTAAGAACATGTTAAACTATCCACCACTATTGCACTAGTTCTCTGAGTCTGTTTTAGGCATCCATTTTAGAACCCAAGTGCTTTGCTCCAAAGGAATGTTACAGACAAGTTCAAGCATATGCCTGCATACTCAAACAGCATTCCTATTACCCAGGCCTTCCTTGTCTTCCACTGCTTTTCAGTCTCAAACTGAAAGGATTTTCAAATAAGTGTATGTTGCGCTCTGTACTGCAGAGACAGTTGGAGAGAATATACAAGCACCAGAAGGCTTGCGTGAGCTTCTGAACAGAACTTTATTGCAATGAGACTGAAATGGCTATTTACAGTAACTTCTAGTGGTGCTATTTATCTGCCCAGAGCAGGGCTCTCCTTTCTGTACAGAGGTCTTCCACATCTTCATTTGCCCTGAACCTCACCTTTAGGATTAAGCTTCTCTGACGGCTTACCCAATAAAGCAGAAAATCTTCCAGTCCTTCTGAAGAACCAAGTCTCCCCACATCTTCATTGGTCCCTCTTCTTTTCTTCCCGGGTGAGCTTTTCTTTCCCCTTCCACACATCCTTACATTTCAGATCAGCACTGCTGGTCTGCTACATGAACGCTACAATTCAGAGCTCCTCCAGTGATCTGGTTATATATATATAATTTCAACTTGCACTTCGAACAAAACACTGGATTTAACATTGTTTTAAACATGTTTCTAGGATATAGACATAGCATCCTCAGCATAAACAAACTCTGAGATTAGGTGCAGGGGCCTGATTCTCATGTATACCAGTGTAGATCAGGAGTATCCCTGCTGTAGACAGTGGGGTTACACTGGAGTGAGAAAGGAATCAGGTCCTTTGTAGATATATTTCTGGTTTGGATACTGTCTTTTCCAGTTCTGTCTCTAAGAACACATACAAAAACTCAGCCTTTTACAAACCCTCTTGCTAAATGTCTGGCCTTTCGCTATGCAAAGACCTTCCTCCAAACATGTCCTTTAGAGCGGTTTACTGTGTGAGCCATCGTCTGGGCTGCACCTTCAGAACGATTACATTTCCAGATAATTAGAAAATCTCTCCAAGTAATAGACATTCTCATAAATGACATCCAGGGTGACATCACCCTTATATCACTTAATTATGTCTTGTCAAGTGGGAGGTAGGCTAAATTAAAACCTATGTTTAACGAGTGAAAACTGCTACACCTACAGTCAAGTGTTGGGATTTTCTTTTCAGTCCTTACTATACCCAATAGGCATAGTTAATTAAAAATTAGTTAATGTACATGTGTATTTGTAATGCTTTGTATTTGTAATATAATGCTTAGATCTTCTTTAAAAATAAAATAAAAGAATCACACAGCCACCATACTACTAGTGTGCATCTGATGTACTTAGAAATATTCTGCTTCTTCAGGTGAGGCTATATTTCAGCAACAAAAAATATCCCATTTAAAAATTCAGAGGTTAGGTTCTGTGAATATTCTCCTGTGTTGATTTAAAATTCATTGTTTTCAGATATTCAGAGATCATAAAGGCAGAAGGGACCACTATGATCATCTAATCTGACCCCTGAATGCCACAGGCCACAGAACTTCCCAAAAATAATTCCTGATTGAACTAGAGTATATCTTTTAGATGTTTCTGTGAACATTCTTGCCAGTAAAGTTGAATGCTAGTGAATGTGTGTAAAAATTTAGTTTAATGTTTGTGGATTTTTTATTTATTTTTTATTTTATTTTTGCAACATTCACTAAACCCTAAAAATCACTCTGATCTCCTGCTCATTTGGGGACTGAATGTGATAGATTGATCACCATATAGGTTTCACATCATTGCCTGTGTCAAGACTTCGGGTTTTGATTTCCAAGTAGCAAACAATGTGAACGATTGGTCACCAAATACTGTATCCCACAATCTGAATTCATGCAGAGAACACACCAAAACGTGCTGCTTATAGGCACAGTACTGTCTCCTAAAAGATGGTACTAAGTTCCAATTGGGCACTGAAAATAGGATAAATTCTGCAGTGCATGCTTGATTTCAGTAATCACTTTGGAAATTAAAGAGATGACAATATATGCCAGTATATCTGGAAAGCACTATTTTATCACCTATTAATTCTAAGAAATTCCATAATTAAATCTTGATGCACTGGCAGATCAATAGAATCTTAGTGTAAGGTATATTAACTCCAACCACTATTTTAGAGAGACGTAGCCTTAATTATTTCCATCTCTATCCTGGGCTATTCATTTCCTCTCTCTCTCTTTTTTTATTTTATTTTATTTTTTTTGGCTTAGTACCAATGATTGTAGTAGAAAAAAAGTTTTATTGCAGTAGTAAAGTTTGAGCCAGATTATATCTTAGAATTGCAGGCAGCTTCATTTCAGTGAAGAAGTGATCCATACACAGACTTCATAGTATATGCGTAGGCCCCAAGCCTGCAGACAGAACTGCAGATCCTTGTACCATTGTGAGTCTCTTTGCAGAAATGGGACCATAATCTGTAATGGGCTCATTGTAAGGTATTATTATCTTCACCTATTCAAAGGCTTTTCTATGCAAAATATTTATTATCATAATAATTATTGTTCTTATGTACCACTGTCCACTTGGCGATTTCAAATTGCTTTTCAGAAACATTACCAAATTAAGCTTCAACAGCCTGGTATGGTAAAGCGGATGCATAAAGATGCATAAAATCAGCCATCGAGAGGTTAAGTTACTTTCCAAAGCAAAATAGTAAGTCATTTTAAATACTGATGCCCTGATTCAGCAAAGCATGTGTTTAAATATTGTGTTGAATCAGGGGTTAGTTTACTTTAGATGGCAGGGAAAAAAAGGGATATACTCCAGGAGTGCTTGTTTATAATTCCTTAATCGAAGCACCTGATTGATTCCTAATTGATACCACAATAAATCAATTTGAAAGAAAAGATGAAAATTCCTAATGATACTATTATTAATAAATAATACATTGGATCTAATGTTGTCTAGACATATTTAGTGCATGTACAAGTGTTCTATTTTCCCAAATTCTAACAGTGTCTATCACAATCAAAGCAACTTTCCCAAGCTTCAATACATCTAAATTATATTCATTCAAGGCACTGATTCATTCAAGGCTCTGAAACAAATATTTCAAAAATATCAGCATACAGAATGCTGTGGAAAGTACATGACAAAATTCCATACTAGAAGTCAACTAGTTCACAAAAGTGTATTCTTAGAAAAACTTTTCTTTTTTTGCTTAAGACTGGAGAACCACCTCCCAAAAAGGATGAAGAATGGGGACAGGCTTAGGGAATCATTTTCGTAGATTAACTTAATACAGAAGATCCTAAATATATGCTTGGTATCTCTAGCTAGATTAATGGAGTGGGGTAGAGGTGAGTAATATTTCTAGCTGTCTACAAACTTAATAGCAGATTGAGATTCAGTGTTGGTTAGGGTAGGGGGAAAAGGAGGAGGAGGAAGTTTTGGAGTTCTTCCTTGGTTGATCATCTGGTCTTTTCAGAGGACTGCTTTGGAGATTTGAATATTAGTCAGCTGCATCGTTCATTTTCTCTATTGGAATGAAATTCACTTCTCTTGCATGCTGCCAGAGTAACTCAGCTTTATGTAGGTGAGCTGGAGGGAAGCAAAATCCTATGCCTGTCAAGGTGAAATTCATCCACTCCTGGAGGCAGGGCAATGAGGTACATGATCCCCTATGGCTGCTACTATGGCTTACTCCTGCCCCTGACTCCCTGCCCAGTGCTTCCACTTGTGTTCACCTGCATGGAGTTGGCATGGAGATCCCTGCACAGCTGCTCTGCTGAGGCCTTTTTCCATAGACGTACAGGGGAATTGTGGAGGACTTTGGACAGCTCCGCGGTGCTGGGCTGAATTTGCCTTGAAAAGTATGTGCGAGGAAGAGCACATTTGGCTGTGAGTCTTTCCCTGGCTGATATCTGATGCAGCTTGGCTTACCATTGCCAGTGCAGTTCCTAAACATGTTCAGAGGAACCCTATAGTCATGAGCAGCAGGTGTCTGTATGATAGTCATCATATGGCAATGAAACCAAGTAGTGCTACAGGCTCAGAGATGAAATCAGAGGCAGCTTGGAATGCCTAATGTGAACTGTGAATAGTTTCCACAGCAATGAAGCCCAAGAGGCCTATGGAGCTCTGCAGGTCAGCAGCAACACAGAGTAATCATTTTCTGAACACTGCCTCTAGAAAGCCAAGGCTATATTACTAGCATAGGACAGACTCCTGTTCACCTTAGTTACGTGAATAGTCCCACTGTAATCAGTGCTCTTATGGAAAAACTTCACAGAGTTTAATAGAAAATGGTAACTTCTCTATTTTGTTAAGGATCCTCTAGAAATCAATAAAGCATTATATTCCTTGTTATAGAATGGGTCAAAAAAACCTGCACAAAAAAGGTACCAATAGCCAACTACAATTTTCTAGGATTTTAGAACAGTAGTTTTATAGAAGCCTACAGGTTTTTAACCCTGTATGAAGTTTTCTTCTAGAAGAGCTGGATTGCTCACATGAGTAAGATTAGTAGGATTTAGCCCTAGAGCTATCAATAGTACTTACATGGCCCCTATCTCCCTTCACAGTGTTTAATGTATTTGTTCGTGCAACACCCCTGTGAGATATAGAAGTGCTATTATCCTCCTTTTACAGGAACACAGAGAGACAAAGTGATTTCCCCAAGGTCACACAGGATGCCTGTAGCAGAGCAGGGAATTGAACCCTGCTCTCCCAAGTCCAGGCTCATATTCTAACCATTGGACCTTCCTTCCTCTTGGAAACTCATTGTCAGCAGTCTAACATCTCACTTGTTCACAATGTGTTGTGAATGAAGGTTTAGAAAAGAACAACACAGGATAATATTACTCCAATGTGACTTTAAGAGTCTCAATGCTGATGTGCTGGCAAATCATTTTAATAAATTACCTTCAAGATAATTTCTTAATTTGTGGCCAAATTCTACCATTGGATGAGAGACTCAGCATCTCGCTGACTTTTATGCCAACATTTTCCTTTCAGACCCAACTCTGGCATTTGCTTTCTTTCTATGTGTAGGAGTTCCACCGTAGGGGACACAAAGCAGAAGATCTTGGGCAAGATCTGCCAAATGAAAGTAGAAGTAGTATTTGGCCCAAGAGAAGCCCCGTATGCATAATTTCTCTTGGACCAAATTCTGAGATCCTTGTATCAAGTCAAATGTCCATCATTAACCACAGCTGTCAAAACTGAAAAGGAAGATCTTAATGGCCACACCAAGGAAACCTCTAGCATAGAAATGACTAAGGTGAATGGGTGATCCATTCTGTCAATCAGTGCTTACGTATGTATCAAAACCAACACGTGATACTCTGCTTAGCCTATCAAACAAAGAGCTAAAGGAAAGGGTTTGTGAAAAATGTGTAATATATCTATGTATAACTTCAGGGATAGCTTGTGGCCCAGCTTGACACAAATCATAGAGCTGGAAAACCGCTTGTCTCTCTCTGAAGGATATACTTGTGAAACTGGGGAAAATTTTAGGAAATTTGGGACTGTTTTTGCAAGTGCAGTATTCAAATCAATAGATTCATCTGATTCTGCATCACTCTTAATGGTACGTGGAACCACAGCCTAACTCAGCATAAAGTAATCAGCCTGTCATTGTGAGGTTGTCCCCACAGAACATTCCCCAACACTTAGTTAGGCCCCTGTGTGAATAATTCCAGGAATGGGCATTCTTTCATGCGTTTTCTTTAGAAAAATATACCATTGTCCAATGTACAGTATCACTACATACAGCATGGACTGTTTGTCCTCCTAAGTTTAAAATAAAGAAGCTACAGTTATATTAAATCAAAAGGACACTCTCAAAGACTTTAATTTTTCACTCCATGAATCCACAGTCCGCCACTTGCGTCTCCAAACACATTCCAGAATTATTTATCATCATACTTTCAAAAATAAAAAAACTGATCTCACAGCGCTTGAAAGATAGCTCATGGTCCCTGATCCAGGGTTGTCCAGTGTGTTTGAGGAAGTTGTTGAAAATGAGTGTCAAAACTCATTTCAGTGGAAGACTGGAAACGGGGTCCACAACCCCTAAACAATCCCACTGGGGATGGAGAACACAGTGGTGGAGAACTGCTGGATCAATATGCATTTGTGAGAGATGGGAAAAGAGGAAGGAGGTTATAAAATTCCTATAATCATCTTAGCATCTTTCTGATGAAAATAAATCTCCTGAACCAGACTTTAACCTTGAAGAGAACCTCCTAGAAAACATTACACTTTAAATGCCCATTACATTTTTCAAGACCCAAAATGGGAGATACATAATAAAAAAAGGAAAAAGGCAATGAATCTGACAGTCACAGCTGACCCTATAGGCAAGACGGCTATGAAGTTGAGGCTTTCTGTATTACTGAGGCAAAGCTAGAAGAACACTTCTTAACTTTCTTATTCAAATGAGAATCTTGACAGCAGTGTTATAGTAACTAAAATTAGAATACATGGTACCATATTATCACAATTTCTACTGATATATTTCCTCAGAAGCTGAGTTCAAATACAGAACTTATTGTAACACTGCTATTCAAAACATTCTGAATCAGGAACATACAGTCTGTATATGTCCAAACAGTTTATATTTCATGGCCAGATGACAAATCAATATTTATGAAGATATTTTTCTTTAAAAAAATGAAACAAAACCAAAATGCAAACCCAACCAGCCACCGTATATTCCTCTGAATCCACAGAATCAATAGAAAATGTCAATTATTTCTGGATGGACAGGCAGAAAAAGAAAATGAAAGAATGTATTTTTGCCTCTCTCCATCTATTTCTCCTGTCCTGGAAGGCTTATGCTCCTGTTCCATTTTCTCTACAACCTATTAAAATTCAATATATTTTTTTCAGTTTGTCTCCAACTAAGCTTCCATACATCAGCTATGCAGACATTCCTATATGGACCACATACAATAGAAGAAGGGTGAAGTGGATGAAATTACCTGTGCATTTACGGTCTGTGTCTTCCTTTTTTGATCCGCTAATCGTTAACTTGCAATTGAAGTTCTCCTCCCAATACTCTGCAAACCACACATTTCTTCGGTTGTTCTCCAGGGTGCGCGAGGTAAAGTAGGTATCAAATCCTAAAAGGAAATAAGCAGAAAGCTGAAATAGGGAACGTGTTTTTACTGGAAGTACTGAGACCCTAAAAATAATTCACGGTTTACATTTTCTTGACTATACAGCAGACATTTACACAGCTAGCGGAGAGAGACTAAAGGAAAGACTGGACATCAGTTTCATGTCTTGTATTATCAACTATGCTTTATACGTAGATGATTCTGCCACACATTGTAAGTTCTCAAGTCATGTAAAATAACTGTAAATTATGAGATATTTATTACATTCTATAACAGGGATCAGCAACCTTTGGCATGTGGCCCATCAGGGAAATCCATTGGTGGACTGGGTCAGTTTGTTTACCTGCAGCAGCCGCAGGTTCGGCCGATCGCAGCTCCCGGTCAATGGGGGCTGCGGGAAGCGGCGGCCAGCACATCCCTCGGCCCACACCGCTTCCCGCAGCCCCTATTGGCCTGGAACGACGAACTGCGGTCAGTGGGAGCTGCGATTGGCCGAACCTGCGGACGGTGCAGGTAAACAAACCATCCCGGCCTGCCAGCGGATTTCCCTGATGGGCCATGTGCCAAAGGTTGTCGATCCCTGTTCTATAAGCAATAAGTATGGATTAAATATAGATTGATAAAGAGACAGAGAAATACAGAGATAAATGAAAATATGCTGGGAATTTTTGAGTGAGATCAGTGGAATTGTAATTCTGTAATTAACATCTCCAGCCCTCCAGAGAACATAATTTTACTGTTATGTATTTCTCATCCATTGTCCACGATCTACATAAGAGAACATAGGCCAAAATAGGTTATTACACATTTTCTGTTCATCTACTTCACACAGGTATTAGGGAACAGAGGAAAAACTTCTGCCAGGCAACTATAAATCACCTCCAGTTACCAGACTCTTGAATTATATGTCCTAATGTGAAAACAGTAAAAGTTTCTCAGGTCAGACTTGTGAGGGTCGATTATTAAACCGAGAGAAAAATCTTGCCACAGGCAGTTTTCGGGGCTGCAAGAGCAAAACAGCTTTCTTCAGGAAACCTTCATACAACATTATTCTGTTATCAGAGGGACTGGTTCAATAAAAACCAAAAAAATGCAGTGGAAGTTTGTCCAAGAGTTCAGAAGCCCTGATATTAAGGCTTCCATGGCTGAGCTATGTTCAGCCTTCCACACTTATTGATTATGCACAGCAATTACTCTACACGCATGCAGTGCTGGCAACTCTTTCAGTTTGATCATGAGTCTCATGACTTTGTATGCCTTTTCTTAAGCTTCTGAAGGCATGTGATGATATGAGAATGTCAGCTTTCATTTTTTTAAGAAGTGTATAGCTCTCGTGACTGCAGAGAAAAGCTTGAAAATGTGCCCGAAGTAAACCCTACAGGCTCAAAAACAAGAAGAGCAAATAAAAAGAACTCAAAATGTAATATTGTTTTAAATGCTTGGGGCAGGCAATATTGTGTATGTGGAAGTAACACTTTCCCCTACTGTGCTTATTACCTCACTGTACTTATGAGAGAGTCAGAAAAGAAAAATTCGTAAGAAACCTGATATTTTCCACGGTTGGTATTTGTTTAGTATTCTGATGATAAAGAGATAGTCATGATGTACTGGATCTCCCATCCCACAGAACTGAGATTTCAAGTGTTCCTGGTCTGCAGTGGGACGAAATGGAGACGTGTCCAGTTTGTGGGTGATTTTGGGGGCAGGGGGTTGGGTAAAAAACCACAGTGAAAGAGAACTCCCATCTCAGAATAGCCCCTAGCCCAGGGGTTAGGGCATTCACCTGGCATATCAAAGACCCAGGTTCAAGTTCTACTCTGCCTAATTCAGACCAGGGTCTTGAACCCTATTCTCCCACATCACGGGCCTATTCTGGGGTGTGAATCTCTCTCTGCCTTTGACCAGAAATTCCACCCTGGACCTGAGAAACCTGACCAAAACGTTTTGGTTTTGACCCATCAGCATTTTCCAACCAAAAAAAAAAAAAGTTTTGTCAGAAAATCCACAACCAATATTAGTCACCTGAACCCAGACAGAGTGTGTCTGCTCATGACTAGGTCTCACCATCCACAATTGGGGCCAGATTTCTAAAAGAATCCAGCACATTGAGTGCTGAGCCCCTCTGGAAATAGGGCCTTTATTCAAGTGCCCCAGCGGGAACACAGCTCTTTCAAAATTTGGCCCCAATTGGGCATGCTAAACACTTGAAAATCTAGCTTATAATACCCCAACATGTACAAGATCCCTTTCAAAAGACTCTGAGTAACAGCATGTCTACCACAGCACTACATCAGCGCAGGTGCATCAATGCAGCTGCACCGCTGTAGCGCATCTGGTGAAGATGTGTTATGCCGACGGGAGAGTGCTCTCCCGTCAACACAGTTACTTCACCTTGGTGAGAAGCGAAAGCTATGTGAGCAGGAAAGCGTCTCTCACCAACATAGCACCAGTAAGGGCAGAGCAAAACTTGCGTCGTTCGGGGAGGGAGGCTTTTTCACACCCCTGAAAAATATAAATTAGATTAACTTAAGCCGTAGTGTAGACATGGGCCTGATCCAGCTCCTATTTCAGTCAATGGGAACCTCCTGACTGACTTCAATGGATAGGGCCATTAAGTGGCAAAACATACACAAACGAACGCAAAAGAAAGGATACAAAACAAGTAAAATGTTTTTTTCATCGCATCGCCTCTCTTCCCTCTTGTTTTATCTTGTCTTGCTGCATCCCATCTATGTGCATCACATAGACATTCTATCCATTGGTTTGCTATTTCAGGTTCCTGTAAATCATACAGAATAGAACTCATTGCACGGAGGAGTAAATTCAAAACTTCCAGTTTGCGCTCCGAGCTCAAACAGTCTTGCTATGAAACTGCTGTGAGCTGGAAAAGCATTCTGGGTACTGCCGAAGTTAAGCACCACTCTTAGTATTCCTATTTCCAGCATTACTATTTTGTGTTTACATTAACTAAACAAGTAAGCAGTTACAGATCATTGTTTCATCCTGTTAAGGATCATCAGACTAATACAGTAACTTAGCCTTGGGGTTTGAAATGTCAAAACTAATGTACAGTTTTATTGCTATTTTGTTTGTTTTTTAAAATCAACTTGCAACCTTCAAATTTACAAGCACCATGAAGCACAGGGATTACATTGCCAATATGAACTTGTGAACAAATACATGCAATTTTTAATTCAGGTCAAAAATCCTCTAACGATTTCCTCAATGCCCCTTTCTTTTATGCAGTGTTGCTATGGCTGTCTTGCTCCCAGGATATTAGAGAGAGAAGGTGGGTGAAGTAATATCTTTTATTGGACCAACTTCTACTGGTAAGAGAAACAAGCTTTCAAACTTACATAGAGCTCCTCTTCAGGTCTGGGAAACATACTCAGGGCAAGGCTGCACTACAAAATTAAGTCCACCTAAGTTATATTGCCGTACAACCGCTGCAATAATTAAATCACTTTTGCATGTCTACACTACGCTTCTTGTGTCAGCGGTGCATATCCTCACAAGCAGTGCGTGCATCGATGCGGAGAGCGGTGCTCTGTGGGTAGATATCCCATCATGCAACCCGCCACCATCTGGCGCAGGGTGTTTTTGGAAGCGTTTGCAAAGCATCATGGAGGCAAACGAGTTGCACAGAGGTGACTGGGAACATGATTTCCATGTCCCATGATTCAGTTTTTTCCATCCCATAATATCTGCAGCCCATAATGTTTTGTGCCTTTTTTCAAAAGCCCAGTGAACACACATGTGCACCATCTCTGTGAGAAGCATGGATCCTGCACTGCTCTTCAGTATTGTGCTGACCATTACAAACACAACGCACCTGGTCCTTCAATACTGACAGAGCCACCAAAGGAGCATTCATGGAGCAGTAGCAGATGATGGAGTGCCTGTTGTGGACCGGAGAAACAAGCACAGACTGGTGAGATTGCATCATTATGCAGGTTTGGGATGTACAAGGCCACATTCATGGAACTTCTTGCCCCAGCCCTCCAGCACAGTAACACCAAAATGAGGACTGCACTCATGGTGGAGAAGTGAGTGGTGATTGCTGTGCCAAAGCTGCCATGCCAAATTGATTCTCAACTAATCGGTAGCAATTTGGAGTTGGGAAAGCCACTGTGGGGGTTGCTGCGATACAAGCATCCTGCTACAAAGGACTGGGACCATATTTTAGCACCAGACCACCTTGCCAAAGAGTACATCAACAGAAAGGGCTATTTTTTCTATGGTACCGCAAGTGCTGGTGGATCACTAGGGATATTTTACCAACAATAAGGCGGGATGGTCAGGAAAGGTGTATGATGCATGCATCTCTAAAAACACAGGCCTGTTCAGAAAGATGCAAGCAGGGACTTCCTTTCCAGACTGGTGGATTACCATTGGGGATATGGAAATACTAACAGTGATCCTTGGAGACCCAGCCTACCTCTTACTCCCATGGCTTATAAAGCCGTACATCAGCCACCTTGACAGCAGCCTTGAGTGCTTTGACTACAGTAGAGGTGAGCAACCTGTGGCCCGCATACGGCCTTCAGGGTAATCCGCTGGCAGGCTGCCAAACAGTTTGTTTACATTTGCACAGCAATCCACAGCTCCCAGTGGCCATGGTTTGCCGTTCCCAGCCAATGGGACAAGCTGGCCGCACTGCTTCCCGCAGCTCCCATTGGCCGGGAACAGTGAACCGCAGCTACTGGGAGCTGCAGGCGGCTGTGCCTGCGGACGCTCAATGTAAACGAACTGTCTTGCGGCCCACCTGCAGATTACTCTGATGGGCCGCATGCAGTCCATGGGCCAGAGGTTTCCCACCACTGAACTACAGGCTCAGTCGGTGAAGAATGACTGGTGAATGTGCCTTTGGCCACTGGAAGGGCGCTGGCACTGTCCACTCACACAATTAGACTTTAGTTTAAAAATATCCCCCCACGGTTACAGCTGCCTTCTTTGTGCTTCATAATATCTGTGAAGCAAAGAGGGAAAAGTTTCCGCCGGGTGGAGCATGGAGGTGGAATGCCTGGCTGCTGATTTTGAGAAGCCAGATACCAGGGTTATAAGAAGAGCTCAATGGGGAGCTATACTGCTCACGGAGGTTTTGAAAGACCATTTCAATAGTTAGCCACAGTAATGTGTGTTATTGTAGTGTGCTCTGCTTGGCATTGTTTTTAGTACCCCGCTATGAACCTTGTAATGAATTCTGCATGTGTGGTAATATAGCATTGCAAATGCACCTATTGTTATTATCGTTGAATGATGTCAGCCCCAGCCATCTTATGTTGTGAACTAATAAAAATGAACTAATATTCAATAAATAGACTTTTATTCCAAACACATGCAAACAAAAATAATTAAAACTGTAAATGAAACTGAAATAAATACAGGGAAAATAACTTCTGAAGGGGAAAGAACAGTCATTCTTATTTCAAACACACAGAACACAAAGCGTGTCTCTCACAGGTGAGTGTATGTGCAGCTGTGATTGTCTGTACTCTCCCTTGGGTTGGAGCGGCATGGGTACTGCAGTGGCCCCAGAGTATATGTGGAATGTTGAGGGTGGGGTGTAGGAAGGTCCCAGAATGTGGTTATTGATAGGCATCAGTGGGAGGCAAGCACAGGTGACTTGAACCTGAAGGTCTATAAGAGTCTCTAGCGTGTCCTTCTGGTGCTTGAGAAGCGCTATCATGTCCTGCTTTGTGTTCTGTCCTTTTGCTGTATGTTTCTCCTCTCCACACTCTCCCTTTCCATTCTGTTCACAAGGGTACTCCTCCAAGCCCTCTGCTTGGTATCCACAGGATTTCTTGGAACACGTCACCCTGAGTCCTCTTTCTTCTCCTCCTTATCTGGCTGAGCTGCTTCCTGATGGTGGATGGAGGGAGACTCAAGGCCACATTTCCCGCTGCAGAAATACTATTGTGAGTATTTTCACTGCCCTTGATCCACACAAGCTATAAGTACTACCTTCTCACTTCAGCTTGGGATTCACAGAGCATGGTGGCAGTCCCAGCTGTGGTAGGTATGGCCCAATGGGGTAGAGGGTGATTTGGGACACATGGCCATCAGTATATGCAGATAGGGCAACTGAACTGAATATTGACACCATTTTCCACAGATGGTGGTGATTTTAGCTTACATCTCACTTCTGAGAATAACAGAGGCTGAAAGGGAACACCTCTGGCACGCATCTGGCTGCAGACTGGGTCGTATGCTGCTAGCCTGTGTGCCTGCTGAAGTTATTGCTGATTGGTGTAGGAAAGTGTCCTACCATGGTGGAAGAAATAAGGTAGCCCTCCCCAGACATGTTCAGCAGATGATTGCAGCAGACTACCCCCAGGAAAGTTTCTTTGAGATCTCTGTGGAGAATTCAAGGGACATCCTCATGCACATAAACAAACTGTTCCTCGGGGCCCCCTCTGCTTAGCTGTACCAAGGAATAAGAAGCAGATAACAATTCTTCCTCAATTAGTTATTTCACTACCCCTTCTAGCCTGATTAAAAAGTAGTAAATGAACAGATGTCTCCCTGCAATATCAAAACAAACTGCATACTTACCAGAGGTTCCTTCACCTACATCAGGCTCGCCAGTGCTGGACAGTAGGGATTGGTTCATCTGCTCCGGCATCAGAAAGAGGTCCCATCTCGCCACACCACTGGATCCCCCAGTTCCCTGTCCCCCATACTCCTCCTCCTTGTCCATCACCTCCTCCTCACTGTGCACTGTGGAGGCCTGTGACTTCAGTTCCCCCGAAGTATCCACAGGCTCTTGGTGGTGGTGGTGGGGGGGTCTCCCCGCAGAATGGCGTGCTGTTCCTTGAACCAGCGGCGTGGTTTTGGCTCCGCTCTCCCTTGCCTTCTGGTACACCTGCCGCAGCACCTTGATTTTCACACAGCACAGCTGCGTGTCCCTGTTGTAGCCCTTCTCCCACATGCCCCAAGAAATGTGCTCATAGATATTGATGTTTCTACAGCAGGATCGGAGATGTGCCTGGACAGCCTCCTCTCTCCACAGACCCGGGAGATCCACCACCTCTTGTATTCTCCAGGCAGGAGCGCATTTGCTGTATGGAGTTGGCATGGTCAGCTGGGCAATTGCTATGTGAGCTCTCCACACCAAGCAAACAGGAAATGGAGTGGAGTGGAGTTCAAAATGGTGACCAGAGCAGTCACAATTGAGCATTGTGGGACACCTCCTGGAAGCCACTATAGTCAACGTAAGTAACGCAGTGTCTACACTGATACTGTGTCGACCTAACTACATCAACCTAAGTGCTATGCCTCTCACAGAGGTGGAATTATTAAGTCGGCATAGCAAGCGAGTTACAACAGCGGGAGCAACATTTTAGTATAGACACATATAGAGTTAGATCAGCATAAGCTGCCTTGCATCGACTTAACTTTGTAATGTAGACCAGGCCTCAGTGTCAAAGATAAATACAAAGTGGAATAAATTTTTAGCAAAAGCAGTTAACACACATTTCAAGGGACCATTCAAGATGAAGTGTCCTTTTAACATCTCTCCAGTAATGGGGGCGGGGGGGGCACGTTAAGTAGCTTATAGATTGTTGTAAAAAGCCTTAAATCTAGTGTCTCTATTCAGTCCATGATTTTTAAGTGTCTAGCAAAGTTATCAATTTAAACTCCCAGGGTCATCTTTTGAAGGTGTTGGGCAGGTTTCCTGTGGGACTAAGCAGTGAGATATACAATGATCCATTTGTGAAGAGAGTTCACACATAGGCAATATGGTGTTTTTGTCTTTTATCATCATGTTTCTGTATGAGTTCATTCGAGAGTCTCAGTCACCCACCTAGTTGTTACTGGGGCATTTCATTTACCAGATGAAGTACTCTAAATGCACTGAATGCCCCAGTTACAACTAAGTGAGTGAAATGAGATAATCACTATGCTCTCGAATGAACTCGTACTGAAAAATTATTGCAAATCAATGGACAGATAACCTAAACACTAGCCTGATGTCTGACCTAGAGCCCAGTAACAAATAAAGATCACACGAAAGCATGGTATGAAAACAAACAAACAAAAAAAGAATCAGAATGTCAATGTGGTTCAAATGCACAGACCACAGTATCAGTTTGGGTGATACTGCACCGATAGATATTAATGGGACTTCATGCAGCATGAGAGAGCAGTGACTAGCAGTGATCAGTGATCACTGCACTCTCAAAACAAGTCATGCATTACAGGATTAGAAATTTCCTGCCCAGCTAAATGGTGCATTGTGCCTCAGGCTTATGGCTGACTGGCCTCTGAATGGCCTGCTTCAATCCATCTCTTTATTTTAACACTAGCCTTTGTTTGTCTGTCTGTTTGTTTGGTAAAGAAATAATCTGTACGGAGCCAAATAAAGAAGCACAGACACAATTACCGACCTTTATTATTTTTATAGCCCAAGAGATAATCTATTTTGAAAGATGTTAACCAACGTGAAAGACACCAAGATCAATACACTCTGATCTCCTTTCAAATATTAATTGAAGATAGGCTGAGACAAGGTGGGTGAGGTAATATCTTTTATTGAAACAACTTCTGCTGGTGAGAGAGACAAGCTTTTGAGCTACACAGAAAGCTTCTCTCTCTCTCTTTCACCAGTAGAAGTTGTTCCAAAAAAATACATTACCTCACCCACCTTCTCTAATATCCTGGGACCAACATAGCTACAACAACAAAGCAGACATTGAAGACAGGCTGTAATCCAACTACAAGCATGCATGTGGGTATCCCCCCGCTCCCCCAAAAAGGTATCAGAACTTATCACAACAGCCAATCACTGTTTCTACTGCTTTTATTTCTTTAGCCATACTACTTTGTGACTGTAACTCCATTTAGCTCTCACAGGCTAAGCTGGATAAGACTAGGTCAATATTGGGATGGCAGACCTCCTAAGAACATGAAGCAATACCTGCTCTAGGAAATGGTGATAGTGGTGTGACATTTTGGGGATCACTCAGACCAATAAGGAGTTTTGTCACCACCTGCCCTGCAGCCTTGGACACCTTAATGCCATGCTGCTATAGCTCAGATCCTTAATACCAGTAGCTAGCCCATAAGCATAAAGGTCTCACCCTGGCTTCCGCCAGCCTAGTTGCTCCTTGCATGGTGACCACAACAATCGTTGCAGTCCCAAGTCTTCCCAAATCCATCTACCCTGAGTTCTTAACCACCAGACACTCAGACTTTCCTGCTCTGGTCCATCACCACTGAAGGAGTGAAGCCTGCCCCCAATTATCAGTTCACTTTCAGACCCACACTGCACACAGTTTGCACACCAGAGACTTGCTTGGGGTAAGGAAGAAAGGAAAACACACACATACAAGTACAAGGAAAAGCCACAAAGTCACACCGTCCGACTTTACACTTCTACACTCGCTAAATTCTCTTTTCTAATATAAGTTGCCTACTGCCTCTAAACAGTTTCCCAACCTAGCCCCAAACATAGAGAGGACCCAGCCTCTCCTGGACAGCTTCCCACTGAGAGGCTGTCCCTGCCTCTCAGTTTCTGGCTGTCCTTCACTTCAAACCCCTTCTAAGGCTATGTCTACACTATGCAGCTTTTAGCAACAGACCACTACAGCTGTGTCGCTAAAAGGCGCATAGCCGCAGTTTGTCAGCTCTCCTGCCGACAAAGAGCTGTTCACATCGACACTTGTTGTTGGCAAAACTTTTGTCTTTCAGCATGTGCATGTGTGTCTGTGTGTGTTTAACACCTCTGAAAGACAAAAGTTTTGTAGTTCAGTTGCCAGTGTAGACATAGCCTAAGGATGTGAAGGTTTTTTTCCCCTTTCTCTCAAACTATCGGGATTCATGGTGAGGAAATTCCCCCTCTCCTAGTTTTATAAGACAAGGGTTTTCTCTTCAGTTTCAAGTTGTTTCAGTATTTCCCCGTTAACTCTAATGGTTGACCATTGTCTTTTCCTGGCTGGACAACGGATGGGTATTTGAAGTTAGTTTTATGTAAACAACTGACATGGAAGCAGCCCCTCCCTGCTATGAGGTGTACTTGGAATTGTAATACCGGTCACGCGCACAGTATTCTGTATACATAAATGCACAGATACGTAATCACAGTCTGCATACATAGCTAATAAAGACCATCAAGTTCAGAGCATTACAAGTTTTCATAAAATCCCTTGGTATACAACCAGTTAATACAAATGCTTATTCTTCGGGGTTCAAACCCCCTGTTCTGCCCTTGGGGTGTGTGGACCCTTACTGTTACAGGTGGCTCAGTAGGTGACCCTCTACCTTCTGTAGTAGAAAGAGAGAGCTTGAATATGGGCCTGGTTCAAGGCTTGAGGCCTGAACCAAAGTCAGCAAAAGTTATGCTATGAACAGGAGTCAGGCCCTGTCCAAAGCAGATGCTTGCCTGCAAGTCAGTGTCTGGTACATGAACTCTGCACCAGTATTGCTAGCATTGCTTAAACACGTTCCAGACGGCCAGCACAAGAACACCCCAACCTAGCGCATGATGAAATGTTTTGACAGAAGTGAAGAATAGCGATATCTTGTCTGAAATATCAGGAGAAAAGTACAAGGGAAGGTAACAAACATGTCATGAAACACGTACGGTGATACGTAAGTTGTTCATCTCAGATTGTCTCTGTCTATAAACGTTGGGAGACCCTGCTTTATCCCTTCGTCCAGCCTATGGGGCAGTGGAAAATCCTACCACTGATGGAGCTGCCTCCATAGTCACAGGCATACATGTATTCAGTGTACTTGGAGCAAGTACAGGTTACTCATACCGTGCTTCATCGACAATAAACTGACCGAAAGCCTTCGCTACCAATGGATCTGTGGTTATTGGGCAGTTCAGTCGGAGTCTGATGTATGGGCTATCTGGCCAGAGCCAGTGCAGCATGCAGAGGGAACACACGCACATAGCCCAACATCTGACAATAAATATACCACGGGAAAAAATAACCCAGACATAATGACCAACATTCCCTCTCAGTAAAACAGTTTGGGAAGCTGACTTAATCTGAACATAAGAACAGCCATCCTGGGTCAGACCATCTAGCTCAATATCCTGTCTTCTGACAGGTACCCTATACTACAAAATGGAGTCAGAGGCAAAACATATGGCATAATTGAGTTAGCATACCAGTCCAATAATTTTAGGATAACAACAGAGAACAGGCAAACAAATATTTTCAAACCAAAAGGTGGATTAAACAGGGAGGGATCCTCAGCAGCAGTATAACTCAGTACACACTGACCTAACTGCAGTACTAATTCATTTCCCATTCATGGTTCTACCACTAAGTGTAGAGAAAAGCAACATCATGATCTTGCAAAACTACCCTGAAAACAAAGTCAGCCTTTACTTCACAGGCATAGAACTAGACCACATCATAAACCACACAATAAATGTCTAACAAGAAGCGCATCAGGATGTTCCAGGAGGGCTATAACAGCACTAAAGAAAAAGCACTACCAGCTTTCTGTGCCTGAGATATCTAAAAACCTCCAATCAGAACGCTGCTCAAATGATTTGATGGTATAATCCAACCCATCCTATTACACAAGAGTGAAACTGACAGCCCAAAATGTAACTGCACACTACAATATAACAAATGAGACAAAGCACCAAGAAAAATCTTACACCTGCAGTTTTGCAATCAAACATTACATTCAGAAATTCTTCAATCTATGGCACTAGGGCAGAACTAAGACAATTATTCTTGCTTATCACCAAACAGAAAAGATAACAGAATGTCTAGTGTAACATCAAAGCACTACATTCTACCACCACCAACACAAGGTGTTAGGGGGCTAAAACAAGAACAAGACAACAATACGCAGCACTCAAATGTATCAGTAACTCCTCAGGATTTAAGTATACTAACTTCTAAACCAGTTGAGCAAATAATCCTGCTGAAAATCAAGTAATACTCAGTGCTACACAGATACCTAGGTTCTAGAAGGAACAAATAACCCATTGAAATCAATGAAAAAGACTCCCATTGACTTAAATGGGCTTTGCATCAGGCCCTATGGGTAAATAAAAGACTTTTCCATCCAAAAGCAAGAAAGAAAAACTGTGTAACTATAGTAGAAAGAAAAGAGAGGACAGAGATTATATCGAAACCCTCAAATATCCTGTCACCAAGTCAGATATGGAAAATAGCATCAAATGAATAACAAGGGATAAAACCTCAGTTATTTATTTCTCTGCTAATATGGAAGCTCAGTTCTGGCTGGATACTTGATGTATTGAGCCAGGGCCAGTCAGAGGCTCAATGTGATTGTCATTTACAACTTGGCACCCTTTGTACATTTTGTGCCAATAATGGCTTTTGATGCATTTTGAGGTTTAAGACAGTACCTGAGATATATTTTTCTATGCATAGTGGCTCTGCTTGTACCATACTTATGACCATAAAGTTCACAGGGATATCTCCAGGAAGAAAGACACTAGGTTACCCAAATCCATTGTATTTGGCAACCAACAGAGGTAGCCTCTAACACTACAACAATTAGTTAAGATTAATTTGCAACCAGCAAGACTTTCTGGAGAGTGGCAGTGGCTAGCCGGAAGCCCAGCTGTGAAAACAGCACCAGCAGGGCAGAAGTAAGGGTGGCAATAACCCCCCAATAGTCTTGAGACCCCTCCTCCCCACAATACCATTTTGGGTCAGGACCCCCATAGTTACAAGAGTGTGAAATTTCATATTTAAATATCTGAAACCGGGAAATTTATGATTTTTAAAATCCTATGACCATGAAATTGACCAAAATAGACGGTGAATTTGGTAGGGCCCTATATCTGATGCATATCCCACCAGATCCTGGATTGTGTTGCTGCCCTCAATCAAAACTGTCCATCATAGTTAAACTAAGCCATGCTCCCAAACATATTTTATATTCACTTGCTTATATCCATACATTTGAACAATGCTGGTCTTCTGTCCGGGTAAGCTTCTGCAATAATGCCTGCATAGATAAGGTGGCTTCCCAATTTTCCCATGTTCTAGCCACCCTTAGCCACCAGGGCATTTTATTGCCCTGCTTCTCTGCCCTGGCTGACTCTCTCTCAGCCCCTCCTGTGCAACAGTGATAATATGTCCACATATTCACCTCTCAGCATTTGTGTTTAGTAGTACTGAAAAGGTGAACTCCCATTGGGTCAGCCACCCCAGCATAACCATATTTGTGACTGACCACTGGGGTGCCCTCTGGCTATGTCTACACTGCAATTAAAATGCCCTGATTGGCCTGTGCCAGCTGACGCAGGCTGCAGGGCTGGTTAACTGTGGAGTAGATGTTCAGGCTTGAGCTGCAGCCTGAGCTCTGGGACCCTCCCATCTCGTGGGGTTCTAAAGCCCAGGCTCCATCCTGACCCCAAACATCTACACTGTAATTAAACAGCCCCTTAGTCTGAACCCCTGAGCCTGAGTCAGCTGGCACAGGTCAGCCGGGGGTTTTAACTGCAGTGTTAACATACCCTCAGTGTCCTGTGGCTCCACAGTAGCCCCGGATCAGCAATTCTATCCCATGAATTCACATTCCCTATCAGCCAGTCAGTTGTAGGGTACTTGTAAATCACACCCCCATTAAGGGCTCCCACTCCCTGGTGAGGGATCTGTACTACCTGACTATTGTCTGTCTCCCAAACTTGAGTCCATGCTGGGTTTCCATTAGCAGCACACCAGCCCCTCAATCCCTGGAAACTCCCAGCTGCTGCTCCAACTGAAGGTTAGCTTGCAAGGGCTGTGCAATGCCATTAGCTTCTGTAGAAAGTGTGAGTACCCCAACACAGCTCCTAGGATACCCCCTCCCTGCCCCCACATAGTCTTTTTGCTAGTTTCACTACCCCACAAGGTTCTGCGTCTCCTGCCCTCCAGGAGGGGAGGAGTAAGTGATGGCTCTCCCCTCCCACACTTAGGTCCCCCGAGAGGAAAAATGGGCAAGTTCCCTGAACCCCAGTGAAGTCACTGCAACAGACACCCATTGCAGCAATGGACGGAAGGGACTCACTTTCACACCCTGCCCCTGCAAGTTCCATCTGGTGCTCGTCACACTCATCCCTGCCAGCCACGCACACCCTCCTGTCCTTCAATCCGTTTGTTCAGACGTCCTGGCTCTGGGCAACCCACACACCTTGTAAGCCTGAATTTGTTTGCTGAATTTGCATAGTTTCTGCTGAAATTGTTTTTGCAGCAACTGCCCAGAAGACTTGAATCAATTCTCTATTGGCTCCCCCACCCCCAAACACAGCTTTGTTCACCACTCAAAGTGTCTGCTCCCCCAGATCCACACTGCTTCCCGGTAGAGGGGAATCCATTTGGTAGACAGACAAACCACCCTGGGATCTGCCCTCCTGGGTCCACTGGCTAGGATCCCCACCCCAGTCTCCCATGGTGCCTTGAGCCACACTCCATCCCCACTGAGCTGGGTTTGGAACTCCCTCCTGTCTGCCATAATACACCTACTATGGCCAGCTGGAATGAGGGGAGAGAGGGACAATCCCAGTTCTCAGTAGTCTGCTCCAGCCCTGCAATGAGGAGTTTGAAAAGCCTTCCTCTTCCCTTTCTGCTACAAAATGCCCATTTCTGCCACTCAGGGCTGGAAGGGGGTGGAGGCTCCTTCCCCCAACTACGAAACTCCCCCCCCCCCGTCCATTGCCAACCATCTGCTTCAATCATTGCATTGCAGGGAGCTCTTCCCCCCATACCTTACGCGTTCTCACTGGTCTGCTGCTAGGTGGCACCACAAGAGAACAAAGTTTGCTAGGCTGCTGTTCCTGCTGCTCTGCCCAGTGCAGGTAAAAATGGACTTTTCCTGTACCAGAGTGATCCTAAATAGTCTCCCCTCTCTTCCAGTCACCTGGGGAGAGGGGATGGGTTAGTGTTCCTGTGTTGACCTGCTCTGAAGCTGCCCTAGCAAGTCATTCTCTGGCTATGTAGCCCTTAAAGGGGCCACAGACCTTTTCCCACAAGCCAAACAGCCCCTCCCCCCCCCCCATTTGTTTTTTCCTTGGTGTTTACCCATTTATAGGAAAATGCCCTCAAAAAGAGACAGAGATAATCTATATTTTTTAAAGTTAACTATTTGTGGTAACAGGTGCACAAAATGCAAACTTTCAAGGGTACTTTAAGGGCTGTGATGTTATGCAATTTCCTGCAAGCTTTGAGGTGAGAGGAAAATTGAAGGAAGTAATACCTGCAGGTATTAACCAAAATATTTCCATTGAGAATACCAAGATGCAGGTAAGCCAATTTCAGTACACATTGGGTGAAAGTCAGATCCCATTGAAGTCACTGGCAAAACTCCAATGGGGCCAGGGTTTCATCTAGAATCTTCATTAGGAATAGTTAAGACATCAAAGTTTTGTTGCTTCAGAGTGACTTCAGTAAAGATGAGTTTCAGTATCTGTAGCTATTACTTATTTACAATGCCCACTGATCACTATCTGACACTCTTTACATCCAGCTACTGGGGGAGAGGGGGAAATGAATGTGAGGTATAGGGCATCCTAAAGTATTAGCAAAATATTGACTGACTGGGATATATATTTATGAGACCATATAAAAGGTCGTTTCTTACACTGTGAGACCCCAATCCTGCTATGCTATATGGGTGGATACCTGCAGAGTTACATTGTCTTCCCTGGGGTATTAGGAATGCACAGAGGATCTGCCCACACATATCTTATTGCAGGATCAGGACCTAAAAAAATAAAACAATTAAGGATGGGGAGGAAATGTCCGAAATTCCAGTAATTAATTACATTTTCTTCATTTACTGTCCATTCAAAAGATAGTGTTTTTAATTTTCCGTATTACTTTGTTATACTTTTTTTATAAATGTTGGTATTTCCTGAAACTGTGATGATGATGATTAAAAACCAAACCACGAGCAATTTTTGTAAGCATTCTCTTTAGAGGAATTTCACAAATCTCATAATGACTAATATTGAGTCACTGCCTCCAATGTTAGACAACATGTTTGAAGCTGAATTCCAGCTAACTTGTAATTTGTTAACCCTTGGAAAAATGCCAGCTTGTAATTGGTTCAAAAAATATACAAGAGAAGTAGTTTTCATTCAAAAGGAATTAGATGAGAATGTGAAGTAATGTCCTAAATCTCTTTTCAAATATTGTATTTTTTTCTTAAGAAAAACAATAAAACTACAGTCAGTCATCAGCACTGCTAATGTATTTTCCATAGTTTGGGAGGAAGGATGGTCCACATTGGGCACTAGCTTAGGACTTTGGAAATCTGGGCTCAATACTCATTGGTTCTAAAGCTGGCTACGAAAAATCTGTCAGTAAAATAGATGTACTCTTGTGTATGTGCCTGAAATTAATATTTACAAGACACTGTCCATGTGGTTGTAAAAGTGATCAATATACGAATACAATGATTCAGACACTGGCTCACTGTAAGTCCTAGTATAGTCTGCTTCTGTCAGTTTCTATTTGGTCAATTAGTTCTACACTGAAACAGTCCAAAGGCTAGAACCATTTAAAAAGTCTTTCACTTGTGTGTCTAATATTCAGGGCTTAGCTTTTGGCTCACACAGCACCTCATGGGGCACACTGTACTGTACCTGTGTTTTCACCATCCTGGCACATTTGCCTGTTTCTGCAGCATTCTGAAGAAAGTGCAGTGTCTGACACTGAATCAGAGACCTAAGGGATCAAACTACATGCATCATCCATAAATAGCTTGAAAAGGGCACGAAAAGTTCCAGACAAATAAAATAAAAGTAGTACTAATAGAAAAAAAATAGAACAGGTGGAAGAAGGAAGACAGTAGAATCGTTCGAAAGTGGTTGCTACTTTAAAGAGAAGTAGAAGAGAGAGTGAGAAGACGGGAGAAGGAAATGTTCTTCTCTCTTCATTAAATGGAGCACTGAAAACATTAACTAAACTTTGCAGAGTATGGCAGGGAGGAGGACCTTTAATTTAAAACAGTGACAGAAGCAGGCTACAATGGAACTTCCAGTGAGCCTGTGTCTGAATCAGTGTATTCATATGTTGGTCACTTTTACAACCATGTGGACAGTGTCTTCTATATATTAATTTCTGGCACATACCCAAGAGCACATCTATTTTACTGGCAGATTTTTAGTAACTAGCTTTAGACTCTACTGTCATACTGTAGACAGATCCTTCTGTAGCGGAAGTGCTGAGTTTCTTTGGTCAGAACTTTAAAAACTAGACAAAGTGTATTGTACCTGTTCTGTATCTTATTGGTCATTTGATTACGGTCATTTAAATCAAACTGTACTGAAAGACTATAGTGTGAATGTCATAAACACCGGATAATAAGATAGTAGTGGAAAGTCATTACCATCTGATGCTTCTAATGTGACCTAGCATGTATGTGTCAGTCTCGCTCTCTGGTCTTAGTCTAGTTCAAAGTGGACAAATATTTACTTCACAAAAACAACCATACCAGCTGCCAGACTAGTCAGTAGGTTCAGTGGAATTGCAGTGGAAAATGACCCATGCTCTCACTGCAAGGGGTAGTTTCATCAGAATAAGTATGAAGTATTGTCGTAGAGCAGCACCACTGCCAATATTGCACAATGTCCATATGGATAAATAAGGGGCTTTAGTCTCCTCTACCGTAGACCAGTACCACCCTTCAGAAGCTCATGAAGTCACTAAAAATAATATACTCCCATAATTCCACCATCACTTTTGACTCATGAAAGATCTGGTGAATTCCCCAGGAGCTTTTAAACTACTTTCACATTCTGGCACCAGAGTACTCCCACACCCCAATTGCAGCTCAAGTGTAGATGTGGAACCATGTAGGAACAGTGTCACTTTCTAAAACCAAATGAAGATCAAAATGCATGTGTGTCTTGGTTATCTTTCCTCTCCATAGATACCCTCTCCTGCCTACTTCTCCCCACACCAAAAAAAAAAAAAAAAGATTATTTATAAACACGGTTATTTCATCTTTAACATCTATGATCAGGGCTTCAAATTTAAAATCAAGAAAACCTGAAAATACCTACCTGTTTCCCCTTCTAGACCTTTCAGGCATTTCCCTGCTTTCCTCTGAAAATTAGAGCAATGCCACAGACTTCTTATCAGTTGGCACAACTATTTGGAAATTTCACACGATTGCTGTGTGAAATGAACTAGGAAATAGATAGAGATGGTGATGGAGTCTTGGCAAAAACACCTGAAATGTTAATCACTACTATAGCCTAACACTAAACTGGAAAACAAGACCTGTTGATTTTAGTTGTTTTCAATGCCCCAAAGATTATTTATCTGAAATGTTAAACTCATATCTTTTCCTCACATCTGATGTTATATTTTGCCCACTTTCTGCCTCAGAACATAATGCTCAGCTTCCTTGGCAGAGATGGCTGAAGGAATTGTACATGCTTTAGAGGATAATCTGGGCTTCACAAGTAGGAATTTAGGTTTCGATGGACAGCTGCATTATGGAGAAAAGGCAAAGTTTCACAAAGAAGCCATTTATCATGGTGAACCTGTCAAGCACATGCGAGTAGGAAAAGTACAGCCTGCAAATGAGAAAAATGGACAACATATTCTGTGGAGCCAGGAATGTGCTGCTGTTCTGATATTCCATCTCTGCCTTGCTACAGCAGCTCAGTAGCACCCCTGCTGGTCCCATGCTTCTTCTCAGATGGTCAGAGTGGCAATAAGAGGTGTAGGAAAAATTGAATAATTCCAATAATATTTTTTTTTAAATTTGGGCCAAATCTTCATCTGGAGTTAACTGGTGTAGATCCATTCAAGGCAGAGGAAAAGGCCAGTTAGTGAAGAGTGCTAAGGAACAGGATTGCCGAGTTGGAAAATGAAGAGGTGCAGCAGGGAGTAACAGAAGGTAGCAGAGCAAAGAAGAAGAAGAAAGCAGCTAGTCCTACAAGAAGAGAAGAAAAGTCAATGGAGATGGCCAGAGTTCAGAGTCCCCGGATCAGGGCCGGCTCTACAGTTTTTGCTGCCCCAAGCACTGAAAAAAACTGCCATCGCGGACGGCAAAAGGAAGAAGTGGCTGCTGATTTGCCGCGGCAGTGGGCAGAACAGAAACGCTGCTGCCAAATTGCTGCTGCAGCCGGAGGAACTGCCGCCCCAAACGCCTGCTTGGAACGCTGGTGCCTGGAGCCGGCCCTGCCCCGGAGGACAGAAGACTGCAAATGAGAACAAAAGACAAGAGGACTTGAAATCAGAAAGAACAGAAGGAGGAACCCTGGAGAATTGCACAAACACCAGGAAGAGGCAGGTCTACATGACTGGGGACTCCCTGTTAAAAAGAGGAGACAGATCTGTCACCAGAGCTGATCCGGAGAACAGAAGGGTGAGCTGTCTGCTGGGAGCTAACCTATGGGATATGGACCTAAGGCTGAAGACGATCCTAATGGGGGCAAGAAAGAATCCACTGGTTGTTCTGCATGTAGGAAAAAATGATCCAGCTAGAATCTAGCTGGAACACATTGGGGAAACTATGTCCAGCTGGGGAAGATGCTTAAAGAAATGGAGGCTCAGGTCATCTTCAGTGGGATTCTGCTGTCCCTAGAGGAGGAGAGTGAAGGCGAAAAAAGATTATGATGATTGATGGGTGGCTCAGGCAATGGTGCTATCAGCTGGGCTTTGGGATGTTCAACCACTGGGAGGCATTCATTGGCAGAGGGCTGTTCTCATGGGATTGACTCCACCTGAGTAGGGAGGGAAATAGACTTCTAGGATGGAGGTTCAAACAACTGATTAAAAGTTTTAAACTAAGAATTTGAGGGAGAGAATTGGGAGATGGTCATGTAATCTCCATGTCTGATTCTACTATTTATTGGGCGGAAAATTAAGTAAGAGAGGATACAGCAATGGAGAAAAGGAAAAATGGATGGTAGAAGAATGGACATCAAGAGGAAAGATGGTGCCAGTACCAGTGACACTAACAGTCAGGTAGGTGATACTTAAAGTAGAATGACTATACCTAACTGAGCAAGAAATCTGGGCAAAGCAGAAACAACCAAGATGTCTGTACACCAATGCAAAGAACATGGGTAACAAAATGGAGGAACTAGGATTACTAGTGTAGAAACTGAAAGTAGATATTATAGGGATAACAGAAATAGGGTGGAATAGTAGTCATGCCTGGAACACAGGTATTGAAAGGTATGTGCTGTTCAGGAAAGACAAAAATAAAGCTAAAGGTGATGGAGTAGCACTGTATATTAAGAAATTAGAAGTGATGGAATGGATAAAACAGAATCTGTTTGGTCAAAATCACTTTGGAGAAGAAAGGTAACATAGGCTCCACTGGGATAATGCTTGGGGTTTGTTACAGATCCCCAATATCTGATTTGGATAAGGATAGAGACCTCTACGATTTCTAATTAAATAAATACTGCTAGTAATTGTGTGATTATGGGAGACTTATTTCCCAAATATAAATTGAGGGAACGAGTGCTGCTAATAATATTAGGGCCCAGATATTCCTGGACATGATAGCTGACAGATTTTTTCACCAAATAGTCACCAAACCAAGAGGGAGGTGATGCCATTTTAGATTTAGTATTGGTAAGTAGCAAAGAACTCACAGAAGAACTGGTTGTGGAGTACAACCTTGATTTGAGTGATCATGAGCTACATCAGTTTAAACAGAATGGAAGGATAAACAAAAGTAAGTCTGCAACTAGGTCCCTTGATTTCAAAAGGGCAAACTTTTAAAAAAAACGGAAGGGAAGCAGAGAAGTGGACTGGACTGAAGAACACAAGGATCTGAATGTGGAGGAGGATTGGAATTACTTGAAGTCAAAGTTGCAGAAACTATCTGAAGCCTGCATTCCAAGGAATGTTTATAGACCAAACTGGACGAACAAGCACCTCTACCAGGTTATTAAAAGAAAGCAGAAAACCTACAAAGAATGGAAGAAGTGATGGATCAGCAAGAAAAGCTATTTCTTGGAAGTCAGAATGTGTAGTGGAAAAGTGAGAAATGCCAAAACCCAAGAAGAGTTGGACCTTTCAAAATAAATTAAAACCAAAAAGTTCTTTAGCCATATAAATAAAGAGAAAACAAGGAAAGAAGAAGTGGAACTGCTGAAATGGGATGGAGATTAAACATAATCTAAGCATGGTCCAACCCTTTGCCTCAGGTTTTAAAATAAATAATGAAGAGATTAGAGGTAGTGGCAGGGTGGCTAATGGGAATGAGGATATGGAAATAGAAATTACCACATGAAGTCAAATTCAAACAGTTTAATGGGACCACATCAGGAGCCAGAATAATCTCTATTGAAGAATATTAAAGGAACTGGTACATGAAATTGCAAGCCCAATAACAAGGATTTTCAATGAATCCGTAAACACAGCAGTTGTACCCTATGACTGGAGAATTTAAAAAGTGATCCACAGGGAAATATGGGCCTGTTATTTTAACCTCAATTAATGCAAGGTCTTGGAACAAATTTTGAAAGAGAAAGTAGTTAAGGACAGAGAGGTAAACAGTAATTGGGATAAAAGACACATGGTTCTACAAAAGGTAGATTGTACCAGACCAACCAGATCTCTCTCTTTGAGAAGACAACTAATTTTCTAGACAAAGGAAATGCAGTAGATCTAATCTACCTGGATTGTAGTAAGAGATTTGATACAGTTCCATATGAAAAATTATTGCTTAAATTGGAAAAGATGGGGATTAGTAGAAGAATTGAAAGGTGAATTAGGAACTGATTAAAGGGGAGATGACAGTGGGTCATACTTAAGGTTAAGATTTTGTCATGGTTATTTTTAGGAAGAGTCACAGGCAGTTGTGGGCAATAAACAAAAATTCACGGAAGCCGTGACCTGTTCTGACTTTTGCTATAAAATAACAGGGGAAGAGAAGGCTACGGTGCAGGAGGGAGAGGGAGGAATGACAGCTGGAGTCCCATGGGGAGGGGGATTGACAGTCCCAGTCCCACCACCACGGGGTGGGGGGGGCAGCCCTGTCTCCAGCCCCCACTGCAGACATTGGGGGGAAGGGTGGGCACACAGCCCCGGCTTCAGATCTGGCAGAAGTCGCAGGTGGGGACACACAGGAGTGGCTCCGGCTCTGGCTCCGGCTCTGGCTCCAGCCAAAACTGTGAAGTGCTGGGGTGGGGGTGGGGGTCATATAGCCTCGGCTCTGGCTTCAGCTAAAGCCATGGGGGCTGGGGGGTGGGGCACACAGCCCAGGCTCCAGACACAGCCATGGGGGCACGGGGAGAATGTAGATCTGGCATTGGCCAAAGCCATGGGGGCACACAGACCATGCTCCAGCCACAGATGCAGGAGCGGAGGTAGCCCCGGAGTACAGAGCCCAGCTCCAGCCCTGGCCACAGCTGTGGGGCACACAACCTAGGCACTGCTCTGGCCCCGGCTGAAGCTGCAGGTCAGGGATGCACAGCTCCAGCTCAAGCCATGGGTGATGGGGTTGCACAGCCCCAACACCAAAGCTGCAGGTCAGGGACGCACAGCTCCAGCTCTGCGCCCACTGCTGACAGCTGAAGTCAAAGTCAAAGTCACAGAATCCATGATTTCTGTGACCTCCATGACTAAATCATATCCTTGGTCATATTGAAAGATGAACTATCAGAAAGGAGGGAGGTTACTAGTGGAGTTCCTCGGGGATCAGTCTTGGGACCAATCTTATTTAACATTTTCATTAACGATTGTGGCACAAAAAGCCAGTGTGCACAAATAAACTTTGTGGATGACCCAAAGTTGGGAGGTATTGTCAATATGGAGGAGGATAGGAGTATCCTAGAAGAAGATTTAGACATAAAAACTGGAATAATAGGAAGAGGATGAAATTGAATCATGCAAAGTTCAAAGTTATGCGTTTAGGGACTAACAACAAGAATTTTTTGCTATAAGCTGGGGACATATTCGTTGGAAGTGACAGAGGAGGAGAAAGACCTGGGTATATTGGTCAATCCTGGGCACCAATGTGATGTCACTGTGCTAATGCAATCCTAGGACGCATTGGGTGAGGTAT
Source organism: Chelonia mydas (assembly GCF_015237465.2). Taxonomy (NCBI): domain Eukaryota; kingdom Metazoa; phylum Chordata; order Testudines; family Cheloniidae; genus Chelonia; species Chelonia mydas. The sequence goes on along the minus strand of NC_057853.1, from coordinate 16,561,105 downwards.
TTCCAGGAGAGATAGATAAGCGTTATTACCACTATACAAGACACTGGTGAGACCTCAACTGGAATACTGTGTGCAGTTCTGGTCTCCCATTTTAAAAAAAAAGATGAATTCAGACAGGAACAGGAGCAGAGAGTGGTTACTAGAATGATCAGAGGAATGAAAAACCTATCTTATGAGAGGAGATTTGAGCTTGGCTTGTTTAGCCTAAGCAAATAAAGGTGAGGGGAGATATGATTGCTCTCTATAAATACATAAACAGGATAAATACTAGGAAAGGAGAGGAGCTATTTAAGTTAAGCACCCATATTGGCACAAGAATAAATGGATTTCAACTGGCCATCAAAAAGTTTAGGCTTGATGTTAACCAAAGGTTTCTAACCATCAGAGGAGTGACATTCTGGAACAGCCTTCCAAGGGAGCAGTGGGGGCAAAAAAACCTAAGTGGTTACAAGACCGAGCTTGATAAAGTTTATATTGGGGATGGTATGATGAGTTGCCTACAATGGCATGTGGCCCATCTGAAACTATTAGTTGTCAAGAGATGGGGCACTAGATGGGGAGGGCTCTGAGTTACCTACAGTTAATTCTTCCCCAGGTGTCTGGCTTGTAGGTCTGGCCAACATGCTCAGGGTGTAACTGATCACCATATACGGGGTCAGGAAGGAATTTTCTCTCAGTTTGGATTGGCAGAGACCCTGGGATTTTTCACCTTCCTCTTCAGTATGGGGCAGGGGTCTCTTGCAGGTGTAAACTAGTATAAATTGTGGCTTCTCTGTAACTTGAATTCTTTAAATCATGATTTGAGGACATCAGTAACTCAGCTACAGGTTATGGGTTTATTACAGGAGTGGGTGGGTAAGGTTCTATGGCTTGCAATTGTAATACTGACAGACCCCAGTAGCTGGTGGGTGGGATCAAACCTGTGACCTCTGGAGCTAAATGCATAAGTCTCTACCACATGACCTAAAAGCCACGTGACCTTTAGCTAAGGATGTAGCAGACTCGTTAATCTCTCTCCAAGCGGTCTTGGTGCCAGGACATGTGTGGGTTACACAATGTGCAGGAGAGCTGACGAGATGATGAAGTTATTGGGAGCTACACAAATTTACACCAGGTGAAATTCTGATGTGCTATTTAAACCACTTGTAATCATCTCATCTTGCTTTGAACTGCAGGCTTGCTTTGGACATCTATAACACAGTGAAATCACTGGGGCAAATAAATCTGATTTTTTTTTAAATTAAAAGTTCCGCAGGGTTTATTACTCAACATATTGTTGATATACACTACCAAGCATCTTTCTTTATGAGTCAATCACAATTTATGGGACAATGTGCTAGAATCAGATATTACATAAAGATGACAATAATATGGTCAAATTTAAAAACAAAATTGTTGACCTACTTTATTTCTCTTGTGCCTCAAGTAAAATGTTTTCATTTCAGGCAACGTGGTTTGTGTCTAAATATAACATATTAATCCAATTTCAAATGGTGCTTCTTTCTTATTCTTTTATTTCACCTCTGCTCTTCTCAAAGTAACTAAAGACATTCAAACTGTCATGGACCGTGATCAAAATACAAACTTTACTTACATGTCCAAAAGGTATTGCTCTAGTAAATCAGCACTTCCGAAAGACTGCTGAGCCTGTGAGTTGGACTCAACTGCTCTCAAATAATTGTCTGATTTCTTTAGCACTCAAGCCAAAGTAGTTTTATATAATAAGATTAAATCCGAGATGAAAATGTTAAATGTGGAATGACTAAAGCGATCAACATTAAGGTATTCACTCATTTTTTCATTTTTATTATCTTGTCTGAGCAGTAGACTACATATTTTTATGGAACTATTAAGATACTTTACAGAAGCTCTCTAGACCTCCTTGCCCAATAAAAAAGGGAATACTTCTGAGTGATTTTAATAACTTACTAGCATGTATAATAAAAATGCTTTCAGATTGTCAAAAGATTAAAAAATAGGCACTCTGGGACAAAATGGAAAAAAACTGGTTTGACATGTTTTCGATGTATAGAGGTGAGATTGTCTAAAACAGATGCAGGTTCTTGTTCTTAGGGCAAATTGGGGAAATAATATTATTGAGCATCTCTATTTTGGGAATCACTACATAAATGCTAAGTACTATTATCATAATCTTATATGATTGTACAACATGTAGAACAATGGGATTCTGACCTGATTGTCCTCTAGACACTACTGCAAAATAAAGGTTAATACACTAACAGATTATTAATTATTCTACATTCTAGGGCCCTAAAGCAGTCCTTACTATGAAAAAACTCCCACTGGTATCAATATAAAGAGAGAGAGTAAAATAATCTGAAATTATTACTATTTATTATTTGTATCGAAGTATCAGCTAGAGGAACCAATCAGGGATCAGGTCTCTATTGTAATAGGCACAATAAGAGGTAGTCCCTGGCTTGAGAAGTTTATAATCTCAACAGGACTTCCTTGCATCCAGATCTTCTTCTTCTGGAATGGCACAGGCTTCAGGCATAATATCCCACAAGGTGTCACATTTTTCAGTCTGAAGGGGACAGGACCAATATTTCCTCCATAAATATAGATGATGGACCAACTCCAAGCCTCAAAGTGTCAACAATGCTCTAGGAAGGAGAAGACAGAAGGAGCACCTTTCATGTCCCTCTTCCCCAGAAGCTGTGTTCATATTCCACCGGACCTCTACACCTGAAACCACAGACCTGGTCATTCTAGGTAGAAGTCAATATGAGTCATCTGTGCTGTCTTGTGCATGCTGTGTACCTCTCAACCTGACTACCCCAGTTCTCATTCAAATGACCCCTGGCTTGAAAAATATTAACAAAGCACTGTGCACAGATCCAGGGCCAATTTAATACACTGCTTTTGCTAATGGTTGCCGAAGTCTGTCCTAAAACCTTTATTGACTGAATCTGGCCAAATATATAAGCTTTAAAACCATGATGAGGAGAAGAACGCATTCCCCCACACTCATCCTTCCCTACCTGCACTTTATGGTCTTGGTATCTTTCTCATCTGGTATATGCATTGCAAACTCTCATGTGCCAAAGGCAATGTTTTAGTGATTGTAAAGCCAAGGCAAATGAGTCAGTGATCAGTCTTCTCTTTTTCTTTGCAGCAGGATCATTCTTGTGTTTCAGCATTTGACCCTTGTTGTAATGATCTAATGTTATTTAATGTTGAAAAACAGATTAATCTCTGCTTTCCTCATTTATGTCAGGATAACTTGAATAAAATTAATGGAGTTTCCCCAGTGTAAAACTGGAGTAAAGCAACGATAAATCAGGCCTAGAGGCTGGATGCCTAGATTTCAGTTACTGCCCTGTTCAGCAGATAACACTTATCCCCAGCATCCAGTTGTTGCTATGAGCTGTTCTTTTGGTATAGCTACTCCTTTTTTCTGTCTTTAAGCTATTTGGGTTTTTATTTGTTTGTTTGTTTGTTTGTTAACCACACTCCCTTCTTTAAAAAGAAAAGGAGTACTTGTGGCACCTTAGAGACTAACCAGTTTATTTGAGCATGAGCTTTCGTGAGCTACAGCTCACTTCATCGGATGCATAGCATATCGTGGAAACTGCAGAAGACATTATATACACACAGAGACCATGAAACAAAACTTCCTCCCACCCCACTACCCCGCTGGCAACAGCTTATCTAAAGTGATCATCAAGTAGAGCCATTTCCAGCACAAATCCAGGTTTTCTCACCCTTCCCCCCCCCCGCCCCAACACACACATACAAACTCACTCTCCTGCTGGCAACAGCCCATCCCCCTTTGAAACCCCTCTTTAGATATCTATTCAGGGGACACCATCACAGGGCCTAACAACATCAGCCACACTATCAGAGGCTCGTTCACCTGCACATCCACCAATGTGATATATGCCATCATGTGCCAGCAATGCCCCTCTGCCATGTACATTGGTCAAACTGGACAGTCTCTACGTAAAAGAATAAATGGACACAAATCAGATGTCAAGAATTATAACATTCATAAACCAGTCGGAGAACACTTCAATCTCTCTGGTCACGCAATCACAGACATGAGGGTCGCTATCTTAAAGCAAAAAAACTTCAAATCCAGACTCCAGCGAGAAACTGCTGAATTGGAATTCATTTGCAAATTGGATACTATTAATTTGGGCTTGAATAGAGACTGGGAGTGGCTAAGTCATTATGCAAGGTAGCCTGTCTCCCCTTGTTTTTTTCCTGCAAACCCCCCCCCCAAGACGTTCTGGTTAAATTTGGATTATTGCTGTGCACATTGTAAGATGAGCTGTTGCCAGCAGGAGAATGAGTTTGTGTGTGTGGTTTTTGGAGGGGGGTGTGTGTGGGGGGGGGATGAGAAAACCTGGATTAGTGCTGGAGGTGACCCACCTTGATTATCATGCGCATTATAAAGAGGGGTTTCAAAGGGGGATGGGCTCTTGCCAGCAGGAGAGTGAGTTTGTATGTGTGTGTTGGGGGGGGCGGGGGGAAGGGTGAGAAAACCTGGATTTGTGCTGGAAATGGCTCTACTTGATGATCACTTTAGATAAGCTGTTGCCAGCGGGGGAGTGGGGTGGGAGGAAGTTTTGTTTCATGGTCTCTGTGTGTATATAATGTCTTCTGCAGTTTCCACGATTTGCTATGCATCCGATGAAGTGAGCTGTAGCTCACGAAAGCTCATGCTCAAATAAACTGGTTAGTCTCTAAGGTGCCACAAGTACTCCTTTTCTTTTTACGAATACAGACTAACACGGCTGTTACTCTGAAACTCCCTTCTTTGTTCTAGTGTGATGTTGCTCATCACTTCTTAGAATCTAACCAGACCTTACAGTGCTTGACCTATGAATTTTTAACAACATGTGAAGGTAAGATCAAGAAGGGACACCCACTTCTAAAGTCTTTTGCTGTCCATAACAGATAAAACATCCATAGCCCCTCTTTGTGAGTTGCACTCTATATGATTTTAGGAAAATATGTTAATGACTGTGAATATAATATAATTAGAATATGCTTCATGAAAAAAGTCTCTTGCAAAGTATCATGGCAAAGCTTATAATCTACTGAGTGTGGTCGTGCTATTTGTATAAATGTATCACTCTTGTATCTGAAACTAGAAATATGAAATGTAACCCTGAGGTCCTACTGTAGTTATGCAAATTGTGGGCCATTAATGGTGGTTTGGAATCTTGATGACTCCCATCAACCAGGACAATTGACTGTGGATGACTCTGTTTGCCTGCAGACCTTCCTGTGAGTCAGGCTGGGAGGAATGAGGGTTTGAAGTCTTACAGTGACATGTGATCCTGTCACCTGAACTGGGATGCATCTTTAACCTGGTGCTTTTCCATTTAGAAGGAGGGGTGGGAACCCAGAGAGGGACAAAGGATTCCCGCCTTATGCAAAAGATATATAGGGAAGTGGAACAGAACAAAGGGGGCTGCAGTCATGAGAAATCCCCTAGCTACCACATGAACTGGAGCAAGGGCTGTACCAGGGGAAAGGATTGGACCTAGACTAGGAAAGCGTCCAGTCTGGGATGGAAGATATTATTGAAATATCTCTGAGGGTGAGATTTTATCTGTATTCAGTTTTCTTACTGTATTAGGCATAGACTTGCATATTTTATTTTATTTTGCTTGGTAATTCGCTTTGTTCTGTCTGTTATTACTTGGAATTACTTAAATCCTACTTTTTGTATTTAATAAAATCACTTTTTACTTATTAATTAACCCAGAGTATGTATTAATACTGGGGTGGGGGGGCAAACAGCTGTGCATCTCTCTCTATCAGTGCTACAGAGGGCAAACAATTTATGAGTTTACCCTGCATAAGCTTTATACAGGGTAAAATGGATTTATTTGGGGTTTAGACCCCACTGGGAGTTGGGCATCTGAGTCTTGGAGACAGGAACACTTCTTAAACTGTTTTCAGTTAAGCCTGCAGCTTTTAGGGGACATGGTTCAGACCTGGGTCTGCGTTTGCAGCAGGCTAGCGTGTCTGGCTCAACCCAGGCAGGACACTGAAGTCCCAAGCTGCCAGGGGAAACAGGCTCATGGGCAGCCTCAGCACATCAGTTGGCAATTCCCAAGGGGTTTGCTGTGATCCAACCCGTCACACTCCTATCCCAAGTGAGTAAAAACAAAAAAAAATATATAACACAGAGATACCTTTATATAATAAACACAGTAACCTAGAGCCAACATTAAACATGATCAAAAGCTAAAGCAATCAATTAACACACAAATTGAAAGTGTCAAACTAAATGGGACCCCAGGTCAAAGTACTACATTAAAAAGAGGAAATGCTGCCATCACAAATCCTAACATCCTCCGCAGAGGAAGAACTGAGGTTAACTGATATAACCTGTTTTAAAAGAGTTCTGCAGAAACTTAAGAGAAGAAAGTGAACATGAATAAACACATGCTGTAATTTGGGCATTAGGGTAAAAATGATTGAAGATGAAGATTACCCAGGGTCTGAAGGTCATGCCACTTGAAAAGTAATTTTCCATTGTTTTTTAATAAGTTGTCAGACTTAAGTTATGGGCTTGAAGCCAAAAGGGGAAATAATTATCTTCCTGCAGGTAAGTGTACAGACCAAAAGCTAAACTTTTTTTTTTGATAGAGTTACTCAAATGTTACCCATTTATGAGAACAAACTCACTGCTCAACTGTGCCAGTTATGCCAGCTCATGGGTACACCTCTCAAAGTGAGCATGGCAGAGAGGAAAAACATCTCCAGGAGTTCCCCACCTGTCCTGGGGGTAGGAGAAGGAGTGTGTTACACCTCCCTTTATAGGGAGAAGCATATTTGAGCTCTGCTGGCCGGGGCGTAGGAGGGATGCTGCTCCTGCTCCACCTACCTTCTGCCCTCCATTTGGTGCATTATTCTCTTCCCCACCTCACTAAGGTCTAGCTCCAATCTAGGCATCAATTAGCAGATTAACATTTCTAAAATGTTACTTATTTATGCTGAATCTGTATTCTTTGAATATTTAGGGCACACTCTCCCCCTTGGTGTACACAGCTCAAGTAATACCTTATCAACAGAAAAAAATGATGTCTATAAATATACATATGCACATTAGATTACAAAGAGAGAGAGAGAGAGAGCGCGCAAAGACAGGCTAGATAGATAGTTAGATACCAAAACTGTTGACATGGAAATACTTCAGCTAAATTAAACAGCAATTTGAAAGGAAATAGTTACTATAATGCAGTGCCCCCTTTTTTCAGCTGGTACATCAATTACACAGCTTGCATGGGAGACTTGTGCCAGTGGGTACTGTGAACTGCAGTAAGGTAAAGCTAACACGTAAGTAGACACAGTAGTAACAACCCACATGGTGACCGTATTGGATTTATTATAATTGGTTGTGGCTACACAGGAAAGTAATTTCTCATTGTGTTTGAGGCCGCTGCATCCACTATCAATCTTACTTTCAAATTCTCCTGAGATAATGAACTGAGAAAAAAACCCCTCAAACCATAGTTGCTTTGCTTGCTCTCATTTTTGACCATAGATTTTTATTTAAAATATTTTTACCTCCTTTATTTTTGACAATTGATTTATTTTAACTGAAAAAGTCTTTAATAATGGCATCCAAGCACAGTCTGTTGTGATGAAAGGCACTGCAATATAATTATTACTGTTCTTTTCCTCCCACTATACAGCTCACACAACTGGTGCTGCTAAAAGTTTCAGCTTTCACTCATACTGTACTGTGCCCATTAATCACAATAAACTACAATTACTATACATAAAGGTGATCGGACGTATTTTATGTAGGGAAAATATATAAAAATGTCACCAAAACATTTCTAAGAACAGAAGGGACCGTTATGACCAATCTAGTCAGACATCCTGCATAGCACAGGGCACAAAATTTCATCCATTAACTCCTGCATTGAGCCTAATAACTTTTGCTTGAAATATAATGCATCTTTGAGAGACATCCAATTTTGATGAAAAGCTCTCAAGTGATGAAGACTCTACCATATCCGTTGGTAGGCTTTCCAATGATTGGTTATGTTTGCTGTTGACATTAACCAAAGGTTTATAACCATCAGAAGAGAGAAGTTCTGGAACAGCCTTCTAAGGGAGCAGTGGGGAGCAAAAACCCTAACTAGCTTCAAGACTGAGCTTGATAAGTTTTTGAAGGGGATGGTGTGATGCTACTGCCTACAATGGCAAGTGGCCCATCTGTGACTGCTGGTAACAAATATCCACAATAGCCAGAGATGGGACACTAAAAAGGGAGAGCTCTGAGTTAGTACAAAGAATTCTTTCTCAGGTGTCTGTCTGGTGAGTCTTGAGGATATGTTCAGGGTCTAACTGACTGCCATAATTGGGGTCAGGAAGCAACTTTCCTCCAGTTCAAATTGGCAGAGATCTTGGCGGCGGAGGTGGTGGTGGGGGGGGGGGGTGTTGGTCACCTTCCTCTGAAGTACGGGGCATGGGTCACTTGCTGGTTTGAGGTACAGTAAATGATGGATTCTCTGTAACGTGAAGTCTTTAAGTCATGATTTGAGGATATCAGTAACTCAACCAGCGGTTATGGGTCTATTACAAGAGTGTGTGGGTGAGGTTCTGTGGCCTACATTGTGTAGGAGGTCAAAGTAGATTATCGCAATGGTCCCCTCCAGCCTTAAAAGTCTGTGTGAGTATGCACTGCTTGGCTTAGTACAGCAATTTTCAAACTGTGGGTTGGGACCTCAAAGTGGGTCACAACCCTGTTTTAATGCAGTCGCCAGGGCTGGTGTTAGATTTGTTGGGGCCTGGGACTTTGCCTTTGGGTCCCATGCCCCCCTGGACCTCCCTTTGGTCCTCCTGCCCGGGGTGGCAGGGCTCATGCAGGCTTGGGCTTCGGTCCCCCCTCCTGGGGTCATGTAGTAATTTTTGTTGTCAGAAGGGGGTCATGGTGCAATGAAGTTTGAGAACCACTGGCTTAGTAGATGCTTCAGCAGATGCTCCAAAGTGAATCACATTGATCCCTCCTTAGCCAGAAGTCCTGTGTGTGCAACAGACAACCTTGAAGAACAAGGGATGATGTGGAATTCACAGGAGTCATGCACATAAGAGTAACTGGAGAGAGGGATTCAGAGCTGTCAGAGATCGAGGGGACCTGCCCCAACCAGAAATGTATTTATTACTAATGAATAAAGCACTCCAACTAGAAAGAAAGTTTTAATAGCTCTCTAGTAGATAATTTGTATTCACCTCTCTTCATACCAACACATTAACTAACTACATTATTTCTATAATGAGTAGATAAACATGTGTGTGGCTTCCCAAAATTTCAAGTGGCAATACTTGAATCAAGTACACTTACCTTGGGGATTGATACACCAGCATTTTAAATAATTGCAATAGTTAAAAATAAAATTTAAATTATGAATACACTCTAAATGAAAGAGTTCAGGTGTGGATGAGATTTTTGGATTTTGTATTAATACAACCAGTTTAACTTCTCATGTTTTATTTCAAACTTTATATTTGGTCCTATCACAGAGAACTACTTTAACTAAGAATGAGGTCAGTTTCATTCTCTGAGTGCTGTTTTGTTATACAGAAAACAAATGTAATAGGTTAAGCACAGAGATGTAGCCATAACTAGTCTGACTTTGCTTCTTTTTTGTTTGCTGTTGTTGGTATAAATACTTGCTGATATCTCCAGAGAAACTTTGCAAAACATCCTAGGTGTCACGGCCAAATCCCCACTTAGGTTTCATTTAAGTAGGTGCTTATTGCTCTTGGAAAACTTTGAAAACCATTCTATTTAGAAATGCTCATGCTTATGTACAATGTGGGTGTGCAGTTCAGAGATGTGTGTGCACAACATAGCTAATGCACGCCTACTGGTCTGTTAAAAACTTGACCCTGCATTTGTAAACAATTATCCCACCAGCTGAGTTTTTTTTAAATTTAGTGTCCCCATATCATGTTGCTAGATATCTGCATGAAAACAGAATCTTTCAACATCCTTAGTCCTGTGTGCCAAGCATTTTTCTCCCCACCTTTAAATCCCTCTTTGGTAACTTGCCTTTACAGTGGCTGTGAAAGTGATTAGGATGTTACAGGTATTATGAGCAAACCTAAGGAATAAGCATGAAGAACAAGTAGTCCTTAATGCTAAATATATTTGCATTGAAATGTACCAAGTAAAAAATACACGTAGGTTTATATGATATATAAGCAGAATTATTCATAATGGATTTAAACCGTTTCCAGAAGCCATTCACAACTCCTTAACTGAGATCCAAGGGGGTTCCCCTATATTCCCCAGGGGTTTGGGGCAGCTGAAAATGGTAATTAAACTGGAAAACACGGATATAAATTCAAAATAAAGGTTAAAATAATTGATCATTAAAAGAATAATGAAATAATATGTATACCATGCTAGTCACTGTAAATACTGCAGTGAATAAAACTGAAGAAAGAGAAACAGAAAGAAAAGTTTGGTTTGCTGTAGCTAAAGGAAATATATGGTTAAGGCTTATTCAGCCAAAGGAGTCAACGGAATTAAATCATTTTCACACTGTAAAGAACCAGGCCCATCGTATTCACTAGACAAGAGACAGAGGGCTTGATCTTACATATGGAAAAAACCATATTGAAGTCAAAGTTCTACCTGTGTGATGACTTCAGGATCAAGCCTTAAGAGGGAATCTTAATACTTGGCCATTCTGAAACAGCCAGCATGGATACAAATCAGTGTCAATTGTAATGGTGACTAAGTTATGTGATATGCAACTGACAGTTCCTTGTCAAACAGTGTCAGTTGCATATCACATAACTTAGTCACCATTACAATTGACACTGATTTGTATCCATGCTGACTGTTTCAGAATGGTAGCAAGTACTTTTGGTAACTTCCTCACTAAACAGCTTATTCAAATGGTCCACATTATGAAACCTGAACATTCTCTCTGGCTTAAGTAAAAAGACTTAAGATGTAAAAGCCTTTGCTTGATTTTGGACTTGATACCCTATTTACATTGCAGCCCTTGCAGAGCTAATAATGGACCACAAGAAGTGCAAATAGACACCAATATCAGCACCATCTGGGTATCTGAAATCCTGGTAACAGAACTCACAGCATTTGGCTCCTGAAAACTCTGTCCATGCCCAATGACACAACAGAACTGTTCTGGCTCAGCTACTGAGAGAGTGGATACACAGTAGATGGGTTTTGCATATTAAATTCAGGAGAGGGATATAGACAAGCCAGTCCACCTCCCCACTTCCTCCTACCCTGTAATTAGAAACAGAGCTGATTTCCAGTATCTGTGCAGATAAATTTGTGTCCAAAAGAGCCAAGTCTAAACCGCTAGCAAGCCATTGATCTATAATGATACCTGCTCCTTAGACACAGAGAGAATAAACTTTCTAGGAACATTACCAGTGTAATAGAAGAAGGGAGACACTAAACAGAAATTAAAGTGTGGGTACATATTTCTTAGAACACACACTGATAAATCTGACATACCCGTCCATACATGGAGCTTAATCAAGAACGACAGAGCACCTCTCGCAGCCTCCCCACTGGTGCCTGAATTAAAATGTTGTGCTGTAGAAGGTATATGCCCCAAATACATTGCGTGCATCAAAGCAAAACAAAATTCTACTCCACCAGCAACTAGAGTCGAGCAGAGAAGTTGCTAGAAGAGATGCTGTGCTCCGAAAAGATTTTTACCATGATTGAGGAAGAGTCATGTCAAGTAAGGGTGAAACAAAAAAGAGGGTTGAGGGGGAAGAAGCCACTTTGTTGACAGCCCTTGCTAAAACCACATTAACAGCCAAAGGAAATGGAAAAGACGACAAAATTGCTTGGACTTATCTATGTTTAAGAAATCTTTAGGGAAATTAAAAATGGATATCTATAAAGGACAGATGTCATTGAAGCTTAAAGATAAAAGGGATGGGTGGAAATCTGAGTCAGTTCAGATCATTTGGGGGACCAGAAACCCTAGTCCTGTTCCAGCTAATGGAAATTTCTTATCTCAATTGACATCTTTCCATGGAAATGGAGCAGTGACAAACAATTCTGAGCTGCATAAAAACTACTGAACTAATTTTACTATCAGGTCAGTATTGGAAGGTTTAAATTACACATGGTGCTATTTTCATTTACAAACATAGAATTTAATTTCAACACTGATGAGGCAAAATGGTTGTATTTACCTTACTTCTCTCAGGATATCAAGTTTGACACCTGTCCTTTATAGCTCTTGATATTTAATTTCCTTTAAGATTTCCTAAACACAGATACACTCAGGCAATTTTTTTCTCAGTTATATTCCATTCCCTTTGCCTCTTAATATGCTTTCAGCAACACCTGTCAATAAAATGAAAACATTATTCTCTTAAGTAGTTTTGTTAACCCAGCACAAACAAGGTTTGCACTTTGACATTCACTGTGTTATTTTTCTAAATGAAAATGACAACAGGTATTCGTTCCTAACGTATCATTTCAAAAGCTTGTAATCATGACAACATTAAAATGCAAACTTAAAAACAAAACAAAAATCCAAAAAGTCTCTACTCATTTCCTGCAATTCTTCCATTAGTATTATTTCATACTTGATTTTTCTCCCCTCATTGCATCTTAGCCTCTTGCGCTCAGCCTGTTTCAGAAGCAGACAACTCAGACAAACTAAGATGTGTAAATGTCGCCCAATAGCCTGCTGGTTCGATTCTTTAAGCCTATTCCTCACATTTCCCGCTGCAGCAGATGCTGTAAGTTAGGAGGTTATCAGCATACTCCACCTCTGGTGGGAAAAGGAAGGATTCATCTTTCAAACTTGATCTCTGTGACTGAGGAAGGAGAAGCAATGACTGAGGGTAAAGCAGATTTCTGGTCAGTGCTTTTGTACTGAAAATTACAGAATGTGATTCAGATCTTAAGGGTAACAGAAGAAATGGTGGGATCCTCAAAGACCCAACAGAAATGCCAATGATCCATGGGGGGAAAGGAAATCAAAACCTCAGGACCATAATACATGTGGTGTACAAAGCCTGTTGAAAGGCAAAGAGTGAAACATTTGCTATAGTTAAGTTCCTTGGAAGAAATTTTACAAATATGTTCAGCAGTATATCTGTCCTTCAAAATCATTCATGTGTGAAGAATGGCGTTCACCTAAACTGCAAAGAAATGTATCATACAAGAAATCGACACAGGTGACTGGAGCAACTGGGATACCATTGACAAAAAAGAACACTTCAGAGTGTGAAGTAAAACTTTTTTTAAAATTCCAATTTTTTAAAAAATGTGAACATTATAGACCAGATTTTCAGCCTAAACCTTCATGTTTACCTGCAAAATCTGCAAAGTAGAATCTGCATCTACTTTGTACAGACAGCTGTATTTATATGCAAGTCAGCCAGATGTGGATGACAGATCACTTACAGTAAAACATTTTATTTGGGGGTAATGCCATCCTAATAAAGGACAATCTAAAACTGACTAAGTCTCCTGGTTGCTCTGAGATGTAACTGGATGTTTGTGTCTTTAAAGCATTTAGATTTCACCTGGCTACCAACTAATGATCCTAACTTAACTTTTTAAATTCACTATACATTAAGTTAAAAGTAGTACTATATTTGACATGGTTTGCTACTGTATGACAGTGAGACAAGGTAAACGGGTATTATCTAGTGACCAGTGACCAAGAGGTTCACTCTAGCTTGGCTTCTTCCTCCCCTTTCACAGATGCTCATCAGGAGGGCCTACCAGGGTGACTGCTTGGCAGATAGAGAGGAGAGAGTGTCTTTGGGAAGGTCTGACTTTAGACCTGAAAGGCGGAGTTTAACTACAAGGTCAGAGATGTCTTCTCCTTTAATTTTAATTGCTAATTCTATACAATTATTTTAATTTCTTGTTATAAAAATTACACCCTGGAGGAAAAGACTTTGCTGATTGCAACTTTTATTTTTCCTGTTCAGACTTTCTATCAGCTTACAGTACAAACAGACTTTATGTGCACACTGTATTTTCACTGTTGCCCACTTGAAATAAAATATAACCAAGAAATATAGATGAGATGAAACAACTCCCTGTTTTACCTGACCCAATTCCAAAGTCTTTACTGGGTGCTTTTTATTGAACCAAAACATGTGCTAATATGAAATCTGAGTAAATTTCTTAAAAGGACTATCTTGGCTCCAGTAAGAGACATATTTGGTCATAGATTTTGTGATGAGCATAGTTTGTTCATTAGGCATTGGGCTAAAACTACAAAACTTATGTCACATAAAGCACCAGACAGCTGTCTATTATTGACCTGGACCAGATCTGAAGCAATATCCTAGTGATTCAAAGTTCTCTATCCCATTAGCAATAGCCTATGAAATCTACGTAGAACTCTATTTTTAAAATCTAAGTAAATTGGATCGTTTATGGACACTTCCACCTAACAAATAAACCCAATTATTTAGTCCGATATACACAATTCTGACCAAGGAGGAAGAATTCTTTGTCTCTTCTCATGTGTCTTAGAATCTTCCCCATTTGAGGTACAAGAGAGTAAGGATATGTGCAATGTGAATGGAGAATGTGCGACACTGGCAATGTGCCTTTCTTCCTTTCCTGTAGGTGAAAAATGGGAGTTTTATATTTAATCTTGTAACAAATACCCATTCAAAAATAGCTATTTTCACACTTCTATATGGTCTAAGGTTTGGTTCAGCAGCCTGGAAATTCCACTATTTCAGGGTCAAGTGATTTATCCATTGAGTTCCATCATTCCCTCAAAGCACTGAATCTCAAAAGGAGATTGATGCAAATTCAAATCAGCCAGTGATGCTTTGACATTTCTGAAGTGTTTGAAAAATGGCTCAGCTCATCCACAATGGAATTCTCCTTTCCTACAAGTCAAGTTCCAGTAAAGAAGATCTGATTTCTGACACTGCCTATTGCCAGACCTGGAGGGCTTCGCTATACACAAAAGCTAACGCAGTTTCCTGCATTTGGTGACACACGGCAGCACTTTATTGAATTATTGTCTATCTGCAAAAATACCACCTTTCAGATCCCCAGATGGCTGTGAGCCTTTTCAGTGCATTCATCCGGATTGCTCTTTACTCTTGGCTATTATGACGTAACAGAGACTCCCAAAGGGGCTATATAAAACACTTGGCTGCAAACCCAATCCCAGTGGGAACTGTGGATTCTGGAAACTCTGCCCCTTTTATTAACAGACTGAAAACGAACGCCCAGCAAGTCAATGAGTCTTACACCTCTGAGCCATCCTAAAAGCAGGAAGGAAGCGTACTGCCTGAGTAGCTGTGCCTGCAGACATTATGCTTTTCTAATGGGCACCAGGGCAGGGTGTAAGGTATGCTTTTGGGCTTGCTGTGCCTGTAGCAATCAATTATTTGCCCTCCAAACCCAGTCCTCCATCTGTTAGCTGGTGTGGAAGGGCCACTACCCACAGACATTCTTCCTGGACACCCCCTCACAGGGATAGAAATTTTTCTTTGCTGTTCTCTGCTCTGCTCGCTCCCCAGGATGCTGGCAAAACAAACAAACAATCTATGGCTGTCTCCTGTGGAGGAAGAATGATCTCCCTGTGGATGCTCCCTCCCCTAACACACCCACGGTGTGGGTGAAGGTCTTTTACTAACTATACTACAGCATTCCTCCCCATAAAACATCCCTAATGAACCATCATATCCATCCTCCTTACCATAGAACCTGCAGATCTGGAATTCTCGCAGGACATCCCTATAATATGCTCTCTGTCAATAACATCTTTGTATTTGTTGATTGAAATATTCTTTCTGAACATCACGCAGCAGACTCCATCGAATATTAAATTGGTACAGGATACATATAGGTTAACAGATGGGATTTAGAATAAATGAAAAATTATCAGCTCCAGCATCCTGACAGTAACTCATCATTAATGTTTCTCCCCTGTTGAATAAGTTCTCCTCACTATGCCAGTCATACTATTGGTCACAACTACACACACACTAGCAACAGCAGCAAACAATTTTGTCAAAGAGAATGCCACTCCGAACGCATTACTCCGAAGAGGAAATAACCCTAATATAAATAAGGGATACATCTGAGTCAATAAATATCTCTAATGTGAACATGCAAATTTCTTCTATGTCTTTGGCAAATAGTTTCTTTCATTTCAATGAACTGAAAAGGAGCATCTCAAATCTTTGTTGTGTGGTCCAATTTGAATCTTATACAGAGTTACTTTTTTCATAAGGCAATACCCTCTAATAAAAGCATCCTCTTTTTGTATTGTGATAGTACTGGTTAAAACTCATCGCTTTGGATAAGGGGGAAAAACATCTTGATAAAGCTGTTCCCAATATTAATCGTCTCTTGCATTGATGAGTGGTAAGCAACTCTCCTCAGAGTTCTAAAAATATCAATTCTGTAACCTTTTTAAGTAAGCCTAAAAACGTAGTCATGGAAGATGATTAAAGACCACAGAGATACAAAGCATTTAGTGAAATGCCACACCAGAATATAATTATTCTGCCTCTGGTTTTCCATGTAGGAAGTTTATTCTTATACATGGCAGCTCAACATGTAAAGACTTACAAAAGTTCTGATCACATAATATAGAATCACAGATGTCAAGTCTTAAACATGAAGGCATTTGCTTTGCCACATTCTGGCTTTCGGAGTACAGCAAGCTAATGATTAACTCTGATATTGCGCCTCTCGGTGACTTTTTCTGTTCAAGGTAGAGGAGATCTTAGAAATAAAAGAGAAGAAAGAAAGCTGCACTGCTTTGAACAAGTTATTGGGAGCTGAGAAACTACATTAAGCTGATAACACCCAACTTTACTGTAGTAAAATTGCATTTCCTAGCCTCCCTATAGCTGCATATCAAAAAGTAACACTTCCCTAAAGTTCCTGGCTCTCTGAAGGTACTCAAACTCTCCCAAAAGCCTTCTTTTCAACCTTTGAAAGTTAAGCAGTGTATTGCTCTGAAACACCGCACTGAGTATGCAGTTGTATATGCAATCTGGGAATAGACCTTGTCTGTTTGGCTGGATCTCAACAACATTACCATATCTATCAATCTCCTGAGACTGTGCATCACTGAAAAGTGGCAGTCAAGCCACTATTTAATTGCACAGTGTTTTTCATGATGAAGCTGCAAACTGGCAAACCATGAAAGAATGCAAGGCCGGGGGGGGGGGAGTGTCATATGATGTCTGGCTCACAAAATATTGCCCATAATACTGATGGAGTGCATTATGTTGCGGTGCTCAGATCTGCCTTCTGTCTGGCCAGTTCTAAACATTTATATGGACGAACAGAACAGGCGTATGGTCCTTCCTATGAACGCTGCAACCCAGGCAAGAGGAAACAAGATTCAGCACTAAGTGAGGGGGAAATCAAAGCAGATCTTAACTCCCAGAGTGACTTTTCAAGATGTTCGAATCAATATGCAATGAACTTTTGGCTGGTGCAAGTGTTTCTCAGATTTGTAGGTAACTGCAGTATTAATTAAAAATCAATTAGCAGGTTCCTCAGCACTGCAAAAGATATATTCCCATCAAGTTGGCAGACAGAATGACTTGAAACATTGTACTGATTGAGGAATAAAGAACAAAGAGCCGAAGTCTACCTGCATCTGCACCTGTGCACTCCATGGTGTCAGTAAGGAATAAGCAACTTCAGCTGAGAGTAGGCGTTCGTTAGAATTTACTCTGGATTAAATGACTGGATGAACACACACAAAAAATCATTTTAAAAGGTGAGAACACTAATTAAGCATGAGCACTGAATGCTGCTAGTAGGTAGACTCTATACATAACAAGGGCAATGTTCCAGAAAAAAAATATGCAAATAAGTACACATTTATTCACATTGTACTTCATGCAAATTTCACCTATAACCAAAAGAAAATATCCTAAGTGAGATAAGCACCGGCACCCAGACTATGGGTTCTGTATGGTATTGGAGTGGGGCCTGGAACTCTTTTCTTATTTTTTCAAAACAATTTTATCCCTTACATCCTGACAATAAGAAAATCTAAGTCATTGCATGGAATTTCCCAGCTCCAACAGAAGCCTCTTCCACACATGCAGCAGGGCAGGAACAGCTGAGCGAGGTTTCCCAGCCACTGAGTGAAAACATTGAGGATAGGGAGATTCTCTCTCCTGCTCTGCTCTGAGTTAGCACGTGGCTGCCGTAGAGGACAGAATTTGAGTGTTTCAGGCCCTTGGCAGCACCGAGCAGAGGGGGACAGAACAGAGGCAAGAGTGGGAGCGGTCACAGGCTGGGGTGAGCAGGTCATAAAGGGGTCAATGAAAAGAAGGGGCAGAAGAGAGAAGGCTTCTCCAGGATCCTTCCCAAACAACCCATTGCCCTTCATGCGCTCACTCACCTTCCACTGACCCCAGACTTTTCCTTCCACTGCCCAATTCCCACCTAGTATCCTGCTCCCCAATCACTTCTTCCCGTGTTGCAAACTCTCAGGATTTTATTGTCAGTCTTAAGATATTTGGTGTATTGCTCACCACCCCAGCTGGTGGAATCAAGAGGCCGCAAGGTAATCACAGCTTTTATTTACTTTTAAAATAAGCTTCTAGCCCTCCTGGTTGCAAAGAAAAGATTGAAAACCTGAAGGGAGTGCAGCCTAGGGCTCAAAACCAGAAAACAAAGAAAAAATAACGCAAAATATATTATTTTACAAAAAACCCTTCATGATTTGTAAGCCAGCCTCATGATTTTTTGGGGGGTGGGACTGAATCACTTTGGTGTTGTTCGGACTCATCTCCTCCCTCATTCTCCCTTGCTCTCCAAAAACCTCCTTTTACAGATGGATAAGCTGTGCACAGAAACAAACCCATCCATCTCACTGAAACATGTTTGGGTACAGGCAGTAATAGATGTAACTAAGACAGCATTCCAGTATTTCATTTCTAGTGGATATAGCTATCGAGCTGAATATTTTTTCTTCCACATGGGAAGGTGGAATTTGAACTCTTTAGCTTTGATAGGAGTTGGGTATGCAGATAAAATATTTGAGGACTGCAGAACCAGTGCAAAACTGACTGACATCTGTGAGAGACTCATCTGTGTTATTCTAAAGCAGTATTTCCAAAGAGAAACCAGACAGAACCCTAATTTGAAAGAAACTGTTCCCCCCGTTAACCAGCTAAAGACAATCCTGAAGTCCTTGCCTCAGAGAAATCAACAGCAGACTTGCCAGCGTATAATGACTAGGTAGAAATAAGGACAGAACTTCAGGATTTGGCCTTAGAAGGCCCACTGATTAGTGAACCTTCATCTTCTAAAGCTGATTAAACTGTTTATTCACAAAAAATCTCTTTGCCGCTGTTCAACAGAAGCTAACATTTTTAATTACAGTAATTATCTCATATCAAGGATGTGTTTCCTCTTTACTGTGGAACAAGCCGGGAAGCAGACACAAAGAGAGGAGATGCGTGTTTGCAGATGTATATAGTTTATAGAGAAGAGACACTAGAATTACGACATTAATGAGTTTTTAAGAAATGAATGTTTGGAATGGTCTAGAGCAATGGACACTGAGTATGCCTTCACTCGTAACTTTGTTTAAGTAGCTATCCTTTCATTGCCTAAAAAGAAAGCAGAAAACAAAAATAATTGGAAATTAAAAAAAGCTAAATAAAATCTTGAAGCCTCAATCCACCACCTGTTTGGAAGACAAACAAATGGCAGATAAAGGGACAACTAGAAAATACAGGGCCAGTTTCTCAGCTGGTGTAAACCGGCATAGCTCCACAATACATCTGTACTAAATTTATACCACCCGAGGAGATGGCTCTCGGCGTTTAATAAATATGTGCCTAATTCTGCTGGGTTTGTGTCATCTGTAGCCTCTTATCTGAGAACTTCACAGGACCACAAACATTAGTCACATCCACGCTGCTAGCTGGCTTGAACTGAATCATTAATCTTAAATGCATTTGAATCCCATTGTTTACTTACATTAGGCTTTGAGCTTAGACAATAAATTATATTTTTTCATTACTGCCCAAAGTATTTTTCCACACACTTAAAATAATCAATATTGAATTATTTATCAGTCTAGCTTTCTCTTCTATCTATCCTCAGCCCCTCTTCCCCACTTATTTCACTATGACTGAGTGTCCGTTAAAAACCGATCACAGAGAAGTAAGGACAATGAGAAGGAGGATTTAAAAAAAAAAAAAAAAAGAAGAAGAACAACAAGACATCTTGGAGTCCAAAGTCAGTAGCCCGGCTGATAAAAAAAACCAAGAAGAAATGAGCTGTAACAGCTCCATAAGACATTTTATGACAGAAAATAGGAAGTAAATCAGAAAGGGGGAAAAAAGAAACAAGAAGAAAGTCGGCAGATGAATAATTCTATTAACATTTATCTTTCTCCTGATTCAAAGGCAAAAAGAGAGTCAGAAATCACTTAAACTATCTTCGCTTGAGATGGTATAAGAGAAGTATCTGACAAGGGAGTCTCTCTTAGTTGCATAAAATGAAATACATAAAAATTTTAAAAAAATCTTGCAGGAGTTGGAGGAAAGTTCATTTGATTTAAAAATGCTAATCAATTTACTTGCAGCCCTCAATACTCTAAAAACACCAGCCAAGATTTTTTGGGTGCTCATTTTTTGCATGCCCACCTTCAGGCTACCAGAAGGATGCTGATTCTCAGTGGGTGGGAGCTCAACACTTTCCGAGTGTTAGATCCACTAAAGGTGACTTACGTTGGGCATCTCAAACTTGAAGCATGGATAAATCACTTTGGAAAATATGGGTCATTGCTACCAGATCAGTTTCCCATACAAGGTACAATAAATCACAAATCTCTGTCTGTGGGCCAAATCCTAAACATCTTACCTCAGAGAAAAAGTAGCCTTTCAACTGCAAAAACTTGAGCAAGAAAGTTGGAGAGGACAATCAAGGAAACCATCCCACCTAGGGACTGTGCATTTTGGAACTCTGCCCAAAGCTCATTCAATGGATTCTAGGGATCCATGGTAGAAGGACACGTTGAAGGGAAGACAGAGGGGCTGTCTTGAAGGGATGGTTGTTGCTCTGCTGGTTTCCCACTGCAGCTAGCCACACTGCCATTGCTGATAGGATTAGAGGATGGTAATACAACACTGAGCTGTATAATCTGCCACATGGATTGCTCCCCATAGACAAAAAGTAAAGGAGGATTTATGGCACCTTAGAGACTAACAAATTTATTTGAGCATAAGCTTTCGTGAGCTACAACTCACTTCATCGGATGCATTCAGTGGAAAATACAGTGGGGAGATTTATATACACAGAGAACATGAAACAATGGGTGTTACCATACACACTGTAATGAGAGTGATCACTTAAGGTGAGCTATTATCTCCTGTCCTCCCTCCTCTCCTGAACTCCACAGAGACCCACTTAAAGTCCTTCCTCATCTTGTCACTGATCACTATTAATTTCACAGTGCCCAGGGGAGTTTGTTGGGTCCTTTGTAGAATAAAGAAAGACCCATGGCTTGCCATGGAGAATTCACGATCTACATTTCAGAAATGACAATCAGTGAGACCAACAAACCATAGAGAGGGGATGAGGTGAGGACAAAGGAGCATGTGGCTACTCATTTGGGCATATGGCTACGTACAAACACATATTGACTGACTCCCTTCTTGTAGACGTGACAGAAGAAGTGAGCCTTATGGAGGGTGAGGAATGAGAAGTAGAAAGATGGTCATTTTCTGGTACTCCATATACCCAAGCCCGTCTTCATAGTGCTTTATTGGGGCTGAGATAGGCCAGTATGGATGCAGCAGCCTTTTATCACTTAGGATGTGCCATACTTAATTTAATAAATCATTGTAAATCTAGTCCAGCATGTGGTGAAATCCACTTTTCCTTCCTTCCCTTGTGCAATGGATACTTTATCACTGGCACAAGATTTTCCTCTAGCAACAAAATTTAGGAAGTCCTTGCTTAAAAATTATCGTCTGACAGGAAGAACTTAAATGGATATCAGGACCAGCAGTGTTATCCTCTTTAATCAGAGGGACATCCTGTTAGCTCCCCATATAGGTATATGGCAGCATGAAGATAGCTACCCCAGGCAGTTAAAAAGTATAATTAGATTTTGGTATCATAGTGATAACAAGACGACAGAAATGCTTTAAAGTTTATTAAAGCTAGTGCAAAATGAAGAAGTAAAGTGGCATTCTTAAAGGTCAGTGTGTGATTAAAAAGGATACCATAGAAGAAGTTCATTTACATTTATAGAGGAATAGCAGTGAAGTTGTTAGTCCTGAAGTAGTGGTACTTGGACTTCATCTCAAGAATAGTACAGTAATGGTAGGACCTACAGGAATCCAGTGTGATGTTCCCATACAGTATTTTGTTTGCTTTTTTCCTAGTCCTGCTGCTTCAGGAAATTCAAATAAAAATGTTGCAGATGAACAATGTTCTCCTGACTAGCATGCTAAGAGAGAAGATACCCATGGATAACCAACCATTTGTAAGGTTGAGGGCACAATGCCCAGCTGTGCTGTAAAAACAAAACCCTTGTTTTACTACCATTCACCCATTTTCACAGAGCTACCAAAATCCTTATGCTATTTGGACAGATTTTATACATTGGCCTGGATAGCTCTTATTTCCCCTATGATTGTGATCACATTTTCATTTCTAAGTCCCCCCACCTCCCCTTCTCCTACTTTACAAACATTCCCTCTTTTTTATTCCTTCTTCATTCCCTTTTCTAGATCAGCACTGGCTTCTCTCTGCTCTTCCACAGAATCTTGCCATGGAACTAGTTTCTTTGATCAAAAAGACCTATCTTTTTGCCAGGCATCTGAAGACACTGGAGCAGGATGGGGGTGGCTGTTTACAGGGGACAGAGTTGCTGTGGGGAAAATCCTGCCAATTTGGTTGGGGGTGGAGTTTTGCTGCTGTTTTGTTTATTTCATTGTTATTTTAATTAATCTCAAAGACAACCAGAGCAGCAGTTGGGCTGATTATTATAAATAGAAAAAATAATAATAATGATGAGGATAGATCTCATACCATACCTAAATTTATTTAGGAAACACCTCTCTCTCTCTTGCCTAAACATCTTCATTTCTCTTACCTTCGGTCACTAATACGCACTCTGCAATTGTATTACATCACTCTGGCAAGTATTTGGGGGAATATCATCTGCGTAAAATATTATACAAAATTAAGCCCTGAGACAATAAACTCTTACATACAAGTATTGTGCCTGCAATATCAAGGCCTAATGTATTGCATGCATTCCTGAAAATATACACGCTGTATCGCAGAATTGTGGCTCTGTTTTTTCTTGTCTCCTGTGACAATGAGGACAAAGTTCCTTTTTATCTAAGAGTTCAGTACATTGATAACTGGGATATCACATTCACCTGTGTTGGGTGTTCCAAAATAAATACATTATTCTTTCCTAAATAAGGTTTGGAAAACATTTAAGTGAAGAAAATCAAGTTCTGCCCCAAGTTCTGATTACTGGTCCAAGTTGGATATGAGTGACTGGTTACCAACACCTAGTAGCTCTGATTAAAACTTTTCATATTCAACTTTTTATAAAGTGATTACTATTTAAGTGTGTACTCCCTCTTTGTCCCTGTGATAATATAAATCAGATGTGACTTTATCCTTTCATTTACATCAAACTTGACTAGGGCATATTAAGGCGGACTTAAGCTGTTCATGCAGTGGTTCCCTAAGTCAACCAGTGGGATAGTAACCAAGAAAATCTTGTCCCATGGGTGATGTCAAGCACCTGAAGAAATAATTCCTTATCTGGCCCCTGTTCCTGCAAGATGCTAAAAGCCCTCAATTCCTACTGAAGCCACAGAGTGTGGAGAACACTCGGAATCTCAAAGTTTAGGGCATTCAGAGCAAGATGTATTTAAGCAAACGTCTAGGAGGATTGTTTTCATTCTATAGTTTGAATTGAGAAGCTACAATTTTGGGGAGAGAAAAGTTCATTTGAAAATATTTTTCAGAAAAATGATATATCATTTTACTGTATGGACTATGTGGGTTGATATTTTAACAGTAGCCCTTACTCTATAAAATGTTGAAAATTCCAGAAGCATATATTTTAATATGCAGCCACAGTCAATTTAAGTGAGATTTAACATTTGCTCACTAGCCTAATATTTCTTAAGTGTGAGTAGAAAAGGCTGGCTGCATAACACCTTTAAGAAGGAAAAATGTTATTCTCACATTAACAACAAAAACACCCCCAAGGGAAAAAAGGCTGCTGAGATTCAAGTTTCCATTTAAGTCTGTGGGAAAACTTTCTCTAATGTGGCACAAATATAACTCGCCATAGTGATAAGAAGAATTTGAGGAGGAATGATATGGAGTGCTCTGGGGAGTTAAAGTAGTTACCCAGGAAGAAAAATATGAAATGTAAGGTCCTTTTCACACCATTAGCCAGGCACAAAATGTGATCATCACTGAATACTATGTAGGCAGCCTTCAAAGCTTCAGAGTAGGGATTAATGGAAAAAGTTGGCCATAAACAGTAACTTAAAAAAACCAACATTATTCTACTCTTGTGTATTCTTAACACATACAGTGGGGCTAGATCCTTGAGTATATTTATACTGTGTCCAGTGCAGCCTTAGAGAGGGGGTGGCAAAGTTGATTTTGTGTCACTTTTGTTCTGTCCTGATCTTGGAGGTCAATCTGCACTGAACTGGACCTCTGGTTTAAATCAATCTGGATGCTGTTCTACTTTATATTGACAGCTAAAAGTCACAAAGGACACTACCAGTAAACCCACCATTCCATTTTTTCCCTTGATATGGCACCTGCACCAACAGCCAAAAGAGGATAGGTGTTGGAACCACAAGAGCATCACACCACCCAAGCATCTACAGAAAAAGAGGGAATGCTAATAAGAAAAGGAGTACTTGTGGCACCTTAGAGACTAACCAGTTTATTTGAGCATGAGCTTTCGTGAGCTACAGCTCACTTCATCGGATGCATAGCATATCGTGGAAACTGCAGAAGACATTATATACACACAGAGACCATGAAACAAAACTTCCTCCCACCTCACTCCCCCGCTGGCAACAGCTTATCTAAAGTGATCCTCAAGTAGAGCCATTTCCAGCACAAATCCAGGTTTTCTCACCCTTCCCCCCCCCACACACACACACACATACAAACTCACTCTCCTGCTGGCAACAGCCCATCCCCCTTTGAAACCCCTCTTTATAATGCGCATGATAATCAAGGTGGGTCACCTCCAGCACTAATCCAGGTTTTCTCACCCCCCCCACACCCCCCCCCCTTTTTTTTTTTTTCCAAAAACCACACACACAAACTCATTCTCCTGCTGGCAACAGCTCATCTTACAATGTGCACAGCAATAATCCAAGTTTAACCAGAACGTCTTCGGGGGGGGGGGGGGGTTGCAGGAAAAAAACAAGGGGAGACAGGCTACCTTGCATAATGACTTAGCCACTCCCAGTCTCTATTCAAGCCCAAATTAATAGTATCCAATTTGCAAATGAATTCCAATTCAGCAGTTTCTCGCTGGAGTCTGGATTTGAAGTTTTTTTGCTTTAAGATAGTGACCCTCATGTCTGTGATTGCGTGACCAGAGAGATTGAAGTGTTCTCCGACTGGTTTATGAATGTTATAATTCTTGACATCTGATTTGTGTCCATTTATTCTTTTACGTAGAGTCTACAGCCAAGCTCTGCGATACAACCGCATTTGCTCCAACCCCTCAGACAGAGACAAACACCTACAAGATCTCTATCAAGCATTCTTACAACTACAATACCCACCTGCGGAAGTGAAGAAACAGATTGATAGAGCCAGAAGAGTTCCCAGAAGTCACCTACTACAGGACAGGCCTAACAAAGAAAATAACAGAACGCCACTAGCCGTCACCTTCAGCCCCCAACTAAAACCCCTCCAACGCATTATTAAGGATCTACAACCTATCCTGAAGGATGACCCAACACTCTCACAAATCTTGGGAGAAAGGCCAGTCCTTGCCTACAGACAGCCCCCCAACCTGAAGCGAATACTCACCAACAACCACATACCACACAACAGAACCACTAGCCCAGGAACCTATCCTTGCAACAAAGCCCGTTGCCAACTGTGCCCACATATCTATTCAGGGGACACCATCACAGGGCCTAACAACATCAGCCACACTATCAGAGGCTCGTTCACCTGCACATCCACCAATGTGATATATGCCATCATGTGCCAGCAATGCCCCTCTGCCATGTACATTGGTCAAACTGGACAGTCTCTACGTAAAAGAATAAATGGACACAAATCAGATGTCAAGAATTATAACATTCATAAACCTGTCGGAGAACACTTCAATCTCTCTGGTCACGCAATCACAGACATGAGGGTCGCTATCTTAAAGCAAAAAAACTTCAAATCCAGACTCCAGCGAGAAACTGCTGAATTGGAATTCATTTGCAAATTGGATACTATTAATTTGGGCTTGAATAGAGACTGGGAGTGGCTAAGTCATTATGCAAGGTAGCCTGTCTCCCCTTGTTTTTTTCCTGCAAACCCCCCCCCAAGACGTTCTGGTTAAACTTGGATTATTGCTGTGCACATTGTAAGATGAGCTGTTGCCAGCAGGAGAATGAGTTTGTGTGTGTGGTTTTTGGAAAAAAAAAGGGGGGGGGTGTGTGGGGGGGGGGGTGAGAAAACCTGGATTAGTGCTGGAGGTGACCCACCTTGATTATCATGCGCATTATAAAGAGGGGTTTCAAAGGGGGATGGGCTGTTGCCAGCAGGAGAGTGAGTTTGTATGTGTGTGGGGGGGGGGGGGAAGGGTGAGAAAACCTGGATTTGTGCTGGAAATGGCTCTACTTGAGGATCACTTTAGATAAGCTGTTGCCAGCGGGGGAGTGAGGTGGGAGGAAGTTTTGTTTCATGGTCTCTGTGTGTATATAATGTCTTCTGCAGTTTCCACGATATGCTATGCATCCGATGAAGTGAGCTGTAGCTCACGAAAGCTCATGCTCAAATAAACTGGTTAGTCTCTAAGGTGCCACAAGTACTCCTTTTCTTTTTACGAATACAGACTAACACGGCTGTTACTCTGAAACCTGTCATCAGGGAATGCTAATGTGGCTCAATAAGATGATTTTAAATGCATTGCCTTAGGATGCATTGGTGGATCAGGGTGTAATATTTATGTAGCCAAATGAAAGTGATTTAGATGGGAAATTCTGAAGCACCTTTACTCCACAAAGTAAATATAAATTTGAACACTTGTGCACATATCTGCATATGTGTACATATTTATAGAAGATATGTATGTAGGTACATACAAACTTTAGAGGGAACTGATTTTGAAAAAGGCAGGAATATTTGCCCTCTCAAAATCAGATCCCTTTGAGTGTCTCAAGTTAGGCATCCAAAAGCTAAGACATCAAAATATGTTTAATTTAAGAAAATTTAAGCCAACACTTTTCAAAATATGAATAAAGGAAGTGTACAGTAATATATACATTTCCAAGTAATTCAGCTTTTGATTATATGAAATGAAGCAGCTCATCAGTTGCCCAAACCAGAACTACAGTCTTTTTGATCTACACAAGCACTTCTTAGCATATACAAGGGGAAGCATTTTATGGCATTAAATCTATAACGTTTGAATCTCTAAAAACTGGAACATGGAATTTCATGTGATAGTAATGGATGGGGAAATCTGCTATGCCTGAGCAAAGCCAAAGTTAAAGAGCCTTTGGCAAGGGTGCTGCCCAGGCCAAGGGATGGTATCCTCCCCTGCAGAAAAGTGCTGGAAGAACCATAACTTCACTGATACAGCGGTCCACTGCCATGGCCCTTGCATTTGACTTCAACCTCTATGAGGCACAGGAGATATCTCAGCACCCCATTACGGCTGTCCGTCATCTGCCACCTCACGGACTCTCCATACCCTGACCACTGTGCCGTAAAACTGCACTGCATCTACTGCAATCCAGACTTTAAGACCTTCATTAATCAAAACACTACATCCCTATTGAGGAGAGCACTTATAAGCATGTGCTTAGGTCTCATTGACTTCAGTGGGTCTTAAGCAGATGTTTAGGTGCTTTATGGAATCAGTGCCTCAGAGCCCAAGGCACGGAGTGCAACATTTTTATACAGCACTGTATTAAAAGTAGACTATACTAAGCTATGATCCTGCTGAACATAAGATCCTTCAGGGGCAAATTCACTTACATTTTATTGATTTAGTTTCCTGTCTATCAATTTAAATGGAAAAAATAGCTGCTTGTTTTATTTATTTATTTTTGTCAGAAGAAATGTGCTGGTAAACTTTTGGGAGCAGATGCTTCCTGCTAGATGATTAAAAAAAAATGACATTAAAATGTCCATTCTCATTTCACTTAGCTTCATAACCAAACGATAAGAAAGAAAACATGGCAGTCCAATTTATAAATCTGGAAAGCTTTCATGGTAAGATACACACACATACGTGAAAGGTAACCGTTTCACCAAGCAAAAAATAATAGTACATAACCATGACTGACATTCTATAATTAACAGAATGCTCGGAGACGTTATCATCACAGGTCGAATAAGATGGTATAATTGGTCTGAAACAAGACATTCTTTCCTATGGGAAAACATTTTATACCACGATTAGTCACTGTGAACGTTTTGAAAATTGCTTAGAAAGAAGGTACGCAACACGAAGAAAAATATCCTCCTTCTCCTTACCCATCACCCTCTCAGTAGGACTATGCAGATGGCAAATACAGATGGTGATTGTGGATGTTTGAAATGGTTTGAATAAGGCAAGAACCTTTTCATGTTTAAAGAAAGTTCAGGAACCATTTGCTGCTCCCCCCCCCCCTTTTCCCCCCATATACTCATCCAGCTCCACAATTTTTTTTTTGCTTTCAGATTTGAAGCAAAAATATCATTACAATGTGGGCAGGAAAGATCTATTCTTACAGCATTTTCCATGCAGCTTACACCAAGATGTACGGGAAATCTTGTGAGAACATCTTTTTTTCTTCCTAATGAGACACTCAGGCCAATTTCCAAACAGGAGAAGTTCAGAAAAGTTTGACTCAACTCCAAAGCTCCAGATGCTTATGCTAGTATGAAGGTGGCTCCCCAGTCATACTGATGTTCATCCATAACTAGTATTAACACTATTAGCTATGAAAAGCTAGGCCATCTTACCATGCCTTCCCACTATTATCAAGTTCTTGGAGAAAATGTACATGTACACCGTATTGACTATATTTGAAATATGACTTTAAAGACCACAATTCCAAGTGAACAGGCAAAATGGGTAACTGCAGATCAAATTTAACTTAACTGACTTTATGGTTAAATACTGAATTGCACATTGAGAAGTAGGAATTAGCTTGCTCAGTGGACACATTTTTGAAGATGCATCCCCTGTGCTTACATTTGAAATGTAGCTGCAAGAGTTTAACTGATAAAGTATACACCTTAACCATGTCCCTGTGTCAACCTAAAGTATTGTTTGCAACTGAATACTCAACGTTTTCCATGATGTATAATGTATAGAACATGTTTAGTACACAGTAAAGATATTGTTGGGAAATATTGTAGAAGACTTTCATAGAAGTTACTACTAACAAGTATCTTTGTTAGAAATGCCCAGGGGTGCAATATAGACAGTATGATGGTGACAGCAATTGCTTGTTTTTCCACAAACAATATCCCAGTATGTTCTTTAGATATTTATAGGAAACTGAGATGGGAAAAAAAGTCACCTGGGTTTAAAAATAAAATAAAATGCTGTAGTGCATTATAGTTCTGAGAGGAATAATTAGTGAGGCAGTAGTGTAGACAGAGTAAAAAGGAATGCAAATATTTGATCTTCCTTTCAGTGAAGATGGTGGAGCTCATTTTAATGTGTGAAATGCGTTCAGCGGATTCATCGGAGACCTGGCCTGACAGACAAGAACTACAAAACGACGTACCAACAGAGGAGTTTCTTTTTCTTTACATAGTGTCTCCTTTATAAAGAACGTTTCTTTTCAAATTAAATGAGAACATAAATTCTAATCAGCAAGTTTTGTTAGCCCAGAAGGATGCCAATTAGGTTTCTAAACATCTGTACTGACACAAGGGCGATAACTAAGAGAAGAAGGATTAGAAAGTAAAGTCATAGAAAAAAGAAAAAAGAAACAAAAGTTGAGAAAGGAAAAAAGCATTATCTGGAAACCTGTGTGTGTTTGTGTTTGTTATATATCTACTTTATAGTATTTACACTTTTTATACAAAAGTGCATGTGTGTATTACAGATAATAAAGAGTTTGTGTGTGTACGTGCACACACACACAAATGGTGTTTATCGTATATTTATCCCACTACATAACTGATGTGTAAAAACTTACAAATAATTTTATCCTGGCAGAAAATGTATCATCACAAATAGTATAGAATAGCATAGCATAGCATGACAGCTAGGCAGATAGATAGGAGATGTCCAATTTTAGGAGAACCTCAGGGTATTTAGATTTAGCTTATTTTATATTGAACTGATGTCAAGTCTCTGAATCGTACCATCTATACATTTTTGTACATGGTCAGTGTATTGGTCCACCGGTGTTTCAGTTAGATATCAACAATGTTCAATTAAATGAGGAAACAGATAAGAAACTGTGACAGAAAGACTATCAGAATAGAATTCTTACCCTCTATGGTTGCTCTCTTAGGCAGAATGGTGATTGCTCCCTCAGCAATGTCTTCTTGCTGAATTAGTGGATTTATTTTGGAGCCCCAAGTGTCTGATCCCACCCACAGAAAATGACCGACTTGATCAGCCCTTTTTGCAGCTGCAAGGATCTGCCTGTAGAAAGACACATATAATTCATACGTGAATGCAAGATGAATGGAACAGTATTTAGTCACCCAGGAAAAACAACAAGGAGAGCAAGATTGCTGAATGAGCAGAAATAACATATCTGTAACTAACTTTTAGCTCAGAAATTTAACAATTCACATGATCACAAAGATTTCAGAACAGTCTATCTTCCTCTTTGTTCTTTTATTCTAAGGATGAACTCCTGGCCCCATTTAAGTCAGCTTGAGTTTTGCCACGGAGTTTCATGGAGACAGGATTTCATCTCAACTTTGTTGTGAAATCTTAGTAACAGTTGGAATAGTTACACCACTATCAACTGACAGAACCTTCACAACCCCCTGGTAATTTAGAAATTACACCACAAATGACTCTGGAATAAGCAGAGGTATTTCTGGTGAAGGGTAGATAGGGGATTTAATTGCTTTTAAATTAAATTATTAAAATATCCTGAAAAGCAAATGAAATCTGATCAGTGCAGGTGCTATTGAACGTCCAAGTCATTTTATCATTAACAGCTGCAATTAGCAACAGCAAATATATTGTTTATTAATATTAGCATTTATAGGGCACCCATCAGTGGAGTGTATATAGCAACTTCCGTGCAAGAAACTCAAATGTTTTACAACCATTTAATCATGAAGTCTCACAATCTCCCAGTGAGATAGGTTAGTGTTATCATTATCCTTGAGTCACAGAACTTTAAAGCTCTGAGCCTGCAACGCCTTGCACACTGGTGGAGTGCTGGCCCCACACAAAGCCCCCCACTGCAGCCAATGAGGCTCCGCACATATGTAGCTGTCTGCCGGCACACAGAATGTTCAAGTGATTAGTAATTTGTCCATAGTTGCAAAGTGAGTCAATCACAGAGTGAGGAGCAGAACGGAGGAGTTCTGATTCACAAATCCTTCCCATAGCCAGCTTATATTGAATTAAAACAAAACAATATCTGGATATATTTTAATATTTTGCCATAATTACATCAGTTTTGTTTACACACACGTGTAAAAGTGAAGTTACTGAAATGAAGAAATATCTATATATCGTAGGACGGGGTCAAATTTTGGGGAAAACAAAGTGGTGGCACTCTCTGCACTCTACTGCAACTCAGTCTCCACTAGTGCTTAATTTGTAATGAAAGAGGTGCCAGGGCTTAAGCTGTTTTTTTATGTTTTTTTTTTTACTTTCATAATTGACAGGGCAAGCTCAGAGGTGCCGGGGCTCAGCCCTGGCACAAATTAAGCATTGGTCTCTGTCCATTCAAAACCAACACGCTCCTCTCTAGGGTGATGGATAGAAGCTACTGAGGCACAATTAGATATCACAGAAGAGCAACACCAAATTTCACAGGTACCAATGATGGTGTACTGGGATCACTTACTGGAATTCAGGTCCCTCTTTGGGGCCCCACACTAGGGTACTGCACTGGTATGCCCAAAGATCTAGGATCTCTGTTGTAGCCCTGCACTGGTATGAACTAGGGTCTGGATTTTCTCACTGGGATGTTTCAGTGGGGACCTACATAGGGTCTGAGGGCTCTCACTGGAGTCCTTGCACTGAGATCTGATGGATGTCCTACACTGCATCCTAAGGTCCTGCAATGGAATGTTCTAGGGTCCCAGTCTGGAATCCTGCACCGGGGTGTCTCACCAGGGTCTTTCCGGAGCTCTTGTCTTTCTTGTCCTGCACTGGAACATTGTAGGATGCCAGTCAGTAGTCTCTCACAGGTGAGTGCTAGGGTACCTCACTGGTGTCTGGGGTCCTGCACTGGGCTGTACTCCTGCTACAGCAGCAACAGCTCCTTGGACGTTTTCCTCTGGCTGCCCAGTAGGGAAGGGACCCTGGCAGCGATGGAGCCTCCAGCTCCAGCAGCGGCAGAAGCTCTAGATTCAGTGGTGCTCCCTATGCTCCAAGCTGGTGGGGAAGCAACTGCCTGAGAGGAGGCTCTTATATTAATGTGACACAGCTGCATTGCTAAAGTTTTGTATCACAGCCTCATACAGGCCAGTGGAATCAAAAGAGTTGTGAAGGGGTAGAGCAAAATGGTGGCAGCTCAGCATGGTTCTGGTATAGCATTTGCTTCTAAGCCCTGGTGAAGGAATCAGAGCTTTGCAAAGTATGGGTGGCTCTTGCCTCCAGGTCAAGACATTCCAGATACTATTGTAAGAATCAGTGGCTTTTCCCTACTATTTATACTAGACAGAGTCCTTTGAGCAAAAGTCCACTTCTGCCCAGGTGAAAGAGTAGTGATATTATAAATGATCTTGCTTAGAATAGTAGTATATTGAGGTTTAAGAGATGAATGGAAATTATTTGTGCATTAACTAGTCACTGTAAGACACAGGTTGGTTAAATTCAGCTCTTCATCCTTCCCATGTAGATATGCTGACTTTTGTGAAGTTTATTGAAGAGAGTGGGGTCTTTCAGATGAATCTTTAAGAGCCAACATCCTGTCTGCTATGTAAAAATATTAATGATCCCTTGATGTTATTTATAATACTAAAGATTCAGTTTTGTGACCTTGGTCAAAATTCCTTTCCCCCATCCCTGTTGTGCAGAATTCTGTGTGTTTGTTGCATGGCTTGCTATCACTTTCCTATAGCAGAGTTGGCTGAATGTCAACACTGGATAACATAATCCTGTATCCCTTAAGTGAGGATAACTTGCATTTAGATCCAATGGGAGTTTTGTATTCAAAGGAACTACATAACAAAGCCCTCAGATTATAAAGAGCTTTGGGATCACCTGGGGTGCGATACGATATAGGAAAAAAATGCAGGACAATACTATTTATTTTAGGCTGAATTTGAAATTGTAATAGTTATGCACATCTTATTTCCTTTCATTATTAAATTAATTTCTTATCATAAGAGTAAAAATGCCTACCAAGAAATCATTTTCCCATCTAGGGTATAGCGAAATATAGACTCATAGAACCATAGAACTGGAAGGGACCTTGAGAGGTCATCTAGTCCAGTTTCCTGCACTCAAGGCAACACTAAGTATTATCTAGACGATCCCTGACAGGTGTTCGTCCAACCTGCTCTTAAAAATCCAAGATTCCACAACCTCCCTAAGCAATTTATTCCAGTGCTTAACCACTCTGACAGTTAGGAAGTTTTTCCTAATGTCCAACCTAAACCACCCTTGCTGCAATTTAAGCCCATTGCTTCTTGTCTTATCCTCAGAGGTTAAGAAAAACAATTTTTCTCCCTTCTCCTTGTAACAACCTTTTATGTACTTGAAAACTATTATCACATCCCCTCTCAGTCTTTTCTTCTCTAGACTAAACAAACCCATTTTTTTTCCAGTCTTCCCTCATAGGTCATGTTAGCTAGAGCTTTAATCATTTTTGTTGCTCTTCTCTGGACTTTCTCCAATTTGTCCACATCTTTCCTAAAACGTGGCACCCAGAACTGGACACAATATTCCAGTTGAGGCGTAATCAGTGCGGAGTAGAGCGGAAGAATTACTTCTTGTGTCTTGCTTACAATACTCCTGCTAATACATACCAGAATGATGTTCGCTTTTTTTACAACAACATTACACTGTTGACTCATATTTAGCTTGTGATCCATTATGACCCCTTTCCACAGTACTCCTTCCTAGGCAGTCATTTCCTATTTTGTATGTGTGCAACTGATTATTCCTTCCTAAGTGGAGTACTTTGCATTTGTCCTTATTGAATTTCATCGTATGTACTTCAGACCATTTCTCCGGTTTGTCCAGATCACTTTGAATTTTAATCCTATCCACTAAAGGACTTGCAACCCCTCTCAACTTGGTATCATCTGCAAACTTTATAAGTGTACTATCTATGCCATTATCTAAATCATTGATGAAGATATTGAGCAGAACCAGACCCAGAACTGATCCCTGTGGGAGCCCATTGGTTATGCCCTTCCAGCATGACGGTGAACCACTGATAACTACTCTCTGGGAACGATTTTCCAACCAGTTATGCATCCACCTTATAGTAGCACCATCCAAGTTGTATTTCCTTAGTTTGTTTATGAGACAGTCATGAGAGACAGTATCAAAAGCCCTACTAAAGTCAAGATATACCACATCTACCACTTCCCCGCTATCTACAAGAGTTGTTACCATGTCAAAGAAAGCTGTTAGGTTGGTTTGACATGATTTGTTATTGACAAATCCATGATGACTGTTATTTATCACCTTATTATCTGCTAAGTGTTTGCAAGTGATTGCTTAATTATTTGCTCCATTATCTTTCCGGGTACAGAAGTTAATCTGACTGGTCTGTAATTCCCCGGGTTGTCCTTATTTCCCTTTTTATGGATGGGCACTATATTTGCCCTTTTCTAGTCTTCTGGAATGTCTCCAGTCTTCCATGACTTTTCAAAGATAATTGCTAATGGCTCAGATATCTCCTCAGTCAGCTCCTTGAGTATTCTAGGATGCATTTCCATCAGGCCCTGGTGATTTGAAGATATCTATCTTGTCTAAGTAATTTTTGACTTGTTCTTTCCCTATTTTAGTCTCTGATCCTACCTCATTTTCACTGGCATTCACTATGTTAGACACCCACTTGCCACCACCCTTCTCGGTGAAAATCGAAACAAAGAAGTCATTAAGCACCTCTGCTATTTCCACATTTTCTGTTATTGTCTTGCCCCCCTCATTGAGTAACGGGCCTACTCTGTCCTTGGTTTTCCTCTTGCTTCTAATGTATTTGTAGAATGTTTTCTGGTTTCCTTTTATGTCTCTAGCTAGTTTGATCTCGGTTTGTGCCTTGGCTTTTATAATTTTGTCCCTACGTACTTGTGTTATTTGTTTATATTCATCCTTTGTAATTTGACCGAGTTTCCACTTTTTGTAGGACTCTCTTTTGAGTTTTAGATCATTGAAGATCTCCTGGTTAAGCCAGGGTGGTCTCTTGACATACTTCCTATCTTTCCTATGCACTGGGATAATTTGCTCTTGTGCCCTTCATAATGTCTCTTTGAAAAACTGCCAACTGTCTTCAGTTGTTTTTCCCCTTAGACTTGCTTCCCATGGGATTTTACCTACCAACTCCCAGAGTTTGCTAAAGTCTGCCTTCTTGAAATCCATTGTCTTTATTTTGCTGTTCTCCCGCCAATCATTCCTTAGAATCATAAACTCTACCATTTCATGATCACTTTTGCCCAATTTGCCTTCCACTTTCAAATTCTCAACCAGTTCCTCCCTATTTGTCAAAATCAAATCTAAAACAGCCTCCCCGCAGTAGCTTTCTCCACCTTCCGAAATTAAAAAAAATTCTCCAGTACATTCCAGGAACTTGTTGGATAATCTGTGCCCTGCTGTGTTATTTTCCCAACAGATATCTGGGTAGTTGAAGTCCCCCATTACCACCAAGTCCTGTGATTTGGACGATTTTGTTAGTTGTTTTAAAAAATCCTCATTCACCTCTTCTTCCTGGTTTGGTGGTCTGTAGTAGACCCCTACCATGACCTCACCCTTGTTTTTTTTTTACCCCTTTTAACCTTACCCAGAGACTTTCAACAATATACTATGTATTCTTCTGCTATCTCTCTATAAAGTGATCCACAGGTTCCTAAAAATAGATCACTCCATTACATTTCTCTGTACAGTCTTATTTACTTTGCCTACTCCATAAAGCCAGCAAGCACAAATGTATTAATTTTCTCAGTCACACTTACTTTATATCCTCATCGTTGGCAAAAATAACGATGGCCCTGGCATTGGGAGTGTCCAGGAGCTGCTTGATAATTTTATCAAAGTCAATGGTCTTCTCTTTGCGATCCTGGGGAATTTTCAGTGACTGGGCAATGCAGAGCCCACCTGTTTAGAGAAAAAGAAGAAGAAAAAAATCTGTAAATGAACAGCAAGGAGAAGAGTGTGGAAAATACACAGAAGTTGGAGAAGAAAATAAAAATCAGTATTCGATCACCATCCTGAGGAAGTAGTTAAGCTCATGTTAAGCCCTGTAATCCAGTCTTGGTTTTTTGTTGTTGTTCTTTTTTCTCTTTGGAAGTGTATGCTATGTGACAGGATACATACAATATGCATGGGTGGATAGAGTCACAAATGGACAAAAAATAAACCATGCATGTAGCATTCATGCAAGGTTCATGCACTTGGCAACATTCAGGGCACACCCGGAGTGTTGTGTAGGAGCAGTGCACACACGGCTCCTCTCAAGGGCATGAACCTTGGAATCTCGCCCAGATGACATGAACCGTGGGAAGCCTCCCAGGACTGGGCTCAAGGCCCGAGAGCAAAGAATGCGGTAGATAGAAATTGGTAAATAAGAATATTATACAAAGCCAGTGTATTCCTTTTATCTATCGGAGAATGTAATGGGCGGGGGGAGAGAGAAAAATAAAGGAGAGGGTGGAAAAGCTGACAGGCAGACCAGCCCGTCGGCAGACCAGCCTGCTTGCTTGCTTAAAGCTTGTCCTGTCTTGTATTTGAACCGCAACACATGCAAAAGAGAAAAAACAAACTAACCAGACAGTAAAGAGATGATGGAAATGGACAAGATAAAAAAAAATACTGAAATAAAGTAAACTGGAAGGCAATGGAGGTTGATAATGGCAGAGACAAACATACAAAATACTGAACAAGTTTATTTGGCGTAACAGCTTTAATTTTTTTTAACTGCATAAATAGAAAGAAAATCAAAAGAAACCGTTCTGACGAGTTAAATCAAAACAGGAATAATACAGAAGTCCAAATATTGTGAATACACAGAGGCCAATCTCACACATGCTTGTTCATGCAGGTGTCCACCTTTAAAGTGAATGGGGTTACCCCATCTGAATAAAAATTCATGGGAGAGTAAACATTTGCAGGATTTAACCCACAGTTAGTAACCAGAATTAAAGAACAATAATTGCAGCCAGTATAATGGTCGCAAAACAGAAAGCCCGGATGCAAAAGCTACTCTACAAACATAATTCACTTAATTAGGTTTAATTTATTAATCTTGTTTTAGAAAAATAGTTTCATTTACTATTTTACATCTTCTGTCGAGTTCTTCACATCAAGGGGCGGGGGATGGATTCATATGAATGTGTTTTTTCTTTTGTTACCTAATTATAATATCTATCATCTTAGATACAAACTCTCTCTCCCTCAAAATACTTCATAGTGTTAATTAATAAATTCTCAGATATGCATAATAGAAAACAGCAGTGAGGATGAGTAATTAAGTACTTGAAGCAAAAGAGAAAAGAGATGTTTTCAGATAAGGTTTAAAATAAAGGGAGAATTGATGAGGAAGATTGAAACTCTGTTCCAGAGCAAAGGAGCAGTGGAGAAGACGACTCACACACCACCATGGGCAAAATCTCGAATTATATTTCTCACTGCAAAAGAATAACTCCCTCAATCTGGAATTTTTTTTGTGGGTAGGGGCCACTACAGAGAGACTAAATATTGAAAGAAAAACCCTCATGTAGCCAAGCACATCTGTGAATAAATGTGTGGACTTAATACAGCCAAAGATACCAGTAGATGGGCCCTGCATTGAAGTGGACAGAGAAAGCAATTAATATCTACTTGCCACTAAGTGACTTTAGTTTGATGACCAAGCTCACTCTCTCCCCCTCTGTCTCTTAGAATGAAAAATCTCTCTGCCTAAGGAGAGCTTATTAGCTGTGACTTTAAGGCACTGTTACTGTAAGGCCTCTCTGGCACTCCATCCAGCCATGATTTCCACTTTGTATCTCCCTCAAAAGCCTCCCATTTCTCCTGTAAGTAAGATTTGGGAACTTGGGAGAATTCATTGGGGCGGGGGAGGTGAAAGCAGATTGCTGCAAAGTGCCAGACCTGTCACTTGAAAATATATACACTCCAGCTACAATGTCCTTTCAAGAGGCTCCTACTCTGACATAGCAGTGAACAGAAGTAGGCATATTTCACAGTGTCAAGACTAAGGAGCCTTAGTGTCTTAGATGGAACCATTATTTAGACATATCTGAAGCTAGTGCTGAGGTGCTCTGTAATCCAATATAACTCTCCATAACTTAGATACAGAGATAAATCAGCAAATTTCAAGCTACCATCAGAGGGGGAACCAGAGACGTGCACAGAAAATCGTGGATGTGGACAATGAGCATATTTTAAAGTCGGTATCATCAAGAAACTTTAAGATCTCTTTAGGCTGGGAAGGAAGATTGCTTTACAACAGGCTGTCCTCAAGTGTGCACGACAAGATGCAGATATTGTAATGTTTCCCTGCTCTGCAGGTTGATGGGAGGAGAGAGTGGAGATAAAGACACAGAGGAAGGTG
This sequence comes from Chelonia mydas, assembly GCF_015237465.2. NCBI lineage: Eukaryota > Metazoa > Chordata > Testudines > Cheloniidae > Chelonia > Chelonia mydas. The sequence goes on along the minus strand of NC_057853.1, from coordinate 16,522,000 downwards.
CGGGGAGATGAGGTTGAGAGCTGTAATCAATGACAAAGGCATTTCTGTATTGAAGGCTCCAGCTTCAGTAAAGATTGTTTGAATCCACAGAAACATTATCCTTCAGATAGGCCAGCTGATACACTGTTATGACAAAGCTGGTAATGAAATTACTAGTTGATATTGAATAAATGGGTTATATTTGCTACAATAGTACTTGATAGAAAAGCTTAAATACCCAGGACTTCAGATGTTGCAGCCACACCTCAGATAGATATTATGTATTCTGTGGGTCACACACTTTCTGCTGTCTGCATGGAAGAGAGGCAAAATCCAGCTACAACAGACACTGGTTACCACTGAATGTGTCTGAGGAATCTCTTTGTGTAGAGCAGCTGGGTAGAAGGAGAACTAGGTCCGGGTCCATTTGAACTAGAACCAAAGGCCAGGCCTATGGTCAGTACTGAGAACAAAGGACTCTGATTTGGGACTAAAGGAATTCCTAGGTGACAGTACAGGGGCCAGAAAGACCTAGGGTTCTTAAAGCAGGATAATGTCTGAGGGTGCTGCTACAGGGCTACACACAGAAGTATCTTGGCTGACACTTTTGAAAACCGAATGGCCAGTGTGAAGTTTTGCTGTCATTTTTGCTACCTCTGTTTAAGGGTAACAGGACTGATTTGCATTTTGTGAACATAAATTTAGGGGAATATGCCCTAAATTTATATCAAAGTCTCTACCACCAGAGAAAATAACCCACCAACAAACAAACAAAAAAATTCCCCAAACAAATCTGGCAACAATATTATTTGCTTTTTTGGCCCTTCTTTGTCTCACCCCAATCCAAACAGACCAGCACACTGCAAGAGAGCAAAATCTATTTTAAAGTAATGGCAAGGAGACACACAAATGCTAGACAAATGTAATCAGCTAGTGTTTCTATTCGAGCTTATAAACTCATTTTGAAGAGTTTAAATCTATATTGAAGAGCTCATTACAGATAGTCATATGTCATTTTTAATTCCGTAACAATAATATATTCCTAATGAATTGGATGGGGAATGGACAAAAAATATGCCTTACTGTTACAACTTGTCCAAGTGGCATATATAGCATAAATGTCACTTTCTTGTACTCAACGTGCACTCCTAAGACAAGAGGAAATGCACAGTTATTTAAACTGTCAAATTAATTCACAGTATTCCTGAGGTAAAGCCCTCAGAGGGAATTAAGTGGTAAAATTGTAAAAGTTGCAAATTAAGGATTTTGTCACAGGACCCCTGCAGTACTATATTACCCTTCACTGAAGAAGAAGAAAAACTGACAAATGCTCTGAGTAGCTACAAACTGCCATAGCAATTACAGTGAATCTCATAGTTCTTTAAGTTAAACTGATCCTGGATCATTCCGCTGATAAGTAACTTCATGGCACACCGATCGCAGCTATAAACACAATCTATAAACACAGCAGTACCAAGGAACCTTGGAGTCATCTCACAGATTGGTTTCCACTAAGAATAATGCTCTAGATCCATTGCTCACTGAGAGATTTTTGTTGCTGTTTTTGTCTAGTGACTTAAGAGGGAAATAATTGACATGTTGCAACCTAATGCAGACGTCCTTTGTAGTGATAAATGGCAAATGGAAGGCATCTGAAAAGATTTGGATTGCAGTACATTTGAGAAGCTTGCTGGCTTTCAAGCAATGCTGCAAGCAGACACCATGTTCCCCCCATCTTGCTATCCTCAGTACAGTATGTTCATCCCAGAAGGCAGATGCCGGATAGTCAAGTTTCCATTATGCTTGGAGAAGGGGAGATATAGTATTCTGGAAGCATAAACATGGTCCCTTTAGAAGTTTGAACAAGCAGCTGCCTCATTAAGATTTTGATTCTTTTTCGCACTAATGACATCATCCAAATATGAAAGGGGAGGGAGTAGAAATGGAAATGTTCTGGAAACATTGAAGGGCATAATTCATTCTCCCTTTGATGTGTACTGAGTATCTCCCATCAGTGTCAACAGGATTTCTGCAAGTGCATGAGCTTGGAGAATAGCTCCTTGATTAATAAAAGTATTTTTTTCTTTTTTCTCCCCATAGCAGATGTTGGGGAGATTTGTGGCTAGTAATATAAATGATCTTTAAGAATTCTGCCATTTTCCTGGTATAGTCAAATAGATGGTTAAGAAGACCACAGTTCAAGATGGGTTTTTGATTGTGTCCTCAAATATTGGTACATGGCCATTTTGCACATGCTTTTTGGGTAGCAAATCTGATTCACATGTACAGAATCTGATTCACATATATAGAATAGCCGTATGCCTTAGTGAAACAAGCTGTTGTATTCATGCAAACAGGTGCATTAAAAGGCAAGTTGAGGACAGCAATTTGACACACATCGTATATTACTAAAGTTTCCCAAATCGTTGTTCCAACAGCCAAACACCACTTACCTAACCCTGATCCTTTGGAGACCTGTTCATGTGTTTGCAGGATGATGGCAACCACTTCTTGAAACTCTTTTCTCTACCTTGCTATTCATAGAATTCTAACAGAGTCTTCTTTCTGGCATTTTTTTTAACCCCTTCTCTAGCAGAACCAAATAGTTTTGCGGTACAAAAAGTCTATGAATAGACTACCAGAAATAGACCTGACAGAGACATTCTCCAAATATGCCTTTGTTCATCTTATAAGGAATTCAGATAGAACACTGATCCACAACAAGGAGAGAGCACAAGACAAACTGTTTCCTCCAAACAATAACTTGAAAATTCCTTTGTTTTACAGTTACTTGCTTTCCCAGTGGTATGAGCCTTTCTGGCAAACAGACCCAATTGTTTTAATTTGTTCCAGTCATAACCTTTCCCAAAACTGCAAGACCCTGGAAGTAGCGAGAGCAAACCCACAACAACATTTAGACTGAAACTCTCTAACAAGATCTCCAAATCTTTTTTTAGCAAACAAAACAAAGCTTGCCTTTTCTGTCTTGACTGGTAGAAAATGCGGAAGGCTCTGATTTGCCACTCTGGGGAATTCTGACACAGGTAGCATTAGTTCTTGGGAGTCTTGGTAACAAGCTCAACCACATGGGAAAAGTTAGGGGCTATGACATTTCAACAGTTCACTACTGCTTGGAGGCCTGTGCATGAACAGATTATGGGACTGATCAAGGTATCTGTCCGGATTATGGATCCTTTGCTTGTCATCACTGGGTTGAATTGAGTCATTTTTAAGACATCTCCTCCATTTTTGTGCACAAAATGCAGAGCGAATGAACACCAATCACATAATATGTTTGTTCCCTAAAGTTTCTTAATCTGGTCTGTTTTCAAATGGTCCGATGTAACATGCTTTACTTCACAGCACACAATCTGTGTCATCCTGCAGTAGGTGTCAGTGTGCTATTTATTTTGCCATTCTTCACTGGGGCAAGGCAAAGACATTAACATCAGCCCAACTATACAATGGTATAGTTTCACCTCTTCGAGCGGTGACTGCAACATGTAAGGCAATATCAAATCTGGGTGAGACATGAATTTTAACACATGAACACAATAGCAGAGCCAATGCCAGTCATGTGAATGCAAAGGAACAACCATTGCTGTGGAAAGGATTTTAAAGGTCTTTTAAAATTCAGCAAAGTGTATTCAAATTGCAGCTAGTCTTCTATGTGCTGCTATTTAAGAAATTGACATCTATGTGATTCAAGCTTAATTCCTGGGAAGCCTCAGAGATAAATGAAAGAGCATTTTAGGAATAACTCTGTTACACTGCCTCTTCATTTTGCGGAACCTCTCTCTGGCTTTATTGCTTGTAGTTTTCCTAGGTCACTTATTGACATTTGTGCACCTGAAAGAACTTGCTTCACACTGGCAAAAAATCTGGCTTAGCCCATTTGAAACCATGTTTGAACTTTGTAACCATTGCAAATGTTCCCCTTCCTTTTTTCTTTAAAGTATGCCAGAAGGAACAAGCTCTTAGTGCTGATGTACTTAGCAAAGGGCCAGCCAAATATTTCATGCAGAAGGTTCTATCCATGCTCCAGCTCTAATGTATGGTCCAAAGAATAAATGAATGAACAAAATTCAAATATGAGGTGGAAATAATTTAGGGAGGGGAAAGAAGTTTGGCTCCCATAGGTATTTATTTATTTGGATTTTTTTTTTTAAACTCCAAACCATGCATCCAAGACTCTGAACAACCTTTTCATACATTTAAAAACAATACAACATGGGGCATTACAGACCACATAGGGTTAAGCGCTAGGGTGGCCACCTCCAGGACCTCCTTCCTCAGGCAGACAGTGCTGTCAGAAGTTAAGTCAAGTCCTTCTATTGTAAAAAATAAATGTAAAACCTAGGCATTTGGAAAAGGAAAGAGCAAGTGGGTGTCTGCTATAGACCACCAGACCAGAAGGATGAGGTGGATGAGGCTTTCTTTGGACAACTAACAGGTTTCCAGATCACAGGCCCTGGTTCTCACGGGGGACTTCAATCACCCTGACATCTGCAGGGAGAACAATACAGCGGCGCACAGACAATCCAGGAAGTTTTTGGAGAGGGTTGGGGACAACTTCCTGGTGCAAGTGTGGGAGGAATCAACTAGGGACTGCACTCCTCTTGAACTGCTGCTCACAAACAGGGAAGAATTGGCAGGGGAGGTAGAACTTGGTGGCAACCTGGGCAGCAGTGACCATGAGATGGTTGAGTTCAGGATCCTGACAAAAGGAACAAAGGAGAGCAGCGGAATATGGACCCTGGACTTCAGAAAAAGTAGACCGACTTCCTCAGGGAACTGATGAGCAGGATCCCCTGGGTGGCTAAAAGGAGTCCAGGAGAACTGGCTGTATTTTAAAGAAGCCTTATTGAGGGTGCAGAAACAAACCATCCCTATGTGCAAAAAGAATAGCAAATATGTCAGGCGACCAGCTTGGCTTAACAGAGAAAACTTCGGTGAGCTTAAACACAAAAAGGAAGCTTACAAGAAGTGGAAACTTGGACAGATGACTAGGGAGGAGTATAAAAATATTGCTCAAGCATGCGGGGTGTAATCAGGAAGGCCAAAGCACAACTGGAGTTTCAGCTAGCAAGGAATGTGAAAGGTAAAAAGGAGGGTTTCTACAGGTATGTTAGCAACAAGAAGATGGTCAGGAAAAGTGTAGGACCCTTCCTGAATGGGGGAGGCAACCTAGTGACAGATGATGTGGAAAAAGCTGAAGTGCTCAATGCTTTTTTCGCCTCTGTCTTCACAGACAAGGTCAACTCCCAGACTGCTGCATGGGGGATCACAGTAAGGAGAGGAGGTGAGCAGCCCTCAGTGGCGAAAGGAGAGGTTAAGGGCTATTTAGAAAAGCTGGACATGCACAAGTCCATCGTCCTGGACCTAATGCATCTGAGGGAGTTGGCTGATGTGATTGCAGAGCCATTGGCCATTATTTTTGAAAACTCCAGGCGACTGGAAGAGGTACCAGATGATTTAAAAAAAGGCAAACATAGTGCCCATCTTTTAAAAAGGGAAAAAGGAGAATCCGGGCACCTACTGACTGGGCAGCCTCACCTCTGTCCCTGGAAAAATCATGAAACAGGTCAAAATAGATTCCTTGAGGAAGCACTTGGAAGGTGATCAGGAACAGTCAAAATGGATTCACCAAGGGTAAGTCATGCCTGACCAACCTGATTGCCTTCTGTGATGAGAAAACTGACTGTGGATATGGGGAAAGCGGTGGATGTGATATATCTCAACTTTAGCAAAGCTGTTGATACGGTCGCCCACAGCATTCTTGCCAGCAAGTTAAAGAAGTATGGATTGGATGAATGGATTATAAGGTGGAGAGAAAGCTGGTTAGATTGTCTGGCTCAACGGGTAGCGATCAACAGCTATATGTCTAGTTGACAGCTGGTATCAAGCAGAGTGTCCCAGGGGTTGATCTTCGTTGATTATCTGGATGATGGGATGGATTGCACCCTCAGCAAGTTCGTGGATGACACTAAGCTGGGGGGAGAGGTAGATACACTGGAGGGTAGGGATAGGGTCCAGAGTGACCTAGACAAATTGGAGGATTGGGCCAAAAGAAATCTGATGAGGTTCAACATGGACAAGTGCAGAGTCCTGCACTTAGGATGGAAGGATCCCATGCACTGCAACAGACTAGGGACCGACTGGCTAGGCAGCAGTTCTACAGAAAAGGACCTGGGGATTATAATGGATGAGAAGCTGGATATGAGTCAAGTGTGCCCTTGTTGCCAAGAAGGCTAATGGCATATTGGGCTGCACTAGTAGCAGCATTGCCAGCAGATGGAGGGAAGTGATTATTCCCTTCTATTCAGCACTGGTGTGGCCAGATCTGGAGTATTGCATCCAGTTTTGGGCCCTCCACTACAGAAAGGATGTGGACAAATTGGAGAGAGTGCAGCAGAGAGCAAGAAAAATGATTAGGAGGCTGGGGCACATGACTTATGAGAAGAGGCTGAGGGAACTGGGCTTATTTAGTCTGCAGAAGAGAAGAGTGAGGGGGGATTTGATACCAGCCTTCAACTACCTGTAGGGGGGTTCCAAAGAAGATGGAGCTCAGCTGTTCTCAGTGGTTGCAGATGACAGAAGATGGAGCAATGATCTCAGGTTGCAGTGTGAGAGGTCTAGGTTAGATATTAGGAAAAACTATTTCACTAGGAGGGTGGTGAAGCACTGGAATGGGTTACCTAGGGAGGTGGTGGAATCTCCATCCCTTGACTTTTTTAAGGCCTGACTTGACAAAGCCCTGGCTGGGATGATTTAGTTGGGGTTGGGCCTGCTTTGAGTAGGGGGTTGGACTAGATGACCTCCTGAGGTCTCTTCCAACCCTAATCTTCTATGATTCTATGAAGTATATGATACTGACAGTGAAGTTCTGATTTAACCACTGCGGGCAAGATAATTTTGAATTAAAGATTAAATTTTGGCTTGACTCTAAAGCTCCCTGGGATACATACAGATCTAGACTACAGCCATTTTGTTCTCAGAGTTCAAGACAGATTGTCGGGAGAGCTGCACCTCATAGTTTCCTATAGTCTTTTCTTTTCTCTTTGTTTTTTTGTCATTTTAGGCTGGGATTTGCAAAGCAGCCTAAAGGATGAAGTGAGCTGTAGCTCACGAAAGCTTATGCTCAAATAAATTTGTTAGTCTCTAAGGTGCCACAAGTACTCCTTTTCTTTCTAAAGGAGTCAGGAGCTCATCAATGCCATTGAATTTCAGTGGTATTTGGGTGCCTAACACTTGAAAATCTTTTCTGTAATCTTTTCATAAAAGTCATCCTCAATTAAAGTGTCTGCTTGCTTCTCACCTATGGAAAGACATAGTTGAGCCATACTGAAAAGGGAGTTTAAGATTATGTACCAATGAAGCCAATGGAAAAGTTTAATCATTAGATGATATTGTGGGCTCTTCATGGCAGGGAAAGTCTTTACTAAATATATACTTATATTATATATAATTATTAATAATAATACATTGTACCTGCCCAAAAAAAATGACAATCTAACTCTGGCAAAAAACAAACATGGAGGAATAATGCAGGAGCATGAAGGTGTGGAAATCCCATTGGTGAGAATAGAGAGGAAAGATTCTGTACTGCATGTCACAGCACAGCAGAGAAGGTCCAACTCAGCGCTAGTAAAGGTGTCTTTAAGCACTTACCCAGATTCTGGGCTAGCTGCAGGCTGATGCAGACCTCAGTAGAAATTACAATAACCTTGTAGGCTGCCCTAGGTTATAACCACCCTCCCCATGTGCCAACAGTCTGCTCTGCAACCTGGAATAGCTCAGAATATCTGTAGGATTTAAAAGTCTATCTGGGGACTGACCAGACCTGACACTGCTTAGCTTAGGAGAACTGGCCAAGCCATAGGTCAAGGCTGCCTGTGTCCAGTCCAACTACAGCATGGCTGTTCCCTTCAGCATCTTATTTCAATATGTCTACTCCAGTGTTATCCGACAGAAATAATAATTATTGTAATTAAAAATTACAAATATCCACTGCACCAGGCCTTTTAGGAGGTCCAGGAAAACAGTAATAGCAACAAAAGGACCCCACATTTACAGGCATGAAACACACATTTTGCTCCCAAATTCTACTTTTAAAATGAAAACTTTTCTGAGCACAAGTGGTTAAGGAGGAAGAAACATTAGCACCAGCTAATCCCTGTGCAAAGAGAAGATTCTTTTGTTTCACTTTGATCCTTACAATGGCCACTGTGCTCTCACATTCTGCCAGAGGAGTTTTAATTGATAAAGTGAGGCTGGAAACCCAGGGGCTTCAATCTTAAGATACTGCTTAGAGTGCAGGGATAAAAGGGGAAAGTATGAAACAGAATGGTAAGTGGTGACCAGAAGGCTGGGTATAAGTATGAAGAGTACAGTGAGTTCACAGAGCCAAATGACAAACTGAAAGACTACTTTTGTAGTAAATGGGATGCCATGACATCTGTTTTCTAGTTCCTGCTTTTACTTTGAGCAGGATGGCTCATTGGGAGAAATCACTTTCCTCAATTACTGTCAAGAACAGCTCCCCAAAACCATTGTCTCCCCAGTGGCACAGAACATGGGCTTTTTGGTTTGTTTCTTTCCCCCTCCTCTCCACCCTGCCCCCAAGTACGTATTTTATAACTGCCTCAATTTTTCCTTCCATTATATATATTTGTTTCATTCTGAAAAATTAGTCAAACAAGTTGACTTTTAACATTCACAGTTTGTGGCAAGGGAGCTTTAGAAAACTCTCTAACAATAAGGATCTTAAAGCCTAGAACAGGTTACCTAGGGAGGTTGTGGAATCCCTATCACAGGACATTTTTAAGAACATGTGAAACAAATATTTGTCAGGGATGGTCTAGGTGTACTCATTCCAGCCTCGGGAGGGGCTGGACTAGATCAGTGGTTCTCAAAGCCGGTCCGCCGCTTGCTCAGGGAAAGCCCCTGGTGGGCCGGACCGGTTTGTTTACTTGCAGGTTCGGCAGATCGCGGCTCCCACTGGCAGCGGTTTGCCGCTCCGGGCCAGTGGAGGCTGCGGGAAGGGCAGCCAGCACGTCCCTTGGCCCGCGCCGCTTCCCGCAGCCCCCAGTGGCCCGGAGCAGCGAACCGCGGCCAGTGGGAGCCGCAACTGGCCGGACCTGCGGACGCGGCTGGTAAACAAACCAGTCCGGCCCACCAGGGGCTTTCCTTGAACAAGCGGTGGACCGGCTTTGAGAACCACTGGACTAGATGACCTCTTGATGTCCTTTATAGCTCTACATTTCTATGATTTGATAATGGGAAATGGCTTTTTTCTGTAGACAAAAAGATAGTACAAGAAAATGAAATAAAAAAACCAGGGAAAATCATTAGGCGAGGGAGAAAAAAAAAAGATGTGAGAACATTCCCCAAATACTTCACAAACTACAGTGTGTTGCATCACATGGAACCTTTCTGATACAAGCCTCTTCCACTCTTTTTGATTTTCATTTATTTCTCCATTTCAGACACTTTCAAACTTTTCCAACGTTTTCTCCAGCAAACAGAAATACTCATTTTTAAATTAAAGTTAAGCACTATAAGTTGCAAGTGCTTTATGTCATTTACATGTTACCTTTTAAGGTATAGTGTAAGTTTTGGAGGGTCTCTGACAGGTGAACGAAACTTCATCTGAAGGATTGTGCTTCAGTCTTTCTTTATGCCAGTAGTTTATTCCTGCCTTAAATATTATGTAAGAATTTTCTCAAGCTCTGACCATTGGCCTAATTCTGCTCCCATTGAAGTTAATTGGAGTTTTACCATTAATGAGAACAGAGTTAGGCCAATGCTGAGCACTTTTAAAAATCCCACCTTATATTTTTCCACCTGAAATAATATATATTGTGATAGACCCAGACCAGGGGGATACAGGAGTCTGGTAGAAGGCAAATCTATTGGCCACTGGATGAACAGTTTTCTGTTCCCTGAGTGACCAGAGCAGGGGCTGCCCTAGAGCAATCAGGAACCTGCCAGAACCAATTAAGAGAGGCAAGCTAATCAAGACACCTGGAGCCAATTAAGAATGTTCTAGATTCAATTATGGCAGGCAGGCTAATCAGGACACCTGGTTTAAAAAGGACCTCCCATCGGTTAGTAGGGGGGCATGCCATGAGCAGGTGTGCTGCTGGAGGAGTGAAGAGTTTAATCGTGATCAGGCTTCAGGAGGAAGATCCTGCAGTGAGGATAAAGAAGGTGCTGGGGGGAAGGCAATGGGGAAGTAGCCCAAGGAGTTCTAGCTGTAACGCAGCTGATACAGGGAACATTGTGGACAGCTGCTATCCACAGGGCCTGGGCTGGAACCTGGTGTAGAGAGTGGGCCCGGGTTCCCCCCCGGCCCCTGATCGGACAGAGGAGGAGTTGACCTGGTCTGTGAGAAACACCAGAAGGGAAGGTCTAAACTGGAAAAGTATCTGCTCTGTCCCCGACCCACTAGGTGGGACACAAAGACTGCGGGGATTGTTCTCCATTTCCCCCATGCTGGCCAGCGATAAGGTTAGCTGAGTGGACAGCAGGTTTGAGCCACTAGCAAGAGTGGCCAAACTGTGGGCTGCCGTGAATCTCTGAGGCAAGAAAATCCACCAATAAGCGCAGGACCCACCAACGCAGAGAGAGAGAGAGAGAGAGTGTGTGTGTGTGTGTATCTTAACCAGCCCCCCCAGAAGTAGATGCCTGAAGCTCAATCCTCGATGTCTTGTAATTTACATATTATTTTTCTTCCTCTTGTAATATTTCCTTAAAATCAGAGGGAGGCTGGAAGCTCTTATATGCAGATCCTTTTGCCCAGTGTTAACAGGCTAGAATATCACAAAAGGTCTGTAAACCCCACCAATCTGGTCAGGAGAGGGTTTCCTGCTGTAGGCACTGTGGAAGATCCCCAGAAGGCTGCCCTCCTAGAAGTCCTTCACAGGTTCTGATGGGGTGGGGGGTATTCTCGGGGCAGGGCTGTGCTGTGGAGATTCCTGGCAATGCTTTGTCCCATAGACAGCTGGGTACAGATAGGCACCACTCAGCAGAGGCGAAACAGCCCAGAACTGGGAAGGAGCAAAGTTGGCTTAAAGCAACCATAGCCACCCTCCCTTGGGCTACAAGTTTTGCACTGTACCTCTAAGATTCATACCCCATACTCCTGCCTTCAGTGCAGGGGATTGGGCTAGGTGACCTATTGAGGTCCCTACCAATCCTACACTTCTGTGATTCTATGAATACTTTGTTTAAGTTCAACTAGTCACGAACTAATACTTGTTCAGGGTGTCACACACCTAACTCCAATATTTAAAGGAAATGGATGTATCTAGTAATCAGAGTGCTGCTTCAGTATCCATGGATACCTGTGATTGTGTAGTATTTTGATTCCAGTGCAACAATACTACTCCGCTTCTCTGACATTCTCCAGAAGGCCCTTTCCTTATCACAATTTAATTGGATAATCAGCTAGTCATAGACATTTTTTTAAAAAATTATTTGTGTTCTTTACACAGGCATTTTTGATAGCATAACTTGCTGAAGCAACATTTCAATATGATCTGCTTTCAAACTACTAACAGTAAACCCCCATTTTGAATTAATTTGATTCACAGGTTACTTTAAATTAAGAGCCATGAAAAATTGTTTCATTGATGTGTTTATCAGAATTTCTGAACAAAGAATAAGATCAGGGAAATTTCCCCCTACCTTTTAAAAGGAAACAGCTTGATTTCTTTTCAAGACCCTAAACATTCCTCGAATGTATCATTCTACAGGGATTGTGTCAGAGTAATTACAAAGCTTGATACTTCTTTAGTTCTATATCCCAGAAAAGCACAGCTCTGAAGTTATCCAAGCCATTTTAATTCACCCTTTCCCATCTCTTCCCCATTTATAAGTCCCTGCCTTTAATCCTCCCCTCTTTCTAACCCAACTAGATCTCCCTTTCTCCCTAACCTCAAAAGAGACATTTTGCTTTAACTAGTATTCTGTGGGTTGGGAGGCAGGGGGGTCTCTAGGGCTTAGTGTTAAGTGTCTGTCTTTTACATCCTGAACACAAGTTACAGGGATTCACTGAGCAAATGTACACATCTGTAGTGCAGCGGAGCTCTGAGGAACAACATTAGCTCCAGCACCCAGGCTGGGCTGCTGGCAAAGGGGAGACATATAAGGAAGTGTGGTGTTTCTGTGCTGTTTCTTCATTAAAACTGGCTGGAGACTCCATCAAAAGGAGCAATTATTCACAAAAGAATAATTTTCATCACACTCAGATCCCCCAGGAAGGCCTACACAGAGTATGCGGACTTGGGTAGCATTTCTAATTAGTCTCAGTTGCTTGCTGAATGTGAAAACTTGCAGATTTCCTTATAGTGCTTTAAGGTGCCTTGTAGAATATAACATTATCTGAGTCTGACTGGCACTGAGATGCTGTTAGAGCACATTTATTTTGTGTGTGTGTCTTATTTACAAGGGAAAATGTACAGGTATAAAGGAGCATGCACTAACTGTAACATGCTAGTTATTGTGAAGTATCAGAGGGGTAGCTGTGTTAGTCTGGATCTGTAAAAGCATCAAAGAGTCCTGTGGCACCTTATAGGCTAATGGACCTATTGAAGTATAAGCTTTCGTGGGTGAATACCCACTTCGTCAGATGCATGCAGATGACAAAGGCACGAAAGCTTATGCTCCAATACATCTGTTAGTCTATAAGGTGCCACAGGACTCTTTGCCACTTATGCTAGTTATTGCTCGGCTAAAATTCACATACATGCCCCAAAACCTTTCCCTCTTCTTTCCTGTTCCAATTTATTCTTGTCCCCCACTCCCCCAACACCTGAGCCAAATGTACACATACAGTACTTGCACAAAAGTCATCCCCAGACATATGCCCACACTGGTCACTCCCTTCAGCTAATCACCACCCCCTCTTGTCACCCAAGAGTGTGTCTAATAAAACCTTTCAGCCACACTATCATATATTCAGTATACACTACATGTGACAGAGAAGCTACTTTAGGAATGTGTGGTGGGGTTGGGGTGAGTACTGGATTCCTTTGGGGAGCTAGGAATCTCTCCCTTCCAGCTGTACGTATTTTGAATCCCACTAGGTCACAAATTATTGGACATTTAAAAAGTGACATTATTATGTGTTTAAGAAGCTCTCTCTGACCCAAGACTGTAAGGCACCACCCTGAGCCTTGGGCTGTGCTAATTTGATGGGATTCCCATCAAACTAGGGTCTTTTTAAAAATCAAAAAATAAATCCTACCCGGAAAGTAGGGTTATGACCCCACAGTGAAAAGTGCAATAGACTCCATGAAGTCTACTAGGGACTTTATTATTACTACTAATTTTATATAGAACATGCTCAGATACCACGGTGAAGGGCAGCACTACAGAATGAAACAAAACAAAACTAGGAAATATGCCACATTAGGAGGAGGAACGAGAAGAGACTTCTCTAGGAGCTTAATTTAAGAAGCTTTTCAGATGCTTGGAATATTACATGCAGTCCAAGGAAAGAGAGAGGGCAGAGGGCAGGCAAAAAGGTCAAATGTGTACACCTATGTCATGGTTCCGCAGTTTATCACATCATTTTCAAACATGTGGTGTAGGTTTGTACATTGTATATGCACTGTTTTAGCTATATTTTGGAACTAATTTCAGCATTATTCCTTGTATTTCTTAGAGTTTCTGCTGTACAATATACAAGACAAAAATCATTGTAGTAAATACAAATCTTAATAAGTATAGTACTGCATTTAGCAGCCCCAAAGACTGACATTAGAGAAACCGCACAAGGATGCTTAAAGCACAGTTCAGGGTGCCATCATTAGAAAGCTGAGCTACAGAATGAAGGAACTAGAATGATAGTGTACACCTCATATTCTTGACATGGAACCATGGCCCTGCAGCTCAGAGTCAGAGTTATTCAAACAAATGGCGCAAAACCCACAAACTATCCTCAAAGCAATTATTGAAAAGTCAATACAGAACTCAACAGCCTGTTTGGGGGAAAGAATAAAAGTTATGAGGCACTTGGTCAGGTATCAGAGTAGCAGCTGCGTTAGTCTGTATCCGCAAAAAGAAAAGGAGGACTTGTGGCAACTTAGAGACTAACTAATTTATTTGAGCATAAGCTTGCGTGAGCTCACTTCATCGGATGCATGCACTACATGCATCCGATGAAGTGAGCTGTAGCTCACGAAAGCTTATGCTCCAATAAATTTGTTAGTCTCTAAGGTGCTACAAGTCCTCCTTTTCTTTTTGGTCAGGTACGAAGAAGAGATTTTAGGGTGATTTGTTTGGGATACGTCAAGGCCTCTTGTTCACTAGAGCACTGGTTTTCAAAAAAATTAATTAAAAAAAAAAGGCCTGATAATCTTGATCGGGAGACCCAGAACTTCATATCTGTCCAGAAAGGCAAAATCTCTCCTGCCCTAGGGACAGCGCTGCAATGCAAGCCTCATGGCTGCTACTCCAGCCCACCACCTACAAAAGTGTCTGCACCCTCTGCATGTTGCTGGTCAAGGTGTTGGAGTCAGTGGAAGCATGACAGCTGCCCCACTCAGCCTGCCTGCCCACACTGCCCATCATACTGGTATATTTAGGGTCACTGACAGAGTGTGGACACTCTCCTGGCCTCGGATCTCACACAAGGCTTAAATGGTGTGTAAGACATCGCACAAGCCTTCTGCTCCTGGGTGATCTTTCACCCTTGTTGCATATGTCTCTGTGTGAGATAAAAGACCCCACAACTAGTCTCAAGGCTTTGACCTTCCAGGAGAGAAGAAAAGTCTCCAGAGTAAATAAAAAGAAGATGCTAAGTTAGACTATAACTACCTTGGCTGCTGTGTGTGCGACAACCATGCATTTGGCAGCTCAGTCTGCAGTCCCACCTCTTAGCAGGTACATCACAAATCGAGATGAACTTGAGGAAAGCCAGCACGCATTTGCCTGTCATTGCACCATTTGGCCACTAGAGACCAAGTTGGCACAAACAGACAACTCAATGTCTCCCCTTCTGTATCACAGCATGAAACCAGCCGCCAAGAGGTAATGACAAGAATAGGCTACAGGGGCAGTAGAACAAGTTCCAGCTCCCTTCCTCCCTCCCCCCCGCACCCCGCATAAGCTGGAGCTTGCTCCCCCTCAGTCATTTAAACAAGCCCCAGTCCTCCAGCAATCCCCTAAACCCCAGCATCCACAGCCCACTTTGCAGCTCCAAGCTCCCTGCTACACACACATTGATCAGGGCAGTGTATATTGACCATGAGCCTGTGACTGTGTTCAAATTATTTGCAAATAAGCAAATGAAATTATTTATATTAAATAATTTGCATGCAATGTCACACATGGAGCAGAACAAACCTTGGCAATTATGAATACCACAATAATTAACGCTGTTCTTGGATAGAGTGGTTGTCCAACATGGTGCAGATGGGTTAAGAACACTGGGTTTTGCAGTTGAAATAGCTCATCCGTTTTGTAAAGCCTGAACTATCCCTGCTTTTTAGCTTTGATCTGAGTTCCCTGTTATCTGAACCATCAAAGTTCCTCCTCATCAGCCCAGTCAATAACCCAGCGTCAATGCACCTCCTTCATGCCACCTTCTTCCACTGAATCAAGGCATGTCCTCTCCAAGCCCTCTGCACCAGGCCTTCACTCTTTCTGTCGTTCCCCTCCCTTCTAAATGGACCGCCACAGCCAACCCTCGCCGACATCAAAACGTTCAAGAAACCTTTACAGACTGGTGGGGGGAGGATCTAAAGTGACTCCTCTTCCTTTGAGCCTCCCAGGGTGTTTTGTTGTCTCCATTATAAGATGTTTTTTCCCAACCAGTCACAGGAAGGTTTTAGATGGGGTATGTGCCCAGGTGGTGAAAGGAGGTCCCAGTGGGAAGGAGGGTTGGAGAACAAACCCATCCTGTACTCACCCTGCAAGCAGTGGCTCCTGAGCCACAGGGCTGGGCCTGGCTCACCACTCCAATGTTGTGATTTGGTGCATGGAGTCACTGCATCACTTAGGTTTGGCCCAGCTACCTCTCTGTGGTGCTGTGACCCTGTGCACCAGGTAGTAATGCCCAGAGTAGCGATCCAGGCTTAGCTCCGTAGGACAGGAGCCACTACTGTGGGCTTAGTGCAGGGCAGGCTCATTTTCCAATTCCCCACAACTGACCAGGTTAGGGCTGTGGTGCTGGGGCAGAGGGTGCTGTGACTGGTGGTCTGGGCCCCCTCCATGCGGTGAGGAGGTGGCGGCAGCAGAGAAAGAGAAGAAACCTGGTGTAGGATTTTCAATTCCCAACACACGCACACACACGAATTGGACCCTGGGTGAGTTGTGGAAAAAATAAAAAGACACAATGCAGTTGGTGGGTTGCCTTAGTACTGAGTAATGTCTCCAAGACATGCCTCTCTCAATAGACCTGTCTTGTATAGCAACATAGTATCCATCTTTCACAAACACAACAATTAATAATTATTAGGGCTATCTGGTGATTTAAAAAATTTTTGATTAATCATACGATTAATTTCACTGTTAAACAATAATAGAATACCATTTTTTAAATGTTTTCTACATTTTCAAATATATTGATTTCAATTAGAACACAGAATACAAAGTGTACAGAGCTCACTTTATATTTATTTTTGATTACAAGTATTTGCACTCTAAAAACACAAAAGAAATAGTATTTTTCAATTCACCTAATATAAGTATTGTAGTGCAATCTCTTTATCATGAAAGTTGAACTTACAAATGTAGAATTATGTACAAAAAAAGGCATTCAAAAATAAAACAAACAATGCAAAATTTTAGAGCCGGCAAGTCCACTCAGTCCTACTTCTTGTTCAGCCAATCACTCAGACAAACACGTTTGTTTATCTTTGCAGGAGATAATGCTGCCTGCTTCTTGTTCACAATGTCACCTGAAAGTGAGAACAGGCATTCTCATGGCACTTTTGTAGCCGGTGTCGCAAGATATTTACATGCCAGATGCGCTAAAGCTTCCCTTTATGCTTCAATCACCATTCCAGAGGACATGCATCCATGCTTATGACAAGTTCTGCTCATAACAGTCCAAAGCTTTCTTTTTTGGTGGTTCAGGTTCTGTAATTTCCGAATCTGAGTGTTGCTCTTTTAAGATTTCTGAAAACATGCTCCACACCTCGTCCCTCTCAGATTTTGGAAGGCACTTCAAATTCTTAAACCTTGGGTCGAGTGCTGTAACTACCTTTAGAAATCTCACATTGGTACCTTTTTTGCATTTTATCAAATCTGCAGTGAAAGTGTTCTTAAAATGAACAACATGTGCTGGGTCATCATCCGAGACTGCTATAATATGAAATATATGGCAGCATGTGGGTAAAACAGAGCAGAAGACATACAATTCTCCCCCAAGGAGTTCAGTCACAGATTAATTAACACATTTTTTAACGAGCGTCATCAGCATGGAAGCGTGTCCTCTGGAATGGTGACTGAAGCATGAAGTGGCATACGAATGTTTAGCATATCTGGCATGTAAATATCTTGCAATGCCTTTTCTCACTTTCTGGTGACATTGTAAATAAGAAGTGGGCAGCATTATCTCCTGTAAATGTAAACAAAATTGTTTGTCTTAAAAATTGGCTGAACAAGAAGTAGGACTGAATGGACTTGTAGGCACTGAAGTTTTACATTGTTTTGTTTCTGACTGCAGTCATGTAACAAAAAAAAAATCTAAATTTTAAGTTGCACTTTCACGGCAAAGAATTTACTACAGTACTTTTATGAGGTGAATTGAAAAATACTATTTCTTTTGTTTACGTTTTTACAGTGCAAATATTTATAATCAAAAATGATATTCACTTTGATTTCAGTTACAACACAGAATACAATATATGTGAAAATGCAGAAAAACATCCAAAATATTTAATAAATTTCAATTGGTATTCTATTGTTTAATAGTGCAATTAAAATGGTGATTAAGTTTTTTGAGTTAATTGCATGAGTTAACTGCGATTAATTGACAACCCTAATAATTATATGACTTCATAATGACAGATGATTATTAACTGCCCTGGATGTTGATGTTCTCTTTATCCACAGGACAGGTTCAGCACAGATATCAGCTCTGCAAAATTTTCCATGCTGCCCAGCCACTGTGCCTCAAAGTCTGGTCTGGAGGCACCATTTCTAGTGGAAGGACTAGTCCTTTTCAACCTCCAAATTATTCAATCTTTGGCCTTTCTGCCAAGACTGCCAACTATAATTCAACAGTTAGTACTTACACAGCATTTTCCAAGACCATGGATTTTAAAAAGTGATGCATTTACCCCATTTTACAGTAGTTACATGCCAGGTTTTGTAAAGGGACTGCTCAGTGCACAAGAAACAAACTCTACTTTCAGTACTGCAGGCTGAGAATGTGCTGTTTTATTCAGCTACATAATGATTAGGGAAGGGGAGAAAACACACATTAACTAAACAGCAAGTGAGGGAGGGGTAGAGCATAGCTCCAACCTGTAACATTCTGGGTAATCTAGTTAATACCTTGATGACCCCTTTACTACACAGAAAGTCAGTGTTAGCTAGTCGATGTTATTCCTAGTGTATACCACATTAATATGTACTACACATCACATTCATGTTTATAGCAATATGAATGGAAACTCACACTAGTCTGGAAAGGGTTCATGAGGTGGGAGAGCGCCACACCCTGAGGGGTATTAGGTTTGCTATACAACACCAATTGATGATGGAACCCAGTGAGAAGGAACAAGCAGAGCGAATATAAAACAGTCTGGGCGGGGCTAATCCCCAGAACAGCCAGGAGGCGGCACAGAATCAATGAATATCAGGGTTGGAAGGGACCTCAGGAGGTCATCTAGTCCAACCCCCTGCTCAAAGCAGGACCAATCCCCAACTAAAGCATCTCTAGTGGTGATGAGAAAACCCTGTTACAAGCTATTAATACTGCAAACATTATATCACATATGAATGCTGGGTAGTTGTGCTAACTGAATTTTATTATGCTTTCCTAGAATAGTGTTTTTTTCCTGGTCATTCATGCTAAGGTATATATCCCATTATACTTTGCAAAGCTGAATTCAGCTCTTGGTATGGGCAAATACAAAATCTGTCAGAGACAAGATACATGCGTAGTTTGTCCTGGAACAGGTTGGGAGGTACTTCCACAGCCCATTGGTACCTGGAAAGCAGTGTTCAAAACAAAGGTACAGAAAAACAAGACAAAAAGCTGATTGGTGGGTTAAATCTTGCCTGGCATATCGAATGTTATCAAACTTGTAAACAACCATGCTACATATTCAGCTAGTTTTGAATACATATTTTCAGAGAAAAATTGAATGTTGTGAGGCTCTGTTCTCCAGATCAGGTTGGTAAAGTATTAACTGTTTCCTTTCTGTATTGCACTGCTTTGTCTTTGACTAATTTTGCTTATGCAGTCTCTTTAATATTGAGCTGCAAGTATAGTTAAGCAATTGGCTACACTTCTGTTAGTATCAGTGGCAAGGCTGGGAACAGAAGTCAAATCTCCCGACTCCGACTCCTGTTTGCTCCCCACTGGTCTACGCTCATGTCAGTTTTGTTTACGAATAGATTAGAACTAACCTGAATCAAAAGCTAACCAACAAGCAACAACTTCCAAACTTTTCAATTACCTCTTTCAAATATTAAAGCAAGAAATAATCTTTGCGAGCCCCTGCCCTCCTTGGTTTTGGCTAAAACTAAGGCAGAAGTACTATAAGGCTCTAAGGAAGATTTCTCTCTGTATTTATGGTCTTCCCAAACCAGGAAACACTGGGATTTGCTGCTGCTGTTTTAAGTAAGCCTGTGTTTGCAAGGTTTCCAGTCCCAATCCCAAACGAATGAGATTCACATGCCTTTGGATAAGCATTAGAACTTTTAAACATTACTTGTAACCTCTGACACTGGAGGTTCTCCCATCGCTATTTATGATCACGGCTTTTGTAAGGTGGACATAAATTGTGTGGGAACTGGACTGAGGACATCCATGCATTCCATTTAAGCTACTACACTAGGTGTCGGCAACCTTTCAGAAGCGGTGCCCCGAGTCGTCATTTATTCACTCTAATTTAAGGTTTTGCGTACCAGTAATGCATTTTAACGTTTTTAGGTGGTCTCTTTCTATAAGTCTATAACATATAACTAAACTATTGTTGTATGTAAAGTAAATAAGTTTTTAAAAACGTTTAAGAAGCTTCATTTAAAATTAAATTAAAATGCAGAGCCCCCCGGACTGGTGGCCAGGACCTGGGCAGTGAGAGTGCCACTGAAAATCAGCTCGCATGCCGCCTTTGGCAAACGAGCCATAGGTTGGCTACCCCTGTTCTAAACAGTCATCTGATGGCAAAGAATTACACTTACTACTACTCCATCTTGCATTATTAGCCTTTCAACTGTACATTACTGGTTCTATGTATCACAATCCCAGCCCTCTGGGCAGTTCAGTCGACCATGTCACAGAGAATAATTTTGGCAACCAGCATGAACCAAAATTTGAATCTAATTATATAGAAATTAGCTTGTTACTACAAACACTTTGTGGCATTCTGTCAATTCATGAACTGTTTGTTGAATTTCTGAAATGAAAATAGATTAATGCTTTGGCTTCAATGCACTGTGGCTAAGACTGGACAGAAAACATTAATGCAGCTTTCTTTGCATTGCCCTCTGATGAGGACAACTGTGGAGCTGACTCTGCTTCAGTGTTTGCTGATGTAAATTAGGACAGACTCCCACTGAAATCACCACATTATAAAATCAGAGAATCAGGGTTTTCCTGGACACAGAAAATAATAAAAAAATGGGACAGCATGTAGAGAATGTGCAGGTTTTGTGGAAAAATCTGCAAGTCAAACAAATATCGAATAGAAAGCATTCAGAAATCCCAATCACAGAAATGTAGGGCTGGAAGGAAACTTGAGAGGTCATCTTGTCCAGCCCTCTGCACTGAATCAGGATCAAATATACTTAGACTATCCCTAACTGGTGTTTGACTAGCCTGTTCTTAAAAAGAAATTCACCTCATTTGGAAACCTATCCCAGTGCTTAACTATCCTTATAGTTAGAAAGTTTTTCCTAATATCTAACGTAAATCTCCCTTGCTGCAGATTAAGCCATTATTTTCTGTCCTACTTTCAGTGGACATGGAGACAGTATCTTTGTGACAGTCTCTAAATGTGTTAAGGGCTATTATCAGGTCCCACCTCAGTCTTCTTTTCTCAAGACTAAATATGCCCAGTTTTTTTTAACATTTCCTTATAGGTCAGGTTCTCGAAACCGTTTATTATATTTGCTGCTCTCTGAATTTTCTTGAATTTGACCACTACTTTCTTAAAAGGTAGTATTCAAAATTAGACACAGTAATCCAGTTGAGGCCACACCAGTGCTGAGTAGATCAGGATCATTACCTCCTGTGTCTTACAGATGACACTCCTCTTAATAAACCCCAGAATATTAGCCTTTTTTGCAACTGCTTCACATAGTTGACTCTCATTCAATTTGTGATCCACTACAACACCCAGATCCTTTTCATCAGTACTACCACCTACACAGTTATTCCCCGATTTGTATTTGTTCATTTGATTTTTTCCCTTCCTAAGTGTAGTACTTGATGCATATCTTTATTGAATTTCATCTGATTGATTTCTGACCAATTCTCCAATTTATCAAGGTCTTTTTGAATTCTAAACCTGTCCTCCAAAGTCCTTGCAACCCTTCCCAAATTGATGTCATCTACAAATTTTATAAGCATACTCTCCACTCCATCACCCAAAAGTCATTAATGAAAACACTGAATAGCATTGAACCCAGGACAGACCTCTGAGGGACCCCACTAAATACATCCTCCCAGTTTGACAGCAAACCATAACCATAGATAATTACTCTTTGAGTAAAATTTTTCAACCAGTTGTGCACTCCCCTTATACTAAATTTCATTCAGACAACATTTCCCTCATTTTTTTATGAGACTATCACGGAGGACTCTCTCAAAAGCCTTACTAAAGTCCCATCAAAGGCATTTGAAAGAGTCCCATTGGCTTAAGTTAACTAGGGGCCTGATCCAAAACTATTTCAATTGAAAACTTTCCAGTACCATGACTAATAAGAGTTCTGTAACCCAGAAAAATCTTCAAAATGCATTGTGAGCACTGTCTAGAAATCCAAGGGAATCTCCATTTTATCAGACAACTGCTTGTAAAGTTAAAATATGCACTAATGGTTAAATAAAGCTGAAACCAACTCTTCCGTTGAAAATATACATTCGATGAGCATTTGAAGAAACATCATATAGTTCAATCAAATCATGAAACACATCTCTGTGGATGAAAATGAAGCTTGTTTTGGAAAGTGTCCATAAAGATTCTTTACATAAAATATTTTTCAAATGTGTTTTTCTTTTTATTTATTGATTGGTTTTCTCTCCCTTCCCCCAACCATGGTAAACACTCAACACCAAACAGAAGACTCAGTAAACAAATTGGAAGGGAAACTAACATTTCTAGCACAGATTAGTTAATTAAAACTTTATTCAATTAAAGTTGTCATGATAATTTTTGGTGCATTTTTAATGCAGCTCCCTAGTGGATTTTATCATCTCAAAGACTCCTTTATTATGACAGTTAAATCAGACTCCCATAATATAGAAAAATCAAGACAGTCACTGGAAGGCTAAATTAAAAGCTAAGAATGGTATAAAATGATAATTATGGAAGAGATGGGAAAGATAGCATAGCTTAGTTTGATGAGCTGATTCTGATCTCAGAAAGCTGTCGGCTTACAGTGCCTTGTATCTTATTAAATCAATGTTCTCATGAATTCACATTTGTTCATTTCTCAAGACACTCAGTGATATGCTCTAGTGTGTCAGAGATCACAAACAGTCTAAACATTTGTTTTACAATGGAAGTATATGGCCAGTCCCAAACTCCCATTTAATAAAGAATGCATGTAATAGATTTAAGCCTTATAACATATCCATGTAGATACAATAAGAACTCAGAGCAAACACCCTAATTTTAGGTTTAACATTATCACTATTGATTCTGTTTGTATTACAGTAGTGCCTAGTGGCACCAGCCAAGACCTGGGCTCCACCGTGCTAAGTGCTGTGTATAGAAAGAGACAGCCCATGCCCCGAAGAGCTTACAGATCTAGATCCAGGTTTGGACTCGGAACACCCCAAGGTTTGGGATTGTTTGGATCTACAGTTCTGGTGCAGGCCCATTTCCAACATCCTATTTCAGCATCCACATTAGAAAATTGGAACCCTAGAGTTCAAATATTGTAGAGATGCTGAGAAAAAAAACTGTAAAGGATTCTTGGGTATATGCTCTGGTCCCCTGGGGGGAGAAATCGTGATAATACAAACCACTTTGTGCAATCTAGTACATTCCAAATCCAAAAATAATGCATCTCTCCCTCTTCCTGCGGCAATGTGATTCAGACTGTCAGACTAAGCTTGGCACCCCTGTGCTATGGATATGAATGCACAAAAATAGCTAAGGTGAAGTTCTTAGAAATGGTGTCAGAATGTTTTACAAACTAAATTCCCTAACGCTTTATGAACTACCACAGCTGCCTGCCATCACAGGCAGAAACAAACAAATCCAAAATATAATGCAAAAAGTGTGCTGTATATCCGGACAGCCATAAAAATTAGAGCCCTCCCCAACCTATAACTTCATTTCAGGATCCAGCTTTTGCAGAAGGACCCTATTTCTATACTGGGTTTAACCCAAACTCCTCTGAATGTTGGGGGGCTTGAAGACCTAATCCAAACTTTGAAGCTTGGGCCTATCTGCAATATACAATAAATAATAATGCCCCAATCCTGCACCTGGGCCCTTTCACTGATTAGGACCCTATTGACACCAATGGGGCACGATTTTCTTGCCTAGATCTGATTGGAGGATTGGGGCCTAAATTAGGTTCCAAAACAGTATATCACCATGGCAATCAAATGACACAGTAGTTCGGTGCAGTATGTCAGTTCATATGTTGCTTTCTAATTATTTTCTTTTACATAAGTGTTCCTTTGTATCAAAATACAAGTTTATGTAACTGCCAGAGTTGAGCCGTTGTGGAGTTTGAAAATAATAGAGCTGTTACCTTTCCAAAAAAAGAGATTCCAGCTGAGTGCTTGTCATCGCCCAGCATGATATAAATGTGTGCAGTAGGCATCCACACTCATCCATTTCTAATTTTCAGTTATTTGTTTGCTGACTAAAATGTCTGGGTGCAACACTGCTTACAAACAATACCTTCCGAGGTTGCTTTGGCTACCTTGCAAAAAGCAATTTCCTTCAACTTCCACATACACTAAAGAATCCTATGCTCTATGACATGGATTTATTTGTCTGAACCACGTCTTGGAACTTCACCCTGTAATTGAGGAGATTGTTCAGTGCTGTGCTATTCTTACAAGGAGTTTTGCCCACGGGTAATAACGATACCACCTCTGGGTGGTGAATCATTATAAACTGCAAGCACAAAATGATCTTGAATGATGAGGCTTTTCTAACTATGTTTTGGAGTTTTTCAACTTTATTTTTTCCTAAATGTGCATACCATTTTAACCTTTTTTGCAGTTGACTGTACTATACAAAGTAAAAGCTATTTCCCCATGCTAATTTTTCCCCCCTACTGTTACTCACACCATCTTGTCAACTGTTTGAAATGGGCCATCCTGATTGTCACTACAAAAGGGTTTTTTTCTCCTGCTAATAGCCCACCTTAATTAATTGGTCTCGTTACTGTTGGTATGACAACACCCATTTTTTCATGTTCTCGGTGTATATTCCTCTTCCTACTGTATTTTCCACTGCATGCATCTGATGAAGTGGGTTTTAGCCCACGAAAGCTTATGCCCAAATAACTTTGTTAGTCTCTAAGGTGCCACAAGTACTCCCTTTTTTTTTTTTTTTTTTTTTTGCAGATACAGACTAACGCGGCCACCACTCTGAAACCTGTATTTTCTTGGTGGTTGTTCATCTGTTAGGCTAAGTAGAGCCAGGCATTTACCAATCAAAAACAGTGGTAAATGCCTGGCTTGCTGAAGATCCCACAGTGGATTAGAAACGTCAAAAAGGTAGGTGGGGACTGCTGGCAGAACAGGTCTTGGGTTATGAAAGATGGGAAGACCAAGACATAGAACCAGAGAGCATAATGAAATAGAAAGATAAGCATCCAGGGGTGGACAGACATGGTACTCACTAGATCTGCATTAGGGAGATCAGTAAGTGTGCTTGTTGGCACGAAAACAGGCCAGGAGAAGTAGAGAGGCAGAGAAGACAGAAAGATACAAAAAATGTATCTGCTTTGGAAGAAGGTCAAGGTGTAATAGCAAAAAATATTTTGGTAAACATCCAAATTGTCTCATTTTATCCAAAGTAAACCTAATTCTCAAACCTTTTGAGATTTGCTTATTAGTCCTGTATACTTAAAGCAGGACAAAGAACTATTCCCCATGTTCAACAACAACCTTCTCAGATACAGACCTTTGAAACAGATACAAGGAAGGGGTAGAAAAATAGTAAGAGCCAACTCCTCCACTGCGTCACAGCCAGCATAGCCAATGGAGCGCATTGGTGTGTATGATTTACTCTAGCAGAAGATCTGGTTCATTGAATTTTGTGGGAGTTTTGCTGGAGTAAAGACTGAACTCAACAAGTAAAGACATCAGGATTTCGCCCCAGGATTAGCTACCATTGTAGTATGTAAGAAATTTTGGTATCTTCTTCAATTGCCATGTATCCTTCTAATGTACTGCTGCACTGACCAGCGATCAAGATGAGCTAAGAAGAAATTAATAAGCATCTACTACATGACACTGTTTTTATTTAACGTGTTCCAGAGATGCCTTTCAATGAAGAGCCTGGAAAAGACCATCTGCTTCTCTTCACTTGGGATCCTAAATTTTTCTTTGCACAGACACCAAACCCAAGAGGTGGATGAAAGATGTGTCAATATTTGGACTGCCTAAGTCTGACTTTAACCAAGGGAAAAGCGGTGACTGAAGAAGTGTCCTTCGCAATTCCTCCAGTGAAATCCAACCTGCTCAAGAAAACAGATGAAAATATTAAGGCGCTTTAAAGGCTTCATTGCCCTGTCAGTGGAGCTATGGAAGGCAACATTTTAAGAGTCATCCTATTCCTTCAGAAAAGGAAGAACAGAGAAGGATTCCATTTTTTTCAGAAAAGGAAGAACAGAGAAGGATTCGATTTTTTTCTCCTTTGGTGGGTGTGTGATGATGATGCCAAAAAACAAGTGTTAGCACTTGCAGAAATTAGACAAGCATCTCTAAGGTTGACGTTAGGGAATCCTGAGAGATGCCTGAACTACACAGTTCACATGAACTATGCAGCTCAGGTTAGAGAAGGGAACTTCAGAGCAAAAATATCTGCTACCAGTTCACTTGAATAAATCAGATTTTTGTATGACATGAGTCAAAATGTGAGTGTGTGTAATAAAGAATAGAAAGAAAAATGCAAGAACAAGTTTTCAGCATTTCTAGAATGATCTCTGTCTTATCAGGGGTAGTGGAACTTTTCTCAAGCAACAGTAAAAACGCTCACATTTTCTTAAAATGGACGCTGTGGGCAAAATATCAGGCAACTGCTTATCACAAATCATTCCTTGTCCAGTAAGTTTTAAAGGTGATATGCAATTAGGAGTATGAAAATGTGATTGACATTAAATTAAAATGCTGAATGCCCCAAAGAGCAAGGGGGAGAAGGGTAGTCAGCACATTATTAACATTAAAGGCCTGATTCTCCTCTTTCTTACCCGGTTTTATGTTGGACTCTATTGACTTGCATGGATTTGATCCTCATGCAAGCAAAAGGAGAATCAAGCACAAAATGTACCTTCTCCATTTTGTCTTTCAGGTCCTGTGAAGTTCTGATTCTGTGGTTCCTGCATCTGATGTTGTTAAAGTGTGCTAAGAACCGGAAGAATCACACCCACCACAGAAATTCACTATAACACAATACTAGCCTATTGAAAGGTGATTTTTTTTCCCCAAAAAAATTATTTTGGGGGGAGTTGCAAAATATTTAGTTTCTATGTTTTGCTACCTCACATGGTATGACATGAGCAGTCACAAAAACTCTGAAGCCTCTGTAACATGCACTAGTTTAGCAGCGTTATTACCCAGTGAACTTCTATGGAGACTTCACTATAGTACATAATGGGATATTCTTCGGAGTGGAAAACAGTGAGTCTGGAATTCAGAGGACCAAAAAGATGAAAAAGTAAGAGAAATTTAAAATTAATATTCTGAATGCACCTCTTATCCTTGTTGGCGGCATTCATTATATTGGGCTAATTTTAATTAAGTTTTGTTAATTTTTAGATCAAATTTAATGCACATCTACTCCTGATGGTATGCACCTAGAGCAGAGGTGGGCCAACTTTTTGGCCCGAGGGCCACATCGGGGTGTGAAATTGTATGGAGGGATGTGCCCCCCAAAAAGCCTGGCCCCCACCCCTCCTCTTATTTCCCCCTCCCACTTCCCGCCCCGACTGTCCCGCTCAGAACTCCTGACCCATCCAACCCCCCTTGCTCCTTGTCCCCTAACTGCCCCCTCCTGGGACCCCCAGCGCCGAATCGCCCCCTCCCCACGGGATCACGCCCCCTATCCAACCCCCCCGCTCCCTGTCCCCTGACTGTCCCAACCCCTATCCACACCCCCACCCCTGACAGGTCCCCCGGGATTCCAATGCCCTATCCAATCCCCCCTGTTCCCCGACCTCCCCAGAACCTCTGCCCCATCCAACCGCCCCCTGCTCCCTGTCCCCTGAGTGCCCCCCTACCCAATCCCCCCACTGTCGCGTGCGCGCATGCGCTGCCGCCACCCCCTTACCATGCCGCTCAGAGCGGCAGGAGCTCACAGCCCCGCTGCCAGCGCGGCGGCGTAACTACGTGGGAGGTGAGAACAGTGGGGAAGGGACCAGGGACTAGCCTCCCAGGCCAGGAGCTCAGGGGCCGGGCAGGACGGTCCCGCAGGCCGGATGTGGCCTGCGGTCCGTAGTTTGCCCACCTCTGACCTAGAGCTACACTGCTGGGTTGTCCATCATTTTAGCTGTCCATTTATCATATCTGATGGGAATTTAAGAGAGATATGAGCTCATCTTGATGTCTGAGGATTTATGTGTAACTAATTAGCATTAAGAGTAATTTTGCTTGAACTATAAATCCCTGTACTTCAAGATGAGACTACACCACTGAATTTTCATGTGTAGATGTGCATAGATCTGTGTTCTCCAAAGAGCAATAGTTCCCTGATTTCAGGCTCCTAGTGTAGTCACAGAAGTTTTTAGGTTATTTTCTTAATTATTGTAATTGTACCTATTTCACTGAAACTAACTTACCTTTACCCTCAGCTGTCTTAACAATACACATACTATAAATAAAAAAAATGATGCATCACACTACCAAAGGCAATCTGTGCAATGAGCACAAAGTGACTGGCTGACTTTTCATCCATTCTCAGTGTTGTCTACTCACTGAATCAATCAGAACTAGGAATACTCTTTACCACCACCACTCAATACCACCAGAACACTTATCTAAATCAGTGTAACATTTTTTCCTGAGTGAGAACAGAGCAAGAACTGTCTACAGGAGCTGTCCCCAAATTTCTACATTTATACAAAATAACTTGTGAATTACTGATCAAGAGAAGAGCTTGCTCTTTTGTATTGCATTTTTTATTAGAATTCTATTAGTTTTCAATAATTTCATCCTTGGATTTTGGTACTAAGTGACTGCAATTGAAAATGCATGCCTTAATTTTTTTTTTGTAAAGGGTGGACTTTCAAGGCCTGTTGAAGTTAATCAGATCCTACTGGGCAGTTTCGCAACCAGGGAAGAGAAATAAAGCTCCAAGCATTAATCCTTTTAAGGCTCTTTCCTTAGGGCTTGTTTTATGATCAAAAACGCAGAAAAAAAATAAATCAGCTGAAAAATAATGAGCACTAGTCCACAGAGGCTTTCCCTGCTTCAGCCAGCCATGAAGGAAGAGGACACAGCCTCTCTATGATCCAGCTTCCCCTTCCTGTTATGCTCTGCCATGAGAAGCCAAGTGACCAGCTGAGACCTGTTAAGGCTTCAGCCTCTTTACCATGGAACAGACATTAAATTACTTTATAAACTCATAGTGCTGCATCATTTCTCTTGGAAGACCCAGGCCCATTGCATGAGTGAAGGAATCTAAGTGACATCTTGGGTAAACAGTCTAAATGTTCGAATTTATTTTAAACAAATTCCACTTTTACAAAAGAGAGAGGAAAGAGTTAACTTTGCCTCCAGAAAAAACAGATTGGCTTTACTTATTTTTTGCTCACTTTGTGGCTGGGAAGATTACCAAAGTAAACCTCTTGTCATTTACTACCTCAACGTGTGTACAAGAAATTAACATTGAAATATAATTTCAAATGTTCACCTCCATTTCAAAAGGTCTTAATTTAATCATTCTTAAATCATATTTTGAAATTCTAGTTATTTCGTGAGGAAATGTGAGAGGGTGGATTTTTAAATGATTTGCTGAAGAGAGCTCACCACTATTTTAGAACCTCATTGCAATATTTTATGCACACATTTTAATGGTTCCTTGACCAAGCACAAAATGCTACATCAAACCTTTTTTGAATTGAGAATATTTAACTTTGTATATAATATTTTAGTTCTTGAAACGAGAGAAAATATCAGATCACTTCATGGTCCACATTCCCAGAGCCATCATAATATTTTCATACTTACCACTCATTTGGAAGTTTTTCAATTAAAGTCAAGGTTAATCATTAAAGTAATTAGTTAATCATGCCAAATTTTCCTGTGATTAATACAGAATCTTTTAATCAGCAAATATCCAGAATAAGTGGGGTACTCTTTATATATTTGTGAAGATGAACTTTAAAGTCTTGTTTTAACATTAATGTGGGCACGTCTTGTATACCAAAGTCTCCGAGCATTGGGACTACACAGTTAATGTGTTTAAAGATGGGGAGTATAAATACAAACACATGTTGCACACTATTATACCTGGTAAATAATGGTATCCCAGCAATACAGAATAAGTAAAATGTGTCTGAAGTTGCTGTAATTAGATCCACAGCTATCTAGTCTTGGATGGTGATCTCACAAGTCATTGTAAAGTGTTTTGTAAAAATTAGTTATATAATCCATATTTGAATAGGAAACTTGCAGGGAAAAAACACCAAACTGCTGGAAGTTACCCTGATGAGTCAGAAGTTTGTGCTGAATGACCCCACCTAGAATTAGGGAATGTTGTGTTGATGGAGATATTTGGCTTGGATAGCAGGTAAAAGAGAGGCACTTAACATACATGGTCTTCAGAGATACCATGACACTGATAGTCGTACAAAATAATATTTGTTAAATTCACTGTGGGGTTTCCTCTGCACACAGTATTCCTTAGCTTTCCTCTTGAAAAATTGTCTATTTCTTCTGTGAATTTTTAAAACCTATTCCACCCCAAAGATGCTGCATTTCAATGGTGAGAGAAATTATCCTTGACCTATCTCAGAGGAGTGCTTGTGGGTTAGCTAAAGAGTATTTCTGCTGTCATTTTCTACCATGAAACCCTATTAAACTCAGAGTTACACAGGAGTAAATAATAGAATCTGGTCTGATATTTGACTCAGAATAAAGTACAAAATAAATGCATATAGCACTGATGATAAAATATATAAACAATAAATTATAGGGCCATATTGTGACCTGGCTAGTGGTGCTGTCCCTTAACCCAATGTTTCAGATTATCCATATCATAGGTAACAGGCCTGGAACAGAAGCACAAGCTGAATGCAGTTCACTCCCTATGACTGGGACTCTTTGGGCTGCTCCAAGGGTAGTGCGAAAATATGCCACATCTTACTAAGATCTTATGATTGAGATCCTAATGAGAAATACACAGCAGTAACAATTTGTACGTAAGAGGCGATAGCTGACTGGGAACTTGATTCTCCCCTCCATACACTTTTCAAATTGCCTTTGATGCCAACAGAGAATCAGGCCTGAAGGAAGCAATATAGACTTACCATTCTGTTTCCCTTGACGTTAATTAGGGATTGTTGTGTAAAAGAACCAGTTTAGACAGAAACGCACAATTAAAAATGCTTCTTTTCTTTGCTGTCCTTTAATACCCTATTGTCCTTATGAATGCATTTTTCTTCATGACGTGGTAGGGATGCTGTACACAGAGGAGACAATATATAATCTCATGTCCTTGCAGGCACTGTAAGTCGCTGAAAATCTTATTTATTGTTTAACTTTTTCTTAGTTAAAAACGGATTTTTTGCGGCGAGGGGGAAATCAGACAATCCCTCCTCCTTTCTTATATCTTCATATACATATACACACACAAACCACTTTTGCTAATTTTCAAGACATTTGTGTTTCATCTGGGGCATCCTCCTTCACAGTCTAGCATCCTCTCATCTGACCCAGCTGTGAAATCACAACAATATGGAATCTTTGACATTAAAATAGTATTTCCAAAGCAACAGACTGATATCACAAACACCACCTTAATTTATTTTTCCATGCAACTGGGAGCAGAGGGATTTAAAAGCCAGTGAAATGCAGAATGGGACTGGCTAATAAAGAGCTTGTGCTATAAATGTTCTTTCCTCCTCTCTTCTCAAGTTTGATCCACAGTGAAAGTCACACTTTGAACTTGAAACCTCTATTTTTTTTCCCCCGGCCAACTAATTGTGGTCATGTACTAGCCATTTCAGCATTCAGTTTCTAACAAAAACTCAAACAGGAAGGTCTATATTCTCCTAAACGTACTGTCAAAGGAAATAAAAACATCCATTAACTTTTCAGCCTAAATAAATATCCTTTCCCTTTTCTACGGCACTCTTTTCACTTTCTGTGAACGATAAGAATTCATTATATGTGACCAGCACCTTCCACCCTTACTCATATTGAATAAAATCTAATTCCACAAATTGTTCGACTGAAATAGGTGAAACTACATCACAGTCAGATTCTACTACGCACAGGTAAGTGTGGCAGAATCTGGCCCACTGAAAGCAAAACTACAGAACGTGTTACTTATGTGTTTATAAAGTAATTGCAGCTTTAAATGGTAGGAGAACCTTTTTAAGGAGAATGGTGGTTCTAGGTCAAAATTTTAAGTGGGGCACTGTAACTTGCCCTGGGTATAATGCTAGCTCCATTTAAATCAATGACAGAAGTCCCATTGACTTCAGCTGAGCCAGGATTCCACTACAGATGTGCCCCTGAGCACTCTCTCCTAGACTGCCAGGTTGTTCAATGCAGCTGTTACTATTGCGGAGCCCTCCTCTGGAACGTACGCTATAAAATATGATGCAGTACTGCAGCTGCCTCTGCGTGGTCCTTCCATCTAAAAGAGCTACTCTATTCCAAGCTATCAGAATATTAGACTCTTATTGGAGTATCACAAAGGTAGCTCCTCTACCGTTCGGGAAACAGGTATTAAAGAGAGGAATATATAAGTAAATTCAAAAGACTCATGCTTTTTTGTCATTTAGGTTTTTACTTAAATTTGTTCTTTTGGGGGAGTGAGTGCTTTTAAACTAAGCTGACTGCATATCCGTTTAGCTGGATAGGTATTTGACTCAAATACTTTGAACAGCTCCACTTCATTCAAGTGCCATATGTGCACCAATAGCTTTAGTTTACTGTGGTAAAGCTATTTGTTGAGTCATGCTCTTTTTCCCACTACATTGAATATCAATTCCCCAGACAGTGTCAGTTCTCAATTTGTTAATCTGTATTTAATTTTAAAATCACAACACACCGTGGTTTTAAAGTTAAGCTTTTAAAATGCCCTCCTACACAGTCTTTCTTGCGGTCTCCCAGGAGATCACGGATAAGTGAAAATCATATGTTTCAAATATTAATAACGAGGCTGTTACTGCAAACCAGGAGAATCAAGGCAACGTGTCTGTGGTGTACAGATGGGATTCAAACTAAGCATATCTGTCCATGAATATTCCAACTTAGCACTGTTTCCACATGACTAAAAACTAAGAGTATTAAAGGGAGGCTCACAGCTTTTCCATATCATCTGTGGCTGCCTAAGGGAAGACACCCACTTGACAATCAAAGAAAACTGTCAGGGGACATCTCTTTAGCTGAATCTCTAACATTTAGGGTGGAAAACTCCATGGATGCCCTGGCATCTTCACTCCATAGGTGTATAGACCTGCTGGAGGATTCAGAAAGTGTAAGACTCATTCAGTTACTAATTCCAGAAGCAGGAGAGGAGTATGGGACAATTTGGGATTTTCAGCAGAGCACAATACCTTTCACCTCTAGGTCATGCATTCAAATCAAGCCTAAATTGGTACAGTTTAAAGTTGGTGGGAAAATATTTGTAACAAAATTGTGTGATTTTGGTGAAATTTCATTTAAATGGTAATTTCCTGACTACCTCAAGTACTGACTGCAAGCTATTGCTATCTGATGATGGCTGTTCAGTAGCCTGACATGCATGGGTGGTCTCAGCCCATTTCCTAGCAGACAGGTGCTGGTATGACACGACACATTGGGTTCTTATTTATGCCACTCTGGTGGTAAAAGGGATTTTTCAGATGGGTGTAACTAATTTTTATCCACTTTAATGCCCCTTTACACTGCCAGAAAGGGGTAAAAGGAACCTTAGTGTGAGAATCAGGATCACCATATTTGTATTCTTAGCAGAGGCCAAAGCACAGCATGGGCATGGAGACCCCACTGTGGATGTGGTCTCTGCAGGTCATGATTAGCAGGGTGTTGTTGGGATTCTTTCCTCACCTTTAACCTATTCTGTGATTAACTAAAAAAAAAAAAAAATCTTTATTCTCCAGGATTGTTAGCCAGGCACCTTTTAAGAGTATTGTGTTCACTTAAAACACACATTCTGTGAGGTATAAAGGGATGCCCTGGGCTGTAGAGTACAAACTATTCTTTCTGTGGTCATTGAGCTACCATGCCTGAACCTTAAAACAGCTATTGTCAAAGCTGAAAACTCACTAAAGAGTTTAGTAAAGCCTGTGAAGATGGACTTTAATTTTTGTGACACCAGTAAAGTGTGTAAAAATTACAACCATTTTGATAAAAAAAAATTAATTGCCTCGTGCTCTCCCAGAGCCATGAAATAAGTTGGTGGATAAGGTAAAGCGAGTTTAAGAATTGGCAGATATAAATCCGATAATCCTTTAACAAACATTGGAAGCAAACTTAGAAGTGTATCTTCTGTTTTTAATTTCCTAGATTTAACTGAAATATTTTAGGACATTTTATTATTGTTAATTATTATTAGCAGTAGTAAGATACTATTGATTATGAAGGATGGAACAAAACCCTTTTTTTAGCACTATAGTGTGTTAACTGCTAGATTGTTTGGAGATTTCATCTATTTATTCCCCTTAAAGTTAAGGTTCATTTGTTCTTTGACAGGGTAACAAATGTTGGGGATAGGGTGAAGTGGTAGATGTGGTATATCTTGACTTTAGTAAGGCTTTTCATAGAATATCAGGGTTGGAAGGGACCTCAGGAGGTCATCTAGTCCAACCCCCTGCTCAAAGCAGGACCGATCCCCAATTAAATCATCCCAGCCAGGGCTTTGTCAAGCCTGACCTTAAAAACTTCTAAGGAAGGAGATTCCATCGCCTCCCTAGGTAACGCATTCCAGTGGTTCACCACCCTCCTAGTGAAAAAGTTTTTCCTGATATCCAACCTAAATCTCCCCCATTGCAACTTGAGACCATTACTCCTTGTCCTGTCGTCCGCTACCACTGAGAATAGTCTAGACCCATCCTCTTTGGAACCACCTTTCAGGTAGTTGAAAGCAGCTATCAAATCCCCCCTCATTCTTCTCTTCTGTAGACTAAACATCCCCAGTTCCCTCAGCCTCTCCTCATAAGTCATGTGTTCCAGTCCCCTAATCATTTTTGTTGCCCTCCGCTGGACTCTCTCCAATTTTTCCACATCCTTCTTGTAGTGTGGGGCCCAAAACTGGACACAGTACTCCAGATGAGGCCTCACCAATGTCGAATAGAGGGGAACGATCACGTCCCTCCATCTGCTGGCAATGCCCCTACTTATACATCCCAAAATGCCATTGGCCTTCTTGGCAACAAGGGCACACTGTTGACTCATATCTAGCTTCTCGTCCACTGTAACCCCTAGGTCCTTTTCTGCAGAACTGCTGCCTAGCCATTCAGTCCCTAGTCTGTAGCGGTGCGTTGGATTCTTCCGTCCTAAGTGCAGGACTCTGCACTTGTCCTTGTTGAACCTCATAAGATTTCTTTTGGTCCAATCCTCCAGTTTGTCTAGGTCCCTCTGTATCCTATCCCTACCCTCCAGCGTATCTACCACTCCTCCCAGTTTAGTGTCTTCTGCAAACTTGCTGAGGGTGCAATCCACACCATCCTCCAGCTCATTTATGAAGATATTGAACAAAACCGGCCCCAGGACCGACCCTTGGGGCACTCCGCTTGATACCGGCTGCCAACTAGACTTGGAGCCATTGATCACTACCCGTTGAGCCCGACAATCTAGCCAACTTTCTACCCACCTTATAGTGCATTCATCCAGCCCATACTTCTTTAACTTGCTGGCAAGAATACTGTGGGAGACAGTGTCAAAAGCTTTGCTAAAATCAAGGAACAACACGTCCACTGCTTTCCCTTCATCCACAGAACCAGTTATCTTGTCATAGAAGGCAATTAGATTAGTCAGGCATGACTTGCCCTTGGTGAATCCATGCTGACTGTTCCTGATCACTTTCCTCTCATCTAAGTGCTTCAGAATTGATTCCTTTTGACACTGTCTCACATATGCAAACTAGAGAAATACAACCTAGATGGAGCTACTATACGGTGACTGCATAACTGATTGGAAAACTGTTCCCAGAGAGTAGTTATCAGTGGTTCACTGTCATGGAAGGGCATATAGAGTGGGGTCCTGCAGGGATCAGTTATGGGTCTGGTTCTGTTCAATATCTTCATCAATGATTTAGATAATGGCATACAGAGTACATTTATAAAGACGATACCAAGCTGGGAGAGGTTGCAAGTGCTTTGGAGGATAGGTTTAAAATGCAAAATGATCTGGACAAACTGGAGAAATAGTCTGAAGAAAACAGGATGAAATTCAATAAGGACAAACGCAAAGTACTCCACCTTAGTGCACAGTGAACATCAGTTGCACACATACAAAATGGGAAATGACTGCCTAGGAAGAAGTACTGCAGAAAGATATCTGGGGGTCATAGTGTACCACAAGCTAAATATGAGTGAACAGTGTAACACTGCTGTGCAAAAAAAAAAAGCAAACATCATTCTGGGATATATTAGCAGGAGTTTGTAAGCAAGACATGAGAAGTAATTCTTCTGCTCTACTGTGTGCTGATTAGGCCTCAACTGGAGTATTGTGTCCGGCTCCGGATGCCACATTTCAGGAAAGATGTGAACAAACTGGAGAAACTCCAGAGAAGAGCTATAAAAATGATTAAAGGTCTAGAAAACATGACCTATGAGGGAAGATTGAAAAAAAAAATGGGTTTGTTTAGTCTGGAGAAGAGAAGACTGAGGGGGGACATAACAGTTTTCAAGGACATAAAAGGTTGTTACAAGAAGGAGGGAGAAAAAATATTCTGGTTATCCTCTGAGGATAGGACAAGACGCAATGGGCTTAAATTGCAACAAGCGCAGGTTAGGTTGGACATGAGAAAAAAATTCCTTTCAGGATGGTTAAGCACTGGAATAAATTGTGGTTGTGGAATCTCCATCATTGCGGATTTTTAAGAGCAGGTTACACAAACACTTGTCATGGATGGTCTAGATTATACTTAGTTCTGCATTGAATACAGGGGTCCGGAATAGAAAAACTCTTGAGATCAGTTCCAGTCCTAGGATTCGATGACTATTACTGAATACCTGTAATTATTTTCAAAATATTAACAGAAGGGAAAAAAGTAATCCAAGACACTGGGTTTCTTCATTAAAGATGACGTACTGGTACTTCTTTTTGCAAGATTGAAGGAGTTAATTCCAGTGTCTGTTCAGGTATGTATAGTGCCTCCAACATTGTAATATCTGAGTATCTCAAAAATTCATCCTCACAATACCGCTGAGAAGCAGGGACAGATTATCAAAATTTACATACAAGAAATGAGGCAGTCAGAGGTTAAGTGACTGCTCCAGGGTCACACAGAAAAATCTGTATTTGAGCCAGGAATTCAGCCCAGACATCTTGTGCTCCAGGCCAGTGCCTTAACCACAAGACCATGTACCCTCTCAGTGCCCTGGCACAAAATCAGTTTGAGGAAACACTCCAAGCTATATTATCCCTCCCTTCAGCCACATGTGGAGGGGAAGAAAAGCACTTAGATCCTGACGGGAACGACATGGAATGGGAAAGCGGACACCCTCTCTGACATCATTCCAAGCCACTCCATAAACGGCCCTCCTCAGGTTCTAAGAATGAGGGAGAGCAGAGTTGTGAGGTAGTGGCCAAGATGAAGGCTGCTCACAGTGGTATTGCAATCCCTGTACATCTGCTCATCTTTAACTCAGTTACCATTAATTTGCCAATCTCCCCCGCCCCTGCCCCTGCCCCCCACACACAGGGACTCTATTACCACCCTGAGCCAGGCTGCCAAGGGACTTGCAGGGGTGCAGAATGAGGGCCAGCGTGTAAACCCAGGACCTCCACACGGATTATCCTTGGCCACTGTGAATCCTTGGAGATTTGGAGCTCAATTTCTGGAGGAGGAAGTGCAAGCCCCATCCTTTGATAAAAGCACTTGTAGGAAACTAGATTCATTCAACCAGAGTTTTTTGTCCCCCAGATGTGAGGATAATCCAATATGGCTGCTACAATGACAAGTGGATATGGAATACCCATCCAAAATTGATGTGTGGTGTTGCTGCACACTCTTAAATAGCTGTCATATTATATCCGAGAGGCAGCTTCATTTAATTGGTAAGTGAAGCAGCTCCTATGTATGTAATGTTTGTGAAGTGCTTTGGGCTCCCTCAAGATGTAACTAACTATTACAAGTAATATACACTAATAATCATCATCACTGATATTCCAGCCTTTCCCCCCAACACCTTTCTAGAAATGGCAAGCAGCTCTATTATTTTTAAACTGTACTCAGTAGATTAGAAACCTGGTGAACTGTACATTCTGTGTAGTGTAAATGCACATAGTTCAAAGCCTTTCACTTTATCTCACTGGATTTACTGAACATTAATGCACTCTGCATTTCAGGGCATTGCGTTTGTGCAGTGGAGGAGATTACAGTAAAGAGGAAATTTTGGGACATTTTAACTGCATAATGAATGTTCCCACAGGCTTTCAAATAAGAAAAATAAAACCATTATTCTTACTAAGGGACCTCCTGCCAAGGAGCTGAGGGCACTGCACGCCATATTCAAAAATATGCTTTCGGTTCTGAAACCCACAGTGAAATGCCACAAACAAAACAAACAAACAAAAACAGGTAGAAATCAATTTCTGCATCTGAACATCATTGTCTCCCCCATCACTTTGTAAAGGATATGATGTTCTCATGAATTTGATGTAGCACACAGTCAAGCATGGAGAGGGCTATAGAGATAACACATTCTCCACGCTGGTTTATAGATCCTCTTCGTCATCAGAGACCATCCATTGAAGAATCACGCCCCTCCCCACAGAATCAATATGCAGTAGGAACGTGCTGAAAATGTTTATTTTTCTTTAGACAAATAAATGGGATTTTAAAATAAGGTTTCAAATGAATCATTCCGGGCAAATAAAACCGTGTATTAGAAACAGGAAATTATGTTGCAATGTTTAGTCTTATATTTATTAATACTGTCTGATAAAAAACGTGTTTCAAAAGCTCATCAAATCTCAGTTTTCAAATGTGTCCTTAATATCTCAGTACAAGTTCATTAAAAAGAACGTTGGAATTCATGAGAGCATTCAAATTCAAAAAACAAGCCGCTTAAACCCTCTCTTACATGTACACTGACAGCACTAGAAATATACTTCAAGAAGATAAACAATATCCTTTGTTCACACCCGATCTATAATGCTGTTGTCATTTACGCCATCATTTCAGATATAAAGCCCTTTTTAAAAGCAGTTTAAAAAATGCAGCTACTAAATTCAAATTGGGATGAAACATGTTACAAGGTTTCATAGGGTCTTTTTAGTCTCCGGCTACGTTTGAAGGGCAAAGGGCAAGTGAAAGGTTTTTTGAACAGTTTTGAACCATTTTTTGTTGTTGTTTAGCAACTGCACACACAACATTCACACACACTGTTTGCATGTGGAATAAACATGATTGTGTGCACAACTGCAGCCATTACACATAACACATGAGCAGAAAGGAGTCTAAATGATCATTTTCACATGCATTTGTTTCAGTTACACCTGTAAATGTGGTGATTTTGAGCACCTATTTCTGAAAATATGTCCCCCAGATAAGAATGGTAAGTACTTTGAATTCATTTTTAGTAAGCCTTCTGTTTTTCATTTTAGGCCAACATAAAAATTGAACTTGTATAATTATAAACTGCATTCAAACTGCCCATACAATCCCTGTTGATATCATTGAGAGTTGCAAGCAGCAACTAAGGACAATATGTGGCACTATAATAGTTCTTTATCAAAAAGAAATCCTGTCCAGCCATTTAAGGAAAAAAGTTTGCAAAAAAACCCCAAAACTTTCTCAGAATGAGATCTTTTATTTCAATTTTAGTCAACAAACCCCTCATCACAGACATACAACAGCAGCAAATAGCTTTTGCAATAATAATGCGAATAACTAAGGCAAGTGAAAAGATTAAAAAACGTGTGTGTTTGTAACCTATCTAAAACTTTTGCATTAGAACCTAACATAGCTAAGCATTTCAGGTAGCTTCCCAGGCCTCACTGTAATTCTCTTGTCTACCTGACACCTTTGAGACTAAATGAAAAGAGCATACATTTACAGAATGACTAGATATACCAACTGACACTCCTTTACACTTCGATTCCAAGTTTTACTGCAGAAAAAACATGAGGATGACAAAGCCTTTGGAAAAATAATAATTTCAATAAAAAATTTAAAGAGTTAAGCCCCACACCATACTGCAACATTACCCAGTGGGATCATAGATGGTTGAATATTTTCATCAGACAATGACTCTTCAGATAAGTGTTCCAACTGGACTTCCTAGAATTCTCTGAACCTTCCTACCATTCTCATACTACCCTCCTGCTATTCACCAGCCTTCTCATCCTTCAAGTGTTGCCTTAAGAGAATTTTCCCAACACGATAAAGTGGGAATAGTTGCTGTCAGCACAGAACCAACCACAGGTGAATATTTGTCCGGATAGCACTCCACTATAGCCTATCTCTGTCATAAGAGTACTCAAACGAGGTCAATCCAAAAATGAGGTAAAACTGAATTACCTGGCTTATTATTAGAGGGCTAAGGGAGAAATATTTGTAGAACTTTGTTTTAAAAGAAGCTATCCTATTTGAGTGTCTCCCTCCTACTTTCTATTCCTGTTTCCTTGCAGCACGTCTCCTCTGTTTGTTAGAAAGGGTGTTTAAACGGCTTGCAAAAGATAATTTTAAAAAAGTAATCAGGAGAACACCAGAGGATGCTGCAATTGAGGTGGACATAGGTTGCTTGAGCTCTGAAGTGGCCCATGAGGAATCCTCAGACATCATCCCCTAAACCCCACCATCCAACCCCAAGAAATATTGGGCCCAACTACTGAAACCTTCAAGATGCCCTGTGGCTCTGCAACTTCCTCTCTGAATCCAAAAGCCCCAAAGAAACAGGGGATCTGCCTCCTCCATTTCTACAACAAAATGGTTCCTGAGCCTGATGGAATGCAGCTGATGGCTGTACTACAACAGATGGCTGCAAATACTGTTGAAATTAAATCTACAGTTTACACCCTACAGATCACCATGATTGAGATTCAGAGTGCACTACAAGCTCTGTCCAGATGGGTGGATGAAGCAGAAAATGATTTCTGAAGTGGAAGATGATTTTAAAGAGAACAAATTACAGTTTATGAAGAACATTAATGATATCAAAACTATTAAGACCATCTGGAAAGCAACTCAAGATGATTGTGGGTGTGCCTGAGGCAGAGGAAAAAGGTAAACCATCTGAATGTGTCACTAAACTACTAAATGTACATAAGAATGGCCATATTGGGTCAGACCAATGGTCCATCCAAACCAGTATCCTGTCTTCTGACAATGGCCAACTGGTGCTTCGGAGGGAATGAACAGAAGAGGTAATCATCAAGTGATCCATTCCCTGTTACCCATTCCCAGCTTCTGGCAAAGAGAGGCAAAGGACACTTCAGATCATGGTTTTGCATCACTGCCCATCCTGGCTAATAGCCACTGATGGACCTATCCTCCAGGAACATATCTAATTCTTTTTTGAGTTTCTGGATCTGCTGGTAGATATTTGTTTTGGTATAGAACAGGAACACTTGCCCCAAGTCAGCTCTGGGAAGATGGCCTAGAACATTGATTGTGAAGTTTCTGAAGTTTACCACTATGGCGCTTATATTGCAGAAATACAAAAAATAGGAGCTGTTAGGGGAGAACCAGCAATTGAAATACTGCTCTTTCAAGATGATGCCTGTGATGTGTTTGCAATGAGGGCAGCTTTTAACCAAGTGAAACAATTGGCCCGGAAGATGCTCTTGAAGAATTTTATTAAATACCTGGCATTGCTCCATATTAAGAATGGTGAGAAGATAGCATCATTCAGTTCTCCTCAACAGGCAGAAAAAAAAAATCTCAAAAACATACAAACTCCTCCCTCACAAGAGGAGACATGTATGGAATGATCAGACCACATGGAATTTAC
Source organism: Chelonia mydas (assembly GCF_015237465.2). Taxonomy (NCBI): domain Eukaryota; kingdom Metazoa; phylum Chordata; order Testudines; family Cheloniidae; genus Chelonia; species Chelonia mydas. The sequence continues at coordinate 16,480,126 of NC_057853.1, read as the reverse complement.
ATATTGCTCTCTGAGATCTGACCTAGTAACTCTAAACAAGTTGATGGATACTAACTGATATTGATATGTCAGTTCCTTTTTCCCCCTTTTTCATTGGGATGGAAGGGTTAAAGGATTATCAATTTACTCCCTATTGCCTTAACTCCTGGGAAAGGAGCATCAATGTAAAAATCTATCATTTGATTAGTTTATATATAGCACTTTATTAGATGGTGTTATCTTGTAGACTAATGTATAAAGATTCTATAGGTAATTTGGGATTACTATAGTTGTAATGTTTGGGAACCCAGGGGCTGTGAGCATCTTCAAGTTTCACCTGATTCAGCTGCCCACTCTGGGTGTCGTGTGTATGTTGGATGTTTTAAACAGATTCTTCATTTTGATTTTATGGTACCAATGTGTAGTTCTATCCACTGTCTTCTGTTTTGTTTCACTTATTTAATTCCTCTTTCTGTCCCCCGCCTGTTACCCTCCCATGCTGGGAATTTCCTTCCTTCTCATGTAGCATATGTACTGGGAAGTGACACCCTATCCCTGGATTATGTAACTTTGGCTGCTTTGCTGATATTCAAGAACTGTATGCTGCTCAGGGAAAATTGCAATTTTTCATTTATTCACAAAGTGACTTTATATTTTATCCAGTATATTTTAAACTGGATGTCTCTGATAAGTAAATGTGTCTCCTGGAATATCCAGAGTTTTATTAACCCCATTAAAATAAAAATATATACTTAATGTTTAAAAAAGGAGAGAGAGAGAGAGAATGTTGATGTTGTCATGCTCCAGGAGAGACATCTGACAGAATTTGAATATGGTAAATTGAAAAGAGATTGGATAGTCCTCAGTTTCTAGTTGCTTTAATTCTAAAGCAAATGGCATTGCTATACTAATACATAATAAGTTAAATGTTAATATTTTGACCACCAGGCCTGACAGTGAGGGCAGATTTACTATCCTCAAAGCAGAAACTGGCAATTCTGTATTCAACTTTGTATATCTCTGCAGGTCAAACCAGGATGACCGCAGATTTTTCACATTTTTATGTGTGCACAGGACATGGGCCATCATCCTGTTACTGTAGCTGACATCCAGTTCTTGATATCTCCATCTTGATATAAAAACACTAATACTGATCAGGTACATACATGGCTAATTTAGGCTCACAAGGTTTGTGGACATTAGGTAATCCTACAGCCAGAGACTACTGGGTGTGGTATTTCCTGTTGCTCATTCAACATGATCAAGTTAGTGTTTCAAGACTTGATTAATTCAGTAACTGATTGTGGCATTGGTACTATTGTTATATCTAATCATAATCCTACACACATCTTTTAGGACTCCAGGGTGTGCACCCTCAGCTAAAATGCGGAGATTAAATCTCTCTCTGCTGTTTGATCCATCATTTGTTAACTCCAGCCAACAGGAGTTGGAATTAAACAATGTCCCCAATGCTTCATTGGCTACTACATTTTGGGAAATCTTTAAAGCCTTTATCAGAGGCTGTATCAACTGTTATGCCACCTTTAAAAAGCAATGGAGAGAACATTGAATTGATACCCTTACAGAGGAATTTAAGGCCTTGGATGTAGACTATGATTTCTCTGCCCTCCCCAGAGAAACTCAGAACCCTCATCAACCTAAGATAAGAAATCAACAAACTTCTATCCCAAAAGGATGAATTTGCATTATTCTGTTTGAAGCAAAACTACTGGGAATCTGGAAAGATAGCTGGCAAGCTATTTGCATATAGACTTAAGCAAATGGCTAGCAGAAATAAGATTGCTATTATCATGAATAGCAGCAATAAATTATATACAACAAACAATTTCAGCAGTGTTATTCAAAACTATATTTAGTGGAAGAGGGAATCAGTAAAGATGCCCTAGATAACTTTTTTAGCGGATTGTCTCTGCCACAGATCTCTGACTCTCAGAAGGAACTTTTAGATACCACTTTAGAAATCACAGAACTGACTCAGGCTATAAAAGAAATGAAGTTGGAAAGACTCGTGCTGCAGACAGGTTCCCAACTGAATTTGAGAAATTCAAGTTCTCAAATTTTAATACCTAGATTGAGTATGTTCACTGAGGCAAAGAATGACTAAACTCTACCCACTATTCTAAGAGAAGCTGTAATTTCAGTTATTCCTAAACCTGGGAAAGACCTTGAACTATGTAGTAATTTCAGGCCAATTTCTTTAATCAATTGTGACACTAAGATTTTAGCGAAAACTCTTGCTATCTGATCGTCCAAAGTTCTCACATGTTGTACACATAGATCAGGTACGCTTTCTTCATAATAGACATGGCTCAGATATCGTGTGTCAACCGATGGATATTATTGCTGCTTTGGAGAGACTCTAAAGAGGCCTTAGCGATCATTTCTTTAGCTGCCGAAAAAGACTGACTGTACAGCCTGGGAATATCTTTTTAATTTGTTAGTAAAATTTGGATTTGGTAACCAATTTATTGCTTGGATTAAGTTTTTATATTCTAACCCAACTTCCAGAGTAGTTACCAATGGTGTTCTTTCTGCCCCATTTCCATTACAGAGAGGTACGGTGCGGGGCTTCTCCCTTTCTTCTCTTCTGTTTCATTTAGCTCTAGAACCTTCAGCCATTATCATCCAAGCAAAATCAACATATTTGTGGTATCAGGGTGAGTGAAACAGAACACAAAATTATGCTTATGCAGATGATGCTCTTGTATTTGTATCTAAGCCCAATGTTACCATTCCTAACCTTCTAACCACTATTAATAAGTTTAGATTTCTCTCAGGATATAAAATTAACTGGGGTAAATCAGAAATCTTAGGTATTAACAAATATGCCCACAAAAAGACTTTCAACAGGAATCTTCTTCTATGAAATATTTAGGGATACTGGTTCCACAAAATATTCAGGACATTGCTAAAATAAATATAGAACAATTATTGTCCAAGTGGCTAACCTTTGGGGAGATGGAGTGTGTTAACCCTCAGTTTGTGGGATAAAATAAATATACTGACAATGAATGTCCTTCCTAGAATTTTGTATGTCCTGAGGGGTCTCCCTATTTCTATTCTTCAAACTTATTTTAAGAAATTCAGTAGTATTTTCAGAATGTTCCCTGGGGCTGCAGAAACCTAAGCTTGTGCTGTACATATTACAGCTCCCCCTATCTGTGGGAGGATTTTATTTTCCCAACTTGGAAAATCATCATGTCTTCTTTTTGTTAAGCCAGGCATCTTAGTGGCTTTTACCTATGACCACACAGACCCCACCTTGGGTTCATATTGAATGAGAACTGGTACACCCTGTTCCCCCTATCAGGCAGTGAAGGTTCAAATTATTATAGATTTGAAGGCTCAAGAGCTCCCACAATAATGTCTGTGATGCAAGCTAGGTCTAACTAAGAAGTTCTGCGTCCATCCATTCTTCCATGTAGAGGTAGTCCTATGGGGCAATCCTATTCTTAAAATCAGTGGCAAAACCTTGATGTCAAGGGACTGGATGACAAAGTAGCCATTTGTAGATCTTCAGCTACAATTAGGTTTGCCCTGATATCAAGCATGGAAATATCTTCAGTTAAAGCATTTACTTATGAATGTATTTGGACAGGATGCTTTGGGAGCTCCACAACCTCCAGAACTTTTATTATTTTGGAGGAAGCTTCCTGGATTTCCTTCATCAGAAGTATCCCTTTACAAATTTCTGGCTCAGAAAATTCTGCCAAATATTTGGAAAAAAAAATTAAAATTATTAAAAAAAATAGTATCGGGGAAATTAAAAACGTCTGTGATTGTGAAAGATCAATGTAATTTTTTTTTTAAAAATATGCTTTTCATGTCATGCCAGGAAGGGTGCACTTCAATCACCTGCACGCAGCCCTAACACAAGGCTTACATTATTGGATTGATTTCATTGCAACTTGAGACCTAACGGGCACATGGCTTCAGAAGAACAGCTCCTCCCCTGGGAAGAAAAGGAGGACTTGTGGCACCTTAGAGACTAACAAATTTATTTGAGCATAAGCTTTCGTGAGCTACGGCTCACTTCATCGGATGGGAAGCAGCATCTTCTCAAGGTAATAGCCACTAATTTAGGTTTTGTTACTTTTTCTGAAGACGGAATTAAGCTCCCTGTAACCCACTTAAAACAAATAATAATGTAAACTATGTAGCAGTAACTCATCAGTGGTAGAGTCAGTATCTATATACAATGCCAACAGTCCTTCCTCGGAGGTGAATTTTCATGTAAAACAACATGAGTGGGCATATTCGCCAGTGAGACAGACCAGTTCATCAGCTGAGGACAGACACCATGTCAGATCTGTCAGAGAAATATCCTGAGAGAAATTTTCTTTTAGAGGAAAGTTTTTGCAAGAACGGTGCATTTTACTTTACCTTTATTAATTCACCACTATACATACAAAACTTTGATAGGCCTTCCCTTTATGGAGAACCACATTTTTACTCTAGCTAGGATAAAATCTACAAGAGCTATAAATCCTCAGGCTACAGGAAATAAGATGAGGATAAGCTCCAGTTTCCCCCATGGAATGATATTTAACTGTTAGGATTATTATGGGGAAAGGGTTGTCACCATTTTCTGAAGCATACAAAATCCAATATTGAGCCAAATACTGATCTCAGTTACTCTGGTGTAAATTAATGGAATTGATTCATGTTTACACCAGTTTAAGTGAGAACAGATTATAGTCCATTGTCTGCAGGAAACAACTTATTTTGCGTGGATGACCCCTGCACCTCTAGGGAATCCCATTGATTGACCTCAATGGGAGAAGAGGGTCTCTGCACAGTGCAGGGTTTCAATCACATATGCAGAGTAACTTGCAGGGTGAGCGCCTTGATATGTCAATTGCTACATTCACAGGTTTAAACTACTTATTTGCCTCACAAACCAAAATGTTTTATTGCCCTTCTCCCTAATCCTAGTCTGACATGAACAGGCTTCCTTTAATAAAATGGTCACTGCTCATCCCCAGTGGTGAAAATGAGATTCTGATGAGATATCTCCACTTCTGGTGTCAAGAGATCATATATCTGAGGCACACGGAAGATTCAGCAGGTTTTGAGAGGTATAAGAGCACAGCTTGACAGATGACGGTTGTCAGAAAGCTAAAGCAGCACACAAGGCTTATAAATAGACAGCCTAATCTTTTTGTAAGCAGTAGCCGTATCAGAAGAGTATGAAATCCAATGGAATACAGAATTGGAAATCAGGTAATGCTGTAGATGGCTACATTGATTGATTCAAAGATCAAGAATCTCTTCTTTTGTGATGGGGTAAAAGCCCCAAGGGAATTTAATCGTACTTTCTTTCAAACAACAGACTTGGTAACCATCCTGCATTAATCTTATCACTGAGATTTTGCCATGATATGCATATGATATACATATTTACTCATATGAATCTTCAGCTCTCTTTTCATGCTTAGCTCCTCTTCCTTTCACAAGCAATTGCTACTAAAGCTCCTCCCCTGCAGATGAGCTGCATACACTGCTGACAGATTAAATCAATCAGTAGCACGCTGCAAGGTGGAAATATCCCTTATGACATACATCTGGGTGAACTGAAAACACTGCATTCTCTGGGGAACCTCTAACAGTCATAAAACTCAAACACTCATAGCACCCGAAAATTAGAAGAAATTTTAAAAATTGTTATATAGCTGACAGAGGAAAAAAATTATAATCTTTAAATATTTAGCATATCTGTGAAGACAAGGAATTAATTACCTAGATCGTAATTATGTTTCATCTGGCTCACAGTTATTTGGGCCACATAGACTCAGCAATCACCCCCTTCTTGGAGAAACCTACACTAGCATGAAGTTCACATTTCCGTCCAAAGACTGGTTAAATGGACTTGGCACATGGGAGTAATGTAGGGGGATTGGGAGGGACAAACCTTAGTCACCACCTAAAGGCAGGGATCAAGAGATCTGCACAACTAAGCTACAATTGCTGTTACGCTCCATGAGTAATGCCTATATGGCATACTATTGGACTGTACATAGGAGTGGAACCACAGAGTTTATGGACCTCTGACCATCCCCTTGACCAGTCTCCCCACTACACATACATACACATACACCCCTCAGGAAAGAGCCACTGCTGAAGTGAACTCCATAGTGACCGAGAGCTGTGAAGTCCCCCTACATGATCTCACTGATTTCCAGTTGTTCACTACCTGATTGTGCTTGAGGTAGAAGGATTTTACCCCTAGAATTGTGTATTCCCACACAAATGTACCTGCCTAGCTAAGTGGAGCTGTACTGGGTGAGATTTGTCCCCACTGCAGAGAGCCTGTGGTAGATCTATATACCACTTAAGTCCCACAGAGGCCCTCAAAACAGGATTTTGATGGTGCATGCACCTTATTCCATCTCTGGACTCAGGGATGAATTCCACTCAGGGATGAAGTCCCCAATGAGATTGTGACTAGACAGTGTGAAATATATGCAACGAAATTTGAAAACATAAAAGACACTCAGAATTGGAGGTTTTCACATTTCATTTCAAATCTACAAACTGGCCAAATTTCATGAAAAAAAATCTGATTTTTCTCAGTTGAAAACAAAACCATTTTTGAGTATTCTACTTTTCACAGAACATTTTTAAATTCCAAAGGGACTAAATTAAAATTTACTCCATCAAAATAAAAATCTATGTTCACTTCATAAGGAGAAATTGAACAATTTGGCCTATTTGAAACAAAAGCTAGCAATTGGCAAAAAATTTCTCTAAAAGCAAAAATTTGGGGCCATGAAACATCCAGCCATGAAAAGTACTAACTATTTTTTGGTACTAATTCTTACTTTGCAGATCAGCCAGGCGTATATAACTTAATTTGTATAACATACTAAATATTATGAGTTAAATATTTTTTTGTTTTTAAATGTCAATAGTTGGATTTCACCCGCAGTTTAAAGAGTAACTGAATCATTTGTTATCTACCAAAAATGGAGTTCAAGGGTCTGTGTTTCCCTGGCAACAATTGAAAGACACCATTCACTCCTAAAACAGAGCAAAGAGCTGAACATGCATATTAAATATCTAATGAAAAGGGGAAAAATAATTGCATTTTTATTTGTGTGCTTTAATAGTGGGGTTTTTTTTAAGTTTGATTTGTATAAAAGTGTATCCATCACAGTTAACAACGGGGAGGGTGGGCGGGGCACGTAAAAAAATCTTAGACAATAAAAATATAATGCTAACTAAAAAACAGACTCACTCAATTTTGGAGGCTGCACCAGGAGAGGGGGTATATTTAACCCAAGTACTTGCTGGTCCACGCACGATGATAAGAATCTATGTGAGCTACCCATTAATGGAGATATTCTTTTAGCTGAAGCACGGTAGAAGTTCATGCTTTTAGGTCCGCATGTGAAGCTATCCAAGGCGCTGGATGAGGTCATCCACACTGAAGGTTCCTGGTTCAATCTCTATCACTGATCAACGTTGGAGGCTTATTACGAATTTTCTTAATTTAACCCACTAAAACAAAAGCATGAAAAACTCTGAGCTGTTCTGGGTGTGAATAAGGAACTAGGACAATTTGCCGCATGGAGCCCAATGGTATTATTAATTATTAGTATTGCTGCAGCAACGAAAAGCCTCAAGCAAGCTGGGATCCCTCGGTCGTAGACACTACAGAAAAAAACAGCCCAGGGTTTGTTTAGGCAGCTGTTTGGTTTGCGGCAAACTGGGGTGTGAATCTGCCCCGCACTATCCTGCCGTGCACTAGGTGTCCACATGGACCTTGCTGATGCACATTAACAGTTAGTGTGCTTTAGAACATAAAAGCATTAGAATGACCATACAGGGTCAGGCAACTGGTCCTCAAGCCCAGTATCCTGTCAACAGTGGCCAGCACCAGATGCTCCAGACGGAACTAACAGAATTGGGCAATTATTGATTGATCCATCCTGTCATCCATTCCCAGCTTCTGGCAGTCAGAGGTTTAGGGAAACAGAGAATGGCTAATGGCCATTGATGCACCTGTTCTCCATGCACTTACCTAGTTTTTTTTTTTTTTTTTTTAAATTATTAAACCCAGTTACAATTTTGGCCTTCACAACATCCCATGGCAATGAGTTCCACAGGTTGTGCAAACAAGTACTTCCTCATATTTGTTTTAAACCTGCTGCCTATTCATTTCATTGGGTGACCCCCTGGTTCTTCTGTTATGTGAAGAGGTAAATAACACTTCCCTATTCACTTTCTCCATGTTATTTATGATTTTATCTGTCATATCTCCCTTAGTCATCTCTTTTCTAAACTGAAAAATTCCAGCCTTTTTAATCTGTCCTTTTATGGGAACCGTTCCATACCCCTAACCATTTTTGTTGCCTGATTTTCAAAATGACATGGACAAACATGTGTGGCATTGCTTTGTGTAGCAATCTGCCACCAGGTCAAAAATGGAGAGTAATGACAAATGGACATGGCAACAAACCCCAATCAATGCATAGCCCTACTAGGGGTAGATCTAACCTACCAGAATACAGGAGAGTGTCTCTTTTCGTAGTTGGTCATACCCACATATATTAGAATAGGAAAAAGGTAAACTATATTTTTGAGATGGGGTAACCAGCATTCAAGGTGGATATACCATGGATTTCTATAGTGCAATATAATATTTGCTGTTTTATTATCTATCCCTTTCCTAATTCGGTTCGTTGTTTTGACTGATGCTGCACATTCAACAGATATTTTCAGAAAACTAACCACGATATCTCTAACAGCTCATTCTTGAATGATAACAGCTAATTTAGACTCCATCATTGTGTAGGTATAGGTGGGATTATATTTTTCAATGTTTATTACTTTGCACTTATCAACATACAGTTTCATCTGCCATTTGGTTACCCAGTCACCCAGTTTTGTGAGGTCCCTTTGTTAACTCTTCGCAGCCAGTTTTGGACTTAACAACCTTGAGTGATTTAGTATCATCTGCAAACTTTGCCACCACATTGTTTACTTTATTTTCCGAAACATTTATGAGTATGTTGAACAGCATAGGCCCTAACACAGATCCTAGTCATAGATATAATGTATTCCATCCTGCAGCTCCACTAATCGAGTGGATCTCAGCTTTTTTGTACTAGTCATAGCTCAATGGTCAGTTTCATGCAGCAAATGATATATTATCTGCTTCAGAATAATACACTGGTTGATAAATTTCTTTTTTTTTTCCAGCCAAATATTTTTTTGATTCTTTTTAATTTAAATAAAAATAAAGGGAGGGGTATAGAAGTAAAAAGAAGTATTTAACTGTCAGCAATAAAACAAGAAGAAACTCTTTATCATATCCTATTGTTTTGCCATTAGAGCATGAAGTTGACTGGGCAAAACATGCACAAATCAATGAATCTGAGACAAATGATATATCCCATATTATACATCCCCAGATGTGTAACAGTGGCTCATTTATTCTCCTTTATACCTGCCATCAGCCAGCATCTTCTCCCCATACCTCACAACTTATCAACCATTTTGAATGAGTTAATTCTGATAAAGTTAGGATCAAGGGAATTTCCCTAATACTTCTAACTGCCTAACAATAAAATTCTGTGGCACACTGCACTAGTAAGCTATTTTTAAAAGAACTGAATAAACTTCTTAGTGTTTAAGCCCCAATAGGGAAGTCTCTATGGATTGTCCATTTCTGCTTATTACACACTGTTTTAATGTTGTCTGTCTTGCATTAGTCAGAAACCAGTGATGTATGGAAATGCTGTGATTTGAAAGATATTCAAAAATAATGATAAACAACCTTGGTGCTTGATTTTCAGTTAGCTGAACCTGCACATAAAAAGAGCTACCAAAAAAAGCTATCCATTACTTGCCAAATCAAAATGACTTCAGAAAGCAATCCCCAAGTCTCCCGTGATATATGTCCAACAGAACCACCTCCTAATCTCTGTGAATTGTTGGTAAGAACTCCATTAAACCAGCCAATCATCAATCTTTGTTCCCCTTGCTATAACTCAACTAGATGTACTACCTATGAGCACTTTGAAAAAACAATTGCAATAAACCACTGTGGTCCAAAGCTAGCAACATGCTTTAGAATTTTACTTGCTGGATTAAACCGTTATCACACACATTCGTATCTGGAGTATAACCAAAGAATGTAAATAAAACTAACATTATTATTTGTGAGACAAGGTGGAGGAGGTCATAGCTTTTATTGAAGCAACTTCTTTTGGTGAGAGACACAAGCTTGCAAACTAAACAGAGCTCTTCTTCGTGTCTGGGAAATATACTCACCATATGTCCACACTTCAAGTGCAACAAAGGCACAGCTGCAGCTGTAGCTCTTCAGCGTAGACGCTACCTATGCCAACAAAGGGGAGGGGTCCTCCCATCGGTGTAAGTGATCCACCGTCCTGACATGTGGAACCTCGGTAGAATGAAGAATTCTTCCGTCAACCTGGCATTGTCTACCCCATGGGTTACATCAGTATAGCTACGGCCATGTCTACACTAGCGAGCGTATAGCGGCAGAGCTGTACCGATGCAGCTGTGCCACTGTAAGATTGCTCGCGTAGATGCTCTATGCCTATGGGAAAGAGCGCTTCCGTCGACATAATTAAACCACCTCCAACGAGCGGTGGTAGCTATGTTGGCTGGTGACATAGTTATGCTGATGTAAGTTCCCAATGTAGATCAGCCCTCACGGTGGAATAGATCATTTAGCGTAAGTAGTTACATATTTCAAGGAACCATTCAAGGAGAAGTGGCCCATTCATACCTTTCTAGACACAGGGGGAAAGAGGAAAAAATTAAAAGAGGCTGGGGGAGGGTGTTTAAGTTACAGAGCCTGGTAGCTTAAACTCATTACTTTCCTAAATACTAAAAAAATCATGGAGTGAACAGACACACTGGATATATGGCTCATTACAATAATCTGTAATCCACTTAACCCCAACCCCAGCCTCCTTTTTCATTTGTTCTTTGCCCCGGTGACTGGAGATGTGTTAACAGGCCACTTCACCTTGAACGGTCCCTCAAAAGGCGTGTTAACTATTTAAGCTAAACAATCTGTTCTATCTTGCATTTAGCGGTGACACTCTGAGCATATTTCTCAGACCTGAAGAGCTCTATTTGGCTCAAAAGCTTGTCTTCTCTCATCAACACTAGTTGATCCAATAAAAGATTCTCTCACCCACCTAGTCTCTCACATCCTGGGAGCAACACTGTGTACAATCATAGATTAAGATTTGGATTATTGGTCCAGAATTCATTGCTACAGATTTTCCATACCCACTGCTCTAGCTGCTAAAATATTGTGCTCACATCAACATTTAAATGCTCACCCAAAGAGACTAATTCATTAAAATAAGAAAAATCCAAAGACCCTCTGACACTGACAGACCAGCCAACCTGTATATGACCCATAACTTCACAAGAGGCATTGAAACTGAAATAAAGGCAACCCACTTATGTATGGGTATCAAAGAACTGTTAGACTAACAGGGCCCCTATTCTGAAAGAAACGTTAATTAGGCTAGCAACCCCCAACTCATTCACTTTGTATTGATAAGAATCTAAGAATAGTTGCTAAGTTTATTTGTCTGTGTTTACCTGCATCTTTATCAGTGGAACTCAATCAGCTTTTAGATGCTAATTCCCTTTCATATCTTAATTGCCTTATATTATGTATGCGACTGTGTCCAGTTAACCTTCAGATTAAAGATGTGAGATACTGCAGGAAAATAATATTATCTACATTGTCTTCAGCTTAACTATTTTTGTTATAATGAATGACCGACTTGCTGTCTTACAGTGTAACTAAATTAGTTACATGCATAGGAAATAGTTTGTGGACCATTGCTTTGAAGTTAATCTTCTATCTACACTGCCTTTTCTTCCCCAGAGGACAGCCCTGCTGTGACAATTTCTGTGAGGAGGCTCCTCAGCCTGCTAGGGAAGTATAAAAGAGAAGCCTCTGGCCTGATCCTGTCATCGCTAGTCTGCTTAAGCTTTGAACAGGGAAAGTGTAAGTTGTTGGAATGAGATCTTCCATATAATTATTTGGAATACTTTGGAAAATGCATGGAAAGACTATCAGATTGTACATCTAAGCTGCATTTTGGATTTGAACCTTTTGGGATGATTCCAGAGAAACTTTTACAAATCAGTAGCCTCACCATCTCTGCTATAAAACTGACCTAAGGACTTTACACTGATTTGTATGTATATGGACCTCTTAACCATTTATACTGCTCTTCTTTCTTTTTTTCTTTGCCTCTTAGATATCCTACTTGGGTGAGATCTGAGATTCATATTGACCTTTGGGATTGGTAGAACTAAGTATGGTGAATATGTTTTTTAGTAACCTCTCACCATATTAGAAATGGTTGTGTAAAGGAGAACCAAAGGCTGAGATGCCTGAAGGGGACTGTATTTGGCTTTTTGTTAACCAGTGTGGTACAACAGAAGTTCTTTTGTTGCTGGCTTCGTGAATCTAATTATAGAATAAACCACCAGTTGTGGGGATTGTCTGCCCTATTCCTTGCAGTCTGCCATGAGCATAGCATCCTCAATGTAGCCCATCCAGGCCTCCTGTCACAGACCCATTTATTATAGGTCACTAGTTGAAATCCAGCCTATTTCATCAATATCTGATGACTTCTTAGTTCTTCTATGAATGGGTTGGCAGTATAGTTCTTCCACACTGATATATAAGCTGTGTAGTTTAAACAGATTTATGACGTATCGATTAGACTCAGCAGAATTCTAGTTTATTTCTTCTGTTTTATGCCTGCCACTCGGAAGATGATGTATGTTAAGAGACTGAAGAAAGGTTCCCTCATACTATTTAGAACACTTTCATTCACAAGATAACTTACTTGATCCCTATTCTAAGCAGCCACCACCCCCAATTCTTGGGAGGATTGCAACTTGGCTGTATATGTTTAGCCTCTCTACGAACCTCATATTATGTATGATTGATTGTAACACTTAAAAAATGTCCAAGTGATGAAAATAAACTGGCAGCCTCTGTTTAGTCATCTGAAGCAGAGAGACTGATGGACACGGAGTCCGAACTTCCCTATAGATATCCCTTCAAGAACAACGATGTGGCATTGTTAGGAAGGCTGCACTGCTCCTACCCAGACTGTATCTTTTCTCTAGATAAAAAGAGGACTGTTTCCTTTTCTAGTGCCATCATTTTGTTAACTTCCACAAAAATTAAGTTCCCTTTCAGTATTGTACTTTATAAAGCTATTCCACGCACCAAAGTGTTTAGCAGGAAAGGGTGTTGGACGTTGCAGCAAGTGAAGAATGTGACTAGAGCTGTGCAGAAGGGATGAGATGCCCCTATGCGAGTCCCTTTTCACATTCAAGACACATGACATGAAATTTGGCATATTTTTGCACTCATTGATTTGTATGAAAGATATTTTGAATGTTCAGATATGAGAGTTCCAAATTTTAATATTTTTGCTAGAAAATGAGGCCATTTTGAGTGAAAGAAAAATCCCAGAGACTTCATATAACTGAGGGATCTCAGCCCTATACCATCCCCTGGCTATCTGCTGTGGAATTGTGGTTATCCCTGCTTCAGTTTCCCTGAGTTGATTCAGGGATGGAACAGATATCCCGCAATCTTCATCTATAACTCAAGTCATCTGACTGAAAGGAGTCTGGTCCCACCCAAAGTTCTCCAGGCCCCTTTTTTGGAGCTTCACTCAATAGTCTCAGGAGTCTGGGCTTTTACCTGAAGGCCTTTCCTAACCCTTTTCCAGTGCTGCTCCCTTTACAGGTATTTTTCCCCTTCTTTCTTCAAGAGGGCAGAAATAAAGTCTGTTAAAGCAGGAACACAAAGGCAAAGTGAAATATTCCTGTTATTGTTGCCACCCCTGGTTTGGGTTCTTGGCCCTTGCTATCTGTGCAGAAGTTGTGAGGGGGGTGGGGGGGACCCAGGCCCACTCTCTCCTTTGGGTCCAAGCCCAATTCCCCTGGGTGGTGCAGTCAGGGACTTATTTGTTTAAATCTTCTACTGTTTCCCTGGGCTGCTCCCTACCTCTGGCCTTGCAGGTACTGCCTACCTGACAATCTTCTCTGATCCCTTCTGGCAAAGAACTAGCTCTCTCTGGCCTGACCTTATGGAACCCTTCCTTGCAGCTCTGTGTCTTTTCCACAGCTGCTCTGTTTAGGCTGGGCTGTAGCAGCCTTTTATCACTGCTGCTGTTAGCCTGCCCATAGGCTGCAGTTGGGGAGGCGTAAAAATTGACTTGATTCTTTACTGAAGATTTACCTAGAGCAAGAGAGCAGAATTTGGTCCTAATCTTCTTAACCACTTAGTAAAAGTCTGCCAGAAGCCAGAACAGAACAAAACAAAACTTTCAAATCAAGACCAAGACAAATCTTTATATGACTTCCTATTACTTTTTTTTGTGCCCAGTTTACAGACCTGGTAGAAGCTCTCTTTACTTAAATGATCATTTCATGAAGATTTGAGAGATTACAGGAAACCAGCTCTGACCCATACATTTGTGTGGCAATTAAGTATCTAGAGATGTGATCAGTGGAACTAAATTAGTTTCGTAAACCAGTGAAGGTTACTGATTATTTATGAACCATTGAGAAAGAATGGAGCTGAGGCTCTTTAGACAAGGAAGTCTCTTTAGCGTGTGCTAGCCTATTAAGGCTCATGAAATGACATTTTAAGAATGATACTTAAAACATTTAATTTTTCATTAAATGTGGTATGAATATTTATAATCACTTGCAGTCAGCCTGAAAGCATGAGTTCCTTTACATTGGAGCTAGTATATCCCCATTTGTACTATCATATTCTTCGAAGAAATGACACTTGAGGAACCTTGTCACTGGATACTGCTGAGTACAGTGGTTGTAACTAAAGCACCAGATCTAAAAACACTGTCGCTTCACATCTTTGGCTATGATGTTCTCATTAGAGGAAAAAAAGGATTTACCAATTTCCCTATCAACCATAATGACTCCATGAACATTAGAAACTTCCCCTGAAATGTCACTGTTTCATGTCACAACTGTAGCATACAGTAAAATATTTCAGAAAGTCTTTTTAGGATTTGTTCCAGCCCTTAATACAGTGGAAGATTAACATCTCTTCAGCTAGGACTGATTCTGTTTTGCATGAACAGTTAATACAAACTCACAATGCTTTTAGGATAAGAGTCAGAAGGAGAAAGAGGATCATTTCTACTTTAAGATCCTTCTCCTTAAGAGATAATGTTCAAGACGAAGGAATGTACAAATCAATAGTCAGCTTTAGAATGTGATTCAAATCCAAATCCAAGCTGAGTCTGTTGATAAATGTAAAAGCTGTTTATTGAGAACTTGCCCCAGAAGCATGAATACAAACAAGTTAAAAAACAATCCTCTGTTGCTTCAGGAAGGATGGAAAAGCCTGTATTAGTACCCTCTTGAATCTTCAACTGATTTTAATTTCAAGGTCTGCCATGTTCACAAAGAACTATATGCTGGTCCAACAACACTCAAAAGGAATTGGCCATTGACTATGAAGGAACCAGGATTTTACCCAGTCAATAATTGCTCAAGGGAGTAGTCTACAAGGAAAAGAAATGACAAGAGCGGGTGACATTTAGTATCAATGAGGATTTTAATGTCATTTGAGAGAAGGATTGTTAAGCTTATCAGAGCTTTGTGTTCAGAAATTCTGCTTATGGTAAAGTAACTGAACAAAGTATCTTCAAGAATATTTTTGTGAAAAGACAGCAGCTCACATATGAAACAACAGTTATATGGCTCAGACTCTGTTCTGTCTTTGCTCTCTACACAACATTAAAAATATGACGAAACCATGGACACAGCTGAGTTCCAAACAACAGGTTTACTAAATTTATATGCATACAGGGCTACATATATACACTACTGATCTGTTAGGTCCTTGTGGCTTCTGCAGCAGAAGATAAGGAGGGTCCACTAGACAGCTCCCAAACTATTTAAAGGGGCACTAAGCAATTCTTCTACACTACAGATTTTCAAAAGGTTATCCTTCTTTGTGTGTGCCTACGCTACAACATATTCTATGTCAGAAAAAAAATGTTGTAAATTTTAAAAAGTAAGTTCAGTTAACTTTTTACTCCCTGTTATTTCATCATACATTTTGCATGCTCAAGACCTCACTGAGAATAGATGTGGAAGTTCCAGAAATGTGTAATTTCTTATCATTTCTCTTTTACAAACACTTGGGGGGGGGGGGAGAGAGAAAGAAAAACAATCAACCTAGTAAGCAAGGGTATGCCAATCTTCTGCCTGTTCCCAGAGCTCTGAGACCAGCACTTCTATGAAGCAGAAAGGACCAGTGAAGCATTTAGTTATTATTAAAAGACTACATTGCACAACAGACTCATACTTGAGTTCCTTTCTGTGCAGAGGAAGAACACATGGACCAATTTTTTACCCACCAAACAATTGTTCACATAGTTAATTTATAATTTAGAAAGTGGTAAAAGATTAATCTAGGTCCATCTGGCTATATCGCATCAAATCAATTCCCTGCCATTGCAAGGGCCTCAGGCGTCGACACACCTTGGTCCCTCCTATTCTCTGCATATGGCACACAATAGTTGCATCTCTGGAGGACTGCAATACTTTAGTCTAATCTAGATTATTGGGCTCAATGCCGGGTTAAAACTGGGCAGAATTCAATGGCCTGTGATGTGCAGGAGGTCAGCCTAGATGACATAGTGGTCCTTTCTGGCCTTAAACTCTATGATACAAAATTTGACTTGACTGTTTTCTCATTTTCATTTTTCTTCACATGCTTTGGTTAAAGAAGAAAATACAGAGAATGAATAATATCCCATTATCATGGCTTTGCATGATATATTGATCTTAGAGAGCAGTATGGTATACAGCCCTTGTATATAATTTTGAGTGACTATTTTCTTTATCTTTACCAATGTGTCTCTATTGTATTAATGGAACTATAAAACAAATTCCATTCAATGGCTAATTTAACATTGGCAATCATAATGAAGTCTAGCCTAGATCATAAGGAATCTGTCATTTGTTAAAAAAATAAAAAGGCGCAAGTTTAATGCGTTTGCATTTTCTGATACAACTAAATATTTTTTGGTATTCGAAAATGCAGCTACACATAAAACTTAAATTTCAAGTTCTTGAGATATATATTTGTTACTCTTCTCTAAATCTGTATATGCCCATACAGCAAGATATAAGTTAAGAGACTCCTGTAACCCAGAAATCCCACAGTACAAAAGGCATGAAGATATAAATTATTATATTTCAGTACCCTACCTGCTCATAGGAATGGGTTAAGCAGGCAAAACAGAGTGGTGATAAAGGCTACAAATACACAATTGGATCAAAACAAAATACGGTTGATAGATCTAGCAATCTTGACAATGTCCCTTTACTACTCAAAAATCTCCTAAGGCCTACTAGTTATTTTCTTTTATATGCATCATTTTATTAGGTGTTAGAGTATCTTTAATGGCAAAAAGAAAAGGAGTACTTGTGGCACCTTAGAGACTAACCAATTTATTTGAGCATAAGCTTTCGTGAACAGCTCACTTCATCGGATGCATTCTGTGGAAACTGCAGAAGACATTATATACACAGAGACCATGAAACAATACCTCCTCCCACCCCACTCTCCTGCTGGTAATAGCTTATCTAAAGTGATCACTCTCCTTACAATGTGTATGATAATCAAGTTGGGCCATTTCCAGCACAAATCCAGGTTTTCTCACCCTCCCCCCCCTCCCCCCCCCAAACTCACTCTCCTGCTGGTAATAGCTTATCCAAAGTGACCACTCTCCTTACAATGTGTATGGAAATGGCCCACCTTGATTATCATGCACATTGTAAAGAGAGTGGTCACTTTGGATGGGCTATTACCAGCAGGAGAGTGAGTTTGGGGGGTGGAGGGGGGTGGAGGGTGAGAAAACCTGGATTTGTGCTGGAAATGGCCCAACTTGATTATCATACACATTGTAAGGAGAGTGATCACTTTAGATAAGCTATTACCAGCAGGAGAGTGGGGTGGGAGGAGGTATTGTTTCATGGTCTCTGTGTATATAATGTCTTCTGCAGTTTCCACAGTATGCATCCGATGAAGTGAGCTGTAGCTCACGAAAGCCTATACTCAAATAAATTGGTTAGTCTCTAAGGTGCCACAAGTACTCCTTTTCTTTTTGCGAATACAGACTAACACGGCTGTTACTCTGAAACCTGTTTAATGGCAAACTGACTTTTTTTTTTTTCCAGAACTCCAGTGTTCCTCTTTTCTTTGGAGTCCTCTATATTCCTGCCACCATCCTGAGAATCCCTCCATTTCTAATCAGCTTAGCTCTTCCTTGATCTCAAAACTGCATATCATAAAGAATTGTTCCAAAAGAGACAGGGTGGGAGGTCCCTTTGAAACCCATCCATATGTCCAATTCCTTAATCAGCTTCAGAAGAGGCCCCTAATAATCAGAGGGATGATGTTCTGGAGCAGCCTCGTAACAGGAGTTTTGCGGGCAAACAACTTAATTTGTTTTAATACAGAGGTGGACAAATTTATGAGTGTAATTGTGGGATGTGATTGCTTATGATTGTAGGGGGAAGGGCTCAAGAGCCCTGGGTCTCATTTCCAGTTGATATCTTATGTTCCTAAAAGCTCATGCTTCAGGGTTTCAGCCAACCTCCTATAGAGGTCAGGAAGGGATTTTTTTACCCCCAGTGTATCCTGGGTTTCAGGTTTTGATCTCCTTCCACTAAAGCATCAGGACGTATCTATAGGCTGGGTATGGGACATTGGACAGGAGGGCCAGGGATTTGAAGTGGCACCAAGCATTCGCTCAGGTACTTCACTGGCTTGTTCTTGCTCTCACTCTCAGATTCTAACTGGTCACCATATGTGGGATTGGGAAGGAAATTTTCTCCAGGTCAGATTGGCAGTGTTAATCATTTAACTGGCATTGCAGGGCCTTAAGCACGTGTGCACCTTGATTCCTCCTATTCTCTGCCTGTGGCAAATAATAGGGTTGTAATGCTTTGGTATAAGTTCAGTTGTTGGGGTTAGCAGGTGGGTGCTGGGTGGTGTTGGTGGCCTGTGATATACAGGAGCTCAGACTAGATGACCTGGTGGTCCCTTCTGGCCTTCAGCCCTGTGATTCTATTATTGGACCAATTTTTGTTGGTGAAAGAGACAAGCTTTTGAGCTCCACGGAGCTCTCCTTCAGGTCTGTGTAGCTCAAACACTTCTCTTTCACCAACAAAAGATACTGTCTCACCCACCTTGTCTCTCTAATATCCTGGGACTGACACAGTTACTACAATACTGCAAACATGAATCTATTACATAATTTTCCAGGCACTTCTCTTCAAATCCCAACCACTCTGGGAAATGAGAGCACACATTGGGTTTTTTTATTATTATTTTAGAATTGGAACTTAAATGTATGCAGTTTGCTTGGTTATCATTGCAGATCCTTTGACAGGCGACAAATGTGCCATTTTAAATCAAGCAGTTCAACAAATGTAGCAAACCAGTTCAATTTGTACAGCCAATGAGTTCCTAAAATTCATGTATCTATTTTCTTCAAAAAAAAAGAAACCACATGCACCTGCATACACACACATACACACAGACACACACACAATTCTGCTACTTGGGGTTTAATATTTCCTAACCTCTGTTTTGTTTTTAATACCTTCCACCATTATACCTCAAAGTAGTTTAGACATTTATAAGAGAATCACTTTGCAACAGCTATCTCTGGTCTGAGAAAAGGCAGGGACACAGCAGCTCTAGACCAGCACACAGCATCATTAATTAGTTTAGCACAGAAAGTAAATCATCATAATGTATCAGGCAAACTGCAGGGAAAATTAAAAGAGAAAGAAAAAAGTTATCCAAATTGGAATGATTAGAATGTGGAGGCAGCGCTCTCCATTAGCAAAATATCAGATGTGATTTTTTTAACGACCACAAACGGTCCAGATCCTGGGGTTATATCACATTTAGCACTGCTGAGTTTCTAATACCATGCTGGGGTATTACGGCCCAATTTAAAGCTCACTGAAGTCAGTGGGAACACTAATTGACTTCACAGGATCAGTGTGGCTCAGTAAAGGCTCACAGGGAAATGTACCACATATGGAATCACCATCACCATCACTATTTCCTGCTGCACTTGGGATCATCTTTTGAGGTGTCTCAGCCAAAAAACAAAACATGCTGATCTTCTGAGACCTGAGAGACCACAGCCCAATGTGGTCTTGAGGTTTTGAAGAGAAAGCTGACACTACTTACCCACAGATCAATGGTTAACTAATTTCAAGCCTTTTTCTATCATTGTGTTGCCTATATCAATCATTTTTTCACCATCAATCACTGTAGTGAAGACTCACCCGCGTGGCGCCTCCTGCTGGTCGCCTTGGGAATTAGCTCTTCAGCCTCAGAGCACCTCCTGGTGGCCTCAGGCCCCATGTCCCTCCCACACCCCGGTGCCCTTTACCTCGTGGTACTGCCCCTGTAGTCTCCCCGACCCGGGGAACGCCCATTTCCCTATCCCCACCGTGCTTCAGTGGCTACTGCCAGTCATCATCTAGCCCCCGTTCATCGGGGCAGGCTGCAGTATAATGCCCACTCATCACTGGCAAGGGGGATTGGACCAGCTGCCTCTGCTTAACTCTGGGCTGCACCTCTGCAGCCCCAGTATCTCCTTAGGCCCACAACAAGGCCTGCAGCCTGGGGAGTTGCCAGGCTGGAGCTCCCCAGCTCCTCTTGCCCTTCCCCAGCCCTGCTCTGCTTCAGGTACCCTGTCTCTGAGACAGCTAGGTCCTTCTCTCTCCACAGCTCCTGGCCTCCAGCCCTCTTATCAGGGCCAGCTGAGCCCTGACTGAGTTGGCCACCCCTGTGGTCAGTTACTCAGTCAGCTTCCCCCAGCTGTTCTCACTCCTCTTATTTCAGGAGCGGGGTAACCACCCTGCTACAATCACCTTATAAAGTAACACCCATATAGCCTATAGGCTAGCCTGCTTGCTTGCCTTTACATATTTTCTTATAAGTTTCTTATGGGTTTGATTATTTGTTTTATTAATAGGTTTTTAGGAGTATATTTTGGCTGTAACACAAGGGAGCTGCAGGCCACATCCTGTACGTTGAGCTAGGGAAAAGTTAGCGTGCATGTGTTTGGGACCTGTATTGATAGTGATGAACTAAAGCATAAGGTCCATGTATGGCTGTGACCTTTAACATATAGGATGTGTTAAAGGAGGCTGGCATAGGGACTTTCCTAATGTCATGCCCTTTTAAACTTAACAGGTACACCACAACTTGCAACTTGGAAGGAACCAAAATAATCTGTTAGGACAGAAACAACAAATGTGATACCTAACCACAAAAGGGCCATGGTAATGAATTGACATATATGATAATATACGTTGAGATCATTGATTCACTAACCTATAGGAAAAAGACACTCCAACACTGGTATGGTGAGGAAATACAAATAAGGAAAAGGGGGGGGGGAATCCCCTACTGAAATATGCATCAAACATAACAGCGTCAGCGTAACATATTATAAAAGTGGCATCCCAGCCTAGGGGCAGTAGGAGTCAGAGATGTAGTCCTTGGGAGGTGCCTGAATGATGGCCACTGGTAATGATGGGGAAAGTGATGGCTAAGACTTCAGGTCGTTCTACAGGAGACGGTGTGAGTATATGGATGTGCAGATGTACATTCTGTAATAGCTCTATCTACCTTACTGAGTTGGGGTGTTTGTGATGGTGCTAAATGTATTACTAAACTATATTTGTAAATATAAAAGAGTTCCTATAGTGTGAGTGTTGCAACTGTGCACATCGGGTTTCCAAACTATATAATAATTCAAATAATACTGGGCCTGATCTTGGGACAAGAACCGTCAACCCTCAAAGTGATAACTGGGGATTCTTAAGTGATCTAAATAATTAATACACAATCTAAAGATCAGGCAACACCCTGGACCCTTTCTTTCTGCTTCACTCCCTCTTTTCCTCTCTCCCTAAAGTTCAAAAAAACTTAAAGGTAGATCCTCTCTCTAGCAGTTCTGTAACAATAGGGAATTGGCTTCCAGTTCCATGCTTTTAAATCTCAGTCCATGAGGACTATGGAAAGTGGCTACTGCTTAGCTCAGTTGGATTGGCTCCTGCACATTAGTTGTACTGGCATCTTATAATGTGCTATTTGCAACAAATATTGGTATTACTGTGTCTTTATTTAGCACCATTATTTTCACAAAACCCCATTTTCATGCTGAAAAATATTCTGAGTGGCACATTACATAAGAAATCCAAGCTAAAGCTCTTTCTTTAGTAATGGAGGGGTAGGCAATGGGAATTAGCTTTATCATACACAGCACAATTGTGGAGTGTTGTGCACACAAGCACAATTTACAAAGGAATGAGCAGGATTGGGCAACCTGTATCTGGACTAATGAGAGAACTATGCAGCCACCAAATTACTCCAAATAGCAGATGTAAGGCCAACGAGGGGTCCCTGAATACCTCATTTGAATGCTGAAGATCATAAATTCTTTGCCCCCTTTAAGCCGACATAATAGCGAGTACAAACAGGATCTGAGGCATACCATCTGTCAGTGCAGGGGAGCATGCCTAGTGCTCAAGTTTATCTGCATCATGCCCATTTGAGGGTTTGTATGCATCATGCTCATGTGAGGGTTTGTAGGACCAAGGCCATCACCAGGAGTGGATTGCTCTCCACCTCCCTGACAGACCCCAAAACATTTCTATTTTCAAGAATGGAAAAATCAGGAGAGCAAGAGCACTCTGAGGGGTAGTTCAGGAGTACAGGTCTGCTCCGGCAACTGGAAGTCAAGCATCTTTTGGCTATTTGACAGAAAAGCAACCACATCATAGTAGAAGTACATCTCCCAGTGAATGACCCATGCAGTGCCAGCTGGAACATGCTCTATGAAGTTACACAATCATTAAATCCTTATTGCTGGATATGCACTCTAAGAATAGAAAAGAGGAACAAGAGAGATTAAAATGTCAGGGTAAGTAACTGTCAAGGTTCCTCCCCCACTCTGAACTCTAGGGTACAGATGTGGGGACCTGCATGAAAACCTCCTAAGCTTACTTTTACCAGCTTAGGTTAAAACTTCCCCAAGGTACAAATTAATTTTATCCTTTGTCCTTGGAATAACCACTGCCACCACCAAACTCTAACTGGGTTTACTGGGAAACATAGTTTGGACACGTCTTTCCCCCCAAAATCCTCCCAATCCTTGCACCCCACTTCCTGGGAAAGGTTTGGTAAAAATCCTCACCAATTTGCATAGGTGACCACAGACCCAAACCCTTGGATCTGAGAACAATGAAAAAGCATTCAGTTTTCTTACAAGAAGACTTTTAATAGAAATAGAAGTAAACAGGAGTAAAGGAATCACCCCTGTAAAATCAGGATGGTAGGTACCTTACAGGGTAATTAGATTCAAAACATAGAGAATCCCTCTAGGCAAAACCTTAAGTTACAAAAAAGACACAGACAGAAATAGTCATTCTATTCAGCACAATTCTTTTCTCAGCCATTTAAAGAAATCATAATCTAACGCATACCTAGCTAGATTACTATTCCTGTTCGATCCCCGGCAAAAGCAGCATATAGACAGACACACAGACCCTTTGTTTCTCTCCCTCCTCCCAGCTTTTGAAAGTATCTTGTCTCCTCATTGGTCATTTTGGTCAGGTGCCAGCGAGGTTACCTTTAGCTTCTTAACCCTTTACAGGTGAGAGGATTTTTCCTCTGGCCAGGAGGGATTTTAAAGGGGTTTACCCTTCCCTTTATATTTATGACAGTAACGCTATGATATTACAAAACACTAGGTCAAAAAGGGCCAGCTTGAAGCCCATCTCTATATTGGCTGGTGTTCGGCTTGCATCCACATTTACTGGTCTACAAAGCATAGTAAAAGACATATATTTTTGGATCATCAGTAGAGAAGATTTCCCACTGATGGATCATGCATCCACATGCCATAGAGATGGGCACAAAAAATGACTAAAATAGACAAATTAATACAAAGAAGTTGAAACATTACTGAAGAGGTTTAAAGTTGTTAGAAATGCATCTTGATTGGCTGAAATTATAAAGAGACATATACTTACTGTTCAGGGTTCTTCTGACTGCAGCCAATAGATGTCTATTACTGTGGTTGCAAAATGACTTCAGAAATGCGGTTGAGCAGAATCAAGAGAAATGGAAGCAAATGACTGCCAACAATAGCTGAACAGCTCAGCCATTTGAGGAAAGATGAGTCAAATGGGATGAACAGACTTTTTTAAAATAAGGATTTGTTTACAAAAACAATTTGTATACCTACTGTAATTAAGAATCCATAATCTGCCACAGCTCTTCAGTATTTCCTGATATACTGTATTTTCTACCTTCTTTTAATACTTGGGGGGTGGGGGGAAAATAATTTGTGATGTCACAAATCTTGTTCATCTTTAATGAAAAAAGTCAGTAACTAAAGAAAATCCTGAGGAATGTAAGCCATGATTCCCTGCAACTAGTAAAAAGCAAATATTGAGTCCAAAACTAAGCAAATTCCCCATATGCTAACATTGCAGTATTCTCTCAATGTACCTGATTTAATCAGTACCGCTCAAAAAGACGAGGATAAACGACAACATTATTTTTTTTTAAATAGAATGTTCACAGTTAAGGAAAGATCATTTGTACGTAAGAGAGATGTCTGATGAGTATGGTCTATCTGAATTAATTGCTGTAAAACTCGAAAGATGGCTAGGGAAATTTATCAAACATTAACTGACCCAAAATGTCACACAATTATGAAGGCACATATTGACCTATAAAAGGTTAATATTTTTTTCACTGAACTCAACTGTGACCGATTAGAATACAGTAATTCGTATATGCAATCTGATTGGTCGAAGTTGTTCCAGATCTCAGCACTAATCACCATCAGAGGGGTAGATACAAAATTACTGCCTTGCACATGAAAATATAAATAGGCAACATTTAAAGAAAAAGGATTGTAACATGCAAGAAGCAACTCTTCCCTTATACATTTAAATATTTGTGCCGTGGAGATTATACAAACAAGATAATTGTCAATTTTTTCTCCCCTTTTAACTCTTGCTCCTCACTTACAAATCTGATGGTCTCTCTAACCTGTTAGCAATTTCACAAGTATACACCACACTGACACAGTTGAGTTCAGGACTAGCAGATGCATAGCATTATTTTTAATTTCAGCAAAAAATCAATGTACTCAAATTTACACAGAAAGATGTTCTGAGCTGCAGGCAATTTAATGTTGATTAATTTATTTTTCAGTTATTCAAACTGGTTTTAAAAAGGAACAATTTTTCAGAATCCAAGGAACCATGCAAGGCATAACAGAAAGCAGTAAGATTGAAAATACAGGAGGCTGGAGTCTCACTTAACTTGCATCGATGTGCAAGGTTGGGGAGAGGATGTGAGTAGCATGCACCTTATGCAGTCTTGGGAATAATTACATTCCTATGTTCCCATGTATGCAAGGACTCTGCAAATAAATCACAACAGCACGAGACTCCACAAAGTGGACAGTAAGTGACAGGGTTCAGGCCCCTGGTGTTGGTCCCACTTTCGAAGAGAGTGCATAGTACAGGTTTGTCAAAGAGTGACTGACAATAATAGCTGTGCTGCCTACAGATGATTTCTTCTCTACTTTATTCCCTGGCACCATGTTAGGCTACAAACAAGTGTTTTAACATAGGCTGTGATTTAGCAAGTACTTGAGCATGTGTGTATATTTAAGCAGGTGAGTAGTCCTACTGAAGTTAATGAGGATATCCACGTACTTAAGTGTTTTGCTGGATCAGGCCAGAGCGTTCAGCATCTTATAGGATCAAGTCCTTAGTTCCTCGGCTGCTGATATTTTTATTCTGAGTTTGATTTCAAAGAGTATCCAGAAGCTTCAGATATGCGGGGAAATAAGTTAAAATATTGTTAATCAACATCTAGAAATATTATTTTGAAAGCTTTGATACATTAAGCAATATCTGCCAAGAGACTCATCATTTTTTGTCAATAGTGAATGAGGAAAATAAACAAATAAAGCTATGGAACATCCATCCACCCCTTTCCTCTCTCTGTCTCTTTCTTTTGTTCTGTTTTGTTTTCACACAACCTCTTTTCATAGAGCACGAGAGAAACTGCTATAAAAAAAATCAAGGACGTAAAAAGAAGCTTCTCTTTTGGTTCAGCCATGCAATGAAAGAATTTGGATTCCCTTCCAAAGAATTTACAGAACTCAGAGAGCAATTTAGTCTTTCAATACAGCCCTTAAAGCTCTCTCACCATGAAACACCTCTTTGCTTTTTGCTCAATGGCTCATAAAAGTTGGTTAAAAAAGTAACCACTAGGATATGAAGAGAAGATGGAAAATATTCAGTGAAACGAATGCAGATTGTTGGAATTGGCTCAGAGCCAATCCAGCTAGTTTTGTGGTTTTTCAAAGTCTGAATACAAACACAGCAGGACATGTGTAGTGATGACAAGACTTGGACACACTGGTCAGTTCTTAGAACACGCAAAGTATTTGTAACAAATCACACAGCAACATAAAACTTGCGATTCTTGGGGTTTCCATTGGGTTTATTGAAAGTACAAGAATATTCAGAGGTACCCTGAACCCTGTTCAAGACAACCTGGGCCAAGTTATGATTCATGTAAAGTTCAGAGCTCCTGATGATTTTCTCCCCAAACCAGAAAAAACTACATATTTTGGATGGATTCATTTTAAAGTTCATTAATATCTAAAACTCAAAATGGTAGCAGAGGTTAAAACTCCACATGGATCGCCACTGAAGAAATGGTTTAGGCAAGAACCACTGTGCAGAGTAATAACTGAGTCTTTCACAGGCCTGCTAGCATTTGCTGGAATAGTACCTAATGTTCTACACATTAGTAAAAATATGAACAACGTTACTTTTCTATAGTGCCTTCTGTGAGGATCTCAAAGCCATTTGTCAACATTTAACTTAATTGTCACAGTCCCAATATGTAATAGGTAAGTAGTATCCCTATTTTACCATCGGGAAAGCTGAGGCATGCTGGTTAAGGGCCTCATCCAAAGACCACGGAAGTCAAAAGATCTCCATTGACCTCACTGGCCTTGGAACAGACTAGAAGGAAGATGGCCAAGGCCAATCATTTGAACTGTAGCAGAGCTAGAAATACAACCCAAGCTCCTTACTCCTATCATTAGATTTTTACCATAGACCACCCTTACTCCCATCCTTTGATCAAGCCCAGGGATATTCTGAACATATATTATATTACTTTCAGAACACCGAGGTGGAGGGGTGGGGGTGCAGCTGGTTAGAGAACAGTAACTACAATCTCTAAATTTTATGGAATGATTATTATTTTTATTATTTTATTATTGTTTTAAACATAAGGGTAACATCTACTTGAGGAAGCCAGCCAGACAGCATATTTAACCAACTGGGTTGTCTGCCTGTATGTTAGCCCCCCTGTGCGTATAATTTTGACAAAGAAATGAGATTCTTACAGCTCACGTACATCTTTACTCAGCAGCTCGTTTCTAAAGATTTCATATACCAAACAAATTGGTTAAGGCAGCCCAGTAACAAGCATCTACTCAAGTCGCTCCCTTTCACGTCCACAGGCACTCCATTTCTCTGCATCTCTCTTCCTATCTTGTCATGTTTGTTTCAAAAATGAACACACGACACTTTCAATGCTATCGTCAGTTCCCCTGCAAAATCTCCACTGTGCAGACTGAACTCACGCTACCTGTGTGCAATAATGAGAAAAAGACTGAGCTCGATAAAAGTTGCTATTTTTGCTTCATGAATTATTCACGCTGAAAAATACAGGGTTTCGGTTTTTGTAAAATTGGAGGCAAACAACAATGGCCAATATTTGCCTGTGCAACTGCTCCACTGACTAAAAACTTCTCAAGGGTCAGGCTGTGGATACCACACAGATATCACGTACAAGCTGTATGCAATTAACTAGGCTAATGCCTGTGTACTAACACATAACCTCACCAGAAAACCACAAAAAGAAAAAGATCTGGGCAGTTATTAAACCTTATCCTTGTCTTAACTTTTCAGCCCAAATACACATCTTCTGTGATTATGCCATTAATTTGAGGCACTCTCACTGGTCTGGAATAGCCTAATGGGATGATGATTTAAGATGCATTATAAAGCCCATCTCTATTTTGAGGGTTTAGAGAAGCAAGCGGGGAACTGAATGCTGGGGATGTTATTGTGTAGCTGGGAACTGTTGTGAGGGGGAGCTTTTTCAATCTCTGTTGGTTTGGGAACATTGCTGGCTTGATTTCTGTTGTTTAAGTTGAATTGCCCTTTTTAAATGGATGTTAAAGGTGAATTTCTATTTTTATAGAAATCTATTAAAATAAATAGGTAACAGAGGCAGACACAGACTGTACTATAAAACCAGGATATTTTAGTGTTGTATACAACAATCAATAACTTGCTTACATAGAACACCAGCTTCTGGTATTTTGTGCTCTTTCTCTCTCTCTCTCTCACTGAAAACAATCCCTGCAACTCCTCAGAAAATGACTTTGTAGCTTTCCTGTACCAAATGCCATATTTTATATTCTTCTTAACTTCTTTGAGTTAAACACTGCATTGTTCCACACTATATAGTTTATTCAGTGCAATATTAAAGAAAGCCAGAAACAATATTTTACTTTCCTAGAGTCACTGGACATGATAGCAGGTACCCAGAAGAAAAGTGGAGATTTTTATTCCAGAGTTATGTCTAATACATATTCAGCACTTTAAAATGCTTTGGTTTCCTGATCCCCATGCTACACAAGGTCTGGATCAGACAACTTGAAGAATCAGTTATTGTATCCCCCTGAGGAATATTACTACCAGGCAAAACTGTCTACAGTGGCAGATCGGTGTCTAGTTCCAATGTAAAACTGTAACTGATGGTGTCTCTGGGTAACTGAATCTGGGACTTTTCTGTTTCTGAACTGAGTTGAAATGGTCTCCCTATTATTCTCATTTGCCCACTGGTCTTCCTTTTTCTCAAAATGAAATGCGTGTGAAACTTCTGCTTTGTTTCACAGCCTGTTTGACTGGTTGGAGAGTTAGCCACTTAGGATGCATTTAATCCTTCTGAGTAGAAACTGGTGTGCTACACGATCTCCTCAACATCAGCTGCGCTGGGCTATGTTTAGCAGCATTTATTGGAATTGGTCACTAATGGAGTCAAGCTAGAAGTGGATCATCTTATTTAAGAGTGGTTTAATAAGCCGTCTCGGACTTGCCATTAGCTTGAGGATAGCGCAGGCTTGTTGTATTGTGGAATAAAATATACTTGTGCAAAAATTAAATTAATTCTTCTGCCACAAATTGTGGGCCACTGTTGTCCATGCCTTGTTTGTTTGGACTTCCCAACATGCTGTTCATGTATATCTGTGTGATTTCTAACTATCAGTCAACTGAAGCCAAATACCTCTCTTTGTGTAAACTACAGATGTAAGCTCCCATGGTCTTCCAGGGTCTGTGTGGCAGCTAAGGAACTGTTTAGGTTTCTCACACTGGGTAGGTGTGGTTTCCTTACCCCACATGGGTGTTGTAAAGACTAATGTTTGTGAAACGCGGTTAAGTCACTGTTGTGATAGGGCCTGTATCAGTATGTATTTTAGACAGACACGATAGTCTGCATGGATTTTCCCATTCCCTGGATACCAGGCAGACATATTTCTTGGTTCATGACATTTATAAATGTTCAAAGGGTCATCACAGAATCTTATAGGGTTATTTTGACATTATCCTTTCTCCGTGACATACAATTCCATTTGATTCTACAAGAGTGCTTTGAGAAACGTATCTGGACTTCATTCCTGGACTACATTTCTAATATATTGAGTCTAGCCATTTTTCCTAATCTCTAACAGTATCTAAAGTTCCAGTTTTTCCAATAGTGGCCTGTCTGATGTGTTGTAACAATGAATCACATATTGATCTTAAGGTTTGCTGTGTGTTTCCATAAGCTTCCACTTTCTCTGCCATTTGCTATGTTTCTGCATCAGTCACAGGCTAAGGATGACTTTCCCCAGAAGGCGTAGAAAAGGTATATACTGTTGCCTGCACCTTGCAATGCACTTTCTTTGCCTGTGGGTCGTAGGTCATCATAGACAGATGTTGTCTGACATCTGACAGGCACATGATGTAAAGCTTTGCTGTTTAGCTAGGGCAGTAGCAGCTTATGACTGATCACACAGCAGTTTAAGAGAAGTTGAGCCAAGCAGGTGTTTTACGAGTTTGTTTGCATGCCTAGGCTGCAACGAGGCATTCCTCAACTTAGAGACAATAGGTCAGATTCTCTGTCCACTCTATGCAGAACAGTGTAAAGCTACCAGAAACCAACTTCCTCCCCAGTGGGCAGAGAGCTCTTCACAGTGTGGCCAGGCTGAGGCAGAGAGAGGTTGTGGACAGATTTCAGTGCACTCCAGCAATCCTTAGCTTCTTTGGAGCTGTTATTAGCCAGCATGGATTAGAGTACCCAGCCCCAACCTTCAAAAAGAGATTCAGTTTTGAGTCAGGCTTTGGGTAAAGGTATTGGAAGAAAAAATTCTTATCACTAATCAAGGTGCAAACTAATGTATGTAGTTTTCAATGGGTTCTCATTCCACTGGCTAGACGTGCACAACACATGACTGGAAACTCTGGACGGCCTCCCAGGGTGTTACATGTGTTATAAGAGCAGGATTCTTTCTATATCTCATGTACCTAATGCCTGTGAGCTCAAGTTCAGTATCTATGCAGTTAAATAGCTCCTGGCCCACCTTCCCTCTGACACTGGTGCCCATCTACTAAATCCTTTTCAGAATATCATCTGCAATAGCTTGCCGTGTTACAATACACACGCAAACTATAAATGAGCATTCTATTTAACCAATTAAATGCCTGTGTTATTTACATCATGCTTTTCACCCTAGTGTCTGAACACTTAAAAATACTCTCAAGTCACTTTCCATATAAACTCCAGCAGAAAATAATGTCTGAAAGCAACCAAAAACAGTTGGTGAATTCTGGCATTGGGAAAATCTCTCTCCCCAATAACTGGAATTTTCTAATAGGCACAGAAAATTTAGGAACAGTTGATATGCAGTGTTCAATTACGGAAGAAGGGGACTCAAGATATAAGAAGTCCAGAAAGCAGCAGATGGATGAACAAAACTACACAGGATGAGATTTAATTTATGTTTCTTTTCCTTTTAAAAACATTTCCTCATTTTAGCATCTAATGCATTTTCTGTCTTCTCTTGTAGAAAATGTATTCTTGCGTGTCTATGATGCATATGATTTAACTGGTGAAAGAACACATTTCATCTAGTTTAAACAAAAGGGGAGTGACAATATTTTATTTAAATTACATGAAACAACATACAATACGTAAGTGATGTCTAAACAGGTCCCTCTTAAACGTATTTGATTTGTGGCTTTATATGGAACTGATAGGACCAAATAGCTTAACTCACTGCAAATATGTCATTTCTAAAAAACAGTTAATTTTTCAAGGAAAACATCAACTGCTAAAGCAATGAGACATTTAAACTTGATCAGGATATTTAGAGACTGGCAACAAGAACTTTAGCCACTCAACAATAATTGGATTAGAAATCCCTTGGAAGGCTAGACTAGTTGGAATCCTGCCTGGAACAGACCAGATCTGCATATCTTGTATTACCATGGACCAAGTGAAAGAGATACAGGGTAGAATTTTCAGATATGCATAAGTGATTTAGGAGCTGAAGTCCCATTGTCAAAAATGACTCATTAAGAAAGTTGGCAAGACTTAGGCTTCCAAATACTAAATCCAATTTTAAAAACAAGACACTTGGGTGCTTTTGAAAATTTTGCCTGCTGTCAGGAAGGTTAGACCCATTATTCAAGTTTGGTTTTTACAAAATATATTGAAAACAAGTTATTTTCATGATTAAAAACAAAAACAGTTTTCACAGATTGCAGATTTTTGTTTAAGTTTAAATTTATTTGTGGTATTTACAGCCCATATCATCGCAGCTTGAAGGAGGATCCAGTGATAGGACATTCGCTTAGGACTTGGGTGACCTGAGTTCAAGTCCCTGCTATGTCACTGACTTTCTCTATGACCTTAGGCAAATTGCTCAGCCTCTCTGTGCCTTAATTCTCCCATTTGTGATACGGGGATAGTACCACTCCCATACCTCACAGGGCCATTGTGAGGATAAATACATTATACACTGGAAAATGGTCAGTTATTACCACGTAACTAACTCAGGCTATGTCTACACTATGAGCTAGGAGTGGGATTCCCTTGCTTGTCTATTAGCACTAGCTCTCATCGAGCGAGTGAGTCTCGAAATGGCAGGGTAGCTGTGGAGTGATGACTGTGGAGGTGGAGGCATGGCCGAGCCACGCCGAGTACAGACTCCCTGGTGTCAGGTGGGTTTGTCCTTGTGCCTCTGCTGCTGCTACCTGAGCTACCACGGCGGCTGTTTATACTCGCACTATCTCAATGACAGCTAGCACGAGTCCTGTGTGCACAAGCAGGGGAATCACACCCCTCGCTCTAGTGTAGACGCAGCCAGCATTACTATTTGGTACAGAGCTCTCTTTCTTGTTCCCCTCCAGTAAATCCAAAAGGTCACTATTAAACTCATCTTCCCCACTAAGTCATCCCTATCAATGCCTCTGTTTCCCATTTGGCATCAGTTTCAAGCTCCTTTTCTCCTCACTTCAAGCCTCTGTCCTTATCTACATCCCTTCACTGGCCTCTAGCCATTCTTCTGTTTGGACCTTGCTGTTTACCAGTTCCACCTTCATCCATCTCAGCAACTTGAACGTCCTCCCTGGTCCTATAAACTGCACAGCCTCTCATCTCCTCACACCCCATTTCCCATAATTCCTTGAACATTCTCTGATTCCCTTTAATTATTAAAATGTAATTGGAGAGAATGACAGAGAGAAACTAGAAACAAATACGGACCACCATTTTAACATACGATCAGACCCTTAATCTTATTCTGTGTTTTTCGTCATCACCTCCCTTCATTCTCCTTCCTTGTCATTCCCCTTGTTGTCCTGTCTTGTTATAATAAATTCAGATTCTAAAGCTCTTTGGTGCAGAGACCATACACCAAATTCTGTTGCACAAGCTTAAATCTAGAATAGCTCCAATTAAGTTAATAGAGTTATTCCTGATTTATGCTGGTGTAATTGAAAGCAGAATTTGGCCATACTTGCCATGTAAAGGATCATGACTATCTACTGCACTAAATGCAAATGTAAAATAATAATAATGTGACCTACAGTGTTGCAATTAAAGCACTTGCCCAGGATATATTCAGGAAAAGTAATGAATGGAGCTCTGTTTTTAACAGAAGTAACACAAAATATTTTTTAAGTAGTACATGTAAAACTGGTGGTCTGATCAATATCTGGACTTCTGTTGTCAAAATATGCATGCTATATGAACACACGTTGTGAGTACACCTCCAGCTTCTGTATTCTGCCAGCAAAGCTATCCAATCTAAAAGGAATATCAAGGCTTTTATACTCTTCCCTTAGATCCTGTACATCAAGGGTTTTCATGACTCTACACTTCTACCTAGGGATCTCTCTGGTTGTCACCAGGTCAAAATGGTACAGTGAAATAGCTCAGTAACAAAGCACCTTTTCCCTGTACTCCTCATTATGTCCTCTCTAAGCGCTTAGGTAGAGTTTGCTGTTACAATGCAAGGGCCCACCTTCTGCACCACTGAGTGTCCTGCTTTGGTAGTCTCATGCATTTGCCTTTTAAAGAGGGATTTTAAACACAAAATAGAGTCAAAGCAAGAAGAAAGATTGCAGAATGTAAGTGGTGTGTCGGGGCAAGGCCAGATGGCTATGGAAAAGTAGTGGGAGATAGATATATTAGCTCCAGGCTAACCAAATCCCTGGTACCAGGATAAGTGAAATGGCAGCTGCTCCAGGTCAATTAAGACACCTGGGAAAACTAAGAACTTTCCAGAAGGCAGGGAGAAGGCTAGGTTGATTGGGACAACTGAAGCCAATCAGGGGCTGGCTGAAACTAGTTAAAAGCCTCCCAGTTAGTCAGGTAGGGGTGCATGTCAGGAGCTGTGGGAGGAAGTTGCGCTGTTGGAGAGGCTGAGTAGTACACACCATATCAGGCACAAGGAAGGAGGCCCTGAGGTAAGGGTGAAGTGGAGCTTGAGGAATTGAGGGCTGCTGTGGGGGAAGTAGCCCAGGGAATTGTACATGTTATGTTTCTAAAAGGTCAGCTACCATAGCTGATACTATTAGGGTCCCTGGGCTGGAGCCCGGAGTAGAGGGTGGGCCTGGGCTCCCCCACCTCACCTTTGCCCCCTGATTAATTACTGAGACTGGGAGACAACAGAGACTGTGCAAGGAAGGATAACTTCTCCTCACCTCCCTCGCTGGCTTATGGTGAAAATGGCTCAGTAGACTGTGACCCTTGTCTCTAGAGAGAGAAGGGTTACGTGGAGGGTTGCAGTGAGCCTCTGAGGCTAGCGAAATCCGCCAGGAAACGCGGGACCCACGGAGGCAAGGACAGAGCTTTGTCACAGTGGGCAGTGTCCCTGATCTGCTTTTAATATAGACACACATACTGAATTAGTGTCCAGAACTACTGCCCATCCCCAGACCATTTCTGCTATTTTTTTTATTTTTTCAACTTAAGTACATCATCATAAAGCTTAAACTGAGTTTCCTCCTGTTTCTGTGGTTTTCTTTGCAAAATCCTCTTGTTTCACTCACAAGCCAGCTCACTTCCACTAAAAACTCACCCAGACAGTAAGGTCAGATGAGTCAGCAAAATAGTCCTGTATTTCCAAGCATGGTTCTAGAACCCTCTTGGATATGAGTTAAAGGTCCTTAAATCCAGCACCTGGTTTCTAACAGAACATTTATGAGAAAATGAGAAGCTTCTCCCAATTGCTTTTCCATGGATAGTGATAGAGGGTAACATTTTCAGATGTGCCTAAATCATTTAGGGGACTTACTTCATTGTGAGCAGGAATGCTCTTGATATTTAACATACCATAGACCTGACGAATAGCTATTTGATAGGCTAGATCTTCAGAAATTCACATGCAGCTGGGTGACTCACATGGCCAAAAGTTAGATACTTGCCTTGTTTTCTGGTAATTGTTAAAAAAGAAGGTCATGTTGTCACTATCATCTTTCTGCTGGGTCATTGCCATTTGCCAAAAATATTCTTTCAAAAACCAAATCAAATCTTTTGTTCATAAGAGCATCTTCATTAAAGTTCAAAGATTATTCATTTAATAGGCAGATTCCTTTCCTAAATATGATATAGACACAGACAATGACAACTGTCTTTAAATGCTCAAATGCTAGAATTAATTACTCATCTACCATTTCTTATCTCCAATTCTTCTTCTCCCCCATCAGTTGTGCCTGGCAACCATTTAATCTCCAGTTGTAATGCCCAGCAGTTAATCATCTGTTTCAGGTTAAATCTTACTGATGTACTGACATTACTGATCTTTGTTTTAAAACCACTTTCCCCAAGCCCATATAGTGGATCATAGAAAGTGAAAGTTGAGAGGATAATTTGTTTTTCTCACTCATGCAGATTTAGCTACCCAGAAAAAATGTTCTCTCAAGCTGTTCTAAATATGGGTCTTTGTTAAAATAATGTGACTCTTTGTCTGATCATGTCATTGTCATACATTTTGCCTTTGCATATTTAAGATTCTGCACTTTCTTGATCCATTTTCTAGATCTTCGGATTTCTCTATGTGACACTATTATTTGCATACTTCAAGCCGTCACCCAGTCTTTTGCTAGATTAATTCCCTGCTAATGCTCATGTCTATAACTCCGCTCATAATGAAATCCAGTACTGCAATAAACAATCCCAGAGGCAGAATATAGCCTTGTTAGCATTTTTCTTTTTTATAATGGGGACCAACTTTGTTTCCCTAATAAAAATACCAAGGCAAGAGAAGTGAAATTTGTCCTTCTGTTCCATATTATTACTTTGAAATGTGAACAGTAGGATGTGCATCTGAGAATCATATCTGTCCTTTGGATCCTGCAGAGCCAACTTGCCATGGGAGCCTCAGTTTGGGAAGGAACTAGAAATGAAGAAGTGGTTCTGCTTTAATCCAACATAGTACATTTATTAGCAAAGATAACCTTGAAAATATAAGATGATGTAACCCTATCCCAAAGGCTGCAAGGCAAAAATGACAATATTCCTATTTGTAACTATTGTGCTTTGACGAGTGTTGCACATGTCCATTCCACTTCAGGTGTGTGCATGTCAGTGCACTGTGCACACATCTGAAGTGGAATAGACATGTGCAAGCACTCAAAGAACTACCAACAGATAGACTTCACTTCTGCAGCAGGAGATGGGAAAGAAGGAAGAGGGGGCAGGCATTAATCCCACCTACCCATATTTTTTTAACGGCATAGTTAAACTTGAGTTGCATCCCAAAGTATGATCTTGCTGACCCCACCCAACATCCCTAATCCACTCCCAGCCCTGTGCCCAGCAGAATGATAATAGTGGACATGAAGTGGTCATATCTGGTGGATGGGAGGGGCAGTTTGGTCTCCAATTAAATGTTTTGTTGGCATGCCTAAAATTGCTAAGGGCTGTCCTGTTAACTATAGTCTTGACCCTGCAAAGATAACATGTGGGTGCACAGTCTGCCCAATCTAGCATTACTCATTCTAAATCAGGAATTTAGCTGGTGATGGATTTTCATGTCTGTAATAGCCACGTTAGATACCAAATATTTTTTCCAGATCTAAAGAAGAGCTTGGTGTAACTTGAAAGCTTGTCTCTTCCATCAACAGAAGTTGGTCCTTTAAAAGATATTACCTCGCCCACCTTATCCCTCTCTTAGCTGCATAAGACAAGCTCAAAAGGTATAGGCCTGATTTTTTTTTTTTTTTTTTTGTGGAGGGGTGCAGAGGGGAAGTGGGGAAGAGCTCATTCTGGGTGGAGCTCACTTTACAATGATCCAAAGAAATGTTAACAAGGCAAAGACACCTTTAAAAATAGCCAAATAATATTTGCCAATTTCCAACTACTTCTGATATAGAGGTAGGGTAGGCAGAGTCTCCACTCTCAAAACTAACAGCAATCTCATCAATGTGACAGAGCCCTGATGATGTATTAGAGAAAAGCAGCTTATGTACTAATGACATCCAAAATACGCCTTTCCCATCTTTACTGTCTATGATTCAAAGCATCATTTTTAAAGAGTGTGTCACAGCTTAATCAATAGCTCTCTGCTTTAAGGAAAGCCTTTAATAGCTGACAAGGATCATAGAACAGGTTTCACAACAAAACCTGTTCAAGTTAGAACAATATGAGAATAATCTGTTTTGCTTTTAATGTAAGGCAGGTCATGTAAATTTATCCAAAAAGGCCTCTATAAAAAGTTATTTTATTTTGCTTTGCTTACATACAGTGCAAACCAGAGAACCATGCAAAAGAGTTGCACATGCTCAAAATGAGCACAATTATCAGATAGCTTGAGGGTATTTCCTGTCTGCCAGGTAATGTATGTGAACGGGGGGAGGGGGGGGGGGACACGAGACGACAAGAGGCCAAAGATCAAGGTATTAATAGGAAATAAAATAAATTGTTTGGCCAAAAGCCAGGGAGTTTGTTATCCTGGGACATAGTTATTAAATTACTCTGGGCCAGATTACATCACCTCTTCCTTCCACTGAATAACACCTTGCTTTAAGAGGAGACCCACTGATTTCCAAACAAAGTTCTACCCAATGTGATAAAAATGGCAGAATCTGACTTTTTAAGATTGTAAGCTTTTCTGGGCAATCATCATCTTCTGGGTCTGGCACAAAGCAAAGGACACTCTGACCACTTCAGAAATACTAAATAGTAGCAGGGCATCCTTAAGGACTTAATTACATTCAAGAAAAGTAACCAGGATGAACATTACAGGTGGCCAAAACATGGTTTATTTCCCTGATATAGTGATATACGTTAAGGAGCCAGATCATAGCATGACCTGTGCAGGACCATGCAAGGGGACAAAGGTATGATAGAGACTAAACCCCCAGCTTCTGATCCAGTTTCCTTGACCTTTGTCTATGGTATGGAAGGCGCAAAGGATGCACTCCTGATACTACCCCTCCCTCTGCACAGGTGGGCAAGAATTCGGCAGAGAGCAATGGGGAATGGATGAGTCCTTGGCTCAGTTCCCTCAATCATCTACTAAAAAGGCCCATTAGCAAGGTTACTAGGACCCAGGAACAAGGGAGGAATTGTACCTCTCTAAGGTATGCTTCCTACATTGGGATGATTTTGCTGCACTTTGGAGTTACAAGAAAATGCACAATCAAGCCCAATGTAAATAATTCCTAATCCTGTTTTTGCAGGAGTGCCACTGACTTTTTACAGTTTCTCAGTGAAGCGTGCCAAAGCATTTGAGGAACTGGCTAACAGCATGTGAGATACTTCATTCATTCCTGTTACAGAGAAACCTTCTTTCCCGCATAGCAAAGTCTCTGCTGCCCTTAACCCATATTTTCTTGGAGAACCACAGCAGTTCCAGAAAGGAGGAGAAAAGGGTACAGTGTCACTTTAAAAAGAGATGGTGTTTTAATGGGTTTTAAAATGAACAAGAGCTAGGATTGTAAACAAACTCTGGATTTACTGCACTGTAACTTCATCTCTTTTTTTATTGGAGAAGACTGAAAAAACACTGCAACAAAGAGATCTTCAGTGAAACAGCATTATTTGTAAGAGCCTCAAGAGGCACAAAACTAATAAAATTTTGCAAAGCACTCAAAAGTGCTAATTGCTTTTTTAGTGCATCTAACGGAACACTGGTACAATACAGCATCTAAGTGTGAAGAGCCAGAAAAGAGCCATAGCTTCCGACTGCTTCTGCGGAGATGTTTCAAAGATGTTTATTTCAAGAAGCAACCTGACAGCTTGCATATTATATTCTTTAGTTAGCCTGCATCTTATGCAATGCTTTTCTTCCCTCTAGAGTGCCGAATTCCTTTTGATGCTACTAAATACAAGATATTTGATTAAAATAACTGGAGAGTTGATGAAGTGATGTTTGCAGTGATAGCTCTGAGCTTTCTTGTAAGGAAAGGACACCGGAGGCTAGTTAGTTAAGGGAAATGCTAATGGACTATTGAAACTTTCACTGATTGCTCCCAGGTTCAATTGTGCAAAACAGGCATTGCTCTGTAAAGACCTTTCACCCATACGAAATGAACGAGTGGTCTCAGTGCAATTCTTAATGGCCAACTTGCGTGCATCACAACATAGACTCTCTTGCCATAAACCAGCACCCTCAGTGAAGAGATAATGTATTTATGAATATTAACTGTTTTTCATCCTGAAAGAGTTCTTTTGGACTGTTTCCCCATTGAGGTGCATCAGTAAGGGAGCATGTGAAAACCTGTCCCATAGATGTTCAGACCGCACCTTCCCCATGGTTAGAGGACTTCACTTCCCAGGGGTGCCACCGTACACAAACTCTAAGGCCAAATTTTGAAACCCAGGTGTGTAAAGTTAGATGCCCAAATAAGCATCCTGATTTTCAAGGGTGCTGAGCACCTGAAACTCCAGTTCATTTAAATGGAAACCGCAGATGCCCAGCAATGCGGTCAGTCAATACATTTATATCCCACATATGGATTTAGGCGCCCAAATTTAGGCACTCATGTGTGGAAAGTATTTTTTAAAGCTATGTAAGCCAACATGAAGGCAGCAATACCAAGCAGTAATAAAAGCAATCGCCAAGTTATGCTGAAAGGCACGGGTTACAATAAATAAAGAGCGTCTCTTATAACATTCCATATACCATTCAGCAGAGACATGCCAGGAGTAATATCTAAATTGGCCAATAAATATTTTTAGACATTCTGTCTACACTTTCAGTTGCCTTGATATAAAATTGGCTTTAATCCCACCCTGCCCCTGGCATCCTCCCCCCAAAAAACCCATCTAAACAGCCATGAAAAGTGTTCTTAGTGGGGCTGTCAAAGTTTCTTTTTTCAAATTGCTCTTTGCACTCTTTATTTCAAAATTAAAACTAAATTAAAGATTCTTCACATAATGAAGCATTTAATCGGTACTGAGTATAAGTACTAGACTAAGACACAAACATTTTTCACAACTATCCTGAATGTTCATAATTAGAGTCCAACTTTGCTAAACTTTAGTCCTGAAAGAGGACCCTGCTCACAAAAGGCCTGACTAAATGACGTTCACGTGGGACCTTATCCAATGCTACAGGGGTCTAGAATGGACAGCTTCTGGTTGAAGGAACCATAAGAACAGCCATCCTGAAGAAACAAAGTTTAGGAGAAGTCAAGGCTAGGGAGAAGTCTTAGTCTGTGTTTCAAGTAGTATTAGTTTTAGAATGGTCTTTATCAATACAATAAGACTCACTGTCGCTATGAAGAGTGTAGATCGGGGTGGGGGGGGGGAGGGACAGTCCTCCAGTTTACACCAAAAAGAAAAGCTGGGAAAAGCTGCTTCTGGCTCTTTCAGAATTTGAAGAGAAGTTCAGAGAGGGTCCCACCTGTTAATGAGATGGCAAACAAATGTTCCAAGTAGAAGCCTGCAATTTGTAGAGACTGGCACTGGAGACAGAGAGGGACAGGTGAAGCTAGGTCCTGATTTCCATGCTCGCTGACCTCAAGAGAACTTCTGCCTGAGCAAGGCATTTTATATATATTCACTCAGAAAGCAAGCCAGCAGAGTATCTAAAGAAAGGAATCCGTTATTTTTAAGTCAAAAACAGGCTAGAAAAAAAAAACAAATTATAGATACAATATAAAATGAGAGTTAATTAAAAAAGGAATTAGACATAGGGATTAGTGAAATTAAGGGGAGGAACAAAATACATTTAGGGAATTAGCTGGGGAAAGGTTTGGTGTTTATAGATACTGTTTCATTGGTAATAAATTCAGGTAGTAAGTTCCAGCTCTTTGCCTGTGGACGGTATTGCTCCAGGAGTTGCTTCCCATGAAAGGGCAACTGCAGAGATGTACAGGTGTTTTTTGTTTCTTTTTCAGGGTGAACATTTGCTTTGTCATTATTATCCTAATACAATGACCTGTGCCTAAAATTTTCCAGAAAGATATGCCCCTCCCAGTGTGGAGAGCTGTGCCATTATCAGCGAAGTATAGTTAGAGAAACTGTTTAATGGGAGGGAAAAAAATCTGGACATTTCCTCAGGATTCCAGTGGGGCTGAAATAGTAAAGCATCCCTCAGCCTGAGGAAGATGGGCAAAATCTGGACCTAAAATCAGTCATTTTACTGACAGCTCTTTGTGCCTTAGTCTTACCTTACTTGCCTACAGTGTGGGGTAGCAGATGTACCCTATTCCTGGCAGGTGTTTGTCTAACTTGCTCTTAAAAATCTCCAGTTATAGATTTCAGAGTAGCAGCCGTGTTACTCTGTATCTGCAAAAAGAAAAGGAGTACTTGTGGCACCTTAGAGACTAAGAAATTTTTTTGAGCATAAGCTTTCATGAGCTACAGGTCACTTACGATGAATCCGATGAAGTGAGCTGTAGCTCACGAAAGCTTATGCTCAAATAAATTTGTTAGTCTCTAAGGTGCCACAAGTCCTCCTTTTCTTTTTCCAATTATAGAGATTCCACAACCTCTTTAGGCAATTTATTCCAGCGCTTAACAACCCTGACAGTTAGGAAATTTTTCCTAATGTCCAACCTAAACCTCCCTTGCTGCAATTTAAGCCCATTGCTTTTTGTCCTATCCTCAGAGGTTAAGAAAAACAATTTTTCTTCCTCCTCCTTGTAACAATCTTTTACATACTTGATAATTGTTATGTCCCCTCTCAGTCTTGTCTTTTCCAGAAAAAAGAAACCTAAATCTTTTCAATCTTCCCTCCTAGGTCATGTTTTCTAGACCTTTAATCTAGATGAGAAGTTAAAAGAATTCTATAGTCCGTGTTAAACAGTTGAGACTAGATGTCCCTTGGGTCCTTAAAATCTATTAATCTAAAGATCAACAGGAAAAAAAGAGCAAAAGAGAGAAGACCCCCCCACCCACACTCTGTATTTTCTTCTCTTGGCAATACTGTCTGTGCAAACCACTTGAGCTGTATCGTTGTGGTTTGTGTTTTCAGCCAAGAGCCTTGCTAAATACACAACTGTATGCTGGAGCAGAAAAGCCTGGTTATTTCAAATATCACCACAAAGAATCATTTCTGCATGAATATATAAGGAAGGAACATAAATTGCCCTGGTCAGAATTTATGACACATCTACTGTAATTCTGTAACACTGGGGCCAGAGGTCTTCTCTTTCTCTTTTGCTAATGATGTATTTTGTTCCCTTGGAGCAAGTTAGAGAGGCAAGGACTTAAACAGCTTGTAGAATTGGTCAGCAGCACTCATGGAATATTTTGGGCATGCTCATTAATTCATCAGCCCCATAAAAAGACGTCATTCAAAGGAGCGAAGAGGGTAAAGTATTACTGGCACTCTGTAATACAAGAGGGTGACATAAAGGAGGAGCAAAAAAGAGGAGCTTGAAGGGATGGAAATACCAGTGTTGCCTATATGCTGCTGCTTTTCTGTGTCTGTGAACAATTTTCCATGTACCCCTACTATAAGGACAAGTACCCCCACTATAAGGACAAAGACACTGAAAGTGTAGTGGACAGGGGATGGGGAAGACAATTTCTGTTTCCTGCTGGGCTACAACAGTCAATCTCAAAAGAAAATGCCTTTTCCTCAAAGTTTTCTATGGGAAAATAACATTTTGCCAATAAACCTAATTTTTTTTCTTCGGTAAACAAATGATAGCACCCCAGCTGCCCACCTGGAAGACTCTTGTCTATTTCACTTTCTGCCTGCTGAAAAATTGGGGTTTTGTTTCCCCAAAACAGATTTTTTTAAATTTCTGTCTCTCAGAAAGTTCAAGGTTTTTATTTTTCATCCTAAGGATGAAAAGTTTCCAAAATCTCAACTTTTTCCGTGGGTGAAAATTCCCTTTTCCAGCAAGCTGTACTGCAATTCTTCCCTTGCATCAAAACTTTTCCTCCCCTGGCTCAACTTCTCAACCTAATCTGGAGTACACTACCCTTCCTCCTTCCCCACTTCAGCAACCCTTATTCCCCTTCCTGTCAGCAGCTAGCTCCATAAATCCCTCCAGCCTTATTGCCAGTCTGCCCCCTTTTTCCACTCAAACAGCACCCACTTTTGTACCCCATCACTT
This sequence comes from Chelonia mydas, assembly GCF_015237465.2. Taxonomy (NCBI): domain Eukaryota; kingdom Metazoa; phylum Chordata; order Testudines; family Cheloniidae; genus Chelonia; species Chelonia mydas. The sequence continues at coordinate 16,436,821 of NC_057853.1, read as the reverse complement.
GTGCAAGCTGCTATCCCCAAAGCACCCCATATTTGTTTATTCTCGCCTCACATCACACAAAGGGCCAGCTTCCTCCAAAACAGTACCGCCCTCCTCCAGAAACTCCGTAACATCAGCAGCCTCGCCCAGGACAACATCCTTATTGCCATAGATGTCACCTCTCTATATGCCAACATCCCTCACCGTGATGGCATTGTTGCCTGCCTCCAACACCTACAATATAATGTAGAATGCTTGGAAATCCACCCTAAACATATCACTAAACTCATCCATTTCATCCTCACCCACAACAACTTCATCTTTAACAACACATTATCCAAACCTTGGCAACAGCCATGGATGCTAGAACAGCTGCCCTATATGCCCTAAATTTTCATCATTTGGACAAATGATCTAAATTCCCCTATTGATTTCCACCACAATTTCAACAACCACCACCCATCCATCAAATTCTCTCTAGAACACTCCCACCCCAGCATCAACTCCCTGGACAGCACGACAAGCTTAAATAATGGAACCCTACAACAATTATATATAGGAAACCCACGGATCACCATACTTGCCTCCAGAGATCTAACAACCACCCCAGGCATACCAAGAAATCTGTTATCTACAGCCAAGCACTCACCAAATCAGAGAATAGTTACTAGATTTTCTCTCATCAGTTCTTCATCTACCTGTTTAATGATCAAAAATTGCTCTGAGCTCTGATAATGTCAACACATAATTATATGATATCTACTCAATTATGTCCTTATATGGCTTCCATTACTGTAATATATGAGTTTCTGATTCAGGAAAGCACTGAAGCATGTGCTAAAGTCCCACTGACTTCAGTGTTTTCAAAAATAGGGCTTCAGTGCACCACAAATATTAATAATGTATTTATCTTCATGATAGTCATGTAAAGAAGGGAAATTTCATCACTTCCCTTTTTTTACATATGAGCAAATTTGACACTTGGGGCCCAGATTTTTAAACATATTTAGGTTCTGTTGTGCACACTGTTGCAATACCTAACTGATTTAGGTGAACCAATTTTCAAAAGAGATTTAGGATTTTAGGAACCTGACCTGAAGAGGACTGTCAATGAGATTTAAGCTTATAAGAGGGCTGCTGCGCAGTTAAAATATTTAATTGCACTGTTAAAAAATTTAATCATGCAATTAATTGCACTGTTAAACAATAACAGAATATCATTTATTTAAATATTTTTGGATGCTTTCTACATTTTCAAATATATTGATTTCCATTATAACACAGAATACGAAGTGTACAGTGCTTACTTTATATTTATTTTTATTACAATATTTGCACTTGAAAAAACAAAATAGTATTTTTCAATTCACCTAATACAAGTCTTGTAGTGCAATCACGTTATCATGAAAGTTGAATTTACAAATGTAGAATTATGTACAAAAAATAAACTGCATTCTGAAATAAACCAATGTAAAACTTTAGAGATCACAAGTCCACTCATTCCTATTTCTTGTTCATCCAATTGCTCAGACAGACAAGTTTGTTTACATTTGTAGGAGGTAATGCTGCCTGCTTCTTGTTCACAATATCACCTGAAAGTGAGAACAGGCATTCACATGGCACTGTTGCAGCTGACATCGCAAGATATTTACATGCCAGATGAGCTAAAGATTCATATGTTCCTTCATCTACCATTCCAGAGGACATGCATCCATGCTGATGTCAGGTTCTGCTCAATAATGATCCAAAGCAGAGAGGACTGACACATTTTCATTTTCATTGTCTGAGTCAGCTGCCAGCAGCAGGTTGATTTTCTTTTTTTGGTAGTTCGGGTTCTTTCATTTCTGCATCGGAGCGTTGTTCTTCTAAGACTTCTGAAAGCATACTCCACACCTCGTCCCTCTCAGATTTTGGAAGGCACTTCAGATTCTTAAACCATGGATCAAGTGCTTTAGCCGTCTTTAGAAATCTCACATTGGTACCTTCTTTGCGTTTTGTCACATCTGCAGCAAAAGTGTTCTTAAAATGAACAACATGTGCTGGGTCATCATCCGAGACTGCTATAACATGAAATATATGGCAGAATGTGGGTAAAACAAAGCCAAAGACATACAATCCTCCCCCAAGGAGTTCAGTCGCAAATTTAATTATCACATTTTTTTTTCAAATGAGCATGGTAGCATGTCCTCTGGAATGGTGGCCGGAGCATGAAGGGGCATACGAACGTTTAGCATATCTGGCACGTAACTACCTTGGCAATGCCGGCTACAAAACTCCCATGTGAACGCCTGTTCTCACTTTCTGGTGACTTTGTAAATGAGAAGCAGGCAGCAGTATCTCCCTTAAATGTAAACAAACTTGTTTGTCTGAGTGACTGACTGAACAAGAACTAGGACTGAGTGGCCTTGTAGGCTCTAAAGTTTTGCACTGTTTTGTTTTTGAGTGCAGTTATGTAACAAAAAAATTGACCTATGTAAGTTGCATTTTCACGATTAAAAGATTGCACTACAGTACTTGTATGAGGTGAACTGAAAAATACTATTTCTTTTATCATTTTTACAGTGCAGTTATTTGTAACAAAAATATATAGTGAGCAATGTACACTTTGTGTTCTGTGTTGTAATTGACATCAATATGATTGAAAACGTAGAAAAACATCCAAAATATTTAATAAATTTCAATTGGTATTCTGTTGTTTAACAGTGCAATTAAAACTGCGATTAATCGCGATTAATTTTTTTTAACTGCAATTAATTTTGAGTTAAACTTGAGTTAACGGCAATTAATCGACAGCCCTACTTACAAGTCTCTAAATCCCTTTTGAAAATGACTTAAATATTTATAAAAATCTGCACCTGAGAGATTAAGGGACAAATCTGTAAAGGTATTTACTCGCTCAAAGATGCAGATGGATATCTAGTGGAATTTACAAAGCACCTAAAGAAATCTTAGAAGTCAACGGGAGTTAGACACCTAACCAGTCTTGCCCAAAGTCAGACAGAAGTCTGTGGCAGAGCCAGGAATTAAATCCATGTTTCCCGAGTTCTAGCCCAATACCTTAACCACAAGATCATCCATTCATCTAAATGGATAACCACATAACGTTTCCATTTAAATTATGCAAGAAGCCACAGCATGGTGGGCGAAAGCCTGAGCAAGCCCAGAAAGGGGAACATTAATTTTATTAGTAGCAGGCCAGTACTTCAGTTTTGTACATCGTTTTGTCTTTTCCTCTTTCGGAGGTAACTATTACTACTAAATTGCTGATAGAATCCAAAACACCCTGGAGGATAAAGGCTGATGTATCTTCTACTAGATCAGTAGCAGCTTAAAGGAAACTTCATTTAAACCATTAATAGTTCTATCAACAAAATGTAAAATGAATCTACATAAATATAAGTTATATTACCAGCCAAGGATAAATAAAATACATTTCCACTAGCTTCCAAAGTAAATAGGTTGATTAGCATTTCACATGAAAGTGACAAGATTTCAGCTGGGAGTGCTGAATAATCTAGAAATGTTACTGCCATTGTTCTTTTACATCCTAGCAAAAAAGATCTTGGCAAAGATTTCTCCATGGCTTTAGCACTGTTAGCGAACACAGAATATGAATATTGCTTGTGCTGGGAGGGAAAAACGTCAAATGTGAAAGTTGAACTGCATCAAATGACATTGATGTTAGTACAACACTAGGAAGCATACGTTTCAATAACGCTGGTTTAAAATGAGAATACCAAAAAATCTAAATTACAGAAATAAGACTCCATATTTAACATACTATCATAAAACATCTAAAAGAACACTACTGAAAATGATAACTGAAGTAAACACAAAAAGGAAAATCTGCATTGAAAAATATTTTATGTACAATAAGTCGCACTATAAGATAAAAACACATACTATTTCATTAATATGTTATATATTTCTTTTTACTGCATTTGTCCCATGAGATTAAAATAGATGCACTAAAAATGAATATAGGTCTATGCGATCAGAAAGCGGAATCATTTATCCTGGTCAAAAAAGCAGGTGCATAAATTATGCTTCTTACTAGACAAGTGTAACATTTGCAGCAGCCTAGTAACTCCTGCATCACTCTGCTGTTTTTCATTACATAAATATTTGTTCTTTCATCTTGTCGTGATTTATCAGAATGAAGACTCAATGGATGCCAAACCCCAGGGCTATATTACCTATACCACTAATAAGTGTGTATAATGCAGGTAACAAGTGACGAAGGGGCAAATTGAGCCCAACTTTGTCCCTTCTTCCTCCCAAGATGGGGGACATCCCTTCATGTGAACACTTCACAATCCAGATTCTAAGTGAGCTCAGGTGATCTGTCCAGTCAAGTAAGAGACCTGAGCTGATACAGCCTCTCTGGGCATTACTGGGGGGCAAGAGATTAGAAGTACCACTGCAAAATCCATTGAATGTTTATGCCAACGAGAACAGCATTAATGTGATTCCCATACTTCTTACCTGCATCAGCCAACACTGCTAGGCTGTCAGGACCAGCCCCGCTGACAAATCAAACTGTCTGCCAGGGAGGAGACAGGGCTGGGGAACAGTGTGTTGGGGCCAGAACTCCACCAGGATGCACTGAGATGTGTGGGATTAGGACTGGGACTTCACAAGGTCTGCTTGTGTAGGAGATCAGGACCCCTGACTCTCTTCGAGGCTAATCCTCTCTGAGGCAATAAATTTCTTCTTCCCATCCTTTGCACCAAAGGGGATGCTATTGACCCAAACTTTCAGGAAAAAGAAAAGGAGTACTTTTGGCACCTTAGAGACTAACCAATTTATTTGAGCATAAGCTTTCGTGAGCTACAGCTCACTTCATCGGATGCATACTGTGGAAAGTACAGAAGATCTTTTTATACACACAAACCATGAAAAAATGGGTGTTTACCACTACAAAAGGTGGGGGGAGAGAAAACCTTTTGTAGTGGTAAACACCCATTTTTTCATGGTTTGTGTGTATAAAAAGATCTTCTGTACTTTCCACAGTATGCATCCGATGAAGTGAGCTGTAGCTCACGAAAGCTTATGCTCAAATAAATTGGTTAGTCTCTAAGGTGCCACAAGTACTCCTTTTCTTTTTGCGAATACAGACTAACACGGCTGTTACTCTGAAACCAAACTTTCAGGAGTAGGTCCTTTACAGTCAAGAAGGTGAATAGAAGTAGATTATACCAGAGATGCAAGCCTAGTATTGCAGAAGAGAAAACTAGCTGGCATGCTTGCATACATCTGGAATTTAACAAATAAAAATCAAAAGCTGCTTTTAATAAAATATTTAATAAACATTTAATAAAATATCAACACGTATCTGAGGAATTTCTAGGTTCTTTGAGGATAGGCCATGGCCTATGTTAAAAAAGGTGTCTACTATACCCACTGTATAGTATGATCTATTTGTCAACTAAATGTCTATGATCAACGGGCTCTCTCACATAACTAGAGGGGTTTATTTTGGTTTTTGTTGCTGCTGCTATTGAGTTCCCCCCCAGTTACTACTGGAAGAGAACGAAGGACAATTTACAGTAAAGGTAGATTTTTTTTCAATTAAATAAAATGTTATGAGGTCAGATTAGGTTGACCAGACGTCCCATTTTTAAAGGGACAGTCCCGTTTGGGGGACTTTTTCTTATATAGACACCTATTACCCTCCACCCCTTGTCACATTTTTTCCACAGTTGCTATCTGGTCACCCTAGGTCAGATAGATCATGTTAGCCCAGCTTCTCCCAGAAAGACAAGATCTGATCAGTAACATTTGCAAAGTGATTCTTTTCCATTTAGGTCTTTGTAAACTGTAAGACAGAGCATGAAGCACTATTGTTTCTCATGAAAAGACTGGGATGGGTCAGAATACTTTCCATAGACTTAATGTACAGAAATTCCATTGACATGCATTAACTAAGTGACTAACAGAATACTGGCCTGGTCATGCAGAAACTTCCTTCCTTGCAAACTTCTAACTACTGGGGGACAAATCCTAGTTCCATCTATGTCAGTGGGGCTAGGATTCCACTCCAGGACTTCAATGGGACCATAAGACAAAACAGTATCCTCCAACCTCAGTTTAATGTGATTTCAATTATATATTAATGCAATACTATTTAATACAACCTTGTCCAACAGGAAAAGCATAATAAAAACAGCAATACTTTCCCAAAATTTTAAGATGGCTAGTTCACAGAAATAAAGCTAAGTAAGGTTTTATCCTAGATTAGCTAGTATTTAAACAAACAAACAAACACATACTACCCACACACTTTGGTCTTCTCTTTCATTTCATTCAACAGTAATTTATTGTACTGTATTTATCTGTGATCCACACTGCTTTCCAATTATCCAGTGCACTGAACCTAAGATTTTATTACCATTACTTCCAAAATCCCGTGTTATTCAGTAAACCAGTGATTTTGGGTTCAGCACTTCATGCCTTCCCGAGACCTCTTTCATAACATGCTAAATTATTTCAAAGTTCATTCCTTTCACAAAGCTGCTTTTTGCATAAGGAACTTTAAATTTTCTGTCTCCTGCCCTCATCACCTTCCCGTTTCTTTATTTTACAAGTTTAAACCATTGCTAGGTTTTCTTAACCTGGAGCTTTATCAGAGAGAGATTTCAGAGTAACAGCCGTGTTAGTCTGTATTCGTAAAAAGAAAAGGAGTACTTGTGGCACCTTAGAGACTAACCAGTTTATTTGAGCATGAGCTTTCGTGAGCTACAGCTCACTTCATCGGATGCATAGCATATCGTGGAAACTGCAGAAGACATTATATACACACAGAGACCATGAAACAAAACTTCCTCCCACCCCACTCCCCCGCTGGCAACAGCTTATCTAAAGTGATCCTCAAGTAGAGCCATTTCCAGCACAAATCCAGGTTTTCTCACCCTTCCCCCCCCCCCCCACACACACACATACAAACTCACTCTCCTGCTGGCAACAGCCCATCCCCCTTTGAAACCCCTCTTTATAATGCGCATGATAATCAAGGTGGGTCACCTCCAGCACTAATCCAGGTTTTCTCACCCCCCCCCATACCCCCCCCTCCAAAAACCACACACACAAACTCATTCTCCTGCTGGCAACAGCTCATCTTACAATGTGCACAGCAATAATCCAAGTTTAACCAGAACGTCTTGGGGGGGGGGGGGGGTTTGCAGGAAAAAAACAAGGGGAGACAGGCTACCTTGCATAATGACTTAGCCACTCCCAGTCTCTATTCAAGCCAAAATTAATAGTATCCAATTTGCAAATGAATTCCAATTCAGCAGTTTCTCGCTGGTATGCCAACATTTTTATGGCTGATTTAGAACAACGCTTCCTCAGCTCTCGTCCCCTAACGCCCCTACTTTACTTGCGCTATATTGATGACATCTTCATCATCTGGACCCATGGAAAAGAAGCCCTTGAGGAATTCCACCATGATTTCAACAATTTCCATCCCACCATCAACCTCAGCCTGGTCCAGTCCACACAAGAGATCCACTTCCTGGACACTACAGTGCTAATAAACGATGGTCACATCAACACCACCCTATACCGGAAACCTACTGACCGCTATTCCTACCTGCATGCCTCCAGCTTTCACCCTGACCACACCACACGATCCATCGTCTACAGCCAAGCTCTGCGATACAACAGCATTTGCTCCAACCCCTCAGACAGAGACAAACACCTACAAGATCTCTATCAAGCATTCTTACAACTACAATACCCACCTGCGGAAGTGAAGAAACAGATTGATAGAGCCAGAAGAGTTCCCAGAAGTCACCTACTACAGGACAGGCCTAACAAAGAAAACAACAGAACGCCACTAGCCGTCACCTTCAGCCCCCAACTAAAACCCCTCCAACGCATTATTAAGGATCTACAACCTATCCTGAAGGATGACCCAACACTCTCACAAATCTTGGGAGAAAGGCCAGTCCTTGCCTACAGACAGCCCCCCAACCTGAAGCGAATACTCACCAACAACCACATACCACACAACAGAACCACTAGCCCAGGAACCTATCCTTGCAACAAAGCCCATTGCCAACTGTGCCCACATATCTATTCAGGGGACACCATCACAGGGCCTAACAACATCAGCCACACTATCAGAGGCTCGTTCACCTGCACATCCACCCATGTGATATATGCCATCATGTGCCAGCAATGCCCCTCTGCCATGTACATTGGTCAAACTGGACAGTCTCTACGTAAAAGAATAAATGGACACAAATCAGATGTCAAGAATTATAACATTCATAAACCAGTCGGAGAACACTTCAATCTCTCTGGTCACGCAATCACAGACATGAGGGTCGCTATCTTAAAGCAAAAAAACTTCAAATCCAGACTCCAGCGAGAAACTGCTGAATTGGAATTCATTTGCAAATTGGATACTATTAATTTGGGCTTGAATAGAGACTGGGAGTGGCTAAGTCATTATGCAAGGTAGCCTGTCTCCCCTTGTTTTTTTCCTGCAAAACCCCCCCCAAGACGTTCTGGTTAAACTTGGATTATTGCTGTGCACATTGTAAGATGAGCTGTTGCCAGCAGGAGAATGAGTTTGTGTGTGTGGTTTTTGGAGGGGGGGGTGTGGGGGGGGTGAGAAAACCTGGATTAGTGCTGGAGGTGACCCACCTTGATTATCATGCGCATTATAAAGAGAGGTTTCAAAGGGGGATGGGCTGTTGCCAGCAGGAGAGTGAGTTTGTATGTGTGGGGGGGGGGGGGGGGAGGAAGGGTGAGAAAACCTGGATTTGTGCTGGAAATGGCTCCACTTGATGATCACTTTAGATAAGCTGTTGCCAGCGGGGGAGTGGGGTGGGAGGAAGTTTTGTTTCATGGTCTCTGTGTGTATATAATGTCTTCTGCAGTTTCCACGATATGCTATGCATCCGATGAAGTGAGCTGTAGCTCACGAAAGCTCATGCTCAAATAAACTGGTTAGTCTCTAAGGTGCCACAAGTACTCCTTTTCTTTTTTCATCAGAGAGAGAGTTTCTCTTTATTGTAAAATACTCCAACAACAATTGTGTGTGTGTGGACTGCAGTCCACTAACAGGGCGCTTATTACACTACAAAAGACAAAAACAATATCAATCTAAACTTTACTCAGATTCTGGTAGTTCTGGTTGAACCTACAAAAGAATGTCACTTATATTACACCTTAGAGACTAACCAATTTATTTGAGCATAAGCTTTCGTGAGCTACAGCTCACTTCATCGGATGCATGTGAAGTGAGCTGTAGCTCACGAAAGCTTATGCTCAAATAAATTGGTTAGTCTCTAAGGTGCCACAAGTCCTCCTTTCCTTTTTGCGAATACAGACTAACACGGCTGCTACTCTGAAACTTATATTACAGCTGAAATTGAAAAGCTAGGAGGAACACCTTCGTTACCCCTTTCCCCTGCACTTGATACCAAATATTGATGCGTGAGTACAACTCCAGATAACCAAGTGATGTCACCCTCTCCTGTTATCTAGCAATAGCTTGTGCTAAATGCAATACCTGACAGAGCACAAAAATCAGCTTCCATTAATAAACACAGATGTTGGAATACGGGAGAGAGAAGGTAGGTGAGGTAGTATCTTTTATTGGACCAACTTCGATAGGAGGAAAAGACAAGCCTTCAGACTTCAGAGAGTTCTTCCCCAGGTCTGGAGAAAGTAAGCAGAGTTTCTGAGATAATCACAAAGTGGGACAAATTGTTAAATATAAGCGGTAGGAGACCACTTAAAATGAAGTGTGGTTAAAGCTGTGTTGGTCCCAGGGAATGAGAGAGACGAGATACGTGAGGTAATATCTTTTATTGAAACCACTTTTGTTAGTAGAAGGAAGATACTGAGCTTCACAGAACTCTTCCTTAGGTCTGGAGTTGTACTGGAAGACTTGATGAAGAGCTCTGTGAAGTTTGAAAAGCATCTTTCTGCCAACAGAAGGTGGCCCAATAAAAAGATATTATCTCACCTACCTTATGTCTCTAAAATGGACAATTAAGGGTTGTCAGGCAGTAGGATGAGTTGCAGACAGATAGAAAGACTTAGAGTAACTTGGCATGAAGTTGTGTGACTTCTTGATGGATGGTTTGGTGTTTCTTGTTTTTTTCCAGGGCATTTTCCATAGCTGATAAAAAAGCGTAAAGTACTGATTTAAAATTCTGTATTACAATATGCTTCTCATTAGGGTTTTACAGAAAGTTTGATCAAATGGTTCCAATCATTTCTTGTAATCATTAGATCACAGGCATTTTCAGGAACATAAGTCCAGTGATTGCCTTCAAGAAAACAAACACTGTGCTGTAAAAGAAAGTGCTTCAATCTTTAGGGAGCCAGCACTCACCTTCCAACTACAGCCCATCCACAGGAGAGAGCTTTTCAGAGGATTAAGCTGCATTCTCACAATTCTGCAGCTGCTGCCTGGAAATGTTCTATCAGGGTTCAAAATGATATATAATTAAAGTCATTTTAAAAATACAGTTCTGCTATTGTAGTGACTATACATGTGGTACATACATGCAAACCTTAGATTATTTGCTTTATTTGAATGAGTGACCTACTATTTAAAATCTATTAAGCATGACTATGAGACTGAAATGCCCCATTTATATAGAAATATCCTTCTGTCATAACTATAAGGAGGGGAAGTTTGAAAAGTGTTACTCAAGTATAACTTGGGGAAAGAAAAGGACTCTGATTTAGTAGAAGTTGTTTGATATTTTAGTTGGAAAGAGTGTCTGTTTATTAAAAGGAAAGAACTGGGATTCAGGATTTCCAGGTTCTTTTCCGCACTGTCAATGACTGTCATTTGAGAAGTCACTTATGTTCTGAAATGTCTTTGCCTGCCCACCCACAAGTGTATATAAATCTTACCTACTGCACAGAGGTGCTGTGAAGCTAAATTAAACAAACATTTATACAGTGCTTAAAAGATTAGAAAGATAAAAGGCACTAAAATAATGAATACTTGAAAATAGTTATCCTTGGCTAATCCATTATTCCATCCTGACAGACGGACAGACAGACTGCTACGTTGTGCATCCTAGATATAGGCAAGAATCTTAAAGTGGATGAAGGGAGAAGTTTCTGATGGTGTTTCCAGGTGGTGATAACCTTTTAACGAAGACACTACAAAAGCCTTGTGTGAAAGGTTCAGGAGATGTAATTGTTTTTTGTGTTTTTGGTTTTTGTTTTTCTTCATGTTCTTTACCAACATCAAAAGAAAAGAAATACTATATCCATAATTTCTGTTCTCCTTCCCTTCAGAATATTTGGAAACAGCTAAATCGACACACAGCTGAAATTAGATCATTTTGGGATGAATGCCCAACCCAGCACGTAATCTGAGTAGGCTCTCAGTAAAGACCCAAAAGGGTAAGGAAAGAGAGGCAGTAATAGAAGTACAGCTGTACAGTCGCAATTCACCGCCTTTCCCATATAACCCCAGCCTGTGCAGTGAGCACCAGAGGATCAGTGCAGTGTGGGAGGCAATCAGGATGCCTTTTGGGGGAGGGTGAATTCAGGAATGTGGAAACTGGAAAAATGGAATTGAATATTTAGAAAAAATATAGAAATTAGGGCCTCTCTTTTAGGAGACATATGTAAAGTACAGCAGTGATATCTGTCACTGAAGACATCCATGTATATATTTCTTTTACCCAGCAATGAACCTTGTGGTACAGGTTTTCATCTTTTAAAAATCAAAGTTGAAATAATCTTTGAAATTTATATATTCCTTAATAACCTGAAATTGTCCTTTAGATATTCTATGATTAGAGTGTTCTCTTAATTTAGTAATCCCACAGATTTTGGAGTGATTCAAATCTTCATCTTCTGTCACAATGACATAACCAAACTGGCTTGAAGCACTCATAATAAAAGTCACTTTGTGACAAATTATTAACTCAAAGGATCAGGCAAAAGTCTTTATATTTTGAAAGTAAATTTTAAAATCCAGAGCAGATAACACTCTCTAGTCACTGTTGCAATTCCTAGGATGATGGCTGAATCGGCAACCAGTCTTGGTACAACACAGAATTTAAGGTAATTGATTTGCTACAGATTGGTGGTTGAAGATAAATGTGTTAGCATCTATCAACCAGATTCCCTTTTGCATTAAAATTAACTCATTGTGAGGTGGTTAGAGGGGCTCTCCATGAGACAATTATGGCTCCCAATTTTCAAACTCTCCCAACCCTGACTTTAAGTATAGCAGCCCTAAGGGACTACAAACCATCTGGAGAATTGACACAGTGGACCGGAGCTCTCCTCTGCATGCTCCCCACCCACTTCATCCCTATGCCAGATAAGGAGAGGGCACTTGGCACAGGCCCCAGCTCTGCCAGATTTACACCAGCTGAGAAATCCCAACTGCCAGGAAAATTCTCAACTGGCCAACTGCAGCCAAATCAAATCCTTTTATCACATCTCAGGCAGCACAAAGTGAAAGGAGCTGGGATTGCGAATCTAGGTCTCTGTATGGACGTATTTGCAAGGTACAGAGTTTGGTGTGCTTCTGAAAACACATGTAGGCAAAGATATATATACACACATCTTTATTTACTGATGCATTTATTTATATATTGGGTACCTGATTTTCAAACATCTATGAATGAGTAATCTGAATGAACAATACCACTGTTATGTTATTTTAATTAATGTAGTGTAGGAGTCTTAGTCATAGACAATGACCCCATTATGCTAGGTGCTGTACAAACACAGAACAAAGAGTCTCTGCCCCAGAGAGTTTACAATCTAAATATCTATAAGTGTGTGCAGACCTATTGTTTCTGTAATGAATCTGTTGTATCTCTTGCTGCTATTGGGGGGTGGGGGGGGGGGGTGTTGCAAATACCTGATCTGAGCATGTAGTTGCACTATTTCACATGAGCTAAGTATGCAGTTGGGGAATAAGGCCAAATCTCAAGAAGTGAATCAAGAGTTCAGTATATATACACATAACGTAAGCCATCCCAATTAATATTCTATGTCTTAGTTCAGTGGCTCTCAATCTTTCCAGACTACTGTACCCCTTTCAGGAGTCTGATTTGTCTTCAGAACCCCCAAGTTACACCTCACTTAAAAACTACTTGCTTAAAAAATCAGACAAAAATTCAAAAAAGTGTCGCAGCACACTGTTACTGAAAAATGCTTACTTTCTCATTTTTACCATACGATTATAAAATAAATCAATGAGAATATAAATATCAGTGTATGGTATACAGAGCAGTATAAATAAGTAATTGTCTGTATTTGTATGTACTTCGCGTATACTTTTGTGTAGACTGTTGTAAAACTAGGTAAATATCCAGATGAGTCGATGTACCCCGGAAGACCTCTTTGTACCCCCAGAGGTACACGTACGCTTGGTTGAGAACCAGTGTCTTAGATGATCCTATAGATAGCTCACTAGAAATGGGGAAAACTATAGCTAGCATTCCATTTAGGCAACAACCTCTATTCCCATGAGACATCTGTCATATATAACACTTGGGTTGGAAAAAGGATAGGTAACCCTGAAATGTTCCAGTTTTCCCAGGAACCAGAGATTTTTTTACAAAGGGCCAAGGAAAAAATCTTGGCCTAAATCCTCATCCCCATTTTGGTGGTGGTTTTATTCCTGGTAGCATTAGCTTTTCTAAGTGTTTCCCACCTGTAGCTTCAGCCTGCTAGCCTTTTCAGATCAGTACTTCTCTGCACAATGTCAACCCACTCATACAACAGCACTGGGCACAACCCAGTAGTGTCCCTTCCTCTGTTTCCTTCTTGCCAGAATAGGATTTCCCATCTCACTCTTATCGTGGCATCACATATTCTATCTGTGCTTGAGTACATTTTTGAAGATATTACACATGATCTACTCTTTTTAGGCCATGGATATTTGATCACATCCAAATACACTTACTGTTCTAAGTGCATATGCCTTGTGATGACCCCTTGATACAGAGATGCATTTCTCACTATCTACTGCTCTTTCAGTACTTCTTTATTCATCAGGTATGTCTTCACTGATGTTCACCTGAGTGCCTTCTAAGTAATTCAAACTAACAGATACAAGAAAAAAAAAAAAACCTCACCAACTCAATAAAAATACTTCCCTTTATCACCTCTTCAGATGGCTCATATGCTGATATCACAGCGGTTAGCCAAACATGGCTGGTTAAACATGTATGTTTTACACTGTATGCTGAAGGCAAACCACCGGAGGGAGTGAATTCCGTACACATAGGCCCACAGGTAAGTTATGAAGTTTGGCCCATTCTGCATACCTACTGAGGAGTAAGGGACTGTTTTGCATCCATACCATGGGTAGCAACACAGACAGGAGACTGACCTCCACAGAACCGCTATGTCCATCCTGTGCCTGTGGGTGGGAGTAGTTGGGAGCTTTGGCTTGGCCCCCTGGTGACCCAGCCAGTTCAGCTGCACCAGTGAGCTGGGGAGCAAATATATGGTTTGTGCCCCTCAGATCACAGGGGAATCAGGAAGCAGATCACAATGTCTGATCCTCTAGCAACACAGCTACCCAGTGCCCCATAAAAGGGTTTGTGATATACTGACAATACATCCCTGAAGTAACAGAAAAATCCTTGATCTGGACATAGTAGTGAATGAAAACAGACACAGGGATGGATTTTAAGCAACAGGCTGCAGCTCTTACCCTTAACGCAGGGGAGGATCACTGCCAGCCCCATCACACATACTCCCACATACCAGGCTTTTTAATTGGTTCCAGTACAGGGGTCATAGTGCTCACACCATTTAACATGGGATAGACTCTCCTAAGCTTACCCCTCCCTCAACTGGTCAATGAGTAGAGACAGATTCTAGAAGAGGAGGTGCCACCCCTGCATCGCTCCACATGTGCTCTCCTCCTTTCTACTGGGACTTCCCCGGTCATTGCTGGTACCATCAAGTTTTCTACCCGTTGAGACGGGTGGGAGGCATCCATTTCATTGCTTGTTATTACTGTGATCAATATCTGTCGCCAGTAAACAATACTTGAAAATTTGGTTCTCATCACTGTGAAATATTTAGGAAATGGGACCACCTAGGATTTTCTGTTCATTCTAAACTTTTTAAAGAAGCAGGGGAAATGGTTGAAAGTTGTTAAATACACGGAATGCCACCTAAGCTGTATCAGTGCAACACATATCAATTCAATGCAATCTTAAGAAGAAAATGATGCTGCACAGCATTTGAAGAGTATATAGTATGCGTTCCGAGATGAGACAAGCTGCCTATATTAAAGAAAGTTTATGCACTATACCTGCCAGATTCTCAGTGTTGTAGGCGTAACCTACATTACCATGCATTTCCCATTGGTTTTAATAGGGTACCCACGCAATTATCATGCTTTATTTTTAACATATGTTTCATTTCATGTTGATTACATGAACAACTTTCCACTAAGTTATTTCTGTAGTGCATCTAAAGCACAAAATTATTCCAGAACTATAGCTTGTCCTTCATGTGGAAAACACATGCTCAGTATTATATTGCAAGAGAGTGTTTGTGATTCATTTGAATTTTAAATTATAATGAATACTGCATATTGTCACTTCCTGTGGTATTAAATCCAAAATAGTTTTAATACCACATAAATATGCATTCAAATGAACAGACGAATTTATGCAAATTCCAACTTCTTCTGTAATATCAACCTAGTGAAACAATTCCACACTCCCTCTTTCTAAGGCCCTGAAGTGCAGCATCATCACCTCCGCAATTCTTACATGGATTATGCTGACAAACGAGATGCAGTGACTTACTCAATGACAGTTTGGGGAGTGAGCAAACGAGCTAACACCCTCCGACTCGTGAATTATACAGGCAATCTGTAAACGCATGACGTATGCTTCTGAACCAGCTTTATAATAATGGAGAATACAAACCTCAGATGGTTGTTTGAAAGCACTGTAAACCCCACTATAATCTCTGCATTTCAGAATGCTTTCTCCTTAATGGTATGGAGAGAGAATTATGGTTCCAAGTCCTGCAGTGTTTACTCCAATTCAAGTCAATGAAAGTTTTACTTGTTTACAGATGATAGGTTCAGACACTGCTCTCATCAAAATAATGAAACGTTCATAATGAAACATTCATTTCTATTTAACATGTTAACCCTTGCCAGGACATATCACCATATGTCTATAGAATTGAATTTTATAAAAGGCACTGAAAGTGAATAGCATCTTCTGAGTACCCTACCGCTAACTGGCACATGAGGGATCTTCAAATACTTCAGCCTAGAAAAACCAAAAACAATGACTTCCAAGAAGTTAACTTGTGGTGGATTCATTTTCCTATAGAATCACAGAATATCAGGGTTGGAAGGGACCTCAAGAGGTCATCTAGTCCAATCCCCTGCTCAAAGCAGAACCAATCCCCAACTAAATCATCCCAGCCAGGGCTTTGTCAAGCCTGACCTTAAAAACCTCTAAGGAAGGAGATTCCACCACCTCCCTAGTGCTTCGCCGCCCTCTTAGTGAAAATGTTTTTCCCTAATATCCAACCTAAACCTCCCCCACTGCAACTTGAGACCATTATTCCTTGTTATGTCATCTGCTACCACTGAGAACAATCTAGATCCATGCTCTTTGGAACCCCCTTTCAGGTAGCTGAAAGCAGCTATCAAATCCCCCCTCATTCTTCTCTTCTGCAGACTAAATAATTCCAGTTCCCTCAGCCTCTCCTCATAAATCATGTGTTCCAGCCCCCTAATCATTTTTGTTGCCCTCCGTTGGACTCTCTCCAATTTTTCCACATCCTTTTTGTAGTGTGGGGCCCAAAACTGGACACAGTACTCCAGATGAGGCCTCGCCAATGTCGAATAGAGGGGAATGATCACGTCCCTCGATCTGCTGGCAATGCCCCTACTTATACATCCCAAAATGCCATTGGCCTTCTTGGCAACAACGGCACACTGTTGACTCATATCCAACTTCTCGTCCACTGTAACCCCTAGGTCCTTTTCTGCAGAACTGCTGCCTAGCCACTCGGTCCGTAGTCTGTAGCAGTGCATGGGATTCTTCCGTCCTAATGCACTTGTCCTTGTTGAAGCTCATCAGATTTCTTTTGGCCCAATCCTCTAATTTGTCTAGGTCCCTTCATATCTTATTGCTACCCTCCAGCGTTTCTACCACTCCTCCCAGTTTAGTGTCATCTGCAAACTTGCTGAGAGTGCAATCCATGCCATCCTCCAGATCATTAATGCCCACAGATGCCTTCCAGATTCCCAGCCTATCTGGGGAAATCTAAGTCAGTGTGACAGTTTATTTCCCTGTTTGCTTAGAACATCAGTATTATCCAACAGACATGTTGAAATATTTCTTCCTTGAAGTATTTCTTAGCTGGACTTTGGGGAATGTGATTTCATCAGTAACTGAAGTCATAGGCAATCCTAGCATCAAAACATCATGATATGCCCTGGGCCCCAAATACTCCTATGCCCTGAAGTATTTTTTCTTGAATAAATGCATTTGACCTCTCTCCCCAGGCCAGTAAGCTTCCTCCCTTCAAATAGAAGAGAATGGATTTCCTCAGTGAATTTGCCAAACGAAATGACAAAGAAGAAAATTGATACAATATCTCATAACTGCTTGAAAGGTGGACAGGTAAAATATGACATGAGTCAGTGTCTAATAATTTTCTGCCTTCAAAGAACTTCTAGCTGTGTAGAGATAAAAGCTCAGTATTTAAAAATCTGTCTTGTACCATGTCATCATAATATAATATTTTCCACTAGAATACCAGAAGCAATTCAGTATTTTATATTTTCTCCAACCGTGCACGAAAACCATTCAAGTTTCAAACCCTCGAGTGCTTTGTTTCTGGAACCCCATGAGCAGTTTAAGAATGAGAGTGTAACTGAGCCATTACTGAGGAATTATGAAGAAGTGGAACAATTTTCGAGTCAAATTTCTGTTCAGAGAAGAATAGTACAACATGTAACACATAAATATCTATCCAATCCATACAATCCTGTCTTTGCCTACCTGCCTCTCTGGAAATCTGCATGAAGGACTCCACGCCTTTTTCTCCATAATTTCCTTCAGATGCCAACGTTGACACATAATTCCACCCCAAAGCTTTTACAATGTCAACCATTGCCTGTGCTTGGAAGGAATCTGGAGGGACCACTCGTGAGAAGAAATCGTAGCGCCTGTCATCACTTAACTCTGGTGCGGTTGAGGCATAACTGATCTGGGGAATCTGTAGGGGAAAAAAACAGTTATTGGTAAATAATATGTTCATAAATTCACCAAATTTCTAGCATTAGCTTCAGCTGAATCTCTGTTAGTCCACCCCATATCCATCTGTTGTTTCCTTTCTCCATCAGTATTTCAGTACAAGTCAAATAATCCATCTCTTAGCTTACGTAGGGAGTGAACAAATTACAAGAAAAGTAATCAGTGAATTAAAATATTTTCTGTTCTTTCTGAAAATTCTCTTGCACTTTTAAGGGACTAATACTCAAAAATGTCAATTGTGCTACGGAATGACTAATTTGCACACAGAATTACTTGTTGTTGCCTGTGCATAGCAAGTGCGGCATATACAAATGGCCAGTTGTTCATCTAACTGTTCATTTACATCGACAGATATCCAATTTGTAAATGGAGCCATATTAGTATGCACATATTGTCCACGCAATTGCAGTTTTGCACCTAGCATTTTCAAAATCAGACCCTAGATATTACAGTCTTGTATTGACAGTTCTCTTCTCTCCTATGGCAGAGGTTTAAAGGGTGACACTTTTTTTAATAAGCCATGATCTCCAGCTTCCAAGTTAAAACAAGAGGCTCATTCATAAGAAAACCATTGTAGAGCCATTTAAAAATAATGATTCTTCCAAACTCCCCTCTGAGTTCTTGTATCTTTTTGGGATTAAGCTATTTCAAATCAAACTATTTATATCGTCCCTTGAGGATACCATAGCCAAACATAGCAGTGAACAGAATCCACTGTGTACATGTCCATTTTACTAGTAGTCAGATTGTATTAGTATCTAGCCATTTGGGATCCTGAAGTTCAGCTGAGAGAGGAGGACTCACCACATGCCTAAGCATGATAATAAATTTAAGATGGTTTCAGCCTGCAGAAACATCAATATTTCATGCTACAGTACAGGTATATTCTGTATGCTCTGAGAGTCATCTTCTATCTTTACAAAAGCATTCCTACCAATATATATTGCTCTTCTCTCCCTCTCAAAGGAGGGAACAATACTATACACCCCAGGGTTCAATCCCGGAAAAGCCTCCATTCCTTCAACTCCCACTGAGATCAGAGGAAGCTGAGAATTACTCAACTTCTCCAAGAATCAATCTTACAGGATAAGGGCCCAAATATGCCTTTAGATAATTATGGAAAGACAGCAGCACAGCAATAAAGTAGCCAGCAGATATATACATTTACTGAAACTACATAAAGTGTTAACAATCCCAACAATTGCTGAACCATATAATGCTTCAAATACCTCTTTGATGTAGCCCATTATGAGGTACATCACTTAATGAGCAGCCATTTAGTTCCATTCCACAGAAGTCTGGGCCTGGTCCTACCTATGCTCCTTGCGCAGAACTCCCACTGAAATTAGTAAGAACTCTGTATGCAAAGAGCTTGCCGAATCTCACTCTTCATTGCTATAAATTATTAACCATAAAAAATGCTTAAAATTCCACTGGGTTTATAGAAATTGCTACCTCTGTTAGAGAAATGAATTCTTCATTGTAGTATTCTGCCTTTCATTTCTGTTATGTTGAGTTTTTGGTCACGCACTTCAAAAGACTAGTTTCAAAAATCTGAGGCTTAGTATGTTGAGAGCTAGGATGCTGCAGATAGTGGACACCCATAAAGACTTGCCAGGGTTTCCTTAGATCGATAGATCTATTGCATCAGTTTCAGCAGTATTCCTTACACTGACTATAGGAGATATCTACAGGCAGATTCTCTGCTGACATAAATTGCCATAGCTTCATTTATGACAATTTACACCACTGGAAGATCTGCACCCTAACGATTACTCCAGGTACCTGCATTGATAGTATTGTTACACTTACAGCTATTGGCAATTTTGTAAAGGTGACCGGAGTGCTCTTTGGCTTATTAAGAGGGATTTTCTTTTCCCACTCTGTAAAGTGCTGCAAACAGAGTTTATTTCATTGGGTCTCAGCTAGCTGTCATCCTATTAGGATGGTATCAGGAAAGCATAGTTAACCGTGGACAATGGTATGGCATTGTATACACACTACTCATCAGATTAAAGTCTGGTCCAATATGCAATATTGTGTACTGAACAACTGCGCAATGGGCTGAGTGCCGTTAATGTAAAATACATACAGGTTAAAAAGTGTATCTTACATATTCAGATATGTGTGAACAAAAGGAATCCTAATGTATGTATCAAATTGACAGTAAATGTTTATTAACTAAAATCAAAGGATACACTTTTCACTCCTATATGGAGCAAAACTTCACTGAATTTTGCCCAAAGTTTTCATTATTTAAAAAAATCTTTTGCTTTCAAAATCTTTTCTTCTCACTTATGAAATGTTAATCAGACCTGTCTGTTTCAATCTGCATGCAGCAGTTACAACATTAAAACCAACCCTGTTATTCATACAGTTTCCTTCACAATGTCTAAGAATGTTGTACAAAGACATGAACTTTAGAAAGATTTTCTTAATGTAGCAGGAGAAAAAAAAAAATAAAAGCCAGGTCTAATATGCACTGCGAACATTGCAATTCAACTTTGTACAACAGGTCAGCGCTTCCATTCCATTACCTGTACCACGGAAGGATATCTACTATTCCCAAGCTCCTTTCCCTGCACACAGTCAGCATCCCAAATGTACAAGTCAGCTGAACCCTATAGGATATATTATTTCTTTTGCTGTTGAATTTTTAAAAAATCAGGCCTATCTTATTAAGAGATCAAATAATTAAAAAGGTGACAGCTGTAGGCCAGAGAGAACTGGACTCTTGAACTACAAACTATCCCTGGAATAACATGAGATGCTTAACTGTTGGAGTAACCGTTGATATGTTTATGGACAATATTCTGGCTTCAGCTAAGTGGACACATCCCCCGTTAACTGAAACAGGAACCCTCTGTCACAGTGGTATTGTGCTGTTTTGAGTGAGGGTGGTATTAAGATGGGAAAATCGAGTCTTATGTAAGAAATAATGAAAATAGGACATTTAAGTTTCTATTTTCCTCTTTAAGAGTCTCTATTGAGTTTAAACAAACTTTTTGGGCTCACAAGATTAAGCACCATTTCATTTTGTTTTGAAGTTTTAATGACAATCCATAATATATTTTTTCCTCACTGGAGATGGCCCCAGAAGGTAGTGTTTGGATTCAAATTAGGATGAGTCTACGCTTCTAGTCTGAGACCACTTCAGATGTAGGTTTCAGAGTAACAGCCGTGTTAGTCTGCATCCGATGAAGTGAGCTGTAGCTCACGAAAGCTCATGCTCAAATAAACTGGTTAGTCTCTAAGGTGCCACAAGTACTCCTTTTCTTTTTACTTCAGATGTAGGTTTCACATCTGGATTCAATGAACCTGTCCACATCAGATTGCAGATAAAAATGGCAAAGCTTTAATGAAATCAGCCATTCTCTACCATCTTGAACTAAAATATTGTGAGATTTCAACCATGCCTAAACCAGAACTTGAAAAGGTGCAGGTTCTGGGTTTGGAACAGTATAGAATATATATATATATGGGGTAGAATTCTGGCCCCACAGAAGTCAATAGGAATGTTCTCATTGACATCAATAGGGCCTTAATTTTACCGATGAATCCTGAAATTCAGATCCACATGCCCATGGAAAAATCAAGGGGGTTCAGATCTAATATTCCAATAATGGCCATTTTACTTCCTATACAAGGAGATTCACAGTGTTCAAAGTTTGGTAAATGTGAATTTAGTGTTCAGAAAAGATGCTGACTTGCCACTCCCAACACCCAAATATCCAATGCAGGATAACTCAGACAGTGGCAGTGTAAGCTACACTGCAGCACCACTGTTAATGAATCTTGATCATTAGGGACAACATTTAAGGAATGAGAAAGTTTATTCTGCATGATACAATCAGTCCTTAGCCTATTTGCTGAAACCACCTACAATCGTATCACTAAGTGTCAGTTCTGATCACATTTAGTGATGTAGACATTTGGAGACTGCCAATACCATTCACCTATGCCACTAAGAGCCATTAGATGGTAATAACTAATGTGCTCTGGAGTCTACCTGAAAATCAAAGGGAAGCTTTTGTCTATCTTGACCAATCCATTTACCATTTACCCTCTCCGCCCATACTTGACTTTTAAAAACATCTTTTAGAATAAGAACGGCCATACTAGGCCAGACCAAAGGTCCATCTAGCACAGTATCCTGTCTTCTGACAGTAGCCAATGTCAGGTGCCCCATAGGGAACAGAACAGGTAATCATCAAGTGAGCCATCCCCTGTTGCCCATTCCCAGATTCTGGCAAACAGAGGTTAGAGACACCATCCCTGCCCATCCTGGCTAATAGACATTGACGGCCCTGTTTGATCCTAGGTTTGAACCATCACACCCTGCTGCACTGGGAATCATTGGGACGCCAGCATTACAATGACTTCTCTGAAGGATTTAAGAAGCAAGAGAAGAAAGGCTGAAGGGAAGACAGAATTTGTTTAAGCAAAAATGTATCAGATAATTCACAAAAAAGGCTCATAAATCTATTTTATAAGCCATGTATAATGTATATGGAACACCATCCCAGCATTAGAGCCCAATCTTAAATCTATGGTATGTGTCAATTTAGCTAACTTCAAGGATTCTCATCCAGAACTCTTCTAAGCAGGGATCAAATGATGCATATTTATCAAGTAAATAAAGAACTACTCTTCATTTCTTTCCTCTTCCTAACAATTTAACAAGAACAACTAGAGTGTCTTTTCATTCTAGCCCTGCTATTTAATGAAAGAAATGTCAATTCTAATGAAAAATTTCAATTCTCTGGCAAGAAACTGAACCAAAAATTACAGTTTTAAACAGTATTTTGAATCAAAGTGATAGTATTCACTTCATTATGATGGTAACATGACTTTTTTTTTTTTACTGCTTAAAAAAACAAACACACATTTTATGCCAAAATGACAATGTGGTTAATTTTGATCAAAAATTTTCATTGCATCATTTTGAACTTGAAACTTTTCAGAATGTTTTCTTCCATTACCCTTTTTTTTGGTATTTTGACTTTCCATTCTCATTCAGAACAGAAACTAATTTTGAAATGTCACTATTTCCCACAGCATGAAAACTATGTTCTCTGAACAGCCCTTGTATCTTGGTAGCAGACTTGCGCTCTGCAAGCACAAGGACTTCAGTTCCTGCTGGTCTTTTCACAGCCTGGAAAAGCACAGGGGAAAAACTATTATACCTTCCTCCATATCCCTCAGTGTGCACACATGCAACAGACAGGCACAATCTAACCCAGTGTGTCCCAAAGATAGGGGGCACAAGGGTCCACTGTGATGTATACAATAAGACACACAGGCCTTTATCAGCATCGTATGGAAAAGTGGCAGGGAAGTACAATTGACTTCATTTTTCTGAAGGGGACCAAGAATTCAGAAGTTTGAGAAATGCTGATCAAACCCACAATGAAGTGTCAGATTTTTATAAAGTCACTCTGTATTTGCGGTATTTCATTGGATGTTACATAGAACTGATTAAGATGTTCCTCATAGATGGCATTCTGCTTAAAATAACAAAGGAAAATTGAAATTGATTACATTGCATAAGTCAATGATTAAGTAAGAGTTGTAATTTATTTTTTATATTGGACATTAGCATGAGTCCGTTTCATTTTTCCTTTAATGAACAGTTCTCTCTGCTCGATCCCTTTACGACATTTAGCTGTTCTGAGAAGCGGAGTTTACTGAACACACTGAACACCATAGGATATTCTATAACAGGCACAATGAGCCTGTACAGAAAACGTGCTAAGAATAAAACCACACTATAGAAATTAGATGTTTTCCATGATCTACTAAGCTACAATTTCAAACATCAAAACCTCTTCTAAAAGCAGAACTGCAACTAAAAGACAAATGGAATACAAACTTGATACAAAGTTGACTCTGCGTGGCTAGGCCATTAGGGGAAATTTCTGTAGAATGCACCTCCTCTCTCCACCCCCTCACTTCTATGAACGAGACAGCCATTTTGCCTGAAAGTGCACTAGAGCAGTGGTTCCCAAACTTGTTCCGCTGGTTGTGCAGGGAAAGCCCCTTGCCGGGCCGGGCTGGTTTGTTTAGCTGCGCGTCCGCAGTTCAGCCAATCACGGCTCCCAGTGGCCGCCGTTCGCTGCTCCAGGAAAATGGGAGCTGCTGGAAGCGGCGGCCAGTACGTCCCTCAGCCCACGCTACTGGGCTTTCCCTGAACAAGCGGCGGAATAAGTTTGGGAACCACTGCACTAGAGTATAAAGGGCCGGGGACAGAAGTGCTAGACTACATTACACTGGTGCGTAGTTGCTCACTGTCCTCCCTAAAGTGGCTCCAACCAGGCCCAGTTAGCAGTGCACCTCCTACCCTATTATCTAGCACAGCTCTCCCATCAAGGGGCATAATTTGATCCTTGATGACCAACATACACAATCAGTTTGTTATACATACACCTGGGGGGAGGGATAGCTCAGTGGTTTGAGCGTTGGCCTGCTAAACCCAGGGTTGTGAGCTCAATCCTTGAGGGGGCCATTTAGGGATCTGGGGCAAAAATTGGGGATTGGCCCTGCTTTGAGCAGGGGGTTGGACTAGATGACCTCCTGAGGTCCCTTCCAACCCTGATATTCTATGATTCTAACATCCAGGCGTCTGAAATGTACTCATGTGCATCCCAGAGTAAGCAAGGAGAGACATCTATTCTAAACATCAAGTAATTTTTGGCACAGCATGATCTCCTCAAATGTATTCACAGTGGAGTTCCTAAGATTTTCCATCATGCAATCCACATCTTAATAACATGAATGTCTTGTCCTATTTGCCATACTGTAGCACCCATGTGGCAACTATGGCCATTGCATACATGATAAACCAATATTAGGAAAATATTTTTGTTAGGGCTGTCAAGCGATTAAAAAATTATGATTAATCGCGCTGTTAAACAATAATAGAATACTATTTATTTAAATATTTTGGATGTTTTCCACATTTTCAAATATATTGATTTCAATTTCAACACAGAATACAAAGTGTACAGTGCTCACTTCATATTTATTTTTATTACAAATATTTGCACTGTGAAAATAAAAGAAATAGTCAGGGGTGAAAGAAACTTAAAGGACTTACCAGTACAAAGGGCAGCCAGGTTCCTGGGCAAGGTGCGGAGGGGGCCCAGCTCTGGGCCCCCAGAAGGGGCAGACCCTCAGGTGGAAGGGGCAGGGCTGGGGCCAGACTCCTCCAGCCAGCCCTTCAGCGCTGCCTGGCCCGTGTACCGTCGGCTGTGTACTAGCCCGTACTGGCGGCCACTTTCTCACTAGTACACCGTGATGGCCCATACCAGCTTACTTTCACCTCTGGAAATAGTATTTTTCAATTCACTTAATGCAAGTATTGTAGTGAAATGTCTTTATCATGTAAGTTTAACTTACAAATGTAAAATTATGCACAAAAAACGGCTTTCAAAAATAAAACAATATCAAACTTTAGAGCCTACAAATCCAATCAGTCCTACTTCTTGTTCAGCCAATTGCTCAGACAAACAAGCCCACTTCTTGTTTACAATGTCTCCGAAAATGAGAACAGGTGTTCGCATGGCACTGTTGTAACCGGCGTTGAAAGATAATTATGTGCCAGATGGGCAAGAGATTCATATGTCCCTTCATGCTTCAACCACCATTCCAGAGGACATGCGCCCATGCTGATGATGGGTTCTGCTCAACAACAATCCAAAGCAGTGCAGACTGACACATGTTCATTTTCATCATCTGGGTCAGATGCCACCAGAAGAAAACTGATTTTCTTTTTTGGTGGTTTGGGTTCTGTAGTTTCTGCATCAGAGTGTTGCTCTTCTAAGACTTCTGAAAGCATGCTCCACACCTCATCCCTCTCAGATTTTGGAAGGCACTTCAGATCCTTAAACCTTGGGTTGAGTGCTGAAGCTATCTTTAGAAATCTCACATTAGTATTTTTTTGCATTTTGTCTGCAGTGAAAGTGTTCTTAAAATGAACAACATATGCTGGGTCATCATCCAAGACTGCTATAATATATGGCAGAATGTGGGTAAAACGCAGAGCAGGAGACATACAATTCTCCCCCAAGGAGTTCAGTCACAAACTTAATTAATGCATTATTTTTTTAATGAGTGTCATCAGCATGGAAGCATGTCCTCCAGAATGGTGGCCAAAGCATGAAGAGGCATACAAATGTTTAGCATATCTAGCATGTAAATACCTTACAATGCTGGCTACAAAAGTGCCACGCAAACACCTGTTCTCACTTTCAGGTGACATTGTAAATGAGAAGCAGACAGCATTATCTCCCATAAATGTAAACAAACTTCTCTTAGCGACTGGCTGAACAAGAAGTAGGACTGAGTGGACTTGTAGGCTTTAACATTTGACATTGTTTTGTTTTTGAGTGCAGTTATGTAACAAAAAATAATCTACGTTTGTAAGCTGCACTTTCACAATAAAGAGATTGCACTACAATACTTGTGTGAGGTGAATTGAAAAATACTATTTCTTTTGATTATCATTTTTACAGTGCAAAGATTTGTAATAAAAATAATATAAAATGAGCATTGTACACTTTGTATTCTGTCGTGTAACATAAATTAATATATTTTAAAATGTAGAAAAACATCCAAAATATTTAATACATTTCAATTGGTATTCTATTGTTTAACAGTGCGATTAAAACTAATTGCAATTATTTTTTTAATCACGATTAATATTTTGAGTTATCACGTGAGTTAACTGTAATTAATTGACAGCCCTAATTTATGTATTTTAAAATGTTTTTTTAGTCTGATGAGGGTTCACTTTTCCTCTATATTTCATCTCTCCCTCCCTTCTGTTATGTATTTCCCAGCTGGAAGCAATGAAGAGAGCTAGCACCGTGAGATAAGGAAGCTTTCAGTGGAGCATCAGCAAGGGCTCACAGAATACAAATTAGGAATTTCTGTTTTACCGTTCCGGATACTAACCATTCAGATTCTGCATAATCCCACTGAGCCTACAACTTCATTCACTCACTCCCATTTTTCCTCTCACCCCTTTTGACTCTCCCATTCTGCAAAGAGCCTGAAGGATGACCCATCACTCTCACAGATCTTGGGAGACAGGCCAGTCCTTGCTTACAGACAGCCCCCAACCTGAAGCAAATACTCACCAGCAACCACACAACAAAAACACTAACCCAGGAACCTATCCTTGCAATAAAGCCCGTTGCCAACTGTGTCCACATATCTATTCAGGGGACACCATCATAGGGCCTAATCACATCAACCACACTATCAGAGGCTCGTTCACCTGCACATCTACCAATGTGATATATGCCATCATGTGCCAGCAATGCCCCTCTGCCATGTACACTGGTCAGCCTGGACAGTCTCTACGTAAAAGAATAAATGGACACAAATCAGACATCAAGAATTATAATACTCAAAAACCAGTCGGAGAACACTTCAATCTCCCTGGTCACTTGATTACAGACCTAAAAGTGGCAATTGTTCAACAAAAAAACTTCAGAAACAGACTCCAACAAGAGACTGCTGAATTGGAATTAATTTGCAAACTGGATACAATTAACTTAGGCTTGAATAGAGACTGGGAGTGGATGGGTCATTACAAGTAAAACTATTTTCCTCCCTCCCCCCACTGTTCCTCAGACGTTCTTGTCAACTGCTGGAAATGGCCCACCTTGATTATCACTACAAAAGGTTTTCTCCCCCCCACTCTCCTGCTGGTAATAACTCATCTTAAATGATCACTCTCCCTACAATGTGTATGGTAACACCCATTGTTTCATGTTCTCGATGTATATAAATCTCCCCACTGTATTTTTCACTGAATGCATCCGATGAAGTGAGCTGTAGCTCATGAAAGCTTATGCTCAACTAAATTTGTTAGTCTCTAAGGTGCCACAAGTATTCCTTTTCTTTATGCATATTAATGGTGGCATTACAAAAAAATATTACAGCCATGCTACTTTAAGTGTGATTGAATTATGCCACCCCTTTACTTAGTCACACAGTAAAAGTTTAATAAAATGATGGCACCTGACAAAGGACAGTTGTGACAAAACTTCAGAAAAGGCATTTTCACGAAGGATCATGTGCAATTAAGATAATGCATGAGTGTACCTATTGAGATATTAACGAGCTCCCACTGGGGTATTATTAAATTCAGTTTGTTATAATTTCACTTTCAACTTCCTAATAAAAGTTTTATTGATATGATTTCCTGACTATAAAAAAAAAAACTGATAAAGTCTCTTGAACTTATCTTGTTTGGAAATGCAGCATCAGTCTCCTTGCATCAACAACCCTGCCAATAACTTTGCTTTCCAAAGTGAGAGGACATTGCAGAATTTTCACTTGGTTGTAAAACTCTTTGGTGTGGATTGATGCATGACTAACCGCCGTGAATCAGTTTAGCCCCTAGATTTACTCATGTAGAAATTTCTTGTGTCAGGACTTAATCATCAGTTAGTAAAACTATTCTTTGTTCACAGTTTACCTCTCTAATTGCATAAGAAATGGCTTCAGCATCCTGTGAATTGCATATAATAGTTTCATTCCCATGAATTAAAATTACATGAACTTTTGTACTAGCTATTTTCTGCAGGCCAAACTCAGAAGGCCTTCCTCAGTTTCTACTGATTCTTAATCATGAGAAAAACTTTCACCAGTGGGAGTTTTGCCTGAGTAAGGACAGAGTAAAAACAGAATGGACGGACCTGCCAGCTACTGAGTAGCCAGAGTTTCTAAGGGTATGTCTGCCCGGATCGGCGGGGAGCGATCGATCCAGCAGGGGTCAATTTATCGCGTCTAGTCAAGATGCGATAAATCGACCCCCGAGCGCTCTCCCATCGACTCCTGTACTCCACCGCCATGAGAGGCGCAGGCGTAGTCGACGGGGGAGTGGCAGCAGTTGACTCACCCTGCTGAAGACACCGCAGTGAGTAGGCCTAAGTACTTCGACTTCAGCTACGTTATTCACGTAGCTGAAGTTGCATAACTTAGATCGATTCCACCCCTGCCAGGGTAGACCAGGGCTAAGCTACATAAATACAAGGCCAGAAGGGTCCATTGTGGTCATCTAGTCTGACCTTCTATATAACAGTAGCCATAGAATTTCCCCAAAATAATTTCTAGAGAAGATCTTTTAGAAATACATCCAATCTTGATTTTAAAATTGCCAGTGATGGAGAATCAACCAAGACCCTTGGTAAATTGTTCCAGTGCTTAATTACCCTCACTATTAAATATTTACACCTTATTTCTAGTCTAAATTTGCCATGCTTCAATTTCCAGACATTGGAATGTGTTATCACTTTCTCTGCTAGACTGAAGAGCCCATTATCAAATATTTGTTTCCCCTATAGGTATTTACAGACTGTACTCAGGTCACTCCTTAACTTTTTCTTTGATAAGCTAAATAGATTAAACTCCTTGAGTCTCTCACTGTAAGGCTTGTTTTCTAATCCTTTAGTCATTCTTGTGGCTCTTCTATGAACCCTCTCCAATTTATCAACATCCTTCTTAAATTGTGGACCCCATATGCTAGCAGTGGTCACACCAGTGCCAAATACAGAGGTAAAATATTCCTACTTGAGAATCCCCTGGTTGTGTGTCCAAGGATCTCATTAGCACCACCCCCAAATCTTTTTTTTTTTTTAATAGAATCCCTGCTTCCCAGGATAGAGTCTCCCATCGTGTAAGTATGGCCTACATTCTTTGTTCCTAGATGTGTACATTTAGTCATATCAAAATGTTTATTGTTTGCTTGCACCCAATTTATCAATCAATCCAGATTGCTCTGTATCAGTAACATATCTTCATTATTTACCACTCCTCTAATGTTTGTGTGGTCTGCAAATTTTATCTGTGATGATTTTATGTTTTCTTCCAGGTCATTGATAAAAATGTTAATTAGCGTAGGGCCAAGAACTGATCCCTGTGGAATCTACAGGAAACACACCACATGATGATTTCCCTTTTACAATTATATTTTGAGACCTATCAATTCGGAAATTTTTAATCTATTTAACATGCACAATGTTAATTATATATTGTTCTAGGTTTTTTTAATCAAAATGTCATGCAGTATTAAGTCAACTGCCTTATAGAAGTCCAAGTATATTATGTCAATACTATTAAGTTTCTCAGTCAAACTTGTTATCTCATAGAAAAAAAATCAAGTTAATTTGACAGGATCTGTTTTCCATAAACCCATGTTGATTCACCACTGAAAAAAGTTTGTATAACAGTCTACATACACACAGAAAACTCACCTGTTTTACACATCCCTAACATACTATTTACACTGTTTATATATGGAGGTCTAGTTGCTCTATGTGAAAGTTAGACTGAGGGAAAATCCATTAAACAAAAGGAGGACCTAAGGACTATCATATAATGGAATTTTTTTAAAAAACATTAATCTATTTACAGTTCACATGTTTTCCCCTTATTTTGCTCAGGTTTGCCAATTACTAAAGCTATTTGTGTTCAAACAAGATCCTGTTTGCTCACAGCCTATTTTATCCTTGCAGTGAATTCATAATGGCGAATTAGAAATCTCACACAATCATCTAGAATCACATACAGAAAATGGACAGATTTCACAAGGTACAGGAATACAAATATAAACAAGATCAAACTCAATGAAAAGCTAGCTTGGGAGGATGGAGGAAGCATTTAGTAAACCATAGCAACAATATAAATACTAAGAACACAAACCAAGTACATGATCATATTTTGTGAGTGTGAGTGTGTGAGAGAGAGAGAGAGAGACAGACAGACAGAGAGAGAAAATGTTGTATAAAATAGTTGTTCTACAGTATAAATCTCATCCCTCTACATGAGCTCACAAATAACCTGCCTATCAGCACATGTAAGGTCAATAGGAGCATAGCTAAGCTTGCCCCTAGAGACTAAGACTGATATTGAGAGATCAAGTAAGCAGTCCATTCCCCCAAGTGTAAAAACAACTCAAGGGCTCTGCGCTCACAGTTGGGAACAGATTGCCAAAAAGAGCCCAGCTCCCATTTAAGCTCTTTGTTGTTCTGTGTTTGTACAGTGCTTCTTAGAACAGAATGGTCCTGGTACATGAACAGGGCTCCTAGGAACTACTGCAATGTAAGTAATACTAATTTATGTACCATTTTATTACACGATGTACAACTCTCAAGAAAAATTCAGATCTAGTTATTGAACTCCCCTCCACACCACCTCAAAATTGCATGTCGATTGGGATCCTGGATTTTAGTTAAACTATAACATAAATAGGGACTAGCTGTGAAATTAAGATCTGGATCCAGGTTTGGATTCCAATCAATATACTCATGCTTCCCCTTGCAACTCAAAAACACCGAGATATCAATGGAGAAGGAAGGGCTTCACGTTTCTCTAAAATTATTATCTATATGTAATGTTTTACTTTCAGTAGATTTGGGTACGTAGCTACACAGCAAAAGTGTTGATCTGTATTCACAAGTGAAGTAACTGTTAGATTGTCTCACACAATGGAAAACATGCATGAATACATTAAAATACTACACAGTTTGTAGCTTAATTTGGTTTTGTACTTTTCATTAATACAGCATTCTTTGCTTACTTCGCATGCATCTTCCCACCAGTCTACACTAATTAACTGGCATCTTAGGAAAAATTAAATTGAAACAAACTATATGATGGATAGGATAGAAAATCATTTCCGAGTTACTACTTGTTATTTATACGGTAATATGCTTGTGTGTGACATTTTATAAATATACAAGAAGAGAAGGTCCCCGCACTGAGGAACTTCTAGTCTCAGAAGAGACTGGAGTAAGACAGCACAACATGTTGGTGAGGGGATGAAAGGGAGAATGGGAAAGAAGTGGGATGACAAAGCATGGGAAGAAGAGGAATGGAGATTAACAGGGAGTTCATTTCCTTTTTCAATAATTTGCCTTTTCTGAATTGTCTTGCTTTACAATTTTTAGTTCAGTTTAAACATAGCATTGTTAGATGCTGGAGTAGCCATGGGGATTCCTCACTGCAGATTAGCTGTGGAAAGCTCTCTATAATAGAGAAGCAACTGTAATAGACAGATACAGTCATAGACCATAACAGAGCTGTTAGGAGATAGCGGTGCTCCACTGACTTGACCATCCAGAAGTGATCTGACAATGAGTGGGCTTGGGGCATTAGAAACTATTACTCTGCTTAACAGGACCTTGACAAAATTTACATGCCTTCCAATCATGATAGTACAATGTATGCACTGTGTAATAGGAACAAACAATTCACTCTACTTAGGTTTCTCTCTATCTATGGCATTAGCCTTGAAGCAGAACTGTTCTATACAAATGTGCCCCAAAGTGCACTTTTCTTTTTGAACCAAAACATCTGCAGAGAGTCTAAGAAAAGAAACCACCTCCTGATATAAGAACAGGAGGACTTGTGGCACCTTAGAGACTAACAAATTTATTTGAGCATAAGCCCATGAAAGCTTATGCTCAAATAAATTTGTTAGTCTCTAAGGTGCCACAAGTTCTCCTGTTCTTTTTTGCAGATACAGACTAACACGGCTGCTATTCTGAAACCTGTCCCCTCCTGATATATACATCAAGCTTCATGCTCTAGCATAAACTGGGGCAAAATCAAATGGCAAAACATCTTCACTAATATTGGTACAGCTGAGAAACTTTGTATACGTATAAGTTCTCCTATGCCTCCCTCTTCCTAGACAGTGAAAAAATGTAACAGTGAATTACTGAGGTGACAAATCACAGTAATTAGTACTCACCACACAGCTCATAAGAGCTCTTTATCTGCTCAAAGAGAAATAGGCAGGGGAGAAATCATAACTATAATATATAATAAGAATGAGAGCTTTCAGCTATTTCATAGCAAAAAGCATGTTCAGAATGAAGTCCCCATCACAACACCTGTACATTTATAATGCCACTCTGGCTTGCACATTTGCAAAACAGCTGGTGACCAAGAATAAAAGTTGGGTTTGGTCTTTCAATTCAGTGCTTTGAGACCCCTGGATGGACAACTGTTATGGCAGGATAGACATAATGGAAATATTTATTTAATACTATCACAAAAGCAAACACTTTCTCTTTATTATTAATAAACATTTTTAAATCGTGCCATGGGTAGGCAGAGATTTTACATGGCAAACCAAAACATGGTACATGCCTCAAAGAGCTTACAAGATATGCATTAAGATATATTTATGATTTTATCCCTTATATTTTTTGTGTGTGCATGCAGGAATGTTAGACACTTGTGTCTTATTGAAGCCAACAAGATGGCTAAGACCCAGCAAATCCTTTAATATGAAGCAGTTTATAAATGAATTTACAAAATCATATTCCTTCCCTCTCAGTTACAAGGCAATGCATTAAAAATCTCTCCTGCTGCACTACATTATACTGCTGCCCTCTGCTCTTCTTCCATAACAATATCCTTCCATTTATTGCAATGACAGCTACTGTGACCTATTCCCCTCTGACCAATCAGCTAGTCATGGTTCTTGAACACTGTCATAAAACACAGTAAAAGTACCTGGAGCAATAAACTACTACTCATTTTGGAGAAACTGAGTGACATCAGACACACTATATATTAGCCAAGTGGGACTAGGTGCAATAGAGAAAAGAGCAGCATGAATTATAGGTTTGAATTCAGAATCCACATTCTCCGATGAAGTGAGCTGTAGCTCACGAAAGCTTATGCTCAAATAAATTTGTTAGTCTCTAAGGTGCCACAAGTACTCCTGTTCTTTTTGCATTCTCAAGACAAGCCTTCCTTTATGAGCTTCAGACAAAATATCTGGCCTTAGAGAATTAATCAAAACCTGATACACACAGAGCAGCTAGCAACAGACTGGAACAAAACAAAAAGTCCACGTTTAATTACCTAGAAACAATTGTGAAACCTTATTGATCCAAAAGGGGGTCTGCAGTCCTTATTCGTGTGAGTACTCCCCTTAAAATCGACAGGAGTACTTGCTTGACTAAGGATTATTCAAGTGTGGTAGCATGTCAGTACTAGACTGGGACTCAGAAGACTTGGGTTCTATTCCCACTTATCAGCAACTGATTAGCTGGCCCTCGTGCAAGTTATTTCTGCTCCCTGTGCCTCAGTTCCTTAGTCTGAAAAATGGAGATAATGATACCAACCTCATTAGTAAAGTGCTTTGAAATCTATGGATGAAAAGTGCTACATGAAAGCATACAAGTAATATTTGTTGTTATTAAGAGTATGAATTGTAGAATAGGCTATTAGTCTTTCCCCTTGTAGTGAGGCAGAGTGGCCTCCCACAGACCCACGGTGGGAGGAACCCCTTACTGAGCTCTGGTGGCTGGAGCCAAGCTGTGCTTGCTCCTCCCACCAAAAGTCAGTGGGGAAGACAGAAAGTATGAAAGGTGGGTCATGGGAGCTCAGTTCTGCTGCAGCCACTGGAGAAGCCAGAGGTCTCCTGCTTGCTCCTGAGCTGGGAGACTGCTACAGGCCCCCGTGGAACTGAGGACTGGCCAGAGCCACATGCTGACCCGACCAGGATTGCCACAGTCCTTCTACCCTGAAGATCTGGAGGACCCTCTACCGATACAGGTAAACCCCGAGGGGGAGTTAGGAAATGGCCCAGGGCAGCCAACCCTCATCTGGCTGCAGCACTGCTGGAGATTAGGTCAGCGTGTTGCAGTCAGGATCCCTGCTGACCCAGTGGCAGATCACTCCACCACCGGTAGGGCCCTGGGCCAGGACGCAGTGGAGTGGGTGAGCTTGTGTCCCCCCGTCAACCCAACCCTCGGCTGGTAGTCTCCCCCTCTCTAGACCACAGAGCCAGTGTTTCTCGGCCATCTGCAGGCGATAGGATGCCTGAACAACCTTGCTGATTGGCTCTGACTACAGGGCTGAGATATTGACTCTTATTGCCCCGCCCTGACTAAGGGTCCAGGCTCTGTAGCTGTGTTTGCTGCTCAGCCCTGACTACAGGCCCAAGACAGAGACCTTTATTGCCCTGCCCTGACTGAGGGTCTGACTCCCTTAACTGTGTTGGCTGCTCAGCACTGATCATAGGCCACAGACTCTTGTTGCCCCGCCTTGACTAAGGGCCAAGGCCCCTAACTGTGTGTAGTGCTCACCCTCTGAAGGTAGGCCCGAGCTGGAGACTGTTGTCACCTCACTAATTCCCCATGATAGGCGACGCTCAGGGATGTGGTGAGGTGGACTAGCCTCCCATGGACCCGTAGTGGGAGAAACCCCATAGATCTATATAGATCTATGTGGAAGTTGTGACCTGATCTTCAAACTCAAGCCAAGGCTGATTCAATCTGTATTCCTGCACCAGCGAAGATCAACCAGGAGTTTGCAGTGTGTTTGACCTGCCTGTTCAAGCTTTTGAAGAGCTTATGTTTTATCGGGATATGAGCATAATTTTTTCCAGCTGCTTTTCCTGCTATACTTTGAGTACAACCTATACTCACTGGGGTAACTCAGAAGGGGCAAGTCAAATGTGGATCTCTAATATGGCCCTGGTTCCCATTTCTAATTCCAGCAAACCTAATCTGAAACCATGAAGACCAGAACATACAACTTCCTGATGAGTTTGCAATGAGATTCAAGCATAGGAATGGCCACACTGCACTAGACAATTAGTCCATCTAGTCCAGTATCCTGTCGCTAGCACTGCCCTATACCAGAGAAAGGGGCGGGGAGAAATGGACACAAGTATTACACATGTACACACCCCCTTTCATGTCTCTATTGTGTTTTCTTCTCTCTGAAGAGAAGAGTCCTAATAACTTCAGTCTCTTCCCATATGGAAGTCTTAGGCAATACATCTCCCTTTGAACAAGGGTCTGTGACTCTAGCGGGGCTTGTACCTTGATGGCCCCTTAAGTCAAGGGGGTGGTAGGTAACCCAGCCTCTCTACACCCAAGTCCATGTTCTAAACCCCTCTGTAGTTAGCACAGTGTGGCCCAAGGACCAGAGTCCATCTAATTCCCGTCCTCTGATGGGGTAATGCAGCCTAGCTGCCGGAGTCCAACCAACTCACTGTGTGGGGCCACCCCCTTTCAAAGGTGGGTGTGAGAGGTAGCGGGACTCAGTACTGCCCCCTGCCCGGGGTCCCGACACAGGGCCCATTTGTGGCAAGTTCTCCTCACCAGCGGTCCGGCGGGGATCCACCTGAAACACACCAGCCTGAACGGTCTTTGTACCGTTCCCCTTTAAGGATTCCCTGGGTCACTTCCTACCCCTTTCTCAGATTCAACCAGATCTGCGGTGTCCTCTGCTTCCCCTCTGCAGCACATCTCTGCATGTCTGGCCTCTGCGTTCTGGTGTGCGGGCCACTCTGCTGAAGAGAGTGATGACTCTCCTTCCCCTCCGGTGGTCTGCCCTGACTGAACACCTTTGCAGGCTTTTATACCTGACTTCCAGGTGGAGCATGCCCGGCAGAGCCTCAGCGGTGGGGGCCCGTCACAGTGACCCAATCCAGATGGGTTCTGATATTTAAAAAAAATTGCATACACCTTTGAACCAAACTTGTAAGGATCTGCACAAAAAAAAACACTTTCTATTGTTTATTATATGTACAAAAACTGCAATTGATGCCTTTGAGAAAACTGGAAAATAATTTTGACATTGTTACAAATGTTGCATATTGTTTCAGAAAGAGTAGATGTCCAAATGGAATTAAACTGTCTCTCACTTTATGTCCTTTAGGGAATTATGTAAAAAAAGAAAAAAGAGAATAAACCCATACTGTAGCTGGACATGGATGACTCATTGAAAATCATGCCATTAGGATGCTTTTGAAAATGGGTGTTCACCCACACTGTCATATTGGTCTTACATTTCAGTGGGCTCAATTACCACACTAGACAGACACAATGAACATAAATTGAGTGCTTCCTATTTGAGGTCATCCGCCCCATTTATTCTGAGGTCAGTAAAATCAAATGCATTATTCTCCAACAGTATTTTTTTTCCTCAGTACATAATTAAACTTATTCATTAAATATAGTAAACACTTGGTGACAAATTTTCAAAAGCTGACTCTGAAACTGCACTCCCAAAATTATGAGCACATCCAGTTTGTATTTATAAAGAGCACTTGATCATATAAGTTAGATACACAATTACCCACTTTGTGTGTGAAAATTCCTCTTTGATTGTAAAGTTTCAGGTGTGCAAGATTTCAACAGCTTAATTTTCAAAAGTAGTTCAAGAATTATTTTAACTACTAATAAACTATGGAGGAAGAAGGGGCTATGTTTGAAGATCAAGATTAGGAATCAGTAGCATATATCTTGATTTATAACCTATAAGACTACTGTCATGAACTCTCAGAGTGAGATTTCATGCTGTGCCTCTAAGATCATAGCACAGAATTCACAGCCCGACAGGAGGGCAGGCTAAGGTGGCTTTAAGCCCTTCCAATTCTGTGCTGCTCTGGGAATTGAAGCAGCCCCTAGTGACAGCCCTTGGGAGCTTGCCTGAGTTACAGAAGGTTTCTCAGCTGCCACAAAACAGCCTAGAATTTCCACAATGTTGATAACAGAGTGTTACACTAAACCTCTATCAGATTTCCAGCTGCAAACAAAATTATTTCTCCACTGTAAGATCAGATACATTCTTGATAATGAAGTTAAAAAGAACTTGTATCATTCAATATTTTAGAGTTATATATTTGTGATGGTGCAGTATTTTAACAGAGCTGCTAATACAGTAGTAAGATAATAAAGTTCTACTGATTTGAATCAGCTTATGATATATGGTGCATTTGTACAAGATCTGATCAACACAGAACACTGGTATGTATGCACGGATTTTATAATATTAACTAAGTGATTCCTCCTTGGACATATCAGTTAAAATATTAGTGGCGATTGCCCATCATTTGTACTGTGAACATGCACAACTCTGCATATTTTAACTCCAACACTGGAGTTTGAGAACAGCATTCAAATAATAGATGGCACTGTACGAAAGATTATTTGAAATCTCAACAAAACTTCAAAAGCACTTGTCTATTTTGAGCTAATACTTCAAACCAATCATTAAGTTGAGCTCACATATGGTTGTAGGTGTACTAGGAACCCCTTCACCTTTCTAATTAACACCTTTTTGTAATTACACGTTACAAAAAAGTTGCTTATACTGTGACTGGTTTTTTTTTTTCCCACGTCAACATTTTGATTCAAAGTCAGTCTGTGACATATATAGCTATTTTTCCTCACTTTCCTTGCACGACATAGCACAATGTAAAAATGTAATGATGCAGTATGTGGGAGGAGGAGAAGGAAGGAGCAGAGGAGGGCCATACCCTATCTTCATTCAGCTTGTCTCACGACTAAATGTTCTTTGCCAGACTCTTGCTTCTATCAATACCTGCTTCTCTAAGGAAAGCATAATAGATTTCTCCAGGTCAGATACTTGGTGAAGACATTTCAAAAAGTGAAGAAAATAAAGCCTGGTCAATGAATGCTGTAAAATCATGTGTTTAGTGTTTATGTCTATGTTCATAATAAATGCTTAGAAATCAATGTAATGTCTAATGTAAACAAATTTGAGAAGCTCATGTAGGCAGAGAGGATTGTATCAAGCTTTATCATGCCATGTAAAATAAAGAAAAATAAAAAGGCATTTCTGACTGTTGCATCATTTGTACCGTACATCCAGGCTACTTCAGTAATATGTATTCTGAACACAGAAAAAATAATGAAGATGTTTAAGTGACCAGGAGAACATATTGAATATAGTGTGTGGATCTTTGCCAGACTTAATACAATCTCCAAAGAAATTTTCCAAACAGGCACAGATGTGCTGGACAGAGAATAAGAGGAACTATGCATCCCACCCTAAACGTTATGGCTAGTAACTATATTTATTCTCAGCCCTGTGATCAACCTTCTACACATACTGCTCTTGTGTGCTAAAATCTACATACCATGAAATTGAGAACACCAACGGCGCCATTCTTGAATAAATGGATAGGTGAGGTTACATATTTCAAGAATCTTGTATACACAGTAGAGTCAGAAACCCTAATTCCTTTGAATAAAAATCAGAACCAGTGGACAAATACAGCAAGCTAACCTAAGTTGTAAGTATACATATGCATTTTTCCAGCCATCGTAAACATAATATTATTGCATATTTTATTGTTCACGGATATTTTAAAAAGATGTTTTAATCTGCCTGTATAAATTGCATTCACTTTAAAAGCAGCCACACAGACCTATCAACAGAAAACAAACGTAATAGTTTATGGGTAGCTGGTTTGATATGGAGGAAAGAATAATATGTAACAGTTTTCTGAAACTACATACACAATTTCAGTAGAAATAAAACATTAATGTGGTATAATGTGAAGCATAACTATCTTTCAAAGTATAGTTTTTAGACTAAATGAAAGCTGCCAAATCAGCATATTGAACACATCGCTGCATTCACAGTTGAGTGTCCATATTCCAGTGGTGGAAATTAAGTAAATCTGCAGGTTGTGATTTGAATATTTAAATATGCTAGAGTATTCCAAAGTGGCTTACGATGAAGATGAATGACACCTACAACCTTCTTATACTTAGCCAGGTGTAAAGAAGGAAAACATTATACCCAAAAATCTGTCAGTACCAAAAAATATTTGCTAGAGTTTATTGACATTTTTCACAGCAAAGGCCCAACTTTTGCCAGCATGCAGTTTTCACTATTACCAAATCTAAAAGTGCCAGACAACAAGTTTTAATGGTCAGAGGTTACAAAATTAAGGATTCAAACTCACATTACTTCAGTGGAAGCAGGCTGAGGCTAACTCTTTCAAAATGAGACATTTCCCCCTCAACTTTCTGTGTAATGGCCAGTTATCTACCAATTGATCCCAAGGGTATAAGCTGTGCTTTTTAATAGTAACACAATGTTGTAACAAGACTTCTGGTGTTCTCTTTGTTCCTTCTCTCCCTCCATCAGAGTCTTCACATGTTTTTCCCACTTCAAAATGTGTCAGAATACTACCTAAGAATACTCAAATGATTTTCCATGGTAAGTAATGATAGCTGGGTCTCTGTTCAAGAAAAACCCAGACACTTTAAAAACTTGATCTGTGCCCAGCTCGGCAGGATTTAAAGATTCCTTTTTTCTTATGTGGACTCACGAAGCACAGGCATGGTCGAACTCCAGTATAACCATCACATATTATCGAAAGAAACTATGGGTTTTACTCATCGTGTCGGTCAAACCTTTAAAAGATTATTTGGGTATAAAAGGTTGAGCTGTTCACTGCCTCAGGCTCCATCTATACTAGGGACAATTTCTGTTTCTCATTGTTGCTTGTTCAGCAGAGAAAGAAACCCAACAGTAGACAGGCTGCTGGAGGCGTTTTTAATACTGTCATGTAGCAGATCTAATCAACAGAGTATTAAAAATGCTGGCAACATCCACCCAGCACCTATATTACAGCTTCCAACATCACTAACCTCAGTGGAACTCAACTGGTGTTAGTAGCCAAGGGGAATTTTACATCTGAGCTGAGTCTCCTCAGAGGAATGTGAGGCAAAAATAGGCACGTTGTCCACAAAGCACGCTGTGACCAGTAAACCCACACACAGGACAGATTCATGGGGCCCAACCCTTACATAGGCGCTGTGCAGTGGACTCTGGTGTTCACCCCCAATATACAGCAGTTGGCAAGGGTGGGTCAGGTATGCAGGGAATGTAGCCCATGATAATATGGCTTCTGAGCCCCATTGTGTTTTTGGCATATTTTTGTCTCTAAGGAAAGCACTTTTATTTGGGTTTGCTCATTTTTACAGGCTTATGCCTACAAGAAAAAAACATAGGCATTGAGCGCTCTGTTGATAAGGCTTAGTGAAAGATCTGCCTATTTGGGTCACTTCATCTTTGGCCATTTATGCCTACCTGTTTTACCAGTCCTTTCACTGAAGGCTCTTCCCCCGCCCCCCTTCTTCTTGGCAGAGTAGCTGCTTTAAACTGGGCCATTATTACATTATTTGGGTGTTTAATTTGTTGTTCAGCAGACAGCTTTATGCCAGCAGTCACTATACAAATAGAAAAGATAAATTAAATCATTTATATATCCCCCCTTTGACATATTCAAAGGGAAAATATCCTCTGCCCTCAAACAGCAACCTTTATTCATGGGAGTAATCATTCCTCCAGCAAGTAGTCTCATTCACGCCAAGCAGGTGAAAGTCACTTTAGGGCACAGGGTCCTCAATACATATAAGTGTGGGTCCTAATATTACAGGAGGACCTGGTAGTAACTCATATTCAAAAAGAGACTGAACACTTATGTGGACAGCCATAATATGAAGAACTATAATAGTTACTGCTAACAAAAATTGTGGAAAGGATATTAAAAAACTCATGCTTCAGGGCATAAGCCAATCTTCAATTGTTAGGATGAGACCTTATGTGCAGGGCAGATTATCCGACATCTGCCTACTGCAGGAACCTTGTATCTGCCTCTAAAGCATCTGGGGATGGCCGCTGTTGAAGAGATACTGGATTAGATGGACTTTCGGTCTGATACAATGTAATCGTTCCTATGGTTCTTATTTAGGGTGCCTAACCACTTTCCATTATTAAAAATACATGCATCCTTTTTTTCAGGAAGCTCTAACACCTTCATGGTTTGCAGCAGGCCTTTTAAATCTGGGAGGGAGAAAGACCTCAGATTAGAGAAGTTCCATTCAGGTTTAGCTAAGATAAACCATTAAAAATTGCCATTTCCCTTCTCTTGCTTGCATTGCTCAGAAAAAAAAAAAAGGGCAGCATGCCAAAACAGAACTGAACACAAACATTCAAAAATTGCTGGGACCAGACTGCCACCAAAGCAAGAACAGGATGCCAACCCTGCACTGGGAATGCCCAGGAGAGCCATACCTGGCACATGGCCACAGCATCTCATGATCTTTTTGGAGCACCACATATGGCAGGCATCCCCTCCACACCTCATACCAGTTCTTAATAGATCTCTCTTTATATAAAGAGGGTTGATTTGCTACTGTCTGAATATTTTTTTTAAAAGTGCA
Organism: Chelonia mydas; assembly: GCF_015237465.2. Classification (NCBI taxonomy): domain Eukaryota; kingdom Metazoa; phylum Chordata; order Testudines; family Cheloniidae; genus Chelonia; species Chelonia mydas. The sequence goes on along the minus strand of NC_057853.1, from coordinate 16,394,547 downwards.
GTGGGGCCAATTAAAAACTCATCACGGAATGTTACACAAAGTTGTGCTAACAACCGTGTCTTCTGTACTTGGAAGAAGAGATGTGGGGTCATTAAAATGAAGTGCTACATTATGAGTTGTAGTGGCAAACAGTGTGTGTGTGTGTGTTTGTGTGTGTGTGTGTGCGCGATTTGCCTTTGCAATTCTTTGATTAATAGGATCTCTCTAAACATAGTATTTAAGTTTTTCTAACCCTATTAGAAATGGTCTGGCAAAACTGCAATAAATACGTCACCCAAATATATCAAACATTTGGGGCTAAAGCTCTGTGTATTCAAGGACAATATCTGAATGCCTTCACATCACTGAAGCATTAGTCTGGGATATTTGAGTTTGTCTGTGTGTCACAAAATCCATCATAAATCATTTGCAGCACTCTACTAAAAGTCATCCCATGCTACAGTAATGACAGTACTGCATTGGGGAAAAAAATCTATTAAACCATAACCAAATATAACATAAATGCATTTTACAGTAAACAAATGAGATGTAAACTATAACTATGAATAATTTTGAATTATGAACTGTATACAAGGATGCATAGGATATTAACATAATATAACTCATGCTGAAAACAGAGAAGACACCTCAAGAAATACAAGAAAAGCTAATTTAAAAAAAAATTAGATTAGATTACAAACTAAGGTACCCATTTCCGCATGTGCCAACTTTTGAATGAGAGAATAGTTCCTGGGACTATTCACATGTTTAAAATTAAACACATGCATACTTATTTGCAGGATTGGGACTTCTGTGATTAAATTTAGTTAAACAATGGTCTTCATCCTGCCATCAATTACACATATGAGTAGTCCATACTCTGGGTGAAATTCAAACTAGAGTAACCTAGAGTAAAGTGAGCCATGGAAGGCCTATACACAACTTAAGTCCCATTTCTAATCTCAATGCAATACTTAAGTGGTGTTTAAATGATGCATATGGCCTTGTGTATGGACTCAGCTCTGCAATGAATTTCACTCAATGGTAAGAAAGTGGAGTTATTCCTGATTTTCATTGGTGTACATGAGAAAAGAGTCAGGTACATAGTATATAGCTCATGGCTTTATAAAATGATTTGCGGTGTCAAAGGTACCATCTGCTGGTTTATTTTATTTCAATTTTAATTATTTTACATTAGTGCTGAATGAATTTGATGCTCAGAGAAGTGAGGGGCTGATAGAATTAGCAAGAATCAGGGATTTAGCCTCACCTTGAAAAGCACAGTTAACTCCCATTAATGCTAATGAGAGAAATGGATCAACAGTGACGGAAGAACAGACTGGAGTGGAGTATAATCTTCACTCACCTGAATGTTGGGTTTCAATACAAAATGTGGAACCTGACCCACATCCATCAAAAGACTCATGTTCTCATACGTTGTTCCAAGTAACACAGGGTGGATTTTGCATTTGCATAAAAATCATAAGGATGTGTGGTTTTTCCACACTTTTGAAGTGAAACCAGATGAAACTTGCTGGTTTCAAATAAGTTTGACTTTGTAATGTTGGGTTTCTTTCAAATGAAATACTCAAAACAGAATTTCACAGGTGGGGCCAGAGGGAAAACCCGTGAAGACTGCAATAAGGGGGGGGGGAAAGGTTTTTTGGAACCCCTATGAAATGAACATGCCACATTTGGCACAGCTCCACAATAGATCCCAGGGTGCAGGTATGAACTCTACCATCTCTAGCACACAGCATTGGTTAAAACATTACAAAACTGGGGAGCTTAATCCTTGCCTCTGCAGAAGACCCTGACTTCAGTAGAGTAGGTACAGCTAGTTCTGTTGGTTGCATGACTGGGACAGGATGCTGTGATGCTGCACGGAATCACAGAAATATAGGACTGGAAGGGATCTCAAGAGGTCTTCTAGTCTAGTCCTCTGCACTCAAGGCAGGACTAAGTATTATCTGGACCATCCCTGACAGGTGTTTGTCTAACCTGCTCTTAAAAATCCCCAATGATGGAGATTCCACAACATCCCTAGGCAATTTATTCTAGTGCCTAACTACCCTGACAGTTAGGAAGTTTTTCTTACTGTCCAACCTAAACCGCCCTTGCTTCAATTTAAGCCCATCGCTTCTTGTCCTAGCCTGAGAGAACAATGTTAAAAGAACAATTTTTCTCCCTCCGTCCTTGCAACAACCTTTTATGTACTTGAAAACTCTCCCCTCTCAGTCTTCTCTTCTCCATACTAAACAAACCCAATTTTTTCAATCTTTCCTCGTAGGTCATGTTTTCTAGACCTTTAATCATTTTTGTTGCTCTTCTCTGGACTTACTCCAGTTTGTCCATATCTTTCCTGAAATAGAACGCTCAGATCTGAACATAATAATCCAATGGAGACCTAATGAGCATAGAGTAGAGCAGAAGAATTACTTCTTGTGTCTCGCATACACCACCATTGGTGCTGGAACTAGTGGTGCTGCCACACCCCCGGCTTGAAGTAGTTTCCATTATATACAGGGTTTACAGTTTGGTTCAATGGCTTTCAACACACGCACTATAAAAATTGTTCCTGCACCCCTGTACAACACTCCTGCTAACACATCCCAGAATGATGTTTTCTTTCTTTACAACAGTGTTACACTGTTGACTCATGTTGCCCTTCTTTGCCCCTTTTCCTATTCTGATATGTCTTTTCTGAGCTGAGGTGATCAGAACTGCACACAGTATTCAATGTGTGGGACTTATATAGTGGCATTATGATATTTTCTGTTTTATTATCTGTCCCTTTCCTAATGGTTCTTAACACTCCATTAGCTTTTTTGACTGCTACTGCACATTGAGCGGATGTTTTCAGGGAACAATCCACATTCCCTTAGCATTAAGTTTGCCAGCTAAATACTTGCCTTTACTTTTACCTAACTTATGGGAAAACAAAATTCAATAATAGAAATACAGCTAGAAAGACAAATACTTAGGAGAGAATAATTTTCAGACTTAACTTCGCCGGCTACATAGATATTCCAGACACTGCATAATTACTAGCCATTTCTTTATCGCAAAAGTGCCCAAACATTCTAATTAATTTAAATTGCTTTCTAAGAGCCATGCTATTAGAAATATGCAGAAGCAACTTGCTACAGAATAACAGCTGTGCCCTGTCTTATAATTTAAAAAAAATATCACTCACAGATTCCGTCATTCTATATCCTAACAAAATCCAAACCGCCAAACACAATCAGCAACGCTGCTCTCATTACACAGTTATGAAGTCTGATGTAATAGAAAGAAAGGGGTAAAATACCAGATTAGAAAAATTAGAAACAAAGCCTATTAGGCCATGATGAAATTCATGTTGCAAGAAACAGGCATAACAAGTCACATTTTCTTTTTATGTTGGGATTTCAAAATTGGCATATCAGGGCCAAAATGTACAGTCCTTACTGAGGACAAAATTATGTCCTCCAACAAAAGTTATTGTGCATGGAGACCTGAAAAGATATAAAGTAAGGAATCTTCTTTACTTCACTGGCCCCAGATATATGATTTGGTGTAGATGATGCAAGCTGGCGTGCTGCTACTGCAACTGGATTGTACGAGTCACAGGCCCCACACATCTTCAACACACATAAGAGTGGGGTGGATGAAGGTGTGGGAAACCATGCACTGTTCTGCAGCCTGAAATTACATCCATCCTCTTATGTGAATCCCAGTTAATTAGTACTGTGTTCCTGCAAGTCAGGGGGAATTTTAATGGCAACTCCAGTGGCAGACCTGTGATCCTTTCCGTTTTATAGCATTCATGCCATGTCCTCAGTAATGACTTGTATCATATTATAAACATAAACAAACTAGGGTAATACAACCTAGATGGAGCTACGATAAGGTGGGTACATAACTGGATGGAAAATTATTCCCAGAGAGTAATTATCAGTGGTTCACAGTCAACCTGGAAGGACATAAGTGGGGTCCCACAGCGATCGGTTCTGGGTCCAGTTCTGTTCAGTATCTTCATCAATGATTTAGATAATGGTAGACAGAGTACACTTAAAGTTTGCAGACGATACCAAGCTGGGAGGGGTTGCAAGTGCTTTGGAGGATAGGATTAAAATTCAAAATGATCTGGACAAACTGGAGAAACTGTCTGACATAAATAGGATGAAATTTAATAAGGACAAATGTGAAGTACTCCACTTAGGAAGTAACAATCAGTTGCACACATACAAAATGGGAAATGACTGCTTAGGAAGGAGCACTGTGGAAAGGGATCTGGGGATCATAGTAGATCACAAGCTAAATATGAGTCAACAGTGTAACGCTGTTGCAAAAAAAAAACAAAAAAACCCCAAAACAAACATCTTTCTGGGATGTATTAGCAGGAGTACTGTAAGCAAGACACAAGAAGTAATTCTTCCGCTCTACTCTGCACTGATTAGGCCTCAGCTGGAGTATTGTGTCCAGCTCTGGGTGCCACATTTCAGGAAAGATGTGGACAAATTGGAGAAAGTCCAGAGAAGAGCAACAAAAATGATTAAACATGTAGAAAACATGACCTATGAGGGAAGATTGAAAAAATTGGGTTTGTTTAGTCTGGAGAAGAGAAGACTGAGATGGCACATAACAGTTTTCAAGTACTTAAAACGTTGTTACAAGGAGGAGGGAGAAAAATTGTTCTTAACCTCTGAGGATAGGGCAAGAAGCAATGGGCTTAAATTGAAGCGAGGGCGGTTTAGGGTGGACGTTAGGAAAAACTTCCTAACTGTCAGAGTGGTTAAGCACTGGAATAAATTGCCTAGGGAGGTTGTGGAATCTCCATCATTGGGGATTTTAAAGAGCAGGTTGGACAAACACCTGTCAAGGATGGTCAAGATAATGCTTAGTCCTGCCTTGAGTGCAGGGGACTGGACGATGACCTCTTGAGGTCCCTTCCAATTCCATGATTAGCTCGATTTGGCGCTAGAGGTACTGAGATCTTTGGAGAGAGGGAAGAATTTATTTTAGCTTGAGTAATATTTGCCAATTGCTATTGGTCCTAGGTGACAGTGTGTGCTATACCTTGTATCATCTGCAGTCCCATGAGTGTACCCTTTCTAATGACAGGCCCTCGGCAAATCAAGGGGTGTCCCAGAACTCTGCCACCTCTCAGACTGTGTCTCTCGACTTCAGAACCCTATTTCACACTATGGCCCCTTTAGCAGGGCCAATTTGGCTTAGCTCCCTGCAGGAGTCTTCCCTCTTAGGAGCTTTGTAACCAGTTCAGTCTTTTCAAACCAGGCATAATTTCATTGTCAACAGGAGCAGAGTAGTCATAAATATGGATTAAAATAAAAAAAGAAGCCATGACACAGGATTTATACCTAATCTTTTAGTTTCTCCTTGATTAGTTAAGTAGGCCCTGCTTAGTCCAGGCAGTCTTCAGTCTAGGGTTGCAGGAAAGGCTGCAGCTGCTACCTCCAACTGCCTGCAAGCGTATCTCCAAGTCTCTCCCCTTTTTCAGCTTGTCAGGGCTGGGTTTTTTGTTTGTTTTTTTGTTTGTTTGTTTTTAACAGAACCAAATCTTTTTTTTTTTTAAACTTTCCCACCTCAGCGATTGACCCTTCCTTACCCCAAGCTAAAGGAGCCTGCCCAGCTGGGCCAGAGACATTACTTTACAGTCCTTATAACCTGTGTGGTTGGTGAAGTATTAGGTGATTGGGTTAATTCAGATAATTGTCTCTCTTCCTGGTCTCCTATGTGGAGAGCTTCTGGCAGGAGTTAACCCTTTGACTCCATGTAGACTTCAAAACAAATATAAGTAGGGAAACTGAGTCATACATTCATAAAAGTAATGCAGAAGTTTCCCATGTTCTTCATTGTATTATTTTGTTACCCTTCCCCCACCTGTATTAAATGTGTTTAATTCATATATATATATATATATATATATATTGACCAAATATTGGCTTTATTTTCAATGCTGCAAATACTGTCCCTTTCAGAGCAGGTAATATATGCAATTCAGTACAGTTACATGTTCAAAGAGAGCAATAAATTTCTGTCCCACAACTTTTTGAGTTGATACACAATGATACAGATGACAAATGTCTGCATTATGTAATCTTTGCCACGAACACAAATTCATAATACCTACATAATTATACTGTATATAAGAGTCTATCTTACACTAAACCTGCTTTTTCAGTTTCCAAAAGCAACGTTACTGTGGAATGGCTTCTATTAATAAATTCATGGTGGCTAATAGGTATCATTAAAAAAATCATCCAAAAATGAAACTTTTGCTCTCCCTCTGCACACAATGAGTTGGATACACAAAGTAAGGGATCCAGTACTGATGGGGAAGAAACCCTCACTTTATGTGGCAGAAATAAAAAGTACAAAACATATTGTAGCCACTTGATGCTGTATAGACCTACTAACAGTGTTGGCTAAAATCAATAATTTTCAAGTGTTCAGGTTGCCTAATCAAACATATAACTCTTCCTCCTCTTCCCCTTTTTCCACTGCTTTGCCTGAATGTGACAAAATACACTGTCTGTGCCCAGTGTTAGTCTTGTCTCCATATCATTTGCTATCCTTCCAAATGTATTCAGCCTGATTTGCCAATGTCTTGCCCTCTGTCTCATCATGTACAACAATGCAAAGTAGGTTTGAAATGCTACTAAAAATGAGAATTACCCCAACTTTGTACTGCTGTAAATGTCTACACAAAAGTATACACCAGCAGAAAATGGGGGCCATTGTATTTTCCCTTTCAATACATATAGGGCCAAATCCAAATCTCCTATAGTACTGTTGATTTGAGCAGTGTCATATTAGGGCTAAACATGGCCCATCAACTGCTACTTTTTGCATATTGACACAGTTCTATGTATTTTTTTTTAACTTGAAAACAAAAAGGAAAGTACATTACTTCAGTTATTCAGGTGATTTCAGTGCAGATTTGGTAGCTTTCCCTGCTCCATCCTGCCATCCCTCTCCTTTCGTTTTCTTCCTCTAGCTGTGGCAAAAAAAACCAACACAACAACAGAGGACCGAGGAAAACAGATTAGCCTGGCAATCACAGGACCCAGATGACAAACTCTGAAAATTATTTTTCTTCAGTAGAATGACATGTGGGACTTTTGTTGGCTGTTCACTTGCTTTTGGATTGGCTTTTTGGCTGGCTCACTGCTGTGTCTGCAAGTTGTCTCTAAGCTCTTCAGGGATCAAACTGCTAATGGGCTGACTGGGCTGTCTTGTACTTTTGTAACCTTTTTTCCTGTTTGACTGATCTTCAATTGGGAGGATTTTGCTGTCAGTTACAATCTGAAATTTTTGCATATTATTTTTTCATTGTATCCACATGCAGGGCTCGGAACCTGTGTGAAGATGAAAGAGCTCATTCTGACCCCTAGCAGCACCCACGACAAAAGGTGAAGCAGCTGATTCTGGAAAGTGCTTGACAGTTCAAATTTCTGTTTCAAATAACCTATTTGAGTGTTAGGTAACTTTCAACAAAACATTTTTTGCTCCCAACTTCTCACTAGGCAGTAGTGAAGCAGTCTTTGAACCTCACAAACGGTGTACTTTTAGAACATGCTGGCATTTTCTTGGAGAATGGACTCTTAAACATGAGAATAACTTATTTGAAAGGTCCTCTCCCCCCCCGCCCATAGAGATTTATATTAATGATTGTGAGACTCACGCTTGCTTAACTGACAATTAGTTGAGCCATTGTTATTATTGGGATTTAACGTGGGTGGGGAAAAACTTTCGATAATGGTACAGCTCACTTCTCTTCAAACTACCCTTTGACTGTTTTATAAAGGAATGAAATATTTGGATTCTCTGCTGTTGCATGCATTTACTACTGAAATAAATGAATTCGGCGACTCTTTACATAAAGTCTTATTTTAAAAAATGGAAAGTGTTCTCTTATAGACATGTGCCAATATGTTGTTACACAGCGCACACATGCTCATTCAGAACTTGATCTTGCAAGGTGCTTAGTACCCAGGGCTCTGATCCAGCAGAGCACTTAATGCTTCATTTTAAGCAGCACTGAAGTCAATGGGACTACTACACGGGTACTTAAAGTTAAAGCACATAATTAAGTGCTTTGCTGGATCAGAGGCTGCATATTGGGCCTTACAGGATCAAGCACTTAATGCTGAAGTATATTCAGATAGAAGTGCATCAAGTATATAGTTATAGTCAAACAATAAAAGTCAAAGATCAAAATACAGTCATCCAAAGAAACTAGATGGCATGGAGAATATTTCATAGACAACATTTCCTCATAAGGAATCAGCTGTTTGTAAACCAAAGTGCAATGTCATTTTTCCCACTAATTTTGAGAACATACTTTCATTTAGCAAATTTAGCATTTTTATTTGTTCCTTTTTTAACAAACTGAAATGTTATGCTTAATTATATTCTATCAACCCCCAGGACAGACGATGGTCTAAACTGCAGTATGCAAACAACTTCTGCATGTTAGAAATCTTCATTACGTTTTATTGGGAAAAAAAGATGGCACATATGCAGTAAAGAGACTGGTTTCAGCGTAGCAGCCGTGTTAGTCTGCATTCGCAAAAAGAAAAGGAGGACTTGTGGCACCTTAGAGACTAACCAATTTATTTGAGCATAAGCTTTCGTGAGCTACAGTTCACTTCATCGGATGCATGCAGTGAGCTGTAGCTCACGAAAGCTCATGCTCAAACAAATTGGTTAGTGTCTAAGGTGCCACTAGTACTCCTTTTCTTTTTAGTAAAGAGACTGAAACTGAGTCATTTAAAGGTCTTCCTTCCAAACAGACAGGACAGAGAGCTCAGGAAGTTGGTAACCTTTCACGTCTAGGTCAGTAGTTCTCAAACAATGCCCCAAAGAGTTGATTCGGTCTCAGTGGTGTCATTCTGACCTGTAGCAAGGAACGCTGTCAATTATTAAGCAGCAACACTTCCTGCTAGTTTTAGCCCAGTCCAGTACCCTTCTAACCATGCTGGACTGGGCTAGAACTAGCAGGAAGCGTTACTTCTTGAAGATCCACAGATGCTTCACTGATCAACTTGGTGGATAAAACCCAAACTTGGGGGGGAACAAAAGCAAGAGCTGTCGGAACCAAAAATGAAAAGGGTCCTGGACAGAGATAATCAGTGAAGTCTGCAGGCAGCAAGGAAAGATTTTGGTACTAATAAATGTCAAATTCTACCCCTCAGGGAGAGAATATGACACAGAAACAGGGTCAGATCCTCAACTGGTGTAAATTGTCAGAGACTTTAAGGACAGAAGTGACCACTATGATCATCTAGTCTGATCTCTGGCATACTGCAGGCCATAGAACCTCACCCACTCACTCCTGCAGTAGGGTCAAAACTGCTGGCTGAGATACAAAAGTCCTCAATTTTGATTTAAAGACTTCAAGTTACAGAGAATCCACCATTTACTCTTCTTCAAACCAGCAAGTGACTCATGCCCCACACAACAGAGGAAAGTATATACCACCCGGGTCTCTGCCAATCTGATCTGGGGGGAAATTAGTTCCTTACTCCAACCCTGGCAATCAGTGAGATCTTGAGCATGTGGGTAAGACGCACAAGACACACATCTCGGAATGAATTCTCTGTCGTAACTCAGAGCCCTCCTCCTCTAGTGCCCTATCTCCAGCCACTGGAGATTTTTGATAATAGCAGTCAGAGATGGACCATATGCCATTGTAGGCAATCTTACCGTACCATCCCCTTCAAAAACATATCAAGCTCAGCCTTGAAACCACTTAGGTTTTTTGTCCCCGATGTTCTGTTGGAAGGTTGATCCAGGACTTCACTCCTATGATGGTTAAAAACCTTCATCTAATTTCAAGTGTAAATTTATTGATGGTCCATTTATATCAATTTGTTCTTCTGCCAACATTGGCCCTTAACATCAATAATTCCTCTTCCTCACTGGTATTTATCCTTCTGAGGTATTTATCGAGAACAATCATATCTCCCCTCATCCTTCGTTTTGTTAGGCTAAACAAACCAAGCTCCTTATGTCACCTCTCATAAGGTAGGTTCTCCATTTTTCTGATCATCCTAGTAGCCCTTCTTTGCACCTGTTCCAGTTTGAATTAATCTTTCTTAAACATGGGAGACCAGAACTGCACACAGTATTCCAGGTCCCACCAGTGCCTTGTATAAAAACATTTCCCTACCTCAACTGAAAATACCTCATCTGACGAATCCCAGGAGTGCATTAGCCTTTTGCACATCTCACTAGTGGTTCATAGTCATCATGTGATCAACCAATATGCCCAGATCTTTCTCGGCCTCTGTTGCCTCCAATTGATACAGGCCCAGCTTATAGAAAAATTCTTGTTGTTAGTCCCTAAGTGCATGATGTTGCACTTTGCACTATTAAATTTCATCCAATTTCCATTATTCCAGTTTTCAAGGTCATCCAAATCTTCTTGTATGATATTCTGGTTCACCTGCATTTTGACAATACCTCCCAACTTTGTGACATCCGCAAATTTTATTAGCACACTCCCACATTTTGTGCCAAGTTTATTAATAAAAATGTTAAATAAGATTGGCCCCAAGACTAGTCACTGAGGAACTTCACTAGTAACTTCCCTCAGACTGACATTTTACATTTTGGTATGACCAGTTGTAATCTCCCTTTTAACCAGTTCTGCACTGATTTGTCAATTCTCATATTAATCCGCATCTTCTCCAAATGAACTAATAATTTCCCCTGGGGAACTGTATCAAATGTTTTACTTAAATCTGGATAGATTAGATCTACTACATTTGCTTTGTCAAGAACATTGGTTATCTTCTCAAAAGAAAGAGATCAGACTGGTCTGGCCTGACTTACCATGTTGGATTTTACCCCAATTACTGGTTACCTCTATGTCGTTAACTACTCTCTTTCAAAATTTGTTCTAAGACCTTACATACAATTGAGATCAAACTAACAGGCCTGTAGTTTCTGGACCATTCCCCTCCCCCCTTTCTTAAATATAGACACTATATTTGCAATTCTCTATTCATAGGGTACGACCCCTGAATTTACAGATTCACTAAAAATCCTTTCTAGCAGGCTTGCAATTTTATGGGCTAGTTCCTCTAATATATTAGGATGGAGATTACCTGGGATTCCAGATTTGGTTTTATTAAGATATTTGAGCTTGGTTTTCAACTTGGATGGGGTAATTTCTACTTCCATATCCTTGTTCTCACCCTGCCACTAAGCTCCTCATTACCTTTGTGACACTACATCCCATATTTGACATAGTAATATTATATATAAGATATGATTATGGCATAATTATGATGCATTTTGTACAAGATGGGCCATGTAAGGTATCATTGGAAAAGTTATGATTCGCGGAATATGGTTATCCTATTTGTATGCATGTATCATTTTTGTATCTGGAGTTATAAACATTGACTATATTCAAATGGGCTTACTCTGGAAAACACCCACAGTCAGCCTTTCAGCTACAACAATGAAGAAGCCAGACAGTGCTAATGGCTCCTCAACAAAGACAATGGGCTGCGGAATAGCTTAGTCTTCCTGTTAACATTTCGGCCAGCCTGTAAGTAATGGCGGCTATGACTCTGCAAGGGCATGTGACCACACCACATGATTCTGAACTCCATTTTGGGTACCTGTATTTTTCCACAAACTGGTCTGGGAACCAAGTTTGAAACAAAAGAGTTCCCGCCCTTTGGAAAAGCTAGATAAGGCAGGGAATGACATCATCTGTTGTTCTTCACTCCCTCACAACACAGACGCTCTGAAAGAAAAGGAGTTGGAATGTGGATGGGGAGCTCAAGCTGCAAAGCAAGTGCAGCTTGAGCCTTGAGAATCTGCGAGCCTGCTTGTATCATCAGTCAGGGTAAGAAATTGCGAATTCATATCCCACATTTCTAGTATTTTAGGCTTAGTTTGCGGTTTTGTTTATGTACTAGGTAATCTCCTTTGATCTATTTGTTAGCACTGATAATCACTTAAGATGATATATTTTTGTCGTTAATAAAGTTGTTTTTGCTTTATCTAAACCAGTGTACCTTTGAGTGAAGCGCCTGGGAAAAAATCTCAGTTTGGTTAACGCAAGCGTATCGAGCATATCCTTCCCACATTGAGGGGAGGGCAAACATTATGCACTTACATTGTACAGATCCCTGTGCAGTGCAAGACCATACAATTTGGGGTTTATACAGCAGCAAGGGTGCAGGGTGGAGGAGCTAGGAAATTGGCTGTTGTCTCCTGCCTGTTTTTGAGTAAGGCACTCACGTAGCTCCGTTTGGGTGTGTGGTGCCACCTGCTGTCGTGTTGGGTGATAACAGGGCCTGAAGAGTCTGTGAGTCACCAACAAAGCAGCGCAGGAGAGGCCAGCCCAGCTGGGAGGTTAAAGTGGTGCAGCAATACCCATAGCTCCCAGACTGCACCCTAGGATGACAACCCATCACAACCGTATTAAAAATGGAGGCAAAGTATTCGTTGAGGTGTTGGGCCATAGACAGATTATCTTTAATCTCCACCCCATAGCTCTATTGACAGTCAGGAGCTATGACAGTCAACAATTTGAGGATTCAGCCCATACACTTGATTGGTGCTCTACAGATCGATAGAGAGATTATCAACCAGTTATACCCATCGTATTCAAGTGAGCTTTTCATGTTTTTAAGTCATCCATATGTATATACAGACACTCTAAACATTTTCCATTTCTCATTGAACCTGTTTTTCAGCCATACAGATCCTCAAAATGTTTGGTGCCAAGTTTGTTTGATATGCAGTTGAACATACACGTCTTCATCAGTTACAACTTGAAGACAGAGAAACTGCTAGAATTCTATTGATCAGGGTTTTTAAAATATATTGTTTGACAGATCTTAAAAAATTGATCATTAAATAGGACACGTTATTTAGACTGAATTCAATGCTTTGCATAATTATTAGAAACTTCAGAATAAAATGGAGCCAGAGAATTTGATGATTAAATGATCACTCCAAATTACAACTGTTAAAATAAATGCAAGGTTAGTTATGTGTAAGGTATCATTATTTGACAGGACAATTGATCCACTTACTTTCTCTAAATTCAATGTCTTATTAAGGTGTGTTGGGGCCACTGAGTGCAGAAGGGTGGGTGTTTCCATAGGGGAGCTGGAACGTGCTGCACTCTACCAAGCCCTGGCTAGCAAACCAGCCGTTAGTCAATTGTTGTCACTGTCCTAAGTTAGGGCAGTCACAGGTTCCTGGGAGATGTAAAAAGGTTTAGAGACTTGATGAGCTCCATTCTTAGTAGCTAAGGATTGGGCTGCACTCCCCTTTTGGCCTATGGGGAGAATTAGCCTTACCCTCCTATGTGAAGTTCTTAGAGCTTGATGGATGAAAAAGTGATGCGAGTGCTAAGAGCAAGGGCTGACAAACTTGCCTACAGTGGAAGCTCACTGGAGCTGGGACTCTATTTTTGTGTCCTGTATAGTAACAAAATGTTGGTGATCCTTAATAATACTGAAGATATTTTTATTAAACATACAACATGGGATTTTTGCTCCTCTTAGTGCAATTGTTGCTACGATTCAGCTGCATCTTTACCTACCTACTAGTAGCATTTCTAATGCAAGCCCTTTTACAGTTTAATCTTGCAAATGCCAGTCAGATTCCCAAGCACCAAGCTGCCTAAATAAAACACGGGCTTTTTTCAGTTCCCTACCCTCCAGTTATTTATTCCTCCAGAGGGTAAAGGAACAGGTCCCTTGTGCATACTTCATCAAGATCTGTCAACTTGCTACTAATTACCGCAGTCACAGTTATCAACCTTACAAGCAGTTCAAAAGGATCAGACTGGAGTTCCTTCACTGAAGCTCAGTGGGTATGCTCACCCTGCAGTTTACTGAGGCACTGCATCAAGCCACATTTTCAAAAGTTGTGAAAAACAGGAATTTCTGAAATGCGGTGTTCTCAGATCACAAGCAAGCCACAGGAAAATTAGCATTGTAAAATGGCAACCTAATTTAGATAAGCATTATGTAAATCTGTCTAATTTGTATACAGAGTCATTATATGGTCACAACTGGGTGACTCAAGTCAACTCTCTCTTCCGCCCCCTCCCCCACGCACACACATTAACACTGCTCTGCGAGTAGCGTTAGATGGATATGTATTACTTTTAGCGACAGAACACTGACTGTTCAATACCAAGAGCAAGTGACAGACATCATTATGAATAACTCAAGACAACTGTCAGTCTGGGGTGAGGCAGGTATGTAGCAGATCTTATCAATTTCTCTATAGCCATTCAGCAGCAGATAAGGATTCCCAGCAAGTGTTCAGTTGTTTCGAATTTTTAAAGCAGGTGTCAGTTTGAAAGCACTGGTGAAGAATGCCAGTCATTGCAATTTAGGGTGCACCGCCAACCTTTAGTTATTTTACATTTCCCAATAAACTACTCAGCAAATGGCTTGCAAAGGGTGTCTGCTTTAATCATTAGCTATGCATTTCCACCAGCTACTTAAAATGGCAATCAGCTACTCACCACTATATTTACTATTAAAATCTCACTGCCATGTATTTGGCCATCAGGCAGGATGAGGCAGTAACTGGCACAGAAGACATACAAAGTCCTCAGTCATTTAACACTATCTGCATCCACTTGGAACCTTGGTTGTTCATGGTGCCTTACTGCCTTGTCTGTAGTTCATTCCAGCAATGCTTCCAGGCAGCCAGTACTGTTATGCAGTTGTCGATTGCCAACTGAACTTGGAACTAAGTATGGAACTTGTTTATTTGGGGCTTTGCTTTCTTAACAACTATTTTATAGCCATACACAACAGAAATGCCAGGAAATTTTAACAGCCATGATGAGAGATTGGAAATCAGAGAGTTTAATATCACAAAGCTGAGTTGAAACTAGGTATACAGACTACTGCATGATTTTAGAGGAGGTATTTGATTCCCTTAGACAATGGAAGTGGAGGTATTAGGTATTCTCTACTCTCTTTTACTATCCAGGAACAACAGTGTTCACAGTAATATCTTGTGGCTTTGATTGCTGCCAGTGTTTCCATGGACTACTACTCGAATGGCCTACATTCTTGGAAAGACGGTGCTACTTGTGTTTCTGCTTTCTTGCTGTTCTTGGTGGCCTATGAAGCCACTTAGATGGGCGTGATCTTCTCCATGAAATTAAATAATTTCTGAGTTCAAGAGGTGTTGGGTTCTGGTATGAGTGGAGGCAACAGATGAAGATCACTCCTTGCTCATCTAAATGTCAAAATATGATTAGATACCCCATTAACAAACAGGAACAGCTAATATTATATACTGCAAAATACAGAATATATCAGATCCAAAAAAATAGAACTACTGGGCCCAGGTTTCAAATTTGGACATTCTGCCTTTATGTTCCCAAAACTGGCAATTAGGTGTCCAAATATCTACTTAGGCACGTGTGTGTCAGTTTGAGCACCCAAAGGTGGAAATCAGGTTCCCTAAATTAGGTGCCCACATTTGAACATTGAAGAAAAAACTATGTTTAGTTTCAAGTTATTTTGAATTTGCAAATCATCAAAGTGCAGAGTCATCCCACAAATCTGTTCACTTTCTTATTGGTAAGTCTGCATTTTTTAGCCCAAATACAAGATACTTAATCAAAACTCACTCTGAAATCCATGAAAATTTCTCCTGAGTAAGCACTGAGTAAAAACTTCAAGGTATCATCCACTAAAAATTAAATAGTATAGGAGATAAGAGAATCTCTTAGTTTTTCCTCCTGCATTTGAAAAAGTTACAAATCCTATCTATCGTTTACTGTGGTAAAACAAGAGATTTTAAAAGGTACCAGTTTATATAAATGCTGAACGCTGACGATAGAGCATTTCAAGTTTCAGTGCTTTTTTGCTGTCAAACCAAGTCTTCAGACTGTGGCACATTAGAACATGATGCAAGTTAGTAGATGTCATCTCAATAAGCCTGACTCTGTGTGAACAAATGTGGCACTGATGCACTGAAATCAGATCCTAGGTGTGCAGGCAGCATTTTAATTGAAGCTATAATGAAAGTGAAGGTGAAGCTAGATAAACAGACCACTGCATGACTTTAGACCAGTTGTTATTTGATTCCCCGAGCTCAGTAGTTCTCAACCTGCAGCCTACAGGCTGCTTGCAGCCCAATCAGTACAGAACTGTAGCCCATGTCATATCCTCGGGGCCATACAGGTAGTATTGGACGCAGCCCACGACGGTAAATATGTTGAGAACCACTGCCCTAGACAATGGAAGTGGAGGTCTCAGGTATTCTCTCCTCTCTTTTATTATCTAGAAAGAAGTAGGAAAAAGTGAGGTGTTTTGCCTCAGGATCCTATGAATCCCAGTGGCTCATGTGTCAGGCATGAACACCTGACTTCAGACTGGGATTCCACTCCTGTTTCCGGGCATAGTGCAGATCTCGTGACCTATAGAGACACATCCAGGGAAAAAAAATGTACTAATGCAATCAAAGTGATAGCTGACCCCACATCTGCTCTTCCATATGGGAAGAAGTGATATGGCTATGATCACTTACAGCTCACAACCTTGGTGAACAAAGCACGTCATTTCCAACATGAGAAGTATCACTCATGTTTAGATATGTTTGGTTCCATTTAATAAAAAGCAATGCTTTAAAATGAATTGTGTAAAGGGGAAGAATTTCGAGCTATTTACCTATGCAATATTAGTGGAACTTTTCTTTTAAATGATGTTGCTTGAAGAACAAAATCTTTCTGACCACCTTTTTGGGATTTTGTAGAAATATAGAAACTACGGGTAAAAGATATCTTTCAGACCATCTGTTCTATCTCCATGCAAAAGCAGAGAAGTATTCCCTGAATTAAATTTACAAGAGCTTTACCAAACCTACTGCTAAATAACATGACTTCTGTCCTCTCTCAGGAACAAGCTTCCATTGCTCCTTGATATCTAGGAATTCGTATGGTTCCCTTTGCCTTGTTCCCTGAATGTCTCTATAATATGATATTTCAACACGGATAGAGCTTAAATGGGCACCAGTGAGCTCAAGTGGTATATCTCAAACTTGTGACCAGAGTCATTGTAGACTCTTATCCTCTGACTTGCAATATTTCCTATTTCCACCATAAAAAGGGGAAAAATTACTAGTTAGCATGATGGTATTGCAGGAATGCATAGATATTCATGTAACCATCCCAACTCATTTCACCAATTACTCCTGTTACTTTAGCTCGATTACAAACTGAAAACTCATCATTGGTAGGAAGCTAATTTTTTATGAAAAGAGTGAAAGCTACTGGTATGGCATTCTACTAAAGCTCCAATCGCAGTAAGAAGCATTTTTAAAAACATATATTAATAAGAATACCTGAAAGTGCTTGTTTGAACAATGTAATATTTATCACATACACTGAGTAGAGACCTCAAAACCTAGCATCTAAAAGGAACCTTAGGATCCTTTGACCAATGGTGAGATCTATTGTACATGTCCTGCAATTTATACCAGCTTTGGTAGCAAGTGTCTGAGCAACACAGGTCCATGTTTGGCTTTATCAGCTAAGCCTACAGAAACAGTGTTTTTTGACTAAAAACATTATTTAGGAAGGATATTTTTTCTGTGAACAAGTACGTACAGAGCTTCTGTTACTGCAAAGTGAATGGAGATAAATTTGTCATCTCTGCTTGCCAAATTCTAGTGCTGTGACTGCTTCAGACTGGCCCATAATGAATAAGTCTTCATTTCACTGGTTTAATGGGACTTTATAATTTGACACCTTTGTTCTCTTTCTAGATTTCACATTGGTACTTCCCTTTTAAAGTATCTGATCTCAAACAGGTTTCAGCATATGAAATGGCTGATTGTACGACATGTTAAAGCTTAAGTGCTCTTTTTTTGTAGGTATAGAAATATGCTTATACATTTATTTCCTTTCGTAACATTTTCTCACCCACCTCCCACCCCCAAACAGTGCCAACAAATGGAAGTTACAAGCCTGGAATCTACTGAAAATAGAGGAAAATTAAACCATTTCATGGGGAAAAAATATGATTATATATACTTAGCCAGTATTAACAAATTACACTGACTCACAGCAGACTGAGAATTTTCCCTTCTATTCACAAACTGAGGATGACCATTGTTTTGCAACTGCCCACACTGCATTAAATAATGAACACTGATGTATATTCATTATGTACTGGGAATCACAAGCCATCACCAAATGGCTGAGATATAAAGCAGATATCTAAAAGAGTTTAGCTTAGCATGAAGAAAGCAAACACTAACCGCTAACTCATCAGGTAAACATATACCGTAAATCCAGTGTTTCTAACTCACCACACATTAATCATGATTAAAAAGTCAAAAATTGCCACCAGTTACCACACTGCAGCATGTAAAATATGGAGTATTTGATGGTGTTTCCCTCTGCTTTTCTGGTGACACGCAGCACTGCTATACCAGACAGTAATTATTTATAGTATAGTGGTCCCTACAGGTCCAACTAAGAATGAATGGGGCTCGATTGTGCTAGGTGCTGTACATGCACCTGGTGAAACTCAGTCCCTGCCCCGAAGAGCTCACCATTTAAATGGACAAGACAGACAAAGGGTAGGTGTGGAATAATAAAAAGATGAAGTTCCTTGATAACCACCCAGCAGTTTTCCCCCTCCCTATGGTCTGTTAAAGCTACAAATGAGGATTACTACTGTCTTGAACGTCTATAACTTAAGATGCATTTGCCATGGCAAGTGGTACTGAATTTAAAAGGAATTTAGAAGGGACCACACCTAGCTGAGCAGCTCTTCCCCTGATTCCATCCCTTTGCTCTCCACTTCATCATGCCTTCAATCACTGAGCACTTGTGTTGCAGCCACAGTGAGGATGGAGCTAGTTATCAGTTAGGCTTGACAGCTTACACATTTCATCTGTGTGAAGCAACACTCCACCTCACAGGACCAACAATGCATATGGGCCTAAATTAATACAAAATTTGATTACCTACACCGCTTTCATTTTTTTCTGGAGCCTGTGGAAAGACAGATAGTTACAGTGATAACACACAGGCAAATATCTACATAGTAAAATTATTCTTTACAATAATGGGGTGGGTGGGAGTTAAGCAAAGAGTCTGGATTCAATGCTCATATGTTCTTTCCAGAAGAGGGGAATGGAATAATAATAGAATCTCTGTGTAGCCAAGATTGTGGTAGATGAGTCACTGTGATGTATTATGGTTCTGCAGGGCAGCAGCTTCATTTAATAAACAATAAACAAACCACAGAATTTGACTGCAAACTTGCTTTTTCATTGTTTATGGTGCATAAAAAGTGAAAAAGAACAGTCAGCTGTTAAAAAACACATTGGGCTGTTAGAGGATGGTAAGGAAATTCACAAAAGTTATACAATGTATCATCATGCAGCTATTCAAAATTTTAGATGAAAAACAGTTGTTGTTTTTATAAACACCGTTGATACATACTTGAATGTAATTTTTTTTCTGCTTCCACCTGCTGGTCAGATAGTTACACTGATCAGATTGGGATGGGGGACTTCAGATGCAGTTCAAATCAGATGTGTTCTGATTACACATGGGCCATGGTTGTGGCAAAAACACAATCAATGCACTGAACTTTGTTGAAATTCACAAACCAAAATATCAGTACTTTATGTGGCTTTTTTTCCCCTTTTCAAATTTTTGTGAATTCGTCCATAGGGTAAAGTTTTACCATTATATTATGAAAAGCAATGCAACTGTTCACATTTTATCTTCGTTTTAGTAATACCTCATGGAAGAAACACCACAAACAACAAGTATGTGCACACTATTAGATATATAATAAGTCAAAATGAAAACAAATCAATTATCAAAGTAAGTCCATGAATTCAGTGGAGTCACAAAAGAAAGGAATTTAGCTATTCTTTCAGATCATGACCATTTGCTTTCAGATATATTTCAAGAGGAGCTTCTCTAAGGCATTAGTCTGATGAAGATTGTATTTATGACTTTATTACAAGGGAGAATTTAGCCCTTATATATGTATAGCCCTTTATGTATCCCTGAGTAGCCACTAAAAATCAAAAAGAAAAGGAGTGCTTGTGGCACCTTAGAGACTAACCAATTTATTTGAGCATAAGCTTTCGATGAAGTGAGCTGTAGCTCACGAAAGCTTATGCTCAAATAAATTGGTTAGTCTCTAAGGTGCCACAAGTACTCCTTTTCTTTTTGCGAATACAGACTAACACGGCTGCTACTCTGAAAACTAAAAATCAAGTTTCATCTGCCACTAATTGGATCTATGGCTGTCGCCATCCTTAACACTTCTCTGCCGTTCTCTTCTACCCTTAAACTATGATATGTCAAAAGAGAACTAATTTGATAATTTAATATGATTAAGTCTCCAAAAGACTGCCACACAATGAATGTGGAAGAAAAATACTAATAACGAAATGAAACAACTCATTTTTTCCTCAGAAAACCTCATTTTTAGAGTGCATATAATTGGAAGTGGTCTTGCTGTATTACACTAAACCTGGGATAAAAACACAGTACATGTGAACATACATAAATCTGAAATGCAGTACTCTGAAGCTATAGAGTAGAAGGCCCATATAAAATGTGTTATAAGATAGTGGTGATAGACCAAGAAACATGCATGTGTAGGTAATATTAGGACATAAAGTCTGTGTTGGCTGCATTTACTGGATGGCAACATAACTCTCATATTTTGAGCCTTGTGACACTTTCCATCCAGCAGAAGGCAGTGCAACATGAAAACAAATTGGTCCAATCCCAATTCCCAAATGGTTCCAAGTTTTTGCTAGTTCAGTTGACTTCAGTGTGTGTGTTGAAAGTGCTCATCGCCACTAACGATACGACCCACTGTGAGAAGACAGACACAGATCCAGCATTTTATATAAAGATACTTGATCATCCCAGTCTAGCCCGATATAGGACTTATTTGTAGAAAAATCCTACTGCCAGAATTGTCCTCATGCCTCTATATACAAATAGCAGGAAAACATTGTCTCTTGTAAAATATTTAGAAAAAGCTGCATAAGAATAGCCATCTAGAATTCATAACACAGAGATCTGCTTGTTAGTTAATTGCAACACAGATCAGGAAATACCTGTTGTGTATGTAGCTAAGTTGGAACCCCAAGTCTACAGTTATATTACAGCTGAACCATTCAACACCTCTTCAATAATTTTTAGCTTTTAACTCCACTCTGCTCCACTGTTAAACAAAACCCAACACACAATTTGTCACTAAGTGCCCATTTTAATTAAGAGTTATGACCTATTTATACAGGTCTGCTGCCAAATGTGTTCCTATAAAAGGTTGGAAAACATCAACAACAAATAAATGATGGAATTTTGCTATTCATACAAGCCTTCCTTCTGCTGTACACAAATGATCTAATAAAATAATGGGACTCCAGATGTGCAGGCAAGTAAAAATGGGAAGAGAGACTGCCAAAAAGGGTCATTCCTACACCAAATAAACAAACAATGTTATGTAAGGAGGGAAAGGGACCACTTCAAAAAAGGAGAACTGCACCCTTCAGGGGGTAATTTTACTTTGTTTCCCAGTCATTTATAAAGGTATTTTAGGTAGCTAGTGTAGCTATGTAGCATTCTATTAAAATTCTTTATGTTACAGAGAATGCATTGTACATAACCAGCAAGAAAAAATAGATTTGTTTATCTTTTGGGCCAGATTCTCAGCTCCTTTGTGTAGTGTGCCACCAGAAAAGGGATATTCTAGAGTGGACTGGGAGCAAGGAGCCCCTTGTGCTCCAATGACGATGGACAGAAGAGCAGATCTCAGGGAGCTGCTATCCACAGATACAATTTACTTCGGCTCGGACTTGCTCTGAGGACCCAGCAGTCCCACAGGATCAGGGGCAGTAAGATGGCGGAAAAGCACCAACGAATCCCTATCTCCAGGGGACACAGAGTGCTTCTTTGGCTTTTCAGGATCAAGACCTTGCATTGCATTTTATACTGATAATCAGCCCGCCAAGCACCTCAGAGAGAGAGAGAATACTCAGGGCCACCTCAGAGCTCTGTCCCACCCCACCCTACCACTTTCCCATTCCATCACTGACACTTCAGAAGAAATTGTGTTTTTTTTTTTTTAAATCTAACACCCACAAAAATTACTTTTGTGGGGAGAAGAAATCCCTTCCTATGTGCATGCCCATCCATCCCTTCATGGCTAGGGCACTGGCCAAGGAAATAGAAGAGAGGGACTTGAAGCTGAGCTGCCCAAGTCCTACTCTGATTCACAGCAGAGATTTTCATTTTAGACCACTCTAAATCAGGCAGAGCATGGTAATCTTGCACGTGGATTTCCCACATCCAAGGTCAGTGGCCTAACCACCAAATTATAAAGAGAGACTCTCTCTTTTTCCAAATGCAAACTTTGTCAAAATTGAGGTCTCCAGGAAATGTGATTTCAACGAATCAGTATGAAGTATTTAGATAATATAAAATTTCATCCAAAACGTTCCAACCAGCTCTACAATTTACTTTCCACTTTTAGGTCTTTTGAGCATTGCTACTTTCCAAGTATCTCTTTCCCACAAATGACCACTAGTTGATATATATTTTCCCCTTGACGAATGTTAAGCTTTTATTTCTCCAGGTTGAACCTGAATGTTAGCGTTTACATATCTTACTCTTCTATATCTCTGTTACTCTCTGTCTTCTCTGACATTTTCAACAATTTTCAATCTAGACTGGTCTGCAATGAATTCCGTGACAGCTTCAGAAATACAGAAACAGATGCTTTAAACTACATCTTTTCCACCTTTTTGAACTTCTGGAAAAGAAGGGAGCTGTCAGTATTACCAGTTCTGTGTTTTGCAGAGGAATACAGACAGTTCTTAGTCATTAGCATGTATTAAAGTTAAGTGTGGCAGGCTTGCTTTAGGTCCAAGGGTGTGATAGAAGAGCCCCCATTTCCATTCCCGCCCCCTTTTCTCAACTAATTGAAAATATAGGGAGGTTACTTACCTGTAACTGGAGATTCTTCGAGATGTGTGGTAGGGATGTAAATAATGTGTAAAATCAGTAACTGTGTAGCTTATTAAAATTCTACTGGTTAAACGTTTACGTTTAACCGGGGGAAGTAGGAATGCGGGGGGTGTTGCGACACCCCCATGGTTTACGTGGGATCCCTGCTGCTCGGCGAGGTGGAGGCAGCGGGGATCCCCGAGCGCATGGGGCCGGCAGCCAGGATCCCCGGGCGGGCGGGGCCGGCAGCTGAGTTTAATAGTTAACTGAATCTGATAAGCATCAAGCTTATCGGTTAACCGGTTAAACTTTTACACCCCTTATGTGTGGTCCCTATCTGTATTCCACTGAGGGTGATTAATAAGCAGTACCTAGCTAGGCGGAAGGTGCGAGGAAGATGATGGAACCATGGAACAGAGGACTGCTGTACTGAATGAGGCGTCTGTTGCAGAATCATGCACCAGACCCTAATGAGAAGAAAGGGAGGGTACTGCCATGGTGCTGTCGGAAGCCTCTGGAAGTCACTCCTTCGGAACAGAAACGGTGGACCATGTGCAGTATCCAAATCCTCAGACTCAGGGGAACTGGAGTCCTGTACAAATGGAGGCGCCGATGGGACTGACAGAACAGAGCGTGCTGTAGGAACATGACCAAAAGGTGGCAGATCTGATATAGAAGAGGGGGCCATCTTAGCAGGTGAACAGACCAGAACATGAGGAGACCTCATCTGTTCCAGGGCAAACAGTTCATGAGGCCCAGTAGCACATCCGATTCTCCCCTGCATCAGTGGCACCTGGTCCATAGATGGAACTGGGGCCGGTAAGTGGGCCTGCCTCGGGACCAATGATTCACACTGTGCTGGTTCAGGGACCAGGGCCAGCCGATCTGGTGAATAATGCGGCTTCTTCTTGCTCTTGTGGGCCAAGGATTCCGCCCCTCCTCCACGACCAGGATTCATGGACTGTGCAGCATCTCTCTTGGATCTGGAGGAAGACTTACGGGCATGCTTTATGCACATACTTCCATGTTTCATGGTTAGGCTCCAGCACCGGGTCCATGGTGCTGGTGGTACCGGAGTGGGACTCCACGATGGGAAGCGCACTCCTGGGATGCTCAGGCTGATGTACGGGGCGGGGGGGTGGTGGGGAGGTCCCTGGCCAGGATCGGACTGTGGCCCCATGGCAGTGTCCATGAGGTGTTTCTTAAGGCATAGTGCCCAGCCTTCCCGAGTACGGGCAAGGAAGGAGAGGCAGATACTGCACCTGGATGCAACATGGGCTTCCCCTAAGCAGTAAAAATAGAGTCAATGCTTGTCGCAGAGCAAAAAGGAGTGAAGGCAAGAAGGACAGACCTTGAATCCCAGCATCTTCGCCATAATCAGTACCCAGACACAGGTGCTGGGGGATGGGGAGAAACCGCCAAAGCGGCATCCCAAAGTCCTTAATCCTAAAAAATTATTATGAACACTAAAACTACTACAAAAATCAGTAAAATCCTAACTATAAACAATTTAAAAAAACATTTTTTTCTGGAAGTTTGAAAAGCGCGTAACCAAGGACAAGAGAAAAGCTGAAGCTGACTCAGATCATGCGGCAGCGAGAAGGAACTGAAGACACGATCCGTCCACTCCACCCTTTATCACCTCGGGCGAAATCACAAGGCAATGCAAGGGCGCACGCGCAGACCAACTAACACTACTACTTTGCCAACTACTACAGGCTCCAGATGCATGGCGCATAGCCCTCAGTGGAATAGGGACCATCACTTGAAGAAGAACCAGCCTGGTCCACACCATCTCCTTACTACCCTGCAAACAAAACATGCATCTACTCTTGTTTTCCCAATTATCATAGAATCATAGAATAGAATCATAGAACTGGAAGGGACCTCAAGAGGTCATCTAGTCCAGTCCCCTGCACTCAAGGCATTATCTGTCGCCTCTGCCCCACTCTTCATATTTACCCAGTGTGTCTAGCCATATTCTCTTCCCTCTCACCAGATCCATTAGCAGATGGCAAAGTGGCCACTAGGTTCTTTGTGCATGGGTTACTTTCATGGCTGTGTACTCCACAAGCTGCCAGAATCAGGGTCTGGGGGCATCAACTGGCAGATAGATAGGAAGACAAGCCACTGAGGTAGCTGAGTGCAGTATATGCCCATGGTGTATATATTTTAAATAATATTCTCCTTGATCACACAAATTTCTAGTCACAGGTTCACAACCACCTACTCAGTACATATGTCATGATTTAACCAAGACAATTTTCCTCTTTATCATTATTTCCTTCCCATCTTTATGAGTATTGCATTTTATGCTTATCATACAGCTACAGTATGACACTACGTCTATAATTCAGAACAGAGCTCCGAAACCTGCTCCTGTTTATAATTGCAATGCTGTGTGGCATTATGAATTTAGCTTCTCTTAATACTGTAAAATATAAATAAAAGTAATAATCCCCTCTTTTCTAATGTAGATATATATCTGATAGCCTAGTATAGTTATGAGACAAAGTTTTGCTAATTTTTATGGTACATATAGAAATCAATCTCCCTTTTCCCTGCTCCCCGACTTCAAATCAGGCAAAGAAAACAAAGCCAAACTTCCTCTGCAACAAGCGCCAGAATGCAATTTGAATATTAAAAAAAAGAAATGATACACCTCCAAACAGCATAACTTCAAGACTGGGGCTCTTCAGAATTGAAGTGTTTGGTGCAAATTAGAATTTGCAGACTATGACAAGGACTGATGTGGAACAGATTTCACAGACAATTAGAATCCTCTAGTAGTTTCTTCATAAATATGCCACTCTCTATGGACTTCTAAAACAACCAGCCCCAACAGGAAGCTATTCAAACAGACATGTTAGCAGAGGATATAAAAAGTCCATCACCTTTGTCATTTTAGATAAGAATGATTTTAATTGCTTAAACCATTAAAACACATTCACTCTTTTTTTAAAGGGATCCGATTAGCAGATCTAAAGCATATAAGAAGAAGAAAAAAATTTTAAAAAGATTCTTTCACCCCCTTCTTGCATTAATTTTTAATAGATTGCTGTTGACAAATCCTGTAATCCCCATAGGTGACCTTACTATTTATACCCTGTTGCTTAAATGAAAGGCACAACATAATTAACAACGCTTACGCAGACAAACATTTAAGAAACCATTCTAAATGTACTGTTAACTTGGCACTGAATCCTCCCCATATTGGGTTCTACAGTGTAGACAGAGCCAAAATTTTGGCCTGTCTTATATCCAAGAAGAAGCGTACACATGCTGATGAGTTAACCCCTCTTTAGGTCTGATCCAAAGTTCATTTAAGTCAACAGAATGACTCTCACCGATATTAATTGGTTTTGGACCCAATTCTTGGGCAACCATTTAATGACTACCCACACACCTTGCACTTCTCCTCCTGCACTGGACTGACCATCCTGATGAAGAAGCCAGTGTGGAGTTACTCCTGCATAGTCTAAGGGCATTACAACCCGTCATTCCTGCTTCACACTGTTCTGAACCCTTGGAATGTGTTCCTCTCCCATAGCACAGTGTGAATTTATTCATAAGCATAACTGCAGTGGCACTAAATAGGTCACAATATTGTTAATAAGAGTCTTTCACCTCTAGCTCACCAATTCAAATCTGGCCAGGCTCAGGAATGACTGGAAGTTGTTACTATCAGAAGGTTCTCCAGTAGCTTACATATAGGTGGTCCCAAATCCTAATAAGTAAATCTCCAAACCATCACTATGATGGACTACCTTATTGACAGTCTTAGCACTGAGACCACAAACTGAATAGGCCATTGAAACTAGGATATTTTCTAGGATATGGTCCCCTGCAGCTGAAGGTGGAGGCATATTTCTGAGGACTAGTTTGGGAAGCTTATAGTGCCAATGTTTGTGCTTTACATGTTCTCTCCAGAGCCATCTGTTTGCCATCTTTCATGGGTACTAACTTCACTAAACATTTAACAAGTGAAAATACAGCATGTATAAAGCAATATCCTAGTATTTCAGAGTATTAACAGACAGGCACAGCTAATCCAGTTACATAAAATAAAATTCTGCAACCAACCTACTCTAAGTACAGTATGAGAAGAAGAAATCTGAGCACAGAAAACAATTTAAATTATGTGAATAGCTTCAACATACCCTAAGGTAAATGAATCCATATCTTCTAAAATCAGACACTGCACACAGTGGCTAATTGCACAAGATGTGTGAATGTTGCATTGTGTACTTCAATACACATTTAAGCTTTAAGGGAGGAAAAAAAACCCCACACAATTAAAATACACAATGAAATACAATGCTATTCTGAAGAACATCTTTCATTTGAACTTCATCCCAAAATGCTTCACATTTAATTAAATGACACAGTTAATAAAAACAAAGTATTAAAAGAGAAACAAAAAATAACATTTGTAGGCTAAGGAGAAGAGGGATGTTTTCTGATGTGATCTCAAAATGAACAGCAAGTCAATGAGATGGAGGTATTTTAATGTTACAGAGTACTGTTGAGAGAAAATGAGAAGAGGGTTATTCTTCCAAAGTTACATTATTTAAACATAAAAAGCCACTTAAATAAAAAAACATGCTAGTTATAAAGACTATCAAGATTCAGGTGAGCTACTTTCAACCCGGCTTGTTGGAATTTTGAGCAAAGCTGCAACTCCTGGAAGGTTCCACTCAAAAAGTTCATTACCTAAAATGAAGGAGCATGTTTTGACTAGCACAGGGAAGAAAATAAATTTACTACTCATACCACCTGCTGAGACACAATAATTATTGCATATTCCAACTCAAGAAAAAAATTAATCTGGCCTCTCTGTGAGCTGAGCCCAAGGGCACATCAGAGTCTATTTCAAGCATGGATTTTATTCATAGTGAATTAATTGGTCATAGGTGTCATCTGCCTTTTGGCTGCCAATACTGGCTTATTGAACCGGTATATCATTACTGATCTAATACAGTCATAGTTAAACCCAACTTGAAATTTTAAGACATCCGAGAACAGGTTCAGCTCCTACCTGGTATCTCATTTTTTTTTCTTCAGGAAATGGAAAATGAGTTGACATTTACCATAAAAGTTTATGGTTACAATACAAAAATGTAAGGTGCTTGCCATCCACAGAAACTGATTACCGTTATAGTCTAAAGCATGCTATGATCCAGAATAATGTATTTGTTTATTAACTACCTTACAAAAAAGAGAGACAAATGACTGTATATTAACCGGTCTTAACTCTTCTGGACCTGTATGCACAATTCCCATTAACACCAATAAAACCTCTGCTCTGGATCAAGAGAAAGCCATGTTTATATAGGAAAGAAGAGCATTTGTCAATATAAAAACATTGCTCCTCACAAAAAGAGAAACTTGTACAAGGACAACAGTGGCATTCAAGGCAAGATTATAAAGTATTATATTGTGTTCACAAGATGAGCTGCCAACAATATCGTTTTGATACCATTACTATGTGTTCTGTAGATCTAGTCACCCCAAAATGCAGACAGTAAGATTCTATTAATAACGGGTATTCTACAAAGTATTTTCTGGAGAAAGGAAAATTTTGTGGTGGAATACAGAAAGTGATGTTGTCTTTGAAGTAGCAAGTATCTATTCAGAAGGCCTTCTCCCATAAAAAACACAAAGTGTTTTGTTTTTTTTAACCCGGCATTGGTACATTTTGCACATGTCTGATTATTTTTTTTTATAAAAAGAAATATGTATTGTTTCTTAAACTATCTTATTAATTTCAGTGTTCTGTGATCACTATAAATGATTGATTAATGTTACTATATAAACATATGGTTATCACACGAGTTTGACCTCTGTCTTATGTACCTGATGGTGCAGGAAGAATGAGGAGGATGATTCATTCCGCAGCACTTTACAGCTTCACAGCCTACATAAAGAATTTACTTTACCTACCACTGAAAGGCAGCCAACTACAAAATATGACACCTCCTGTATCAGAGAGAGAATGACAGGTCCGGCTCTAAGCACCAGCAAAGCAAGCACGTGCTTGGGGTGGCACAGTTCCAGGGGCAGCCTTCCAGCCATTTTTTTTTTTTTGCTTGGGCAATTGTGCTCTTGGAGCTTGGGGCGGCAAAAAACCTAGAGCCGGCCCTGGAGAGTGAGCTCCCCAGCTCCTAACATCATGTTGGGATACTGCACCATTGTTAAACAGGGCGGGGGGGGGGGGGGGGGGAGTGGAAGTGTCCAACAGTGCTTTCTGGAGCAACCTGAAGCCCTTTCTGGAAGTTTTCGATCGAACTGGTGACCAGGCCTGATCCTGATTGGTTCATGAGATCTTAGCCCACGTTAGCTTAACTGCAAGTTTAAGAATTCTATGGCCCACATATACAAAAATACCATTAAGTGAAACAGTTATCACAATGATCTTATTTATATAATGGGACGAATTTTTCTTTTAAAACGTTATTTTTAAATTACAGAGAAGCATGTAGGCCTTGATTCAGTGAGATGCTTAAGCACATGAGAATTTCATCAAACTCAATTGGATTGTTTGCAAACTTAAAGTTATGCACATGCTTCTGTATCTTATTGAACAAAGGCCATAACTATTTCTATATACAGTATTCAGTAAACATATACCATACTACAGAGATAGAGATGACAGAAGAAAATCACCAATCCTCTCCTGTGTAAGATCCCACTATAAGTAAGGGGAAGTCAGGTAAAAATACACACACATTATTTAAGAAAATAAATGTACATCCCCCCCCCCCACAACCTGCACCTGTTCTCCAAGCCACAAACTAATCTGCCTCATTTGGTCTTCAGTCATCAGTGGCTGCTTAGAACAAATTACATTAAACAAAGAATATTCTGTTAATTTATTTCAGATCTTAGGAAGTTCAGTTTCTTTTTCTATCTGTATTTAAATTTCTAGCACAGTAACAATCCTTGCAAGTTGCAGAGAACAGCTATGACATGATGAGGCCTCAAACAGATTGTAAACTGGCATGAAACATCCGAGTAATACCTTTCTATCCAAACGTAAACAGGCGTGACCACATTTTATCCAGTTTAAAATGTTTTCGTTCTGTTATCAAGCCACAATTTCCCCTGCAACTACCATGTATCTTAACATTCCCAATCTTGCAAGAATAAAACCTTGGGGTGACTAGTGGATGTTTAATTAGTTACGCTGGAAGGCACTTTCAGAATTCATAAAAGTCTCACTGCAACTAGAAATGACAGTGATTATGGCTCTAATCCTGCTATGTGGTCTGCATGAACAGACCCCTACATCCATGCTGACCCAATTGTTTGCAGTGAGGCGCCATATGGGTGCAGGACTCCACCCATCCGCATCACATTGCAGAACTTACTACCGATCAATACCTTTGTTGCAACAACAAGCGTCTCTACACCACGACATGTCAGAGCCAGCTGGAACCCAGTTCCAGGAAAAAGGCAGAAGCAGAGGAAAACAACAAATCAAGGGCACTCTTCTGCAGAGAAATGAGGTATTGTTTCCCTCAGGCTTGGACAGCCTGCCTGAGATGAAATGAGGCAGCAGCTAAGGCACGAAAAGATCTGCACGGGAGGAGATGGCATACCCCATCCCAAAGAAACAGCAGCAGAGAGAGAAAAATGGCAGCTCCTGCAGAGAAACTGGGCTGTAAGTCAGGAAGAGAATTGCTACAGCAAGGAAACCCACATTCTAGGCAACAGAAAGTCGGAGGAGTCCATCTCCACAGGACCAGAGAGACAGAAAGATAGATAAACAAGCTGCCTTAAAAGTATAGACGCATCAAGGAAAGACATTAAAACAAAGAGGGCCATACCCTCATTTGGAGTAAACTGACATTGCTCTAGTGAGCTCATTGGAACTATGCTGTTTACTCCAGCTAAGAAGCTAGCCCAGAGTTTGTAAAGGAACAGAATTTAATTTTAAAAACAGACAATAAAGTCAGTAGTGCCAATTCTCAGGATTTTATCACAAGTCTCACAAAAGCTGGTGTTTTTCTCAAATCCCCAGCTCCTGGAATTAAGAGATCACATGAGAATCTCAGCATTTTTAAATACATTTTTAGCCCCCATGATTGTGTAGAAAAATCTAGGGAACATGACCGAAGTGCATACATAGATTCCAAACACCTGTGATCCTTTAAATGAATACTTTCCAGGGCAGCAGGCTTAAAATGTAAATGTGATTTTTTTTTTACCTCCTCCCCCGCAAATTTACCAAGAGTGGGCATAATCCACGATCAAGAACTCACGTGTGTATTGTTAGAGCAAGTGGCAACAGCTGGTGCTTGTATTCATTGTCTTCCCAGGATCTTTTTCCTCAGCACGTGAGCAAGTATTCAATATTGGGAAGGCATGCTGTGTTGCTCTTTTGCATTATGTATGTGGTGACCAGATGTCCCGTTTTTAAAGGGACAGTCCCGTTTTTAGGGACTTTTTCTTATATAGGTGCCTATTCCAACCCCCGGTCCTGTTTTTTCACAGTTGCTATCTGGTCATCCTCATTATGTATGGTTCTGGTAGAAGCAGGTCTGTGAAACCAGGCAGAGAGAGCAGTAGGAGAGTTTGCACTTTGCCTTCATCCCTGATTAGAGTCAATGCTTAAGACAGAGTTGCTGTCTGGAATCCTGGTATGGGTGTTAGGCCGAGATTCCTGAGACAATGGATTATTTTACATGCTGTTTGACAATGTCTGTTCCAGGATGGTGCGTGTGTCTAAATAAAACAAGTAACACTTAAACTATACTATGCACTGCAACACTGCTTTCTTTATAGGGAAGGTTTCAGAGTAACAGATGCATCCGATGAAGTGAGCTGTAGCTCACGAAAGCTCATGCTCAAATAAACTGGTTAGTCTCTAAGGTGCCACAAGTACTCCTTTTCTTTTTATAGGGAAGCTAACCTATAATGCCCCAGATATTTCATACGTTCAGCAGAGGGGCAATATTGGCAGCAGAACAGGATAGTGGTATCAGAACATGGAAGGGACAACAGTATTTTATTTCCGTCATCTTAGGAAAGTACCTATCCCTAGATATAGATGCTTTTAATATTGAAAAATACATGTAATACCAAAAAATACCTCCCCCCAAACCTGATGAACTCCCCATATCTTAGGTACTTATATGGCCCCCATTCCCATAGTATCAAGCACTACACAACCTTTTACAGTATTTGGCCTACAATTCTCATCATTTTATGGATAAGGAAACCAAGGCACAGTGTAACCTATAGGGCGAGCTTGTCTTTATTATATTCACTGCTTTGCCTTCATTATATTCTGCCTTTATTATAATCAGCAGTAATGCAAGGAACCTACAGGCCTGTAACCTGTAAGACATTAGGTTCAGCAGCTAGCATAAGGCTTGCGGCCTATGAACGTTGGTACAGATGAATGGCCCAACAGTAACCCCCAACTTTTGGGGAACTGAGAATAGTGTGTGTGATGGAGAATTTTGTCAGAATGTATAGGACTTTACCATAACACCCCCAGCCAACCATAGGAATATGAGCTAACATCCACAGATGTCTGGCCACAAGAATGCCTTGGCAACACATTCAAGTATATGGTAATAAGTTGAGATCATTAATATACTAACCTATAGGAGAAGGGCACCTCAACATTGGCAGGGTGAGGAAATACAAATAAGGAAGAGGGGAGAAACCTCTACTGAATATGCAGTAGACATAGGGGAGTCAGGATAACTATTATAAAACTGTGTCCCAACCTGTGTGCGGGAGGAGAGAGAGATGTAGCCCCTGGGAGGGGCCAGAATGATGGCCACTGGTGATGAGGAAGAAGGTGATGGCAAAGAGGAAGATAATGGCTAACATTTCAGGTTGTTCTGCAAGGGATATATGAGTATGGATAGTCATACCGTATTATCTCTATCTACATTGCTGAGTTAGAGTGTTTGTGACTTAGCAAAAACGTATGAATAAACTATTTTAAATACAGAATAGTTCCTATAGTGCGAGTATTGCAACAATGAACACCTGGGTCCCCACCTATACGGTAATTTTAATACTAGTAGGCCTGGATTTTGGGACAAGAACCTGTCAACCCTCAAAGTGATAACTGGCAATTCTTAAGTAATCAATATAATTAATACATAAACTATAGATCAGGCAACATCAGGGAGACTAAGTGACATGCCCAAAGTCACACAGGAAGTTTCTGGCAGAACAGGGAATTGAACTCTCCTCTTCTAAATCCCAGGGTACTACCCTAACTATTGGACTATCCTACCTCTCAAGGTGACTACAAGCACAATACATAGTCCATGGAAATATCAATAGCAACCCCACATCTGATTGCTCCATATACTTTTGCTGACTCGGTTTCCAAAGGAAGAAAATGAGCTCTATATTGAGTCAGGAATTTTTTTCAAACCATCTTTTTGACTCTTCATTTATTGAGCAGGTGATTCATTGAAACTAAGACTCCTGGTGGTTGAGTGTTTCCCAACACTATGAGTTCTAGCAATGGCCTCTTTCAGTGACCACCAGCGAAACATACTGTAAAACATGCAGCACATTCTGACTGAGAGAAATGAAATGCTGAGTGCATTTATGTGCCACTGTGCCACACTGTGTTTTAAAACGTGAAATGTAGTTCCATTTATAAAGGTAGCCTGTCAAAGGCAGAGTAGCACACTCCGATATCATCAAAACTACGTTTAGTACCGGATGGGTTAAAAAGTTAACAAAACCAGGACTACCTGGCTAAAAACTCGATGAATGGCTTGTCTAGCCACAATCCAGCTTTTATTCATCTGCTGTTTCTATGACAGAGAGGAAAACCTCATTCTAAGATGTTAGGATGAGCTTGAAAAATGTCCAGACTTGCACTTAAAATCCAATACTATCAACCACATCAATTTGTGTGTTACCTTTAAAAGAAAAAAAATATTTCCCTTTAGAGCTTAGGACTTAGACAATTAAAATAAAATAGTAATAATAATGTTGTTCTTTTAAACGGCTTTTCATCTCTATTCTCAAAAAGTATAAGGGGCTTGTTAGAATACTTCCCTGCAAAGACAGACAGCTTTGAATGAACTCTTACAAATCAGAAAGGGACAAGTTCAGATTGAGATCAAACTTGTATATTGTACTAAAAGGCAGTCACTCCTAAAGAGGGAGGGAGGAAGGTCTAGGGTGCTAGCCTGAGATTCAGCACTCACAGGTTCCATTCAGATTTTCTCAATTGGAAGCTAAGTGAATGGAGCTCAAACTAATCACCTGGAGATACTCTAAATATGCCCTCAGTGAGACTGCTACTTATTAGAGATGGTCAAAAATGAAAAGCTACTTTCATGCAAATGTTTGAAATTTTGAAGTTGTTTTAATTTCACAGTACTGGAAACTCATAGATTTTTGGTTTGGGGTTTTTCTGATACTTGTGTGATTTCCCCCACCCCCCATTAAAAAATATTGAAATGGTAATCACTATTTTTAATGTACCAAACCCCCTGGGTTTTGGCAAATGACTTTTTTATAGCCATTTCAATAGTGTTTTCAATTAAAATTGTTTATTTTTAGAAAGACACAAAATGCTCTGCACAAAGTGAAAAAAAATCAACAATTATCACAATTTTCTGTGAAACTTCTTTTGACGTAAACTTTTGGTTCAAAGAATTTCAGCAAGCTCTACTGCTGATGACTCATTGGACTACTAGAAGATAGTCAACACTGACTATTTTAAGTTATTTCTACCTTCTTTAACAGGATTCAATACTGCAAGATGCAAACCAGCTTCAATTCTAATATGATACACAAAAGTAGTGAGAAATTAGCATCTTCCAGGAGGTGCTCAGGACCTGGTAGAATTAGATTCTTATTCTTGGGTTCCCCGACACCACAATAGAACATTTACACACACACACACACACACACACACACACACACACAAATACAAATCAGTATGTCCCAGGCTAGAGTATTTTTTATCAAATGCAAAAACACAGTAAAACTAGAAATTCATTTTCATTAGATTCATGGGGCCAGAGCCTTAACTAGTGTAAACAGGTCTCTATTGACTTCAGAGATAGGCTGGTGAGGATGTGGCCCATGGAGTTAAAATATCTGTACAAATAAGAACAGCAAATATTTCCAGTTCTTCCTCCCTGCTTGCACTGCCAGTTAGCAGCAGTGTGCTATTTCTTGTACTGCTGAGAACTTTGCCAGTGCTGTTCCTCCCTGCTATTTCCTGCCCACATGCCCTCTCTTCCAGCATGCTCACTCATGCACTCCTTGTCTCCATCACAACAGGCAATCATCACACCTTCTGCTGGTGGGCAGACTGGCAAGGTGGTGATGGCATTTGCATTGCAATTCCCTGTTGCCTCTATGAGAGGCAGAGATATTAAATTAACTAGTACTACTGAAATTTTCAGACAGGCTGTATATACATTGCTGGAATAACCGGTTTCAGTGGACGAGCACATCTTTTAAGCAAGTGGTAAATTCATCGCATTAGGCCTTATGCAGTGGTAGTGTTTTTAGGGAGGATGTGAAGACACTATGAGGCTGGTGTCACTTAAATCAATGTCACAAGGAGGGATAACATGTTTTTCCTGCATCATTAAGGAAAGGAAAAGCAAACCTATTACAGGATAAAACCATAAACTAGAGTCCTGAATTAATTCAAATTCAATCTATATTATTAGGTTCTAGGCAATCATGTTCCTATCGAGAGTACTCTGGCAAAAAGAAGTTTCAAGGAATGAATGTAAGTTTCAAGAAATAGTGTAATCTCTCATTTCACTAAGCTCTGATATCGGACAATGGTTTCCTAGCAAGTCAGAGATAATTAAACATACAGGAAATCAAACCATGGCAGAGGATTTTTATATTAGAAGAGCTGAACTCAGGAGATCTGCTGGGTTCTGGAATGATGAATGCATCATGGGGATCAAAACTACAGTTTAACTGCTTTCATGTCATGGGAAGTTAATTAATATTAAACCTCTATAGTTCCAGTCTATTTAACCAATATTTTCTTGATGATAATTTGATTAATTGCTTAGTAAGAGACTGTCTGTAATTTGCCGGGGATATTTCTATTTTATTTTAAGCAGAGAGATTTAATCAATAAATTAGAGAAGTTATTTGGAATTGAATCCCTAAACCGTGCAGGCATTGACACCTTTCCAGCAGTGGGGAGTGTGAGCAAGAAAGGAAGACAGCAACCTAGCTGGGGCCTCCTGAGTTCCTCTTCCCTACTTTTCACCAAGTACTGCCTCATCTCTGTGGACCTATGCCCCCCATGGCCTCTCCTCCTCCAGCCACATGGGCAGCAGGATAGGCATCTCCCTTGAGTGGCACAATCACTTCTCTAGCTGTGGGAAGTAGGACCGCCAGGTATCTTCACAGCCCTTAGACCCCAGTGATGTCAACAAGAGACTACATTCTCAGTCACTTTCTTCACACTCTGGTGATGGCTGGTTGCTCTGAGTTTCTCCTGCCTTTCTCCTACTATCAGAGTTCATCTGCTGCCAACCTCATTTTTATGTCAAGCTCAAATAATTCTAATAGGTTAAAGCTGCATGATTTTCATTTACAGAAGCCAGGCTGGTTTTCCCCTCTCATCTCATTTTCATTGAGGTGTTTTATGATTCTATTTTTAATCATTTCAGACAAATTCCCCATCGAGAAATAAGGCTTAATGGTTTGCAATTCTCAGCATCTTCTCTAGCACTTTTATAAAACATAGGTACATATTTAGTTACATCTGGAACCAGCTCCCGTCTGTTGCTTAAGATTAAACAGAGAATACTCTTTCCTGTCGTGAGCTCTTGGACTAACTGTTCCAATAAGCAATTGTTTATGGTATCAAATAAATCTTGTCTTGTTCGGACATTTGAACTAATTCATTATCACAGTTTTATTAGAATTTTTTGTTTCTGGATCTTCCTTTAACATTGCACACTCATTACCCTTTTCCTGATTAAGATGCCAGTAGTATAACTTTACTAATATGACAAGTGTCAGAGTAACAGCATTGTTAGTCTATATTCCCAAAAAGAAAAGGAGGACTTGTGGCACCTTAGAGACTAACCAATTTATTTGAGCATAAGCTTTCATGAGCTACAGCTCACTTCATCGGATACATACTGTGGAAAGTGTAGAAGATCTTTTTATACACACAAAGCATGAAAAAATACCTCCCCCCACCCCACTCTCCTGCAGGTAATAAGCTTATCTAAAGTGACCACTCTCCTTACAATGTGTATGATAATCAAGGTGGGCCATTTCCAGCACAAATCCAGGGTTTAACAAGAACGTCTCGGGGGGGGGAGGGAAGGAGGTAGGAAAAAACAAGGGGAAATAGGTTACCTTGCATAATGACTTAGCCACTCCCAGTCTCTATTCAAGCCTAAGTTAATTGTATCCAATTTGCAAATGAATTCCAATTCAACAGTCTCTCGCTGGAGTCTGGATTTGAAGTTTTTTTGTTGTAATATCGCAACTTTCATGTCTGTAATCGCGTGACCAGAGAGATTGAAGTGTTCTCCGACTGGTTTATGAATGTTATAATTCTTGACATCTGATCTGTGTCCATTTATTCTTTTACGTAGAGACTGTCCAGTTTGACCAATGTACATGGCAGAGGGGCATTGCTGGCACATGATGGCATATATCACATTGGTGGATGTGCAGGTGAACGAGCCTCTGATACTGTGGCCGATGTTATTACTCTACTTGCGCTATATTGATGACATCATCATCATCTGGACTGATGGAAAAGAAGCCCTTGAGGAATTCCACCATGATTTCAACAATTTCCATCCCACCATCAACCTCAGCCTGGTCCAGTCCACACAAGAGATCCACTTCCTGGACACTACAGTGCTAATAAACGATGGTCACATAAACACCACCCTATACCGGAAACCTACTGACCGCTATTCCTACCTACATGCCTCCAGCTTTCACCCTGACCACACCACACGATCCATCGTCTACAGCCAAGCTCTGCGATACAACCGCATTTGCTCCAACCCCTCAGACAGAGACAAACACCTACAAGATCTCTATCAAGCATTCTTACAACTACAATACCCACCTGCGGAAGTGAAGAAACAGATTGATAGAGCCAGAAGAGTTCCCAGAAGTCACCTACTACAGGACAGGCCTAACAAAGAAAATAACAGAATGCCACTAGCCGTCACCTTCAGCCCCCAACTAAAACCCCTCCAACGCATTATTAAGGATCTATAACCTATCCTGAAGGATGACCCAACACTCTCACAAATCTTGGGAAACAGGCCAGTCCTTGCCTACAGACAGCCCCCCAACCTGAAGCAAATACTCACCAGCAACCACATACCACACAACAGAACCACTAACCCAGGAACCTATCCTTGCAACAAAGCCCGTTGCCAAATGTGCCCACATATCTATTCAGGGGACACCATCACAGGGCTTAATAACATCGGCCACAGTATCAGAGGCTCGTTCACCTGCACATCCACCAATGTGATATATGCCATCATGTGCCAGCAATGCCCCTCTGCTATGTACATTGGTCAAACTGGACAGTCTCTACGTAAAAGAATAAATGGACACAGATCAGATGTCAAAAATTATAACATTCATAAACAAGTCGGAGAACACTTCAATCTCTCTGGTCACGCGATTACAGACATGAAAGTTGCGATATTACAACAAAAAAACTTCAAATCCAGACTCCAGCGAGAGACTGTTGAATTGGAATTCATTTGCAAATTGGATACAATTAACTTAGGCTTGAATAGAGACTGGGAGTGGCTAAGTCATTATGCAAGGTAACCTATTTCCCCTTGTTTTTTCCTACCTCCCCCCCCCCCGAGACGTTCTTGTTAAACCCTGGATTTGTGCTGGAAATGGCCCACCTTGATTATCATACACATTGTAAGGAGAGAAGTCACTTTAGATAAGCTTATTACCAGCAGGAGAGTGGGGTGGGGGGAGGTATTTTTTCATGCTTTGTGTGTATAAAAAGATCTTCTACACTTTCCACAGTATGTATCTGATGAAGTGAGCTGTAGCTCATGAACGCTTATGCTCAAATAAATTGGTTAGTCTCTAAGGTGCCACAAGTACTCCTTTTCTTTTTACTAATATGCTTATTCTTATAAATTGGTATTTGTATTTACTCAGATTCTACTATAGACATTTCTTCTATTTAGAGTCTAAAAAATCTTTTAGATCCAGTTCTACTACCCCACCTCTTCAACCTAGTCTGGCCTTCCTGTGTATTTTATGATCACATACTACAGTATCCTATTGACTTTGTCATTCAACCATGATTCTCTTATGCCTATTATGTCAAGTTCCTCTTCCATTAACAGGCATTTTTGTTCACCTATTCTTGCTTTTAAGCTTCTCACACTGGTATATAGACATTTAAAACTTTTGTGTCTGGCCACATGCCATGACACTTCCTGTTTTTCCAGAATTTATGTCAATTAGTAAAGCCAGCCTCTCTTCCACTACAGACTTGGTCTCTATCCTTTTCTTTACCAGAGGCAGAAGTTCTTTTGTGTTGTTGACCTTGTATGTGTCCAGAATTAATCAGCTTTCCCATCTGCAAAAAATTCCCCAGTGCCTAATAAATTTTAACCCCATTCTTGTTTATACCATCTTCTCATCTACACATTGAGACAGAAGTTTCTCCTATTTAGGTTTCTCTACTTGTGCAACTCAGTGTACATCAGAGAAAGCTTCCTCAGAGACCCTGGTCCAAAGCCTTTTTCTGTATTAAACTACGTTTTAGCTTCTAGGACCTTTCCCCTACACATCTCTGGGTTATTAATGTCCATATGCACCACAGTCACTGTCTGCCATCAGTGAAAGATTGAGACATAAGGGTTGATTCACAGAGGCACTGCTCAGCAGCAGCCTAGTGAAGGAACTGATCTGGGGGAAAAGGGTGGGGATATGATCTGCTACTATCTCTGACCAGGAGCAGGTTTGTTCAACTGTACCAGCTCATCTTTACTGGCTGTGGCATTAGTGGGCACAGAGCCAAGGCTCCACTGTTTCACTCTTCTCCTCCCCTTCTCCACCAATTTACTGCTTACCTAAGCAGAGAAGAGTTGCATAGAGCCTCACCGCAGCACATACAGCAGCATTGTTCAGGTGATAATGAGATTATGGCCTTTACTCCCTTGTGAAGGCACACAGGAGAAATTACAATCTTGACTACTTACCGAGAGCAAGTTAGAACAACTCACTCTTTTTTGCACTTCAGAGGTTGCATTTACCATTTTGTTATAAATGGGAAATACCTTGACTATTTTGTCCTCCATCCAACAAAATTATACCAATGCAGCATTATTATTATGCACTTCAGCTCAGCATAGCTAAAGAGGAAAAATTATTACTAATTCCCATGATAATGAAGGTTGGTTTGTTTGTTTTTTACTTGAATTCACTTCACTGAAAGAATGAAATCATAAATGGCACTTTTCATCTAAATAGTACCTTGTCAGAAATGTATATATATAAATATACACACACACACACTATAAATAACTGTTCACTTAAACGAAATCAATTTGCTTTCTACTGTATTCCCTGAGGGACTGGTTTCTTCAAAAAGAAACATACAGCATTATGTCAATACTGTGGATACGAAGAGACACAGTAGTTCACTAGGTCTAAGTTTTCATAGTGCTCTGAGCTGAGTCCTTTCGAAGTTCTATTAGGGCAAACCCCTACCTATCACTCTATAATTATCTATCTTGGATAGTTCTTAAGGACCTGTTACTTGGTATCTAAATGTTGAAGATGGTTCTCTGAAGGCCCCCCAAAATTAAGCTGTTGTGGTATAAAATGTGCTTCTAGAGTTTCATCAAGTGAGGGGAAAATTAACCACAGTTTTTATATTTAAATGAAGATAAATGAAGTTAGGGCGGCTTGATCTAAACACAGGACTGGAAACCAAAATATCCTCGTGGGTAATCACAGGTCTTACAGTTGCTCCCTCTGTGTCTGCAGTAAGTCATAACTTCTCTGCCTTATCTGTACAATATGAATATTGGTATTTCTTTCCCATGGCTGTTATGGAAATTAGTTAGCTAATGCTCGTAAAGTTCTATTATGCTTCATTTTTTCTTTATTTGTTTGCTCAGATGATTCCATTTTATTGTGAGCAACAATTGCAAGAATAATTTTTATCACTCCTATAATGTGTCTGACAATTAGACTCCCTTTACATGTAATGGGCTTGATTCAGCACCTCAGATCATCATCTCCACCTGTGCATAGTGGGTATAAAAATGCTACGAAATCTGAATTCCCTACTTCCACACACTGCTGTTATTGTTTCAAATCACCATGAACAGGTGGAAGTGATGACGCAAGGTGGAAGACCGTGGAGAAATGTGCATTTCCTCAGCAGTTGCACTAGTATATTTACCAAATTTGCTTTAGATAAACAGATCAGACTCATTACTAGCTGTATTCTCTATACTTACTATAGGAGATACTAGTGGAAGGTACAAATATCGCAGTGCAATTATTTATGGCTAATTTGTGCCAGAAGGATAAAATAAATCTGTAGTACAGGGCAGTGCTATACTGCATGACCCCCAAGAGCATCCCAGGGAAGGCAATGTCTTCTCTTAGCCAACTACTCCCCTCTTCCTCTTTAGCTGCAGGGTGAGAGAGATTTCCTGCTAATCTGCACCAGCAGCAAAGTACAACATCCTCATACCAACTCAGTTCTGCTGGCGAAGATGTGTGCAGTGGGGGGTTGCCCATCCCATGTGGGGGTGGGGAGAAGGATGGTTCTTATTCATCCTTAATAGACAAACCCACAATTTAGCATAATCAAAGTTATTATTGCCTAAGGAAATTGTCACTTCTTTTAGGATGAGCACTACAGAGAGGAACCCTTATCCCTCCTTCTTACAAATTGGGCTTCTACCTTACTGTTTATGAATTCTCTGTTTATCATTTAACAATAGGAAATTTTGAAACCTCCTTACTATATATTTTCTCTTTGAGGATTCTGTGACCACCCTTCCTTGTCTTATGATGAATATATTAGAGCCAGACGTCACGCTTATTCTGCCCCCCTCCCCCCCCCAGCCTCCATTTCTCAGAGAATTTCTAAGGGTATCTCGTCACTACCCACCGGATCGGCAGGCAGCGATCGATCCAGCAGGGATCGATTTATTGTGTCTAGTCTAGATGCGATAAATCAATTCCCGAGCGCTCTCCCGTTGACTCCTGTACTCCAGCTCCGCGAGAGGCGCAGGCGGAGTCGACAGGGGAGTGGCAGCAGTCGACTCACCGCAGTGAAGACACCACGGTAAGTCGATCTAAGTACGTCGACTTCAGCTACGTTATTCACGTAGCTGAAGTTGCGTAACTTAGATCAATTCCCACCCCCCCAGCATAGACCAGGCCTAAGTGTTCTACTCAATTTGCTATATCCTACATTTTCATACAGGGGTTTAAAGGGATATTATACAGATGCTTGTCTGTGGCAAGCTTGTTAATTGCCTCCAGTCTTTGACACTGTCCTATTTTAAGGATCCTCCACATGCTATTGTTGCTAAAGCACACACACTATAATCTCTGAGCCCCCTTCGAATTAAACAAGAGGTAAAAACAATACACAATGAAGCACACATTTCAGACTGACAAAACAATTCACATCAGCTGGCATGAGAAACCCTGAATTATCACATTGATTCAAATCAGATCCTTGTTCGTGCTATTTAAATAAATAGTCCCTTTCAGTGGTGTTTGCTAGTCAGTGACATCTTTTTAAAATAAGGTCTATTGAGTAATGCTTGCTGAATCTGAGATTTCACTGTGCAATTAATGTAGCTCATTATTTCAAACGTAAGAAAGGTACAGGTGAAGCATGCTATTTGAGGTCTTTGCATAGTATTAAAGGCCCTGATCCTGCAAAGCATGTATTTAAATGCTTAACTTTGAACTCATAAATACAGTCGTTGAGATTGTGAGCAGTCCTATTAAAGTCAAAGTTAAACACATGCTTCACTAGACCAGGGCTAAAAAGAACAACACGGGACCTGATCTGAAGCCTGTTGAAGATAGCGGAAAGAGTCTTGTTGATTTGTCAGCTTTGGATGAGATTCTTTCTGCTGAAGAAATTAGAATCAATCAACGATAGATTTCAAAACTTTTTACAAGGGATGGTAAACACAACCAAGCCAAGAATACAACGCAGGTATCATGAGTACCAGGGTAATGCTCTCTATCCACTGCTCCTAAGCTACCTGAACTATATAAACAAAACTGGTGTTCAGAGGAACCATAACATGGCAGCTACATGTACCTGTCTCACAAAGGAATCGTAACAAATCTATAGACTAATCTCATCTCTCCACAATATTGATAAAAAGTGTCCATCGCCAGAGTTATGGGTAAGTGTAGGTGTAAAAAGCAGAAAGATTCTGCTCTATGTATGGCTTCAATTGCTGAGTCAAGAATTTAGAATGTTTCTAAGAAAAAAAAAGTAATTTAGTGGATCTGTTTAATGGTGGGGGAGGGGAAGCAACTGTTGGTAGCTGTGAAATTGTGCAGATCAAATGTCAAAGAGTAATTAAAAAGAAAGGAGGTTTTGTGTGGAATTGAATCTATAATTAGGAAGGGAGCCATTGTTAAACTGACACTTGGTTTAATAATCTCTGTAGAAATTGATAAAAGTTGCATTCAGGGGAATTATTTTTAAATTATTTGGAAATGGCAGTGTGAAAATGAAATTGAAAATGAGTGCTTGTACTATTAAATGATGTACAACTCTTCTGAAAGGAAAGGTTCTCAATTAAGATACTTGCAATATAGGGCCATTACTTCTCAGTTAAATTGCATTCTAACTGCTGTTCTCTTTGGAGATGCAATTTCTCACTGAACTGGACAATTAGGGGTCTGAACCAGTGAGGTGCTGAGCACCTCATATCCCAAATGCAGGACAAGGCTCCCATCGCTTTATGGGCTTTGGATCAGGTCTCAGATGGAGATTCTTAATATGGAGTGTGGCATCATAGCAGGACTCTGGATTGCTTAAAACCATATCATGTATTTTTTTCTGCCATTCCATATCCTTTTGGATATAGCCCCACAGAAGTTGTGTG
This sequence comes from Chelonia mydas, assembly GCF_015237465.2. Lineage (NCBI taxonomy): Eukaryota > Metazoa > Chordata > Testudines > Cheloniidae > Chelonia > Chelonia mydas. Next base: position 16,350,441 of record NC_057853.1, on the reverse strand, counting down.
TTGAATTGGAACCTTAAACAGGTCACAGAAATGATTTTCATGCAAATTTCCTCTCAATGAGCAAAAGCCCCTGTGAGCAGTATTTTAGCTTGTCTACATTTTAATCAGATAATCCATACATTTTACTCTCCGTCTTTATCACCTCAATGCAAGCAGCATTCCTACTGCAAGTTCAGGGCATGGCTGTGCCATATGGGTGGTCCTCAAGAACAAGAAACAGAGTGCTGACCTGGTGCAGATAAGAATTGATGAGGGCAATCCCAAAGACAAATGAAGATCTGTGGTTCAAAGAAAACACTGCAGCAGACGGCCAGTAGATGGGAAATTAAATTGCTATGGGTGCATATTCCGAATTGTTAATAAATCTGTAGACAATGGTATTAAATTACATATGATTCCAGTATTAGGGTCTGATCCTAACAGGTGCTGAACATCTATGCACTGAAGGCAATGAGAGCTTCAGGTGCTTACCACCTCTCAGAATCAGGCTTTTAGCAGGAGAGTAATGCCATTTAATACATCCACATTAGGAACTACCCTTTTAAGTTACAAGGATAGTTGCTGATGCAGTGCTGTAGGCAGTGATCTACTTGACCTACCAAACCCATATCATGCCCCTATTAGATCCACCCATGGAGGAGGGAACCTCCCACACTTCCACGTGGCCACTCACACAGCACCCCCAGCACCCTGGACACTCTGGAAGCTTCTGCTTGTGGTCTGGGCTCTGTGTTGAACAAGAATTGGAGACTGGGTGGGTCTGAGGGAGAACAGGATGGAGCAGGAATGTATATTGTCCTCTCTTCCAGCCCCACAGAAATGAAGCTAAAAAGAGAACACAGACTGAGGTGGTGTTACCTTTTGCGTATAGCCACCCAAGGAGGATCAGGGGGCATACACAGAAAAGGAATTGGCGGGGAGTGGCCTTTGGGGCCTTAGCTAGCGTGGAGGCATAGGTCCTTTTCACATATGGAATATAGCCAACCCCAGATCTGCAGACTGGGGGTGGGCCCTGCAGACTTTTCTGTGTGGGAATGTAGGAAAACCCCACCTCTCACAGGATAATATAGGGCAATTTCAAGAAGCCGGTCACCACAGAAATTTCCTCCTTCAGAGTGCTTGGACCCACTTTTTTTTTTCCATAGAAGGGGATGATCCATGCACCAACCAGGAAACTCACAATACTACAAGTTTATAGTTCACTCAGCCTGACGGTGTTTGCTGTGTAAAGTCGATGGGCCAAATCATCGCTACCTTATTCCCATGAGTAAGTAGTAGAAGTACACTGAAAGTGGTGACACAGGTTAATATGCTATATTGATCATCCAGAGCATTCTTAGTGCAGACATCCCAGAACCTACAATTCTTAAACAAAATACCAGAGCTGGGCAAAGACCCAGACAGAAAGCTAGGCCAGCCTGAACCAGCTAAATTCAGGTCTGCTGAACTGAACCCAGACAACACGATTGTGGTTCAAAAGGAGCATCACTGCTTTGGGACCGGATCTGTGTAACATTTCCTTATGCTGCTGGCTCACAATAGCCTTATCCTTGGAGATTTCGACCAGTGTGGGTTTGGGAAAATGGATATTACATATGAGTTTGTTATTATTTGTATTAGACTAGCACCTAGAGGCCCCATGCAGGATCAGGTACCCAGTGTGCTAAGTCCTATACAACATAAAGACACATACCCTGCCCCAACAACCTTATGATAGAAGACCTTCTTTGGGTGTGCCCACTCCAAAACGTGCAAGGGAAATTCTGCTCTCGAATGAGTTTGCACGGCTGTTAAAGACATCAGAAGGAAATGCACAGCTTTTAGAGAAAGGCTGGTCCAGGCCCTCATTCAGCAAATCATTTAAGCTGGTGCTTAACTTTAAATCCATCCACCCCTCTCTTTAGCTTTGAGCATGTGCTCCACTTCCACTGGCTTCAATGTTTAAAAGTTATGCACCAGCTTAAGTGTTTTGCTGAACTGAAGCCTAAATGCACATTACTGGCACTCAGAAACTATTTCCAGTTAATATTGTGACTCCCGGTACTAAATAGTGTCAACAGAAACTCACTTGTGGCACTATGATTAATTGAAAAACGCCAGTGAACATAATACAGAGCCTATTCCCTTCTCAGTCTGCATCCATAACTCCCATTAATGCCAGTGGGAGTTGCAAACAGTGAATCAAGTGCAGATTAGTTCAGCTCAGTATTTTTCTTGGCAGAGTGTAAACCTGAAAGCTCCAGAACAAAGAGAGATTAAACTCTCTGCTAGCTGTGTTTCTCCTTGCCCTTGCACTAAATTATAGATGTTAGACAATTCTAAGATAGGAGTGTTAATTATTAATGGGAATTATTTGAATTAATTTTCAATTACAGATTATTATTTTCTATCACATTCCTGTAAGATTCTAAGAATGCCATTAAATCCAAAATCATCTTTCATTTCCACTAAGACACATGTAAACCAACTATATTATATCTGTTGAAGTCAATGTTTTCCATTATACATTTCCATTCATTTGAAGTGATTCCATTTCAAATGAGCTAAAGTAACTTATCACTTTAACTTCCTGGGCCCTCTAATTTGACAGGGACACAACCTAGCTCCCAGCACCTGTTTCTGCACATTCACAAGTTAAAAACCTCTACTGGGCTTCATGATTGACTGAAGCAGGCAGCCAACTCATTTAGACTGTTGTCTTTGGACAACTGAGACTTCTAGGCTCCCATTAAATCTCACTTCAGAATCCTGACACCTAAAGATCAAGGGTTTTTTTTGCTGCCTAGAAAGGAGCTGTACTGTGTTTTGTCTATTTTACTCTATAAATGCTTGATCCAAAGACCACTGAAGTCAGTGGCAGAGGCTGCTCAACAAAAGCGGTCTATCTGGACAACACTTCAGCATGCCACTCAAATTTGGGCCGGCCATCCCTTTCTCAGGGCATCAGGGTCAACTCTGCTCCCTAGCCAGCTGCCCAGAAACCTGCCCCCATAGGCAGCTGACTAGGTTGCCTCTAGCTATAGAAGCCTCTAGTCAATGGCATAACTCCCATCTACTCCAACGGTGTAAGGTCAAGAATTAAAGCACCTAATGCAAAGTCTAGGGTAGTCAATTCAAGTCTTTCTACTGATATCAATGGGCTTTAGATCAGGCCTTATACTCTATCGGAAAGGTAGCAAGTCTTTTTCTATATTTTGTACAAATGTACATTTGCTGTATGTAAATGTTTATTAACAACATAATAATGCAGAGTTTGCAGGAAGCACCAAAATAAATCAGATAATTTTCATAGATCCTTATTTGCTAGAAAGCATGACAGGAAATTAAACATTAAAGAGTCTCTCAATCATTTATTCTAATTACCTGCTTTTAAAGTATGTTTATAAAACATCCACTTTCTGAGGAATCCCTACATTGGTAGAAGTTCTGCTTAATATTTACTCTGCTTTATATGCTCTTCAAAACATAAAGGGCCAGATTCTCCCACTGTTATTCATGCTGAACAGTACCCTTATGAGTGCCCAGTCTCACTAATTTCAGTGGGACTGCTTTACAATTTACTGGGATTAAGGTGCTACTCAACATGAGTAGGGGTATCAGACTCTGAAAACCTGAAAATATTTGCAGGACATCACTTCACTTTTGTGCATTTAAATATATCTGGATTGACTCATGGGCCATTTGCTAGATTACAGCATATGAATACTGTATTCTGACACAGGAGATATAGAAAATGCTTACCTCTCCGAGTCATTCTGTTTGTAACTCTTAGAGAACGTTATTTGGGCATGGGGAAAGAATATTAGCTTTATTTCAGTCTCTAGTCACCCTCAAGCTGGGAATGTGAACACTAATGATGTTCATTTAACTGCATTTCTTAAAAAAAACAACCTAGAGATCTGTTGAACTATCAGCCATTAACCCTAGGTTCACTGACCACAGGTTGCCTACCAAGTTGCAGGTAGCATTGTTATTTATCTATCTCCAGTGTCGCACACCTACAGGTTTCCTTATAGATATAGATATATATTTGATGCAGTGTGACTCATGCACCCAAATGCATGAGGTTACGTCAACCTGTATCATGCCATATCATGTGACAAACTATACTGACATGACCTATTTGCTCCTTTCTATTTGAGTAGAAGCAGGTGATAAGAAATGAAAAACAGATGCTTAGTCATTGTCTAGGCCGAGAGAAGTAGGTGGCAGATACACTCACACGTATACAATGCATATGCAGGTGAAGATTATGGGCCTGAGTTTTGGAGGTGTTAGTGGAAATTGTGGATGATCAGCATCTCTGAAAAAAAAAACAAGCAAGAATGAGAGAGACACAGGCAGGAAGGCAAACAGAATCAGAGAGAGAAAGAGAGATCTATACAGATGAATATGGAACAAATAGGTTATATCAGCACCGTATCCCTTGGTAGGGCAGGACATATAGATATATCAAAACTTTTACTCATTTACGTACATGCTCAGTAACTTCATTCAGTGCTGTTACTTTGGAGCAGGAAGGAATTATACAGTAGCATCCAACTTTCAGCAAGGGTTAATATAATGGTCAGAAATCTTATATAAGTTAATCTGTAAAACCAGAGATCAAATCAGAAGGGAAAAAAATCATACTAGTCCCATGTACCCCACACAAACCACTCTGCTCCGGCACCTGGCTTCCAGTCCTGGCTACTATGTACACAGTCCTGCTTCGCCATCACTCTGTTTTGCTCTGTTCAATGATACAACAAACCCCGATCTTCCCTGCCAGCCTGAATTGCTCCATCCCGCTAATAAGACCCACTCTGCTCCACCACAGGGAAGACGCAGTCCCCCTCTATCATTTTAAATGGCTTTACACAGATCATCTTAATTCTATTTCTTTTTAACTCACTGTGCTCACCAACTATACATTCATAATCTTTTTTTAAAACTCCAGAAAAAAATGAATATTCTAAAAATGAGTAAGAAATCTATTTTGTCTCAGAATGACCAGAATACACACAACACCCTTATAAACAAACATGTAGAGTTAGCCCTAAGTAATATCAAAAGCCGCATGGTAAGCTAGTTTGATTTATTTCTATGCTTTCTGGCTGCATAGGACAACTCATTGAAAGTTGACAAAAATGTTTCTAATTAGAGTTGGCCAGAAATTTTCTGATGAAGTGTTTTTCATCTGAAAATACCAAAAATTTCATCAGAACCAAAACTTTTTGTAGAGCCTTTTTGGTTTTGTAGACTCAGGATAGACTTTCTGGTTAAAAGGAGTAAGAGAAAAGACCACTCTCTCTCCCCTTCCCTCGCTCAAGAATAGTCTGGTGGCTAGGGCACTCACCTGGGATGTGGGAGACCCAGATTCAAGTGTCTACCTCCCAAACATGGGTCTCCTATGGAGGTGCCCTACCCAACAGGTTATTCTAGAAGGGGGGGGATGTCTATCTGCCCTTGAAAATTTTCAAAAGGTCTTAGTCTCATTCCAATACAGAGCAGGATTTTTTAACTCTTGAAAATGTTTCCCACCCACATCTATGTCCAATGCTTCTAACAACAAAATATGGTATCCTCAAGGGCCTGATTCATCCCCATTGTGTAAGATGGCCTACAAAGATAGCTAAAATTATCTTATCAGAGGGTTTACGATCTAATTGGCAAAACAAGTGAAGTAGGATTGATAGCGTTATAGCCCTTCCATAATGAGAATTATGTAGAATAATTTAGCAGCTTTGCTAACACACTACATTAGTTACAATAGTTAGAAGACAAAGGACAGCATCCAAAGCCCACTGAAATCAATGGGAATTTTAGCTCTGAATAAATCACTGGAAATGTATAAAAATACACTTCTTCATTGTTCATCCAGTTGTCTTTAACTACAATTTTGGCTCAAATTTCAAGGTGCATGAATTTGGGACCTGATCCAAAGCCCAGTGAAGACGCCAGGAAGCCTCCTGCTGACTACCATGTGCTTTGGACTTTTATGCACTGACTTTGCAATGTGAGAAAATAGAATTTAGTAGACAGTTGCTCCATGACAGCATCTTTGCCACGAGTTTGTTTGAGAAAGATTTTGGGTCTATGCCATGTTTTTACTGTTAGTTTCTAAACTGGATTGATCTTGTATTGTTTTCATAAATATAAGGAAATTCTGAATAAGCTCAGGCATGTTGTATGACCAAATAAAGAGAGAAGTATCTTTACAACAGTGTTGGTGTTTGCCTACAGAGAATAGTTGAGAAAAAGCAAGAGTGGGAGACAAGCACTAACAAAGTATTGTACTGCCTCTGTTGTTGGGGTGTATATAGAGATATATAGATACCTATATCTATACTGATAGATATCAATATACATTGAGATTCATATATCCATGTAATATGTTATAGGTCATTGAGGCCCGGTATGAATGCCACGTGCTTGACATGAATGCATGCATTGCAAGTGAGCAACTGAAGCAAGGTCAAGGGCTATTAGAACTCTTTGTGCAAAAACAATCTTATGTTCGAGAAAAATACAGAAAATCATTAGAAAAGGAAATAACACCAGCTAGACTGATATAAAAAGAATATTGTAAAATAATTGGAGGAAATAGCATGCCTTGGATCATGGCAGCCCACCCAGGATTGTCTCTTTGGAATTATGTGGGAAGGCGGCCTAGTAAACAAAGGCAAAGAACTGATGATGCGACAGAATGGACTATAAATGGATGCCTATATTTCTGCAAATCGGAGTCGTTTATTAATCCAGAGTCCCGTGTGGATATAGATGTGGTTTTTGCCGGCTCCCCACATCTTATGATCTTATCCTGACGGAAGGAACCTCAGCTGATCATCGGGACCATTCTGACCTTTGGACTCTGATGTAGTAGGTTTGTGGTCTAAATGTGGAGTGAGTAAGGTTTGTTTTGTAATCAATAAAGACCATTTAGAGTATTGTATACCAACACCGTGTCTGGTATATTTGCTTCCCATCCCGTAGAGAGACCTCTATTGCGGATCTAACACCATGTGCAAGCAGATTATCTGCCCTTAACTTCCCTCCTAATGCAACAAGCATCTCTTTTTTTTCCCCTTTTCTTTACTCTTTCCAGTGTGGGAGGCAGTGTTTTCTAATGGCTTGGGGCAGATGCATTGAGAGTTAGGATCTCTGACCTATTCCCAGGTCTGCTATGGGTATTTGTCTATACAGAGGTGTCCTAAAGACAACGAGATGATAACCACTAATTGAAAGTCCTGATCTGAAATTTTTCTCATACTCCACCAATATCCTATTTGCTCTTTTCTGCACTTTGTCCTAGTTGTCCAATGAGTTAGAGAAATTTCCTAGGGGTCAAGGCCCACACTCATGCTAACCCTCTGTGGGACCTGTGAGAAGTGTGAATTGCTTTGCGCATTTGCTTACCAGACTTCAAAATCTTTATTTACATAGGCCTATATTTTAAAATGCTCCACACCCATAATCATGGCCAGGAAAAAAAAAAGTCAAGAGTAGGAAGAGATATGGAATGGTTAGACAGAGATTTGGAGAAGTAATGGAAAAGTGAAAACAGATGAGAGCAGACAGACAGGGGTTATATGGTGAAAGCCTTAAAGGCAAAAATAAAGAGCTTGAAGATTATGTGAAACAGAGGAAAGTTAGTAAAGGGATTTGAAAAAAAGATGGACATGATCATATTTTTTGCAAGCAGTGTTTTGGATGGATTGAAGAGGGGTGAGTTGAGATGGAAGCTAGAAAATAAGTTGGTGATAAGCTCTCCCAAAATCTTGGCACTGGGAACAGAGAGAAATGGAAGGATTCTGGAGAGGATATAGGATTAAAACAGGTGGGATTTACTAACAGTTTGTGGAGAGACAGAGAAGAGAGAGGACTGAACACGAAGCCAAGGTTGTGAGCCTGTTTGGAATTGCCAATGATTATACAGAAGTGAGGAGGCCTTTGGTGGAAAGAGAAGGATGAAATCCTGGCCCAACTGAAGTCCATGGGAAAACTTAATGGCATTGACTTAAATAGGACTAGAATTCTATCCATGGAGATCAGTTTCTGCCCTGTTAATTTGAGTTGAGGGCAGATTATCTAATAACTGAAGCTGAACAGGAAGCTGGAGATGCAAGACTAAACAGCAAATGTTTGGAGATGTGGATCTGAGAGTCTCTCTTGAGGAGGTGGTAACTGAATCTATGGGTGAATTAAATTGCTCAGGGATAAAGTATAGAAGTACAGGAAGAGCGGCAAAGAACAAAGCTTTGAGTGACCAATAGAGAATGAGGATGGGGGGAGGGGTGTTGAGAAACCACTAAAGGAGGAGACACTAGAGGAATTGCCTAAGAGACGGGTAAAATCCAGGAGAGCCCAAAGTCTTGGAAACCAAGGGAAGAGAGAGCGCGTCCAGGAAAAGGGAGTGTCAACTGTGACAGTCAAAAGAATGGCATTTTGAGGTCATCAGATGAAAAGCACAACAGAAAAGTCTTTTAGAATTTAATGGGGATGAAACTGATAAGGTCTTATAGCAAGTATTCTGATCCTATGGAATTTGATATCAAATTATTTAGCAGAGATCTGATATTCTATATCAAGTGGATGGTTTGTATAGAATGGTTATAATTCTCTTAAATTTTGTAGGAATTTTCCAAAGGGGTAATATTTCTCTAAAAAAAATAAAGCACAGTGCAATCAAATTTTTAAATCCCAGAACACAAGTCCATTTTCTGGTAAATTTTTCATCAAGTCAGCTGGTATTCATTATGGTGTAACAACTAGGTGTCAAATATATTAAAGCTGAATTTCTATTCAATGGCACTGGGAGCTTAAGAAAATGAATTAACAAAGCATATCTTCCTCAGTTTGTATTATCCTTGTAAAATCAATACCATCAAGCTTTTTTTTTTTTTTATTGCTTGTCTTTTTGACATGGCATAGGTGTTTTGTCAAGGCATGGAACCTTCCTGCATAAGAAATAGCTATGAAATCCTGTTTGTCTTTGATGTGGAATTACCCTTAGCATAAGAAATATTTGTTTGTGTAAATAAAATGAAAAGTTATATTCAGCATAACATTATTCTTTCTGCTGCATGGATATGATGTGAAATGCACATTCCACACTCCATTCCATACAACTGAAAGAGGTAATATATGTTGTGTGGAAACTGTTACTGAAAAAAAAAAATATTCTGCAGGAAAAACACATTATTCTGAAGGGGCATTCATTTGCAAGACAATATATGAAATTACAGTAAGCCACACACACAGCATCAAGTTACTTTATTCTGCATGCCATTTTCTTAAAACTCCTGTGCAAGACTGCACCTTTCAGAATATATAAGATAAACTGGAAATACAATTAATATATTACCTTCTCTATTTATTGCCCATATAAATAAATATTCCTTCTATTAATATCTTTAGCTTGGTGGCTTCTGTTGGCAAAAATAAATCTCAGAATCCAGATGTCCTTTAAATTTGGAGAATGATTTACTAATGGCTTCATGGGGTTTCTTAACTTTCTTTTTGGAGATAATAGAGCTTGCAGTGAAGACATTTGCATTAGCCTTAGTGAGACCTCGGTACATGGAAAATACTAGATAATTAATATTGCTACATACTATCCATAATACAAAATTGAGAGGAAATTTACACAATGATTATTTTTAGTATTTTTATTACCTTTAGTCCTGACAATAGGTCATAATGATTGAAACAGAAAAGATATGCAAAATACCCAAATCTTAATCTCCCATCAGTAAAGACAATATGCTACGGCAGCATTCAAATTTTTTCCTGGCTCTATGCCAGAGATGAAGAGCTGGCTCCACTGATGGGAGTTTGCATGGAATAAGTCCTGAAAGATCTTCCCTTCGGTCCCTGTTCCAAAGAAGTTACAAGCAAGGCACATTACAACAAATGTGAGCCAGCCCAGTTGACTGGGACAGGATAGCAGTGTTGCAGACTCTTGTGAATTTATCTTGAGCCTTACACTATTTGGTGTTTTTCTTAAATCCCTGGCTCCTAGTGTCATGTGATTATGGGAATCACAGCTTTATTTTTTTTAAAGTAAATGTCTAGCCCTCATGGTTGCAAAATATATAAACACATATACATGAACCAGAAAAATAATCTCAAAAACCTCAAAATGTAATATTCTTAAAATGTCATTTTTAATGGAGCCAGACTCCTGATTTCTGAATGCTGGAAGCTGACAAAGGATAGGCAGAGAAAGTCTATAAAAATAAAGTACCTTAAGCACTTGCTTAGGTGCTTTCCTGGAAAGACATTTAGTTACGTGCAGATCTTGTGTCAAAAGGTTCCTACTACATGAAAATCTGCATCTGGCCCATCCTCCTTACATATCCAACTACTCTCTCTCCTCAATCCACAGGACAGCCTAGGATAAATCATCTAGAAAACAATCCACAGATCTCCCAGGCAATACACACCTCCTTCAGTACAAGTCCCCATCCCCTTCACGGCATTCTTGACCTCAGGGACTCCTATAGTTACAACATCTACCCCCGCATTCCTCTCCAGCCACTCACCAAATTGCCTAAATGAACAGCTATCTGGCAATGTCTCAGGCAAAGTCAGCCCACAGGAAGTGGCTGGAGACAACAGGCTTATGTGATGTCTAAGGGTCAATGCCAACCTGATGCTGTTCTACACCCTCCCCACCCATGCAGAGATTGTCATAGGCATCAAGTAACAAGACATTATATGGTGTAAAGACCCCAACATGGCCATATTCATCCTTGTTCTACTTGTGTGACAGTTCTGATAGCTGGTGCAGTTTCTAGGTATATGTTGAGCATCCCTATTCACCTGAATAGAGTGTTATTGTAAAGGGGTCAGGCCCTTCACCCATAAGCTTTTCACAGTCAGCTTACTTTCTGTAGGACTCAACTTTTCTCCCGCCAAATAATATCAAGCTAAAATAAAAACAGCCCTAAAGTTGCTGCTATCCCAGGGAATACATCTACACGAGGTTTATAGACTTTGTTTTCCATAGTCAGCAATAGTGCATTTAAATGTGAATTCTCCTCCAAAAAGATGATTTTCATATATTGTCCTCCACAGTGAATTGGACAAGAGATTCCTGAATTATGACCCTCTAAACTAGTGCCATAAGACAACAACATTAAGTGTCAAAAAAGTGTCAAACGACTATTTCTCAAATAAAATATAGCTGTTCAATTAAAAAGTTAATCATCATAGATGCTGTATATGGAGCTATATTTCATTAGATGATTCCTGCCCCAATACTGTACACTTTGAAATCAACAGTAAAATTCCTATTGACAGAAAAGGTGTTGGGCAAGACCCATAGTTAGCAAATGTAGTCTTGTAGCTAAATAGTTTCAAATATATACTTGTATGCTATTTTCTTGTAATTTCAAGGTATCTGGGGGCCACACAGATAGTTATTGCATTATAAACTATGCAGCACCAATTCTGCTCTGCACTGCTTATATAACAGGTTCCCTTGCAACCTTTTATCATAGAATCATAGAATATCTGAGTTGGAAGGGACCTCAGGAGGTCTTCTAGTCCAACCCCCTGCTCAAAGCAGAACCAGTCCCCAATGTTTGCCCCAGATCCCTAAATGGCCCCCTCAAGGATTGAACTCACAACCCTGGGCCAATGCAGGCCAATGCTCAAACCACTGAGCTATCCCTCCCCTGGGCATTTTTTTATGAACATGAAATTTAGATGATAACACAAAGTAACCGGAGATTTCCTTCCTGTGAAGCTTAGATTACATTATAAATGGGTAAAAGCAAAACGGACTTCCCCAAACTTCTGAACATCCAGAACTGGATCCAAATCTTAATATCCAGCAAAAGCAGCCAGGGAAAAGAGAATGTTATCAAAATGTGGCTACACTGATGCATTACTATTTGTTTTAAATTACTCAGCATCTGCTGCCAGTTTTAAGTTTCCCCTCCATCATCACAGAAAGAGAGAGAGAGAGAGAGTGTGCTTGTAAGTATATTTTGAAGCAAGCTTTCTTCTCAGACATGACACACTGTATGAAATTTAGGAATAACTGCTGATTCAAACTGAGGCTACGCTGATTTACACCACCTGATGATCTGGAGCAGCATTCTCATTGTCTTTCAAAAACACATGCACTACACACTCTTCCTACCTCACCATGAGGTTTATTTAGCCCAGAGCCTACAAAATCATTTTAAGTGCTTTGCAACTAAACATAAAATGTCACAATTTAAATATTAATAGTGTGTAATGGAGAGACAAGGTGGGTGAGGTAATATCTTTTATAGGACCAACTTCTGTTGGTGAAAGAGACAAGCTTCCAAGCTTACATGGAGCTCTTCTTCAAGTCACTGAAGAAGAACATGCAGTGTGTAATCTAATCTTGGGGTTCTGCTACAACTCATAAAAACCCCAAATTTTCCTTCTGGAGTTCAGGACATGAGCAAATCTGCTAACTTATGCCTTACGTCCTTATATTCATTTAAAGATCAGGCCCTATCCCACATGCCGTACTGTAAGTTAATTAATTTATTCCCTCAGACAAGAAAGGTGCACGAGATTAAGAGCAACATTTCTAGCTCAACCAAGTACAAACAGTGGTGAAGGTAAAAGAAAAAAAAAACTAAACAAAAGAGGAGAAAACATGTACGACTGTTACACAAAGTCCCCTTTATACAGCTCCAGCAGCATTAAACAACCATAAAGAGAGTGAATATGCACCCTCCCACCCCCCATCTCTACAGGGGCGGCTCTAGCAATTTTGCCGCCCCAAGCAGTCGCCACCAAATTGCCACCGCCCCAATAGCGGCGGAGCTGCCACTGAATTGCTGCCAGCCCCAGAAGAGCAGCGGAGCTGCCGCCCAAAAGCCGCCGCCGCGGGAAGAGCAGCGGTGCTGCCGCCGAATTGCCACAGCGGGACATGGACTGCCGCCCCGTTCTGAATGCCGCCCCAAGCACGTGCTTGGAAAGCTGGTGCCTGGAGCCGGCCCTGCATCTCTAGTAATGCTCCAGGTACTAAGGAGCAGGACTTCTCTGGCCGGTGCAGAATTGCTATACAGGCTCTATGCCACCCAATGGCCCAGACCGATGGCATAGATTTGGGGCCTGTCAGGGCACATAATCAGAAAGCACTATACTGCACCTGTGTTCTCCTTCCTGGGACCTATCACTTGTATCATCTCAGAATATAGGGTGCATGTAAGTGCCTTAAAGATTCAGTTTTCATCGCTGTCCCAGCTGCAGGAATGGAAAGAATTTTAAAGCAGGCCCAACGTATTTCAGATTAAGCATCTGAAAGTGGCCTACTAAATCTTTCAGAGCTCAACAATCATTATCCCTTATGTATTTCTCTGGACAATCCATGTGTCCTCCTGAAACATTAATCTGATAGCAGCAGCTTCAGGAACACAAAATATATTACCAAGTTTCAGAACATTTTTGCACCCTGAACAAAAAAAAGGAAGGTCTGTTTACAAACCGTTAGGAGAATACTTGCTCATTAGCAAAGCCAAGTCATTCTTATGCAGCTTTCTTCATCCACCTTTTTGATGTAATAATTTATAACCCATCTCTCTCAACTCAGCTCACCAATTTTATACTTCTCGTGTCAAGAGAAAATGTGGCTTTTCTCCCTAATTTTTTTTTAAAGAATCTCATATTATTTTCCCCAATCATCTTCCTCTTTGTTGAGATCTTTCTTCCTGATTGCTTTTATTGAGTATGGGGAAAGCATAGTGACCTGGCTCTTTGTTTAAGCCAGGTTCCTTTTTCATTGATGATTTCTTATTCTTTAAGAAAAAGAAAAAAAAAAAGAGATTCCCTCTTCTATTGCTCATATAATTATAGATTTATTTACTTACCAATTTCTGATTTGACAACAGACATCAGCCTCTCTGGAGTTTACAGTGTAGAATATTTACTGTTATATTTTGCTACATGTTGGATAATCCTGTTCATAGAGTGAATCCCTATATACCATTATAACTCAAATTTAAATCCCACAGTACTGACATTAACATTTCCTTAGCACTTTGCATAAGCATGACATGATGAGCCATAAACTTGTACAAATTACTACTGATTCGACTTATGTTGTTGTTCTTGTTTACAAATGTTTTGATAAGCTTCTGTAAGAAGACAGAAATATGTCTTGACAAATTTCTCCAGAAACTATTTTGACAAGGTCCAGGTACACTGTGAATGCTAAGCCCTGTAATGACCTGCAGATTTTTTTGGCCTGTGCGCTAATTCATTGGGGGTCTTTACTATGGCAATCCACAGCCATAAATATGAAGGATTTCACCCAGCGATTATTAGACAGAATTATAGATTGCCATATCCACAGAGAGTAAATCATCCACCCTTTTTCAGTCATATCTACTGTAGATGGAGAAAAAATAGGACATTCATCTTTTATAATACTTTGATTCTTGCAGGTGTTCTTGTGAGAATTGATGGAAATCAATGAGTCATAAAACCAGATCCTGAGTCTATGTAAACTGGCAGAGTTGATGTCAATTTCAAAGCAGCAATAATGAATTTGCACCTGTTGAGGATCTGGCCCATTACTTTTTGGGAGTCTAACCATTAAACATGGATCACGGCGTGAGGCTACCAGGCTAGTTGTTTTGTTTTGTCTAAACTAGACGAGACCCAGGCTGGTCTTAATACACGGTCACTATTGTTCTGATGGAAAAGGATTGGGAAAGAGAAAAACCTCACACGATCATTTACTCCATATTTCCAGTATCACTACGTGTAACTGTCTCATTTAGTTATCCCCCTCTCCATCCCTAAACCACACACAACACCTATGCCACAAGAACCAAAACTTAATAACTTTGCCTCTTGAACTCCTGGCATTGCTTCATTGACAGCTACTGATAAAGCATGATCCATAGGCCATAGCTGAGAAATTGGCAGGCCATAGTTGAAGCATTCTTAATCTTTAAGGACAAATGCTACTTACTGGAAGCAAAGTTTTCTAGGCTGTCCTTCAGGACCTTTTCAGAGTAGTAGCCATGTTAGTCGGTACATATATTCATTTGGATGTTCAGAGCAATGTGTAGAAAGTGCATAACTTTCACGTTTTAGTATCAGAGGTAAAAGTCTGCAACAGCTCAAAGCACCTATAAAGGTGTAGTGCTGGCCTCTTGTGATAGAATATTCATCTTTGATTTTATTCACTGCCTACTATTTTGTGGGGAATGTTTGGTTTAGGTTTTTGTTTGTTTGTTTTATGAAAGGGATTATATCTTTCCAGTTGGAAGAATTACATGATGTCAGAAATCAAAAACAAAGACATACTTCTTTGGGAGGAAATTCACTCCAGGCCTCTATTAATCATTTAGGCCACCATACAGCTATTCACACCTACAAAGATTATATCTTTCCATCAGGGGAAACTGCATGGTATCAAATAATAATACACAATGCGATTTTAACTAACAGATACAGGGAGCTGTGATCTAGGCTAACTTAAGTACCAATTGACAGACAGCTATTCATAAAGGATTCTTCATTACCCAGGAAAGAAGTGAAAGGAATTTCCAACACTCACTGTAAAGTCTACAAAGCCCACCGCATATGACATGAGCTACAGTCCATAGTGGCAGGTTTCAGAGTAGCAGCTGTGTTCGTCTGTATTCGCAAAAAGAATGAGGAGGACTTGTGGCACCTTAGAGACTAACAAATTTATTTGAGCATAAACTTTCGTGAGCTACAGCTCACTTCATCAGATATCTTTGTTCTATTTGGGGATTATTAGTTGGTTGCTTCAGGGAGACAAAAATTTGCATGAAGATAAACTGAAACCTTCACTTGGTGATAATGTAGCTTCTTGGGATTACAGGAGGTTTGCTATTTCAAAGAAGGTAGTAGGACGTTTCACAGGGTGTTCCAAACATCCAACAGTGGTTAGCAGACCCTCCATGACATTCCTATTCTTATAGAAATACTGTTTAAGGCAGTGGTTCCCAAACTTGTTCCACCGCTTGTGCATGCAAAGCCCCTGGCAGGCCGGGCCGGTTTGTCTACCTGCCGCGTCCGCAGGTTCAGCCGATCGCAGCTCCCACTGGCCATGGTTAGCTGCTCCAGGCCAATGAGGGCTGCTGGAAGTGGCGGCCAGTACATCCCTCGGCCCGCACCACTTCCAGCAGCTCCCATTGGCCTGGAGCAGCGAACCGTGGCCAGTGGGAGCCGCGATCGGCCGAACCTGCGGACGCGGCAAGTAAACAAACCGGCCCGGCCCGCCAGGGGCTTTCCCTGCACAAGCAGCGGAACAAGTTTGGGAACCACTGGTTTAAGGAATGAAAAGTAGAGGAGTGTCTCAGAGTCTGATCCTTTGTATATGCCATGGATATTGCATAGAGGAAAAACTGCCTTCTACTGAATGGGATGCACTTAGCTACTACAGTGATGGGCACTTATGTTTGTCCACATAAATAAAAAATGCATGAAATTTGGGCTGCCAAGTCCCAAAATGTGGCCTGTGGGTCATGCTTTATGTATAACTGCAAAATTGCCATTTGAGCTCTGATCAAGCAATAGACAGAATGTCAGACCTGCTAAATTGCATGCAATCATATCTCTATAGTGTCTGGAGTCTTACAGGGCTTACATGCCTAAATACAAATACAGCAAACAAAGATTCTTCTTTATCTCAAGTGGTAGGTTTTCCAGTGGTCTTCAACACCTCACATCCCAGCTTCAGGAGCACAGAAATCCTGCTATCAGACATGTAGGGCTGGAAGAGAGCTAAAGAGATCTAGTCCAGCCCTCCATACTGAGGCAGGACCAAGTATACCTAGGCCATCCCTGACAGGTGTTTGTCTGAACTGTTCTTAAAAGCCTCCAATGATGAGGATTCCACAACCTCCCATGGTAACTAATTCCAGTTTTTAACTATAGTTTTTATAGTCAGAAAGTTTTTCCTAACATCGAACCTAAAATCTCTCTTGCTGCAGATTAAGGTGATTACTTCTTGTTTTACTTCAGTGGAGGAGAACAGAAGATCACCATCCTCTTTATAACATCCCTTAACATATTTGAAGACTATCAGGTCCCACTTCAGTCTTTTCTCAAGACTAAACATAATGAGTTGTTTTAATGTTTCCTCATAGTTCAGGTTTTCTAAACCTTTTATCAGTTTTGTTGCTTTTTTCTGGACTCTACTTTGCCCACCACTTTCTTAAAGCGTGCACCCAAAACTGCACAAAATACTCCATCTGAGTCCTCACCAGTGCAGAGTAGAGTAGAGTGGACCAATTACATCTTGTGTTTTACATAGGAGAGTCCTGTTAACATACCCAGAATGATATTAGCCTTTTTTTGCAACTACACCATATTGTTGACTCATATTCAATTTGTGATCCGCTAACCTCCAGATCTTTTCTGCAGTACTACAGCATAGCCAGTTATTCCCCATTTCGTAGTTGTGCATTTGATTTTTTTTCATCTTAAAAGTAGTGCTTTTCACTGGTCATTAAACGAGCCCAGGCTTCCTGCTTGGCAATAGAGAACACTTATAAAGGCTACTAATCTGCTACTAACTCCCATTAATTGAACGTATAGCCTGTTATGACATGAAAATCTTCTGGATTCTATAAGAATGTGTGACATCCTGGTTTGACTCTTCATTAAACACTAATTCCATTATTGCACTGATACAAGATTGAGAGAGGTTTTGATTAAGCATATACAGGATCATTTCATTCAATCTTTTAGCAAAGAGAGCACCCACAGGTCAAGACACAATCTACAAGAGCTGTTGCATACTGCGTTTCAGCTTGGGGGTTGTTTCCTTTTCTTGGGAGAGGATATTAAAAAAGAAATGCGTGCTAAAGGCCTGGTCCTGGTGCCTTTGAAGTCAATGACAAAGCCAAATTGATTTTAATGGTGTGGAATCAAGCCTAAAGGCTCAGAAATAGCCAGACAAGTCCCTCACCCAGTCCTGCCTATTGCTGTTACACTGCTCACAGAGTAAGCCCTAGCCTCCAGTAATGTTCTTTACATTACAACCCCAGACACTCTAAAGAAAGCCTGGTAAGAAGCAGGATCTTGTGATATGCACTTAGACACCCATTCTTACATAGTCCAATTTTTGTTTGAGGGCTTATACATAACTTCTGGTTTATTTAAGAGCACAGGAACCAAGAATGGAGAAACAGAGGAAGGGAAATAAAATAAGTGCTGCCCAATAGCTTACAAACCAAACCCCAAAGCATTTCTGACTGAATACATTTCATCCTATTGAATAGGGATATGAATGACACAATGGGCATGAGGCAAAGTAGTTGGTATCGGATTTCGCATAAACGGTTCTACCATATTTGCCATTAAGATTGTAGCTATTTTGCCTCACTCTCATTGTGACATTGTAAGAATCAGTGTACAGGGTCCCTGAACATCATTGTCACACACCTGTCTAACATAACAAAAGCCAACCTGGACAAGTCCTTTGAGGAGTCAGTCAAAGAGGAATAGCACTGATACAAACTGACCCCCCACATCTTGGAGTGATGATATCTTTCAGCCTTTTTCCACTGAGGAACTGTAGACAGGATTGAGCTGCAGGAAGCAGTACAAGATTTCACCAGAAATGCTACTACACCTTGGTAAAAAGAACATAAAATGTCAGTAAATTTTCATATTCCATGTTATCCAAGAGAACAAGATGCCTAAGATGTAGTGGAAAGCTCCAATGATAGCTATACCAAAACAAGAAAAAGACTGTTCCTTTCTAGCTAGCTACTGGCCAATGTCACTTCTGAGCTGGGCTTACAAACTTTTGGAACCACTATTTCTGCAGAGAATCATGCCCACAGTAGAACAAGGTCTGAGTGATGACCAGGCAGGTTTCAGACTTAAAAGGAGCACTTGTGACCAAGTTCTTGTTCTTACCATTTATATAGAAAATGGTTTTCAAATGAAGGAAAAGACAGGAGCTGTGCTACTTGACATGACAACAGCATAGGATACCATCTGGAACACTTGCCTTCCGGTCAAGATGTCAATGATGTTACCGCAGTGAGTTGTCACAGCTGCAGAAATGATGCTTTGAAACAGACAATTCCATGCAACATGAGGCAATAAACAGAGCACACCAGGGACCCAAAAACCCTGGCTCATTCAGGGATGTGTTCTTACCCAACATTTTTCAGCACAGTTATGAATGATCTGCTTCTAACAATCTACTACACATTCCAGGTTTGACAAACTGGTATTTTCCAACAAAGCCTTATTTCATCAGAAAATTCTTTGCTAGCTCTAGATGAGAGTGCACTCATTCACTGATAAATCTGTGCCAAATGAGAACAGAGTGGGTTTAAAAAAGACTCTGCTCATGTGCCTGAGATCCTCTGTGCATAAGTCTCCCTCTGTAGGAAGAGGGCTCAACAACCTCCACAAAGCTGTCTTCCTATACCGCCCACTCTCCAGAGGCCTTTCAGCAAGGTCCAAGTCCCAGGCAGGGGACATGTGCATCATTCCCTTTCCCAGTTCTGCACAGAATTTCAGAATAAGATAGAGCCCCATGCACTATTATTTTTCATGGTCTTCCCAAAGTAGTGTTTGGGGGTGCGGGGGAGGACTGCCTCATGGAAACTGCTTTCCGCCACAACCTTCCCCCCTCAACTTTACCCTGGGAGTGTGTGATCTGGGCCATTCTGATGGGTAACATTTGCATAGGGATAAACACCACAAGATCCAAAGCAGCAGGGACCCAGAGACAGCTGTGGAAGACGAGAACTCCTTTCCAAGCTTTTCTCCAGGAATTCTTTTTAAACACGTACTTGAGCCTTCACCTGCTCCAAACAGTAAGCTGAAGATAAAGAGAACACAAGTGGAATGCTCACCATGGGAAAGTGAGGTTTCTGTCTCTGTCTTTGTCTCCCTCAAGGTTTTAGCCTCTTAATCATCGGGCTTTATGATATTTTTAGCTGCAATGCTCAGCAGGAGAGAGCTTCTAGAGGCCCAATGCTTAAGCTGACTCAGGAGAGTGAATTTTAGTGTCATCTGAGGTGATTAGGGAGTACCTGCACTGACCATGGAAAAAATGAAGGGGAAGCATTAAGAAACAAACAGTTGGCCAGCCTTAGAAAGCTAAGAACAGATGAGAGATATGGAACTTGATTGTCTACTGCCTTGTACCTTGGGTCATCCTTTATCCCTGGGCAAAGAGGGTGTAAAATTCTACTCCTTTGATTCAATGGCATCTTTGCGCTGACTTTGCCTGACTGTAAATGGCAATGCAAGTGACTGGTCAATGAAGAATAAAGGCCTTGTGAGAAAGGTATATTCTAGGAGTTAAAGAGATTTCCCTCAGCAGACCTCAATTTGTGGGGCACGATCCTCAGCTGGTGTAAATCAAATGTAGCTTCATTGACTTCAGTGGACCAAATGAGCACTGGCTTTCCCAGAGCCCACGCTATCACATGATTGATCATATAGTCATTGCCATTAATAGAAATCTTGCATGAAATCTTTGCAGTCAAAGAAAACTATGTCAATAAGGACCTATTGGAGGAGGAGGGAAAGCAGTTCAACTAGATTTAAACAGGTCTTCTTTCTATAGGAGAGTAACAAAAGACATGCAGAAATGGAGAAGACTGGTGTCACTTTCAGTCCGACCCAGTAATTGCTGTGCTCTATTTATTTTAGCATATGCCTGATGGTTTGCTACTTTTGGATGCTCCTCTAAGAAAAATCGTGACCATTTGCTTTTTAGATGGCTGCAGAACAAGATTGTCCTGTCTTTGTATCCTTCAGACTGCCAGATGACTTCAGTTTCATCGTGTGTCACGACCCAATTTAAAAATCAAATACTTGTAGAGGTTGTAAAGGGACTGAGCAAACTGGTTTGGTTAAAATAAATCACAGTCTGAATCTAAGCAGAAGATTTGAGGGTAATAAACGCTCTCACCCCATCTATTTTTACTTCAGAGCTTTTGTTGCATACGTTTCCTACCAGAACTCAAAGCTCAAATGCCAAGATACTAAGAGAATTTTCAGCCCAATTGTCTTCAGGAAACACCAGAAATCTTCTGAGAAAGTCTCACTTGATTTCCAGATGAATATTGCAGATGGGAAGTACTGAGAGTTTAGAAAAGCAACAGAAATTTAGGCTGCTTATCCAAACCAAACACAAAAGCTAAGCCTTTTGAAGTCTGTCCATCACTAGAAATTAGGCTTAAGTGATAAACATTTGCAGAGCCAGTGGGTATTTTTGCAGCCAATGCAAGATCGTCTTTCCATTTATTTTCAAAACAAAAAGGAACAAAAAAGAGATTTCAAAACCAAATACATGAAAGTAGCTGACATAGCAAATGCTTTCATTTAAAAAACAGAAAAGAAAAAAAAAAGAATTCAAAGAAAAAAAGAATTGTACAAAATACAAAGCAAAACATCACACTTACACTGTGTGAAAACAACAGGCACTGAAAAGAAGTAGAAGTGACACATGGAGTTTTGACATATATGAGATCAGAACATGTTACACAATAGCTACTGTCAGCTTTCTTGAAGAATCAGTGCTGATGCCCTGCATACTCCATTTTACAAACAATCCTTGGTTGCATTAGGCACGTATTATTGCAAGGGCTCCAAGAGAAATTAACTGTCATGTTCATTAATCACTAAACTCAGTTATTCTTTATAAAATCCCTACTAATAATTAGTAATATGGTCCTGTATTTTAGTTTTTCCAGAAAAATTATTTGTTTTTCCTTGTAGGCGTCAGAAACAAAAGAAATTTTAATTCACATGAATGGAGTAGTGGAAAGGTAACATTTTCAAAACCATCCAAATGACTTAGGAGTGCTTTTGAAATTCCCCCTCCCCTTCAGAAATACATCAAAGCTGAAATTCATTAGACATGGTAACAAAAACACAATATTTAGTGTTTTGGAATATAGCTGTTAATTATACCACTGGTGTTATGATTATGCTTAGAAGCACCAATTAGGATCAGGTCCCAATTACACTGAGTGTTGTACAAACACAGCGAAAGACAGCCGCTTCCTCATGTAGTTTACATCTTAGGCCAATTTTGTTAGCTTTTGTACATGGGCGGAGCATCACTGGTATTTCATGTGTCTCGAGGCCACCCTCCAAAGCAGCGTGCAGGTCTGGGGCTCTCAATACACTCAGTCATTGCTTGCTGTGAGCAGAACTATGGAACAGACATCACCTCTCTTTTTGAAGCAGCATACGAAGAATGTAATCATAAGAAGTGGTTTCAATAAGTAGAAAGCTCACTACCCATCTAATGCAGGGGCAGGATGGGGTCCCCTTCTTTGAAAGATGTTTATCTTAAAATAAGTTTTCCTATTGACTGGTAGATTAAAAAGAATATTTTCTGCACCTGCTGATAATTTCCAAAATGAACAGATTTGGCACAGAAAGCTTGGGCAAGTTATAAAATAACCAAGTTTAGTTTCATAAACCACACAGCTCTCTCCCTAAGACAATGTTATTAGCACAAAAGACAAAAAGTGCTCATACTTCTAGAAAAAAGAAATTCTATGACTTGTTTATGTTTACTGAGATTGCATTGACAGTAAATGTAATATAATTTAACATCCATTCGAAACCTACAATAATAAATAACACCACCACCTCTCAACCTGCTGACTTCATTGTTAAAACTGACCTATTAGTAGGGTACAAACTGATTTTCAGTAAATCTCATTTTCAAATGCTTTTTCTGCCAAAGTAGCACTCCAAATTTCTGTGATTTATAACACTAACTGATCATGCCTTTTAGATCTAGCGCTCCTTTCAATGGAGGGCTCTCAAAGTGCTTTACAACCATTAAATAATTTGGCTGTGCAATACCAGGTATGAAGTAGTTTACTGGTACGATATAGCAATCACTTCATCCAGTATTAAAATATAGTCATTTCTGAGATAGAACCCCACAGTTAACAGTACACAGCAACACTACATAATGTCTGACATCAAATGAAGAATGATGTGTGCAATATAAAAATACAGATGAAAAAATACTGTTTCCAATTCAGAGAGGAAATTTAGCAAGGGGACATTTAATTATTTGAGTTGGGATTTGATATAAGACACCATAATGAATACATCTATTCTTTGGAAAAGTGCCATGGAATCTTTAATGGCCAGGCTGGTAAAGACCATGGTTTTATGTTTCATATGAGCGATAACAATACCAACAGCATAGTGTCCATAATACTATGATGGTACAGTAATTTACTACTGTCTCAAAGGATGAAACCACTAAAACCACATCCTTCAGCACCTAAATATTCTTTGGTGATCTCCCATCCAATACCGACCTGGCAGCTCCATAAAACAGGTTGCATTGCTTCCATACTGGAAACTATGTACAAGTCTGAATCAGAGCCTTCGCCCAAGAACATGTACTTAAATGTAAATGTGCTCCGACATGAATACTTAAAAGCACACGTATCCTTAGCAATGTTAACAGAGTCAGACACAAAGCTCCTATATGTTAGAAATAAATCCTTTTACTCTCTCAAATTCATATACATCATAGCCAGCTAGAACCATTCTGTTGACTGCCTAACCCAGAAGTAGAAATTTAGTAAGTTCATCTCACTAGTTAAGACTGTCAGCCAGTCTTAATTTGGCCTCCATTTTAATACATCCACTTGTACGTGAAAAATCTATGTGCATGCAAATTGCTCACAGTTCCTGGGCCCAGCGTCAGACTGCTTTCTACTTGCCATTTATCTATCTATCTAACTTTCTGGCCTTGTGGATTAAAGGGGATGAATCATGGGTTAGATCTAGGAATACTGCCTATAGCATTTGCCAAGTAGAAGAAAAATGTGTGACTGTGTATTATCAATATGGAGGTCTGCAGTGCAGGAAATTGAGAACGTAAAAAAAGTCTTTGATTAATTAGCTTGTATTTCAAGAATCAGCATAGCCAGGAAGAATATAAAAATTTCTGGTGTCATTGCAACTTACATATGACTCTTCACACTTCGCGGGGGAGGGAGAAGGACAGGGTGCAGGAAGGGTTGTTATTATATTTGCTTTCTGTGCTTGGAAGAAGGAAATTATTCCTGTTTGCCAAGCATCCCTCATCTCCTCCCTCAGACTTCTACTAATCCACACATTTCGCTTCGCCTACCATGGCTGACTTCAAATGATTGTTTCATCCCACCTGCCCACACCTTTTAATTTGGGAGGAGGAGAGCAGGTTTGTTTGTTTGTCAAAATTTGCTTGTAAGGTCCTCAGGTCAAGCACAAGGTCTGATTTTCTCCATACAAGATGCTATAGGCCCCTAAAGCATTATACAAATAATAACTGGCTAGATTGTACCACTCACTTCTTGTGGACAGAATCTGAACTGTGTGTCATAGGACCTATATTGCAGACAGCTAAAGGAGATATGCCTTTTAGCTCAGGACTTTGCTTTTGGAGGCAAGAAGATTAAAAATCTCTTTCCACTGTTGTTGTAAAGTTCTGGTGGGGCATAATGTGTAGCATGATGAAAAAGACTTAGAGGTAGACATCAATTTGCAACAATATTTCACTTGCAAAACATAGCTAAAGATTTTCATTTCATAATGCTATAGTGACAACTTCCTCAATCTGTAATTGCTCCAATTATTTTGTCAAGTAGTAAGCAGGACTAGCAGGCCAGCTGTGAAAGTACAAATTAAATAATAAAACTGTATACAGACAGCATTTAGATCTTGTCAAAGTGCTCTACAAACACTAATTAAGCAAGACACAGAACAGCCATGTGAGGTGGATAAATGGAGTCACAAAAAACTTGGTTGGTTGTCCCCTACCCCCAAGTTTACACACAAGTCAATGGTAAAGCTAGAAGTCAAACCTGAGTGTCAGCATTCCCGGTTCCCATTTCTAAACACTAAACCATGGCCCCTATCAAAATAAACACATTCATTAATTTCTTAAACAAGGGGAGTTTTATACTACTTTAAACTGCACCTGAAGCACTGAACGGTTCATGAACCAATTTTAAAAACTGAGGAGTTATCTTCCATGCTTATTTTTCTTCACAGCAAAAATTTCGTTTTTCCACAGGCTGGAGGTTCGTAACCCCTTTCTTATCCCTATTCTTGTTGCCTGGATTTAGAATGGTACATGCCTTCACTTTTGTTAAGAAAACACATGAGACCTTTTTCTTTTTATATTTTTGATATTGATGTTGTAGCCATGGATAAAAGATAACAGGTGTATTTTGGATATAGAGATGAAATCTAAGTATTAATTAATGCTGTAATAGGGCCTCCGGCCTGTAAGCTTAGCTAAACAAAGCCTCAAGCCTAAAGATATACAGTCATTCATCATGTCAGCCTATCACAAGACGAAACATTTACACATACAGAAGTATTAACTGCTGATATTTAGGAAATGTATATTGCAATATACAAGGTAGTCTGGTTAGAATATTTTGGGGATTTTTTCCAGATATAGCGTGTCAGCAGTGAGTGTATTAATCACCAGTTATGGTGAAAGAGTGACAACATTAATGACTGTAACGGGAACTAAGAAGTTAGCCTTGTTATGAAAAACAGATTTAGTGAGGTGTGAAAGTATAAATAAGAAATAGGGGTTAAAACCTTCATAAACACGTTTGAACCCCAGTGGGTGTCAGCCTAACGCATTATAAAAGTTGTATCCTGTCCTCTGTGCCTTGGGACACACCAGGATGACACCCACCGGTGACAATGACGATGATGATGATGATGAAGGAGATAATGACTGACACTTCTGGGTTCCCCACAAGGGATAGAGAGAGTAATGCAAGGGCTGGCCAGTCTGTATTCTCTCTCTCCTCTTAGGATCGCATGCTACATTGTATCAGTTTAGCTTGTTAAATAAAATTGTTTATGAGAAACAATCCAATGCCTTTATTCTTGTGCACTCTTTGGGTCTCTTATTCTAACGACATTGGTGGTAATCTTCCTGATGCTGTAGCAGCTCAGAAGACTAAACCCTTATTGACCTCTGTGGTATAAGACAGTGCTACTCAAAGTGGTGGCACCCGTCCGCGAGCCACTGGCTGCCGGTCCGCACGCACATTGAAAAAAAAAAATGCCAGTCCCCCACATCAGATAGCTTGAGAAGCACTGGTCTAAGAGATTAATAAATATAATAATCCACCAATTAGGGTACGGTGTAAATGGGTATAGCTCTATTGATTTCAATGAACTCATGCCAATTTACACCTGCTGAGGATCTGGTTCAAGGTTTGGGTCAATTTCGATGATAGTTTGTAATCCAGCATGGAACCTGGCTGAAGTTTATAGATATGCAGGGTAAATGTTTGATGAGAGTGACCATATTTCCCTATGCTGAATATGGGACACCTGGTAAAATTACTCATATTCAAGCAAGTTTAATGGCAATCAATCAGAACTAGGCAGTACAAACCTGCAAATTAACATCAAGTTGACTGAGCCCATGTTAAAAAGAAATACTGCATAGCTGGATTCTTTTATTTACCTTCTTATCTTTAAGGCTTTAGGGTTCACATGGGAGAGGTGACACACACATACCCCTCTCTCACATGGGGGGTGACTGACCCAACACGACCTTCCCTGCTGTTGTCTGCCCTCCATGCCTGGCTGGGCCCCAGGGAATGGACCCGCCTCTCCTGGTACCTGGCGCCACGTCCTCCCAAGGCAACACATGGGTGGCAGGGGGTGGGGAGGAGGAACGTGGGGTCACATGCCTCCCCTCCCCAGATTTCTGCCAGGGTTCACACCAGTATGTGGCCAGCACTAGCCTTTCGGCACTGTATGGGAGGGAAGGGATGGGAGCTGCTTCCAACCACAGGGAAAGGGAGTGGGAGAAGGGATAACCTGGCCTGTGTCTTTTGCAGAACTCATCTCTTCTCCCCCCTGCCCCCATGGCTGGAAGCAGATTGTCCATTCCTGCCTGCACAGGGTTGAAAAGCACCTAACACCTCCTGGCTGCTGGCCATCAACATAACCCAGCTGCCTCCTGTTCCCTGGCTACAGCGCAGGCAGGAAGGGGGTAAGCCCTAAGGATGCATTGTGCACCAGGCCACCTGACTGCAGGGGCTTCAGCAAACCCAGCCAGAGAGGCGGCTCAGCAGGGAGGATGCCTAGGGGACAGAGCAGCCCTGCACTCCCTGTGGGTAGGACCCGGGGTAGATAAAGAGGGTGCTAAGCCCGAGTCCAGGGGGCTACTGTGGAGCCTGCAGGGCTGAGGCATGAACAGGCTGGAAATGGCTTCCTCCCACCCTTGCCACTCCAGAACTTAGCTGAGAGGCTTCCCCGTGCCAGTGCTGTGCAGGGCTTTGGCACATGCAGGGCTTGGCTCTTCCTGGCCAGCACCCCAGGCTGGCTTGTCTTAGGCTTTCCCAGGGCACCAGGCCAGCCCAAGGCAGTGAGCGAAGGAAGGAATCTGCCAGCCAGGCTGTTGGTGAGCTGAGAGCTCTGACCAGGGGCAGGTTCTCCGCACAGCCCTGGGAGCAGGATGTACCCTGCCATGGGGGGAACATGGAGGAGCAGCAGAGCTGGAGGCGGGGGCGAGGGGCAAAGGGGCAAAGCAGGAAGAGGACAGCGAGAGGGGAAGCACATAAAGGGCTGATGGGTAGGCAGCAGAGGCGTCATGTAACCAGCCGCTGCCTGGCACCTGCCTGCACTCACCAGCCACCACAGCCCGTGCTGAATGGTAACGGGCCAGGGGGTGGGGCCCTGCTGGCTGAGAGCTGGCATGCAGTGAGGGCTGTGCTGACAGACCAGCAGGGAGAACGGCCAGCCCTTTGCGCAGCATCTTTGCCCTGCCACCAGCCTTGCACACCCACCCCCAGTTGGCCACTGGATGCCCCCCCCAGGTCAGTGCTGGTGGGCGGGTGGCTGGTGAGCAGGGATCCGGCCAGCAGCAGGACCTGCCAGTACAGATCAGGAGACAGAAAATATGGGACAATTTGCCCATTTTAAAGAAAAAGTCAGGACCCCTGCAGGAGGGCTTAAATATGAAACTGTCCCTTTAAAAACAGGACATTTGGTCACCCTATGTTTGATGTACATTTTGATAATGAACATGAGTAGTTGTTTGGTAGGTCTCATTCTAGTTACGTTGGACAGATCATTATAGAACATCCACAACCAGAGTTAACAATAATTACAACTGGGGCTGGCAGTTTAAGATGTGATGGATATTGAAACTGAATTCTCAATGAACTACCTCTTAAGGTAATCCCTCCAGAGTAGGACTGCGGAATTTTCATAATATGAAGAGGAAACAAGCACAGTTAGTGTGCGCTGCACCTGGTCCTTGGCTATATTGAGATCATTCCTCAGCTTTCATTATCATAAAAATGTATAGAGACTGAAAAGTTTCCCAGTAGAATCACTGCCTTTTACCCCCTCCCGTACACAAAAGGTTGTATGATTTTCTAGACCAGCACACTCTGACATAATGAGAAGCTACTCAAGGTTTGTTTTTGTTTTGGTTTTGTTTTGGCGGGGGGGGGAGAATTGTCAAAAAGCTTTTCCCCCTCTGCTTTACTGAAGTTTCTAATTTTGGGAGGTCCTCTCCTTTAATAATTTTGCTTTAAAAATTATTGTTTTAATTGTGCAAGTTTGAATTTTAACTGAATTTTCACATCCACAGTGGAAAGCACCAAATCAGCATCTTTTTTTTTTCCACTGACAGTTCTCTGTTAGATTTCATCTCCAACTCCAGTACATACATTGGTAAATACATACACTGGTAAATACAAAGAGTTCTTAATGAATGATATTCTAGATCTTACCACCAAAATTACAGAGATAAGAAATCTGCTAATATTTCAATATAACACTTCCATCCAGAATTACATACATAGTCTCAAATTTTGTTGGTGCTTGCTTTGAAACAGAAACACCCAATGGGTAACAAAATGCTGACCACTTAAAAAAAAAGCGGGGAGAGGAGGGGATCATGATAAAAGGAAGCCCTTTAAAGGGCAGCATGGGATGTCAAGATACATTGTAATCTTACTTAATTACATAGCACAGAGGACCTGTCTTAACATGGGCCCTTTGGCAGGTTTTCTGAAATAATGATTTCTTTCTCTCTATAGTTAACCTCAAAGAATTACTTCTCCATAATCAAATTGTGACTGATAATAGCAACAGACAAAGAAGCTGTTTAAATTTGAACAGTAAAATAATAATGGTTAAAAATTATTTTCCTGCATTATTATAGCATGGCCACTGCAGAGTGCTTAAAGCACAGGGTCTTCCAGAATGTTCGTTACAACTGCATTGCTCTGTGGGGGGTTACAATTTTGCTACGGAATTTTCCTGGTGGCTAGTATATTTGGACCACTCCTAGGAGACAAATTACCTTGGCTGTAGTTTTGAAACTATACATATTTAAAAATAGGTTCTTACAAGTTATGCAACAAAAACTGTTGCATTTAAATGAAAAAAGTTGGCAAAAAATACACAAACGTGTATTACAATCACTTTTTTTTTGCGCTGCGTTGAAAGTAAAGATAGCTTTCATGTACCTGTGTTCTGTATGAAGATGAGGATTCCATGTTTCTAAAACTAAACTGGCTTTTTATTAAGAGAACTATTTACAGAGATGCTGCAACTTCAGCTATCAGTCAAACCATGGGCAAACACACTGAATTCCTGGTGTCTCCTCCAAACTCTCCTGCAACCTGTGCTCTTCCCTCCAAGTTCCATGCAGGTTGCTACAAATATGATAAATAGATAACACTGTAGCTCCAAATCAATTGCAATCTTTTTCTTGAAAGCTGTGGGCCAGATCGTTAGCTGGTGTCAATCAGTGACCCTCTTGGCTTCAATGAAGCTACACAAATTTACAATAACTGAAGATCTGTCTCAATTTAAAAAAAAACAACAACAAAAAACTAGTCTTGTCAGAGATACCAAAGTCACATGAAAAAATTAAATATTCTCCGCAGAATATTCTTTGTGGCTTTATAAATTCAGAAAATAAAATGTGAATCTTATGGAAGAATTTCCTCATTAACAAAAAAAGGCAGTAATTATTTATATTTCAGCAGCAACCAAAATGTGAGTTGCACTGTAGAAACATATAGAGAAAGACGAAAGGGAATGTGTTAGTTATTCAGTGTGTGTCTACCAAGTGAGATAAAACAGTTGAAATAAATTGCAACTGACTATCCTGGTATCCTATACAGCAGGTACAAGGGGAAGAGGGATTGTCTTTCTTTATGCCAATCCCAAGAGGTTTTCGGTGCTATCAGGGCACACAGCATTTCTCATGAAAGAGTCCCAGGGAGATCTGGAATTACACTCTCTCAAACCTTTTGCAGGAAAGGCAATACAATGGGAAAGGTAGTTGCTACCAGAAATGACTGAGAGCAGTGAACTGTGGAATACAGGGATGGATTTTGCCCAAGCTTAAATGCTGCCAAAGCAAAGAGAATGAAGCGCAACTGCAACGAAAATTATTAACACATGGCATTTCCCTTGGGGAGGGTGTACACTTGTAACTGGTGTGGGGTCTGGGAAGGCCAGAAAGATCTACAATAAAGCCCCATCTCAGAAGAAAAAAAAGATAGCAAGTTAGAGGTACCATGATTCATATTTTTCCTCTAGAGATTCAGGTCTAATACACTGTATGCAGTTTGCCCCCATCCTTACCTGTATTCATATAAAGAATTATTGTATATGGTCCATCCCTGCAATGTAAATTATATCCCTTCTCTTAAATCCATGAGGATTAGTAAAAACCTAGTGGAAGTTTAAAGTTTCAAAATAGAGGATTGAACGTCATGGGTAGCACACAATGGATCTATGACCACGCTGAGAGCATCATCCTCTCCACATACGCTCTCCCTGTTGCTAGCTTATATTCCTCATCCTCTCTAGGGAAATCAGGTGACTGCTGCCAGTTAAGCTTTCCCATATCTCCCCCAAGGAACTCCAGTCAGTTTATTAAGTTTAAAGGCATTGCTGGGAGCAGCTGCAAGAGTACAGATTGTCTGAAGTCCGGATATTTTTTTTTAGCAGCCCCTCATTACTTCAGCATTTTGTGGGCAACACCAACCTGCCACAGTAGGAGTGGGATTATTACTCACAATTCCTCAATACTAGATGCTAGTAAATACTTCTTCTCAGGGTAGGGAAGGTGTCTTCTATAATGCCAAGTGGACTGAAGCCAATGGACACACCTTGTAACTCCAAAGAAACACATTGCACGTGGAGAGAAAGGAACATGGTAAGCATATTCCTGAAAGTGCAGGACCAATCCTTCTAAACAGAGTCACCAGATACAGTTAATGTATTCTCACCCAGAACTAAAAGCTTAGCTGCTGAACTGACTGTCTCTTACTGCCCTATATTACAGAGCAGCTGCTTCAATCTCCAACTAAGGTTTTCATTTTTAAGCCATTGAGAAACGTGAAGAATAGTTTTATTTTCCTTCTTCCTCACTTCAGATGTTTGAATCCTAGAGAATAAAATGATTGTGCTTTCCTTAGCAGCACAAACATTATCCTTGGTTCTTAGGAATAAATATTCTACTCTGGAACTGTACTGACGCAAGTGGTTTATTTGTACTGCTAGTGACACCAAAAGCAGATCTTTCTGTTATTAATTGAAGCCACTGCGGTAATTGTTTTCATTTTGGCTACAGTTAATCAGCCTCTGAAATCTGCAGTGGAAAATGTAAAGCTCTTCCTCCCCCCCCCCCAAAAAAAAAAATTAAAAACACTTGTATAAAGCATCTTTCTTATCTTGAAACCTAATGGAGTGGATGACAAATTATAGTTAAAAATATAAGTGACACACAAGCTGATGCTTCAAGACATCAACGGGGTGAGTTACACATACACAAACCTCATTAGAACTCACGATATATTTTATTTATATTAAATATGTTTTTCTACTGAAATGATCTCTGATTTGGAAATCATTCAAGAGCAGCAGCAGTTAAAAGTTCATGATGAGGCACACACATTAATTCCGTGTAACGGATTGCCCTATATTATCTAATGTTCTACTCCTGACACTTTAATTTCAAATATCTTCAGCCACACTTCCTTCACTACGGTACATCACTCACCATTATGAAGGGCAATTTGATGCTGCAGAAAAATAGGAAGGGAGGCGAATGAGAAGAGATGCAGAGACAGCTTGGAAGAGAGAGTTTTAGAGAAGACCATATCAAACTTATGGGAAAGCC
This sequence comes from Chelonia mydas, assembly GCF_015237465.2. NCBI lineage: Eukaryota > Metazoa > Chordata > Testudines > Cheloniidae > Chelonia > Chelonia mydas. Next base: position 16,318,286 of record NC_057853.1, on the reverse strand, counting down.
ATATTTCTCAAGATTCATCACTTGCTAATAATGCAGGAGAAAAGACTGGAGGGACATATGAAAAAGGCCAGAGAACATCTAAGAAAGCCAATAGGAACATCAAATTATCTTATTATCTTGGACATATTTCTAGAGTGAACAACTTGTCCTTTCCTAGATGCCTCTAGCTTAGTTTATGTACATATGGAGTAACTGAAGGATCTTATAAATTATGCCCAAGATTTTCAAAGTGAGAGCCAATCACTTATCAGACCCTAGTTAGGCACCCACCTGATTTTTGAAAGCACAAAGGACTCAACAGCTCCCACTCAGCTGGAAGCTGTTGGTTGGTTAGAGCTGGGATGTCCACATGCACCTAGTTGACTTAGGAGCACAAGTCCCATTCACTTCCAATGGAACATGGATTCCCCGAAACTTAGGCAATTTCAAAAATTCGATGTTAGGAGCCCAACTGTAGGTTTCTATTTTTTGAAAATCTTGGCCTTAGGCTCCACATGAATCTCACATTGCAAAACAAAAGAGGGTTCTTCAGAGGCACAATATGTAATTCCAGCAAAGTTAAAGTCTATTCAACAGCGTTCTTAATCTCTACAAGAGACAGGCAGAGGATTCTGTTGGGGTCCAGGTCTGGATTATACTGAGGCTAGATTGTAGATTTATGGCCTAGGATTATTATTCACAACCAAAATAATGACCAGGTAATGGGTTCAGATTTGATAGTGCCAAAATCTGATGAGCAATTCTTGTAGGCTTTTGCCCTCAAGCAGTGGATTGAAAGAGCTCAAATCACAAAATTTCAACCATTTGCAACCAAATTCCCACGAGAATGGCTGCACTCTAAAGAAAACCATAATGGGCCTACTTTTCCAGTTAGCGATCTGGCCAAGAAATAAAACTGTAGAATGGATGGTTCGAGTGGTAAGACAGAGCGCTAAAGCTCCCAAATTTCAAATAAGAGTTCTGACCAGAATTCTAGCTTTGGCCACTTCAAATGGGCCATTCAGAATTAAGGCATAAATATCCTTCCATTCACCTACCATTGTTATGTTGGTTCAGACGACTGTAAATGATTGTTTGGGCTCATGGAAGGCACAAAAGTGATGTTACCAGTCAGGATGCAGCTGGACTTTCAATGCAGTTCTAGTCTGGAAAGTTTGATGGTATAAAAAAAATGAAGCTTTGCTGAAATAGCCCATGAAGAAATATACCTATGTTGTCTAATAGTCAGAGAAAGGGACTGCTGGGACTTTAGACAATTGTTCTGTGCCTCAGTTTTCCCACCTTCAAAACTGGAATAATTTACTTCCCACAAACATTTAAGAAAAAAAAAACTAAGTCATGTCTTCTGTAAATCTGTGTGCTTTTCACATGAAAGGTACAATAATAAGAAACGCAACGGTGAATGACAGATCTTAAACAAGGCCTAGAAATGATCAGGGAAGAACTACATATACAGCAGAGTGCCCCAGCTTTTAAGAGACAGCTTAATTTGTATGTAATAATGGTATCTCTTCTTCATTACTAGCGTTCCACTCTGATGTTCCTCTGCAGGTAAGAATGTCATCTTGACAAGCTATGATGAGCGAACACAACAGTGAGATGCAACTGAACAGTTCAGAGGTTACACGCAATCTTACATGTTGATCAGCTAGAGATTGAGGCATGACCAGCATATTATTAAGCAGAAAATCTGCATAAGAAATAAAGGTTTAAAAATGTGACAACAACAAAGACATGTTGCAGAACAAGCTTTAGAACGTGTAGGATGATAAATTTTGCAAAGAGAGGAAAACGAGCCTGAATATTAGTGATTCAGCTACGCTCACAGGTACACCAGAACATTTGGTACTTTCATTATATTTGTTTTATGTGTATAAATCTTAAGTGCTGGGTCATATTTTGCTCATTAGCTTAATGAGAATGCTGCACACACAGAGATACGATGCCTGTCTGTAACTGTGGCTTTAACAAATTGTTACAGAACGTGTGGGAGAGCAGGAATTCATTCATAGACTGTATATACTGAATTTGTTACAGCAAGAAGATGAAGGCAAACCTGATGTCACTGGTGCCTAAGATTTACTTTAATTTTTAATGTAATCTACTGAAATCCTAAACACACCATTCTACAGCTCCTCAGTTGTTGGCAAGATGATGATCTGCTCAAGTGTGGGAGATACAAGCACTTGCCCCCTTGAACTTGCTTCATGGCACTGCCCAATGAAAGCAGCAACTGAAGATGGGGCTAATTTCATATAGGTTCAAGTCAACTGAGCATGAGACTTTCAGCAAGGTCTCTGAAATGCCAAGCATTCAAAAGCTGCTGAAATAAAACATATCTTCTGTTTGGTTTCCTGCCAACCCCAGAATTAAATGACAATTACTTTCTGTTAATGTCTTTTACAGCCATTCCATTTTTCGTACATCATAGCTAGTTGGTGGTATAATCAAGGGCTTTCCCTATCCCCTCCGGTTTTCCCGGGGTGGGCTATTGGCCCCATGCCTCTGCTTGCCTTTTGGATGTCGGCTATCATATTAGGATACCTAAGAAACAAATATATAATTCCTATGGTCTTTGCATCAAATCCATTAAAGTCAACTGGAGTCTTTTCATTGACTTTACTAAGGTTGGGATCAGGCCCTATATACAAGGGAACAATCTAGTATGGGAAGAGGGATTTACATTCAGGACTCTACACTGAGGGCAGGTAGTTATGGTGATGATTAAAGTATGTAAAAGTTTTATTTTTTAAATTTATTTTCAACAAATTTTATTCTAGTTAGCACAGAATCAGTTTGGTGTCAGCACTTCTAACTTAACTTCTAAGAAACTAACTAACTAATGTTACATCTAAGAGAAAAGGTAGAGGGTTCAAATGGCACATCCATATCAAGTACCTGATCCTGCAAGCTGCTCAGCATGACTGGACACCTACACTGAGGCAACGCTGCACTGACTTCAGCCGACCTGTGTGGACCAGAACCTAATTTTCTGTTTTCAGTATATATTTCGTAAGTGTTTTGTAGCTTCCTTCACTTTTCTGCTCTACCTGGGAAGAGCAGAATTTTGATCACATCTATAAAGCCATTAGTGCAGATTCTGTCTCACGTGATCTCCAGTGGGGTGAATGAGAGACAGACAGACAGACACACACACAGAAACACAGGAGGTTTCTAACCTATTCATCGGGGAAATTTAAAGTAATCTGGTGTCCAATCAGCACCTTTCACTTGAACAAAGGATAAAATAAAAGACAATGACAGAGACAGGGGAATAATATATATTGCATATCAATATGGGTGTGAGTCTGTACCCCTACGTTCACCCATTTTATAAGATTATGTTAAATTTTGTACGAAGTATGCCTTGTGAGGTATCACTTGAAAATTCAATTTCCTGATCATTATTGTCCTGGTATAATGTGTGGCAACCTTGTATGTAAAGTTATAAAATTCTACTGTATAATATTAATGAAAACATGTTCCAAGTCTGGAGAGAAGTCACAATCCAGTACCCCAGAGAAAAGGCTAGCTGATACCTCAGCCAGGTGTCAACAAAATCAAATGGACCATCACCTAGTTAAGTGACCATTCTTTGGCAGGAAAGAGGGGGTCAGTGAAAAAAAAATCTATATATTGACAAAGAAACAGGTTGGGGTTCGCTTTCACTAAGATTTTGTGTCCTGAACTTCACAGGATTCTCAAGGAAGGGAGAGCAGATACCCCGAATTCTCTCTCCCAATCTCTCTACCCAGCATCGACAACACTTGAAGAACAAAGAAAGCAGCATTGGACTGGGGGAGGAATCACTGGCTGAAAGAAATTTAACCAATAAGACTGATGAAACATTTGGTCAAAGAGACCTTCGCTTTGAATTAACTTAGTTGCATTTTATTTTTATTTTCTTGCAACCAAGTCTGACTCTTATGCCTCATTACTTATAGTCACTTAAAATCTACCCTTCTGTTGCTAATAAATTTGTTTTATTGTTTTATATAAACCAGTGTGTTTGGACTGCAGTGTTTGGGAAACTCCATTTGGGTTAACAGGATTTGTGCATATCATTTTCTATTAATAAAATGACAAACTTTATGAGCTTGTAATGTCCAGGAGAAAGCTGGGCAGTACATGATGTAGATTTCTGGGGGAATGTCCGGGACTAGGCATTTGCTGGTGTTGTTCTGCAGTCTAATTCATGAGTGGCTGGCTATAGCACTCAAACAATATAACTGGGAGTAACTTACACGCAGGAGGCTGGGGTGAAGGTGCAGATCAGGAGTGGTATCTCTCTCACAGTGATGCAGTAAAAAAAAGCACCCGAGGTAGAAAAACTGACAGGACACAGCTGTTCATCAGTCCATATTATACCCTAAGTAATGACACGGAGTGTAGAAATCACTAGAATGGTTGTTGGACATTAATTTCTCTCAGCAAAGCCATTGATGGCCTTACTTATTGTACTTTAGGAGATAGATACTTGAAATAATTTCCCCAGGATCTAAGGCTATGTCTACACTATGGACTTTACAGCAGCACAGCTGTACTGCTGCAAGTTCCCCGTGTAGCCACTCTATGCCTGCAGAAGAGAGCTCTCCTGCCAGCATAATTAAACCGCCCCAACAAGTGGCAGTAGCTATGTTGCCGGGAGATGCTCTCCCGCTGATATAGAGCTGTCCACACTGGTGCTTTTGTCCGCAAATCTTTTGTCATTCGGGGGGGGGGGGGGGGGGGGTTCACTCCCCTAACAAAAGTGCTAGTGTAGACATAGCCTGAGACCAGCAAACCTTGCTTAAACAGGTCACTGTAATCTGGGGCAGCTAACATGTTGTTGAGAATGACTGGTTAAGCTTTTTCTAGTGTTGAACATAATTAAAGATCCAGAACATCTGATTTACTTGCCTGGATGAACTGAGCTTGTCCCTGCTTAGACCACTCATATACAGAAATGATGTATGGTCAAATAACTCCTCATCTGTGAGAAAAAAAATGGCATAAACCTCTTTATTTTGTGTATTCTCTCCTGTTACCATGGAGAGTACAATTATATCACTGAGCAGTATATGTTAAGGTGAGACACTAGTCTCCCATTATAGCACTGGTATTGACACACAGCCACTGCCCTCTTAATGAACACGTCTCATATTCTTATCAAATATAAAGAAATTCATTCTGTATCACAACACAACATCCTTAACTGTAACCCAATGCTGCTAATTCACCAGTAATCAGAAAACCCTTGCAAAATGTAAATATAAAAGTTATACATGAACGCATCAATTATATATCTTGATCAGCCTCAAATGCAGTTCTACATGCATACTTTTCCTGTAAATTATTATTCACTTTCCTGTTAAACTACACATAAAACATTTCCAAGAAACAGCAGTTGTAGATACATTACCAAAATATCCCAACGTCAATTATAGTAGCTGCTCAAATTTTCGAATTAGCAGCATCCTAGAAAAGAAATTTTGTGATACCAAAAAAAAAAAAGGTAACAAAAAGCAATAAAATAAATTTAAAAAATCCATGGGTCAGAGTTTCAGTTGTGTTGTGATGAAACAGGCATTTCTCACCATAGTGTAGTTACGATGACAATTCGTGTCTTACGATTACTTTTAAAAAAAGAAGGGAAATGAATAGTTCAGTGTTGGGGCTTTGTAAATTATGTGATATGTAATTACAGTTTTGTCACTTTGCAGCAGAATTGATTTTTGAAACTTTTTTGTTTTGTTTGGAATAGTTTATGCCGGATCTGGTTGTGGCAGCATAGTTGAGGTTGGGAGAAAGGGTTCAGTTTACTAGGAATTAAAAAGCTTTATTTGTTTTGTAAACTTGTTTCAGTTTATGAATTTTTCATGGTGATTTGATGAAAAAAACTGATCAATAGAGAACAAGAGTTCAAAAATCACCATGATTTGATATTTCTACTGAAGTATCTCACCTCCACCCCAACTACTTTTGCAAGAAACATGAGACATGCTGAGCTCCATATGCACCTCAGACTGCACTGCCAGTTATAATTGATCGTGTTTATCTAACAATGTGAGAGGTTTTCAGAATCACTGAGCCACCAATAACTCCCCTCCAGGCAATCACAAAAGATCCCAGACTCCTCAGCTGAAGTCTCCCCTCCGACTCTTCATATGTCCAGGCATTTCACCACTCTTATTATCGATCAAGGCATTGAGCTCCCAGCCTAGAAGGCAGTTGGAGACAGATACGCAGCTCCACCATTTTAGGAAAAAAGTTCAGAGAGATTAACAGTACGTGCCCCAATTTCAAACACACGCTCTAATGCGGAACTTTACATAGCAACCTCAGTATCATTAAGGCAACAGCCTCCCAAATGAATGGGCTGTGTGACAGTCAATTGTGCTAATCTGTTGATACAAGGTAGCACAAGGTTGTCATTAAGGTTCTGTGTTAAAGTGAGGCGTTGGATGAAGTTGGGTTGTGCTTCAGTCTGTTGGCGATGCAAGTGCCTTATGAATCACTGGAGTTTATCATCAATCGATATGTCAGCAAGGTGACAAAAACAAGGGGTGTAAGAGACTTTCCCCTTCAATTCTTATTTCCATGCTTTCAGGCTGTGGGGGAGTGCCCTGATAGAACCTTACCTATCACTAAAAAAAATTGTATGTGTACACACACACCCATAAAATGGCCCAGATAAACGAGAAAGGGAAGAAAAAGAATTGAAATGGGTAAATCTACTTGCAACCACAGGGGAAAAAACCAAACCAAACCACGCTGCTAACCATTACAGGAACACAACAAGCCAGGAAGATGTTAGTATATAATTTCAGTTGTATTCATGTCATTCTGAGTCTGTAGTTGCTTTTCAGTCACAGCATTACTAGTATGTTTCTGACATCTAAGGGATGCTATTCAGAATCTGGTTTGCATTTAGTATATCTTTGTTTACCTGCAAATGTTCTGCTCGGGCAGCTTGGCTGCATAGCATTTTTCACTGCAGTAACAATATTCTTGTGAGGAGAGCGAGAGACAGTAGAATCACAAGTTTATTCAGGCAGTACTAGTGTCTCTCTCTCTCTCTCTCCTATTATTTGGAAACATCCTCGGAGGTCATCTATACCCTTACTTACACTGAGTAGAAACTTATTCCCCAAGCAATTCTACCAGCTACAGGAAGTTGCTGTACATCACAAGAGGATCACACTCTAGTTAAATACCTATTTAAGATTTAATAATATTTTGTATTTACAGTGTCTTATCTGAAAGATGAAATAAACCTCACCACATCTCCAAAAGGTGGATTTTATACCCAGGTTACAGGGAGATTAATTGATTTGCCCAAGGTCACAAAGTGAGTCAATGGCAAACTCAGGATTGGAATACAAAAGTGCTGATTACCTGCCTCTCATCCAATCAATTAGCTAGAGATTTTCTGTGGTTAAATATTTACAAACCAACTTGTGATCTGCGTGTGACAGTAGCCACAGAAGTGAAGATTATCAATTTTTCTTCAATAAAATCCATAGTCCTTCAGAATTAACACAGGGTCAGATTGTGATCCTCTCCCCCAGCCTCCCTCCATGGCAGCATTAGCACTCCCCTAAGAGCTGGAGCATGCAGGGAGAACAGGGTGGTTGTGCGGTGCTCCCAACAGGGAGCTAGCAGAGCCACAGCCCCCAACACACAGGCCAGCAGAGCTGAGCCAACACAAGGGTGGGGTCATTAACTTGCATCCATTAAAGGGCTGCAATGAGCTATTTCCTCCAGGGCCAAAGGGGACAGAAACCACTAGAGGAACTTCAGAGCCACAATTCCTTCCAGGTCTCCTTCTGCAGGTCAGTCTACCCCATAGTTACTACAGAATCAAGAGGTCATTGCAATAATGGGTGATGCTGATAAGAAGGACAATCCATGGAGATGAAGGACAGTCCAGCAGTTAGGGCACTAGCCTCAGACTCAGGTGATCCAGCTTCAACTCCTTGCTGTGACACAGGACTTTTTACATGACCCTTGAGCAGGTCACTAAGGGATCGTCTCCACTGCAGTTAAAAACCTGCAGCTGGACTGTGCCAGCTGACTCAGGTTCACAGGCCTCTGGCAGAGGGGGTTTTAAATTTCAGTGTAGACATTTAGTTTCAGGCGTGAACTAGATTCTAGAAGCCTGAGAGAGAGTCCCAGAGCCTGGGCTACAGAATGAGCCTGAACGTCGACACTGCAATTAAAAAAACCCTTAGCCCAAGCCCTGTGAGCCTCACTCAGCTAGCCCGGGCCTGCCACCACTGTTCCCTCAAAGCTGTGTGCACGCACCCAGATCCGAAACCCCGCGCACACGGCGAAACACCAGGCGCAAAAACATTTGCACAGAAGAAATTTTTTGCACACACAGCCTGTCAAAAATTTGCACAGAAGAATTTTTTTGTGCACACAACCTGTCAAAAACTGGAGGGAACATTGCCTGCCATGGGTGTCTCATTGTAGTGTAGCTATACCTTTAGTGTCTGTGTGCTTCAATTCTCCATTTCTAAAATGGGATTATGGTATTTTGTGAGGACAAATACGCTGAAGATGGTGAAGTGTTCAGTTACTATGGTAATTAGTACTTAAAATAGATAATAATGATCATCATGTTTTCATATTAGTGTCCATTGTTTAAATACAAATTGGCCTGGCCCAAAGTTTTCAGGTTTTAACACATTGTTTTCCTAGTGAAGGGCAGCAGAGCACTTAACTGTCCAGCTGGAAAGTTAGCACAAGATGGTATAAAGCAATAGCTGTAAGAATGGAAGGAGTAACAAGCCATAAGAAACCTCTGTTTTATTGGCAAGTGTTGTATAATGGAAGGAAGATTTTGATTTAACCATTATGTAACAGTTACATGCAGAGGACTCATTACATAACTACTCGGAAGACAACATCTGATGCCAGAAGTCCAAAGACAATAATGTAATGTGATTGTAAAATACTTTGCCCTGCAGTAGAGCATAATCACTTGTGAATACTTTGAAGTGATGAACAATGGTCAGGCAGCAACTACTTGACTTCTGGTAGTTTATCATCACTGCCCTTCAAGCTTTTGCACATTAGTATTTACATCACTGGAGTGACTGTGGGTAACCTGCATAACCAGCAAGACCTGAATATGGCCAAACATGTTCTTATACAAAGTAGGTTAGATCCATGGCTCATGGTCAAGCTCTGCTCAGCGCAGGACTCAATGGGGAAAAAAGATTGCTGTACTCCACTTCTCTCTTGCCCTGATTCTGGGGCTAGCTAGGAGTTGGTCCAGCTCCTACCCAAGCCTCAGGGCTGCTTCAATTTGTACCTAGTTTCAAGAGTCCCCCCCCAAAAAGGGCTGTTCTAGAGCTGGAGTACCACACTCTCCTCTTTGCTATCATATCCTGTTTCAGGAGGGAACCAGGAAGGCTGAGTAAGAGCTGCTTTTTCTGACTCTACATCACCACATGATTTTTTCTACTCAGATAATAGCTAAGGATGCTTTTGGCTGTTTTGCGCTAGTTACACAGGGGCCATGATCTATTTCAGAGAGGGTAATTTAGAAGAGACAAGGGTCACATACTCTGATTTCTTGAGGTATGATCTGCTTCTAAGGTCTGAAGCCCCCAATTCTTAAGCGTGTGACTACTACAGGAAAGCACCCCAGGAGTATTACCTCTTAATATATTGCATGCTCAAAAGAGTTCCAGTCCAATGAAAATTTGTATCATTTACTTACACTAACCTAGACTGATGCACAGGAGCACTTTAATTTTCAATTTCTCATTCCATTTGCAGCGCTCCCATCTCCTACCAAAACTAATTCACTTCAGTTCTTTGGTCTGGGAGAGTGCCAGGCTGTCAAATATTTCAGGTCAGGCACCCAGTGTCCTTCAAGAGGAGTAATCGTCCATACGAAATACCAGGAGGCCTGGTTCTAAATTAGATATGGATCCCAGAGTTGAAAATACATGCGCAATTTCATGGAGTAGCAAGGGCTTCTACACCCCCGATATGCCCACCATCTTCAGGAAGGAATACGCTCCACTACACAAAGATTCAGCAAATGCTTCTAAAAGGAGAAGAATGTTTTTGTTGCTTTATTATAATTGGTTATTTTGTCTTTTGATATTGTTTGTCTTTCAGAGTGAGGACAGGATGGAATTTTATTGATGTTTGTACCTGCTAAAGACTCAGATAGACTGTGTGCAGGGGTGGGGGAGCATATTGTTGATGGTGGTGGTGTTTTTGTTTGTTTACTAATTTTCCTTACTTTACAAGGTTCATGAACTTGGATGAATATTAGGTGATCAAAGCACATGCAGGTTTTAATGTCAATTTCTTTTTCAGCCATAAATAAATAGGATTATAACAAAATTGTATAGGGTATGTTATGCTGGAAGATGATGTTAATGGCTGCCAGCAGGGGAGTGTTGGATCCACAGGCACTCAGACTTCTTTAAAAGCAAAGCCTGTGCCAAGCACTCTTTCAGGCTCAGAGGGGCCACAAGACACTTTATATAGTGAAAACACCTCGGGGTCTAGGTACTAGGCTAAGCTGTGTAGACGGTGTGCGTTGGAGGCAGGAGATGTTGTTGCGAGTGTGACCCTGAGAGGAAGCAAAGTAATGGGTTCTTTAGCACAAAGCACGCTGGAGTGTCAGACTTAAGGATTTCTGAGCAAAGCAACTGCCTGCTATTTTTTGTTTCTATTGTATTCAGGGAAACAGTATTTTATATATGTTTGTAAATAAAGCATCACACCAAGAATATACCTCATTTATATCACCGATTTCTCATTCTAATGGAAACATCCTAGCAAAGACCCAAATTTTGGCTAATTACTTGGTCCAAAAAGGGAAACATGGCACATGCTATGATGCTTACTAATTTACATCATCATCTCAAGGAAGCACCACGCTGATAACTCATAGCAGGAAGCATGACTTCACACATAATCTGCAAGATTGGGCCACTGATTTGCAAGTGTTCACATGTAGACTTAACCCTTTTATCTTTTGTTCCTCTCTGAAATAACATCAGAGTTCATTTGCATAGTCATTGTAACAGTCTATATGCAAAAAGAAAAGGAGTCTCTAAGGTGCCACAAGTACTAAAAAATTTATTTGAGCATAAGCTTTCGTGAGCTAAAGCTCACTTCATCGGATGCATGCAGTGGAAAATACAGTAGGGAGATTTTATATACACAGAGAACACGAAACAATGGGTGTTACCATACACACTGTAATGAGAGTGATTGGGTAAGGAGAGCTATTACCAGCAGAAGAGGGGGGAAAAAACCTTTTGTAGTGATAATCAAGGTGGACCATTTCCAGCAGTTGACAAGAACGTGTGAGGAACAGTAGGGGGGGAAGATAAAATGGGGAAATAGTTTTACTTTGTGTAATGACACATCCACTTAAAGACTGGGAGTGGATGTGTCATATAAAATCTCCCTACTGTATTTTCCACTGCATGCATCCGATGAAGTGAGCTGTAGCTCACGAAAGCTTATGCTCAAATAAATTTGTTAGTCTCTAAGGTGCCACAACTCCTCCTTTTCTTTTTGCGGATACAGACTAACACGGCTGCTACTCTGAAGTCTGTATGCAGAAACTGCCTGCAAGGATGACATCATCAGTCCTCAGTTATCTTCACAAAATGTGTGTGTGTCATTTTAGAAGTGATCATTCTAGGACTACACAGTGGCTGATGAGATTTTAGAGCAAGCAAGACAAATCCTACTTAGAAAAAAGCAAATCTGCAAGTGCACTTGAAGGAGAGCAAAAGTCATTATATATCCATCTTCGAATGCTGGCAAATAATATTCTTTGCTTGAGCTTTCCTTTAGACCAGGGATCTCCAAACTACTGCCCGCGGGCCGGATCCGGCCCAGGGCTTCCATTTGTCCGGCCCTCTAGCCAACAGGGGAGAAGCAAACGGCTGAGTAGGCACCCTGAGCAGGCAGGGGGGAGGGCCCGCCAGCAGCAGCTCACACAGGGCAGCAGCACAGCTGAACTGTGTGGAGGGGTGAGTGCCCCCGGGAGCCAGTGTCCCCCCAAAAGGGGAGCCAACTTAGGGGAGACTTACTGCTGCAGCCGAGGCCCCTGCCTTAGAGTAAAAACACAAGCCAGATGCTTAATTACATCTCCAATAAATGGAGTAAAGAAGATGGAAATTAACAATTTCATAATGGTTACATTTTAACTACAGCACTAATAGAACCAAACAGTCCCAAGCAACAATGGGAACCTGGAGCTTCTCTTACCAAAGTACAGCCAAACTTTCAATCCTTTGTCATTTTCTTCAGCAGAGCAGGCATGCCTAGCAGGCACAGGGAGAATGGAGCAGGCACGGGGCAGAGCAGACCCAAAAAGGGGAGCCTGATTTAGAATTTAATGCAATATTGACACAGAGTAGTGTTGTTTTTTTAACGATTTTGCATATATTTAATTTTTTTTCACAGTTGCTTCGGCCCACGAAGCCCCTTCAAAAATCTAATATGGCCCTTGTCTCAAAGTTTGGAGACCCCTGCTTTAGACAATACTGCAAATTAGTCAGCATCTATCTAAGAGTAGTGCCACAGGACTTGAGCCTCAGAAAGAATATTACCTACACATGTGTTCCTGCATCCACTGAGGCTATGACTCCAAGTAATCTGTTAGTTTAAAAATATGGAGAGAGTGTCCCAATAACAGAAAGCTTTTCCTTTTCCCTGTTAATTAAACACATTTAACTTCCAAAGATGGAGTCACTATTTTAGAAAGGACATAGGCCACAAAAAGCACTGCAAGAGTTACACAGATTCATAGACACAAGGGCAGAAAGGACCATTATGCTCATCTAGTTGGACCTCTGGCATAAAAGACAGGTGGTAGAATTTTACCAAGCGAGTCTTGTATTCAGTTGGCGAGATACAGTTCTGTAAGGTGAGTGTAAGTAGCTTCATGGGATGCATCATAATGAAATTTGGTTTTATATCATAAGTTGGGGAAGAAAATACTATATATTTCCATATGCCTAAAATTCACAGCTGGTAGAATAATTGTAATTCATGTCAAGTGAAAAAAAAGAGGGAGACACAAACCCGAAATAATCAAAGGGGGAAAAATGAACTGCCACAAAAATGCCCAAACTTTCCAGAGTCCTAGTTTTCCTCAGGTTATGCTTGATCCTGGCACTGTTACCACATTAGGTGAATTTTTTGCCTCGAAGCAGCACCTTCAGTAGATAGCATTTTTAATCACTTTTGAAACTGATAGCAGCTGTAACAAATTATCCTCCTTAACTTCAGACTAGCTCAAACTGATAACTACTATTTGCCTCTAGGTATGGGCCTTAAATAGATGAGAACAGATGGCTCACAAAATAGTTTTTCTTATCCAGCTCTATCTGCCACAGAAAGGAGTGACAGATTCATCTGCACTGCTTCCTGTCCACATTTTCTAACATACCCCCGCACCCCGCCAATCACAATGGGGATTATACCAGTCTGCAAAAACTGCTTTATTGGAAGGTACCAAAATAAGGCCCTATAGGGTATGTCTACACAGCATTTTGGACTGAGCAGGAGCAGGCATCCCAATCTGGCTCAACAGACGTGGGTTAGCAGAACTCACGCTAGTGCTCTCTATATAATTGTACAGACAATGCTTTGAAGTTGTGCCTTGGGCTGGAGCTCGGACTCTGAAGCCTAGGAGCGGGGATGACTTCAGAAGCGCTGTCTATACAGTTATCTTTAAAGGCACTAGCACAACCCACGCTAACCTGAGTCTGTCAACCCTGGCTGGCAGACTCGCTCCTGCTCAGTCCAAAATGCTGTGTAGATATCACCGCAGCAAGTCTGGATTATAGGAGAGTCTGACACAGATATGGAACAAAGCAAATTCAAGAGACACAGTATACATCTGTTTTTTTTTAAAGATGTAATTCTGCCATTTTAAACAAATATCAGTCCTTTGTGTTCATATTTTGTTATTGTGTATACTGTTGATTGTTTATGGCTTGATCCAAATCCCACTGAAGTTGATGGATATCATTCCATTGATTTTAATGGGCTTTGGATCAGAACCTTAAACTCTGCTGCCAACTCTCCGGTCTCGCCCACATATAATGCTGTCTATATTTACATAATTCATGCAGTATTTCTCCCCGCACCCCCAACATACAAAGAAATCGTGTGTGGTGGTGGGGAAATGGGCTATATCAATGCATCTATTTTTAAGCAGAAAGTCCAATGATGACCAAATTGATGCTACTATATGGCCCATAATTTGTTGATTTTATAAGCCAGCCTTCCCCTGGAGGTGCAGTTGCTGTACAATAACAGTGCAATGGTTATATCAAAGACAGAACATAACATAGTAATTAAGTCCAATCAAATTCATTCCAACCAAGTACAGGAAAGATCAGTCAAATCCTGTTGGAGCTCATCATATGAACTCCTAATTTATTTTCGCCCAAAACTCAATCCAGGTCTGTTTTGAATTAATTGGTGTTACTAATTACTGGGGAAGTTTGTTAAACACTCCAGCCACAGTACTTCTGAATCACATACTGTATTGCGTTTTCAATTTAATCCTAAACTCTGTGTGTGTGTGTGTGTGTGTGTGTGTGTGTGTGTGTTTGGGGGGATGGAGGGGTGTTTGTTGCTGTTTGTTTTAAATCTCTCATTTGTCTTGTAAATTACTTCTGAACAGGGATAGTCACATAATCAAGGACACTACACAAATTAATTTTGGAGGGTGAGGGAAAGTCTGCATAGTTTATGGAGAAAAACCACATTTCATCACAAACAGATTTGTTTATATGTATTTTATAAGAGCTTACAAATAAATCAAACTGGCACAAAGTTATTTAAAGATGAGTCAAAGGAAAATAGTGCCCAATAGATTAAAACAGCCATTGTGAAACCCAATCTGTTCAAAAACTACTAAACACAACTGTCTGCAAAGCCTGCCAAAGTGACAGATGTTACTAAAAGATTCCATAACTTAGCATCTGGATTGTGTGCTTGCGGTCTACAAAGAAAGAAGGAAGAGTGATATAAAGTGTCAACAAAAATGCTGCTCACCACTGCTCATCTTTCCTTGCAGTGGAATTTAGCATTAGCATCACTGGATAGTCAAGTGGCTAACTATCACCATGTACTTCACTGGGTAGGACTAAGGACTAGCACTCAGGAGACCTGGTTTCTATTCCTAGCTCTGTCATCAAAATGCGACAAGATACCTTATCCCTCTGTGTATGTGTCATGTGACCTGTGTTACTGCCTCTGTATTCAGACCGCACCTAGCACAATGTGGTCCTGGTCTCAGCTAGGGCCTCTATATGCCCCTGAAATAAATAATAAAAGGATCATTTAGACACCTCATCCAACTTCAGTAAAATAACTTTGCAAACTTATTTTGGGGATGGAAACCTTCTCATTGAAATGCTTATTCAATCCCCCCAAAAATCCATCAACGTCAATGAGAACATTTCCATTGACTTCAATAAGCTCTGGCTCAAGCCCAGTATGTTCAACGGGGTTAATTTTGCTTCCATTTTTGGCTCCTGATGTACTCTAAGATGAGAGGTCAAACTAGCCTCTGACACTACAGGTTTAAAATCCTGTAAGTCCAGGAGAAAGCAGAGCTTTTTACAACCTGTGCAATGTTCTGTTTCTTCAAGAGTAATGAGAGTACAAAACTGCAGTGAATACAAGTGTGGCTGCCCCTCTAGAGCAGACAGTGGCAAACTGTGTAAATGTTCGCATCTCTTCAAATGCTAAAATAATCTAATATTTTCCTACTTTCTGTCCCCTCCAAAATCCTATTGAGTCAAACTGAACTAATGACTGAGGATTCTTTACAAGCATCATGCCTCACTGAGCACAGTTCCTTATGCATAATTTTGAGACATACAAAAAGGACTGTGGCAGTCAGTTTCGTTCAAGTGATTAGAGATATCTTACAGCCATACAGTATGATGAGAGATCTCTAGATAGGTTACTACTAAGATAAAGCCTGCACTTACATGACCAGACTTCCCAAATGTATTTTTCCCCTGCTTGGGATATTATACCAAACAAATTGCATTATTGCTGGGAGGCCCCACAGTCTAGTGTTAGCACAGGATGGGGGTCTAGCATTGCTGCTGGTCTTGGGAAAAATCACTTAATCTTTCCATCTTATAGGTCTGTAAAATACAGCTTCACTAAGCAATTTGAGATCCCTGGGTGAAAAATGCCATCTATGTTTATTACTGTTTTACTATTGAAGATGGGTAAAGCCATTATAATAGGGACCAACTTTTGTCCCAAAATCCAGACTGAACCTTGGGAGGTTTGAGGAAGTGCAGTTAATATTTATTTATTTAGTCTTGGGGCTGGGGCGGGGAGGAGGGTTGGCTGATTTCTCGGCATCAGCTGAGACCTAACATGCAAGACGACAAATACAAGAGGCTTTTAAAAAAGAAAAAAAAAAGGATTTTCAATTCAGCCAGAACCATGAAGTCCCAAAAAATCTTCTCCTAGTGATATTTCCTTCTTGACATCTAAGAGAATCAGAAGCATGGATGAGCTTCAGATGAGCATCTGAACTTCTGTCTTTATGTAAAAAGGAAATTATGTCTCAGCATTCAGGATTATAAAATCTTGTTTTACCACATCGCAATGCTAGGTATGTAACATAAGAAATAAATGTCTACTAGGATCAGTGTGGTCGTGACTAAGCTGCACCATGGCTGTTCAGAGGTTCCCAACAAGAGCAAATATCAAATTCAGAACACTACCTTCTCCAAAATCCCCTGCACACACGCTACTCGAGCTAAAGGAGACTTTCCTTCAGCTGCTAACAACACACACTTATGGAACACATTGAGCAAGTCAGATTCAATCCTGTGGAGTGAAGTGGAGCACACAGATAAATTATTTTCTTTATATGGGAATAAAAATGTTTAGATCAATCAGTCACTCTCCTTCACCTCTATGTACTCTTCATTCACCCTGAAAAATACATGTTCTTTACAATAAGCTTATGTATTTTTCTTTGTTGGACAAATATCTACCACTATGTTTGCTGCTCTGTAGAAATCATGGACAGGCTAAATATGACCAGTACACTTCTAGTTATAATTATGTTTTTCTTCCAGAAGGATTTCCAACTGATTTAAGATGTTGTATGAACTAAATGTAGGAAGTGCATCTCTCAGTGCTCGAATAGTGGTCTCTGAAATAAAATACGGCTGGTGTTTCACAGCACACGACAATTCTATGCAACAATTTTGGAAAAGGAGATAAATTTATCCAATTGAATCCAAAGGAGAATTTATTTTTAATGTAAGCAAAATATAACTAGCCGCACTGGAATTTGGCTAGGACACCACGGTTAACACTGTTTAAAATTCACCGCTTCCCAAAGTTACACTGGAAACTTGGAACATCTAACTCATCTCAATTTAACAATTCTTCACCTTATTGTATTTCCAGGTAATAAAACCCTGTAGGAACACATTTAATCAGAAGTGTCTGGCACTGATTTATGATATTTAATAGCATAAATTCGGACTAGTTGCTGTTTAGTTTGAGAGATTTGCCAAATCCTGCTATCGTGTACAAAGTAAATATACAATGTTTGAAGCTTTTGCTTTACTGAGACTCGGTGCAGGGAGAGGCAAAATTGGGACTCAGCAAGTCCAGGGCAGGAGACTAAGATTGGCTGGACAAGGAGACTCTATTGGGATGAGAAGCCTGAGGAGTAGAGCTGGGACTGGCTTGGTAAAGAAAATGGCACTACGAGCCAGGGGTGAAGAAATGATAGATCTGGGACAGGGACAGGGACAGGGATAGGTTGAAGGGGAATCTCAATAATGTTATTTTCACGCATGAACTATTTGTATACTCAGCCACTTGTTCTTCAGAAACAAAAGGTTTCGAACTTTGTAGATAAAAACTTTTGAAAGGCTTCATTAGTCTTTTCCTTCTCTCTTCACTTCTCTGGAAGTTTGATTACATAATGTCCTCAGAAATACTGACATGATTCCCATTTAGAAACCACTTACAAGCTATGATTTTAGCTTTACATGACATCTTCATTGTTAACAATATCCACTAGCCGGGTCCTATAGCCTTTGTTATTTCCTTTGTAAGGGACAATTATTCTTTCACAGTTCTATATTCTACCAGAAATCCCTCCAGTTTGGTCTGTAGTTCTCTCTCTTCTCCTCTGGGTTGGGAATAAAGGAAACAGTTCGGCTGTCTGTATGTCTCACTGACATTCACACTAAAAATAAAATGCAGGAACTTGTAATTAACATCCCAAGCCAACTGAGGGGAATTCAGGGTAGCTTCACCTTTGAATGAATTCCTTCAGTGAAATTTCCAATTCATTAGAAAGGTTTCATCCTTAAGCAAGCAGTATATATTTGGTTTAATCTGTCTCCATTTCCATCTCTCCTTGTCCTGTAAGTTCATACAATCATAGGACTGGAAGGGACCTCAAGGGGTCATCTAGTCCAGTCCCCTGCACTCATGGCAGGACTACGTATTATCTAGACCATCCCTGATAGGTGTTCCTCTAACATGTCATACACAATTCCAGTAACGCAAGGCCTAATTAAGGTAGTAAGCATTTTCCTCCATGGCATCTCTTCACTGTTACCTGTGCCCCTAACTCATAGCTAATTTTCTGCACACCTTTATATTTACTGTAGAAGCAAGAGTCCTCAGGTTGTACACCACATAGGGCTCAGAATTTTTTTGTATGAAAATTATATTGGCAAAGCATGATATTCCATCCTGATAAGTCTAACCTCACCCAAATACTGTACATGTCGGGGCCGGGTCATAAGCAGCCAGTCCTAGTGGTCAACAGCCAGGGTCCACAGTCATGAGCCAAGAGTCAGGCTGGGTCTGGACACCAGGCAGTCAAGCCAGGGGAGTGAGAGTAGGAGCGGGAGCAGGAGGCACAAGGTACACAGTCCAGAACAGGGCGGATCCCAGTTGTTCGGACAGTTTCCTGTTTGTGGCTTAAGTAGGGCCAGTGGGCCAATTGGCTGCTCTGGGACTCTGCCAATGGGACGTTAGGGACGGAACCTCAAAATTTGGCCTGAGCCAGCAGTTGTCAAGAGGCTGTCAAGTGGAAGGTTGAAGCATGGCTCTTCATGTGGACCCAGGTTCAAGGGTCATGACGGTACATGGATGAGTGTCCCAGATTTCTTTTTATATATAAATAAATAAAATAAAATAAATAAAGTATATGAGCAGCAGAGTTCTCCTATGGTGTAAGGGAACAACAAATAATTAATACGGCTCTCAACTATATGAAATTGAACTTCAAAAATGCATTTGATTTTAAGAATCCTGCATTGTCTTGAAAAATGCAGATATGTCTACATTATAAAAATCTATGCTGGCATGCCCTGCTAAAAACACAGAGTATGCCAACAGGAGGAGTTTATCTGGTAGCAAAGTAATTCCACCTCCCCAAATGACATTCACTACGTTGACAGAAACACACTGCTGGTACAGTTGAATCTACACTGTGGGTTTTGCTGCCCCTGCCATGGTTTACTCCTAGCTGACCTAGCTAGGCTGGCAAAACTGAAGTGTAGAACAGGACTGTTTCTCTTTCATCCGCCATTCAAAAACGTTTTAAAAGTTTGTAGAAATGCATTTTCTCCTACTGCACCCGGGTAAGGACTGAATATTTAGCCCCGAGAAAGGAGATGTATAACTGCACCAGTTGCGTAACAGCCATTTGAAGTCCTTCTTTGGTTCCCTTTTGCTTCAGGGGAGAAATAAGTTACAGTCACCCTTTATAGGTGCAGTTTACTTTCCCCTCACGCTGTTGAATATTACCTCAAGTAAGTGATTATTTTTTTCTCTAGTCCTTAGCTTGGACAGTCACTTAAAACAAGTTTCAGTGTATTCTACTTGTACATTGGGAAAAACAGTGGACAGGAAAAGATTTTCTAGACCTAACTAGACTGACAAGTATCTTTAGTTCATTCTCTTCTTCTTGCTTACTTTTCACTGCATCTTTCACAAGTAAAAAAAGTGTATTGATTCTAATTTTTAATACAAATTACAGTACAAAGACCCTCCCACAGTCCTATGCATCACTTAACCCCAGTAACACACAGGATAAATAGGGTGTGTGCGCTGCTTATGTGAACTTTCTACATGGAGTAAATTTCACTGAATCATTATCATCAATTTTATGGCAACATATTTCATGATATATTTGCAACCACATACCTGAAGTATGTATCTGAATTCTGATTGTGCCTCATGGATTTGAGTGGTGGAAAACTACTCTAAGATTAGAAGTAGGGAAAGGGAAAAAAAAAACACTAGAAGAGGAAATAAAAATGTGGATTTTTAAAAACATATCATATCATCATATAACACTTCATATCATCTAAATATATTTATCTTGCTCAATTTATTCTTTTGCTGCTACTCCCCCCTTTCCCATTTTTTTAAGCATAAGAAAATGTTTTGGCTTGGAGCTTTGCTTGCAAAAGAGCACAAACTATTAAACCTGGTATTAGGCATTTGTAGAGAACCTGTCACTGGTCCATGAGTTGGCTCCTACATGCCACTTGCAATATGCACACCCACACCTCCCCCACCACCCCAAAAAATGAATCCATTTGGCCTTCCAGTCCAATTTTGGCCCTAATTTTCCCAATACTTACATTGATTTGCAGTAATATTTCATTTATTTGCTATCAAAGGCAATAGATCCTTAAGTGCTCTCTCAGCGTAGTCTAATCACATTTTGCTGCCAGACATGTACAAAGAAGCTAGAGCCTTCTGCAATCATTTTAATAGCATGGCATTTAATGCCCGTGAAAGTTGCCAGTTCAACAAGGACCCTATTCACAGGGACTAACAAACAAGCACTCAAAGGCACTACTTATTAGTGCAGCATCTTCCACTTAATGGAGACTCTCTGAAAGTAAATAGATCAGAAGGCTACAATTATGAGCTTTAAGTGGCTACAGTTTGTAATGAAAAGCCATTTAGGAATATATTTGGGGAGGTGGGAGAGGGAGTGAGAGAGCGCATCACCTGTTTGATTCTATCAATTCTATGAACATTGGAAAAGCAGTCCTAGTGGTCAAGAGCCAGGGTCCACAGTCACCAATTTCAAGAGCCAGAAATTGCACATATTTTTTCCTGTGCAAAACAGATCGACTTAAGTTCACCCAAAACGATCACAGCACTTTCAGTGAAACCTCAGCCACGTTAAGTTTGTAACAAAAACCACAAAAACAGGCAACTTTCATTTGATTTGGGTGTTTGCTTACAAACCCTTTAATATAGTTCCAGTCAATGGAACTCTGAAACAGACGAGGTAAATGAAGTCACAGCGGAACAGAGTTTACAGAGTAAGTGTTCACAATATGCTATTTGACAATGTGTGCAGAAAAGGATAAGCAGCAAATTGCAGGGTAAAGCCAATATCAGTCACTACATTTAATACAAACATGAACATAGAAATTCACTAATTGGATATAATGTCATTTCAAAACAGATACTGCAAGGGTGAAGGATCACATATCAGAATCTCCTTATCGTTATTTTGGAGTTCTCCATAGTGATTCATTGGGAACCAGCAGGTTCAGGGGACTGGTCATGAAGTCTGGAGCCTTTCACCTCCAGATCAGCCATTCAACTCCTTCCATGCTGGTAGCATCAGCCATTCCGCTGCTTCCCTGCTAGTAATTACTAATTAAATCTGAACTCAACCATAAATACCTAGAAATCGACCCCTAACAAACAATACATAAAAAAATACAGAGTAAACACAGACCACAATAGAGCGGGGAGAGGATGGCAAGTAGGCATTACACAGAAGAAAGCAACAGAGAGTCTGGGGAGCACCGAGAGGTGTGGGAAGAGCATTACAAGATTTTGTGCCTTCTGTGGCGAAGGCCCTATCTTAAAACTGTACCTGAGGCTCATTCATCCTACCAACCCTGCCCCACTGTTGCCATTGTTCTACATAACAGCCACATGCAGAGCTTTTGGGTCCATGAAGATGGAATTAGAAACAAAAGTTTTATCAGAATTCTGAAAAGTTTTTAGCTCTTTTCTTTGTGAACATGACTTGAAAATATGACTCACCTATGATATGAGTGACACGTAGGAGGCTGGGGCACAAAAGCTCTCTCTCCTGACAACGTTTTCAATGCAAGGAGCCCCTTGTGTGAATAGCCAAACATTTTCTTCTATCATTGAAATGACTCATCCTTAAGGACAAGTTCCTATCTTCTTTAATATGCACATAGTATAGCTTATTTTGCAATTGTCATCAATTGACAATCGAGCTTTTGGGTACATGTAGGTTTAAGTCAAATATTTTTGCAGATTGTAAATACTAGCAATCTAAAGACTAAACGTGTGACCCAGTGTGCAGTTTTCACTGAGCTGTCTCTTGTATTGTTACATCGTCACAGAAAGAAACACAGTCAAGCCTTCACACATGTCCTTTGATATATACAAATCTGCTCAGGCCGATGCACTTTTTGAATGCTATATTTCAAACCACAATGCAATCTCTCCAGCATGGGGATTCCTCACACATGTAAATCCTGCTTTGACATTTTTCTGTGACACATTGGAACTTGCAGAGAAAAAAAGACTTTACTATAATAAGTTCAGTGGAGTTACACCAAGGATGAATTTGGCTTATGGTTTCAGTGGGAATGTCTAAATTGCCATTAAAAACCCACAAGCTGATGCAGACTTACAGGGCTCAGGCTAAGGGGATGTTTAATTGCAGTGTAGACTCTGGGGTCTTCTTACCTCGCAGGGTCCTAGAGCCTAGGCTCCAGGCCAAGCATCTAAGCCACAATTAAACACTGCCTTAGCCCAAGCCCCATGAGCCCGAGTCATTGAATTGCAGTGTAGACATACCCTCAGTGACTCTAAATGGCAATGGGTTGGAAAAAAACAGTAGGTCGAATTCATCCTGGGTACAGTACTATTGGTATTAATACAGTTAAACCAGGAATAAATGACCTACTATCTGTATGCAATTATGTACAAAACTTCATGTTCATTGCTCTCCCAACATGTCAGCTTATGTTTCAAACCATGCTGCTATTTGTTATGATGTTGCTTGAAAATGCTTCACTTCATATAGCTATCCAATCAAACATGTTGCCTTTAGGCTAGCTTTGTTCCTGCTTGAGGCAATAGCTGCATTGTACCAATAAACTGAAATAAGGATGTAAACATGTGCCAGTTGTCTGGTTTATGAAAAAAGGTTGACTTTTAGCAACTTAGATTGCTTAAAAAAAAAAAAACCCTAAAAAAACCCTTGGTGTAGCAGATTTTCACATGGATTGCTGCTTAAGTCATATATGAGGTTACAAAGTTCCCCCCTCATTATCAGCACAATATTGATTAGTGGGCCCCGATTCTACCCTCAGATGTAAACACGCAAGTACAATTAAAGTCAGCAGGGACTGTGTGCATATTACACGCAGGATAGGGCCTCCCTCAAGTCCATAAATGTCCTATTAAAAATGCCATGTCTATGGAAAAAAAGCTAGAATATTGGTTCTGGCAAAAAAAAGGCCTGGCTAATTTTCAGTGAGAAATGAACAGAACCTATTTTGAGGTTCTGAAGAGTTTGTTTTCATCCCCTGAAGTAGCAGGGGGTTCATCCTCCTCCCGCGGCACTTCATCCCTCAAAAGTTAATAGGATGTGGACAGATTTATTTGGGGGGAGGGGAATATTAGGGGAGGGTTGGGGAAATCACAGGAGTTCTCTGTACTGGCTCCCAGTCTCCCTCATCTGTGGTGCCAGGGGCTGTGTCATCCAGCCGCTGACCTTATAGCCTCACCCACCATGAGGGCTGAGGCTTTTCCCCTCCATTCCTTGGTGTTGGAGGGAAATGTCATGGTAAAGTCATGGAAAGCACCTGCAGCCCCATTCCCTCCCACACATACACAGCTCCGGAGGGTTGGAAGGAAGTGAGTATGATGCTACCTTCCCATCCCCCGAGCACATCTATCACAATCTGATCCCTTCTTCCTGTGGAGGTGTAGAGGACAGCATAGTCCTTAAGGTCCTGCTACTGGCAATCCACATTAAAAGGTCTAAACACGGTTTGGGGTTTTTGCCATGATTAATGTGATATTACTTCTCTGGGGTCTCAAAACACACACAAACTAAGCCTGTATTTTATTCAGCCTGTTGTACATGTGATGTCATGTGTGCTGAGATGGTCATATCCACTTCTGAATACAACTGAAAATTCCTCAGTTTTCTCAGGCACTCAATACAGGCCACTGGGTAGACTATTCGCAACACAGATTGGGTTGCCAACCCTGCAGGATTGGCCTGGAGTCTCCCAGAATAGACATTGACATCCTGGTGACTACTGAAAGCAATCCAGGAGATTTTAAATAGGATATTTTAAGAAAATGAGATTATGTCATGTTGTAAAAAATACTATCCGGGAATAGCTTCAGTCAGAGTCGGCAACCCTACGCACAGACAGATCATGAGCTTGGAATTGGATTGGTTTACCTCTGCTCTAAATAAATAAGTTGGATATTTATTACCAGTAATGCACAGTTCATTTTTATTTTACTCAGTAAGTGTAGATTTATTTGAATTATTGCCTCATTTGGAGAACGCAGAGATGATATGAAATGTAGTTTTGAAGGAGAGTGGCTTTTTGTGGATGAGTGAGAAATTCATGACAACAGAACACTGAATTCAATAGCTTTGTTATAGAAAAAACTGTAATGCATCATTTTTGATCAATCATAACATGGCTTGAATGTATCTTATTTATGGCCAATTGTCCTCATGGCACTTAGCTAATAGAACAATTCATATGTGGTTACTCATACAAAAATAAATGTAATTATGGACTTCACAAATAAAGTTGCTCATTATGAATAAAAACTGCAGTTCAGGCAAATTTTCTGGAAAATACATCGCAAGCTCTTCCTGGAAGAGAGAGTAAAGTCTTGAGAAAGATGCGTAGAGTTAGATAGGTTTCAGATAGCAGCCGTGTTAGTCTGTATTCGCAAAAAGAAAAGGAGTACTTGTGGCACCTTAGAGACTAGCACATTTATTTGATAAGTGTTCTTACAAAATGGGAAAATCCATATTTTTTTTTCCATTGGGGCAGACAGAATGCAAGGTATTAATAAATTAAAAGAATAATCTTTTATTTACTTTCCTTTACCCTAAAGAAACCTGAAGTGCTTTACCCCACATCCTACCTTTCCTCCTCCCAAAAAGAGAGCGATTAGGCTGTATCTAGAGATCACTTCACACACACACACACACGCACACACACGCACACACCTCAGCGACAACTACTTCTGGGTGAAAAGCAGTTGCTGATCAACATACTGATTCTATGCTCATTCAATCATCCTATTCACCTCAACAGGCACAGAAGGAGACTCCAGCAAAATTACTCAACAGTTTAGAGCAGGAAGCAGAGAGGAATACCATATCAAACTGAAACTTTGTTCTGCTTATTCAGATGGGTTTAATATACAGGATTGGTTGGATTCTAATGGGCAGGATACCAAAAAAATTACTGCAAAAACACTCAGATTCACAGACACTTTATAGCAATGGGGGATTTTTTTCTGAGACTCTGCTATTTCTAATCAGTTCAACTCTCAAAGTACTTCATTTCTCAGCATCAGTGTCATCTACCCACAGGTGAAACACATTCTTAAAGAAGAATTGTCTTTGGGAACTCTCAACCTTTTCCTACAAGGACATTTGAGAAATCTCTGGGCAGGAAAATGAAAGAACAAATAACTCTTCTGAATTTCCTTTGGAAAAAATATTTACATGCACATACAGTATATATTGAATGGGGTTGCTTGTGAATATTCATCTTCTCTTTGTAGCAACAGAAAATACTTTGTGTCTGACTTCATTATTGATTTTATAACAAATGCATGTTTCATCAATATTTGTGTTTATTTTTTCTTTTGCCAGTCTTATTCCCTCATCTATCCTCTCCCCCCGCCCCATCTCTCTTTTGGCCCATTCTTTTCCTGCTGGATCTCCCCTCAGCCATGTCACTGTTTTCCATTCATCTCCACTTTGTGCTGTTTTCTCTTTGGATATAAAGTACAAATTCCACCATGTGTTGCATTTTTAACAAACTGGTACTTAATTTTGCCTCCACTTGACATTTTGATGCCTGCTATTTAATATAATCATTTGAGCATAGTAACAAAGTAACAGGACAGAAAATGAGGTGATTTAAGGACAAAAGTATGCTCTCAAATCCATACAACAAATATCAGTCAGTGATTTGCTGTCCTTACTGCAAAAAAAATCTGACAACAATGATGATGATCTGGGCACATTGGGAGAGCAAATCATTGTTGTCAAGACCCACTACTGATCTGGGAGCAGGATTTTGCCTTAGAAAGGAGAAGCTTAAAGAGACAAAAAGGATGCTGAGGAAAGTATTACATGGATAGCCAGCCCACAAATGTTTTTCTCGGATCTAGGCCTTACTGTACTGAGCCAAATTCTTCCTTTACAGTCCAGGACAAGGGTGATCTTGTGTTTAAGACTCAGGATATCAAAATTCAATTCCCATCTTTCTCTCACACTTCCTATGATCTAAGCCAATTCACTTCATCTCTCTGTCTCTCAATTCTCTATCTGAGAAATTGAGATAATACAGCTTTCCTCCTATCCTTTATCTTTTTCACTTATATTTCAAGTGTTTTAGGGCAGGGACTGTCTATATTTGTACAGACTAGCACAATGGGTCCCTGATCCTGGTTGGGACCTTTAGGGGCTATCATAATACAATCAAAATCAATCAATAAAAATAGTAAACAAATGGGCATCAAGGCACAATTCTGTCTATTATTTTCAATATCCAGTGAAACTCAAGTTGAATTGGGTGGAAACAGATTTCTCGTCCTGTGAAAAATTGAGATATTGAAAATTTTCCCATCTTATATCAGGTCAAAAAGTCGAAATCTCAAATTTTTGGAAACCAAAAATCCAAAAAGTTTCCTTTCAAATCCATTGGAATGTTACATTGCAGTAATTTAAGTATTTGTTTTAATCTATAATTGGCTTTCAAAAATGTCCTGAAAAAAATGTTTTGACAATTTCAAACACTGTAAAAAAAAAGTTAGATTGCAATCAATCACAATTGACCCTTTCTTGAGAAGAATTTGGTTTCCATGAGTCAGTATTTTCCAACAGAGCATGCTCTATTGGAAAAATTCTGACAAACTCTAAATCCAAGTGGTTTTATTCATCATTATGGCATAGCAAATGGCTAGAAGTCCAATTTTGCCCACATTATAAATAAACTAGAGCTATCTTGAAAGTATGTATATTAATATTAGTCAGTCTTTTGTATTTTAAATGTGTCCTGAATTTAATTTTGCCCTGAAATGCTCTTTGTGGATTTTTCTAGTCATTTTAGTAGTCCTAATTTTAAATTCATTTAACTGTATTTGTTCACCTTTAGACTAAGCTTATTCAAGCATTTATACCATACTAATGAATTGTAAGACATCTGTGTCTACACAGAAAGAACCCCCTGACTTTTGTCGAGCATGTATTAGCACAGATTTGTAAATTCAATAGTCAAGTTCATTGGCATGCACAGAGTCAAGGGCCCTTTGTTAAACTAGGACATTTGATGAGGTCTGTTTGAGTAGATGCACAATAAGAAGTCCTTCCTATTTTAATGTCAGGAAATTAGAAATATTTTAATGAATTCCACTTGTTCATATCTATCATAGCTTTTCAAAAAGGTCAGTATTTAAAACATATTTAAAGGCATATGCCTGACTTTTTGTACATACAAGTAAAGTTCCCTCATGTTACAGAACAAAAACAATCCTATGGGTCATTTTGCATGCCTAATTGTCA
This sequence comes from Chelonia mydas, assembly GCF_015237465.2. Taxonomy (NCBI): domain Eukaryota; kingdom Metazoa; phylum Chordata; order Testudines; family Cheloniidae; genus Chelonia; species Chelonia mydas. Next base: position 16,290,418 of record NC_057853.1, on the reverse strand, counting down.
ACAAATTTCAGCATACAAAAGGAAATAATTTCAAGCCTAATGGATGTGGTGGTCATGGTAAAATTACTCCGTATTTACAGTTAATGCTTTCCCTTAAATAAGCAATCCTTAAAACTCAACATATTCTGACATGTATGGTGATTCACACATCCCTAACCAATCCAGTCTACATGAGTATGTGCATAAACACAGGAGGACTGGATGGCTGGGAGACTGGTAATTAAAGCTGTGGAAATAAGTGATTTGTTTTTTAGATTGGATTACAGTAAGTTGTAAAAAAAAAAATTTCAGGTTGACCCTAAACAAAAAAGGTGTGTGTGGGGGGGAGAGGGGGTGTTTGTTTTAATTTTCTGCCGGCGGCGGGGGAGAGATCTGCATTTTGGTTGAAATAAAATATTTTAAAAAATTAAAAGGGAAGGAATTTTAGAAATGCCATTCACAAAAAACAGAGTTGGTGGTGCTCCCCTTGCCTGTACGTTATAGCCCCATGATTAGAGCACGAGAATGTTGGAGACTGGTTTCAAGTCCCCACTCTGCCTGATTTGGAGCAGGGATTTGAACCTGGGTCTCCCACATTACAGGTGAATGGCAACCACTTTCTCCCCTAGTTTCGCAGATGGTGCCTCTAAGTCTCCTTCTGAATCCAGACCCCCAAATATTTTAGGCCCTCCAAGCTATTTGGCAAATTCATGATGAAAATGAACTGACTTTCAGAGAATAAACTTTTTCTTGCCCCCCCCCCCCCCAAAAAAAACCCAAAAAAACCCAAACAAAAAAAAACTTTCCAGCAATGGAATATGCCTGCCTTTCACCTCTGAGTCCCATTCTTTTTATCTCCTTAGTTGTCCCCTGTAATTATTTGGAATCCTGGACCTGTGGCTCCTCCCCTTAGGCTGGGGAGAGGTCCTTTAGCAGTGACCGGGCTTCTGCCCGCCCACTTCCTGGATCCCAAAAGGACCTCTGAGTCACTTGTTCAAATCTGCCCAGACTGGTAATAATCAAAACTTGTTACCATCTGATGGATGTTTGGTGGCCTATGAGAATATTTTGTTCAGCTGGGATAACCTCAGCATTCAGTCTTCAAGGTTGCCATTTTGGTAACTTTCATGGCAACCAAGTTCACTCAATAATGAAATATGTACTTCTGTATAAGTAAAACTATGGTAACACTAGGCCACCATATTCAACAACCCTGGCTCAGAGAGCTCAGTCTATTCTACTATAGGCCCTGCCTGCCACGTATAAAACCTTTTAGAATAAAATTACAGAGCTCTTCCTAGCCCTTTCCTGTAACCTTTGCACCACTTGATCTGTGGATTTGTTGTTCTTCCCATGAGGGTGGAACCTCTTTGAATGCCAACGATGTCCTGGAACTATGGAAATGAAGAAATTATACCAACAATCCCAAATCAAGTATACAGATATACTTCCCCAACTAAACCAACTCCATACAATAGCTGTCAGACAATGTATCCTTATTTAAGAAAGCAGTGCTACTATGGACTGGGAAACTGCATGTTACAAAGAGGAACAGATGGTAGAGGTATTTTTAAACACTAACAACAGTGATCTGATTCAGAGATGCTCCATGCTGTGGACAGTTTCTTGTTTACCTGATGGCTGCATCCATCTATCCAGGAATAAACTCATAAATCCACAGATATTAAGGTCAGAAGGGACCATTAAGATCATCTAGTCTGACCTCCTGCACAATGCAGACCACAGAATCTCACCCGCCCACTCCTGCGATCAACCTCTCACCTATGTCTGAGCTATTGAAGTCCTCAAATCATGGTTTAAAGACTTAAAGGAGCAGAGAATCCTCCAGCAAGTGACCTGTGCCCCAGGCTACAGAGGAAGGCAAAAAACCTCCAGGGCCTCTTCCAATCTGCCCTGGAGGAAAATTCCTTCCTAACCCCAAATATGGCGATCAGCTGAACCCTGAGCATATGGGCAAGATTCACCAGCCAGATACCCAGGAAAGAATTCTCTGTAATAACTCAGATCCCACCCCATCTAACATCCCCTCACAGACCATTGGGCCTATTTACCATGAATATTTAAAGATAATTAATTGCCAAAATCAGACTATCCCATCATACCATCTCCTCCATAAACTTATCTAGTTTAATCTTAAAGCCAGATAGGTCTTTTGCCCCCACTGCTTCCCTTGGAAGGCTATTCCAAAACTTCACTCCTCTGGTGGTTAGAAACCTTCGTTTAATTTCAAGTCTAAACTTCCCGATAACCAGTTTATATCCATTAGTTCTTGTGTCCACATTGGTACTGAGCTTAAATAATTCCTCTCCCTCTCTGGTATTTATCCCTCTTATATATTTAGAGAGAGCAATCATATCTCCCCTCAACCCTTCTTTTGGTTAGGCTAAACAAGCCAAGCTCCTTGAGTCTCCTTTCATAAGACAGGTTTTCCATTCCTCGGATCATCCTAGTAGCCCTTCTCTGTACCTGTTCCAGTTTGAATTCATCCTTCTTTAACATGGGAGACCAGAACTGCACACAGTATTCCCGGTGAGGTCTCACCAGTGCCTTGTATAACGGTACTAAAACCTCCTTATCTCTACTGGAAATACCTTGCCTAATGCATCCCAAGACCGTATTAGCTTTTCTCACAGCCATATCACATTGACAGCTCATAGTCATCCTATGATCAACCAATACTCCAAGGTCCTTCTCCTCCTCTGTTACTTCTAATTGATGCGTCCCCAGCTTATAACTAAAATTCTTGTTATTAATTCCTAAATGCATGACCTTACACTTCTCAGTATTAAATTTCATCCTATTACTATTACTCCAGAAGGTCATCCAGATCTGCCTGTATGATATCCCGGTCTCTCTCTAAATTGGCAATACCTCACAGCTTTGTATCATCTGCAAACTTTATTAGCACACTCCCACTTTTTGTGCCAAGGTGAGTAATAAAAAGATTAAGTAAGACTGGTCCCAAAACCGATCCCTGAGGAACTCCACTGGTAACCTCCCTCCAGCCTGACAGTTCACCTTTCAGTACGACATGCTGTAGTCTCCCTGTTAACCAATTCCTCTTCTAAAGTCAAATGCATCCCTTAATCCTTTTTCAATAATCTCCTTCTGTGTAACCCTCGGAAGGCCTTATTGCAATACACATCCTATCTTGAGCTAGGTTGAGGGAAAAATAAACTATTCATCTGGAAAGAACAGATCATATAAAAATAACTGCCAGGGAATTATATATATATATATACACACACATATACATATACATACATACATACATACACACACACACACACACACACACACACACAATATTATCAATTCTGGGTTCTTTAATAGGTAAAAAATTATTCAAGTGTGACGAATAGCGGATATATGCAGAGAAGCATTTTTATCACCACATTTTTGCACCCGCAATTACTGTAATTATTGCAATTAATCTAAAAAACAATAGTCACTTTTATAAACAGAAGCAGCTTTCTCTCTATCTGGATTTTATACCTTGCATAAAATATTTAAGAACAAGTTTCCGCCTATTATTCAAGTTAATTAAAAACAAAATAAGCAAAAACACCCTACAAAACAATTGTAACCAGACTGTTAAAGCCTGAAACTTTTCCTGAAAAGGAAACATACAGTTTCTTTGCGTAAAACATCATTCTTCTAGGAATGTTCAAACAAATACAGAAACTTTGTCTTTTAAAAGCTATTAACCTCAGGTTTGATCTACATTTTAAAAAGTTAGGTTCAGTGGTGAGCTGGAGCCGGTTTGCTAGAACTGGTTGTTAAATTTAGAAGCCCTTTTAGAACCGGTTGTTCCGCAAGGGAGAACCGGTTCTAAAAGGGGTTCTAAATTTAACAGACCAAAAGTGGCGTCTTAGGTGCCAACTCCACGGGTGCTCCAGCCCTGGAGCACCCAAGGGGAAAATCTGGTGGGTGCAGAGCACCCAGCGGCAGCTCCCCGCCCCACCTCCAGCCCTAGCTCACCTCACCTCCGCCTCCTCCCCTGAACGCGCCGCCCCGCTCTGCTTCTCTGCCCCCCCAGGCTTCCTGCGAATCAGCTGTTCGGCGGGAAGCTGGGTCAGGCTGAGAAGCAAGCGGCGGCTTCCCGCTCAGGCCCAGGGAGGCGGAGCAGAGGTGAGCAGGGGCGGGGGAGGAGGGCCGCCCACACCGCAGTAGGTAACCTGGGGGGGGGGCATGCAGGGGAACCGCTCCCCGCCCCAGCTCACCTCCACCACCCTCAGCCTGAGTGTGAAGCCGCCGCCGGCTTCTCAGCCCTCCCAGGCTTCCCGCCGAACAGCTGATTCGCGGGAAGCCAGCGGGGGGGGGGGGGCACGGAGAAGCAGAGTGGGGCGGTGCATTCAGGGGAGGAGGCGGAGGCGGAGCAGAGGTGAGCTGGGGCCGGGCACGGGGTGGGGAGCTGCCAGTGGGTGCTCTGCACCCACCAAATTTTCCCCGTGGGTGCTCCAGCCCCAGAGCACCCAGGGAGTCTGTGCCTAAGGTGCCACTTTTGATGTGATCAGTGGGGGAGCGGCTGCTCCCCCTGCTCCCCCCCCAGCTATGCTCCCCCGCCCCTAGGAGCCAGAGGGACCTGCCGGATGCTTCCTGTGAGCTGCCCCAGGTAAGCACTGCCGGGACTCCCCACCTTGCCCTCCGGCAGGTGCCTCTGGCTCTTAGGGATGGGGTGGGAACCCACTATGGTGGCCCACGAGACCCTCCTGCCTGGTTCTGGGGGCAGTCAGGGGACAGAGGTGGATGGGGCAGGGGTCCTGGGGGGTGGGGGTGGGCAACGACCCCCTCGTGGGGTGAGGAGGGAACCCGTTGTTAAGATTTTGACAGCTCATCACTGGTTAGGTTGACATAACTATCTCAGGTAGGGATGTGAAAAAAAACCACAGCAATGGTATTTTAATGCCCAGCGTAGATGCAGCTAAGCTGATTGAAGAAATGGATCCATCCGTGCAGCTAACTTCCTTAGGGGAGGTGGAATTCCTACACAAATGGGAAAACCCCTTCAAATCAGTGTCGGCTGCATCTGCACTATGGGGTTAAACCAGCATAACTAAGGTGATGTAGTTATGCAAGTACAGTCTCTAAAGCATAGCTACAGCCTCAAGACAGTGTGCATATGAAATCAGACTTCTGGAACAGCTCCAGAGAGAAAGTGGGTGGACAACTTAAATGCAGTGCCTCATTAAGACAATTACAGGAGTCAATAAGAATTGGCAAAATCAAAAAAGATTCATTAGGCTGTTTGGTTCAATTTCCCTTTAATTCAAAGACAGATAGGTCAACTACAGCCTGCAGTCATCTCAGTTGATTCCTGTGGTGCAGAGAACATTACAAAATTGGTAGCTACCTCTGTTTGCCATCTCACTGTACAGCTTAATGGGTCATGACAGAGTTCTGGCATCTCACTTTCATTATAAATAATATCGCTATGTCTATGCACCTACGATGTGGTTTTAATTATCCTAATTAGAGACAGCAATAGATAAGTGACAAAGCCACAAGTGAGCTATGCAACACTTCCAAATTGTGAGTTATTAAAATCTTTATACCACACCACCATATATTCTGAATATTCCACTTGTAGCTAAAAACAGTTAAAAGTTGATAGTTTAAAGTGTTGGGAATATATTTCATACCCCTTTTTCTGAAAACCTGCCATCTTTTCATGCCTCGGGGAAGAGGGAAATCTCAAGTTATCAATTTTAGAAGCATCTACAATTTACCATGAATAGGTTTTCCCCTCACACATTGAACACTCAAGAGAGGAAGAATATTCGGGGAGGGAAAGAGAGGGATAATAGATTATTGAGCCTCTCTGACCTCAAGGAAAGAATTCCAGGAAGACAGAGCCTGCTGGGAGAGAAGGATAGTGTAACTTTGTGGGGCACTGTGACATTTTAGGGTCCAGGCAGACCGATAAGGAGCTGTTCTTTATCTTCACATAGGCCAGCATGGAGACCAGTTCCATGGTTCACACTAAGACAGCCCTGGACTGCCAGAGCCATCTGATACCTGGAATAGATCCAGAGTGGCGTAGAGGGCCTTGCACCTGCCCTTGACACCGAGATGAATTTAGTCCTCAGAAGACGGGAGATATATGAGCATGATGGGTAAAAATGCTTAGTTAGTAAAAAGGTCCAAAAAGGGTGGGGAGAAATCAAATCCTGGTATAGCTACCATAGCCTGAATAATGGAACCAGGTCAGACGGCATATTTACAAGACTTCAGAATACCAATGTATTGTGTGCCTCTCAACTTGAATCCCTCTGGATACATACAATAAAGATAGAACCAAGTTTAACACACAACAAACAGGATTATTTCTACTCAGTAGTTGAATGATTGCAGCTGTATTATTTCCTTCTATTTTTCTCTCTCCTTTAAATGTAACACAATTAATCAAAAATCATAAAGATAAGGTAAACCATAGGCAAGCAAAACCCAAAACACTTGTCAAAAAGGGAGTCATTAAGTGGTACCCCTTTTCCAACCTCTATTTAACTTGGAAAAATTAGGTAAACAAATGCAGCGCATTAAAGAAATATCTTTCATGCATCCCAATTTAAAAAATGCCTCACACAATAAAAAACAGAAAAGATGACAACACTTCTCTTGGTCCACAGACAGTGACTATAGCACTGAAAGGTAGGTGTAGTCTATGGGCCAGATGGTGTAACACTTATTCCCAACGGTAAGTGCTTATTCACGCAAGCAATCTTTTCACCTATGATTCAACTCTGCCTGTCAACAATAAATGCACACAAAATGACAAAAAACAACAGAAGTATTTATTAATACTTAATCCAAACATACATGAACATCTTCCCATGATCCTCCATGTAATCTGAGAATCAAGGGAGGAGAGTTGCAGTCCTGGTGACCAGAGGTTAATCTGTCGGCGGGGAGGGAGGGAAAGACATCAGAAATTTCCTTTACTCTAGAAGATGATTCCCCTTATTATCTGTTGGGTTTCTCTGTTTTGCCCAAGAATGTTGGGAGGGGTGGTGAATTGGTTGCTGGGAGGGGTTAGAGTTGTTTGCTTGCCTGTTTTTTGCTCACCTCTGAAAGCCAATGTGCCAGATTCTCAGATGGTGCAAATCAGCATAGTGCCATTGACTGATTTACACCAACTGACCATCTGGTCCCTGTCATTTCTGGGTATTTATCATGATAACTATTTATCTGTATTACAGTAGCATGTAGAGACCCCAGCTGAGATTACATATGCATAGTATTCACTAATCACTGTACATAATCACAGGTTTCAGAGTAGCAGCCATATTAGTCTGTATCTGCAAAAAGAAAAAGGAGGACTTGTGGCACCTTAGAGGCTAACAAATTTATTTAAGCATAAGCTTTCATGAGCTACAACTCACTTCAACGAAAGCTTATGCTCAAATAAATTTGTTAGTCTCTAAGGTGCCACAAGTACTCCTGTTCTTTTTGTACATAATCAGTCCTTGCTCCAAAGAGTTTACAATCTAACAAAATTTTAATTTATACTTCGATGTCTATGAAAGGGTGTATTTTATAAATCAAAATTAAATAGTTACAAATAGTTTCTTCACATGTATGTTTTTAATCTGATGCCTGGGGGGAAAAAAAAGAAAAGAAAAGAAAAGAAAGAAATGGGACTATATACCTTTAAATGAATGCAGGGAGCTACTTACCTCCCCCGCATCTGTCAGAGAATTCAGGTTTAATAGTATGTGCCACACTTTGCCAAGTGTTCAGAAAAACAGATTCTAAATGTAGCATGCTTCACTTAATTTATATGAGAGCTCTGAGAGTTTGGGAAAAAAACCCACCGGAGAGCAAGCTTTCCCCCCTATGACATAAAAAAGAAAAGCTTGCCAGGCTTGTAAAGGTTGGGAGAGCTGCTTTAAATTTGGAGGAGGGAAAACACAGCCAGATTCTGTTCAGACACACCCCAGGGGGCCAGTTCACTAGTATTTTAGGGCTGCTTTGCACCACTCTGTCATCACAAAGAAGCTTTAAGAACAATTTAGCTGGCCACAGTAGGATTCCTCTATGAACACAAATCATCAGGGGAATGCCTCGGCTCAGGTGATCCCAACCCACAATCATGGCCCCTGGCGCTGCTGATAGAGCAGATTTTGGTTAGATCTCAGGACTGCGGGATAAAGGAGCATGCAGAGGTATCAAAGTCAGGCTTCTCCCCTCTTCTAGACTGGCACCAAGTGCTTATCTGCAACCCAGATAATTTGGGCCATATATTACAATTGGACCTTGTAAAATTAGCAACTAAATACACTCAGCCAGATCCAGTGACTTTACAGGATGCATGTTTTTACAAAGAATCAGTCCTATAAAGATGTGGGGTTTTCCCCTTGGGGTTACCATAAAGCTCTGTAGAGTGGTAATGATCTGTGACCCAGTGTAGCATGGAAGGTCACAGAGCTCAGTTCGAAGGACAGATAAACGGTTCAGCTGCATGGTTGTGTGGCTAGGCCGGGGTAACTCAATGGATCAAGTCTGTGCAGAATCACGAAAGGCCTGAGGTTGTTGCGTTTTCTATTTTGTTTTTGTGTCTTGTCAGAATTAGGCTTGAGAAAAGCAATTATGCTCCTTACTAGCAGATAACCCCATCTGGCTACCATTCTCCCATACCAGATATTGAGATCCATCAAGGGGCTATCCCTAGATGCTTGAGTGCTCTGTACCTCCAGTCCATTTTCTTTTCTGATTGCTATTTTTAAAATCACTGTAGCTTTTAAGAATATTGATGGCTCTGGGCAACAATCTACCTTTCATTTAGTTAGGGTGTGCCCTTTCCCCGTAAAATATCCAGGGCAGTTTATGAAGCATGTAGTCAGCTTTTTTGACAGTAGTACTAAGAGTCATATTCTGGGATTTAAATGGAGTCAATAGGACCAATTATGGGCCCAGATCCTACTTGTGATGGCATAAGGGGAATATGATGGGTCAAGGGGAAAATATCCCGGTGCAGGAACAGTATAGAGCTGACATAAGCATCTCTGTCCATCTTGCATCCCCTGCAGCATAGGGGACATACCTGTTGTGTGGAGCACTGTAGGGGATTCTCAGCTGCAGAACAGCCCAAGTAATGTTGCCCTAATTTACAGTAGCTCCTACCAGTAGAGTCAGATGGCATAAAGCCATGCGTCTTCCCTCCCCCTGGACTGAGACATCTGGACTCTCAAGAGAGAAGGAGCACAGAATCCTTTCCAGGAAAAACTAGAACTGAAGGCCTGTGGGACAAAGTGGACACCTATGGTTTTTTGGAAGACTAATCCCAGTCATAGGCCCAATCCTGCTGATTTTACTCAGGCACAAGTTCCACAGACTGCAACAGGAAGTTTGCCCAAGTCAGGTCTATAATAGTAGCTACTAGGCAGCGGACACCAACTCCTGCCACGTAACTGGCGTATTAACTTTTGTGACCCTGACTTGTGGCACATGATCGGGGCCAGAATATACAAGCTGTCTACTAGCATCGCACTTAGGACATATTCTTGTTTGGTACCCTCCCCCTGACTTGCTGCCCCCCATCTCTCTCTCTGTGACTGGTCTCAGAGACAGTAGCAAACAGCAAACACATAAAAGTAGCAGGTTTTAGCTTTTCTTGCTTCGGAGCTCTCCTCCCCAGCAAACCAAAGGACTGATTCCGCAAAGCCCCATGAGTGTCATTCCTTTCAGTGGGACCAATTCACACAAATAAGGATGACTCATGTGCATAAGGGGTTGTAGGATCAGGATTTAAGTAAATTTTCACGAGTGTGAATCTGTTTTGAACAGCTCACTGCAGTTCTAACTCACCCCATTGTCAAGACTTCAGATGTCATGACTGATTAAGAAAAAGTGACCCATTAATCTTATGTGCATATTAAATGCAATGATTTATTCACCAGGTTTAGGGTGCGGTGGGGGGAGAATGAGGAGAATTGAAAGGGATTTTTTGTGATACTCATGCTCATCAGCTTGTACCATTTAAAAAGATTTGCTTGTTGTCCCATAAGATAGGTTTCTGCTAGTGTGCCAGCTAATGCCACCAACTTATTTATGATGCCTACACAGCTTGTATTTTTGTTTCTAAGAAACCACTGCAATTCTATTGAGACACATACATGAGCCTCATCAGCATGGCAAAGCGTGAGCCAGAGAGCCAAGCAGTATAATTCTCAATGCAACTCTGGAGTTTACAACATTTCACAAAATGGATTTTTAATTTGGTTTTACAGAACGCATTCACTGTTGTGACATAAAAACTCAAAGATGACGAGGTCAGTGAATATACAACAAAATTAAAAAGATCAATTTTCTCCAAAACATCTGACTCTTACAGCTTGTGTTATTTTTAAGACATGCCACACTTAATTGATGCTGAATAAGGTTTAAATGGGACATATGACAAATACAGAATATGAAAGAAGAAAGAGCAGTTTGCTGTCTTAGTTATGTCAATGATGTCTTTGTACTAGCACAAGCAGATTGTTTTCCTTCTCTCTATGAACTACATAGCATCTTATCTAAGATTCACCCTGGAGATTTGGATCAACTGTCAGATCAATTACCCAGACTTCTTAGGAGTTTTAAGAAAAATAAATAAATTTACCACATAAGAACTAAAGCTGGAAGCAGGAAAAAAGGGAAGAAAAAAAAAATCCACAAAAAACTAGACCATACTACCCACTAAACAACAAAATCCTGTACATGAAAGAAACATCCTTGCACTACAACTCCTGCAAATGAACTGGTTCACACTATAAAATGGTTGATATTTTTGATAAACTGTTGCAACATTTCTCGTAATCCAAAGAATGACTTGTGTTTCAGCTGATTTACTGCTGTGGGGTTTACTCTCTTATTAAGATGTGACTGTAATTTGTTAGCTTTAATGGGAGTTCCACCCCTATGTCAAAGACATGCTATAGCACTAAAACTGACAGTCTTATTCTAATTCTGAACATGGCACACTGGAGCCAATGGGAATTTTGAGCACAGAACAGCAGCATGGTTGTGGTAACTACGAAAAACAAATGTGTGAAGTTTATGGCATCACCCAGCCAACATGTCACACCAAAAGCATGTGCATGGTGTCTCTTATCAGGGCTGTCACTAGAGTGGTGCGGGGCGCAGCTGCCACACTCCTCCTCGTCCGCCTGCCTGCCACTCGCCTCCCCACTAGTCTCCTTGTCGTCTGCCCGACTGACAGCCTCCTCACCGCCCACCCCCTCACCCCACTCCCGCTGGACTGCCTGCCACTCACCTCCTCACCTGTCTGCCAACCGCTCTCCTCCTTGCAGTCCGTCCGCCTGTCTCCTACCCTCCCGCCCACCTGCCGCTCGCCTCCCTGTTCACCTCCTCACCCCGCTCGCCTGCTTCATCTCCTCGCTCGCCTCCTCACCTGAATATTGGGACAAATGGCATCCCGATCGTACATCTGTCGGGACACAAGACAAAGGGCTAAATATTGGGACAGTCCCAGTTTTATCGAAGCACTAGGCCCAGGGCGGTCACCCCAATTCAACCTACCCAAGGGACAGCTCTGTCTCTTATTGACATATGCATTCCTCATGCATCAACTATGGTAACCCAACATGGCAATTTCTAATCCATTCTGCGCATATCTAGCAGGAAGTTTTATAAGACCCATCGCCCTCATTTTCTGAATGTACTCATGCACAGAGGTGCTTATTTTCTTTTGAAGTATTAAAGGGCTCCTCTTAAGGAAAGGGATACAGATTCTCTTTAGGTAATATGAACAATTTTATACTGTAGCAAAATTATACCCATAACTGGTAAAAGTATGGTATTTATAACTTCATGTGATACATTCATTGCTTTATTAACCTAACGTCCTCCCAGGCCCATCATATTGCAAAAAACACATTGTTCTTGATAACCACATTTAACAGGAGTTTTATAGTACAACTTTGGATTTCTACATAAAAAAACCAAACACACACACACACCCAACCTCTACCAAAGATCTCAAAGCACCTTGCAGACATTAAACAAATTAAGTTTCACAACACTCATGTGAATAGGCATGACCCCCGCCCCGCCCCCACAGGAGAGACTGAGGAATGGAAAGGTCAAGTTATTTTTCTATTTGAAACAAGATGCAAGTCCCTAATGACTGATGCTGTGCTTACTCTCAGCCTTCATGACAAGTCATTTCCATATAAAGGCATATTTAATTTAAAAGGACAGTGTCAACTTAAATATCATATGTAGTGTAATGAGTGAAGTGATTTATTTATTAGCACCACAGTATTGTGAAGATTGTCAAAATTTCAAATGTGCATTAGGTGTCTAATTACCACTGACTTTCCACGAGAAGTGGGAATCTAAATGCCCTTTGTGCATTTGAAATCTCCCCATTATTAAATATGAAAGCACTTTAAAAATACATTTCATTGCTAATTGTTTTGGTGGGGGGGGGAGGTGATTTTGTTTGCATTACTTTCAGACTGGCCAATGACATCTCAAATGAGATTTCACTGTCAGGTAGTTTGTGCTGCAAAGTTTGGATTTCACATGCTACAGAGAAGTGTTTGTTTAAAACTCATGGAAGCATTTCTATTGGTCTTGGGTTTTAAAAAAACCTATTTTTACAAAATGTTAATTTGAGGCCAAAATTTCAGTTGGCAGTTCCCCTTTAATTTATGCTTGTACTTCCCCCTCCCAATCTGCTATTTTCTGTTGGTAAAAGTAGGATTTGTTTTTTTGATCAGACAACAACTTGATATGACTATGGACATGTGCTCTTTTTACAGGAAGGCATGATCATAGCAGAACTGACAGGTGGTGCTGAAGCGGTCTGAGACCTTTATAAATACTGTAACACTAAATTTCAGTACCTCAGTGAAAACCTCAAATTGTCAGAGAAGCTAACAAATAAAAGACACCAAAATGTTCAGGGAAGTCAGATCAAATAAGGAGCCAAGGCTTGCTCCCACTGGACATACACATTTTAAACACCTACCCTTGGAGAGATTGAAGTCAATGGTGAACTTTCCATGGATTTGAGTGGACATGAGAAAGCATCTCCAGTCTGATGAATAAGTTGGCATTATTCAAATATTGAAGAAATAATTAGAAATCACTTGGCATAAGAATTGCAGAATGCAGTCTTGAGAAAAAAGAGAAATCCAGTAGACAAACCTACAAGGCACAAGTCCCCTCTCTGGCTACTGACTCAGGAGGCACTGACCATCTTGCAGCACAGTTCCCTTATGCTGTTTGAATAAGCAGCTGTGCTGAAACACTGACTGACATTGGCATTATAATGCACCAGCTGAGTTGCCTGCTCTGTAGTCTATGCACAAGCAAGTGCAGGTACCTGGAACACCTCTTGTGATCAATGTTCCACTCCCTACTCAGGTGAATAGACCCCCGTCTTCAGGCATAACCATGCATGTTTTCCATAGCTAGTTTTCCAATGTCATTTCATTTCCTTTTTCAAAATAACTTAAGTCAGACTCTGGAAGGAATATGGGCCTGATCAGTTGATTTCAGTGAGAAGCAGAAGACCTGCCATTCTCTCATTGACACCCGTTACATGTCAAGACCTAAGGACGTCAAGTGAATCCATCACTTCGTGGGAGACACTGCACCTTTCATGATCAGGCCCCTAGCTCAGCTGGGGGGGTGCGTGGGTGGGTGAATTCACTCCACTCGCATAAAACCTGAGTATTAATTCTCTCTCTATCCAGAAGGCGAACTTCTCCCACTCAAGAACAAGGGCTGACCACTGCTACTACCCCAATTTGTAGGTTAGAATAGTAGCCATTTCCCTCCCCCCTTCCCCGCAGATAGTGTGGCACTCCAGGGACACCAATCTGCATAACCAAGGCTTCATGGGCCTCCACATGGCCTCCCTTCCACATTAGCCCTGCAGAGGTCATAACAAAGACTTGTTCTGTGGTAACCTGACTTGTGTTTCAGGTGGCTGGCTCACATAACAGCCTCTCCACAGAGTTTAATTTGAACAGAGGGACCTATGTCAGTCTGCCACACTTTGGGCTAAGCAGTGAAATCCACCAAAGAAGGTTTTGCGGGTGTTAAGTGCCACATACTTTTCATATTTGGGGCTTCATATTTATGCAGGCCCTCTCTATAGTGGTGGGTTTCAACCTTACAGGTTAACCAAAAATATCTGAGAACAGATGTGGATAGTGGTTCTTGAACAACTTGGCATGTGATGTTTTAATATTGTAAACAGGTTTGCTTCCATGTTTATTATTGCTGCCTTTTATTTCTAAAGCCAAGCGGAATTAGAATAATCAAAAGAGTTGCAGATAATTTTATTACTCAATAAGAATGACTTCTCTTACCCTGGAATGGCTTTTTTAATGTTGAGCATTAATGGCATGAAATAGAAGAGAACTACAACACAATAGATGTTGCAGGAAGAATCTTGTGATTATAATGCTTGCAGTCAACAGTAAAACATACATTGACTTCAAATGACACCAGAAGCAAGATCAAAGAAAAAAATATACTGACCAAACATCTTATGTTAAGTAATATTTAAAAGGTTAGAACTAACCATGGGCAATGCTGCATAATGCATATGGTACCTAGATAATGTATCATAATAACTAGGTAAAAACTGGATGTGTTGAGTAAAATACCTCAACTTCAAACTTAATGACTTTTGAAGGCTTAGGTCTTCTGACTTTTTTTACTCATTAAAAAAAACTAAGTGAAAATTAAGCAGCACTAGATTTAAATTATATTAAACCCAGAATTCTATAGTCCCTATGGAGATAATAGAAGCAATCTTTATCTGGCTTAGCTAGTCAATAGGGACTGAGTCTTGATGTTGTTACTCCAGCAAACAGGAGGTTTGGAGCATTGGAACAATAGATCAGACCAGTGCTCCATTTAGTCTACAATTTTCTCACTGACAGCAGCCAGTACCAGCTGCTTCCAGCAAAGATGCTGGACAATCTATACTAGGCAATTATGGCGTAATCTACACATGTGGGTTAGAAAGAAATTTCCCCTATCTTTAAGGATAATGCATTAGGATTTAGATCCATTATTTATTTTCACCTGGTAAGGACTTCAGGGTTAGTGCCCATATGTGGCTGCATCAGGAAACTGCTCCTGTAATAATCACGTGGGGTTCCACATCCCTTCTTTCACCATTATTTCCAGACCCAAAACTTGCAAAATCTTTGTCGCTGTCAATGGTGGCAGAGGCTGCTCACAGCTGAGTTTCAGATTGTGGATTGAGTTTTCAGAGCTAGCTGGAAAAGCCATCCTTTGACTTTTAAAATAGTATTTAGTGATGCAAAAGACAATAGAATCCCAACTTATTTTACAACAACATATGCACTCTGCAATGTTAACAGGAGTAAAGACTATTTGAGTCTGATAAATAGGCACTCACCACTCACATGTGCTGCAAACATTGAGTGCTTTAGTGCTGCTTTTTAAACAGGGCCAAATTCTGCTGTTAACAGTGCCAGTGGACTCCCTCTGATGAAGTTAGCGGTGAATATAGATTTGTCACCATTACTGAGAGCAGAGCTTGGACCACAGTGGCTTACTAATTTTTCAGTTCAACTTCAGCTTAAGGTTTTTGATCAAATGGGCATTTCTCAGCTGCCAGCTGGTATTAAACCCACAGCTGAAAAGCCAGCATTTGTGAATCTATAAAAACCTCTTAAAATCTATTCTTTAAGATTTGGCCAAAAATGAGAGGACTCACTTTAAGCATGCTTATTCTACCAGTTCAAGAAAGCAGCATTCGCCTGGTGAAACCTTTTAATACAGTGACTGAGAACTTCTCATGCCAGCACTTTACAAACTTCTTCTCGTTACTTTATAACCAGTGGCTGGGTTTCAGTCAGGAGGATCACTTCTATTTTATGGCTGCATTGCCATTTGTATATACTCTGTGGCAAAGCGCTCCCTTGCTCAATACAGTAAGGTAATTTGTACAGAGTAACAAAATGAGTGTTATCACGATGTACATTTCTCCACATTTTCTAGCTGTTTGGCACCAGCTCCACCTTTTAACGGGTACCTGATGTCAATTTTTTGGCTCTTCTGAGGCCTGATATAACATCTACAGAGAGAGAGAGAGAGAGAGAGAGAGACAGACATCTCAGGAATCAGTAAGCCAATGAGCCAGCAGCTGACTTTTGAATTTAGGTACTGCACTGATAAGTGTCTTCTAAATGGTCTTGTCTTAAAATTAGAGTGAAGCTGTCTTTAATCAGATTATAAAATCTACCTTAGTTCACCTGAAATTTATTTTAAGGGGGTGGGGGAGGAAGAGAGAGAGAAATGAAATAATCATACAGCGGAGCAGAACTAGAATACAACTCAAAACAGATTGATTTGTTTTACTCATCTTAAGTCTAAGAGACCAATACGAACACATCAGAGGAACAATATTTTAAAGCTACTGCTATGGCTTCTATGTGCAGTCATACCGACAGTTCTCAGATGCAAATGAGGTGTCAAAGGACACTCACGAATTGCACACTTCTCTCCAAAGGAACATCTGCACACACGTTGGAAGTATAATTTCCTGCTCGGGAAGACATACAATCACTAGCTTTGATCTAGCTAGCACATTAGATATAGAAGTGTAGCCACATTTGGGAAGGGTTAGCCACCCAAATACCTACCCAGGGTCACAGATGGGATTATATTCACAGCAGTTAGCCCATCCCTTGACACACACCACCATGGGTACACTTATTTTTTAGTGAACTAGCTCAGTCAGAGGTAATGAACACATCTGCTCACGCTGGAAACTACACCTACAGCTGCAGTATAGCCATACCCCAGGTCAGCATGAAATCAATCCCATAGAAAGGTGATAGATAGCATTACATGGCATCTTCCAGACCCAGTGTAAAACTGAGGTTCTGGCCATTTGTGAAGAAAGATCCCCTGGTGCTTTTTACAGTACATAAAGTACTTTGAAATAAAAGAGTACTATATAAAAGCATAGATTTCCTCTCAATATGGCTACAGATGTGTATATAAAGTTATGTATGTAACATGTATATGATATGTCCATACATATTTATCCCTGTGTTAGGGGTGATGTGCAGCTGCACCATCTCAGGAGAAGTCCTGGAAGGAATTGTGATTCTGAATCACATCCGCCCTGTGTCTTTGTTCCCCGGAGCAAGAGTAAGTTGACACACCCTTCACAGAACACTAATTTACTTCTCACCTTGTGCTGGCCCAACTCGGCTGATTGGTACATTGGGAAAACAGAGCTATAGCCAACCTCCCGTCCATTCCATCCTTGCCAACGGGGGACTTACAGACTCTGCTCTCCCCTCCACACTCAGAATCCAGATCTTCATTCAGAGAATTGGGGAGGGGCTCTTACTGGCTCCCCAGCCTTATTTCTATGAGTGACCTTGTTAGTGCTATCCTTCAACTAACCGTTAACACACATCAACTTACCATGTTACTATATAATTTTATTTATTTCACTTCACTTGTTCTATATATTTTTCATTTATCATAGAAAATTAGGATTGTAAGAGAAGTCAGGAGGTCACTTAGTCCAACCCCCTGGCTCAAACCAGGGCCAATCCCAACTAAATCATCCCAGCCAGGGCTTTGTCAAGCTGGGCCTTAAAAATCTTTAAGGATGGGGATTCCACCACCTCCGTAGGTAACCCATTCCAGTGCTTCACCTCCCTCCTAGTGGAATAGTTTTTCCTTATATCCTACCTAGACCTCTCCCACTGCAACTTGAGACCATCGCTCCTTGTTCTGTCATTTTCCACCACTGAGAACAACCTAGCTCCATCCTCTTTGGAACCCCACTTCAGGTAGTTGAATGCTGCTGTCAAATCCTCCCCCCCACCACCACTCTTCTCTTCTGCAGACTAAATAAGCCTCGTTCCCTCAGCCTCTCCTCATAAGTCATGTGCCCCAGCCCCCTAATCATTTTCATTGCCCTCTGCTGGACTCCCTCCAATTTGTCCACATCCTTTCTGAATTGGGGGGCCCAAAACTGGACACAATACTCCACATGTAGCCTCACCAGCGCCAAATAGAGGGGAATAATCACTTCCCTCGATCTGCTGGCAATGCTCCTACTAATGCAGCCCAATATGCAGTTAGCCTTCTTGGCACCAAGGTCACACTGTTGACTCATATCCATCTTCTCGTCCCCTGTAATCCCCAGGTCCTTTTCTGCAGAACTGCTTCTTAGCCAGTCGGTCCCCAGCCTGTAGCAGTGCATGGGATCCTTCCATCCTAAGTGCAGGACTCTGCACTTGTCCTTGTTGAACCTCAGATTTCTTTTGGCCCAATCCTCCAATTTGTCTAGGTCACTCTGGACCCTATCCCTACCCTCCAGCGTATCTTCCTCTACACCCCCAGCTTAGTGTCATCCGCAAAACTTGCTGAGGTGCAATTCACCCCATCATCCAGATCATTAACGAAGATGTTGAACAAAACCTGCCTGAGGACCAACCCCTGGGGCACTCTGCTTGATACCAGCTGCCAACTAGGCATCGAGCCATTGATCACTACCCATTGAGCCCGACAATCTAGCCAGCTTTCTATCCACCTTATAATCCATTCATCCAATCCATACTTCTTTAACTTGCTGGCAAGAATACTGTGGGAGACCGTATCCAAAGCTTTGCTAAAGTTGAGATATATCACATCCACCGCTTTCCTCATATCCACAAAGTCAGTTTTCTCATCACAGAAGGCAATCAGGTTGGGCAGGCATGACTTATCCTTGGTGAATCCATTTTGACTGTTCCTGATCACCTTCCTCTCCTCCAAGTGCTTCAACATGGATTCCTTGAGCACCTGCTCCATGATTTTTCCAGGGATTTTGGTTCCCTGGATTCTCCTTTTCCCTTTTTTAAAAATGGACACTATATTTGCCTTTTTTAAATCGTCCGGGATGCATCCGATGAAGTGAGCTGTAGCTCATGAAAGCTTACGCTCAAATATATTTTAGTCTCTAAGGTGTCACAAGTACTCCTTTTCTTTTTGCGGATACAGACTAACACGGCTGCTACTCTGAAACCTGTTTCACTAGGAGAGTGGTGAAGCACTGGAATGGTTTACCTAGGGAGGTGGTGAAATCTCCATCCTTGGAGGTTTTTAAGGCCCGGCCTGACAATGCCCTGGCTGGGATGATTTAGTTGGGGTTGGTCCTGCTTTGGGCAGGAGGTTGGACTAGATGACCTCCTGACTTCTCTTCCAACCCTAATCTTCTATGATTGAAGTCTCCCATGAGAACCAAGACCTGTGATGTGAAAATTTGTTAGTTGTCCAAAGAAAGCCTTGTCTATCTCATTCTTCTGGTCTAGTGGTCTATAGAAGATGCTCACCATGACATCACACTTGGTGCTCTCGCCTCTAAAACTTAACCCAAAGATTCTCAACAGGCTTTTCTCCAGTTTCATATTAGAGCTCTGAGCAATCATACTGCTCTTACTTACAGTGCAACTCCTCCACCTTTTCTCCCTCGCCTGTCCTTCCTGAACAGTTTATACCCATCCATGACCGTGCTCCAGTCACATGCGTTACCCCACCAAGTTTGTTATTCCAATCACATCATAGTTCCTTGACTGTGCCAGGACTTCAGTTCCTTCTGCTTCTTTCCCAGGCTTTGTGTACGGGCACCTAAGATAATTAGCCAATTGCCCTTCTTTCTCACTATGAATCAGGAGGCCTCGCCTCTTGCACCCTACTCATTATGTTTCCTCCTGGTATCCCACTTCCCCACTTACCTCAGAGAAAAAGTCTCTATCACCCGGTGAACCTAGTTTAAAGCCCTCCTCACTAAGTTAGCAAGCCTGCCTGCGAAGATGCTTTTCCCTATCTTCATTAGGTGGATCCCATCTCTTCCTAACAATCCTTCTTCCTGGAGGAACATCCCATGGTCGAAGAATCCAAAGCCCTCTCTCCGACACCACCTGTGCAACCACACATTTACTTCCACAATTCGATGGTCCTACCTGGGCCTTTTCCTTCAACAGAGAGGATGGACAAGAACACGACTTGCACCTCAACCTCCTTTAACCTTCTTCCCAGAGACACAGTCTGCCGTGACCCACTCAAAGTCATTCTTGGCAGTATCATTGGTGCACATGAGGAGAAGTAGGAAGGGGTAGCGGTCTGAGGGCTTCCTTGGCAGAGACTCCATCAGATCCTGAATTCTAGCTCCAGACAAGCAGCACACTTCGAGTTTCCTGGTCTAGACAGCAGATGGATGACTCCGTCCCCCTTAGGAAGGAGTCCCTGGCCACCACCAGCCATCTCCCCCTCTTGGAAGTGGTGGTCATGGAAACCCCATCCCTAGAACAATGCATCCCATGCCTTCCGGTCAGTGGAGTCTCCTTCTGATCCTTTCCCTCAGATGACTCTTCCAAACCATTCTCTGCCATAGTACCTGTGCAGAGAGCCTGAAAATGGTTTCTTACCTCTATCTGCATTGTGGGTACATGGGTTCTCCTCTTTCTTCTTCTTCTGGAGGTCACATGGTGCCAATTTTCTTCCCTGTTCTGCACTGCCTCTGATTCTTCAGCATGCTGTGCCTGCAGTACCAAACGCTGACTTCTATCCAGAAAATATTCATTTTCTCTGATGCAATACAGGTTGATACTTGAGTCTCTAGTCCTTTAACCTGCTCTTCCAGTATGGAGACCAGCTTGTACTTCGTACAGACAAAGTCACTTTTGTCCTTTGAGAGAAAGACAAACATGGCACATCCTATGCAGGTCACAACAGCAGATCACTCACTATCCATATTGTCTTCCTTCTAAGAGCCTCTTCAGATGTTGCATTTACTGCTCACAGAAGCCTGAAAGGCAAAAAAAAACAAAACACACACCTCGGTGGGATTTCCCCTAGGTGAGCTCCCTCTGTTTGCCTGTTGTCTGCTCACTCAGTTCACAATTGACTGCTTTTTTTACTAAGGCTTCTGGCTCAAATTTCCTTCAATTTGTTAACAAAAACCAAAACGCTAGCCACAAGTATTCAGTGTTGTTCCCAGGATATGAGAAATACAAGTTGGATGAGGCCTTCAAACAACCCTCTAACCTCTCATGAGCTTATCAAAAAGCTCTCCACAGACCAAGACCACCAACTCAGAGGCACCAGACCCCACCAGAACCTGTAGAGATCTCTACTGCTATGATGATCAACACCCACCACCCCAACAACACCCCTTTTGAAATCCATGGGTTCTACACATGCCTATCACAACCGTATCACCTGAGAGTGAACACTTCTCATAAAGTCATCACTATATCCAACCTCTCAGTCCTCAAAGGAAACCTGCACAACACAAGTCTGGGAGCTTAAATTCATAACTCTGCTAAAATGACAAATTCACGGATTGAATACAGAAACTGCTGTAGCAAGCCATGAATCCAATCTATAAACCATTAACCACTCCTGCATCTTTTTCCTCCCCCCCCCCATCCCATGACAGGGGGGTGGGGGAACAGGGGTGTGTGTAAACAGGCCACTTCACTTTCAACAGTCCCCTGAAGTGTGTGTTAACTACTTATGCCAAACAATTCATTCCACGTTGCATTTAGCTGTGACACAGAGTACATTTCCCAGACCTCAAGAAGGGCTCTCTGTAAGCTTGTCTCTCACCAACTTCTGCTGGCACAATAAAATAGATTGCCCACCTTGTCTTTACAGCCACAAGTATGCATCTTACAACAGCGTAATCGTAGCTAGATAAACAGAAATACCTTTCTAACTCCCAAAACAATCTTCCCCCCCACTCACTCTACCCTTGGAGAGAACTTACCATTTAGGGCACACAGCAAGGGCTAAGAGATGTTATCTGTCACAGCAAGCAGGGGGAATGAGTTTCAGAACCAAGCGTCTCCTGCTAGAGTCACAGCTCCCTTCCCATTTAAATCAGAAGCCTGTTAGTTCAAGTGCCTCAGATGATCACAACACAAGGAGAAAGGTAATCTTTAAGTAAGAGCACTACGGAGAGCTTGCTTTTTGTGTGTGTGTGCACGCGCATAATTAAGTATTCATTTTAAAATACTCCAAAGACTTTTGCTTTTAATGCCCCTTCATCCAGAAAGTCACTAAATACTCCCTTTGCAACACACGCCTTAACATAATATGCTAATCCTTGCCTTAGTGACCTGAAAATGACACAGCGAAAGTATCCATGGTCAAACTATAAGCCACGCTACGTTAGAGAAGAGTCTGGTAGTGCTGCTGCAGCAGTTAGAGTCTACTTAAAAATTTAACGTTAAACAGCAAGGAAGATATCAAAGGAAGTGCTGACCCTCAGAAGAATTGAGAGATGGCCCCAAAATTGATGACCTCACTACCATTCTGTATCAGCCTAGTTTTAGGAAGTAAATTTCTCCCCGTCAAACACACACACACACACGCACGCACACACGCTCGCTAAGGATACGCACAGACTATCTGGTGTCAGATCACAATACACATGTGCGTTGGTGTCTATCAGGTTCTGTAATTATAAAGCATAACACTCACAAGCCTTGACATCACAACCTCACACAAGTGCTAACATGCTCAATAGTCCCTGAGTTACAAAATAAAATAGGTCATGGAAGCCCAGCCTCAGCGAGCTTGGGCTGTGGCATCTGTGCAAAGATTCTGCGTTACTTCATGGAGACTCAGAACCGTAGTAGACATTAAAGGCCTGTCTGAGAGCAGAGGGCGTTTCAGAGAGGAGGAACTTCTAACCCAAGCCTGTTATTTTTGAAATCACAGTCAGTTTGAATCTTTTTCTAGCCCCAGTTCAGCCACAAAGTCACCTTTTCTCCCTATCTCTTTCACAACAAAAGACCTTCCTGCTAGTATCTGCAAGATGTGAGCACAGTTGTGTGGACGAAGAGAATGGCTTTGAAATAGAAAGAGTTGTTCCACACAACTAAGATTTATGGGAGAGATTCTGTGCTGGGTCTCTAAGATGCCCAACAGGTCACATGCAACCCAGAAGGAGGAAGGACTAAGTCACCTTTACACATTCCACATTCTAAACTGCTCCAGGGGCTGGTCCCTGTCATAATTTAGATACTGCTAAACAGCTAACTAACTTACAGCAGCTTCCTCAGGCTCCTCAGGATCTCCACAGCACTGCTTGTGAGTGCCCTTGACACTCTCCTCCCCACCTCCTAGTCCCCTGTGCCAGGACTTGCAAGGAGGTCTTCAGAGAACAGTCTATATGGCTGCCTTTCATAGCTCCTGCACTGGGGGATCCTTGCTCGGCTGGAACGAGTACTTTCAGAGCCCCTTTATGCTGCTCCACCCCCTTTACCTGGCATGGAGGGGCCAGAGTTTTGAGTGGAGTGTGTTCACAATTCCGCATAAGGCTCAGAACCTGAAAAGACTTACTCACGTGCTTAATGCTATGCAAATGAGTAGTCTCACAAACTGAATGGGACTAACTCATGCTTAAAGTCAACCATGTGATTAAGTCTTTGCAGGATTAGGGTCTATGTGACGCTGTGGCCTTCCCCCTCCTCCTTGTTACTCTGGATTTTCACCAGTGTAACTGTTGCCTTCAGGAGAATCAGTCCAGATTTACACCGATGTAACAGAGCAGAATCTGTTATTATGAAACCAGTATAGAATTTTGTGAGGAAAATCACTTTGCCCAGAATGCCTACCCTCTGCCCTGTTACTGTGAATTTATTGAATACCTTGCTATTCAAATTGCTCTAATTATATGCTTCAGATCTTCCAATATTATGATCAAATTCATCATATTCCTATCCCTGGGATACTCTATATTGTCATGTTGAGATTAATTTGCATATACTAACAATAGAAATAGTGGCATCTGATATGATTCAATGTATTGTGTTGGAAGGTTTTAATGCCTTCAGGCAAAACTGATATCCTCAGATAAAATATGAAATGTGTTATGTAGTTTTATACTGTTGGCATTGTGGGGCTCACAATGTGAATATTCTTTATGAAAATTAATGTTTTAAAATGACTCCTGGTCTACATGACATTTCAAATTGGTCACTTTACTAATGTATTCTTTGAAGTGAAGAAATTGCACAATTTTGTTTGCTGAATATATATTTTCACTGAATGAACTGCTACCTTTTAATTCCCACATCTCCATCATCAATGGATGCCCTGACTCTGCCAATTATGTCAGCCTTAATCAACTGCTTGACCTTTTCTCCTGCAAGCACCATCATCTTTCTTCCATGCCACCCCTTATACATGCAATGTCCCCCCCTTAAAAAAATCTTCTAAAGCTACTACTATATCTTCCCCCAAATCCCTTCTAAAGACTTGTTTGTACCATGAAGTCTACAGACGGCTGTCAGCTGACGACTGCTATGCTGGTGGCTAGCTGAAACTACTGCTACAGATATGCTTCTTTGACTCTATTAACAACAAAATAAGTGTTCATTCCAAAATATTGCACATAGCTAGTCTATGAAAAAATATGTTCATGTTACTCTGACCCTAAACTCTGTCCCATCTGTTAATTTCATCCTCCTGTAACTTGGCATCCAAGATTGCCAACTCTTTGGGGGCAAGGATTGTCTTTTACTCTGTACAGCATCTAGAAAAACAGAGTAAACAATAATAGAGTAAAACATGTTCATTACCTCACCTTGTTAAAATTATTTAGGTAGAACAGTAAAAACAAGGAAAAGCACTTAAGATGGAGAACATAGCTTGTTGAAAAATGAGAACACAATTCGGTGAAAAATGGCAAGATGTTGAATTTCCATTTCCATTTCACGGGCTTTAAAACTAAAACATTTTCATGGTTTAGTCAAAAAATGAAAATTTTACAATACTCAAAACTTTATTGAAGTAGTTTTGAAGTTATTGAATTATCTCCTTTACAAAAATGCCTGGAAAGACTTCTGAGCAGGATTCCAAAAAAAATGTTGATTAAAAATAGGCTAGGTACTTTCCAGTCAGAGGATGATTCCCTCCCTGCCCTGAAGAATGCATAATCCAGTAGATTCATTCAAATTAGTAATTTGGCATATTATTTGTATTGTTAACTCAAATCCAATCAGATGGGACTCTGCATGCATGCAGGGCTCCCCCTGTGCAGATCTGATTTCAGGATCAAAGTGTATGGACCAATATCATGTTTCCCCACTGGAAACGACGAGAAAGGCAAAGATATGAAGGAAAACTCAGTCTCAATTTGTGAAGTTCTAAATACCTTAGCAATAGGTGCAAGGGGCTTTGTGAAAGCACATTAAACAGGCACTATACAATCTAATTTAAAACAAACATAGGAATCATCTTTCCAAACCACACAGATGCTCCAATATCTGAGGGGAAATTGTCTGGAAGATTAGCATGTTCTTCAAAGGGCCAGTCCCTTCCACTTGATCCCCAGAACTCCTTAAGGAGCCATTATACCATGGTTTTCCCACCTGTTCAGGAGGGGGGCAGCAAACATACAAGAGGAACTCCCTGACTGGGCCACCATTACTTCGCACAGGCCAAGAGCTCATAATGAATAGAGTGGTTCTTCCATAGTTCCAGCCACATCCACCCAAAAGCTGCAGAGCCTCCAACCCTATCTCGCTCATGCAGAGCCACTGCCAGTTTTGCAAGGAGTAAGTTGCTTTTAGATTTCTCTTCCATTTTTGATGGCTCTCTCTGAACCAATCATCCACAATTCTTAAACCAGTGATAATATCACAAAGCAGCAGTTAGATGAAGGAGAAAGAGCAGAAGAGGGACAGACACTGTGGAAGTTGCCATAGGCCTGATCCAAACTCCACTGGAAAAGACTTCTATTGACTTTACGAGGCTTTGATTCAGGCACTGTGTGACAAGTTATTCTTATGCTTAATACTTTTACTTCAAAAAAGAAAAAGAAAAAATCTAATAAATTAAAAATTACCCTTCCTACCTTACCCACTTTCACCTTAGTGTTCCAGTTGAGATGCGTTCCTACCCTGTTATAGCTTTCCTTTCCCACAATCCTGTTAAGGCTTTCTTTTGTTCATGTATATATCCAAATGGTAAGCATGACAACATTGGTCTCTCTTACAGAGCACTGACATGTTTACAGAAATGGGAATATATTCAAAAGCATCTAAGGGATTTAGGGGCACAAGTCTCACTGATTTGCAAAAGGATTGTGCTCCTAAATCCCTTAGTGATTTTGAAAGTGTCCCCCTTTTAGATGACCACTTCCAAAAGAATTAATATTGGTAAGGAAAGATGATATTTAGATAAAGAAAACTGTCTATTGACCAGGAATTATACTTGCTGAAGACAGAAGCTAAGGCAACAATTTAGTTCAAAATTTTAAGTATGTTTGTGGATTCTAAGAGAAGTTATTTTTACAATGTGTTTTAAAGAAAGTGTTGATTTCCCCATGCTACATAATTTCATTATCCATTTTACATATTTAGTGAAAGTATTTAGTAATTTTTTCAACATAGTTACTGACTTTCATGGACACTACATTCATAATGAAGTAAATTATATTACCTTGTACCATTAGGACTAATAGTAGTGTTGTAATACAACATAAAGTGTAAATAAAAACACTGTTTTGAAATTCATGATGCATTTCAAAACAGCTTTCCAAACTGATCCTATTTTATTTTTAAACTGGAAGTTTAATTTACAATTGCCATAATCTTTATTGGCATTTCCTAACAGAATTTTAGTCCACAATCAATAGGACATATTTAACATATGCACTTATATTTACATTCCCCGCATCAGGTATACCCATTCAATTATTGTCCAAAGTTTACTAAATCTTATATGATATTAATGTTTACTGTCCCTACCAAAGATAAGGGACCCATTGTGCCAGGCACAGTCACACAGTAAGAGACAATGCCTACCCCAAAAAACTTACAATATAGAAAGACATTACACAGAGAGAAAGGAAGTATTTTATATTCACTGGACAGAGGGAATCTGAAGTGCAGAGACTAACACCTTCAAAAGTGTCTAAGTGATTTAGGAGCCAGTATCCCATTTTCAAAAAGTGATTTAGGCACTTAGTCTCTTAAGACACACCAACTTTGAATGACTCTTAAACTCCTCTGTTCCTAAGTCACTGTTGAAAATGGGACCTCAGCACTTTTGAACATTTTTCCCTAGCCCAAGGTCACCTAGGAAGGCTGTGGAAAGCCATCAAATGAACCCAGATCTAAATTCCAGTCCACTGCCTTACTGACAAATCCATCCTCTTTTAATGGCTACGTTTGTGTGACAGCAACTGATTGCATCTCTCAAAACTTCACTCAGAATTGGGCATGAGAAATCATAGAAGGATGTGGTCTTATGGGACATATACTGCCTTTATTCCCTTGCCTGACTACGATCCATCTCAATGGATGATTCAAAGGGAGTGTAGTGACCCAATTTTGACTAGTGCATCACTCTCTCTTTCCCTGAGAGAGCTTCCCTTCATCAGAATGAGCATATTAGCCCAATATGTTCATGCTGCTTTTGGACTTCTGAGGGATCTGTGCTTGGATCTGGAATAAGAATACAGCTCATAGTATCCTAAATATAAAATATCCAATCTACTCATACTATGGTTCTAATGATGGTGTAAATCAGTGATAGATGAACTGACCTTACCAATATTAATTCTTTTGGAAATGGTCATCTAAAAGGGGGAGACTTTCAAAGTCACTAAGGGATTTAGGAGCACAATCCTTTTGAAAAATCAGTGAGACTTGTGCTCCTAAGTCCCTTAGATGCTTTTGAATATATTCCCATTTCTGTAAACACTTCAGTGCTCTGTAAGAGAGACTAATGTTGTAATGCTTACCATTTGGATATATACATGGACAAAAGAAAGCCTTAAAAAGGATTGTGGGAAAAGAAAACTATAACAGGATTAGGAACCCATCTCAACTGGCAATGCATGGTAAGGTACGGTGAATTTAAAGTAGATTAACTATTCATTGTGTGTTTAATGCTCTTATCCTGGAATAAAAATGCCCTTTTTCCCAGTTAGTGAACTCCATGATGCTAACAAATCAGGAACAGCTTTTCCAGAATAACTCATCAGGTAGACAAGCTCTTAGAGTGGTATGCAAGTGGGAGAAAGGAGAGGTCCTTATTAATTACATAAGGAAAATGAGCAAGTTAATTGCCAAGTGTATATACACCCACATCATTTTTCACCAAAGAGGATCTTCCACCTGCAACTACAAGGGTGAATTAAAAGTGAGAAGCATTCAAAACCCTGTTTACCCAAGCTGATGCACCTGATGGTATCATCTGTGATGTTCCCAACCTCTACAGCTGACGCCAGGGCACAGTACAGAAACCTGCATCGTAAACCTTTATTCACCTCATTCCATGTATAATCTCCTCCCGGGGGGGAGGGGGGAGAACAACACAAAATGTAGCTCTCTGGAGTCATTAGTGATATGCACCAAGATGTGCATAGGCTGCATGCATATGGTTTGAATATAAAGGGTGCAATACAAGATCCTCTGTTCTCTCCTAAGATACTGTGAGGGAAATGGAAACGTTAATGAGTGGAATTTTCTTTGCACTAGCCTCAACAGATGGAAAGAAAGAGCTGATCTGCATGATGTTGAGGAAAACCTGTTTGTGCTTACTGCATAAAATAAATGTTCAAGAACCGTTCATCCATGTTAAAAATATAACCCCTGTAATGTTGCCAAGGTCGGTGAAACCTACAGTGATCTGTGGAGTACGTGCTGGGTGCACATGCTAAAGATGCTTGGGGAATTGATACAAGTTCCACCTCCCCCTTGCCCCCCCCCCCCGATAAACTTACTCCCCACCCAATGCTAGTTTGCATATTTAGGCTATTTTCCTTCTTCCGACCCTGTTTTTAGATATACATCTTCCATTCTATCCTCTCTACATGAGATATTCTGAAATGCAACAAATATTGAGAGAGAGAGAGGGAGAATAGATTTCTGTGCGATTGGAGCCGTTTAAGCAAAGCAGAACGCTCTCAAATATGTAGTCAGTACAATTACATAGCAATATTTAGAACTTCCTGTTTTCAGCATGCTTTGATTAAAGCTATCCTTGAATTGTGTTATTCTGGACATACATTGTAATATGTAGGAGTAAGTTCGATGTGATTGCATGCATTCAAACTCAGTTACATAACAAAACCGGGAGATCTTACAGACATTGTTTCACTACATAGAAGGAGCACAGTACCAAGATTTGCTTTGGAACGATGCATAAAGTAGGTTGGTTGATTTTGACACAGTTGCTTGTGAAAGCCTAAAGCAAATACTGTTTAACTAGGACCTCGGCATTTTCTCATGTGCATCCTCCACAGGAAGTGTTTCACATTTGTAGTTCGAATACAGCTTGAGATCATTTATTTTTCACTGAGTCCCTGTTATAATTCAGTAAGACGCCTTGAATGCGTTAACCCCTCCACTAGATCTAATTTTTTCTCTCTCTCTCTCTCACACACACACACACCCGGGTTATTTGTATTTCTGCCAGTTGTGTGATCTACCAGGTCTGATGTTACTACGAAGGGCCGTTCTATTGTTGTATCTGCAGCTTTAATGCTGTGCTGTAGTTAAAATCCAATTTTGTACCACTTCTTAAATTTGATCGGGGAGCGGGGGGGGGGGGGAGAGGGGGTGTCTGGAGACGAGAATCTCAACTAAAAATTGCTCCTCGGTGTTCTTCAAGGTGTGGCAAAAATAATAATAATGGTGATGATGATCCAACTCTCAATCCATGGAGGGGAGGAGGAGGGGCAGGGACAGCAATGATCAGCGGCTCACTTTGTGCCTTGTAGGTGACGCCTGCCCCTGGCACTGGCAGCCAGATGGTAAGAAAGGAGCCCCCGTGAGTTCTTGAAACAGAAAAGTGAATTTGCCAGAAGTTCCCGCGTCTGTAGCCGGAAAAACAAAACAAACAAACAAACTTGCCTGTTGCAAAATAAGGTGAGTGGGGCTGGGGCGGGGGCGCGGGCGCGAGAAACCCCGGTACCAGCAATGATGTGTCTGGCCTGGGGGGGGGGGGGGGGTCACTGGCAGCGCTTCACGCTTCCCCGTGGGAAGCCCGAGGCGTCTGGCACGGCAGCGCCGCGATCGCCCCCGACACAACGCCCATGGCGGGATGGGCCGGCGACCGCGAGCGGAGCCCGAGCCAGCCGCTGGAACCTGAGGGCTGATTAAGGCGCCTTCCTCGCTTCCCTTTTGGGCGGGGAGGGGTGTGTGTGTGTGAGAGAGAGAGAGAGAGAGATGGAAACCATTATGAACCACGGAGCGATCAGCACCGGGTTGGAGGCGAGCTACCCTTTCCATCAGCCCCCTGCGCCCCCTTTCCCTCTGCCTGGCTGGGCACAGCCTTTGAACGATGTGGGCGCTCGCCAGGCTTTCTGCATTACACTCCCATCCACCCCCTTCCCCCCCCCCCACGATCTCTCTGCCACCCCCACCCTCCTTCTAGGCCGATACCGGTACTCATGCAATGCGATCCCTCCGAGGGCTGAACCTGGAAAACGCAGGGGCGAAGGAGAATGGGGAAAATACATACAAGTGGCGCGGGGGGGGGGGGGGGGTGCGTAAAACAATGCGAGGTGCCTCAGTGAGCCAACTTGCACGCTACAAGTGGATGCATCTATTCTACCTGCAGCCGGGCCCCCCGCTTTCGGCGCGGCGAGAGCTCCCCCCGCCCCCGGAGATTTGGCTCCTCCACCCTGGACGAACAGTTGCAATTTGCAAAGCGGACTAAAAATGATCGGGTCCTGCTGCGCTTGGCGCTTTGGCTCCACCCTCCCTGCCTGGCTCGGGTTTGCGCTTTTCTCCCTGCCGCTCACAGTACCATGACCGCTCACGCTCGCCTCCCCGACCCTCTCACATTCAGAGAGAAGGGGATCATCCAGCCTCCTGCCCAAAAGCAGCGCCTAATGATGGAGACGCTCCCTGGGCCCGATCCCTTCCCGAACTCTTTGGCAGAGGCTGTGCTTTAGGTTAATCAAATCACTTGCTATCTCTCCTCCCGCCCCAGCCCCATCCACACTTCGCCGCATAGATGGGGGGATTTCAAAGCGGCGGGAGAAAAGCAACTGCCTGGATACGAGTCCAGAAGGAAAAACTTGGGGAGAGACTTGCCTCTTTGAATCCTTAAATACAGCAGCGCATGGACCCACGCAGGGGGATTTGAGTGCAGGGACTCACATAACGGGGGCATGTATCTGAATGAAGCGGGGAGGAGAGAAACAGGAAGCACTGCAGCAATCCACACACCCCAATCCTTTAATCCGTCTTCTCAACTCCTCCTTTAGCACTTGAAGGAGGAATTAAAGCCTGAAGCAATCCAGCAGGAGCTGTCCCTACAGCCTCCCTGCGCTACCCAGCTACGTGTCTGGACAGGGTTTTAAAGAGTCCGGGGTTGAAAAGGACTAAGGGTTGCAGTTGCAAGGGCTGGGTTTTTCGGAGGGGGGGGGGGGGGTTACTGAAATATACCCCCCCCCCCCGCCGCCCCAGGGGTTACTGCATTTCCTCCCATATATGAATCTCGCTTAGAACGAGGTGATTTCCGAGCTGGAGTTCTGGTTTATCTACTACCAGCTGGGAGGAGAAAAATGTCATTTAAAGTAGATCAAACTATGGTTTATTGTTTAGCTGGATGAAGATGTTTAAACACAGACCGACTTCTGCAGCTGTAAAGTGGTGACAGGAGTGGAAATTAAAAAACAAGTGAAATAATGGGGGGAAAAGCAAATGAAAAACGTACATAATTCTCTCTCTTATATACATACACACGCATTTGCTTGCGGCGCTGTGCACTCTCAGCCCCGTGTAACTCATACTAAACTAATCCGGGGGCTGTTCGGCGGAACCTGCGGTACCCAAAATGTGTCCTCATCAAAAACCTGTCATATTTCCTGTTTGAAACCATTTGTGCGCGCGCCCCTGTTCTGTCGCCTTTTACAAGCGGGTTTGCCGAGCCATATTTCACTCTACTGCAAACCCATTTAAATCAGAGCCTTGTTTTTTTCCACGGATTGCTTCTTGTAAATGGGGCGATAAATCCAGAAAGTGTCATGCACGGTGGAACAGAGAGGGGTGGGGCGTTGTTAAGAGAGAGAGGTAGGGGGTAGGAGTGAAACAATGTTTAGGGAAATTAAAGGGGGGAAAAACACTTAAATGAAAATGAAGAGCGTAAAAACTGCATCGCAACTCTGCGAGCCCCTGCTACCCCTGTAGAGTGGGGAAGCCTCAGCAGAGTAGACATGACGAAGGGAGCAATAAATCCATCCGTTTCAATGACAAACCCAAAATAAGCCCCCACCCCCACCCCACTGCCAAACAACCTGACGACTCCGGAGCCCCTACCTGGAAAAGCCTTAAGATGTTCGCTACCATAATGGACACTGAACTTCCAGATGCCCCAATCACTCCAACCACTTTCTCCGGCTTGACGAAGACCGGTGGTTCCCCATTGGTGCACCGCACGTCGGAGGTGTCCTTCTGGATCAGCGCCTGGACAAAAGTGAGCGACTGCTCCAGGGCATAGGTGTCCCTGGAGCAAGTGTCCAAGATCCGAGCCCCGAGCGTCACGTTGGGCAGCAGGTCCGGGTCGCTGTTGATCTGGTCCAGCGCGTACAGCATCGCCTCGAGCCGGTGGATGCCGTTCTCTTTCTTGATGTCCCCGCAAGGCACTCCGGTGGGTCCCTTGGCGTGGACGGGGAAGAGCCCCCCCAGGGTGATGTCTCCCTCTATCCGGATGGAGTGGGGGGCGTACATCTCCTGCCCGTGAGCCACCGCAGAGAGGAGAAACTCCAGCAGGCAGCAGGGCAACTTGATCAAAGTCAGGAGATGGAAGAGCCTCCCCAGCCGGATCATGGTGCTGCCGCTGCTCGGGCGATGGCCAGATGCCCTGGCGTGGCCAGCGGGGCACCCCTGCGGCTTCATGGGCAGAGGAGGGGGAGATTCCCTGCGGGTGTGTGGGGTGGGGAGGGGATGGGGTGGGGAGGTCCGTCTCCTGCCGTCCGCCCTCTCCAGCGGCACAGCACTGGGGAAAGGTAAGGGTTTGCTATCGCTTTAAATGGTCGCTCGGCTGCTCTCCTCCTCCCACTCTCCCCACCTCCTGCTCTCACCCTCCCCATCCCGGCTCTCCCGGCGCGTCATTACGCAGAGATGCGGGCTGAGGTAACCGGAGGCAGCGAGGGAGGGATGGGGCTGGGGGGCTC
This sequence comes from Chelonia mydas, assembly GCF_015237465.2. NCBI lineage: Eukaryota > Metazoa > Chordata > Testudines > Cheloniidae > Chelonia > Chelonia mydas. The sequence continues at coordinate 16,257,261 of NC_057853.1, read as the reverse complement.
CCGGGGCTGGGCTAGGTCGCGCTCAGCGCCCACTGCGGCCTCTCCCCCCGTGCGCTTGGTTTAATTCCCCCCCGCCGCCCGCTGGGAAGCGCGCGGCCAGTGCCCTGCCCTCTCGGTATCTTCAGCTTGTAGGAGGGGGTCTGTGAGAGGGGAAGGAATATAGCTGGCTCCACCCTGCTGGATCTTCGTGATTTTTGACCCCAAGTAGTACCATGAAAATAGAAAAGCCCAGCCACTTCTACCTCCCAAGAACAAACAACCCCGACCCTGATGGATCTAGTCACAAACACCCTGCATCTGGCACTCAGGGCTGCCCAGTTACGGCCCTCAAGCCCCACATTCCACAGCTCTCTAGACAGGCAGCTAGTGCATTAAAAATAGCTAGATCTCACCCCAAAACTCCTGATCGGACACCTGATCCTGGCAGATTCCATGCTCTCCGCTCCCCCCCGGCACCAAAAAAAAAAAGTGTGCTGGTACCAAAAAACCTGGATCTGATAGTTGAATCCTGCCAGTTTCTGGCAGCAGCCATCCCCATTCTACTGTCTAAATGGTAATTAAGTGTAGCTGCTTCTACTGCACACAGAATCTTGACCTTGATGCATCCTGGCATAACAGCACCACAAACATCTCTTTCTGGTACCTGGATCCAGCTTGGCAAGTTTTGGCCTCAAAGAAAATACAAGTATGGCAGCTTCGACTTCACTAGGAGAATCATCAGAACCCTGATGTATCTCAGCAAACAGCACATGGGAAAAAAACCCACCGCAACACAACATATGCCTGGTACCTGGATCCTACTAATATTTGGTCCCAAAACGTCTGGCAGGGTTTTGATTTTTTAGAGTAATCTCAAAATTGAAGTGCAGTTGCTCCAATTTCACGACAGAAATCCAGAGCCTGATGCATCCCTACTCCACAGTCCTTCTTTGTCCCCCACAAAACACCACATATCCAGCACCTGGAGCCTGTTGGAGTATATCATTTTTAAGTGCCGTCCCTTAAATTGTCAAAGTACACAGACATCTCACCACTCCTCCTAAACCAGACAAATCCATGCTCTGACACTTTCCCAGTGCAAGAGCAATTCAAAATATATTTATGGCACCTGGGTCTTGCCAGATCCAGAACATTTTTTGCCATAAAACTCTACAGTCTATTGCATAATTAGACTACACGTATAGCTGCTTCTAGTCCACTACAATAATCTGGCCCAGATACATCCTGGTACAGGAGCACTTGACAAAGCCAGGATGGGTGCAGCTACAGCAGGGTTGTGTCCATTTTCCCCCACCTAGATCCCCCAATTTTTACCTTTAGCTAGCCAGCAGATAATCTGTATCCAATACACTGCCTTTCAGTGAAGCCTCAGCAACCCATATCTGACATTCTTCTCATCCCTCTGATACTGCCACATTTCATCCCATAAAATTGAAATATTTCAGTAAAACTGGGCTAGCAGATGTGAATGATCATATTAAATATGGTTTTAACCAAACTCTTGATTGATATTTTCAAAGCAGTCTAGGGGATTCAGACATGTCTTTCATAAATTTTCAATGGAAAGTGGATTTTTACACCTCTAGATGCCTTTGAAGCGGGGGTGGGGATAGGGAGGGGGGGTACCTCAGTGCATCGAATACAAGGATTGGATGAACTGGGGTCTAGATCCGAGACTAATTCGGAGATTAGGTTTCTGAAATGGAGAGGATTTGGATGCTGAATACATGCACTAATTTGAAACATGGTCTGCATTTTTGGGTGCACTAGTAACTGCTACATTTTTACTCTATTTAAACAGTAGCATTTAGCAAAAAATGAGGGGTTCAGGTGCTAGATATATATGTAGCTGATGCTCTTGAGGGTCCAGAATTTCCTGGAAAGATACATTGCTCTCTTCACATGGCAAAATTTGGAAAACAGGGTCAGAAAGGGCAGGACCCAGCAGGATTGAGGTGGATTTTTTGAATAGGATGTTTGGGGCTAAACTTTGGGAGGATTCAGGTTCTGGGACAAATATAACCTCTTGTGATTTCATTTTATCTGGTTATGAATAAAAAAAAAACTTTAAAAAGCCACACACCCCTAGACCCTCTGACTCAAAAAATTATACAGTGACTAAAATGCTCAATATTCATCAGCTGTATGTCAGCTACTCCCAGATTTATATTTCTTAAAAGTTTGATTTGTTATTAAAGCAAAGTCAGCCCCCTCAGACAAAAATGTTAACTCACTGACCATGGGGCTGTTCATGTGTGGGATTTTTCCCCCCTTCTCTTTCTGTTTGTATGTAGTTTAACTATTGCTCATCATCATGTTGACACAATTGGGACAAGGTGTCAGTTTAAGCAGAGGAGCCTGGGATGGTGGCATAAACAGTTATCCACATCTGATCAGAGATAAGGCCAAAAGTGTCAGTGGGAATTTCACATCTCTACAGGCAACTCGACTGCTGCCCACTTTGACGTGTCCACCGCCCAAACAAATTGCAACCCACCTACTGCCCATTCATCATCCCTCACTCATATATCCCAATCTATTAGTCAGTTCAGTTGTTTGTTTCTCAATCGAATGCCTACCTTGTTCACCTTTACACTATCACACACACACACACACGTTGTTAACATCAACTGCTACCCCCTTATGCCCTCATACCTATTCCCACACAGAGTAGGGCTACTCTAATGAAGATAGTGTTTTCCCTAAAGCTCAAGCATTTGGAATCCATTGACTAGGTGAGAATCTCAGCTTTCATTTTTAAAGAGAAAGAGTAAATTTCTAGCCCTTGCAGTGGTGGAGAAAAAAAAAATCTTGAAAACATGACTGAGCCCCATCCTAAATACTCAAAAACCAGAAAGCAAATAAAGAGAAACATTTTTTCAGTCTTAATTTAAGACAAATAATGATTTTTGAATACTTGTGCTTGGAAAATCTGCAGCTACATTCACTATACCTACCCTCACACAGATACAGTAAGGTACAGTAAGGTACAGCTCCCTACCTTATGCGCCTTTTCCCCACAACCTGTCACCTCAAAAAATAGTCAACATAACCTTACATGGAATGCCCCGATACCCAGTCATAGGAACATAGGAATTGCCAGACTGGATCAGACCCAATGTCCGTTTGGTCCAGTATTCTGTCTCCAACAGTGGTCAGCATCAGATGCTTCAGAAAGAGGTGCAAGAACTGCACATCTGTCAGATGTGGGATAATAAACCCCCACGATAATCTAGTTAGAGATTTGTTTCACAGTTAAACCAGAGAATTAAATATCCTTATCACAAATTGTTATATTAATAACTGGATATTCTTGAGATCCATGTAAATGTCCAGTTCCTTTTTGAATCTTAAGTCCTTGCTTCAATGACTTCCTATAGCAAGGAGTTCACAGTTTTTATTATGTGTGACGTGGGTATTTATCATTTTTGAATTCCCCCATCTTTAATTTTTAGCCCTTTAGTCATTTATCAAACTCATCATTTTACTGTGTTATTCCCATTGACCACATGCAGTCGGCCTCCCCCACCCAATCATTTATTGTCCTCTCCAACAAGGAATAAGGCATGGTAATCTATGCATTTAGCACTTCTATTCATTTCATGTACTTGTAAGGAGCCTTTCATCATGGTATTGAAGCACTGTACATCACCAGGCGACACACTCATGCTGGTCTTCATTATTCAAAGTGGTATCCCTCTGCAGCTACCCACCCTCCACAGGCTCCCAATCTGCTTCCCTGCTGAACTCTTTTACAAAGACCTTTAACAGATTAAGCTCTGACTGTGCCAGAGACCATCTCATCACTTATGACCTTCCAAATACCAGCGCTGTAACTACAGTGGGAAAAACTCAGAGGAAGATGCAGAGCAGTTTCCAAGCCAAAAATCAGACTGTGTCCAGTGAAAAAAAACAAGACTCACTCCTCCTCCACCAGTCATTTGGCAGAAGTTTAGGATCAAAATATCCCACATCATGTTTAAATTGTGTCTGTAATCTGTACCAAATGGCTGGCAACTGGCAAGCCATTACATTACATAGCCGAAAGACCTAACAGCCGATAGGACGTTTGTACCATTTGATAACAGTACTGATTTAAGTGGTGGTAAGAGCAAATTTCCTTCTCTTCTTCTACATACTCTAGTTAGGATGAAAACATAGTATTGAAATGAATATCCACTAGTCATTTTTGTGCTATACAGTGTCCTGAGAGAGATTACAGCCCTTGACTATCACTGGATATTTTCTTTACAAATTTTAATTTGGCATAGTTAGAGAATTGTGCTCCCAGCACAAATAGATTTTGGGATCAATATGATGTGAATTGAGCCATTATTGTTCCTGTTACTAGAAGGAGGATAGGCTGGGGTGGGGTTTTTGCATTTCCATTTTTAATACATACACACACACACACACACACACACACAGCTACACATAATATTAAAGACATACACAGAACCCACAAAGGTCAGTGCATTTTTACGCCATGTATTGGCACAATTGACATTTTACCATGGTTTTGCATAGCAGGAAAATGAACTATGATGCAAAGCCTTGAGTGCACGAGACAGATCTCTGTGTGTGTGTGGGGGGGGGGGGGTGTTACTGGAAGCAGGGGATGACAGTTGGTTTGGCAGCTGGAGGGTGAGTGGAAGAGGGGAAACTGGCTTTTCATAGTAAAGGTTTCCAGAAGATTTGGCATCTGAAAGGAGGTTGAGATTGAACACAATAGGGGAGGCAGCAAGACATGGCTGGCAGTTGGAGGCCTCACCACAGCGCGGGGATGGAAGAGGAGAAGAGCTGCAGGAAAATGGTTCCAACTGTAGATGATTGTTGCCTAAATCCAGGGTTTTCAGCCTGCACATGCAGGAGGCAGGGAGACTATATGCTGGGAGTCAGACACAGGGGGCTGAACTGCAGCCAGAGAGGAGCAATGGATGGGAGTTTGGTTCCAGCAGTCACAGATGAATGCAGCAGAGTGGGACAACTTCCACGAGACACATGCTCAGTATAAGACTTGACAGGTCTGGGAATACTGTTTGACACCACACTTCTGTACCGGATCCTTCTGGTCTCTGAAGAAGAAATATCAAATAGGTGCTAGTATTCATTATGGATTAAGCGACTGCAACTGCTTGAGGCCTTTAAAAAAAAATGCTATACGTTTAGGGTTGCCAACTTTGCCTGAAGCTATTCCAGGAGATTCCACCCCTCCTCCCCCAACATGACGTAATGTGATTTTCTTAAAATATCCTATTAAAATCTCCCGGATTGCTTTCAATAGTCCCTGGAAGATCAATGTCAATTCCGGGAGACTCCAGGCCAATCCTGGAGGGTTGACAGCCCTATATACCTTTTATACACAAGATCTCAGAAAACTAATTTTGTACAACTGATGTACAACTTAACTGATGAGATAAATGGAAAGTAAAGTCTCTAGGTCACAAATTTAAATCTGGCTCAGAGTAGTGAGTTTAGGCAATCGGGGGAAGGTTTGTCCTACCTGAATCTTAAAGCAGTGACAAGCTGAAATAAAAAGGGCCTCATTGGACAAATAAATGACTCTTGCTGCTCTGGTAGGGCCCAAATGAACTTTAGCCTTATATATGGAAGAGGATATGGTTAGGGGTAGCACTAACCCCATAGCTGCTGATTGATGCCCAAGTTGAGAAAGAACTCTCTAGTCATTGCTTCAGCCAGAACTTGAGAGCATCACTGCTGGTGAGAGCTATTCCAACTCCTGAAAGAGATTTAATCTTCTTTTAAATGTGGATGAACACATATTACAGCACAGCCTAGAGGACAATCAGATTCAACCCTGTTGTGCTAGGCATTGTACAAACATAGTAAGTTGCACTCCCTTCAATCTAGAGTAGATGCATGGCAATGCTCATGTCTACCATAGAGAAAGGATGAACCCTTCCTACTATGCTAGTGTTAAAAAAACTAAAACAAAAAACGCGGCATGGAGTTGGGTATGAAAATCAGTAAGAGAATTTTTTTTTTTTTTTTTTTTTAGGAAAGACTTAGTTTAGAAACCTTAATGCTGAAGCTGAATGGTGAGTGATGTGTTACACATATCCAAAAAGCGGGCCCTTTAACTTGTCTGTCAAATGGCTGAATCCATCATCCTAATCTCTATTGGATAGGTTCAGATGTTCCTAGAATCATAGAGGATCACGGATGGAAGAGACTTCAGGAGGTCATCTAGTCCAACCCCCTGCTCAAAGCAGGACCAACCCCAACTAAATCATCCCAGCGAGGGCTTTGTCAAGCCAGGCCTTAAAAACCTCTAAGGATGGAGATGCCACCACCTCCCTAGGGAACCCAGTCCAGTGCTTCACCACCCTCCTAGTGAAATGGTGTTTACTAATATCCAATCTAGACTCCCCCTCTGCAACTTGAGACCACTGCTTCTTGTTTGTCATCTGCCACCACTGAGAACAGCCGAGCTCCATCCTCTTTGGAACCCCCCTTCAGGTAGTTGAAGGCTTCTATCAAATCCCCCCTCACGCTTCTCTTCTGCAGACTAAATAAGCCCAGTTCCCCCAGCCTTTCCTCATAAGTCATGGCCCCAGCCCCCTAATCATTTTCACTGCCCTTTGCTGGACTTTCTCCAATTTGTCCACATCCTTTCCGTGGTTGGGGGGCCCAAAATTGGACACAGTACTCCAGATGTGGCCTCACCAGCGCTGAATAGACGGGAATAATCATTTCCCTCAATCTGCTGGCAATGATCCTACTAACTCACCCGAATATGCCATTAGCTTTCTCGGCAACAAGGGCACATCTGCAGCTTCTTATCCACTATAATCCCCAGGTCCTTTTCTGTGGAACTGCTGCTTAGCCAGGTCAGTCCCCAGCCTGTAGCGGTGCATGGGATTCTTCCGTCCAAGTGCAGCACTCTGCACTTGTTGAACCTCATCAGATCTCTATTGGCCCAATCCTCCAATTTGTCTAGGTCACTCTGGACCTTATCCCTACCCTCCAGCATATCTACCTCTCCCCTACCCCCCATTTTAGTGTCATCTGCAAACTTGCTGAGGGTGCAATCCATCCCGTCATCCAGATCATTAATGAGGATCTGGAACAAAACCGGCCCCAGGACCGACCCCTGGGGCACTCTGCTTGGAAGTGGCTGCCAACTAGATTTCAAGCTGTTGATCACTACCGGTTGAGCCCGATGATCTAGCCAGCTTTCTACTACCTGATAGTCCATTAATCCAATCCATACTTTAACTTGCCAGCAAGAATATTGTGGAAGACTGTATCTAAAGCTTTGCTAAAGTCAAGATATATCATGTCCACTGATTTCCCCATATCCACAGAGCCAGTTATCTCATCACAGAAGGCAATCAGTTGCCAAAAAGTCAGCATAATAGCTGGCATCTTTCAATGAAGCTACAGAAAAGTACTCTAGCCAAGGATCTGGCCCTGTATTTATTGCTGAAGACACAGTTTAAAAAAAAACTAACAAAAACCACGGGCACTGGTTTCTATGCAGCTATCCAGCATGGTCCATATAAAAAAAAAACATAACAGACCAGTGGAAGCGAAGCAAAGCTGACAATATAAACAAAACAGTATTTTAAAAAACTGGTAGCGTAGTATGACAATACAGCACACAGTTGGAGGTAGTTTCATACTAAATGAATGGATGTGATACAAGCAATTAATTTTTTGGTAGAAGTCAATGGTAGAACTTGAGCCAGGGCTCCTGATTATCTGGCATCAAGCAAATAGTGATTTTTGGCATTGAAACCAGTAAAAAAGCCTCTGATCCTTAACTCAGAAGGAGTTACAATGTCTGTTTATGGCTCCTGGTGTTAGAAAAACCAGCAAATTCTCTGAGAAAACAACATCTGTGGGCCCTTTGATAGATCTTATTTTTATTGGATACAATATTAAACAATCAATAATAAAAATCAATATTAAGGATCTCTCTTAAATCTACAAAAGAAGTGAATGTATACACCTCATTTACTCCATCTTCTGTCACCTCTGAGCTCTTACGTTCTACGTCCTATCCTATATCCAGAGTTACAATAGTTAATCCTTAACCAAAGGCAGCATTTGAAGGGATACAAAACCTCATGCTTCAGAGTGTAAACCAATCTCTAACCATGAGGGACTATGAGGAGATTTTCCTTGGGGACAAATCATCCTACGTCTGCCTCCTGTGGCATTTTGGCAACTTCCTCTGAAGCATCAGGTCACTGGCCACTGTCAGAGACGAGATACTGGACTAAATAGATGACCATAGGAACAAAGGACTTAGCACATCAGATCAATCATGCAATCAAACCCTTGTGCAGACCTCATTGCAGCATTGGGGCTTTAATCTACTATTTTATCTGAGTACAGGGCACTTACTTAAAGCAGCACTGGTCTGATATTTAGAATCATGCAGGATAAATAGGAAGAAATAATTTAACTGTTCAAAATATTGGGCTCTTCATTTCATCTGGTCAGCATTTCAAGCCACAAATGCTTCTGCTAGGAGGACAGTTTCAGTAATAAATTACATGAACAAGACAAAATCAGAATGTCACTAAATACAGGCAGGCTATTTTAGTTGTGAGAACCAAACTGCGTACCAGCCACACTTAGGAAAATAAAAATGTGTACATTTATGTAGCACATATTTAGAAGAGACCAACCTTTATACATCTGTCATTCAAGCCATTAAACTTAAAGTTGACATATATTGTCAGTACTGCCAACCGAAAGTGTTCAAAAGTGAGTCAGGCCCATGAAAATCAGGAGTGATTTTAAAATAATAAGATTTTTAAAATATATGGGGTCTTTATTTCTTGTCTGGTGTTTGAGCCTTTCAGGAGTCACATTCTCCAGCTTTTTCCCCACAATCAGGATAGCTAGAAACTAATTTTTAAATGAAAGCTGTGATTCTCATGTAATCACAAGACTCCAGAAGCTGGAGTTTTAAAGAAAAGATTAAATATCACAACACTCATCATAAAGAGGGACAACTGGCAACACTGCTAATAATCGGCCTTTTGAAGCAAGGACCTTGTCCTTCCTCTCTTTAAAGGAACCTGCTCATCCATGGTGCTGCTCATTGAAAAACACCACAAAAATGAATGTCTCACATCTTCCTGTACTCAGTCCCTGCCTGCAAGAGAGGAAGCCAGTATGTCATAATCACTACTCCATCTGATCCCACTGAAGTCCCACAATATGAACAGTGGGAATTTGAGGACTTTTCTACACTAAGGCTTTCATTGGCATAACTCCGTTGGATTGGGAGGAGGGGGTGATTTGTTGATGACAGTTATGTCAATAAAGGCCCTAGTGTGGATGCAGCCAGTCTGCTTTTAGAGTTGATCAGGAATTTTTTGATTAAGCATTGGACATTAAAAACACCAACTGATCAAAGCTGAAACTTCTTGCAGGAAAGAGTCTATTTAGTCTAATTTCTTGAAAAAGTGTTTGAGGTTGTCCAAACACCCTTAGGTTTTGAACTGGAAGAAATTTTTTCATTAGTTTCATATTTAAGCTAATATAGTACAAATAGTTGAAATCAAAACAGAACATTTCAAAATTATTGAAATGAAACATTTTGGTTGAATATTTCCTTCCCCTCCCCCAATCCAGATTTTAGGTTTGGAAAATTTTCACTGTTTTGATTTTTGTCTCAATTTGGGAGAGTCATTATTTTTGAAATCTCAAATTTGTGTGTCGTGCGAACAGAGTTTCCCACCAGTTTATCAAGCTCCGCTTGATAAGATTCATTATGCAGACATGGTTTATTTCACTTTCCACTGGAATAAGCCATACAGGTATAACTGTGTCTGCACTAGGGGAGGTGTTTGCCATTTTAACTATCCTAGCATAATTAAAATGACAAAACTTAAGAGTAGACAAGCCCACAATACTTGCAGATTTAGATGGTGTAAATGCACAAGAAGGGGGATTTTGCTGGGGCACAGCTGCTGTATGTGGCATCATCTTCTGCAAACCCAGAAGATATCACTGGAAATTAACAGAGTTGATGGCAGCATTCGTTACCATGGATTACCACACTACACCCCCAGCCACTCGGTGTCCTTGAGAAATTACTAGCAGCCTGGCTCCAGATCAAAACTGGTTTCTAGAGATCTCAGAATAGAACGAAAAAGCCAAGACCTCCCCACAAGAAAATCAGCCATTTTTGGAGTCCTAGAAATTTTCTGGATTTTTCCAGTGGATCTCAGGAAAGTCACAAGGTTGGAGGACCTCACATCTCACAAGGTTGGAGGACCTCACATCCTTCCTACATCATGGAGTAGTGAACCCTGCTCTTTCTCCTTTTTTCCACTCCAGCTTCATGGTCCCTTGAAAATTTTGCAAATGGGACAAAAACAGCCAGACTTTTGCAAGTAGCTTTTACTGCTTTAAAGATTGGTATTCCATGAAAGGGCATAATAGGGATTCTATTGTCTTTCCCCTGAAGGGTATGAAAGTCAGCAGAGGATCTGGAGATTTTTTTTAAATAGAAATCCCTACTTCAAAAAGCAATTTGCAGTGCCAAGTTTGAATAGTGTCACTTTCCTAAATGGGAAATCTATTTACTCCATCTATATATTTGGGCATCTCTATATTCATTCTCCTTGCAAGAGAAGTTTTTGGCATTTTTTCAGACCATGTAAAACACATGTCTCCCTCAAAGTCACATCAATGCATGTCTCATTACTTTGAAAGCCATCCAAGCCTTTAAAAGGAAGAGATCAATCAATTATGCAGGAGAAAAACTTTAAAACTGAAATATTTGCTATCTCAAAGGAACAAACAGGCAGGTATATTAGAGGAGCACTCAAGCCAAATCAAAATCATTGCAGTTCTCAGAGAACATAATTCCCCGCCCCCCCCCCACCAAACACATACAATGATATTGGTTCCCAATTTACTAAGAACATTTGGTATCAAAATTATTCACTCCTTATTTGAAACACTTCCGCTTTCTTCAGCAACTAAGGATTTTTAATTTTTTTTTTTTAATATAAATACTAGTATTTCTCTCCTTCACCACCACTCTGTAAAGCCTGCCAATAACATGATCTGCCAAAGGATTAGTTTAAAAAAAAAAAATTAAAAAATTAAAGAACAAACACACAATTGTCTTCAGTGTGGACACTCATCTAGCATATCACGTGTCCATACTTCATTGTCTATGCCAGATTTAGATCCAGTCCTGCTTTCCATGCACATCTCAACCTCCCCTTTAATTTTCCCTACGCAAAGAGTAGAGGGGCTTTGGATTTTGAGCCTCCAAACCCTTGAGTGACTTACCCTCATTCATGTCAGAAGTCAGTACTGGCAGAAATATCAATGTGACCAATCACTGGAGTACAGTCTACTTGCCCAAAACTACTCACATGGGTATAAGGATTTTCAGGATCATACAGGCTGCTACCTGAGCAAATCGTTATGTGCACATGGAGTCCAATTCAAGTCAGTGTTGATTTGCATGGATTCAAGCATTTACCCACAAAGATTAGCTTTGCAGGATCAGGGCTTTAGATGGTAAGCTCCTTGGGTTTGAGACCATGTCTCAGTGGTATGGGTTTCTGGAGATTTAAATACAGATAAATAGATTTTATATAATTCTGAGCATAAAGGACATACAAACAACAAAACCTCTGCTCGCTGATTTTTCAGTTCACCTGGCAGGTCCAAACAAAAAAAACCCCACAAACAAAAAAAAAACAAAACAAAAACAAAAAAACCAAGACAAATTCAAACAACGCTAAAAATGAAAAATCTCAGATCAAATGAAATATTTGGTTTGACTCCAAAAAATTTCATTTGTATTTAAATCTTTTTAAAAACAAAAAGTTAAAGATGCTTTTTGCCTGAAAAATTTCTGCCAGGCCTAGTTGTCACTAACCTTCACACCGTGGCAGCTCCGAAGGTCAGCAACACTTTTACAGAATCGAGATCCTCCTGTTCTAAAAGCAAGGGCCCCTCCTTCTTGGACTGAGGCGCTCCATCAGCAGCTGGCATTAGAAACCCCACAGGCATGCGCATGCTCATCTTCCAGCTTTGTATGTTCTTCTCTTCAGAGGTTTATAAACCGGCCGAAGAGTTAACCCCAGCATGAAATCTCACATGCCAAGTCTTGCAACTTCCAGTCCCATCTCAGCCTGAATTTAAACATCTCTACCCCTACGCCCATCCCACGTTTTAGATTGACGTATTTATATTTTATATTGTGCCCCTCCACATGACAAAGGGTGCATACACGCAATTTAATAAATTGCATGGATAGATATTCTCCACTCCTTTTTTATAAGAGAAAAGAACGGTTCCATTCCCCACAAACAATCCATCCCCATCTCACCTCACTCCCTGAAGCACATGCTCAAGGAAGCATATGCCTTAAAGCAGCTCAAAGGATAGATAACTGGACACACAGCTTTTCACCTTTAAGTCACCTGTTCAAGTCAGGCTCAACTTACAAGCAGTCAAAAGTCACCACCACCTCAGTGCTACTTAATAGTTTCAGTGTAACAGGTTGATGGTCTAAATTGAGTTCCCTGTGAAAAAGGGGCCAGATCACAAACCACCACCATCACGGCGAGCATTCTTGCAACCAGTCTTATTCAGTTCTTGGAATCTCCGCTAACTATGAAAGATTTAGCCTTTTATCAGGATAGGAATCAAGCCTAAGACTAGTAGGAGTAGTTTGAGGAAGCATATAGACTAACACAGCTGCTACTCTGAAACATGCACTGATAGTATCCCTGTCACTCTTGTTCTATGGATATCCTAATTTAGTCTCCAGGGCTGCTCTGGCACATTTCATGACATGATCAGGGAATTGTTTTTAAAAGTTAATTTCCAAAGATCCCCTTGTAGCTTTGTAGTTACTAGAATTACAAATTCAGATTCTTCAATATTGCAAGCTAATCCTTTTATTTCCTCCATTAAAAAAAAACTATTAAAAGCTTGCTGTTATGATTTTATCTATCATTTTTAATGTATACATTGTTAAGAATATATGTTCAGACTCAAAACACAAGGTACATAACTATCATTCTCACTTCCATCCACATGTCTTTAAAATGGAGATACAGTTTTACTTTTGTCCCTTTATACTGATGGGGCTAATATTAGACATTTATCACTACGTTTGCTTCCTTTTTTATGGTTTAATATCAGCTATTTGGCTTTATGTCAAACCATATTGTCCCGTAAGGTGACTATCATCTTATCTTCACCCCGTCAATATTCAGTTTATGAGTCAATAAACATTGACGTTAATCTCAACAGAAGTTACCATCTGGTAATTCCATGCTAAACCATCTAGTGCCTCCAGCTTGTTCATCCTACATTTGCTTTTGTATAGAGCGAACGATGTACTTGAAGTTCTCAAAAGTATTCCAAGTTCAATTTAGTATCACTGGGCAGGTATGGAAGATTTGGGGAGCAAGCAAAGGGAGAGAGTCAAGCCTTTCCTGCTGCAGAATGCTGAAGGGAGAAGAAGTCAGGAGGTTCAGAGCTCCTAATGCACATCCAATGCTAAGTTCCCTCTCAGCTGCGTGGCCGCACAGCAGCCTATGAAGGGCCGCACAGGTGCTCAAGGCCCCAGCGGAGGGTGCCCCTCCCCTGCCCCAACCCGGCCCTGTATACTAGTGCACATAACAAAATTCATTCTGCACATGCGTGGGAAAAATTGGAGGGAACACTGGCAATCCATTTGCGGTTCAGATATGGATTTGAGCCAAAATCCATAGAAATCCATGAATTTTGGACCAGGCTCAAAGGGAGGAACGAGAACAGTGGGTCTGTTGCTGTGAGGATCCTCTAGCCCAGTGTTTCTCAACTTTTTGATACCAGGGACTGGCTTGTTAGCTTCTTGAACAGTGTGAGGGAAAATCTCAGGGACCGGTACTGGTCCATGGACCGGTTGTTGAGAAGCACTGCTCTAAGCCAGCCTTCTGGGCTCTTGCATGAGGTGCCTTGGAAGTGGGAAAGCAAGAAAATGTCCTGTAGTGCATACTCAAGCCCCAAGGATGTAGTGGCTACAGAGCAGATTAATTGCAGCTACCAGTTGTTGAGGTGGCCAACCTAGCCCTATGAGAACGTCACTTATAATGATTGTCCGACTGTGCAGTCTCCCAATGCATTTTCAATGCCACTGTGTTTTAGAGATCCCAAGGAGACAACATTCTCCCCAATCCACGCAGACACCTCCCCTCTCCACTTCACTTACAATTGTTTAGGTCAGGACACAGTCATTTGACAGCACTTTTAAAAATGAAGATGCACTTCAGGCTATGCTCATAAACCGTTCTCAAATATTGAAATTTCCACATCAGAAACAACAACTTAGCAATTTTAGAACACTCTCCACACCCAGGATATGCTGCATTTCTGTACCCAAAACATTTATCACTAATTGGAGAGGTCTCTGATCTATGATTTGGAGGAGTATTTTTTCCCATTGGTTGGAATATTTTCTTAGAATGATCAAATGAAATGGATCAAACTTCATTCGAGAACAGGGAGAAGAAAGAAAAAAAAAAAAAAAAAGATTTCCTGCCTTAGAAAATCCTGGGCTAATAAAGCTTTGTGTATGGGTTGTTTAAACTAAAATGGTGTGAAGAGGAATTTGAAATAACCCAGGCTGAAGTTACTACAGAACAAAAAAAAATTCATTAGTAGCACTCTTCCCACTACGAACAGCAGGATAGATACAGCTGATTTAATGTGATTTGGTAACATCAATTCAAGACCACATGGTCTGAGCTATTGGACTCAATAGGTGAACTATTTTTAAATCCAGTGCCAGTTGGGATAGCTATTCAGAAGCCCGTCCTGCTTCCACTGAAGTCAATAACATTCTCATTAATTTCATTCAGAGAAGATCTGGACCTCAAGTTTGAGTGCCACTAAAAAAGGAAGCTAGAATGAACTTGAAGACTGAAATATGGCTAAAACAAAAAAATCTTTACTTTCTGAGTGTTGCAGAATCCAACATGCATCTGAAATCCTGGGGAAACACAGGGAAGGCTAACATCCCCAAGAACAAGTATTTTTAGTGCAATATCCGATCCTCTCCCCCTTCACCCCATAATGTTTCTGCATCCAAGAGACAAGGGGTCTGATCCTCTTCTAGTGTAAGGCTCTGTCTACACTACACAGCTTTTAGGGACACGGCTGTGCCACTGAAAGGCGTGCAGCGTAGCTGCTGTTTGTCGGCGGGAGAGAGCGGCGTTAGCGTGGTCAGCAGGAGAGCGCTCCTGCCGACAAAGCACCGTTTACACCAGCGCTTGTCGTTGACAAAACTTGTGTCTTTCAGGATGTGTGTTTAACACCTCTGAACGACTGAAGTTTTGTCTTTCACCTGCCAGTGTAGACAAAGCCTAAGTCAGTGTAGCTTTGTTGACTTCAGTGCCACTACACAGGTTTACACTAGTAGAGGATCTGGTGTAGTATCTACAACATCACAATACCCCGTAATGACAAGTTGATGAACTGGTACGCACAGACTTGGAGGGAAGAGTACCACCTACTGAATCAGCTGCATTACCTCCAACACCGTGTGGACTCATTTTCGGACGAGATCATTGCTTGCATGGACACATCAGGAAATAAGACACAGCCCCTCCCCCTTAAATAAAGTTAAAAGAAGCCTGCAATTTAATAACTATAATATGTTATAGTTATAGACTTAGGGAGGGACTGTGGAACAACTCCACATTGTCCACACACAGCTGCCAGGCAGAATGAGTCCAATGCACTTCTCTGACAAATTATGATGAAGGCCAAGCCTAATCCCTACAGAATTTTGCTAAATCATTCCAGGACCAATATGGAGGTAGCCCCAACATCTCCTTGACTTCTATTAATCTAGAATCTAGGCAAGAGCAGCCACTTTCTGCAGACATTAAAGCCCTCTTCTCATCCTGCAATGAAAAGCACAACCCCCAGTGAGATGCCAATGAGCCAATGTGCTAGAATGCAGCTGCTGTTGACCCCCCGCTCCCCTGGCCCATTATCCCTCCCTCACCTGCAAAAAAGGTGAGAAAAAAAACCAACAAACAGAAAGCACCCCTCCTCTTTCCACGTGAAGCTAAAACTCTTGGGTGTCCTGAGGAAGGCAAAAACCCACACTGCATTGTGTCAATTCTGAGGTGAGGCGAAATCCTTCCTAGCCCTGAAAGGAGCACTGTTAGAACCCAGAGCAGATCAGGAAGCCAAGCAGAAAACAAACTATGGTAACAAACCGGGGGTAGGGGCGAGTGGGGGAGGAAGGCCCAGGGAAGTGGAAGGAGAAGAAGAATTTGGGCACAACTGTCCTACACCCATAAGGAGTCTTTCAAGGCAGCGTCTCTCTTCTCCCCATTTGGAAAGGGGGAACTTAACCAAAAGCAGCCCCCTGAAGCCCTGGAAGTGGGGCAGAGGGATCATGGCGGAAGGCAAGGAAACCCTGCCCACTATGCAAGGCTGCTGGAAGGAAAGCTCACCATAGGTTCTGCAACGAGGTGTGCTGCTGTATCCCCAGCTTGAAGTGGTTTCCATCATATACAGGGTTTCCAGTTTGGTTCAATGGCTCTCAGCACCGCCACTCTAAAAATTGTTCCAGTGCCATAGAGCACCACAACCCTACCAGGTAGGAACCCAGATCTGACCCTCCCTTACAGGTCCATCCAAACCCTGGGGAAGGGAGACATATTTGAGGGTGCTGTGGGATGATCAGCACTGATGCATCCCCATATTAATTCCTATTTTCCTTACTCCACTCAGTATTTTTCCCCTCCAAGATGACTGTTTTTATGATGTGGTTGCCTTTATAAGACTGTAGAGAATACAGCTGTGTCTGAAGCTAAACATTTTCAGTTTGCCAGTCTTGCAATGCAGAACCTGGAACACACAATTTAGTCTCTCTCAAAATCTTGATATTTTCAATAATATCAGGGGTCAAACTGTGCTAAGGTTGCTAAGCTTAATAAGGCTGGTTTTTTTCTGTGGGGGAGATGAGGTGCTGCAGGAGAAGGAAGGGTGTTGAGCTCTCTACTTATGTACAACAGTCCAAGCTTTAATTAAAAAAAAAAGTTTCTGTCCATTATAGTTGCAAGGAAAAGCTTCAAATATTCAACCATAGATAATCAGATGCAACAATGCCTGCTAGACAATCTCAAAACAAGAACTCCAAAAGCCTCAGCTGACCCAGTTCATCTCTGTGGCATGTCACTCACCCCACGCAATGGCAGATTTAAAAAGTACACGCCGCATCACAAAGATTTTTAAAATTATGTCCTTGTTTGGAATGATTAGTGTTCCTGGTTGTGAAATAAAAAGGAATTTCAAACCACCATCAACTAGTTCAATATTTGTTACTAATGAAGATGTCTGCTGGTTTTATGAGCAAACAGCATTGCTCCATTCTCTCTGCACGCACTCACACTTGTGCGCGCACACACACACACACACACACTTACTTCCCTTCCTTGAATTAAAAGTCTCTCTTTAAATGTATAAAGCACCGACAAAATAGAGTGATGCTAACGGTAAGAGGAGAGATACAGACGATATATAATTGCAGGCATATGCAATACATAAATCACAACTTCTAATCATTTATACAGCATCAGTTACAAGCATTTTTTTTTTTTAAAGTTTTTATGTGGTCATTCAGAATTGTCACAGACAAATATTGGTGAAAAGATCCCTTCATCTGAATTATGTTAAACTGTGTGACACAAATAAAAAAGGCCAGCCCTGTTTATCCTCTGGACACAGAACCCAGTGACGGCAATGAGAGTTCCACACATGGAAGACTGGCAGGACTGGGTCCAGAATGAACAGTGTGGCATATGGATTTTATTTATTTTTGAACATGGACTACAGAAATGGCTTAATAGTTGAAAGTGATTTGGTATATGCCTTCCAACCTAGGGATCATTCCTGTTTCCAGTGAAGTCAATGGCAGAAATCCCAGTGACTTCAAGAGGAGCAGCATAAAGTCTTAAAGTTAAAACATTTAAGACATTTTTGTTCCAGATGTACCACTGATTTTGGGTTGCTCCATTTCTGCATGCTCAACCTGAGATACAATGGTGCTGATGTTCAGAAGTACCAGATAAACTCAATGGAAGCTGCAGGTTCTCAGCAACTCTGAAAACAAGAAATGTCAAGCTGAGCTTCTAAAAATTCTTGCACTGCATTTGACTATTTTGGCATGATTCCTTCATTTAGCCCAGGAAATGTGTATCTATGGATTACCAGTGGGGTAGGTGTTGAAATTCTAGCTTATTACACTAGAGCTGGTTTAATAAAGAAACACATTTGGTAAATATGCTATCAACTAAACCTTTCACTAAAGTTATTCATTCATAAAAATAGTCAATTAAATTAAATATGCCTAATTTTACTGAATAAATTATTCCCATTGAATATCAGCAACTTTAGCCTTCATAGAATTAACAACCTTTAAGAAAAACACCTTTTCCACATGAGAAAACCACTAATATTGCAAGTTTTGAAGTCCTATCCACGCTTTCTTCTACAATGTGCACCATTTAAGAGTCAACATCTAACCACACTGTTAACACACTTTATAGTAAATCTGGACAAATGTTGGCTTATGTATTACATTTTTGTTATCTCCACCTGCATTTTGATCAATAAAAACTATAAAAAGATTTGAAATAGCTTGCAAAATCTAAAATAAAAAGAATAAGTCATACACTGAGAAAGGTAAAAACACAAAGCACAAAATGCAAAGATGACAACAAAACTAGTCAGTCTTCGCTGATATTCTGAAAGAGGCGTTCTGTGCTACAGGCACAGATAGACCCACCTTCACTTGTGAGAGTAAATACTCTAAGCAAAAGTCCAAGAAAAAAAAACAGACACACATTCACAGGCTGCCATTTAAGTTCAACTTCTATGAATAGAAAACTAAGCCATCCCACTAAGGGATACTCTATCAGACCTGCTAACAAATGTAACAAGATCCCTTGCGAGCAACCTATTACTACACTAGAGACAGATACAAGAAGAATCCAGGCATCTGTCAGATATCTCAAAGCTTTTGTATATTTTACTCCCATTGCCAAAAACATCAGTTGTTCAGAGAGTTTGTATATTTCTCCAGAAGTTCTATTTTCTTTTTCTTTTTTAAAATGTACCTTTTCCAGTTATTTGATATTATATCAGCTGCCCACATTGTAGAACTTCTGAGTTCTGTGGCTTGAGTATAATTAAGGTCCTAGGCTTCCCTTTGTTACTCGTGTATGATAACTCTGATTTGATGGTCTATATAGGACCTGCTTTAAAGTGAATTTAATATTAATGAAAGGCATCAGAGTTACAGAACTGAACATTATATGAATACAGTGATCAGGTAAACATGGCCAGTTGAGTTTCAAGGCAAACTTTCCATGTGACACTGATGTAGTGTTGAACTCTGCCTGAAGAGACTCCTTTAAGAAGGGTGTTTTTTTACCCACAAAAGCTTATGCCCAAATAAATCTGTCAGTCTTTAAGGTGCCACCGGACTCATTATTTTTGTGGATACAGACTAACATGGCTATCCCGATACTTTAAGAAGGGTATGTCTACACAGGAGAGGCAAGCATGTTTCCCCAACACAGATTGGACAGAGACGTGACCGCTGTGTTTGAGCTAGTGCACTAAAAATAGTGTGTTTGCAGTGGCACGGGCTAGCACCCGAGTACACACCCAAGGGATAAGGCAGGTTTGTACTCAGACAGCTAACCCAAGCCACCGTTCATGTCACTGCAGCCAAATGCTATTTTTAGCATGCTAGCTTGTGTCTAGCTACCCACACTGGGAAGCATGCTCCCAGTTGCTGGGTAGGCATACCCAAAGTATAGGAATGCAGTTCTGCCTTTGGGAGAGATCCTCACCTAGCATAAACCTCCATAGTTCCATTGATGTGAGTGGAGCGACATCAATTAGCACCAGCCAAGGATCTGGCATTTTATGTTGATTTTATCCTTGGCTTCTCAGCTAAGACTGCCAACAAGGTAGCTAATTAGTGCCAACTGTGATCATGATTTTTGTGTGTGATGTGAACACTTTTCCCAGTAGGGACTGCACAGAAACCATCAGTAGAGTCCTGCTAATAAGTTTGGTTCATCTCCAGTTTTGATAAAACTAGTTTGACAGAGTGAGTGATTAAGACCATCTACAGCTTAAAAAAAAAAAGAAATAATCACAGTGCTGCAATTATATTCCCCCCCCCACAAAAAAAAAATTCTTGAGATAATTAAGGTTGCAGGTCTATTACCTTTCAAAAACATTACCATTAAAAAAAAAAAATAAACCCTCCAGATTTAGAAACCCAGCAGAAACTGTGATAAGGTTGCACTTCAACAATGCACCCAAACTATCTTCTCTCTTATTACACAGAGATCCCAGCTCACCATTTTCTCTTCTTTGTATGTAAGCTATAGACTATGAGCATTGCAGAACATCGGTTTTATTATTTGCTTATTATCAGACATGCATGTACAAAGCATGATGATTTGTTGCTTCTGTAGCTTTTACTGTTTTCATGCAAGTTCTCCAGTAGCATGATTTGGGCATATGATGTTTACAAACAGCTTTGCTCTACATCTAGAGACATTTTGCTTGTTACTACCATGTAACCAAAAAATGAACATGTAATCATAAGGCCCAATCCTGTGGCTTAGTTTAACACCCTCTCTGAGATATCTGATCACATGCTCATTGAAGTCAATGGGAGTCTGTCAAGTGACTTCAATGGCTTTAGAATCAGGATTTTACTGGACAATAGGGAAGGATTGCCTTCAAGATGCTTTTCTTTATCTGACTGGAAATTTGCAAAATTCTTGTATGTGTTCCGTACATGACCATAAAGTCCCCCAATGTCTATGAGACTCGGATTGAAGAAAACTGTTTTGTGGGCACAGATGAAATTAAACGGGTGGTTATGGATGAAGTACATAATTTTTTCAAGGATATTGCTAGAGGATGAATATGTGATGCCTTGTTTGAGGACTGTAACTTTCTGTGTGGGCATTTCCTTAACTTTGTAAAAAGTCATTCTGTGGGGCTGGCTAACTAATGGAAATATAAGGGGTGTCCGTGGGAGACTAATTTTCCACTTATTCCATCTTCCTCCTGACTTGCCTCATTGATGCTCTTAAGAAAAGACCCATCTTCCTCTGGGTCATTCCAGTTTCATTCCCCAGTGGGGCCACACACATGAATCATCTCCCCATGCTATTCTGGAAAATTAAGATTCCTTCCTTTATTGCAAACTCCCTAAAACAAAAATATCTGGAAGGTCTATATCCGAGGGAATATATTTTGAAGTCCAGAGGAAGAATTTCAGCTAACTTATTTAATAAAATTTAGTGATAGAATTTGTACTAGATTTTCTCCACTTTAGTATAATTGATCAGTTTGCTTCCTTTCAAAGATACAGGAAAAGATCCTATGTCAAATGCCTCTGTAAATTGCCAGTAATCTCAGTTCTGAACCTGCACCTACATATGCATGTGGACAGCTGCATTAAACCCAGTGGGACTTCTCACATGCATAAGTAGGTGAAGGACCAGGGCCAAAAGGTGTTAGTTTTCTCCTAAATACTTTGTAAAATAATCAGCTGGAAACTCATCACCACCTGAAGATAATTCACATCTGTTATCTCACTTTCCATCAAGACAATTTGGAATCTCTTACTGAACCTCATTCATTTGCGTTAAATCCAAAGTTTTGAAAGTATTGCTTAATTTTAGCATCATTTTTCTTGATTCAGGCTTATACAATTTTCTAACACTAAAAAAAGCTCTTCATGGAAGCACTCGTTTTCCCCTATTGTTTAATTCCAAAAATTACAAGGTTCCCCCCTTCCCTTTTTAATTAACTAAGCCAATAATGTCCCAGTATTATCTCCATGTTCATAAGTTATCTTGTATTCTGTTTTCCCACATGCCTTTGGTTAAAGCAAAGTCCAATGCTAGACAAAAATGTTACTGATGCTTTTCAAAACACAAACAAATGGAGATGTGGAATTGGCACTTGTGGAGAATAATTAAGAGCGCGTAGAAGAGGATTCAACTCAGGAGAAAATAGAACTAAGTTAAAATGAAGAGACTAATATGCATTAAGCCAGATTATTCAATTGGAAGGGTAGCTGAAAATTGTGAAAAGCGAATCTAGTTCTACTAGACTGAATTGGGACACGAGGTATCTGGGTTCAATTCCTGGCTCTGCCACACTTTTCTTGTGGGACCCCTTTTAAAATGGGGATCACACTTTTTCTCACAGTCATTGTCTATCATGTCCATTTAGATTGTAAGGTTTTGGGGCAGGGACCATCTTTACAATATACATTTACAGCAGCTGGCACAATGGGACCGTAATCTTGATGGAGAAATCTAGATACTGTTGTAACACAAATAGACAGTCACAGGTTCATGTATGGATTTACCTCTCCCATGCAAAAAAAGGGGGAAGCTGCCTTTGCAGCAGCATTTCTCTGGAGGCTGTGGAAGGCTCTGGAATTCTCACAGGAGACAGAGTGAGAAGGCCCAGAAGGCAGGGATGCACCTTGTCCTTCCAGCAGCCCTGTGCAGACTTCCCAGAAAGACAGCTCAGTCCTAGACTGTGTTGAATTTCTGTGTTCCATTCCTTGATGCTGAATCATCCTTTGGGGGGCCTGGAGGGCAGTTGCGGAAGTCATATCAATGCAACACATGGAAGCTCTAACAGTGGCACTGTGTGGCAGCACCGCTCCAGCGAAGAGACTGAGGGAACCCCACATCAGAATCTCTCAGTGTGGTGGTTATTGGACGTCTTGAAGTGATGTCAAAATGTTCTAATTTCTTCTCCCCCTCAGGTGGAGGGGTGTCCCTCATTTCAGGTGAGTACCTGAACAACTTGGCTAAAAGTCATAAGGTAAGTCCCTCCCTCTCGCTGTTTTGTGTAACTGAGGGGCCTGATCCAATAGGCATACTCAGAAAGTGCCTACCAAATTGAGCCCTACATGCAACTCACATGGTTGAACGCCTATCTTTACCTGCTTTGTGAATTGCTTAGGGCAGCGTTTCTCAAACTGGGATCGGCAGACCCCTGGGGATCCACGGGCCCCACTGATCAACTCCTTCCCCTCCCTCCCAGTGCCTCCTGCATGCTGAGGAACAGCTATTCAGAGGCATGCAGGAGGCACTGGGAGAGAGGGGGAGGAGTGGGGCCTATGGGGAGGGGTGAAATGGGGGTGTTGCCTGGTGCTGAGGGGGAGGCTTGGGGGGGGGGCTGAAAAAATTTAAATCAAAATCAGGGTCCTTGGGTGGCTAAAGTTTGAGAATTGCTACCATAGGCAGGAGATTGGGCATGGATGTTCTAGGTGTCTGGAAGCCTGAGACAGAAACTTAATGGCCTATTGACTCCCCTCAGCCTGCCCCCAACATAAAACCAAACACACTTTAGGTGCTGAGTAAGTTTTAGGCACCTACAGGGTTCAGCAGAAATTTTGGGCATGGCAGTGGTCCCAACACTGGGACTTTGAGGCCTAAAAAATAGGGACTTGGGCATCTAACTCCTTTGGTGCACCCAAGCCCCAGTGTATATGGAAAGTAGGCCTGTGTCACACTAAGACTGGCACATGTCATGGTTTAAAGAAAAATCTCACAGAAATATGATGAGGCTAGTCCTGCATGGTCTACTCAGGGAAAAACACAACACCTCCCTTGGCTATTTTAATAGGAAATTATGAAGCATTTCGAAAGGCTTTATGATGAAAATACTAACGAGGCTGTAAGTAACAGGATTGCAGGCCTAATTTTTCACGGGGACATATACATGGCAAGTGGAATGCAGGGTTTAACCTAGCATGAGAATCCACCTGTGTGCACTTTGTTCCCTATTGTATCTACCTGCTTGCTACATGCCTGCATCACAGCAGCGTTGGGACAGATGAAGCATGTGCATGTATAAGTATGCACAAATTGTGCATAAGCAGAAGCCTGCTAAAAAAGGGAGTCCCTGTAAGACTCTTAGAAAGGATGTGCTCGAAACAGAAATTAGCCAGACTGGAAACTGTCCTGAAAAGGCTTTCTGGAGCACAGATAAAGTCCTCCTGTAACTACTGACCACAATTTTCAAATCTAGTAAGCCTCTTCCAAGTACATTTGATTGATCAATTGGTTATGAAGTTGGATCTACATGACACAAAAGAGACTGCTTAATTATTACCACACAGAGTGGAGAAACATATTGATTTAATGGAAGATTTGCCAGAGCATAGGTGCAGGATCTGGCCCACCATCTGTCAATATATTCACATCATCAATTGCTAGAGGTCAGCAGGTAGACAGTCTGCCTTTTATGCTGCAAATCTACCTTTATCATCTCTTGATCCACCAAATGTAGCTGTAAAAGATCTAAGAATTGTGATGAGCAGTCATTACTGAAAGAGTTATGCTTTTCAGAGAGGACTTTAAGGACAGATTCTAATCCGGGCAATTCCTATTTCAACTATACGAACTCTAAGATTATTTTTCTATTACAAAGAATTAGATACAGAATAGTTAGTATTCCCAGAAGGTCTTTCCTTTATAACAAAGCAAATCAGAATTCCGTCAGGTTACATATGAGCCAAATCCTGTATGATGCTTGACACTCTGGATCTAGTCCAGCAACACATTCAAGATGGTGTTTAACATCAAGCATATAAGCAGTCCCATTGATTCCAGTGGGACTAATTAAGAGTTAGAGCTAAGCATGTGCTTAAGTGCTTTGATGAATTGGGGGCAGGGTGCTCAACACCTTTCAGAATCAAGCCCTGTATTTGGACTGAAAAATGTACACACAGAATATACATAAATTCTATATGTTTATACTATATAATAATTTCTATCATGTTAGCATTTAGACATCCTGGTCAGGAACAGAGGCCCCACAGTTGTACATTATGTGACAGGGTACATTATGTGACAGGGTCGGGCCAGATGGCTACAGGAGAGTAATAGAAGGCCGATATATTAGCCCCAGGTTATATAGGTCTTTTCCCTGGGTAAGGTAACAGGGAAGGTTCCAGAACAATCAGGAACCTTCTGGAGACAATTAAGACAGACAGGCTGATTAGAACACCAGCAGCCAATCAAGAAGCTGCTAGAATCAATTACGGCTGGCTAATGAGGGCACCTGATTTTAAACCTGGGTTTAAAAAGGAGCTCAATTCGGTTGTGGTGTGCGTGTAAGGAGCTGGGAGCAAGAGGCGCTAGCAGTTAGAACACATACTGTTGGAGGACTGAGGAGTACAAACATTATCAGACTCCAGGAGGAAGGTCCTATGGTGAGGATAAAGAAGGTGTTGGGAGGAGGCCATGGGGAAGTAGCCCAAGGAGTTGTAGCTGTCGCCCATCTGTTCCAGGAGGCACTCGAGACAGCTGCATTCCACAGGGCCCTGGGCTGGAACCCGGATTAGAGGGTGGGCCCGGGTTCCCCCCGAACCTCCCAACTCCTGGTCAGATACAGGAGGAGTCAACCTGGACTGTGGGTTCACGAAAACGGTCAAACGGTCAAGCTGCCGTGAAGCTCCAAGGCGAGCAAATCCGCCAATACGTGCAAAACCCACCAAAGTAGAGGAGGAACTTTGTCACAACACATATAACAAAGTCTCTGCCACAAAAAGCTTGTAATCGGAGTATGAGAGGCAACGGGAGGATGTAGCAAATACAGAAAGAAAACCAAGATGACAGTGAGAAGACTCTAGAATCTATTACATAGAAAATTGTGGGACAGTGAGATAAATCATAGAATCATGAATGAGTTTGAATATCTTTGAGTGCTGTCAACTAATACCTCCCTGCAGTTTTCAAGTTCTTGCCTTTCTCCATATTTGTACTTTCTTTGAACTGCATCCAACATTCACAGACTTTAAGGACAGAAGGGACCACTATCATCATTTAGTCTGGCCTCCTGTATAATACAGGCCACAGAAATTCACCAAGCAGCTCCTGCATCAAGCCCATAATTGATTGAGCTACAGTATATCTTTTAGAAAGATATCCAATCTTGATTTAAAGTTTTCAAGTGATGAAGAATAGCACTGAAACAACTTACCTAGGGACATGATGCAAAAGGTAATAAATACTCAGTATTAAATAGTACACTTTAGCGCTACTCTGAATTCGTCTAGTATCAGCTTCCAGTAATTTAATCTATCAGACAAAAGCATAAGATCCATGTGCCCTCAAAAACCTTCTCCAAATGTAGTTACTTATAGATTATCATCAAGTCACCTCTTAATCTTCTTTTGAATAAACTAAATAGATTGAGTTTCTCAGAGCATGACAGGTTTTCCAAGCCTTGAATCACTTCTGTAGACCTTTCTGAACCTTTCTAGTTTATCACCAGTCTCTTAAATGTCTACTCTTCCTGCTGCTGAGATCATACAGAGCAGATTTAATGTTTCAGATATAGTTAACAAAACAAAAAAAATTCAATTTTTTTAAATAAAGTTTAAAAACAAACAAACAAACAAACAAACAGAACCCAAACATGAAGCTAAATACTGGTTCTCTTTTATTTGTCCCGTACCCCCTGCCCCACTCTCCCATTTCAGTGACAAATGGTATTAGGAAGAGAAAAGGGTTGAGGGGCTGGATGCGAGGGGAGGGGAGGAACAGAAAAAAGAAGGACAATGGAACACATTTTTCTGGTTTTCATTTTTTTAAATTTGAAAACTTTGAGGAAACAGTGAAAATGTCAATATTTTACCATTTTATAAGTGGTAAGTTCTCATTACAGCTGTACAGGGTTCCTTTCTCTGCGATGCTAATTTATTTGAGCATAAGCTTTCGTGAGCTACAGCTCACTTCACAAAAGCTTATGCTCAAATAAATTGGTTAGTCTCTAAGGTGCCACAAGTACTCCTTTTTTTTTTGCGAATACAGACTAACACGGCTGTTACTCTGAAATCTGTGATGCTGTATATGCAGGAGTAGAGCATCAAGTAATTTTTAGCTCACTGCAATGAAACTGTGCCAGTGTTATTATATCAGACCTGAGGGATCTGCAGATCCAATATACTGTGAATTGAAGATTAAAAAAATAGTTTCAGTATGTGTATCTCATGTACAGAGTAATATCAACCTAATTAGGATTTCAAGACGATTTTTAATTATTTTTTCCCTTCTTATAGAGTTTCAATAATATCAGATCCTTCGGGATGTTAAAATAAGTACCACACATTTCATATTAAACGGAGTGAAACAAAGAAAACAGGCTACATTAACATTAAGGGGAACTTAAATTTATAGATACAATAGAGCAGTAAAAATGTATAATATCCCATAGAGTATATTCATTCTGATTGCAATTACACTATTTTATCCCATAGAATAAGTTTTAATTGTTCCCATTTGCCTAGGTATAATTGTTTTTTTATGCATTATTGGGTCTAAATTTAATTTAACCAATACATTTTCAAAGAGAGGTGGAGATTTAAATATGCCACTTCCATTAACATTAATAGGAACTGCATGACATAGGATGTGATCCAAAACCCACAAGAGTCAATGGATCTTTGATAGGCTTTGGATCATGCCCACATTCCACTGAAAGCGTATCCATTATAATTAATAAACCACCAAGAAAATTCAGTGTTAAATGTATCACTTCATCCTTAACTTATATATAATGCTTAAGTATTTAAAGAGTGAATATTGCAATACAACAAGCAGTACCAAGGATAACTACCATTGACTTTGGCAGGGCCAGGAGTCAACCCCTGGCCTGTTTGCGCTCCATGAAGCCAATGGAAGTACTTAAGCACACATTGCAACTCAGTGCAAGCATTCCATTGACAGCTCCTCTGATCAGATCAGAAAATTTGTAGGAGAAGTCACAATTTTGTATTCATTTAATTTTGCCAATGCACTTTATTCTCAACATGAATTCTGCTTCAAAACTGTGGCACGTTGGTTTATGATCAAGGAGCATTTTACAGTAGGCAAGATTAAGATGTGTTGAGCATTAAGGCTACATAATTAGGAATCACAGTAACCACAAGCAATTCTTCTGAAAACAGAGCATTACCTTTGCCTTATATTACGTATTTTTATTAGTTTGAAAAATGCACATTCTGTTGTATCTCCCTGTTTCTATGAAGTGAAAGTTATGAATGCATTTGAAACAAAATACTCAAACTTCTTTTTTAATTCCCACTAGAAACAGACTCGCTAGATCAAAATATTTCAGAGTTCATATCTGTATTCATAAAGTAAGACTTTTTGCTTGTGGTTTAAACATTTTCAGTTTTAAGGCAATCAGAATAATGAAGGGAAGGAAAGGAAAGCCGGTAATGCAATACATCAGACTCTGCTGGGTACAAACTTAGCACATCACACACACTGACCTCTGAACATAGTCTCCTAACAGAAGTTTATGGTATATCAGCAATATCTCACATTTTCAGTCAACTATTCTAGTTTTCCATTTTCTGTACCAGCAATACATATACCCTGCAGCCAGCAATTTTGGAACTCTGTGGGAGGAATTGTAGGTTCAGACTGTCAACCCCCGTGCAACACTTAGCTGTCTTCTGACCTTCAGTTCTGTTGTGTGCAATCTACCTTACAAAGAGCGTGAACTGTTCCAGATCTCAGAACACACCAGGTCACATGGGGCTAGAGTCTTGAGCAGAAGAATCACCATTGTGAGAGAGTGCTGTTTCTGTTTAATAATGTGCACAACTATGGTTCTCTCGCTGATAGGTCTCAAGTTCAACAGTGAAGATGGTGATTTGGTGAAGGACAGGGAGAATGGAGATGCAATAGGTACTGCGCAGTGACAAGGTAAAGGCCAGCATGGTACTATCAACAAAAGGCAAATGCCTATACTGGTAAGTGTCTCAGTTATACTGTTTACAGTTGTGATGTTAGCAGTTATTGGCTATAGTCATTTAAATCTTTGAATTGGTAGACCTTCATATCAGTAGTAAAACTGTTGAACTAAAACCAAAGCAGAAGAAAAAGTTCTGTGATCCTGAATACTGTACAATGGACAATCTTTTTTTTTTTTAATATTTATACACATACACTTTTAATGTTGGACCTGATCCAAAGCCTTTTGAAGTCAATACTCCAAAGCCTATTTTCATGGACTCAAATGAGATGAGCAAGTACATAAATGTTGCTAGCAATTTATCAGTTTCACATCAAAGCTCTCTTTTTGTTTTAAAGCCTTGGTTCTCAAAAAAGCCAACCAAACAAAAAACCAACCACCACCATTTCTTCCTATTTGGTTTGAAATCCATGTACTGCTTGCCTTGTCTGAAACATACACTTAAATATAAGGGAGGGAGGGAGGGAGGGAGAAAGGAAGGAAACTTACATCTGAAAATGACCACTCTAAAAAGGTCCAGTTTGGGGTGCTTCCAGCAATCCATCTGTTGCTGAAACTTCCAGTCTGTGTGTGTCAAAGTGATTTGAAACTTTCATTATCGATCAAACGGAAGCTTCAAGAATTTAGCAGCAGTTTGAATCCGCAAAGAGAAAGCCGAATGCCTTTTGGGCCTTCTTGAGAAGATTACCCACAATTTACCTGTCTCAAAGTTTGTTTTAATTGACTTTATAAAAGTCATTCTGGACAGGTAGATTCCTGGTCCTGTTACTCAGTTCTTAAGATCAGAGGAAGGATATAGTCTAGTGGTTAGGGTGAGGGCTTCAGTCACTGGAGACCTAGGTTAAATTTCCACCTCCACCACTAACTTCCTGTGTGATCTTGGGCAAGTCATTTATCTCTGTGCCTCAATTCCCCATCCATAAAAACAGAGATAAAGGTACTTCCCCCTACCTCAACAGGATGTTGTGAGAAAAGTTACATTAGAGACTAGGAGTGTTCAGGTACTACAGTAATGGGGATCTAAAAGAAACAAGAGAAGGGTAAAAATCAATCAAGAATGGATAAGTAAAGCTGGGTATTTCTTTTCTGAGTTTACACAATCCACTCTGTATTGAACCGGTTTCACACTTTCCTTTCTTCCACAGTCTCAATTTATGTTGTTTTCCCCACCCCCGAAAGCCATCCGGTTAAATTACGTATGTATAGCAGCTCTAACCTCCAACCACTGTTCTGTTATTATTAACCTTCTGCATAACACTAGCATGCTGCTTATTTGACCAGCTGATCCTACAATTGCAACAGCACCCATCCACAACAGCGTGATTCTCTCTTAGCAGCAGGCTGCCCCACGTTTCACAAACTGCATTCGATGCCCAGCAATGTTTTGAGGATACTGTTGCACCTTTCAGATGTGAATAATGGTGCAGTTTTTCCAGAAGCAGCCTCCTACGTGGTGCATGAAAATCACATCATTTAAATCAACTCAGGCAACTAAATGTCTTAATGGCATCACTTGTGCCAGCACAATTTAGCTCACAATTATTTACTAGTTCAAATTTTCAGCCATGAAATGGGAGGCTGTGTGGCAGCCATTTTCAAAAACTGGCCTAATATTCAAATTTAAACACGCCGTCTGCTAGTAACTGTGCTATCTAAAAATCTCTTGCTACTGAACAAGGGTCTTGGAGATGAACACATTCCTCCACTGTATACCTGATTCCATAGCTTTCAGATATATAACTGGACAAATTGCTCCCTCCTCTTGCCCCCCCCCCCCCGCCTTGGATTTCTGGAACAATTTCCAGAGGATAGAGACATGAGATACAATTCACTAACCTGTAGTGAAAAATAATTATTCCATTAGGCTGATCTCAGTAATAATTCATGACATTTGAATTATGTTGCCAATGGGGTGTCTTCCATCAGCTTTATTTCTGCTGGTAAATAACAATTCACTTAATTACAGAAATAAATCTGGTGTGGCATGTATGTGTCATTTAAAGTGATGAAAATGTTTAATAAAATATGCCCCAGCAATGGAACACAATTAGAAGCAGTATTTTGGCCACAACTGTTCTATTTTTTTATTTGCTGATGGGGTGGGGCATTCCCAATGACCTTACAGGGTGATTCCACAATGATTCTACAGGATGGCAAGATGATATGTTGAAACATCATTACAGTAGTAACAGTAAGAATTTCTGACCTTGTTCAATGTTTATTGCTTGAGCTTTCTATGCCATCAATGCCATCACTTGCATTCTTTGGGGGCTATAAAATTCCTTATGGCTTCTAGAACAGGGCACAACTTGTTTACATCACTGTCATTTGGATGGCAGGCCTTTGTAATTATTTTGATTTTTAAAGGAAGCTTTAAGAGACATTGTTTCCTTTTGTTCCACTTAGTTTGACATGTTTTGATGTGATTGGCTATTATACAGCTATAAAATTTAAAATAAAAAAACTGCACTTTAAAAAAACCTACTAATGAGTTAGATTATTGTTCCATCTTGATTCCAGCTACATTTTTTCCCTAGACGCTATCCATCTTCATCTGAAAAGGCATTTCTTTTACAACTTGGTTTGTAAGACCATGAGTTTTTTACCACAGTGTTTTAGTGCCTTGTGTGAAATTCACTGGTAGTTCTTCCCTTAACTCCAGGCTCAGCTTCACCAAAAACCACTAACACAACTGGCACTAATTCACACCTTTACCAAGTGTGGCTTAGATCCAAAGCCAAGAGAAGACTCCCACTGACTTCAATGGGTTTCAGATCTGGTCCTGTGTATGCAGAGGATCCAGACTGGACACACTTTCTACCTTCAGGTGAGGGTGAGTCAGCTCCAACGTGCACGGAGGCTAGGCAGTGTCTGCCTGGTTTTATATCTAATATATAAATCTTTGGACTGACATTACAGCCATGTGTAAACACACATGCCAGCTTTACCTTCCCGCTTTCAGATGTCACTAGCCTCTACTGGGTCATGTTGGTAAATCATGGTGGGGAAAGCCCAAGAACTGATTCAGTTAATGGCTATTTTATCATAGGTATCTTAACACCACAGTAGGGCTAACTTCAAATTTCCGACTCTAATACCAGCTCATCAGGCACTATTATGGACTGGTTTAATTCCTGTTTCTTTCACATTGTCACCAGAGACTAAAGCATCACTATTATGATCCAAATAGTACTTGTGTCTCCCCATGCTAGGGATCTTTTCTGGGTCCTGTCTTAGCAACAAGAGACCTATAGCTACAGAAACATTATACAATTCTTATAAATATCAATGTTATATGTATACAGCTGACTATAAAGTAGTTTTCCGTCATTTATGACAACCAGGCAACAACTCTGTGTTGCCTGACTGCCTTTCTTGATAGTCATCTTTGACCATCATCCAATTTCTCGCAAAACAAATGTGGACAAAAAATTGAACTGTTGCTCCTTAAGTCTGTTCAAATGCTGTCCCCTCTTTCCTCTGAATATTCCCCCCCATTGATGATCACCATATTTTTCTCCTGTGACCATTAGTTTCTAACCTTGGGGTCAGTTTTGACTTGTTTTCTCTTGGAGGCTCACACTAGTCAGATTAAGGCTTCATATTGCCACCTTATAGATGTAGGCTGAAAATTAAAATAAATTGTTTCATGGGGATGCAGATACTCTTATATAATCCCGTGTGACATTCTGCCTGAATTATTGTAATTGTAGTAGTCTTCCTTCCTCTTTGCCACACCATTTAAGCTGAATTCACTTACTAGAAGTCTCAGAGCAACCCAGATACCCAGTCATATCAGCTATTTTACAGATCCTCTGCTGACATTCTGACTACATGTGCAGGGCCAGGAAGCTTCCTTACCTGCCATATTAAAGCGATCACAGAAGCAATGAAGGGGACAGTGCTGGGGCCACAGAAGTGAGAAATACAGTTTAAAAAGACAGGAACCAATGTAAGCCAACCACTACATGGTCAAGAAATGTGACTGATCTCCACACTATAGCCCGAGAAGAGGGCTTTCAATGCCACTGGGAAATTGCCAAGACATTAAGCAAGTTCAACAGGAATCCAGAGGTGAAATGTTAGAGGAGGACATGTAATCAGTAATAGCATCTTATAAACTGAAATGTCACTAGTTAGGGCTACAAGCATCTTTTAAGCAGTTGTAGCTTCCTTTCTTGTCAAATCATTTCTACTGAATGGAACTTAGGGGAGAGCAGTGGAGGGTCATTCATCTTAAGGCACTGCAGGTGGAAAAGGAGACTATAGTCATGTAATGGAATGCTGGCAAGAAAAAAAAAATCCTTCTGGACTCTGTGGTTAGCAAGCTAGTTTTGATTTGCTATTACGTGTTTTTACAGGGACTCCAAGTCAATAGTGCAAAACAAGTCTCATTTTGTAGGTTCAGGGGATTTTAAAATACAAGTCTGAAGGTCTATAGAAAAAAAGAAGAGAGAATGATTTTAAATGGACAGATGGTACAGCACTCTAGATTTATTTTATTGGTAGCTGGTCAGTCCTGGTCAGCATGGAAATTTGACTCCTAGTACAAGATCTCTAAATTGCCTCCCATAAGGAAATCATTAATGTTATCCGAGTTTTGATTTAGGGTCAGCCAGTATTGAGTTATGTAGACTTGAAGAATAATAAAGGATCAGTTCCTTTAAGTGGAAGAATCTGTTGAACCAATAGCAAACCAGAAACAGTACCATCCACTCCTCAGTGACCTTTACTAAAGATCACAAATAATAAGGAGATGTACCAGAAAGGTAGTTGTTAAAACCACACAAGTGCAGACACTGCAATTTTAACCTTCTTAATGTTTTGGGGTCTGATCCCAACACACAAAAATAAAAAATTCATGCCTCATGCCTGTGTCTTCATGTATTAAATATACTCAAACTAGGAGGTCAATCTTTCTGCATTGGATTTATCTTGTTCATTATGTTTTTTGCATAGAAAAAAAGTCTCTAATGGTATTAGAGTTAAACCCCAAATTACACAGGTCTTCCAGCATCATTTTGTTTGGAGGCAGGAGTTATGATTAGGTGAAACTTTCAGCATTGTTTTTATCATCATAGCCACAGTATCCTCCTGCCAAAATGCACCAAAAGATTCTTTGGGGTCTCTGAGATCTTCCCCCTCCCCAGCATAACATTTGGCTCATGTGTCACTCCAATTGTCCAGTAAACCGAGTTTCTTTCAAGATAATACTGTCAGACTGATTTTTTTTTTGAAACCTGAACTTGCTAGGAGTTTCTGGGGAAGCCACACTTGACAAATGCTGATGTTGGGGAAAGACTCACCGTTTCTGGGGCAAAGACTTACTGTTGCATTGCACTTGCACATCGCATGTCTGAATGTATATATTGTTTGGATTTTGTTAAATGGCACAATAAACCTTTGAGTAAGAAGCAAACAGATGCTTCTCAGGGGCCTGGGTACAGACATCGTGAAAGCACCGGTACAGGAAGGGAACACAGCCTTGTCTCAGGTGTCTAGGGCAGCAGCATTGAGTGTACTGGGTATTGATCCAGAGTGAGCTTGAGAAATGGGGAAGATGTTACATCTGTTCTTGAGTCATTTATTTGTGCCATTTACTTAAAGTAATAAGCTATATACTACCACTTGACCACATTTGTGACTTTTATATTGTGGCTCTTGGTATGTGTTTTCATTGTCTAAATATGGGGTCAAGTTTGACCGCCAATACCTGCATAATATGTTCCTTTCTAAAACAATATATTTGATCCTGGTGTCAATTACACCCAACACAAGTACTGTATCATGTGCTTCTGAATGTAGGCAAATTTCAACTTGTTATTTATAGTTCACTGGTTACAATAAAGTCAATTTTAAATGCATTCTATGTGTTTCCCCCCCAGTTTTGACAGCTATGACCCAACTATTTCCATATCAGGGTCTTTCTGAATTAATATGAGAGTTAAAAATCAATTCTCTGGACTGGGTACCAATGAAGATTAAACCAATAAAGGGGTTACGAGGAAACTTGAGAGAGAGAGAGAGAACAACAAACATGCTGAAGAATCCTGAGCTGGGTTGCAGTCTTGAAATAATAGACTAATGCAATTCAGTTCTTATTGGTTGCCTAGAAACTAACTTGGAAAAAAAAGTAAAAGCACAACTATAATGGGTGCAGAGGGCTTAATAAGGGAATTATTGATGCCAAACTGTTAGGCTTCCATTTCTTGTAAAAAAAAAAGTCACCCAAAACCCTTCTTTGACATCCCAAACACCAAGGTTTTAGACCCCACAAGGTGAAATTACATAATGCTAGCAGTTAACACTAGCAGAGGAGCTTTTGACATTCAGATATTTTCCATCAGTTCTACACTAGATGTAAACTTACTTGTCAAGTGGTCTCTTTAGGTAAAACTTTTGTAGCAGGATATAGCTGCAGCTATGGCTATTGCAAAGAAACCAATCCATTTCATTATAGTCGCAAAAGGGTTTGCATTAGGCTAGTGGAACAGGTTGCAAAACCAGAAGTGCAGAGCTTTATAGATGCTTCTGATGGATTAAGATTCAATGTATATAGAGTATTATTGTCCATGGACTACAATAAGGAAGGACCTAGCTCTAAGGCTGACTCAGGTTGAAGAACATTTGGGGATGAGATTTTTTCTTCAAGCTACCGTCTATTCAGTGGTTATGAATATCATTTGTGTTAGTGGGGGAAAAAAACACATCAAAAGGGCCTGAGCCTGCAAACATTTCATCATGTGTAGAAATTTATGCACCATTGTGCTAGCCAATGCTCACTGAAGCCAATGGAAAAAGATTCCCAGCATTGACTTCAGTGATCAAGCCTATTGTGCCTAAAGTATCGGTGGGCCAAAAGCTGAAGTCTTTTATCATGAAAATGTTTGACCTGCAGGGCTGGGGAATCTGGTACTGATCCAAGATCTAGTCCAAAATGAGTCACACAGCTTGTACTTATATGATTAACCATATAGTATATAAGCTCTCAAACATAAAACAATTAGATCACGGACTATAGTCCGCCCAGTTTTATGGCTTCAAACAGTTGTTTAGGGAGTACATTTTTTATCCTAATTATTTTTGACAGGAATTAGGTCACTTTAGTTTAAAATTCAACTGAACAGCCACCTTTCTGCTCATTACTTTTGGCGTATATGTGATTTATTTACAATAGCAAAGGAGAAAATAGCGTAAAAAACTAGTTGCAAGCCTTTGAGAGTTAAAGCCACAAAACAGTAATGTGCAAGTGCTGAGCTTAAAACCTACACATTGCCAGTGTTAATTTAGGTAGGACTGATCATATGTTAAAAATAATCTTTAAAAACATGATTCTATTAAAACTCTTCCTTCAACATACTGCAGTGCAAGTAGTCTTGTATTAGAATGTACAACAATATTAAACTCAGGAATGGTGACTGAGACAGAATTACCTTTGTTGGATACCTATTACGTACATAAACAGCATTTTATGTAATCACTAATTATAGGCAGTAATTTTATTATAAAAATGAAGCTTTCTAAAAATGTGATTATTAAAAATAAGTTTAATACTACTTATTTAGTTCAGTTCATAGAGCTCCTATTCCTAGTGCTAGGATAAGGAAAAACACAAACAAATCAACAGTCTAAAATCAATTGATGAAAGGCCCAAATACACACTGTAGAGTCTGACGTTTAAAAAAAAAAAAAGCGCGCCATTCAAGACAATAGAAACAACCCCATTCAATCAATCATGGGCACTGACTGAGTTCACTGCAAGGTCAGAAAGTGAACAAATCAGAGGTCCTCTACAGAGCATCCTGCTGTCAGCTCCTTCCCATTTAAGGCTCTGATTTTTGAGAGCACTTAAGACTATCCTTCAAGCATGTGCTTAAGAGCCATCAAAGTCAAGGGGACTTGAGCATGCTTCCTGAAAAAAAACCAGAATACTTAGCTCACTGAAGTCAAGGATAACACTCCCATTGACTTCAAAAAGTACTGTACTGGGGCTTGAACCTGCACTTATCCAAGTCAATGTAAAGCTCCCATTGACCTGAAATGGAGCAAGATCAGGCACCATTTGAGCCCTCAATCAAGGCAGCTCTAGCGGAGAATCTTGGCTGACTGACCTCATACCTCTTGAAAGAGAAAGGATTTTAGTCATTTCAGACTCAAAGCTTCCAGTGTTCCACACAAATCTGCTACCTTTACTTTTAAATCACTAAAAACTATTTACCCAAGAAATAATGAAATTACTCTGAGGTTGTAGAAAACAATTTATTCTTAATGTGACCAGA
This sequence comes from Chelonia mydas, assembly GCF_015237465.2. Taxonomy (NCBI): domain Eukaryota; kingdom Metazoa; phylum Chordata; order Testudines; family Cheloniidae; genus Chelonia; species Chelonia mydas. The sequence continues at coordinate 16,220,128 of NC_057853.1, read as the reverse complement.
GATTTTTGCCTCAGTTGCCCAAAATGCCTTAGAACACTTTCAATTGGAAATTTGTAGAAAAACTTCAGGATGGGTTTTTGGAAAAATGATAAAACTGCTTAATTGGACATAAGAGTCCTGATACTATCACCACTTGTTTTAAATGCTCAGAAAAGTAATTTGTTTTAGGACTAAATCTGTAATTAAAAAAAATTAATAGTTTACATTAGAAAAATCTAGTAATGGTGGCTATAGGATGATGCAATATAATGGAAGATCCCTTTCTTGGTCACATGGGGATCCATTGCCTATGATGTAATGAATCCACTTCTTATGATGTAATGGTAAATTCCACTTCCTGTGAGGAATAACTCAGCCAAATTCCATAGAGATACATTGAAGCCCATAGGAATACATGGGACTTTCAAACAGGAAGTAGCTAGGATTCATCCAAAGGTCAGCTGAAAAACTCCATAGGAATATGTTGAGCCCATAGAAGTCTATGGGAGGAGAAGGTGCTACAAAGACATGTGACTAATTAACATAACATATGCTAATCTCTAGAAGCTGATTAACTAAACTTGAGTGTCACATGTTGGTACACTGACAAATGAGCATATGCAAATCCATGAAACTAACTAACGATAATGTATTATCGTAATTCAGCCAATGAGCTGTAAATCATATATAAAGGCAACAGCCAGCAGGCTAAAACCTTGTAGGGGACAGGCACCTGAAGGAGAGCGGAGTGCTGCAGGATACCTGGAAGAAAGAAGACACTCTCAGAGCTGCAGCAGCCACACCAGTGGAACCCAGCTGGGTAAGAAAGCTAAATATTGCCTTACAGCAGCAGAGTAGCAAGCTACCCACAATCACAAGCATCGACAGTGCTCACTAGCCTCAGACAATGCTCACTAGTGGCCATCGCTCACAAAGCCGCTCCTACTACAAGAGCGCCATAAGCCATAGCAACAGCCTCTGAGAAGTAGTTAACAGCCTTTTCACCCGAGCCACGCCACACGGTAGCACCACAACCCACACTGGCTAGCATCCTTCCCAAGCAGCCCTCGCAGAAAGCAGTAACAGCAGTCCATCCAGGGTCCCATGGTTGCCCCTGACAATGGCTGTTCCTGCCACCCAGCCAGCAGGAGGCCACCACAGCTGTTACCTTAGCAGGCTTCCATATCTGCTACCTGCATAGCCGCTCCACACCAGCGACCCACAAACCACACTCCCGAGCATCAAGACAGAGCAGAAGGACCAAAGACGGTCTCCGAGGGATTAAAAGGAAGTTTCCTGTAAGCCTAATCTTTTTCTTTACTCATTTATCCCTCACATGTATGGGTTTCAGGTGTAAATAAAGCTGGATGCTTGTGGTCTGAGTGAGATCGTCTCCTACCAATTTAGTAACCACCAGGCCAGTGCTTACTAGATACTTAGTTTTAAGTATTTAATATTGAATGTTTAGTAAATATATTGTTACGTGTTTGATTGTTATATTGTATTAAGGTATAGAGTATTAAGTGAATGATTCTACTGTTATATTATTATATGCCAGAGTTAATTGTAGTGTTGCATTTTTATTTGCCATGCCTCTTCATTCCTTTAACTATAACCCTATTTTTATCTCTACTTTTTTTTTTTTTTTTTTTAACTGTAACCACTCACTTCTAAATAAATATTATTTTTGTTTTCAAATAATTTGCTGCTTGCTTGCCTGTTCTTGACCGGAGGACTTTATCCTTGTCCTTTCAAGGGAAAGTTAGCAAGCTGCCGCTTTCCCTGGAATTTCCTATAGGGGGGACCACAACCTTGATTATCGGATTAGAAAAATTAGTAAAAGTGATTCCAAATCTTCCGGTAACATCAAGGGATAATTCCCACAGCATTTAAAGTATCCTTCATGAATCATTCTGTGTGCCCTTTATTTTAAATCTGTCTCTCTCCCTGCATTCCACATTTGGGACTTGGCAAATTTCGAGGTATGACTACTGTAATGTCATATGGGGAGAGAGGTGGTTTCCAAATTATGGACCCATCTATGAACCAAGGAACTGGATTTTTAATTTCCCTACCACAGCTTTTAACAATTTTGTCAGTTACATTCTGAACGCAGAATCTTTATTACTCATTTAATTTCAGGAGATGGGTCACTGGGCAAACTCTCAAGGTTCCCATAGCAAAGGGGTGGGTGGAGAATATTAAATCAATCAATGATGGAACAAAACATACTAGTAGTCCCTGGAGTCTTAAAGGGATATATCATTATTTTTGATGTGCACAGCTAGTGAATATTTTGGTATTGATATTTCAATTATGTTGACTTGTCATTGGTCTGTATTTTGAAGACTCCTTAGAGATCCTAAAGTAAATATACATGCAACAACTGCAAAAAGAAGTTATTCTAATGCACTGGGTAGGTAATCTGCACAGCAAAAATTGTCTGAACTTCTATATGGGCAAGAATTAAAAAAAATAAATCTAAGATAAACATTGTGCTCCTGATGCTCCTCTCAAAGTCAACTGGGCTTTAATCATCAACTCCACTGGAACCAGGACTGGTCCCTACTGAGAAATACATACCAGTTTCCTTCCTCAGATACACACCTAGCCACCCCTCCCATTGAGCTCAGTAGGAGTTGTAAACATGTCTGAGGGTGACATCTGGCCCAGTATAATGAGTACACTATACAGTCAGAACAATGAAAGCTATGAGGCTAAACAGTTGCTCCCGCCTTTGGCCCCTTAACTCCATTCCAACTGCCCTAGAAGGACGGATAGGGATTCCCCAGGCTCAGGAGAAATCTGCTTGAGCAGAGTCTGTGTAACTGGCTGTACAGCACCTACTCCTAATAGGAGGCATGACCCAAGCTCCTTATATTCTACAGATTCACACTGACAGGACTGCTATGGGGTTCGCTTTTGGATAGTGTAATCCAGGGATGCCCTGACTTACACCAGAGGCACCCTGTCCCCCCTGACTCCTCCTCGGGTCCCTCACTGTGTACAGCTGAGCCAGACTCAAAAATTTGGCTCATGCTTTGTAAGGGCGCATTTCTGCTTCCACTGACTTCACCACAGCAGATCTTTAAAGAGGAGGCTCTGGATTACAAGGACCAAATCCTTTCTTCAAATACACATTCACAGCTCTGACTGCAGTCCACGAGAGTTTGGCGCATAGCTACAATTTAGCCCATGCTGTTTATTGTTTATGACCGTCCCAGTCATCTGTAATTTCTGCTTTCCATTTCTTCATTCTGTTTCTTTACATGAGGAACCTGTATATAAAACTTAGCATCTGTATTTCTTTATTCTGTTATATGGAGTTGGTACTCTGAAAAGAAGATCACTGAACCTGAGAATCAGCACACCTGTTAGTGACACTGACTTATTTTTAGTGAGTGCCTTTAACTTGTGCGCAGAAATTTTATTTGCATTTTTATTACAAATCTTGAATGTCTCTGCACCAATCTGATCACATCTTGTATATCCAGTTGGTCAGCGTGACTTAGTTGTTACCATGTTTCAAGTCAAAATGCATTTCAGGCTTCTAAAGTTGTTTATTTTGGTCCAAATGACTGACTACACGTAACAAGCGTTTTAAAATGCTTGATAGGCTACAGTAGTTTTTTCATAGCTGTCTTGATTTGATGGTTAAATATGTATTTTATATTGGTTAAGCTATTTCCCTTTAAGAAGAGGTGCTTCTGAGTTGTTACAACACATATATAGCAATAAATGCTAAGAAACTTTTTGCATATTTGATTCCGGATATGATTGGCCACACCAGTCCATGTCATCAATACTTGGAAACATTAATATCAAATTATTCAGATGTGCTTAATGTCAGTTGTATGTCTGCATTCTAAAAATCTCTTTTAAGAGATATGTAAAATTGAACAAACGCTAAAGATGTACAAACATGTATGTTCACAGTTTGTATCTTTGTCTCTTGGGTTAGGTATATAATACTGGACACCAAACTTGGAAACTATTGACATTTGCAAACCTTTTGTAAACCACACACACTTCTTTTTATCCAAAACATACCTAAGTTCAAGTGAATCATTTAGGATGCACCTACTTATCTTATTTAAAGCATGTTTGTATTCAGAAAAAATCATATAAAAATGGCACCTTCATATGAAACATCTGTGTCTTCCATACCAGAGATGTATTTATTTTACTGACAAAATAAGGTTTGATTACTATGGTGTCAGACAGCTAGAGGATGTCAGGTTTTCTATTCTTCCCCACAACATTTTTTTTTGATTCAGAAAAGATGTAAGAAGCAAAAAGAATTCAGCTTCACTTTCATATCTGACATCAAGTTGAAGGGCTTGAAGTCAGACAACTTTTTACCTCTAAACTGAGCAAAATGGATCTGCAAGTCCTTTAGATGGAATACTTGACAAATATAAAAGCTCAATACTATTTTAAAAGATTCAAGTGCTTCTGCAGTCAACGAAACGAAACTATGGGAAGTGTGTGTAAGTGTGTGTGTGTGTGTAGGGAGCAGACTTAGACTGAAGACTTTATGACACAGTGTATGTCTTCAAAATTATAGTTAAAAAAATCCCCTCAGAATCTTAGCTGGTTTACATTGGCACCTCTCTATTGTAACGTCATTGAGAGCAATGATTTACAGCAGGATTTGTTCCTTGGTTTTTAACTTATAATTAGTAGGCACTATAAAGGTATTTGTAAGCCCTGTCTTCTGGAAAGAGGAAGATGTCCTTTTAGGTTTGAAAAATGGATAAGTATTTTATTTTTATAGCTGTTGGAATCAGGGATGGCGAGTTATATCTCCAAGTGGTGCCTCAGCACCAACAATATTTAGAGCCCAGGGGCCCAGCTCCACCAATATTTGGGGCCAGGTGTCCGTCCCCCCCAATCCCCCCTGCGCCTCCCCCAAGTGTCCACCAGCCCCCTCTTGCTGCTCCCCCGCCCCAGGCCGTGGTGCCTCCCCAGGCTCCAGAGCAGAGCATCCCTGCCTCTGCCTCTTCCATGCAGCTCCATGCTGCCTCCCTGCAGCAACTGCTGCCGCAGGGTCCTAGTGCACCCCCCACACCCACTGCCAGGGCACACTGACTCTGAGCCTGCCCTTCCACCTCAGACCCTTCCCTTTACGGTGGGACCCTCTACCAGCACAGGGGACCCCTCGGCCCGCAGTCACCGCTCCTGCCCCATGCTGGGCAAGGAGCAGCGCCACCCCTCACCCCCAGTGAGGCTACAGTCAGGGGCAACAGCAGGGGAGGAGGTGCACACAGCACCCCCGGCACCCACCGCGTGGGAGGTGAGGGAGATTCCTGGACCTGAGAGGGGCCCTAGGAGCACATGCAGTGACAGTGGTGGGGGTGAGTGTGCTGCTGGGGGGGTGGGAAACGGGAGGTCCTCCCCCAGAGCTCGGTGCTGCCGGCAGGGAAAGGGCTGGGGGGAGTCCTCCTCTCTGGCCCCTGTCCCAGTGCAGCCTGCCTGCAGCCCAAACTCATAGAATCATAGAATATCAGGGTTGGAAGGGACCCCAGAAGGTCATCTAGTCCAACCCCCTGCCCGAAGCAGGACCAATTCCCAGTTAAATCATCCCAGCCAGGGCTTTGTCAAGCCTGACCTTAAAAACCTCTAAGGAAGGAGATTCTACCACCTCCCTAGGTAACGCAATATCCCCAGCCGTGCCCTACCCCACCCCAGAGCCCACACCCCAGTGAGAGCTTTCACCCACCACCGCACCCTCAATCCTCTGCCCCAGCCCTGAGCCCCTCCAACACCACAAACCCTCATCTCCAGCCCCAGCCCTCATCCCCCTGCAATCCAATCCTCTGCCCCAGCCCTGAGCCCCCCAACACCAGAAACCCCTCAACTCCTGCCCCAGCCAGAGCCCTCACCCCACAGCCCTCACCCCTGTACCCCCTCCCTCTGCACCCCATCCCCAAACTCCCTCCCAGAGCCTGCACCCCAATCCCCTGCCCCAACCTAGGGCCTGAACCCCAGACCTCCTCCCCCACCCAAACTCCTTCCCAGAGCCTTGGGCAGGTGGTGGGCGGAGTTTGGGGGGGCAGAGTTTGGGGGAGGGGGGCGGGTTCTGGGTACCACCAAGATTTCTACAAACCTGCCACCCCTGGTTGGAATACAGAGTCAATTAATCTTTAGCTCAGAGTTATTGTTTGCAGACAAGATGAAAAATCCTAAAACCTAGCGTTTTTAGTGGGAATGGTGACAAGTCCTTTATTATAGCAAAATGAACATAATTTTTATAATTCAAATACCAAAAAATTTGACCACATGATAAATGAATGGTGAGATACTCATGTCATGCCACTTCCTCATGCTTTTTAATGTAAATTACTGTATTGTAAAAAAACCCCAAACCTTCAATTTTCTTCTCTTTTCCTATTGTTTAGCTGATTTTTAGCATTAGTTGAAGAAACTAAAAGATGGGAAAAAAATGAATATAATTAGAAGTATGGAACATGAAAAAGTGCCTACACACTGAAGAGCTTTTTGCTGCTTTTTACTGTCTTGACAAAAAAAAAAAAAAAAAAAAAAAAAAAAAAAAAGGAGAGAGAGAACATTATTCTCATTAATGAACAAACTCAGAAACTGAAGCATAAGAAGGCTATTGATCAGGCCATAATGACATCCATAAATTAAATGGAAATACAAACCAGTTGAGGTTGGGGCAGGGAGGAAATCCCTAATGAAGTTTATTGAGAACTAATCAATAGTTATAATTCACAATTTATCCTTTCTGTTATATGTAAATTCATTTGCAGCAAGTATGCTGCTTGGACAGTAAAGATCTCATTTGCTTCAGTCTAAAGCTAGTGTAAACTTATTCTCTTAGTTTCAGAGTAGCAGCCATGTTAGTCTGTATTCGCAAAAAGAAAAGGAGTACTTGTGGCACCTTAGAGACTAACCAATTTATTTGAGCATAAGCTTTCGTGAGCTACAGCTCACTTCATCGGATGCTGTAGCTCACAAAAGCTTATGCTCAAATAAATTGGTTAGTCTCTAAGGTGCCACAAGTACTCCTTTTCTTTATTCTCTTAGGTTATTTCAGATTAAGACCAGTTTAAAAGAGTAGGATGTGTCTTTAACTTATTGTTTACTAATTTTAGAAAGTTATATACATGATCTTTGATAAGTTAACTTGGATATAACCATAAAAAAAACCAAACACCCATAACATGGGATCTTAATGGTGTTAATGGAGCAAATCCTCGTGCAGACAGCCAGAGAAACATGTTGACAAAACATGTATGCATTCAACCATCAACTATGCTACACAAATGTGACATATATAATGAAACTCGAAACCAATCCCCAAAACACATCCTTCTACCATTTGAGCTAAATATAAACTTTCTTTAGCTGCTAGTACCATATTCACAGACAAAGTTCCTCATTAAGGTCAAGGTGTTTGTATCCTGTTACATGTACCTATATTGTTCTCACTCACCATTAGGGCATCTCCTTGTGGCTGACTTTCGGGATTAGCTCTTACAGGGCCTGATGCCTCCAACTCTTCAGCCAGGTCACTATTTAGTCTTCCTGCTCTAGAGTATCAAAGTCCCACTGGACAAGCTGTCCATAAATCATACCAGGTAGTCTTCAAGTCCACGTCCAGTCCTACTTATCCAGTGGCTAGTAGGGTCCCTGGGCTGGAACCTAGAATAGTGGGCAGACCCAGGTATCCGTATGCCTAAGGACCACAGTCTACTCAGACCCTGATGTGATCTTCCAGGGCTCCTTTTTTACCTCACGGCCCACCTCTGGATTTACCAGACCAAATTTCCTCCACTCCCAGTGGCTACTCCACCCCTCTCAGCTCCTTACCAGACTCTGTAGTCCAGAGTGGGATCCTAAGGTTTACGCTCCCTCTAAAACACCCCCTAGCCAACTCCCCTTCGTTTCAGGGCATGACTTCAGAGTTCCTCCCTAAAGTCACTTTCTGGCTTTGTACAAGCTCAACCTGCCCAGCTGGGCTTCATCTTCAATTAGATTTTATCAGGCCTGGCTCTTCTCCAGGTACAGCCTATCAAGTTAATTGGTCCTTTTTAACCTGGTTTGGGGGGCGGGAAGAGAAAGACACCATCACAGTAGACTATAGTGCCAGGATTAAGGTAGAGCTAAATGAGAGCAATGAAGGTAGTCTTTAGTTAATACCAGCCTTCATTAACACTGTACCCTACCATATCGTGGTTTGAGACCCATACTAACTATTCCCTCACCCCCAAATATCAGGTACTCTGAGTCCTCCCCTTAATATCCTGTGAGAACATCAAAATGAATAAAATCAGATCCTTGGGATTTAGGCTCTGTGCTAGAAGGGCCCTTAAGTTTGCCAGCAGAAGGCACTTAGCTGATCAGAGAGCCAGCTTCCTGAAAGACTATAGTCAGGACCCAGGCAGGGGAACTGAGTGCTTCTTTGATCTACCCAGATCTTATACAGTGGGTTGTTTTTTTGAGCTGAATGGGCCACTGTAGGTTAGGATAGCAAGGGGGAATCGGTCTAAGGTCATAATTCTGTACAGCTTGAAGAGAAAAGAAGTTTGTCAGCAGGATCTACTCTTCCATGCTGGCTTTTCTGTCCTCTGCTTTGGACTCAAGCCCCTAGCCAGCAGATCAATAATAGCATGGAGTCATCTTGGATCTGTAGCCAAAATGCATAAACCACTACCACTCCTCTGAATTGTATGTGGAGAATGGAGGCTTGAATCCCTGACAGCAGCAAGGTGGATGGATAAGAGATTCTAAAGCTCAGGGGTAATTCAGATGAAGAAACCTTGTGGAATGCTCCCCATTGAAATAGCTTAACTATTTGTCATAAAAATGGTAACATGGTTCATTTTAAATCTAAATATACCTGGAGTCCCCCTGAATCCCTTAAGGCAATTGAGTAGCACATTTGTTTGTTTTTAGAGCACAAAACGCTCAAACAAGAAAGCTGATTTACATCACATCTATATCAAAGAATGCTCTAAGAGTTACCCTACTGCTGTTTGGGGGCAGGGGGAAATGCAATAATTACTAATTGGTGTTTCTTTTATTGATCAACAAAAGGTACCACCATTGTGAAATTAAAGCATCAGCCTTAAATATTTTGGCATTATATCAACCTAGTTTATTTGCTTCGATCATCAAAACAATAGTTTAAACATCTAAAATATTCCCTTACTATTTTCATCAATATATATTTAGTGTACTGTTACTGGCTTGATTAAAATAACCCCTAGCACCCTACAACCTCTCTTAGAACTGGACTCAAACTCTGAGTGTTGGAAATATTTAGATTACTCTTCCCCACCCATGCCTGTTTTGTGTCTTTCTGCTTCCATGTACAGTCTGGAGCCCAGGGATGATGAAATACCAAAAGAAAGACTGTTCATTGTGGTATTTCTGTTGGTAGCAACAGCATTTCTAGACCGAGTCCGTTTTGATACCATTAATAAAAGCCTATTGACCAGGTCACAAGTCTGATGGAACTGAGCTTTTTCAACATTACAAAAAAAAAAAAAAAAAAAAAAAAGACATCCACACGAGGGCTTTTCAAGGTCTTTTTTTTCATGTTTAAATATCTCATATGATTGTTAAATTTCCATTACTGAAAATATAAGATATCAAAAACAAAAAAACCCAAAGGAATTATAAGGTTTAAAAGTATAAAGGCCTATATCCCAGCCTGTATAATGAAGTTAAAGGGATGTTTTCAGGACAATATTGTGCCAATCTTTGGTAGGAATATCACATCAGATCTTTACAGGGAGCTTGACACACTCCATTAATAGATAAAAGTAGCAGGAGAAATAGGTTTGCTGGGTTCTCACAGTCATTAGATACAGTGTTTTTCTTCCTTTATATGACAGATTTCTGCCAGTTTGATCTCAGGTCATGTGTAGCAACATACTTGGCATATGACATAGCAATAAGTGATTTCTTTCCACTTCATATTTTTGCTTTGGATAGAGCCTTTCCTTTAAATCACAAGTGATTTTATAGTTATTCATCCCGTAGAGTACAGAATCTCCACATTTGTAGTACTTCATATAACTAGAAACAGGATGTAGCCATTTACCAAAATACAATATACATATTGCTAAAAACTTACTCCTTCCACTGTGCCAATAAGACTTGAGTTTATTGCAAGTATGTCAGAAATAAAAAGAACACCAACAAAAAAGTGCTTTATTCCTACACCTGAATTATTCAGTATATCCTGACTTCTATGAGAATGAGGGGGCTAGGCCCCAGAAACTTAAAGGGACTACTCACAGTGCATACAATTAAGCATCAGTATCATTTTTTGCAGGATTGGGCTTTAGACTGGGGTATGCACTTTCATTATTTTTGTTTTCTAGATCTGAGTACATTATTAGCATTAAAAATAAAAGTAATGAATTAATAACCTAAGGCTAAAGCTATAAATCATGTTTACCTGATCTACTCAGTAGGAAAATTAGCTGTGCTGACGATAATTACTTTTCATTAAATTTGAGTAGAAGCATGGACCAGTGATTGCAACATCGGACTGGGAATCAACAGACTTTTTGGTTTCTACCAGCTATTTTCTTGGTGGCCTTCTGCAAGGCACTTTGCCTCTCTGACTCATTTCTCCTATCTGTAAAGCATGACAATGTACTGTGTGTCTTATAAGGGTGCTAGGAGGACTGATTGATTAATGTGTGCAAAACACTTTGAACATACAAAGTTCCCAATAAATACTATATATTAGTATATTAGATGATACCAAACTTTTTGTTTAGTCCATTTCTTCATGGAATCATCAAAGTTTGTTATTTTGTTCAATTCATTAAAGTTTATTCCTGTAGCATAAAAATCCATTTCATTTTCTAAATTTGTACATTTTGACCTCGACATGTAAAAGAAGAAAAGCATGTAAGTGTGTGAAGAATAAAAACATCTTTTCTTACTTGTACATGCATATATTCTTCTTCATAAAAAAGATGTGTGGTAAAAATGCATAGTTAGCCATAAATGCTATACTGTAGTAAATATTTGCACAAATCAGCATTTTTTAAAAGAAGTTTTACATCTTTGAAACTGTGTGGAATAGCTGACTTTTTAAAAACTATCATTTATTAAACTCATGCAAATCATACATGTATTGATAGCAAACAATGAACAAACTCAATTACTACTGTCAACTGAAACCACTATATGAAACACACATACTAGCCAGTCAGAATGTGTTTTCTAGTAAAAGCACAAGTGTGCCCCCTTCTGAAGAAATTGATAATGGCAGAAGTCTCTCTGCTTCAGTTGAAGACACACTTTCCTTTTCACAGATTACTGATGTGGAAGCCATTTCAAAACTATATTTAGTTTTAGCCAATATTTTTCTGTACATATAAGTTTAAGAACAGTTTATTATTATTATGCACACATTTATATTTACACTGTCTGACTCCTGCGTAACAAAGTACAGGAAGAATATAGTTGTAGAAGGCCTTTTCCCCCTTTTACTGTGTGAGAATGTTAAATAAACAACATTGGAAAGGATCACCTACTGGATACCTGTACGTTAAACATAGGTTAAATTTTCCATGGTTTTATGTTAAATACATTGGTAAATCTTTACAGCAAACAGAGTCCTCCATTCTCTTAGCCAGATCCTGAGGACCTTATTCCATTTTTATTCAGGACTTCGCTCAGGCAGAGCTCAGATTGACTTCACTGAGAAGCCCATGGTAGATTGCCTGAGCAAAGAAAAGCAGTAGTTGTGGCACCTTAGAGACTAACCAATTTATTTGAGCATAAACTGTAGCTCACGAAAGCTTATGCTCAAATAAATTGGTTAGTCTCTAAGGTGCCACAAGTACTCCTTTTCTTTTTGCGAATACAGACTAACACGGCTGTTACTCTGAAACCTGCCTGAGAAAGGATTTCAGGATTTGAGCCCGGAAATGGTGCTGGTGATGGGGCAAGAAAACTGAACCACATTTCCACTCTGGATGCTAGAAGTTAGCATAGAAAAAATTAATATTGAAAATTAAAGTAAAAGGTGAAGGTTATTATAGTAAAGGTAGAGCATCTTTGAGGCAATCAGAAAACAGAACTATGATGCAAATGATTGCACAGAACATGAGACTAGTTGCTCCCCATCTTAGTTAGGCAGAGGAGTTAGTGGCAGCTATGTGGCAAAGGGAACAAACTACCTAACCACTTTACTTTCTTTGTGGGATTAAGTGCCCTCTTCTTCTCTCTGTACCAAATAAGAAGATAAAATGCAGCCCAAGGCTTATTAATAGAGTGGGCATAATTAATTGTTCTTTATGCTAATATTTACATAGAAAGGCTATCTCATATTTAACTATTCTGTACAGATTGTACTTATGGATGGAGGGTGCATGAGGTTTAAATCAGTACAGACTTTCATTTACTATTCAGAGCATTGGCTATCTGAAAAGGGTTTTTGTTGTTCGTTTTGGCAATGTAGTTTGTTGAGAGGAAAGCAGTTGCTGTTAAGAATGGGGAAAATTCAGAGGATTAAAACTTCATAAAAAATGTGGGAATAGGTACTGCAAGATTTTAGATTTCAGACACATCGCCCCATACACTTTACAACGAAAACTCCCTGTCTGGTTCCAAATTCTATATGACAGAAGCTTAAAGTATAATTATTTTCTCAATATAACTAAAATGGCATTATGGACTTACGGTCTCTCCAAAAGATCCCAGGACAAATTTCCTCAGTGTACAAGTGAAAAGAAAAGTGGTGTGTTTTTGTTTCGTTTCATTTCATTTTTGCTTAAAATTACCCAAACTCATTTGGGTAATTCTACAAACTCATGAAAAAAATCAAGTTGTACATTTTCTGCTCCTTACTGCGTCCTCAGAAACAATGATTCTCCAGTCAGAACTCAGGGACAGAGGATGCATGAAACAGAACAGGACATAATTCCTTTCTCTATAGCTGTTTCATGCCAAATGAATATTTTTTTTCCCCTTCAGCAGGTTATAAGATTTGACTTGAAGACACAATGACACAGGTCTGTGCAGTAAGAAATGGCCATCTTTCCACAGTCACTTTTCAGAGCATAACTATATTTAAAAAAAGTGTATAATTCTTGAAATTTTAGAATGTGAACTTCATAAAACCTTTGGATTCTTTTATCACTACAGGGCCCAGCTTTAAATGTTTCATTATTGTAAAAGTTATGCTGCTCCACCTCCACAAACTACTGTCCTCCAAAGCAGTGGTTCTCAACCACAGTTATGTGTATCACTGGGAATACGCAGAGATCTTCCAGGGATAAATCAACTCATCTAGATATTTGCCTAGTTTTACAACAGGCTACATAAAAAGCACTAGCAAAGTCAGTGCAAACTAAAATTTCATACAGACAATGACTTGTTTATACGGCTCTATACCCTATACAATGAAATGTAAGTACAATATTTATATTCCACTTGATTTATTTTATAATTATATGGTAAAAATGAGAAAATAAGAAATTTTTCAGTAAAAGTGTGCTGGGACAGTTTTCTATTTTTATGTCTGATTTTCCCAGCAAGTAGTTTTTAAGTGAGGTGAAACTTGGGGTACGCAAAACAAACCAGATTCCTGAAAGGGGTACAGTAGTCTGGAAAGGTTTACCTCTCAGTAAAGTTTAGACTAAGCATGAGCACAAGGTTAGAATGGAGTCAGGAACTACAGAGTGCTAATCCCGGTTCTGTCACTGACTTGCTAAGTAGTCTGAGCAACACTTCATCACTATGATTCAATTTCTCAGTTGCTAAAAATGAGGGAAAATATTTCTTTGCCTTTCTCACATAGTTAAACAGCTATCTGAAGGAATGAAGTGCTGTATATGTGTTAAGAATTATTACCTTCCTTCCCCTCACTCCAATTCTTATATACTTTGTCTTGCATTAAATACATATGTGAACCCAAGTCCTCAGACAGAAGCGAGGAAAATAATTCCTGGAAGAGTCTATAGATCACATTCATCCCTGACACGACTCTTTAGGTTAGACTGGAATCTTGCTGCCTATTAAGGAGTTGTGGGGATAAATATATTTAAAGCCATGACAAAGATTCCACATTCAAGTCACAGGGACAAATCCTGACAGGTACTGAGTATCCTGCAGCAGTTGCTCAATACCACTCAGGGTTTAGCCCCTAAAATTTGGAAGTATAAATTGAAAAATCCTCTCTCAATATTTTCCCCTTCCTGGCAACTGAATAGTTTCTTTCAGCTTATTATTGTGAAACTTTTCATTCCTGTTATGTAAACACACAAATTTGCAATCTAACAGCTTTGCTTTTGAGTCTACATTTGGGATAGATGCCCAGCGCTACTATAGGGTTATCATTTAATGAATTATTGAGTAAATGCCCAGATGGTTTTCAGTAAAGGATAAGGCACGCAGAAGTCATTTTATGTACTGTGACTCTAATACAAGGCTTATTCTAATTTTTTTTTTCAAAAAAGGCTTATTAAATCATGGTATCCATACACCTCACAAACTTGAGCTTATTCTTCCAACAGCCCTTGGAGTAGGGCAAATGTAGGATAGTGCTGGGAACAGAATACAAATCTCCTTATGCCTAGTCCAGTGTCGTGACCACATGGCTATCCTTCCTCCTTTCCAACCAGTGCTGCAGTTTCCTAGCACAGCATTTACTTCAGAAATGTTGATGCAATGGAAACTCCTTTGAAAGTATAGCAAATGCAGGGAAGTAGGCTTGCACCATCCAAAGGGAAAGAGTGTTCGTTCATGGCCAATCCTTCCCCTTTCCCTCACTCTAAAGAGAAGCAAGTTGAGTTTTGACCCAAAAAAGAAAGGTGAATAGGCAGACCTGATGCCGCAGCTCCCTCTGAAGGGGAAAGGAAGAACAAACTCAAAACTCCTTGCCCTATTCTCCCTCAACTGGAGGAGAGGTCTGGAGGGACAGAGTCAGTTGGCCTGATCCTTCCGCCTCTTACGGGAATATGGTCTGTCAGGCCTCTACTTTCTGACTGCCAAAGATAAGGTCCCTTTCCCCGGTGATCTGTGATCAGCGTGAGTAAAGTCCAAGTAAAGTGAAATAATAGCTGATGTGAAAAGGGACCAAATAAACAAACGTACATCTCTGCTAACTTAGGGCTTGTCCACAGGAAAAGTTAACGTGTGGCAAGCCTAGGTGTGAATTCACAGTGCATGAGCTTGCTGCACAGTAACCCACCACGTAACTACAATGCAGTGCTTTCAAGCAGCGGTATGCTAGGCTGCACTCCATGACTTTTACTGCACTGTAGCAGTGTCCACGTGGCGAGTTACTGCACAGCAAACTGATGTATTGTAGATTCACACCCTGGCTGTGCAATAGCTTGTCCCATAGACAAATCTGTAGAGGGACATTTTAAATGGAAGAACAAAGATGCTGAAAGGAATTAACACTATCAAGTGCAAACACACTAAGCACCAAATCATCCACTGATAGATACTCAGTTCTCCCCACAATGTTTTCGGGCATGCCCATTTGCCTCTGCAGATCCCCATGTCTGTGCACATAAGTCTGCATTTTGCTGTGCAAATAGTAACTACTCAAATATCTGTATGTGCAGTCCCCTGATTTGTGTAAGCCAATGTGAGGTTTGGTGTATTTAAATGATCTCTACTAATATTGCAATTGCTATTAAATGAAGACCAGAAAAATGTTAGACCCCCCCCCCCCATAGTTCTGAGAGCACAACAATAGCATTGCCTCAAATATAGGAGAGCATATCTCAAAATGGACACACAACTGAACTGTGAAAACGCTGCAGCATATGATCAAATCTCAGATCACTGTTATGAAAACGAATGACCTTATTTCTCTGTCACAGATACTGAGAATAATTCTTTTAAATGTGTACTTGCTAAACCCTACAGACAAAAATAAAGGAATATTGCTTCTGTATCCAGAAAATACTCTAAAGGAGGACAACACTAGAAACTGACTGTATTTTGAAGAGGACATTTCAAACTACGTTCCCCTCTGAATTTTTGCCTGTTCCCTAAGGCAGTTTCTATTCATGAACTCACAAGGCTGCATAAGGAAGTTTCTCGAAGCTCTGATAGATGAAGTCCAGCGCTGCTGACGACTCCAAAAGGTTCAGTTAGCTTGAGTGCTGTATGACAGAGCATGGCATGGTTTGCATTCTCCCTCTCAAGTGTATCACATTTATACCATGCTCAAGATACAGTGGACCAAAATCCAGTATCACAAATCTATGTTTGATCTCTAAGTCGTAGGTCAGGTCCAATTCCATGTTTCCTCAGCCACCTTAAAAGCAGAGGTTTAGGAAGTAATTTTAATACAAAATAAAAATGATATTGTTTTAAGATCACACAACCTTCCAATAATTTATGTGCTGTGTAAGGCACATTATAACAAATTATTCATCCATTCACCACCAATTTATACTTATTAGTATGTAACTTAGGGGCTTATGTCAGCTTGTCTGCTGCAAAACTGCCCAAGAGATAGAGATATCGTACCTGCCTCACATACTGAGCTACAGAAACATCGATTCGTGGGCTATAATTTTAGATCTTTACCTTCACTTAGATCTTCTCTAGCCTTAAATTGAGTAGGATTAACACAGCGGTGCATTATTGTGATTACCTGCTCTGTCAGTCTACGGGGCTTTTTTTGTTTTATTTTTCCCCATAGCCTTCCATCACAGCAACACACACACACACACACACAGTGTGTACTTAAGAATAAGTATGTAGCAGTCACTAGAGACTAGTTATCACGGTCTTTAACCCTGATGTTTGATTGGCTCACTCAGTTTTCTGATCAGCGTTACAGTTTGTTTGGATTGGGATCCTATGTAAATATTAATTATGGAACCTATCTTCCCTCATTTCTACTCTAATTACACTTATGGTTAGATCTCCATCTACTGCTGCTGCTCACTAGCTACTGGCAATGCACTGAACAGTGTACTTAGACTGGGGCTTAACGGACTTGCTTTTGATGTGAATCAGAGTGCATAAGACTCAACATGGGCCAATTAGGACAATGGAAATTCTCCTATCAAAACCTGCTGTGATGAGGAGAAAGACCCTCAGCCTACCCACCCTTCAGATGAAGAGGTGGGCTGTCAAACTTCCTCTAGCCACACAGCGTGCTTCTTCTGGGACAATGAAGTCTACCCACAACAAAAGGAGGAGGGAAATAAAGGAGGCATCATGGAAGGGGAGCACCTCAGTGTTGGGATGAGCAGCCAGACTTACCCCGCAAAACTCTTGAAGTTCTCTCATTCACAGGTTTTAGACATCCCAGTTATACAGCCACTATAAAGCTTATCCACAATATCTAGTTTATCTGTGTAATGCAAGTATTTAAATTTGGCCTAAGATTCAGACAAACATCTTACTGATGTCAATACTGTAGGAGTTTCATGCATGTTGGCAGTATCCATATGTGCTCTCTACGTATTGGGTCTTACATTCTAGAGCAGTTGAATGATGAAATTCATCTCGTGTTCTAATTATAAAATTCCGGAACAATTTTTTATTGGCCTCTGAGTTTTGAGTTAGTGCGTTCTGCTAACAAAGACAGTAAATGAGTCTTCACTTGTACAGTGACTAAACTTACTGCAAATCTAAGTTTTGGGGCATCTATTTATATCTATTCTTCATTTAAGACCCATTGGGGGCTAAGCAATCCATTCTCCAAACACAAACATGAGGAGAATCACAGTATTCCATTTCCAATGAGGATTATATGATTTCATCATTATCCCATCGCTAGTGATACACTGCCCAGGAATATATCTCCCCCGTGATGCCCCCATAGATCTCATTTACACAATTTTATTACATCAACAGAAATTAGCTATTCATGCTTCTGTCTTCATTTTTCTTTTTCCTACATAGTAAAAATAAAGCCCTGTCAGACTCATAACTATGATGCAACTAATATAATCTCTGAACCATAGACAACTGATGCATTTTATTGGGAGACATTTCACAGTATTTGCATCAATTCTGCTTAAGCAATTAAAATAATATATATTGAACTTTTTCCAGTCCTATGAGAGTAAGAAATTGACATGAGTACAGATAAGCAAATCTAAGCCACGCAAAAAAGGAATGAGCTGGAATGAAGACGGGGGCTCTCTAGATGTTCATTGATGAACTTTAATGACTGGTTATCTAAATAAAGTGCAACAGAGATTGTTCGTGGAGCATTTGTTCTGAGAGAAATGCTGGTAATTAAGGCTCCAATTCTGCAAAGACTTGCAGATGGACTTGATTTTAACCAATTGCATAAGTTGTTGCAGGATTGGGGTTTAAGTGTTATGCATTCCTAATGTCTGCAAGCCATACTGAAAGTTTTTGCCTTTATGTCAGATGCAAAACTAACGAACAGAGCTTGCATTTTGAATACATGCAAGAAGCTACTTCAAACAGTCTATGGACAAATAATATTTTTGGCAAAAAAATTTGATCAACACGTTTTCCAAAAAATCATACGCAGCTTGTGGACACTTATAAACAGAAAAAATGCTAAATTCAATAAAAATTTTTTTTGCCCTGGATTTTTCACTCACTCAGTTCTAATATTTGTCTGGAGAGGTTTTTGAAAAAGTGCTATCATTGCCAAAGTTTTCAGTGGGCCTCTGAAAGCATGCTCACAAAAGGTGATGCCAGACAAAGTGGGCTGATCCTACAAAGACTTGAGCATACGAGTGACTCTATGCACATAAAACCTGTGGGGTCAATATGATTATTCAAGCACTTAGTCTTTGCTTGAATATAGGAACCCAAGTTTTGTATGCAGCACTCTTTTCACATGCTAACGATCACATCTGCAACCACAGCCTATCATGCTGACCAGTATTGTCTCATTGTTTCCTTGTACTCCCATCAGTGTGCCTACATCCATCTGCTGTCTTTTGTCTTATATTTAAACTGTAAGCTCTTTGGGGCAGCGACTATCTTTCTGGTCCCTGACTTGTAGGAACGATAAAACAAATAATAAAATAAAATAATAATTAATAATATTTCAGGTACTATTATAGAGAAGGGCTGGTTTAAAAAAAAAAAAAACACTCTAAAGCCAGCACAGGTGTTCCAGCTGAACTATCTGGGAAGTATATTTAATTATAGCAGTAGTACAAAAGTAGTAATATTAGTGACAGTAAATGCTAGCACTGTTCGAGAAATGGAAATTCTTAAAAACAAACAAACAAAAACCCCACTCCTCCCCCTCCAATTCCAGGATTTGTTCCTTCATTTTTCATCCAAGTTCCAAGAGCTTGGGAATTTTCAAACCAGCTCTAAAAAAACCTCCCTTTTTTGTAGTATTTTAAATTTAACACAGTACTGTGCTGTATTTTGTTTCTTTTTCTTTTTTTTTTTGTCTCTGCTGCTGCTTGATTGTGTACTTCCGGTTCCAAATGAGGTGTGTGGTTGACCGGTCAGTTCATAACTCTGGTGTTCATAACTCTGAGGTTCTACTGTAGTTTCAAATCATTTTCACTGTTAAAACCTTTCCTCTGAGATACATTTTTTAATTTCAGACTTTCATCAATTGTTTAAAGACCATCTGATGCCTTGTGAAAGACTTTGAAAACTGTTCTATTTAGAGACAGTTTTGCCTACATACCATGTTTTCTGTCTCTCTCTTCCGCTCGCATCACTTTCATGAAATCGGGATCTTTACTGCTTCACAGTTCATCTGCTCCTGCCACTTAGTCTTCATTGAACGTCATAATTCCCAATTTGTAATTCACATTTAATGGAAACGATTACGATGTCATAAACAGAGTTAGGACTTCAGACGAGGGGAAAGCAGCAGGACTAGCTTAGTCCAATCACTGGAGTCTCTCTTTTAATGCAAATACCTATAGTATTAAAAATATGAAAGGGAAGAAACTGCCTTATACAGAGTCAAATTCTGGATCAAAATCCATGTAGGAATACGTACAAAATTAATGCACTAAATCAAGTAGTTAAACTCTGCAGAATCTGCTATACACTGTTGAAATGCAGTGCCCAAATTCTAGGTAGCTGATGAGCATTTGTAAATATAGAATTGCAGGCATTGCATGAGTTGCAACAAGGAATGCAGAAAAAGGAGGAAGAAGGCTATATGGGTGAACAACAAAATTTAAAACAAATGAAGAGGGCATAAGAACACCATCAACTCCTATTTAAATCAAGGTCACACTATGATTACATTACAATTATACTGTAATTACTATGGATATTTGCTCTTCAAAATGTAATTAACAAGGATTTTTATAAGCATAAGGTTAACTGCATATCTGAGTTACTTATTCCCCCAGTTGCATTCTTTTAATGCATAAATTGTTAGAATCTGGATATACAAACTGTTGAAAACTATTTCCATTGATAATTGAAATTTGAGAGAGCAAATTAAGAAAAATACTGCTTGAGAATTGATTAGAGTTTGATATAAGGAGATTTACCTTGTATCTTTTGACATGTGATGTAGTTTTATAAATGTTAAACAAATTGTCAACATTTTAAATCTCTACTGGCATTAAATAATGAATGTCTGACGAATTCTTTCCACAACTGTGAAAATTTAAGTCAATAAAAATAGAAAAAATGCTTAAATCCATAATTTGTGCAACTGCAAAAAAATGCTTCAAATAAACCATTGATTCTATCCATCAAAATTATACAAAAATATATAGAGAATTTTGCCAAGCCTGATTATATATTGGAGTGGATAGTAGAAACCTGCTAACCATGCCTCTATAGATTTATGCAAAAATATTTAATCTGAGTTCACCCAGAATACAGAAACTGATTATTCCCATTTCATGCACATGGGAATGCATGTATTTTTTGGATAATTCATACATTTCCCTATTGAACAACAAGCAGAATTTGGCCCATGGGATGTATCACAAGAGTGATCTTGCCAAAGTTGTCCTTGGGCATCAGTAGCTTTTTGGTTTTCTAGTTTGTTGACCTGCAGCTTGGTCAGTTCATCAGATTAGTCATGGGTTGATGCGGAGTTGTTTGTATATAAAGCATTATAATTAACAATTGTACAATATCGGACTTTGGTATTTTTAAAATATTTGATGAGGTCTGTTAGAAGTAATAGGAAATTCAAATTAATCATAAATTAAAATCTGTAAAGTCAGTATTTTTCCTCCCCCTTGAATGAATAAAGCTGTACAATTAGCCCACTTCTATAAATGTTAACTGCTATATAGAAAGTGCTTTTTCTAATGGGGAATTTTGTCATGTAACTTAGTTTTGTACTGAGGTCGTTGCAAAGTTATAGAATGTGTGAACTGGAAGAGAATGAACAGTGAAATGTTCAGATATTTATATATATTAAGCCTTTCCTTGTTACCATGACATCAAGGCTTCCAGACCTATTTTCTCAACATACACTGTATCTTGATTTTCATCTTCCTCACAGAATCACGTGATCAACAGATCCATTAACTATTAAATATATTGCACTGATTTCATATCAACCATAGTTACTGAATTATTTTCAATGTCAACACAACCTAGTATTTCAATATTCCAGCACTGCAGCACATCCATACAGCTACTGTGCTTGATTCTTAACTGTTCAGTACAGTGTAGGTTTTTAATAAAAAAAAAAAAACAGCATTGATTTAGGGGAAGTGAAAACTAAAATGTAATCTTAGAATGATTAGCACTATAAGGGATCTCTAGCGAGTGTGATAGTCCTCCCACTGGATGATTATTTTTATTTTATGTTCTAATAGCAGAACATTAAAAATATGCATCAGCACTAAAACTTCAGGACAAAACTCTACCTTTCTATTGACTTTTCCTTTTTTGTGGGGTGCAGGGAAGGGTGCAGAAGATAGTAATGAATAGGAAGCTGTATCCTATTTGAGATCATCTTTTTCCTGGAATTTTTTCTATCTAAGAAGTTTGTGCAAACGCTGCGGCCTTTTATACAGTATAGTGGTGTATGTTCTAAGGAGGCGGAATTGACCAACTTTTCCCATGAAAGCAAACATACTATCTTCCTGAGAGTCTGACCTTGAGCCTCTATAAGCAATATAGGTGAGCTTCAGGGATTCCTGGCTGCTGGCACAGTTTCTTCAGGCTGCTGGCAACTGGCTCAATTTAGAACAGCTTGAGGGTTTCTCTACCTCAGGCTGGGGAATTGGAAGATGCAGAGTGAATCCAGGGTGAGGGGAGCACAAACAATGACAAAGAGACACTTCTACAAATACGTATTGGTCTTGAATTGTGCTGTGAACTACTTCACTTTCACTTCCGCTTCCTTCTAGTCCCTCAAGTGAGTTGCCAAGATGGATTCCAGATTTTTCCCCACTGAAATAAAATGCCTCTCTTATAACCTATTGCTACAGTAAATAAAGTCAGAAGATGATTTATGTTTTCTTTTTCTGATTTTTTAACAGTCTCATTGTGATAAGCATACTGTTCCAGGCTTTCCAAGCTCAATACTTCCCCCTTACCCTAATATCTGTCTGCTGAGCAAAGTAATGGAAGTGCCCTTAATTAGAACTATTACAACAATTTACCAAGACCAATAGTTACACCAGGTATTAATACATAATTAAACTTTACTAGTCGTTTCTTCTAACTCCCATTTCAACAAAGATGAGATTCCAAATGGGACAATCACTTACGGTACATATAATATATATTGTTTGTTATATATAGCGTATACATGTTAAAAAGGGTCCAGCATTGATTTAACATATAAAATAGAACATTTGTGTCACTTGAGGGGGTGGAGTTACAAATTCATCTGTTTCTTTGCATAGCAGAGTGAACCACAGGAAAATAAGCATTATTTGAAATAAAGTAGAAATGAATCACTCTGTAGGTTGAATTCCCACATGTTTTTCAATCAGAAGCAGCAAACAGCAGCAAGTGGTAACAAATGTATTGTCATTGCAATCTCATATTTCCCAGCCAGTGTTCTGGAAGAATGGTCTCTTTTGGCTGTTAAAACACAGCCCCATTGTCCTAAAGATGTTAAAATATGCAAAACTAAGCCATGAATGCATATATGAATGATTATTTTTATTTAATTTAGGCCTCAAAGAAGCCACATTGACACCCGTGAAAACTGAAGTCCTCCATTTAGGGAACAAATACAGTAGCAGAGAAAGTTTCTTTAGGTTAACATAATAATTTTACTCAAACAATCTAAAAGCTGAAACTTGCCTTCTAAAAGATTCCTTGAACAATCTAAAGCTGAAATTTGCCTTCCTTTATGAGTCCAATTCCCTCCCACATCCATCCTGTAAAAGCATCAAAAAGAGGGCATTTCCACTTCAAATTTTGTATGGGCGCTCTGTGATTAGGACTTCTTTTTTTGGCTCACTCTTTAGGTGTTTCAGACACAATGTTATTCTGAGATAGGACGGAGAATCCACCTGAACCCATGGAAAGTTGTTTCCGTGGTTATTCTCACCATTAAAAATGTATGCTTTATTTCCAGCCTGAATTTGTCTAGTTTCAACTGCTAGCAATTGGATAGTTATACCCTTCTTTGCTAGATTGAATTAAATATTTTCCCCCTACATATGTACTTACAGAGTGTAATCAAGTCACCCCTTAACCGTCTCTTTGTTAAACTAAATAGATTGAGCTCTTTGAGTTTACCACTATCAACATGTTTTCTAATCCTTTAATTATTCTCAAGACTCTTCACTGAACCCTCTCCAATTTATCAATATCCCTCTTGAACTGTGGGCACCAAAACTGGACAGGGTTTCAGCAGTGGTCATACCAGTGCCAAATACAGAGGTAGAATAACCTCTCCAATCCTACTCAAGATTCCCTTGTTTATCCATCCCATGATTTCATTAGCTTTTTTTGGCCACAGCATCAAACTGGGAGCTCATGTGCAAAACTTTTTCACTAGGACCAGCCAACAGAAAGGGTCTGATATGACATGTTCTTTACCCTCAAGACCCCCATCATTGTTTCCCCTTCACATCTTTTTGCATAGAAGAGGATACTCTGACCTTTCAACTTACCTGAAATAGGATCTTTATATTGCCAGGATTTGACTAAACAACATTAGAATAAGCCCAGATTTAAGCAGTTTTAAATACATTTCTTATATGTAAAGGGATTTCTTTAAAACACTAGATATATTGCATGGTTAAGCCAGATTTTCTTATGACCCTCTCCAGCCTTCATCTATATTTTTGTCTGTTCATTGTTCCCAAGGAGAAAGGAAATAAAAATAAAGTGATGTGTATATAGAACAAACCTGGAAGCATTTTTCATGCACGGTATATGGCAAAATAGTACACAGCTGAGAGAATATAAAACTTTCCCATTAAATCAAAAGGCTCACTATTCAAAACGAACAATGCAGATTCAGCAGCAGAAACCCTGAGAGAATCTATATAAAATTAAAATGGCCAGAAGTACAGCTTGAATAGTCATATTCCCTGCAGAGAACCCTACTAAATTGAAAAGGAAGAACATTATTCTTACTTTTAGATGTTTAGACAGCAGAGATACTGAATTACCCTTTAGAAGTGATCCATGCAGGGCCACGGATGAGGCCTGTTGGTGCATAAGTTTGCAAGAAATGTCAATATTTCACCTGTTCTGTGACTAAATAGAGGAACTTGGCATCGAGTGCTGCCATGGGTCTTCTATAGTCAGACATTTAAAATGTGGCAAAATTCAGTCTCCATTTGGAGACAAAGTACAATGTAACTGTTAAGGGCTGCTGCCTTGACTCACAAGTAGCTCCTTTGATTTCCAATGGAAGTCATTAATGGAGTAAAGAAATACTCAGGATAAGTGGCAGAATCTGAACCTGCATTATTAGAGTACAACCACCACCTTCATTTTTGTGGTTTAAAAATTGCTTTTATTGAAAGTATGAAATCCCATTAGCTTGTGACTGGTACTGAAAGAAACATCAATTCAAGGTATGGAGCAAACTAATGAGCACTATTATACTGTAGATTTACACAACATCCCCACTCATATTTGCAGCCTTCGTATAATATTTCTTTGCTATTAGCCTTGGAGGTCATAGCCTCCTAGAGTTTCAGGTGAGAAGGCACCACCAGAGCATCTAGTCTGACCTTCTGTATATTATAGACCACCCACACCATCCAGCATCTGCACACTAAACCCAGCCACTAAAATTAGACTAAAGTAATATAGTCCACAGGAGACTAGGCTATTATATGTCGGTACCAAATTATACTGCATGTAATTCACTCATGTAACTATAATGTGGGCAACTTGTAAATCTGTGTGTAGCCCCTTCTGAGGTGTGACTCAAGCCTCCTCCCTTCTCTCTCCATGGTGCTTGCTATCACCAATATTTGGAGTGGCTTCTCCCCTCTCCTGGCTTGGGTTTGGTCCTAGGTTTTTTTTTTGGACCTGGTGCCTCCACCCAAGGTGACTCCTCACTGTGCCATGCAGAGTGGTGCTGTCCTTTGAGAAAAATCCATACAACTAGCTGGCAAGGAGTATAAACCTCATTATACAAAAGGACCACAAAGTACATAACAAACCCTAGCAAATGAATGACACACCCAAAATAACAGTGTAACAAAGCGACAGGATCTCGAGAAGGAAATGATTAAGGTTAACTAATAAACATTAAATAAACCAATTCCCTGCCTCCCAACAGGCACAAACTCCTCCCAACCCCCAGCAACCTGCCTCGCCCCTTTCCTGAAGGAGATGATAGGCTGAGGTGCTGTCTGCAGAGGCAGAGTGTTGTAGTGCAGTGGGGATGGTCAGCTTAAATAAGTCACTTTACTTTATTCTACACCCGTGGGTAAAGCAGGGTCCTCTCCTGACCCCTACCAGTCTTGCTGGCTCCCTGGTCTGGAATCCTCCTGTGGTCTTGGCGATCAGCAGGTTACCTCAAGTGCCTATATACAAATGCACGAAGCCTGGGAAACAAGCAGGGAGAACTGGAAGTCCTGGCACAGTCAAGGAATTATGATGTGATTGGAATAACAGAGACTTGGTGGGATAACTCACATGACTGGAGTACTGTCATGGATGGATATAAGCTGTTCAGGAAGGACAGGAAGGGCAGAAAAGGTGGGGGAGTTGCACTGTATGTAAGAGAGCAGTATGATTGCTCAGAGCTCAAGTATGAAACTGCAGAAAAACCTGAGAGTCTCTGGATTAAGTTTAGAAGTGTGAGCAACAAGGGTGATGTCGTGGTGGGAGTCTGCTATAGACCACCGGACCAGAGGGATGAGGTGGACGAGGCTTTCTTCCGGCAACTCACGGAAGTTACTAGATTGCAGGCCCTGGTTCTCATGGGAGACTTCAATCACCCTGATATCTGCTGGGATAGCAATACAGCGGTGCACAGACAATCCAGGAAGTTTTTGGAAAATGTAGGGGACAATTTCCTGGTGCAAGTGCTGGAGGAACCAACTAGGGGCAGAGCTCTTCTTGACCTGCTGCTCACAAACCGGGAAGAATTAGTAGGGGAAGCTAAAGTGGATGGGAACCTGGGAGGCAGTGACCATGAAATGGTCGAGTTCAGGATCCTAACACAAGGAAGAAAGGAGAGCAGCAGAATACAGACCCCGGACTTCAGAAAAGCAGACTTTGACTCCCTCAGAGAACTGATGGGCAGGATCCCCTGGGAGAATAACATGAGGGGGAAAGGAGTCCAGGAGAGCTGGCTGTATTTTAAAGAATCCTTATTGAGGTTACAGGGACAAACCATCCCGATGTGTAGAAAGAATAGTAAATATGGCAGGCGACCAGCTTCGCTTAACAGTGAAATCCTTGCTGCTCTTAAATACAAAAAAGAAGCTTACAAGAAGTGGAAGATTGGACAAATGACCAGGGATGAGAATAAAGATATTGCTCGGGCTTGCAGGAGTGAAATCAGGAAGGCCAAATCACACCTGGAGTTGCAGTTAGCAAGAGATGTTAAGAGTAACAAGAAGGGTTTCTTCAGGCATGTTAGCAACAAGAAGAAAGTCAAGAAAAGTGTGGGCCCCTTACTGAATGAGGGAGGCAACCTAGTGACAGAGGATGTGGAAAAAGCTAATGTACTCAATGCTTTTTTTGCCTCTGTCTTCATGAACAAGGTCAGCTCCCAGACTACTGCACTGGGCAGCACAGCATGGGGAGAAGGTAACCAGCCCTCTGTGGAGAAAGAAGTGGTTCGGGACTATTTAGAAAAACTGGACGAGCACAAGTCCATGGGGTCGGTTGCGTTGCATCCGAGAGCGCTAAAGGAGTTGGCAGATGTGACTGCAGAGCCATTGGCCATTATCTTTGAAAACTCATGGGGATCGGGGGAAGTCCCAGATGACTGGAAAAAGGGTAATGTAGTGCCCATCTTTAAAAAAGGGAAGAAGAAGGATCCTGGGAACTACAGGCCAGTCAGCCTCACCTCAGTCCCTGGAAAAATCATGGAGCAGGTCCTCAAGGAATCAATTCTGAAGCACTTAGAGGAGAGGAAAGTAATCAGGAACAGTCAGCATGCATTCACCAAGGGCACGTCATGCCTGACTAATCTAATTGCCTTCTATGATGAGATAACTGGCTCTGTGGATGAGGGGAAAGCAGTGGATGTGTCGTTCCTTGACTTTAGCAAAGCTTTTGACACGGTCTCCCACACTATTTTTGCCAGCAAGTTAAAGAAGTATGGGCTGGATGAATGCACTATAAGGTGGATAGAAAGTTGGCTAGATCTTCGGGCTCAGTGGGTAGTGATCAATGGCTCCATGTCTAGTTGGCAGCTGGTATCAAGTGGAGTGCTCCAGGGGTCGGTCCTGGGGCCAGTTTTGTTCAATATCTTCATAAATCATCTGGAGGATGGTATGGATTGCACCCTCAGCAAGTTTGCAGATGACACTAAACTGGGAGGAGTGGTAGATACGCTGGAGGGTAGGGATAGGATACAGAGGGATCTAGACAAATTGGAGGATTGGGCCAAAAGAAATCTGATGAGGTTCAACAAGGACAAGTGCAGAGTCCTGCACTTAGGACGGAAGAATCCCATGCACCGCTACAGACTAGGAACCGAATGTCTCGGCAGCAGTTCTGCAGAAAAGGACCTCGGGGTTACAGTGGATGAGAAGTTGGATATGAGTCAACAGTGTGCCCTTGTTGCCAAGAAGGCCAATGGCATTTTGGGATGTATAAGTAGGGGCATTGCCAGCAGATCCAGGGACGTGATCGTTCCCCTCTATTCGACATTGGTGAGGCCTCATCTGGAGTACTGTGTCCAGTTTTGGGCCCCACACTACAAGAAGGATGTGGAAAAATTGGAAAGAGTCCAGCAGAGGGCAAGAAAAATGATTAGGGGACTGGAACAAATGACTTATGCGGAGAGGCTGAGGGAACTGGGGATGTTTAGTCTTCAGAAGAGAAGAATGAGGGGGGATTTGATAGCTGCTTTCAACTACCTGAAAGGGAGTTCCAAAGAGGACGGCTCTAGACTGTTCTCAGTGGTAGCAGATGACAGAACAAGGAGTAATGGTCTCAAGTTGCAGTGGGGGAGATTTAGGTTGGATATTAGGAAAAACTTTTTCACTATCAGGGTGGTGAAACACTGGAAGGCGTTACCTAGGGAGGTGGTGCAATCTCCTTCCCTAGAAGTTTTTAAGGTCAGGCTTGACAAAGCCCTGGCTGGGATGATTTAGTCGGGGATCGGTCCTGCTGTGAGCAGGTGGTTGGACTAGATGACCTCCTGAGGTCCCTTCCAACCCTGATATTCTATGATTCTATGATTCTGACACTTTTTAGCTGAGGCAGGGTCAACTCTCTCTCTCTCCAGGATGCTGGTCACTGCAATGCTGGAACTTCCTGATACATGCAACTAGAGTCTCTCAGCAGTGCAAAAATTAGCTTTTGGTTGGGGAGTGGGAATTTCGCAGTGGCTCTGAGCTTGCCATTGATCTATCAGCTTCTAAACCAAAAAAAACCCCCTCAAACTAATCATAGAATATCAGAGTTGGAAGGGTCCTCAGGTGGTCATCTAGTCCAAAACCCTACTCAAAGCAGGACCAATCCCCAATTTTTGCCCCAGATCCCTAAATGGCCCCCTCAACGATTGAGCTTACAACCCTGGGTTTAGCAGGCCAATGCTCAAACCACTGAGCTATCCCTCCCCTTGAAGAAGGGATCTCTTTCTCATTTGCATAGAGGCAGGCTGTCTGCTCCCTGGGGGCTCTGTAGCCCTGGCTAGCTCTTTCAGGCCCCACCCCTGACTCCAAGGATGCTGGGAAATGAAGGTCACCATCTTGGTTGTAATAATTTTGGTAGGGCCCTCTAGAGGATCAGTCCAGCACTCCAGGAGCTGGCAAACTCCAAGTGGAGGTGACACGCCACTGCATACAAACACAATCAATATACCTCAGGTGCTTTCCATGGCCAATACGGTGTAAGTAGTTGATGACACAATATATAGTATTTCTAATGATCTTAGACTCGGTCAGTACAGTATTCAGTCAGGCCTCAGTCCTGCAAGGTGCTGCAATCTGTGGAAGTTGCCCTTGCAGAGTTGAGCCCTAAATAAATAGTATGGCATGCAGAATTTTTGGGAACTCAGAGACCAAGGATACTACGCTTTCCTTGGATACGACACATCTCTGCAAGTGTCGCTGAATTTAAAGGGTGCTGTTTACATGTGTCTGAGGGCAGGAGTAGGCCCTTAACCATGTACCATACAAATGTAAACTACAGCTTAAGATACCGCTATAAGATCACCCTCAATTATTTTATTTCATCTGCCATTCAGGGAACAGCCATCCTGGAGTAATGCACTGTTCTCTACATAGGTTTTTGTCTGGGTATACAAACAAGAAAATAACAATCAGCCACATTGCTGTCCACTTATATATAGATGACCAAATACAAAACTGGCACTATCAGAATCCA
Organism: Chelonia mydas; assembly: GCF_015237465.2. NCBI lineage: Eukaryota > Metazoa > Chordata > Testudines > Cheloniidae > Chelonia > Chelonia mydas. The sequence continues at coordinate 16,190,290 of NC_057853.1, read as the reverse complement.
GCATTCACATAACTGTGGGTAAAAAACAAGAACAAAAAAAAAGGAGGGTGGAGAGGAAAAAGGGGAATCCCTGTAATTTTCAGAATGCTTGAATGAAATAAAGAACAAACCTGTTCTCTAAGGTAAATTTCACTCTAACAAGAGAGCGCCCGTCCCACTCTATGATGTGGGAGAGGGAATAGAAATCATGATCACAAATTGGCAGATGTGCAATACACAAATGTGGGGCTATAGGGAAAGTGCAAATTGTCCCCACTCTCAGTTTAAGTGGAAGTGATAATACAACTTGTGTGTATTACCAAGAACCATGGTGGCCATTCCTGGTACTGTCTCTCACCAATGGAGCTGGAGGAGTCAGAGCTGATCTGGATTGACCAGATCTCCAGAAGATTCCTGAAGAAAAATCCTCATCCCCAGTGCAGTCAGTGGGAGTTTGGCTCCATTGTAATCAATGGCAAATGTTTCACCTTCGGTGATCACCAGGCTTGATATAATCCATTCTTGGTGGGAAAACTCCACCCTCTCAGTAGAAAAACGGGGAGAGATTTCTATGAGTGCTGTTGGCCCCTTACTGAAACGTAGTGGATTTTTTTGGTTGGCCATCTCACAATTCGAAGTGAGGAGAAGGGCCGAGGAAGATTCAGGATCCTGGGACTGATAGGTTCCCAGGGAAATTGGAAGAGCTCTACCCCCAGGAAAAGCCCTGCAAGTCAGCTGGATTGACAGGGCATGCAGGCCAATGAGGGAGTTCAGAGCCCAGGGTCCATCCCCTGTGTGAGCTGAGGCCATGTGCTTACAGTAAGGCACAAGAGAGAGAGTGCAGCAGCCCAGAATTGGAGAAGCATCAGAGCAATATTGGTGAGGTGAGCCTCCCGTGCTTGCAGCAGGGTCATTTGTGTGGTCTAGGAAGAGACAGGCCCCTTTTCCAAAGCAGGTAGAGCGTGATTAGTGCCAGATCCAGAGGGGGATGTGGCCTGACAGAAGGGCCAGAACCAAAGGTAGAGAATGGGTTCTGTCACATAGAGTCTAAATCCATCCTGGGTGAATGCCACATCAGCAGCATCCAGATCCAGGAAGATGACACCGGGCTCATAAATTTGTTGTAACTGTAAAGTCTATTACACTTTAGAGACTACTGCATTGAACCTTACCCAAGCCATTTCCCTATAGTGCTTATGCTGTGACCTGCTCTTTAATCCCCAAAGAACCTGTTTTGTGTAACTCAGTTGTATGTATGTTTAAGTGAATTGCAGTGATCATGGGTTAAAAGGGTAACAAGTGAGTTAGGAGTATCCTGCAGCAGGGTCACCCTTGTCCCCGCCCAGAGCTGTCCACGGAGATACTGAGGTAAATACCCAGTAACACCTGGCCTCAGTCCTCCCTGTGTGATTTGAGGTCTGTTCACACAGGGCCAGGAGAGGAAGTAAAGGTAGGTAGGAGCCAGAGTGAAGTGACTTGGGTTGGGGACCAGATCCTTTTGTCATTTGGTTCCACTGGGGTACTGTGTACATAGAGAAATTGCCTCGCTACGGTGGGACAAATTCCCTGTTTACACACTGCTGTGGGGGAGTCCTTGCAGGGAATTCAGCCCACCCTGCACCTTCCCATGTTTGTTTATGTGGGGTGGCTTGATACTGCATGCTTTAATTGAACGGTCAACAGTTTCCCTTTCGGTGAGAAGACAAGTACAGAGCGTAAAACAAGCAAAAATGAACTAACATCTTGTATCCTTTTAAAAAATAATAATATTTTTAATAATGTTTGCTCCTAAATCCATGAAATCTTTAAGCAGATTTACTATACAATGTGTACATGTATCTAATTTAAAAAAAACTCCTCATAATCAGTTGCGGATTATCTGATACCAGTTTAGCCCTCTTTTTCTCTGGATATTTTTGTGAACAGTGTTATTAAAAGAAAATCAAATTAAGGTTGAGAAATAAATGCATAATGTATCAGAGCATAAAAGAGACAAGTGCACAGAGTATATAGCTGTAGGAAAAAATCACAAAATATGGTAAGAAAGAGCTTCAAAGAATATCTTGTATTTCAAACACGTTTATCTTTTATTCTTCCTTTCTATTTTTTTTATGTGAGACCAGTCTTAAAGCCAGAAGATAAACAAAAATGTCTGTCTTCCTTTTTCAAATATGATGCGAGTACCTCAGCCTCCCTCAATCTGTAAACAATTGAATTACTTTCCTTAGGAGAGTCTCTTATCAGAAGACAGTATGGCTTAAAGAAAGAGAGTGAAGAAAAAAACAAAAGCTAAACAATCATTTTTAATTTCCCTGGGAATATTACAATTGTTTTCTCCTCCTGTATGTAAATTGGCTGTCAAAATAGTTGTAGCCCACTTTGCAAAGAATGTTCATCCATCAGTTCTAGATATTTTTAACCAGACACCACAATAAAATGAAGGGGTTTCAAAAACAAACAAACAAAATAAAACTCTGGCTGCTTGTAATCACCACCATTGGTCAATGCTTTGCAGTCTGTAAAAATGAAACCACGATTGTGATCTCAGTGATATCACACACATATCAAATGAAGTTGGTGGTTTGACACCAACCACTCAATAATAAATGCAACATTTCTATAGTGCCTTATGAATGGCTTCTGTGCTGGTTCAGGGAACTGATGTAAGATGTTGCCACTCACATCATACATGTGATACGTATGGTGAGGCTTTGCAAGGAACATAGAAGGAGGAAAAAGAGGTCAGTCGCGCACATCAGTCAAACCCAGCACAGAAGCCAGGTGCACTGATTTCTAATGCAGAAGAATATTTTGAGTGTGATAATTACTTAGGCCTACTGCTTATTGTCACAGCCTTTCTCAAGGGTTCTGGCTCCTTTTCTTAGATTTGGGTCCCACATAAAAAAGATCCTTTTCACCCACCCTAGAAATACAGCCATAGTCACCATGGTATAAACATGACATTCACCAGTACACAGGCAATCCTGCAAAATAGCTTAGACTAAGTTAAATAAAATATTTCCCATTACCCAAGTAGGAATTTGTCAGCAGTCTAGGACTAACACCTCTGCACTTGCAAAAATAGGGCTGTTAGATTCTACATTTGCATAAATGGTTGGGACCTCAGTTTTATGACTCATGGGTGGCAGCGGCTAAAGTGACAAAGTATTGAATTTCTTTTATGCTTAGTGTCACAGTGCATCACTCAGAGAGTGGGCAAATGCCTTCTCTAAAAATGCTTGCAGCTGTATTTACTTGTCACACGAGAGAAAAACATGCACCCAACACATTTTAAAATAAAACTGTATGTAAATTTTAGTGCTCAAAAACAGTATTAGATGATAGCATGCAAGAATGAACAAGTATAATACAGACAGTGGAAATGCAAGCATTCTTATTTTGCCTTAAGAACATACCTAATCCCTGAGCTATTGGAACCATATTTATGGGTTCATTTCCCTTGACTGTTCAAAACCCGGACTTTCCACTTTGAGCAACGGTAATGACAACTGTGTTGGTATAAAACTGGATTGACATTACCAGCCCACGTTGACTCAAATCAGGAAGACAAAGAATTCACATCCAGTCTAAACTTCAGCATCATCATTTCAACTAGAGGTGGTCAAAAATTAGGAAAAGCTATTTTGTGAAAAGTTTCAAAATTTTGAAGTTGTTTCCATTTCATGGGGTTCAAAATTGACTCATTTCCCCTTTTTGCTCCACCCGTTTTTTGGCTAAGTTTTCCCACAATATTTTTAAATCAAAATAATGTTTGCAATTGCTTTTGAAAAACTTATTTACTGAAAATCCAGTTTCCAGTAAGAAAATGTGAGTTTTGGTAACCAAAATATTTCAATAATGATTTCCATAAAATGGTTTAAAAACTGTGGAAATTTGGCAAAAAAATGGAAGATTTGATTCTACTGACAGTTTTGCACAGAAAGTTTTTATTTTTGAAAAATACCATTTTCCACTAATACAATTTTGTGAAAATACAAATTAAACACACTGAAATTTCAGCTATTTCATTTGTTTCATATCTGTTTCAAATACATGCAAGTAGAAGCTGGTACACTGAAAATAATGCATTAGCAATTATAGAACCCAAAAGGCAACATATATCACTGAAGATAAAACCTCCATTTTTAAAGCCCGCTTTATCTTTTTTTTAAAGCTCATTTGTAAGTAGGAGGAAGAGTAAATGTTCATGTTGTGTCAAAAAACATGAAAAACCATGAACCAGGACAAAGTGATGTCAGTAAGACCAACATGAGCTGTTAAACTATCTACAATGTGAAATCACCCAAGGTTTCAAAAATGGCAGATGAACAAAAACTGCTGAGGACAGATTAAATAGCAAGTCAAGAACTGGGACGGAGGGGAGGTAGAGAGAGAAAAAATCAGTGCATTGAAAATCTTATGGTAAGAGGTTCTAATACACAGGCAGCAAAGGCAGTCAAAACTAAGTAAGTTTCCTCTGAAATTAAAGCATAAAGGCAAAGTTAACAAACATAGCCGTATTGTTTGGTAAAGACTGTTTCAGCATAGGAAACTAAAAGAAGACAAACCTGATTCTGATATCACTTACATTGCTCGTAATAGAATTACCATCACAAATTTAAATGGAGTCATGCATAGTTTCCTTCAGCATAAAGGAGATATAAAAAAAAAAAAATCAAGCCTTTAGAAGTACACTATATGTGGAAGTTTGCAGCCACTGCCACAAAATTCCTAAAAACAGAAGTTTTGCTGCTAACATACAATTCAACTTTTTCCAATATTGTGGAATATTAACATGGAAAAGGTGGACTTTTTATTGACCTCAAAGAAAAAAAAATCTTGACAGTTGATCACAGTAGATGAAGAACAGGCAGTTCTAGTTTGTGTAGTTATTAAGAAAACTACTTTTTCCCTCCTTTTATCCCTTGCTTCAAGCAATGGTTCAGCACAATTTAACAGTTTCCAATTCAGTGAGTGAAAAAGTTCAAGATTCTTTACTTTTCTGGGGCAAGAAGGGCAAACTCCAAAACAGAAACACTCCTGCCTTCAACAGATCATGATATTTGTCTGATACATGAGCTCAAATTCTGTGTTTGTTTAAATCTAAAAAGCATCACCAGGACATAGAGCGGCAGCCCCTGGCCTAATCATAAAATTTAAAATACAATGATTAGAAATTATGAAGCTTTTGTCAGAGCAAAATATGTCTAATCGCAAGGCATGGGGCCAGATACCCAGATCTGGATGAGCTTCCCCAGTCTCAGGACCTGCCGGACGGGAGGAAAGATAATGCTAAGCCACCTTTCTGTCACATGATCCTTAGCCTGAAAGGAGACCAAAGCAGCCCCCAGTGTAACTTCCAACAACCTAAGAGCCAGTCCCAATAATGGCAGCTATAGTTTTCCCCTGGTGACCCCCAGTGGACCTTGTTGTGCATGGGCATTGTGCCTTCCTGTCCCCATTCCACCTAGGAACATCACATAATCTCAGGCACATATGTGGGGTAAGGCGAGAGTGGGTGGTAGAAAGCTTGCTATGCCAGCTTCCCATCACCTGGAGATTCCACCTTCATCAGGGGAATCCATGGTGAAGTAGGTTTCTATCACCTATTGGCTAATGAAGCCATAGGCCAGGATTGGGTCCATGATTCTATTACTAGCCCATGGCTCAAAGATTTTCTTTATTTTAGGATTCATTTATAATACTGATTAAGTCAAACGGATAAAGAAGATTCTTCCACTCAAAATAGCATATTTTCTTTGAAAGCTGCATTTTCACATGGATTAAACATGCCTGTGACAGGGTGCTGGGCAAGAAGTGCTGACTCAGCCTTCTGTCATGCCAGCTCCCATTAAGAGAAGTAAATTAGAGCTGGCTGTAGAAAACCTGCATCTAACTAGGGAATGGGAGACAGCTGCCTGCCCAATTAGCCTGGGGCTATATAAAAGGCTGGGAGGAAGGATGCCAGGGGAAGAGGGAGCAGAAGCAGAAACAGAGCAATAGCTCTAGCTCTGCTCTCCTGGGTGCAGACACTAGAACCCAAGCTGTGTATGGGAAAAGGTGGTGGGAGCACAACCTGTAAATAAATGGAACCACCTGTAAATAAATGGCACTGAGGGTCTCCAAGTGACTTTGTCAGCACAGTAGGGGCAGGAGCCAAGAGGGCCCTGCCGTGCCCTGCTACAATGCCCAATAAAATACCCAGACAGAAAACAGAGGGAAATTCCTGTCCCTGCCCCTATGGAGTTCCCTGAGTGAACATGTGCCCAGGACTAAATTATCTCATATAGTAATAAGTCACAAGGGACTCAAGGGGGCTTGACATCAGTCGTCTTTGGGTCATGCCCTTGGAGTGTCCCAAGTACTCCACTCATGTAAATATATTTATCATTATAATAACGGTATTCAAGTTTATGATTTTGCCATAACTGACCATTGCCCTCACCTCAGTTTTCTACTGCATTCTCTTTTAGACTTACAGATTAGAAAACATTAGACTGGTACACCAGCCTAATATGATGTACTGAAGGCAAGAGTGCTTGCATTGTGGCGTTTTCTCTTCTCACCTTCGAAAAATAAAGAACCTTGAACTTTTTCATTGACTGGAATTGAAAACTATTAAGTGGTGCGGAGCCATTGCTTGAAGCAACAGATGGGGGCGGGCTACGAGGGCGGGGGATGACTACACAAACTAGCAGTGTCAAGTTTTACAGCTGCTTTCAGCTGATAGCATGTATCACAAGTTTTTCTATCTTATTAGATAATTTTATTTAAAGGAACATTTTCTCTCAACACTAAAATATTTTAAAAGTTGCATGGTATTTTAATTGGCATTTAACTCTCATTTCACTAAATAGCTTTAATTTTACATTAAAAAAAGTGTTTTATTAAAAAGAATAGTTTAAAAGTGTGTTTGTGGAGGGAGGATGGTGGGGGGGTAATGTTAGGGGTGTACATGGACTGTGTCCTTCCACTAGTTAAAGTAGTTACTAATAGAATGATAAGAGAAGGAAAAATGTTATAAATACATTTTCTCTATTATTGTGAATGTTTTCTCTCTCAAAGATATCTGGACAATTTTTAGATAATTTGCATTTTACAGCCATTTTATCAGAAGTACCAGAACAGTTTACAAAGGGAGGATAGCTATTATACACATTTCACAGATACGGAAATTTAGGCACAGAGCGGTTAAGAAACTTGCTCAGGTCATACAGAGAGCCTGGAGCAGAATTAAGCTGGCACTCGAGTCTCCAGATTTCTATTTGTTTATTGCCTTTATTTAGACTCCCATGCCTTCAATTCCAACTCTTTAAAAGCCCAGCTGCCCTTTCAGCAACAGCTAGTGGTCCAATGGTCACTTTCAGCTCATGTTTATTACAAAAGCGATGGCCCTGATTCTGCAATGGGATCCCCACATCTGCAGTTAATGTCAATGGGATTCTGGGTGAATATAAGAATCTGCTCATAGGGTCTGAATGAAGGATGGAGACCTACATTTGGAAAATAAATAAATAAAAATAAACAGGCTCAGACTGGAGCTCGTGCTCTGAAGCCAACCCTTTACCTTGGCAGTAGAGCCCAAGCCCCAGTCTGAGCCGCAACTCCTGGCATTGGCCACTGTCAGGCTATTGGGCTAGATGGACCTTTGATCTGACCCTGTATGGCCATTCTTATGTTCGAAACTGTCTATCCAGCTTTTTTGTTGTTGTTGTTTTTTGTTTTTTAAAGAGCCCTAGCATGAGTCCCAACTAGCCGAAGTCCGTCAACCCAGGCTGGGAGACTCGCTCCCCTTTGCTCTGAAATGATGTGTAGACGTATTCTTTGATGCTAGTGTGGACGACTTGGGTTAATGTAAATTGAAAAGCTTTTTTTTCAAAAAAAATCTTAAGATTCTGCATAACAGCAGTAGAATGTTTTTGTGGGTTTCTGTTTACTATTTTCAATTTTGCTTCCTCCATCATTTGGCAACTTTCTCAGTATTCTTTATGTTTTTTGTGGGTAATTTTTTTTTGGTAGAAGTTCTGTTATCTCACTAAAGAATAGTTTGGGCTTTAGGAGACTACAAAAGCTTGGCAGGTTTTCCAGGAGTGTGTGACTTATGCTTGTTGTTTGTATTTTTAAATTAAATACATTGTTACAGGCGAGGTTAGGTATGATCTACTATATTCATATGAAAGGGGTGTTAACTTTGCACACAATATGATGGCTCTAAAACAAGATTAGCGGTCATTCTCAGGAAGGCAAGAATGCCTGATCAGGTTTTAGACATATTTTCCTTTTCCTGGCGCCTTGCCCAGCTGTGTAACTATGAGTCAGCTTGAAATAATTTCGAGATCTGTGTATAGGCTATACAGCATAACTGAAGGGGATGCTTCCTGATCCCTTGAAGTCACATATTGGGGAAGGTGATATCTGACCCAATAGCCATTTTGCAGGCTTAAGTAGAGAGGAAGTGTCTGTAGACATGGAACCAATAAGAGGAGATCAGTAGAGCATGCTAAAGATTCTAATGTAACCTGTGCAGTGTACCAAGAAGAGAGAGAGAGTCAAAAGAGGAAAACGGAAAGTATAAAATCTTTCTGGAAATTGTTCTTGTATGGTTCGAACACATGTTGTGTATGCCGTGAATGCATAATCTCATTCTCACCTATGTCTTCCCTCCATGTGTCTTTCCATCATTTGTAACTCACTTGCACCCTCTTATACTAGATTGTAAACTTCAGGGCAGACAGCAGATCTTATTTTGAACAGCACAGTAGGGTCCCCCGGTCCTTTTTGATGCATGTAGGCATTACCAGATCTAACATTAAAAGTAGTAATGGGTTACATATTATACATTTCTTTCATGTTCAGTTGGAATCTATAGGAATTCCAAAGTATGTTCGGAGCTCCAGCAGTAGATGTTTTTTGTGCAACTAGAAAAGGATTCAGACACAGGGAAACTACATATTTACATTCAAATACTTCACAATGGAGCAATACACTTTCTGCAGGACTATGCCACAAGCAAAATACATGTTGCATTAGACTTTGCCCCTAAATGATACCTGCAATTTCTAAAAATGACAATTAGAACTAAATATCTGCCGGGCATACGATCCTTACTGAATATCATGAAGCCTCCTAGATTGTGTCAGCTTGGGGGGGGGGGGGAGCGGGAAGGATAGCTCAGTGGTTTGAGCATTGGCCTGCTAAACTCAGGGTTGTGAGTTCAATCCTTGAGGGGGCATTTGGGGATTTGGGGCAGAAACTGCAGATTGGTCCTGCTCTGAGTAGGGGGTTGGACTAGATGAGGTCCCTTCCAACTCTGATATTCTATGATTGTGATCATTTTGCCAGAGAGTATGGAAGGCCAGATGATCCCAGCAATTTCAGATGAATATATGCAATAACTTCTGACATATAAGAGGGATTCAGTGAGTCCAGGAAAAGGGTCCATTCCAAATACAGTAATGTAACACAGTTCTTTAGAGAAGGTTGACATTTTTTGAATAAAACTTAATTCGGTAGAAAAATGAAAGAGTTCATGAAAAATTGTCAAAACTAAAAATGTCTAATTTTTAGCAAAATGTTTTCCCCCAAAATTTTATCAGACGTTATAAAAACGTTATAAAATCGTCATTGAACTGTTGCTGAGTCTAACTGATAACGAAGTAAACAATTAGAGAATAGACACATCAAATAGTCTGAGTCCAGTCAAAATTAACTCACACAGCTAAAATTTCCAACATCAAAGAGTACTCACAAACTATTTTCCAAAATTATTTGGAAATTAACTGAAAGAAAATCAAGACATTCATATACACTGTTCATTTAGCTAATGGGAAAATGAGGCAAAATTAATTAAATTATTTGCTGCAAAATATTCATTCAATTCTATTTCTACTTCATTGCTGACTCAGATTAATGACCACTATGGGGATTTTAGCCTGCTATGAATATTCACTCTATGCTAGTTCATTATAAGTCTTTAGATGGAAAAGCGAGTATGTTAACTGATGGTGAAATGTTTATTGTAAGCCAAATATATCACAAAATGTGTACTGGAGGTGGCCCGGTCACTTACAGGCATCACATTGATATGCGAAGTTATGATGCATTATTGAAAAAGTCCCCCCCACTGAAAATTTAGAGCAATAGAAAGTTGTTAAAACAATGAAATCTCCTAAAACACTTAGTCATGTGTGGATCATGGCCTATGGAGGTGTGTAGAAGTCTCCTCCATAGAGCTCACACATTTCCTGCTTTATAAGTTATAAATAATAGATGGCTGTAAAAAGACCAAAAAAATCCATGTTTTGTTTCGCTTATTTGGTCCATTTTCACCTTCAGTGAGGAACTGTTTGCCAGAGAAAATGGTTCTGTGCTTAGCAAAATGAAAATGTGGGAATTACTGGGTACGGTGAGTACTGAAAGTCAGGAAATAGCTTCTAAATGCTATAATACATTTTATCGTCTTACAAGCTGAATTTACTTATATAATCAGCAACTTTTAGACATAAGAAGGAGAGGGTTTGGGGTAGGTGGAAATACTAAGTTTCTCAGGAGAAAATCAAAAAGAAATGACAAAAATGGCACTCAGTGCACAAATTGATATAGGAATATACGAATTGCCAAATCAGTGATCAGTGTTCCACTAACAGCGCCTGCTAGTAATCAGCAGTACATATTTGAGTGGAAGAGTCAAGGAATCTCGCAACAATGAGTTATGGAAAAGCCTGTCCATAGGGGAAGTTTATAAGGGATATAAACTAACAACTGAATAATGACAGGGATAAATTAAGTTTACCCATTTTAATTAGACCAGCTTTTTCAACTGGGAGAGGATGAGGCCAGTCAGTTCTAAGGTAGCCCCCACTCTACAATGTTCCTTCAGACACTCTCTATAAATAATTCTCTCTCTCTATCCTCCAGTTCAGTCACTCTGGTCTCAAGACCCGATGGGTGGCTCTGAAGGGCAAGAATTGTCTGTGCTGGTATTAGAAGAATCCTGAATAGAGTTGTCCTGTTGGTAGGAGATGTATTATATCAACAAGCTTTGGAAGAATCCTAAAAGATCTATAGTTCAAAGGGGAGGGGAAGTTACATTTCAGGATGTGGCTAAATATTAGTTTGGAGATTTAATTTTTTGATTGCTTAATGGAACAGAAGCCACTTTTTCCTCTCTTACTTCACAGTGTACCTAACTATCGCAGTGCTAGGATTGTACGTACACAGATAACAGCTAGACAAGTAAGGGAACCAACTAGTAAATAGAATGCACTTAGAGTATAAAATCACCACCACTGCAAGATTTTTTTGGCTGCAGGAGAAAACCTTGCTAGCTTCCCAGTGCATGTTGTTAGGCCCACATCTTCAGTGAAAAATGTATTAAGTTCCTAGGTTCCTTTGAATGTGGCTGGAATTTTCAAAGGAGCGTAGGAAACTTAATACATTTTCCATTCAACTGGATCTTTCAACACACACACAAAAAAACAGGCAGAATGACTATCAGAGCCACATTTTTGCCCAGAGCTGGCTTACAACAAGAGAATTTTGTTTTACCTTAATTAATCTTTGTGATGAATTAGCTTTTTCACAAGCTGGAGTACTACTATCGGTCATATAGTCAAAACAGACTATGGGAAATTCTGGTGCTCTCACCTGATGATACACAGTTCTCAGTAAACCTACACCAAGTCATACGTGGGGCCAAAGCATGTGCTGAACTGCACCACTGACTTCGCTGCATTGTGTTTAAACTATCCAACTCCCAGGCTTGCAAGCTGCCTTGCACCTAGCATACTTACTACATAGATGACAAGCAGTGAGGGGTTTCCATGAGCAAATCTGAGTAATGTCCATCCCTCTATGCCAGCAATCATGTTTCATCTAATTGATTGTATCTGTCGACAGTGAACTAAATACACTATTAGCAAAGGCAGCTGCAACACCATTGCCTAGTGTGACAGGGTGCACCACTTACCGCGAGTCTGGTGCCTCCTCCTGGCTGCTCTGGGTATTATTTCATTAGGTCAATGCCCATTCCCACAGTTGCACGTCATTACTCCGTCTCTCTCTCTCTCTGGTCTGCAGCCCCTCTCTCACTCCAGTAACTGCAGCATCCTCTTCATGACAGCCCTCTGGACAGGACACTCAGCATTTCCCCTCTTCCAGCATATATCAAAGTCTTTCCTTCAGCAGCCCAAGGAAGTCTTCCCATTCACTGCCTCAGGTGCCACTCCTTCAGTGGCTGGTAGGGGAACCCGGGCCCACCCTCTACTCCAGGTTCTAGTTGAGGGACCCTTAACCCAGACTTTACTCTCTCATCTCTCACTGCTCCTTCCCTAGACTACTTCCTACTCTTCTGCTCTCCATTCTTTTCTCTGGGTATACCAGCTCCAACTTCCAACTCCCTTCCCCCAGGCAGTGACTGCAGCCTTTTCCAGCAGTCCTACCTCTTCCTGCCCAGCTGAGCCTGCTTGTAATCAATTCCCTGCTCCCTAGCTCTTCCTCCAGGTGAGCCTATGGAGTTAACAGGCCTATCTGACCACCTTAACCCTTTCCAGCCCTGTGTTGTATGGAAACCCCATCATAGCTAGATAAGCGTAATGTAAATAGTCTGGAAAAAAATGTGGGTGTTTTGGGAGGGTGGGAGAACAAACGGAGACATCTCCGTGCAGCTGGGAGAAGCAGAGAATTGGAAATAAGCTTGAAGAGCTGAATATTGATGTTGTACAAGACTAGAACAAGCAGATAATTACAAATAGGTTGGCACGATCTTCTGAGAAGCTGAATATCTATGTCACATAAGGCTGAAACCTGAACTCTGCTCACCCTGTGGTCTTGCCAATACTAATCAATCCTTTCCCCTTAAAATTCCCCCTCATTGCCACCACCAAGTATATATCCACAGGTGGTGGGAGAGCTAGCATGAACGTTCTGGTACTTTAATCACCACATCACCTAGACTTTCTCTGAGCTTGCATGACATGGTAGTTAGAGTGTTAGTGGCTGGGCTACTTTAGCACTCCCACCCCTTATACCACTGCTGAAATAGCACTCATAAGAAATGTTTAGGGAGGAAATAGGTTAGAAGAGAGACAGCCTTACAGATGACAGGGTGTCCTGTCTAAATGTATAAATCACTAAGGAGCGGTAAAAGACAAGCACAAGAAGAGATGGTTTTGCTTCTCAGTTCATGTTTATTAGGGAGCATCTGATGTTCCCCGCTGCCTTCCTTCCCGCATGGGAATTGGTATCAATCAGAATATGTTCATGTAGGTTCTTTTGAGGAAATTGCTCTGGTCTCTCTCATATATGAACACATTCACATGATAAATTTAATTTAGATACACATCAGTCAGGCATGTTTTTATCGCCCAGATTTGCAGTCTAGCTGAGGCCATGCCAAACAACATGTGGGTATAGAATCACATTATCCCTCATTTGGACATAACCACAGAAGCATAATGGAATCTATAGCCAAAACCACAGAAAACAATTTGGATGAAGACAGAATCCTTCCTTTGGATTTAAATTGCCCTGCTTACTGGGTCAGACAAATGATCCAACTAACCCAATATTCTGTCTTCTGACAGTAACTGGTGCCAGATAGTTCAGAGGGAATGATCAGAACAGGGCAATTTATTGAGGATCTGTCCCGTCATCTAGACCCAGCCTGAGGCAGTCAGAGGTTTAGGGATGCTCAGAGCATGGGGTTGTCTCTCTGACCATCTTGGCTAATAACCATTAATAGACCTGTCCTCCATGTATTTATCTAATTCATTTTTGAACCAGTTATACTTTTGGCCTTCACAAAATTCCCTGGCAATGAGTTCCATAGGTTGACTGTGGTTTGTGTGAAAAAGAACTTCCTCATGTTTGCTTTAAACCTGCTCCCTATTAATTTAATTGGTTGACCCCTGGTTCTTGTATTATGTGAAGGGGTAAATAACACTTCCTTATTCATGTTCTCTACACCAGTCATGATTCTATAAATCTTTATTATATTCCCCCTTAGTCATCTCTTTTCTAAGCTGAACAGTCCCAGTCTTTTCCATCTCTCCTCCTAGAGAAGCTTTTCCATACCCCTCATCATTTTTGTTGGTCTCCTTTGCACTTTTTCTAATTCTACTACATTTTTACTTGAAATGGGGTGGCCAGATCTGCATGCAGTATTCAATATGGAGGCATGCCATGGGCTTATATAATGGCATTGTGATATTTTTCATCTTATTCTCTCTCTCTTTTCTAATGGCTCCTAACACTGTTAGCTTTTTTGACTGCCAGTGCACACTGAGCAGATGTTTGCAGAGAACTACCCACTATTACTCCAAGATCTCATTCTTGAGTGGTAACAGCTAGTTTAAACTGCTCCCAGAGCAGTTTAAATATTTCAAGGGGGAAAAGGAAGTGTAACTTGGGTAAAATGGTTACTTAATGTTTATGGTTGGCTTGTAAACACAAATACTATGGGACACAACTCTAATTATGTATGCCTTATGGACCCAATTCACCGAAATATTGTGACCTTAACTGTGATGCATAAATGAAAATAACAGGGTTACAAAAGAGTAGTTCTCAAAGAACTTTGTACTGGACCCTGGAGTCACCACTGAAAGCCTCAATGAATCATGCCAGCTGGCTTTTACAATGTAATCCGTTTTAAGCAGAACAGTCTATTTTAACAATTGAGTGAAAACAAGACACATAATACATGAAAATAGTGTCCAGATATGATATGAGAGACGGTTTGGGCAGTTAATGTATAGATGTGTGTGATACATTTATTTTACCAAGGCATTAAAATACCACAAGAGTTGACCTTGTGATATATTTGTGATAATCTAATCAAAGCATACCACAAACCGCTGATATTCAGACTAATAATGCTAAAAATGTCTTTTTTTTAATTTGAAATAAACTTTGCAATTCAATCGATGTTTTGTACTCATTAATGTTGAAAGAGCTTATTGCATAATTTGGGATTTTACTGCCATTAAATATTAGGAAACCATTGAATATTTGATTAGCATAAGCTTGTACGGCAGTTACCTAACACCACACATTACACATACATTACACACATCTTTTGAGAGCTTGGTGAAATTCTGTATCCAACTCTGAGGTTACAAAGACTTTCACTCCAAGATCTAAAATTTCATTGGAAAAAGCTTTTGCTTTATTCTTTCCTGTTGTGTTTTAATATTACTCTTTGGTAACACCACTGCTAAATCATGAGGAAGCACAGAGGTGAAACACAGCCAATACAGTGAAGTATCTGTATTGAAATACACTGCTATATTGTGGTGCACACAATACAGTTAAAATAGGTTTGTGCCCCTTTTGGGTTTGTTTTGTGCAAACAGAGTAGCAAATGAAATCAGAACCAATAACTTTCACCAAGATAATGAATTTTAAGTGAATATAGCAGAATATTATGAATTTCTAAGTATGAGCACTCACACTGAAACCAGATTCTAAAGTTCATTCTGGATCAATCATAGAAAATAAATACTCTGGAAAGATACAGGTCTAATCAAAAGATATCCAATGGCAAATGCTTCCAGTGAATGGCTTATGAACAAGCTACAAAGAATTATTTGCAGAGATCATTTGGAAAGTTATTTAAAATAATGAATAATGTCAAGAAAACAACAATCTATTTGTGGACAGTTAGTGAGCAGAAAGACAGCTGAAGTTAATTGATTAATTAGCATGAATTATTTGCTGACATGGATGAGAGGAAGGATGATCCAGTGATTAACCTAGGACCTGGAAGTCACGGCTTCAGGTATTCTCATGAGTATGTCTACAGAGCAATGTAAGCCCAGGGTTAGCAGACTTTGAGTTAGCAGGCCCTAGGTTTATTATCCTAGGACTTGAGCATCTACATTTATTCCTCAGGTCAGGAATTTTTGACCCCGGGTCCCAATCTGGGGCTCCAGGGTCTAAACTGCATTATGTGGGCTCAAATCTGACCACCTATATCCCTTCCTTCCTCGCACTATCCCAAAATGTGGCTGCTTTAGCCTTTTGTTTGTGGTGCAATGTGGGAAAACTTCACTGTCCACCAAACTTGATTGTCCAGAGGGCAAAGGAAGTCAGCCTATGGGATACTTTTGGCAGACTTCCTGAGCTTGAGTCCATTAGGACTGTCTACACTGCAAAGCAATAGGGCTTGAACCCTGGGTCCCAGCTTGATTCAGACTCAGATACCCTCCACCGCCACCCTCGGTAGATCCTGGGATCCTGACTCTGAGTCTTAGGTGAGTGTGATTTTTGTGTAGACCAAAGGGTGGTCAGGGGTTTAAATCCTGGGATTACATTGTAGTGTAGCCATACATTACAAAGTATTCATAAAATACATAGTCTGGCCCATGTCAGCTGACTTGGACTCATAGTATTGGGGCTATAAAACTGCAGTGTAGATGCTCAGGCTTGGGCTAGATCCCAGGCTTCCTGGCCCTGTGAAGCAGTAGGGGCCCAGATCCTAGGCTCCTGCCCAAGCCTGAACTTCCAAGCTGCAATTTTATAGCCCTACAGCCTGAGCCCCGCAAGCCTGAGTCAGCTGCATAGGCCATCTGGAGGGGCTTCATTGCACTTAGACAGACCCTGTTTGACTTAGCTTCTCCGCTCCTCAAATTCCCCACCTTTAAAATGGGGATAACAGCACTGGCCTACCTCACAGGGGTATCGTGAAGATAGATATGCCCAAGACTGTGAAACTCTCAGATCCTACCTTTACGGGGGCCATAGGTACCTAAGGCAATAGTGAGCTGGAGCCAGTTCGCAGTGCCGCCGAAGACCCGGAGCGACTGAAGGACCTGCCGCCAAAGTGCCACTGAAGACCTGGACCGACCGAAGGACCTGCCGCCGAAGACCCAGAGCAACCGAAGGAACCGGTTCTTGCTCATGGGAAAACCTATTTCCTTTCCAGTTTCCCTCCCCAGCAAAAGGTGTAGAGGGCAGTTTCCCCATCTGACACCTTCTATGCCTTTATTTATGTTAAGTTCAGTATAAAATTAAATAAAATTTAAGGAAAAAATTATTATTCCAGTCCTTGCTACTTCTTTCTCCAGACACGTTAAATTCTTTTAAGCTTCTCTGAAACTAGGTTGTTCTGTCTCTAGGGTTCTTAATAATGTCTAAATAGATGTTCTCCTATTAGTTTGTGAAGTGCTGAGTCAAACACTAAAGGTAATTTATTCCAAAGAAATTGTGTTTTACAGTGATATAATCAGTCACCATAGCGTCTTATATACATATCACAAAGCAATTAGAGATATCTATGTACTTTTGTGTGTATGGCAGATTCTTCTTTACATAATTGCTCTGTAGCATATACATATTTAATATACACAGATATTTTTTAAGTATTTTACTTTTATGGGTTTGTGAAACACACTATTAGTTACAGGAAATCCAGTGTCTTTAATGTACAACCTGGACTGCAACACAGTGAAAGTTGTATCCACAACAATGCCTGAATCCTTAATTTGCTCTTTAGTTTCTTCTCTATAACCTTTGTAACTTTGAATTTTGTTTGTGTGTGGTCTAATCATCATAGTAAGGCACTGGGATCCAGTCAGGACACTCATTTCCCCCCTCTTTCCCTGGCTCTATCCTTTCATCCTTTAAAATTTACACCAAATAAGTGTCCTACTTGTCTTACACCATCCATGAGGCTCAATATACCCCAGAAAGCAACCTGTGCTGTGGGAGGAAATAGAAGGAGCACATGATAATCGGAGAGAGGCACTGGGACTAACTGTTTATTTTGGCAGGCAATTCACAGGGAGGAGAAGAAACAGGGAGGTTCAGGTACCAAGGTGGGATTTGAAGGAGAACCCCTAGTGTCAACAATAGGGCACATACACCAGTCTTATCGCCATACTTTCTGCCTCTGGCAGAATCCCAGCAGGATTGTTATAAAAGTATTGCCTTGAATAAAGAAAAGGAGGACTTGTGGCACCTTAGAGACTAACCAATTTATTTGAGCATAAGCTTTCGTGAGCTACAGCTCACTTCATCGGATGCATCCGATGAAGTGAGCTGTAGCTCACGAAAGCTTATGCTCAAATAAATTGGTTAGTCTCTAAGGTGCCACAAGTCCTCCTTTTCTTTTTGCGAATACAGACTAACATGGCTGTTACTCTGAAATTGCCTTGAATGTAATCCTCTGAGATGCTTTAGTCATAGGATTTTTTTAGACCAACCTGTGAGCCCATGCAGATTATTCTTTCTTCAGTCATAACTCCCCCACGTAATCCCCTGATTAGTGTCTTCCCTATAGCTTAAGTGTTGTTTACAAGTCTGCAGTTTACTGAATCACTCAAAACTTTTCTTAAGCGTGTAAGTGTCACAGCAGGTTTTCATCCTTTTCCAGAGGAGTTTAACATTCGGTTCCACAGGAGTTTAACTGCTAAAGGTCAGCCATTTATCTCTTTTGCAGCTGCCTTCAGCATTCACAGACAGATCTTTCTGGCCCAGGAATTGTGTCACACTTGAGTCAGAAACTTGAAACTTGAGTCAGAGTTTCTTGATCACCTGTTCAGACACTATCCTTATTTCTTTCAGTAGTTAATTGCCTCCTTCCCTCACAAAATTAATGCCTGTTTTTGGCAAATGCCTCCCCACCCTTTGTGGACAAGGAACCCCAAATTCATTGCCAAAAGAGGCAGTCGTCAAATCAATCATCTCCTAACTCTCTCCTAGAAGCCTGTTTATCTCTTTCACTCACCTCTTCCTCCTCATGTACTTGAATCTTTTTAATCCTGTACCTCTTGCCCCAGACTCCTTTTCCTCTGTAGATTGCCATATAGAACACAGGCCTTATGTAAAACAAACCAGCAAACTGTTAACAGCAGATTTGGGTCGCATGAGGCTCTTGGAGCTCCAGAAAGTCATGGACCCTGTCTTCATGGGAAGACAATTTATTCATTTGAGAATTAATCTCTGACCTCATACCGCATGACACCCTGAGTGAGACATGAATGTGGACATGTGGCAAACTACAGTGGGCCACATTCAACTTTGGCTTAAGCAGGCAAAGCTTCTTTGAAGTGAGATGAGAATATGGCCCAGTCTTTAAAAGCTAAGGCTGGAATAAACACTTGCATGACCGTGAAAGGGAAATACAGCTATGTATGGCAGCTCCCCACACACAAAGAAATACAGCTGAGGAGGAGGTTCTTTGTATGCTGGAGTGGGATGTCAGTGGAGTGGGAGGACTGCTGTCCTCAGGCAGTGTCATCATCATTATGTAGTGCTCCCTCAAACTCTCTTCCCTGGCTAACAAACCCTCTGATCCCAAGATCATGCAGCCAGAATATATAAGCTATTTCCTACTACCACACCTCCTAGTCCTGAGGCAGAAGAAGAGTCAGATAACTGGCATATATTATTCCATGGCTCATCTCAGGAACGGGAACTGTCATAGCTCCAAAGCACAGAGGTTCCACAATTTGAGACTGTGGGGCAAATGGGTTAAACTCCATGGAAGAGAGTTTAACCATGAATCTTGAAAACCTCTCTGGCTCACTTCACATGATGTCTGGAGACTCACTAAACACGTTAATTAAAGGCTTGACATGAAATGCCAAAAAAATGTACATACTCTGGGACCCACAGCAGCAGGCTGAGTCCTTTAAAATTGTATTTGAAAATTGGTAACAGGGATGTATTTGATAATAGGGATATTTTCAGTTTTCCCTGAGTTTTGGAGATTGCTTTAGCCCTCAGTACTTTTGTTGGGGAGCTGCAAAAGCTATTTTTTTAAACAGAGCTCATCTTCCTCATCTTGTCTCTCTCTGAATCCTGGTCTTCCATTATTCACAATCCATATCCTATTCTGAAGGTACAATTACACTGCACATGCATTTCAGTGGTGTTTAAAGTACATATGTGCATAACTCCCCTAGCATGGGTATAAATAGTACTATAGCCAGTGAGATATGGCTTAGGCGAGTAAAGACACACCTGAAGGGTGTGGAGATATATGAGAATACACTGCCGACACACACTCTATTTGTCCAAACCAGCATGGACGCAGCAGGCTTTCCACTGTAGCGTGTAGCTATGCGTACCCTACTTGTGCTGCCAGAGTACATAGCCTTAATTACCTCTTACAACTTCCTTCTTTGGAGAAGCAGCATGGTCTAGCAATCTGAGCACAGAAGAGGCAGTCAGGAACATTTCTGCTTCTCACTCTCCATAGAGACTTGGGCAGGACACTTAACTTCTCTTCCTCTGGGTCCCTCTCTGTAAAACAAGGATAATACTTACCAGACAGCAAGATTGGGAAGCTTAATGCTTGTAGAACATTTGGAGTATTACCATTTTTTGGCTTCACTTTAACTTGTCTCAGTAGGCAAGAGAGAAATCATTTTTTACATTTTCATAGATACATTACGTTACACTTATTGCTGATGCATCCTTATGTTGCTGTTTCCTTTTCTAATTGCATTTATTCAAATCCTTTCTGACTTGCAATGTGATATTGCATCAGTCCATCTACATACTCGCATACAGTGGGTGGTGTGTTATTTGTTTAAAATACAAAGGTTTTTTTGTTGGTTTTTGTAAAGTACACACTGTGGACATGAGACCTGCTTAGGCAAATTATCCCACACATTACAATTTCACAGCCAGAGCAGTAAGCTCCATTCCATAGTAACATAAAATGAAGCTATAGACTTAAAAGACCTGTATTTGGGTGAACACACATTCACTCCCTGGGAACTTCTCTGTCGCAGCTGTGGTGACAATTGAGACAAGTATTCCTGACAGGTTTAAATGCAAAAAACATAAAATTAGAATATTTTCACATGCTGAAGGTCAACAATAAAGCTACATACTTTTACAGACATCCTGTTCTCTAGAGGCCTGAACCTACACTCCATTAGGTCACTGCAGTATTACCAATCCCCAGCATTCAAAAAACAACCAAATGTCATCAGTCTCATGATAAAATCGTGAGAAACGGCAACACTCAATGATGAAACTCAATTTAAATTTCAGTGGTGTAGAATCAGGCCTCACATACTCAATGTGAATATATAATTTAAAAAAAAAAGCATATTTATATCAGATCGTCTCCTAAGAAGAGCTGTGTGAATACTTTAATTCAAATACAAACCATTGATTCACACTGATGGTATCTGTGACCTTTTGCACTGAACATTCCTATGAGCAAAGTACATTTGTGGAAAGAGACAGATGTATGGATGTGTGAATATGGATTTAAATGGGCATGCATGTGGAATAATTCACAAGGCCATGTGGAAAGTTCTTTGTGCGCACTAAAGGCCAAAACAAACACCGAAAAATAATGCCCATGGATTTCTGGTCAAGTAGAAAAACCTCCTCCACAACAAAGGTTTCCTTTTCCCCAGTATTTCTCCTGTATCAGAGATTCTTTCACAGGTAGTTTTTGTGGAAAAATTCAAAGAACAAAATTCATCTTCCTAGAGTTCCCTTTTCCCAGGTTTTCCTCAAATCTGATCTTACTATCAGCATAAACTGAATATGGCCAAAACTGCTTGGGTGCAATACTGGCCCCCTGGAAGTCAATGGGAGTCTTCCCATGTTCTCTAATTTTTGCAACACCACAGTATTCCCTGTCACTCAGCCTGGACCCTGGGAAATCTGTTTTGGACTCCACACATTACACATTTAGAAAAAAAAAGATTTAAAGCAAAAGATTTTATGGATGGCAATTCATGGAAATTAGGTCAGATTCAAAACACCTGCTGTCTGCCATTACTTGTTCTTTCTCTGGATAATGCTGCCCTATCATTTGTTCCCTAGTAAAATCTCTCTCTCTCTCTCTCTCTCACTCACACACACACACAAGCTGTATTTCTAGTGCACTGTTCTTCTCTTTCCTAGAGCATCTTCTCTTCCTCTTTTCCAGATCATCATATTGTCTATTTCTCATCAAGAACATAGTTAATAAGCCCCTCCTTTCCTTCCACGGCCACTTCCCTTCTCAGCAATGTCCAACTAAAAGATATTTAAAAAACCAGCAAACAGTTACCTTATTTTCAGAAAAGTGAAATAGCAGTTAACGAGCACCCTGATCAGGACAACGTAAATGTCAGATTTTTGCCAAACCGAGCCTCCCTCCATATAAATTGATCTTGAATAGAAAGTATCTAGCCCCCATGGTTGAAGAGAAACACTTGAGTATATGAACCAAAACCCTAAAAGCTTAAAACCCAGAAAGAAAATAAAAAGAATCCCAAATATATTAATTTTAAAATAGGAGTGTACCATATTAAATGTTCATGATGGGAAATATCTGCTTACTCCTTGTGAACCAAATCAGAATTAAAAGCAATAGGATGCCAGCTGACGTCAAACATTTATATGAAGGTCAACACTGAACTGATTTCTGCAAGATTTGGAAGGTACCTTTTCTTCAGAGATAAATCTGCTTTTCTCCACACAGATTAATGATAATTGCATCCACGTATGAATTATGCGCCCAGGTACCTAGCAACAGTCGAATAGGGTATGAGAGTGTGAATTTTATTCCTACTGCATGAAAGAATGGAACAAAGTACTGTAGAAAGCCCTGAAACAAGATACAGAATAGATATCAAGTCAAACACAGAAGAACTCAATTTCTAATGTATGTTGCAAACATTTTTAGCTCTACAATCTATGGTGGATATGAGAAGCCTGAAGATGTAAATATTTCAGAGATGGGTTGCCAATATTTTAAATAAGGACTCCTGTGAACATTGTACACTTGGTCTGTGGTAAATCCCAGAGTCTCAGGGGCACCTCAGGTGCAAGAGAAAGCAGCAAGAGGGGTGAAGCAACCTATTTATTCATATTCTCATTTCAACAACAATGCTCTCTTGTCGTCATAACCAAGGAGTACGGAATATATGAAGGGGATGGGTACTATAGAAAACTGTAAAATTACACAGACAGGTAGGAAACAATCTTATACTAAATGCATTTGCTGGAAGTGTTTTTTTTACTTTGGTTCCTGAAAATCTGATTGGAGTATAGTGATAAAGCAGAACAGTGCTCTGCTTGTGTAATTTCAAGAGAACTGATGAAAACCTTATAGTAGAGTCTAGAGGCTTCCTCCTCTAGCAAATTTTGAATATAACTGCCATTTGGTGCAATCTGCTGCATTCCAGAGACAAAACATCTGCTCCTTAGAAATATTTATATGCAACTCGGAGACAAATTGTCTCTAGTAAGGATAGTTTACCAGCATCACCCCAAATTTTCCTTCAACTGCGGGCTGAATTTTAATACGCAGATCCAAGAAGCCCCAAGAAACCCTTCTATGGTATCTTTGATAGTACTTTTAAACCTTTTTATATAGAGTATTATGTGTTTCTCTTAACACTATTTATAGAACACTGCCTCTCAATACCTCAGTACAGTAGTTACTCTAAAATACTTTTCCAATTGCCTTTATAACTAAACAACATTACCAGGTTAGTCCCTACTTCAAATACAGTGGCAACCTTTATCTAATTATGAAAGGCAAATCTGGGTTTCCAGGGTGACTGAAGTGTGTAAACCAACACAATAGAAGAGATTTTCAAAGCCACACTGAAGTTTAGACAATAGGAGTTGGGTGCATACCAATCTTTTTGCCCTCCCCCGAATAATAAAAATCTTCCCTAGAATAATAAAAAGTATATAACTAAAAATAATGGGGTGAAATTAAGAAAGTGAATGCTTATATTGAATATCAAGGGGAAAAGGGCTTCCAGACAGTGAGATTGATTGGCCTTTAGAGAAATCTACCAAGGGAACTGACAAAAAGCCCAAGCAATTGGTACATTTAAATTACGCTAGCCAAAAACTAGGAAATATACAATAGGTACCAATCCTGAACTGGGAAGGAAATGGACTGTACTGGACTCATGCTCCAATGGCTGGAAGTTGAAGCTAAATAAATTGAGACCGGAAATAGAGTGTATATTTTTGAGAGTGAGGGTAATTAAGCATTGGAACAATTTACCAAGAGTAATGGTGGATTCTTCATCAGTGACAATTTTTAAATCAAGATCGGATGTTTTTGTAAAAGATCTGCTCTAGAAACTATTTGGGGGGAGTTCTACAGCCTGTTTTATACAGGAGGCCAGACTAGATTATCACAATCATCTCTTCTGGCCTTGGGATCTATGAATACATTGTTTTCCACATCTACCTTCTATTATTCCAGACTCCTTTGTACCACAGAAATGTATAATATTGTATCTGTGCCAAAACTGTTTTTCTTTAAATGCAATTCAAATAATCTGTAAATTTAGGGACCATGAATCACGGTTCATGGTAGAAAAAAAAAACCCAAAACAAATTAGGAGATAAAATTGATTTAATCTATTCAGGCACACTACTGTGAAATATGATACACAACACAGTGGACCCATTGAGTCATAAAACTTGCCAAGACTACTAAAAGTTTATTACCTTGGAAGATTCTTGTAGCAATATTGGGAATATTAAATTTAGACATGGGCAGGGTTTTATAATTCCCGTAGGCATGCAAACATTTCAGAAGATTTATTGAAAGACAAGAAATATAATTTAAGACAACAAAACAGCCTTCTCTCCTAATCAGATGAAATTGAAAAATTCAATCCTGAGTGGCTTGAAAGATTCTTTTCTCTGTCTTTAATTGTAAACTACAGCAAATCTTTAGGCATAAATTCACTCCTTAAGCAAAAATGTTTTTAACCACAATGAAGACGACCATTTCTATGGTACCGATGTCAAATCAACACATACATTATAGATAAATGACATCCTTACATATATCCTATAAACTGTAGGTTCAACTTAAAGCTGTCAAAATGCATTAGCCTCTCAAGTCTCAATGCAGTATATGTAGGGATTTAACCATATTCGTACTTAACCGTAAGAATTCATTTTAATCCCTAGATATTTAACCATATTGAAGCCAATGAACCAGGGCCTGCAGTTTCATTGATATCAACGGCAGTGCTGATTCTATTAGGACTGCTGTACTCAGCTCATAGGTACAACCTCATACAGTTTATTGGCATAACTTTTGGTTCAGGCTCATTGTTAATTAATACACTGTCGGTACGGACTGCAAGTGACATTAACTCCGAGAGCTGCAATCTTAGTCAACACTAGGAATGAACATTGAACCAGAGCTAAAAGCATGAGTCTTTACAGTTTCAGTTAGAGAGCCAGGCATTGTAGCTGAGAGCTGGAACAGACCCACGTCTCTGTGTATGGGACATAGAGGAGGACACATCCATAATTCACACTGATTACCTGCCTCAGACTGATTATAGGTAGTTATTTTTGCTTTGATAGGTTTTCAGTCCAGATTTAGCCAGACCAGGCAAGTTTTCAGACAAAAAAGTTAGAACTACTGAGGTTTGTTTTTTCAAAGCAGAAACACAACCACATATGGAATTTCTTGCGGAGGTATTTATATGGCTGCACAGCAAATTCAGAGGTGGAGACGTTGACGTTTTAGTGTTGAAATTACTGTATTGCTATAGAAAAAAAAACATTTAACTGTAAACAAAGTGACTTCCATAATTCCACCCTTTGGCAACTGTTAACACAACTCCCTCCATTTTGGGAAATTCATAAACTCATCGCTTAATATGGATTTGATGATCAGAGCTGTACTTTGAATATATAAAGAAAGAAAGTGATGGGTGTCTATGTTAGTTTCATGCTGAGAGATTAGAAAAGGAGGCAGCAGTAACTCTGTGATTCAGAGAATGCCTGGTGCTCAGAACTTCTGTTTGCAATGAAGTCAGCAGAGGCTGCATATTATTCTGTTTGGAAGGAAGTATGGTTCTTAAGATTACTCATACTGTATATGTAGGTCTTGAGACTGAATGATTTTGGGCACAGATATGGATGATAAATGGCAGCCTTCAGTGCCTGCATCTTTGAGGAGTTGACGTGCAGCCATTGATCAAACTGTCCTTGTACACACACAATACTCCTATTTACTATATCATTATTTAATTAAGAAAGTTTTACTATTCCCAGTTAAATGCAAAATTTAATTAAATATACCCGGCATCCTGTAATGTTAGTGAAAAGTCCCAGGGGACAGTGTTAAACCTGGGAAACTGTTCTTAAAATCAAGATTTCCCCCTTTTACCTGCTACAACAACTGATTAGAATTTTACAGAGTTTTTAGCTGAAATGAGATTTTGCAGCTAGTAAAACATTTTCAGACTAGGCTGTACCTTTGTGAGGCAGATGTTGCACCCTCCCCCCCGCACACACATACTGTCCTAGAGCGATCTCATTGTCAAGTGAGGATAAGCCAACGTGGGCCAGATTCTCCAGTGCAATGTGTCTGTTTTACACTGCCATATTGGCAGAATCTGACCCTGAAGCAGATTTAACCTGCCAGAAAGTACCACTCTAGTGCAAGTGTGATCTTCGTGTGGCACAGAGCTGACATCAGGGCTCACATATGACACCCCCTGCCAAGGTTCCCTCCCCACTCTGAACTCTAGGGTACAGATGTGGGGACCTGCATGAAAGACCCCCTAAGCTTATTCTTACCAGCTTAGGTTAAAAACTTCCTCAAGGTACAAACTTTGCCTTGTCCTTGAACCCTATGCTGCTGCCACCAAGTGTGTTAAAAAAAGAACAGGGAAAGAGCCCACTTGGAGATGTCTTCCCCCCAAAATATCCCCCCAAGCCCTAAACCCCCTTTCCTGGGGAAGGCTTGATACAAATCCTCACCAATTTGCATAGGTGAACACAGACCCAAACCCTTGGATCTTAAGACCAATGAAAAAGCAATCCGGTTCTTAAAAGGAGAATTTTAAAGTAAAAGAATCACCTCTGTAAAATCAGGATGGTAAATACCTTACAGGGTAATCAGATTCAAAACACAGAGAATCCCTCTAGGCTAAACCTTAAGTTACAAAAAGACACAAAAACAGGAATATACATTCCATTCAGCACAGCTATTTTACCAGCCATTAAACAAAAGAAAATCTAATGCATTTCTAGCTAGATTACTTACTCATTTAACAGAAGTGCTAAAGAGCATTCCTGATCTGTTCCCAGCAAAAGCATCACATAGACAGACAGAGCCTTTGTTCCCCCCTGCCTCCAGCTTTGAAAGTAACTTGTCTCCTCATTGGTCATTTTGGTCAGGTGCCAGCGAGGTTATCTTAGCTTCTTAACCCTTCACAGGTGAAAGGGTTTTGCCTCTGGCCAGGACGGATTTTATAGCACTGTGGACAGAAAGATGGTTACCCTTCCCTTTATATTTATGACACCCCCCAAGCAGGGAAAAGGGAAATGGCTAAGGCGATCCAACACCATACTCATCCTTGACAGTACTTTTGGCCCCTTGTGACCACGTGCAGATGGCATAAATCAGAGCATCCCTTATTATAAACGAGTCCCTCAAAGATAGATGAATATATCCTCACAATACCTCATGAGGTCAGGAAGTATTAGTGCTATTTCCCCATTTTCAGATGCGAACCTGAGGCAGAGAGAGATTAAAATGACTTGTCTAAGGTCAGAAGAGTTCTAGGGAGCAGAGGCAGGATACAGAACCAAGATTTCCTGTGTCCTGGTATACTACTTCAATCACAAAACCATTCTTTCTCTGGCAGCAGTCCCCTGCTTCCATCACTACTCACTATTCAATTTCTGCAGTGAATGATGGACATCCACCTCACTCATGATACACAATACAATTAATGCAGTGAATAGGTCTGCATAAGTAGACCAGTTCATTGATACAAACCTGCATTAGTCACCATCCTACATGTGCAGTGAATGAGGCAGGATCTTTAGGGGGGAAAACAGTAAGTGACTTTTTTTTCCACCTAAAAAGATGCAACTTTGAGAAAGTAATAAGCAACTGAAAATGGCCATTTATTATGGAAAGTCTTAGGCAACCACAATTACTCCACATGCCATCTATATCACCACCATCACATGCTCAATAAAGTTACCAACCTGGGAATTACTTTCCTCTTCCATTGGTTTCAAAAAGCCTTTAGCCAAACCAAAATTCAAGATGCTATTCTAAACGTATTAAAATTCTTAAAGAAATGTACACAATAGAAAACCTTCTTAGGTGCATTTATATTCTGAAATGTAGCCAGCCAATGTACTGGAAAGATGATGTATTTTAAAATGTATACTATTTTACAATATTCTTTTAAACTGTGTTACGCTTTCCCCTACACTGAACAAGCAAATTAGTTTCAATTGTGAGTAATTGCCATGAAAAGCATTAGAATCTCATTTCTATTAATTATAAAGGAAAACATGAAATGGTGGCAATTAACATTTCTGCATGTTAATAACAAGAAGTTATGGCTGAAGGGTTCTGTGTTTATTACTCTAAAGGAAAATCTCTGGTAACTGTGGTGAATATTTTCTAACCTGAGCTTGGCTGAGAAACTGAATTGTACAACAGTGATTTTACTGTTCAATGAAATACCATTCACAAAACTAACTACTCAGAGTTCCAACTTCTAGTGAAGTTGGAATCTTGGGGCGGGAATCTACATTTTATCTTTCCTCAGTATATACACAAAGACCCATTAAGAGACAAAGGACCCATTCTGTTCTCATGTGTGCGGGTTAAAATCCATTATGTCTTACTGAATGTCAGTGGAAGCCCTGTAGATTTGTATGGCTGTTACACAGAAGAATTTGGCCCACAAACTCTGGCTTTCTAGTTCAAATCATGAAGTGTCCCATTGCTCCCAAAGCATCACATTTTATCACATAGGGACAGTTTTTAAGGATATTTAGCTGCCTAAAGTCGCAGCTAGTTACCTAGTGGAATTTTCCAAAGTGTTTAGCTGCCTATCAGCCTCTCTAGAGGCCCAAGTTCCTTTAAAAATATCACACATAGTCAATGGGAGTTTCGCTACCAGCTTCAACAGCCCACTGGAATACAACTCATGCCTTTAGGACATTGATGTTATCTAGGCAATTTTGGTTGCTGATAATTAATCTTTACCATTGTCAGCATTAGAAACATATAAGCAGATGCTGAAATTTTTATGTGCAACAGATGTATAAAAATGTAAGGGACTGAAGTGTACAATAGTATTAATCTGTGCCAGCATTTGTGATGAGGCCAAGTTCTGACAAGAGACTGAATCCCACAGTATTTTGTTCAAGTTATTAACACAGATTCAAAGGCAAGACTAGTAGAAAGGGTAAAATGCAAGTAAACAGGGAAGGACGCAAGAGTAGAGGTAGGAATGGAATTTATCCCTCCAGGCCCTGGGCAGGCAGCAGGCTGTAACACAACCCATCTAGAGTCACTCGTCCAGCCTATATAGAAGTTTTGGGACCATGGCTCCCAAAGCCCAAAACCAATGGATAATCAATCCTAATGAACTATTTGAAGATGTTGAGGAGTGGAAAACTCCCCATAGTCACCCCACTCCAAGTCTCTAGGGTCACAGAAGGTCTTACAATGACTCTTGACAACGGGGTGAGTTTACCCTAAAATGTACAGCCACAAGAAGCCCCATGAATTTCTATGTCTTACCACCACCACGCCAACGTATCATTTCTTAGGATTGCTATCTTGGTATCTAGCACTGTAAAATAGAATATACTATAATGTAAATATCTTTATTCAAGATACACAATACAGTATCTTCATACATAGTGTAATATATCTTGCCTTGAAATTCTCATACAACAAATAAATCATAGAATAGAATATCAGGGTTGGAAGGGACCTCAGGAGGTCATCTAGTCCAACCCCCTGCTCAAAGCAGGACCAAGCCCCAATTAAATCATCCCAGCCAGGGCTTTGTCAAGCCTGACCTTAAAAACTTCTAAGGAAGGAGATTCCACCACCTCCCTAGGTAATGCATTCCAGTGGTTCACCACCCTGATAGTGAAAAAGTTTTTCCTCATATCCAACCTAAACCTCCCCCACTGCAACTTGAGACCATTACTCCTTGTTCTGTCATCTGCTACCACTGAGAACAGTCTAGAGCCATCCTCTTTGGAATCCCCTTTCAGGTAGTTGAAAGCAGCTATCAAATCCCTCCTCATTCTTCTCTTCCGTAGACTAAACATCCCCAGTTCCCTCAGCCTCTCCTCATAAGTCATGTGTTCCAGTCCCCTAATCATTTTTGTTGCCCTCCGCTGGACGCTTTCCAATTTTTCCACATCCTTCTTGTAGTGTGGGGCCCAAAACTGGACACAGTACTCCAGATGAGGCCTCACAAGTGTCGAATAGAGGGGAATGATCACGCCCCTCGATCTACTGGCAATGCCCCTACTTATACATCCCAAAATGCCATTGGCCTTCTTGGCAGCAAGGGCACACTGTTGACTCATATCCAGCTTCTCGTCCACTGTAACCCTTAGGTCCTTTTCTGCAGAACTGCTGCCTAGCCATTCGGTCCCTAGTCTTTAGCAGTGCATTGGATTCTTTTGTCCTAAATGAAATCAAGCTACCAACTTAGTAAAAAGAAATATGTACCTCCACATATAAAACGCTCACATTAACATAGGATCAAAAACTCAGATATTATCATGGATTTTCCACATGGGTAAATTGGTGGGAACATAAGATTATGTAAGGGGCTCATGTCTCTCTGCTAGTGAACATCTGGGAACAGAGCCTCAGCTGGCATTATGTTGTCAGAACTCCATTGATAACAATGGACTGCTGACAACTTATATCAGCTAAGGATGTGCCCTCTTGTGGTTTAACTAGAGAGGAACATGAGTTGCCAAGGTAGAATTAGAACTTTACCCAAAGTTCAAGGGATATTTGAATCTCGGGTCTGGGCTCATTTCTGGTTCTTTCAGGCAAGAAGCTTCGGCATCAAATATGTGGCAAACACACTCTCTCAAACAATATTCGGTCATAATTTATAAAAGTAAATCCCGTCTTCTCTGTCAGTCACACCCTCTTTCTTTTGCCGTTTACACTGTACCATATTCTGCTATACATCAATATTTCTACACTTGGGCAGATATTTACTGTAATGAATGCACTGAAGGCACAGAAGCATCATTTTCAATAGATTTTAAAGGATACTATGGATCAATTAATACATGTGCATTTCAACAGGGACAAGAAAGCCAATGGTTTCTTTCCTTCAGTGTATTTTTAGCGGAACAATTTATTCGACTGAAAAATCTCTTCATAAGCTTTCCTCAATGCCAGATGTCAGTTGATGTCCTTGACCATCACAAAGTAAGAAGACATGTCATTGTGTCCTATTCTTGTCTAAAAGGATATGCATGACGCTACTAGACATGGCACAACAACAACAAAATGTCACATGTTCATAGCAAGAGCACAGGGCAGCTCTTCAGTAAAGCCTTCCCTGAAGGAGGCTACCAGGCTGTCAAAGCTCCATTTTAATTATACACATTATAGAATATCCATCCTACAGAAGTGCCTAGATCATCAACATTGGTCCTTCCAATCTCTTCAGAAACATTCAAGTTCAGTGCTCAAAGTGTTCATCAGTTTGTCATCTTCAAAACACTCCTCCCCAGAAGGCCTCAGGTTACAGCTATTAACATCCAAATGCAGGGAAAACTGTTCCTACATGAATCTTGTTGAGAAAAATAATAGCCTTATGGTGAAATGACAGGCCTGACAACCAGGAGGTCAGGGCAGTAACACGGGAGTCAATACAGACATCCTGTGTGATCTTTTGGCAAATCACCTATGGTCCAATTTTCCAAATTATGCACATATGCATGTAGGCCATACCTAGAGCATGGAGGACTCTAACCTGGGAAGTAGTGACTTTGATAAAGACTTGAGAGTCATGACAGATAATCAGCTGAATATAAGCTCCAGGTGTGACACTGGCCAAAAGGGCTAATGTCATACTTTGATATATAAACAGGAATATACCAAGTAGGATTAGAGAGGTTATATTGCCTTTGTATTTGGCAGTCGTACAACTACTACTGGAATAGTATGTCCAGACTATTTGCATATATGATTATGTAACTATACGTGCATTCAGTTTGCACCTGTTGCCATCACAGTTGTGCATACACAGTTTTTCAGAATATCTGCCTCTTAATCACTTGGTGCCCAAGTTTATTTCCAATGACAACTTATTTTCCTCACAGTGGTGTTTGGAGTCTAATTTATTTAAATGTTTGTCAAGTTCTTTGAGATCCTGAAATGCAGTTTGCTATATACCGTAAGTGTAGAGTATTGTAATTATTAATAATGAGTATGTTTGGCATCGTCTTTCCCCTTGCGCTGCCGCCTTTTTTCTATTATTCTAGGTGGCATTTCCTTTAGAAAATGTAAATGTTTCATTTCTTTAGCAGCTTAATCTCCATACGTTTATCAGCTGTAATTGCAGCTTGGTCACAGTAATTAAAACACACAACACCTACTTGTTAATGTAGGCAAGGGAAAGTAATTTTCTCTGTCATCACTTCAAAACATTTGTTAAAATTGTAGCCACAAAGAATATACAGGAATATATCAAGTGTATGCTGATGTATTAGTTGCCAAAAAGGAAAAAAATAAATTTAATTATGAATCAAGAGGAGCAAGTATCCACTTATTCCAGTAATGAATTTGAGCTAAAAACAAAACAAAATCATATTAAGAAAGAAAGAAAGCCTTCCTTTGCCTAATATATATAACCATTGCAAGCTTATATTATTTCTACATACAAATGAGAAAAAAGCCCACCTGCCTTAAGAATATGAGGCAGATCCGGTTATTTTAGTTTGAGACTAAGGCCCTGATCCTGCAAGCTGTTCTATGCAAATAAAACCCAGCAGTCACAGAGACACCTGACAAATCAACGTGCATTTGTCTGTGTAATGCAGTCTGGCTCCACGTCAGTGGGGTTCCTTGTAGGGATAGGGCACTGCCAGTGAGAAGAAGCTTGCAGGACTGGTCCTAAACTTGTTGCAAGGAAACCCAAGATCCATACAACAGAACAAAACAATACAAGTATCCTGGATACAAATAAATGGCTGAACTACATCTGAATATTTTATTGCCCGTATGACAACATACTCTTGTTTAAAAAGGAGGCATAGTCCTGGTTCTTTTAAAGAACTCCTGATGTCTAGCAGAATGGGAACTGCTTTTAAAAATAATCCAGAAACTCACCTTTTGCACTGTGCACCGGTGTTAGACTGGTCGAGACTTGCAATGAGTTCATTTAGATGCTTTGGAATCCCCATGTCTGTCAGTATCACCCAGAGAAGTCATGGATGGATGGTGTCAAATATTTATTTAGTAGCCAATGAAGCACATGATCATTGGGTGACTGTACTCTGCATTTTTCAGTCATGTGATGGATATTCGTGATTTAGTCATGTGTGCTTTGGTCTTCTCTGAAATCTTGTTGTTCTGGTAATTCTGGTTTTGCTACCAGCTCAAACAACTGAGTTTAGCATGATGTCGAACATAGCTTTCTGGAATATGTGCTTTTGTGGTTTCAAGCATAATAGCATTCCAGACAGAAGTTATATAATTTTCCTTGATTCTGAACAAGTCTAAACACAGTATCACTTGCTGTATTTATTAAGTTTTAATTTTATATTTGAGGCTTACAGCTGGTGGTCTGACACATACTCTGCACTTGGGAAAGTCTTTGTGATTTGGACACTTGATCTCCAGCATTGCTGTATCACTACATAGTAATTTTTCTTTGCCATTCCGTTTGGTGACCTCCAAGTGTATGAACGTCTAGGATGTTGGGGTGAAGATGGTGTTTATAATGAATGTGTGAGTAGAGGACCAGAATTCAACTAAATGCCTTCCTATTTCATTTTGTGAACCCAGACCATAACTTCCCCTTATTTCTTTATGAGAGTTTACAGATCCAGCTTTTTCAGTGAAGTCCCCATTTACAAGAGTGATATCTTTATTTCATGTTTGAGTCAGTGTCTTTTCAAGTCGTTCATAGAACTCATGATGTTGTGGGGGCATAAACCTGTATGGTAGGCATACTGACTGTCATTTCCTGAAAGCACATTGTAATTACTCTATTGCTGATTGAATTATGTTATGATAGAATCATAGAATATCAGGATTGGAAGGGACCTCAGGAGGTCATCTAGTCCAACTCCCTGCTCAAAGCAGGACCAATCCCCAACTAAATCATCCCAGCCAGGGCTTTGTCAAGCCTGACCTTAAAAACTTCTAAGGAAGGAGATTCCACCACCTCCCTAGGTAACGCATTCCAGTGGTTTACCACCCTCCTAGTGAAAAAATTTTTCCTAATATCCAACCTAAACCTCCCCCACTGCAACTTGAGACCATTACTCCTTGTCCTATCCTCTTCTACCACTGAGAATAGTCTAGAACCATCATCTTTGAAACCCCCTTTCAGGTAGTTGAAAGCAGCTATCAAATCCCCCCTCATTCTTCTCTTCCGTAGACTAAACAATCCCAGTTCCCTCAGCCTCTCCGCATAAGTCATGTGTTCCAGACCCCCTAATCATTTTTGTTGCCCTCCGCTGGACGCTTTCCAATTTTTCCATATCCTTCTTGTAGTGTGGGGCCCAAAACTCGACACAGTACTCCAGATGAGGCCTCACCAATGTCGAATAGAGGGGAACGATCATGTCCCTCGATCTGCTGGCAATGCCCCTACTTATACATCCCAAAATGCCATTGGCCTTCTTGGCAATAAGGGCACACTGTTGATTCTCATCCAGCTTCTCGTCCACTGTAACCCCGAGGTCCTTTTCTGCAGAACTGCTGCTGAGCCATTCGGTCCCTAGTCTGTAGCGGTGCATGGGATTCTTCCGTCCTAAGTGCAGGACCTTGCACTTGTCTTTGTTGAACCTCATCAGATTTCTTTTGGCCCAATCCTCCAATTTGTCAGGTCCCTCTGTATCCTATCCCTACCCTCCAGCGTATCTACCTCTCCTCCCAGTTTAGTGTCATCTGCAAACTTGCTGAGCGTGCAATCCACACCATCCTCCAGATCATTTATGAAGATATTGAACAAAACCGGCCCCAGGACTGACCCTTGGGGCACTCCACTTGATACCAGCTGCCAACTAGACATGGAGCCATTGATCACTACCCACGGAGCCAGAAGATCTGTCAACTTTCTATCCACCTTATAGTGCATTCATCCAGCCCATACTTCTTTAACTTGCTGGCAAGAATACTGTGGGAGACCGTGTCAAAAGCTTTGCTAAAGTTAAGGAACAACATGTCCACTGCTTTCCCCTCATCCACAGAGCCAGTTATCTCGTCATAGAAGGCAATTAGATTAGTCAGGCATGACTTGCCCTTGGTGAATCCATGCTGACTGTTCCTGATCACTTTCCTCTCCTCTAAGTGCTTCAGAATTGATTCCTTGAGGACCTGCTCCATGATTCTTCCGGGACTGAGGTGAGGCTGACTGGCCTGTAATTCCCAGGATCCTCCTCCTTCCCTTTTTTAAAGACGGGCACTATATTACCCTTTTTCCAGTCATCTGGGACTTCCCCTGATCCCCATGAGTTTTCAAAGATAATGGCCAATGGCTCTGCAATCACATCCGCCAACTCCTTTAGCGCTCTCAGATGCAGCGCATCCGGCCTCATGGACTTGTGCTCCATATTCAAGCACACACTTTGACTTCTCCCTGGGTAACATAAATGCAACCCCATTTTCTCAAATCCAGAGTAGTACACTGCATATCTATCCATTGTCACAAAATCACCCCTATTCTTCCAATGCTGCTCTGAGATTCCACTTATTTCTATCTTACAAAGAATTGGAAAGATGGTCTGGATGATGAGCTTCCCTTCTTACATATTACTCACATTTTGTGTTCCTACTCTGCTGATTCTTTTTGAAAGTTTAAGTCATTCTTTTCCTTGGTGCAATCATCAGACACTGTACTTCCCAAAGGATCTGGTACTGCACCATCATTACCACAGCTTCTACTCTTAATTGCCAGAGCCCCCTCCCCAATATAATTTGTATGCCTTCTGGCCTGGGGGAATCTCACCATCAAGCACTCTATGTTGATTTCTTACCCTCTGTTCTAACATCAAATACATTTGCAACATATAAAACAGAGTCCAATCCTGCTACCATTGAAAGCAAATGGAATTTTGCCTCAGTAAGATCAGAACTGAGCCTTTAGCTAGAAGGGTCTTGATTCAGCAAGGTACTTATGCACATGATTAACTTTAAGTACTCAAGCAGACCCATGGATTTGAGTGCCTACTGCAGGCAAGACAAAGTCAGTAGGATTACTTTTGTGCTTATCCATGTATTTATGTACTTTGCTGAAACAGGATCAAAATTAAGATCATAAAAGTGGTTGGATGAAAAAATACCATGAATGAGTGCAAACTGGTATCTGAACAAAATAAATGCTGCCTCAATAAAGTATAGCTAAACAAACACAGACTTAAATATAAGGTTTGGAGTGTATAATGGAATGCTAAAATGTATCATACTCTTCTGTCACTAGGAAACACTGTGTATAAAATACCTTATTAAAAGGAACCTCAGCCATACCTGGTAGAGCATTAAAAGATCTTATGAACACATATGGTGTGTCTAAGCAAGCTTCAGTCCATATTTGGTACAGAAGGACATGGTGTGAGGAGTAGGAAATTAACAGAATGAAGGAATGAAAGGAGGAAGGAAAAACAACAACAACAAAGGTTGCAAACAGAAAGAACAAAGCAACAAAGTTTGCAGGATGGCATCAACATACCACTCTTCGATGCCCCAGAGAACTTCAGCTTTGACAAACCTTCACAATGGACAGACTGGAAAACAATATTTTTCAAGATTTCACATTGCTACCAAGCTGCACAAAGAAAATGGAGATATACAGGTATCATCTTTAATTTATGCTATGGAGAAGTTAGCAAAGCATGTCCTTAAATCCTTTGACTTTACTGAAGACGGTCACAAAGATGACTATGGAAGGGTTCTATGTTTGATTCATACTTTATACCTCAGAGAAATGTATTTTATGAAAGAGCATGTTTTCACCAGCAAATTCAAGAATGAGGGGGAAATGTTGAATGTTTTATAAGAGCTTTGCATACATTGGCTGAAAACTGTGACTTTAGGAATGCAAAACATAAAAATATCAGAGACGCTGATTATTGGGTTTACAGATAGAAACCTTTCACAGCAGCTACAGCTGAACAGATAATTAACCCAAGCCACAGCTATGCAGATAGCAAATCAGTCAGAATTAGTCAAACAATAAAACAAAGACAGGAACAACTTGAAAAACCTGAACGTATTTTAGAAGTTATAAACAGGCACTTGAGTGTTAAAAGTAATTATCATATAACCCCTGAGACGAGGAGAGAGAACTCCCAAGCTAAGAGGGAAAAATTCCAGCACAAAGTGTGGAAAAAGTGATATCCCAAGAGATTATGCATGTCCAGCAAGAGGCGCATGGTTTAATGAACGCACAAAATATGGACATTTTCTAGTTGTTTGCAGCACCAAAGTTATCAGGGAGTTGACTCACATTACAGACAGTCAAGAGCCATTGTTTCTGCGATCTCTCACATGTACTGGCATAGAGCCTGCCTCAAGAGCAAAACTGAATATTCATGGCAAGACTGTTGAGTTTAAAATTGACTCAGGAGCTGGTGTCACAGTCATCTCAGAAGGGACTTTAAATTATCTTCAGCCCACTCCCAGAGTTGAAGTCCCCTTATAGCTCTGACCAGCCCTGAAGGTATTCTTAACCGCATGAGCTAGTTCACCATAGAAACAATTAACAAAGACAAAAGTGATCCATTCTGTTTATGTGGTCAAAGGACCACAAACAAACTACCTTCTCAGCTGCTATGTGGCAACCCTGATGGGCCTCATACGAAAGGTGGAAGAACTTGATGGAGGATTTGATGATATAGGACTTATGAGAGGTGATCCAATACAAATGAATTTAAGAGACAATATTGAATTATGGAGCGTACAAACAAGTCTACGAGAGAGATGTTGGAAGATTTATGCAAATTCAGAGGCCATCATTACCTTGTTATTGAGGACTATTTTTGCATGTATATAGAAATAATGTACTTGTTGCAATGTTATCAAGAAACTGAAGTTCACTTTTGCTCACTTAGGTATTCCAGAACAACTAGTGATTGACAACAGACCACAGTTTACTACAGCAGAATTTAAATCATTCTGAAATGTGATTTTGATCATATTACTTGCAGCCCACATTAACCACAAGTGAATGGAGAGGCTGAGAGAGCTGTACAAACAGCCAAGAAAACTTTACAAAAAGAAGATCCATTCTTTGCTCTTCTGAGTTACAGAACACCACCAATTGCTGCTACTGGATATAGTGCAGCACAACTCCTGAGTGAAGACAACACAGGTTCTTTTCCAAAGTTGGAACAGTAATTCTATCTCCAATGTGGCCATATCACATTACTTGTACAATGGACATTACTCAGTCAGAGGTCTGCTGGGTCTAGAATCTGGTAGCTGTTCACGTCAAATTGGATGAAGTTGGAATAGTAATTCTATCTCCATCTCCAACATGGCCATGAAGACAGTGGCCTTATCACATATCACATCACTTCTATAATGGACATTACTCAGTCAGAGATCTGCTGGGTCTAGAATCTGGTAACTGTTCACATCAAATTGGATGAAGAAAAAGGGTAGACCACTCCAACTATCATAAAGAAAAAGATTTCAGCACCTAGATCATATGTGATCAAGATTGACAATGGAGAGTTCAACAGAAATCACTGACATCTACAGTGTATTCCTCAGAAAGAACAATTAACAGAACAAACTCTACAAGTGGCAGATGCAGAACAAGAATACCAACCACAGTCAGATGAAGTTTGTATATGGTCAGGTCATGTCATTAGAAAAACAGTATGATTCAAAGACATTTAGGCTGATATGTACTAACTTCAAAGACAGAGTGATAGTGTAAATATCATAAATGGTAGGAATGTAGAACTGAAAGGGAAGATGTAATGGAATGCTAAGCCGTATTATACATTTTGCCACTAGGTGGCACTGTGTGTAAAATACATTATTTAAATGAAAGTCAGCCATACCTGGCAGACCATTAAAGGATCTTATGATGAACACATCTGGAGTGCATAAGCAAGCTTTGCAACCACTCCAAATCTGGTACAGCAGCATAACATAGTAGTGCCAAATCACATATGTTTAAGGTGCTAACTAGTAAATATTCAAACACAAAATAAGAACTCTCTACAATTTGGCTGAAGTGTGACGTTGTTGTTCTCACAAAATATACCCCAGCCATTTTGCTGAAC
This sequence comes from Chelonia mydas, assembly GCF_015237465.2. Lineage (NCBI taxonomy): Eukaryota > Metazoa > Chordata > Testudines > Cheloniidae > Chelonia > Chelonia mydas. The sequence goes on along the minus strand of NC_057853.1, from coordinate 16,151,080 downwards.
ATTACAATCATTACTCATCTAATACGTCGTATCACATTCTTCATCTTTTTAGGTAGTGCCTTAGAATTACTGATTCAATGAATCACACTGACTTGGAAGTATTGGATGCTGCTAAGATACTGCTGGGTATACTACACTCCTGGAAAAGAATGAGACAAATATATTTGGGTTCAATTTATTCCTAAGGGGAAGGAGGAACCAGGGAAATTGGTGAATTTTAAGTATTTTTCTAAATGGCTGTCAAGTTGCTTCCAAAAGGCACATAATAAAGTAAGTTCCCCATAGTTTTCTCTATCTAACCTGTATACAAGTGCACTCGTACTTGAGATTTTTAAAAGCTCAGCAAACTCTGTGCATGTGCGTGATTAACTGCTTACAATTCCAGCACAATAGAACAAAGCTTAACAGTTATTAGTTAATGCCATATCCTGTCCTCATTAAGCCTCTGAACCCAGATTTGTGCACATTTTAAACAAAAACCCTACTGGGAAACTTTGGAATTCAAGTGATTGGAAATAAGGATTGTGACATCCATTAAATTGCTTGCTGCAACACTGGCATCTTTGGTCTTATGGAAGGAAGTGCGCATAATTTATAATTACTAAGGAAAGGTGAGAAGCATAGAAAAGAGCAAGTTACATGTGATTCCCTCTTGGTAAAAGCAAATCTGAAACAGAGATACATTAATTTGAAACACACCTCTACCCTCCAAATTTAGTATAACCACATTAACCTCACCTGCAGTTAGATATTCTTATCAGCTCTAAAAGTAGCAAGGCAGTTGTATACATCCCTCTAAATACACGTCTCACAGGGAGGCAGTTAAATTCCTGTGTGTGTTTACAACACAGTACCACAATGAAATCCTTGATTTCTGTGTGTTTACACAACACTTGATGCCAGTTATCAAAATGTTTATATTAACAGATGGAAGGCGATTTTGTTAATTTGTCTAGAAAAGCAAAACCCATTGTAATGGGCTGTCTATGATTAGAAGAATAAGCATAAACAAGAAAAATCACTAATGAAACATTCTGCAGTTTATTCAGGCTCTGATCAGTGAAGAATCATGCATAATGTAACAGTGCTGTGGCTAATAACAGCAGGCTCCCAAGAAATCACTTAAACTTGTTTTAATGGACAGGAGCAACCTTCTGCCTTTTCTTCATCACCTTAAAAGTATCCACAGTAAATACTCTCCCCTCCCGCCACAGACCTTCCATCTCAAATTCGCGTTCCCACTGATCCCCCAAAAATCTTAATTCTGCTCAGCATTGTGATCAGGCTTGGTAAACTAACCTCAAACCGCTGTATTGGTGGGATGTGTGCCCCCCTGCTTTACAGGAATATTAACTGCTTCTGTTGCGTACTACCACTGCTCCTTTTGCTCCAGCTGGCCTGCACAGACATAATAAATCCACTGGCTGGTGGTGCACGTTCTCCTCCCCCACAAGCAGTCTTAACGGATACCGTAAAGAATGCCACTCTCAGGAAGTATCTCTTGTAGTATTTTTTTTTTATTAGCATGCAAACATTTCTTGTATTTGTATATATAAAAGCACCATTGGAATTCCAATGCCATGCAGATTCCAATGTGAGGTAGAGACTAATCTGAATACAAAAAGCACATGGCTATCAAGCATACCACACAATGCACATTGGCAGTGAACTGAAGATAGGCAATATATTTCGACAGCTCTCACAAATTTATACCCTGAGGAGTTTCAGAAGAATTGACTGTCTGTTTCCTTACAACAGAAGCATTTTATCTATGTGAGAAGATGCTACATGTTTAAATCCTATTAGGCAATGAAACATGCTGCAGCTGGGTGGCAAAAGCAGATTTGAGGGAAAGGGGTTGGGGGGGGGGGGCGCAGTTATTTTCCTTTTCAGTATTGTCTCCATGTAAATCACAGGGTTCCTTTCCCTGCTGTTTGGATACTTCGAAGAATGAAGTGAAATTTGAGATTCCTCAAATATTAAAGTTAAGCAAGAGATCATGACAATTTATAACTAATGGATACCAGACTACGTATTTTAATTTATGAGTGAAAATAAATTGGGCAAGTACCTGCTGCTAAGAAGCTATCGATTTGGGGCTTGGCCCTGTTGTGTGTCTGAATTTATTAACAATTTGAGATTCTCATATAACAGGCTCAAATGGAATTATTTCATCAAAGATTATTAGTCAGAGATTAGTACAGCACCATAACAGAATGCAGAAAGAATAGATACATTGCCACCACTGGTGTAAGGTTAAGTGTTTGCCTCTGTCTCCCTCTTCTCTGTATCTGGTGAGATGCTGGCAGTTTTGCTTTCTCTACATAAGTCCCAATACCTCTGTCATTTTATAGGGTACAAGACAAAAAAACCCCTTGTTGTGGATGGAATAATACTTTCCCAATCTCACTATATGTTGTGTTTTAAACATTTTTGTTAACCTCGTTACTTACGGAATTTCCTTTGTGGTATTTGTATGTTACATGACTGACAGGCAAAAAAGGGAATTCTAATCTGGTCACTATCTCTAACAGCTGGGTGAAGTGCCAGTTCCCCAAAACATCTTTTAATGGATCCCTATTTCATCATTACAGAAACCATCTGCAATAACACTGGTTCCTTATCAAGCAATCCTGCTTAAATCTTTGTAGATACTTTTGGTAGTTGAGGGGGATCTTCACTGAACATCTCTTTTCCCACAGATTTGGAGGTGCCGGCCACAATGAATTATGGTCCAGTACTCAATCATCTGAAACTCCTGAACAGAGGTCACTCTGGCCTTACTATTCAAAACACACAACACCATAAAGATTTTGGGAAAATAATTAATATATAAATGAAATTAATACTCAAAGAAGAGGAATAAAAAGGTCAATATTTATTAGCGGGTACAAACAATCCAAAACCCATTGAAATAAATTGAAGAACTCAGTTTCACTGTGCTTTGGGTCAGGCCTTTGATCGTTAAATATGAGCAACCTCATTGTACATGGTCACAAATGGGAGACAAAAGATCATAAGGGTTTCAAGTAGATACACTTCATGGGAGTCCTCTAGGACCACGGCTATGGAACATACAGGAGGCAAGGGCCTGGAAAACCATGGAGCTGAACAATCCATAGAAAAATCAGGTCCATTTGCTGAAATTTCCAGCATACTTCTTCCTGTCCTCCAAGTCCCGCATCAACTTCAGAAGCCTTTTCATATCCCTGTGTTTTTTACATGAATCTAACAGTATTTATAAGTTGTTGTATTTTTTTAAACCAAACAGCAGGACTTTATGATGCTGATTTTATGAAAAAAAAAATGTATGTTTCTATAAATCTACTTGAAGTACCAGTTACCACGGAGCATCTTTCTCTCAGGAGATTCTTGAAAATTAAATTGTTCATCTAAGGAGGCTAATTTCTGGATAAATGACTTTTATTAATCTGGTTTCCCTTGAGTCTTATCACTTAGACTGCTCATGATATTAATGTTCTAGTTGGTCAGCTTTCTCCAGAATACACAAGCATTGCCTGAAGCAGACAAATCATTAGCAGCTACATTTATTCAATTAATATTTTCATTGCAAATAAAAATATTTTAAAATATTAACTATGATTATTTCTAAGTGATATTACTTCTTCCCACATCCCTGAACTGCTTTAATGCTCTATGGCTTAAAGGTACGGCTTGGTTTGTGGGTTTTATAAACCTGGAAGGCCCAATTCTGACCTCAGTCACACAGGAGCAGCTTCGTGGATTTCTGGTTGGATCCTAATCCCATTGAAGGACTGTTCTCAGTGGTACCAGATGACAGAATGAGGAGTAATGGTCTCAAGTTGAAGTGGGGGAGGTTTAGGTTGGATATTTGGAAAAACTTTTTCAATTGGAGGGTGGTGAAGCACTGGAATGGGTTACCTAGGGAGGTGGTGGAATCTCCTTCCTTAGATTTTTTTTTAAGGTCAGGCTTGACAAAGCCCTGGCTGGGATGATTTAGTTGGGGATTCGTCCTGCTTTGAGCAGGGGGTTGGACTAGATGACCTCTTGAGGTCCCTTCCAACCCGGATATTCTGTGATTCTATAAAGTCAATGGCCATTTTGCCATGGGAACCGGGTGTGAGTTACACACTTGTAATCAAGTGCAAAACTGGGCTCTGACATAATAGTGTTATATTTCAAAGTGTTGGGCACTTTCCTTGAAATCACTGGAGTTTTGCCATCGGGAACAGGCTCTGGCCCAGATCACAATCTCTAATTTACAAAATGCAATAGCTGTATTTCAAGTATTTTTTTTTCTGAAGACACATCAGTGAAGTTGCATTATCTGAAGTTAATATCCCATTAAAATGTTATAATTCACTCTTAACCCTTATGATCTTAAACCCTGCAGGAGTATCCACAGTGTGTCTTATGATATATGTGAGCAAATACAAGCTCTGGAACTCACTATGCAACCAATTTTTCAATAAATGGGGCTTTCATGCTACACTAACACACAGCAGGATCAGAAAAAATAACCCACATTTATTTTACAAGTGGGAGGGAAAAAAACAGATTGGGGTCGCATCTTAGACCTATCATCATCATAGACATTTTAGCAAATGTATTTGAAATGCTAAGCTAGCTCTTTACTCAGAAAACAGCACAGAGGTCTGTCTCACTGATGGCTATGCAGCATCTCACTGCAGGCACTAAACCCAGCATATTAGCTCTGCAGCTCCAGGAAGCTGTCTACTTAATTACTTCACAAGCAATCTCAACTCTAGGTCTTGTGCAATATTTATTAAGAAGTTTCTTTAAAAAGAAAAAGAAAAATTTGTCCTTTGTCACTTTAGACCAAAAAAGTATCAAAACAAGGAGAGATATTTGAGTCCAAGGAACAATTTGACTTTGAAGCAAGATGGAGGGAATGGTAAAACCTATGGTTAAACCAAACACCAAGGGACTGGCAACCTTTACTGGAATTTATCAGCCTAATATTCTAAGGAACTATTGTAACATTCTAGTATACTGGGCATTTCTTCTCAAGTACCAGCCTGCTCCCTTTATTTTATTTGCTCTAGGACTTCCAGTTGTACATAAGAACAGCCATACTGGGTAAGACCAAGGTCTACCCCAGTATCCTGTCTTCTGACAGTGGCCAATTCCAGGTGCACGAGAGGGAATGAACAGAACAGGGAATCATCAAGTGATCCATCCCATCGCCCAACCATCAACTGATCCATCCCCTGTCGCTGATTGTAGTTGTGGCAGCTGAGTGGTTAAGATACTTTACTACAATCCTGGAGGTTGTGTGTTTGAATCTCACTCAGTCTCATACTGAAAGATCACTTCCAGTTCACTCAGCTGCAAAATAAGTACCTGATCCATCAGATTAGGGAAGTCAACGGTGCTTGGATGTGATGCTGGCTCCCTGTGTACTGTTGTATATGAAACTGATGTATGTTAAGTGGGTCAGGCAGTTGGCCTGGGGGAACTTTGACTTCCAGTTAAAATGATGCAGAACCTTGATATTTCTCAGCATAATATTTACTCTAAGGTGTGTTTTAGGAAATTTTTGTCATTTTTGCTGCTTTTTTTCTTCCTCTAAAAAATGAGAGAAGATTGAGGTTTTTTGTTTTGGATTGTTTGGTTGCTTGATCTGGAGAAATACAGAAGTGGCACCTCCAGTGATTCATTAGTATTTATTAAAGAAAATATTCATATGACAAAGTGTTGTGTGTATAGTTTGATGTAGCTTAACCTTTAATTCATAATGAACTGTAATCTTTTAGAAGTGTTTTGCCAGCCTTCTTTTTGGAAAAAATATATTTGTTGTGTAGCCAACGTTATACTGTGGACTTGATTTGTCAAGGGACCTTAAACCCAATTTTGAATACTTTTGGTGCAATTTTATAATTTCAAGTAGTTGCACTCACAGTTATTTGCCAGAAAAATGATTGAATTTATCTGATTGCATCACAATGGTTTAAAATCACTGTGCAGCATTTGCACCTTTAATCAATTATTTGCCCTCTCAACACTGGGCTCAGATTCAAAATAGGAGTTTCTAATCAATAAAAAAATGGCAATAGTAGCTACTGCACGTATATTTGCTATAACAAAGACTCCATGCCTTATTGGAAGATATGCTTTAGTCAAACAATTTTTTGGGTTCAATACAGAAGCAACTAGGTGAAATTCTCTGACCTATATTAGTACCTTCTGCCATTAAATATCTGTGAACTTATAGAAACCAGATCTTTAAAAGATTGTTTGCTACTAAAACAATTGTAAATAGAGGTAGGCTTGAACTGATATCCCATATTTAAGCAATTTGCATTGCAAATCAGATGCAAATGGAACTTCTGTACAGGGACCCCAATACTATAAAGGACCAAACCCACAGATCCAAATATGTTCACCTCATCATTTTCATCCCCCTAAAAAACCTACACACAACCTAAAATATCTGGTGAATTTGAGATAAAAATCTGGATACAAATTATGCTGCTTGAGCTCATCTGTAGTTTAATAACATGATGTTACTATGGCTTGTGTTTTCAAAAATAGAAACAGACACAATCTTTAGATACACAGCAAAGAAAGGCATAAACAAGACTCTTGAGCCATTTAGTTACCTGGTGGATATATGCAAGTCTTTTGTAATAAAAAGGATTATCCCATGAAAATACTTAATCATCATTCGGCTGACTACAGTATCTTGCACTGACTAACTTGCTTCATATTTAAGATTTAGGCAAAAGATACCTGTTCCAAGAACGGACTTCTTTGACCGTACAAACAGTGTAAAAATGCAATTAAAACATCATTTGGCACATGCAGTGTCAGCAGTAACTTGGCACCAACACTCCAGCATCTTGTGTTCATTGTGCATCCTCTTTTCATTTCAGTGCTGTTTATTCAAGCATCACAGCCAGTGCCAATGGCCAAAAATAAGCTTGCTTTGGCAGCTGCAGACAAACGTTTGCATTTAGGGCAGTGTTTCGTAGCTTCATATCTTAATTACTTGTTTGAGGTCTGGCCGAGAAGTTGTGTGGTTGCTACACTTGCACTGTTTTTTTGGTCTTGGAAATTGTTCTGTCATAGTCCAAACAGACATACCCTGGCATCTCTGAACATACTCAACCTTACACAGCTGATATCTTAATAGAAAGAGCTGCCACAGATCAAACGTATAAGGAATTGCCCTTTTATTTCCCCCAAAAGAAATATCTTTATGAATTGAAAGGATATTTGGACCCAAAAATATTGTGTGTGCACAAGAGTTGAAGACAGAAAATTGTGGACTGACTTTTAGCCATAGTTAAATTGTGGGCACAAATCAAAATGCCTGAACCTCTGATTTACTGACTGGAAGCATAAGAGGTAATTATAGGTGGAAACGCTCTGATCTGCACACACAATTCATTTAAAGATAAAGATGTGAAGATGCAAATTGTGCCTGAAAAGAGAGGGGACAGACATAAAAATGTACCCCTTGATCCTCTCTGTAATTTTATTTTAAATTTTTTTTTAAAGTGACCCTGTTGATTATATACATGAGCATAAACTTGCTGTACACAATCACCCAAAATCTTGTCTCGTTTTCCTTTTGTTTTCAGGGGCCTCTGCCTACATCAGAACCACTGAGGTTCAATTGCATTGGGGAAGAAAGCAGAATCTAAGTTGCATATAGATATTGGATACACCTTGTGCAGCATGGATTTCAGTTCTGTGGGAGTTCTCACTATGTGGATTGGGGAGGACGGTTTGGAGGAGAGAGAGGGCATTTATATCACCTAAGGACCATGCTGTGGCTTAGAGGATGGGGATGGAGAAGGACAGCTCTTATGGCGTCCGCCTACCTTCAGCCAACCGTAACCATTTCTGGTTTTGTGTCGTTTTACCAAGAGGACAGGAGAAGATGAAAACAGAAAAAGGGCATAGATAATAGAGCAAACAATACAGAGAGCTAGATAAAACGTGATCTATACGTTACAAACAATAAGAAGATGGGTCACCAAGCAATGTATATACAAAGCATGCATAAATACAATAGTTTCAGTCTGATGTATTGGAATATACATGAATCTTTTGCTCTTCTGTTGCACTTGTTTTCGAATATATATTTAAGGATCTATTTCAAGAAGGAAAAACTTCCTTTATATGTGCACAGGAAGTGATTTTGCTTAAAGGCAATAGTAATTACAACAGTGGTAGCAGCAGTTGGATGCACCAATATGAGACAACGTTTTGCCCTACAGAAATATGCACCATGCCAGACATTGAACCACAGGATCTGAATCTATGATAACAAGAAAATGAGAAAAAGCTACATAGGAACTTAAAGGTTATGGGAAATGTCAGTTAAATAGACTGGTTATATGATGTAATTGTACAATTATAGAACATGAAATTCTTAAAGTAAAATGTGCTCTTGTTATTGGTTCCAGTGGAGTTAACCACAATTATCACACGGAAAGAAAATGCTATTACAAACACACTATTATAGCCACTATGTCATTAATAACCCTGCTGCTTTTATTTTTAAAAAAGGAAGGAGGAATTCATCTGTGACAAATTTGTCATCGAAATTGTAAATTTTAACTTAATTTTTCAAATTTTGAACAATTTCAACAGTTCTGACCATTAGTTTATGTAACTAGTGGTTCTAGACATCAGTTCCTCATACCATTTATCCTGTTAAGCCACATTTTTTTTAAAACATGGTAACACAATTCGGTACTGGAAATACTGTAACCATCCTACACATGCAAAGCTGAACAGCTGAACTAAATGCTATTTTTACACTGTTCTCATATTTTCCAATCTATTCTCTAGAGTCTCATAGATTATCAACAGATTCAAAGTACTTTCTACCCAATGCAACATTTCCTTTGTCCTTACCCTCTTGACCACTATTCTACACTCCTGCTTTGATTTGACGGGCTGACTCTACTTTCACTTACAATGGTGTAATCAACAGTAACCCCATTAAACTCACTAGAGTTGCACCAGTGTAAAACTGGTAAGAGAGAAGAATTACATTTTAAAAGATTTCTTTAGTCATTTGTGTCTAATTTGCAATTTTTTTCTCCCAATGTTTATAAGGGATAAGAGTCTGAACAATAAAATCATTTCCTGAGTTTAAGAAGATTTATTTTCAGAAATACCGGACCTCCCAACTGAATACTTTTAATCAGTAACCCCATTTTCTTAAGTGCCATCTTTTAAACTAGCAAGAACAGAGCCATATTCCCCAATCAATTACGGTGCACAGAGAGATATGGTAAGCAGAGCTTCCACATCATTGTAAAGTCCCTTTATCACTATCCATTTGATTCCAACAAATATATTGCCATATCCATAGGGGAAAGGATTAAGAAGTTTTGTAGACTATTGTAAACCTATTGTATGTGAAACTATTATACACAGTAAACAAGAAGAAGATTTCCTTTATGAATCTTACATAGATGGATCTGAACCAAATTTGATGAGAGATATCAAATTTTAATGAAGTGTTTAAATATTTTTCCAGTCTTCTAGTTTTTCTCCCTCATTTGCAAGATTTTTGTTATTTGATTATAACATGCAGTCTGTGAAGGAAGTTGAAAACATGTTTTACCAATGGTATATCTTCTTACTCATTTGAGCTTCAATAGGAAAATTATCAGATTTGCCCAGTACAGAAAATTGCTATCATTGTCAATATTGTGCAATATTTTTGCCATAATTTGAGAGATGATAATATTGGACTCCAATGGGAAAGACTCCTGCTTTAAGCTCATCAAAACAAAAATTCCCTAACCACCACATGGAAGGTTTTTCAGAATATCTAGAGGCTAGAGACAATGTGCTGATGGACCTGTCCTTGGTGCTGAAAACTGAAAATTAAAGAAGAAGAAACTAATCCAAGTTGAAATTTACAGGAATCTGCCATTGACTTCAATGGGAGCTGGATCAGAAGCAGAACAATGGGGTATAAACAGTGAAATGGAGCAGGTCTCAATCTTTCCTGTACTGTTGTTTATAAAGCTTGCTCCTGTGAATCTCAGAAAGGAGTGTAAATATGAATATTCAGATTACCAGGGCTGGACTATTACCCAGTCTCCAAAGGCACCCAACTCTATTGCCTACCACAATCGCTCTCCTCCCTCAATATTTATGGGCAGATTAAGATATTTTCATTAGACTGCTTTTGTCTGTGTGTTTATTTCCCAGGAGCAGTAACTATGAAGACAATCTCTCAGAAGAATCACAAAGATAATCACTCATTCTTGAGCAGTAGTGCAACTTGGGATTTATGTGCCTCTCTGTGATTCCTTTATTTTTAATTCGTGTTTGTTTTTATCATTTACATTAGGATTTTGTGGCTTGTACATTCATGAAAATGTACTGGAAAACAGTCACCTACAAACTGGTGGAATAAAAATACTTAGTAAAGTAAGTACTATATGTTTGCTGAGTAAAGCCTCCAGCATGCTCGGTAAGCTGGGATCCCTGTGAACTAGAATCCATCATGTGTGATACAAAGAATGTAAAGTTTCAATAGTTTTGTGATCTTGTTAAAAAAATCAGACATAACTGGTATAACATAAAAGATTACGAAAGAACAATTTGTGTTAAAGAAAATTGTGCATCCTTAATATATGTCATATGTGTGAGAGCTAGTGTTAATGGTTTAATTTTCTATTAATAATAATTTACTATTGGCCCAAGCATGCTCTCCCATTTCTAACATTATGATACCTCTAGTGAACAGTTGTAGCCCAGAAATACTGCAGTACCTTTGCAGAGCTTAAGAAGCTCAGTTACAACCCCACCTAGGCTGGGCTGAAATGTGAACCTTCCCTGAACCACCACGCAAAAGGAACAAAAGTTATGGGAAAGAAGAATTACTGACATGTAATTAATTATACACAGAATTCTCCTCAGAAATTTAATGAACTCAGAGTGAGCCAAGCCACCTGGATCCACCCCTTATTGCCCCTGAATCTTGGAGGCTCAAACTCCTGAGGCTAAGAAAGGGATCCCTTGGACTCAGGACAGGTGGTTGGAACCCTAGCTGCTACAGCCCATCCCAATTTTGTGCCATGATGTCTAGTTAACTCCCTTCCACCAACGCAAATGGAGAGGAGCATCCCATCCTACATTATGAAACAAGAGCTCTGACAGCAACAAAACTTAGTGGTTTTGCTAAAACGAGAAATTACTAGCTCATCCAGGATAAATAATCACCCAATACCCTAACAAGAACACTACTTTACCTGTGTGTGCATGTGTGTGTGTGTATTGTTATTGATGATCAATCACAGCTAGGGTGACTTTATGCTCAGCATCCTGTGGGCTTAAGGGGTTTTTTCTGCTTATATAATCCTCCACCAAGGGACCACTTTGTTGCAGCTGGAACATTGCATGGTAAGGTCTGCAATCTTTCTGGGCTTTTACAGGCTGTACTGTAAAATTGCCGGAGTCACATTTGATCCATAGGGCACACTTCGACCAACCACAGCTAGTGGAAAGCAACGGTTAATGAATCAAGCAACACACATACACACAACACACACACAGTGATGAGAGCATCCCATTAGGCTCATATTTCTTCAGTACAAGTTAGGCAAAGTCTGTGTGAAAAAATGCAGGATTTTCTTAAACATGAAAGCTAAAACCCTTCTTGTAGCATCATTCAGGGACGTAGGAACATTGCAAATCAGTTATTGTAAATGACAGAATCTGAACAATTCACAAGAGGGTAAGTTTAAATGTCAGTTATTAGTAAACCTTAAGATAGCCAGTGGTACCAATTAGGGCTGTCAAGCAATTAAAAAAATTAATTGCAATTAATCGCGCAATAAAAAATTGTGATTAATTGCACGGTTAAACAATATAATACCATTTATTTAAATATTTCTGGATGTTTGCTACATTTTCAAATATATTGATTTCAATTACAACACAGAATACAAAGTGGACAGTGCTCACTTTTTTTTTTTTGTTACAAACATTTGCACTTTAAAAAAGAAACTTCAATTCACCTCATTGAAGTACTGTAGTTCAATCTCTTTATCATGAAAGTTGAATTTACAAATGTAGAATTATGTAAAAAAGGATAACTGCACATAACAATAAAACAATGTAAAACTTTAGAGCCTACAAGTCCACTCAGTCCTACTTCTTGTTCAGCCAAGCACTCAGACAAACAAACGTCCAGTGTTGGGGGAGGACAGGGGAGGAGGGAAGTAAGCAATGACTTGTGCGGGAGGAGAGTCTGGGAGGACAGGGGGTGACAATGGGGAGAAGCCAGCAATAACATGCACAGGAGGATGATGAGGGAGGTGTCTTGCTGCTGCTTCTGGAAGGGTGGTTTCTGGTACTGGACTAACCTCCTTTTACTGAGCTAGGTGGGCTCCCTTTGCTGAGCGAACCCTTGTTTGCAAGGGAGGGTGAATTTTACCTCAGGGACTCATCATACTGCAGGAGAGGAGAGGCTGGTGCAGGGATTGCCAGGCCCATGTTCTCTATGGGGTACCCCTGGAGCAAGCGGCTGGCTAAGGGCAATGGGGCGTGACGCAAGGGCATTGGTCCTGGGAGTGACGGACCAGCTGGGAACAATAGGGCATAGGCTGGCTCGGGTGATGATATGTCCTGTCAGAGCTCCAGGAAAATGAAATTGAATCTATAAGCTGCCATCACGGGCTAAATTCTGTCTTCATATATACACATCTCCTGCCTACATCGAGTCAGAGCTGCATGCCACGACATGAGGAAGCATTTGAGAATTGCTGCTGTTACAGTTTCAGGCTAACTGTACCGGTATTCCCCCTCCATGGTCCACCAAGGGCACACACTTTTAGACTCCCAGCTGTCACCTCTCTTGGGCAAAGACCTATATCTCACTCCCTCCGGACCTGGGTTTTAAGGCTGCACAGCTCCCTGGATTACACTGTGACATCCCCAGCAAGCCAGAATGCCTGAACAGGCCAGTGCCTATGCCTTGCTTTTTCACCAAAGGCTATGCCCAGTGTATTGCCTGAAGTCACAAGTTACCAAATTGTTCCTTCTAAGCAAGCACATTTATTCTTAAGGTGAAAGCATTACAGAGAAAGCATATCACACCAAAAGTTTACCAGAGGGCATTCATCAATCTTATGGGTCTCTAATAGGTGAAGTCCTTCCACCCTTCTATAAGAATTGGCCCCATTTTTGGGCAGAAGGTCCTGTCCATTTGCTGGATTGGAAAGAAGGTACTGGGTCAATTGAAACTCAAGCTATTTATCCAAAAATCCTCTACTTGTCTGTTGGCCTCCGAAGAATCTACTTTTAACTAGTATATAAGCATCTCCTCAGGAGCTGGTATTTTTTTGCGGGGCCGTGGAAGGAAATAAGAGGGTAAACCTGGCTGAATCACCATCCACTCTTTTTAGTTCCTGGAGGAGCTGGGTAGCCCTCCTTCATGGAGTCCAGCACATTCTGACATAAACCATTTATTTGAAACATTGGAGACAAAAGGTACTGCATGGGGTTGCAATATCTATCACAGCCACATGCTGGCATTTGAATTGCAATGGAAAGCACCTCTCAGATGGGAATCAACACCACAAAATTTAGCTCACACCAGTGGTTTGGTCTATTCTGTTCATATTATCTTCTGAATATCTGAGATTTCCTTTCTGAATTCTAAAAAAAAAAGCCCACCACACGCCATGCTTACAATGAACCATGTGGCTTCTACAGATGACTAAGGTACCTGAATTGATCTGCTAAAATTCAAGTCCATCTAGTGTGAAGATTTTTTTGAGTGTTAATCCTACAATTTGATTATTATTATAGATAAGGGAGGAATAGAGAAAAATAGCATATGAATTTTGGCTTCTTCTGACGTAGTTAGGAGTATGTGTGAATGAAAAGCAGTGATCACTTTGAGCTTACAAGGCTTGTCTTAAATAATTAGATAATGTTACTACAGCAGTAGTGTCTTACTTATGGTTAGCCCAGATAATATTGCAAATGTTGAGGATTAATTATGTGGTTTTCTAGTTGAGCCATCTGGGGGTGGGGTAGAACACAGGAATCATGACTTTTCAGTGAAAACCCAGAAGTTTTTGTCCAAAAAGTTTTTGGTTTTTTTGAAAAGTAAAAGCCTAAATTTCCAAAGAGCAAACCCCTTTCACAAAAATTAATTCAGTAAATAATGAATAATTTCCCACTGAAAAACATTGTTTGGACAGAAATTTTTGATCTATATTATTTTAAAAATCTAAGATTTCTGTTTTCCAAACACCAGCAGGAAAATAAATACTGAAATAAAAAAAAAGGATTTGGTATATAGTCTCACAAGTAATCACTAAAACCCAAATGTATCCCTGTTGTAACTATATAATGTATCCATAGGCTACAACAGATACAATCACTAAGTGAATCACATACACAGGTAATAGAGACTATAATCTGCATTATTTATATAATGGTAGTCCCTAGAAATCCCAGTCAGGGGTCGGGACCCCATTTTGTTAGGCACTATATAGACCAGGGGTGGCCAAACTGTGGCTTGCCAGCCACACGTGGCTCTTTTACCATTAAAGTGAAGCTTGCGGAATGCCCCCTGCCCCCCATTCTCCACCTTTCAGAATGGGGAAGTGGGGGGAAGCTCAGGACCCCTGCCTTGCAGCAGAGTGCTCTTGTGCACAGTGGAGGAGGGGGGGTCCTCAGAGCTTCAGACTTGCAGGACACCCCTGCTGGGGCTCGAGGCTTCAGCAGGAGCAGGGCTGAAGCCCCAAGCTCAAGCACCGAGCTCCGTCATGCACCTCCCGTGGGGCTGAAGCCCCGTGCCCTGTCCCCCAGCAGGCGCGCCCCGGCTCTTCAACTTCTGAAGATTGTCGTATGCGGCTCAGAGGGCCAGCAAATTTTGCCACCCCTGGTATAGACATACTACAAAGGAGACAGCTCATGCTCCAGAGCGCTCAAAATCTACTTTATAGGCAAGACACCACAGGAGGACAAAACAGACAGATTGGGTGGGAGGCAGAAGTAACAAAACAAACAAGCCTCAGCAGAAAAACAGAAACCACAGCTTGTCATTTGACCAGCCAGTGACACGGGGGAGTGATTTGTAAGCAACACAGCAGATATGCATTGGAGGGATTAAAAGGAAGATTAGCAGACCACTTTACAAAAATTGATGGGGAGTTTTCCCTATCTATAAGCGTGTGGCATGGTAGAAAGTACAGAGATGCTTGAGGGAGAAGTGGGTAAACAGGTGATTGAGGCTGTCATCACTGGCAGGGGTCAACAGATCAATAAGCTAGTAGATGTGATAGAGTGGGACTAAATAATGCAGAGGAACTCTAGTGAGGGATGCAAAGAGTGGAGTGATGTGGTTGGAGTGACAAGCCAGAAAGAGGATCCTAGCAGCAGCAGTCTGAATGGATTTAAGGGGAGGGGCAACATGGGTGGGATCAAAGCCAAAGGAACAGATCACAGAAACTGTGCTTTCTAGCACAGTCTGGCAGCTGAGTGTGTCTTCCTTCTGGGTATGCTGCAGCCTCTGTATCTCAGGGACCAGGGTGAACCCTGGGATAGAAAATTTAAAAAACAGTTCTCTTTATTAGATACATACCAAGATGGCGCCTATCAGTTCCTAGCATGCAGACCCTGAGTGTGCCTACCTCATATAGTGGCCCTCTGGTGATTACACAGGAGTCAGTACCATACTATATAATAACAGTCACTGAGGCATGAGATACTGAGGACCAGAATAAGAACTTTAGAAATCTGGACAGACTGATTAGTAATTATGAAGCTGCAAGTGTCAGGACTTGGATGCATCCTGGATGCGTGGGTCTAGAGAAAAGGGTGAGCTGAAGATGAAACTTCTTCTACTTGAGCTATAGAAGAACTGACACCTACAATAGCTATAAACTGCTTATCCCCTGGGTGAATCTCATCGCTCAATCACACCCACAAAGCATGTACATCAGAACCACACCAGGAATTAAGTGGGCCCATTTCTTCTTTATTTTTAAGAAGTGAGGAAACCCTGTTGTTTCAGAGGTTTTGAATGCTTACCAAAGAATGGATGGCAAAACCTAGAGATGGAAAGACCTAGCACCAAGGTAGGCTTGTTCCCTACAGAACATTTAGGCTCCAAATCAGCACTTATTTTGGTGCTCAAAATAAACAAATAATAATGCATCTTCCCATGCTTTGTCTAATCTTGTTTTAAAATATTCCTGCTTCTGTCCCTTCCTTTTCAAGGACACAATCCTATGGGGTACTCCTTAGTAAGTGAAGTCATTGTTAAGAAGATCCACAGTATTGGGGTCTAATGTAGGTACACAGATCTTGGAAAGTTAGAATAATGTATTTCCAAGACCACTGGAGTTTTTGAGTATAAGTGGTCCCACATAAAGTCAAAACACAATAATTCTTACATACAAGGCACCTTTCAATGAAGTATATATACTGTTTTATACACTGGAACTTTCCAGAGTGGAGGTAACTACCAGTCATGAACCAAATGGTATGAACGTCATTACCCAACACCCGTAGAGAGACTTCATTTGACTACTACAAAACACCCCTCCTTATCTGACCTGGGGCTAGCTCTCCTAAGTCCGTTCAGAACTCTCCAAACTGGAAATATGCAGCATATTCAACATATATTGGTTGGGGCTTTAACTGAAGTCACCTCTTCTGCTCAATGAAAATATATTTGCTTGATGTATGGTCTATTTCTAGTGAAATGGAGAAGTGTGTAAACACAAGCAGTTATTGTAATACGTCATATGTTAACTGCAAGAGATGCATCTATAGGTGTGAAATATAAAGTTCCGTCATTAATACCTTAAACTTGTTTTTTTAAAAATCACAGATTTTAAACAGGCACTGATATTAATATACTTTTGTAGTTTGAAAGACATTTTGAATAACTACCTGTTCACTGAATGAGGCAGGGGTCCTGTGGAAAAAATTGTATGTAATCATATAACCAAAGATTATCATAATCTTAAGAACAAGAGAGCTGAATTAAGGTTGCACAGACAACTTTAAATCTGGCATTGCCTAATTTTTGAGTGTCTGACTTTGCAACCTTGATGTTCTTTTAATGTCCTTTCGTGCTTTAGTTAACAAGTCCCATGGCAGAATTTTCAGCAACCCTCATTTTTGGTCAAACTCGGCTCCCACTGAAATTTGTGGGAGTTTTACCATGGTCTCCAATGAGAGCAGAAATTAGGTGAGTATGGAATACTTTCTAAAATCTCACCTTTTTATGAATGACCAACTGCACAATTAAAGAGGGTATTTAAATAATGGAGCAAAAATAGAATATATCCACAATTGCCTTTTAAAAACCTGTACACTTGGAAAGCAAAATATACTTACAACTAGATGGCTAACATACCTATACTGAAGACTCATTGAATACTTATAGTAACAAATCTAGGTCCCTCTCTTGGCCCAATCTCAACCTCTCCCCATACCTGCCACACTGAATGCTACCATGGAGGAGTGCTCTGTGGTACACAAGGGTTGCAGAATCACCCCACATAGCGTATCTGCAGCCAGAACAGCAGACATTGTGTTGGGCGCCTCCTGTAGCCCTACTGCAGGCCAGAGATTTGTCTCCTCATAGAGTTTTATACATTATCATGGTTGCTAAGTACAGTTTCTTAGTAACAGCAGTTTATCTCAAGGAGTTTAACTCTCTCTAAAGGATTGCCCTTGTCCCAAGGGGGTTAGCACAGTGATATTAATGTTTTCTGAATTCTCACAACATTGTGCCGTCACTTAGATTCGGAAGAAAGCCCAACCAAACCTCATATATTCTGACTGTGCTCTGTCCAAGATGCAACATTTCCCCCACTAGGTTATCATACTAATTGTTCAAGCATTGACCTACAGTTCTATGACAGGAAAAAGTTTTTTTGGCCATCTAACAAAATGCTACTTTCTTATTTCTTCATTTCCAAATTTCCATAATAGCATATTATAGTAATGGAACATAAAACTACAATAACAGATGTATTATTAAGCTAACAACAATTGAGGTCTGCTTGTGCACTGCTCATTACTGCCTAATTATTTTGGACCACTGTTATAGAATACTGTAACTTTCTTTGTTTTGTGTTTTTAAGCATTGACTTCATGCAAGACTATTTTGTCAGTAGCGATTCCAATTCATCCATCTATTTTTTAAAAAGAAAATGAATATCAATGAATTGACAAATAATAGACTATTAAGTATGCAATCACAATATTTGCCTAAAAAACAAGTCAGACAACTCATTCTTCATGTGCGCTAAGGAGAGTAACAGAGAACTGTCACAATATGTTGTCTTTCTTAAGTTAACTGCCAATGTGTATTGTGGTAAACCTAATAACTATCTGCTTTTTTTGGTAGACCAATTTGTCCCAGCTTAATGTTAGGAGCTGCATGGCACAGTCACTTATTAATTATGCATTTGTTCTACAAATACAAAGCAATAAAGTTGTTATGCTTATAAGAATTTCACAAGTCATTACAACTCATGCTGGTATTATTTGGGGACAAAACTGTATTTTTATTTAGTTATGATATTTGTGTTACATTTTGGAGGGTGGAGGGAAGCATGGGAGTTCACACACCGCTCTTAAACCTGAGTATGTCATTTTATGACAGAGAACCCAATCTGATAGTCATTTTGAAATATTCAAAAGAAAGGTAGAATCGTCTTGTAATTCAGACACTGGACCAGACACAGGCAGTGAGCACTGAATTTCACCCTCTGCTACAGACTTCTTGTATAACTTTGATCAAGTCATTTAATCTCTCTGTGCTATATGAAAAATTAAGAGAATACTTTTATATTTGTCTATGTTGGCCATTTATTTATTTGTGTGTTGTCCATTTGTCTTTGGAGCAGGAACTATCACTTACTTTGTGTTTGTACAGGGCCCATCACCATAAAGCTCCAATCTCTGTTGTGGCTTGTAAGTATTTGTGTAATACAAATATAAAATAATAATTTCCCCAAGAGACAAAGCAATAAAGTATCCTTCCTGTTTTCCTCTTTTCTTTATTAAATTCTCTTCTCAGACCTGTCCCAAAAAACTCCCACTGTTGCAGTAATTTACAAACAAGTGGATTAAGTTTAGGATCCTTCAAAATTCTGCTGGCCCTAAAGTGTTTCATATTCTTCCATCTCTCCTGACCTGACCTGGACCCAAATTTGAGGTTTGTGTATTACTGCTGATTTTAGTGAAATTAAGTTGTATGTATAAGGCTTCTCAGAGTCTAGCTACAGAATTTCTCAGCTTTAACACCAACAGACTAGTAGTTTTAGAATTTAAGATGTTATTGTGTCTTCTGACAGCAGCTCATCAGTGATTACTGATATACCTAATGTAACAGGCTAAAGCTATAAAAGTTGGAGCGTACTTCCTATATTCCTGACTGGATTAGATTACTCCATTAGTTTTGCAATTTCCTCTGTGAAAGATCTAATCTTTTATTGCCCATTTTCTATAGCTATTTAATATCACAGTCTGGGAGAGTACACCACATGGGAATGGAAATTGATTCTAGAGACTCTGGTAATAAAAACGTGGCATGTAAACTGTATGCCCAGGGTTTTTTGCTCTCAGAGAGGTCCTGATTAAGATCAGAGTCATCAAAACTCAAAGTGTAAAGCTGCTAGGGATGAGATCACATCAATGGGTGTGTGTCACTCTGTAGTTCACACACTAAAAAAATAAATAAAAAAATTCAGACTTCTACGTTTCAGACTCTTTTTTTTTTTTTTTTTTTTTAAAGTGACATAATGACCAAAGCTTATCTGCAACAGCACTGTCCTTCTTGGGAAATGACTAGCATTAGGTTAGAATTAATTACTCTTTGGTTTAAACTCTAGAACCAAACTGTTAATTAAATCACAGGCTTTCACATGTTGGATAGAAAGTGTTTCCTGTTTCTGAGGCTAAACGCAAGGAGTTTATTAGCCTTAGATATTGTTGTTGCCATCAAGTCAACAGCCCGCATTTAAGTTATTCTACCGAACTATGATCTTCATTCCCCTCCCCATGCAATCTGATTGGCTATAGCCCTCAGAAATCCCCATCCATATGCCAACCACAAATATGGCCATCTCAGCTTTTGGCACCTTCCCCTTTAACATCTTGCTTCTCTGTTCCTTGGAGAAATATTAATCTTTGCTGTCAATAATTCATTTTATAAATTATATTCAATATAAAGAGATGGGTAGGGTGACATAATGGACATTTATACCCCTTGTTTTGAATTGTCTGACTTAGATTGATGCAGGATACTTTCTATAAAGAATGAAGCATGTCTATTAATTGGCACAGTTTGTTTTAAAAAAATAGCATGCCTGGGGCCTGATTCTCCACTGCCCTGCACTTTGTGTAGTCATTTACACCCATGCAAAGAGGGTACAAAGTGTTACCAGTCTGATTTGGTAGCATTTTATACACACTTGGCACATGTGTATGTGACCATACAAAATCCAAAGCACTAGAGAACCAGGCCCATGGAATTTTCAGACATTATATATTAGCTCTTTCTAATAATACCCACAATGTGAGGAGCACTCCGACAGAAGGAAGGCACAGCGCTCACCCTGTACAGCTTCCAGTCTGAACAGACAATGGAAAAGGCTGTGCCAGGTACGCTTTGGCACAGATAACAGTCGTTTACTGTGCATGCATTAATTTAGGTGTTCTCACAACCAACAACTCTGCCAAATGCTGTCGCTCTAATACTGTGGAACTGGGCTCTGGAGAGCAGTGCAGGATGACCTCTTCTACACATAGCTAGCCTTTCTTATTTTATTCAGTACACTGGAAGCAAGGGGGGAAATATACAATTAGCCTTATTTGGGGTTGTGCATTTAGATTATGTTTCATTGTTATCGGATGACTCAAGGGCATATATTGATAGTACAAAAATATTCAGAGGGCGTTAGCCTCTGTTAGGAGGCATAGGTTATCTTGTCAACTCTTTAGAAGACTAGTTACCATTTGCCTCCTCCCCCAAAGGATACACTGAAAACAAATCTATTGGTCTGATACTCAGCCAACATTCTGCTTCCCCCAAAAGTGCTTTTGCAGCAACCAACACCCAAGTCAGTGTGATTCATTGGATCAATAATTCTAAGGTCTACACCTAAAAGGTTGAAAAATGTGATATAATCTGGCAGAAGAGTAATGATTGTAATGTTCAGCAAAATAGTTAATGAGACTTGGGGGAGAGAAATATGGACAGATTCAACCTTACGCACCAGCTTCAGCAAAGCATTCTGTAATTTGTGTTAACTCTGAAGTCTCCATGGTGTAACGGCATTACAAAGGCATCTTTATCTTCCTTTTGTTTTTATTCTTTTACTGATTAACATTTCTCATTACCCCAATTTCTCGTACTGACTAATGTAACAGAGTAGGGCACCAGTGCCTGGAAAGGATAGCTATTTAGCAAGGCACATGTAGAGCTAATTGAGTTAGGCAGCACTCTTCCCATTAGAGAACAGAAGGAGTATACTCGTCCCTCTCCACTAATCAGAGTCTTTCTGTCTCAACCCTTTTTTATCACTATCCCCTACCAAAGTGAACAAAGTCCTTCCTCACTTTTGAACTGCCCCATAAATCAACCTCTCCTTGCAAAAAAAAAAAAATAAAATAAAAAGAGTACGAGAGCATTCTACAGGGCTCCCCTCAAACATTGCAACAATAGGGATACTGCAAAGTGTGAGGCTAGTAATATAGAACACTGTAGCTTTTCATTGCTGCAAGATACGACGATCCAGACAACCACGCTTTCCGACCCTAATGCATGGTTATGGCTTCATACTCACATCTCTCCTATTTGCAAGACCCACCTGCTACATAGAACCACTCAAGCTCCAAGCTGGTCCTCCTTCTCTGAACCTGGCTAGAAATTGGCAGTATGACCTGTCATGGTCTGTCAGATACATTCCAAAGAAGGAATGAGCTATTGGTGACATTATCAGACCAGGAAATGGGAAATTCTGGACAAGTTGGAACCCAACCTGCCTTCTAGCAGCCAAAAACCCTCCTTCCTCCCCAGCCCAGAACTCCACTTTTTTGCCACCAATAAACACTTTAAACTTAGTTAGTTTCTATCTATAATCTGTGTGGGAACTAATTAATTTTCGAGCCCTTGAACAAAGGATTTGTACATCAACACCACCAACGCATTTTACAATTTCCGCCTGGATTAGCAAGAAGTCCTTAGGAAGAGGCTAAGTGGTGTAATATTTTGCAATGCTCACTTGTATTTACCATCCCTGATACTAGCCAATGCCACGTGTGTAAGCCCTACGCTCATCCCATACTGCTTTATAGCATGGTGAAGGCTATTAGATGTATCCGATCCCTTCTGTGTGGTACAATTTATCATCTAACCAGCAAAGATGACATAATGAACTTTCCTTTGCTAGTTGAGACTCAGCACTTTTTCCTCTCTAGCGTGAGACAAAGGAGAAACCAGTGGCAAATGATATATCTGTATATATTTCATGAACTAGCTTCTTAATACCACACTTTAATTTTAAAGCTGTTTTATAGCCAGAGCAAATGGCAGTCAAACCACAAAGTGAAGACGGTAGATTCATCTGGAAACACTCTTTACTATAGCGACTCCCCCCTAAGCCGCTAGGGTTTATGAATGCAGTTAAATTGGAAAGCAGTTACGTGTGATATTTCTGTATGTTTGAAGACACTGGGGTGGTAATTAGGCTGTGTAGGAGAAGGAATATTTGGACCTAGCTGAAGTTACGTGTAAGATCTCAAGGGATTTATGAGCCTTGAAGTTTGGTTATCATTTAGAGAAATAAGTAAACCAGCCCTGTAGTTTTTCTTGGACATATGAATTAATCCATCCTCAAAGTTCCAAGGTCAAGCTACTCCAGATGCTCCTTCCCACCAAGAAGCTTCAGGATCTTTCAGACATTTTGAGGGAGGGTCCTAAGAGATGGTTGGCTGCACAGGAAGGAGACATGCTGCAGTAAGAACAGAAATTCAATAGTTTCCCAGCTCTGCTCACAATCTCAGCTCATGTTTTCTGAATTTTCATTAACCAATCCCAAGGTTCATGAATGTATCTAATCTCAGAACCAAGGCACAGTTTGAGCAGGCTTATAGTTTCATACAGACTTTGAACAGCTGTAATCTTGGCCCTTTTTTATTTCAGTTACATATTTTGCAAGTAAAATATCCCAAACACAGAGCTGGATATTAAAAAAACGATAGCTGTCACTGGCTAGACAAGCTTAAAATCAAACTTCTTATAAATACCAACAGCTTTGCTACTTCATGTTGGGGGTCCCCCAAGACCTTTTCCACTCAGTTCCCCAAGAACTCAGTTCGACTCCAGTCTCACCACTGAGGTTCCTTTGTTTGGCATACAACAAAGCTATGTCAAGTTGATTAAAAACAAGCATAGGGGGTGAGCATAGGGCATACCACACATCCAGTGTACATAATCACGAATCAGCTTATATACACACTTGCACCTAATACTATTGGTTAATGCATTGTAAAACACAGTTTATGAGTGTCTACTAATGTTTGTAACCAATCCCTGTACAGATGATTAACTGTCCACAAACTGCAAAGTATGCTAATAAGCAAAGCTGCGTCTGCAAGCTTATCACACATTACTCTTCTATTTCTTTACTAATTATCTGTTATTTACAAGTCTACTTGTGAGTTTATATTTTGCCTATTGTTAACCTGTTTCCCTGCTTCTGTTTTCTTTCATTGTTCATGCAGGGCCTAGACTTCATCATAAGGAGAAATTTTATTTGTCATAAGCAGGGTCAGATTAATTTAGGGGGGTTAGCGGCTGCAGCCCAGGGCTAAAGGGGGGCCCATGGCAGCAGGGCTCAGGCAGGCAGCCTGCATGCTATGGACTCATGCTGCTCCTGGAAGCGGCCGGCTGCTGGCACATCTCTGCAGCCCCTGGCAGGGAAAGGGGGAGGTGGTTTTGCATGCTGTCCCCGCCCTCAGCACTGTCCCCGCAGCTCCCATTGGCTGCGGGCATTGGCAGTGCACGGAAACACGCTGCCCACATCCCACGAGGGGCACGCAGAGACGTGCCGGCAGCCAGCCGCTTCCAGGAGTGGCATGGGACCAAGGCATGCAGACAGGCAGCCTGCCTGAGCCCTGCTACACTGCCGGCTGGGAGCCACCTGTGGTACCACCTCCAAGCCAGAGCCTAGACCTTACATCCCCTCCTGCACCCCAAACTCCTGACCCAAGTCAGAATCCCCTCCTGTACCAAACTCTCTCCGAGACCCCGCGCTCCTTCCTGCACCCCAACCCGGTGCCCCAGATCAGAATCCGCTCCTGAACCAAACTCCCAGAGCCCACACCCCTCACTCTCTCCTGCACCCCAACACTCTGCCCCAGCCTGGAGCCTCCTCCTGCACCCAAACTCCCTCCCAGAAATAAACTAATATAACAGCTGTTCTAAGGTAAGAAGTAGGCTATTTTGAATTAACAATATTCTACATGTTTTAAGACTGAAATGTAACCACAGAATGGCTTTATGTTAATTAAAAGGCAAGTTTAGTATAGCATTAATAGCCTCAATGCCATAATTCTGATAATTTTGTTTTAACTTAGGGAAAAGACTTGTATACAGGGACCCCACAAAATCTAATAGCCCTGGGCCCATATGAGTGTTAACCCGACCCTGGTCATAAGGGTGGAAGCTGCAACAATGGTGATGTTCAATTCCTCCTAAGCTGTGTGAAGTGAGATTGGAAATGTGCATATCTTCCTGCAATAATGCTGTTTCTATCCACCGAATTCTAACAATAAGGATCAATTTTTCATAAGAAAATCACAGAAACACAGAGACAATAAGTAGCTGTTTATAGATTTCAAGAGAACAACTATGTTGTGGGGTCAATTCTGCAAAGCGTTGAATGTCCCCAGATGTTCTGAATGCAATTGAGTCTGGAAGTATCAACCCACTGAAGGATGAAATCCCACGTCCCTTAACAACCTATACATTTATTGCTTGTCTTAAACACAAATGAACTAAAAAGCCCCACCTAGGAGAATTCCTCTTCCTTAAAGCCTTCTCTATATTATGCCATTCTCAAATACCTTGAATCACATTCATTGCACAGCTGTGTGTAGCTGAATGATTATGTTCAAAGCCATTTTGATCCATGCAATAGTCATAGAATTTAGATACTGTGGGTGTGGATTCTCCCCTCACTTTTGCTGATGTAAACCGTTAGTCATTCTTTTTCAAGTCAATAGAGATACGAGTATAAATGAGAAGACATTGCAGCTCTATATGAGGCTACAGCTGGTGGGAATATTCTTTTTCAGCCACCAAATATTTTGAGTTTTCAACGAACAATCAAAAACTGAGATATTTTGATTCTAAATGCTGCCAACGTGCTTCATGAGAGCTGGAGCTCAGGTGCCTCATGCACCCCTTTTCCCCTATTGGCCTGACACAATGGTTGGACTATGTCTCCCATGATGTACTACAGTCTCCCCTCTTGGTGGGGGGAAGTGGTGCATCATGACTGTTTCATGGCCATAGTGCATCATGGGAGATGAAGTCCATCTGGGGCATTTTTAACCAGCCCTATATGGACTACTGAATTATCCATGGAGGTGAATTCACAAGCAGAGTTAGTCCCCTACTGTTTTTCCACTGAGAGTATCAGATACAGTAACTTATTGTATTTATGATACAGTATCAGGGAGGATAATCTTGGCCACTTATATCACCTGTAATTGTAAGGGAATGTGTCCTGTCATTTGCCCTGAGCAGCATCATAACAGCATTTTCCCTGAAAATGCTCTGAAGGAAAGAGTACTGTGCTCTGCTGGCAGGTAGCCCATATATTGGCCTGGCAAAGAGACATACAGTTTCTCTTTCCTAGCCTGGATGTGCCTGTATTTAACACCAATCCCAACTTGACTGTAAAGGGTCTGCTTAAAAATAACTAGTTAATATTCTCTCTGAAACCATTCAATAATGGTAAAAGAAAGGGGGACTCCCAAACCAAATATCATGTTTTTCTTGCATATTCAGTAGAGCTGGCAGGGAAATGATCTCTCTCCCCTGTGAAAAATTCAGGTACAAATTGAAATATTTTCATTTTCATCAAAACAAATTTTTGTTTTAGTCATTTAGTCAAATGTTTGACTAAAACATAATTTTTTCTGAAAAAAACCAAAACAAAAAATATTTCAACTGAAAAAGTAAATCTTAGAGGTGTTTGAAAATTATTATAATGGAACACCCATCAAGGAAGCAGAAAATAATAGACAGCTAAATGCACTGCAGATATTAAAATACTAAATTAACGATAGTACAAATATTAAAATCGCTGCTTGCATGTATTTGCCCACCTCTATTGCTGTCTATGGCATATTTGACTAGGTACAAAGACAAAAATAAAGAACATTTGTTCTAAAACAACCTCAATTGACTGAAAAATCAAGGAACAGAGGAATAATAATGGAAGCAGAGATTCTTTTGGCCTGCACGGGAAGAACAAAACCGTAGTACAAACATGAAGCACACAAACAAATAAGAACGCTGAAGAGGAAATACTTGAAGGACCTATGAGGATTTCTCAGAGAAGGGGTGCCAGAAGTCATCCTCCTCCAAAAATAAAGGTATTTGGGCAGAAAAATTATTCATGGAAGTAAAATCATTTGAACCATAGCATTTATCAAATTCATGGGTTCAGCTTTATAGCCATCTGCATGTCAATGCTTGTGTCATTTTTATACTGGGAAGAAGGGCTGGACCTTGGGAGCTGGTCAGGACTGTGTGAAAGCTCCTAAGGTTCTGGCTGTTGCTAAACTTTCCTTACCGAGGCTCACAAAAAGATTTTTCTTCCTCTTAATTTAAATCATTGTCTTTCAAGGGGATGGTAACCAAAAGACATGTCTTTTTAAACTGACTGAGTAGTGTAAGGGGCCTACTGTCAATCAAACATAGGCCCCGCTCTCTGACCCCTCAGGCCCCGCCCACCTGTCACCCAAAGACCCGCCCCCTGGGGTATTACTTGTGGGGTTGAGATAGACACATGACCGGAAGTGTGACATCCAACTGACTGAAAATAGATGCCACGGGGTAATTGCTTAGGCCCACCTCGGTGTCCCTGGTGAGTTCAGTTCCGTCTCCTTTTACAATCTTGCAAAAAAGATAGAGCAGTGCGTTGTTTAAATCCATATAATCTATGCCATTGCCTGCTAAAAAAAAAGTCGATGGAGGCAGCCTCCGTTATGGCCGATAGAGGCGGCACCTCGATGTAGATGCTTTTCTCGATGCTGGTCTGCGTAGGGGCTATTTGGAACAAGTCTAGTTCAGGTTTAGTGCACTCTTCAGACCTGCAGTGAACAAAAGCCACGTTAATTAAACTCGTTCTCTTTTACCAGGTAGAGAGTGTCTCCTTTTTCGCCCAGGCTTCCTCTTGGACTTTCAATTATGGCCGGCCTGCATGTCAAAGCCCTTCTTTTAGAGGGTTTCGGGGGACCTGTGTGTCACGGGTCTGATGCATTTCTCTTTCTCTTCCTCCTTTTAATGTACATCAGCCCCGATCCTTCCTGTGCAGCTGGATTCTCCACCTTCTCCAGAACAGCTATATTTTGAGTGGCGTTTTTTACGTGGCGTTTAATAATCTCTAGCCCCCTCCTCAAAAGCGGTACAGCTTTTCGAAAGAGGCTGCAAAATATTCCGTCCACACCAGCCTCGTACATCACAGGGGCCCCATGATATCCAGAAAGGGCATATCCAGCCCAGGCTTTGTAATAGTTGCTGTAGATGGTGGGGTTGCTATAATATTTTAGGTCACCATAGCGCTTTGCTTTTTAGAAACCTCACTCTCTCTGGGAACACAGGTGCAGCTTGACGATCACCTTGCCGAAGCGAAATGAAACGTGTCTGTTCTGATCTGACTTTATTTCAAAGGTGACGGTATTGATGTGGCGTTTACTGACAGGGACGTAATGAGGTTTATTGTAGGTGATGGTGACAAACTCATTGTTCCTTCCTCAGACTGAGCTCTTAGAGGGGTCACATGACCCTCTTCCGGGCAGGTCACTACACCCCAAAATACCCCCTGATTGGTCAAATCTGCTCTCGGGGAGGTCCTCTGTGTCTGAAACTCATCCTGATTGGTAGAGAGTGGTGGGTGGAGTTCTTAGAGGGGTCACACAACCCACTTCCGGATGGGTCACCCCACCCCAGAACACCCCAATTGGTCAAATCTCCCCTTGGAGCGGTCCTGGGGGGGGAGGGTGAAACCCATCCTGATTAATAGTGGGCAGTGGGAGGACTTCTTAGAGGCATCACATGACACCTTTTCCTTCTGGTTACACGTCTGTCTTAACCCCAGAATTAATATCCCCAATGGGTGGGTCTTAGGGTAACAAGTGTGGGGGGTTTTAGGGGTCAGGGCCTACGTTTGATTGATGGTAGGCCCCTTATACTACTTGAATGGAATTCTGTACTCATCCTATTCAAATGTGAAGGATTCTTGTTTGAAAGTCATTCTTTCTTAGCCCTAGGACTGTCAAGCAGCAAAACAGGAAAAGCTAAGAACTTGAGTTTTGCAGGCCCCCCAAATGATATTAAATCTCCCGATTTAGAAAAGTTTAAGGTGTAGAACCTAATATTTTCAGTTAGATCCTTTTTTTTAAATGAAGTCTCCCTTTCCTAACGTTAAGTTCCAATTCTGCTATCAACAGCAAGCCTGAATCTAGACCATAAAGGCCACAACCCAGGAATGGCTAAACTGTGTTCAGCTCAGCACCCAGTTGGGGGGGAAAGGGTGGCTCTGCATCACCCATCTGCTCCCTCTCCTGAGACTCAACCCAGCTGGGGGTCAAACTGGTGGTCCCCTATTTGGCTGGAGATTGCTCAAGCACAAGTGCATTCTGGCTTCAGTCCTTCACCATGCCTACCCAGCAATGCCCTGCTACACCTAGGAGGAACGGAGGACACATTGGGTTTACATTACCTGGGAATTTCCCCTTCTGTATTCCCTTGGTCAGGGATCAAACCATGAGCTCAATCAAAGAGAAGAACTGAAGGGTAAGGAGGATAATTTCACTCCATTTCAAGAGCAAGAAGGAAATGGAAGATACTCTAAGGAGAAATGGCTAGGTGGGTTGCATTAGGTGGGTTGCTCCACCATCCAACAGCAGCACTGAGAGAGTTAATTCAGACAAGCCTAGCAACAGAACATGCATAAGCATATTCCCCTTCAGTGCCAACTGACATGGGAACAAAATCTCGACTGCTTCATGATTGTCATAGCTTGCTGGGTGTCTGTTTAAAAAATAAACATCTGCCTCAGTCGGTGGCATCAGCTTTGAGGAAACAGATGTTTCTGCATCTAGATTTCACAAGGCTCACATAGCAGCTGACACGTTATCAAAGTTTCAAGAATAAATCAATGTGTGACTTGCCTCAAAATCTTCCTTCTAGTTTTTGATTATTACCACAAACCGAGCCGACCCGGTAAAGTAACATGGCAAATTGGCCAGCTCACACCCTGCTGATCAATGATAATCCATTAAATAATGATGAAGCTGCGTGATCTGGCAGGAGTTTACCAAGGGTCAGACTGTGATCAACTGCTCTCCCAGGTGGGATGGAGGGAGATTTGGAGTAGCCCTCCTTCTCTTGCACCCCGCACAGCAAATGGGAAGATTTCTGCTTCCAAAGATGTTAAGTTTCTCATTAGCGGGGTGTGGGAAACCAAAAGTTGAGTCCATTCTCAAAACCTAGGCATTTTTATCTCTAGCAGACTGAATTAACACAAGTGAATTTTTCAGCTCCTTTGGAAGAACACAAACCCGCGGACAATTCACAAGGTTGGCAGATGCTAGTGAATCAGTCAGACACACAATCACTCTCTAGGCCTTCCCTGGCATTCCGCTCCCCCAGGCTTCCTCCTTACCACTAAATATCTCCAGGGAGCCATGACCTGCCAGCATCTGCCTCCATCCCCACGGTCCTAAAGCAGGATCTGTGTCACTCCATTCTGTAGGTCATCAGGAATTACCTACCAAGGGTACTGACTCGCTAAAAGTCTTCTTGGGGATAGGAAATTCCCACTCCCTCTGCAATTACTTAGAAGGGAAAGTTTCACCTAATAAACCTCACTGCAGTGTGATTAGGGATTCTTGGGTATCCCCTACCAACCATTCAGTGGGCAAGACAAGGCCCATTGGTTTATCCAGACTTATTGTGAGAGTTCTCCTTTCAGTTAATACTTTTCTGGCCTATTGGGCACTTTTTATAGGCATTAAACCCCATAATAATGAAAACAAAATCTCTCCTCCTATAAACATTAACAGTAAAGGAGCCCTCACAAGCATTTAAATGCCATGGATGTATTTGTTCCCATTGTAGTAGGAAAAAAGAAAAGGAGTACTTGTGGTACCTTAGAGACTAACAAATTTATTTGAGCATAAGCTTTCGTGAGCTACAGCTCACTTCAATGCATCCGATGAAGTGAGCTGTAGCTCACGAAAGCTTTTGCTCAAATAAATTTGTTAGTCTCTAAGGTGCCACAAGTACTCCTTTTCTTTTTGCGTATACAGACTAACATGGCTGCTACTCTGAAACCTGTCATTGTAGTAAGAAGAGAGCCTGAGACATAAGCCCTTGCATCAGAGGCCTGGTGTGAGGCAGGTCGTGCTCTCAGAATCTGGCAAGAACAGGGCTGAAAATGCAGAAATACACATTCCTAAGAAGCGCTAAGCACAGAGTACTCATGCAAACACATCTCAATATCAAGTGGAACCAGAACATTCCTATATCAAGGATGGTACAAAAACATTCCCCATGGATAACAGAAACATACTGGCCCCTCCTAAAAGATAAGGTCAGGATTATAGTACATAATAGAGATGTTTTGATCAAACCAACATGTACAAGGTGATGGGTAATAACTAGCCATGTTGCAGGCAGTTACTATGTCAGAGGTAGTACTAACTTGTTTGTATCAGGGTATAAAGATGTATCTCAGAGGGGTATCTTTGTCCAGCCCAGGGGGGAATGAAAAGTCCAGCCATTCACTGAGCTGCGTCCATTTCACGGGCATATATGTTTTAGTATCCTCATAGAATCTGCTGTCCTCAAAAGACTGAAAAACAACAAACAAAGTACGGGGAAATTATGTTTAAAGGCATGTCTGGATCAGGCTTTTAGAAGGGGAATGTA
The DNA here is from genome assembly GCF_015237465.2 of Chelonia mydas. Lineage (NCBI taxonomy): Eukaryota > Metazoa > Chordata > Testudines > Cheloniidae > Chelonia > Chelonia mydas. The sequence goes on along the minus strand of NC_057853.1, from coordinate 16,119,882 downwards.
ATCCTCATAAGCTACATATGAACTCTTTTTGTAAGGAAAATTAACTCACCCTTCACTCTCTGATCTGTTACTGCCAAGCTGTTTTAATAATTTCAGGTATACTCACTGATTTCCCCTTATTCCTACTTTAGAGCTCTGTGAAGGGCTGAATCCTTGCCTTATCCTCAAAAGAACACACAGACAGAGTTTGTGCCCAAACTCACTCCTATCCCCCACACTTTAGCTGCACTGGTAGCTCAAACACAACACAAACCTTAGCCACTACTTTATCCCTTGGCTTGGCTTGCCTTCAGAAGTAACTCCTCTCTTGAGAGTTACTCCCATCTGCTTCTTAACCAAGGTGAATTAAATGAGCCACACCTGCCACCATGAGTCAGCAGGTTTCTCTCACCTGCCAACAGGCAGAATTGACAAATGAGCAATTTGCAATATTATTGACCCCAATAATTCCAAACATGGGGGAGGGGCGGACCCAGGCTCCCCTAAAGATCAGCTTAAACTTAATGAGATTTTAATATAATACATTGGGAGAGCTTTTCATTTGAGCTTTTGGCCTCACATTTTCAAGTTCTTGCCAACAACCATGAAGGCTAGTAACTTACTTTCTTAAAAATGAACACTGAGATCACAGTCACATGACTCCAGAAGCTGCAGCTTTAAGAAAAGCACCAAATATCACAAAAGTTGGCAGCATTACCTCTGCTACAAGCCCCTTGATACAGTGACTACTACCTCTGCTACAAGTCCCCTGATACAGTGATTACTAACATGGATAATTTAGATAGTACTTTTCATCTACTTAAAGGTGTTTTCAAATATGGGTCAATATCATTACCTGCATTTTACAAATGGGGAAACTGAGGCACTAAGAAGTGCTCAAGATGGCATGGTGAATGAATAGCATAGTGGGAGCATAGTTGTCTGTCTATCTAAGGTACTGGCATGGTCCCCATTACTGAGGTACTGGGGCACCTCACACTTTTTAATGTATTTGTTCTCCTATCAGTCCTGCAAAATAGGGAAGTGCTATTATATCCATTCTACAGGTGAGAAACTGAGTCACAGAGAGGCCAACGTCCCACAGTAAGTCTATGGTGGAGCAAGAACTTGAACCCAAGTCTTCCAGGCTAGTATCCTAACCATTGGACCATCCTTCCTTCTTCTGATTCCCAGTTCAGTGCCCCTTTTAAGGGATCATGCCGCCTTCCAGGCAATTTCTAAGAAGTTCCATCCCTTATATGGCTCCTCATCTGGACGATGGAAGGGCTAGGCTGCAAAGTAGCACACTTTTTAATTTTTCTGAGGGGCACTGCATCAGCTTCCCTAACGTAAAGCCAGTTTAAAAGCCCAAGAAAGGATCATGACATCATTGGCATGATCCTCTGATGTCATAGAGCTGATTTTTCCTCCTATCCAGGTTCCTGTGAGGAACCTGAATAGGGGGGAAAAGGGGCCATAGCTTCAGGAAAGGGGAGGTGGCAACGACGGCCTACCTTTCTGCCATTGTTCAGCTGTGGATTCAGCCCTTGCCTCTGTTGAAACCTAATATAAACTAGAGCAGCCCTTCAAGCTCCATATCATGGCAGGAACAGCTTGACAGGAGCAGTACCGAGATCAAGGGAGTGCAAATGTGAGTTTTATGCCATCATTGTAGGTGATGTTCCATTTGCTCTGTCTTGGCTATGTCTGAGGACCTGGCCCTATATTTATTAATTCTCAGTAATACTATTACACTATGTAGGGCTGGATTGTGACAGCCTATCTGCCCATGCAAGGGAGTAAGTTAGCTTAAGAGTTCTTCTTACACTCCTGGATGAGCTAGATAGATCTTGGGTCCAGGAGCATGAGACTAAGCAGGTGCTGTGTGGTGTTGCGCCCGCCATACCCAGAAGGACTGGGTGAAGTGGTGAAAAAAATTAAGGCAATGTTGGATCCACCCCTCTACTTCCTGGACAGCACATCTGAGCTAATATGGATAGTGTCGATTTGCTGGAAGTATCAGCCAGCAATAAATTACTATCTTAGTGGAGCAGGGAAGAATTATGACTTGGGGGGTATTTCTGAGTTACAGAGATCCCTTTCCCATCCCCTCCATTGCTACTCCTGAAGTAGTGAGGCTTACACACCACATGTTGCACAAGGCTCTGCCTATAATCACAGTCTACCCTGAACTCTTTTAAAAGTCAGCAGAGTGTAAAAAAATAAATACAAACAAAATCTAATGTCCCCTAAGGGCCTACTTCTACCCCCTTACTTATGTGAATAGTGCCTTATTTCACAATCCGTTCACTGATTTCAACACAAGTGAGGTTGCCTTATCTGGGCCCATACTGTTGCCTTCCACATACAACAAAATCCATTGATACCTAAAAGTTTAGAGGGTAGTTACAGTTCACAGCTGTAAAAGCAAATACCCAAAAGCCATCGCTGGCAACTCTGATGCATTATTTCTAAGCAAATTCGAAGCTGGATATTAACGAATATAAACACAGTATCTAGACAAAGAACAGTACTCGATAATTACAATGCAGCTAAAAATATGTATTTTCCCCCAAGTCATGAACATAACTAGTCAGAGAATCTCAGGCTAACCAGAAATCAACACATTTTCTTTTGAACTGTTAAAACATTTGAGGTAACCTACAATTTTTCTTTCTGAAGACTTTCTTCCATTTTGACAAGTAAATAAATGTCTAACTCTCCTGCTCCTTTTATTGCCAGAAACAAAAAACAACAAATAGCATGTAAGAAGCTACAATAGGTTTGCTGTATATAAGTTACTCTTTTAATGAAACCCAGCAAGGATATTTTACAAACTAATCCTGCTTTACGGTGACCAGAAAGCTGGAGACTGCCTTCGGTTTTGTGTTATTGGATAATTTGTCAGTTCTGGCATTTTGGCAAGTAATAAAGTAAAGAACAACTACTGGAAGCATAACCAAATTACTGAGTCGGATTTCCTTTCTTTTTCTTTATTGTACTCCATGAATAAGCTGATTTTAAATAAAATGATTCGGAGGGGAGCAAAATGATCTTTAGTACTTATGAAATATACGGTGATAAAATAGGTTGATGTGTTTGGGGGTTTTTTAACATCAAGATAGAGAGCATGTTCTCTTAAATGCTTTGACCTGAAGCACTAATGAGTGGTACTAACCATTCCAATTCTGTAGTTCTTACTCATCTAAAATGTCCGTTGGCCTAACTGGGAGCTTTGACTGAGGAAGGACTGCATGAGTACTAGCTCCCAGATGTGAACAGTGGAAATAGCTAAAAAAACAAGGCTGTACCCTTATTATATAATGAGCTTTTTTCTACCTTATGTTATAACCCTATTTTAAAATATTCAAGAGTTTTATGTGCCTACTTGTATTTTCCCTTGTTGATATAGAAGTTGTCAATGAGTAACACGTAATACCCCCATTCATCCCCAGAGGAACCCACAAAAGCAGAGCTCATTAGTCCATAAGAGACTGAGCCTGGGACATGTTGAGAGCATCCTGCAAGGTATTCAGTATTTCCATCTCCCACTGCAGTGAATGCAAGTTGGAAATATATGAGTAATTCCCACTGTGGCACATGATTATAGTGTTTGTACAATGTGAAGAACAACAAGATTTATTCAGTGTCGAAGTCCCTCTGATTAGGTATGAATTTATTACCTCTTCACGTAGTTAATGCTTGGTGGCAGAGTTTTTATTCTTCAGTTTACAGCATGCTAAAGCAATGAGAGAGGCTACCAGTGCTGGAGACAAGGTGTTAATGAACTGAAAAGACTACGAATTATAAATTAGTTCAACAAGAACCAGCAAAGTATTAAATTAACACTCCCTTGTTTACATGGTGAGGTACAGATGTCCTCATGGGGGGGCGGGGAAAGGAGGTGTCGATCTTAGCAAAATGCTAAAATGGTAAAAAAGAAACAAGAAAATACTAACAATTCATATTTTGCACATTGAAATATGTTACTACAGGATCTAGATTAAAAAAAACTAATTACTGGGACTGATTGAAATGTATTAAGGCTTATGAATAAGCAGCTGTTTAAATGCTTTAGATTTTATTTAGGTGCCAAGGTACTGCTGAATTATGTGCACCAGCATTCATTAATATCCTTCTCTTTTACGGCTTTCATTGGGAGTGGTGAGCAAATAGTAGGAAAAATGTCTGTGTATATTTATTTTAATTCTATAACTGATTTCAATTTACCCATCTTTGTGATCCAATCAGAGAAGAGAAATAATAGACCAAGACTTATGTAACTAACCGAGGCCGCTCATATTCTGAAGTCGGAACTTTTGAAGTTAACTATTCAAGCTAGTTAGGGGCTGACCCAGCTCCCACTGAAGTCAGCGGGAGTCTTTCCACTGATTTCATGGGAGTTAATTTGCGCCCTGACTTGATACCGGTTACAAAGACCAGGAAACAGTCTCATTTACTTGGGGCTTTGGATGAGGCCCTAAAGGACCTGATCCTTCAATATGTTGACCACCCATAACTCCCATTCACTTCAACCAGAGTCAAGAGTGTCTGAACTTAACTGGAAATGCTTAATACCTTGCAGAATTGAGCCCACAAGCAGGAAAAAATTGTGACTACGTTGAAAAAATCCCTATCTGTGAACACACACAAAAAATGGTGAAATCTGTCCCATTATTCATGATTATCTGCACAATCAATAGCATTTGGAAAGAGACAGCTGCCTAGTATAGGGTGACCAGATGTCCCGGTTTTATAGGGACAGTCCTCATTTTTGGAGCTTTTTCTTACATAGGCACCAATTACCTCCCAATCCCGTCCCGATTTTTTACACTTGCTGTCTGGTCACACTAGCCTAGTATGATATTATAATAGATGTTCTCAACTTGTCACACCCCACCCATGACTCTGAGGACTTTGAAATGTCTGTTGAGAACCCCACATTGAGAACAAAATTTAGCAAAGGCGGAATCTTATATTGATGTGAGGTTCATTCACGTAGCACTAAATTTTGTGTGACACCAGTTCTGTGATTCATACTATTCTGATCTCATTAAATCAGAGTAATATAATGTAACGTAAGAGCTGATGTATATGGGAGGGAAGGAAATTAGGGAAGCCATACAATTGAAATAGGATACGAGACAAACATACTTTAAGGGCTGAACAATAAGCATAAACAGCACTAAAGGCCTGACGTGGAGAGCATTTAGCACCTTGCAGGAGGTACTTGGCAGCTTATAGAATCAGGTCCTAACACTAGATCTCTTCATGGGAAACATATTACAGATTTTCAAAGCTTCTAAATATACTGAATTATTTGGATGTAGGCAACATGTCAGACTAAAACCCAAATGCACGTTCCATGTTTTACAGAAGGGAGGAAGAAAGGAAATGTCTAATAGATAGATTAAACTCTAATCTTGTGGTCCGATTCACGGAAGGCATCTCTCTATGCCTCATTTCCTCCCATATGTAATAACAGACACTGTACCTATTTCATGAGAGTATTGTGAAGCAATTAGGATTGCATTGTAATCTTGCAATCTGCCCCAAATAAGGGGCAGTATGTAATTGCGTTATATCAGGAGCAGGCCAGGGACAAATCCTGTGACTCATAGTGCTTTCTTTTTTTGCTTTGGTGAGGAAATAAACTGTGCTAGCTCTTCTCCTGGTGCAACTTACTTTCCCCCATCCTTGCTACTCAGCTGTGCTTGCCAGCACCCTGAGGAAATGGAGTGAAAGCTCCACACCCTCCCCACCTACCCATATGGGAAGGGGATTAAAGACCCAGTCACAGCTAACCATGATACAGGCAGCAAGCAGAGGGGAGCGAGGAGGGACCATTAGACTTTCCTACCTCACTGCAAGAGCATGCAACAAGGGATATGATCTGGTGTGGCAGTGCTTGAGGAGGCTGGAAATTTTACTCGTAGGCTCGGTTTACTCAGTTTTAACATTAGCTATTCACTTGCATGTTGATGATTTCCCCCCGCCCCCTCACACTAATTAAAAAAACTAAATCTTTGCTTAATAGCAGTTTTAAATAATAAATCATGGATTGGACATGAAATATTTCTGGGCAGACCCTTAAGCAAGATAGAGCAAGAAATGTAGAATTGAAGAATCAGTGCTCCAGAGGCTGGACAATCCATAAACAGATGGGATGCATTTTCACAGTTATTAAAAACTAATAGCTGTGAGACATAGTAAAAGAGCCTATAGCAGACCAGGACAGTCAGGAGGCCAATTACACACCCAGATACCATACATTGTCAGGAAATTATATTCCACAGCTTGACACCTGGGCCTGACAAGCAGTCGCTACGTGGACATTGACCAGGAATGTCATGGTTGCTGCTAAATCATGTGGAGGTGGAAATGGAGGTGAATCATTGCTGCAAGACATACGACTATGGTCTGACAATTTACTAATAGAATTGCCTGAAGATGATGACACTGTATTTGCTTTTCAGTTCAATCGCCTTATGAAAAGAAAAGTTTGGTTTAGAAAATGTTCCTGTAGGTATGAATCATCTAAGAACTCACAACTTGGCTAGTTTTGCATCCTATTTTGATCATCATTTATTTTAAATCCATTGTCAACTGTTATCCAAAAATTACAGAAAAATCATGCAATTTCCAAATCAATTTCCACATAAAGCCACATCCAAAGACAAGAGAGAGAAGGGACTCGAACAACACTTAACTAAGTTGCTTTATTCTAGCAACTTCTGATGACTCCCAATTGGCTGGAAAAGAATGCTGTTATGTGAAAAATTTAGAGGGTTTGAAATTCATTTTTGTTCCCCATTAGAATAAGAAAAAGAAAGAAAGAAAGAGTGAGTGTGACCCCAGAAAAGCCAATAACCTGGTGGTTAGGAAACTCAACTCCCATTGACTCTATAACCTGCGTCACTCTCTCACCTGAGAAACTGTTTTGTCCAAATTGATACATTTCCACAAAAAGTTTCAGTTTCAACAAATTGGCATTTTCTGACCCAAACAAAAAGTTTGGTTGAAAAATTCCTGACGAGCCCTACCCCCAAAAGACCTCTCAATATAGGAAAGTACAAATACCACCCAATCAGTGGTAGTTGGGTGCTTTGAGTTAGACCCCTTTGAAAATTCCACCTAGTAATTTGCTCAAGGTCCCACAAGAAGCCCGTGTAAAGATTGGAATTGAACCCAAATCTCCAGAGGCCCAGTTTAGTGCCTTAACCACAAACTCCCTCGCTGCCACTGGTCTGTATCTATGTGGATGTTTAGATGCTCCCTGGTGTGTCCTTCCTGATAGCAGAGGTCAAATGGAACCATACTTCCGAGGACTTCCTTTGGCCAGAGCTGCTATGGGATATGCTTAATGGGGGATTCCCCGCCAAGGGGGAAGTTCTGTGGGAACCTTTCATGGAAGGAATATCCCTGAGGCTGGAAGATATACAATGTCCAAACCCCAGATCCCACTCCCAGTCAACATGTGGTTGCCTCTTCTGCACCCCTAGTCTCCCGGCCCTCCTCTCACACAGATCCTAAGCCCCTTGCAGGAGGGAAGACAGTGCCACCAAGGTGGCTGACTCTCCATGTGGGAGGAGAGAGATTCCTGCTTGGAATAGGTGTAGCATTGGAGGGCACAGTCTGTGGACCCATATTTGACCCATATACTTCAACTCTGACCTTCTTTCATACATCAAATCCTGCTGTACCTACTCTGTTCTCAGGCCAAAAATCCTATTGAAGTTTGGGGAAAACACTTCCCGTGACTAATTTTTTGTTAAATATCAAATTACTTCTAAACCCTAATGTGTTAAAATAATCTAATGTCAGAGAGAGATTACCTTGTTATGCATCATGAAACACCTGGTTAGATCCTGGTAGTAGAAAAGTGCCTGGTGAAACTGAGCTACAAGTCAGTCATGCTAATTAAATGGAAAACAGCTTTAATTTTTCATTGAAAGGAGAGACAATCCCCGACACCTCTGTTAAAATAAACCCATATTGTAATTAAAATGCATTTGAACATGAAATGCCACAGTGACACAAACAATTTGCAGTTGATTTCCTGCAGAGACAAAAAAGGTAAACTGGATGGCGTGCCAAAGTAAGTTATGTACAACCATTCTATCACAGCATGCTACAGTTTTAGAAGCTGGCAAAACACCTGCAATAGCTGTCAAAACAGTATTGTATTCTCTGCACTCTCTGGGTATGTCTAAACATGGCTGACCAATTCTCGCTGGCTTGGGCTGCAGGGCTCTTTCATTGCAGTGTAGACTTCCAGGCCTGGAAGTCTACATTGCAATGAAACATCCTCGCAGCCCACGCCCCATGAGCCCAAGTCGGCTGGTGCTGATTTTTCAGTTACCGCTGGCAGCATAAAGGGGAGTTAAAATGGGAATAAATGCCCCCCAATCATACTCCCTATACAAAAGACTGTTTTGGCCAGAGTACAGTTGGTAAGGACTATACACCAGCACTACACCCAGACCCTGCCAAAGGGGGGCATATCAGGGATATGGTCAGAGTGCACTGAACTAGAGCTGTTCTCTGCTTCCCAGGATCCATACGGATCTCAAAGCTGCTCTAACTCACACCAGGCCCCTCCACAGCTCCAGAAGAGGGGGTGAAAAGGGGCTTTAACCTCTATCACTCCATCCTACCTCCATCGCAGAAATGGGGTAACTGAGATTCAATCCCTTATTTCCTGTCTTGTTTGCTAGTATAAACTATCAAGGACAAATTTTGGCTTCTTCCACAACCGTATTGGACCCAGTTCCTTGTTGCTTGTTTTGCCTTATGTAGTCATTTACACCAGTACAAAGAGGCTGTACAATGCTATCCAGTCAGAGCAGTAGAGTTTTGTACTTACAAGGTACAAGGCAATAAGGAATGGACTTCAAGTAATGGGGTTGATTGGGGTATAAGCGAGGGCAGAATTTGCAGCTTTAGGACTGGATTTTCACTGGCCACCCACAATTCCAATGAAAATCAATGGCAGGTATGTGCTCCCCACCACCGCAGTGACTTCAGTGGGAGTCAGGCCGCAAACCTGCTTAAGTGCATTTGTAAACCCAACTAGGTGTCTATTTGCATCTTTAGGTACCTCCCTACCTTTGTAAATCTGGCCCTTACTGTATCAGGGATTAATATGAGTTAAAGAGAGTAAGCACTCGAGTGTCTCTTCATTTATTGTCCTTGTTTTAGAGAGTTCAAGAAGCTTTTGGACTTAATTCCTTGTTGGGAAGGAAATGAGGAAACACAGGCTTGGGATAACCTTTTAGGGAGAGTTCTTCAAAGGTACAAAAGGCAGCTAGGTGCCCAACAACCACTGAAAGTCAATGGGTGTGGAGAACTTAACTCCAGTTATGTCTTTGAAAGCCTCTCCCATTAGTCTATGTTTATTTCTAGTGAGCAAATTCTGTTCTTGTTTACAATGGAATAAATCTAGGATAGCTCTATTGACTATGATATATATTACTAATTATTATTAAATATCAAGCAAGAGAGGTTTTGACTCTGACTGCCAAGAAGTTCTTTCTTCTTACTACATGCATATGGTTGGAAAACTAAAAAATGTGAAACGGGTCAGCTGCTGCAGGCAGAATTCACTTGATCGTCCTGATAAATTTTGTCCTCAAGAAAGACATACAGAGCTCTTTATTTCTGTATTGTATTGTGTTGAGATTGTGTAACATACTGGTTATATAAGGGAAATCATGTCTCCCCTACAGTGGTTGGCTCACTTCAAGAATAAGAGCATGAGAAGAAGAAACAGTAATTTTTTCCCAAGTAAAGGGTCTATGATCATCATAGAATGATGATGCTAGTCTGTGATCATCACAGAATGATGGGGTAGTTCTTTGTCTATCTGGTACTTATACGCCCTCCATCACCATAGTATCTGAGCACTTCACAGTCTTTAATGCATTTATCTTCATAATACCCCTGTGAGGTAGGGAAGTGATATGCTCCCCTTTTCACAGCATGGGAACATGGGCAGAGCGAGAGAGAGAGAGTGTGAATTGCCTAAGGAAGCTGTGGTAGAGGCGAAGACAAAACCAGGATCTCTCAAGATCTAGGCTAATACTCTAACCCCTAGACCAGTGTTTCCCAAACTCGGGATGCTGCTTGTTCAGGGAAAGCCCCGGCGGGCCAGGCTGGTTTGTTTACCTGCAACGTCCGCAGGTTCGGCCGATCGCAGCTCCCACTGGCCGCGGTTCGCTGCTCCAGGCCAATGGGGGCTGCGGGAAGCGGCAGCCAGTATGTCCCTCAGCCCGCGCCGCTTCCCGCAGCCCCCACTGGCCTGCAGTGGTAAACCACAGCCAGCCAGAGCCCCGATTGGCCGAACCTGTGGACGTGGCAGGTAAACAAACCGGCCCGGCCCGCCAGGGGCTTTCCCTGAACAAGCGGCATCCCAAATTTGGGAAACACTGCCCTAGACCATTCTTCCTCTCAGTGTAGTTTTGAACCTACCAATTTGTGCCAGAGTGAGAGAGCTCTTATTCAGTGTGGTAAGAGTAACATCCTGTGACCCACAAACAGCTATCAGAGCTATGAATAAGTAGCATGGCTTTACCCTTGAAGATAATAGCCACTAGAGGGAGTCATGATCAAATATACACACAGCCCAATCCAGTAATTTCTGTATATGTGGACCAGAGAGTTCATTTATAAGTACAAATTAGTAACTAAATAAATTGCAAGAATATAATGACTACTGATAAATATTACTAGGAAGATCCAAAGTGTACTTTGATTGTAAGCTCTTTAGGGAAGGGACCATCTTTGTGTTCTGTGTTTGTATAGCACCTAGCACAATGCGGCCCTCGTCCATGGCTTGGGCTCATAAGTGCTATGGAAATACATATAATGCATAATTATTAATGAAGTATTAGCACTAAGTACAAAGAGCTGGTGTGCTGCATTATCCCAACTTATATTTAAATAGCATGGCTGAACATTATTAGGAGAAGGTTAAAATTACCAGGTACCCCACCTGGCATTAAGACTCTGAAGAAGTAAGTCTATTAGAAAATAATCTTGGTCACAGAGTATACACTCAGGATCAGCTACACAGCTTAAAGAGATTCTCTCAAAAATAGGAGGCTCCAAAATTTGACCTACCTTTTTTTCAGTTCCAAGAAGTTATTAAAAATTAAACATTCCTTTAAGGAGACTTGAGGAAAAGTGTTGAAATGTAGGACATGCTGTACTAGAGTGGTTCTCAAAGACAGTCCGCCGCTTGTTCAGGGAAAGCCCCTGGCGCGCCAGACCAGTTTGTTTACCTGCCGCGTCCGCAGGTTCAGCCGATCGCGGCTCCCAGTGGCCGCGGTTCGCCGCTCCAGGCCAATGGGGGCTGTCAGAAGTGGCGTGGGCCCAGGGACGTGCTGGCCGCCCTTCCCGCAGCCCCCATTGGCTTGGAGCGGCAAACTGCAGCCAGTGGGAGCCGCGATCGGCCGAACCTGCGGACACGGCAGGTAAATAACCCGTCTCTGCCCGCCAGGGGCTTTCCCTGCACAAACGGTGGACCGGCTTTGAGAATCGCTGCTGACTGTATGATTGGGGATATAAAGTATTTTGATAGGAAGGGACAAGATCACCCCTACTGCAACCCTCCTCTGGACTGACACCAGAAATGACATCGGTTCATATTACAGTGACTTTTACCAAACTTTATTATACTGACAGCCCATTTTTCGTATACGAAAAACGCCTTTCTCAGCTGTGATCTTTTAAGCATGTTTTTAACTTTAAGGACATAAAATAGTCCCAGTGGCACCACCTGATTAAAGTTAAGCATGTGCTTTAAGTGGGTTGAGGCCAAAATCCATGAGTTTCTCAGGTATTGCAGGATTAAGTATAAATTTAAATTGCAGCGGATCCTGCAAACAATGATAAATATAGTCCCCGTTTTATTCCTGTGCTAGAGCTAACCCTGGCACAACCACCAAGGGAGAAGGCAAAGTCTGTCCCCTCTCCTGCTAGCTTGGCCACCAGTCCAGATTAGAATTTGCATCCTGGCTGTGACAATTCCTATGGGACATCGTCCACTGCAGGATAACTGGAGAATGATCAATATCCCAGCTGTAACTACTTCCATTCCCAGTTTGTCCCTTTTTTCACCTGCTTGCCCAAGGTACAGGGGACATTTGTCACAGCTCAGTGCAGGGACTATGCTGATACAGTGGGGGTGCAGACTAGGGATGAATCCATGCCACTGAACCCATTTCTGCCTTCAGATGTACAGGTACAACTTCAATAGGAGCTGAAGCATTGTGCCTCAGGGCAGGATCAGATCCACTGAGGCTGAAGGAGCAATTATTAGGAGAGCAAATTGCTGAAGAGGAATGAACAATACGGGAACTTTTTTGGGTAACAGCTGTGGGGAATCATCAAATGCATACTATAAACAGACCTGAATTGTAGCCCATTTCAGTTGGGTTTACTTTACAAATGTTGTTTAGAGATTGCATACTTATCATTAAGCTTCCAGCCAAAAGTCTTGTTAATTTGCTAGCACAGCTCAACCGTTTTCTAAAATTGTTCTCCCTTTTCTCTTGTCTGTGTGTGATAAATTGCATCCAAAACAGTGCAACCATTATCAATGAGCAGATTAAGTCCATTGTCCACGGAATTTAAGTACTAATTTATCCATTTCTGCCAAGTACACCCTGTTTCTTTCCAACCATCTTGCAGCAGTTTTTAAAAATCAATACCTTAGCCCTGTAAAATGGCAGGAGCCAAATGGAAGAGCAGCAGCTGCTGCTGTTGCTTTCCCAGCACTTCTGGTACGGTAAATTCTCCTTAAGTGTTTGATTGTACCACATGGGAAGATAGTGCTGGAATCAGCAGGCATTTCCCCACACATGATTAGCGCTGAATGGAGGAATGTTTAAATCCTAGCACATCATTCATTTTAAATCACTACATTCTCATGGGTAGCTTGTCAGAGGGTTGTGTGGGAGTGGTATGTACAAATTCCATTAATCAGTAATGGGATTTGTACGTGAAACTGTTTCACACTGCCTTAAAATTGTAGCCCCCAAAATGTTCATCAACTTCTCTGCTGCTTGGCAGCTTCTCTAGCTCATCTCCTCAGTCCTTGATTTTAGGATTGTAAAACCACACAGGTTTTCTGGAAGCTACTGTCTCCAGAGTGGCTGGATAGCATACACTTTATCTAGAGAGTAATCTAACACGTCAGTAAACGATATTTATAGGTATAGAATTGGGTTCTGAGTATTATATTCATTGGATAGGGTACATCATTCAGAATACAGGTGAACAAAAATCTGGAGTAGTAAAGGATTCTACTCCACTCTGCTCTCCATCTTATTCTGCTCTGCATCCTTACTCCCTTCAGCAACTTTAACCATTCATCTCAACACATGATGCAGCCTTTAGAGGTGGATTTTGCATACATACCCACTATTTGTTGTATGCCCAAGTCAGACTCCTCAGGTGGCTAATGTAGTCCTAAGGGAGACAGTTTCCCATCAGATACACATATCCTTTTGCAAAGTGTAGTCACAGTGTATATGAATGTGGTTCTTTTTACAGCATTCAGAAACATGTGGTTTGACAGCTATGAAAAGTAAAGTAGCCTGTAACTTTAAACCACAAAACGTAAGTGCTTAGATGCTAAAGTATGTGAGCCGTGGAAGGATCTACATAGACAGAATTCCTCTGTGTGCTAAAGTATATACAAAATGGATCCTTGATGGGTGTATAGCTTGAGGAAGCCCACTGTGGTCTTGCAGACAGATCTCTGGGAGACAAAAGACCTTTGTTCTATTCCTAGCTCTTCCACTGAAGCTCTTTGTGGTCTGGGGCAAATCATTCACTCTCTCTGGGCCTCAACTCTCCCATCTGTAAAGTGGGGCTAATAATACTTACATTCCTTTGTGAAATAGTTTCATATTGACAGATAAAAATTGCTGACAGTGGAAGGTATTTCTATGTTATGTGGCAAAGCACCTTCTTGGTCTCACCAACCTCAGCTGTTTTTAGCCTTGGAGAGACGAGCTTGGGGTAAAACAGTCCCTCTTGGCTGCACAGGAGCAGTCCGCTCCTTCTCTCAGTCTTTTAGGCTTATTTTTCTCCCCTATGGGAGGGAACGCAGCCTCCCCTCCTGGTGAGGCTTGCTGTTCCTCACCTACTGGCAGCTTGACTCTCCCTACCCTCCCCCCGCCAGGGGAGGGTTTAAAAAGGTCTCAGGCAGCCCTTGTTGGAATCAGCTGATCCTAATTGTCCTCAGGTAACTCTCTCTCAGCTGATCCTAATTAATTTCTGGTAACCCCTTCTCAGCTGAACCTGATTGACCTGTAGTCACCCCTCCTCAGTTGCCCCGCCCTTGCAGCTGTCTGTCCTGAGTTTATCACAATTAATACTGTTATTTTATTCATGGTCCAGGAGCTCTTAGAACCAATAGTGCTACAACTGTTAATCCTACTAAAACAAACTCCAGTAGGCAGCCTTTTGGGCATTCAAACCCAAGTAACTAAAATGAGTGTGAAACAAGCACTCAGCACTGTCCAGTATCTAGAAACTAAAACTTTCTCATAAGGAGCTTACAATAAAGATGCCCTGAAATAGTGAATGCTCATTATTGTCTGCTATTTGAGAATGAGCGTTATATTGTTTGCATTGCACTGAAGTATGCCCGAGTTACAGTGCCCCTTGGCAAACCACACAAAAATCCAACGTGTATGAGTGAGGCTAGCCCTGAGAGACACATTGTTTTCTTAAATCAAATAAAGAAAGTTTGCATATATAAAGTTCTGATTGTCTCAGATAATAAGGATGAGATCATTGATATCAAGTTGTGTTCCTAAGGGAAGATGGCCCTCCCTTTATTTATGACTCTTATTTATTAATTTATGCTTTCACAGCAAAGATGAGTGCTATCTGTGCAATGCCATTGGGGCCGGAAGATATTTCATACTACTGTGGTTTTTTTCCAATGGTAGTTGGAAAATTGCTCTCCTTTGTGCCCTTGGAGATCTCCCCTTTGTACATCATGTTAAGTGTATGAAACAGGGTGCAATTGTACTCCTTGGTAAACAAGGCGTTAACTCCAGTTTGGCGTCCCTTGCACAGGTGCTCAGGGAAAGGGCTATAGGCGTGCTCGTATCAGAGATGTTGTTTTAAAAGGTTGGGCTTCTGTTCAAGTGCAATGGGAATGGGTTCAGCCCCAAACTGGGAAGATTTTGTGATTACTTTCTGGCTATACTAACTTACTTTGCTCTCGTAATGTAAAATAAGAAGAGACCTTGTCGCTTTTTTGTTTTGTTGTTGTTGTTGGTTTTTAATCTGCTGTCATTCCACCAGCAGCGAGCACGATTTCACATTCGCAAGTGGTCATGACAAATTAATATCGACCATATTGTGACATCAAATCACCTTGATTTCAATGGGAGAATGCTCCTTACAAATTAGCAGCACAAATGTCTTCCATTCTTCACCTTGTAGAATCAGTAGAGGTTAGCACTACATGAAGCATAGATATTTAAATAATTTGAAAGTTGAGGGCCAGATCCTCAGTGGCGCAGGCCCACCGTTGTGTAATATTCTTCCAGAGCTTGTAATATTTATCTTCTCCTCATTTATCTTGAAATGTCTGAACTGCAGGGTGTTTTTTCACCTTGGGAAGTATTTTTGTTAATTCACTGGCTTTGTGTTTATTCTTGTAGGAGGGCAATATTTCCTACAGTCTGCCAACAAAATGCACATACTCTATGAATTACTTTTCAGAGCCATATCCTCAGCTGGTGTAAGTCAGAGAAGCTGCACTGTCTTCACTGGAATGACACCAATTTACTGAATAGCTGGCCCCAATAAGCTAAAAATTAGGGTCCAAAAAAGTCCACTTTCTATTTTGCCTACCCATCAAGAAGACATTAGAAAAATGCCAAAGATATGGGAGGATGTAAAAGTAGTAGACTAAATGGATTAGTTCCTTGGAGAGTGTAGGAGGAAAAGTGAACACAGCATCTCCAAGCCCAGGACTCAATGTTTGTCTGTTGCAAAACAAGTAGTCAATTTGATGTATGACTAAGACAAAGAAGGAAAACCTTTTCAGTCATTCCTTTCACCATCCTCGCACAGCTGAGTGGGAGATGGGCAAAGAACTGCAGTTGTGTGTGTTTTCAGATGACTTACAGATTTAATAAAATAGAGAGAAATCCAATTTACTCTCTATCTCTGTGCCTACACTGAAATATAAGAGAGAAGCCATCACATATTCCTGCGCAATTTTAATTTTAATTGCTTATAAGAGGTGCATTTTTTTGCATCATTTCTCATGCTCAACCTGCTTTTAACTGCAGTTTCCCAAGTAGAGGAATTTTCTTCAGAAACATAGTTGAGAAGGTGTTCTCAATTACAGCCCATTCTATAGCGCGCACACACTAAAGCTTGGAGAATGTCATGTCAACAGACTAATCTGCAATCCAGATGCTTGCTCCTCCTTGTGCTTCCCACACAATAGCTGTATGACCAAAAATATGTTGAAAAAACCAGAGTGTAAGAACATTGTTTCGGGTAAAAAGCTAGAAAGGTGTTGCTTCAGAATCAAAAAGTCACTCTTCCTAATCCGATGCTGCCATAGAAGTGAATCAGTTTGGTAGTGTACATTGCGGCTAGGAAGGGCAACAGAGAACATGCTGACAGCCAAATCTTTGGGCTCAATTAAATCATTTGGGAGGACCACACATTTTGCAGAGGTGTATTCTAAACTTGAACCTCAGCACTTCTTGTTTAGGTGGCCACCTCCATTGCAATAAAAGGGAACAGCTCTGTTGAAGTTCATGGAGATTTATAACAGCTGAGGATCTGGCCCCAGATCGCTAATGGTTTAACGTGTTAAGTACTCATTGTACATACATCTGTTAACATAGTCCTGCAGTTCTCTGCCTGGGGGCCACAACAGCCCAGAGGTCATGAGGCAGGTGGTCAACTGGATAGCAGCCAAGATCTCTTCCTAAAAACTATTTGCGACAACATTTCAGAGGGCAGCACCCAGCATCCAGCAAGAGAAGAGACATTCACAAAATCATAGAAAGGTGGGATGAAAGTGACCTCAAGAAGTCATCTAGTCCATCCCCCTGCATGGAGGCAGGAACAATATACCTAGACCATCCCTGACAAGTGTTTGTGGAACCTGATCTTAAAAATCACCAGTGATGGGGATTCCAGAGCTTCCCTTGGTAACCTGTTCCAGTGCTTAACTATTGTTATCATTAGAAAGTTTTTCCATATCTGACGTAAACCTCCCTTGCTGCTAATAAAGCAGATGACTTCCTGTCTTACCCTCGGTGGACAAGGAGAACAACTGATCACCATCCTCCTTATAAAAACCTTTTACATATTTGAAGACTTGTATTCCCTGCGCCCCTCCCACCCCGCCCCTGCCTTCTTTTCTCTAGACTAAAAATGCCCAAAACTTTCAACATTTCCGCATAGGTCATCCATTCCCTGTAGCTGCCAATCAGCTGTACCGCAGTCAGCTCTAGGGAAGCATGACTAAAGGAAGAAGTGGAGCTGGCTGAATGTCATGAGAAATTGGAGATCAGGCAGATGCTTCCACACTGGTACCTTCCTGCGTCTAAACATGGCACAGGCAGGTAGGAAGGAAAGGAGGAGGGAAGGAGTATCTTCTTCTCCAGCAAGCAGTACCCTGCTCTCCCACATACACACACCAAGCGCATCCCATGCGAGGCTCACTACCTGCATCACCCACCAGGCATTCCCTGACTCCCCTCATGCTCATCTCATTCAGCATTCCTTCAGTCATTCCACCCTCCCTACAGCCAGCAGCCCCTCCACACTCACCCCCCCCCCAAAGTCTGCACTTGCTTCACGCCACTGCCCAGTTTCATGGGCCAAAGGGGTCAATAGGATGTGTCCACAATGAATTATGGATTTGGGGTCATTGCAAGTACCAGCAACTGGTTTTGGAGGTCACTGGCGGAGAACAAATGTCACCTCCTGGTGTGATCCTTTACCATCCCTGATGGATCTTAGCATCAGTAAGATGTGTTGTGACATGAAGTCACATTTATTGGGCCAGGCCCCCAGATGGTCGCATACAAAAACGGACAGGGACCAAGAAATCCCTCTGGCGCCCCAGTGCAAGGCCAAGTCCAATGGAACTCTGCAGTGTGAGTGCTGCTGACCACTCTTCAAAGGGAAAGGGGCCATTCTACTCCACGTCAGCCAGTCAAGAGGGGCTGGGTGTTGAGCGGAAGAGAATTTGTCCCTTCTTTAAAAGCGCGGCAGCAGCCGTGCTCCCTAGAACTGTGGGACACGTCGCTCTAGCATGCGACTCCATGCTACTCCCATGGGGAGGGTGGTGGCACACGGCTTCCACAACTGAGCCACTGCATTTCTCAGCACCTTCCATCCTAGGATCTCAAGCAAATCTTCACATCTCACAATACCATCGGAGGATGCAGGAAGAGAGATTATGTCCATTTTACATTTTTTGGGGGGCGGGGGAGAAAACTGCCACCAGGGTATCTTCTAACTGAGCACAGCAGCAACGTACAATACTTTCTCTACACAGACAACCAACTCTTGCCCTTAGGCTTATACAACGGGGGATACACATCTTATTTGAAACACTGCTTTTTGGACCCCAGTATTTAAAGTATTTTGAGTACAATAGGTGTCATCAGCAGGGTGATTAATATAGCATGTAAGTAAAAGGCAACTGCAGTAGATTTATAACAGACAACGTAGTAACCATCATCTGTAGAATGAGAATAAAGTGGATTAGCAATTATTTGTTTAATGTAGTCAAAGGATCTACAAAAGACCTCAGTATCTCTAGAGATGATATATGTGAGTAACTGTGGATAATATAGTGTAATTACAGGGATTATCATACTCCTGGGACCAAGAGTGAAAACCAAGTGTTCTTTAATCTCACTGGGAAATAATGAACTTGGTGATAAGTCTATTTAACAAAATATGGTTATTTGTACTAATTAAAAGATGAATGTGGCAGTTCTAAGGTCCCTTCCAATCCTGATATTCTATGATTCTAAGTTCAGAATCCATTTATGGTTGTCATTTCAGATGTGCTGTCTGGTTTTACAAACATCAAGCTTTCCTCTAAGAAAGTCACAATCAAAATGGTCTCTCAGTCCAAGCAATGCAATTCGTACTATAAATCTACTTTTACCCAACTGATTACTAGAGTTTTCTTTTATGCCCTCTAATAAACCTAGCTTGCAGAATTTGTATTTGGTGCCTCCAACAAAATGGAATTTCTTTAATAATATAAATATTTCTGCAAGTATACTACATATCTAATAAAGTCACAACAGTTTGCAGAGATACACTCCTTTTATTGGACCACAAAGGCCGAGGGCCAGATTTCCAAAGGTATTTAGGTGCTTAAAGACACAGATAGGCATCTAGTGGGATTTCAATGGAAGTTAGGCACCTAACCTGCTTAGGTGCTTGTGAAAATCTCACTTGGTGCCTATCTGTATCTTAGGCACCTAAATACCTTTGCAAATATTACACCCATGAGTACATGGATTAGGAGAGAGTTATTGAGATATAGCTAGAAATGTGTAAGATTTTATGAAATGATTGCTCAGTCTGATAATATGATGACAGCTCATTGATACTACGCTGTGTTGTTCCTCATGCTAAAACTAATGTTTTCTAAATAGAGTATGGTCAGAAACAGTGATGGAGATGGTCAGGCATAGTGGTCAGAGCTGTAGCAGTCATGCCTGATATTTGGAGCCAGGAGTCAGAGACAGAATCCAGACTCCAGAGCAGAGTTGGAGCAAGGCCGGAGCAGGACTAGGAACAGGGTGGGAGCAACAGGAAGGCTGGAGAGGGCTAAGGCTTGGGGAGTCTGCTGCCACTGTCAGGCAAGAGAAAAGCCATAGAGTGACATTGAGCAGGCTGAGCTGCTGTTCCTCCTGTAAGGTTTATATACATTCCCTGAGAGTCACCAGACCAATACCTGGCTTGTGGATTGGCTGAAGCCTAGCACAGGAGTGACTCATCACCTTACACATATTTGGAAATACAACATAACACAACCACGCAATGTGTTATCATATTTCATGAGGCCCTGATATACAGCCGTAGAAGGAAGCAGGGTCTATACCCTTCGGTATAGATGTGCATATATAATGCTCTATGGATACAGTTGAAACGTTTTCTACTGTATATGGTTCTCCCAATAAAAGCATCAAAATGCCAACATTTTGGAGTTGTTCTTATTCAAACTCCCATTAACACTAATGGGACTGATTCTGAAAGCGCTGTGAATGGGGAACTCCCAGTGACTTCCCTGAACTAGCTGATAAAGCCACTTCCCTTTCCTCTTTCAGATGCCTTCTGAAGACCCACTTCTATCCTGATGCTTACAGCAAACTGGCCACTAACAATAGCTAGGAGAAAGGTTAGAGGGTATTGTTCATAATTACTTACTTTTATACATATATATATAAATGTAAAGAATTTAATTGAATAGGTTTATTACACACTTTGTAACCCCATGTCAACATGTTGTCATTGCATCCCCCACCCAGCATCACCACCCTGCTGTTGCTTATCATTTTTCCTTTTGTGTGTCTGGTCTTAAAATGTCCTGTAAACAACTCAGGACAGAGACCTTTTATAGCTCTTAGCACAAGAGAGCCATAATCCTTACTGTGGCCTTTCAGCCATACTGCAAAATATCTGTAATTTATAATAACGAAGGGAAATTCTGAACATGGATCCCTTGCAGGCAAGGATACTATATCCTTAAGCTCATGGATCACAAGAGAAACATAAATTAACAGACTATTTAGGTAATATGGCATCTTGGGGGAAGGCAAAAGTAGCCAGCATGGGGAACAGACATGGTTAGTACCAGTCCCTACAAGGTAGGCCACATATACTGAAGTCACAGATCCAAACTGCAACAAGAGTCAGTAAGTTTCAAGTAAGGAGCTTGCTAAAAAACCCATAATGCCTAAAGGGAATGGTAAGACTGAAAACACAAACTTTTTTATGTCATGATCACAGGGCTCAAAGGCTGGGCTTCAGACACTCCATTCTCTAACAGCACAAGTTAGTATGCAGCCAGAAAATTTTGAGCAGGAAAGCTCTCTGTACCACTTAATAAAATTTCCCCCTGCTAAAACAGATACATCACAGAAGTCCAGCAATGCTTTTGGGGAAAAGAAAAGATTCAAAATCACCATAGCTAAAATAAACAAGGTTTTGTAGCTCAAAGGACTAAAAAGCAAGACTACACATTCAAACAGAATCTAAACTGAAAGGAAAACTTCTCTTATTAATCCAAAAGAGGACAATGCACTGTAAGAAGTCTTCTGTCCACAGACGTGCTGTTAAAACACTGGATAATAAACAACAAATTACAAATAATTTGAGTTCTTAGCATCACCCCAGGAATGACAGGATCTGATGCACTTAACCTGTGGTAAGGAAAAATGTTGTCTAAAATTGTGGTTGCTGATTTAAGGCATGAATCCATCCACATTGACAGGTGCACTAGCATTCCCATGAGAGTGCTATAAAACATATGTGAACCTGGTGGAACATTGACCCTGACTTTATCAAAATTCAGAGACAGGAACAACGTCCTTGAAGCTGTCAAGGGAAAAAAAGGGGACCTCCTGTGGGTGAGACTGTTTGCAAGTGGGAGGGGCCCAGGAGGACAGAGACAGACATCAGAATCTTTTTGGCCAAGTGGCAGCCAATTTATTACACTTTTAACTTCAAACAAGATAACTCCCAAATGCATCTTTCCTGGCAGCCGTGAAAGAGAGAGAAAGCAGCCCTTTCTCTGCTCAAATCCAGAATATCCTGTTTTGTCCCAGTTTTAACCAGTACCTTTTGAGCCACATCATTCCAGGGGCAAACTAAGGCCTGCAGCCCTTTCGTGGTCTTAAGTCTCTCATATTTGGCGGTATGTCATTTTGAATAGTTTATAGGCAGATTTTAAAAAGAAAGGAAGCCAACTTGTATTTAGTTGAAAGAAATATTTAAAATAGGTGGACTAAATATGGCGAGCAATGACAATTATTAGACCTGAGTGCATCACTCAGAGAAAATAATATATTTGATTAATTTTTGCTATTTTACCTATTAATCTATGTTGGATTTTATAAGATCAACCATCTGTGCACCTGTTCCCATTTTTAAATTCTCTGAGAGTCATTTAACTTTTTCTGTTAATTTTAAATGATATGCCAAATAATTTGTGTGTGTAATTGCTGATTCTGGTTCACACTTTGTTACCAAATCTGAGTTGTGTTTGTTGGTTTTGAATGGACATACAGATCACATTGAAATATTGCTAGGTTTCAGAGTAACAGCCGTGTTAGTCTGTATTCGTAAAAAGAAAAGGAGTACTTGTGGCACAGTAGAGACTAACCAGTTTATTTGAGCATGAGCTTTCGTGAGCTACAGCTCACTTCATCGGATGCATAGCATATCGTGGAAACTGCAGAAGACATTATATACACACAGAGACCATGAAACAAAACTTCCTCCCACCCCACTCTCCTGCTGGTAACAGCTTATCTAAAGTGATCATCAAGTAGGGCCATTTCCAGCACAAATCCAGGTTTTCTCACCCTTCCCCCCCCCACACACACACACATACAGACTCACTCTCCTGCTGGTAATAGCCCATCCCTCTTTGAAACCTCTCTTTATAATGCGCATGATAATCAAGGTGGGTCATTTCCAGCACTAATCCAGGTTTTCTCACCCTGCCCCCACACCCCCCCCTCCAAAAACCACACACACAAACTCACTCTCCTGCTGGCAATAGCTCATCTTACAATGTGCACAGCAATCAAGGTGGGCCATTTCCAGCATAAATCCAAGTTTAACCAGAACGTCTTGGGGGGGGTTTGTAGGAAAAAAACAAGGGGAGATAGGCTACCTTGCATAATGACTTAGCCACTCCCAGTCTCTATTCAAGCCCAAATTAATAGTATCCAATTTGCAAATGAATTCCAATTCAGCAGTTTCTCGCTGGAGTCTGGATTTGAAGTTTTTTTGCTTTAAGATAGCGACCTTCATGTCTGTGATTGCGTGACCAGAGAGATTGAAGTGTTCTCCGACTGGTTTATGAATGTTATAATTCTTAACATCTGATTTGTGTCCATTTATTCTTTTACGTAGAGACTGTCCAGTTTGACCAATGTACATGGCAGAGGGGCATTGCTGGCACATGATGGCATATATCACATTGGAGGCTCGTTCACCTGCACATCCACCAATGTGATATATGCCATCATGTGCCAGCAATGCCCCTCTGCCATGTACATTGGTCAAACTGGACAGTCTCTACGTAAAAGAATAAATGGACACAAATCAGATGTTAAGAATTATAACATTCATAAACCAGTCGGAGAACACTTCAATCTCTCTGGTCACGCAATCACAGACATGAGGGTCGCTATCTTAAAGCAAAAAAACTTCAAATCCAGACTCCAGCGAGAAACTGCTGAATTGGAATTCATTTGCAAATTGGATACTATTAATTTGGGCTTGAATAGAGACTGGGAGTGGCTAAGTCATTATGCAAGGTAGCCTCTCCCCCCTTGTTTTTTTCCTACAAACCCCCCCCAAGACGTTCTGGTTAAACTTGGATTTATGCTGGAAATGGCCCACCTTGATTGCTGTGCACATTGTAAGATGAGCTATTGCCAGCAGGAGAGTGAGTTTGTGTGTGTGTGGTTTTTGGAGGGGGGTGTGTGGGGGCGGGGTGAGAAAACCTGGATTAGTGCTGGAAATGACCCACCTTGATTATCATGCGCATTATAAAGAGAGGTTTCAAAGAGGGATGGGCTATTACCAGCAGGAGAGTGAGTCTGTATGTGTGTGTGTGGGGGGGGGGGGGAAGGGTGAGAAAACCTGGATTTGTGCTGGAAATGGCCCTACTTGATGATCACTTTAGATAAGCTGTTACCAGCAGGAGAGTGGGGTGGGAGGAAGTTTTGTTTCATGGTCTCTGTGTGTATATAATGTCTTCTGCAGTTTCCACGATATGCTATGCATCCGATGAAGTGAGCTGTAGCTCACGAAAGCTCATGCTCAAATAAACTGAAATATTGCTGTTACCTGCATGAATCCGTGTAACTCTTAGACACAGATTTTGGTTACTAATATTCATGTTTGAGTTCAAACTTCACTTTTCATAAATATTCTCTAATATTTGCTGCCTACAAATATTCTTCCTAGTAATCATGATGGCTCAAATAGTCACAGAAAGCAAATTCAAGAAGAGTATGAAGACAGAGAAACTAATTCATTTTTTTATTTGATCAAATATCCACTGAGAGTGTTGAGATACTCACCGAGCTCTAACAGTGATCATCTATAGCTTCTTCTGTGCCAGGGGATGTGCTGGCTTCATGATCGGGAAAAGGAAAATATCCCAAGGTGTATGAAAATACAGAGCGATGTGATTAAGCCATTTTCTGTTCTTCTAACAGCAGTTATTAGATAACAAACTTTAAAGCTACTTATCAAGCTTTTACTGAGTGGGATACACCATACAAAATTAAACTTTGTTGCTTCATAGACACAGCTGTTCAGAATATCCCTATTTGATCGACTGGAAAGATATGATCTTGTTGGGATAACTGACTACAGGCAGGTGTTACATTTGACCTTGAAAAAAATATTTGGGTCACTCTTTGAAAGGAATTCAAGTATAATTTATCCTGAAAATATTTATTTAATCACTTGTAATTTACAAATTTGTGTATCTCAGTCTAAAAGATAAGGCCATTACTGTAGGTGAGGCTGATAATATATAACTAAAAATAAAGATGGTGTGTGGGTGAATCCCATTTTCATAAACCATTTCAAGCAGATTGAAACAGAATCATTATGGGATCGTATTGCTGACATATCATTGTCTCAAGATCAATGGAATGAAGCATGTTCCTGCATCCTCAGAGCATTTGGATCTACATCTCAGCTTTTTCTTCCATGCTTCTTGTTCAACTGGATTCAGCTAGTCTAGTTACAAGGGATAATATAACCTGTTTTTTCTAACTGTGAAACAGGAAGTACTGCTCATTAGCCATAGCAGTTTGCTAAAAACTTCTGATCCCAGTTCTGAGACGCTCAGAAGAACTAAAATTGGTGTAGATTTGAGGCAAGAACCATAATAATAAAATCAGCAGCCTTTCCTAGGACCAGATTGTGGAAGTCTTACCCAAACTGAGAGCTACCTTACCTTGAGAATAGTCCCCGTGAAGTCAAGGAAGGTGGTGTGTTACTCATGGGGTAAGATACTAAATAGTATGAGTAATAATGTCAGAAACTGGCCCCTAGTAAAGTTAAGCCTGAAGCTGCTCCCAGTGATTTAAATGGAAGAGATCCTATTGACTTAACCCTTCTGCGGCTGGGGAACGGCTTCTAGCCGGTCCTGGTGGCCAGCCCTACCTTGGGGAGGTTTGGTACTGTGGCTGCACTGGAGTCACGCTGTTGGGAAGCATCAGGGCTCTCTGTAGCTAGTGCTTTGCATGGATGACCCTGGCTTCTTGCAGAGCCCTCATGACCCGTACGGTTTCTTCGTGGTTCTATAGCCTAACCCACCTGAAAGAGGGCTATGTCCACTCCCAACTAAATGATTAGTGAGGAACTCTGTGAAGGAATCCTCCCAATTCCCCTTTCATTGGCTTTTCTGTGGGATGTGGCACTCCAGCCATTTATCTTCTCTGATCATGACATTTATTATTTAAGCATTAGCTCCATGAAAGGTTGTCTCATACCCAAACCTCTCTTAATTCTTTGGAACCCCGTGGTGTACATGAAGCAGAGTATCTCTTGCTTTTCTAATTCCATTTTCAACCATATTTTAACTTCACTCTACAGTGGGCAAAACTCTGGCTGGGTGGAGAAAGTGGGGTTAACGCCGCCAACATAGTGCACATATATCCATTGCACAAGTGGTGGGAAAGTGCATATGTATTCATCCTGCCAACATCCTGTGTCTAGTCTTTTTCTGCTGAGAGCAGGAATAATATGTGCTGGGATCTATGCACAGGGATCATGCTTTACCCCAAACATCTGCATCTATGCATGGAGACCACACTCTCTTCTGTGGCCACAGCCCACTTCCCCTTCAGAGAAGTCAGTCATGTAGGGCACTCTCTCCATGACTTTACACAGGAGGCAGAACTCATGGCCAGCTTTCACGGCAGTCTTTGTGCATTGTCAGCCAGAATTTAACACACTGGTCACAAATGCATATGTTAAAATAGCTAAGAACTTTGAATTGAATGTTATACCTTAAAGGTAAACTGCTGAGAGTTATTTGAGACCCCAGGAAAATGTTTAACTTATACTTTAGTTTGGACAAGAGGCATTTATGCAAACAACTAAGAACATATATATGTGTTTGCTTTTTAAATGAAATGTCCTTCTTCCTTCTATCCCCCATTTCAGCCGATTGTGCCTTGTTTTAAATTAACCATGGTGAAATCTTCTTTTGAATGTAATTTTTCCCTGATAGCGTTTATATTCTTCATTGTACTCGTTAGCCTTAGTGAGAAATGTTCCATTTATTTGACTACTCTGCCCTCTATTAACCCAATGTTGCCTAATTAGCTCCATTCTTAGCAGTAGTCTTCTACACTGCATAGAACAATTGAGTCCAATTAAAATGCTGAAAAGCATTTTTGTTACAGATAGTTTAGTTTTTCTTTTCCATCTTTTTGTTTCCTTTCTCCATGCAGAGTGTTTCCACAAAGTAGATTTGTCCTTAGTGATCTCCTTCAAAGGTGCAAGCAAGCAATTCACCCTTCTGACAGGGAAGATGACCAGGGCACTAGAGAAGCTGGATTTTCGGGGGGCGGGGGGGGGGTATTCAGCTCTGGTAAAAAGCCCCAAAGTAGCATCTTTTGACAGTCACAGAAAAGCAACAGCCCTGACTGCCTCTTTAAGAGTCAGGCCCGTGAATCACGCTATCAGGCACATGACCAGGCTCTGAAAATGCAACATGAAGAAAAAATGAAAGCCAAAGCTAAAAATACTATCCGTGCAAATGAGGAAGGGGTGTGTGATGTGTCTAGGAAGGATTGAGGACTGAGGGCAAATGAAGCTCTGAAAAAGATGGAAGAGAAAGGAAATAGGTGAGGAAGATAAGCGAGGAAGAGGAAAATGAGCAGCATTTTGTAAAAGGACACTTTGGTCCTGGTCCTGCAATGAGCTCTACACAAGTGGACCTCTGCACCACACACTGCCCCACGAATAAGGATTGTTGGTTAATTCAATGCAATAAAATACATATCTACAAAAATCCCAAATATGACAAAAACAAAAAGAAAATATCATGAAGGTGAATAACTGCCCAGATATTTGAGATTTATGAAGGATTCAAACAAAAGCACCTGCCAGGGGTTTGACAGGAATGGAACAAACATTCTGTAACCTGAAAGGAAAGAAAAGAGGATTCATGTAGACGGTACCCTCTCCTCCGCCTGAGATAAAAATACCTGCATGACACTTGAATGGAAAAGAAATGAAATAGGCTACGTCTGCACTACAAGGTAAGGGTGCGATTCCCCTGCCCATGCCCACATACACCCACAGCTCTCATCGAGCTAACGTTAGTATAAATAGCAGTGTTGCCAGACTAGCACTGGTAGTGGCAGCAGAAGCATGAATCAACTGTACCAAGAACAAACCTGCCCGAAACTGGTGGGTATGCAGCCAACACAGCTCAGCTGTGCCCAGAGCCAGCGCTAGGCATAAACGGACTCAACAATTGCTTAGGGCCCTGAGCAGCTCAAGAGGGCCCCCTGTTCACTTTTGTAGTATGTCTTGTGTGTGAGTGGCCCTCAAAACTATTCCTGCTTAGGGTCCCCAATGGGCTAGCAGCGCTTCTAGCTGTGCCTTTTCTACCACTACAAGTGTTACTGCAATGACGCTTGCTCTGCTCCCAAGATGGGCTGGCCCTAAAACTGGAATCAACACAGTGTCATGAATCACAGCGTAACAGAATAATACTGCATCCTACGTCACCTTACAAAGATTTTAAACTAGAAATCTAAAAATCTGTTCTCTACAACTAATAATCTCTCTCTTAATATGTAGAGTACTTTGTCAATGTGTGTAAGCCTCATAGAACAGGAAAAAATTCAAGGGGCAGGTAAATCATTCAGGAAAAATAATTTGAGCTCTCTCAGACATTATGGGCAATAATCTCATGTGATCTTTACAGAAATTCCCAGCTCCAATTTCCTATTTTCTCTGTACAGAGATCTCTCATTAATGTCAGTTGGAGAACCGTGGGTGTGGAAAGAGTAGAATGTTAGACTCAAGATTCACCATGAAGATCAGAGCAGAGAATTGTGCTCTAAAAGTAATTTAACCTGAACTAAATAGGTCTCAGTTGGATATCTAACTGAAGACTCCCAACAGGAGCATATGAAATGTTACTGGGCTATTAATAAATACATACCCTTTCTCATGGACTTGGAGTTATCATGCAGGGAACCATATACTCACAAGATTTCCTTTACACAGTTGTATTGGTTAATTTACTGACATGATTTTAAAAGAAAACTTTTGTTTGTGTAAACATTTCACAGTTTAGCTAAAGCTTTTTCACATGGTAAACAGGGAGTAAATGTAAACACTGGATTTTGAAAGGAGCAAAAAGTGAGGTAATTGTGACATTGAAAGCACACAATGATTTATTATTATATCTATGTCTGTGACAGAAGCTCTTTTAGATTGTAATTAATTCCACTTAGGATTTAAGTGTCCTATATATCTGCAGACATGAGTTTAATTCCTACTTGGTGTTTATTAGCAAGATAATTGTGCTTATTGCTTAAGCATAGTGCCTATCTGGCACTCAGCCCAGATGAGACTTTCATCTATATTGTATCTGCAGAAAAAAGTTGGATTAACTTCAACAAAAGCAGATGTTTTACCAATTAGGAAGAACTTGGCAAAATCTTGCAGCCACAAAACATTTGCACCCAACACACATTCAACGATGGAATGGCCATGAATGGAAACGTGAGAACTGGCAGAGCCATAATGTAACACAGTGAATTTTCTCTATTATTTGTCAAAGGAAGGGCATGAATTGCACCTAACTTACACTGCTGAACATCAGCAGTAGCTCTGTTGAAGTCAATGGAGTTATGTTAGTGTAAAATCCGTGTGAGGAAGGATCAGCCATGAGAAGTCCTTGGCTGTGATTTTTCATTTTCCATATTTTTGGGGGGCTGGGAGGAGAGAGGTTAGCTGGCTGATATTAAGGAGTGAAAGCTCTGCCAACAGAATTCTCTCTTAGCGTACATCTACACTGCATTTTAAAACTCACAGCTGGCTTGTGCTATATGACTCAGGCTCACAGGACTCGGGCTCAGGGGCTGTTTAATTGCAGTGTAGACGTTCAGGCTCAGGTTCAGCCCGAGCTCTGGTACTCTTCCACCTCGCAGGGTCTTAAAGCCCAGGCTCCAGGCTGAGCCCAAACATCTACACTGCAATTAAACAGCCCCTTAGCTGGCACAGGTCAGCTGGCACAGGCCAGCCGCAGGTTTCAAATTGCTGTGTAGACATACTTTTAGGGCCTTACCCAAAGCGAAATGGCAGTCTTTCCATTAACTTCAGTAGTTTTGGATCAGGCATTTTTAATCCATAAAACAAAACGCAGCAGCCCCTGCTCCCTCCTCCGACTAGTATGCCTAGGTCTTGATCTGGAAGGATCACTACCAAGGATGAATCAGGGAAGTGCAGCCACCCTGTCCACTTAGGTATCGATCCTGCCCCAGTCTCTTGGGCAGTTAGCACATACTTAAGTGCTTTGCTGAATAGGAACGGACTACTAAATTGGAGCCATAGACACTATATAGTTTCCAAAAAAGAGCCACTTTTATTTTAAACAGAGGGAAAGAGTATAGTATGGGAGGCAGGGGAAACATCTGGTTTTTCTATTGTGGATAATCCTCAATTGAACTCACCACTGTAAAAATCAATGGGCTGTGAATATAACAATTTTCCTTCCAGATATGTGGCTGACCACGTTCCCATCAAAATAGCAGATCTCAACGATAAAGATAAATCTATTTCTCTTCTTTCCTTATCTCCCTGTGCCCTCTGACTCACCTCAAAAAGCACTAAACAAGAACCCCTTCCAGAACGTTGGCAAGAACTCCTCCCACAACTTGCACAGCATTTCCACAGGATAGAAATATACTCTCTCCCCTGAGGTCTTTCTTTCAGTGCAGCCCTTGTTTCTACCTCCCTTCTTCATGCCTCTGCATCTTTACACAGCAGGTGAACACCACCTTAAAAAAGAAGTTCAGTACAATCTTTTTTCATGAGATAGGAACTGACTGGCATTTCTATTCTCTATACATTTTATCTAGAATCAAACACCTGCTTATTTTTTCTAGTTTCTCATTTTTCTGTGTGTATTTTCAAGCATGCAGAAATTTATTTATTTCTATTGTAATTTTTTATTTTAGCAAAATTGGCTACGCCTATGTGGACAACTGCCATCTCCTGGACAGCATCAGAAATGCTCACCAATGTGACACATCCCTGATAAAGTTAACAAATGAAGATTTTCATTCTCATTTAGTTCTAGCTCAAATGGTATGGGCATATATACTTTTCAACTATAAACGATTTGGAAAAGGGCGGCAAACAGTGAGATGGCAAAGTTTGCAGACGATACAAAATTACTCAATATAGTTAATTCCAAACCTGACTGTGAAGAGTTACAGAAGGATCTCACTAAACTGGGTGACGAGGCAACAAAGTGGCAGATAAAATTCAATGCTGACAAATGCAAAATAATGCACTTTGGAAAACAATCCCAGCTATACATACAAAATGATGAGATCTCAATTAGCTGTTACCACCCAAGAAACAGATCTTGGAGTCATCACGGATAGGTCTCTGAAAACATCTGCTCAATGTGTAGCATCAGTAAAAAAAGCTAACAGAATGTTAGGAACCATTAGAAAGTGGATATATAAGATGGAAAATATCACAATGCCACTATATAAATCCAATGCCACACCTTGAATACTGCATGCAATTCTGGTTATCCCATCTCAATACAATCAAATAAAGGGCAACAAAACTTAGTTTAAAAAGTCTGGGACTGTTGAGTTTAGAAAACAGAAGACTAAGTGGGGATATGATAGAGGTCTACAAAATCACTTTCTCCACATTATGGTGTTCCATATTTATTGGAACTATGATTTCTATATCAAATATACTCAGTTTACCAAAAAAAAAGTACTGCTGGTTAAAAAATGGGAAACCGATAAGTTTGTGAAATTTCCCTCCATTTTGCCCAATCGAAGTTTATCTGAAAAAATCATCAAAAAAGTAAAACAAAACAAATAAAAATACATAAATCCATAGACAGCTGCAGTAAAAAAAGTATTGTAACTATTGCTTCAAACTCAAACTAGTGCTTTAAACTCAAACTGGCATCTGAAAGTCAAGCCGATTCTCTGCTAATGATAATAGCAACAATACATGTCTTCTGTTAAATCAAGATTCTCTCTGAATGTGAAAACAGGAATAGCATAGGTGCTGGAACTAGGGGTGCTGAGCATGCTGCCACAACCACTGGTTTGAAAGTTTCCATCATACACAGGGTTTACAGTTTGGTTCAATGGCTCTCCGTGTCCCCACTATAAAAATTGTTCTAGCACCCCTGAATAATGGATATGAATGTGTTTCAGTTAATGGGATTCTTCTATAAACTGATTACTGTATTTCTTTTTTAAATGATTACAAGAAAGCTATGCGTCTTGAACACTTCCAATCATAGCAGTGAAAAGAGAACGTGATAGATGCAAGATTATAAGACAACACAGACTTGGGTGAAATCATGCCAATGGACGAGACCACACATATCTATGACCATGTCTGTGGAAATAATGCAAGAAGGCAATCTTTGAACAGTAGTCCATTGCAGATGCTTTTGAAAATCTCACCTTATACAGCACCTGGTAGGATCCAGCTCTTGAAGCAGAGTGATCTACCCTTTACAAACAAGGCTATTTAGTGACTCAGTTTAAAATTAAGATTCTGTGTTTCTACTTTATGGTGATTCATCTTCCCCAGCATCTAAGAGTGACAACATTTAAGCACGTTCAGTATTATAATGCATAGGTTTCATTGCAAAAACAACCTTAGCATGCCAGATTGTGAAATGACACTTTTCCATTGCGCTGGGACATTCTTTTAATTGTTCATTACTCAAAAATAAGCGGATACAGTAACATGAGCTTCTTGTGCTAGTAGGTCTCAAAATACATTATGTGCACTGTGACAATGCTTTGTGGTAGAAATAAAGTTGTCAAGTGGCATACATGGAGGATTCGTTACATTACTTTAACTACCTTATTTGTATCTATGATATTTTCTTGAATGTGATCCAGTGCCGTAATACATTTGTAAGACAACTGTGGAGTCTTATTTTCCCCTCCCATAATCCTACCAGGTACCATTCTGTTGATATGTCATGTCAGATTCTTGAAATTGCTATCATCAAAGACTCTTTGGTTAACGAAAGAATAATTACCTAGGGTTCCAGTTGGATTTGCAACGAGCCACGCTGATGCTTATGCTGCTGCAGCTTCACTGCTGCAAATACATGAAAGCCCTTATATACACAACTACTAAAAGTGCTGAAAGCCAAAATGCCCGCTGGCAGGCAACTTGGCCCAAAGTTGTTACTTCCTAATGTACTTCCAAGGCCTGAAAGAGAATCTCACAACCTTATATGAAATGAAATCAAAATCTTAAATCCCTTCAGAGCAAAGCAGCGTAGGGTTTCTCACTGGGTCACTTCAAAATATTCTTAGATGCAAAAGTAACAGTAATGGAAAGACTCCTATTAACTTTAATGAGCTATGGGACTTGATTTTAAGACAGAGCTACAAGTAGCTTACATATTAAATGCCTCACAAAGTCTTTCTCCATGCTGTATATGATATCAATAACTACCAAAGTATTAGATCACTATATTCTTCATATTCATTATTTATACACATTTAGTCCCCTTGTACTGCATATCTTTCCTTGCACAAAATCATGTCCCCATTAAATATTGTGGAATTGCAAGATAACGAGGAAGTGGCCTCTTCTGGCTTCCATTAGTTCTTACATTAATTACTTTTAGTTATGATTGTCACAACAGAGATGAGGGTAGTCAGAGCTAGTGGTCGGGGCAGGAGTCAGGCCAAGTCAGGCACTGGGAGGTCAGACTCATAGATATGCCAGAGGACAAACCAAACCAAGAGGCAGGAGGCAGGCAAGGTCAGATTACCAGGAGATCAGGGTCAGGCACCAGGTTACACACAGCAATTGAGACATGAAGACAAGGACAAACCAGAGCCCAGGGTCTATAGCAAGTAGGGTCTGGAGCAGAGACAGTCAGGCGGCCTCTGTTTTTGTTCAGACAGCTCCCTTTCATGGCTTCCCGGTTTTAAGTACTGGTATTAGCCAACCAGTGGGCTATAAGGGGCTGCCACTCAGGGCCTGCTGGGTGGTACTTCCTGTCGAGCCCAGCCTCACAGGATCCTCCCGTGGGAGCCCAGCCTAACCCTCCAGTGGCATCAGCAGCCTAGAATCCCAGTGGTCCCAGGTTCTAGCCCTGCAGGTTGTTACAAAAATAAACACACACAGCATGGCATGCAAGTAGTAAAACATATAGAATCCGGAATGTATTTAACTTGCACCCTTTTGTTTTCTTCATTTCAATGATCTGTAAGCCTCTGCCACAATATTCTATCTCAGACTGACAACTAATGCATTTTCTACTCCACTATTTACATTCATTCTTTTCTCAGCTCATGTTATTTAGGCAGCACGTTGCTCCGACCCTGATGTCCTCAATTACTGCTCTATGGTTACCTTTGAAACTGGGTTGGGTTTGGCATTTTTTGGAGGCAAAGGAGAATTAAATTTCTTTGTGTCAACTTCTCCTCTGATCATTATGCTGCATTATGCTTTAACAGATGGTGAATAGTGGAAATTTTCTCTGTGAATCCCTGAACCACATGAGGGAAGTCTTCTGTGATTTGCAAGTTCTAGCTGCCAACATTTTAGCTCATCTAATAGAAGCCTTTGACGGACATGGCACTACATGCTTTTATTCACAGGGCTAGTCTCATGCACAAGCTCCACAAGAAACTGCTTTCATCTCCCCACTTTTGTCCTGTTCTTATTTTGGAACTCACTGAACTGATTTGCACATAATCATGAGGACCAGAAAGAGAAGTAATTCACACACTTATCGAGAATCCCCACTTCATCACAAGACCATCGGAGGAAGCAATTCAGAGGATGCTCTCAATCTGGCTCTTTGGCAATTCGGAGCATTCAAAAATCATTCATAAGGTATTCCCTACTTGTTCAAACCTTACATGAAAAATGAAACATGGGAATTGATTTTTCCAGTCATTCCAGTCATTTTCCAGTCATTAAGTCATTTTTCCAGTCCTCATCAGAATGAATGGAAGTCTTTCCATTGACTTTAATGAGATTTGGGTCAGACCCTGAGTCCCACAAGTAGGACTCCGTTCTAGTTAGCTGCATAATATAATTTCCAGTTGCACCATTATTAAATGCATATACAGTAGGATCTGCTTGTATAGAAGCATTTCTATAGAAGAATATCACCATTCAAGCTATAAAAGCCTGAGTTCATCATCATCCTTGGTTTTTTTTCAGAAAGCCATTTATTTTAGGTTCCATTACCAGTAGCAGTTTAAATTTCAGTGACATCTGAAAAATTGCACACAGAAGGGAAAAGAAAAAAAAACTAAAATAGATGAAAAAGTGTAAGTCATTTTTTCTTCCCCTGACATTTGATCTATTTTACTCATACCTACTTACTAGGTGTGATGGGATCCCCAGGGTACAACCTGGAACCGTGGGACTGCTGTGCCTCCTTAACTCTCTAGCCTGGATGGTCTCTCATAAAGCTATGCCAGTGACAAGCAGCAAATCCCTCCAGGCACTGTGATCACTCAGCCATCAGCATGTGGAGCCCCTCACCCAGCTAAATTGCATGAATGCTCCCTGAGCCACTCATGAAACATAGAGAGAGAGGTCCCAGCCAATCACCCCAGCCCCCAGCCTTGCACCCCAGAAATATACCATCTTGCATGGCTCAAAACATACTTGGACAGTGCAAGCTCATTAATTAGTTTGCCATTCTGACAAAAGAGTAATGGATATGCAACAGCCCTTGTTCACTTGGGTTGAGATTCCCCAAGCACTTTACCAAAACACTGGTTTTGGTTAAAGTATAAAATGGATTAACTACAGAAAGATAGATTTAAGTGATTATATAACGTGGACAGAAAGCTGGCTAGATGGTCGGGCTCCATGGGTAGTGATCAATGGTTCCATGTCTAGTTGTCAGCTAGTATCAAGCGCAGTGCCCGAAGGGTCGGTCCTCGGGCCGATTTTGTTCAATATCCTCATAAAATGATCTGGAGGATGGCGTGGATTGCACCCTCAGCAAGTTTGCAGATGACCCTAAACTGGGAGGAGTGGTAGATACGCTGGAGGGTAGGGATAGGACACAGAGGCACCTAGACAAATTAGAGGATTGGGCCAAAAATATCTGATGAGGTTCAACAAGGACAAGTGCAGAGTCCTGCACTTAGGACGGAAGAATCCCATGCACCACTAGAGACGAGGGACCGAATGGCTCGGCAGCAATTCTGCCGAAAAGGACCTCAGGGTTGCAGTGGACGAGAAGCTGGATATAAGTCAACAGCATGCCCTTGTTGCAAGAAGGCTAATGGCATTTTGGGCTGTGTAAGTAGGAGCATTGCCAGCAGATCAAGGGACGTGATCATTCGGCATTGGTGGGGCCTCATCTGGAGTACTGTGTCCAGTTTTGGGACCCACACTACAAGAAGGATGTGGAAAAATTGGAAAACGTCCAGCGGAGGTCAACAAAAATGATTAGGGGGCTGGAGCACATGACTCATGAGGAGAGGCTGAGGGAACTGTGATTATTTAGTCTGCAGAAGAGAAGAATGAGGAGGGATTTGATAGCTGCTTTCAACTACCTAAAGGGGGTTCCCAAGAGGATGGATCTGGACTGTTCTCAGTGGTAGCAGATGACAGAACAAGGAGTAATGGTCTCAAGTTGCAGTGGGGGAGGTTTAGGTTGGATATTAGGAAAAACTCTTTCACTAGGAGGGTGGTGAAACACTGGAATGCGTTACCTAGGGAGGTGGTGGAATCTCCTTCGTTAGAGGTTTTTAAGGTCAGGCTTGACAAAGCCCTGGCTGGGATGATTTAGTTGGGGATTAAGTCCTGCTTTGAGCAGGGGGTTGGACTAGATGACCTCCTGAGGTCCCTTCCAATGCTGATATTCTATGATTCTACGATTCTGTGATTATAAGTAGCAGGCACAGCGATCAGAGTTATGTAAGAAATAAGAATCAGTTTACAGACTACGCAGTCTCTCACCCTAATAGATGTTACAGGCAGCTCTCAGTTCTCAATACACAGGCTGGATTCCCTTCCCAACCTGTGACCAATCTCCCAGTTCAAAGTCTGTCTTCTAGACAATCTTCCAGGCGTTGAGATAGGGGAGGAGAGAGGCCAAGTGATAATGTCCCTGTCCCTCTTTCCTACTTTCTTCCAGTTGCTAGAAAGATCCTTGCTGTGACGTGGGGGGTAAGACAGCCCTCATTGTTTATGTGCCTTCTCCGAGGAGTCTCTGGGATAGTGGATTCTTCTTGATGGACCATCAACGCCTGTCTGGCCAGTAATAGTTGCTCCTTTGTCACTACTGAAAGGCCAGCTGTGGGTGTCTCCCAACCTCGCAACATATTTCGTAACACATATAGCAATATTTCATAACTTCACATGCAATAATACATACAATTAAGCATGATATTAAGGTTCAACAGATCAAGACTTTTAAAATGATACCTCAACAAGGCATGCATTGTACAAAACATATCGTAATCATATGACAGTGGTGAAAATGGGGGTTCCAGGATGCTACTTTGAAGCACAGAATGTCACACTGGGAGCTCGGTACAAGTGACAATTTGATTGCCTAAATGTAAAAATATTCTGCTTTGCTGTATTGGAAAGTGAATTAAACATGCAACAGTGTAGCCAGTTTAGTGACTGAATACACTAAGCGGATGAAGTGTGGAGACCACTGCTCCTGAGATATTTATGTAAAGTACATGCAAACTGGAAAAATTGCAGAGTGCTGGTTACAACAACATCATTACATATTTTAGGGGTCTATGCACATTTTTCTCAAAAGCAGGTTGCTATGAGAGAAGGAAAACAAATAAGTTACTGGACAGGTTAAAGAGAGGAAGCTAGGGGGATTTTAGTATTCCCTGTCATGGACTTGAATAGGGGTGAATCCAGTTGTATTCTATAGAAACTAGTCTAAAATATTTAGGTCCTGATTCTCATTTACACTAAGGGTCCCTCTATACCATTCTGGCAGTGAAAAGGGACCTTAAAAAGGACACACATTTATGCCCACTTTAAGGTCTACCAGAGCACACTGATGTGGATCAGGAAACAATGGGAGATAGATGTCATAATATCATTAAATGGAGAGACCTCAACTTTATTTAAAACTGTTATCTCACTGGGCTAACTACCCCAAAGCTGCCTAGCAGGGTTCTTCCATTCTGGATCTCAAGTGGCAACAATGATTCCTGGAGGACTATAAACCAGAGGGTGAGTACACCTTCAGGCTGGACAAGGAACCCTAAGTGAAAGTCAGAGTCCCAACCCACTCCAGTCCTCCTGACTGGAAGTAGGAGAGATAAGATAAGGGGAGCGACAAGCTGCATGAGACAGAAGCACAGCCCTCACCTTGCAATGGCATGCCCAGGACCAATGCCCAAGCAATCCACTAGGTTACAGGAACCTCAGTCTGACCCTTTCTAAACAATCAATTGCATTGTAACCTGCCAAAGTTGAGATGCATGTTACGACATCCAAACCAGACCTTTAAGAAGTCTAATGGAGGATAAAAAATAATAATAATAATTAAAAAAAAAAAAACCACACAGCTGTTTGACAGTTTTGCCATATGGGAAAAATCTCTTCCAGGCCCCAAAGCTACTTACCCTAGTTCAGCTGGACAAGAGGTCCAGCCTAGATTTAGAGTGGGATGGAGGGCAAAACAGGAAAACCCACCATGGCTCCCCCTTAGAAGCAAACCGTATCAACCCTCTCATGCTCCACTACCAAATGGAAGCCAATCACCCATCCATACCACCCAGTGGCAGCAGCAGAGCGTGGGATAAACCCCAGAGCCCAGATGCAGCGTGTAGCCCACCTTTTACCTCCCCTATCACCAGCATGAGAAAGGAAGAGGCAGTAAAGGGGCACGGGGAAGAGAGACACAGCAGACCCCAGACTCTGTCTGAAAGAAAAGGGGAGAAGAATGAGAAAAGAAAGTGGGGGGGGAGGGGAATGTAGAACACTGCCTCAGCTGGCTCCAGTTGAAATCTGCCCTTCCCTCCCTCCTCCACTCCCCAGCCCTATAAGGTGCATCCATGGCTCCTAATCCTCATCTCACCTTTGATGGGGCTAACGTCCACTTAAAGGCCCAGAGCTATGTAAAGCAGCCTTAGTGTAAATGAGAATCAGGCCCCTAGAATTTAAAACAGAGTGATAACCTTTTGATGGGGTTTTTGAGTAATCATGTAGAATATAAAAGAATTATATTCCTTTTATAGGTTTTAAAAACACCTATAGAATTCTACATGGGGTGTAATCAAAGAGGATTGTTCAAAAAACCTACAGATATGTTCTCTTTTAAGTTCTGAGACTTTCCACAAGGGATAATACAAAAAAGTGGGGTTTTTTAAAAGCATGGTATTAACAGTTCAACTTCTTAAGCCACACAACAGGAACTATATATATTTTTTCTCCATAAGACATTTGGAAGCAGCGCTTGCTTAAGATATCTTCAGTTATTTCCATCCATCAAAAGGAGTGGATGAAAAAGTCAGACAATTAAATCCAAGCTCTGAATCAGTTTGGCTGGAAAAAAAGTGACCTTTTTGGGCCATCGTGATAGCTTTGCTAATTTTAAGTACAAATCCACGCAGTTTGAGGAAAATCTACTCATTAACATTTTTTTTTATAAATGGTAACACACCATCT
This sequence comes from Chelonia mydas, assembly GCF_015237465.2. Taxonomy (NCBI): domain Eukaryota; kingdom Metazoa; phylum Chordata; order Testudines; family Cheloniidae; genus Chelonia; species Chelonia mydas. The sequence continues at coordinate 16,080,726 of NC_057853.1, read as the reverse complement.
GATTTTAAAAGAGAAGCACCCTCCTCTCTCCTAGTCATTATTTCCAGGTGATTAAAGCACATGATTCAATCTGGTCTATACAGGGGGGGAAAGCACTTGGCTACCCAAAGATTATTCATCCACCGGGAAGCATTTCCTTGTGATTCACTGATATTTTTACTGAAAGTAGTACTATGATAACCTAATCTACAAATCAAGAACAGATATCACTCATTACTTACATTGTTGTGATACAGATTTGTATTGTGTGTTTGTATAAAGTAACTAGTATGTCTCCAGCTGGTTCACATTAATATTTAATAGAGTCTGTGATAAAGAACGTCCAGCAGCCAGAATGACAAATGAAAGCACCAATGAAACTTTGCCAAGCAACTGCTGCTCACCAGAGATCGCATAGTTGCAGAGATAATTTCATAAATCTCTGTTGTCTTTTCACTCACCTATGACCTTTTGAGCATAGTCCATTTCCTACAAGATAGATGTCCACATTATAAATACACTGTACTTCCTCTTATCTCAGCAAGAAGGTCAAGGACTAAATGAATTTGAACAATTCTCTCAACCTCTAGAGATGGTCTTGCCAAATCAGGATTATGGCACATCAGTGGTGCACAAGCAGAAACTGCCTGTAGCTAACACGAAGATTAAAATCCCCAGGGCTCTGAGCTTTTCATAAGAGCCTTTTTTTTTTTGTATTTAAGGGAAGGGGGGGTTAATTTAACTCTTTACATTAAATAAAAACAGACAACTTATACAAATCATTGATTATCTAGTCTGAACTGTCAGTATTCACTAAATGTGCCTTTATGAGGAAAAACCTTGCATGAGTTCAGGATGGTCGTGTTACTCAGAAGTACTGAAGCCATAAATAAGTTATGCAGATTAGTAAAGGTAAAATTTTACACCACACCATCATGTGTTTTGCATGTGTCCCATATATTACAGAAAATTATTATATATATATGTTTCCATAGCCTCTATTAATATCATATCTAAATGTTGCCTAGATAAATTAAATCTGCATGGCAAGGTTTCATAATAGACCTTATGGCACTTTCTGCTCTTCTCGCTTTCCTATTTGAACGAGTCTTTGCTTGGCAAATAATTGTTTTCCTTTACCATCATCATGCCAGTTATAGATGAACAGTTGAAGATGCTAGGTGCTTTGTCAAAGAGGAGGGCCTGGCAAAGTGTTTATACAAACGCATGTGCACGTGCGCGCGCACACACACACAACAGCTGCTCAGAAAATGAATTTTTTTCTTCAGATAACACTTTTTGTCAAAGACTGAAAATCAAATTCATCAATTTTCTGAACAAAATTTTTCGTTTATAACCAAATTTTTTGGTTTACAGTGAAAATTCTTGGATTTCATCTATACGGTTAGATAATGAACAATAAAATAATTAAAGGAAAGCATTTCAATTTTCATTTGCATAGAAAGTGACTAAAAACCCAATTTTCCATTAAAAACCAGTTTTGATGGACATTTTTGATCAGTCCTAACACACACTCCAAAAAATACAAGTGAAACTTTCCCACTTTAAAGGGGTAATGCTTAGTAATTCTATATAAAACTATTTTAATTTCCACTAAAAGGAGAGGTTTCACTGCATTGTTTAGAGTGGGTGCTGCATGTAAGAAGTTGACTCCTATTTCATGTTTACCAATAGTTTTCCTAAAAGTGAAGCGGGAAAGCATCAATTGATTTGTAACTGGAAATGAATTCCATGGGAAAGCACTGGTAGCTGGACAAACCAAAACTGCCAGTGCTCAGTTAAGAATGTTTAGTTCAGCCAGAATTAATGGTGAAATTATGCAGGAAAGAAGGTTGATAAAAGCCTCTCCGTAGTTTATCTAACAGTGTCTGGAAAGTCTGGAAAATTCCTGCTACTGAGCAATTAAAAAACAAAAACAAAAAACAATATGATATATAAAGCACCTTCCACTTTTATAAACAAGAAGTACAACCTCAGAAATGACCACATGTTAAGCAGTGGGGGGCTGTTGTTTGGCTTGTTGGGGAAAAGTGTGTTCCCCTTTAAGAGCTAGAAAACCATGGAGTGACTTTCTGTTGCAGTGGCAGAATAGGTTAGCATGGGGATGCTGACTCATCCCTGCCCACCAGGTGAACAGAAAGGTGGCGGGAGACTATATTGGTCCATGCTGGTGCAGGAAAAACCTTCTTTTACTTGGACCAGTGTAATGAGAGCCAGGAGAAAAACTAGATCAATCAAGCTGGGTGACATGATTTTTTTTTAAATTACACTATGACAGAGACTAAGCAGTTAAATTTACACACGAGTAGTTGCATTGAATTTTCTTCATGTAAGGAAAGTTACTCATATGCTTAAGCGTTTGCAGAATCAGGCCCTACAGGGACTTACTGTACCTTAGGTCCTGAATCACCAAAGCAATTAGGGCCAGAATTTTAAAGATATTTAAGTACATAAAGATTCAGAAAGGCACCTAGTGGGATTTTCAAAAGCATCTGTGTGCCCAACCCCCACAGAAATCAGTGAGACTTTGGTGAATCAAGATCTTGGGGTATGTCTACACTGCAATATAAGCCCAGAGTTTGAAGTCAGGTTCAAGCCTAACTCCCTCACTTCCATCCACACACAAATTATGCTAACTCAAGGCTCAAAACGTGAGCCTTGAGGTTCAAGTAAAGGGTCTGAGCTGGAGCCAAGCCACAACACACAGGGTTCAAGCCCTATTGCTTTGCACTGTAGATGCAACTCCACTGGACTTGAGCTCTGGGGCTCCATCAAAAGTATTTCATAATCCTATGGACCAAATTCCTTTGTTCTCTGGACAATCAAGTTCGGTGGACAGCCAAGTTTCCCCACACTGCTCCATGAACAAAGGGATAGAGCAACCACATTTTCTGAAGGCACAAGGAAGTCTGGCATATGGGTGATTGGACTTGGACCCACATAAAGCAGGGTATAAACACTGGAGCCCCACTTTGGGATCCAAGGCTCAACAATTCCTGACCTGGGGTTACAAATGAGTGTAGACGTTCAAGCCAATTAACAAACCCAGGATCTGCTAACTCAAGTTCTACTAATCCTGGGCTTATACACTGCAATGTAGACATGCCCTTAATGACTAAGTTCATTGGCTGTTTTTTCATTTTAAAGCTGAGCAAAGAATGCACTATAGAATATTTTTTTCCTATTCTGGAATACATATGAAGAAAATTATCAAATGCATTCATTACTTTTGAATTTCATCAGTAAATAATTATTGGTTTTCTGGTGTAGCAAGTGCAAATGGTTACTATTACAGTCAAATATACAACTGCAATTTATGTAAATAAACTTGAGTTATAACTTGCTGAATTAACTCACAAAATATTCACCACACAAGTTAATTTATAACTGCATATTAAAGTGTAATATTTGCAATTCACACACCATGGGTTAAGTAATCAAGTCAACCAATCATGGAACAAATGCAATACCATATAACTTATAGAGGTAACTACAGCTATTATACATTTTGAAATTTCCTTTCAGTGATTATTTAAGCACAAGTGTAGGTACCAGTAAAAAGCTTAAATCCAAAGATATTCACAGACAATGAACTCAAAAATGAACTATGAATAAATTCAGACTTAATTCACTTACAAATTTCAGTGACTATTCTCTGAAATTTCATTCCACTATCCCATCTAGGCAATATATACTATTAGTTAGATGTTGTCACCTTGTTTGTCACATTGATTAAGTATTCCCATTGTCAATCATGTGCACCTTTTAAAAGAGTTGGCTTAAGAGCTACAAGCCTGTTATGTCATTTTGGAATCACATTCTTTATAATCATTCCCATGACAGCCAAGATAATACATCAAGTTGAAAGATACAGCTGAACAGCAAGGCTGTAACATTCAGAGTTTCACAATACTAATAAGCTTGAGCAAATGTTGTGTAAAGCCATTAGTCTGACCTACTTGGGGAGTCTTGTGATAAGAATTTATGGATAAATTACTGACACAATACAATATAACTTTATTCCACATAATGTATTTCATAGAAATTATTTCCCAGAATGCATATAATACTGTTATAAACTTAAAATAATAGCAGAAGAAAAGAGAAATTAGGAGGCATAGCCACTGAAGAAGAAATATGTTTTCAGACGTGACTTGAAAATAGGCAGTGAATCAGTGAGGAGGAGACACTGAATACATGTACTTGTAGAGGGAAAGTGGCCAGGGAATGAAAAGTGGGCCCCATGCCACTGGGGAAACTGTGAAGCTAAGTTGCTCAGGCTTTGACTTCAGCCCCAGGTGGTGGGGCTCAGGGCCCCGGGCTTCAGCCCCAGGCAGTGGGGCTTTGGCTTTCTCCCCTGGGCCCCAGTGAGTCTAACACTTGCCTTTCTTGGAGGACCCCCTGAAACCTGTTCGTGGCACCCCAGGGGGCCCCCAGACTCCTTGAAAACCACTGTTCTAGAGAGCAGATGTCATTCATTTCTTGGCTTTCAGGTACATAGTTCAAAAGGATAATTACGCACCAAGTATTAAGATCTCTTTTCGCTTGCAGGAATGCATTTCTGAATTACGTTTAGGGTTTACCCATGCATGCATCTTCCCTTAAATGCATAGTGAAAAGTCTGAGATGGAATATATCCACTGCATATTAAAGAGAGAAATGCAGGCAAATAAGGAACCTGAGACTTAATAGAGATAAGGAGAGTTATACAGATAATAGGATTAGTTTCAATGAATCACATACACATTACAGAACTGCTTCAACGGTGAGGCAGAAAAGAAGGATATAAGTTAGAACAAATTTAAGACGTATTTAAATTCCATGGGCAGTGTACTGAATGTTATCAGAATATAGCAAAGTAAAGGACATCTTTTATTCTGTTACCAAGAGCTAAACTTTAAAAATGTGTTCATTGTTAGACACTAGACAGTACTAGGAATAATCATGCTTTTTTCACTCTGCAAAATACTTCCTTCTGTACATTCCTTATGGCTACTTACTTAAATGTTCACTCTACAAACACACAATAGAATATTTTGTCCTAAATCATTTGACTGTTGCTCATTCTGTCTTGCCCTGTCATGATATTCTCCAGTCAAAGGCACCTAGGGTGAAATCCTGATCCCACTGAAGTTAATGGCAATATTACCATTGATTTCATCCCTAGTGTGATAACACAGTAGCAATCTGATAGGACTGTGCAATAGAAGTGTGTCTGAACCAACCCCCTGAATCTGAATACTCACACACCTTGATACGTGTGAAATCAAAACCCAATTTTGAATTTTGCGAATTGTCATTATAGGCTGCCTCAAAACTCCAATTGCTAACATCACTGAATTTAGGGGTATTCAAAAACCTGTGTTCTGATACAAAGTGTCAGCTTGAGCTCATTTCTCCTTCACAACCACATGTTCTCATTAAAGCTACTTAAATAAGGCTACTGTGTGGCCTGCCTATACAGCTACACAGATGTGTCTCTCTCTCACACACACACACCTCTGCACAGTCATCCTGGAGCTTGGGTCCAAGTGTGTTGTGGTAAAGTAGGTACTACGTGCTGATACTTTTCCCCTCAGTAAGTGGGCAGAGCTTTGGCTCTGCCCCATCTAAAGCAGTGTTTCTCAACCAGCGGTACATGTACCCCTGGGGGTACTCAGAGGTCTTCCAGGGGGTACATCCACTCTAGATATTTACGCAGTTTTACAACAAGCTATATAAAAAGCACTAGCAAATCAGTACAAACTAAAATTTCATACACTGACTTGTTTATATTGCTCTATATACTATACACTAAAATGTAAGTACAGTATTTATATGCCAATTGACTTATTTTATAATTACAAGGTAAAAATAAGTAAGCAAGCAATTTTTCAGTAATAGTATACTGAGACACTTTTCTCATGCTGATGTTGTAAGCAAGTAGTTTTTAAGTGAGGTGAAACTTGGGGATACACAAGACAAATCAGACTCTGGAAAGGGGTACAGTAATCTGGAAATGTTGAGAGTCACTGCTCTAAAGCACCATCTAGTGCAGATGACTGGTAATCTGCTGATGGTAACTGTCAGTAGTGGTTTACTTAGCACCTGAAACGTGTGACAAGGTAAGGAATCATGCCTTGTGCTACTCCGGGGCTAGCATAAGCTAGTATATATGCACCATCTAGCCCTAAATTGAAAGGAATTCCATAAAGTTCTTAGAGATGATTTTATGCCTGATGTCACTCCAGTGACTTCATGTAAGTTATAACAGGGATGTGTTTGTGTCTCAGTCTTTTCATTCCCTGACGGTTCACAAAAGAAAACCTACTTCACTCCATGACGACTGCTCAACAAGAGGTCCCTGACAAAGAAAATGTACAATATGTTCAGCAAAATTTTCTTTTGGTTTGTGCTCAAAGCAACACAAATGTGGCTGTTACTTCTAGCCCGTAAGACTAAAATGGTGAGCTTCCCCTCTTCCCCCATTCACTGTCTTTGCCCTAGACACTTGTTCTGAGGATTCACTTCACAGTCCTCTTTTAAACCTTCTGTATCCTCCATTTTCCTCGCTTCCATCGAAAACGTATATTTTCAGTGCATTGAAAATACGGGTTGTGTGTTCAGCTCCCACCAATAGCACTGAGAATATGTGACAGTGACTAAACTCAAGTAGAAGTCTTCAGAACAACATTCAGTGGTGGAGTGCAGAAAGGGTTTGGGGAAAAAATGAGGCATTTTTCAGAGTTGTTCACTTCCAACATCATCTCTCTTCCAATATATTACTTCACTTTAAACAATACTGTAAGCTGTTGCTGTGTCAAATAATAACTCTCCTATGTGCTGTCCTGAAAATATATCAGAGTGAGTCTATTTTTGACATCAGACATTTTGTGAATAATCGAATGTGTCTGAGTGTCTGATATCTAGAGGATAACGCTATCAAAGACTTCATATTGAGGAAGGAACTTAATAAACCTGAATATTTTTTTCCTGAAATTACTTGTTTCAAGAGTGGAGGAAAAAAAGATATCAAAGACCAGAACTACAACTATATCAGAATTAGATTAATGGGAAACTTGCTTTTTTGCTTCCGATAATTTATTTGGTTTGCAACCATGTTTCTCTTGGAGTTTGAATCTGAAATTCTGTCAAAAACTCTTGATTTTTGCTTCGTATTGATGGAAAACTTTTCTTTGAGGAGCAGTGGGTTGGTAAAAACTTGTGTTAGTTTCACCAACCTCCAACAACCAGAAACTGAGATTATTTGCCTGGTGTAGTTAAAAAAACTTTATACCGTCTTAATCATGATTCATTCACCTTGGAGCAAGCCATATATTGAATTCAAGCTAAATGCAGAGAAATAATAAACCTGATACATCTCACTGATGAGTGTGTGAAACTCTCTCAGATGCACTGAGCTATCAATAGGATAAAAATAATAAAGATTGATCTCAACTTCTGACAGACCAGTCTCAAATCAAACTGATGTGAAACGCATGGAACAGACATGATAAACTTAGACATCAATGTAAAATAAAAAATGTCAATCCATTCCTCCACTCAAAATGGTTAAAACTTGGAATTTCCAATTCAGGAAATTTTAACATTTCAAAATTTGTTTGTAATAGAAAAAAATATTTTCAAAGTATCCTGAGAAACAAAAATTCTGAAATTGCCTTTTATTTTTCATTTTTTAATTATTTTTATATTATTTCACATCAGTAGCAGCAGTGCATAACATACCCCAAATCATGATATGACATTGTATCATATTATGCACAGCTAGCTACTGATGTCATAATATGAAAGTTGAAATAGTCAATTTTTATTTTATTGTTCAAATTAGTTTGATTTTTCACATCATTAAGGGCAGACTCTCTCTCAGTTTTTACATCAAAGTGTCTTCCATTTGCATTGCAATGTAACAGTTTGACACTTTGAAACAAAATCTTATAAGCAGTCAGTATGTTAATTAGAGAAGCAGCTGTTTTCAATATCCTTATGTTAGTCTGTAATCATTTTTCTAGGTAATAAACAGTGAGAATAAAACAATGGGAGTTTCTACAGCTTTACCTGGGAGCAGGTTATTCTACAGATTCTTCTGGTATTTGTTATTGTGTTTTATGATGTTGATACTGTATGTAGAAATAGTTGTATCATTTCTTGACTATTCGGGCAGGGGCAACAAATGATGCTTTATAAATAAAGCTATATTTTGTGTGCTTCTTTGGTTTTTCATTGGTTCTGATTCAAGACGAGTCTGCTCCACATTGTTCAGATCTGGATTGTGATCTGTCCTCACTGGCAGGTTGTATGAGATCCTGGGTTCTGATCAGTGCCCATCAATGGTTTTGATATATATTATTGAACAGCATCTTATTTATAACTTACTTGGGCAAAACGTGAAGCTCTAGGTTCAACAAAGTAGATTTATAAGAAGGGAATTGTAACATCAGAGTGATACCAGATGTGACTGTAATAGCAGTTTTGTGAAGGCATGAGACATTAAAAACAACTTCCAGCAGCATAAAGCTGAAGTGTACAAATAAATACATAATTTAAAAAATAAGCGTTTCAGTCTAGACAAGCTGGGACCTTTGAAGCCAAATGCATTTTTACACACATAAAGGTTAAAACTGGCATTAGCTGCTCACAGCACATCCCATCCTTTCACCGCCCTCTCCAGCAAGCCTGTGGTTGTTCAGCATGAATCACTTCCATGGTGATTCATGCAGTAGCTCGCACGCGGAGGTGGCCAATAATTCAACTGGCCTGACTGAATCTGGAGTTGTCTTTTATCTCAGTAAGGCAGCACTTGGAGCGACAATACTGTCCTTTGACTCTTGAGAAAAGGAGCTTCTGCGCAATAAAAGCATGAGTGGTCAAAATAGAACAAGTGGCATTTATTAATTGGATTATACAGAATGCCATGAAAATGTTATCAAAGTGAGAAAAGAACAGGACGGCATGTGCTGCTCGGGCAGAGCATGAGAGCCCCACCTGGCCAGCAAGCTATTTTTAACTAGAGTCTTGTGAAACTCAACTATTTTGGAACTCAGGTGAGCATGCATTCTTGGGGCCCAATCCTGGTACACTGAAATTAGTGGCTAATGCTCTTCGCTTCAATTGAAGCCAGACTGATCCCCCTTTTTAGCCCATTTTGATTCACATGAGTACCTCCTTTCACGTTACCTTACTGCCACTAAAAGAAATGTGTGAAGTAAATTTTTCAAAAGTGCCTAAGTGCCTTAGTCACCTAATTTTATCAAAAGTGATTTATTTGGGATCCTAAATCCCATTAGATTTTAGTGAGATTTAGGTTCCTAAAGGCTAAATTTACAAAGGTATTTAGGCACCTAAAGATACTGATAGGTGCTTAATGGGGTTTACAAAAGTGTCTAAGCAGATTAGGCATCTAAATCCTATTGGACTGACTTTCAATATGAGTTTGGTGCCTAACCTGCTTAGGCATCTTTGTAAATTCCACTAGATGCCTGTCTGCATCTTTAGATGCCTAAATACCTTTGTAAATGTGAGCCCTCAGGCCCAGATCCACAAAGGTACGAAGGAGTCACAACACCTACCTTTCAGGCACCTAGAAAAAATCATAGGAATATCACTGCAATCCGCGAAGCCTGCGTTAAATGCCTGTGTCCTATAAAATGAATGGGGAGTGGTAAGTGTTTTAGAATGGGATTTACAAAAGCCAGCATGCTAGGTGGGGAGCTGCCTAAGTTAGCCAATGGAAGATGCTGAGAAGAAGGGCATGTCCTAAACCCTACCCCTCTCCTGAAGCTAGATGCCTAAATCCACAATACAGGGATGGGACTCTCTCTGCTAGAACCCATTTCCTAGAGTCAGGCTGCTTAGGCCCCTAAGTCATTTCTTATGAGAACGAGTGAGGCAGACACCTTGCTCCACACAAAATGGCTGGAGGAGAAAGTGGTAGTGGTGGCAGCAGCAGCCGCCTTATAATTTTTTAAACCAATGATTAGAGCACTGACCTGGGATGAAGGAGACATCGGTTCAATTCCACCCTCCAGCAGGGTCAAAAGGATTTGAACAGGGGTATCCCAGACCACCCATAGCAGTGGGGGTAAGGCGCCTGAATACCTTTGTGGATCTGGGCCTCCATGCCTAAATCTGTTTTGAAAATGGGATTTAGGAGCCTGAGATGCTTTTAATAAATGTTACCCACTGCCTACTTTAGTGCATGAATCTCTAGCTGCTGGTCGTTCAACAACACATAACTTTAAAACACACCATATTTTTGCATGTTATTCTTTCATTCGGAGTTCTATGGCTCAGCATAAGTTTCACTGGCAAAGTATGCCCGTGCTGTGGCTATGGAAATGGAAACTTTCAAAATGCTGAAGAAAACTGTCCAAGACTGAAGGGAATGTGCCATTCTTCAGTGTCACATGTTCTGTGCCAGAACAAGTCCTTGTTCATCACTATGTACTTTGAGTAGAAAAACAATAGGGAAAAGTACATGATGGAATGAATATTAAAGTTGTCACAGACAGTTATCAAATAAAGCATATCCCTAACCACATTATCCTCATTATAAAGTATCTTTACATGCAACATTACCATGCATTATTCCTAACACAGAGCTTTTGCTGGAGCCAATGGTTCAAACATTACATTTATTTCAATTGTGCTCTACCACTAATAAAATACACACTGCTTACATCAAAAGTTTCTCTACTCAGTAACAATGTTATAGTCAAGGTAAGATGAACAAATGAAAAAGAAAGTTTTAAACTAGAAAGCTTGTGTTTTGTAGAGACGGTACACGTGTGACCAGGAGTGCACATTTTGCCATAGGATCAAAACTGAATACTTCCCAGTACAGGACCTGATCTTGCAATGAGGCTCTGAGCAGGGGCAAGGGCCGGGGGCCACTCCCATAGAGCTCATGACTTTCAAGCAAATTAAAGCGGTGTGAGTTGAGGAAGGTGTAACTGTATTAAGGAGAGTGTCAGTCCTACTGGGCTGGATGGGATAAGTTTGCAATTTGATCTTGGTTTCTTGTATGTGTGCGTGTTTGTTATTATTTTTATAATGGACATGTGACACGCACATTTTTTAAAAAACAAATAAACCTAAAATCAGTTTCTGGAGAACTTATGGAACCAGGCACTATGCTACAGTATCTTCTCTTGTAACAGTACCAAGACCATCCACTCCCCACCTCCCCAGGAGGGTTGTCGTCTAATGGATCGATAGAGCTTTGCTACTCCATAGTCCTCTCACAACATTCCTTCCCATTCCCTCAGAGCAAGCCCAGCACCATACTGAGAATGAGAGAGTCCACTCTGTTAGGCCCTCTTCTTCCTGAGCTCCAAACACAGCAGAAATGTGGCTTTTGCTTTGTGTGTCAGGCATTGCACAGCTAGGGAGTGGGCCCCAGGACCTGCTCTTTCTGAATACTTGGTAATACAAGGATGCGTGCTAAATATTGGGATGCTTTTTCTACCTCAGGGTTTAAACTAACCATATTCAGAACCCCTGTTCTCTATAGATTCAACATTAAAGTGTGAATTTCCTGGGTCAAATAGTTTTCTCACAAACAATATTTTTCAAGTCATTATTATATTTAATACAACTGAAATGTCTGAATGTTATTGTTCTGGGTTCTGTCTGCAGGTATTTTTGGTCTACAGAACCAAAATCTTCATCTAAAATAAAATTCTGCTTCTATCCCTTTTGGTTGTAAAGATAGCCTTCAACTTATACATCAATACATCATTGTCTTGATTTTTCAGCAAGCCAGACAGACCAAATCATCCAATTTCATGTAGCATTAAAGGGGGTGGGAACTTACCCATCTTCACTAATGAAGCTTTTAACATTTCAAAGGCCGTTCACCCAAAATAAAGCTTTAAAATTAATCATAAAACATTTTGTATTGCTGAACTACAGTAGATTTTACAGTTCTTTTCACTGCATATTATACCAATTGTGGAATAACATAAGCATAAGAATCATGGCCAATGCTTTCAAATGCATACACCCAAATTCCCCAAAATGCACGTGTATCAGGATGTACACACATATAGATGAGACCAAGAGATTTGTGAGCGTCTGGCTGGAAGTCTGGGCCTTGATATTTTTTCCCCCGTGTTAATGACACTAGATGATCAAAACATGAAAAACATTAAAAATCTAATTTAATTATTATAACTGGTATAGCTTTTCATTTCTGGCTTTGAATCCAACTGGAATCAAAATTGCAAATTCAAATCCAGAAATGTGAATCCACCTTCTGGCTTCAGGCCCCGAATCAGCAAGATACTTGAGCAAGTGCTTAACTTTCACCATGTGAGTAGTTAAAATAAATATTATGCCAGTTATTTGTACTGCTATCAGTAAAATAAATACCACTCAAACTATTACATTTACTCATTATTGAAATATTATTCCTGATTAAAATCTGGCCAATGATTTAGACCCTCATATTCACAGATAAGCTGTTCTGTGAGTTTTCTATGCAGCTTTGTTCTAAAACAAAGCTGGATTCATGAATAAGCAAAACCCCTGGTATTGTGATGAGGTAACAGCAGAAGATAGGATATTGCAGACATATCATTCCTGACAGGGCTAAGCAATAGGTGATGGAGATAAGTAGGGCTGCAATAAAATATGATTAAACCAGTCTTTTCCATTCTGTTTTGATTTAAAAGTACACAGTGCAAACTATTCATCTTCTGTCTGGAAGCACCAAATCAACCGATAAAGAAAAGTGAAATGTAAGTGGGGTGCCAGGAAAGTCAAATCAGCACGCATTGGTAAACAGCTTATGCAAAGGAGGAAAATGGGATTAAGTAACAATGAAGAAGTGCTGCCCTATCTTTCTGAGCATCTGAATTTATGCAAGATTAGCGTACACACACAAAATGATAATAATAAAAAGACAAGAGGGAAAGAAAGCAAAAGGAATTGACATCAGTACAGCCACAGTATTAAGCCCCTGAAGAATAAATGTCAGGGTCTAATGTAGGTTAGCGGTTAACTTTTTCTTTTTGACTGAGCTAGCTTATTATACAAGTGGTACATTTTAAGGAGTATTTGGAAAGCTCTGCAAAAATTTCAAACAGCAAGTCCCACTGGAGCATCTGTTACAAGACACTCTGAAACTGTGCCCTGAGTTATGGGCTACCTCCAGGAAACCTCCTAATGATGCCTGTTTCCTGTTCTAGGGAGAACGGGCTAACATTATATGCCCCCAACTCCTTTGATACCTGACTGTGTAATTATAACTGCAGTGCCAGTATGTTTCTTACTCAATAACAGTCTCTCCCAAAGCATGTAAAAATCAGATTAGCGTTCACCGATTTCTTTAAGTGTAATTCAACAAACACCCCTTGCCAGCACAAGGTCCTACACATCATTTGAGATCCACATTGAGAGGCATAGTGGGGAGACACTATGCATGGGGAGGTTTCTGCATCCCTTATGAATCACAGGAAGTTTGCCACACAACCAAGGTGGCATCAGGTTAGATCAAGCAGTAGGTCAGGAATGCACAGCTACATAGCTAATGTGGCCCGTACCATTTCATACAAATGGGATGGAAGGGTTACTGCCCTTGGGGCTCAGGATTGGAGAACCAGCTGTAGGGAGGCAGAGGGAGCGAAGCTATCCTGCAGTCCTATGTCCTGGCCCAAATGCACCTCTCCCACAGAAAGCCTGATAACTCAGGGTACAGTGGATTTCTCCCCAAATAGTAATGAAAATTAGAGCTGGTTTGAAAAAAAAATACAAGGGAATATTTTCAAAACAACATTTTGATTTTTTTTCAGGACCCCAAGGTTTCATTGCAAGCTCTGCCACTGAGTCAGTAGCTGGGCAAGTCTCTACCTCCTGTTATCTACCTTCACACATATTTGTAATGTTAGTAAAGAAAGAGATCTGGTACAGACAGCTACATAGGAGATCAGAGAGAAGAAGAATAAATAAATAAATCCAATTCACATAAAACATACTTTAAGATTTCATTTATCTTGACTGTAACATAAAAACACGAATTTGGTGAACACAGTATCCAACCAATGCTCTCATTCCTATGGAGACAAAACAGATTTCTCCTCTTCCTTTGGAAAGTGTTTTAGAACTTGGGAGAATTTGATCAGAAAGACTAGATGAGGTAAAATACTGAACTATTATGTTCCATTGTCAAAATAATTATTTCATTAAAACATGCCACTTCATAATACGTATGCTCCTGGTTCAATGCTGCTTGCTCAAGCACTCTATGAAGACAGCAGCTAAGCAAGAGGTAGAATAATTTAAAGTCCCGAGAAGAAAAACGTTTTAGTGTCATAACTTGAAGTCATTATTTTAAGGTTGGAATGTTCTACTGAGCTATGCTGTGGCATCCAGGAAAACATGAGAGCCTCTTCAGGAAGGATCACCATGTCAATCAGGACTGGCTGAAGTCTCGGACCAGGAGCATTACTCTTTAGAGTAATAGCAAGGTAAAATGAGATAGAAACAATCAGCATGGGTGAAATGAGGGAAACAAGCCTGCATATTTCATGAAAGCCTGTAAGGATATTGGCTGTTGGTATTAGATACATTCTAACAGCTCCATGAAGCTCTAATTATTTTATAATGCATCCAGATTTTTTTTTAAGAAACTTTGACACAACATTTGAATTTCTTTTTTCCTTTACCAATATTTTAACCCAATAATATTCTGAAAAGCCCTTATGTAGCAGTTGTTCACCAGTAGATCTAATGCACTTGACAAAGGTAGTAAGTATTATTATCCCCATTTTACAGATAGGGAAACTGAGGCACAGAGAGGTCAAGTGACTTCCCCAAGGTCACACAGCAGGCCAGTTACAGAGCAAGGAATAGGCATAGTCTCTTAAGTGCAAGTCTACTGCTCCACGAGGCTACACTGTCTCCCCAATTCCAAACGAATCATCAAATCAAACCAACTCCAAAATAAATGATCAGAAAAATAAAATTAGTTATATTTTACTTACGATAATTATTGTAAAATTAAAAATTTTAGGGGCAGTTTCTCTAAGATGCTCCACTCCCTTTGTGCTGCTTAAGAACTACAAAGAGAGCAGAACCTGGCCTGCAGCTGGGGACTCCCTTGGATTGGAGAGAGTCTCCAGAATGTGTAGAATCCAACAGAGCTGGCTCCTATCCCTAATTCCCCACAGGCTCAGTGCAGGGAGCATGTCAGGAAGAACGGTTTGACAATTTCTTAGAAATCCTTGCCAGCTGATGCTGGATCTAACCTGCACCTTGGGCCAGTCGTAGGATTTGGAAGCCATAGCCAATTCTCTGATCTCCTTGCTCTCTGCTATATCCACTGAAAGCCGGACCTAGCAGAGAATCTAGCCCTTACTTTTTTTTTTAATATGGATTTTTGGCACTGTAGTGAACTTTCTGATGAAGATGTAGACTAGTGAGGTGAGCAAGATTCCTTCAGGCTAATACACGCAATGTCATTCACCCTTTACGTCTGTCAAACAAGACTGCTGCTTGCTGTTGCCCCTGACACTCAGCTGAAATCAGAACAGAGGTGCAGTAGCCTGCTTTGAAGCAGAGGTGACAGAGAGGAGCTTTTCTGTTTTTGGTTTAAACACAGAGGAAATCAAGGTAGGATGGGTATAAAAGCTAGAAGAAACCATTATATTGTAAAATAAATTGGGCACCAATTCTGCAAAGCCTTTACTCACACGCCTAACCGTGCATGTGAATAGTCCCACTGAACTCAAACACTTGGTGTACAAAAGGTGTTTACATAGTTGCTCACACCCATAAGTGTTTGCAAGATCAAAGCCTTGATTTGTTAAAAGTAGTAGCAATACCTAGGAGCTGTAGTGTTTTTATGTCCAAATCATATTACAAATATTTATTCATGAGAATTACCCTTCGGTCACTTTATTTCAATGGGACCAAATCTTAGGCTGTAATCTCTTCGGGGCATATCTAGTACCATGATGCCTCAATCGCCCTCCGTGCATAGCCCATATTATGGCTGGCCAGAATTGCAGTGCATGCACTTGCAGGAGAGCAAAGGCAGCTATAGATTTGTTCCCCCCACAAGGGCATCTTGCAGAAAAGATGCTGCGAAGGGGTGAGGAATAGGTAGTCATAGCTACCCCACCCTCCTTTACCAAATAGCATTGCAGTTTGTATGCTCCCCTGGGCGCCCAGAAGTGCCACAAAACATCTCTGAAGCAGAATATCAATCCATATGCCTCCTGGGATAGTACAGCTCTGCATCACTTCCCTCCCGCCTCAAAGCGGAAGGCTAAATACTGTAAATGAACACAAACCACAACTATTCCAGCCAGCTTGCCCAATGTAAAACAACATAAATATGCTTTTAAACTCAGCAGACTTGAGCTGTGACAGCATGGTCTGAGGGGGGAGTCCAAAGACAGCAAAGCTCACAGTTTTTCTCCAGGAACTGAGAAGAAAGAGCATTCCAGCTGATCTCTGCCATCTCAGCAGGATCTGAGGAAAACAACATCTTACATAACCAGCTCTTTAGACCCAGTCACCGATACCTTGAATTGCACAGATACAGCAACCGCATTTAAGTGAATAAAAGCATACAAACCAAAGAGAGATTCTGCATGGATAAATGCTTGTGTTTCTCAATTGTACTAATCAAACAAGTGTGAAGTAGGATGGTGTTATTTTTAGCAGTTAAATTAGGTTTTTGGACAGAGAACAGAGATTTAAGGATTTTCTCCCCCCCTTTTCAGATCAGGAAACTTCTGGTTGAATAATCATATCCTGAAGCACAGTTTGCAGAGTGCTTGGCATTAATTCTTCAGGCACACTGCCATGAGTATTCAATCACACTGTTCAATTACACAGTAACCGAATGCTGACACCTACTGATATACGAAACCATCAGACTATAACAACACCGTTGAAAGCTGATTGATGTCCATCACACACGTGTGGTCCACCCTCCCCCCAGAAACATTTGCTATAAAAATTATATGATGTGCATTGCCAAAGGAACTGTCTTGTTACAGTAAAATAACTGCAGTCCTTTAATCCTTTAGACCAGGGAGTTTTATATATTTTAAAAACATATCTGCTTAAAAATTCAAACTACAGGGCTGAACTGAGAACTCCTCACTTATATTAATACTCACACTGAAGTCACAAACAGAGTTACCCATGTGTACATGCTTGCAGGATCATATAATCTACTTATGTGAGTAACTGTTCACCAATCAAGTCTGGCCCCCCAGTGAGTGGTTATGGTAGAATGTTAAGAAACTTTGACGTTCAGCTACTCAATCCGTTCAAAGCTTTGGATGCTCAGAATAATGACGCCATTTAAATGCTCTTTCAAAATACACCACATTTTGCTTAGCAGCTGTCTTAATGCAGTGTTTCAGCAGGAGCACGCTGCAAGCACCACTGAACAAGGAACATTTGTGTTATAAAGGGGCATATTTCAATTAAATTATTACAAGCATGGAACATAATAGTGCAGTATTTGGCATCATCGAGTCTCTCTCACCATATTTTCCCATTAGCCATACATCCAACAATCACGCTGGAAATTTTGGGTGAAATCCTGAAGTCTTTACTTAATTTTATTCCGTTCCTCCCAAGGCAAAACATCTGTTGGCTTCAATCCACAATCTCTCTGCTACACTGGCTTCAGAGGAGAGTTTGCATCAATGAGGTCTCAGTAAAAAGTGAGTAAAACTTCAGAACTTGGATCATTATGAGAAATAGCTTTCTGGTTTCATTTTGGGTCAGAACTACTAAAAAAATATCATTTTTTTCCTGTATTTCATCTTCCAGACAAACTCAGAAAATGCAGAGATGCATAAAAATTTTTTTTTTTATAAAACAACATTAAGTTTCGGCTGAAAGTTGAAGTCGATTCTTTTTATATTGGAAGTGGTTTGTTCATCCCTAAAAACGAATAGCAATGATTTCTAGTACCATGCTAATACCAATGCAGTAAAATAATGGGACTGACAGCAAAACATTTATCCTGTTTAGGAGTCAGTAGGGCTTCTGGCCTCTTCAGTATGCATCCAAACATTTACTGGGACATGCATTATGATTTACTGTGAAAATATAGAGGAGATGAAAAACACTCTTGGGTCATCCTATCCAGTGTAATACTCTTTCCTTCAGAATATCTGCCCATATTTTGTCCACTCCAGTTTTAAATTGTGAAAATGATTGGCTTTCCAATACTGGCCTTCAGTGAGGACAGTGATCTTACCACTGAGAAGTTTTTTTCCCCCCGATAAACTTTAAACTCTCCTTAATAACCTGATTCCTAGTTATCCCCTTGTGTGGCCATAAACAATTCCTCCTCTGAAGGTCCTTAAGAAGTCTGAAGGTTTGGGTATTTCTGGAGTTACATTTAGGCCATCCTGCGCACGATTTTTCACTACTTTCCCCCGCCCCTTCATAATTTCTCATTAGTGGAACAACAAATCCAATGGCATCTGATCCAAGTAAAACTCGATGCAGAGGTTTAATGAGTTTCAAATTGATCAAATAAGAGCCCAATCCTATGGTCACCTTTGTGCCTGAGTAAAACCCCATTGGAAATCAGTCTCCAAGTTTAAACATCCATATTCTCAACTGGCTTCAACAGACAGCTATGAATGGCTAAACTATAATTCCTTCAAGCAGCATTTTGGGATATTCAAAGCCACAGGACCTGAGCTTTCTTACTCCCTACTGAGCTTATACTCTAAAAGTGTTTATTTACTTTTTTTTTTTTTTTAAAGTATTTACCCCCTCACAAGTAGCTTTAAAACAAACAAGATGGCATGACCTTAACAAGGGTTTTACAAGTTCATACACTGTAAAATATGGATTACACGTCAGCCCACAACAGCAAACAGCTACAATCATGTCTTTTGAAGTTCCTGTATGGAACCCCATTGATTTCAGTGGAACTGTGCAGGAGAAAAGGTTTGTAGGAATAGACCCACAGACAGTACCACCTAAGTGCTGTAAGAAAGTTACAAACTGCTTTTTAGTAAAAATAGGTTATTTGATTAATGTTAACATGCATTTTTTACAAGGATTCCACCAATGAATATTATTAAATGTCGCCGAATGTCCTGAAATAAAGAAACAGTCACCTGAAGTGAAAGAATTGAAGCAATGCAAATAAATCAATGTATTAACGTCATTCTTCTCAGACCTAAATTCTCTCTTAGTCAATAGGATGCTACAGTCTTTAACTTGCTGTGTTAAGAAAGCAAGTATTTGCAAACTGGAGGACACATGCCAACCTCTATCTTTTAGTTGTTGATTGATTGCTTCTGAATTACGTTTTTAGTCATTGCATGAAAGGCATTAAAATAATAATGGTTGTTATTATCAGGAGCAAAGAATTGTTTGTCAGCTCTTTACCCATTTCTTGTTGCAATTGCTAATTAGGTAAAAAAAAGCATTTGATACTACAGTGTGTATTGAAAGGAACTTACTGTGGTAATTATTCAAAAGGTTTTCATACAAACAAGGACATGAAAAACAAATTTCTACAGCTGTTTCTACAGGTTCTTGATATTATTATTCTCAAACACCAAGTTTTACCATAGATAACTGTACACAAAATAAAGTTTTTGTGTCATGAAGACTGCTATGACCTTCTGCTTGAGGGGGAACCCTCAGCAGAGCTCCTTTACTCTTCTCTAACATCTCATTAGCAGATGATGATATAAAGGTTAAAGGGCATCCCACATGCAATTGAAACAGAACAAGAGGCATATTAGACAGAGTTTGTCTCTCTCACACGTATTCATTACATTCAGATGTCAATACTAGTAGGGCAAGATCGAAGGTTAGCAGCTTGCCTTACTTTAATAAGAACAACCACCTCTTGGCGTTCCTTCTTGTTAGCTGCTGGAAACATCACAGTTAGCTTTTTTTCGCTCTATTGGGATGACTTTGTAGGTGACGAAGTCTAGCTGCCATCTTCATTAGGGGCCTGATCGAAAGCCCACTGAAGTAAATGAGAGCTTTACCACTGACTTCGGTGTGTTTTGGATCAGGCCCTCTCTTCTCTACTCATAAAAAACAAGGTAGGTCTAAACTCAGTTTCTTTTTCTCCTTCTTCACTATCTCATTTATTACTATTCTGCTGCCAATGTCCTCTTTTCCACTTACTGCCAGATGTAAGGAGACAGTCTTACCCTTTTACCCATTCACCCCTTATGAGTTTTTGTTCCTTTTCATAGAATAGTATTAAAAGTTTCAGCCATTTTTCATACTTTCAAAACTCTTCTGCACTAGAACTCATTTGAAAGGAGCCATGCACAGTGGCACTCAGCCGCTTCCATACCAGGACCCAATGTTACAAACAAATAAATTTTCAGGATACGTCACCCACATGGTCAGGAGGTCAGGGACTCCACGGAAATGTCTGATACACCTCAGGGGTAACAACTCCAATATCGAGAACCCATGAACTTCATATATTGTGGCAAACACCACAGCATTGCTGGGTGCAGTCAATTAAAAAAAAAAAAAGACTTGTCACCATATAGGTCTTTGTTTCACTAATTGGACAGTGAATGCATACTACCCGCTCCGCAACCACTCATAAAAATAAGAAAAATAGCATAGTAAGAGCACTGAGATTTGGTCCTATAAAAAGCACCAAGGCAATTGTGACAGATATTATTCAAAGAAGGGAACTAAGAGTGATCTGTAAAGAAGCAAAATTCATTTTATTTCCCAAAAATATATGCAATTTTCTATTTATTTGCATTTTTATGAGTCATGAAGTTCCATAACATTCTTGGAGATTCCAATTTAATATGCATTTCTACATTTCATTAGTAGTAGTTTAATACCTTCCTGGAGATATGTATTTAAGAGAGAAAAGGAGACATACAAGACAGTGATAACTACCACACCATTAAACTCATTAGCCACATGTAGAAGATTTGGGAGAAAGTTATCGATAAGAGACTATAAAAAGAAGGAAATGTCAGTTGCAATCAGTTTTGATTCGTGCCTCGCAGGTCAACAATGGATACTATCTTTGCATTAAGATTGCTTGTGGAAAAAACAGAGAAAAGAGGAAAACCCAGCACATATTATTCACTGATCTTGAGAATACTTATGACCACATTACAAGAGAAGCCACCTGATGACGTATGAGATTGAAACAGATGCAGGAAGACTATATCAGATTTGTCTAGAATGTGTACAAGGGTGCTATTACCAGTTAGAAAGCCATGTGGCTTGATGCTAAGCCACTTTTGTACTCATTGGTGCTCACTGCACTTACAAAAAACATCCAGAGAGTAGCACCCTGGTGCTTGCTTTTTTTCAGATGATGTATTGTTTGTGAGGAAGAGCAAAAAGGAAGTGCAAGAAGATTTAGCGATGGAAGTGCACACCTAGAAGGAATGGCATGAATCACCAGAAATAGAACAGATTATATGGTTGGTTGATTTGATGGTACCTTGCAGGAAGACAACAAGACTAAGTCGGGAGGGGGGGAAACACTACCAAAAAGGTACAAAAATTGTGGTACCCAGGTATAGTACATGATAAAGGTGAACTCAATTATGCACTTAAAAGCACAACAGAAAAGCCATGGAGTAAATGGAGAGAAGTGTGCAAGTGATCTGTGATAGAAGAATGCTCATCTCAAATTTAAAAGTAAGAGTGACAAGGTGGTGTTCTAGCTTCAGTACATGCTAGCCACCTGAATAGCTACCCTGGATTTCAAGCCACTGCTTCATTATTCTAACACCTGAGCTAGTGAGATTAAAGCTAGCTCAGGTATGACTACATGAGCTGCAATTACACCCCGTTACTGTAGAATGAAATCCTGGCATCACTGAAGTCAAAGAGAATTTTGCCATCAGCTTCAAGGGGGCTAGTATTTCACCCTCAGAATTTTGTTTTGAGACTCAGGTTAGAACAAACCCAAGGAGAAACTCACCTGCAAATATAACAAGTCATGCCTGGTTTCAAATCAGAACTGTGCAAAGTGGCCTGGTTTTAACCTGAAAATGGCACCTTTTAAATGCTGCTCAGAGGTATGGCAATTCAGCATATGCTTGAGGGGGACGGATTAGTAGGTAGACTGCAAGTGGCAAAGGTGATAAATTAAACTGATCACATGGCTGTGCAATGCCTCTATAAACATATCCTTATAGTGAAAGAGGATGCTGCTGGTAGTGTATTCTAAGTGCGAGCCTGAGACAGAGTGGAATGAATGGTTAAGGACTGTCTGTCATGTAATTCAGCAGGGCTTTCTAGGAAGGCGTGCGTCCATTTCTGGGAAAAGGGAGAAACCTCTGAGTCCTGGCGGCCTGTCTGTTCCAGAGGAATAGCTTTTGGTTTAGATATTCCTGTAAGTTTCTGTATTTATTAACAACCTGTGTCCTGAGGGTAGGATCTGAAATGAGACTTGGGCCTGGCAATGAATTCCTCTCAGGCTGGTGAAGAAGCCCACCAGCTTAAAGGGCTCTTTGGTTCTAGAACTTGCTCTCCCCTCCCCTGATCTGCAGTAGTGCACACATTTTGTTGAACAGGAAAGCACACTGCAAAGACCATCTATTATCCAGTGCTTGAGGTGGATTGAGGGTATGAGTATCATGGGGTACATTTTGGTGTTTGAATTACTGTCTGGCGAGTTTAATTTTGATGTTTGGGGCCCTTGCTACATTGCTGGGTAGTAATCTTTGTATGGACTGTTATTATAAAAATATTAAGGTTGGGAATCGGCTTATTTTTCATTTTAGCTGATGTAAATTAATATACGCATCTTACATAATTTATTAATAACTTAGTATTTATATATGTTCAAGTGAATATTTCTTGGGCTCAGACCCCTCACCAACATTTACTGGTTTTGCTTACCTCTGGGTTTTAGAATAAAGATGTCTTTTAGAAGATTATGACAATAAGTTCCTTCATTTGCTTTTATAACAATTACTAATAATACCACATACCTTGTATAAAGAACCTTAACCTTTAATGCTTGCCACTGCTGCTTTTTGGCAAGGATTCTGCACTGATCAGTCATTGGACATCAGCTACAGAGCATTCTGGTCAATAGAAAGCATTCTGGACAATTGCACTGAATGAGCTAGGACTGCAGTGGATACCTGCTTCATTCATCATATTCTCTTGGCCAGTTCTGATCGTCAATTCTGAAGGCATAGAACCTTCCCACCTATTTAGGTGCATCCAAGATTTCATCTCCATGGTGAGTAAGTAAATTAATATCTTAATAATTACTTGAATCATGTACAAATATGAAAGGCCCACAGGGCCCAATCCAACTTCCATTTAAGTCCATGTGAGCTATTCCATTAAATTCAGTAGGAGTTATATTTGTCCCACAATGCATATTAATATGCTTTTTTTGTGAAGCCCTAAAACAATCTCATCTCTGAAACAGATAACCCAATAAATGCTGGTCATTTATTCAAACTATGTAACCTTTTTGGATTTTTCCAGGGCACGACTTACCATTTCTCTTTTTCCGGATGATAAACCTGATTGTTGTTACTGTAAATTCCAAGGAACAATGAATTCAGAATAATACCTTTTAACATCAAAAGGTACCTTTGAGATGGTCTAAATCTGACATCCTGCATATGACTACCCTGAATTGATCACTGCTTCAAGTCCAGTAGCGGTGGTTAAAATAAAACATATATCTTTCGGAAAACATCTAAACTTAATTTCAAAATTTGCAGTGATGGATAATCCACAACATCCCTTGCTACATTGTTCCAATGGTTAATTACTTTCACTGTTAAAAACTTGAACCTAATTTCCAGTCTGAATTTGTCTAGCTTCAGCTCCCAGCAATTAATTCCGTTACACCTTTGGTCTGATAGACTGAAGGTCCTTTTATCAAATTTCTGTTTCCCGTGTAAGTACTTATAGACTGATCAAGTCACCACTTAACCTCCTCTTTGATAAGGTAAATAGATTGAGTACATGGCTTTTGCTATAAGGCATGTTTTCCATCCTTTAATCATTTAGTTAACTTGTTTACAAATTGCCTTCTTCCAACACCACCATCCCCTGCGCATGCACATGCCTCCCCCCCCCCGCAAGGATCTGTAGCGATGGTCTCTAAGTTGACAGTCTCTTATTTTGTTTCTACCTTTCATTCAGTCTAGGATTCTTTCCCTCCCTCAAGATACATAAAATTCTTAAGGCAACCTTAATGCTCTATTGTACGCATCTTATGAGACACAAGACTCATCTACACACCTTAGAAGCTGCACAGATTTTACCCTTCTAACTGTGCACTGGAATGAACCTGAACAGCTCTGCCATACTGATTGCCTCTGTTACTGAACG
Organism: Chelonia mydas; assembly: GCF_015237465.2. Taxonomy (NCBI): domain Eukaryota; kingdom Metazoa; phylum Chordata; order Testudines; family Cheloniidae; genus Chelonia; species Chelonia mydas. The sequence goes on along the minus strand of NC_057853.1, from coordinate 16,056,417 downwards.
AGGCTCCTGCAGGTCTTGTCTCCTTGGACTCAGAGTAGCAGCCGTGTTAGTCTGTATCCACAAAAAGAAAAGGAGGACTTGTGGCACCTTAGAGACTAACAAATTTATTTGAGCATAAATTTGTTAGTCTCTAAGGTGCCACAAGTACTCCTTTTCTTTCTCCTTGGACTGTGGGGGCACCATACACAATGTGCTTTGAAGGAGAGAAGTCATTCAAGAAATTCAGCATACAGCATGCAAAATATAAGCCTCAGAAATTGATATTTTAAACACATGCACCTTGAATACACAAACACTTTATAGTATATGGCTCAGTCCAGTGCACAAAAATGTATATGGCCCAATGCACATTTTAGGACAATTGCATTGAATGAGATAGGACTGCAGTGGATACCTGCTTCATTCATCATATTTTCCTGAACAAAAACAAATTCACAGAATGAGTGAAATTGATCAAACAGTTTGAAGATACCTAACAGATTGACTTCCCTTGTAAATTATTTACAATAGGACTATATAGCCACCTTTGCTTACCTATACTGTTTCTGGGGAAAAAGCCATTCTTATCCCTACCTTAATGGCATATGTATCTAAGAGCAAATGGGATTGAAATCTTGGGTATCTGAGATTTGGTATGATCACAGCCTGATTTTGCTGCTGGATTTATGCCATAAAATACCCTCTCCAAACAAATTATTGCATTTTTTACAATGAATTTATGAGTGGTCTTTGCTCGATCAGCTAAACTAGGGATAACCTTACAATAATAGATATAAAGCTCTATAAGTCCATGGATGACCCTAACACAGATGGAGTTAGCCATTTTTGTGCTATCTGGGTTTGTCTTGGAGCAAGAGAAATCCCTTTACACTAATTGAATGGCCCAGATAAATTTCTTCACTCTGAAATAATACACCCTTGTTCACATTCATTTTTAAACTGGAACACTTGAACTGATTAAAACCTGTTTTAAAATTACCTTTTGTACGGCACACTATAGCACATACCCTGAAACTGCAACATACCTATTGACTCTGTGCTGCCATGAGCTCTTAGTCTTAGCTTTACATATTTCTAGCCAACCCTAGGAAACATCTAGTATTCTGTACAAGGGAACTATCAGTGATCCATGCATGACTGAGAATAAAAATCCTATATAAGGTTACTTCTTTGTAAATCCTCACAGAATCCTTCATCCTCATCGTATTTATTTCACAAGAATTTTTGAAGATGGTCATGTCTCTGAGAATGGTTCAATAGTTGGACAGGCAAACTGCTTTGAATGAAACAAGAACTGTCCCTATACATGCGTTCAACATTCATATAGAATTAGGGCTGTTGATTAATCATGTTAACTCACACAATTAACTCAAAAAAATTAACTGTGATTTAAAAAAATTAATCATGATTAATCACACTGTTAAACAATAGAATACTAATTGAAATTTATTACATATTTTGGTTTTTTTTTACATTTTCAAATATACTGATTTATATTACAACACAGAATACAACGTGTACAGTGCTCACTTTATATTATTTTTATTACAAATATTTACACTGTAAAATTGATAAAAGAAATAGTATTTTTCAACTCACCTCATACAAGTACTGAAGTGCAATCTCTTTATTGTGAGAGTGTAACTTAGAAAATGTAGATATTTTTGGTTACACAACTGCACTCCAAAACAAAACAATGAAAAACTTTAGAGCCTACAAGTCCACTCAGTCCTAATTCTTGTTCAGCCAATTGCTAAGACAAACAAGTATGTTTACATTTACAGGAGATACTGCTGACTGCTTCTCATTTACAATGTCACCTGAAAGTGAGAAAAGGTGTTCGCATGGCACTTTTGTAGCAGGCATTGCAAGGTATTTCCATGCCAGATATGCTAAACATTCATATCCCCCTTCATGCTTCGGCCACCATTCCAGAAGACATGCTTCCATGCTGATGATGCTTGTTAAAAAAAAAGCATTAATTAAATTTGTCACTCAATTCCTTGGGGGAGAATTGTATGTCTCCTGTTCTATTTTACCCACATTCTGCCCAATATTTCATGTTATAGCAGTCTCAGATGATGACCCAACACATGTTCGTTTTAAGAACACTTTCACAGCAGATTTGACAAAATGCAAAGAAGTTACCAATGTGAGATTTCTAAGGCTAAATACAGCACTTGACCCAAGGTTTAAGAATCTGAAGTGCCTTCCAAAATCTGAGATGGACGAGGGGTGGAGCATGCTTTCAGATGTCTTAAAAGAGCAACACACTGATGCAGAAACTGCAGAACCCAAACCACCAAAAAAGAAAGTCAACCTTCTGCTGGTGGCATCTGAAGATGAAAATGAACATGCGTCAGTCTGCTCTGCTTGGATCGTTATTGAGCAAAACCCGTCATCAGCATGGACGCATGTCTTCTGGAATGGCAGTTGAAGCATGAAGGGACATATGAATCTTTAGTGCATCTGGACGTAAATATTTTGCAACACTGGCTACACAATGCCATGCGAATGCCTGTTCTCACTTTCAGGTGACACTGTAAACAAGATGTGGGCAGCATTATCTCCTGAAAATTGTAATCAAACTTTTTTGTCTGAGTGACTGGCTGAACAAGAAGTAGGACTGAGTGGACTTGTAGGTTCTAAAGTTTTACATTGTTTTATTTTTGAATGCAGTTTTTTGTACATAATTCTACATTTGTAAGTTCAACTTTCATGATAAAGAGATTGCACTACAGGATTTGTATTAGGTGAGCTGAATTATACAATTTATTCTGTTTTTTACAGTGCAAATATCTGTAATAAAAAATAAATACAAAGTGAACACTGTACACTTTGTATTCTGTGTTGTAATTGAAATCAATATATTTGAAAATGTAGAAAACATCCAAAAATATTTAAATAAATGGTTTTCTATTATTGTGTAACAGTGCGATTAATCACGTGATTAATTTTTTTTAATCGCTTGACAGCCCTATATAGAATATTTCAGAGATTCAATATTTCTTCTCTTTAAGATGTCTCTGCACTTCTGACTTCCTCACTAGTTTAGAATGAACTTTCTTGTAACTATTTTTTCAAGGAATGCAAGCATTTTGCCCTTATGTGTTCTGTTCTTGAGCAGACAGGCAGTAAATCTAAACCCAAAATCTACATTCATTCTTCAGAAATTACTACTGATTCCATTCAAAGACAAATTTATTCCATCTAATCTGAAAAATTAGTTTTTGTTTTAGGTTGGGTTGGGTTTTTGGGGGGGTTAGACGTGGAGAGGGGTGAGGGGGGGAAATAGGATTGGAATTACAATTATACAATTATTACAGTTACAATTATAAACTGGCATAGCTCTTGGTCAGTTTTCCAAACTCATCTTCAATGAGCTTACAAAATATTTTGCAAGACACCTGGTCTTAAAAGTAATATCAAACTCTACTTGGATTTTTTTTTTAAATTACTCTTAATTGAGTCTAACTCTTATGCGGTGTAATAAAGACAATACTATGAGGTTCACTTTAAATGAATTAATTTAACATGCAATCAAATACAACACACAATTTCAAACTGAAATCTGACCCACTGTCACTAGACCACCTGGGAGACAAAAATCAGAGCAAAGAACTTATGTACCTTTTGCTTGTGCCTGGAGAGTCAGACCGTTACGGTGAACCCAACAAAGGATGTACAGAACCTTTATCCTATGCTGCATTAAGTTTGCCAGGACATTTAAAATTAATATACTTTACAGGCCCCGAAACAGAAAGCATGGAAAAGAAGCTTAAATATTCAAAACAGTCTTTTTCTAAAAGTAAACCACCTCTTTGTATGTGCAGACGGATGGCTCTTTAAACTTCTCTGGCATAGTGGCCCACCTGACCACATCAAGCCCAGGAAGAAAGCTGCTACTACAAAATGCCAAATATAAATATCAAACAAGTAGGCAAAAGTCATGTCAAGTATAATGCTAATAAAAAAATACATTTAACTTCCTCCTGCAACTATTGGAAAACCCAACCTCTCTCACATTCTGTGCCTTTCTTTTCAGTGGTGTTTCAACTGTTATATTGCACAGGTAGATTCTGCAGTGTCAACTAACATCTCTTTTGGGAGTAAAAAGGAACTTAGAAGGGTGTATTTCTAAATATTTTCCTTGCAGGAAATGGAAGTATAATGTTGTATTGACATTAGCCTCTTTGGTAGCATATCAATGACACTGATATTGTACAGTAACTTAAGGAGTTTCTGAATAGATGGCATACATCTCATTGCTTATCTAGACTATAAGCACTTTAGGTGGGCTATCTACCATATACGAAAGCTCTTGAAAATTTGGCTCTAATCACAAGCAATAGAAATTTTATTCATTTTAGTTTATATAGATACTGTCCCTCAACTACAGATGACTTTCCATAGATGATTAAATTGCAAATCAATGAGCTGTTGTCTGATTCAACTAAAACAGTATTTAGCATCAAAGACACCAAATATATCAAAATATAGAAGGAACCTCAAGATTGAGCTATTTAGCAGTCAACTTATCAAAAACCAAATAGAGGGCTGTGAAGCTACTCACAAAAGTCACGTGGATAGCATAAAAAGGCCAAACTCACTGAGAGTAAAGGTTTGATTCTGCTGTCATACTCATAAAAGTCAGGAGTAAGTCCATGTAAGCCAATGACATCATATTAATGAAAAAAATCAGAGAGAGACCAGAATCAGGTACAAAATGTGTACTAAACAGAAACAACAGAACAGCAGGAAAAGCCAACCAGCACTATGCTTAACTATTTTATGTTATGGATATCTCCACAACAACTTTACTGCTGGACTTTGTGGGTCTCACTAATCTGTGGGTCTGATGGAGAAGTATAAGTGATGCCATAGGCCCAAGTGACTCCAAGTCTTTCTAAATTTCTAAAAATTTTCCAATTTCTAAAAATAATAATTCATGTTCAGATATCCTGATGGCTCTCAGCACTGCATCCTAGATTCATAGATTCCAAGGTCAGGGGGACCATGCTTACGGCCTACATAGGCCAGAGACCAAGGAACTTGCCCAAAATAATTCCTAGAGAATATATTTTAGAAAAACTTCAAATCTTGGTTTAAAAATTATCGGTGATGGAGAATCCACCATGACCCTTGGGAAGATGTTTCAATAGTTAATTACTCTCAGTGTTAAAAATGTATGCCTTGTTTCCGATCTGAATTTGTCTAGCTTCAACTTCCAACCATTGGATCACCTTACATCTTTCTCTGCTAGATTGAAGAGCCAACTGTTAAATATTTGTTCCCCATGTAGGTACTTGTAGACAGTAATCAAGTCATCCTTGACCTTCTCTTTGTTAAGCTGAATAGAATGAGTTCCTTGAGCCTATAACTATGAAGCCTGTTTTCTAATCTTTTAATCATTCATGAGGTTCTTCTCTGAACCCACACCAATTTATCAACATTCTTCTTCAATTGTGGATGATAGAACTGGACAAAGTATTCCAGCAACGATTGCACATATAGAGGTAAAATAACCTTGCTACTCTACTCAGGAGTCTCCTCTTTATGAGTCCATGGATTGCTTTAGCCCTTTTGGCCACAATGTCATCCTAGAAGCTCATGTTCAGCTAATTATCCACCACAACTCCCAAATCTTTGTCAGAGTCACCATTTCCCAATAGAGAGTTCCCACTGTGTATGTATGGTCTATATTCTTTATTCCTAGATATATACATTTAGCCATATTAAAACACATACTGTTCATCTGTACCCAGCTTACTATGCAATCCAGATGACTATCAGTGACCTGTCCTCTTCATTATTTACCACTCCCCCAACTTTTGTGTCATCTTCAGATTTTAGCAGTGATGATTTTATGTTTTCTTCCAACCCATTAGTACATGAGAGTAGGGCCTAGAACGGATCCCATCAACACTCCACTGAAAACCCACCTGTTCAATCATGGGAGGCTAGCCCTTCCACCCAAGGCCCCGCTCCTACCTCCCCCTCTCTCCTCCCCCGATCCCTCAGTCCAAGCCCGGAGCCCCACCCACCCCAGCACCGGGCTGACTCTTGGCCCCAGCCAGCTGCTGGCCTCCAGCCAGAGCTGAGGTCCTGCTGGCTTCGGGGAGGGTGGAGCATTGGCTTGGGCAGGGCCAGGGCCTGGCTTAGGGAAGACTTAGTCTCCCCTGGCCTATTATACCCACTGCCCATGTGTTCAATGATTATTCCCATTTACAACTGCACTGAGACTATCAATTAGCCAGCTTTTGATCCATTTTGTGTATGCCGTATTAACTTTATATTTCTCCAATGTCCTAATCAAAAATGTCATGTGGTAACAAGTCAAATGCTGTACCGAAGTCTATTACAGCAAGACTGTTACTTTTATCAACCAAACTTATCTCATCCAAAAAAAACCATATCAAGTTAGTTTGACAGGAGCTATCTTCCATGAACCCATGTTGATTGGCATCATATTATATTACTCTCCTTTAATTCTTTATTAATTGGAGTCCTATATCAGCCACTCCATTATGTTGCCTGGGATCAATGTCAGACTGACAGGCCTTTTTACCGTTTTTAAAATATTGGCGCATTAGTTTTCTTCCAGTCTTCTGGAACTTCCCTGGTGTTCCAAGACCTATTGAAAAAAAATCAATACTAATGCACTAATCCTCAAGCAGCTCTTTTAAAATTCTTGGATGAAAATTACCCTGACACGCTGACTTAAAAAAATCTAACTTCAGTAGCTGCTGTTTAACATCCTCCTGATATATTAATGGAATGGAAAAGAGTTATTATATGATGAAAACTATATCCTCTGTTTTCCCCCCAGATACCGAACAGAAATATTTATTGCACACTTATGCCTTTTCCACATTATCATTGATAAGTCTACCATTTCCATCTGGTATTGGATCAGTACCATTATCAGGATTCTTTTTGCTCCCATTATACTTAAACAAGTTCTTTTTATTGTCCTTAACTCTGCAGGCCATAAATTTCTCTTTGTGTCCCTTTACTTCTCTTTTCTATAATTCCTATCTTCTTATTTGTATTCATTACTATCAACTTCCCCTTTCTGCCATTTCTTCTTGTTCTTGTTTTTTAATAGCTGCTTGCACTTCCCCTCCAAATCTTGTCTATTTCAAAGCCTTTTTTTCTAGCTATGCAATTTCAACATGAGGAGAAAATGCCTGAACTAAAAATACTTATACCCCACCACTGGGTCAACTTAAAAGCAAGGATGCAGAAGTCCTGCTGTGTTTAAAAGTGCAATCTGGACCTTAGATGGATGGATAGATTAGATAAAATAGACTAGATTAGATAGATAGATTTATCCAGAAAGTGTTCAGAAACACTGATTTCATGAAGGGATTCCTGGGTATCCATCACATTCTACTCAGAGTGAGACAGCTAAGAGTTTATGTTATATACAGCAAATAATGGGCCAGATCCTCCAGTGTTGTGCAGCCACTTGCTTCACACTTCAGACATAAGCCTGTCTTAAGCATCCAGGTAGGGAGGGTTGTCCCAGTGTAAGGGTGATATTTTGGTGGTGCAGAACTTTTACACCAGTCACCCTCCTTGCTGCTTGTTTTTCAAGAAAAAGAAAAGGAGGACTTGTGGCACCTTAGAGACTAACCAATTTATTTGAGCATAAGCTTTCGTGAGCTACGGCTCACTTCATCGGATGTAGCTGTAGCTCACGAAAGCTTATGCTCAAATAAATTGGTTAGTCTCTAAGGTGCCACAAGTCCTCCTTTTCTTTTTGCGAATACAGACTAACACGGCTGTTACTCTGAAACCTGTCAAGAAAAAGAGTATTTGGGTGTAGGAATAGGAGGTGTGAGGAGGATACTCCTGAAATATGCAGATCCCTCATCTGTGCTTTTTGCCTCTTGTGTCTGTTGCAGCCCTGCATAAATTGGAGCAGTTCTCCAGCTGTACTAATATAGTAAAGCAAGATGGACCTGTCAACAGCAGTACCCAGATCGGAGAAGTGCAAAATTTTAAGCCATCAGTGCCCAAATGTACATTGGGCGCATTTAAAAAAGGTTTTTGTTTTTGTTTATTTTTTTAAATAAAAAACCTCTAAATATTTAAAGATATAAATGTAAAGTACCAGTACACAACAAAACTCACAACTTATCCAGAGCAAGGCTCTCCATAAAACCAGGCCGTTCATTACTCACACGGCTTCATCCCCAAAAGTTATGGAACTTATTGGAACATTGGCCTGCAGCCCACCATAGGAACCTCTTTAAGACCCACTTCAGAGAATTCAGCATGTGAAGCTGCCTCCCCTTGATGGTAGCTTTGTTACCAATTTCAACCTCTCCTGATTTATACCCTGGCCAAGATTCTTTCGCCAGCAGAATCCTGATTCCTCATCAGAGATAGGGAGAAACCAGGCTACCATGAGAACGAGAAAAAACATTGTTACATGTGAACAAACTAATATTTGAATGACAGTCCTAAGAAATGAAGTCACAGGTGTGTTTGGTATCTCAATAATGGGTTTATGTCTTTGGCACAAGGATTGTATTTTTCTCTGTGTTCGTACAGCATCTAGCACATTGAGGGCACTAATGCAGTGCAGATAATCATGAGTAACACAACTGCATACTGTGTAGAATCCAAAGACGGTAATAAACTATCAACTGTTTGCTATTGGTGCATGCCATTGGTACTCCCTGGTCCTAGTGAACACAGAATTTTAACTCAAACTCTTCCTTCTCCCCTCCCACAGATGCTTGGACAAAGGGCAAGTGACTAACAGAACTAAGCAAACTCTACTAAAGAGAAAAAAAAAACCCACACAAACAAAATGCACTCTTCTGTTTTTGGCCAACGTAGTAGAATCTGTTGGACAAAAACCAGTACTTCTAATGTGAACTGATATACATATAAAAGTTAAGCAATAGTGAACTGTACCACATTAGGTTATGTAAATTCTCATCACCATCCTAAATATCTTGCAGTATAACTCTGTGCACACCTATAACAATGCATACATCATATTAAGATGATCTGTTAATCATAAATAAAATATGAATAAAAATGGAGAAAAAAAGATGAATCACAAAAGGTATTCTGGAATCTGAACTAGTAATCTATAAATACTACAAAATATCTGACATTTAACTATGCTGTTTGAAGTTTCGAGTTTGAAATGTTTCCTAAGCCAGGGAAATTTGGATGGATAGACTAACAGATGGACGGAAAAGTCCACTGAGTGCATTATTGGCTGCCATTCAGTGAATGGCAGACAGCTAATAAAGCACTCAAAGGAGTTTTCCATCCATCTGTTCTTAATAAAAATAAATGATGATGTTCTGAATCTAGTTGTTTTGATTTTTAGCTGCACTGTTCAATAATATAACTGATAAACTGATCCTGAAAAGCCCTTTACAGATTGTGACCAACCCACCAATATTCTTTCCTTTGGACATGTCTGTGCAAAAGTGTTTTCTCTCCTTTTTTTTCTGATTTATAAGAAGACATTATTATGCTTGGATAAACTTAATAGCCTAGAAGTTCCATTGTTCTATTGAAAGTAATGAAATTAGATTAGTGCTGCTCTGTTTAGTGGCATGAGTCTTTGTGATTCTCTTATGTTTGGGGAAATATATGTTTATGAAACTCTCCTTGTTGCCCAAGAAAGCACAGCACGCTACATTAATAGAAAACCTCTTTCATTTATTTTAACACATTTTTAAAGTGGATTTTATTTCCCTACAGCAAACAAATGTCAGAAAGAGAAAAGTGGATATGCATCTTTCCTACTATAAAGTATTTGCAATTAAAAAGAAAACACCCAATTACCTTTTCCAAGGGACAAATTCTGATATACTACTCATTATGAATAAGTGTCTTATTCTATAATAACCCGTACGTGGGGCAAAGAATTTTTCACCCAATACTCCCGAGGGAATTCTGTGCATGCGCACCCAAAAATTCTGCGCACAATGTTTTAAAATTCTGCCTATTTTGTTTGTCGATAAATAATCTGGAAGCTCCAGCATAGCAGTGGGGTGCATAGGTCACTGGCTACATGGAAGTGAGAGATCACCCTGCAGCCCCGCCTCACCCAAGACACAGGCTTGGCAGTCAAGCTGCACCCAACCCTAACACAGCACAAGAGTCAGACCTGCCCCAGAAACACCCCGGGGCTGTGGCCTTGCCCCTCCACATCAGGCATACCGAGGCAGTAAGCGAGAGGGACAGTCTTGCTTGCATGCACACCCAGCCCTGGCCCCCTGTCCAGCTGTGGAGCAGGCAGGCTCAGCCCAGCAGGATCCAAGTGTGGAGGGGCTTAGTGTGGGGAAATCCAGGTGTGGGGTGATAGGGCTCTGTGTGGGGCAATCTGGGTGCAGGCAATTTGGTGGGTGTGGGAGTATCTGGATGCACAAGGGTGTTTGGGTGCAGGAGGATTGGGACTCTGCATGGGGGTTCTGGTGTGGGGGGCTCAGTGGGGGGAATCTGGGTGCTATGGGAATGGGGCTGAGCGGGGTGGGGATTCAGGTGCAGCACGTTGGGGCTCAGTAGGGTGATGGCCCAGGTGCAGGGGTGTGGGGGTTTGAGTTCAAGGGATTCTGTGGGGGATCGTCTGGGTTCAGGGGGACTCCAGATTCAGGGGGTGGGCTCAACAGGAGGGTCTAGATGTATGGGGAGCAACTTCCCATACAGTGATCCCTCCCCCCGCAACTGAGGAATGATGGGGGCAAGAAGTGTGGGAGGGTATGGCTTCCTGCAGCCAGTGGAGATTTCTGGGGATGGGTCTGACCGGCCCCACCCCTTGCAGGGGAAGAGTAAGTCCCATCCTCCCCTGCCCTCAGCCCAGTTGGGACTAGCAGCTGAGCCTAGTGCAGGGTAGGAGCCTCCAGCTGGAGCATCCCCATCCCTACCCCTCTGCTGTGATTTCTCTCTCTGCCAACTTCTCCGGGTGCTCGAAATGATGTGCCTGCTCATGTGGCTTCCGTTTGCTTCCCCGTGACAAGTCATTTTTCTGCAGGAAAGCAAAGAAATCTGCGGGATCATGAATTCTGTGCACACACAGCGGTGCAGAAGGACAGAAGTAGCCCAACAGGAGTTTACTTTCAGAATCTGGTCAAACCATTTCCTGTTTTATCTCAGATACCACTGTGTGACCAATTCTGACTTTGTAAGTGGTGGTCACTGCATAATTAACAAATATACGGTACATGCCAAAGATAGTAACTTCAGCTACTGTGCTCCCAAAAGCTTTTGGAAAGTCTAAAAAGCTTGCTACTAAAGATAATGGAATGTATCACTAGGAGATTTCTGGGGAAAGATACAAGAGTTTTAAATGGTTTCTCCTATGGAACTACAAGGAAGCCCCTTGTAAAATTACTTGATTTTCCCCCTTTTTAAATTTTGTTTTTCAGTGTCATCCTCAGCAAGAGAAATAGCTGATAATAATGAAATTTAAAAGCAAAGAGCACACAAAGAAACAGTTCAAGACACAAGGTTAATGATTTTCATTATGAACCAATTTTTAAAAATGGTTTCTACAATTTTGTGTACAACCAATTGTGAGCATACATGACATCTACCCTATCTGATTTGCAGGCATAAAACTACAGAATGCTCAGAATGAGAGGCCAAGTTAAAGAGCCTTTCAAACTTTGGCCCTATGAGTTTAGTTTGTCTGGCCTATAAAAGCATTCTATTAAAACAAGCAAAAACAAGCAAAAAAACAAACAAACCAAGCTATATCTTGTTTATAGACACTAAGCTTCAGTTTGGGTGGAAAAAAAAAGAAATCCACTGATCATGTGACTTCAACTAAGCTATGCCAGTTCATACCGCGTGAGTTTCTAGCCCACTGCAGACCGTGCACACTGGGGATGGGAACCTACACAGCTTGAAGGGCGTCGAATCCTCCCTGACCCACTTGCTTAATGCATTGAAAGAAACACTGGCTCACAGCTGGCATTATAGCCTATGTTTAATAGTTGCAGCCATGGCCTACATCTATGAATTCCTATCAGGCTTTGTGGTGAGTGGACTTGTATATTTGCAAACACTAGGTCCTCTGACCCAGGTCACAAACCTCTCATGCGCTTCTGTTGTGCTCTTCCATGAATTCAGCTCTGTGCTATGCAGCTCATATAGAATAAAAGTTCTAGGAGTTAATAAGGATTAAATCAATAGAATATTATGGAAATGTCAAACAAAAAGGGTTCTCTAGAAATAACACCATGCCATAGAACTGAATACAGAAGGATATTTCTTCCCTAGGTTTTCTTGAACAATCCCATAAAAATCTGTAGCAAGGATAGAATATTGTACTTTTCCATAAAGTTGAAGACTGTGGATTCCCCATACGTGGCCTCCTCACTTAGAATCATAGAATATCAGGGTTGGAAGAGACCTCAGGAGGTCATCTAGTCCAACCCCCTGCTCAAAGCAGGATGAATCCCCAATTTTTGCCCCAGATCCCTAAATGGCCCCCTCAAGGATTAAACTCATAACCCTGGGTTTAGCAGGCCAATGCTCAAACCACTGAACTATCCCTCCCCCCCGTCACTTCTTTGACACCTCCTCCTGTTCCCCCACACACGCACCATGAAGCAGGACAGCAAGTCTCACAATTACAGTGGGACTGGGGGATTGCCTCATAGAAGATCAAAAATATATACTGCCCTTGAATAACATGCAGACACATCTTAGTATCCATGTTATGCTCATCCTAAAGTGTCACTGATACTTTGTTTTTTCCCCCCAAGGAGCGGGGGGGGGGAATCAACAACAGCCAGACACACGTTCCCCTTTAACATACCTGTAATTGGAAACAGCTGAGATATGACAACATGAAAATTGAAAGTTAATACTTCACAGATTGAGACCAAGGTTTCAATTTGGTACTGATGCCTGCGAAAAGATTATGAAAACTGCACATGCTCAGAAGTAGGTTTTCACGTTTAAATCCTCAGTTTTTACAAGATTTTTTTTCTTAGAAAATAAATACATAAACATCAGTCAATATTAAAAGACTTAATCATTGTAACATTTCATTTCAAGCTGTGTTTTTTTTTAATAAAACAAACATTCTAGACGGCTGAAGCCTTGACTATTTCTCTTGTAATATTGTTAAAAACCAATCCCTCTTCCACTGATGACCAGAGAGTTCTCTGCTATTGATTTCAATAGGATTAGTAGGTTTTAAATATGTTAATTTAAAACGTATACTCTTTGGAATTAAGATTTATTTTTTGTTTTTTGCCCCTTAATCCCACTCCAATATGTAATTTTTGCTGCAGTACAGAATCTTCCTGCTTCTTGTATCTAGACATTTGTGTCATGCCAATGTTGAAGATCAGAGTTCCTTCTTCACCATTAAAAAAACCTCACCACCTTGGTGAATTTAGTATTAGTTGAAGGTGACTGACCACCAGACAGTGAATTTCTCTGGTTCTCAGCCTAAAGATAATTTCTCAGAGGAAGAGAAAATTCTTTGAGTTCTAACACTTAGTAAAAATTAGCAATATTTTATATCAGAGGCAACACATTTACAAGGGTGCTGAAACAATTTGAATTGTGGGGGTGCTGAGAGCCATTCAACCACACTGTAAACCCTACATATGATGGAAACCACTTGAACCTGGGGGTGGGGGGAGCTCTCCCAGCCCGCTTAGTTCCAGCACCTATGCGCTGTTAAGTGAAGATTTTTGTTAGCCATAACCTAATAAACTTAGAATTTCAAACCACAGCCTTTTTGACTGTACTGTTATGCAAGATGTAGCATAAATCAGTATCTTGGGTGATGTTTCCTCTCACCTCTAAAACTCAAAGCCTAAGAAAAGCTTTCAGCTTATTTCAACACACCAAGTACCTCACCCTCCTGAGGACAGATACATTGCACATTTGACTGGTTACTGTCTCTGAATCATTCCTCAGAGATTTCACCATCCCAGCTTTGCAATTTATTCTGATGGAATCTCATTCTAATGTTGGAAGGATATCACATTCAGAGACACTGACACAGACCATTTGGATTAACAATATGATTTTGAAATCGAGGTGCAGCCATGACTATCACACCAAATACCCAGCCTGTGGAATACTTCATGGAATGGCATCACCACTTAAACCAAACCAATGAGAAGCTTCCAACACAGCAAACACAATTTTTGAACGTTCTGCATTCAGGGCAATGCTTTCAGTAGCGTACCAAAAACCCCCTAACAAGTGCCAAGGTTAAAAAGTGAACACTGATAATTTAACAATATACCGGACCCACTCACCTAGCATTAAACACTCTTGTTAAATTTTTAAACCTCTCTATCATCCTCCTTCTTCTGGACAGGGACCATCACTTACTATGTATTTGTGTAGTGATTATACAATGGGGTCCCAATATCAATTGCGACCTGTGAAAGCACATGCAGGTATGGGGGTGATATCTAGGATGATAAATTGCAAAGCTTTTTGATAAATTAGTTTAACATGCACCTTTGATTGCCTCACCTGTTGTATGCCCACTAATTCACCTCCAGCACAAATACTTGCAACATTCCAAACCCCATGCTCTGGGTGTCCCTAAACCTCTGACTGGCAGAAGTTGGGATGGGTCGACAGGATGATCACTCAATAATTGCCCTGTTCTGTTCATTCCCTCTTAATGACCTTGCATTGGTCACTGTTGGAAGATGGGATACTGAGCTAGATGGACCACTGGTCTGACCCACTAAGGCCAATCTTATGTTCTGTTACATAAACCTCTGAGTTGTACTAACTGAAAAATAGCACTGGAATGGGTTACCTAGGGAGGTGATGGAATCTCCTTCCTTAGAAGTTTTTAAGGTCAGGCTTGACAAAGCCCTGGCTGGGATGATTTAGTTGGGGATTGGTCCTACTTTGAGCATAGGATTGGACTAGATGACCTCCTGAGGTCCCTTCCAACCCTGATATTCTATGATTCTGTGAAAAATAGGGAAATATTTTTGTGAATTTTTTTTATAATTGTGGAAAAATGTTTTTGAAATTTCCAGTTTTCAATATATTCTGACCTGTTCTAACTCTAAAAACTGGTACCGGTTTGACTTTGCTTAATCGACTTGCCAGGAAATTCTCTTTTCCCCCATTTGTAAAACCCATCTCAAAACGTCTTTTCTCTTTAAAGTAGGATTATTCTGCGTAATAAAAATGCTAATATGGAAATAAAATGTATTATAAATATCGCTTAATTGCACTAATATCACTATACTTTTAATGTATTATTTGATATGTACATTTCATATTTTTACACAACAAGTAGGTTATAGCATTGATCATTTTGCTGAGTATAGTTCCAATTGCCATCTGATATACTATTTCTATAGAATTGTATTTGCAGGCTATACAGAATTCTAGCAATATTATTTGCTTCTGCATACTGTATTATAGTGTCTCTCAAATGCTGCTAACCTAGGGAACATTGGAGCAATGCCCAGCATGATAATCCATGCCCAAGCGATGATATATTTGCATATGCCAGAGAAAGCGAGCATGTGTATATATGTAAAACATTCTAGGAGGTCTTCCAAGTAGCTTTATTTGTAACCATTAGGCTGTCACAGATAGAATATTTAGCATTAATAAAACAGTATTACTTTTACTTTCCCACACACACACATACATACTCCAGATTCATGACTGGGTGTTTCTTGCGACTACAATAGTTCACTAGTGGGTGTTAATGCATATTACTTCCTCTGCCAACTTAGCTGACCCCGACTCTGATGTCTGTGCTACCCTTATGGTTTTTTCTGCCTTCCTACCTAGCTGGGACTTCTGCCAGCTTGGCTGGTCTAGGTGCTGAAGCCTTCTGCCCTCTTGTTTGGCTGGCTTATCTGCCAGCTGCTCTCCTGCTGTGATCAGCCACCAGCACAAAGCTGTCCCCCACCATGCTTCCCTATGCTCACTGTCCTTTTGCTTGGCTGGCCTCCTATCACTGTTTGCTGAGATGTTTGCTGGGTAGGGCACTTGCAGTTCCATTCAGCAAGTTGATTAACCAGCTTCTTATGCTGGAAGAATGACAAGCCCTTCTTTCTCCCTCCTCCTGATGGAGTCTATTGTGGACGACATTTTCTACTCTGCTATCTCACCTCAGCCATGTTCATCATCATTTCAACCTACTGAAATCCTATACTACAATAACTCAAATACATCCAAACCTGGATGGACCACACTCAATTCAGTGTCCATCCTCCATACCCACACTGCTATATAACACTTGGCACTGAGACTATGTATTAGTATGCCATATGCAGCAATAAAGACAAATGCTCCATCCTTGTACAAAGTCATATGCTCAGGTCAGTACAGTGAGTGGTAACAGGTATGCAAGTGATGCTTATGAAACGATCAAATGGTCAATTTTTTCCTGTGTATTTTCAAACAACAAATCATGGTTTATATGGAATCATTAGTTCTTTGTATTTATTCAATAAAATTTTTGTGTAAACACATGGATTTCTCATGGCCTGTTCACTAAGAGGATTTGCAATTTGATATTTGAGCTGTGGGGTCAGTCACTTGAAACCCATTATGGTGTTATTTTTGTTCCCTGATTGGGTGATCATTATTTTTAAGATGGTAAGAACTCCTGAATAAGTCACTGAGGCTCATCAGATACTGGGAGGAAGGATTCAGAGTAACAGCCATGTTAGTCTGTATTCGCAAAAAGAAAAGGAGTACTTGTGGCACCTTAGAGACTAACCAATTTATTTGAGGATAAGCTTTCATGAGCTACAGCTCACTTCATCGGATGCATACTGTGGAAAATACAGAAGATGTTTTTATACACAGAGACCATGAAAAAATGGGTGTTTATCACTACAAAAGGTTTTCTCTCCCCCCACCCCACTCTCCTGCTGGTAATAGCTTATCTAAAGTGATCACTCTCCTTACAATGTGTATGATAATCAAGGTGGGCCATTTCCAGCACAAAACCAGGTTTTCTCCTCCCACCCCCAAACCAATTCTCCTGTTGGTAATAGCTTATCTAAAGTGATAGAAGGAGTTGGAGAATGGAAGGATTAATGTTAAGGAATTTTAGCATATGAGTTTTTTTTTTAAATAAACACTTGCATTGTTACAGCTACATACATGGACCCAGATCTAGTTGGTAGTTGAATTGTTTTGCTTCTCGTCAACCCTCATGAACTAATTAGCACTTAGTCCATGGAGCTGGCATTTGGACAGCCAGCTTCCTGTGTCTGTTACTGTTCCAGGGAGCACTGTAAGTGACAAGTCTCTGTGCTAACAGGAGAAGTTTAGAACTTTGTAAAGGGTCACTTCAGTTCTCTTACTTTCTTCTGCATTGAGAGATTTCGGGTAAGACTGTTCAGGTATCTAAAAGTGCAACAAAATGAGACAGCTAGATCACCCTCCATAGGACAAGAAAAAAAACACTTATTGTTTTTAGTGGAAGAGAAGTTAGTTTAGTGTTTAGAATGGACAAGCAGAGGTGGTCTTGGATTCAAAAAGTAAGAAGGGGGAAGAGTCCTTTAGAAACCCGTTTGAGCTACCCATTTTTAGACTGTGCGGAAACAAGGCAAGAAACAAGGAAAAGATACACAAAGCCCCTGATTCAGGAAAGCACTTAAATGCATGCTTAACTTTAAGCATAGGCTTAAGTCCATCTCTCAAGCATGTGTTTAAAATTAAGCATGTGCTTAACTGTTTTGTCAAATCAGGGTCATTGACAATATGTAGCATTTACTGAGTGTAAAGTAAGCAATTACTATGTACCTTTATTAATAATAAAGGCCACAAAACGTGCTGTTTGATAGTTAAACAGAATATATGCTTTAGTTAAAAAGATTGACTTGAACATCAAAGTCTTGCACTAAAAGCTGTGTGAATGGAAGAAATTTGTCATCCTTCTATTATATTCCCTGAGTGATTTTTTTATTGCAGTATTTGAAGAATATTGAACATCAGAAGGTAGACATACTGAAAAGAATTTGTAAATTTTTGAAGGTTGGGCACTTTCATTATATTTTCAGATATTATATGTCATATGTATAAAATATTAACATAAGAATACACCAAAATGCACGTATGAATCTTAAACTCCAATAGTAAGACTTAAAGCTACACAAAAATAAGGAATGTTTTAAAACAATCTAACCACTCTCTAACTTATCGGGTAAAAATGAAAACTTGTAGATCATCATATGAATTTTTCCTGTTATATACTAAATAATAAATAATAATAATAATAATGTGATATTTGTTGTTAGATTCTAATCCACATTGCAAATTTACAAGCCACATAAAGTGATCTTTTCCCACATCCCCCATCCTGAAATGCTGCCAAGTGTAGATTGAAACAACTGAATAATAGCTAACAGCTATACTACACAGTAGCATAGGATAGAAAATAATCAATACAGTACCCTTTCGAAACTACAGGGGGAATGTTTGAGCAGGCAGAATTTAATTATCTCCAGTTGGAACCGAGTCAGGATACCAAGATTAAACATCCTTCTTGTTAAAAACGTTAACAAAAGTTCTATGGGAACTTTAACAACTGGTTTCTCTCTCTTGGGGTAGCCCTCTGAGGGCATCTCTAGTATTCTTTGAGGCCGAAGCAGATACATTTTTGAGGGGGTGGTGTGCGGGCATGAGAGGGTGATAAGAAGGCAGGTAGGGGAATTATGTCTGTGTATGAGTTCCTCTAAAATTGTGCATTTAAAAAAAAATTTTTTTGGTCACTAGAAGCCTTGGTATTGAGAAATAAATGAAGGTTATTTACTGGTAGCCAAAGTTCTTCCAGACAACTGGAATATTACATTATATTACATATTACAGTTCTTCCAGATGACTCAGCATATTGACTCTTGTGAGTATTGCACCGCCTAATGCTAGAATCTTCACCAAGCTTTGGAGATAGAGCACACAGTCACCTGACCCCCTCCTTCCTCGGCATTTTTGAGCATTCGGAGAGCAAAGTTGTATAAGGGGGCATACACCTTTTAAATTCCTTTAATCGCTAACCTACAGAAATCATAATAAAACTGAGAAAGAGGGGAAGATGGGTGGAAAGTGTAACTAGGCAGAGTCATATCAAGCAACTGCAATTAGACATCAGTTATCTTCATTGAGTAGCTCTGCATATTCCCACTTACGGGTAATTGGACATGCAGTGTTGAAAACTCAGGAGGAGGCAACAGAGTCCTAGTTAAGTAACGACTGAATCACTCCTCTGCCAAATTGGACATCTGCTCTCCAAGCAGAATCTAGAGCATAATATTGAGTGAATGAATGTGCTGACTTCCAAGTAGAAGCCCTGCAAATTTCCCCTAGAGGAACACGTTTAAGACCAGCAAAAGGTTCTACTAGAGAGCTAGCATCATCAGGCTGTACAATAGCATGCACAGGAATTTCATAACTCGTAATTTTCAATGATACACTGTTTAACACATCTAGAAATAGTCTGAGCAGACACTGAGCAGAACCCATACAATTCTTAGCATAGACAACCAACCAAAGTAGGTTATTTTCTGAAACAATTTTATTTAAATATGTAAGCATTCTTTTAGCATCTAAAATATATAACATATGCCCCTTTATTAACATATGGCTTTGGGAAAAATACTGGTAACTTTCATAATCTGAAAGTCAGCCACTATTTTCGGTAAAACCTGGGAGCAGGTCTAAGAACCACCTTGTTCTTATGAACGTTTATAAAAAGTGGATCAACCATTAGAGCATGAAATTCACTCACCCTTTTGGCAATAATGAATACCATTTTAATAAAGAAAATAAGGAACAGCCTGCCAAGTGTTCAAAAAGTGGTTTCATCAACATAGATAAAACCAGATTAAACGTTCCAAGAGGGAACTGGATTACTCAAAGGAGGATACTTATTAGATCGCCTCTACATAAACTTTTTAACTGTATCATGCACAGTGATCTACTAGTCACCAAAACGGCATTCAAATTTCGAAAAGAAGCTGGGGTTAACATACATAAACAGAACTTCCAAATGTATCTGCTCAATTTTCTAAAACTGAAAACTGGACTGAAACCCCAACTTTTGTTCTGTACCAGAAAGTACCTTAAATAAAAACCCTGTCCCCATAGATGTTGGGGTACCTCCTTGACAGCTGCTATCTAGAGCAATTTCCATACTTCTTCTCATGAAGTTATTCTACTTTCAGGTTCCCTGAAAAGGAAAGGGTAGGATGAACTGAAAAGGGGCAGGTTTTCAAATTGAGTGGCTTATTCCTTCTCTATAATTTCTAGTACCCAGAAGTCTGATGTAATAAGCCTCCTTTTATTGAAACATTGGACTAGCCAGTTTCCAAATAAAGGAAGGGACAGGTCCTCATTGATTTGTCCACAATTCATGATCCTCGCGTCATATCTGAGGCTTGGTATTCAATGGAAATGAAGAGGAGGAAGCACGTTGTTTCATCCTCGGTATGGATCTGAAAGACCTCTTTTTATGCTGACTCCAGAACAAAAGACATTTTGAGCCCTCCTCCAGGAATACGATGTAATTTCCAATTCTTGATGATCTTTTACAGCCTGCTAAGAGTATTTTGTGAACATCTACTTCCTGTCAGCATATTACCAAAAAAGGGTTCAATGTGGATGCCATATAATTCTCCAGATCATGGAACTGCAAAGCATCCTCAGAAGCAGCAGAAGCCATGCCCATATGTTCACCAGATGACAAATCAGGAACAAGATCTCTTAATTCTTCCTCTACCCTACTCTAAATCAATATCCAACATCAGATCCGCTAGGAATTGCGCTGGAAACAACAATGGAACTGGAGGGTGAAGAGAAAGGGGAAAAAAAATGAAAAAGATCTTCCAGGGGATCCCGTAGGAGTCTCAGGAAGAGGTGTTGTAGATGGATCCAGAGAAAGGCTAACAACCTCCTCGTCTCTTCTCCTATTTTTAGGTGAAAAAGATGCAGACCCCAGAAACAAAGATACCTGTCTCTTCCCCATCACCATGTGCCTTTCTCTCACATCTGGGGAATGCTGAGACACAGGAAGGTACACATCAGCCTCTTCAGACTCTAGGATGATCCTGGAACAGGAGCAGAAGACTGAGCCAGTCCTATGGCCCTGGAAAGTATCAGATCCAAAGAAATATTCAGCTCTGATCTTTCAAGGTGAACCCAGAATCGACTGGGCTTTCGGAGTCAGAACCACAGACGCCATGTCAGAATTAGACAGCTCTGATCAGTCTGATGTTCAGAATCTAGCACTGCTAACTGTGGTCATCTTCTCTCTTGCCTTCTTCCTTGGACCCAATATAGCTGGAGCCCATGATGTGGCTCCAGGACCCTTCGCAGGCAGATGGCCTTTTTCAACTAACAGCATCTTGACAACTTTAACAGAGCTGGAACCAATGAAGATCCTGATGTCCTGGAAGCTTTAAGCAGCTTAGTCTTGCTGGAGGAAGCCACGGGAGTCAAACCCAATACCTTATGCTTCAGATGTGACAACCATCTGGAACTGGAGGGTTTAGAAGCTAGAGCTTCCTTAAGGAGAAGCACCTCAGAGTATTCTGCCTCTCTTTGCATGCTCTGAGCATCAAAGTCTGACAATGGAACACCCAGAAGAAGAATGACCTTCCCCCGCAGCACTTCAGACACATGGTCATCCCACACTGGGAAGACAACTAATCATAAAGCACATCTCTTAAATCCTGGTTTCTTCTTCTTCAGTTGTGTCATGGAATCACAGACATGTAGGCTGGAAAGAACCTTGAGAAGCCAAAAAGTGCAGCCCTTTGCACTGAGGCAGGACGAAGTAAATCTGGCAGGTGTTTGTCCAGCCTGTTCTTAAACTTCCACTGATGGGGATTCCACAACCACCCTTGGAAGCTTATTCCAGAACTGAATTAAAGTTTTTCCTAATATCTAACCTAAATCTCCTTTGCTGAAGATTAAGCCCCTTATTACTTGTGCTACCTTCAGTGGACATGGAGAACAATCGATCACTATCCTCTTTATAAACAGCCCTAAATATATTTGAAGACTTATCAGGTCCTGTCCCCCCAAGTCTTTTCTCAAGATTAAAACACCCAGTTTTCATAACCTTTCCTCAGAGGTCATGTTTCCTAAACTGGACTCTCCCCAATTGATCCATCTCTTTCTCGAAATGTGGCACCCAGAATTGGACACAGTATTAAGTCAGAGGCCTCACCAGTGCCGACTGGAGCAGGACAATTACCTCCCATGTTTTACATATAGGACATCTGTTAATGCACGTGTAATAGGTCTTTTGTGGGCCAGGTGGCCTAGTGGTTAGCACCCACCCAGTAG
The DNA here is from genome assembly GCF_015237465.2 of Chelonia mydas. NCBI lineage: Eukaryota > Metazoa > Chordata > Testudines > Cheloniidae > Chelonia > Chelonia mydas. Next base: position 16,034,118 of record NC_057853.1, on the reverse strand, counting down.
TGGGGGCATTGTTAGGGGAGCCCAGGTCCACCGACATCACCAGGCTCTGACCCAAGGCCCTAGGAGGATCAGCAACAATTGACCTGCAAGGGGGCCCTCTGAGTTACCCTCCTTGGATCACTTCCTATTGATTTCCTTCCACATCTTCTGGTCCCAGATAAGGGAAAAAGAAAAGGAAACCAAACCATCATCCCCAACCGAGCTTAACATATGGTCTTATTGCCTCAGGGAGCCTTCTCCAGCCCCTTTCTCAGGAGCCTTCAGGATAGGTCCGTCTTCCTCCCTAGCTCCCCCTCCCTTCTGAATTGGGTCACTTCCTTTCCAACCCTGTCTCCAGCTGGAGTAAGTCTGTAGGGTTGAAGAGATGGGGCTACCTGGGCCCAATTCTGTCCTTTAACACTTTCTGTCACACTGTGGGGTTTGTATACCCTATCACAACATCCCAGAGTGATATTAGCCTTTTTTGCAACTGCATCACGTTGACTCATACTCAATTTGTGATCCATTATAACCTCAGATCCTTTTCAGCAGTACAATCACCTAGTCAATTATTCCTCATTTTCTAGTTGTGCGCTTTTTTTTTTTTGCGCTTAACTGACAGTCTTTGTACTTATCTTTTGATTTCAGATCCACGTTCCAATTGGCCAAGGTAATTTTAAATTATAAACCTGTCTTCAAAAGTGCTTGCAACCCCTCCCAGCTTAGTGTCATCCACACATTGTATAAGCATATTCACCACTCCATTATCCAAGTCATTCATGAAAATATTGACTAGTTCTGGACCCAGAATTGACCCCATTGGGGCCCATTAGATAAGTCTTCCCAATTTGACAGTGAACCAGTAACTACTCTGAGAATAGCCCTTCAACCAGCTTTGCACCCACCCTATAGTAGTCTAGATAAAATTACATGTTCCTAGTTTGCTTATAAAAATGTCATATTGGACTGAGTCAAAAGCCTTATTAAAACTCAAGATATATTGTGTCTCTTGCTTTCCCCCATCCACTACGCCAGTAACTGCTGCCTATTCCTTAAAACACTATTCTCTAGGAACTTACAAACTCTTTGTTTAATAATTGCTTCCTGTATCTTTCCAGGATCCAAGTTAGGCTAACTGGTCCATAATTCCCCAGTTCCTCTTCATACAGAGGTGGGACATCCAGCCTGCGGGACCATCCTGCCGGCCCTTGAGCTCCCGGCCAGGGAGGCTAGCCCCCTGCCCCTCCCCTGCTGTCCCCCCGCCGCACCACCAGGACTCTGGGCTGCCACTCCTGCCGGGCAGCGTGGCTTGCTCCGGCATGGTAAGGGGGCGGGGAGCGGGAGGTTGGGTAAGGGGCAGTGGGTCCCGGGGGCAGTCAGGAGACAAGGGGCGGTTGGATGAGGCGGAGGTTCTGGGGGGGAAAGGCAGTCAGCAGATGGGGAACGGGGGGGCTTGGACAGGCATGGGAGTCGCGGGGGCCTGTCAGGGGGCGGGGGGGGGGGTGGTTGGATAGGGGGTGGGGCTCCCAGGGGGACGGTTAGGGGCGGGGGGTCCTGGGAGCAGAGGGGGTTGGATGGTTCGGGGGTCTGGGAGGGGGCGGTCAAGGGACAAGGAGCGGGGGAGTGGGGGTGGATGGGTCAGGGGTTCTGAGGGGGGCAGTCAAGGGGTGGGGAGTGGGAGGGGGTGGATAGGAACGGGGGGGCAGGCTGTTTGTGGAGGCACAGCCTTCCCTACCCGGCCCTCCATACAGTTTCGCAACCCTGATGTGGCCCTCGGGCCAAAAAGTTTACCGATCCGTCTTAGTACCCATTTTTAAAAAGGGGAACAATGTTTTTTTTTTCTTTTCCGGTTTTCTGGGACCTAATCTGTCCTCCATGAGTTCTCAAAGATAATTGTTAATGGGTCCCTAACACAAAACCAAACCCACGAACTATAGTAAACTATCTACAGTTACTACAATATTTAAACTACACTACACACGAACAACAAAAACAACAAAAAGCACCAACAATGGGGGGGGGGGGAAACAGATCTGAATGTACTGGAGCAGTTCATTTCCAGCTGGTGCAATGGTGAGAAGGAACTGAGGTGGTAGAGGATGCAGCACCCCCTTATATAGCCTCACCTTCAGAACATTAAAAAATGCTGAGGGAAGGACTGAGGAAGAGGATTCTTGGAGAAGGGGCTACTGTTAGGTGCCACCTGGTGGCACAATGCCCATAAATGGTAATACACAGAGCCTTGCAAAGAACAATGATAATATTACTATCTATTAATTGCACAACAGTTACAACACCCCAAAATGAGTTAGGCCCTAATTCTGCAATTGACATCAGAAAACATGTCAAGCCCCTGTGACTTGTTTTGTCTCATAATATTTTTGCAAGAGGTGAGGCAGAGGCAATCCTCCATAAATACCCTTTTAAATCCATTCTCATTAGCCTACACACTTCCTTCCAAGAGAACAGATCAGGACAGAGCTCCCTGGGTGCCCACCAATACCACTCCTAGGCTGGCCTGAAGCGGGGACTTGAGTGCAATACAAAGCTCTTGACCTCGCTGAGGACTGAGGTCAGGGCCCAAACTCTGAACCCCACATGGCTGCATGTTACTCTGCCTACAGATGACTGAGCAAAGACCATAAAATAGAAGACAAATGTAACAATATCGCCTGTCACACCACTCTCCTACTTCCAGACAGTATTGTTATAGATGTGTTTTGAGGAGTATTAGTGCTGACCCTGCATGTTCAAAAAGATTCCATCAGTGCCTCTGTCATAAATATAAAGGGAAAGGGTTAAGAAGCTCTGATACAGTACTATAACATCCTCTTACCTGTGAAGGGTTAAGAAGCTCAGCTAACTTGGCTGGCACCTGACCAAAATGATCAATAAGGGGACAAGATACTTTCATATGAAAAATTCATACGATGATCTACAAGCTTTGTCTATCTGTGTGATACCTCTGCCCGGGGACCGATCAAGAAAGAAAGCAATCCAACTCCTATAGAGTTAGTAAGTAATCTAGCTAGAAAATGCGTTAGATTTTCTTTTGTTTTTGGCTTATGAAATTCGCTGTGCTGGAGGCAATGTGTATTCCTGTTTTTTTTTTTCTTTTTGTAACTTAAGGTTTTGCCTAGAGGGATTCTCTATGTTTTGAATCTGACTGCCTGTGAGATTATCTTCCATTCTAATTTCACAGAGGTGCTTCTTTTACCTTTTTCCTTTCTAATAAAGTTCTGTTTCTTTTAAGAGCCTGACTGATTTCTCTATGATCCTAAGACCCAGAGGTTTGGGTCTGTGATCACTTTGTAACCAATTGGTTAGGATATTATTCTCAAGCCACCCCAGGAAGGGGGAGTAAGGCTTGGGGGAATATTTTGAGGGAACAGGAACTCCAGGTGGTCCTTTCCCTGATTCTTTGTTAAATCACTTGGTTGTGGCAGCGTACCCCCCAAGGGAAAAAAGTTTGTGCCTTGGGGAAGTTTTACCCCAAGCTGGTAGAAATAAGCTTTGGGGGTCTTTCATGTGGGTCCCCACACCTGTACCCTAGAGTTCAGAGTGGGGAGGGAACCCTGACAGCCTCAAGCTCTGAAGTGATGGCTGAACATAGAAACGTGTATGTGAAACAGGCAGGCTATATAAATAACTAAAACAAACCCACCTTGGGGTATAGCTTTTACTAATAAATTCTTTCAAATTGTGTTGTTCAGAAATTAGTTTGCCTTAAGGAGATTATTAGTGCAACCCAGTTTTAATAAAGTTGTATGACAGGGGCCAAATATTAAATACAGCGCTTCAGGAATGCAAAGGTTTCTTGTCCGTTCACATGAAGTGTTATAAAAGACCCTGCTGCATTTTCTTCTTAGATATACAATCCTCTTCAGCATGGAGAAGAGACACTTATTTTCCTGCTTTTTTAGACTTAAACTGCTCCTCAACCCACTACCCACCCACCCACATTTCACAATAGGTATTTTTAAAATCTGCAATAATCACAGACCAAACTAATGCATACATATGAATAGGGGAGAGAGACACAGAGAGACTGTTCAGAGACAAACTGCATGTGATAAAATGGAGTGATTCTAATTAGTTTTAATTAGAGATCTGAACTGAATTTTCCATGAATTATTTAAATTTTCTCAGTTTGAAAGATACCCAGAAAGTGTTTCTAAAAGGCCTTTTCTTCTGTATTCACTCTCCCCGCATTCAACATAAATTGCATATGTCTGATCAAAAGCAGAGATATTTTTAAACGGTTTGTTATGCAATGCTAGACTTTTTCAGACAGGGTTTGCAGGGCTGTGTGGCACACGGCTATGATTAATGCGATACAAAGCTGAATAATTTAGTTTAGCAAAATGTATATCGGTTTCTATTCTTAAAATCAGAAAATAAGTATCTGATGAGGCTGTGCTGGAGCAGATACAATCAAATCTCAGTATAAAATGGCTACAATAGCCCAGTGCCTGAGGACCCCCAGGGAGTGGTGCACAGAAGTGGTAGTGAAGCCCAGAATCTCGTTCACTGGATCCAAATTAAAAGTGGTTTTCTAGCCAACAGATCTTCATAGAGTTTATAACCAGAAGACCGTATGGGAACAAAAAAGGCTGTTTAGTGAATAAGAACTCCCATTAAAGTACATAAATTTAAAAGTGAAGCCTTAAAATAAGCACTGGCATGCAAGTACTTATGTATGAGAACAGCATACCATTCAACTGCTAGTGATGACTATTATGACACTGCACTTTGCTTAGATTCCTAGACATAAAACCACATCCTGAACAGGATCATAAATGGAGTATGCAGTGAACTAAAGCTGCACATTAAGGATGGGATTTTCAGAACCACAAGTCCCCTAGAGTTTCAAAAGGAAACATGCTTTTAAGTCACTTAGGTGACTTTGAAAATCCCATTCTTAGGCCCTGATTTCAAAACTGTGCACCAACACTTAGGTGTGTAAGTGATGTATAGGCAGAACTCAGGTGGCAGTGTATGTGCATTTGCCAATTGTGCCAACATGTTTGATTCACATAAGAAACGGCAGAAGGGTGACGATACTAAACTGCTCAAGATAGTTAAGACCAAAGCAGACTGTGCAGAACTTCAAAAAGATCTCACAGAACTAAAACAAGAAAAGGAGTACTTGTGGCACCTTAGAGACTAACAAGGCGCAACAAGTCCTACTTTTCTTTTTGCGGATACAGACTAACACGGCTGCTCCTCTGAAACCTGTCACAAACCTAAGTGATTGGGCAACAAAATGGCAAATGAAGTAATGCACATTGGAAAAAATAACCCCAACTATACGTACAATATGATGGGTGCTAATTTAGCTACAGCTAATCAGGAGAAAGATCTTGGAGTCATCGTGGATAGTTCTCTGAAGACATCCACGCAGCGTGCAGCAGCAGTCAAAAAGCAAACGGGATGTTAGGAATCATTAAAAAAGGGATAGAGAATAAGACGGAGAATATCTTATTGCCCTCCTATAAATCCATGGTATGCCCACATCTTGAATACTGCATACAGATGTGGTCTCCACATCTCAAAAAAGATACTGGCATTAGAAACGGTTCAGAGAAAGGCAAGTAACATGATTAGGGGTTTGGAACAGGTCCCAGATGAGGAGAGACTTTTCAGCTTGGAAAAGAAGAGACTAAGGGCGGATATGATAGAGGTATATAAAATCATGAGAGGCGTGGAGAAAGTGAAGAAGGAAAAGTTATTTACTTGTTCCCATAATATAAGAACTAGGGGCCACCAAATGAAATTAATGGGCAGCAGGTTTAAAACAAATAAAAGGAAGTTCTTCTTCACACAGCGCACGGTCAACCTGTGGAACTCCTTGCCTGAGGAGATTGTGAAGGCTAGGACTATAACAGGGTTTAAAAGAGAACTAGATAAGCATCTAGATACTGTGACAAAGCTCTGTCCTTGCCTCCGTGGGTCCCACGTTTCCTGGTGGATTTCACTAGCCTCAGAGGCTCACTGTGATCCTCCACGTAACCCTTCTCTCTCTAGAGACAAGGGGCACAGTCTACTGAGCCATTTTCATCATAAGCCAGCAAGGGAGGTGAGGAGAAGTTATCCTTCCTTGCACAGTCTCTGTTGTCTCCCAGTCTAGGTGATTAATCAGGGGGCAAAGGTGGGGGGGGGGGAGCCCAGGCCCACCCTCTACTCCGGGCACCAGCCCAGGGACCCTATTAGTATCAGCTATGGTAGCTGACCTTTTAGAAACATAACATGTACAATTCCCTGGGCTACTTCCCCCACACAGCAGCCCCCACTTCCTCAAGCTCCACTTCACCCTTACCTCAGGGCCTCCTTCCTTATGCCTGATATGGTGTGTACTACTCAGTCTTTCCAACAGCACAACTTCCTCCCACAGCTCCTGATATGCACCCCCACCTAACTAACTGGGAGGCTTTTAACTAGTTTCAGCCAGCCCCTAATTGGCTTCAGCTGTCCCAATCAACCTAGCCTTCTCCCTGCCTTCTGGAAAGTTCTTAATATGCCCCAGGTGTCTTAATTGACCTGGAGCAGCTTCCATTTCACTTATCCTGATGCCAGGGATTTGTTTAGCCTGGAACTATTTCTATCTCCCACTACTTTTCTATAGCCATCTGGCCTTGCCCCGTCACTACCTTAAGTACCATTTTAAATGAGGATGCATGTCCACCATTTGTTGACTGGGTTTATAACCAAAGAGTCTGGTTGGACTCCGAACTGCTACTTCAAGATCAGGTAGCTGCTGTGGCCAGGTTGGCTTTTTAATCATTTACTGATGGTTGCAACAATTCCTTCTGGATGTCTGTAGGTTTCTGGGTGCTGTTTAAGGTGTTGGTTTTGACCTACAAAGCCCTCAATGACTTAAGGCACTATCTATATGATAGAGACACTCTTCCCATATACACTATGGTCAAGATCATCAAAGGTGCTGGATCTGAGGCTCCATGGTACACACAGCTGCTTATTTCCTGTGAGGACCTTGTGGAATTCATTCCTCACCATGATCTGAAATAGTCTGAAGCTGATGAGATTCAAGGCATATGGTAAATTTATTTTACCCCCTCATCTGAATATGAGGATGGAAGAAGAGGGGACTACAAGGATGGGGAATATTATAACTTTCCTGTATCGCTGCACTTTAGTTATGTTTGGCCATTAATATTGTTGTGGTTTCGGTTAGGTCAGGGACACCTAGACTATATGGAATAGCGCTCTTGGTTAGCATGTGTGTATAAATCGAAAAAAATACATAAAATAAATTAAACAGAGTTGGTATAATGTTACATCTGCAGCAGAATACGCAATTATAGCCCTTTGCCATTCTACAGAATGTTTTTATTGCTCCCTTACAGCCATATCTGTAGACCATCGGTCAATAGAAGCTTTGCCACTGACTTCAATAAGCTTTGTATCAGGTCTTTATTCTCTACTAGACTCCTTCAAAGTCTTGAGACTCCTGATGGAGCAGCCTCAGTAAAACTACTCAACTGCTTACACTGATGGTGACTTCTGATAAACCAGCCTGATAGGACTGCATAAAGGTTTAGCAGGGAGAAGGAGAAAGCAGTATTCTTAGTCATGCACTATGTGCATCCACAGGTGTAACATGAGCACAGGCAGATAAAAAATAATCTAAATGTCAAGATATTCCTGGATGTCATCATTTTTTAAAATGAAAGTGAAATGTAAGGTCTGCAGATTTACATGACGAAGCTTATGTAAAAACAGATTGATATATAATAACTAGGCTACCCTGACACATAGGTATAGATATTCCTAACTATTAGACTAAGATATGACACTGGTTTGAAGTACATGATGCCCTCAGAGGAAAAGCTAATATCTCCCAGAAAATACCTGCACAAGACAACTGACAGCTGAGTTTAACAGACTGCAAAAGCAGAATCAATCATTTATAGCAACCGGCTAGAGGCAGCGCTTACCTGCAGAAATAAACCAGGTGGCTTAAAGATGTTGCCACCCTCTTTTCAGAGAAAGTCAAAGGTGTGGTTATACACATTTTGCACACATTTCCAGTTTTTTTAAAAAAGGCACCTTACAATAAATCAAGTGGGCAGAAAGGTACATCAGGCCTACAAATATGAAAGTGTAACCAGTATATACTGCATGCCTTCTCAAACCAACACAATAATCCATGTGACAAGATGCCTCCACTAATACCCTTCTTACATTGTCCAAGAAGGACTACAATATATCAGTCTAAAGCTTCCAATGAGAAGGCGTTCAGCTGGCACCTTTTGCATTCTCATTTGTATTCAGTGTCTCAAGAGGACACTAATCTTGAGCCATTCTCTGTTTGCATTATTATCTTTGTCACGCAAATGAGAGTGCTGTCCTACTTTAGCTTTTTCCCCCCATATATTAGGAATGGGTGGGGATGTGTGCAAATACATTTCTCAACCCCTCAAATTTAATCACTTGGATTTTTATTCATGGAAAGGAACCTTCTGAAAGACCGATCCTTTCCCTGGTAGAGTGAGCCCCAAGGGAGCGGAGTTAAACTGCATTGGTGTCCCTGAAAGTCCTTATAATGGTACGCAGACTATGTTAGAATACACTTATTTCCCAAGTGCCTGGCCTCAAAAGGGGTATGTTGTAGCATAAATGCTTTAAAAGCAATGCAGAGTGGCATCAGCAGCATTAGGAAGACAATCAAAAAAAGGTAAAAATGATACGTATGTGTCCAGGGAAAGAAACAGGGCCTGCGGAGAAAACAAAGGAAGGAGCAGAGAGAGATAGAGGAGGCAGAAATGGAGAATGGAGAGAAAGTTCCTTAGGGTACGTGTACACTGCAGCTTGGAGCATACTTCCCAGCTTGACAGCTACATGCTAGCTTCGTTCAAGCTACAGCTCTAAAAGTAGCAGTGTAGCTGTAGGTAGTTCAGGAGTTGCTTGGGCTAGCAACCTGAGTACAAACCGGTCTGAACCCCTGTTTATGTCTTGACGGAGCTAGCCCAAGTTACTGCCCACGCTACCCTTAGCTACACTGTTATTTTTAATGAGCTAGTGCAAACAGAACAACTCTATGTCTGTCTACTCAGACTGGGTACCAACTACAGGGCAAACATATCCCAAGAGTCAGTTTGAGCAGGCATGGGGAAAAAACAGATTGAAATATTTAAATAGAACTAAGTACTTAGGAAGGTAGGTTGGGATGGGGCCCATCTTCAGGTCAGTAACCCAATACAGCAAAGCACTTAAGCACTTATTTATAGTTAGGCCCATGCTTCAATGTTTTCCTGAATCAGAATAGCCTTGGAAAGAGGCCATAGGGAATATTCGCCTAAACAAAGAGAAAAAGATATCTTGTGCTGGGAGCTAAGACTGAGCAGGAACCTTCATAAGCGTCTTCTATTCTATAAAACAGAAGCAATGTGTGCCAGTGCCTTATCTGCAGATCTTGTCATAGCCAGAAAAGAGAGAGAAATAGTACCAGAAAAAGGATAAGAAAGTACTCATTCTAGGACTGTGCACAGAAATCCTGGGAAAGCAGGAATGGGACACTTTGGACTCCAAAGGTAAAGAAACTTTACCAGAACACAAGATCTTTCTTTCTACAAGCATGAACTTTTTTCAACAAATGATAAAGCATTCATAATTTTCGAAACTGTTGACCAATTCTCAGCTGATATAAACTGGCATGGCTCTATTGAAATCCATGATACTAGGCTGACTTACATCAGCTGAGAGGAGCTGGTTGTCGGTCTTTATTTAAATCAACACTAGTTCAATTATATAAATCTGACCCCCCCAAAAAGGAAAAACCTGTGTTAGTAAATATGTGATCTCTTCATATGTAATCTAGCCTAGTTATTAAGTGATGTATAAGAATACTAATACAGGCATACATTATGTACATAATGCTGCTTCCTTTGCAGTCTGTGTCAAAATTCCCATGAACCTGAATGGGAGCAGGATCAGGCCCAACTGATATATCAAGTAATCATATTAAATATCTGTTGAAGATACTGATTACATGCCAAAGTAAGGAACGACAAGCACAAAGTATTGTTCAGATGTTGAGTATCTCGAAGATGGTTGGGGAGACAAATGGAAAATATAACGTTAATATAGGCATATTTTACCTAACAGATTTAGGTGAAGAAAACCCAAGAGGGATCAGATAGAAAAATCAAAATCTTGAAATAAACATAAATAGTACCGTGATTTACGTGCATAGAAAAGTGAAAATCAGAGGCAGTTCAATTGACAGGATAAACAAACTTAAGTAATACAAAAATTAAGGATACATGGCATTCCAAGCTGCAGGAGCTTCTCTTGCTATGGATTATCATTAGATGCACAAAGGCATATGAAGCTGACAGAAGGCAATCGAGGGTAGATACGGTAAGCGATAAGTAGAAAATTCTCTTTACATATCATCAGTAATACTGGTTGGTGAGAAAGTAGGCTTCTCACATTTACTGAAATACCGTAAAGGATACCTAGAAGCACAAGTCTTTCCGTTCTGTTACAAAGAGTATCAATCACATAGAATGTTACTATAAACAGTATTAAATGCTAATTAAATCCCACCTAGATTATGAAGGGCCTAACTTTTAAAAGTGCTGAGCACCACAGCTTGGCTGTCATTCAAGATGCAAAGTGAGTGGCCAGCACCTCCAATGGTTAGCAACTGCCAAGTACTGAGCTCTTTTGAAAATCTGGCCGCAAGCGTCACAATGGGAGCTTTTGGTTGCTGAGCATTTTTATGGCTGCTGAGCACTTGAAAAATCTGAGTTTGACAATCTGGCCCCATTTGTTCAGATTAGTTACTGGCTCATGGAAAGGATAAGATACAACGTCCAGGATAAAGCAGGCACACAGGATGTTCGCATAGGCTTTAAAGCCTATTTTTAGAGTTTGCAATTCTTCTCAGCAGAGAAAGTGAACATTATAGCAACGTAGTAAAGGTGTTCATAATTATTAAGAGGAATGAGAGGCACTAGGGGAAGCCATTTAAAACTTGACACTTTTGGTAAAACATGGAATTCAGGCCATTTCACTAAGAGCAGGAAATTTTAAGGCCCCATTCCAGCAAACCACATAAGCATGTGAATAGTCCTGTTGAAGTCAGGAGGATTTCTCATGTACTTAAAATTAAGCACATCCTAAGTGCTTTGTTAGATCTGGGCCTACGTGTATTACAGGATAAGGATTTAAAATGCTAGGTCCACAGCTGGGCTCCAAGGCTCTACGATAATATAAATAGATAAATACTAAATTGTTTCAATAGCTCTACAACAGATTTAAGAGATGGCCAGATAATGGTGTGTGTGCGCGCATGGCAAGATTACATGAGGACCGGTGACTGTGTCAGAGATGCAAAGGAAGGATCATGTGAAGTGGTCCACCTGCTTCAGATGCTGCCTACTGTCTGCAGAGGTTTTCAGAGGTTTCAGCCATGTTAGTCTGTATCTGCAAAAAGAAAAGGAGGACTTGTGGCACCTTAGAGACTAACAGATTTATTTGAGCATAAGCTTTCGTGAGCTACAGCTCACTTCATCAGATGCATGTGAAATGAGCTGTAGCTCACAAAAGCTTATGCTCAAATAAATTTGTTAGTCTCTAAGGTGCCACAAGTCCTCCTTTTCTTTTTGTCTGGAGAGGGAGTGCCAGGCACTCCACTGGCTGCCTGCCAGCGAGCTACTCTGTTTCCCTCTAAAGCACCCCCTCCAGCCTGTGCAAGATTGCAGATGTGGCAGGGTGGAGCTGCCTGGACCCTGAGCAGGCCCTTAACCCTTTCCACTCCAGTGTGGGGTTTGTACACACCATCACAGGTTGCTTTAGGGGTGATGCAAATGTAGGTTTAAAAGTCAAAGGTGGGATGACGCATCTGAAAGGAGAGGTCAATAGGAAGCTGTAATAAAGCAGAGTAAAAGTTTGGGGTAAGGAAGATGTGTCCTCCAACCAGTTTATTCATTCATCAACGATGCGTGCTTTAGTGTTAGCTCATGAAGACTTGTATTGTTTTCTTCCGTTCAAGAATATTCAAGTCTTGCATCCTATAGAAAAATGAGGAATCCAGCGACGAAGCATTTAACAGCCAAATAAGCTATTGCTATAGATTTCACCCGTCTCTCAATTTGGATGGTTTGGATTTCATAGAAAATCACAATATTTTGCAGTGTACCAGCCACCACTTTCCTTGCCACTATATTGTTTTATCTGCTCTACTAAAAATAGTTTAGAAACTACTGAAATGGGCAGTGCTACTACCAACGGCTGTCGTGAAAACAGTGGTTCTTAAAAACTGATATAGGCTCCTAACGGACATCGAGTTAGCAACTGCTTTTTATTAGAGCATATTCTGATCTTTCCCACCAGTGTACAAATTACTTTCCAAAATAACACTAAATATTTTCCTCATATACCACTAAACATTAATGTTATAAGATTAGCTGGATAATTGCTTTAAAATAGGCAATTAAAATGTTCACAATATATTCATGGCTTTATTAACATTTTTGAAACAACAATTTTCCAGTGAGAAATTACTTGAGTAATTTTCCATGGGTGAGAGAGAGGCTTGTTTACAGTTTATACTTTTTTTTGTTTAAACACAATAAATAGAAAGAAATCCCAGCCAACAGAGCTGAGAGATGAACTTACAGTGAATAACTTATTTGATTGATTTAGCTTATTTTCATGGTCACATATATACTTGTAGTAGTAAATAGTCTGTAGTTTTCTAGATCGAGATTTATCTGTGCTCATGAACTAAGTCACTGTCCTAACACCCAGTTTAGTGACCACACCAGCAAAACAATGATTTACTAAAACATTCTCTTCCACTCCACAAACACAGACCTTTAAACTAGAATAAAGCTGTTTTACCCACAGGCTCTGTATTAAACACATTTCGTTTTCTGCACCACCCCTTCCTCCCTGCACATGCTCCCCCCTCCCCACACAGACACAAACACCCACACAGCTTCCCCACTAGAGAGCCTTTTCGAGTCTTTGGTCTCTATTGTTTTTTTCATCGCAGCGTTCTCTTTCTTCTTCTAATGCTGAACACTGAACAGTGCAATGTTCCTACAGAGAGGGCACAACTTTCCCACAGGTGCCTCTTTTAATTAAATTGGGAACCTGAGGGGAATGTAAGCCCACTCCCTAGGAGTCCTGTATCAGCTATTGGCACCGCATCTGATCATTCATTTTCTCTCATCCTGGTGCTTTTGCTTTCTCTGCATTCCTCCTCATGCTGTTGGTTTTATCTGCTATTTGTTGCTATCATGTCCAATGTGCAGTGCTCCCCCCACCCCACCACCCTTTTTATTTGATTGTATTTTTTCTCTGGTTATGTTTTTCTCTTTGATTTTTTTAGTAGATTTAATGTACCTTCAGAGATGCCACAACATGTTTATGACTTTCCTCTTCTGCTCATTTACACACATTAGAGATTGTATATTTCTCTCCTTTCCTCGTTACTTTTCTTTTTGTTTTCCAGGACTAAGATTTAAAAGGCCCCATAGAAGGATTTTCAAAGGCACCTAAGGGCAGTGAGCTGCCAAACGCCTATCTACATTCAACACAAGCTGGGCACCTAACTCCCTTAGGCACTCTTGAAAATTATTTCTATGTGCCAGCATCCTTTTTTAGACAGCTAGACATATGGCCTGATATTCAAAAGTGGTGAACAGAATCTCATGTTGAAGTCAGTGGGAGCTGTTAGGTGATCAGCAATTTTTAAAATTAACCCACTTTATAGCTACCTAAGTAAGGGCTTAGAAATCGAAAAGCCCTGTCCTTATTTTTCCATTCTGTCTCAAAGAACTGACAAAGATGACCGATTTTGTCACTGAAGTGTAGAACTCAGTTGGGTAATTTGCTGTATTGGGTAAGGCAGGTAAGGTCAAGATTTCAGCTCTCTTTGCATGGCCATGCAGTGTGCAGATGGGAGGGGGTAAAGAGACAGCCCCTGCCTAGTGTAAGGGGAGGCAGAGAATTTAAGCAAAGTGCAGGTCTGAACCTCCACATCTTTCAAAGTTCACTCATCTTTATTCAGTCTTGTCATTATACAGTTTGACTCAGACAATGATGGTGAAACCCTCGGGGTCAACAGCAGCTCATCTGTCCTTCCACACCATCACTGATGTCTGTCGGCTTGACAGGCTCTCATTCTTTTATTTTGTAAATGTGAAGCTGAATTGTCACAGAGACTGGCAGACATTTTATAAAAGAAAAACTGTAATTGGATACTCTTGCTTAAAGAAGCAGGTTCTTATGCTTCCTGAAGGCAAATATATCACCCTAAGGATATCACTTGAGCTAGTCAGTAACGGGTAAGAATTCTCAGCAAAAAATTTCCAAAGAAACAAAACATTTGGGGCCTTTTCCCCAAACTTTCATGGAAATTTTCCAGTTTCTCAGCCAGCAAACAAAGTAATTTTGGCTTTTGAAAATTGATTTTTGTTTTTAATTAAAAAATAGCAGAACATTTAAAAATATGAAAATCTTCCACCAAAAAAAAAAAAAGTTTTGAGAAAATGCCCTTTTTTCTTCTTTAAATGTCAACCAGCTCTAGACATCACAAAACAAACAGCAAACTACAAACATGATCATCACCACACGCTGGAACCTATGATCACTGCAACTATACCAACTGTGCCAGTTGCTGTCAACTGTCTATGCTATGCAATACACAAAGCCAATACCTCACAATTGCTGCCCATGGTAGGTCAAGGTTTACTATAGCATCTTGAATATAGTTTTGAAACATTGACCCTCCCTGCAATTGTACAACAATGCACCCAATCCAAACGAGAATAGAGGCAGAGTGTGTGCACAACTGCATAAACACTGCATTACATTCATTTTACAATGGACAGTGTTTCATTCTGAAATATACCCGCCTCAGACATTAGTAGTAAGCCACAAAAAGAAGCTATATTTTTTTAACATTTACACAACAGCTAAGATATAGATTTGGGTTATTGCCCAACGTCCTTATCCTCATTGACAGTCGAGAATGTCTTTTGAATTGGCATCTTCCTATCTTTTGGTGTGCTTTGAACACCATCTGAGCATGCTATTAAATAATTTTCTTGACCATATTATGAAACAGATTTTAAAAATCTATACCTTCCAGGTAATCACAGTAAAGTCCTATACAATTCTTGGGGAACTACTGAAGAAAAGCAACTGGATTGGCTGGTGGTAGACAAAAAAGCCACAAACACAGACAGCGAGATGTACAAAAGCAAAGGATGAGCTGCAAAAGATTATACATTCTTTGCAGAAAGACACAATCATACCAGTATAATCCAGGATGGATTCCACACCCAAAAAAAGCCTTTAAAACTCAAAGGTGAGTCTACAGTAGCAATGGTACGTGTGTCTGTGCACATCTAACTGTGCCATAACATTCATATTGTCCACACTTAAACCCCAGAACACATGTCTGAAGGCAAGTGGAGGGAAAGTAAGCTAGTACACCTGAGGGTATGGGTAAGTACATACCTCATCTGTGCCTTGGCCCATACCCACGCCAGTCTGCAGTATGAACAGAGGCAAGATGCATGTACCGAGTCTTGAGTTTCAATAGTACTCTACCCTCATTCCCACAATGCACTGAATGGTTTTCTCCCTGACCCTTACCCAATCTAGGCTAACCACCTCAGAACAGCTTTCTGATGAACTCTACAGATCATTACAAGCGAACATGGATGCTGCTCCGAGAGCAGCAGCCTGGAATGCTGACCACACCTGAGTACTGATCAACGTGTGGTCAGAGTACACCAGTCTTCATGACTACCCCGTGGAGTGGCAGGAACATTCACTTGTACTGGAAAATATAATGGAGGCTGCAGCAGGAAGGGATTCATTGGACTCTGGCCCAGGACCAGGAACACATCAAGCATTTGAGGCTCCTGTACAGGAAGGCCATACATTGAACAGTCACTTCGGGAGGGCTCATCGTACTGGCTCCATGATCCCTTCCTCAACTCGATCAGCCTCATTGTCCTCCAGGATGCTGATAAGAGCCAGGGTGAGCTGGCAGTCAGACCATGGAGAATGCCCAGAGCATGAGGAATATGCCATTTTGCTCTTCTTCCCAGAGGAGCCAGTTGAAGAAGCCCTCTCCCTGATGAGCTGAGAAGACCCTGAGCCACAGCTGGAACTAGGAGCTGAGGCTGGTAAGTTACAATGGACCTCCGTCCTGCTCACCAGGATCCCCTCTTGCTCTGATGCCAAATTCTGATTTTAAAGATAAAGGTCATTTGAAGTACTGTGCACTGACCTTTCCTCCTTGGATAACATGCCAAGTACTGCTACATCTGTGTGCGTTTGAACTGCAGTGCTATAGCTATGGTATTATCACATCCCTCCCCTTACCAAATGCCTCCAACTTACCCCCCTCCATCCAGCCCCCACTCTACTTCACCCCAAAATGGTCCTCAAGAAAGAGTTCTGAATCAATTATTTTATTGATTTCTGGTGAACAATTACAACTTTTAAAGCAATTTTTTCAAACACTGTATAAAGAAAAATCCGTGCACCCCGGTGTCAGTGCATTTCTCAGCCAACAGTCAGGCAGCGATGGACCCAGGGGGCTTGATAAGGTCTCGGCTGGGGAAGGGAACGGTTGTAGCAAACTTACAGTTGGTTGTCTAAGGAAAAGTTAGTTACGCCAGTGTTTTCTCCCTTGGAAGATTACAAAGTCATTACAGTCTCCGTCCCCAGTGTCTATCTTCAACATAGAACCGGTGGGGAGTGGGAGACAGAGAAGGATCTGGTCTGGCAATCAGCTAAAAACAGCGCCATGTCCCTCTCTAGTTATCCGAAAAGAGGGTGTAACATTACCCAGGGTACAGTCTGGACTGATGAACTGCTCTGCCTCCTCAGTTCTCCAAGCTGGGGTGCCTTTTCAACTGGTCCACTGTGAGAGTTCCTACTCCTGATATCCTCTCACACAGCCTCCAGCACATAAGTTACTCCCAGTTATATGAGTGCTATATCCAGTCACTCTTGAATGACACTGCAAAGCAATGTCAGCAAATTCCCAGTCCCAGACTTTCCCCAGAAATGTATGTCTTGTACTACCCAGCTCTCTCCTGGACAACGCAAGCTTATATAAAGTCCATCATTTATTAATAGAGAAGGATATGCACAAATCCTGTTATCTCAAATGGAGTTTTCCAAACACAGTGATTTAGATAAAATAAAAAAGTTTTTCACTACAAAAAGATAGATTTTAAGTGACTACAAGTAATGAGGCATAAAAGTCAGAATTGGTTACAAGAAAATAAAAGTAAAACTCAATAAATACCTAACTTAACAAGCTAAATGAATTCAAAGCAAAAGTCTCTCTTACCACATGCTTCAGCAGTCTTCCTACCTGAACTCCTTTCAGTCAGGAGCCCTCCTCCAGTCCAAAGCTTTTTTAATTTGTTCTTCAGCTGTTGTGGACGCCATGGATCGAGAGAAAGGGAGGAAGTATTTGGGGCATCTCCTGCCTCCTTTCTTATAGTCTTTTCTCTTCTTTGAGAATCATCTCCAGCTCAGGAGACAGAAAGTCTGTGTGGACAGGAACCCCCAACTATTTCTTTGTCAAGATGTAGATTTTTGCCCACATCTTCTTTCCTGCCAAAGAATGACCATTTAACCAGATGATTGTCCAACAGATTTGGCTGACACCTGGCTGAGGCGTTGGCTAGCCTTTTGTCTCTGTGTAACTGGTTTGTGACTGCTCCCCCCAGTCTTGGCACATGTCTGGTAATTCTATAAACTTTACATGCCACACATTTTACAAGGACAATAATCAGCACATTGTTAGTTTTCAAATGATACCTCACAAGGCATATTTTGTACGAAGTTATCAAACCATGATTTGAGGACTTCAATAGCTCAGGCATAGGTGAGAGGTTTATCGCAGGAGTGGGTGGATGAGATTCCGTGGCCTGCATTGCGCAGGAGGTCAGACTAGATGATCATAATGGTCCCTTCTGACCTTAATATCTATGAATACTCCTGTAAAAGGGATGAACATAGGGGATACAGACTGCCACAAAGGGGTTTTAGCACCAAGCAGAATCATCAGGAAACCCAGTGAATATGAGGTGTCTCTCTGTCTTTCCCTGTCCATTTCACCATTGTTAGGTAGGCACAGGGCCAGGATTTTCAGGTAAAGCCGAGTCGGAAGAGTGGGAGCAGCTCATGATTCAGATCTCCTTTTGCATGAAACCTCCCTGTGCTAGCTGAGAATGTAGTCAAATTTCCAATGGAACTGCCTCCCAATCCTATAAGCACATACCATCAAATTTCTTGTTGCAACAAAAACTCCAGCTGGTTCTTAAGGTTCACCAGTATTGCAAATCTGCTTATCCCCCTTCATCGCTAACCAAACCCATCCAGTCAGCAATATGTAGAAGGATGACCATTAGCAGAAATCTACTGCTGGCATAGATTCCAGCCCTGTGGAGGAGATCTGGCAAAGCCACATTTTTTTCCATTCTGGTACTTTGAAAAATGCTATGCTCTCCAAATGTTGGCCAGACTTAAGGGAAGAAATTGTTAACTGTTAACACAGCCCATGGAAGAAATTACCCCACCTCCCCTCACTCCCATTGAGACATTATGAACATTTTAAATTGTTAAAAACAGTAATACACTTTACTTACCATTATTAGCCCCTGCTCCTTCCTCAAGAGCTGAAAAAGTTGTTTGAGATGCAAGGATAGTGAGACAGCCACATTCCTGGAACGATGAAGAGTATCAAAATTGTGGTCTTCTAACGCAAAATTACTTTATGTGGGTGAGATTTCTCAGCTTCTTCCAAATATCAAAAATATAACGTTCCTCTGCTCTTTAAATTGGCAGGACTTAAGGCTCCCAAGAACAAAACCATGCCATCAAGAGGGCAAGAGCAGCACTCCAGAGCCATCAGAAGCAGACAGAAAAGGCCCTTAAGGAGCTGCTCATAGGGATGGACAGGAGAAACCAAGAGCTATTTGCATTCTTCGGGGTGTGAAATAGCTGTCTCGTCAGCAGGAGGAGACATTTATAAATCAGCTTATGGACACTTAGACACAACATGGGGAATAGGAACATTCATTAAACTAGTGGCCAAAAGAGTGCAGTGTCCGCCAGCTATGGTGGCCCTAAAAACCAGCCCATCAGTCACTATCTCCTCCTCTTCCAACTGCTATCCACGGTGCTGCAAACCTAGAGGATCCTGTTGCAATGACACTCCCCCGACCAGCCAGAAGAAGAACACAGAGCCTGCAGGAGTATCAGACCATCACAATATACTGCCCCCCCAATACCACTCACAGGAGATGCTCAGTGAGAATCGGGGACATCATTGTCCGTGGTCATTCATCCTTTCTGGATGAGGAGAGGAAGGAGATGGGTGCAAAACATTAAACTATCAGCAGTGTTCTCAATGGTGAACCATTACTTCCATAACAATATGTTGTAGTTTTGATTTCAAAATATTTCTGTTAAACATTCCACTTCATACTTTTAATAAATGTAATGCTTTGTTTCATTGTGTGGGGGTCCTCCTTCCTAATGATGAGCTGAAGGGTTTTTGGAGTTCTTGAATGGGCCTCAAGCTTCCTACGTCACATAACAGAATGGTGCATAAAAATCATGTTCCATCATAGTGCAAGTATTTTTGAGTCTCACCCACGAAGTCGTACAGCTACATGGGAGGGATGGTGAAAGTGCAGTGTATGGTGTAAAATGTTTTTTAAAAGCACTACTGTTTTTCTACATAGCAGAAGCCTAACACATGCAAAAGAGGTCAATCAATGTTTTCAAGGGCTTTATTACACTTGTGGAAAATCAAAACCCAAGAACAACAAAGAAAGGGGAACATACCAGCAACATCAGTGTCTGCCAATACATGCCCTTCCTTGCAACCTGAAGAGGTTTCAGCCTTAAGGTTAGTGCCCTCTAAGACTGGTAATTGCACTTAGCAAAGCTGACAATAAAAAGTCAAAAACCACAATGGGTCCACTATTTCCCACCCAAAGAAAACTATCATAAGCTCATTAAAAAGTTGAAGTGTTCACGATCAGAGCTGAAGAAGTGTGAATAGTGAAGACAAAAGCATTACGAACAACAACTTGGCTGCTGCCCTCCATGGCACAAATCAACCCCAATGTAATAGGGCACCTTCATTGGGTTATAATTGTTTTTAATGTGTGTAATGTCACGTGAAAGAAGGGCTAATGATCTTTGGCTACTTTTAGGAACAAAACCTTCACAAAGCAATGTAGCCCCACAGATAGTACCAATGTTTGCTCATGTGCATTTCCAGCAGGTGTACAGGATGTGAAGGTGTCCCTCAGCACAGGCAGATGTCATCCTCTACCACCCTGCTGTGCCAAGATTGTGCACTTATGGCATCCCTGATGTCCCTTGCCAACGGGAAACCAGGACCCGTGTGCCTGTGAGTGGGATCTGACTGCCCTCACAGAATTTGTAGACCTGACTTGTCCTGAACCTACTTGGGATTGAAGCATTCCCCTTATCCCTCACTAATGTTCTGCAGCATGCAGCAGGTGACATTTATATGAATGACTTTTCCCATATTGGTATCCAGATAGATGTGTAAGCAGTGCCAATGAGCTTTCAGCCTACCAAATGCACACTCCACAACCATTCTGTAGCTATTTAACTTGTGACTGACTTCACTTTTTCAGGGTCATTGATGCTGGGGTACGGTTTCATAAGACAAGGCAGGAGTGGGTATACAGGGTCTTCCAAAACAACATTTGACACAGACATGCCGTACAGAACCATATAGTTTCTGAGGAATAAAGTCCGTTCTTCCCGCTTCAGGTACAATCCTGAATCTCCTCAGCATCCTGAATCTTTCAAGTGTTACCCATATTTGTATTCGGAATTCCGCCCCTGTGGTCCATTAATCCTTGCAGAACTGAATAGTAACCTTTTTGGTTCACATACTCACTTGCCTTGTCAGCAAAGTATTGGGATAGGCCTCAATAGCCCCTGCACAGTTTGGAAACCCTGTCCTCTGAAATCCAGTTATTATTTCTGGAACTTTTCTTATGGCAACTACCCATAGAAAAAAAAAATCACACTGTTAAATGTTTCACAAATCTGCATACCCCAAAGTGGTTTGCAACAGACCAATAGCGGTCTGGTATAGCCAGCTTCCACAGTACAATAGCAACCCACTTCTGAACTGGCTAGCTTCTCTGAATCAAATGTTTTAGAACAGAAGGTTTAGTGCAACCTTCTCACACAGCTCCACGAAGGTCTGTTACCTCACTTGGATGTTCTGAAGCCACTGCTGGTTATCCCAGGTTTCCAAAATGATGTGAACCCATACTGTGCTGGTTCTCCTGCACCAGAAGTGATAGTCAATAAAAAAGGGCATATGAGGACAATACTGGCATTCACCATATCTGTACAGTCTGAGCTGAATGAATTGTCTTTGATTCTCAAGGTCAGCCATCACAGACATGTCAGATAATGCTGCCCAAATTCCACCCAGCATTTTGCCGAGCACCCATCCACTGCAGATGCCCCTCAATAAAGGAGCAAAACCAAAACATCGCCCATCATCAGGCGTGATGTGATCAGGAACTGGCACTGGCAAAATGTGTGAAGGCAGGGGACAGTGCCAACACCACACAGCTAAGTGCGGGTCCAAGAGTATCTCGCTGCGACACAGAAACCTGGGTCACTGCCCCCAGAATGGTAGCTCTAATGTCACATATCAACACCGGCAGCATGGACACACGTATACATGTGCACACAGTGTTACACCCATGTCCAGCACAGCACACATCATCGTCTCTTGGGCATGGGTAAGGGAAGCATTTGGGAACATTCTGTGCTCCACTACTCAGGTATGTGTGCAAGTGTAGACATAGCTTAAAAAAAAAAATCGACCTGGCTCAGAACTGGAAGGTCTGAAAATCTTTAGGCATTTGGAATCTGATGAAGGGGTAAATTAGAATGTAGAACAGTTCTATAAACAAAAGTTAAACATGGAGACTCGTCCATAGCTTCTGACTCCACTATGGATGAGGCACAACAATTTACAATCAATTGTCTTAAAATGAATGTGATGACATCATATTATAACTGTAAATTATTCCCAAATGACAGTCTAAAACATAGCATTTTATAGCAACAGTGCTACAAAACACCACATGGATCTCTGCTTCTCTTGGAATTTCTGTATTAAGTTTAGAGCACCATCCTGCTTAATCAAGTGAATAGTCTTGATTCACACAAATAGCCTCACTGGAGCCAAAGGTTTGCTGATCTGGATGCTTAATTTGGTAGAAGGAATGAAGTGTTTGATGATAGAAACAAAACTACCACCCAGAAGGGCTTCTCATTTAGACAGTCAGAAAGTGAGCATTCTGTTTTTCATTTGAATGACTTAGCCCTTGCTTCAAGTTTTATGCTGCTTTCCTGTAGTTCCCATAGTTTCTCCCTCAGCATTTTACATCTTTCAATCAATGCTGCCTCTGGCTTCTGCTGGGGTTGGGCCAAGAGACACTATTTTCTCCTTTTCCTGTTACCTTACTTTCTTATTAATAATTTTTTAAAAATAGGAAGTTGAGGACATTGCTTAAATTTAGTGTCTTCTGTTTTCTTTTCTGTCCTCTCTTCTGTCTTTTCCTCTGTACTTTACTTCTGTAAATTGCCTATCTTCAAATGGCTCCCTAGTTCAAACAGCACACTAAATCTAAGCTATGTGGGAATCAACTGCCAGCTCATCCATGAGATAGCACATTTCAGAAAACTGATGTCTTCTAAATAAATTCCCACATAGCTAGAGCTTGTTAAAATCTTTCCCAGTCTAATGTTTCAGATTGTAGGGGGTGGGGCAGAGAGAGAAGAAAACTGAAGGCATGCACTTATGTCTCATAATAGGAAAGTAAATATTCTGCTTTAAGTAGGAATGTAAACATATGATTCAGGCAGGTTGTGTGGGGGAGAGAGACAACTGTGGGAGGATCCTAGAGGCATTCCATCCGTGTGAGTCAGCCAGAACACCTCTGGGGCTTCTGGGGAGCAATCACTGGAGGAAAAGCTCCACCACACTTTGGACTAGAAGGGTGCACTGTAGGCTATCTCCACCCTCTATCCCGTCCATCCACCCACCCTGCAACACCTCTGACTGGTTAAGGAGGGAGTCATAGCCCCACTGTTACATTCCATCCCACCTTAGGGAAGGCCAGGGACATCTGGCACTCATGTTTCCCTGCTTCAGAAGTGGCTGACCTTAGCACAGGAGTAAAACAGGTGTAAGGAAGCCTACTGGAGCTGCTCTCCCATCTTCTTTGTGCACCGTCACAGACCCAGCCAGTGGCACCCAGTGGTTTATAACTCATTATTTCTGGGCCTGTAGCCTATGGGGCTAACCTACTTGCTTGCATATATATCTTTTCTTATAGATTTCGTATTTTCTTATGAGTTTGATTGTTTTATTATAATAGGTTTATCAGTTTATATTAAAGTAGCTTGGCTGTAAGGCAAGGGACCTACAGGCCACATCCTGTAAGTTGAGCTAAGGCAAAGTTAGCATACATATGTCTGGGACATAAAAGGAGGGCTCAAGCACCCATGCCCTATAAGAGCGGTGACCTACCTTGCCAAGGAAGCTTGTTTTCGAAGTTTTCTAAGCTCCAAGCTTCTTTGTTCTTAGTTCTTTGTTTATTAGTCTATTAGTCTTAATTGTAAGTTTTCAGTCAGTTAAGTAAAGCTCTAAGTTAGCATCAATAGCTCTTTAGTTTCTCCTAAGCTCTACAGCTCCCACTCAAGAACTGAGGAACCTGGACCTGAACTCTCTTGGCATGCCAGAGGCCAGGCTGGTCCTTTGTCTCTTACCACCAGGTTATCAAAGAAGGGTGTGAGTATATTAACCAAAAGAGTTATAGTATATAAGATCACATGCCTCTCTAGAACAATATTATTGCATTTATAACTCTGATTATTTTACCATTTGATTATAATTCCATTTATCTCAATAAAAAAAGTCTTCAAGGCTATACTTGTCTCAGTGTGAGCGTCCTGTCATACCCCTGAGGGTCCTCTGCAAACTCTATGTGGCCTGATCCTGGGACAAGAACCTTATTATCTTCTGATCAGAGATTAATTGGCAAGCCTATAACCCATACTATCCAAAATAATAATATTAACCTCCGAAAATAAGGCAACAGGCCCTGAATGGCGGATTCCCATTAAGCAGATTTATCATCTCTGTTTAATCTCTAAGATTTAAAAACTGATGGTTCTATTCCAAGTGCTAAAGAGAAACCTCCCCCTGGTCCCTCTTCACAATTTTTCTCTCCTTGCCCTTTCAGTACAACAACACTTCTTTTCCTCTCAATACATTTTGCTCTGACGTTAACTTAAAGGTGAGTCAGTACAAAGCATGTAGTAAACTTGCACTGGCTGCATTTCCCTCCTCTATTGATACAGAGTTGTGTCTGTTGCTTTTCTGTTTTGGATTCTCATGGTTCAGTCAGTACCAAGTTTCTGATGTATAATCTTGGGTCATAATTTTTTATGCAGCAATTCATCAAAAAATCACCTCTATTTTTACTGAGATTTCTGACGCTATTGAGAAAACACAACTTTGATAACAAACGGCCTAGTGGGTTGGCAGTAGAATACATCAAGATACAAGCCTGATAGGGTATGAGAACTCTGCAGATGTAGCATGCTCAGTACAACAACACAGAACTTTCATTACAACCCATACTCCAGCCAGGATGATTGCAACATTTGCTTTGGTTCACAGGCTTTCAGCTCACCTAGGTCTAGTAACACAAACTCATTAGCTTAGGCTATCACGGCGTTCTTTTATGTGTTTGAGCCTGAAATTCTAGGGAGAACTTCTGCAGTCTGAGCCCATAGGAACTGAATTTAAAAAAAAAAAAAAAAGGTTTGAACAGATATTACAGTGGCAAAAACTCTTTATAAAGGCACAGAACAAAAACAAAAAGTTCAGCTGATTGCTATGGAGAACAGATATTCCTGTAAGGATTCTATAGTGCATGTTACAAGAAAAAAAAAGTGTTATCAAAATACCGCAATGAAGTAAAAATATGTTCAGCACTAATTACCCCATCCTTTTCCCCTTTGTAGACGTCCAACTCTGCAGATGCAGTTATTAGCACATGCATTTTCACAACTGTTGTACATATGCAGATAATTGCCTCCAGAGTCTGCACATGCAGGCAATAAAAATCTATAAGTGCCAAATCTACAAGTGCCAATCCCACCTGAGACATACACTTGTCCATGTGCAAAAGTACAGGTGTACAAATAAAACCTGAATAAGGCCTCCTTTATAATTTGGCTCAGAAGAAGCCTAATTTCATATGGATTTCTCAAACTTTCCACAACTATAAACAAACATTCTTTCAAGTATTTTGGGTAAAACAAATCTTAGTCTGATTTAGAGAGTTATGAGACTCTGGAGAAAAATTTATACAGAATAAATATTTTTTATATTGTATATAAACACACACACTCCCTTCCAGATATGGTTATATAACTAATGTATATCATATATTAAAATTGTCAGATTGTGATGAATGGGAAGGTTGCAACTGAAATGTATTTTTGAAGCTGAACATATGGCATTGCTAAATGTCATCGACTCTAGAGACTCTGACTGACACATTATTAAAAGGACCTGAGGAATACTTGATGAAGTACCACAGTTTAAAAGTACAGTACAACTTCTGAGATACAATTGCATAAATAGGTCTTGCAAGATTTTCTGATTTTTGCAAGCATCAGAAAGGAAATAAATGGTCAGAATTTTTAAACAAATTTTCAGATCTGTTAATTATTGTTGCAGTTTTCTATATCTTGCAAGACAAGTCCTTTGCAACTGTGAATTGACAAGCAAAACAAGGCTTTCTTAAAGCTTCAGTTTGGGAAAAAACACCAAAATATTTTAACACCTGGCTGAAATACAGTAACCGAAGCTTACGTGGTCTCTCTTCCTTTATCTCTGCGTCTTATTATTTTTTCAGCCTCAAATCAGCAAAGCTTTTACGTATGTGCTTAACTTGGAGCACGTACTTAGGTTCCATTCAGTCAATAGGACTTCAGTAAGTATTTAAGTGCTTTACTGAATCAGGGCAAATAAGCCCAATTCCATTCTTCTCTTTATTCCTCAAGCCCAACCATTTCTTCCCAGCACTGATGCCATTCTACCTCCTTCCAGATGCTAAATATAAAATACATTATTTACTGGGGCCAAGGGAGCTGGCCTTGGCACAGGTGGGGAGCTTGTAAAAGATTCCTAAATATATTTCTATTATTTTTATTTATGGGGCTAATATTAAATGCTTGTGTGCATTTATTAATACAGATTCAAAATGGCCACTTAAATCATTATGTCAACCAAGCATCCCTGCTGTATATCCGATGTGATTAAAAGAGCTTTTTGCCAACATTAGATCATTTTTCCATCTTTGCTGCTGGCAGCCTTTGATCTAGGGACCTCTCACTGGTTTCCATTTCACCATAAATTTAGCCCACCTTTTATTTATTTTTCCTTCCTACAGCATCACTATCCCATTGCTGCTTTCGAGATGAAGGATGCCTCTCTCACGCTTTCTGGTCCAATTACTATTTAACTATTTAGACACAGTGGAACAGGAGAGATGGAGAGAAACCTGTACTTGACTACCTGTGGTTAGGGCATTCTCCTGGGAGGTAGGAGACCCATGTTCAAGTCTTTGCTCCTCATCAGACAGAGGGAACATTTGAACCTGGGTCTCATGTTCTGGGTAAGAGCTCTAGCCACTGGGCTAAGAGTTATAAAGGGGGCACCAGTTCCTTTCTTGAAAAATAAATTACTTGGAACAGGTACCTAACTCTAGCTGGAGATAGATGCCTCCCTTTGACCCAGATTAAGGCACCTAACTCCCTTTGAAGGGCAGGGTTTAGGCCCGACTCCTCTTCATCTCATGCTGGCTTCTGTAAATTCCTTTTTGAAGTACCTAACTCTCCCTATGCATTGTACAGGGATCCTGGGTGCCTAATTCAGGGTTGTGAATTCCATTAGGTGGCAGAAAACCTAAACGTTAAGTGCTGCAATGCTCCTAATAGCAGCATCTAAATTTCCGCTGTGAAACCCAACCTTAGCATGTCTGCATTTTTGCTCTGCATATTATACCTGGCAAAATACAAGTGTAAAGACTGAGGGTGTAAACATTAAAAGTGCTCATTGACTTCTACAGGCATGAATCCAGTGCTATGAAAGTCATCCATACGGGGAACAGAAACAATAGCATACTAACTCATCACCAATATCATTAACATTTTGGGTGTCAAACATCACAAACTGAATACTACCAGTGAACTACCTGTGATCAGTCTATAGAGTAAAAAAGAAAACTCTTTATAAAAGGGGCATGCAAATTTGTATAACAAGTAAAATCCAAGGAAATAATCTGCTCAGATACATTCAGAGAGCAGAAAAATAAGAGAACTATCAGTGGCCTCTTGCTCCTATTAACTCCACTCGGAATTCAGTTCACTATATCAGTTCATGAGTTCACTATAAATTACCTATTCAGGTTAGGGACTAGTATATTGGGCATTATATATTATAATTCTGGCAATGATCAAGAAGCACCTTAAAAACATGAGAACAAGATATCTGATAAAGACTCAGTGGCTGCCACTTCATTTGAATCCCTTCTAAGAACCGTCTCCTTTCTGCACTTGTGTCGGAAAACAGAAATACTAGTATTTATTACATTTTGGTTGTTAAGGAAAAAGCAAATCTGGAAAGCACACCCAGTTGTAGTAGATTATAAAACCCATGTTGCTAAGTGTAACCCTATGATAGAGGCAAACGTGCTGTCTCACAACAAAAGGTATCAGCCGCAGAAGGGATGAAGGAAAATGTTATACAATATTCAGTAGGCTATAAAGCAGCAAATGCAGAGCAAATCTTGTCTGGGTGCAGGCACTCAAATTGAAATGACACTCCCAGCTTGGTGCCTTTGAAGGAAAGGTAAGAAAGACCCCAGCTCACATATGAGAAAGAGAAGAATACAGTGGAATTGGACCATTCTGCTCTTTCTTCTTCAGTCTCTAAATCTAGTAATTGATTTGACATCTTTCTTTTGTTGTACATGCACAAACAAAGAAGATACATATCCCCTGCGGTAGTAGATAGAGGGATATCTGTCATCATTTATTTGTAAGGCCTGAAAAATAAAATAGAGAAGGATGTTTTCAGAATGACTAATAGGTTCCCTTCCCTTTTTTATTAGGACTATTCAGAACAAAAGACACATTGTCTTCGCTTTCCTGCTAATCATGTTGGCCAATTCTATTTTAATTCAAATTGTTCTCTAGGAAAGCTCCTCATTAGAATACATGGGGGTGGTGTAGATAGTTTTTTCAATATTTGAGGGTAGGTGCAGGTGTAATGTGATCTAATACATTCATACATAATGCTGAATAGAATTATCCTATTCGTATGCACATATTTTTGTATATGAAGTTATGAATATTGACTATGTATCTGTATTCCAAATGTAGTTACACCTGGGTGACACCGACTAGGCAAGATGCTTCCAGTCTAGACAGCTGGTTGGGAAGGGCCTATTCAAGGTAACGGGCCATTATTGAAAACAATAGGCCTTAGGAGAAGCTTATCCCCCACCTGGTGAGCCTTCCTGAGAGTGCTCCAGACAGCCTATGGATAACGGCTGCTAGGACTCAGCAAGGCATGCAAGGGCATGTGACCAAACCACATGACACTGAACTCCATTTTGGTACCCATATTTTTCCACAAATTGGACGAGGAACTGAGTTTGGAACAAAAGGTTCCTGCCATATAGAAAAGCTATATAAGGTAGGAGTGAAATCTCTTAGCCTCATTCCCCACACAAGAGAGCTCCTGGAAACACCAAAGACTGAACTGTGGGAAGTGCTGATCCCAGGCTAAAGGGATTTCTAGCCTGTGTATGGAAATTTGGTGGACTGCTTGTAACATCAGTGAGGGTGAGAAATTGGTAATTCAAATCCTTTCCATCTAGTATGTTAGACATAGTTTGTGTTTTTGTTTATTTGCTAGGTAATCTGCTTTGATCTGTTTGCTATTAGTTATAATCACTTAAAATCTATCTTTCTGTAGTTAATCAGCTTGTTTTATGTTTTCATCTTTACCAGCGCATTTTGAGTGTCTGGGGAAAATCTCAGCTTGGTTAACACAAGCTTGTTGTGCATATCTTTCCCACATCGAGGGGAGAGTAACTTATATTAATGAGCTTACTTTGTACAGGTCCCTGCGCAGTGTAAGACAGTATAATTCTGAATTTATATTCCAGTGGGGGTGCAAGGCGGGGGAGCTGGAAAATTGGCTTTATGTCCTAGAGTGGCTTAGGTAAAGCACTCAGGTTACTCCGTTGGGTGTGTGGCATCACCTGCTGTCGTGTTGGGTAATAACAGGGCCTGGTGAGGCTGGCTGAATCTCCGACAAAGCCGTGTGAGAAAGGTCTGCCCAGCTTGGGGGTTAGAGCCCACAGCACTTCCCACGCACATTGGGGGCAACAACCCACCACAAGTGAAAAATATTTTTAAATTAACCAAATATTGTAAACTTCAAAAATATTTATTTTAATTTTGGAGCAAATACTTCCAGCTATCTGTTATTTTTACCAAGCTAATTTAATCCCTAATTACAATAAATATTTGAATGTTCCTGACTATTTTCTACAGACATGGAAGACCAGTATTCTCAGGCCATGTCTAAAGTACCAGCTAAATCGGCTCTGCTGCGTTTGATGCAGTGGTGTCAATTAAGCGGGTCTGGTGAACACACACTAAATTGATTGGAGAGCATTCTCCCATGGGTGTCTGTACTCTACCTCCCTGAGAGATGGAATTTATGTCAATGGGAGAACATCTCCCGTCAACATAGCACAGTGTAGACATCGCTGTAAGTCTACCTAAGTTACCTTGACTTCAGTTACGAAACTTACCTAACTGAAATAGTGTAAGTTAGATCAACTTACAGCATTAGTGTAGACCAGCTCATCTTGCTATACCACAGGACTTTTAAAAAGGTGTATAAAAGTTAATATATCAGAAGAAATTGTGGCTACATTTATGTCAAATGGGAAGTTTGAAATCCTGGCCCCTGGCAACTGTTGTCTTTTTCATTCCCTTCTCTCCAGCTGCTCTGAAAGGGGCAGATTTATAATGGGTCAGAATGATTAAATGGGTCATTTTGTTATGAGAACTGTTCTTGACATAGCCACAGCCATTTTGTGTACTCAGCCACTATAAACAGGAAAAGCACACACCACGTAGTCAGGAATAATTCAACCTTTTGCTTAGGAAGACAAAACACCTGCACAGCTGCACAGTGTTGCTAGTCAGAATAGATAACATGACATATTCATGAGAATGGACAAAGTGTGAATAGCTGACCTGAGATCTGGATGTCTAAGTTTTTTTTGCTGGGAGTTGCTTTACTGACGAGTAGGATTTTATTTTATTTTTTTGCGCTGTAGCCCCATCCGCAGGTACAGCCCCTGCAGTTCCCATTGGAGTGCTGGAGGGGGCGACTGGAAGGAGCCAGAGCGGGGCCATGCTGTGGTTTCTGGGAGCTGCATGGTGGTGCCCCCAACCCAACGCCCCAGCTGGAGCAGGGCTGAGCCCCAGACCCCACTCCCCAGCAGGAGCTCATGGGCCGGATGCAGCCCGCGGGCTGTAGTTTGCCCACCCCTGCACTAGAGTGAACTAGAAAAAGAACCCAAAAGCTCTCAATCCTAAATACCAACCTTCTAAATAGGGTTAAGTCCTGTATTTCATAATTCAGAACAGGGTTTGAATATGGATTTTAAAACCCCATTGTGCCTCCACCCAACCACTCTGCTTCCTTCCACAGTTCAAGGATTTGGGGATTCAGCATTTCAGTACATATCCATCTCTACTATCAACCATTTTAAGTACGTAAATGTTGAAGTGAAAGGACTACACTAATCTGGAGGCAAATTTTCTACATCAAGATTTTTTTTGTTTTGTTTTTGCTCAGATGGATTAAAGAAGTCATGTTTAACACAGCTTGAGCTTATGATCACTAACATTCCTGGAGATAAACTAATCAAAATGTCAGTACCTCTGTCAATCTTTACTACCTCCCTTAGGCTGGGCAATCATGTCTCCAGCATAGGAATCTGAGTCTAGTTTCCATATCTCTGTTTATTTATACAGTGAACACAAATGTTTGCACAAAGCATATTGGGTTAAAGAACAATTTACCTGGATGTGTGAAGGGGAATTGCCAGAGACAGGTGAAAAATATTAATTTGCTTTTTCCTAAATCCAAGGGGGAGAAAAGAACAACACAAATTCAGGCACTGAGCGGTGAAAGATATACCTTGAGGTATAGATATTTTCTTGAGGAGCCCCCATTACTATAATGTAAGGCCAAAACCCAAAAACATATAACTTTATAAAATTACAATGTTTTCTGTTCCTGGAATATTCATGCAACTAATTTCACCAGTCATATTCACTTCATATTTATTCCACAAACATCTCTGGGAATTGTTTTTTTTTTAACTCTGAAATTATCATGATTATTTGGCATTCAAGTGATGTTTCATATCACAGGGCATCATTTCTGTTCCCTGACTGGATAAACATACAAGCACTTCCTGCATTAATTCCTGCATGTGCAAATTTAAAATTGTACAAGCACTCTTGTACCAGAATAAAAATGTTTCCACAAACAGAAAAACTAAGTGGATGAAACATTTGTGGAATATGGTTCAAGTATTGGTAGAATAGTAACACTAAAGGGGAAGCAGCACAAAGCACATTAGTTTAAAAGTGTGAAGACATTCACGCCTGTACAGAGTGGGCATAATATGTTACCAAATCAAAACAGTACAATCCATCCCCCAGCACCAGCCTCAACTCCACTTAGCATTCCTCTTGCATAGATGGAAAGGCATATGTGATATGCAAGATATCAGAGAATCAATCTCTTTATACTTAAAATGAGCCCCACAGAGAAAAGTGTAGATTTGGATACACATTGCTGGCACTGCAAACTGTATCATTAATCAATAGAAATGGGCCTGAACTGCAACTAAAAAAATTTGGATCCAAATTCAGATTTGAATATAGAGTGGTTTGGATCATTACAAATTAAAACCATGTTGATATACCGTAATGTAATTTAGCTGCAGACACGTGGGGCCACTTTCTTACACCGTGTGGATTCACTCATTTTCATGGCATTCCTTCAAGGATAGCTGTCCAACATAGCTGAGCTAATACTGATACAGAAGCCTTGATGCTGGTATTTGCTTAATGTTTCAGATTTACACTGTGAATCCTAGACAGTGAATGAACTCTCTTACTATACGTATTAATCAATTTACATGAAAACGTGTAAACAGGTGGAAACAACTTGACTCAGAAAATTCTATTTATGGATGAAGCAAGCCAAATCTGCCTCTTCAGACAATTCTTTAAAAGTTGCCATTAATTTGGGGTGCGAAAGGCCTCATATGTAGAGCACAGAAAAATTGAGACACCTAAAGCCAAAGGTTAATTCTGAAAATTGTTTCTGTAATGCATTATAGATGCTAATCTCTTAACGAGTCTTAAATGATCTCCCAATTGAAACAGGACAAATAAGAGGAAAATTGGTTTTGTGATTAACGTACTGGACTGGAACTCAGGAAAGATGAGTTTAATTCCCAGCACTACCATCAATGTCCTGTGATATTTTGGGTAACTCTCTCTTCATCTCTTGGTGCCTCATTTCCCCCCCTGTAAAGTGAGGATAATATTACTTCTTTTGTCCACCTTGTCAATTTAGATTGTAAGCTCTTTGGGGCAGGGACTCTCTGCATTTGTACAGCTCTAGCATAATGGTGCCCTGACCTATTGCTGCTGTTGTAATAGAAACAACAAATAATAATGGAAGTACTTTTGGGGACAGAAGTTAACTGGATCAATTAATGTTAGGTGCCCTCCCCAAATTACAAAATATTTCCAGCAAATACTACATCCTAACAAAACACCAAGGGTGAGTGTCTCACATTTACAAACCAAATTATTTCAATTATGTTGCACAGTTAGAAGACAACCTATAATTGCCTGTTAAATATGCCAATAATCTGTTTTACATCTATACTAAGTAATTATTAATGAGACTAGCTATGTAAATTGAGATGTGGGAGATAATGAATGCTCATCTAATTTTCAAAATTAAAAATCCCCTTCTAAAGCTACAAGTCAGATGGAGAAACTAGCCTAGGTTTTAATGATCACTTTTTTGGGTCACAAGATGTAGTTGCTGTTTAATAAGTACAAAATAGAAAGATAGGAATGTAATGGAATGAATGGGAGTTGAAAAGTAGTAGCTATTTATAGACTATAGGATGGGAACATAAGCACATAATGGGATGAAATCAGGTTAAGAGGATTGTCAAGTTTGACCTAGCTAATATCTGTAGTTACCAGTTATGAGCATAGCTGGGTGGAATAAGACATGACAGGGTGTGAAGTGTGTTATATTAATTCAGGCCTAGTGAGTTGTGCAGTGAATGCAATTAGACATGCATTAATAGTGGACAACATTCATATATGAAGAGATAATATTGTATTATAAATCAGCATTTTATTCTTCCATTTATAACCATCACCAATGTGTTCTAGTCTCCCATTTAAAAAAATACAGTATTTGTTTGCTTTTAAGAAAATAACCATACTATTTCTGGTGGTTTCCTCATTTCTTTCTATTATATTTCCCAGGCTAATCAGCAGGTCTGTATTCCATAGACTGTGCCTGTTAAATACTTGTTCTCTTGAAACACAAAACTCATAATTGTATACTTCACTCACCCTTAGTTGAAACTCAGAAGCTGCCTTCTACATCATGCTTAAAGTGCTCAGATACAATGATAATGATCCATGTTATAAATACACAGAAAGACAGTTCAAATTCTGAACCCTCACATAAAATCTAATCTGGATCAGAACCCTCATTTAAACCTAGGGTGACCAGACAGCAAATGTGAAAAATCAGGACACGGGTGTGTGTGTGTGAGTGGAGGGGGGGGCGGGAAAATAGGAACATATCAAAGAAAAAAGGCCAAAAAATCGGGATTGTCCCTATAAAATTGGGACATCTGGTCACCCTATTTAAACATAATCTAGATCCAGATTCCCTAAACCAAATCCCTAGCTGGTGTAAATCAACGTCATTGATTTCAATTGATCTACATCGGTTGAGGATCTCATCAACTGTCTCTAGTTATGCATACTTAAATCAAGGTTATTGATATGTTTTGAAGACACTTGATGGAAAGCACTGTAGAAATGAAAAACAAGTATATGGAGACATGTCCCAGAAAGTAGAATGCAAATGTACATTGCTATATCACTGTTTTATAACATATTGCACAATTGCTATCCTCATTATTATGTCATCCACATTGGTAACTGATTTATCCATCCCTCTATAATGAGATAATTACAGAGATAATTACTTTCGAGTATATTGTAACTTTCATTTTACATAAAACAAACCAATGTTTGTTAAAGGAATTTCACTCTCAGAAATGCAACTGCAGAACTTCTAATGAGATCACACTGAACAGAAAACAGTCTCCACAAGTTATTTGAACAATTTTTCCCCATGAAATTGCCAAATAAAGCTCTATGGGGAAGGACTACAAAGGCTGAGATTTTTATAAATAGGAACCTTTATTCAGGCTAACCCCTCATTAAGGCAGTGACCAGATTTTCAAGAGTGCTGAGCACTCAGCAGACCCTACTTGACCAGGTTTTGGCACCTAAACAAAAATGCCCAGATTTATTTATTTTTTAAATGTGCACTTATTGGAAGTTGCTGGGTGTGGACACTCCTGGAAATCTGATCGTTCCATTTAGGTAATTGAGTGGTCTTGGAAAGTTGGCCCCCAGTTGTGGTTGCTGACCACTGTCCTTTGAAATCAAGCGATTTAGCTGCCTAAAGAAGAAATTAGGAACCACTCAAATTTGAAAACCTTGGTCCAATACTTCAGTCTGCTACTGGTCCTTTTTACAAATGCATGCATCATGGTTAATTAAAATTGCTGAATATATAAATATGTGCTTTATATGGTTTTTTTTTTTTTTTTTTTTTTTTACAAATCTGACACTGAGTCCATTCAATAACCAATGACATTAGCAAGCTATTGTCTATTACATGA
Source organism: Chelonia mydas (assembly GCF_015237465.2). NCBI lineage: Eukaryota > Metazoa > Chordata > Testudines > Cheloniidae > Chelonia > Chelonia mydas. Next base: position 15,998,899 of record NC_057853.1, on the reverse strand, counting down.
GCCAGTCCAGACCATTTTTTGTCACAAAAGATAAAAAGCATCCTGCTTTCTCTCAGTATGCAAGTTTCTTTTAAACGGGGATTATTTTTTGCAACATTTTGTAGAACAAAGAACAGCTGCAGAGATGTTAGAAGAAAAAGCAGAGCCATGAAGCAAAATACAGTATGTATACAAAGACTTAGAAGATTATCACCTGAAGGAGAATGACATTGTTGCCAGTAGGCACTGCTGAAAATGCTAATTGCTTGGAGGTAAAATTCCAACTGTCAAACAATTTGTCAGCATGCCGCAAGCATCTAATAATTTTAATTAGAGGGCATATATTGGGCTACTTTAGGTTAGACATACAATTAAAACTCTACTGGATGCCACTAACGTCAATGAAATGCTTTAATGTTAAGAAATGCATACTTTTCTTTTTTTTCCAGCGTGTTGTTTTCATGTACAGCCAAACACTCCTCTATCACCCTTGCTAATAAAATCTTAATTATGGATATACTTTAATTATAATAAACTGCATCATTTTCCCAGGAAGGGGGGTATGAGGGCTTACTGCCATTGAAAGAAAGGTTGATTGACAAAGCATGATTTACAATAATGAGCAAGATTAAGAATTACTATTACAAGCAATTAAACAACAGAACTTAATGGGAAAAAGTGTCGTGTAGTGAATAATACACTGGATGATGTACTTTCATGCAGCTGGGGAGCAACAGGGATGAACAGGCCAGGTCACAGGCTAGGATATTCTTTTCTATGTACAAAATGGATTCACCAGGAAAGGCTGTAATCTGAATAGTATGATTTTTAAATTCTGATATTACACGACACACCAGAACTAGAAATTACTGGAAAGCTGAAGTCCCTCAGTATTCCATTGTTGTATAGCACTAAATTTATATCCATGGTACCTCATGAGAGCAAAGGGTAACCAGTATCTCAGACCAGGTAAAAACGTAGGTCATTTTCCAAACAGAATAGGATACTTCCACCAACTCACATCCTGGATCAGTCCACCCTTGCAAGTAAACATTCCCCGCCCTCCCCCCTCCCCCTTCCAACCTTTCCTTCTCCTCTAACAATGGCTGCAGTAAATGCAACATATCCCTTGTGGTCATTTTCTCTCTTCAACTCTCTGCTAGTTCCTGCCCTCCCACTTCCAGTCTTTCTTTCACCCAGAGGTCAGACAGAGCCAGGCTGAGCAACTGAAGTATCTTCAACAGCTACTGCTCTCAGTCCCATCCATTAACACTGAATCAGGTCAGCCAAGTTAAAAGGATAAAGGATTTTGACCCTGATTGAAATCCTCAGAGTAAATTCACTAGCTCATTACGCTGTGCCTGAATAATGGGGATAGAGGTGGGAGAGAAGCTCTATGGAGTTTCTGCTTCTCTCTTCAAAATAATATTTTGAATTCACCTAGTGCAGTCTGAGATCACTAAAATGGAAGGGGAGAAAAGCCAGTGGACCTGGACAGGGATGGGGAAGGGAAGACTGTCACCTCTTTGGCTTTATTCACTCCTCCTTCTGTCCCCATGGACCTCCTTCCATGGATGTTCTATGGAGTCCAGAACCACCAATTGGAAGGACTGGACTGGGGGCAGAAAAACATCAAGCAAGAAAGACAGTGGCTTCTCAACCCTATGGGGATACCCTAGATCAGCATTAATTTAGGCTGGTTCTCCCATGTTTGGAGGGAGCAAACAACGAGGTAACTACACTGTACTATGCTGGTGTACTATAATGGAGGCATGGAAGCATTGAGGGAGGCTGGGAAGCAGTGTAGAGGTACACTGTAGACCCATATTGTGGTATCCAGGTTCCCTCAGCTGACTGCCTTTGCCAATTCTGCTTGGAGGGAGGAAAGGGCAGGAAATCGGTCCACGGAATAACGTGAAGGACATTCCTTGAGTGAAGATTCCCTACAGTCCCTTCATGGAATTAATCTGAAAAGTAAGCTAAAAACCACATTCAGAATTCTCTCAGCATAGGTATTTCTCTTTTCCCTCATCACAATTGGCTCCTGTACTGGGCAAAACCTGAATATCATGCCAGTGTGGTGGCACAAGTTTCCTTTTAGGCTCATGTTCATCTTGAGATGCTTAATGAAGGTATTCAGGCTTGCAGCAGAGAGCAAGATTACTAACGGGCAGTAAATTTCTAAATTTTGAACAGCTTGCCAGCTTGATTTTGCCAGTAGGACAAAAACTTTTTGGAGCTCTTCTCCTCTCCTCTCCCTATGTGTCTTCAATGATAAAAGATGTTCTGAACCAGATGTCAGAGAGACAGCCTCCTAGGCAGTGGGTCTAACAAAAATGTACTGACTCTTTTCAGGTCCAAGACAAGAGTAAGGCCAGATCTGCTTAAAATGTAGTCAAAACCTTCAGCAAATTGATCCCTTGTTCAAGAGAAAGAAAGGAATCTCCCCCCAAATCTGCCAGATGGTTTTATGTTCTGCCTACTTCTGACAGATTAGGGAACCAAAAAGGGAAGAAATTTAAGAAATTTCCTCAAATTTCTTTTTTATAAATCAAAATGGTCTGAACCACACTGAATAGTTAATTCATACTATGTGTCTCACATCAGGATACTTAGAAAAGCCTACCCTATAATCAATTGCAAGATGTTATTAAAATTCCTTATAACTAGCAGAAAAAGTCCTTGGCTTTCACACTTGCAATCAACAGACTAGTACCAGGAAACAGCAGTGGTGATATTTTACCAGCCAGTTAGAACATCATTCCATGCCAATTTTGCTGGCAATCAGAGATAGTCTCGTTCAATTACACCTTCAAATTAGATGTTTAACCCCTTTAAAGAAATGCTCTTGCATGCAAGTGACCTTGCAGCTCACAATAACCAAGATTAATAAAACCGGTTCCTTGAACATTAGAAAAGTACTGGAAAACACTGTAGTGAATAATCTTGCACTGGGACATATGCGCTAAATAAACTAATAGGTCCTTTACATCTCAAACCTCTATCACATTATGATCATGATTGGAGTCAAACAATTACTGATACAAACTCACGCATATTGCTCAGTGTTAAAGTTTGTTAACAAAAATATGATCCAACTGTATTCTACTGGTGAATTGAATAGACATCACAATGACTCTCTTTCTTCACTACTACACTTTTGATGTCAGGTCATATAAAGTATCAATCAATTAAATGTGGCATCACTGGAACTGGACGCTTCTGACATCTGATCCCGCATTTCTTGCGCACTTAAAACTCTCACTTACTTTGATGCAGATGTGTATAGTCTGAGGGTGGTTGGGATGCTAAAAGCAGATCCTGACCCATCAATTTAATAGCCTGTGATGACTTGTTATATTTACGCATAGTCTTGGTGACTAGTGGCCTCTACAAAGGGATAATATGTTATAACCCTCCATGGAAAAAAACAGAATGCAATAATTGCAAAACTAGAAATCATCACTTTCCAATGCTGCCTGGCACAGCCTCCTACCTTTGGTGGTTCATGTAATATTGAATGTTTAAGAAAAAAAAAATCACATTCCCATTACAGAATACATCAGATATCCAAGAGTGTATCATCAGTACTTTAGCATTTTGGCTTGTAACTCAGATAATCCATCCCTGTTTCAATGCGAGTTTTGAGTGATCAAGGAACTCAAGTTCATGCTGATAATTGGATATGTTCCACCAAGTTACTCATGTAATCCAACCTCAAGCCAGGCTAGGCTGTACCCAAGATTAAATTCTGATCTTAGTTACATTGTGCAATAGATTGGCAATGTTTACCTACTAGCTAGTCTTTATCCCATTGGGAAAAGTATATAATTCTGATTTACTGGGGATGGCTCATTATTCAAAGTGGTGGCAGTAGCTCTACTGGGAGATGACCTAGAACATGTGCTGAACATTTCTGGGGTAGGAACCTCAGTAGCAGTGAAACTGACAAGAACGTTAAGTAACCTTATTTTTTGTCAGTTTCTCTGCTAAAAAAAAAAAAAGCCAAACTCTAGGAAAGAGAGAGTTTGAATTGGAACCTCTTGGGAAAATCATCCGCTCACATACCGATTTAACCTTGTGTATCTCTACTAACTTCAATAGTATTATTCTGGCAGAATCTGGCCCATAGTATCTGGACACAGTCATGCGTTCCCACACCAATTACATAATCAGATATGATGCTTGCTCACCAATATCTGGCTACTGATCTGAGCAGTCAGTTTTGGAGCCTTCACTTCCTTTCCAAAATGTTCCAGCTGCAGAAGTCATTTTCACATGTGAAAAATGTATTTTTTCCTGTAAAATGTCTTCTCCTTTGCAATAAAAGAATGCAAAATAATAATATTAAGAAGTCAGTCTTTTCTCTAGAAATTTTAAAATACCAAAAATACCCATAGGAACATGGTTAGAAATGCAGAGCCTGATCCAAAGCCCAGTGAAATACATTACATCAATCATTCACTGAAGTACATTTCAGATTGGGATCCAAATGAAACTGATTCCAACAGATTTGAGTTTTGAAAAAAAATATAATCTTCAGGGGATGCATCATGGCTTCATAAAAAGAGTCAAACCGAGTCATTAAATTTAGAGGCTGTGGAGCTGGAAATATTATACTCCAATGGAATATTGTTACATTTCTTTCATCGCTTCATAGGGTCTCTGAAGCACTGCCTTGTGAAAAGATGCAAGATGAGATCCCTTAGTTTTGCCGTATATACACTCACAATTACATGAAGGTCCAAACTGAAAATTCAGAATAAGCTCCCAGCTAATCTTTTCAACCCCATATATATGTTCAATGGAATAACTGTAAATTGATTTTAATCTTAAATGATTCAAGAGAGTGTTCTTATTTCACGTACAAAGATGTGATCTGAAGTATAGAGAGAAACATACATTTCAGATTTTTGATTAAAAGTCCAGCAGAGAAAATTATGTTAATGTCAGTGCCAAACATAATTCAGCAGGGGTCCATATAGATTTGCTGTGCTTGATTCCCTCTGTAATGCTTCCATAATAACGTATTCGATGTTAATTCCTTTTGAAATGTTGGGGTTTTTTCTATTTATTTATGCTGTACTCATCACTATGGTAAGCTGAAAAATAATGTGCTTGATGGAATGTGTGCTAACAGCTTTAGCATTCTACTAAACTCTATGGATATGATTCTTCATTTCCTGCATCTTGTGTAGTTATTTATACTCGTGAAAAAATAGGTGTAAAAGCTACCATTCTTACTCCCAATTTGCCCTGCACCTAGGGTGACCAGATGTCCCAGTTTTATAGGGACAGTCCTGATTTTAGGGGCTTTTTCTTATATAGGCACCTATTTCCCCCCAACCCCATCCCGATGTTTTACATTTGCTATCTGGTCACCCTACCTGAACCTAGTGTAGTCATTTACACCTGTGAAAAGGAGAATTAAACTCTCTCTTGCAGGTTGACCTTCATTAAAAATCAGCATCTAAACAGACCCACAAGATGAAAAACAAAAACAAACTTCAAGTCAGAAACAAATTCTTTCATTGCTTTGTTCTCTAGAGGTCAACAGACTTACGATGGCTGCCGTCATCCCAGACTTTTTAGAAGTACACCATTAGATTGGACACCTCACTGTGCCAAGCCTTCAGCTGCTTGATTTTTTTCATGAAAAAAATTTAAATTGAAGAAATGCCTTTTTTAAAAATGAACAATTTTGCAAAACTCTTGACTTTTTTTAAATGAAATTTGCTAACCATTTCAACAATGGCTCTGATAAAATGGATACAAAATTTATAACAAAATTCAATAAAATTTCACCAAAGATGGTTTAAAAAAAAAAAAGTCTGTTTCAAATCTTGCAAAAAGAAAACAGCTTCAATTTTTTAAAATAAACCAACCACTTAGCAGAGCTACACTGAACAATACAACTACACACTTTGTAGCAGGACATGCTAATATGTACCATGGCCTTCTACTGGATGGCATATCAGAGCTAGGCAAACTAGTGTGATCACTGGTATTACCCAGGCTGTAATAATTATATCTTTGAAGTGTATGTGGTCTTGTTGCCCTCTAGAGGCTTCAGACTTTAGAGGCTGCATGCCCTAAAACAGCTGCTATGATTAGTATTTAATAAAGAGTAGAAGTTAAATGTGCTTTAATAGCAATAGTGATAGCATGCTCAATATCATTTTGTAATTCTATTTTTTTCAATGATTATTAATGATTATTAGTTGCAAACATGCTACAATCCTGAGATGGCAGACAAGACTAAGCATTCAGATGACCCTGTGTTATCTGTAGCAGGATAACTTACTCCTGAAATCTCAAAGTGTTAATCATTTACAACAAGGTTTAATTGGGACCACCTCTCTTCCCCATGCAAAAGAGGGAAATGTGAAAAAATGTAAAATGCTTTTCTTAAAATAAAAAATGTTCATTAAACCAGGTGTGACTATTGATCCAGAATTATTATTCAAGACTCAGTTGTGAAGGCCTTATCCTAGGAAAATCCTAAATAGGCTTCTTAATTAAGTTATATATTATACCTGGTAGTAAAATGAGAATTTTTTTCACAAAACTTCAAAACAAACAAACAAACAAAAACATGTGTCCTCTTTGCCACTCAACTGAAAATTTTCAAAGTTCAAATCTGATTATTGTAAAGGGCCATAACACAGAGAGAGATCGAGAGAGAGAGTTCAGAAGTACAGTAAGTTCCATGCAGGCTTGAACACATGAACATTTTATTCAGAGTTGAGAAGAGGATTGTGTGACCTGGAGGACTGAGCAATGGGACTGGGAGCCAGGAAATCCTGAGTTACAAATCCAGGTTCTGACGCAGTGCATAGGTCTACTTCTCAAGATGGGAGTGTAATTCTCTCAATTCAAGGAAAGATACCCATACTAGCTCTATGAGAGCTAACAATGGAGCGTAGCTGTGGTGCCAAAGCGGCAGGAGCAGCTGACCACCCCAAGTACATACCCCTCCTGCTGCTTGTGCCACTAGGGTTACACGCTATTTTTAGCACTCTACCTTGATCAGGGCTAGCACAGGTATGTCTCCTTGAGCTGGAAAGGACACCTCATTTTGAAGTGTACACAGATCCTGAATAGCTCTATAGTTTTGGGGAAGTCACTTAGCCTCCTTCTTTTCCAAGTTCTCCATCAGTAAAGTATGAGAAAAAAAATTCACACCTACTGAACAGCCCAAGCTCTAAGCATTACATTGGGTAATGGTTCCGCATACATTTATTTCTGAATAGAATACTGTTCCCCACTAATTCAAAGATGTATTATGGAATTTTTAACTTAGATCTGGACAACCACTGGAGAGGGGGGAACAATGGCACCTTCATTCATCATCTCATCTGAAGGATGGAATAGGTTGTAATCAGAACAACAGCGAGTAGACTTTCATTGAGACAGGCTCCTAAATGCCTATGACACTTCTGAAAATGATACTTAGGTATTGCAATAACTGAATACCCTTAAAAATATGGGCTAAAGTCTCACTGAAAGTCAGTGGGACTTAGGAGCCTAAATGCCTTAGTCTTCGCTTTTATTTTCTTTAATGAGAATGAGATTGCAGTAACAAATGGGATCCTTAGAGTAAAATAGCCCCATCTTTTTAAATTGTTTTAGCCATCATGCACCAAAGGCTTCTCCCACAAAAATAAGATGAATATGCAACTTGCCTAATATTTTATATGAACCATAAAAACTTTTTAGAAGAACTTTAGGTATGCATCTATTTATTAAGTAGGTTCTACATTTTACCTGAACAGTGTGTACTGGCACTGCCAAGTGGGTTTGAGAAGTACAAAGATGTGCAACAGCATTAAAGGTAACGAATGTTTCCTCCTATAATTTTTTTCAAATCAGTTTCAACCCTAGAAAGTGGAGTCCTCTAATTATCTACATCATTAGAAGTTGGCGAAAGTGGATGAGGAAAAACTAAAGGGTTTACTATAGTCAATTACATCTCATTGTATCCAATGAAAAAGGCCTTTAGAGGCAGCACCGATGCAATCTTTTCCACCCTGCTCTGCAAGTAAGAACCTCAGTCAAGTTCTAGAAGGACACCACCACCTAGAGATGAGTGGCTGACCTAGTTTCAATGTTCATTCAACTGATTCATATATTTCAAGACCAGAAGGGACTACTGTGGTCATGTAAATCACAGAACTTTCCCAAAATAATTCCTAGAGCAGACCTTTCAGAAAAAACATCCAATCTTGATTTAAAAATTGCCAGTGATAGAGAATCCACCACGATTCTTAGTAAATTGTTTCAATGGTTAGTTACCTTCACAGTTTAAAATGTATGCCTTATTTTCTATCTAGCTTCAACTTCTAGCCATTGGCTCATGTTATATATTTTTCTGCTCGATTGAAGAGCCCATCTTCAAATATTTGTTCCCTATGTAGCTACTTATAGACTAATCAAGTCACCCATTAGACCTTCTCTTCATTAAGCTAAATAGATTGAGCTCCTTGAGTCTGTCTGTCTTTTTAATTCTTTAATAATTCTCATGATTCTTCTCTAAACTCTAATTTATCATCCTTCTTGAACTGTGGACACCAGAACTGTCTACACTGAATACTGTACACAGTATTCCAGCAGGGATTGCACCAGTGCCACATACAGAGGTAAAAACCTCTCTACTCGTACTTCAGATTCCCCTGTTTATGCATCCAAGGACTGCATTAGCCTTTTTGGCCACAGTGAGGGAGCATGATTTTTTTTTAAACCAAATGCTGAGAATACCAACCAGCACCAACTTCGCCTTTCTGTTTCTTCCTTCCCCTGTCCCCTTTAACAATGTGTCTATTTGTTCATTAGAAACTAGTCTGAGAAAACACCATATTTCAAAGAAACTGCTAAGTAGATGCCAGGTGGCAATGACCTTTCAGGCATTAAGGCCCTAAGCCAAATTAAAACCAGCCCAGGACTCTGTATCCCTTTCCCAAATCCTTAAGCCACCCAGTCTCAAAGGATGTCTATTTTGCCTTCCTATCAGAGACCAACACGAAGTTTAGAGGCAGGCCTTGCATGCCACCCTGTGGAGAAATAAATGCGGCCTCCATTGCAAGATCCACACAAGTAGTTCCTTCACCAGAGGGCCCCTCACAGTTCTTAAACGAAGGAGGAAATGATTTGGGCCCACATCAAGGACTTGATGAACAGGCCTTAGGGCAGGCCTTCTGCACAAGGGTGAATGTCACCAGTATCCTGTCTTCCAACAATGGCCAGTGCCAGGTGCTTTAGAGAGAATGAAAAGAACAGGCAATCATTGAGTTATCCATCTCCTGTCATCCACTCCCAGAGCCTTGATTACACTAACAGAACTATGCTGCCAGAGCCCAGTAGTGCAGACACAACGTAAACTGACTGAAGTTCTTCTGCCACCATAGTGGCACCACCTTCCCAAACAACATTAGCTAAGTTGACAGAAACACTCTTCAGTCAACATAGTTGTGTCTACGCTGGAGGTCTGGCTGGCATAGCTATGTCAACTGGGTGCATATGATTGTTTCACACCCCTGATTGACAGCACTGCACTGGAAAACCTTGTAGTTTACACCAGGCCTATACAGAAAGCAGAGGAGGAAATAATAAAAACTCAAATGAGGGAATTAACTCTGAGTTCCTTTGATTGTCACAGTAGAGGCTTTAAAGTACAGCTTTGTTCCAGACTAATGTTTACTAACAGTGAGTTTTTGAGTTGAGATTTCAGAAATAAAATAAAAGATTATTGCTTTCAACAAATTAATTCCTTTCATTGTGATCCATTGCTGGGAACTCAAAAGAATCTGAACAGAAATCAGATGGTTACCGGTGATAAGAAATGTGTACAACTCATCTGACTCGATGCTGCCACGATTTCTAAATCATTGTTTCCTGCCTGCCAGTAATAATTTCATTTGGTTGGGTAATCAATACAAGCTTATGTTTTAGATGAATATGTTTCACTTTGCATAATGAACTGCTGGCAAAGAAATTCACTTTAGTCCAATGCAATTACGCTTAAGAAAAAAATAACTACATCTGTTGCAATAGGGTGGAATTAGGCCTAGTAATTTAGCTTTTATGAGGTAAATCAGTGTAAAATGGAATAGCTGATTTACTACTACTACTTACCAGTTAGAAATTACCTAGACCATGAAAGAAATTCCAGATAAAACTATGAACAACAAAGTATTTTGCTTTGCAGGGAGACGTGAATCTTTTGCACCTTTTAAAGTACAGTGTCCATCGTCATGCTACACTAACGTTAGTGTTACTGACTGAATCAAAAGTATAGAATACCTAGAGCTTTTTTAGATCTGTCTAACAGGTAAACTGTTTGGGAAATGAGCAATAGGCATCAGTCAAATCTAGCAGTACTTAGTGCAGGGACGGGCAAGGTATGGAGAGCCAGTTAGGGGAGGCTGTGTCTCCCCAAACAGCCAGGCGTGGCCGGGCGCCTGCCTCCTATCCAACCCCTTTCTCCCCCTCTCCCCGCTTCTTGCCCCCTGATGGCTCCCCTAGGACTCCTGCCCCATCCAACCCGCCCTGTCCCCTGACAGGCCTCCCGGAACTCCTACTCCATCCACCACCCCCTGCTCCCTGTCCCCTGACTGCCCCCGGAACCCCTGCCCCTGACTCCTCCCGCCGCCCCATCCAACCCCGCTTCTCCTTCCTGACTGCCCCCCCCGGGACTCCTGCCCCATCCAACCCCCCTGTTCCCCACCGTCTGACTGCCCCGACACCTATCCACACCTCCGCCCCCTGACCACCACCCCCAACTCCCATGACCTCTAGCCAACCCCCCCTGCACTCTGCCCCCTTACCGCGCTGCCTGGAGCACCGGTGGCTGGCAGTGCTACAGCCGCGCCACCCAGAGCAGCGGGTCAGGCCGCGGCTCTGCAACTGCGCTGCCCAGAGCATTGTGCCAGTGGCGCAGCGTGCTGAGGCTGTGGGGGAGGAGGGACAGCGAGGGGCCGGGGACTAGCCTCCCAGGCCAGGAGCTCAGGGGCCGGGCAGGAGGGTCCCGCAGGCCATAGTTTGCCCACCTCTGGTTTAGTGGTTAAAAATGGTCAGCACTTTGGCTAAATTCTAATGAGAAGCATCCAAAGAGGAAGAGCAATAAAGGTATAAGCTATTTATTTTAAACAAAATCCTAATACTGTCTTCCCTCCCCACCTCGGAGAAAACAGAATCAAGGAATTTAGTCTGGATTTCATGGGGAAAATAACAAACAAAAAATATTTACAGCAAGTGTAACTCATGGTCCAATTATTTATATTATGGGTCTCAATCCTCCAGTGACTTCTGTGCGGGAGATGGATACCATGAATCCACAGAGCCCCATTAGCCGAGACCATTGCAACATCAGAGAGATAATTTGTAAATTTAAAGAAAAAAAATGACCCCACCTTCATTTTCAAATATTTTTGCTATTTACAATATTTCTACCTTCAAAAATGTATATACTCTTGTGACATTGTAGGAGTCATATTATGTCAAGTTGTTGTTCAGGTATTTTTGTCTTAATTTGTCACTACTATTCACACCAGTGACGTGAAGCATGACAGAGGGTAGAATGCTAAATGATGCCACCAATTAAACTGAAATTGATGCAAACAGGGGAATGCAATTTAGAAAGTTCAAATCCAATGAGGGATTAAGTTTGAAAAAAAGCTTTTAGCTTGTCTGCTTCATTCCATATGTGAGTATGTAGGGTATCAGGGAGAGGATGTTATTGGTCCACAGATAACAAGAAATAATGACTTCCCACCAGAGAAATGTTGAGTGATGAGGAAAATATGAGGATTATGGAATGAGGATTATGGAATTCAGTGTAATTGGGAAGATGACATGTTTCAGAAAAACCTCAATTTCATATACAGCATATATAGGACATAGACTGTTCACTATCATGGACTAAGGAAGATTCACAGCATTTTAAAATTCAGCATAATTATCTATATTTTGGTAGCCAGAGGCAGGAAATAATGCTGTATGCACACTATATCAAGACAGCTCATGAAGAAAAAATTTAAAATACTAAATATAATTTAAAAGGCTTTTAAAGATGTGAACGGTGTTAAATAAACTACAGCAAACATAACAGCTTACTGCAAAATAAAAAAAAAACAGTAGGCCAAAGACCATGTTTGCTGGGAAACATTACATTTGCAGTAAATATTGTTTCACCATAATGCAAATTATATTCGGCTTCCTACTCATGAGTGTACTTCCAGAGGTCACAGACAGGGCGTGTGTGTTTGCAAGAAGAGGAGACAATTCATACAAAATTGTGAAAACACCATTTGTTACCATGATTTTGAATCCCTTGCCCAGTTTTTCCCTCAGAGTTTCAGAAAATTGAAAAAAGTTTTACCTAGAGCATGAAAAAAAAAAGCCACCTTGCATGCAAAATGTTGTCCAGGAGCTATGGCCCCAAACCAGAAAGCACTTAAGTAGGCAAGTAGCCCCTAAGGCAGGAGTGGGCAAACTACAGCCCACAGGCCACGTCCGGACCATCAGACCTTTTAATCCGACCCTCGAGCTCCTGCCGGAGAGCAGGGTCACAGGCTTTCCCCACTCCGGTGCTCCAGCCGCGGAGCGGGGTCAGGGGCTTTGCCCCACACATGCCGTGGCTCCACGCAGCTCCCGTTAGCAGTGGCATGTCCCCCTTTCAGCTCCTACGCGTAGGGGCAGCCAGGAGACTCCGCACGCTGCTCCCATCCTAAGCACCGGCTCTGCAGCTCCCATTGGCTGGGAACTCCAGCCAATGGGAGCTGCAGGGACGGCGCCTGCACATGGGGCAGCGCGTAGAGCCACCTGGTGGTGCCATGCCTCCGCATAGGAGCTGGAGAGCGGATATGCCACTGCTTCCAGGAGCTGTGGGGGCGGCACCTGCAGACGGGGCAGTGCGCAGAGCCACCTGGCTATGCCACCATGTAGGAGCTGAAGAGAGGACATGCCACAGCTTCCAGGAATTGCTTGAGGTAAGTGCTGCCTGGAGCTTGAACCCCTGACCTCTTTCCACACCCCAAACCCCTACCCCAACCCTGATCCCCATCCCACCCTCTGAACCCCTCAGTCCCAGCCCAGAGCACTCTCCTGCACCCCACCCCCCCTCATGCCCAGCCTCACTCTAGAGCCTGCACCCCCCAGCCAGAGCCCTCACCCCCTCCCACACCCCAACCCCCAATTGTATGAGCATTCATGGCCCGCCATACAATTTCCATACCCAAATGTGGCCCTCAGGCCAAAAGGTTTGCCCACCCCTGCCCTAAGGACTGTAACTGGGGTTATAGAGTGACTTGCCAAATGAAAAAGTGTGGTACCTCTGTAGGTTTCACATGACCCTAAGGATTAAGTACGTGACTGCGAACCCAAACTCTGAATGCTATTCCAGTTTATACCAGTGACTTACTTAATAACACTTTTCAAACTTGTACATTATGAACATACTCTCTTTGCCTCACAATGCCCCATTAAGTAAGTACACAAATGGAGGCAAAGGCCCAAGATGTAAAGTGCCTTGCTCAAAGTCATACAGCAATTCAGTGTCAGAAATAGGATAAAAAGATAGGATTAAAGTCCCAGTCCCATTGAAGAAATGGCAAAACTCCCATTGACATCAGTGGGGCCAAAATATCACCCAGGTTTCGTGATTTCCAATCCCACTGTTCATCTTTTAGACCAAATTGACTTGCAAGGAAGTACCTTAATCTGATGGCGTCTTAGTTTCTCCATTTGTAAAATGGTGTTAATCAGATCAAAAACTAGCAGAATCCAAAAGTATATTATATTTTAGGAGTTCACAGCCACATGTGGCAACTATTTTCTTCAGGTGAAAGTCACCCTTGTGCAGAAGCTCATCACAAGGCTTATGCACCATTTAAGTCCTTCAAATAGGTTTGAAGCAATACATGATCTTTGCACTAGTGAATTTAATCCTCTATGCAAAAGCAGCAATAGGTTTCTCTCAGTAATCTGAGTTTTCCAGATGCCTGGAGTAAAAGGAAAATCCCTTTCAAACAAGAATTATGCCAGACTTCCTAAATTAAAGTCATAACACCAACGTTGAACATTGGTATCTTCCATGCTCTTTGTATAGATTAGTAATGAGCGAAGTCTTCCCATTATGATTTTGCCAGATTTCCAAAGTCTGTTATAAATTTTTCAAGTTAGGATTTTTTATGTCTTTTCTTTTAAAAATACAGCCTGATTTAATTATAATGTCAAGTAAAACACAGCACCGGGATTTTCTGTTCTGTTTGCTGCTAGCATTTCTTAGAAAACGATTTTGAATTTATTTTTTATTAAGACTTCACAGACTCTTCATAGAGATTAGTCCCTGTCTTTGAAAGATTCATGTTAGCCTAAAAGAAACGTTAGTAGCATTCATCATTAGCATTTTTAATATTAGTCTAAAAAAAAGTTAAAGCTGCTGACTGAAAAGCCAAAGTTAAGTGTCGTCTCCTATAGTAACAGGCAGCGTGGATTGTCTTTATACAGCCTTAGCAATTAAAGACAAGCAAAGACCTATCTCTCCATTTGCAATTCAAAGGGACTTTTTATTTCTGAGTAAAATGGCGAAGCTGAAATTCTTAATTGGGGTTACTTTCAATAATGAAGAATATATTCTTGCCACTAATCAGTAATTAGCAGTTTGCCTTTCTACAATAACTTCCTGCTATTATTGTAATAGTACATATGGTATCATTAGTCTCTCACTTAAATACACATCTACTAATTGTCCTTTTCCAGCTTCAGATTCTAAACAATTTAAGCTGCAGCTTTATCAATTAAAGGGAGGGGAGGAAAAAAAAAAAGAGAGAGAGAGAGAGAGAGAACAGCTTCTTTCCCCGAATATACTAATACAAATCCCTGAATCCTCAAATATGTAACAATGTGCAAGGCAGAAACAGGGACTTAACACTCTTAGCACCCAGGCAAGGAGTCCACCTAATACATCCGGCAACATTCCATAGTCCTGAATTAGTGTGGTTATCCAGTTTGGAGCTTCCCAGCATTAGGGATAGCGTTTTCACATTGTGGACCTCTTTTGCAACAGCAGTAACGCGCTCACCAGGCAAGCCTTATACATATCATAAGTACTTATCTGGTCCCCATTACTTTGGGATATGAGCACCTCACAAACTTTAAATTATTTAATCTCACAACGCCACTATGAGATAGGGATCTACTATTGCCCCATTTTACAGATCAAGACTCAGGCACAGAGAGGCTTATTGACTTGCCCAGGGTCACACAGGAAGTCTATGGCACAGCAGGGAATTGAACACACGTCTCCCAAGTCTGAAGCTGGACCATACTGCCACTCCGTTCTTTACTCAAGCATGATAACTCAGAAACAAACTGTTCCGGTGCTCTCCCATCAGGCCTAGTAAATCCCAAATGTGCCTGTTTGTGCAGATTTCAAATATAGGCCATGATCCTGTAAACATTTAAATATGAGAGATGAAGCTTTAGGGAATACCGATGTGCACAGAGTTGCTTTTGGCAAGAAAACCTCAGTCCTGAAATTACTTTAAAGTTTCAATGTGTAGTTTTAGTTAACCCCCCTCCCCACCATCCCTAGGGGACTTTGTTCTCAGAATTTATGAGCACTGTTCATAGCATTAGTGTGACAAATCTAGCATTCCACAAAAATACAAGATGGAAACCCATTATTACTTTCAGGTACTGAAATTAAACCCCACAAAGGTTTTCAGTTTATAAAATCCAGATTAACATTCCACTGTGTAAAAGTCAGAAACTACCTTGAAATAAAATCAAATCACTGGAAGCTGTCCTACTTTTAATTAAACATCATCTCTACACCTTGATATGCCACATACACAACTTAGCTTGTTAATTATGTTGTGCAAAGACTACACCACTGCACTCTTACTGAATGATTTATTAACTTAAGTAACATTTTTCTCTACAGTTTTGGCATACTGAAGACAAAAAAGAGATCATTACTGTGCCGAAAGCACTTTTAAATTCATTTATACGCTGTACACAGCAAGCAAATGATGTAGCCTGTTTTATGCACAGTCTCCTTACTTAGATTCCAGCAATCTGATTTTTTGTAAGCTGGATACTTTATCATCCTTCACTTAATAGTATAAGTCGGAAAATTCCCTTATTATTGAGAAACACATTTCTCCTTGCATGGGATAGGTCTGCAAAAGTGACACAAGTTAATGGACCTGTTGTCATATGAGAACCTAATTCCATTTCATTATCTAAATGCCAGTTCTCATGATGGAGTAGGACTATCATTCCCTATCATTTCATTGATTATAGAGTAAGACTTCGTGTAGAAAGTCTGCTTATCCACTCTGTTCGCTTCTGAGTCAATTAAATTCATCCACCTGATTAGTAATTCTCCCCAATATTCAGGTTGCCAAGTAATTTCTTGTTCGTAATAGCTTTGAAGCATCCATCTTGACATTCCTGAACAGAATATGGGGAATAATGCAATAATACCTGTCAGATTATCTGTATTTATATACATTTCAGCATCTCCTTTTCTTTTCCTATGTTTCATCTGACTGTCAAACACCATCACAAAACTGATGAAATGCAGTTACTGTGCTGAAAATTCTCTCCTGATGGTCACATCCCCAGCCAACTACAGAGATACCTGTAATCTGTTCACTGACACTTGGCTCTACTACGTATCTGCATTAACATACTGATGGATAACTGGATAATTTATTGACATTGTGGAGGTTTCATTAAGGGTTAATACAGTGCCAGATTCTATAAATTCTTACAAATTAACACAAGTAATCAAAACTCACAACATTTTATTCCTGTTATGAGTTTTGATTACTCATGGGAGTAAGTCTTCTGTGATCAGCCAGTAGGTACATCATTTCCCTGGTATCTACAGACCTTGAAAAATTGCTATAAAGATATTAAAGTAAAAAACTTTAAAGAAAACTAAAAGTTGCAGCTTTCAGGTAAAACAGGGTGATGTAATGTTAAAAAAAAAGCCAAATATGAGGTGCTACGGTACTCAGCTCCCTCTTTCCAAGGCTTCTGCTGTAATTGGCATGAATCAGCTGAAATTTCATCAAGTTTGACTCTTTGGCAGAACAAAGGATCTTCTTCCTGTTGCAGTTTTCAAGTAATCGAGTAAACACTGAGCCTTGGTTACTCTGGCACTCAACATCTACTGTATTCTGACTTTCACACAAGATGACTCACTTGAGTAATTTCCTTGGGTCAGCAAGTTCCTCTCGTTATTTGTTAGATGTTCCCTCCCATAAAGAGCTTACGAACACTTTGTCTTCCTCTCTCAAGTTCTCTCTAGGAAATATTCCTTCTCTCCTTCTGGTTCCATGGCTATTGGGTTTCTCTCTCCACACTGGGCTAGTTTCCCTCTTTCTCTTTAGCTCATTCACTATTCTTTTTTCTGCATGGCCTCAATATCTTCAATTAAATTTAGAATTTAACCCAATTTTATTTTCTTGTATGGGGAAGGAGAAAAAGGATTCAATTGAGAACAAATATAATCAGGCTGATTTAAATTTGGTTATTGCAACATTATATCACCAGCTAGATTTACTGCTGATCCTGGTCCTTCTGTATAACTTAATGTTAGACCAGGGAGAAGTGATTGTCAGCTGTGATGCAGTTTGCTTTCAAAAGTTCTGCATGTTACAAGTAATCTTCTGCCTGAATCTCTCTCTTCTGAGGTATGATTTTCTCAGGTATAACTGCTGTGTTCAGCTTGTACCCACAAGTGAACTAAATATCATTTTGTGCCAAAATACTGTCTACATTCCTCAGATAAAAAAATTGTATGCATGTCTTTTAGACAGTTTTAAAGAACAGTGTGATATTGATTGGCTGCAGATAAGTAGAATAAGCCCATCAACTAATATAGGTTTTATATAAACAGAGTGTTTATTTAGATATATACTATACCGTCACCTCAGTTGGCCTTGTCGGTGTATTAATCATTTGGGGGACATTTAATCTGGCATATTTCTTCTCTGGACTCAGCATGTTCTTCTTCCATAATGGCTAAAGTGTTATAGTGAAGTTAGTTGGAAGTAAGTAGCGTATTTGTTTCTAGAACAGGGGTTCTCAAACTTCTTTGCACCATGACCGCCTTCTGACAACGAAAATTGCTACATGACCCCAGGAAGGGGAACTGAAGCCTGAGCCCATCCAAGCCCTGTCGCCCCGAGTAGGGGGGTCAGGGGCAAAGCCAGAGCCCTGGTGCTCTTGGCCGGGCAGGCCCCAAAGCCAAATCCACAAGGGCTTCAGCCCCAGGCGGGGGGCCCGTAACTTGAGCCCTGCCACACCAAGGGCTTCAGCCCTGAATCTTTGGCCTTGGGCCCAGCAAGGCTAATGCCAGCCCTTGGCAATCCCATTAAAATAGGGTCCTGACCCACAGTGTGAGAACTGCTGGTTTAGACACACCAAATCCTCCACCTT
This sequence comes from Chelonia mydas, assembly GCF_015237465.2. Classification (NCBI taxonomy): domain Eukaryota; kingdom Metazoa; phylum Chordata; order Testudines; family Cheloniidae; genus Chelonia; species Chelonia mydas. The sequence goes on along the minus strand of NC_057853.1, from coordinate 15,980,467 downwards.
GGAAGGGGGTTAGACTAGATCAGCGGTTTTCAAACTTTTGTACTGGTGACCCCTTTCAGATAGGAAGCCTCTGAGTGTAAACACCCCTTGCCCCCCATATATATTAAAAACACTTTTTATATATTTAACACCATTATAAATCCTGGAGGCAAAGCAGGGTCTGGGGTGGAGACCCCCCCAAGTAATAAGGTCACAACCCCCTGAGGAGTCCCAGTCCCCAGTTTGAGAATCCCTGTTCCAGTGGATATAACTGGCAGCTTGGCCATCTCAAGACATTCTGGATGTAATAATCAGTATGACAGAATAAAGGACATAGGTGTGATGGAGAGAAGTAGAGTAAGTGTGATTGCTGAGCTGAGAGATTATTTCAGAGATACAGCCTGCTGGGGGGCGGGGGAGACAAATTAAAGTTTATTCACAGTTAAAAAGAGTATTAACATACATGCTATGCATTATGTTTGCATAATGCAACGTGTGTCCAGTTATACTTACATATATAGTTTTGAAAACAATATATATCCTTAATATATCACTAACCTGGGTTTTATAGTGGTTGTTACTATGGCTTTTTCCTTTTTCCTCACGTTAGAATCCTCTGTGGAAAAACCAACCCCCTGAAATTCTGAGATCGTTTTAGAAATAGAGTGGGGAAATCCATGCAGATACAATGCCATCTACCTCTCCTTCCCTGACACCATTTTAACACTGTACTATTGACATGTTTTCATAAAGATTTCCTTATTTCAACTAGTATCTTTCAAATGATTTTTGAGTCAACCATGTGTGCTGCATACTGTGCAAAGAACTTGACTAACCTCAGGTTGAAACATAAAGGATGAAAAGAGAAGCAAATGAAGCCAGTGCAAAATAAACTTGATTGGATTTTTTGCAGAGGAGAAGGGGGGAAGAAAGCCTTTTTTTCCTCTCTCTCTCTCTCTCTCTCTCTCTCTCAAAAAAAAGGTAATATCAATGGAGATGCTTTGAGGATCTAGTCCATATGCTCCTCATTAAAAGGCTGTGACATAATTTTGTACTGCTCTTGAATTTAACATCCATACTTACATTGTGTTAGATCTGATGTTAGTGTACTCTGAATCTATAATACAAACCCAGTCACATGAAGCTATGTTAAGAGTGCTATCTGGGCATAGCAAATTTGTCCTATTAATCCTAGTTACCATACTTGTTATGAATTTCAGATCTTAAGAGCTACATTGTAAGAGAGTAGGTCACCTTGATCTAATCAATACTATCAATTACCAGCCTTTTTAGGAATAACAGCTTGCCATATTGGCTTATTGAAGTGCATCTTCTTTGGTTTCTGTATAGCTAAAATAAAATATTTTTTGCTTTCAGTTTTAAAAGGAAAAGTATCTGAAAAACGTCATGATTTCAATATATTGAAATCAACAGGTCTAGGTTGGAACACCAAAGTATAATATTTTCTGTTGGCAAAAGCTACTTGATAATTAGTTTATAGGTTAACAGATGATACAGGGTTCATATTAAGGACAATCAGAAGTTTTGCTACTATGATGTTGCCTTCATCAAGCAGAGCTGTCCATATAATTTCCCTACTTCTCAATTGCCAGTCTATTTTCCCCCCTTTTATTATTTATAATTGGTATTAAATTGAGACTGAGCAAATTTCAAGGTGATAGGGGTATTAATGTGTCTCCAGACCAAATTTTTGAAGGCATTTAGGCATTGTTCTGCCCAGCATTACAATGACTAACTGAGGCGCCCAAGTCTCATTTTGAAGTGACTTAAGACCCTATTTTTAGAACTACTTAGGTATTTAACTCAATTTTCAATGAGAGATTAGTTCCTAAATACTTTTAAAAGTCTAGCCCTGGGAGCCTGTCTCATTGAAAGTCAATGGAATTTAAGCACCTAAGGCACTTTTGAAAATGAGACTTAGGAACTGAAATATTCAGAGGCGCGACTCTTAAATAGCTTTAAAAATCTAGGCCTCAGGAGCTTGGACAGAGTAAGAAGTGAGATCAATTTAAAGTACCCATCCTGATTTATAGTATCTTGAGGCTACTATCCACAGTTCACCGTGCATTCCTTTTCTACTTTTTCACAGCTGGCCTGTTTCCCATAAACAAAAACCAAATTCCTACCCACATGCCCTTTCCAAATACTCTTCTTTTGCCTCGACAGTCATGGGGCCCATATACCTCTACAGTTGCTGCCTGCATGATTTTATTTATCCCTTTTTAAATAAAAAACAGATTCCTGGCATGGAAAAATATTAATACCCCCATCCATAAAAATGGAAAAAATTGAAAACAATTACCCCCCCGCAAAAAAAAAAAAAAAAAAAAAAAAAAAAAAAAAAAAACCACCATTCTTAGCAGATCCCAGAAAACCAAGCCCTTCTGCAAAGGTTAGAATACACATCCTTTCCACACTGTGCCCCACCCCCAAAATGTCCATCCAAGATGACCCTTTCTATACGCATTAGAGGTCACCAGATGGCAACTGCTAGACAGAAATGGATGACAGTGAATTCCAGTGTAGAGGGACACACACAAGACATGTTTCTGACAGCCCCCTGTCTTGTAAACAGCCAAAGGGAGTTTCAACAAAAACAAATTAGTGTTACTACACTCTCCTTCTCTTTGCCTTTTCATGAAGAATGTTGGAATTGTTACCTCTGCACTAAGAATTGCCATGACCTTGGGGCACAAACGCCCTAGCTTTCTGTTGTACCTGTCACCAGGTTCAAAGCGGTTTAAAAACAAACAAAAAAAATAGTCCACATTGACTAATGTTCTTCATATGTTATCGGCTGTTTTAAGGGTAGTGGTGTTATCTCGGTCATTCTATGCACTGTAAGCTTTACAATGCTAGAAGGCTGGCCAGATCTGTATATATATTAGTACGCTAGCTGATAGCTCTACTTCCAGACTGTGAAATTCAGTTCAGTATGGTGCTCATTAATGGAGGCAACTGGAAAACTGACAAAAGTGATTTAGCAGAAGTGCTTATAAGTATCTGAACCTGTCTGAAAGCAGGTCTTGCATTACACATTAAATCTTCCCACTAACCCAACATGGAGTCTACCTAAGAAGGGAAGAATCATTTTCCTTCACTTTTGTTGGGTAGCTACTATTCACATCAGTGTATTCACATAGGTGTAGGAACAGTGTGATTTAAGGAACTAAAAGAGATTGTATTAGATTAGATTGTGTTAGGGTAGGATGGCCAAACCATTCACCTGGTACTCACAGCAAGCTACAAACCTATGCATTCCATTGAGAACCTACTGCATTGAAGGATCTCCATACCGATTTGAGTTGGAAGGTCAATAGCAAATCTCTGCCATGAATTTATTGTGAGATGGGGTTTATTTGTGTGTGTGTGTGTGTGTGTGTGTGTGTGTGTGTGTGTGTGTGTGTGTGTTTGTTTTAAAGATTGGGCCCCGTGTTAGCAGTGAGAGTCAATGTAGCACCGCTTGGAATGGTGAGGAGCTTGAAACAATTTGTGTCTCCCTCTCTTGGCCCAATCCGTACTACTTTGTCATTAAAATTCTCTCTCTCCAACTTGGTGAAACTTAGGACATCCGTAACTCCACAGACTGTACTAAACTGTGTTATCTGCCAATGGCCTAATGGATTGACTACTTCAAGCAGCGATCATTGGGATAGAATGGCCACACCCATTGCACCAGCCAGAGGAAGGGGAGAAATTAGCTAGTATATGGGTTCAATAGTAGTTCTACATCATCCGAGTATCGTACAGTGGCCAGTTATACCAGCTTTAAGGCAACAATTATATATAGGGTGAAATTCTGATTCTACTGAAGTCAATGAGAGCTTTGCTATTGACATCAGGGGATCAGAATTTCATACATAAACTCACATCTAATACATGCAACCACACTTTAACAAATACTTATTTTTAGTAAATGATAATACACTCCTTGAGATGATTACTGTGTACTTTGTTCCCCTGCTATTAAAGTAAGAAAGCACATTTTCATATATTTTGCTTACTGTTTTATTCAGATAACTATAATCTGGTAAATTCCTGTGCGCAAGTGATCAGGGAACATATTGGCAAAGCAGAATTTTCCAGGAAATACCTTTTCCTGTCATACAACGTTTATTGTTGTTTCACTGGAAACCAAAAGGTGGAAAAATCACTTGGAGCCAAATGACATGTTAATCTGTATCAGCAAAAACAATGAGGAGTCTTTGTGGCACCTTAGAGACTAACAAATTTATTTGGGCATAAGCTTTCGTGGGCTAAAACCCACTTCATCAGATGCATGGAGTGGTAAATACAGTAGGCAGGTATAAATACACAGCACATTAAAAGATGGGAGTGTCTTACCAAGTGGGGGGGGGTGTCAGTGCTAACGAGCCAATTCAATTAAGGTAGAAGTAGCCTATTCTCAACGGGGGGGAAGGGGGGGGGAGAATACCAAGGTAGGGAAAAAATCACTTTTGTAGTGCTAATGAGGTCAATGCAATCAAGATAGCCCATTTCAAATAGTTGACAAGGTGGTGTGAGTATCAGCAGAGGGAAATTACTTTTTGTAGTGACCCATCCATTCCTAGTCTTTGTTCAGGCCTAATTTGATGGTTTCCAGTTTGCAAATTAATTACAGTTCTGCAGTTTCTCGTTGGAATCTGTTTTTGAAGTTTTTTTTGTCAGTTGTGCAAACCTGAATAAATGGCCTTCATATAGTGCATAAAACAGAGCACAGGTTTCCTTTGACTGTATCATTCAGTCAGAAACAGGCAAGAAATAGCTTTGTTTTGAAGCCTTGAATTTTATATATAAAAATCAAGACCTTGCGGGGCTTTTAAAAAAATATATACAAAAACATTATGAGTTGTATAGACACCTACCAAAAGGTCTGTGATAACACTACCTCTTCCCATGGTTCCCCTCTTCAAAAGTGAAGGACAATCATTTTTATTCTTGCATTAGATAGTCTCCATTGTGGATTAATTGAAAGATTTAATATGTACTGCAAGACCTGCTTGCAAACACATTCAGATACTTAAAAGCACTTTAATGCATTACACTGCCTTCTAATGAACCCTCCCCACTCCCGTGTTGCTAGTGTAAGTCATGGGGCCTGAAGTTAAAGAGGGTAGCAAGCTTGCTGCTACCATCTGTTCGTGAACAGGAGAAAGAATGGAGGGAAGCTGGACAATAGAAGGTGCTCTCTGCCACCATCTACAGGTGAAAGGGGAAGGTCAACTATAGAGAGCTGCATAAACTTCTGCTTAGAAATCATCCAAACACCACACTGGCAAATCACCAGAACTGTACACAAACTCCAAACTGGTAGGGTAGTGGGATTGAATGGAGAAAAGACAAATGGGAGGGAGGGAGTGAAAAGAGAGTGGCCAGGACTATGCTCAAAGGGTTCTATATCCCACTGCTTCCCACTCCACTAAAGACCATATGATGGACAGCACAGAAGGAACTTTGTGATAGGAGACAAGACATCAGCACAGGGGTAGCATCATGGTGAGACAACTCTTCACTGAAGCCACAGAGGAAAGACAGCAGCACAGCTGAGTGAATTCCCAGGAGAGGGCCCCCACAGCCATACCCATCACCAATAAAGCTGAAATCACTATAGCTGGGTTAGGTGGCCGAGCCTCAGGACTGGAATGGGTAGCAATTCCCCTAGGGACTGGAGACAGGCCTGTCCAGGTGCACTCCTGAATTCTGCAAGTATGCTAACTACCGACACCAAACTTCTACCAGAATGTAATGGAAGGAGAATGAAGAGGTGTTAGAGGGCCATCTCCTTATTGAACATTCACACCTGCAAATGGGGAACTGAGTTAAAGGCCTACTGCCAAGATACCGGGGGGGGGAGTGTTTTACTTATTTATTCTCTCTCTCTCTCTCTCACACACACACACACACACACACACACACACACTTGCTGTGTTTTCCAAGTTAATGTTGTGACCCCTTGCTTCATATACAGATTCAGTACTTGTGAGCAGAGAGATACTGCTATAAGGGTTCTCAGGGAAGATATTTTGTTTGCCCCGGATTTCTAGGTGGGGACTCAAGCCAGTGGTGTACGTTACTTTAAGAGGAACCCCTTGACATTTGAACTAGCTGGACATGGTCATGAGGGAAGGGATGAGAAAAATCTCGAGATGGATCTTTGCTTCGAAAGCAGAATTAATTCTGGAGCTTTGGAGAGGAGAAATCTGCACATGAGGTTTCATGATGAGTTATAAGGAAATGGTGTTTGCTTTGAATAATGCCTAATGGAAGGATGTCATGCACTGAACATTGTAGAATTATATCCACAGACTGAAAAAGGTTTTCTGTTTCTAAACTATAAATACATCTTGGACTCAAACCTATACTTCTTACTCAGGAATAGCTCCCACTGAAACTCAAAGCAGTAGAAGATCAGGCTCCTTGTTAGTAATAAAATGTTTAGCCTTAATGTATTAGGCCCCACTTCCACAGCCCCTCCCTCCCTCTCTCTCTCTCATTAGCAAAGCACTTAGAAAGAGGCTTAGACAGATACTTAAAATACTTGGCTCAACAGGTGAATTCTAACTACAGGTCTTACATGTCCCCATTACCGAAGTATCTGAGTACTTCACAGTCTTTAAAATGTATCCATTCTCCAAACATCCCTTTGGAGATAAGGAACTGCTATGATCCACATTTTACAGATGGGGACTCAGTGCCTGTCTACGCTTACTGGGGGATGGACACGCAGCAATCAATGCATCGGCAGTTGATTTAGTGGGTGTCAGATTGCTCTCCCATCGACTCCTGTCCTCCACCTGAACGAGAAGCACAAGAGGAGTCGATGGGAGGGCGTCTCCCGTCGACATAGCATAGTGCGGACCCCGCGATAAGTAGATCTCAGTACGTCGACTTCAGCTACGTTATTCACATAGCTGAAGTTGCTTAACTTAGATTGGTCTCTCCCCGTAGTGTAGACAAGACCTCATACACAGAGAGGATAAGTGACTTGCTGAAGGTCACACAGGAAGTCTGGCATAGCTGGAAATTGAACACATATCTGTCAAGTCCTAAATAGTACTGCACTTTCCTTCCCCTGCATGGAGCTGTTAAGATCTAATTTTGGTTTTAGTCCCTATTTTAATAGTCAGAAATATTAACTAACACACCTTTCTCGTTCAACTTGAAATCCAAACCTTTTAGATAGTATTTTAACCTTGCTCTTTGGCAAAGCCAGATGGCAGTAAATGTGCCATGGGGATTTTTGTTTACTTCATTTAGCCCTATAAAGCTGCACAAATTACAGCTTGAATTTCTTGTAAGTTAGTTTCTAGCCCAATCAATTGAAAGACACCCTTGGTATACTGATGTATTGCTGAGGCTTTGGATAGGAGACTAATGAATTATGGGATCCTCTGCTTCAGCTACACATTTTCTACATGTTACACATGTTAAAGTCAAGATGCTAAATATGCCAAGGCCAATTTAGAGTCTGTACCCATGGTCCCTGTCATAAACATAAGGGTAGCCTAAAATTCCTCCTTACCTGTAGGGGTTAAGAAGCTCAAATAACCTGGTTGGCACCTGACCAAAGGAACCAATGGGGACAAAAGATACTTTCAAATGGGGGGGGGGGAGAGAAAGAGAGAAGAGAGGCTTTGTTTTGGGTTCTTTGTTTCTGTGTTCATTCACTCTTGGGACTAAGAGGGACCAAACATCAATCCATGTCCTCCAAATCATTCTGAACCAACCAGTCTCTCATGTTACAGAAACTAAGTACAGCCAGGCAAGGCGTATTAGTTTAATCTTTGTTTTCTCAACTTGTGAATTTTCCCTTTGCTGGAGGGAGGTTTATCCCTGTTTTGTTGTAACTTTGAAACTAAGGCTAGAGGGGGTTCCTCTGTGTTTTGTGCATCTTTTGTTACCCTGTAAAGCGATCTTCCAATCCGATTTTACAGAGAGGATTTTTACCTTTTCTTTTACAGAACTGATTTTTTTTTTTTTCCGTGTCCAAAGATCCAGGGATTTGGGTCTGTTCACACTTTGTAACCAATTGGTTAGGATATTATTTTCAAGCCCCCCAGGAAAGGAGGTGTAAGGCTTGGCGGGATATTTTGGGGGAACAGGAACTCCAAGTGGTCCTTTCCCTAATTCTTTGTCTAAATCACTTGGTGGTAGCAGCATACCCTCCAAGGGCAAAGAATGTGTGTCTTGGGAAAGTTTTTAACCTAAGCTGGTAAAAATAAGCTTTGGGGTCTTACATGGGGGTCCCCACATCTGTACCCCAGAGTTCAGAGTGGGGAAGGAACCCTGACAGTCCCACTGAAGTTAATGCCCTGGATTTTAACGGCACCGCAATCGAGCCCATGCCCAGAAAGAACTACACTGCTGATGTTCTTAATTAAATGCATAATGACTATCTGTGATACTTCTATGGCCCACAGTATGGCTCCCAACTTTTAATGTATTGTGACGGGGCAAGGCCAGATGGCTATAGAAAATTAGTGGGAGACAGATATTAGCTCCAGGCTAAACAAATCAATGGTACCAGGGTAGGTGAAATGACAGCTGCTCCAGGTCAGTTAAGATACCTGGGGCCAATTAAGAATTTTCCAGAAGGCAGGGAGAAGGCTAGGTTGATTGGGACACCTGAAGCCAATCAGGGACTGGCTGAAGCTAGTTAAAAGCCTCCCAGTTAGTCAGGTGGGTGTACATGTCAAGAGCTGTGGGAGGAAGTTGCGCTGCTGGAGAGGCTGAGTAGTACACACCATATCAGGCACAAGGAAAGAGGCCCTGAGGTAAGGGTGAAGTGGAGCTTGAGGAAGTGGGGGCTGCTGTGTGGGGGAAGTAGCCCAGGGAATTGTACATGTCATGTTTCTAAAAGGTCAGCTACCATAGCTGATATTATTAGGGTCCCTGGGCTGGAGCCCAGAGTAGAGGGTGGGCCCAGGCTCCCCCCCCTTTGCCCCCTGATTAAATCACTGAGACTGGGAGACAACAGAGACTGTGCAAGGAAAGATAACTTCTCACCTCCCTCGCTGGCTTATGATGAAAATCGCTCAGTAGACTGTGACCCTTGTCTCTAGAGAGAGAAGGGTTACGTGGAGGGTTGCAGTGAGCCTCTGAGGCTAGCGAAATCCACCAGGAAATGCAGGACCCAGAGAGGCAAGGACAGAGCTTTGTCACAATATTTATCCTCAACAGCTCTGTGGGGTACTATTATACCCATTTTAGAGGTGGAGAACTGAAGCACAAAGAGTCTAAATGCCTTTACTAAAGTCACATAGGAAGTCTGTAGCAGACCAAGGAACTGAACCCAGCTCTCCCAAGGCCCAGACTAGCCCCCTAACCCCTGGACCATCTTTCCTCTCTATTGCCGTATTACATATTTCGTAATGTTCTATATCAGTGGTTCTCAAAATAGGGCCGTCGCTTGTTCAGGGAAAGCCCCTAGCGGGCTGGGCTGGCTTGTTTACCTGCCAAGTCCGCTGCTTCAGCCGATCGCAGCTCCCACTGGCCGCGGTTCGCTGCTCCAGGCCAATGGGGGCTGTGGGAAGTGGCGCGGGCTGAGGGATATGCTGGCCGCGGAGTGGCAAACTATGGCCAGTGGGAGACGTGATCGGCTGAACCTGCAGATGCAGCAGGTAAACAAACCAGTCCGGCACGCCAGGGGCTTTCCCTGAACAAGCAGTGGCCCTAGTTTGAGAACCACTGTTCTATATATTCATCTTTCCTTTTCCTTATTTTAAGGATAGATAATTTCTTTCATTTGCTGGATGTGCTAATGTTCCTCCTTGTTTTGTATGTAGATTATAAGCACATCACTCATAGTGAACTGAATATCTAGGTGGTGTATATTTTACAGAACCTCAGCCAGACTATGGTAAAACATGTTTGAGAACCTTTAGAGGCCCAGAAAAGAGGTTTCTTTTTATGCCTTTGATTACAAGGCCTCCCTTCTAATTGAGCACTGCTCTCACATATAATCATTTGTGACCTGCCTGACCCCAAAATGATTACATCTTCTGGAAGAATTGAGTGTTGAATGCCATTCATTAGCCAGGATTGAGTACTGTTATCCAGGCAGTAAGCCACACGTGCAAAGTTTGCCATCCAAGGGAAGAAACAGCATGTAAGAAAGAGCCACATCTTCATTTGAGAACTTTTAGGATGGCTCAGCAATTAAGATATTGGCACAGAAAGAAAGAGTAATTTGACATAGATGTATTCCAAAATTTACCAAGGAGAGATTAGTAAAATTGATAACTACACATGAACTAAGAAAAGTAACCATAATTCATATACCAGACATTTACTTTCTCAGTTCGAGTTAAAGAATGGAAACATTTGTTTGGAATAAACCTGTAGTGGATGCTAACAATAATGTATGGTACTGCCTGCAGGGACTGAATAGATGGGAGCTTAAAAAAAAAAGCCACACCCCAACAACAACTAGCAGTTACAGAAAGGGGATAGTACAGATCACATTGTTGGCACTGCTAAAGTCTAACATTAATGTAATGGGGTTTAAAAAACAAAAAAGCCTTGTCTTGTGAGATTTCCTCAGGTTCAATAATACTGTTGCTACTAAAGATTTCATTGTTTTTATAAATATGAAAGTTCTTCTTGATATCAATGTTACTTCTACATGGAAAAATCACTCAGTTTCAGGTGTAAACAGCAAGGATAGAAGCTATGGGGAAAAAATTCATATATGAAAACAATATGATTCATGCTAGTGTTGCAATCATTGCATACAGAAACTTAACCACAGTTCCAAGGTGTCTTCCTAGACAAAAGGGTCTCCACGTATATACTTAACAGCCATAGGTGGAATTAGTCAAGAAATCACAGATTCTCCCTATGGCATTACAGGGAGTGGACTGCTAGATAAAAGATTGCCAGTCCTACTACCCCCGTAAACCCACTGGAAATGAAGGGGTGGGTTGACTTGGAATTGTGAGGGAATACCTGTTCTCCATCAAGTCATGCAACCCCCAACCCTACAGGGGATTTTGGTGTCAACTCCAGTTCTCCCAGAGCCATATGAAACCCTGTATTACTGAAAGGGTTTTGAAGAGAGTAGTCTATAAAGGGAACCCTATAGGGGAGCTCTTCTAGGAGTCATTTTGCTATGGGAGCCATGGAGTAGATGTGAGAACATGGAGACTCAGATGTTCCAGCGGTCTTGACAGCTGACCTCCTTTGACTCTTGCTGGAGCCAGCCTTCCCCACTACATTCTCCCTTAAGGGAGAATTCCAAGGAAACACCCATGTAGGGGTAAGCACCTGGTCCTAAAATTTAAAAAAATAAATAAATCCTACTTCAGTTTTCCTAAGTCTGCAAAATAATTGAGCAATACCACACCTCACTCAGTTGTCAGTTCCCTGTTGTATTTACCTGATCTAATATAGAGAAAATCTGAATGGTATTAGACTCAAAAATAAGTTTATTTTCTGAATGCACACGATCATTTAATATGAAAAGAACATCTGTTGCTACTGAGCCAGTAACTTCCCATCCAAACAAACATTTCTTTTTAGTTGTTAACTATTAACAATCCCAGCAACATCCCTTCCCCTCCGCCAATCATTTTATTGGAGAGAGAACGATCAGTTCTATTTGCCCATTCCACACCCGTGTATGACGGATTTTGTGTACTTACAGACTAGAAGGTTTTGTTTTAGCCCTTGGGATGGGGACCAATGAAAGTTCAATTAATGTAGGACCGATCCTGATCTATTATGTAAGAAGTATAACAAAACCCAGCAATAAAACTTGCATGAATTACTGCAAGAAGGATTTGTCCTATGAGAGCAGTATTCTCTTGGCATGAAGATGATGATGTCAAACTCATTTTATTTATGATCTAAGTCAAATCTACAGAGGTGGAAGACTATTTAGTTCATGAAGTCATCACTGCCATGGGAACTCCCTGATTTTTAACAATTACCTTGAAACTTACTATTTATTCTAGATCATTTATGTTACAGAAGCACATAGACATGTTACTTTATGCTACTTCTTGATAGAGAACTCCCCATTCTCATAGGCAGTGTACAGTGATCAAATTCACCAAACTTTAAGTGTGAAAAGTGACAGTCTGAAGGTATGTTATATAATTATGTATGGTTAACCTGCCATAACTTGACATGCTATGCTTAGTAAGTGTCATATACTGTAGCAACAGGAATGTAAGTCCTCGTTCCATTTTCTAGCAAGACAACATTGTCTCTCTCTTGAAGTCAAATGTTGTGTGGTTTTTTAAAGTACGTTAGAATGTATCTGCGAGTAACAAAGATTCAAGTTTATTTTATTTGTCTGAGAAGACACTGTGTGTTACACAGTCAAGAACGCCACAAGAATACTGAAACAAAAACGGTTGTTTAAAATGATTTGTAAACTCACCTGGTTGTGTGGATACAATTGTGGATTTGTTTGTTGTTGTTTCTTTGCTCATTCTGAACAGATATGTACTATTATACAACTTGTATTCTGACCCAGAGGTAGCAGCATCTCAGAGCTGGATCAAGGAAGACAGAAAGAGCCAAAATCTGAACTCTTCAATAAGTATTCTTCAGTTAGTTAAACACTGGTAGTTTTTACAAATGTGCTTAACTTCATTTAAAAAATAAACAACAACTGTTTTGGGTGAAAACTTAAAAGAAAAGCAAAAAAGTCTACCTGAGGCAGCAGGACACATGAGATATTTCAGCCTGAGCAACTAAAGTTTGAAAAATGTTGTAAATTACCCCCTCCCCACCCCCGTCACACATGAAATAGAGGAGTCAGGGAAGAAGTATCTAGCCATAGGTTTTCTGGAAAAAAAAAAAAAAAAAGTAATTTCTGTGACCAAGTTATAACCTGGGAAAATATTTTAAAATATAAGTTCACTTATAGGAGATTTCCGAAAGTGCTCAGCATTTGTCTAACTTTGCTCCAATTCACGTCACAGGGAGTTTGACCATGGATTTCAATGGGAGCAGAATTAGGCCACTACTGTGCAATTTTGAAACTTCTAGTCTATTTTCCTGCAGTAATGGTCGCAGGAAAAAAAGCTAATATTTTTCTGTCATTTAAAAAAATTAAAATATTACTAATTAAAAACAGAAAATGGTGAGAACTTATTTGCAATTCATTTGCACTTACACTTTGTATATTGTTGCTATGATTTTAAGCACAGGAAAAATAAAATGTAATTGAATATAAGGGACAAGGATAAGTGGTAATGACTACATGAATCAATAGGACCTTGAATCATTTTTAGTGTGCACAATCGATGTACATTGAACACGTCAATGTTTTGAGAGATAAGACCTTAAAACAAAAGGCAAAGGGAACAGTAAATTGACTGTTATGAATCTTTTCCTTGTATTCATTTAAGCTCCCAAATCACGGAACTTTAGCATGCTCAGTATGTTTACATCAGTGATGTATGTACATACAGGAAAAAATGATTCAAGGACTTAACATAAAAATACCTTACAAAGCCCATTTTGTAGTCTCCTTTATTGCACATTTTATTTTTAGTCTCATGTTTATTACGGCACAGCCTAAGGACCTACTAAGAGTGCAGGCCCTTTGTATTAGGTGCTGTACAGACACAGTAGCAGAGAGTCCCCGGCCTGCTGAGTCTATAATCTGAATAAACAAGGCAGACAGAGTGGGGGGAACTGATAACACACAATCAAAGTGAACAATGCGATGGCAGCAAATGTTATGTTAGTTCCATAATATTTTGTGGTGCAGAGTTAGTTAGCAGGTGGGAAGCTTAATGGAAAGAAAAGTGAAGGGAGAGGGGATGAGAAGAAAGAGGGGTGGGTATGGAGTGAAGTAGAGGTAAAGAGACTATAAAGAAGGAAGATGGAGAGAGATGGGCATTCTATGAGGCGGGTGTTCCCCCTTTGGCCAAAGGGGTTAGACAATATTTTGAGCCTTGCAGAATTGTTTCCATAGAAGGGGAAAAAAGTGATTCTACAAGTCAGGTACATTCTTTGGGGGCAAGCCTGTTTGTTTACAAAGAATGTGCACAAAGTCCCAGTTCCTTGGGCACAATACAAAAGCAGACAATACCTTCAAGCACTTTACAAATCACACCCCTCTCGTGCACTCTGCTGGAACTGTGAAGTAAAGCCCTGTGTGGGACTGGGATCCCACAGCATCTGCAGGACCCACTGCCAGAATAGGGGGAGCGAGATTTTAAAAAGTCCTGCACAGGGATCTACCAGGAAGACAAGGCCTGAAACTAGTCAGAGTGCAGTATGTAGGGAAGCCTGAAGTACTCGTATGTATTTAGTAAATATGGTTATTTGGGATCTCACTTTCCCCATGTAGTTTCTTCATATTATTTCTATTGAACAGAATGAAAGACAACCACCCTGATAAAGCGCCAAAGGCATTACACAGCCCAAGCCACCAAGAAAGAATCCCCCGAGTGTGGATTAACTGGACTGCTCTACCGTGGTTACTCTGTCATCTCTTGTCCCTCTGTTCCTTAGCACTGCCTGTGTTGTTGTTTTCCTCAGGGTGGGAGTGGGGGTTTGAACAGTGATATATAGCTTTAAAATAAACGTTTTAGGTAATACTTTCATATTCTAGAAGTAGTAGCCATATCTGTAAGATAGTGAAAACAAAAACCACCACCACCACCCCCTGCCCCAATTATGTGAGCTGATGTGCACCATTCCACTACTTTTAATGGAAGTTGGGAGCATCAGTACCGTCCTAACATCAGGCCCCAAGAGACCAGGAAAACGGACATGCTCTTTTACTGTACACATTTATAGTTTTAGCTTCTTTATATTTGGCATTAATAGAACTGGTGGATGTTAGATCTAATGCAGCAGTGGAAGTTTTACTCCCAAACATGTGACAGATTAGCTTACAAAAACATAAATAGTGGGTTTCCCCACTCCCTCTGTTTTTTAGAAATACTGGTGAAAAAAAGCTACTGGAAACTTGCCTACTCCTGTTGCAATCTTTTTTTTCTTCTATTGCTTGCTGAGCAGTTGCTAACAGTGGCAGGAGGTCCTGTCATTTATTTTCATATGTAAAAATTATGCAACTAGGACTGTGCTTCATTGTATAAAATTATTCTAAATTTCCTTTTAAGTCAATAGCACTTCTTGACAGAAGGGAGGGGGGGAAAAAAGGCTGTTTCCTTTCCCAAAGATTAAAATGAGTCTGACAGAATAAGCAGAGCTGAAATATTGTTATGTCACTCAATACCTACGGGTGTGATCACAAAATCATGCTACTGCGGGGAGCGGGGGGCGGAGGCGGGGGGGGGAGAAACACTGGTACAGGGATACAAAAGAGTTCATGCGGGTCAAATGAAGAACTCCAGTAACATCCACAGAAAAATGCAGCATGTAGATAACCTTTTTAAAAAGGTTATCTGCCCCCACTCTAAAAAGTCACTAGGAACAGGCAAAAAAACCCTCAAAACTTAACATGTTTTCCTGTTTAACATTACAAAGTACAATACAATAACTCTAACAGCCAGCTAGTGTGGCAGGTATTGGAGATATTCTATAGAGGAGGGAAAGAATCCCATAAAAATATAAAGGGGAATTAAATTTTCTTCTTTCTTTCAAGAGGAAATAGATTTATCACTGCCCATGGGGAATTTACAAAATTCCATTTTAGTACAAAACATATTTTTTGACCAAATCCATATTTCCTCCTCATACCCATAAAAATTTGGATGGAGAAAATATATGTTTGACTTGTCTGGAAATCCAAAAAGGTTTCAGTTTTTGGACAATAAGGCCATTTTTCCCCGTATCAAAAGCAGACATTTTTTCAGGATGTTTGTTTAATTGAAAGATTATTTTTTCCCCGCCCAAAAATGGTTTCAGTGGAAAAATTTTCCAGGCAGCTCCATAAGCAAGTTCAACAGCAGCCAGAATTGACAGACCCTTCTTCCCATCATCTACCATGCAGGCTGAATGAGGTTAGAGAGGATGGAGTCTGACATTCCTCTGGATTTGCTAATTCTACCTTGGAAATGCTTCCACTCAACAAGATCAGAGCCTGTGCCACCACTGACCAGCTGGTGCATTTTAACTCAGGAGTTATCACAAGTCTAGTAGATTATTTATAATTTCCAGCAGAAGTTGAGCAGCCTCTGCAATAATTAGTGCAGGATTCTGAAGAGTTTAGCTCAGAGAGGCAGGAAGTTCAGAACGCCAAGAAACTTAGTTTTTATATGCAGTAGCCACAGGATTTTATAGCTGCCTGCATTCAGCTCCTTACCTTGCATGTTTTTCCAATATAGCTGAAGTTAAAATAAATATGAATGGGAAAAGTTAACACCTTTGCTTGAGACATACCGATACAAATTCCTGTAATTTGAATGAGAGTCAAACACAAATACATATTTTGATAACTGGCTAAAACATTTAGTGGATACACTGCATGAAACATTTTAGCCTTCTTCATCATGTCCTATCACTTTTCTACAGGACAGTCTTTTGGACTTCTCCAAGGAAACTGAACAGTTGTCCCGTTACATTCACTCATGAGGTTTCATTTGAAGGTGATCATCATCTAGTTCTGCCATTTAAATATTGAATGGCAACTTTGTTGAAGTTCAGGAAGTACAGAAGCGTCCCCATTTGTTTCAGTGGGAGCTGTGAGGATAACACTTAGCTCAGCTATGTTGTAAATTCTGTAGCAGCTCCATCTGCTTTAAAATACTCTAGGGAATTATAGCAGATAGATGTTAAGTAACACCTGAAGGCTGCCGTATGGGATACTTGTAATATGCTTTATTGAACTCTTACTATGTACTACTTGAAATACATCAACATTAAATACATGAAGTAATTTTAAAAACATTAGGATTATTATACATACACATACCTGTCACCTGGGTATTTGCAATTTTCTTTTTGACATTTCTTATGTGCTTAATCATTATAAGATTTACTCATATGCTATTGATAGAGGGGGAAAGCCAATAATAACTAGAGCTGGTCCAAAAACAGGGGAAGAAATGATTTGTCACCCCATGTTTTCATCAAAAGTAAAGTTTTAAATGTAATTAATTCCTCAAACATCAAATCAGCTCTCTAGTTGGTCAACTATCAAGTTGTCATTTAAAAAAAAAAAATCAAACTTTCAAATTGACAAGATGTATTAAAGTTTTGTGATTTGAAAAATTTTAATGATCTCCACTAATATAATCTCTCTGGATGGACTTCATCCCTTGTGTAACTTCTGTTGATCTCTCTACTTCTAACCAAACCCCCCCGGCAAAAAAAACACACACACCACACACCAAGAAGTTGTTCAGCACACACAAATAAGAGTGGCATACCTACTATTTAAATTAGGCCAGGGACTATGAAATAGTGTCTTGTTATGAGCCATTAGCACTGTGAAATATTGCTCTTGATAATGAACATGAATATTAGTATTAAAATCTTTATGGCTGTCATTCACAAGTAATAACCCTAACCATGTTATTTCTTATATTAATAGAAAGATTACCACAATACAGCCATAATATTTTATTAGGCAGAAAGGTAAAATTATAAAGATGTTAATTGTGAAAAGTAATGTGTCAAGTCCACTTCACACAATAAAGTTAACATATCTGTAGCTTGTTTTTTTCCTTGGTTGAGCTGGTCAAGTAACTTGTGTTTCATCTGAAAATTTTCATTACATTTTTTAAGGAAAGTTTTCTTAATTAAAAGAATATTCTCTTCTCCATCTTCTTAGAATGTAAAAGGAAAAATAGGAAAACAGCTAACAGGAGAATTCATAACCAAATACAGGGGGTGAGGGGAGAGAGGGAATGAAGTAAATGCATAGAAGGAAAACATGGGAGAACTCAGAGTAGGCCAAAGAAGCAGGCCAACTACAGAATGAAAGGAAAACAAGCTGAAATTAAGGGATTGTCTACATTACCTGCTGGATCGACAGGCGGCGATCAATCCAGTGGAGGATGATTTATTGCATCTAGTCTAGACGCAATAAATAGACCGCCAAGTGTTCTCCCATTGACTCCAGCACTCCACCAGGGTGAGAGGCGCAGGCAGAGTCAACAGGAGAGAGAGTCAGTCATCGACTTACCGCAGTGAAGACACCTTGGTAAGTAGATACAAGTACGTTGACTTCAGCTACGTTATTGACATAGCTGAAGTTGCGTAACTTCGTTCAATTTCCCCCCCCCCGCCCCCCAACTACAGATCAGTCCTAACTTGACATGTGGAAGAGGTCTGAGAAGGAGAAGAAAAGCGATAGCAGTGGACCTCTGTACAATAGTTCTTGACAAAAGGTAGAAATTGTTTGTTGGGGTAAAGGTTAAGGACACAGAATAAAAGTATGAGGTTTTATTTAAAGCATATAAGAAGTCCATTGTGATAAGACATTTGGCAATGAATAATGTAATGGAAAATAAGGCTAGGGTTATGAACAATAGCATTCAAACATCCTACGTTATGCGATGACTGATGTGTAAAGTGCTTCATTACGTTTTCCTGCCAGTCAGTCAAAGATGGATGTTCTGGGTTGCTCAGCATATTTAAAAAGGGTCAATAATTGTTAAATGCCAAGTACAAAATATAAAGTATGGGATATGAAACAGTGTGGTAAATTAAAAATGCTTTATAACCTATAGCAAGTGATATAGGCATCAGGATGGGACAGTTTATGGCTCTATGGATAAAAGCTAATATGTCTCAGGAAGACATTATAGCACATAGGAACAGCCATACTGGGTCAGACCATAGGTGCAATCTAGCCCAGTATCCTGTCTTCCAACAGTGGCCAATGCCAGGTGCCCTAGAGGGAATGAACATAACAGGTAATCGAGTGATCCATCCCCTATCGCCCATTCCCAGCTTCTGTCAAACAGTAGTTAGGGACACCATCTCTGCCCATCCTGGCTAATAGCCATTGATGGACCTATTCTCCATGAATTTATCTAGTTCTTTTTTAAACCCTGTTAGAGTCCTGGCCTTCACAATATCCTCTGGCACAGAGTTCAACAGGTTGACTGTGCATTGTGTGAAGAAATACTTCCTTTTGTTTGTTAGTTTTAAACCTCCAGCCTATTAATTTCATTTGGTGACCCCTAGTTCTTGTGTTATGAGAAGGAGTAAACAACACTTCCTTATTTACTTTCTCCACACCAGTCATGATTTTATAGACCTCTTCATATCCCCCCCTTAGTTGTCTCTTTTCCAAGATGAAAAGCCCCAGTTTTATTAATCTCTCCTCATACGGAAGCTGTTCCATAACCCTAATCATTTTTGTTGCCCTTTTCTGAACCCTTTCCAATATATCTTTTCTGAGATGGGGCAACCACATCTGCATGCAGTATTCAAGATGTGGGCGTACTATGGATTTATATAGAGGCAATAGGATACTTTCTCTTATCCCTTTCTAAATGATTCCTAACATTCTGTTCGCTTTTTTGATTGCTGCTGCACACTGAGTGGATGTTTTCAGAGAGCTATCCACAATGATGCCAAGATCACTTTCTTCAGTGGTAACAGTGAATTTAGACCCCATCATTTTTATGTGTCATTGGGATTATGTTTTCCTGTGTACATTACTTTGCATTTATCGAGTTTCATCTGCCATTTTGTTGCCCAGGCACCCAGTTTTGAGAGATCCTTTTGTAGCTCTTCGCAGTCTGCCTGGGACTTCACTATCTTGAGAAGTTTTGTATCATCTGCAAATTTTACCACCTCACTGCTGACCCTTTTTTCCAGATCATTTATTAATATGGTGAATAGGACTGGTCCCAGTACAGACCCCTGGGGGACACCACTATGTACCTCTCTCATTCTAAGAACGGACCATTTATAACTACCTTTTGTTTCCTATCTTTTAACCGGTTACCAATCCATGAGAGGACCTTCCCTCTTATTCCATGACATGCAGAACTATATTATAATAGTAGAGTGTGCGGAGTGAGTTTGAATTGAAACAGTAAGTAAATTATGGTGAGACACTACGCTTATAGTTACAGGTTGGAAATAGAAGATAGATCAGCAAATGTTTATGCAGATAAAGGAGGATTGGAGATATACCCACAGAACTGATGAAGGGAATTTCAATTATCCAGGCGTTGACTAGTAAATGGGATTGCAAAATGACTAAGAAAGGAAAGAAATTTTGGAAACACATCAGTGCTGTTTTCTTGTGAGGCTTGAGAATGAAAGATTCTATTCTGCCCTATTTAAACAACACAAAACATGGGGCAGTTATATGGTGAAACTAATCTTGCCCATTCACCTTGTGTGGATACAGAGGTTCCTAGATGCACTGTTAATCCCTGCTATTCTGACTCTGGAGGATCCATTTAGCTCTACTTAATGTGCCTCTCACATTATCCTCTCTAAACAACATGAAGTTACTCATGGAACTTCACCAGTTTCTGTAATATCAAAATTCTAGCTCCCAGATTGGGGTGGGAAAACTTTTTGGCCCAAGGGCCAAATAGGAGTAGGGAAATTTTATGGCGGGCCATGAATACCCATGAAATTAGGGTTGGGGTGCAGGAGGGGTTGAGAGCTCCAGCTGGGAGTGGGGATGAAGGGTTTGGGATGTAGGAGGGAGCTCCAGGCTGGGACTGAGTGATTCAGAGTGTGGGAGGGGGCTCCAGGCTGGGGCAGGGGATTGGGGCATGGTGGTGGGGGGTGAGGGCTCCAACTTGGGGTTGCAGACTCCAGGGTGGAGCGGGGGGGGGATGAGGGGTTCGGGGTGCATGAGGGTGCTCCAGGCTGGGACTGAGGGATTCGGAGGGCAAGAAGGAGGACCAGGGGTGCAGGCTCCAGGTAGCGCTTACCTCAAACAGCTCCCGGAAGCAGCAGCAGCATATCTCCTCTCCGGCTTCTATGCAGAGCTGCAGCCAGGCAGTGCTGCACGCTGCCCCGTCCGTAGGCGCCGCCCCTGCAGCTCCCGTTGGCCACAGTTCCCGGCCAATGGGAACTGAGGGGATGGTGCTTGGGGCAGGGGCATCATGTGGAGCCCCCTGGCTGCTCCTACACATAGAAACTGGAAGGGGGACATGCTGCTGCTTCAGGAGCTGCAGAGAGCTGTGGCACGCTTGCACGGAGTGGCCTCGACCCCACTCCCCGGCTAGAGCCTGGGAACAAGGCAAGACCCAGACCCTGCTCCCCAGCAGGAGCTCGAGGGCCAGATTAAAATAGACTGTTGGGCCAAATGTGGCCCGCGGGCCATAGTTTGCCCACCCCTGTCCTAGATACAGAGTTCATCACTAGGCTATGATTCAAATCCACATTAGTAGTGACCCAAAATAAGCATCATGTAGCTAACGTGTTTTTTTATGTAACCTCTGTATAAACAAGCCATCTTTAAAAACCACTTCTACAGATGACTGCTTATGCCAATCAATGTAGTAAGCCAAATTCTTGGAGGATGCCAATTCAACTTCCATGATGTTGGAGACAAATTCACAGGCAATGTATACAGTGACAAATTTTACATCAGCTCTAAACTGGATAGAAAATGGACACAAATGGCAAAGTACAAGAGATGGCTTTAAAAAAAAAAATCCGCATTTGCTCAAGAGGTAGTTGTGGTATTTCCAGTACCTCGATTTTCCCCTACACTTAAAATAGGCAATAACTTTGGTAACTAAGCTCTATTGTGATTTCAATTACACTAATAGAATTCCAGAGTAATTCCTCTGAAGTCAAAATGTAATCTATTCCACCCATGTTTAATTTATCCCCTCTTGTTGACTGATGTTACTGCTCCCCCTCCCTTTCTAACTCCTTCATACCCACTAAATAAGCATCTCTGTGCAAGCTACATTACTTTACTATTTATATACTATTGAACTTGACCTCACATTTTGTTTTGCTTGCTTGCTTTTGACCAGTATCATGCTATCTCTAGAGGTCAACACATTCTAATAAAATCTGCAGTGTTGTACAAATGATTTTTTTAAAGTGGAAAGAAAAAAAAACAGAAGCTCTTCCAACAGTAAAATTGTGAAAATTTATCATGTACTAATAGCACATTTGACACTGCAGAACAGATCATACAGCAGTGAAAAATGGTAATGAACTGCAGCGTAAAGACATAATACTGGAAATAAGTATATACTAGTTTTACTACATTGAACTAGAGACAATATCTAAGCCAAGAAACAAACAATAGTTAACTGAATGTTTATTGCTTTTTCTTAATTATGCATGGTAAAGCAAAATAAGTTTCTTTTGATGGTCTTATTTGACTAGATAATACACAGAGATGAGAAGACTAAAACCATGAACAATTACTCAGTTGTTAGTAACGTTACAAGTGGCTACATATTGATAATACATAATGGGGATGAGGGTGATAAAAATAAAACCTATTGTGTAACATAGATCACTGGAAGGTTCTCAGATTCCTAATTCTGTTAGTTACAGACATAAGCTTCACTCTCCAAGACAGACTTTCCCTATTACTCATATCTTGGTCACCCTGAGAATAGATTACTGCAATGATCTCTACATGGGCCTACCCATTTATACCACTCAGGGAATGAAATCCTTGCAGACTGTGGCAGCCAAATTCACCCTGGGACTATGGTATATTATTGCTCCAGGACCCACACTAGCAGTTGGTAAATTTCTAGGTGGAGTTCCAGCTGATGGTTTTAACTCCTAAAACTCAAAATGGCTTGAGACCTAGTTACCTGAAAGACCTTCTCTCTCTGTGCCATATTGATGCAGGTGGGATCAAAGTGTTCACAATGGTCCTGCTTCAAAATGAAAGACGGGATAGCAATAGGAGAATGTTCTCCCCTGGACCCTGAATTTTACGATTCACTCCCTTGCCTGCCCAGATCGGTTAACTTTCAGAGAATGCTGCAAAGGCTTGAGTTCTCTCTCAACTATTTGAGCAGGAGGGTGGGCTGAGGTCTAGAAAAACTTATTCTTTCTGCAGGAAAGAGGATATCTCCTACATGACTTTATTTTATACTATGAAAAGCGCCCTGTTGTATTTGAGTTTCTGATGGGATATTAAATTAGACAGTCTCTTTAGTCGTTTTTATAAACTGAACTAATTAATACTCCCACGTCCAAGATCCCCGCTCAGATTTACAGTTTCATACTTTGGTTTGCCAGTACTGCCCCATGTTTCATGCAACCACCATGGGAAGAGGTGGGAAGGTTTCTATGGCATTAACATTTAAGCTCTGGGAGTGTACCACCATGTTGGGAGTATTCAGCTCCGCATAGCGAACTGTCTTCAACTACCAGGACACATTCAAACGTAGAGATTGCCAATGATATCATGGTTCCTAGTGAGGGATGCCGGAAAATGTGGGGAGGACTGTTGCCAACCCCAAGAATTCAACAAGCAAGAAGTTCAGGCCCCTCAAAATAAATGAGGGGATTAAAAATAGATATTTTAAAAAAAATAAATGTGGGGTTCTTCTTTTTACTTTCTGCCATTTGAGTCTTTAGGGTGCACTCAAGTCAGGTTTTCAGTCTTTTCGCCCCCCCTATATGGGCTAGAAATTTAATTTTTTATAGAATGAGTCTCACCAATTCACTTTACTCCAGGAGCTGGGGCTTGAACAAAGACACCAAAAAATCACAACACTCACAGTAAAATCATGAGTTGGCAACACTATAGAACCATGCAGATTTATGATACTCCCTGGATCAATGCAGATAATTTCCCAAGAAAGGCTGTGTTAAAGAAGTCACACCTGCTCTTGTTAATGGAGTTGCATCTGCTTACAGAGTTACTGTTGGCCTGTACGTCTGCTACTCCCATCCAATATAGAGCTGCCAATATCACTTTAAAAAAATGGTATTTGGCTTTTCTGAATAATTAAAGCTAGCAGTTCACAAAGTTTTCATTTCCCTGGCAGACTCAAAGTTAAATAGATGCACCATTCACAGAAACAATTTCAAAACCATCAGAAAAGGGGTTAAGAACAATCAAGTGTTGTTTTGGAGTTTATTTTTATGATCACCTGAAGGCTTGAGAGACTTCTAAGTATGAGTAATGTAACAAGCATTCGTATTTCTTGGAAACTGATGTATTAACCCATGTATTAGAGCTAATGAATAAAACATTCCATTACCCATAAATTATGATCTGCATGATTTGGGATGTCTTAATAAAGCTTTCTTTGGTGGGGAGTGAGAGGAAGAACTTGCTATGTGTATTTCAGCCCCAACTAAATAAAAATCTATTTAAAAGAAATTAAGGAAATGTGTCATTTTGTTCATACATGACTTGAATTTCATGAATGAATAGCATCTATTCTAGCATGTACAAAGAAATGAACCTTACATAAATGCCCTACATGATTCAAGCAGTCACTTTCTGATCTTCATATTCCAACAGAATTATTAATAGCTGTTATGAAATATTCATAGAAAAGTGTCTGTTGCTTGTGATTTCTGCTAAAGTGTAATTTTACTTGTTTTATGCATTTCTTGCTATCATATTAATTTAGGTCAGGCAAGAGCCAACTTTTATATATATATATATATAAGTTATATATTTATATATATTATATATAATATATTTATATATATTATATATAAAAAATAATGCCTCTAAGACAGACTGTATGAGGTGATTTGACCTTCTAAATAGGTATTATTTACAGCAGTTATAGGCACTATGGGCCTAATCCAAGTCCACTGAAGTCAAATGTATTCTTTCCACTCACTTGGGGTGGGGCCTTTGTATCAGGCCTAAAGGGCCAAAAGGTGCTCTTAGTTACACTAGTGTAAATGTAGACAGAGATATTATTCCATATTTATGCCAGCTTAACAGTGTAGCCTGTGGCCTATTATCAGATACCATATATGTACAGGACCAAATATTATTATTCTCTCTAAGGCAAGATTAACAACAGTGGGGTAAGTTTGTAAGCATAATTCAGTCAAAACTTCTGTTGGCTTCAACGAAAGGCTGTTCTGGCCTCTTGGATCTTAGAATAATTGATGCAAGAGAAATAAAGGACCACTTATTGAAAGACTCAAATTAAACGAATGCTCTCAGTGAAAACTTGTAGTGTAACTCCAGGCTTTGCTTACTATGGGCAAAATGCCACAGACTTTACACCAACAAAATTTCACACGGACTTCAATGGGGTTTCATGGGCAATTGAGGTCACCTTTATACCCCTGTGACCCCATTGCCTTTGTGTGGGGTTTTATCGGAATCCAAGGATATGATTTGGTCCTAATTATGGATTGTCAAAGGGAACACACACCAGGCTGTAAAGAGCGTAAAAACAACCAGTGACATCTGCTCTTTAAGAAATTATATTTTGCACAGGAAAGGGCTCTGCAGAGAGGTTAGAACTGTACCTTTCACATTGAACATGGGATTTAGTGACCAAGATGGAACAACCCTTATGTTGCACAAACAGCGCAACACCTACATATAGTTACCCTTGGGGGTCTCCTAGCCCTCCTGCTTTATTCATGTTCTTACCCCAAGTTCTGTAATGTGATCACACTCATTCTGGCTAAGGAGGATGCTGTCCAGCGCTCCTTAATATTCATTTGATGCAATGTGACATTTGACAGATAAGCACTATTCAGAGGGAGCATTTGAGAGCAATGTACCCACTCTCTCACAAAGGTTCTCAGGGAACAAATGATGGACACTAAATTCTGGACCCCACTTAGCATCCTGTTGCAACAAAGAGTGCAGTGCAAGCTTTGCTTGCACTGGACCACGCACGTGCTTCAATTGTGATAAGGAGAGACGCTCCCCCTTGGCATGAAAAGGTAACTCACTCTCCTGGCCATTCACCCTGAGCCTCTCTGCTTAGATTTGCAAAAGGAGGGTGAGGAAAATGAAGAGAGTTTAACAGGGGATGTAAATTTAAATATATAAATAACTGAAATCATGTATGTCACAATATCACACACTGGGCTGCCCTTCCCACTTCAATAAAGTACCCAGCAATCATTATTAAAATGATTCCTTAAAATGATTTACCTCCTTCAGGTAAAATCATACAGAATTTGATAGGGATTTTAAGGTCACTTTCTGTGGAAAATACTTTTAAAAACCCCACAGATTTTAATACAAAACAGTTCCACCCTTTGTACCACCCTACCGAAATCCATTATAGGAATTTTAAATTCTAGAGGATGGTGTCAACATAGCAGACTGTTCTATGCCTCTTTTGCCTCAGAGTTTAAAGAGATGGGGCACATGTAATTCTTAGAGTTCTCTCAACATGAATTCTGCTCCCTATCAAGGTATGTTTTAAAATATAACTAAATAGTCACAGAGGGTTCAAAACAAGTTAAAGCAAGGCTATTTTTTCCTATTAAACTATCATTTTCCATAATGGTTCAGCCTGCATCCCTAAAGGACAATCAGTGCAACCCACTGAGTTTTTAGCACTGGTGCTCTTGTCATGAAGCTCTGCTCAGTACCCCTGATTCTGCCCCATGCAGTTTTCTTGTTCTTGCTCTACTCTTTGTGCCTATCAGATTTATCTTTTTTTCCATATTGTATGCATATTTATAATTAAAAAGGAACATTTGCTGCACAGTGAATTTCAAAAGGCTTAGTATACCTTATACATACATGAATGTAATGGATAAAAATTGTTACATGTTTATTTCATTTTGCAAATGCTGGTGTCACATGGTAAAACAGAATAATGTACCCTATTTTTTTAAAATCAGGTTGCCATTACCACTTTAAATAATACATCA
Organism: Chelonia mydas; assembly: GCF_015237465.2. Taxonomy (NCBI): domain Eukaryota; kingdom Metazoa; phylum Chordata; order Testudines; family Cheloniidae; genus Chelonia; species Chelonia mydas. Next base: position 15,953,803 of record NC_057853.1, on the reverse strand, counting down.
CCAACAAGAATTTTTCCAGGTAATTGAAAGAAATACACCCAGGAAGCAGGTGTTTTTTCCCATTGCTACCAAATAATTCAGGACGACACATAATACTTTGACAGCGTGTGTGTATATATATATATATATATATATATATATATATATACACACACACACACATACACATATATACACACACACACACCCCTCACTCAGAAAATGTTCCTGAACGACATAGGTTCTCCTGAACGTACAATATTTCTTGCCACCACATTGTGCCATCACTGTAGAGGCTGAGCTGACAGCAAAAATGTGAAGTTCATAATTAGGCTGTGTCCAGTATTTATAAAAAGCAAACAAACAGGGATTTAATTTCTGATTGCTATTTCTCTGACTTGAGAATGAAAAGTGTGTGGTGTGGTGGTTTCTCTTCAGAAGGGTCTGTGGAAATATTTTGTTTAATTTTCCTCTTCATGGAGTTCTCTATAAAAGATTTTATAACCAAAGCAGTCTATAGAACCCCAAGTTTCACCTGGTTTTGCATTGAAAGCAGATGAAACCATGAATTTCAGATGACTGATGCAAACCATCTGTAATGGAACCTGAGCCCTCATTTGCTCATTAGATACACAAACCTCTGCAAAATGGGGTCAGCTCTGAGTCAAGAGTTAGTAGTGAAACTTGGTGTCAGCTGGGCTTCACATGGTTTGCGGCTTTATTGTCAACACTTCTCAGGACTTTAAATTCTAGTAACAATCAGAGAATAAATAGTGATCAAAATGCCAACTGGACTGTCCTCTAACTAATATGCATAACCCTACATAGGAGCCAGTCAATCACTGCATGCACAGATACAAACATTCTGTGAACATTTCTAATTTCTGAAGGAAAAATTCACCTCAGCCACTTTCCTTTGCACAAGTATCATGTGATCAAGCCTCACTAGCACTAATACTTGGAAAACCTGAATTATAAGCTCAGACCCTGAAATGCTTCAATAAAGGAAATGTTCTATTTCCTTTCCTGCATGTGTTCAGAGCTTGGATAATTTGTTTGTCGCATTAATCAAATCTAGCTAAAAAACATTATTATAAGACACATGCAACTATTCATAGGTAAGCAACACAGCTTTAACAGCAAGATAAGTCATTAATTTTAATGAAAAAGTTGATTTCAAACAATTAACACATTTGAGAAAGTTTCTCTGAACTCATCGTGATTGCATATGGAAAAAAAGAGGTTTAATCTGAATGAATTATTCTCTCAGCTCCAGCAAACAAACAAAAACTTGTAATTAGTGAGTAGGAATCTTCCAGCTAATGCACTTTTCCCAGCAGTGAAATACCAGAGGGAGAGTTATATGGAAGTATACATAGATGAACTAGAGTAGTTGTGTCCAATATAAACTGCACTGGATACAGAACTCTGGATTCAAAAGTCTGAATCAAACCCAAGATGCAAGACTTTATCCAAGCCTTTTTACTACCTACATGATCTGGAGTCTGCTATCACTTGACCTTTGAGCTGGGTTTCTCCACCTCAAAGTTGATCAAGTTCAGTGCTATGGAAGGGGGTGGAATGGATGGTGTTTTAATTGAGAAATGTGATTGTTATAATATCAAAACTTTGCAAAGAGGGTCACTGAAGTTCCCAGCCTAAAACTCATACATTCCACAATGCATGTAAGTACTATGCTAACAATACTATTGTTACACATATCAAAAACAAAAGTTGTATTACCCTTTTCCCATACCCAAACCAAGTAACTGATCTCATTGCTGCAAACCAAGACCTGCCGCTCTTCAACCAATCCCCAAAATGTTATCTCCTCTCATGTCACAGGATGATTAAAATTAGATTGTAACCTCTACAGGGCAGGGACCTTGTCTGTCTATTTAAGGGGCTGTATAAGTAAGTAAGTTTAAAAAAAAAAAAAAAGCATCCTGATGCTACCTGGGATGAGTGCCTCAAATGCCATCAGTAATAAACATGGTGTTAACACTGCGTGGGTTCTTCGAGCTACACCATATAGAAAAAAAAACACATTTAGGGCCAGATTTTCAAAGAGCTCGCCATCCCACAGCTCCCATTTAGGCACCTCAATAAAGGCCTGATCCAATCCCATTGAACGTTTCCCAGAGACCTCATCTACCATTTAAGCATCTAAAAGAAGTAGCCAATTTTTCCAACAACATTGAGCACCCAGCAGCTCCCACTGAGAGCAATGGAATCCACATGTTTACTATTTACTTGTTGACAATAACAGGAGCTGCTGGGCAATGAACCCAATTGAAAATATGAGCATTTCAGTTGTGTGTCAGTGGGAGCCGAGCTTTTTGAAAATGTGGCCACTTCATTCAGTTGAGAGAGAAAGTAAGTTGATCAAATGCTATTTGATGAATATATGAGCCACATTTTCCCACTACTGGAGAAATGTATCAGTTGCTTTGACCATTTTACCAGCTCTAAAACTGAACTGGTCTTGAAAAAAAACCCAACATGTGTTTAAATTGCTAAGAAAACAGATGCACAAACTATGTATGAAAACACGGAAAAAAATAGCTTGAGGTCTGCAAAAATCCACAAAGACTGTCCCATCCTCACTTAGATATTTCAGAGTCTTAGTTTAGTGACTGCCAAGCAGGTCTCCAAATCCACAGGAGGAAAGTATATTACAGATATTAGTGCCTGAACTTGCCAGGAACCTCACTGTCATTGTCTCTTTTTAGCACTGAAGTTATGTGCTGTACACATTAATGAACGTTGTATAGACCTCAACAATCAATAGCTCTATCACACACGATAATATATGTGAGTGAAAAATATTTTTCAAAAGGATAACAAAAGTGGATTCTATCTTGAGAACAAGTTCTGTATTATTTTCATATGTCACCCTTTTTCCCCCCCAAGGGATCATGAGGCTTTAAAAAAAAAAAAAAAAACCCCACAACCACACAACATACCCCACACTTGATTACTGAACGATTTGTATTGATCTAGGAGTGCAAATGGAGTTACACTACATCATGAGAACACAAATCTTTAACATGTTAGCTGAAATAAGAACACGAAAATCATACAAAAACTTGCAACGTCATCTTCCTTGGCCTCTTTGCTGCTCTAGAGACTGCTGATCATACCCTCCATTCCAGATATTGTATTCCTTCCAGGCTTTTGGGCTCCTGCCCGTTCCTAGTACTCCTCTAATCTTTCTGGTGTTCCCTTCAGTATCTCTTTTACAGGTCCTCTTCCTTGAGACATGCAGGAGACGACAGAGAAAAAGACAGAGGCTCGGCGATAGACATACATTCATAGGAGCTCCTGTGGTCCCCTCCTCTTCTCATTTTACAACATATTTTTGGGTGATGATATCTGCAGTCATTGTTCCAAATGCCACCTTTAAAGTACCTGACTATTCCAACATCCCATCATGGAAATCTTGCTATCAATTTAAGTTAACCGTGACCAAAACTGAACTTTAATCTTCCAACCCTATCTATTCCTCCAATCTTGTGTCTTTCTGCATCATGTTTTTAAATTTCATTGGAAACCTAACACTCAGAATGGGATCCTTAAAGTTTTGATAACCTTAGGAGCAAACCTGTGTTCACTTTGCTCACATGGTAGAAAACCTCTGGGCCAGTTTACCATTGTGCATGCAAAATTATGAGAAGTCCTCAGTCCCACCAGCAAACCAGGTGAAACTTGTCAGTTTCAATTCATTGGAGAGCAAACTCAAAAGTGAATTCTAGCAGGCTGAAGGGGGATACATCCAGGTGAAGGAAGGAAAACTGAATTTGACAAAAATCTGCTATAAACTGTCTTGCCAAGGTACATTCACTAAAAGAATATAAACCAACTGACTAAACTTCAATCCAATAGAGACAAACTTTTAAAGATTTTATGTCCTTCTCTTGCTCCCTTCCACAATTACAGTATGTGGTGGAAATGCAAGATCTATTTAAATCACACAAAGGGATTTAAGTTTGAATCAAAAAACATGGTGCACAGAAATTAAAGAAATATGCATACAAATTTACAAATTCAAACCACATACACAGGTATGCCATGCCTTTAAATTCTCCATTTTCCTCTTATACTATTGCCCCAACCATGCACTCTCAGTTTGCTATGTTACTTTCAACAATCAATATGTTTTCACTTGTCTGACAAATTGAAGTGAAGGGACCACATCTTCTATTTGACCTTGCATTTCACATTCAGGCTAGTGGAATATAAGAAGTCTGGGGAAAAGATAAGCCAAAATAAACAAAAAAACTTTTACACATCACAACAGCATTTCATGTACTGTACCTTTTTTCTGAAATGGAATTGATTTCAACATTAAAAGCCTCCCTCCTGGTAAAACAAAACCAAGCCCCAAATGTGACTGATAAATCTGAAATGGAGGCTGCTGCACGGCAATAGTTGTGTGCAGATCAGTAGAGATTAGACAAGCATTACCCTTTTCTTAAAAGGAACATTTTACCTATACAGGAGATTGAAAATACAGCTCTCTGAAGATTCATTTTCAAACAGCCCCCTCCTAGATGCACATGAAGTCAAACAGCTTTTTTTCTTTTCAACATTTCATACAAGTAAGAGGAGGAGTTAGGGGGAAAGGACATAAAAAATGTAATGGCTGAATATGCATTCTAACCAAGCTGGGAAACACAGTCCAACCTATTGCAGCCTAGTATAAAAACCAGAACTATTTCACCTAGGGATGGCCTGAACTGAAAACCTGCATTCAAACATACCTCAACTTTGGAATGGGAAGGATCACAGTTGAGATCAGAGGCCAGATTCTGTTTTAACAGCTTCATTTTAGCATTATAATGGGAAAAACTAAAGCCGCAAACTTTGGGATGTTTGGTGCTGAATTTGGGGGCACAAATATTTCTCCTCCAGCTTGAAACAGCCATTTTGTTCTTCTTGGGTATAACCACATCACAATATATAGCCTGGCTCATGGTCACATTCCATCTAACCCACGCTGGCATGGACAACTTCCTTTTCCATTAAAAAAACCTCACATAACTTGCCTCTGACAGCTACAGCTTACACAGAAAAATAAAAATCAAATTAATTGGTCATTGTGTTAATGTGGTTTACCAGCTAGAAACAAGCAGAAGGCCAGCCCTAGACGGCCCATCACTTTTCCAGAGACTACCAGTGTCTCTGCCAATAACAATGTGAGCACAGCTGGCTTAAAAGGGTCCAATCCTGACATTCTTGATTGATCAAAATTCTGATTTTAGCTACATTTTACAAAATCTGAACAAATCCTCCTTTTCTTTATTCATATGAGAAATCCAGCTGAAGTCATTGGAAGTATTTGTATGACTGACATGAACAGGATTTTGCTCTCTTTATATAGGGATCGCTTCACCCACCACTAAAATGCAGCTCTCTTAAGTGGCAAATGATCTTTTTAACAATACATGAAAGCATTGTGGTCTATGGTTCTCTTCTCTGTACTCCTGGGATAAGGTTTTATTTCTAGTTCAAGAATTATGGCTTTTCTGTATGTGAGCTACTCATTCAGTGTCTATGTACATTTTCATTCCCTGTAAGCCACATGCATCATATATATTTTACAGAAAAAACAGTGATCAAATATTTTAATGCCTTTTTCTCATCGAAAGCTATTTTAGTCATTTACTAATTCTCAAAATCATATGGGGCCAGTTATCTATTGATTTAGTTTATTACTTACTATGTAAAAGATGATACGAGTTAAAAATAAGATGTTCTCAGACAGTGAAATTCTTTAAAATGTGATGACTTCCCTATTAGGAGAAAAAAATGCCTTGCAGCTCTTAGAGACATCCAACATTACCAATACCTTGTATCAATATATTAAAAAGAAGGTTTCTGGTGAAGTTTTGTCAAACTATTTCTCCTAATTGGTTCGCTGCCTAAATATTAGTGCTGTGTGCCATAATAACTGAAGATCACAGAGCTTTAAGTCCCATGGCATTCCTTGCTGACCTTTGTAATTACATCTTTCACACCACTATGTCACATTATGTAATCCATCCGAATGTCAAGGAAGAAGAGATGTTGCGAAGTACAGCAGTGGATTGGTGATGGCAGATGTAGTACTTGGATACTCCTAATTCATGCACAGCAGTATCTAGGCACTCAATGTGGTGCCTAGGAAGACTATTGCCTGTAGTTTGCCATTTGAAATCAAGTTCAGGTTGGTAGTGACCAAATTTTACTGAGTGAGATTCAGCAGACTGTTAGAAATGAATTGATCATTTCAATCCAGTTACTGGTGGGTAGGGATCAATGTTAAATCCACCACTAAAGAGAGCATATGATGGAAGGCAGTCACTGAAAAAGGACCTACTGATGAACAGGAATGGAAAATGAATTACTGCATCCATAGATAGCAGTATATTGACAGAGCAATGTGAGGGGGAAAAACTCTCACTGCCGTTTCCCTAGGATGTAGCTGCTCTGAAATGGTAATAACTAACTTCCAAGAGGTAGCAATCCAGCATCTTTCCAGCTCTTCTCTTGTGGAAGTCACAGCAAGAAAGATCAGAACCTAAACAGCCACAACACCACTAGACAATAGCCTTTAAAATTAAAAAAAATAAAAATAAAAAAAAAACCACACACACACCACTTCTCTCCTTGAAATCTAAATTTAAATCATATGGCCCTGATCTTTCCCCTTTAGGAGAGTTGCCAATGCAGTTCCAGAAGATTCAAGAAAAGGTGATGAGTCAGTTCCCATCTCTTGATCACATTTGTCCAGAACTGCAACTGCAGCAAAATGTAGCTTTACCTGCAGGAGTCAGATAGAACTAGAGGGCATAGCTAAGTAACAAAGGACAGAAACAGCAGGCAAAGAAAAAAATAAATACTTATTAGGCCAGAAGGAAGGCAAGAATACAAGTGACAAATGTGCTTTCTACATTTTCCGTATATTTTCCATTATATTCTTTAATGCCTAGACACTGCTCTGGTCAAATAAAATAAATACTCCTAATAAACACTTGGATGAAACTTCATTTTCTAGTTAGACACAGAAGACTGATTACGAGTTCACATTCCAAAAAAAGGACCTAAAACCTCAAATGCAGGAGACCTGCTGTATTAGCTTATGGAAATGGGGAAGAAAAAGCAGAATGCTTTTAGGCTATGAAGGTTAAGAATGACACAACTAGCTGTTAAGCAGATAAATTATTCAACTGCTTCTGTCTCTTTTAAGGAATACCATAATACTTAAGAAGAAAGTAATAAAAAAAAGCAGAACATCTGCTTTCTTCAAATCCCCTCTTCCTCCTCAAATATTTTAGCTTTTGTTCTCATTTAGGTGAGAGAGCAGCTGATGTTTGGATAGCTGTCCTCACACTCATTAAATCAGCCTACATCTGAAAATCCCAGAATCCAAGTAGATAGGAGGTTTGACCTGAAGAGTGAGTACGTGGAGTAAAGAAAATACAATTGAAGTAAACAAGCCAATTAAGGAATTTGGTTGCATCCACATCCACATCCTGCAAAGCTAACCCATTATGCATTGTGCCACAGGAAGGGAGACCAACTACTACAGCATTGATTAATGGAAGTTTATTAGTCACCAGAGGTCAGTGCCTTTTGAAGCAAGCAAAGAGTTAAAGCTTCACAAAAGAGCCTGAGGGAATTGCAAACTTGGCTACAGTTGATAAAAGGCAGGGGAATCAAGCAAACTCAGGCAAGGTAAAAAACACAGGTGTCCCCCACACCAGAACCAGGGTTGATTTATAACCCCAAGGCAATTCTGTTGACATCATTTGGGATTGAACAGGGTATAAAATCAGCCTGAGCAGAAGCCCCTGCCCTGGAAAGGCACTGGACTAGGCCCAATTAATAGCCTAAAGACTGATTTCCTCCCCAGTGGCCAGATTCAGAAGTTTGATGTAAAGTAGGGTAAGTTCAATGAGGTAGGTGGAAACTGCATCATGCAAAAGATGTAAATAGGCAAATGCAATTCAGGAGAAATCCAACCTTGCATCACAGATGGCCTATTGAATCACATCAGGGCACAGTTGTGGGGTGGAATTGCTATCTGCCAGCTAGATGGCATAGTAGTTCGGAAAACTCCAGTGAAACCAGCAAAATATTAATGGGAGGTCATGTGCCAAAATGGCAGACATATGTAGTTATGGCCCAGTTGTTAGAGGTTCTAACACCTGTAGCTGTCATCAACTATAGCTGGTCACACACTATAACCTGATATTTTCCACAAAGATTGTCCATGATGTTTTGTTTTGAAGCCTTTGTAATTGACCCATTTTTATGTCGTCAAATTTTTACAAAATCTTCAAAGATACAGAAAATATCAAAAACCGTACCAAAAAACCATTAACTCTGACTGTTGTCAGCTAAGATCCTGCAATTGGTAGGATATAGACTACTGCACCAACACTTGGCCTCCTTAACCATCCATAGGACTTCACACAGGTGTGAAAATCCATCTGCATGCTATCAGTTGCAGAGCAGAACTCTAAGGTGTAATTATGCCCCATATAAATCATTTGATCTTGTGTTTATTCTGCCAACAGGCTGAATTCTGTCAGACTTAGTCTACACTTGAAAGTAGAACTAATTTTTTTTTTTTATGGATATCCAAGCACAAGTTCTACTGTTGACACCTTTATGAGAATAGCTACACCAGTATACTGTGGCTACAGTAGGTGTTGTAATGCTTTAACTGTACCAATATAGTTACCATTAATGTAACTGTATCCATTTATGAATGTAGACAAGGCCTTAGTCTTATTCAGGCCAGGTCTACGCTAGAAACTTTTTCTGGTACAGTAATGTCATTTAGGGGTACGATTTTTAAAACCAAAATTTCTATACCAGCAAAAACCCTGGCATAGATGCAGTTGTACTTGCAGAATATACTTTTGCCAGTATGGGGCTTATTTTGTTTGTGGAACTATACTGGGAAAACCATTTTTTTGCTGGTGTAAGCTGCATCTACAGTAGAAGGCTTTGCCAGTACAGCTATAGACTTCAGAAAGCCCAGTTGACTGCAACATGTCTAAACACACGGGAGTAAGGTGGGAGAGATTTAGTCAAAGACATTGCCCGAGAGTGTGTCAGGAAAAATACAGTCTCAAATAGCTGTGTTAAAACATAAGAATTTCTAGACAGCTGACATATAATGGCATACAACCATTAAGGATACCAGGGAAAAAGCTGAAATGATATTACTTTTAACTCAATAAGCACAGTATTTAAAAAAAACCACACACAGCATATTCTGCTTCTCCTAACCCCTTGTGAAATTTATTCTGGGAAGATTCCAATAAAAATCAAACTCTTCACAGGCAGCAAAATTTGAAATGCTTAAAACTGAAGCAATCCAGGCAAGACCAACAGAAAGCTTGTCGGAACTAACTACAACTTATTAGGAATGAGTCACAGAACAACCAGTGAGTAAAAAAAAAAAAGTCACTTTTTAAGTACACATTTTAAAAAACATCTATTTAATAGGATAATTAATTCAGTTTGTTGAATAAATTAAGCCTCCAGACTTTCAGTAGAGATGTAACAAACTTGTTGGGTGTTTGATTTCCTATTTATGCTACAGATGAACCCGAGCAGCATATAATGTTGATTCATATTAAAAAAAAGATATTATTGTAATTATTTCTTTTGCACGTACCATGCCTGTTTAAAAGAAAACATATCATCCAGTTATACCCCAAATGGATTCTTTCAAGCTGACAATACAATATGGTAATTCACTTTGTGATGCACAAAATGGTTCTTTAGCTTATGCATTTATTCCTAATCTGGTCTTCACATAAAAACTCTATATCATTTTGAAGGTTCTTTATTTATTTTTTTAATCAGAAGATATTCCTTTTCTCATTTTAACTGTTTCACTGTCAGTATTTGCCCAGTTTTCACACTATAGTCTCCAAGATACTGCATTTAACAAGAAACAGAAATAACGTCCTGATGCAGAAGTAACCACTAGAGCACGTTATGTGAGTGATTTCACTGCAGTCATCGACTTAAAGTTAAACATGTGCTTCATTGCACTGGGGTCTATGTAGTCTCTCAAATAAAACTCTGGCTGATGATAGTTTCCAAATCGAAACTAACAGCCCAGCAGATAGGGTATCACTCTCCTGTGATACAGTAGGCCCAGATAAGTACTTACTCCAAAATCAGGCAAACCAGGGATTTAAATCTGGGGCTCCAACATCCCAGCTTAGTTAGCTACCCGACGAGCTACTGGTATTCCAAGGTGGGTGTGTGTCTCACTCACTCTCTCACGAAAAACCTTCATTCTGTTCCACATCAGAATGTAAACAAATGTTGAAACTTCAAAAACTTTTGTGAAATGGAATTCTTGTTTTCCAGCCAGCCCTCCTTATAGAACACCTCATCTGAGAGTCTTGCAAAAGACCAAGTTTTACAGCATCTCAGTGTCATGGTTAATTATTTACAAATGGAAAAAATGAGAGACAGAATAGTTAAGCTCTGTAACTTTGGGCAAGTGCAAGTGAGTAGGAGAGCAGAACACAGAACTCAGGTGCATCAGGTGCTCTGAAAATTACCAGATCAGGCACCTTACCGCATGTTCTGTGCAAGGCAGTCTGCATCATCTTTTAGGCCTCAGAAAGACTCTACAATAAAACCTCCTTTAAATCAGTACAGGTTGATGCATGCCCAGGGCAACTACTCTGGAAAGGGGGCAGTAATAAAGCCCATTGAAGTCAGATTATTTAGCATTAACTTCAGTAAGACTGGATCAGGCTCTAAGATAGTGCTAATACTCAGGTTTGTACAAGTCTGGCAGCAGGATCTGGTCACTCCCAAAATGTCCTTCATTGAGGTAATTCAGATATCTGCTGTCACTTCAGTTTACCCCTTCTGCTGAAGAAACACCATGATTGGTGTCTTACTTTGCAAACTGAAATTTGGTGGGGCTAGTCTGATTAAGGCAATGCTACAATTTCCACCATCTTCAAAAAGAAGCAAATCTGCTTGTCCCTCCCCAGGTCCACCCCCACTTTCAATAGAACATCTCAATAAGTGGTCTAAAAGGTACCACAGCTGTTTTGAGTAATCAGCCACCTGGTTTTTAAGAAGTGAAATGATGATAATTCCCTCCTTACATTGAAAGATTTTGTTCTCTCTGAAACATTGGTTCTTCCTGATAATAAAGCCTCCAAAGGGTTAGGAAGTTTTAGTTTCTATTTAGATAAGCCTGCATGTTTATTCAAAGTTTATTCACACCATTGAAAACTCTTAGGTTTGCAGAAACTGGACCTGAAATTCTCATCAGAAAAGCTTTTCTTGTAGGTCTCAGCAATTTTAGTTCAAGTGTCGACTTGTAAATAAACCCCACTCCACTCTGGCTCTCATATAGCCCTTTTCCACCAATTGATCTCAAAGCACCTTATAAAGGTGATCAGTATCACTATCCGTATTTTACGGATGAGGAAACAAAAAGGCACAGAGAGGTGAAGTGACTTGCCCAAGCTCTAACTACTAAACAAAACATAAATGGGTTTTAAGTAAACCGAGGATCATTTTGTGATAAGTATGCAAAGGTTTCTATTTATCTGAAGGGAAATGGTCAGTTTTCCTGAACTAATTAATCAGTTCCTTCTTTCTACAGAATATGTGATAATCAATATAAACATTAGAGTCCTACAAAAATACCAAGTAGCACTCTCTTTTCTCTCTCTATTTAAGTTGAGGTAGCCCGCTGATTGCGGAACTCCCCTAGGAAGAACTGTGAACCTTCAACCACTATTGCCTTCAAGGGGAGCTGAGGGTGCTGAGCATCTCTCATGACTAGGCTAGCAGTCTACAGAACAGTGACTTATTCACATAAGAAAGCATCATCTAGTGAAAACAGATTCCCTGTCCAAATACAGCCCTCATTAAATCCCACTAAAGACTCCAATATTTTCCTGGGTGCTGTATGTTTAAAATTGCTCTGGGTTGTTCTCCTGTCATTTTAGCAGGGGTAAGAGTAGACAATATTTCAACTGTAGTACATGTTTAGACTTCATCTTTGAGAGACATTTTTCCATTTATTCCTGTATATAATAGTAAAGCCGGTCTCAGAACAGCACAGAGCAGCTTCTTGTAGAGGTAAAGGTTTCAGCTAAGCTTCACAGGACAAGTGCCTGTCTCTAAACACAGACCCTTCTTCCTCTACAGCAGAGGTGGGCAAACTTTTTGGCCTGAGGGCCACATCAGGGTTGCAAAACAGTATGGAGGGCCGGGTAGGGAAGGCTGTGCCTCCCCAAACAGCCTGGCCCCCACCCTCTATCTGCCCCCTGACTGCCCCCCTAAGAACTCCTGACCCATCCAATCCCCCCCGCTCCTTGTCGCCTGACCGCCTCCTGCCGGGACCACTCACCCCCCCCAGAACCCCACACCCTATCGAACCCCCCCGTCCCCTGACTGCCCCAACCCCTATCCACACCCCCCACCAGGCCCCCTGAGACTCCTGACCCATCCATCCACCCACCCCTCCCTCCCCCACTCCTTGTCCCCGACCACCCCCTTCCAGGGCCCCCATCCCTAACTGCCCCCCTGGGACCACACCCCCTATCCAACCCCCCTGCTCCCTGTCTCCTGACCGCCCCCCCCACCAGAACCTCTGGCCCATCCAACCGCCCCCTGACTGTCCCCCGTGACCTCCTGCCCTCCCCTCAGAGCGGCAGGACAGGCTTATTTGAAAGCCTGGGAGGTGGGCAGGTGCAAGCTGTGCTTGCCCGTGCAGTGCACTCAGGCTGCGGGGGAGGGGGCACAGACGAGGGGGTGGGGACTAACCTCCCCAGCCAGGAGCTAGGGGGCCAGGCAGGATGGTCCCAATGTGGCCACAGGCCATAGTTTGCCCACCCCTGCTCTACAGCATGACTAGGTTACCAACAGCAGAAATCTGTTACACATTACTGCTTTTATGTACCTGTTTCACGGCTATGGAATACTGTGGTAACGAACAATACGTAAGAGGGGGAGAGCAGAACATAAGGTTTTTCATGACAAAGTTTGCTTTAAGACTTCTGGGAAATATTAAACCAATAATGCTTAAAAACAAGGGATTTTTAATTACTTTTGTGGTAACAGACAGGAAAAAACTGAATAATTTTATGGAATGAACTATTGGTATGTTAATTATATGTGGCCCTAGTGAAGTCACGCAGAGTTTTGTCACGGAATTAATTAAGACCATGATTTAGCGCATGGAAAGTATCTATTCTGGAAAGTCAGAAATTCAGGCTAATGATAGAAAAAGGTACTGTATACAAATAAAGGCTTTTTTTCTTTAATTTTCATAACACACCTGAATGACTACTTAGACATTTTATTCAGAAACTGAAGTCACATTGGTGGGACAACGTTACTGAACACTGCTCGGGCCATGCACCCTTTAAGATAAAATGTGACCATTGTGTCATTTCAGCGACATTTTCTTTGTTACTCAGATTCCCATGCTGCCTAGTTCATTCAGAGAAGGGCATAATTTTGAGCAGGTGTCATGTATTTCTAAGTGAAGGCTCTCTCGCACACACACAATAAATGCCATGTGCTGAGATGTCTGTTTTTCATTCAAGATGCAATGCAGAACATTGAATAACTGCAAAGAGAAGACGCATAGTGTTGTCATCAATACCTATTATTGTAAAACACTAAAAAGTCACAGACTACTGAATCCAGAATATTTATTAGAGGTGGTTAAATCTAAATTTGGCAAAGTTTGCCTTATATTGGCTGTATAAATTATTCACAAACCACTCTCACTATTTGATATTCTACAGATACCACAAGGGAAACAATGGTAAAGTATCTTATGTGGATATTAACTCAGTCTTGTGACTGATCGTTTAGGTTATGAGAGAGCTGGCTACACATACTTGATGATAAACCTGAAGATTTGGGGGAGATAGTGTGGTCTAGTGGTTAATGTGTCAGAAGACCTAGGATTTGTTCCCAGGTCTGCCACTGACTTAGGTGAAGTGACCTAACAAGGACCCACACATCTCAGTTTCCCCTCCCACCCTATGCTGAAGTCAGTGGCATTACTCAGACATAGATCCTTAGATTCTAAAGTTACCAAAACTATGTTCCGATGCTCTGGCATGCCTACCAGGTATGAACAGCAAAGTCTCAAATTGCAAATTCAAATTAATCAAAAGATTTAGAAAGAATCATCATTGTGTTTTTTTTAAAATCCCTTAAAATGTCAAATTAGATATAGCCAATAATGATGCTGGTCACAGTGACACATTCATGGAGAATGACATTTTATCATTGAAATGAATGATGACACACTGCATTCCTTTCTCCTGATCACCAGTTTTAACCCACAAGCACATTGGCAGTAAATATTTCTGTCTTTCTTCCTTTAGTGAAAGATGTTACAACTAAGAAACCCGGCAGAAGTTGATGGCATGTGAATTAAACAAAAAAAAGAAATACTAAATTATTGCAGTTTATAACAGACACTAGGAAAGTGAAAATCCCTAGTCATATCTGCATTAACATTAATAAGAGGATGGCACAATACAATTTGCTGATTACATGTTTAACACCTACTGCAGGACTCTATCAAGTTCTTAAATGCATGCCATATATTGGACATCATGGTATTTTATGCAAGGGCAATGATTAAATTGGCTCTCTGATGTAAATCACCATGCTAGTAAGTTTTGCCATTAGGACACCTACTCACAAGTCAGTATCCGCACCTGGATTACAAGGACAGTGCAGTTCTCAAAAAAGAAAGAGAAAAAGAAGAACCATGGAACTCCAATTATTTCTCTTGCCTCATCCTACAAGACCAATTCAAGTGTGCACTGAATAACATAGGGTTACCTTATTTTATATCCACCTTTGGGTATTATGCAGAATGAAGCAGGGATCTTCCTTCATCTGTACACACATAGCAACTGACTCAATTTACAGAGAAACAATGTATGGCAATATAGTGTGCAGATGTTCATTCACCTAAAGGGAATTTATGAAGCATTTTAAAGTGATCATGGGGGCTCTATTTCTTCTTCCTTGTTTTTATTGTTTCCCTTTTCAGGAGGGCCAAAAAATTCCTATGGGGAAACTCCTGCATTGCCAGGGGACTGTGACGTTATTACATGTTTTGATAGCCGAGAAATTAAATGTGGCCATTCAAGCACACCAGAAATGAAGCATCTTGTATAGTAACTCCATCCTTCTTGTTTACGTAACCATTGCCCAGGTAAGAGTCATATGCCCTGATTTTAGATGGCCTCAGAGGATCTGGCAGCCAAAGTCTTTAAGTTAATGTATTTGGATGAGTTTGGGGAGGAGTGGTACTAGTGACTAATATTGCATCTGTTCCTCTGGTAATAGGCACAAAACCACAACAATTCAGTGATTTTTCTACATCATGTGTGTGCAAAATGAGACAAGTGCAACAACCTTTGGATCTGCTGGGGTAAATTGGTTTAGAGAGACCGGTCTTTGGAAGTAATCCTTTTTAATTAAAGTTAATGAGAGACCAGTGTTTAGTAATCATTATTAATTTTGTGTACTACAGTAGGACCTAAACTGTGACCAGGATACCACTGCACCAAGCACTGGACAAACACATAAGAAGTTTCTGGCCCAAATAGTTTACAATCTAATTTAACAGAAGCTGTGACCAAGTCTGTCATACTCACAACAGGAGGTGGAATGAAGGCCACAAGTTCATGTGGCTACATGAGACAGTTGTGTGCAGACAGCTAGACTGTTATAATTAAAAATAAGCGGGGTTTTGGTTTATTTTCGCCCCAGTCATTTCTGTTTTCTTGTAGGTGGCACAGCAGCAGTAAGTCTGCCCAGAGGTGAGAGCAGAGGACAAAGAACGGGTTCTGCTATTGACTCAGCAAGTCCAAGAGGACAAAATATGAAACTGTAACTTGGTTCATGATTGAAAGTGTTAGCACCTGTTAAACGATGGGCTGGGGCACACCAGCTATCAGTTAATATGGTGACAATGTACGGTACCTTTCAGCATAGCTGAAAAATGATCACGCAGAAACAGACATCTTCACTCATGAAAGTATTTTCAAAATGATAGGGCTACTAGCCCCTGGGCTGTAGTCTACCACCTGCAATAATCCTTCTGAACCTTGTGAGTGGCATGGAGAAGGGGGGATTCAAGGAACTGTCTACAATCAGAACTATGCAGGACAGCCGTTCCCTTATGTTTGCCTGCTTACAGACAAACAGCAGCAAAACCTTAAGGAAGTGAGTGCTACATTGGTGATCCCAGATGTTGTAGTCGTGCTCAGTCCTATCCAGTAACATATATTGGGGCTGGATTCTCCACACCTTGTATGTTGTATAGTCACTTAGACCTGTGCAAAATGAGTGCAGAGGGAGCATGAAGTGATACTATTTGATTTGAAAGGATATTTTGAATGGTACAATGTGAGCATAAAGTGCTTCCAAATAAAAAATAGTAGTAATTTGCAGAGGTGCAAGGCATTGGAGAGTCAAGTCGTTTATGTATTCTGTGGGGAGTTTCTGCCTCATGAGTTGAGAGCATTACCAGATGAAAGCAGCAGAGAATCCAGCCAATTGTGTAACATTCCATCTCAAAATTCCCATTGATATTGATAGAGCCAGGATCATTTGACCGACTTTTTTTTTTTTTAAATAAAACTGAAGTAAAGTTCAAAGCAGAAAGGCATTCTACATTTTTTTTAAGTGAAACACTTATTTCAACATTTTTGAAATAATTTTTTTCTATATTTTGGGCGGGGGCGGTTGGGGTGTTAAACTATTCAGTGAATTCAACCCAAATTTGCAAATTGCTTCAGTCAGTCAACCCAAATCTGCATTTTTTCATTTGGGGAGGAGGAAGTATTTGACCAAAAAAATTCACCCAGCTCTAATCCCTATGCATAGCTGCATGCACAGAGATTTGTAATTAATAGAGAAAAGTGATTTTTCATAAAGAGTTCAAGTCAGGGTCTCATGGAATTTCACAGTTTTGGAATCAGGTAAGCATTCATGAGTTAAAAGACAACAGAAATGTCCTATAACTAAACATTAGTTTGCCTATTAAAAACATTCTGTTAGAACAAAAGAATCAACATCTCTGAATTTCAGAAAAGAGAAAAACCAAAGGACACGGAAATCTTTAAAATCTGACAATCTTTAGTTTCAGCATCCATACTTCCCTATATCGTAAGCTTAAGATCTAAGCAGAATCATTTTCTTTTAATGGGACTCCTCAGTGGTCTAGGAAGTAATGCTGGAGATTCAGTAGGAGGCATTTTTCCATGAGACACTACTGAAGAAGTGCTCTTGCATTTTGGTAGGGAGTGCTGCTTTTTGTTGGAGATCAAATTCTTTATGAAGGAAAATTATACTTTCTACAGACAGTGTTATAACTGGACACTGGGAAGGTCCCAGAGTCAGGTTAGGGAGGGTTTACAGTAGTATCCCACTGAAGATCTGTAAATAATTCCAGAGTAACTGGAGGTTTCTGCCAAATCATCAGAACTGACATTTAAGTCATCAATAGGCTTCAGAGACAACACCAATAGAGGTGAAGGATGCAGTTCACTCCTTTTAAAGCTAACGGGTCAGGTTTTCAGCTTTAGCACACACACGAGCACACATCAGCTTTGTTGTTTTTTTTTAAATGAACAGTTACAAGCAAACATGTCCAACAGTGTATACCTAAGTTAGTGAAAAAGAAAGAATAGGGGAGATTGTCACACTCAGAAGGTTACCTTTGCAACAATAGTGTTTGAAATTTGTTTCAGTGAAAGCCTAAATTCTTCAGATAAGTCCCAATGTCATTGATCAGTGATACAAGCTCTCTCTCTCATTCCTGGGTATATCAAGACAAACTCACTGGATTACGAAACATTAATTAGACTAAGAGCAGGTAGCATGTAAAATGTCCCAGGGACTGGGCATGTCTGCACATCGAGAATTAATAATTGTATATGCAATATTGAGTGATATTTTCTAATTTAACTACTGCATTACTTTGTCTGTTCTATACTTCCCCTAAATCAACGACAGTATAATAACTGGTGCAAACATGAGAAACCAACTCTCCTCAAATTCATAATTCAGAAATTGTCGAGACATTTGAAACTTAGGACTCAACTTAGTAAATATGCAGCCTCCTGAGTTTCTAGAGCTCTGATTTTACAGCTCAGATATTTATATACTGTGAAATTTGGTTTATCCGTAATAGAGTGGAAAACTCATGAATTTCTTTGACTGTCAGTTTTACGCTACTTAGTTTTTCTACCATTGGCTTCACTCCCTATCTCGATTCCAAATTATTGCTGAGATTTGCAGTCCTGGAGTGCTAAAAGCTGTTGTCAAATATGCTTCAAATGCAATGATCAAAGGTGGAAAGTAAAAATAAGTATGCAGTCCCCTAGTTGAAAAGAAACTAGTGAGGCATACAACAAACACATAATACATCCAAAAGCTGTTTGACAAGCTCTAAGAAAGTTAGTTAGCATTATGTAAAAGGTACAAATTAATTCCTGGATCATCATCAGTCTTCTGGATCATGGCTCTAAAATTAGAGAAAAGAAATAGATGTAGTTTGGATAGACACTTTGTATTTTCTCAATGCTCTCCATAAAGCATTTTATGGCTTCCCCTTCTATTTCACTAGTTATCAGTGGGCAGCTGGTGCATGTAGACATACTGCATAATGGAGGTGAAGCAATGCGATTCATAATTTATGACTAAAGTATTGTCTCTAAGGAACCTGGAAGTTATGAGAAAGGAGAGTAAATGAAATTTCTTAAATGCTACTTGATTTTTGATCTTAAATATGCACTAGACTTTTCACAAAGAGTTTAAGTAATTTTCTTTACAGATCACAATACTTTCCTTGACCATTTTTGATCACTGGGGATTTTTTTTCCCGTGTAAGTAATATTATTTATGATTCATTGACTCTTGCTGCTAATGCCTCATGGTTAGATACTGTATATTCAATGCTTCGCAACCCACACCATACCTGTTCTGTGGAAAGTTGGGCTTTGAGAATGTTTACCCCCAGACCTAGGCTGCACAGTTCAGACCCATATCCAGTGGGACAACGTGTAGAGCCTATATATAGACACACCCCCACACACTTATGTACATACACACTCTCTCTACACGTTGTCCCATATTGGCCCTTTAGGGCCTGATGCAAATTCCATTGAAGTCAGTTTGACTCTTTTCATTGACTTTAATGGGCTCTGGATCAGGGACTTAGAATGTAAACTCTTTGGATCAGGGATGTTACATAAATGGCATTCTTATTCCTTACCCTGTGCCACACATAAAACATTCCTTTGTCATTATTTAATGACAGCCCCACTCAAAGATCTCAATCAGGATTGGTACTTCTCTGTGCCTGGGCACTGTACAAACATTCACAATGACAGTTCCTGTCCTCAACTGCTCATAGTGTAAGAGGATGGAACACAGAGGGATACAACAGGGAAGCAAAAGGGTACAGCATACAAAGTGACAAAGGTGGCAATAAGGACCATTCTTTTATTACGAGCATGGGAAATGGTAGCTGGGATGAGTAAAGAGGTACAACAGCTGGGGAGGAGAAAAGGATGACTGGAAAAGCTACCAGCAGAGAGATTGTGAAGATGACAGAGGTGGTCAGGGTAAATGACCAAGAAAGCAGACACTAAATGCACAAGGTTCCAATTATGAACAGCAGCCTAACCTTCTCTGGCATTCTGAGGCACTGTAGGTCTAGAGGGGAGGGTCAGGTGGACCTTTCCCTGATTGTGGCTGTTGCTGGGGAAGTGCTACTGCTCCTGGGGAGTTAGCTCCATCTCCAGCAGGTCCTCCCCAGCCCTTGGATAAATATTTTTTACATCTGCTTCTGTGCAGCTCACTATGGTGCCATGGAGACCAGATTATGACTTCACTTAGGTTTTAGTTTAGATCCATTAAGTTTGGGCTTCCCACTTTTTGAAAGGCACATTTGCTTCAGTGTGAGTTTTTGCCTGAATAAGAGCACTAGGATTCATCCTGTAGAATACAATACAACACAACCAGTAAAAAGAGCCAATATGCATCTTGGGGGAAGTGAATGGCAAGAGTGCCAAAAAGACAACAACTAACAAAAGGCCTCCCAATAATCTGATATTTAAAAACACAGTTACATAAATACAAGGCCTAGTGGAATGGCTATGAATACATTTCTTTAACTCATTATTACTGACCTTTTACATAATTAATCAGTGGCTCTGTTTTGCTTTGCTACTTCTGAGTTACATATGGTCATCAATAGTGTGGAAATAACTAACGTAGTCATAATCCAGAAAAACCCTTAGAACTCTTGTTGAGGAAATGGCCTTCACAGTAGAGCAAGTTCGGAAAAGGAGACTTCTTTTGTTGAAAAAATTAAAGGGGCCAATCCTTCACTTCCTCCCCACCTTCCTTTTATTTCCCTTGTTAAAATGATAAAAGCTGTTTGTGTCCAAATCCAGACTTCTCCTGCGCAACCACCCGTTTCCTTTGGCTAGATACTGCAGTAAAATCCTAGTCCTGTCTATATGCTGAGCTTTTATAGTATATTTTTGTACAGATATTGTTGTAAACGATTATCAGAGACCCTCCCTCATAAGGGATCATATTATGAACATAGGAATTTGGATATATGCCCTGAAGGTAGGGGTTGGGAACATTACATGGCTATTAAAATTGTATTCCTTTCTCTTTCACTGGTTTGTTATTTAATGAACCCCAAGACTGTTACAATGTTCAATTAAAAAAAAAAGTGGAGTAGCAGAAGCTGGAACTTAAGGGGAGAAATAATTAAAAACACCAACATGATGCCATCACCGGGTTTACTCACCGCTAATGGTGCCTCCTGCTCACCATCCTGCAAATTAGCTTCGCCAGGCACTGCACTCCCCACTCCAGCAGTGTCATCCCCTGTGTTATCTCACCCTGAAACCCCTTTCACTTCAGGGGTTGCAGTCTCCTGTTTGCAGCTTGGCCCTCCAGCCAGGTCACTAAGGTCCTGCCCTTCCAGGGAAATCAAAGTACTTCCAGACCCGCTGTCTCTAATGCTGTTGTTGCTCCCCAGTGTCTGGTAGGGGAACCCAGGTATGCCCTGTACACTGCCATCGGTCCCTATAATAAGCAGCCAAGGACTATGCATAGTCTTATCCCTTACTGCTGTTTCCCTGAGCTTCTTCCTACTTATCTAGCTTCCCCCCCCGGACTGGGTTTGCCAGCTTTCCAAATCCCGCCACTGTAGCCTTTTCCAACAACAGCCCCCAGCTCAACAGTCAATTAACTACCCTACCTGTTCCTGCAGTGCTGAGCCTGACCTTAATTTAGCTACCTCCAGCCTAATTACCTGATTAGGCCCAGCTGGCTTAATTCAGCTCTTGCAGGCCTAGTGTGGGGCGTCCACCCCATCACAGGTACCTTTAGCCAATTCTGTGCAGCACATTTTTGAGAATCCTGGAGAGTGGATACCAGTTTTCCTACTTAAGTCTGCACGGAATCTAATTATTTTAAAGGATGTGACTGCAAGAGTTTAGGATAAGCGGTACATTTTTAGATTCTCAGATAGATATACATATTAGACAGACTGACAGATTCACCCGACTGAAGTTCATGTTCTATTAGATTCCATTCTGGTGTTGCTTTTTAAATGTGCCATTTGTGCTTCAGAGCATGGTTACTTTATGAAACACTAATCTCTTTTTATTCCTACGAACAAACAAAACAGTCCATAATGCTCTAAGAGTTAGCATGCTACTGTGGTTCTGAAGCAGAGCTCTAGGTTAAGTTCGCTAAACAGGAAGGCTGAGTTTTACACAGTCTAATGCTATAATCAAGTAGGGTTGCCAGGCATCCGGTTTTTGACCGGAACGCCCGGGCAAAAAGGGACCCTAGTGGCTCCGGTCAGCACCCCTGACTGGGCCTTTAAAAGTCCGGTCAGCGGTGCAGCAGGGGTGAGGCAGGCTTCCTGCCTACTCTGGCTCCACCCAGCTCCCCAAAGCAGCTAGCATGTCCCTGCAGCCCTTAGGCGCAGGGGTGATCCACAAAGCTCTGTGTGCTGCTCTCGCCTGGGGTGCCGGCTCTGTTGCTCCCACTGACTGGGAACTGTGACCAATGGGAGCAGTGGGGGTCAGGCAGCACGAACCATGCAGATCGGCCTGGCTGCGCCTCCGCCTAGGGGCTGGACATGCTGGCCACTTCTGGCAGAGGCACGGAGCCAGGTCAGACAGAGAGCCTGCCTTAGCCGCCTGAGGTAAGCGCCGCCCGTCTGGAGCCTGAACCCCCTCCCACATCCCATGCCCCAAGTTGGAACCCCCTCCCGCACCCTAAACTCCGCCCAGAGCCTGTACCCCTGCCCCAGCTCTTAGCCCCTTCCTTTACCCCAAACCCCTCATCCTCAGCCCCACCCCAAAGCCTGCACCCCCAGCCACAGCCCACACCTCCTCTCACACCCCAACCTCCTGCCCAAGCCCAGAGCCTCTTCCTGCACCCTGAACCCCTCATTTCTGGCCCTACCCCAGAGCCCCCACCCCCAACCAGAGCCCTCACCCCCCCGCCCCCCAACCCCTTGCACCAGCCCAGTGAAAGTGAGTGAGGGTGGGGGTGAGCGAGCGACACAGGGAGGGGGGATGAAGTGAGTGGGGGGTGGGGCCTCTGCGGGGGCAGGGCAAGGGTGTTCGATTTTGTGCGTTTAGAATCTTGGCAACCCTATCATCAGGCTCCAGGCAAGGAATTGCACGAGCACTGAGATACAGTTAGAATCCACATCTAACAATCCCCATGCTGTCTGTGTTGCTGCAATGAAGCCCTGCTGCAAGCCCTGCATTTCAACACAAGAAGTTACCATGTCGGCGATCACCAGGAATTGAAACTTGGACCTCTAGAGCTCAGAGCATGAGCCTCTGGAGCTTGAGCTTAAAGAACAAGACCCTAGCTGGGTGCTGTAGCAGATTCATATCCTCTGTGGATCAGGCATCGGATGGGGAAAACAGAACACGCACAATGAACAGTGGAATATGAGAGCACCTGCAGGCAATTTGCATCCCACAGCGCAGAGGATTTAAATCCAGCTTCAGTAGCCACACAGTAGCTGATCTGGGACCAGTGAGATATTACACAGAGAGGCAACATAAGGCTTAAATGGTGGGAAAAGCCTTATGTGGGTTGATTTCAGCCACAGGAGATTATACATGATGTCTGCTGAGACACATCTCTTCTACCATAGGCAAAACGGAGAGGAACTTCAACTACTAAAAATGGCTTTTAATTAAACATTAAGACAATGCTGCATTTTATAGCAAGATGAATGATGATGTGAAGCGGTGAAGGCAGCTCTGTACTGAGGCGCAGAGGTGACAACCAAACATTATTTATAATGAGAGCCTTTCCAACATATCGTTGTACTGTGTAAGGGTATTTTATAACTGGAAATTCTGCTAAGCAGCTCACCATGATTTAAGTATTCGGAAGCTAATAAAATTGCATTTGTCCCTAGGGATTAATTTGCCGGTAATGGTTCAGACAGGCTTGATTTCCTCCCCCCTTGTTTTGTTGTGCTTTTGTTGTTACATATTCAATGGAAGAACTTTCCAGGCGGGACTTTCATTTTAATTACAATGAGGAAATAGCTGTCTGTCCTTGAGCTGGACTTCGTCTGGCAAAAGAGAATCAGTGCACACTATAAAGGAAAAAACAAACTACATTTAGAGACATGAGAATATATTGCCACATCCCCAACTGAGGTTTACTCCATGGAAAGCATTCATACCATAGTGACCAGTGGCAGGATAAAACCCTAAGATTGCACCTCTAGTCCCAATCCAGTGTTACTATGTTAGTAGTAAATTCTCCCCTAACTCCAAAATATATTTTGCAAGAACCAGTAACAATAGTAGAATAAACCTTAGTTTAAGAGAATTACCTTAGTGCTTATATACAAAGAGACAGAGGCTGTGAGGTGCCACCAACAGACAGTGAGATAGCATGGGAAGCTCCAGCCATTCAGCAATTTCATAATGTCACGCGTCAGCCACTATTATTTTCTGGTCGCTTTGTTAGTAATGCTTAGCACTTTCATAGCACGTTCTGTCCAGAGATCTCAGCACACTTGACAGAGATGGACAAGCGTCATTCTTCATTGTTTACAAATGGGGTACAGACAAAGGAAGTGACTTGCTCAAGGTCACCCAGCGAGGCAGTGGCACAGCCAGGAACAGAACCCTACCCATCTAACTCCTGGTAAGTCTCTCCCTTGTAAAGCACATAAATTGCCATGATGCTAATTAGCTTCCATTTTGCACATTTCACCTTCAAAGCAGTGTACCAATATTAAATTTTCAAATTACTCATGTGTGGTTTGGAAGCATTAATAGCTTTGTTCTACAGATGGGGAAAGAGGCACAGAAAGGTTTAACAACTTCTCCAAGTCCACGGTGGGAACTAGAATCAGGATTAGAATTCTAGTTTCTGGCTCCTGATACCAGGCCTCTCTAAAGAACCATAACAATGACTTTTTTTTTCCTTGCTATATTTCTCACAAATCCCTCTATTTTATTTTCACTGGCATGTTATTGCTTTCAACTCACTCTTTAAAAATTCTCAACTCTGTTTGCAATCACTACCAGTTAACAGAATAGCAGGCTTTGTCACGGGCTCCTTTTAATGCTAACGTTTGCCATTCATCTCCACTGCAATGACATACTGGCCTTTTTTTGTGTGCATGCACGCAAAAGATGTCTGGTCACTAATCAAAAGAGCTGCATGAACGAGAGAGTGAGAGGAGGGAAAAAATATTTTCGTTCATTTTAATTAAGTGTCACAACTCAAGAAGCAGATCTCTGAACACCTCACCTCCCAGACCCAGCCTTTGAGAACTGTTAGGCACTCTATCCAGAAAGCTACAGAGAAATACATGAATTTATGTAAAATAGCAAAACAAATTTTAACCAGCAGGGGTGAATCTGACTTACTGGATAGGAGGGTGAAAGGTTTTCCTTCTCTGTCCCATTTTAATCCTGGTCAGACAGATTTGCAGTAGTACATTCCCCTCCTGGCCTCTTTTTAACAGGAAATTTATTAAACTCTCTGTTAAAGGTGGTCAAATGAAAAATAGCCTATTAAAACTGAAATAACTTTCACCAAAAGCTTTTCAATTCCTCACCCCCTTTTTATTTCCTCCATCAAAATGAAATGGATAGGATGATGTCTATGACTGTTGTTTTTTCTTGGGTATTTACGTATGTACGTACACACACACACAAACACAGTTCTCATTAACCTCTAGGGATAGGACAAGAAGCAATGAGCTTAAGTTGCACAAAGGGAGGTTTAAGTTGGACATTAGGGAAAAGAATAATAGAATTATAGGAGCCCTACCCATAGGAACCCTAACCCTAGCCCCAAGCCTGCTGCCCATAGGAACCCTGACACAAGACCTGGGAGCCCTACCCATAGGAACCCAAAATCTAGCCCAAGTCCCCTAAGCTAGGTTGGGGAGCCCTATCTATAGGAACCCTAACCCTAGGGTGGGAAGCCCAACCCATAGGAACCCTAACCCTAGCCAGAAATCCCCTACCAACAGGAAACCTAACATTAGGGCAGGGAGCCCTACCGTAACACTAGGGTACCTACAGGTAGTGCTCCTCACCACAAGATTATGGTACCTATGGGTAGGGGACTTGGGTCTAGGGTTAGTGTTCCTATACGTAGGACTCTGCATTAGGGTAAGAATTACTTCGGGCTAGGGTTAGGATACTTATGGGTAGAGTTCTCCACCCTATGGGTAGGATTTACCATCCTAGGGTTAGGGTTCCTATAGTAAGGGGACTTGGAGCTAAGGTTAGGGTTGTCTTGGGTAGGGTTCCTCAGCCTATGGTTAGGGTACCTGTGGGCAGGGCTCCCTACCCTAGGGTTAGGGTTCCAATGGCTAGGGCTCCCAGTCTTACAGTTAGGATACCTATGGGTATGGGGCTTGTGGCTAGGGTTGCCATGGGTAGGGCTCCCCGCCATAGGGTTAGGGTTCCTATGGGTAGGGGTCCCTGCCCTAATGTTAGCATTCCTATGGGTAGGCCTCCCAGCCTTAAGGTTAGGGTTCCTATGGATAGGGTACTTGGGGCTTGTGTTCCTATGGGTAGGGGACGTGGGGCTAAGGTTAGGATTCCTATGGGTAGGGCTCCCTGCCCTAGCTTTACGGTTCCTATGGGTAGGGCTCCCTGCTCTCGGGTTAGGGTACTTAGGGGTAGGGGATGTGGGGCTAGGGTTAGGATTCCTGTGGGAGGGGACTGCAGGCTAGGGTTAGGGTTCCTATGAGAAGGGCTCCCCGCTCTTGGGTTAGGGTACCTAGGGGTAGGGGACTTGGGGCTAGGGTCAGGGTTCCTATGGATAGGGGACTGTGGGCTAGGGTTAGGGTTCCTATGGATATGGCTCCCTGCCCTACAGTTAGGGTATTGTGGGTAGGGAACTTGGGGCTAGAGTTAGGGTTCTTATACATAGGGCTCTCTACCCGAGGGTTAGAGTTCCTAGAGGTAGCGGAATTGGGGCAAGGTTTAGGATTCTTATGGGTAGAGCTCCCTGCCCTAGGGATAGTGTTCCTATGGATAGGTCTCACCACCTTAGGCTTAGGGTTCCTATGAGTAGGGCTCCCTCCCCTAGGGTTAGGGTTCCCATGGGTACCGCTCCCTTCCCTACGGTTAGGATACTGTGGGTCAGAGACTTGGAGCTAGGGTTAGGGTTCCTACAGGTAGGACTCTCCACCCTGGGGTTAGTGTACCTATGGATAGGGGACTTGGGGCTAGAGTTAGAGTTCCTATATGTAAGCAGACTTAGGGCAAGGGTTAGGATTCTTATGGGTAGAGGTCCCTGACCTAGGGTTAGGGTACCTATGGGTAGGGCTCCCAGCCTTAGGATTAGGGTTCCAATGGGTAGGGGTCTTGGGGAAGGATTAGGGTTTCTATGGGTAGGAAACTTGAGGCTAGGATAGGTTACCTATGGGTAATGCTCCCTGTCCTATGTTTAGGGTTCCTATGCATAGGACTCCCCGCCCTCGGGTTATGGTTCCTATGGGTAGGGGACTTAGGGCTAGGGTTAAGGTACCTATGAGTAGGGCTCCCAATCCCGGGGTTAGGGTTCCTATGGGTAGGTCTCCCCATGCTAGACATAGGGTTTCTGAGTATCAAACAATGTCCAGTGATGAGAAAGATCAAGCCATGCGGATGGTAAGATGTCTCAATTTTTACCAATTGTATCCTGTTGTTTTGGCACCAGTATCTACAGCAGTAAACCCAAGGCTAAAAGATTTGGGGACAAGCCACTGACCAAAATGCCACCTAAGTTCCTACAGTACCATATAGGCTATTTAATGTGGTATAGTGCATGGTTTCTTGTTTTGTAGATGGAAAATAGATATTATAGCATGAGCATCTGGAAAAGTGTTTGCTGAGAAGTTACTCGTATATATGCACAGAATCAACTGCTTGGCCTCCAGTTAAGTTCAGTCAGAATGTAACTGCAGTAACTAGTGATCGGCAAACTAAAAGTGGTTTGGAGGTTTGGTTCAGATTCTTCTGTAACCTATAGGGATCCAAGTAAGACCATATCATCTGCCAATCCTTGATGCAGTCCCTACAGATCTCTTGTTACAAGCCTTGACTCTTCTCACTCCCACTGCTGCTTCCCAACCTCTATTAATGGGAACCCAGCACATCAAGTAACCTCAATATATAGCTTCACAATGTCCAGAACATGCCAAGCATAAAACTCAATAAGAAGCTCTAGATAGTGTAAATTTAGTCGTGAACGCCTTATGACTGTTACCCAATCAAAATACAACAATGCCAATTACTGTAAACATAGTTTAAGGCTCTGCCGGAATTTTTATTGTAAGCCTCATTTTTCTGAGTTTATTGCTTGTAGAGAAAAAAAATTGTTTCCACCTGAAACTATGTCTGGCCTGGTTTTCCAAAGTGTCTAGCACCCATACCTCATTGTTTAATTCTTATCTTAGCAAGGTTTTCAATTAAGATTCCCAAAGATTCACAGATTGTATTTTTTCTTTATAAAACAGTTAGTTTGTATTTTAAAATATTTCACTTATCAAAACCTATTTACTGAGATTTGTACTCTAACTATCAGCTGTGTATCTACTTTAGGGCTGTTCAATCTTAACACATGTTTAAAAAATAATCATTAACTTTCATTAGGTAATTAGAATTTAAGGACATAGAATAGTGACTGCTTGGTATTTAATCAATCATTAATTATTTAAAATATATCCAGTGCATCCTATTAGCTATGTAATCTGTATGCACTCACTTATGAGAGCTTAATTATTTGATCATTTAATTTAAATCAAATCATTAACCCCTTTCAGCTGTTACTACTTTATATATTTAGCATATTTTGGGGAAAAAACATTCCAGAAAATATCTGCTTACTTGGCTTATCACAGTAGTTCCTGAGCATATAAACATTAATGAATTTATATTCACAACATCCCTGTGAGGAAAAAAAATGCCATCCCTATTTTACAGATGGGTAACTGAGGCACAAGGATACTAAGTGACTTCCAAGAATTCCATAACAGAGGTGGGAACTGAACCCTGTCCTCCTGGGTTATTTGATCTGTGCATGAAAAGAGCCACTCTGTGGTTACTATGTCTGCTGTGTAGTGCCCAGTGAGCCCTGCTCTACTAAGAAAACAGTCAAGTCACTTCTTACTGCTTTTCAGATGCATCTGTTTGACAGCAGAATTACCTCACTTCATTATAGGGTGACCAGATGTCTCAATTTTATAGGGACTGTCCCGATATTTGGGGCTTTGTCTTATATAAGTGATATTACCCCTCTCACCCTGTCCCGATTTTTCACACTTGCTGTCTGGTCACCCTACTTCATTAATAGAGTCCTAGATTTACAGGCCAGAAGGTACCATTGTGATCATCTAGTCTGACTGCCAACATAATACAGGCTATAGAATTCCCTGCAGTCCTTGTCCCTTGAAAGCCACTCTAAATGCATCTGCTGATTATATCTACGGCAGTATAAACACCAGGAGAAAGAAAAACTCTGAAACTGGCAAATCCCAGACCACTATGGGTTTTCTATAGCTAAAGCACTTATGGCCAAGTATTCTTTCAATGCAACTGCAAAATTTGCATTGCAACCATTTTTTATTTCTTCATATTTATATTTTAGAAGGGCCTCTCCTTTGCTTCAGGCATTCAAAAAGTTTAAGTCACACACAGTAAGCAGATAAAAAACATCTGCAGTACTGTATAAACATATGCATAAAATGTTTAGGTACACCCGAGAATCAAGTAAGGGCTTGAAAAAACACCTAACTGCATACACAAATGTGAGGGTTTAATCATGCAAGTCAACACACTTACAAACTTTGGTCCTGATCCTGGAGTGAGATCCACTAAGAAAGACTGTCATTTTGCAGGGACAACGTGTCTCTGGCTACTGCTACCGAGCCCCCTGAAAAAACTATCCTTTTTATTAAAAGTGAGGAAAGTCATCTGGGATGAAACATCTAATTAATTTCTTAAGATCATTGGATACCTACTGGATCAAACTTAATAAAATGCATTGAATTAATAAAATATAGCATGTATCTGGCTATTAGTATTAAAATAATGTTACTCCCGCTATTAAATCCTGGTTAGTGATTCTTATAGCGTGGGATTACAGTGGAGGGAATATTGCTTGAGCAGAAAAGAGCCCTTAAACCAAACTAGTCAGAGACAGAGCTTCAGCTGGTGTAGATCAGTGTAGTTCCATTGACATTAATGTAGCAGCAGAGGCTCAGGCCTCAAGAGGAGCGTTGTTAACATTAGAGATGAGAGGTGTTAGGTATTGTGTGGAAAGAAAGTTCATCAGCATTCTTCACATGCTAATAAACAATTTAGCAACTATACTGTAAAACTTTGCAAAGGTGTCTCCAGTCTGTAGATAATTATTGTAAATTAACTACAGCTGAAGTTCCTGAAACTGACTGATTATCTGTGAGCTGTGAAGGTAATGAACTCTACAAATTTGGATGCACTTTGCCAGCATGCTGAAACCAGTGCTTTGTCTATTTCATTGACCTGCATGCTCTAGCTCTCTTTGCTAGAATTTCTGTTAAACGTTTGAAAGTAATATGGACAGAAAAACAGCACTGTATGTTCTGAATGGAAAGTCTGCAGCTTGTAAAAGCCATATGATGCCATATTAGCTTGAAACAGAGATCAGTGATGTGCAGTCATTCTAATCCAAATCCAGTAAGTCTTACTTGTGTAAGCAGCCCTTACTACGTAGGATTGGGTCCTGAACCAGAGGAGTGGCTAGAAGTATTGCCATTGGCTTTAACTGTTGTAAGACTGGGCCTATGCAGTTCAACTTATCTATCTGCATTGTAGCAGCACTTATGAGTCACAATTGTGTATCAAGGCCCTGTTGGGCTAGGTGATGGACAAACAGAACAAAAAGATGTCCCCTCCCCCTTCTTCAGCATACAGTCTATGTAGTGGGATTTGAATGGTGGACAGGCTTTGTAACCCAAATCCCCAGAGGGATTAAAGCACTAATGTAATCCACAAAACTCCTTTATTCAGCTGCCACCTAAACTCTGTAGGCACCCAAACTATGTAGGTACCTAAATTTCCACAGTTAAAGTCCCACAGGTGCCTAATTTCTGTCTCTGGACATCTACCTCATCATGCTTAAGACTTTACCTATCTTACCTGTTGGGCCTGATCCCCCCCCCAAACTGGCCTAGGAATGGGAGATGAGCTCCCATATAACCTGATGAGGATAAGGGATTTGAAAAAGGGTTTTCCACCTCTGCCCTAACCACTGCACGAGGGTGTCACTCTCAATCTGTCTCTGTCCCAGACCATATTTAATTATTTCTACAAAGGGGAATGGCTTTAAGAGGAGAGACTCTTACATCAGAATATCTCATAGTCCTGTAGTAAGGGCACTCACATGAAAGATTGGAAACCCATGTTCAAATCCGATCTCTTCATCAAGCAGAGGAGAGAACTGAACTGGGGTCTCTCAGATTGAGTGCCTAACCCCTGGGTTCAAGGTTATAAGAGTGGTCTCCTCACCTTTGGCTGTGTTGTGTGCAGTTAGGCACTCACTGCAGCTATTCTTACAAGAAATGACTTAGACAGCTGCTTTGTGCTAGGTTAGGTGGTTTCCCATGTAACATGCTGGGTTTTGTGGATGCCATACTAAGGTGCCTGTCACACTGCACCCCATATTCTTTATAGTGATATTATGATATGATTATAGTATAATGAGGATGCATTTTATGCAAGACAGGTCATGTGAGGTGTCATTGGAAAAGTTATCATTTTCTGAATATGACTGTTCTATTTGTATGCATGTATCATTTTTGTATCTGAAGTTATAAATACTGACTGTATCTGTACTTCAGTTGTAGTTACACCTGGGTAACGCGCACTAGACCGATGCTGGTTGGGAAGGGCTATTCAGGGCACTGAGCCATTAGGAAAACAATAGGCCTTAGGCGAAGCTTAACTCCCACCTGGTGAGTCTTCCTGAAAACACTCCAGACAGCCTGTAAGTGATGGCTGCTATGACTCTACAAGGACATGTGACCCAGCCACATGATTCTGGACTCCATCTTGGGATGCCAGTATTTTTTCACAAACTAGTCTGGGAACCAAGCTTTGAAACCAAGGGTTCCCACCATATGCTAAAGTTATATAAGCCAGGGAGTTACATTATCTGTTGTATCACTCTCCACACAGGAAGACTCCTGGAAACTCCTGAGGAACAAAGACTGAACTGGGAGAAGTACTAGACTCAGGCTAAAGGGATTTCTAGCCTGTGTATGAAAGACCTGAGGATTCCAAGCTGTAAAACAAGTGCAACCTGTCCCTCAAGAATCTGCAGCCTGCTTGTATCCTGAGCTAGGATGAGGATTTGTTAATTCATATCCTATCTTTCTAGTTTCTTAAACAAAAACACAAACTAAGTCAATTTACTAGATAATCTGCTTTTATCTGTTTGCTATCACCTTTGATCACTTAAAATCTCTCTTTTGTAGTTAATAAACTTGTTTTCGCTTAATCTAAACCAATGAATTTGGAGCGAAGTGTGTGGAAATCTAAGATCAGAGAGGCTGTTGCATATTCCTCTCCAGATTGAGGGGGAGGTGAACTGGATAATAAATTCATACTGGTTGGGATTTGGACCAGGGCAGGACTGTAGAGCCCTAGAAAACTGGTGGTTAGTTTGGCTGTAGCCTTTTTATTGTCTAGTCAGACAGCCTGCATGTAACTGCAGCTGGGTGTATCCCTATCTGTGTGAATGCTAATGGAAGTGTAGGATCAGGAGCGGGTCTTCAGCTTGTCACAGCAGCACAGTGAGAGAAGGACAACAGGCTGCTGAGTCAGAGGGCTTACTGGTATCCAAGTTCCAGGTGGCAACCCAGGCAGGGAATCCATCACAGTGCCTCCCTCTCCTCTGCAATGTATAGGCAGCCTGGCTCCCTGTTCGTGGATTCAACTAGGCAGTAGGGTGCCTAAAAGTTAGGCATTGCATTGTTCATAGGCACAACCCCTGAGTCACTTTGTGGCGTGAGGCCCAACTTCCTAGGCTCTGTTCCATCACGTATATCTGTTTTTATACGTGTACAATTACTATTGCTTTTTGAATAATGAAATATTAACTTGAATGTTAGCATTAATTCTATCTAATCATTTTGGAATGAAACAACTATGCACTATGTGAAAATGCCACACTCATATATTTGTGCATTTTGCATTTTATTTTTCTTCAGTGAAATGGACCAGAAGACAAACTCTGGGAGCATGTGGCAAAGAACAAATGTCCTCATTACCATTTGAGAGCTACAAATATAAGAGGAAGTTGAGAACCTTAAGATGAACCTCCACAGTAGGGAACAGTTCCTCATTATCTAAATAAAACAGAGGGATAGAGGAAAGGCACGGTGTTGAATCATTAACTGTGACATGTTCATACTTGCATACCTTGGATTTGAAATTACATATGGCAACACACTACTAAGCTTTTTAATTTTAGGGCTAGATTTTGATATTTTTACTCACACTGAAAAGCACATGAGAATTTGGCCTATTGACTTCAACCATTTGAAATACTCAACTCTCACTGAACATAGCTAACTCATTTTAATCGGCAAAAAATTTATCTTCCAGGGATATGATAATTCCATTTTCCAGTCCATCTACTACATTCCTCATCTAGTTGCTTAAATTCAAAGGGAGCTTTGCATGAGTAACATCTTCAGGACTTTGTAATTTTTACAGTTACAGCAGTAGGCAGACATCTGCAACAGAAGACCTTCAAGGGTAAAGTTAACAAGGACTACCGAGGTGAAAGTGTATGCAAGTAAGAGAGCAGCTTTCTCCCCAACGTCTCTTCCCTCCCGCCCTTTGTTGACCATAATTAAACTTGATCTGCTTTTTAAAGCTTGTAGAGACTTTGATAAAACAAAGAAATGGATTTTGAAAATGAGAGCGAGAGGGGGAGGCTGAGTTCTGTGCATATTCCAATCTCTTCAGTCTCTAAATCTGAGCATACCATAGGATTTTCATAATTCCTCCAACTTGATTACAGAAAAAGAAGTCAAGGGGAGGGGGTCATAGGGATGAATTAAATTGTCAACAAAACCCTCAGATTATATGTTTCTTTATTTTACAGATAGAAAGAGGGCCTAAGACTAGATCATACACTGATAAAGCTAATAAAAAATTTGGTAGAATAAAAATGTAAGCTGCTCTACTGCTCCATCAAGGGTGAAATGCCTAACCCACTGCAATCAATGGCCAAACTGTCACTGACTTCAACGCAGCAAGGATTTTAACCCCAAATTCATGTCTTCCACACCATCCCCTCTTGCAGTAAAAGAAAAAATTTTAATAGAAAAATAAATCTATTTCTGCATCCATAATCATTTGGGTTTTTTCATTTAGTCAAGTGTATAGCTAATGTTTTGATCCTTTATAATTTTACTAAACACACACACATTTAAATGGATAAGTCACAAAAAGAAATAATCTACAACAAATCACATTCTCCCTTTTTAATCCACTCATCCATCACTCAATCCACCCGCTTAGGAAAATGCTGAAGAAAGGTATAGGACTTGCACTATTCCCTGACAAAACCGAGATTTTATTGACTATTGGCCAAAGAGGAGCCATTAACAGAGCAGATTAGGTCTGCCATGTAGACTGGAGAGAGAACTTGCTCTGAAGCTCTAGTTTTTACAAGCAGAAACAAAAGGGTCTGATCCAAAGCCCATATAAATCAAGGGGGAATCCTTCGGTTGACTTCATGGGGATTTGAATCAGGGAGAAAATGAGAACTTGTATCTCACTCAGATATTTTGGGGCTGCAGTTAGTTTTCCAGCCATGCGTGAAATGTGCAAAAGGCCCAAATTTTGTAGTTTTGGTTCCCATCCCATTAATTGACACTGCTATTGCTATCAAAGTCAAGGTACTTTTCATAATAAAAATCCAGAAAAAGCCATGAGAGCAACTCATCAGGGTGAGGAGACTATGTGGTATCATGCTAGCACGGAACGTCAGTGGGCCATTCACTACAGTAAATTGTATCAGATAGCCGCTCCTCCAATGAAGGTGGCTGGTTACGAGAGACCCATGTCTGATAAATGGTGGAGTAGGATTAGGTGAGAATTCTCAAGGGTTATTCTGGAGCACTATTGAGGGCTATACACATCCTGTCCCCTTTTTGGGGCGGGGTAGAGTTGAGATACCGCCGCTGTCACAGTCTCCCTGATACTCCTTAGGCCGAAAGCGGCATGACCCAGAGACTGGAGATGGTCTAACAGCCCTGGCATTCAGGGCAGTGTGGCCTAGCGCCCAGAGTCAATATAACCGCCCTCAGGAGCAGGGCAATATGGCCTAATGGCCAGGGTCCATATAACAGCCCCTATGTGCGGGGTGGTGACGCTCAAGGACCAGTGTCAATATAACTGCCTTCGGGTACAGGACAGTGCGAACCAATGGCTAGAGTCAATATAGCAGCCCCTAGACGTAGGGCCGTGTGGCCCAATGGCCAGTACCCAGGGAGAAGGAAGGGGCTGCCACTAGGGGATGGAGACCTGTGTAGGGAGGCCTGGTCCCACCCGACCCCACTGGGCCTCAACCCAGGGCCCCGACAGCAGCAGAGTGGTCCACCATTAGGTCAGCGGGGACTCCTACCGAAACACGCTCTTTACAGATTCTGTAAATGTATCGTGGTGAGGACACTCGCCCAGAATGTGGGAGACCTCAGTTAAATTCCTCCCTCTCCCAGAGGAGGAGAAGGGGTTTGAACATCGGTGTCCCACCACTCAGGTGAGTGCCCTAACAACTCAGATCTGCGATATTGTGATGTCAGTCTCTCTCTCTCTCTCTCCCCACCTCCACTGAAGTCATTCCACTGCGTATAATTAAATATACATTGGGACAATGCACAAGTGAGAATGTCTTATCAGGCATACTTTGATAACACTGACTGGATTGGGCCCACAGGCAAGATAAGTGAGAAAACATCTGGAGTCACCAGCTTTGAGGATCCTGCTGGGGCTCAAGTGTGAGTTGGCTGCCAGTCACCTTGTGATGCTTTGGAGTTTTACCCAGATAAGAAAGGGGTTATATCACTGCCTGTCCTGGGTGTTTCTCTGCTGTGCTGCTTTGACTCAGAGCCCTAACACCAGCAGCCTGCACACAGCACAGTGGCCTCATGCTGGTTTCCCCCAACTTTGGGTACTCCTTGCAGGGTGATACCAACAGCACTTCTAGTCCTGAGTCTTCCCAAAACCATCTCCCCTGCAAGGTCTGCCTCTCACCAAAGTTAGGTTCACTGCCTCCAGAGAGACAGAGCACACACCAGTCTGTTAATTTGACTGAAGACGTGCACTTCAGTTTAATACATAGCCCAATGACAGATGGATTTTTACAGCAAAAGTTTAGGTGCCAAGGGATTTTGGACACCTCCCGTGTTAGGAGGCAGCTGAGCAGGGGGTTTGGTGATCTCAGTGGTACCTACATTTTGGATTTTGGCACCTAAAGTCGAAGTTAGGTGCCTAAGTAGTTTTGTAGGATCTAGGCCTTTACCTCTATTGAGAGGGAACCACCCTGAGGAATAAAATTGCCCATGGAGCAAAAATCGAACAGCAAAGGAGAACAAGCTACCTGCTAGAGCTGCAACATGCTGCCAGATAAGTATACATTTTGATATTCTTTTTTATTTGTTTACACAGTGCAGATATTCCAGAATTTTGGGATCCTAATTAAGACCATCAACTCACTTCATGTGGGCCACCGAAGACTCAGTCAGTCACTTCTGATCTGAATGGGACAAGGGCCAAGTAACCCTGGGCTGAAAAGCTCAGCATTCCATTACCAATCAGTATTTATATTGTATAAGTACCTACAGTACTCGAATGAGATTGCTGCATGTTTGTATCAGGCGTCTTCAGAGACTGTCTTCATCCCAAAGAATCTGCTCTTTAACTAGACAAGACAAAGTAGATTTATCTCCATTTTACAGATCAGGAACTGAGGCACAAGGAGATCAAGTGACTTACTAAAGGTCACACACAGAGTCTGTGGATGTGTTGGAAACTGAACTTCAATCTCTTGAGTACCAGTCTAGTGCTTTAACCACAAGGTCCAGTCTCTGAGCCTAATTTATCATGGTCATCATCAAAATTAGGAAGTTGAAAAAAATCAAATGAAGTTACATATTGCATTTTCCACTTCACTACATTGAGTTTATTGGAATTATTTGTGTGTATAAAGTTACTCATATGCAGTGGTGTTGCAGATTTGGGTTCCTAATGAGATATACTTCAATATACAGGCCCACCAGAAGTAATAAAGATAATCTGACCATCTTTTATTACTGTGTGCATGCAGTATCCATGAATCTTAAAAACAGAGCAAAACTAGGGAGAAACCTTGAGTGAATTTGGAGCTGAAAATGATCTGTTTTGGGCTGCTGGCTTGCAAATGGTTTTCTTGATGAAACTCATGAGTCCCCTGGAGACAGCTGCAGATCGATGAGCTGAGCATACGATAAACCTGCTGCATGAGTTTATAGTTAATTGCACATCATCTTTTTGTCTCGCCATAAAAAATTTCACACCCACCTTGCACAGTAAAGGTAACATAAGTGTCATAAACCATATGTCTCCTGTGCTTTCTTTTTGCATTATTCAATTGGTCTTGTTGTTAGAATGCTGTTGAGACAATACAAATTTGCTAAATCAGAGATGAAGAATACCACATCTTTTTTCAGATGATCTCCTCCATCGTCTAATAAGGAGAAATGCCTCTGAGAGTTATTTGCATACAAATAGCTTTATTTCTAATACAGTCACACTAATTCACACATCTGGTAGCTAGCACACACAGCATATGGCTGACTAATTTGCATAGTGTGAAATACACCCATATGCAGAGAGCTCAGACACAAGACATGTACACCTTCAATGGGAGTTTCGGGAGCCTGGTCCCTAGCATGAACTTAAATTTATTGTTGAACTAACTTAGGTCCTGACTGTTACCTACACAGAAGGAGCTGGAAAGTCCTTCTGCATAGGTAACAGTCAGGACCTAAGTTAGTGAGACCTAAGTAAACAGCAGCCTCACTGTTTACCCTGTACTTTCACAGCTCCTCTCTGGCAGAGGAGCTCCTGTTCTTGCCGTGCTCCCCAAAAGTTCCACTCAGGAAGGAATTGTGGTTTCCACAGCACAAAGAGGGCACCACACAGAAAAGTCAGTACTGATGCCTCACCACTTCTCTAGCTATGGATTCTGCTCTGAACACAGCAGCTTCCATGGAATCTAGGGAAAGGGAAAAATGATGCCACAGATGCAGTCCTCGACCAACCAGTATTTGTCCCCTCTTCAGCCACAGAGGCAAAGTACATGATCTCAGCTATGTAAATAGGAAGGAGTAAGGAGATAGTGAATGTGAACTGTGACACAGTGGCCCTACAGACAGCCTCACGTGTAATACCTTATAGCTACAACAGGGATACTACATCATCTGTAGCTAAACAGGTATTTAACTCCTGATGGCCATGTACGGGGCAAAATATTGCAAGAGCTGGCCATTTCAAGGTATTTCCATTCCATCCAGTGAAAAGGCTGGAGTTCATCTTATTTTGGTCCCATATATGGTTCACAGTGGGCTGTATGATCATGATTTGATCTATATGGTAACATGATACCATCTTGTAACATCTCAGGAGCGAACGTTTCTAGCTACATCATCAAAAACCAGTCTGGGCTGGCACAAATTTGGATGCCACTTTACAGTGACTGGAAAGACAAAAAGTACACTGCATCGCTATTTTAAACCATGTCTATTTCAAGCTTGGATGCCACAATCAAAAGTGACAGTTCTAATAATAAATAAATAATTTAAACTAAAAAAGTTTTTAAAAACCACGCAATAGAGGAATTCACAGGAATATCAAAGGAAGAGATGAGTTACTGAGAGGAATGAAAAATGGGAAAGGACCCAGACAAAATAGGTTTAATAGATGAAACACCTAACAACTCTCCATCACTGATTACTTGAAGAACTTACTAAATGTTTCAAGAATGGATATCCAAGATGGATGGTGACAGGAAAAACTGTCCTCATATGAAAAATAATAAGAATAAGAATAGAGAAGGCTGCAGTGATCCTGTGAGTTAAAGACTAATCATATTTTTTACCAACCATATGGAAACTTCTAATGTCATTTCTTGCCAAGAAGTTCTGGATAGCGCTAGCTCAAAGGAATGTTGCCTCATGAGCAAAAGTGACTGTACAGTAAAACACAAGTGGGACAAAAGACCATTTCGGCTGAACTGGAGGATTGCAGAAGATAAAAAACAAAAATTTAGAGATGGTGTGAACAACTACCCAAAAGCATATGACAGCCTCCCACATTTGTGGATGCATAAAACACTGAAAATGCACATCCAAAGATCATTTCCTTTCTGCAGCAAACAATGATTTGCAGAAATGCAGAACACTTGACTCTACCTTGAAGAGACTGTCACTGAGATCCACATTAAAACAGGAATCTTTCAAGGAGATTCCTTATAACCAGTGCTGTTCATGGTAGCGATGCTGTCACTGACATGGATGCTTCATGAGGTAAATTGTAGTTATCAGATCAGGAGAGTGCAACAAGCAGTTTACCATTTATACGTGGATAATCTGAAACTATCTGGATGGTGACAAAAGGGGATATGGAGATTGATGGTGAAGACATAATGCTGTGGTTGTCTTGGCTAGGATAGGCTAAATGTGTGTTGATATCTGTTAAGAGGGACAAACGGATACAAACAGATGGCATACAACGTAACCAAGGTACTACCCAAGCGGTCTCTCAGCATGAATCCTACAAAGAACATGGAATCAGGGAAACGTTAGAACAACAACATAAGGAACTCAAAGAAGAAATGAGGAAAGAATATTAGAGATTAATAAGAACTACTTTAAGAACAAAACTCAACTCAAAGAAATTGTTCCAAACCATTAATATATGGGCAGTATCAATCATATGGTATACTGCTGGAGCGAAAAAAAGAGAAGAAGAAACAAGTGAAATCCATAGAAGAAAGCTCAAGATAACAAATAGCATAATGAGTATCATTTAAAATGAGGACAAGATGTATATTCAACAGTGCAATGGAGGAAAAGGTCTGCTATCCGTAGAGGAAGCAACTGACAATGAAGACTACAACATCAAAATATTCAGGAGTATAACGGGGTCAGCATCCATCTCTTGCAAGTGTCCCCTTTTCTCTGGCCGATATACCTGCAATTACAGTCTTCTTTTGAGGTGGCACCCACCTCTCATGGGTAGCCCCCTTTGGTTGGTTGGGTGTGAGCCTACTTTTGGGTTTAATTCTTATATTGGGGTGGCACCTGCCTCTCGCAAGCACACCCCTCCCAGCTGATGGTTCTCTTGGCAGGTCTTCAGTGACTCAGCCTCCTGGCCGAGCCACATATACTGTACCCCCTTCCAGTGTATACAGTCCAAGTTCTTATGTTGGCCCTGGTATGAGGCCATAGCGCTAAGGCTTCTCGCAGAGGCACTGCTTTCTTCAACCACCCAGATGGGGCCCATCTCAGTACCCCCAGCTGGTGGTGTTTCAGTAGGCCTCTCTGGGTGCAGTCTCCAACCAAACCAGAGGGGCCCATCTCGATACCCTCGCTGGCCCGGCCAGGTTCTGTGCTCAGTCCCCGTGGGCTTCAGCCTGCTCACACTGACCTTCTGCTGGTCCTGCTGCTCTTCCTGGCAGCCAGGCACCTGGTCTTCAGCAGCCTTCCCTGGGCTTCAGTCCTGTCTGCAGTGAATTCTCCACAGTGAACTGTCCATGGTACTGCTGCTCTTCCAGCCAGTCAACACCCAGTCTTCACTCCTCGAACTCCACACAGCAATTGAACTCTGCTCTGCTGCTTGTCTTATATAGGGCTCTTCTGGCCCCAGACTGACTGCTCCATCAGCCCCTCTGATTAGCCGCTCCTCTGTGGCCACTCTACGCTGCCTGGAGGACTTCCCTCTGCTATATTCTTGGGCAGGATGATGCAGGGCCACAAGGCCTCCACCAGGGAGCCTCTGGACCTGGTCCATCCTGCCACAGGGAGTAAGAGCCAGAGTAAGATATCATCTGGTTGTGATAAACAATGGCTGAACACGCATCCCAACCCAAGAAAGCAAAAAAAGAAAGGATAAAGCAAATAGTCAAAGAAAGACTTGAAAGATTTACACAGAAATCAATGCATGGACAGTGGTGGAGAGAGAAAGATCAAGCCCATTAGTGATCAACGGTTAACAAACACCTGGCTTTTAGAAGGGTACCTCAAAAGAGAGACAGCGAGCCTCATTATGACTGCACTAGAGCAGTCCTTAAGGCTTAATTACTTTCTAAAGAAAAATGACCAACAGAACTGCTCTCTGAACTACAGAATATGTTCCAAAAAGGAAGAGGCAGTGGAGCATGTACTGAGCGCCTGCAGGAGCCTGGCTGGAAGAGAATATATGAACAGACACAATGAGGTGACCAAGCATCTGCATTGGAGTCTCTCTGGCAAGTACAGAATTAAACAAACAAACTATGCAGGATTATGACCACCTAATTGAAAGCTCTCCAGAGGACCAAGTGGCTAAGATTTTATGGGGTCTGCAAATCACCACAGACCAAACAGTCCAGGCAAACGGGCTGGTCATAGATGTTGTAGAAAAGATGACAAGACCATGTGTAGTGGGGTTCACCTGGGGGCTGGAAGGCTGTAGCTCAGCAGCCTCCCAGAGTCTTGGGATGGCCTTGCTGGACAGTCTTCCAGCTGGCCGGAGGAGGAGGAGAAGGAGGAAAGGATACGGGGACCCGGGTCCTCATTCTCCACCAGGGCCCAGCCCAAGGCTCAAGGGGAAGAGGTGAGGAGAGCGTCAGTGCCCTGTTAGCCGATATATCAGGCCAGCCTCCCCTAGGCCTCTTCCTACCTTCCTATTCTTCTTTCAGTTTAGGGCATGATCCTGGCACTCTGCTTTCCTCTCAAAGGGCTGCTCTCCCAGTCTCAACAATTCATATAACTAGCTGGGGCTTCCCACCTCACTTTGAATGTCCAGTTTCAGAGAGAGAAGGTGGGAAAAAAAGGGTCAGGCCTCTGGCATCCCAGTCAGGTCTTCGCTACAATCCAGGCCCATCCCCTATAGATCACCCTGTCCCAAAATCTAAAGCCTAGCTGCCTTCCTACAGACAGACAGTCACACTCACTCCCCCACCCCAATTTGACTGTCAAGAGTCCTCTTACATCAGACCTCCATTTGGAACATGCTCTGCAGCTGCTGAGGGGCAGGGCCTTCTTGGCCCAATACTGCTCCACCATTCCTTTAGCCTTAATAGGAGGTCTGCAAACTCCATCACACCATGTTAACTGATATTGCTATACCAAGCAAACAGAAACATTAAAAAAAAAAAAACCAAGAACTCTGCCACAAAGTGGAACAATTATGGAGAACTGAAATAAAGACAATGCCATCGAGCACTTGGAGGAATCCCAAAGGGTATGGATGACAAACTGACAAATAGACAAATTGGAGGATTGGGCCAAAAGAAATCTGATGAGGTTCAATAAGGATAAGTGCAGGGTCCTGCACTTAGGATGGAAGAACCCAATGCACAGCTACAGACTAGGGACCGAATGGCTAGGCAGCAGTTCTGCGGAAAAGGACCTAGGGGTGACAGTGGACAAGAAGCTGGATATGAGTCAGCAGTGTGCCCTTGTTGCCAAGAAGACCAATGGCATTTTGGGATGTATAAGTAGGGGCATAGCGAGCAGATCAAAGGACGTGATCGTTCCCCTCTATTCGACATTGGTGAGGCCTCATCTGGAGTACTGTGTCCAGTTTTGGGCCCCACACTACAAGAAGGATGTGGATAAATTGGAGAGAGTCCAGCGAAGGGCAACAAAAATGATTAGGGGTCTGGAACACATGACTTATGAGGAGAGGCTGAGGGAACTGGGATTGTTTAGTCTGCAGAAGAGAAGAATGAGGGGGGATTTGATAGCTGCTTTCAACTACCTGAAAGGTGGTTCCAAAGAGGATGGCTCTAGACTGTTCTCAGTGGTAGCAGATGACAGAACAAGGAGTAATGGTCTCAAGTTGCAGTGGGGGAGGTTTAGGTTAGGAAAAACTTTTTCACTAGGAGGGTGGTGAAACACTGGAATGCGTTACCTAGGGAGGTGGTAGAATCTCCTTCCTTAGAAGTTTTTAAGGTCAGGCTTGACAAAGCCCTGGCTGGGATGATTTAATTGGGGATTGGTCCTGCTTTGAGCAGGGGGTTGGACTAGATGACCTCCTGAGGTCCCTTCCAACCCTGACATTCTATGATTCTATGAACAGCCCAAGCACAATCACTGATCTCCAGAACACAGTGCTCTTAATTGCTGTGAGAATTTTAAGGGAAGTCAAAGGAGGACTAGACTTTTGAGCACCTAAAATGCAGGAGGGTTTAATAAAACTCCTGAATACCCAACCTATAGAGTTGGTTCATGGTCAGGATTTATTAGTGACTTCTGGGGATAAATTTCAAACAATACCTTTCTCCTTTTTATGCTTACAGTTCTTGCATGTTGTGAAGGCTAATTGTTTTTTTTTTTTTAAAGGTCCCCATGATGGGACAGTAATAAAACCTCCTGGATTTCATTTGTGTTCCCATCCTGTCTTCCAAAATCTCTCCTCATCTCACCTATTGTAAACTCCAGTGACTATTTGTAAAAAGAAAGTATGGATTCTCTTATTCACTCCCTCATTTCAAAGAAAAGTAAAACCTTTTCCCAATACTGCTGCTGCTTAGCTGACTGCTTCAGAGACAGGACTCAGCTAAAGTGTTTAGCAGGGTTTCCCCAGGAAGCAATCAGACACACGCTGTGGGAATGAGCAAAGTGAGTCTAATGGACATATAAAGGATTTATCCCAAGTGTTCTTTACAGTATACAGCCTTGATTTCCAGAATTTAAATCTCTAGAAAATAGTTGTTCGCTGTTCTTCTCACTGCAACAATTCACTTACACTTTCAAAGGGTCCTTTACCAACACCAACAAAAATAATGGAAATCAAGAAAAACTGTGCTCATTCTTCTTGAAAAGCTTCTGAAAGCAATGTCTGTTGAGTTAATTACTGAATAAAAACTAAAAAAGTTTATTCAAGAGAGGAACAAAACACTTAACCAATAGCTCAGCCTGTTGGATTAACAGCAAAATGTAAATGTAGGTTCCAGTTTAGTATGGAATTGAAGTATGTGCTGTGACAAAGCTCTGTCCTTGCCTCCGTGGGTCCCACGTTTCCTGGCGGATTTCGCTAGCCTCAGAGACTCACTGTGACCCTCCACGTAACCCTTCTTTCTCTAGAGACAAGGGTCATAGTCTACTGAGCTATTTTCATCATAAGCCAGCAAGGGAGATGAGGAGAAGTTATCCTTCCTTGCACAGTCTCTGTTGTCTCCCAGTCTCAGTGATTAATCAGGGGGTAAAGGGGGGGGGGGTGAGCCCGGGCCCACCCTCTACTCCGGGCTCCAGCCCAGGGACCCTATTAGTATCAGCTATGGTAGCTGACCTTTTAGAAACATGACATGTACAATTCCCTGGACTACTTCCCCCACAGCAGCCCTCACTTCCTCAAGCTCCACTTCACCCTTACTTCAGGGCCTCCTTCCTTGTGCCTGATATGGTGTGTACTACTCAGCCTCTCCAACAGCGCAACTTCCTCCCACAGCTCCTGACATGCACACCCACCTGACTAACTGGGAGGCTTTTAACTAGTTTCAGCCAGCCCCTGATTGGCTTCAGGTGTCGCAATCAACCTAGCCTTCTCCCTGCCTTCTGGAAAGTTCTTAATTGGCCCCAGGTGTCTTAATTGACCTGGAGCAGCTGCCATTTCACTTAACCTGGTACCAGGGATTTGTTTAGCCTGGAACTAATAGATATCTATCTCCCACTACTTTTCTACAGCCATCTGGCCTTGCTCCGTCACAGTGGCTAATTTTAAGCATGTGGGTAGCAATCAGTTGATTAAAGTTCAGCATGTGCTGAAGTAACTTACTGAATCAGGCTTATAGTTTTACCTGAATCTTGCTTACAGTGAGAA
This sequence comes from Chelonia mydas, assembly GCF_015237465.2. NCBI lineage: Eukaryota > Metazoa > Chordata > Testudines > Cheloniidae > Chelonia > Chelonia mydas. Next base: position 15,909,131 of record NC_057853.1, on the reverse strand, counting down.
ACATAGTAAAAGATTGCACTCCTACCAAAACCAATGAAATCAGGAGTGTAGCTTTAAATAGTTGACTACATATCAGTTTGGCTCCTGCCTGATAGTAACTTCCTGTCGTGTTCATATCTTGTATACATTCCCTTTTCTTCTCACATGAAATCACCCTTTTTTGTAACCAGCTGCTTCTCTCTGTATAATGTAAGGTAACACCTTCAAGAAGACCCTCGGCAGTGGGGATTGAATGCAGGACTTCTGCTTTTAAAGGCATAACATGCTATTCTCCGAGATAAGTCATTGACATCTGTTAGCCTGGCCTGCGTACAAGGCGCATCAACTTCTATAGGTGGCCCACCCACCACCAGAGCGGGCTACTGCTCCACAGTGAGTGGGTGTGGGTTAGAAGAGAAAAACATCCCACACTCTATGTGCCCTAACAAAATATTTTTAAAAACCTCTCCTATAGAATCCAGTGGGAGTTCTGACTGAGGACTTTAGAAAAAGACAACATTTTGGATTAAAATTTCAAAGAGCGGTTACTGTGCCTCTCAATAACCCAGAATGTGGATGAAAGGCACCAAGTTCACTGATAGAGGAACACTACAGCTTAGCAGTAGTTCTGCTGATGGGTGGCAAGCTTGCATGACTGGAGCTCTTAACTGGGAAAGGCAGGTGGGGCAGAGAGTCTAGGTAAGTGATAGGAAAAAGCAGATAGTGTCTTATTGAAATGGTACATTGAAAAAATTAGAATTTGGTTCATTTTAGGCAAAGGGATGAAATGTGGACCATTTCAGTATTCTAATAAACAGTTTCACCCACACAGACTGTGTAGCCCTATGCCTGAAAATAGTACATATTTTGGTACAATGATTTCTGTTTAGCTGCTTCGGGTGTCATTCTGCTCAGTGCTGGTGCAGAGTGGCACCTATATAAGTCCCGGTCAAGAAGCAGGGGAATATAGCCCTGCATTAATCAGACCTGCTGTGTAGCTGCCAACTTACTTCTGCCTAGTTGCAGGAGTATGTCCTATAGGTCTGACCCTTCTTCCACTGAAATCAATAGTGGAACACTCATTGAAGCCAATGGGAGGACCCTTGTGTCCTAAGAGGAGAGCAGGTAACAGAGCAGCACCTCATGGACATGATGAGGATCACCTCAAGCCCACATCCTCTCAGACATATCTTCTCTGCTCATGCCTTACCCTCCTTTGTATCCTGTGCCCTTGTGAATAAGGAAGTGGACATTTGAGATATGCTCAAGGAGGACTATGCCTTCCACTTACCCTTACCTGTTTGTACATACCGCCACGTCTTGCACTTGCGCAAGAACTTTATGTCCCATGCCTGGCACCTCACAAGGATTTGCAGGACCAAAGCATTTGCATCTTGATGTGTAAGACTGGACAACAAGGAGCAAGCAGGTTCTTATGAAAAATAAGCAATCACGCTGCTCACAAATACATGACAAAGGATGTATAAGGCTACAGACTCCACATTTTTCCCCATGAAATTAATGTCACAGTCCATATTAATGGCTTCTCACTGCTGCATAAAAAAAACAAACAGGGGTTTCCATCCCCATTTCTTTCAGATGGATGCCACTATATGGGGAATTTGTTTCAATACAAGGAGCCTCTTTTTGGTGGTTACAAATTTAACTGGTCAAAATAAAATTTGACTACTGGCATATTAATTTCTAAAAAGTGACAGTTGTGTGAGTTCTGTGATATCACTGCACAATAACTAACTATACTGTTAAACTGAACAACACAGGGAAATAGTTCTGCTTCAGTGAGTACTTAGTGCTGTAATTATGCTTCCTCTTTTCAAAATCTAGTGCTTATTCTAAAAATGGATAAAGTGTATTTCACATATTTGAGTTGTAAACACCTCTGTGTATTTGGGAAATGAATACTTTTAATATTGCTGCCTCTACATTTTAAGAGGAAGAAAAGCTTTGCCTCTGGCAGAATAGCTAGGAGATAGTGGGAGAGAATTTTCAGCTCTCAGTGATAAAATAAAATGGACTTTATCCTAAAATTATAGAAAACAGTTTAGTAACATACAATCCTATGAGAGTACAAATAATGCACATTATTGGTTGTGGATGACCCTAACTGTACTGCTGCATGCATTGAAGAATTTGACATCCCCCCCCCCAATTCTGCCAATCAAAAAAGTTTAGCCTCCTTTTTCTTCTTCTCTATTCCCGCAATTGTAACCCTGACACATCAAGTGATGGGGGATCAGTGCTAAAATGGAAAATGAGTCTTTTAAGGTAGCTGGCTTCTCCCCCAACCCATGATTCTTGGGACGTGGCCTAGAGCACAGTGTATTTGGGCCAGATGGTCTATTCTTGCTGCCCTAGCACTGGAGATGGGCTTGTGCAATGTGAGAGTGTGAATCTTTCATAGTGGACAATTTCTGTCATGAAATTGCTTCCAAAGTCATGATGCCCTCTAAAAATGCAGAGCCCAATCCAGCCTGCATCTAAAGCCGTACCGGGTTTCTACATAAACAAGCACCAAGTCAGGTAAACAATAATCTAGAGACACACAGGAAACACAGAATCTGCTCTTCAATGTGCAGCAGATATTTGATGAGTTGAGACCTTTATGAAACTGTGAATGGCAGTGAATGGAATGACAGTTCCATATTAAATTACTCTTTCAATTCAATGCTATAAAACAGGTACTTCTAAATGAGATTATATTTTGTGCAGAAGGCAGCACCTTGGATGCACACAAGGTTATTGTGTTGTAAAGTTTAGCATCCTATTGAAATAGAGATAGGGTTACAGGAGCCTGCATGAGCAATATTTCTTCAGAACCAATATATTATTTTTGCATCACTTGTTCCATCAAAGAGAAAACAAACACTGAATTCACCAGCTTCCCAATTCATCTACCTCGACCACATTATATATTTTAAAGGAATATTGTCACCTGCTTCTAATTTTTCCTCTTCAGTATTTGTCATCTGAGAATCTCTAAAATCCTCATTTATTTTACGTTTTTCTATTGTGAAAACCTTTTTACCTCATTTAGTGATAGAAGTTTTGAAGCTAGTGTGGTTTCTTTTATTTATAATCTTGCTGTGCACTAGGAATTTAATGATATCAGCAGGAATATGCACAGATCCAGGATCAGCAAGTTTGATACCACTGCATACCCAGTTTAATAGCCAATATAGTCAGGGGTACCGATTCCTGCCATGTGACAGGGTATTAACATTTTTGTAACCCTAACACGTCAGGTCATTGGTTCCCATAGATAAAGCCTAGTAGCCTTCTACCAGCTCTTCTCTGTGTCACCCTTTTATTAGAACCAATACATCACGGTGCAGTAAGCCTCAAACTTATTTGGCTATGGTCCAGCCAATCATTAAAGCATGTGCAAAGTTAGAATAATTGACCAGCTTCAAGTTATGCTTAAGTGCCTTGCTGGATTATGGTTTTGGTTATTTTGTTTAGGAATGGCAGAAATGTTTTGGCTAAAATAAGGTCTGACCTGAACTTCCAGACTCAAATTAAAATCAAACCTGAATGCAGATAATACTGAGAACTGTTTCAGCCTTTCATGTATTTCTGACCTCCAGCTGGTACTAGAAGAGCCAAAACACAGAGAAAAAAAGTTGTTGACATGGTACAATATTTCTGGCTTGATTGGAACCAAGTAATATTCGACATTTCTATCCTTGTAAGAATTCTGTCCCAATTTACAGCAATTAGGCAGCTTGAGTAAGGTTGACATAAGCTCATGAACAAAACCCTATGTATTGGAGGAAGGCACATCCCTAACATGGTTTTTATTTTCCCCAAGAACAATGCAAACAGAGGGCAATTTAGATCCTGAAGAACCTTGGTTTCCAGATCCTAAGAACTGTACAGTAGGTCAAATTGTGAAGCTCAGCAAATTCCATCCATGTGGGCCAACCATTTAAACATATATGAAGGACAGAAAAATTACCAAGAGATCCAGACAAGGAAAATATTAAATATAGTAGCTGCCAGTCATATTAATATAAAAATAGTTATCAGTGGGAGTTTTGCCTGAGTAAAATAATGGGATCAAGCCACAAAAGGAAAGCTTATTTTCTTACAGTGGCATCAGCACTTTCTCGCTGTACATACACAACACTGCATGTGACTTAATGGGTCAATACAGTTGCCTTAACTATACTGCAGTAAGGGGGCCACGCTGGTGGAACTCTGCCATATGCTGTTAGCATTAGCAGTACAGTAGAACTTCAGAGTTACGAACATCAGAGTTACGAACTGACCAGTCAAACACACACTTCGTCTGGAACTGGAAATACGCAATCAAGCAGAAAAAAATAAAGCAAATACAGTACAGTACCGTGTAAAATGAAAACTACTAAAAACAACAAAGGGAAAGCAGCATTTTTCTTCTGCATAGTAAAGTGTCAAAGCTGTATAATGTCAATATTCAGTTGAAAACTTTTGAAAGAACTATAACATTTTGTTCAGAGTTACGAACAACCTCTATTTCCAAGGCGTTCGTAACAGTTTCTACTGTATTAGATTCTAAAAGTACTTTATTACGATACTGTACAAAGAGAGTCAGCTATAAGTGGACGTTGTTTGGAACATAATACAAATACGATGTAACATTTATACTGCATGAGCAACCACCCACTTGATGCATGACAATATATTCCACATACTATTTAATGATCTGTGCTGCTGACGTGGAGTGGCATGAGTCATCTTTAGAAGTCCAATCAACATTGTTTCAAAGGTACTGTAAAAGCATAGAAAAAAATTCTGCTTACATATTGTATGTTTGCAAGTTTGCAATCCCAAGTTACCCCTAGGTGATCTGTTAACTTTGGACCGTTAACTTTGAGAGACACATTGCTCACTTGCTATACCAGATATGCAAGGAAGATACAAATCTATATTCCTGACACAAAGACTTTCATCACTGGAAGTATCATGGATCTATAAACAGATGTTACTGCATCCTAGAACAACCAACAATGGCAGATGTGTGATAGACTCACAAAGTTCAGATAGCCTTGATAAGTATCCAAACCTTTGGGAGTTAATGTAAACCAAAGTTACATTCTGAGCTTTGTGGATTCTGCCATCATTATTTGGAAGCAAACAAACTGAAATTTCAAGGAATCAGGATGACAAAAGGAAGAGATGTTGCCTCTCCTTGCATTTTATATTGTAAATTTATTTGATAAATACGGTAATTTTCTGTATTTCAGTGGGTTTGATCACAATTCCAACTAGTCAATTACATAAGACACAATATTCTCCAAAGATCAAGTTCCAGTCTAAAATTAGTGTTTGTTGAAAAAAATTCTGTATTATGTTAATATACACCAAAATAAATAGAGTAGGACCTTTCAAATAGTCATCTTGTTATGTGTAATACTTTTGTGTACACATTTTCAAATTACACACACCGATAAATGATGTGTCCTAAGTAAAATGTCAAAGCAATGACTTGAAAAGCCCCTTTTTATTGGCTCACTCTCAAATCCATTTTTACACATTTCTAGTGTCCGACAGAGAAACAATCAATACCTTGGCATTAACACATTGAGGAATTTGTAACTTTCTTGACTCCCCTTCAGCTCAAAAATTGTGATGCATGCATGACTCACAGATGGCTACTGCTGCACGCACACAAATATGAAATCCTCTAAGGCCAAACAGAATAAAAGGCACAATGTGAAACTTAAAGCTTGAGAAGGGACTCTTCAGAGTATATATATTGGGCCAGATCCTCAGCTGGTGTAAACTGCTACTATAGCTCAACTGAAGTCAAAGCAATGGCAATGATGTATGTGAGCTGAGGATGCAGTCCACATTTCATAATATACTTTTAAACAAAGACAATTAAGAGTCAGATTCTGGTCTCAGTTACACTAGAGGATACTGGAATCATTCCAGTCGCAGCGCCGAATAAACGAGAGCAAAAGTAAGCTCTCAGAGCTCAATTCTCTCTGCATTGTATCAGCTTGTAAATAAGACCCAAGTTACCACCTCCATTTGGCTCAATGCTCACTCTGCATGGAAAACCCAGAACTGGTTAGTGCAGCCCACAAAATTGGAGTAGCCAATCTGGACTACGATGGTTGGGCTATGCTCATTATTATTTGTTATTTGTATTATTGAAGTGCCTCGGACTCGTAGCCATGGACCAGGACCTCACTATGTTACGTGCTGTATGCACACAGAACAAAAAGATAGTCCCTTACCCCAGGGGCTTCCTCTTATTCACCCTTCATCAGAACATACAACGGAAAACCCCAGGGAGAGGCAGTGGTGATGAATCTCTGTAATTCAGTGCACCTTTGTTTTCATTATTGTATTGTTTTGGAAACACAGGAATTGCCTAAATACATCAGACCTGAAGTCCAGTCCATGTAGTCCAGTATCCTGCCACCGAGAGTGGCCAGTACCACATGTGTCAGAGAAAGGTGTAAGAAATCCTGCAGAATGAAATAATGGGATAACCTGTCCTCAGGGAAAGTTACTTACAAGGTAGGAGATTCAAAAACTGATAAAATGAAATACTTTTTCACCATAATTTGTAATTAGTCTGTGGAACTTTTTGCCACAGCAAATTGTTGAGACCAAGACTTAGCAAGATTGAAAAATAGGAATTGGACATTTATATGGATATCAAGAATATCCAGAGTTGTCAAAATAAATGCTAAGAACATTTTTGGAAATGATCTTATACCTCATGCTTTAGGGTTTATACCAACCTTTAACTACCAGAGACCAGGGTGAAGCATAATGTGGGGAAGTAGATTATCCCAAATCCCCCTACTGCACGGTTCTTACACCTTCCTCAGGAGCATCTGGTGCTGACCACAGCTGAAGACAGGATAGTGGGCACAATGGACTTTGTGTTACATGTAGTGTAGCAAATCCTATGTTCCTCCTATTCCAGTAGTTTTAGCCTTGTAGTATGATGGTTTATATCATTTCCAAAATTCTTGGGGTTTGGTTTTTTTGGTTTGGGGGGTTTTTTTTGGTTTGTTCTTGTCCTATTGTAGTAACTATAATAATTGTATGTGGCTTCAGGTATGTGAGGAACGAAATCAGTCTGGAAAGCAGTGGAAAGAAAAATATTTCCATAACATCTGACAGGCTTTTCCATTTGACAGTGTAATATAGACTTAATTTTGGAAGCCTCTTGTATTTTTTATTTAGTCACTGTATCTACCAAGAAACCAGCAAAATACTAATAAGGAAATTCTTTGTAGGTGAGCACTAAACAGCCAAAAGACACATGCTACTTAAAACTCATTAAATAAATTGCCTATATTTCCGGCAGTATATGAAGAGACCTCAAGAGTACTCCATGTTTCCTGCTGTTAGAATCAAGTGAGGTGGAGGTGATAAATGTAAATCATTTGCCAGACTAATACCGTAATTCAAAACTGCCAAGTTCATTTAGACTGTTATGCATCACCATGTATCTAGATATATAAACAATAGGATTAATATGCTTGAAAGCAACATGGTTTCTGAATTAATGGTTAGGTTGCTAATAGAAGCAAAGCTTCAAAAAAGTCAAGGTTACAGTCTTATTTTCAGCAAAATAAAATGATGCAAATTGAGCCTTACTTATTACGCTTTTAGGTAGTGTTCCAAATAAGAGCCCTCATATGATAAAATAAGCTATTGTTTTAATATAATGTAAAATAGAGAAAGGAGTTCAGTCAAGATGAAAATTCTAGAGAGAACAATCGAGGCCTTTTCCTCCCCCTACCCTTTCTACCTATACTTTTCTGCTGAAGAGGTCTTTTGGTTTCAGTGCAAGCCCTACTGCTGTAATGGACTATTGGATATGATGTCCAAATAATACTCCAATCAGGAGCGCTGAGGACTATAAAAACATTTTAAAATGCTAGTTAAACTCTAATTTTAATGCACTTAATACACAAATATAGTTAAAGGAAGTCACTTAAGGCAATTGTAACAAAAGTAAAAGCTTTATTCTCAGTTGCCCTGCATCTGCATGTCATTTACACCCCTGAAGAGTGGGCACACAATTCTAACTTTCTGACTTGGTAGCATTCTGTACATACTTTATACTGGTGTCAACAACTATGCAAGATGTAGGGCAAAGGAGAATCAGGCACTATTTATTGCTGACTAGCCCCGGGGTCAAGAGGTCCCTCTGTGATAAGTCTTATCACCATTTGAGTTCACCATATACAAGTTCAGGCTTTTCCCAAACTTTCCAGGCTGGCAGTGTAGTGCATCACAAGCAACATAGCAAAGACAGTTTATTGAAGTCCCTTTATCATTAGAATAATTGGATGTCTACATTAGACATCTTATATTGGTCTAATGGATTGCCTCAGGTATGGTTTCAAAGTACATTGAAGGCTCTGGATAAATCTGTGCAAAGACCCCCATCAGACCCAGGGAAATTCACTAAGATTCAAGGGGTATATTATAGGATAGAAACTGTCCTCTCTCTTCCTCCGCTCCCAAAAGAGCAACTGTAACAACCATCTTCCTTGCCATCACGTGCATTCGGACTTGAGATATCCTGAGCCGAGAACAGAAGTCTCTAAGACATAAGCTAAAGGAATCAGCCTAATGGTTGAGAGCTATAACAGACTCAGATCACCTGTGGATCAGGCACAGACGGGAACCCATAATGCACAGCAAACCACAGGTTACCCAACACCATCAAAAATAAAAATAAAATAAAAAATAGCTCACAAATTATTTGTCCTGTCATGAATGCATAAACAAGTATTTACTTTTCTTGCTTCCTTTGGATGCTGCTGGAAATGTATTTAACCTTATTGGGACTCCCAACCTTAAATATTTTAAATAAAGGACCGGATGTTCAACTGGTACAAATCTGTTGAGTCCTACATACTTCGGTGGAGCTACATCTATTTACACCAGCTGAGGATCTGACCTGCAGATTTTAAATTAGTTTTCCTTTAGGCCAGAGAATACTTTAAGTTCTCTTAACCTAACAAGCTTTTTTTGAAGGGCCTGACTTCTATAGCCTCTGGCTCCTTTTCAAGATATACGAAAATTGATGTTTCTGTACCACAGTATTGTACATAGTCAGGGAGAAGCACCACTTATTTGCCCTTCAGACATTAGAAAGAGAGAGCTTGATCCTGCCCCCCCAAAATGCACTGATCTGAAAGCAGCATTCAGCCCCCAAGGTGGAAAGTGACCTTGCTGCTGGATTTACAGCTAGAATTGACAGGATAGCATTTGGAGAATGGATTAAATCTTGGTGACATTTCTGTGCAGAATATAAAGGGAACCACTTGTAACCAAAGGATAGAAGGTCAGATACTTTGGCAAGAAACCAATAATTAACCCTGAGAGAAAGGAATTATAAATTATATGTACAATAGATATTATAAAATAGCAAAATACTGGAAAGGAAGGTTCACAGAATTTTGCCTATTGTTCACTAGACCTACCCTACAAAACTGGATTGCAGTTTTTGCTGTCAATCCCATCATACAGTACATTCAGGCTTGAAAGCACAAGGTAAGAGTGATGAACAGCACAGGGACCACAGGGGAATCCAACGCTTCGTTAATGAGAGTGTGCAGTACAGCTAGCATGTTACTTTTGCTTAATAAGAAGGGAGGCAAAAAGAGGAGCCTGTAACGAAGCACTTTATTTGTATGGTTTGGATCTCACAGGGGAATAAAGCTGAAGTTGTTTTTTTGTTTGTTTTTTTACACCATTCTTAAATCAATAAACAGTATTTTTTTTTTTTTACAAAATTAGACCAGAAGCCTCAAGAGAACACCATTCTCTACTATTTAGGGCATTACTTATATCCAGGGTCTGGTTCATAAATCTGGATTTAAAAAAAAAGAGAAAGACTAGAACTTTTGGAGGCCCAATTCTACATCCACTGAAGTCAACTGATTCTCTGCCACTGACCTGAGTACAGGGTTGCGCCCTTGTATTTTAAATATTGAATTTATTTAAATATATGGAATACTCTCAGTCAGAAAATTTCATATCAATTTTTAACAGATTGCATGAGAACATGCAAAAAGATTTTATAATTAGGCGCGATTCCCTGCAGCAGGTAACAAATTTACTTTTACAATCATGCAACACCCAAAGTCTGAGGCATCCAAACATAGACGCCAACTTCCTGAGTTCCCGGGGGTGCTAGATTCCTGTTCTGTCCCAGGCCCCACCCCCACTCCACCCCTTCCCCTAAGCCCCGACCCCCGCTCTGCCTCTTCCCTTCTCCACCCCATCTCCCTCCCACCCTATGCCACCATCTCCCCCACACCTGTTCCTTCCCTGGCTCCTCCTGCCGCCCCAGAACCTTCCACACACCGCTGAGCGGCTGATTACCAATGGGCAGAAGACACTGCAGGGAGGGGAAGGAGCTGATCGGCAGGGCTCCTGAGCACCCTTTTTTTTCTCCCATGGGTGCTTCAGACCCAGCGCAACCACAGAGTCAGTGCCTATGCACCCAAAATTAGTGGACAGCACTGAAAATTTTATCCTAGGTCTTCACCAAGATATTGAGGTTGGAATTTTCATCAGTAACGAGGATTTGGGGACTGATGAAAATAGGATTTAGGGATTCCCTTTTTTAGTTCCCTAACTGGGTTCCAATTCTTCAAAGACTGAGGCATGTGCTTAATCTGATGCACAATGCATAAAGTAGGCCACACACATATCTTTGGAGAATCAACTACTTAATCGATACTATTTTATTGTTTTGAATGTAGGAAATGGCATCCATGGAAGTCAGAGGCTACTGAGCGATTATTCAGCATTTTGAAAATTGAATAATTTATTTAGCAGCCTAACTTCTTATTCCTACTTTTGAAAATCTTGGTCTAGAATTTTAATGAAACTTGAACTTTAGGGAAGGAGGACTTGGAAAAACATGTCTGACAACAAAGAGTTAATTTGAGAGAAAGATTCTCTCCAAGTATTTGATGTCCCCATTATCAACACTTTGTCCCAACACAACACAAAACAACATAACCCCACCAGTAAAGCGTCTAGGACCATATTCTCAAAGGCTAGCACAAGAGTCACACGGCTTAGTGTCCATGAATAAACCCACAACTGCACATATAAACTCGCTAAACTGGGACAACACAAACACATAAGCTAAGCAGACAGCCTGAGGTACACTAAAGCAGCTGGACAGGTAGAGAAATATGCTTTTGAGGACCTCACATCCAGTTGAAGTGTAGACTGCTCCTACTGCAGCTCCATCTCCAGCAGTGGATAAGCAGTTGCATGATCTCTCTGGATTTCCACTTTGAAGCACCATGAGCTTAATGCTGCAGACCAGATATTCACAGCCCCATTTAGTTTTTGATTTACTTTCAGTTTCCATGGCAATTCTGTCATCTAAAACTACACATTTCTGTTCTTGGTAGGAGATCTTCTATTTGTCATGTAAATGAGTGACCTGCTTGGCCTCGTCAAACATTAGGTGGAGTTGTAAGCGCACAGCTGAGAGGCTAAATATATTTATTGCATTTTAATAGTGTTGGTGCATTTTAATAACAATGATATTCCCATTTAGCATTTTATTTGCTACATCAATTCTAAAAGTCCCCTCTTATTAGGTGGTCTGGGTCTTTAAGTACTCCTGCTCTGAAGTACTAAAAGTAATAAATTAAACGCACCAGTGTCATTTTTCTTTAGTCCAGCTCCACAAATCCCTCTGAAACATTGATAATATTGAAACACAATGCTAATGGCTTCCACTGGTAACACTGCAAAAAAAAAAAAAAGAGCTATTATCCCACTATTAGAAATTGAGTGAATCATCTAAACACATACAACAGAAGCATACTGAATTTTTAAGTAGTCTGTAACACAAAATATTATAGCTCTTTTGGTTTCAAAATACTGTGGACGACATGCTAACATACATGAATGGGTATTATATTTGACCCTGGACCATATCTCTTGATGCTGTAATGTGATGACTTTGCCAAGAAATTTGAACAAATACATGGTGAAAAGATATTATTAGCCCTACAATGTTATTGTTAGTAACAGACGTATTTAAAAAAATGCTTGGTGAGATCCCTTTGCAAAGTATTAGTACCTGATAAAATGTTGTTCATATTGTAGACCATTTTGAAACTATTAGAGCTCAAATTAGGGTTGTATCACGATTTAGTAAGTGTTTATTTTCCCCTATGAAGTAAAATACACTATAGTTCAGATGTAACATTTTCACTGTCGTGGCTGTTATGAGAAGCCTCTGATTTTTACTGCTAACAGTGTAGATACAATATGGGAAGTATGAACAGCAGCCACAAAAATATCTTGTTTTTAGGAAATAGAATGACATGCTCTCTCTCACACAATAAATAGACTCGTATGCCCCGATTTAAATAAATATATATATATATAAAATACACACACAATTGCATGCCTAACTGACATAGACAATTACAATAATTGCATGCACAACTTGGATAGTGTGAAAATAATCATTCACTTGCATGTGCAATTATGCCACTTGCATGTTCAACTACAGTAATTTCTCAAACATTTACACAACCTTTTTTGCCCATTACTTTAAAAAAAATCAGATCTAGGTTTCTCTACTATAATCAAAAGTCAATTCATGCACAAAAAAGTTAATCTGATGTGGTCATAAATAAAGCATTGATATTTCCTGGATCATACTACCTTCCGTCTCCCCACCCCCACCCCAAATGACATGCCAAAATTCCCATAGTTTGAAAAAGAGGAAGAACCTGCTGTATGGTCTGAGAGTCTATGTTCTCTGCTAGTGTTTTCTCTTGGTTGAGTACTATTAATATATTGTATTGAGTTGACATCTGAGAAATCATTTTCTCTCTACAATTAAGTTGTCCTTCTCTTGGGACAGTCAAGTTGGGGGGGGTGGAGCATTTCTTTTTCAGTAAATTCACTAGAAATTTGATTTGCTACATCTCTCAGAAAACCCAAATAAATAGAGAGAGCCTTAAGCATTCCAGTCTAGAACAATGTCCAGTATCTGCTGTTTATAATAGTTCAATAGGTGGTGGAAAATCCCTTAATCTATTCATCATTCATTTAATTTTGCATCCTGAGAGCTAAAGTGCAGTAATACTCTGAAAAAAAAAAAAGTGTAAAAATAGCATCCTGGAGTCCGTCCACCTTAACTGAGTCTAGGAGTTTGCTCAGATTACAAGCAAAAGATTTTTCTCACTGATATCACAGTAAACTTAACTGGAAATCAAGTTTTGGGTTCTTTGTGCATAGCAATCGGAACATAAATTCACTTATTTTGATGCATCAGCTGGTATTGAATCCCATTTTCTTTGTCTGTCCATATATTTATATTCTTCTTATCAGCATGCCAGAAGTCAGACCACCACCACCACCCAATTTGTCTATGAACATGACCCTCCGAGTGTGGAATTGGGGCTCAGCAACCTCTACAGAAGTGTCACTCCCATCTTCCCCAGATCCCTTACAATGCATTCTGGGAGTTAAATGCTATGTAGGCCTAGAGGGCATGTATACAGGGTGGGCTGGTGCAGGGAAGGGGTGAGCAGGAGGAGGTAGGGCTTTGGAGAAATACTCATGCCCAGCAGACATTAATAGACAGGCAATACAGGAACTAGGTGAAGGAGTGGGAGGGGGAGGGACCAAAGCCACTAGGATATAAGAGTGAATGCGGTCACAGAGCCTCTGAACAATTACCTTGGCTTCACACTGAATGCGCCAAGATCTTGGTGGTTGCCTGGAGACTGACAACTTTAGGAGTGGGAAATCTGGGCCAAGATGGGCACCTACTTCCTTGAGTAGCCACGAGGTCATCTTACTGTCAACTTGGTCCTCCCAGGCCTGCTCCCCCGCTCCCGTTTTTGTCTAGGATGCGCACGTTGGGTCTTATTTGAATTTCTGTGGGACATCCATTGGAGATCTGGAGATCCATTGGAGATCTGTTCTGGAGGACATCCATCCTGTGTCTTTAAATGTGTCCTCACCTCACAAGGGAATGGACTTTTGCTTGATTGTTTTCATGTAACTTTTGGGACAGGTGCCTAAAGCAGTGCTTTTTTGCATATAATGGCTATGCAGATAAAGAATATCCTATGGGGCTCAATCCTTCTAGGCTCTGAGCATTCTAAACCCTGGTCCAGCAAAGTATTTGTTTAACCAGGAATGTGAGTCATCCTATAAAACAAGCACAACAGAACAGCTCACATGCTTCAGGGTTTTGCTTGATCAGGGTTGCAAGTGCTCAGCACCTTGCAGAAGCAAGCTCTGGAAGAGAAATAGCTCTTCTTAAATCAGTTGTTAACGTCTAGATTTTTAATCAAATCTAAACATGTTCAATACTCAGTAGCAATTCAGAGGGAAAAAGAATGCTATTATTTCAACCCTGGGAAAGGCAAAGGACTAACTGGCATAGCTCAATCACATAATGAATAAAATATGGAACAGAGTCTGATGAGTGAGTACTCTGCAATTTCTCTTGTGTCATTTATAAAGCTGCCTGCCACTTCTGCATTGCTACAGCAAATTTGACTACAAACCAAATGTAGATGGAGGCGGCCTTGATAGAGAGAAATGAGCTGTCTGTGCACATGAGACCCAAATGAACTTGATACTGAGAGAGAAGACAATTACCAGAGCAGCCACATGCCATACATCCCCTTCTCTGTAGTTCATAAAAACTCAACCCCCAGGTTGTCCAGCACTGTTAGTCAACTTTATGGCAGTTGGCAAATATTAATTGGTGGGGGATAATGGTTGGTGTTCCTAGTTATAGAACTTTAACGGCCATTTATCACAGAAACAGCCCACTGTGTCACCGTAGCACAGCTACAGCTTTAGTTTGATCAATGAACTCATGTATTAGGCTTTGTAGGAAATAAAAAGCTTTCTGTCCATTTGGATTCCTGAGGCATGGAGCTTGTTGATTTTTAGCATTCACTTCTATTAATGGATTACAAACACATTTAACAAGATATTAAGGGTATCAATAAGGGACTGCATTATAGTTGATAGCAGCAGGGGAAAGGGCCGTTTCAATAAAGAAGGAAGCCCAATATGTATTAAAGAACTGGAGGTTATGCTGCCACCTTGTGACAACATCACAAAGCTTTGTGCATTTAAAGTCTGTCCTTTAATGGAACCTTGTCCTGATTGCTGTGGATTTTCATTATATGAAGTGTCAGCCATTCCTATTTTTGGAAAGTTAAATGCATTTCCCTGACTCAAGTATTGTATTTATAATTTGGCCAGAGAGCAAAAGAGCCAAATTCATCCCATGGCTTTCAATAGAGTGACACCAGGCATGAATGTCCCCTAAAATATTTAACTCAAAAATACCCTTAACCATAAGGATTATCAACAAAGTAAAGGAAAATGTATTTATAAACGTCTTTCAGATAATATGTACCTTATAAAGCAGTAAAGGCTAGCTCTGGATTTGCTTCCTTTTGTTCAGCTGCAAATTCTTAAGGCCAAAGACAGATGGTAGGTCCTAATGTACCACTCAAAAATTGAAATGTGTACATTAGTGTAAGTGGGGCCTGCTTCCTTTGTGTAAAATGTCCATTTTACCCAGTACCGGATGGAAAGCCGGGACTGCATTTTCCAGTACTCGGTCTACTGAAAGGTCAGAACATCACAGGTCAGGTGAAAGGGTGTTCCTGCAGCACAGTATGGTGCTCTAGGAAAGCTCTGCAGGAGCGGGGCTTGTACAAACTGAGGTGCAGGCTGTTTCTAGCACAAACTTTAATCAAATACTCTAATCTGAAACTGCAGGTCTGAGAGTGTAACACTAGCATTCAAAGCCACTACCATGGATTCCCTCATTGACAATTTTTACCAGGTGCTGACAAGAGCCCTCAAACATTATTTATTCAATAACCCCATCTCCAACCGTTTTACTTCAATGGGGTTACATGGGAATCACAAAGGATCCTCTGGTTAAACAAAAGCCATGGCTTAGTTTAAAAGAGTCGGTAAATATGTGTAACTGTAGATACCTCTATAATTAATGATGCCGCTCATGGTGATCACAAGAAGAATTAAATTTATTCAAAATGACCTATTACATCTTCATTAGTGCCCAAAGTTTTTTTTCCTTGATTAATAGGAGCAAAGTTAATAGCAAAAGAATTAAAAATGATCTGTCATTTAAAACATCGACAAAATTTCTAAGAAAAAAAAAAACAGTGAATGAAAACTAAATGATTAACTTTGCCCAAGATGTAGGATATTAAAAAAAAAAATCAAGAATTTGTGTATCTGTTTTAAAATGTATTTAATTATCTATAGAAGAAGCTGGAAAGGAATTAAGGAGCAACTTTCAGGAGTGCAGTTACAAGATAGCACAGCATTTTCTACTGTACTTCTTAATAGGAAGTTATTTTATAAAGGACCTCTATGGAAAATACTTCACCCACCCTCCTCCATGAAAAGAGACTTCCCTTTTCCCCCTCTTGGAGAAACAAGGAGGGAAAAATCTCATTGACATTCATCTGAACCATAAGGCTGTCCAGCCTCCTCCCTCTCCCTGTCATTTCATGACCTCACCCAGCAAGTAAGCGTGGGTGCGGCTTTAGGTGGTAGAATAATCTCCCCCAGAGAAGTCCTAGAATCCCTATGGTTTAAGACATTCAGAATTAGAGTAAACAAGACATTCGAAAATACTGTAGATCACAATCCTGCATCAAGGAGATAGACGAGTGGATCTAAGGGCTTGTGTACACTTACCAGGAGATCGATACATGGCGATCAATGCATCGGCAGTCGATTTAGCGGGTCTAGTGAAGACCCGCTAAATGAACTGCAGATCGCTCTCCCGTTGACTCCTGTACTCCACCGGATCAACATCACAGAGCGTGAACCCCGCAGTAAGTAGATCTATGCTACGTCAACTTGAGTTATGCTATTCACGTAACTCAAATTGCGTAGCTTAGATTGATTTCTCCCTGTAAGTCGAGAGGGAGAGGTCATTTGGGTCTCACTACCATGATTGTGTTGTCTGGAAGCAGTAAAAGTATTTGATATAAAATGCTGCCATATTAGGATATGGTCTTACGCTTAACTGTGTAAATTTATGAAACAAAAATAAAAAAACTTGATTAAAGCAATATAGTCCAGTTTTATCTCACAGAAAGGAGGTAACTGGGAAATCTATCACATTGCCACTACGTCTACTTAATCATACAATACAGTACCACATATGAGGAACACAAAATCAGTGAATTTGAAGAGCATGACTGAATAACCAACTGTAAAGAGATAGCTGATACCTTTGTTGTTGGAAAAAGATAAAAGTGGGTATTGGTTATTATAGCATTTTTATATATATCATGAATAGCAAACCATCATAGCATCTGAGCAACGACATTGCCATGACCTCCAACATCAGAGATGCACGTAACTAAACAGACAATGGCAGCATTTTTTGTTTTGTTACATTAATAGGTATGTTCAAGGTTTTCTGTCATCACTCTCTGCAGTAATTTATTCCGTGAGCTGGTTTACTCAATAGTTGGACTATTGTTAATGGAGTTATATTGATTTACCATGATGTTTGCAGATTTAATTTTAAAGTTATTATGGTATGTAGTGAATCATGAGGTTAGAAGCTGAAGGCCTCAGGTTCTGTAAATTAGCCTAGCTCCACTGGTCTCACTGGAGCTCAAGTGATTTACAACACTTGAGGATCTGACCCTTAAAGTTCTTTCAGTACCAGAGAAATTCATATATAGGCTATTAAGATAATATAGCATGGTCTATAGTGTGAAAAGAAATATATTTTACAAGAGACATAAAAAAACAAACAATATAGCTACAATGGGATAAATCACGTAATCCAAACAAGGGCAAATCTTGGATAGACACCCCAATAAACTCCAATCTTGGGCTCAGACAGAGGTGACAACAGAAATTCTTTATTATTTACGACGTCAGAAGCTGAGCCAAATATTCCTCATCTCCGTTCATTGCCGACGAGTTCAAAAATAGGACTCAGGAAGTGATATGAATAAGAGTTTCTGGATCAAATTCCTGTCTTCATATATTCCTTTTATGGCTGTTGATTAATTGCAGTTAACTCACGTGATTAACTCAAACAATTAATTGTGATTAAAAAAATATCACAATCAGTTTTAAATCGCACTGTTAAGCAACAGAATAGCAACTGAAATTTATTAAATATTTCAGATGTTTATCTACATTTTCATATATATTGTATTGTGTTATAACTGAAATCAAAGGGTATATTATGGATTACAAATATTTGTACTATAAAAATGATAAACAGTATTTTTCAATTCACCTCATACAAAAGTACTGTAGTGCAATGTCTTTGCTGTGAAAGCACAGCTTACACATGTAGATTTTTTTTGTTACATAACTGCACTCAAAAACAAAACAATGTGAAGCTTCAGAGCCTCCACGTCCACGCAGTGCTACTTCTTGTTCAGCCAATCACTAAGACAAACAAGTCTGTTCACATTTACAGGAGATAATGCTGCCCTCTTCTTATTTATAATGTCACCAGAAAGTGAGAACAGGCATTCGCATGGCACTTTTGTAGCCAGCATTGCAAGGTATTTATGTGCCAGATATGCTAAACATTTGTATGCCCCTTCTTGCTTTGGCCACCATTCTAGAGGATATACTTCCTTGCTGATGAAAGGTGAGTACTGGTTTCTTATAAAGAAACCAGATGCTCAGGGAAGGCTATCCTCTTCAGTCTTGGTAGACAGCCCACCTAGGAGAAGGAACTCCTAACAAAGCAGGGTGCCATGCCCCTCAGGATGGACAAAAACAACAGTGGATGTTCAAGGGGAGATGGACACTACTGACCATTATTGTCCATAATCACGCACAATGATATGGCAACACTTCAGCACAGATGTGGACAAATTTGCTGCCCTGTTCAGGGAAATCAATACATTTTTACTGGGTAATTCTAGCAGTGCATTTGAGAAGGGGTGCCTGGATTCCAAGCAAATTAAACTGGTCAAAACAAGTTTTCTCCATCGGCACATGGAATGTTTGTAAAATGAAAGCAGGTTACCTCCAGCTAGTACAAAATGAAATCTCCTTGTATATAGAGGATATGATTGGTTTGTGAGAGTCCATATGGACTGGGAATGGAATGACGATTGCTGAGGAAGGAAACATGCTGATCTGGAGTGGTGACAGGATAAGACAGCACAGGGATGTGCTGCTGATCAAAAACCAGATCAGCCCCTACACGATGGCCTACAAATCAGTCAGCAGCAGGTTGATGACCCTCAGATTGGTAGCTCATCCTTTTAATGGAACTGTTTTCTAAAGTTATGGCCATACTAGCAACTGTGATGATTAACAGCTTGAAAAATTCTACAGTGACATTGAGGAGGAGTTAGTAGCTGCTTACCAGAGACATCTCTCTCATCTTGTACCTGTTGACTACAATGCACGTGCTGCTCCTGGGAGTTATCCAAAATAGTTCAGCTGTATTGGGAAGTTTGGGTATAGCAAGACAAACAGCAGAGGACTGCAACTCATGCAGTTTGTGACTGCAAACGACTTAGTATTAAATGCTTTATTCAAGCACAAACCAGCATGGTGATGGACTTGAACATCACTAGATTCGCTGAATCAGAATCAGATTGACCTCATCATGACCGTTTCAAAGAGATTGGGTTCCAATGTGATGCCAGTCAAATCTTCAAAAAGGCCAACATAGGATCCAATCATAACTTAGAAGCAACAACGCCCAAACTGTGAAGCAAGAAAATTTAGCAAGCATCTTCAGAGTCCATTAGAGTGGTGACAAACTGAAAGCCCATGAAACCCAAGTGGAATTCAAGAAGACAACTGAACAAAAGCTGCAAACCACTGACCTCTGCACAAGTAGCATTGATCAGACTGAAAACATCTCCTGCTGCACTATACAGAGAGTGCAGATAAACTCCTGGGGAAACGCAGATCTTAAAGAAATCTTGGATCACGGAGAAGACTAATCACACAACTCAATGGAGTGACTTAGGAGCACAGAGAAAGACTGATGAAACTGCAAGAGTGAAATATTCCCATACGATCTGCACTGATTAAAGTGGCAAAAGAAGACTGGCTTGAACAACAGTATACAGGACTCTTTTGGGGCAAATGCCATTAGGAAGGTCTACCAAACCCTCAAGTCTCAAGAGGTTTCTCTAGCAGGAAAAATATAATTTCACCCAACACTTGGGGTAGGTATTGCTTGGAAATAGGTATTATGAGTGACACAAATTCTAAGTTGAAAATGAAATAAGTAGAGGATGTTTATGCGAGAAGCTTGATTTATCCTTATGAACCTCCTCCTACAATTGAAGTTGAGGAACCAGCACAGACTCTGAAAAACAATGATGCCCCTGGGATGGATGACATACTAACAGAACTAAATTAAAAGTGGAGGAGGGGTACTCACCCAGGTATGCCATAAGCTTGTCAACATGATTTGGTATTCTGGAAGGTGTCCCAAGGCTTGGATACAGTCCCTCATGATTCCTATAAAAAAAAAAAAAAAAGAGGGATTTGGCAGTTTGTAGAAGTTAGAATACAACCTTATTGACACATCCTAGCAAAATACTGCTGTGCATCATGCTGAAGAGAATTGCAACCAAGGTAGAGAACTTCATGCCTGAAGAACAAGGCTGGTTTAGGCTCAAAAGTAGTACACTGAAGCAAATATTCAATCTGCAGGAGCTATGCTGGAGGATGATAGAAGGTGGTCCATGTTTGATTTCATTAAGGCAGTTGATAGCATATGACAAACCTCTTTGGGCACCCCTGTGGCTGCTCAGAGTTAGTGAAGTGTAATAAGCCTGATACAAAATATCTGTGGAAGTATGATGGCTTCAACATTTGTGGGGCATGAGCAGAGTAGTTGGTTTGACTTGAGGATAGGTGCAACACAGGACAACTTGCTATCACCAACCAACTTCAACTGTGATCTTGAAGAAATCTTAAGAACAGACACACACAGAAATTTACAGGACGGTGTATCTCCTAGAGAATGAAAAGTTAATCTGTGCTTCATCAGTGATCCTCAGCTGACTGGATTCTCACAAGAGGAGGTGCAAAATTGCTAAAAACAATAGCGTGGAAGCAGAGAAGTTAGGCCTACAGATTGTGCAGAAAGAGACAGACAAGGGTAACCTCTAGGTGTGTTGAAAAGATGAAGATATTCCTACCCAAATCTGAGGAGGCACTGGAGTTTGTTGAGCACTTAAAATATCTGGGTAGTAGGACTACAAGGGATGTTCATCAGGATTTAGAACTCATCTTGCAACTGCTGCTCTGGCAATACTCTGTCCCATTTTGAGAAGCAAAGGTTTTATCAAGAAGTGTAAAATGAAACTGCAGCAGTCTCTTGTCTTCAGCATCTTCCTATACATACATTTCAGTATGATATTATTGACATGCAACTTATTAGTTTTTAACTAATACCTTACAAGGCATATTTTGTACAAAGATTATGACAATGATATGTTGGGTGTGAATACAGGGGTGCATTTGGTCACACTGAGACTGGATGTTAAGGAGAAAACATTGAGGCTCTCTGCCTACAAATTAAATGTTATGTGTGATTGCTGTGCATTAGCTATACTCCACACACAACTAATGAGGTTGTACTGGACTGAATTTACAGCATATCTGGAGAGATACCTGATATCAAAACAATCTGTTGAAGAAAACTTGAGTTTGCAGGACACATGGGTCAGATGAATGGAGGAAGACTGCTGAAGTAAGTGTTGCAAGGACGGCCAGCAGGGGCAGGGGCACCTGCAGCGAGTGTGGTTCAATGATGTGGCTGACAGGATAGGATTCCGTATTCTGCATTTTTCAAGGCTGTGTGAAGACTGGACAACGTGAAGGAAGATTGTTGGACAATGCTTCTGTGTTTTGTCTACCATTCATTGTGATGTGACACTGTGGTGCTTTTACTATGACAAAATGTGTATGTATTATGACAAAGCTTTGTCCTTGCCTCCGTGGGTCCCGCATTTCCTGGCGGATTTCGCTAGCCTCAGAGACTCACTGTGACCCTCCACGTAACCCTTCTTTCTCTAGAGACAAGGGTCACAGTCTACTGAGCTATTTTCATCATAAGCCAGCAAGGGAGGTGAGCAGAAGTTATCCTTCCTTGCACAGTCTCTGTTGTCTCCCAGTCTCAGTGATTAATCAGGGGGCAAAAGTGGGCTCAAGCCCAGGGACCACCCTCTCTTCCGGGCTCCAGCCCAGGGACCCTCATAGTATCAGCTACAGTAGCTGATCTTTTAGAAACAGGACATGTACAATTCTCTGGGCTACTTCCCCCACAGCAGCCCTCACTTCCTCAAGCTCCACTTCACCCTTACCTCAGGGCCTCCTTCCTTGTGCCTGATATGGTGTGTACTACTCAGCCTCTCCAGCAGCGCAATTTCCTCCCACAGCTCCTGACATGCACACCCACCTGACTAACTGGAGGCTTTTAACTAGTTTCAGCCAGCCCCTGATTGCTAGGTTGATTGGGACACCTGAAGCCAGTCTCTCTGCCTTCTGGAAAGTTCTTATTTTCCTAGGTGCCTTAATTGACCTGGAGCAGCTGCCATTTTCACTTATCCTGGTACCAGGGATTTGTTTAGCCTGGATCTCAAACTACTTTTCTACAGCCATCTGTCCTTGCCCTGTCACAGTATGTATAATAAAAAGTGTCAGGACTGCAACTACAGTGTGTGTGATACAGAGAAGGAGAAAGAATACAGAAATATTTAAATGTTATGTGCTTCAGCTAGGAGTATCAAGTCCCTGAAGCTTGTAAACACTTGAAAGTGATCATTTGTGTACTCTAGCTGTGCTGGAAAAGCTTCATCAGAGCTTATTAACAGAGAATCTTTGTGCACCCATGGAGTTCTCCCTGAATGTAGACTGCAGAATTGGGCACTTAAACATTTAGGATAAAGTTTTAAAAGCTTAGTTCTGATTCTTATAAGTGATTTAGGTACCTAGGGCCAGACTTTTAAAAGATTTAGAAGCATAAAGATGCAAATAGGCACTTTTGAAATATCACACTAAGCACCTAGTTAGCTAATTCCCATCCATTTCCCATCTGCAACTTTTAGTACCAACATGCCATTAAAGATTTGGCCTTTAGGAACTTAAGTCTCATTGAAAGTCAAAAAGAGTTAGGCACCAAAATTCCTTTGAGGATCTGGGCCCCAAGCACCTTAAACACTTAAGCTCTTTTGAAAATGTTACCCTTAAACCTCATTCTTGAAGTAGTATGAACTGTCATCTTAACTGGATATAGCTTTATTTGGGTTCTGGCTGATTCATAATTACAGAGTGAATCATTCTGGGTACAATTACAATTAGCCAATCAAGTCAACAGTAGTTTCCAACAAATTATGACCTTGATTTGGTAGTACTGCTGACAAGGATCTGGGGGTTATAGTGGGTCACAACTTGACTGTAATTAATGTGATGCTGTTGTAAAAAAAAGGCTACCGTTCTGCAGCGTAACACAAATGTCATATGTTATGCAGATGAAGTAAGAAATTATGGGATGGCTACTGGGGAGGCAAGAAAGCTTTCAATAAGCGTTTGCAGATAATTACTAACTTATATACCCTGTGTAAGTGTAAAAGTATCTATTTAAATGTTAAAGCCTTGTGCAATTGTAAAAAAAAAAATTCGAGTATTTAAGATGACATTATTCCTCTGTAAGCTACATTTATACTATTTAATAACAAGCAAGAAATTGTTAGCATACACTTTTCCCACGATGTTCACCAGAACAGGGGGTTTTTTTGGTGAAATTAGCTCAAGATCTTTAATATTTGCAATTTTTTCCTGGACTTTACTTGTGCCATTTAGTAGTAGTAATGTTGCTGGGTAATAATAGGCAATATTAACTGCCCAGACATCTGTTGGAAAACAGATATGGCAAGACACAAAATTTCCAACAAGTTCTTGGAATGTATTGAGGACAACTCTTTGTTTGAGAAAGTGGAGGAAGTCACGGGGGCAAGGGGGAAGGTGGAGCCATTTTAAATTTGATTCTGACTAACTTGGAGGAATTTTTTGTAAAGATGAAGATGGAAGCTAATTTGGCTGAAAGTGGTCAAGCAATGATGATGATTTCAAGTTCCAAAGGAAGGGAAGGAGTGAGAGCAGCAGAATAAGGACAATGGACTTCAAAAAAGCAAATTTCAGCCAACTCAGAACTGGTAGGTAAGGTCTCATGGGAAGAAAATGAAACTGATAAAGAAATTTAAGAGGGCAGTTTCTCAAAGTGAAAATATTAAAGACACAATCGCAAAACTATCCCAATCTGAAGGAAATATAGGAAGAATAGCCAGAAGCCAATATAGATCCATAAGGAGCTCTTTAAGGACCTGAAAAATCAGAACGGAATCCTACAAAACTGAGAACTACAGATGAATACCACAACCATACAGGGACAATATCAAAAGCGAAGGACAAAATGAATTTCGCCTAGCAAAGGACAGAGGAAATAAGAGGTTCTTTAAATACATTAGGAACAAGACAAAGACAAAGAAAAGTAGGTCCTGTACTTAGCAGGGAAGGAGAGCTAATAACTGATGACATCAAGAAGGCTGCAGTGTTCAATGTTTATTTTGCATCAAACTTGACTGAAAAGATACTCAACAACGGGGGAAGGCACGCAAGCCAAAACAGAGAAATGACAGGTTAAAGAAAATGTATAGTTAGCGGAGTCTGATGAAATTCACTCTAAGGTTCTTATGGAACAAGATGAAGCAATTATCTTCAGGAACTCATGGAGCATGAGTGAGATCCCAGAGGGCTAGAAAAGGGCAAACATACTACCTATCTTTAAAAAGGAGGATGAAGACAATCCAGGAAATTATAGACCACTCAGCCTAACTTTGTAACTTGGAAGGCTACTGGAACAAACTATAAAACAACAAAATTTGTAAGCACCTAGAGGACAATAGGATTATAAGGAATCGCCAACATGGATTTGTCAAGAATAAATCATGCTAAACCAATCTAAATTTCCTTCTTTGATAGGGTTACTGGCCAATTAGTTACTGGGAAAGCAGCAATGCGATATATCTTGATATTAGGAAGGCTTTTGACACAGTCCCACATGACAGTCTCATAAACAAACTACAGACATGCAGTGTAAAGGAAGTTACTATAAAGTTGGTCCACAACTGGTTGAAAGATCATACTTAAAGAATAGGTATCAGTGGTTTGCTGTCAAACCGGAAAGACATATCTAGTGGGGTCCCAAACGATCCATCCTGGATCTGGTACTATTCAATATTTTCATTAATGGACTTGGATAAAGGAGTGGAGAGTATGGTTATAAATTTTGCAGATGACACCGACTTGGGAGGGGTTTACAGGATCAGAATTCAAAATGACTGACAAATTGGAAAACTAGTCTAAATTCAACAGAATGAAATTCAAATCAAGACAAGTGGAAAGCACTACACTTATGAAGAGAAAAACACAAATGCGCAGCTGCAAAACAGAATAAATTGGCTCGGTGGTAGTACCACTGGCAAGGGTCTGGGGGGTTATAGTGGGGCACAACTTGAACGTAATTAATGTGATGCTGCTGTAAAAAAAGGCTACTGTTCCGCAGGGTAACATGCATGTCACATGTTAGTCATGGGGGGTAACGGTCCTACCACTTGCTAATGATAAGCCCTCAGCCGGAGCACTGTGCCCAATCTGGGTACCCCACTTTAGGACAGGTGGACAAATTGGAGAGAGAGAGTCCAGAGAACAAAAATAAATAAAAACCTGACAGGGTGGGAGTAGCCTAAGGCTGACTCACCATTCTGTAAGCTTCCCCCCAGAGGCAAAATTGGGGAGGTAGTTGATTAGGATTGCACGATTAACCAATTAGCAAGGAGATTCCGCTCCAGTGCTGAGGGCAGTTAAAAGGGAGACAAGAAGTGGGGAGGAGGAGGCTGACAGGAAGGGCAAAGCAGTCCAGGATCTCAGAGATTGGACCTCTCATCCCACCCTGTGACTAGGGAGTACATTGAAGCTTGGGGAAAGCTGTAAGGTGATGGGGCATGAAGCTGCACAAGACATTGCAAATTAAGTGCACTGTGGTGAATGTACGTAAGAGTGAGACTTGAAAAGAAATCCAGGGTGAGACTAGAAAAGAAATCCTGTTACGCTGACCTATGATGAAAGGTTAGAACCTAGGTATGTTTAGTCTTGAGAAAAGACGATGGGGGGGGGGGAACCGAAAACTTCGTCAAATATGGTAAGGGCTGTTATAAAGAGGAGAGTGATCAATTGTTCTCCATGATCACTAAAGGTAGGACAAGGAGTAATGGGCTTAATCTGCAGCAAGGGAGATTTATTTTCCAAATATTTCATTTAACATGAGGGTAGGGGAAAAGCTCTGGAATAGGCCTCTAAAGGATGTTTGGGAATCCTCAAAAATCCATTGGAGGTTTTTAAGAACAGGTTGGACAAACACCTGTCTAGAATGGTCTAGGTTTACTTAGGCCTGCCTCAGTGCAGGGAATACACTTGACAACTTCGAGGTCCCTTCCAGCTCTACATGCCTATGATCTACTTATGAGAAAGTTCAGGTGAAGCAAAAGGAGTTATAAAAGCAAATACAGGAACGAACCTGAGGAAGCAGCTCGCTGGGAGAGACATGGTTTAGTCACTAAGGTAGAGTAAAGATTGCCGTTTCCATTTTCTTTGTACATATGCAGAGATTATGCATGTACTGCATATACTTATACGCATGCACCATTTGTAAACATTGGTAATCCATTGCATTGTAAACCCCTATTTTAAGATCGGGGATTGGACTTTTGTTTGTTAATGCTGAAATGAAGTACATGGAGAACAAAGTCCAAACTGTTTTGACACTTTAAAAGTAATTTGATCTTCAGATTACATATCTGCAAAGAAAAAAAAAGGTCTCAAAATGTACTTTGTTTAGAGACATTCTGTGCCCTTTCATTTAAAGTAAAAGCTTCAAAAAGCTATTTATAATCTACACTTTTAAAGATATAAAGAGCCAAAATATGGAGCTCTTCCTGCATGTAAAGCATTAAGAATCCATTTTATAGAAAGTATATTATAATCATGCTTCCCAGTCTTGGCTAATTCTTTATATATCCTCTGATAGGTTATCTAGCCCAAAGGAGCCTTGTAGCCTAGAACGTGTCATTGCTACTGTTTGCCAAGTTTAGGTCTGTACTTTAAGTATATGATCCATTGATACAGTGTAGAGAAAGCACCTGTGTTTGATGTACTACAGCCTTTAGTGGCAGCTGAAAAGAAAAATAATCCCACTAGTGCCATTTTGCTGAAGCAGATGGAGAGGACTGCTGTAGTAAGTTACAAAGCCTGCAATTCAGTTGAAGTATTCACTGTTATCGAAGATGCACAGAAACTAAACCACTTTCAAATTCCAACTATAATTCTTAAAAGTTGTACATATAATCTGGTTATTTTTGACCTTGCCTAAGATGACAACTGGATAGGTGCTTGGCCAATATCCAATTTGCATGTCCCATCCCAGTAATGAGGGCATACATTAAAAAAAACATTTGATATGCATTTTACATACATAATTGTGCATATACTTTTAATAATAATATCGGGGTACAGTGCTGGCCCACTGATTTCAATGAGGACAGGATTCTACCCCAGGTACCTAATTTCTCTGTACCTCTACAACTCCCTCTAGAAAGGGTGAACATGTTTCACAGCCATTTCATGGATTGAATTAATTTTGCCCAGATAGCTACCTGTACTGCACCCTCTAAGCTGACAGAACTGGGGAGGGAGGGAGAGGATCTCAAGTGACAGGCGTCAGTGCTTTCAGAGATAGCAAATCTGAGTTCTAGTCCCATTGCTGCCCTGAAGCAGGTGGACAGGAAGTGGCTGAAGCCAAGACAAGATCCCACCCCTCCTCACTGGCCCCACCCCCATCCAGCAGATGGTGGTTAGGAAGGAGTTGCAATTCGCTGCTGGTATCGGCTACTCCTCTGTCACAAGCTGTGATTGATAAGCCTCCGGGGCTACTTCTGGAGTGTGTCAGATTATGTGCCATCCTTTATTCATGATTGTGCCTAAAGTACCAATCTAATCTCAAATATTTAATAAATACCTTTAATTCCCAATTACCTGCAATGACTTTTTTTTAGCTGAGAAGAGGGAGGGCAGTGTACTATGCAACAGCATTATTATATGCAGTCAATGTCATTCCAACATGCCTAACTTTCCTCTCCCTTAACTGTTTTTAAACACTGAAATCATTGACTGTTCTCATCTAGGCTTATTTGAGTTCCACACCGAATCTGTGCCTTTGTGCTTGGGAACCAAACAGATCACTTATCTATTTTGTTTCCCAAGTGTTATGGTATTTCAAAGACAATAGGGCCCTGGAAACCATTAGAAGTTGTGGGGAAAGATTAAGGTGGTTATTTTATTTTATTTAAAATTCACTTTGTGGACAGAAAATATTGTCCTGAAGGAATAGAAGGAGCTATTTAATTAAACAACATTGGTTCTCTATGACTTTAAACCTTTTCCTTTGAGCAAATGGACTGCATAAAGTTATTACTGAAATCTCTTCAAGTAGACTAACTTGTAACTGTTTGGACAGTGGAAAACACAGATGTTCTCTGTAGTCCAAAACAACCTGTCTTTGATATGCTGCTTTGCTTGTATTTTTCATGGCTCTCTACCTAACGCACACAAGTATTTTCTTCTTTAAAACAGTTAATCTAAAAGGTCCCAATTTAAGAAAGCACTTAAAAATATGCTTAAATCCATCTTTATTCATCATTTAAGCACATGCCTAACTATAATCATATGGTAGGATCACCTCCTACATAACAGACTATAGAATTTTACCCACCGATTTCTGTATTGAGCATAAATAAACTCACGGTTGAATTTAAGGAGATATCTTTTAGACAGATATTCAGTCTTAAACAGTCCAAGCCATGGAGAACTTGCTAATCCATTCCAATGATTATTACCCTCACTGTTAAAAATTAGCTTCTTGATTAATTATACAAATAAGATGCCAATTATTCTGTAGCTTTAAAACCAATTTCAATGAATTTTTCTGATAAAATAAGTTCGGTTACATAGAAGATCCGCCAATTCCAGTGAGTTAATACACTAACATATGCTTCTGTAAGAGTCCTTCTCACTGCACTGCACAGGAAATGTTGCAGTCTAAAGGCACAGTAGAGGTGTAGTGGTTTAAAGTGGTAAGTGATGGAGTTTCAGACTCTAGTGTGGTAGTTTTGCTACCTCATCTACCAGACTCATCATAAGCTTCCTTCTTTTAGACTGAATTTTGTAACCCCAATTTCAAGCAAGTTATTTTACGTTGAAAATGAGAATCAAATAAAAATCATGTTCATGTTTTGGGGAATAATTTATCTGAAAGACAAAGCCAAGAAAATAAAAGAGAGAGTAGATACTGTTTCTGTTATCAGTGACAAATGGAATAGAATAAATCTATCAGATCACTACTTTGGAACAGACTTTGAGTAGCTTACAGAGTCATCTTTTTACATGTAGTGACTGCACACATGCATTTTAATATTTGGTGTGGTAAGAGCAACAAAAAGAAATTGCTTAATAACAAGCCCTGCTTCGGTGGCTTAAGGAAGCGAAGTCATTTTTAAAAAACTGTCTGAAAAAGACAATCTTTTTCATGGGCACGAAATTGCAGGTGGTTTTTAAAAAAAAAAAAAAATCAAAGGATGGTCCAGAACTTCAGCTGGTGTAAGTCAGAATAGCTGCACTGAACTCAGTGAAGCTGTACAGATTTACATCAGTGGAGATCTGGACCACTGGGTTCAAGCCCACCCTGATTACACCTGCAGCTGCCACTATCATGGCAGCTGCTGCAACGATTATTCATTTTTGTATTCTTCTACCAGCACACGGGAAACACACCACATTCTCTGCAACTCCCAACATCATGCAAGAGGAGGAGAGAACCAGGGACCAGGTCACTATTGCCCTCAGTGGGAGCTCTCGAACCACTATGGTCCAGTTACATTCCAGCTAATGCTTCTCTGCCCAGTGCCAGGCCAGCATCTGAAGAGGCGCTATTTGGAGAGAGCTTGAAGCCCTGTTCTCACCCATAGCAGCACGGGTAGACTGCTTCTTCCAGCTATGAAGCAAGCTACAGGAGACTTCCACCCGTCAGGGAAGACAGGCCACCTCAGGAAACAAAAGGGGACCCAATTCCTTAAAAGTGACCCCCACCCCCAGCCCATCACATTCCAGTGACTATCCACCCCTGAGCTAGAAACCACAGGATGACATCAGTGTGTCAGCAAAAGCTGCAACATAACCCACCTAGTGCTGCAAGGAACCACTCCCAGGGGGACAGGGGAGCTATCTAGGGCAGCGTCACAGGTAATGAGGAAGGGGTAACATGGTCGTTCCAGGGATATTGGGCCAGAGCACAGGGATGGAAAAGACTGATAGATATGGGAGTGAGAAAAAGATGAAATTAATGGATTTTCAGGGCAGGGGAAGGAGGAGGAGGAGGAGAGGAATAATTTTTGCCAGAGTATGTTGCTTGCATCACTGACTCATGCAGAACATTTAAGGTAGGCTCTTGTCAGAATTTTGGCAGCACATCTCTGCAGTGGAGCTGCAGTCTGAGCTCTACTGGTGGTAGGAAAAAGCCAAGATCTAAAATAAAGCCATGAAGAAAGCTTCCTTTAGCAATTCTACCAGACATTGTTCACTGACTGAAGTGGGGGAATGAGTCATTCAGCAGTCTTGTGTTATTTAATCTCTCATTTAAAAATCTGAAACAGTATGTATCCCTAGCAGTTATGGGAATGTGAACTCTGACTATGAAGGGAATAGTTTTATGT
This sequence comes from Chelonia mydas, assembly GCF_015237465.2. Taxonomy (NCBI): domain Eukaryota; kingdom Metazoa; phylum Chordata; order Testudines; family Cheloniidae; genus Chelonia; species Chelonia mydas. The sequence goes on along the minus strand of NC_057853.1, from coordinate 15,878,256 downwards.
AGATGAGCCACTGTAAAATTGCTTTATCACTTAGGCATTCAAGGTGAACAATATACACGGCAATAGGTTTCAGTGAATGCAGCACGATGCGGATAGTGAAGCTGAGAACCTCTTCAAAGGCATATCTTGACACAAATTCGCTTAAGCAGCATGTTTTCTTTTAGAAGGTGGGAAGGAAGTGAAAGGGTGCACCCAAAATTGGTCAAATCTTATTCAATCCCAGAATTTAGTATGATGGGAGATAGCACACAAACAGTATTCATGTACCTAGCAATAACTTGGAACAGATATCACATTAAATGGAACCAGCCCGCAGTCTCTGTGTCCCCCCTAGTGGGTTGAGGACAGGGCAGATCCCTTTCCAATTTAGGCCTTCCCTTCTGGTATCTCTCACAGACCAGGTCAACTCCTCCTGTGTCCAATCAGGAGTTGGGAGGATGTGGGTGGAACCCGGACCCACTCTCTACACTGGGTTCCAGCCCAGGCCCTGTGGATAGCAGCTGTCCACAATGTTCCCTGTATCAGCTGCGTGACAACTAGAACTCCTTGGGCTACTTCCCCATTGCCTTCCCCCCAGCACCTTCTTTATCCTCACTGCAGGATCTCCCTCCTGAAGCCTGATCACGATTAAACTCTTCACTCCTCCAGCAGCACACCTGCTCATGGCATGCCCCCCTGCTAACCGATGGGAGGTCCTTTTTAAACCAGGTGTCCTGATTAGCCTGCCTGCCATAATTGAATCTAGAACGTTCTTAATTCGCTCCAGGTGTCTTGATTAGCTTGCCTGTCTTAATTGGTTCTAGCAGGCTCCTGATTGCTCTAGGGCAGCCCCTGCTCTGGTCACTCAGGGAACAGAAAATTGTTCATCCAGTGGCCAATAGATTTGTCTTCTACCAGACTCCTGTATCCCCCTGGTCTGGGTCTGTCACACTATCTATAATGTTATAGTCATGATTAATTAATAATATCTAGGTCAAAACTCTCCTCTCAGAGCCACACAGCAAGTATCCGTATGCTCAATCTTAAATTACATTCTCCCTATTTGACACTTTGAACAGAGAATTTAACAGAAGTCAGAACAAAATTTGGCTGCAAAGTTTCACACTGAACCAGGAGAACCTGGTTATATACCATCATGCTTGCACAGTATTGAACATATGCACACACCATAACAGGAAAGTGGCAATGTGCATAGCACAGCTGAGATCAGAAGAGTCCACTATACAGATGCCAACTGAGCAGGAAGGAGGATTTCTTAGTCAACCCTGATCACTTGAAGTGAAACTTACAGATGCTATCAAGCAGTTTAGAGGCTGTGGAGTAATGAAATCTAAGAAGATCTTTCGTGGTTGCAGCTTTTCATAAATCTCTGTATCCCTGGTACAAACAAACAGTCATCCCTCTCCCCAATCTACTTTTAAAATCCACTTGCCTACTTTCTCTCCTGAGTAGACTATAGCACTTAGCAAGTGTCTGTCAGAGTCAGAAATGAGTTGGGCTATTAGTCACTAAAACTAATCTGAATCTATTGATCCACTTGAATTTGGAGTGGAGTATTATAAACAACTCCAGAATAGTTTGTTCATCCCTTGTTTAAAATGTCCCCTTTTGCCCCAAAAAGACCTCTCTCATGTTCATCTGATATTGCTTCCATTTTTTGTACTCTAAAAAGGAGAAGGACCTTCAGAAATGTACTTTGTCATCCAGAGTTCCTAATTAAGCCCTGACCCAGAAAAAGCACTGAAACATTTGCTTAACTTTAAGGATGCAAATCATCCCAATGGACTTCAGTGGACCTCTACAGATTTACACCAGCTGAGGATCTATCCAAAATACCATTAGATAATTCCACCAGTTTTGTTAAGTGAGGACAACATGAATGAACTGCAGTGAAGTGGCTACAGGAACAAGAGACAGACCCAGTCTACAAAGTTCAGATCTGGAGTCAGACTCCAATTACTCCACATTGAAAGGATGTTTAAGATCTATATAGTTTTGCTCTGGGATCATCTCTAATTAAAGCCATCTCACAGCTACTGGACCATTGATTTCAAAAGGACATCTAGAGTGCTCAGTACATCTGAAACACTCATACTCAAACCTCCCCTCAACTGCTTCTCATACTCCTTTCCAGTTGAGCTACAACACAAGGAAAATCCAAACAGTACTTTTTCCTCCAACAGTCTGGAAGTGTGGATCTGCCAGTGTCTTTTTAAAGAGTATGAGAGTATAATTTTGAGACTGGGGAGGGAAGAGACAAGGAGAAAGAAACAGCCAGGTTGCTGGTGTCTGTGCTTATTTTCTTTTCTTTTTTTAAGATTTATATTCTATAACAAGGATTGCAATTTCAGCAGGAAGTGACACATGGTTTAGACCACACTCATGACAAAAATTTACAACATGAACAAAAGGAGCATATACTGTACCCTCATAAAAGGTTTTAATGTGAATCCATCCACATCAAATTATTCAGCTTAACCCTTTGCTTATGTCTGCAATCTGGTATTTCAATGGTTTATTATGGAAAAATAAAGTACCATGGAATACAAAAAGCAAAGGCCTACGAAATATTATTTTCCATCTACAACCAAACAGAAAATGAAAACTAACATCAAAATACCTAAAGTCACGTACAGTCCCAGGCCATTCTAACCGGGGTTCTGGTGATCTGTGTTATTTTGTTTTAGGATCAAGAATTTCTAACAGTAAGTTAGACACTATCAATTTGATATGTGAAAGTACCAGGTTGTGTATTTTAAAGCTTTTTATTACAGGAGCATTTGGGTTCTCTAAAGATTAAACTATTGAGTAGGTAAAACAGAGCACTGAACATTGGTCAAGTACAGTAGCTAATATTTTTACAGAGCAGGCCATGGTTTTGGTCTGATTCTGCAGCCATGGCACAGGCAAAACTGCTCATAATTCATTATAGATTATGATTTTACCGCCAGTACTAGTGAAATCTGCCTATGTAAAAGCCTGCGGGATTGGGCCCTAACCTGTAAAATAAAAAAAATGCAATTTCCATACAAAATCATATTCATTTTGCTAATGAGTAAGATCAGGATTTATAGTATCTGAGCACCTTTTATCCTTGAAGCTTAGATAAACTACTTGCAAAAATATATTTCTCTTGAAAATTCAATTTAAAATCACCTGATTCTCCTTCAGCATATAATTGCAATAAGAGTCCAAGTTTTATTATTCTGTACTAGAATTATCTACAGATACTTGCCTATGGCCTCAATTCAGCCAGCTGCTGCAGATGAGCAGGCCCCTACACCCAGTGAAGCTCCACATGAGTACAGATTTCCATCCACATGGAGTCATTGCTCGAATCAGGTGTAGGTAGTTATGCTGCTGCAATTACTGTAGTACGTGAGCACCTCAAAATGTAGATCTATGCGCTTATATGTTCTGACACAGCAATGATAAGGACTATTTCCCAATCAATGGATTTTACCCCCACAATATCCCGGTCATGTAGAGAAGTACTATCCCCATTTTAGAGATGAGGAGCCATGGCACAGGGCAAATTAGGCGATTTGCTCAGGGTGAGGCAGAGTTGCGGGTTAATTCTTGAGTCACAGTCCAGTGCTTTTGCTGCTAGACCAGCCTTCTCATCAATAAATCCAATCACAAGACTCAGATTTTCCCTTCACTTCCAAGTTCAAGTTGTTTTCCTGAGTTAGAGTAAAGTGAGAGGACTTCTGCTTCTTGTCCTAAAAGCTTAGGCCTGCTCATTCTCAACCCCTTTGGCAAAGAACTGCATAGCTTTTAAGGGACAACCGCTGAGAATACTTTGTCTCCAGCTTTCATTAGAGTGTTCTATTGCCTGAGGATCTCACCTCTCTCAGGAGCACCTAAATAACAGTCAATGGCAATGAATATTGCCTTACTTTTATGTAGTACTTTTTATCCAGGAAAGTTATAAAAAACACTCCGCAGGTTGCATGGATTGGTATCTTCACCCTTGAATAGGTTGGAACACACAAACCACACTGTAGTAAGAATCCAACTTTCCTTTTTTTTTTTTTCCTATTTTTAAGGGGAAGGGGGGAGGAGGAGAAGTACTTCTCCAAGTAGCAAGGCAATTTTAAGTCAAAAGCTGACTGTCCATACTCTAAATTGCAATAAATGCCAGGGGATGTTTAATGACCATATGTTCAGAGCCTCAATCTTTACCTGGCTAGGCAACTGACGTGTTGGCACTCCTGCTTATTACATGATGGGTTTCATGGGTACTTTGTCCTGCTTCCTCACAAGCTATTTGTTTTATCTATCTGTTGTCTCTCATCATACACCAATGGCTTGTCTAGAAGGGGGTTTAATCTGCAAAGTGGATGAACTAAAAAAAGCTGCAAACACTTGCATCAGGTGTATGCAACTCATTGTAGCACACAGGCTCCACATTTAACACACACTCCGGAGTCCTCTTTCAAAGTGAGCTACATTTTGCTACGAAGCAACTCAGTCTGTTCTATGATTCAAGGGTTCTCAATGCCGCTGTGTACTGCTTTAGTAGTCTTCCAACAACTACTATCTTGCATAACTTTGCAGGTAACTTTTGCTGAATTGTTGGTTTACATGTGTGTCACCATCCCTCCCACTGCCCCCTCTGGGGTCAAGTTGACCAATGTCCCCTCCCTTGTTTAAGCTGGTGCATATCAGCTGCCCTAGTACAGTTTGCGAATGCCATGCATGTAAAGCCATCAATAACCTCCTGACAACTGCTAAGTTTACTTAGGCCAACAATACCTTTACCATATCACACATCTACGTGACAATGGCGCCAACAGATGGTCTCTCCATGACAAAATGGTTTGCAATGCTTGGTAGTATCCAGGGGTGACCAGCTTCCAGATGGCAATTGCTACCCACTTGTCCATGGGTCTAGAGAACTGCATGTTGGTACATGGCTACTATAGGTCCATTGTTAGTTCTACACGTCTCCAAAAAGGTTGCCTTCCCCAACCTGAAATTCTCTTACCACCGCAATTCATTCCAGGTCTGCAGAGCAATCCTCTCCCACCAATGGCTTTCCAAGCCCAGATATAGAACTGTGAAGCCATTCCAGGAACCTGTATTCTATTATCAATTGTTTGGTATCTTCCTCGTGCGTTCCAGTTGCACCACCAAAGACCCTCCTGCTGCTGTAGCTGCCGCCACCACCACATTACCTGCTCAGTGGTGCAGCAGGGGAAGTCCCAAGCCATATTCCCTTGGCTAGCCCACTCAAAAAGAATAAGGGATGGAATCAGATGAATCACAGGATTTTAAAAATATGAAAGGCTGGCTTCTGCTAGCTATCCCACAATGTACAGTGAGAAAAATTCCAGAATGAAGCAAAGGAGCACAATACCCTCAGTTTGCAGCAAACTGCCAGTGTGTGTACACAAATGATGTGCACTGACAGAGGGTATACTGTCCCATGTGTACCTTATTACAGTTGCTTGCATAACTGGCATTGCTGTGGCCAAAAGGGGCTGATTTGATCCCCTTGGATGCATAAACAGGGGATTCTCACGTAGGAATAGAGGCTATTTTACCACTGTACTTGGCACTGGAGTGACTGTAGCTGGAATGCAGCGTCCAGTTCTTGTGGCCACAATTCAAGGGTGTTGATAAATTGGAGAGGTTCAGAGAAGAACCACATGAATGATTAAAAGATTAAAAAAACCCTTGCCTTAAACTGATAAATTGAATAGACTCAAGGAGCTCAGTCTAACAGAGGAAAGATTAAGGGGTGACTTGATTACAGTCTATAAACATCTACAAGGGGAACAAATATTTAATAAAGGGTGTAACATTGCACCCCATAATGCTTTATGGAAATATGCTTATGAAAGTAAATATGACATAACGGGAATAGGTTTTATGCTAGATATGCCATGTGACATATCTTTGCAAAGGTTATGATCTACTGGATATATTCATCCTATTTGTATGTACCATTTTGTATTCGAAGTTATGAATATTGGCTACGTACTTGTTTAATTTTAAGTAGCCTCAGTGAAGTAGTTGGTCAGCTTCCTGAGAAAAGATTATTCTCAGTAAGTGCCCAATCAAGAAACACTTAAGCTAACAATGAACTTGGAGATGCCAATCCACATCTAAGCTTTCCCGGGAATGTGGCCTGGTAAGGAACTCAGTCATGAATGGACATGTGATTTGCCCATGTGACTCCAAAACTCCATCTTGGAGTTGGATTCTGTATAGGAGAGAGGAGGGGGTCTCCACCCACAAGAGAAAGTCTATTTAAGCCCCTGGGACACCCCTCCATTTTGTCTTCAGCTGGCTCAAGAGGTAACCTCTCCACCCCCAAAAAGATACCTGAAAGAAACTGGAACAAAGGACAGAAACTACAGGGGTGTGAGTCATTGTTGGACCCAGACTAGGAGGAGGCTAGTCTGTAAAAGAAACTTATTGGAACATCTCTGAGGGTGAGATTTCATCTGTAATCACTTTCTTACTGTATTAGGTTTAGATTTGCATGTTTTATTTTATTTGATAATTTATTTTGTTCTGTCATCACTTGGAACCACTTAAATCCTACTTTTTGTATTTAATAAAATCACTTTTTACTTATTAATTAACCCAGAGTTGTATTAATACCTGGGGGGCAACCAGCTGTGCATCTCTCTATCAGAGTTATAGAGGGCGAATAAATTATGAGTTTACCCTGTATAAACTTTATACAAGGTAAAACGGATTTATTGGGGTTTGGACCCCATAAGGTCAAGAACTATTAGAACTATTTGTATAAAACCAATCTTATGTTCCGAGAAAAATATGGAATATCCTGAGATTAAGATGGGATTCAAATGGGAGGCCAAGGACAACCGTTACTGTGGGAGATAATGGACCCAATAATGCCCTATTGGACAGAGGGGCTGGTGTAAATATTGTAAATAGAAGTTGTGATTTGACTTGATATTGGGGAAGGAGTGACAACAGGAAAAATGTATCATTCAGTATAAATAGCTATTACCCAGAGAGAGAGTGGGGGAGTTTAGTTGTAAAGAACAAATGCTTCAGATAGCTCAAGTAGCTGAGCCAGTAATATTGGGGACTCCTTTAAAAATCCTCCGGTAAAATCAAAACGTGTTAAAATCATGGGGGACAAAGATCCACCAGAGAGACAATATAAATATCCTGTGCAAGCAGAGGTAGGAATTGATTAGAACAGGGAGTTATTGAAAAGGGGAATTCCACATACGATAGCCCAATTTGGCCCACATTAAAAGCGTCAGGAGACTGGAGATTGACAGTGGATTTTAGACAAGTTAATAAAGTTACCCCCGATGGCACCAATAGTAGATCTACCTCAAGTGATGGCAAGAGTACAGGGGGCACCTAAATGGTTCTTGGTCTTAGATTTGGCAAATTGTTTTTTTGCCATCCATTGCATCCTGATTTTTGGGCCCGCTTTGTGTTTACTTTTAAGGGACAACAGTACTTATTTAAAAGAATTCCCCAGGGCCTACACTGCACTCCAGCTATTGCGCACCAACATGTGGTGCAAATGCTGGATAAATTATCCAAAGAGAATCGGGAGAATGTCACCTCATATGAAGATGACATATGGGGGGGGGGGGTGTAGGAGAAGACACTGAAGAGGAGGTGACTGAGCGGACTAAAAAAAAAAAAAAAAAAAAGTGTTGAGACTCCTCCAGGAAACGGGTTTCAAGGCTAAAAAAGAGAGCCCAACTAGTGCAGAGGAGAGTGAATTATTTGGGAGTGACCCTAAGGGAACAAGGAATTCAGGTAGATCAACAAAAGGTTAAATCATTAATGAATGTACCAAGACCAGAGGATTCTCGTGCGTTGAGGGTGATGTTAGGAGGGTTTAACTATTTCAGGAAACACATCTGGAATTCTGCCATTATAAGTGGACCCTTGTGGCGTTTACTAAAAAGAAAGAAGAATGGGAGTGGGGGGCCTGAACAAGAAAAAGCTTTCTATAATTTAAAACAAGCCTTGATGCAAGCTCCAGCATTGAAATTCCCAGAGATAAACAAGCCATTTGTGATTACGTTGGCAGCAACCCAACAGAGTCTATCAGCAGTATTACTGCAGGAAATTAATAACGGTAGCATACGATTCTAGAAGGTTAACCCCTATAGAGCAGCAGTTTGGGATCTGTGAAAGAGAATGTTTAGCTGCTCTGTGGGGTTTTGAAGCTTTTGCTTGACTACTGGCACAGCCCCTATTATAATACAAACACCTCACTCTGCCCTGAAGTATATTTTATGAGGGGAAAGGAGTATCAAATACCAGGATGACCCAATGGACCTTGATGTTAACTAGCAGAGATGTTACTTATGAGAACAAAAAAAAAACAAGGATGTTACCATATGCCCTCCTGATGGAAGGAAAGGAGCATGAATGCCCACTTCCAGAAACCCAACTAAAGTTAGTTGAAGAAGCACCCCCAGTAGATGAAGTGTTAAGCCTCGGAGGTTTGGTTTACAGATGGTAGTTCATACCATGAGAACTCGATATACGGGATATGCTGCTGTACAAATTGATGGGGAAACTATTTCTGATTCTAGGAGTATGACTTCAGCTCAGGGAGCAGAGGTCAGAGCTCTCAGTGATCTGCTTGAACAGAAAAACAGTGTTGCAGACTGTGTTTATGTCTATATGGATTCAGACTGCAGTACAAGGACTGTTACACTGGATTGGGATTTGGAAAAAGAATCATTGGGAAACAGCTGAGGGGAAAATGGTCCAAAAGGAGCACTGGAAATCCATTTATGATTGGTTGGAAAAAAAAAACCCAGGAAAATTAAGAGCAAGACATATTAAAGGTCATCAAAAGCGAGAAGGGATGATGATATTGGAATGATAAAGCAGATGGGAGTTATGGAGGTTACTAGAGCTCAAGCCATAAAACAGGAGGTTAAACCTGACGAAAGGTGGTGTGAGGGTTGTTACGAATTACACCTGAGAGGACACGCACACAACTGCTGCGAATTATACCTTGTAGGACACGCACACAAATGCTGCGAATTACACCTGATAGGACACGCACAGTTCGAATCTAGGCTGAGGCACATAAACAAAGTCCACAACTGCAGAGTTCCCAAAAGACACTAAGTTTATTACGCTCGAGCGTGGTGCCCCCCTGCTAGCCAGGAGGGGATCCTGAATACAGATTATACAAAGGTTATATACTTTTTAGCAAAGCATGTTGCCCTCGTGCATCGGAAACCTTAGCCAATAAACAAACCCTTTTCTTATCTACCACCTATCCCTGCTTGGTGCACTCCTCGAGCTAAACCAGTATGTTAATTACACAGCATGGTCCTAAAGCCAAGCATCAGTAACTTTTATTATCAGGATGGGAGGCCTCACATCAAGGCCAAGAGACAGGGAGTTAGAGACTGACAAAAACCAGATACTGGGAGTCAAGGTAGGCTGGAGACAAGGAGGAGGATTTTCACAGGGATTCAGTATCTAAGGATCACTCCTCCTGGTGTATGATGTGCTGGCATTTAAACAATGGTGGGCCCCAAACCAAAATGGAGTCACATGTGCTAACTTTTCCTTAACAGGGTTCCCTCCCCACTCTGAATTCTAGGGTACAGATTCATAGATATTAAGGTCAGAAGGGACCATTATGATCATCTAGAATGTAGGGACCTGAATGAAAGACACCCTAAGCTTATTTCTACCAGCTTAGGTTAAAACTTCCCCAAGGCACAAATTCTTCCTTGTCCTTGGATGGTAGTGCTGCCACCACCAAGTGAGTTAGACAAAGATTCAGGAAAAGGACCACTTGGAGTTCCCGTTTCCCCAAAATATCCCCCCTGCCCTTCACCCCCTTTCCTGGGGAGGCTTGAGAATAATATACCAACCAAATAAGTAAAGAAGGTGAGCACAGAGCAGACCCTTGGGTTTTTAGGGCACTAAAAATCAATCAGGTTCTTAAAAGCAGAACTTTATTATAAAGGAAAAAGTAAAAGAAGCACCTCTGTAAAATCAGGATGGAAGGTAATTTTACAGAGTAATAAAGATTTAAAACACAGAGGATTCCCCTCTAGGCAAAACTTCAAAGTTACAAAAAACAGGAATAAACCTCCCTCTTAGCATAGGGAAAATTCACAAGCTAAAACAAAAGATAATTTAACGCATTTCCTCGCTGTTACTTACAATTTCTGTAATTTTAGATGTATCATTTCAGTAGAAGCTGGATTACTTGCTTGATCTCTCTTTGTCCCAGAGAGAACAACAAACAAAGCACAAAACAAAACCTCCCCCCCAAAGATTTGAAAGGATCTTCTTCCCTTATTGGTCCTTTTGGTCAGGTGCCAACCAGGTTATTTGAGCTTCTTAACCCCTTACAGATAAAGAAGGGGATTTTATGCTCCTCTTAGCTGTATGTTTATGACAGGTGGGGAAACTGGAAAATACAAGGTGGCTATGTGGTGAATAAGAAACCAGGAGAGGTAAAGTGGGTACCTGACAAACTTCAAAGAGAAGAGATTATTAACCTGTGTCACTATGTCCCACCAAGAAATACAGAACACTGTCTTTAAGGTAAAACAAACCGGAATATGGCGTAAGGACATAGAAAACTTTGGTTAAAAACTGCATAAGATGTGTAGCAGATGGGAGTAGACCACCACATTTTGGACCCTTATTGCACCAAAGAATTGTGGGGCCATGGAGTAGAATACAGGTTGATTATATTGATAAACTGCCTAAGACCCAAAGGAAGAATCAGTATTTATTAGTGATAATAGATTCCTTTTCTGGATGGGTGGAGGTGATTTCCATCAGAAATCATACTGCAGAGACCACTGCCAAAAAGTTGTGGGAAGTAGTGTTTAGTAAATATGGAACTCCAAAAGTAATTGATTCAGATAATGGGCATATTTTGTAGGAGTAATTAAAAATTTATTAAAAGCTTTAGAAATAAAGCAACAACTACACATCCCCTATCATCAATCGTCAGGGACAGAAGAAAGGATGAATCAAACCAACAAACAAGCTCTACGCAAAGTAGTGTAAGAAACTGGCAAAGAGTGGGATGATAAAATGCCAGTGGTTTTGGCGGCAATCCGAAGTAGCGATAGATTGGGTACTGGCTACCAGTCTTATCAAATTCTCTTTGGAAGGCCTATGAGATTGTGGAGCCCTTTATAGTACCCAGAAGAAGAAGTGGTATAAGTTACCCAATGGGCAGAGGTGAAAGTAAGCTGGTACGCCCTGGTACTGGGGGAGCCCGGCTTCCCCAGGGGGCAATTTAAAGGGCCTGGGCCTCCCAGCAGTGGCTGGAGTCCCGGGCCCTTTAAATTGCCTCCAGAGCCCCGCTGCTGAAGCCCTGGGGTAGCAGCTGCGGGGCTCCAGCGGCTACTTTAACAGGCCTGGGGCTCCCCTGCTTCTACCACCCCGGCCCTTTAAATAGCCGCTGGAGCCCCACCGCCGCTACTCCAGAGCTCTGGGGGCTATTTAAAGAACCGGGGCGGTAGAAGCAGGGGAGCCACAGGTCCCTTAAATAGCCCCCAGAGCCCTGGGGAAGTGGCGGGGCTCCAGCGGCTATTTAAAGGGCAGGAGCTCCAGCTGCCTCTGCCGCCCCGGTCCTTTAAATAGCTGCTGGAGCCCCACTACTTCCCCAGGGCTCCGGCGGCTAATTAAAGGACCAGGGCAGTAGAAGCAGTGGAGCCCCGGGCCCTTTAAATAGCCCCAGGAGCCCTGGGCTGCTGCTGCTGCTACCCCGGTGGGGGGGCAGAAGGGAAGGCACTTACCTTACAGGGTGGACTGGCTCTGATCCCCTCAGCTCCGCCCCTTCCGTGGGCCAGAGCTGGCCCCAGCGTACCGGAAAGTCAGTCGATTTACTTTCACCCCTGCCAATGGGTAAGGGAGTTAGCGATAGAACTTAAAAAAAAATGGAATTTAAACTGACGCCATTGAAAAAGCAAGAGACACAATGTGGATTCTTGTGTGGCTCAGGACAGTAAATTACAGAAAATTGGAGATAAAGTAACATATTTGAAATTAACATCAAAAAATCATGTCCTGGAGTCTAGATGGGTTGGACCATTTTCCATCATGAATAAAATTTCACCTCCTGTAGTGCAGATTAACAAGGAGGTGGGGGAGAAGAGAAGAGAAAGTGGGTCCACACATCACAATTAATGTTATGGCCTAAAGATTAAATAATGTTCCTTTCTTTTTCTTTGAGTTTATCTTACAGAGGGAAAAGGAATGTCCAATTGCACCAGAGATTATCCTGTATGTACCTTGGATTTGGAGTGTGGATACGGTGCTAGAATTTTTGTAATTGGTTTATTGCTTATGCTTGTTTTGAATTTTGTGCTTAGGAGAAGAATTGTGTTGTGTGCATTGTATTTTAGGAAGCAAAAAAAAAAAAAAATACCAGAGCTCGAGCGAAGATAAAAGAGGTTAGTGTAAATATTTAGAATAATACAGCCAGAAGCATCAGACATTATTCCTATGGAATAATGGTCATGGCTTCAATAGAGGATAATTCATAATTCAAATTCAACAAGGGTGGAAATATGGGTTTTGGCTTTTATGTTTTTTGAATATTTGGAGAAATGTAGGGGTACATGGATATACATATGGGAGCACCTCATATGGATCAAAGGGAATAATACATTCAACTATTCGTGGGACAGAATGGGAAAAACAGGAACAAACAAAACCAGATGCAAAGAAAAACCTTGAGGTAAAATTTGAAATATAGTGGGAAGATGGCAAAAATGTGACATGAAAGAGTATCTAAAGTCAAAAGATTTGGGAGAGCAATGGAGGTATTTGTACATACTAAGTGGGGAAGGTCACCAAATGTTTAGATTTAGTTATGAGAACAATCTGAATAGGAGTACCCTGAACTGTACCTTTTGGAGTTTGGGATTTGATGTAGTCACCCTAGTAGATGTGACTAATGAACAAGAACTGGCTAATACTCATGTGGGATCGAATGAGTCAATGGCTCTTAAATTATGGGAATATGGTATAATAGCAAATCCTTCCATAATGACAAGATTGAGTTGTTTTATAAAAATTAATGGGGGAATATATTTTCAGGGATATGGTCAGATTTTTACGTTTATCAATCAGATACCAGTAAACAAGATTGCACCAAGAATCATGGCACATGAGCACCCATATAGGAGCGGAGAAGTAATCAAAGCCCCAACTACTGTGGATCAAACAATCTGGTTGGAAGAAGCGCAAGTAAACATAAGTGCACAACATCCAGAATGTATGCCGTATGCCTTGTCTCTATTACAAGAGTGGCAACAACAACGGGGAGACGGGACTATACAAAATAAGAGCTATAGGGGAATATATCACAGGTATCATTGGTGCTGGAGTTGTAACGTCTCAATATCAAATGAGTTTAAAAGGGAAAATGTCAGCTTTGGGTAAGATTTGGGGGGCTATACAGACATGTGACAAAATTTTGGTGCATTATCGGAACGAGGAATAAGAAGTGTGGAACTCCAGTTGAAACAAGCCAAGCCTTGAAAACGTCTCTAAATGTAAATCTATTTGGTATGTCTGAGACTGACCATAAAACTGTACTAGCAATACAATGTGTACAGATGTAAACTTATAGGATTCAATACATAGAGAGAGTGGTTAATCTGTTAAGTAATGGGCAATGGCCTTTTGAGCGGTTCAAAGATCCTCATATATGGAATCAACGAATTGCAGGATGGAAGAAATATATGGAGTTTCACTGGGGTCTAGCAATGCTGAGGGGAGAGCAGAAAGGCAGAATACTGTTACAAAACACAGGGAAGCAAGAAAAAGCAGCAATGGCCTGTGTGTTGCCAAAAATTATTAATGGAGAATTATGGCAAATAGAAATAAGTGGGACACATCTGATTGAAGAAGAAAGGGTTTATAAATTCGTAGAATTAACGAAACATTGTGAAGAGTGGGAACAAAGTAAATGGGTATGCCCACAACTAACCTGCTCCCTAGAGGGATGTCATTTGAACCATTCAAGCAGACAGACAATGTACCATGCAATATTTAGCCTCTAATGGCACAAGAGTTTGATTTAGGCAATGGGTGTATTTGTGTGGTAACCACTGAAAAACATGTATTTTGGGGAAGTATGAGAGAAAAAGCCCCAATTCAGTCATGCAAATGTAACGTAACAGAAGACAATATTAATGGAATTATTTACGGATGTCCTCTATTTTTAAAAAAGGAAATTGTTTGGGAACCAAAAGATGTGGACTGGGCCTTTGATTTGGGGATACATTGGGAACAATGGGAAAAGTTCATGGATGAAAGGGAAAAAAATCAGGCAATATGCAAAAGATATATCTAAGTCTGCTCAGCTGGGAAAAATAAACATTTTGATCCACAATGGTCAAATATTAAAATTGGGGAAAGGAGAAGAATTGGAAATTTCTCATTGGTATGATATTTTTAAGGAATGGACTCCCAGTGTCACAGCTTTTCTAAATTTAATGCTACATCCCATTGTCATATTATTTGCATTAATGATTTTAACAACCTTTATTATGCTATGTTTATACTGCCAAATAAGAAAGCAACAAGAAGTTTTGGAACAAGTGATATGATTTCCAAGCAATTCAATTTTATATAAAGTGATAGATGATTAATGCCATTAATTATTGTCTCAAGAGTGGGGAATGTTGGGAGATTATACACACACACACACACACACACACCCTCCCTTGTATCATGGCGGCCCACCCAGGAAGGTCTCTTTGGAATTGTGTGGGTAGAAGGCCTCGTAAACAAAGGCAAAGAACCAATGTGACGGAATGGACTATAAATGGTTGCCTATGACTTCTGCAAATTGGAGTCGTTTATTGATCCATAGTCCCGTGTGGATACAGATGTGGTTTTCACCAGGTCCCCACATCTTATGATTGGAAGGAATCTCGACTGGTCATCGGGACCATTCTGACGTTTGGACTCTGGTATAGTATGTTTGGGGTGTGAATGTGGAATGAGTAAGGTTTGTTTTGTAATCAACAAACAGCATTTAGAATATTATATACCAACACTGTGTCTGGTATCTGCCTGCTCCCCATGCTGTAGGGAGACCTCTATTGCGGGTGTAACAGTCAGGATCATTGTGATCATATAGTCTTCCAGGCCTTAGAATCTATTAAATCTTTGAAATTTTAGAATAGCTTTATTACAGATGCTGAATGTATGTAATCACTTGATAGTGTACATTATATCCATGAATTCTCTCAGATTGTAGCAATGCATTTGTGAAAGGGCACAAAATATGAAAGGGGCCAGATGTCTTTGGAACTATAATAGTTTACAATAGCTAAGGATCTGACCCCCAAAAATCAGTTATTTCATTTCTACACCACAAGGCTAGGGTTTAGAAACTTAAAGGTTTTCATGCGATTGTTTCCGAAACTGCTCTGCCTATCCCTTGTTGTTTAAAGTTAGCACCTTCCCTTCTCCTGCAGCGAGGGATTCATTCGGCAACCAGAATTTCAGAAAAATCAATGCTTCCATTAGTTAATGGACAATACATTTAAAACAAATTAAAGGAAATACTCGATCTTCATACAACATCAAGTCAGCATGTGGAATTCATTGCTGCTGGAAGTCATGAGCTCAAATACTATAGCAAGATATTTTAAAAGGGCCAGATAGTTACATGCCAACTTAGAAAGGACTCAATCCTGCCAGGTGCTGAGTGCCCTCAACTCCTATTGATTTCACTGGGAATTGAGTGCTGTTGACTGGCCCTAAGATTTACGATTATGCATGGCAACCTAATCAATCAAATCGCATGCAACAGGGTCTAAACAGAGCGCCCAAGGGATCAGGAAAGAATTCCTATACTTGTTTCTCCATGGGACAAAGTTGACCTTGGCAACTGCTATTCTCAATCCCTTTCTGACAGCCTGAGCTGCTGATGCTGGTGAGTCCCTCACCATGCATGAAGGATACCCTGTGTCTGAGCAACCTCTAGGGTCTAGGGATGTCAATATCCAGACAGAGGTAGAGAGTCATGATCAAATCATGTAACTGAACTGGGTCACTACTTTTCTTAAGCACTTTGCTACTTAGATAAATGGGTTTGAGTTGCTGGTGGGTAATTTTCAAGCAACTCGCTTAACTTGCTGGGGTTTGTCATCATGCCCTCCGTTCCCATAATTGTTGAACAAGCCAGGGAACAGGTGTGCTAAGAATGACATGGAGAAGGATACAGGTGGGGGGGAAAGGCTTCCCTACCTTGCACAGAAATAGTGTTTCCACAAGTTTTCCATATGGCAGTTTCGGCTTGGGGACAGATATCAAATTTAGGCTGTCTCTACACTTACACTGGTAGCATTCCACAGTATGCCACCCCTAGCATGGGTAAAAACAAAAAGTATAGACAGTGTGGAATTGCTAAGGCAAGTAGAAAAAGGCGAGAATCTTAAGGTACGTACCTTATATGGCTCCATTCACATCCAAACAGTGCCATCCATGTGTAGGCTGTGGGGTTTGTTTGTTTTTTCCCTTTTTTAAAGCAGTGTAGTGTCCTACCCCTGGAGCTTTCCCCATTGCAGGAAAAGGCTACAACAGCTCTCCACTAGCAGAGCCTCCCCCTTGCCTCCCTCCTGCTTTTCACTGCTGCATGTAGCTACACACCGCACTGGACGCGGCCTGGTTTTCACTGTGCTCGTTAGCTAGATGTACCCTACACACTGCCGCCAGTGTAGACAAGGCTTTAACAACTAACATCTCACTCAGGGCATATGACTGCCACTCAACAACTGTCATTTATTTTTTTATATGCAAACTTGGCCTTTAATCTAATTAATTACCGATGTAATTTCAGCACCATCTAGAGTGGAATCAGCAGTCAAATCCTTTCTACAGAATTTTCACACCAACACATTGGGCCTGATTCTCCATTAGGAGAATTCACTGGCCTAAACCAAATGTAACTGAGTGGAAAAGCAGGCACAAAGTCAAGTGATTTATAGCTCTGCTACAGAATTCTCTATATTAAATCTAAACATTCTATACGTCTGATTTCTACTAAATGTTTTGAACTTGCCCTATAAGGGGACAGTTTATACTATGTTATCTTATAAACATACCTGTAATAATGTAGTAACACTAATTTCTTTCAAGCTGTGAATGGCAATATTTTAATGGTTACTACAGCATGTCATTCTGAAGCACTGGGCCAGCATTATTCACAGACTACGTACCAATATCTGTATCTTAACAACAGACATGCAAATATATATTTACACATGGCCCCTATTACTCAGTGTAATTAAACATGTATTCACGTGACTGCACATTAACTGACAAACAAAAGATCATAATTAATTTCCTCATTTAATACACGCAACAAAAATTAAATTAAATTAAACTCAACAGAAGCAGGGAAGGCTTTAGGTACTAATCCTCCTAGGAGCAACTATAATTATTTTTGCCAGCACTAATTTCATTTGCATATGTATTACTAAACTGCAAATTACAGTAAACCAGGAAAAGTGTCTCTGTTTAATTGATTAAGAGATGCTAGTTAAGAATAGTAAATTTGATAGCAAAAATATTTATCTATATGCAAAATAAAAAGTGATGTACACAATTAAAGAGGCAAGTAACTACACTAATTAATCCAAATCAATAGACTGTAGATTGAACAGAAAAAACAAAAATTGGGAGTTTTGCAAACTTGTTTCTTAACCAGAATATTTGCTGAATATTTTTGATCTACAGATTTGTGACCAGTTCATAATAAGTAAGTGTTAGACATTCCAAATATAAGCTATTTTGATGGCACACAGGTCACAAGGTATGTTTTCTGAGATGAGGTCAACTCTAAGGACCTATGGTGAAATCCTAGTGCCACTGAAATGAATGGGCATTTTGCCATAGCTCAATGGGACCAGGACTTCATCCTAGTTTTCAGTGTGAATTCATATAATTGTGGGTGAAATGAGACAATCACTACACTCTCAAATGAATGCTCACAGAAAACGGATTTAAAAAGACTAACAGCATATCACCTGTGGGCAACCACTTTCACAAAGCGATCACTCCATATCTGACTGCTCAGTCCTCATCCACAACAGAAATCCACACAACTTCTTCAAAAGAAAAACCTGGGAGCTTACATTCAAAACTTTCCTAAACACTAAACAAACAAACAAAAAACCACACCAAAGACACAAGAGAGACACTGGATGTATGGCTTGTTACATAAATCTGTAATGCAGTAAACCCCCTGCCCCATCTTCTCCCCGCCGCTCTTATGACTGGAAAAATGTTAACAGGCCACTTTACCTTGAAATGTGTTAACTACTTCTGCTAAAGCATCTGTTCCACCTTGTATACAGTACCTTCCCCAGACCTGAGAAGTGTTGTGTAAGCTTGACTCTCTCACCTATAGAAGGTGGTCCAATGAAAGATATTACCTTACTCGCCTTGTCTCCATAATTACAAGTGTAAAAGTTAATTTCTCCAAATCAGTAATATTAGTTTCAGTCCTACACATATTCCTGGTAAGAATATTGTTTGCTTGACTAACTACAGAAAACAACTGAATAGGGGGAGGGGTTAGCATAGGCAAAAAAAGTTAAAGAATTTGAATGAATAGTCATGCATTTTTTAACATTTGTCCAGCCAATAATTAGTGATGAAAATTGTGTGGGTATTACCTTCACATTTAAACAATACACTAACAGGATACTTATTTAAAAAAAATGTATTAAAGCTAATGTTAAAAAATTATATAATACACAGGTTAAGAAAAAGTGTCTGTACATCTGGGTATAGTGCTTAGATTATCCACAAATACAAAATTTGTTTAAAAACTCCAAAGATACATATAGTACATAATCTGCAATAACCCAAATTTAGATAAATTTAACAATACAGTTTAAAAATTAGAATCCGAATACTCACGTAAATCACTCATGAAAAGTCATACTGACAGTTGGTTGTAGAAAGAAAATATAGGAATGGAGTATAGATTGTTTGTCAAACTTTCTTGTGCTAAACTCAACTAGTGCTATAAAAATGATTCCACAATATGATCTGTGATATCTTGTTGACACTACTCAGTATAGACATGCGCCTTAGGTTTCTTTATCCCTTGTGAAGACAGACCATTACAAAAATAAATATTAAATTGCAATGTAGGAAATCAGATTTCTTTTCAGTTGATATGCACCTCTCCCCAGTTAGTTATCGTGAAAGCCTTTGATTTGGAATTAGAAATGAATGCTGTGTCATTGGGTTAACAGAATTCTAATGCAGCATTTATGTTACAAAGAAAAATGTCTTTCTAATCTAAGTTTTCAGTGTTGTTCATCATGAAAGTGTGTGTATTGTTACATTAGACTTTAAAGGTCACAGTTAACTGGCTTCCACCTCTATCTGTTCTGCAATACTAGAATAAAAAAAAAAGAAAAGAAAAGAAAATTGTTAGTGGCTGCCCTGAAGCATGATCTGCTCTTTTGCAAATTTCAAATGGACTAGCTGTGAGAGATATTAATGAATATTGGATATATTCTTTCAATTAAGCCATATTTTTAAAAGTTGCTCAGTTTATTTGCCACCTTTACATCAAGCAACCTCTTGATATAAACAAAAGAAATCAATATATTTAATGAAAACAGTCTTCAGCAATGCATTAGTAACTTGAGGACAAGCAGGCGAGTGAATGACAGACAAGTAGGATGGGTTTAAACCTTAGACCACAGCTTTGTTATACCTTGGGGAGGGGCACTACAATGCCCTCTTCCTGCTCTAAAAGGGTAAATGAAATGACCTGGGTAATTATAGTCTGCCTGGGATTGATCCCACACAAGAATGGAGCTCCTGATATGGGACTCAATAAGGAATTAAAGGAGGGTAATGTAATGAATACCAATCAACATGGGTTTATGGAAAATAGATCTTGTCCAACTATTCTGGATTTTTTTTTAATGAGATTACAAGGTTGGTTGATAAAGTGATAGTGTTGACATCATATACTTAGTCTTCTGTAAGGCATTTGACTTGATACTGTATGACACTGATTAATGTGTGCCAGGTTAATTTTATATTCTAGTTTTTTTTAAATGGATTAAAACCTGGCTGATTGATCTCAAAATGTAACTAAAGAGGGGAATTAACATCAAGCAGGTACATTTCCAGTGGTTCCTGCAAGAATCAGTTCTTGGCCCTATGCTATTTTACAATTTCTATCAGTGATCTGGAAGAAAACATAAAATCAGCACTGAAAGTTAGTAGGTGACACAAAAATTGGGGGCGTGGTAAATAATGAAGGACCTATCACTGATTCAGAGTGATCTGGATAGCTTGGTAAACTGGGTGCAAGCAAACAATATGCATTTTAGTAAGGCTAAATGTAAATGTATACATCTAGGATCAAAAATGTAGGCCATACTTATAGGATAGGGGAGTATTCTGGGAAGCAGTGACTCTGAAAAAGATTTTGGGGTGATGGCGGCCAATCAGCTGAACATGAGCTCCTAGTGTGTTGCTGTGGCCAAAGAGCTAATGCAATCCTGTGATGCAGACAGGGGAATCGGAGTAGAGAGGTTATTTTACCTCTCTATTTGACAGCGGTATGACCACTGCTGGAATACTATGTCCAGTTCAAGAAGGATGTTGATAAACTGCAGGGGGCTCAGAGAAGAGCCACAAGAACGATCAAAGGATGAAAAAAACAACATGCCTTAGACTCAGTTCAATCGCTATATCTATCTAGCTTAATAGAATGATAAAAGAGTCACTTGATTACAGTCTATATACCGACATGAGGAACAAATATTTAATAATGGGCTTTTTAATCTAACAGAGAAAGGTATAACATGATCCAATGGCTGAAAGTTGGAGCTAAACAAATTCAAAACAGAAATAAGGTAAATTTTTAATGCAAGGGTAATTAGCCATTGGAACAAATTTATCAAGAGGTTGTGGTGGATTCTCCATCACTGACCATTTTAAATCAAGATCAGATTTTTTCCAAGAGATAGACATGCTCCAGGAATTATTTTGCTGGTCTGTGTTACATAGGATTTCAAACTAGATGATCACAATGGTCCCTTCTGGCGTTAGAATTTTTGCTTTCAAATACCAGGCATTTAACTGATTCCCATGCACAATTAACAACTTTGGGTAGACTCTCCTTAGTCTACTCCACTGACTCAGTTTGTTCTCACCTCACAGAAACTAAGGAGGGTGGAGCAAAAGGGGCCACAAGGCTGGCTTCGGGTGGGGGGAGGAACCTCAGCTCACGAAGACTTCATGCTTCTTATCCATCCTCCCCCACCATGAGCACAAGGTCCAAGAGTGAAATCCTGGGTCTCATTTACCTCTGGGAGCTGTCCTTTATAGCCTTTACCCACACTGGACACTGGCCTCAAGTTGCAATCAGTCAGTAATCATAACAGCATTATATGCACTTTGAATCTTATTGCTTCCAACTTAACTGTGTCTCTAGGACATGGGGGGGAGGAGGGGAGAGAGAGAAGTCCCACTGGGCCACATGCCAATTTGGCTCAATGGGAAAAATTCCTTCCTGATCCCTAAAAACAGGTGATCAGTCAGAACTGCAGCATCATAAGTAATACTACTCCTAATCCACAACTAAGGGAAGGGAGGGCAGTGCAGCTAATCAGAAAGAAAGGCTTTTGAAAAGCCCAGGCTAACTTACATAGGTAAGAGAGGGGCACCCAGCAGTGAGCCAATCTCCTCCCCCATCCTCCTTGCCCAGCCAAGGCTGCGTGAAGAACAAAAGGGAGAGGAGCAAGCAGGATGGCTCCTGCCACCATGCATGTTGGGCATCTCTCGCTATCTGCTGTCCAGTCAAGGTCTCTCCCTCATGAGAGGGTATTGCTGTGGTTTTTCAAATATGATGCGACCTATTACCTAGAAACTAGAAAGCCACAAAATTGTAACATTTCTGTCACTGGGTGACAGTATTATTGGTTCACATCACAACCAGGAACCACGTTTATGTCTAAAGCTGAGCTCGTAGGTCTCAGTGCTGCAAACATGTATGGGAGTTATTGTAAGCACATGATTAGCCCTATTGATTTCAGTAGACTCATGGCATAAAGTTACTAACATGCATAAGTGTTTGCAGGGCTGGGATTATGATTTAGGCAAGTTATTTCTTTGATCAATTTAACCTCTTTGACCATTAAATTGTACCTCAGAAGCTACAATTTTCTCAGATTTATTTATTATTCAAAAAGAACAGCCAGATAATTTCTATGAATAATTTTTAAATGCGTAGATTGTTCATGAGCAGCTTGTAATGAGTATTTAAAATTCAAACTGGGTTGGTTAATTTTGATTAGCCTTAAATAGCTAAATAAGTTTACTTCATTATTTACAGGGTTCACTATAGTAAATATAACATACAAAGTATGTGTTAGGACTCATTCACAAAGTTGAAGAAATTAATTCACCTCTTGGGCGTAGGCGTTGCAGCAAGACTTAACATCCACAAAAGAAAGTCATCTAAACCAGGCCCGCCGACAGCAATTCTGGGCACCAGGGCCATCCCTAGGGGCGTGTGCAGGGCCCAGCGTGGAAGGAACGAGTCCGTCACTTCCAGGGCTGATGGTGCTGGCCAGTCACATTGGCCCATGGCCCGACCCCCCCCCCCCGAAAAGTGGGGCCTGGAGCAGTCGCACAGACCTAGGAGCCCTGCGGCCCGCCCGGGCAATTTATGGCACCTGGCAGTTCATGAGTTAAACACATCTTTCAGTGGGTCATTATTTCATCCATTACAGAAAGCATCTGCAGGAAACATACATATTTCTTACCATGCACAAAAGATAAGCACCCCTTATCAGTTACCCAGTTTCTTATTATAACATACTTCTGAAGACACCTTCCATTGGTTTTTAGGGGCCTTCTTCCCTAGACATCTAGATTCTCAGACTTGGAAGCAGTGAGGATGATTGTATGTAATTAAGTATTGAACTGCACCTATTCTTGAACTCTGGTGAGTCACTGGGTTGAGGTTAAAAACCAGCACCCAGAGGCCTTAGAATTCAGACATGTTATCTGCTAATAATGTAAAGATTCTGGAATAATAGTTATGCAAAGAATTATGAGAGCTTAGTATCTGTAAACATCTGTAAGTTTTATAAGCACACTCACCACTCTATTATCCAAGTCATTAATGAAAAAATTGACTAGTACCAGACCCAGGGCAAACCCCTCTGGGTCTCCATTAGATATATCCCCTTCAGTTTGACAGCGAACAATTGATAGCTACTCTGAATCTTAACAAATTTTGCCCCCCCACAATTTATTGTAATTTCATTGAGACCACATATTCTCCTAAGCAAACTAGGGATGTCACGTGGGACTGTCAAAAGCCTTACTAATATCAAGATATAACAGTCAAATATCCACTAGTCAAATAACCCTGTCAATGAAAAAAAATTCAGTTGCTTTGGCGTGATTAGTTCTTAAACCCACACTGGCTATTCCTTATACCCTATTATCCTCTAGATTCTTAGAAACGGATTAAGAATTTGTTCCAGTAGCTTTCCAAGTACTGAAGTTTGGCTGTCTTGTTGTAATTCCCCAGGTCCTCTTAGTACCTGTCTTATGTATTAGGAGAGCTTTGATGTCTATGATAACCACCTAGATAGATAGTGAGGCCTCTAATATTTATGATTGATCAATGTATTTGACTGTTCATGACTTTCTGAATTCACTGACATCACAGGTTGAACATCTGTTAATTCTGAAGACAGTCACCCTCAGAACTGAAATAAGACTTGGTGTAAGACTTGTAGGAATAAGTATTGCCGTGCATGGGAAAGACATGTCATGGCAATTCTCATAACATGTTTTCCTCATTTAATCAATGGTACTTACAGTATAAGCATCTGACTAGGTAGCGTTAACAAACGAGATTTATTCAGCAAGGCTCCATTATAAGGCACTGTATTCTACTCACTGAAAAATCATGTAATTTGAGAGATTAATCTGATTGAAATTGCACAAAATTACTGTAATACATAATGTCTGACGAAATACTGTGTATGAAACTCAGACAAAATTATTAGATGGAAACCACCACATCAGAGTCAATAAAAGACTCTTCCTCCTCATAAAATGCTCTAAAATGGAACACGGCACAAATGCAAGCTACACAGTAAAAAGTACAGAGAGGAATCTCTTACCCACCTAACTGCCTTGTGGCGGTGAACTGGCACAAAGCATGATGCAAAACAGTTGGAGAGTGGACCTTTTTTGGCCAAAGCCACTAGACTTTTTGGCCAAATGAACACACTTACAAAAAAGTTTCTGACATAGTTAATGTCCCCGCACAGCAGATCAGACAGCGGCCTTTAGGTCTTTTCCAAAAGGTATGTGTAGAATTTATCTATCAGCAGGATTAAGGGAGGAGTCGATCTTGACAGAATTCGGAAGAGTGTTTCCAAGCAAGGTAGGTATTTTCAATGTTAGTTTTCCAATTCACTATTTCAAAAGATGCATGGGTGTAGTATTTTTTTTTCTGCCTGTGTGTGTACACTACCCAAAGCACTGTTTTTTAGTAATACTGCTATGTTTGCTTACTGTAGATCAGATACTCAGACAGAGCAATTAGAATCATCTAACAAGCGGCTTAGCATTTCCGCCATCATGATCAAACTGGGAGCCTGGCATTCCAAAGCGTCCAAACACACACAAAGCAACTCTGCCCCTATGGGAATGGGATTAGGTTTGTGTTCTATTAATAGGAGAAACTGTGGAAAAATCTGTAAGATGAAGGAACATCCAATGGAACTATAGTGTGAAAAAGGAAACAAAGTGGGGCAGAGAGGAAATCTAAATGTTAGAATATATATTCTGTCTATATTAGAACACCCACATGTCTAGCCTATCCTAAAGGGAGTTCCCTCCTGCCCCCCCACTAGCACAGACTCCCTTTCAGCTGGAAAGTCATGTCTGCTTGTTTAAACTTAGTCAACCTTGTCAAGGGTTAAGCTACAGAAATACATGACTCAGGAACTTGTAGCACTTTCTCCAATCTAAAAAAACCTTGGTTTACAAAAGCTCAAATTCCATGAAATTCACCAATTCCTAATTCTCAGAGAAGGTCATCAGTATTTGTTCCTCCTTAACCAGTTGTTTCAATGTAACTCAAAGATCTTCCTGCACACATAGGACTTTAGTGTCTGATTCTCAGCTGATGTAATTCAGAGTAGCTCCATGGAATTATGGAAACTAATGGAATTATGTAATCCTACACCAGCTGAAGAGCTAGCCTTCAGTTTCCTCACATGCGGATGTCTGTTAAAACAGATGTCCTTCCTTTATGCTTTTTTATAAAACCTTTTAGGACTATGATAACAGCACAAACTCAGCAGTGGTTTACCTCATTCTAGGATAATTCCATTACAGATAATCTTGTCTAATGAATATCCTCTCTGAAGGACAGTCTCCTTAAGAGCCACTGTTGGAATATTTATCCTTTGTAATAATAAAATACAAGTACAGAACCCGGATTGTCCATACGTGTGGTCATTTGCATCTATATACAATGACTGCAAAAAAACCAAACATGTCGGAATACTCCATTCATCAATGTGACTAGGAATATTTTAAGCGTATCTTGCACAGTATGATTATACAAGACTGTGGAAAAGCAGGTCTAGTATCTCAGTGCAGTTCACTTGCACCACTGAAGCAGAATTCACTTTCCCTCTCAGTCAAGAGGGAATCAACAAAATCAAACCAATACAAAGGCTTTCAGAAGAAAGTATGACTATTTTAAAGGACTATGGGACACCACCATCATTTAGACCAATAACTGTGTCATCCTCGCTTTTCATTTATTTTAGTCTATTATAGAAATGCATTTTCCCCCTTCAACCTCCCACATAAGCTTCCTATATGAACTGGCAATGACAGGGCCCTTTAGCGTTTTTATTCTTTCACTCTTCAGCCTTCCTTATAGGTTAGAGTTCTCTACACCCACTATCCTCCTGGAAACGGCATGTTTACATACTGCAGTGTGGTACGGCATTATGGCAGGTAAACATTAATATTTTAAGTGCTATTTTGCAAGATTTTTAGTACTGTTCTAACCTTCATGAAAAGTGGCGACTGAATTGTGCCAATAAATCATAACAACGAACACATCTTAAGAGTGATTTTAAAATGGTAATAAGTACATTGAGAGAGAGGCCATGTGGTCCAGTGCACAGGAGCAGTAGTCGGGAGACCAGGATCTATTTCCTTCTCTGCTATTGTCTCACTGTATAGACTTGGGTGAGCCATTTACTCATCCACCTGTAAGATGGCACAATGATATTCAGAGGATGCAAGCGTCATGTCCCACTGAATACACAGCTATCTAGTTCTATGGATCTTGGGGCATCGCTACAAATGGGTCCTCCAGCAGACAAGCTGTTAGTTCCTCGTGTGTACTGGAAGCCAGCCTTTCTAGATTCTGATGCTGAGCTGGGGCTCCCCGTCGGCCCAGCAGGTGGGCTGCTGAGGAGTCGGGGGAGGGGGCACACTGGCAGGAAACCAGGCAGGTTTCCAGGCCTGCCTCATTTCCATCAATTTTCCTTATTTTATTTTCAGGACTTTCCAGAGAAACTCTTTCATAGCTCATTATGTTCCTTCAGCCTCTCTTCTGTGCAGGCTGAAGTTTCCATCAGCCAAGGAAAGGTTAAAAGAGTAAAATGAAGTCTAAAGAAGTGTGGTTTTTTTCCTGGGAGGGGGAGGTAAATCACTGGAGGCAAACAAATGGAAGCCAAATTCATTGTATTAAATCAATAACTGTTAAGGCTAAAGGTAACTTCTATAAGATTTTTTCATTTTAAAAAAAGTTCGCACTTGAAATGCATGGAGTCACTTCCTTCCTTTCATTAAAAAAAAAAAATCAATAGGACAGAGTGTGTGCAAAGTTATATATATTTACAGTGAATTCAGGGCTCATGAAGAGTACTAGATTCTGATCTCATGCTAGTTTTACAACACTGACAGTAGCAGAGCTACTCTTAGTTTACACTAACACAACTGAGATCAGAAATCATACCCCAGGGGTTTGGATACTGTTTACCAACAGAATGGTTTTCCTCTCTCTCCAACCAAGTGACCTCTTGCTTTTCTTCCCACTGACCAGATCAAATTCAAGATTTCTCTCTTTACCTTCACCACAGTGGAACAAAGCTGCCCCTGCATACACTTCTGCTTCTCATTGCTTGCTCCCATGCCGACGTCACCACCGTTAATTTCTTCCTCTCAATTGAACATTCATAATATTCTTTCATGCTGCCCCCAGTACCACAGACACAATCTCCTCATCCCAGTAATGAAGGTTCCCACCCTTTATTTAAAACTCCCCTGAAAACCCACTTTTTATATTAAGGTCAGACATATGAACCCATATTGATAGTACATCTTTACCATCTTGACGTAAGTGGGACTACTCTGTTTAAAGTTAAGTACACACATACTTTTAGGAATTGAAGCTTTAGCACCAAAAATCAAGGTAAGGAACAGGAGATGACTGTATACAGTATAAACATACTAAGGAGAAAAAGATACTCTGATGGCAGATTAAAGTGTAGTAACATGAAAGCATTATCTTAAAAGCAGCTTCAGTAAATTTTCCCTAAAACCTTCCATTTAGCAGATGACTGAATAACCAAGTTCAATTCCCTTCTTTCACTGCAATATTCTGTTAGTATGATAGTTGCACGTTACAGTTATTTGACTCCACTTGGAAGACAAAAATGAGTATGGGACAAGAGTTTAAAAGTGGGTGGCACAGGTGGAAGCTTGTTCATTTTTTAAAATTATTTTTAATCAGACACTAAACCTCCTGCCTGTGTTTAATTTGATTTGCTTGCATAGAAATTTGTAGATCTTGTTCTTAGGGTTTTTTTTTTTAAATACAGGCTGAGTAATTGTGCTAAGAAGAATAAATCCAGTAGAATGGCAATTATCCATGTGCAAAATTAGTTTTTGTAGGAAATGGCAATGTACACTTAGGTTTTTAATTGGTGTATGGCACCAATTAACATCTAACATAACATGTCTAGGCAAATGAAAGCAAGGAAAATGCTGTAAATTAGCCTTGGAAGGGTGGGGAGGGTGTCAGATTATTTGTATTGCAATAGTGCATCAGAGCCTCTGTTACACATCAGAGCCCTGTTGTGCTAGGCACAGTACAGATGCAAAATGAAGAGACAGTCCCTGACCCAAAGAGCTTCCAATCAACGCAAGGTCGAGATTTTGTGAAGCCAGCTAGGGGACGTGGATATTTAACTCCCATGAAAATTAAATGGGAATTTTGTATCCAATTCCCTTAAACAGCTTGGATAATCTCAGGCTCTGTGTCACCCTCAAATTTCTTGAGCGTGAAGCAGCCACTTTTGATCACATCACATTCTCCCTCCCCAGAGTGAAGTCACTATTCCATCAAAAATGTGATTGTGCCAGCAGTAAATTCCAACACCCCTCTCCACACACGTTATCTTATCGAATCGAAGGTGTAGTGGGCCCACTGAGGACAGATAATCAAATAACCTAGTGAGCAGGAAGCAATTTGAGAGATGTCTTTTCTTAATGTTCTAGTACATATCCCTGTACTTTAAACTGGCAACTAGAAACCATTCTTCAGAATGGAGGAGAGATTAATTGCAAGTCATGACAGGAACAGAAACCTAGCAGGCGAATCAAGTTAAGAATTTGAGTTTTCCAAATTTTTTTTAAATACAGTTCAAATCCTTGTAATTCTAGACCCTGATCCTGTGAGGGGATAAAAACTCTTGGCACTCCTGGGCTTCATTGCAAGTTGACAGCCCACAATTCCTCATAACTATTATAGGCCCCATTCTTGTGAAACCAGAATTTGTTTACCTTCTTGTATTGGATAATGTAATGCACCTATTTCAAATATTTGGCTGGTAACTGAAAAACAAGCCAGTTAGCTTCCAGCCAGAAAAATAAGGATGCCTTTAACAAAAAAATTGATCTGTGTGTACCATGACTCAAACAGCTACGCAGACTAGGGTACATATTATATGGAGCATTAATAACACTTGAACATGCCATTCGTTAAAAGATCTTTAAAGGTAAATTCAATCAGCCTGATCCTATATCAAACTCGAGTCAGCTCTTTACCTGGTAGGTTTAAAATAGTGAGCGGTGCTGTTTGCTCCTATACTGGAAGCAATCAGTATTTGAATCTCATTTGCAATTTTTGAAGAAAAACAGAATTCCCCTTCCGCAGACACACACACACAAAAGTGAAATAATGCATCTAATTATTTGACCAATTCTACAAGGCAGCTGGAAATTCTTACCAGTCTGGTCACACAGAATTCCATTATTTCTATAGTCTCTCTCTCTAAAAAGTGAGACAGCGCATATGTACGTATCACTACAACTCATTCACAAGATCATTATCTTGTCCACAATTAAGACCCTCAGATACCCACATCTTCCACACTGCTCACCGCCAGTTGAGGTGACTTGTATATAAATTGCTTATTGCTGTTCCTCTTACCTAATTCCTCACATCTGTCTGTCCCAACAGTCTGTGGAGCAGGGACTAATCTTTCTTAAATCTTCAGAAAGCGCCCATAAAGTGCTAAGCACTATTGTAAACAATGACAGCAACGTAGTGCTGAACTGGGAAGACAGATCTGCAAAGCACTTTCCTTACTGGATTTTCTTCTTTGCCATGACCAAATTCCAGGATGTTTGTTTTCATGGTAGTGTTTCCTTGACTTCTATTATGGTAGGAAGCCTTACGCAAGGTCAGTAAGTATTTCTACACTTCTTGAGTGGAAACTTCCATCTCCTGTTTGAAGACATACCCGCGCTAGCTCTGATCAAGCTGGCAGGCTAAAAATAGAGTGTCGATACAGGCGGTGAGTATGGCAAGCGAGACTAGGTCCCCCGAGCATGTGCCTAACTGTCTCAGATAGGTACAGTTGGGACAGCTACCCCTCCCGCCACCACAGCTACACTCTATATTTAGTGCACTAGCTCGCTCGGAGCTAGCACAGTATGTCCCCTTGAACTGGCATTTACACCTTCAGCTCAAAGTGCAGACATATCCTAAGCCTTGCCATGTGTTTGAAGATTAAGCTTAAAGTTAACTTGCCACCAACTTGTTCCAAATGCAAGGCTCCTTGACCAATTTTGGGTGAAATTCTGGCCCCCAATGAATTCAGTGGAGCCAGGATTTCATCCTTCATCTCCAGCTTCATCCAAGGGTACCTTTTTAGCTGAACATTATGTCTAAAGAAAATGCTAGCCCACTCAGACTCAGTTTTACAATCCTTACATGGAAGAGGCTCTCTCACATGAGTAAGTTGTCCCACTGAGTTCATTATGATTTCTTAGGTAAACACTGTCAGCTCATGTCTCAAAATAATTGTGTTCGTGTTTCCCATTACATCTGGATGGTTTACTACTATTCCAGTAATAGAGGCTCCGGATATATTGATAAGCCTCAAATCAGGGTAGGAACCATTAGTAAAATTACACCATATTTGTGAAGGTTGCACTGAAACAGGGAGCATATAAATGGACATCAACTAGAAGTCATAAGTTGTATTTAAATATAACTCAAACTTTTTATGAGACAAAGATGACTCGAAACCAGGTTTCTCAGCTCCACTGAAATCAATAAAGCTATGACCCCTCATACCAGATATAATTTTGGAGTATTATATTCCCTCCATTTTCTGTGAGCAACTATTGCTATCAAGGAAGTGATGCAATTTCTATTAGGTTTCTTCCTAATAAACCCCATTAGATTGAATGCTTACAAACAGGGGAATATCACTGACAAAAGGAAGGCGGCCTGCAACTTTATAACTGCCTCATTCTTATGGAATTAAGGTTTTTACACCTAGGAAGTATAAGGTTTCTTGGTATCTAAAATTCACTGCAGATAGGTAATTTATCATGTCTTCATCAATTATGTTACGTGTGGCTGATCAAGTATTCACTTATATAATGTTGCCCCTCTTTGAACCGAGCAACTTGTCAAAGTTCAGGGCCCTGGGAATGTTCCATTTGGAAGTTGAAATTGATGTAGTTGATATTTTCTTTGATGCAATCTTGATTTACAAGGAATGTACAAAGCCCCGTCCCTGAATGCAGAAGGTGCATCCATTTCTTAGCTCATATCTGCTAAAACTGGATTCATTTCTTAGCTCATATCTGCTAAAACTCTTTAGCCAAAACCAGGTCCGAAAGCATGATCTAGCTTTTTCCAGGCTCACAGGGTCTGGTCTCACTTTTTTGCCTCTTTCGCTATTCTTGTCTGTTATCGATTTCTATGTGATCTCTTCCCACACATACATCCCTTCCCGGCACCCAAAACACCACTCAGCCAAAAGCTCCGAATAAGTCCGTGGGGTTTTTTCCTCTCTCTCTCTCACGCACCCACCCCTTTTTTTCCTTAGATGGGGGCTTATGCTTACAGTTATGTTAATTGAAGGGTGAGTTCACACCTATCAATCTCACTGGGGTTTTCGCTCAACCCATAAGGTTTCACCCTGCCCACAACAAAACTGTCACATATTTTGTACTTTGATCTATAGTCTATTTTCTTAAAAATAAAAAGCTGGATCTCAGTTTCTTGGCATTAGTAACAGCTGTTCCTCACTTTTTCATAATAAAAACAGCTTGGGGGTCTTTTTCCAACCTTTACTGTTGCTAAAGCTTGAGAGAAATATTGTGTCTATTTTATCAGCATTTGTAAACAGGTAGAATTATACGTTGGAGAGTTTCGTCTAATTGTTATCAGTTCTGACACACTGGGTTTGATTTTCTTTTTGCTTACTCGGTAACTAACTTGACTTTTTAAATACCTTAAAGGTTTTTTTCCCCACTAAACCCTCTACAATTTTTATAGAGCTTCACATAAATCTATTTATAGATGGTACTTCTGTGGCCCCATTCACCGTTGTAGGTAAACTAACAACATTCCACAAGGTAAGAAAGTATTACCTCCATTCTACAAATGGGGAACGGAGAGAGAGAGTGCAATCCTGCCCCTGTTGAAGTCAATGGGAGTTTTGCCATTGAATTCACTGGGGGCCAGGATTCACAGATATATTAAGAGACTTGCCCACAGTTTCACAAGAAGTCTATTACAAAGCTGGGTATAGAACCTATATCTCCCAAGTCCCAGTCCAATATATTTTATGTCATTTACATAAAGCAGATCCAGTCCTTCCAATGGAGGGTTTAGGTTTACAAGGACAGACTCATGCCATATTGAGTGAGCATGACTGCAACAGGTACACCTCTAATTCTACAGAGATTACCTGGTTCTTCTGGGGTAGATAGCTGAGGTTTCATGGATGTTCCCTGCACCTATTTTAAGTGCATCCACAGATCTCTTCATAACTATGCTAAATCTTTTCTTTCATACCAGCCACAGTTAGGGTAAAAAGCGTGAGAACTATCGTTACTGAAGAATGATCAAGTGAATGAAGAATGAACTGGGGAATCAAGTTGGATTGGCGGGGGGAGGAGGAGGGGGAGGAACAGTAAAGGATCTGGAAGACCTGAAGAAACAGACCGGATAAAATTCTGCTCAAATATTAGGATCAGATACTGCAAAGCCTTTTCTCATCCAAACCCTCTCCCATTCAGTAGTTCACAGAAGGCCATATCTATCCTTTTTCCTGTATAAGCTGGGGGAATTGTGTAGGATCCCCACCTTTTTCGGGCGGGGGAGGGGAGG
The DNA here is from genome assembly GCF_015237465.2 of Chelonia mydas. Taxonomy (NCBI): domain Eukaryota; kingdom Metazoa; phylum Chordata; order Testudines; family Cheloniidae; genus Chelonia; species Chelonia mydas. The sequence goes on along the minus strand of NC_057853.1, from coordinate 15,845,537 downwards.
CCTGTGAGTAGCAGAGCATACAATGGATAGTGCTGACTGAGCAAGGGCCACGGCTAATGGAGCTAACAGAAATCCATCTTAATGCAGCCTCATCCAGAAGGGCCCTGGAGAGGTCTTGTTGGAAACTCCAGAGGAGGCAACAGTTGCACAGTCATATATCCTCTTGCGGGTGTGACTCCAACCTGGGGAAGAGCAAGCCAGGGTAGTTCAGGGAGTTGCTTGTATCAGCTCATTGCTTGGAACAAAAATAGCTCCAAATGAGATTTGATTATCATGGGCCCAAGCCTGCAAACCTCTGTTTCAATGGGAAAGCACTCTGCTCCTTAGAAAGCATTAGCAGGATCAGGTCTCATGAAAAGATGGAACAATAGCTGTAAAATATGTCATTTGCCATGATGAGCTACTAAAATCACATTTTGTAAAACGGACATTAAGAAACCCTATGTAATTTAATGGTGCTGTTTAATAGCAATAAGATCACTTGTTTGAACAAAAAAATAGATTTAATGCAGAAAGTAAAAGCAAGTTGGAATATGTATGTAACTGGGGACTTTTAGCAAGAAAGCATTAGTGTCAAACGATTATGGTGTTTTTTAAGTACCTTATGTAGCACCCCCTCTCCACCTGGTTACCTTCCTTAATGCCAAACTGCTTACAGGTTTTGATGGACAGGTCTGGGTTCTTCTGGATTCCCGCCACCCACTCAGCAGGGTGTATCTTCTTTATTTTTTCCTATTAATTTATTTGGCGGTGCCTCCACCCCCGTTGCTCCTTTCTGGCAGGGTCACCAGGGAAGCTTAGGAGGAAAATTCTAACCACAGGGTAATCCCCACTTACTTGCCAGATAGTTGGAGACTTCCAAGAAATAAACAGACACATACAATATATTCAACACAATAATTATATTAAACAGGAGACAAATATAACATAACCGGGTAAAACACTATTTTTAGGTTCACCGGTGCCCACGCTGCTAATACCTGTGACTTTTCCAAGTCACATGACTTGATTGTAGCAAAATGAAAGATTAGTGTCCCATTGGTATGCATACTTTGTTGGGGCCCTTGATGACCTATGACCACAAAATTCTTCTCTGCAGTAGTTTAGCAGTGTGGCTGACTGGGTTCAGTACAGCCCAAAGGACTCACAAGTGGGAGAAGGTGGTAAATCCCTCCACAGGTTTAATATGCAGCAGGTTATAAAATCCCCAGACCCATACTCCCTGGCTTAAAGACACAGTTCAGGGACTGGGGGGGGGGGGTCCCCAAAACAAATTCCTTAACTGATTGACTAAAAGATGGTGCACTCACAAACTCCATGAATGATCCTCAGGTCCAGAGATGACTCCGGACTCCTCAGACACTGCAGAGGGGCTGATCTCTGCTGGCAGGGATCCCCGTCAGGCAGGAATAAGGCTGTTTCAGTCTCAGAATTTCCCCTCACCACAAAAAGGGGTGCAGGGTTCCAGGTGCAGATTACACAACTGTACTAAAATCCAAACTGTAGTCTCCTAGCCCAGTGTCCAGACACACACACAGCAGGCCTGGACTAGGAGACTGGGCGGAGTGGACCATGTGGCGACTGGTCTCACCTAGGGAGCTGGAGGGCTAACTCAGCCTCGCTGGGGAAGTTTCCCCATCAAAACTCTACAAACTGGGAGTCATCAGTGGAGAGGGAAAAGCCCAGCTGAGGGATCTTGCTTTCAGGTCCCTAGAGGACAGTTTTCAGGGGGAACCGTGCATGCAGGCCTGGCACTCACCAGCTCCCCACACAGCCAACCCTGCCCTTGCCCTAGCTGGCTCCAGACTGACTCAAAAATGGCTTCTCCCCTTTCCTGGACTCCCTGGGAAGGGCCTCTCACTCCCTATTGGTTGCCGGGCAGACTCTGAGTCTGCCTTGGCTCCCTCTCCCTACCAGGGACAGGGTGCCTCTCCCTCAGCTGCCAGCAGATGGAGCCCCAGGAAGCTAGGTAATCTTCTCTGGGGTTACTCTTATTAAAGCAGTCAGTGTAGATGTGAAAAAAATTAGGGTCTTCATTTCTCAAATTATTTCTCCATTACTTTACACTCCATTAGATACACTAGATAAAATGTTAATAAGCCTTCTAAAAGTCACAATATTAAAGAACAGATTTCAGAGTCCATAAATTGTTTGGAAATAAATTACATGCACTATTTTGGCACTTAGTTTCCTAAACAGGATATTACCAGAATGGAATACAGAGGTCTATTGATACGAATGTTCATTATTTAAATACTTTTCATTTATTTATTGAGATTTGTACTAGCTACATAAAAGAGCACCCACCTCAAGCTCTAAAAGGCCTTGACAAAAACTGTTATATGATTCACATATGATGAGAGCCCATCAAGGGCACTGCCCTAAACAGCAGCATGAACATCAAGAGCTCAATAAGCCACATCACCAAAGCCCCTTCTGGAAGCCTTGCACTTTCCTGCACTCCCTGGGGAAGATGCACATCATCTTTACAGGCTGTGGGGTCAAAGGGAGTCAGAAAATGGAGGTGTATTATCCTTGCCATAGAGCCCCCTGCATGGGCAGGCAAAAGGGATGGAGGGTTTCAAGGTGGTTCAGGGTAGTCACAGGAATGGAAGACTCTGGGTCCAAGACTCCAATGGAGTTATGCTGCCCCAAACTGAGAGGTGATGTAGGTGCCACATCAAGGGCCTGATTCAAAGGCCCTGGAGTAAAAAGTAGTCTTCCCATTGACTCCAATGGGCTTGGAACAAAACCCTGCATAAAAGAGGCAAAAAGGACTCTACTCATACAGATCACTGGGGATCCACCAGGATCAGGGAAGGTCCCATGGCCTCTTTGCAGGGATCCAACCCCACCTGCCTGATTGGATAATGTGCGGTGAGAGGGAAATAGCAGAGCAAGAGGGGTTTCCTCCCTCAGAGCCCCTCCAATGAGTTTTACCATGGCAAGGGATGACTGTTGTACTCTTCACAAATCTTTGCAGACTGAAAATGCAAATTAAGAGCTTTTATCTTCATGAAAAATGTAAGAAGTGATACATAGTTACGTGACTTTTTTGAACCACCAGGATAACGGTGCAGAAGACTGGCAGCTACAGGATTCAGAATGGAGTGTGATCAGGGCACAGAACTGCACGGCTGGATTAAGGACATTAAGTATTGAGCACCACTGCCAGTTTTAATAACCATAAAAATGAATACACAGCGTTGTTGTAGCTGTGTGCCGATCTCAGGATATTAGACAGACAAGGTGAGTGAGGTTAAATCTTTTATTGGACCAACTTCTCTTGGTGAGAGAGACAAGCTTTCAAACTTGTCTCTGTAAACTCAAGCGCTTGTCTCTCTCGCCAACAGAAGTTGGTCCAATAAAAGATATTACCTCACCCACCTTGTCTCTATGAAAATAACTATCCAGGCATGACATTTTGTAGCACTAAGTGATGAAAAATTACTTTAATATTACATTCTATTTTCAGATGAGTAAGATGACTGAGGGTCAACTGCATCACTAGAAACGTGGGTATCCAGTTTACAATAACCTCCATTAGCTATGTTATTGCAGAATCCTGGTTGAGCCAGCTTTAATCCCCCAGGCCACTTGTGGCAATGTGCTGATTGGATCTGAAAGGAACTGTTGTGTTTGACAGAGAAGTTATTCCTATGCAGCAGCTGGGAAGGCTAATTCCCAGCTCAGGTAGATGTACACATGCTAGCTCTGATCAAGCTAGCATGCTAAAAGTAGAAGTGTGACTACAGCAGCCTAGATGGCAGCTCAGGCTAGCCACCCACGTACAATCCCATCTCAGTTTTTGGGTGCACTCTCAGGCAGCTAGTCCAAGAGACCACCTGGGCCACCACAGCTGCACTATTTTTAGCATGCTAGCTCAATCTACCCGAGTTGGGAATTACACTTCCCCGCTGCAGTGTAGACATGGACTGAATGGACTCCCATCATGGTACTAATGAGGCAGGCACTTGGAAAACAAACTGGTAAGGACTGAAAAAAGCTTATAGAAAGTCTTTGTGGGTCCAAATTTTAGCCAATATAATGGATATAAAAATGTCCTAATTGAAAGAAAAAAAATCCAAAGAATGCAAACTGATTTTTTATTTATTTATTTTTACTGTGAAACTACAGCTCAGATTCTTAGCTGCACCCATCTTCTGCTTCAACTGTGCAGAACTGAGAGAGGAAGCTACAACTGATCTGGCTGCAACTCTGATTCTGAGTCCATTTCTGTGCTTATCCTATTAAGGAGGAAGATTAGCGCAGCCTTGGGGTTTTTCTAATTTATGCTGATGGGGTATGACCCGCCCAAGGTGCCATCCACCAATTAGGGATTACCACAGTGTCTTGCCAGCTGGCAATACCCATCCCTGCCTTTATCGGTAGAGGGGTGGCGCATAAGCAACATTTAAAGTTGCAGATACCTGTAATGCACTTTAAGATCTGAACATGCTAAAGAAAAAGCAAGATATCAATGTGCTAATTATGATGTGTTGAAAAATAAATGGAAATGGCCATTTCACATGGCCAAAGTCCTCTAGATCTTGTTAATAAAGGAGGATATTTTGAACTCCTTAAGTAAGTGCTCTGGGAAACTATGTAGAAGCTTCAAAAATTTTCTTTTCCAGTCCAGGTAGCAGATTCAGCCACACTAATTGCCCTGCACATACTTTATTGTGAGAGACATCTCATTTGAGTACAGCAAAGCGCACTAGGGGAAGGAACATCAGAGCTATTGGTTTGTTTAAGAGATTGTCAGTGGAATAGAATGTTGTTCAGACATAATGGTCTCTTGCTGTCAGATAACGGCTGCAATGAGGTGCAGACATTGACAGGAAAACATGTCAGGACAAAGCCAAATCTTATTTTTCAAAGTAAGAAGTGTTGATCCTGTAATTGCATTTGATTACATTGTCTATTTATTTTCCGACAAATAATTGATGGAGATGTTCTTGTTTGTGTCTGCTGTCAATGTAGCTGAATGACAGTTACTTATTGTCCCCATAATGAATAGCTGCATTACAGAAGTGCTCACCACAAGCTTCAACCAATCAAGAGCATAAAAGGTAGATGGGGCTAGGTTTTGATTCAGTATATAATAGCCAGCAATCTGTTTGGCTGTCAGTCTCATTAGATAGGAATCAAGTTTTAGATTTGAAAGGCTTTGATTTTTTTAGTAACTTAAAAAATGCCCTATTTTGATGTTCTGCTTTTATTGTGACTGCTGTGCAGATTATTAGAACACTGGAACTTATATCTCTGTTAGATGTACAATCTGTGAAAGATGCAGTGACATCGGTACAATCTATTTTATATGTTGGTGTGGAGGCATATCTTCCCCACAGCACCCTGCTGGACAAACAAACATAGTGCTACCATCACTTCCTGCCTCACTTTCCTTCCCCAAAATGGGTCTCCTTGACTCTCCACACACCTGTGTGTGGAAGATAGGTCTTAGCGCTCCAGCAAAAAAAAAAAAACTTAACCCTTTCAGGGACAGCAATTGTCCAAACTGAAATCCCAGCAAACAAAGGTTCTTCTGCCTTTCAGTGACTTCTCTTCAGCCCACTTCCAGGCCCTGTTCCCAGCACCTTTCTGAGCTACCTGTGCAAGTCTTTCTGGCTCTGGGATAGGGCACTCTGCCACCAAGTTAGTTCCCCTGGAGTACCTAGCTTCCTCCAGACCCTGGCTCCAGGCCTTCCACAGGAGTCTTCCCACTCACTGGGATTCCAACTCCCCAACTGATCTTTCAGTCCTTTTATAAGACTCATGACCATTGAGGTATCACCTAACCCTCCTTAGTCCCATCCTCTCAGGCTGAGAAGCAGACACAGGTATGGTTGCCCCCCAACCCCAATCTCCCTTTAAAAGGGACCAGTCACCCTGTGACATATGTAAACAATTGACAGTAAATATTTTCTTGGGTAAAAGGTAAACAAGAACAAGGGATACAGCACAGTGAAAATAGGATAGGCCAGAATGTTCACCTCACCTCCACACAGGATCATCATGCTCGATGAATGGTACGTTTGCCTGAGCAAGGTGTACAACATTGGACTGACTGTAAAATGTCATTAGTTTGTATAGCGTAGTCCATTAAGCATTGAATGATGCATGGCTCTAGGACAGTGCTTGAGAAGCTCTGAGCATTAGAACGGAATTGAAATACTGTATCTGGATGCCACACACTTAAGCGTTTGATTGACCTTCTGTAAATACTATACCCCTACCACAAAGGTGGTCCTCTGAAGGAAAGTAGACTTTAGATTTTGCAGTTGATGAGTGCCAAAAAATGAACAAATAGCTCACTAAAATGGCAAGAAAAGGCCAAATACCATAATCCATGTTATTGGTTTACTTAGCTTGGTGTTTTCCACTCAGACAAATTCATGTGGATACTTTCACTGCTGGTGGATATGGCCACCTGTGGACCTCCTCAGCTTGAAGTCACTATTGCAATGTCATTTGTATGGGTGATTAAAGTTGAAAGCTTTAGCCAGTATGTGACCAACACAAAGTGTTCAAGGCAGAGAAACCGCTGCATTTTGATAGTTTATTTTGCATACTTTCAATAATGTCTGCAAGGTCATCTTTGAAAATTGCCAGAGATAATTACTGTCACCTCTTGGGATGCATAAGTGTAGTGCCTATTTTTAACCAGAAAAAAAAGTCTGTTTGATAGAATTGGAAAGTAACTTTGTCCCGGGGCCCAATTCTGCAACCCATTCTCTCAATAAATGACTTGTCCCTCTGTGCTCAGTGGGACTAATAGGTAAGTATTACTCAACGTGAGCAAAAGCTGAGAAAACAGGGATCTGTATTCAGCTTCACAAGCATTTTTGTTCAATTAGCCCTGATGTATGCAACCTTATGTTTCTGCCAAGTGGGAAAGGTGGGAGGGACAACTGCTTATTTGTGCCCTAGGTAATGAAGATTACTAGTGAAGAATTGGAATAAAAGTTAAATGAAGTTCTAACAGACATTTTAGAGCTGAAGACCTACTTGGGAATACAAGATATTTTGTAATAGAACTTTGTTCAGATTTATGGTATGTTAGCATGTATTTCCATCATACTCTTTCTACTCTCTATGGTGTCCACAAGTACGGTGTTCCAGGACTCAGAAGCTGACCTTAAATCTCCAGAGGGGAGTGGGGAAGGGTAGAGGAGGAGAGGAATAACTGACGCTGGTTGACAAGGAAGTTGGTAAAAGTCTATTATTATTATTATTCTGTGTACAAGAGCCAGGCCATGAAAATCACTGTAAACAGGTGATATCACCATTGGCCTGCTAACACAGCAACAATGGATATTGTCCAAGCTCTCCCCTTTCGTGGAATTGCCTTTAGTCATATAACAACCACCCCCATAAGGCAGGAATGTACTTTAAACATAAGGCAGCTGGAGGGTTAAGGCTTCTGAGTATTTCTACCAAGACTGGTGATGATCTCCTTAGCTCCTTTAATTTTCAGATATTCAGCATTTAAGGGTCTTTAGTAAAGATAATGGAATCTAATCTATCATGCTGAATCGCCAGAATAACTACTGCTCCAATAGGGTCTCAGTTTGACACCCAGTTACAGTTATCCATATGAGTTAAAACACTGGTACAACCACCAAGTTATATGCTGGTTTCAGAGTAACAGCCGTGTTAGTCTGTGTTCGCAAAAAGAAAAGGAGCACTTGTGGCACCTTAGAGACTAACCAATTTATTTGAGCATAAGCTTTCGTGAGCTACAGCTCACTTCATCGGCATGCATCCGATGAAGTGAACTGTAGCTCACGAAAGCTTATGCTCAAATAAATTGGTTAGTCTCTAAGGTGCCACAAGTACTCCTTTTCTTTTTAAGTTATATGCTGCCATCTATAGACCACCTACCTAAGAAAAGAACTGTGTATGTACATGCAAACTAGTTTCATACTTACAGAAACTATCATAGCCCCTGAATTACAACTATGGAAAGCCAGGCTGTTTGAAAGGAAAAAAATCTGCTGAGCAAACTATGAAAACATTTTCAAGATAAGAGAAGTTTAAAAAAACAAAAAGACAGATTCCGAACGGTTTCACTTCAGAGTCATTTTAGGTTTACAACAAGTGTAACTGAGGCAGAATCTCACTCTAGGTCAAAAGATATACTGAGCCATTTTGACAAAAGATAGTGCAAGTGTACATGAAATGGAACAAAAAATGTAATAGACGCTGTGTAAGAGTGATCTGAAGACTGTAGGAATAGTATATTTTCAGTTACATTGTGTCACTAACACAATCATAACAAGGGGCAGTAGATTGCTAGACTGCACAAGGAGAAGGGCAAAAAAGGAATGACGACTCACAGATCCATTCCCCACCCCAGACACACACTCCCCCACTCATCCTTGCTCAAGGATATGTACCCCAGGTTCTCGTCTATGGCTGGGCCTCCTAGGCACTACCCCGCCCCATACAAATACATACTGCAGTTTAGCTGTGCAGCTTTAGCATTTCTCTAAGTGCCTTTATTTTCATGGAATATGGAAAAAAAAAAAAGTCAGCTCACCCCAGTCTATCCAAATGTGGATATTAAAAGCATATTCATCCATCCATAGGAGAGGTATATACAAAGAAACTCAAACAACCTTATACAAAGAGAGACTGCTTAAATCCACCAAAGTTATTTATACAAAGAGAAACCAAATATCCTGCAGAGCTTTGAGAGTATTTTCAAAAGTAAGGATTGCTATAAGGAAACAGAGGATATTTTAAAGTTTACGGGCTAAGTCAGTCGTAGCCTGCGTCATTATGCTGCTTTGATTTCCCTGGAAGAATGTGTATCTGAAGTTATTGACCAGTGCATTTTAACAGGTCAGTGAAAGAAGTAGCATAAGGATGTGAATTCTAATGGCTTTTTCCTAGAGCTGGGGTGATGGAAATTGCTTCACGGAAGGATTGAGATTTTGAAACTTGGCTTTTATTCTGAATCTGAACACCCCTCCCCCCAAATTTTGAAGTTCTCTGCAACAGAAAATTCCAGAAACCATCTCATTTCAGATCGAGCAAAACATTTTGTTGTGACAAACCTGACAAACAGCATTTACATTGTTTTAAAATTTCAAAATGAGAAGTGTCAAATTGAAAATTTTCATTGTTAGTTGACTGAACTTTTTCCCCTGGTTTTCTTCCGAAAAGAAATTCTAGCAAATGCCCCAATTTTGTAAATCACTTCTATTCTGATGGTATTGGACATTCTGATGGAACACAGATCCTTGAAGAGTTTCTCCAAGCAAAGTTTCTCCTCCCCCCACCATCCCTTTCTTTGGTGTGCACGTTTGGTTTATAACTTTCAAACCCCCATAGAATAGGTAAACACATAAGCACCGTATAATTGAACGCAGATTAGGGCTAATAATCCCTTCTGATTTTAAAATTTGTGAGTAATCTCCAGTTGGGGAAGGGTAGAGAATTAGTGCATCTTTCCAGGGTCATAGTTCTGTATCATTTCTTGTCCAATTTGGCAGCAGTCTGAAATATGCCAAATCATGTTCTAAGGGTATGTCTGTAGACAGTAGGATTACAGATCTCTCTCTGAACCTGGAGCAGTGAAACAGTGGCAGCATAGGCTTGAGCACAGGCTAGCTACGTGACTAATTGCACAGGGTTTCAGGTAGGCTTGTGTTCCGTGTGCTGAAGCGTACTCTGCTGCAGCTTCACTGCTCCACTACCTGAGCTAGCCAGGATATGTCTATAGACGCTGCAGTCAGACCCCACAATTGCCTCATAGACATACCATAACAGCAGGTCGATATCTCTGTACAACAAGTGGATCCATGAACTCTACAGATCCTCCATGGGGGATTGGCAACACAATGGACTGCTGTGCTACTTTGCAGCTGCCCGATATTCTATCTTCAGGATGAAGAAAGGATTCTATTCCTCCAGCCCCTTCCTGGATCCTCTGCACAAAACCTGAGACAGTGTTTCACAGAGATAGAACAAAGCCCTTGGCGTCTGGGTGAAAGGAAAAGCCCTACATTTAAAAAGAAACTGGTTGTTTTCAAAGCCAAGATGATGCATATTATAGCAGGGAGAAAGGCTATCAAGAACTCGGTGCATGTTTTGGTGACTGTTCAAATTGTGATAGGAACCAAGATACATAAGAATTGGGATCAATTTGACTATTAGGAACATATTTTTTTGTTCATGTCAAGATGATTTGTTGCTCTGCTTATTCCATTTTTTATAAAGCCATGAACCACATCATGAAGCCAATTTCAGCTAGTTAATATCTTCCTCAAAAGAACTGGGGAAGTCTTTCCTCCTTCAATTTCCAGCATTTCAAACTCTTGCTCCTGATAGTGCCTACCCACATGAATATCCCATTAGCTTCCATGGGGACTGTGACATTCCCCAGTAGTACCCAGGGTTAAGGCACCTCACCACTACCTACTCTTAGCATAATGAAGTCTTGTCTGTGTGTGCTGTGGATCAACTCCCTGAAATCATCAGCCTCTGGCAGCACAAGCGATTCCTTCTAGCCCGTCCTCTCCTCTCCCCCACAGGCCTTGCTCTCTTTGTAAAGGTAGCAACAGGCACACACCAACCCCCACGGCTGGACACCACAGGGAATGCTCCTTATCCACTGGACACTCAATTACCAGGCTTACTGTTCCCAAAAGAACAGTAACACCAGTTTGTAAGATTCAACTCAGAATCATCACTTGGCTTATCACACAACACTTGTGTTTATAGTGAACAAACAAAATTAAGTTATCATCAAAAACAGATTCAAGTGATAGTAAGAATATTGGAGACAAATGGTTACAGAGCAACCAAAATCATAACATGCTTTCCAGAGATTATATTTAACCAACAGGTTAATCTCCTATATAAAGATGCTACTCTCACCCAGAGTTCTCCACATAGTTTTCAAGCAAACCTGGTTGAGATCTTTTCCATGAAGCAAACTCACTGTGCTTACTTCCTCACTGACAGGTGATAGCCTGTCTGTGTCCCCCAGATATAGTAGATCAAACTTTTGATGTGCCTGTCTAAATAGGGTTCTCACCTACAATCCCTGTTTGTTTCTTCCTGTTACCGTTCTCTGAAGAAGTTCTTACAATCCTTCATTAGCATTCAGTTGACTGGTGTTAGGAGACCCATTGTGAACTAGACCATGTAAACCACCAGCTAGATCAACTTTTTTGTCCAACAACAAACCTGTTTTTCTCCTTTGCTGATGACCTATCCCCAGAGGCAAACTTTAAGAATATGTGTGTACACATAACCCCTTATTACATAAACACCCATACATGTGTTATGCAATATTCATGACCAGTGACACCAGCTTTTATTCAAGACCTCACGTGACTTTTTGCTGAATTAGAATATACATGCCAGACCCAAAAGATCAGTGCTTAATTTGTAAGGAAAGCCGTGCCAGGACTGAAGCAATTTTTTTTTTTAAACATTCGTAACTGAGGCAGCAAGCCCAGAGGTGCCAGAGCTATGAACTGCCAAGCCTAGAGTTGCCAGGGCTCAGCCCAAGCACAAATTAAGCACTGCAAGAGATCCCTGTAACCCCTCAGTGTCCCTTGCCAGATGGTATTAAGAGGTTCTTCGGTCACAGGGACTACTTGCAGGACTGGTCAGGTTGGAAAGAAAAACCCTTTCATCTCCCAGTTCTCATGCTGTTCTAGTCAGAGGGGGGGGAAGGGGGAGAAAAAAAAAAGATTCCTCGGAAGCACAAAAATATTCGGGTTGGACGTAACATGTTTTCCTCTAAATGGAGGAGCCTGAGAAACATAAGCAAAGGACATGTTTTGAATTTAAGGCCTTGAAAGCAGTATCCCTGGAAACCCCAGCTTTAAGCCAACGGAGACAGGTAAGTTACATATTGAATGAATGGATCTTCAGGATTGACAGAAGATGTTCACATAGCCCCGAGTGTTTTCTGTAGGTGCAAAATAGACTCTAGGCACTGAAGCGTGCAGGTTGAGCGATTTTACTTGAATTCGCTTTCAGTTTAATTGCTCTTTAGAAGCCTTGTGGTTTGCGTGAGCTCTGGACCTTTCACATTTATTTTGGAGTTTTTGTAGCCAGACTTCATACCAGTTATGAGCAGAAAAGATTCCTTTATAATCCACACATACAAAACAACAAGTTAGGAACTGTGCATCATTTGTTAGCCTACTATTGCTAGAAATCATCCCTAGCAGAGACATGAATCAGTCATTTACCATCCCAAAATAACATTCCCCAATAAATTCCACCTGGGGATAATTCAAGAAGTTTGGTGCAGTAGCGTGAAGCCAATTTAGAATCACTAATGGAAAGCTTTAAAAAAAAAAAGAAGTGGTTATTTCTGCTGCTCCAGGAGATCAAAGTTGTTTATAATAAACATGCAATGTTTATTGCGCAGTTACTAATTTCAGTATCTGATAACTTTTGTTCCATTTCTAGCTCACATATTCATTTTCTTTACTGGACTTATTCCCCAACTTTAAGAGGGATAGCCCTAAATATGGGGCAGTGTGGTATACTTAGGAGTACGTTGTAAGGTGTACATTGACGCCATACCCCTTTCATGCTTCGTCAAGGAGCAGTCATTATCAGCCCTTAAGTGTCTTTTCCAATGACTGTTATTTAGTGAAGTGTCTTCAGCGCTTTTCCTTCTGCACCATGATTTGTGGCTTAAGGGGCAGCATCAAGACAATTCTTTCCTGGAGAAAGGTTGACTCACAAATTAGTACAATAAATTTAGACATGTGTTATGACTAAGCCTCACCACGCTGACAATAAAGTACCCTATTCAGCACTCCCTATTCAGCCCTTACTCGCAAAATTCCAACTAAAATCAATGAACTTTTTGCTCAAGTAATGAGTAAGGAGCAATGAAAGACTTGAAAAGCAAAATGTATATTAAAGATATGAAAACTTGGATGCAAATCATTTTAAAATTCTGATTAATTTAATTTGGTAGTGCTTCAATAGCGCCTTTTAGACCGAAAATCCCTGAAACATTACAAAGTACCGACTTACATCCAGATCGAGCCAAGAGTTTTTAAGATTAACTCCTCTTATAACTGACGACACAGAATGGCCCGATGAGCCTAGTTCATCGAAATAATTTCATTTACACCAGTGCAGCTGCAGCAAAGTCGGCCGCATCCTCATCTTGTGACAATCAGCATATGACTTCTATGGAAGGATGCTAATTTACATCAGCGGGTGATCTGGTCTATAATGTGACATCAGTGCCGTAAAGCCATTGTAAGCAAGATCAGATTCAGGCTTTGAGAGTACAGTGACTGTAGTGGTAAAGTCTCCATTTTGAGCTAGCAGTAATTCATACACAGAGAACTTATTTTAGGCCTTGAGCATTTACATAGGTTTGCTAGTTAGAGCTGCAAGAACAACTCGTTTTGCTGGGAACTCTGGGGGGGAAGCAGAGGGGAACAGGAAAAAATTGTGTGGCCAAAGAGTGTTTAGCTCAAAACTTTTCATTTTGACTTCATTCAAATATTTTTTATTTTTAAATTCAAAACCTTGAAGTTTCCAGAACAACTTTTTTCATTTTGAACAAAACAAACTAATATTTGGGCGGGGGAGTTGTTTGTTTTTGACATAAACAACTCAGTGATACTGACAAAAACCCCAAACATTTAGGTGTTACAAATGCAAAACAAAAACCACACAGATTGAGCATCTGTATTTTTTGTATGTGTATTTCCCTGCCCCTACTGGGAATCCCATTAGAGTCAGAGTCAATAGATGTACATACCACGGTTTACAGTAGTGGAACTGGTTTCAGAGTAGCAGCCGTGTTAGTCTGTATTCGCAAAAAGAAAAGGAGTACTTGTGGCACCTTACAGACTAACCAATTTATTTGAGCATAAGCTTTCGTGAGCTACAGCTCACTTCATCGGATACAGTAGTGGTGGAACTATTTGTAAGTTCAGGGCCTTAGTGAGACAGGAGTTAGCCACAATACCTGGGTTAAACAATGACTAGATTTGAATAAGGGCTGTATGGTTATGGCTATTATTTATACCATACTTGCTCTGAGGGTAATCATTTTCCATACTTCTAAGTGAGAGATTGTTGCCTGTTCATGTCAGAAGGTATATTCCCCATTCTCTCTGCACACACAGGGTAGTCGATATGCCTTGTGGTAGCATGAACTTCCTTCCAGTGACAGAAAGTTTAGGGGGACGAAAACACAAGGTATTAGCTAGTGCCATACAGCGTGACAAAGGGCTTGCTAGGCCACTGATATTGTCCCGTGTGGAAGTCATTCATCAGCATCTGTTCTACTGGAAATGAGTGCTGGAATCTTTAATTTCTACCTGGATATTCAACAAAGATTAACAACAATTTCTGTTATTCAGGTTAGTACAAACACATTGAGTAGCTAAGATTCATCATAAAGTGGTAAGAAAGAAACCTGGGTCTGAATGCCAAACATCTCATTTTTATTGGGTGATTTAAAACAGAAATAAGATTCTATTGTGTTTTTATATATATAAAAATTAAATCAGAGCATCTCTGCCATACCAGGATAATTCCAAATGACTTCATGAAAAGCTGATTGGTAAACTAGACCAAATGTAGAAATGTAATCTCCATTGATTAATAACTTGATGCAACTCTTCTACTGATTTAAATGATACTGATTTAAATCATACTATATGAACTAAACACTTCTCCCCTTAAGATTTTCACTAAACTAGCATTATCTTAATATTTTACAATTACAACAGTGTAATCAATAAGGCAATATAAATAGAGCAGTGCGAGCCCTTTGCTGTAGAATTTACTCTAATAGAAATATACAGAGATTGGATTATAGAGAATCATGTTGTTATGCTTAGCCATTGAAATCATGTTTCTGTTTTAAATGCATTGCTGAGGATCTTTTGATGTGTTCCTTTAACATACGCTTTGACACAGCATCAGAGAAGGAGCCTCTTAGAGATGTGTGAAAAATCAATCAGCATATTTTAAAGTCTAATATAGTTGTTAAAACACAGGTTCTGGGCTAACTTCAGCTTTCAGTTATGCTGCTATGTATAAGTAGTAAATGGTATTGCGCCAGGGTAATTGAAAGAAAAAAAAAAAGTTTGCCTCTTTTCTTCTAAAAGAAATATCATTACTCTGAAGACAAAAGGGTAACATTTTCAAGAGTGATCAAGTCCTGTTTTCAAAAGTGGTTTAGGCAGTAAGATGCCTAAATCTCATTGACTTTCAATGAGACAACCAGTAAAATTTTCAAAAGCACTTAAGTCTCATTGAAAGTCAGTTACTCTAAATGTCAATGGAGCCTCTCAACAAATTCTCCGAAATCACAAAAAAATACTCCTAGGAAGGGATAGAATTGTGACCTCTTTAGGCAGCCCTCTTGTCCCCAGAAAGTGCTTCACACATAATGACCGTTACCAGAAACGCAGAAGGTCAGTTGGATGCTCTTTTCATGTCAAAAGAATCTGGGCGCCTAACTGCTCTGTGCATCTTTAAAGGTCTCCCCTATCATTAGTAATAATGGAAAATGTCTGAGATGCCTGTTCTTCCAGTGTGGTTAGAGTGGAAGCAAATGCACCCTAACATAACAATAAGTAACTTTAATAAAAGGCATCCTTGAAGTGAGGAACTTGGGGAACAAGGGAAACAGGCACTTCTCATAATTTTCTAAAAAGGCACAGCCACCTAAGGAATATGTGCAAGCCTAAAAAAACCTGCATCAAGTATTTTGGATTACTTTTGAAGGTGAAGGTGTAATTTATTCCTCCTCCCCTCCCCCATTCATACCTAACCTGGCACGGACAAAAATTAATAAATTGGGAAAGAACAGCTAGACATTTTATCAGCAGCATTGGGAAGGTACAATCTATTGGGTAAATGCAGCTGGCAGTTTCTGTGCATATGGGATTAGTGGAATATGGGTGGAGAGTTACAGGCACTAGTCTGATCACTGCTAATGGGAATTGTGTAAATAATCCCATGTGGACTATGCTAAAAAATGTTCCCTAATAGTTTTTAACTACAGTTCATTGCCTACATAATGGCTTATAGACATGAAGCATCCTGCCTTTTAGGACAAAATGAAGAAGCTATGCAACGCATGAAGTTCTTTGCTTGGGCAGAGAGGGAGGAGACATCAAAACCTCCTGCAGATGGAAATATATCACACTGGGATCTGAACAGTGAGATCAAAAGATAAATGGGATGCACTTCCTGCATGGAGAATAACTGAGGATGTTGCATTGTCTCCCCTTTGAACACCATAGAGCACAATCTGATCTTACATTTCGAATTTCAATTTAAAAAAAATTACACACACACACACGAGCAAATATTCTAGGTCTTATGTACAACTGAAGTTAAAAATCACCATATGGAACCTTTGGGATCTTACTGCCCATGAAGAACAAATAGAAGCAGTCTGCAAAATTGCACTCCTGAAGGATCCCCACATTTGCACACCCAACTCCATGCAGAAACACACGGAATTCAGAAGCTTGAGGTTTTTTTCTGCAGTTCCCAATAAACTCACATGAACTTTTCAAAGTGTGTTGAGAGGCAAACACACTGGGGACGGGCAGGGAAGAAACAATCACCAGGCGGCTATTCACCACTGATTTAGCATTCTCCACTCCACAGAGCTGGAGAACAAGCACCCAGCCAGTAATAGCTCCTTGCCAATAAACAAACAAAAGCAGTAGCCTTGCATATGCTGCTTAAATTTTACTTTACTAAAGAGAATTCCACTCATTTGAAGCAGAAGGGAGGAAGTGGATTTTCATTAATTCGGAATGACAGTTGCTTCCTTCCATCCCGTAATACCACCTAAATTGGACATTTGCAATGTAAATCAAGAGCTGAATTAACTTTTCACTGTGATGCTAAATAGCAATTCCTTTTATCATTCCAAATACAGGGTCTGATTCTATGATGGGATCCATGCCATTCTGTAGGGCACCTGGCCCCATGCAGAATCCCATGGGTCTCCGTCCTGGCACAAGAAGTCCATCTATATGGATCCAATTGCAGGATGGGGCTTAAGTATGTGAAATCCCTTGCTAGCATCAAACAGTCCTGGCCCAGTGCTGTGCATTAATGCCCACCTCTTTATCAGAGATACTAATCTAAACAAACATTTAACCCTTTGAGTGCTCTGCACCATTTGTGCAAGTCACAACAGGTGAAAACACTCTACCCTCATCAGAGCTTTAATATCCCAGACAGAGCCATATTCATCCCAGGTGTAACTATTGACAGGTGAATTTAGCCCAGTTATTATGCTTCATAAACACAGTACTAAGGTATGAAACCTTGATCTTTACCTAAGCATTCACAAATTTGTTCCAGAGCAAAATTCCTCCAGTTTCTAGAAGCCAATACAATGAGCTCTTTCCAGAGAAAAGTACTGGTCTCTGAATCCGTCCCTCAAAATTTGCTCCTGTTTCTACACGGAGTTCTTTTTTAGGTAGCAAAATATCAGCTTTTCACCTGTAGAAGTCATCTCATGAAGTTTAAGCAAGTCTAGGTAAATTAGAAACTAACGTTGATCTGAAGAGATTTGTCATCTCTAGTATAAGCAAAGTAAACTGAGGCTGTTCAATCGATTAATCTCAGCCTTCTCTGCAGGCATATGAAAAAAATATTCACACAACAGCAGCATAGTGTGTGTAAGAGTGCAATAAACAGCATTCCAATTCAATTTTTAAGCTTTATGAACCAAATCCAGAGCCCACTGAAGTCAATAGGAGCCTTGAATAGCTTCTGGATCAGAGCCTACATGGACAACACTGCCCCCACCAGAGATGTGATGCAACTTCCAGTATCCACCATACATGCGCATTTGCTAATGGAAAGGGATGCAAGCCTTCCACAGCATCTCAGACACATTACTCAACCCTACTTCAAATCAGCAGCAATCACAGAAGACAGTTATATTCACTCATCTGCCTCAGTTTTTCATAACAGGGCGTGTCTCTATGGGGAAATCCACCCATGTGTGGAGGGAAGCAATGAAACCAGATATATTTAAACTCAATGTCTAAAACTTCAGTTGCACATGGGTCCTTCTCACCAAGGCAAATTTTCATCTATTGCCTCGATTCTGCAAACGTATTGACATGAGTAACTATCTATGAATTATCCCACTGTAAAGTACTATATACACTTAAATTACTATACTTGCTCTCCTACATGAATTGTCTTACTAGTCACATGACCAGGACTGAGCACATGCCTTAGGGCTGCTCAGGTCCCAGTAAGATTCTCAACATTGATCGGCGTTGACTATGCAAACACAGATGCACAGCACTCACCTGCTATTTGCTACTGGAACTCAACAGAAGAGCAGAGCAAGCAAATACCTTGGGCACCTTTCTTAAAACCATATCAAGTGAGAATTTTAATGCTGAATTACAGTACTCCCCATTTGCATGATTCTGGTTAGCCTAAATTTGCTTCAGATTAGGCCATAATCCTGCAGTTCACTGTATGCAGAGCCCTACTGATTTCAAGGGAACTCCATTTAGGTGCAGCTGTCTCTCCACATGCAGTGAACTGCAGGCCTGGTATCTTAAATGGTAAACTTCTTGGAAGGAGAATCATGTCCTGTAGCTGCAAAACAAAGCACCAGGCACAAGAAATGATTCTTTGAAATGATGAAATAAAAATACATACAAGTTAAATTAAGAACCACACTGTTCAATCAGGGCTTGGAAACAACTGATATGCACCCTTGAAGCACACAAGCAGCTCTCTGAAGCTATTATTTTGTTCTCTAGAATGTCAGCTTTCATTGTAAAAAGTCTCTAGCTGCTATGGTTGCGAAGAAATTTTTTTTTTTTTTTAAGTTAACTGATGCAAAGACATCTGACAGTCTGCAGAGAGCTAGGAACAATAGCTCTAAGGGTATGTCTACACTGCATGCTTCTTTCGGCAGTGCGTTGAGTTCATAAATGATTACACACACAGCGTGGGTATAAATATCAGCTTAGACACTGATGCATGGCTTCGGCGAGCAGAGTAAAGATATGCCTGAAGGTTGTGGGTATGTACCCCAGGATATATCCTACATGGCTCTTCAGTTGCCACCCCATCTATAACGTTTTTTTTTTTTTCTAAAGGAGTAGTATCCCACTACTGGAGCCTTTTCTTGCTGCAGGGAAAGGCTTCAGCAGCTGCCTGCATCTCTCTCTGCTGTGGAGAAAGGCTCCAGCAGCGCCGCATTGCTGGGGTCTTTCTCTGCTGCCTCCCCCCTGCTAGAGCCTTTCACCGGTTCATGTAGCTACACAGGAGCATGGACACACCTTGCTTTCTACCGTGTCATGTAGATACTGTAGCCCATAGAGCGGGGTGGGCAAACTATGGCCCGCGGGACCGTCCTGAGCTCCCAGCCCGGGAGCCTAGTCCCCGGCCCCTCCCCAGCTGTTCCCTCCCTCCCCCACAGCCTCAGTGTGCCGCGCGGGCAGAGCGGCTTGCACCTGCCCAGCTCCCAGGCTTTCAAAGAAGCCTGTCCTGCTGCTCTGAGCGGCCTGGTAAAGGTAAGGGGATGGGGGGAGGGCAGGAGGTCCCAGGGGCAGTCAGGGGACAGGGAGCGGGGGGGGGGCAGTTAGGGACAAGGAGTGGGGGATGGATGGATGGGTTGGGGGTCCCAGGGGGCCTGTCAGGGGGCGGGGGTGTGGATAGGGGTTGGTGCAGTCAGGGGACACGGGGGATTGGATGAGTCGGGGTACTGAGGGGGGCAGTCAGGGGCCAGGCTGTTTGGGGAGGCACAGCCTTCCCTACCTGGCCCTCATACCGTTTCACAACCCCGAAAAAAAGTTTCCCACCCCTGCCATAGAGTTAGCTTTAGCATTCATTTTATTTAGGAGTAACGCAAGGAACCTACTGGCCTGTGTTACGTAAGACATTGGCATCAGCCGAGGAATTTTGGATAGATGGCCCAGATGTTTTACCATAAAAGTGCCATGGAATTGAATTGATGTATGTAAATTGAGATTATTAATAGAATAACCTATAATAGAAAGGCACCCCAACATTAGCAGGATGCAGAAATACAAATAAGAGGAGAGAGAGACCCACACTGAATACGTATTAGGCATACTGGCAACTTGGGTGAAAAAGCCATGGTCTCCCTACAAGATCAAACAGCTCTGTTTTGCCCTATCACTCCATATCCCACATCTCTTCTTCCTTCCCCACCTGTATCCTACCACTTACTAGGGCAGAACACTAGTCTTTTGTCCAGACAGGTTTTCTTTCACTATTTCCTTGGGTTATGGGATTTAGAATCATAGACTTTAAGGTCAGAAGAGACCATTATGATTGTCTAGTCTGACCTCCTGCACAACGCAGGTCACAGAATCTCACCCACCCACTCCTGTAACAAACCTCTAACCTATGTCTGAGCTATTGAAGTCCTCAAATCGTGGTTTAAAGACTTTGAGGTGCAGAGAATCCTCCAGCAAGTGACCCGTGCCCCATGCTGCAGAGGAAGGCGAAAAACCCACAGGGCCTCTGCCAATCTGCCCTGGAGGAAAATACCTTCCCGACCCCAAATATGGCCATCAGCTAAACCCTGAGCATGTGGGCAAGACTCACCAGCCAGATACCCAGGAAAGAAACTCTGTCTTATCCATTCCATCACTTCTTATTTCTTTACAGTCTACCTCATCATTGATATACAAAGCTACTCCACCACCTTTGCCTTTATTTCTGTCTTTCCTAAACAGCACATACCCTTCAATACCTGTAGTCCAGTCATGACTGCTATTCCACCATGTTTCTGTTATCCCTATAATATCTGGTTTCACTTCCTGCACCAGTAGCTCTAGTTCCTCTGTTTTTTTACCTAGGCTCCTCCCATTCATGTACAAACATCTTAATTTTTGCCGTTTGGCCTCGCTCACATTCTTTACCTGATTAGGCACAGACATTCTACCGCCAGTATCACCTATTAGGCTGGTATGTACACTAACCTTCCTCCTTATGTCCATTCTCCTACCCACGGCTGTATCCTTTCTTACTTACTTTTCTTCCCTCTCAATGTTAAAATGCAGCATGGAGATTACCTGGACATCTCCCAACCATCTCCCTCAGATTCCTAGTTTAAAGCTCTCTTGATCAGTTGTGCCAGCCTCCATCCTAGAAGTCTACCTCCCTCCTTACTCAGATGAAGTCCATCCCGAGAGAACTGTCCTCTGTCCATGAATGCTTCCCAGTGGCCATACATCCCAAAGCCCTCCTTATAGCACCAGTGCCTGAGCCATCTGTTGAGCATCATAATCTTGTCACACCTTTGTTGCCTTTCTCTAGGAACAGGCAGAATCCCACTGAAGATCACCTGAGCCTCGATTTCCTTAGGTGTCTTCCCCAGCCTGGCATAGTCTCCCTTGATACGTTCCAGTGAGAATCTAGCCGTATCATTTGTTCCCACATGAAGGACAATCAGTGGATTCTTTCCCGCTCCCATTAGGATTCTCTTCAGCCTCAGGTCCGCATCTCGTATCTTAGCACCCGGCAGACAACACACCCTTCTGTTCTCTGGATCAGCTCTTGTTACAGGCCTGTCTATTCTTCTCAGTAAGGAGTCCCCAATCACGTAGACCTGCCTTTTCCTTGCAATGGTGCAATTCTCCAGTCTATCCCCTGTTCCCTCTGGCTGCAAGTCCTCTCAATCCTATTGTCCCTTGCAATCCTCTGTAACCCATCCCGTATCCTCCTGGGGCTCATATTTGGTGTTCTCTCCATTGACTCTTGCCCTCTTCCTATAGGACTAGCTGCTCTTCTCTTCTTCCTTGCCCTCTCAGCTTCAGTGACCACCTGCTGTGCCCCTTCTTCATTTTCCAACTCTGCAAACCTGTTCCTGAGCTCTGTTTCTTCTTCACTAGTCCGTCTTTTCCTCTGCCTGGTTCTCTTAGTCACATGCCTCCACTGTCCACTTTCCTCACCCAGCAGTATCCCTTCAGAGTTCTTTGGTCCTGCTTCCATCTGCAAGTCTGAGCTTTTCTCTTCAGCCTCCTCATGTCTTTGCTCCATCATCCACTCGAACCCCCTTCTAAACTCGATCAGAGTTTCCACCTGCATCTCCAATCCTCAGATCTTCTCTTCCATCAGCTCTAACAGGCGGCACTTTATGCAGATGAAACTCTTTTCAGGTACCCCCTCCAGGATCACATACATGCCGCAGCTTGTACATCCAGTCATCTTCAATGCGTCTTCCACTACTTGGGTCACTACCAGTGCTGCCTCTGTATCTGTCATTGCCTTCCCACCTAAGTCCTGTTAGTCCAGGAAACACAAACCAAACCAAACCAAACCACCACCACCCACAGCAAAACAAACCCCCAACGAGCACCAAAACACTGTCAGACCACCGCACAGTCCTCTCACTAGCATGTCTGTTCCTTTGCCTGGCTCTCTTAATCTTCCCCCCAAACTCCCCTTACAAACTCCCACTCAAACTCCCCCGTTTACAGCTCTGTTTGCTGGCTTCTGTGCTGCTGCAGCTGTAGGGTCTTTCAGCTAAGTAGCCTCTTCCTTCCACCGCCCTCACACTGCAACCTTGGCCCCAAACAGTATGTGCTACCCTAGGTGGCTGACCAAGCAGCCTATGCCAGAAGTCACTCTGGTATGCGCTAGTCAGGAGAGAGATACAACTAGTATACTATGCACATCCTACAGTGTAGTGTAAAGCTGAATATTTCCCTTTTCAATCTTCCATTATTAGTTCAATTTTACAATTATTTTTGTACCTCCCAGATGCCCCATGAAGAGTGGATACTTAAAGCATTTTCAAGCGAAAAGCACTATAATTGCTACATACAGTATCACTGTAGTTCTTCTAAGCTCATAAACTTGTTATTTACTTTCCCAGAGGTGCTGGGCATCCTCTTCCAATTAAGTATGCCTCATACTGTGTGGTACGAGTACGTTTATAGCGATTGTTTCCCCATTATTCTTTGGGCAGAACATAGCTGTGATGCTTCTAGAACAGTTCAGGGACCAAACTGTGACTCAGAATCACAATTTGGTCTCTGCTTCCCCTCTGCCGCATGGCAGAATATGTTTTGCCAGCACTTTCTCTGATGCACCTTCCTCCCTCCTCTGTGATGGCTCAGCTGCGAGGATGGGCACATGGGGTTGGGACAAAGCCACTTCCTGCTTCTTTGCATCCAATAGTGAGTAGCACTCAGCAGTGGCTGTTCTTCCGTCTGCACTATTACCCACAATACAGTCAAACCACACAGCAGTGCTACAGTAATTTACCTCTTCACAGGCACACAGCCAGGAGCTCTATTGTCCCTAAATTATCAATGAATTTCTCAAAACAAACCGAGACATCATAAATCCTTTGACCATTTATCAAATGATAGCCCAATGTTTAAACAAAAGCCTCGTAAGAAACTGAAGCCAAACGGTACCTATGTGCTAAGTCAAACTTAACATAGTTGAATATTTACAAAGATTATGAAGTACAAAAGTGTGGGATACCTTCATGTTCTCCCCTATTAAAATACTGGGCACCCAAATCCTATGAGTCCTACTTGTTTTGTTTCTTGCCTGCTCTTCTAACTTCTCTGCTTTCACTGTTATCTTTAGTTCACTTGATAAAGAGACAGACCATTCCAAAATGCTTGGAGCCCCATTAATCCCTCATGTTAATTCTGCTGATCATGAAGGAGTTAACCAAAGGATGATGACTTTAGCTCCCAGCATACTCAAAACAAACCATAGCCTATCTATGCGAGTATGAATGTTAGAGGGCCTGCTCTTTTATATGGTGATCCAACGTGTACCATAAATTGAAGGGATTCTGATAGAATCCCTGCAACAAAGAGCATACAGTCTAAAACGTAGACACAACATCATAGGGATAGAATTGGGAGAGGAAGGACAATGTTTACAGCAATAACCTCACATGATTATTCAGCTTAAGACATGGAGATGTCATGGTTGGCTATTTAGTATACTCACACAAAAAAAAAACACCACATCAAGCAAAGACAACTCACTCACTCTCTGTGAGCACCACGAAAGAAACAAAGCCTCTCCAGGAACAAAATGAGCAGTTGGACCAGTTTAGGGAAAGTATTGTATCATTATGGTAACAAAATGAAGAGGGACATGGAGGCACTTGTGTGGGAAGCAGCTAAATGAGGCATCAAGGATGGAATTACTGATGGAGAGGAGTGGGAAGGCATCATGATAAGAGATGCATTTGGATAAACAGGAAATACACAATCAGGCAGCAACAGAGACCCCTCTCCCCCAAAAAACCCAACTAACCAACCAAAAAAAAACCACGCAAATACAATACAGTACTGTGTTAAACGCAAACTACTAAAATAAAGGAAAAGCAGCATTTTTCTTCTGCATAATACATTTTCAAAGCTGTACTAAGTGAATGTTCAGTTGTAAACTTTTGAAAGAACCACCATAATGTTTTGTTCGGAGTTACAAACAACCTCCATTCCCTAGGTGTTCATAACTGAGGTTCTACCGTGTAAGAAAGGGAGGCCAAGGTTCTTGTACGTGGATTGTAGAAATGTAAGCTATGATTTTGCAGAGACCCTAAGGGAGTTAGGAGTTCAAATCCCAATGCAGTTCCATGGGAGTCACACACTTAAATCCCTTTGTCTTTTAAAAGCCCAGTACCAGCTAAAGGCCTAATCCAATAGCTAATGAAGTCAGTTGACTTAACACTGAATCAGACCTAAATCTTTATTTCTAGAAAGAATTTCTTAACATAAATTTAGAGTCTTCAGGCTGCAAAGAGAATTCCATTTGGCAGTTTCAACTATTTGCTCGATAAAAATAACGCTGAGAATGGGCCTGGGTGAGAAGCAGCTTGCTGCACCATGATTCAGCTAAGATGGAGCAGAGTTAATTTGAGAACATCTCTTGGAAACCATCTATGGAACATAGGCCAAACTCCTTAAGCAATGTGTTAGCCAGTATTTCAGTAAGGAGTTTTAAATCAACTTCAAGCAATAAATTGGCCTCCAGGCAGCCCATTCTGTAAGGGGATTTCCCATTCTTCTTTAGATCTGACAGATTTTTGCTCAACACAGTTGTTCTTGGAGCAATACAAATTCAAAGCTGACAGTAAGTATTAACCCTTCTAGTCCTTTTCTTTCTATGTATTTGATTATATAGCCTATGGAATGGCTAATATTAACAAAGTATGTTGTTGAACTCTAAGGCCTTCTAAGTTCTAAGAACACTGGTCCTTTACCAATAAGTAACCCTATTCAGGAATTTTATGCACTAGATTATACCTAATAATCTGTGGCATCTCAATGCCTATAAAACTACAGATAGTCTGGAAACCATCCCCTTAACATACAGAAGCATATATAAACCTGAGAAACTGATAAGGGTTGATTGTTACAGCAAACAGGGAAGAACGATAGCCGGCAAAGACCCCCCCACTAAAAGATATAATCTTGAAGAATCATTAGTTCTCTCTGCTGTAAATAATGCCGCTTTCACACATAAATCAGGCAAACTGAGGAAGTATAGAAATGTCATCAGAACATGTGTTTCTTTTCGCAGAGGGTCTCTGTTTGAAAACTCTATATGATGGCACTGGTGTTGAAACTTAGCTAGGGAATGAAACTGCACATCCCTCCAGTTATAATGAAGGAGAGAGACAGCCAGCTCTTTATCACATCAGAGTACGTGAATGCATCTATTCTTTCTGTATTCTGTACTAATCTACGATAGAGAATCTTTGATTAAATAATTCCAGTTGAGCCTGTTATTTGACAATCTTGGGTCATCATTAACTCAGACATACAACACAGCTAAAGGTATATAGAACACTTAGAGGTTTGAACATTGAGAAAACTACGTAATAGGATCAGATGTCCCCCATAGTAAAAGGAACTTACAGCAGTTCCTCCTCTAAAGAGTTTAGGAAACTTAATTTCAGCTAAAGATAATTTCATTCCTATCTAAATTGCAGATGCTGCTTCAGCTGTATAAAGCAAGCTGAAGTGTCCAGCACTTCTCCAAGTTTCCTTCTTGCTCTTATGGAGGAAACAGCACTTGGGCTCAGAAGCCTGTGCCTCCTACCAGCAATGGCAAATAATCTTTCTGCCCTATGGTGTAATCTAGGGGGAAAAAAAGCATAACAGCAAAATGCATGATCCACAGAATAAGCGTTGACGTCAAAGCAGACCGTGTATACACTTGAAATTTAAAATGGAGCGTGTGGGTGGATTTAGCAATACAAGATTTGTTTGTTCATCCCTTATTAAAGCAAAGCTACTGCCCCTAAATTTTAATGGGAGTTGCATTTACCTCCAAGATTAAGCGTGTCATTTAATTTTACATTATTTTTTTACAGGGCTCTTTTTGGTACAGCCACCATCCACCCAATGATATATAATAAGTAGAACTAGTCAAAGAGTGTCTATTACCATTTTTGTTTTGTTTTTTAATGAAAAATGCTCTTCAAATTTGGAGGGTAAATTCACTGTCCAAGTTATTTTTTCAAAGAAAGTTTCCAGTACTATTTAAGAAAAATATGAATTTTCTGCTTAAAATTTTGAAAATGAAAAATTCTCCCCCATTTTTTATATTGAAAATTTCAGTTTTCAGTGTTTTGTCCCCCTGAAAAAGGAGGGATGGGGAACATTTCTTTATTAAAATAGAATTTTTATATGGAATTTTTACTACTAGAATCTGTAGGAAACTTAAGTGTGATTCTACTTACTTTTGCAGGATATAACATCCATATTACACCTGGTCAAAAAGTGTTATTTTGCCTTTTTTGCATCAGCTGATTGAAAAACAGGATAGTTCACATACACTGTCATCTTTATCAGCAGGGCTTTATTGAATGTATAGTTATAAAATGATTCTGACTTAACTCCCCCAAGCCCTTCTATCCCAACAAGTTTTGTAAACTGGTGTTTTGCAGCAGTCTTATTTCAACACTAATGGAAACAAAACCAGCTACATTGTTTTATGAATTGATAGCTATAAAGCCCAGTTTTGAGGACTGCATACTAGTCTCTTATTTCACATTCATAAGCTGAACAGCACAGCACTCCAGTACAGCTAGCTTCAATTTTACACCACCGCATTGCTGAGAAAATAAGAGCAAGGTCCACCCTCAGGTAAGCAGACACAAAGCTATTCAAGCCAGTAGGTCTTGCACCAGCTTAATTTAGAGATGGATGTGGCCCATCCTCCATAAAGTGGGTTCCAACAGACGTTATTGAATCAACGGTTATGTACAACCTACAGTCAAAGGGGCCTTAATCCTCGCGCCTTAAAGCGACGGGAATTTTAAGCAAAGTACACAAATTTTGTAAGGAAATATTATGTGGGACGAAAGACATAACATCCAACTAGAATGTAACACAAATAGACTGAGAAGTTAGACAAGCCTTATTATAGTCAACTCAGGTGAATGCAGATTCAAATGGCCTGACGTACCTTCTTTCACATCCTCGTTTTCACCTAATTATACCCTACATGGCTGATCATATAAAACCTTGCAGGGCTAAGCACAAGTGTAAATTGCTAAGCTATATTCTGCAGACTTCAGCAGGAACTAAGGGTAGTTTCCATGAGCGTTTAGCTCCTCACAGGATGGAGCCCTCACAGGAACCCCCAGGACACCTCCATACTAAAAGAAGAACTGAATCAATATCATGAGCAAACAACAAATGCTGTCATTTATTTTACCGGTGGGATTCTTGTAGCTGAATCCTCCAAGAGGCAGCAGTGCAGAACAAAATACTAAAAAGAGAGCTGTTAATGCTTTTCGTCCATCACTATTTCCAGTCCATATTCCTGCCAAAGCAGGATGGTTCCCTTTAGTACATTTTCTAGTGCTGCCTCCAATCTAGATGGAAGTGTCACATAAGAGTCGCACCATTACCCTTGGGAGGCTATTCTACAGTCTCTGGACTTGTCCACACAAAATACTTAGTTCAGCAAGCTGGGTTGTAAGTCTGCCTGTGTCCATGTGCACTAAGTGTCCATGTGAACTCTGCTGTCACACACTAAAAGTTCCCTAGTATACTTGAATCTACTCTGCTTTGAAGTGGCAGAGATTAAAGCACACTAGGGAACTGTTAGTGCATGGCAGCAGGGTCAACACAGACACTCCAGGTAAGTGGACACTGCAATTAGACACCCACAACTGGTACATGCCAGCCGACTGCTGAGCACCTTATACTTGTGCTTAGCCCTGCAATTAGTCTAATGGCAGTGCAGGTGTTTGGATTTGGGCTGCAGCCCAAGTCTTAGAGCCCAGGAACCTGTGAGGTCTGAGGTTCCCAGTGCATGGACTATAGCACAGCAGGCTAGTGCAAGGTAGATTTACACCCTAGCTTCCCTCAAACTCTTGTGTTTGTGTAGACAATCACTATTAGGACATTCTGACTTTTAGTCCAAGTTGTCCTGTTCCATTCCATCTCACCTAATTACACACCCCATGCATTTACACACTGTACAGTGAATATTGTCCTGAATACTGTAAGGAGGTACATCACTAAGATCCTTCTTGCCTTGATCACAGTAGTTCTGTTGACTGAAGAAAGATAAGCAGTAAGACAAGCGTATTTGTGCATGATACACTACAGGGATTTTTCTATCCCTATGACATTTTGAAACTAATGTTGCCAAGGTCAGTGATGTTAAGAGTGAGATACTGCGTCAGGGCTGCTCATAAATGTTTCCTTTACCTAGCAGTTACTGTAGCTTGCACAATTTCTACAATGGAGATTTGTAACTTGATGTTTTATTATTTCTGACTATTGCCTTTTCAGCTCCCCTTGTGTAACATGTAATCTTTTCCAATCTCCTTGGCATAACAAATTCCCCAAGATGAAGACCAAACTTCTGGAGAGAGAATGCCCATGTTGCTTAAATTAAGTGAAACAAATACATATTTTCTAAACTTTTGTTTTAGTCACCCTGAAATCCAAAATATACAGGATGTATGTGAGAACTGCATTTAACTCCATATTGTATTTGTTGGAAAATGCATGGTGTGCAAGTTATTTCCCCACCAGCATCCACATTGTACTTTTTGCAGAGCTCTGTATGAAAACATATCACGTGCTCATACTGAGGAACAATGACCAGACAATTTTAAGTTGCAAAAAAAGTATTTTGCCATTACCAAATTCAAAAGCACTCAAAGAAATCCAAAAAGATCATTTACACTCTAATAGACACATCTAGGGCCTAGTTTTTCCACAGGTCCTGAGCACCTGCAGCTTTTGTTCAAATCAGTGGGAGCTGTGGGTACCCAGTAACTCGGGATGGGGTGTGGGGGAGAAGAGAAATCAGGCTTTTCTAGTCAAAATTAGATTTCCACTCTGGTCAACAGGCAGGCCTACTTTTTCCTTCAAAATGCCACAATCATCAATGAAAATTGGATACATGTGACTCAGCAGTTAACTGGCCAGCATATAGTGTGATCGGATAACTGCAAAGTCATGGCAATGATGTAACATGCATTACATAGAATAAAACAAGTAATACAGTTGTGTACACCTATTTGCAGTGCAGTAGCCCTCAAGGGGCCCCAACAAAGTTCAGTGCCCATTTTCCTAGGTGCTGTACAAACAGTGAGAAACCAAATCGCTGGTCTGAATATGTTCTAGTCTATACAGACAAAATAGAAAATAAGGTGGAAGGAAAAACAGGAGTGAGGTGCCTTGCCCCAGAGCATACACTGTTAGAGCCAGGAGAAATTGAAACCATACCTCCCAACTCCCAGTCTAGTGCCTTATCCACTAGGCCACATGATATTATGTTATATTCCAACTTTTATGAAGCATGGAATTAGCCATGAGCCCTCACTTTCTAAGGGCTTGTCTACACAGTAGATAGAACAGCCATAACAAAAATCAATTGCGGTTCACAGTACATCTCCTTGGGCAGCTCATCTACCGGCTATGTCCTTCTAACAGTATATAGTCTCTGCATGAGCCATCCCTCAAAAACAAATGACAACCATTCAATGAAAGTATAAAAAAAGAACTGCAGGAATTGACTCCCAGTGGACACCAAGTGCATTGTCTGATGCTCATTTCACTCTGAAAGCAGAATAGCCAAGTGATTCATAGATTCATTTTAGCCAATTTTAAAAATTTAACAAGAACATTTAAACTGGCCCAAGACACCACAATAAAAATTAAATAGGTGCTGTACCCAACATACATAGAATGGGTTTGCTTTATTAACTTATCACAAAAAGAAAAGGAGGACTTGTGGCACCTTAGAGACTAACAAATTTATTTGAGCGTAAGCTTTCATGAGCTAAGGTGCCACAAGTACTCCTTGTCTTTTTGCGGATACAGACTAACATGGCTGCTACTCTGAAACCTAACTTATCACAATAACTGAGATGCAACCGAGGGCAGAAAGTAAAGCAGAATTATTTTACTACACTCCAGTGACAGTTCTGTGAAGAAACCAAAGAATCTGTAGGACAGTGTGTACACAGTTATCTGGCAATCTGCAGCTCCTCCAGGTCCATTTCAGAGGAGTACACTGTCTTCTGTTTACAGTAGTGACATGTTAGGAGAATGTTGAAACGAAATTTCTTTTTGCAACACGGTCTGTATATATGTGATAGGAGGGTCATTTTTAAAGAGCTGGCTGTCATTAGTTCTTTGGGGCAGGTGCTTTTGTGTGTGACTGGTATTTAAAGTCAGCCAGCATAAAGTATGCAGACAGGAATCCAGGTTACCCAGATTCAGGAGCCAGTTCTACATTCCCTGCATACCTAAAACTCCCATTGCAATATGGCTGTTCTAGCCCTGTTTAAGAAGGTTTTACTGAAAACTGGGGCAGTTTCAGGTAAAAGAGGAACACCAGCAGAGACCCCAACATGGTACCCCCCTCTCACAGCTGCCCCACCCCAGAGAGGCTCAAGTGATGATTAACAACTGATAACTGTTAAATCAAGGGCCTGGGTTCTGCTCCTATCAGGATCATGGTATTGATCACCTGTGAGACAAGGATGTATTAACAAAACATTGTTTTACCAAAAACACCTATTTCACCTAGACTATGGCCTTCCATCAAACACCACCCTCACAAACATGGAAGACACAAATATGAAAACCTACCACTTTTGGACACAAGAATGCCAGTATATCAATAATTAAGC
The DNA here is from genome assembly GCF_015237465.2 of Chelonia mydas. Classification (NCBI taxonomy): domain Eukaryota; kingdom Metazoa; phylum Chordata; order Testudines; family Cheloniidae; genus Chelonia; species Chelonia mydas. The sequence continues at coordinate 15,814,396 of NC_057853.1, read as the reverse complement.
TAGGAGAATGCTAAGTTTAGAAACTCTGCATTGCCGACCTAGGAGCAGAATTCAGCATTTTCGATGCAAACCCCATACTATGGATAACAACAATTATTATGATAATGAGCATAAAAGGTTTACTACCATAGGCCATTAAAACATCACATTTTGCAAAGTCTGTTTACACTTGTGCTCTTCATAGGTGGCTCCAACATCTTTACATTGCTCCACTGTTGAAGTAAAGTATTTGGTTTCATTAAAGTGTGTGTTTCATATATTGCCGTAGGTCAGAGATTCTCAAGACTTTTTTGAAGATGCAAAGTATTTTAGAGAAGTTGTCTCAAAGACCATAACCCTTCCATTTGTGATCACAGAACATCTCTGTGCAACAGTAGTAATAGTTTATACTGAAAACAACATTAGGAAAATGTTTTAAGTATCTTAGATTGTCTTTCATGCATTTAGGGTCTTAGTCTTTCATTCGCCATTTCATCTTCCATATCCCTCTGTTCACACATGCACACTCTTTTCCCCTCCTTAAAAATTCTTCATCATTACTTGTTTTGTTTCCCACACCAACTACACAGGTTGCCTTGCTTCTGAATTTTATTCTTTCCTACATAGCCCACTTCTCTTTCTTCTCTTTATAGCTCAGTGTTTCCTAGTATGGGCAGTTGGGCTGGTTCCTTCTAATTGGTTCCAGCTGTTTTACAGGCCTCCAGGACCAGACTGCTAAAAAAGAACATGATCAACTGAAGAAGCAGCATCCTGCAATCACTCACGTGTTGGTGGATTACCAACAGACCATAGTCTAGAAGCTGGGAACTGCTGCTGGAGCTGCCTAGCAAAGGTAGCAAAAAATGGTTAAAGTTGTCAGCAAGAGCTAGAGGACCTTAAACTGCAAGGGACTTAACGGAAGCATCCCTATAAACGTGGAAGGTGAGGGTGAGCCACAGCACTTTTAGGTCTGCTCCAGAGGAAAGACAGATATAAACATTCTGATCTCAGTAACAAGGAAATAATTCAGTCATGGGGTGCCCCATTAGCCACAGGCCCCAAATAAAATAGACAAATATAGGTCAGCTTTCCCACCTCCAGAAACAAAATAAAAAAATCTTACTATAGTTGCATTTTCCAATAGAAGAATTGTCCTTTTGGGCCAGTACTTAACACTCACCTGGTACAGGGAGAAAGTAGAAAACCATCCTTCCCCCTTTCTACAAACCTTTCTTTCTTTCTCTCTCTTTCCTGCTACTCTCTGCTTCCTTCCTATTGGCCTCCCACACAGAGGAAGCACAGCTGTTCATTCCTCCTCCCAGCAACAGAATAAGCCACAGCTGCCAGCTCTTCCTACCAGGTCTGGTAGCTTAAAGGGTTGCTTAGTAAGTTGGTTTAACCCTTCCACGTTCCTACAGGGATGGGGCACATATATCCTATCCCTGGGCTGAGGTGGCTTAACTTTGACTTCAGTGGGAGCTTGCACAATCAGGCCCATAACCATAGAAATTATTTCCTTTGTATAATAATCCATTTATATCCCATACCCTGTTAATTATCTCCTAAAATCCAAAACTTGTGCAGACCTTAAATAAAAATATATAGGGGAACAATTAACCCCCAATACTAAAAAGATGAGTTTTCCAATTAGCTAGTGTGTATGTGTCACTTTTGCCCTCTGCTAGACTGAATGTCAGACCCGCTCAGGTGTATTTGACCATGTTATGCCCTAGTGGTCTAACCCCTGAAAACCTCTAGAGTCCTTCTATGAATTATAGGAGTGGCAAAGCACCTTCCTTCAGGGCTGTAAGCTTACAAGCATCTACTCCAGCTACAAATCCGTTAAAGCAGCAGTAGGAGACTTGGACCACTGAAAACTTTGTGCACCCATATTTAGGGCTCAAGCACAGGGCATTGTTTCAGAAAATTCGGGGGTAGGGGGGTGAGTTTTGTCAGCATATAGAACATTATATGTGATTGCCTTCTATACTGCAAAATCTGGGGGGTAGGAGGAAGAAGAGCTCAAAAAGTGGAAGACATAATGGGACATATGAAAGAGTCAGGGAGGTAAACCAAGGTTGGGGGAGTGGCAACTGACCCCATTGGCCCATAGCAATTGACACCCCTGCTCGAACACCTCCTCCTCACCTTCCCAGTGTCTCATAAAGCCACTAAAGAGCTGGGTATGTAGTCTTGAAACAGCTTTTCTACATCCCAGTGTCTTGCACTCTTACATGATAGAGGGCAATATTGTATTAACACTCAGTACATTGACTGCTAAATTATTTAGTTTTTCAAGATTGTTAAATGACAGGTTTCAGAGTAACAGCCGTGTTAGTCTGTATTAGCAAAAAGAAAAGGAGTACTTGTGGCACCTTAGAGACTAACCAATTTATTTGAGCATGAGCTTTTGTGAGCTACAGCTCACTTCATCGGATGCATACTGTGGAAACTGCAGAAGACATTATATACACAGAGACCATGAAACAATACCTCCTCCCACCCCACTCTCCTGCTGGTATAAGCTATTACCAGCAGGAGAGTGAGTTTGTGTGTGTGTGTTTTGTTTTTTTTTTTTGGGGGGGGGGGGTGAGAAAACCTGTATTTGTGCTGGAAATGGCCCACCTTGATTTTCATGCACGTTGTAAGGAGAGTGGTCACTTTGGATAGGCTATTACCAGCAGGAGAGTGAGTTTGTGTGTGTGGTTTTTGGAGGGGGGTGAGGGGGTGAGAGAACCTGGATTTGTGCTAGAAATGGCCCACCTTGATTATCATACACATTGTGAAGAGAGTGGTCACTTTGGATGGGCTATTACCAGCAGGAGAGTGAGTTTGTGTGGGGGGGGCAGAGAAAACCTGGATTTGTGCTGGAAATGGCCCAACTTGATGATCACTTTAGATAAGCTATTACCAGCAGGAGAGTGGGGTGGGAGGAGGTATTGTTTCATGGTCTCTGTGTATATAATGTCTTCTGCAGTTTCCACAGTATGCATCCGATGAAGTGAGCTGTAGCTCACGAAAGCTCATGCTCAAATAAATTGGTTAGTCTCTAAGGTGCCAAAAGATTGTTAAAGTTACCCAGGAAAGAATTTTCTGTAGTATCTGGCTGATGAACCTTGCCCATATGCTCAGGGTTTAGCTGATCGCCATATTTGGGGTCGGGAAGGAATTTTCCTCCAGGGCAGATTGGAAGAGGCCCTGGAGGTTTTTCGCCTTCCTCTGTAGCATGGGGCAACGGGTCACTTGCTGGAGGATTCTGCTCCTTGAAGTCTTCAAACTACGATTTGAGGACTTCAATAGCACAGATATAGGTGTGAGGTTTTTTTTGTAGGAGTGGTGGGTGAAGTTCTGTGGCCTGCGTTGTGCAGGAGGTCAGACTAGATGATCATAACGGTCCCTTCTGACCTAAATATCTATGAATCTATCTATGAAAAAAGTGCTGCCGGTCTGAGCCCTTACATGCCAGTCTTCAGCTTGAAATGAATTTTTACAATGGAATTATGAACCTCAGAGTGCATTGGAAATGCTGATAGACCTTTAACAGGTGTTCTGTAGAGCACAGAACATGGCAACACTGTAATAATTTGGAAATGTCTTGTTTAAAATACATTTAAGCCATGCAAACCAGATATTGATATTCACTTGTAGTATGTGAGAGCCAACAGTGCCTGGAAGGCATCTCATTGAAAGAATCTTTTTCAGCAGCAGTGCCAGCAGGTGGGATGAAACAGTGACAAATGGGAAGGAAGGCAGCACATATGAATAAGCTCTTTAATATCCTATTTGTTTGCTCATCTTGGCTGCTTGCTTTGTTATTTCACATCATCTGGCAGAGTAAAAGGAGCTAAAGTGCAATCCATTCCCGGAGCATGGTCCTGGGGAGGGCTGAAGGTGATTACTCTTCCATATCCTATTACTAGGAATGTGCAAAATGACTGTGGGGGAACTGCAGGTGGTGCTGCTGTGGCTGCAGTGAGTGCTGCTGAATGATATGCCATTTTTATTTCATATCAGAGATCCACCGCTTGTGCACTGTGTCAAGGGGCTTTATTGGCGCTAATACAACTGTTGGGTTCTCATGAAGAGTAAATCTGGAGCCTGAGTACAATATCTCTGCTTCCACCACCATTCTGTGTTTAGCAAAGTATTTCATGAGTGTTTGCTGTCTTTAGTTCTGTACATTCTTTAAGGGGGGGAAAGGAACCTTTATTCTTTAAGGGCTGTATGCACAAGAAGCTTGATTCTTCTTGCCATGAATTAAAAGGGAGCTTGAATTCCCAGTATTGCCTTATGAATGGTTTAAAACTTATTCTTCCTATAGGTGTCTGATCAGTACTTTGGTTCCTATTAATAAAATCAGCATATAACCTCAGTTTCCACCCAGCAGCTATTGACATACACCAGAGACATTCAATATCAGAATATAATATTTTCAGTATCAGACCATAATATATTCAGTATGTCAGTTCCCCATAAGTGAGGATGAATGGGGATCTCTGTATTTATGTCACCTTTGGTAATTATGCCTACCTGCTTAGTAAAGCACTTTGAGATCAACAGTAATATATGCGTGCTAAGTATGAGCAGTATTATTTTCTACATACCCACCTTCTTTTAAACAAAATAATCTAGAACATATCCAAGATTATCCTAAACTCTTCTTAATGCATGCAGGGAAGAACAAGGTGGAAGGAAAACTGGAAGAAGCAAAGAAGAAAATAAGACAGGCCCAGAATTTGCACACTGCTGCACAAATCCTGCCAGTGGACAAGAGGACTCTAAAACATCTGAACAGCAGACATCCAGTCTAGACAGTCATCTGTTTAATTAGTACTTTATAGTGGCCTGGATTCTATGGGAGTTTTGCCATTGACTTCACTGGGACCTATATTGCATCCCGTAATGTTCTTTGGGCATTAGCTTTTATCAAATTACTTTTCCCAATATTTCCTTATCTGTGACATGGAGTCAATAGATATTCAACTCCCTCACCGAGGTGATGTGAGGATTAATAAATTAATGTGTGCACACCGGTTCTATGAGTGCTAAGCTTTATTATTACCATAGGCTGCTCACACAGTGTTTGATTAGAGATACACCATGACAGCTTTCAGAGTAGCAGCCATGTTAGTCTGTATTCGCAAAAAGAAAAGGAATACTTGTGGCACCTTAGAGACTAACAAATTTATTTGAACGTAAGCTTTTGTGAGCTGCAGCTCACTTCATTGGATGAATGCATCCGATGAAGTGAGCTGTAGCTCACGAAAGCTTACGCTCAAATAAATTTGTTAGTCTCTAAGGTGCCACAAGTACTCCTTTTCTTTTTACCATGACAGCTGGCTCTCAGCCTTATCCAATACTCAGAGTAGTTGTGTATAGCTATCATATTTTCAAAGTGATCCTTTGATGGGTTGTTTAGTGTGGGCATCATAATCATATAAGAGGGGGTACCCAGTGTTTAAAAGAAAAAAAAAGAAATTAGCAATCAAGTCAATGGCTAGGTGATCCTAATAAACTCTGCTGTGATTAGCAGGTGCACTCAGTCATATCTTGCAAGTAATTAAACAGCTCCAGTCTAGATCATTAGATGATTACCTGGCATATTGTGTTTCAGGCCACAGGGCAGTACTTCAACATCTGTATGTCATCCATTTTATTAGTATATTAGGATTTCTTGAGGGGTGTGTTGAGGGAAATGAATTAAAGGGACTGTCTAATATCTAAGATGTAAATTAGAATGGATTGTAGGACACTTTTGGGGAGATTGATGATGTTGGGAGAGGCAGACTGGTGGATCCATACAAAATTTTTGTAATTAAACATAAAATCTGGCAAAAATGCACCTGGCTTCAAGCTTTTGCTGCCATGAAGCAGCCAGAACTGAGCTAATCTGTCTTGGTAGAAGCAGCATTCTCTGGATAGAGCTGGGAGGGGAGATAATGCCAAATCAGAAGGTTGTGGCATATGCTACCACATATCACTTTCAATGACTAAAGATATGACGTGGTTCTTATTTTAGTTTCCTACTTCAGGAAAAGTAAGCCAATGTTCTGAGGAAAAATCCAGTTATTGATTTGTAAGAAAGCTCTCTCTCAATCTGTACTGGAATAACCTGTCCAGAAGACCCCGCTGTTTAGGATTCCTAATATCATAACTTTTCTTCCTTTCCCTGTGGGTTTCTGCTTGACTTAGACTTTATGAGGCAGAGAAGTATGTTTACCCTGAATAGGCAGGTTTGGACACAGAAGGAGCCCATCTGAGTTGGTGACTGGAATTGTTCCCCCTATCACAGAAAATCATCACATGCTTCCCAGACATCCTAGAAGGGACTATCCTTACCATAAGGAGTTTACAAGGACAACAGGTAGACAGAGGCTAGTGGAGAGGAATACAGTCACACTAGGTAAAAGCTTCCCCAAAGCTGTTGAATGACAGTCAGGCTGCTTCACAACTGATAATGCAGGCTCAGTGATCCATTGTGTGTGGGAGCAAAGGCTAGTAGAAACCCCAGCCAAAGACCAGCCTTTATCCCACTGTGCAGGTTGCTGTGATGGAGTTGAACTCCCCGGCATACTTCAGCCCTTAAACTCCTCCAATCCTGCGCACACACGAGTTGAATCAATGTGGTTCCATGAGGCCAGGGCCCTGTGCAAACAATGGGGAGCGGACAGTACTCCCAGGGTATGTCTACATGGCAACTATGAACACGCTTTCAAACATGGGTAGACAGACATGTGAAGCCTTGAGCAGAGCTAGTGTACTAAAAATAGCAGTGGAGTGGCTCAGGTGGTTTGGGTGAGTTTGTACTCAGGCTGCTAGCCAAAGCTGCCACCCCAGTACGCTGCTAGTTTTAGCAAGCTCACTAGAGGAGAGCTGACATGTATCTGTGAGGGAAGCCTGCTTCCAGCTGCCTTGTAGATGTACCTTAAGTGGTATTAAAGGAGGTGATACAGCCCCTCAATATTGCCTTGGGATTATTATAAATAAAATTCTGCCCTTTATTAAAATTTCTCTCACACTTCCCCACCCTACCTTCCCACTATCATTTTTTGGGTATACCCACATCTCTACTACGAGAAGGAAGGGGAATAGAGAGGGTGTTGGCAGCTCATGTGAAAAGGGGGCTCTGGTGGATTTGCTCAGTGCGAGTTAATGAGCATGGTTTGGTTTCCAGCTCTTGGAGGAAATGCTTCACTTCCACTCCCCACTTTGAGAAAGTGTAGAGCAGAGATATTTCTGGAGGTTAAATGGGATAAAACTAAGCTGCAGAGAAAATTAAGCACTTCTTTATGAATTTCTAAAAAGATTATAAATAATGCTCTTTGAATGTGAAGATGAAAAATGATTGAACACAAGGAGGTGCATTCTCATATCAAATTGACTCTTTCATGAATGGGAAAGGAAACAGGGAGTATTACTCTTAGCCTTCTGTGCATTAGAAGCATTGAACTCTTTGTCTTTCGAGAAAATATGGATATATTTTTGTGCTGATTGAAAAGTACTGCAGTTAAGCTGTTCCTAGATAACTCTAGAGCCCTCACCGAAAACCAGGCATCTAACATGGAAAAAGAGGTTCCTAACAGGTCCTACATCATATTTACAGAATGCTTCTTGACCTTTAACAAATTAACAACAAACTGTGTCAACAGCAGTACCATCGTGAGATAAATCTAGAACTAAATTTATGACTCACCTTCTCAGGAAAGCTATTCCCCAGGAAAAGCAATAATAAAACTGTATTTATACACACATTTACATTATATATATTAAATATATATAAAAACACAAATATCCACTATAATTCACACTACACTGTCCACAGAAGAAACTACAATAACAACACCTTGTTGTATATTTAATTTGTCTTTGCATATTTAATGTGTTCATTGCTGAGATTCCCATATGAGAAGTGTTAGAGAAACATTTAATCCTACAACACACAGACCATGATGTAAAGGGCTTTTCCTTGTGCCCAGTTTTAATTCTACATGAGAGCAACAGTGACAATTTATGCTGTCTTTAGCCATTGAATAGCTTTTAATTTAATTTATAAAAAAAGGAACCACTGTTAAGTATTTGAGAACTGTGTTCTATGTGCACATGATGTTCAGTATAGTCTGGTTTTCTGGGTTAAAAACAATTTAATTTTAAATGCATATATTTCTATAATGCTATTTATTGCTAATATGGTTGAACTACTAGTAGTTCAAAGGGAACTTTCCTATTGACTTCCTTGGGAGCAGTATCAGATTCTTCTGAGAAAACACACCCGCACACCCGCCATGCAGAATTCCATTAATCTGTTTCTTGTACATTTATGGTCAACCTCAATGCAATGGATTTTGATCTTCACAAGATAATGAAATTCTTTTATAGTGACAACTGTGGATATAAGGGACAGACACTTCAACCAAGTGCAAAACTATTTCAACTAGAAGCTAAATGTGTTGTTTCAAACCTCTGTAATTATTGTTTCTGCGGCTAAACAAACAAATATTAACTCGTTTAATATTACCTCATTGAAATAGTCAATAATTAAATGTTGTGTCTATATCTATTAAAAAGTACTGTTCCTATGCATTTTACACTTGTATATTATTCAAAGTCAGTAAAGCTGTCAATGGAAAGATCAAAGCAAAAAAATATATATAATCCCTGTAACAGATTCACAGACTTAATAAGTTTCGACAAGCCACATATCTAAAGCGTTGTCATAAATAGCCATTTAATGTGTGTAATCCATCCTGGAGAAAAGAATTCTAAAAGCATATTAACTGTCAGTCAGTCAAGCAGTATCTGTAGGATCAGTCAAACAGAGAGATGCACAAGTTAAAACATTGAAGATTAGACTTAAAACCACAAAATGCAGTCAAATTCAGAAAGGAGATCTTCCAGTCTGGCCACAATTCACTCCTTTATTTCAAAGCATTTTAAAGATTCAAGATGAGTGTGGGAGTTTAAGTGCTGTTGCATATACTGTTCAAAGATACACCCGTGAATTTTTCATTGGAATCGAGATGATCTGTGCACATGCCCCTGAGGCACAATTGGAGCCAAGAGTCAAGGTTTTTAGAACTTGGTGCCTAAAGTTAAGTTCTTAAATATACTAAGCCTGTTTTCCAGAAGTGCTGAGAAACCCCAAATCCCACTGAAGTCAATCAACACCATTGAAAATCAGGCATTTTTATTTAGGTGCTTAATTTGACATTTAGGAGCTTAAGTTTAGGCACCCAAGTTCAAAAATATGGGCCATCATGTCTACATAGTGGGATGAGCTACATCCTCCACATCCCCCTTGACTCCAAGTTTCTTGACTTCCGTGAGAAAATTCAGAACGATTACTAACGTACATTTTTGGCAACAATCTCAAGCACAAGCGCAGTTAAAATAAAGCCTTAATTTCAATGGAAGTATGAGACAATGTACCATCTGAGGAGATGTTTCCTTTATCTGGGATCTTTGTGTGAGTAGTACAGTCATATGGGCTGCATCCCCTCTTTATCACAAATACTCTGTTGAGGGAATTTAAATCTGAAGATTACAAACACATTACACCCTAATAGTCTCTTTGGAACCATAAAATGTCGATTACTTCCATAGTAGGAGTTTGTACATTTATAGAACAATATGCTGTGTGTCGGTTTCCTCTCCTGCCCATAGACGATACTTATTTCGGCCTATAAATAATAAATCATATATACAGAGCCATATGCAGCACTCATTTCCAGCTCCAGTGTAGTAGGTCCCAAGATACCACAACTTAAAAACTGCAACACTGTTACATAGAGAAGAGTTATTGTAGATGTTACGGGCTTCTGAAAAGTACTGCACCTTATCCCCAGCCTGTGTAAATTGGCATCTTTCTACTGAGGTCAAGAAAACTATGTTGACTTACAGAAGCAGAGGATATGGCCCATTGGTTATCATTTTTCTTGCCCTCCAAAGCCTGTACATTGTTCCTTTTGGTAAGCTACAGCAGTCGAGCTTTATGGGAAGAGGGCTATGAAAAATTGTACCAGTATATTTTAAAAAGCTTTCTAAACCTTATGTGTAGGAATATACACAAAATCCAGCTAGCAGTATAGAAATATTACAAGAGTTAAAAAATCAAGCATTAATGTCTGGAAAGGCAATATGCTTGTACTTAGAATATCATCTTTCTTTTTAGATCAAGCTGGTTGCGGGTAGCTTTGTCCCCCTCTAATTGCACCATGCATATCTGTCCATGAGTCTGCTACTGCTTTCATGCTTCATTATAGTCAATGAATACAATACAAGCTATAATGCCTTATATACAAAAAGTTACAGTACAGACCATAAAGGTCCTGATCGTTGGGTCCATACAATCTGCATTTTGCACAAGACCTGGGAAGATGGAGGCAATAGGGTGGGGAGGTAGGGCAGCTGGTTGTATATCATTTTTGTATTGCCCTGCTGAAGAGATTCCATCTTCTATGGGCTTTGGATCAGAAACCAAGTGGTTAAGAACGACCAATGTACCAGGAGCCTTTATGCACAGTTGTTATGATTTTGATTCTGACATCTATGGAGGTTCTCACTGAAAGTTATTCAAAGCAAATCCCAAAACGGGGGAAAAACAACAAAAGAAGAGATAGGAAAAAATGGGCTATAGAGAACATTACAACAGCTTTAAATTTCTGGCATGAGAGATTCATTCTAATTTTGCTGAAGAAAGGTTTCTTTCTATACAGAAAGCATACAATTATTCCTGTGTGTTCTGATTTTCATAGATGGTGAAGTGTTCATCCTTTTTTTAAAAGCTTCATGTCAGCTTTAAAGTGAACGTTCATTGTTGCTATCTCTTGAAAGTCTTTTCATGCCATCTTTCAGGAGTCTGCAAGTTCAGAAGTTCACTGCTACTTGTGGCAAAATGTTCTAAAACCGTAATTTTCTGCTTATTCTGAAATAAACCTTTCTCTTATGCCATCAAAAACTAATGATTAATTCTCAAAAAGTTTAGAGGTTTGACTTGAAAGTTAAGATGCTCAGCTGAAATGTATCTGAACCCCTTGGACCAAATTCACCCTTGAATTCCTCCTCTTTAGACTGAAAAAAAATTGAGAGGAAATAGCATCTCCAATAAGATTTCTTGTACCTCCACCTTCCCATCAGAAAGGAAATAAATAGGTTTCTTGGTCTTTTGTGTTATTTCAAGACCTGTGTTTCCAGAGTCAGCCTGTAACAGGGTCTGGGCTGGATGGCCTAGTGGTTAACAACTCACCCACTCCACCAGGCTCTGACCCAGGGCCCTAGGAACATCAGTGGTGTTTGGCCTCCAAGGAGGCCCTCTGAGTTATCCTCCCTGGTAACTGTAAACCTCCTATTGCTGCTTTCCTTCCTCAGCTTCTAGCCCCAGAGAAGGAAAAAAAGAAAACGAAAACGAAACCAAATCGTCACCCCCAACTAGGCTCAACGTACAGTACTGTTCCCTAAGGGAGGCTCATCCCCCTGGTCAGAAGCCTTCAGGGTAGATGGGTACTCCTCCCCAGTCCCCTCCTGAGCTGGGTCACTCCCTTTTCAACTCTGTCTCAAGTTGGACCATGCTTGGCAGGGCTGGAGGGACAGGGCTACCTGGGCTCAGTACTGTCCTCTAACCCCTTCCAGCCCACTGTGGGGTTTGTATATCCCAGCCCAAACCTGGAAATAAAGCAGTAGCCATAAAATGGATAAGTAATGGGTGGAGCAAGTTAATAGTATGTATCCCTAAAATTATCTGTGCATTCATTTTCTGATATGAGGCTAGAAATATATTATTATAAATTTCTACAACATAAATTACATGGAACTTTACCAACATAAGTGAGATGCAATCCCTGCCTAAAATTGCTTACAATCTAATGAGAACAAAACAACCCACTAGCCACAGGATAGGTGTTCAGGGGAGGGTAAGGGGATTGATAATGATGATGAGACGGAACTGCTCACATAAGTGCATATTAAATATGATTTGAAGGACATAGAGGGTACTTGGGGAATGAGGACAAGTCTGTTCAATGGGTTAGACCAGTAGGAGAGTAAGCACAAAACTGAGAATGGAAGATGGCAAAGAAGAGAGTAAGGAAGGCAAGAGATGATGGAAACAGTGGTGGGATGGGATGGGAAGGGCCAATGAAAGAAGAGAGGGACATATGTTTTGTTTTGTAAGACTTGTGCATAAAATATCATCCTTGTCCATTGGGATTTGGTCCATGAGGTGGGATTTACATTTTCTGTGATGGTTAGCACTCTTACCCTTCCACTTTTTCTAGAAAAGTTTGAGATTCATTTCTCTTTCCCAATTTAGCCTCATTTTTCTTGTTTTCTATAAGAGGCAGACTGCTATTGCTAGTGCTAACTCCATCCATGAGAGAAAGTTTAATGAGGGTCCTGGGAGTTAAGAGTCTAGTCCTGCTGGGTTCTATTCTTAACTAGGCCACAGATTTGGGCATTCAAGGTCTGATTTTGTGCAATTCACTGACATTTTCCAACTTGCCTTTAATTTTGGCTGTCTCACTTTTTTGTATCTAACTTGAAACATGCTGGGCTTGATTTTCAGAGGTGCTGAATAACTGCAGCTCCCACTCAGTTCAATTTCAGTTGAGGTTACTCTAAACTCCTGAAGATGAGGTCCACCGGCCCAGATCCTAAAAAGGTATTTAGACTCCCAACTTCCACTGACATCAATGGGAAACAGGTGTCTAGATACCTTTGAGGATCTGGGCAATCGTGTCTCTAGTCAGGCCCCAAGAAACTCTGCTACTCATGCACAGGGACCACTTTTGGAAAACTTGGCCTTAATCTCTCTGTTCTCCAATTTATTTCTTCATAATAGTTTTCTACTGGGTATTGAGAAGTTTAATCAATTATTGTGAAGGCTGGAAAACTGTAAGTATGTTCCACAAAAATATTTTAAAATTAATTTTCTCAACAATTTTAATGGAAAAGTTCACTTTTTCCAATATTTTGATAAAAAGAAACCAAATGCTTTGTGATGTTTACAGTACTCCCCCAACCTGACCTTTTTACCATTTTTCTACTGTGCCACTGAGAAAAAAGTGGGAAAGGAAACTAGGAAGAGAAAGGAGGAAAAAAGAACAGAAAAAAAGAAAGATTTATTTCAAAAATTAAAAAAGTGTCCGTTTTCAGAATTGTCATCACCAAATCTGAAAATTTTAAAAAAATTAATATTCTGCAAAGGTTTTAATTTGTGAAAAAGGGCATTTTCATTCAAGAAGCATGTTTTTAATTAAAAATATCAAGCAGCTTTAATGATAAAGTACTTTGACATTCTCAAGACAAAGCAAATGTTATAAGCATCATTTTAGTAGATTAAACTGGAGACCTCCAGATGTAACAGCATGCAGTGTGCTAGCTTGAGCTAAATCTCTATAGCTAAGGGCTGTAACACTATAACACTGATAACCTCTGTGAATCAGTACAGAAGAGGCTGCTCTGTAACTCGCTCACTAGCAGGTACACAGTGTTACCAAGCTCTATTTTTAATTGGTCCTCTGGATCAAGGACAGTGATCAAAACTTCCTGGTCTACTATCTCCAAAAGTTCATAAAGATTCTTTAAAAAATCTATATTTTTTTTGCTTTAGCTTTTCTATACATGTAATGTTTCTGTTCCCTTATTCGGTGAACAGGTAAGTGTCATCACTATTATCTCGGCTGCCCTTTGAGAATGACCCCAGAACTTCATACTTCTCCCCAGGCTTGGGTGGAGCCCTTGTAAACATCCACAAAGCTATCTCATTATGCTCTCTCAAAATGCTCCTTAAAGCACTCCTTTGCTACCATGCCTACCAAAAATGTGACAGTTGTTAGGCAGTTGATGTGCTGGTACCACTGCCTGTCAGTCTCACCAATACTGTTTCATTGTTTCCTTGTACTTCCCTGTTCGACTGTATCCATCTGTTGTCTCTTGTCCTATATTTAGAGTAAACCATTTGGGGTAGGGACCATCTTTTTATACTGTCAGGTTTCAGAGTAACAGCCATGTTAGTCTGTATTTGCAAAAAGAAAAGGAGTACTTGTGGCACCTTAGAGACTAACCAATTTATTTGAGCATAAGCTTTCGTGAGCTACAGCTCACTTCATCAGTATGCATCCGATGAAGTGAGCTGTAGCTCACGAAAGCTTATGCTCAGATAAATTGGTTAGTCTCTAAGGTGCCACAAGTCCTCCTTTTCTTTTTATACTGTGTTTGTACAGCCCACAGTACAATGGGATTCAGGTCCATGAAAAAATGGTATTATGGGCATTACAGTAAATAATTCATGGTAAATGAATAAGAATAATAATAATAAGCTGCTACAGTCTGAGTTGAAGGACTAAGCCTCAAGCCTGCATAGATCAGGCACAGGATGGATGTGTAACACACACTGAAGAGTTCACTACATAAGAACTCCGTGTGCAACAACTTGAAATTCACTTTCACCAAATATCTGTGCCCAAAAACACAGCAAGGGCACAGACATGGCTGAAGGGCAATTCATTTATAACTTCAGATGAACGTTTGTGAGAAACCCTCTACATTATTGCCCAGCTGCAGTTATGAAGTGTAGTGCATCATTTCATTATGTAAATGTATCACTAAATACTGTGGGTACTTTGCAATCCATCTGAGTAATGGAAGCACATAACTGCCCCTGCATTAGGAGCAGGACAGAAAACACACTGCAATTCTGAGTCAAAATGCTTCTCTCTTGCTCCACTAGGCAAAAAAGTCTGCATTAGCCCTTTTGTGGCATAAATTAGTTTCCCTCCTGCATTGGCTCAGCTGTGCTGACAGGCAGGGCTTAAATTCAGGCAGAGCTGTCCAGATATTTTTTAAACCGCAGGGCAGAAGTCCCGACCTCCAGCGCACCGCATGGAGCTGAAGCCCCAAGCCCCAGTGCCCCTCCCTCCCCCGCCCTAGGGGACCAAACCCCCAAGCCCCAGCACACGCACACACACACACACACGCGCACACACACACACACACACACACACACACACACACACGGGGCTAAAGCCTCAAGACCCCCACCCACCAGCTGAAGCCCAGAGCCTCAAATGGGAGTTATGGGGGGGCTCCAGGAAATATTGTATGAGAATTAAAGCCCTGCTGGCAAGGACACTGGGAAGATGGAGACAAAGCTCCATCCATTCCCCTTCCCTACCCATTCCCCATTCGCCTTTGTGAGAAGAGTAACAGCCCAGGAGGCTATGGATATGCACCCCTTCATGGTGCTGCCCAGTCCTCCTTCCCCCTGCCTGACCACAGGCAGAACAGGGGGAACACCAAAGTACTGGCAGCAGCTCTTCCATCCCCCTCCTCTCGCCCCACAGCATTCCGCAAGCAGGCTCTGGAGATAGAGGTAACTTCGCAGAGGAATACAGGGGCTCCTTACAGCTGATCAGTCCCAATGAGCCTTGACTATGGAAATACAGAACAACTTTCTCAAACTAATAGCTAGTGCCTTGCACTCAGTCTCGTGAATCATTTTTTTTATTCTGCTGACTATTTTAGTGAAGTTAATTATATATCATTTTCAATTGTTTAAATCACTCTGAAGGCTTGCTTCAACACAGATAAAAGTGTGTCCTGAATTATTAAATGATTTGGTCTTTTTCATGTAGATTAGAAGAAATACAATGACTAGTTAGCAGTACTTGAGAATTGCACTCATGTGATCTGACCTGTATTATATAAAGGATAATCTAAGTGAAAAGAGGGAGAGAAAAAAAAAAGGAAACGAAAATAAATACCAATGGAAATAGTCCATTTGATGTGATTTTTAAGGATTAGATTAAAATAAATTCCATGTAGTTCTTGTGCCACTAAGGCTTCCAAAATAATGATGGATATCCATGATGGAAAGTTATTGAGCCCAGTGCAGGGGTAACCAGGTGAAATACTATGGCCCATGCTATAGAGGTCAGAGTAGATGATGAAATGGTCCCTTCATATTTATGAATCTCTTAAAAGACCATGGGAAATTTTTACTGAGTTTTGCTATTAAGGGTTGTCAGCAATGGGCCCTTCTCCAGTTCAGGCTCCTGGTTGATGTCTCACTAGGAAAAAAGTTGTGTTCCTAATCTGGGTTAGCTAAAATGTGGTAACTAATAGGAGGTAAAATCCTAGAGAAGACAAATTAAGGTCATAGTTTTCACACGTTAGCTTATAGAGTTAAAGACCTACGGTAGCCTAGGGTTTATTTAGTGTAGCATATTTTATATTATGTTTTGACATTATTGAAACAAAACATTTAGATGTGTCCAAATCAAGATGTTTGAAAAATCTGGTAATCAGTGTTAGCAGGATCAAACCGAGAGTTCATAATCTTTGTGGATCTTTGGGACTCTGGATCCAAACCACCTCTCTCTCTATCAAACTAGCTTCCAGCTGTGTAAGGGAGCTGAGCAAGCCTCCACATATAAACACCTTTGGGAAGACCTGATCAAGATTCAGATCTGAACTTTGTGGGTCATGTCCATCCCTCCTTAAACTTTTTATTTAGAGTGGGATTTATTTAGAGCTTGAATAGTACGTTCTTCCGTGAGTAATTCCATTGACTTCATTGGGACTACTCATGGTGTTAAGGTACTATTCCAAGTGAGTAAAATCGTAAACTGGCCCACGGTGGAGGTATAAAATGCTTAAGAAGGACTAAAGGTGAGAAGAAAGAGATTTGGACATTACTATCTCTAGAAGAGGTATTGTAAATTCTTACAGTTGAAACAACTGAATTACAT
The DNA here is from genome assembly GCF_015237465.2 of Chelonia mydas. Classification (NCBI taxonomy): domain Eukaryota; kingdom Metazoa; phylum Chordata; order Testudines; family Cheloniidae; genus Chelonia; species Chelonia mydas. The sequence goes on along the minus strand of NC_057853.1, from coordinate 15,797,675 downwards.
TGATTATTTCATTTTTGCATGTCATTAAAGTTATATACTAATGTTGTTCAGCAAATATATTAGAGTCTCTCTCCTTGCCAGCTTTTTTCCCTCTTTCATTATTATAGTTTAACAATATACTTGCATGAATTTTCCTTTCATTTTCTCATGTCACCAGTGTTGTGTCAATATTTGTGTGTGCTTGTCTTTACCTTAGCTGTACAATGAAAATTAAAGCCCATAACAAGTGACAGAAGCTTCCCAAGCTACTCCACATGAATAGATTTAATTGCCTGTAACTGATGAAGATTCTACACATAACTGTGTTGTAGACCCACAACCAACTTCACTCTGAAGCCTCCAGAGGATAGGGCATTAGACTGTGAATCAGGAGACCCTTGGGTTTTATTCCTGGTTCTAGGGGTGATCTAATGTGTGACCTTAGGCAAATCACTTCATCTCTCTGGGCCTCAGTATCTCCATCTGAGATCTACAGATGAAGAGCTAATATTATTATTGCGCTTCATCTCAACCAGAAAAAGCCTGGGAAAACAGACGTGCCTTGCTGCATGTCCTGAGCTCTGCTTAACCATGCACGGAGTTGACCTCCCTAGTCAGACCCCTCAGAATATAACCGGCCAGTCGCCTCTTCTCTATGATGCCAAGGGAGCTCTAGTGTTAATGCTTCCAACGACTACAATTGCTAAAGCATGATCCAGTGAGAAAAGTGGCAGTCCATTTAATAGGTCCAAAACCCAATCCCTTAAACTCTACCTGGAACTGCTGCGACAAATATTATACAACTCCTTCTTTCTCCTGCGTCAGTGTGACATAGTGAAGGGGCCCTAGCTGGGCATTGTCAGGCAGGAATTTAACTGAAGCCTCAGATATAGCAGGATAGTTATAGAACCAGAGCTGGAGAGTGGAGGCAAATCTATGGCCATTCTATAGTTACATAAAATCCTTCTGTGCCCACTAAAGCTGCCGAACAAGTAAACCTTGACTTGGTGAGATAACAATTTTGCTGCTGGACTAGGTGGCCCCCTCCCTTGTCATAAAGTCATGTTCAGCTATCTTCAGTATTCTATTTAATTTTGATTACTTCCCCACTTCCAGCTCATCTATGACAGGAGAGAATCTGTGCGAGAGCTGGATGCCATGGTAACAATGTCTGCCTCCTTTTCCTCCCCCACCTCTAGCCCCTTACACTCCATTTTATAATAGGCTCACATCTGTGAAAGCACAACTTGGATTCAGTGTGTGGAGTCACGAGAGTGGGAATGCACCTTGCATAACAGATTGTCGGTGTGTTTGTACTACAACTACAAGGGGGAATCTTTTTCTAGCACTCAGTGAACATCTATAGAAGCCTTGTGGGTTTATGACCTATATTGTAAGTAAAAACTCGTGAAAGAGGACAGGTCCTTGTACAGAAACTGTAACAGGCAGACTTTATTAACAATACAGCACAATAATTCTCCCAGTCCTCTTTATTCCCCTTTTAAAAGATAGGTACTATGTTTGCCCTTCTACTGTCCCCTGGGATCTCCCCCATTCTCTGAGTTTTCAAAGATAATCACTAAGGGTTCCAAGATTGCTTCAGCTAGTTCCTTAAAAACAACAAGGAGTCCAGTAGCACCTTAAAGACTAACAGATTTATTTGAGCGTAAGCTTTTGTGGGTAAAAAACCCACTTCTTCAGATGCATGGAGTGAAAATTACAGATGCAGACATAAATATACTGACACACGAAGAGAAGGGAGTTACCTCACAAGTGGAGAACCAGTGTTGGCAGGGCCAATTCAATCAGGGTGGATGTAGTCCACTCCCAATAATAGACGAGGAGGTGTCAATTCCAGGAGAGGCAAAGCTGCTTTTGTAATGAGCCAGCCACTCCCACTCCCTATTCAAGCCCAAATTAATGGTGTTAAATTTGCAAATGAATTTTAGTTCTGCTGTTTCTCTTTGGGGTCTGTTTTTGAAGTTTTTTTGTTCAAGTATGGCTACTTTCAAATCTGTTATAGAATGTCCAGGAAGATTGAAGTGTTCTCTTACTGGCTTTTGTATGTTACCATTCGTGATGTCCGATTTGTGTCCATTTATTCTTTTACGTAGGGACTGTCCGGTTTGGCCAATGTACATGGCAGAGGGGCATTGCTGGCACACGATGGCATATATAACATGAGTAGATGTGCTGGCGAATGCACCTCTGACGGTGTGGCTGATGTGGTTGGGTCCTCTGATGGTGTCGCTAGAGTAGATATGGGAACAGAGTAGGCAACGAGGTTTGCTTCAGGGATAGGTTCCTGGGTTCGTGTTTCTGTGGTGTGGTGTGTAGTTGCTGGTGAGTATTTGCTTCAGGTTGGGGGTGGGGGGCTGTCTGTAAGCAAGGACTGGCCTGCCTCCCAAGGTCTGGGAGAGTGAGGGATCACTTTCCAGGATAGGTTGTAGATTGTTGATAATGTGCTGGAGAGGTTTTAGCTGGCTGTACGTGATGGCCAGTGGTGTTCTGTTATTTTCCTTGTTTGGCTTGTCCTTTAGTAGGTGATTTCTGGGTACCAATCTCGCTCTGTCAATGTTTCCTCACTTCCCCAGGTGGGTACTGTAGTTTTAAGAATGCTTGATAAAGATAAACCTCTCCAGCACATTATCAATGATCTACAACCTATCCTTGAAAATGATCCTTCACTCTCCCAGACCCAGATTGCCCAGGGTTATGTTATCAGTACATTCCAAGAACTTATTGGACAATTTTGTGTTTTGCCATATAACTTATCCTACACATCTGGGTAGTTAAAATCTCTATTACCATCATGTCTTGTGTTTTGGATATTTCTGTTATTTGTTCTAGGTGTGCCTCAGCCACCTCCTCATCTTGATTTGGTGGTCTGTAGTAGACCCTTGCTACAACTTTACCTCTGTTTTTCCCGTTTTATCTTCACCAGAAATATTCAACAGGTCTGCCTCTCCCCTTTTTATGGACCTCAGAACAAAAAGTGTATGTTCTTGATGTATAATTCAACACCTTTTCTCTCAGTCATGAGATGTATCTCAACCATTCTCTTAGCTTATTATTAATACTTCCAGTTCTTCCTGTGTATTTTCATAGCCCTTGAATTTTTGTATAAAGACATCTAAGATGTTGAGCAGATTTCCCCCCCCCCCACTGTTATCCCTCTTTTTGCCCTTTGACTGTATTGTAATATTCCAACCCCTCCCCCAAAATCTAGTCCTCTATTGTGGTCACCATTTTAATACCTACCTGTGGTCTTTTGTCACCTACCCCCTTTGAACCTAGTTTAAAGTCTGTCTAGGTTGTAACAGAACCACAATTACCTTGATAATTTAAACTGTTACATTCCTTTCATACACTAAAAGAAAAGGAGTACTTGTGGCACCTTAGAGACTAACAAATTTATTTGAGCATAAGCTTTCGTGAGCTACAGCTCACTTCATCAGACTGAGCTGTAGCTCACGAAAGCTTATGCTCAAATAAATTTGTTAGTCTCTAAGGTGCCACAAGTATGCCTTTTCTTTTTGCGAATACAGACTAACACTGCTGCTACTCTGAAACCTCCATACACTGTGGATATTGACAGCATTTAGTGATGCAAATACATATTGCAAGACTGACAGTAAGCAGCAATATCTAAAGAGAAATTTATGTACAACTGACTATAGAACATACTTTTTGTTGCACAAAATGAATCAGCCAAATCTTTCCTAGAGGGGATATGTACAGAAATGTTTCTTTTTTATGAATGGCACAAAGCAATGTGCTTCGGAGATATTTGTTTATCTTAACTGAATCCTGCCATATTAATTAATTTTTAAATTAAAATTAGGTAGTTACAGTTTTCACATTTCCTAGAAGACAAAAATCAATCTTAACATTGAAGCAAGGCACCAAAGCAAATTCATTCCCTCTAACTTCCACACAGATTCCTTGTCTTCTGTATGCACAATGGCTGAAACAGAGGGCTTCTTTCAAAACCAAGATTAACTGAGAGGTCCTATAGACTTGAGGTGCCCTCAGACTTCCTGAATGAAGGATATCAGTCTATCTGCAAGAGTTAATAGAAAACTAGAAATACTTCATTGACTGTGATGGGTCAACAAGGTAGATTCTTTGTATTGAGGACAAAATTCTCCTCAGACATCTGAATGTTGGATCTCATCTTTCATATTCTGTTTCCCCAGAAAATTCAGATTTGGCACATGCAGAAGAGAAGACTTTCAGACATGAGATCCATCACTCATCGACTTGAAGCATTTGTGGCCTGGTTAGCACATCCAGCCTCCTTCCATGGCACCATGGAGACAGGACAGTAGGGGGCATAGCACATAGAGACACAGGAGGCATGTCACTCATTTCTGAAGCCCACCTAAGTTTGACTGCTGGGTGGGCTCCATAAGCCATTCTGCATAGCCATTCTAGCAATCCTGATTCCGTTGCTACTCCCCCATCCAGTGATGGTCCCAGGGGAAGCGTATGATTTTGCCCCTGAATTTTTCTCCATATTTGCACAAAGGGCATGATCCCCAGTTGCATTACTCTACTGAAATCAATGCAGTTACACCAGCTTTAACTGGAATGACTCTGGCCCATAAGTCCAATTATTTCTGCTTGCAAATAATTATTGTGAGTTGTGCATAAGTAACAATCCCCACAACTGCTTTCACCTCATTAGGCTCTTTTTATTATCCAGCCCTCACTTCATCCATATATAATATTTCAAAATTACTCATGGTACTACAATTGCCAGGTTATTTTTGCTATAATTATGCTAATTTTCACTTCACTATGCTTTCCGAGGCTGAAAGAGGGACGGAAGAATAAGGTTTTTAAACTTAATAAAAGCAATAGCAATGGAAGTCATATTAGAGTGCTCCCTTCTGTTACAGCTCCCTTTGAAATATTGACTTTGTAGTAGTTGTTTATATCTTTCCCTGCTTTCTGAAAATATAGATAATATAAATTCTCCCATTAGTAAGAAATATGTTAAATCAAAATTAATATATTCAACGAAGAACAATGCGACTCTCTCGCTGTCATGTTAACTCAAAATAAATTTAGCAGGGCCACTCTGTCATCCAAATCATAGCTACAAAAAGATGACTGAAGGAGATTCTCACAGGCTGTATACACATGGAAAATGTGCCCTGGATTTGAACTACAACTTGTGGGTGTTTCAACCTTTTTTTCCCCCTACAGTAGAAGGCCAGATTCTGATCTCAGCTACAGCACTGCAAATCTGCAATAACTCTCGAACTCCAGTACAAACTGGAGTAAATGTAATGGAATTACTCCACATTTGTACTAGTGTAATTGTGATCAAAGTCTGTCTCATAGTTGCAGGGTCATGAAATCTTGTTGTTAAACTCTCTGCTTGTAATGGTGATGGCATCTTCAAAATCGTGCTTGAGTCAAGCACTGAAAAACTCAGCTCTTCACTGAAATATTCAACAGGAAAGCAAAATAGTTGTTGGACCAGATCAGATCGAAACTTTTTGTTTGGATTTTTTATAAGTCTTCCTGGCAAAGATTAAAACATGTTTTGGCAGTTTTACCACACCCAAGCTAAAATGCTGATATTTCTGGCAAACCATGAGCATAATTACATGTATAGATGTATTAAACTTTTATGACAAAGAAAAAAACTATACAGTCCTATTTTCAAAAGCATTTAAGTTATTAAGGCATACGAGTCCCACCGACCAGATTTAAGTGCCTAAAGATGCTGATAGATTCCTACTGGCCCTTAGGTCTGTTCTACATAGGGAAGTTTTACCAGCTATGTACGTGTAGTTGCACAAGTGTAACCCCTCACGAGGGCTCTGTTTTTTGGTATAAGAGTGGCTTTCCCCCCACCCCTTGTTTAGCTTAAACCCCTTCACAAGAGAAACTATGCCAAAGTCACTCTTATATCAGAATTAGAATGTCCACATGCAGTGTTATCCCAGAATAACTATATTGGTTTAAATTCACACCTTAAATTACTCGGGGGGGGAGGGGGGAGAAGGAATCCAGTGCATACAAGGCCTTAGTCACTTTTGAGCACCACTCCCTGTGAAGGAAACACTCTCAGCCAGTGCCCTGTAATGATTGGGTAGGGGTATGGCAGGTTGTCTTCCCCTGAGACATCCCCCTTTATTACTACTACTTCACCCTGCAGTGGTCTGTCCCCTCAGTAACTCACCAGACGTCTCATTTTTATACATACACCAAAAGGGATGGATTTGAAGAGTCCAGATCCTCAGGATTAAACAAGGAATTCATGGCTTCCCCCTTGGGTTGGAGTCTCATGCTCCAGAACCTTGTATCTTTAGGGTCTTCCCCCAACTAGGTTCCCCACCAAGGGAGACTTTGGAAGTTGTTCCCTTTTTAGGGGTTGGTAGGGGAACCCATGTCCACCCTCTCCAACGGGCTCCAATCCAGGGCCCAACAGTAGATAGCTACGTTCTGCACTCTGGAGTACTGTGCAGCTGCCCCAGCCCCCGATCACCAGCTAAAGAAATGGACACCAAGATAAAAGCTAACCTCAGAGAAGCACAGGTCTCAGAGAGAAAGGGCTCCTGCGGTGCTCCTCTCCGGGAGCTCAAAGCTACTCTACTCCCTTTTTTAACCTCCTCCTCCAGCCTGTGCATGCTTTGCAGGGGCACCTGGGCCCAGTACAGCTCTTTAACACCTTCCTTTCCAGTGTGCAGTTTGTACACCCCATCACACTCTTTGCTTACCTTCAAAGTTTATTTGCATCTCCATTGTTCCTGGGAACTCTTGAGGGCTTCACTGGGTGTTCATTTAGCACCTTCTTCAATGCTTCCCTGAGTCAGTTCTAAAAGGTCAGTTGGAACTGAATGATTTAGGACACAATAAAATGCCCCATCTGTTGGTGCCCCCAAACAGCAGTTAAGTATATTGAAGCTGTAAAGTCCCTGCCCACCCCCTGGCAGCCCAGTATAGTACTACTGGTGTGCCCGACATGAATTTCCCCTCGTTGGGACAGCAATAGGTTCACTTTACCAGCACTGCAGAGAGGAAGGGAAGGAGAAGCCAACAGAGGCTAACAAAATAGCATGTCCTCTTTTAATAGGGCTTCAGGTCAGGAGTAATTCATATTAACCGTTCAGAAGGTCCTCACCTCAGAGTCCAGGTTCAGTCCCTAAACCTAAATTCTACAAACAAAGCCTCTGGTTAGGCTAGCAGCTGGGACACACCTAAGCTGCATAGCTTCTACTTTCTCCTGTTGACTAGCTTCCTCTTCCTGTTTATGTAGCCTACGCAGGGCAAGATTACAGCCTTGATTACAGCCCAAGCTATCCCAGTGGTAGGATCCAGCTTGTCCCCTAAAGGGGCAGCACACTCATTCACAGAGGCCGAAGTTAAAACGAATCTGTTCCTACTTCATCACCACCTTCCATGTTTTTATCAATGTTTAAGAAATGTCAGTATAAAAAGCTGCAGCACTGTATTTATTTTTTACCTTGTATAACTCTCATATTTTGTGTTCAGTTTACTGAAATAGTGACTATATTCCCGTCACTGGACATGGATGTTGCTTTTTCTCTACACTGTAACTATAGGCCCGGGTCAGCTCTGTTATTGCAGTGTAAATCTGGAGTGAGTTCTTTGAAACCAGTGGAAACCAGCTTTTATGCCAGCATAACTAAGAACAGCATGTAGTATTATGTAATTAGCTTCTGGCTGCAACAAAACCTGGAAATGAAGTAGAGCTTTTCCCCTTGGTAAAGTGTAAGCCTGGATTCTAAGAAGTAGTGCCATTCAAACCTCTAAGGATAGGGGCTTTTCATAATGAGAATGTCACAAAGAAAAGAGTTAAGAAAGATAAATTTGAAACTAATTAATTAGAAAGTAATAGACAAAATATATACTGCTGATAATATTTTATAGTCAGAGGAATATGCCTGAAAAGGGCACCATTTATTAATCATAATACAGAAAAGATTAATGGTAGAAAGAGCTATATTCCATCAGTAGTATACAGTTACGGTGCAAAGGTTTACTTGCTTATCAATATACACATTGTAAGGAGAGTGATCACTTTAGATAAGCTATTGCCAGCAGGAGAGTGGGGTGGGGGGAAGATATTTTTTCATGCTTTGTGTGTATAAAAGATCTTCTACACTTTCCACAGTATGCATCCGATGAAGTGAGCTGTAGCTCACGAAAGCTTATGCTCAAATAAATTGGTTAGTCTCTAAGGTGCCACAAGTACTCCTTTTCTTTTTACTAAAGAAACGTGTGCCATATTCAAACCTATGTTCTATAAATGGCTTTCTAAGGGGGGCCCTGACGCTGATAATATGCACATGTAACATGTGGTAATATTAATGAGAATTACATGCATCAATTAATGGGAATTACATGCATGGAGTTATGGGGGATTATTGTGGAATTTACTTGTAACATGCAAAGAAAAGCTGCAAAATTCATCTCTCCTGAGCAGCTTACACAATTTGGTCTAGACCTGCTCCCGATAAAAATACTCTCAGTGCAATCAGACTTCTCCGTGTGAGTAAGAGAAGCAGGATTTGGTCTTTGGGGAGAGGCTTAAAGTGCAATCAGAGGCCTGAACTCAGCAGAGCAATTATATACACCTTTGTAAATGCTTTACTGCTTTGGGGCTAGAATGTATTTTTATTGTGAATATAAATGGTTATAAGTTTGCATTCTTTTCACGAGGTCTGACTCATTTCACTAAGGAACACCAAACAGCCTTTAGCCTGTTCCAAAAGGGAAAGGTGACAAAGGGTGTCAGTTGTAAAGCACTCCCAAGTGTTGTGCTCTAACTCCTACATGTAGACCCTACGGGTGCGCTGTAATAGATGCTCAGTACGCACGGATGTTTGAAACATTAGTGCATCAGCAGGGTCTACATGGAGCAGTCAGAGGACAACATTTTAGAGCGCGCTACAATTTACACCCCTTTTGAATGAATAGCTGTGCCCTGTAGACAACCCCTTAGGTAAGCATAAAAAGAGTTTCAAGGCTGTATAAATAAGAGAATTTCAACAGCTTGGCAATGAGTACTCAGCTTAAACTGCTTTCCACAATAAATAAATAAAAAGGAACAGATTCTCTCAACAATACGTTTGGCTTCCTATGGCAGAGGCCCACGTGAGCTGAGAAAAGTAGTCTTTGGGGCTTCTACAGCACAGAATGTAATATCTATCTGTTAATGGCAAAGTCCTTGTCCCAATTAAGTCCATGGCAAAACTCCAGCTGACTTCAGTAAAACCCAGGATTTGACAAATTTTAGGGCAGCCATAAGTTGTGCGTCAATGAGATGACAAAGGCAGCTGTGCTGTCCAGGAAAGACATGCAGAGGCACTGAGCCCCCACCCTCTGCAGTTGGCCTGTGATCTTTAGGATTTCTCTGCAATTCTCAGGCTATCCACAGGTTCTGAGGGCCAAACCTCCTGCAGTCTTTACAGCAAAGGAAAACTTACACTGCTCATTCCCTCACACCTCACTAACACGCGGAGATCTGTACAAAAGAGTACGAAGTTTGGAGACATTCCTGCCCAACATGTGGGATTTTCCCCTGGCTTGACCATGTCAAGTGAAAAGGCATCTCTCTGCAGATCACTAGGGCCTGTAGCATCAGGAGCATCCTTGGTTTCTCCAGCAGTTGGAAACATTTCAATAGTGAAGGCATTTTAAATGAGACATAGGCAGAAACACATAGCACTGTGCATAGTAGCTTAAAGCTAATATACCTTTAGATCTGCTCCTCCTCCCATTGAATATTCCTATTGTGTTCAGTAGTAGCAGGATTGGGCTAAGGACAGGAATGGGTTTAGTGCTAGATTGTGGCTTTAGGCATGTCCTGAGCCGCTTGGCCCTAAGGACACTCCTGAGTCACAATGCTTCCTGTGGTTTCCCAGTTATGCCCTTTTGGGGGACAACATACTCTTCAATGTGGCTGGCAGAAACAACATGTCAGGGGGGCATGTGGGGTCACGTGCCTGCACCCAGACTTGCTACTTGGCTTGTACTGAGCATGTTCACACAGACTGAGCATGCTTAGTAACACTGCTGAAGCCGGCTGCCCTCACTCTGGCCCCTGGCCCCCACTATCGGCAGCCACGGGTTGTCTCTAGTGACCAGGCAGCTCTGCTGTCTAGCACGGGAGGCACAGCTATGGCTCTTGCTACTCCCCATCCACTCCTTGCCCTTCTCCCTACCCAGTTGCTCTTGGGTAGAGAATATTCCAGATGCAGCCCTGCATTCCCTTAAGTGATAGGAACTATAATCTACCTAATGTTGACTGCAAAAGTGTTGGGGGAAGGTGCAGTGAGTCCTTACTCTCTTCTTTTCCCCCGGTTGGCCACTTAAGGCCAGGGCACAACCTAGTTCTTAAAGACTAGGGGTGGATGACCTGTTTTGGGAAAACACAAGTGCTGACAAAACTTGAACACACTGGGAGAAACCTTAGCCCCATTAACGTCAAAGGAAGTTTGCCATTTACTTCAGTGAGGCCAGGATTTCACCCATTTTGAAATCCCATTTTGAAAACCCATTTCACCCTGTTTTCATGGAGTTATCCAGGACAATTTAGTCAGCTCAAGAGGTTCAGAAATCTTCACTAAGAATCAATCCAAGCCTTCAGTACTGACGTTCTTATTTGAACTGAACCTCTAGAACTTCCAGGGCTTCCCCATCACTGCTAGTCATGGATCCCATTGTTTTCCTATTTGTTGTGCAATCAACCTCCACCCCTCAGCCTCCCCCTCTCCCCCCCTCACACCCCCTAGCTCTGCTGTTCATTACAGATTTGAACAAAATACGTCAACGGTTGTCCACTTCAGAAGTTCATTGCATACTGCTAAAAACTTATGAGACCCTAACACAAAAAAATAATAAAAGGACAAGAGATCTGTCAACCCACAATGCCTGTTTGGCTTCAGCTAGACACCAGGACAACGCTAAGAATTACAGACCGGTCAGCTTAATGTCCGTACCCAGAAAGATAAAGGAGCAAATATCTAAGCAATCAATTTGCAAACACCCAAAAGATAATAAGGTGATAAGTAACAGTTAGCAAATCATTTCAAACAATCTAATACCTTTCTTTGACAGGGAAACAAGCCTTGTGGATAGGGGGAAGTGGTAGATGTGGTATAGCTTCACTTTAGAAAGGCTTTTGAAACTGCCTTGCATGACCTTCTCGTAAACAATCTAGGGAAATACAACCTAGATGGAGCTACGATAAGGTGGGTGCATAACTGGTTGAAAAACCATTCCCAGAGAGTTGTTATCAGTGGTTCACAGTCAAGCTGGAAGGACATATCAAGTAGGGTCCCACAGGGATCAGTTTTGGGTCAATCCCAGTTCTGTTCAATATCTTCATCAATGATTTAGATAATGACATAGAAAGTACACTTATAAAGTTTGTGGATACCAAGCTGGGAGGGGTTGCAAGTGCTTTGGAGGATAGGATTAAAATTCAAAATTATCTGGACAAACTGGAAAAACGGTCTGAAGTAAATAGGATGAAATTCAATAAGGACAAATGCAAAGTACTCCACTTAGGAAGGAACAATCAGTTGCACATATACAAAATGGGAAATGACTGCCTAGGAAAGAGTACTGTGGAAAGGATCTGAGGGCCATAATGGATCACAAGCTAAATATGAAAAAAAAAAAAAGCAAACATAATTCTGGGATGTATTAGCAGGAGCGTTGTAAGCAAGACACAAGAAGTAATTGTTCTGCTTTAGTCTTTGCAGATTAGGTCTCAATTGGAGAATTGTGTCCATTTCTGAGCACCATATTTCAGGAAAGATGTGCACAAATTGGAGAAACTCCAGAGAAGAGCAACAAAAATGATTAAAAGTCTAGAAAACATGACCTATGAGGGAAGATTGAAGAAACTGAGTTTGTTTAGTCTGGAGAAGAGAAGACAGAGAGGGGACGCGATAACAGTTTTCAAGTACATAAAAGACTGTGACAAGGAGGAGGGAGAAAAAATGTTCTCTTTAACCTCTGCTGATAGGACAAGAAGCAATGGACTTAAATTGCAGTAAAAGAGGTTTAGGTTGGACATCAGAAAAAACTTCCTAACTGTCAAGGTTGATAAGTACTGGAATAAATTGCCCAGGGAGGTTGTAGAGTATCCATCATTGGAGATTTTTAAGAGCATGGTAGAGCATGTCAGGGGTGGTCTAGAAGATAATCGTCCTGCCTTGAGTGCAGGGGACTGGACTAGAAGACATCTTGAGGTCTCGTCCAGTCCTATGATTCTATGACAATACTCTTTAGCATTCCATTCTACTGTGTAGTACCTGACTCCACAATTAGTCTCATTGACTCCAATATTTTTAGTATCAGCACCTGGCCCACTGAGACTATTGATATGAGTATGTGCTCACCAATGTGAGTAAAGGGTGCAGAATCAGGCACATGATAGGGCAATAATGTCCCCAAAACACCAAGATGGGGGAAGGGCATCGCACACAGCTATTGAAATGACCTATACACCAGCTACACAATGACACCCTTGGGGCTGGGCAGGGTCTCAGCAGGGGAGAAACTGGGTTGCAGTCACCCTCCACAACGTATTCTCCGCTGAAGAGCACAAAGGCATAAGCTACTGCTGCTCAGAGGAGTGCTACTTTTATTTCTTCATCAGCACTCCTCTGGCGAGAGGTTACAGCACTGGTTCTGAGTGAGGAGCTAACAGCAGTAAGGTTCCTTAGGAAGCAGTGCTGAATGAACAGACATAACCCACAACCGTATAATAAATATTTCTTCTAATGGAAGGTCAGATTGCCCAGGGTTATGTGATCATGCAATCAAAGGCCAAATCACGATGCCTATAGGCAAGGAAGCAAAGACAAAGATAGCCTGGGGAAAGGGAAGAGAGAGCAACAAAGATCATGGAAGGAGGCGAACAGAGAGAATGGACATAAGGGCAGATGAGCAGACTATAAGGCAACCTTCTTTTTTCGGTTACTTTGACTTTGTGGGTTTAAATCTCAAGTTTAATATTCCATCTCCAGTTTATATTCAACCCAGGGTCTGATTATAAATAGCAGGAAGTTCTTAAAAACATATATGTTCTAATATATAAAATATTTCTACTGTGGGTGTTCCTCTTGAAAAGAAGACGAGACCTTCCTTTTATTAATTCCTAAAACAGCCTAAATCACTTGCTACTGAACCTCCCCTTCCATCCTCTGTCCCAAAACAGATGGAGTTAGATTGAGAGTCCTTGTATTGTCTCCCATCATATTTTACTCCTGGGGGAATTTTACACCAAAAAAATTAAAATTTTTGCACCAAAAAATTAAAAATTCTGTGCACAATATTTTAAAATTCTGCAAATTTTATTTGTCAAAATAACACTACATAATCACATCAGTTTAAATTATTTTGGTAATTTATTTCAAAATACCGGTCAGGAAATATGTCTGTAACAATACAGACGTGCACAAAAATTCCCTGAGGAGTAGAGGGTTAAAGAAACCGCTATGACAGCTCAGTTCCTGTTTCTCTGCCCCCTCCCCACCACCTGAGCACAGCCAGGAGGCCAGACGCCCACACCCACTTCCTCCCAGAGCCCAGCCATGACCCCCCCTAGCCCAGACACCAGCCCCCCTCTCTCCCAGAGCCCAGCCACTAGCCTCCCCTCCCCCCAGAGCCCAGACACATGTCTGCCTCCTGTCCAGAGCCCAGCCATGGCCCCCACAGCTCAGGCACCTGTCCCCCTCCCACCCAGGGATCCAGAGGGAGAAACAGCCTCTTGCTGGGTCCCAGGCTTTCGTGGAGTTTCCTGCAAGCCACCATCTCCTTCCCTCAGGGCCGGCAGGGAATTGCAGCTGCTAGAAACTCTCTACTCTCTTTCCCTTCCCTCCCCCCGCATTGTCTTCTATGTGCGAGCTGGGCTCTGTTGGGTCCAGCTGCCCCTAGTGGCAGCCAACAGCACTGCAGCCCATTTCTGTGAGGGGAAGGAAATTATATTCAAAAAACTTTTCTGCAAAATTCTGCATTGCACAATGGCGCAGAATTAGCCCAGAAGTAATGTTATGACCTTCCTTTATCCTTCTCTGATCTAGTCACCTAACCAATTGTTTATGGCCACATTCTCAGCATTTCCCAATGGCAAATTACACCATAGGATGCAGATCTGAGAGCAGCAGCTTCAGTATTTTTTCCCTACAGACTCAAAGCATCTCTCGTTGATGCTCTCCAACTCTGCTGATGCAAGCCAGGACGTAATTCCAATGAACTGAGTAAACTCTTGGTTTACTACAGTGTAACAGAGATCAGAACTGGCTCTATAACTTTCCTTTTCATACACACAACACAAGAAAATGCAACTGTTTTATTTAGGAAAAAAATTGCCCCAGCAGGGCATGTGAATGGGAGTGAAAATACTGAAAAGAAATAAGCAATGAGTCACAGTAGGGAAAAAATTAACTAGAAGTAGGATATGATTGCAGTCTACTTCTAAGTTTTTATTGACAACAACCAATAGAGAATAAGAATCTAAAATACCAGAAAACTCCAAGAGCACTATTTTCCTTTTGTTTAATATTTGCAAAAAGAAAAATACTTTTGATTATTCAGCTCCGTAGGAATCCACATTGTTGGTTTATTTCCCCCCTTTCTTTTCTCCTTTCTTTTTTGGTAATACAAATATACTGCATTCAAAGACTGACAATCCAATCATCTGTGGAACAGGTCCAAGTAATAGCATGCTCCAGTGAAATAACCTCAGATGCCAATAGATAATATGAGAGGGATAAATATATACTGAATACCTACAAGCTCAACACCTGGGGTTCGATATATTGAAAGTCTAAGTGAAATTGAATCATAATTTCATTCAGGTGGGGATACTGAAGGACAACACTTATTTTTATATAGAAGAGTGCACAAAAATAATAAGAGTCAGGCAGATGTGTTTTGTTAGTAATGGTCATGGAACAGGAAACAGCGACTGTACACTGTCCTTGGCTAAGCATTTTTGGTGCCATTTGAGTGCAGATTTCTTTACTGAGTTCCCATAATTATTCCTTGACCAATTGTCTAATCTTTCTGACTTACTTTGGTGCCTTGCCTCTGCCTCAGAAGTCCATGAGTAGTAAAGTCAATGGGACTATTCATACACTTAAAGTTAGCTGTTATGTTTTGAAGGATCAAGGCCATTATACATATTTGGTGCAGTTGACTATAGGTCAGAGGAGTCCTTCACAACACATCTCCAAGCAAAAATACACAAGAAATGAGATAGACCCATTCAGCTGCATCCTATATAGACATTAGACACAAAAGTGGATAGTGTAGCCCAGTGTGTGTGAAATTCCATTGCTTGTCTTATGCAAGAAGGCAGACTAGATGACCACAATGGTCCCTTCTAGCCTTCATATCTATTCATACATTTTAAAAAGTGATACTTATGGAATAAAGTACTTATATTTCACAAAGTGCCACAATGTACATTTCTTAAAGGATTTTGTTGTCGCCCATTCTTTAATATATGCAGCTCCAAAGTTCTTCAAGATCACATCCCATGAGTACCAAAGACCATAATCCATAGGAGCTATTTTAAAATATTTTTTCACAAGCTTCCCCCCTGCTTCCATTAAAATAGCATATTAAAAGCCTAGTCCATCAATATGCCAAGCACTTTGTCCTGAGTGCTGAATATCCTCATCCACCACTGGCATCAATGAGAACTAAAAGCACTCCACACCTTGCATGGCTGGTCCCTGTACAATAAGGGCAAAATATTGACACCATTGACATCAATGGGAGTTTTGCCATTGACTTAATAAGGCCAGGATTTCACACTAAGTATTTTAATGCAAGTTCTCCTTTCTTGACTGTTATATTAAGCGTTCTCTTTATGAGATTTTTCACAATCCAAATACATGCATTTTCCTTCCATTTTCTCATCTTTAGTAATGGTATGTATTAAATTAATAAAATATTTTAGAATCTCTTACATATTTCATGCAAGCCCTTTTTCCACAGTCACACTAAAGCTTCAGTTATATATTCCTATACACAACTGAAAAGAAATGTAAATTGTCATAACCAGTCAAAATCCTCATACAGTGGCCAATACAAAAATTATTCAGTGTTGCAAGGAAATAAATAGATAGAGGAAATTTTTGGCTGGCTAAGGCTAGAGTTACATTGGCATTCCAGTTGCCAGGCTAACCCCTTTTTTTAATTTCCTCTTTGGCCACTCTTTTGCCTAAAAACCATGTAATACTGGGAATTCTGCATCATTTCAACGCTAAAATCCATGAAAGCCAAGGTTCTCTGGAAAGATACTTGAACTTTACCAAAACCTCTTCATGAGCCTTGGTCTTTGTAACAATATCAGAAATGAGGTCGACTGGGTTATTGTGTGTGTTTCAAACTGCTCCAGAATTCATCAGTTCCTCTAATGAAGTGGTTCTCAATCAGGGGTATGCATACCCTGGGGGTACTCAGAGGTCTTCCAGGGGTACATCAACTCATCTAGATATTTGCCTAGTTTTACAACTGGATACATAAAAAGTAGGGCTGTTGATTAATCACAGTTAACTCACGCAATTAACTCAAAAAAAAATCATGAATAAAAAAATTAATCATAATTAATCACAGTTTTAATCACACTGTTAAAAAATGGAATTCCAATTGAAATTTATGAATTATTGTGGATGTTCTTCTAATTTTCATATATATTGTATTCTATGTTGTAATTGAAATCTAAGTGTATATTACTTTTCATTACAAATATTTGCACTGTAAAATGATAAACAAAAGAAATAGTATTTTTCAATTCACCTCATACAAGTACTGTAGTGCAATCTCTGTTGTGAAAATGCAACTTACAAGTGTAGATTTTTTTTGTTACAGAATTGCACTCAAAAACAAAACAATGTAAAACTTCAGAGCCTACAAGTCCACTGAGTCCTACTTTTTGTTCAGCCGATCGCTAAAACAAACAAGTTTGTTTACATTTACAGGAGATAATGCTGCCCTCTTCTTATTTATAATGTCACCAGAAAGTGAGAACAGGCATTCGCATGGCACTTTTGTAGCTGGCAGTGCAAGGTATTTATGTGCCAGATATGCTAAACATGCGTATGCCCCTTCATGCTTTGGCTACCATTCCAGAAGACATGCTTCCATGCTGATGACGCTCGTTAAAAAAATTATGCTTTAATTCAATTTGTGACTGAACTCCTTGGGGGAGAATTGTATGTCCCCTGCTCTGTTTTATCCACATTCTGCCATATATTTCATGTTATAGTAGTCTCAGATGATGACCCAGCACGTTATTCATTTTAAGAACACTTTCACTGCAGATTTGACAAAAGGCAAAGAAGGTACCAATGTGATATTTCTAAAGATAGCTACAGCGCTTGACCCAAGGTTTAAGAATCTGAAGTGCCTTCCAAAATCTGAGAGGGATGGGGTGTGGAGAATGTTTTCAGAAGTCTTAAAAGAGCAACACTCTGATGCAGAAACTACAGAACCCGAACCACCAAAAAGGAAAATCAACCTTCTGCTGGTGGAATCTGACTCAGATAATGAAAGTGACAATGCATTGGTCTGCACTGCTTTGGATTGTTATCGAGGAGAACCTGTCATCAGCATGTCCCCTGGAATGGTGGTTGAAGCACGAAGGGACATATGAATCTTTAGCGCATCTGGCACATAAATATCTTGCAACATCGGCTACAACAGTGCCATGAGAACACCTGTTCTCACTTTCAGGTGACATTGTAAACAAGAAGTGGGAAGCATTATTTCCCGCAAATGTAAACAAACTTGTTTTTCTGAGTGATTGGCTGAACAAGAAGTAGGACTGAGTGGACTTGCAGGCTCTAAATTTTACATTATTTTATTTTTGAATGCAAGTTTTTTGTACATAAGTGTACAGTAGTAAGTTCAATTTTCATGATAAAGAGATTGCACTACAGTACTTGTATTAGGTGAACTGAAAAATACTATTTCTTTTGTTTTTTACAGTGCAAATACTTATCAAAAATAAATATAAAGTGAGCACTGTATACTCTGTATTCTGTGTTGTTATTGAAATCAATATATTTGAAAATGTAGAAAACATCCAAAAATATTTAAATAAATGGTATTCTATTATTGTTTAAGAGTGTGATTAATCATACGATTAATCTTTTCAATTGTGCGCTTAATCACGATTAATTTTTTAAATCGCGTGACAGCCCTAATTTTTTTAATTGCTTGACAGCCCTAATAAAAAGCACTAGCGAAGTCAGTACAAACTAAAATTTCACAGACAATGATTTGTTTATACTGCTCTGTATACTACACACTGAAATATAAGTACAATATTTATATTCCAATTGATTTATTTTATAATTATATGGTAAAAATGAAAAAGAGCAATTTTTCAGTAATAGTGTGCTGTGACACACTTGTATTTTTATGTCTGATTTTTTAAGTTTTTAAGTGGGATGAAACTTGGGGCTGGAGACAAATCAGACTCTTGAAAGGGGTACTTGAAAGGGGTAGTCTGGACAGGTTGAGAGTCACTTCTGTAATGAAGTGTTGGCATCAATAATTATTACTTTCTTGAGTTTAACTTATGTGCCCCTTTAATTAATATGTATAGTTAAGCTGCTGCCATAGTCAAAATCCTGCCTCAGTTTACTGTGGTTATGGAGTTTTAGAGTACAATTGGTGTGGATCCTGCTCTCAACCAATGGAAGAAGGCTTGGGTCCAATATACAATCTTATACTAACATTTGCTGTGACATCTTATTGCTGTCATGTAATCTGGAGAAACTATAGCGATATGGGTTTCATATCGCCTTATCAGAAGCAGGTGGTTTACAGTGTCAATCAAAAAAAGATGAGCTTAGAAGTTTACTGCAGACAAAAATGGAATTATTTGATTATACCTATTTTCTTACTGTCAAAGTGTCCTTTCCCCCCCATCATTATCTCAGATATAATTGCAGTATTGTAGACCTGAGTAGAGGTACAGAAGCTATATTGGTTTTGGCCTGCTTTCCTTGAGTATCAGGCAGAAACAGCCCTTTGGGTTTTTACAGATTCAAGATAAACTGTTACACAACCACACAAATGTATTTTACCTTAACTGCCATAGCATTTAGCCTTTTACAATGAGAAAACTGTTTATCACGCACTGCATTTTAAAGCCAGATTTTAAAGTAATTTTGCAGATGCTGTGGAAATAATTGGAAACATTATCAGTTTCAAAGTAATATGGCTAGAGAAAAAGTAAATGTGATTATGTTATCAGGTAAGAATGTTTTAATGCATGTTGCCACTGTAGCTGTCCTTCCGATATTTGTTGTTTATTTTATCATCATTAAAAGAGGACCAACACTGTACTGAAGCTTTACCAAACAGCTTATGCTGGGAATTTACCCCCTTAAGAATCCCAGACTTCCCAGAAGGCAGGCTGGATCAGGATACCAAGAGGTCAGAGTCAGGGAGCAGCAGCAGGTAATGAAGGGGAGGCAGTCCTAAACAGAGGAAAACCACAGTTACACAGACAGCTTTCCATTCCTCTGCTGGGTTTAAACAGAAGCAGGCAACTGTCCGACCCCTTCAATTTCACCGCTCAGATTCAGACTAGAACCCTCTGCCAGAGTTGAGCTTTGAGTTCTAGTTACCACCAGGAAGCTGGTCAGTACATAGTGGCTCCCAAGAGTCCTGTGGTCTTGCTGACATGCTACAGGTGAATGGTTTGAGGGTAACTCCACTGAAGTATTGAAGTACTACTTATTAGGATATATGAACAATTTATTTGAATCTGTAGCAGAAGCTAGCATGGCAGGACTAGATGGAAGGTTCTAAACAGAAACTCTACATTGAAGCAGAGAGTCAGAAAGTAAATTTTGGATAAATATTGCTTTTCTTATTCTAATAGAGCTTTTTGTTCAGTGATAGAAGAAAGTAACTCTTTCTCAGATTCTTTATCACCATATGACACTACCTGCTTATATCAGTGGTTGGTTTGGCTCAAAAGGCTTATTGCCCATATCCAGAATGAAGAGGAGAGGTTATAAAAGTCAGAACACACAGCTGAGGAGAAGCAGTTCATTTAAGGCCGGACTACATGGGCTATGAATTGTTCAGAAATAATCAAGGGAAATTGTAGTTGAAGAGAAACCAACCAAACCTTAGCTTGCTAAATCAGAGGAATAGAGAACGAAGGGACAAAATATAGCCAGAAATATGTGCCCAAAAGAGTGGGTGTGATTTTGCATAACTCTATTCAGCCAATGGTTCATTTGATTCTCCATCTGATTTCATCCAAACCTCTCATATTATACCATTAGTTCTAAACTTCTACCACATGTAATAAACACAGTAAGCAGGCGATAGGGATGATTTCAGCTGCCATTTAAGTTACAGAGAAGGCCAGAATTCTGAATGACACAGAAGTTACAAAGAGCCTAAAGAAGGGTAATTTGATAACAACTGATAGGTACAACTAAAGATAGTGTTCATTCAGAAATTTGTTTTACCATCAAATGCCCTGTCAGGTGTTTTATAAACTGTGATGCACAGGGTGGTGATCCCCTGCTATGGGTAAGTAGATCAGCTGTTTATGTTTGTCAAAGTAAGAATAGTAGACCCAAGGAATACAACTGCCACTTGTTTGCATCTCTTCTTCAAATGTAGACAAATCTAGTCATTTTAAAATAATTTATTTTCTGCAAAGCTGTCTTCTTGAATCATTTCCTTATCTAAACATTAAACCATATATTTCCTGGTTCCATCAGTACATGCCTAGATTTTAATTTACTGTAGATCAGTAAGTCTGTGAAGGGAGATACGGGGCCAGATTCTCAGCTGGTGTGAGCTCCATTGAGTTAATGAAGCAATGATGATTATTTACACTGGATGAGGATTTGATCCGCTATGAATGGAAAACAAAAGGCTCCACATTGTGGAGTTTTTTGAATGTACAGGGTCTATACTTTTTCCTCAGCATGAACGGGTGCTAAAAACCCAGTAAAAGAAAATCTTAAGGCATGCTCTGACTTCAGTGACAATGTTGTAAATCAGGGTACCTCCATGGAAGGCAGTGGAGTTATACAAGCATAAAAGCTGTGTAAGATCAGAATCAGGCCCACAGTCCTTAAATAGTTTCCCTGGGAATTATTTCAAATTTCAGTAACAGCAAGTTTATCATTGTAGCTTGTGAAGCAGCCAAACGGAAATTGATCAATCTGATGGGTTGATTATTGTTCCAGCCTATTTGGCAATCTCATTATGAATAAGAACATAAGAACATAAGAATGGCCATAGTGGGTCAGACCAAAGGTCCATCCAGCCCAATATCCTGTCTACCAATAGTGCCCAGGTGCCCCAGAGGGAGTGAACCTAACAGGTAATGATCTAGTGATCTCTCTCCTGCCATCCATCTTCACCCTCTGACAAACAGAGGCTAGGGACACCATACCTTACCCATCCTGGCTAATAGCCATTAATGGACTTAACCTCCAGGAGTTTATCCACTTCTCTTTTAAACCCTGTTATAGTCCTAGCCTTCACAACCTCCACAGGCAAGGAGTTCCACAGATTGACTGTGCGCTGAGTGAAGAAGAACTTCCTTTTATTTGTTTTAAACCTGTTGCCCATTAATTTCATTTGGTGTCCCCTAGTTCTTAGATTATGGGAACAAGTAAATAACTTTTCCTTATTCACTTTCTCCACACCACTCATGATTTTATATACCTCTATCATATCCCGCCTTAGTCTCCTCTTTTCCAAGCTGAAAAGTCCTAGCCTCTTTCATCTCTCCTCATATGGGTCCCATCCCAAAACCCCAAATCATTTTAGTTGCCCTTTTCTGAACCTTTTCTAATGCCAGGATATCTTTTTTGAGATGAGGGGACCACATCTGTATGCAGTATTCAAGATGTGGGCATACCATGGATTTATATAAGGGCAATAAGATATTCTCCGTCTTATTCTCTATCCCTTTTTTAATGATTCCTAACATCCTGTTTGCTTTTCTGACTGCCGCTGCACACTGAGTGGACGTCTTCAGAGAACTATCCACAATGACGCCAAGATCTTTCTCCTGATTAGTTGTGGCTAAATTAGCCCCCATCATATTGTATGTATAGTTGGGGTTATTTTTTCCAATGTGCATTACTTTACATTTATCCACATTAAATTTCATTTGCCATTTTGTTGCCCAGTCACTCAGCTTTGTGAGATATTTTTGAAGTTCTTCACAGTCTGCTTTGGTCTTAACTGTCTTGAGCAGTTTAGTATCATCTGCAAACTTTGCCACTTCACTGTTTACCCCTTTCTCCAGATCATTTATGAATAGGCTGAATAGGATTGGTCCTAGGACTAACCCTTGGGGAACACCACTAGTTACCCCTCTCCCTTCTGAAAATTTACCACTTATTCCTACCCTTTGTTCCCTGTCTTTTAACCAGTTCTCAATCCATGAAAGGATCTTCCCTCTTATCCCATGACAACTTAATTTACGTAAGAGCCTTTGGTGAGGGACCTTGTCAAAGGCTTTCTGGAAATCTAAGTACACTATGTCCACTGGATCCCCCTTGTCCACATGTTTGTTGAACCCCTCAAAGAACTCTAATAGATTAGTAAGACATGATTTCCCTTTACAGAAACCATATTGACTTTTGCACAACAATTTTTCTTCTATGTGTCTGACAATTTTATTCTTTACTATCGTTTCAACTAATTTGCCCAGTACTGACGTTAGACTTACCAGTCTGTCATTGCCAGGATCACCTCTGGAGCCCTTCTGAAATATTGGCGTTATATTAGCTATCTTCCAGTCATTGGGTACAGTAGCTGATTTAAAGGACAGGTTACAAACCATAGTTAATAGTTCTGCAATTTCACATTTGGGTTCTTTTAGAACTCTTGGGTGAATGCCATCTGGTCCTGGTGACTTGTTACTGTTAAGTTTCTCAATTAATTCCAAAACCTCCTCTAGTGTCACTTCAATCAGTGACAATTCCTCAGATTTGTCACCTACAAAAGATGGCTCAGGTTTGGGAATCTCCCTAATGTCCTCAGCCATGAAGACTGAAGCAAAGAATTCATTTAGTTTCTCCACAATGACTTTATCGTCTTTAAGCGCTCCTTTTGTATCTCGATCATCCAGGGGCCCCACTGGTTGTTTAGCAGGCTTCCTGCTTCTGATGTACTTAAAAACATTTTGTTATTACCTTTTGAGTTTTTGGCTAGCTGTTCTTCAAACTCCTTTTTCGCTTTTCTTATTACATTTTTACATTTAATTTGGCAGTGTTTATGCTCCTTTCTATTTACCTCACTAGGATTTGACTTCCACTTTTTAAAAGATGCCTTTTTATATCTCACTGCTTCTTTTACATGGTTGTTAAGCCCCGGTGGCTCTTTTTTAGTTCTTTTACTGTGTTTTTTAATTTGGGGTATACATTTAAGTTGAGCCTCTATTATGGTGTCTTTGAGAAGTGTCCATGCAGCTTGCAGGGATTTCACTCTAGTCACTGTACCTTTTAATTTCTGTTTAACTAACCTCCTCATTTTTGCATAGTTCCCCTTTCTGAAATTAAACGCCACAGTGTTGGGCTGTTGAGGTGTTCTTCCCACCACAGGAATGTTAAATATTATTATATTATGGTCACTATTTCCAAGCGGTGCTGTTATAGTTACCTCTTGGACCAGATCCTGCGCTCCACTCAGGACTAGATCGAGAGTTGCCTCTCCCCATGTGGGTTCCTGTACCAGCTGCTCCAAGAAGCAGTCATTTAAAGTATCAAGAAATTTTGTCTCTGCTTTTCGTCCTGAGGTGACATGTACCCAGTCAATATGGGGATAATTGAAATCCCTCACTATTATTGAGTTCTTTATTTTGAGAGCCTCTCTAATCTCCCTTAGCATTTCATCGTCACTATCACTGTCCTGGTCAGGTTTCGATAATAGATCCCTACTGTTATATTCTTATTAGAGTATGGAATTACTATCCATAGAGATTCTATGGAACATGTGGATTCATTTAAGATTTTTATTACATTTGATTCTACATTTTCTTTTACATATAGTGCCACTCCCCCTGCCGCCCAGCACGACCTGTTCTGTCCTTCCGATATATTTTTACCCCAGAATGATTGTGTCCCATTGATTGTCCTCACTCACCAGGTTTCTGTGATGCCTATTATATCAATAGTCTCCTTTAACACGAGGCACTCTAGTTCACCCATCTTATTATTTAGACTTCTACCATTTGTGTACAAGCACTTTAAAAACTCTCCTCACCGTATTTTCCACTGAATGCATCCGATGAAGTGAGCTGTAGCTCACGAAAGCTTATGCTCAAATAAATTGGTTAGTCTCTAAGGTGCCACAAGCACTCCTTTTCTTTTTGCGAATACAGACTAACACGGCTGCTACCCTGAAACCTTTAAAAACTTGTCATTGTTTATTTGTCAGCCCTTTTCTGATGTGTCAGATTCTTTATGTGAAGTTTTCTCATCTGATCTGGCCCATATTTTGTCCTGTTTCATCCCCTCCTCCTGACTAAAACCTAGAGAATCTCTATCAATAGACTCTCCTCTAAGAGAGGTCTCTGTCCGATCCACATGTGCCTCTGCAGCAATCGGCTTTCCCCCCACCCCATCTCTCAGTTTTAAAACTGCTCTGCAACCTTTTTAATGTTAAATGCCAGCAGTCTGGATCCACTTTGGTTTAGGTGGAGCCCATCCTTCCTGTACAGGCTCCCCCTGTCCCAAAAGTTCCCCAGTTCCTAATAAATCTAAACCCCTCCTCTCTACACCATTGTCTCATCCACGCATTGAGACTCTGAAGCTCTGCCAGCCGACCTGGCCTTGCGCATGGAACTGGTAGCATTTCTGAGAATGCCACCGTAGAGTTCCTGGATTTCAGTTTCCCTCCTAGCAGCCTAAATTTGGCCTCCAGGATGTCTCCCCTCCCCTCCCCTATGTCACTGGTACCTATATGTACCACGACCACCGGCTCCTCCCCAGCACTACACATAAGTCTATTTAGATGCCTCGAGAGATCCGCAACCTTCGCACCAGGCAGACAAGTCACCGTACGGTTCTCCCAGTCATCACAAACGCAGCTATCGATGTTTCTAATGATCGAATCTCCCATTACTAACACCTGCCTTTTCCTAATGACTGGTATCCCCTCCCCCGGAGAGGTAACCTCAGTGCAAGAGGATACCCCAACTTCATCTGGAAGGAGGGTCCCAACTATGGGAAGGTTTCCCTCTGTTCCAGTTGACTGTTCTCCTTCTCTGGGCCTTTCATCCTCCTTAACAGCGCAGGGGCTGTCTGACCGGAGGTGGGACAAATCTACAGTGTCCCAGAAAGCCTCAGCAACATACCTCTCTGCCTCCCTTAGCTTCTCCAGTTCCGCCACCCTGGCCTCCAAAGCCCGTGCACGGTCTCTGAGGGCCAAGAGCTCCTTGCACCGAATACACACATACGCCACCCACCCACACGGCAGGTAATGACTAATGCTACACTGAGTGCAATAAACAGGATAGACCCCCACTCTGCTGCTGGGCTTCTGCCTGCATTTTCTCCTACAGCTACCTAAATTAATCATAGGGTTTTTGTTTAAATCAAGAAGTTTTGATTACAGTTTCGTGTAAAGGTTTTAAAGAATGGCAAGTGTACCTTGCCCCCTTCCCACTCCCCTTCCAAACTCCCTCTCTAAACGCCCTGTTAGCGGCCCCTGTTCGCAAAGCTCCCTGGTCGCTGCTTTTTAAAGCCCTGGCCTCCTTGATAGCCCCCTGACTAAGGCTCAGCCAATGAACAGAGGCTTCTAGATTTCAAACCTTGTTTAGAAGCTCACAGCTTCCAACTGCTGGCCACAGCACATGGTCCTTCAAACAAACAAACAGACAGACAGACTGACAAACACAAGCTCAGCGCACAGCACATGACCCCTAAACACAGACACACACTACAGACAGCCACTTACCCCAAGGGTCCCGTATTTGCTCCTCCTCCACCTGGAGAACTCCCTCTCAAAACTGAGTGGTATAGGAATGAATCAAAACCTGGTACTTTGGTCTTACTGAGAAATCCGTGAAAGGACAGAAAGATTTTTGTTCCTTTGCACTGTTTCTCTATCTTCTTTTCAGCTCAGTCTAACTCAGTATAAAAGGCCGGGTCTAGGCGAGTAACAGTTCTAGTGTCCCTGTGCATTGTATCTCTCTGGTTCACCTTAACTGTACGTTCTTTCCCTCCACATAGTCAGTATTTGGATTGAAAGCTTAAAGAAACAGAAAGAAGTCTAACCGTGATTTCATCCCTATCACGAAGGATTCCTCTTTGACAGATAAGAAGCTTATGTTGACTTTTTTTCCCCGTCAGTCCTCTCAACTGCAGCTCTCCAAAGAGCATATTAAATCATGGTCTCTTCTGTACGGGGAGATGTCAGCAAACCAGTAAAGTGCCTGAAACCACTATCGCTTATTGCTCAAAGCAGCCAAGTCAGCAGGCCATAAAGTGGCCATGTAGCAAACTCAGCTTGACCAAAGAAGGAGGGGAGGGGGTTTTGGGTGCCACAGAAGGGGCAGCTTGACCCCGTGTCCTTCCTGATAAGAATTGTGTTGAAGTTGTTGATACATGCATTTTAGAAGAGCAGGATGTGTCCCAGGAATGTCTATTGGGGCCTCAAGGCTGCAAACTCTGGAAAAATCCACACCTGGTTAATCAATAATCAGAAGGAGCCTCTTGCTTGACCATTGGAACCACTTGCTTAACAAGTTTTCTTTAAGGGACATGTCATTCTATTACTAAATGTAATGCATAAATAAGGGGGAAGGTTTGAGGTAGTGGGACTCTTCAGGACTGGACTCTCCCTCTGGATGCATCTTGTGTTCCCCAGCGGCAGATGGGCTGCTGCTGTGCCACTCGAGAGCCACACTCAGCTTTGGTAATTATCAAGGGTTGGGGGTGTTTTACTAACCTCTTGCGGACGTGTGTATAAGTGCTTGAGACTAGGTAAAGTTTAGCTTTAAGTGAAAGCACTCTTGTGTTGTTCTGTTTGTGCCAGCCGTCTATCGGTCGGACGGCCGTGTCTCCCCTGATTTATTTCCTGACACCACCTCACACAGAGTAAAAGTTAACAAGAGCTTTGGGTTGAAAGAACCCCGGGTAACATCTTCCATGGACTTTTTGTTGTTGTTCTTTTTTTGCTTTCGCTTGGCCCACAACATACTGTAAGCAGGTACAGATAATAAGCTTGGCCCTTAAACCTGGAGCATGACTTCCCTCCAATCTATAAACATTTACTGTGCCAACAGCTGGACAAGTTAAAAATAAGTTCACAAAGAGAATTGGAATGTGCGTATTCTATTGTTGTGGCTGTTTACATTTCATAATTCTAACCATTTCCTTCAGGATTTCTCTCTCTCTCTCTCTCTTTATTCTCTCTGTTTCTTTGTTGGATTGCAAGGCAGAAAATGTATTCATAATTCAGAACTGGAGATAACATCTGCAGAAGCTAGATAGATATGAGTGTTTAGACTGAGCATTCTGAGTCTCCTGTGGTTGTGTTTAAGGATCCCCCAAAATTCCCATCATTTCCCTTCCTTGCTAAATCCCTTTATTTCAGGCTCTCTGCATCTTTAGCTTGACTTCTGGAACCTTTTCTATAATTGCACCCATATTAAGAGCGAGGCTAATCTCAACATTACATGTGGGAGGGGGAGGAAAACACTTCATGAGAGGTTGTTTCATAATCTTATGACTAGAAACCAGTAAATCTGGAATCTAGTGTGAACTTTCCTAATAGTGTGGGGTATCTGGATCCAGAAACTTGGTAGAGGCTACAGTGATGGAGGCCACATAAGCACTGAGCTACCTACCTGGATAGCTAGTAAAAGGCCTGAAGAATCCCATTGTGGTCTGTCAGATAGGAGATAGCTTTGGGAGAAAAAAGACCTTTGTTCTACTCCCAGTTCAGCCACTGAATCCCTTTGGGTATGTCTACACAGCAAAGAAAATCTCATGTCTGGCCTGTGCTCTAGAACACTGTGGGATGGGAGGGTTCTGGATCCCAGGCCCCAGCCCAGAAGGCTACACAGCAATGAAACAACCCCACAGCCCAAGTCCCACAAGCTCGAGTCTGCTGGCATGGGACAGCTACAGGTTTTTCTTTGCTGTGTACACACAACTTTTGTAAGCTTGGGTAATTCATTCAACCTCTGTGTGTCACTGTTCTTATCTAGTCTCTGGGCTACCTAATGGGCACAGCTGGTCTGAAATAGGCTGCCCAATTGGCTGCCCCAGCTGATTGGTTGGAAGAGTCAGCGGACCTGCTTTTAAGCCCAGATCAGCAGCTGTTCAGTGGCTGCTCAAAGCATTTACCTATGGCCTGTGATAGCTCCTGCTGCAGACCCAGCCTTTCTCCTCCTTGCCTCCATCCAGGAAACCCAGCTCTCACTTTGTTCTGACCCTCAGCTCTGACGTCTGGTCTCTGACTCTGACCCTGGGCTCTTATTCCTGGCAACTGATTCCTGCTCCAGACACTAGGCATGACCACTCACATCCCAGTCACTGACACTTAACCATCCTTTGTAAAGTGTTTTGATATTTACAGATGAATACTGGAATAAGTGTCTCTACACAGGGGGGTTATACTGATATATCTATAGCCATATACATTCACATTTTAGGTTATAGCAAAAAATATTTCCTGTAAAGACAAGGCCACCTAAGTAAGGTATGTGAACTGCTGGAATACATCAGATATTATAGTAATGGGAGGAGGAATATAAATAGCTATGTAAATTGATAGATCCATCTCTATGAGAGATACATGAACTGGTGAAATATATCACATATTACAGTAACTGAGGGTCATATCAGCACCTCGATAGAGATCAATTAGTCTCTACCTAAGAGATATACGTGAACTTAGTGTCTCATTTCCCAATGTTCAAATAGTGACAATATGATTTTCAAAAGAAATATCCTTACAAATGTGAACACTCAAGGAAAGCCGTGTTGCAAATTTATCATCAGCATTTGATTTGTACTGCACAACAAGGTAATGCTCAAAAGAGAGTTCAACCACTCCTTCCAAATTACAAAGCTTTAGTGTAGTCACAGAAACATTCAAGGGGTAAAGGAACAAGCTATGTTTGAGTCTTTCAATTGGTATAATCATTATTCTGTTGATCTGTAAAATAAGAATATTCAGCTTTGATGTGCTG
Source organism: Chelonia mydas (assembly GCF_015237465.2). NCBI lineage: Eukaryota > Metazoa > Chordata > Testudines > Cheloniidae > Chelonia > Chelonia mydas. The sequence continues at coordinate 15,768,481 of NC_057853.1, read as the reverse complement.
TAGTGTATATAACAATTCTCTAGTAGAGGCATTGTTCCTCAGTTTTTTCAGCTGATTTGATTTTCTGAATGACATTAACTATAAAGAGATGTAAAAAAGCTGTAATTAGCATTTAGACATTCTTTAGTGACGTTAAAATATGACAGCTATAAGTGTCAAAAATTAAGTGTCTTGAAATGTAACAAATACAGGATTCATGGGATTAAATGGATTTTATTTATCCCTTGTGAATTCACTCCCTTTGTCACTTCAGAACGACTGAAAAAAGTCATTGTTGCTGGCAATTATCCATATTTCTCCTTACATAACATAAGAACAGCCATACTGGGACAGACCAAAGGTCCATCTAGCCCAGTATCCTGTTTTCTGACAGAGGCCAGTGCCAGATACTTCAGAGGGAATGAACAGAACAGGGCAATTATAAAATGATCTGTCTCCTGTTGTCCTATCCCAGCTTCCGGCAGTCAGAGGTTTAGGGTCACCCAGAGCATGGGGTTGCATCCCTGACCATCTTGGCTAACAGCCATTGATGGACCTATCCTCTGACTTTTACAAATAAAATGAAAACTTGCTGATCAGCAAGATTATAAAGGTGGGGAAATACATAAAGTTACATTATTATTTAAATTATATGAGTGCTTAAAAAACACGTATGGACCAGATTTATTCACATGGAGACTGAGGTCAATGGGACTACATGTGGAGTATCAATCAGTGTGAGTAAAAGTGGCCAGAATCTTATCATCATGTGATTATCATCAGGTGTTTCTGGGGTACATAGCCTGGGTTATTTCAGTCCTGACTCACCTTAACCTAGGTCAGTACTAGATGAAACTTCTCTGTTGCATTCCAAACTTCCTGAAAAATGCCAAAGTTTCTGTAGCACCACTAGGAGAGCCACCAATGAGGAGAAGGTTAAAATATTCACTGTTGATTAAGTCTTGTCCTACCCACTATTTGGGCTATAAGAATGGATATCTGTTCTCTGTTTAGTACTTTGCTTACTAGTAACCAGCTTGGGTAATGAATGAGAAGAAGGTGCAGGAATGTAGTATGGACAAAGCCCCAGAAAGTGGCTGCCTTGAAGTTGGTCTTAGTCCATGTACGAAGTGTGTGCTCACCGGGACTTTTGCATGACTAATCCTGAAAGCTATTCAGAGTGAAAGTCCTAATTCTGAGAAGCTGCTCTGGCAATTTTTAATTTTTTAGGGTCCTAACTGAATGCTCTTTGAAGTAGTTGGAAAGATTTCCATTGACTTCAATGGATTTTGGATTGGGCCCTAAATTGGTTGATTGTCAATTAAATGATTCAAGGAAAAGTGTGTGAGGGGGAGGGAGGGAGGGAGGAACTAAAGGAAAAGGGATTTGGTAGGGCAGCAGTCTTTCCCATTTGTGTGTTCTCATTTGTGAACACAATTAATATCTTATGTTAGCAGTTCTGTAAATGGTGGCTAATAAATCTGCCAGAAAAAGTTAAATCCACTTTACCACTCCCTTTCTGTTAAAAATAAATCTATGCCTCCATGCTAATAAAGTGCTATGCACACAAGTAATTTTCAGATAAATGGTATTTAGACATAACATCATCCTGTAGGTAGAATGATTTAGGGGTTTAGAAATAAGAGACGGTGAAATAAATTAATCACATTCAAGCAGAACAGTTTATAGTTTTCATGTTCTCTCTTATTAGGCAAATAAGCAAAAGCATATTCATATTCTAAATCATTCAGCACACTGAAATTCCTTATGCATTACTTTATTCATAGTACCCTTGTTTTTAAATTGGGGTGGATGAATCGGCTTGGTTGAAATATGAGTTAGCGGCAAGGTTATAAGAACATAAGGCCATACTGGGTCAGACTAAAGGTCCATCAAGCCCAGTATCCTGTCCTCTGACAGTGGCCAATGGCAGGTGCCCCAAAGGGAATGAACAGACAGGTTATCATCAAGTGATCCATGCCCTGTTACCCAATCCCAGCTTCTGGCAAACAGAGGCTAGGGATACTATTCCTGCGCATCCTGGCTAATAGCCATTCATGGACCTACAGAAGAGCAGAGAAATAACAACTTTTGTGGGCAATGTCAGTGAATTCAACAAAAATCGTGAATCATGTGTGGAGAACCTCAAATGTTTTGAGCCATTTGTAGCTTGAAGCTCCATTCCAGATGGACAAAGTTTCAACCTTGCTGACAGTAATGGGTCTGAAAGCATATGGACTGCTGTATGACCTACTGTCTCCAGCTGTACCCAAGACTGTCACATATGCTGCAATTACTGCAGCAGTGCAAAAACATTTTTCTCCTACCCCATCTGTGATAACAGAATGTTATCAGTTCCATCAGCAACATCAGGAAAGTAGAGAATATGTTGCATAGTTCATTGCTGTTCTATGGAAGTTGTCAGAGCATTGTCAGTTCGGACAAACATTAAGTGATGCCCTGCATGACCAATATATCTCTGGAATATGCAATGACCAGATCTGGAAGAAGTTATTGACTGTATCAGCACTTATATTTAAGAAGGCTGTTGAAGTAGTTATTGCCATGGAAACTGCAGAGAAGGATTCCCTGGAATTAGTGTGAACCAAGATGTTCACTTCCTGAATTGGTGAGACAGAGGACCTTGGGAAGGTAGGGAATTTCCATGTGGCTATTGTGCACACTACACATGCTGAGGATTGCTGGGCATGCCAGATCATTTTCAGAAAGTACAAGAAGAAAGGACACATCACTGTGACCTGTCACACAGTTCAATGACCAGCAACACAAAATAACCATCCACCCAAGAAGACACCTGTGAAGACTGAACATAAGGAAGTATGGAACTCGGGAATTCATAATGTAGAAAAAGACAACAGCTCTAGTGACTCTGATCAAGATCTAGCAGAAGCTGGAGTAAGAGATGCATAGTTCATTAAAAAGAAAAGGAGTACTTGTGTCACCTTAGAGACTAACCAATTTATTTGAGCATAAGCTTTCGTGAGCTACAGCTCACTTCATCGGATGCATATTGTGGAAAATACAGAAGATGTTTTTATACACACAAACCATGAAAAATGGGTATTTACCACTACAAAAGGTTTTCTCTCCCCCCACCCCACTCTCCTGCTGGTAATAGCTTATCTAAAGTGATCACTCTCCTTACAATGTGTATGATAATAGTGATCACTTTAGATAAGCTATTACCAGCAGGAGAGTGGGGTGGGGGGAGAGAAAACCTTTTGTAGTGGTAAACACCCATTTTTCATGGTTTGTGTGTATAAAAACATCTTCTGTATTTTCCACAGTATGCATCCGATGAAGTGAGCTGTAGCTCACGAAAGCTTATGCTCAAATAAATTGGTTAGTCTCTAAGGTGACACAAGTACTCCTTTTCTTTTTGCGAATACAGACTAACACGGCTGTTACTCTGAAATAGTTCATTAAGTTCAGTAAGAGATGCATAGATGCATCCAGGTCACAACTTTACATGGGAGTTCCCACAAGAATGGAGCTTGATACTGAAGCTGCTGTTTCATTGATTTCTGCATCTACCTAACACCATATATTGTCACAAGCTCCTCTGGAAGAAAGCTCCATGGTTTTGAAGACTGATGCTGGAGAAAAGTTAGTCCCAAGAGGGAGCTACTCCAGATGAAACTTTACTTATGTGGACAATCAGCTGTTTCACCCTTGTATGTGACTGAAGGAAAGCATTCACCATTATTTGGTACCACTTGGCTTGAGAAACTCCTGGAGACTGGGGCCAAGATCAAGGAGATCACAAAAGCACTTTAAACCCTTCAAAAAATACTGGACAGAGTCTCCAAAGTTTTCAAGAAAGAACTTGGACAGATGAGCAACATGGCAGTGAATCTCACTGTTAAGTCTACAGCCAGCAAAAATACCGCAAGCCCAGAATTGTGAATTATGCTCTGAAACCTCTGGTGGAAGCTGATTTGAACCATTTAATGAACATTGTAGTCCTGTCACCAGTGTCATACAGTAAGTGGACTACAACCATCATATCATGAACATACCTGTGCTCAAGAAGGATGGCTCCATCCAATTCTGTAAAGATTTCACAGTGAAAATGAATCCTGTTTTATATGCAGAACAGTATCTACTACCACATCTTGAAAATTTGTGGGGAGAATGTTTCAGTAAATTGGATTTGCTCAATGCATACTGTGACAGGTTTCGGTCGATCCTCTGAGCCCCTAGGGGCGATGGAGAGCTATGGTCTCACTGGCAGGCCTCAGCCACACCTTCCGGGCATTGGGGAATTAGCGGGGAAGGTGTGCCGGCACGGGTCAGTAGCGCGCCCCTCAGGCAGCGGAGCGCCGGCACGGGTCAGTAGCGCGCCCCTCAGGCAGCGGAGCGCCGGCACGGGTCAGTAGCGCGCCCCTCAGGCAGGTCGGCCGGGGTAGGGGAACGCAGGCCCACCCAACTCCACTGCGTTCCAGCCCAGGGCCCTGACAGTGGCAGGAGGCGAAAGTCCCGCCGCTGGGTCAGCGGGGCCGTCTGCGCCTGCTGACCAAACGCACCCACCCCACGGTGCAGTTCGGCCCCTGGGCTACTTCCTACCCGGTCTCTCAGGTGGGTCGCTCCGGTCCCTCCATCTCGTCCGGGTATTCCGTTGCGGGCAGCTCCGGTCCCTCCATCTCGTCCGAGTATTCCGCTGCGGGCCGCTCCGGTCCCTCCATCTCGTCCGAGTATTCCGCTGCGGGCCGCTCCGGTCCCTCCATCTCGTCCGAGTATTCCGCTGCGGGCCACTCCCGCTCCCCCTCGGTATGGGACTCACACTGGCCTGGGCTGCAGTCAGGCCCCTCCAGGTCCTCTGGGTATTCAGCGGCTGGCAGTCCTGGTTGCCACAGGCCTTCCTCCCGGTCAGGCTCCTCCTTGCCCAGGGCTTCGCCTGGGTCAGCAGCAGGATCGCGAGGGAGCAGCCAGCAGCCTGTGTCTGTCTCCCTCCCTGGTGCTCTCCTCACTGGGCAGAGGGCCCTGCCCTTCGTACTTCCTGTCCCACCCTTCCCCTTCTGGGGATTGGTGGAAGCTTGGTCTGGCCCCGCCCACTCAGGCTGAGAGGGTGGCTCTTTACCCTCTGGTTTGGAGGGGAGCCACCCTGGCTCCCTACAATACCTACAAATGGAAATTGATCTAGTACATCACAAATATTCACAATCAACATGCAAAAGGGCTTATTTTGTTACAACAGGTTGCTTTTTGGTATCACAGAGGCACCTGCACTGTTCCAGAAAGCTACCAATGAGATCCTGAAGGGACTGAATTGAGCCCAGTGCTTTTTGGATGACATCCTTCTTACAGGAAAGGAAGGAGAGGATTGTCTTCGAAAATTGGACTCTGTCTTGCAACGTTTGGAAGACCATGGACTGAGAGTATGTTGAGACAAACGTGAGATTTTTCAAACCTTCAGTTTAATACCTTGGACAAGTAATTAATGCCACAGACTTAAGGAAATTGCCAGAGAAAAGTAAGCAGTTCTTCAAGTGCCACCGCCAGAAAACATGTCACAGTTACATTCATTCTTAGGACTGCTTAACTTTAATGGTAAATTTCTCCCTAATCTGGCAACAGTATTGCCACTTTACCTGAACTGTTACAATCAAGGAAAACATGGAAATGGACTAAAGAGAGTGAGCGTGCATTTAAGGAGGCAAAGAAACTGTTGACATCAGCCAAAGTTCGTATGCACTTTAAGTCTCACTACCCATTGCAACTAGCTTATGATGCTTTACCATATGGAGTGGGTGCAGTTCTTTCCCAGGATTTTCCTAATAGCATGGCGAAACCAATTGCCTTTGTTTTATTAATGCTCGCCACACCTGAGAAGAACTATGCATAAATAGAGTGAAAAGCTGTCAGCATTATCTTTAAAGTTTGGAAGTTCCATACCTATCTGTCCGGTATACATTTTACCTTGCTGATGAATCATCATCTGTTACTTACTCCGTCATTAGCTGCTACTTGTATGCAACACTGGGCATTACTACTTTCAGTTCATTCCTATATTAATTAATTCTGTAAAGGGATTCAGCACAACAATCCTGATGGGCTATCATTCCTGCCATGCCCAAGCTCCTGTCAACCCAAAGAAACTTTGGACAAAGTGTTTTATCTCAGTTTGATGGAGAGGTTACCCAACCCTAGCACAAACATCAACAAAGAAGCCACTAAGGACGATGTGCTTTCTTTTGTGAAGGAAATGGTATTGCAAGGTACAGCGTTCGATTACAAGAATCCCCAGTTTACGTAATTCAGGTCACATCAATGCGAATTATCTGTGACTCAAGGTTGCATCTTATGGGGAATGCGAGTGATCATTTCAAAATAACTGCAATCTCAGGTTTTGGCAGCTCTTCACGGAGGTCATTTTGGCATTGTATAGATGAAGACCATAGCCCAGAGTCATGTCTGGTGCCTGGGGTTCGACAAAAACACAGAGAAAGGCGAAGTACTATACTATGTGTCAGCATATTCAGCATGGTCCTGACCCAGTTGGTCTACACAATTGGTTGTGGCCTCACACTCCTTGGACACACATTCATGTTACTTTGCTGGAGCAAAACAAGGTTATATGCCTTTTGGTTGTAGTTAATGCCCATTTGAAATGGCCAGAAGTTTTCAGAATGACTTCTCCTGCAGCTACCAAGACAATTGGACAGCTTCATACCTTGTTTAGCCAGTTTGATCTACCATTACAGTTGGTGAGTGACAATGGACCTTAATTCTGTTCTAAAGAATTTCAGAGGTTCCTAGTTTCAAATGGCATTCAGCCCATACATTCTGCTCCATACCATGCTGCTACAAAAAGCCAAACTCGTTGTACATAGACTTAAGCATGGATTAAGAGCTAACAAGCCTATTTTGAGTCATCAGCGGAAATTAGACATTTTCTTGCTTGTCTGCAGTTACACACCACATGCTACTACCCAGGAGGACATGCTACATCCTGATGGTGCCTCATGTGTAGCCAAATCCCAAGTTATGCAAATTGATTGATGACCTGTCATAGTTCTTTTCAAATAGGAGACTTAGTGTGGACTCACATCGACAGTTGTGGAGTGAAATGGTTACCTGTTTTGTTTGTGGTGAAACTATCTGATGTTACCTACTGGAAATGACATACAGACCTGTTGAAATCAGATTCCCATTCTGTTGGGCCCTACACAGTGTGCAAACACAGATTAAAAGTAAGCCCCTGGTGTGAATATTTTACAATCCAAACAAAAAAAAAAAACATGAAGGGTGAGTGAGGGAAATACAAACACAGAGGGTCTGGCTACATTCAGGCTTGGACTCAGACAGCTACTGGAACTGCTGCCAGTGCTGCAGCTTCCACGCTGCTATATTTAGCATTCTAAATCAAACCGAGCTAGCATGAGTCTGCCTACCCACACTGGGCATCATACCTCCTAGGTACAGTATAGATGTACCCAGACAGGTGAAGTGACTTGCTCATGGTCATAGAGCGTATCAATGTCTGAGGTAGGATTAGAACCCAGGTCTCCTGACTCCCAGTCCACTGCCCTTCCCACTAGATCACATTGCCCCTTCTAGAAGCTTAAGAACCCCCTCGGATATGCTGAGCACACTATGTGCATATTGAAATCAATGGGAATTAAAGGAGCAAGGCACCTCTCCGCCTCATTGTCCAAATGGGGTGTTTGCACATGGGACACTCTAGTCGTTCTGTTTCTGACTCGTTAGTCTGAGTCGGTCTGAGTGTACCATGCTACGAACATTACATGGCACTGACTCCAACACACAAAGACAGTCTGAAACGCTATTAAGGAAAGAGTGGCGTTCTATTCCAGTTGGAAACATACCCCAAAAATTCCAGCACTGAAATCCATGCAAAAGTGCTGAGGGGAGCATCTTGCCTCATTGGGCTCTTCCCTCACAACTTCTGCCTTGTACACTTGAAATCCCTTACAACAAGCTCCCTATTACACTACCCTATTGCTCCCTCTCCTGCCTCATTCCACAACAAACTGGAAAGGGCAGAATGAGAAGACTAATTCTCATCAAGTCCTGGCCTTGGCAGAGACAGGAAATACACTCAACCTATAGCTCATCATGTCGACACTTGCTCCCCCTGCCTGCCTTCCCCACTCCAAACACTAGCTAGTTGCTTCTTCTTTTCCCCAACAGTTTCCAACGTCCAGTCATGAAGCTATGTGGGTGACTTTTCACCATGAAAGAACAGAAGAAATTCTTCCTCAATATTCCCCCTAGAAGTCAGTCATGATGGGGCACCTTTTGGCACGTCCTGCTTTGTGTTATATTGTTATGTGCAGCAGATTCCCTAGTTGGAAAATTATTAATGAAAGAAAAGAGTGAGAGAATTCAAAATGAACTCTGTGAAGTATAAGGGTCCCCAAATCCTTTGATAATGGATTTTCAGTCCCAGAAGCTGGAATGGGAGCAAGAAAGAAGCAGGAAATGGACTTCTTAAAATATTCCAAATACAATCCATCCAGTGTTGCCCTAATACCAGGTCTGACTACCAGAGAAATCCAGGTAGATGTGTTATATGTTTCAGAAACTATCAACCCAAATATTGCTATCTTTAATTTGAAATATATTTGCTTGACAGTTTTGTTCTGCAAACCCATTTATTTAAGGCGTATCCAATATCACTTGAAATGAAGTGCTTGAAATAGAAATACAACATCAATTTAAACTGTTCTAAAATGTAATCCTTTGTTACAGCTTCACTGTGGTTATTCAAATACAGGCTTGAAGGCCTACCAGAATAAAAACCTGCTGGCTCCAAAACTGTATTTACTAACCTTCCTTTACTAACATTCTCAGTCAGCAATACTATATCATGTCTTGTGTGAATGAGTCTTCTATTAGCTGTTCTTTAACATATAGAAAGGCCTTATTTTCAGCTCCCAGTCTCTACTTGTTTGAACACAAAATTGCATACACCTTCACTTTATATGTGCAGACACCTGTGCAGCACTGAACAGTCCAAACACCTGAATAAACAAGCGTTAGAATTGCATTTGTGCTTTTTGCCAGCTTTGCACCTGCAAAGTCCGATGTGTGCACACATGCAGGTGTTCAAGACCACACGCAGGTGCTTGCACCTGCAAAGCAAAGGATACACAGTGTAGGGACACCACATTTTGTGCACACACAAGGAGTGGACAGGTGGAGGCCCAGATAAAAATGCATATTAGGGGTGGAAGTCTACAGGGCATTCTGAAAATGCACATCTTTCACAAAACTAGGGCTGTGCAAAACATTCTCAACAAATCTTGAATCCACATGAAAATCCCACTAGTTTGGTATACACTACAGATTTGAGGCTCAGACCAGGTGCACTCAAAAGACTTCAGTAAGACTCACAAATATTTTGTGAAAATATCAAGCCCAGTTCTTAGAAAAGCTAACCGATATTTTAGTGTCAAAACCAAGCAAAACTTAAATGCTTTCCCCTCAAATTCACTCCGGAGTTTTCAGTGTCATCTGAACCCAAAATATATTGCAGCAAAATTTCTGGGGTACAAACATTGATTGAAAATGACAAAAACAGATGTATGATCCTTTGCAAGGTAAGGTCTCAATGCTGCAAAGTGCGGAACATGCTGGACCCAATCCAGCAAAGCATCTAAACCCATGCATAATTAACTACACAAGGAAGCCTACTGAAGTCAATGCTCAAGTGATTCACTGGATTGGGACCAGAGTGTCTAGCACCTTCCAGGATAGAGCGTTAAAAGCACAGTGAGTTCTACACCAGAGTTGTTATTATCATAGCAACATCTGCCTTAACTGTTGACCTTACCCTTTTGGGTTAATCTTGTTGGGTGCACTCTGGATCCTGAACAGCAAGTGCATTTATGGAGAAACAGCAAGGATTAATCACAGCAGCAATGAAGACTGAAGTGTTGCCACATTAGAAAGTGAAATGTCCTTGTTGTAAATTCAGATGCTGCTCAGTGTTTTTGCAATAAGTCATTGCTCAGAGCATCCTCATTCAAGGTTCCAAATCCACCAAACGTTAACCTCAGCATTGCAATTAAATTTATTTCATCCAAGTGCCTGTCCTTTCTGTCTTGTAGCACCATTGCAAAAAATATGTATATAAACCTAAATTCAATCACTGCCTGCCGCAATGATAGCAGCAGTATCTAATAGCTGCCACTGCAATATGGTTGTCACGAGGAGCCCAGTAGCCCATAATTAGACTGTCAAGAATCTTTGATTCAGAGGCCATAAAAAGCAGACTTTTATCATGGGCTTTGCAAAGCCAAGGTTTTTTAAGCGTGAAGCACTTAGGATTAAATTGTTCAAAATGAAACAGACTCACCTCTCTTTACATGTTTTGGCATATACCTTTAGAGTCTGTGCACAATCATTGAATAAAAGAAATATTATGCAGCACATACTCTTAATGCACAGGTGATTCAATTCAGAGCTTGTTTCATACCCACAAAGCTCATTTTCTCAACTACTGCAAAATGAAGGCACCTGCTCCTTCAAGGGGTAAAATGGTCATGTGATACCTTCAAGATTCTCATGTGTTTACGGAAACAATCCCGCGCTTCTAGTGACACACAGAGGAAACTCTCTCCCACAGGAGAGCTATCACTGGAGGAACTGGCCTGCCTACAAACCTCCACCCACAGAGCTCTTCCACTGAAGGTGCTAGTACACTAAGAACCTGATACTAGAGCTTCCTTCCCAGAACACCTCCCACAAATAGGCAGAGCAAGCCTCCCAGCCTTCCTCCTGAAAACACCCTGCTGCACAAGGGCAGGGTTTGGGGCAAACACACTCATGTAAATATGATTGTCACTGGGGTGGGTAACTGGCTGCCTGACCACCCTCTCAGGAGAACCAGATATTTTGGGGGAAGAAAGCATGATAATGATTTCCATCTGGAGAAGACCTTTCACAAAAAAGAAATAGGACATTCCTTCCCTGAGAACAACATGCACAGGATGAGGCTGGTGGTTTGACAAATCTCATCCATTCAAAGGACCAGAGAGGGAAAAGAGAGACACCCTCCATGAAGAGATAATGCACCAGAGGGGGAAGCAAGCTACCCAGTCTCTCTCCCAAAGAGACTAATGAGATGGGTAATAAGCTAGGAAGACCCAGTTACCTGCCCCCTCCGCCACTCAAGCAATGTCTCAACAGTAGAGGAAACTGAGGCATGTTGAGAGCTGTGCATAGAAGAGAGATAAAGGCAGGTAGAAGGCTGGAAAAATTTGGCTGGAGATCCAGGAAGCTGCTCAGAGGTAACTTCTCTGCCCCCTTTTATCATCCCTCCTATACTGTCAACCCATGTTGAAAGATGCAGGGGTGTGGTCTATGACCTGCCCTCAGCTCATCCTTTGAGGTGGCATGCTGTGCTGGTGGCTCGAAGACTCCTGCTCTTCACTGATATTCATGTGGTGCAAGACTAGTTGTGTGGCTGCCTTGTCCATAGGCACCCAAGAGTCAGCACCTCTCTGGCCTACAACCCCTCTGATTCCCCATCAGTATAGTTGGGATAATAACTCTAGCTCACAGAGATGTTGTCAGGATCAGTGAGCATCGGTGTGGAGGACTCTGAAGATTGAAGTGCTGGGTATTATTAGTTTTAAGGCAAATGTACATTCCTGGGCCTCTGAGGCCTTTCTGTCACATGAATGCCCAGTTTGAATTGTTACCTCATGGTTAGAAACCACGGAGAATAGGGATTTTTAACACAAAATAGTTATTGTGGAGAATCACCGTGTGTTGCTGTTGTCATTTGGTATTTTTACTGCTGTTCCTGCGCTGTGCTCTGCCTGGTTTTGAAGGGAACAGCTATAGGAAAGCTCCAGATGGCTACATGCAGCCACCTAAGAGGGACAATACTCAGAGAGCAAATCACACCAGCATGCAGCAGCCTTTGTGGGCTCCCAATCAATTCATAGAATCATAGAATCATAGCATATCAGGGTTGGAAGGGACCCCAGAAGGTCATCTAGTCCAACCCCCTGCTCGAAGCAGGACCAATTCCCAGTTAAATCATCCCAGCCAGGGCTTTGTCAAGCCTGACCTTAAAAACCTCTAAGGAAGGAGATTCTACCACCTCCCTAGGTAACGCATTCCAGTGTTTCACCACCCTATTAGTGAAAAAGTTTTTCCTAATATCCAATCTAAACCTCCCCCATTGCAACTTGAGACCATTATTCCTCGTTCTGTCATCTGCTACCATTGAGAACAGTCTAGAGCCATCCTCTTTGGAACCCCCTTTCAGGTAGTTGAAAGCAGCTATCAAATCCCCCCTCATTCTTCTCTTCCGCAGACTAAACAATCCCAGCTCCCTCAGCCTCTCCTCATAAGTCATGTGTTCTAGACCCCTAATCATTTTTGTTGCCCTTCGCTGGACTCTCTCCAATTTATCCACATCCTTCTTGTAGTGTGGGGCCCAAAACTGGACACAGTACTCCAGATGAGGCCTCACCAGTGTCGAATAGAGGGGAACGATCACGTCCCTCAATCTGCTCGCTATGCCCCTACTTATACATCCCAAAATGCCATTGGCCTTCTTGGCAACAAGGGCACACTGCTGACTCATATCCAGCTTCTCGTCCACTGTCACCCCTAGGTCCTTTTCCGCAGAACTGCTGCCTAGCCATTCGGTCCCTAATCTGTAGCGGTGCATTGGATTCTTCCATCCTAAGTGCAGGACCCTGCACTTATCCTTATTGAACCTCATCAGATTTTTTTTGGCCCAATCCTCCAATTTGTCTAGGTCCTTCTGTATCCTATCCCTCCCCTCCAGCATATCTACCACTTCTCCCAGTTTAGTATCATCCGCAAATTTGCTGAGAGTGCAATCCACACCATCATCCAGATCATTTATGAAGATATTGAACAAAACCGGCCCCAGGACCGACCCCTGGGGCACTCCACTTGACACCGGCTGCCAACTAGACATGGAGCCATTGATCACTACCCGTTGAGCCCGACAATCTAGCCAGCTTTCTACCCACCTTATAGTGCATTCATCCAGCCCATACTTCCTTAACTTGCTGACAAGAATACTGTGGGAGACCGTGTCAAAAGCTTTGCTAAAGTCAAGAAACAATACATCCACTGCTTTCCCTTCATCCACAGAACCAGTAATCTCATCATAAAAGGAATCCTGGAATCACTTTACGGTATCAAGTGCCTTATCTCTACATCTTCAAATGGGCTACACCCTGATGATCAGAGTTCTCTCAGCAAACAACATGCTAACAAAGCTTGGAGCTAACCAATGGAGGTGGGGGCTCAGTGGAAGGACTTCACCTATGGAATAGCTATGGTGAGCATGAGAATTCAGCTGAATAAAGCGCTGTAAAACTGTGGCCATTCCAGGCTGAAATAGGCTGTCCTTTTCTTTCAAATATGGTGCTTAGACACTACTGTGATGGGACCACTATAAATTCTGAGAGACATATATATTATTATAATAGAGGTGGCAGGAAAATGGAAGAGTTGCAGATAAATTCAATTTTTCAGCAAAAACTTGAATACCAAAGTATTTTGGCTAAACCGAAAAAATCTCAGTTCTGAAATGCTGTTGCTGTGCTTTGTGCTCCCATGCTCCTCTGTAGACTGCCATTTCCAGTCAGACTGCATCTCTCATGATGCCCCATGCTCTCTTCTCTTAGAGGGGGAAGGTGCTTCATTATGGGAAATGTAGTCCAGCCAAGAGAGCCTGACCCATGAGGACATCAGACAATTAAACTACAATTCCCATGAGGCACTGTGAAATCACATCCAAATCAAAATATTTTGGTTTTGGATGAAATATTTGGGGGCAGCAGGGGGTATGTGTGTTGGTGTGACACTCTACACCACAAGGGAGAGCTCTGTGACCCCCATATTCCTAACTGATATATAATTGTGATATTGCATATAAAGTAGGCTGTGTGAGGTACCAGGGGAAAAGTTATGATCTGCTGAAAGCCACTGTTCTATTGAAATATGTATATCATTAATGCATATGAATTTATGAGAACTGTGGTGTATGGTTGTCACTAAAATATGCTGTGGATTTGGGAAATGCCCAGACACTAGCTCTCCAGAGACGGTACCAAGGAAAGTAACCAATGCCCGGGAGGGTGTTAAACAACCATTAACAGCCATTGTCCAAAAAGGGAGCTACAATTCAATGACTCACCTACATAAGGCCACACAAGGGGAATTGCTCAACCTTGCCTGGGAACTCAGCAATGCCCACCAGACATGCCTGGAGTTGTGTTTTCCAAGCACATGGGACTGAGAGTATAAAACAGAACATAGGGGCCCCATGCTTGGTCTTTCTCCTGCCCCCACTTATGCTGCAAGTAACAAAGACACTCAGAAGACTGAAGACTCCAACAGAGAAGACTGGCCCAGGTTTAAGGGACAAACCTGTATATTAAGGACTGCAATAGCCAGTGGGGTGAGAAAAACCGCTTGATCTAGATGTTACCCAGTCTAATAGGGCTGAAAGTTTAGACTGCGTGCTTACATTTTATTTTCTTTTGGTAACTAACCCTGACTTTTTGCCTATCATTTATAATCACTTAAAATCTATCTTTTGTAGTCAATACATTTGTTTTACAGTTTATCTTTACCAGTCAGTTTGCCTGAAGTGTTTGGTAAGGGCGTTTGCTCAGGTTTAAAAAGGCTGATGTATATCCACTTTCCATTGATGAAGTGGTAAACCAATTAATAAATTTTCACTGCTCGTCTTGAGCAGTGCAAGACAGTAAATTCCTGAGGTACCAGGCTGGGAGCTGGGGGTATTTGGCTGGTGCCTTTCTCCGTGTGATTCATGAGTGGCTCTGGGAGCATTCATGCGATCTAGCTGGTTGTGAGGCTCCAGATGCGGTTGTGCTGAGTGATAACAGCACCCGGTGGGGCTTTCAGCCTGTCACTAGCAAGGCATTGTCAGAGACAACCCAGGCTGGAGAGTTAAGGGGGCACAGCAGTCCCAAGGTCCCAGGCTGCACCCCGGGAATCCCATCACAGTTGGCATTTCGGTTTTGCATGAAAATTAAAATTTTCTACAGAAAGCAGACACTGTGTGAAGTATTTTCTTTCAGCAAAATCCCAATTTCCTGTTGAAAAACAGTTTTGACAGAAAATGTTTGACCAGCCCTCATTATAAACAAGTCATATTTGGTATATTACTGGATTTGCAAACTGGCAATCTGACATGAGAGCAGATTTAACCAGTATAAATGGAGTTTCCTCATCTCAGTGTTTTTGGGTCCTGCCCATTACCACAGCCTAGGCTGAAATCAGGGCCCTCTGGGTCTGTAGGCAAGATCAGTTCTATAGGTAAACCAAAAGAGACCCTTTTTGCCTGGGTCAGTTGGAGTTCAAGCTAAGCTCGTCTCAGCTGAAAGTCATTCTTTGCATATCTTACAGAAATGACAGACTGCCTTCTCTTTAATGTTTGGTAATGATTTCCCTGAAAGCAACCAACTGCAAAAACAAAAAAACACCACCTTTCAGCAGAGTTGATGTTAAAGAAAATTGTGAACAGCACTACCACAATGCACCCTGCTGGAAGAAAAAAATACTGGCAAACTGTAAAATACACCTCGGTGACCAGAGGAGACAACTGGATCATACAGCTGAAGTACAGTTTTAATTTGAATGACATCATAGACATTTAATGATCCCTGCTATCGCTAGGTAGACATTTGTTTGCTTCATCCTTACAAGCTGGACTGATAAATTGTATAGCAAAATATTCGGACAGTATAAATCACTAACAATGAAATTCAGAATCTGATCATACATTTGAATACTACATGCAATAAGCTCAAAGGTTTTTAATTGGGGTGAAAAAATTCTTAGAAAACAAAAAATTAAATCAGAGACAAACACCGGGAAAATTGTTTATAAAATAGTATTTCACGTGTTAATTTTATAACATTGATAAATGAACTCAACACAGGGCTAGGGTGACCAGAGAGCAAGTGTGAAAAATCGGGACAGGGGGTGGGGTGTAATAGGAGCCCACATTAAAAAAAGCCCCAAATATTGAGACTGTCCCTATAAAATCAGGACATCTGGTCACCCTACACAGGGCATTTCCTGAGGAATCCACAGCTGTACTTTGGACTGTCATGCCCATCCCAGTAGCTCAATCCATAGAGTAAAAATTTTGAAGAGAGATTTGATTCATGAATAAACTCAAAGAAATTGCAATGTGCTTGCAGATATTCCATAAGCCATAAAGGCTACACTCCTTGCATAATCTGCCCAGAGAGAATATTTACTCCGCTCTAAAAATAACTATTTTGCCAATCATCATGTAAATAAAATACTTCAGGGCTGTTAAATTGCCCAGAATAAAATGGATTTCTTTTGGTGTGAAATTAAAAAAAAAAAAAAAGCTTTAATCTTTTTTGCACTGCTGCAGTTTACTATAAACAGCAAGTCATATGATGATTAGAAATGGTCAACAGCTCTTTGATGAATAAAGTGTTTGCTGAATAATGTAGTTACTTGTAGCTCTAATAATCACTAAATTATGCACTCATTGTTAAATATATTATTTGATGAATAATTGTATCAGGTATTCAACCAGCTCACAGAGGTTATAATGGAGATGATACAACATGTTAATATTCCTGTTAGGAACAGCTGGTGTGCATGACTGAAAACCTGTAGGGCAAAGGTACAACTCTCCTTCAGCTCTAGTGTCTCATAACATCTGTAAATGCTAACACAAAAGCAACCCACCATGATCCTATGCACCTGCTTATTCCTCATATTTTGGGCCCAATTCTGCTTGCACTGAAATCAATGAAAATTCAGCCACCGACTTCAGTGGGAGCAGAAACAGGCCCTTTGTTGAATATTGTGTATGGTTCACATCCAGGCTACATCTTGACACAGCTATCGAAGGAATGGGACCTAAGGAGATGTTTTCACGACTCTTGGCACTGCGATAAAAAAAATGTATGCATTATATATTTTGCAACCTTGAACACGATACATGAAAACGTTTGGCAATTTAGAGCGTACATTCCTGACAAATGAATACAGCTGTGGCTGTGTGAAAAAGAAATATAGTAAAGAGATTATTAAAAGCAAGCAAAGGAATATAGCTATCTCTTCTACAAAGCTGTCATTGGTTCATCTCCCGCTTCCACCTTAGCAACTGAGTAGCAATATAGTTATTGTGGAACATCACTGGGAAAATCCTTGGCAAATCCAATGGCAAAGCTCCCATTGACTTCAATGGGGCCAAGAGTTAACTCCACATTTTTTATATGTGGAAATTCCTGGCTAACAAGTGTGATACAGCATGGAGCACAGCAGTTTGGAGGAGTTGAAGCAGAGTGGATTCGTGTTGGAGCAGAGAGCAGTTTGGAGGGAAGCAGAGGAGAGTTTGGAGAAGTGCTGCAGTGGGCTAAGAAGAGCAAGACCCTAGGTAAAGGGACACCTGATTTGTGCAGAGGGAGGGCAGGAAGCCCCACAAGCTGAAGGGCAGGAGAGGGAAGTAGCCCAGGGGAAGGAACCACAAGTTCTAGTGGTTTACCGCTATCCCTAGGGCCCCTGGGCTGGGACCCGGAGTAGAGGGAGGGCCCGGTCCCTCCCTCTCCACTCCCCTCCTCTAGGACACTAGTGGGGCAGTTAATACCCCAGTTCAGGGGCAAGAAACGGTGCCCTGAAACACCCCCCCAAGAAAAGAAAGCGCGAGACCCATCATAGTAGTGCCAGCAATTTGCCACACAAGATTTAAATAAGGAGAACGAGGAGCTGCCTAATGTAGTGCAAAAGGGTGTATTGAGATCCAATGCAATGAAATTTTCCAGAGATGATAAACTGAATATTCGCAAATCTATTTTAAGTAGGGGTCTTGGATCTCTTAGACTGGAATTTTCTCTCAATCAATTGGCTGAAATGACGAAAGCCGCATCACAACTATTGCTTAAACTTTGATAACACACTTAAGGATATTCTGTAAGGAACAATCCCGCTACTAGGACAGATTAGATTAGCTAACAGGTCTTGAGGTCTTCTTTATTTCTATTAATCAAAATTTGTATATAATGAAAAATAGAATGTAATAGCTCAAGGAGATCTGTTGCTCATGACAAAGGTAATTAATGAGTTGGAAAACCCTAGATAAGGATGGATTAAATAGAACAGATCACAAAAAATTTGCTTATCCTTTATCAATATTTAACTCAAGCCCTATGGTTTTAAACAAACTAGATTAAATGAAGCGCCTTTAAGAGAAAAAAACTGTATTTCTGTAACAATTTTCCCTCTGCTATAGGCATCAGAATAATGACTTGTCTGCTGCATGAAGTACCACAAATGGTTGTGTTATTATGGTAGCATTATCTAATTGCCAATTTGGGAAGACTTTATGAACCACTACTTCAAAACTACAAATTCTCTGTTAGGCAGCGTCAGTAAGCGTCTTCACTTTCTCATACAGCTAATCCTGTCACACACTTGGTGTGTGGTGGATCAACATGAACGTTCTAGTGAAATTACATTCACAGTACTCAAAATTGTCTGTGACAGTGAGCATTAGTGAATGTGTCCTCTGCTAGTACACCAGCAAAGAAAGGAGCAGATCCTTCTATATGGGGAATAGAGAGTAAGCACTGAGGCAAAGGGCTAATAATTTTCACAGGAGGGATAGTGAGATTACCATTGCTAATCTGCTAAATTGTCATTCTCAGTAAATATCCCTCTTGCTATTTAGCAGAATAATTCTGCTAACATTGTTTTTAAAATCAAAGAAAAGTGGAGGAAATTAGCCCCCTACAAAGTACATTAAAAGAACATAAAGGCTCCAACAGAATATATAACAAAAGAAATTGTACTTACTGCATGTATAGTGCATACTAAGCTATAATAGATCTCCTGATGCACTACTTTCTCAATGTGCACGTGTTGAGGACCCTTAAGCATGTATTTCCTAACTTGCATTTTATTCTCAGACCCTTGATGATCTTTTAATACACCTCTTATTGGGTAAACATGGTATGAAGTTCCACTCTTTCCAAGCCCCCATAATTACAACCACTAACTCTGTTAATCTAATGTACATGCTGGCAGAGTGGCAATATTTACTTCTATTTTAAAAACCTTCTGCAGTAGTGTGTATGGTGACAGCTGCTATAGAAATATACGCCGCTGGAGTTTCTAGCAGGGAAATGCTGGGAACCTTTTGGAATTGTGCAGTGAAAAGTGGAAGCAAGCAAGCATCTTAAGAAAAATGTTGCCACAATTCATAGTGTGCTCTATGCATAAGTTATTTAGCTTCTTGCATCGTTGCAGTTCCTGCATCTATTACTACTTATTCAGAGCCTTAGGGTAAGGAGTTTCAAAAGTGCTCAATGTTGCCCTAACTCTGCTCCTCTTGAACTCAGTGGGAGTTTCACCTTTGGTGTTAATGAGAGCAGAGTTAAGCCAACACAGAGCGTTTCTGAAAATTCTTCTCTGCAGTTGGATGGTAGGTAACTACAATATTATTCCATTTCATTAAGGCATACATCAAAAGTCTATCTCCTCGCACAACGCCTGGATAAACAGCAGTCTCTGACTAATCGTGCACCTCCCATACTGATTCCACTATGTAGTGAGTTTCCCCATTGGGATCCATCAGCATGAGCTACGCTGCAGAAAACCTCCCTCTATATGATCACAGATGGAGCCCTGGCTGAGCATAGCTCCATTGCAAGCAAGAGTGCAGACACAGGCTCTCTGTGGCCTGCATATTGCAACTGCAATTGTTCCATTGCTTCTTCCAGCCCTATCTGCCCTTGGGCTCCTTAAAAAAGAACTAATTGCCATTTAAATTCTAAGCACCCCCATAATCTTCACAACTCCACTAATAGGCAATTCTAGAATATATTAAAACTTCAACCCGAATTCTTTCTTTGCTTAGACCTACCCAGAATACGAGATCTGATTCACCAGTTTTACACTAGCAAAACCTCTGACTTCAAGGGAGTTACTCCTGGTTTACAGCAGCATAAATAAGAGGAGAATCATGCCAACAGAGTTTTGAGAAGATGTCTGTTTAAAAAAAAACCACACTGAAAATGTCCAGTGTGTTTAGGTTGCCATCTCTAATATTTTAGAAGCATGTTAAAAAAACTGGATGTATGTGATGGTCTCCTCTTTATTTTAGGGTGACACTGAGTAGAATAAGCAGTTAAAATGGTTGATTGTTTTTCTATGGATGGAGACAATAGTTTTGCACAGGCTGAGGGTAATTGTGGAATTGAAAAAAAAAATCTTTTGGGGGAGTATTCCATCCAGATGTATGGCTAGTGTTTAAAGCCTAATAGGACTTGGACAATTTCACCTCACTCTCTGTCCAGATGAGGAAGATATCATAAACAGATGAACTTTGAGTCAAAATGAGACTCCAATTCCTATAGGATACTTGTGATTGCTATGCTTCAAGCGCCAATTCTGGACATGTTTCTGTTTGTAAGAACCTATTCCCAGTGATCACTGTTACATCTAGTAGAAATATGGCTTCAATTTTCACTTTAAGAACGGACTGAGCATTTTGCCAGCCCATATTCTTCTCTGTCAAGCATTTCATTTATTCTGTAATCTGCAGAAGTTGGAACACCGTGTCTCCTGCCAGCATTAATGCTACAACGGTAGTGAGGTGATCCTATTATTTTCAAACTGGGTTGAGATTTTTCTTCCTGGGAAAGATGTGTAGGAGATAGTTGATTGCATAGCTTCAACATGCGCCACGAATAGTAGTGGTCAGTGTTGCTGTCTCAAACACATAGAAAAGAAAAACCAATCTGCCAAACAGACACAGTTCAATGGTTAGCAATGTATCAACTGCTTTACCGTGCCACTGGACCTTACTCAGATTCTCTTGCAAATAGGGTGACCAGATGTCCCGATTTTACAGGGACAGTCCCAATTTGGGGGTCTTTTTCTTATACAGGCTCCTATTACCCCCACCCACATCTCGATTTTTCACATTTGCTGTCTGGTCACCCTACTTGCAAACTTCTCCATTGTGTTAGGGTTTTCTTTCACAAAAGCCATTAAAGCTTTCAGATCTTGAGATGTGCTGCTTTAGGAGTTGTTTAGTCTGCTTGACTATATATTTAGGATAATTCGGGATTTCTCTGTTCTTGACAGATTAGATAACATGGTCAATGAATTTGAAAAGACTAAATGCATAACTCATTTGCATGAGTGCTTTCAATTTGCTCAGAATGTTTTCGCATTTCATTATTAGACAGCCCACAGTAAGTTAGTTATCAATTAATTGTTAGAAAATGACTACGTGTATATATTATTGCTTAGATCTCTAATTGCGTGCACTGTTGCTTTCTTGTTAAATGCTAATTAAAGTTTCGAACCACCAAACATTAGTTAACTTTAAATGCTTTAACAACATCCATTAAGGTAGAAACACAAGTTTATATTGAGCATTTATTTCTTATGTCAGCTTAAGGCAAATACACAGCAGATATGGCAGGTAGTTCTAGAGGCCTTTATTTTAACAAACCTTAGAAATGTTCTACTGCACTTCCAAATGTCTTCCTTATGCCATAGAGAATAACACGTGGATAAGGGGTTAAATCAAGAAACTGAAAGTGGATTGTTACTGACTAACAGCTCTGGCCTGTCACCTAACAGAAGTACAAGAATTTAAAGGTACCTGTAGAGAGAGGATGGCTTTTTCTTATTGGTTAATTTCCATTCAACCTCCTTCCTACGCTCATGACTGATGTACGCTTTTGTCTTCTCTTTACATTATAAGATCACTGTGACAGAGACAGTGTCTGTTTGTTTGTGAAGCATCTGCTACACTACTGGGCATTGAAAATAATACCTGGGAGTGTGGCAACCAAGTCACTGTAAAGTCTGCTCCAGAGCCAATAATTCTTGTTTATATTTATCCCTCTCCCTCAGCCAGGAATTAATTCTAACAGTAAACATTGAACTCAATGGATTCTGAGCCCCTAATTCATTGCATGTGAATTGAACCAGGAAATAAAGTTCAGTTTCATAGCAGTACTCATCTGTTACACACCCACATCTGGAATCCATGTGTGTTGCAAATAAAAGACATTCTTTCTTTTCCGTAGATTTTAAATGAGCTAATATAAGATAGATGTGCCTTTCTCCTTAAAGTGGCATCAACCTCCATTGGTTTCAAAAGCCTCAGTGAGAGCTGGGTGCACGCAGAACATTGCAGGAGGTGCTCTGCACCACACAGAATCACTCTGTAAATATATCGGGCCCGGATTATCAAAAGCATTCAGCACCCACATTTGGCGCCATTGAGCACTTTTTGAAAATCCAATCACTTAATTTAGGTGCCAAAATGGAATCTCATCTCTTTTGAAAATCTGGCCCTTGATGTTTAGGGATTTGTTATTTAATCGCACAGACAGAAGTCTGCTAGAGGACTGCTACAACCTGTCAATTACATTTTTTAAGCTCCCAAGTAGCTTTGGAGGGCCATTTCATTCATTCTGGGGTAGTTTTTTCCTTCTTCCTCATTGCTGTGTCATTATGGCCTTTTGAGAGAAGTTTGGGTGACTTTCTAAATTCAGCACATTTGGCAACAATTCAGTCACTTTGTATTTCCCTGACACCCCATAAGTCTACAGTAAGACTGCCTGCTAACTCTGTGGTAGCCAGCCTGTAAATTCCATTATTCTAAATTAAATGCTTTTGTTAAACAAGCACCGACATTATGTAACTCATATAAACTTGAATTTCACTTAAGTTGAAGAAACAGTGCACCTCAGTTGGGTAATTATCACTGTATTCACAAACACACGTTATTGGGGGGATATGTTGGAAGGCAGTGGCCCAGCCACGCCGTTAGGTGAAATCAAGTTGAAAGAAAAATGAAGAATAAAAAAAACAATTATACAGGCAAACAACTTATAATCCTAGACCTTGATTATCATACACATTGTAAAGAGAGTGGTCACTTTGGATGGGCTATTACCAGCAGGAGAGTGAGTTTTGGGGGGGGGGGGTGAGAAAACCTGGATTTGTGCTGGAAATGGCCCAACTTGATGATCACTTTAGATAAGCTATTACCAGCAGGAGAGTGGGGTGGGAGGAGGCATTGTTTCATGGTCTCTGTGTATATAATGTCTTCTGCAGTTTCCACAATATGCATCCAATGAAGTGAGCTGTAGCTCACGAAAGCTCATGCTCAAATAAATTGGTTAGTCTCTAAGGTGCCACAAGTCCTCCTTTTCTTTTTGCGAATACAGACTAACACGGCTGTTACTCTGAAACCTAATCCTAGACAGTGTCAATTTTGCTCTTTTCTAGATGGCAATCCTTCCAAAACAGAGAGTGTCTGTGGGTTGTACAGTACTAGGCACATTGTCAGCAATCAACTAATCAATAATGATTGATAATCAACAATTGTCTTAAGTCAGGCATGCCAACAAAATGAGAACCACAAGGTGTAAATTGAGACACCAGAATTCACTTGGGGCTAGATCTTACCAATAGATGGGTGCCCTCAACTCCCATCACAGTCAACGGGAGTTGAAGTAACTAACACTTTTTAGGATAGGGCCTTTGCTAGGTAATGCAAGATGGCATTTTTGCTGATAATGTGTTCAGTTTGATCCTGTTCCAGGTGCTGTCAGTGGCTCTGATTCCAGCATCCTCAGTGGGAACAGGATTGGAACTGCAAAAGGGGCAGAACTGCTCTTACGCTTATTTTCTAATAGGCTGGTTGAAAGTTTTGCATCAAAATTACTTTCTGGAAAAAAAATGCCTTTTTTGCAAAGCCAAAATCTTCCAGGGGGAAACCAAAACAACTGCTCCCTGGCTACCCTCCTGGAAGGCACTAATTCACTTTCTGCCATTGAAATTAACAAAAACTTTCCCAATGGGCTGCTGAAGCTCCATGCCCCATCTCTCTGCTTCCCCAACAGGTCCAGGACCAGAAAGATGGGGCATTCAGCCTCCCCCCAACTAGGGTATGTGATGTCCTGTCCCTTTAATTGTTGGGCATTCTCCCACCCCCAATGCAAAGCCCCACTTTCAGGTTAGGTTAAGTTTTGTAGCCACAACAATCACAGCAGAGAGCTGTGTTTCCGTCTCCTTCTCTGCTGGGTCCAATGACAACAGGGTGCTTGGCCCATCCATCTCCAGAGCTGGGGTGGGGGGGGCTGAGCACCCAGTCCTCTGGCTGCTGGAGTTAGGGGGAGCGGGGAGGCTGTGTGGCTGGGCTCTCTGTCTCTCCAGTAGCTGAGCCAAAAAGCTCCTGACAATTTCATAATTGAAATTGATAGGAGCCTTCAAGGCAAGCAACAGGGAAGCCAATTAATTCAGTTTTGGTGCTCTCAAAATAGAATTTTTCTGAAAAAATCATCATTTGTGATGGTTCAGCCCTTTTTCCAAAGGACATCTCTATTTTCCATCAATGTTGTGAACCAATATTTGTATATTTTTCTTTTTCTCCTTGTAATATATGGTGCGTCCTTGCTTTAAATAGCATAGACTGGAACAGTGAAGAGATGCATGGCCACAATGTGTTGGCTAAGTAGCATGAAGTCCTAATATAGCTGTTTATCAGCATAAGAACATAAGACGAGCCATACTAGGTCAGACCAATGGTCTATATAGCCCAGTATCCTAACTTCCAAGAGTGGCCAGTGCTAGATGCTTCAGCGGGAATGAACAGAACAGGGCAATTATCAAGTGATTAAGCCCCTGTTGTCCAGTCCCAGCTTCTGGCAGTCAGAAGTTTAGGAACATACAGAGCATGGGGTTGCACACCTGACCATCTTGACGAATAGCCTTTGATGGACCTATTCTCAATGAACTTGCCAAATTCTTTTTTAACCCAGTTCTACTTACGCAACAGTATTCACCATCCATTTTACCTCTCTCACCAAACAGCCGTATACTCCTGCACTCCTGTAGTGGCCCTAATTTTGTCCCCTTCACCAGCCAGATGCTAAGATAGAGCATATTAAATCTTTGATTGAATGGTAGTGAGGGAAGTGATCTCACTGCCAAGGATTTATAACACTGAATTATGCATGGGCTTCCCATTTTAAAATCCCTTATCATCATAGGTAGCCTTTGGGAGGTAGGTACTTCATTAGTGGTTTTGACATGCTTTCTGCACCTTAGCAGTGCTAAAAAAATAATTCCTTAAAGGGAAATAATCTCTGGTACTCTGGTCAAATCAAGTTTATAGATACATTATGATATTTCAACGCTCAGATTAGCCTAAGTTACACAAAACTGGAAATGCCATTGGCTAAAAAAAAGTTTCTTCTTTAAGCATCATATCCAGTTAAAAGGCACAGTGAACAAAATAATTCCTCAACAGATCAATGCCATCACCACAGTGTGGTTCGCCTCAAGGAAAGGATCATGGTGTTTGTAAACAGATTAGATGCACACTTCAGTAGTTCATGGCCAGGACAAGGCAAGCACTGCACCTATTTCTAATGCTTCTGATTTAGAAGCAATAGGTTATTTCAATTATAAATCTAGATTTCACTGGAAAGGTCTCAGCATTCATTTTCCAGTTCCAGGACATATGCGATCTGTATACTTAATTATGCATTGAATGACTCGGACAAACACTCTGATTTGTTTATATTTTGCAGATCCCGCAAGAAATTGAAGAAGGGGGAGAAATGGAAGGAATACTTTAGCAGGGCCTCATATAGGTCTAACGGTTGAGGGCAAGTTTTCTTTTTTTCCCAAAAAATTAGGAGCCTAAAGCTAGGATCCTAAATCCACATTTAGGTTTCGAAATAAGTATCCTCATTTTCGAGAGTGGTGAGTATCCAGCTTTTCCCACTGAAGTTAATAGTAGAGGTTTTCAGAAGGTACAAATGGCTGCGAGGCGCCCAATTGCTGCTGGCACCTTTGGGAGCTGCGGGGTGCTCTGCACTTATGAAAACGAGACACTTGTTCAGGAGCGTAAGGGCAGGATTTTCAAAAGTGTTTCAGTGACTTAGGAGCCCAAGTCCCATTGATTTTTCAACCAACAATTGAATGGTAGATGAATCAATCAGTTAGTCTCCTGAGTCCCTAGGTTCCTTTGAACATTCCTGCACTATTTGTTTTAAATGTTGGCCTTATTGTTTGAAGTTTTTTAAAGGCACTTTTGAAATATACATTCTAATAAGAGACTTATTAAGCTATTATCCATTATCATTCCTGTGTGCATTGGGCAAGTCAGGTCCATAATTTAGCCGTCTTTGTCCTAGCAGCCTGAGCAACAGGTAGAACAAATATGAAATAAAACGCATGGAGCTGCTGCTCGACTATAAAATGGAACATTCTGCTAGGAGCAGGAGAGCTAGAACTGATGTCCCAACATGTCAACAGCAGCCTTTCCCCTGGGACCTGATATTACCACTACAATGACCAGGCTTCACAGATCCACATCCAGCCTCAACAAGCTTCACTTTCAAACAAGCCTGCCCCCCCTTTCCCCATCACTCCTATGTGTTCCACCTGGCTCACACACATGGAGGGTAAACCTAAAGCCAACCAAATCCAGAGGGTGGTAAATGAAGGAGATCAAACATGAAGGTTAGGGTGAATAACATGTTGGCTTAATTTAATGTGCTCCCTGGGAGGTGAAACACAGATGGGAAGTGGATGTGTGGCATAAAGATTATAATAAAACCAATGGTAGCTATTTAGATGAAATTATTTCCGCCAAGTACATTCCCTGAAAACATCTGTCAATAGCAGTGGAATAAAAGGAACTCCATCTTACACACAGCCCTGTTCTGGACTGGCAGGGTATCCTTGTGGCCCTTGTAGATAGTGTGTGAAAGATTGCTAGCGCCATTCTCTACCAATCAGTATCTGGGGAGATTATTTGAAATTTTTTGCCCTCAGGGCCAGCTTTTCTATGGTACTTGGGCACCTAATGATGCAGCTAGAAAATCCCACTAGGTGTCTAAAGTGCTTACGATGGTTAGGTACATAATGCCCATGGATTTTAATGGGAGTTAGGCACCTAACCATCTTAGGTGATTCTGAAAATCCCACAAGGTGCCTATCTGCATCTTTAGGCACCTAAATACCTTTGACAATCTGGGCCTATGAGAGCAGCATTTATTCTGATCAATCCAGGAGATGGAGCCCAAAACACTGGGACACACACATAACTTGAATGTTTGCAACTTACATAAAAAATTAGAAGGGGAAAAATAGTTTGGGATTTATACAAGAATCATTTCTTCCCAAACGGAAATAGGAGTGAGATTCTGGGTTTGTAAAGTCCATTCTCCCTGGGTTTATGGACCAGGCCCCAGTGCTTTTTGAATTTCCCCTTTGTAAGTCAGTAAAAAGATAACATTTAATTAGGCTGTGCATGTGAGATTTCTAATATACTTATCATATTTAACTTCACCAGGGACATTGATTACTCTAGTGTGCTGAAACCTGCTCTTAGTTATGTTGCATTTTGCACTTATTCAGAAATTCAACCATTACATGAAATCTTGTGACTTAATTTAAACATTGCTCAACCAGCTGCATAAACATGACCATTTAGACCCTCAAGAAAACACAGCAGCTAAGTTAACTGTACATATAGGATTATTGTTGTGTAAAAAATAAAGTAGTAGTCATTTAGCAAAAAAGTATCCTTATCCTTATCATGGGATTGTGTACCACCAGATAAACTTCAGAGAGATCCTAGATAAAATGAAGACACTTACAATGAATATGAATTATGTGCAAATTCAGACATGATGGGAGGTTTATTTTGCTTACAAGGACATCCCTGGTAATGTGGTTAATGAGTTGTGTTTGAATCGGGAGTTGGGAAAGAGGCAATGCAGAATATTTGGCCTCCAGTTCTTCATTTATGACAGTATTATTTCAGTGATCTATACCTCTGTTGGGTAGAATTACTGTGTAATGTAAATTTGGCCCTCTGAATTATGGACCAATCAATTATCTTATTTCTCTTGAACAGTCCACTGATGAGCAGAGTCCCTTACGCCTCAGAATATGTTAAAAATAATAGCAGTCCTTTGCACTGGAACATATTGCAACCCCTTTTCCAAGGTTAGAAAGGATTGGTTTTCTTCTATCGCTCAACTGTTTGTTTGTTTTTTAAACTGTTGGTCAGGTGCATCGCACTGCGTTGTTGTATTTTTTGTTTTGTTTTTTTGTCTCCCTCACAGCATCAGGGATAGGCAGCTGCTAGAGGCTGTATAGACCAACCAATGGTCTAAATCCAGGCATTGCAATTTTGGAGTCCGTATTGAGAGCATAATAATTGTGTTCTATTCTGACAGAGCCTCCACAGAGAAAAAAAGAAAAAAAACTCTGAGAAAACTTCCTTGTGACCCAGTGAAATATGAAGATTGCAAGTGGTCCTGAGGGAGTAGAAGAGAGAGCTGCCAAATAGCGCTCTTGCACAGAGCTTGAGACAAGAGCTCGTTTGCTCAAATTTTACAACACCCAGGAAATTTACCAGGAGTCAGAGGCCTCTTTCGGTTTTGCATATCTATTTACATATACTTTTCTATCCACACTAAATGCACAGCCTGTACATGTTTCTTCTTTGAGAAGTGAATAGAAATTTCTTGGCGTTGGATTTCATTAGCAAGGAAATGTAGTTAATCAGTTATAGTACCACTCAGCTCCCATATGGGCTGAAATTTACCCTTCATGCAGAGTTCAAGTGGCATAAAGGACTTTGTGAGCTCTCCCTATATGGATGAATTACACTCAGAGACACTCTACTAATATTAATTAATCATCAGATGTCCACTCGTGAGGACTGTAAATAATTGTATAGATGGGAATGGTATGAGAGAGCAAGGGTCTTGCCCAAAGCCACATACAACTCAGTAGCAGTGATGGTATTTGAACTCAGGATTTCCTGACTCCCCAAATCTCTATCCTCATTCTCTGGCTCATGCTGACCTTGTCACCTTCATGCAGTTATATGGAGAAGACGATCGGAGGGAAGTGTTGGGAAATATTACCGAGGAAGCCAACTTATATAGGTAGAAGGATTATTGCAAACACAAGGGGAATAAGTTGTTGGTTGGTTGATTTGCCAAAGTAGAAAAAAAGACAAGTTTTCACTAAAATCAGATACCAAACTACGGTTAGTGAATTCTGAATCCAAGACGAACAGAAGCTCTCTTAAAGGTAAGCAAGGTAAGAGGCAACTGGAGGACAAAAGCTTTGTGAAGTATCAAGTATTCTAAAATAGGGGCTTTGTCCTCTACATAAAGGCTAGCAAAGAGTGAGCTGTGCATAGAAATGTGCATTTGCAAGGAAAAATACAAATCCTCAGGACATTACAAGATGAGTACCCAAACTTCCTCTGTTATCCTGCAGGATCATCCTTGTCAAAGAGCCTAGAGAAAAGAAGGCATAAATGACCAAGGAAATTTGAAGCTGACATGGGCTGTTTGTTTATCTACTAATCTTAAATTCCAGCATCAAAATTTGCCTAAGAAATCCACGGGAGGCAATCAAGATTTTTTTTCAGCTCATAGGAACAATATAGAATCTGTTCAAAAATCTTATGAAAATAATAGAATTGGGTTTGTGGCACCTTTAAAAAAACTTGTAGAAGCAGCAGCTGGGCAAACAATGCTGTAGCCACCTGCAGCTTGAGGGTCACTCCTCTTGTTGTAAACACCGTTGTGTAACTGAGCCAAAGGGAAATATTCAGTCAGGAAAGCAGTTTTCATTCAGTTGGTCCTCTACTAGCCCTGCCTCTGGAGCGGCAGTTAAATGACAGGGCCATTAGAGGATGCAGCAAAGTAAATATACTTCCAATCATGTCTCAACTAACAGATATATTGATTTGATTTAAATCAACACTACACTATGCTTAAATCAGATTTCATCTGACACGCACAAATATTCCACGTCTAGGAAGCAATTTAGTTAGCAGCTCCCTCTAGCCACCTCATTGTATGAGCAGCAGAGGGATGGAGAGAAAACAATTGTTTACAGTGATGAGAACAATAGAAAACCAGAAATATACCATGACAGGAGCCCCTCTTGGGGCTTGCATTTTCCTCCAATTTGCAATGGAAAAATGCCCACTTCTGATGGGCAATGGAATCCATGAATCCCCTGAAAGGCTTTAAAACAGCCCTTAAAATGCAGCTATTTTCCAGTCTGCCAGCAACACATTACTCTGAAGTATAGCTATGTGGGAATCAGAATTTCCATTTCAAGGGCAATTCTGTGATTTGTACATTTGTTTTTGTTCCAAATCAGAACAAAATGTCAAATTTTGAAATTTTCTGCCAAATGAATTTTTCCATAAAAAAATTTGGTGGAAAAATTGGAAGAGTCCAGCGGAGGGCAACAAAAATGATTAGGGGACTGGAACACATGACTTATGAGCAGAGGCTGAGGGAACTGGGGATGTTTAGTCTACGGAAGAGAAGAATGAGGGGGGATTTGATAGCTGCTTTCAACTACCTGAAAGGGGGTTCCAAAGAGGATGGCTCTAGACTGTTCTCAGTGGTAGCAGATGACAGAACAAGGAGTAATGGTCTCAAGTTGCAGTGGGGGAGATTTAGGTTGGATATTAGGAAAAACTTTTTCACTAGGAGGGTGGTGAACCACTGGAATGCATTACCTAGGGAGGTGGTGGAATCTCCTTCCTTAGAAGTTTTTAAGGTCAGGCTTGACAAAGCCCTGGCTGGGATGATTTAATTGGGGATCGGTCCTGCTTTGAGCAGGGGGTTGGACTAGATGACCTCCTGAGGTCCCTTCCAACCCTGATATTCTATGATTCTATGATTTAGGGTCAATTAAAATGTTTTGTTTCCGTTATGACTTTACATTTGTTAAAAGTATACAATAAAATCATTTTCAAAGTAAAAAGTCATTTTGAAACAAAAAAATCAAAACGTTCCATTCTGAAAACATTGAAACAGAATCTTGGAAAGTATCAATTTGACTAAACAGATCTGTCTGATGGAAAACCCTTGTCCGAAAATTTTCACCCAACCGTGCTCAGAGGGAACATGCACTGAATTCTGTATGTGCCCGAAGTATTCAAAGGCTTAAACAAAGTGGAGGATTTTTTTAAGTTCAAAATTTAGTTGTATGTATGAAGTCTGAGCAGTGTCATAAATGAAACAAATGTCTTGCAAATCAATCCCAGCCAAATTATATCTATCCCAGCTTTGACTTTGATAAACCGGTAACATCACTGAAGTATTCCCTGTCGTAATCAGAGGAAAGACTATGCTATTTAATTACCGAGGCAACTGAAAAGTTTGTGGGGGTGACCACGGCAATAGCATTAATGTATTATTACTGTGTTAGGTCTTGATGCTATTGTACAGGTGCCAAGTTCCACCTGCTCACTTGCAGGAGTGAAGCCGAACAACGGAGCACATAGCTAAGGGCCTTGTTTGTACACCGAGGGTCTGGATTATGGCCACGCCTCTTCAGACATGCTTATTCTTCACTCTGCTTAAGAGTAAGGGAATGGGTGAGCAAAGGCATGGGGACTTGTGGCATTCTAAGCCTCATGCTTAAACTTGTGCCCATGCACCGCGTTCACTCATGGTTGCGTGGGATAACAGCAGCCTTCTGCTCACTGATGTGTAGGATACAAGATCAAGGCCAGAGTCTCTTGCAGAAGTACATACAAAATTAAGAAAAAAAAAATCTAAGAAAAAGTTAACTCCCATTGTAAAGCATCACATCAGCTTCCTGGGGAATACTTGATTATGCTAGATATACTATTCTATATAGGCTCTCATAGATATTGGCATCTAACACTCCTCTCCTGCCATTTCATGTGGCTAAATAACAAAAGTGTCCTGCTATTTAAGACATGCCTTGCAGCATCCCTGAAAGGTCAATACATTTGAGCTCTGATGGACTGTGGGAAGGAGAGCATGTAAGAGTTGAGAATTCTTACTGCAACATGACTACACGTTAGAGAGCCTGACCCATCTACATTTTCAGGAAGAGGAATGAGATGATCAAATGGGCTGTAGCAGAATCAAAGAAGGCAGAGTTAGGAAAGAAAAAAACCCCAAAAGAAAATAACTAGAGCAGCACATGTCCTCTTGAACGCTTGCCACACACTCTAGCTGATCCGACAGGTGAGATTCGGTCCTAAGGGTATAGCACATGGGGATAAAAAGCCCCACATCACAGCTACAGCTGTGCATGGAGCCTAAGCTCTGGGATGCTCCACACTGAACAGCTACATGGCAATCTTTCAGCCCCAGACCCCGGGCCCCATGAACCTGAGTCAGCTGACCCAGGGCAGCTGCAGTTTTTTTATCCCGATGTAGACATACCCTACATTTTCAAAAAATGGCCATAGTGTTCCAGGTGCATTTACTTGCACCCATGCGGATATCTAACTTTTTGATCAGACTCAACAGTCAGGGAGTTATTAATTAGTGTTATTATTTGTATTGAGGTAGTGGCTGAGAGCCCCAGTCATGTACCAGGATTCCAGTGCGTTAGGCGCTGTACAAACACAGAAGCAATAAAGGGTTTCTGCCCCATGGAGTTTACAGTCTAAACAGACCATAGGGGACGGGAGGCAGGGAGCAGAAGAACACGGTCTATAATACGGGTCACCATGACAGGCAGTGATCTAAGAACAGCCACTGCCCAGCCACCGTCAATGCGAATGGCTGGAAGGGTGGGCACAATCTTTGGTGTCCATCGCATTGGAAGCCAACTGTAGGCCCAGCTAAAAATCAGGACCCATATGCCAGTTGTGGCATTTTTATTTCACTGAAGTGGACATTCAAGTTTCATGAGAATGAAACCTTACAAAGCCACTGCTGTGTTCGTGTCAGAATGATTCTGCCCTGAGCTCTCTCCCACAAAATCTGAACTCGAAAGCTCCTATTTCTGCTCTGACTCACACCAGCAGAACATCCGTGTAGCTCCTCTGGCTTCACTGGAGACACTCCAGTACTTCCACCAGCATGAGGGCCCAGGTTCAGATGCCCACTTGTAAAATGTGTGCCTGATTCCACTGTGTGCTCTGTAATACATTCGGTGTCCCACAGTGGCTGGAGTATAATTGTCTTCATTCTCACTGTATATTTTAGTAATGGGAAAATAATTGTTAGTGCTTATAAAACATATAATCTCATTACAGCCAACCTATTAGTATTCTTTAGCTTCAGCCTATGCCCTATGTTTCCCATTTTACCTCTCATTGAAACACATAAATATTTATCTGTTCTTCTACATCCAGACATAAGTCTAATTCCTAGCTGGCTGACAGTTATCACAACTCATCAGGGAAACAAAACTGCCTGCCTTGTTTTTAATACATTTAATTTACCACTTTTGAAGCACAGCCAAAAAACCAGGAGGTTTATCACATTGTAATTATATGGCTGTGTTCCTGACGCTCTAGTTAAGGAGGGAGGATCCAAGGGGAGGAGCTGGATGAGTGACAAGGTCACAGATTGTCCAAAAACAGAGAGATTTTGTGCACATGAAATAGAAGAGAATGAATCCAAGGCTGGTGCATTTGGGTATCCAGAACTGGAGCCCAGAGTCCCAGACCACTCCTCTGAAGAGTAAACCCTCCACAAGTGCAAAGACCCTCTCACCCCCACCTCTGTGAGTGAGATTCAGATGTGCAAACAGGAGGCCAGATTTAGTGGGTTATCTTGGCTCCCAAAAGTACACCCTTAACACTAAACAAAACTTCTGCTAAAGAAAGAAAACTAAACAAAATTCCTCAGATTCCATTTGCTGTGACCCTTGTGGTAGTATTTTAAAATATCCAGGACTTGAATTGAGCAGGAAGCTGGTTCGCATGGGTTACTAGACTTTGTGAGTCAAGGTGAGTGAGGTAATATTGTTACTGGGCCAACTTCGGTTGCGGGGAGAGAGAAGCTTGTCTCTTTCAGTAGGTCTTTGGATAAGGGGTCATGAGACGAAAGGAGTTCCACTTGATTCAACCAGGGCTTGTAAATGTGTTCTGCGCAATATTCACAGTAAGACATGTGGGGCATCATTCAGTCTTTTGTCCCTCACCTCAGCTTGTGTTTCTCTTCATCAAGCTGTGGTGCCTCCAGAACCACTGTCTTCATGCTATGTGAGGCTACATGGACCAGGAGGAGAAGGCAAGTAAATTCAATGTGTACTTTGGATTTGGCATGCTTAAAACTGGCCACTACTGGGGAGATGAAGGGGTGGGGCATTTAAAAACCACCTACCCTGGATGTAACTGACTATTTATGTGGGCATACGGCAATACAACAAATATTTTTCGAGAAATAAATACACAGCGAGCCTTTCTCTAGCCCTGGTAGGGAAGAGGGAAGGAGGGAAAGCAAAAACGGTGCACAGGCTAGCCTACTTGAGCTAGCTTGAATCCAGCTAGGGCCAGAAAGAATAGCAGTGAAGACTGTACAGTCTGGGCTTCAGCTCGGATAGTATAAGCCCAGCATGGGCTTTACACATGTGCTCAGCTTGCTAGCCCATGCTGAAGCCCCTCACGCACTGAGTTCACTGTTGTTGTTACACATGTTATCTGGATTCAAGCTAGCTCAGGCAGGCTAACCCATGCATAGCTTGCCCAATATGAGCTGAACTCGTCGGTCCCATCACCACAAGAACACAATTCTAGAGTTGTGCAAAAAACTGATTTTTCACTTCACTGGCTGAACCAACGTTTTTCAAAAAAAATCCAAATGTTGTGATTAACCAAAAAAAGCCAAAAACATTTTGTTTCAGGTCAAAAGAAACATTTTGTTCAACCCAAAACAAAAGGTTGCATTTACTTTTGGATGTTTATTTACCTTTTTAAAAATAAAATTGAACCCATAGTTGAAATGAAAAGCAATTTCAAATTTAAAAAACCAAAACATTTCATTTCAAAAATGTCAAAATGAAACTTTTATTTTAAGACTTTGTTTTTGTTTTGTAGGGTATTTTTAACTGAAATAATTCAACAAATTTGACATGAATTTGCAGAATGTTTTCGTCAACCTAAATAAGCATTTCTGGCAAAAAAAGTTTTGTCCGAGAACTTTTGCCCAGCTCTACCCAATGTTGCATTTGGTTGCAGCTGACCTCTATAGTTCCTGTGACTGAAGCACTGACTGCTGGCATGCCAGTCGGTTTGCATGCCCCCATAGGCAGTCATTCATGTCATGCCAAGCTTGCACAAGTCAGCTGGCACATGAGGAGACCAAGTCCAATAAAATTTTACCGTGTAGGGATCTAGAGAAAGGGACTAGGGAAGGTAGGGAATTTAAAGAATATTAGATATATACAGAGAAAGAGAGAGAGAGAATGGGGATTTTTACATCATTTTTTGAAGCATTGGTGTTTGCCACTGTTTTGGAGAGACAATACTGGACTAAACCACTGGTCTGATCGAGTTGTGATAATCTCTACTATTGCATCATGGCACTGGAGTGAGACAAGACAGAAGATAGTGAACTAGGCACAATGCTCTCTGACTTGGAAGTTGTGAGTGTGCGCGCGTGGTGTGTGCGTGCGTACACACACGCGCACAGTAGAGGGCCCCAGAAAGCAAGGGAAGGTATCCTAAACAATGGCAGATGTCAGGAAACACAGAATTACATTTACTGATGTTTTTCCACTGAGCCAGTGGAGACATCATAGGCAATTCCTCAAAGTACTGGACATATGTAAACAAAGGCAAAAGGTGTTAACCGTACGCTCACACTAATTTTAGTGGAGGAATAAACCTGAAGAAAAAAAAAAGACTTTTACACTCCTTTATTCAGCATTATTCTTACTTTAGTTCATAGCTGAACCATGCTGCACTTTACAGTGTGGCTTCAAAACACAAAACAGCTGCCTTCTGGAGCTGTACATAAGAGAGAGTAATTTCTTTTTCCATGCAGCCCAGAATAGCATAGTGATGTCAGTGACCCTCCAGACCTCAGCGCTGCAAGTGAGGGATTGATTCTTATGGTTATTTACTCCTCCGGGATGGAGAAGTCAGGAGGAGAGTGGAAATGTAAGTGACTTTGCATCAGGCAGCTGGCATACTTATCCAAAAGAATGGACAAGCTGAATTGTCTTCTCTGCAGAGAAAGCAACCACTGTGACACTAATACAAGCAAGGAGTGTGTCGCTGCTGTTTAGAGGGAAGGGAAATGGTAAGACAGAAAAACAGAAATTTTGTGCAGTCACTACAGCAAAGTCTTCTGTATAGCTTTAGTATTCAGCTTACAAAGAAACTGCTAAGTAAGAGTGCTAAGTAATCAAATCTCATTTATTTTAGCTTTAGAAGAAACATTAAAATGCAGGGTGACTTATTACTGCAATGAACAGTGGCCTACCCAGTATAATTCAGTATAAGAGATCAGGAATTCCATTCCACTGGACTAGTGTTTTGACATTTCTATGGCTGAATTTTACCTTTCACGCATCATGCATCTCAACTAGAGGCTAATATAATGTTGTTACAATAAAGATGATGTATTCGCTGTATGCAAAATATATTCCCCCAATTATTAGTCACTTCATAAGAACATAAGAATGGCCATACTGGGTCAGATCAAAGGTCCGTCTAGCCCAGTATCCTGTCTTCTGACAGTGGCCAATGCCAGATGCCCCAGAGGGAATTAACAGGTAATCATCAAGTGATCCATTCGCTGTTGCTCATTCCCAGCTTCTTGCAAACACAGGCTAGGGACACCATCCCTGTCCATGCTGGCTAATAGCCATTGATGGACCTATCCTCCATGAATTTATCTAGTTCTTTTTTTAACCCTGTTATAGTCTTGGCCTTCACAACATCCTCTGGCAAAGAGTTCCACAGGTTGACTGTGCGTTGTGTGAAGAAATACTTCCTTTTGTTTGTTTTAAACCTGCTGCCTATTAATTTCATTTGGTGACCCCTAGTTCTTGTGTTATGAGAAGGAATAAATAACACTTCCTTATTTACGTTCTCCACACTAGTCATGATTTTATAGACCTCTTCATACCCCCCCTTAATCGTCTCTTTTCCAAGGTGAAAAGACCCAGTCTTATTAATCTCTTCTCATACAGAAGCCATTCCATACCCCTAATCATTTTTGTTGCCCTTTGCTGAAACTTCTCCAATTCCAATATATCTTTTTTGAGATGAGGGTGACCACATCTGCACACACGATTCAAGATGTGGGCATACCATGGATTTATATAGAGGCAATATGATGTTTTCTGTCTTATTATCTATCCCTTTCTTAATGACTCCCAACATTCTGTTCGCTTTTTTGACTGCCACTGCACATTGAGTGGATGTTTTCAGAGAACTATCCACAATGACTCCGAGATCTCTTTCTTGAGTGGTAACAGCTAATTTAGGCCCCATCATTTTGTATGTATAGTTGGGATTATGTTTTCCAATGTGCATTACATTTTGTTGCCCAGTCACCCAGTTTTGAGAGATCCTTTTGTAGCTCTTCCAAATCTGCCTGGGACTTAACTATCTTGGGTAGTTTTTAATCATCTGCAAATTTTGCCACCTCACTGTTTACCCCTTTTTCCAGATCATTTATTAATATCTATGTAACCAACTCTACTTTTGTAGATCGCAGTCTGGATTTTAAAAGCAGTACACAGATAAATACTGTTGTATTTAAAGCATTGTCAAAGAACCGTGAAAAGAAATTAGACATCTCAATCTGGAAGAGAAAGGAGCATCCTGAAAAAAAGCATACCTTTGTACTCAGAACCCATGATCAAGGAGTATTGAAGGCTGACCAAGGAGAGTGCTGTTGTAATGTTCCTGGTTTGAGATCGGATGTGGAGACAGCTAATAGAGACACACAACCAAGAAAGTTCCAACAAACAGCCCTTTTTTTCAATTCACTCAAGTATCACTCTGCATGTACCACACCTGCATCCAGACATGAGTTACCTAGCCTAGTATGTGCTGCTACCAACTTCCTTAAAGGCACCATCCAGCTGGAGTAAATCAATATAGCTCCAAAGAGCTGAGCAACAGCTGGCATCTTCTGGGTAGGAACCATCTTTTTAATGTATGTATGTACAGTCCCTAGCACAACAGGGCACTGATTTTTGATTGATTGGGCCTCAGGACTTTCCTTCTCCCTAGGAAGCATAGGTGCTGGAACTGGGGGTGTTCTTGCACCCCCAGGCTTGAAGTGGTTTCCATTATATACAGGGTTTACAGTTTGATTCAATGGCTCTTAGCACCCCCACTATAAAAATTGTTCCAGCATCCCTGTCTGTGAAGCTTTTCTACATTTTTCACTTTGAGAAGAAGGAGGAGGTAACAT
The DNA here is from genome assembly GCF_015237465.2 of Chelonia mydas. NCBI lineage: Eukaryota > Metazoa > Chordata > Testudines > Cheloniidae > Chelonia > Chelonia mydas. Next base: position 15,730,259 of record NC_057853.1, on the reverse strand, counting down.
CTGAAACATAGTGAAGAGATCATCAAAGCATTCAACCTGGTTCAGTCTCACACCTCTCCAAACCCCCAACTTGTAGAAAGTCCTTTCTAACTCTTCAGCCCATGGAAACACCAGAACATATCTAGTTACAGTCATTTCAGATCAGTGACAAGGGCCTGTCTCAGCTCACCTAAACCAATATCGCTTCACTGAAGTCAATGAAGCTATGTCGATTTACACAAGCTGAGGATCTGGCCCAAGGAATCCAGTTTTCAAATGTCAAGTTTTAAAATTAAAGTGCTAAAAACAATCACAATTGTATTTGAAGGATAAAATGAGCATATGTATAGAGGAGAAAAACATCTGCAGAGTCCCCTCTAAGCAACTCTTCTCTTGTTCTGAATCCTTGCCATTTGAGAGATCACCTCTGACCAGTGTTATGACAGTAAAACCGAAGAACAGGGTAGAGTGCAAAGAAGTGGCAGCTTACTATCTATTGTAATGATGGCTTTGGCAGAAGGGTTATCTATTCACTTAGAAATCTGTTCTCTTCAAAAGTGTGACTTCGTCTCAAGAGGAAATGTCTTTGCTGAATACCTTAATTAAAGCAGCTTTAACTAACAAGATACTGTACAAACACTGCCACAGTGTTTCATACTTGTCCTTCCCAGTTATTTAGAAAGTACAAAAAAACAAAAGTTACACCTGCCAGTATTATAGTGTTTCGAAAGCACTATATTTGAAGTCATTCAAGGTTTATTCACCCATCCACGTGCAGACTTACTTCCCCACTAACTTATAACTTTGCTCTTCTGGCACTATGGAATTCTCTATAATAAGGGTTAAGCTCATCTGTGTGGGAGACAGATCTTTCTTGGGGGCTGGTCCAAAACTGTGGAATGAACTCTTCCAGAAACTAAGAATCATCACAAACCTCACCACCTTCCACTCTGAGTGCAAGGAGCATTTCTTTGAGAAACACAGAGCAGCGTGTATGTTAAAAGAAACAAAACCAAAAGAATCCCTACGAAAACAAAGACATTCTACTGCACACACTTCTCCCCCTGGGAAGAGAATGAACAACATTTGACAGATGGTAGTCATGTCACTTTATGCACTACTAGAAGGCTCTCGGGCCCATATCCTCACAAGTGTTTAAGGGCCTAACTCTCATTGATTCCCTTTCAGGATCAGGGCCTTAGACAGGATGGCAACGAGCACCGTATAAGACTCTGTGTAGAACAAAACAGAATTACAGATGAAGCTACACTATAAAATTCAGATCCCAGATGTGAAAATCTCCAAAGCATGTATGCCATCTTGTTCAGATCCAGAGTACATGTACATATACGTGTACACACAAAAAACACATGCACATGCTGGCTGTAAAGTTCAGCTCCAGATCTGAATTTCCACATGGTTTGGGGGTATCTGAACCCAGGATTTTAGTTTGGGACCATTTATAATGTAAATATGAGCTTCAGAGTAAAGTCTTAGACTCCCACAGGGATGAAGGCAAACCTAGCATGACCTTCCCCACCAGAGGAAAGATCAACCTGCTCCTAAATTTTAATGGTCAATGTTCAGTAACAATGAAAATAGTGGTTTTTTTTGTAAATGAGAGCTACTGGTCACCAATTAGAGGACACCCTTGAAAGTGACATCCCTTGCCCTTTGTGATCTTCATTTTGTTTGTACATATTTGGTTGTATTTCTCTGAAATAAGGGAAAGAATATATGGGAGGCCCACCTTACACCATCCTCCATCCATTGGAAAGCCCACAGAAGCAAGGTCAGAAGGAAGGAAAAAGTCTCAGGGCATCTTACAAATTCTTGCATCATGGAAGTATTTGCCTCTCCACCTGGTGGAGAAGGCACTAAGTCCACCCCAAACCCCGTAGATCTCACAAGACAACCAAAGTCATTGGGGGATCTACCGGGGGCACAGGGCCATTTGTACAGGGGTGCTATTTACCTAAAAACTGCTTAGGTGCAAAAGTGATGGGCTCTCTAGGAAAACTTGAACGAAACAGAGATAGGAACTCAGATCACAGTCTTAAGATCAAGAGTTTAGGGCCATGTCTACATGAGGACACTCAGGTGAATCAACTAAAGGAGTGAGGCCAATGCACATAAATTAAAGTGTGTTACCTTTGTGTAGATACTCTCATTCAGGAGAGATCTTCCGCCAAGGAGGAGTATGGCCACTTTAGTCCTGAATGAGAGCGTCCATGTGGAGTTTTAGTGTGTTTTAACTTATGAACATTGACTTACATTTTAAATTGATTCATCTTCTTCTTCATAGCATATGCACAATGTGCCTCAGGTGTCATGTGACCAGGATTCATCGCTGAATTTGGTCCGCTGATTAGATCATTAGCTTCCCTGGCAGGGTGCTGACAGGGTGTGAGGCATGAACGCTGTTCCGGGCCCTCCATTGGTTCACCTTAACTTTCCTGAGTAGAGTGTCCCCATGCAGACAAGCCCTAGAAGAGGATTGGAGTTTGTTACACTAACATACATGCCCACAGAGAAGTCTACCAAGCCTTTTGGGTCCCTTGATGCAATGTGACTTCCCTTAACATGAATATTTTGGCATTATTAAGAAGGTGCATTTTTGCTAACTTGATCAATGGTAACAGCTTTTGAAAGAAGCTGTTATGGTCTGGTGGGTAAATCCTTTTTAATGCAAAGATTGCTCATTTGACAGTTCAGAATGGATCATTCTGAACTAGCGCTGTCAATCATTTCAATCTGACTGCTTCCCTTTTATCTTAAACTCAGCGCTTTAAAAAAATATCCTTAGCAACCTTTTGTTGAAAACCATTGGGGCGCATTCAAATCGTGCTTACAGCTCAATCGCTTTCCCCAGGTTCTATACAAAGAATTCATCGGCTGCCACACTGAAGTTTAAATTCTTCTATTTTGTATTCAATTATAGGAGCGTACAAATATCTTTAATTTTTTGACTCTTCTCAAAAAACAGCCCATACACCACGTAGCAATTTAATTTATGTTATAAAACAAAAGCAAAACAAAAAAAAGTGGCTCCGAAGATGAAATCTCTTATGCATCACACACCACTCTAGAAAAACATCATTTGCTTCCAAGTTATAAATCTCAGAAAAATAGGAGTTTTAATGGAAACACCTATGCAATCTGAACGATAGGGATTCAAATGGTTCTGCTATAACTACCTACTTATCTTGCTAAGCAAACTATTTTAAAAATCAAATCAATCAATCAATAAAAAAAAGCCTAAAAGTGAATACATTAAAAACCCCTTTTCAAGGAGTTCACTCAAGTACATCATAGAAATATGGAGCAGAGAATTTATGACTCATGCTAATCACACAGTACATTAGTATAATCCATGTATGGCATTATGTCTACGCATCATTTAGCTTCTAAAATATCCTTTCAGGTCTATACATTTGAGTGTGGATACAAGAGAAGGATTGGCACACTCTTTATCAGATTGCAAAGCAGTCTGAGAGAAAAGTACAACAAATTGTAAGGGAGAGAAAGTATTGTTCTTAGAATCACTTTATAGTGCACTCTCTCTTCTTTTGGATGTCTTAATGTGAAAAACAGCTATCAGGGCACTAACTTCTCCCAGCAAAAGAACCAAAACAAATTACTAAAAAAAGGCAGCATAAAAAGAATAAATGTAATGAGGTCTGTTCGTAAATATTAATTTTTTAAATTCTTTTTATATTAAACTCTCATGATTTCTCGACCAGACATCCCAGAACCTTTTCTGTATTAGCCAAAGGTTGTGGCGGTTCAATGACAAGACAGAACACAGCTTTAAGCAAGCAAACAGGCTGGTCTGCTAACGGACTGGACTGATCCTGTCAGCTTTCCACCCTCTCCTTTATTCTTTCTCTCCCCCCGCGCATTACATTCTCCAACAGATAAAAGGAATACACTGGCTTTGTTTAACATTCTTATTTACCAATTTCTATCTACCGCATTCCTTGCTCTCGGGCCTTGAGCCCAGTCCTGGGAGGCTTCCCACGGTTCATGTCATCTGGGCGAGATTCCAAGGTTCATGCCCTTGAGAGGAGCTGTGTGTGCACAGCTCCAGCACAACACTCCGGGTGTGCCCTGAATGTTGCCAAGCGCATGAACCCTGTATGAATCCCACAAAAGGTGAAGGCTAAACTCTAATGTTAAAGGGGGAATTGTTTTGAAGAAATGAATGTCTTTGTCCTAGTAAACCTGTACTTCATTATCCACTCGGTTTTACTTCTGAACTTTAGCTGACCTTAGTGTATTATCAATAGGCTGAATTTTAGCTGGACCCTAGCGTCTGAGTAAATAATGGATTGTGTGTCCTTTTAACTCTCAACTCTTGATCCTTAGGGAAATGTCTAGAAAGGAACCACTGGTAACCTATATGGGGCAGGTGTTTTCTGTAATTAATAGGATAATCATTATTGAAGGGTGTTTTTAGCTTTTCAGGAATGACTGTGATGATATTTGTCATAATGACTTGGTTATAGGTATCTTTTATAATTGATAAAATAGTGGACAGTCTTTAGCTTATCAGTTGTGTAAACCAGATACCATGAAAAGATATGCACGGTCAATAGTTCGCTTTCTTTGTCTTTTTTCTGTGACCACACATTGTATATAAAGAGATACCTGATACCATAGATGTATGTTGAAATGGACAAATGGGTAATTGATAAGGAATGCTCAAATGCTCTGTCATTGATAATCTTAGTGATTGACAAAATGGACAAGAAGCATGTGGTATATTAGGTGTCGTCTATAATCAATGTATCAGCAAAATGTTGATATATGGATTATTGTTTAAGTGTTAAGAGATAATTATGGTCACAGATAGTCTTAGTAGTGACAGACTAGTTACAAATATCACTGGCTTATTGATTCAAAATCAGAGCAAGCATGAGCAAGGATTTTTCTTTGTTTTGAACAAATATGAGACGAGTCTTAGGGAGTTAGAAGTGAATTCAGGTAGGCTGCCTCACTTCTCCAGTCTCAGATTTGGTATGTATGTTTCCTTTTCTGTATTCTGTATAGTGCTTTATTAAGTATTGCCTGTTTGTCTTTTTTAAATAAAATTTCTACTGAGTTAGTTGTGTGACATCATGACTTATTAAATTTGAACCCACAACAGGTTCTACACACACTGTTCAATTTAGTCTAGCTATGATTGTGTACATGCATTTCTGTTTGTATAACCACTGAACCAGATCAGCCAGCTGAGGCTCTGGCTCATTATATTTATAGACAGGTCACAGAACAACTTCTGTTTAAATTATAACTCCTCATTATACAATGAAATGTATTGAGCTGTTGAAAAACTTGAGTCTTTCATTCTGCTTCACCATCTGCAGAGTTTTGCCATTTTCCAGAACACTGTAGGGGGAGACACACACACACACACTTTCTCTCTTTAAAAAAAAATACATTTACTGAAGGGCTTATCATCACAGTGGAGATAGATAACACATACACCTCCCAGTATTTCAGTACAGCAGCAGACAGCTGCATCTGTTGCCATTGTTCAAAGTGAGGTGCCTTTTCTCAATGAGTAATCTGATTATAAAATCTCCATTACTAAAGTGAATATTGGGAATCATCATATTATTCATGACACTGATGCATTATGAACATCCACTTTGGCTACGATGGAAGTGTGAAAATAATTGGAGAGTTGTTGTGGCATTTAGATTATAGCGCGTCTGCTGTAATGGCATTTGTCTTATAAATATAAACATAACAATCTACTTACTTAATTTATGTTTCTGGCTGAAGCAAAACACACCACCCAAGTGATGACATTTTTAATATGAAAACTCATTTTTGTGTGCATATTTATACATCTAAAACAGCTTTAACCTTAGGTGGTTTGATTTAATTCATTAGCCATGATATGCACTGGGTAACACAGAATAATCTTCTCTTCGGCCAGCTGCCCTCTCGCAACACTCGGAGAGGTACTTTATAATGTAATTTTCTTATTGACTATAAATCAGTTAATTTTGACTTTTGGCCAACGATGCACAAAATCCACCATTAAAATTAAGTTTATACTTGACCCATGTCATGAAGGCAGAGTGTCAAATTGCAGTGAGGACTCCTGGTGATCCAGCTTTGTAAACACTTAAGGACCATTCAGACTACTACTTCCTATTGCCCGTGGTGGTGGGACTTTAGCTGCCCAGGGGAGAATTGCCCTGGTGCAGGCATTGTACAGGACAGCAGTAAATTTCACAGGCACAGACCCACTTGCAAGCCCTCACTGGAGGTGTGGGGGAGAGGGTGTGCCCGGGGCAGGCCCATAGTGCTGCTGGGGTTCTGGGTGGTGCAACTGCCCATAGACAGCCTGGGATAGGCTGCCATTACTTAGAACGCTGTCTTGGGTTCCTTAAAATTACACAGGAGGTTGTTCTGGACTCCGGAGAAACTGTCTCCAAGAGGTGTGGTCAGACTCTCACACTATGTACCTTGCGCTGGTGATAGGTTTGCTCCCGGTAGGGATGTGTATGATTTGAGCACTTTGTGTTGGGACAATACCTGGGCCCTGATCCTACAAGGAGCTGCACAATGAGCATTGTCCTGTGCCTGGATGGAGCCCGACTGGCTTCAAAGAAGCTCCAGTTGGGCACAGAGGGATACCAGTGCATTTGCACAGAACTCATTGTAAACTTATGGCCGAGGGTAACTGGAGTGCTCTTAGATAAGGAGAAGTGCTCCGCAAGTCTTGATGAAGTTGTACGACCACAGCCATCAGCAGAACCAAACTGGTCCCTTACTGAATTTTACAAACCCAATCAGAGTCCCAAGCCGGGCACACAGAATTGGATGCACCTGACTTAGGAGATGCATGAAAAGGGGCTGCCTGCAGGGAGAACAGTAGAACCACTATTCACTGGCAGATGTTAGCCACCATCCTTGAGTATAACAAACAAACAAAATCAACCAGCTGTCTTAAAGACGGATCAAATGTATTGGGGTCCTGACCTTGCTCCTAACTACAGCTGTCAGGAAAAAAATCTCTCCCTCCCATGAGCCATTGAATTTTTGAAAAATCTTTAAGCCTGAGTTGTGATGAAGAGTCAAACATTCAAAATTGTTCACAGGAAGGCAAGAATGAAAAAATCTGTTTCAAGAGAAGCGAAGCAGAATTTTTCAGTTTGCTTCCCAGGCTGCCCGACTCTTGGAGATGCCTGATTCTCCTGCCTGGTTTCTGTTGAAAGTGTTGTTGAGATCAATGAATCAGCGTTTTCAGAAAACCTTTCCATCAGAACATTTACAACCAGTTCTACTCACAATGCAGGATCTGGCCCTACAGGGATAACTCTTGCTTAGAATGACTTAGCTCATGCACTTGGTAGCCCATCTGTCCTAATATCCACAACAATTTCACCGTTACGAGTACCATTTTAATCCTCACATCAGTGTTTTCTTGGTAAGTTTTTAAACTATTTTGTGTTTTCTGAAAGAGTCACATGAGGCTGTGCTGTCTATTTCACTGCTGATTTGGAATCTCACTTCAGTGACATCTAGGTTTGGGGGTTTGGTTTTTTGTTTGTTTGTTTTTCCCCCTTCTGTAAGGTTTCATAGCCTTTATTGGGACATATAAATTATTTTAAAAATAACTCCCCATTGTGCAGCCTTTTTACCCCAGAATAAGATTTTTTTTGTCTTCCAAACTGCCACAATTCTGTGGATACAGCACAATCAGTAAACCTAGTCACATAGCAATAGCCCCAAAGCCAAGGCTGCAGGAGAAGAGAATATTCTCTCTGTATTTCTTGTATCCTTCTGATCTAATATTTTTCCATTTATAGATACTTGTGCTGAAGGGTTTAAAAATCTAATGAGAATGAAGATACATCCATCCCTGGAAGTTTTTACATTAACCATGGTACATAATGTGATACCTCTTTACAGGGCGGACAAATAAATTATAACTCATGATTCTGCAAACCAAAAGGGTTCCTTTATTCAGGCTCGCTATTTTGATTGAATTCACCTAGGGGTTGCATATTTTTAATTTCCACTATGGGCCATAATCTAGCCTCAATAGGAGTAGTGTGCATGGGGATCTAAGATCAGAATTTGGCCCTTTCTACAGCACTTAAACCTAACTTTCTTAATATACATCCACAGTGACCTTAATCTATCCACATGCATACATCTAAATAAATTTGGTCAGATTGTGTCTCTAAGGCACCAGCTTTAGGGGGATGATCCAGATTTGGGGTGATAACTGGAGAACTGGATTCAATTCTCTAATCTCTCATGGACTTCCTGTGTGACCTGTGCAAGTCAGAGCCTCCCTGTGCCTCAGCTCCCAAGCTATCAAATGGGGATAGTAGCATTTCCCTACCTCAAAGGGGCGGGGCCTGGGGTGGGAGTGACGAATCAGTCACTTCTGGGACCTACCCATCACTTCTGGGACTGACTGCGCCGGCCCATCGCGCCAGCCTGTGGGGCCCAGAGTGGTCGCCCCGATTCGCTATACCCTAGGGACAGCATAAACACATTCATGATTGTGAAATGCTCTAGTACTAGAATAATCAGGGTCATATGAGTACCTAAGATAGGGCTATATTGGAGGTTGAATGTAGCTGCCCCACTCCCAGTACAGCCTTATCTTAGGGAGGTGCATCCCGCTCTCTCCTGCACAGCTGGCCATTGTGGAAGTGGGACTCAGCCACTTCTTGCCTCTTTTGGGAGGGGCGGGGGGGAGGTTAGTACTCAAGAGACAAACTAGCTGTGTGGAAGCAGTAGCTGTGTTCAGGAGAGCACACAGCCTCCTGTTGTTCCACCCTATACAACAACCAGGAACAAATTAGCTCATTATAAAAATTAAAGGTCTTCCCATTTTGCTCCTATAAACCATAATTAATTCCTCATTTTCACACACACCCGAATGAAAATTCTGTAACAAATGCTCTAGTCTTAAATCCCCTCAATTTGATTAATTTCTCAGAAATAACCCACCAGTGGCCAACAGCGTAGCCAAACACTGCAGGAACAATCCAGCTTATGACACACCATAATCACACTGTGAGGACGTACCACTTCTAACCAGAAAAAAGGCAGAACCAGGAGGAAACAGAACAGGAGTTAAAAATTCCTTACCGCTGGAAAGGAGGAAGGTATGGCCTGCAGCAGTCGTTAGGGTTGCAGTTGCTTGCCTCTCCCAGATTTAAAATGCCAGTTACTAGTACAGCAGGTTGGGAAAGGCTCCCAGAAGAGGGGTGAAACCACACTGGAGAGTTTACGAGGGACAAGCCAGTGACAGATCACGTCGTGCCTATGCAGAGAGGTTGAACATTTTTTCTGAGTGCCAGGGAGCTAGGTGGAAGAGCTCCTGAGGTTTACAGAGATGGAGGTTGGTATGTTTGAGACAGTTAAATCCTTCGTGTTTCCTTTGATATTTGGAACAGGATTTCCCACAGCACTATGCTGGCCTCACACTGCTCCTGTTCACTTCAATAGCAGCAGAGTTCGGCTGATGCTAAGCCCTTTCAAAAATCCCACCCTGTACGAAAAAGCTAGTTGATTTTTGGACAACAGTTGCTTCCTGTGCTTAAAATATGGCTGTATTTTTGCCACTTCATAACATTCCCTAGTCAAAACCTGTGTGTTAAGTCATTATGGTGCACTTATGCAAATGTCACCAATAAAAATAGACACACACCATATGCATTTCTACATCTGGCCTACAGTTAGGTATGCTTTTGCTAATGGAATAGGTGGAGTTCATTGCCTGAGTCATTTTAAAGTCAGGCTTGACAAAGTATTCAAGAATGCTTTGTAATAGTATTCATTTCTATTACAATAGTGCCTCACAGTCACAACTGAAATTAGGGCCCCATTATGCTAGGCACTGTGTAAACACAGAGTAAGCATCACTCCCTGTAAACCACTTTCAGTCTGAATAGACAAGACAGGGAAAGGGTAGGAGAAAAGCAATACCATTATTCACCTTGTGTAGATGGGGAACTAAGACACAGAGGACTTGAGGCCTGGTCTACACTACAAAGTTAAGTCGACGTAAGCTACCCTGTGTCAACCTAGCTGTGCACGCATCTACACTTCAATTGGTGTCCCACCAATGTAAGAACCCTGTTACGGCAATGCAGTAAGACCATCTCCCCCATGAGCCATGGGCAATGTACTGAGGTTGATGCAATGCAAGTGTATTCACTGTGTTACCTGTGTCAACCCTTAAAGTCCTAGAATGCCCGACACTGAATTTCACTGCCCACGTGTCACTAAGACTGGAAGCACACACACCCCTTTAAAACCTTGTGAATTTTTGAAATGCCTTTTCCTGATTGTCCAGCTTGGCAAGCACCCCTAGCAGCTCTCCACTGTTGTGTGCAGCTGACTAGCCGTCCACACCACCTACAAGCTCCTGACATGCTCTGGCATGGAGCCCATGGGAGATAATGGATCTCCTGGGACTGTAGCGTCAGGGGCAGCATCCCAACCCCTACCTCTCCACACCAGGGAACAGTAAGAACAACCACAGCTTTACATACGGTGACCTGTGAGCAGGGGTGAAAGTAAGTCGACTGACTTATCGGTACCCTGGGGCCAGCTCTGGCCCCCGGAAGGGGCGGGGCTGAAGGGGTCAGAGCCAGCCCCAGCCCACCCTGTAAGGTAAGTGCCCCCCCTTTTCCTCCCCCCTCCCCCACCGGGGTAGCAGCAGCAGCCCAGGGTTCCGGGGGCTATTTAAAGGGCCCAGGGCTCCACTGCTCCTACTGCCCCGGTCCTTTAATTAGCCGCTGGAGCTCTCGGGAAGTAGTGGGGCTCCAGCAGCTATTTAAAGGACCGGGGCGGCAGAGGCAGCTGGATCCCCGGCCCTTTAAATAGCTCCTGGAGCCCCCGCTACCCCAGGGCTCTGGGGGCTATTTAAGGGGCCTGTGGCTCCCCTGCTTCTACAGCCCTGGTCCTTTAAATAGCCCCCGGAGCCCTGGAGTAGCGGTGGCAGGGCTCCGGCGGCTATTTAAAGGGCTATTTAAAGGTAGCTATTTAAAGGGCTGCTACTCACTGCTGGGAGCCCCAGGCCCTTTAAATTGCCCCCTGGGGAAGCCGGGCTGCCCCAATATGGTGCACCGGCTCTTGCCGGTACGCCAAAGCGGGGCGTACCGGCTTACTTTCACCTCTGCCTGTGAGAGCCACAGTTGCTGTAGGTGTAGCCAAAATGGATATGAATGTTCTTTCCCCTTGTTAAGTTCTGTTTCATTAATTTTTTTTAATGTATTGGATTTTAAAATGCAGAGATTTGTTTCTGCACTGGTTTTGTTACTCAATAAAATTTTATTATTTGGAAAATAATCTTTATTTGTTCTCAGTTCCATATGCAGAATACCTAGTGGTACTGAAAGTGCCCACTTGTTATTGTATAGTGTGACACAAGTCATCAGATTAGTGACAAACACAGTGTTATAATCATAAATGTACAGCAAGTGCCACAAAATTAATATGGGCATTGTCAGTGTTATAGTCACTGATGTGCACAAAGCACCACCCAATTTCTTACAGGCCCCAAAACTGCAGGATCAGGTAGAGCACAGTCCACCCCGCATTACTGTGGCTCACTGTTAAAATGCTTGTTCAAGGCTTCCCTCAGCCATATACCTCTGTGCTGAGCTCTTCTAATAGCCCTCGTGTCTGGCTGTTCAAACTCACCAGACAAACGCTCCACCTCTGCCTTCCCCGCCAATGGCAACTTTTCCCCCTTTGCCTCACAGATATGCAGAACACAGCAGGCGGTATAACTATTAGGATATTTTTCTCACAGAGATTCAACTGTGTGATGAAACCAGGCCATCATTCTTTCAATCTCCCAAAAGCACATTCAGTTATCATTGTGCACCTGCTGAGCTAGTCCACCATATCACTATTGGCATTTCAACATCGCCAACAATAATCTGCCAGTTGGGAGAGAAAGTCCTTGCTTGCAGCTTTCTGAATAGTCTTGTGTTCTTAAAGATGTGAGCATCATGCACTTTCCCTGACCAGCCAATATTGATGTGGGTGAAGCATCCCGGGTTATCCACCAGTGCTTGCATAATCATAGAAAAGTAGCCCCGTTCTGTTGATGTACTCTGTAGCATGGATGGCTGTCAAAATAGCCATCTATTGCTCCACCACAGTTCTGCAACCTCGCTGCTGCAGATCTTTCCACTATGTCCTGAACATTGCTAGTCATAGACCTGTGTAGTGGGAGATGATTAATGGCCCTGCACACTTGCACAACAATGGCCTCAACAGTGGATTTTCCAACTCCAAAATGATTGCGCACTGACTCTTAACAATCCAGCATTGAAAATGTCCACAGTGCGATCACCACTCACTTCTCCATTGTCAATACATCTCTCATTCTGGTGCCCATGTGCTGGAGGCCTGGGACGACCTCGGCACATAGATCCAGAAAAGTGGCCTTTCACATCAGAATGTTCTTTAGCCACTGCTCACCACTCCAAAGCTATTATGAGGTCATCCCACGAGTCAGTGCTCCTTTCTGGGGCCCAGAAGCAGCTCTCCCCTATCTGCAGCTGCTCCGTGAACAAACAACAACAACCTTGAATTGGTTTTTGCTGTGTCTCACAGTAATCTGTCCTCCATGATACTGCCATATTCCCTGCAGATTCAGTTCTTCTTGCAACTTGGCAAACACCAGGGGATCATGCATCCTGTCCCTGCAATGCTCATAACAATCGTGCAGAGCTGTGCAGGTTCCATGCTTCTGTCAGATATGACAGACACTGAGAAGGGCTGTGCACATTCATAGGATTTTTTTTAAAAGGTGCAAAAATTATGTGGGTTTGGATGGCATTATGGGATAGAGAAAGTTACATGCTAGGAAGTTGACCCCTTGTTCCCCATCACCCCCGAGCAACTTGTTCCTGCCCAACCAAGCATTGCCAAAACTTCCCAAAATACAGTGCGCTGGACAGTGGTGAGTTGCACACTGGGATGCCTACATATGGTGCACCACACAGCATATCAACATAAGCACTCCTGGTGAGTACATGCAGTGCCAACACAAGGAGCCAAGCATACACATGCTCCAGTGATGTACTAACTGCGGTGGCTTTATATGTGGACATAACTTGTGTCAACCAAAGTTTGAAGCGTAGACATGGCCTAAGTGATCTGCCCAAGGTCACAAATGAAGTAATCTTCATCAGCTTCTCCATATTAAGTGGTAGGACGTGATCAGTAATGAGAATATTTGCAGCTGAACCCAGCAACCACCGCCATCAAAACTGGTCCGGTTTTGTCAACTTTCTTAGCATGGACATAGTATTAGGATGGAAAACCAACAAATTACAAAGTGTTTGTACAAAGGTATGCTGCAATACGTCTGGTGATCACACGGTGATGTGATAAGATAACCAATGCTGGACATAAACTGAATATCCAGCCAGACCACCTTAAGGACCTTGCTAGAGACTGACATGCGTGGTGCTTGATCTGTAAAGGAGGCTACATCCCTTTAGGATTTGCCATGATAATGGTGATGCTGACAACGACAACAAAAGAAGGTACGACAGTGCTGGAAATTTATCCCTGCTCTTCAGAGTCCCAGCCCAGTGCCTTAGCTACAAGAAGGCCTTTTCGCTCTGTGATTTCTAGGATTCATTGACACTGGAACCATGAGGCAACCCCATAACAAATAAACAAGGAGAATATTATGGAGGAAAAACATTCATTGTTTCAAGATTACCAGCTCTGTCTATCAGCCAGACAGTTTGCCCTTCCCTTTTTCAAATGGATAAACATGAGGCCAACCTAACTATATGGTTTGCAGTTTCATTTCATTCCAATATGAAATATTCAGATGGCAAAATACTTTTACAACAAATGTATTCTTAGTGGGGGGAAAATGATTTCATAAGCTCCAGAAGATAAACTTCTTACAGGTTATTTCAATGCATATTACAATAATCAAAAGACAATTTTGTTTTATGACAGTTAGAAATATCATAAGTCAAAACCAAAAATAACTTGCTATGGCATATCACTTTAATTTCCGCCTACATTCATAAATCAGATTGCATTCAGCATACTATTTCCAAACTACTTTTTTTAAAATGCACCTTATGCCCATCATGACTAACCCTCAACGTAGAGTCATCCAATAATAGAGCTGTTATGTTGTTTCATGACACAATTTTGTGGAAGAGGATGTGTCAGAAGCTCTATATTTTTAAGGTCATTTTAAATTTCAAGATATAGTTGAATATATTTCAGATATTTTCAAATAATTTTATTTGTAAAACTAGAGGTTAGTTGAACTGTTTAATTTTCACATTAAGGGCCAGACCCTCAGCTGAAGTTCCTACAGAGGACAAGGGTTTGACTCAACTGAATTTAAAAGGGCGTGACATCCAATTCCAAAGAATGGAATTGAGATGAGCTGCACGTTGGTTAGAGATGTGTAGTGTAAAAGAGATTAGCAAGGATAGCCTGACCTCTGCTTATGACATTGCACACTGAATGAAAGGAGTCCAGGTGTGGTAAAAATGTAGGACCTTATCTAGTTGCACAAAAGGTAAGTTTTCCATAGCAACAGTTTTCCATTCTCATCTACTGAGTGATGGAAATTTTCTTCTATTAGACACTGTAACACAGAGGTAGAAGCATTTTCTCTCGTCTGTCTAAACTGCCAGTAGAGTTTAAGACATGATATTCTCTCTGTGCAAAGGCACAAACTCCCTTGTAACAAAAAGCAGGGGACAAGAAGGGGCAAGACATGGACAGGCCTTCTGCAGATCCTCCTGTCTTTCCACCTGTGGGAGTGTTAAGTTTTGTGAGGGGCAACAGAAACTACTCTATAGTAAATCCTCAGGCTGATGACAGAGGAATCCTGCCTGTCCTAACACATCTACCCATTGCCAATTGCCTGGTAACTCAGATTGTGCAGTGCGCTCCGGGTATGAGCCTAACTGTAATACCTTTAAACAAAGTAAGGCAACGGATATCATAATGCAGAGGGTGAAGACCTGCCCCTATTAAATTCTATGGTAATTTTGCCATTGACTTCAATGGGCCAAGATTTCACCCAGAGTCTTTGGAATGCTGAAAAGGGAGGAATGCTCTGTATTGTTTGCCTTCAAAAATATCAGCAAGTCCAAGACACATTAACATTTGAGTAAGAAGTGAACTATGATGGTGTCATTGCTACTGAAGAATCAACAGAGATAAAACAGATCTTCAGAAAATGATAAATGATTCTCAGTCCAGGACACTCTCTGTAGGAGCCCCAAAGAAATTATAAGTTCTTCGTATGAATTACTGCCAGGATTTATAATTGATTGTGGTTGTATAAACTAAAATGTGAACCTGAGCAATTTCTAATAAACACAAAACAATTCCCTTCAAAAGTTGAATGATAATTCTTTTTCTTGTCATGAGCTTTATCCCTTTCATGACAGCCTTTTATTATGATGGATGACAAAGGGAAAAAATATGGGATTCAATTTGGTATATTTTAATGCCATCTCATACTATATGAACTGCATACAACTATTGTAAATCTTCTACGTTTTAAGGCTAAGGAAAGAATTAAACTCACAAAGAGTTATTCAAGAATGAAAGACTAAACCAATTCTTTATGACTTTTAGCTGCTGTGATTTATCAGCCTTTGAAATGGAAGAATGCTTTAAAATGGAAATTTTCCTATGTCTAAGTGTTCATAATTTGGTGCTTCCCGTGTCTGACTAAAACTTCCATAATTACCAGTTGAAGTACAGGGTAGTCACTATTTAAAAACCATTTAAAAATGTTAGCCCCATCAATTCTACTGCTGTTTTAGGACTGGGGAAACATTTCAACTCTGATTATGGATTTGAAATTGGCTCATGGTAACCAAATATTCCAACCTTTTGAGCCTAGTTCTTCACCTGATATCCATGCACACAGCACCTCTCACTTCTATGAGCTTTGCAGAAGTGTCTCCGTGGTCAGAATTTGGCCCCTCCTGAATAAGTGCTGGTGCCAAAGCATCACACGCTTCAACCACGTTGGCAGTGCCTGAAACAATGCATGTTGTGCCAGCGCGCTAAGACTGTACCCTGATTTTGAAAGGTGAGTTGAAAGCTAATAACTAAGAACGACCCTCTTCCTTAGCTGATCAACATCAACATGAGGAGCTATCTTAAGTAAGCATTGGGCTCAAGATGAAAAATGGTGTGGCTTGCACTTACACCATGGAGTATTTTAGAAGAAGGAAAGAGGAGAGAAAGCCTGGTGATGACGGGTGAGAGGCAGGGGTCCCTGAAAACAGGAAGGGGCTGATGAATCCCGGGGAAAACTATTATAATTTTATGTATGTATTACCAAATACAGTATATGCCTTTAAATATCATAGTTTGAAAACCACAGACATACATCCAACTTGTCTCTCTGTCCCTCCCTACTTCCTCTACTCTGTCCCACCCTCCAGTGTATTGTTTGGTCCCTGGAGTATGTCTGTAGCAGAGAGGAGTTCTTGTTCTCAGCCAATGAGAGATCTCAGATGCAGTATATTAGCAGCTTGCTTGTAAGACCCAGAGCCCCAGTTCAGGAGGGAGTGGGGAGCCTGGAAGCTTGGGTTCCCCAGCAGCCCACCAGGCATGATGGTGAGGAGCTGGGTGGCTGAAATAGCAGACCCTGCCTGCTTTCCAGCAGAAGTAAGTCAAAAATCGAACCATCTCCACAAGACATTTCGATTTAAACAAATCAGCAAATGGTGATAAATGTTTGAGCTACATTTTTCTGAACATCTCCTTGGCGGTGCTCCAGCCCCACCTCCATTGAAGCCAATAGGAAAAACTGCCTGTCAAGGTTCCTCCCCCACTCTGAACTCTAGGGTACAGATGTGGGGACCTGCATGAAAACCTCCTAAGCTTACTTTTACCAGCTTAGGTTAAAACTTCCCCAAGGTACAAATTAATTTTATCCTTTGTCCTTGGAATATCCACTGCCACCACCAAACTCTAACTGGGTTTACTGGAAAATGTAGTTTGGACATGTCTTACCCGCCAAAATCCTCCCAACCCTTGCACCCCACTTCCTGGGAAAGGTTTGGTAAAAATCCTCACCAATTTGCATAGGTGACCACAGACCCAAACCCTTGGATCTGAGAACAATGAAAAAGCATTCAGTTTTCTTACAAGAAGACTTTTAATAGAAATAGAAGTAAATAGAAGGAAAGGAATCACCTCTGTAAAATCAGGATGGTAGATACCTTACAGGGTAATTAGATTCCAAACATAGAGAATCCCTCTAGGCAAAACCTTAAGTTACAAAAAAGACACACAGACAGAAATAGTCATTCTATTCAGCACAGTTCTTTTCTCAGCCATTTAAAGAAATCATAATCTAACACATACCTAGCTAGATTACTTACTAAAAGTTCGAAGACTCCATTCCTGTTCTATCCCCGGCAAAAGCAGCATACCGACAGACACAGACCCTTTGTTTCTCTCCCTCCTCCCAGCTTTTGAAAGTATCTTGTCTCCTCATTGGTCATTTTGGTCAGGTGCCAGTGAGGTTATCTTTAGCTTCTTAACCCTTTACAGGTGAGAGGATTTTTCCTCTGGCCAGGAGGGATTTTAAAGGGGTTTACCCTTCCCTTTATATTTATGACACTGCCATTATCTTCAATGGTGCAGATCAGGCCCAATATTCCAGAAAGTATAAAGTCAATGAAGGCCTGATCCTATGGGATGCTTCTAAGTACCTTCAAATCCCACTGACGGGTGCTGACAGTTGTGTATTCTGGGAGATTATCCTTCCAGCCCCACACAGTATTACTTGATCATTTCATACACTGATATCTCAGGGATGATTGAGTCATGTATATTTTCATACATAAACCTAAGAGAACATGCTTTGAATGAATGATTTTATAAAACTCAAGTTATTTCAAACAAGCATTTCAGCAATCAAAATTTGCCTCCCTTGGTTACTGTTAGAGTTCAGAGTAGCAGCCGTGTTAGTCTGTATTCGCAAAAAGAAAAGGAGCACATGTGGCACCCTTAGAGACTAACAAATTTATTTGAGCATAAGCTTTTGTGAGCTACAGCTCATTGCATCCGATGAAGTGAGCTGTAGCTCACGAAAGCTTATGCTCAAATAAATTTGTTAGTCTCTAAGGTGCCACAAGTACTCCTTTTCTTGTCAGAGTTCAGATCAACAACAACAACAAAATCTGTTCCAACCATTGCATAATGCCACAGGAGCCATAAATTACCTTTATTAGGGTAACTGGCTCTTGTGCTGTTTTTGTTCTCTTTACCCAACTGTATGTCAATCAGTATGACTGGCTCAGGTACACTTATCCAAGATCAGGGACTCTAGTATATTACTGAAGAGCATATTGTTGAATCTTCCAAGTGACTCTCCTGTAAATGTGTTATATGTCCAAAGGTAATCATTTCCACACCACTGCAGAATACATTTATGAAACTAATCTTTTAAGGAGTAGAAGCCAGTGAATTGAATACCAAAAAGAGACATTTATTCATATAGCCGTATGTTATGTATTATTAATGCTAAAGTTTGCCTACCTTTGAGATATATGGATGATTTCATTTTACCACTCACTTGACCCAAAATGCATTTATTTGTTCAATTTTATGTTGAATAGCAAATTGATTTCCAGGGAATTGATCAAGTATTAAATAGCTCAGATGTGTTTTCCAATTGAAATGATGATTTGTATGGTAAGTTGTACATTGTAGATACTGTGGATAAAAAACTAACAATATGTTTTGTATTTGCCTCTTCAACAGGCAATTGCATGTAAAACTACATCTAGAACAGTAGCTATAGCTTAGGATAGAGAAGAATAAAGCTGTATCTCAAACTGGATTGAGTCATAAAAAATGCACATTTTTGAGTCTTCCTTACCCGACTCTGAGGAAAATGCCTTAACAGAGGTTTTTCAGTCAGGAATCCAAAAAATCAACATTTTCACCACAAAAAAAAGTTTTTTATGAAAAGTATTCATCCTACAATATCTACCAAATAAGCACATAACATGACAGGATTATACTAATGACATACTAAAAATAATCAAACTGCCCACCAGCAGCATCAGAAGAAAAGCATAACAATGCTCTGAATGGCACGGAACACATCAGTCCTGTAAATAGAGATTCCTAAGCTCAACTTTTTTTAAACATACATAGAGAGGGTTTGCTTCTCCCCACCTGGTACCTTGTATAGTCATTCAGACCTGTTTATAGCAGGTGTAAAATGCTATTAAGCCGATGTGCTAATGTTTTACAGACATGTCCCCTCTAGCCAACAGAGACAGTAGGACGGTACTATAGACACCAAAAGCCAAGCCACGCACAAACTCATCCAGTACAGTTTTCAGAGTGGTAGCCATGTTAGTCTGTATCAGCAAAAACAAAAACAACAAGGAGTACTAGTGGCATCTTAGAGACTAACAAATTTATTTGGGCATAAGCCCAGTACAGTTTACTACAACTACATACATGTTCCTCCGATTCACCCAACATGGTCACTGATGGACCTATCTTCCAAGAATCTATCTAGCTCCCTT
The DNA here is from genome assembly GCF_015237465.2 of Chelonia mydas. Taxonomy (NCBI): domain Eukaryota; kingdom Metazoa; phylum Chordata; order Testudines; family Cheloniidae; genus Chelonia; species Chelonia mydas. The sequence continues at coordinate 15,710,712 of NC_057853.1, read as the reverse complement.
TTGAACCCCATTCTTTGTGATATTTCCTCCATGAAAGGATAAATTATTTATTCTAAATTGTTGGGGGCAATCTATTAGGAAGCCAGTGACCTTTTAAGAAAAGTAGTGTTTGCAAGTAGCTATGGTACATTTCCACTATGCATTTTTTACAGTAAAAAAAATCTCCATTATTCATTTCTGCTTTTCTTAATTGCCTGGTTTTCATTTCCTTTTAACAGAATTATCATTCTAGAACATCACCAAGGTTTGCGGCTGTAGCCCTCTCCCTGCAGACTTTAGGAGCTGTTTTAATTGTTCCATCTCCCTGCTGTGGGTTGTTGTTTCAGCCTGGCAGTCATATACAGGTATTTTTGTATCTTTCCAGAGGATCTAAACTGCTTAATTCTCTCTGATGTTTGGAGTGGTAACTCTCCAGAGAGCTGATTCTTCCTTTTGTTCTGCAGCTCAAATCCAATTTGTTGATTGACTGTTGTTGACTTTATTCCTATTTTAGATCATTTATCAGGCCTAACAATTGACGTTGGTCAATAAAAAGGTCCATTTAACATTTGGAATAATGATCTATTGACACTGGGTCTTTCCTTATGGGTCTCTCCCAGAAGCCAAATCTACTTGAGGGTTTTGTTTGTTTTGTTTTTTCTCCTGTGTTTGGAAGATCATTGGGAAGTGTTTCACCCTGTTAATGAAATCTATAAAAAACAGCCTGGACTTTATTGAGAACTGGCAAAAGTGACACCCTAGGACCAGGGGGGTTGGTTAGTTGCATACCAGAAAGCAGAAAGGTAATTTTAACAAAAGCTAATAGAGCTGGGAGAGAAATTGCATTAACTGAGTGGATGGTTCAGTCGTGGGGTCTCTATGTCATGATCATGAAAATAAGCAGCATCCAAATATGCATGTAATCATATAACTATTGAGAGATTATATGCTTTGCTTTTAAATACAAAGCATGCAATGTCCTGTAAAGTAAGGGAAGTCACGGGGAATAGTGGCTAATTGTATATGATGGAAGCAAGACGTGAGAGTCATTCATGACCAAATAGATGAGATTGGAAACCAGACTCATATGGAAAAAATATGTTAATCAGGTTTTCATGTGGTTCAATCAATCTCTGTCCTTTTCAAATGTTGCCTGCACAGAATGACTTTCTGATTAATTTGCTGGTCTCGATCTAGTACTCTCATCATGCTGGAAATCAATTATCAGGCATCCGAAATCACAAAGTCCAGACAGTGGGAAACTTAGTTATTATTTCTTGTTCTACAGTAGCACCTAGATGTCCCACAGAAATCAAGTCTGCATTGTCATAGGCGCTGTGAAAAGCACATAGTAGGAAAGGGTTTTTTTTATTAATTAGGAGACGGACGCTTTGCAAAATAGTTTGTGGACTGCTTCTGAGCAAACAGAGGATGTAGTTCTGGCTATCTAAGCAACTTCAGTCGGATGTGTTGAACTCAACCCTTTGTTGAAAACTTCAGTTGTCTAAAGTAGCTGATTAATGGGAGATTGTCAATTTAATTTTAAAATATTATGGTGTTCAAAGAAGGATCCAAATGGAGTCAAAGAAGGGATGAACATTGAGTTTGTCTGGACTGAAGAGAATGCTAATTAGGACATTTCAGGGCTTTTGATGAGTTACAACATTGTTATAGCGACAAACCACAACCCTCCTTCAAAACAAGAAGCGTCTATATTTGAACTATGGGAAACTTGTTTTGATTGAGCAATTTTGATGAGAGAAGATGCTCCCTCTTTTGGACACTTCTTGTCTGGGCAGCACTTGGAAACTTCTTCCCTGCTCTGCCACAGACTTCCTTGGGCAAGTGATTTAGCCTCTGTGTGACTCAGCTCCCTCTCTGTAAAATGGGGATAATAGCATGTCCCCATCTCCCAGGGCTGTAAGGTTGTTGTAAATACAGCAAAGATTGTGAGTTTCTCAAACACTACAGTGACGGTGACTGTCTGTCTAAGTCCTGATAGATACCTCAACATGGCCAGGTGCTTTAGGCAACTTAATTCTAACCACATGATCACTCACTGGGTCACAGAGGTTTACTATCATACCCCTGGTCCTGCTCCTGAAGAATGTTCTGACTAGACCACCATATGACACCACCAACTCCACAGCTGTGTCCTGGGGAACTCATGGATTTGGGCCACGCTACCAACAAACAGCCCTCTCTGTTAAAAATACCATCTGCCTTGAAGAAAAGTGCCGTTTCTCTTTTTTTCAGGAACTCAGTTGAATTATCCTGCGTGGGAGAAAACTTGTGACTGGACCATAGCTGGATGGCAAACTTTTAATAGTCTCCGGTAATGAAATGTATATCTCCAAGATAATGATCTATATAGAACGATGCAGTGTACTGCCAGGATTTTAAATAAATTGTAATAAATCTGAAGCAGTGTTAATTTCCTCCCTTCTTAATTGAGTTCCTTTGATTCTTTCCCTTTAACTGATCCACTCTTCAAGGTAATAGCTTGCTCCAATAATTACTGCATAAATCCATTTCTAGCTCCATTTGAAGAAATAATACAAGACTGTAACAACCCTCCTCTTTTTGCTAAGGTTAAGTAGGATATATATAGATGGACATAGAAGAAGGTTGAAAGGCTTCCAAAAGTGAACTATGTAATATTTCTAAGTTGCCCAACACTTTAATATCAAAGACCCTGATTCAGCAAGCACATGCCTAACTTGAAGCATATGGATTTATTATTTATTATTTGTATTGTAGTAGTACCACTCATGAACCAGGACCCCATTGTGCTAGGCACTGTACAAACCACAGAACAAAAAGATGGTTATTGCCCAAAAGAGCTTATACTCCAAGTCATTGATCTAAAGTTAGGCACATCCTTAAGAACTTTGTTCAGTCTGGGTTTTGAACAGCAGTTATGAAAAGAAAGAGGGCAGGGGAAGCATAAGCAGCCTCCAAATTTCTTTTCTTCTCTCCTTATTTCAGGGAGCATATGAGGTATGTGTAATGGGAGTCATTGTTAAGAGATAGCTTTGCGGGAAAAGTGTAGTTTGCTTTTTAATCTGAACTCAATTACACTTGTACTCAGTGTGATTTCCTCTGGCAAGATGATCCACAGTGAGAGCCTCACTGTTGAAGTTATTTTGCTTCTGTAGCTGATGGTTTTACTTTATGCCTAGGGTGGCCAGATGTCCCAATTTTATAGGGACAGTCCTGATTTTGGGGTCTTTTTCTTATATAGGCTCCTCTTACCCCCACCCCCATTCCGATTTTCACATTTGCTGTCTGGTCACCCTACTTACACCTTTCCAACTAGAATGCAGCTGTGTTGAAAGATCCTGGTTTGTCTCATATGTGGCCACATCCTAAGCCATTAAGAACAATGTAAATTAAAGCCTGAACTTTGATTTGGTCCTGAAAAGAAATAGGAGCCTGAGAGTTCACAAAGAACTGGTCTCATATTCCTAATGGCACTTGTAATTTAGGAGTTGCAGTTTTCATGTGGCTATTAAGTTAGACTCCTGAGATTGTGAGTTACAGTCATCTGACATCAAATCACTTCATCCAAGAGGAGAGGATTTCCTGGCAGACTTCCCTGCTGTGATAGTCTGCATGCCCAGGAGTAGTGAGAAGTGAAAAATGACCCCAACATTTTTATAAACTTCTGGTCAATGTGTAATCCTCCTTTTTGACATATCAAACATTAAGAAATGCTTTTATTAGCCCATAACGAGATATGGTATTTCTCAGGCACCTACATAGATAGCTTAGAAACAAGTCATTTATCTAATGAAGAACTGGCCTAAACCATAAAGCGACATGGTAGAGGATGTAATATCGTCTATTGCACCAACTTCAGTTGGTGAAAGAAGCTAGCATTCGAGCTATACTGACCTTGTCTTCAGGTCTGGGAAAGATACTCAGATTGTCACAGCTAAATACGGACAGAATATGTGTTAAACATTTATGCTAAACAATCTGTTCCACCTTGGATTTTGCTGAGTACCTTTCCCAGACCTGAAGAAGAGCTCTGTGTAGCTTGAAAGCTTGTCTCTCTCACCAACAGAAGCTGGTCCAACGAAAGATATTACCTCACCCACCTTGTCTCTCTAATATCCTGGGACCAATACGGCGGCAACAACACTGGTCCAATCCATCTCTGACTTTAAAAATAAATGATCATCCATGATTACACTGCACGAAAAACTTCATGCTTTTATTTGCGTGGGAGTTATAGGAGTAAAAAACAAAAGCCAACCCACACCTGCCTTATAACAAAAAGTGAAATGCCTTACAACCTTAGGGCTGATCCTGTAGTCAAATTACATTTTTGTCTTTGCACTGTACATAGCACAGTACGTAGCACAAGACACTACCACAATATAAAAAAATTAATTAAATAAGCAAGGATTGCAGAACTAGGGGTTGTGCTGAGAAGTCACTACTGCAATTCCACAACATTCTGCTAGGCATAGTACCAATATATTGAGTATAAATTTAAGTCGTAAGTATTTATACCAGTATAATAGATCTTTCCGTGGAAAAAAGTATGGTTTGGATTGAAAGTAGTGAGTCAACAATCTGTTGGTGGTTTGACACAAAAGCCAGTGCACAATAATAATATTTAAAGAAAAAAATCTAGAACGTAAATCAAATCCGTGCGTATACAGTAATTTTAGAAAAGGAACAGCAAGCTCGCTAATGATAATCATTGACAATTTGAAGTGAAATGAAGCAGAATAATTCAGTAAGTTCAGACATTATATAATAACTTCAAAGTAATATCATTATGCCTTATAGTTTTGACTAAGTATTTTCAATTGGGCACCTTGGGATGAACTGTGTATGCTGCATGAATCAGAGCCCTGTGCTTTATACAATAAAATAATAACTTGTGCTATGTCAATTAATTTAATGAGCTATAACTCTAAATCCCCTATAGGGAATAGCTCTAGTTTATTGTTTATCCACAGTTCTCTCTAAGCTTCTCTGTGAACACTTTACACAAACACTGTCATTCAGGTGGAAGAGAAATATGCATGGTTGAAATGCCAACTGTGCCTTCTTTACAAAATAATCGGCTCCCAGCCAAATGCAATTATTCAAATATTGGCTCTGCTTTAGGTCTTGTGTAAGCAAATTATCAGCTTAGATATACACTTGACTTTACACAATTAAGCCCCCTTTGAATACGTAATTTTCTGAAAGGTAATTATGATACTTATTGCTACGGAGATTATAAAGGGAATGTACAGAAAAGTGCAACATTGCTGTGTGTTCAAGCAAAAATCTTCCAGAAATAGATTAGCAGCACACAGTCTTTATCTCATAAAATACAGGCATGCTATTTTACATTTGGAAATAGTAGAGCTTCTCATCCTGAAATATCTCAGAATTGTTATTATTTATATAGTGGTAGCAACCTAGAGCCCCAGTCATTAACCAGAACCCCACTATGCTATGTGATGTACAGACACAGAACAAAGAGATGGTCTCTGTCCCCAAAGAACTTACAGTCTAAGTGATTCCTTGGTAACTACTTCAATGGCATCATCATCCTAATACCTGAGCACTTCTCCAACCTTAATGAATTTATTCTCACTTCACTCATCTGAGATAGGAAATTACGACTACCCCCATTTTACAGGTGAGGAACAGAGAGAATAAGGGGTAATGTGGGGTAATGTGCACAACAAGAATGTGATTTCTAAAATGCTCTAATGTGTTGCATATTAATTGGTCCAGTAGACCATGCTGGTGGACACTCAAGGGTACACCTAAATATACTATATTTCAAGCAGCACTATGTTAAACCACACAAGGGAACTTTTAGTGCACACCAGCAAAGGCTATACAGATCAATTAATGTGCAATACATTAGTGTGCTTTAAAAATCACACCATCATAGTACACATTGCCAGACTGTATAGACAAGCCCACAGTGATTTGTCCAAGGTCACATGGAAAGTCTGTGACAGGGCTAGGAAATGAGTGCATATGTCATGAGTGTTATTCCAGTGCTTTGACCACATGATCATCCTTTCTTTCCTGCACCAGCTACAGACAGCACCATTGCAATGCAAACACCACTGTGGTAGAGGAGGCAACAAACTGGTACACAACACAATACACAACAATGAGTTTAAAGGAAAATTTCAGCAAAAAACAAACCTCTACTGTTATAGAAGTGTCCAAAGGATCATTAATGTCCAAGCAAAGTAGACATCTTGGTTTTTAAAACATCATGTCCTAACTTTAAAATAAAGCTTAAAAGGAATGGAGTTATAATGTTGCATTTCTTAGTTGCTTTATTATAACAGTATTTCTCTGAATTTCAAAGGCAAGAGTCCTGACTCAATGACTCATTTTAGGCTTTTTAAATTCCATTACACCATGCCTGGCCTTGCATTTCTTTGTTAATGTATAACTATTGGGGTCATTTTGCAAGACATCAATGCTAATTTGTTTACTGGGAGATTGTCATCAGCCGTGCAAATTAAATTATACCACACTCTTTTCCAATTGTTAAGAGAAAAATATTTCCCCCCCGGAATGATCTCCTATTTTAAAAGTAATATTTAGTCCTACTATTAAAATCTATATTTTCTTCATATATCTTCCATAAGCAAAGCCAGTGTTAGAATGAAATACTTTTAATGTGCTCTAGATGTAGCATTTACCATATCCTCACTAGCATATTATGAGCCCTATTCTGTGCCAGTTGGAAGGGAAATCACGTTGATGGAAGCTTTGATATCACTGATTGCTACTTGTAAGCACGAACATTGGTTCCTAGAGGCAGCAGACAATAAAAGAGATGACAGACCCTTAGGAATGCTGGGAAAAGTCAGGAACACAGGAAGGCTGCTAAGTGGATGCTTGAACTTGATGTAGGCGGGTGTTTGCTGTTTGGGGAAGGAAGATTAAGAAGTTAAAGTTGGGCATCATTCGAGAAGATTTCAAGGAAAATCAAAGACCAGATGGCGACAAAGACCTTGAAATCCTTGCGGAAGGCAATACAAGGTAAATTTAAAAAAAAATGCAGACCATTTTTACAGGAAAGTGATATTGTCTCAGCACATAGGGATGGCTTCGGCAGTTTGTTAATCCCAGTTCTCAAATATATGAGGGTATTTTAGCTAGTAGAAGCAGGTAAATGCAAATCAAAAAATGAGAGAGATTCAGTGGCAAATGAACTCTCAGCTTTATCATCATCATTTAGTCATATTGCAATAGCACCTCGGAGGATTGCAAGAGCCATATTGCAAGAGCCTCGGAGGATTGTACAAACACATAACAAGCAGACCGTCTGTGCCCCAAAGAGCAATGCTAACTCTTGATCCTCCCTGGAAAGAAGTGCTGCTGAATTCTCCCCGAGCACAGAAAACTGGCAGCCACTTTTCCTGCCTCCTTGGGAGCTCTTCTCAGAGACATAACTGAGAGAAGGAAACAGTGGAGATAGCCTTTAGAAAGGCTGTCTGGCCTACCTGAGGTGGCTAGTGGTTTCTCTTCATTCCCACAGCAGAGCTCCTGTGGGTATAGCAGGAATCTGACCCTGGATCCTCCATCAGCACCATGAGGAGGACAACAACACAGACATTGGAGATGCTCTGCACACCCAGATTTAGCTAGTCCTAGGCTCAATTGGCTCTACTCTAATATATTGCCAGTAAAATCTTTTTCTTTTTTTGTTTGGTAAGTAAATGATGCAGCTAGATCTTCCAAAGCATCAGATACCACAGTGATAGGCACTGTATAAAAACCGCAATATAAATATAGATTATAAACATACTTGTTATAATTATACTCATTATAAACATACTTGTTAGTTTAAAGTCTCTTGAACACACTTCTTCAAATAATGATCTCGGTCTGAATTGAGTCAACCCACTCTATACTGATTTGAATTCAAACTGGTAAATACATAGGGTACACAGGGCCTAAGCCAAAGCCCACTGAGGTCATTTAATTTCAGTGGGCTTTGCATCAAGACCATAATGAACCAAAAAGTTTTCCGTGTACTTTTAAACAGTCTTTGTTATTTTGTCTGTTTGACCATTCAAAACTGTATAGGAAAAATTTTAAAATACTGACACTGAATGCTAAAAAATTGGAAATGAGACAATCAGCAGATGTATATATGTTAATGAAATTACCTTGGTAAGAAAAAATATATAACCCCAAAGTTCATCACTGACTTTCAACTCAACACTTAGGTCCTATTCCTGTTCACGTTTACAGGTCTTTAGATTTATGCATGGTGCGCAGACCCAGTGAAGTCAAATGATCTGTGAAAAGCTACTACATGATTAAGCCTTTGCAGAATTGGGGCCTTAACTGTGTCTTATTCCTGCATCTCTAGACTAACACAAGGCGGTATTCCCCCTAGTTTGAATGAAATATGAACTATCCATAGTGAAATTCCTTTCCCTGATAAGTTCTTTGGTGCACAATTAACCTGGAAAAGATTTGTACCATGTCACATTCCCTTCATAGCAAAAATTATTTAAGATAAATTGGTAGTATGGTCCCTGTGTCATTTTAATAATACATAGTTTTCACCGGGGGATGGGGCGGTAAGCTTACAAGAGGAAAATGTACAAAGTTACTCTTTCTTCCCATCATCTCAGGGTGTAACCTTGTGAACCTCCATCTCAGATGCTCTGGCTTTAGCTGTAAAGATAGGATTTAGATTTAGAGTGCAATGACCTTACTGGAATTGAGCATTCAGAGCAAGTAGCTTTTTCGGCTTTTGGGAGAGTTACTGTACAATTTTTTTAAAAAAAACCTCTTGTCTGAGATTCAGGCTTTATCTCCTGAGAGCTCCACAGAGGCTTTGGAGAATCCACGCCAGCCCCCTTGTATTAAATGTTAACACTTCAAGAGCCCTCATGCCAGACAGATTAAAGCACGGAGAAATTGTAGCATCAAGAATCCTAGATGTTCCAAAAAGGCAATCCAATGCTTTTGGCTGCATTATCTCAGATGACAATATGAGGACAGGATGTCAAATTTTAAAGCGTGTGTTGAAGATTTGGGGAAATTTAAATGATCTGGTCTCTAAACAATTTAGTTTTAATTCTTAAAATGAAATCCTAAAACAATTACTTCGTGGTTGAAAGGTCTTAATGAATTTCCTTGTGAATCTGTAAATCTTCTCACAAGCCCCATAGGTTTTGCAAATAATAAAAGCAACAATAATAATAAAAAAGTATTAATAATCCCAGGATCTCAAAGCATTTTGGGGACTGGTAGGTAAGTGTCATTATACCCATTTTACAGATGGAGAAACTGAGGCAGAGAGAGAGAGAGAGACATGGCTTTAAGCTGTGAGGTGCTGAGAGCACTTCATACACTTTGTAAGATTAGGTACTAAATCATTTACCCAAGTTCCCCCTGGATGTCTGATTTAGAGCTGAGAATAAAACCCATCTAATTAGGGAACTGAAACATGTCAGGTGACCCCTTATGTCCCACCAAAACAGCACAGTTTTCAAAGACTCAGAAATTGCTCACAGCCTAGTGACAGACCAAGAATTATTCTCATTGATTGTTTGGTGAATAAAGTAACATAATGAATGCATACAGCAAAGCTGCTATCTGTTTGCAGACAATTCAAGAACAGAAAAATGATGAAATATTTCATCAGCTATTTGTTATGAGCTATTTGCTCTGCTCCCATTCAAGTAAAAATAATGAATGTCTCCTTTTCCAGTATATTTGAAAAAGCCATTCTATTTTTATAAAATATATTATTTTTTAATATACACATTTGGGGTATAAACAAAAGTATGTTATTGTAATGAAAACTATTAGTGATTTAGTCATTCCAACTGCAGCTCTTCAGAGTCTGCTATGGAGAACTACATATCTTAGGCTGACAAGTGTTAGACCAGCTCCTAGGCCATCAGAACATGAATTTTAACAACTTCCCATTAAAATATAGCTCCATAAATAATCTTAATGGCAGTGGGCACAAAAGGAAAATATATCCTTTGCTTAAATAGAAAAAGATTAGCGCAATCTGGATTACATTTTTTGAGCATTTATTACCAGGGGAGATTGTTACCATTGATACTAAGGATGTAAAAGTCTTACCAACATTGACCCCAATTGAGAACAACCCTTAAGCTTGAGTTTAAGTCTGTCCCTATTCAGGAAACTGTAGCTTCCACTGATTTTAGTGGGACTTGCTCAGCATTAATTTATTGCTGCTCATCTTTGACTGGAAGGGATTTATCTACTGTATGGTGATGAGTAATGATTCTGTGGAAACGCTTCTCTGGATGCTGCAAGGCTGATCCTGTGCTATGCTGCCCCTGGCAACAATCTACACTTTCAGCCCAGGTTTATGCTGTACAAACAATTGGAGCATTTTAGCTTACTGACAAACTCACTGGAGAATAGACAGCTAATGCAGATTCTGTAAATTATTTTGACGTGCATTTGTTGTCAAAGTATAAAGGGGAGAGGGGACCTTCCTCTTTCTTTTGATGTGCAGATTTCTCAGGAGAATGTATTCGATTTCAAATCATAGGAGACAAGATTTCTGTGCCATTCCCAAAAAGGTGAGGAACGGGTGTTAATCTAACAATGAATATCAGACTGAGACTTGAGAATTCATAGCCATTCACGAATCTGTACATGTAATCGTGAGTACTGGAGAATAACAATGAGAAAATTAGATTTTAAGAAGCACCTGTAACAGTGCAAGATGCGGTCTCGATGGATTTGAGCCTCATACATTCTGCTAGGAAGGTTAATTTTGGAGCAGTGTGATTAGCACTGAACTATACTTTGCGATTAGGGGCAAATAGAATTCATAATTACTTTTAGTTGCAGGCAATGTGTCCAACTCCTGCTATGTTAGTGCACAGCTAAGTAATGCAAAGTTATTGTTGTTGATGTCACTTGTCGGCAATGCCACTGTTTCTCTCTCCACAGCTTTAACTAGGATGCATAAAGAGAATGTTTCTTTACCAGTGTAAGATGCAAGATCTTTTTAAATGATTTGGAATGGAAATGAACCCTGCATACATCTAGAGATTCAGAAATATTAAGGGATAATTAGTTATCACACCTCTGAATAGGAGATGCGTAAGCAGAACCTCACAGCTAGCCCCCCTGTATGTTTCAGCATCGGAAGGGGTTGGGGTATGCTCTGTGTCAGGAATGGCTCGTGACTGAGAGTGCCAACTTCAGGGCAGACTTCTCATAAAACAGTTGTTGTTCTATAATTCGATTCCACTAACCCAGTAACAAATGTGTACTCCCAAAACACTACAATAGTCTTATAATGGAGTCCCAGACAGTCCCCTTAGACACTCTAGTCTATCTTGCCAGCCAGGCAAGTTGGACGATGTGATAAATGGTCACATACACCACAGATGAAAAATATTCAGGTTATATCCAGTCCCAAGAGACTTACCCCAGGTCAATTTGTACCTTAGATCGCATACCAAAAGCAATGCCTGTTGTCAGTTCTGTAATAAACTAGCTAAATGCTTATTAACTAGGGAAGAAAATAAAAAAGTTATGTACAGGTTAAAGCAGGCAACAGATGTGCACAAATGAGTTGCAGTATGTGATTCTAAAGATATAATCATCTGGCAGCACTGAATGACTTTTCAGGGTTAACCCATGCTAAGCAGCAAGGGATCTCGTTGCTTTTGTTTAGGAATCTTTGTCCTCGCAGACAGCATGAAAGAGAGCCAGTTTCTTCTTGTCAGGGATTTTTATCCCCGCCACTCCAGAGTCTAAAACTGATGGGATGAGTTCATCTATAGGTCTCTCCTTCCTGAAGGGATTTAGGAATGCAGGCCACACGGCCTTTGTCCTTTGATGCTACACAATACCTCATTTGCTTTCAATGGGCAATATTTGGATGCAGGGCGTGCATTTTACCTCAATTAATGAGTCTTTTCCTGTTTGGTGAGTTACACAATTACAGCTGTTTATAGTGCAAACACTCAATGTAACCGTACACCATGTGCTACAGAGGTTATAAACGAGCATGCAGCATCCCACGTGCATTTTATAAAGTCTAAACACTAAACACATTCTTATGAGCGTCACATCCAGTATCTATTTTCATAATGCTAACACACAGGTAAAGACGACTGACTTCCAGCTTTACATTTGTAAGTGTTCAGTGAGGCCTGGCGCCTTCGCATGAGCTGGCCCCTGATCTGCCAGTGTCACACCCTCCACTATGGTTTTAGTACCAGGTTTGCTACAAAATCAAAATGGGTCAGTTGTCTGTTTTTTCTGCTTCAATTGCAGCTAACGTCTCACGCTCTCACAAGATTTCTATCATCCGATATTTTTTTTTTTTTTGGACTCAGACCGTAGCCTTAAACTTTGGCACAAGGTAAATCAAAACCCAAATTAAAAAAAAACACACAACAAACCACCCCTCAGGTCATCTCTACTTCAAATGTGTATTTCTAAATCTGCAGAATAGCAATTCAGCAATTCCTACCTACAAGCCAGAAAATGGGAGTTCAGTCTTCTTCTCTTCCAGTACTTGTAGTTCCTGGACAAAGTCTGCAAAAACAGATAGGGACCTTTGACTTAAAGGGAATAGGTTCTTCAAGCTCTATAAGATATAAGCACATGGTTCCTCAGTGGATCCATGCTGGAGGAACAACGGAAACCATCAGTGCTGGTCAGATTTGAAACAAACAATATCCATTAGGAATTTAGCCCCCTTTTAAAGTGAATTATATTTTGCAAACCAATCCTGAATTCCATTAATACATTTGTGCTTCATGAGTAGTCTTAAATCCTGCTGTTTCATATCCTTTAGAATGACTATTCCAAAATAACAGCATAAGACTCATCTTCACTCTGTATGCATCAGGTCTCGTTTTGTCCTATCCTTCATTCAAATGCTCAATACTGTTGCACCTCTCTCAGTGGAATGAGTAATCTAACACAACTAAGTGATTAAAAACAAACCATGAGGAATAAGAAATAGTAAGATCCCAATTATGGGATCTTTTGTTTAAGTTACCTTTGTGCTCAATATATTGTCTCATGGCCGTGCTACATTACAAACCCCATGGCAGCGCTGCTCCCTATGCTTACACGATTGGATGGGAGGTGTACAAATATAACTGAAATAGTGGCGCACATTAAACCATATGCTTAGAGGGACATTTTTTGTATCTTGCTGAAATCTTCAGGGAAAGCCCTCCCATCACAGAACGTTAAAAACATCCCCTACCTCCCAAAATCCTCTCTGGATGCTATTTTAAAATTCCTTGTGTGGGAGAAGGGGAGAGTGAAGTGAAGGGAGATCTGTGATGGTAACAGCCCCACTCCATCCGTGTCTTTGGTGAGCTTCCTTCCTCAATACAGCCTCACTCCATACCCAGAAGCTGTTTTCATGCTGCTTTGTTCTACACGAATTTGGCTCTTGAGACACATGTTAAAGCTAATTAATAGGTGGGATGGCAGAGCAGGGCTTTATAGAAGGCACCGCTAGTGACGTGCTGCCGTACGTCCCCTTCATCTGCCATGATTTGGCTTGGTTTATGATTTACCCATGTTCTGTATCATTTGTATTCTCCACACTCTACTATGAATATTAATATAACAACCTCAGATGGAGGCATTTTTAGTCATATAAAAAGAAAATTAATTTTGATTTTTTTTAAAGTTGAGACATTGCTCTATGGTAGGAAATGCATTTCATAATCTATGCCTGAGCATGGGAAATTTATTATGACTAGAGTAGGCCTGTAACACACCCTTTAATTCTCACTGCAGAGAGATGGCCAACCAGGTGCAGAACTCTCTTCACTTCAAACCTCTTTGGACCACTTCATATCCAGAGGAAACACAGTATAATTGCATCCTGCCAGCTGCAGTAGTCTCCATTCACAGTTGGCAACAGCTGTGTGCCAAGCAACTGACAAATCAACTCATTCTGCTGAACCTTCCTTCAAGTCTTACTTGGGATAGGCTCACTAATGACTCAACCAATTAAAAAATTAAAATAAGCTTCTGTCTAGATACCACGGAAACACTGAGAAATCTGCAGGGCAAATTTAACTAACAAAGAGCTTTGCTTCTTTTCGTAAACTAGAGAGTGAAATAACATAACAAATACTTCGTGCCTGAACTCATTCCTGTAGACAATCCCAAGAACACCATCCCCTTCTCCCCTCCAGCACAGATAGGTTTAATTTTACAAAACATACAATAGCTTTAAAGATAAGATAAAGTAGGTGATAATGTGAGCTTTTTAAAACACAGCTCTGCAAAGTTCTAGAAACATAAGCGCAACTAACACACACACACGTGCACGCGCGCACACACACAAAACATTCCGGGACTGACTTTTCAAAGAGCTCAGGGTAGTGACAAATTTTTCCTCAAAACTTTTTTTTTTTTTTAATGGAAATTTTTTAGCTCAATTTTCAACAGAAAACTGAAAGCTCAAAGCTCTATTTTCATCAAAATTTTCCATGGAAAGAAGAACTTTCTGACCAACTGTACTCAGCACTTTTGAGGACCCATTCAGGCAGCAGACAAGTGGCAAAATTTTCAAAACACACACACACACACACACTTAGAGCTGTAGGGTGCTAAATGCTTTTGAAAATGTCGCCACTTCTTTTAGGTGCCTAAACAGCAGCCAATCTCTTATGGACATCTGAGAGCAACGATGGGTGCTGAGTAATCTGGCCAAAGGGACATCTCTTTGTGTTTGTACAGTACCGAGCACAATGGGGTTCTTGGTCCATGACTATGGCTCCTCGGCACTGTGGTAATAGAAATAATAAATAATAATAGTTAGCCCTGAGTTGACTGTAATACACCCATTACACACCTTGCACCACTCAACTCATCCACCCAGAAAAAGTAAATAGGATTTGCAGTGCAACCAAGGGAAACATGAACTGAAGTCTCTCAACTGAGAAAGTTTGCCCCAAACAGAACACATCTGGGCCCTGTAACTCTAGCATCCAGCTGATCTCTAAAGGGCAAGAAAGAGAGGCTGAAAAATCACCCAGCAAGATACAAAACACAGGTAGGAAGAAAAGACACAATACAGACAAACCTGAATTGAGAAATCCAACAGGTGAGACGTTCTGATGTGAAGCTGAAAACAAAATATAAATATCTGAGCAAGTAATAAAAAATTTCACTGATTCATACATAAGAACAAGTGATTCCATTTTGGTTTATCCGTTTCATTGTTTGGAGTGGGCCAGAAAATAACTCTGTTGGGAAACGTCTTTCTATTTTGCATTAAACTTTACATTTACATTTTCTGCCAGTTTCTTCCCAGCACTGATTGTGTCTTAATTCTATGGAGCCGAAAAGGAATTTTAAGTGATTAAAATGACTAAGCTAAATGAATCCAAATATTAGCAAACCAACAGCAACGCTCCTGAAATATAAATGCTTTTTGTGCGGGTGAGAAAATCTAGTTAGCTGGAATTTACAAGCAATTTCAGACACCGATATGCAGGGAGGACGAAATTGAAAGTAAACTATTTTTATGTATTTGGAAGTGCCTTCCATTTCTGGCTGGCTGTGTGCATTTCGAGATATACGTTAAGTAATGTATCTCTTCCGCTGGTATCTAAGTATTCTGACTTAAGGAAGAGATGCTCCACAGACAGGCAAGTTTGTATCTTGTAAATGTGATTCTACGAAACGTGCCTTTCTTGACGGACTGTATGTTGCAAACTTAGAGCCTGATCTTGCATTCCTAAGAATGCAGGATTGGGCCCATACAGTGTGCTTATAAAGAAGATCCTACAGGGCAGATCACAGCTGCCCTTCATGGATATGCAAGAGGGGGAAAGGGTGTAAGAAGCCAACCTGCTTATGCAGCCCTGAGCAAGCCAGATAAAATTCAGCTAGAGCAGGGGTTCTCATTCTCAAACTGGGGGTCGGAACCCCTCAGGGGGTTGTGAGGTTATTATGTGGGGGGCTCCGAGCTGTCAGCCTCCACCCCAAACCCCACTTTGCCTCCAGCATTTATAGTGGTGTTATATATATTGGTGTTAAATATATTAAAAAGTGTTTTTAATTTATAAGAGGGGTCACACCCAGAGGCTTGCTATGTGATAGGGGTCACCAGGACAAAAGTTTGAGAATCACTGAGCTAGAGAGAGGAGGGACTGTTCCAACTTGACAGTCTCCCTCAAAGAGCGCAGTGACTCCAACCCACTCAGAGCTGATCTGTCACATGTGGGATGCGTACAACATCCTTTGGAAGAGTGGTAGATTACCCACTCCAGTAGTGGCAACCCATAAAACCCCAGGATGAATTCTTCCCAAGTCAGCAAGAATACCTTCTGAGGGCTTCCGCTACAGTATGGGCCCTTTACACATACAATGCAATCTACGACATAAAGCCACAGTCTGGTTTACCTGCTGTGTACACCTTTGCATACATCATTCATGATTTGTTCATGCTCGTGCTGCCAGAGGGTGGTATTTTGCAGCCAGCGAGCTGAAAAAAGTAGCAAAACCAAAAACCCTGAGGGCAAATCCAGCACAGAAACCAAATGAATTGTGCAATTCTAGGACGATAAGACGGAAAGGAAAAATCTCTATGAAACATCTGGCAGTGTCCTCCTAAATCAGCAGTTCTCAACCAGGGGCCCGGGGTACCCTGCGGGGCTGCAAGCAGGTTTCAGGGGGGTCCACCAAAATAAACCAGAGGGCGGGACTGGCTTTAGACTCGCTGGGGCCCAGGGCTGGAAACCGAAGCCCAAGCAACTTAGCTTCACGGGACCCCCCCGGTGGTGTGGGACCCTGGGCAATTGCCCTGGTTGCTACCTTCCACTGCTGGCCCTGGCTACTGGATATACAGCAAAACAGTTGTTATGGCCCAAGTGGGCCATGGAATTTCCACAGCATGTTGGGGGAGTCTCAGAAGGGAAAAGGTTGAGAACCCCTGCTCTAAATAGCACCAGCCAGAACTTTACGAGTAGTGTAGTGGATTCATAGAAGACCAATACAAGGATAACTGTAGCTCTCTGTATTTATAGCATCTGCCATTTGTATAATATTGGCTTCATGCTAGAGTAATGGGTGAAAGATTTACACCTCAGAGGACATTTTGCATTCGGACCATAACATTTTCAAACAGCCTATTTGTAGATTTGCCAGGGACATCGCTGTGGAACTAGATCATTGTCTAAACTGGCAATAAAATTTGGGACCTAAATGATTTTCTAAGCAAAGAACCAACAAAATTGCTGAATTGTAATGGCTGTTGTTAAATATAAATTCACATATAAATTCTCTGAAGCCAGCAGAAGGTCATTTAATTTAGATGGAGGAGACCTGGGATGCTGAGTGGATTTAATGCCTTCATGTGATGATGAGGCAATAGAAAGTAAGTGCTTCAAGGAGATTTAAAAAAAAAAAAAAAATCTTGGTGGTTGTGGAAGAAGTTCGGTTACGGAACACACCAGACAGCTGGACTAGAATAGCCTCCAGGGAGCCTTACGTGACTCTCCTAAGGGTGGAGGAGGATGGAAGGATCCATATAGAAGTAGATTGGCCAGACTTGCCTACACTGATCTTTTGGCCTGCCCATGTCCCAGCTTCACCTGCCCCTTTGTGCTGCTGCACACAGAGCTCAGGGATCCTCTGTGGCACCAGGAAGTCCTGTCTTCCTCCTGAGCTATGGAAATGTAGCAGTTCCTCTGCCTGGGGAGTCACTGCAGAGGCAGGATTTATCCATCTGGGTTTCAATTTTGGTCTGTATATTATTTTATTAGCCTATTTTTCATCTTCTTAATGTGCAGTCAGGTTGGATTCCCAAAGCCTATCCCACCTTTAGTCTTCAAGGTCAGAGGAATGACTGGCATCCTCCAAGGAAACATAGGATGGAAAGTGTTCATCCATGGCAAAAGAAGTCAACTAGAGCCAAAGCAGAGAGATGAAGGAACCACCGATGCTGTTGTTCAAAACAGACCTGTGATGCAGAAACACATTTGCTTCCAAGTAGGATATCAGATGATCTCTCCATGGGGCTGCCCTGATAACAGGTATCTGCCTGTTACTTAAGGAGTGTAAATGCTGCTTTAAAATAACTGATCAGAACAAGACAGATTAGCCCCCCACCAAGAAGTCAAACCACTTAAGAAGAAAGTTCCTCTAGGAAGATACC
Source organism: Chelonia mydas (assembly GCF_015237465.2). Taxonomy (NCBI): domain Eukaryota; kingdom Metazoa; phylum Chordata; order Testudines; family Cheloniidae; genus Chelonia; species Chelonia mydas. The sequence continues at coordinate 15,692,582 of NC_057853.1, read as the reverse complement.
ATTTGCACCTGCAGAAGCCACTTTACAGATCACCGTGGAACACTGTGAGCTTCAGGAATGTACCCTGAAACTGCAAGAGCTGAGGCACAGTGTTACTATTGTACACTCACTTTGCATAGATGCAAATGACTATTACGAATGGCTGTTAGATGGAGGAGAATCAGGCCCACCTGGAAGATTCAAGGATTATGGGCTTAAAGAGGGGTCTGTGGGCTAATCAGGCGCCTTAGAGGTCTCCCAATCAGAGCACGGGGACAGAGTTTGTCCCCCAGTTGGGCTTCATGGACCCCAGTCCCAGATGTGTCTGTGAGCTGTTGGGTAGAGAGTTGGAGTGTGATGACTCCCAGGATCCTCCAAGGACCTGGATCCAAGACCCACAAAGCCTGGCAGCCACTAACTGAATCTGAACATTCCCCAGGTTTGGAGAGGTTGGGATCAAGGGTTTCCATTTTGGTCCCTCTACAGTAGTGTGATAAATGGGACTGAAATACCAAAATCAGTACCTAGGACCAGTGGGCTCAGCCTTCCACTCACTGACTCCAATGGAAGTTTTTGGTACTGATCTTACTGGGTATGAGACAGGGCCCACAGATTTCAGTCCCTGTGGAGTCTATCACTCTGTGTAATCTAAATCTAACCTATCTGTCTAATGTATTTCTATGGAGCCTGTCACTTTATCCTTCCAAGATAGGTAAATCAGAGTCCATGCAGCTTACAGCATGAATGTGGAGAAACACATTTCAGATGAAACCTTAAAAACTGAGTTCCTGGCCCTTAAAGTGTGTCAGTTTCGCTAAGAGAAGGTGTTTACACAAACGGCCTTCGCCAAAAAGTGTCCCCTTGCTCCATTAACATTTGCTGGTTGCTGCAGCCACTTCAGAGGTAGCTGAATTTCAAGCAGTGGGGAGAGGGCCTGACTATAAGGTCTGATTTTCCAACGCCTTGCACGTTGCGTAGTCATTACCACCTGTGCAAAGTGGATGTAAAACAATGCCAGCCTGAGTGGCTTACCTTTGCACACAGTAAATGACTAGACATGGTGAATCTAACATGTAATTTGTAATGTGCTTTTGTACGGCAGTTTAGATTTTAAGTATTTCAGAGCAGCTACCTTGTTTCCTTATTTGTCTATGAAGCACCTAAACCCTTCCTTGGTGCTATATAGATAATAAATAATCTGAAATTCCTGACTCATGCCCATCTTTACAAAACACGTGAGAGATTACAGCTGACTCTGGTTCACAGCAGAATGACTAAAGAGGAAAAAAATGAAGATTCCAGGGTAACATTTTATCTGAGTTCTGTCCTACAGCATTATATAACACACCAAGACTTTTACTGTTTCTGCATTTCTCCCGCAGGAGCCAATACATGATGTCAATGAAAATGGCAAATACCATTTCACTGACACATCACATCAGCTGCTACGGACTCTTAAAATGTCAGGGTAAGTTCCATTACAATGTCAATGGAGTTACCCTTTTTTCTCTTTTCTATTTGAAAAGTCATTTCGAATAAAACTTTACTTTAAAAATCTGGTTCATTTTGGATTCTTACTAAATCTGGCCCATTTCACCAGTGCAATTCAGAAACTTTAACTTATAAGCAAAGACTTTTTTCCCTCCAAGTGTTGAGAAATAATTGGTCAAGTCACATGGTAGCTGGAAAAATGGGGAAAATAAATGATTCCAACAAATCAATTGCTAGGGGCTGATCCAAGTTGAAGCCCCATTAAGGTAAATGTAAGCACCGAAGAACAATCTACGTGGAGCAATTTGCAGCATCGGAGCCTCAGTGCCGAGTTGCATCTCTCACGCATGCCAGAGTGGTGGAAAGGTCCAGAGAAATTCTGCATGTGGAAAGCAAGTTCAAATATCTTTGTGGTGTATTTCATTTTAAAACAGAAGCGATTGGAAAAAAGGTATCCTACCCTTTTAAGGCTCAGACAAACACAGAAGGCTTGCTTCAGCCATAGTCCTCAAACACCACAAAATGGACCCATCCCCCATCTTTCCTATCTAAACTCCTAGTACAGGCTTGTGTGTACATACACACACACATTTATACAGTATATACACACACATGCAACTATAACCCTATGTATGTACATGCACGCACACACATTCCCTTATGGCAGAGGTCTCCAAACTGTGGGCATGCTCCGGCGTATGGCAGGCTATCCCCCGTGGGGGCTGGGATGGGAGCACCACCAACCCTGTCCCGCCCCCCAACTCTGCTCCAGTCCCACACCTGGCCCCATCCCCAGCACAGCTCCACACCAGGCTGGGGGTCCAGCTGTGACTCCACTCCCGCCTCTGCTCCCAACCTCAGCCCCTGGCTGCAACTCTGTTCCCGGCCCTGGCCGTGGCTGGGGGCAGGGGTGCGCCTGGGGGCAGGGCTCTGATTTTGCCACCCAGCCTTGGCCCCTGGCCATGGTTCCGGCCCCAGACGCACCCCAAGCTGTGACCCCAGCCCCCTTACCCCGGCTGTGTTCCCCCTCTGGCCCCAGACCCACCCCAAGCTGTGACCACAGCCCCCTTACCCCGGCTGTGTTCCCCCCTCCCCCGGCCCCAGAGCCACCCCAAGCTGTGACCCCAGCCCCCTTACCCCTGGTTGTGTCACCCCCCCCCCGGCCCCAGACCCACCCCAAGCAGTGACCCCAGCCCCCTTACCCCGGCCATGTTTCCCCCCTTCTCCAGCCCCAAACTCACAGCTCTGCTCCTGCCCCCAACTCTGGGGGCAGGGGCCACAGACAGGGAGAAGGGGGGGTGCAACCCTCAGAAGTTTGGGGACCACTGCCTTATGGGATCAGTTGCCTGCTGCAAACAAGGCTCCTCACAAGTCCTTAAGGGAACATCTGCAAACATGCCCATCCTATTCAGCAGAATTCATGTATAATTGGTCCTCCCCACCAGGACTCATGCAGATGCTCTAATTCCCATCTAAAATTTCTGTTATTGGGAATATAGCACTCTGAAAGGCTCTGTGTCAGCCTGAGTGAGCCTCATGGAGTCTCAAATGGTCAAATCTTTCCAGGTGTCTTCCACAGGATGGTTATTATTCTGGCTAATCCCCTGGCTCTGGGTTGGGAAGGAGAGTCTATGCACAGGGTAGTCTACTACTATCTGAATTACAGAAGCACCTTGTGGCCCTAATTGAAATCAAGATCCCATTGTGCTAGGCTAGGCGTTATACATACCTATAGTAAGAAACAACCCTTGTTCCAAAGAGGTTACAATCTAAATACACAAGGCAGATAAAGGGCAGAAGGAAAGGAAGTAATATTATCCTCACTTTACTGAAGGGGAACAGGGACAGCAAGATTATGGCCCCAAATCCATCAAACACGTAAGCAAGGCCTAAGTGTCCCATCTAAATCTGTGTCACAGCTGGGAATGGAATGCACATCTCCTGAGTCCAATACCTTAACCACAAAACTGCACTTCCTTTTTTAATGGAGCGTGTGGGGACTCCTAGGATAACATGAACCCGAAAAGATTTGAAATCTGTTCCTAACTTGCAACCTACAATATTCAAGTGGTGTTTAGAATTAAGCAAAACACGTTCACCCATCCCTCTTTCAATGAAATTTTCCACTCTTGCTATGAAAAGCAATTTATTCAGCTCTCCAGGGAGCCATACAAAATGTGCCCTCTCCAGTGGCCCCACACTTCTACAGAGCACACAACCACATTATTTTCTTCTAAATTTTTATTTTGCCTGACAGGTTCTTTTAAAACCTCTAGCAAGACAATAAATAAAGGCAGGAGGTGCAAAGAAATAGGGGTTAACCTGTGCCATCCCTCAGGTAAGCCCATATTTCAACACAACTAGGCATGATGTTCCCTAGGGGTGGCCTCCATAATAGAGGACTCTGTTGCTTGCACATTGCTACACAAGAGGGGTAAGTGCATAATGCATTCCAAGCCACAGTCGTAATGAGATAAATGCATGGCTGCATCAATCGTCTTCTAGCAATGCGTCTGAAGGATCTAGCTTAATAAAAATTTGCATTTATATGCTGCTTTTCATCCAAAGATCTCAAAATGCTTTACACATGTCAGTTACTTACATCTCATAGCATCCCTGTAAGGCATATAAGTATTATTATCCCCATTTTACAGAGGAGTAAACTGAGGAAAAGAAATTTTAAGTGACTTGTCCAAGATCACACAGTTGGTCGGTGGCAGAGTCAGGAACACAACCCAAGATCCCCATCTCCTACCTCCCCCTTTCCCCCACCAGCCCTAACTAGTAAAGAATGTTCCTGCTCTAGCTGCAGGAGATCTAATTCTTTATAAAAATTAATATGCAGACAGCAGAAGGGGGGAAATTGCTCCTTCCTCACAGCAGGTAAGAAAGCAGCTGCTAGAGGTGCTGCCGGAACTCGTGGAGCCAGGAATAACAAGAATTTTGGTATGTCTGTTAGGCCTTGTCTTCACTATGAAAAAGAGATAACTCGAGGTAACGAACACAAGGTAAAAGCCTATAAAGTCAAGGCAATTTACAGTTTTCATATGAGTTAGCAGGTCAAGTTAAAGACTCCAGGGGAGCCTAGTTTATTACTCAAGCTGCTAACTTGTGTTAAAACTACAAGGATCTTCACTAAGATTTTACCTAGAATTATGTAACTTTTTTTTCCATCGTGAAGACAGGTCTCAGAAGCTGAGCAGCAGAAAAGGACATGGGAAATGCTGCTATTCCAGCAGAGAGAAGAGGGTGGCAGCAGGGGCTGTAGCATATAATGGAGAACTATTTTAACTAGACAAATATGCCTTCCTTTCATTTCCATCTATTGGTCACCCACCAGGAACATCTGAGAGATGTTTCATTTCAATGACCTGAGTGCATAATTGAGCAGGAGACCATGCTGGCCTGGAAAGTTAAGTGCGTAGCTTCTCTCCTATTTAAAATGATTTGTGTGCCAGTTTGTCAGACTCACCGATTTACATATGAATTCACATATTTATTCAGCTCTCCAGGGAGCCATACAAACTTATATCTTTGGCTAAAGAACCTTATGGAAGGAAATATCTCTATTAAAATTATACACATGAAGATGGACATTTGCCTAATAAGGTGAAAGTTCAGAGTTCCCTGCTGACCATATTTATAATGAATGGAAACATGTTCACTACCCTAGATGATGTTTTGTATTTACAAGCATAACACAGATTTGAAGAGCAGAAAATCTGTCAAATCACATGGAAGATCTACAAAGAAAAACAACAATTTAACTCAACATGAATCAAAACCATTCAAACAACTTACAGGAGGCATTTGCACCTGGAAGGATAAGACCCCAGGTAACTGATTTATTAATCATTCCCCAGTGATTTTCTCAAGACTGGGGGGCTGTCATAAATATAAAGGGAAGGGTAAACACCTTTAAAATCCCTCCTGGCCAGAGGAAAAGCCCTTTCACCTGTAAAGGGTTAAGAAGCTAGGATAACCTCGCTGGCACCTGACCAAAATGACCAATGAGGAAACAAGATACTTTCAAAGCTGGAAGGGGTGAGAAACAAAGGGTCTGGGTCTGTCTGTGTGATGCTTTTGCGGGGACAGAACAGGAATGGAGTCTTAGAACTTAGTAAGTAATCTAGCTAGATATGAGTTAGATTATGATTTCTTTAAATGGCTGAGAAAATAAGCTGTGCTGAATGGAATGGATATTCCTGTCTTTGTGTCTTTTTGTAACTTAAGGTTTTGCCTAGAGGGATTCTCTATGTTTTGAATCTAATTACCCTGTAAGGCATTTACCATCCTGATTTTACAGAGGTGATTCTTTTTACTTTTTCTTCTATTAAAATTCTTCTTGTAAGAAACTGAATGCTTTTTTCATTGTTCTTAAGATCCCAGGGTTTGGGTCTGTGGTCACCTATGCAAATTGGTGAGGATTTTTATAAAACCTTCCCCAGGAAGGGGGGTGCACGGTTTTGGTGAGGATTTTGGGGGGAAAGACATTTCCAAATGACTCTTTCCCAATAATAAACTCGGTTAGACGTTTGGTGGTGGCAGCGAAAGTCCAAGGGCAAAAGGTAAAATAGTTTGTACCTTGGGGGAGTTTTAGCTAAGCTGGTAAAAGTAAGCTTAGGAGGTTTTCATGCAGGTCCCCACATCTGTACCCTAGAGTTCAGAGTGAGGAAGGAACCTTGACAGGGGCTTAAATAGAAAGTGTCAACTTCTTTTTCTGAGCAAGTTGGGAGGTTGTTAAAAAGTGCATTTATTTTGAGCCATGAGCAGATTTTAAAAAAAAATGGTGAAACTGGAAATCCTAGAACAGTTGTTTATTGCAGAGAAAGGAATATAAATAGGCATTGTTATGCATATATGCAGTTTCTAGGCTACTCACTGTCATGCCCATCTATTAAAATGACTTTTTGTACTGGCTCACATTAATCAGACCCTTCCAAACACTGAGACTAGATGGGTCCCCTGTTTAACACTAAGTTCTGTCTCCAGATGCAGGATCATCCCTCTGCTGTGACAGCACTGCCACTTGGCTGCCATATGGCTTTTTGCATTTAGCATTTATCATTTTTCATGCCCATGTGCCCAGAGAACACCCAGGAAAGGAGGACACAGTTCAGAGGCACTTGCTCCTGTCAGAAAGGCTCCTTGTATTGCCACAGGCACGTAAAAACCCACTGAGACAATACAGGATGTCAGAATATATGTGGCACAAATGTAAAAGCCGCAGGTGCTCCATCAAAGGAAAGGATCATGCCAGAAAAATGCACCAGGAAACTCATTCAAACAGAGAATCATCATGAAGCAACATGAAATAAGTCGCATTTGCGTACAAGGGATGTGGACATCTAGAAGATGACACAGAACTCCAACTGGTCTACAGCAGAGCGGGTATGGCCTTTATGTGTGGACACAACGTCCTCCACGGTTATTTTTGAACAATTGGGAAGACCTGAATTTGTTTAGAATACAAGATGCAATAGACCAGAAATTGTTTTCAGACACCTTTACACTTGAAAGCACCGTGTTAGCATGGCCCAGGAGCTATAACCTTTCTGAGCCAAAGCCAGGGGATGCCTATTAACAGTGCAAAGATAGTAGGTATAATGACCTGTTTTTCCTTTAAAAAGTGACAAGTTTGTGACTCTACCTCTGAAGTCAAAGCAAACACTACAGCCCTCTATAACAGCTGGAAAAGACATTGAATAATCTAGGTTTCAGAGTAGCAGCCGTGTTAGTCTGTTAGTCTTCACAAAAAGAAAAGGAGGACTTGTGGCACCTTAGAGACTAACCAATTTATTTGAGCATAAGCTTTCGTGAGCTACATCCGATGAAGTGAGCTGTAGCTCACGAAAGCTTATGCTCAGATAAATTGGTTAGTCTCTAAGGTGCCACAAGTACTCCTTTTTATTGAATAATCTAGTTTCTCTGTCCTTGATGAGTGAAATGTAAACAGTAAACAAACAGCATAAATGGTCAAATAAATTAGCAATGCAGATAATGGTGGATTCCGCCCCACCCCACCCAAGTATATGATTCTGCACCTTGACAGAGTCCACACACATGGCCAAATTCAACCCTGGAATAAGCAGGCACAGCTCCCATTGACAAGGGAATTGTGCCTTCCTATGCTGGGGCTGGCTGAATTTGGTCTTTGTCTAGTGTTACATTCAATTAATTGTACAGATAAAGAGACAAAGCGGTTCTGTGTTCCTTCAGTATACATAATTAACCCTATCAAGGGGATAAGACGGAAAGCAAATTTATATTATATATAATCCACTACACACGCAGGTAGCTTTGTTGACGGATATTGATTCTCTTCTGCTTTCATGTCTACGCAAGACCTGTTCATTACATTGTTGTCACTAGGAGAGAAAGTATTGAATGCATCATCATTTAGAATGTCATGTGTGTTCACAAGCAAAGTCAATTCCTTTTTGTTGCCATTCATAAAATTGCAAAGAAGCCTATAAATCCCTCAGAGAAATTTTCAATCCATCCTTCCATGGTTTACAGATTATCCAATTTTATTTCTTTCCATGCTATGATTCTCAAGGGAAAGGACTGTATGCTGTTTAGACAAGTATTCGTCAACAATAGCTTCAGATGCTGAAAAATAATATTTTGTTTCGTTCTTTATTATTACACGTAATCCATTATTTATAAATTTGGTTTAACTGCAAACCTTAAGGAATTTCAATGGCATTTTCTCTCCTCGTACAGACCCTGAAGCAATCGAATTGCTTTTCATTCTAAGAGAATAACAAAACATTTTTGTAAACATTTGTATAGAATTGTGATTTATTTCTATTTTAATATTGTAATAAAGTGCCTACAGTGTATGAGTGCCAATGTCCACTCCTGAATGGAATAAAAACCTGTGTGTCATATGCACTTTACTGCTAACAGGTAAGAGATTTTCCTTTACCTCTAGTGAAATTGCCTGTGCTTTTGGAGCAGAAGAATCTGAGTTCTGTCACCATTAAGTTCTGATTGACCATAGCAATCTGCATAGTAACACCCATGCAACCTGTCCTGTTCATGGATCTGTTATATTGGTTTTAGAAGTGAGATCTGAACCTCCTATGAACCCCTTATGTCCTTTATCTAACTAAGCAAGTTTGCAATAATCAGGATAATCTGTAAGTATCTCACTGCCATTGACTGGGTGGAATCAGAACCACTCAACTTTGTGTTATAGGCTCTGTACAGCTATAATACGTGGGAGGTTTAAATAGTTTAAGTGATACAGACCTGTTGCTACTGAAGCAGAAGGATTTCAGTTCAATCCTTACTATTAACATAACTATCCAAGTGCCAGTGGTAGAACTGTGCAGAACCCAATCTTGAAAGCTTCTCAACACCCTGACTTCAAAGGGGATTAAATATGACATGGAAGACAATGCAAGTGGAGGCTGTTTAGCACCTCATAAGAACAGGCTCATAGATTGAAAGTTCTTTGAAAACTTATCTATGGTACAGTGCTAGGTGCACTCATAGCGCTATAGAACATAAATTAATAATAATCATAGAATCATAGGACTGGAAAGGACCTCAAGAGGTCTTCTAGTCCAGTCCCCTGCACTCAAGGTAGGACTAAGTATCATCTTGACCATCCCTGATAGGTGTTCGTCTAACCTGCTCTTAAAAATCTCCAGTGATGGAGATTCCACAATCTCCCTAGGCAATTTATTCCAGTGCTTAACTACCCTGACAGGAAGATTTTCCTAATGTCCAACCAATCCCTTGCTGCAATTTAAGCCCATTGCTTCTTGCCCTAACCTCGAAAATTAAAGAGAACAATTTTTCTTCCTCCTCCTTGTAACAACCTTTTATGTACTTGAAAACTGTTATGTCCCCTCTCAGTCTTCTCTTTTCCAGACTAAACAAACCCATTTTTTTTTCAATCTTCCCTCATAGGTCATATTTTCGAGCCCTTTTAATCATTTTTGTTGCTCTTCTCTTTCTCCTGAAATGTGACACCCAGAATGGGACATAATACTCCAGCTGAGGCCTAATCAGCATGGAGTAGAGTGGAAGAATTACTTCTCGTGTCTTGCTTACAACACTCCTGCTAATACATCTCAGAATGGTGTTTGGTTTTAGGGGTTTTTTTTTGCAACAGTGTTACACTGATCCAATATGACCCCCAGATCCCTTTCCGCAGTACTCCTTCCTAGGCAGTCATTTCCCATTTTGTATGTGTGCAACTGACGGTTCCTTCCTAAGTGGAGTACTTTGCATTTGGCCTTATTGAATTTCATCCTATTTATGTCAGACCATTTCTCCAGTTTGTACAGATCATTTTGAATTTTAATTCTATCCTCCAAAGCACTTGCAACCTCTCCCAGCTTGGTATCATCTGCAAACTTTATAAGTGTACTTTCTATGCCATTATCTAAATCACTGATGAAGATATTGAAAGAACCAGACCCCAAACTGATCCCTGTGATATGCTCTTCCGGCTTGACTGTGAACCACTGATGATTCGTCTGTGTGAACAGTTTTCCAACAAGTTATGCACCCACCTTATAGTAGCTCCAGCTAGGTTCTATTTCCCTAATTTGTTTATGAGACGGTCATGTGTGACAATATCAAGAGCCTTACTAAAGTCAAGATATACCACATCTACCATTTCCCCCTATCCACAAGGGTAGGGTGGATTTATGTCCAAAACTCAAAGCAGAACAAATCAACTCAAACAACTGAGCAACCAGAGCCCAAAACCTTTTCAGCTTCCACCAGTGGGAAGGGAAGAAGACACCCCAGTCCCCTTTATTAGCCCTTCCTAGGTACTATGGAAACCACCCACATTAAGGCTCCTGGAATCGTGGGTCTCGAACGTTGCCCCTGCCTATAGACAGGAAGTCTCATATTTGACTTTGTATTGGTCATCTGCTTGCACCTATCCATGTACCTATGACTACAGCTCCCAGCTTTAATAGGTCCAAAGTCTGTAACAGGTGCGCCAAGCCACACACATGCACCCTTAAGGCTCAGTGCACTGTTAGCAAACCAGTACAATTTATTCCTTTCCTATAAATGTAAAGCAGTACAGAGGGTGCACAACATTGAATAGTTAAAATCCTGCTAACTAGTAGCGCTGATTAAGAATTTTCTGACATAACATTTTTCCTTCAGAAAATGTCAGTGAAATTTCATTTTTTGGGGGAAAAAAAATCTAACTGAAGCATTTTGATAAAGTCGAATTGGAATATTTTGACCTTACCAGAATGTTTTAATTTTTGTTTTCAAAATGATGTTTTGTTTTGAAATGTGTTTTATATTAATTTTATAATTTAAAAATAATTTGTGAATCTACATTTTTATATTTTTTATTTTGTTTTTATATTTTAAGTCAAAATCTAAAACATTTTGATGTTCTTGAAACAAAATGTGTTTCATTCGCCCAAAATGAAAAAAAAAAGAAATCTTGTTTCACAGGAAGTTTCAAACGTTCAACTTTTTGATCCTATTTAGGACAAAAAAATTGAAATGTCAGAAGATGGAAAGATGGAGTTTCAACCACCTCTAAATATAGAGCAACTAGAAAATGGAGGATGTGAAAACACTGCAGTCTCTCCTGCCATTTTTTTCAGAGTAACAGCCGTATTAGTCTGTATTCGCAAAAAGAAAAGGAGTACTTGTGGTACCTTAGAGACTAACCAATTTATTTGAGCATAAGATTTCGTGAGCTACAGCTCACTTCATCTGATGCACATAGCATTCCATTGACAATAATGAGAATGACTCATGTATAACAAAGATACAAGTTGGGTGAGGTAATATCTTTATTAGACCAACTTCTGTTGGTGAAAGAGACAAGCTTTCGAGCTACACAGAACTCTTCTTCGGGTCACGCATACTGAGTGAAGGATAAATCATACTCAGGCAATATAATGCTTTCCCTACAAGAGAGATTTAGCAAAAGCACTAATGTTAAACACACTGGTTCTAACACTGGTGCTACTTACCTTGGTCTCCTATATACCCAGTGTCCATTTTACTGAAGTGGGAGCCTATTTAGGACTTAAATATGCACAAACCATAATTTGGTCAGACTAAAAGAAAAGGAGTACTTGTGGCACCTTAGAGACTAACAAATTTATTTGAGCATAAGCTTTCGTGAGCTGTAGCTATTTATGCTCAAATAAATGTGTTAGTCTCTAAGACGCCACAAGTACTCCTTTTCTTTTTGCGGATACAGACTAACACGGCTGCTACTCTGAAAATTGGTCTGACTAAGAATCTATTCGAGGAAGTAGAGAATGCTCAAAATCCTGCCCAACTATATTCAGTCTCCCCCTTTATTATTTGAATTCCATTCAGATCAGGGGGGAAAGGAGTTAGCTTTTTTTCTTTAATTGAGGGAACTTGATCACTATAGCACGAGTATAAATCCATGGCCTGTTTGCAGAGGATCCTGAACAGCAGAAACACAAATGATTGTTACCATTTCCCATCTTTCCGAAAAGTGTCTTTTCAACTTTACATGTTTAGCTCAAAACAAAAGTTGCTGACGTTCATGGAGAAATATTTCATTGACTATTAAATATCTTCAGCTTCATTTCATATTTGCCAGCTCTCTTCAATGTCCCCCTTTTTCCCCCCTTACTGGTGCTAAAAATTCCAATGAATGCCCAGAAGCTCGCCACCTGTAATCAGAGAAAGTGGATTGGATTTCATGTATGCTATATAAAATCTGCCATGTAAGCTGCAATCAGCTAATTGTCTTCATTACTGCAGTATACTTTATTTCTATGATACATGAAGATTACTTGTCTGGAAAAGGGGTGATGGATATTTTGAGATCTAACCCTTTATCCTCCCAGAAAAGTGACATTAACTGTAGCTGCGGGGGAAGAAGCGGGGGGAAATCATGGTAAAATAGAAAAATACTACTCACAGAGACAACATTTTGAGGGGAAAGATGTTATCATAGATAGATTCAGAGGTTAGATCGTTTAATGAGATAGCACAGCGAATGGGTGACCTGGGCATTAATAGCAGCAATTGGGCTAAGGTAGGCGATTGGGAGTCAAAAGAGCTTTGCTTTGAAAACATACCAAAAAAATCATGTCTTGTGTGTTTTTGTGGGGTGTGGGCAAGCTGTGTGCATATGTGTTGGATTCTGACACAAGTTTTAATAAAATGCTCCAGTTTTAGACAAGCAATGCATCATGGTGAGGAACACAAGCATGTCTGAGGAAGGAGCCATGGAGGTGTGAGGATTCTACAGTGGTAGAAGCATGAGACAGGATCTGGCCATTTTAGAAGTCTGATGGGATTTGGTAGCTGCATCCACAGCACTGGCTATAGGAGAGCGGCCTAAGAGAGCTGCCCACTGCGTAGATGGATCAGCCAAATTGTGCTATTGTAAAATGGGCTTCACCACGACATAATCTCTGCAGAATAGGCAAAGCTTTATGCTGCCCACAGAGAGCCATCAAGTACAGCACAGGCTATGCCATGGATATGACCTAACATTAGTCTGCTCCACTGTCCTTAAGAGGCCATCTCTAATAAGCAACTAATATGCTGGTCTCTTGGGTGGTTGCTTAAGACAGGTTTCACTGTCCCTGCCTTTGAACTATATACTGATAGTGCCTCTATCTTGGCTACAAACCAGGAACTTTCTAAGCTACCTGCTCTTATAAAACATGTAGTTGGTTAGGTTAACACAGCAAAATGAGTGAGCAGATGGCTCTACAAGATTTCTGTGTAGCGGACATTAACACAGAATGAAATGACAAAGAGTCCCAATTTTCTCTGTTGGTAGATATTCAAGATCTTTTGTACTTGCTGTAGAATATAAAGAAACTCAACAATGACACAGCTGCATTATGTTAAGAAACCTCACTTCAAGTCTCTCCTCAGCCTAGATTAGTATACCACTATGAAGGGCAAAATGCCTTTTTTGTTTTAAAAATCTAACCTTTGTTATCTGCTTGCAGAGGCTGCAGCAGCCAATAAAAGTAATGAATGTAGCAGCCACTCCTCCCATCTCCTTCTGGCTGCCAAAAATCCTTCCTGAAACCCCAGGGCATGGAAAATCATGTGAGCTGTAGCTCACGAAAGCTTATGCTCAAATAAATTGGTTAGTCTCTAAGGTGCCACAAGTACTCCTTTTCTATTTCCCTTCTTCTCACTGTCACAAATTTGTAAGCAGGGCAAAACTAATTCATCTCGGAGTATGTACCTTTTCAGGCTCGAGAGAGGAAACTTATTGTAGCCTCTGAAAAATACATACTTTAATACAATTTTTTCTTCCTCTAAAGGCTAAATCCAGTAGAATCTACCTTTTTTAAAAAAAAATAGGAAATTTAGCCTTACGATTCATGGTATATTCCCCTCAGAGGTTGAGGAATCCACAATGAGAAACAGTATCGATTTTGACAATTGCATACTTTCCTAATTAAGGTGGAAGTAGTACCATTCTGCAAAATCAAATAAATTCATTTCAAAATATGCAGTCTTTCTATACCTTTATTACTCCCAAAAAACTACAGTCTCCTCTACTACACAATCCTGATACCTCCCCAGAGCAGGTCCATAATGTGTACAGAATGAAGCAGGGATCCTTTCCTAAATTCTGAGTGCTTGATTAGCAACCTTAATAATGTTATTTTAATGTAGGTTTTGTGTACATAATTTCCTAGGCTTAAAAAAAACAAACAAAAATTCTATCCTATGGCATCATATTGACATCCACATGGAGCATCAGTTTGATTGTAACCCTTAGATCCTCCACACAATCCTCTACCATTTGAGCAAACAGAGTAACTGATAGCAACGACAGGTTGTCATCTTCTTTGTGGACCAGCACTAGAGGGGGATGGGACAATATGCCAGTGGGTTTCGGAGGTATTTGCTGACAGCACGGGAATGGTGAGAATCAGGAATCTTAGTTTCCATTTCATCCCCGCCTATAATGAAAACTTCAAAATAAGGGCCTGATTCTGCATTATTTATTCATCTTTAATTCCCAGTGATCGTCCTGGGCGCTTGACAGATTAAGATGAGTCCAGAGTCTCTGTCCAGAGATTATAATCTCTTTGGACAATACACAGATGAAAGATTAGATGCAACACAAAGCGAGTAATTTAGCAAGTCTTGACAATTCTACAATTTTATTTTACTTTTTTTTTTTTTAAAGCATCAGCTAACACTGCCTTAAGGGAAGAAAGAAAGGCTTGATGCAGGAGGGGGTGGAAACACTGGAGACATTGGGTCAGATTCTTTACCGTGCTCAGTTTTTTTCTGAGCACAGCAGAGAGGGGAAACCACCAGGAAGCTAGTTATGACTGGCCGATTCTCTTCCCCAGCCCTGACTCCAACACAGGCCAGATCAACTTGGGGGGCTCATCTGATTTGTGGCCACCTTGCAACTGTTTGTAAGGAACTGCCCACTAGCTGGACTAATACAGCTAGACTCCAGAGCATTACAGCCATTCTTCTTCCTCACATCTTCCCATTCCTGACATGCATGTTGTATTAGAAGCCGTGGAAAAGGTGGTGTAGGAGCCAGCACCAATTCTATGCCAGCTGAGGACTACCCCATGCTAAAATAGCAGCTTAGACATCTTTGCTCCATTCCTGAAGTGCTGCAAAACAGGCTGGAGAATCTGGCCCATTACATCCAAGTATAGGGGATCACATGAAAAAGGTGCAGAGATGAGAATGGGGCAGGAAAGACAGGAAAGTTATGGCTCGTCATGTGGCTTAGGCAGTGCAAAAAGGGCAAGGGGAGAATGGAAGAGAATACAGAGCAGGAAGCAGTTACATTGTATAGAGCTTTTAAGCACCTTTTTTAAGCAATCAGGGTGATTCAGAAGATGGGGTGAGGCCAGTGGTGGGAACATTCCCACATAGGATGGGAAACAGGTACAGAAACATACTCATCCCCTCTTGCCTTTCCCCATCATCCCACCCTGCCTCCAGAGCTAAGACAAATAAATAAAAACTGAATTTAAAAAGTTGAACTCCTATGACACAAGCCTGACATTGTGCTGATCACAGTGGCCCTGGTCCTGTAAGAAGATCAGCTCGCTTAGACTTCGGTGCTCTTTTGGAACCACACAGAAGTCAATGGGACTGCATGCAAATGTAGGCACTCACAGCAGCAGATCAGAGCGCATGATCTGGGCATCTGCTTGGAGCTCCTTTTTCCTCCAACCTTCGTCTGGTTTGTATCTTTTTAGAATGTAAGGTATTTAGGACAGAGACCTAGTCTTATATGTTTTACAGGGCCGAGCAAAATGGGGCCCAATACTGATATGTATTGGAATTACGTATAATAGCAATTGAAATTATACATAATAATCAAGAATAATAATCACTAGCTTATATGCAACTGTTCTGGTGAGTCAGGTTTGGATGTTTATACTGAGTGGCAGAGTGAAAGAGAATTCTATTTGGGACTCTAAACTTTTGCAGGCATCTTTCAACAAGACAAAATTGCTGAAGTCAGCTGCCTGGGTACTCTATGTCAGTGTGAGATTTTGAAAGTACAGATTTTCAAGGTACCAGTGGATTTCACTAGTTTGTCTAAAAAAAAAAAAATTGGATCCTTGAAAATTTGCAGAAACTGACAGTATGTGGACTCAAAGTGTGTAAAACAAATTGGCAAAAATGCATGCCAAGTTTAGTGACTTTTTTCATCCATTTTATGCAGCCCTAAAAATAATGCTGGAGTTATTTATCTATCTTATTTTTTAATGGGTAGCATTTAAAGGATACATAAATACTGGATTGCAAAGAATGAGACTAAATAAATCTTTTAATAGCACATCAAGGACTGCTTATGTGTGTAAATATTTTAATAGCTAATGGCAAGTTTCACAGCAATACATATATATTTATTTACTTCAGGGATTCATGCTCGAAAGGTACGAATAAGGGCAATATCATAAAGGACTACAATTAATCACCATGGACATTTCATTGTCAGTGAACATAAATCAAAAAGCAAGTGCTTGTCCTATCTGGGTGATATGTAGCCAGCATTAACATGATGCCAAAATTTGATGCTTTTCAGTAGTTGATATATATTTGATGCATCTCTGGCAGCTCAGATGCAGGGCTGTTTCACATGAGTGGCTTCCCCTACAGGAT
Source organism: Chelonia mydas (assembly GCF_015237465.2). Classification (NCBI taxonomy): domain Eukaryota; kingdom Metazoa; phylum Chordata; order Testudines; family Cheloniidae; genus Chelonia; species Chelonia mydas. Next base: position 15,675,995 of record NC_057853.1, on the reverse strand, counting down.
TTATTTTCTGGATATACAGCACTTCCTTTCAAAATATTGCCAGGGTATAACAGTAGGACTCAGGAGAGAGCTTTCTAAAGGCCTCGGCATAAAGTTTGTGAAAGGAAAAGAAAAACCTTGCAGATTAGCATGATCAGGGCTAGGATTAGGGTTCCTATGGGGAGGGCGCCCCACCCTCGGGTTAGGGTTCCTATGGGGAGGGGACCTGGAGATAGTGTTAGGAAGTAGGACAAATCTATGTTCATATGGTGCATGGGCATAGTCAAGCTGATGGAGGAGCATTTACAGCAGTGGTCACCAACTGGTCGATCGCTATCTCCGGGGGTGCAGTATGGCTGCCTCCAAGGCAGGCTCCATGCCTACCCCAGCCCCGCGCTGCTCTAGGAAGTGGCCAGCGCAGCCTGGTGGGCAGGGGTCTGCCTCCGCACGCCGCTCTTGCCTGCCAGCGTCGCCCCCGCAGCTACCATTGGCTGGGAGAGCTGCGGGGCCGGTGCTTGCAGAGAGGGGCAGTGCGTGGAGCCAAGTGCCCCCGGCCCCCTGCCTTGCCCCCCAGGGGCCACAGGGCCACGTTGGCCCCTTCCGGGAGCGGCATGGGGCTGGGGTAGGTACGGAAACTGCCTTAGCCTCGCTGTGCCTGCCACCGACCGGGAGCCGCTGGTGGTAAGTGCTGCCCAGTGGGAGGCCACACGCCAACCCCTATCCCTGATCCCCCTCCCAGAGCCAGCACCCCAAACCCACTTCTGTACCCCGACCTCCCTTTGCACCTCAAGTCCCAGCCCTGATCCCCCTCCCAGAGCCAGCACCCCAAACCCACTTCTTCACCCCAAACCCCCAGCCCCCTCCCAAAGCCAGCACCTCATACCCCCTTCTGTACCCCAACCCCCCCTTTGCACCTCAAGTCCCAGCCCTGATCCCTCTCCCAGAGCCAGCACCCCAAACCCACTTCTGCACCCCGAACCCCCAGCCCTGAGCCCCCTCCCAGAGCCAGCACCTCATACCCCCTTCTGAACCCCAGCCCCCCTTGCACCCCGAATCCCCAGCCCTGATCTCCCTCCCAGAGCCAGCACCCTGCCCCACCTGCACCCCAACCCCCTGCCCCAGCCCTAATTCCCCTCCCAGAGCCAGCACCCCATACCTCCTCCTCCACCCAAACTTCCTCCAAGAGCTTGCACCCTTCACCCCCTCCTGCACCCCAACCCCCTGCCCTAGGCTCAGCCCAGAGCCCCCTCCCACCCTGTAAACCCCTTGGCCCCAGCCCAGAGGCTGCGTCCCCTCCCAAACCCCTACCCCAGCCCAGTGAAAGTGAGTGAGGGTGGGGGAGAGTGAGCAATGGAGAAAGGAGGGGATCGAGTGAGCAGGGCAGGGCAGGGCTTTGGGGAAGGGGCGGGGCCTCAGGGAAGGGGCGGGGTAGATCCTGGGTTGCCCTTAGATTCAAAAAGGGATCTTGGGCATAAAAAGGTTGGAGACCACTGATTTAGAGGCAGGAGGCATTTTCAAAGCATGGAATAACCCACCAAGCCTAACATGAGTTACCACCCGCCAGGGACAAGTGCAGGAGAGGACAGTTGGGGCTCGCACACCACTGCAGTGTTGCACATATAAGCACTGGGTGGACCTTGATCCTGCGTTGAGGAGAGCTCCAAGTTACTCCTGCCTAGGAGCAGGAGGAAGGCCAACAAATGGAGCATGTTGCACAGCAACTGATTAATATGATTGAGACTGTGCTTGCCCCTGCTTCTCCTCTGATATGCATCTTTTTTGCTCATGCTCACCCTCTTCATTAACTTACAAGTGTGGAAAAGGTATGCAGGAGACTTGAGCCTTACTGCTGCTCAGAGCAGTGGACTACAGCAAGTGTTCAACATCACTTTCACCTGACACCCAGTGCTTAACCTTACGTAACCTTGACAGGGCCAGCATAGGGATATGCTGCACAGGCTGCCACCTGGGACACTGCTTTTGAAAACTTTTGAAAAGTTTGAAAAGACTTTTGAAAAGTCTCAAAAACTCCAACGCTGCCACCCTCTCTCTGCATCAGTGGATACATCTACACAGCAATTACACACCCACCGCTGGCCCATCTCAGCTGGCTCAGGCTCGCAGGGCTTGGGCTGTGGGGCTGTAAAATTGCTGCACAGATGTTCGGGCTCAGGGAACTTGCAAGGCGGGAGCTGTGCCAGCACAGATCTAGCAGATTTTTGAGGAAGAGGTTCTGTCTCTTTAAGGCCATCCACATACAACAGCTGGTGCTGAGAGCTACCACATAAGAGTGGCTGTGGCATGGCTGCCCTGCCCCCACCCATCTGCACAGTTTTCGGGAAGGAAGTGGCTTCTGCCCCTTTAAGAGAGCCCATCCCACCAGAAGCCTGAGAATAGCCACACCATAAACTCTGCTTGCACCCATAGGTGGCACACAAGGCCTCGCAAGGCACGTGCCTTTCATTTTTTCCATGTACAATGCACACCCTAGGCTGTGGTTTCCCTTTACCTTGTACGCTGTAACGAGTTTGCTCATAAATTAATCCACTTCAGCGCCTCCATCCGTCTTTTTTACCCCATCCTACTTCTGACACTTTTTCCTTTGACAAACTGATGAGTCAACACTCAAGATCTAAAAGCTGGCTCTGGCCCTTTGGAAAAACATAGCAATACTATTACCTATTGTTCAAATGGGCTAATGCACAGGCACACCCAAGCACCGGCATGTAAGTATATACACACAGGTGCTTGTACTCAAAAAGTACATATGCAGACATATGCATTTGTAACCCACTGGCGAGTGAGAGTTACATTTCCCTCTTTGTGCCAATCTACAGGATATGACTGTTACACCTCTTACTAGAATGTCTTGGCTCCAAAACTACAAAGTCAAAATCCAAAACTTGTTGCAGGAAAATAGCACACATTTTTATGGGGAGGGGATCGTTTCTCAGGCGCAGGATGGGATTTCTGGTCAAGAGAAATAGAAAGCAGAATAACTAATAGCCCAATGGTTGGGGCACTCATCAGGGATGTATGAGACCAAGTTCTAGTCCCTGATCTGCCTGATTCAAAGCAAGGACATGAACATGGTCTCTTGTATCCCAGCTGAGTGCCCCAACCACTGGACTTTCTGTCTCTGTTTCTCTCTCTCTCTCTCTCTCTCTCTCTCTCCACACACACACACACAGGAAAGATTCTGAAGTCTCAAAAAGCTTTCACAGGATGGAAAAGTCATTTCCCACACAGCTCTACCTGGAAGTCCCCAGGTCAATTCCCCTGTGTGTCAATCAAGATGGCAGCCATCACCTCCCCCCCTGCAAGACTAAAACAGCTTTCTGCAAACACTTGAAAATTCCCCTGAGACGTTGTTGGTAGGAAATGCCTGGCTCCTGGTATATCTGGTTACAAAATTAGGGTTGCCAGGAATCCGGTTTTCGACTGGAACACCCAGTCGAAAAGGGACCTTGGCGGCTCTGGCCAGTGGTGCTGACCAGACAGTTAAAACTCCAGTGGGCAGTGCAGCAGGGCTAAGGCAGGCTACCTGCCCACCCTGGCTCCTCATGGCTCCCGGAAGCAGCCAGCATTTCCCTCCAGCTCCTAGGCAGAGGCGAGGCCACAGGTCCTCTGTGTGCTGTCCCCACCCCAAGCTCCGGCTCCACTCCCATTGGCTGGCAACCAAGGCCAATGAGAGCTGAGGGGGCGGCGCGCTTCCACCTAGGAGCTGAAGGAAAATGCCGGCCACTTCCAGGAGCCACCTGAGGTAAGCACTGCCCAGAGCCTGTACCCCGTACTCCCTCCTGAACCCCAACCCGCTACCCCAGCCCTGAGCCCCCTCCCTCGCCCTGCACCCCCACACACCACAACCCCCTGTCCCAGCCCTGAGCCCCCTCCCGCACCCAAACTCCCTCTCAGAGCCCGCACACACTCCTGTACTCTGAACCCTTCAGCTCCAGCCCCAAACCAGAGCCCGCACCCCCGGCCAGAGCCCACACCCCAACCCCCTGCCCTAGCTCAGAGCATCCCCCCACACACACACCCTGAACCCCTCATTTCTGGCTCCACCCCAGAGCCCGCAACCCCAGCCCAGAGCCCATACCACCCTTCCACATCCTATGCCCCTGCCCCAGCCTAGAGTCCGCCCTCCCCCCCCCCCACACTCTCTGAACCCCTCATTTCTGGCCCTACCCCGGAGACTTCATCCTCTCCCATACCCCAAACCCCTGCCCAGCCCAGCCCAGTGAAAATAAGCAAGCAACAGAGGGAAGGGGGGAATGGAGTGAGTAGGGGCGGGGCCTCGGAGAAGGGGCAGGGCAGGGTGTTCGGTTTTCTGCAATTGGAAAGTTGGCAACCCTAGTTACAATAAATCTGCAAGGGTAGAAGGTAACACAATTCAGGATTATTCAACCTTTCTTCTGTACAGCAATTCTTACACAGACATCGTTGGCACACCCAGATACATACAGTACGGGAACAAAAGGATTTACTGTCTGCTATTACAAAGTTGTTCTAGTATTAGTGGATGTACTTAAACTGGTCCAAGAAAAGAAACCGGATTAAGGCTGAAATTCTATTCTTCATTGGCCTTTGGAGCTTACAGTAGGTATTGCAGTTCGTGTGGGAGGCAGCCCTCCATGAGAATTTTGCCTGAGGGATGGCTGCAAGATGGGGCTCTTAAGCTTTCCTGAAAGGGCCTGAGAAAAGTGAGTAATATTCTCAATTCATTCAGGCCTTCCTAGAGTACCACTGAATTTCATTTGATTCACTGGCTTCAAGGAGACTCAGTACTGTTGAAATATGGGTGGAGGGGAATTGTGGGTATATTTCCTCCCACCTCTGTTAGTTAAATAAAAGACAAAATAATAAAATTCCCATAAAATGCATTAATTTTTACAACTCCCTAGGGTACATTTTAAGAATTGACTAATACAGCTCTGACCAATAGAGCATAAGAATTTCTTATGGCCTATCCGATGCACATGCATTTAGGAACCTTTAAAAATGCATATTGTTTACCCAATAGAGCCATAACGTTTGCACTTTATCACATATGGATTCAGACCCTTTTTAAAATTGATATTACAATATTTTCCTGACAGACTGTTGTGACTCTAAACAACCCATTACAGTCGATTGTATAAATCCATATCTGCTCCTTCTGAGCTATTTTGAGGTAATGAGTCAATCCACAGTGTGGAGTTATTGTAATGTTAATAAAGAAGAGGCACAATGAGTATTTATTACCATCATTACCAAAACAAGGTGAGGCCGATCCAAACACCAACTATAAACCTCTGTATTTTAGGAGGGGGAAAAAGGGGTTTCAGAGTCCAAACTCAGACCCTGTTCAAACTTTCACAGGTGGCCCATATCACTGTAGTGAGTCCACCAGTCTCCCAGATTTAAAGACAATCCAACTTTGAAACAAGTTGAATTCTAGACCTGGATCTTAAGTTCATGGCTCAGGTCAATCTCCAATTAGTGACAGATGCAGTAATCAGCTTCCCCTCAAACTATTTTTGTGGGTGACTCTCATGGTCCTGATAGCTAGGAATTAGAGGTGTTCCAAGGCCAAAACTTCCAATCTGAACCCTTTTAAATTTAGTTGGTTAAAATTAAAATCCAGGGATCCAATCTTGGATTATATGATTATGGTTCTAAATTAGGTCCAAACCCAGAAGGGCCTACTGCTGCTCCAAGTGCTGGTTGAAACAAACAACCACTATTGCATGTCTGTGTAAGATAGCTGATCTCATAAGAACATCTTATATTGTGAGATGCTCATTAAAGAGGATGGAAATCTTGCAAGAACAACTCTACTAAACTTTTTCAAAGCTCAATAAAGAAAAGTTAGGATTTGGCGTGAGGGATGACCATTTCCTATTTTATTTGAAACAGTTCTCCCATCCTAGTTATCACCACACACATTATTCAAGACATTTCCTACCAGCAATATTAACCCCCATTAAAAACATTTAATGGTTTAACAGGCAAATTATCTGAGTATTACTCTGACTTCAGGTTTGAAGATGAATCGGGATTAGGCTGTTATTTATAAATGACAGCTCCAACAGAGATTTAACTACAGAAGCAAGTGCCTCTAAAATATCTTGAACCACTTACTCAATTCCAACAGAGAAAACATACTGTGAATGATATTTTAGATAAACATATTCCTGTACCAAGTACTAACGGTGTTTTTTGAAGATAAAAACTTCAAATTAACAGACTGAAAATACATATGAAGGTGCTTGCATTACACAAACCCAGATTTGTCTTCTTGTACGGCTCAGAACCAAAAACAAGAGAAATTATAATATTGTAAAGGATCAAAATTATCTGTATGCACAGGTGCTGGAACTAGACTTGCGGGGGTTGCTGTAGCACCCCCTGGGTTGAAGTGGATTCCATCATATACAGGGTTTACAGTTTGGTTCAATAGCTCTCAGCACCCCCACTATACAAATTGTTCCAGCACCCCGACTGTATGAGGTGAAATATAGCTAGTGTTTTTTTTACTCACAGCCAATTCATTTATTTGCTATATTTACCAGATACTTGTCAACACAGGAACCACAAAGCCAAACTTTTTGAATATTTTTTTGGGAAGGGGTAAGTTAAATTACTGTTTTGGGTTCCAGATCAGATCCCAAAACAAGGCCAGCCTATGTTCTGATTTGGATATAGCCAAAGTCTTGACTGTTTGGCCCAAAATGGTGAGACTCTCATAAGCGGAGGCTCCTTCTGAGATTTCCACTATTCAAGACTGTGGACGTCTGGAGATTTCATCCTTTAGAGTTCAAAGTTTCACACAAGAAGAGCTCACAAGGATTTCAGCTCTGTGAAATCTAAAATTTAAACCCTAACCCTGATTCAGCCTCAAGTCTGAATCCAAGTCTAAACATAATCTGGACCCCGATCAGAACACTTCCTGATCATCTCATCTCTAATATCTGTACCTAGGTAAATCATGTTTCTACAGTAACTCTATAGCTTGCATACAAGTGAAAAGTGAGATGCATGGAAATATTCTTAAGCCACATACTAAATGACAGAGCAGGCTTTTCCCTTTGGTAATTACTCTAAGTCCAGGTGCCACATATGCTCTTGGCAAAGTGTAGTAGATATAACCAGTACTGTCAGTCCTATTTGATAGAAACATTTCTGTCCATAGCAGGATTTACATTTGAATCAGTATTGTACAGAGCCACGTACCAGAGAGTGGTCATCTCATTTTTCCTCTACATTAACTTTTTTTTTTCATTAGAATCAGGTCCCTTGGCCCAGCCACTTTGACATTCTTACCGCCCTCTGAAAATTACAATTATTCATGGAATCTAACTGTGGAGAAATACGTCAAATGATGTTTGTTTAGGAAATGGTGGTGACCTGTTTACACCCAGCTGCTAGGACAGAGAGGACGCAAGGGATGGGAAAATAGCCATTTATATAGGAGCCACTACATAGTTCTTATTAAAACAAGGAGAGCTGGTATACACATCAGTTCAATTCTTTCTTTACACCCACCCAATACCATAGAAACCGGAGCCTGCAATCAGCTGCAGTGTGCAGCTCTCTACTCTACATGGCATTCACAGAGCCCTCTATCCTTTAGCTTCCTCTGGGCCCTGTATTCCACCTCTTCAGCTTCAACTATAGCAGCCACTCCACATGGTCATCTGCCTCACAGGGCAGAAATAAATCACAGTAATCTTTTTGCCTTCTAGGACCAAATACTCCATGTTCTTTGTGCCAGATCATCATTATCATCACTAATTAAAACACACACACACACATACACATTTTGGTACACAAAACCCTCTTGGCACCTTACCAAAAAAAAGGTTATTTTACAATAAAGGGCATCGCATTCAAAATAAATCACATAGCTGAATAATTGTCGAAGTTCCAACATTTTTAAAGTAAATAAGGATGCTCAAAACAGTACTGTTTAAATAACATATAGTAGGGATGTCAGTACAGAGAGGAGGAGCAGAGATGCTACTCAGTGAGTCTTTTCTGTGGGTGCACACACACACAAATCCCAATGGTTAAGACATGAACCCAGAGGAATCCACAACTTAGAGAAGTGGTTTGTGGGCTGAGACATTCTCTATCCTAGAGATCTCTTGAGCATTAGGAAAAGTTTCTGAGTTGCTGTTGATGTGGTAGAGGCTCATGCACTAAGCTCCAGAGATCCTGGGCAAGTTCCCCCTTGTAACGCTGACAGACTCTGGTCGTCAGCGGGTGGGATTGAACCTGGGATCTCTGGAGCTTAGTGCATGAGCTAAAAGCCAACTGGCTGCTAGCTAAGACTGTAGAGCAGACTTGTTTAACTCTCTCTACGTGGTCTTGGTGCCACGAGATGGGACAGAACACCACACCCAGGAGGTGTGGGGTTACATTTACAAGGCCAGGAGAGAGCATTTATGTGTTCTGTTCTCTCCTTTAATACATATTACCACAACAAAAGGAGGAACTTATCCTATTATTTAGTCACGTTTATGTGGTTAATATTTCAAGTTGCAGGGGAAATGCTTCCTTTATCCAAGCATTTTATACCACAAGTCAAACTCCTTCACTGATAGCCCCAGTACATGGAGCAGTGAAGTCTGAAAGGAATGAAAAACTATTCAGAACCACCAAGTTCAGAAGTGGATCTGAGCTGCTTCAGAGTTCGGCAATGTTCATATCTGGAGCATTCGGTCTGATCATCTTTAATCCTGAAGATCTGTCTTTTGCCGCTGGCTTTTACAACCTAACCTGCAGTCCTTTCAGTAATCTGCTATCTAGCTTCAACCAAAATATAGAGCCAAATTCCTTTCTGATGCATGTCCACTTCAATTGATGAAGTTACACCAGGGATAAATTTGACCCAACATATCTCAGAGCTAAATGTGTTGCTAATTTGTGCAATATTTTGTCTGACCTATCACATTAACAGAATACTATCGTGTTCCTTTTCATTTTAGCACAATATAACTAATTCAAAAGCCATTTATTCCACTTCATTAAGTCAACAGTTCCAGTTAAAAATTGTTCGAAAAACAATAGCTATTATAGCTTATATTAGAGCAAGCATTTGCTTTCTGAACGAAGAAGCCAAATGGCAGTGTAAGTCAAAATGTTATTTAGCTCTAAATGATTCTTCTTTATATTGGTTCATTTCCCAGATGTTTGATACAAGTCTGTTTTTCTCCTCTTTACTTTTGATCCACGATGCCCGATTTAGTGGGTTAATACAATGGCAGAATGTTGTTGAACAACTCTACTGCCTCTGCTGAATCCCGCTGAGGCTCACGTACTGCAATGACTGCATGAAACTTTGTGGCATTGTGCCTACACCAACCAGCACTCCACTAGCGGATCTGTTCAAGGTACTTGTAGAGGGGGACATAGGCTGGGAACATACTTCATCATTTCATCACATGTACATCAAACTGCAGGGTTAAGAGGCTACTCAATGTACTGGGCAATCACATGGTATTAGCCAGTGGTTCTCAACAGGGGTACCTGTACCCCTAGGGGTACACAGAGGTCTTCCAGGGGGTACATCAGCTCATCTAGAATTTGCCTAATTTTACAACAGGCTACATAAACAGCAGTAGTGAAGTCAGAGCAAACTAAAATGTCAGACAGACAATGACTTGTTTATACTGCTCTGTATACTATACACTGAAATGTAAGTACAGTATTTTATATTCCGATTGATTTATTTTATAATTATATGGTAAAAATGAGAAAGGAAGCAATTTTTCAGTAACAGTGTGCTGTGACAGTTTTGTCTTTTTCTGTCTGATTTTGTAAGCACGTAGTTTTTAATTGAGGAGAAACCTGGGGGGATGCAAGACAAATCAGACTCCTGAAAGGGTACAGCAGTCTGGAAAGGTTGAGAGGCACTTGTGTAAGCCACAGTCATTCTTAACAGTGTGTAGCTGAAACTGTAAGACTAACCCTGCTTATAATGAAATCACTTTCTTCACTGGTTAGCCTCCTTGTAAGTCAAGCATCACTCTATCCAGAAGAGTCAGGGGATGCTTCTTCTTCACTTCCTCCTTTTTTTATACCATTCACTCCACTTGGGGATAAGCGGGGGAATACCAGCAAATTGTCTCCTCTTAACTCCCTAGCGAAGGTAATGACAACTCCTCCCCTCCTTTGCTCTGGAACTACTGGGGGACTCAAGTGAGTAACATCCTGTTGCCCTGACTGACTGCTATAAAGGGACTTTCTCTTCTTCCAGATGGTGTCAGGTCCACATAGTAACTGTCAGGTATTGCGAGAGGTCTCCAGCAACTGGGATTTTGTTTTGCTTGGTTAAAACAGGAATTTATTATATCAAAGTTCCTAATTCATACCAGAGACCTCAATTGGGGCTCACATTTTATCTAGCTTTAAGGGTTGCTATAGGTGATTCTGGAAATTCTAGGTCACTGAGCCTTGCTTTGGTGCCAGGAAAAATAGCTGAGCAATATCACTAAAGATTACATTTATAAAGCCCTGAGATACAATAAGTGCAAACTGACACATGGTACCTTTTGTCTTTTTGTGCTTCTCTGACCTGTGAAGATCCTTTCAAAGAGTTAACAAAACAGTGGCTAAAGGTGAGGCCGTGGATAGAACTTATTTAAACTTTCAAAAGTCTTTTGACGAAGCCTTTCAGAATAGGCTATTCAAATGTTTCCAGCCTGATCTTCACCAACCTTGCTTCCTCTGGGCCCAGGACGCTAAGCTGCTTATCCTCACAAAACCTCTCTTCAACTATCATGCATGGGTTTTATGGAGCACACATCTGGCCCAGACATCCCCCAGCCACCCTCCCACTGTTATTCTGTACAATACACACTGCCTGTAATCCCTATTCATACCTCCCCCGTTAGTTATTCTGTACAGTACACACTGCCTCTAGCATCTATTGTGCCCCAGGCCCAGCTGCCTTTGATCCTTCCTTGCTGCATTTCCAATACCAACCCGCAGCCTCTCTCCTTCCTGTTGCATCTATATACTAGCCTAACTTATCCTGAGATCTAGCCAATGTTTTCTTTCACCACTTCAGGTTATTTAACTCTTCCAGTGTGGCATGCGAATGTGCACAATACTACGGGCACCTTATTCTGATATGCAGCACTAGCTGCATTTCCCAAGTTGCCCTATTGAAGAGCTGACCATGCCTATTTCGAGGACAGGCTCCTAGCAGAGCAGAATGTGCCACTTTTTGCAACTACCTTAAGATTTTTATAAGGTGAGACCCATGCTCTTTGTGCATGTATACATGGAGTTACTAACTATATGCCCATCCCTCTGTGTGTAAGTATCTATTTATGCACAAAAATGCTTCCTTTGTACAAACAAGTGATGAAAGTAACCGTAGAAAGGTAGACACTTAAATGTGAGACACAGCAAAATCTAGGACAGGAGCTCTCAGCCTTGAGGCCACAACCACACAGGTGTCAGTGGGGTCCCAGCTATGTTAAAGGGAGATACTGGCGAGCGAGAACGTGTCCAGATATAGAGACGGGGCTCCCAGCAGGGGGAAGGTTGAAAAGCACTCTAGGGAACCTGACAGCTTGGGAGAAAGCTAATAACAGAATATGGAACCCTTCAAATTCAGGTCACAAATTCAAACTCAGCCCAAATCAGAAGTGACAACAAGTTTTTATTGCTGACAGCTGCTCCATTTAGTTACTTGATTCATCCCGTGAGTTCAGGGAGGCACAACGTGTAGCAGGGGTTACCCATGGCGGCAGAGACATCCCTCCCTAGCAAGAGCTCTGTCAGGGACAGCTTTAAATTCTGGCTAGCAGGCCCAATGTACCTGTATCACCCCATCTCCCAGGAGATCTGGTTATGCTCTCTGCCAGTCTTGATACCTCTGGGACCTGCACTGCTCAGTCCCAGGACCTCCATCAGAGTTAGGGTCATGAGTGCCTGGCAGCCCTGTCACCCTTCCTTCCCCATCAGAGGATGCACTGCCACCAAGATTCTGCAGCCTGGGTTCTGCCTGCTTCCACCTCCATCACTAAATCTGCTGCTGAAACCAATTTTTGCTCTTAGGAAAATAAGCTGTAAAACTACTGTCATCAGCCTTAAATACAATCCTGATTACTGAGCTTTGCCCTGTGGGATGCCTGCTGTTTTTCAATTTCCCTGTTATAGCCCTGTTTCCTAGTACTAAATCAGAAGTATTAATTTACTATGCCATAATAATGGCTTATTGTAGCAGTTAAAAAATGGGACATCATACCTTTGTCTTCCAGTCTCCTTCTACCGTTTACTCACCGTGATTGGAACCTAATTAAATGGCAATTTAAAAAGACCAGCGCATTCCGTTAACAGTACTGACTGGCAAAACACTTTGGTGTAATGATCAGTTGTGCCTTTAACGGCCCAAGGGCAGAATTTGTTTGCAGAAAGATGACTATGTTATTAGTCGATTGGCACAGGGCACATCACCTCCTCCTAATCATTCTAAACACCACTAATAAATTCTGAGGCTCTTAAAGGCAAACAAATTTGAAGCATTTCCAGCAATTTAATTCCTCCACCCCTTATCACCACCACCATTTTTAATTATGCTGCTAAATTGAATTTAGTCTTATGAGATAAAGTTATTAGCCAAGCACCCTGGAAATGGTCTACGGAAAAAGTGATTCTCTGCATTTTTCCAGAGATATTTGCCAAATAATTTCTGTTCCACTTAAAAACTACATCATGTAGCTAAAAAATTATAATTTAATCTTTCATTAAAGCTTTGTTAAGAAAGGTTGAATTGCCTTCAAATTAAAAATGTCTTGTTGCACAGGTGACCACATAAATGTTCCCTAAAGCCAACGGAGCAGTGTCTTGGCATACTTATATGGACAAACTGATGCTTTGCATTGGAAAGTAGTGTCACCTAAAGCTTAGAGTAATTATCAGAGAAAAACTTCTTGAGGCGCGATCTGTTAGACCAGTGTTTCTCTATGACCGGTCCATGGAGCAGCACTAGTCCCTGAGATCTCACTGACACAGTTTAGAAAGGAAGCAAGCCGGTCCCTGGTATCAAAAAGGTTGAGAAACACTGTGTTAGACTATAGTGTCTTCTCAGGGTAGTAGTGGAAGCCCCTCACTTGAGACATTAAAACTAGTCTGGAAAATACAGAAGCAAATGTACTGCACTTTGAGTAAAAGAATATAAGGATCCAGGAGTTATTCAGTACTTCGTAGCCCAATTATGCATCTGTTTTTATCAGTTTTAGAAGCAATTTAGAATTTTGTGCATAACCCACACTAGCAAAACGTGTGCCACATCCCCCACCTTGGCTACTAAAATATAACTTACTCCTGTGATGAACTAATAGTTACCTGTGTCAACTCAAACAGGGTCTGTGCTACTGTGCTGACAGCCCCTGATTTAAGCACTGCTGCTGACCCCTTGTGAAGGGTCATGACAGGAGCATCACCGGGGGTTTTCCTACACCCCACCAGGTGAGGGGTGTACAGCTCCTCAGGATTTCCCCAGCACCCACCCCCTCGCCCCTGTGATCAACTAGTTACATGAAATGTTCCTGTTGGGTTCTGGGAAGTAGACAGGCACAGTGCTAAAGGACTCTTGCCCAGCCTATGGGGAGGATCCACTGGGCCCGGGACTCAAATAATGATGGGGGACAACAGAAAAAAATAACAAGGACATGTGTTGCCAAATTAGCCATTGATTGGAAATTCGAATTGAAATCAAAACATTAATACACACTTTAAAAGCATGTACAGTATATGATAAAATACTTGTACCTGAAAAAGCATAATGGGTTTGAAAAGTATGAACAAAGACTAGCTTCCTCACACTGCTCTTGTTTTTTCTGACAATGTTGGCACATTCGCTGGCCAACCTTACAATTTTAAATTATGAATTGTAAGCAACGTCTGAAGGAGCTCTCCCCTGACAACTAGTGATGAGCCAGGGTTGGGGAGGAAAAGCTCCAGGACCGGACTGTATTTACATGAACGCACCTACTCTGCCTAGGTATCCAGCAGATACAGCTGTGTCGCCCAAGTGATCAATTTCAGCTGGGGTTGGGTTACAAATCACTTCAGTATTGAATGTGGGGGCAATGAAATGTTATTGTGTGAGTAAAGGGCAGCAGAACTGTGCTTAGCCTGTCCTGATTGAGGGGGTCACCCTCAGTGCTTAATTTGTGCCAGGGCTTGCCACATAAGTGATAAATATAAAAAACCTGCTTGTGCCCATTGCAAATTAAGCACTGGTCACCATCAACTGAACTGACCTTACTAAGTAGGGGGGTTGGATGCCAGATCTCACTGGAGAGAAAGAGGCGGGGGGGGGTGACAGGTGTTTTGCTTGGTGGTGTGGGCTCTGTCTAAGAGTCACAGCTCTGTTTGACCTGCCACTCTCCCATGTTTAAAGATAGTCCTGGTTAGGCTCCATGGAGAGTCTTTTTCTTTTTTTTAAGTGACCAGAAAAGCTGAAGTCACTGCTAATCAGGTCTAAGTGCTTAGACCTACTGTGGGACAGTGTTTCTGTGAAAGAGACGGCCCAGCCTGCACTAACAGTTAGGTTCCTACACTGAGAGCTGAAATCACTGAGAGCTGGGTGGAACCTTAAGAGAACAACTTCCAGAGGTCACAGTGGCAGGTGGCAGCAGAAGTTGACGGCGCAGGGCCATTGGCGATGCAGTGAATGGTGGCACGACTAACAACAGTGGGCAGAGTGAGCGACTGGAGCAAGTGGCTAGCAGCTGAAAGACCGACCAAGGTGCCTTCTTGGTGAACTCACGGGAAAACACCTCTGAACTCTGGGTCTTCACTGACCAAGGACAACAGCTATGATTGTGGTGGAGGGAGAAGAAAGGGGCACATTAAAAAAACATTTGTTTGTTGGACTATATTTTAGTGACTTTGCTCCAGAATACTAGATTTGTGTCTGGGAAACTTATATAAATATACATTTCCTACTAGGCCAAGTTTTTTAAAATGCATTATTTGCCAAGGTAGTTATCTCACATTGTCACCGTCCTGGGGAGTTTCTGTAATAAACATTTTTATTATAATAATTTTTAAATAAGAACGTAAGAGTGGCCATACTGGGTCAGACCAATGATCCATCTCGTCCAGTATTCTGTCTTCCAACAGTAGGCAATGCCTGGTGCTTCAAAGGGCATGAACACAACAGGTAATTGATTGATCCAACTTCTGTTGTTTACTCCCAGCTTCTGGCAAACAGAGGCTAGGGACACTCAAAACGTGGGGTTGCATCACTGCCCATCTTGGTTAATAGCCAGTGATGGACCAATCCTCCATGAACTTATCTAGTTGTGTTTTGAACCCAGTTATAGTTTTGGCTTTCACAACATCCTCTGGAAAAAAGTTCCAAAGATTGACTGTGCATTGTGTGAAGAATTTTGTCCTTTTGTTTGTTTTAAATGTGCTGCCTATTCATTTCATTGGGTGACCCCTAGTTCTTGTGTTATGTGAAGGAGTAAACAATACTTCCTTATTTACTTTCTCTACACCAGTCATGATTTTGTAGCCCTTTATTATATCCCCCCCTTAGTCGTCTCTTTTTCAAGCTGAAAAGTCTCATTCTTTTTAATCTCTCATCATATGGAATCTGATTCATACCCCTAATCATTTCAGTTGCTCTTCTTCAGTACCTCTTCCAATTCCAATATATCTTTTTTGAGATGGAGTGACTAGAACTGCACTCAATATTCAAGATGTAGGTGTACCATGGATTTATATAGTAAAAGTGGAGGAACTTGGTTTGCCAGACTTATCAGCAAAGCCAATGTTGACAACCTACATGAAAAGACTACAAAACACCAAGCCTCTGATCTGCATCAACATGCAGAAAGCCTTATACACTGTAAAAGCCAATTTTAGAAGTACTTAATGTGGCTGTGGAGAATGCTGGAGATACAAACACAGTTTACATGAACAAACATGACTGTCACATCACACTTTCTATTTAAGCAAGAGATACCACACACCACAAACTGGAGACCAATGTTAAGTCCATTGTCACTTGTTAATCCTAAAGGTGGACACTGTTTCTGAACAAAACTGGCAAATGATCACTATCTTTCCGCAAGAAACTCAACTGACTGGTTAGACGCATGCGGTGCAACAGTGAAATACTCAGTGGTTGAAAAAGTTAAGAACTCTCTCACCATATTCAAAAAATTTGTATACATGGCTGATGAATGCACCGATGCACCGATGCAAATGGGCATCAAGTATTAGGTCATTGTGGTTATCTTCATGTCAGTGGTAAGCCAAAAGATTATTTCTAGATGTTCAGGTTATAGAAAACACATTGGCTGCATCTTTGACAACCCACATCTTAGAAGAGTTAAATGCTCTTATACTGAACCCCAAACAGATGGCTGCTTGCGCATTTGATGGAGCTGCAAACTTCTCTGGAAGACATAGTGGAGTACAAGTTTTGTTCAGAGAAAAGTGTAACCCTAATCTCTCCTATACACACTGCAGAGGCCATCTGTTCCAACTAGCATTAATACAAGCTGCAGAATCTTCAAAAGACATTTAAAAAGCCATATATTTAATGTCTTCATTATACTCTTTTTTTTCCCCAACAAGTCCAAAAGGACAATGTCTTGGGAAAAATAGAAGATAAGAAGTGTTTGTTAAGCCATCTGAAAAAGTACACAGACTTTTATTCTTACAAATCTTCAATAGTGACTTCTGGATTCTACTCAACCTCTGCGTAGCTTTTACAGATGCCTGTCTTAATAAACATCGACAATGGAGTGAAGTGAGGCACTATCAGCAATGAGGCTGCCATGTGATCAGGACAGACTAGAGAATTTGAACGCAGAGTGGAATGTCATACAGTGAATGGAGATTTGACTTCAACTTCTTCATCACCACCACTAGTGGTTTGACCCAAACTTTGTGCTATGTTTGTGGGATGAAAGAAATAGGAATACATCTCTTGTTACTCCCAGTCACAACAGCTACAGTTGAACATTCTTTTTCCTCATTGAACAGAATTTTGTGTTCTGAAAGAAGTCGCCTTCTGCCTGATCATGAGCATATCATGAAGGAATGGAAGTACCAGATACACAAGAAGCCACTGCATTCGAGAAGTTAATTAACAGAGTTGTGCAAAAGTACAACAAGAAACCAAGAAGGATGTAGATGTAGTGCTTCTTAGTAGGCTTGAATAGCCAACTTTAATGTGTGTCATGATTTTAAAACATGAGTTTAATGTAACAAAATGGTTGTGAAACATTTTTCAGTTTTTACTGTGGTGACATATGGCTCACCTTTGCCCACATGGTCTCACCCCGGGCTCTCACCCCCTCCGGAAATTTGAACACACACACCCTAATTTCAATTCCTGGGGAAAACACTGAGAATCACAGACATTTGATTAAAAGAGAGAGTCATCCTGACAGCAACAGTGGAGCTGGTACTTATCATAAGTGAAGGTCACAAGCATTATATAATTAAAAAAGAAAAAAAAACCTTATTGAGGCCCTTACTAGAGATTCTCTTTTTCCTCTATTTTTCAGTATCCCCAATACAGACTCCCTGAGCTGGGTAGGATTTTCCTTCCCAGTCTGTAGCTACAGTAGTTTGGGTTACCATCAATGGCTGGAATTTTCGCTGACATTTACTTGAACAATTTTGTAGCTAAGACCTTGGTAGCTTTCTTTTGTGTTTCTCTTCTTTACATCATTTCCTGCCGCATTCATCATGTCCTATTCTGTATCATTTCCCTATGACTAATGTACACAATTCACTTCAGCCATGCTCCTAAACTGTTCAGGAATCACGTTTGTAACTCCTGTCTATTATTTGCATGCTTTTATTAGCATGAGACAACTGATAAACAACATTCCTTTAATATTCTCTTTTGAGAGCAGCAAATTTTGGAGGCAATGTCTACAGTATATAATTTACAGAATTACTGTAATTGACATTACTGTTATATTGAGAGGTGGATATCTTCCGAAGCTCTTTATACGACGTATTTGTTTTAAGAATGCCGCCTTCTCTAGCCTAATGGACCAAATCTAATAAACTCTCAATGAAGTAGGATCAAGCCAGGCCAAGTTGTAGAGAATTCTTTTCATTTTTACAATTTACAAGTTGATGGATGAAAGAATTCTGATTAAATAGGAACTACCCCAACCCTTTATCCAGACAATGAACTCAACACAGCAGTCTTTTTGGAAGTGTGAAATTTCACACATCTTGGAGTAGATCTCTTGCACACATTATGTTTCAACTACCTTGAAGACAAATTAAGCACTTAAATGCTACCACCAAATAGCTCAAGTGGTAAGAGCGTATTCTTTTGAAACAGGGAGCCCTGAGTTCTTTCCCTGCTACCACCACAAAGTGTCGAAAACAACAAGGACCAAGTACTCTCAGATATTCTAATATAGAAGTGTTAGGTGATCATGATTTAATAAATAATGATGTAATCTAATAAAATGGCCACCATAATATTATATGCATGTATATGGTGGGCTAGTAAAATGAAGGACTAGTATCTTTAATTCACTGTTCCACCTAGGTCCTTGATTTAATTTTTGCTGTAAGATAGATTCATTTTTTAAGATGTTTAGTGAATTGACATACTGCTGTCAACTGTATCTTAGAAAAGACTGTGCCAAAATCTGCTTTGTTTGAAATGAATGTTGTTCATTGACTTGCATACAATAATTGGCACTATAATTTTAGATCTGTCAAAATCTGATGTACACTATTGCCTAATTGCTATTGTGCATGCACATTAAGGCGTAAAGTCAATTTGTAATTCAACGAATTCTTCCATGAGGCTACAGAATGATAAATGCAGTTATCACCAGACTGCAATTTTGCTCTTTTTTGGATTTACTTACCTCAGATATCATCTTAAGGCAATACTGGACCTGATCCTGCAAGGTATTAAGCACCACCTGGCTGAGCACCTTCAAAATCTGTTGACTTCAGTGAGAGTTTAGGGATTCCAGCACTTCTCAATGGATACGTCTCTTACATGATTGGACCCACATTGACATATTTTTATCCTCCAGGTCTTGAAGACCAGTTGTGCATTACAGGCAAGAGTAATGCTTTCTACGAAGAGCTACCCTTAAAGTCTTCTCAGAAGATGCTATCCACTTCCCAATTGGGGTCAGGTACTGTGACTGTAGAAGATCAGTATTTGTATCTGTAAGCTGATTTCCTGTTTTTCACCACTCAAGGTGGAATTAGCTGTACTTTCATTAAAGCTCAAAATGGTCTGGGACTCAAAAATCAGACAGAACCATGGATCAAAAATTGAACTGAAGTGAACCTCAAAAGACTTTTACTGAGGTTTGAAAATATATCTAATCAATGACCTTTTATTTATGCATCCGATGAAATGAGCTGTAGCTCACGAAAGCTTATGCTCAAATAAATTGGTTAGTCTCTAAGGTGCCACAAGTCCTCCTGTTCTTTTTGCGGATACAGACTAACACGGCTGCTACTCTTAGACCTTTTATTTAGTTTTTGATGCATCTTCGCTTTTTGGTTTCTGCTGGGAGCAGATATGGAAGCAATTTGTTTTCAAAAGACAGTTCTCATGGCATTTGTAACCCATGCTGAAGACAGAAGTATCAGACACTTTGCAGACTCCACTCTTTTCTCAAGACTCCACTCAAATTACTAGGTCAAAGATCTTTGGGCTTGTATACATGGTGAGTTACTGTATGGCAAGCAGGGACTTTCACTGTGCAACAAGCTGGTGCACTGTAGATTCACAGCCTGGTTGTCATGCAGTAATTTGTTGAGTAGACATGACCTTAAACTGTAGACAGGAGCAGCCATTTGATTCAGATAATCATCTGACATCTGGATGCTTACTTGAATCAAATGGCTGATTCTTTTGGGATTTCCCATTACCAACTTTGTGGTAAGGCACATCTAAAATCAAGAGATAATTTGAATGGGTATCAAGGGCGTTGGGAATGAGAGCACGCTTCACATGCCTTACACCAAATATAGTCTTATTTCATATAGACCTTTAGCAAAAAGGTCTTACTAACTGGTATATATGAAATGTTGGCCAAGATCATTTCTCTTATGTCTATTTTCTTATTCCATGCCTCGGACGATAAGCAGGTTCTAATCCGGTTTCCATTGAAATCAGTGGCAAAACTTCTACTCCAAAATTATTTTCCATTATTGCTACTTTTACCTGAGCCATAAATAAAATCAAAGAAGTTTGGAGGGCTACCATTAAATTTCATGTGCGTTCGTGCATGCATGCACACTGCAAAAACACCCAAAACTATTTATATGTCCTAATTTTCCAGTGTGTTTGTTATTTTTAGAAGAGAAAACATTCTGTACATTTTCAGAGCTTTTGCCTATGCTTTTATTGGCCATTGAAGTGAGTTGGTATGGATCCAAGATATAAAAGTAAAGAACTTATAAAACAAAGAAAGAAATCTTATCATCATCATCATCATCAAGTAATAGACAGAGAGGGCACCAGCACCATTGACTGGAAACAGTACTACACTGAACTGCTTTGCAAACCCATACCTCAGCAGCTTGCAGCAGTTGTTAGGGGAAAAAGCAAACAACCAAGCTTGCATACGACAGATCTGTCTTGCATATAATATCGAGGGGGGAAATAAATGTTATGCAAATTCACAAATTAGTCTCTAGAATTCTAATATGGCCTAAGTTAACCTCATGTCCAGCAAAAGTTATGATAAATGTCAGATGGCAACTTCAGAGACAGATTTGATTTAACTAGTGGGCACAGGTGTCTAAGCAGCTGCGCTTTCAAGCTTCTGTGCTAGATGAGAATGAATCTAGCTAAAAATGTTGCTATTGGGAAGTTAAATGACATTCAAAAAATATTGCTTTTCTGTCCCTGATGTTTCAGATATTGTGCAGCCCAAAAATTAGGTTTAGCTAGAATTAATTCCCCCTTCAAGTTACATCAGATGTGCCTGTTGCAGTAATCCATTTTTCAAATGCGTGCTGTAATGTTTAGTATTCCTAGAACGTCTGACTTTTGAAGGGTTTACGCTGTGAAGCCTTCTTCTGCCATGGATTGTACTTTGAAGCCTAATAGCTTCAGCTGGTTTGAGAATCATAACTTTGATTAGCAGCAGTTATGTACTAGACAAGTTGTGTCAAATGAAAGGAGGTCATTATTAAGAACAGAAGGAAAGAACCTGGAAATCAGTCAAAATGACTGAATAAAGCTGAGTTAGCAGGCCAGTGAGGAAAACAAAGGTCAAGAGAGAGGCTTTAGATCTTCATATCACTGAAAACAGTGGGATCACTAGGCTCTGATCAAGCATGACAGTTCCCAACGATAACTAAATAAAGCTACATTATTATTTCCAATATGCTATCAGGGTGAGTTTGTGGCTTGCTCTACACACTTGCTCGAGGGAGGAAGGTCATGTAAGGCAACTCCTTTTGCAACACTGCATGGGCTGCCCACGTTGTGGGTTACAGAGTAGGGGAGGGAGCAGCCTATATGGGGCCACTACTTACCATCCCACACAGGAGGATGGGGAGCAGATGAACAGGAGGGGGCAGAACACCTTAACGTCACCCCAAATACAGTTACACTGGTGCAGAATGGGAAGTAACCTATGCAGTTCTAGGGATGGTGTAGCTTACTCCCTCCCTGCAGCACGGGGGAACCAGGTTCTGTATTGTGACTTGAGGGACTGAATTGTGACCTATCTGTCCCTCGGCTTGCATTAACTCCCTTAGTGAGTAAATCTATGTGACAGTGGGTTTGTAGAGGCCTGAGCCTTTGCTTCCTAGAACAATGAAGGAGAAGAAAAGTTTTTATGTAGGTTACTGAATTCCTGATTGATTTATTATTTTAATGCTGGTGGGATTGTTTTATTACTATTTATGTGTTAGGAAGCTAAGTGCTCTGTATACACATATTTTTATTATTTAAAAGCTAAATAAATAAATGCTTAGTAGTAAGGGGTAGTCCTCTTTATTTATCTAAGCCTTGGTCTACATTAGGAGTTGAGGTCGAATTTAGCAGCGTTAAATCCATTTAACCCTGTACCATCCACACGACGAAGCCCTTTTTTTCGACTTAAAGGGCTCTTAAAATCAATTTCCTTACTCCACCCCCGGTAAGGGTATTAGCACTGAAATCAGCCTTGCCGGGTCGAATTTGGGATACTGTGGACACAATTAGATGGATTGGCCTCTGGGAGCTATCCCAGAGTGCTCCATTGTGACCGCTCTGGACAGCACTCTCAACTCAGATGTACTGGCCAGGTAGACAGGAAAAGGCCCGCGAACTTTTGAATTTCAATTTCCTGTTTGGCCAGCGTGGCAAGCTGCAGGTGACCATGCAGAGCTCATCAGCAGAGGTGACCATGATGGAATTCCAGAATCACAAAAGAGCTCCAGCATGGACCGAACGGGAGGTACGGGATCTGATCGCTGTATGGGGGGAGGAATCCATGCTATCAGAACTCCATTCCAGTTTTCGAAACTCCAGTTTTCGAAATGCCAAAACATTTGTCAAAATCTCCCAGGGCATGAAGGACAGAGGCCATAACAGGGACCCAAAGCAGTGCCGCGTGAAACTTAAGGAGCTGAGGCAAGCCTACCAGAAAACCAGAGAGCTGATCGGCCGCTCCGGGTCAGAGCTCCAAACATGCTGCTTCTATGATGAGCTGCATGCCATTTTAGGGGGTTCAGCCACCACTACCCCAGCCTTCAATGGAGATGGAGGCAACACGGAAGCAGGGTTTGGGGACGAGGAAGATGATGATGAGGAGGTTGTAGATAGCTCACAGCAAGCAAGCGGAGAAACCGGTTTTCCTGACAGCCAGGAACTGTTTCTCACCCTGAACCTGGAGCCAGTACCCCCGAACCCACCCAAGGCTGCCTCCTGGACCCGCCAGGCGGAGAAGGGACCTCTGGTGAGTGTACCTTTTAAAATATTGTACATGGTTTAAAAGCAAGCATGTGAAAGGATTAATTTGCCCTGGCATTCGCGGCTCTCCTGGATGTACTCCCAAAGCCTTTGCAAAAGGTTTCTGGGGAGGGCAGCCTTATTGCATCCTTCATGGTAGGACACTATCACTCCACGCCAGTAGCACATACTCGGGAATCATTGTAGAACAAAGCATTGCAGTGTATGTTTGCTGGCGTTCAAACATCGTCCGTTCTTTATCTCTCTGTGTTATCCTCAGGAGAGTGATATCATTCATGGTCACCTGGTTGAAATAGGGTGCTTTTCTTAAAGGGACATTCAGAGGTGCCTGTTCCTGCTGGGCTGTTTGCCTGTAGCTGAACAGAAATGTTCCCCGCTGTTAGCCACGGGGAGGGAGGAGGGATGAGAGGCTAGCCACACGGTGGGGGGAGGCAAAATGCGACCTTGTAACGAAAGCACATGTGCTATGTATGTAATGTTAAACAGCAAGGTTTACCGTGAAAGAGTGTACCCATTGTTCTATAAAATGTGTCTTTTTAAATACCACTGTCCCTTTTTTTTTCCTCCACCAGCTCCATGTGTTTCAATGATCACAGGATCTTCTCCTTCCCAGAGGCTAGCGAAGATCAGAAGGCGAAAAAAATGCACTCGTGATGAAATGTTCTCTGAGCTCATGCTGTCCTCCCACACTGACAGAGCACAGATGAATGCGTGGAGGCAGACAATGTCAGAGTGCAGGAAAGCACAAAATGACCGAGAAGAGGTGGCGGGCTGAAGAGAGGGCTGAAGCTGAAAGGTGGTGGCAGCATGATGAGAGGAGGCAGGATTCAATGACGAGGCTGCTGGAGGATCAAACTAATATGCTCCAGCGTATGATTGAGCTGCAGGAAAGGCAGCTGGAGCACAGACTGCCGCTACAGCCCCTCCTCCCCAAGTTCCATAGCCTCCTCACCCAGACGCCCAAGAACTCGGTGCGGGGGCCTCCCGCCACCCAGCCACTCCACCCCAGAGGATTGCCCAAGCAACAGAAGGCTGGCATTCAATAAGTTTTAAACTTTTAAAGTGCTGTGTGGCCTTGTCCTTCCCTCCTCCACCACCCCTCCTTGTGCTTCTCTCCTCCACCACCCCTACTGGGCTACCTTGGTAGTTATCCCCCTATTTGTGTGATGAATTAATAAAGAATGCATGAATGTGAAGCAACAATGAGTTTATTGCCTCTGCAAGTGGTGATCGAAGGGAGGAGGGGAGGGTGGTTAGCTTACAGGGAAGTAGAGTGAACCAAGGGGCGGGGGGCTTCATCAAGGAGAAACAAACAAAACTTTCACACCGTAGTCTGGCCAGTCATGAAACTGGTTTTCAAAGCTTCTCTGATGCGCACCGCGCCCTCCTGTGCTCTTCTAACCTCCCTGGCTTCTGGCTGCGCATAACCAGCGGCCAGGTGATTTGCCTCAACCTCCCACCCCGCCATAAACGTCTCCCCCTTACTCTCACAGATATTGTGGAGCGCACAGCAAGCAGTAATAACAGTGGGAATATTGGTTTAGCTGAGGTCTAACCAAGTCAGTAAACTGCACCAGCGCGCTTTTAAACGTCCAAATGCACATTCCACCACCATTCTGCACTTGCTCAGCCTGTAGTTGAACAGCTCCTGACTACTGTCCAGGTTGCCTGTGTATGGCTTCATGAGCCATCGCATTAAGGGGTAGGCTGGGTCCCCAAGGATAACTATTGGCATTTCAACATCCCCAATGGTTATTTTCTGGTCTGGGAATAAAGTCCCTTCCTGCAGCTTTTGAAACAGACCAGAGTTCCTGAAGATGCAAGCGTCATGTACCTTTCCCAACCATCCCATGTTGATGTTGTCGAAACATCCCTTGTGATCCACTAGTGCTTCCAGCACCATTGAAAAGTACCCCTTGCGGTTTATGTACTCGCCAGCTTGGTGTTCCTGTGCCAAGAGAGGGATATGGGTTCCGTCTATGGCCCCACCACAGTTAGGGAATCCCATTGCAGCAAAGCCATCCACTATGGCCTGCGCATTTCCCAGGGTCACTACCCTTGATAGCAGCAGATCTTTGATTGTGCTGGCTACTTGCATCACAGCAGCCCCCACAGTAGATTTGCCCACTCCAAATTGATTCCCGACTGACTGGTAGCTGTCTGGCGTTGCAAGCTTCCACAGGGCTATTGCCACTCGCTTGTGAACTGTGAGGGCTGCTCTCATCTTGGTATTCTTGTGCCTCAGGGCAGGGGAAAGCAAGTCACAAAGTTCCATGAAAGTGCCCTTATGCATGCGAAAGTTTCGCAGCCACTAGGAATCGTCCCAGACCTGCAACACTATGTGGTCCCACCAGTCTGTGCTTGTTTCCCAAGCCCAGAATCGGTGTTCCACCGCATGAACCTGCTCCATTAGCACCATGATGCCCACATTGCCAGGGCCCGTGCTTTGAGAGAAGTCTGTGTCCACATCCTCATCACTCTCGTCACCGCGCTGATGTCGCCGACTCGCCAGGTTTCACTTTGCCAGATTCTGGTGATGCATATACTGCTGGATAACGCGTGTGGTGTTTAATGTGCTCCTAATTGCCAAAGTGATCTGAATGGGCTCCATGCTTGCCGTGGTATGGCGTCTGCACAGAAAAAAGGCGCGGAACGATTTTCTACCGTTGCTCTGACGGAGGGAGGGGCAACTGATGACATGGCTTACAGGGAATTAAAATCAACAAAGGGGGTGGCTTTGCAAGAAACAGAATGGCCCCCTCAAGGATAGAACTCAAAACCTCAAGGATAGAATTCAAAACTGGGTTTAGCAGGCCGTTGATTTCACAGAGGGAGTGAGGAGAAAATGAATACAAAACAAATTTGGTCTATTTCTTGTTTTGACCCCCTTCATCTATCTTTATACATCTTGCTGGCAGCAGACTGTGCAGTATGACAACTAGCCATCATCATCTCCTGGGTGCTCGGCAGAAGACGGTGCAGTATGACTGCTGGCCATCGTCTTCTGCTGGCTGCAGATTAAAAGACTGCCGGTAGGACTCAATCGCCATGAAACAAAACTTGAAAGGGAAATGACTTGGCTGAATCACTCCCATGTTTACCCAGGCGCCCCTGACCTCATCGAGGTTGGTTAAAAGAGCACCCTGGAGTACGTCGACGACAGCTTCCAGTCATACTGCACTGTCTGCTGCCAAAAGGCAATAAACGGTTGCTATGTAGCAATGCAGTACCGCGTCTGCCAGCACCGAGGAGACGTATGGTGACAGTTAGCTGAGCGGGCTCCATGCTTGCCGTGGTAACTCAAGGTAACTCAAGAAAAAAGGCGCAAAATGATTGTCTGCCCTTGCTTTCACGGAGGGAGGGAGGGAAGGGGGGCCTGACAATATGTACCCAGAACCACCCGCGACAATGTTTTAGCCCCATCAGGCACTGGGATTTCTACCTAGAATTCAAATGGGCGGCAGAGACTGCGGGAACTGTGGGATAGCTACCTATAGTGCAACGCTTCGGAAGTCGATGACTGCCTCGGTACTGTGGACACACTCTGACGACTACATGCACTTAGAGCATTTGTGTGGGGACACACACAATCGACTGTATAAGAACGCTTTCTACAAAACCGACTTCTATAAATTCGACCTAATTTCGTAGTGTAGACATACCCTAGGGCAAATTTGATCTTCCCCCCCATTCCCAGGATAACTACTGTATACCCTGACCCAGATTCATTAGACTTGTTGGGTCATGGACAATTCTAGGGTGGCTAAGGTGGTCCTAGTCCCAGCAAAAGACAGAGCCACCTCAAAGATGCTCTCTTATGGCAGTCCCACAGGACTCTTATGGCAGGTAAATGATTATGCAGCGATAGTGGCTTCCCAACTTAAACCCTCTTTTGCCACACCACAGCAAGAAAGCTGCAAGTTGGCATATGAGCAGTGCATAGAAGACTTAGCCGGCCTGTCAATCTGTCCCTATAGAACTCTGTGCTGGATTTACAGATAGGCTCCATCTATAACATTTGGATCCAGTTCTCAACCACTACACAATTTAGTGGTGATTGGATGCAACGTTTTTGTTTGTAGAGTTAGAGAGAGAGGTACCAGCCATGCACTTTGAATGTGGTGGGTTTGCGTTCTGAAACCACCTATATTTCAGGAGTGTTCAGTTCTGAGGGTTTGGCTCAGGCTCGCTCTACTTTTACTGCTCTACTCTGGCAAATCATATGTATATAAAAAACAACAATATACCAATTTCAAGGACAAATATCAATGTAAGTAAATGCAGTCATCCCAGGGTAAGTGACATAGACCCTGCAACCACTCCCTCACATAAAAGCCTGAGCAAACATATGACCTTTACAGCATGTCCTGAAGGCATTCAAGCTCTGTTGAAAATCCTGGCAAAGCAATTTTAGAGTCAAGAGCTCTCCAATAAATGCCCTGGTACCATTGCTTTGACATCTAGCAACTACTAGTTAAGGCACCCTAGATGATCTCAAGGTAGACAGAGACACACAGAAAGCTAAGACTTGAATCATACAGGTACTTCTCACTATCCACAAATGTCAAACTACACCTAACACACATTGCAATCTTCCTGATGTTATACTGGATAACACCAGGTACCAAGCCAACTTGTACATCCCCGTCTTGCTCCCAATACACATACATTCCCCTGTCAGGAAGCCTTCAGCTAGATTAGAGCCTGCTATTCTCCAATCTATATGGAAACTGTTGACATTATAAGAACATAAGAACGGCCATACTGGGTCAGACCAAAGGTCCATCTAGTCCAGTATCCTGTCTTCCGACAGTAGCCAATGCCAGGTGCCCCAGAGGGAATGAACAGGGAATCATCAAGAGATCCATTCCCTGTCTCTCATTCGCAGCTTCTGGCAAACAGAGACTAGGGACACCATCCCTGCCCATCCTGGCTAATAGCTACTGATGGACCTATCCTCCGTGAATTTATCTAGTTCTTTTTTGAACCCTGTTATAGTCTTGGCCTTCACAACATCCTCTGGCAAGGAGTTCCATAGGTTGACTGTGCGTTGTGTGAAGAAATACTTCCTTGAGTTTGTTTTAAACCTGATGCCTATTAATTTCATTTGGTGAGCCCTAGTTCTTGTGTTATGAGGAGTAAATAACACTTTCTTATTTACTTTCGCCACACGAGTCACTCTTCATATCCCCACTTAGTGGTCTCTTTTCAAAGCTGAAAAGTCCCAGTCTTATTACTCTCTTATTACTCATATGGAAGCCGTTCCATATACTTAATCATTTTTGTTGCCCTTTTCTGAACCTTTTCCATTGATTTTGAAGGTGAAGATGGTAAAAGACCAAAGAAAAAAGAACAACAAAAAGAAGAAATCAAACTTCTGCCCTGGACTGGCTTTTGGACTGAAATGAAGTATGGCAAGATGAAACACATGCTCTCCCTCCTAAGGGAAATCCACTGCCAAAACAAATCCTGATTTTTATGGTAAATTATTTGAGCCAACTGAAATTTCTGTGAAACTGTAAAGCTGCCAGAAAAGAAAAATTTAAAGACTATAATGGACAAATCTTTGTTCATGCGGAAAGAGAGCTTTTTAGAGACAAGCTGACAGTTCATGTTATATTGAGGAATAGTCAATGAATCACTAAGTTTAGAGACCACAGATGTATATTGTGTGCCACTGTATTCGGAGCATATCACAATGTTGAATTTTAAAGGCATATTTTAAAAAAATATTTTACTCAAATGTTATTCCATCTCTTGCTCAGCTTAGTGGTTATGTTCTTTGACCCTGGGGAGAAAAATAATACAAAGACTTCTTTTAACAAAGATCCATAACAACGGAGGAGGAAAAAATTAGCTGATGCCTTCACAGTAGCTGTGAGTAGTGAACCAGAATCACATAAGTAATATGCTTAGAATTTAGGGGGCACATCTCAATGGGGTGTGCAGGGCTTTGGCAGTTTCATTAACAGGGGCATAAATTAGGGTTGCCAGGTTTTCAACCAGAAAGTCCAGTCGAAAGGGGACCTGTGCAGTGTCCAGTCAGCACTGATGACTGGACACCAAAAGTCAGTTACAGCAGTAACCGCGATTGACCTCTGCCACTGGGAGGACAGGAAAAGCAGCTGCTGCTGGAGGAGGGGGGATCCTAACAGTGCACAGCGCTTGAGGAGCAGGGCCAGCAGCTGGGCTTGTCGCATGTGATGGCCCATCCTGCCTTCTCAGCCTCCTGGCGCCCTAGCTCTCTCTGGCCCCTCGCTCCAGGGACAGACACCACCCCTGTCCCTGCCCCACTGCACCCCTATTGGGCAGGGGGGCTCCACATCAGCTCCTCCCACCCTGGCTCTGCAGGCAGCAAGTGAATCCTAGGGGAGGAGGAGTAAGCGACAGGGGGGCTTGTAGTGTTCACTTTTGAAAAAATGGAAAGTTGGCAACCCTAGCATAATGGCATATATATGTCGAAGGCATTCATAGACTACGGTAAGAGGGGCCATATAAATGGTCAGGTGATAGAATGGGAGTTTTACCTGCATCAGGATTGCAAGATTAGGCCCAGATTTGGCCTCTAGTTGTGTAGCTGCCCACTGCTACATCTTTTACTGTCATGAAACATACATACAGCAAGGACATGAGCTAAACACCTGTTTGATAAGTTAGGCCCTCAGAAGTAGTATGCAGTTGTTTTTGGTTAGCAATACTATTTAAATATATTAGTGTCTCTCTGTTCTAAAAAACATCAGCTGTTGGAGAGCCATTTGTTTTTATATAAAAGCAAGTATAATCTATTTTCTTTTATATTCTTTGGTACAATGCAAGGTAATCTTTTCTCTGCGCATTTGTAGGCTTAATACATTTAAGCAATTAATCCATAACGTGACAAAGGCAGCATGCAAACAGACATGCAGCTTAGTTTTAATAAGCGCTAATACATTTATGCTGTTTTTTGGCAGACCAGCCTTTTACAAACATTTGGCTTCCCAGAGCTTATCTATGAAAATTAACGATCTGTCACCAGACTTGCCTATGTTCTAATGAAGTAGTTAGTCAAGTATGAGTGAAGTCAGTGTGAGAAGCTGCCTCCTCCCATTCACGATAAAGCCTCTCTCCCTCCAACAAATTAAATTAGGTGAGTAAAAATTTAATTACTGCTGTGTACCAATTTTGCATTCGTGATCAAATAAAAGTCTTTGTAGGGTTTACAGTCCCCTTCTGTAAAGGAGTGGGAGAGACGCAAGATAAGCCAAGCATTTAAATGCATTTATAAATTATTGTTGTTTTCTCCAAGCAAAGTGCTCACGGAAAAAAGTTTTCCTCCCTTTCTAAAATAAAGGAAGTATTTTCCAATAGCCTGGTGGTACCATTCCCATTTCAAAACTCAATCAAAGGATCTCAAGGAGCTTCAGATATGCTGGTATCCTTGGAAAAAAGAGAATGGAGCATGACTCAGAAGCTGAGCTAGTAAACTAGATTTGCTGTTTTTCAGAATGGAAGCTATGTTTCTAAGTGTTGTACAATGTCTAAGCAGGGAACAATCAGAGCTGCATTTAGATACTTAGCAATATGGGTGTAACTCAAAACTCTGTTCTAACTCCATCCAAAAAAACCTGTGACATCTAACAGGGGGATAGCCAACAAGTTCAAAAAAATAATATATACAAACCTTGAACGAGGAGAGTCCCCACCCTGTTCTGAACTCAGTCTTCACAAATAAGTGTCCGAATGAGGGCGGCCCAAAACCCAAGATTTCAATTTCTGAAAAAATATTGAGGTTTTAATATGTGGTTCTATTCCATTGCAGAGCAAAACCAAGCCCTTCCATAATTTTTCATGCAAAAAACGAAAGTGTAAAACCACAGAATAGCCAATAGGCTGGTGGTTAGAGCATTCACTGTGGATGCAGTAGACCTTTGGCTCAAGTCCACACTCCGTATCAGCTAGAGCTAGGACTTGAACTTGAGTCTTCCACGTGCCAGGTGAGTGTCCTAATCATCAGGCTCTTCTGGGTGTCTGACCAGAGATTCCATTCTGGACCTAAGAAACCTTTCCATTGAGATATGTGAAACGTTTCTTCTTTCAATGAGTCAGCATTATCTGACCAAAAAAAATTAATCTAAAAATTCCTGAGCAGCTCTATTCTGAACTCAGATATAAATTTTAGACTGACCTTCTCCTTAACTGGCTGTTTCTAGGATTTTTTTTCCTCTATAAAATCTCCTCTCATCCACTACCTCCTTTCCCCCGCCACAGAGCATGCTTACTTTCTAGCCTTCAGGGTTGGACCTAATGCCACCTAGTCTGGCTGCCAGAATGAATAAGCAAAAATAGCCCTGTATTTTCAAGCAAGATCCTAGCACTTGAAATTTTATCATACAGAAATAAAAATTACAAAAGTTTGGTGTGAAGTATGTGCTTGCAAGGGAGCATACAGTTGTATAGGAAAGACTGTGTTTTTGTCCAGGAGTGCACATGAGAGAGAACAAGTCTTCAATGACAGTTATTTGTATTCTGCAGCGGGAGAATCAGATCCCAGGCATGTGGGTGAGTGTAGTTTTCGGAGGAGGATAGGGCTTTCAGAGTATGGCAACTCATGGCCGCTTGATAGTAATATGATCCCACCTTCCTTCCCCTCCAGTGGCTTGGGGAATTGTGACATGTGATCATGGAGTGTAGGACATGGGCCTTTGCAGTCTGCACCAGATGTTGCTTTCTAGATGTTGATTTTTTTTAGTGGGGCTTAGGGCAGCGATGGTTTGCAAGATCACCTCCCTGGTCCATAGTAGTTTGCAAGTGTTTAATAATGGTAAATAGCCTGGTTTTCCACAGGACATATTGTCCAGTTTCACTTGCAGAATGAGAGCAGCAATAAAAATGTTACAGCACTAAATTATATCTTGTTTATTAAAATCACCCTACTTTACCTACTGTAGAGCAAATGTAATTTAAAAGGACAACTGAACTGAAACAAAAACTAAAACACTTAGCATATCATTACTGGTTGAAAATAGAATTCAGCTACATTGTGATCCTGCAGTCCTTACTCAGGCAGAAACTCTGAGTTCAGCGTGGCTTTTGCAGGATTAGGGCTCCATTTATTTTGCTGGTGGTGTGATCTCACTACCAAACAATTTCTAGGTCTCCTTATGTGAGACTAAAGTCTCATCACCCTAATCTTACAGCCCTGAACTATTTGAACATTCATCTTTCTATAGCATGCTAAGCAATTTATTCACTATTAGTGCTCCTACTTCAGGGGATTCAATTAAATTTAGATGCCCACTAAATATTTCAATAATGGAACATCTTGAGCCAGATCTTCAGATGGTGCCAATTTACACCAGCTGAGAATCTGGCCAGTTCTTGCAATATTAGGGGACAATGAAAGTTACCTTCAACAAATAAGGAGTCCAAGAATGAGGAGGTGGGAGGGCGAGTGGTCGAAGCCTCAGAAATGGCACCGCATAGTGTATTTTAAAAGTTTCAATGCAACGAAGTAAATCATTGTGCATTAAAAATGCTTCTTTGAAATTAAATAATTTAACAACACCACCACCACTATGCAGTGTTTTCAGAAGGAATTGTATAGATTAATAAAATATAAAACATGGACTCCTCATACTGACCACAGGACAATGCCCAATATGAATCCAATACAGCCATTAGAACTAAGAAACTGCAGTTTCTACATAAATCAGCTTTTGGGGAAATTGTGTGAAGGAAATCTCTGTTAGAAGGGACAGGGCATTACAATGGTGTTGCTAAGATGTCCTGAGTTTAACCTCATTCTCAGATACATCGTCACGACTCATTGACTTCTTTGGGCATTGTGACCAGGTGTCTGAGGGGAGAAGGAGAGGAACCCATACCTATGGGGATAGTCAAACAAACCTAAATCCTTAACTTCTTACTCTAAAACTCTATTTTTTTTCCTTAAATTTAATTATATGTTTATTACCATAGCACCTGAGACTCCAATCAACTTTGGGCCTCTATTCTGCTACATGTTGTACACACATCCAGCAAGAGGGAGTCCACGCCCTGAAGATCTTACAGTTTAAATAGAGAGGGCAGAGGAAGGAAGTTAGGACCATGCTAAGTGATGTTATAGCCAGCAAAAGGGCCTCACATGAGCCTATAATTTAACATGTATTCATCTGACTGCACCCAAAAGTCAGATAATCAGGCATGTAAACACTAATCATTTGTGCTCACAATCATGGGTGTCTCACAGAATTGGAGGCTGTATTTATTCCTTTCCAAAGTCAGTTCCCATGTGTATAAACTATAGGCCAAAGCCACTTTTCTACATGTTTCAGAAATAAGAAAGTTGTTCTCAGTCAGAATGGCTGCAGTTTCTAAAATTTTTGTTGAATTTAACTCAGTATTGAAAGAACAAAGAGGCTGATCCCGGTCTCACTGAACTCAATGAGAGTTTTCCCATTAACTTCAATGGAAGTAGGATTAGGGCCAAAGGTATAAAGAAAGGGAAATCAGTATTCTAAAATTTCCCTTCCTGTTCTTGTGGGGGATAAATGGTACAAGTTGCAAGGCAGTAAAGAATCAGGCTCTCTATCCACAGAATGAAGTAGCCAAGACATTTCTGTAGGAGTTGTGGATGGATGTTTCAAGACACTGACCCACCTGTCAAACTCACCACTCACCTATTCATATGTGCTCCCAGACTTGGAGGGATTTCCCCTGAGGACAACATCCATCTGCTGCTGGGACTTGGTCTGAGAGATCACTTATTCTTTTCACAAAGGCTATCTAACAGTAAGCATGGTAACATATTTGGTTCAATATTGGCATGGGCTACATTGGGACCAAATAATTAAAGGGGAGCTTCCATATCCTAGGAATAGTTCCATGCCATAGTTACCCTATTTCCAGGCATCTGAACATTCCAGACCTGCCTCACCGCCCACATATCTGCACTTATGCCACAACAAAGAAGGAGACAACATGATGCTTCAAGTTGCCTTTTATTTCTATGGCAATAAAATTCTGTCTCCAATTCCACTCATCATTATATTTGATCCATGTCATAAAGCTCAAGTCATACCAATCAATCTGCCATAAGATGACTCATCTCAAAAGCCTCTCCGTCAGTACGGCTACGACCATGTCAGACAAAAATCAAAATCCTGTTGTCTACTTATCGTAATCTGCTAGTATAATTATTCTTGCAGGTCATCTTTTTTTAAAACACGTATGTCAAACAAAGTACCAATGTCTCGTGCCAGGCCACAGCACAGTGAGGCAGCTTGTTGACTTCTGATCACAAAATGACAAAGCTTACACCACCTTTGCTTTTACGCCTTCGTGTTAAGGCTTCTCCTTGTGCCCAGGCTTCACTTTTTGCCTGTTTACCTTCATTTCCATTTGTAATCAATATATTTTCAGATGTGAATCCATTTCTTTCCATGGTTCTCATTTACTGCAATGTCCCATGTACTGCTGCATAAACCTAGTTATCACATCATTATACCAAGGTGTTTGTACTGAGCAACCAAGATCAGCACCCAAATCCATCAGACTAACCCCCGCCACCTTTGCTCGCTCCCCCATTCATCGTGGCATAGGTGCCTCATGTGTAAATTTCACCTTTTGATGCTGGAAGTATTAAATACTGAAATACATGGACTAACAGCCATGAATAGTGAACATAGTGAATCCTATGAAATGTGCAGAATCCTTGTCAGAAGCTGATTCAGGTGATTAGATACTGAAAATTTCTGTTGGTACATTTCTATCAATCATTACAAGGACTTCTGACTGCTTAAACTGCCCATGGCTTAGAAAATGTTTCATTTAAAAAAAAATACATTTGTCTTTAAAAACAGCACAGTACTCCATTATCATGAATACATTTTAAAAAGAATAACACTAATGAGATTAAAAGAACATCTTAATAAATCACATTCCTTAAACTTTCTAGAATTGTTTTCAATCCTTTTTACACAAATGGAAAAGGAGAATTAATTATCACTACCACCACTCTGCTCTGGATATATATTTTCTATCTCTTCGGCCACCTCCTTCCATCATTAGAACTCCTCATTCCCATGCAAATTACACCTGGCTCTACCTACACGGGTAAAACTTTTCTTGCCCTCTTCCACTTTCTCTGCCTTGGCAACCTAGCCAAGCCATGAAACAGAAGCCTAGCAGAGGTGGTACGTGTATCTTTCCAAAAGGGTTCTTGCTTCGTGTTTCATAACTTAATCACACCCCTTGTTCCTCCTATATATGTCATGCAACGATACAACTCTTCCCTCAGCTAGGATGGTGAACTGAGCTTCCTTCAAGAGTTCAGTTAGTGGTAAATTCTAGGCATGTCCACCTGATTGATGTAGAGTAATGCGGAGCTCCTTTGCAGCCATTTTTCCTTGATCCTTCCATGATTCTTTCAGGAAAGGAGGATAAAGTAAAAGGGACATCGTATTATTGTTATTCATAAAATCTTTCCTGAGAAGCTGGCAACCTACGACATTAGTCAATGTACCATTTCTATGCATAACCCTTGAAATCAGACATGGCAAAATGGAGTTCATGCTTGCCCCAGTTGACTATTGTCCTGCAAAGACGTACAGCAATCCATGCTTTAATCGGAAACTGTGGTTAAAGCAAAGGACTAGGAGACAAAACTCTTACATTTTATTACCCAACTGTGCCAAATGTTGATCAACACATTTACTGACCACTATCAAGCTCTCAAACAGCAAGTGTAGTCCGAAGTACTGTTACTGAGGTGACGCACAAGGTGCTGCAGCAGCTTTGTTGCACAGTAACCTAGAAAAGCAGGAGGTCTTCTCCACAGCAACAGAAGAAATGATAGACAGCATGCTAAGCCTGACATGCTTCATGTTCCAAAAGCAAAGAAAACAGAACCCACACTGACACCAGCCACATCTCTCTTCTGTGACTTCCCCTCTCTCACTATGTTTAAGTCTAACAAGGCATTGGGTTATGGACCAGTGCATTCAAAAACAAAAGCTTTTCTCTCTTCCTGAGTACTTCCAGTCAGATCATACATCAAATAAATCCCAGGAGACAAACTGAACTCTCTCAGCCTCCAGGAGGATTTTCCATAATAATACAAATGGTTTTGAAAGCTGTAAAGAAAAACAAACCAGTGTAAAATGGTTATCTGCACTTTTCCCCTGTCTTTGGTGTGATGACTATAGTTATACAACTGATATCTTGCTTTCTGTGTACCGATACCTTTACATATCCAGGATTCTTGTCTGCAGAGGAATCTCCCATTTTGTGAGGCAGAGTCGAGGCAGCAGATGAAAATAGGAGACACACACTGTGTGCCCTCTCTTTCTCTCATGGAGGCTATTTTAGTTCCTTTTTGATTTGTCAGCACCCTTACAAGAAAAAAAGATTTTTAACCTGAAACTAGACGGTTCTTTTGTGTCAGTGGCAAACCAGTGACATCCAGACTGTCTTGTGTTAATGAGAAAAACAGAAAACCATCTTATTTCCTTCTGTTAGTGTGTTGTGGGATTTGGGGGAGAAACAGTTGACCAGGCAGTTTGAGGACTTGCCCTTTCTCCTTTATTTCCCCCTGTTTCTAGTGAGTTAACCAAAAATGTGCTTCCTCAGTATATTTTTGTAGACTGTGCTGTCTATTCACCACTTACTAATTCAAAGCCGTTCCCAATGGCTTCAGTGGGAGTTGCATGCACATCAATGAGAGAATTGTGATTAAGCCATGCAAGCTTCCCCCTTCCCCATCCCCTAGTTTCTCCAACCTAATATGGGCCAAATAAGATTTGGCACTAAAGATTTGGCACTTAAGAATTTGCTGCTTGCTCCAGGAGTTCAGTCTGGATGATGCTCTCACCATTCACGGCTGCCATAAAGAGCACGCCCTGAGCCTGAACAATAGAACATATTATAAACAGAACTGAATGATTCGCTTTTCAATAGTTTGGTTTATCCTCATTGTTCAATGTGTGACCCTAGGCCTTATTTACTGCACATAATTCAACCTCTTCTCTGAATGCAGACAATTAATTTCCATACAGGCTTTCCTATAGCATTCATCATTACATTATCTGAATGCAGCACACACATTAATGAATTTATTTTCACAACACTCCTGTGAAATGAGGTGGTATCTCCATTTTACAGATGATAAACTGAGGCACAGGGAGATTATGGTCAAACATATTTACAATGCAAGACTTCGCTGAGTAATTCTTAGAGTTCTGACAGGTTTCAGAGTAACAGCCGTGTTCTGAGTCACCCATCTAGGTGCCACTGAGGCATGCTGTGAGGTACGGTGTGCATCTGAAGAGTTCACACACCATTGATGGGAAAGGAGTTACACCAGAAGAGAACTGGTCCTAAAGCTCATGATAATAGTTATATTAACAATAACTTTTGACCCCGCAGCTCAGAGGAATTGACATGAAGCTAGAGACTCTCACTGAGTTACCTACCTACGATACTTAATCTCATTTAGTTATCTACCTACAATACTTAATTTTCTAAATCTGCATCAGCTACTGAGTGCCTTACGTCCAGCAAGCAAATCAGTTACCTAGCACCATGATAGTTCTATCAGCACATGGCCTTCTTTACACGAATACAGAAAGAGCAAGAGGTGGCAGATCTTGGCTCAGATTCCATGGTAACCACACATTTACAGTTTAACTGTACTCATTTAATCTGGATGGGCACATCCAGACCATGCCCATCAGTGGGATGGAGGAAATCTAAGAATTTCCTCACTGAGATCCCAGCACCCAGTGTTCCATTTGAGGAGGTTTGTAGGAAGCCCTATGCTCCGACATTAGTTAGGGCTCCCGGCAGCCACTACCCACTTCTTTTTGCTGGTAGCATAACTACACTGGCAGGTGGACTTATGCACAGCTGTCTACATTTGCTCCTGGGATCCCTGGGTGTTTGTGTGGTTGGGAGGACAAGAGGGGTTATATAAAATACATGGAACAGTCTCAGGCTGCATTATCTTCTTAGATTAAACTCGGTGGGGTCAGAAGGGGAAGGCAGGGGGAAAAGTGTCCCTGGCCTCAGCCCACTTGTCTCCACCACCTTTCCCCCTGCACAGAGAAGACTCCATTGGGTATAGAGGAAGGAACAGTGCTGGGGAAGTGGCTGTGCCCCCACTCCACATGAAGGTGGGGAGGTGTGTGTGTGGAGCTCCCCCATCCCTCCAGGGGCTGATGTAAGGGACACAATGTAAGCTGACATTTCCTGCATGACACTTAGTACTTTAGGATTTTTCATTGGCACTGACAGTTAAATCAGAGTACACTTCTAAACCTACTTCCATCCCAGTGATCTCAGGGTAGACAGGTCCAAAGCTGGCATTCTGATCCAATGCCACCCAACTTGAGCAAATGTAACCCACACACCTCCTGGGTGTGGTGTTCTGTCCCATCTAGTGGCACCAAGACCACTTGGAGAGAGTTAAATGAGTCTGTTCTACAGTTAAGAGCCAGTTGGCTTTTAGCTCATGCACTAAGCTCCAAAGCTCCACGGTTCAATCCCGCCCGCTGACAACCGGGGTCTGTCGGCGTTATACAAACATCAGAGCAACCAGTCCTTTGTGCTTACACAGCAGTGAAAATGTGGCAGCGATGGTAATGAGATCTAATATCCTACTGTCCCTCCAGCAGCAAGAATACAGCAGTCCATTTTTCAAAGTGGCTTCTTTGTGAATATGCTTTGTTGCAGCATGAAAATACCCTCTCCTTTCAGTAGTTAGCTCATTTTTCACACACACAAAAACAAAATTATTTTTCAAGGAGAAAGGACAGTTGTAGCAGCTCACATGAATTATCAGAACACAACCCAGTGGTTTTTAGTTCTATTGCCTAATACCCAACCTGGGATTCACTGTATTCAGATAACCCTATAAACCCAACAGAGTAAGGAGATGGAGGAGAGAGGGAAAGAGAGAAGAGAGAACCATCCCCCTTATATCACCAGATAGGCCTACCTCAACTTTGGGTCTGGGTGCATAGGAATGAGTAGATGTTGCATGCCTGCTTACTCCTATTTCCCAGTTTAAATGGTCTGAGCCTTGGCCTTGCAGCCTCTACCCACTGAGGAGCTTACTAGTCATATTCAGAGCAATGGGGCAACAGGAGATGAATTGTAATTTAGAATCACAATGCCTCCTGGGGCGACTCCTGGCTTGGGGTTATGACTATCATCACAGTGAGTCTAGCCCTTAGCAAGTTGTCTCATGGCTCACCAATGAATTGCAAATCTTGATCTGACATTCAGAAGTTTACAAGCTTTACGATACAGCTTGCTTGTAGAGTGCCATATGCTCACCTCCTTAAGCCTTGTACTGTATGCAAATATAGGCCTGTAGTTATTCTAACAAGGTGTGCGATGTTATGCGCTACATAAGCTGCAGTCAGATCAGCTGCAGTTAATGACACGGTGATACGTTACCAGTTGTTGCTTCAATAAATACATTTTATTAGTTGGACGGGAGCAATGACTTTTTTCCAGGGTTTTGCTAGGGTTATAAACGGTTTTGAATTATTTATAATGGTCATTACATGTAAAGTAAACAGCTGCTTAGATATATAGGGGGAATCACTTATCCTTTGCAGTTCAGTTATCAATTTTGTCTTAATGATATTTACTTTAAAGGCATTTTATTCTGAATCCAGACATGGCCTATTCTCTGCCCCATTTCATTCCTGACCATAGCAGGCGACACAGCTGTTTTTTAAAATGCCCCTGCTATTGAAGCAAGGACCATTATTTGGTAAGAGCAATTCAGGTAAAGCTAGAAATACCCCAAACGAGAAACTCAAATTCAAACCCCCTCAAATTTTGGAGAGATTGAAATTGAACTCCCTGGAGTGGGGTCCTGGCCCTCACACTTGCAGTTTCAGGTCAGGTCAGTCCCAACGCCAGGATGGGGCTTCTTTTTTTGTTCAGATGCAGCTGAAGTCTCATGGGATAAAAAACTCATGAGGTTTTAGTGCCTTTCACTCTCAACCAGATCTCCAGCCCTCCCTGCTTCAGCCACAAACTCAAATCTAGACTAAACCTCACCAGGATCCCAAGCCCATCTCAACGGTCCAATTCTAAATAATATAAACATCTACAGAATATTCTAGCTTCTTAAAATGCCCCTTCATTTTTTGCTCTTTTATGCAAGTAGATCCCAAGGAGGATAGTAATCAGTCTGTGGTGGTTTTCATCCTACCATATACATCTTTGATCAAAACTAGAAAACTCAGGGGAATAAGCTCCTCCAGTTTCAGGAGCCATCTTCCTGGAAAACTCAAGCTTTGGCACAGGCCTATATGTGCATGCACAGTGTGAAATCCTGGCCCACTGACAGAGTGCACAGCAAAGAGTAAGCGATGTCTAAAGAGGACAGGGAGAATAGAGAATTTGTGATGCCAGGCTGTGGAGAAATTAAATTTGTTTTCTAACTGGGTGGATCCAATTACTCAGCTGAAAGGAAGCTCCCCGGGGCTTTCTAGGAAGAAAGGTACATGGAGTAGGGGTGGGCACTGGAGATTGCTTAAAGGAGGCAAAACTGACTAACAGCCTAAATGATGCTTGTAAATGCTGTTGTAACCTCTCTCTCCTGGGTATATGGTTTTAGGGAAGCACACACCAGAGGCACTGAAACAAATGTTAGAAAGAATTCTACCCCTTAAATTGCAATTTCCTAATGGGCAGAAAGCAATATAATCAGTGCAAGTTGCAATGTGTTCCGCTGTGGTTTCTGGTTAGCAACGTTCCAGGCTGAGTCTCCAAAAGGGTCAACCTTTAATTCCAAATCAGGACACAACACAGCTCATGTTGTTTCAATTCCCAGTTCCATAAGAATCTAGAACCTTCCACTTCCTGAATACAGCAAACCCTCTGCTCCAGTCTCAGGGTGCTTGAATGGAAACAGAGGAATTCTCAGCTGGTGATTCTGACTGGTGTGGAACAAAATACTTTCAGGTCCTCTTTCTTAGTTTATGCTCTGTTCCATCACAGTCAGAATTAGGCGAACAAAAAAGTGTTCTCTGGTTCCATTCAAACGAATGTATACAAACTTAATAGCAGACAGAAGATCTCAAACTTTATAAAACACAGCACAAAACCAAACCATAGACCATTCATTTAAAAAGGTTTCTAAAAGCTAAAGTGCTGTGGAAAGCTATCTAGAGATGTTTAGAAATGCAACATTAGAATCAAGCTTCCAGAGTTTTCACAGTATTCATTAGACCATATTTCATTCAACAGAAACCCTTTAGAGTCCAAAGATTCCCCAGCAAATGAGAAGGGGAGACATGGGATGTGAGTGCAGCAAATAAACTGCAGAAGATTTCTTTCAGCATTTTTTTTAAAAGCATATACAGACAGACCATAACCCAACACATCACCTTGAATGGCTTATTTACTTCCATCCAGTGCATAGCCAAGATTCAAGTTTTTTCCTTTGAGGTTTGTTGCATGCTCTCATATAGATCAGGAAGAAAAAAAGATATTCATAGGGAAAAAACAGTACAACTAATTTAATATTAGATCTAGATTTATAGAATATCTTTTGAGTTGAGAAGAGCTTTGAAAAGCTCACTCCTACAGGGTCTTTGTTGCAGGTTCTAACCCTCTGCAGTTCCCAGAGACATGTCTCAGGAAGTGCTCAGCACCATACAGGATTGGGACTTTATTTAGTAAATGACATAACTGGCCCATTGGAATAAGCACAATACTAACCAAGTTGCAAAGAGAACCTTTATTTTAAAAGTACAGAACACAACTCAGCTACACGACCCCAATATCTGAGAAAAAAGGAAATCTAAATAAAAAACTTATTGGGCACTGCAGAGAGGTTTCCTACTATAGTTTGTTTAGGGCTAGATCATGCTATTACAATGAATCCTGAGAAAGGAGTGGTGCACAGTTGTGCTGACCCAGGAGCCAATGAGGAATGTAACTGTGACTCAGAGAGAAAGAGACCAAGAGAGGCGCACTAAGCCATACCAGTCCTATACCTGACATAACTCACTTCCTTCTATGTGACAGCCCAACTGTGCAGGCTAGAATCATTGGCTACTGTCAGCCAGTTTACCACTAGCATGGGGTAGGGTGCCTCACTTGTGATCAAAGACTCAGGAGTTGTGAGGTAAGGGGTTAATGAAATATTTATGTGAGGGTTGCGGGAGGTGGAGGCAGGCTGGGAAAAAAAGCATGCTAAAGGGATGGCCATTATTTTGATGGATCCAGGTCCCCTATATCATAAGAACGGCCACACTGGGTCAAACCACAGGTCCATCTAGCCTAGTATCCTGTCTTCCGACAGTGGCCAATGCCAGGTGCTTCAGAGGGAATGAACAGATCAGGTAATCATCAAGTGATCCATCCCGTCTCCCATTCCCAGCTTCTGGCAAACAGAGTCTAGGGACACCATCCCTGTCTATCTTGGCTAAAATGGGCCTATCCTCTATGAATTTATCTAGTTCTTTTTTGAACTCTGTTATAGCCTTGGCCTTCACAA
Source organism: Chelonia mydas (assembly GCF_015237465.2). Classification (NCBI taxonomy): domain Eukaryota; kingdom Metazoa; phylum Chordata; order Testudines; family Cheloniidae; genus Chelonia; species Chelonia mydas. Next base: position 15,633,576 of record NC_057853.1, on the reverse strand, counting down.
CATCCTCTGGCAAGAAGTTCCACAGGTTGACTGTGCACTGTGAGAAAAAATACTTCCTTTAGTTTATTTTAAACCTGCTGCCTATTAATTTCATTTGGTGACCCCTAGCTTTTGTGTTATGAGAAGGAGTAAATAATACATCCTTATTCACTTTTAACACCAGTCATGATTTTATAGACCTCTATTATATCCCCTCCTTAATCATCTCTTTTCCAAGCTGAAAAGTCCTTCTCTTATTAATCTCTCCTCATATGGCAGTGGTTCCGTACCTGTAATCATTTTTGTTGCTCTTTTCTGAACCTTTTCCAATTCCAATATATCTTTTTTGAGATGGGGTGACCGGATGTGGGCGTACCATGGATTTATATAGAGGCATTACGATATTTTCTGTCTTATCTATCTCTTTCTTAAGGATTCCCAACAGCTGCTGCACATTGAGTGGATGTTTTCAGAGAACTATCCACGACTCCAAGATCTCTTTGAGTGGCAACAGCCAATTTAGACCCCATCATTTTATACATAAATTGGGATTATGTTTTCCAATGTGCATTACTTTGCAGTTATCAGCATTGAATTTCATCTGCCATTTTGTTGCTCAGTCACCCAGTTTTGAGAGATCCTATTGTAGCTCTTTGCAGTCTGTCTGGAACTTAACTATCTTGAGCAATTTTGTATCATCTGCAAATTTTGCCACCTCACTGTTTACCCCTTTTCCCAGATCATTTATGAATATATTGAACAGGACTGGACCTACTACAGAACCCTGGGGGACACCACTATTTACCCCTCTCCATTTTGAAAACTGACCATTTATTCATACCCTTTGTTTCCTATACTTTAACCAGTTATCAATTCATGAGAGGACCTTCCCTCTTATCCCATGATTGCTTACTTTGCTTAAGAGTCTTTGGTGAGGGATCTGGTCAAAGGCTCTCTGAAAATCATATATCATATTCCAACCCCACTTTTCGTTCTGAGCACACAATGTCCAAAGGACTGCAAGAGGGCAGAATTTGCTCTACACTCTGTAAAGCACTTTGGGAGCCTTAAGATTTCAAAGTACTGTACAAGTTATCATGGTTATATTTTATTTCCTCAACATAAAGAGATTCAAGTGAAAATGATAGGGCTAAGTTATGTTCTAGTTTTATTTAGCCAAGCAGGGGAGCCAAGTATCATGAGATTGGCTTTAAAATCATGAAATTATATTTTAAGTTCTTTTTATTTGTCTTCTGGTTTCTGAGCTTTTAGGACTCATGTTTTCCAGCTTCTCTGCAGCCACAAGGGCTACAAAAAACTTACTTTATAACAATGCTCATATTAGCAACATGTCTCCAGGAGCTCAGGCTTTGAGAAAATGACCAAATATTACATGAATCACAACAAAGATGGCAAGAGTTGGCAATAGTGAGGCCCCTATTCCCTTTGCTCAGTTTACATGGAACTTGGGTTCAGATCTGGTAGAATGGAACCCTGAATTTCCACACATCCGCTTCCCTCGAAGTGGGTGAGGAGGAGGCAGAACGTGGTGGGGAGAGGATGACTATACTCACTGACCAGAGTAACTGACCAGGTGCAAAATGGCAGGGTGTGTTTGGGGGAGATATATCAAGTGCTACAGTAACACCCTTTTCCGCCCCCTTCTATCACCAGAGCAAAAGTGTAACTGCAACTCAGAGGGGTGTCTGGAGTTCAGTGCCGCCCATAGATATTCCTGAACTGGAGCATCTTATGCACCACCCATTGCCCTGGACTGTGACTAAAGATGTTAAATAGTAGGACAATAAGTTTGAATTTAGGGGCCACATTTTTAATGGCCCCTAATTTTGTACCCACAAACCAAGTCAGACATCAAAATACCACCATCTGGTAATTTCATCTACCATTTTATGCCCAGATTAGGACGTCCTCCCTCCCCCACAAAAAAGTTTGGTCCACACAAGGCAAAGCCTCACGATGGAGCTTCAGCCCTAAGTAGCACTGCATGCAGTAGATCAGACAGTGTTTGAGGATCCCCACCCTAAGAGAAGTACAAAGAGAACCGAGGTGTAATTTCATCTTTTCCTCTGAATGTCCTTGTTTTTGTGGATTTGACTCCAACTGTGAATGTTATCAAAACACAAATGTTATGCTTTAATTTTCTCCAGGGTATTATTTTTTAAAGTTGAGAAAAGCACAGTACCTAAGAAAGCATTTAGGAATGTGAAACAGACCATAAATGTGACTTTAGAACTGTACTTCACGTATTTACAGTGCTATCTGGAGTTCTTCAGCATCCCCCACATACTCTGAAAATTCTCCCTGAGACAGGGAGGCTAATAGAGAAGAAAGGTGATCTTGTGTGTAAGCACTGAACAGGGACTCAGGAGATCTAGGTTCATTGCCCACCTTTGCCAAAGACTTCCACGGTGACTTGGGAAAGTCACCAACTCCTTCTGTGCCTCAGTTCCTCATTTGTACAGTGGGGACAATACCACTCCCTTTCCACCCTTCTTTATTTAGATAGCACGTTCTTAGGGACAAGTGCTATACAGTCATATAGTGAGGGGTAGTGCTAATCAGTAGGGGCCCTGATCTTGGTTGGTGCCTCTCAACATTACTATAATAGAATCATAGAATATCAGGGTTGGAAGGGACCTCAAGAGGTCATCTAGTCCAACCCCCTGCTCAAAGCAGGGCCAATCCTCAATTTTTGCCCCAAATACCTAAATGGCCCCCTCAAGGACTGAACTTACAACCCTGGGTTTAGCAGGCCAATCCTCAAACCACTGAGCTATCCCTCCCCCCGTAAAAATAAATAAATAAATGATTTTCTTTCAGAAATAACCTTGGGTTATTTCAATCTCTACAGTGGTCACTTGATAGCACCATTTTAGCCATTACAATTTGTCATACAAAGAGTTGTTTACCCCATTTTTAAATCCCTTCATATTTAACCTGTAAACTCTAATAGCTCCTTCTGAGTCATTCCCATCTTTCCAGAATAATGCAATATAAATGGCTACTATATACTTGTTTGACTATATTTATTTAAAATTCCTATGCAGGCACTTATAATTTATAATTATGCAAAACTCAACAGGGAACAGAACTGTAGCAATTCATGTAAATCAATCTTTCTGCATTATTTTATAGTAGCAAGTTCTTTATTACTCGAATCTATCTAACAGTGAAAGTTATTTGCTCTCAATGTTGAGCATCAAATGTAACCATCTTAATATTGAGCTGGTACAGAAAAAAGGTCCCTCACATATATTAACAGAAAAATAATTGTGTTTTACATTGGAAATAAGTTTCAATAAAATAGTCTAACCCATTTAGTTGTCAATAGTAATAAGGTTTATATCCACTAAACATCATAGCATAAGCATTTGACCAGGGCCAATTCCATCCAATCCAGGGCAATGACACGTTTACAAACAAAAGCATTACAAGTAATTTTTCACATATACACAACTGCACAACTAACCCCCATATACACAGCTGTACAACTAACTACAGCACAGTCTCATTCTGAGATGACTTCCTCAGAGCCTGCAAATGGTGGGTTAGTTGGAAAAATCATTCTTTTGTCCTCGTTAGCACTCTCATCCTCCACTCACGCATCCACCGAGATTGAGTTCCCCCACCCATGCCTGTCCAAACTCCAATATCCTGGAAATTGACAGTCAGCACACCAGCATAATGCCACCTTTCCGAACAGCAAAATCTTCTGAGATGATTTGGTGAGGGAGGTATGGTCTGAAATAGTGAAGGGTTTTTTAATGGTTGTCATAGAGTCTATTTAAAGAAAAATTGAGTTGAACTGAACTGTATAAATGTCAGGGATGCTGAATTCTCCCACTGTACTACAGTAAATTCTCAAATACTTTTCATTGTTAGTTCATAAATGCAAAAACATAGAATGATGCATAGATACAAAACAACATGATTTTTAGTGTCTGATCCTTTGATTAAAATGGTTAACAGTACGCTAGTAAATAATGTACTGAAACTTACATGAGACAAAACACAAATGCACTCACACTTTGCCCTTAAATATTCTGTCATAATGAGGCATGCGTATCAACCTACTGCCCTCCAGTGGTACTAAAAAACAAAGGTCTTTATTTTTTTGTAATGGGTTGGAAGTGTAACAAAATTCATTAATGAATTTGAGTTTAGCTTATGCAGCACATAAAAAGTTGTGTCATTTAAGTTTGAAGGCAACTGGTCAACTCCAGAACTGAATTTATATGTAATGACAAAGTTATTTATTGATAAAGAAGATATAGAAAAAGAACTGCTGTAAAATACACTAAATGGTCTGCACATTAGTGGGGAAAAGAGTTATTAAACAGGGACTACTTGAAATGTTTTATAATGGACTCAAGACTAATCATGAAAAAAGTTATTAGAGCCTATTATTAGCTTCCACAGCATCAACTCAAAAGATATGCCATTACAAATCATACCTGACCTCCTAAATAATGCATTTTGGTAGATGGGAATTATATACTTAGTAATAACAATTAGACAAACTGTAGATCAATGGACAGAAATTTGACAAAGGATCTCTTTTGGCATTGGAACTGGGTATTAAAACCATATCTCTTCTCATCCTTTTGATCACAGAATTGTCTAACAAGTTTATATATTTTGCTGAGAACGAACATTCAATTATTTCTTCTACTCAAAATTGCAGAATTAAGTTTGGTACAGGATACAACAATGAATAACCACCACCACCACTTCAGTTACTCATCCAGAGATTTTTTAAATATGCCTTCAAAGTGTCTAGCACATGTTAGGGCATTTAATTATATTAATGAATAAAAATAATACCCTAGAATCCAAGTAAGAATGCACAAGGCCTAATTTGCATTTACTCTACGGTCCCTTTACAGTGCTCTAACAGTGTAAAGAGATGTGAAATTAGGTGCAAGTATCATTCAGGATCAAACCAATAGGATACATCCAAAGCCTAACGAGCCTGAGATTTTCCAAGGCTCTAATTCAACACACTAGTATTTCCTGCTTGTTATGTACTAAGGACCAGATTTTTAAAGGTATTTAGGCACCTAATTCCCATGGATTTCAAAGGCAATGAGGCACCTAAATATCTTTACAAATCTGGCCCCAAGAGCCTTCACAGTATGATGATGCTGTCCCAGGGAGGAGTTTAATACATTGGTAAAATAAACTCAAATAAATAATCACTAAATTGGTCAGGATTTGACTTTTGTTGTAGTTCTTGAACTGGGGACAAGTTTCGCTTTCCGTGCACAGCCCACGTAGCTATGCCATGCCCTGGAGAATTCCACCGGGCATGGCGGATGAGTCACAACCCCAGCCATGCAGCTAGAGTAGCTCCCAAAGCCATAGCGTCCTTCCTTTGGGGATCCATGCAGCAGCATATCCACTAACCAGATTTCTGCTCCGCCTAGTCTATGCCCCCGTTCCTACCACCAACTGCACAAATATCATGTGCACGCAGCACACACTCCCCGCAGCCTGCCTCTGGCGCTACTGCACAACAGAACACACAAGTTCCATTATATCTGGGACCTCGGTGCCAACACAAATGGGGTAGACATGATTTGCCCCTGGGAGCTGCTGAAATGATATTTATAGGTATTATAAATTTTAAATACTTAGCCTCCCTGAATCCACATTTCTGGCTGAAGCCAAAGTTTTGTTACTTTTGGGGGGCCATTATTGCTAATTAAACTGGTTACCTAAACCCAGCATTCTCAGCACACCTGACTGAACCCTCCTGAGAACTGCACACTCATGACACTTGTATCCAGTAGTTAGTTCTCATTTACACCAGCAGGAGTGAGATCAGAATCATGCCCCTTTAAACTAATTCACTGCAGACAATGGAATTACAGCAAGGATGATTTGGGTTCAGCAAATCCCGAAACCCCCGTGGCAACATTCTAAAACCTTTCAGCACTTCTTTGGCTGTCTGTTGCTGCATTGCACAGTTCCCCTGGATACTCATGTTACCCATCATGTGCTCCTGCTGCATTAGCTTTCTCCCTTTGCTAACGCTGGGGAAGATGTTGGCAATCTGTATTCAGTTGCAGAAAGCAGCTCTGTGGTATCAAAAATCTCTGGCTCCCTGACACGGAAAACACATTTTGTAAAAAAAAATCCCCTCCAGTGAATTAGAAATCTCATCAAAGGAGCAGAGAAGTGTGGTTACTCTCCTCTTTCACCATACGCTTAGTGGTGCCATCTAATCTCTCAAGCTCTCTCTGCCTGTGTGTGCTTCATTCTAAGCATTGCAATATAATTCAGTTGTTCTACCCCTTCCACTCCAATATGACCCTTCCTCCTCCTTGTGACAGGGAGGGGAAAGCAAAGCAATGCAGGTCTGTTTTTAAGGTAGCGTTACAACAACATGTTACAACATGAACAGCTTTGGACCAGACCCTCTAGGAGTGTATCAGCAAAATGAATGTTGTACTGTTGTAGGCTATTATTATTCACCTTCAGCTGGGTTTAGAGATCACTGTATATAGTGCACCTTATATCACTGCGTACAAGTTGTTCTCAGTTAGTAGCCACACACCCCTTTCTCATGCAGTTTTTAGGGAAGCTGCTGTTGCCTGTTAACTGTGTCTTTGCCATGCAAGACACCGCGGAATGTAATTATTCAATAGAAACCATAGTTTCTATCCAGAATTATATGGCAGCTTGTGTAGCAGTTAAATCAAGGGCTTGGTCATTCCCTTTAGGCACTGTAGAGGCAACACCTGGAGACACTCAGAGTCTTCCCAGCCTGCAAGAGAGAGAGTGCATACTCATACACTCTTCCATGGGGCCGGGGTGGTAAATAACTCTTCCTCCACCCTGTGCTCTGCCAGCTGGTATGTAGTGGGGAAAGAGCTCAGTATTCTCCCTGCCTCCTTCGGAGCACAATGCAACCTTGGGGACTAAGGGAGCAGTCCCTCTGCACTGCAAGTTATTCAGGTTCTCACATGACATTCAGTTAAGTTAGGCCCTGATCCTGCTAACACTTATGCACAAGCTTAACTTTACCCTTAGGAGTAATCACATGACAAATGGTACCACAACTCCTGAAAATAAAGTTAAGCACATGCATAAGATTTTCCAAGATGCCTAACTTGGTACAATATAAAAATCACGCACATTAGATCAATAAGCACTTGATAGTTGGGATTTTCATCAGCATGAACAAAATGGCTATTGTTAGAAGTTTCTGGATAAAGAACATACACTTTAAAAAGATATCTACCTGTTATCTGTATAGCAAAGAGACATCCTAACTGCCAGTTTCCCCAGTGTTAACTCCTTTGAGAAGACTGTTCTGGATTTTAGGTGCACATACTTTGCTGTAAATCCCATAATAATGTAAATAACCAGGGCAACTTGAATGAGAGAATATAGAAGCTCATTAAGCAACTGAAAAGAACTGTTGCCTTTTTAGGATCAGAAATCAAGTTAAAAACAAACTTTGTGCCTACTTAGCAACTGCTGATTTCCAGAGCCAGTGCTTGGCATAAACAGTCTAAGCAATTATTTAGGGCCTCAAGCAGCAAATAGAGGGCCTCTGAGCTTTTTAGTATGTGGTGGAGGGGGATGCAAAAATATTCCTGCTTAGGGCCCCCCATGGGCTAACACCACCTCTGCTGATTCCACGTGAATCATAATTACAGGCCAAAGTTTCTTAATTTGAAATATTCATGCGTCAGTGATCTAAGTGATCTCAAATGTTAGCTTCTTAGTGTTGTTTTTACATGTGTTTCTATTTTCACTGTGCTTTTCCAAATCCCCATCATTATCCCTCTGGTCTTTCATTTCTTCCGTTAGTTATCCTGAACATTGTTCTGAAAGATCACCAGTAATTCACATAAATTTAGTCCTGTTACTTCTCTTTTCTTTAAAAGGAGCATGATAATCACAAACTGCAACTAACGGAGCTGAAAATAATTCCCCAGATAGTTGCACATTAGGAATTAGATTAGAATGAGCCCAATTTCTTTTTAAATGACCTGATAATTTGTAGAAAAAGATTTAAGCATCTTAAATTTTCATTAGTAGAAAATGTAATACTGCAGAAAACAATCTTTCAGAGTCTAAATCCAGGATGGTGGGATAACCAGGATTTACACAGGTCCAGATTAAGGCATACGACCTATAGGTCTGTGACTAAAGCCCCAGATTCTGGAGTCATGTGATTATATCAGAATTTTAGCCTTCACTAAAAAAAAAATAGAAGTTTCTAGCACGCACAGGTGTGAAGAAAGTCTTGAGAATATGACCTTAATGTAACCAAAGCAGCGATATCTGCCTGGTTTTGAGACCACCTGAAGCTGTAGCCTGGAGACGAGGATAGCCCCATGGAATGTTAACTCCAATACTTTATTGCTCTGGGGCTAATCAGGTCATTTGTCTGGTTTTAAAACCAGACAGTACTATTTTTGGGTTGTTTGAACCTCATCTAGTACCACGACAAAATCAGACGTGTATCACTGGCCGAGCAGCGTGCTCCTTAAATTGACATCTTCCATGTGGCATGACCTCATATGCACCATACATGCGAAGTCACACCAGCAAGGGCAAGGTCACACTAGCAAGGGTTGACCCACACTATTCCCAAAAGTGCCAGAACCTCTGGTAATCTGGAAATGTGTAAGTGGACATTCTATCTGGGGCCCTGCCACTACCACCTCAGCATAGGAGGACTCCATGTGTGGCAGGAGAAGAGTGAAGCGTACCCAATCCACACCCAAATTGCATACACCCTGGCTGCTGGGCTAAATTACCAAGGGACACCCATCTTTCCAGAATCAAAGAGATCCCCCAACTACGATGCTTTGTTGAGAGATAGGAATCTATGCCATGCACTGCTTCTCTGGAAGAAGATGGCGGCTTGGTAGAAGATGGGTGTCATGGTAAACCTGCAGCTACGAATTGCCTTAATTTGGCCCTGGGAGCAAATACTAAAGCGAGTACTCAGTCTGGAATTTTTTAGTCAAATGTGATGGCTATAAGACCCTTGTTATAACTTGCACTAGACCTCAAATATAGGAGTTTAAATTAAAAGCAGTTGTGTTGTTCTTTTGTTAAGGCAGGGAGAGCTTGTGTTTAAACATTACTTAGCTGTAACACAACAGCAAATGGAACTTGGTGTTGACTCTAAGCCTGCAGCCCCTGGAGTCCAGAACCCCCTCATCCACGCACTTCCAAAATGGAGGATGACATCAAGGCTCTGCCACCACACCCTTACATAATAGCAGCTTCATGCACACATTAATGTGGATTTACACAGACAACAATTGGGAAAGTTAGAAGAAACAGAACCACTCCTTTCTGGTACCCCAATCCATCAAAGTAGTTAACCACATGTTTAACTATAAGCATATGGACTATGATTAAAATTAATCTGATGAAGTGAGCTGTAGCTCACAAAAGCTTATGCTCAAATAAATTGGTTAGTCTCTAAGGTGTCACAAGTACTCCTTTTCTTTTTGCGGATACAGACTAACACGGCTGGTACTCTGAAACCTTAAATACTTTGCTGAATCAATGATCAAGGCCCAAATTGACTACACACATCATTATGGACCTATCAAAGCAACATGTAGCAGTGCTGGCCCCTCTCACGTGAAAAGGGTATGAACCTTTTCTGAATGTCAGGTGACTGGTTCCAGGAAATAGAGTTCAGTCTCTTACTAGGCTTGCTGTATTACACCTTCAAGCGGAGGGCCTAAGTGCAGCTGTAATTTTGCATGCATCATTTATCATTTACACATGCATGTCCATAGGAACTATTACTTGTTTGCTTAAAAAAAAAAAAGTTTCCATATGCAGCTTCTACCATTTATGTGGGCAAGTAAGTGCATCCAAATGATTGTGCAGTGCACACAGAATTAGGGGCCACATTTTGCAACTTTGGCCCTAAAAAACACAATATGCTATTACATACCACATATTGGTGTTGCAATAGTTGGAAATGAATAGGCAAGTGCAGAACAGATGAGCAGTCTTCTCTTCTGATGCTGTCTGCATTCATCAGGTTAGCTCAGAACCTCAATATAATTCCAAATAAACTTCTTAAAATTAAGCTTTTTTGTTTGTTTTGAGGCAGCATGATTAAGAGAGCCCTTTACCGTTGTGGGAATAATGCTGTTTACCTCCTTTGTAACGTGCTTTGAGATCTACCAGTGAAAAAGAGCTTTGTAAGAGCTAGGTATTATTATTACTGAGCCAAAAATACTTCCAGGCTAAAAACCTGTGTGACAATTTACAAGCCAAAATGTACTTTGAGCAGCTGAGTTATAAACCCCTTTAGAATCAGAATGGGGACAGTTTGTCAGAACTTGCACTTCCAGGGCCAGCTAGAATGAATTGTCACTGCAGCTGCGGCACAACGGCTCAGAATAATGAATTCGGACTTGTCTTCCTGTTAACCTGTAGCACTGGTAATATTGCTCATAGTCCCTTGGGAGGCTTTGGAGGTTTATAAATATATGCAATCATCATGTATTTGATGAGATTCAATTTAAACCATCCAAAAAAAAAACCCCTTCACATGAATCATCTCTTATTTATCATTTAAGTTGATACAGCCTGCGTGTCATAAACTCTTCTCCTCTTTCAGATCCATTGCTTGCACATAAATTAAATCATTCACTACGTACATCCAAGTCAGATATCCTTTTAGAAAGCCATATTTTAGAGACAGCAATTACATTTGGCCATTGCTATATCACCTAAGCTTTTAAAACCTCTGTTTTCAGAGGAAGACTTCGGGTGTTAATGTCAACAAATTTAACACCTTGGCAATGGCTTGGTCTATAAAAAGCCATGGCGTCAGATGAGAAAGCAGAGAGTCGCTGGACAGAAATGTAATCATAAAAGGTGTGGGGTTTGCTTCCTGAATGGACCCGGTCCAAAGCTTCCACTGAAGTCAATGGCTCTGTGATGATTTACGCCAGCTGAGAATCCACCCCAGAGTTTTCCCCCCAAAGCAAAAGCAATGCATTAATCAGTCTATGGAGTGTCCAAGGATGTTAAGCAGAAAGGGTGTAACCCATAGGCCGTTTGTTGACAGTAGAAACCCTTTATGGCCTGACCTCAAAGAACGAATTAAAAGCACAGCTCAAGAGACTGAATATTATCCTGCAGTTCATTCAGACAAAACCAGAAACAATACAAATAACTTACAGAAAAAAGCTGTGAAGTGTATTGCAGTGAGTCAACCTATATCACTCGGGGGAAAATAAAGTTACCTCCCCAGGAGAATTCCTATTGAATGAAATTAGAGAAGAACAATTTATCAAATGATAAAAACATCCAAATGAAAAAGGAAACATGACACATTCAGAGCAGAACATACTGGTTATCTAAAGCTGCAAAATCTTGTTTCCAATTAAATACAGACTGTTATGGGAGAGGTTAGAACTTGTTCTGGGTTGCTGGGTAAACAGTCACCTTTCATTCAGGATAAACCTAAAGAAGCCATTAAGCTCTTTTATGTAACCAGGAAGCTGAAACAATAGCAGTAACATCCAAAACACAGGCCCATGGCAAAGCTTGAGTAGAAGCTGAACCTTGTGACCCCAGGGTTTCCCTAGGGCCCAGGGCATTAATTGGTGAAACTTGGTTTGTGACAGAAAGAGCAGAGAAAGCAGAGTGAGACAGCAACAAGAACAACCAGACACAGGTAGCGAAGCCCTGAGAAAAGCTTTTGGGCTTAGTGCAGGCTGACAGAGGCTTGGTGCCAGAGAAGACCCATGCCTACTGAAAGTGTGGGGGTACAACTCTCCGGAACAGCTCAAATCATATCCCTCCCCGAGATACGCCCCCAGAAAGCGGCACTCCTCTCCCCACAGAAAGCAGCAACCCCTCCCTGCAGCTCCCAGCTGTTCCTCCTACCTCTCCTTGCACAGCACAGATCACCAGCTCAGCTGCCCCACAGGTAGGGGACCATGTGATCAAGCAATCTGGGGAAGGGGGCATGTGATCCTCATCCCCCGCACCGTGCATTGCTTCTGCTTGGAGTGGTAAGCAACGAAACAGTCTCCCATTTGATTCCTCCTGTGTTCAGAGACACGGGACTTTGGACATTCTTTGTAAATAAACAAGGCTTTATCAACAATATCTAACTCGATCATTAATCTCTCCTCCTAACAAATAACCCACATGATGCTGAATTTTGAATAACCACTGGGATCTAAAAGGGGTAACAATACTGGAACTGAACATGCCCTGAAACAAACATGTATATTATATACACAGGCAATTTATTCGTAGAGGCAGGCCAGATATGGGACAGAATACAGCTGCCCAGGTTCCTAGTGCTTCCTACCAATTGAGATGTAACCAGGCTATTTATTTTCTTGCACCAGCAAACTCTCCTTGTTTCCTCTACTTGCCCCCTTCATTTTCACATGACTCATGCGCCTGCATCTTTCCAAACCAATGTTCTTTTAAAGAGTGAGTCAAATAACAGAGGCTTTGGTGCTCCAGTTTTTCCTATATTGTTGATGGGGGTGGTGGATGTTTTCCCTATAACAGTTCTACTGAAAACTCACCATTACTCCAATTTCAGAGATTGTTAAGTGGCAACCAAGTGAGCCATGGCAAAAAGGACAATTTTAGCCCCATAATTCTAGTCAGAGATGCAGATCCTCTGGTGCATGTGTTATACTTCACACTTCTGAAAGAGGTGGCCACAGGCAGTTTTCTGCCACCTTTCCATTCCCTCCACTCCTGGGAGCTGCCAGGTGCCAGTTCCCCCCAAGTGTGACTAACAGTCACTCTAACTTATGTGGACATTAATGTCTCCCTAGGGGCCATTTTGGTGGTCTGGAATTGAGTGTTCCAGGCATACCATGGAATGACCCTAGAATGTCTCTTGTGTAGGTTGAAAAGGGACCAGGAGCAATTAGTTTCCAGTAGAACCTTGCCATCTAACTGCACCATTGTTCCTTGTCTTCCTGTTTCCCTTTCTTCATAAGGGCATTTCTTGCTTCCTTGTTTCCATGCTTCCAGTGACCTTGTTATGGTTCCTTAAGTAGCCTCCATTCTCAGTCTAATTTTCTTACTTTAGACTAGACTTCAGACTAGATCTATAGTCTTGGCCCTAAAACTAGTTTGGGGCAAATCAATTAACCCCAGTGCTCCAGTTTTGACTCTGTAATAATACTTACTTAAATCATGGGAGACAGGCAGGTTGGGAGAATTAGTTACATAATGGTTATACATGTGCTAAAAATATTGCTTCAAATACATTCTTGTCCAGCCTTTAATTCCCAGGTCCCCTCCTAGAATTCTGGAGATGAATTAGTAGCCACCCTTAAATAGTCAGTATACCCTCTTCCCCTCACAAATGGTATTAAATGAGTACCCTGGTGCCTACAGTGCTACTCACCTAGTTGCAAAGCAATGACACCAGCAAAGTCAGCACCATGAAGCAGAATCTAAGTTTCGCCACTAAATGTTTCAACACCGTCTGATTAGAGAAACCGATACTACACGGCAGACAAGATGAAGTGCAGTAGGATGTTGAGTGGAATAAGTCAGTCAGTGCCTTGGTAACGATCAGTCTATCAATCAATGGCACCAACCCTTTGTCAAAACTGCTAATTATTCGCCTCATGGTCATGAATGGTATCTATTCTCTGAATGGGAGGGCAGAATGCTGTTTAGAGATGAATGACAATAAGTGCTCTTAACCAGAGCAGATTAATGTAGCCTCAAGTTCACAGTTTTGTAACGTTAACATATTTTTCCATGTTATTGCTCTTTAATGGTAAAAGGTGCCCTTCATAGTACCCATCCTCACACTGCTACAGTTACTTGCATATTACTCTAACAAAGTAGTTATATCATCATAAGAGAAGAAACAAACTTAATAGTAAAACATACTTCATTCTTGTCTAAAAGAATAAAATAATAGACTTGTCATATTTGGTAATACAGACAGGCCTACCAGAAGTCTGGGAGAGGACACTGAAGCAAACATTTAAGGGTTTGGAGAGAACGTAATGACACTTTGGAACCTTCCAGCAACAAAAATCAGCTGAGTGACTGGAATGAAAGCATAAGCATAAGTATTTACATACTGGGGGGGATTCCTTTCCTCATCCTCTATATGCTTCTGCAGTAGTATAAAGGGACCAGAACAACCTATTAGCGTATTGCGGGGAGAATTCTCCTGGCACAAGTACTGTGCAAGGATGCCATAAACGTGTTTATGTAGGACTCTTTGCAAGCCCCGGCGTATGGAGCACACGAGAGGAGGTCTGAGGCAGGAAAAGAAGGTCAGAGTCACAAAGCATACTACCACTGGAGAGAGTCTGGGTGGTGGAGCCACCCATTGGCAGCTGGATGCAGACTGCTATAATTTAGGCCACTCCCCTGCATTGCCTAACCTATGCTAAGGAACCATACTAGCCCACAGAACAGCACAAAGGTGCAAGGTGACTTAAAGCTCAGGATATGTCTGTATATACTGCACCTCCCAGAGGCACAGCTCAGTCTCATCCACTATATACAGTCCAACCTTACCCTTTACTGGGGGATGCATTTACTAATAACTCCAATAATTAAACATAAAACTTCAGCCTAAACTCTCTCCACCAAGCCTGGCTGTTCCTAGGCTCACCCTGTAATCTCCTTTGTGCCAACACTTAGTTCCCCCGCCTCAGAGCGACCATTCAACCCCTCTCAGGGCTGCACGGTGCAGAATGCTCTGGCCGTGATCCAGCAAAACACACAAGCTCACTGTTAATTTCAAACACTTGGTAGTCCCATTAAAGTTAGGCACTTGCTTAACTGCTTTGATGGACTGGAATCAGCACCTTGCAGGATCAGACCTATCTATTCTGGTGGGAGCTAATGGGATCAATTTATTGGAATGGAAGTGCACTCCAACTCCATGCTGAGTTCTAAAACCTGACCTAAGGCTCAACACAGGAAACCTGTGTTCCTATGTGTGGACCTGGAACTTGCCTCCCTATTAGAGAAAGTCCAAATAGTCCACTATAAACTGTAGCCTAGTGGAATCCTCCTACTGTAAAATCCTTTGCGCTATTTAAGCCTCACATAAGCTTCTAACATTAAGTGGCACAGAGACCCTCATGTGGCCCATCTGAGCTGGGGAGAATTTTGTTGCGTAAAGCAGAAGTTCACAATAATCAGAAGTGAAATTTACCAATTGCTGCGCACTGCAACATCCCAGGACTTTCATTCTATAGGACTATATTAATGGAGTTTTACTAAATCCAAGATTATTCCTACCAGATTTCACTGGGCACATTATGAAGTAGCAAAGCTCCACTGTGAAATATAACTTCATATTATATGGAGATCTATATGGATTTAATTAACATTACATCACAATTTGATTAAACAAGAACAGAATAAAGACAGTGCTTTTTGATTATCCTAAATCATAGGCAATGAGTCATTCTCAAGACAGTAAATGAGAAAGTTTTGCAGCATGATGAGAAAGTGAGTCTCCTATAGCGTGGGTGGAAATGTTTCATTCTTTAGTAGCAGCTACTGAATAAACGGGGAACAGGTCAATTATAAGGTAGGTGCATTTGTCATTAAGACCAATAAAAGAGTTTGCACAAGGTACAGACTTTAAGGAAAATAATGGGGGGGAAATGTGCTGCAGAAAGACTAAATGGCTGATCCAATGTCCAGTTTCTTTAGGAGTCCTAATTTAAGACTCAAATTAAAACAATTCCATGTAAACCAATATAAAACATTTTTCACTGTTCATTTCAGCTCTGATCTGAGCACTATATTGGCCATAAATGCAAACCTGCGTAAACCCGCAACATCAGTGCCTCATTTAACCTTCATCTAAGATAGGAAAACTTCAACTTTTAGACCATTAAATTAAACTCATTCGTGCCATTGCTGACCAGTGACATTTCCTTTGTCGGCAACCTTTTCATCAGAACGAAAATAAGAACTAAGCAAAGATGTCGTAACAGTCAATGACCACTGCTGACATACCATAACAACAGCTCTTTGGAAGCAGTCTTTTAAAGTTTGCAATTCACAAAATATAATTTGCGGCTAATTGGAGCAGATCTGTCCTGGTTTTTTGGGGGGAGGGGGGACTATTTCTAAGTGATGCTCTAAGAGCCAAATTCTTGCATGAATTCACATCCTATGTCACTCAGCTGAGGTCAGCTGGAAGTTACAAGGTGCAAGTATTTGCAAAATGTGACTGATTCCTTTCCTATTTCTGTTATCCAAGCCCCTCTGTGAGAAAAAATGAATCAAATATTTATTAGTAATGACTGCAAATCTAAATTAGTGTATGAAGTGATGAAAGATTGATAGTTTGTAGAATTTTCTTTAAAATACTATGTAAATATTTGTATGAACATTTTCATAATGAGATTGTACAAATCAAATGAGACAGAAAATGCTATAGCGGCGGTTCTCAAACTTTAGCAACCCGAGGACCCCCATTTTGACTTAAATTTTTTTGCCAACCCCCAAGCCCGCTGCTCAGCCTCAGGCCCCACCCCCACCCCACCCCTGCCGCTCCTCTTCCCTGCCTCTTTCTGCCCTTTCCCCCCCAAGCGCGCCCCGTCCCTACTCCTCCCCCTCCCTCCCAGCGCCTCCTGCACACCGCTGAACAGCTGTTCCCCAGCGTGCAGGAGGCAATGGAAGGGGGAGGAGCTGATCAGCGGGGCCTGCAGACCCTGTGGAATACCCCAATTTGAGAAACGCTGTACTATAGCGAGCCTTAAATTCTCAATGATGGTGTTGGGAGGCCAATGGGGCAATGAGATGAGGGAAGTACCTCTTGCACTCTATCCATGACTGATGCATGGATGCATTATACCTCCACAGGCACTTATTACCAGTACATACTGCACCAAGAGTTCAGGCATCAGACCCCCTTTGTGTTGGTACTATGAGTACGTAGAATAAGAAGCCCCACACAGCTTATATTTTGAACACATGGCACTGGAGGAAGCGTGATGAGAAGCAGAACCTATTATGCCTTTTAAAAAACACACACACACACACACACACACCCTAGACTCTGTGCCGCCCTGCTGTCTCTGTCACACCCTCACCCAGACATACCCCTTCGGAGGCATTTAGCAGTGCCTATAACACCAACCCCTAACCTTTACATTCCCAAATGCAAGTAATCACAGTATGTCTGCTTCTTGCATGTTCGTAAAAGCCACATCCAATCAGTCTGATGCTCTGTCCCTGTTTAGTAGGGCTGGGCCACTTCTGAGCCTTCTCCAGCTTTGGCTAACAAAGCTGGTTCTTTTACCTCAGGAAGTAGAGGTTCATGCTTTAAGATCCAGAGGTCCCAGTTTCCATCCCTGCTGCCGAGAACCGACCCGGGGGGGTTGGCATTACAGATGCATCTTGGGGGAGGGTGGTAGGATGCTCCCTCTCTCGTATAATAGTATTAACTGCTAGCTCTTAGTGCATCAGTGAAGCTAGAGCCATAAATTTGACCCTTTTAGTTGGGCATCTGTTTAATATTAGATGCTTGGTTTCAAAGAAAATATAATCCTCCTAAATTATTCATCTTTATAGCCTAGCACTGGGGATTGTAGAGGGGTTCTGAGGCTAAAGCTTGGATTTCCACATTACAGCATCGTTTTAGACCTGAATGTTTGTATATATTTGTTGGCTGAAATCAGCCAATCCCAGCAAACAAATATCTATATATAGACAGGAAAAACTATTCATAGGGACTCCCAACCAATAAGGATTCAGTTTCTTTTACCAAAAATACTCAATAGATCATGTTCTGTTATTCTGTGCAGTCAAATTATCCTAAACAGAAACTGATTATTAAAGTCGGTTGTTAATCTCCTGCTGAAAATGCATACACATTTGGCACAGCTGAAGAGGTGCACTGCCCACAACGGAACATTTGTTTTTCCATTTTCAATCTTACTTGGACATAGGATGAAATCTTGGCACCACTGAAGTCACTAAGTGTTTTGCAAAAGCATCCAGTTTATATTTTTTCTATTACTTAAGATTTACCAGTGCCTGCAACTCCACATTAACATGGTTACACGGGAATTGCCATACTAGATGAGAGCAGTGGTCCGTCTATCTAGTCCAGAAGTGAGCAAACTACAGCCCGCGGGCCACATCTGGCCCACGGGACCATCCTGCCCAGCCCTTGAGCTCCTGGCCGGGGAGGCTGGTCCCCAGCACCTCCCCTGCTGTCCCCCCTCCCCTGCAGCTACACCGCCACACGGGCAGTGAGTTCCTGCCGCTCTGAGCAGCATGGTAAGCGGGTGACAGCGGCACACGGTGGTGCGGGGGTTGGATAGGTGGTCCTGGGGGGCAGTCAGGGGGGGGGGGGGGCGGATAGGGGCTGGGGGGGCAGGCAGGGGACAGGGGGTGGGATCCCGAGGGTGAGAGGTTTGGGGCAAGGGGTCCTGGGAGAAGGCGGTCAGGGGACAAGGAGCGGGGCAGGGGTTGGATGGGTCGGGAGTTCTGAGATGGGCAGTCAGAGGGCAGGAAGCGGGAGGGGGCGGGGGCCAGGCTGTTTGGGGGGCACAGCCTTCCCTACCCAGCCCTCCATACAGTTTTGCACCCCGATGTGGCCCTTGAGCCAAAAAGTTTGCCCACCCTGATCTAGTCTGTTTCTGACAGTGATCGTAGCAGCTGCTTCATAGGAGGGAGCAAGAAATACTTGCAACAGGTACTTACGGACTAACCTGCCCACATGGAAAAAATTTCCTTCCACCCGTATTAGAAGTTGGCTTATGCTCTGTAGCATGAGAGTTGATATCCTTTCCCAAACTTGCATCTACTACAATAACTCTAGATATTTTTGCCTATTTAAATCCAAACTTTGTTTGACTCTTGTTCGGCTCTTGGCCTCATCATTGGACCATGAGAATATCCAGAAAAAAAAAATCATAATACAACTTGAAATGATGCAGGGTTTAATTGTTTGAATATCCCCATGAAAGCAATAGTAAAGAGCATATATGCAAGGGCTTAGTAAAACGCCACTACTGCACAGGAGCAATTAAATAAATAATAAAGTGCATCAGATCCCCCTTAAATTCTCACGTCCGTGTTTTTTAATGTCCTTTCCATTGTTTATTACCAATATGTATATTTGTAGCATAAACAGCAGCGTCTCCCTTGTCATCAGGCTTTCCCGATTCATTCAGTGATGCCACAGGCGAGTGAGCGCGTCTGGTATAATCGTTCTTCTTGTAGCAAGACACGATCTTACAAAGACAGACTTTTGACTAACGTTAAGCAAACTCTTCCAATAGGCCACCCTAACTAGCGCACTCTACCAGATCCAGTCTCGGAGGCTGTCAGCGAGGCAGCAGTTCAGTCGGCAGGTCGGGTTCTACAGAATTTGAAAAAGGCAGGGGGGAGGGGAGGCGAACGGCCACACCTTAGCCCCAGCGGGGCTCAGATTCCTGTGCAAACTTTCCACAGAGTGTTTGTTTTCATCTCCCTGACCGTATAGTCCTGCAAAGTGCTGAGCAGCTCTTAGGAGATGCTGAGCACCTTTAGCTGCCATTGACTGCAGTAGGAGTTGAAGATGCTCAGCACCTCATGGCATTAGGGCCTAAATGAGGCTCTGATCTAGCCAAACACTTACACATGTGATTAAGTCTCTCTCTAGCCAGCAAAGCACTTAAGCATGGACAAGGATGGAAACAGACTAACATTTTCAAAATAAAACAACAATATCACCTACCTTATGCAGCACTTTTCATGAGTAGCTCTCAAAGCACTTGAAAAAGGAGGTCAGTAGCATCATCTCCATTTTACAGATGGAGAAACTGAGGCACACAGAGGTTAAAATGAATTGCCCAAGGTCATCCAGGAGACAAGTGGCCGAGCTAGAAATAAAACCCAGGTCTCCCAAGTCCCAGTCCAGTGCTGTAGCCATTAGACAACACTGCCTCAAAGCACCTAAGTCCCAATATGAAAAGTGACTTAGTCACTTCGGTGCCTAAGTGCTCTCAGCTTTCAATAAGACTTAGGCTCTTAAGTGCCTAAATCTATTTGGAAAGTGGGACTTAGGCTCTCTTGACAATTTTGCCTTTAAGCACATGCTGAAAGTTACACACATGCCCTTGTGCTTTCTTGAATCGGGGCATTGATCAGGAGGAGCGGGAGGAGGCTGATTATAAAGACGCACACGCACATACCTTGATCATCAAAAGAGTTGGGAAAGGAAATGCAGAAAGACTACATAGCATAAGAGGGTTTAAGTACAATGTTTTATAACGTTACTTGAGTGTAGTAGTGGAGCTTTAAATCTGTAAAATCAGCAAACAGATTATCTCATGTAAAATAATCCAATGTGCCAAGGAGACCATAAAATTATACTGTGCTAATCTTCAGCAATTACCAATGGACGCAGCTGACAGAACATTAACAATTGAATCAGACACCAAGATCATCTATTTGTAAAACGAGAAAGTTTTATCTAAGAGAGTCACACTATTAATATTCTCAAAGAAAAATCAGTTTGAAGGGTGGGGTCATAGGTGCCGACTTCCCCGCTTTTCCCTGGGTGCTCGACCTCGCTTCTGCCCCTGGCCCCGCCCCCACACCACCCCTTCCATAGGGCCCCGCCCCGCCTCTTCCCACCCCTGCTCTGCCCCCATTCCAACCCCTTCCACTAAGTCCCTGCCCCAACTATGCCCTCTCCCTACCCCATTCCAACTCCTTCCCCAAATCCCCTCCCGGCCGGGCAGGAAACGCTGGGAGGTAGGCGGAGGAGCGGGGACGTGGCACGCTCAGGGGAGTAGGCCATGGAGGAGTTGCGGCGGGGGGCAAGGGGAGCTTGGCTGCCAGTGGGTGCATTTTTCCCCATGGGTGCTCCAGCCCCAGAGCACCCACGGAGTCGGCGCTTATGGCTGGGGTCTAGGTTGGGAGATGGAGATAGAAAACAACAGATAGAAAGAGAACTCCAGCCTAACAAAGGGGGGAAGGGACGGGGGAGGGGAAAAAAAAAAACTTTCCAGTTCCTCCTCTCCGGAACTCAGAAGACAACTTTGCGAGTGGCTTAATGTCTTTTTCTTTAGGTTTTTTTGTATTTGCATAGGAATAAAAAGGAATTTAAAAAAAAATCAAATAAAAGCTTCATGGTCAACAGTCTTTTTATAAAAACAACAAAGAGTCTGGAGGCACCTTAAAGACTTAACAGATTTATTTGGGCATAAGCTTTCATGGGTAAAAAACCCACTTCTTCAGATATGCATTCTTCTTGCATCTGAAGAAGTGGGTTTTTTACCCACGAAAGCTTATGCCCAAATAAATCTGTTATGTCTTTAAGGTGCCACCGGACTCCTTGTTGTTTTTGCGGATACAGACTAACATGGCTACCCCCTGATACTAGTCTTTTTATAGAAACAAAGGCCCAAGAGGAGAATTTAAGCAATTATTCTAAGCCAAAGAAGCAGTCATTTCAAATAAATGTATCACAGCCTCCAAATTATCAGTGATGAAATCTTGTGTCATCCAATGATGACAGTGATGATGACTGAAACAGTGATTTAAAATACAACAGTTGTGTAGGGCCTAATTTAAGAAATACAGGTTATTTATTTACACCTCTACAGACTGAAAGAGTGTGATTTGCCTAGGTATGTATTTTTAGAATTTTGAAAGTTTATTTCTTAGGCATCAATAAAGGTTATAGAAATTATATTAAATTCTCTTTGTGGGAAGCTGCTGACTAATTAATCATTTTAATAGGCAGGAGATTTATAAGCATCACGCTGAATTAAAGAGATAGGATGCTTGTGGGGAAGAAATATAGAATCCAGGAAACAGCTCTCCCTTGGCAGAGAGTCCGCCAAGTGAATTTGCTCATTAAGCAACAACACAACCGCTCTTTGCTCATTCTGTCTATCCTGGAGGCAGGGGGAGGAGAAGCGGGTTTAATTTTAAATATTGCTCAGAAATATCTTTTTCACTGAAAAAAAATTCAGTATTAGGCACCCTTTGGAGAGGATGGGGGAAATTCTAAGAGGTGCAGCACAGAACTTGCAGCCCAGGGGGACATGAGGCTAACATGGATTTTAGCCACTCTTGTGCCCCCCTGATTCTGAGTTGATCTGGAGGGCAGAGCAGCCTCCAGCGTAATCTGCACAGCCCAAGAGGCCTGTGTAACTTACAGCAGCCTATGGGCCGCATGGTCCAGAGTCTCTGCACTGCAAGTACATGAGTACTAATAAGCCATTACGGATGGTGAGGCTAACTCACTTGCTAAGTATGTTTCAACACCATTGTAAATAATCGTTCCGCACCTCCACACCTCACAGTAATGCAAATAACTGCAACCCTCACACAATCGTATGGGCCAACCTATGGGCCAGCTTGCATTGTGAGACTAAGGAGCAAGCGGGCATAAGGCTGCCCCTACTTTGTTTGTATTGGCTATCCGGATTACAGCGGGCAGCAGTGCAGGAGGGGAAAGCAGCCCTCCCCTTGTGCAGATGGGCTGCAAGGATTGGGGATGGGCAAAGCTTTGATTCTATCTCCCAAGACATCTAGTAGCAGAGCTGCCGGCATATCAGGGAACATACACTGCACTAAGCATGGAATGGGTTGCACCAGGAGCAGCAACAGCAACACACTGCTTCCTACTCTGGATGGGTCATTAAGTCACAATCTGGCCTTATTCCTAATCCTTACTACACAATATGGCATTAAGGGCCTTAGGACCTGATCCTACACTCAATGAAGTCTCTTGAGCGTAGTCAGTGAGCTCAGTGGACATTGGATCAGGACCTTAGTACTCAAAGAGCTGTTTTAAAGGGGCCGAAACTTTCCAAGCGCAAAAGTGGTTAACACGCATTGTGATGAACGTGCTGCCCATTTTCTGTTTTAACGGGATACATAAAACGGCATGAAAGGCCACACAAATTACCCCTCGTCATGAACAAGCAGAAATTGCAGTCAGACAATCACTTCGGGCTGACTTCAAAAGGTCAGATCTCTGACAATTCTAAATAATCCCATGCCCTTTGTATTAATAATAGTATTTGTAAACTCACAGCGCTTCCGGTGTGAAAGGATATGGTTTTATCCATTTGTCTTTCTCAAGCAATTTATTCCAACCTTTTGCAGTCAACTGATAAATTAGGTGACTGTTAATAGCTCTCATTTTATACACAGAAAAGGCACATTTTGATTAAAGTTTCCCCCGCCCCCCATACTTTTGACAAAATTAGGACAGATATTTCTAACATAGGGCATTAAAAGGCCTGATCTTCAGCCTACAGAAATTATGGGAAATAGCTCTATTGACCTCAATACGTTCGAGTTCCCAAATCTCTATATATTGGGAGTCATTTTTCTGCTGTTTTTCAACATAGCAAAAATAATGAATGACAAAGAAGGAAACTTGAAATCCCTTTTTATAATCCATGCAGAAATAACCATGTCAAAAAAATTAAGAACCAGCTACAATTGTTCTATTATGAATTCTTAAACTCACTCCCTTAATCTTTGAAACAGACATGACTTTGAAAAAAGGCTAACCAAAAAACAAAAAATCAAATCTTCTACTCTTCCTCATTAACGTACTATGAATTTAAGCCACTAATGAAATCACAAAGATTTATACCAACAGCGGGCTATGTTCCTTATGAGCTGAAGTTGTGATTATGGAGAAGTGTAATAGAGTTTTTGAACTGTTTGTTTCAAATATGTCACATTGCAGAAAGAAAAACTCATTTCTGTGGATTAAAAAAAGGTAGTACAATCTGCCAGTAATGACTAGCTTCTAAATACTGCCATTTGCCTACTCTTCAAAATGCTCTTGATTATTCTCCCTCTGTAGAACAGAAAGTTCAAGGTGTCTTCTGACAATAGTTCTCTCACTGTCTTCATACAAATAACTGGCCCAATCCTGCAATGCTTACTCATATAATTAGCCTTTACTGCCACAAAAATGTCCTCTTTATATCAAATGGGCTATTCATTTGAGTAAGGACCACTCAAGTAAGAGTTTGCAGAATCTAATTGCATCAGATAGCTTTTCAATTACAAAGATTTCAGAACTGATTTTCCCCTCCCCCCCTCGCACCAATAAGTACAGATGACATGAGAGAGAAGGCATTTAAGAGTAGTAATAATAATAAGTAATAATATTTTGCCATGAAGTTTCTGGTTTCTATGTGTCCTGAAAACATTTTAATATGTAAATATAGCATTTTAATTATTCGGTTTTCTTTCTAAATTTGTTTGTATGAAACATGTTGATTTGACAGCTTGGGAGACCAAAACTCTCAATTTAACCATAACACATAAAGCAGCTATGCAAGCATCCCCACAATGCTCGAACAATAGATATCAACCCTGTTCAAATAGGAACGGGGCTGGATTCAAACCAGGGACCTAATGGTTTAAAAAAACAAAACAAAACAGTGCCCTGAGGTATCCAATTGTATCCTATTGTATTATGCAGACAGATTTTCCATTTAGAGATTATTAAACAGTTATTTTACAACTATAGTTTCAGGACTAGAGCCATGATCTAGCCTCAATGGGGAACCCCAGCAGCACGTCTATAAAGTAGAATACATAACATTTTGTATTTATATTTTAAAAATATTAGTCAAATGTTTGAAGGCAATGGGAGGTTCTGGGTGCTCAGTACTTTTGAAAAATCAGGCCACTTACTCATGAGCCTAACTTTAGACTCCTGTTTCTGAAAATCTTAGCCTTAGAGTTCAAGTAGATTCCTGGACAAATCCATCTGAACTGGGGAATTGACCCATTCCTCACCATGACACTTCTGGTATAGTAGTTTGTGGACATTCTTTGGTCTCTGATGTAAAAGAACTAGTACTTCACATTTTTAAAAAAATGAAAAAATATACCACCCCAATTTTCAGACAGAAATGTATTTACCTGTAATGGGAGAGTTCATGCAATAAAAAGAGAGACTTTCTTTCGTCATCAGGGGTATGAGCAATGTTCTTTTATCCAAAGCAGAGTTCCGTCTAACATTAATCATCACAAATGTGTTCTGGTCACTAACTAAATTATACATTGTGAGTAATACACTCAGTTCTGCAGACAAGTTAGCAAAATTGACCTTCCTTTGCCCCTTGGTGTTCACATTGATCGTGCTTTCTCTACTATCATCCAAAGCATGCTTGAGGGGAAATAGAGGAGATAATGGAATAAATGTTCAAAAGTGCCTAATCTTTCTCTTGGTCCAAGTGGAGTCATGGTTATGCTTTCACCTGCATCTTTGCTCTAGCTCAGTATTTTTCCCTGTATATTGTTATGGAAGTAAATGCCCAAGCTATGCTCACCCTGAAACTAGAATTAGAAAAAACATCCATCCAGCTGTTCAATGTTCTTCTCAGAGCTAGCCTGCAAGGGGTACTAGAGAACTGTATAGACTGAGTCTTCCCATGCATCAAGTTATTAGTAAGGTAGTCCCGCCACCCCCGCCCCCACCATCACCACCACACAAACACACACACACACAGCAGTTCATATGCTGGACATAAATATAGGACAGTGGAACACAATTAGCACCCATGTGCTGCAAAATAACTCCCAAATAAGTTCTAAAATGTTTCCAACTGCTCCAACTCACACCAAATGTAAATGACTGTACCATAAACAGCAAGCAAGCACCATATGGCAAATAACTGCAATACAGTTGCATCCCACATCTTTAGCCTTTAAGTTCAACAACGTGATTAACAAGGGAACCCACTTAGATTTTTCATTGGGCTATGCACGGCAATGTAACAGAGCACAAGTACACCAACAGGTAGGCAAGCAACATCAGATAGATGTTGACCAGTTATAACATGAGACTAAAAATTAGTAATGTTATCAATTGACGGTTTAGTCACAGTTTGGCTGAATACATTTTGAATATACATGTTCAGTCAATCAGTCAAATTCCCAGAAGCCAAATATTAGTTGTATCGGCCTCATTCCAGTAGTAAATCACTCTCTCTCTCAGCCACACACAACTGAGAGATTTAAAAATACCTCTGAGCTCAAGGAAACAACAAGGTCAATGGACATGAACCAGAATCAAAAGATTTTTGCAGTACTAAAGGTATACGTCATCTGTGTAAAATTAATAATAAAAAAAAACCTCTGAAAGGTAATACAGGGATTCAAGTGAATTATTAATGGAACAGACGAAACTACTATGTAAGTGGCTGTATAAAGAAAGAATCTGAACTCTAAAGCAAAACTCTGATGGAGAAAAAGCTGTTACACTTAAAAACAAAAATCAGTTGACACCTCACTGAGGGAGGCTGGGGAAGGGGGTAGTTTGTTTTAGTGCCTTCCCGTAGGTTGTGATCCAACTCCCAGTGACTTGAAGGAGCATCACCAGGGTAATTTTATGACTCTGTTCTAAGCAAATTCAGACTTACAAGTCTGTCAGAAATGCCTCCAGGGCAACAAGCTGGCCATTGATTTCACGCAGGAGATGAGGTACAATAGCTATTATTGCGCTTCTGAGAAAGCTCTCTTGTAAAACTTATTAGCAATACGCTAGAGCATTGCACAGCAATTGCATGCGCCTCTCACGATGGCCTTGCCAATGCATTTTTAAATTAATATTTAAAAACAGTTATTCACAGGAATGCATCTGTATCAGAAAACCACTCTTTCCAGTCACCTTAATGCTGTGCCTCGAAGTGTATTCATTGTAGCTTTTGAACCAATTTCCGACAAATAACTAGCTCAGAATAAGCATCAGTAATAAAACCTTTTGTATATTTGTGTGTCTACATAAACAAATGTTTTCATGCGGCTTTATAATGATGAACATTTCTCTTTTGCATGTGCGGATGTGCTGTTGGTAATCTGCATGCTATGCATGATGGGATATGTTTAAGTACCAGTAACAGCTATGATAAGACTGACAATCAGTTTCATGAACTCTAATGTCAATATGTAAATAATGTAACCTCTGGAGAGATCAGAAGGGTCAGACTAATGATTTCCTGTATTTTATTGCTGATCATTTTCCAACTATTAGACATATAAGTAAGAGCACCATAAGTGAAGAAAGGAACCTCATTCTTCCCAAGCTTCCAGTGTGCATGGGAGACAGATTGTCACATTTACAACACTGTCTGTCTGATGTCCAATTTTTCATTTGTATTTCCTTATACACAGAAGACCAGGAACATCTGAGTATTTAGTTCCATACTGCATGCCTGCCTTGTGCAGATAAGTTAGTCTTCAGTTTAAACTACCAATTCAAAATGCATTTTTAATATGTTTAAATAAACATATTAAAATAAATTAGCAAATAAAACTAAGCATTCTATATAATGTGGGAATTAGAACACTAGGGTTTTCTGGGGAAACCGCAGTTTTTCAGACACTTTTAAGGGTCTTAAAGAAGCTAGTTCTGCTGGCAAATTTTATAGTGAAACAGTAAAACTAGAGGAATTGGAATATTGTTCCCTATGAGATCATTTGTCTCACTGAGTGATAAATCTGTCACTTTTAAGTAGCTGGGACATTGTTACATTTGGTTAAATGGGTGTACATTATCAGATCCTTAACTTGGTTGTTTCTAGTTAGAGTGCTATTAGCTATAGAGAGATAAGGCAAAAAACCAGAAACAGTGTGTGAACTTCTGTGTACGTTATCCCAGATTGCAAAAGCAATCGTGTGTGTGTGTGTGTGTGTTCTGGTTGACAGTAACAGAGTTACTACTGAAGCAGTATTTAGACTGAAAAAATTAATACTTCCTTTTTCAATACTGATTCAGAAACTTAATCACCTGGGGAATACCAGAGCACCAAGGATATGAGCCAATGTATAATTAAACTGTGGAACTTCCTGCCACAGGAAGTCATTGACGCCAAGAATTTAACAAGATTCAGAAGGGTATTGGGCATTTACATGGTTATCAAGAATACCTAGAGTAATCATAATTAACAACAAATGTTGTGGAAGATATTATTAAACTTCATGCTTCAGGTTTTAATCCAGTCTTTCACTATTAGAGATCAGGATGAGACTTAACGTAGGGGGCAGATTACCCAACATCTACCTGCTGGGGGGGCAGTTCTTATACCTTCCTCTCAAGCATCTGGTGGTGATCACAGTCAGACAGGATATTGGACTAGATAGACCTTGGTCTGAGTCAGTGTTGCTCTTTCTAGCCTATATTCCTAACTGGCATTAACCTCTAGCACATGTTGTGGAATATCGACTCGTACATTTAGGGTAATTTATTTTTGGCAGGCAGTGTGTAAAAAAATCCAAAACAAATGGTTAGCTCTAAAATACCTGCAACATGCCAATAAAATATTCAGCAATGGAAAATTCTCCCTGTCCCAAAAAGCTGAAGAACATCTGAAGTCGCTACCGTTTTTTATTCTTGAATGCCATTCAAGGTCTGCTGTTCTAATTTCTGAAGCAGTGCACCTATAGCCCTAAGCAGATTATTTTCCCAGTGGTTATTAGGTATGTTTTATTCATTATAATGCTGCCAAATGGAAATTATTTTCCCCTGTTAACAGGTGGTATTAATATGAGCCTTCAGAAAAAATCCCAGTCTGTGGAGGAGCCAGAAAGTATTAACTAACAACCAACCTTGCCTCCCACCCCAGAAAACAAACTATTTCGCCAAACAGAAGAGTTGTCACATAGAATAGCTAGTAGTTTGTTTCACTGAAGGAAATCACCATTCCATCCCAAAGCTTATGATTCCACTAACCTTATTATGTACACTGTCTGGTTATCAAACAACTTCTGATGATCTCAAGGATGCGCCACCACGCATGTGTGCCTTCCCAGGTGTTTTCACGGGCACATTAGTTGGCTCCTAACCTGAATTTTTTAATTTAAATTTTATTTTTGCACTCTTGGCCACTGGGAAGCTGTGAGCCCTGGCTGGGTAGGTCTGTGCAGTCCCTGCCAGCGAGCCTCTCAGCTCAGATTGCCAGACTCATAGGCTAGTTGGACTCATGCTAGGACTCGAAAAATAACTGTGTAGACAGCACTGTGAACTTGCAATGTCAATATCAAACCCCATCAGTACGATTACAGTGCATCTGTTGCTAAAAGAAAGGAATGGTGCTTTAGCATTATTAGTGAGAATAGCAATAGTTATTTCCCAGTAGTGATGCTTTACATACGGTACCTTCTCCAACATTCCACACAAAGGGCATCAAACTGATTTTAAAAAAGAGAACAAAAGCCTTGCATGTACTTTTATAATACAGGATGTGGTGGGTGAATGGCATGGCATTACTAATAGATGCTGGCGAGAGGGCTCTGCATTTGTGCTGCCAAGGGCTGATGCAGCAATCATGGGCACATGTAGTTTTCCTTTTTGGGACTCAGTGTGAGGTCGCTGCTGTTTCAGACAGAACAAGTGTCATTCTCTTGGAGAAGCAGGTAATTATGGGTGCATTTACTGCCAGGAAGTTGTAACTTGAAAAGGCCGGGGGGGGGGGGCGGAATTGGCAGACTAGTTTTTGAAGACCATAAGCGAGCGGCCATGATGCGAAGGTCAACCTAGCTCCTGTCCGCTTTAATGGTAATTTGCGCATTGCTGTGCTAATCCGGGGTGTGCTTGAAAGATGTTCACTTTCTGGGTGTTAGCCTAGGCTCATTATCTGATATGTTAACAAAATTCAATCTATGTTAATGATGTTTAGAGGCTATTTAAACCTGGGAAACGTGTGAGCTGCATAAACTTCTTGGAGCTTAAAGGAGGCCTTGGGAGTTCATTTTGCCTGGGATATGGTTATTATCCTGTAAGCAGCAGGCACCCTCAGGTTATATCTATTATCTGGGTGTGAAAATTACTTGTATAATATCCTTTAAGTAATTATCAAAGCCTTGTTTATGTTGATCAAATGTGTTCTATTTGCACCTGATACAAAGTCCTATGAAGTTAACTGACTAACTCTCATTGACTTTAGTGGACTTTGGATCTGGCCCTAAATGTGCATGTTCTTGCTGTCCTTAAGGGTAACTGAACATATCAACATGGCACAAATTAAGAGCTTTTTGCATTTGAGTCATATAGTCTTTTTCTGTGCTTTTCTAAAGTCCCACACCTTTGGTAAAGGAAGGAAGTGGTAAAATCTGATGGACTGTACAATGACACATGAATACACTAAAACTTCAGTATCTTCCTAAAATAGTTTGATTTAGGGGTATGCTTTGTGTTAAGAGAACTCTAGGGATTGGACACAAAAATGAGTGACGGTGGACTCTGAATCATAGAATCATAGAATATCAGGGTTGGAAGGGACCTCAGGAGGTCATCTAGTCCAACCCCCTGCTCAAAGCAGGGCCAATCCCCAACTAAATCATCCCAGCCACGGCTTTGTCAAGCCTGACCTTAAAAACTTCTAAGGAAGGAGATTCCACCTCCTCCCTAGGTAACGCATTCCAGTGTTTCACCACTCTCCTAGTGAAAAAGGTTTTCCTAATATCTAACCTAAATCTCCCCCACTGCAACTTGAGACCATTACTCCTTGTTCTGTCATCTGCTACCACTGAGAACAGTCTAGAGCCATCCTCTTTGGAACCCCCTTTCAGGTAGCTGAAAGCAGCTATCAAACCCCCCCTCATTCTTCTCTTCCACAGACTAAACAATCCCAGTTCCCTCAGCCTCTCCTCATAAGTCATGTGTTCCAGTCCCCTAATCATTTTTGTGGCCCTCTGCTGGACATTTTCCAATTTTTCCACATCCTTCTTGTAGTGTGGGGCCCAAAACTGGACACAGTACTCCAGATGAGGCCTCACCAATGTCGAATAGAGGGGAACGATCACGTCCCTCGATCTGCTGGCAATGCCCCTACTTATACATCCCAAAATGCCATTGGCCTTCTTGGCAACAACGGCACACTGTTGATTCTCATCCAGCTTCTCTTTCACTATAACCCCTAGGTCCTTTTCTGCAGAACTGCTGCGTAGCCATTCAGTCCCTAGTCTGTAGCGGTGCACTGGATTCTTCCGTCCTAAGTGCAGGACTCTGCACCTGTCCTTGTTGAACCTCATCAAATATCTTTTGGCCCAATCCTCCAATTTGTCTAGGTCCCTCTGTATCCTATCCCTATCCTCCGGCGTATCTTCCTCTCCTCCCAGTTTAGTGTCATCTGCAAACTTGCTGAGGGTGCAATCCACACGATCCTCCAGATCATTTATGAAGATATTGAACAAAACCAGCCCCAGGACCGACCCTTGGGGCACTCCACTTGATACCGGCTGCCAACTAGACATGGAGCCAATGATCACCACCCGTTGAGCCCGACAATCTAGCCAACTTTCTATCCACCTTATAGTCCATTCATCCAGCCCATACTACTTTAACTTGCTGGCAAGAATACTGTGGGAGACCATGCCAAAAGCTTTGCTAAAGTCAAGGAACAACACGTCCACCGCTTTCCCCTCATCCACAGAGCCAGTTATCTCGTCATAGAAGGCAATTAGATTAGTCAGGCATGACTTGCCCTTGGTGAATCCATGCTGACTGTTCCTGATCACTTTCCTCTCCTCTAAGTGCTTCAGAACTGATTCCTTGAGGACCTGCTCCATGATTTTTCCCAGGGACTGGAGGTGAGGCTGACTGGCCTGTAGTTCCCAGGATCCTCCTTCGTCCCTTTTTTAAAGATGGGCACTACATTAGCCTTTTTCCAGTCGTCCGGGACTTCCCCCAATCACCATGAGTTTTCAAAGATAATGGCCAATGGCTCTGCAATCACATCCGCCAACTCCTTTAGCACTCTTGGATGCAGCGCATCCGGCCTCATGGACTTGTGCTCGTCCAGCTTTTCTAAATAGTCCCGAACCACTTCTTTCCCTGGTCACCTCCTCCCCATGCTGTGCTGCCCAGTGCAGTAGTCTGGGAGCTGACCCTGTTTGTGAAGAAAGAGGCAAAAAAAGCATTGAGTACATTAGCTTTTTCCACATCCACTGTCACTAGGTTGCCTCCCTCATTCAGTAAGGGGCCCACACTTTCATTGACTTTCTTCTTGTTGCTAACATACCTGAAGAAACCCTTCTTGTTACTCTTAACATCTCTTGTTAGCTGCAACTCCAGGTGTGATTTGGCCTTCCTGATATCACTCCTGCATGCCCGAGCAATATTTTTATACTCTTCCCTGGTCATTTGTCCAATCTTCCACTTCTTGTAAGCTTCTTTTTTGTGTTTAAGATCAGCAAGGATTTCACTGTGAAGCCAAGCTGGTCGCCTGCCATATTTACTATTCTTTCTACACATCGGGATGGTTTGTCCCTGTAACCTCAATAAGGATTCTTTAAAATACAGCCAGCTCTCCTGGACTCCTTTCCCCCTCATGTTATTCTCCCAGGGGATCCTGCCCATCAGTTCTCTGAGGGAGTCAAAGTCTGCTTTTCTGAAGTCCGGGGTCTGTATTCTGCTGCTCTCCTTTCTTCCCTGTGTCAGGATCCTGAACTCGACCATCTCATGGTCACTGCCTCCCAGGTTCCCATCCACTTTAGCTTCCCCCACTAATTCTTCCCGGTTTGTGAGCAGCAGGTCAAGAAGAGCTCTGCCCCTAGGTGGTTCCTCCAGCACTTGCACCAGGAAATTGTCCCCTACACTTTCCAAAAACTTCCTGGATTGTCTGTGCACCGCTGTATTGCTCTCCCAGCAGATATCAGGGTGATTGACGTCTCCCATGAGAACCAGGGCCTGCGATCTAGTAACTTCTGTGAGTTGCTGGAAGAAAGCCTCGTCCACCCCATCACCCTGGTCTGGTGGTCTACAGTAGACTCCCACCACGACATCACCCTTGTTGCTCACACTTCTAAACTTAATCCAGAGACTCTCAGGTTTTTCTGCAGTTTCATACTTGAGCTCTGAGCAGTCATACTGTTCCCTTATATATAATGCAACTCCCCCCGCCTTTTCTGCCCTGCCTGTCCTTCCTGAACAGTTTATATCCATCCATGACAGTACTCCACTCATGTGAGTTATCCCACCAAGTCTCTGTTATTCCAATCACATCATAATTCCTTGACTGTGCCAGGACTTCCAGTTCTCCCTGCTTATTTCCCAGGCTTCTTGCATTTGTGTATAGGCACTTGAAATAACTCGCTGATCGTCCCTCTTTCTCAGTACGAGGCAGGAACCCTCCCCTCTCACGTGCTCCTGCTCATGCTTCCTCCCGGTATCCCACTTCCCCACTTACCTCAGGGCTTTGGTCTCCTTCCCCCCGGTGAACCTAGTTTAAAGCCCTCCTCAATAGGTTAGCCAGCCTGCTTGTGAAGATGCTCTTCCCTCTCTTCGTTAGCTGGAGCCCGTCTCTGCCTAGCACTCCTCCTTCTTGGAACACCATCCCATGGTCAAAGAATCCAAAGCCTTCTCTCTGACACCACCTGTGTAGCCATTCGTTGACTTCCACGATTCGACGGTCTCTACCCAGGCCTTTTCCTTCCTCGGGGAGGATGGATGGGAACACCACTTGCACCTCAAACTCCTTTATCCTTCTTCCCAGAGCCACGTAGTCTGCAGTGATCTGCTCAAGGTCATTCTTGGCAGTATCTTTGGTGCTCACGTGGAGAGGCAGGAAGGGGTAGCGATCCAAGGGCTTGATGAGTCTCGGCAGTCTCTCCGTCACATCGTGAATCCTAGCTCCTGGCAAGCAGCAGACTTCTCGGTTTTCCCGGTCTGACATTGTTTTGAATAATCTGAGTATGTTACAAGTGCAATACTTGGGATTGTGGTAAGAGATTGGCTCTCTTTGCTCATCATTCTCCTTATCCTAAGCGGTATTTTGTGCTATAGGATCACATTCTACTAAGGAGCTTATTGTCTTCTACTCTCTGTTTGTATAGCATCTATCACATGGGGCCCTGCCCTTGAGGGAAGGGCTCTAGGAATTACCATAATACAAAGAGTAAATAATAAAGTTAATATTGCTATGCCCATACTTATGTCACTAGCAGGTTTTAGATTAAACAGTAATGCCATTTTTAACATAATTCACAGAATAGAAAATACAAGTAGGAGACGGGAAAGGCTGTGGTCTGCTCCAGTACATGTTGGGACACCCCAACTGGATCACTGCGCTTTGCTGTAGGGGGCTGATCCAACACTCCTTCCATGAGGAGGCAGTTTATTCCTCGCTATCCTTTCCCATATTCAAAAATTACCCAGCTAACTCATGCAGCCCACTAACAGAACCCTGTTAAAACTCAAAATATTTCCCACACTCAGGGGTGAAAGTAACTTAAAGGACTTACCAGTACTCTGGAATCCTGAGCAGGGGCTCCACCCCAGGGGCTCCGGCAGCGGGGCTTGGGTGGCGCTTTAAAGGGCCCGGGGCTCTGGCCGCTGTGGGGAGTCCAGGGCCCTTTAAAGCGCCAGCCTGGGGAAGCCGGTCCGGTCCAGGTTACTTTCACCTCTGCCCTCACTATTATTTCTTTCTAAGGGTTTTGTTCAGGTGTTTCGTTTTGGTTCTTACACTTGCACCTGGCTTCAATAATTCCCATTATTTTTGGAGGCAGCATCCCTGCCTGGCAATCAACTGCTGATACACTCCAGCCTGCCTTGGTGAGTCCCTGGACAGGACTGGCCAGCTAATTCTTGAACCCTAAATCCCATCCCTATTGTGCTTACCTTGAAAAAAGTTTGTATTTGTTCTGGAGAAAGGGTTAATGTTCAGAAAGATCGAGTTTCTTTTAACTGTCCCAAGTTTACAGTTAGCTAAATTATTTTTCATGGCATCCTATTTCCTCTCCACAGAAACTGCTACCAACTAACTAAGATAATTACCACGGGGGGGAAATAGAAGAGTGTGAGTGAAAAGAGAGTCATAAAAACTTGCATAGTACAATTGTATTATTGCCAGGAGTAAGAAAAAAAAGACAGTCAGTATGGACAAATAAGATTAACACGCAAGTCACTGAACACTTAGAACAATTGTCCTTATACAAAATTCATCAGATATTCCCAAATGTCAGCACCAGACAAATTTCACCATCTGGTCAACAAGATAAAGCCTATTAACAAAAACTTTGCAGATTAGAGGCTCTTGTCCATAAAAACAAGACTCATGCAGGTGGGGCTATGATTTTCCATCAAGCCTTTCAGACAGCAATCAAGAAGAATTTGATATATTTGATTCAGCAGCCAAACTGATCTCTTTGTGGATTCAGAAAACAGCACAGGGCTGGAATTTAAAGGGAAGGGAAAAGTCATTGTGTAGACAAAGCAAAAACAGCCATGAGCAACAAAGGATTGAGCTTAATCTTTTATCCAATTTTCCAGACCCACAATTAGCTGCTGATCTACTTTAATATTTCTTTGCTCCCTTCCCACATGTGGTGGCATGGCTTTCATATCCCTCTGTAGATTTTCAGATGATTTTGGTCATTGCCTCAAGTATGGAAGTAAATAGTATCACATCACTTAAGTATTTTCTGTTTATAAAAAGACAGATACAGAAGCTATCCAGAGACAAAGTCACTGACCGAGAAGGAGAATATCAAGTGGATGAAACTGAATTTAACCATTTCTTCTTTTAGTGGCAAGCAAATGACTTATTAAGCATGGCAGTTAAGTCTTAAGCATCAATTCACCTAGCTATTTAACAAACAATAATACTCTTATACAGCACTTTTTCATCAGAAGATCTTAACATGCTTTACAAAGGAGATCAGTACCACTATCCTCAGTTTACATCCCCAGCTCTCCTGAATTCTACTCCAGTGCTCAGTCTACTAGGCCACACTGCTCTCAGTACTGCTTAAGTATGTGCCAATAAGCTACTAACATGCTTAAAGACAGGCATGTGCTTGATGTACCTACGCTACAGTACCTTGCTAAACTGATGCTTTCATGATCTCCCGTATAGGAAAACAAATAACAGAATGCCACAAACAATAAAAAGAAAGATTCTTAGAACAAAGGTAGGTTGTGATTATTTTTCTTCTAGTAGTTAGCTTAATATTTCTTGCTTAACTTTTCTATGTCATTATGGAAGTGCTTTTAGAAACTCAGCTACAGCAGTGAAGTTGAGTGAAGCTTGTGTTGAATTTCAGGTCCCGCTGAGCACTGTGGATCCGATAACTCTTTTAAGTGCCAGATCCACAAATGCAAACATTTGGATATGCTAAAATAGGTAACCTGGAGTTTGGTAAGCCTAATAGCACATAGAGGTCTGCCAGGGTTTTGCCTTTATACATACAGGTTGGAAGAAAGCCCTAGATTCATAGATTTTTGAGGCTAGAAGGGATCATTGTGATTATATAGTCTGACCTCCTGCATAACACAGGCTGGAGAATCTCACCCAGTGATTCCTACATCAAGCCTAACTACCTGAGGCTGAAGGAAAGGCTGTTTACTCAAAAATATATAATTTTTCTGTGAAATTAAGCAAGTGCGAAAAGAATTTCAGTTGATCAGACTTGTTTTCATTTTTGAGTGACAGAGCAAGTGTCAGAATTTCATGCCTTTCTCTCCAAAGCAAGACTTGAAACACTTGCATTCTGGGAAAGACGCTTAAGGACAAGAGACACTGACTCCTCCTCCTATACCTGGAATTTCTTTAACTTGAAAGCACATACTCTCCTTTTGGGCAAACACCTCTAGACTCTCCTATGAAGTGAGCAACCTACATGGGGACGGGGACACACACACTTGAGAATGGGGACCCAATTAGTTCTGTTCTGCTGTCTCCTAAGTCTTTGTCCTTCTGAGAATCTAGGTCCTGCCCTGGAAGATGGTACTAAGGCTCTTGGCCCCACAACACTAAGGGGAAGGAATACTATGGAGATATTGTGCTGCAGTGGTTCCCTTATCCGATGCTGAAGGCAAAGGAGAGAGCAGCTGGCTATCCTGCCTTCACCCCCTGCTTTGCAGTTGCTCCTCTCCGTCCCAAATCTCTCTGGGGCCTCGCCCAGGGAAATCGTACTGGGGCTTTCACTTCACTGTCAATGGGAGTTTTCCCCATGTGCATAAAAAGCAGGATCTGGCCCTTTCAAATAATTGTTCAGAACTCTGTATTTATGACAGTTAAGGTAGTATATTAACTATATCAAATAACTTTGTCAGCAAAATTTAGATTGCAAGTAGGGGTCAGATTTGGACTGGCTGGATCACGGGCTAGGCTACAAACAGTCTACAGTGGGCATGTCTCCTTCACAATAGAAACCCTCATTGTGACTCAGGGACCCATGGTGCCAACTGGCAGAGGACACAGGTTGTGCACAGGGTTTTACAGGAATCCCTTGGGTCGGATATACATAAAATAGTTCAAAGGGTGGCATATAAGGTCTCTACCAAGAGCCAATAGCCTACTGGTCATCATAATCATTGTGAAATGTACATACAGATAGGTTTTAGTATAGATATAACCCCTTAAACGTTATGTCCTTAGGGTCTTGGTCTTAAAGTAGGTCACAAGAAGGTATGTCACATTCCTCAGCAATGTTCCTTTCAGAGAGGAGATAGTAAACATCTATATCGTTGTCTAGCCATTCGTGGATTGTATGCCTCACAATGTACGCCTACTTGCATACTTAGCTAGGGGCTAAATAGATATCTACAAGAGAAGAAGTCTACAGAATGAAAGATAGCAGGAGGGTGCCTGGTTTGTCAATTAAGACGAAGGATTTTTCTGGTATATCTTGAAATGCAAAGGAACACTCTGGATCCTTCACCTAGGAGGCAAGCTCATGAAAGGAGGGTCACAACCAACCTGATTAAAGCAATGCAGAGATTTTGGTTGACCATGACTCTACAAGACATGGGAGTACCTAATTAATTAAATCTAGGCTCTAGAATGTGGGATGATGTTATTTCACATGTAACCATTTGTTTCCAATACTTCTGCTTGCTACTACTTGAATCTTTATGCTTCATTAAATAAACATATTTGATGTCACTATAAACATACGTAAGTGCTGTGTGTTGATCAGAGCAGTGATCTGAGGTGTAACCGGTGAGCTGGGATGTACTGTTTCTTTGGAAGCAGCGCATCTGAATACTACAAGTGCCCAGTGGATGATGAACCAAACACTCCAAGGAGATGCTCGCAGGGCTCAAGTGCTACAGTGTGCCTAATCCTAACCCATAGAGAGATGGTGGGGGCCTGCATAGGCTGAGAGGGGAGTACTTGTGCTGCTTGGAGTGGAGTTGGGGAGCTGACCCCCAGCACGTATAGAGAAGGCTTCCTCATGCTAAAGGGAGGTAGTAGCAAGGTGCCTCGCAACCCTGGGTACCTCTGGGAAGCAACATGCCTAGACATTAATCCCTGCCACTCTCCTAGGACCTGATCCAACTGAAGGCTATGGTCTTTCCATTGACTTTAATGGGAATTGGATTTGGCCACTGGTGCAGAATGCTACTGGCCTCTTCACATCACATGACAGGTAAGTACCCTGTACTTTTGACTGCCTGCCCATAGCAAAAAGAGCAAATTGTGTCCAACCAGACACAAATGCACGACATTTACCAGGGAGACCAGGATGCCTTCAACAACCCAAACTGCTGTTTGCAGTTGCACACAAGGTGGTTAAATTACCCAGTTCATTCAGAAAAGAGTGAAAGCTAACATCATTTAATAATGTCTATAAGGTAGTACCATGAATACGTGGAATGAAAAACAAATTATTTAATAAATACTAAATTGGAAGTTATTTATTTTTTTAAAGGCTGTTGTATGTCAAATTACATGTTCAGAAATACATAGATTTAATTAGTACTTCTTATAAAGTAGTAATTCCCTTGATAATGTTGTGAAAACAGAACATCTGGAGACTGTTTCCCCCTCAAAAAAGCCCTAAAAAAAAAAAATGTATACACAGCTGTCCATTTAAAACAGAGTAAGAACACAGTCAATTATTATCATAGTTTGGTAAATACTCACTGAGTGTCCTGCTATTCCAACATTTTATATATAGTTGCCTTTTTTTTAATCTGTTTAATACAAGTTTTAAAAAAATCAGACAAGCAAGGTACTTTGTAAATCAAATCTATTTTCTCCTGTAATTCGTCATATCAGCAAATATCCATCTGTGCTACTAAGAAGACATTCCAGGCTGATATCTGGAACTCTTACTGCAGAAAGTTATTTTGAAATATCCATAATGCAATAACAAAAGTCTGTATCTCTATAGACTCACTGCATATATCCTAGTTTCTATATTCTGAAGCATCTTATTAATTTATTTGTTGAATGTCATCAACATGCTCAGCACTGGACAACTGAAGACATTAAAATATATGTAAAGAGATGGAAAATGGAAATGGCTACTGGGTTCCTAGAGAAATTATATATCTTGGAGCTTGTTTGTACTTGTTAATATAGGACCTTAACTTTCCAGCACATAATAAACAGATGCTGTAATTTTTATTGATGTGCCTTAGTGTTTGTGGGCATCAGGAAATACATGATGTTTAAAGAGGCATTGGATAGGAGAAAGGTAAGGAATCTGGTACTCTGAGATTTCCTGGCATGGGAGAAGTTGTGGAAATGAGAATTACACCATTAGCGTCATTATCCTCAGTACAACTATTCACTGAATTACTGTGAACAAAAACAAACCAAAAAAAAAAAAAAAGATTTTTCAGTATGAAACAAGAAAGTTTACATAAGGAAGAATTTACAATACCAGTCTAACCAAATCTCCATTAGAGACAATCCTGCAATGGCTTTCACATGTTGCTATAGGTGCAGGGAAGAACAATCAGAGGAAATGCTGGACATCTCTTTTCACCAAAAGCATTTGCTGTTGTCTGTATTTTTCCCTATCGCACAAAATTGTTTGAAGAGGAAAAAGTGGTTTGAAAACTGCACATGTTAAAACTCGCAGAATTTTGGAAGTATTCAATAGGGCTGGCTTGGCAGCCTGACAAATGGGCAACATCTAAAGTTCTGAGGTGTTCAGATTATAAATGGACCCAAACCAACACCCTGTCTCTGAAGGCTGAGAAACAAAAAGCCCCTAGTAATATGATCAAGAGGAAACTCCACCCTGACCCTAAATCTGGCAACCAGTTAAACTGCTAAACTTAACAAAAAGTGAAGAGATTTATTCAGTTTCATGCTCTGGATGAAATGTAACGGTATGCCAATAATAAATGGCAAGTAACTAGAAGAATGAAAATAGAAAAATCAAACTTTATCAGAAGCAGGTACCTGGAGTAAATCCATTCATATTTACACCAGTGATGAAGTTGATCTGTGATGCCCAGAGTTTGCGACTCAAATGTCTCTTACTGCTTTGTGGGTTCCAAGTGCTTGTATTAGCATCTCAAATTCCAATTCATGACTATATGTCAACAATCATCTAGCCACGCTGAGTTCCTTTTTTTGTTTTTCTCTACACTCTGCCTATAATCATCCCCAAGGTCTCTAGAGGTGTAAACGTTCTTGGCAGGAAAGATAAAAACTATTTATGGTACTAACCTTTCTGATTGATACATAAAAACAGGTATAAAATCATTTTTATTAGGTGAACAAAATGACTTGCAAGGCAATGAAGGGCACTTGGATCTTTATCAAAATCTTTTGTGGGAACATAATCCTCCAAGGTAAAATTTCTTTGGGTACAACTTGAGGAACAAGGAGTGCATAAATAACTTTGGTGTTAACCTACAATTAAGGCAAGAATCAGCACAGAGATATTAGAAGGAGCTAATCATTAGAATCATAGAATATCAAGGTTGGAAGGGACCTCAGGAGGTCATCTAGTCCAACCCCCTGCTCAAAGCAGGACCAATCCCCAATTTTTGCCCCAGATCCCTAAAATGGCCCCCTCAAGGATTGAACTCACAACCCTGGGTTTAGAGGCCAATGCTCAAACCACTGAGCTATCCCTGCCCCCCATTTTACATATTGCATGTGGTTGATATGGAGGACAAGCATGGAGAATGGAGGCTAACAAAGACATGCCCATACTGCGAACAACTTAGATCAGTCTACTCAGTCCCTCACTTTTTAAGAGAAATTCAGTTCACATGGAGAGAACAGAAGGCCTCTGCTTAGCGAGCAGTACATCAGGGTCTTTACTTTAGCTCCTCCCAACAAGACTTTAGCAGCAAGTTTAATTTTTTAAGGTCACACCAAAGAAAATATGAAAGTGCAGCAAAATTATTCTTCTCTGAATTACTCTAACTACTGCTACTGCAAAAGACATTTTACTAAGACTTTAGGAAGCAGCTGTTTTCACTGGAATTGTTTCGAGTTTCTCTCTGTTCTAACAACTAGTTAGAAACTTTACACTGATTTAAACAATATCACCGATTATATTTAATAGAGCAGAACACACAGTCCAGCATTCCCTTTTTGCCATGATGTCATGGGATAATGCACTATTCTTTGAATCAAATTTGGGTCACATCTACCTTCTACCTTATGCTAATATTGGTGGAAACAATTTAGTCATTAGTGAATATACGCACTCTGGACCATATTTTCAGCTGCAGCCTCCTGTATGGTTTAGTGGCAACACCAGCTAATGTCTCCACCTTTTGTGTACAAAACCTATTGTTCAAATGAGTTTTCATCATGAAAATTCTGCCATTTGCAGTTGGAGGTGTTTGAGTCTTTCAGTTGAGCCCAAAGCAGACATACCCTAAAAAGAAGTCAAGAGAACCTGCAAAATACTTGAAATACATATTGAAATCAATGTAAGGCCTTCTACTGACTTTTATGGAAGTTGAATCAAGCCCTTAGTGACCATCTTGTACCTAGATTTTGTAGTTGCATTTGTATAAAACTTTTGATAACTTCAAAAATTAAAACTTAAATAACTGTTTATTATTATTATAAATTATTTAGTACTCAGTACCTAAAACAGGTATCTAGCCTTCTTGTCTCAGATTGTGGATAGAAATAAAACATAAAATTGAAGGGAATATATAGGAAACAGCCTTAAGTAAAAGAGTGGCTTACATATGATGCATATGCAAGCTGAAGTTCTGTGCTGGCAGAGTTCATGCTTTAAGCAATAAAACATAGGCACAGAGGAGTCTCATATTGAATACTGTACTCTGAAGACCAAAGTCCAATTTATGACGTGTACATCTTAGTATGGATCTTATGTTCTGCATTTGGTCATGCCAGTTGAGAGAGATGAATGAGCTGAGGCAATGGAGTGAATAGTGGCTTTGTTTCATGAGAGGATATGTTGGATAGTAATCCAGGGAAATGTGCATCATTGTGATCCACAAAGGTGCATCATTGTGATCCACAAAGACACCCATACCCAATGATGTTCTGAGAAGTCTTTACAATGCTCCAAAGAACCTATGGCAATGCACAACCTACATTACTGCCAACCAAAAACGTCTATGAACCGCATTTCTTCTTCTGCCACTGCTAAAAGATCCTTAGTTAGCATCCGATGAAGTGAGCTGTAGCTCACAAAAGCTTATGCTCATATAAATTGGTTAGTCTCTAAGGTGCCACTAGTACTCCTTTTCTTTTAGTTAGCACACACGCTCACCCAGCATAACTGACTTGATTAAGG
Organism: Chelonia mydas; assembly: GCF_015237465.2. Classification (NCBI taxonomy): domain Eukaryota; kingdom Metazoa; phylum Chordata; order Testudines; family Cheloniidae; genus Chelonia; species Chelonia mydas. The sequence continues at coordinate 15,591,135 of NC_057853.1, read as the reverse complement.
AAACAAGTGGTGTAAACGCATATGCTGTCAAGGAGAAGAAAATATCCACTAAAGAGATGCAAGAAAAGGAGTGGAATTTACCTTCACATTTAACCAAACTTTACATGGTAAAGAGAATCTCTGAGCTCCCACAGAACTACAACAAAACTTTCCAATAGGGTACCAGTTGATAACTTCACATTCAGCCAACAAAAACTGCCAAGTTAAGAAGTTCTCATCAGAAATAACTCTCATTCCCTCAAAAGCTGAGGGAATAGACACTGTTTTAAGCAGCTTCTTTCAATTAACTGCTTCATGGGTGCCTTAAACCAATCAGCAGGGTATAAAAACTTTGTTACCTCTAAAAGTTACTCAGAAGTAAAACCTCTAAACTGAAAAAAAAAGTAACAAATGTAAAGTATAGCTGTAATGTAAATTAAAAAATTTTTACTGAAGCATGTTAAATTCTCTAAGTAACTGGAAAAGCCTTTGTCAGAAATTTAATTGCTTCCAGATTGAGTGCTTCATGATTATGAGTGAAAACATACAATCCTATTTGAGTGTGAGGAGTTTTTACAAACTGAAATCATTTAAAAAGATTTTAGGGTTGGTTTATTTTTTTTAAAGGTATCCCTTTAACAACATTTTTAGGAACAATATGTCTGAAATTTCAGGCTGTCACTTTGTCATAAGAAAGCTAGGAACGTTTTTTGACAGAAGGCTGCAAAGGCCAGTTATGCTACACAATATTCTTTCTTCTTGATGCCTGTCAAACTCCTTCTAAAACTGCAGCATTTATACTACAGTACTCATCAGCACATGATATGAAATACAAAGATGGAGGGATGTTTGACGGATCATAAAAATGGTTCGTGAGTTTAGAGATTTCAGAAACCGCCACTCAGAACACCACAAATACATCATTCCTCTTCAGAACTTTTACCCAATTTTAGAAACCTAGCTGTGTGAGAAATATGGTTTTTAGATGCTATCCTACTGGAATTTAGTTATTTCACTAACATTGCTACAGATTAAATCCTTCATTCCACAGTGGAGAGGTGGGGGGGCAAACCAGAAAGAGGACAGAGCCCCAAAAGCCAAGAGAGGATAGGGTGTCAAGGGCGAGGGAGGTCATTGCTATTGGGGGCTGCAGGGGGGAAAAAAAGGGGGATGAGGGAAACTCCTCCCTCCCTCAACTTGGCCAGGAAGAGACTGTTGGAAATCTTGAAGAGCATCTGTGAAGCGGTGTACCTAGCCTTCATAGCCCCCTGCTTCAGGCACTACAGCTCTGCTACACTCCAGCCCGCCCCAGGAAAAGGCAAGGTGGGAGGAAAACTGCAACAAACGAGAATCCTACAGTCCTAGAGAGGCCTCATTGGAGTCGCCATTTTGGAAACTCCAGGGGCCTGCTTCTCCAAGGGCTAGAAGGGTAGCATCAGCCAGTCAGTGCCCAGAAGGCTCAGATAAAATGGGATGCCTGGGCTTAGTAGGTCAGTCCCTCACTGAGGCCAGAGGAGGGAACAAGGGGGCTCCTCTCTGGCATAAGCAGCCCACAAGTGCCCAGAGCTTGTGGCTGGCTGAACTTACACAGCCACCTGAAGACACTAGCCCTGCAATGGAGCTGGAGATAAAAGGTCCATGGAAAGAACAGTGAAGGATTGGAGTGGGCAGTATGTGGCTGCTGCGTATAGGGTCCCTGGGCTGGAACCCAGAGTAGTGTGCAGGCTGACTGGCCACAGGTCAAGTGGCATAAACCCCAAGAAGGGGACAGGGCTCATTTGGGAGCCTGAACAAAAGGCTGCATTTAAAGGGCCCAGATCTGGGACTCAAGACTTTAGCAAGGGCAAGTAGACTGGTTATTGGACCCCTGGAAGGGGTCATTTGCACTTTGTCACTTCATGGTAGGACCAAGTCACTGAAGACCTACCAGCCTCAGCCAACAGCCTGCAGAGGGTACCGGGCGTGAGAAGGGGACTGTGACACCACACCCAGCTGCTTGGAGGTACTCACAATATGAATGCCCCTTTACAGCATCCTAGAGAGGATGCAGACTCCTCCACATACCTAAAATCAGGGGAGGTTCATGGCACAATGAACATGTGCCTCATCTCTGTTCTCGGCAGCCCTCTGCCCTTGGAGCCATTTCCAATTCGTACCAACTGAGTGGCACAATTATAACTGCTTTTAAGATCATTCTTCACCAGCCTCAATGCATAATGTCAAATAAGTCTCTGAGACAAACAGCAGGAACACCCAAGGAAAAGGTTTAGAAGCTTGGAAGTTTGGAGCTCTGTTCCTTTTCCAAGAAAACCTTTGAGTTAATTATCAGAGGGTAGCCATGTTAATCTGTATCCACAAAAACGACAAGGAGTCCGGTGGCACCTTAAAGACTAACAGATTTATTTGGGCATAAGCTTTCGTGGGTAAAAAACGAGTTATCTGAAGAAATGTTTTTTTACCCACGAAAGCTTATGCCCAAATAAATTTGTTAGTCTTTGAGGTGCCACCGGACTCCTTGTTGTCTTTGAGTTAATAACATTCACACACTATCAAGGAAGACAATTTGTAGTAGAAAGTAGGGTATCCCAGTGTAAATACAACCTGAATACTGAACTAAGGTGCAGAATGGTCCCAGGGGAACAGACAGAGGCTTTGAAGTCAGGAGTGTCTGGGTTCTAATCATGGCTTAGCCACTTAGTATGTCCTTGGACTAGCTAATTCAGCCCTGCCTCAGTTTCTTTAACTATAAAAAGATGATAAAACCCAACTAAGAGGGCAGAAAGTTAGTATTTTACACAAATTTCCACAAGTATCAATAAAGTGTTTTGTAGTATTATTCAGAGCCATATATATAATTTCAATGACTAATCCTTGTCAAAGATTCCTTTCCGTTTATTTGGATTCTTCAGGATCATCCCTCCCTTGTGAATTAAATGGGTAACACTGAAACAGTTAAGTCTGTCCTCTTCTCCAGGACTAATTTTTCGATTTGAACATTACTTATGCCAGGGCTGAATTTGGTCTACTGAGAAAAGGCTATATTTTGCCACTGATTTGTCCCATATAGTTACAAAACTCTCACAAACTGAATGCATCCCAAAGAGAACAGACACTGATAGCTGCAGCATGTCCGATATTCTGGTCAGAGACAGACAAAAAGTTCCAGCTTTGACCTGGGCACTCATTATCACAATTAAAACCAAAGCTTGACTGACAAAGTCTTAAAACAAAACCTACTGGGGCTTATGTACATTATTAAAGACAGGGTTGGGCATAAGATATCTACCTAGCTAGACCTTCACAGGTAACTCAAAAGCATTGCTCAGCTAGATGTAATGGGCCAGTTTTACAAAAGTGCTTTAGCACCCACAATCCGTACCGTATTTTCAGAAAAGCCCAGCTTCCATTTAAGTACCAAAAAGCGTGGTTAGATTTTTCAGAAGAGCTCACTGCAGTGTGTGCTTTAAAACATCTGGCAGCAAGTGTCACAATGGGAGGTTGCTGCTAGGTGATGAGCATTCCTCAAAATCTTGCCTTCATTACAATCACTGAGCATATGGAAATCTGGCCCTGGGCTCTTTTAAAATATGGCCCTATGTCAGGCTTCATTATTAGTCCCTCTTTTTAAAGATTTAAGACTCAAAGCTGATTATATTTAGGAAAATATCAAGACTCCCACTGACTTAAATGTGAGCAGCACAGACCCTTATATGCAGTCAGAGGATAAAAATTCTGTTTGGGCCCATGGCTGACACACAAACTACAAACTCCTGGCATAGATTTCAAATTAAGGGGTGAAATTCATTTGCCAGTGTTTGAACTGGGGGGTGGGAATTAAGATATCACACATTCTATTTTACACCAAAGATACACCTCCATCCAGAAAGCAATAGTGTTTGCGCAGGGAAAACTCCCAAGGACTACATGATTAAGCCCTCATGGTATTAGAGCTTCCCTTGAAAAAGGCATGCCTTTATTTCTATTTGGGTCTTGTTAAAAAATAAAAGGTTCCTCTCTTTACTCTAAGCAACTTCGGCATCATTTTAAAATAATAACGCAGCTAAAAACAACGGCTACCCCCAGCAAAATTAACCACTACCCCAAATGCTCAGCATGAGGCACTCCCTTCCCCACAAACGTGACTCCCTCCCCCCCCCCACTAGGTCCATCCCTCCTTGAAAGACTACTTTAAAAGCTAGGTCTAGTAGCGTGCCCTGAAAGTCAACAAACCCAGGCTATGTCAGAGCCAGGGTGAAAGCTCACAGCACGTGCTCTACCCTCAGCTCTTTTAAATCAAAGGGAATCCACCACAAGCACGTCTGCTGATCACCACTGCAGCAGTATGGCATGGGGATAGATGCAGTCTCTCAAGCAGGTATGTCCCAAGCCATTTTGTGGGCTGTCCATGGCTGTCTTCACCAGCTGACACCATCTTGCAGCTGTGCAGGGTGTTGCACCAAGCCTGATTCAGTTTCCCCGCATCCTGCCAATCATTTTGTTCTGTGTCTGGTGGTTTCCTGTTATGACGCCACCTGGGCTGTTAACAGTCTCTCCCCTTCCGGGATAATAAAAAGTCCGGTGACCCTAAAGAAGGATTGAGAGTTGCAGGCCCCTGTGGGATCCTGACTCCTTTGCTCCAAAGTCCTTACTATCCCCTTTTGCTGGGCACAGTAGGGAACCCAGGCCCACGCTGCCCTCTAGATTCCAGCCCATGAAGCAGCTGAAAACGGTTATTTCTGTCCCATTCTGCTTTCCTGGCCTGTTTCCTACCTCACCTCCTCTTTGGGCTTTTCCCAGATTCATGTTCTGATTCTCCCACACTGGAAGTCCAACTTTGTGGGTGGCTTCTTGCTAGTCTGTTGCTGAAGAAATTCCTTCCCAATAGTCTCTCTATCAGCCACACCTGTCCTCTGATCTGCAGTCTTTTTATCCCTCCAGCTGTTACAAGCACAGCAATTAGCCACAACTGAGGAGACAGATAGTCTCCCTGCTAACCCCATAGTGGCTGGAATAGCATGAGCCTACATACCTCCTGACATGAGCCGAAACCAGTTTATACTGGTGCATCTTAGGCACACAGAAACATAGGAATTGCCATGCTGAAATCAGACCCCAGGTCCATCCATGCTGTCTAGGGGTGCTGGAACAATTTGTATAGCAGGGGTACTGAGCGCTATTGAACCAAACTGTAAATCCTGTATAGGATGGAAACCACTTCAAGCCAGGGGGTGCAGCAGCGCTCCCAGTTCTGGCACCTATAACCCTGTCTTCAACAGTGGTCAGCACCAGATGCCGTACAAGAGGGTGCAAGAACCCAACAGACAGATGTGGGATAATCTGCCCCCCAAATAGGTCTCCTCCTAATAATAAAATAATAGTTTGGCTTAAAAGCTGAAGCACATGGTTTAATATCCCTTTTCCAAAATCAGTTGTCGTTAATTATGACGGCTCTGGACGTTCTTGATAGTATGGATTTATTCCTAATTTACCCCAGCAGAATCTGGACCATTGCTTTTGAAAGGCTCTTGGGCTACATGTAAAATGAAACAAGTAAATATGTTTGAATCTATTGAAAGTTGATAATTCTTTTGGAGCTAAATACTTTTCTAATAAACTATCTGCAACACATGGAGAAAAATAAAAATCACTTTTTATGCAGCACTGAGCCTGACTTTAAAATGTTAATTTGTACTAGCTTTATTCATCTCTGAGAACTTAATATGCATGCCTTAATTATTCAGAGAGCTGAATGCCTATAAAAATGTGGGCAAATCATCTAATGGTTATTATAAGTTACTTTTTATTACTGCTTCAATAACTACAAACTTCATCTAGTAGCAACAATTATATTAATATAAGCATCCAAAGTTTACTCATTATAATTAAAACTTCTAAACCGCCAGTTTAAGAAGCGTGCCATATTTTTATGCTAGGCAATGCTAAGCTTCCTTGTTTTCTCTCCAGACAGTCAGTCTGCTTTACTTAAAACGATGAGGAAAAGAACTCCAAGAACTCTATGAAAGCAATGGTTCTGAGAGAGACATTCATGTTGAGTACCCAGCCCCAGAACTCCTTGAAAATATTCTGAACAATACAGAGTCAACAGAAAAATTGCAAATGACTACTTGGCATGTTGTGAAGTCAGTTTAAAGCCCCAGACAGGGCATGTCAGTATAAAAAGGGGTTAAATGAGCAAAATGGATCAAGTTCTGCTCTCGGTTAAACCCATGCATCCCCATTGGTTATGAATGGACCGAGTTATTCCATTCCTATCAAAGTCAGTGAGAGTCTTTCCATTGGTTTTAAAAGGAATTGGACTGGGACCAATTTTATTTTCATTGCTTCCATTTCTTGTCTTTCTATAACAAAGAAAACAAAGGTTCTTAGGAGTTGTTAGGCTCAGACCTAGCTTGGATGACATAGGCAATATGCACACTGCCCCTCTTGCCAATAATTCTTCAGTTCATCTCAATCTTGTTTTACAGCAAGATTACTCTCAGAATTGGAGACCAGAGCCCTTCTCTCAGCAGATTTTATACTAATTTTGCAAACATGAAACCACCAAACTCATGCCACCTGTGATCTAAGCCAGATTCCAATAACTGTATCCAAAGGCAAAAGGCTAATGTTTCAACTTCACTGCACAACATCCTCCTGTAAGTATTTTATGTACCAAAAATTAGCTCATTCTGTGTAACTGCTCTGCTGGACACATTTTAGCAACAACACATCTAGAGAACTCTGTTCATAAGGCACATATCAGCCTATAGACTTTAAGGGTCAACATGCTTTTTTAGCAACGTTTCCTGAAATCCCATTTAAAATGTTTCAAGCATTTGACAAAAATACAATCAAGATCCCAGCAGTGAGCGTTGTTTGGACGCTCAGAAATGTGCATAGCTTCCTCTTAATGGCAAGCCTAGGAAAATATTGAGAGATTTGTAAATTTCAGCTTTTATAGCATGTTCCGTCTTACCAAGCACCCACTTAGTGCTGTTAAACTTAACATAATTTTGCTGTGAAATAAAATCAGAGCAGCACTGGATGAACATTAATAATACGTTAATGCAAAATAAAAAACCATTAGGTCACTGCCTGAAGATGTACAAGAATCATAATAAGATGTGGCACAAAACATGTATTTTACAGAATTTTTGAGGAGTATCCCCTGATTCCACTGCACCTGTTTTAAATATTTTTCTAAATTAAAAATAGAAACGGGTATGGAAAGAGTAGGGAAAGGATACAGGTAAATATTATGCACTATATATAGCCATGTGAAAACATTAAAACATTATTAAAAAAATTAGGATATTTCACAATTAAACACAAAACATCTGCTAGTGCAGCCATATCATCACACAAAATAAAAAGGCAGAAAAAAAAGGTTAACAGTAATATTAGCCTGATCAATGCCAACTTTTTCAAGAACCTAGGTCCATGCCCTGCAAACACTACGAGGTGTTGGGCTTAATACCATGAGCAGTAGGCTGGGAGGGTTGTTTGTTTTTTGTTAAGCTAAGACATAAGTCTGAGGTTTGCAGTAAACAATTCACCCAGCTTTATTATTCAGTCTCCAAACAAGACACACAAAACTGGAACAGAGTTCCTGTGCTGGCTGGGTCTGTGTGTGGGGACAGGGCCCCGGATCCAGAGTAACCTTTACAAGAAGATCAAGGAGAGGGTGCTTCCTGCCTGGCGAAAGCAAAATGGTTTTAGGGAGTGACTCAGCAGCAGGAGGAGGAGAGCTGCCTCTCTCCCCTCTTCCAGTAATAAACATGTTCTGATATTACTGAACTCATGCCTGTGTTATCATTTCAGGGACACTGCTAACCCCCCAAGGAGGAGACTGCAAGGTCACACAGCAAAATATTTTCTGCTGAGCTTTGTGGGTAGTGCACTGTCTTACAGAGGAGCAAAGTGGTATCAAGATAAACTATTTATGATGAAAGGTTTCAGAGTAGCAGCCGTGTTAGTCTGTATTCGCAAAAAGAAAAGGAGTTCTAGTGGCACCTTAGAGACTAACCAATTTATTTGAGCATAAGCTTTCGTGAGCTACAGCATCCGATGAAGTGAGCTGTAGCTCATGAAAGCTTATGCTCAAATAAATTGGTTAGTCTCTAAGGTGCCACTAGTACTCCTTTTCTATTTATGATGAAAAAGAACTAGGTCCAGAAATTAGGCAACAAACATTCTGTTATTCTTTGTAGCGGCAGCCTGCCACTGCCCTGTCCTGGGCTTTTTTGCTTCTGCCCTAGCGGGAAGTTTGTCTTAGAAAACTAAAGACTTCATAAACAGTGAAGAGATATGAAGCATAGCATCTCTACACTTCTTGGAAGACTTAGGGCTTGTCTACATTACCCGCTGCAACGATGGGCGGCGATCAATCCAGCAGGAGTCAATTTATCATGTCTAGTCTAGATGCGATAAATCGACTGCCAAGTGCGCTCCCGTCAACTCCGGTACTCCACCACGGCGAGAGGCATAGGTGGAGTCGACGGGACAGCGACAGCCATCAACTTACTGCAGTGAAGACACCACAATAGCTGACGTTATTCACGTAGCTGAAGTTGCATAAATTTAGATCAATTCCCCCCAACCCCTTTGTAGACCAGGCCTAACTCTATGGCACATCTCTTTTGTAGATCTTTTTCTTAATTTCTGGAATGCATTAAAACACTATTAAGTCAGTTATTGTATTTGTTAAAGTTGTTGGTTTAACAACCCTCCAGGTTACTTTAACACAATGACATCTTGATCAGCATCTGAGGGCACTTCAGCAAACTTTCCAGTCTGCTGTATTGCAACCCTCTTTAGTCAAATCCTTGTCTATAACAGATTGTTTGGTCTCCAGATCAGTAACAGGGCCACTTTGTGAATTGTTTTCAACTTGCATGTCTGCTTTCACTTCATTTGTGTTAGCCAAGTTGTCAGGTACCTTGAGCAAATGCTCATGATTCCTTTGTAAGATTTTGTCATAGTCTGTGAGTGATCACTGAGTATGAGCAAAGTGACTCTTCTCAGATCACTATAGCTGTGACTGGCCAGTACCCATCTTGCCAAAAAACAAAGACTTGGTGAGAATTTAACTGTAGAAGATGTCTTGCTCCTTTATTATATTTTGTCTGTACTTTCTCAGTCTTTTCTTCACTATCACAGACTCCTTAGTCATCACTAGTTTTTGTCCCATGTCTGGTAATTATTTATATATTTGTTGTAGAGTAGCTGAACAGGTGACTTTGCAGTAGCGTAGCTCAATAGTTGAGTAGTGCTAACTAGGGACCTTCTCCTGCATCCATTGTTTTTTGAGCAAGTTCTTCCCTATAGGTATTCCACATTCAGCTAATCCGTTCGCTTGAAGATATCTGGGACGAGATGTCTCATGATGAAAGTCGTACATTTCAGCGATGTCTAGGAATTCCCTGTGCTTGAACCGTAGTCCCTGTGTCAGTTTTTATTGTTCTTGGAATTCCAGGATGTGCAAATACAGATTTAATGTGCCTGACAACTGCTGCTGCTGCGGTATCCTCAAGCGTGACAACATCTGGGAAACTGGTAAAGTAGTCCCATTATAACCAGACGACCACGTCTTCCCAGGTTGAACACATCAATTCCCACTTGGTTCCATCGAACTGCATGTTGCTTACGTGGTATCATGGACTCTTTGTGCTGGGAGTCTCTGTACTTCTGACATGTGCCAGACCTGCTCACCATTTTTTCAGTGTCACTATTCACCTGTGCCAGAATGCAACTTCTCTAGCTCTCCTTTTTGATTTGATCATTCCTAGGTGCCCTTTGTGTATTCATTTCATTACTTTCCTGCTCATCAGTGTGGGAACCACGATTTGTGTTCCCGTCAAGAGCTCTCCTGAGATCATTGACAGCTTATTTTTATAGGGGGAATGTGCATGTGGGAAGTGTTGATATTCTCCTCCTTTACTTATCGCTTGTATCACTGCTTGAAGCATTTTATCTTTAGCTGTTTCTGTCTCCAATTCATCTCAGACACCTGGAGATAGGGCACATGACACTTATCTTATTCACGTGCATGTTTACTGCTTGTTCCAGATCATCAGGATGTGATGATATGCACTTGAGAGTGTGTCTGCCTTTGCTACATGGTATCCAGCCTGGAATTCCAGGGTCACATCACACTACTGAATTTTCAGAAGTAGTCACTGTGTCCATGACAATGCTTTTCCAAATCTCTTTTGGGTATTGCAATCAGTGATTTGTGATCAGTTTCTGCTTTGAAGCTACGACCATAGAGAAAGCCATGAAATCTTGTATATCCATATGTCAGACCTAGAGTCTCTAGTTTTCAATTTGAGCATACATCTTCTGTGTGGCTGTCAGAGCCCTAGATGCATATGGGAACCAGTCCATTCCATGACAGTGTAATAGCACTGCTCCCAGTCCTTCTTTCAAAGTATTTGCAGAGAGATTGTTTTTCTATGCATAAAACAAATTGGAGCTCAGGAGCTGATGTCACAATATGCTTTAAATTGTTGAACTCTCTTTTCATGCTTTACCATCCATGTCCATTTGGTGACCTTGTGGAGGGGATCTCTTGGATGAGTTGTACGAGCTGTGTAGTTAGTCAGGAATTTGCAGATATAATTCAACATGCCTAGAATCCTTAAAATTCACTTTTTATCTTCTGGTCTTGGCATGTTGAATTATGTCCAGTTTTAATTGTATGTATCTTACTGGGATTGTAAAGAGCTTTCACTGGTTCTTTGAGCAATAACAAGTATTATGAATTGCAGTGGAACCAACAAGGGCTCTTTATACTAAGACACCTAGAGACATCCCAGACTGAAATTCACTTTCCTTAGTTATATTGGAATTGGAAAAGGTTCAGAAAAGGGCAACAAAAATGATTAGGGGTATGAAACGGCTTCCATATGAGGAGAGATTAATAAAACATGGACTTTTCAGCTTGGAAAAAAGAGACAGCTAAGGGGAGATATGATTGAGGTCTATAAAATCATGACTGGTGTAGAGAAAGTCGATAAGGAAGTGTTGTTTACTACTTCTCATAACACAAGAGCTAGGTGTCACCAAATGAAATTAATAATAGCAGGTTTAAAACAAATAAAAGGAAGTATTTCTTCACATAGCACACAGTCAACCTGTGGAACTCCTTGCCAGAGGATGTTGTGAAAGCCAAGACCATAACAGGGTTCAAAAAAGAACTAGATAAATTCATGGAGGATAGGTCCATCAATGGGTATTAGCCAGGATGGGTGGGAATGGTGGCCCTAGCCTCTGTTTGCCAGAAGCTGGGAATGAGCGACAGAGGATGGATCACTTGATGATTATCTGTTCTGTTCATTCCCTCTGGGGACCTGGCACTGGCCAGTCGGAAGACAAGATACTGGGCTAGATGGACCTTTGGTCTGACCCAGTAGGGCCACTCTTGTGTTCTTATGTTATGTTCTTATCTTTAAGGAAGTCCTCATGAAAGTAAGTTACACTTCTCCAATTAGGGCACTGAAACAAAATCATGTGTCCAATTGCAACTAACCAACCTGGATGAGTATCAGACTCATAGCAACCTGTTCTAGATCATGGCCAGAAAGATAATTCAACCAAACATTTGCCAAAAAAAGTCAATGAGTAATTTTGAATAAAGAATAAAACCTAGACAATCACAACAATTGTCTTGCAAGAGATTATATGAGCAGAAAATAGGCACGTAGCAGATGTTTACATAGACCCTCCCTAGGCGTGAGAGCCCGAGCTCCAGCCTGAGCCACAACTTCAAAGGGCTGTCTACACAGCTATTCTTAGAGCACTAGTGCAAGCCCTGCTAGCCCAAGCCTGTTGACCCGGGCTGTGTAGACATGGCAAATAACTTAAATTTAGCGTGAGTTATTCATTCTATTCTTGGTTGCAGGTTAACAGAATATAATTTAGTTGTACATACTGTTTTCATTCTCTTAAAGAATTAGATTAATAAATATGGCTCAATGCAATGCCCATTAAGGTCAATAGGAGCCCTCTCAAAGAATATAACAGGAGTTGAACTAGGCCCATATTGCAGCGACTGTGTAGGCAACCAGTCCTGCATTTCTTGTGCACCCAAAACACCAGACGGATTCAAAAGTTTTATGTGCACCAGTAACGCAGGATTAGATAACCAGCATTTGCTCACACAACCTCTCCGTGGAGACTGGAACATGTTTTACTGAAAGACAAAGTCTGGAGGGGTATTTTTTGTTTTGTTTTTTTAACTCTTTGTGCAAAATGCTGTGGGATTTTTCACTTGCACTTGGACAACTTCCAGAGACAAGCAGAAGGAACCGTGGTATGACTCTCACATAGAAGCCAGCTCCAGGAGCAGTTCAACACTTCCCCCTAACGCTGTATGGCACTGTCCCAGCTGAATAAGACCCCAGTCTTGCTGTGGGGTTTAAGAATAATATGTAATTGTATTGCCTAATAATGCAGATAAGTAAGTAATAAGAGTAATATATCTGCTGCTATAATAAGAATTGCTGAGTGAGCAGCATGGACAGTACAATTCTATAGAAGTGCACTATACATTTTTTTACAATGTATTTGTACTACATAAGTCACAATGTAACAAATGGGATGCATACGCCATTGGTTTCAGTGGGATTTTTCATATTGATGTTGGGCGGGAGGATTCTGCTAATAGGAATCTTGTGCTTACTGGTGCATCACATGACGAGCTTCATTCTGTGAGCAATCTCAAGACCAATTTCATTATACAACAGGGTTTTATAAAAGATTCTTTTTGTACACAGTCAAAAAAAGTCACATGTCAGATGCTGAGTGAGGGGGGCCATGTATAAAGGCATTGATCAGATGACTAATACAGCTCATTTAAAGAAAGAAACAACATTCTGGGGAGTTCAGTTATTTGGTTTGGAGTACGTTCAGCCCTTTCCATGGGTGAGGTTAGCCTCATTAAGTTTTGTTACAGTGTGTATGGTAACACCCATTGTTTCATGTTCTCTGTGTATATAAATCCCCCCACTGTATTTTCCACTGCATGCATCCGATGAAGTGAGCTGTAGCTCATGAAAGCTTATGCTCAAATAAATTGGTTAGTCTCTAAGGTGCCACAAGTCCTCCTTTTCTTTTTGCGGATACAGACTAACACGGCTACTACTCTGAAACCTGTCATTATGCAAGGCACTGAATTTAGCCGTATGGAGTGGAAATCTATCAACTTCATGAAAAAACTCGTACAGATACAGACAGACATCATCTTCCTTTCCAAATGCAAACAGATGGACATCATACCAAAAGGACTGAAGGTAAAAAATCCATTACAATCTACATACCACACAGACTATGCTGACAGCTTGTGCCACATGCTCTCAAAGAAACTGCGGAACCACCTGATCAACATCCTCCACAGCAAACAGGGAAAGATTAAGAATGAGCTCTCAAAACTAGATACTCTCATAAAAAAACAACCTTCCACACAAACTTCCTCATGGCTGGATTTTACAAAAACTAGACAGGCCATTTACAACACACACTTTGCTTCTCTACAAAAGAAAAAGGACACTAAACTCTCTAAACTACTACATGCCACAAGGGGCCACAACAGTGGTTCCCTTAACCCACCCAGCAATATTGTTAATCTATCCAACTATACTCTTAGCCCAGCAGAAGAATCTGTCCTATCTCGGGGCCTCTCCTTCTGCCCCTCCACCCCCCACAAACATGATACAGTTCTGTGGTGACCTAGAATCCTATTTCGACATCTCCGACTCAAGAAAGATTTCCAACACACCTCTGAACAACATACTAACCCACAGAGACCTTCCTACCAAGATTACAAAAAGAAGGATTCTGGGTGGACTCCTCCTGAAGGTCGAAACAACAGACTGGACTTCTACATAGAGTGCTTCCGCCGACGTGCACGGGCTGAAATTGTGGAAAAGCAGCATCACTTGCCCCATAACCTCAGCCGTGCAGAACACAATGCCATCCACAGCCTCAGAAACAACTCTGACATCATAATCAAAAAGGCTGACAAAGGAGGTGCTGTCGTCATCATGAATAGGTCGGAATATGAACAAGAGGCTGCTAGGCAGCTCTCCAACACCACTTTCTACAAGCCATTACCCTCGGATTCCACTGAGGGTTACCAAAAGAAATTACACCATTTGCTCAAGATACTCTCTGAAAAAGCACAAGAACAAATCCACACAGACACACCCCTGGAACCCCGACCTGGGGTATTCTATCTGCTACCCAAGATCCATAAACCTGGAAATCCTGGACGCCCCATCATCTCAGGCATTGGCACCCGACAGCAGGATTGTCTGGTTGTGTCGACTCCCTCCTCAGGCCCTACGCTACCAGCACTCCCAGCTATCTTCGAGACACCACTGACTTCCTGAGGAAACTACAATCCATCAGTGATCTTCCTGAAAACACCATCCTAGCCACTATGGATGTAGAAGTCCTCTACACCAACCTTCCACACAAAGATGGACTACAAGCCATCAGACAGAGACAAACACCTACAAGATCTCTATCAAGTGTTCTTACAACTACAGTACCCACCTGCTGAAGTGAAGAAACAGATTGACAGAGCCAGAAAAGTACCCAGAAGTCACCTACTACAGGACAGGCCCAACAAAGAAAATAACATAACGCCACTAGCCGTCACCTTCAGCCCCCAACTAAAACCTCTCCAACGCATCATCAAGGATCTACAACCTATCCTGAAGAACGACCCATCACTCTCACCGATCTTGGGAGACAGGCCAGTCTTTGGTTACAGACAGCCGCCCAACCTGAAGCAAATACTCACCAGAAACCACACGCCACACAACAGAACCACTAACCCAGGAACCTATCCTTGCAACAAAGCCTGTTGCCAACTGTGTCCACATATCTATTCAGGGGACACCATCCTAGGGCCTAATCACATCAGTCACACTATCAGAGGCTCGTTCACCTGCACATCTACCAATGTGATATATGTCATCATATGCCAGCAATGCCCCTCTGCCAGGTACATTGGCCAAACTGGACAGTCTCTATGTAAAAGAATAAATGGACACAAATCAGACATCAAGAATTAAAACATTCAAAAATCAGTTGGAGAACACTTCAATCTCTTTGGTCACTCGATTACAGACCTAAAAGTGGCAATTCTTCAACAAAAAAAAACTTCAAAAACAGACTCCAACGAGAGACTTCTGAATTGGAATTAATTTGCAAACTGGATACAATTAACTAAGGCTTGAATAAAGACTGGGAGTGGATGGGTCATTACACAAAGTAAAACTATTTCCCCATGTTTATTCCCCCTTTCCCCCCCACACTGTTCCTCAGACGTTCTGGTCAACTGCTGGAAATGGCCCACCTTGATTATCACTACAAAAGGTTTTTTTCCCCCCCACTCTCCTGCTGGTAATAGCTCACCTTACCTGATCACTCTTGTTACAGTGTGTATGGTAACACCCATTGTTTCATGTTCTCTGTGTATATAAATCTCCCCACTGTATTTTCCACTGAATGCATCCGATGAAGTGAGCTGTAGCTCACGAAAGCTTATGCTCAGATAAGTCTCTAAGGTGCCACAAGTACTTCTTTTCTTTTAACTTTAGACCTGTGATTAGTCCCCACTGAAGTTACACTTAGAGTTACACAGGGTTAAGTGCTTTGTTGGATCACTGCCTGTAAATTCCACATTAAGCTTCAAAGTGTTATCGGAGACATTTTATTCAAGAAATCCATGTGATTCCCTTGTGACAGATATGGCAATTTCCTGGAATATCCTTGAAAACCCTCCTTGTATTAAATGTATGTACTATTAGCTGGGATTGTAAACTCTCTGGGGGGGTGGGGATGCGATGTGGGGTCCAGGAGTTCGAAGGACTATACTGAAAGTATGCCATACAAGAATGGATTTTGAAACAATAAGTGTGAAATGGATTTCCTGGGGAATACTTAGGGAGAGGTTAATGCAAATTCCCCACCTCCACTTAGGCAAAAAACTTTTGATGCTACACCCTGAGGAGTGGGTCATTGTCTGCTGATAACCTGTTCCTGGAGACTGGAGATAAAAGGCCTGAGCTGTACAAAGAAATGGCTGAACTTCCCGGGCAGGTTCTGGTGCGGAATATGAGATTTATGAATTTGTAATCCTGGGGAAATCCCAGCTGTAGGCTTTGAAGGACTCACACCCACCAGAGCCCAAGATTGGAATTGGGAGTGACCTCTGCTAAACTCTCTACCATGCATATAACCGTAAACAATACATTAGCCATAGCCTCTGGAGAGAAAGCAGTCTGGCTTGGGGGATGTCACAGTGTAGGCATGGAACTGTAAAGTCTTAGAAATCTTAGTCTTCGAAATCTCCAGTCAGGAGGTACTGGGACACAGGTCTCTGCTCAACAGAGGTGATGGCTGCGAGATGGAAACCTTTTAGTGAGTACCCTTAAGGGACACAGACGGGGAATACAGGTGCAATTACCCTGAAACTGTGACATCCCTAATGCCTGAAAGATCAGAAGTCATGGAGATTTTGGGGTCACAGACCAACTCAGCATTCAGGATTATAGATAAGGCACAATCTAATGTCTCCCGTTCCTGTACTTGGGACTGAAACACAGGGGGAAAGGAAAAGGTGGGTTAAAGCCCAGCCTCTGGTGTAAATCAGGGTAGGGTTAGGGTTGTGCTTTGTTTCCCAAAGTACATTATGGACCTGAGGCAGCAGAGAATAGCCATAGCCTAGTGAATTCTGGCCACGCCCACACTATGCTGGTGGTTGAAACAGGGCTAGTGTAGAAACTTTATGCCAGCTCTATGCTGGCCAAGGAGGCCTCCCAACACAAGAAATGTTACAGAGAGCCCAATTTTTCCATCAATGGAGTATAAATGGGACACAGTGAACCCACTGTGTCCCTTTTTCTCCTTCTAAAAAGGGAACATAAGACACCATCGAAGTGTGTAGTAATGCCCTATTTTTTTATCCCAGTGCCAACTACCAAGATACACATTCAGCTAAAAACTTTGTTACTTCTCAATTTCGTTACAATGGCAACCACTCTCTCCAGCAGTGTTCCCTGCCCTCCTCCACCCACCTCCTTAGGGCACGCTGAGAATCCACAGCAGATCAGAAGGTGTTCGTTATAGTTACAACCCAAGTTCTGTGACCCTGCTAAAGGAGAAGAATCAACTGGTTTAGGAAATCTATTTTGAAACATCTTATCAACCTGGGCAGTCTTTGCCAAAGACATCCTGCTTGAGCTTTTGGCTTAATTGCTGTGTTACACAGTGAAACCCTGTAATGGGTCTGGAGATGAAAAAGCAGGTTCAGGCAGCTCATTTGCTTCTCTAATGTGTTTAAAAGGCAAAAAACACTCCTGACAGGGTCATAGAATGTCTAATCAATTTAGCTTCTTTCCTCATCTCTACTGTCTCCTCCGTGTGGTCTCCTGAATAGTAATCTAAAAATCACACCACTTACTACTTACATAGCACCTTTATGCCAGAATTTCAAGGCAATTTTTGAACATTAATTAAGCCTCACAACATCCCTGCAAGGAACTAGATATTATTGGCCATTTTAAAGATGTGTAAACTAAGTCTTAGGTTCAGATTTTTAAAGGCATTTAGATGTTGCTCCACTCAGCCTTGCCATGCCTAGCTGATTTAGGAGCCTAGCTCAAAAATGCCTACGTCACTTTTGAAAATGAAACTAAGAGCTTGTGTACACGGGGCATTATTCTGGAATAGCTCTTCCTGATTAACTCCAGGTGTGGATGCTCTTATTCCAGACTAAGATTGCCTTATTCCAGACTAAGGTTGCCTTATTCCAGGCCAGCCTTAGAGGAAGGCAAGGAGGGTGGTCACATTGAGTGCCAACTTCAGGGCAGATGCCATTCTCTCTGCCACTAAGCCTCATGGTTGCAGGGAAATGCTTGAAAATATAAACATTAAAAAAGCCAACACCAGAAGACAAAGAGAACACAAAACGTGCATTTTTTAAAAGGAATTGGCTTAAAAATAATTATATGCGTTGGGGGGGTGACTCATGATTTTTGAATGCTGGGTGCTGACTGTACTGACACTATCGGGTGGCGTGGTGTGCAGCATTATAATTATCCTCTGAGACAATCTATGGCTATGGGACAGGCGTCAGTCCTCATGTTTTTAAGGGCTAATCATTATCTCCTGCAAACACTATTGATCAGGAAAAAAAACTTTTCCCAGGAGTATCAGAGATAATACTATAACTAATCTTACTACTTACCCCTGACCACCCACCAAGCTACAGTTTATAGAACTGGACCAAAACCACAAAAGTAGTTTTACCCAAAATTTAAATTTTGCTTTCATTTCAAAGGATTCAAATCAGAAAGATTGTTTAAAAAAAATAAACCTATTTTTTAATCATCAAAAAAGGTTTTTAAAAAACCAAAAAACCTGGTTTTCAGTAAGTGAAAATTTTAATGACCATTTTGAGAACATTTCCAGTACTAATTCTGAGTTTTAAAAATTAAAATTTATTTTAAGAGCTGCAGAAAATTTTGCCAAAATGTCAACATTTTTTGCCTGAACTTTCATTTTAGGGATAAAAGGCCAATAAAAAGAAAAACCCTTTCTGGTAGTTATTCCTGGATGTCCCCTGTCCTTCTGTTCTCTTTGGGCTTTCCAGTGTGTTTTGCACAGGGGCGGATGGATGCACAGGGTACATTTGTCCATTCCACGTGCTAGTGTTCATTGCCTGCAACGTGGTCCAGCCATCCCCTGAATTGTCAAAAAGATTCACAGACCATTCGCAGGCCATGATAGCGCGGAGGAGACTAGGCGCATGGGGCAAGAGCAAGAGCTGAAGGTGACACTAAAGGCTCAAGTTCTCACTCAAACAACTTTTGGTCATCTTCCATGAATCTCTCTGACAATTTCTCCTCGTATTGCGCAGCCTGTCTCTTTCTACCCTTCTTTCCTTGTCCTTTTGATACTCCATGTGATCTTTCTGGAACTCTGTCTGCCAATTAGTTTTATCTACCAGCTCTCCATTAGTTCATCTTAGACTCTTTCTCCTCGCTCACTGTAGGCTGGTCTGCGCTCTCAGGCACCGAGTGCTGTGTGTTTGCCGTGGAGAGGCGGAAGGGCCTTGAAAGGAGAAAGAGCGAGCAAATTATGATCTGACCATGATAAAAAAAAAAAAAAAAAATCACATTTTCCACTCTATGAAAGGGGCTGCTTTAATTCAAGGTAAAAAAAAAGATACTTTTGAATCAATGGGCTGTATTTTATTCACACAAAAACCGCACACATCCTTTGGAGCAGCTCTGAAAACCAAGCAGACATCATGGTAAGATACATATACAA
This sequence comes from Chelonia mydas, assembly GCF_015237465.2. NCBI lineage: Eukaryota > Metazoa > Chordata > Testudines > Cheloniidae > Chelonia > Chelonia mydas. The sequence goes on along the minus strand of NC_057853.1, from coordinate 15,571,812 downwards.
AATTCAAATGAAATTATTTCTATATCCCCTTCATTTTTTCTGGTGAGGGGGAGATTTATGAGTGATCTAGTCCCTAACGATGATTTTTTCAATCCTGTCAGATAGGGCAAGCTCTGGAAAACTCTGAGTAAAAGTGCAGACTTCTGTTCCAGGCCAGTGGAGGACAGCTACCTGTGTATGCTAAGTCTGCCTTGCCCCAGAATGTAGCAGAGGGTCTGGAGTTCCTATTCCGTGAGAAGTTTGCTTTCATCATCACTAGCCTCCAATGGGTGAAAGTCTGCGATAAAATCAACGAGAGGCTGATTTAGCATGGAGACACCGTGCACCCTCCTTACAAGCACCCTGCGTCCATGCACAGACCTGACTGACTGCCATGGGGACTGTTAACACAGACAGACTGACAACATCTGCTGTAATTTGGACCCATATTAATGCCAGCAATGAACCAAATACGTACTCCGGTTTTGCTTGGACTCATAACCGGCAGGGTTTTTGGGACTCAGTTTACAAGCAGTCTGGGACAGTGCAGGCATGGCCTATTTATAAGGTGTGCTATATGAGACAGGAGGGTTACATGAGGGTATTAATTGCAAAGCCCCAAACCATTCTTATAACAATCAGCAAGTAACCAGTAAAAATTTTATAGCTGCTACTTTAACTTTCTCTTTTCACAGTAACCATTTTGAATCCCACATGGTGTCAAGAGGGAGGGGGGCACTAGGGAAATGGCATGGGTTCTGCCCTCAACAGAAGCACAATAAAACCCCAGCTTGTATTAATCACTTAAAAGGCCCGTAAGCTGGAAATCCCTCCCATACATATATTAACAATAAGAAAAAATGGCAGCAGAAACGTACCAGGCTCTGACGCTGGTTCTGCAGCATCCTGCTCTAAGTAGAGACCCAGGATGTGCCGTGCCAGCAGCATAGCCTCTTCGATTACCAGCCTCAGCACCAAGGTCAGTTCTTGCCCTTCATCCAGGGGCTGCCTCTTTTCTGGCAGTGCCTGTGACCGGGTGGGGTGTGCTATCAGGGTTCCATCCCAACTCAGAAGATTGTCATGTACCACTGTAGGGTCAGTGCTCACTACAGTTTCCAGTATCTGGTCGAATTCTTCATAAGAGACGCAAGAAGATGGGGAGTTAGCATCCTTGACTTTGCAGTATTCGGTCTTCAGCCACTGGATTCGCTCTCTGCATTGTTCTGCTGTCCAGTCGATCCCCCAAACCACCAGCAGCTGGGATATAGTTTTGCAGACAGAATCATTTCCTGTGCTCCTGCTGAAGTTAAACATCATGATTCTCTCACACCAGAGGTTTACCAGAGGTGTTCCTCTAGCAGGCTAACAATGCGCTTGATGCAGGACTTCTTCTTAGTACTGGCCATGCTAATACTCATGAGCATTAATTGTGTTTCCAGTTGAGCAATCGATGTGGAAATGAAGGGTTAAATGCTGAGCAGCTACATTTGAACCAGGAGGTTGTTTCCAGTTCCTGAGAAGCAAGTGGGAAGTTTGGGGATTTCAGGGCTAGGAAGCACAGCCCATAGGATTGTGGGATAGTGTTGGCAGGCTCTCCAGACCTAAGTCTGGCCACCCAGACTTGAGCAGCATCCTCAGTGCTAAAGGCCTGGGCTTTGACCTGCATCACAGCAGCACTTGGGCTCTGAGCCACTGCCCTAGCAGGGTCTATGGGCCCATGTCCAGAGTGGTATGTGGCCCAAATAAGACGAACTTCTGTGTGCACAGAACCTGAGTCAGAGCCCGGGCTTAGTGTGCTATGTAGACATACCCTTGGCCTCTCTGAGCCTCATTTCGCCCGTGTGAAATGGGATAATAGTGCTTTCCTACCTTACAGGAGTATTGGGAAGATAAATATATTAAATATCGTGAGGTGCTCAGATACTTGCCAGACCCGAACAGCTACTTTATGTGCATTTGTCTTATTAGTCAGGATCACTTTCTTTAATATCTGAGACTTTCCCTTGAAAAGAACATTAATGGGGGTCAAAGCCTACAGTCCTCACTCAGACAAAACTCCCCTTGACTTCACTAGAAGTTAGCCTGAATGCAGATTGCAGGACTTGGTAGTAATACAAAACCAAGGCAGTTGCATTATCTGAGCAGAATGATTGTTTTGCTTCTCATGACATGTGATGGCATGTGTCCTTTCCATCAATCCTCTAATTTATTCCTGCGTGTTAGAATGACTCACAGAATGTTTATACAAGTTTGGCTGTATGCTGTGAATAATTATTTCAGAATAATAAAAGTGAGTTAGAGACTACCAAACCCACCCACCCAAACGTGATTCTACACATGCCAGCTTATCTGTCCACTTCCTTCACTGTCCATCTCCTGAGAATACAAGAAGCAGGGCACCACTCTCTAAACACATTAAATGATCATTGTTCAGTAACCTTGCTAGACACCAGTCTGCCTAAATGATCCCTTCCTACAGCTTAGAAGAGTGCCACCCCAAATTACAAGACAATGCACTAAGGGGACACGGATGCCATTTTTTACCAGTTCATTTACCATAGAAATCTTTGGACTTCCAAATACCTAATACAAAAATCTCTGTAAATTGCATGGAATCAGCTTGATTAAATTGTCCTTTATAGGAAATGAGCAGAATGCTCTCTGTGCCTGTAGTTAGCTTCTCTTGCAGACACTGTCACCAGTAAGTAAGAAAAAACATCAAATAAGATTTCAATTTCATTTTGCCACCCATATTTTAGTCTGACGCTACCTCATTTTAGCCCTATCCTTGTTTTTTTTCTTTAAGGCAGTAGCTCCACCTACCGGCTCAAGCAGCTGTGATCTCATTTCACAGAGTGCTTGGGAGCTTTCTGAATGGTGAAAATATTAAAGGGTGAGATCAATCTATGTCAGCTCATATGAAATTCCTGTTGAACATTTTAAATTGCCAGCTTCATCTTCTTTTCAACTAAAAAAAAATGCACATTTTCCTCCCACAATATTAATAAATAATAACAATAAAAAACTTTAAAAAATATGACAGGAGGGGTGGGAATCACTCTCCTGGGGGATTAGAAATGTTCAGTGCAATCCCCCATGGGGCAATGATTTCATGATAACCTCACTCCCTCTCATGCACTATTGCTCGGCAGTGGAAATTGCTTTATGAAACTATCACTCAGCTTAAGTTACCAAATTTATTAGCACTCAGTACCACTGTTTAAGATCATTTGGAATAGAGTTTTTCCAGTAATTTAATATTTGCTTTTGACTGGTGGCCGTGAAGGCATGCCAAGCATGCAAAAACAAGCAGCCCTAAGTCACAGCAGAAGCAGGAATGGGCAGCAAATATCTTCAGTTCTCTGTATGGCCTGGGGATTCAACTCATACCAACAGTGCTTGACAAGCAACGCTTTTGGCTGTTGGCTGAGACAAGTGTAAACTGAGTCACAGTCCTCTCTGTTCTCCTCACTGCCTTTCGGGAAAGTGGTCAGTGCACTTTCTTCCACAGCAAGATATACAGGAATCAGTCTGTTAAGTAAATGAATAATGAATATCTTTGACTTGGTTTTGTGACATACCTGGACACACTCACTTTAGACACTGAAATAGAAATCAGCAACCTGATGAAAGCAATATGGGTGGGTAGGATATTGTGGGACTGGTAAATGGCACATCCCGTACTGGGACAATTATGTTATGAAGATGATTCATATTGCCGTAGTACCTTAGACCCCATTGTGCTAGGAACATTGCCAACATTTTGTGGGGGCTTTTAAAAAAAAAACAAACAAACAATGGCAGCACCCACCATTTATGACTTCCAACAGCTGGCACCGGCATTTAATATTAAGTACATGGTTATTATTATTCACTGATCACTGTACTATAATGACTATATTACAGTAAAAGAAGGTTCAATACAAAATGCAGAGTACTGTAGGCAAGTACCCAAGAGTGGCTTGAGAAAGTTCTAAGAGATAGAGGAGCACTAAATTGCCCTATCATAAAATTATAATTCCGATAGAATGATGGTTTAAGCCATGACCTTCTTTGCCTGTACCAGAGTCAATAATCATTAACCATTGCTAATAAAACAGGTGAGCAATTCCATCACACAATGTTACAGATTTCAATGTTTGATGCCTAGACACAACTTGCAGGTCACATCGGTTTGGGATTAGATAGTACAATGAATGGAAACCTCAGTTACAGCATTAATCAATGTACAGATGTTGAAGACGTGAACATTTTTCTTTTGTTCTTTCTTGCTTAACCAGTCTGTATGAGGGCCCAGACCAGTTGAAGGGAAAGCAATTGCTATCTAGCAGCAATAGTGGTCACTGGCCCTACATTTGCTTTTATTTTCAAATGAATCCCATCAGTACATCAGAATCAGGAGACTCCACAGAACCACCTCTCCGATTCATTCCAGATTGTTCTCTCCAGACCAAGTCCTGAGGTTCACTTGACATCTACGCAGTCCTTCCTATGGCAAACTCCTACCTACAGCAGGGTCAGGACTATGGATGACGCAAGGATCAGCGGTAAGGACAATGCTCAGATAAGGACATTTATTTTTGGCCCCTATAATTTCTTGACATTTGCTTTAAATAGTCAATACATAAGTAGTTGTATAATATATTCAGCTCTACAAGTGGGTTGTGATGTAGCAAACCAAGGTTTAGAAGAGGGAAAATTCCATCTTTTCTCCAGAATCTTTCAGTAGAAGGGTTTTCTTTCTACAGCTCCCATACCAGCCATCAAATGCTCAAGACATAAATGACCCAAATGTCTGTTATCATATAGCTGCTTTGCCCTTCTACAGTAGCCACCAGGGAAAATCTTGGTAAAGAGCCTAAGAGAAGCCTAGAGAAAGTGTGCCTGTTGTAAATTCAAATTGTAAAAAGTTTCTTCTCTCCCCCCTTTTTTATTTTTTTTTTGTTTGGTATGCACGTCAAAAGTTTGAACAAACGGGACTCAGAGACCAAACTCTGCATGGTAATCACCAGCTTTTTTGAGACGGATTACTTGAATTTCATTGACTAGGTCCTTGTCCCCACTCAGCCAGTGAATTCTTTATTCCTAGTATAAAACCCTCCACCTAGCGTCAGTGTTATCGTGTAGAAACACCCACTCTTCCCTACGGCTGTTCAGACTAACGTAGCGTAGACCCAACTTTTGACCCATGCTAGTCCCTAGAACGCTCTGCAAGTTCTGTCAGGGTCTCAAGAGAGTGTACCCCAAAGGCAATTCTCTTCCAGCACTTGATTCTCCACTGGCTTGTGTAGTCATTCATGTCCTATGCAAAGGGATTGTGAAAGAATATCATTCTGATTGGGCAGCATTTTGCACCCACTTTGCACAGTCACACAAGATGCAGGGCATTAAAGAGTGAGGCCCACTGTCTTTAAGAAGCACATCAGTTCATTTGGGACTTACTCCACAGTAAATTGCATCTACTGTTATTTGACAATCTCCTTCAATAGATACAAAAATGTGTATTGCATCCATATTTAATCATTTCTAGCCCAGACCCATGTGATGCAACTTATTTTATATTAAAATACACAGAACTGCATAGAAGAGACAGGAGTCCTAAGAGAAAGGAATCTAACCTGATGCTTTGGGAATACAAAGGAAATCTAGCTAAGACACCAGGTCATCAATTTGCTCACAATCCCTTGATAAGATATGGATGCTCCAATCAACAGATAAGTGCATGTACTACTGATCTCTCCCTCAGGGGTTTTTCACTGAATTCCTTAGCATGCCATAAATTAGAATACATTCTTCTGCCACACATTGACTCTTGATGGTGGCTCAAGACACGTATGTTGAGTGATTCCATTACAGAGGCTCAATAGTAAAGCAGCAGTGAATCAGCCAATCATCAATCTCAGCCAAGTTGCTTAGAAGAGTACTTTTTTTCTAATTTATAGGGACAGTATCCTAAGTCAAATGGGATGGGTTGTTCCCCAGGTTGCAGAGGAGGAAAAACTGATCTCTACACCACAAGCTTTTACAGGGAGGAACTTGCCCCATTTCTCAGGGACATAAATCACCTACTGTACAATACCAGGCTAAGTGCAGACAGAAATTCCAATATTATGAATGTTGCAATGTTAAACTTTTAAGGATTCAGCATTAACCCTTATATGCAGGATTCAGGGACAGTGTTCCCAGGAGAGCTTGTTTGATCCTCACCGCAGTATTTCCTGGGAGGAAATCAGTCCGTAGGAGGACATCCTGCGGTCACAGACAGGCTTAAAGGAAGGAATCTTGTGAGGAAGGGCCACAAAGATTTTGAGTAATCTGAAAAGTAGACACACTCTTAGGAATCAGTAACTGCTATTGTAATGTTATCCTAAAAAGAAAACAAAAAACTGCCAATGATCACCTGAGGGCATAGGTGCTGGAACTAGCATGCAGCAGGGTTTGCATCAGACACAGGGTTTACAGTTCGGTTCAATGGCTCTCAGCACCCCCACTATAGAGATTGTTCCAGCGCCCCTGCTGAGGTGAGAGCAGACACAATATCAGATTTGAGTTTTCAATATGATTTGAGGCTGTAGATGCAAGGGCATTACGTTGCAAAGCAGGGAGGTCCAGTCTCACGGTTGCAGGCATTGGTGAGACCACACCTCAAGTACAGTGTTCAGCTATAGGCACCTCATTACCAGAAAGATGCAGACAAGCTGTGGGGAGGTCAGAGAAGAGCCGCTAAAAATGATTAAGTAGCTGGAGGGATTGATATAAAAAGGGAAGATTGAAAGAACTAAATGGGTACAGCTTAGCAAAGCACCAATTTTAAAGGGGCTGAGTAACCTTCCAGAAATATATGAAGGACACACACATGAAAGAGAAGGAGGAGACAGAATGACAGGGCTGGCAAGAAGATGCAACTAGAGTAATTAGATTACATTAAAAGACAGGAACAGCCCAAGATTTATGAGACTGTGAAAAAATATCCCAAGTGAATAAGCAGAATTCCAACCAAATCTGGGCAAACTATTCCTAGCAAACAAACAAATATAGTCCTTTCACAAAATTATCTAGTTTTGATTTTTATCCAAACACTTCATGAGAATGATTTTTAGCCTAGAAGTTGTGAACAACTACCTGTTTCCACTATGTGCAGTGACTATTTGCTATTCATTATTCATGGTGTGCGATTGGTCACTTAAGTCACATGCATAGAGTCTGCACCCTGAAACTTTATAAATGGAGGGGACAAGCATTTTCACCAATTCCAGCCTGAAGTGCTCATGTAAAAGAGTAGAATCTGTAGATTACTGACGTATGTTATATCTGTGGGACGACTTTAAAAATCCAGTAAATGATAGTTTGAAATGTTCAAAATGATACCAGCAAGGCCTTGCTTTATCACAGAGCCAGCTCCTAATGCTTCTGGCTTTATCATCAGCCTAGCACAAAAACACAAGCATTTACCAGCATTACAAGAAAAAACAAACAATACAAAAAAGTATCTATGAACCACTACTTCATAGCTTAATTTCTCAGTTTATGTGTCCTTGTCTTCTCTTCTTGGAACACTAAACTTTCTTTTTTTGCGTGCTGAGCCCAAACAGAAACTAGGGACTGCAAAAATCCAGGCATGAGAGAAACACAAGAAACTGATTTAAATAATGACAACTCACCAGCCACATTATTCTTTTCTGTGGGATGAAGATGGAGCTTAAATCACATCTAATGGGTGAATAACAAAGCACAACCATACACCTATTCAAATGTAGTTGTTCATGATGTATCCAAGTACTGCAGAGTTATAATCAACGTAAGAGGCATGACGTTAGAAAAGCTAACATTCTTTTTGTAAAAGAACAGCAAAAGAAAGAAGAGCATTAAATCATGGTAGAATGCAATGAAAAGGTAATGCTGATTTGTTAAATATAATTTCTCCAAAAGTAACTTCAGCCTCTAGCATGGATAGATGGTAATAACCCTCTTTTATGAGAAAGTTCCCAACAATTAATTTCCTTGTCAAAAGTGATCTAATATTTGTTACCCACTATTATTCTCATTTTTCATGTTCCATTTCTGCACATAGCTATGGCCATAAACAACAACAGGGATTTTTATGGTCACGATTCACAGCTCTTCTTTTTTGTTTGTGAGTTTTTATATTGCAAATGTAAACTGCATCACACTAAATTCACTTGAGAACTACAAAAAACTTCCAAATTCCTGGAATTTGGGCTAGGCTCCTAAATGGTTTTAAGCAAGGGTAGGAAAATAGTTCAGATGATGCAGTAAGAACAAATATGAGCTTTTGCTCAAAACCTGAACAAACAAGAGCAATCCCAGTTCCCTGAAATTAAATAGGACCATATCCTCAGGCAGTGTAAATTGGCATAGCGCCAATGAAGGCAACAGATTATGCAGAATTGCAGCAGCTGAAGATCTGGCCCATTGTTTCCATGTGTAAAGCATGCATCAGTATAGGTCTACTTTTCTGACAATAAATATCCCAGGGTAAGATATTGCCCAACTTCTGCAAACCTGTAGGTATTTCGTTTATTAATTATTTAATATCGTATGTTTAATGATCCTTGGCAATTCATGGCAGTTCAAAGCTTTTAATGGGAATGTATTGGTTTCAATAAAACTTTAATGGGACAGTTTCTCCAGTCCAGGATGGAATTTCTGGAGAGAGGGGTGACAGACACACTATAGCCCAGTGGTTATGGCACTGGGATATTTCAGCACCAGGTTCAAATAATGAATGTTTAATTATTTATACAGAGTGGAACAGCTCCAACAGGAGTTTTAGAGATACAGACTCCATAGCCTCGAGTCTCCCAGATGAGAGCCCTTGCCATAAGTTTAAGTCCCTGCTCTGTGTCATTTGGAGCACAGTCTTGAAGCATCTCCCCCATGTCCCAGCTAAGTGCTTCAGCCACTTGGCTACTCTGGGGTCTCTTGCTCTTGAAAAATTTTGAAAGGTCTCAGGTATGTCCCAGTGTGGAATGGGAAAACTTTGAAATATTGAAAACTTTCATGGGACAGGAAGACTCTATTCTACTCAACTCTAGCCCTGAAATACATCAACACCACAGAGTTAAAAGCCCACAGAAGATAATGTTGATAAGGTCAGTATTATTGTCCACAAAGAAATCCCCGTAGGGTTCTAGCGTGAGAACAATACCATGGAAAAAACACACACTCTTGGACCCAACATCCATCTTGTCCTATTCTTTTCCTTAGCACTGTTCCCTACAACGATGGAACCCTCACCCAACACAGTAGGGACAAAGATGCTTCCATGGGATGGAGGAGTGGTGTGAGATGGCTGCCGTTCTTTTCCACTGTCTGTTTTCCATCAGCTTTCGCTCCCCTCAGCTAGGAGCGTATAACCCTGCTGGATTGTTGCTGAGGGCACAGCCCTGAGCACAATGTGAAATACATTTTGCATCACCCCAGCAGTAGTCCTGGGAGGCACCAGGACTCAGACTACCCTGCGACACAATCCCTCTTCCACTGACCTATTTGCTCAGAGAAGGTAGTATTGGCTGCTTGCCTTTATCAACTCACCTCCCTCCTGGTACTGCCTCACCTGTGCTGGCCAGTGGTTAGGAGAGCTGAGCCCAGTTTCTGCCTTTTCTCTACCTATCCCCACCCATTCTGAGTGCAAGGTCTATTTCACCCTTTGCATCCAGACCCAAAGTCCATATAATCCACACAGGGATGCAAGGACGGGCCCTTTACCCCCTCTTACCTCCTTGTTCAAATATGAAATCCAAGTCATAATCCAGCACTCGGGTTCTGTGAAAAGTTAAAATAGTCACCCCTTAAGATGTCAGCATTTGCCAGCAGGTACCACACAGTTTTCCTCTATCCTTTTAATATACAAGAAGGGCACAATCCACTTTAAATGGGAGTTGATGCAGGATGGGGCCCCAAACTGCATCTCAGATTTCACTGTGTGATAACTGCTGGTATATGTTGCCTTTTTCATAGATTTTATGGCCAGAAGGGACCACTATGGTCCTCTAGGTTGACCTCCTACATAAAGCAGGCCAAAGAACCTCACCCAGTTATTTCTGCCTCAAGCCCATAATTTCTATTTGGCCTACAACATGTCTTTAGAAAACATCCATTCTTGATTTGAAGACTTCAAATAAGGGAGAATTTACCACGTCCCTCGGTAAACTATTCCAATGATTAATTAGCCGCACTGTTTTAAAAAGTGCCTTATTTCTAGTCTGAATTTGTGTAGGTTCAGCTTCCAGCCACCGGATCTCGCTGTGCCCTTTTTGCAGGGCCGGCTCTAGGCACCAGCAAAACAAGCAGGTGCTTGGGGTGGCACATTTCTAGGGGCGGCAGTCCGGCGCCAGCCATGCAGCCCCGAGGAAAGTGTCCCCACAGCCCCAGCTCCGCCTCTGCTCCGCCGCCGCCGGCTCCCCTGAGCGCACCGCTACCGCTCCGCTTCTCCCCCCTCCCTCCCAGGCTTGCCGCACGGGAAACAGCTGTTTTGTGGGGCAAGCCTGGGAAGGAGGGAGGAGAAGTCGAGCGGCGGCACGCTCGGGGGAGGTGGTGGTGGTGGAGTGGGGAGCGGTTCCTCTACCCCCCCCCCATTACTTACTGCACTTCCCCCCCCACCTCCACTCCGCCTGCTCCCCTGAACGCGCTGCCTCTCCCTCGCCTGAGAAAGATGGGGGAGAAGCGGAGCAGCGGCATGTTCAGGGGAGCAGGTGGAGCAGAGATGAGCTGGGTGGGAAATGTGGCACGCCCGGAGGAAGAGGCAGGGCCGGGGATTTGGGGAAGGGGTTGGGAAGGGGCGGAGCGGCCAAAAAATATTTTGCTTGGGGCAGCAAAAATCCTAGAGCCGGCCCTGTTTTTTCGGCTAGATTAAAAAGTCATCTACTACTACTTTGCACAGCAACCATTGCACTTAGAGGAGCATAAGATGTACACTCCATTGTTGTGGAAAAATTGGTAATGACACATTTCTTTGTCTAATCAGGATTCACTATAAGATTTCGCTGACATAAAAACAAGTTAAGTTCATGTACAAGACCCAAATAAGTACACAGCTAAGCCTTGCTGAGTTACACTAACTACTGGGAGACACACTAAAAATTACAGAGTTTTGTAAATGACAGAGTGAGTGATCAAGCCACCAGAGACAAAGACAATGCATCAGAAAATGTACTCTGTTATGGTGACACCATTTTTGTCCCTGTTTACTTAAGTAGAAAAGAAATATTACACAGTGGTACACTTGCTAATGAGCACTCCGATAATCTGCACACCCTATAATTCACAGATAAATCCTAACAGTCTCTCCCCACTTCTCAGCAAGTATTTAATAGCAGAGGGAATTAGTGAGTGAAGTAATAAGATTTCATTACTGTACAAAGTATATTTCAGCACACTTACCAGTTTAGGAGGTTAATTTGATAAAAGTAGTTTAAAATTATTTATGATACCACTCCAGAGTGCATTTTGTGATGCATTATCTCATTGCTTGATCACACACACCAATTCACAAAACTCTCCGATTTTCACTGTGCCTATAGACCCAGTATTACTACCACTGGCAATGGTGGAAGGAATAACACACAAAAAGGAAGAAACACATGTGAAGGTCAAAGCCTACTATGACAGACAAGCTAAAAACTTCCCAGAATTACAACCCAGAGGCCTTGTTGGGATCAAACTATTTCGTAGGGACAAATCATGCATTAGAAAGCAAGCTACATGGTGTTAGCAGCTAAAAGTTTCAGGTTCAAAGGTGGAGGCGTTCTTCTTAAAATTCACAAACACCACAGGCTCAAGTCCCTACCCAGAAATCCGGTAAAAATAAAATACCTCCCCTGGGCCTACTTAGCAGGCATTGCTTCCCTCTCACAAGCACGGAGTCAAAAGAAGCAAAGAAAGTTAGTTAAGGGGAAAGGGAACAGAGCATTAATCCGGAAAAATATATCAACAATAAACCATCCATATGTTTATATGAATAATAAGTAAAACACCCACCCCAGACTATGTTCAGAAGTAGTTCTTTGCCTCAGTTTCCCCACCTCCTAGTATGAACATCTGACAGACACATATCACTTCAACACACAACTTTCACCATTTTCCTTCCATTGCACCCCACTCACAGTTTGATGTCAGTGGTTAGTTAAGTCCCAGAATCCAGGAATACCTGTGGGCAGGTACATCTCCACTCCACACATGCTGCCTGGCTTCTGTCAAGAGACTTCTTGCTGCCACCTCTATGTTTTCTCTTGTTGATATGGTGTCTCCTTAGCCAGCCATGCAAGACTGAGGCTTCCATTATGGGGACTTTTCATTCAGGGCATATATTAAGTTCAGTTCTATTGCCCATTTTTTCACACAGATTAGGATAACAACATTTCATTACCCATACACCAAAATCTGAAACAAAAACTACCAAAATTTTCACACTAGGATTGTGCATAACAAAATATGCAAATAAGGTCTTATTTGGTCTCTTCCCCTGGTTCACTAAGATGGCAGCAGAGAGCTCCTTCCCTCTAGAGCAGTGGTGGGCAACCTGCAGCCCATCAGGGTAATCTGCTGGCGGGCCACAAGACAGTTTGTTTACATTGACCGGCCGCAGGCACAGCCGCCTGCAGCTCCTAGTGGCCGCGTGCTCAGGACACAAATCCACTCAATACCCAGAGACAGGGAGCACCATAGATTGTCTACAACCCTCTAGCCATTTTAAAGGTAGAGAAGGCAGAGTAGGTGTAATGTAAACATACTATTGTACAGGTTTTACTGAAATAACTTTACATCATTTATATTAACATGTGGGTGGACATTAATTAGAGTGCTTTTCTTGTCCCCTCTTGGTGATGTAAAGGTGTGGCCTGAATCTCTAGAGCAGTGGTGGTCAACATGTGGCCCATGGACAGCCCGTGGCCTGTCAGGGTACTCCTGGCAGGCTGCAAGACAGCTGGCAGGCCACAAGACAGTTGGTTTACATTGACTGTCACAGGCACGGCTGCCCGCAGCTCCCAGAGAAACATCACAATTCAGGTTGGAAGCTGACCCAGAAAAAGTTGCATTGCTCAGGTCCAGGATGTAGGATTGGGAAATTTATAACCCCCTAGGGTTCGTCCCATAACCTGCTGCTCTTTAATTAAATAAGCCTGATCTTCACTACCAGAATCTGCCTGGCTACAAAGGGGGCAGATCATTACCAGTGGAATACTTGGTAAATCGTGGCCACGTGAATACCACAGATATTATGCAGAAGACCAGTAAACAGAGTGACAATACTCAGATGATCCTTTTGTTTATAAAGGCGGCGCAGAAGTGTTCTGCTTTGTGCATAATTTGGGGTGTCAGCTATCAGGGTTCCAACAATTGCCTAATAAAGGTGGTCTCTCCTATAGGTTGACCATATATAACAACATTGGTTACAGAAGGAACTGTAGAAGTAAGGACATTTTTGATTAATCTAAAAGGAATATTAGCCGCTTTTATGCTAATAGAAATAATACAAACTTTATTAAATAAAAAGATGTAACAGTTTAAACAACAAAAGTCTTTAATCATAAAGTCACTTGCCTTTCAGATATGACAGGTAGACAAGTACGTTAGTAGTCCAACCTGCTTTTACCTATCAAAGGAGTAGGTGCTGATCGCTCAGCCTGAATCTTTCAGCAAATACCTCTGAGTAAAAAGGTGGGGGGGGGGGGGGAAGAGCCCTTTGTGTAAAGCTTTGTAAAAAGCAACTTAAAAGTAATTTGTTTCCAAGGAGGCTTGTTTAACCATGGAGTTCACAAATTAACCCTTTTTACATGTGGTCTATTACTGGGGATGATGTCCTGGAACAATAGGTCCATGTCATGGACAAAAGGGACAATCTTTTATGGAACATATCCCCACGATAAGCTTGGGTTTTTTCTTAGATATAACTGTTTTAACCTTCCTTAAACAGTTACGAGAACGTTAGCCAAATACCCGAGTTCCATATTAAACCAGTTTAGGAATCAATGGAACTCAACAGGTCAGTTCAGGTTAAGCTGCTTGCGGCTGGAAGTTCTTTATTCTCAGCCTTCTCAGTGATTGTTACACTTTAGCTCTAATGCAGCAATGCAAATTGAGCTTTTTGCTCATAAATTATTCATGGGTGATGCCTCAATTTGAAGTCGATGGTGGATTTCTCTATACCTTCCCATCACTGTCTAGACCAAACAAACACTTTCTGACTTGCCACCCCATTGAAGTCATATGGGGTTGTTGTACAAACCAAAAGAAGTCATAAGTCTCATGAAGACTTCTAACAAGTTAAGACTTGAGAGAAAGAAGCTGAAGAGCTCTGTGTAAGCGCCACAGCTGGTCTCTCTCACCAACAGAAGTTGGTCCTAGAATAGATATTACCTCGCCCACCCTGTCTCTGTTTCCCATTAGCATGCGTTGTGTGACTAAGAATACACCAGCCAAAACTGTATATTCTTGTAGCATCATGCATTGTAACTACCCTCCTTATGACAATACTTCTAACTACAACTGTGCTGTAATTAAAGCCATTGACTATATAGCAGATTGCTAAGTACCATCATTAAAACCACAGTGTTTTATTACTATTGCTATTTATAGTGTTTCCTTGCTATTGAAGCATCAGAATGCCTGGCTAATTAATTCACTCCCCACCTCTGTTTTGTCAAAGGTTTCCTTAGTTACAGCCTTTATTGATATGATGGGGTAGAATTTTTTTAAACTGACCCACAGATTCATGTACTAATATTCCCTTAACAATGATAAGTATCTTCCATGAGCTACTGGGAAAACAGTCTCTGACCAATTATTTTTCATAATGATATCGTACATATTTAAGGGCCAGATTTTGAATCCCTCACTCACATTGGTAAACAGAAAAGGAGGACTTGTGGCACCTTAGAGGCTAACCAATTTATCTGAGCCTAAGCTTTTGTGAGCTACAGCTCACTTCATCGGATGCATCCTTATGCTCAAATAAATTGGTTAGTCTCTAAGGTGCCACAAGTCCTCCTTTTCTTTTTGCGGATACAGACTAACACGGCTGCTACTCTGAAACCTGTCATTGGTAAACAGTTATTTACACCAGTAGTCTGACTGATCATGGGAGTAACTGTTCACCACTGTGATTAACGGGTTTGTAATCTGGAGTTAAGTAAGATTATTAATAAACTTGGCTCTCCAACTCTATCATGGCAGAGAAAGTTCTGCCACTAAAACCAATGCCTAAGATGTTCACCTTGAGCCATCGTGGGCCTAGTTTTCAGAAGTTCTGAGCACCTGCAGCTCCCTTGAACTTCAACTGGAGGTATGGGTGCTCAGTACTGCATGGAAATTGGGCCCAGCAGATCGAGTTAAGACTCTCAGAAATCAGTGCCATGTCAGTGCCACGTCTTGATCTAAACAGTTTCTTCTCTCTATTGGATTACAAAGTAACAAATTTTCCTTTGTCCTGTAGTGCATACAATATACTATTAAAATATGCCTGCTCTGGAATTTGTTTACCTTCTGAGAATGGTCAAAAGACAACAGAAGTGCACATAATAATATTTTTGCTCTAATACTTTTTCTCAAAGTGCTTTACAGTTAAATGGCCCTGTAAATCAGGTAAGTAATTGTATGCCCACTTTTCAGATGGATAAACTGAAGTATACAGAGCAACTTCATGGCAGACCTCCTGACTCCCTGTTATAACTATTTCTCCTAGTATAAAACAACAAGGATAAACCTCGCTATCTAAGCATTTTTTTACAGCTGTCCATCACCACAATATCTGAGTGGGGAGGGAATAAACATGGGGAAATAGTTTTCCTTTGTGTGATGACACATCCACGCCTAATCTTTATTCAAGCCCAAGTTAATTGTATCCAGTTTGCAAATTAATTCCAATTCAGAAGTCTCTCGTTGGAGTCTGTGTCTGACTCTGAAGTTTCTGAAGTTTTTTTTGTTGAAGAATTGCCACTTTTAGGTCTGTAATCGAGTGACCAGAGAGATTGAAGTGTTCTCCGACTGGTTTTTGAATGTCATAATTCTTGATGTCTGATTTGTGTCCATTTATTCTTTTACATAGAGATTGTCCAGTTTGGCCAATGTACATGGCAGAGGGGCATTGCTGGCACATGATGGCATATATCACATTGGTAGATGTGCAGGTGAACGAGCCTCTGATAGTGTGACTGATGTGATTAGGCCCTAGGATGGTGTCCCCTGAATAGATATGTGGACACAGTTGGCAACAGGCTTTGTTGCAAGGATAGGTTCCTGGGTTAGTGGTGGTGTGCGGTTGCTGGTGAGTATTTGCTTCAGGTTGGGCGGCTGTCTGTAAGCAAGGACTGGCCTGTCTCCCAAGTTCTGTGAGAGCAATGGGTCGTTCTTCAGGATAGGTTGTAGATCCTTGATGATGCGTTGGAGAGGTTTTAGTTGGGGGCTGAAGGTGATGGCTAGTGGCGTTCTGTTATTTTCTTTGTTGGGCCTGTCCTGTAATAGGTGACTTCTGGGTACTCTTCTGGCTCTGTCAATCTGTTTCTTCACTTCAGCAGGTGGGTATTGTAGTTGTAAGAATGCTTGATAGAGATCTTGTAGGTGTTTGTCTCTGTCTGAGGGGTTGGAGCAAATGCGGTTGTGTCACAGAGCTTGGCTGTAGACAATGGATCGTGTGGTATGGTCTGGATGAAAGCTGGAGGCATATAGGTAGGCATAGCGGTCAGTAGGTTTCCGGTATAGGGTGGTGTTTATGTGACCATCGCTTATTAGCACCGTAGTGTCCAGGAAGTGGATCTCTTGCGTGGACTAATCCAGGCTGAGGTTGATGGTGGGATGGAAATTGTTGAAATCATGGTGGAATTCCTCAAGGGCTTCTTTTCCATGGGTCCAGATGAAGAAGATGTCATCAATGTTGCGCAAGTAGAGTAGGGGCATTAGGAGATGAGAACTGAGGAAGCGTTGTTCTAAGTCAGCCATAAAAATGTTGGCATACTGTGGGGCCATGCGGGTACCCATAGCAGTGCCACCGATTTGAAGGTATACATTGTCCACAAATGTGAAATAGTTGTGGGTGAGGACAAAGTCCAGCCACCAGGTTTGCCATGACATCATCGGGGATACTGTTCCTGATGGCTTGTAGTCCATCTTTGTGTGGAATGTTGGTGTAGAGGGCTTCTACATCCATAGTGGCCAGGATGGTGTTTTCAGGGAGATCACCGATGTATTGTAGTTTCCTCAGGCTTGAATAAAGACTGGGAGTGGATGGGTCATTACACAAAGTAAAACTATTTCCCCATGTTTTTTCCCCCCACCCCCCCGCTGTTCCTCAGACATTCTTGTCAACTGCTGGAAATGGCCCACCTTGATTATCACTACAAAAGGTTTTCTTCCCCCCCACCCCCGCTCTCCTGCTTGTAATAGCTCACCTTACCTGATCACTGTCATTACAGTGTGTATGGTAACACCCATTGTTTCATGTTCTCTGTGTATATTAATCTCCCCACTGTATTTTCCACTGAATACATCCAATGAAGTGAGCTTATGCTCAAATAAATTTGTTAGTCTCTAAAGTGCCACAAGTCCTCCTTTTCTTTTTGCAGATGAAAATGTTATTTTCACACTCACTTTGCCCAGATGTAAATGAGAATCCAGAGTGCAAGGCATTAAGAATCAGGCTCAAAAATGAAGTTAAAAGACAAACATATCAGATGAAATTCTGGCTCCATTGAAGTCATTGGCAAAACTCCCATTGATTTCAATGGAGCCAGGATTTCACCCCATGTGTTTTATTTATGGTAAACTGTGCCAGCCAGTTACTGGGAGCCAAGTTCTGCAGTTCATACTCAGATTATCAAGTTCAAAAGCAGCTTCAACTAAGGACTGCAGAACTTGGGCCTAATGATTATCATATCGTTACAAAATAAACACATGGCAGGAAAATTAGAAAATATGAAATGCCTAACACATTTGTCAGCCCAAAATGGTGGAATGACCCAGTGGTGAATCAGGCTAAATGCTGTGCATCAGTCTGGATGTTAACATTTACAAATATGATTTGGCATATAGAATAACCACAACTGACACCTGACCTTCTGATTACCCATCAGCGTATGACAAGTTCAAAATTCAAGTCTCCCTTTCTCACATTAGCAGTAAATTTCCAAGAATGCTTGGATTTCTGCAAAGAAGGAGCACTTAGGAATAAGTATAGGAATAGGTATAATTTAGCAAAACTGGATCAAGCATCTATCCCCTACCCAGCTGAACAGAGACTCAGCTCCTTAGCTGATGTAAATCAGCATAACTCTCCCAACTTCATGGAGCTATGCAGACCTGCAGCCGCTGATGATCTGGCCTAGAGGAAGTTGGCCACTGTAAGACAACTGGATCAAAAAGACTTAAAAGAACTATGTCTTTAAGATGTTACAACAATTGTAAAGGAGTTCCTCAAAAGGGACAGTGTCCAGATCATGCAAACCTTATGTAAGTGTGGTAGTGCTAAAGGGCCAGCAAAAAATTTCTGAAGAGATAGGTTGGTAACCATCCACTTACCAGTCTCTTGCAACAGTTTTACTTGTCCTTAAGATCATTCTATTACATTCTTTTGCAAAAGCAAGCTTGACCCTTTCTATAGAATTTAGAGTTAATTTATTTCATATTTTAAATTCGTAATGTGATCAAAAGGGATAACAGCAAGATGACCTGGAGATGAGCTCAAGACATGAGATATAATCCTTTCCTTAATTAAATTAGTTTTACACTCTATTTATATAGATGATGTGTAAAATTGAGGTCTTGACAATTTGTGGCCATTAGAGCTCCCCTGGCAGTTATTGGAGGAGTAAGGGAGTTAACCTCTCTGTTCTGGACACATTCCAGCTGTGGAATTATAATCTGCCTATCTAAATCCCCTGCAGTTGCAATTGGATATTATATTCTTCTTCACTTTCTGTTCTCAACATCTGTGTATTGTTGGTATGTGTTGTTAAACAGTTGTTGCATCTTACCCCAGAAATGGCTGTATTGACCATCACATTCCTAACAATTAATTCTCTATAAAGTTTTTCCTTTATGGGTTTTTTTTTTTTTTTTTTTTGGGGGGGGGGGGCGAGGGTGTCAAAATGAGCAATGAGGTGTATAATTCCAGGTAGTATTTAAAGATAACTCCCCTAAAGGGGTAGGTCTTAGAAAGTAGCTCCAAAGCTCAGTGTTCCAAAGTTCACCTTTGCTTATAGATGGTTGTAGCATCCAACCAATTGCTCATAATCATGGCTTAGAGACCTCCATAATTACTTCTGATGTGTTTATATCTATAACACAGCATTCAAGTCCATAACATGCTTACAGCTTCTATAATTAACCATTTATTAATCATTCATTAACCCATTATAAGCTTTTTATAAAGTGGAAACTTAATATAAAATGTGACCAAGAAAGGTAATGTCAGGGAAGCATTTTAACATGTAAAAAAGGAAAGTTGGCATGTTCCCTTATTTATTACAGAAGCGTCATATTAATTTAAATACCTATATTTCATAGCATATTATGATTCTGCCTTACATTAGGGTTTGTTAACGATACTTCACTTGTTAATAGAATCTACGGACTCTTCTGCATCTTTACTTTTGCACTCTTAATTACAGAAGAAGGAAGAGGAGGGACCAGGAATGAAACATGGATTTGCAAACATGTATGCAGAGAATTGTCATCCAGCCAGCCCTGAACTCTCACAGGGTAAGTTCTAGGCTCTTTCTGAAAGCCACTCCCCTTTACGGTGTCTCAAATTGGGCACCCAAAAAATTTAGGACCTCAAAAATCATAGTAACTTTTGAAAATTTAGCTCAATGGCAGAACATAAAAGGACAGAGGCGTTCCATGGGGTGCAACATTAACCATAAAATGTGGAATGAATAATAGATATTTGATGCAACACATAGGAATTGATATTGGCTGAACATCTGGGGTTAATCCTACATACCCACCAGTTTGAACAGTTTACTCTTGTGTTTAATGCTCTGAGAAATTACAAGTTCATACTCACCATTAGCCCAGGGTAGGAGCCAGGTCTTTGGATAAACTAAGGAAACTCCATATGGAAAGTAGGAGAGAGGCTAGAGTAAGAACTAAGGATGAGGCACTTTAAAAAACACAAGTCAATACAGATTTGGAGACTTAGCTGTTGTGTAGAATTCTCACAAATGGAGATCTTGTTGATTTTCATTTTTGACCGTTTACAAAGGGCTGGACTCTGCCTCCCATGGGACCAGATTCTGCCAACCTCTCTCACAGTAAGTTTCCCCTTTGAAACCAATGGGATTACTTGCCAAGTGAGGTAGTACTGAGAGCAAAAGGAGTTAAAATCTTGCCAGCCTTAGTCATGCTGAGAAGTTCCTTACCCTAGTGAAATCAATGGAATCTCTCGTGGTCTAAAGTGCTTCCCAACATGAATAAAGATACCAGAATCTGGCCGGAAAAGGAAGAGACAGGAATCCAGGAGGGGGAAAAAAATCTGATAAGTGCTAACATGCAAATATACATAGCTATCAAAACACACACACACACTCCACAGCTTGCCACTTTGAGTCTTTCATTTACACTTGTTTGATGCTGCTCAGTTGCTTTGGTTAAAGAAAGATTTAGATTTTCCCTCAAAGTGTATTATTTTAAAAAGCCAAAGCATTATAGCATTTGCCTTGGCTGTTTCACAAAAGTAAAAACGAAAAACAAAACCGCTAGCTTCAGGCCCACATAAAACAGCCCCAGCAGGTAGATCAAGTGTTCTTTTATTTCTGTAATGACAGCCAGAGTCCCATTGTGAACTTGGCAGTATAATCCTCTCTCAATCTAGGCTAAGAAATTGAATTTCCCACTGTAATTATCTCAGGCATCTCTAGGCAGGCTGATGAAATTCGACATATAATCTATATTGCACAGCCAGAACATGAAGTCATTATTTCCAAGCTTAAAAAAAAATTTTTTTTTAAAATGTTCATTTAGCCTGAAGCAGGAAAAAACAAAAAGTATTTGTATAATGGTGTTTGTGGAGAGGAAAGTAATCACCCCAATTAAAGTTGCTAGCATTAGTTGAATATCATCTGTCAAATATTAGGGAGAGGAGATAGGTGAGAATATTTTTTTATTGGACCAACTTCTGTTGGGGAAACAGATATGCTCATCTGTCTCACCAACAGAAGTTGGTCCAATAAAAAATAACCTCACCCACCTTCTCTCTAACATTCTGGGACCAATTCAGCTAGAACAACACTGCATACATCTTTCAAATATATCAGTTATTATAACAAGCTAAATCTGTGACACAGGTGTCTCAAAGTCCTATCACTTTCCATCCTTTCTGGGCTCCTCTGGTTTTCCTTTGGTTCTTACATGCATCAAAAATTAGCCTGTAAGCAAGAACTGAGTCCTCCTGGGCATTTGTACAGCACCTAGCACCAATGGGGTCCGTGATCTTGGTTCCGTTTTTTAAATGCTTCTGCAATAATAATTTGGTTATTAATCCTTACATAATCTTGCAATGGCCATTCCATGCCAGCTGAAACAAACAGAACAATAAACTAGATGACTGCCTAGTACTTATGGAGCCAGTAGCATAAAAAAAAAAAAAAGATGAGTTGGTTTCATATAGGACAGACACACCTCTGACCCCACATGCATTAGCTGGTGCCAGTCACATTGAATTCAGAAACTTAATATTGACAAATGAGGTTACGATTCTTAATCCGGCAACTCACACCTTTCACAGACGGATAGCTTCTAGAATAAGCACTCATAAATGCCCCTGTGACACAGAGGCCCATTGGTGGTTCACTACTCTGGGTCAGCAGCTCTTATTCAGGCCTGACATACTCCGCGTACCCAAATACATTGTTGTCATGATATATACCCAAAAGGTGGCATGCAATACATCACACGAGAATACTATTGATCTGTGATATACGTATGGGAAACCCAAAAGGATTGTCTAGATATGTGCTGCAAATAGGCTCTTAAAATGTATTTGGCAAGCAGTGCTTAAGCCATGTCTGTTCTAGTCAAAAGAATAAGGTTCCGCCTGCTTTAATGTGTCTCTAATGTAAGTTAGTCCAGGTGTGAGCAAAGTAAAAGGCTGTCAGAGACCACAAGTCTTGAACCCTGATCCAGCAGGCTCTTAGGCACAAGTAAGTTCTAAGCTTCTACCAGTGACCCACTGATAGATGTCAGAACTTGAAGCTGAGCTCGGATAGCGGACTCCAGTCCTGGGATCTGACTGGCAGAACTCCGGGGGTCCTGATTGGTTCCCTGCTTCTATTTAAAATGAGCTCAGGAGCAAGAAGTTGTCTATGTGTGACATTCCCCAGGGTGCAACCTGAACTGGGATGCCTTTTATACTGCTTTACTGTCAGAACAGCAACCCCTCCAAGCTCTAGTCACTCACAGCCACTAGCATGTAGAGTCACTCCCAGCTGAATACATGAATGCTCACTGAGCCATCCATGAATAGATACAGGGTGACACTTGCACATCCCTCAGTCCCAGCCTTACCCCCCAGAAATATGCATCTTGTACTGTTCAGTAGCCCACTGGACCATACATGCTCATAATAAGTCCATCAATCCAACAATGGATAATGAATACGCACCAGGTTGGAAAGTGATAGGACTTTGAATACGCACCAGCCCTGTTGACCTGAGTAGACATTTCCCAAACACTTCAATCAAACACACTGGTTTAGATAAACCAATAAAGCAAGATCATTAACTAGAGAGATACATTTTAAGTGATTATAAGTGGTCTGGCCTAAAAGTCAGAATTGGTTACAAAACTAATTAAAAGATAAACATGCAAGCTAATTCTTAAACTTTCCCAAGCTAAGTGATCTTGAAAAACAAGAAAAACAAAAACAAAAAGGTTTTTTTCCTCACCCAACAGCTTACAACAGTCTGTGCTCAATGGAACGCCTTGCAGCTAGGATCCTTTGCCCTGATTCCAAAAGCTTCCTTTATTCTTTCAAGCATTGTTGCTACCGTGAGCCGAGATGGGGGGGAAAGAGGTAATTTGTGTGTTGTGAGTTCTCCATTTTTATACCTTTTTCTCTCTTTGAGGATTACCTGTAATTGGGTACAGACAAAACAGTCCCCTGTGTATGAGAGATTTTACATTTCACCTGAAAGATGTTTAACTGTCTTTGAGCCATCTCAGAGATGACAAATAAATTCTTTATTTTCAGTCTCCCCTGCTGGCAAATGTTTGCTTCAGTGTTAATAGTTTTATAATACCTATGGTCAGTCCATGGTTGTCTCTGTGGAGCTAGTCTGTGAGTGTTCCCCAGAATTACAACATATTTCAGTAACAAAACGTATAGTAAAATCTCAGCTCCATATACAATGTTGATACACACATTTTAACAGGACAATGATGTTCAGTAGATTATGCATTTTAAAGGATACCTCACAAGGGATCCTTTGTACAAAATATATCACAAGCATATAAAAGTGGTGAATATGCAGTACAGGGTGTCACATAGGGTACAGGATATCACACTACACAACTGGGTTTCCACTATTTAGGAGTGCTTCCTGATTCTGATCTCCTGGTATCTGTCCCAGCTGGACTCCTGCTCCAAGCACTGGTTCAGACCACCCACATCCTGGTCCTGTCAAAGAAGAGCACATTTACATGCAAGATAAACAAAGCCATCTGGAGAGAAAGTGGGGAAAGGGAGATGGAGACTGCACCCCCAGGAAGACTTCCTGCCTCTTGAATTTGGGTCAATGAACTTTGGGACGACAGCATGGTGTCTACAGTCCAGCAGGAAAGAGAAGTTTGGGGCCTCTTTTTCAAAGATTACATTTCAAAGGTTTACTGGATTATGAAAAGAAAGGGAAAAGAACCCCATAGTTTTCCATCACTGGCCAGATACAAGAGTCCAGAGTTCTTGTACATCTGAGGAAAGTGGATCCTTCAGCCAAGGGGTTTGAAGTCTCTGGGACCTGAATATAGGTGACAAGCCTGCTTAAGCAAAGATTGTACGGATGCCAGGTATCCAATTTTCGACCAGAACGCCCAGTTGAAAAGGGACACTGGTGGCACCAGTCAGCGCTGCTGACCGGGCTGTTAAAAGTCCTGTCAGTGGTGCAGCAGGGCTAAAGCTCCCTGTTTGCCATGGCTCTGCATGGCTCCTGGAAGCAGTGGCACGTCCCCCCAACCCAGCTCCTACACATGGGAGCAGCCGGGGCTCCACACAATGCACCCACCCCAAGCACAGCTCTGCAGCTCCCATTGGCCAGGACCCACAGCCAATGGGAGCTGCAGGTGTGGCATCTGCAGGCAGGGCAGCATGCAGAGCCACCTGGCCACGCCTCCGTGTAGGAGCCGGAGGGGGAACATGCCGCTGCTTCTGGGAGCTGCTTGAGGTAAGCACCGCCCGGAGCCTGCACCCCTGATCCCCTCCTGCACCCCAACCCCCTGCCCCAACCCTGATCCCCCTCCTGCACTCCAAACCCCTCGGTCCCAGCCCGGAGTATCCTCCTATACCCCAAACCTCTCATCCCCAACCCCATCCCAGAGCACGCATCCCCAGCCAGAGCCCTACCACCACCCCGTGCCCATACCCCTGCCTGAGCCCTGATTCCCCTCCAAACCCTTCGGTCCCAGCCCAGAGCACCCTCCTGCACCGCAAATCTCTCATCTCCAGCCACACACCAGAGCTTGCACCCTCAGCCAGAGCCCTCAGACACACCCCACACACACCCCAGCACCCAGCCCCAGGCCAGAACCCCTTCCTTCACCCTGAACCCCTCATTTCTGGCCACACCCCCAGCCCAGAGCCCCCTTCCCATACTCCGAATCCCTCGGCTCCACCCCCAGTCCTCTCCTGCACCCCAAACCCTTCATCCCTGGCCTCACCTCAGAGCCTGCACCCCCAGACAGAGCTCTTACCCGCTCCTGCATCCCAACCCACTGCCTCATCCTGGAGCCCCCTCCTGCACCCTAAACTCATTTCTGGCCCCATCCCAGAGCCCACACCCTGAGCCCTCACCTCCTACCATACTCCAACCCCCTGAGCCAGCCCTGTAAAAATGAGTGAGTGAGGGAGGGTGGGGAGAGCGAGCGACAGAGGGAGAGGAGATGGAGCCTCAGAGGAGGGGCGGGGCAAGGGTGTTTGGTTTTGTGCAAGTAGAAAGTTGGGAACCCTAAAATATTGTAACTTGCTGAAGTTAAATTTTAGACTTTAGAAGCAGGATTTTACTTGGTTTGTTTGTAACCAATTCTATCTTTACTCCTTACATGTGGTATCACTGAAACCAATGACTTTTTGTTTAATAAACTTGTTTTACTATAAACCAACACAGTGCTGTGATTGAAATATTTTGTCTGTCAAACCATAGTTAAATTAATGAGCTACTGTTTACTATCTCTTTAAAGGAGCAGAAAACTTAACTTCTATAAGTGTTCAGCAAGAGGGCTTGACAGTACAGGGCAAATAACTTTGGAGAAATGAGGAACTGGGAGGATTCTGGGATCACTCTGCAAAAGGTAACTGCGCAGTGAAAGTCAGGGTGCGACCTGCATGCTTGTATTCTATCTGTTGGTGTCCGGCTGTGAATCACAACAGCATAGCATTTAAGGCACCCAGGGTTGCAGGGCAGATGGTAACACAATCTCTTCCTGGTCTGGATTGAACCCCAAAGTGTCATAGCCCTACTCCCTGACTTTTGTACACATTTTGACAAACATTTTATCCATAAATTTTGGGTTTTTGTCGCCAACTTTTTTTTTCTTCTTCTTTTTAGCGTGAGGTCAGACAGACACTACAAGCAGCTTATCTTTAACCTGGCATTTCTCTTGATCACCTCCACACTGGCAAATACACATAGTAATAGGCAGTCTGTCCTAGAACAATTCCCAGTGACAACCTGAGTTGCAACTGCACTGGAAGCGACTTCCTTTAATTCTGTGCCTGAAGATGTAAGCTTCAAAAGAGTTCTGCTATGATTGTGAAAAGCCATGAATTGATGACAGTTATTCGACTCCTTGAAAGGAACTGACTTTTATTGACCAGATGTTCCAACACTTGAGCTCCCAACTCAGAGCCACAAAAGATAAGGTCTCCACTCTGGGTGTTACAGCGGGAGATGACAGGACTATTGTGTCTGGATTGATTAGAAAGATACCACAGAGTTTGATCAGGCATTCCTGAACTGTTCAAACCCCTACTGCCTCCTATTTTGAACTCCCAGCAGAGTTCACTAGGAGTTTTGCTTGTATAAAGAGTCCCGAATATACACATTAGTAGGTAACCAGCTGAGCATCTTCTTCACAGCCCAGAGATAAAGAAAGTGGTGGCAGTTCTGATGCAATTCCTATTGTCACTAAAGGAAAATTGAAGTGTTTTTTATTCTAGGACAGAGTGCTATTACTACAGAGCACTTCTCCAAGCACCCTGAAATAGTCTACCCAAAAGAGTGGTCTTTGTTCCCTTAGAAAAGTTTGTAACCCACTCTTTCGGGGAATGCTTTCGGAGAGGCACACTTATTCTGTAGAACAAATGGTGCTTAATTTCCCTACATGGCAGATGTAATACTCTGGTTTATCTAATTCATTGAGATGCTGCTATGGTTTAAGAATGTGTGGGAGAGGGGAAGAAAACAAGAAAGAAGGGAAAGTTTTTGAAGAATCCCATGCCAGTCTTTTTCTATTCTGTGACTTTATAGGAGAACATCCAATAGCATCAATTTTTCATATATTCTGCGATTTTAAAGCAAAGTGTTAACATTCTGTAAATGCCGAGAATATTGTTGCGGCTCATCTAAGGAGTATCTCTCTCCACTGCATTGTTCCATATTTTTTTATGGAGCCTGCACTGAATGTCTCTGACTGAAAGATAGGACAAGAATGCTATTTGCACACTCTACACTGATATTACATTTGTATCAGTTCATAGAAGATTACACCTTGTCCATGGGGCTCAGCACAGGTCCCTCCATAAGCTAGATAGAGAAATTGGTCAGACTTTATATTAAGGTGCTATTTATAAAGAGTTAATAAAAAATAGATGTTAAACATGTTACAGACATGAATAATATGTATTATAGATGGCTATAAGCACACCAGTGGAAGGTATTACAGACTTTATAAGTAACCTACTAACCTGTTGAAATCTTTAACAAAACTATAGCAATTAATTTATTAGCCCATTATAAATGGAACCTTAACCTAAAGTGTAACCACAAAATAGTTGACCAAAACCACTTTAAAAACATAAAAAGGGGGATAATTAAAAATGAATTCTAATCAACATCAATATATTATCCTCTAATATAAGGTCAGCATCAGAGAGCATGTACCGAGAGTGCTAAGCAATATATAGCAATATTGGCCCAATGAATAGTAGCCAAAAAAGAAGCTACAGTATTTCAGCTGTTCATGGCAGTTCAATAGATACTGCAGTGTATCTCTTTGGAAACCAGATATTGCCTCACGTCTTCTTTGTTTCCATGGTACTGCCAGCCAATGGAGCAGCTATATTTATAAATGCATCTGATAATGTATTAGCAATTATTTGTAAACAGGATTTTATTCAAGAACAGTCCAGATTCTCAGCCGGTGTTAATCACTCTGGCTTCACTGATTCACATCAGCTGAGAATCTGGCCCAGTACATACAGGCAGGTGATTTGTGTGTGTGTGACATATGGTTGGTAGAGAACTGCATACATGGATCAAATAGATTGTGATCTATATACATTTATCTACAGTATATTCAATGTTTATGGTCACATGCATTTTTGTCAATTTTTTCCAGCCAAATCATAGTTTTATGAGCAGCCTGACAGATTTATAGACACAAAGGCATATTACACATGCACACCCACACAGGCTAATGAACCATTCAGACAGAAAACAAAAAGATCATATCATTTCTAACTGGGCAAATGGCTCAGTATAGAGAAATAATAAACCTGGAGGCAAAGAACAAAGAGGAATGAATATCAGCTAAATTAAATAGGTTCAGATAATTATCGTCCAAAAATCCCCAAAGCCTTCAGCTAAATGAGAGCTTGAGTAAAGGAAGATAAAGTTGAAGGAGCAAACAAGATTCTAAGGTGTAAATACTGGAGCAACACATTATAAATCAAATGAAAACGTTAGATTTCCCCTCTAGTACTTTATCCAGTAGTGTTCACATACATTGAGGAAATAATTGCTTTGGAACAGTTCAATGTAGAGCAATCAAAAGCATATTAAATAATGTAAACTACGATAAAATCTGAAGTAACATTGATAGAGTTGGAGATACTGCCTCTGGACAAGAGATAACTTCATTAGCCCTTGATTAACATGATCAGTTTTTAAAATGGGAAAGACAGCTGTTTTAAATATAAACAGGAAATAAACTAAGGAAACTGGCTGGCTCAGCAGTAGGGTTGCCTATTGCAGAACAGTAGCTCACACGTGGGAGCAACTGTGAGCCGGTGGAGCTGAGATACCCTGCAGCACTATGGGGAAGAAGCTGCCTCTTCACTGCACTGGTTCTCTACCATCTAAAAGAGACTCAATAGGCTCAGAGGGGGCTATTCACTTCAGGCTCACTCTGGCATAGTGAAGCAGGAGCAGGACCTCATTTACCACTCAGTTTCAAAGTTTCTGCCTTCAGCAGACCCTAACTGGCTATCTAGTCCACCACCTAAGGTTGATCGTTCGCCATGTGGGAGTGTAGAAGCAACATAAGCATATTTAGGGTTGTTTTGAAAACAGCAGTTAAGGTTGCCACTTTTTTCTACTTTGGTTCAAATACATACAGTTAAATCCCTTTACTGCTCCCCTTTTCTTTTTGTAAATTGGCTGGTTTTATACATATCAAGGCCAACATTTTCAAAGTTGGCCACCTAATTCCCTATTTCACCCAAACAAAGTGGCCCGATTTTCAAGGAGCTAAGCACCCACATCCATAAATGAGAGCTACTGGTGCTTATACCCCTCTCTGTGGAACTTATGTAGTCCCCACTGCTGTAGTATCTGAGCATCTCACAATCATCCATGGATTATACCCTCACAACACCTCTGCAAAGGAAGGAAGCACTATCCCTAGAGCCCTGTAAATCTGTGGATATCCACAGACCATGTTTGCAGATTGTGGATCGGATGCTGATACAAATTTTGAATCAGCACATGGCTCGAATTGTCTCCATTGTACAGATAAAGGTATAGAGACACAGGGTACATTAAGTAACTTGGCCAAGTTCACATAGGAAGTCTATGGGTGAGCATGAAATCCAGAGTGTCAGTCCAGTGGTCTAACCACTAGATAATCCTGACTACCTTTGAGAATCAGGCCACTTATTTCAATGCCTAAAATGGTATCGATTTAGATGCCTTACTTTAAGCACTAAGGTCTGATAATGTTGCCCTAAATGTTTAATATGGACGTGGATATGTACAGCACTAGATTTGTAAAGAACATTGATTTTATTCTCGCTTGCTGTTAGTTGGGAAATACAAAGATATTTTTAAAACGTTGTCCAATTGGAACTACAGTTCTTCCTACTAAGGTACCAGCGCTCCCCAAACATCCTATGGATTTAAAATGTAAGGAGAGTGATCACTTTAGATAAGCTATTACCAACAGGAGAGTAGGTTTGTTGGGGGAGGGAGGGAGAAAACCTCGATTTGTGCTGGAAATGGCCCACCTTGATTATCATACACATTGTAAGGAGAGTGATCACTTTAGATAAGCTATTACCAGCAGGAGAGTAGGGTGGGGGGAGAGAAAACCTTTTGTAGTGATAAACACCCATTTTTTCATGGTTTGTGTGTATAAAAACATCTTTCGTATTTTCCACAGTATGCATCCGATGAAGTGAGCTGCAGCTCACAAAAGCTTATGCTCAAATAAATTGGTTAGTCTCTAAGGTGACACAAGTACTCCTTTTCTTTTTGCGAATACAGACTAACACGGCTGTTTCACTGTTCATTTTGACAGGTTTCAGAGTAATCCTAATTTGAAGATAGCCAAACCTATTTTTATAACAGGATTTTGCTATTTCCCATTTGTTCATTATATCTGAGTGACCAATTCAGATGTAATCCACAAAGAAGGAACTCCTCCAATCTTACGTACACAAAATCTCTTTCTTGCAAGAACTGAGCAAGTTCTAATAAGTATTTTAGTTACTAATTTTTTTATTCAAGAAAAGCACCATAATTGACAGTAAATGTTCTTTTCTTCCATATACACAAGGTGGTTGAATTTGGTCCAATAAAAGACATTGCCTCATCCATGTTGTCTCTCTAATATCCTGGAACTGACACAGCTACAACACTGCATGCAACTGGTCTTCCATACGCAAAAAAGCCTCACAAACACAGCGTGCGGTTTGTTTATGGTAACTAACTATATGTGCTATTATAAAACGTAGCTCCTTTTGGTTTTTTAGCTTGTTCATCACCTAGGCCCATTTTTCCTGAAGCAGTTCCTCTATGCCAATTGTTAACGTACCACAGGAAGTCAGTCATTCTCTTACAGCCAGCTAAAGATCAAATGAATGAAGAGTAACTTGCACTGCCACATGTTAGAACACTGTCTACCTGCAACTGAATGGCACGCAGAGAGGATCAAACTGGAGGAATTTCCGACTTTCTTTTCAAACAAAGTAAGAGTCAGTTCCTGCCCTGAAGAAATCAGTTATGTGGTCATGACAAGTGATGATCTCTATGGAACTTTTGCGCCCCCGGGGCCAAGGCGGAGTCTGCTCTGCAGGCAGCTTTGGCCAAGGGAAAATGCACGCAGGAATAATCCCTTCCACCCCAGAGGCATCTGTTCCAACCCCCGCAGAGTGAACACACACACAGACACACACACCCAGAAAAAGTACAATGGATATAAGAAAGGGAAATATTTATTTACAGAGGGACGAGACGAGAAAAACAACAAGGGGAAATACAGGGGGAGCAGTAGGACAGGGTTGCATTTAAGCCAAGGCCCCACAGGCCCAGTGGTAGCACAGTCTGAAAGGGCAGATATCGAGCAATGTGTCTGCACACAGAGTTCAGGAGTCCTAAGCAAAGTTTCAATTCAGTCTTGTTGGGTGCTTCTGGTCGTCTTTGGCATCAGTGAACTTTTCCCAACAAACCCCCCAGTGCCCGTTTTTGCCGCTCTCTGCAAAGCCACACAGAGCAACCACCTCCCCACTTAACTAGCTAGCAGCCTTTCTTCTTATTTTTAATGCAGAGTTACAAGCCCCAGTACTCACAGCCCCGTGCAGCTTTGGGCAGCAGTTATCCTGGGTCCAGCTTTGGCCTGTTCTTTTTGGGCGATGGCTCCCTGACACAAGTGCTCCTTCTGGCTTCTGTCCTGGGGTGTCCCTGACTGACTGCCCTCTCTTTCCCAGGCTTCAGGCAGGTTTTCTGCTGCTTTACTTTGTGAGGGCCTGTGGGCTGCAGCCCTTCTT
This sequence comes from Chelonia mydas, assembly GCF_015237465.2. Taxonomy (NCBI): domain Eukaryota; kingdom Metazoa; phylum Chordata; order Testudines; family Cheloniidae; genus Chelonia; species Chelonia mydas. The sequence goes on along the minus strand of NC_057853.1, from coordinate 15,540,407 downwards.
TTTCCTGGGCTCCAGGGCCACACCCTGAAGTTTCCCTCCTTTTTCTCACTGCTCCCCTGTTAGGAAAAAGATTTAAAGGGGCCGTGCTTTTTAAACCCCAAAGGGGTTACAATTAAAATAAAATTCCACCATATATGCCATACTAGAAATATAGTGGGACCAATCCACACACAGGGATTTAAAGCAAAACCCCAATCTTGCAAGCTATACATATGCTTAAGTTTACTGCAGTGGCCCAATTCGAAAGAGTAAAGCATGTTTAGGCACATACAAGTCCGCAGAATCAGAGTCTAAGTTTGGCCCAGTATTTATAAAATCACAAGAAATTTTTTCACCTGATTTGAATGGTCCCTTGCTAAAATATAAGCTTTACCATAGTATTTTCTAGACATGTCAAATAGCTTAGTGCACTGTCACCAATCATTTAGATTAAGCAAGTTCTCTGGCTCCATGGAAGGTCTAACTCTAGCTAAGTTTGCCAAAACATAAGCTCCTTCACTGAGCTCCTCATTTGATTTTAAACAATTTCCATAGAAACTGGAAAGGTTCCCTAAACCAACAGAGACTTCCTTACTTCCAGCAATTATCTTAATTGCATTTTAAATGTCACCTGTATAAATTAAAACTGTTTACTGCTAACACTATTATTCTGATTCGTGGCAGTAGCCACCAAAGCTTGCTTTCATTTAAATAAATAAATAAAATTTTTAAAAAAAATCCTTACTGGAAACGATGCCACCTGGAATATAGACAGGGAATGTTTCCCTCAGACCCCAGTGCTTGCCTTAATATATTACAGCTTTCCTACAAGAGAATGGACCACTTTAAGTGTTTTCATGTTAATCTTGGCAACAGAACTATTTGAAAACAGTTCTTTAGATATACTTTTAAATTGCTATTAACAAAATCTGATACAGATTGTACAATGGAGCTGCAGTTATTGGAAATGTTTAGAAGCGCGAGGTAAAAAGTTTGGGGATTTATTAGACTTTGGAGTAAAAAATTTGGAAAGAAAGTTCATCTTTGTTTCAGATTTGACAGCCACATCCTTCAGTTAAGGAGTCAGAGAGCTTCCAGTATGCATCTCAGAGACCTCACCGAATCCGCCAGCAAAACCAGGGCACATGTGATATTTTTAAAGGCTGTCCCCACTTAAAACTACAATGGCACAACCGAGCCACTACAGCTGTGCCGTTGTAGCGCTTCAGTGTAGAACCTACCTATGCCAGTGGTTTTCAGCCTGTGGTCCGCAGACCCCCAGGCGTCTGCAGACTAGGTCTAAAATTTCCAAAAGGATCCGCATCTCCATTCAAAATTTTTTAGGGGTCCACAAATGAAAAAAAAGTTGAAAACCACTGACCTATGCTGACGGGAGGGGTTCTCCCATCAGCTCAGGTAATCTACTTTCCCGAGAGGTGATAGCTAGTTCAATTGAAGAATTCTTCCATTAATCTAGCCCAGTCTACGTGGGGATTTAGATCGGCTTAACTACATTGTTTGGGGGGGGGGGGTGAATTTTTCACACCACTGACTGATGTAGTTAAACTGACCTAATTTTTCTAGTGTAGACCATGCCTAAGGTAAAACACACATGAAAAAAAAAAATCACATACACACACCCCAAAAAACCCACACACTCTCATCAATGTTACGTGTATAGAAGCATAAGCCAGCTTCTGTAGTTCTCATGACTAACCAGTGCCCGGCAGCCAATTGTTCAGGAAAATGATCACTCTGAAAGAAAGTTTGCAGAATGATTAGTTGCCCAACTTTCCAGCTCAACTTCGAGATCAGCTCAGGTGAACTAATTTTTTCCTCCCAAATGATTAATGCTCCATATTAATGTAACCACGAGGCGGGCAAATTCAAGAAGCCTGTTTTCATTCCCTGGCATAACTGATTCTTATTTTAAGAATAATTTTTATATTCCCTCGTCTTAATATTCAATCTTTATTAAAAGTTTTAACAACACAGGGCCTGATTTATGGTTTTCTGCACCTTGTTATTAATTATTGTTACACTAATGCCTAAAGACCCCAATTGAGACTGTACAGTGCCTAGTGCAATGGGACTGAAACACATACTGAGAGACTGTCCCTGCCCTGAAGAACTTAGTCTGAATAGACTGGTCTGACAATGGGCAGTAAGTGAAAGAAAAGCAGAGAGATTAAGTGACATGCCTAGGGTCACACAGCCAGTCAGTGCAAATTTGTATTTGCAAACTGGATACAATTAACTTAGGCTTGAATAGAGACTGGGAGTGGATGGGTCATTACACAAAGTAAAACTATTTCCCCTTGTTTATTCCCGCACCCCCACCACCCACTGTTCCTCAGACGTTCTTGTCAACTGCTGGAAATGGCCCACCTTGATTATCACTACAAAAGGTTCTGTCCCCCCCCCAGCCCCGCTCTCCAGCTGGTAATGGCTCACCTTAAGTGATCACTCTCGTTACAGTGTGTATGGTAACACCCATTGTTTCATGTCTCTATGTATATAAATCTCCCCACTGTATTTTCCACTGAATGCATCCGATGAAGTGAGCTGTAGCTCACGAAAGCTTATGCTCAACTAAATGTGTTAGTTTCTAAGGTGCCACAAGTACTCCTTTTCTTTTTGTTTAGAGACAGTACATGGAAAACAGGGAAATCAGATATGGGGCAGCCAAACAGGGAGATGAGCCTTTGAGAGACTTACAGGTGTTTAGGCACTACCAGAAGGCCTGCCTCATCCCAGCTGCTTTCTCTGCTTATACTGTGCCCTGGTACAACTTCCCCCTTTAGTTGTCCACACTAGCATCACTTTGTCATTTATTTAATCTCAGCTGCAGAAGAAGCAGTTGCCAAGCAGAAGCCCCACTGAGAAGTTTTCAACAGATGTTTACATTATGTTTACTTGGTGAAAAGCCACCATCCAAGTTCAGCATAGTTTGTCAAAACCTTCAGAGGTCCTCAGCACCCTTCATTTCTCACTACATGTGAGCTCTAATTAATACTAAGGATATACCAAGGTCCTCATCTTGCAGTGAGCTCCATGCAGGCAGGGCCCTGTGACCACCTGAAGGCCTGTTGTAAGTTCACAGGAATCCACGCAGGCACAATTGCTGCTCAAGTGGAGCCCTGGGGAGGACTGGGGCCGATGAACCTGATCCAAAACCCAAAGAAGTCAAAGGTTGTGTCTCTCCTGATTGAAATGGGCCTTGGATTGAGCCCAACATGTGGGCTTTATATGCTTTAATCACACCTCTTTATTTCTATTTTCTAGACTTCAGATCACATTACACATCATGCAACCATTCAGTTTTCTTTCACTGCAGAAATTTTTAAAAGTGGCCATGAGAGGAGGCCAGAAGGAGATATTATTTAAGGTCTGATCTGACTCAGATCCTAAGAATTTTGTAATATGAAAACATCACTTAAAGAGGAATATTCCATTCATCAGTACCCTCCAGGTACATGAACATCCTGTCAGGAGTACTTGAACAGTTGCTTTAGGACTTAGACACTCAACACTGTCCAGCTTACTGTATCCAATAGGAAAATTATTACCTGAAGCATTAAATTCAAATTAAATGTGAGGCACTATAGTACCCACTGGAAACTAGATCAGATTAAAGCTTGCCTTTTTTAAAAACAAAACAAAAAACCACCTCACTTGCCTGGCAGTGCCAAAGCATCTGTGCGTGTTAAGTACAACAAGTTCTGATGGAGTAGATGAGCAGATGAAGTTAATTTTCAGCAACAGAACACTACTGGTTGGTGATGGCCTCTGTTGACCTGAAAAACCAATTGCCAACCCCAAGTTTTCAAAAATAATAATAGTCATAATACCACCTAGTGCTTCTCATCAGTAGATCTCAAAGTGCTTGTGGCACTAGTGAATTTATCTTCATAACACGCTGGTGAGGTGAAGCGTTATTATCTCCATTTTACAGATGGGAAACAGAAGCACAGAGGGACTAAGTGACTTGGCCCAAGTCACACAGGAAGTCTGTGGAAGAGCAGGGAATTGAACCTGGGTCTCTCAACAACTAGAGTAGTAAAATCATGAGCCAGGCCGCCCCCACAAAAAATCATGACTTAGAAATCATTAGAATTTTTAAAAAATTATACATTTGGTGGTGGTTCTTTCAGGTTACATTCAGGTCACATTTTCAAGATTTTCTACACAACAAGGAGGGCTAGAAAAAAAAACAGAAAAAGCAGATATTCTCCTGTAATCACTTCACTTCAGGTGTTGGGGCTTAAAGGAGGAAAAAATCCACACCAAATATTGTAAACGTTGGCAACAGAGATTGTTAAAGTATAATTCAGTCTGTGATCTATGAGGTGCTGAGCATCATCATCCCCAGTGGAGTGATAAAAACTATGGAGATGTCAAGAAGAGAGGATGCTCAGGTCCCGAGCATAATTTCAGTTCTCCTGCTGCATGTAGAATGCTCTGCTTCGTGCTTCAGAAACCAACTTCGTGATCAGATGCTATCAGATGTTCCCTAGGTTTTGGCTGTTGTCTGCTTCAGAGTTTTTTTCCCCACCTAAGGACTGATCACTGCGGTACAGTGTTGGACATTATCATGATATACAGAGCCCCAAAAGCATACAGCGTCCTTTACAAAGGACATTACAACTGACAAAAATAAGTCATGGGACAGTAGTTTAAACCACAAAGCAGCAGATGGGGAACAGAGACCATGAGGAGGAGCACCAGACTATGGCTTTGTGAAAGGCCAAATTCATCACACTAACTCAGTGAAGTTAGTGGAATTGCACCAGGGCTGAATTTGGCCCTAAAAGGGTTGTACAGAGGAGAGGGAAAGTGCATGGAGAGTGGGAGGCTACTGCAAATACAGGGCTTGACGCAAATCTTACTGGAGCCAGTGGGAGTTTTCCCATTAACTTCAGTGGGCCTTTGGACCAGCCTCATAAAACAGCAAAATGAAAGACATGACAAAGCTGTGTGTGGAGAATAACTTCCCATTTTTAGATAAGAAAGCAGAACAAGGAACAATTACTTAACACATGTAAGGATTTTACTTTTATTTTAAACCATTAAAACTGATGTGGGAAAAGTTAATTATATCTTTGTTTCCTGAGAAACACCTCAGCTCAATTAATTTGATAATGCACTGTAGTGCCAGTTAAACTTTAATGACTATGTCTCCATTTATATACAGCATTATCAGGCCAACACTGTATTTCAACAGTAGTTGAATGAGAAATTGACATTTATACATTGTACACAGTGTGTTTATGAAGCAGAGTGTGAAATTTCCTGACTGATTTTACAGTACTATAGATTTTGTCTTTGATATATCAAACTACAGAGGTGGCATAAGTTAATTGCACTGATCTCTGTCAGGAAGTAAAGCTGTAACCGTGAAGTGAATGGCATTAAACACTGTTTCCAGTGTACACATTTTGAGCTAAATACTACAGAAAGTGTACCTGGCAGTTCAAGTGCTTTTCTCTGAAGGTCAGGTACTGAACCAGTGCCCAGAATGGTGCTAGAGGGGAGGGAAGGGGTGTGAGAGTGTCCAATATATCATCTTTCAGATTAGACATTGTAACCATGGACTGTCTTTAATCTGTGTGTACACAATACCTTTCTCAATGGGGGCCAAATCCCAATTTGGTGGCTTTAGGCGCTACCAGAGTAAAATAAATAATAGAACAACAAGAGTAGGAGTTTATTCATAGTAGGTTTTGTAAAACCTATATTTTTCTTAAATAACCAGAACGTTGAGCCTAATACAAAGTTAACTATCCCTTGAAATATTTTATATCTTAGTTTGCTTAATTTTTTAAAATCAAGCAACCTGTCATCTCTCCCAGCAATAACTCTATTATTCTCACAGCAAACTGTGAAACTGCCATTAACATTAACACAAGTGGTACTCACACCAGCTGATGGGAATAGGAGTCTCTCTCACTCCTAACACTGCAGCTGCAATCAGTCAAAAAAATGCTCCTTAGAATTTTTTTTGCAGCCGAAACTCTGCACTGTATCACTCCTTTTAGTATCAATACAGCTAGGAGGTTCCTGTCTTCTGATGCTGATCTTAAATATTGAACAAGTGTTTGTATTGCAGTAGTGCCTAGGTGCCCTACATCCAACCCTGCAAGTGGCCCGTGCACCATGCTGCAGAGGAAGGAGAAAACCCCCCCGAGGTCTCTACCAATCTGACTGGAGGGAAAAATTCCTTCCTGCCCCAAATACGGTGATCAGTTAGACCCCGGGCATGTTGGTAAATCCCACCAGCCAGACACGTGGGGAAGAATTCACTGTAATAACTCAGAGCCCTCTCCCCATCTAGTCTCCCAACTCAGGCCATTGGGAATACTTGCTATTGGCAGTCGAAGATGGGCCACATGCCATTGTAGGAAATCTCATCATACCATCCTTTCCATAAACTTATCAAGCTCAGTCTTGAAACCACTTAGGTTTTGTGCCCCACTGCTCCCCTTGGAAGGCTGTTCACTCCTTTGGTGATTAGAAACCTTCATCTAATTTCAAGCCTAAACTTGCTGATGGCCAGTTTATACCCATTTGTTCTAGTGTCAACATTGGCCCTTAACTTAAATAACTCCTCTCCATCCCTGACATTTATCCCTCTAATGTATTTGTAGAGTGCATTCATATCTCCCTTCAGGCTTTGTTTTGTTAAGCTGAACAAGCCGAACTCCTTGAATTTCCTCTCATAAGGTAGGTTCTCCATTCTCTGATCATCCTAGTAGCCCTTCTCTGCACCTGTTCCACTTTGAATTTATCTTTCTTAAACATGGGTGACCAGATTTTCACACAGTATTCCAAGTAAGGTCTCACCAGTGCCTTGTATAATTCTAATAACACTTCCCTATCTCTACTGGTTTCAGAGTAGCAGCCGTGTTAGTCTGTATTCGCAAAAAGAAAAGGAGGACTAGTGGCACCATAGAGACTAACAAATTTATTTGAGCATAAGCTTTCGTGAGCTACAGCTCACTTGATGCACCCTAGGACTGTATTTCCCCTTTTTCATGGCTGCATCACACTGGTCATCCTGCAATCAACCAATACACCCAGAAGATCTTCCTCCTCCATCGCTTCCAACTGATACGTCCCAGCTTATAGCAGAAATCCTTGTGAAGAATAGCAAAAATACCATTAAAAATATTTTTTAATAAATTCATCTTGTTCCTTTAAGTAAATTCAGTGTCCTAAATTAGCCTTTGAAGGATTGGATTTTTATTGGTAAATGTCAGTAAACATCAGTTTCACTGCACACACAAAAATGGACGAAAAAATGTTTCCATGGATGATAACTGAAATTTACAGATAGGCACAGGAAGTAAAATGCTGCTTGAGAATGGCAGTTTGATTTATGGCTATTTACTTTGTATACTTGGATGTTGACAATCTGTGTTTTAACAGTTATAAAGCTTTAGCTTTTCGAATCTCAACGTCCACGGTCATTAAATGATTGTCTGAGCCCCCTCTAATTTTCCACAGCTGTGAACATATAAAAATCGATACAAATCAAAAAATGCTTAAAAATAATCATCAAATATTATCCACTGGAAATGATAAAAAATAAAAAATCGAATTCTGCAAGGCCTAATCACAGTTCATACCATCATTAGCGGCCTTAGAATACGAACTGCTCTGAGGAATGGCAACTTTTTACGTTATTACACTGCCCTCTAGAGGCAGTTTCTGGCCTCAGACTCTATGCACAGTTGACTGCTATTAAACCTACCACAAAGTCCATCAAAATCTTGGTCCTTCCTGTGAATGCAAAGCTTATTGTGATTTCACTCGACCTAGCTGCCCCACTCAAACAAACAGGGAAGTACATGAACACGGTCATCAATATTCTTACTCGGCGAAAAGTACTTTAAATTCCTTTCCTAATTATCTTGCAAACACTTTCGTTTTTTAGAGCTGTCTTCATCAGCTGTTTCTGTTCTGATTTAGAAAATCATCATGCAGAAGGTGAAACTTTACATTTTGCTTCAGCATTATCCTGGGTAGTTTGAAAAAGTTAACAATTCCAATTATAATCAGAGCTGTTAATTAGTTTTATACCTTTATTATCAGAGCATTTTAAATAATCCATTTTTAAAAAATTGCTTACAGATAGAAACAGGAGTTTCCCTTTTCACTGGAAGCTCCTCAAGCAGATCTATTTTTAAGCATCTGCATCCTGGAAGGACAATGTGTGTATATCTAGGTTTTTTGCACCATGGCATAGTAAACTTGTACTGCTGATGTCCATGCTGTAACTGATCGGCACTTTAACAGAGCATGTCACCCCACAGATCTGTTAACCTGTCCCCTTTCACCAGCACTAAACTCAATTAAACCAGTGTTTGTATTTCCATCACAGTTTCCTAATAAAATTGAACCCCATCTACAAAGGAACACTGAAGATAAACCTAATTCCATCCATCTTAACAATGCCCTAGTTTTCACCCATTCCAACAACTTATCAGTCCCAAGTTTATTACTATTATTATGGTAGCAATTAGAGGTCCCATGCAAAACTGAGGCCCCAGTATGCGAGGCACTGAACAATATAATAGTAAGAAACAGCTCCTGCCCCAATGTGCTTACAGCCTAAATAGACAAGGCAGGCAAAGGGGCTAATAAACTTTCCTTTCTACCACCTATTTTACTAATGAAGAACAAACAAAGGTCAAACAGAAAAATCTGTGATACAGCCGGGACCTGAATTCAGAATCCAAATGTTCTGAATCCCAGTCCAGCCCCTTAATCATAGGGCCATCCTTCAATAGAGTAAATCATGAGCTTTGTAGCGAGGCAAACAGCTACAATAAACCTGGTATTGCAAATTGGAGATGTTTGCTGGAGTCTCAGAAATTTCTGTGAACCACTTTTGGTGTGGGAGAGAGAAGAGAATTGGGTTTGCACCCACCGAGCTTCACTTTGAGATTTTTAAACCCTCAAAACAAAGCTCATCAGCATTTGGGTTAAATTGATCATTGCAAAAATCATGTGTAATTACAAACCTGCACAGATGGTCACCTAAACAATCTGTTCATCAGTTTCCACCTATTAGGAAATAACTGACCAAAGCATTCACAGGTTGAGGCAAAGATCAGCGGTCTAGCTAGCCAGTCATAAGGATCAGCAAGTGAGTCAGTGGTGGAGAGGAGCAAGGGAGAAAGCCTTCACTTAGGATTAAAATTCCAAATGTAGTTAGATGCTTTTAGTGGACACATTAATCCACACTATTCAGCTGGATGAGCAGGGGGAACTAACCAAAATTCATTAATATTCATCAGAATTTTAAAGTGCCAAATTTTATCCCAATTCAAATTTCTCATCCACGAACTAGCTCATCATCTTTGAAGTTGTTAGAAATCCGAAGGCCAGATCCTCTGCTTACCAAAAGCGGTATGAACTCCACTCTGAGAGGCAGCATTGCCTAGGGAATAGGGTGCTGTCCTGGGAGTCTCGAGAGCTGGGTTGTATTCCCAGCTCATCTACTTATCTACTGTGTGAACTAGGGCAAGTCTCTTCACGTCTGTTTTCCCTCCCATCTTTGCTCTGTCTTGTCTAATTAGACTGTAACCACTTTAGGGCGGGGATTGTCTCTTACTAATGTACGTTCAGTGCCCAGGATGATGGGGACCAAATCTTGGCTGGGGACTCTAGGCGCTACCACGATGCAGGTATCAATAATCAACTGGTTTGTACCAGTTGAGGATCAGGCCCCAAACCTGGTTCAAAATCGTAATCCAGATTTTTCCAGTGGTCAATTTACAGGTTGCAGAGGCCTTAACTGATTTCCAGGAAACAAACGGTTAAACTCCTGTTTGGACCTTACACAGGGGTTCAGCTGAAATAGGGCTGGAGGACTGAAGGCTACATCAGGCTCTCACGGGAAATGCAAAAATTCAAGCCAATGAGGTTATTGTATGGTATGTAAAGCCATGCTAAATTTGGTCAAGTTTAGCTGTTATCTTACTACTAGTAGCTAAAAACCCAATATTGAGACAGTTGGGCCAAAAAAAATAAAAATAAAAAAAATCCATATCTGTACAGTCACCCTCATGCAACCAGAGAAATGGTGTCGCATGTACATTAGCTGTCGAGTAAGGGCGGTGACTGGCTGGAGTTACCCCACACAGTGGTTTAGGACTCTTGGCATGGCATAAATACATGCCTTGCTGTAGCACAGCTGTAATTCATAAAGTCAAAACGGCTCAGAATTTAAAAATTGATGGTAGCAGACCGTGAAACCCAGTAATGATTCAGCCTGGTACTCTTGTGAGCAAAAAGAGTTCTCAACCAATGCTTGTAACGGTTTCCATCGTTTCACACGGACTCTGACATTCTAAGCTTCTGAGTGACACACAGAGCGGTGACAATCCTGGAATCTGATTATATAAGATTACTGCCGAGTTGAAAGACCCTGGCAGTCCCTCTAGTGCCAGTTCAGTGAGGCTTGGATGACCATTTCCTTAAGTTTCTGTTAGAGGGAGTTGAACAGAATGAGAGACTTCTCACTCCGAGTTTTGTTATTAGCTTTGGGTTTGAACCAACCGAAAAGAACACTCGCCCCAAACGAAAAAAAAACAAGGAGTACTTGTGGCACCTTAGAGACTAACAAATTTATTTGAGCATAAGGTGCCATAAGTACTCCTCGTTCTTTTTGCTGATACAGTCTAACACGGCTACCACTCTGAAACCTGTCACCCCAAACACGAAGTTCTGCCTTATTTCCTGTGAAAGTCCCCCCTCCTCCCTCCCACACAAATAAAACAAAACAGTTTTTAATGGTTTCCATCTGACACCATAAATCAATCCCTGGGTTTATGTAAAACAGGTCCCAGGATTGCATCAGTGTCTACAAATCTTTCAGCCAGACTGCTTTGACTTGCAGATTTGGGAGGAACCCAAAAGCTAGGTGAGTTTCAGTTGGTTTTACGCTTAGCTTTAAAAGTTCTAAACCACGGCATGAAGCAGCCAGGTTGTCAGGAATGCTGGGAATGACGGTGTGGAGACAGACCAGTAGCAGGCAGTGAGGACTGCTCAGGAAGAGTAAGTCTTCTCACTACCAAAAAAAAGCAACAAATGCCAACTTCCCTCACCCAGGAAGCTAGAGTCAGGAGCCCTGTCTTCCCAATATATTCTCCTTTTCCCTCTGCAAAGTGGTCTGAAAAAAGTGTGGAGGTCTGTCACTGCTGGGAGCAGTAGCTTTAGTAAAACAATATTTAAAGTGTTCCTCCCAGCCATTCAGATCTTCTTTTGGGGAGGAAGGGCCTGGATCTGCCACCTCCTTCTCTCCACACGCTTTTCTGTCTCTCCAACAGTCCTTCCGCTAGCCCTTTTTAACTTCTTCTGTCAGCTAATGAAATATGAAGCTGAAGCAGCCATGTTTTTGAAGGCATGTGGTGTCTAAAGTTCTGTGCTGCAGCAAATCAGAGTGCCTACAGTTCCATAATGCACAGAAACTAATCCCAGATTGCAGCCCGTCCAAGTAAAGGATTTGCATACTAGAAGGCATTAATATTACCCTCTTTCAGAATAATGTGTGTTAATATGCTTCTGTTTATTTTCACTTTCATATGTATGGATATTAAATATGTCATGTAACTTTCACAGTTGCACATTTATTACTGTTCAGATTATCCCCCCAGGGAATTATATTGCAATATCCAAGTGCCAAAGCAAAGTCCTAAATTGTAATTACAGTATCTGGTTCAATAATACAATAGCTTTGAAATTACAACAGAAAAGTTTAATATGGTAAAGGCCCACTGCTACCCTCATTAAACTCAGTAAGAACAGGATCAAGCCCTAACTTCTCAGTGGCTGAGCAATAACAATGTGCTAATGTCCAAATAGATGTCAAATGTGATCCTGTGGATCACACATTAAAAAAAGATTGTCTAATTAAAAAGTAAAAATGGGGAAGGGGTCTGGGTGCTTGCTAGGTTGAATGTTCACAGCTAGGGTTATAGTTTTTCCATCTGCCCAGCAAAGAGCTTTAGAAGGCTAAACAGACAATTTGCAGAGAAGTATTTGCTCCAGAAGTAACTTTCCTAATTTGTACCAACATTTCCTGGTGACGTAACTCAACATAACTGCAGATCCATCCACTTTACAATGAGCTTTGTAAACTCTGAATGCGGTTTCCTGGCACAACATGCCATACATTTTTAAAATTCATTTGGTTGTGAAGCATGGCTACCGCCAGAAAGGACAGGGTTGGTCAGGACCTAGCAAATGTCCCAGGATCACCATTAGCAGAAAATGAATGCAAGTGGTTTAGCACATGAAACCCCATAAATTTAGCCCTAAAGCCTTTGCAGGTGACATCCCAGAAAACAAAAGCTCTTGCCTTTAGATTATATTTTGCATTTACGATGCAAAAAAATAAAATAAATAAATAAAAAAGTCCCCAAACTCAAATATAAGTGATATAATTCAAGGATGTAAGATTAATGCAGAGCTAGCTGCTATGCTATAAACTTCATCGTTGGGAACAAGAGTAAGAAGCAGAAGCGTGAAAGCCAGTGTCTCTGAGGGCGTACACTGGTTCCCCAGTCTCTGGTGAATGGGCAATAGAAGAAAGTGTATAATAATGCTTTCCGATATCTTATCATAGAATAGATAGAATATCAGGGTTGGAAGGGACCTCAGGAGGTCAACTAGTCCATCCCCCTGCTCAAAGCAGGACCAATCCCCAATTTTTGCCCCAGATCCCTAAATGGCCCCCTCAAGGATTGAGCTCTCAACCCTGGGTTTAGCAGGCCAGTGCTCAAACCGCTGAGCTATCCCTCCCCAACAAAAGAATATCAGGGTTGGAAGGGATCTCAGGAGGTCATCTAGTCCAACCCCCTGCTCAGAGCAGGACCAATCCCCAATTTTTGCCCCAGATCCCTAAATGGCCCCCTCAAGGATTGAGCTTACAACCCTGGGTTTAGCAGGCCAATGTTCAAACCACCCAAAGAAGAAGATCAGTAAAAAGGTTCCCTGGTCACAGACCTTGGAGAAGTCCTTAATCTAATAAGAAGTTGTAGAATAGCTTTTAAAAATCATAACCTCAAAATTAAAAAAGCAAACCTCCACTATTGATTAAAAACCCACAAGCTTTATCACCAGATAATTACTTCATGATCTGTTTTTTCAACAGCACAAGCATAGACATTTCTGAATAAGAAATTTTAATTTCAAGATACCGCTATAATTTATTGTGCCTGTTACTGTTATATTAGAAAAGCGAATGCAATCTCTCTGCAGGCATGACATTTTTCTACTCCGCTTCAGTTCAATTTATTCCCTAATTTCAACTTAAAACTGATAGTTTTTTGAATCTATAGTGCAGCCTTGTTTTTATACTGTTCCTCCTTCACGGGGAAACTGAAAAAAGCAGATAATAAAATAAAAGGTGGAGGGGAATGCTTTGCCAACAGACAGAACTCACAGTAGGGTGTTAGAAGGGAGCTACCATGGTAATGAATGGGAGCATGCTTGCTGTGCTAAAAGCCATGGCAACCCCATTCCGTATTGAAAGTTACCTAGGATAGAAATTGTTCATTCAATGTTTGATGGAACCAAAAGTTCCCACCAAAGTAATGCTTGAATAAGAGATGTACACTACTATATGCTACGTTCCTGACATTTCAGCAGCTCAGTCCCATTGACTGTTGCCGCAGTTCAAATCACACTGAATTCTTGCATCGGTAGGTCTACACTGTAATCAGAAGTGTGTAGACAAAGCTAAGCTCACTTTGATCTAGCTACTCAAGGGTAGTCAATAGGTGGACTGTAGGCCAAATCCGGACAGCCAGATGCTTTTGAATGCACTGTGATGTCTATTTACTTACTTATCAGTATTGTTACTGGTTTTATATTGTTTTTTCTGGAGTCTGGACCTTGACAATCCCTAGACCAAGAAATTTGGACCTTGACAAAAAAATAATTGGTTACCCCTGAGCAAGATCAAAGCTAACCTGAGCAATAATAGCAGGGAAGCCACAGCAACGCAGGGAGCAGCTTCTGAAATATGCACCCGGGGTCCTAGGTCAGCGGGGCTAGCCCATGCAGCCACAGCTTCACTGCTGTTGTTACTTGAGCTAGCTTGACATTCCCTAAGGGCCTGACCCAATTCCCACTGAAGACAAGGGGGGAGGGACTTTCTATCAACTTCACTGGGAGCCGGATCAGGCTGTAATTTGATTGCTAGTTTGGCTCAAATGTAAAACTGCATAGTAGTTGCTGTAGTGACATCCAGGAGGGAATTCATTGCTGCACAGGAACTGAGGCCAACGCAAGGTGCAAGGGGAAGAACTCATGTCCCTGATCCTGGGATGCTGAGGGGTTCCTGGTGCAGCTGAGAGCACTTGAAGTATTCCCAATTGCTCATTTAAAACTCAGACCATGGGCTACCTAAATGCCCAGAACTGATCTGATTTTCATTCTAAATACATCTTATAAATGGACTAGATGACCTAATGGGGGGGGGGGGGCAGAGGGTTATACCTCTAATTTGTTTTGTGTGTGTGCACACAAAGATTCACAGACAAAAATAATACATGAAGATGTGGATAAAGATGGAAGTATGTATCAGTAACCTAAGGGTAAAAAAAAAAATTACAGTGATGTTGTGATTATATCAAAAGCAAACATTATAAACTCAGGATATTCAGAGTTAAGGATCTATCTAAAAGAAGATATCCTACCAAACAGCTAAAGCACATAAACAAGATTAACTCTACCATGTCAAAAAGAAAAGGAGTACTTGTGGCACCTTAGAGACTAACCAATTTATTTGAGCATGAGCTTTCGTGAGCTACAGCTCATGCTCAAATAAATTGGTTAGTCTCTAAGGTGCCACAAGTACTCCTTTTCTTTTTGCGAATACAGACTAACACGGCTGTTACTCTGAAATCTACCATGTCAGGGTATCATGCAATAACCATCCAGTTGTGATTATGGCATTTGTTTGTGGTACCAGATTAGATTATGCTGGTTTTTAAAACCTCTCTCTTCCCTCTCCCTCTCCCTCCCCCCCATATTTTGTCTTCTCATAGTGTCTCTACAGGACAAAGCTAAGGTTGTTTGGTGCCTTAATTGTGCATTTCCCTAACTTAACACATTGGTTTTCTTTTAAGTGTAACCTTCACTTTGTATGCCCTGGATTTAGTAAGCCTTGGTTTTGGGATAATTACACCTTCTCTATTGTCCCTTCACCTCTTTGCCTCAGTTTTCCCATCTATAAAACGACAGCCTGGGTAAGATTATCAGAGTCTGACCCTAGATTTCTGACATTATTTAAAATTCTATGTTGTGTTCTTTGTAAGGTGCTTTGAGATCTATGGATGAAACGTGTTACATCAAATATAAGTATTGTGGTTATTAATGAATAATAATTATTATTCAAGCACGGGTGTAGCTAAAGTATGATATTTATAGACACACATTCGCACCCCAGTTTACCAGCAATATCCTGTGGTGAACATGACATTAACAAATGGAGATAATTTTCTAAGCGCAATGCTGCTAAAGTAAACAGTATGTGCCCTGGCATTTATGACATACATCTATTCCAGGGCTCTCAAACAAGAGTTATACCATCTACAAATGTGGTATCCCAGGCCTGAGCCACCTCTTGCACTGACCCACAGTTATTTTGGCAAATTTAAGGCCTGTGAATCAAAGGACTCACATGAGACATCCGATTTTGAGCAACAAGATATCATCCCATTCACATCCCAAACTTGAAACAGCTTTTAACATATTCTGGTGTAGTATCCCAGTGCTTTCAAATTTTACTGTTTGCTCTGGCATTTTGTGAGGTATAAAACAGCATTTCCCAAAATTAACTTTTTTAATATCATATTTTTATTGTGATGGTGATCAAATGACTGTAATTATGAATACTTTTGAGTTGTTTAATCTTTAAATTACAGCCATTTACTTAAAAAAAAAAAAAAAAAAAAAAAAACACAAAAAAACCCCCCTAAGGCTATCTGCAAAGACTGATTGACTGGGGGAATGTCAAGCTGCTTAATAACTTTGTTATTACTCCCATAATTCTTTTTCTCCACACCCACTCACCCCTAAAGGCCTGATCCAAAGTCCAGTGAAGTCAATGGAAAAACTCCCACTGACTTGAGAGGGCTTTTTCAGGCCCTAAAACTTCATGCATAATTTAAATCAATATTATTTTCCTGCAGCAATCATACAGCACATTGCATCACTAAACTAAACCTTTTTTTCCTTACAGATCAGAAAAACGATCTCACTCTTGCAAGTGGTAGCATTAAATTATGCAATAGCATGCAATTTCAAAGCATCTCTAAACTGAGCTCTGAGGTTTCAAACACTTTCCCACCCCTTTGCCAACAGACATTTTTTGCATTTTCTGAGGACAGTAATCACAGAAAGTAACGAGACAGAAGATGTAGCCAGCTTGATACTGTGAAATTCACAGTATTTTTAACTCAGTGCACCGTAAGAACTAAAGCTTTTAGTTTTAACTAAAAGATTTTATGATTGAAAAGGATCAACACATAGGACTTTAATAAGCACAACTGTATATTATCTTGATGATGGGTCAGATTCCAATGCCCTTCATCTTGATAAGTAGCATCTACTTCAGGAGTTGTCCCACTGTCTTCAGTGGAACTGCTCAAAGAATTGGGTGCTACTGTAGTAGTAGGATTTTATGTTTGTATTCGAATGAAGGATAAGGAATAATAATGTAGCAGGTATTAAATGTACTGGTGTATGATTTGATTATATCCTGCCAGCCACCCTTTTTGAGTAGCAGAAAGGAATGGCCTAATGGGCCATTTGGTAAAGATGCATAAGCCGGAATCTGTGTCTGAGCTGATTTCAAGGCTGTAACAGACCTTTTAGAGTCACCACTTTGTTGTTGGTTTAGCATTTTAAAAATAAGTAAAAACGCAATAATTGCTTTTCTCTTGCATTGCAATTTAATGTTTCTTTTCAAGTGTTCTGTGTAAATCAGTTCTGTTTTGTGTGTGCATGAGGAACGTATGTGTTAGAAGAGAAGTGTGAAGGCCATCACCGAACCAGATGTTCTAGGGAGGAACTGAAGACCGACGCAAGGGCGCCAGAGGGTTGCAACTATTGAAATGTCAGAGAAGGGCAGATTGACGACTCTAAAGATGAGACAGGCACCTATGAATGGGAACAATATAGTTGTGATCAAAACCAGCATGGGGTAACTCCCTGAGAGAGACAAGATAAATAACAGCAAGAACAATTAAAGAAAACAAGCACTTGTCAAACAACAATTAATTATAGCATGACGGTGCAAAACTCATTGGTCCCAATGAAGGAAAATCACTATATAAACAGGGGGCCTGGCCATGAACCTTTGGGTTCGTCCTGCAAAGACTTCCCCGGAGCATCGTGTTGTGACTGACAGAACCTGGCTCCTACCTACCCATGGTCAACCTAGCTAGCTACTAAATTGATCCAGACTCTGGACTGGTAACTATAACATCAACTGGCGGGACTGAGTAAGTGAGTGAGTGTGTGAGATCTCAAATGCATATGCTAATTGTTGTATCCTCAATAAACATGGTGCATTGCCTTTTCCCCTGAAAAAGATCCCGTGTGCTTCTTACAAGCATAACACTACCCAGTGTTCAGTTATCAGAAGGTATGTCTGTGCTGCAAAAAAAGGTGTGGCCATAACCCTGTTAGCTAACTCTGGTTAAAATAGCAGTGAAAACAGGGCATCTATGGTTAGCAGATCAAGTAAAAGCTTCTAGCGGAGCATGGGATTGAACTTGAGCTGCTGACCCGAATTAAAAGCCGAGTTGCTGTGTCTTCACTGCTATTTTAACTAGAATTAGTTAACCCGGGCACAGACGCCAGCTTCCTCTGGGCCCTGGGGGTGCTCAACCCCCCACTCTGCCACCAGCCCTGCCCCCACCCAACCCCTTTCCCCAAGCCCCTCCCACCCCACCTCTTCTCACCCCCACTCTGACCCAGGCTCCACCCTTACCCCCTCAAGCCTCTACCCCCGCCCAGTTCCACCCACTCCTCGCCCCTCCTGCATGCCGTGGAACAGCTGATCACAGCAGGTGGGAGGCACTGGGAGGGAGGGGGAGGAGTTGATTGGCAGGGCCAGCGGCAGATGGGAGGCACTGCGGGGGGGAGCATGTCCTGGAGCACCCATGGAGTCGGCGCCTACAAACAAGGGTTAGCTACCCTGAATTAAGAACAAAACTTTTTTTTTTTTTTTTGCAGTGTAGATTTAAAACTCCATGCTACTGTCAAAGAAAAAAAGAAAGAGAGGACTCAGTGCTTGCACAGTTGGAGAAGCAACACAAATGGACAATTAATGTTATTGTTGTGATCAATATAGATATGGTGACTGGGTTACACCACATCCAAAGACATTGTGAGTGTTTGTTCTGATCACATTTTTATAAGATAGAAGAGAAGAAGGAAGTATGATCCCTTGGGGGTGCATTGTTCCCCAAAGGTTAGTGTATAATAGCTCGTATCTGTGGACGCTAATGATTTCCCATAAGGTGAAGATGATGTGCAAGTATATGGGCTCTGTAAGTCAAGCATTGGTTCATTCCTAGCTTGAGGAGAAAATCTTTAGAATCAATTTTCTCTCTACTGCTTCCAGGAAAATCAGATTACAGACTTACTTGTATCTATTAATGTCGGTGTACTACTCTAAAATGGTCATTCAGGACAGCTGTAGACTGAGACAAAAGCAATGAAGATTTGCTTCATCTAATTATTATACATGATTTGCATTTTACCTCATTTTAAAATAATCAATTTAGAATGGATGGACTCTGCAACTTTCACTCAAAAGTAGTAACTCACTCAGAGTTATCCCATTGAAATCAAAGGACTGTTGGACCCAATTCAGCAAAGCACTTGGAGACAGATTCACAAAGGGATTTAGGAGCTATATGATTGAGATTGACCATTTATATCATTAATATTGCCACTGTTAGACAATTGCAACAAATCCTGTACAAAAGTACATAATGAAAGGTGTCAATGGAAAAGTTATGATTTGCTAAGTATGTTTATATCCATATATCATCACTCTATCGGAAGTTATGAATATTGGCTATATAGATCTATATTTCAAAATGTGTTTGCTCCTGGGATAACACCCACAAGGTCACTTACATCCAGTCTGGCCAGCACATTTGTGAATGAACTATTCTAGTTGATGGCCCATTA
Organism: Chelonia mydas; assembly: GCF_015237465.2. Taxonomy (NCBI): domain Eukaryota; kingdom Metazoa; phylum Chordata; order Testudines; family Cheloniidae; genus Chelonia; species Chelonia mydas. Next base: position 15,521,204 of record NC_057853.1, on the reverse strand, counting down.
AAGAACACTTAACTCTCAAATTTGCCATAGAAGAACATTGTCCCTGCCCAGTGAGCCTTCCTGTGGACACTTTAGCCAGAATATGGGTAATGGCTGCTCCTATGAGTCATCAAGCCATGTAAGGGCATGTGACTTACTCATGTGACCCTGGACTCCATCTTATGCCTGTAATTTTCCACAAACTGTGCTATGAGTTTTGCCATGTGCCCGGAGGGTCTCTTTTTCAAAGAGAGGATATAAAAGACCTTTAGATCATCTCCATGTTGCCTCTTTCCTGCTCTGATCTCTGGACTTACACTAAAAGGAGTGCAGTGACTATGGACTGAGGACCTTCCAATCTTTTGGAAGTTACCAGAGACTTTACAAGCCAGTAGTCTGTACCATCACTGCTACAAACCTGATCCAGGAACTTTGCAATGATTGTATGAGTATGATTTCTTTGACCATTTTAACTTTCTCCTTCTTCTTTTCTCTTATAAATAAACAGTTCAATATTAGATACTAAAGGATTGGCAACAGCGTGATTATTAGGTAAGATCGGAGTTATATATTGACCTGGCTATGTGTCTGATCTTTTGATATCAGAAGAACCCTTTGTTTGAGAAGATCGGTTTTCAATAACCACTGATCATCAAGTCTAGTGTCTGGGTGGTGAAACAAGGGCTGGGATGCCTAAGGAGACTGTGTTTTGGACTTCTTGTTAACCAGTGTGGTAAGACCGAAGTATACTTTTGTGTCTGGCTTGGTATTAGAATAATAGAATAGAACAATAATAACAGAATAACCACCAGTTTGGGGTGAGCCTGCCCTATTTCTCATCCGTTTGTCCTGAATCTGGCATCTTTTCAGCTACAACCCACTGAGGCACGGTGACGGGAATCTAAAGAGGAAGTTAGGTGCCTAGTGGAATTTACAAGAGTACCTGAATGTGTTTGATTGAAATTCAGTGGGAGAGGCATCTAACCTTCTTTCATGTTTTGTAAATCCCACTAGATGCCTAGCTGCATCTTTAGGTGCCTAAATCCCTTTGCACCTCTGGCCCTCAAGGGGCCCTGTCTAACTTTGGCCACAACTAAACCAGTCATGTGTTTAACTTTAAACACATGCATGAGGGTTTTGATGGATTCGGGCCTAACCAGCAAACACCTAAAAACTCCCCACATTTTCCAATCATTTTTATAAAGGTTTGGAAACCAGAGGAAGGAAAAATATTCCTCAAAAAAAAAAAAAAAAAAAAACCCACATATGCATCTGTTCTGTAAATCCTCTGGGTTCTTTTAGTTATAAGCCCTGGAAACTTGGCCTGGAGTGATTTTGCTGAACTTTTACCATGAAGAATCCCAGTGAAATCCATAGTCTTTGAAAGCAAAAACAAAATAATTAAATCCATTAATCAGAAAACAAAAACAAACCACTGTTTTATCATATCCCCAAGCTAACACATGCAAATTAATGTCTGATAGAATGAATTTCAGTAACAGTTACTTGTAGATCTACAAAGCGAATCTCTTTTCTAGGACCAAAGGGACTTTAGGATTTATGAATTAGACTAAAAGAAAAAAAATAAGTTAAAGCTTGCAGTCTGTGCAAGATGCTTAGAAAAGTTTGAATTATTTGCTGTGTGTGTTAGCTACTGATCCATTGGCTTAGTTATTACACTCCCAGGGCCTTTAATTTACATCCACTCAATCCCATCGGCTTCAATTTTGCACAAGTATAATTTACATCAGAATATGGTTTCTGTTATCTAACGCCTTGCCTCGAGCTACTTGAAACAGTACATAGGGTGCTATAGCAAAGGCAATCTAAAGCCCATCTAGTGGTGTGGCTGCAACACAATACTGCAAACCACTGTTTCCTCCTATTTCCCAGTACTGGTATTGCTTCTGGCGTGGTTGGCTGAAGCTCAGTCCAGACTGGTCTCATTGGAGACCCTATCTACCTCCAGGCACTGGGAAAGCAAAGAAACTGTATTTTCTTGGGTCTGACGATGGCACTGAAGCCAGTCTCTCTTGCTTTTTCCATGTTCAGTAGCAGGGTTAGCGGAATACAAAACTGCAGAACATTGCATGAAAGCACCCTCGCGGCAGAGGAACGGCAGCTCAATTCTGCCCTTTGAAGTCAATGAGAGCTTGGCCATTGACTTCAATGAGAACAGGATCAGACTCCAATTGCTCAACATCACTGCCTGTAAGCTGTGCTGTGAGCTCAAGTTGATGGCAAATCAGAAGAGGATAAAAATTAATCATAATACTGTATTTGGCCAGTGATAATGTGGTTCGTTTTCTACAGTGCTTTTCCCTTAGAGAAGTGTGGAACCCATCTTGGTCCATCAATTTCTTCAGGGAGAAAATTAGCTTCATTGCCCCAAACAGTGTAAAAAGGGGCCCTTACCTCTGCTTACAGGAGGTGACAGTCAGAGGATTAATTAAAGGATAGCATCCAAACCCAACCCCAAACTGAATTCCAGAGTATGCAGACCAGTATGTATTGAGATGGGAACCATCTGGTTGTTGCAGTGGCTATATGAATCTGACCAACCTTCTGGAGTCGTTATAGCGTTTCTGGTCAACTCCCACAAGGGCCACCCAAAATCTGAAGGGTATGGAGACTGCATGAATACCACTTGATTTCTAGGTTAACCTTATAGTGCATAATCTTCTGGTGCTGGCATATTGTATGCAAAATATACATCACACATACAGGATATGTTTATATAGATAGAGAATGTCTCTCTCTCATCGGAACGAAATCTTTAGAACTGGAGAATTCACTCAGCACATCCTTTTTGTCCTCCTTTTATTTTCCCTTATTTTTTAAGAAAATCTTCTTGCTTAATGCCAGGGTAATTTTTGCTCAGCGGGTGAGGAATGTATGCGTTAAGGGGTTAATTAGTATAGCTGTTTTAAACAGCTAACAACTGAGTTGTATTAAATGAATGTATGTTGTTGGTCAGGTTTTAATGAGTAAGGTAATAAAACCCACCCCAGAAAAACCTGAATGCAAGTTAATGAAATCTATGGATCTACTTATAAAGTGTTAAAATGTTTTTCCCTTTAGTTTTTTTTAAAATCATTAAACTCTGTTCAGGTTCTTTGTATGGTTTCCCCATCAATAAAGAGCTTTGTTTCTTCATTGCATTGTGCAAACCAAGAACTCTAATATTATCAAACTAGGTCCGACTCTTCCGGCATAATAAATATAATAGCAGTAAAATCAATTTGATCTAGGCAGTTTTGTTTCAGTATTAAAAAAAAAATTGGACACAGAATATGCCAGTTTACAGAGTTTATCAGGCCCATTAACAGAGAGGAATTGTATACTACAATGATTGGAGAGTGTTAACACTCAGGGAGGAAGTAGCAGTCTGCTATGTTTTAGAGATGCTTGTCGTTGTTTGTAAATCCCTTTTAATAAGGTAAGGAAGCAAGTGAGCCCTCATCTCTATGGATAGCATGCACTGCTATGACGACGATCACATCTGAAAACCAACAACATAATTCTTACCTTCATTCCCTGTAGCTGGGATCACTTACAGGCAGCAAGATCCGCCCTGGGGAAGGGAGGTGCATTTAGTTGTGTGGGCAAAAGGCTGTGAAATAAATATCTAAGAAACAAAATTGAGGGGGAAAAATGAATTGCTTTTGACTGGCTCTAGCATTGAGTTACTTTTGAGCAGTGTTTTAGTTACCTCGGGAGCTGCCTTCAGCCTCGGTTGGCAGGAAGGTTACTCGAACATAGGGCCTTTATAGATGTGGGAAAGTGGATAAGAAAAAAGGTGGGATCTGTAAGGAAACCAAAAATTAAGGTGCATGGTAAATGGACCAGGAAATGGATGTGGCTAGCTTTGCATTGTCTCTCTAGGGTTACTGTGTGCTAGTCCTCAACACTTCACAGGGTAGGGTCATATACTAGAAAATAGTTCAGTAAGCATTTGAACCAAGTTTTAAAACAGATTTGAGACCCGGCTACATTATTAGTGTAGCCCAGAATTTAAATCCCACACTTTAAGTTTTCCCTGCTCCTAGAGCCCAGTCCATCTCCTAGCTCAATGGAGAGACTCCTATTAAGTCAATGGAGAGACTCCAACTGACTTCATTGGGAGTTGGATCTAGCCCACTACTGTATTTGCTGCTTCACTTCCTCCGGTCAAGGATGTCTGTGCGTGGCTCACTCTTAAGATTTTAATGACGTAGTGAGCTGGGGATCACTACAGAGCAACATAAGGTGTATTCCCAGCCTAAATGGCTTGAAAATGAGGGGGAGAGAGAGAGAGAGAGACACTCTCTGAAAGTCTATATAGCATTTGAGAGTCAAAAGTTCTAGTCTGCCTTCTTTCAGAGACGTTTGCTAGAATACGACAGCAAGCCGCCTCCTAACATCAATGGGAGTCCAATGACTAACCTTCACTGAGTGTTTGTCTATGTGGGGAAACTGACCAGCATAGCTAGAGCGCAATAACATTTGGAAATGGAGTAATTATTCCAGAATAAAGTGTCCACACAGGGGAGTATTACTGGCATAGCTATAATGGCATAATAATAAATAAGTGATAATAATTAAATAGATACACCAGTCAATTTCCCGTATAGACAAGCTTTGAATCCTCTCAGTGGTTCTTGGTCCTTCCTGCCATTCATGCTTGCTTTGCTGAGCCCATATTATGGAGTTGCCCTGGTGCTTTAATATTGCCCCAGCACTCGAGCAACCACATTTACGCCAAGTGTTAGTTGACCTGAAAATAAATCAGCCTCCAAAACCTGAAGCAAAACGTTTCAACTGCTTTCAAGTCTCCAGGGATTTTGTTAATAAAAAAAAAAAAAGAAGCAATGCATGGGCATATTGAGGAGTGTCTTTAAGTATTGCCTTGGCTTCCATTCTCTGACTGATAGGTCCTACAAAGAGATCTGCACAGATACTTGTTTTTCTAACTGCTCGGCATCCGGAGTATAAATGTGCATTCAGTTAATGAACCACCAGTATCAAATTACAGCACAGGTCAGCCATAAAATTGCAGTTGTATTTTTTTAGGGCCATTGTATGCTAACAGACAAGACCTATTTGTTTTTCTTTACCACAGTATTGAATTCCTAAATTGCTTCCTTGGTTCAAAAAGTTCTGATGCCATTTATGTTGTGCCAGTAGCAAAACAAATTCAGGTACAGTCATCCTCCAAAAATCTAATAATTGTGTGTCAACAGAAGAGGAAGACTGCATTTTTCACATTATAAATAATATATTTTTAATATCATTTTCATTACTCAAGTCCAAAACCTACCATTTCAAAGCCCTCTTCAATGATATTATTCTTTCTTGGGCTTTATTTGCTTGTTTGGTTTATGTTTTGGTACAAAAGAAGTCTGTGAAGTATGCAGAAATCAACATGGTTCTGAAATTCAGAAGACTCTGCATGCTTAGCATGATTACTTACCATCATGCATTGACCTCTTTAGCCTCAATGAATCTCAAGTTCACAGCACAGAATACTGTTCTTCCCTTTCCCCCTACTGATTGAAATCGTACTATTAATCAATCAGTTCCAGATGTTGGCTTTTTTAGTTGTTTGGGCAAAACCTGAAGAGCCACACTACCCTTTATCAAAACTTCCTCTACCATGAGATGCTTGATAGTATCACTGCACTCTAATTGCATCTCATATTAATCACCTTTGGAGGTTCAAGAAAACTTTGAAGGTTGCATTCATTCTACCTATGCTTTGATTCCATCAGATCTTCAAGCTAAGTAGGGCCTGGGTCAATACTTAGATGCAAATTTTCTAAGGTAAAGCCCACTTGGTATCATTTGATAGCTTGGACTCTTCCCGTGGAGTCAGAACTGAACCACTATTGCAGGAGGCACTGTACCACTGGAATTAACATCTTTTGGAGGAAATGTAAAACTGATGTTGGGAGCTCTTGCAGTCATTAAAGATCTTGTGGCACTCAACATCCATACTCTCTCATGGGAAAAGCACTGTGTCTTGACCAAATTCCAGTTCAGAGAGTTACATTCTGCTATTTTAATTGGAAACAAAACAACACAATGCATTATTCACTTCTTATCCTAATTGTTCTGTAAAGCCGAGCGCGATTCAGCAGCTGCCACTTTTCACTCCAGAGGTGGCTGCATTTCACTGACCGATGACATGATCCCCGTATTTTGTTTTTGTATTACTTTCTTAACTTGGCCAAGTGTTTGGGAAGGCCTGCAGACGAAAGGCACTGTGACCCAGATCCTCAAAAGGTTTTTAAGCACTTATGTAAATTCCAGGACAAAAAACAAACAACCCTAAGTTACAATGGAGTTGAGGGTGAGGGTACATCTCAGAAACTTAAGGGCAAAAGGCATTATAAGGCTGCAACAATTATTCCATAACTAAGCATTACAAATCCAGAGTTAAAATTACTATTAAAAGAAATCCAGAACATATTAGCATATGGAAATGTACTGTCAAAGCACTCAGACAATAACATTAACTCTGTTCTGTAGTGATGCTTGTAATAACAAAACGATGATTAAAGCATTTTAAGTTTCATACCAGATGAAAATTAGTTTTAAAGACAGAAAAGTGCAAGTAACTACCATTAAATGAGTCTTAGGCCTGATCTACACTTAAAAAAAAAAAAAAAAAAAAAAAACCACCACACAAACTTACTTCAACCTAGCTATTTCACTCAGGAATATGAGAAATCCACCCCTCTTCAAGAGGCAGATAAGCTGACCTAAGCACTGGGATAGACACTGCTAAGGCTGACAGAAGCTGGGCCGCTTTAGCGCTCGTAGTGAAGATACCCATCGATGAAAAAACAATCCCAGCCCTTGTTAAAGTCAATGGCTGTGCCTTTCGGGCTCAACAGAAGAAGCAATCAAGCCCCTTTAATGTAGTAAAAATAGACAATGGCTGGGAGCTACCACCTGAGCCATTAGACCGCATGGCAGGTCAGAACAAAGCCACGTGAACAGGGGGCATTTCCTGGTTAGGCGTCTCAGGCTAGGAGCGCTGAAGGCAGAAAGTTAGGAGAAGCAGTTGTGAGTTTGACCCTTAGAGGAAGCAGAAAAAAAATGGAGCTTCTTAGGCATAGAACTTGCTGGAGGGTTTCAGATTTCCGAGCAAGGAATTGCCTGCTCTTGTTCATTTGTACTCCATTCAGGGAAACGGGACTTGGTGCACATTTTTTGTAAATAAACAAGCTTACGCCAAGCATATACCTGAATCATATCGCCAGCTTCTCATTCTAACAGAAACAGCCCTGCAAGCATGGATTCTCCAGCTAGCTTGCAACCACAGAAACTTTACAGTTCAGTGACCATTGGGCCAAGTAATGAACCAGTGAAAACTCTTAATACATGTGTTCAGTCTTCCCCTGACCCTTGTCTCACTACAACCAATCGAACTGTGGTATGCAAATTAGCAGTCGCAGAATGATGGTGATTGTGACAGACACATCACTCAATGGCCCTACTTAAGTTAACCTGAGCTGTAGACCTGACCCTGTTTGTAGCCTTAATAATCACAGCAATGAGATAAAAATTTCCCTTAACAACTTAATTAAAAACTAATTTAAATATAATCTAGGCACAACATTCCAATTCTGAAGTGGGTTTGAAGTGTCTAAATTATTACATTATTAAAATAATTTGGGACAAAAAACTGACAGATACTAAATTCCTTAAAGAACCCAGTTTCATTCATTTGAACTCAACTAACAGGTCTGCTTTCAAATTCTCAGAAAAATATGCTCAAAGAGTGACTGCTGTAAGATTGGGGAGAATATGCTATTTTTTTGAATACATAATGAAGAGGCTGAATCTGTGCTTTCAGTACAAAATAGAACTCAGGTTTAACTATAGAGTTGCAAGTGACCAATGCCTCCACAGAAACGTCATCATTAAAGTCAAGTGCTAGTGAGTATATTCAACTTCTGCTCAAAGAAATAAACAACTGAGGAGCAGTATAACCTGCAACTGGGAAAGCTGGGGAGTGAGGGTCATTTTTCATTGGAAATGTGGATAGTCAATGCATTCATGCTTCCACAAAAACATGATTTACACCGAGTTTTCTTAATGAGATATCTGGAGTGGTACGGGCATCCTTCTGACTAATCCAATATGACTATTAGCAAGGAATTCGCCCAGCTATAGTATAACTTAAAAGAATGATAGCAAACATGGTCATCGCTCATCACCTTCCAAGAGGCTGTATGAGGGGAACCTAGGTAATAAACATTCCTCAGACAGCAGATCAAATTTATTATTTCTTTTGCTGTAGTACGTGCTCTTTAAACTGAGGTGAAAGTCTCAATGATTGAACTATTTTATATATAAAATATGGATTTAGTGAAGTAAAATATGGACTTAGTTCTTACTGTAGCTACTTTCACAGGTACATTGTGAGGGTTAATTAGTTAATGTTTGTGTAAACCAAAAAAAGACCTTTGATGAAAAGTGCTAAAGTAACAAATTGTTTTTAATAAGGACAAAACTAGTATCCCAATTCAGAAAGGGAAACAGAGGCGGAAAGGTTAAGTCACCTAAAGTCACTCAGAGACTGTGGGGATTCTGCCATTCAGGGAAAGTGAAGCCAGTGCAGAAAAATCAGAAAATAAAATCAAACCTAAATTATTTACTGTCAACCCAATTCTATGCTCCATTCTCACCTGCTATCTTTACCGATTGGCTGTGCAGTTTAATTAAGGGTGAACATGGAAGCACCTGCTCCAGTGCCCCTGAATGTGTGCTGCACATACCAGCTAGCCTAGCCAAAGTGCCAACAGCTTTATCAAACAGCCAAGCAACCAAAGCAGAGGACCGAGCTGTATTTGCAAAAGTAGTCTTAATTCATAAGCACAGGTGCAGCTGAGTTAGACTGGTATTCATGGGGCATGCTGTGTCTGTGTTGGTATTAGAACTCAGGAGTTTTTCCATTTTCCAATGTTTGCAATATCTTGGAAATAGGAAAACGTACATATGTTTACCCAAGATTTCTTTTCTTTTTTTTTTTTTTCTGGTCCCCAGCCTGCTTGCAGTTTTCACGGCAGGCTACAGACTGTGCATGTTAAGAAAGCTCTCCCTCTAGCAGTGACTTTGAGAGAACCATGGAAGGGCAGTGTCGATCTGAGGTGCTCTTCTTGCCCTTTCTTATTGAGCAGGTGGCAGCTCACCAGAGCAGATGGCATTGGAAGAGTCTATCACACACTTTCATAAACCGACCTAAAGTGGACTGCGAACACAGCGCAGACTATGCTATAAGCAGACATACTTGGGGCCCCAGTAGGAAAACTGCCATTGACTTCAAAGTGGGGAAAAGCTCAGGCCCTTGGAGGCTAAAAGTATCATTTTTATGTTGTCACCACCCCCATCAGCCTAAGAGACCCTCATTGGGTACCTTCCAACCCCCAAACTGCAATAGGCTTTTGGTCTGACATCTCAGGTGTCCAAGGGGTTCCAAAATGTCAAATTCTTCAGTGCTGAAGCTGCTCTTGTCTCACTTCTTCTAGGGCCAATCCAACTCCCACTGAAGTAAACAGCAATCTTTCCATTAACTTCAGTGGGCATTGGATCAGACCCCTAGAGCATATTGCAATGTCTCCCTCTTTGTACAGGTCTTTCCACAACGTGGAGATTTCAACAAGGCTGCGGAGACTTTCTTTCTACCAAAACCTGTTTTTGAAAAGGTCCACAGGCGCACATCATAACTGAGGGAGGCTAACACGCTGCCAGACGACTCTCTTCTCCTCTGGGTGGACCATATATTCTATGCGGAGAGGCACATGAGAAACACAGAGAGAAAAACAGAAATATATTATTTAAAGTTGACATATGCCTGCTTTATGGAGGGCTGGAGTGAAACATCTCAGAGTGGTAAATGAAGTGCGAGGCTCCAGTTAGTTGTCCTTGTTGGGCTTGACTTAATCATTGTACAGTGTCCTGCACATGAATTCCTAAACCATAACCCAGCACATTAGGAGTGTATTCACATTTCAGATTGTCTCATATATGTGGGTTGAATTCACTACCTAATGAACAGCTTGTGTTATATCCCTGAGGCATTAATGAAGAGGAGCTGGTTTACTTCAGCAATATAGATAAGGTTCTCTTAGTGTTTCCATAATAAATCCTTTTTAAAAAAATAGGATTTCTTATATGAGAGTCATAATAGATTGGCTTCAGGCTGAAACTTGGCCTACAAATTCTCTTCCCGCCCCGCCCCCCCCCCCCAATTTTCACCAAATCATCAAAAAAATCCTCAAGTTATTGAGTTACCACTGAGCAACCTCAATATTCCTTACAGAGATCTGAGGAGTTCCCTGTTATAATCTCATACTCACGCATACATACCTAGCACCTGATATCACTTGAGGGGTAGGACAGAACTTCTCTAGACCATTAGCTAGCCAGGGCTTGCTGCTAATCTTGGTTTACCTTCATTGCCTTTGATTCTACTTAAGTAATAGGAATCTATTTCAAGTTAGAGGCGATTTATTTATGTAATCGTTCAGGGACATGTCATTTTGCATCAGGGAAAAATATTTTATTTCCTTATTTTTTGCTCCCTTATTTTCTTTAATAGAAGCAACAACAAAAAAATCAAAATGTTTTAAAAACAGAACGTGGCTCTAAAGTGGTAACACCCAGGAAATTCAGAGTTAAGATTTAATTACTCCCCCCTCACAAACTTTGCTAGAGCTGTGTGTTGGCCCTTACAATCTCCATGTATGCTCATTCACGCTCCTCACTCTTTTCATACATAATTACTGGCCACTTCTTTGCCAGGCATTGGGTTTCCTTGAGGTAAATTCTTACATATCCTGAGAAAAGTTACAAGACGGACTTCATCCTGGTAACTTGCTGCTTATAGAGGTCCAAGACAAGGGTGGGGAGTGAGAAAGGTGGTATTAACATACATGCACAAGCCATTACAGCAGCCAGGGGTTACCCACTTACTCAGAAGGAACAATGAGTTAGCAGCCACAGTGGCTCCTAGAAGCCACCTGAGGATTCCCCTGAGCAGGATGAAATTCTTGTGGGCTTGGATCTGCTGGTTTTACAGATGATTTACACTGTCAGAGCAATACAAAATAACCAGGATAGGACTCTTAATCTAGCCCAGGCTTTGTGGAACCTCTTTCAATAAAATTTGGTCTAATCTTAGGGGGCGAGTATAGAATTTGTCCCAAACAGCTGCACGCAGATGATTAGTTTAAAAACTTCTCATCTCTACCTCGCCCTAACCTCTTCAACAGAATCTCAGTTCTAGCAATCTCGGGCAGCAGCTACCATATTTGGTGACCTGGTGAACATAACCCCCCCTCAAAATGTCACTTGCTATAACACCTCTTAATGCCACGCAACATGCTCAGCCCCTAGAGGCAGCAAAGAACTCAGATGTGTCAGTCTTCACCCATTGTATAATCAGGTGGGAAAGACTGGTTTATAAAGCAAAAAAGTCACCATTAAAAAAAAAAATCTGTTTAGAGAAATTGTATTGATCTGGTTTTGTCTCTGCTAATTTATGGGTTAATTATTGTTATTGCCCTTTGCTCTACAAAGGGTCATATTATTTAATAAAGACAAAAGGTCTGTTCCTCTGTGAGAGGGATGGAAAGAATTAAGGACAAATACAAGCCTGGCTGTCACATAGTTATACTACACTGAGCTGTGCAGATGGATGTAAAATAATAAGAATGTCTGACAGAGAATAATTATTGTGAAGAAAAAAATCAATAGCTATTGTATAATTTGTTTTTCATTTAGATGCACCTCAAAGTATGGGGACTGTTTGTTCTATTAAAAATGCTTATTTTAAATTTCCTTTTGGAGTAAAAATAAAGTCCTCCCCCGCGTCCCAAGCCTGATTTAAAAATCAATCTCTGCCATAAAAGGAGCAAAAAACTGGAAAGATTTTTCAAACCCTCTGGTTTTTTATTCCACTTGAGGTTAAACAAATGCAGTTCTTTGACACAAACATGGAATGCCACATTGCCACAGCTGCTGTTACATGATGAAGGTAATTGATTCTAGAACATGGTACTTTTCAAGAACTATTAGTGTTAAGAAAACCAAATTACAATAAATGAACATTATGAAAAATTAATGGCATCCAGCTTGCAAGTATTGTAAAACCCTTTGGGCCTTAAGATGGAGATAATTTTAATTATTTAAAAAATAATAAGGAAGATCTTGATTATGTTCTAACTGCTTTTTAAGGTTGTATGCTGGTCTGCTACGGTAGGTAAACAGCTTGTTTTTAATCTGTTGTCATATGGCTCCAGAAACGTGTAACAATGTTCTCAAAAGATAAGTTTGCAAACAGGTATGTCAATATTTTCTCTCACACACATTATTAGAGTTTTCCATGCAGACTTTAATTGCTCTTTTTGCCGACTGAAATGTAGCACCTAATAGCAATAGATTTAGTATGCCTCTATTTTTTTTTTTATTTAAAATGTTGGCTTAAATGACTTTGTTTTAAATATCCTTTCGGTTTATAGTTATAGCTAAGGTTGCAATGTAGAGATGGAATATATCTCAGTGCTGTTCATAATAGGAGACTACACCAAGCTGTTGAAAGGAATGATGCTGACCCATTATTTTATTAAAAAAATGGGAAAACTATGGAGTTTTCCAATGCTCTCAGTGTTGGCCTAACTCTTCTCCCATTTAAGTCAATGGAAGGAAGTATGGTCCAATGGTTAGAACGCGGTTTAATTTCCTGCTCCACCATAGATTTTCTTCCTGACCTTGGGCAGGTCACGCAATCTCTCAGGCCCAGATAGTCATCGGTAGTTAAGTACCTAAGTACCTATGAAGGTCTGGGTCTCAGTTCCCCACATCTGTAAATGGGGATAATAGCATTTCCCTACCTCACAGGGTGATGTTGAGCAAAAATACACAAAGATGACAATGAAGTGCTCAGATATTATGGCAATGGGGGCTAGATAAGGACCTGATAGAAAGATTTTACAGTGTATGAACTCATTTTGAACAGGTTGGATGGCAAGCCACTGCCCTGCCACAAAGAAAGTCTGAGACTCAAGACAACCAGCAATAGTACCTCAAAGCACTCACGGTGCTGAGAGACCACTTCAGGCACAGGACAATTAAAAAGTACAAATACAAGACCAAAAATCCAAAGGGATCAGATTGAAATGGGTGAGTTGGGAAAGATTCCTACACTGGAGCCAACCATGTTCAAGTGAGCCACCACACACACCCTGGGCAGTTCATTAATGCTTTTATTAAGCTTGGAGTAGTTTTCTAGGTCAGCTCAGGTGGCTTTGAGAGGAGTACCTCACACAAGCCCTTTTGTATGAATGAAGCTGGTATTTCCTCCTAGAGGCAGACATACTGTTTGAAACCCACCCGAGTATTAACCATATTTAGTGACACCGCTGCAGACTCAGTCCATGTCTATACTACAGGCCTTCGTCAGAAACAATAAACCTCTCTAGTGAGTCCAACTGTGTTTCAGTGGAAGTAGGCCCACTGAAACAAATGGGAGTCCTTCAATTGACTTCCGCAGCCTTTGGATCAGGCCCTGTATTCACCTTGCCGTGATAACTCATGCAGCCACCTGTGCAAGCCATACAAATCCAGAGGTGGATGGCACACACCATCACTTGCAAAATTCAGATTGAAATAGCCAGTGATTACTTTCCTGATTTCCTGGAGAGACAGACTCCTGGGGAAGAAGGTACTGCTGGATCAGAGAAGACACTGCAATTTCACCTGGATCTTGTTTCCATCATGGCACTTTATATGCCAGGAGCTCATGAGGGAACTTGGTGATAAAGGAGTTTGTTTTATTGTATTCAGTTGTATTGCTGCCGATGCAAGGGGGATTACTAGCAAAAAGCTACTGAAATGGAAGGCTGAGCTGTATGCTGCTGAAATCCTTATTTAATTTACAGACAGTGGTGAGCTGGAGCCGGTTCGCGCGAACCAGTTGTTAAATTTTGAAGCCGGTTTAGAACCGGTTGTTAAAGGGGTGGGCAAACTCCGGCCCACGGGACCATCCCATCTGACTCGCCTGAGCTCTCGGCTGGGGAGGCTCCCCTGAGAATCCCTTTTTAATTTTTACTCACCCGGCGGCACTCTGGGTCTTCAGCAGCACTTCGGTGGCGGGTCCTTCAGTGCCGCCGAAGACCCGGAGCGACTGAAGGAGCTGGTTCTTCAGCTTTTGGCAGCTCATCACTGGTTACAGATAATTTGTTCTTCTGACATTTTATATATAATTTGATGTAAGTCACATGACATACGTATCGTGGATATAGTCATGGAGATTGGCCGAGGAAAGCTCAATTCCCCATACATCAGTGCTCCTTAATTTCTAATCCCCTCCCCAGTCATACACACACCATTTAATTCCAGCTCCAGACCCCTGCAGTCTCATAAAAAACATACACAGGTATCCATGAGAAGCCCCTGGATTGAGGCAGATAGTACCACTTGTTGCTAGCGGGGTCTCTTCATTCTAGCTATAACACACTTCTGAAGCCACTAAAGAGAATTAAGGTCACACAGAGAAACAGATTCTCCCCTGCCATATTAAAAGCTGCCATCAGGTGGCTTGAATTGGGTTCACCAAGGCATCTATTAAACAGCAGACGATGACATCTGTCTGGGGCAGTCATAAAGCTGTCTGGACAGTGATCACTTCTATTTCTGGAAGGGATGCATTTCAGTTTCAGAAATTGTAACAATGAGTCAGAGTGACAGAAATATTACATGTGTTCTCTCTTGAATGAGTAAGACTGACATTTCTAATTTCTCTTTCCTCTAATGGCTGTCAGACCTCAACTCTTTCATTTATGCAGTTACACTAAAACACAACAGCAGCAATCCAAGTCTCTCTATTCTCGTCTACGGTCAAATCCCATTAACGTCACAAACTCAGGTCTATCTTTTATGTCAAATGTAAAGGTGGTGTTTGGGATGGATGAAACTCTCCCCCAGCTATTAAATAATCACCTGGGTTCAGATCAGAGAGAATCAGGTCCTATTGACACCACAACGGATGATGCCTTGCTGACATCCTCAAGGGCTCCTGGGTCCAGTTAAGATGGACTAGGAAAAAGGAAAAAACCTGACTCCCAGAGAAGTAACTGATCTCAACAATATGGGAGGGGGCTCGGATAATATTGTAAATTCACCAGTGAAGAAAGGTGGTCTGTTGTTGGCACTTGCAGCTCTGGAAATTCCAGGACAGGTAAAATGTTGCCATACAGCAGTGTACTCTATTGCTTCAAACGCCTCAGAGCTCTATTATCTATTAGCAATCCCGGTATAGTCGCGAAACATAATGAAGTACCCTTCACTGCTCATTGTAAATAAATCCATCCTTGGATTAAGCCATGGCCTGTCGGCTCTTTCTTAAGTCACAAGTGAGGCTTCCTGATAGCTGGATAAAAGTGCACTGGAGATGCCAC
Source organism: Chelonia mydas (assembly GCF_015237465.2). Lineage (NCBI taxonomy): Eukaryota > Metazoa > Chordata > Testudines > Cheloniidae > Chelonia > Chelonia mydas. The sequence continues at coordinate 15,505,776 of NC_057853.1, read as the reverse complement.
ATGGTTTTATGGACTCCTCGGCTTCAAGCTTCCCCTCTACAGAGCATTGCGATTCTCACATAGGCCTCAGCATATGCAAGGTAGCATTTCAAGTGGCCTCTCTTTAGTTCTGATGAGAACTCCACGGTCGCTTTTGTACAAAATCAGCTGATCTCTCTGGGTGTTGTATTTACAACAATTAAATGCTTGCTTACTTTCACTCGATAATAATTATACTTAACCCTTATGCATATAATCCTCCTTCCTGCAGCACCAACACAAACCTACCACCTTCAAAGAGGCGAGGAAGCCCTGAATAGCAGGTAATAAAAGGAGTTTTAACTCTTCCTGGGCTCTTTATCCTTCAAGACTGTGCCTTCACTAGTAAAAAAAAAAAAAAAAAACTGCTAGCAATAGTCCCCGTTTAGCTAAAGAGGATTTGGCTCACCTCAGCTGAGAGGTCTTCATGATCGTATGAGTAATAGGGGAACTGAATAAGCAGGAGAGGAAGACACTACTCATTGGGCCAGAGAAAGAGACAGCAAGAGCGAGAATGACTCTGCAATCCAATGGTTAGGGTGAAGTGCTCTAACCAGTGTGCTAAAATGTCTAAGGTTGGCGGCACCAGCACCGTTACCACCACCTGGTGGCAGGTTTTGAATGGGACCAGATTCAGTAGGCGACTTACCCGGCTGGGCCCCACAAGCGATGCAAGTGATTGAATGCCTCTCTTCCCCTACTGTGGATCGCTCTGGGGTTTAGGCATGAGACTGAGGTCTCACTCTAGCTGTCGGAACACCTGTGAATGTGCCCAAAGGCAGAAACTTAGGCATTAAGGGAACTTTTTCCCTGAAAATGTAGGCACCAAGTGAATTTAGGCATCTACAATGTTCAACAGAAGATCACAGTGGAGCCTAAAACTGATTTAGGCACCTAAATCACAGACACAGGTGCCTAAGTACCTTTGTGGCTAAGGGCCAGTCATCTTGTACAAGGTTAATGCATTTGAGTTGCATCCACCTCCCATTAAGCCAAGGTATCTCAGCCAATTACAGTTGGTATAGAAAGGTACAGTATGCACCCAACACTTTGACTGACAGTAAATGAATGTGCCTGAGGCAAAAAATCTGCCAGAACCCCACCGACTTTTTGAGGGCTTGGCGTAAATGCTCTGCTATTAGCATTTTTCCATAGAATGATGGTTTTGACAGGCACAGGCAATTCCCTCACCCCCACTTTACTCCAGCTGAGATTTGCAAGCCAGGCTCCCAAGAGCAGCTCTAACAGACTGCAATTATAATCCACGTTAGCAGAATTACTAACGCTAGGGATGACATTTTATTTGAAACATTCATCAGCACTAACAGCCACGTCCTTCAGCTTGCCTAGTATTTTGACATACACAAAACCCATTTGAATCATTTCTACAGTGGCTTCAATCCATTTAATCAATTATAGCTCCTCCCCCTCCCCACAAATTGCTTCTTAGACCACAGCAGTGCGTGGGAGCACATAAGAATGACGACCTACAATCATCCAGATATAGCCTCATCTTGCTGTAGGGGTCAGTTTCAGCAATCTCCATTTTGATAGTTATAGTTGCTACTTCCTAGTCCATAGAACAGCAAACTCCTCAAATCAGACCCATCAACAGATTCAATTAGCTTAATTTTTCCACTGACACCAAGGTAAAGCAGGAGTAACTCTACTGAAGTCAGTGGACTTATGCTCCCTTAAAACGGGTGTGAAACCCTCATGTCTCCCATCTTGCAAAGAGAAATTGAGTTATGTTAAACATCTCATTGCCAAGGCATGTCAATAAGGTTATAATGGATTCCAGTGCGCATGCCCACAAGTCGCAATATTCTTTACCTGTAGCCAAGTGACATTCAAGGCAGCAAAATTCCCTTACCTTTGAAAACAGATGTTATTCCGATCTGATCTTTACAACCAAATGCCCCTCTGATCAGTTTAAGTGATGAACAAGCCAAAGAGCAGCAATAGGAAACAGCTTTTGGAGAATAGTTTCTGACCTCTCTTTAGATAAAACACTGTTACCAATTAAGGGGAGCAATCTTTCATATAGCTATAGGGCCAAATCCTCCAGTGAGACCACACGGCTCGCAGTCTGCCAACAGCTGAATATTTACGTTTTAGCTTTTGTCAGTCATCTTTCCATTAAGATTTTGCAGCTCCTTGCACAGACCCACTTGGAGGAAAAGAAAAGCTCATGAAAACCGTGAAATTACGCTTCCAAACACTCAGCTTAAAAGATATTATTACAATTGGTTCCCCCCCACCATGTCTGAAGCACAGCAAGGTTTCAAACAGTGAAGCAAGAGTGGTCTCTTGTGGAAGCACATCACATCTACAACATTAATGCTAAATGTAATAGACTAGAACATAGGCCACCTGAAAAATCTTACCCCTTTTCTGTATTCGCTCTGATTCTATTGGCTCATAATGGGGATAGTTTGAGAAAATATTCACTCAACACTCCCAAAGCTTTAGAGGTTTTCTCTCATGTTGTAAGGCTTTAAGATCCAGATTTTAAAATCATTTAGGCATTGCTGGGCTCATCATTGCCTAAATTATTTTCAAAATGTATTTAAGCACTTTGGAGCCAGAATTTCATCAACTGTCAATGGGATTTTGGCTCATAAGTGCCTAAATCCATTTTGAAAATGACATTTAGGCTCCTAAAGCAATTAGGTGTTGCAATGCTGAGCACAGCAATGCCTAAATACTTAGAAAAGTCTGGGCCAAACTCCTTTACCACATGTGGCCTTTATTTTCTCCAGTCTCCAAGAAATTGCAAGCTAGAAAACCAGCTTTTCTTTCTTATGTTTTTTCCTAAATAGTGGAAATATTAACAGGAGCTATATTCAATAAACTCAGCCTTCTTACAAAGCTATACAGTTTGACAAATAAATTACTTCCAAAACACAGATTTTTTTTAAAAAGGATAAGGAAAAGAAGTGGGCTGTTGGGAGGGGGGGTGAACAAGTGCTTCTTTCCTGGGCAACTGATAGGTGAGCAACCTATCTGAAGGATGTCAGACCAGGGTTAGCGTTCTTTTCTTCAAGCTGACAAAATTTTGGCCCTGCTAAATTCAGTTTGGAAGTGGATCTGAAGTGAGATCTAGTTGTCTAAAGTAAGAAGCAATGGTATTAGATGAGCAGGCAAAGACAAAACCCTGGACCATCTAGGGTACATTGCAAAATCCCAGTGCAATGGTCTGAGGTTTGATAGACTTTATGTTCAATAGATCTGTAATCTGGGGCCTCATCCGAAGCCCACTGAAGCTAATGGAAAGTTCCCCATTGATTTCAGTGGGATTTGGGTCAGGTCCACAGCACAGTTAATAAAAAGTAGAGAAGGCTACAGAGTGAACAAAAAAAAAAAAGTAAAGACCAAGCCTTGCTTCAAGACTATTCTGAATCTTATATTTCTGAGACCATGGGCAATGCCCCATGCTGTTCACAACAGCCCTTTCCAATCACCATAGCCCAGACTAAAGGACTCAAACAGTCTGGGAACACAGCAACAAAGTCCAGTTTCGAAAGCTAAATTCCCAGCATGCACTAGGCTCTGCTTAGTATAACTTTGGGTAAGTGATTTCAGGTTTCACTAGAAACAAACAAGCAAGAGTACTCACCCTGGTTATGTTCTCAACACTGTGTTGGGCCTCCAATAGTACACCGCCACCCCTGTCAAGCCACTCTCCAGCCCAACCCACTGCTGCCTCTCAGGATAGAGCAGCAGCCTGGAGTTCTTCACGACCAGCTAGAAAACAGCAGCACAGGCTGCAACAAGGGAAGGTCCAGACCCCTACCCTGGTCAGGAGCAACAGCAACTGCTGGTCAGTCAGGAGTCTGTGGAAGCAGGGGCAGCTGCTGCTCATTCTCTCCTCCCATAGTTAATGGTGCCAGGTGATTCTACCACTCCAGGAGCTACAACAGCTGCCTGAGATGAAGCTTTAATACCCCAGGTCAGCAACTGCACTTTTGAGTAGAACATCACTAGCTATCACAGAAGGAAGGTGACAGGGCAAGGTAGCTGGTGCACTGGAGCGGTACCAGTGGGCATATGGTGTGTATCAGCCCAGTTTGAGCCCTGATTTTTCCAGAATTCAGCCTCAAAGCAGCTGTAGTCTGTCAAGCTACTTATATGACCCCATGACATTTCCCCCTCCCTCCCTATCATAAAAAAATTTACAAATATTTAGGTTCCTTCTTAAGAGGAAACAGCTTGATTGGTTTAATAGTGCTCTTTAGTTATGTTTGTACGAGCAAGTACCTTGCTGTGGGGTGGGTATAGCAAATAAGGAAAGCTACATCAAAGAAATAGGTTTTATCTTTACGTCTGAATGCTACAAAAGAACATGGTTATTCTTAGCTCTTGCAGAAGCAAGTTCCACAGTGTAGATCCAGCACCTGGGAAAATCCTGTCACCTGCACTCACAGGATTCCTGTTGTCAAAAGTGTTTCATGGCTCCAGTGGAAGGTCAGGGTTGTGAAATGTTATGGCATTCTTTCCTATAAGCTTGATGAATCCCATAGAGGCTTTGAATATCAGACAGACCTGGAACTGGACTCTATTCAGTAGGGAGAAAGCACAGAGAGCAGAATGTGGGTGGGGAGAAGTGCAAACAGCAGCCTGACTTGCTAAGTTTTTTCAGGTTGCACGGTTTTAGGCCTAGATAAGCTGTGATGAAAAGAGCCTGAAGGTCACAAATACAGGGGTCACCCTGACCAGCTCTGTGTCTAGGGGGATAGGATGCAGTCTTCAGGACAGGTAGGAGGGAGGAAAAAACAGCATCACTACAGAAACCCCACCCACTTGCATTCATTCTCTCTCTTCCCGGCTATCATGGTTGGGAGCTGTCCCATATCTTCAGTAATAGCCTGCTGCAGGCAGCAGAGGAGTGAGGAAATAGCTTGCTGAGCAGGGCAAGAAAGGTGCACTCATTAAAGGGCCTACAACTAACAACATAAGAATAGCCACACTGGAAGAGCAAAGGTCCATCGAGCCCAGTATCCTGCCTTCCGACAGTGGCCAATGCCAGGTGTCCCAGAGGGGATGAACAGAACAGGTAACCATCAAGTGATCCATCCTGTCACCCCTTCCCCGCTTCTGGCAAACAGAGGCTAGGGACACCATCCCTGCCTATCCTGGCTACTAGCCATTCATGGACCTATCTCCATGAACTCAACTAGTTTTTTTTTTAACCCGGTTATAGTCTTGTCCTTCACAACATCCTCTGGCAAGGAGTTCCTCAGGTTGACTGTACAGCGTGTGAAATACTTCATTTGTTTTAAACCTGCTGCCTACTAAACTAGGGAGGTGGAGAATGCAGGAGGGACAAGCACACCAAAGCAGTGGAAGCAAGGTATAGCCCCGGAAAGAAAGGCAAGCAGGGACATGCAGAAAAGGCTGCCTTTTCCCATGGGCAAATGGAAGTTACAAGATTTGGTTTAAGCCACTCCCTTTCCCCAGAAAAACTCAGGTCTCAATGCACTCAGCTTGTTGAGAAAGCAAGGATGACAGCTGGCTCTTTGGCTGTAGGAGGGCAGAACACTGGCCAGGGATTAGATGGTTGCAGTTTCATGGCAGACTAGAGGGACTGGATCTGTAGTTAAATTTACAGTATGAAACAATTCCTTAAACATACTTCTCTCCCACCCCCAACATGAATCCCATATGGGACAGGAGGAATATGCTCATTATTGGCATTTTTATACCTGAGAGGCTACAGCTGGTAACACTAGTTCAGACACCTGGCAAGCTAAGGGAAACTGTGTAATATAGAAAAAAGATATTTTTTCCTAAATTTTTCCTCCGTACTGTGAGAACTTTGACAAGCTTTTCATTTTCCCCAACACTGTTGGCAGCAGAAATAGCCGTTCTGTGCTTCCCTGTGTTCATATTGTCTAAGAGGGTGCGAATGCTGTCATAGGAGACTGTAACAAGACCTACAGCTCTCCCTGTATGGGGGCTTTTAGTTCTATTGATTTTACCTGTATCACAGATCCACCGGATCAGGGCTATAGCCCCAGCTTTCAAAGTCTCTAGGAAGAACCCCTTCAATGTGCCAGACCCCAGCCCAAGGGGTGTTACGCTCTTCCTTCACTGGGTAAAGCATGTAGCCTCATCACCTCCTTAGACGATCTCTGGGGCTTCAGCACTCCTCTGCTTCACACTGTGAGCTCTGTTCAGCAAGGCCCGCTAAGACAGACTCCTGGTAGAGACTCGTACACTCTTCAGGGAGTAATGTACCTCACCAAGCATTTGCAGTGATATTCAAATAGCATTGTCAAAAGTGTCAGGTTTATTAGTCAATTGAAACACAGCCTAGGAAGTCCTTGGGTTAGCACAGAGAAATGAAGGTTAAAGTATAGCCCAAGTCCCTCCTGCAACCAACTCTTATCCCCCTCCGACCTCACATCTTCCCAGTTGTTTGTCCTCTGACACCTAACAACCAATGCCCAGTGCCCTGGAGACTGGATTTGCCATGGTCTTCTCAAATTCTCCACTGAAAAAAGACTGGCTGAGACCTTCCTTGTATCAATGATCCATTCAAACTCAAACAGCTAGTAAACAGTCACATCTATTTCTCTTACCCTGTCCTGAGAGCAAACTGTCCTTTACCTAATGCCCTCCCTGCCCACTGGGTAGCCTTGCAAACTATAGGAGAAACTGAGGCATACATCGGCTTAATAAAAATATTACAGAAAACTCCCACTTCATAACCTAGTCCAGCCTTCTCAGCCAACAACTAAGCAAGACTTTTGGAAGATGTACAGGATTGGGGGGGGGGGGGGGGGGCGTGAAATGTACCGACTACATAGTCCATGAAAGAAATGAAGATGTCTAATCTGAAAACTGCACCATGGTACTCCCAAAGTTACACTGTTAAAACCTCTTACATCCCTCTTCAGAGGAAGAGGGGGAAAAAAAAAAAAAAAACCAAACAGAAACGTCAAAGATAGCCTTTTAATACAAATTTGTAAAACCTTACTTTAAGCAATTTTGACAAAATTTCTTAGGACATTTATAAAAGAACATTTGATCCTTTTACAAGTCTTTCCCCTCCCCCAGTTAAATACATTTTACAACAATTAAACATACATACAATGCAATTTTAATTAGAAAAATTATATTGCACATTACACTGAGACGTACAATATTATAAGTATAAGCAAGTCATCTCAGCAGTGTTTTCAACTTGGCTCTAATACTTAATTAAAAATAGATATTCACACTAGTGCACCAAACATAAGACATGGCCTGTGTTTTATTTCAAAAATACTTTTAAGAAGGGGAGGTGCAAGGAGAGGGAGAAATTGGATCATTTGAGGAGACTGTCTTTCACCTTCAGGTCACCAGATTAAATCCAGTACCACAGCAACCCGAATTTATTACTATGGGATGATGGCTATTAGGTGATTATGAAAAGCAAACTGGTGACTTCAGCCCTGTTTCTAGCAGACAGGTGACTACATCCCATTTGGCATTGTGGATAGTGCTCTGAGACAACAAGCACTGAAAAGTCCTGGAGAGCCAACTCCTCTCAGTACTAGATATAAATTTATTCATCTAATTCAAGGCTGAGGCACACCAGCTGGACAGAGCAGAGAAGCCTGCACTGCCGCTGCCCACACTGGCCCAATTCCACAACTAAAGAAGGTCAGTCTAATTTTGGCAATTCACATAAAAATTAAAAAAAGTGTAATCGTAAAATTAAAAACTTGAGAAAAATAAAAATTGTACAGCCTGGTTAAACCAACTGGTCTTTTGAGAATTACCCAAATTTAACATATACTTTTACTTAACCCCCAACCGGAACTTGCATTTCAGCTCAGTTTTTCAGAAGGCACAAACACGACTGTAAGTAGCAGGGCATATAATGGGTGTTCAAAGGGTTCAGCTGAGGATTGGGGAGGTTTTGCTGTCAGCAGAAGACGTCACCAGGATACCTGTTGGCATGAACTAATTGCTTACAATAAAATTGTAAGCTGCACGTTTTGGAGGCTCTATGTAGGTTTCTTTTCACATTACTAACTTTATTAAAGTTTCTCACTTCAAATCACCGGCTGGTAAGAGACTTCGCCCAGGTAGCAGCATCTCTGAATGCCCAGATATTTTTGCTTTATGCCTTCCCCAGTAGACAGAATAGGCTTCTTCCATAATACCCTTTGCACTTAAATTAGCAACTGAGGCTGACTGCCATCCCCAGTTAAGACTGTGTCACCTGCATTCCCCTAATACATCTTTGGATCATAACACCTTGGAAGCATGTTTTGCTTTAAATAGGCACTGAAGTGACTATAAAATATTCCAGTAATAGTTTTGAAACATAATTAAGAAAAAATACTTTTTAGCTCAAGGTGTATCTAACTTCAAAAAGGCACCAGACCCTTATACACGTATGTTTTGGGAACTTTATATCTGCTACCTGTCATAAGTCACCCCCTCCTCCCCCATCCTCAAAAGTTACCAGGTAAAAATAGGAAGACAAGATTTTGATTCCTGAATACATGATAAATCTGTTAGCAAGAACAGAGAAGTCTAGTTGGAGGTCCCTGAGATGCATCTGTATACTAAGTTAAGCATGCGCCTCAAATACATGGACTTCATTACCTTTGTTAGAAATGTTTTATGAAAGCAACATATGGCTTATGAAGAACTGGATTTCTGTCAGAAGACTAAGATGATCTGTATATACACACACACACACACACACTAAGTTTGGCTCTGTTACTTTGAAATTCCTATTTAAGTTTTAGTTCTACTTAAAAGTAGGAAACAATGTGGTAGCTGAATACATTTTAACTGCAGTCTAAAAGAGATTTTAAAATACAGATTTAACTGATGAGAAGCACTAAAAATAGTAACCCTTAAAATAAGTTGTGTTTCAGTCTCAGTTGAAGGAATTTTTTTCCCCTCCATGACAAACTGTCCCAAATTCACTTGCTTTCTTCCCAGTATTCACACTGTGTAATCCTCAAGCATGCCTGAGCTGCACCTGTTGCAGCTAAGGGGCAGGTGGCAACCAGCTAGTTTTCCACTCTTCCCTCACCCCACCGCCACTCATCATGGAGGCTCAAAAGGGACTTTCACAGGCAAGATTGAGCTCAGTGTTACTAGCCACTATGGGCCTGACCTGTGAAGTGCTGTGTACCTCCTGAAAGTTGATGAATGCACTCCACTGCTACTGTTTTCGATAGAGGAATCTCAACATGCTGTAGGCTTTGTATGAATTCCTCAACCATGGCAACACCCATCAGCACATACAGTACAATATTTGACTGAATTCACAGAAAAAAAGGTAAAGAATTCAACATTCTTTGGGATATGCATAATAGGCAACATCCTTCCAGTATTTAAAATACCAACTTCAGTTTCTTTGGGACTCAACATTGCATGACCAAGGCACTCCAAAAGTAACTGATTCAATTTAACAAAAATATATTCCGACTCAAAGAAAAGCTCAGGTTTTTTCATGAGGGAAGGTAAGCTTATTAAGGCACTAACCCCAAAAGCACTACCAACAGTATAATTACTTTGTTTTCATATTGTCAGATAATTGTATACTTCTTCAGGATCTCTTTACAAAAGGCATTAGATTAGGTACACGACAGAAATAACCTAAAGAATATTTTGAACATCTGTTCAACTAAGCAATACAAGGTGAGCAGCTCAGAGAGTTCAGAGTGGCTTGTGCATTTCCCTACAAACAAAGGCACCTTGTTCTTAAATTATTGGTTTCTATAGCTAGTTTGCTTTTGTGAACGTGCAATTCATGTTAAGAACACTGTTTTAAACATCTCATGACTGTACTGAGAACTTTTCTTTTATGACTAGGAGTTGCCTGTCAAAGCTGTTATTCAAAACTTTATTTCAACCAAAACCCACTACAAATATTTCTACCTGAGGAACAAATGGCATTGTTATTGCTAGTCTGAACAATCCAAATGATTAAATTTGGTGATAAAATTGCACATTCCCTTTCCTTTCCATCAAAACTCCAAACATTTTCAACTTAGATACTAAACTTTTTCCAGAGTAACATCATTTACAATACAGCTACAAAAAGGTAGCAAAATGATTTTCATGGCACATGCCAGTTGCTTTTTTAAATTAAAAAAAAAAAAAAAAATTGTACTCCAAGATTATCCAGCCTTCATTTGCAATACAAGCTTTGCTGTATGAAATTTTATCAGGACAGAACTCTGATCCAATTGTATTCAGAGTTCCCATTGCTTTATAACATTTCACTTTAGAAGACTATTATAGTTTATAGTTAAATCCTTAAGAAACATAGTGGCTATTTAAGTGACTCAGTGTATGTAAGGACGCATCGCAGGTGTACAGTTGTAGATATTTGTATCAGAATCAGTCCACGTTCCTCCTTGCATATTATGAAGCATTACTCTGAAGAACAAATTCAGATCAAACCCACCATCTGATCAATCTGTCTCATGTAAATACTCTTCAGCGGCAACAAATATCTTCTCTCATCAGGAACCCTATTGCACTGCAAACAAAGCAACAAATCATATTCAAAAACCTGTATAATCAATCATGTACATTCTCCGTACTGCAGTGTTACAATCTCAGGCACTGACCCTGCAAACACTACCAAGTGTAGAGCTTAGCACCAGATGCAGTGGTCTCACTGACCAGCAGGACTGCTTGTGGCAGTAAGTACTGCTGTGCCTGGTAGCATTCGGGGCCTCACTCTCCCGCCCTTCTGAACCTTGATTAGTACCCTGCACATTCTGTCTTAGGCAAACTTCACAACAAGTAGTGTTCTCTTGGTTTGTATTTGGAGCTTCTCACATGCTGCAGCATGGAGGAGCAAAGGTCACTTGCAAGTTTGAACTAGAGCAAGTTACCGAGAATCCACCATTTAAAGTCTTTAAATCGTGACTTGAGGACTTCAGTAACTCAGTCAGAAGTTAGGGGGTCTATGACAGGAGTGGATGGGTGAGGTTCTGTGACCTACAATGTGCAAGAGGTCGGACTAGATGATCAGGATGGTCCCTTCTGGCTTTAAAGTCTGAGTCTGAGCTGGCGGTTTGGCAATGCGCAAAGCTGACTCTAGGAAATGAATGGAGGGCACCAATTTACTCTGGGCACATCCCCTAACAATCAGATGACAATTACTTTCAGTTACTATGAAAGAGAGGACAGTTGGAGCAAGGGACCTACGATTTGACAGCTTGTGCAATTTCCTGTATTCCAAGCCATCCAGACCCATTCCAAGAGGCAGTCACTCTAATTTTCAAATTCTTGAGATGGTTCAGGATTTTTTAAACATCTGAATATAGGTTTGCTGAACAAAGTTCATTAGTTACCACTTCAAAGTTGCTTTCCTCTCCCCAATCTGTCAAGGTGTAATATTCCATCACCCCTTTCTCCAACCACACAGCCGGAGACACTTTATACACTGCTTACGTTAGAACTGGAATTCATGGCTTTTAATTCGTTAGGCTTTAGTTTTTCTGCATTCCTTTCCTCTTCTTCAGGGAAGGTATCTTGCCAGAGCGAGTCACGAAAACGTTTATCCACAGACACAATGTGCCCCTCAGTAGTAAACATATATTTATTTCCAGATTTGTGCACTGGATTCTCTTCATCAAACAACTAAACAAGAGGCAGGGGAAAGAGAGAAAGCATGACGCTATCCATCTAATGAAACTCATGTTTGTTATCAGGACATTCATCAAATGCATGTGCAATAATTCAACATGACACTAAACAAGTCAGTACACCAAATAATCTTGTTACATTTTTTGAGATTGGAGGCACAGATTTCCATTAGAGTAAAAGGAAACTATAATTTTAGGGGTTTTTTTTGTTTTTGTTTTTAATTCTAAAAGCAGAAAAATTGGTGGTAGTTAGAAGAGGACTACTCAGTACGAGAGCTGAATACTTTAAGCATTCATTTTGCACTAAAGTAAGTGCTTACATGAAGTGTGCAGACGAAAGATATTTTTCTGAGGAATTCATAAGTTTATAACATGAATCATTATGGCAGCCAGCCTTTCCCTTCCCCTCCAGCACTGTGCAAGCTATATCACTGGACATTCTTACGAACAGGTTAGAAAAGCAGCTGTCAGGTATGGTCTAGGACAGTCGTCTCCAACCTTTTAACACCCAAGATCACTTTTGGAATGTAAGGGCAACCCAGGATTCACTCCGTGGCTGTCCCACTTCCCCAAAGCCCCTCCCCGCTCACTCCATTTCCCCCCCCCCCCGCCCCCAGTCACTCGCTCTCCCCCACCCTCACTCACTTTCACTAGGCTGGGGTAGATTGGGGTTTGGGAGAGGGTGCGGGTTCTGGGCTGGGGCCGAGGGGTTCGCAGTGTGGGAGGAGGTTCCAGGCTGAGGCAGAGTACTGGGGAGCTGGAGGGGGTATGGGGTGCTGGCTCTGGGAGGTGGTCAGGGCTGGGGCAGAGTATTGGGATGCAGGAGGAGGTTTGGGGTGCTGGCTCCAGGAGGAGGCTCCGGGTGGGGCTTGGGGTGCAGGAGGGGGTATGGGGTGCTGGCTCTGGGAGGGGGCTCAGGGCTGGGGTGCGGCCTCCTGCCGGGCAGCACTTACCTCTGGTGGCTCCATACAACAGCGAGGCTAAGGCAGGCTCCCTCCCTACCCCGGCCCCACACTGCTCCCAGAAGAGGCCAACGCGCCCCTGCAGCCCCTCTCTGCAAGCACCACTCCCGCAGCTCTCCCGGCCAATGGGAGCTCTGGGGGAGGTGCCTGCAGGCAGGAGCAGAGCACAGAGGGAGACGCCCACCCTCAGGGCCGTGCTGGCCACTTCCGGTCATGGCGTGGGCCCAGGGTAGGGAGTCTGCCTTAGCAGCAGCCATGCTACACCACCGGCAATCGCAATCATCTGGTTGGTGACCACTGGTCCAAGAATACTTAATCCTGCCTCAGCAAGGGAGGGAAGAAAGGGGATAGGTTTCATGGCCTCTTAAGGGCCCTTCCAGTCCTGCATTTCTATTATTATTATTGTTGCTTGCCTGCAGTCCCTACAAAGAAGCTTCTTCCTTATAATATAAAGTTCCCAAGTTTTTTGGTGGTGGTGATAAAAGTAAATACATACCAGATACAAATATTTACATGTTTCACTGAGAAAGAAGCTCTCCATCCGGTCCTCTTTTGACTTCTCTATGACATGATGCAATGTAGCATAGCCACATCTAAAATTAAATTTAGTTTGGATTTATTTCCATCACATTTGACATTAAGGAACAAAACGCATTCATAACTTCATTCAGACCAAATGCCAAACATGGGTTGAAGTAAAAATTAAAATAAGATGAGACGTCTCACACTTTAAAAAGATAGATGTTTGCCAGTACTGTTATTTATGAACTAAACCACAAATTTCGTTATACAGTACTACCCTAAAACACATGTATTGGAATAACCAGTGCAATATAATATAGGGTACTTGCAGCAAGAATCCAGATTGTATGGCCATTCTCTGACCAGAGTCCTGATCTATGACTTCACAGTTTAACAACTTCTCTGGTCTTCCTTATAGCCACAACTTGAGGTATCATTAGAAATACATAAAGGCAGTTGTCATCCAGCCTATTACTCTAGCTACAGTTATATTTTACAAGTTTTGAACAAATATTTGGTGGTTGGATGACTTTTCAAAAGTAATAAAGAACAAATTCTGTGCCTAAAAATGTGCAAGTGAAAGATAATCTAGGGTCATTGTGCAACACAGAGAAGCTACATTTCACAGCGTTTTATTTGGCATCACTGTATTTATTTTAGCAGATAGGTCTAAAACCTTATTACCTGAAGTTTCCTGTATGAGTCCTGCAATAACATTAGTAAAATAGGTACCAAGCCCATACTCTAAAATCAATGGCAACATTTAAAAGTAACTTTTGTTTTGACAAGGAGGTAGTCTCAAACCAAAATGCTAGATCAGAGAACACTTAAATTTTGATTAAGTCCAAACTTAAACTGGAGACTGGTTTGAGGGTAGGAATATTCCTCTTACGAGAACTTAAGCAAATCGGTTTCCCCCCATTTGCCAAAAACTGACCCAATTCTCAGAAAAAAAATAGTATCAAGACAAAAAGACATTACTGAAAGGATCTTTTGTTTAAAAAAAATAAATAAAATTTAGAAAGCATTCAAAAAACACCCTGCATATTTCTTCCCAGTTGAAGATGCAGATTTCTACCTGAAAACAAGCCAGTTACATCACATGTATATGCTGACTCAAAGAAGAAACCTTCAGAATTTATTATTAAATGTAACTTAAGTACTTTGTCATCTTTCTGAAAAAATATTGATCACCTCTTTACATTTTCAGATAATTTAGAGTCTTTAACAAACACACACACACTGACAGGAGACAGAAGGGTAAGGACTTTGAAAACTGACTTGTCTTTTGCATATTTTTCCAGACTCTGAAGAATATCCATGCCTACATGAAGGTAATAAGGATTCTTTGTGGCCTGTGTAGAGAAAGAAAAGAAAGAAAAAAAAGTCAGGAATTCAAAATATTGTCAAGCTGGTATTTATTATGGTGGGGGTTTATTGGAGCACATTCTCAAGACAGACATTGCTAGGCAGGCTATTCAGTGCCCCCACTGTTTCCTGGGGCTTTTCATAACTTGCCCCAGTGGAAAGGTCCTGCCGGGCCTGTCCTCTGCAACAACAGATGCAGGAAACTTTTCTGGCAGAGAGAAGCTGATGGTTTAAAAAAAAGTATTATTGCTGCCTTTGGACTAAATCAGAAACTGTGCCAGTGAGCCCGAGAGGAGGGGCGGTTACCTGCCCTGGCACAGATCCTGCTTCGCTGTAATAGCTGCCACACCAAGTTTAAATATTAATTCTGCCATATAAGTATTTGTTCAAGGATCTGCTACATAAGACATCTGAAAGAAGGCATTTTGAGTGTGTTAGAGACGAGTTATAGTACAGTGTCTTTTCAAAGCAAGCAGCACATACTGTTTTGTGTCTAAAACACAGCTAGCCAGGGACACTTCTATATAAAAGAATATTTTTGATGGACTGGCATGAAGTTGGCTGCCTGACCATTACCAAATACATAACAGAAAAAGCAGAGGTGCATTCCGAAACCACAACATTTATATATGCCATATCCTCAGAGAATGAGAAGTACCTGGTAAAGAAGATAGGTAGATTCCACCAACTCTGGCCTCAGTGGATAGAAGAGGACATCTGGTGCCTGTAACTGCCAATTGTATCTCTCTGGAAGAGCTCCATATCGTTTCCATATGGCATAATAGAAGGCATGGAGACAAATAGCATCTTCCACATCTCCTATTAAAACCTAGAAATAATTAACAGCTATAAACATGTGCATGTAATAAATACTGTGCTCACATTATGCAAAGACAGATTAGCAGCCGTGTTAGTCTGTATTTGCAAAAAGAAAAGGAGTACTTGTGGCACCTTAGAAACTAAAATTTATTTGAGCATAAGCTTTCATGAGCTACAGCTCACTTCACTGGATGCAAAGACAGTAATTCACTTTTCATCCCACATATTGCATTGGATGCCCAGATGTAACATACGCCTCAAGAGGGAAGAGGCCTGAATAAAAGCAGAATCATACGGTTACTTCATTCACACCACAAACATTGGCATGAGGGAGCTCACATCAACACATCACAGATCCCTAAATGGTAAAATTAGCATCAGAATTAATTCTTGAAAATTGGGGAATAGTTTAAGTCTAGTGAAGTGCAGGCCAAGTTTCTCAGCACCACTTTGTGGATGCATTTCAGTCTTAGGCAGAGAGTTACCCTACTATCTAGTCTTGGCCCTCTCTTTTGCAGACAGCCATGACAAACTGGTTGCTGGGTTTGCAGGGGACTCTAGGATACATTCAGACCAAAGGCATCATCTCTGTGGGTGCTCCAGCCCTGGAGCACCCACTGAAAAAAATTAGTGGGTGTTTAGCACCCATTGGCAGTCAGTTCCTCCCTTCCCCTCCTGCCCACTGGTGGCCCCAACCATCAACCTTCCCTTCCGCCCCCCCAGCACCTCCCGCTCGCCACGTATCAGCTATTCTGCAGCATGCAGGAGGAGGGGGAGTGGGGCAGGGGCTGAGCAGGGGTTGAGCACCCCCAGGGAAAGGAAGAAGCTGGTACTTGTGGTTCAGACTCTCACTTGGCGCCAGAACTAGCATTAGAATGAACATCTCTAATAAACCAACCCACTGTACTACCTAGTCTCCAAAAGACTGAAAATTGAGATTACCTGTAGTCCAGGAAAAAAGGCTTGCAGGGAATCAATCCAGGTGTTCATCAACTGCCCACTGAACATATTTACGTTAACATAGAGAGGAGGGTCTCCTTCACCTTCATTACAGGCTTCCCGTCTGCAAAGCAACACCACCACCACATGAATGTTTCATTTTCAGGAGAGCACAAGGCACATTAATGCTAAATTCTTACAACATTGCCATAATTTACAACTATCACAGAAAGAGTGAGTTCTACAGATGTGGGGATGCAATATTTTTTGAGCCTATGTTATTATACCTTATTAGGAAAACAGGGTTAATCCCAGATAATATTAATTATTTATATAAATTCAGGGCCTAATCCTACTCTCACCAACATCAATGGGAGCCTAACCACTGACAACAGGGGTAAGACTGGGCCCGAAACGAGCATGTATAGTACTGTTTCTCTCTCACACACTCACCCATACACCCTTCCCTCCCTCTGGGATGGTTTGTCTTTTTTCACTACTGTCCCAAGTAGTAAATACTGGTTTAAATGTACAGTGATTTACCACTTCTCTTCTCCTCTCCCCCATCAATTGATCTATATAAGAGTACTATTGGTGCAAATTTCAAACCAATTTAAAAACAACAGTTGCCAGATAATTCCACCAAGGAAAATTTTTCTTTGAGAGCACAGCTTCTCCAAAGACAGCAGCTGACACTATACAACTTCTTATCACCCAGCACTGGAGCATTTGTAAATTTAAGAAAATGATAGCTATGGGAAACATACCCTCTTCTTAAGTAGTTCTGAATACTTCGATACGCATCATTGAACATCTCTAGGTCTTCCTTTTCTCCAAAAAGGATGTAAGACTTCAATAGATACTCATAGAATGAGTCCAAACCCGCTCCTAAGCCACTTTGTTTTCCAACCCAGTGGCCAGTTTGAATATTCACGACATTTCCTTCAGGGATAGACAGACAGAAAGACAAAGATTTATGTCTAAAACATTTCCTGGTGCATATTTTAGTTGGAAGCACAAGCGACAACTCATTTTTAAAATTCCAATCCTTGATCTGCACATATTCACATTACAAAATAACTTTAAGGAAAAAGTATTGTCAAAAAGTTAATGTTTGTTTGCTCAAGGAACTAATTATCATCAAGCTTAGTACTCTCATGCAGTTATTCGAAGACTAAAGGTCCTATCCTGCAGCCTTTACTCACATGCTATTTTAATTTATGTTAATAGGGCCTACAGATGTAGGAACTTCAAGTTTGTGCCATACTCAAACTGATTTCACAACTGTGGGGTTTTTTTGGAAAAATCCAACCATCAGGGATGTGTGTCTTCGATCTCTGATGCTTTCCCTGTACATCCACAGAATATCACAGACAGATAAAAAGTGTACATATGTAGAGAGCCCACAATATCAAAGTCAGATAGAAGATAAGTGGTGCCCTTTATATACTGGAGAATGTGTGAAGCACTACTGTGCAGGAAGTCGGGTATCTAAAAATAGAAGGATGGGAGACAAGACAGTTAATACATCCTGTCATTTCTGACTGAAGTGACTAAGACATCTGGAAATCACATGGGAGCATTGACTACCTAATAGTCCAGTGTCATTGCTCCTAAGACTCCACAGTGCTTTAACAGCTCGCCGTGCCACCCATTCAAATGTGGAATCTCCAAGCAGCCGGCTAAGAATGCCAAACTCCACCAACAAAGAGCCAGCTCCTGCAGTACAGGTCTCATTATTGCTGTCAGGAGGGACTCCCTTCTTTAGATTCACCTGTGAAACAGATACAAGGAGCTTCAGTTGCATGACACGTTGAGCAACGAGTGCTATAATGTTCTAAGTTCCACTCTTAGCTGTATTATAGATGCCAGGCTTTTTAATGGAGTGTGCATTAGTTACATAAAGCAAGAAGAGATCAACCTCCCACCACTTGGAGCAAGAGCTGAATGTATTGCAATCCAAGTTCAAACTTTGGTCCCTAAAATTGGATGCCTAAGTGGGATTCATATGCCTAAGTAAAGAGCCCGTAATTTTCAGAAGTGCTCAGCACCTATGCAATTCAGGTGCTTAATTTTGTGCATTTAGGTTTGTAAACTGTGAATTACAGCTTTAATCTTCGGTGCACCTGAACTTGTTCCCTCGTTCCTGGGAATGAAAGGACACTGGCAATCTCTTTATACTACATACATTGTTATGTACACGTCCATACTACATGCAGTAGATGCAAACATAACAGCTCAAAAAATAATTACAATAATCCTTTAAAATTAATTTGGTTGTTGTGAAGAAGAGAAATACAACTCAATAAAGAGGGCTCAGCCAGGACACCACATTTCAGCTGCAGAACAGGTGCGCCATTCTGAAGTTGCAACGTTGTAGCTAGAAACAATTGCCTAAATGATGAGCTAATCTTCTGCCATGAATGCATCATCTTTCACAGGAAAATCATCTTACTGCAGTACCCACATTTGAGTCCATGACTACTTTATGGCAGAGATAATGTTCTCATTCTCAAAGCACAGTTTAGTGGGAATCTCATAATTCTGCACAAGAAATATTCTGCTTTCACACTCGAATAAGGAATCTCAATGGCAGCGATAACTTAAACCTGCAGCAGCTGCAAGAGGCCCGCACAAATGGCATGCAGTTTTATCTGCACAAGAGAGCCAAGAAACAAATGGCCATCAAGATAGGATTGCCATCTCCGCCCTATAAGAATTCTCTCCAGAAAAAGAAACCCATTAGCTAGAGGGCACTATGGGGTAATCCTGGGCTCCTGCTACCCATCATACTGCATTCATTCTGCAAAACAGTCAGTGCAGCACTATTCACAAGTACTAAATTCCAGGCCTTGAAAATGTACTTGATACCTGCAAGCCCAAGGACTAAGCTTAATAGCCAGAGTGAAAGACAACTGACCGGCCATAGTTTATACTGTGTGTGTGTGTGGTTCATGCATCATTAAATTTATCTTATTGAACAGGACGTTAACTGGCAATAAGTTATTTTTTAAAAAACCCACAAACCTCTTGTTCATGCCCTACTCATTAACCTTTCTTGGCTTCAGTCCACCTCTTCATGTCTATCACAAGATAAATTTACCTGTGCTGTCTTCAGTTCCTACCCCCACTCCGTCATTTCCTGGCTGCCATGATGGTGGTGGAGACTCAAGGGGTATCTCCTCTACTCTTCTCCTCTCCCAGCCTTCACTCAGGAGTGCTTCCTCTGGGGAAGCTCCTGATCAGCATTATATGGATGTACTGGACTTTCCCAAGAGCAACCCATTAGAATGAAACAGTCCCAAATCCTTGTCAATTTCATTGCTGCCCACAAGGTTATGAACAGCAAAAACTAAGAAGACACTTGTCAGACAGGCTGTAACAAGGTGAAAGTGAAAACTGACAACAGATCTGGTTGCAAAAAGTGTAATAAGAATTCTTCCCTTGCTCCAGGATTTTAAGAATGTCAATATTCAGAAAGTTCTGAACAGCTGTATAGTTGGCCAAAACATGGGAGTAAGTTTCCACAAAAAAAATCTAATTTTTTTGTGTTCTTTCCTTAGCCTCCATCCCAGTTTCAAACAGATGAACCTGGCAAAGATGTCAATTTGCAGACTCAGGGGAAAAAAAGAGACTGCATTGATTTACTATTCAGCATTGGAATGTTTCCTTTGCAACACTGAAGACTAGAAACATTTTAAGCAAAAGCCTGGATTCTGCAGATGTTGATGGCACTTGCCCCATAAGCCTTTCAACTTGCCACAGGTGAATAGATTTTTCTAACTCAGCTAAGTTCATTTAAGTCATATATATATAAAAAAGGATGTCTGTCTGTCAGTGGTAAGCCAACTGCCATGCATCACCTCTCATTTTAGAATGCTGATATAATACATTATAATGTAAACTAATTTAATGTCCATGCTTCTATTCTGGATGTGCATTATTTTGGCATTAATTCACTGATGCTACTGAAGTAACTCTACAGACATGCCTCCCTGCATGATAACAGTTAATTTTAGTTGGGACCTTCTGTCTGTATCAGTAACTTAAGATATTTAATGTATACAGTACTTTAAAGTCAACACGTAGCACCTTGAGTAATGAGGAAGAGTTAGAAATAAGTCTGTACAATTTGGCTAGAGTAAAGGAGAAGGTAACTACCTACTCTACATTCTCTGAACAAAAAAAGTTTAGGCATATCAGAGAAGTTAAGTTTTTAATCTTTAGCCTGGCATCTACAGAATGGAAAAGTGGGCTCAAAACAAATCTGCATAGTACCGGAAAATATAGTAAGTCACATTTGATGCCAAGAGCTGTACCTTTTAGACAAAAGAAAAATTTCACTACTGTAAAAAGTAGAAGTTGCAGTTCCTTACAAAGACAAGCAGAAGGAAGTTACTCCCGTATATCAATATAGATTGTATCACACCTACCCGAGGATAGGGAATTCCGGTTTTGGTGTTCTCAAAGGCAGGTAGCAGCCTCACTGCCAGGTCACGAGCCATATGTAAGAGTTCATCATCATAATCTTTAATGGTCATGTCACCAAAGGGTTGCTTGGTATCTGTAATTATTATGTGGGCAGAAAGCAGACTTCCCAAAACCCTATTGGAAAAGAGATTGCAGAACCTTAAAAAAAAAAAAATCTACAGAATTCGCAATATGACCTCTAATATCCTGCCTCTTGCAGTGTGGCCAATACCTAATGCTCCAAAAAACACTGGTAAAACTCCATCGGTCTGAAGGTCCTATCATAGCTAGCTAACTGAAATTCAATGAGACAAGACTGGATGCAGTTATCTCAACATCTCCATTCACAATAGGTGAATTTTCTCTTTAGTTTTACTATACCAACAGATTTAGTTAAACTGGGAGAACATTTATAAGAATTTTGGCACACAGTGCCTTTTAATAAGCTTCAAAAAGGAGCCATCAGTCAGAGAGGTGAAGGACTATTACATATGTTGAAAAAGAGGAGTGATTCAGAGAGGACGTAACCCAATGCAAAGCTGTAATGAGTTGGGGGAAGAAGGTGGCATCCTTTCTCTCTCACACACATACACACAACCCACCCCGGCCCCCCCACATTCCTGCACCATTAAAGTCAAAGTATACAGTGCAGAAGGAAAAAGGAATAACTTCAGTCCTGGGCTGCAGAGCCTCATTTGGGATTCACAGACCAAGCACAAGGAATGGAGAGCTTGCACTCTTGGAAAGAGCCCTAGAACTCCCTCCCTCAGAATTTGATTAGGTAGGGACTTTTGCTCTTCTGTTAGTACAGATCCACCTTGACACAGTGTCAACATCTGCAAGATCAAGTAAAACAGGGCTATGAACCACATCAAAAGTTTTTTTTTAAAAGATTTTTTTAAAAGCAGGTTAGAGAGCAGAATGTGTCTTCCCACAATGTTAATTCACTCAAGAGAAGACACAATAAAATGAGATTGTAATGGAATTATAAATGAGGACAAAAATATCCAAACTTAACCCATGTGAGACCTTGCCTGAAATACCAGTTATACCGAAATTAATTTTTATTCTGATTTTGTGTAAGATAGTAGTCAATATCAATCCATTGGTCCCAACTAGGTAATATTTAGGACATCCTGCACAGCACATATTTTTCAAATGTCTGGGAGAAGAAACAAAACGAGAGAAGAGAGGAATTCTAGTGCTGGGAAACGTCAAGGTTCCTTCCCCACTCTGAACTCTAGGGTACAGATGTGGGGACCTGCACGAAAACCTCCTAAGCTTACTTTTACCAGCTTAGGTTAAAACTTCCCCAAGGTACAAACTATTTTACCTTTTGCCCTTGAACTTTCACTGCCACCACCACCAAACGTCTAACCGGTTTTATTTTATAGGAAAGAGCCCATTTGGAAACGTCTTTCCCCCCAAAATCCTCACCAAAACCTTGCACCCTCCTTCCTGGGGAAGGTTTGATAAAAATCCTCACCAATTTGCATAGGTGACCACAGACCCAAACCCTTGGATCTTAACAATGAAAAAGCATTCAGTTTCTTAAAAAGAAGAATTTTAATAGAAGAAAAGGTAAAAAGAATCACTTCTGTAAAATCAGGATGGTAAATACCTTACAGGGTAATTAGATTCAAAACATAGAGAATCCCTCTAGGCAAAACCTTAAGTTACAAAAAAAACACAAAAAGACAGGAATATCCATTCCATTCAGCACAGCTTATTTTATCAGCCATTTAAACAAACAGAATCTAACGCATATCTAGCTAGATTACTTACTAAGTTCTAAGACTCCATTCCTGTTCTGTCCCCCGCAAAAGCATCACACAGACAGACCCAGCCCCTTTGTTTCTCTCCCGCTCCAGCTTTGAAAGTATTTTGTCTCCTCATTGGTCATTGTGGTCAGGTGCCAGCGAGGTTATCCTAGCTTCTTAACCCTTTACAGGTGAAAGGATTTTTCCTTTTGCCAGGAGAGATTTTAAAGGTGTTTACCCTTCCCTTCCCTTTATATTTATGACAGGAAATTATTTCTCTTTTCATTTGCACGGTTTGCAGATTATAGATTACAGCAAATGGCACTGCTGAACTTCAGTTATACTGGAGTGTTACTTTGATGTGGGGATTTCAGTTATGCCAAGCCTGTCTACAGTATATTGACAGGAGCCCCTTTTTAGGGAGTGCAACAACATATTTTATATCAATACACTGAATAAACTCTCCAAAAAAGTGTTCAGCTGTCCAAATACTGTCTTGCAGTTTGAAATGACTAAGCAAACAGCATTAAAAGTTATTCAATAAGAAGAACAGTTAAACAAAAGACTACCTTAAAAAGTGATCTCCACAGCACACCTGCCTTTTGTTTTACCCCTGACACATAAAGAAACAATAGTGTCACTTGAAAGATAGTTCACTGAGTACACCTTCTAGTCACTCTCAGACTAAGGATGCCTAGTGAACAATTAGGAAGCAATGAAGTTTTTGGGACCAGTAAGTTTCTTCTTGAGCAAAGAAACCTCTCTGAATCATTCCCACACACATGTAAAACCTCGGTTACTTAATCAGATATTTATGACCACCTACCTGATTGTTGCCTCAAAGACTTGAACTGTAGAGTCTGTGTCAAATGAGACTGTGTCAATCACTAACTTCACCGCTTTCTGGAACTCTGAAGAATTTCCCATTACCTTTAACATCGAAGAAAAATATTAAAGAACATAGAGGGGTCTATCAGCTTATTGCACAGAGGAAAAAAATTCATGCAGTTTTTATTTTAAACCACAAAGGTCAGTCATCTGGGTAGAGAATAGTGGCTTTGATATTCATAGTCAGTGTTTCTATTTATAAACATTAACTTGTCCCCTTTCCCCTGTACAACACCTTTTTGAAACTTATCTCATTACACAAGCCAAGAATACGTCACTAAGTAGTTGTAGTGCTGGAAGTACGAAAGGGTATCTAGAACACATTTTGGCCCTTTTTAAAAATTTTATTAAGATAATGCTGAAATAAGAAACGGTACAGAGTTCAAGCATAGAAGTTTCTGGTTGTCAGGGGATAAAGTACAGATTATCAAGGGGTGCGAAATTCGATTTAGGAGCTGATGGAGTAAGGATTACATAATAATCTGCCATCTCCCCGACTGGAGGTAAAAGTTTAACCGGTCAGAGTACAGACATTGAGATATGGGGGTAAGTTATCCACATAACGGCTATGTTCAGGTGCGGAGTATAGTGAGTGGATACGATGGTGGGGATGCGTCTACCCTCATTTGGTGGGATTTAATGCTCAGTGGGTTTATGGTTCCAGTTCATACGGTCCAATGGGGAAAGCCTCTCAGTCTTTTTCCCCACAGTGGGTGCACAATATCGTACCGGCTCACTCCTCCTGGTACTGTCGATGGCTGGTGATGTGCTCGATGTAGATGTCCCTGGACCATCGGATGGTGTCTGAGACCATGAGGCGCCGCATGAGCTGTGTGTAGCGTCTACCGATCCCGCTGGTCCGCAGCACACGCTCGTTGCAGGGGTCCCAAGCACTCAGGGCTCCGACGATCAGGGCGTCCAGCTGCACTTCGTAGCCCTTCGCTCTCAGGGTGTCGGCCAGAGGGGCGTATTTTTCCAGTTTCTGAGCTCGGGCTTCTCGGAAGGCCGGGGTCCTGTTCTCGAAGGGGACCGTGATGTCGACGAGGATGATCTTTTTCTGGGCCTCGTCGGTGACAACCACGTCGGGTCGCAGCGGGCTGTTGGTACCGGGGATGGCGCAGTTCACAGCAACCTCCCCCAGGCGCGGTGCGATGGCTTTCACTAGGCAGTTCTGGATGGCGTTGTGGCGCAGCTGCCAGGCTCTGGAGTGGGGCTTGCAGCTGCACAGGATGTGGGGCAGGGTCTCGTTGGAGTAGCCGCACTTCCTGCAACGCTTGTCTCGGTTCCCATGGCAGACGGCTCCGTTGAGCGGGACGCAGTTGAGCCGGGCGCGGTGGATGAACCGCCAGTCGGTGAAGCGGGTGAAGCCGCCCCCGGCAAGGAAGTGGTTGCTGGCGTCCCACTTGCTGGTCAGTTCGAAGGCTTTTCCCTGGTCCGGCTTACGCTTCAGGGCTTCTATGTACAGCGAGTGGATGGCTGCTTTCAGGGTCCTCTCCAGCAGGCCCCTGGCGCTCGGGGTGACGATGGTGTTGTCCTCAGACCTGATCTGCGGCACCAGGACTCCCAGCTCCTGGCGCTCCTCGCACCACTCCCAGCGGCAGCCAATGCGCTTCCCCAGGCGGCGCGTGGCATTGCGGGCGCGGGACCACAGTGAAGTGATGTCGCCCCCGTCTCGGCCAAATTTGCCATCCAGGGAACCGCTCAGGAAGCTGGCGGTGTCTTGGCTGGAGAGGGCTCTACCGACCCGCTTTTGTGTTGCATCATGGAGGGCTTTTGCTGCGATGCTCCTTACCATGGCGTCGGGACACGTCAGCAGGCGGAAGGCGTGGGTGATCACCGCTATGTCACACAGGTCACCCATGCGGGGGACATTGGCACCGCCATGCCTGTGGGTGATATAGACCAGCTCGTTGCTGGCTCTCTGGGGAAGGAATAACCACTTCTTCACCAGCTGCCGGATGATCTTGTCTGCCTTGTTGAGGGGTACCTTTGCCAAGGCAGATCCCCTTAGGACGAACGAGATGCGGGGGATCAGGAAGGTGTTCAGGGCGTTTATCTTTTGCCACGGTGGTAGCAGTGAGGTATTGATCTTGGCGGCATCCTGTAGTATCTCTTGGATGGTATCCTCGGGTGTCTCTCGGACACGGAAACCTGTCAGTGTGCCGAGGTGTCGGTAGGCCTGCCCCTCCGCCGGGGGATGACGGGCTCGCCCTGGATCTGGAATTCTGTCGCCTGCACTGAGATTTACCGCACCGTTTTGTTCATTTACACTCATGTGTGTTGATACTCATATGCCTTCGTTTAGTTTTTAAGGATCCGTTATGCATTTCTTACAGTTTGCATAATACAATACAAGCAATGCTTGGCTAACTTTACCCAATGCTAGCAAGATCCGTGCTAACTACACCTGCAAGTAGATGTAGATATATTGCTGGTTTCAACAACATTAGTGACAGGAAGTTAGAGGAATTTTTTCTATGTAGAGGGAAACATAAAAACAGCCACATTTCCTGCAGAAGCTCAAGAGTCGACAAAACGTATAAAATAAAGTTCTTTCAGCCACAACCATGTACACTGACACCAAGAGTTTTAAAACCAAATTCTCACACTGGTGTAACTCCATTAATGGAGAGTTACTCCAGCTGTATTCCAGGGTGAGAGGTGAATTCAGCTCTTCCATGAAGCCTCAAGTCCAGCTCAGAACTTGTTTTCTATGAAGATAAACAGAGCTTGTTTTCCTCCCTCCCCCACTTAACTTCCAGCTTCACACATGTAGCTCTAGAACCTGCTCCTTTAAAAAAAGAAGAAAGGTGTGTCATAGGTTCTGTTAGGGAAGTACCCAATGCGTTATTTGGGGTGTTCTTGACCAAGTCAAAAGGTGGTGACAACCAAAGGCGTGTTTGACTAAGGACTCAGAAAATCTGTCTTACACATATCGCAGACTGCAGCAACTGCATTTTTAATATATTAATGCTACCATTAGAGGCTACTGCGAACCACTAGCAGGATGAGGAAAGAGACATCCACATACTCCACTTCCTTAACACAGCTGCATTAGTGTTGTGACAGCGACATGGGATCTATTTTAGCAGCTGTGCCACCCTGTGGGGCCCTTGGAATAGATATTTTAGAAACAGAATATGGTTTGTGTTTAGTAATCGTATTGATTTATATTTGTTATGATAATTTATTTCACCATTAACAAAAATATATGTAATAAGAGAAATGGGAGCTGCCCCTTTAAGAATAGCACATGGGCACAAGTGAGTTACAGTGGGGCTAGCCCAGGGGTGGGCAAACTTTTTGGCCCGAGGGCCACATTGCGGTGCGAAAGCGTATGGAGAGCCAGGTAGGGAAGGCTGTGCCCCCCCCAAACAGCCGGGGCCTGCCCCCTATCCGCCCCCACCCACTTACCACCCCCCTCAGAGCCCCCAACTCATCTAACCCCCCTGCTCCCTGACTGCCCCACCCCTTATCCACACCCCCACCCTCTGACAGGCCCCCTGGGACCCCCCTCTGACAGACCCCCTGGGACCCCCCCCATCCAACACCCCCCACCCCACCCCCCGGTTCCCCGACTGCCCCCAGAACCTCTGCCCCATCCAACCGCTCCCTGTCCCCTGACTGTTCCCCGGGACCCCCAGGACCCCCTACCCCGCCACCCCCTTACCATGCCACTCAGAGCGACAGGAGCTCAAAGCCCCGCTGCCCAGACGTAGCCAGCTGCACCTGCGTGGCGGCATCACTGCAGGGGAGGGGCTGGGGACTAGCCTCTCCGGACAGGAGCTCCGAGGCCGGGCAGGATGGTCCCGCGGGCCGGATGTGGCCCGCGGGCTGTAGATTGCCCGCCTCTGGACTAGCCAGTATTCAGAATGAGTGCTGCTACTGCATGAGGAGGCTGGCTTGTAGCTGTGCATTGAGGAAGTCTCTGTCTTCAAGAACCGCCTAAAGGAAAAGGTTTGAATCTCAGAAGAAAGACGAGTCTTGTGAATAAGGGTGTAACATGATATTTCAAGTTAAGCAGGTTTAGTAGTTGGTTGAAGACCTCAACGGGAAAACAGCCTACAGGTGCTACGGAAAAAGCCCATGGATATTCAGTAGGTGGCACTCTTCTACCAGTATTGAGCCAATGCTCTAGTGTGGCCCTGAACAGCAATACACTGCTGGAAATGAGAGGAAACTAAAAACACAAGTGGACCTGTGGCCATTAAATATGCCGTAACACTTTATGTTTAAAACCAAAATCAGAAATATCAACATTCATTTTTTTGAAAGCCAGATTCAAGCTTTGGTAAGTGCATTTTAAGGTCCCCTCCACCATTTCAGTTAAAAAACATTTTTCACCTCATTTCCTGCTTTAAGTTCTCTAAACCATTGCTGTGTTCCATCAGAGAGCTGCAGCTTTTCACCACAGAGATACGTATGCATTTTAGTGATGAGGAAGTGCTTTAGTTTTCAAAAATACATTGTGATCTTTCAGGAAAGACAGTATATAGAAGAAAAGCATGCAACTGCAGAATTCATTTGCAGAAGACATTGTCCACCCAATAGCTGTAGACAAATGGTAATTATCTGACTGCATTCCAAGGCATCCAGTTTAAAAAAACCAACCTGATCTTGCAATGCAAAAAATGAGACTATGGAAAGGCTATTTAAAATTGTATCAAATCAGCAAAGTACTCTTCCTTCTGTACTCAGGACTTCATAAAGTTTGAAAACTCTTCACAGAAGTAAATATAAAATTTTGGTTAAGAGAAAAAGCCTACCATGTAAAAGTGTAGCCTGTTGTCCAAGAAGGTACACAGAACACAATCACGTATTATATGTAATCAAAGGAAGGGTGGGAAGAGGGGGGAAAAGGTATGTGCAAGTGGTCAACATGTAACAATGTTTCTTACATTCAAGCAGATATAGAATGAGGCCATGTCTACATTGTGGGTCATACTGTGGCAGAGCAACAGCACCGTAGCACCATAGCATAGAGGCTTTCTACAGCAATGGAAGGGGTTTTTCTCTTTCCGAGAGGTCAACTAGGTCAATGGAAGAATTCTGGATTTTTCACACCCCTGCACAGCATAGCTATGTTGACCTAACTTTTAAGGATAGAGTAGGCCTGATATAGGAGTCAATGGAAGAGGAGACATACAAAAAGTGATCCAAACTTATTGGATCAAGGCCCAGGAGCTTGGGATAGTGAAGGAACCAAGCCAGGAAGAGAACCATATATTCCAAGAGTGTCTTGAGTCTCTCTCCCCTCAAGCCTCCTCCCCAACTGATTTTACTCTTTTTCAGGCAGTCCCTCTGACCCCAGTTAAGACACTGCCATCAGGTTTTAATTAGCAAAGAGACTCATCACTGACAACACTACCCAGATGCATTAAAACAAATTTAACTCAATTTGCAAAATTCAGTTTGTTCTTTTCAATTTCCTATGTTGCCCTTTTCTCTCCTGGTGATTTCTATCTACTTAGGTTGACTCAAAAAACTGCAATTTTAAAAGTTCTAGAGCTTTGTCCATTTAACATATGTACAGTGTCTGCACAGCTTGAGAATGCTTTACAGCACTATTGCAATCAAAGATTACCTCTAACACAATCAACAACTGCGGCCTGGACAAGAGCCTAAAGATTCCGTTAATCTCCTTTAGACTTTTCCATAATGAGTGTGCTAGCCTCTCCACCCTGCCACTTGCCTTCCTCCCTCCCTCCAAAAAGCAACTCCAGTCACCATCCATGTCCTCTTGGAAAATACTTAAGCCACTACAATTTGTGGATTCTTACCTTCTGCTAATAATTTGAAGATATTTACTTTTGTATTTTGACAACTCACCGCTAGGGTATCCAGTGCATCAATCAGAGTTAGAGAGTAGTTTCCCAAGACATCATTGATATTCAGATTTGAACTGAAACAAATACAGTTAAATGTTACTTGATAGAATTATCTAGTTACAATCACCATACTAGAAGATAAATCTTAAAAACATTTAACCAGGCACCACCCTCTGTTAATAAAGTCTGAGAATAAGCTGCCAATCTAAGTACTATCATATGTATTTGGGTATTTAATTATTTCCACGCATATAAAACATTACCTTTGGGGAAGTGTAAGGGTCTGATGCTGCTAAGGAGTTTGCTTTGGATTCCCATGGGGGTAAAACTGAACCCTATGACCCTGTCTTGACTGGCAAAAAAGTACTTTTCAACAGGTTACAAAGGCCTCTTACTCCGCTTCAGGACTCAAGCCGATACATTTGAAGGTGCTTCTGATGCATTATTGTAGCCTAGGCTCTCTCCAGGCTACAATACAGTGAATTTACTCAACTTTTTTCTTTTTTTGTGCCAAGGGCCTAGAGAAAGGCATGATGGAGTTCAAACTGTTTTTTCAAGTCTAGCATGTCACTTCCATCTTCTCTATTGACTTCAAGTGTAAATGTCTTTTTTTTAAAAAATAGTGTATTCATTGTGCAGCCTTTTCACAGTGAACTATTTGTTCTATTAAAATAAACATGGGCGACAGGATTAGTTTGTTGCCGCCATCCATTTCACTTAACTTAGATAATTTTTTCACTTCAAGAGAAAACAGACAAGGTTTTCATCTCGAGGCCAAAAGACCAAAAACATCAAGACACTTGATCGTGGCCTTGGATAGGCCAAAAGACTACTTACACTTGATCTGAGCTCCTTACGCCTATAAAAAGTAGCTTGCTTGTGACAGCCAGGTAGAGGGGCAGTTGAGAATAGTTCATATTTATTTTAATAAAACAAACTTCATCAACTGTTTTCTTAAGTTATATATAAGAAATTATATATATATATAATTTAAAAAAAGATACTGTCTATGCAGAAAGTATGTCAGATGTGAGCAGAACCATAAATTATATACAGGTCAGATGGACACATTTGTTATATCTTTATCAAATCTGGAATTGTTATTTTAAATAAAAAAAGTGGGGGCTGGGGTGGGGAAGTATTGCATTCGAGACCAAATGTTCAGCTTATGTAATGAAGAATTAAATGCAGGCCTGTTATACTAGTAAAACCTCTACCACGTAAACAGGTAACACACATACACTTACCCAAACAACTTCATTTCAACTGTATATCTGTTGCAACTACAAATGTGTCTTTATTCATTATAAAGAATGACAAGTCTCTAAAGTTATTTCTTTAAAAATTTATCAGCTTTCTTTTTAAAAGACTACAATTCTTAAGAGTCCAGACTTCAATGGGCTTTCAATCAGGCAGCTAATCTAAAGTGTGGCATCATTCAAGGGTTTTAAATCAACAGTAGGAACTGAGACTTTACAGAGCACATTGCACACATTTGCTATTTGCTGTGCATACAAGAAAGCATACAGGCATGCAAACATCTACAAGCTGAGAAACTACAAAAGTACCGGAAAGAAACCTGCACAAAGCTGGTGAATAGAGGCTTTCCTTCATCCAGAGAGGATCTCTGACATAGTAATAGCAACAGTAAAATATCCATGGCTATCTTGCTACTATCAGCACAAATTTTCTGAAATCTGAATGTGATTCTTGCCCCGAGCAGTCCTAAATATTCTATGTAGATTTCACAGCACAGCTGCTTTAGCTCTTTTCTGCCATCAGTGAATAGCTATTTCTAAAGAAAAATATGTCCGATTGAACACCGCTCTCTCTAGAATAAGAGAATGTTAATTTGTTCTCATTTCTCAAAGCTAGAACTCAGTGGCAATTCTAAGCAATGGCCTAGGTTTATGTTTTTAAGGTATTTGCTGAAGTGGCTCTTTGGGATTATCCATTGATGACCCGTGACTGCCATTCTTCAAGACAAAAGCTAAGAGCTTTTATATAGTTTTATATAAGGTTGATTTGGTTATTGTATGTAGAGCGAGGATGTTGCATATTTTGCTCTGCAATTTACTTGACAGGCTGACCTTTTTTTGACTTCTTTTTGTTTTTTAAGTTGGACAAATGTCTCTGGGCAGTGGATGCCAATAAGTTATACATATAGTTGTAAATCTATACTTGCTAATAAAAATATCCTGCACCAAAAAAACCCCTACTTTCAGCTTCAAAAATGTACAGAGATGAACCTTCATGTACCCAAGTGCTTCCTCTGGCTTTACCTTCATGTTTGTTTCAACACTCAATGCTACTAAAATGCAGTATCAAAAAGGAGACTACCGTCTGTAGAGGAGAAGAGCATTTAAAAAAAAAAAAATCCTTTCTGGTAGTACACTTACCTCACTTCAGGTCTAATAGGTCAAATTCTGCACTCATTCTCAATTCAAATCCCCCTCTCCCCCCAACATAGAAAAATCCAAACAAAAACAGACTTTGCCATTTACAGCATGAAAGTTAGAAAAATTTAATTGAAAAAGAAGTCTCACTTTTTTAAGGCTGCTTTTAAGGGAACTGAAACAGTAACATCTAATGTTGACTCAACAACATAAGCATTTGCAGTATTACCAGCTAGTGCTACTAAAGTGTACCATTCTGCTTGCAAAAACTAATAATGTCCTTACAAGCACACATCTGAGAGTGGAAACAATGCTGAAAGCCAAGCCATTTCTCTACATATATCACAAGATACCCGGACCATGATATAATTCTATTTGGATTCACAACAATTGAGGTTTTTTTTTTTATCCAGACCACATATACAAGTTCATTCAACTACATTAAAAGAAGGAAATTATTGTCCAAGTCACTAGCCTTAAAAACAGGCGAACCAAACCTCACTATTACATAAGAAGGACCATACTGGGTCGGACCAAAGGTCCATCTTGCCCAGTCTTCCAACAATGGCCAATGCTAGGTGCCCCAGATGAAATGAACAGAACATAAACAACGAGGAGTCCTTGTGGCACCTTAGAGACTAACAAATTAATCTGGGCATAAGCTTTCGTGGGCTAAAACCCACTTCATCAGATGCATGGAGTGAAAAATACAGTAAGCACTATATAGATATCACAGCCCATGAAAAGACTGGAGTTGCCTTACCAAGTGGGGGGTCAGTGCTCATGAGGCCAATTCAATTAAGGTGGAAGTTGCCTATTCTCAATAGTTGACAAGAAGGGTGAATATCAAGAGAGGGGAAATTACTTTTTGCAGTGAATGGATGGGTCACTACAAAAAGTAATTTCCCCTCTCTTGATATTCACCCTTCTTGTCAACTATTGAGAATAGGCCACTTCCACCTTAATTGAATTGGCCTCATGAGCACTGACCCCCTCCCCCCCAACTTGGTAAGGCGACTCCCATCTTTTCATGGGCTGTGATATATATATTAGTGCTTACTGTATTTTTCACTCCATGCATCTGATGAAGTGGGCTTTAGCCCACGAAAGCTTATGCCCAAATTAATTTGTTAGTCTCTAAGGTGCCACAAGGACTCCTTGTTGTTTTTGCTGATACAGATTAACAAGGCTACCACTCTGAAACCTGAACAGACCATGTAATCAAGTGATCCGCTCCCTTCCATACACACAAAAGTAATGTAAACCGAGGTAAAGGACTTGGGTCAGAAATTACCTAGAAGTATTTTTCTATATTATTGAATTATTGCTCTTTAACATTCTAACATGGTACTGGGTGGAGAAGGGAAATACAAAGCTGAAAAGATGCCATTTATCATAACTTGACTGGACACAAGATTTTTAAAAGTTATAGTTTGCTCTTTGGCAGTTATAGCAATGCTTGCTGTGTTTTCTTAGAGAAAGCTGAACATATGTAACTCAAGAGGCGTAATCCTACAATTTAAAAGCATTATTAGGGGATTTAGCTGTCCTATGCCCATGATAGTCAATGCAAGTCACACACAGTTCCCTATAAAAGTTTAGGAGCTGGGTACTTCACATCTCTGCACTGCCAACTTTAATTTCTACAATCAATTATCTGATTACAACTATGCTTTAAAACAGATGGGATAGAATTAATGCTCACCTCCTGAACAACCTGCAGATAGGTGTAAAGGGGAGGGTGGCCTTGGACTTCGACTGGTTTAACACTAAACACTTCCTGGAGTTATTGGGGCGTCTAGTTAAACTACATAGGCTGGCAGGCTGCTACTGTACACGTCTTCATCTACAGATATACACTAGGAGAGACAGAGATACCACAACAGGAACATACATATTAGAGCAACAATAAGAATATGAAGAAATTCACAGAGAAATAGAGGATGCTCTTCATTAGTTACTGATAGGTGCAACTAGAGCAAGGAGCCATAGTAGAGAAATTAGCTTGTTGCACTGCTCTGCACTCTGGAGCTACTGCCATGCTGCACCCCAGAAATGGCTGCATGTCCATGAGCAATGAAGCAATGCTTGGGTACAGTTTGTAAAGGGACTGCAATTCTTCAACACAAAAGGCACCATGTAAAGATGACAGTATCCTTGGGCTCCGCATGTTTCGGGCAGAGGGTGTGCATGACCCAGCTGGGCCCTAGGCAGCCACACCCACCAAGGGCCAGGGAAATGAACCAGGTATCCATGGCCAGGTCTCTCCAAGCAGCTCTCTCTCCCTCACCTCTAGACAGGCTTTGCTGCTCCCCAAAGCCCCACCTGCCATGCCAAACACCCCCCCCCCCGCCACCATCTTGACAGCCCCCTGCTCCTCACCAAGCCCCTATCCTGCCAATAACCCACAGCAAACCCCCTCCCATCCAAACCACCTCCCTGCCAGCCCCCCTGCTCCCCCATCTTAAAGCCCCCACCTCATCACCAAATCCCCATCCTGCCAGTCCCCCTCTTCCCTCCCTCACCCCATCTGAAAGCCCCCACGCCTCCTCACCAACACCCCACCCTGCCAACCCCCTCCCACCCTGCCCTCTCTTCCCTCCCCTAACCCCCCACCTCCACACCAAGCCCCCATCATGCCAGCAACCCACACCAACGCCCCCAGCCAAACCACCCCCCTGCTCCCCCAAGCACATCTTTCCTCTCTCTCAGCCCCCATCTTAAAGCCCCCCCACCTCACCAACCCCGCCCCCCCGTCCGTCTCCCCCGCCCCGCCACTCACGGGTCGGCGCGGTCGGGGCCCCGGCCGCGGCAGTGCACGGGGTTCAGCTCGTCCTGCGGGAACGCGTGCCGCATGTAGTTGTCGTAGCCGAAGGCGAACATGCCGCGGGCCGCGTCGCGGAGCTGGGCCCGCAGCTGCGCGGGGAAGGCGCCGCTGTAGCGCTTCTCGTACTCATCGCCCCCGGCCGGGCCGCCGCCGCCGCAGCCGCCTCCCCGGAGCAGGCAGCCCCAGTGGGCGCGCCCGCAGCGCCCCGCGGCCCGCGCCTCCCCGCCGGCGGCCCGCGCGAGGCAGGGCGGGTCCGGGGCCCCGCGCGGCGGGAGGGCGAAGGGGAAGCGGTGGTGGAAGCCCAGGCCGGGCCCCAGCGCGGACACCAGCCACAGCAGCCCGTGGAGCCCCAGCCTCAGCAGCAGCAGGCCCAGCACCAGCGACCGCCATTGCATGGTCGCGCGCTGCCCACGCTCATCGTTTAAAGGGACCCCGCCGCCAGCCCGCCAGCCAAAGGCGAACCCCGACTCTCCCCTGCAGCACAACAACCAGCCGGCGGGCCCTTTAAGGGAACGGACATATTGTGACCCGGGAGTCAATCCGGCCGCCCCGTGCCGGCTCCTGGTTGGTCAGCGTCGCCCTCCACGTCCCCTGCCTGTGGCAGCCCTCTCCGCTCATAGGCTGCTGCGGGATGTCAATCAAATGGAGGGGCCTTCCCCCCCACTCTGAGGATGCGGCCGCACGCACGCACAGCGCCGCGGGGCGGGGCCGAGCCGAGGCCGGCGAGCTGTCGTGGCAAGCTATGACGGCGGGGAGCTGCCCGCCAATGGCGGCGCGCCAGCGGGGCCGGTCCAGCTCCCTCCCTGGCTCGCCCCGCTCCGGGCTGCCGCCCGCGGCTGGGGGCGGGGGTAGGCCTGGGGAGCTGGAGTCTTGGCCTCCGCAGCGTCCGGTCCGGTTGTGAAGGGCCCACACCGGAGCGTCCGCCGTGGCAAGTGGCCCCGCGCGCTGGGGCCGGCTCCGCTCCCCGGCTGGCTGGCGGCGGGCTCGAACCTGCGCGGCTGGGCCCCTTGCAGCCTCTGCTCGCAAGGCTGGGGGCTGTAGCCGGGTGAAAAGCGCGTCGAGTTCGCAGGTGCGGTTCAGCCAGGGGGCTGCACGTTGCCTTCCTGCGACCGGCTCCTGCTCGGCTCCTTGACTCCCAGAAAGGAGCGCTTCGCCGGGTTTTTTTTAAGGAAGCCGCTAACCTCCCCCTGTATCAAGTGGCTAAAGCAGGATGGATGATGCTCCCACTGTAGGGGGGGGATGCTGACCCTGGGGGCTGGGAAAGCCTTGCGGGGTAGGCGTTGCAGAGCGAGCCTGCCCCCCACTCACCCTACAGCCACAGCTCCTGCAGGGCTGGCAGCCTCAAATCCCTGCTCTGGGCATTGCCGCCTGACCCCACTGCCTGGGGTTGCAGTCCCATTCACTCGAATTTGGCCTGATCACCCAAATTTGAATGATCAGTGCTGCAAACCTGTGCCTTCAATTAAGGAGCTGAGCTCAGCCAGCCCCCTAAGACAGGACATTCTTCAATGTGGACAGGGGATTTTGTAGGTCAAAGTGGGACAGTCACGTAAAACCAAGGGCTTTTGGGAGGTCTGTAGGCCACATCAAAAGTCAGGCCGGAAGTCCAAAAATATAGATCATATAAGTTAGAGATGCGGAAGATCTGTTAGTTTATAGAGTCTAACATTTCTCTACAAATGCAGGATGCATTCTTCCACAGAGACAGCACTGTCAAATATTTAGACTATACTGCACTTGTCCTTGGACAAAAGGCTCACCAGAGAAGCAAAACAAAACCATAAAATATAATACACACAGCCTGTTTTTAAATCTGGGTATGGAAAATACTCCTGATTCTAATTATGTAACTTGTATTTAAATCTGCTAACCATTTACTAATTTTTAAAATAACCACTTTTTGTAGGAACAATAAAAACATGACCTCATCAAGAGTTAACTAACAAATGTTGCTCCCTGAAGTGTGTTTAACATTGTCAGGTTTTTGGGATGGTATATCTTGAAATTAGACAAAAATTAGTCATATAAAACATGGCAAATGTGGGGAGAAGTCAGTGTTGATCAAAAAAAAAAAAAGGGGGGGGGGGGGACACCAGCAAGGAAAACATTGCTTAGAAGACTCCAAAAATATTGAAATATATATATAAACTATGAAAAAATAACTTGATTATCTTCAAAATACCATTAAGTATGGTTCT
This sequence comes from Chelonia mydas, assembly GCF_015237465.2. Lineage (NCBI taxonomy): Eukaryota > Metazoa > Chordata > Testudines > Cheloniidae > Chelonia > Chelonia mydas. Next base: position 15,469,163 of record NC_057853.1, on the reverse strand, counting down.
GTCTGAAACTAATAAGGTCAGGAATTTCAGATTTAAGCCTAAAATTCCATCCGTCACCAAATTGGATATGCCTAGGCTTCAAAACAATGGGTGCATAGGCATACAACTTATGTTGAAATATACTACATAGGCACAAAAGAAAAGGGTAAAGTTCTGAATTTTCTGCCGTTTGGGTGTCTAATTTCAGGGTTTATATTTAAGTTGGAGCCACAAACTCAGTTCCTTTAATTAAAGCATAGATTACTATGTGGCTTATTAATAGTGGCAGAATAGAACAGGAATGCACTTTTTTTTTAATTAAAGATAGCATCACTGTCATTTGAACATCACTCTAGTTAGCTAGTGCTGAATGTGGTGGTCCATTTACCGAGTGTCTTTCTTGGTGCACATCAAATTTGCATTAAAAATGACACAAGGTTCCAGTTCATTTCTGGGTGAAATCAAAGGGGATGGGGATTTTGATCAACAGAACTGTATTGGTTTTTCAGTCCTGGATAAATTAAGGACTGTTTCACTTCCTCCAGCTCCAGCCTCCCTTCCCCCTGCCTTGCCTCAGCTGCTGAGGTTGGTTGGAATGCTTCAGCTGACAGTCCACGGTCTCCTGACGATCTAGTCCAATCTACACACATGGATCCTATTGCAAATTTATATATTTTGAGAGTAGAAGTAGGGTGTTCCATTCTGGATTTCATTCTGTCTTTTGATATGACAGAGAAGCATACTTACTTCCAGAGCAAACTATTTACACAGATATCACTGAGGAGGTGCTGGGCTTTTTGGATTTGTTTGCTTTAGTTAATATAGAGGAGCTGTTGTATTGTCTCATTTTTAATTTTTATGTTGTAAAGATCTCTAGAGCCTTGTGATAGGCACATCTAATGACAATAAAATCCTGTTCAAGTTATGTTGTGTGTGTATGGGGGTGGGGGGGTGAGAAAACCTGGATTTGTGCTGGAAATGTCCCACCTTGATTTTCATGCATGTTGTAGGGAGAGTGGTCACTTTGGATAGGCTATTACCAGCAGGAGAGTGAGTTTGCGTGTGTGGTTTTTGGAGGGGGGTGAGGGGGTGAGAGAACCTGGATTTGTGCAGGAAATGGCCCAACTTGATTATCATACACATTGTGAAGAGAGTGGTCACTTTGGATGGGCTATTACCAGCAGGAGAGTGAGTTTGTGTGGTGGGGGGCGGAGGGTGAGAAAACCTGGATTTGTGCTGGAAATGGCCCAACTTGATGATCACTTTAGATAAGCTATTACCAGCAGGAGAGTGGGGTGGGAGGAGGTATTGTTTCATGGTCTCTGTGTGTATATAATGTCTTCTGCAGCTTCCACAGTATGGATCCGATGAAGTGAGCTGTAGCTCACGAAAGCTCATGCTCAAATAAATTGGTTAGTCTCTAAGGTGCCACAAGTACTCCTTTTCTTTTTGCGAATACAGACTAACACGGCTGTTACTCTGAAACCTGTTCAAGTTATGTCAATAATAAAAGGGTAATATAATATATTGTATTTTATATTAAGTTGCGTTGGTTGGTTGGTTATTTGTGGGGGAGGGAATTTAAACTGCAGTACAGTTTTAAATAAGCTCATCTTTCATCAGCACTTATGTATAAATGTTCAGTTTCCTTATAGTCTGGACTTCCTAATGGGTTGTTGTTTTAACTGCTACATATATAAATAAAAGGATGTGATCTGACCTCTACAAAACCATTCATTAGAAAACCCAAAATCATATTAAACACACATGGTCTGAGGTTCTACTGCAAACTCCCAATTCAAGCAAAGAAAGAATTCACGAAGTCCTCAAACTTGGGCTACTTTATTATTGTGTGACAATAATGTGTAATGTGCCCAGTGTTAAATGGCTCCTGCTTGAAACCACATGAGAACTAATGCTGCTAACGGAGTTTCAGTTCAGCTATTCAAACCCCAAACTTTAGAGGGAGGGGCACTAATCCACATAGAAAATAAAGAACAGATTCAGCTGAACTTTTGGGTTCAGAAACCACTTAGTCTCATACAGAGCTACAAAGACCCTACACTGCATCTACATTATCTCTATGGAAAACACTCATAGTTTGAATCAAAGCTTTCTCTTCTCTGTAAGACTGGTGACATCCCCATGTTGATTAGTATGAATTATAGTTGTGATCCAGAACTGATTCCAGGCCGTGTAGTGTGTCTGCCCCTGAAGGACTCCTGGATGTAGAGCTGGTGTGGGATTTGGCCCTCTCTGTGGAATGTGGTTCTAATATTTTGTATTAGAAAAATACAAATAGCTTAACTTTTGCTTAAGAAACTGTGCAGATTATTTGGAATTTCCAACTTTGGGAAACAGTAGCTTTGCTACATTTTAAAGATCAGGATTCTATATTTAGGCTTTTGTAGGCTGAGAATCATATGAAGAACATTGTGCGCTGAGGGGAGGAAGATAGGGAGCGCTGGGAGTCATGGTAGGATTTGCCAGAAGTCCCTGCCTCTGGTAGTGACCACTACGTGATGGTGCGTAATTGAACAATGCTGTACTTCAGAGAAATATTTTTCTGACCTTTGTAAGACATCCATTTAGTTTCTGCAGCATGAAATTTATTTTAGCATACATACTAACAAATATTGGGCCCAACCCAGCTACTGCAAAACTCCAATTGACTCCCCACAATTTCACTTAAAACCTCTACTTTTGTTCAAGGGATATTCATTGATTTTTAAAGACAATCACTGCAATGTGTTACCAATAGGGAAATATCCTGGTTGAGTCCATCCCATCGGAATGTTATCAAAGGTGTTAAAAGCTTATTATGTTCAGAATGTGAGTGGTAGTAGAACATTCTCATTATAGTTATTTTTTCATTTAGAACACAATTAATAATGCCTCAAAGAATTTCTGCTACTTTTCCAATCTCATTTTTAACCTCAGAAGCACAGATCTTTGCGAAATATGTGCTTTTATACTGTGAGCTGTCAGAGACTGTAATGCATAAACTTCTGACCCCATTTCCTGACAACTTCCAGCACAACTCCAGCCACGCTCTGAGTAATATCTCCAGCCTGAAACTTGGAATTCTCTAATTAAAAATTAAGTGAATTGATTCAGAAAGATAATGTAGTCTAGTGGGACAGAGAGTCAGGAACTCAGAGTTCTAATTCTATTTTTGCTACTCAATTCACTGTGCAGTGTTGGAGAGAAGTCCTTAGGGTAAAAAAATTTCAAAACCAGCTAAGACTCAGATTCCCAAAAGTATTGAGGAAAGGTAATAAATGAAAATCTGTGGGAGTCAGACACCTAAATACCTTTGAGGATCTAGGTCTAATTGAATTAAGAGCCTAAATCCCATTTTCAAAAGGGGGCTTCCAAGCCTAACTCTCATTAAAAAAAAAAAAAAAAAGTCAACAAGGCTTGCACTTGCCTAGTTACTTTTGAAAAATGGGACCAGGGCTCCTACATCATATGGGTATTTTTTGAAACTCTTACCCTTAACCCCCACCCAACTCCCCCCCCGATCTGTAAAATAGGCCCTTGAGGTCCCTTTCAGCCCTACATTTGTAGGATTTCTAGAGTAATGCTTCCTTGTACAGTCCATCACTTCTGAGAAGTTATATATATATATATATGAATGTTTATTTTGATTTAAACACGTCACACTTATCCTAAGATATCACTGTATAACTCTCCCTTGAGAAAACCATCCCCGACTACTTCAGGAAATCTAAAGCCTTTTCTTCCTTTGTTTGAGTGACAGTCTAGGCAATGTAAGACTTACATATATCTGTAGAAATAGTACAATCAGCAGAAGTGTCTACTGTGCCGTGCCAACATGTTTCAGCCCTGATTCAAGGTGAGAAGCTAGTTCGCCCCTTCAACACAACTGCCCCCATCTGCGTAATTGTGGTGATAGTTCACGTGAGGTGAACGCTAGCCCATGAGGAACTGCAGTGAAATGATCCTGTATGAAAACCTAGATAGATTTCACTGTGACCACATAGCTGGTATACGGAGCATGATGTACCTAGATCCCAGCTATGATGTTTGGGAATATTCAGAACCCATTGCTTGAGCCTTGCTCTTCTGTAAAACACTGGTCATGAAAAGAGAGACATGTATAGGTTCAGGACTTTGTACACACATCTATCACCATAGTATAACCCTTGCTGTATAAAACATTTTATTGCAATTTTAATCTCAGTCAGAAAAAAGAAAAGCAAACATTATGCCTCAGTACCTCTGTAGATAATATCCAATTATGAAAAACTGAAAGCATCCCTTCCCTAAGCGATGTATTTTTTGTACTAAGTGAATTTGCTTCAGTCCTTTCCCTTTTATTGCCTTAAACACTCAAGTTTTGCTTTGAATGCATACTAATTACAATAGCTTGCTGTTTTCCTGGTCATTTATTTACTTTACTTGCTAAGTAATGTGATCTATGAAATCCTCCCCGGTAATTATGCATTTCAAATCTCTAGGAGATAAAAAATGAGCAAGAAAGCTTATGTTTCAGGGCTTAAACTAACTGAAGTAAATAGGTATCAGGAAGGGGAAAGTTTCATCAAACACAGGGCGTGCATAAGTATGGGGGGGCGGGGGGGGGGGGGGAAGCAGCTCCTCTGGCCTGGAGGTCAGCATGAAGGCACAGAACATGCCGCTCCAAAAGTGGTGAAATTTAAATTCCTGCACACATCCCTGATCAAACACTAAACCAAGAAATTGCTTTGTTTTGACCTGGCGTTTACAGTCACTGATAGCTTTCAAAATTCAGCTCTCAAGTTACAGCGATGTTACTACTGTTGATTTCAGTGGGAATCACACCTATGAAACGGAGTTTGTAATAACCACTACTTTGGTGCTGGGCCAGGATGCAACCAAACTTCAAAGTGATGAAATAAGAAGAGCTTGTTCAGTGTAGTAAGCAACAAGGTACTTCTCAATGGACTGGCCCCATTGTTCACCATATTGTACAAGGTATTTAAATGTGTTATGAAAGTACATACAGAGGTCTAGCCTATGGTTTCTTCAATTTTCAACAATGGGACTGCCACCTACCCAACTATGAGCCAACAGAAACAAAAAGATAGAGACAACTTGAAAATTAGTCATGGCCTCATTTGTCAATTTAATACTTATAACTATAATTTTTAACATTTAAAAATCATGGCTTAATAATTACATCAGTATCTAGAAGGAGCTAGTTTTTCTATGCACATACACAAGACTTTATATATGAAAATGTATATGTAGATAATGTGCGGAAGCGATAGTACTTAGAGTGTTTTTCACTGTTGAAAGTTACCTGGTTTTCTCCATTTTTCACATAGGGAGACTGAGCCACAAGAATGAATAAGAAGGTGAAGTGACTTACATAAGGTCACACAGCAAGTCAGTTTTAGAGCTGGAAACAGAAGCCATATCTCGACTTCTAGTTCAGTGCTTTATACACTAGGCAGATCACCTGTTGCTTGTTATTGCAAGAGGCATCCATAAAAGTATAGGGGGAACTGGCAGTAACCCTGATATTTAGCCTACCAAGCACTATAGAAGATTCATGTGACTTTTTTGCAAAGCACTAAAACTTGCACTTAGAAATTCAACAGGGACAAAGCCTTTGGGCTAGAGAGCTGCCTTTTTCTTGCACATAGATGTCATCCAGTGCATGGACTGGGGATAGGGAGCAGATTGACATTTCAAATAGTGCATGAAAACATCTATTCTAAGAGCAGCCACACTACCACATAGATGATTAAGCAAGAGTATTTTGACCCTTTAAAAAAAAAAAAAAGTATGCATATACACCCTTGCAGAGTGAATGTATGTGTTAGTCACTTTCTAAGTGACTCAAAAATAAATAGTGTATTACTAGGGCATATACTTATTACCACTTGGCATCCCTAAGCTTATAGCAGCATATAGTAAAAATTTACTGTGGTTTGGTGAGGCCAGTCAGTCTTCAAAAAGCTAGCATTTCGGGGACAAAAAAAATTTCTAATAGATGGATTTTTTCCTATTTAGTCTCTTGAGTAATACACACTTTAAAGCAAGCCAGTTAGTTAAAATTGCTTGCTTAAGAACTCGATCTCATTTCCCTTACCACCTACATTTATATTTCTACTATTATCTTTTTACACGTTTGGGCTGAGTGCAAAGTAAAATAGAGCCAGTAGGGAGCAGAGTTGAGGCATACCACCTGTGAAGAAATGGTATTCTTATGCTAATTAGGCACAGGAATTTAAAAAAAATGGCTAGAAATCAAATAGTGCAGCGTAACATGAGACAGCCACAGCAAATGGCCAATATATTAGAAGTTAGTGATCTTGTAGCTCGTAGTATGATACACACACACACACTCTACTTCAGCCAGACATCAGAGAGTATTAAAACATGTACACACACACACGCAGAATTTGTAGGGAGAGTTGCTCTGTGTGTCTACTAGGATATATTCATTAAGGCTGACAGTGGGAACTATACAGCACTTTTAAATTTCATTCAGATGATGATCTACCAACCCAGACAAGAGTTTCTCAAATCAACTGATGTGGGAGATTCACACCTCTCAACTTTAAGTTTCACATGGCCAAAGTTCTCTGGGTGTGCACATGCAAACATTTCTCCTAAAACCAGTCTACAGACACCCTGCTCTATGATCAGTAACATCCAGAGATGAATCCTAGTGCCAGACTAGGAGATTTCAGACAAATTATACTTTAAAGGACTCAAATACCCATCAGCTCTAAATTATCAGGATACCATACAAACACTAAAAGGCCATCAGGAAATAATGAAAGCATGATTGATGCCCCATTAATTAAATGCATAGTTATATCAGGAGTTTACTTCTCTGGCTCTGTATTTTACCTCTAGGAGACCCAATTTTCTTAAATGAATACTCAAATAGTAAGATCCAACGGGTACATTTTGTTTAGAAAAGGGTTTCAGAACCTATGGCAAAAAAGAAAAGGGGAGGGAGGGGAGGGACAAAAACAAAAACGCCACACACTTTTCATGCATTCAAGAAGAAAGGGAAAAATTTAGAGGTAAATATTCCTCAGAAGTGTTCACAACTGCATCATTTCATTAGCCTAAGAAAATTAGAGGCTGAAACTAATCTACTTTCATTGTAAAAGCTGAATATAAACACCTGAGGCAAGCGGATTATTATCCATAATGGGACCCTTGAAATTTCAGGTTAAAAGTCATTTTATTTAATTGCCAGTTAATAAAAAGGCCCATCAGAGCATAAAAGGGACAGAGTAGGAGATGGGATAAATAATACTGCGAAACAAGTGTTCTAACTGGCCCTCACGTTAATAGGCAAAGTACACCTTAAAAAAAATAAAGGGCAATGTAGGTTACCTCCCAGACACAGTGTATCAAACCAATGTCAGATTAGGCCACTCATATACATTATTTTCCAGGAAGAGTTGTGGGCAGGACAGAGTACTGAAACTTTCAAAATGTTGGGGTAAAAAGACTTGAGAAAATTTTAGACTCTTTTTGCCTGATTTTCTGATTAGCTAAATGGGTTGTGTTATGAAGACATGCTTGTGGGTGGAACACAATGCAGATGCAACATCTGAGGTACCACTGTAACAATGCACTACTGACACCCATCTCACCTTATTCTTTCTTCCCCAAACTTATTACAACTGAAGGGCATGGGGCCTTAGATCTGAACTGTACCAGATACAAGTTAAGAGTTCTATTAAATCCAACACTGAATTCTAGAGCAGTGGGGAAGTAATCACATACTGCTTGTGTAACTTTCACTTTGAATATCACATATGGAGTCTTCTGATGCCAATAATCCAGGACTCTTCCCAGTTTGAAGGCTGTAATCAGCCTAGGACTGTGCTCAAAAGGCATCTCTTCTTCTGCAGAGACCAGACTAGTCAACTTTTGATAGGCCCAATTTACATGTGCATTTCAGAAAGCTAACTGGATCAGAGGTAAAGGTTTCAAGGCAAAAAAACAGTAGTTTTAAAAAAGATTTAATGGTGTTTGCTCATTATGCAGATTTGTTTTTTTTAGACTCCTCTGGAACTAACACGTCATTGTGAACCACCCTTCCTTTTTTTAATCCAGTATGGCCTTCTTGATTGTGGCTTTTGGAGCATCTAGTAAAGTGTTCATCATCAATCACATGTTTCTGATGAAATTCTTCCTCCCATGTTATTTCTCAATTGTTTTCAGATTTGTGAAATTGGCCCTTATAAAGCTCATTCATATTTAATAGGAGGAAGTCTTGACTGACTCAATTTGCATGCGTCCCTGCCTACAGCAATTTGCCTTAGCCTTGTGAAAATTTGAGTTCGAGCATCTAGCTTACTATACACATTTTGATTAGTGCAATTTTTCCTTTCAATATGCTATAATTTCAGAAACTAATTTTTTAATTACAAAAGAGATAGCCAAGAACAGAACAGTGGATCTGTTTACTCTTCAAAACAAGAAGCCGTGATTAAGGCATTAACAAGCTTACCTTACAGTACCTACCATCTGCCCAGCAAAACTACTCATACAGCCCATCTCTGCCTCTTAATACGAATGCTTTCCGTCCCCTAAAACTAGTGGTTTTAGCATGCCTAAGGAGGGCTAAACTGACAGCACTGAAGACAAGTCTTGACAAGTAGGACCAGTATTGCATGGTAGCAGCAAACTCAGTACTCTCAGCACTCATTTGCTTTAACTGGTTTAGAGCAAGCACGTATGAAGGTGACATAATGCAGTCTTACTCGGGGGGTTGACGCCCAGTGAAGTTAACTTGGCCCTAAACCACTTGGTAAGGATGCCCATAGTAATGCAGGTACATAAGGGTATTTGGTGATGTGTGGCCCATCACTTTAATTGACAGAGGTCATGGAACAGGAACAGTAGCTTGTCCCACTAAAGAAGCCTATAAATAAGAAGGGCAAGACACATACAGGGTCAGAACTAAATTGATATAGTGCCTCAAGTCAGAAGCAATTGAAATGTGAACCAAAATTCTATCACCTTACATTTTTAGGCTGGTTGAGAGATATGCCTGCTCAAAGTGACCGTTGTCTAGATCAACGGTTCCTTCCACAGCTCTTGGAGATACATGGAGACAGAATATAAGTAGAAATATGGGGCAATGAGTACTATAGACAGGAGTTCACTCAGCTGTACATAGGCTTTTGAAGTCTACAGGTAAGGATCCAGTGGTAACAGTTCATATCGGCACTAATGACACTGTCACAGTATATTTCACAGATAATAAATTTCAGAGACCTCCAAAGCATGCTCATCAAGATCACCACTTGGACAGCTGTCATTCCTGTCCCACAACCCAAGGAAGAGAGAAGGCAGAAGATTCTGGAAGCTAACTGCTGGCTAGGTAAGTGATGTAGGATTTTGGTTTTGTGGAACATTAGTCCACCTTCTGTGGGGAAATAGGAGCTGTATAGTTTGGATGGCCTCCATCTCAGCAGAAGAGGAAGTAAGCTTGTTGGGCCAAGCTGGCTAGAGTAGTCAGAGGGTGTTAAACTAATCACAAAAGGGGAGGGTGAAGAGGGAAGACATGCACACTTCACATAGAAGAAAAATTTTCCAACATCTTAGGAAACCAAAAGGACACTAAGAAGAAATAATTTAATTGCATATACACCGGTGCTGGAAGCCTGGGAAACAAAACAGGAAGATTTGGAGTTGTTCATTTATGAGCATAAATTTGATCTAGTTGGTATTATGGAAAAATTGTGGGATGACGCCCATGATTGTAATGTTAAAAACCAATGACCATAACCTGTGTAGGAATAATTGACTGTGCAAAAGGGAAGGGGGGGAACAGCAGTAGCACTCTACATCAAAAATGTTATTACCTGTTTGAGTCACCGATAACTCAGCATAAAATGATCTTGAATGCTTCTGGATCAACGTCCTAGCAGATAAAGCAAAAAGGGGTATTAGTTGGCATCTGCCATACACTATCAAGCCACACTAGGGAACAGGATGACCAGCTCCTTCTGCACCTCTTTATAGCAAGTGGAGGGGGGGGGAAGAGGGAGGAGTCTGTGCAACTATGGGGGACTTCAATTTGAGTGATGTACACGGGAGATCATATGCTGCCAGTATTAAAACATCCTTGGAATTTTCTAAGGACTACAGCTGACAACGTCCTAACTCAAAAAAAAAAAAAAAAAAAAAAGTGTTGCATCCAACGTCAGGGAATTCTGAATTAGACCTTGTCTTGACATATAAAGAGGAATTGGATCACAGAACTAAAAATTAATAATGGTAGATAGAAGTGATCACATTTATAATGTGCAAACAGAATAAAGTCCAGACTGGTGATCATATGCTTGGTGCTTTCTAAGGGCTAATTTCACAAATTTGACAATTATGAGGAAGAATTTAAATCAGAAACATGTGAATGATAATTGGGGATTGTTTAAAGAATACTTCACTAGATGCCCAAAAAGCCACAATCAAGGCGGCCATAATGGACACAAAACCTGACCAGAGAGAGAGAGAACAAAAACAAAGAGTGAAGTTCAAAGCTAGGAATTGAAGAAAATTTATAAGGAAAGCAAAAGGGATACAAGGAGAAACCTATGGCTAGAGCCCTGCAAATCCACGGATATCTGCTTTATGTCGATATCTGCAGACCATTTTCTGAAGCTTGAGGATTGGATGCAGATACAAATTTTGTATCCGCACAGGGCTCTATTGATGGCCAGCAGAGTTAAAGGACAATAGAAGAGCTTTTAAAGTATATAAGGAACAAATAATCCTAACGGTGGTATTAGTCTGTCACTAGATGGAAATGGTAGAATTAGTAATATAATGCAGAAAAGGCAGAAGTGTTTAATAAATATTTGTTCTGTAACTGGAGGAGAGGTAGTCACATAACACTTGTTCCATTCCACTAGTACCTCAGGATGATGTGCAAAAGCAGCTATTGAAGCTAGACTTTTTAAAATCAGTAGCTCCAGATGGCCCTTTTAAAACTCTTGGATGCAAGTTGAGGAGCCCACTGGACCTTTAATGTTGATCATCAATAAGTCTTGGAACACCAGGGAAGTTCCAGAAGAAAGCCAATGTTGTGTCAATATTTAGAAAGGGTGAACTGGATGGCCTGGGTAGTTATAGACCCATCAGTCTGACATCACTTCTGAACAAGATAATGTAGTGCCTGATACAGAACTTGATTAATAATTAAGGAGGGTAAACAATGCCAGTCAGCATCAGTTTATGGAAAATAGATCATATCAAACTAATCTGATACTTTTTGATGAGATTACAAGTTTAGCTGACACAAGGAATAGCGTTGATATAATATACTTAGAGTTCTATAAGGCATTTGACTTGCTACTGCATGACATTTTGATGAAAGACTAGAAAGACAAAATTAACATGGTACACAAATGGATTAAAAGCTGGCTGACTGCAATTACATATTGAGACCTAATAGGGAATCATTCAAAGGGTGTGTTTTTCGTGGGGTCGCACAGGGCTCAGTTCTTAGCCCTACACTATTTAAAATATTTATTAATGATCTGGAGGAAAAACAAAAATCAAAGTTTTTGCAGATGAGAAAAATTGGGGGAATAGTAAATAATGAAGAGGACAGGTCACCAATACTGTGGCCAAAAGGGCTAATGTAATCCTTGAATGTCTAAACAAGAAAATCTTGAATAGAAATAAAAAGGTTATTTTCATCTTTATATTTGGCACTGGTGCAACTGCTGCTGGAAAACTGTCCCGTTCTAGTGTCCACAATTCAAGGATGTTGATAAATTGAAGAGGGTTCAGAGAAGAGCCAGGAGAACGATTAGAGGACTAAAAAAAAAAAAAAAAAAAAAAAGAAAAAAAGTCCTTATAGTGATAGTCAAGGAGCTCAATCTATTTAGCTTAACAAAGAAAATGTAAGGGCAACTGGATGACAGTCTAAGTACCTACATGAGGAACAAATCTTTAATAATGGGCTCTTCAATCTAGCAGAGAAAGTTATGATCCAATGGTTGGAAGTTGAAGCTAGACAAAAATTTACACCTTTTTTCCCAGTCTGAATCTAACCGTGAGGGCAATTAACCACTGGAACAGTTTACCCAAGGTCATGGTAGATTCTCCAATGGACAATTTTTAAAACACTGGACATTATTCTAAGATATGCTCTAGGAATAATTTTGAGGAAGTTCTATGGCCTGCTCTGTGTTAGATGGGTCAGACCAGATGATCTCAACAGTCCACTCTGTTTTCTTCCAGGATCCAAGCATGCAGTTATGAGTTCTATGTGCAAGGAAGAGGTGAGTAGGGCAAGTTTCAGATGGACCAGCCATTCCTTCCGTGAAACACTGTATGTTGTCCAATCGCTATTCTATTTTGACTTCCTGTTTAATTTTAATATTCACCCATGGCCCACAGAAAGACATTAAGCCAGACTATAACTGAGGAGTCAGTAAAGTAAGTGTCAATATAACCCTCAAAATGTAAGTTTATTGAATAAAGCTGAAGAGCAGTAAACCAACAATATGCATCCAAATAAAAAAAATTCACTTATTTACAAAGTTCAGTAATTATTTAAATTGTTCACATGCAGAGATTAATGCACAGGTTAATAGTTGGTAGTAGTGTTTGGATGCCATAAATTCTAAAAGCAGTCAAGTAGATACACACCAAACACACCAAGTTCAGCTATAGGCCAGTTAACTAAACAGTGACCTGGTCCCCACACAGAAAGATTCACACATTCTAGTTCAGTTTCCTTATTTTAGGCACAAGCAAAGTTGCTAAACAAAGTAACTGTAGCAGTCCAGGGTGAACTAGTGACTACAGTAGCAAGTTAATATACCCCTCTCCACAGTACCAACACTACTATGGGATTAATTGAAACCATGCTTCAGAGAATGAAAGGACAAACTAAAATACAAGCTGGGTTTATGAATGGAGACAACATGTAGTGTGCGCACAGTGCAGTAGTTGATACAGAACAGTAAGGCCATAGCAATCTAAATTAAAACTGGTTTGTCTTAATTACGTGATGGACGAAAGTGTTCACAACTGAAGGCTCTGAAAGTGCACCATCTGAATCTATGTTTAGGTGCTGCTTAAAAGAATCACACACAGTGTGAGGCAACACGAGCAGGTGTATCATAGTTGTATACACTACAGTGGGCTACATTAACATTACTATATGAACAAACCAGTCTTGAATCTGTCCCTTTAAATATACTGAAGTCACTGAGAAAGTATAGCTACAAAGACATGTTACAATCTTTAGTTTATACATATTTCTCCATACTGTAGAAGCTAATCAAGAAACAGGATCAATTCATTGGCTCTCTTGTGCTTTGAGACACAATAAAATATTTCAACTTACAACCTGTAGACTTTGCACATGATTACATTGAGCAAGCAGGCAGGTCTAGAGTTGTCACAATAGCTAGATATTCCATAGCACCAAGTGAAACTGTGCCCAGCTATTCCATGAATAAGACACTGACTATACAGTAACACAGGTGCAGTGCTGAAAGTCAACAGTATCACTGATTACCAAACTAAAGTAAAAGTAATTTGAGTATCATGCAGCAACTCAGATTTGTTCTGGTGTTTCAGATAAAGACCATTTAAAGCATCTGGAGACAGAAAACTGCATTTGTGAGCAAAGCGATGCTCTTAGCAAATTTGTTTAGTCTCCTAGAATACTCCAACTGTTGAAAGCTGTTAGTAAAATATTCCATTTCCATCCCCATAAAACAACAAAAAAGGAAGATACAAGTAATGATCTAGACAAATACAAGATTTGGCTTTTCTAATTCATCAGAAAAGTGGTGTCTAGAAGGGACTACATGAAGTCCCATCTGTAGAATTAGTGATGCTGACCTAGTGCTTCCCTATGCAGACAATTTCCATTTCTAAATCTTACAATATGCACCTCACATGCATTTGTGAGATTAAAATGAAGTTAACCTTTAAGTGTGATGTGGGATGCTTTCTAAATGCCCTATATGGCTCTAGAATCTTAATGCTGTGCAGTGACAGCATCTTCAAGCCACTAAACACTAGAAATAAAATATTAACATTTTCTGAAAATCAAATATAAAAATCTGGCCCAGAAAGACCAGAACAGAAATGTACTCTGATTTAATATGGTACAGAATTTTAAAAAGCCCCCAGCCACCCACCCACACACACACTCTCTAGACAGCTGTAAAATAAACCCTTTTTGTGCTGACTTTATCATGACAACTCTAGTTGATTCTTTGTGATAGAAACAGGAATATAGGTCTTCAGCAGTGCACATGAGAAATGAACTGAAAAAGGCCATTTCTTGGATACAAGAGGACTAATGGGTTGTAATTCATCATGGAGGGAGTGGACAATTCTGAGATTATGGCCAGCTGGGAGATTCCAGGAAGACTTCAGCTTCTTCTAGATTTTGAATGCTGAATAAGCCACTGAAGCGTGATATCTAAAGGGAAAACAAAAGATGCACTGTGTAAGGTTTTTACATATAGCTAAAAAAATTTTGGGGGGAGGGGGTAACTTAAATCATTATCTATAACATATACCGGAAAACTTTTATTTATATAAGTTCTTCCAGGATGCTGTTCTCAGTACACAGCTGAGAGGAACCTTCAATATTGTCACAGGCTGGAGAAATTTCACCTCCCCTCTACACCCCCAAAGGAGTCTGTATGGGAAGTTAAAACATGTCTCACTGGTACCTGGTCCTACTGCCCCCTCCTACACCCTCAGAAGTGCCACATAAATCAGCAAAATTTCAACAGCACCTAATATGAAACTGTAAAGAAGCCAGTGGAAGGAATACCTGGGCACATCTGAGGGCTCCAGCATTAGACAAATCCCAAAAACAAGCTACGTAAAATTAAAGAGAAAGAACTGAAGCCAGAGACTTGTCTTATTCCACACACGTATTGGATCTTATTAGCTATACAATACCATGTTCTGGGGAAGCTAACTTTAGTCAGATACATAAGCCTCAAGCACACTAGCCTGGGAATCAGATGACCATCCTACTCTTCGTTCAGATGCTAATTAACTGTGACTGAGCTAGTATTCTCAGTTTACCCATCTGTACTCTGATGTTTACCCTTCTAGCTTTGATTATTTAGACAGGTGATGTTTTAGGTACATGTGCTGTCACCGGTCCAATGTTTAAGCAGGGAGTGTAATGAAAACACACAGATTCTTACCCATGTCAATTTCCTGAGCAATCACAAGACTGTTGAAGCGCAGGAAGATACATGAACAGCCAGAAATACAAAGCCAGGACACCAAGTTTATTGGTTTGACATCCTGCAGATAATCTACAATAACATCCTTATGTCTGAATCTTGGTTTGGAAGCACTGATTCCAGAAAATGTGGTTTGAAGATAAATGTTAGCTATATCCACTCGAAGTGATAACTTAATTTCATATTATAAAAAGGCAATGATAAAGAACATCTTTTTATATACTGGCCATCTGTTACCCAGAATGGTTAATGAGATAGATATGGTCAAGTCACCATATCACAATCTAGCTTCCCCCAGATCTTGGCAATGCAACAGCCTTGTCTGAGTTGCAGCATTAGTCATTTAAGGTCATGTAACAGCCTCAACCAGCTGGCCTTCTTATACCTGTAGAGTAGGTGGAGCACCTAACATTTTGTTACCTAGCAAAGTAGATTGCACACTTCTCCCTCCAGATTTTTGTCCAAGCTCCCTCTGATGCATCTAGCCCAGAAGTAAAAGAAACAGAATACCCACTACTGCACCAAACAAATGAGATTTGTTATGCAATAAGGAATTGGAGCCTTTATCCATTCATATACTTCATTTCCTCTGATTAAAATCATGGATAAGTGTCCATGAAACCAGTTTCCTGAACACTAGAACCTAGCTACAGTTCTTTTCATAAGCTTCAAATTTAAAAGAGTTGAAGATGTGAACTACTGTATTTTAAGCTAAATTTGCTATTTCTAGCTTGCAGCTCATAACTAGAGACTAGCTGAAGTAATGCAATAAACTTCATTTCACTGACTGGATACAAGTATTGTAAAGGCTTCAAGTTCAGTGCTTCTTAACTCCTCCAAAGTGGCATAAAGTTATTTTTACTAAAATGACACTGAGGAAGTTACTATAATGAATGTATACTGTACAGTACTTTGAAAATGGCTCAGACTCATTGCCTATGTCGAATACAGATAAGAGGTTAGAGTGTGCGTACGTCCAGTTCAAGAAAGGTATCTTTCTCAAATTGGCATTTCTGGGTTAAGTATTACCTATATTATCCTTTTCTTTGCAAGAAATTGAATAGCAGCAAATTTCTCTGTCCTGAATAGCAGCCAGATTCCTGAAAGAGAGGAGACATGTAGTAACATTTGGTGGTAACAAAGTGGGATCTCATTTCGACATTAGTCACTTAACCGTCTCCTAGACACTATCACTTAATCTACTGTATGCAAGCTTGTTTCTCTACAGTCTTTCAAGCCATCAGCTATAAATAAGACGACATGAGAGCAGTAAGCTGAAATTTGCTAATTATTTTGTATGGCTTAGACATATCTACAAGAATTTAGCAAATTAAAATTATAGTAGACTCTCCCTTAATCACATTTTCTTTGAGACTTACATCTTTTCAATTAGCTGCTTCTCATCCAGAGCATTAGGAAGGTCTCTCTTGTTTCCAAGTACTAGAACCTAAAACAGTTGATATTAGCAACAGTGAGAAACAGAACATTGCTCACAAACACAGGCAGTCATCAAGTAGGGATGTATATTTTACTTTGAGCACAGGGAGACAAAAACCATTGGTGTGTGTCACTTTCAAGGCCTTGCAGAAAGATGATTTAATAAGTTGGATTTGAGTGTTTGTACCTCCCCTCAGTGTATTTTATCAATTACGTCTCAGCTGTTAGACTACTAAGGTCAAAACAGAATCCTCAAGACCAGATTATGAAAGCCCCTTCCAGAGGTCTGCTCAAGTTCTTGACGGTGGTCTTTAGAACAATCAGCAGGTCTTATTTCAGTTTCCTGTGCTTTAGGGCTCCTCTTTCTTGGAGGTCTGCTATTCCTCCACCTGTTGCCCTCCATTTTTGGACTGAACAACGGATTCTTCTCATGGCTTGCCTCTATGGTTACTGGGTTTACTTTTGTACCAAGTTTCCCAGATCTCTGCTTGTGTTTCTAAAATTTAAAGTGTGGATTATGCTTTGCACTATGATTGTAATTTATTGACTATTGTTGTGTTATGGTAACATTTAGAGGCTTGAGCCAGATCAAGGCCCCATTGTGTTAGGCATTGTACACAGTAAACCTGTCCCTGCCCTAAATGATTTACTTGCGGTAGGTGCTGAACAAAACAACTCAAACAGCATCGAGCAAGATGTGCCTAAAGCATGGGATAGCTGCATTATAAAAATGCAAAGTAAAACAGAACAGGCATGATAGGTGATAAGTGTTTGCACAAGCTAACTTTACCATGAAGAACCAGCCTTATGTGCTTAATGATTTCTAAGAGTTAATCTACAAATTTGCATAAAACTTACATTTCGTTTGAAGTTGCATATAAATCTGCGTGAGACTGAGTATGTTTGCAGTGTAGTAACTGTTGGTCCCAGGATGAGAGAGACAAGGTACGTGATGTAATATTTTTTTTATTGGACCAATTTCTGTTAGTGGAAAGTACAAGCTTTCAACCTACAAAGAGCTCTTCTCCAGGTCTGGGGAAGGAAGCAGAGCGTCTGAGGTAAATACAAGCTGGGACAGACTGTTAAGCAGAAGGTTTAACACAAATTGTAGGCCATCACGTGAAATGAAGAGGGCAATTAAGGACAGTAGGCAGTGTGGTGTGTTACAAATTGTTGAAATGAGGCATAAAACCAGTGTCTGTTAAGTCCATGTTTTTTGTTGTCTAGCAGACTTACAGTTAAGTTCCCAAGCTCACCTTTTGAGTATGTTGTGCAGGTTTTCTTTGAGAACAATTACTGAAAGATCAGATCTGAGGTGATCACTTTGGGGGGGGGGGGGGAGGGAGGAGGAGATCATGGCTGATACAGTGTTTTGGTCTTTTATCATTTTTCTGAGTGAGATCATCTGAGAGCATAGCGATTGTCTGGTTTCACCTACATAGTTGTGATTGGAGCATTTAATGCACAGGATGAGGCACAGCATGTTATGATAGGCACATGTCAGATTCATGAATCTTGAAAAGGTACTAATCATTGTAGCAGTGGAGATACGTCTGAAAGTTTTGCAAAGTCCCTGAATCCTAACCAGCAGATAGAGATCAAACTTGCAGACAGAGCAGATGCTATCATAGCACTTCATCATAACAACTACATCAACGAGACCAACAGACACCACCTATAAAGAACACACCACAATTCACACAGGAACTTAAAATATACCTTCAAATCCTTGCCCCAAAAAACTTCAAGAAAAACTGTACAACCTCATCCCTCACAAACCCACCACAGAATTGTTCTATGTGCTTCAAGAGACACAAACAGGGGAACCCAGGCAGACCCATCGTATCTGGCCACAGCACTCTTATTGAGAGAGTATCAGGACTCAGAAACCATCCTTAGGTCACTCACCACACGAAAGGGTCTGCTTCCTCCAGAAACTCCTCACCATGAACAATCTTGCCCAGACCTCTATGGTGGCAAGGATGGTGTTCACTTCCCTCACTACGATGGTATCATTGTCTGCCTCATGCGTACAAAATAATGCCTATGAATTAATGTACAATACTCAGAAATCCACCCTAAACACATCACTAAGCTCATCCATTTCATTTTCACCCACAAATTCACATTTAACACACACACACTTAGTCCAAACCATGGAAAAAAACAGTCACAGGTACTACGATGGCCCCCCCAATATGCAAGCTTCTTCGAGGACCACCTTGAGGAAGAATTTCTGGAAAAATACACCATGAAGTCAATGATATACCTGAAGTTTCAATTCTATTTTCATCCTCTAGACCGAACACCTACACTTCCTCAGATTTCCCACCACAACTTCAACCACCACCATGCATCTATCAAACTCTCTCCAGAATACTCCCACATCAAGATCACTTCCTGGACACCATAATTTGCTCAAACAATGGAGCCCTACTAACCCACTGATTACCACACTTACCTTCCTAGATCCAGCAACCACTCCAAACACCGTGAGAAGTCTTATCTACAGCCAGGCACTCAGACACCACAAAATATGCTCAAAGGAGAAAGTCTGGGATATACACCTTAAAACACTTAAAACCACCTTCACCAAAACAAAGGTGCTTCAGAGAAGTGGATCACATCATGGTAAGGATCACCCAAATACCCCAGGGGAAACCTGCTTCACTACAGAAAAAACCCTTCAGACAAAACCCTTCAGACAACAAACTCTTAGCTGTCAGCTAACATCCCACACTGAAAACCATACTGAATATTGTTCAAGCTGTCTAGAATGGCTCATGACCATGAGCGCCAATCTCAAGGCAGACTTTAAAAAAAAAAAGGGGGGGGCAAAAATCCCAAACTGGTTGTGTTGTCATTACCTAGATTTCACCAACAAAGTATCAAGTGTGAACTCCGCAAGCACAACAACTGCCTCAACATGTGGTCACAGACAGCCCCCCTTGGGTACTCTGGTTTATCTTGCCACCTAGGCAAGCTTGCCTTGTGATAGATGGTCCCTTACACCAAAAGGTCACAATATTCAGGTTACTCTCAGTCCTAAAGGACCAGTCACTTACCCCAGTCAACTGTACCTTAGATCTCTCAAAGGCAACACTTGTGGCCAATTCTATAAAGTAACTAAAGAAATTAAGAGTTATTTAGAAGGTTACAGCAGGTAAACATACAAATGAGTTACGGTTTTAGGTTTCAAAAGGTAATAGAAGCTGCTGTAAGATGCACTCTGTGTTCTTTAGGGCTAACACAAGCTAAGCAGCTTGGGGATCACTTGCTTAAAAACTTACAAATATTGCCCTCTCCAAATTCCAAGCAGCATAGTGATGCAATTCCTTCTGTGATGGTACAAGTGGCAGCACCTACCCTCCTCAACCAACAAAGTCCTTGTCCTTTGCTGTTTCATAGTGGTTTGATTTCCATAGGCCTTCTTGTGTGAAGGACCAGCACTTCACATTAATTAATGCTTCTTTCCCGAGTTACACAATTACAGATATTTAAAATGCACACATTATAACTTTCACCATGGGCCAGAGATGTTATAACAGATCAAAACATGCAGCAGCTTACAAGCATTTCATCATGTGTAAACACTAACACATTCTTGTCAACTTCTGTTTTAATAATGCTAACACGCAGGTGGGACCAGATTGGTCTCCAGCTATGCATTTGTCAGTCAGTGTTCAGTGAGGCTGTCATAAATATAAAGGGAAGGGTAAACACCTTTAAAATCCCTCCTGGCCAGAGGAAAAACCCTTTCACCTGTAAAGGGTTAAGAAGCTAGGATAACCTCGCTGGCACCTGACCACAATGACCAATGCGGAGACAAGATACTTTCAAGGGGGGGGGCGGGGGTGGAACAAAGGTTTGCTCTGTCTGTGTCGTTTTGCCAGGAACAGAAAAGGAATGGAGTCTTAGAACTTAGTAAATAATCTATTAGATATGTGAGAGATTCTGTTTTGTTTAAATGGCTGATAAAATAAGCTGTGCTGAATGGAATGTATATTCCTGTTTGTGTCTTTTTGTAACTTAAGGTTTTGCCTAGAGGGATTCTCTAGGTTTTGAATCCGATTACCCTGTAAGGTAGTTACCATCCTGATTTTACAGAAGTGATTTTTACTTTTTCTTCAATTAAAAAATTCTTTTAAGAACCTGATTGCTTTTTCATTGTTCTTAAGATCTAAGGGTTTGGGTCTGTGTTCACCTATGCAAATGGGTGAGGATTTTTATCAAGCCTTCCCCAGGAAAGGGGGTGTAGGGTTTGGGGAGGATTTTGGGGGGGGGGGGGGGGGAGACGTTTCCAAGCAGGCTCTTTCCCTGTTATATAAATTTTTTAGACGCTTGGTGGTGGCAGCAATAAAGTCCAAGGGCAAAAAGCTAAAAAATAAATAAATAGTTTGTACCTTGGGGAAGTTTTAACCTAAGCTGGTAAAAATAAGCTTAGGGGGTTTTTCATGCAGGTCCCCACATCTGTACCCTAGAGTTCAGAGTGGGGAAGGAATCTTGACAGAGGCCTAAGGCCCTTAGCATTAGCTGGCACCTGGTCTGCCAGCATCACATTAACAATTACAGCCAATATTTGATGGGAACTACATCCTGAAAGAAATCTTTCCTAAACCCCCTCTTCTGGTATTCAAACAATCCCCCAACCTTGCCACGTTCATCATCAGAAGCAAGCTCCCCACAGACCAGGACACACCAACTCAAAGCAGCACCAGACCCTGGCAGAATAGATGCAAAACCTGCAGACATATCTACCCTGCTACCATCATGAATACCCACCTTTCAAAATTCCTGGGTCTACACATTACTCACAAATGGTGTACCTCATCCAGTGCATTAAATGCCCCAACAACTATGTTAACCCTTCTGCTTAACAATCTGTCCCAACTTATATTTACTTCAGATTCTCCGCTTTCTTCCCCAGACCTGAAGAGCAGCTGGGTAGCTCGAAAGCTTGTAGCTTCCACCAACAGGAGCTGATCCAATAAAAGATATTACCTCACCTACCTTTTCGCTGATACCAAGCATGCAATGTTAGAGCCAGAATATACTACTTACAGGGATTCCTTGTAACTGTGGTTTGTCTAGAAGGTTATGTAGCTCATTTCGAGAGGCTTCTATCTTTTCACGATCAGCAGCATCTACCATATATCTTTAAAAAGATATTGTAAATTTAGTTATTCAATAACTTAAGCAGGTTTATAAGCTTCAGAAACTAGATGTACTAGCACATGTACTGAGTTTCAGGACTATCTGTTTGAACAAATTTACAAGTCTTGCAGAGGGGGCAATTGTCCCAAATACTAGTCAGCCAAGTAGAGCTTGACAACCTCTCCCATTTAAAATGTACTTGGAGTTGGGGCAGTCAAGCTACAGACTGTCTCACAAAGGTCGTGCAGATGATTTTAGATCAGAAGTTACATAAACAATAGCTAAAAAGAAATCAAGCCTTAGTTCTTCCCAACACCATTCAAAAGCTAGTTTAGAGGGGCTACAACCGAATTTTAAAGTAAAACAGACCACTAGTTTGCAAATTGAAGTGCAAACCAAAGGCTTATTTCTCAGCTGCAAAGAAGAAGAAAAATCTACAGCTGATGAGAGCAGCCTGACACAGTCTTTACTTACACAATAGCATTAACGCCTCTGCAATATCGCTCCCACATGCTTCGGAATCGTGGCTGCCCTCCTATATCCCAGATCTTAAAGGAAAAGCAAGTTTAGCCAGGCACTAGGTTAAGTCTAAATTTAAACATTGCAAAGCACAGTATAAAAGAACTATTAACAGGTGAAGTGAAGTGCTTGAAAGTATTTGATCCTTATGTCTTCTCAGTAGTTTTCATACAAAGGCTATTTCCACTATAATGGCATGGAAAGTCCCAGTTCTAGTCAGCAGGGTCATCTATCCACACTCTCCCCTACTTTAAGACATTAAGTAAAAAAATAGATGCTTGTATCTGAAAGCTTGACACCTAAAAAATTCACAGAAGTTACAGAACTTCTGTATTACCCAGCACACAGCAAAACAAGATGCATGTCGTTCTAAAACAAAGACAGCGTACGAGTATGCAACTTTGCACTCAGCATACACGCTGAAGTCAGCTATTTGCATGGAGCGTCTCACTGGAGGATTGACAAAAGGAACTCTGGCATATCAAGGGGAAAGGTTACATCTAACTTGCGCCTCCAGAGAAAGTCTCTTTACAGCAGAATACGTAGGAAAAAGTCCTACACTTAAACTCAAGTCATTGAACTTTACAAATCTACAGAGCAGTTTACAAGAATTTAACTGGATCATGCTGTGAAAAGTTACCTATTTATTAGACCCCTGAACAATGCAGACTGAAAACTGAGGTAACAATAGTTTTGTTGTGTTATTTCACTGTGGGTTTCCATAGTTGAGAGTTTCTGATTAAGCAGAATGCAGCAATATTTATGTGCTAGCCTATTAGGGCAAGTGCCTGTAAATGTAACAATATTAAAAGTTTAATACTAATACAAGAAGTTGAAGAGCCTCAAGTCATCCATATTTCAAATGAGTGTTGTGTTCTATACCACGTATACCAGTGGTGGGCAACCTGAGGCCCAACAGGGTAATCCCCTGGCAGACCGCCAGGCAGTTTCTTTACATTTGCACAGCTGCCCGCAGCTCCCAGTGGCCGCAGTTTGCCATTCCTGGCCAACAGGAGCTGGGAGAATCAGTGTGGGCCACAGGGACGTGCTTGCCGCCGCTTCCTCCAGCTCCCATTGGCCAGGAATGGCAAACAGCGGCCACTGGGAGCTGTGGGCGGCTGTGCAAATGTAAAGAAACTGCCTGGCGGTCTGCCAGGGGATTACCCTGATGGGCAGTGTGCAGCCCGGGGGCTGCAGGTTGCCTACCACTCATGTATACCTTCAAACAGGGGCCACTTCATCTATGAATCTGTACAATGATGATCGCATAAATCTGAGGGCAAAACTGGGCTTTGCAATAGAGTGTTCTGATTTAAGGTTAACTCTTGCATTTCCTGAATTAGTTTTAAGGTGTCATGGTAGTGTATCAATGCCAGAAAACAGACCTGTTAAGTTCACAGTTAAGTTCTTGCAGTATAAGCAGCCAGCATAACTTGTGGTATGAGGTTGTGGATCATTTGAACAATTAGCTGCAACTGAAAAAAAAAACCTGCTTTGAAGCCAGTTTCTCAAGAAATCGGGGCACATGGAAGAGTCAGAGCACCAAGAAGGAGAGTGGAAGGCTAAGTCAGTATTGTAAATCAGAATGTATTAAGTGCAATTAGTCAGTTGTCAGTGGGGTTTTTTTTTTTTAATCCAAAAGACACGAGCTAGAATACCTTTGTGGGTACTGTATGTTTCTGCAATAAGCTAAGTGTACATGGGAAGGGTCATAAGCCACACACTGTTATGGGGGGGAAAAATATATATATTTATTTCAGCCCTATGCTACATACTTGGTGTTTCTGGGGGTTGAGGAAATAGGATCAGGACATTATATTAAGGCGGGCAGAAGCCCTGGCCCTCTGAAAGCTGGGAGCCATGTTAATCCAAGTGAGTCTAGTATTCTTGGATTTCTGCTCCACTGGCAGAATTGACAACTTACTATAAGGTAATTTCAGAGCTTCAAATTAGTTGACAGTGTGTTTCCTGTACAGTGCTGTAGATGAACAGGAGACTTTACAATTTGTTAATTATGTAAAAGCAACATCCTTGCCCAAAACTAGAAGTCATTTTAATTTTTAAAGTTACAGCTTTACTCTAGGTACCATAGCAGTGGCATGGGTAAGGGAAGTGGGAAAGGTTGTAGATAAATATTTATTAAGTTTGGGAAGTCTCACTGGACACAAGTCATGAGCAGAGAGCCTTAATACATAAATGAATTGTATGGCCCATATGTTATCTGGAGTCACAGCTTTTGATGTAACCATAGCCTTTCATAATAAGTATCTTGATGCTTTTATCTGTAAATGGGAGGACTAGGGCAGATCAGAATTCTGTCAATTCTAGATGGTATCCAGCAAAAACAGTAGCGACCCTCAGGAGTGTGGATAAAAAACTTAAAAAAAGGCAAGAGCCACATATGCCATAGTATTCTAGATGCAAGACAACAGAAACATAGCAGCAGCATAGTGGGGCACTCATCATGCAACTTCGGATAGGGAGAAGGGAGATCTAGACCAGTCTGTCATATGGAGCATTCTGAGTAACTTTTCCGTGGTATGATTTTCCTTGAAATTGGATAAGTCGCCCATTTTCTGCTAGCTTGAGAACCCGTCATGCTACTGTTCCCAAGTGTGAAGATTTGAGGGACTTCTCCCTTCCTTTGCCCATTTGAGGAGCTAGTGCCATTTTTTGTTCATAATCCCAAATTCCTGTCTCAGAAGGGAATAAACTAAAATTTGATTCCTATTAGACACAAGAGATTATTTAAGCTCCCATTTTAAACTTGGTTTTCCAGAGAATGAAGAGGTTCTGTTGTTTAGCCTGTACATTTCTGGTATATTTCTCATTTAATACAGAGTTGAATGCTGCCTGGAGAGAAGCCAGAATTTAAATTTTTATCTGTGTAAGAACATTAAGAGTTATTCCTACTGATCCACTGGAAATAGTTGAATATAGTCATAATAGAACATGCCAGTCGAACATTCCATTTGAACACAGAAGGGCTCTTACGCATGAAGAAGTTTAACCGAAGCTTCTGGTTTGATTATTCCATGCATTTTTAAATGCTTCAGGAAGAAAAATTGAATTAGAACTTCCCCTGCCATGTTTGCAACTCAGACAAGCAGCATTATACTAGTGACTAAAGAACCGGCAAGCAAAACAGGCTTGTCTTGGTTGTTTGTTTTTTTGGGGGGGGTGGGAGGGGGAGGGAGGAGAGAGAAGAGAGGGAAGACACCTGACTGATGGCAAGACAAAAAGCTGGACTGATGAAAGGTCAATTTAGCTTTCTCAAGTCAATCTATGGAGTTCATTTCAGACAGTGACCTAATCTGAGAGCATCCCTTTAAAAGCTATTGAACACTTTTGCCCCAACAAAGAGCAAAATGTTCTTGACATACCTTTATCGTCACATTGCCCTTAGTAACTTTCCTCATGTTGAAGCCCACTGTAGGAATCATATCTTCACTGAATTGACCTGACTGAACAGAAGAGAGAGTTTGTATTAGATCTTATCACAATAAGCAGAGAATGTTTCAGCACAGAATCATGGATATGCATGATTGACAGGGTTTACAGTACATGGCTATTTAAAAAAAACAAAAACAAAAAAAAACCGCGTCCTCAGATAAGGAGAGGATTTTATAGTTGAAGTGCCAGGAAACATAGGTGATGCAACTAATTTTTGCATGGAGGCCTATTAATTCTCATTTCCAACCACGATTTCCCTCAGGCCTATCCAGAAATGTTTCATTCAAAATCAAAAAAGAATGAATATCTAGTGAGCAAGTACTGTGCGTGAAGCTAAACCAGAGGAAAAATGATTTGCTTACGTTAAGCCATGTGAAGTAACTCAATCTCTTGGTTATACAGAGCTCTAAAAGAACAAGGATGCAAGTACTTCTTGTGATGGAGCTTAGTATTCCAGCTGTGTGCTATGGGAACCTCACTATCACTCTGGAATAGGTATTTTTCCTAAACTATGTAAGAGACTCAATTGGGCAACATGTACAGAGGGTGTCAATTCCCATGGGACTGGCTTTCAACACACACAAAAAAAAGCTATGCTTCAACTCCCTAGGGCAATAAGATGGCAACTGGAAGAACTTGCACAGCCTCTGAGCCTCCTGAGAAACAAAATTGGCATCTCAATTTGCACAAATTTCAACAGTACTCAGAAAAGTGGGAGTGGGGTGTGTCCAGACCTGTAGACAGCAAGTGAGGATTTCAGTGTGACTGAAGGTTTGAGAGAATGTTCATGCTGTTGTGCATTACTATTTAGTATTAAAGATTAGTTATGGATCATGGTCTTACAAGATGTATAAACTGGTACTTCCTTTCATAGTAAGGATATAGTTCCTACTTTTATCTATAGTGTTAGCTTACATTGGCCAAAGGAGGTCTTTTACATGGTACTGGAAACCAGAGGCTTTTTATTTTTTGGTTACAGCAGCTAAACAAACAGGTACAGGTAACAATAGTACAGATTTCTCCCAGGCTATTCTGCCTCAACTTTAAGTTTGCCTCTGCAGAAGTAAATGCTTTCTTCCAGACTCAGGTCTCTGCTGAAGTAGTATTGGCTGTAGTCGGTTTGTGAAATGGGTCAGTGTCCACTATAATCAGACCAAGTCAGGTGACTCTTGGGACATCTCAGATGTGAAAGCTCTCATTACTCTAAGCTATCCCATCTCTCCAATAGCATATTGCCACAAGACAAGACCTTGCACACATCTTTCCATAACCTGATTCATTAAGTAGCTAAACTGTCCTGTAAATTACTTAGGACTTCTGCACAAAGCAGAGTTACAACTGCTTTAAAGACAGGTTTCAGTGTAGCAGCTGTGTTAGTCTGTATCCACAAAAAGAAAAGGAGTATTTGTGGCACCTTAGAGATTAACAAATTTATCTGAGCATACGCTTTCGTGAGCTACAGCTCACTTCACTGGATGCATGTACTCCTTTTCTAACTGCTTTAAACATGGTTCATAAGGTAATATCCAGAGATCATGATCAACTTGTAACAACAGGCCTTGCGCCTTTCTATTTCCTGGTTACAGAGTTATGCTCCTTCTACAGTTCAGTTGCCCTTTAACTCTCCACTGCATTTACCCATTACTGAACCAATGAATAAAGGCAACTGGATGCCTCAAATACAGATTTGCATACAGGTCCAGAAACTGATAAATACAGACTGTTATGTAAATTGATATTTAAACAGATATTATTGCAAATTCACCTTTGCTCATCTGACTGATTATATATAAAGACCTCTGCAGTTATAAAAGTGTGTTGTATGTTGACTTTACTACTGAACTCTGAAATGCAGAGGAAGAGATCAACCTCTAAAGTAAGATACAGTTTAAGTGACAGATGAATGAGCGGGCAACTTGGGTAAATTTACAGATTCTATTTATACTGCAGGAGGTCTTTTAGGAGTTAAGATATGGCCAGAGAAGCCAATGGCCTTTTTACAGTGTAATTCTGAAGCTATTTTTACTTTAGTTTGTAGATAGTTGCAACTAGCAATTAAAAGTGAACCTCAGAAAATTTTGTCTCTAAGATGCCCTGGCAGTGGAGGTTTAAGTTGCTGATTTTTCAAGCCATTGATAGTTCATGTTTTCATTCTCACTGACACGGCTTTTGTTGTGTCGGTGGCTTAGAAAAAGTGAGACTTCTTATAGTTTTGAGGTACTGTGTAAGTAGGTCAGTGAAGTTCCATTTCATTATTCTAGATGCTTCTCACCTGACAGGTTATTTGGTACTTATTTTGTAACACATCAAAAAAAAAAAAAAAAAAAAAAAAAAAAAAAAAAAACTTACTAGCCATTCTGCATATTTTGATATCTAGTTTTCAGAGCTTCCTCAGCATTTTGCAAATGTTAGACTCCGAAGGCCTCTCAGTTGAGCACTCAGAAAATACTACCTATTTTTTGAAGGTGATGGCCGGGGCTTCAGAAATTTATTCAAGCCATTCAGGTGAACACCTCTGTCCCCCAAAGCTACATTGTGGCCAAACCACACCCCACAGTTCCTTCAAGAACGAAGCAGCTCTCTACTTTAACATCAACTTGATAACATCTCTACAAGTACTTGCTTTGTTAGACTGTACCTTTCCCTTTTAGGTTTCAGGCCTACTCCCCACTCTTTCCTATACAGGATTGTGGATGGCTTGTGTGTGTGTAGTGGTCTTCTGGTTAAGTTTTTCCTCTTCCTCCCACCCCTTATGACCCTTTCCCCCCCTGCACTGTGCAGTCTGTTTCACTTCTCCCCAGAGATCCCTTTACCCTACTTGCTACTATGTAAAGCAGTGGTCCCAAAACTTTTCAGGGTCATGCCCCTCCTAAGCCACGTCCCCCTCTGCCACCGCAGGAGCAGAGCCACAGCTCTAGGGCAGGGGGGAACGCAAGAGGGGCATGGACAGGGATAAGGCAGGGGGCGGAAGCAGAAGCTACAGCCAGGCATGGAGTCACAGCCGGGAGCGGGGGCTGGAGCAGAGCTGGATGGTGCTCCGGCCACACCCCCATGGGGGCTGACCTGGTCCCTGCCACCCCCCCCCCAAAAAAACCGAAACAACAACAACAACAACTTTGCTCTGGGGGTGTGCCCCACAGTTTTGGGACCTCTGATCTAAAGAGTCTCTCTAACAGCACTACCCACACAGGACAGAATCAGGCCTAATCTTTAGATTAAAGGTGTACTCTACCGGCTCACACAACAAGAAACCAATCACCTAAAAAAAAATCTATTAAATACAACTAAGACCTCATTTATTAAGTATATTCAGAATGTGATTGGACGCTTTAAGCAAGGTAAGCAAAAACAGCCTCAATATATTTGTAAAAAGTTTTTGACAGCACATCTGATGCAGAAAATTTATAAGCAGTAATATTCTGTTTGTCAGGCAAAAGCTGCCTGAAACAGCAATGTCTGTCTTCTCTGAAGGTCACAAGACCACATTGCTTGCTATAATGCACAAGGTTCCTGCTTTTATCCTGATCACTTGGCTTTCAACTTTGCTCAACTCAACTCTTTTTCCTGCTCTTTATGTCATCTGTGCCTTCTTCCATGCTGCTCCTTACATCTGAAACTCCCTCCCTCAAAAGCACAGGTGACCATTTCTCCTTAATATGGCTCACTTCTGTAGAACCTAGCCAAGTTAATCAAATGATCAATTTTGAAGTCATACAGTGCAATGTGTGCAGGGCCCTGTATTTTAGGGGACAATGTATTCAGGTAAATTGGTGCATAAATGCCCTTCTGGTAGCACAAACTAAGGTTTCATTTTAAAGAAGGCAAAAGACATTCCATTTCAAAAGAAGACTACTTCAAAATGTGAAACCAATCCAAAGTTGAAGATATTTGCCAAGTCTACAGGTAGCTAAGCCAACAGCTCATAAAGGTGATGAGTTACATCTAACCACTGAGTGATGTTTACAGTTTCACTGCCAACCATTTTAGCACAAGCAAGTTCAGGGGATACTCTGATGGCTATAGTGACAGATATTAGGATGGGTAACCAATACCTATGAAGATTTGCTGAGGTGACAAATGACAAACTCCAAAAAAATGACAAATTCCTAAAAATCAAATTGCTATCAATTCTGCCCTTAAACTAAGAGAAAGGAGATAGATCCCCTCCAATAATCAAGAGCTTCAACTATTCCCTATTCAGCTGAAAGCTTTTCATCCTTGCATTCAAGGCTCTGCACAACTCCACCCCATTCCAATTCCTCAATTCCTAGAAGCCTTATCCTCCACCCAGCCCTCTCATGACTGCTCCCTTAGGCTCTTGCACTCTGTGCTATTTCACGATCCCTTTCATGCTTGGAAAGTTCTAGTTAGTCTCTCTCTCCTCATCCAAGATGCTTCTCAATACACTCCTATTCCATCAAGCATTTCAGCCATTAGACTACACTATCTTTTACTTGTGCCTTTAGGTTGTAGGCTCTTCCAGGTTGTGACTCATTTGTACAGCACTGTACAGATAAGCATACACAAGCAGCACTCTTGAAGTTTCCAAAGGAACTATTCTACACTACATGTCACTAGTCTGAGTGTCTAAACCAAAACTAGGGTACAAATTTGTTTTACAGGATAGGACTTGTTTAGGCAAGTCACAAGTATCAGTGCAGGTGATTCATTTCTAACTTGAATTTCAGCATTTTATAATTTGCCTTATGGGCTACGGAAGATTGTTTCACTTTAATTCTGAACAACCTTATTTCCTAGCTTTTCCACTACCACCCTTCCCACAAGTTTCACCATCATCCACAGTTACCATCACATCTGGTTAACTGTTAGATTTAAGGATCCTTCTTCAGTCTGCTTAAAATCAATTCTACTATGCAGGACAGAGTAAGATTAGTTATTCTGCTGAAAATATTTTTGGTTTAAACCAAAGAGAAAGTCATTCTTTTAAACCCTTGTGACACAACATCCCGGGCAACAGTGTCTTCCTACAAAGCAAACCGTTGAAGTATTTCACGCTATAGTTGCGCCCTCCAAGGAGCTGCAGAGACTAAGTACTTCTAACCAGGAGAAATGGCTGTTTTGAGTTTATTGCTAAAGATGACAGTTGCAAAATCCACCATGTAAGGCAGATGTTGAATGAAGTACCATTTTGTCAAGACAGTACTTAAGCAACTATACTGAAAGTAAGGACTATCTGAAGATTTAATCTCATTGCTACTTTACTATGGCCATCCAACATCTTGACAGATGAAAGGAAATACCACAAAGTCAGTCAATGGTGTGGGAAAAGAACCCATATGCGAGTGGCAGAACTTCCCACAGTGGGTACAGGTCCACTCACCAGATGGAGGTTGGAGCATACTCTGTGCTTCTTGGCTTGCTTGTGGGCTTCAGCCTGGGCTCTCTAATGGGTCTCCACGATGACTGCACCAGCCTTGACCAAGCTTCTCCAGACTGAGCGGTTGTGGGCAGCATTCCCACTGACAAATGGGAGAATGCTGAATTTCTAGAGACCTTGCTTGACCTTGTCGCTGTAGTGGAGCTGTGGCCTACCTGCGTGGCGTGGGTTATTCTTAAGTTGGCCATACAGCACAGCCTTCGGCAGATGATCTTAAGGCATGCACTTCACATGTCCCCCCAGCGAAGCCTGCAAGCGTCCAGCATAGTCTGCTTAGACTGTAGGCTGGTTCTCTCAAGGATCTTGTTGTTAGTGATCCGTTGGTTCTAAGCGTCTCAGAAAAATTAGTAGAGTCAGGGAAGGTGGAAGCTGGTCAATCTCTGCTCCTGCTTGAGGGTACATGACCCAGCTTTCACAGCCATTAAGGAGGGTACTGAGGACACAAGCCTGGTAAGTGGACACCTGTGTGTTCAGGTTAGCAGCTTGTTGTTTCCAGACACGAGATAACTTTGCCAAAAGCGGTAGAGGCTTTGCATCAACAAATCCCACACCATAGATCACTGGTTCATTTTCCACAGAAGTGGTAGTTTACTTCCATCTAGTGATCCAGTTTCCAAAAGTCTCATCTCACTGAGGATTGCAATATCAACACTTAGTTGATGCAATTCTCTATCAATTATGGCGGTTTTCTGAAGTTCATGGTCTTTCAGTTCAAGTATGGTTAATGCAGTGTGAACATCCCAACAAGCAATGATTAATTTAGAGCCAGGAAAGAAGAAATTGGATGGGAGCTCTTTTTAGCCCATCTTTTCTAGGGCCTTCCCCAAACTGGGGTAAGCAGGCCACCCCTAAATAGGGCTGCTTGGACATCTGAGCTGCTGCCAATGCCTGGGTCCTTCCCACCTGGACAACTGACCATCAAAACGATTGGTATAGATTTGCTGCAACTTCTAGACAAAGCACCACTCCAAGTTGAAGGAAGCACCTGCCTTATTGTGTCAGCAACTGTGCCTTTTCTAAATGGGTGTGGTCTCAGGAGCGTCGATACTATTGGCCAACAGGACTCTGGCTCATTGCTTTTCTGGGGACATTTTCTTCACCCAGGGAGTTCCACTACCACCTTGGGCACCCTTGGGGCTTCCCAAGCGGAAAAAGGTTTATTGCCGGTGCCTGTCACATTGCTGGTTGCACAGTCTATGCATCCAGTGGCAAATCCTGGAGAAACTGGCCAGACAGTATTGCTACTTTACAGCAAG
Source organism: Chelonia mydas (assembly GCF_015237465.2). Taxonomy (NCBI): domain Eukaryota; kingdom Metazoa; phylum Chordata; order Testudines; family Cheloniidae; genus Chelonia; species Chelonia mydas. The sequence continues at coordinate 15,436,734 of NC_057853.1, read as the reverse complement.
GTAAAAATAAACTAGCTTTAGTATTTCCATAAACCAAGATTTCATTTCAAGCAATGGTCAGCAACTTTATTTAGCATTAGAACTACTTTGAGGGCAAGTCATGTTGTCCACTCTTCTAGATACAATATAATGCATCCCATTAACAAGCTACTACAGCCACCCATTAGAATAATATCTGCCTACTGAACAGATGGTACACATATTTAATACTATAGGCTTATAATATAGAATTGTATAATAAAATCAGCACAGTCATCTTAGGTAAAACTCTGCAACCTTGGAGCACGGAAGAAGTTAAATTCATCGCTAGACAGAAGATTCCATTTGTTTCTAGTGTCTTTTCCCCCTTCCCCAGACCCCTCAAAAGGCAATTTTAACAGCTCTTGTACAGATTCCATTTCAGTTACAGCTTAGACAGGAGAAAGTCTGAAACACCATTCCATTAATTTCTAGCTTCTGAAGAAGCCATCTGCAAGAATTACAGCTTCCTTGATGAACAAAAAGCTCAAAAAACTGCTGACAAATCTTTCTCCAGAGTATCCGTTCTACTGGAAGAACGGTAAATAGTTTAGTTCATAGGCCAGGCATTCAGCAGTACAACTCTTGCAGACTGCCCATCAATGACCTCAACCATTTTTTAGGACCCAGTCCAACAGAATTCTAGTTGTCTGGCTTTAAACATACTTCCATGAATCTATGTAGTCTGAGAAACAACTATCTTGCAGGCAGATGTGGAGTAAGTTAGCACAAAATATGTTGCACTTGGTTGAGGCAACTTTTAAGCTGTCATGAAGAAGCGGAAGGGAAGGCCAGTACCAGCTGCTACAGAAAAAGGAGTAGAAAGCCCTGCAAGAAAGCATTATGAATAGCCTGCCAGGAATTTCTTAGCTACACCTCCTTAGTTAGAGGCTGGGTTATGCCACAAAGCTTGCAGGTTTATATGACTCAGAGTGGAAGCGAGCTGCAGAGCCCTCAACCTCTATCTTTTACCCCCCCCCAATCTGCAGCACTGGGATAAAACCAGCCAGGTATGCTGCTTCTTTCCAAGACTTTAAGTACTTTAGAAGCACTAAAAGTTATTCAGCCTGCTTAGTGTCATTCCCACTCCTGCATGGGACAGAATCTCATCAACAAAATATGCCATCTGTAACTCAAATGCCTTTACTTCATATTGAAGTAGAGTGAATTTTGTTTAGTTTAGAGTAGAGAAGTAGTTTTAATTGGCAAGTTCACTTCCTTAACCCATAATACATTGCAGGCGCCATGTTCTGCAATGTCTGACCTAGGGTTTCAATCTTGAGGCAGGAGTTTGGCTGCTGCATAATGTGTCAATTATATAGCCTGATGAATGCTGTATCACTTTGAGGACAGCAAGCACAGTATGCTGACTCGAGTCGAATGGTAGTGTTTGTTTTCAGTGCTCATTAATACCACACTCATTAGACATCTTGTACTTCAGTAAGGCCTCCTTAAAGATCACTCTTACTCACCTATAGTAAACATCCAGTTAAACAAGCTTCTCCAAAATAAAAAACTACAATATTCCAGAACAGGTTTTACTAAACCAGAACTGAAAGAGAAACATCTACAGAGAGCACGAGAAGTACCCTGCAGTTTCAATTTCTGGCCCGATCTCGCTGTCTGTGCAGCTCTCAATGAGATTCAGAAAAAACAGTTTTCTGATCGGGAACTGGCAAGCAACAAAGACATCAAAAGGAAATTCAAATTTTTAGATGTATTGGGGGGTAGCCGTGTTAGTCTGTATTCACAAAAACAATGAGGAGTCCAGTGGCACCTTGAAGGCTAACATTTATTTGGGCATAAACTTTCATACGGCACTGAATTTAGCTGTATGAAGTGGAAGTCCATCAACTTCATGAAAAAAAACTTGCAGATACATTTTTTTAAATTTTATTTTCCTGAAAATTGGAACTTTGAGGTGCTCCTCACTTCAGTGAGGAAAGTCTGAAGAATATTTGCTTAACGACTCAGACACTGAAGTTTGGTTTATACTCTTATTTTATCAGCAACATTAACTGCTATTAGAGATGCGTGTTATTTGTAGGGCTCTTCCAAATTCACAGCCATAAAAACAACACATGAAATCTGATCTTGTGTGCTTTTACCGTATAGCCCCCCGATTTCATGGGGGAGACAGGGTCACAGGGTTATTTTAGGAGGGATTGGGGTATTGCAACTCATTTCTTCACAGCCTTCAGAGCTGGACGGCTGGAGGCCAACAGCAACACAGAAGTAAGATTAGCAATACTATACCATGCCACCCTTACTTCTACACTGCTGCCTTCAGAGCTGGGCAGCTCTAAATTAACAGGATACCACACAAACATTAAAAGTCCACCAGGAAATAATTAAATGCATAGTTCTATCGGGAGTTTACTTCTCTGGCTCTATATTTTACCTTTCAGAGACCCAATTTTCTTAAAGGAATACTCTAATATTAAGACCCAAAATGTACTTTTTTTTTTTAGAAAAGGGTTTCAAAACCGATGGCAAAAAGACACCCCAAAACACCCTTTCATCCATTCAAAAAGAAAGTGAAAAATTTATAGGTAAATATTCCTTGGAAGCATTTACAACTGCATCATTTGATTAGCCTAAAAGAATTAGAGCCTGAAACTAATCAATTTTCATTGTAAAAGCTGAATATGGCACCTGAGCCAAGTGGATTACAATCCATAATACATAAGGGGACCCTTAAAGAAATTTCAGCTTAAAGTCATTTTAAAGTGCCAGTTAATAAAAAGGCAGATCACAGAACATAAAGGGGACTGTCAAGGTTCCTTCCCCACTCTGAACTCTAGGGTATAGATGTGGGGACCTGCATGAAAGACGCCCTAATCTTATTCTTACCAGCTTATGTTAAAAGCTTCCCCAAGGTACAAACTTTGCCTTGTCTTTGAACCATATGCTGCCACCACCAAGCGTTTTAAACGAAGAACAGGGAAATATCCCCTTCCCCAGCCCTACAACCCCTTTCCTGGGGAAGGCTTGATAAGAATCCTCACCAATTTGTATAGGTGAACACAGACCCAAACCCTTGGATCTTAACAACAATGAAAAAATCAATTAGGTTCTTAAAAGAAGAATTTTAATTAAAGGTAAAAATCACCTCTGTAAAATCAGGATGGTAAGTACCTTACAGGGTAATCAGATTCAGAACATAGAGAATCCCGCTAGGCAAAACCTTAAGTTACAAAAAGACACAAAAACAGGAATATACATTCCATCCAGCACAGTTTATTTACCAGCCATTACACAAAAGGAAATCTAACGCATTTCTAGCTAGCTTACTTACTAACTTGACAGGAGTTGTAAGGCTGCATTCCTGATCTGTTCCCAGCAAAAGCATCACACAGACAGACCAACCCTTTGTGTACATCCCCCCCTTCCAGATTTGAAAGTATCTTGTCCTCTCATTGGTCATTTTGGGTCAGGTGCCAGCTAGGTTACCTTAGCTTCTTAACCCTTTACAGGTGAAAGGGTTTTGCCTCTGGCCAGGAGGGATTTTATAGCACTGTATACAGAAAGGTGGTTACCCTTCCCTTTATATTTACAACAGGGACAGAGTAAGAGATGGGATAAATAATACCAGGAAACAGGTGTTCTAATTGGCCCTCACGTTAATAGGCAAAGTACACCTTCAAAATAAAAGACAATTTAAATTACCTCCCAGACACATTCAGTGCACCAAACCAGATTAGGCTATTCATATACATTATTTTCCAGGAAGAGTTGTGGGCAGGACAGAGTACTGAAACTTTCATAATGTTGGGGTAAAAAGACTTGAGCAAATTTTAGACTCTTCTTTTTGCCTGATTTTCTGATTAGCTAAATGGGTTGTGTTATGAAGACATGCTTGTGGGTGGAACAAAATGCAGATGCAACATCTGGGGTACCACTGTAACAATGCACTACTGACAACCATCTAACCTTATTCTTTCCCCAAACTTATTACAACTAAAGGGCGCTGGGCCTTAGATCTGAATTGTACCAGATACAAGTTAAGAGTTCTATTAACTTGTATAACTCTAACCACCCAGCTCTGTAGGCAGTACAGAAGCAAGCGTTGCAATACCACGATCCCCCACTAAAATAACCCTGTGATCCCCTGCAACTCCCTTTTGGGTTAGGACCCCCAATTTGAGAAACTCTGGTCTCCCTCATGAAATTGAGGGTACAGGGTAAAAGTACACAAGATCAGTAGTTAAGCCAGCAGCGGCACAGAAATAAGATTAGGAATACCATACTATGCCACCCGTACTTTGGCCCTGCTGCTTTCAGAGCTGGGCAGCTGGAGAGTAGCGGCTGCTGCTGACTGAGGGCCCAGCTCTGCAGGCAGCAGTGCCCAAGTAAGGGTGGCAATACCATACCAGGCCCTCTTATCTTTACTTCTGTACTGCTGCTGGCAGCAGTTCTGCCTAATCAGAGCTGGGATCCTGGCCAGCAGTCACTGCTCTCCAGCTACCCAACTCTGAAAGCAGTGCCACCATCCGCAGCAGCACAGAAGTAAGGGTAGCAGTACCACCACCACCCACTATAACCCCCCCGCCCCCAACTCCTATAATTACAACACGGTGACATTTCAGAGTTAAATAGCTGAAATAATGAAATTTACTATTTTAAAAATCTTATGACCATGAAATTGACCTAAATGGAGCATGAATTTGGTAGGGCCCTAGTTATTGTAATATCACTATAGTACTTTTAGACTTGAGAGTTCCACAGGTAGTAAAGTTTAATCTTACCTAGTTTGTTTAAAGTGGGATAGTTACCAGTCACTGTTGTAATGCATGAATTTAAGCCAACAACTAACATGTCTCATTTTAACACGAAGTCACAGTTATATAAAGCTTGTATGCATGCAGTTTGGGAACCGTTCTCTTCAACTCTTTCTTACAATGTCCTTGGACCACAGGATATTCTTTATCAAGAATGTTATACATGAGATATCTGAACATAAACTATTTAGACATTTGCCTAATACAAGCCTTGCTGGCCACACTAGGTTTTTGCCCAACATTTACTATACAGATCTTAGTCCAAAAGAAGTGCTTCATGTTCAGTTGTATTTGAGACACTGCATGTGTAAAGCAAGCTGCTTACTGAACACTTCCATCTCCACTTGAAGTGTTGCAAGCCTCCACAATATGCAGAGTGGTGTAGCTACAGAGTGACAGGCAGCAGACTGCAGTCAGAACACTGGCTTCCTGTTAGCTGTGCTGGCGTTTTGTCTGAAGATCAGTTTGGGATGTAAAGTGAAACTCCAACATATGATCTTAATATGGTTAGTATAGAACTCTAGAGCTGCTACTCCTTGCATCTGCATCAACAATTCATTTCAATTTTCAGCATGGGATCTGTAGTATTAGAGGCAATATACAAAATAAAGTTGATCTACAATACTTGTGTTCAAGTTTGAAGCAATGTTTCTTTGCCAATCTTCAGACATTTTTACTGTACATTATGAACTACTGAAACTTAAAATCAACAGATCTCTAATGGCAATGCCATTACACAGTTTTTATCATAGCCTTTTTAAAGTAACCCAAATATAAGTTTATGTACTACTAATTGGAATAAATTTAAAGAAACCCTGAATGCCTGACAAGTATCAGCTAATAGACTTAGTGACAGTATGCACAAGACCTACATTTCAGATATTTGGATATGTTACTGTAGCTGCCACATGCTTAAGTGTGGAAGTTTGCTTCAAGTCTGGGGAACAGTTGGTTCTGAAGTGAAACTACTACATTGTTCAGACCCTGAAGGAAGGTTAACATTAGGCCAGTGCTAAGACCGTTTTTTCCCTGCTTTGGTCATTTTCTGATATTTAGGTCTCAGCCTACAAGTTTCTGCCTCTATTCAAAACAGAAGAGTACAACCCCCTCCCCAGCAACCACTTGACAGGTGAGCTTTACCCCAAGCCCTAGAAATCGCACTTGGCATTGAGGATGGACTGACTTTTACCATTGAGAGAAGGGAGTACAGTGCAGAGATTAGATCTGTGGCTTAGTATTTGAGCATTGCTGCAGAGCAGCTCCTTAAAATGAAGCACAGGCAAAAACCTCCACCTTTAGTTTCCTAAGGGATTCGGAAAGTGACACATCACCAAAGCTTTGCCATTGCACAAGACAGATTCTTATCTACTAGTCAGCCCAACTTGCTCATGACTTGTCTTCTAGACAAATATAAAGGTATGTCTATGCTGACCTGGAAGCAAGCCTCCTACCCTCGGTCCACAGACTCTGAAGCCTGGTGGGATGGTGGGCTTCAGGGCCCCTGTTCCAGCCCAAACAGTGTCAAAACAGAGTCTACCCTGATATTTTTAGTGCCCTAGTCCAAACCCTGCTACCACAAATCTGTGAACCCAGGCTAGGAGACTCACTCCCCAGTACAGAACCCTATGAGGATATAACTTTGTAGCTCAATTACCTTTACGATGCCATGCACATGCATATCCAACATGGATCATCCTGAGATGGCTTATCTGTCCCTCTCAGCACAACTGGGCTTGAACATCCTTCATTTGGGGAAAAATTCTACCAGTATTTGTATTACAGTAGCATCTAGAGGTTCCAAATAAGGATCAGGGGACACTGTGCTAGGTGCCGCACAAACCCAGAAGAGAAAGATAATCCCTGCCCTAAGGAGTTTACAGTCTGTTAGTTCATCCATTTTAGAAATGGAATTTAATGTACTGTAAAATGCACTTTCACGTTGCAGACACTGTAAGAGAACGTATATATTGAAAAATAAATCAGTCATTTATAGAACATTTGCAGAGGTACCCTTGATATAAATGGGAGGAGAAATTTATGAGTGTGATTGTATAATGCGGTTGCTTATGATGGTAGTGGGCAAGGCTCAGCAGTCCGGAGGCTCACTTCTGGTTTATATCTTATGTTTCTAAAAGCTTACGCTTCAGGGTTTCAGCTGGCCACCTGCAGGGTTCAGGAAGCGATTCTTCCCATGCAAATGTATTCTGGTTGTTTTGTTTCATCTCCTCACTGACACATCAGGGAGGGCCATGGCTTGAGATGGGACACCAGATGGGGCAGGCCATCTCAGGTGGGACTAAACATTCTCTCTCAGGTACTTGGCTAGCTGGTTCTTGCTCACATGCTCAGGGTCTAATTTATCACTATGTGGGATAAGGAAGAAAATGTTCCTCATGTCAGATTGCAGTGACCGTAGGGGATTTTCACCTCCTGCGCAGCATGTGGATGTGGGTCACTTACCAGGATTATCTTGGTGTCTTTCACTTAATCATTTCCCTACCATGATGGTGGCCTGAGGCACTAGTGCAGGGGTTCGCAGGACAAATTTTTTGGTGGCCTCAGAATGCAGCCACCAACTCTTGCTGGTGGCTGCTCTCACACTTTTTCCTAAAATGCTTTAGGAAAACCAAATAAATATGCACATATACATATCCAAATCATTGTAATTTATTTATTGATAGCTAGTAAGTCTGTTGTGAAAAGTGATATTAAACATATAGGTCCAGAAACTGAAGCCTCAAAATTCTCTCATTAAAGGAACACTGTCTTATAATTTAAGACCAACGTTTATGTTTGTAAGAGGGTTTTAATGTCTTATTATAGGTTTAGACTTTTTTAAAGTTCAGTTTAAAACTTCTCCATAATGCTGCTGTATTTTGGATGCAACACAAAAGAAGAAGAATGGGTCAGTGTTTAATAATCTTCATTCCACTTTGACACAGTTGAAACAGTATGAGTGAAAGGTTTTTTTAATGTCTGGTTAACAGTGCATTTTAAAGGTATATTATTAGTGCAGTTTAAAGTGTTAGATTTTAGAGGAGTATATGCTTTCATTAACAGTTGGTTACTATTAAGCGAGGGGACCAGAACATTTGGCAAGTCTGTTTGGTATTAACAAGCTGGATCATATATCAGGCAGCCAGGCATCAGATAGAGTTTTACAATAAAAATCAGTCAAATATAATGTATGAAGTGGCTTTCAGAAGCTGAAGTTCAAATGTAGAACCAATTTACCAAAACTAGTTCAAGACTTTTAGGCTTTGTGCAACAAGAATCTATCAGCTCACTTGAAATATTTGTGTTTCAATTGTGTTACATGATTAAGGAGATTGGTTGCCCACTCGGTTATAGAAAGAATATGACTTGCAGCTTTCAGACAGTATGCCTGATGAAAGGCTGTTGACAGACAAACACTTGCTGCAGAGATGTAGTCAGCAGAAGTTACTTAGTGCAAAAGAGGCTTCAGAGTCTATGAACAGAGAACACTAGAAGTCCTCAATTAAAATCCAAGACAAATTCACTTAGATTACATCTGTTTACCCTGCAGCGAAAAATGTTAAATCTAAAAGCCATAGGCCTCTTCACATTCTGGAAAGTATGGCCCATGATGGAATGATATCCTCCCTTGTGAGCAGGTTTACTCATACACGAGGAAAACTATATTCATTATGGTAGTATTTAATTAAAGGGACAGTGACTAAAGTGGAACCTTCAAAGGTGGTGTCTACTTAGCTACATTTTCTGCCTTACATGGTAGCTAAGTTGAATGGGGGGGGGGGGGGGGGAGAGGAGGAGAAGGAGACACGGACACACCACTTATCTACAAGAGTTTATAACTAGACTCTACTATAAACAGGTTAAATCCCAATTTACATACTTAACAAGGAAGATCTTTGGCAGCACATATACTAAAATTGGAACAATACAGAGAAGATTAGCATGGCAAGATTAGCATGGCCCCTGCGCAAGGATGACATGCAAATTCGTGAAGTGTTCCATAAAAAAAAAAAAAAAAAAAAAGGAAGATCTAATAAGCCATGGAAGTTAAAGACTAAAGTAGTACAGAAGGAAGCTGTTAACTATAGGAAAAGGAGGGACATTTCCATTATTTGGAACAGGACCTATTTTATTTGGTGCACTTTCCAGGTTAAGAGTCATCAGCAGTTGGCATAAGCTGATGAGTAATTGGCATTAAACATTTCACCTGATGAAATCAGATACAAGTCATTACAGGAAACTGCTTGGTACGAGAAACCTTCATGCTGTGTCTACACTATAAAGAGTTGCGAGGGACACGGTTATGACATGATCATTTTTGTAGAGAACATGGAAGACGTGTTCCACACACACCATACAAAATCATTGCACATGTAATCAGTACTAAAACCTTGTATCTACCCTACAAAACTGAAACCACAGATTGCAAGATTCTGCTTGTATTTTAGACCGTGGCTTTACCTTAGCATCCCAAAGTAGTCAAGAAAGCTGTCCAAATGCTTCAAACCTGTCTACTGCTGACCTATCTCAAACCTGTTACATGTGTGGCACAGCTGCACTACCCAATCAGATAAAGATGGAAACATGCTGCAGTTCTGGCATGGGCCAACTGTTACTGACTCACACAGTACTCAAACAGTTTTGCAAGTACATATGTCTTTAATAATAGTGTTTACCCATATAAGTTTCAGTGCTTTAATGCCAAAGACTAAGCAATTGTTAATAAGATTTACAATCTTCTGATCTTCAAATAGTAGACACAGAGTTCACCCTTCTGCCCCGGAGGATGGAAGAAGTGTTTAGTTAGCATCTCTTCTCCCAGTAAGTGGTACTTCTACTACTTCGGCCAGTTACACACTACATGTTCTTTCATCCATAGTGAACTCCTAGTACAGTACATTTAGAGTACTAGGTTTTTCATGGGATTGTTCTTTTCCAAACAATGTGGGAGAGAAAGAACATTACAAGTGTCACTGACCAGCTTGGTAGCCAGAATAGGCTCAAATAAAACCACCACTAAGTAGAGAGAGTCTATTCCCTCTCCTGTCCAGTTGAGACATATAGGACATTTTGATTCCAGTTGTTGCTGGCATCCCATCATTTCCCCCCTTCTTCACCACTAAAGTCAGTCTTGGCTGTAAAAGACTAGAGGCAGCCCCAGATTACTAGTGCTGGCTAAGAACGGATAGAGCTGAGGGCTCTACCTAATAGGCCAGACAACTCCTGAAGTCAACAAGCTATCAGGGTTGTGAGGTTAATCCTGTTGCTCAAAAGTTTGTTTGTTCTGGCCATCTGGAGAGAGGATCCTGAAGCACAGCATTGCAGGGCCTGCCTTAAGTCTGTTCAATAATTTTAAAACCTCTGCTTTCAGAAGGCTGAACTAGAGAGCTTCATTTTGAGGACCACCACACTACCTTCCCCTAAAAGAGCCTGTCTCCCAAACATTATAGCTTAGTCCTGCAGATATGCTTAGGCAACAAGACAGTAGAGGCTTACTTTAGAGAGGAAGTGTTACCCAATGACTAGAGTGTCCTTGTTACACTATATAAGGATGACACCAAAATAGAGTGACTTTCTTGATTAGGCAATACAACTGTCAGAACACGAGAAAGTCAGTTACATTTACTGAGCAAGACCTAAATTCAACATCTGCAAGTTGAAAACTTAGTAAATAAAGTTTCCTTTCCAACATGTTAGTCAAATAAAACTTTGATCGGGGTGGCATGTACACAGAGCAAAATATGAACACTGATCTGAGCAGGGCTTACCCTTCACAACCAGTAAACTGCAAACAAGCTTTGAAATGCATCAGGACTGTCCAAGTGCTCAACAGTTGTATTAAGCCTTGCACACATTCAGGGACAGTCTGATCTATGGGACCATGCTATCTGAAAGTCCTAATTTAAAAAAAAAAACCACACACACACCACACAGCTACAGGACAGTATTGAATCCATTAAAATGCTTTTTGGCAGAAGGATGACATAAGTAGTTTCTTAAGTAGCGAGGACTAGCCATGCTTAACAGAACACACAAAAGTAAAATCTGTGTGGCTGTACACGAATCATACTGTTCCCAGTCTTATGCAGCCAAAAAGTTGGTCTCTCTACTAAGGCAAGCTTCTTATCCAACTTACACCCAAGAATTCAGTGCATCAAGTGACTAAAACTAGTTTAATGCCTCAGTTTCCCTGTAAGTGCCTTGGACTATCAGTTAAGCCCTTTACTGCATGTGAACAAAAACACCAAGTCATACGCATCCTTCCCCACTGCAGTATTGGGTACCAACAGCAGAGCCAGAGGAAACATATGCAGTTTAGTGGTCCAGACAAGTCATTCGATTTGTCTCCTGTTCAGTGAGGGTCATAAGAAACTTCACATAGGAGGCCTCAGACTTATAATAGGTTCAGTGAATCCATCAGGGCACAACAATGAACCAAGAAGTTATTTCCTTTGACTATTCAGAAAGCGTATGCCCTAAAACATTCTATTAACAGGAGAAGGTACAGATTGTTGGAATCAGAATATTTTTAGCAGCTAGGAATTAGCAGCAGAGTGTAGAAATAGGAGAGGAGTGCAGAGTCAGGAGCAGACCTTCATAACAGGAAAAGAAAGCAGCTTTAAGCAGTTTATTGTCAGACTATCAGAAATAAAATGGAAGAAATGGTTGAAGGCACTCTTCACGTTATGTGATTGTTAGTATAGTTTGCTTAGACAACATGACATGGGAAGTTATCCTAAAAACCATGTCATCAAGCTGTGCTGTAAGCAGTATTATGGCTGTCAGTGGAGAGTCTGCATACACGTCAAGCAAACTATGCTACATTTGTTAGTACAGAAAGCACCATTCTGTAGCTATAGTTCTAGTGAGGTCACCTCAACTCATCAGTCTTAGTTTTAAGGAAACAGGTTTCAGAGTGGTAGCCATGTTAGCCTGTAAAACAATGAGGAGTCCTTGCGGCACCTGAGAGACTAACAGAGGTATTTGGGCATAAGCTTTCTTGGGCCAAAACCCTGACGAAGTGGGTTTTAGCCCAAGAAAGCTTATGCCCAAATACCTCTGTTAGTCTCTCAGGTGCCACAAGGAGTCCTCATTGCTTTAAGGAAAGTGCATGATGGATCATCAGCTATTGAGAGAAAGTTATTACAGCCAGTATTTTATCCCACAAAACCCAATACACAGAATGTCAGTTTTATTCTAGTCAACTGTACTTCTATGTTCCAGTTGCACAGATGCTATGTAGGATACTGTGCCAGGAACTGTAAAATGCAACAAGATCTTCATATTAGAGATTTGAGAGATCAGTAGATTATGGCTAATTACAAACCAAATTAAAGCTCAGACAACTGGGTACCTAATCCCACTCAAAAGGCATACCAACCCCTCATTACTAAATAATGGAGTTACAGTGAGGCCTGGAGCAGCTGGTAGGAAGCAGTTGTCTCCCTACCAGACTGGGTAGATTTCCATTGGCATCAGGGCAGTGTCAGGACTGCTAGCCTGCTGCAACCTCCTGTTTTGAAGGTTGGGTCTTCAGACCTGCCCTAAGGTTGCTCGAAGAGATCCCCAAAATCCACCATTCCCCTATACAGAGCCAAGAATCGCCCCCCCCCACTACTATCAGAAACCTCCTCCAGCCATACTCCACACTGCCTAAAGGCTGGGAGAGGAGAGAGCAGCCTGTCCCAACCCCCCACCGAGACAGGCCTGCTTACACCCCCTCCAGCCCAGTGGGGGCCAGGCCAAGGCACTCGGACTCCCTCCTACACTCTCTCCCCCCCATTACCCCCAGGGCCCAGAGAGCACCCCCAGGGCCCAAGGGGAGAGACGCCAAGAGACCTGGATCACGCCTACCCCCGCCCCGCAGTACCCACCCCCCAAGACACAGAGAGAGCGCCCCCCCCCCCGGCCTAATGGGAGATGGACCAATGGACCTGGACCACTCCTACCCCCCCGCCCCCCGGGGCAGTTACACCCTCCCCCCCCGGCGGGAGCAGGCGCGAGCTCACCGCGATGACGTTGACGAAGGTGGTCTTGCCCGAGTACTGCAGCCCCACCAGGGTGAGCTCCATCTCCTCCTTCCAGAAGAGCGAGCGGAACCAGTCCAGCAGCCGGGACAGCAGCGCCAGCATCGCGGCGGCGAAGCGGGCCGAGACCCTCGGGGACTGGCGGCGGCGATTCGCGGGCTGCGGCTCCGGCCAAGGCCAACGCTGCCCTGCTCGCCGCGCCGCGGTCATATGACGGCTCCCCACGCCGGCCTGGGGAGCAAGAGCGGCCCGGCCGGCAGCAGCCGCAAACCCAGCCTGCGGCGCCCCCTGCCGGCCAGGTGTCCGCCCGGCGCCCGGGGAGGACTCATTCTCGCGTACCTGCCCTGCCAGCGCCACCCAGCGGCCACCTGAAGGGCTGGGGTTGGGGCAGGGATAGGGACTGGGGCAAGTGCTGGGACTGGGACAAACAAGGTCAAACTCAGGGGCAGGGATAGGGACTGGACCAGAGATAGGGGGCAAGCATAGGGGCTGGGGCAGGGATAAAGGGATAGGGACTGGGCCTGGTGCACAAATAGGGGTTGGGACACGTGCAAGGTGAGCTGTGCCGTTTCTGCACCCCACTGCCACCCTCTTCCCCTTCTACTCTCACCCTGCTATCCCCCCAAAGCACCCCCAGGCCTCCTTCTCCAATAGCTCTACTGCCCCCATCCCACTCCCTAATACCTCATATTTAGGGTTGGAAGGATTAGATTGGTCAGTCAATTTCACTGTATGTACAACAAATATTTCCATGGATAATAATGGAAATTTATAGATAGGCAAGGTAAGAAAAATGATGCTTGAGAACTTATGAGAGTTTGGTTTAGGGACATTTACTTTGGGTTTTTGACTATTAGTGCTTTAATGGCTATAAAGCTTTAACTTTTTGAATCTCACTGGTTCTTGTCATTAAATAATTATTGACTGACACTCCCCATTATCTGACAACTGCCCCATAATTTCCCACAATTGTGCAAATTTAAATCAATTAAAAAAAATGTCATGCTGAAAAATGAACATCCATATTAGCAGCTGAAATTCTAAGAATATAAACATTGCATTCCACCTCACCTATTCCAAATGTTCAGAAATTTTGAGTCATCCCCACCTCCCCCCAAAAAATCATGCAACTGGCTTAAAAATCATGAGATTTTGAAAAATTAAATATTAATAGTAGGTTAGTTTTATTTGTCTTCTGCTTTCTGTGCCTTTAGGGTGCACTTGGGTCACATTTTCCAGTTTTTTCCAGAGTCATTAGGGTTAGAAACTTTTTTTTTTTCAAAATGAAAGCTAAGATTTTCACACGGTCACTTGCCTCCAGGAGTCAGGGCTTTAATCATAAAATATTGCAAGATTTATGATAAATCATGAGAATTGGCAACATGGGCCACCGCTTGCTATGCCACACAGCTACCCACCCAATACCCAATACTGCTTCCCCCCATACTGTCCTGGATACCCCGGTACTTCCGCTGCTTCTGATACCCCATCACCTTCTGATATCCTGTCTACTGTCCACTGCTACCTTGATGCCTTCACTGCTAGCCCACCAGCCTGTAATTACCCCTCTTAAACCTGTCGCACCATTAGCCCTGTGCTGCCCCTGAAACCCCCACTGCCCCACACTGTCCCAATAGCTCTACTGCTCCCAACCCCACTGCCCTCTGCTCTCCCACGTTGCTCCCTATATCTCCACTTTCCTTTCTCCCATCCCACTGCCCTGTATTACACCCCACTCACACAGTGAACCCTTTGATGCTACCTCTTATATCTGCTGCTCTTATATATTCCCTGCCCTGACTTCCCCCTTCTACCAGCCCCCTGACTGCTGCAACACCCGAGCCATCCACCCTTTGGAAACAGGTGGCTTATTACACTGAAATTTAGTTACCCTTGGAGCCCTGTGCTAGTGTTTGAGAATGAAAAAGAGAAATTGATCAGCTTGGTTTCCCTCTCCAAAATGAGTGAAGTACATAAAGGAAACAAATGGTCTCAATGGGGAAAAGTAGATTAACTGTTTAAAGTTAGCAAGAGTCCGGTGGCACCTTAAAGACTAACAGATTTATTTGGGCATAAGCTTTCATGGGTAAAAAACCACTTCTTCAGATGCATGGAGTGAAAATTACAGATGCAGGCATTATATAATGACACATAAAGAGAAGGGAGTTACCTCACAAGTGGAGAACCAGTGCTGACAGGGCCAATTCGATCAGGGTGGATGTAGTCCCAATAATAGATGAGGAGATGTCAATTCCAGGAGCTGCTTTTGTAATGAGCCAGCGACTCCCAGTCCCTATTC
Source organism: Chelonia mydas (assembly GCF_015237465.2). Lineage (NCBI taxonomy): Eukaryota > Metazoa > Chordata > Testudines > Cheloniidae > Chelonia > Chelonia mydas. The sequence goes on along the minus strand of NC_057853.1, from coordinate 15,421,612 downwards.
TAGCCCAAATTGATGGTGTTAAATTTGCAAATGAATTTTAGTTCTGCTGTTGCTCTTTGAAGTCTGTTTCTGAAGTTTTTTTTGTTCAAGTATAGCTACTTTTAAATCTGTTATAGAATGTCCAGGAAGATTGAAGTGTTCTCCTACTGGCTTTTGTATGTTACCATTCCTGATGTCCAATTTGTATCCATTTATTCTTTTACACAGGGACTGTTCCATTTGGCCAATGTACATGGCAGAGGGGCATTGCTGGCACATGATGGCATATATCACATTAGTAGACGTGCAGGTGAATGAGCCTCTGATGGTGTGGCTGATGTGGTTGGGTCCTCTAATGGTGTCGCCAGAGTAGATATGGGAACAGAGTAGGCAACGAGATTTGCTACAGGGATAGGTTCCAGGGTTAGTGTTTCTGTGGTGTGGTGTATAGTTGCTGGTGTATAGTTGCTGGTGAATATTTGCTTCAGGTTGGGGGACTGTCTGTTTAAAGTTAGGTTGGCTTCAGTATATATGTCTGGGCAGAGATCAACAGTTTGACTCATAGAATTTTAATAAATGTGAAAAGAACAGGGGCTGGAGGCAAACTGTTTTCAAGGAGGGACCTTCGGCTTCAGAACCTGCTCCCCCCACTTCCCACTGATCCAAAATAGCTCATCTGTTGAACTTCGCAGTACAAAGGCATAGCTATTTATTTACTTGGTCCTTGGGGGAGGCAGGGACCTGCAATGGGCTGAGGTTGGTAGTTCTCTGATAGGTCAAGTTTTGTTGGGGGCTGTTAGCTGCTAGTTCCAGCTGATTTGATTTTTGTAATTTATGTCAGTTATCAAGAGCGCTAGGTAGGTACCTTTTGTGTACCTTCATGAATAGCCATATATTTTGCATGATTTCAATATAAAACCATGAACTGACCCCACCCAGGTACCATCAAAAGGTTTCATGAATCTACTTTTTGATTCAAGATTGGGACAAAATATCAAATGAAGGGAGTCCCTCCTGGCATTGGGATTCACTGTATTTCACAGGGTAATTGTAACATTGTTTCCTTTTAAAATATATGATTTTTCACAAGTTAAGCCCCATCCTGCAACTACTTCCACACAAGTGCATCCCAGGGGTCTGCCTCCATAAATGTAATTGCAGGACTGGGGTTTAAGTAATAATAATCATCATCGTATCATTTGGTATATACTATATTCTATACTGCAATAAAATATTACGTAAAACACACCACTAATATACTATTAATTGTGGAAATTTCACACTGATAAAGTCTGTCCTAAAGCCATTTAAAAAAAAAGGGTTCTTGAGTACAGTTATCAGTCTCTATAATGTTCTGATAATCCAAGTGTATTGCACCTAGAAGGGAGTTTACACTAGACCTTCCTGTTGTTGTGCCAGTCTTGTAACAGATTGAGCCTGGGTCTCCTCTCGTTGGCACCACTCTGTCTCCATTGCCTTCACAGGAATTAGTCCTAATTAACATGAGTCAGAGCTCCTATTCTTAAAAGATGTACAGTATTTTATTGATTTAGCTGTTAGCACAATGTGATGAATAAGAGATAGTTGCATATTACAATCTGCTCTTTCTCCATGCTCAAGGGAAATGGGCCCAATTTCATCCTTGATGTCACTCCATTGACCTTAGTGGAGTTATGCCAGGGATGTGTGTGGCCCATAGAGTTTTAAAGTTCCCACAAGCAAAGACATTGACGAAGCAGATAGGGGCTTACACTGACCCTAACTTAAAAGAACAGCAGAAAAAGAAGCAGACCATAATATTTTATTAAAAGCCAGAAATGACATGAGTGATTGCCAGAGATTCCCAAGCCCCAGTCACAGTGCCAATTACAAAATAAGTTACACACTTTCTTTAACAATTTATCTTTTCTTCAGGGAGACATCTTTGAGGTGCCAAATGTATTTTTCATTCCTAAAATCATCTAGTGCTAGCCCTCCGTGTGCTTAAACTGTGACATTTGCTGTGCCAGACCCAGAGAGGAGGGCCATTAGCTGAACAACTGAGGATGTAGCTTAAAAAAAAAAAATGTGTGTAGACTAACAGATGCCCATATAATTTTGTTAGTTATATGCAATGTGGTGGTTTGAAAATAATTAATATTTTGTACTTATCCTTGTTTGCAGGGGTCTCACAACACTTTATATTTTATAAATATTTGGAGCCTGAGCCACTGTAGTATGAGGAGTGGAACTGAAAAAAAGAGGGTCAGATTTCCTGAGGGAACCAGTCACAATAGGGATGAAAGGCTATGAATAAGCATTACAGCACTGGAAGCCCCCTGACTCAGCCAGAATTCCTCAGGGCAGCCCATACAAGGAGGAGCTCTGGCATCCTTTGAAAGAGTGAAGCATGCATTCCCCATTGCACTGGGTCAGCTCTGTGTGGAATGGAATAGGCTGATAGCCCTGTCCTCACTCCATGCCTTCCCACCCTTTATGGGGAAGCTACCAGCTTTGCTAGCCTAGTGCCTGACCCTGCTCCCATCAAAATCAATGGGGACGTCAGTAGGAGCAGGATCAACACTTAGTGGTCTTGCCTGTACACCTGACTAGATTGGGCAGATCCCTCTGCAGGGGCTTCCACTGTAGAGAGAGTAAGGTTTCTTTACCCTTTTTGTCTGTTGTATCCTAAGCCAGGCACATGCAGGCCCTTAATTCATTAACACTGCTGTCAGCTAGGCTGTATACCCATTGCACAGGTGAAATCACAAAGGCAAAGAGAGGTTCTGTGATTGCTGTAGGTGCAAGCCATTGTTCAGGACCCACATCCTGAGTTTCCCATTTGGCAGTCCAGCTCCCCACACTCCCCACTGCTCCTACCAGTGACTAAATGACACATGTTGATCATGAACATACAATGAGAATACTGTATCACATATTTCAGCCCCACACACTTCCTTTATAGACGCATTGATTCTCTGGGCTCCAATTTCTGTAAGTCTTCCTCCAAGGTTTGCAGCCTCTCACCTTTTTGTTTGGGCTCCTGTCTCTCCTGCATTGCTAATTAAATACCATAGCAGTCCTTGATAGAGCATTTTCATACCTGTGTATCACAAGACACTTTACAGATCTAATAGAGATACATGATTTTATTTATTTCTATAATGTTTAGTATATTCCTAATAAGTTAATATTAATAATCATAATTAATAGGCCTGATCTTAAGATGCACTAACCACCTGCAGCTCCCACTGCAGTCACTGTGAATTGGGAATACTCTGTACTTCCCAGGATCAGGCAAATGAGGCTTAATGTTCTGATACTGTACTCTTCATCCAAGGCTCTTGAAGCAAATAACATAGCAAATTAATTATTTATTGGTTGGCATTCTGTCCTGGATCTCAGAAGAATATATACAGCAATACCCTTCTGCTTTGTGATCTGTGTATGAACACTGAACAAGATTTCACAAGAGCCAAAAGCAAAGTACAGCCTGTGCACGCAGAAACTCACATTTTATGGCATGGGGGAGCTGATCTCAGGATCATTTCCCTCTGTCACTATAGATCATTACTGGATTGATAAACAATTTACTAAGATATATGTCTTTTTGTACAAGATGAAAACAGACAAGAATACACACCATTGCACAGATTTCCCTCCCAAAATCACTAATGGACATTTTGTTTCTGGGAGCAAGTAAAATTTGCTAACTTAACCACGCAAGCGAAAAAAGAGTCAAAGGTACAGGGCATTATGTACTGGAAAACAACCACATTCATACTTGGAAGAACACAAAATTCCCCTCATTTTCTTGGAATTGTAAAAGCTTCACAAAGGCTTTCCACATGGATAAGAAATGCCCTGATCCATGATTTCCAGGCAATAGGCTTGGGGATGGAGTACAAGCTGCTTCCACTATATGGGGTGGCGATGATACGACTTCTCTCTTAAGCTTAGTACCACAAAAGAGTACCACAGACTTTAACAGCTTCTCCAGTGTCCGTGTTTGAAAATTGTGAATATTTCTATTAATAAAATCCTGTTGTAAAGCTTTATCTGATGGCCAACATAGCAGGATTGACCACACTGATTTAACTCGACTATTAAAGCTCATTATATCAGCTTAATAGTACAGCTTAATAGTACATGCTCTCAGCTTATAGCGTATCCAAAAGGCCTGTAACTGCAGTAGGAAAGGCAGACCTGGACAATAACCTAGATAAACAATTTAATTGACTTTCCAATAGACTAACCGTGGTTCTTAGCAGTACAGGGTTTACCATGGCACCAGTGGCGCCATGGCACTGGGCCCAGAGTCAGAAGGGGCCCCGGCCAGCGCGATCCCCCGGCCAGGAAAGCTGCCTCCGCCCCAGCCCCGCCCCCGCTTCACCCTTCCCCTGAGCTCTGCGTCCCGGGGGACTGCAGCAGGGGTGGGGCCCACGCACCAGGCGGCGGGAGTGGAGCGACCTCGCCCCAGCCCGTTCTGCTCCGCCGGCTGCCAGCCGCGCCGCCGGTGAGTGCTGCGGGGCGGTTCCCCGCCCCCCAAGTCCGGGAGCCAGGGGAGCAGAGCAGAGCGGGCTGGGGCCGGGTCACTCCACTTCCCGCCGCCCCCGTGAGTGTGGGGTCGGGCCCGCCCTGCAATCACCAGGCGGCAGGAAATGGAGTGACCCAGCCCCAACCCGCTCCGCTCCACCGGCTCGTGCTGGGGGGCGGTTTCTCCCCTGCCCCTCCAGCCTGGGGAGGAGATGGAGCGGTGGGGGAAGGGGCATGGGATGGAGAAGCGGGGCCTGGGGGAAAGAGGCAGTGGGGACGAAGAGGGTGGAGTGGGGAGGAGGTGGGACAGTGGGGAAGGGGCATGGGATGGGGAAGAGAAGGGGGTAGGATGGGGAGGGGGTGGGACAGTGGGAAAGGGGCATGGGATGGGGAAGAGAAGGGGGCAGGAGAAGCAGGGTCAGGGGGAAAGGCAGTGGGGACGAAGGGGGTGGGGAGGAGATGGGACAGTGGGGAAGGGGCATGGGATGGGGAAGAGAAAGGAGTGGGATGGGGAGGAGGTGGGACAGTGGGGAAGGGGCATGGGATGGGGAAGAGAAAGGGGTGGGATGGGGAGGAGGTGGGACAGTGGGGAAGGGGCATGGGATGGGGAAGAGAATGGGACAGGGGAAGCAGGGGAGGACAGGGGAGGAAGCAGGGGAAGCGGGGGGAAAGGCAGTGGGGACGAAGGGGGTGGGGAGGAGATGGGACAATGGGGAAGGGGCATGGGATGGGGAAGAGAAGGGGTGGGATGGGGAGGAGGTGGGACAGTGTGGAAGGGGCATGGGATGGGGAGGAGGTGGGACAGTGTGGAAGGGGCATGGGATGGGGAGGGGGTGGGACAGTGGGAAAGGGGCATGGGATGGGGAAGAGAAGGGGGCAGGGGAAGCAGGGGCGGGGGAAAAGGCAGTGGGGACGAAGGGGGTGGGGAGGAGATGGGACAATGGGGAAGGGGCATGGGATGGGGAAGAGAAGGGGGTGGGATGGGGAGGAGGTGGGACAGTGGGAAAGGGGCATGGGATGGGGAAGAGAAGGGGGTGGGATGGGGAGGAGGTGGGACAGTGGGAAAGGGGCATGGGATAGGGAAGAGAAGGGGGTGGGATGGGGAGGAGGTGGGACAGTGGGAAAGGGGCATGGGATAGGGAAGAGAAGGGGGTGGGATGGGGAGGAGATGGAGCAGTGGGGAAGGGGCATGGGATGGGGGAAGAAAAGGGGTGGGATGGGGAGGAGATGGAGCAGTGGGGAAGGGACATGGGATGGGGAACAAAAGGGGTGGGATGGGGAGAAGATGGAGCAGTGGGGAAGGGACATGGGATGGGGAACAAAAGGGGTGGGATGGGGAGAAGATGGAGCAGTGGGGAAGGGACATAGGATGGGGAAGAGAAGGGGATAGGGGAAGCGAGGGCAGGGTGGAAGGAAGGGGGTGGGGAGGAGATGGAGTGGTGGGGAAGGGGCATGGGATGGGGAAGAGAAGGGAGCGGGGCAGAAGGGGGAATCTGGAGCCAGCATGCGGCATCCCATTGGCAGAAGCTGGGGCTCCCCTGTTAAGCAGGCCCATCGAACCCTCACCCTGACAAGCCCCAGCTCCCCTGCATCTGTACCACCCCGATGAGCCCCCCCAAACACCCTCTCCAGTGAGCCCCAACCACTTGCACCCCCCACCCAAATGAATCCCACCTCCCCTGCATCTAGACCTGCCCCTGCTGAGCCCCAAACACCTGCACCTGGATCCCCTGCAGAGTCCCATTGTCCCTGCACCTGGAACCCCCCAATGAGCATCTGTGCATCCAGATCTCCCACTGAGCCACGTGCTCCCAGATTGCCCCACAGAGAATTCTCGTACTCCCACCTGGATCTCCCCACACTAAGACCCTCTGCACTTGGATCCTGCTGCTGGGATGAGCCTGCTCACCCACACCTGGTGCACCTGGCATGGGGGGCAGGGTCCCAGGGTGTTTTTGGGGCAGGCCTGGCCCTTGCACTGTGTCAGGGTTGGATGCAGCCTCACTGCCAAGTCCCTGTCCCGGGGTGGGATGTGGGAAAGCTGCAGGGTGATCTCCCACCTCCATGCAACCAGTGGCCTGTGCTCCCCACTGCCATGTTAGAGCCTCCACATTTATTTATTGACAAATAAAATTTGCAGAATTTTAAAATATTGTGCACAGAATTTTTAATTTTTTGGTGCAGAATCCCCTCAGGAATACGGGGTGCTGTGCATCTGTGATGGTGGGACTGTGAAGAAGTTGGTGGGCAGTGGGGAGGTCGATGGGCAGGGGGTGCTGGGCGAGCAGTGTGGTGTGCAGGGTGCTGTGCAGTTGTGGTGGGAACCGCTGGTCTAGAACACTTAGCTTTGGTTTAAGTGTATTAAGCCCATTGTATTGCTAAATCCCAGTAATCATATGGCACAGGGTATTACTGTAATATTCTTAGCTTGAACATACAAGTCCATACAGCATTTGAAGAGAGTAGAAATTCCTTATTAAGGGCCAGTGCCTGAGGTCTTTATGCTGTGCTTACTCCAGGGAATACCCATTGACATTACTAGCTCAGGTAACAAAGGCGGCTAAAATTAGTATTATTGGGCCCTAGATTATTATAATCCGCAAATGACCAGTACATATAAAAAGTGTGGGAGTGGGGGGCATTTAGGCCACCAGGTAAACAGATGGTTGCACTAATCATTTAGAGCAAGATCTGCAGTGGTTTTTCACCAGGCCTCTAACCAACCCACCGTGACTCGTACCCCATACTAACACTTCGGTAGTGTTAGTCTAGGCCAGGGGTTCTCAAAATTCATTGCACTGCATCCCTGTCCAACAACAAAAATTACTGCATGACCCTGGGAGCAGGGACTGAAGCCTGAGCCTGCCCAAGCCCCTCTGCCCCAGGTGGAGGGCAGGGGCCGCCAAAGCCCAAGCTCCGCTGCCCTGGGTGGGGGGAAGCCGAAGCCCAAGGTCTTCAGCCCTGAGGGGGGGCCTATAACCTGAGACCTGCCACTCAGAGCCAAAGCCCTTGGGCTTCAGCACTGGGCGGTGGGGTTCAAGCTTAGGCTTCGGCCCTGGCAAGTCTAACGCCAGCCCTGGTGGCCCCATTAAAATGAGGTCACGACCCACTTTTGGGGTCCCAGCCCACAGTTTGAGAACCGCTAGTCCAGGCTTTCATTTAAAAAAATTACCAGCCCCAGTTCTGCATTGGTTTGTTGTAGCTCAGCCAACATAAAGGGACCACAAAGCCTGCTCAATCAGACCGCCAGAATACCCTAGCATTTTTGGGGGGCTGGGGTTCTCCAGGCATCATAAGACTGGGTAGCAACGGTCAGCCAGTGCTGCCATCCACCCTCTGCATCGTCCCAGAGGAAGGAGGGAATATGGCCAACACTCTCTGCATTCTAGCTCTTCCGGGCTGGCAGGATGGACCATAGGGAGTTGTTCAAAGCCACCATAATTTGGACCGTGGGCCCAGAATCTGGGAGGTGCAAACGCATCTTGCTCTCCCTACTAAGCAGTGGAGCTTGAGCTTTGCCTCCTGAGAGAGGACACACAAAATCAGGGTGTGGGTTACTCCTGTTCTTCTTATTGGAACTGCACTCTTCGGAGGGGGGGAGTGGATAGGCAGGGAATGTTTTCATTTGTGATTCCAATCCTGCTTTGATGGGTAGTTTCGATAGACTCCTAAATTTGTAAAGTGTCAGGTAAGTTATAGTGCTGTATAAAAACTGGGGCATTCTGGCTGGCAGGCAGGCCAAGCAGAGCAGGGGAGGTACTAGCTGAACAGTCTTTGTGGCCACCATCCTTTTCCATCAACAGAGACGTGGATGACTGCTGTGAAGCTAAATGAACAATTGTATTTGAAAAAAGAACAGGAGGACTTGTGGCACCTTAGAGACTAACAAATTTATTTGAGCATAAGCTTTCGTGGGCTACTGCCCACTTCATCGGAGGCATAGAATGGAACGTATAGTAAGAAGATATATATATACATGCAGAGAACATGAAAAGGTGGAGTAAGAGGCTAATTAATTAAGATGAGCTATTATCAGCAGGAGAAAAAAACTTTTGTAGAGATAATCAAGATGGCTCATTTAGACAGTTGACAAGAAGGTGTGAGGATACTTAACGTGGGGAAATAGATTCAATATATGTAATGACCCAGCCACTCCCAGTCTCTATTCAAACCCAAGTTAATGATATCTAGTTTGCATATTAGTTCAAGCTCAGCAGTTTCTCGTTGGAGTCTGTTTTTGAAGCTTTTCTACAGCAAAATTGCCACCTTTAAATCTGTTACTGAGTGGCCAGAGAGGTTGAAGTGTTCTCCTACCGGTTTTTGAATGTTATGATTCCTGATGTCAGATTTGTTTCCATTTATTCTTTTGCATAGAGACTGTCCGGTTTGGCTGATGTACATGGCAGAGGGGCATTGCTGGCACATGATAGCATATATCGTATTGGTAGATGTGCAGGTGAACGAGCCCCTGATGGCATGGCTAATGTGATTATGTTCTATGATGGTGTCACTTGAATAAATATGTGGACAGAGTTGGCATTGGGCTTTGTTGCAAGGATAGGTTCCTGGGGTAGTGTTTCTGGTGTGTGGTCTGTGGTTGCTGGAGAGTATTTGCTTCAGGTTGGAGGGCTGTCTGTAAGCGAGAACTGGTCTGTCTTCCAAGATCTGTGAGAGTGAGGGATCATTTTTCAGGATAGGTTGTAGATCCTTGATGATGCGCTGGAAAGGTTTTAGTTGGGGGCTGAAGGTGATAGCTAGTGGCGTTCTGTTATTTTCTTTGTTGGGCCTGTCCTGTAATAGGTGACTTCTGGGTACTCTTCTGGCTCTGTCAATCTGTTTTTTTCACTTCAGCAGGTGGGTATTGTAGTTTTAAGAATGCTTGATAGAGATCTTGTAGGTGTTTGTCTCTGTCTGAGGGATTGGAGCAAATGCGGTTGTATCTTAGAGCTTGGCTGTAGACAGTGGATTGTGTGGTGTGTCCTGGATGCTGGAGGCATGTAGGTAAGTATAGCGGTCAGTAGGTTTCTGGTATAGGGTGGTGTGACCATCGCTTATTAGCACAGTAGTGTCCAGGAAATGGACTCTCCATCCCCCTCAGTAGCTGATCCACCAGGCAATGGAAGGTGGCCAGCGCTCCCTTGAGGCCGAAAGGCAGGGTCAGAAACTCATAGAGCCCCAGAGGGGTAATAAAGGCAGATTTCAGCCTGGCATCTTCATTCAGTGGTACTTGCCAGTAACCCTTTGTAAGATTCATAGTGGTAAGGTAACAAGCTCCTCCCAGCTTGTCTAGGAGCTCATCAGGCCTGGGCATGAGGTAGGCATCAGATACAGTGATGGCACTGAGCTTCCGATAGTCCACACAGAACCAGATCGACCCGTGCTTTTTGGGGACCAGCACCACCGGCAAGGCCCAAGGGCTGGAAGATGGCTGGATCACTCCCAAAGCCAGCATGTCATTGACCTCTCTTCCCAGGTCCTTCCCCTGTGACTCGGAAGGGGGAGCATCTTATAGGCGGGTGTGATCCTGTCTGCACCTGGTAGACAGTCAGATTAGTGCGTCCAGGCTGGTTGGAAAACAGCTGTCGGTACAGATGCAGCACCCCTCTGAACTCAGCTTGCTGGGCAGAGGTTAGCCGATCAGAGAGAGGAATTGTTTCCTGGGCGGAGCCAGCTCCTGTCTCAGGGAATAGATCTACTAGAGGGTCACCTCCCTGCTCCTCCCAATGTCCACACACGGCCAGCACCACATTCCTCCTGTCATAATATGGCTTCATCATATTCACATGGTACACCCGGCGGTGGTGTGCCCAGTTAGACAGCTCCACCACATAGTTTACCTCATTTTAATTGCTTGACCACCTTAAAAGGGCCTTCCCAAGTGGCCTGTAGTTTGTTTTTTCTCATGGGGATGAGAACCATCACCTGGTCCCCAGTGGCATAGGCACGAGCCCGCGCCGTGCAGTCATACCAGACTTTCTGCTTCCTCTGGGCTCTGGCCAGATTCTCCTCCATTCAAGGTGCCTGTGGTGAGGGTACATCTGAAATGGGGGCCAAGGAGGGCCCCAAGGATGTGGGGGTGCACCACCATTTGCCCACTGAGGTGTTGATGGAGGGGGACGTAGAGGACTGGCCCAGCAATCCCCAGGGTGCCCTGGTCATGACCTGTAGCTAGAGCCGGCGAGGGGTACTGCACCCTGACCTTGGAGAGGGTACCTTGCCAGAGGCGTGGGACCCTACCCCGGAGGGGAGGGAGCCTCGAGGGACACGGCTCAGAGAGGCTGCGGCCTCAGACCCAACTGGCGAAAGGGAGCAGGTCCCCATCCCTTCCCCGACAGCTGAGTTCCAGACCGAGTTACAGAAAGATCCCTCCTTGCAGAAGCTCAGGGACCTGGCCGACCTCAGTGCAGTGCAGACCATGGTGAGAGGTTGCCAGGAGAGGTCCCTGTGGGAGAAGGGATTCCTGTACCGAGAATGGGCTCCCCCAGGGGAAATGGAATCATGGGGGATCAGGAAGCAGCTGGTGATCCCCCAGAGGTATCGCCGCAAGTTACTGTACCTGGCCCATGACATTCCTCTCTCAGGACACCAAGGAATCCGGTGCACCAGGCAGAGGCTGCTACAGAACTTTTACTGGTCTGGGGTCTTTACTACAGTACAACAGTATTGCCGATCCTGTGACCCCTGTCAGAGGGTGGGGAAGGCTCAGGACAGGGGGGAAAGCGGCTTTGAGACCTTTGCCCATCATAGAGGAGCTTTCCAGAAGGTGGCTATGGACATAGTGGGACCTCTCAGCAAGATGACCCGGTCGGGGAAGAAATACATTCTGATGGTGAAAAGAAAAGGAGTACTTGTGGCACCTTAGAGACTAACCAATTTATTTGAGCATAAGCTTTCGTGAGCTACAGCTCATTTCATTGGATGCATATTGTAGTGAGCTGTAGCTCACGAAAGCTTATGCTCAAATAACTTGGTTAGTCTCTAAGGTGCCACAAGTACTCCTTTTCTTTTTGCGAATACAGACTAACACGGCTGTTACTCTGAATTCTGATGGTGGTAGATTTTGCCACCCGCTACCCCGAGGCAGTGCCCTTATCTTCTATTGAAGCAGACACTGTGGCAGATGCGCTGCTGACCATTTTCAGATGAGTGGGCTTCCCCAAGGAAGTCTTAACAGACCAAGGATCCAACTTCATGTCGGCCCTGCTCCGGTGCTTGTGGGAGAAATGTGCGGTCTGGCACAGCTGGGCCTCAGCGTATCACCCCCAATCCAATGGGGCTGGTGGAGAGGTTCGATGGAACCCTAAAAATGATGCTGAAAACATTTATGAACCAGCACCCGCAGGATTGGGACAAGTACTTCAAATAAATTTGTTAGTCTCTAAGATGCCACAAATACTCCTGTTCTTTTTGCGGATACAGACTAACACGGCTGCTACTCTGAAATTGTATTTGAATGAGTGATTTGTACCTTGATGAGGGAAGTTACTTCTCATGGCCAGCAGATGGCATCCATATCCAAATTTGCAATTGCAATCCAGACCTCAAAGAGCTATCTTTTTCCTTTTGATAACAGTGGGTTGCACTAGATAACTCCTTTACTACATTTTCTAATGAAGTGTTCTAACTTCCACAGGGATGCTGAAATGGTGACAGGAAGATCTGATGTTCATGATTGCCTACCCCCTAGGTCACAGCTCAAAACAAGATGCAGCACCAATCTGAGCTCAACAGATGGGTGATTCCTGATCAGGCAAATCACTCCTCCACCTACAACTCCTGGCAAGCCACGCTGACTTAAGCTACTACCTGGCCCCAAATTTAGGTTTCCAAATCTTTTTCCTCCTGTGATTTCATGATGCTCAGATCGCCACTGGGGGCCCAAGGCAAAACAAAGCCAACCATATACTTTCCCTTCCTCACTCTGCACGCATTTACTAGAGGTAGGTATTGTTCTCCTGCCTTTAGCTGGGAAGAGCCAAGCGTTTGTTTTTCTTCCCACACCGCCTCCCATCACCAAAAATGATATCTAAGAGTTTAGGAGTGGTGGATAGGGAGGAAGCAGTGGTAGGATGACACTTGAAACTAACACATCACAAGTAACACCCTGCTTTTCCTAGGCACAGCTCAGGGCAGGGACCATGTCTTCCTATGAGTTTGTACAGAGCCTCGTGCAACAGGGATACTATCATCAGTAGTGACATCTAGTCACTACCACAATATAAACACACACTACCAGTAAGGACAGATGGATTTCACTGTGTTCTTTCTTAAATTCTTGTGTTCAGCTGAGGTTTCTCTACTGTCAAGATGTATTCCTTTGACCTTGAAACACAGGCTTTGAAAACCAGAACTCTGTAATTCTCCTCTCAGAGAGATTGCACACAGCTAGGTACTCTTCTAAAATGAAGATGGGATTCACCCAAGGACTCCTGGATTTGGGAGATTATGCCACTGTTTGTGTACATATCTAGATGAGGGGCTGGTGAAGCAGGCAGGTGCATATTGCACTGTGTGTTTTCCAGTCCTGGAAAGAGACTATAGCTCTGTCTCAGAGGAGCCCACTTGGGAATCACCAAGTTATGATATTGAAGTAGGTGCCACACTAGACTTCTCTAGGTGAAATTACTTCTCCTAGAATATAGGGCAATGCCTTCACCTCCTAGTCAGCTAAGGGGTTTTTATATTTGGCAAGCTATAAGGTTAGCTACCACTTGACAGTGAGAATACAAATCAGTAAAACACTTGAGTATTTTGTTCAGGAGACCTTCAGCAGGCACTTTTCAATGTGACTCGATGCAGCCAAGTGTCCCACAGGCCACCAGCAACACTGCTGCTTTCCTCCTAAGGCAAGGTAGTAGGCACATGAATCAGCAGAGCAGACAAAAAAAATTGATGTAAAGAAAAGGTGCTATTGTGAGCATAAATAAAAACACCTTCATCCCAAACCTGAGCTGGATTCCCTAGCACAGACCTCTGTACTTGGGTAGGGCTCAACAGAGGGAAACGTCCTGGCTTGCAGATTTATTACAGGATCAGGGCCTTTGTCAGTTCATTTCCTTCACCGGTACTTGTACCAGGGACACACCCAGTCCAACTTCTAGCCCATGTAATGCCTCAGTTTCCCCTGTCAGATGGGAAACCACCTTGCTCATCTTCCAGCCCCAAAACAGTTAAGTCAGGGGTAGCTGAGTCCTACAGCTAAGTCTCAAAGTCCCACCCATTCCAGAGTTTAATCAGAGTCCAAAAGGAAACAAACCTATTCTCCTACCCCAGACTCTCACCAGGCCCAGACCCTTCTCTCAGGGTTGATTCTCTTCCTCAACAGAGTTTAACCCTTTGCTTTGGTTCAGCTTCCAACTTACTTGTGCTCTGACCAGTTCAGTGGTTCTCAATCTATTTACCATTGTGGACCACGTATGCAGCTCTCTATGTGTTATGTGGGCCGCAGCCACACAATATATATGCTACCTGTTTTGCTCTGAAGATGTCACATGGGCCGCAGCTCTGTGCTGATTGGGCCACAAGATTGGATTGAGAACCACTGGATCAGTTCCTTCTTCCCCCACAGGGATAGGGATGTTTGGACAACCTCCTAGGCAACAGCAGAGAGGGAAAACCTCACACTTACTTTTTACTGGAATTTCCCTGCCCCAGAACCATAAACAGTCAGGCTATCTGTCCCATACCAAATTGCCCTAACTTATTAGTTATTTATCTTACCATAGCATCTAGAAGCCCCAGTCACAGACCAGGACCCCATTGTGCTAGGCACTTACAAACACGGAGATTATTAAAATAAAAAAAAAAAAAAAGCCCTTGTTCTACATGGCTTCCAATCTAAATCTTCCCAGGACATCTTCTTATATATCATGCCTAGGAACTCACAACTCCTCAACCTAAAACCTCCCCTCTATCTCTCAGCAGGCCTGGTTCTTAGTCACCTGGCTCCTGTCACCTGACCATTGTATTCATTCCCTCTCCACCTGGGCAGGAGAACTAAGCATGGCACAGGTGAGACTGAGTCCCAGCTCCCTTAAAGGGCCAGCTCACCCTGTGACAGTGTTTAAGGTTGAGTTCACTAACCACAACTGGGGAATGAGACTATATGATATATAAACTTCACATTGAATAAAGATTATTTTCATTAGGTTGATGTTTTCGGGGCTTTCTCCAGTATTAATATTTTCCTATAGACTATAGGGAACCGGTTTTGATTTGTTCTCTTTACATCTTTACTCCTTCCCCACTTCCTTTTCTTTGGCTAATTACTCTGTTACTTACTCGAGTGGTTTTCTGTTTCTGCATGGGTTGTACAGCAGAGGGGGCTGCAGTCCCATCACACCTTCCCTCCACCCCGGCTTATAAACAAACCGCCTCATCCTCATCCGGAAACGTGGTTCACTCGTGACTTTGGGTCTCCCGGGCTACCAGTGCAATGTACTGCTGTGTGATGCTGTGCCAGCACGTGCTTGAGCAAATCTTATCTTTTAATGCATATAATAAATGCAAAGCAAATTATTTGATCTACAGGGAGTTGGTAACAAAGGAGGAATGAATACAACGGTGATGTTTTGTCTACGTGTCAATTTTAACCTCCTCAGCGTGACCTTTTTTTTTTTCTTTGAAAAGGTGGGGAGGTAACTGGAGGAAATGATTGTTGCTTTGACACAAGGAGAAGAAACAGGGACATTATTCCACACGCCACTAGATTTATAGTTTATATTAAGCTCTTCTACAGCACTTTTTATCAGTAGGTCTCACAATGCTTTACAAAGGAGGTTTCATTATCTTTGTTGTACAGAGGAGGAAAATAAGGCTCGGTGACTTGCCTGAGGTCACTCGGCAGGCTAGTAGCAGAGCTGCTCTTCTGATTTGTAGCCCATTGCTCTAGCTGCTAGGCCACAAGAAAAGGTGTTACACAACGCTGAATGCAAGGAAATGTCACTCGTTGCTCAGCTGTCACAGAGGAAAGGTCTGTCTGTGTATCGAAGTATTTATAACATCGTCTCATGCAAAGCCAAAGGTGGATTGTTGGCCTATAACCCCAATATAAATATACTGTTTATTACAGGTATGAGCTTTGCTTCAGGTGTGAGGCCCATGGCTCAGGTGATCCCACCTGTACATAGTTTGGGAATGAAACTAATAAGGGGGAAATGTAAGTTGAACATCAGGGAAAACTTCCTGACCATGAGATGTATTACTTTATGGACTAGCTTCTCAAGGGAAAAGCACATGGGGCTATTAAAAGTAAACAATGGACTAATGGATCCATCCCATGGCCAGATTCTCTACTGTGACCATGCACAAAGGATCTGGATTCTAGCCATAAATGTCCAGCAGATAATTTGCCTTGTGGAGAGGAACTCTCCATTGGCATAAACAAAGCAGAGGCAGTTATTGCACCAGCCACCGCTGCCTACATAAGAGGGGGTGGTAGAGTTGATTTGCGCTCCGTCAATCCTTCCCTGAGCTAAGATTCCTTAGGCTGTTCCAAGTGAGCGTAGAGCCAGTGACCAGCTCCTTGATGCTGCCCCCCTCCACCTTGTACCACAGCCTACATTACAGATATGAACGTTCTGGGCCAAAAGCCTCAGCTGTGTAAATCTGCCTTGCTCCATGGTAGTATAGGCAATGGAGCTACACTAATTTGCACCAATCAAAGATCTGGACCACTGTCTCAGACCCAACCTGAACCCCACACTGTATAAACAGCATTCTTGTAGGAACATGCCTAATATCTGAGGCTGCCCATGAAACCATTCCCTCTGGAGAACCATCTTTAGGAGGAAGTTTCTAATCTCTGATTCTTTGTGGCATGTAGCCTACCAGCAGGTCCTCAGTACCTTTGTGTTCCTAGTTCTTCTTTCACAGCGGGCAGTCTTCCCAGGAAGCAAGGAGCTGCACCACACCATTTTGAACGATCCATTTTTTTGGTGGAGAATTGCACCTTAACGCTAAAATCTGCTTTCATGGCAAATGATTATTCCTCCATTTATACAACTCTCTTCTCCTTGGCTGAATCAACTGAGAATAGAGGCCATCTCACTGACATTCTGGTTCTTCTTGCTGCGTATGCTGTGTCAGCACAACGACATTGGATCTTGCTGTGTACTTACAAACACAAAGAGCAGCCATATACTTTCAGTCTGATTAATTTTTATTCTTGATTAATAAAAACAATAAAAGAAGAAAGAACAAAAGTAAAGTCTCTGAGACAGCATAGCATGTACCTGCTTTATACCATGCTGCATCAACTCTCCTCACAAATTTTATCCACCAAGGTACTTATATGGCCCTAATCGCCATAGTATCTGAGCCCCTCTCACTCATTACTAGTTTTATTCTTCCCCAGGCTCCCATGAGATAGCATTTTGCTATCTTCATTTTACAGATAAGGAACAGGATAGATAAAGTACTCGGCCAAGGTCACACAGGAAGCCTGTAACCGAAGTGGGAACTGAACCTGTGCATTGGAATCACTTGGGTTGCAAATAATGGGGTTGTAAACAAGAGCACAGTTTGATCCATTATTCCTTGTTATCACAGGCTGCAAGGTAGACCCACTGATTCAGAACTGCACGTGCACCTGTGTCTGCCTCACATGGGTCCACAGTTACTATCTAATTACTCTGTGCCATATGCAATCACAGTATTGGCACATTCCACTGGCTAGTTATTCACTGAGTTGGTTGCCTGCATGTGCAGCTACTAAGATGTGGCCTGCAAAGTAGAATGATAGTTTTGAAAACACCTGGGCCGCATTATTTTGTGTAGATAATTTATTTATTTAGATTGTTGTCTTAAACAAATTCCATCCCTAAGGGGGCCCATCCAGAGCTCAACATACATTTTAAACGACAAGCACATAAGAGGTACAAAGTAAAAATCATCCTTAGCAGCAGCATTCCTTCCTCCCACTCCGCCACACATCAGCTGATCACCAGGCATATGACCCACACAGCTTAAAACCCCAACACCACATTTTCTCATCAGATGCACCCTACCTGATTCGTCTTTAACATAAAGGTACTAGTAAAACTGAATGCTTCCCTTTGAGTATAGTTCATATAAACAACAGCAGACTAATCCCTCTACCAGAGCCACTTCCCAGTGCCTCAGTTAGCAACTCCCATCAGCAGTTCCTGATTTTCCCCCTGACAGCTTGTAATTCTCTCTTCCTTTTGGGGAATGGTGAGGGGTGAGTTTCTAGACACCTGTCAGAATTTGTCTCTATAACTCTCCTTCCACAACATGTAGTGATCCCATCTTACAGGAGGAATATGTAGGGCCTGGAACCTGTGTCAACAAATTAAACAGCAGGCTAATTAGTTCTTAGCTTTACTAGTTAGGAAGGTTCATTTGGCTGACCTGCTCCAATCAAATGCATGTTTGCTCAGTCCACCCTATCCCTGCGACATTTGATTAGCTACAAGGGAAAGTGGGGATTAGGCAGATCTAAACCATTCTCATAGTTTCTTCAGCTGAAGTCTCTAGCCTGACCCACCCTTCACCCCAGTATAGCAGGGGGTGAAGTCCAGAAGTCTGATGAAAGAGAAAGGAAGTAAGAGGCAGTGTTAAGACAGCATTTAATTTGTATGAGATAAGCACCTTCCTTTCAGAGCATGTAGTAACTAGAAACCAAGAGTAATTGCCGTAAGTAAGGAGACTGGTGTCTTTTGTTACCCAAGGCACAATGCGGCTGTTTGATGAGATCAAAACAAGCCCAGCTCTACTGTTCACAAATATTGCCGACTGGAGTAACCATGTTCTACGTCCTATTTCTCTGGAGGGAGGAAGGAAGGAGGGACACATGAAGACAAAAACAGCTATAAATGACCCACACTTTTCCTGTAACCCTTCTGGCCTTACTAACAGGAACTGCAATATTAGACTGAAAATAAGACAAGATGCCTCTTTAACTGTTGCAGAGGGGTGTTTCTAACAAAATTTCATCATTTTTAGCCCCCTTTTTATATGCAGTGGGGCACTGCAGAAAAGCATATGGCTCTGCAATTGCTATATTTACACCTCAATGTGTTAGAGAGACAAGGTGGGTGAGATTCTTACACAGAGCTCTTCTTCAGGTCTGGGAGGAAGAAAAGCTCTCTGTAAGCTCGTTTCTGTCAACAACAGTAGCTGCTTCAATAAAAGACACCCCCCTATGTATCTCTAATATCCTGGAACCAACAGAGCTACAACAACTCTGCATATTAGTTTTTTATCAGAGGAACTGGACTTGCCAGGGGATTTGAAATAGGATCCACTGAGCCTTTCAGCCCTTGATCACTAGTTCAGATGTGGCTCAGGTCCATAGTGACTGAATATGTTGGAAAGAGTGGGGTCCCTCAGGGATCGGTTCTGAGTCCGGTTCTGTTCAATTTGTTCATCAATGAAGCTACAGTTATTTACATTTATGGATTTAGATAATGGCATCAAGAGTATACTTATAAAGTTTGCGGATGATACCAAGCTGGGAGGGGTTGCAAGTGCTTTGGAGGATAGGATTAAAATTCAAAATGATCTCGACAAACTGGAGAAATGGTCTGAAGTAAATAGGATGAAATTCAGTAAGGACCAATGCAAAGTACTCCACTTAGGAAGGAACAATCAGTTGCACCCATACGAAATGGGAAATGACTGCCTAGGAAGGAGTGCTGCAGAAAGGGATCTGAGGGTCATAGTGGATCACAAACTAAATATGAGTCAACAGTGTAACGCTGTTGCAAGAAAAGCAAACATCATGCTGGGATGTATTAGCAGGAGTGTTGTAAGCAAGACACGAGAAGTCATTCTTCTGCTCTACTCCACGCTGATTAGGCCTCAACCAGAGTATTGTGTCCAGTTCTGGGCACCACATTTCAGGAAAGATGCGGACAAATTGGAGAAAGTTCAGAGAAGAGCAACAAAAATGATTAAAGGTCTAGAAAACATGACCCTTGAGGGAAGATTGAAAAAATTGGGTTTGTTTAGTCTGGCAAAGAGAAGACTGAAAGGGGACGTGATAACAGTTTTCAAGTACATAAAAGGTCATTACAAGGAGGAGGGAGAAAAATTATTCTTAACCTCTGAGGCTAGGACAAGAAGCAATGGGCTTAAATTGCAGCATGGACGGTTTAGGTTGGACATCTGGAAAAACTTCCTAACTGTCAGGGTGGTTAAGCACTGGAATAAATTGCCAAGGGAGGTGGTGGAATCTCCATCACTGGAGATTTTTAAGAGCAGGTTGGACAAACACCTGTCAGGTATGGTCTAGATAATACTTAGTCCTGCCATGAGTGCAGGGCACTGGACTAGATGACTTCTCGAGGTCCCTTCCAGTTCTATGATTCTATGTTTGCCTGTTTGATGGCCTCTATGCACTCAACAGGTGGCCTCGGGTCAGTTCCTGATGAACTGGTGTCTATATCACCGAAGTTGCTTGTGCAGTCCATTCTAGACAGATCAATGACTGAATTGGCATGAGGACTTGAACTACTCTCTCATTCTCAGAGGTCCCTCCAGAAAAAGTTTGAGACACGTTGCTGAAGAATGGTTGAGGAAGCACTCTGCTCCTGCTGTATAGAGAGGAATTAATTCTGGGGATAGAGAAGATGAATTCTGGATCCAGAGCTGTCATTTTAGGGTTTTCCTACGCTCTTTATTTTTCATCTTTAAAAAAAAACAAAAGCCCACCTGCTATCAAGAATATTTCAGGGTGGTTACAAATGGTGTGCGAGTGGAGTGGAGGATAGGATGTCTTCAGAACTAGAAGGCAGAGCAGAACTATTAATGTGGGCATGACCCCGTCAGTGCTTCTCAACAGATGGTCCCAGGACCACCCATGGTCTATCTTGTGAGCCCTAGGACAGAGAGAAAATGTTGTGCAGACGATGGGGGATCTGGAGATTGAATAATCCCTACTTGGTTCTCTCTTAAGAAGTGATCCACAGGATAAAAGAATTGGCAACCCACTGACCTATATGCTTCCAAAGTAGTATGCGTGATGCTCTGCCTACAGCACCACCTTGAATTTAAATCCCTTCCTTCATTCTGAGTGTAGCTGCCAAGCACTCAGCCCTGTGTATGTCACTCCACCTTGATTTAAAACTGCTTCAACTTGTGCTGGGAGTGGTTTCCAAGCATTCAGCTCACCCATATCTTATCCATGCTGGCTTCCCTTATGGGCTGCACCCAATGCAGGTCCAGAGCACAAATGCACACCCAAACAAAAAACTTGTTAGTCCTCCCATTCCCACCGGGCTTGTCTGGAATGGGGGTGGAGAATGAGTCAGGAGTGCCGTAAAGGAAAGTGAAATGGATCCACCCTGGGTGTAAGATAGGTGCAGGGGCAGATTGGTAGCCTTGGATCAGATTCAGGGGTTGTCATAAGTCTTTAATCTTTGCAAAGTCCTAAAGACTCCCTCCCTTTCACCCTGTCTCACATGCACACACACAAGGCATGACTAACTAGCTTTGCGTGGGGATGGCTTTGATTTGCTAAATAAAACAATAAAGCTGTTGTCTGTTCCTTACACGTGAGAAGCTTCCTGTAGGGCGAGCACAACTGCTGCAAGCTGTCTCCGGATGCTACGAGTGGACTGGGGGGTCAACTCCAAGCCATCTAAGTGATTGCTGAGTATTTCCTTTCTGATTTTCAGCTCACATGGTCACACTGTTAAGCACTTGGTGACTTATTTTGGTAGAGTGAGAACTAAAGCAACCACACTTCCCACTTTGTTTCTTACTCCATGTTGACAGCATGAGTTGCCATGCAGTCACTATTTATTATTACTTGTATTTGCTAAGCACTGATGTTGTGCTTGGCACATGTAATTTAGTTACCAGAATTTCCAGTGGCATTGCCAATTATTCACCAGCGGCCAGTCATCCTTTGCCGGAAGCCTGGGGAGGTCTGTGGTAAGAAGGTCTGGGGATAAGCCGGCTGAACACCTCTGTTCTTCCAACCACACTCAATAACATCTGAGTAAGACCACCTAATTCAGTAGCTCCTGACTGGTGGCCCCCAAAAGCAGTTAATTGGTTATAGATGGGGAAGATGCCATGATCATACCTTCCTTTCCTCTTTCTAATCTTCTGCTGAGATGCTTTTGCTCAGCCACTTACAACTGACCTTACTTAGATGCTAAGAGTATCCCATAAACCGCTGTGCCTGTTCCTGTAGATACTCCTTTGAAGTGCTGAGGGTTCTCCTGCACCTCCTATGCATTGCCACCACTAGGCGCAAAGAATTCAGGCGTGCATGGTGTCACAGGGTCTATGCCAACACTCCCACTTTTGTGCCTGCACCCTGTGTTTAGGCTGATATAATAAAGAGTCCCACCACCTTCTTCAATGGTTTTACCTGTGTTCTTGTGCAGTCCCAATTCCCCCAACCACACACCCCTCCCAGTGTCTTCTGGCCCTTGAGATTCCTTCCAGTAGGTCCATAAGGGTGCGAGCTAAGGAGACAGAGAAATAGTCCTCCTATCTCCTCCCCAGCTACCCCCTCACTGAGGTTTCCCCAGGGCTTTTATAGCCCTCCCAGTCTTTAGCCCAGCTGTTCCCACTCGGCCCAGCTTGTTGCTCTGAGCTAGCCCTCATTAGGGCTTACAGCTGGGCTCCCTGCTGCATACCCATGTCTCTCTACTTGGCCTTTTGACCAGAGAGCTGTCTGCAGCCAGCATTTTAGCAGGGCTTTAAAGCGGGTTTTACCCCTGCCCTGCCACACATGGATAAAGCCTGAGAAGCCGTGACCTAGTTTTGGTCTCATTGCTCTGGTCTCAGACTGTTAGGAGACAAGGATGTGGTTTAGTGGTCAGAGCAGAGGAGAGCGAGTGAAAAAAAAATCCTTTGGTCTGATCCCGACTCTACAGTCATTCTGCCTGTGCCTAAGGGGGAACCACACAGGGGGAAATCCTGCCCTGTCTTGCACAGCGTGCTGGTGGAGAAGAGGAAGAGGGCACAGGTAGCCTTGATCATTGCTGTGCGCCCCACTCTGGAGCAGGCTAATGACAGAGTAGAACACAGGCTACGCCCTTCCAAGGGCAGTGTAATGTGTACACTTCTCCTGTGCAGCTCCAAACAGCCTCCTGTGAGGGCCTGTGTCTTACTGGCCTTTGCTGGCTTCGTACACAATTTTCACTCAATTCTGACCGCTGGAGAAGACTGGTTAAGAAGCACACGACACAAAATACTCCCTCAGCATCATTTAAGCATCAGAGGTGGTGCAATGTCACAAGAGGGACTTCGGCAAACACAATGAAAATGTCCTGTTAGATCAGAAATAGAAGGTTCATAGCAGGATTAGGCCTGGGTTTAGGTTGACGTTCAGTGGCATAAACCTATGCAAAAGGTTTCCAAGATGGAAAACTTTCAGGTTGGTTTGCATGGAAGAAAAAAAATCTCTCTCTCTCTCTATATAACTCTTTCAGTAAAATATTTTTCAATTTGAAATTTCCCCATGTGAGGCATTAGACTGCAAGTGGTATCAGGCAGCCAAATGATTTTGCTGATTATGGGCTGGTTGGTATTGGCTGTTGGCTACTGGCTGTAGTAATCTTAGGAATTTATACTCATCTTCCTTTTAACCTACTTCTGAATCTGCAAAAAGAGCCAACTCACCTTCAGGTCTTTTAAAATACCTTTGACTTAGGCAGACCTACGTTCAGCTTCTTTGTATGCTGCAGGTATGGTTGGCTGTTCTCTAGAGTTGTTGCTCTAGCTCAGGGGTCGGCAACCTATGGTACGCGTGCCAAAGACAGCACGCGAGCCGATTTTTAATGGCACGCTGCTGCCTGCCAGGTCCCAGCCGCCAGCCCCGCTCAGCCCGCTGCCGAACCCAGGCCAGGAACCAGGGAGGCAGCAGCGTGCCATTAGAAATCCTGCCCGCCCCGGCCTGCTCTTCTCCGGCCCCCCACGAGGGCAGGGTGAAGAAGCTTGGTCCTGCCGGCTGCTGCTGCAGGGCAGGCAAGTTTCCGCTCCCCAGCCTCTTCCCCCAGCGTGCTGGGTTCCTGCCCCTCCTCCTCTCCCTCCTTGCCGCCAATCGGCTGATGGCCCTTGTGGGGAGGGAGAAGCGGAGCCACAGCGCACTCGCTGCTCTGGGGAGGAGGCGGAGAAGAGGTGGGGACGGGGCCTTGGGGAAGGGGGGAGTGGAATCAGGGCATACCCCCTCCAGCCCCCTGCCCTGAGCTGCTCTGGGCAGGGGGCTGGGAGCATCCCCATGACCCTAGCCCACACCCCCAGCCCTGACCCCTGCACCCCCCTTACACACCTCACACCCCAGCCCCCTGCACCCCACAACACCCCACCCCTCTGCCCTGACCCCTGCACCCCCTCACACACACACCCCTCTGCCCTGACTCCTACACCCCCCACATACCCCAGCCTCCTGCCTTGACTCCAGCACACCCCCACACCCCAGCCCTGACTCCAGCACCCCACACACACAGCCCTCTGCCCTGACCCCTGCACCCCCCCACACACCCCAGCCTTCTGTCCTGACCCCTGCACACCCTCACACACACCCAGCCCTCTGCCCTGAACCCTGCACCCCCTCACACACACCCAGCCCTCCACCCTGACCCCTGCATCTCCCACATACCCCAGCCTCCTGCCCTGACCCACGCACCCCACACACAATCCCAGCCCTGACTCCAGCACCCCTCACACATGCCCCCAGCCCTCTGCCCTGACTCCTGCACCATCCTCACACACCCCCAGCCCCCCCACACCCCATGCCCTAACTCTTGCACCCCCCCACATTCTCACCCCCACCCTGAGCACCAAACGGGAGCTCCTGCACCCACCCTCCCGGCACATTGCCACCTGCACCCCTCACACCAAATGGGAGCTGCCCAGGTAAGCGTTCCACACCCAAACCTCCTGTCCCAACCCTGAGCCCCCTCCCTCATTCTAGCTCCTGGCCATACCCTGCACTCCAACCCCTAGCCTGCTCCTTCACCCCCAGCCCCGGGCCCAGTTCACTCCCACCCTCAGCTCAGTGCAGAGAGAGAGGACAAGAATGGGCTAGAACCAGGGAGAAGGTAGGCACCCACTCTATGTGGGCAGGGCCGGGATCCCAGACCGGCAGCAGGGCTGGCTGGCAGGAGCCAGCGGACGGAACCCCAAACCGGCAGTGGGCTGAGTGGCAGCAGGATGAACTACTCAGCCCACTGCTGGTCTGGGGTCCCGGCCACTGGCCCCGCTCCACCGGCTGCCGGTCTGGGGTTCTGGCTACCAGCCCCTTGCCAGCCGGGGTCCCGGCCGCAGACCCCACTCAGCCTGCTGCCGGCCGAGGTGAACGGAACCCCAGGCTGGCAGCGGGCTGAGCGGGCCGGCGGCGTAAGATCAGCATTTTAATTTAATTTTAAATGAAGCTTCTTAAACATTTTAAAAAATCTTGTTTACTTTACGACAATAGTTTAGTTATATAATATACAGACCTATAGAAAGAGACCTTCTAAAAACGTTAAAATGCATTACTGGCACGCAAAACCTTAAATTAAAGTGAATAAATGAAGACTCGGCGCACCACTTCTGAAAGGTTGCCAACCCCTGCTCTAGCTGGAAAACCCCTCTGTGATTAATGCCTCACCAGCAAATAACAACCCAGGCTTGTAATTGTCACATGCAAAGTAGTCTTTGGGTTCAGACTGAACAAACGCACTGCTGACCTCTAAAAGACCTTTTGCAATTCCAAGCCTGAGGTTTTGTTTCCCCCTCCCCCTTTCCCAAGGCAGTCAGCTCTTTCCCACCCTGTGATTAACTCTGCCCACTCAGGGAGGCCCATGTTGAAGACCACATCCTCCTAGCCAGGGAGGAATAGGCGGGCCTCCCTTTGGGGGCCTTATTGTTGAGCAAGATTAGGCACTCCTTCCTCCTCCTCAGGGACTGGGTGTGCTGACTCCACAGCACTCTCTGGGCCAGGAACAAGAAACGAGAGGTCTGATTCTCCTCTCACTTACACCAGTGGGAAGTCCTCACCCTGTGTACCTTAGTGTAGCTCCGCTGACTTCCCTGGAGGTCCTTTTTTGTGATTTATACCAGTGTGAAAGAAGAAGCAGGCCCTAGGACTCCAGCTTGCCTCACAGATGGCAGGGCAGAGCACGGTGCGCAGGAAGGAGAAAGACACGGTTCTGCAGTCCAGCTGCCATCTGTGCCTCCATGCCAGCCACACCCACGTTCTAATGTGTGCACTGGGTGGGGAGGCGGCCGTGCAGAAGCAGGGTGGTGGTAGGGAGCAGTCACTCGGCACCGCAGCTATTCATAACCCTGAGGCAAACTTCTGCTTAGGTTAACACTGCTCACTGTAGCATTAACTCTCTCGGTGGCTTTTCCCACCCTCAGAGAAGGAAGCAAAGCACTGACCTGATTGGGAAGCCAATAGCAGCACTGCAGTGAGCCATCTGTGCTGTCACAAGACTGGGCAGGGTCTCCCCACAGAAGTACTCTGATGCATAGCTTTGGGGCTACATGCAGTTGGACCTGACCTAACCCTCTGCTCTAGCTAGACCACTGCCAATCCCTTCCATCAGGTGTGGGGAGACAGGAGGCAATACAGACCCCATGCCAGCAGGCTACTGCAATTTGTGATGTACCCACCCCACTTTCTGTGGGTTTTCAAGGGGGGGAATTTCCCCCAGAGTGACTATTCTTCTTCCTGTAACACGTAGAACACTTCCAGACCTCTCCAAAGATATAAATGCCATCAGCTGCGTCTCTCAGCAAGCACTGAGTGTGTAAATGCAGGTCAAAGCCAGCTGCTCTAGCCCTCAGAGATATAGGGCTGGCTTTGTAATTAAAGCCCAGGGTCGGGAGTCAGTAGAAATGGGTTTTGGTTCTGCCAGACTTCCCGTAGGGCCACTTAGGTACATGTTAAAAGGTCATCATTAATTCTGGGTGTGTTTATTTTTGTGATACCTAAAATAAGTCCCCCCCGGCATGGTTTTCAGAGCTGCTGAGTACCTGCAATTCCCCTCTGAGTCCATGAGCGTGTCAGGTGCTCAGCACATCTGAAAATCATACCTCAAATTAGGCATCCAAAAAACAGAGCACCCCGTTTTGAAAACGTTGGCCTCGGCCTCTCTATCTGCAAAGGATTGATAATAATTGTGAGGTTCAGGTGCGTTTGTTAGGCACTCCGTTTTGATAAACAGATGCAGTTGTTTATTTCACTTCCTTCTAGGGATTCGCATGGTGCTCATCGCTCTAGTAACTGAATGGCTCATATTAGGCGGCTCTATTTTCTGGATGCCCAGTGTGATGCATGATTCTCAGATGTGCTGAGCTCCTAAAGCTCTGACTGACTTTGTGTGGAATTGCATGGATAGTTTTGATCTCACACATAACCCGGGGTAGTGAGTGGAAGCCTGAGGGCTTGTCTTCACAAGCAGCGTTACAGTGGCGCTGTAGTGCTTTAGTGAGGACGCTCCTACACAGATGAGAGAGCTTCTCCCATCAGTGTATTTCATTCAACTCCCCAAGAGGCGGTAGCTATGTCAGTGGGAGAAGCTCTCCCATTGACATAGCGCTGTCTACAGGGGGGGTTAAGGTTGGCATAATTGCGTCATTCAGGGGTGTGGATTTTTCACACCCCTGAGTGACATAGTTATATCGATATAGGTCTGTAGGGTAGACCTGGTCTGATTCTCTACCGCCTTCAATCTCTGCGCAAAGCGGATGTGAAATGCTACCATTCTGAGCCGGTAGCACTTTGCACCGGTGCGAACATGAAGTGCAAGGCAGCAAAGCCCCACGCAGGCCCTCAGAAGCCCTAGCAGTTACATTGGTTATGAAACATCTCATCACATGGAAGCTGAGAACCCAGCAGCTGCATTTGTTTGAAAGGGTTTGCAGGGGGAATCACAGTCTCAGTAACTAATACATGAGGTGGAATTCCCTTACCTCTCTGAGCAGAGCATGCTGCACACTTTCTCAGAGATGCATTTCAAGAGCGCTTTCGGCTCCCTAGAGACAGGAACAGTGTAATACTAGACTGCCTGACAGGGCTCCTTGCTCAAATTACCACCAAACCTCCCCTGACGCAGTTAAGCTCTTTTCAGTGCTGTTGTACCAATGCCCAATAGTCACTTCTTCTCTTGTTGTCCTAATGAAACAACATTCTGCAGCTAATAAGGTACCCATTGTTGTAATTAGATTCAGACATGATTTTAGGGGTTAAGTAGTTTTTACTTTTAGAGTAGCAGTTCTCTCCTAATGGGTCCAGATTCCCCAAAGTGCTGCCAGCAGTTGTCTTAGGCACCGTGCGGGGAGATCTTCAAACTTTTCCTGCAGTGGTTTGACTCAGGCATTTAGTAGCATTTTACACCCACTTTGTTCTGGTGCAAGACGTAGGGCAGGAGCCTGATTCCCTATGGCCTGTAGGTAATCAGTGAAAAGTGGGGGGCAAAACGCTGCCATTCTGATATATCCTTTGCACAGGTGCAAATATTTACACAAGAGGCTAGATCCTCCACTGTGCTGAGCTCAGGTGCAGTGTGTGTGTGTGTATATATATATATGTATGTGTATATATATGTGTGTGTGTGAGAGAGAGAGAGAGACAGACAGACATTGCTCTTTGATTCTCAGCTGCCTGGCCCTAATATAAGGGCCCTCAGGAACTTTGGATCAGTGGGCAAGTGGCTGCAGTGGAGCCTTGTTCTGCTCTGCGCCTGTGTTTCAGCCTTTGACATCAGGCAGTGCAATTCTGGTATGGGAGGAGGTCTAGGAAGCAAAGGCACCACCTCTGCCAGCTTTATGCCAGTAGAGGTTTGCCCTGCCCCTTTTGGGGATATCTCCAGCTATTATACTTGTTAGGCCCAAGACTCTGGCACAGGGTGCAAGGTAACAGAGAATTGGGCCTTCAGGGATCACAGCTTCCCTGGCCCTGATTCTGCTCCTCTCACATAACAGCGAAAATCAGGAGTAACTCCCCTGAAGTAAATGAACATTTGCGGTTATCACATTGCTGTGATAGGAGAATCAGGCCTACTGTATCCCAGAAAGGAGGACACAGCGGCATGGCTGAGGCCAATGAAAGCTCTCCCACGGGCATTATCTTAGAAAGCTGCTCTTTGGAGTCACAGGGATTCAAGGGGAAATCTTGGAAACAGTCATCTTGGTAAGTTTCCATTTGAATGACCACAAAGACCAGTTTTTCCATGATAGATTGTTTCAGTTCCTGAGCAGAACCCAGAGGGGTCACCGCCTTTTCTCCTCACCATACTTCCTGAAAGAAGTCCTTGAGTCATCCTGGCTTCAGCCAGATGAAGGGTTACAGTCAGATGCCCTGGAGACAAACAATGAGAGCTGGCCTAGCTGCTGAGGTACATCAAGAGATCTCGCTAACATGAAAGGAAGAATCCAGCCAGTTCAGGCTAGATGTGACTTTTCCACCAGCCTCCTGTGTACTAAATACTCCGCATGTTGAGACTGCAAGGCGGTCTGCACTGAAATCATTCTACTTGGATTGTGGTTTAAATGCTTGTTTGATTATGGGTGAAATTCAACTGCAGCTTTAGGAACATCACAAATCTTCCCCATGCTGCTCCCCCCAGCAGATTCTCCTAGAGTGTGAATTCTGGTCAAGATTTTCAGCTCTTAGGAGCTTCAAATTAGGCTCTTACATTTATATTTAGGGTCTTGAATAAGTGACTTGGATTTCAAATGTGCTGAAGTCAGTGGGTCTTGCTGGACGGATGCTCAGCATTTTTGGAACTCTGCCCGCTTATTTATCCATCTAGGATCTGTCAAAGTGCTGTTACATATGCCTGTGGGTCACATCTAATACCAAATGACACTAATTTCACAAGTACTTATATATTTTGTACAATAATCACTTATGATGAGTGTCATTGTGGAACATTTATAATACTCTAAATCAATATCTTAAGTGAAAAGTAGACTGTCCCGTTTCTAAACTCTAGATGTAGCAATTTGAAAACACCTTTAATATAAACACAACCTAATTAAGGATTAGATGTCTAGAATAGAAGCGCTAAATCTTTTAAAAGATTCTCAGATACATGTTAGCATCACATACATTCTCAGACCAAAGTGCAAATAGCAGTCACTGATATGACAATGTAACCTAAGCACATCTGGATTCTCCATAACATGGATACATAATATTTCAGCTCTCATCATCGTCAGTCACTTTCAAACTAGAACAAATCATTCTTTGTCTATATTTGGCACTCTACCAGAGCCAATGATAACTAAGTTTAAATTCTTGAACTTAGTAAAGGAGATGGTTGCAAGATCTTCAACAATGTCATATACTGAGACCCATTCCTAGAGGAAAGGCAAAATTGGATCACACAGGGAATAATATTTATTCACTGTAGTTAATAAGAGGTCAAAGGCCACAAATACTAGGCATTCTTTTTGTCACCATTTTTGCCTGGAGCTGTTGTTTGGAAAATGATAAAATGTCAGGTTATGCATCATTTACTGAATAATGAAATGGGAAGTGATGGTCAGGGAAGGTTGATAAAATTCATGGTATTAAACCTTTCCCAGCAACCCAAATTCTGCAAGATTTAGGGCCTGAGTCTCCAGTGTTTTTCACCAGAGGCATTTTTATCAGTGCAAAGGGAGTGGATTCTGATGCGGTAGCCTGCTACACCCATTTTGCAGAGGTGTGTGTGATTTCAAAAAGTCCAGGGCAAACAAACAATCCTCAGACTGATCCAAATGATCTAGAAGTTCAATAGATTCTGAAGGAAAAGTTAGACAGACCAGCTCTAACTTTAACAAGGAGCATAGCGTAAGACTCTCGGCAGCCTAGATCCTGGACAGAATGTTAGTTCATCAAGCTGATTAAGGGTTATGCTGCTTTGGTTATAAATTCAAAAAGCTGCAGTCTCTTTTTTAGGAAAACACTTGTAGTTGCTTGTGGCAAACTAGCCCTAAAGGCCTTGCTTTTTCCATCAGCCAGCCTGTGCTGCTAAATCCTTCCTAGCTTGCCTCCTTTTTTTGCAATTCCTTTTTTAATAAAGCTGATATCTACAAGTACTGTTATGTGTCAGACTTTCCAAACGTATTGTGTCTACGTGTACTAGCTGGCTCTGTGGAGTGACAGGAAGCAGAATGCACCCAAGAAAAGAAACAAAAGCGAAAAGGAATAGTACTCCTTGTTTTCTTAGAAGGTAAACAGGAATGTAACACCCCTAAAAAGTGCTGGCTTGACAGCCATAAAGACTGAAAGGCTGCATTAACCCACAGAACAGGTATATTGGGTAGACAGCTGCAGTACATGCTTCCTCTCTCTGCTCTAATCAACGTGCTTCAACCCTGAGCTTTAACCATGAGGGAGTTGATCAGTCTCTACACCCGTTTGGTGGTTTTACTCAGGCAGTTGCCCGTCATTGAGAATTACTCAGGCACTATGGTAAAAAGTGTGATTAAAACAACTACAGAGTGAGATTAGCTAGTTAAAGCTGGCCTGTGATTAAGGTATAAAACACAGGTGGGCTGGTAATAGAGAGATTTCTTGGCTCCAGTCACATGACATGAGTCAGCATTACAAAAAGTTAATATCCTGTGTCACGTGGCTGGGGGTCCACTGAATCCAACAGCTACTGTTACATGGCCTGGGACCAACAAACTAATTTCATATAAGTCACTCAACAGCCCAGAGATGGTGACAGTTTTCTGTCACAACTGTTCAGGGCTAGATTTGAACTGGCAGTATATAATAAAAGGATAAAAGGTCTTACACACACTCATACATATTTCCAGGGCATGCCTCTCCCCCCCGGATGGTTAAAGTTAGAATAGCCCCATAAGAGTCTTAAGGGGAAAAAGGATTGCTGCACGACCCACCATTCTTTACACAATGAAACAGCTAAAGCAGAAACAGCAATTATCTGGTTCAGTCTAGTGCTGCTGGCCTGGAACATGCCATGACAACGTGCTTCTTGTTTCAAAGCCGCTTGTACTAGGACACAGTTCAAGGGATCTTGCAATGCCTTGCATTTGTAAACACATGCAACGACACGCTTCACAGACGAAAGAGAGGACAAAGCAGAAGGGTACCGCAGCGTCCATGCCACAGCCTGTGGGGGAAGAGAAATCCCCCCACCCCAGTGTAAGAGAGAGACAGAGATGCTGATTTTGGGGACAAGGGGCTTGTTTACTATTCAACGTGCATATTCCTGAAAAGTCACAGCAGATTTTAAAAAACCTGAATTCTAAGAAATCGCAGCAAAAAAATGTGCATCGTTGCAGATTATTTTAGGCTGAGGCCCATGCACAATGCGAAGTATAAGCAGTTCCCAGAGTACATGCCTCTAAAAACCATCCAGGCCCATAGCATTCAGTTATAGTAGCTTTCCAAACAGGTGGTGAAAAGCTAAAATTATGAGTGTCTCTCAATTACCCCAGCTTGCTCTGGATTGGAATACATCTCCTTTTCAGGAAGATTACTGGTTTACCTTTACAAAGGTGTTAGGGTAAAATGTTACCAGGACATTTATAAAATTCTATGTGATTTGCTTCCTTTTTTAACACCAAAGAGATAATCCTACAGTTATATTTATCAAATCAGGTTCTGTATCTCTTCAGGTTCCTTCTAACACTTTAATCCTGGCTTATTCACTTTTTATGCACTCTGATTTTATTTGATTTATTTTTTAAATCCTTGTTCACGTCTTGCTGCGCTTCAAGGAGTTTGCTTGGGAAGCCTTATTTATGGGTTGAAATGCTGCTGAAAGAGTTATTGCTGTGTTATTCAGCTGCTGTGCCAAGCCTGCATGAGGATCGGGTTTCTACTGAAAGGGTGCCAGGCACGTCTGTTTCCAGGAACCAGCAGCCGTATTTAGCCTCAGGCTGCACATGAAAGACTGCAGTCGGAAACGTGACATTGTGTCAACATTTGAGGCAGGTCAGAGCTGGGTGAGACCATGAAAACAAGTCAGGGGAACTCAACACACCCTGTCTGAACAGTGTGAGTGCAGAGACTTGAGCAAAGCACCCCATCACAGTCTGGTAGCCTCAGCTTCAGTATTCCCTTGCTTGCTCTAGGATTTTCTTCCATTAAAATTGAACGTTGTAGGGTTTGGGGTTTTTTTTAATGGAAATGAAACATAATGAAATGTCTGCTTCTATCGTCAGGGCATCTTGGATGAATGATGCAGCAAAGTGAAGGATGCTCTAAGGCAATACACATACAGGAGCTCTAAGGCAATCTAGCTTATACATTTGAGTTGTAAGTTACATAACGCTTTTCACATTCACAGGGTCTCCAAGCACTTGATAAACATCAGCCACGCGCAACACCTCTTTTCTGAGGGAGGTCAGTATTATCACCTCCATTTTACAGACAGAGGAACCGGCACAGCCGAAGTGATTTGCCCAATATCATATAGAAAATCAGTGGCAGGGACAGGAACTGAAGCCAGGAGAGTTAACTCTAAGTCACCTTTGTTATTATTATAAGAGTAGTGCCCAGAGGCACAGATCAGGACCATGGCCCCATTGTACTAGATGATTTACTGCCAGAGAGGCAGACATAATCCCTGCCCTGAAGTGCTTACAGTCTAAGGACTTTCCACTAGGCCACACTCTTGCACCTTCCACCACCAATGGAAAGTCACCCCTTCAGTTTTGCTTTTTTGGCTTTGACCTGCACCACGAGGGAAACTTCCCCACAACAGCCATGTCCTTGCTATCAAAGGGCATATCCTGCACCTATGTTTATACTCATATGTGTGCCAGTTTGCTGCAGAGAAAGTCTCTGTGTGTCCTGCTACCAGCAAAGGGTAAAGACGGTGGAAAAAGCTAAGCTCAAAGTGATAGCCTTGTAAATCTACCAACAACTTGAAGTGTTGAGAATTTAGTATGTTGGGGGTCAAACCTTGATCCCATTTAAATCAGTAGGACTTTTGCCAGTGACTACAATAGGAGCAGGATTTGTCTCTAATTAAAATAAATAAACATGGTGGACAGTGTGAGTTCCCCAGATAAATAAAGAGGAACCGCCATAATATACCTGACTGTTCACCTTTAGGGCCTGTACTGTTTGGGTTGGTGATGCTGTGAGATACTGTTGTTACGCACTACCCCAGTTTGGGGCCTTCACAAATCCACCTTCTAACCAGCCTTCCTGGGCCTCCTGCATGGTAAGGATCTTAAAAATACAACACAGTTGTCATTTAGTCATGAATGTCAATGTGCCAGTTCACCATTTACACACACACACATTCATTTCAGAGTAAATTATTAAAGGTTTCCTGCAACAATGAATGGCATGGCATGCCACAAACCCATTAGAGAAATTGGGCCAGCTCATCCGCCAGTGTAAATTGACATAGCACCGTTGATTATGCCAGCTGATGGGCTAGCCCACTGTTTCCAATGTTCACAAAGTAATTAAGGACAGACAGTAAATGATCTATCCCAGGGTCCCATACTCTACATTAGTACATCTACTTTCCGCCTTTCAGCCACCCCTTCCCCTCCCCCCTGAACAAACCTTTAGTGCAAAAACCCATCTGCTTTCTTCAATAGTTTGCCTTTGGAAAAGGCTTGGTGTCATCTTCATTTTGCAAAAAAACCCAAAGCTTGTATATTGTTACCTGTGGCTGATCTGCTATGAGATGTAAACAAAAGGTGCAGGTTTTAAATAAATAAATTTGACTGCCAAGACTTATTTGGTGATATTAGAAAATACTCATCAGATTTTTCAGCGTTAGCTACAAAGGTAGTTCAAACAACAATGAAACTCTTGGTAGAATTAAGCGGGTGCCTCCTCCTTTTGGGGTTCAGGTCCAGCCTGGGCCCCAGGCAAAGGAGGGACAGGGTTATGGGTGTAGCAGCCACAAACCAAGCATAGGCAGCCTTGGGTGAGATTTGCGCAGCCAGCCAGAATCCCTCCATAGCACATCAGCAGATACACCCAACTAATACGCTGGGGCATGCACCACAACCTGAGGGAGGGGCATGGAAAATGGGCAGGGCTAGCTCCCAAGCCAGCACACGTGTATACGACCCTTAGCATGACCAAGGGACCAACCCAACACCCACTTAAGTCAAAGGGAGTTTTGCCATTGACATCCAACAGCAGCAGGATCAGTCCCCAAGTGAGCAACTAGCACTTACCGAAAAGAGCAGCTGCCTGCCATATGTGCTACGTGAATAGCCCAGACACTGAAAGCTATAGTGGCTCACACCAATACTACGGAGTGCTTTCATTTTTAACATAGGGGTCCCTTGGAGCATTAGCTTGGCCAGCATGGGAAATCCCTGCAACAAAACTCCTGGTGAAGTACAAACACCAGAGTGTGTCTCTTCTTCCTCTCATGGAGCAGGCTGTGATATGTTTCTTTTCTTTATGAAGCTCCAAACACAGAGCTAAGGCTAGTTCTCATTAGAAAGGTAAACTTAGCAGCTTGCTATATTCTAATGAGAGGCTTAAGGTCCCCTACAAAGGAGTTGTTTAAAATTTGGGCTATGCCCTTTTTTGGCTTCTTGACAATAGATAAAGGTCCAAGGAGCCGTGGGGATTTTTTTCTTGTTTAGCTTAGAAATATCACACGTGTCAAGTCTGGCCTGCCTGGTTTTGGGGAGGGCTTCTGGTATGTCTCAGAGAGGTTTGTTGTGATATTCCACACACTAATTGAAGGGGGTGTTGAATCTTTAACAGAACCATCCTTCTCTCATGTAGTTGTTAAGGCCTAGAGCACCCCTTTCCCGCAGAAAAACCCATTTGAGGGGACTTGAGGTGAGAAATCTCCTTGAGGATCCCCTTGGAGAGATTCTGCCCTGCATCATCCCATTGAGAAGGTGGGGTTTGCCTCCGATGGCAAAGACCACAGTGCCTGCCTGCAAACCTGATTAATTCCCCAGGGACCTGTAGAGGCCTAGAGCCATCTGCATGTAGGCCTAGTGCCTCCACAGTAGCTTTAGACCATCCCCCCAGTAGGTCCTCACCCCAGCAATTCTTTGGCCATACAGCTCCATTGGGTGCCCCACTGGCTACAGCTACTCCTGGGATCCCAGAGGATGGAGGATAGAAAATAAAGCCCCAGACTGAATTATTTCCATTGGGCTGCAGTAGGGAAACCTGTACCCACCTCTGCCCACACTCCTGACCCAGACAGTCCTCATCAAAGGCCGACACAGTCTTTCCTTCAACACAGACTGGGGAGATTCCTACACTGCATCCAGGAGAGGGGCAAGGGGATCTGGAGGTGGCTGAGGGCGTGTTTCAGATGGAAGGGGGAGATTCACACACAGAAGATTCCCGTCTTTGCCTGGATCTTCAGTGAAGATGTGGCCCTTAGCACTGGAGTTAAACAGGTGTTGCAAAAATATGAACAAAGAGTTTTAAGCAGTCTGACTAAATATCCCTTCTCAATTGCTCAGGTTTCACTCTCTGGCTCTTGTGATTAGCAACATTCTATGGCAGCTAGAGAGCTATTGTAGAGCAGACAAGACCTGAATTCCTAATGGAACAAAGAGCACAGGAATCCTCTCTCTTCGTGTGTGTAAAACCCAAAGCTTTTCAGACTTTCTAGATACATCACAAAGAAACAAACCTAAATGAAGTAAAGGTACAAACCCAACATGGTCTCCCTTACAGGCCACTCTTTAAAGTTGAAAAGATCAAGAGGTAAAAATAAAATGAAATAAATTAAATGAAAAATCCCACACTACAATAATAATGGACCACATTTTTCCCTTGGCTGACTTTGGGCATTGATTCCAGCAAGGTTGTACCAGGGATAACTAAGACCCTGATTCCGCAACTTCTTCCCCACAGGCAGAGTGCTAAGCCCACATGGCATGCCATTTTGATTGCTGGATCAGGTCACATGGAACGACATTGATCAAGTATTTCAAAGAACAAGAGGCAAAGCCTTATCTTCCACAGGAAAATAATTTTATTCAGTATTTTAAAAACAACTACTTAACATTTATTCAAGATAAAAATATTTACAATACCCCACCTTTGAGAAGGCTCCAAAATATAAACACTGTATCCCTCCCTAGAGAACAAAACAAAACCTCTTCAAAAAACAAAAACCCCAAATCAGGAATACATTCATATTTCTCACTTCTTTATGCTCAAGTAGTTATACAAATAATAGACCTCTGAAACTCTTTAATATATTTATATAATATATATATTTTATATATACAGATATATTTATAACAAGATTTTACAAATAAAGGCAACAACTGTATACCAAAAAAAAAAACAACACAACAATAAAATAAACATGAGAACAATCTGCAATCAAGCACAGTGCATCTTAACAACTGGTGCAATGGTAGAATGAAATGAGAATCTATATGACATTTACTCTGGAAACAATTTCTCAAAATTAATACAGAAAAAAAACCACACTGCTTATTGCAGTTAGTTTCTTTTAAAGCCTAACTGGACACAGTGTTCATCACTGAAGCAACTGCACAGGCCTGAATAGTTCTAAGATTTGTTAACAGGGAAATTTTCACAAATTCTAACTCTATTTAAAATAGCAATTTGGACCAGGGTTTCAGAGGATCCTAAGAGATTTGGGCACCCAAATCCCACTGGGATTAGGTTCCTTTGAAAAACAAAACAAAACAGTTTTCAATTCTCAAAGGCACTCAAGGGGGCCAATTCAGTGGGTGTAACTCTGTTGACTCCAATTGAATCTCACCCTGTTACAAGAGCTCTGGATTTGGCCCAGGAGTGAAACAGTCAGCTGCTGGCTATTCCCCCACTGATGTGGCTTTTTAACCATTTTGCTTTCAGATATACTAGACCCAGAGACACCTGTACAGTAGCAGTAAAAGAGTGGTCTACAGTTAGGTGCAACAAGCAAAGGGATCCATGGGGATATTTTCCTCTTCCCCTGCCCCAACTAGCAGCTTGCGTTACAGAAAGGGATGCATGTTAATTTATTAATTAGAAGTACACCATGTAAAGCTTCTAAGCAGCATCTACATTTTATTCATTTTGTTTTTTAAACGTTCAGCAGAGGTGTGGAGAGAAACTTGTCTTCAATCTCCCTGAACCACTGACTGTGCATCACCAACCAGTGATTGCTACTCTGAATCTTTTTAGTGGGACTAACACCAATGCTTCAACTGCGGTGCATGTGTGTATCATTTCAAATGCTGGCAAATGGGTGGGGCAACAAATTTGGCCGTGGGTCTTTGCTTTGAAAAGCCCTCATAAGAAGTACCATATTTTTATATTCACAGACCCTAAAACCTAGATCTGCCTAATGGAATATTTTTCACAGCTTTGAAATATAATCCTCACTGACTAAGTCAGCTGTTGCTCTGTAGATGGGGAGGGTAAAGGGTAAAGCACAAAGAAAACGTTTTGGTTTTTTTTTTCCTTTTAAAACTCCCCCGAATGGCTAACCTGGGTGCTTCCTTCATCCTTTCCCACGCTATCTGACAAGTAAGAGAAAAGTGGATTTCGCTTCCTAGTCTCAGTGAACCTTATCCCCACACCTCAGTCCAGCCGGTATATGAAACTGAAAGAGTCTCAAACGTAAAAAAAAGAAAAGAAAAAGAAAATGGTCACACTGTGCTTAGTCTTTGGTTTCCAGGTTCAAAGGAGGAATCTGCTTCAAAGCTTGAAGCAGAGCTGAGGAGTCGATAGGGGAATGGACTGGTAGTGGAGAAGGAAGTCTCTGAGGCATCAGGAGAGATGGAGAGATTTTATCTGGGCTCATTAACCCTGAAAGTGCTGCAGTAGAGGCTGGGAGACTTGGGTACAAGACGGGCATGGAAGCCGGGTACCAACACTTCTCCAGCATAGGCAGATAGGCAGTTGCGGATGGTGGGATCAAATAAAAAGGCAGGCACAAAGGAGGTGGGTGAGGGCCCAAAAAACTACTTGAAGAGCCAATCAGATCACTGCTAAAATGGCCTTCGTCTTCTGAAGTTTCCATCCTGGTCCTTTTGGCTGGTGGGTCCTCAGTCTCTTGCTTAATAGAGCTTATTCTCTCTTGCATGGCATAGTTGAGTCCCGTATCCTTTTGAAAATACTGTTGATCGGCGTTTGAGTCACTTTTCTCCAGCTCTCCTCCATACCCACTGTCTGTGTCTGTGTCGCTCCCGCTCTGCTCTCCACTGGAATGTGCAAAAGTCCTCTGTATAACAGGAACACAGTTCTTGCCGTAACCCTCAGCAGTTTTGGGCAAAGAGCCAGACTTCTCCTTCAAGTCCACTGTTTTCGGGGGCGCATCTCCACATTTTCGGCTGGCTCCGCCCTGGAGGACCTCAGAGGCCATTCGGTGCAGATGACTGACCAGCTGGGAAGATTTCAGATCCCTGGTGTTTTCATGCTTTCCCAGGTATTGCAGCACTTCCTTGGCACACATCTGGAAACCAGATCGAAACATTTCCTGGCTGGTATCAAGGTTTCTTGATGACAAGTCACCTGAGGGAACATTAACAGAAAGAAATTAAAAATTAACAGAGAGCTAAATAGTTTCATTAATATCATTAAGGTGCACTGGGGAGAGGAAGAAATTTTATCTCCACATTAAGTATCTGTTACAAAACAGCTAGACAAATGAATTCTACTGTACAATACAGTCACTTTAAACACCCATTTTTATAACCTCCCTCTAACAGTGAGTCTTTAAACACATTTTTGATCCTATACTCATTATACGTGGCAACCACAACAGACACTAGAGTTTAGGGAGAAAACAGAAAACGGCAGCACAGCGAATCAACCCTGGCATCTCCTCAGAAAGACATCAGTTCCAAAGTCATCTTGCAAATCTGGCACCACTGCAGCTAATGAAAATTGGGCACGAGGGGTCCAGTTTATCCCTCATTAACTGCATACACCAAGGGGGATTTGGTCTAAACTTTGGGAAGTGACATTGGGTTTGGTTGTGTAATTCTACTGCATATCGAGTGGCTGTTAAAGCAGTAGCAGCCTTTTTAGAAAAGCTGGTTTTAGCCTGCCAGACTCAAGTAAGTGTCACAAAGAGAGGGGAAGGAGGAAACAGATGTAAAACACTGTGGGCCCTTAGATAGTTCCTACCCATGCTGCAAAGCATGCACTAACTGGCTTATGGAGAAACCAAAAAGAGCATGTAAGAGAGATGTTTTCATATTTAAGGGTGAAAAAAAATCAGGGCCTGATCTAAACCCCATTGAAGCCAACCCCATTGGCTTTGGATCAGGCCCTCACAGCAAAATTGTACTATAAAATAAAATAGCTAGAATCAGGTTGAATTTAAAACTATATTAAAATAACAGCTAGTTATAAATTAACTAAATAGAGGGATGAAAGGCATCTTTTTCATAAATTCACATGCACATAAAGCGGGGTATGCGTGCTAAATAAAAATGAAAAAAGACAAACTTACTCCTCCCACCTCCCAAACTAAGTGTCATAAGAAGCCAGTATTTCAAAGATATTGAAAGTAAGATCATGAGACATTCTAGGGTTCTCACATGATACAAGCATGACTTGAATACTCACCAGCTTGTAAACCATTCTGTAAAGCAATTATTTTCTGTTGCTGCTGCTCAATGAGATTAGTTAGTGCTTTCACATGCTTCAAGGTAAGTTCAAGAACTACAGCCTTCTCCAAGTGACCTAAAGTCTGGAAACAAATGGGCAGGTTAGTACTTATCCTAGAGTCGGCCACGCTT
Organism: Chelonia mydas; assembly: GCF_015237465.2. Lineage (NCBI taxonomy): Eukaryota > Metazoa > Chordata > Testudines > Cheloniidae > Chelonia > Chelonia mydas. The sequence continues at coordinate 15,381,511 of NC_057853.1, read as the reverse complement.
CAAGGAATCTTAAAAAGTTTTCTAATTCCTTGTGAAATGAAAAAAGAAAAAACAGTTGCAATTTGGGAGACAGGGTAAAAAATGGTGTCTTTATTCAATGGACATTTCTCTGATTGATTTTGAGCAAAAATCGTAACGTTTGGAATCTGATCCACATATTATATAAACTAAATTTTTTTTTTAAAAGGGAAGGTTGCAGGGAAGGATACAGTTACATCCTATGGGTATTTTAGGACCAACTGCATAGCTCTCAGACAAGTATTTTATTTTATCTGTTCTGCTGCCCCTGCTGGCATCGTGACCTTAACACAGGGGAATCCAGTCAAAGGGTTTCTTTTGAATGGTGACAGGAGAGGGGAGTCCTGCAGGATGTCAGCCAAAGTGGCTTTCCCCATAAACTTCTGCAGGTATTTTTTCTTTTAATTTTAATCAAGCACCTAAGCCTTTATTCTTTTTAAAACAAAGCACCTCACACACACTAGACAAGCAGAAGTTGCAGTCCTTAACATCTGTAGCAAAACAAGAACGCAGAGAATCCTTTCAAATACCAAAAACAGGTAGCATGGAAACAACTCTAAAAGGACTTGACTCTCAGATAATTAGGGATCAACTTATAAATGGAACCCAGTAAAACTTCACAAAGAGCAACATGGAACTTTTTCAGTGGCTCAAATGGAAAAACCCAAATCCCTCACATTCAAATCAAGCCCACAATAATCACTTTTACATGAGGGTTTATTTTCACATTGCAGCAGTTCAATTCATATCACCCCACCACCACCACCGATATGCACTGTTTAGAAATTCACAGTATCTGGAAAGAAATCCAATAGTAATAGACTGATCCAAGTGGCAAACCTGCCCAAATCACAGTCTTTTCCACTGTGATCTGCAGTGCTCAGAAGAAACCTCTAGATGGCACATCTACCTGCACTGAAATCCATTAACCAACACCCATCCCCAAAACGAAGAGGAGTTTGGATATTAGCCAGATTTTCACTTACTGTAAGTTTGAGATGTTCTGGTAAGAGATCTTTCAGTTGGGCAATGCACTCATTAATCCTATCACGTCTCTTCTTCTCTATCAGTCTGTGGGGCAATTTATAGGTCTCCTGGAAGCCAAAGGAAAGGAGCAAATCAGACAAGAAACATGACATCCTAGCACCATGGATAGACACACAGGTAAAAGGAGATCTAGAAATAAAACTAGATCTCAAGCTGTTGGGTACCCAAAATGTATTATGTGTAGCAGCTACTAACTGAATGATTTTCTGTTATAAGAATTATTAAATTAATGCAAAAATATATTCCCCTCCCACCTTCGGAGCCTCAGATTCATGGACAAGAGGTACAAGTACAAGAGTCTCAGAGCAAAAAAAAAAAACAAAAAACAAAACCCCAACAACTTTGATTCAGACTGTCTGCTGTTAAAACAACCCCTCCTAAATCCCACAGCAAATTTTATAAAGGTTAACCAATTTTATTTGAGCATAAGCTTTCGTGAGCTACAGCTCACTTCATCGGAAGCTCAAGAAAGCTTATGCTCAAATAAATTGGTTAGTCTCTAAGGCTGCCACAAGTCCTCCTTTTCTTTTTGTGAATACAGACTAACACGGCTGCTACTCTGAAACCTGTCTTTATAAAGGTTAAATCTTAGTTGAGCTTTATGGAAAAGCAGATTTAAAACAAATCAGAACAGACACAAACGCATACAACTTTTTTTTAATGGCCAGGTGTTAACTAAGAATGCAAAGGTTCCGCAAGTCCTCCATTTACCTTATTGTCTTCACTTCTTTTTAACCCTCTCCTGGGCTTGTACACTTGATACATGTGAGAAAAGGCCAGCCTGCACAAATGACATAAAAATGCGATGGGTTATTGTTATTTCCTCCACACCGAGAGAGACACGCGCGACACACGCGTATGCCGACGATCCCCACAGGCACAGTAAAGGAGCCGAAGGAGCCGAAGCTCCAGCCAAACCCAGCGGCCAGGTTGCGCCCGTGGATTTGGTGGGGAGGGCGCCCTGGCCCCAAGAAGCGCACCGCTGAGGAGGCATCTTACCCGGGCATCTCGGTGCTCTCCAGCGCAGGCAGCTTGCCCAGGCAGGCAGGAGGGGGCTGGGCGCTGGGGATCATTTCCATTGCAGCTCGGGAGGCTTTGTGCAAAGGGGGGGTGGACTGGGGCGGGGGGGCTCTGCTGAAACTTAATTCTCGCCGAAAGCAGCGAAATCAGCCAGCGGCCGGCTCCTGGGGAGAACCCCGCGGGTGGTGGGGACCCTGCGAAAGCCGCTGGCGTCGGGACCGGCTGCGGACCGCTCAGGCCGCGCTGCTCATCTCCGCGCAGCACACCGGGGCAGGGCGCGAGCTGAGGCGTCGCTGGGAGGCGGCCGGCTGGGTTAAATGGGAGCGAGTGGGTGGCGGGCGCTACGTGTTCCACCCTGTGACTCCCGGCACGTCTGGCGGTGCCGGGGCGGGAGAGCCCTGCCTTCCCCCATCACATGAGCCTCACGTGTCGGACAACGCTCTGGCCTCCCCCGCCCCTTCCCCCTCCGGCCACACGGGCGGGCCGGGCTGGCGGCGGCGGCTGCAGCCGGAACGTGCTGGGGCAACACCTCCGCCCGGCCGGGCTCTCCCGCAGCGGCTGGCGCGTGGGCCCCGGGGGGGGGAATCTCCCCTCACGCGCCCCCGGGCGCTGCCCCGTCCCCAGCGGCGCGCGGACCTGGCCCGGGACGCGCCGGAGGAGCTCGTGGGCCGCCGCCACCGCGCTCTCCGGCCCGCTTCTGCTGGGGGGGGGCGGTCAGTCCGGTCACCCTCCACCCCCCTCCGCAGGGACTCGGCCTCTCCTCTGCCTCGCTCCCCTGTTCCCCCAGCCAGGCTCCGCTGGCCGGGCTGGGCTCGCTCGGGATTTGCACAGGCAGAAGGGAAGAGGAGTCAGGCGGGTTGCGTGACCCACCCCTGGGGATTTCACAGGTCGCTGGGACTGGGCGCGGTGGGGTGGGGTCGCTCCCAGCGGGTCTGAGGGACACAAGCGGGGTGCCAGGGGCTGGTGCCCCCACGGTGCAGAACTGCAGAGAGCTCACAGAGGAGGGTGGTGTGGCTGGGCTCGGGGCGTGATGGGAACCAGGCTTTCCTGTCCCTCCCAACGTCTTGCCCTATTCAGAAGGCAACTTTTTTGGCCTCGGGCACGTCCCCGAGCTTCGGCTTCCCCCTCTGTAAAAAGGGGTGGTAATAAGGTAACCCTAAATTACCTACGTCACAGGGGTGTTTGGTTTAATTAGTTGGTACGTGATAGCGCCCTCTGAAGCAGTGTTCCTCCTCGCCGTGTGGGCAGCGCTCCAGGCTCATGGAAACCAGCAGAGGCAGAGCATGCCGGCTGCACCTGACTGCAGCGTGTCTAGCTGATTCTCCATGCTCAGTGGGGTAAAACGGGGGAGGTATTCATAGGATGAAATGCCAAAAATGCTGCTTCTGAGTGCTTTTGACTGAAAATCCCTGCAAGCAGCAGGGGGGTGACTGGCATGGGGCCCCGGTGCCATCCCAGGCAAATGCTTTGCCACCTCCTGAAAGAGGCTGGCTACCGCAGCTGAGCCATTACATAATAATGGCAGCTTTCCAGTAGGAATAGACACAGAACATGCCATGTGTCATCAGGTAATTTAGCTGGTTTTTTTTAAAAAGTCTGTATTTTGTAGTAATCCAGTGGCTAATGGCTTGATAAAATACAGCCTAGAATCTGACACAAACCGCACTATCTTCCATGTGCGTTTCTACAGTCTGTGGGGAATACCCAGCCCAAATGTCAAGGCTTGGGAATGCCACCGAGAGTAACTGGTATTAGGAGTGCAGGGCTTTATGTGAACTGTAGCCATGAGCAGAATAGCACTCAGGCATGATATGGGCTGAGGGGACTACAGCTGAACCAAGGGCAAAGGCAGAGTAGCCAACAACCAGATTTAGTGGTGTGCCCATTGGGGCAGTTGTCGAGGTCAGTGGCTGATTTAAGACAACTGGTAATGTGAGAGGGAAGCAGAGTGTAAATTACAGGGCTGAGGCTGCTGTAATTTAGGCCTGATCTACATTTAAAAAGTTTTACCAGCATAACTATGTATGATTTTTGTACTGACATATTTATGCCAATAAAAGCCCTAGTGTGGACCCATTGTAAGGCACTTACTTGTGTAGCTGATTTCACATTCTTACCTATCTCGTAGGTGTCTGGGGAAGTTTAATTCTTTGATCTTTATTAAGCACTTGAGACTCTTGGCTTCCAGCTGTTCTACAAAGGCTAAGGATGATTATATTGAAGTGTAACTGCTAAAGCAAACCTTTTGTTTGGGTGGGGGGTGGGGGTATGTGGTCATTTCCCCTGCTACATTACTGAACAAGGAGAGGCCAGAGCACCAAATAGAAGGTATATTTACCTAGATAAGGTAATAACAGAACTTTAGCACCTAGGGTTTGTCAAAGATTTCCCTATCTCCTCTGAGAGTCCGGTGTCAGTCACTGTGGCTAGGAGCCTGAGGTCAGCAATTACTTTACTGGAGACTGGAGATGGCATCTGTGCTAGAGAAGGTGGCATGTTCATTTCCGGATAGACCGTCATTTGAATGCATGTGTGGTGGCAGAAGTGCTAAAAGGGTTTAGAGTTGTAGACTTGTTACAGTAGAAGGTGACTCAGTTAATGAAACTTGTCAGGACAATGTAGGCCCAAAAGGAGGTTTCGTAAAAATCTTATTTGTAAGAAAGAAAAATTCCCCTGCGGTGTCTGCACCCCAAACAGTACAATATAGCTCCTGACCGAGAACCGCAAATTGAAGCTAACTATTCTCTCACTGAGTATAGTCTGATCTGTGTTTTACAGCCCAACCCTGCAGTTTCTACCAAGCATTGCATTCACTATCATGATCAAGCCACTGATTTCAAGTGTCTGCAGGGTTGGGCCCTTCAGCCATGATCATGCAAACTTAAGTATATGAGTAGTCCCATTGACTTCAAAGGGACTACTCATGTGCCTAAAAAGTAAAGCATGTGGCAAAAGCATTTGCAGGATCAGGGCCTTAAATCAAAAGCTCTTCAGAGCAGGAATTGTTTTTATTAATGCTAGCTACAGTGGGTACTTAAATAAATTCAATAACAATTATTACAAAAGTGAAATTAACTTTGTTGTTAATTTAAAAGCAGAGATTTGTAAAGCAAATATAGCATAAAAAGTGGAAAAATAAATTAGGCATTTAAAATCCTTCATTTTAAAGCTCTAAGCTGTTATTTGTACCACAGTTAAGGGAATTTAAAAATCATATATAGATATAGCTATATAATTTTTAGCTGCTAGTGTACTTTCATTTATTCCCCTCTCCATGCTTCTCTTTATCAAACAATAGAAATAATTAGGGTTATGGTAGGGGATTGCTAATGGAAAATTCTAACCTTCTGGTTCAGGGCCAAATACTTTTCACCTCCTCTAAGTTTTAAGTTTAAAGTACAAATATATGTGGACAAGTTCATGCCCACTGGTTGTTTGACTCTTGCATGTTCTTTGAGACAGTACATTCCTGCAATGGATGGTGAGCTAGAAATCAGGATCAGAGGTAATCCCCCATTATTTAGCCCTTTTACTATTGGTATGTTTGCCAAACAATGCTCCGTGTCAGATTTCACTGATGACCTTAAGGGTGGTTGCCAAGGATTTTGGATTCCCCCCTAAAAAGAGAGTCCCAATGAAGTTATTACATTCTTGGGCATCAAGTTAGATTGAGGGAGAATTAAATTACACTTTCCTGAGGTGCCTGGCACAGCTTTCACAGGCTGATGCAATCATTAATTTGTCACCTTGATTTTGTTTGCAGAGCCATTTCTCCATGACAGATTTTTTTACAATGCCCGATTGAACCTATAATGAAATGTTAAAAGTAATGGCATTATTTTCTAGAGCTATTAAGGGAGAATCTGGCATTTCCAATCATAGTTGTAGAGCATTTGATGTCATAGGATAACAACAACTTGTGTCCAACAGGGATTTGTAGTTATTTACAGATACGTTAGCAGGAAAGGTTTTGGCTTTTGTTTTCCCAGGTGTGCAGACGTCTGGCTAACAGCATTGAGTTAATGAAGCTATATCCCTGGAACATTTTCCCCCATAATTATGGCAATGGTAATTTTGGGTGAAAAGTTCTTCAAATCATTGGCACTGATATCTCACTTAAGAATATATAGGGAGTCCAGGGAGTTAACAGATGGGCAGTGGATTCAGGCCTGCGATAAGGTTACTGAGCGAGGTTTTGTTTTAAAATGTCTCTTACTTAATATACCCATGAAGGCCAGGCATGTGCCCATGGGCTGTAATCAAATAACCGACTCTCCCTCTCTCGTTTCCAGCAGTCTTGTTTCAGGTTACTGGCACCGGAGGTTAAAGAACAGCCACGTCAAATACCAAAAGCCCTTTGGTAGCTAACGGTATCCAGACTAGGAGGAGGGGAATGGAAGTGGCTAGCTCTCAGCACATGATAGATCTAGTCTAAGGACGTGTATAATTAACATACATTACTTTCTGCAGGAGTAAAGGTTTATATGGGATCTGGTTAATTCTAACCTAACAGGTAGTCCTATCTGTGTTACACAGGAATGGCGGAAGCTAGGCTTATTCCCTGGCTGGTCTTTTGTCAGTAGGTGGGGCAGTTCTTTTCCCAAGGCAGGCAGGGCCCAGATCTCAGCTCCAGTATTTTCAGTGAGAAGAATGTTAAAGGGGTAAAGGAGGCAACAGGGAGTTGTCAGCTAGACAGCACAACATCATTCATCAAGTACTGACAGTTTTACTGGAAACCAGACAAAGTGTGCAATAATTGCACTCCTTGGTAACTATTTGGTAGCTTGGTAACTCCGTAGCATTTATTATGTCATTTTTAGGAGTGTTCAGGATCAGTGACTCAGTTGATCTCTCAAAACGAGACCTAGGAATTTATTTCTCAATATGTCATGGATGAGTCTATGAGAATCCACATTCATCAGTCTACAAGATGGATGTAAAAGGTTGCAGTACATGGGTTAACTACATAGAACATTGGATACAGTTCTTCATCAAGTTCTGCTTGGTACATCTTTGGGTACTTACCAAGGTTTGGATTTAACCCAGCCAAGTATGTCACCTTTTGATTCATTTATACGTGGATCACCACCTCAATAGCACAGCTGAGTGTGACAGAATATAGAATCAAAAGATTCATCCAAAAAGTTTGAGTCATTTTATTTATGTATAAGGATTGCCTTGGCACTGATCGCTGTCGTAACTAATTTGTGGTTTGGATACAATGAGATTGTTCTAGCAGTTACCACTGAGATATTTGTGTTCTTTGATAAAATACTGAAAAAATAATCCAATGAGGTTTAGATCCGTGGCTACTCTGATGTCCTAGGTCAAGATCCTTCCCACAGAAGGACCCATGGATTGCTGCTGGTGATGTATGGGCTGGAGGATTCCAAGCTGAAATCATTTAGTAAAACACATGAAGTGGAATCAAGTGAAAGTTGTTCTTATCTTTGTCTGAAGATGTTTGCCAGCACTGAATGTGCTAGTGGGAGGTGACATGGGAGGAAACTATTTGGAATTGGCAAAATTTGTGGATGCTACAATTCATAATAAGAGACTTTTGCCCACTTTGAGACTGTTTAACAAAACAGTATGGCCAGCCTGGTGCCAAAAAGGCCAATCAATACAGCAAAGAAACAATGGAGATCCACAGAGCTTGTTCTATTTAACCATTTCTTTGCTGACTGACTGTACTGTCTTGTGAGAAGTAAATCCAGTTCATTCATACACACACACACTCATACACATACACATTTTATTGGCAGTGTTCCAACAACTGGCTTCACGCTGTAACTTCTCATGCACCACTGTCTTATTATAGTAGAACAAGGGTAGCCAAACCATGGCTCGTTAGCCACATGTGGCTCTTTTACAGTTAAAGTGCAGCTCTCAGAGCACCCCTATTCTTTGCCTACCAGACTGCTTGGGAGAGCTTGGGGCTTCTGGGCTGCAGTGGGATGGTGGGGCTAGGAGCTTCTGCCCGGCAAGGAGGGGGTCTCGGGGCTTCAGCCCTGCAGAAGGCACCTGCTGGGGCTTGGGACTTCAGCAGGAACAGGGCTAAAGCCTCGTGCCCCAGCCAGTGCACCCCAAGGGGCAGAAGCCCTGAGACCCCATCCCCTCCCCTGACCCTGCAGGGCAGAAACCTCAAGCACGGGCTCTCGAACTTCTGATGATTATTGTATGCAGCTCGGAGGGTCAGTAAATTTGGCCATACCTGTGCTAGAATTACCAGAATTGGAGAACCATAGTCTCAAGCATCAAAGTATTACTCCCTGTACTACCCTTGCTGGGATGGCCCATTCATATTTCAAAGAAAGCAATGGAATGCTACGACTTACCTGGGTCATTCTTCAGTATTCAAGCAGGGAAGGCTCTAGGTGGGAGGAGCAGTAATCTTAGGCAGGTGTGGCTGTGAATGTTGTCTTGCTCTGGAGAATGAGTTATTTTCCCCACTGAGAGACAGAGTGGTCTAGTGAATAGGCCATATACTGGGAGTCAGGAGATCTGGATCACATTCCTGGTTCTGCCACTACCTCCCTCTTTGATGTTAGGCAAAGTCACTTAAACATCTCCTTGTCTCAGTTTCTCTATCTGTAAAACAGAAATGATGATACTTTGTAAAGTGCTTTGAGATCTATGGATAAACATAGGACCTCATTTCTTACTATTTTTAGTCTTTCTATTTTAGTAGCATCCAAATGCCCTAATCAGGTTTGAGGCCCCATAAGGCGCAGATACTGTCTCAGAGTGTTTTTTATTATTTCCACTTGACATAGGTAAGCACAACTGCAGTCCCAGTTTGTGTAACAGTTTGGTTAGGTTATAGCATTGAAGCAAGCCTTTCAAACATGCTACTTGTGTGTATGTGTGTGTATACCCAATAAGGAACAAGTAGAGCTGTACAATGTGTTTGCCTTCCAGTTAATGCCAGGGTAGGGGGGCATGGATCAGCGTTCATGTCACGCTCCCCGTTGATACCCGGTCTGAGCCGGGGAAGCTAATGACCAACCAGGGGACCCAATTCGGTGATAAACCCTACTCATGTGCCACGTTGCACATACTCGAAGAAGAAGAAGAATGCCAGGGCACAGGTCACTCGTACCTTGCCCTCCTGACCTCAGACACCGCCTCCTGAGCAAAGTGAGGGATGACTGCTCAGCAGTTCAGTGGAACTTGCCTGTACTGTGAATATCATTAACATCAAGGACACATTAAGGACTATTTGTAATAGTTTGTCACCAAGGTAAACAGAGAAGCAGATTTGTGAATGAAGCTGATTGGATCGAACTATGGGGTGCTGCAAGAATAGAGACATTTTGGAGATGTTACTGGAGGACAGGGAATAGAATTCTAGAATAGTATTGATATGAACTTGTTTAACATTCCATGCTGTTCTCTCTGTAAGAGGATTTCTGGACTATATGTCCCTTATAAACGATTTTATAAATGAAGGCTGCAACTGTTTGGATGTGCTGGGAACTATTTCTAAGCATGCACATGGATGGCTGATTTATATGTGCTGTCTGTGCACTGGAAGAGGAAAGAAAGATTTTCTGGTATTTAGCATAACTGTTGCAGGAAGAAAAAAGCAGCGGATAAAAGTGTGGCAGTTGTGTTATCTGTCTGTGCTTAGTAATGCATGGCCTCCTTCCTGCGAACATATAGGTCAGACAAACTACACACATAATTATGTTTTCTGTTCACTCCAACAACAAAATAAATCTGGATCTGAACACACCAGCATCACTGAAGTAGCTTGGATCTGTATCTAAGATGGTATCACAGGTCATTTTCTCTATAACAAATCAAACCCCTGGATCAGAACCCCCTTGAATTTTCAGCATGGCCCATCTGTATCCTGAATGAGATGTGTCTCATGATGTGGAGACGGCGTAAGTGTCTCTGTAAATTCCTCTGGAATAAACATTAAAGGAACCTAAATGGAGTATGCAGTTTTCATGGTAGGTTTGTGTGTAATCAAAATTATATGCAGTTTTGCTCACCATATTCCTTAGATTTGAAACAATATCATTTGTAATATTGAGATGCAGATGTAGCTGAAGTCCTGCAGTCATGTTTCCTAATAAGAGAATAATCTAACTACCAACTGTAGGAGAAGAGATCCATAATTAAGTAGAAATTACAACCAATTGAAATTGGGGGTGGGGGAGAACAAAATAAACCTAATACACAGTTTCCTTAAGAAAAGGACTCATGGGTGACAAATGTCACCCATGATGCCCCTCACACTTTATGTAATGGAGTTTTAAAATAGTTTGGCCATAACTATATTAGCAGCTAAATTATTTTAACCTCTTTTTGAGTGGAACAATCCCTGACCCAAGGATCTTAATGCATCTGCAACTGGTACTGATGTACCATCTACAGAGCAAAAGTCCCAACATGAATTCTCACCTAATGCCAAAATGGAGAACAGATGTTTCATTTTACAAGCATTGAGCAAAGATGGCATCAGATGCCTCGGGTCAGATATGAAAATGATTGTTTGATTTAAGAATGTAATAATGAGCAACCAGCTGGTAAGAAACAGCTAAGGACCAATACCTAACTGAGGCCATATGGTGTCCAGGGTTTTTACATATTAATTCAATTAGCCTCTGCATCAGTAATTCTCTGTTCCCACCCTGTCAGGTTTTGGAACAAATGCTGTACTAGTCCCATGGATCTCCAGGTGTTGAGTATGTGTCCCGTAGTTAAACAGTCTTTGTCTAGTGATGATTTTGTCTTTTTCTCTATCTCTTTTTAAACTCTGCTTTTAGATTCTGTTCTCTGGCTTTTCATGCTTGGAGCTTACCCGTATAATTGTGAGCCAGCGAGAACACAATAAAAGACATCATAAATTCAGGATCACATGGCATCTAGGTCTGATGTTCCTTTTTTTTTTTTTACCATTATTAAGAAGATAATAAGCATGTTTACATTTATATAATAATTTTGCACTATGCATAGATGACCTAATTCTCTGTTGTGCTTAAGCCCCTTCATGTTGTTCTGGTAACATAAAGGATCCTTAAACCAGAGGGCAGCAATCACTTCCAGGGACTGCCTCCGGTGTGAGAAGATTCCCTGGCCAGCTAGAGCTGTCAGAAGGACATACACCAAGCTCCTCCCTGGTCCCCAGTGCAGGGTGTGTGTCAGAGGGGAAGGGCTGTGCCTTTAAGGGATCACATTTGGACCAAATATAAGTTTGAGCTGCTAAGCATCCATCCGTCCGTCTTAAGTCAATGGGAACTCTGAGTGCCCAGTACATCTGCAAATCAGGCCACTGCATTAGAAAGAAGATTTTCAAAGGCACACATGGAAGTGAAGCACCCAGCTTCCACTGACTTTTACTGGGAGCTGGGCAGCTAACTGCGCTTCCTATCTTTGAAAATCTCCCTCTGGAGCCAAAATATGTATTTAGGAGCCCTTTGAACAGTTTGCCTTAAATATTTGAGACTAAATTTCTAACCTAGGCAAAATGCATTCCAACCTAATTTCTGCCGTGCTGAATACTGGCTCCTCTTACTCACAGTGCTAAGTTTCACTGATAGTATTGCATCTGAAGCCACCGACTTACAATTATGTAACAGTAGCATGGTTTAAAAGATGCCGTCCTTGTAATAGGATACTTGAGGGTGGACATTAACATTTGTCTGACTGTGCTACCAAACTTTAGAGCTGACAAACAGCTGTTTTCCTGCCTAAGGAAGCTAGTTAATGCAGAATTCAGACAGACAATTAGCTACTATGATCATTCAAATCTAATCTTGGTTTTTTTGAGCCCCCCCCCCTTTTTTTAAAATATTTAAAGGTGCGGCTCAGTACCCCACGCTGTGTTTACCAAGCTGTGTCTTTACACTTATTTACTTCTTTGCAGAATTCAAAGTGAGTAGGGAAAAATGGAAGAATTCATACTGCAGGATAGGTCTGAACAAAGAAGAGCAGAGCATGGTATGTTGCAGTTACATGCTGGAAGGGCCTCTCTGACAGAGCACTCTTCTCCTCTGCATCCGTCTAAGTCACCTTCACCAAAGACAAACTATCAAAATAGTCCTAAAGAGAAACTATTTTGCCCTAAGAATGAGCACGCTTGTACTAAATGGCAGATATGCTAAAGACCAGTACTGGGACAGGCTACACCTTACGTCCCCTAATAAAAATGTTGCCCCATATGTCTTTTCAACTTCTACAACTTAATCTTCCCCATTGTCAATAGGGCAGATCTTCAGCTGGGGTAAATCAGTGTAGCTATACTGAAGTCAGCAGAGCTATGCCAGTTTACAGCAGTTCAGATTCTGGCCCAATATTTTCAGTACAGCTTTCAGAACAGAAGTATAAACATTTCTAGTGACACGCGACTTCATATCAGTTAGTCATCTCCTTAAGGTTTTTATGATTGAGAAAGTTTTTCTATTTAAATAAATTCCTCATTCTCTCTTTATTTTTTACAAACACATGTTCACATACTCTTCAAGCACATGCATCCCTAGTACATTGGATTTGCTATGGGCTAGAAGGGGAAAATCTTTGTTAGAGCCCTACGCTGCACAACATTTAAGGGATAAGGTAGAAATCAGAAATGTAGCACACATACCTGATCCCAGGGCCAGGCCCTCAGCTGGTGTAAATTGGCATAACTCCACTAAAGGCAGTGGAAATATGCTTATGTACATCAGTTGAAGATCTGGCTCCAGTGCTGGATTAAAGAACCCTGGCTCCAGTGCTGGACTAAAGAATCATGATGGAGGAGTGTGCTATGTGGTGCTCAGGCCAAACCTGAGCAGCACACGGTATTCTAGCTCTGCTTCAACTGCTGCCAGCTTTGTGTGGCATGAACGGGCCACACAGCAAAGTACCCCGACCTCATACATACTTCAGCCAACACACAGACATACTAATGCCTATTCCATTCTGCGTATACCTCAAAGACCCTCCACTGGCCCCCACTTATCCTGACACTCCCCCTACACACATCGTGCCTACCACAGACCCAACCCCTCAGCCCCACCATCAACAGCCCCCAACATTCCTGCTCCCATCCCCACTTTCTCCCAATGGCCCCACTTGCCTTCCATCCCACAGTCTTCCAAGACTTCCTACTCACCCCATAGTTCACCAGCTTGCCCCAGTCCCTCATCCACTGCTCTCAGGTCCATCGTAGCCACTGACCAATGCCCCCCCTGGCTCAGAGTTCCGCTCCCATCCCAGGCTAGGGCGGCTCCTCCTGACCCTGGTTGCCCAGCAGCTCTGTTCACTCCCATTACCAAGCCCACGTTCACACAGCAAAGGCCAAAGTTCAGTGAGTGGCATTGCCACCTCACAATGTCACTCACTCAAATTTGGCCCAGTCAGTCCCGCCCCCTCCACACACACATACTGCCCTGGGCCAAACCTGAGTGGCACTGCAATCCCCCACACCAGGTCACAATGCTACTTACTCAAATTTGGGGGGGAGGTAGTTGAATGTGTAGCATTGCTACCTAGCACATGGGGTCGCAGCGCCACTCAGGTTTGGCCTGTTGCAACGCCACCCTCCCAATTCCAGTGGTCTGGGTTCCCTCTGAAATGGGGACTCTGTGCACATTCGTTAATCTGGGCCTGCTGGCCCTCGGACATAGTCTCATTCATTAGCCCTCTGCAATAGGCTGGGGAAGATGTGGGGTAGCTGGCTTAGAGGGTGTATTAAGTGAAACCTGTAGACCGTGCTCCCCTGCACTAGACCCTGACCAGAGCCATGGAGATTTTGCTGGGTGTAAATCTCTCATCCTGGTGTTGTGGGGGTAGGTGGCACAAAGGTTGCCTTTCAGGGCTCCCCTCCCAGACAGCACTTTTTCATTGCACACCTAAGCACAGGCTAAGGTTGAGCTTTGGCTCCAAGTCTTTGCATTATTTCTTCCCTTGTTCAAGAGCCAGTTAAAGATTTTCTTTGCTTTCCATTCAGGAGAAGTGCAGGGACTTGGCTTCTGCTGGAAAGAAAATGCAAAAAGTGAAGCTCCTGCTCCCTGTGAGCTCTGCTGCCTTGCATTGCTTTCATATTTATGTTAGCAGGGAGACTCTCATTATACTGCTTGCTGCTGCTGTTTTTGGAAAGTACATGTTCCAGTTGCAGTTTCCTATGGAACATCTTTACAAATGAAGAGACCATCAGGATCTAACTGCTGTGTCTGGAAACCCTTGGGGGAAGGGAGTGGGGGAGGGCACATTTCAAGCTTGTCATTCTGCTTAGACGAGATTGGAGGCTCATTACTGAATTAGAAGATTATAAACATAACAACACTCAGCTAAATATCAGGTTTCCAAAGCCATTCTTCATGACTTCCCCCCCCCCCACCCCGATCTTCATGACTTCTCCCTCCCCCCCCCGCCCCCAGTAGACTGCAGCCCCTTTGTCAGATAAACTTTCTAAAGAACAGCACTGAAGAGGAAGGCAGCAGGGAAGGACCAGCAGAGTGAAGTGATTAGAAAATGGAACAGGTTCTCATTAGGGTGCAGAGTATGTACTAATTAGTTGAGAAGACATTATGGATGACAGGTCTCATTTCATCCTGGATCCCACAGTGACTGTAAACTTGCTCATCCGTGCATTTGTTACAGACCTAGAATATTTTATAGTTAAAGTTATCCTAAGCACCATTATTTCCCCATTTTCCTCAAGGCGGCTCTGGAATGGACGCCTGAACAAGAAGGCCACTGGACCCATTTATCCTTCATGCTGGAACTGCCTGTTATCGCTGGCTTGAAGAATGGGTGGTAGACTACAGAGCTGTAAGGTTTCAGAGTAGCAGCCGTGTTAGTCTGTATTCGCAAAAAGAAAAGGAGTACTGGTGGCAACTTAGAGACTAACAAATTTATTTGAGCATAAGCTTTCATGAGCTATAGCTCACTTCATCGGATGCATTCAGTGGAAAATACAGTGGGGAGATTTATATACATAGAGAACATGAAACAATGGGTGTTACCATACACACTGTAACCAGAGTGATCACTTAAGGAAAGCTTATGCTCAAATAAATTTGTTAGTCTCTAAGGTGCCACAAGTCCTCCTTTTCTTTTTACAGAGCTGTAAGTCACTTGTTCAGCTGTAACAGCATTCAGCATGCATAAAAGTTGGTGAACTATAAGAATGGAATGGATCCGGTATCTACAGTATTTTTTTTATACCACACTGATCACTGTGCTACCTAAACTCCTAATGGCAAGAACTGCAAAAACAAACCAAAATGTGCTGTTACAGGTTGTACTGCTTTAGTACCCTTACCCATTGAACGAACATGGAGACCCAGTTATCCTCCTACCCCTATGGACGTTTGCTCCAGGACAGAGTTTTGGAGTAGCATGGGAGAAGCTGTTGTTGCTGATGTCCATGCCACACCCATTCCACAAATAGACAGAGCACTTCCCTCTCCTGCATTAATTCACTTATTTTTTTAAGGAATGTAAAAGAATATGTATGGCTGTGTATAAATATAAATAAAACATTACCCATTTCAAGTTACTTTGAGACAGATTAGGAGTTGGCTGGCTGTAGCCAAAGTTGTGACTAGCATTTTGGGGAAAATACCTTATTGTATCAAAACAGGTCAAGTGTAACGTATGAAATGCATGGCTAGGGTGTGCAGAGGTGTAGTGCGGCAGGACTGTGGGGTTTTCCTCTTTTAAACCAAGTTTCTGTTTTCCCTGAAAGGAGAACCAAAGTCATTTAATTTCTTAACATAAAAAGACACAGAAGGAAAACTTCCTTCTTTGCCTCTTTCAGGTTGTGGCATTTCTAGAAAGCTGCTGAATCACGTCCGTATGATACATTGTCATGGAAATGGGCCCCCTCAGATTTCAGTCGTGGAAACAGCATCCTATTTACTTACATTTCATAGATGGTTAAGTCCAGAAGAGACCATTATGATAATCTAATATGACCTCCTGCACAACACAGGCCATAACTCCTGCTTGAACTAGAGCTAATTTCTTTTCACCAGTACTCCCTACTATAATATGAAACTAAATTATTTCTAAATTTCCCTTTAGCAAGTAAGAGTGTGTGTGTGTGTGTGTGTGTGTGTGTGTGTGTGTATATAAGCATGCACACTTGCATCTAACCCCCCACCCAAATTAGATTCAGGCCTGGGTGTGATGCAAATATTACTCTTGGGGGAATTCTGTGTCATTGCATGTGCACAGAATTTATGTCCCCCACAGATTTCTTTATTTCCCCACAGAAAAATGACTTCTGACAAGGAAGCAAAGGAAAGCCACAAGAGCGGTCACACGCCCCTCCCTGGCAGTGTAGGAAGGTTGGTTCAGGCACCTGGAGCAGCTGGTTGAAACATAAATAACCACTCAGGAGGTGGGCTTGGGGGGGTGGTTGGGCAGTCGTGCGTAGGAGAGAGAGAGAGAGAGATTGATTCTGTCCCTCTCGCTCACTATTGCGGCATGCTTGGTGTCGAAGGGCAGGGCTTGGGATGTTTCTGAGGAAGTAGGCATAGGGCAAGGTCTGGCCCTTCTGGCAGAGCAGAATGTAGCAGCCTGCCTGCTTAATGAATTGTTCCCATTATCTTTGTGAATTCCCCCAGGAATATAAAACAGATGTAAAAGTTGTAAGGCTCCTTTACATTGCCAGAATGGTGAAAAGGACAGTATGGCCTTATACATGCTTATGGTGCTTTAAGGATTAAAACTGGTCTAAATTTTTGGACTGAAAATTTTCCTATCAAAATGTGCTCCATGAACTGTTTGCTACTGACCTTTATGGAGATGGTCAATAGCCACTATAAATTATGAGTTTGATACCCAAGCCCTCACTTGATCTTCAGTTGCCCATGGTGTAACTCTGAGCATATGGCTGCATATATTTGTTGACTAAATAGCTAGAAATAAAAAGGGTCAAACCTAGCTACATTGCTATTAGACAAGGGGACTCCCCACTCCCATTTTCCATACATTGTATTGTAGTTTAAATAAATTACTGAAATAATTGAAGCCATAGTGATTACCGGTATATTGCATTATTTTGACAAACATGCAGAATTTTAAAACACTGGGCACAGAATTTTTAAATTTTTATGCAGAATACTCCAGGAGTAATATCTCCAGCTACATACAGTTCATGTTTAGAAAGGAATTATGCCTTCACAGCCAGACCTAAATTATGTTAGCAGGAATTAAAATATGTTCTTCGAGTGATTGCTCATGTGTATTCCACAATAGGTGTGCGTGCTCGCCCCGTGCACCGGTGCTGGAAGTTTTTCCTCCAGCAGTACCTGTAGGGGGGAGCGCCTTGCCACGGCACCAGCCTGGCATGGTATAAGGGGGGCTGTGCTCCCCCCCACCCTCAGTTCCTTCTTGCCGCCAGTGAAGGTGCGTCGGAACTGCTCAGCTCCAGCTTTGCTGCAGCTTGTCCCCAGAACTCTTAGTTTGTTCAGTAGTACCTGTAGTCAGTTAGCTAATTCAGTTAGTTTAGTTAGTCATTGAGCCCGGGCCGGGGCATGCCCCGCGCCCCAGGCTTTAAGTCATGCGGCTCTTGTAAGCACTCTATGCCAAGGAGCGACCCACACGAGGATGGTCTGCGCTTCTTGGGAGAAACCCATATCAGCGAAAGGTGCAAGATCTGCAAGTCTTTCAAGCCCCGGACTAAAAAAGAAAGGGACATTAGGCTCCGGCCTATCCTGATGGAGTTGGTGCTGGCCCCAACCCCAGCATGCAGCTCCAAACCAGTACCCGGCCCTGCGGCATCGTATGCAGAGACCCTCCGGTACCATCGTCCACTTGGCGCTGCTGCCCATCCATGGGGCATGCCAAGAGGACTGGAAAGACTCCCTCTTCGCAACGGCACCGAGGGAAGTCTAGGACAGAGGCTAGGCCCATGTCGGGTAGTCCTCGATCCCCATCGGGCCCTAGGCCTCCGACTCACGTTGAGTGGAGTAGCCCGGCCCCTTCGGAGCAGGCCTCTCCAGATGTCCAGATGCCATCTACGCTCAAAGCTCTCCAGGCAGCCAAGGACGTCATGTCCATTCCGGTGCCCGGAGCTCCGCCGATGTTGGCCCCACGCTCCAGAGGTAAGCTGCCACCGGGATCACCACAGTCGCCACCGGCCCGGTACCGGTCTCAGTCAAGGGAACGTTCCTGACACCGCTCACCGCCCAGTGACCATTCAGGGCTCAGTCCATGTGGATTCCCCTTGACGCCAGCCAGACTGTCCGGATGGGTGCCGTCCGACCGGGACTCCCGGCACCGCTCAACTTCGTGAAGCGAATATCGACGGGACCGTGGCGGACATCGCCAACAGTCCTCGTCTTGCAGGAGATACCGCAGTTGGTCGTGACACGACCGTCGACACCGTTCCCGCTCAGACTCCTGTTCCAAGTCTCCGCCAAAGCACCGTAGCCCCGGGAGTCGATCGCTGGCATCTCGCCAAAGCGGGTCCACCTGTCGAGGCCGTTCGTGGAGCAGCTACTACCATCAGTGCTGCTCCTCTGCATCGAGGTCGCGGTCCCGTGGCAGATGTAGATCTCGGCACCACTGATACGCCCAATCCAGAGGCAGCAGCGGATCATACGCCAGCCCGGCCTCCCCACACAGCTGCCCATCTACCAGCCAAGCTAGCCAGCCTGAACTGCCAGCCCCGCCTCAGCAAGCGCAATGGCACCAGGCATTGTGGCCATCCCAGTGATACCAGTGGGCACCATGACCTCCGGCGTAGCCCCCAGTGGGGGCTTGCTTGGTGGCTGGGGCCTCAGAAGCACCGTTGGTGTCCATCTTTAGACCACCAGAAAAAAGGTCCATGGGACCTGTGTCCTCAGTACTGTGCCCAGAGTCCGACCAGGTGGTGGATCCTCCGGTGCCAGACGACACCCAAAGCACTGCACCAGCCTCGCCTCGTCTGGAGGAGCAGACTGTGGCCCCGTCCCCCACCATCCCGCAGGAGGACTGCCAGGCCCACCAAAACCTCCTAAAAAGGGTGACATTGAATCTCCACCTCCAGGCTGAAGAGATGGCAGAGCCCTCAGACTCCCTGTTCAATGTGCTGACCCCTTCAGCACCTGGCAGGGTGGCCTTGACACTCCATGAAGGGGTGGCAAGAATTTCAAATGCCCTGTGGCAAACACCAGCCTCGTTGGCTCCCATCTCTAAAAAGGCGGAACGCAAGTACCCACAAAAGGGACATGAGTAGCTGTATACCCACCCGGCACCCAACTCCTTGGTGATCGAGTTGGTCAACCACAAGGAGTGGCAGGGGCAACCAGCCCCGACCCCCAAGAACAAAGACTCTTGGAGGCTGGATACTTTAGGGGGAAAAGTTTATTCGTCGTCCAGCTTTCACCTACGAGTAGCAAACCATCAGGCTCTCCTGGGTCGCTATGAGTTTAACCTCTGGGAATCCTTCCCCAAGTTTGAGGACTCCCTCTGGGAGGGCAATAAGAAGGAGTTTAAAGGTGCTCGTGGAGGAAGGGGCGGCGGCTGCAAGGGCATCCCTGCAGGCTGCTTCGGATGCAGCGGACATGGCCGCACGGTCCATGGCCTCAGCGGCGTCCATGAGACAGGCGTCATGGCTTCTGCTCTCTGGGCTCTCCAGCGAAGCGCAGTCATCAATGCAGGATCTCCCTTTCAATGGGAAGGCTCTGTTTGCTGAGGAAACAGACATAAGGCTGCATGGCATGAAAGACTCCCGCAGGACCCTCCAGGCCTTGGGCTTCTATGTCCCTCCGCCGGCAAAACCCAAGTTCAAGCCACAGCAGGCTCCCGCCCAGGCTGCCCTCCCGAAGTACGAGGCTGCCCACAAAAAGCAGCGGGACTATCGAAAGCGCCTGCAACAGCAATCTTGGCCTGTCCCCCAGCCTGGGTCTTCTAAGGTCAAGCAGGCGGACAAAAGGCATTTTTGACAGGACGCTCGGGGGTACCCCACCAGTTCTCAGCAGGGACATACTCTAAAGTAAAGCTCCCTTCCTCCAGTCGGTTGTGTGCTTTCCTCCCGGGATGGTCGTGGCTCACCTCGGACCGATGGGTCCTCAGTACCATTGCCCGAGGTTATACCCTTCAGTTTAACTCCTCCCCGGCCAACTGCCCTCTGCCCCCGTCCCTCCTGCTCGAGCAGGATGTGGGGCAGCTCCTGGACCTAGGAGCTATAGAGGCAGTGCCCAAGGAGTTCCTGGGCAAGGGGTATTACTCCTGGTATTTCCTTATCCCAAAGGCCAAAGGGGGCTCAGGCCCATCGTGGAACTGCGAGGCCTGAACCACTGCATGGTGAAACTCAAGTTCCGCATGGTTTCCCTGGCCTCCATCATCCCCTCCCTGGATTCCTGGGGGGTAGTATGCTGCTCTCGATCGATGGGACGCTTACTTCCACATCCACATATTCGAGGGGCAGACGCTTCCTCCGTTTTGTGGTGGGACAGAGTCACTACCAATTCACGGTCCTACCGTTTGGTCTGTCCACTGCCCCCAGGGTCTTTACAAAGTGTATGGCAGTGGTAGCGGCCCACCTCAGACGCCAGGGGGTCCAGATATTCCCATATCTGGATGACTGGCTAGTCAAAGGCACCTCCCGTTCTCAGGTGAGGGATCATGTGGCGCTCCTCCTGTCCACATATACTGCCCTGGGCCTGTAGATAAACAACGCCAAGTCCACATTAATCCCAGTCCAACACAGAGTTTATCGGGGTGCTACTGGATGCAATGTCAGCCAGGACCTCTCTCCCACCAGACAGGTTCGAGACCCTGAAAGGGCTCATCGACTTGGTCACAAGGTTCCCAGTGATGGCAGCCAGGGCTTGCCTGCAACTGCTGGGTCACATATCTGCGTGCACATATGTGGTCCATCACGCCAGACTCAGAATGAGGTCCTGCCAGCTCTGGCTGGCCTCGCAGTTCTCCCAGGCCACGGACAGAATGGACAAAGTCCTCACCGTGCCGAACTCGGTGATCACCTCCCTGCGGTGGTGGTCCACCCCAAACAACATGCTCCCAGGGGTCCCGTTGAGGAACAGGACCGCGTCGTTGGAGCAGGTGTCTGACACGTGGGACCTGGGTTGGGGGAGGGGGGGCCCATGTGGGGAACTTTCAGATCCAAGGCCTGTAGTCTCTACAACACCTACCCCTTCATATAAACGTAAAGGAACCCAGAGCGGTGCAACTGGGGTGGGTGGGTGGGTGGGTGTGTGGCCTTCCACTTGCACCTGGAGGGCAAGGTAGTCAGGGTCCTCACAGACAACACGGCCTTGATGTTCTATATCAATAGGCAGGGTGGGGCCCGATCCTCTGCCATGAAGCCCTCAGTCTGTGGGACTTCTGTATAGCCCACGACATCTACCTAAAAGCCTTCCACGTGCTGTGCGCCCGGAACGTGAGGGTGGATCGCTTGAGCAGGGATTTTTCCTCTCAGCATGAGTTGTCTCTACACCCGGGAGTGGCTCACCAGTTCTTCCGAAGATGGGGTATTCCCCAGGTGGACCTATTTGCGACCCATCAGAACCAATGATGCCCCCAGCTCTGCTCCAGGGGGTGCCTAGGGAGGCGCACTATCTCCAGTTCCTTTACCCTGTCCTGGTCAGGCTAGCTCCTCTACGCCTTTCCCCCGTTCCCTCTGATCAGCAGGGCCCTGGAGAAAATAAAGATGGACAAAGCCAGGGTCCTCCTCATTGCCCCGGCAGCACTGGTATGGGACCCTCTCGGGGCTGGTGGTAGTTCTGCCATGGCAGTTGCTGCTCTGCTTGGACCTGGTCTCTCAGGACCAGGGCTGCCTCCTCCATCTCAACCTAGCAACGCTTCACCTCATGGCGTGGCTGCTCAGTGGCTAGGAAAGGACATGCTCGGAATAGGTTCAGCGTGTCCTCCTCGAAAGTAGACGGCCCTCCACTCGCCGCTCCTATGTGGGTTTTCGAGGTGGGCGGCAGGCCAGGGTGTTTCCCCGACGACCGCCCCGATCCAGCTTATCCTTGATTACCTCCTCCACCTGAGGGCCCAGGGACTGGCGTCTTCGTCACTCAGGGTACATTTGGCGGCCATATCGGCCTTTCATCCTCCGGTGCAAGGGCACATGGTGTTTTCCCATGCTATGACCAGCCAGTTCCTTAAGGGTCTGGACAGTCTCTACCCATATTCCAAGCCCCTGGTTCCACGGTGGGACCTAAACCTGCTGCTGGCTCTGCTCACGGGGGCCCCATTTGAACCACTGGCCATGTGTTCCTGGTCTCACCTTTTGTGGAAGGTGGCCTTCCTGGTAGCTATCACATTGGCCAGGCGGGTCTTGGAGCTCAAGGCCCTAACCTCCAAACCACCGTATATGGTTTTTCATAAGGACAAGGTCCAGCTCCGCCTACACCCCGCGTTCCTCCCGAAGGAGATCTCTGCCTACCACATAGGTCAGGACATTTTTCTGCCAGTCCTCTGCCCCAAGCCTCACGCAACTAGTGAGGAAAGCCGTCTCCACACGCTCAACGTGAGGCAAGCTCTGGCTTTCTACCTCAAGCAGACCAAGCCATTCAGAAAGTCTTCGCAACTGTTCGTCACCTTGGCTGAGCGTGTGAAGGGTCAGCCGATTTCCACTCAGAGGTTTTCCAATTGGATCACTTCATGCATCTGTACCTGCTATGAGCTGGTGGGGGTTCCCCCGCCGCCCATTGTGAGGGCGCACTCAACTTGTCGGCTGACTTTGTGGCCCACGTCCCCATCCAGAA
This sequence comes from Chelonia mydas, assembly GCF_015237465.2. Taxonomy (NCBI): domain Eukaryota; kingdom Metazoa; phylum Chordata; order Testudines; family Cheloniidae; genus Chelonia; species Chelonia mydas. The sequence continues at coordinate 15,358,757 of NC_057853.1, read as the reverse complement.
CATTTGTAGGGCTGCCACATGGTCTCCAGTTCACATGTTCACCTCGCACTATGTGATTGTCTCCCAGGCCAGGGATGATTCCGGGTTCGGCAGGGTGGTACTCTGTCCTGAGAACTTGTGAAGTCCTATCCACCTCCAACAGATATAGCTGTGGAATACACATGAGCAATCACTCGAAGAAGAAAAGACGGTTACCTTTTCCGTAATTGGTATTCTTCGAGATGTGTTGCTCATGTCTATTCCACATCCCACCCTCCTTCCCTTCTGTTGGAGTTGTCTGGAAAGAAGGATCTGAGGGTGAGGGAAGCGCAGCCCCCCCTTATACTGCGCCAGGCAGGCACTGCTCCAGGGGTCACGGGAGGGCACTCCCCCCTACGGGTACTGCTAGGGGAAAAATTTCCGGCACTGGTGCACGTGGCGAGCATGCACACCTATTGTGGAATTGACATGAGCAACACATCTCGAAGAACACCAGTTACGGAAAAGGTAACTGTCTTTTATACTGCAGTGAAACATTTATCTGCTGTAACTTACTAACTAAAATGGGTACAGGATATGGCACTTAGTTAGATCGACTTTGATTAATTATATAAAAATGTCTAAGCTGGTTCCAAAAGATCTGCAAGCTGTTTGTGCCATGTATGTTTATTCAGTAACTATGCAAACATGGAACGAAAGGCCACACACTGATATCAAAAGGCATCTGATCTCAGATCCACAATGGCAGACCCTTGTGCCCATGCAAATCCAATTGCAGGACTGAAGTCTGAACCATTATTTTCCGTTTATAGTAAAAATATTATGGCAGCCTTTTTTTTTAAAAAAAAAAAGAGCAATAATAGTTTACTTTACATAGCCCCAAATTTTCAAAAATGACTAATGCTTTTAGGGAGTCCTCATTTTGGGTGTACTCAGCTTGAGACAATTGAGAAGAGCCAGACTTTGAGAAGATGGGTGCTCAGTACTTTCTGGAAATCAGGCCTTATAAAGTACCTCAGTTTGAGTCCCTAAACTTTTGAACTAGCAATTTGAAAATTTAAGCCATCATCCAGAAGAATCTCAAAGGGTAATTCACACCACTTTGTTTCATCCACTGCTGCAATGCAGCCACTCAGGCCCATATTGTTGGTATCATTCTTCTAATCAGATCTCTCTCTCAGTCCTCACATACCGGTTATGTCTGCATCTTGCCGATTCTTTTTGCAAAGCAGCTCTAAGATACGGCCTTTCCTATTCATCCACACCACTAAAACTCTCATCCTGATTCGCATCATCTCACATCTTGCTTACTGCAACAGCCTTTTCTCTGACCTTGACAAATGCAATCTTGTCCTGCTCATACCCATTCAGAGTGATGCTGCAAAGATATTTTCCTAGCCTGTCACTTTGACCAAGTCACCCCCACTCTTTACATCTCCCCACTGGTTCCCCCTTCTCTATCACTTCAAATACAAGCTACTTGTCTTCACTTTTAAGGGCCTTCATGGCCCATCCCCACCCTACCTGATTTAGTATCAAAGTGTCAACCCCTGCCTCCGATAGGCCCATGCCTCCGATAGGCCCCAGCCTCCATTGACCACTAGTCAATTTTCAGACAAGAGCTTTTGTGCTTTTTCCCAGCTGAACCTTCACGTTTGGGAGGAGCTCCCGGTGAACAGCTACCTCATTATCCTCCTTAAAACTCTCCTTTGCCCTGATGCTAACCAATATGGTCTCATTGTTTTCTTGTATTCCTCCATCTGTTTGTCTGTATCCATCCCTTTTTTCTCTTGTCCTAGACTTAGATTGTAAGCTCTTTGGGGCAGGCACTGTCTTGTTGTTCTGTGTTTGTACTGCACCTAGCACAATAGGGTCTTGGTCCATAACTAGGGTTTCTAGGCCTTATGGTAATTCACATAATTAAATAATAATAATAATTATTATTATTAAATTTCTGTTAGCTACATAAATATTTTAAGTTCATGTCTTTCATTTTTTAAGGCATGCCCCTTACAATCTTCAGAGGGAAGACAAAAGTTCAGTGACTTTATTAGCTATCCAAGAGGGGCAACTTTTGCTATAGCTGCCTGGAGTTTGGGTTGGTCAGGATGTTCAGAGTTTTACTAACCCAGTTTTGCTGACACTAACCACTGCCAAGCTGGATATTCTGTGGTGCTATGGCCTTGCTATAAGATTCATACCCTCCCCCCCGGGATGAATACAAATAAAAGCAACTCCTGGAGTCCAGTCCATGGATGAACTTCAGCAGTGCTACCACCTAAAGAAGGGGTTGTTCTACAGATTATCTTCATGGATATTTGTTAAGGAAATATACCACAGACTATCCTAGGAACATGTCACCTCAGCAGAGATTACTCCTTTAATCATTTTGGCTGCCACCCAGTAGTCCATATCAACACCAAAATTAGAGTGGTTCGAGGATAGCTTTTTTTTTTTTTTTTTTTTTAAATATAAGGATGTCACATTGTGACTAGATACACTGTTGAAATTCAGCTGCCGGAACTATGGAGGTGGGAGACCTTTATTTAGCCTGATCTTCCATCATGAAACCTCCTCCAGATTTCTAGCACAACCGCTGTCACGGCATATGTTAGACTGATGACTAATGGGGCCAGTTCAGTTGATCCTGATGACCCCTTCACTGCTATTTAGTTGCAGTTGTCACATGATCGGCTCTTACATTATGATGTTTTATTCTGAATTAGGGGGATGTTGAAAGAGCCTCCATAGAATTGTGAAAAATTCAAAATTTGTGCTTTAGAGATTTTTTCCCCCTTTTTTTTGGGTGTAAAAAATGCATGCTGTTCTGTTTGGCACAATGTCACACATCCAAGATTTTACTCTATATGAAATCTCTATTATCTAGCCAATCTCCATGGCTATTTGCTCCTTCAAAACACATACATTGTTGCATGTTTTCAATGCAAAACCATATTTATAACCAGAATTGATCCATATTTCACTCAGAATATTATTGTACTTTACAGGATGTTTTTAAAAAAACATTTGGTTTGTCACGAAAAGTGAAGAAACAACCACACCATGATTTTGAAGTAATATTTGCATTTCTGTCAGAATATTTTGTACATCTGTCTCAGAAGCATCTTGAATTGTCATTTGTTCATCATGTAGCAACATCTAAAAGTATGACATTCCACAGCACCAGAGATTACCGCACCCATTACCAAAAAATCACACACAATTGTCTATGCAGAAAAAGGGGTTTATATGAAAACTTCCGACATTTCACTCATGCTATTCAAAAATTCACAATTTGGGAGGGAAATTCCCTGGCAGGAGCTTGTGTTTCTGTTTTGTGTTTTAATCAGAAAAGCGTCAGAGGAAGTTTCATGAAAGCAGCTGCACATCCTGCTTTATTATACATGGAAGTGCTGGACCAGTCCCTAAATTATACAGGTAAGACATTAAACCTGCCCCCCTTCTTTGTACCTAACCTCAACAAACGTTAAAGCCAAGATGATGGTGATGACCTTTTCTAGCTGTTTATTGCCGACTAGTCCAATTAAAATGAATAATGTTATACTGATTGCCTGAATGATAATGCTGATGCTGCCTTTTGTCCCATTAACATAGGGTAATGGGCACTACAAAAGCTCTTTTTACTGAGTCTCTTCCATTTCCTGGTTTGTGGATGACGGGAGAAGCTCCTACCCTCCAGCAACACAAGGGTCTTGTTTTTGGCACGGGAGAAAGATACACATACCAGCCAAGAAGTCTAAAAGGGAAGCAGCGGGTAACAACTCTCTAGCCAAGCTAATGCTTTCCCATCTCCTGTCCTATCTTTGATTGCAGAGCTGACATACCCTTCCAGCCTACCAGCCTGACAGACAGCAAGAGGACCCTCCATCCTAGATTCTCTGTTGCCAACCTGGGGCCAAACTCACATCTGGTGGGACATCACCTTGGTTGCCCAACCTGGCCTCATCCACCAGGGTCAGAGTGTGCATGTGCAACTCTCCCCAAACCTAGAAAGGGGAAAGCCTGGTCAGTCTGAGGCTCCAACTGCACCCCCAAAGCAAGAAGCAAGTGAATGAAAACAGGCAGGATGGGCCCCATCTAAGCACCAGCTCTGAAGCAGAACAAAGTTCATTCCCTTGGGGTGAGTTTAGCAGCGGTTCTATCATCTGATCTCTCAGCTGAGGCCTGGGAAAAATCGTGACGCAGCCCAGGAGACTTGAGAGGTATCTCAGCAGCTTTGTACTGATGCACGCAGATTTCCTCCGAACAGCTCATCTTGCACCTAGTGCCCTCCTGTACACAGGGAGCATGTATGAGACATGCCCGCCCCCAGCTTCCCTCGCCCCCATCCAGGGCTCCCCCTCTGGCCACAGATATTTCAGCCTGTCAGAACTGGTTTCCAGAACCCGATTCTGGCAGCTGCATTTGCAGTCCACTAAATGCAATTTGCCTCACGATAACATTGAGAGCTAGTCGGCAGGTTTCAACCACTGCGTGGGGTTTTCTGATCACTTCCTACCACTGCAACATCTGGTACCAAAAGAGAAGGTAGCTAACACACATATCCACATCAACATATTCACAATCTCCTCTCTGAGTTGTCATTCTGGATTAAGGCGTTCACCACTGGCTATTCACACACCACATGTTTGTTTTAGTTCTACACTCAGGGGGAAAAAAGCCTTGAATCATGTTACCAACATTCTCCAAAATCCATGGTGATGCAGAATTATTTCAACATTTGCTAATTACCTTACTTTTAAAATATTTTGATTCTTACAGTCAACCACATATTTAGAGAGAAGCAAACAGCCATGGCTGGTTAGTGCTAAAAGCTATCGGTGTCCTATTCCTGAGCAGCTTTTTTCCTCAATCCTGACAGGTGCTGAGCACTCATGACTCCCAGCGGCTTCAGGCCCTTGGAGCGTGAAGAAGGGAGGAAAGAAAAACGAGGAGAAAAGCTAGTATTGTGAGCACAGGGAAGGACAGTAGAAACTCTCACAACATACAGTTGTTTGGTATTAATTGTAGGTGCCTCTAAGGGGAGATAACCTTTCTTTACTGCCTCAGAAGCTGCCGTGAGGTTGTAGGTAGTGGTTATGGTGAGGGATATGCATATGCAATAGGGATATTGACCTTCACCTTTTAGTGTCTTGCTACCAGGACCCCTATCTTTCTCCTGAACGCCAGTCACTGTGAATGTGAGAGTCTCACAGAGGAAGGTTAGCAGGTGACCGTTTAATGAGAGGAAGTGACTCACCGGCTTGGGTGGAGGAGAGTTCCCGGCCATGAGGGCAGGATGAGTGAAAGAGCAAACTCTTCACCCCAACTGTGCGGAGTAGCAAAGAGAGGAAGTGAAAATTAGGGAAGTGGAGTCAACTGGCAGAGGACAATGTGATTACAAGGTCAGAGAAGTGGGGCGGAGTAATTTATGTGCTTATTCTGAGATGAAATATAAAGACTAGTTCTTGTTCCCATACCCCTCTTGGCAGGAGGAGGGGTATTAGCACTGACATCTTGGCCAAATTCCAATTTGGGTAATTATATTATGCCCATCTAAATGACTCCCAGTGTTTCAACTGGATATGGGATTCTTCTTCACTTCCTATTGCCTGGTACTGTCTTGTTTCATCCTGTATTTAGTTTTTTACATTGGCTTCAGTTGGCAAAGTGCTCAGATTTTTTTTTAATGAGGAAAGACACAGTGTAAGTTTAAGATAATTTTAATGTCACTGAGAGGATAATAAACACAGAGCTAACATAATCCCTTCAGTTCTGAAAGCTCAGCATGGCCCAGGGTTTAATTTTTTTCCTGTCATTGTTCGAGTACATTCTTGCACTCCACCAAAATGTCTTAACAACTGCCCTCAAGTGAATACAATGCTGTAATTTTTATTGCTGTTGAACAGCTGTTGATTGATTGATGTTCAGTATTTGGAAAGAGAGAAAGAAAAAAAAAAGTAGCTATTAGTTTTATTGAAAAGACCTATTGTTTAGGGAGACTACACTTCCCATCATGCCTCATAAAAGCGGATTTATTTTCACCAGCCGGCAATGGTTCATCAGTTAAATGTTTGATTATGGCTGGTCATGCCCTAAGCAACACAGCAATACAAAGTCAGTGTGGCTCACCAACCTCCCAAACTGCCTCAGGAAAATAATTAGAAACTGTGAAAGTGAAAAATCAAGGGGCTGAAATTAAAAAAAAAACAAAAACAAAAACAAAAAAAACCATCACGAGACTAAGGGCTTATCAGCCATGTGCATTTCAGATGGGCAAAATGACAAATGCCCCTAAAGCAAAACTACTGTTCAAAGCACCGACTGCACTTACAAGTCAGCAGAGCAACGAAGAGGATTTCTGTAGTGCCATGAGAATAATTGGCAGACTCTATATCCGTCTGTATTGGAAGGCCTGTGTAAAATTATGCCCAACGCCGAAGGAAAATATGACAGTTGCGATCAGCTACACAAATCTTACACATCAAGATGGCTGACATTTTTCACTTGAGTCTTTAATTTGATTAAAAATGGCCTTTTCTTTTTTAAAAAAAAATTTACTGCAAAATTTTTTTCAAAATGTTCCAATTTTTCAACTAAACCCATGGAAATGCAAAATGCTTTTTCAGTCTGAGTATCTTTGCTCCCCCCCCCCACTATTTTTTCCTTTTTGCCACTGAAAGAGGGGAAGGGAGAGGCAGAGAAAATACAGAGGGAACAAAATTTGAAAAAACAAAAACTGACAAATTTTGGTGCCTCATTTAAAAACAACAGTTTTTTACTGAAAAATTTAAATCTTTTTCATTAAAATTTACCTCTCAAAATACAATTTAAAAAAAAATTATTTTCTGTGAAACACCAGCAAAACATCAAGCTCACCAAGCCACTGGGCAGTTAGTTAACCAGAGATAAAAACACACCTTTAAAGAAAAAAAAAAAGCTTAAAACAAAGCCAGTCTTATTCCATCCTGTCATCACAATACCTAGCATCCGCACACTGCACAAACACAGTGAGAAAGGCAGCATTATCACCCCTAATTGAATGCCCATATTTTAGACGCCAACTAAGTATCAACTGCATTTGAGTTTTTCACCTGTAGATTTAACTAAACCCATTAATTCAACAAGAATTGTATAAAAAACATGCTAAGGGTGTAAGAGAGACAAGGTGGGTGAGCTAGTATCTTTTATTGGACAAGCTTCTGTTGGCGACAGAGACAAGCTTTTGAGCCCCATAGCGTTGTTCCAATAAAAGAGATTACTTACCCACAATTGCCTCTCTCATATCCTGGGACCAACGTGGCTACAGCAACACTGCAAATGCTAAGAGTGTGATGGAAGACAGTCTTTGCTCTTCTCTAAGGCCTTCTGCCTTAGGATCTCAGAATACATCACTGACTTTGGGGAATTAAACCTTACAACAATCCAGATCTTCTGACTCCTAGTCCTGTGCCTTCATCACAAGACCATCCTGAAACTTATGTCTTCAGACACCTAGCAGAACAGGCAGGCTCCACTTACACCAGTGAAGCCAAACTCCAGTGAAGCCAAAGAAATTATATAACTGATGTAAGAGCCAGATCAAAGTCAGTGAGGTACCTGCTTAACAACTCTGATCAGAACATGATCCACTAAAGTTTTTACCACCATGGTGTTCATAATTCCAACCTCCCAAAGCATGAAAGCAGGCATGCAATAAACAGGAAACTTACATACTGAGAGACTGGGAGCTATTTCACCATATGCAGTTTTTGTTAATTTCTCAGGGAAAAAAGGTAACTCCCTGGCAACTAAACAACTTCCTGCATTCATTCTTTTTTAAAGGCAAAAACATTCTTAAGAGACCTGATCCAACCCCACTTATAGCTATTGGGAGCCCTCCTATTGATGTAAATGGGACTTGGATTTAGCTTTCCTTGTGTTAGAATCAATGTGTAACTGTGTGTATCTTTATGAAGTGACAAGCCTGAGGATGACCTCTCTTCCGCTCATGCTGTTTCTGCTTTCCGAGGCTGATCGAAAGCTCATTAGGATACTTTTCATTGACTACAGTGAGCTTTGACTCAGGGTCCACATGCACAGACTGGCCAGACATCCTTATGTGACCTTGGTCAAGTCACTTAAGTTTCTTAGTGAATCAGTTCTTATCAATAAAATGAGATACTATCATTTCCCTAGCACACATGGGTGTTGAGAGACTAAATAAATAAAAACTTGCAAGGAGCTGAGTGTAATGAGTGCCATACAAGTACCTTAGATAGAGGTGCTCATTGCTGAGGCTTACATCTGAGATTTTTCAATTTAAAATAAAGTTAAAGATAAGACAAAAACAAAGAAGCAATCATTAAGAATTTTGCTGCCCCTAATATTTTCCTCTCTGGGGCAACTGCCTGGGATGCCTGTATTTGTATCCTTTTGGGGTGACCATCTCCCTTTGGGAACAGTACTCCTATGGAGCTAATGTTTCTTATGTACCCTAAAGCTTGCACCACTAAGGTCTGGTCTTAAAAATTAGCTTGACCTAGCTATGTTGCTCAGGGCTCTGAAAAATTTAGCACCCTGAGCGCTGAAGTTAGGTCATGGTAGCTCCTGTTATAGACACAGCTAGTTCAACGGAATTCTTCCATGGACCTAGCTACCGCCTCTGGGAGAGGCAGATTAACTACATCGATGGGAAACCCTCTTCTGGCGGTGTAGGAAGTATCTTCACTCCAGTGCCACATCTGCAGCCCCAGAGATGTGCCGCTGTGGCATAGACAGGGCGCAATGCTTTCGTTAGTCAACTGACTTTGTCATTTACTATCAATACTGGCCCAATACATGAACCAGCTAATGAGGAAGAAAAGGTATTTACTGAGCATGATTTTGACTGATCTGAACAGACTGGTCTTTCATAGGGAAGCAGATAGGGTAGCTTTTCATTACCATTCTCTCTCTTGCTTGGCTTGACCTGTTCTTGGATATATTTTTTTCCTTTGCCAACTGAATCAAATCCTGTAACTAACCTTTAAGGGTTTCTTAGTCTTTATTGTGTTCCTGTTAACCTTCTGTTTCTCTGGATAATTCTGCAGCCAAGAGTAGGTGTGACTCCCACGTTATATGTCTAGCTGTGCTGTTGACTCATGTGCTGTGCTCACAAAGCCAGATCCCAGTAATGGGAATGCTTGTGCAATGTAGCAAGGTCTCCCAGAACATATGCTCTTACTAGAATTCTGAGACTTCAGTTTGTTCCCTCTGTTAATTGAGGCTGAAGAGGATGGGGAGCAGTATAGGAGGTGCACACTAGTGATCAAGCCTTTGCTATGTCCTGAAAATATAAATTAATTCAAGATTCTCCTATATACCCCAGCTAAAACATACTTTAGGGCAGATTTACTACCCTGCCCAGAAAGGGAGAAACGTAGGGAGCTGGTTGTGTTCCCTGATCCCGAGCCATCTGGGCCAGGAGCAAGCTAGAGCTGCAGAGAAGATTACACCAGTGGAGGATTGTCCTAGCTCTGGCTCGGCCCTTCTCCCTTCATCCCCCCAACCCCCAGGCCGACTTGCACAGGGGGAATTCTCCTCTGGCCACTTAATGTCCACTTTGTGCCGCATTAATGGTACAAAGAGGACTTAGACTGGAGAATCTAACCCTTTATGTTCAAGAGCTCTTATATCTGTAGGTTTCAGAGTAGCAGCCGTGTTAGTCTGTATTCGCAAAAAGAAAAGGAGTTCTAGTGGCACCTTAGAGACTAACCAATTTATTTGAGCATAAGCTTCATCCAATGAAGTGAGCTGTGTACGGAAGCTTATGTTCAAATAAATTTGTTAGTCTGTAAGGTGCCACAAGTACTCCTTTTCTTTTTGCTTATATCTGTAGTAGTCCTTGGGGAGGAGTAACGAACAAAACAATTATATTGTTAAGAATGTCCTATGGAATTTATATATTTTCTCTTAAATCTGGCCTTCTGTTACCAAGACATTAAACAAGATGCAGCCACCATTTTGGTGGCAGTAACTTGACAGAAACCTGGCCACATTCTGTCCTTATTGGGTTATACTTATGCTGCAAACCCTTTTTTTAAACCTCACGTAAGTGGGAGCAGAATTTGGCCCAGTGGTTGCAGAATTCCATGCATTCCTGTTCACATATCCCGTGATACAGATACACAGGGAAATGAGCAAAGGCTGGTTCTCTGCACTACCTGTTCACTTCTGGAGACCAGGTTAAGTCCTAACCTAGGTAAGGAGTGAGAATGAGGCAGTTGGCCTGCCCCATGTGCAAATGAGAAAACTACCGTACAGCTCTGTGTGATTGGCATGAGTTTCTGTAGATGCTCAGGACTGCAATAGCAGGGGTTACTGAATCTCAGGATTAAGGTGTGTTGATAGAGTAGAAGAAACTTTCATGATGCCTGCCTAGAGCGACTACTATCCAATCCATAAACTGACAGCATGTTATATAAATAAAACTAATTAGAAGTTCTGTTGTAGACAATATTTCTTATAACATTAAAATATAAGGGACTTTATATCTGAAAAGTCAGATTTCCCCCCAACAGGCATTAAAACCCCCCCAAAGAAACGGTAAAGAGAATCATTTTCAAGATGTGACTTTTCAGTGATACTGTCAGTGCACCCCTTCACCGAGGAAAGCAAGCTGAAATATTAATCTGAGGGTCACTGAAATGCTCCCTGTGGCACTTTCCCAAAAGGAGATAAAACCATACAGCTGCTATGAAAACCAACTGTTTGAACTGCAATGCACTTACGTATGCTAATAGCATAAAGTGACTGACTCCTGCAAACGTGATGCAGGAAATGACTAAACATTTAGAGCTTGTTATTTACCAGTATTCCTGGAGACACGTAGGTGGTGTGGACAGCATGGTATGTGCATTAAAGTGCAATTTAGGTCAATGATTCTTTGAAAGGATCATTGTCCCCACCAGTGGCAGACATTGTTCAAAGATTAACTGTTTGGGAAGGATAGCCAAGAAAAGTTATTGACAGCACAAAATTAAACAAATGGGGGGGGGGGGCGCGGAGATGAGACTCATCAGGTACAAAAAAGATCATACATCTAAAAAAAAAAAATAGGAGAAAAACTTAACACTTTAGGATATTAAAGAAATTCTACATAGCCTAAGCAGTACATGGGAGGATATGCATTTGCATGCAAACAATCATTTATTAATGGTCTTTCTGTGATTCTGACTCTGCAATAGGGGAACTGCCAAACTAAAATGAAAAGTAAGCCCAGAAATGGGTGCCGAATTCAGGCTGATCAGAAGGCACTCAGCACAGTAGTTAGATTAAATTGACCTTTTTTGGAATTCTGCTTCCTCCTCTCTGTGAATTCCCAATGGCTCACTACAGATATCCAAGAATGCACCACCGTGCGTCAATATTGGTACCATTAGTCCTATAGGTTGCATAATAGGATAATTCTTGCACCCTCTTTGGGGGATATGGAGAGTTGAAAACATTAACAAAAATTGGAAAACAATTCCCTCCGCCCCACCCCTTATGCTACTGCCCCAGGGGGAGGGGAGTCTGTTCTGGGGATCTTGCATTGTGCACATCTGTGTGCCACAGAGTGCAGCTCCCTGCATGACAAGGGTCAGCAGCAAGGGAGGGACATACAATGGTGGGGGTGGGATCAGTGCATCTATTGCTGTGTTTCTCCACCCTCTCCTCAAGAAATGCCCAACAATGTAGCACAGATGCTCAAACTGTAAGATGGAGACCAAATTTGGATCCAATTTTTCCTGAGTCTAGGGCCACTGTTAGTGTTCCAGAATCAGACCTTCAGTGATGTCTTTAGTGAAGCCGTGTGGAACTGAATGGAAACATTTTTTTAAAAATTATGCCTTTTCTGAATGCCCGTCCCCCCCTTCCCCAGTCTGGTTAGTGGACCCAGTCAGCACATACCTCTGGGCGTCATTGAGCATCCAGGTTTAGCTCCAGAATTCACTCTAACCTAGCTGAGATCTACTGATAAAGAAATACATCAGAGCTAGGTATTATCTAAGTAACACCCTACTTAACTTGCAATATTGCAGATTTGGCAATATTAAGCTTCCTCCACAATTTTGACAGTGGGAGCACCAGCTACCCCAGGCGGACGACGGAGAAAAATTATGGAAAAGTAATAATGGACTTTACTACCACAAATAATAAGGTCCATTATTACTTTTCCACAATTTTCCATGGCTTGTCTGCAACTCAGGTGCTATTTTTTGACAATCATCCCTCAATTCAAGTAGGACCTTATACCTAAGGTAATTAAATGGCTCCCATCACCACAGTATCTGAGTGCTTCACAAGTTTTTTAATGCATTTTTCCTCCCAACACCCCTGGGAGGTAGGGAAGTGCTAGAGCCCCATTTTACTGATGGGGAACTGAAGCACAGAGGGACCAAGTGACTTTTCCATTGCCACGCTGAAGTTTGTGGCAGAGCAGGGAGCTGAATCTGGATCTCACGTTCCAAGCAAGCACCCTAGACCATCCTTCCTCTCCAGGACAAAGCCAATCTCTTCATTAAATAGATATTCAAGTATGATTCTGAAAGATAAAATATTGTGTTTAGGTGAAGCAAAGAATATTCTGCATAAACTCTAAACAATTATGTCTTAATTTATTATAATTAGTTTATCTAAAATATGCTGCTATTAATACTAATTGCATTGAAATCAACAGGGGCTGATGGCACACTGCCCTTCTGGGAGGCACTCAGAACCTTGCAAGATCAGGCTGGGAGGAAGAGGAGAGGGACAGGTTGCCCTAGATATGTGAGTTACTCTGGATTATACATTTGCCAGTATAATGGGTGCAGGATTAGGACTAAACCCTCACTGATAGTGTTTTTGTTGTCTTCAGTAGGGGAATTTGCTACTGATGTCAATAGAAAGACTCCAGTTGGCATCAGAGTTAGATGAAGCCCTAGGTTATTGGCCTGAGGGGGATTTCTTGATACAACTTTTAAAGTGAAGGTAGCAGTAAAGAAACTGGACTTTTTGCTCTTGCTAAAGAGAACACGGATTTTTTTTTTTTTTTGGCTAAAGCATATGTGTGGCAATATGAAGCTACAGAAGAGCTGGTCCAACAAAGAGTGATTGTGTAGAACAGGGGTGGCCAAACGAGTCCGAGCCACATACAACAATTTTCAGAAGTTCGAGAGCCAGGGCACAATTTCTAGGACTCAGGACTCCAGCCCTGTGGGAGATGCCTGCCAGGGCTCAGGGCTTCAGCCATGCTCCTGCCAAAGCCATGAGCCCAGCAGGTGTGACCTGCTGGGCAGACACCCCTACTCCAGCACCCTGCTGCAAGGCAGAGGTCCTGAGCTCCCTGCCCCCAGTCTGGTAGGTGGAGAATGGACAGGGAGGAGGCTGGGGGGCTCTGTGAGCCACACTCAAATAGTAAAAGAGCTGCATGTGCCTTGCAAGCCACAGCTTGGCCACCCCGGTGTAGAATTTCATCCACTTATCAAAGTGTCCACGTTTTCTCTCTCAGAGCAAGCTAAGCCATAATAAATACTGAAGAAAGTTACTCTGTATCCATTTAAAAAACACTTATTTTGTACATTGAGAGAATGAAGTTATTACCAAACACCACCCTCCCCAAAGAAACAAATTTGATGTCCCACAAATAGCTGTCATATCCATGGTATCTCAAAGAACTTTTGGATAAGGAGACCAATTAAATACAGAGAATGCAGTGACAGTGTAGGCAAACATGATGGCCATGACATGCTTGCCATAGCTTTCACACAAGTTTGGATATTAAAACTAGTTTTTACTCAGAGAGGGAAAGTCGTCCAGGACACCAAGGTTTCTCCTACTTTCTTCACAAAGTGTCATGGGTTCTATAGCTGCCATCTGGACAAGCACAAAGGATGGTCAGAAATGTGGTCAGTTGATTGTTATAGGTGCTATCCTTGGGAAAAGACAGTCTCATGCCCTGCGTTTGAATCCATAACCTTTTGATCCAAAGGGAATATTGCTACAAGCTGAATCATCTCGGCATTTGACAGTGCCAACTTGTTGGCTATTGCTAACTTTTGTTGAAACAGGAGAGGGATAACTACAGTTTAAGGTCTAAATAATTTTAAAAAGCTTATTACTCTTCTTTGAATGGGCTTGTTCTGTGTGCACGCATCTGTGTAACTCTTTCTCACACACACACACACGAACTAAACAGCTATTTTGCAGTCATTATACTTTATGCCATTAATTGCAGCCAGTCTGCACGTCTGTATCAGCCACACTTTTAAGAGAACAAGTCTTCAAATGAGTGGAAAGCTCAGATGAACCTAGTTTGTACAGCCTCTCTGAAGGTTTATATCGCATGGGCAGTACCTACCTTGGCCAGGCAGTCATGAAGTGTCCAATCCATGGTAGCAATGTTGTGCTTCCGTACGAGCCACACTTTTAACACAGCATTTCTTCAAGTCAAAAGAATGTTAAGATGTATCTGGTGTGAATCTCACTAAAGAGTCCACAGAGGGCTGAAAATCAGAACTAAAATGCAGGCACCCTTAAATAAATTGTATGTATGTTTGCTTGATATTTTCTTTTCCCTTATTTTTATTTACTAGGGACACTTCCTGGAAATTGTCATGTTTATTTTATTGCTCATCTGAGGTCAGAATCAGTGGTTGATGACATCATGAGTTTCTCCATGGCAACTAATCATTGTGGCAAATTGGCCAATATGATCTGATGTTCAGGATTGTTCTGTTTCAGACACAAAAGCTTTTTAAAAAGGGAGCTAAAATGGAAATGCTCTCAGGCCTGGTGCCAAGGAACAGGCAAATACACAAATACAGTACAATCAGGAGTGTCAATTATTGGCATCTTTGCTGGAAAGATCAGCGGATGAGCCAAGGATTGAATGTGCCACAAAGATCAAACAATTCTCCCAAACCTAGAGAAGTCCCTCATGGTAAGAGGAGAGGCTTGTGAATCAGACCCTTAAAAAAATATAAGTGACTTCAGTGTCCAGTGATGTCAGTTTCAGGAGCACTGAAGACAGACACACTGAAATCAAAGATGGATAATTTAGATGGTTGTTGGCACCAACAGAATACGAAAGGATGCATTCCAATGGGTGTATTTCCTCTCTTGTTTTACTTAATCCATTGAAAGGTTCTTAAGGTGAAAAAACTGAAGTAGGTTGGGAAGAAAAGAGGCAAAAGCATGTACAGATATTCATTTACGATCACTAAAATATGAACAGAAACACAGTTGGAGAAGAGAACTCTTCCATCACTGCTGATCCGAGAGGAGAGAGGCCATTATTAATCACTACACAGTTCCTCTCACCACAGTTCCTTGACCCAGTTTCTTCATGACAGCAGGAGAAATGTTCAGTCATTTGTTCTATAACCATCCTGACATGTCCTGATTCGCTGTTCACTCTCACCTTTCAATGTCGTATACTTTTCACTCCAGACACTTTCCTTGGAGCAGCTATTACTCACAGCACTAATTATTTACCTCTCTCAACAAGGGACAAAGATTTCTGTCAAGCATCTAGGACGTCAACTAAACAAGACACATGACAATCAGGGTCCTCTTTTCAGTCAAGATAATTACCCTGGGCATGTGAACAGGGACATACATTTATTATATATTTGTGTGTGTGTGTGCGCGCACACACACAAATAATTTTCCCTTTGGGGGACAAAGTTTTCCTTCCCCATGAAAACAAGAATGAAATCATACATATTTTCTTCTGCTGTTATGCCAAGAAAATATTTTGCACCCTGACTTCAACCATCAGCTGCTCAAAGTTAACAACAATGCTCAGGTCATTCTTTTGAAACACACTTATTAAGGAGAGGGTGTGTGTGTGCGTGTGTGTGTTTGATTATGAATAGTGCAATTTTCACGTGGGTGTGGATCTCACCGTGGATGCAATCACTATGCCCTAAACATATTGCTAAGCAACACTATCCAACATGCATCCCACATCCTCCAGCTCCTGTTTGATGTTTGGTTCATGGACCTTCACTTTCATCTCAGAAGCATAACAACATGGGTGGGATTTGTTTATAATGGGTGGCAGTATGGCTTAAAGCCAAACCGATAACAGTGAGTTAGGAACTGGCAGAAAGGGCAACAGCTGGTATGATGCAAAAGTACATATTTATTCGAAGACGCTGGCTAGTAATTCATTGGAGAAATCCAGTCGGATTCATGTTTTTCTTTCACCCTTGCCAGATGACATCAAGGACAACAGCACACCAGCTTCCTTCCAAAACATGGACTGAACCCAGGTGACATATGCCAATTCCCTTTCCAGCGCATGGCTTGAATGGAGAGGACAGTTAGATATGGGATCATCTTTATGAGGCCAATGACATAGGGAGTGTGTAGTTTCCCCTTCAAGAAATAAAATATACAACTTGTCTGTTGGAAAAGAGAAATGTTCTTATGCTAATATTGTTTTATCATCATATGCATTTTTATTGTTCAATATACGTCAGCTCAATAAAGGCATTAAAGCCTGGTGTTACATTACAAACAACTGCTGATTGACACCCCCAAGAAACCAGCCCAAAAATAGCCCTCCCCTGCTTTGCACCCAGAAATTACCAGGTTCTCTAATGAACTATCTGAAATGAAGAATGAAGGTTGAAGGCTGGAATGCCTGTGGTACAAACCCCTCTTATAACTTAGTTTATGAACAGGTCGAGGCCCATCTGCTGACATATGCTTTAGCAAACAAACAAAAAAACAAACAAACAAACCTCTCTTGGCGTGAGGTTATCTGATTAAATATGACCATGTAGATCAATGTTGCTACCACTGTTATATAATTGTAACAAATATTGTACAAAATGTGGCATATAGGAGGTCTATGGAAAGGTTATGATTCACTGAATATGATTAAGTTTACTTTTGTTGCTGGTTTGGTATATCTTAAGATGCCAGTTTTGGGGTGTATCTGCCCAATTTCTCAGCTGTTTGTCCTGAATTTGGTATTCTCAGTTGTGACCCACAAAAGGCACGGTTACATTTGGACACATCCATTAACTGCTCCAAGCAGTAAAACTAGCTAATTGACCTAGATCATCTAAACCCAAGCTTCACCTCATGCAAAAAACCCTCTTTTTGCTTCTTGGACCAAAAAAACAAGAACAAACCCAAAACAATAGAGGGGTGCTTTCTGTGTCTCCGAGACACAGAAAGTGCCGCCAGAACTGGAAGCAATACCCATCCAATCAGCCTTGTTGGAGTGTGGGCTAGTGATCCACACAGAAACCATCAGAGCTATGACGAATGTCCATCTCATCAGCTGCAAAAGTTACCTCTGCCTCTCACGGCTGGTAAAGTCTAGCCAAGAATCCCCACAATAACTGAAATCCTCAGTGCCTCCTTCAAAGAAAGCAATCTATAACCTACTGTAGAGAATGTAACTTGGCAATTTTGAAGAAGCCCTTTGGGCCAATGACCTTACCAATAGCTGCCCAGTTTCCAATCTCTGAGAATTTGGTGATATCAAGACTCTTCCACGGTCTTTGACCTTTCACGGTCAAAAAGAACCCTTCGGAGTTGGACAGGGAACATACTTTATGCTTATATTGCTTTATCTGGCCAGGAAACTACACCCTCTCCTGTCAGACAACAACCTAGCTATTGTGAGTCATGCTGCCATCAGCCCCAGTTTAGATTGTTGCAACTCGCTCTAACTAAGCTTGAGTGTAACCACCACATAAAGGCTTCCACTCATGCAGCACTCAGCAGCCCACCTCATAAGTAACACAGGCTGATGTGAACATGTCACATCACATCATGATCTCCATTGGCTCAGTGTTTGTTTCAGGGGGAAAACTCTTGGTCTTCTTAATCAACAAGGTTTTTAATAGGTTCAGAGGCTGCCTCGTCACCCTCAGGCATCCGCTCGCTCACAAAAATCATGTTCCTAAGGAGCAACGCAGCTAGAAAGAGACCAGGGATAAAACATTCAAGCACAGAGGGACAGAGATTTCTCAGCAGAGGGACAATTAGGAGATGCCACGTGAAAGGCTGAAATGTTAAAGCACTCCTCTTTGATAAAAGACTTTCCTCAGCAATGGCTCCCTTTTAAAAATAGCCATATGCCCTCCCTACAGCATTGGGAAAGAAGATAGGAAAACTCTTCTTTGCACTTTGGGTTTCTGATTATACTGTATTCATATTTTTCAGCTTCATATATACTTCATATTCTTAATATTAGTCATTTTGGCATTTAAGTGCCAAGGTGATAGGTGTTCTAAAAATATCGTAGATTAGATTAAAATTGGATTAGATAAAGAGGAAAGGTTAAACCTGAAGATACCTTCTTTTGTCACATAAACAGTTGTTCAAAATGAGAGAATTAAAAAAATTCCCCCCAGACTTTCATAAATATACAGGATCTTCAATACTGGGTTATTGGGTAAATATAATCAGTAAGGTCTGTTGAAAATTTTCCAATTATGATGCTTCTCCCCCCCCCCCACCCCAACACTGAGAAGTACAAATTGTGATGAAAAAAATGGGATAAAGTTTTTCTGGAAATTTTAATCTTATTTTTCAACTAATCAGTATTCTGATATCTCATCATTCCGATCATAAATTTTCTCTGGGTAAGTCTCCTGATTGCAGCCAACTCTATTAGGATCAAATTCTGATCCCAGTTATACCACTATAAATCCAGAGTCACTGCACCGACTTCAATACTCCACTGACTTAATTCGCCTCCAGACCCAGCTGATTTTATTTGGGCCCTATATGTTCAGATGAGATGTTACATAACTGAGACCTTCAGTAAAAAAGGAAACCTGGATGATCTGCATTATGGTAAGCTTCTTCCGCATAATATGGTGAGCAGTCCAGGTACTTTTTAAATCTTGATATTTGTTTTGTAAAGTTAATTTGTCCATAGTTAAGATAAATCAAATTCCATGAATCCACTCCCTGTCACTTGGAAGTGCGCTTCTTTTATGGGTTCACTCATGCACGTTCCTGACAGTCTGATTATACATTATTATGATTATTATACATGGCATTGTAGTAACTCTGCTGACACAGACATCTTAGGGGAAAGTCCGGAAGCAAGATTGCAGAAGTCAGCAGGGGTTCTACTCCTATCACTTTGGGCACTATTTGAAGGGTGAGAGTGAATGTGGGTGTACTGAAACCTTCCCTAACATACTAGAAGTGATAGTCTCTGTGCATAGTTCATTTCCTTTTCATTTCTTTCATGTGTGGGGGGGCAGAGACAGGTGTGAGGAGGGACCTGGTCATGGTCTTTCCATCTTCCCCGTGACACTACTGGGACAAACTCCTCCCCTTTGCTCCACAATGCTGCTCTCAAGAGCATATCCTGCTTTGTTCTATTGACATCAAGGGGAGGACTCTGTGTGCGTGCATGTATGTGGGTAAAATATGCAAGCACTCTGCAAAAGGCATTGTGGGCAACAGCCATAGTACTGATCCGAGAAGAGAATTTTGCCCCAAGGTTGCATTCCTAAGGAATCCTCATTTCCTCATAGTTAGGATTTGGGTTCAGTCTAAATGGGGTCCTGAGGCTTTTGCTGCCATTTTTCTACTGTGTAGCCTTTCCTTTTCTTCTTAGTATAACAAGACCTCTATTCACAGTAATGTCTACGGATTTATTTATCCAGCCGGAAACTGAAGTCTGATCGTTAACTAAACTGCACACAGTAAAAACATCAGCTGATGATCCCAGAACCTTCCAGTCCACAGAGCACAAAATAGGGTGGGACAGAGCCAACCCCTTCAACAAGTTAACCTCTTATAACCGCATTGCCTATATTACAGAGTTTGCCAGTGCAGACTTGTATAGTCTGCTCTATAGCTAACCCCTGCCCCCCACAATAATTCTTTATAGCCATGCATATATTACTGTATAACTCGCTCGTGTGAGGAGCTGCTGCTTGAACAATGATGGAGTCCCAGAGAATAAAAGAAGAGTAGTCCCAGTCAGCCATAGGAGTAAAAGTCCCACAATCACATGCAAACCTTGGCTTCCTGCAGGGAGCAACCAATATTATCCCCTGGGCCTAGGCCAGTGTTAGTGTTTTCATTATATATAATGAAATATATATAATGTTAGTGTTTTCAGTACATATACCATATGCACACAAAGGACCTGATCCAGCAAGGAGCTAAGCAATTCTTGCAAACTGCTGAGCATCCTCCTGGATTCATTGCTCCAACCTACCCCACACTACATGAGGAAGTCTTGGAGAAATAAAGCTCCTATACATCATAAAGATCCGGGGATGTGTTAGTGGGTTATGCTAAATGATTTTTCCCAGTGAGGTGTGGTACTGGGTCCCCCATGAAATGGTACAGGAGTAGGTCCACTCCCTTTGCTCATCAAGAAATTAGGGATGGAAATCTACCTTCCTGTGGCAGAACTCCCACTACAGGGCAGCGGCACCTCATACTGCCCCAGCATGGGCTGTGTGTAAACGACACAATCCTGGATTAACTGCTACGCAGGCAAAAGCTGTTGTTCTCCCAAGCTCTAGTAAGAACTACAAAAATGGCAGCAGGCTTTACGCATCATAAAGACTGAGCATTACAGCACCCTGGGTACCCATCTGATTCTAGTCATAATCTCCTAAGCAGCCATGCAAGTTGATATTGCAGACTCATGCGTTGACGTTAATGGGAGTTCCACGTGCAGGACAAGTGCAGAACATGCCTCAGAGTCAGTGGATGACAACGAGTTCAAGGTAAGTCACTGTGGGTGGGCTGCTCTCTTTCTGCAATGGGCAATTGGGAGCGATCCCTTAGAATGTGCTGGCTGCAGGCTAGCTCCCAAGGAGGAAATCAAACACCTGTGTACCATTCGACATCTGCACCCTCTTCAGAACACACCATGGGGCATTTTGACAAACTTCATCAGAAAAAGAGTCCACTGGACAATTACAAAATAAAAGGCTTTCCCTGCTTTTGTCTTCCTGCTCTCATGTTTCTGATGCTATTTTTTCTCTCCGTTAACTTTAAAATCTCTCCTGGCTTGGGCTCACAAAGTAGATAAAAGAAGAGTGATCTTCCTTGGTGCACTGATTTCTTGACACTCTCACCACTCTAAGAATTGCTTACTCCAAATTTAGTTTTGCATTTACTCATTCAGTGTTTCAGGCGAGTAACAAATACAACCATTTTGTAACAAATGAGGCATGCAGCTGCTCGGTGAAGAAGCCTGCTAGCCACCACTGCCTGCAGAGCAGTGAATGTCTCCTGCTCTGTTAGTACAGTAGCATTCTGCCACAGGCCAAAGGAGTGACCTCATAGACAGTGGTGCAATATCCTAGCAGATGGGGCATCTGTATTTGGGAGGAATCCCCTCACTAAGGATCAGGTTCTGCCACCCTTCCTTATTTTGAATAATGCTTCCTCAACAAGCAGCCCCACTGGGCTGGATTCTGCCACTCTTACTCCCTCAGAGTAGTACCCTTCACTACAAGAAGCTCCATTGATTTCAGTGGGGCTACTCATGGAGTAGGTCGTAAAAGAAGCGAGTGAGGTGAGGGTGGCAGAATATTGACACATTCAGTCTGAATCAATGGGCCTCCTTGTACAAGAACGTATGACTTAATGACCCTGATTCTCCACTAAGGCCAAACTGTGCTCAGCCATAGTGAGAGCAACTGCCACAGGGAACTAGTAGTAGCTCTCTAATCCTCATCTGCCCTGTCCCAGTGAAGTGACAGCACTAGGGGCTCTGTTCTAATTTCCACCACGAATGTAAGCTCCATAACAAGCTGAGGATCACGTATAGTCCAGCTCACAGACCCTCCTACCCCAACATGCCCCTCCCTCCACTTTAAATACCTTACAGCAAGGTGGGGCAGCTGATGCAGGAGGTAACTACACCACCTCTGCCAGTTTTATGCTGGAAGAGATTCCACCTTCCAGAAGAAATTATCCTGTGGAAATCCCCAGCTGATCTAATTTCACTTTATTACATTGTAATGCAGCACAGTGAACTCTGAGGACTGGAGAATCTGACCCATTGTGAATGAAGGTAACAGAATTGGGCCTTAAGGATAGGGAAACTGCAAAGTTCAAATTGCCACCCTTGCTTGGTTAGCCGACTGAGCAGGTGTGTAGCCAGAAGATGTCCTCCTTCCCTATCTCCCCACAGCTGACTCCAGATCTAAGGAAGTGAGAGAATACACCAGCAACAACCACCCCCATTTCCATCTGAGGCCACTTCATTCCTTTGTAATTATTTGGAAACCCCAAAACCAGGACTTGACATTTGTTGGGGGAGGAATTACCTATCAGGGCAGCATATAAATTTGAGACACTTTCCCCAAACTCACAGGATGAAGTAATAAGCCTCAAACTCCCAAAACAGCAACATCCTACCACAACCCTTTGCACAGTTTTACAGAGATGGGGAGCTCATACCATAGAAATACAATTAATTAACCTGGAGGTCAGGTCTCTTTACTTGCTTTTACTCATGCCTTCACTTTGTTTTCTCTTCTTTTGTTCTCTTCCTCTGTTCCCATTTCTTTTTACCTTTTGCTCTCTCCCTTTAATTTATTCTCATATTTTTTTCCTTATCTCTTTAAAAAAAACCAACCCTCTCCCTTTTTTCTAAATGCCCATCCCCTTTCTTTCATCCTTTTTCCTCACTGAATTTTGACCAATCTCCTACCCCAGAGTTTAGCCTGAATTCTCCATCCACTGAGTCTTATTCCCTGCAATGCCCAGTTGCACTCTGGCCCCTGAAGCATACGCTTCTTTCTGCTTAATTTCTAGCAGGTGATACCAATCTGACAACAGTTGCAGGAGGCACACCGGAGATAGACACAGAACCAACTTCTGCTGTCAGTGCCACCCATAAAACTTCTACCTCATTAAACTCATAGGGATTCAGGAGTGCGAGAACAATTTTTATAGCGGGGCCACTGAAGGCAGAAACCATGTATTGGGTTATTACTACTTCAAGCCCAGGGATGCAACAGAACCCACAGCACCCCTAGTTCCAGCACCTATGGGATTGCCTCTGAAAGTTAGCTATGGAAAATCAGAGCAAGCAAGTAGGATGTAGGAGACTTTGCCATGGAAGGTAACATGACAGTTCTGCTCAGACCCCTGTTTTTGCACATGATAGTAAAGACTCTAATTATGGCTCCATTGCAAATAATTTACTCAGGAGTGTTCCTAACCAATGTGGTAGAATTGGGATTATTTATTCTCCAAGGAAGTTTTCTGTACTCCCAGCTGCAAGATGAGGATTGAGTTTGTGGCTGTTGCAAGGGATGGATAATGAAATAAAAAAGCCATCCAAGATTAGCTTCCTCTGCTTGTGTCTGTGCACCTGGTTTGAAATGGAAAGTTAAAGAAGCCTAGTCTTTACATATCTTAGAAAAATGGGCTATATTAGCATCAACGTGATTAAAATTCCTCACAAACATTCTATGAGATTAGCTCAGTGATCAATGGATGGTCACGAATCTCCTTAAGCAGAACGGTTTGTGATTAAGAAACTACAGCATTAGGATAAAGAGCACATTCTAATTGACTCAATAGGAGCAGCAAACACTTTGGTTGAAAAATAGTTCATTTTGTCCAATGATTTTTTTAAAGATCAAACTAATCTGAGATTTACAGTAAAATATGGCATTAGATTACGTAAAAAATGCAACTGAAAACACAACCATTGCAAATGTCAGATTCTTCCCCTCCTAAATAACTTGGCTATGATAGCATCAGCAAAAAGAGAAGTGTGAACCTTATGAATGAATGAAGATTCTTCATCCTACAGCTTACGGATTGAAAAGAGTAAAAGAAAACACCTGTATTTCACTGTTACCAAACCTGGATATTCAGTCAGAGTCAGTCCCCCTCACCTCCAATTGTGAGATGCCTTAAAAATAATGCATTGTGGATTCCTTGTATTTCTCTATAGGCTTTTGAGACTTTAGGGTGCACTTGGGTCATGTTTTTTATCTCTTCTCAGCAACCAGGAGGGCTAGAAACTTACTTTATTTTCAAATGAAGGCTGTGATTCTCAAGTAATTACATAACTCTAGGAACAAGGACTTTAAAAGAACAACAACACACCAAATATTGCAAGACTCACCTAAGAAATGGCAAACTGGTATAACAAGCATTGTGTAGCAAGATACATATGCATTAAAATACCATCTGAAATTAATAAATATTAGATGAGAAATACTCATGTAAATTTCAACTTCTCTACAGTTGTGGGTGGTGTTGGCTTTTTATCTTGCAAACTGACATATTGTGACTCAGAGAAGTTTAGAATATCACTTCTTATCAGATTCCTCACTGTGCTCTTCTAGACACAGTCCCACTAGCTGGCTACTGGGGACCATGCCCCTATCCAAGGGACTATTCAGGAGCCTTGTAAACCCCACCAATGTTGTGGCAGACTTGGATGCTTGCCAAGAACGGCAGGGAAAGATGAGGTGGAAGGAAGAGCACACAGAAGGTCTGAATACTGGATTCAAGGAGGGAAGCTGGGGGAAGACCCAGAGTCTTACAACATAAAGATCCAGGGATGAGGTCAGGCTGGGCTAGTAGCTAGAACCCAAGTGCGGGCTACAGGGAGAATTGTGGCTGTTTGATCCAGCTGCTATTGAGACTCAGAGGGATTCTATCCTCAGAGCAACACTAGCATGCATGGCTCCTGCACCTTGTTTCACTAAGTCTTTTGGCCAGTGGATCCCCAAGTAGTTGCAGGTGCACTGGCCACTACACCACACCTGCTCCAGCTGTCTGCAGAACCACACCTGTATAGTGGTGCAGAGTAAAGATCTGTAGCATGCAGAGGAAGCAGTTCCCCTTGTGCCACTTTTCTGGGCTGGATAGCCTCCTCTCCCCCCAGACTAGGGTTGGTTCTTGTGTGCCTAACCAATGTGGTAGAATTGGGATAATTTATTATATTCTTTTGTCTCTCTCACTCCTATCTAGTTTTTCCTCCCATGGCATCAGGTTTGAAATTAGTTTGTCAGCTCCACAGGAAAGGGATCATGTTTTTTATCTGTCTTTGGAAGCTCCTAGCACAATCTTAGATGCTATAAAATTATAAGTAAATAAATAATTGTATGAGGGTTTTGTTTTTATTTCAGTAGAAAACAAAGAACAAAAGTACAACAACTGCTATAAAAACTGCTATATTTAAATCTCATTAAGGGTCTGCCCGGAACTGAAGAAGAGCCAGGATTTGCACATTTAAGAATGAACCTGTAATTTTAGCTTGTTCCATTGCAAGGGAAGTGTGTGTGAATCAGAAATGATTGTGCAACGTTACATAACACACTGTATGTGCTGCAGGTCTTAGAAACAGGGAGCTGAAGGGAGGATAGAGTCTGAGCCTTCCCTCTGAATTTCCGGGCATTGTCATTTCAAGACAAACCCTTTACATTATTTAAATGTAGGGTTTTTTATTTAATTAGAAACAGCAGTAGGCTGGTTATATAACATCATTAATTGCAGTATTAGAGGTAAAAAAATATAGGGCATACAGATCTTAAACATTCACATGCAAAGTCATGTGTGGGAGTGAAAGAGACAAGGGTGAAATGCAAGACTTATCTATTTGATTATGTACTTTTGATGGGGCAGTGATTTATTCCCTGTGTAATTTATTCAGAGTAATGAGCAGGAAGCTAAAGAAAAAGGAGCAAACACACATCTATGAGTATGGCACCCCCCAATTTATGGCTGTGAAAAACACATCACTGACGGTGAAATCTGATCTCCCTCATGAAATGTGGTCTCCTCTGTGAAATCTGGCTAGTGTACTGCTGGGTGCTCCTACAGGGCTCCAGGTCAAGAGTGCATAGGTGCTCTCCCATCCTATCGTAAGCACTCAAAGAAGAACTTGTCTGTCCTTCTGGCCTCACTGGGAAGTTATCAGAAGACTATTAACACTTGAGTGGTTTAGCCTGTGTTCCCACTGCAGAATGGGAGAGCTACCAGCCCAAATGAAAGCACCATTTGGGTTTTGGCCAATACCCCCAGATGAGCCAGCTGGCTTGGATGCAAATCACCACCAAAACTGGCTCAGACGTTCGTGTGTGCGTGGATGAGAGCCAGGTTAGGTGCAACTGAATAAAAGTCTGAGTTAACTGCAGTCAAGACAAACCCTTGTCGGTCTCAGTCTAGTTCCTAATGAGCTTCCTTGTTGGCAACCACGGGGAGAAACCAAGAACTGAGTGAGCATGAAGACTAATGCACTCTCTCGACAGTTAGAGATGATCTGTCCAGAATAAAAGCAAAGACATTTACACTACTACCACCCATGTGTGGCTTCAGTTTCTATAACTGTCAAGCCAGCATCTTCCATAAACACCAAAACTAACGCAAACATATTTTAAATATGCTTACCTCAACATTCCTGTCTTAGTTCTTATTTGATAACTGTACTAATATGAAAAGCATTATATAAGTCATAACAGGAAAATAGACTTGAACTGGCTTTTAAGCTGTGTACTACATGTAGTAACTTTGAATTATGGTTTAAAAGTAGAGAGATGCCTTAAACAGGTTTCCTCTTTCATAGAGAGTGGGAATTGGCTAATGAAACTCATGTCATGTGGAGAGTTTGTATTGGTACATGGAGTCAGAACATTCCCCAGTCCCTCCGCATACATCTTATGTATTTCCAGAGCACTCCTCCCCATAGTACTGTACCTAAGCACTGTATACACTTTGATATACTTACCATTTTGCCTCATCTGTCCTGATACAGAAGGCATGCATCATGTGAATACGGCTGCTTCATTATTCATAACTTAATTGTAGATACTGGGCCAAATCCTGAAGACCGTACTCCATCTTTACTCAGGTAAAACTTCCATTGGAACCAGTGCAAGTTTTCCCTGAGTAAGAATTTGCCCAGAACTTGTAATCCATGCGAAAGAAAAACACGTAGGATTTGTCACTTCTGTAGCAATGTATATGCGAATAATTCTCACAAAATCAAGGCTAAAACAATTAGGAACAAACTAAAATCAAGGACACCTCTATTAAATCTCATTAAAAATCACCCTTTGTATCATTCCCCATCGCAGCACCCAAAGTCTCAGAAATACAGCAATCTAATGAGAGTGCAGAGGTGTTTTCCCCCAATATTTTTCTGTTCTATACTTAGCAAATGTCATAGTTTAATTAAGGGATGTCAAAGGAATAGAAAACTGCCCTGAGATAATCACCGCCTGCTGCTAGATATATACTGAGGTGAAGACAAGTGAGCAGGTCTATCATGCAAACAAAAGACTATACAGAGGGGATAGAGTTCAAAAATACAACTGACAGAACTTATTTATAGGGGTGGGCTGACACAGCTCTCTGTGTCGCCCTTTGCAGATGAACTCCTCGCTCCCTGTCTCTCCTTTGCAAGTGTTCCTGGGCTTTCTGGCATCTGCCATGCCTACGCTCAGTACCATATTGTCCTTTGAAGGGAGTTCACGCCTACACACATATTTCTCTTACAGGCATCTCAAAGCTTCTAGCACAGGGGTGGGCAAACTTTCTGGCCAGAGGGCCACATCTGGGTGGGGAAATTGCATGCAGGGCCATGAATGTAGGGTTGGGGCAGAGGAGGGATGTGGGGTGTACGAGGGGGCTCAGGAAAGGGGGTTGGGGTGCAGGAGGGGGTGCGGAGTGTGGGGGGGCTCAGGGCAAGGATGCAGGGAGTGCGGGAGGGGGATCACGACAGGGAGTTGGGGTGCAGGAGGGGTCTGGGATGCGGCAGGGGGCTCAGGGCAGGAGGTTGGGGTGCAGGCGGGGTGCAGGGTGCAGCAGGGGGTTGGGGTGCAGGCAGGGTGCGGAAGGGGGCTCAGGGCAGGGGATTGGGGTGCAGGATGGGTCCATGAGGGGGCTCAGGGCAGGGGGTTGAGGTGCAGGGTGCAGGAAGGGTTCGGGGTGTGGGCTCTGGCCCGGCGCCACTTACCTGGAGCGGCTCTGGGGTGGCAGCAGCTTGCACCGGAGCCAAGGCAGGCTCCCTGCCTGCCTGCCCTGGTCCCGCACCACTCCCGGAAGCGGCTGGCACCACGTCCCTGCGGCCCCTGGTAGAGGGGGGCAGAGGGCTCCATACGCTGCCCTCGCCTGTGGGTACCTTCCCTGAACCTCCCATTGGCTGTGGTTCCCCGTTCCCGGCCAATAGGAGCTGCAGGGGGAAGTACCCACAGTGAGGGCAGCGCATGGGGCCCTCTGTCCCCCCAACCCCAGGGGCCGCAGGGACGTAGTGTTGACATGGTTGTCCTCTTAGCGAACCAGGATGTTATGTTAAATAATTTCTATATGATCCAATAACTAATGTACTCATCCTAAGAATATTTTGACTGCTGGTTCCAGCCGCATTATGGATACCAGTCTAATCACCAAATAACTGAACCTTTACAACATGCTCACAAAGGGCCTGATCCAAAGCCATTGGAAGTCAGAGGAAAGGCTTGTGCAAACTTAAATGAGCTTTGGTTCAGGACTATACTGAGGTTCTCCTCTTAATCTCGCCTTCCCAGCTGCACATGTGACAGTTGGCACCTCTTTATTTGTACAATAAAAATCAGAGTTCCAGGCCCTTCCAATTTTAGTATCCTCAGTTTCTACGACCCTGTCTGGTTCCTGCTATGTTATTTGTTTTTCTCCTTAAAAAGCAACCTGATCTTATTTTATTCTCCACAACGGCTGCCTAGTACTACTGATTTCTCTGCCTTCTCTCACTTGGGAGAAAGAAGAAGCTTATCTCAGTCCTCTTTTACACATTCTCATTTACAAAATGAGCCAGACGTGTTTTCCTTTCTTTATAAAAATATAGTACCTTCAAACAGGTCTGCACACGGCCAGATGTCCCCATCTATTATGGCAAGAACAACTGCTCTGCTGTATTTGCACTCTCTGTCTTTGCTCCCAAGAGTCCACCGCAGAAGTTTACTATTACCTAATAGGATGCTGGAAGTAGTCTATGGATTCTGCCACCAAACTTGAGATCCAATTAGTCCGATTTCCCAGTCATTGTAAGGAGGTGACCCAACACAACCCATGGGGTTCTTCTGACTTTCCATACCCAAATAATATGGTACTTCTGCAACATGCCTGCCAACATTTTCTTTCTGTGGAAAACCCTGCAGAAGAAACTATTAATTGAACTCCTTACAGAACTTATTGTACAGCTCTCCAATGAGGGAAGTTCAGGAGATTGCAAGAGGAGCAGGGAGTGAGGCCTAGAAACTCAGTGGAGCATGAGACACTGCAGAGAAAGTAGACTTTGTTCCCGTGGAACCATGATACCTTTGCAGAAATTTCATGATGCCCTTTTCAGCAAGGGTTCATCTGTTATCACTGCTTTACCCCTTGCCTAAGGACAACTGCAGATATGGAGGCCCGAGGATTTCCACAGTTCATCCAGTAAAGTAGGATGTATCATTTTTGTCTGATGAGGCTGACAGAGCAGAGTACCCATTTTTCACTGCACTACTATTAAATAGTTACATTTTGAGTGGTCAAAGAAATAACCTTGCTGTGTATTCTATCGGACCCAGGGTTTCACTTGCAAGATCTGTAGAAGGGAGAAAACATGCATAGTTCTTTGAAGCAAATATTTCACAACATATTTAGCAGAAGATAATGTGAAACACAGAAACTATACTGGGAGGGGGCTGACATAAATGCATTCTTTCACTCTTGAAAACCTAGTGAACATTTTGAGCCAGGGAATAGGTTTAGAAGAAGTAGGGCTTTCTCTGGTTTTCCCCCTACAAATACATCACTGAATATTTTTACAGAGAAATGCTTCTCATAAGCTGGTTTTTTAAAATCATGTTACTTGTTTTTATTATCAAGCTGATTGGCTGACAGATTTCTTTTGTTATTTTAAACACACTAAAGAGAATGTGCATTTTTTTTAATTCACACCTATGATTATCATTAAAATGTGGACTTTTGAAGGGTACAACTTTTCCTAAAGAGAAAATTTATCATAGCTGTACACAGAAACAGAGAGCTGTCTATGCGATCTCAAAAGATATTGCTGTATAAACATAAGATGGAGAGTATCCAGCATACTCCAGAACATGCCTCCTTCATCCTCCAACACATTTATGGAGCTGCTCAAGTGACCTGAGGTAAACCTGGGGCGGGAGATTGAGATTGGGAGGCAGTGGGGAAGGGGAACATGGGTGAGGAAGGGGGCAACTGAAGGCCAAGATGGGAGAGAAAGATTCGATGAGGAGCTGGGGGTAGGGAACTGGGACTGGCTAGGCAAGGAGACTGGGGCTGGAAGTCCAATGGGCTGAGACTAGGACTTGTGAACCATGAAACTGGGATTGGGATGAGAAGCCTAAAGAGCGGAGACTGGGACTGGGTAGGTAAGGAGAATGGGGACTGAGACGATGAGCTTGGGGTGGGGAAGAGACAGGACTGGGATAGGGACAGAGCAGAAGGGGTCACACTTGGGGGAAATGGGCAGAAGAGCGTGTAACTACTACAGCACACTCTCCATCAAGAACCTGTAATGTAACTAAGGAGTGCGGAGTCTCATAATTTTTCTTCTGTTAGCAACTATTTGTGAAACCCAATGGCAAGGCATCTCATCCCCCTCTGGTGATGGTCCATGTCAGAGGTCCTGTATAAAAATAGTATATGATCATATAATTGAAGACTATATCATAAGACCACAAGCAGTCCAAATTACGGTTGCAGGGCCAACCTTAATTGTAGCATTTCCTAACTTTTGAGTAGTTAACTTTGCAATCTTATGTGTTCTTTTAACATTTTGTGTGTGTAACTTCTTGCACTTTTAAAAAAGCAAACTGAAAAAAACATTCGATCATATGCCATCATGTTAATACTCACATGGGTCATCAGCAGAGTTGGAGCCTTTGAATCCACCACACGGACCTCTTAATCTTCCTTCCCCCAAGCATTCTCTGCTGCCTCCTTTCTCTATCACTGTGGTCAACATCACCATCCTGTCACTCAGACCTGTAACCTGGGTGTTTTATTTAACTCAGATCTATCTCTAGATCCTTACATCCAGGCTACCTGCAGATTCTTTCTGAATAGCATTCCTAAACTACAGCCTTTCCTATCTATCCACACAGCTTAAACCCTTATCTAGGTATTCATATCAGTGCCTCAATTATTGCAATGTCATTTTCTCTGGTTTTGAGAAATGTGATCTTGCCCTGCCCACACCCATTCAGACTGTTGCTACAAACATTGTTTGCTTAGCCCATTCCTTTGACCAAGTCACCCCATTCTTTGCATCCCTCCTCTATTACAGCAAACATAAGGTCCTTGTGTTCACTTTTAAGACCCATCACTGCCTAGCCTCACCCTACCTAGCATCTCTCATTCACTATCAAAATGTCTACTCCTGCCTCCATGCTGCCAGCCTCCATCGCCCACTAGCCAAATTTTCCAACATGTTTTCTTTGCTTTCTCCCATGCTGCCCCTCAACACTCGGGGGAGCTCCTATATACGGCTACAAAGCTACCTCATTTTCCCCTTCAAACCCCACCTTAAAACTCTCTTGGCAACTGTTACACCACTGTGTGCTGAGACCACTGCCTGCCATGCAGACCAATCTTGTCTTATTGTTTCCTTGTACCCGTCTGTCTGGCACTACCCATCTCATCTCTTACATAGATTGTAAGCTCTTTGGGGAAAGAACCATCTGCTTTTTGTTCTTTGTACAGGTTTTAAATGTTTTGTGGGCCCTTTGTGGTGAAGAGCACGATATAAACACAAGATATTAATTTACTTCAAAGCATACAAAAAAAATCTACTTTAGAAGATGTGGCTGCCAGAAGACGACTAAGCACAGACACCGCCAGTCCTGCTCAGACTGTTGTCTCTGTTTATTTAAAGTGTAACCTCTGTAAAACTCACTTTTCAAACACCTTGCAGTTGTAACAGCAAATAATAAGAACAGGAGTACTTGTGGCGCCTTAGAGACTAACCAATTTATTAGAGCATAAGCTTTCGTGAGCTACAGCTCACTTCATCGGATGCATAGAATGGAACATGGAATGTTGTTCCATTCTATGCATCCGATGAAGTGGGTTTTGGCCCATGAAAGCTTAGGCTCAAATAAATTGGTTAGTCTCTAAGGTGCCACAAGTACTCCTGTTCTTTTTGCAGGTACAGACTAACATAGCTGCTACTCTGAAACCAGGAAATAATAAGTAGCCTGACCATTTTTTTCTCAGCAGTAACCTGGTTCCCAAGGGGATGAACTTGTAGCCTGAAGGCCAAGTGGTTTGTCAGGAGGGACCAAGATTACTGCAGAGAAAAACAGTGTGAGGTGACTATAAATAACACCTGGCTAGAAGCCAGCCAACCCAAGCCATTTCATGGTTATTAATTTTTCTGTCAAGTGGGCCATCACTAACTTCACATTCAAACTGTGACACTGATCCAGCTGGAGGCATTGGTGCTCAGGGGGCTTAACAGGAACATCGGCAGAGAAGAGCAACGGCTGGAGCCAGGACCCACCCGGCTGTTTTTGTTGCCTTTGTAATTTATTGCCGGTCTCTAAAGCGTGGCTGTCAATAAAACGAAAGTCAGCGAAACCCCCAGCAGGCTGCACGAAGTCAGGCAGCCAGCACAGGCGCTGGGTGGCTGGGTCAGGAGCCAGGGCTGGCTGCAGGGTGGATCAGGCAGCTGGCTGGGGCAGGAGCCAGGGCTGGCTGGGGTCAGGCAGGCAGCGCCGGGAGCTGGCGGCTCGCCCGTGGGAAGTCAAAGCCAGACAATTACGCGTCAGCAGGGCCCGACGTGCCGCCCTGCCCGGCTTCCCATTGGTGCCTGAGCGAGTGGGTGACGGTGGGCCCGGGCGGGCCGGCCCTGGGTGCGCCCCACGGGGCCTGGCGAGCGTCGCTGGCTCGTTCGCCCCCTGCCGCGCCGGCCGGCCCGCGGGGGTTGGGCGCTGGGCAGGGCGCTGGGCAGGGCGGGAAGGAGCCGGGGCGAGCCGCGCAGGGAGCAGCGTGCGGCCGGGCCTGGCTGGCGGCGCCCGAGCCCAGGCGGAGAGGATCGTGAGCCGGGCCGGGCGCCGCTCGGGCCCCGCCAAGCACTGGGCTCCCGTGCGGGGGCGCCGCAGGCTCCGGCCTCTCCCAGCCGCCCGGGCTGCGCGGGGCAGCTCCCAGGTCCAGGCGGGGGTGGCGAGCACGGGGCCCGCCGGGCAATTCCCGAGCCCGGCCGCCGCCGCCTCCGCCACACCTGCGGGCGGCTGGGCGGGCGGCCCGGAGCCAAGCCCGCCTCCCTAGGCCTCCGCCCCGCCCCTTCCCGTGTGGGGCTCCCCAGTCCCTGTCCCCCTGAGTGTGTCCCCTCCACGCGCCCCTTCCTGTGTGGGGCCCCCCAGTCCCTGTCCCCCTGAGTGTGTCCCTTCCACGCGCCCCTTCCTGTGGGGCTCCCGTCTCCAGTGTGTCCCCTCCACGCACCCCTTCCTATGGGCCCCCCCATCTCCAGTGTGTCCCCTCCATGTGCCCCTTCCTGTGTGGGGCCCCCCAGTCTCTGTCCCCCGAGTGTGTCCTGCACGTACCCCTTCCTGTGAGGCCCCTCCTATTTCCAATATGTCCCCTCCACATGCCCCTTCCTGTGTGGGGCACCCCAGTCTGTGTCCCCCTGAGTGTGTCCTCCAAGCACCCCTTTCTGTGTGGGCCCCCCCCGTCTCCAGTGTGTCCCCTCCACATTTCCCTCCATGCACCCCTTCCTATGTGGGACTCCCCTAGTCCATTTCTCCCT
Source organism: Chelonia mydas (assembly GCF_015237465.2). Taxonomy (NCBI): domain Eukaryota; kingdom Metazoa; phylum Chordata; order Testudines; family Cheloniidae; genus Chelonia; species Chelonia mydas. The sequence goes on along the minus strand of NC_057853.1, from coordinate 15,325,057 downwards.
GAGTGTGTCCCCTCCATGCACCCCTTCCTGTGGGGGCCCCCCAATCTGTGTCCCCCTGAGTATGTCCCCTCCACGCGCCCCTTCCTGTGGGGGCCCCCCCAATCTGTGTCCCCCTGAGTGTGTCCTCCAAGCACCCCTTCCTGTGGGGCCCCCCAATCTGTGTCCCCCTGAGTGTGTCCTCCAAGCACCCCTTCCTGTGTGGGGCCCTCCAGTCCCTGTCCCCCTGAGTGTGTCCCCTCCACGCGCCCCTTCCTGTGGAGGCCCCCCAATCTGTGTCCCCCTGAGTGTGTCCTCCAAGCACCCCTTCCTGTGTGGGGCCCCCCAGTCCCTGTCCCCCTGAGTGTGTCCTCCAAGCACCCCTTCCTGTGTGGGGGCCCCCCAGTCCCTGTCCCCCTGAGTGTGTCCCTTCCACGCACCTCTTCCTATGGGCCCTCCTATCTCCAGTGTGTCCCCTCCATGTGCCCCTTCCTGTGTGGGGCCCCCCAGTCTGTGTCCCCCGAGTGTGTCCTGTACGTACCCCTTCCTGTGGGGGCGCCCCTATTTCCAATATGTCCCCTCCACATGCCCCTTCCTGTGTGGGGCACCCCAGTCTGTGTCCCCCTGAGTGTGTCCTCCAAGCACCCCTTTCTGTGTGGGGCCCCCCCGTCTCCAGTGTGTCCCCTCCACATTTCCCTCCATGCACCCCTTCCTATGTGGGACTCCCCTAGTCCATTTCTCCCTGAGTGTGTCCCCTCCATGCACCCCTTTGTGTGGGGCCTCCGTCTCCAGTGTGTCCCCTCCATGCACCCCTTCCGATGTGGGCCCCCCCAGTCTGTGTCCCCTGAGTGTGTCTCCTCCATACACGCCTTCCTGGGTCGGGCCCCCCATTTCCAGTGTGTCCCTTCCATGTGCCCCCTCCTGTGGGGGCCCCCCTGTCTTCTGTGTGTCCCCTCCATGTACCCCTTCCTGTGTGCGGGCCCCACCATCTCCAGTGTGTCGCCTGCATGTGCCTCTTCCTGAGTGGGGGCCCCATGTCCCACTTCCTGTGTGTGGGGGCCAATCTTTTGGCCCCCTGTGCCCTTTCCTGTTTGGGGATCTATTCATTTTCTTCTCTTCCTCAGTGCATATGTGACTTCCCCTTTCCGGTGTCCCCCCTACTCCTGTGTCTCTGTCTTTTTCCCATGCTCTCCTTCCTCAGGGTTCCCATTTCTCCCCAACCCCAATGAGTACTTGGAACTCACCCTCCCAGATGCTGTCTGGGGATTTTCCAGGTTCCCTGAGCACCACCACCAGCATGCTCTGACAGGGAAAATATGTTTCCGCATACACTGACTCCCCTGTGTCCTACTTGAAGGCACTGAGAGTAGCTCCAGTGCAGAATTGGGCTTGCCTTTCTGGCTGCATTGAGTCATTTTTGGTTCTAGCAGCCTAAGTAAACTAGGGGTTAGTCCGCTCCCCCCCATAATCGTATGACCTCTCCCCATGAAAGAGTGGGAAAAATATGGAAAGTATGGGATGTATCATCATAATCCTAAAACTAAAAGTGGATCATCTTCTCAAGACCATTGCGCTAACCAGAGAGACCATGGTTGACAGCACTGAACTAAGCATCGTAGAGTGATGTTCCCAGATCTGGCTCGATCCTGCAAATCCAGGATTGAGCCTGCAAAAATACACCATGGGAGACTTAAAATTGTTTTATAATTAGGAACAGTGCATCTATGAAACACTGTAGGTTCTCCAGGCACAATAATTATCTCCCTTCATTGGGGTCTTTTTTTTCCCAATGTCACTTTAAAATAAGACGGCACAAGCATTTCTGATAGCTTGCTCTTGAATTTATGTAATTTATGTAGTACTGTATATTAAAATCCATGCGACTTTGCATGCTACTTTTTCTGGCAGAACACATTGACAGATACAATATGGTGGGTTCCAGTCATGCCTTCCATCCTGCTGTACAAAGTCCATGGATTTTTATTTTATTTTGAATTTGAATTTTATTTTGAATAATGGAACTGTTCATTTAGTTCAATTATTGACTGGGAAAGAAATGAGTGCTATGTAATAACTATGTTGAACGCATGGTGTATTTGTGCTGTTTTCACCTGCTGCAACCTCAGGTCTTCATTCCTTGACTACTGACATTGCCTGTTAAACTGCAGTGGGAGTTCTGAGTGTGTAACCCATGCACCTTCTGGGTGGTGTTCTGTCCCATCTAGTGGCACTGAGACCACTTAGAGGGAGTTAAGTGAATCTGCTCTACAGCCTTAACTAAGAGCCTGTTGGCTTTTAGCTCATGTTGTAGAGGCTCATGCACTAAGCTCCAGAAGCCCCAGGTTTGATGCTGCCTGCCGACGACATGGGCCTGTCGGCGTTAAAGTGAACACACAACGCAAGATTGGGCCGCAAACAGCCTCTTTGGAGGTTATTCCTGTGAAATATTTTTTAAAAATCTGTTTAATGCACTCTTTTTGCTTCCTTATGCCTAGAGGAAAAGTCTGTGTGCATTCGTTGACCCAAACCTCACTTTACCAGTCACTGTTTTCAAAGCTTAATGCAGGAACTTACTGCAAATTCAGTGTAATAGTAGAGAAAGCGGACCACACCCAGGCACTTGTTGTGAAAATCAAACTTCTGTTATCTGGAAAAAGTCATAGGGCCAGTTCAAGTGTAGAGTCAGAAAAAACAGCTGGACTGACAGCAATTTTGTGTGTACTGTCTGTTTATCAAACATTTGTTGTGCCAGGATGTGGTTAGCCTTTGTAGCAAAGAATCACAAACAAATTTCAGATGACCTTTTGCAAACAGACTGTTTTTTGTGAGAAACTAAGCAGGTAACTTTACATTAGAACTGACTTCTCGGGCCGCTTTAATAGGTTTTTCTATTGGTTGATCTTTTAGCATTAGTTAAAAAAAAAATAAAGCTGAACTCAGAATTGTACAGTGAGTTAAACTATAGAATGGCCTTACCAAAAGTGTAAAGAGGTAGAAGTGTCTGATTGTGACTTTGTTAAACCAGCACATCCAGCAACAAGCTCTGTGAGTGCATGTTATATACAGAGTAGTAAACAAAAGTCCAGTTTTAATTCATAATATTCTGAGCACAACTGAGGGAGATGGGTTATTTTATAATATATGGTATTCCTAAAAAAAATGTTTTAGAACTGTTTAGGCCATCTGTTGCTAAACAAATTAAGCATAAATTTCAAGAAGCACATCCGACATTTCAAGTAGACAGGCCCTTGTTCTTTCCGAATGCCTCAAGCATCATGTATTTGCATAATATACAAATGTTATGACCACTCTGACGCAGACTGTCATATTGTTCACATAAAAAAAAGTTAAAACTCAAAAGTTGGCCATTCACACTGTAAAGTTTGCAATACTTTAAAAACAAAAAAAAAACCCTCCTTAAATTTATGGGAAAAGTAAGAAGGGCTGTTATTTAGGCCTCTCTCCAGCACTTCCTTTTATGCTGCTGCACCTACGTGGCATGTCATTGACTTACAATGGCTTTGTACAGCACGTAGCCCACTTGGGGATTTTTATGCACTACTACAATATAACAACAAGGGGACCAGCTTCCATTAGATACAATCCACACTAGTCATAAATATTTGCCCCAGTTGCTGGAATAACTTAGTTTAATAGAAATAGTCATGCATCCAATGAAGTGAGCTGTAGCTCACAAAAGCTTATGCTCAAATAAAGTGGTTAGTCTCTAAGGTGCCACACGTACTCCTTTTCTTTTTGCGAATACAGACTAACACGGCTGCTACTCTGAAACCAGTCATAATTTAATACCAGTGCATTATCAAAGTCTTTTTTTTTCTTTTTGAAAGAAAAGAACAAATGCCTTTGCTTCACTGCCACAATTCTGTAAGTATCTTGGCCATCTCAGCATTATCCTGTGACAAAGTCTGTTTAATCTTTTATGTAAATACAAATAGGTGCAGATCACGTGATTAATTTTCCTGCAGCACTGACAGTGCAGGATAAAACAAACATCAGTCCTAGAAACTAATGTTATGCCTTGTATTTTAAACATGCTCTTGTTTGGTGTTTCAATAGTGAGGGAAAGGTGGTAGGCAGTACAAATCAAATGAAATAACTAGCAATGTCATTGGCCATACCGTAACTCAAGCATATACTTTGCCAGGTCAAAAGGGGAGAGATTCCCACCCACACCCCCTCGATTAGACTTTTTCACATGATTACATCAAGGGAGTTTGAGAGTGGGGTCATTTTCCCCATTCCAAATAATTATTAAGAGTTATTAAAGCTGGTTTTTGCATGGGTGGGTTTACCTTGTCAACTCAATAAAGGAAGGAACTTTGAGGGGACTGACCTTTGGGGTTCTTTCGAACATCGTTTCATCTGTGGGAATAGCTGGCCCTGTTGTGTACTCCTGGGGGGGATTCTGCTGACTGCGCGCCCGCAGAAAATGCTCCCCTGCCCCGCAGAATTTCTGTGCTTCCCTGCAGAAAATGGCAGGGAAGCAAATGGGGATGACTATGGGTGCAGTTTTTTGGGGGGATTGCCCCCATCCAAACAGAGGTTAGGCGTGGGGGGGTACACTGTTTTACGGGCCACTGCCGCACCCCCCTGCCCTCCAATTTCTGCAAGCAGAGAGCTGCCCAACTGAAGAAGGCTGCCTTGTCTTGGCTTGCTAGCTGACGCTGCCTCCTGTGTCCTTGTGCCCATTGGGCTCCCCTTCTGTGTGCTGGGAACCTTCGAGTTTTCTGTGCAACAGTGAGTGCCGGGTAGGGTGAGCAGATGTCCCGATTTTATAGGGATAGACCGATTTTGGGGTCTTTTTTTTATATAGGCTCCTATTACCCCCCCCCATTCCCTGTCCCTGTTTTTCACACTTGCTGTTTGGTCACCCTAGTGCTGGTGGTGGGGCTTGGTAAAGGGAGGGTGGGGTTGTGGGGGGAAGAGGCAGTGGGGAAGGAGATGGGGTAGAATAGGACAGGGGAAGGGGAATGTGGGAGTGAGGGGACGGGGATGAAGAAGAAAAGGGGATAGGGGAATCGCAGGGGGAAGCGAGAGCTGGGCATGCGGCTTCCCGGCAGCGGCAGCAGCAGCAGCAGCTGGGGCTCCCCTGTTAAGCAGCCATCGAACCCTCACCCTGACAAGCCCTACCCCATACAGCTGGACCCCTCTGATGAGGCCCCCACACCCAGACCCCCACCCTACTGATCCCCAAGCAGCTGCACCTAGACCCCACCCCTGCAAGCCCCACGCCCCCAGCACCTGGACCCACCCCACCCAGACCTCCCCACTAAGCCCCATCTTCCTACACCCAGACCCCCCCCTGCTGAGCCCTAACCACCTTTATCTGGATCCCCTGCAAAGTCCCATTGCCCCTGCACCCGGAACCCCCCAACAAGCCCCTGTGCAGCCAGATCTCCCACTGAGCTGCCCGCACTCAGATTGCCCCACACAAAAACCTCTCACCCCACCTCTGGATCCCCCACACTAAGCCCCTCCATGATTGGATCCTGCTGGGCTGAGCCTGCCCACCCACACCTGGTGCACCTGGCACAAAGGAGCAGGGCCCCGGGGTGTTTCTGGGGCAGGCCCAGCCCTTGCACTGTGTCAGGGTCAGGTGCAGCCTCATTGCCAAGTTTCTGCACTGGGGGAGGTGGCGGTTTCAGGGTGATCTCCCACCTCAATGCAGCCAGTGGCCTGTGCTCCTCACTGCCATGCAGAATTTCCTCAGGAGTAGTTGTGGGAGAGCCAATTCTTTAAGTTGCTACTTAGCATTGCATTAGCCTATATAAAAACCTGTTTGTCCCATTTAAAAATACAAGAATGAATAAAGTAAATACAGCTGGTAAAGTTGCGATCAGTTTGGTTTTTACCCGTGATATTAGAGGCGTTTTAAAAATTTGTATATAATTAAGCTAGTTTAGGGCGGAATGTTTTGTTTTGAATGCTTCGTCAGTGTCTAAAAACTTCAAGGCTCTTGACACAATACTAAAAAATGGAAGCTTTGTGGGGCATGAGAGTTCTAACTTTAGAATTGTTTTCTTTTAAAATGTTTCAGTACAGTAGTCACATAACATCAGTGGATCTTTTTACATGAATTTAAGTTTCTTGGTATTAATTTAATTCCTCCTGCCAGCAACCTTCACACATTAACTATGTTTTCTCAAACTACAATTGGCAGCTTATGTGATAGTGGCTCACCCAAGAGGAAGAGAAGCTAACTACATAGTTTTGCTGGAACGACTCATTGAAATTCAACATGAGCTTTGTGTGTGCACACCTTTGTGTGAGTAACCCCCGCCCCCCCATCATCTTCCAGATGAGTTAAAATACGAATAAGAACAACACTAAGAAAAGTTAGAATACAAAAATTCAGTGTATGTAAAAATGCACATGAGTATGAAGCTTTCTCTCTAGGGGCTGTTCACTTTTATAAACATTAGTTGGTTAAACCATATATAGCCAGAAAGAGGATTAGCAAGATATCTGTATGGTTTGTAGGGAAATTTGTTTCTAGCACATTGGGCAGTTCCAAATAATGAAAGGGTTGAGATGGTGATTATAATGTGGAAATATGACAGATGTTAATATGACCAAATATCCTAGACCAGGATCATTCTGTCCCACTAAAATACATGCAGAAAGGAATCTGGATAGGGAGGAGTGCATAATGAAAGTAACTCCACAATGAGTGACCATTCCAGTTTAAACAGTTTTTAAGCAACTTATATGCAAATGGCAGACTAATGCAAATTAACACTGCTGAGTTATAGCTAGAGTGGAAAAAAGTTAACTTTAAATGTCACCTGCAAATAGACATGAGAAAAAACAACAAAAACACCCAACAGCTTTTGAATTGCATGTGGAATGTCACACACAATGCAGATTGAGGATGGCCTGTACAGGTGAGATTTTAATTTAGAAGAAACACTTGTATACTTTTCTCATTTAAAATTTTTATATATGTTTTCAGAAATTACTGTGACAAATATCAAGTCAAGAAAATAAATGTAATATTCATAATCACATGGCAACTTTCAAGATCTTGTGAAAGTTAAAAAAAACAAAGACCAAATGTACAACTTTTTAAGAATTAAAGTTGCAACAAAACGTAGAGTACAAAACTCTAAACATTAGGAAAGCAGAGTAGCAAAATTTGGTTTCTTATGTAGAACTCCATCCCAATTTAAAATAAGACAGTGCTGAGTTAAATTGTTCTGTTTTTCTAAAAATTGTTATTTTCTGTTCTACAGAGTTCATTCTTTAAAACTGAAAAGTAACATATACATTACATACATATAGGAGATAGGGTTTCCCTTACTCCTTTGATCAACTCCTGAATAATAACACTTTTCATTTTTAAAGTCATTTACAAATATTAATTAATTCATCCTCTCACCACCACAGAAAGGCAAGTAAATATTACTGACTTTGTTTTCCAAAAGGGGAGATGGAGACAGAGCTCGAGATCATGCCTAGAGTACAGGTTAGGATCAGCAATCCAGTCCTGTGCTCACGTCACTAGATCGTGCTGCTCTCAATCTGTTGTTGCAGTCAGCTTCCAAAAGAGGTGTGAAGTTGTCCTTGCTGGGCCATTATACAGTGATCTTCACAGGCTGTGGATGTCATGGGGCTCAAATGGGAGAGAGATTTGGAGAAGTATAAGAACCTGGAGGGAAGGCCTTGTGCCATTGAAGTCAATGGGAGTTCTGCCATTGTCTTCAAAGGGACCAACATGTCACCCCTGTTTTTCAGAGGTGTGTCTGCACCTCCCATTAGTTTTAATGAGAGTTGGAGTGGTCAGCATCTCTGAAGAACCAGGTTTTAAGCTTAAAATCCAGTAACTTCAGAACTGTGTATTGCTGAAAGCACCAAAATAACAAAGATAAAAGTTTCAGAGTATATTTTCAAATCGTCTTCAACTATGCCGGTATTTCTATACCCTAAACTCCTCTCCCCCTCTCCACAAGGATAGATTTTCTGACAGTTTGATTTCCTCCCCTCCCCCCAAATTAGGAGTGCTAAACTAGGTTGAGTTTTGACTCAGTATAGAACAAAATGTTTGAAAAGTCAGGTATACCTAACAGAAGGCTAACAAGGATTTGTGACTCCGTAAGTAATAATGAGCACCAGAAAAAAAACATTGAGCATTCCAGGTAAGGATTGGAGTTTATGTTGCACTGGTTGTGGGACTTTTTGTTGTTTCCTGTCTGTTTCTCAGTAGCATGTGTAGTAGTGGTTCTAAAATGACTGGCATTTATCTGATCCAGAAGTGACACACATTACTTCATTGTCATGGGGTCAGTAACCATTAGTCTCCAAAGACCAGCCAGACAGTGCCCCTGGGTACAATGGTCTGGTGGCAGACTTTACGTTGATGGGCTGTGTTCTTACAGGGGGGCAACCTCATGAACACCGTAGCAGCATGTTACAGCTTCACAGCCTTGAACAGAGCACAAAAGGCCTTTTCCTTTATTGGATAGAGGAATGCTCATACAGTACCAGCATGTGCGTTAAAAGATCGTCACATGTTTCTTGAAGCAGGACAAGGCTAATGACTTGCAGTTGTTTCCACCTTGATTTTTAGTGGCATTTCACAAAGTACATTCCAGAGATGATGTAACATATGACCCTAATATAATTAAGCATAGCAAGAGTCATATATATCAGTTGTCCAGCAGTTATAGTACAGTAATGATGTACACAGATTAAGTTAACTATCAGTCAGGTCACCAGCTGTGTACAGCATAGCCTATTCTGCAGGAAGAGGCTGCTGAATTTAACATATAAATAGAGATAGTAAATGTAATGTCTTGAGGGCTGAGGAGCTGTCTTTTTCTGAGTATCAAGTAACGGTTGACCTCCCTCATTTTGTTGGCCAACCTCGGAGAACTAGTTTTTAAATGATAGTGGGTGTTTTTGTTTTCAGGACATGGTAATAGCTCCTACTCATACCTGATGCATGTGAGACATAGGTCTGTCCTGTGGAAATCTATCCAATATAACTGAAGGGCCTAGATTAGAAGTAGCTAACACCAGGTTATAGTTTAGCCTATTTAATATTCATTTCAATTAAGATTGAGCCCAAGGGAAGGTCCAGCAGATGAGGACTTTGGCCATATGCTTTCTAGTAGTGGTTAGTTACTGATTTATGTATTTTCAGACAGGTGGGGGTATGATAGTACTGGACACACTTTAATGTAATTCTTCGCAACCATGGTGTATACAGAATGGGACTTTCCTCCAAGTTAGTACCAGTTGTGCTGATTAATGTTGTCTACCTGTGTCTCTATGCCACTGTTCCATGTACTGCAACTCCTCATTTAGGGCTGGACAATTTAAGTTGTTGCCTATTTATTTTTCCACTTTATAACACCTATTCAGAGACCCACACAAGGATTTAATCGGTGTTAACATATTGTCATTAGCTCCTCTAAAATCTGCCCCTCCACAGCTCTTGTTAGAGATGGTGTGTGATAATCCTACAGTTTTCTAGTTATTTTAAAATCAGCTCATCTTTTATCACAACTCAGGCTACACATACTTCGGGTGTTTAATTCAGGAGAGAGCATGTCCTTTCTGTAGAGTATTGTTTAGATGAATATTTTATTTTATATAACCAAATTGTTTGCCCAAGGGGCCACAGCCTAAATTGTTTTATATAAAATACTGTACTTCCTCAGGGAGAATATCTTTGATACTAGACATTATATAGTCTAGCAGACAAATGCATAATGAGATTCAGTGGCTGGAAGTTGGTTAGAAAAATTCAGATGGGAAATAAGACGTACATTTTTAACAGTGAGATCAATTGACCATTGAAACAGAGTACAAAGGATTGTAGTAAATTCTCTACCACGTGGAATTGTTAAACCAAAATTGGATATCTTTCTGAAAGGTATGGGATGGTTCAATTACTGGTAATCAGGCTTGATGCAGGAATCATTAGGTGACATTCTATGGCTTGTATTATGCAGAAAGTTACTCTAGATGATCATAATGGTCCCTTAAAATTTATGAATTGCATGTTGATTAAATCTGTATGATGTCTAAATAAAACTACATTTATGAACTTGTCAGCCACAATAGAACCCTGAGAGAGAGATCATTTTCTGCAGTATGATTTGTGAGTACATTGTTACTTCTGTCATTCATACTATACATAAATAGTTTCCTATAGAGATAATGGATTATATTTCAGCAAGTCTCATCTAAAGACAGTGATGTAAAAACAAATGGGAAAACACAAAGGTTAATGGAATTCACAACTATATTATTTCCACTACATTAGATTCACACTGCTATGTAAGCTATAGACACTGTACTTTGTTTAAAAAAATTAATACATAGAAGATTGGGATGGTTAGTTAACGTTTGTTGCCCTGTATATTTATTTATATAGCACCACAGGAGGAAACAGACAAGAAGACAAAAATCTCTGCAGCAAGGAGTTAACAATCAAAGGGCCTGGATTCTGCACCATTTCCTTAGCAGAGAGTAGCACTTACCTGTGCAAGTGGTCCCATTGCCAATGAGTGAGTAAGTACTACTCAACATGGGGGAATGGTGCAGAGTCAATCCCTCACTGAGATCGAGGCACTAAACATTTTTTTCCTAAACAGGAAAAAAAAATGGACCAGGTGCCAGAGTGGGAGCAGATAGCATCAGAGAGAGAATGGGTGATGGAACACTAAAGGGGTAGGAGTGAATTTTCAGGAGGGATCTGACAGATGATGGCAGTTCAAACCAGCTTTTACATTTGAACAAAGTTCTGGTGTTCTTGCTTCTGTGGTGTTTTTGGGGGTGGGGGGTGGGGAGGGGAACATACTTCTATAGAGATGTTACCAGTTGTCAGCTTGTTTCCACACATACAATAGCTGCATCCTGGGATTGTGACTGCATTTAAATTGCTTGAGACTTCCTTTGATTTGGCATAAATTATTCAAGTTGTTTTAGTTTTCTTTTTCCTTACAGTGTGATGTAATTTCACTTCCAAGCATCAGTGTGTAGTCATACTCCAGTGCTCAGATACTACAGAGAAAAGTGCCACAGGTACCCATGAGAACATCATAAAAGTAGGATAATAAATTAATGCAGCTATTTGGTATGGTGCCCCTTATACACATATCACAGTTTTAATCTTACATAACTAAGCATGTTTGAAGTGCCATTTGATTGCAGCTTTAGTATCACTTCCATACTTGACTTTCCTTTCTAAGTTTATCTCACTGTTGGTCATAAGTGTCTGAAAAAAAGGGGTTTATACTCCAAGTGCTGACATGATGAGTACTGTGTATAGCAAGAGGGTTATGTGGCTAATGTTGTAGACTACTGTTGGAAAGATATTTGTCACTATAGATTTTGCTTGTCATATGCAGAGATGACATGCAGATCTCCCCTTTGAAAGACTGATAGTCATTCTGAGATCCATCCACCCACAAAAACCACAAACATGCTGCTTTACTCAAGTCTTTACTTTAACCACTACTTTGTGATGCAAAACTGGTGGAGTTTTTGGTACTTTTTGTTTAAAATGAAATCTTTGTAGGGGTTTTCCAGCATCTTTGCTAGTTGCTAAAAACAAATCAGCTTTGTAGTATGGCATGGGACAAGAACACAGTTCAGTTTACTTTTACACGTTTGACATTTATTGAATTACAATATTGAGTCTGAAGAAAACTGGATAAGGTAGTTAAAAAATATCAGACTCAAAGATCTCTCACCACCCTGCAATATTTAGCACTTATTTCACCAACACAAATGTCAGCTTCACATTTGTACTATTTCTACTCTAAGAATCATCCTATCATGATTTAGTATCAGTCATATCTTTAAAAGATTAACAACATGGTTATTTCATTTGTAAATGCAAATACTTGATGTTAAGTATTAAGGCTGCACAGTTAAGCACTTAAACGTCGGGAAATACACAAGTTAAGGTGTATACACTGCAGGGTTTAGGAAACCAGTCCCATGATGATCAATAGTCTCATTTAAAAAAATAAATTCAGTGTTAGAATCTTCCAAGTTTCCATGTGTCATACTGCTGCAGCTACTTTTAATGATCACTTTGGACATTTTTGCAGGTGATACATTTTTTGCATTAGTCTTTTTATGTACCATTTTAGGCATGTTATAAGTGTCTGCAAAAATTAAAGAATTGTTAGTAGGACCATGGAACAGAGAAAACACAAGGCAGTGTCTTCAGATGCTTATCTTTTAAACGTAAAAGGAAAAGTACTCCAAATACGTTTCTCTTGTTCAAAAATACAATAGGCAATTTTAAAAAAACCTATTAAGTATGTGTGTAGGAGCATTTCCCAGTCTTGGAGACAAGCTGAATTGTTATGTGGAGCTATATTATGACTTGACTGACAAAGTATCAATCAAGACTCCATTATATAACAAGGTATCCATCACACAAGTTCTATTGAGAGTCCCTGCAGTTAGCACACAGACCGTAATCCAAGTTTTTTTTGTCCTGTTCTGTGCCAATTTGCTGTAAAATGATGACAAGTCTAGACTGTCTTTGTAGCAATCATAGGACCACTGCATTACAACTATATTTTCTAAACATTTTTGCATTGTCTTGATTACCATGTCACCTGCTTCATTAGTGAAGAAAATTCTCAGTCAGCAATTCAGCCGTTGATGCAAAGTGAAAAATAATTGGAGATACTTCCCCTCTATAACTTTCCATTATTAGTGAAACTAGCCGATTCTTTGTTCCTCTTCAGAAGGACACATTCAGGTTAGCCACAGACAAAGTTATTTTAAGACAAATAATTATACCCCCAAACTTTAAAATATGGGAATCTCATTTTAAAAGTCCTGTGAATCTGAGAAATGTGGTGTGCATGTAGGGCTGGGAGGCAGATTAGAATTTGAGAGTTTTTAATTCTTTAACTAACTCCCCTCGGTAAGCTGCATCAAGTTACTTACTTTTCAGCTATGGAAAGTGAGGTAGAGAGATTAATACTTGCTTCTCACAGAGGTTGAGGGGAGTAGGTTGCACCTTCTTCTTGGTTTTCCCTCATTAAGTTGTTCACACCCAAACAAAATGGAACTCCTATAAAACTAGTCCAGCTATTTCTCCTATAGATTGAGTAGGGGGGAGAAGTTTATTTTTTTTTATATGTTTGAAAAATACTTGGGAGGTACTTAGGAAGTCTGGTGTCATCTAACGTCCAAAATAAAATATATATAAACTGCTATAAAAATATTTAAAGTTTTAAACAGCATATCCCTTCTCCCTCCCCCAATTACCTACCAGTCAATGAGATGCAAACTAAGTTGTGGGGCTCATATTATTTTACTCACTGAGGATAAACGTTAGGCTTGGACTTATACACATCAAGAAGGAAGGCCGAGTCTCTGTCCTTTACTTCTGTACTCATGTTAGGGCTGTGGTTTGACAGTAGTAGTTTTGTTCCTGGAAGTTACCTTTTGCTGTTAAGTTATTCCACTGAGTTAAAAAATTACATACCAACTCCACACATTTTCCAGGATTTCATATATTGGATATTGATTCATTTCAGAGCTGTCTTTAGGAAGGTTTATCATACTGTTAGAAAAAAATTTACGAGTTAGACAATAAGAGTCTCGTATGTCTTCTAAAGTATAGACGTGTAAGAGTCTTGAAGTTGTCACTCCCCCTCTTGGATCCCAACACTGAATCCTGGACTAAATATATGATCAAACATCTTGGGTTAAAAGCATTGATGGCACCTGTTTTTAGAGCTGGAGGAATTTTTCCTGATCATTTATAGTCCATGATATGCAAATAGGGCGTTAGCTCTTCTCTAGTAAGTTGCACAATCAGCTTTTGTTGGATACAAAAGATTAACAGCACATAAATGTTGCACTTAAATAAAGGTTCTCAATTTGTCTCTTTATGAAGTACAGGTAGGCATGATCTGCAAAGTTTGAATCAGGAGTCGGAATCCCCTTAAACTTGGCTGTGATCGGAGATGGGAGGTTTTTTTGGTCCGATTTCTATTATTTATTTGTACTGTGGTAATGCGTAGAAGCCCCAGTCATTGTTATGGCCAGGATCCAGCACCACTGAAGTCAATGGAAATTTTGCCACTGACTTCAAGGAGGGACCTTTTCCCTTCTCTTTTATTCCCTCACCTGGGAGAAGCGTGAGAATAAGGAACACAAGCCACAAAGAAATTCAGGAGAGGAAGACTAACTTGATTCTTTCATTGATTGACAAATATTACTGGATGGACTATCCACTAGAGCAATAAATACCAAAGTACCAAAAGACTTGGTGCATACCAAGTGCTCATTTCCAAAACTAAATATTACAAGAAAATTGTTTTACTTTCTGCCCGTAGTTCTCCCTTCTCCGCCCCCCCCCCCCCCAATTAACACTGTCATAATAAAACTAAGCTGTTGGTATACTTGAGAAATTAAAAAAATTCAAGTTATAAAAATATTTCTGGTTACAGTGGTATTAATCAGGATTCCTCCCCACCCCGTTCATTGCAAATTATCTGACATTTCATTCTGATTTTGAGCAGTGGTTCCTACCCTTTGCAGACAATTGTACCTTTTTACCACATTAAGAACCTATTAATTGTACCACAGCTAGTTCCTGCTGCCTCCCAGTCAAGTGTGTGCACTCTGATCTGTAGTGATTGCTCTTGAGAGCACAGTGCTTGGGTCTGGAGTGTGTTTTAAGCTCTGTTGCAGGTTTCAGCTTGCACGGGGTGGGCAGAACAATTGGTGGGACACTGGCTCCCTATCCTTGCTCTGATGAAGAGCCTCTGAGCTAAGATATCGATCATAAAAGCTTGAGAACCATCCCTAGAGAGATTTATAGAACACTGTAGTTTCCACTGTCAAAGGCCAATTATTTGCTCTGTTAATAAAAGATCACCCCCTCAATGGCTCATTTCAGCATTCTAAGAAAATCCTTGCCTTTTAAAGTATTCTAGCTACCCAGTCATGTGGTTTTCATGTAGAGGAAGGTTAGCCTAATAAAAGGAACATGGATTAGGACAGCAGGTAAAACTAATACAATTTCATGGGAAGGGAACAAACTAACAGCAGTCTGTCAACTGTACAGTATTATTCTGCATCATTTATTTAAATACTTCTGTTTATGCATTTACAAACTTTCGTAGCTCTCCATCCATAACTCTGCTGGGTTTTTTTTAGACACTATTGCAGAGTAATTTTAGCTACTGTAAAATGAGGTCCATGTACAAAACTAGGTGACAGATATAAAAAAAGAGGTTCCTTTCATATTTTTCATACCAGGAACAAAAGTGACCAAATGGAGGGAAAACACAAACTCAACCCCAAAGAAATGTCTCTTTCATAAGTACTACCTATGTCAGTGCTCAACTACAAGTCCTAAAATAGGATAGTTCATACTTTAATGGTGCAATGCATGTTTGTTAAAACTCCTGGCTGGGAATGTGCATCTCTAATGAACAAACAAAAGAAGAAAAGGCTACATGGGGAATGTTAAGTTCAGAAACCATCTAAATGGTATGGCACAAAACTCTAAGAAATTACACTGATTTACTAGCAGTATATTTTCATCCCAAACTTAATTTTGCATAAAAAGTTCCCTTTAAGAAATCTGTTGAATTCTTCAAAAACTAACATTTGACCTTCTGTGGTCTCCTATATTTAAGAAATAATCATTTGAAACACACCTCAATCTGGAGGCTTCCAAAGAATATTTAAGAACCAAATTTTCTTTTTTTTTAAATGTATACCAATTTAACAGCTCAGATTCCCAATGTTAACCCTCGGAGGAAGAGGCAGCCAGATATGGCATTTCAGGATATTTACACGCATGGTACAAAAATGCCCAGGGGTATGAAACACCAGGAACACAGTTTGGCAGCACCCTCATTTACACTTGTAATTTTAAACTATTTATTACATTGTACTAACACACCAGATTCAAAGATGTGTACTCCCTTTAGGATGTGTAGGAGTTACCAGTATATTGTGATTGCATATTTAATATTGCACAATTGTATAAAAACATAAATACTAGCTATTCTAGTTTTTAAATACAAAATACAAGTCACATACTTTTTAGTCAATCCTTTTCAAGTGCAATTCAAGGGGTCTCTATGGTCCTTCCAATAAAAGGCAATTTTCATACTTTTGGCACAAGTATAACCCCCAATCACATGCCAACAAGATCTAATTACAATACATATGCCCAGATTTTTATAGTAGCAGTCATATACATACATATAAAAACAGGGTATTTACAAATGAACTAATCATACATAGAAGCAGCCTTAGTGGTTGAATCTGAACTCTTGTTTAGCGTTATTCATGTTGTTTTGAGAGGGATATGCGACCCTTTTGATTTATGCTGGTTGCTGTGGGTTCACATTCACGGGAGGAGGATGTCCTAGGAGACCAATACGCTGTTTCTGCTTCCTCTGTTCTGTCATCTGGAAAATTAAAAAGTTTGCTCATTAGACCGAGACACTTCCTGTACGTCAGCTCACAGAATGAACCATCGCTGTATTTGTGGTTAGGGTTTATTCTGAAACCCACTTTCTACAAATAATGCACTTCCGGCTGCTAAACATGAATAGATTAAAAAGGTCAATCATATCCCCTGTTTTGTGAACCCACCAGGGGATATCTGTGAACCTGCTCATGTGACTAAGTATTCAGAGATGACGGATGCTGTTTTGCAAAAAAATGTTCTGTGAAGGGCCACATTACTGACATGAAATTAACCTAGATGACAGCTTTCAAAAACTTCCTGTGTTGATAATTCTCTGTAGACTTCCCACTATTTCCACAACTTATTTGGGGAAAGTAGGGGTACTGTGTGTTGGGAGACTTCATCTCAGTCTGAAAATATCAACTGTTTGTAGAAATTCACTCTTGGGTCACAAGAATGCAAGCATCCCTCCTGATTTGCCAAAGCTGAGATAGGAGGCAATAATGCAAAATAAGGGACACAGGAGCAAAACTACATATTTTTCCACAAAACATTTTCTGTAACCTCAGACCCAAAATTCTGGATGTTTGCCAATAATAATTTACATCAAATGTAATACCACCACCAAATTTGAGAGGGAAGAAGGTATACGAGCTAAAGAGAGTGACACTCCTAACAGAGAAGCATATCGCTTCATTATTGTGATCCAGAGCACAGCAAAGCAGCCATCATCCATGTTTCTTTGTGTTCAACCCCTCCCAACACCTTGTTAGAAATCTGCTAAGGTCTGAAAGCCTGAGAGAACCAACACACCAGTTTAATCAGTAACACTGGCATTTCTGTGGTCCCCATCATCCTAGAATATGAGCATTTCATGAACATTAATGAATTTATCCTCACATCACCCCTGAAGAAGGTAAGTATCTCCATTCTACAGAAACTGACGCAGAAGGAGATATAGGGTGTGTTTACACTGCAATTAAAAACCCACAGCTCGCTGTGTCAGCTGACTTGGGCTTGCAGGATTCGGGTTCAGGCCGAACATCTACACTGCAATTAAACAGATCCCTTGGCCTGAGCCCTGCGAGCCTGAGTCAGCTGACACGGGCCAGCCGTCGATTTTTAATTGCAGTGTAGACATACTCATAGGGCCTGATTTTCAAAGGTGCTGAGCTGTAGGTGCTCAGCACTTCTGAAGAGCAGGCCTGAAGTGACTGACCCGAAGTCCCACAGGAAATCTTTGGCAGGGAGTAGAACTCAGGCTCCCTAACTTCAGCCTAACACCAGATGATTCTTCCTTGGATAACATGGGTACTGTTCAGCCTCCATCACATTACCATCACAATGGCTGCAAATTCCAAGACTTACATAAAAGTGCTGAGACCCAACCTTCTTACTGCTCATCCCCCATAGCATTACTTGGTCAACCCACAAAAGGACCACAATCTTGTTCCATTTTTATTGCTTCTTCCCCTGGACTGAGCATACTGAAACTTAATAAAAATAAATGGAGCCAGGCTACCATGCATCTGTCAAGATACTTAGAGTTTTTTAATCAATACTCCTTCCGTTCTGTTTTAGGAGTTACTTTAATATAATAAACATTTACATTGAATAGCAAGTTGTAAGAAACCAGTCTCTAGATATTGTTCCCACTCTACCAAAATTTAGCATCCAAACCAGATACAGCTTATACAATAACTTTTCATTAAAAAGTTGAGCTACAATGTGAATTTCCACCATTTTTCATATCATATGAATTGTTATTGGCCCTTGTTATTGGCCCTTGTTTTGGCTTGGAATTCATTTGAACCAAATAGTGCTTTTTCTATCATGTCTATATTCATGCAGGTTACTAATCTGTGTAATTGTTTGTTTTTGGGACATTTCACTCCAAATACTGACTAATATAATTGATAGGGACAGTAAATCAATGCCAAGATAAGAGATAGCCTGTTTGCATTTTCAGCTCTCTACCAGTAAACACACTTGAGCAGATTTACATAAAATCTATACGTTGAGAGACCGAATAAATTCTCCCTTTCTAATGTCAGGCATTGAATAATTAATGTATGGAGTTTGCCATGGCAAGATGAGTCAACCAGACTGGACTGCCGTGAACAATCTTCAGAATTATCCTTTTGCTACTACCTTTCATTAGAGGACTGAAAAGCATTTTAAAACACCATTAATTAATCTAATCACCTCTATGATGTACATATCTGTAAATATGCTCCTTTAACCAATGGGTAAAGGTCACAATCTAACTTTCATAGAAGGAGACCGTTTCAAATGGAGCTGAATCAGGTTGTGTCTTTCTCAAAGTCACACCAAAGGAGTGGAGCAGCACTCAGGTCCTAGCTCAGTTCCCCTACTCTAACCCCTAGATTTCCTAATGCTATATGGGGTTTGAAGTGTGTGTTATTTTTTAAAATATAATTAACAGAGAAAACCTATTTGTAGGTTTTATTTCCATTATTCTATTATTTCCACTGGACAAATTAATAAAACATATGCTTTCAGAGGGGGCAAGGTTTTGAGTAGCAATTGGATTTAAACAATTAGATATGAAGGAGGCACGCAAAATGGTAAAAGAATGAGGGAAGGACAGTAGTTAAACAGAATGCTAAATTTTGATACAAGTTTAGTTAACAGGAGGAATTAATTTTTTTAAGGAAAGCATAAGCTGACTAAATGCAAGTTGAAAACAAAATGAAACCTAGATGCAGAATCACATTGTTCTAGTATGGCGTTTGGAAGCGTCAAAGATCCCATGGAGCAATTTTTGTCTTGATCTGGAGAGTGAGTTACTTAACTGGAGAGGGAGTTACTTTTGTAACTTGTTGCTTTAATGCCTTTTGCAAGTGCTTCATACTCATTTACAGTAATGAATTAAAAATGGTCAGATTTTCAATAGTTCCTGGTGCATTTTTATTTTATTTCAAAGGCATTTTCAAAGTGGACACACAGAATTTCAGTTTTAATGACAGTTACAATCCCCAGAAACTTGTAGGATCAGTCAGATCGTAAAGCAAACAAATGAAAGATTTGCCCTTTATTTGATTCAGAACAATCCCTGAGCTAGCTCTTCTTCCTGGAGACAGTTCTTCCTAATATGATGGAGAGATGTACTAGTTTTGTCTCATAATTGGAGCATCCTGCAACTTAAGCAGGGTTATCTCAGTGACAGTACTTAGGGGAATTCCTAAGAGCTATCACATTAATGAAGCTGGTTTCCTCTTCTGCCTTTGCAGTGAAGTAGCTATCTAAAAGCTCATTTTCACAAAGAACAAGGGAAGGTTCTTTTTGCTTGGGCAGTAGAAAGTTGCAAGCTTTAGAAATAAATACATCTGGGGCATGATCCAAGGCCTGATTGAAATTGATGGAAAGAATCCCATTGACTGCAGTGGATATGAGTCAGACCCTCTAACAGGAAGACCTACGTCACATGTTTAAGATAACTGTTTCCAGGCAAAGTGGCATGACAGCGACCCAATGAGTATATTAAGGCATAGATAAGAGAGGATTTGGTTTGGAGAGAAACATTATGGAAAGTAGCAAAATTCTGGAGCTCCAGACAAGATAACTGCAATTATAGAAAGAAAAGGAGTACTAGTGGCACCTTAGAGACTAACCAATTTATTTGAGCATAAGCTTTTGTGAGCTACAGCTCACTTCATCGGATGTTATTTACAGAAGTTATTTATGAAGGCTTCTGCAGTGCCATAAGAACTGGTGAAAAACTAAGCAACTCAGTCAAGTCAAAGTGTGGTGTAAGACCAGGGGGCACGGAATCACCATCACTTTTCATCATGTTCTGAAACTGGACACTAAATGTCAGATGAGTGGGAGGGCTGGAGATCGGATGATCTAGAGTTAAATTTGTAAACCTATGCAGATGATGTTGTGCAACTGGCAGACACATTTGAACAGATAATATTCTTTGCTACCTTGAAAAACTGTTGCAGTCGACTTGGACTTACAATAAATACTCGTATGAAAAAGCGGTTGCATCTTGGAAAAGGGATAATAGATGAAGTTTCGATAGAACAAGTAGAATCTTATGTGTATCTAGGAAGTCTGATCAGTGCCAACGGTTCCATCAAGCACGAGGTTAAAAGGAGATGTGACTTAGCCACAAAATTATTGACTGATGAAAATATATATTTGGCACAAAGTGAAAATTGATTAGATTACTGTACTACAAGTATTACTGTATGGTAATACTGTGACAAAGCGGGGCTGTTCTTAATGTTTCCTCTGAATATTGTGGAGGTGCCTCAGTTTCCCCTATACAGTTCTTAAGTATCTAGGTGGTGGGATAAGGGTGTATGATCGTTGCAGAGCCCTAAAGGGCAGGTGTGTGCAGGGGTCTGGACACAGAGAATGGCCAACACCCTGTTTCCTGGCAACTGATGGCCTGGCCCTTCCCCGCTGCAAGGTGAGAGCTAAAGGGTTGAAGACAAAGATCAGGTGACCTCCTGGCCCGGGAAAGGGACAAAGCCCGGAGGAGGAGGGGCTGGAGAGAGTTTCAGTTTGGGGCTGACTGGGGACATGGTGTGAAGTGCAGATGTGGTTGTCTAGCTCACTGCCCCCCAAAATGGACCTGGCTGAGGGGTCCTGTTCTCTGCACCTACAAGCTCTGTTTTAGACCATGTTCCTGTCATCTAATAAACCTTCTGTTTTACTGGCTGGCTGAAAGTCATGTCTGACTGTGAAGTTGGGGTGCAGGACCCTCTGGCTTCCCCAGGAGCCTGCCTGGGCAGACTCGCTGTGGGAAGCGCACGGTAGGGCAGAGGATGCTGAATGCTCCGAGGTCAGACCCAGGAAGGTGGAAGTTATGTGAGCTGTCTCCTTAAGACAGTCTGCTCACAGAAAGGAGACTTCCCCCGAGTCTGATTGGCTTCATAGGGAGCAGTTCCAGAGCATTGCCCGGGGACTCCGTGACAAATACATTCAAAAGCATCTGGCAGTCTGGATTTGGCCCAGGGTCCACCTATTGACTACCCCTGCATTAACCTGACTGATTCTCACCACCAGAAGAGCAGAGCACGTAGTGGAAAAAAAAGGACAGTGAGCATCTCAGCCAATACTCTCTTGCAAAGACTAACTACTTTATCAATAAAAAGAAAAGGGAAGTGAGCTGTAGCTCACGAAAGCTTATGCTCAGATAAATTGGTTAGTCTCTAAGGTGCCACAAGTACTCCTTTTCTTTTTGCGAATACAGACTAACACGGCTGTTACTCTAAAACCTACTTTATCAATGTAAATTTCCTATCCAGAAAATGCACTCCTGAGAGTAGATTCCTTGGCTGGGTTTTCCTATCCTGCTTGCACAGTGTACTGTTCTGAAACTACAAAGCAAGTGTATAATAAAATAGTTCAGTTAAAAACCAGCAACATTTTAATTCACTTCATACTCTGTGCTCAGTTACACATATTTTTCCTAGCCAGCCTGCTGGCAAGATTATGTCCCATGCACCATAAAACCTTCAGCTGTAACTCTAACAGCAGTACATGGAGACCTGAACAACAGGAATTTTGCCAGTTAGGAAGCATGGTGCAAATTATAGATTTGTGCCAGGCAGGTAGTATTTGTCTTTAGTGAACTATTATCTCCTGACGGATAACAGTCTGTTTCTAATATAGATTAAATTTGGATTGTAATAGTGGCTACCTGCAGCATGGTGCATCTCATTTAATTCAAAGTGGAACTAATCCCAGTTTAAAATGGGAATTACAATAATAGAAACACCCCTAGGAAGAGTCTCAGTGGCAACAACCAATCAGTTTAGAGAAAGTTGTCAACCATTTTACAGTAGGAAAAATCAAACGTTGAAGAGATAATGAGCCAAATTCAGTGACTACTTGTGGCCTGTGCAACTCCATCAACTGCTCTGGGATTCCATGATGTGCAAGTTAGCAAAGAATTTTACCCAATGCCTACATCTATAAACTCAATTAATTAAGGTGTCGGTGTGTTCTTCTGGTTCAGGTTATTGTTCAAAGCTGTATAACTAGTAATTTTGTGCTATATAAAATTTCAGACAAGCCACAGCATTTCTCCCTTTATCTTCAGTTGGACACTTCAAGCACAAAATGGAAAAGGGTTTTGGCACTTGAGCTTTCTTGGGGAGGCCCATCTCTGAGATGAATATGGTCCAAAAGAACCTGCCCCAAGCTGCTTCCGCTGTTAATAGCAAATAGTAAAGAAGCACCTACGATTGAACCATATTGATCTCCTGACAGCAGTGGCTCCAGGTGGTATCCCCACAAAACATGGATTTTTGCCATGTGGGCCAAGATTTCCCATTTGTAGGCCGACAGGAAGTATTGTGTAAAAAGGGAAGAGATATGGTCTAAATAACTATTTAAAAAGTGTTCTTTGAGGGTCTGTGTCCATTTAAACAGAGGAAAATGGGAACAGAGAACCAAGAACTGTGTTGCTTGGGACACTCCTTCAGTTTTTCTTCACAGGGATGTTGCTGTTGAAAACTGAATAAAAGCAATTTCAGGGCAATATTCGCCGGTACAGGGTAAATTACCAGACTCCCTTTTTGGATGCTTGTGATTAAGTGCTGGAGCTGCCTTCTTTGCTGTCACACATGTATGGATGATGTAGCCACAAGTACCTCGAGTATGTAACAATAAGAGAGTGGTCACTAGGTTGCATAAGAGTTTGCGGATATTTCTGCATATTTTGGGATTTAGCAGTGTGCAGACTTCCAATAAAACACACACATACAAAGACCAGAATACAATAAAATTCACTAGAGTAAAAATTTCATGAAGGGTAACTTTCTATACAACTTGCATTTCACCTTGGGATGTCATCCGTAATAAAATATTCATAGTTTGCCAGGCCACACAGTCACAGGAAAGAGTAATGTTTCTAAAAGAAATCTATCCTTAAATGTTAAGAACCATTGCAATAACTATGTAAAGGAAGGATCTAGAACAAAAGTTAACATTCAAATCCTTGAGTTCTCACTCTAGTGTTATTGTCAATTAGAAGTCAGTGTATTACAACCAAGTCTGCTGAGTAACACTGACCCATAACTGAAGTTGCAGTTGGTAATCTTTACTATACAAGGCAATAAGCAGTGTCATACAAGATATTTTCATGATTTAGGGGGATTACTCTATACTCTCAGGGTAAGAAATCATTATATACACAGCTCACAATATGAATTTGATTTGTTTTTTAGAACAAGTTTTACTTTTTAAAAGATGGGTAAATTGGAAAATGTTCAGTTCTGTTAGAACTGGACAGTTCAGTTGGCTGTATGACTGGAATTTGGATTGGTGATTCTTCTAAACTTGCGAGTTCGTTGTGGCAGCAGTGAACAAGGAGTTCTGCACATTGTTTGTATAGTCAGTTAAATTGTAAACATCCAATTCCCAATACAGATCAATCCAGATTTTACAAAACTCTTTAATCCAAAACGCCTTTCTATCCCCAGCTTTACAGCAAGTGATTGCAAATTCCCCTAATTTTCCAAATGTTCGGGGAGGTTCCAGTACTCTCCATCCAATTGAAGTTTATCAGTAGCTAATCCCCCTCACTGCAACTGTGTTTTGCTAGAACTTCCTTACCTGATCTTTAAGCTCTGACAGCTGGCCAGAGAGGTTGGTTACCAGCTTCATGGTAGATTCTAGCTTTTCCTGCAAGTTCCTGAGTTCATTCTGTTCTCCTTCAGAATCGCTGCTTACAAGGGACATGGCGCGCATCCTAGGGAACCAATCAAGGTTTCTTTCCTGGAATTCAGACACAAGGACATGATTATTGCTAGACAAGGACAAAACTGTGCGTGTGGCTGTGTGCGCGCAAATCTTCAGCACACGACGATATTATTCAGTCACAAGCTCTCAATAGTTCAAACTTTCAGTTTTATTTGCACCCTGTTGGGAGATTTCTAGAACTGCCTCACCACAGAATTTCATCACTGGAGAGACAGGACAGCACTGCAGAGTAAGAGGGATAAAGGTTTTGTAGCCTACGTTTCTCCTTTCCTGCCAATGTACTCCTTCAGCCTTAAGAACAGGTATATTCCACCATAACATACGAGTCCTCTACTACGAACTGGCCATAGTTAATACTTGAAGATGCATTAACCAGTGTTAGAAACCAGCAGTCAGAATTCTGGAGCCTACTGCCATCCAGCCTCCTATCCACAGATATACAGGGGTTCTTCCTTGAACTGCTATAACTGAGATCTAAATTGGCTGCTTAATCCAAACCTGCTTCACAAGGGAAAAAATAAAGAATTTAAATAGTGCTTTGCAAAGACATTCGTAGCAATCCCGTTGGCTTCCTTATTGCTACAATCTCCCATTATGAGATACACCTTTTCAAAGCACATAGTCAAGATGAACAGGCTAGATGTGGCCTTGAACAGTCATGTTTGAGAATTAGGGCTGTGGAAAATTTTGTCAAAACCGTTTATTTGACAGGAAAAAAATTACTTATCACAAAGTGCTTGCTTTCTGGAGAAATTTTTTTCTAGTGAAAACACCCAAATACTGCCCCAGCTGAAAATCAAAAAATGTTGGCTGAAATTTTTTGCAGTATAAGCAATTACTCTCGTTGCAATGGGGGTGTAATTTGATAATTAGGGAACAGGGAAGTGGTTTGCGGGATCACAAATAGGTAGAAAAACTGATCCAAGAGACACACACAGGATGAGAGAGTTGCCAACTCTCACGATTTTATCAAAAGT
This sequence comes from Chelonia mydas, assembly GCF_015237465.2. NCBI lineage: Eukaryota > Metazoa > Chordata > Testudines > Cheloniidae > Chelonia > Chelonia mydas. Next base: position 15,299,923 of record NC_057853.1, on the reverse strand, counting down.
CTTGTGATATTTGGTGGTTTTCTTAAAGCCCCAACTCCTGGAGACAAGTAAACAACACAAGAATTTCAGGTTTCATTTACCAAAAAAATAATAATAAAAAAAAATCTCTAGCCCTCATAGTTGTGGAGAAGGACTGAAAACGTGACCTCCAGGCATCCTAATCGATCACTCAGAAAACAGGCAGCAAATAAAAAGAATCCAAAATATATCATTTTTGGAAGATATCTTGAGTTTGGGGGATATGGCATTTTAACAACTTGGGGTTGAGGGTACTGGTATTATGGTGGTTCAGAGCTGCCACTGGCCTGCTGGGTGACCTTGGGCAAGTCACATCACCTCTGTGCCTCAGTTTCCCCTCAACGGTAAAAGGGGATAATGCTATTGATTCCATTTGTACAGTGCTTTGAGATCTGTGGAGGAAGAGCACTCTATACGAGCTAGGTACTATTAGTAATTATTATGAAAAAGTTTAAAAATCTCTGCTAAGGGTTAACAGGCTGTGTAGGAATTTTGTTTATGGAGGTATTTTTACCACAAGACGGTATGTACCACATGTTGCCAATCAATTTTAGATAGCTTAATCACTTCACTGCTGCTTCATTATACACGGCTTGTATGTCTGGCCAACACTCAAAGTTTATCTGGTAACATCCAGCTGTAACTGAACCGAAATGCCCAGTCAAATAACAAGTCTGGCTGAAGGGGTGGGCAGGTATCAAGCAGGGAAGGATTAAAGGGACAAAATAATGCAGTAAAGCACAGTGACTGCAAGTTGGATGGGCCCCCTTTACTTACAACCCCCGCCCCCCAAACACCTTTTTTTAACCTAATATAATTGTCTAGACCCCTTTACTAAAATAAAGAGCTAAAGGCATAATAGTCAATATGTGTACACACATACACAGTTCTAACCTCCTCCATTCCACCTGAAGAGAAAACAAACAATGAGTTTAATTTTGTTTTTAAAAACACAACCAGCACCACAAAAAAGAAGCAAGGGAAAAAGGACAGTTTCATCTAGAATTTTGTCCCAATTTTTTTTTCTGTGAAACAAACACACTAAAACCTTAAAACTAAGATGATGAAAAATGAATCAAAAACGAAAAAGGGAATGTTTAAAGGTCATCTGCTGGCAAGCCTGCTGGGTCTGTAAGTACTGCAGTCTACCCCTGTGTCATGGATCCCAAAGCCTGCGTGTCTCCCAGGAGGATCCCGTTCGCACAGAAAAATTCTATTCAAGGTTGAAGAAAAGGTTTATCGTGATGATCTAGTTTCTGTTGAACTTTAAGCAAAGCACCAAGGTCTCTTTAAAGACATAGCCGTACATCTTTTGGTCACAAGCTTGGGTATTTTTTTTGAATACACTAAGGGAGCCATAAACTTGAAGCTCCACTCCTAATCTGTTTCCCTGCCTCCACACCCCCCCCACCAGTTACTACTGGCATCCTGCATACCAATGTTGTTATGTACTGTCTGCTGTGGTCCTCCTACAAGCCGAAGCAGCACGATCCTGGCTGTGCAGTCAGCTCCCTCTTCCCGTCACAGTAGCAGCTTCCTCTGTTTAAACAGACGAACTGACTAAAGCCACTGACGGAAGTTGGCTAACCACAGTGCTGGGTTTCGGATTAGCTCTTTTCTAGGTAAAGTTGGAAAAGTCCCTGTAAAGCAAATATCATTACAATCTCAGACATGGGGGCGATGTTGACCAGCCTCTTAAAATGTCCATGCTTGGAAATGTAAAAAAAAAGAAAAAAAGAGGAAACTGTCGTGCATGATGCAGATGTGATGCATTCTGAGAAGGGGTTGCTTTTCCCTGCTTCCACTGAAAGTCTGTTCTAAGAAAGGTTTCTAATGCAACCTCAGTTAAAAACATGTCCAGTGGTTAAAATGGGCAGAAAGAAGGTACCCTTTGATAAATTAAAGACGGACTAACCATGTTCCTCAATCACATTTTCAAAAGCAAGCACAATATAGAGGCACAAATCTGGGTTCTAGCCTCAGCTCTGCCACTGAAGTGCCATGTGGCCTTGGGGGAAGTCATTACTACTATGCTGGGCCTCTGTTTACTCATCTGAATATTGAAAATGAAAAGCATGAAAATGAAAAGCATGATGCCTGGGTTTTTTTTTTTGAGGTGAGATGAATGAAAGAGAATCCCACTGGTTTCTTTCTCCACCTCACATCAAGCTAACTTTTCCTTCAGTAATGGGCTAGATGCAACTCCCTCCACTTGGAGTTCACATTCCTCCCCTTTTTGAAAAGACAGACAACGTGCCCCCACTTCCTCACACTTAGCCTGTCTGTGAAAACAGACTAGTGGTATTAAAAACCTAACTTTTCATTGTTCCTGTAGGTTTGTAATTAGTTACCTTTTCCATTCACATGAAGAAAGCAACTAGAGATAACTCAATATATGGACACCATTTCCAGAGGCAGAGTAAGACAGCATTTGAATATAAAATAATGACCACTCCTGTATCTTCTAAACAGTCCAAAGGCTGACAATTGTTGTCACAGGTGAGAGAATTGCATTACAGACAAACACTACGCAGGTGTTAATAATCATGATGAAGGGTTGCTGTAGGATTACCCAAAGAAGGTTCCCTTGTTCCTTCAGAAATTACAGCACCACCCTTTCCATCCACCTAGTTCTAGTTGTTTCATTGTAAATTATTTAAGTAAACCAGGACATATTATATCATGAACAGCTGGGCTGGATGGAAGATTTAATTGGTCAAAGACTGTGCAAACAGTTGCCCTTGGATGATCACGTTAAAACAATAATCATCAATGTGCTAACAGTAATGAAACCCACCTAGTTCTTGTGAAATGTACCCAGTGAGAGAGATCAGCCGGTCTCTGAAGTGATGCTGGGTCAAGTGGTATATGGTCATTTTGTGGACTGGAGGAAGTGGTATTGGTGACTCAGCAGGTTGCTCTCTAACCTCAGATTTAGGCTGGTAGGAAGAGCACTGCAAATAGTAGGCCACATCCTCAGCTGGTGTGCATCCCCAGCAGAGGACCTAGCCCAATAGACTTGGAACCACTGCCTCAGCAGAGCATTAGGTACTGTGCTGCCAAATTTGTAAATGGGATATAAACCAGATATGGTCATTAAAATCCATGGCACTATTCCCAACAAGAGGGATGTTAGTCCCGGAGTTCGACAAATTCCAAATCAAGTAGCTTATTTTTCTTACCTAAATTCTCCCACCGGTTTCAAATTCAATACAACGTTATTCTTCCCCACTTTCTCCTGAGCTATTGTTAAAACACTCACTGTTAAAGAACTGCTGTCAACTTTCCCTGAGGTGGCTGCATTTCAGCACTAGAAGATGTTGCTCCTGTATAGAACACACACCCGGTCTGAAAAGTGCTTTGGGGTCCATCAGTATTTAGGGTACTATAAAAAAACTTAACCCTTTACCTTGACTTGAATTTAGGCTCCCCCCCGCATTCCCCTCACATCTCTTTTCCTGTCAAAGAATGGGCACGTATTTGGCAGAGGTGAAGCCCAGGGTTTATTGTTTGAGATGTTAAAGCGTGGCAATCTCAAATGCCTCCAACAGGCTGATTCTTGCAGGGGCAATGATTGCTGAGCCCTTCTATAAAAAAAAAAATAATAAAAAAATAGGATGAGAGAGTGAAAGAGGAAGCAGAGAGGAATAAAAAGGACCCACACCTGGAGAGTGAGTGGGGTGGAGGGAGAATATTGGGAGAAAATAAAACTCAGACTGACATCTTTGTTCTGCTAAACAAAATGATCGGTAAAGGGAAGAGGATCATAGTTGTGTTTCCCCTTGACTAGGATTGCTTTGGGGATGTTCTATAATATAACACAGAGCTGTAAGGAAGGCTCCCTTCTTCTAATTACCACCCCTATTCCTCTTTTGTGTTCCCTCCAACAAAGAAGCAGAATCACTGCAAAACTTATCCCTGTTGAAACCCAGGCCTAAATGATCGACCGCACAAAGCAGAAAAAAAATCCGTTGGGATAAGCCAAGTGCTGGCAAAACAAGCCAACCTGTAGTTCCATCAGAAGCACTCTGAAGGACTCTGCATCAGAAGCACTCTGAAGGGCACATACTGTTTTTATCTCCTAGAGGGCAGGATGTATTAGTCTTCTGTGGGGATGATTAGGCCGAGCAATTGCTTCCCTCCATAGCAGTTGCTGATGTGCACCCAAGCTCTTAAATTAATGATGGAACAAACAGCTTAACTAGCTAAATCCAAAGCTCAAGACCAGTGTGCCTGCAACATACTGTTTACAGCAGCCAGTGGCCTTCTGCCAAACATATCTTTTATCTCCTAACTTCCACGGCTATTAGTTATTATCTAACAATGTAATTGCATTAGCTAACTCTCTAAAGCATCTTGGGATACGTTTTGCATGGAACACTCCACCAAATAAAACTAATTCAAATGCCAGCCTTCCTTTTGTGACTGGACATTAAATTGCTACTGTAACACTTAGTCAAACTGAGGCTCAGAACTCTCAAGTTATAGGTGAACAATTGCATCTGCATAATCTGCATGGGCAGCTTTCCCAACTCTGTGCACAAATAGCTAGTTAGATGTTAGACTGGCCGTTTCTATATACAGTTATGTTGACTGTGCAACTGCATTATCTCCAGGTAGAAATTATGTATGAGCACAGTTTTAAAAGTAATATTAGTTGTTGGGTTTCAGAAAGGTAATTTCAGTCATTCAAAAATGCAGGATTTAGGGAGTCAAATTCTAAATATGCTGGTCATGATTCACCACTATATTATCTAATTTTTCTTTTTTGCTCGTGTTACTTTGTTGTCCCAGTGAAACACTGGGGTAACGCAGTGGTGACACAAGCCCATTATTGTGTAGTCACAAGATTGGTTTGATTCTGACTACCCACCTCTACCGCTGTCTCCCCCGAAGCGTATACCCTGTTCCTCAGCCCACTTTGGATATGTCTACACTTCAAGGTGGGGGTGGAATTCCCAGCTGGGAACAAATATCCGTGCTAGTTCTGATCAAGCTAGTGTGCGAAAAAGAAAGTGGAACCTTAGCAGCATGACCAACAGGAGGGGCTAGCTGCCGAAGTGCAGGTTTAGCATCTCAGACGGGTACATACTTGGGGTGGTTAGCCCCTCCTGCTGCTGTCAGTACACTATTTTTAGCATGCTGGCTCGATCACTTCTATTTGTGAATGGCTTACTTCTGGATGGACAGAGCACTGTACAAGGAGTCAAGAGTCCTGGTTCTATCCCTGGTTGTTCCACTGACCTGCTCTGTGATCATGGGCAGTTCAGTTGAATTATGCATCCTTCTGTCAAGGAGGTGATAATGAAACATACTTTTCTTGGTACAGTGCTTTGACATCTATGGATGAAAAATGCTATTCAAGTGATAAGCATTATTTAGGGAAGCTTTGTAGGCAAAATACTCAAAAGGAGGCCCTTTTAAAAAAAAAAGGGCATCTGTGTGTACATAGCACTCTCTTTCTCTCTCTCTCTCACACACACTTGTTCACAGAATCAAATATGTATTTGAAGGGTTATATGCATAAGTTCATTTGTGCATGGAAAAAGAGAGCAAAGGAGTACACCAAATATTTGCACATATAAGTGACAGTGCACTAAAGTTGCACAAAGTGGTTTGTGCGCACACAAATGAAGACAGTAAAAATGAAAAGTGAAAATTTGGTTCTACATACCTCAAACTCCAGAGCAAGGCAAATTTGTACAGACTAGTTATAAATGCCTGCAAACAGCAGTTTGTGACAGATGTTGACTGACACACAAAAAAGATAGCTATACTAATGGGACTAGTATTAATGAGACTGCTAGAGTAACTAGAGGCAAAAGCAACAACCAAACTCTCAAGGCTAAGAGAATGGGTAGATAAGACAATCTGTAAGGAGTTGCACCAAGTCTGTATTAGTCATTTGGGTGTGGAATGGATGCCAGTGTCTGGCCAATGGGAGAAGTGGACACTCCCTTACCCCATCCCTATTATTCAGACATCACCTGATCTTCCTTGATGACTATAAAGCAATACAGTGAGTGAACTAAGCCTTAGTTCCAGGGAAACACAAGGAGCACTGGACTATTTGCCTTGTTGCACAATTAGCATAGTTTCCAGATAAAAATGCTTTTGAAGAGACAATGATCTAACTTAAAAGTCTATCTTTAACAAACATCTGCAGTGATTTAGCCAGATGCACAGAAGTTAGATCCTTGGGAGCAGCGGGGGTGGAGTAGGGCTTATAACAGCTTACAATTCACGTCCATTTGGAGCACTGCTAACCTTTTTCTCATTGTTTTATGGTAATTTCTGCACTATTAAATATTTATCCTTAAAACAATTCAAGAATGCACTCACAAGGCGGTCTGTTCCATACCACGTTTCCTTCATTGTGTGCTGACTCCTGAAGTTTATAACAAGCCTTTACTTAGGTAAAACTTGTCACCTTCAGCACTCACATAACGACTTCAGGGAACCAGATGATTTATTTATACATCAAAGAGAACAAGCAATTCCATTTTTCCAGTTTGTACTTCTCCGGCAGCTTCTATCCGAGGATCTTTATAACCATTACGCTGGATCTCACAACCCCATTGCTGAGATAGAGGATCATTTTCCCCATTTTACAGATGAGCAAACAGACAGTGAGCTCACACAAGAAGTTTACACCAACGATGGGCCTGGAACCCAGGACTTCTAACACATAATCCTGATTTTTAGCTACCAGACCAATCAAACTACCACACAGAATCATAGCATATGGATGAACAGCTCAGAACTCCAGCACCACTTTTTCTAAACCTGGGCATTAACAAATAATGGAAAAAGACCTATCTTGGAGGTTTGAACAACCTTATGAAAGCAATTACAGACTAAAGTTAAAAAAATATTGCAATGAACCGAACTTCATAATCCATCAACTCACTGGGTTTGATTAAAAATTAATATGGTACATCTGATATATATTTGTGCAGGGCTGCTTATATTCTAAATCCTTTTAAATCTTTGGTTTTCTAAGTATAACTGCTGACTTTTTTCTCCACATTGCGTAGTAAACGAATTAGTCTTTACACATGAAACCATGTAGTACCACATCTATTCAGTGTGCTTTATAGATTTGTTCTCAATTAGGATGGGGTTTTTTTTTTTTTTTTGGTTAAACACTGGCTCAAATTCCTGCAGGCTACAAGAGAGGTTATATAACCAAGATTTAACTCCTTGGTATCACGTACAGTGTGTAGCATCAAAATTGCCATTCACACCGAGATTATTTTCAGTTAAGAACACATCAAGAGATGAGATCATCCTTAAAAGAACTAAGTTGTCTGAATATACAGTAACTGGCATAAAGTGAATTATTCATGATGCTTAAATGCACTCACTATATGTTAAAGCCAACCAGCATTAGACTTGACTGAAAAGTTGGTAGCATATATAATTCCAAGGTAGTAGATTCACAACAGTATTTGTAATGTCCTGTGCACACCTCTAGTGCTGAAGAAATAAACATACTAAATTGCAGGTGCAAAATTTAACTCTTGCTGAAAGACAAAAACTCAAGAACTGTCCAAGCCACTCTGTTGGGACTCAGGGCAGGAGAGTGAAACATCTTTGAGGTAGATTAGCATCTGTAGTCTCAATATATTTTTGAGCATATCCCTGCTTCCTGTTCAAGCTAATATAGCTGAGTACATATTTCTATTGCACATTGATACTACATTGAAACCTATGAAAATAAAAGTACCCAGTTTGTGTCACTAGCAAAGATGTTAGAGTTCCACCTTCAGTCTGTTTACATTGGGGGGGGGAGGGGACCCTGTAAATCTGTCAGTGAAATTAGCAGAGACTTCGGAAGAGCTTGTGCCTGCTGCAGACATTGAGCAATCTCAGATTGTCACCCGCTCCCAATACAAACGACGAAAATAAATCAGCCTCTCCAACAGGATCAATTGAAACCTTGGAATCAGTGGCATGTTGCAAAGGCTTCCCCCATTGCCACTCCTAAATTTGTTTCTGTGATGATGAAAACAAAGACATTTGGTGTTAAACAAAACATGCACCGCACCTCCCCAGTCATTCCTACACACACCTCAACTATCTCTTACTGAAATATTTAAATAAGACTGAGGCAGCAATACATTCAGAGAGTTCCACTTTTCTTTTTTTCAGGGGGGAGAGGGACGCAGCAGGGAAAGAGGACAAGGGAAGCTCTGTTCTTGCTTCTGGGTTATCAAACTGAACTTCACCACAACTGCCTTATTGCCACTACTGGTTGAGTTTAGTAAGTTTTGATTAAAAAAGCAGTGATTAAACAGCAAATCCTAGGCTTCTAAAACAGTCCAGCTACTCCCAAACTGTACCTACGACTGCTTCCTGAGGTGTGCAGATTCCACGCACATGTCAGTGCAGTACGTCGAAAACAAATCGCTGCCACCATTTTGACAACCGGAGCTTAAACGCTAGAATTTTGCCAAATGACCAGTGCAGCTTCTCAGCAACTGGTGCGATCAGATGTAAGGACTTTTTAATAATGTTAACAACCCCTAAATAATATTAACACACTCCTTTATGACCAGAAAAATTAAAAGCAACACTGTCAAAGTACTAGACATTGTAGTAAGCTAAATGAAGGGAACAATATATTCAAGGCAGCCTTCTGACAGCTGCAGTGATGTGCTCTGCTGTCTCACTGTGCTAATCCTCTATCAGGTGATTGCTCACAAGATTTCTTTAAGCCCTCATTACCGAGACAGAAATCCAGAAGTAGGACGTAGACTTCAGTGACCCTGAAGCAACACATACCACCTCAGAGAGACCTTGGTGGGATTTCTATTTAAAGGCATATTGTACATTTTCAGAAAAAGGACTGTAAAAATAAATGAGACCACAGGTCACACGGCACTGTCTATACACAAAAATAATTCATGAAGGTGAAGACAAGTAAAGAAATATAACTAACTGTATTCTTAGAAATCTGCAAGAGCTCTTGCTAACCAGTTAATAGCAGGGAGACAAATCAGTAATTAGAATTTAGAGGCAGAGGGCACAGTTCCAGGGGCTCTGAACCTGCAGTTTGGCAAAGACAAGGCATTTAATTTGCTCATCTAAAGGCTTTGCAAATGAGCGGACATTAATATTGGTTTATTACCTTAATAACTAAATTCAGAAGACAACTAGTCTTAGAGGTCAGTTCAGGATACTTTGCTATGAGACAGGTTTTACATGCATGTTACATTACAGACAGTTCTCCCAACCTGAGGTGAAAATGTTCTTTTAAACTATGGTACATTAATTTTCAAAACAGAATGGTCTTCCCTTCAACCTAGGCAACTGGTCTAAACCACAGAGACGAGGTAGACTTTACTATTTACATCTATCCACTTGGCCCTCATGTGAATATTTTAGAGGCTTAGAAACCACAGGTATAAAGATGCAAACTATTCTGCAACTACTGCACTGCAGTTCACACACATCCAGAAATCCAGAAGCCTTGCTGCCTGCACAATTTTAGTACTAACCATCAATTTACCACACATGGATTGAAACCTGCAATGAGATGCAGTCAGTAGTCCATTCAGCAAAACCTTTATCTGGACTTAATCCTCTTACAAAAATCTCTATCTTATGCTTCAGGTATATTCTCTGGTTAAGGGGACATTTCTAGAAGTTACAATACTGCATTACGGTAGTCTGTTTTGGTAGGATAAGTCTTCTGTTCCTCAAATTCTTACACGACTATGCAGACTATATATATTTACTAAACAAATATAGACTATATAAATTAACCTGATTTGGGGAAAGTGCTTCAATCTCACCTTGATCATTTCTGCCACGTAACTTTCTGGTCCAGTATACTCTGTCGAATCTTTTACTTTTACTAACACGATAAAGCACAAGTAATGCCACATATTGTGCTCTTCTTTAATATGCTCTTCAAATGTGACTGTCTTATTATCAAACTTGTCTCTTTCCAAACCTAAAAGAGAGATCGCACATCCCTATTAGTGTCTAGCAACTCTTGCATAACGTGAGTTCTGAGTAGAAAGAAACATACAGTTTGGGGCATTTATGCATTAACAATTAAATATATTCTTGAATAAACAGTGTCACAGGGATTAACTCCCTAGAAAGGGCAGTATATGGGAAAACAATGCTCAGTAGGAATTGTACCACTTCTATTTATTACACAGACTAGAAAAGTCATGGTGAAGTTGGCTAGCTATGATATGCAATGAACAGTTTTTGCTACATCTCATTAAAATAGCCTCTTTTTGAAATAAAGTTATGCAAAGCACAGCAACTAATTTGCAACAAACTTCTAAGTGATACTTGTATGTTACTATATACATTTATGTAACTTATGTATTGCCATGTAATTTAACCACTGTGGCCTCACAGCCTCAACAGTTTAACTTTCCACTTCAGTGCATTCAAAACCAGGTGCTTTACAGAAACCATCCAGCATCTTTGGAAACATGATCCATTTTAGTTTATCTAATGCTCCAACATAAAACTGTTGTCTAAAACACAGGTGAAACATGGAACAAGCCAGATGAAGTATACTTAAGAAGAGTGGTATATAAACAGCATACTCCTATTCCCAATCCCTTTTCCTTATGCCAAGTTCCTCAAACTCTCCAAGCAATATAAATTTCCTCCCAATAGCAAAGACAACACAGAAGATGCTCTCAAACAGGATTCTCTACTTTAAGAAGAGATAATGATGAGCTCTTAGCAGATCCTGAAAAGAGGAAGTAGGTGTAGTAGCTGAGAATGACAAGTAGTTGAAGAATGCTGTGTAGGGTCTACCAACACTGTAGGATTCCTGTTTCCCAAAGCCTTATAACTTCCTGGGGAAGCTAGCCTGCAGCTACCTTTGGGTTAGGATGGATCAGCTGCTAGCTCTAAAGCAAACACTTCAAATGCTTACCACAGATGAAGCAAGTTGTTTTTAAAATTTCTTCTTTCTTCTGCTTTTCACTCCTTAGATCAGCAAAAGTGTCAATGATAACACCAAAAATCAGATTAAGGACAATAATGATCACCATGAAGAAGAACAGGAGATCGTATATCACTCTAGCAGCAAAGAGTGGTTCCTGCAAGACAAATATTTTAAAAAGTTAACCCTGACACTTACCATGACTGTTCTCTCTTTCAGAGCACCACTCTGTGAAGTCTTCCAATGATTAAATTTAATATTTTAAATTCTCTATTATCATAAAACAAAAATCCTAAATTACTAACAAGAAAAACATCGAACTAGTCAGTGATAGGATACAATCTCCCCGGGATCAGTTCTCCCCTACCTGTTATCTGCAAGTCTCTTTTCCCTCTTTGTTATCTACCCTGTACTCATTGAAGTCTTGCCATTTATTTCTTCTATTCCTGATCACCTCGACATTCCTTTGAGAGGTTGTTTTCATTATACCGACTAGTAACCACATATATTCTCTTAATTAGCTAAAGCAAGAAACAAAGTTTTGTTAGGCTCCCCAGTGCCTGTTTTACTACTGATGAAGAATAAAATGTTCAAAAGCATCTAAGGGTAAGTCTATACTGCGATAAAAAAAAACGAAGGCACCGAGTCTCAGAGGTGGGTCTCCCCTGGCAGCGGGGTCCTGGAGCCCAGGTACTAGCCCAAGCCTGAATGACTGCCTCGGCCTGAGGTAGCTGACCTGGGACAGACATGGCCATGACACAGGTCTTTTGTTGTAGGGCAGATGTACTCTATGGGTTTGTCTACAAAGAGACACTCAGGGAAGTTAACCCAAAGGCACAGATTTAAAGTGGGTTAGTTAAACCGCATTAAAACCTGGTGTGGTTGCTCTGATTCAGAATTGAAGTGGCCTTAATTCAGCTAAGTTTAATTCACTTGGAATTTAATTAAGCTAACCTGAACTCTGACACCACCTAATAAAGAACTCAAAGACGACCCCGCACCACAGGTTACCCAGGAATTTAAGGGTATCATCAAATCCTTCCCCAAGCAACTCCAAGAAAAACTCTGCAACCTCATCCCTTCTACATGCTTCCCAAGATACACAAACAGGGGAACCCAAGCAGCCCGTTGTATCTGGCTCCCACACTCTTACTGAAGGAATATTCATGGAAATCATCCTCATACCACTCAGCACACCAAGGACCATCAGCTTCCTCCAGGACACAACCAACTTCCTCCACCAATTCTGTAACATTAACAACCTCCCTCAGAACACCGTCCTTGCCACCATAGATGTCACTTTCCTCTGTACCAATATCCTCACAATGACAATATCACTGCCTGCCTCAGATATCTACAAGACATGGATAACACTCAGCTATCCACCCGTAACACATTGCCAAACTCATCTATTTCATCCTCACCCGTAACAGTTTTACATTCAACAACAAGCACTTTATCCAAATCATGGGAACATCCATGGATACTAGGCTGGTTCCTCAGTATGCCAGCCTCTTCATGGGCCACCTTGAGGAAGAATTTCTGGACAAATGCACCACAAAAATCAATAACATACCTGAGATACATTAATGATATTTTCATTCTCTAGACAGATGATAAACTCCTTCACAGATTTCCACCACAACTTCAACAACCATCACCACTTCTAGCCTTCAAACAGACACCTATCTCACATTTTAAGAACATAAGAACGGCCATAATGGGTTAGACCAAAGGTTCACCTAGCCCAATATCCTGTCTTCGGACAGTGACCAATGCCAGGTGCTTCAGAGGGAATGAACAGAACAGGTAATCATCAAGTGATCCATCCCCTGTCGCCCATTCCCAGCTTCTGGCAAACGGAGGCTAGGGACACCATCCCTGCACATCCTGGCTAATAGCCATTGATGGACCTATTCTCCATGAACTTATCTAGTTCTTTTTTGAACCCTGCTATAGTCTTGGACTTCACAACATCCTCTGGCAGAGAGTTCCACAGGTTGACTGTGTTATCTGAAGAAATACTTCCTTTTGTTTGTTTTAAACCTGCTGTCCATTAATTTCATTTGGAGATCCCTAGTTCTTGTGTTAAATAACACTTCCTTTTTTATTTTTTCCACACCGGTCATGATTTTATAGACCTCTGTCATATCCCCCCTCAGTCGTCTCTTTTCCAAGCTGAAAAGTTCCAGGCTTATTAATCTCTCCTCATATGGAAGTTGTTCCATACCCCTAATATTTTTGTTGCCCTTTTCTGTACCTTTTCCAGTTCCAATATATATTTTTAGAGATGGGGCGACCAGATCTGCATGCAGTACTTGAGATGTGGGCATATCATGGATTTAGAGAGAGGGAATATGATATTTTCTGTTTTATTATCTGTCCCTTTCTTAATGATTCTCAACATTATGTTAGATTTTTTGACTGCCGCTGCACATTGAAATGATGTTTTCAGAGAATTATCCGTAAAACTATATATATAGTTAAGATTATGTTTCCCAATGTGCATTACTTTGCATTTATCAACAATGAATTTCATCTGCCATTTTCTTGACCTGTCTCACAGTTTTGTGAGATCCCTTTGTAACTCTTCACACACTGCTTTGGACTTAACTATCTTGAATAGTTTTGTATCATCTTCAGTTCTGATTGGACTTTCTGTGCCCTGTGTTGATTGGCTGTTTTTATAAGGGCAGGAGAGGGAAAGCATTAGCCTTGGAGCTCCCCTGCCTCTTTTACCTTCTTTTCTTTCTGCTCTGTCCCATAGAATCATAGAAGATTAGGGTTGGAAGAGACCTCAGGCGGTCACCTAGTCCAATCCTCTGCTCAAAGCAGGACCAACCCCCAACTAAATCATCCCATACAATCATAGAAGATGATTCTCCACCCTTTTCTTTCAATTTAGCTAACAGCCCCCCCCCCCACCCCAAACAACCATGGAACTAACATAACTTTTGCTGCCATCACACTGTTCACTCTGGTTGTGGGTTCCACATTTTCCTCCTGAATCTGTCTTGTCTATTTAGACTGTAAGCTCTTCAGGGAAGGAACTTTCTGCTACTCTATGTTTGTACTGCCCCTAGCACAATGGGGCTCCATTTTTGGTTGGTCTTTAGGCACTACCCTAAAGTATGATTAATAATAATCATCATCATAATGCAAATCAAATAGGTGGAAGCTCATTTCAGATGTGCCATTGCTTGACATATTGGTTATTGCAGAGATTTAACCATATTAAATGGAAAGGAACTGGGGTCCCTTCTATTTAGTAACATATGCATAATATGTTTAAAACATTCTCTTAACTAAAACTAGATCTCCCTTTTCCTCCCCCATGCAATGTTAATTTACCTCTTTGGATGGTTTCCTGAGCACATCTCCTACTCCACCCCCACTCCTGAGCCCATGACTCAGTACAGTAACAATGCACATCAGCAATGTCTCACACGTATGCTCTTTATCCTCTTCCTCAATTTCTTCTTTAGATATCAGCTCTATTAACATAGGAAGCAAAGACAGGTTTAAAAGGCAAGAAGATGTGGTTTAAATAATTCTCTTCATTCTTTGAATTGTCTCTTGTTGGGAATTTTCTTCTCTCCCTTTAAAAACAATCATATGACTCTAACGATGTGTATCTAATAAACCATGTAGATCACCACAGCAGCACTTGTTAGCTAAGTACAGAACAGCTGTTTGGCTAGTCTCCATTGTTGGCTCAGTTGTGTCTCTTCTCTTCCCACCACCAAAAATTCTGTTTCTAGTTTCGTGCTGAGTTGGCTAAATTCTCTTTCCCGTTCTGTTACCATGCACAACTTTAGCTTACCAGATACCTGTTTATATAGAATCAGGGCTTTTTGACTGTTTTGAGGGCAAAGTGTTTGTTCATATGGATCTCCTGGTATCTGACAGAGGAATGATTGGACAGGTCTTGAGCTATGCTCTCAAAGGACAGCTTTGTCTCTTGCACTTCAAATGGCTACGGTGCCATTGCCAACTATGGAAATCGTATTTTATTTGAAAGGAACAGACGTCTTTTCCCACCAACTTTTACCAGTTTAGCTATAACTTCAGAGTTTGCTCTTTGCATTCCTAATTCATGCATTTTGAATCTGGAAGCTCCAGAACTAATTATGAGTATTCTGCAAAAATAGACTATTAAAAAAACCCTCCATGTCTTTCCTCTGATAATAAAAATGCATGTGCATTTATTGCAATATTAAACGTTAAAGATGGGTCTGAATCAAAATGTTGTGTCCAGATATCTCCAAACATTAGGGAGGTGATCAGAGATTTGTGCATCACATCCACCTCTGGTTGTAGACAAGCGTTGACATAAATAGATATCAACCTGACCTCTGACATTATCAAGTTTCCCGTGTCTTTTTGCAAATAAAGTACGTGAAGACCACCAAAATCATCCCCTGCCTCCTACAGCCAGGAAAGAATGGAAGGAACCGTTTTTGTATCTGTGCCATTGCTCAATTTATCATAGGGCACACTGGTGCAAATGGACATTTCCTCTTTAGAAGATGGGCTCTTGGCCATCATTGACCTTTGAAACATAAATACTTTATTTGAATGAAAAATACCAACGTTGTATCTCCCAGTCAAGACCATTAATCTCCGCAAGGAAGTAAATGTAACATGTAGGAAATAAGACAAAATATTTCACTATTCAACTTAAGGCTGATCATTGTACTACACATGATTGGACAAACATACTGCTATATTTCATGCCCAACATATTTATTTTTTCTTGTTTTTTTTTAAAAACCCATTTCATGTATTTATTCTGTTTATTATTTCTTAATACTCCAGAACAATATTAAAAACTTATTCCTTCGCTAATTAGTTAGAATACTGTCATCACCAATGCATTTATATTTGACTGCATCTTTCCACAATAACATTTGAAGATGCTTGTACCTTCAGAGACCAACTTATGAGGTCAGAATTGTTGATCTGCTGTTGCAAGGTTCAGGATTTTACAAAGAGGACGAGCTGCATCACTTTATCCCTCTCAAATTCATAAGGAAAGGCATTTCAAAACACAACATTTTCAATTCAGTTCAGTACTAAGCAATCCCATTGAATAAAATACGTATTTCTAGTCTACATACAGTATTTCACGTACCAAAACATATTTACGCTATTGAGGAGGTGGGATAAGTTAATCTGCCCTCAAATCAGATGTGCCCCTGATATCTTTATTCTGCCTGGTTTAATTACACACTTTTTTTTTTAATTTAAGATACTTGGCTAGAACAAAGTGAAAATTGAAGCTGTGGTGTAAGAGTTCAGTCGTGAAAGACACCTACCTTGTGAAGGAATGTCTGAAGAACAGTTTTCCCCACTACCTGCTCTACATACATCTGAATACAGGAACTCCCCAGTCATGGTATCACCAGCTTCTGTACGGTCTACAAAAATGCAAGTTATGGCATCAAAAAAGGTCATTTAACATTGCTTCAGTTTTTACATAACTGATTCACAGGTGTTAACACACACTGTAACATGAACGGAGTCTGCACTAAGTAACATGCGTATATTCCTGGGAAAGATTTTTCCACTGATATTTGAAGGTTAGAGGCCAATTAAACTCTTGCATCTAGTTATTTAACAATGTTTAAATGAAGGACAAAATAAAATGCTTTCCATTTCTGTGCACTAGGACCCAACACCATACAATTATTGTACACAGCACTCAGCCCCAAAGTTCATGAAGCAGTTGAAATTGATACACTACGTTGTATACACTACGTTCAGATGACATGGTTTCAACGTGCCTCAAAAACTTGCATTCATCATGCAGTGCAAGTTTATCAGGTGTTACAGATAATCAGATGTCCCTGGCACTGAGATCAACTGTGTGGAAACGTTGAAGCGAAGTGTCATTTGGTTCTTGACCTCTAGTTTGATAAATGGTAGAAATTAATCTCTGGTAGCAAGACGACCAAGCAAAGCTTTTCTGAACAGTTTAAGATTTGGAGAAAAAAAATGAAATGCCTGGTTAATAAGGTTATCTGCTGTTCTTTCTGTACTCCTCAATCACTAAGCTGACTGTTTAATGGAAAGCAGCATTTTACTTGCAATGACCAAAAAAACCCAACAACTTGCTATTGAACCTAAAAAAGCAACTATTTGGTGGCTGTTAATATTCTGAATGCAAACTGAGGAAAAGTATAAAGCTTGAGCTCACAGGAGCACCTCCACACTCCCTTTTATTTGTATTTATTTTATTATTGATGTTTCTACTTTGATTGTTGTAGAATTAAACCCACCATTAAAAGCAAAAATAACTGCCCAAATCCCACAAGTTAACCTGCAGGCTCTCCCAGCATTTGCAACCAGCAACCTCACCAGTTAAAGCCTGAGAGAACGAGTGGGCTTTTGCCAAAATACATTTAGGCTCTGCCTAACCAAGGCAGGATGTAAACTTCACAGATGGAGGGATATGACAGTCGAGATAATCCAATTCAGCTAAACGTAGCTTCTGCCCTGCCTCTAGTATGCTTGCAAATAAGTCAGGGCTGAAGCTACCTTTAGCTGAATTGGATTATCTCGACTGTCATATCATGCACTGTAAGAAATCTCTAATGTATGCAAAAAGGAAAGTTTAAACACTGTCTCCATTTTTGAGTGGGGACAGGGGTCTTGGCATTAGTTTACACAACATTAGAAGCGCCATTTGCATCAGTCAATTTCTTGTTTGGAAAGCATCTTTTACCGGAATTACATTTGTACTCAACCCTTATCAGGTGTCAAGTACCCCCTGCAAGCTGTGCAGGGCGCGAGGCACCTCACAGGATCAAGCCCTTTATGCTTTTGAACCTTGCACAGTTAAAATGTCCCATACCAACCTGGCAATAACGTTTCATTAGGCAGCTTATCTACTTCCAGGATAAAGTCATCTTTGAAGAACAGGTACCCCACTATCGAGAACAGGTAAACCAAGATAAGAGCAAGAACAGCAGTCAAGATGATGGAACGTCCATTGCGAGTGACACTTTTAATGACATTCAGCAAGGTCTCTTCTCTGTACACCAAGTCAAAAAGCTGGAAAAAAGGGGCAGGTCAAGCCGTTTCACAAGTTTACTGCTAATGAAACTGGTGGCATGTTACATTTTGGGGCAATGCAGAGTAGGACGTAAATAATCTAATTCCAGTGTTTTAAGGTTTGCCCTTTGTTAAGCAGATAGTTAATTTAGAATTCTGGAGCATCACCTAATAACTAAATGGAATAGCACGACCACCCAACTGATTTTACATTACCCCTTCCCGATATACCTTCCCCCCCCCCCCCCCCCCGCAACTCCCTTGAAGTAACCATCTAATTGATGATGTGTTAAGGATTAGAGGAGTTGGAGGTCAGAAGACTTTGGTGGTAATCCTGACTGTGCTAGTGACTTGTACAAAGGTACCTGGCCTCTTTGTACCTCTTTCCTCAACTGTAAAACGGGGATACTTCTATTTCAGTGACCACATAGGTGTGCTAAGCAGCTATGCTGATTAATGTTAGTAAAATGCTTAGGGATCTTTGACCGGTTAAGTGCTATCAACTTACCAAGCATTCTTGTACTGTACTGAGTATTTAGCACACTAGATAACGTGTGCTCTCTTTTCTCAAACATTATCTCTGCTTCACATTCTCTCTTTTCAGCACCAAACTGAAAAGTATAACCTACTTCAGAAGTTAAAGTTGGCAGGTCTCTTTAAACTTCAATTAAAAAAAATAAAGAAAGATGACATGCTTAAAATAAGGGTTTTTTTTGGAAAAGGTGGATTTGTGGTGGTGGGTTAATCTTTTCTGGGTTTTGTCTTTGTTCCCTTATAGACAAATACTTCCTTCACTTCCCATTCTTCTCAATCTATCCTATCGCCAACTTGATATGGACCACTCAGTTACCAAATGATGGGACAAAATAAATGTTAAAATATGAGATGGCAAAAATACCTAACTCCAGCTCCCACTCTCAACCGCTTACCCTATGCATATCCCTTTAAAGAACTCTGAATAGAGGTCATATGAGGTCTGCACGAAGCTATTGCCCCTTTCCTATATTTCCTTGTCATCAGATTGCAGATTTGTATGGTAGAAGAGTAAACGGTCATACATTGATGACACATTTGTGGCAGTAAAACTGCATTTCCCAATTTTTCCATAATGGAATAAAGGAAACAATTGAAAACAGATACACAATGATGTAGCAAGCAGCAACTAAGTAGAGGGTTGCTTAGAAATTGACACCCACCTGCTATAGACATACTTGTTCATGACACACTTTGAATAGTATTGCGTCATGCATTGTAGGTTCCGCACCTAATGGGAAGGCTTAGGAAAGGGATCTTGGTCACTCTCCCAAGGCCTGGAATCATGGTCAGAGATTAAAAAAAAAGGCTCCCAAATATACTAAGCACCCAAACTCACTGTAAGTCACTGGTACAGCTTCTGACATTGGGGAAGCATCACTTGCCTTTCAGAACAATCTGCCTCTCATTCCTGCCAGGATTTCTCCTGAAGTAACTACCATTTACGTGCTATCTGTGCCAGATTTTGTAGCGAGTTTTCTGATCTGGGTAGTGTCCACTGGTGACTTAGCTGAGACTTGGATACTTCACCTGGTATCAATGTTACTTTGAGGATATTTTAAGCCAATTTATTATCGAATCTTAAAACCAGAGAGACAAATTATATAGTCTAGGCAAGCTAAGAAATGGCACAAAGGAATCTGCTTTTATCCTTCCCCCAATACCTCAGCTGTCTGGGAATGGGGCCTGAAATGGGGAAATTCTTGTAAATTAGTCCTCTTTGCAATTGTACACATTCATAAATCCCACATTTTAATTACAACAAAGCAATGTGTACTGCTTGTGTATGGTACTGGAGTAGAAGAAATTACAAGTCTTCCATTTATCTATGAGGTAAGAAGACCAGGAGTAGCACAGGGGCAGAGCAAGTCCCCCCAGTAAACTCTCAAGCTAAAACAGCATGAGTTTGGGCTCCTGACAAGGACTACACCTCTACCCCGATATAACGTGGTAAAGCAGTGCTCCGGGGGCGGGGGTGGAGGGGTGGACTGCACACTCCGGTGGATCAAAGCAAGTTCGATATAACGCGATTTCACCTATAACGTGGTAAGATTTTTTGGCTCCTGGGGACAGCGTTATATTGGGGTAGAGGTGTACCACTAAAAAACGACCCCACCAAGGAGAGCAGCCACACTGGAAGTGGAGAACCTAGGTTCTATTTTTGGGTAGATTGTACAGTGACACATTTATGTCTTTTGGATACTACTGTGATGGTGGCTTTAAAAAAAAAACAGACAGCGTTTCAAAAGAGAAGATGAATACCTACCAACAAACTATAGAAAAATTCATGTACGAAGAGCCCCATAGCACAGATAAGAAGGTATAGCAGATGATAAAGGAATTCCACGTCCAGGATCATTGCCTTGTATCCTCTAGTGAATGTGCCACAGTTACCCACAAAACTCATCAGGAAAATTATTTTATTACAAACCTAAAGAGATAATTACAGTCAAGGTTAGCTATAGTGTGCAACACATGCCTGACAATTGCAGACTCTAAGTCAGTAGCAATTCAGCAACATCTTTCGATCAACAACTGCAATAAGGACTTGTAGAATGTTTGAGCAATTTATACATTTGGGTCAGACTCTGCCCTCGGTTACGTCTATCTATGCAGCCCAATCTAAACTGACCCAAGAGCAAAAACCGGCCCTTATAAAAGGGACGTACAAAATCTTTTCAATTGTGACTGAATACGTCTACATATTTGAGATTGCAAAAACCACTCACTCAGTTGGAAGAGGTAAGACTTTAAAAAAAAAAATAGTGTAAAACTAACTTTTCACTCAAAATGCATCGGCCTCAAACAAATAGCTCCTTGGAACAGAAGCACTTAAATTTCTGAGATATCCCCAGTAACGTGTTAATAAGAAAATAAATACAGGTTCCCATCACCCAGCTATTTTTAGATTGGGTATATAGTAATCATGTGTAGCAGGACACAAAATTGCCAATATCAATGGTTCCTCAACCACAAGTGGAGCTGTTAATCATTACCACAGCAAATAATAATGATACGACTGACTAACATATTGGCATATATGTGGCACTGAGAACATATTTAGATAACAAGACGTGTAATTCAATTGTCTACTTTAAGGTAATTATATAATATATACACAAAAAGACATCCAGGAGATACGACCTTTGCACAGCTCCTATTGGCTTAGTCAAAGAGAAGCTTCCATTTGGCTCACTTGGTAGACCCCTTCTGCCTGCAGACCACAAATGTTTGAATTTGAGTCTTACTGAAGTTCTTTCTGCTGGCTGAACTTGCACGTTTGCTCTGCAGCAAACTGCTCAATGTCCTACTTTTGACTGGCAGATAAGCTACAAGCATTTGGGACACTTATTGTTTGATACATCTTACAAACTCCCACCTTCTGTAGCTCAGTGACTGAAGAAGAGAAGCGTTTGAGCAAACTCCTCAAAGTACTGTAGGGTCACCGAGATTTCTTAACGTTTCTAGCTGAGCTGGGAGCTGTCACTAGACTGTGACAAAGCAGGGAGACACATTGGAGCTCTTAAACTTCCAACTGAAGCACAGCACAGCAATTCTATTTTTAAAGAAAAGCCCCAATCCAATTAGGGAATTACTTTTTACACCAATTACTCCACAATGTTCTCGATTGAGTATTTAGAGTCTGATATTTTCATGAGTGGATAAGAAATTCTTATGTAAAATGCAAGAGAATTTAAATGAAAACCTACATGATACTTACATTGAATGCACCCAGAAGAAATAAAGTAGGCTGCAAACCTACTGAAAATATTAGTCGCAATATCGTAGAAGCTATTAAAGCTCGGATACCATGCGGCTTAGGAAGAGCTATAACTATGGCCAAAGATATCAGCATAGCTGTCCAGAGTAAGCCCGACAAGTGGGGCTCCAGTGTACCTAGGATGGAAAAAATAAAAGAAGATTCAATATTCCTAACTACCAAATATAACAAAGCCAAGATTAGCCAGATAAATGCCATTTTAATGTTATTACTGTGCAATATCACTAACCCACCTGTTCAGCCATTACAGATTGATAAGTGGTGAAGCTGAGTAACAACATCCTGGGTACATTTTAATTAAGTATATTACTTGAACACATAAAGCATTGTGTGTCAAGCATCATCATTAAAGGGAATCTTCATTTTGTTGTGCGTTACTTAGACACATTATCATTTGAAAACATAGAAGACCGATTTTCTAATGCACTCAGTAGCTTCCCTGAATGGGAGGGTGAAGAGTGACCACATAAGTACCCTGGGCCTAACCTTCCTATCACTCCTATCATACCCGTCTATTACACTTTTTAAAAAAAATAAACTAAAAGCTTTACCAGTTTTTGCCATTTCCTGGTATTTTTAGTTCTCTTTGGAGAGTCCCATGCGCCTGGCTGGTTATAACACATCAGCCAGCCTGGCTAAATACACTTCAGTTAAAGAGCCATAAAAAAAACCCAGCCTACAACACTACCACAGTGTGGGGGGCTACTTCAAACGTGAACAAGCATCCCTTTCATGACGAAGGCCACATATAAAAAGAGTTGCATCTTTCCAAACCATTTGTATCTCAGCAGGAACCAGATCAGAGGGAGAGATTCCCTAAATTTTGTAGCAGTCTGCAGCTCCTGTGCCAGAACTGAGGGGACTGTTCCATCTCAGTAAGCATGTCAACACATGCACAATGAAGGCTTTTTCAAACAAGACTGGGAGGGGAGAGAAGGAGAGTTATGCTCTTCCACGTACGAAGAACAACCGTATACTTTCAGTCTGCACTACTTATTTTAGATTTATGAAAAACAACAGAAGAATGAACAAAAGCCATGTCCCCCAGAGACGGCACAGTGTGTTCAGAAACTTTGGACAAAAGGGCTGCCACGGCAGAGCCCTAAGGAACAAAGGTGCAATGCTCAAAACAGAGGCATCAGATTTGAAAGTGACATATGCCACAGGGAGGGAAAAGCAGAGAGAAGGTACAAAAGACCATTTAGGAAGTGAATATACTCGGCATTGGAATTCCAGGGAGAGGGGAGAATGCACTTTTGAAGGATCTAGCCACTTGTTTAAGTGTTAATATTCTGACAGTTATAATAAAATCTAAAACATTAATATATTCTCTCTCTTCAGTTTCAGCCATTCACAGCAGGCCTGCAAATCTAGCTAGAATTAAAGACACCTTCAAGGTTGCCTGCAGTACCTGCTTTTGAAAGGCCACACCACAGGCTGCTTATCAGCATTAGAATAAGTGGAATGGAATGCTGTTATTAAAGGGAACTTTTAAGACTGCCCCAGCAGCATATTCTGCTGCCTTCTCAAAGTGGGAGGTGTGGGAATAGAAAAGAGATTAGAGTTCAGGTCACAAACTCATTCCTCGCTGCCGGGGACAGTAGGGGGCTGGGAGCATAGTGGAAGTAATGTTTTAGCCCCTGGAAAACAGAGTTCCAGTTGGGAATGACCAATCTGTGGCCAAAGCTGAATCTCAGTGAAGACATGTACACTCCTAGTCAGAAGAGGTGTGTCAGAAGTCTGTTGCACATCTGCTGGCAGAAAGACATGTCTGTTTTCAGAAGTGCTATGCACCTGCAGAGATCAATGGAAGATTCTCGGCATCTTGGAAACCCTAGACACCTATTTAGGAGCCTAAATATGGATTTAGGTACCTAATTGTAGGCATTCAAGTTTGCAAATTTTGGCGTTCCACACTGTGGTAAATCTCACAGTATTATGCACTTAGCAGCTCAGAGTCCAGCTGGCCTGAACCATGTAGAGACACCATAAGAATGGCCATACAAGGTTGAAACAATGGTCCATCTAGCCCAGTATCCTGTCTCTGTGCCAGATGCTTCAGAGGGAACAAACAGAATAGGGCAACTTCGAATGAACCATCCCCTGTCATTCAGTTCTAGCTTCTGGCAGTTGGAGGTTTAGGGACTGTGACAAAGTTCCTCCTCTACCTTGGTGGGTCTTGCGCTTATTGGTGGATTTGCTCGCCTTGGAGCTTCACGGCAAACCTCAGCTTGGCCGTTTTTCTGAACCCACAGTCCAGGTCGATGACTCCTGTGTCTGACCAGGAGTTGGGAAGTTTGGGGGAACCCGGGCCCGCCCTCTACTCCGGGTTCCAGCCCAGGGCCCTGTGGCATGCAGCTGTCTAGAGTGCCTCATGGAACAGCTGGGCAACAGCTACAACTCCCTGGCCTCCTCCCAACACTTTCTTTATTCTCACCATAGGACCTTCCTCTTTTAAACCCAGGTGCTCTGATTAGCCTGCATTAATTGATTCTAACAGCTTCTTGATTGGCTGCAGGTGTTCTAATCAGCCTGTCTGTCTTAATTGTCTCCAGAAGGTTCCTGATTGTTCTGAAACCTTCCCTGTTACCTTACAAAGGGAAAAGGGACTTACTTAACCTGGGGCTAATATATCTGCCTTCTATTACTCTCCTGGAGCCATCTGGCCCGACCCTGTCACAGGACATTCAGAGCTTGAGGTTGCGTCCTTTATCATCTTGGCCAATAGCCATTGATTGATCTGTCCTCCATGAACTCATCTAATTCTTTTTTGAATCCAGTTGTACTTTTGGCCTTCACAACTTCCCATGGCAACAAGTACCACAGATTGACTGTGCAGCGTGTGAAGAAGTACTTCCTTATGTTTGTTTTAAACCTGCTGCCTATTAATTTCATCTGGTGATCCTTGGGTTTTGTGTTACGTGAAGGGGTAAATAACACTTCCCTAATCACTTTCTCCACACCATTCATGATTTTGTAGCCCTCTATCATATTCCCTCTTAGTCATCTCTTTTCTTAACTGAACAGTCCTAGTCATTTTTAATCTGTCTTCATATGGAAGCTGTTCTGTACCCCTAATCAATTTTGTTGCCCTTGTCCGGACCTTTTCCAATTCTAATATATCTTTTTGGAGATGAGGTGGTAAGAACTGCATGCAGGACTCAAGTTGTTGGCGTACCATGGATTTATATAGCAGCATTATGATATTTTCTGTCTGATCTATCCCTTTCCTAATGGTTTCTTGCATTCTGTTAGCTTTTTCACTGCTGCTGCTCATTGAGCAGATGTTTTCAGGATGACTCCATGCTCCTTCTTAAGTAGTAACAGCTAATTTGGGAAAAATGAGAGTTTTCCCTAAATGATCGATTTTGAAAGGCTTATTGATGTTTAACTAATCAAGGGTTTAAAATGATTTTATATAAATAACAAAGCGTTAGATGGTTCATGAGGTGTTGAGAATCTGCAAAATGAAGTCCCTAAAAGTTATAAGGCCAAAAAAAATGGTTACCTATCTTTTCGTAACACTTGTTCTTCAAGGTGTGTTGCTCATGTCCATTCCATTCTAGGTGTGTGCGTGCCCACGCGCACAGTTATTGGAGATTTTTGCTTTAGCAGTATTCATAGGTTCAGCTATAGCGCCCTCTTGGGTATTGCACTCATGCGTTGCTATATTAGGGGCTGCCGACCCCCTATGCCCTCTCAGTTCCTTCTTGCCGGCAACTCCAACAGAGGGGTAGGAGGGTGGGTAATGCAATGGACATGAGCTACACATCTCACAGAACAGCTACAAAAAGGTAGGTAACCATTTTCCCTTCTTTGAGTGCGTGCTCATGTCGATTCCATTCTAGATGACTCACAAGCAGTATCCTTGAAGGTGGGCTCAGAGTTCACAGTCTAGCGGCTTGTAACACTGCTCTACTGAAGGCAGGATCATCCCAGGCCTGTTGGGTAAGTGTGTAATGGGACGTGAACATTTGGACGGACAACCAGGTGGCCGCCCTACAGATATTCTGGGTAGGCACTTGTGCTAGGAAAGCTGCTGAGGAGACTTGCACTCTGGTTGAACGGGTGGTTACGATTGCCTGAGGTGGCACCTTTGCCTGATTGTAATAGCAGTGAATGCAGGCAGTGATTCAAGAAGAAATTATTTCAGTGGACACTGGACGACCTTTCATCCTGTTGGCCACCACGACAAACAATTGCGTCAGCTTGCAGAATGGTTTGATCCTTTTAATGTAGAAAGCTAGCACCTTCCTGACATCTAGGGAATGCAACCTATGCTCCTCCTCCAACTTTTGCGGCTTTGGAAAAAAGACAGGTAAGTAAATGTTGTGGCCCATATGAAACTGCGAGACCACAGTGGGGAGGAAAGCCTGGTGTGGCTGCAGCCGGATCTCGTCTTTGTAGAAGACTTTATAGGGCAGTTCTGAGGTAAGCGCCCTAATCTTGGAGGCCCAGCAGGTGGATGTTATCACAGCTAGGAGCACGATGACCTTCCAGGACAGCAGAAGGAGAGAGCAGGAAGTCAGAGGCTCAAAGGGGAGTCCCGTGAGCCGTGACAGCACAAGTTGCAGATCCCATGGTGCAGGTAGAGGCACTCGACGCCCTTGAGGAACCAGGCAGTCATGTCCTGGGCAAAAACCGACCTACCCTCAGGCGACAGACAGAAGGTTTAAATGGTGGACAGATGAAAATGACACGCGTTGGAGCTTGAGATGCAGAAGGTAGTCCAGGATCAATTGCAGCGAGGCCTGCTCAGCCTGAATACCTTTATTTGAGGTCCAACAAGCAAAACGCTTCCATTTGGCCAGGTAGGTCACTCTGGTGGAGGGCTTTCTGCTGGTCCCAACAGGACCTGCTGGAGGAGGGCATAACATTAAAGAGGTCATCGGACTCCTCCACTAGCTCCTTGACCTCCAAGTTCGGTTTGGCAGCCAACCTCTTGAGCAGAGCCTGGTACTCCTTGAAGTCATTGGAGGGGGGGCTCCTCAGCAACTCCGGGGTGGGCACGTAGCCTGAGACACCACTTCTTCATCCGGAGATGACAAAGATGACTGCACAGCAAGGGGAGGGGCGGCTTCCCTTTGCTCATCCGGGAACAGTTCCTTGGGCACTGGGGCCTGCTGTGTCACCCCCGCATTGGATTCGGCACCATGCTCCGACTCAGGTGCTGGCTGCGCTGGGGGCAGCTTGTCCGATACGGCCTGGGAGGAACTGGGGGAGTAGAGGACCAGCATAACAGGTACACCCCATGGGTTCCAGTACTGCCACTGAGTGGGCCATTGCCCCTGCCTCCACGCCACTGCCGCAGGAGCCGCGCTGGTCTCGCAGGCCTGTGGTGATTTGGATTTTCTAGATGAGGGCTGAACTCCCCTTCAGGCTCGGACCATTGCCCTTCTGGTGACCAGGGCGGAGCTGTGGATGCCTGAATCTGTTGGCTGACCCTCGTCAGCGACTGGTAAGGAGAGGGCTAGGACCAGCACCTGCCTGAAGAGCGATACTTGGGAGCCAGAGACCAGTGCCGTGACTGGGAACGATCCCGCAGAAGGAGGGAATCGATGCCTGGGAGAACGCCTCGGTGATGGTGATCTGTGCCGTGATGAACTCTGGCAGTGGTACCATGGGTACGGGGATCGGCATCATGACTCAGGTGTCCCATGCATTGCAGGCCGAGACCTTGGCGTCAGGTACATGAGTCTTCTAACTGGGGACCAAGGCTGCGGTGCCGGGATCCGAGGCCACGGTGACGGGGACCAACGCCTGTGATCCGGAGATGCTCTGCTGCATTAGGGGGCGGTCCCATAACCGGTTTGCCCAGAAATGCTGGGGCCTTGGCTGGGTCCATTGCCTGGCTTGACGTCTGCGGTGCCAGTTGGCCTGCTTGCTCTTTGGCCACTGGGCCTGCTTGAGGCACAGATGACCCTAGTAGGGGCCGGGATCCCTTGCCATTCCCAGGAGTCGGAGGTGGGTCCCTGGCTGGAATAGGAGTTCCAACCACAGCGGTACCCCTCAGCAACTCTGGGGTGGGCACGTAGCCTGAGACAGGTCCTTTGCCTGAAGTCCCTGTTTTCTGCGGTGCTGGTGGGTCTGTCAACTTCGACCTCTTCTTAAGCACCAGGGAGGGGGAACGGTGCTGGGAGAGTTCTGGTGCTGGGAGTGCGCTGCGCACCAATGCCAAGGTACCAGGTGTGGAGTCCGATCAAGAGGGCTCTGAGATAGGATGAAGAGCAGCCTCCATGAGGAGGACTCTCAAGCAGATATCCTGCTCCTTCTGAGTTCGAGGGCGAAAGTTTTTGCAGATCCTGCACTTATCCTTTCTGTGGGACTCCCCCAAACACTTGAAATAGCTCCCGTGCTCACTAATGGGCATCAGCCGGCTGCACGATGAACATGACAAAGCCTGGGGAAAGGGGCATGCTTCGCTCCGAGGCAAAGTCCCAGCTGTGACTAACTCCTAAACAACTACTCTGAGGGCATGGCTGCACTTGCAGATGTAGAGCACTTTGAGTTAAACCAGCCTTCGTAGAGCGCAGTAGGAAAAGCGCGGCCGTCTGTCCACACGGACAGCTTCAAGCGCACGGTCGTGGCCACATTTGCGGCACTTGCAGCGGCATTGGGAGCGGTGCATTATGGGCAGCTATCCCAGCATGCAAGTGACTGCAACGTGCTTTTCAAATGGGGCTGGTGGTGGAGTGTGACAGGGAGTGTGTTGTGTGTATGTGGGGGGAGAGACAGTAGGTTTTTAGGGGGCTGAGAGAATGTCAGCATGCTGTCTTGTAAGTTCAGACAGCAGCAGGCCCCCCTTGCCCCCCACCTCTCTCTCTCTCTCTCTCTCTCTCTCTCTCTCTCACAGCATTCCACACTAATGGTTGCTTTGTCTCAGAGCAGATAAGCAGCCCGCAGTCAGAAACGGAGCTTTCAAAGGGCATATCCGCATTCCTACAGTGATTCAAAAACAATGACAAGAGTGGCCACTTGACTTAAGGGGATTATGGGACATCTCCGGAGGCTGATCAGAGTACAATAATGCAACACCTCGTCCAGACTGGCGCCGCGGCACTCCAGCAGGGTCGCAGCAAACATTATTCCACTCGCCGAGGTGGAGTATCAGCAGCGCTGTAGCCGCAGAGTCAGAGCGCTCTACGTGCCTTGCCAGTGTGGGCGGGTAGTGAGCTAGTGCACCTGGGGTTCCTTTATTGCGCTGTAACTCGCAAGTGTAGCCAAGCCCTAACACTTAACTTAAAGGTCTAACTAAGTACCTATCAACTAACAACAAAGGAGACAGAACAATGGACTGTAAGAACTACTAATGCTCTTGCAATGCAAGACAAGGCGCTCTGACCAACCATCACGGGCGGTAAGAAGGAACTGAGAGGGTGTAAGGTCGGCATCACCTAACATACCAACGCATGAGCGAGGCACTGAAGAGAGCGCTACAGCCAACCCTCCAGATACTGCTAAGGCAAAAATATCCGATGACTGTGCATGTGGGCGCACACACACCTAGAATGGAACCAACATGAGCAAGCACTTGAAGAAGAATGATTATTTCTTTTCCCATCTTAGTCAGAACACTGAGGTCCTTTCCATTAGACTCAAAAGGTCTAACTCATAATCCCACATAAACTGTTTATTAGACATTAAGCTATCAGCCATAAAAATCTGACTTAAAATTTTACTTCTGATCTTTGAAACTAGATATAGAAATTTGGGGACTGTTTGCTTGCACTTACTAAATCTTTCCAACCACCAGTGAGACCAGTACCCAGATAATTGCACATTTTACTGTATCTTGTGGCAGAAGAGAAAATTCCTGCAG
This sequence comes from Chelonia mydas, assembly GCF_015237465.2. NCBI lineage: Eukaryota > Metazoa > Chordata > Testudines > Cheloniidae > Chelonia > Chelonia mydas. The sequence goes on along the minus strand of NC_057853.1, from coordinate 15,270,292 downwards.
AAACAAGAATCCTACACATTCCAGAATTTAACCCAGTTCCACCCTCCCAAACAACCCTCTCACCAGAATGTCAGAGATCTTGGTCTAACATGAGACATACCGTCTCAACGCCCTCATTGGAAAAGACGGACATCGTTTTAGATCCCCATTTAACTTATCTGCGCTGATCTGCCTCTACGCCACTGCTCTTATAGCTCAGCATCAAATAGTAAATTGATAAATTAAGGCCCTCTTAAATTCACCTTGTTCCTTTACTATTTTTGTGGCATTCTTTCTGGTGGCTTTCATTTCACACGTAGGGCTCACTGGATTTTGGGCTTTAGTTGGGCTATGGTTGAGATGTTGAAGCTTTGAAACATGCAACCCACCATACAACCAGTAGGAGATCTGAGGAGTGGCAAGCTGGATTAGAAAGGAGAGAGTATATGTCTGCCTGTTACCTAGATCCATTTCATATGTACATTATGCCTTGGATATTGCAGCAGGGCCAGTGTCAGAATGATGAAAGAAAGGGAAGCAGAAGTTTGCTCATCAATCACCCTCTCCTGGATGAGGTTTTATTTCTGGGGTTCTGTAGGGTGAGGTGAACGAGAAGTGTGGCAAAAGCCTCTAGTTGCACATTTCTTCCATACAGTTTTACAAGCAGCAAACTCTACATATAAAATATGAACACCCAGCATGGCACCTTCAGTTTCCCCATAGCTGCCAGTTGTGTGTTCTGGCTAACATGATCCCATGTGTGTTTTCCCCCTGGGGAGTAACCCACTCCTCTAAGGTGTTGAGCCCAAGTATGGTCAGCTGAATCCAATTAAGCCCCAGCTAGAAGTATCTCCCTGAACTGGCTCTGAACCCTAGCTAGAAATGATCACCCCAACCGTAGGTCACTGTTTGATTCAGCAGGGACTGCACAATCCCATCAAGATCTGCATACCTCATCACTAGTTTCTTCTATAGCAGTGATCTTAAGGACAACTTTTAAAAGTTCTGTGAAGTGGGCTGAATGACAGGTGGTTGCAGACTAAAGTAGCATGGTTGGCAAGCTCTTCCTCAAACCTCTGGGCAACTTCTCGACTACAGTATGTTGAAGAGGATGGGGCAAAAGAATGGCATACAGAAGTCCTAAGCTCTAGTTCTGGGTCTTCCATTGTCATATTATATGGTATTGGGTAATTCACTCCTCTGTGCCTTACTTTCCCCACCTGTAAAATGTTGCTCGCCCACCTTTGTACTGAGAGCTACTGCAGGGCTATTTTGAAAGAACTTTATTAAGATGTGAGCTAAAGGAAAGTAAAAAATAAATGCTCTTCATATTGTTTAGCAAGATACACAGTTATGAAATAAAACTTGAAAACAGCACAGTCACATAATTATTGCGGATTTCTTTCTTGGGTAATTTTTCCACTTAGACAGAAATTAGACCCAATATTTTGCTAGCAAACATTTCCGAAGTAGTTTGTATTAAATAGAAAACACTGCAATTCAATCCTGTTCCAACCCCCACCATTTTCCCCTTGCAAGTATTATTTAAAGCAATATTAATGGAGCAATAAAATTGTACAAGAGAAAAAAACACTATCAGAATTTTAACAAGTCCCCCCACCCCCTAAAAGCCAATTTCTACCCTCATTTACACCCAAGTATTCTCACTGAAGTTAACAGGGTTACACAGGTGTAAGTAAGGGAAGAATTTGATGCATTGCATCTAATCTGTTCACTTTTTTTTTTTTTTTAAATGTCTCAAATATTAGTACCTCCTCGGACTCCTTTGAATGGATAGAAAAATGCTACAAGTAGGTTCATAAGGACCGCAAGGTTAAATGAAATACTGCTCCAGAAGGACATGTTGCGAGAGCACCAGTACAATACAGGTTGAGCTGCAAAGGAAGAGAAAAAAGTGAGTCTTTCAAAGACATCCAAGGCTTGTGGAAAGACACTATACCTCCATCAACGCCCTGTTTATTTACACTTTGCAAGAGCAACTGCAGTAAAAACCACCACTTGTTCTGAAGTTTATTTGGTTGGCCTTTCAGACAAAGGACCAAATGTTAAAACAGACACTAGCTTTTGGAATACAAATTACTTTAGCAGTGGCATGAGAATGACTTCAAAGAACAGGTTGTCTCCCAAGAAATCCCTGTGCACACAGAAAATAGTTAAGTTTTCCCCCCATTATAATTTGCACTCAGTAGATCCAAAACCCTCGAGGTGATTAGGAGAGTGAAAGTTGGTATGCGTTAGCAAGGGTGAGAAGATTCTGGCTGCATCAATCTTTGCTGTGCAGTTCTACCTGCTATCATTGACAGGCTTGTCTACACTAGACTTTCTACCATTCTTAAATATTCCCCTCTATTGCAGCAAGCTGGGTAGCAACGGTAGGATTGCCTGTATAGACTGGCTGTTGGCGTTTTAGTCACTGTGTCATCTAGCTCTGAATTAATGTGCAAAATATAGGGTGTCCACATTACAGTAAGACAAAAAATTTAGCCAAGATGTTAAATACTTAAAACTTCATAGCATGCCACTAATAACACCATGGTACCCCATAAACATGAGACAGCAGCCAATTGGGCTTCTAATTTAGTACACTACTGTAAGCCAAGGATGAAACACTTTCTCCCAGAAATGTAGCTACATAGTACAATGCTGGTAACTCAACAGCTGCACCTTTTAAAACTCTTATTTAAGAATGTGTACAAAACACTAAAAACAACCCCTCCCCCCAAAAAAACCCCCCAACAACCCCTAGTCCTAATTATAATAATCTCTACAGCCAGAATTAAGAAGCACAGATCAGAGCTAAAGGATTCATTTTCTGAAATGGTCATGGACCAGTTAAGATGAAAAGGAGAGCACTCCGAGAAGCTATCTTACAGTAAACCCAGTGGTGAGCTGGAGCCGGTTCCCACCGGTTGTTAAATTTAGAAGCTCTTTTAGAACTGGTTGTTCCGCGAGGGAGAACCAGTTCTAAAAGGGCTTCTAAATTTAACCGGCCGAAAGTGGGTGCCGACTCCACGGATGCTCCAGGGCTGGAGCACCCAAGGGGAAAATTTGGAAAATCTGGAGCACCCACCGGCAGCTCCCCGCCCCGCCCCCGCCCCCCCCCCCCCCGGCTTCAGCTCACCTCTGCTTCGCCTCCTCCCCTGAATGCACTGCCCCGCCCTGCTTCTTTGCCTCCGCCCCCGACTTCCTGCGAATCAGCTGTTCGCGCGGGAAGCCGGGGCAGGCTGAAAAGCAGGCCGCAGCTTCCCGCTCAGGCCCTGGGAGGCGGAGGTGAGCTGGGGTGGGGGGGCGCAAGGGGGGGGGCGCGCCGCAGCAGGTAACCCGGGGGGGGGGTGCACAGGGGAACCGCTCCTCGCCCCAGCTCACCTCCGCCACCCTCGGCCTGAGTGTGAGGCCGCTGCCTGCTTCACAGCCCTCCCAGGCTTCCCACTGAACAGCTGATTCACGGGAAGCCGGGGGGGAGGCGGAGAAGCAGGGCGGAGTGGTGCGTTCAGGGGCAGATGCGGAGGGGAGGAGAGCTGCCAGTGGGCGCTCTGCACCCACGAAATTTTCCCCTGGAGCACCCACAAAGTCGGCGTCTAAGGCGCCACTTTTGATGTGATCAGTGGGGGGAGTGGCTGCTCTCCCCCAGCTAAGCTCTCCCGCCCCAAGGAGCCAGAGGGACCTGCCGGATGCTTCCTGGGAGCTGCTCCAGGTATGCACCTCTGGGACTCCCCACCTCGCCCCCTGGCAGGTCCCTCTGGCTCTTAGGGGTGGGGTGGGCACTCACGGTGGCCCACGAGACCCTCCTGCCCAGTTCTGGGGGCAGTCAGGGGACAGGGATGGATGCGGCAGGGGTCCTGGGGCGGGGCATCAAGGAACACGGGGGGTTGGATGGGGCAAGAGTCCCGGGGGGCGGGGGTGGGCAACGACCCCCTCGTGGGGTGAGGAGGGAACCAGTTGTTAAGATTTTGGCAGCTCATCACTGAGTAAACCCATCTGCATCAAATTAAAATCCCCTGGAATTTAACTACTGCAGGCATACTGCATGGTGGTGGGTGCTCTGCAGAAGTCGGTAGTTCTTGCAATCTAAGAAAGATACTCTCATTAAAGGGAAGCATATCAAGCATCCTCCTGCCAAAAAGGAAAAGTACATACATAGAGATGTCATGGTGCAGTGAAAGGAAAGGAGCTCACAGCAAAGTTGAGGGAAGAGACTTTAAAAAAGCATAACTCATGAGTTACATATGAGGATAAATTAATGAATGCAAAGCCCCAGAGTCTCACAACATCTCTCTCTCCCTGAGCCCTAACAAATCATTCTCCTTCTTAACAGGTATTCTCAACGTTATTAAGAGGCTAAATATGAGTAAAAAAATTATATAATGCCTCATTATACACTGAACTGAAATGCACATAAAAGGCAAACGTGTTGATGAGCCAAATGCTAAGGAATGGCAAATACTAAGGTATGCAGTCATCATAAAAATACCAAACTTCGTTGCATCTAAACCTAGACACATGCAAGACCTCACTGAAATTATATGTATCAACGCTTTGGGCATATGATGCATTGTTCTCCATATTCTTTTTTGTTTTTAATATGGCTTGAAACTGAAGGCATTTGTGACCAGCTGGAAACCTGTTTGTGCGGAATTAAATTCAGTACAGGGGGTCCACACAGAGCCACAAACACTACCTTGCACCTGCATCCAGAATGTGGCACAGGCTCTCTGCCCCGTGGAGAATCTCACCCTGGTTTCGGTAGGCTTGCCTGAGTGTTTACTGAATCTAGAATGGGAGACTTGCAAAATATGCTAGTAACTTGCTACCTGACCATAGGGAGAAAATAGATGCTTTGCCATCAATGGTTTTGAAATCTATTGCAAAACTGAATGTACTACAAGCTAATGTCCTGTAGTACCAGCTCATATTGGGACACATCTTACTATTCCAGAAAGAGTAGAACACTGAGCAGTGCCTACCCTCCCTGGACCACACCAGCATACCTACAACTAAGATGTATACGCAATTCTAAAAGGTCAGAAGGCAGATCCAAGTCTCTCAGGCCATGTCTACACTTACTGGGATCGACGCTGCTGTGATCGATGTAGCGGGGGTTGAAAATTGACCACACAGTGCTCTCTGGTCGACTCCAGTACTCCACCAGAACGAGAGGAGTAAGGTAAGACGATGGGAGAGCATCTCCCGTCGACGCAGCACGGTGTAGATACTGCAGTAAGTTGACCTAAGCTACATTATTCACATAGCTGGAGTAGTGTAACTTAGGTCGACTTACCCCGGTAGTGTAGACAAGGCCTCAGAAGCCTGGAATTACAATTTTAATGAAACTCTTTAGTTGGAAACCTAGAGTTAAGTTTCAACCAGACAAGAAACAAAACACAACCAACTTTATTTGAATGATTATGTCAATAAATATAGTTGACCACTTCCCCGAAGTGTTTCATAGCATGCATTGCTAACTATATATTATTACCTAAGATTCTGATTCTATCAAAAATATGAGGCTATTGTTAATGTTGAAATAGCTAGCCACTCCATTTAGTATTCACCAGACAGGTCAAATATACTTCAGGGGAGTTGCATAAGTTTTAGATTGTATCTGATCCACACATAACTTTCATGCTTTAAAGTAATAGGATTATAGTTTATTTTTATCTATTAGAAAAATCACTTTTCTAAGTTTATCCCAGCAGCTGGAGCCATATATTCAGTTTTCATTAGTCCTTTAGGGCTTAAGATGCTCAACTTCCCTTGACTCCATTGGGAGCTCTGCACATAAGTCTGAGGGCAAGTTCTGGCTGTTAACGTCAAGGGAAAGTCTTGCAAAGCAATTGTTATCACATTAGTTTAACTGGCTTGGGTCTCTCTGGAGTTGTACAACTTATACTACAAACAATTTCACTGTCTATGCTTACTATAGGAAATGTAGAATTGCATAGGCAGTGGAATTGTTTCATATTTCATTTAGGGGGCACTCTGGGGCATTCTAAGCAAGTGCATTAATAACTAGAGTCCAGGAGGGCAACATTTGCCAACAGATACCACAGTTATTCCCAGCACATAGATAGGAAATAACCGCATTCTCTAACACTGACAAAGTGTCATTGTTGGCAAATGCTGACTTTTTAATGGTGACAACTGTTCTAGAGCCTCAGACAGAAATGCAGGTTTGTTTTAGATAATCCAAATAGAAATATTAGTTTAGAATTTTAAAATATTGAGGCAGAAAACACTGATTATGTTCTAGTCTTGTATGAAAATCACACAGTAAAACTCACCTCAGTGCAACTGTGAAATATCTCTACTTGAGAATACTTGCTTTTTAATATTTTTAAACATTATTGAGTCGCAACATAATGTTACAGTGCAGATGAGCTGGGTTGTCAAATACAATTCAGTGTCACTACCACCCTGGGAAAAGATTCGCTATGAAATCAAGGTTTAGTATTCTGAAGACCTTTTATTATAAAACACAACTTTTCTTCAGCCTGAGACACTAGTATTTCCAACCTACCTCTCAATTTCTTTTGCCAGTTCATTTCATTGAAGAGGTCTTCTGATCTCAAGAAGAAATCATTGATCTTACTGCCTTGTTCATCTCTTTCTGTGGTGTAGTATATCCGTAGTTTAGATTCCTTGGTGAGGAATTCGCATATACTTGGCACTGGGAAGACTATTTGCTCCATCGTACGGTCCAATCTAACAATCTAGACAATACAGATTTTTGAGTTGGCAGGGTTGTTTTTTGTGCATTGTTTCTGGCAGGGTTGTTTTTTGTGCATTGTTTCAAAATAACGGGAACGTGGTAATGTCAGATACTTTTGAAATGTACTGAAATTCTACAATTTAAATCACAAAACCATTGGATCAGTGGTTTATTAGAACATTATGACAGTAATTTACTACTTACTTTACATTGACCTTGCATTACAATATCTTTTGTACTCTTAACGTGGCATTACTCTTCTAAGCTAGGATTTTTAGAAGATCTAAAGGAGCTAAGTACTCAACTCTTTTGAATTTCAATGGCATTTGGGTGTCTAACTTAGTCACCATAGAAAATACCAACACACTCACAGTGTACGAGCAAAATCAACAACTGTTTTATATACAGGAGCTACTTATGATTGCTGTTATCTTACATGTTACACAAGCTTCTAAAAATCACCCCATGACATCCAGTTGAGTTTTCAAAAACACTCGAATTTGGCTTAATGTCTGGTCAAATCTCATTTAGTAGGAAAAAAGTGTTATAAATATGCTCTAACTTGCCCTATGGATTCAGTGATCGTATTGGCCAAACCATATTCTCTTGATTCAAGTCGCACTTCTATTTGCAAGTAGGCTTCTCTGAAGTTCTGCCTATAAAACTGAGCCAGAGTCAGGGTATCCACTCAGACAGTTCAAAAATAGTTCCTCCGGAAGAGGCAGGAAAAAAGCCATACACTCACATGGAAGACAGAATAATCCACATCTAGGTAGCTACTTTAAGACAAGCACCAGAATCAAAATGCACTTAACAGAGCAACTGTTTTTAACGGGAGTCTTCCTCCCAGGAAAGTGATTTTTTGCATCCTTAGGACACCCAATCCAGCATGAACTGGCATTCACTATTTCCTTCTTTACCTCAATCTGTGCTGTGTGCTTGGCATAGAACTCCAGAGCTTCATCTCCTTCTATCTGACCTCCAGGCTTCAGCATATTCTGCAGCTCTTTGTTATGACGAGCCAACTAAAATAAAGCAAGACAAGGAGTGGAAGACACAAGATGTCTCTCTTTAACATTAATTTCTAATTTTTGATGGAAAAAAAGGAACAGTGCACAGAAGTTGGCAGAAGGTTGGTCATATTTCAACCAGGCACCATTTAGATCTATTCTGGGAGAGAGAATGTGACCAGAGGAGTTGGCTTTTTTGTTTGATATCCATGCTGTATTCCTCCCTTCACAAGTTCTCCACTATCCTGTCTGACTTGAGAAAGGTTCTCTGGGGATTCTGGTACAATCCACCCTTCCACACACGTCAGCTCTCAAGTTGTGTACAGCTCTTAGGTAGGACTCTAATAATTCAAGTACCTAAAGGAAGGATGGTGGAAGATTTTGCTTCTACTAATAGTAGGGGCACTAATAGTGAGATGGTACTACAAAGCTTCAAACTCCAACCATTTTAAAAGTGGCAGAATGGTGGTTTGATCTACTCATGGGCAACACCAACAAGGAATTCCTACTGGACATATCCAATATACTACAAGCTCTTGCTTATTCCTTCCATGGTCTTGTATTGATGTTTGGAAAGTACAACAGGATTAACAAATATGTTTGGACCAGGCTCCAGTAGAGTGGATGGGGACAGAGCAGTACTGGATGGTACCGCAGCAGAGACTAGCCTGTGTAATATTTTTAAAGAAAATAACACAAATTCAAGGAAGTGCTCAATTGTGCCAACAGTTCAGATAGCAGTGGCTGTGGACATCAGAAGCAGGGATGGAATTCCGTTGCCTAATTTAAAAACTGTATCAGTGATCAGAATTTCATCTGGGACATAAAACTAAAGCACTGGATGTAAATGATAAATAAGTAAGACGTAATATCCCAGTGCCTTCAAGATCTTGAAACATGTGGTATTGGAAACGTCATCAGTAAGGACAAAGAAGCTGGCAATTCACCATTATAAAAGAACAAAGTCCTTAGCTCCTCCTCTCATTATTATACATGCGCAGAATTTCCATTTTTGAATGTGTTAGGGTAAAGATTAGGTTTGACTCCCATTGGGAATTATGGGGATACAGAAAGAAGAGATAAGGATACTGTGTTGAGTTCCACCATGCACCTCTTGAAGAAGAATTCTCTCCTAACTACAAAGGCATCAGTTGGGCAATTAAAGCAAATCTTGATAAAAACTAGATTACTTACTAATCTTCACTCTTGTATTCATTAGACACTGCCATAGCTATAAATGCAGTTATACCTGATGAGCTAGTATGTAAATGTTGTGCCCCACATTCCTAGGAGATGCTGCAAGATCTTCACCGTTCTCTCCATCCTCAAACTCTACCTCACCTTGCATATATGCCTTCTTTATTACTTCCACCTTGGAAGAAAAAGTGAGAAAGACACAGGTCTCTGAGATTTAATAATAACTCCGATTTTCAGGTTAAATTCTGCCAATAGCTCTGCATTCAGAACTCCCACTGAAGTCAATGGACGCTTCAAATACACATTCAAGAGCTCAGAGTATGGCCATCAAGCATAAAGCAGGAAGCCAAGACTCAAAGCAGGAGACTGATGAACTCTTCTTCGTATCCTTAGACCCTCTCAATCTCTGAAGGGTAAATTAACTGCTTTAAAGGAATTTTAGATCTCCCCCCATTTGCAGGTAATATATTCTGGTTGGTACAAGCTATACAAGATTTTTACAGCTGACATCTGCTGTCAATTTTTGCCTACATCGGATCCATTTGACTCAGTGGAAGGAAAATCAAAGTAAAGACTGAAACTTTATCCTCAACTCACCCCATTGTTCCCGGATAATACAGCGATCGCACTATGTTGTGTCATGCTCTGATCTCTGGCTCCTGCCATTAACTATGCAAAACGTGGCGAGTTAACAGTTTCAGCTGTACTTTGAATTTTCTGGCTTGTTTTTGTCTGTTAATATATAAACAGCCCTGGGAGACTGCTAGAGAGTTTACTGAGCAGCTTTTATACCATCATAAAATTCTAATTCTTTGACATTCTCTTAGTCAGATGGTTTACAGCAGTAAATTTCCTGGAATAAAAGATGCATATGGTCCTTCCCTTTCATTTTACACTGATGAAGTTACTGCTCTCTCTGCAGTAGTCAATGTGGCCTCCTTAACCACTTCTGCTACTGGCAAACTAAATGGGCCTGTGAACCAATAGCTAGCCTTTCCATCAAATCCTGGAAAGCTCTTCCAAATTGTTAGCGGCCTATGGCACAGACCACTTGTTACTGACCTACAGTACAAGATCTAAAGTTTGCCCTGTAATCTTGATCAACAACCTGGCACTACAATGGGTTCCTGCTATGCTTCCAAACTAGTTTATGGACATCTGATGCTTAGGAGTGGCATAAGGAACTTACCAGTTCTTTTGGTCTCATATTGTAAAGTATTCTCTCCGCGTTCTCGCTATCATGCCTGCTCTCCATGATTGCCAACAGTAATTTGGATGCATTGTTCTGGTGGAAGGAAAGAAGAAAAACGCCAGTCACTGTCTGGTGACAAAAACTCAGCAAATGCCATCTGAACTCTAAAATAGAGTCCTTTGAGACCAGTAAGGTCAACAGCACCAATACAGCTAAAACCCTGCCCAACACAGAATATTTACAGTACTCGCTGTGAAGAGAAGTCAAAGGAACTCAGTAAAGCTTTTGGCTTGAGTTTCCTAAAATTTTTAGAACTGCAGAGTTGTTTTCTTTTAAAGTGACGGTAGTATTAGTAGATTGTACTACTCATGAGCACTGGGCTCACATTTAGGCAGGATGCTGTAGGTTAAGACAAAAGACAACCAGATTGAAGATTAGATCTACATTACTGCTTTTTAACTGAATATCATTTTGAAACCTGGTCATGCCAAGTGATACAGGGAGGAAATAAGAAAATACCACAAGGCATCAGACTACTTGAATATGAACAATTAAGACTAAAATCCATCACAGTTGAGATTAAAAAACAACATTGCAATAAAGGTATTTAATTTTAAAGAATAATGTAAAATTGATTCTAAATTTCAAGTCTTTTTTATTTAGAAGAAAACCCATGGTACCCGTAATAATGCCATGAGTCCACAAAGAAAAGAACTAGAACTAGTATTATAAAAGAGGGCCCACAAGTAAAACAGGAAATATTGCAGAAACGTGTTGATGTAGAGCTACTGTGTATCTATAGCAGCTTTAAGGTAAGCTTCATAGCACACTTTGATCCAATGAGTGGTTAATTATTTCAGCATTAAGTCTGAACTGCCTATGAATGACATTCATGATCAAGAATGATTCAGACTAAGTACCAATATAACTTGTATCAATAGGAACAAAGCATTCAGAACCTAAACATGTAGCAGGGGGATGGCATTTTCATTATACCTGTGGCAATCTGACAGAAAGTTAGTATGGTATTTATCAACAGTATCGTATTTCTAATATCGGAATTAGCTTAAGCTGTCTCAACTGGGAAAACATTTTGCAGATTTAGGGGGTTTATATTGGACATTGCACTGGTATTACTGCAAGGGTTAAATAAACATCTGTCTCTTAAACTCATCTTCTATATTTTTTTTGTTCAGTTGTCAGGCAGAATCCCACAACTCAATTTTGTAACAGTTATGACCACAGTGAGATCTTAAAAAAACCCATCTGGCTTCAGCTATAGGCTCATGCTTCATCTCATTAGCAACGTACAGCTCACTGTAGAATATCCACTTGCCTTTAGTTCTAATACAAGGTCCATCCTCTTTTTCCCCAGAGGGTTGATGTCATTGAGAATTAATGCTGTGATGATATCAATACCGTTGGATTCATGAGTAGCAATGCAGTTCTGTGCAGAGAAAATCCTCATGGTAAACCACAGTGAAAAGTAAACTAGCTAAACAACCATTTTAAACACAGTTTACGCAGCTATCCCTAACCAAAGAGAAAAGAGAGTCACCTTTTTCTCATCTCCCCTCAGACAGGTCAGATGGCTGAATGGAATTTTTCAATTCAGTAAATGGATTCAATATAAAAGGCTAAAAATATCTGGCTTCAAATGTGCCTACAAACATCTGTGTGATGACCTACCAAAAATGACTGGGCTGAGAAAAGCCCCACAGTAAAACACCTGAGGAACTAACAGCCAGCAAGCATTCTTTGGCATGAATGCAGAGCTTACTGCTAAGGGAGAATACACTGTTTTAATAAAGGTATGGGAGGGTTTGTGTTTTTTAAAACCCCTATATTCCAAGTTCTTTTCAAACAGCTAATATATGTTTCCATAATTTCTAGGCTTGCTCTTGAAATTTTGTGCGTCTTACTCATACAGATTTTTAAACTTGGCAACCTGCTTGCTGGATCCACAATTCTTAATCTGTTTTGGTGTCTATTTCCAGTTGCAAAGATGTACAAAGATAATTATTCCACTTGATATGCAGTCTGTTCTGCAGAGACAGTTTCCTATTATGATTAACTTACATCTATAGCTCCATGAATGCTTTCCCATAGCTGAGATTTTGTTTTATTGTTGAATTATCCCTCAGTATGTTTTGTTTAGCTTTACTGTGAATTTGATTTAAGTGCAAAAAATGATATAGTATATTATTAAAGTGACAGCCTTCCACTTAATCATGGTCAATTCAGCTTCTATTTTTAATGGCCTTTTACATATGTACATGAAAAGAGAATAAGAAGTATCCGGTTGTACTGAACAAAAGCATCTTCATTAAACTACCCCCTGCTATGCTCTCAGCATAACTGCAATTATCCGTCATCATATGGTGTATTATTTTAATAGCATACAGTGCACCCTTACAGGGGAGTATTTAAAAGGCCATATTTCTTTCCTATACAATTTGAGATGGTATATACATCCTGATGGATCATTCTGCACTGTGTATACAAGAGGCTTCAATAAGATTTAAGTTGGAAAAGGAAGCAGACATCCACATTTGTATATAAAGATCTTGTTTTCTAAGCCAGTTGAATCCACAGCTGGACAACTGGTCTGTTATAATATGACACCCAGCAACATACGTTTTGTTGGTAACGTATATTTAACAAGCACTATTTGTTAGTGCATACTACAGAGCTGGAGGGGTTTGAAATATTTTGCCTTCCCTGGCTAACTCAGTCAGCATCCACCGACAGCAGCTATCCATTTAGCATGGATAAACCCAGACTTTTACCCCTTATCCTGTTCACTGAAACTGTTCACAAGAACCATGTTTAGATCAGGGTGAGGGACGGGGCTGCTCTGTAGCTTGGTTTTAATAAATAGTTGTGCCATATATAAGGAGGTGGATATCCAGGTGGTAAACTGGCGCAGCAGAGCTAGGAGATATATTTATCACTCACTTTTGACTACGTCACCTATCCTCTGCCACTAACGTGTGCCCCTGGAACACATTTTATTATCTCTATCCCTGAATAGCTTCAAACACCCGCAATTTAACCAAACAAAATCAAGCTAACAGAGAAATCTTTCCTCCTCCTCCACCCAAAATTATCTTAACTCAGAGGCATCAGACGAGCAAGGTTTTGTCCTGGGTCATGAACACACACACACACACTTTACTGCGATGGAATGACTGGAATAACTCACTTATGGCTTCAGCACTCATATGCGAGACCATTTAAAACCTCTACACCATACCACAATTATCACATATTCCCGATTAACATTTGTTCCCTGTCCATAGGATACTGGTTATTAGTCAGTACCATGTTTAAACATTCTTTCAGCACAGTTTCACAGAGTTTAGAGAGGGCTCCACTTATCACCCTACCAGATGCTTGTCTAGAACTTTACCTCATCTATTACCTGTGTATATGTAATGTGACTATAACGAGCCCATGTGTCAGTGAGGCAGAACCTAGGACACATATAACCCATTAGACAGCAGCAATAGTAGCAAGCACTTATCTTCAGCCAACAGAGGGGGACATAGCACACTTAGGCAGCTTGTCACACACATCTCCTGTCACAGAAAACTTCTGAAGTCCACAGGAGTTCAAATCCTCACATGGTTACTATTTCCATAACAAATCTACTGCTCATCAGTGGGGATAAACCCGGGACTTTCAGCACCAAAGCACAAGCCTCTCCCCAACTTGTGCGGGAGGGCGCCTGCTTTCTTTCCCCACAATCTGTGATAGGTGTTTGTTACACCAACAGCTTGGCTAGAAGGAGGATTCAGGTTGCCAAGTTTGCCTGAATATCCTATATAAGGCAACACAAATCCTAATCTACTGCAAGGATGCTAACTGAGTTTTATTTTTATTTTATTCGTAGGGAGGAGGAGAAGACAGTGAGCCCTGTACATAGAGAAATAAATCTTGATAAGGTAATAGTTAAATATCACCATGGTCAGGTGAGCAATATGGATGGCATCACAATGGAATGTATAGCCGATGTAATGGATTTGGGGGGCATACGTGCCGCAGCACAAACATCACATGCGTGTGGAGGATGGGTCATTCTTTCTGTGGCTGTGGTCACATTACCTGGTTTTCATGGCATGGTCCCTGACAGTACTCGGTCAAACTTTCCAGTGTCTGGTTGATCAGTGCTACGTTTTTCTCATTTATATACAGACCAAGAAGCCCAAGTCCTCCAGTCGTGCTTCCACAGATACAGTCCAGAAACTGCAGTGTCTCACACACCAAGTTATAGTTAGTTTTGTTGTTTTGACAGCGTAGGAAGTTCTGTAGTTAAGTGTCAAAGAAGAAAAACAACAACATAGAAAATAAACTTTAGAGTGTAATATTTTACTAGATTCATTGGATTTAAGTTTACACCTTGTGCTGTCAATGCTAATTTTTAGTATAGTTGCATAACAGAAATGCCTCTCAGAAAAAGAAATGTTTTAGGATTTAAAGAAAGCTTTGTTTCTTGTACAATTGTACAACTTCTTTCACTTTCTTTGAATGCACTGCTCTCGCTCACTTTCTCTCTCATGGCCTGCTGGCAATAGAGTAATGTGTGATGTGCTAGAAGAGAATGCAGAATGTTGGATACACTTGATTCTATGGACCACACAGATCTAAGAAAACTGTCATTCATCGTCATATTTCCCCCACAAACAATCAGAGAACAATCTCTCTCCACACAAAAGACCATAGCTCAGTGGTTTCAGCATTGGCCTGCTAAACCCAGGGTTGTGAGTTCAATCCTTGAGGGAGCCATTTAGCGATTTGGGGCAAAAATTGGGGATTGGTCCTGCTTTGAGCAGGGGGTTGGACTAGATGACCTCCTGAGGTCCCTTCCAACCCTGATATTCTATGATTCTATGAGTGGAGAGAAAGCAATTCTCTAGTTCTGGGTTTCATATCACCATATGCAAGTGTCAAAGAGTCACCTGACTGCAACTCCTGGAGAAAGGCAACTTCAAATATAATTTTCTCAGTTCCACTTCTTCCAATGTAATTATAGCTTGAAACTGTAGGAACAGTTCTTGCAATGACATGTCACATTTAACAGCATAGGTTAAATATGCTTGATCTTTTATGTATTCCAAGCTTCCCCCTTGGAAATACTTGATTGAAGAGGATCAATTACTGAAAAATAATTTCCCAGTGACGCAATACTATTTGTCAGTACATTCCCAGTGGTATTCTGTAAAGAGGAACTGACAACCCCACTGTTTTTTCCTAGAAGTTTCAGCATGACACTTCCCATCTAGCCTGCTTCTAATGAGTTATACAACACCTGACTTCAAAGGCCAACCTCCCCCACACCCCCACAAAAAAGGTATTAGAGGAACAGAATGTATTGGACTTTGGAACACGTAAGGTCTCTTGTCTACAAGCTTGCAGAGCACTGCTGCCAACTGACTTCTTCTAGTAATTGTCCAATGACGACTTCTTTTTAAGGCAAAGAGACTGAAATGTTGCCAGATTCAATAGAAGGCTAAGCTAAAAAGGAAAGCACTGAAGATGAATGAGGATTAAAAGTGACAATGATTCAGTGTACTTCACCTGATTGCTCATTTAATATCTTGACTTTTGATTAGTTTTCCAGGCAGTGAAAAAAGGTTGGAGGCTACAGAGATCAGAGCTTCCAAAAAAAAAAAAAAAAAAAAAAAAAAGCAGCTCAAACAAATACTTCCACTGGCAGGAAAATCTCTCAGGGGAAGGGCATTTAATCCTTCCATTTTCTAGAAGCTGCGAATAGCATTAGAATGTCTCTACAGGATTTTTAGCCCAGAGACAGCAAGAGTAATAGGAACAAAAGAGAAAACAATATATGATTATACAGGTTGAATGCAAACTTATGGAAGACTAAACTCTTATGGCCATAGTGGCATATTGCCTGATCAAGAAATCTCCACTGAAGTCTCAGTCAAGCTACAGGCCAAGGTCTTTAACCTAGGAGCTAAAATAGGTGGCAGAATACAAGAAGTGGGGGACACAACTCTTGGGTTAGCGAAGATGTTAACAGAAACTGTCAGACAGTAAGGATGAGACTGGGCTCAAGTCCACAGGACTACGCAGCTAGAAAAGGCTATGAAAGAGTCCCAGAATCATTTGCAGAACACTTAGAAAACCAAAGGACAACGACCACAACAACAAAAAAGAAAAAAAGAATATTCTTCCTGTCAGGCTACCTGAAGATATGGACAGCAAAGATCTGGTCTTCTTCAGAGACATGGATCCAAACCACCTTAAAAATTTACTCATGAACATTTAACACAGAATAAGCACACTAGATAACTTGGTCCATGGCAGGAAGCCAAAAGCAAAAATAATTAGATCCCACAACTACCAAGGCCAGCAGGGAATGCTGCAAGCCATGCAGAAGATGGGCACCTTTAAATATTAGAAGAGGGTATTTCTATGTTCCTCTGGGAATTCAACAGCAATAGATCTTGTTTTTCCATCTCACCCCTCATCACTCCTCTCCCAGAACTAACCATTGAAGGCTTACCTAGTTCTACAACTGGATGTTTGGTCTTAATTGATTTTATTACACATTTTATGCAGCATCATTTACACCAGTTTTGGAACAGATATCTAGATAGAGATGGGTAGCTGCAATGTGGATTGGCTAAGCTGTGTCTGTATGGAATTGCCTCCAAACATCTCATAAATGTATACCAGGATGTCAGAGATCTTGTTTGTAAATACAGATCTCTTAATCAAGATGGGACCTGACCTGGAGAAAGTATTAACAGTAAAAAAGCCAAGCTCAGCTATTTTCAGAGTATTGGGGTGAGAATTATTCCCTCTGAGTTAGGATGAATAAAGCCCGTTGCACACTGAAGGCACCATAGCTTTTGAAGCTTCCAAATTTAGGGCAATCTCCAGGATGTGTGTGTACACACATAGCATCTGATCTCTGAAGGACAAACTTCATAATGGGAAAATACAGAAGGAAAAAGACTATTCCTAGGAAAGACACCCTTTGAAATGGTCAGAGTCTTCTCTGCTAGCAATCAGATCTGAAAGTCGCAGTTCTTCATGTGATACAGACAACTGCTTTCAATCTATCAAATAAAAGTTAATCCTAATATACACCTATAAAATCCCTCATGGTAGCGGTTCTTTACTTGCTTTACCTGTAAAGGGTTAAAAAGTCTAACTGCATGCATAGGTAAAAGGAAGTGAGTGGGCACCTGGCCAAATGAGCCAATGGGAAGGCTAGAACTTTTTAAAATTGAAACAAGACTCCCCTTTTGTCTGTCTAGCAACAGTCTAAGTTCCAGACGTATTTTATTTCTTTCTGTTTTTAATACAATTTACCTTTTTGAGAACAGGATTGGGTTTTTGTGTCCTAAGAGGTTTGTGCATATGTTTAATTAGCTGGTGGCAACAGCTGATTTCCTTTGTTTTCTTCCCCGAAGAGGGGGGTGAAAGGGCTTGAAGGTAACCTACAGGGAAGAATTCCCAAGTGCGCCTTCCTGGGTTTAAAGGGGTTTTATTTGCACTTGGGTGGTGGCAGCATCTATCCACCCAAGGTCCGAAAAAAACTGTAACCTTGGGAGTTTAATACCAGCCAGTATTAATGTTTAGAATTGTTGCGGGCCCCCATCTTCTGCACTGAAAGTACCAGAGTGGGGAATCAGCCTTGACAGCCTCCGAGATATGCTCTAGGAATTATTCAGGGGAAGTTCGATGACCTGTCGTATATAAGAGATCAGACTAGATGATCACAATGGTGCCTTATTGCTTTTGGAACCTATGAATCTATATGCTCTCGTAGCGTCTTATTGTTCAAATTTATTGCATTACTATCCTGCAGCATGTGTGACTTATAATGAATAATCAGTTCCTATGGTATGCCTCCTAGGATTCGGAATGAGTAAGAAAATAAAGATATTGGGGGGAAAACTTATGATTATTCCTGCTTTTTGTGAAAAAGCAACATTCAATCTACGGACTCAGACGCTCTCTGAGTGTGGCTCTCCAGAGAAAACAATTAATGCAATATTTAAATCTCACAGGAGAGAAACACCTGACTTGATAACAGGAAAATGGATAGGGGTAATAATATAGTTCCTTCAATATGATGTTTCTATACCTATCTGCTGAAATCTAAAGATTGTATATGATGATAGATCAGCCTGTCTGCACAGAAGCAAAGGATTCTTCCCTTTCCTTAATGGGCCACCAACCCTGGTGATCTTCACTTTTGAGAGTATGCCCATTTCTTTTGTTTATAGTCAGAAGTTTCCTGAATGATTTTTTTGTTTATATTGTCATTGTGTTCATCTTATGAAAGTAATTATAAGTAGCAACTTTATGCAGGATGAGAAAATATAGGAAAGACCTATGAAGGAAATTCCACTCACTTCCACCTCCCCTCCATAATGTGGGCCATGATAATTGTATCCAGCATGTTATGTAATCTTTCAATAAAGAATCTTTGCCCAAAAAACCCACCAAAAAACAGGGGGAGGAGGGTGATGGGATGGCTTAATAGAGGACACTTACAATATAGGGATATGGGAAGTAGTTAAAACATCTTTACATTTTCAACTTCAGCAAAATATATAAATTAACAGATGCACAGGATATAGCAGGGACTCCTCACTGCTGAGCTACCCTTACAATAAAATTGAATGATACAGTCTTGATCTTGAGCCAAAGACAGATTACAGACTGCCTACAGTCAGCTCAGCAATTCAAAGCTATTCCAACTTTGTTTAAAAGGCAGAGCTCTTATAACTGGCTCAGTGATATACCAAAAAGAACTGGTCTAATTGGAAATCTAGAGTAAATCTTAGAAGTGTGTCAATAACTTTGGAGTGCAGAAAGAAAAATGGACAGAAATGAGAAGTAATCCATAGCATGCCACAGGCAACCAAGTCCTGCAGGGTCTTAAATGGATAAGAAGGCCATGCTAAATATATATTCAATTAATAGTACCTCCCTCATTGTTGTGAATAGAACAATACAGATGGATTCAATAGATGTACCTTCAAGAGTGTACAAGTGCAAGAGACTAAATACAGACAATTTGGTGCAATCTGCAATTTTATTTCAGAAACTAGGAGTAGACTCATAAGGGACTGAGCAGCGTTGGGATCCCATAGATCATTTTGCAAGGGTTTCCTCCTAATTTGAAGAGCATACTCTTCTATAGAGCCTTACAGCAGTGCATCATCTTAAGTCACAAAGGACAACAACAACAGCAGCAATGACTCGCAAGTTCCTATATTTGCTCATCGTCAAATGAGCACTCAGTTGTTAAGGGCTTGTAAAAATGTTTGGTAGATACCTGCTGGATGTAAAGCTGTAAGTATTAAAACTCAAAGGCTCCATGCAAATTGATTTATGGCAAACTGGAAGACACATGAAATCCTTGTTACTCTTCCTGTAAAGAGCCATCCAGCTGGCAATATTAGTAGGGAGTCATGTTATGGCCTTCTGTCAATATTCTATATTTGTGACAGTTCTTAAAGCTAGACCAGCATAAACTACCCCCTTGGGACCATGATAGAAAGGGGACTATTGGGGCAGCTAACAAGTAATAGGATTATATTTGAAATAGTGCTTTTCTCACCTCTAATTTAATTCCCTCTCCTGTAGCAGAATGCAACAACCTGCTGCTCATGGAATTCAATTGTTCAGGATGGTGAGCAATGCAGGCAGCACCATCCAAAAAGTTTCTGTATTGGCTCACAGTCAATTTCTCTTCGATAGCTTTAAGTGCCTAGTGGAAGACTGTAGCACAAAAGAGATCCTGTGTGTGGGCTGAATTATTACCCCATAAAACTGCCACCCTACTTATCCCCAAGGATGCTAAAGGTAAGAAAATTGTTTTACAAGACAAAGCTGGAGTAGTCTGGGGAAAAAATAAGAAACAGCCTGGTATATAAGTAGCCACTATAATTACAAAATGTTCAAGGATAGCAGGCTCACATCACAGAATATTAACAAACAGATTTGATTTAAAATATTGCCAGCAACCGGGCATTCAAGTTCAACGGAATTGATTCGGCAGGTCTAAAAAGCACTCGTGCAAGGTCTTACAGTTCTAGAATAGAGAATAATAATAATGCAATTAAGGCAATTATTCCTCCTTTATGAAGACAATTAGAATATACTATACCCTGATTTACATTCAATTCTAAGCCACTAGCTGTAGTAATGCTGAACAAGAATCATGTTAATTACAGTCAGTCAATCTGTAAACAAGAACCGTCTCTCTGTAGGACTAGATGCACTGGATAAGATTACTAAGGTACACATTTCAGACCCACTCCAGCTAATTACTCAGTCACATGCTCAACTTTAAGCGCATGAATAATGCCACTGGAGTCAATGAGATTACTCAAATACTGAAAATTAAGCACATGCTTGAGTAATATGCTGGATCGGGGTTTCAATAGTCTAATTGCTCTCCTGGATGCACATCTCCCCATTACATTTCTCCCGCCTCTCATAAAAAGAGCAATAAACCCTGACCTAGAATCAGAGCTTGCTCTGTTTAAATACATATTCTAAATTTTACACGAGATGGTTATTTTTTGAATGAATTTCAAGGCTGCTGTTTCCTTAAACCAGTGAATGTTGGACACTAGGAGTTGGGGCCAGGACAGAGCCAGGGAGAGAGGAGAAAGTGCTTTCTCGCCATAGGTGGCGGCCATGGACAGACTTCATTGCAGCACAGTTTGTGTCAAGCAGTCCACAAAACAGCCTGTTCGTTGGGATTTGAAAGAGACTAGGGCATGCATGGTTCTCTTAGGTCAACTGAGGCTGTCCTGGGAAAGTGGCACAGATTAGAGAGGTTGATGTGATAGCAATGACTTAACTCAACATGCACATCTGCCTACGGTACCTGCAGATCCCGGTTGTGGTTTTCACAGAGTAGCTGTAAGAAACGGAGAATGGGCTGCATTATTGTAATCACAGCGCTCATTTCCAAGTCATCTTTGTTCTTGTCTGGTGCAGGCTGGGCTCCATCCGCAGCTGAATAATGGTCATCAGGATCAGCGTCCCGCCTGTACGTATTATAAGCCTTTCTTGTAGCAGCAGAGGCCTCTAGCAACTGATCCCGGACCTCCTCTGTAATTTGGGTTGTGGGCTCTTTCACTAGAATACATGAGAATGGAACATATGAAAGACCTTCCACCTGGTAATCTGAACAAAAGGATTAGGGAAAAAAAATCCATTCACACATTTCCTATTAAAGTTTTGCACACAGACCAGCTAACCATCTTCAGATCCTTTTCAACAAGTATATTTAGTACAATGCAAGACGCTGGGGTTAGCATGATAGCCTGTTACCCTTTTCACACTTTTCAACAAATCACAGTGAAGTTTTTAATCCTTATATTAGCCTGTTAGGGAACAGGTCACAAGCATATAACACCATTAGGAGTTTTAGAAGAAGACCTGTTGTGTAAGAAGCTATTTCTCTAGTCCTGGGTTATTGTTAGAAAGGCACTGACCATAACCTACAGGGTCATTACTATCAATCAGATTTAGGCAGCATCTCAGGCTAGACAAGTTGGAAGAGTCCCATCTCAAATACATTTCATCATTTCAGTAGTACAGTCTCACAAATGGACGGAGAGAGAATGCTGCTCTTGAAATCCCATGGCAGGATGTCATTGATCTCTTAACTTTGCTCTGTGGATCAGAGCATTACTGCATCAGTCACAAGGAGTTCAATAAAGACAGTGCCTTGCTCCCATGTCACTTTTCAAAGCAAAGAATTGGAGATTTACCTCTTTTCCTAACTGGTGCATCTCTGTCTGAGTCCTCATCTTTCTTTTTATTTCCCAAGTCACTGGTGTTTACTGTGACTGTAGCCTTGATTTCTTGTTGTGCCACCTTCATGCGGTCATAGAAAACCTTAAAGAACTTTTCAGATTTCTTATCTTCTGTTAGTCGGCAGAAGAACGAATGCTACCAAAGAAATGGAACAAGTATATATTTTATACAGAGACTTGAGTCAAGAAATTATTTCACCTGCCCTTATATCCTGTGCACTATGGATTGAAGGACTAAAAATGTAATTAGCTTTCAGCACAGACAGAACCCTAGAGGAACGAAGACTAGATCTTCTAGTTAAGGAGTCCAAGAATGTATCTCAGTTACATTAGCTTTGTTATTAATATTTCCAAATATACTTTTAAAGAAGATAGTGCAATTGATCATGTTATCCCCTGTACATTTATATGGCACACTTCTCCCTGTACCTTCCAGGTAAGCACAATGGGATATCTTTATACATATTTGGGTCTCAGCTCATAGAAGCCAAACATTCTCAATGAAATATACAGATAACACTATGCTTCCTGCTCTCCCTGTTGAGTCAAAATGATCATGACTCATAGGTTTAACATTCAACACTAATCTCAGATCCCTAAAATGTACAAACAGGACAAAGATTTTTTTTTTCTCCCCAATTTGGAGTTTCTGTGCTTTGATCTGTCTGCTGCAGACCGATTTAAAATAGATTATATAATATATAACTTTAGAAGCAACAAAAAAGTTCAAAGTATTAACCAGTTTTTAATATTTGTTGTTCATTTGTTTTTCTGTCCATACATGTAGAAGGACAATTTTTTCCCTGAGACTGAGAATACAAATCATATACAGCTCACAAGGTGCCAACACAGTGAGTGATCAGACAATTTCTGATGAAAGGTTACATAAATCAGGATCAGAGCTTACACACGACTGGAGGATGAACTTGTAAGTGGGTCACCTTATGCAGAGTATTATGAAATTAGTTAACATTCTGTAGCGGCTCATGATCCAAAAGCTTCCCTTGATGAATAGGGACGAAGTCCGATTTATTGAAAAGACAAATTAAAAATGGGAATGGCAATATATCTTGCATGCTGCTCTGAGAAACAGACTACACAAGGCAATCCTTGGAACGTCTGTCTTTGATCACTCCCTCCCTGGCAGTTCTGGTTAGAACAGTAGCAGAGGGACTTACTTTGAAAGACGAATAATGTTACCTCTTTGATTACCGTGGGAGAGTGGGAGTGCTACTATTGAAACCCGGTGGCTGATACCTACATGAGACCGCATGAAATTTGGAGCAGTCTCTACCAAACCAGGAAGGCCTTAATTTCCTCTAGTTGGAGGGAATTTATTGGCCGAGAAAAAACAGAACGAAGTAATTTTAAAAATGGATAAAACAACAAAACCACCTCCACAAAATCTTAGTTTACCAGGCAGATTTTATACTCAACTATAACCAATAGGTCTGTCAAATAATTGCTAGAAGGGGACAAATAAGAAACTAAGATAATATTGACTTCATTACGTGAATTAATCTACCAGGAATACAGGACAATACAGACCATCCCACACAGAAGCAAACCTCTGGGAGAAATTGTGAACTACATTCTGAAAACCAGTTAAACCAGTTGCCACAGACAATTAACCTCAGTAACACATAGGAATGTTTTTAACCTACAGATAATTTTTTTTTTAAAAGCCATTTATGGAGAAGCTAGTCAAGGACTGAGCTGTGGTTTTCTTTTTTAAAATGCTGTCCTTGAGCATACGCATAGTATATTACAGTATATACTGGTGTTAAACACCTCTGTTAGACAGGCTTTGCTTTGAAAGTATTGTTTCCCTTCTTTACATATGCCCATTCAGATTTGGTGTTAAGTGCCAAGAGGCTGAATAGAATATTGAACACCTAATTAGTATCAGTAACTTTGCTGGGGATAGGGTTTAACCTATCTAAAATATGAAGGGAGAACTAGGGATGGGGACAGGAAGTGGAAAGTTGCAGAACCATCACCACAGTGTCTTAGGCTGAGTAACCAGACATAAACAAAGGGAAAGATGAACAGCTAACTTTAAAACTTGGGGCTGCACATGGAAAAATCAGGTAACCACAGGGACTGATCTTAGGTTCCATCCTATTTAAGATGTATTCCCTTTCCAGATCATTAGCAAACAGCTCAACATGTTCATGATATTTGCAAATTACATTATTATAGAAGGTGTTAAGTACAAGTAAGTCAAGATTAATCAACAGGCCTCTAAAGAGATTAGAAATAGGGGGGAAATGGAGATTCAGCCTGGAAAAAAGCATGCTAATATCTCTGGGGAAAAAATATTCAAAGAAAGATCCTAGGTACTCAATGGCAGGGAGAAACATGGAAAGCAGTAATGATGAGAAAGTCTATAAGTGATGGTGAGCAGAGGATTTGATACAAGTGACCACCACACTTCTAGTATCTGGTGACATTGAGAGGTACACATTGTTCCAGAGGCACTGTGATGAGCCCAGGGTTAGCATGTGAATTGTTTTGGGATCCTTTGGAATGGCAAGATTTATACATATTTTGATATTATTTCTGAATTTGCTGTTTTTGATAGGAACAGCATTAATTGACATATGAACCCAAATGATATTTCCAGAATGATTCACTGACCAAAAGCCATTTATTAAATGTTAAGTTAAAGACTTTAAAGCTACCCCTTCCCTGCCCTCCACTGGACATGTACCTAGACTGTGTGTTTAAAAGAAGAGGTATTTATGTAGGTAACATTAATTTTAGATGGGGTATTTTAGACTAACCAATCAGATTGGTCTGCTTGATGGGATCTGTCCAGTTAAAATGATAATGAAGACCTGCCTCACAATGATTTTTGGACTTGTCCAAGATACAAAGAATACTATACCTTTGTCTTGATTATTTGGACTGTAAACTCTTGAAGCAGGCAGTGTCTCTTACTAGGTGTCTGTAGGTGCCTAGCACAGAAGAACTTTGATCTTTGTTGGGGGCTCTACTTGCTACTTTAATACAAATAAGCAAGAATCAGACCTAGAAAATACTAATGAAATTTTAAAAGCAATAAAAGTATCAGTTTTAGAAAGGGTGACTGTTGCCTACAAAATTTGTTTGAGAAATAAGAGTTTCTGCCTCTCACGCTGGTGTTTCGTGTTAGTTGATTGCATGTAGAAAGCACCTTCTACTTCAGAAAAAGCCTCTTCAACACAAAGGAGTGATGAAGGAAAAGTTTCTTCTCTGTAAACTGCATGGTAAGTATTTTGCATGTTGGTAATGGTTATTTGCTGACAGATTCAGAAGTGTTGCTTTTTTTCTTCGGGTGCTTTAACAGACTTTCCACTGCATGTCAGAGAAAAACTAGCCAAGTGAACATTTCCAATAAAGCATTTTTTGCATGTCATGGGTGCGTTTAATGGCTGTCACAAAATGATTGGTTCTATCTACGTCAGAATACCTATCACCTTCACACATGAGTCAACCCCAAGCCAGCTGAGCTACCAAGATTCTGTATTTTAAGAGGTGTGATTTTGCAAGTTGTGCTGGAGCAGGTTGTTGTAGGTGATAATTTTAACAGAGAGAATCTAAAACTTGTTCACAGAAGTTTGGGACCATATATGTTAGAAAGTTAACATTGTTATGGAAACACCTCTGAAAGAAATGAAGTTTTCCTTCAGGTGATACAGAGCACCAGGATTCTGACTTGCAAACAGGACTGACTGACTGTTGGCTAGACGAATGCATTCAGGCACAATGCTCTGAGATAAGAAACAATGAATTGTCACCCTGAGGGTCATAAAAGCACCACTAGCTTTGGCTGTGATGGGATCCATCTGTGTTTTCTCCAGCCAAGGTGAGGGAAAGTTTAGCCCTGGTTGCCCAAATTAGGGCCACATAGGCAACTTGCTGTGAGCCCAAGGGCTGCATTTAATTTGCATAAATGGGAACGGACTGCACCCAACCTCATCTTTGATAGGACTGGGCAGCACACAAACTACAGTTCCCAGCATGTAACAGTCCACCTTGAGCAGTCAGCCAGACTATTCAGCATGAGACAGGATTTTAAAGTTGGGACCTGCAGACTCTTGCATATTGATTGAAGAATAGGGTGGGTAGCTGTGATCCACAGTATAGAGCTCAGTGGACTGTACTGTATTATGGCCTTCCCCATTAAAAGGGAGGGTATTCCAGTAGGAAATTCTGGAACTCCAGGGACAAAGTGGGAATGAGAAGCTCAGTCACAATTGGTACCCTGGACGCTTATGTCAGGATGACCCATGTCTGCACAAGTGTAACACATGGTAGATTATTTAGGCAGTCCACACACCTGCACAAACGTGAGCTCACTGGGTCCATATCACCCCCGGCCTGTGCTGTTCACATGCCAGACTATCAAAGGGCAGAGCAGCTGGCATCTGCTGGATTTCAAAACCCGTAACAGTACAACTACATTAGACTTCCTTTGTGAGATTTTTCTTGACTCATATCTACATTCGCACCCCGCCTGCTGTTTAGGAATTCCATTACTGTATCTTATATTGGCAGGTGACTGTCTTGTAGCATTTGGCACCTAGATCTTAAGGTGATGAGCACATCTGAATGGCTGAGACAAGCAGGTTTCAGAGTAGCAGCCGTGTTAGTCTGTATCCGCAAAAAGAAAAGGAGGACTTGTGGTACCTTCGAGACTAACAAATTTATTTGAGCATAAGCTTTCATGAGCTACAAGCAGCTGTGCATTTGAGTTTGACCTTAGAGTGCCCCTTTCATACCTATATCAACCCACCTCTCCCTCATCTTGATGAAAGCTCCTCATCCTGTCCCATTTTAAGATAGGCTCTGTTTGCCCCATATTTATTTCCTTCCCTTGCCACTTCTTCCTTCTGTCCATTTCTAGCAGAGGTCCCCATCAATTGGTTGGTTTTATTTCAAATTTCAACTAGGCTTTTTAAAAAGCACGTTTGCTGTTTTTAACCACGTTGCACAAGCATCCCAAGCCCTTCAGTAGGAGCAGCTCCTTAAAAAATAAAATATTCAAGCCAAGCATGTTGCAAGAATATGCTCCATCACAAGGACTGGGTCTGTTACCAAACCTGCATATTGACACCGGATCAGCTGTCCGTTTTTGCAGAATTCAGTGATGATCAGACAGTATTCTGTTTCATAACAGTCATTTGCCATCAAACAAGAAATATCATCTGACACAAGGGGGTGGGGTGGTGGGTCATGTGGTTTGATTCATGAATGTTGGATTCAGTAAACAGGCTTAGAAGCACATGTACATCAGTGAAATGCAACATCCCCAAAATGCAGCCACTCATGGCCAAACAATTAATTGAATCACGACTCCTTTCTGACACCAAAGGCAACCTGATTGTGATTAACTGCTATAGCCACAGAGTGAATAAGAAACCCAACACATTTATATACTGCGTACATTTAACATCCACAACATGAGCTGTTCAGCTGCACCACACAAGACAATGGAGAGACTTTCCTTTAAGCATTTGCCACAAACCATTCATAATTAATTTTCAAAGTTTATTGAGCCAAGTGAAAAGTTAGACACACACAAGGAGAAGGAAAATCCCATTTTTCCCCCTGTAGGGTTTGAAGGTAAAGGTTTTCACAAGTCCAAACTCCTGCAGTGAACTGAGGAAAATCTGCATTTCTGCAGTAGATGGTTTCCATGCAGGTATCAGAGCTGAGAAAGCCACACAGAACACAGAAACTTTCAGCTGTCTCCATGGTATACTGCACTTTGACACATAGCAAGGGGCTGAGTTAGTTTCAAGGGGATTGGAAAGGAGAGGAATTCAGCACAGGTCACCGTCCTTATTCAAAGAGAATCAGCCTGATAGATTCATCTGAAGCTAATGTAAATAGTCTATATAAAACTGTCACAGGGGAAAAAGTGTTCCATAAATCTTTGCTAAAATCTGTGAAATCTTTGCTAAAAGCATAGTTTCTCCTTGCTTTTGCGAGCCACTAACCCCTCTTCAAGAAGAAACAAGGAACCCACTGACCAAATAGGAACCTACCTTCACTTTTACCCTATTAGTGGAAATTATATTTGGTGAAAATAGGCTTGGATTACATAGTTAGTTACATAGGCTTGGATTACTGAATAGTTTAACACTGAATGGGTTAAAAGAACAGTGGTTCCCCACCCCCCCAAACTATCTATAGAATGTTCTATCAAACATTTTGCAGGCGAAAGGGACTAAAGCCACATCCAAATGACTTAATATACTAGCACAATAGGATCCTGCCTGGCTCATGACTTCCCCTCCTAGGTGCTACTGGAGTACAAATAATTCATAGGATTTTTTAAGACCAGAAGCGTCCATTATATCATCTAGTTTAACCACCTGTATAGCACAGGCCATTACATGGGTAACTGTGTGAAATGTATTGAGCCCAATAATTCGTATTTGGCTGAAGTATAACTCCCAGAAAGGAATCCAATATTGACCTGACAACAAACATCAAGAGATGGAGAATCCACCACTTGCCTTGGTAGTTTGTTTCAGTGGTTAATCACACTCACTGTTAAAAAAAATTGTGCCTAATTTCTAATTTGAATTTGTCTGGCTTCAGCTTCCAGCAACTGGATTTTTGTTGTACCTTTTCTCTGCTCCATTAAAGACCCCTTGATACTTGGTATCTTCTCCCCAAGGAAGTATTTATATACTAAGTCTCCTCTCAATTTTCTTTTTGATAAACTAAACCAACTGAGCTCTTTAGTCTTTCATTATAAAGCGTTTTCTTCCACCCTCAAATAGTTTTTGTGGCTCTTTTTTGCACCCTCTCCAATTTTTTTACCATTCTTTTTAAAATGTGGACATCAGAATTGAATAATAATAAAAAAACAATCAGAATGATTCACCTAGTGTGTAACAAGCCAACAACAACAACAAAAACTAAAACCAAACAACCCAACCCCACTCTCCTCCCCAAAACTCTCACAACTTCATAGGTTGATTCAATATCAGGGACCTTGAAGAGAGGAGAAACTTAGATGCATCTTAGGGCCTGATGGATTTTCTGGAATTTAACAGTACAAAATGCAGCTGGCCAAAATGGAAGAAGCTTAGACAGATGGAATTACAGAGTTAGGGTAACTGCAACAGTGTTTACAAGTGGTTCTTAATAGGTTTCATGCCTCAGCAATGGGTAGCAAGCACGTTAGTTAACAATTTAAACCAGTTATCTGCCCTTTGCAGACTACCACAGAATCACATGGCAGGTTGTAAACTTTACTGACTGATGTCTTATTTTAGAGCAAACAGAAGAACTACAGCATCAGAAAGGGAAGTAAAGACTCAGTCAACTTAAACATAATAACCTGCTTAACTACATGTGGGCCTGTGCACACTGAATCAGCACAAAGGATTGCCAAGCGGAAAAACCTAGAATGCCAGGAACCAGCTGAAGACAGTTTGTGTCTGGTTCTCACTTTTCAAAGGCTTATCAGGTTTTGCTCACGTCTTTATGTGTGTGTTTGTCACTCTTTCTGGGAACACATTAATCTATTCAGTTAACTGTTAACCAGACTTGCCCTAAAGTCACAGCTGTTCGTATTGTTAACCAAGAAACTGGAAAGATGAACATTCGTGCTTCTCACATCAAATAGCTTGGCTTCTGTTCCTAGACTTGATAATTATAGGTTCTATTATATGCTCTGTTTGCACGCTCATGTGGTAAGAGGTATAATCAAAACCTTTATAACAAACACTGTACGCAAAGTGTGTCGGTTCAAACTCACTCTCCTTTCTGAAGGAAGGGTGATCGGATTTAAGAAAGCCATGGGTTAAGATCCAAATGAGGCAGTGTCTTTGGCATTAAAAGGACAGAATGTTTTCTGGACCACACCCTTAAAGTACAGTTTTGACAGTCCTCCTCAGGTAAACTTATAAACTCCAGGAAATCCCATTAATTAGTAGGGTGAGAATCTCTCAGGAAAACATGAGTCATGGTTTAACCACCACCAAACAGTTAAAGTAAACCTGGCAAAAACTCAAAGGCTTATGTTGAGCTGGTAAAAACTAACTCTCCCCTCCATATAGAGCTAAATGTCAATCAATGAAGATGAGTTTCATAAGAAATTGTTCAACAATGAACTTGACTAAGCAGGATGTTTCCAAAAGGGAAGTCCCTTCAGCTACTGAGAAAAAGATGACCTCTCTGGCCTGGAACCAGCAGATCTTTTACTCCAATGTCAGAGAGAAATGACTATGGGAAAGTTAGCTTCTCTTGGTTATCCCTGGTGGGCTACCACTATGATAGGGTGACCAGACAGCAAGTGTGAAAAATCAGGACAAGGGGTGGGGGGTAATAGGAGCCTATATAAGAAAGAGACTCAAAAATCGGGACTGTCCCTATAAAATTGGGACATCTTGTCACCCTACACTATGAACTATTATGAAACTCCTGCACTAGTTTTATGAAGGTGTACTTGCAAAAAAGCTCACCCCTACCTCATCTAGCCAGACTGTACTTCAAGGCAGCCATATTTCACGCTTTTAAAAATAAACTGTAAAGCTAACATAAGCACTGAGTCTAGTACAGAAACAAACCCTTTATGTTCCCCCTAGCCAGGCTGCAAGGGGTTTCAGCACAGAAGAAAGTTAACTTAAAAAAAAAAATTCTGATACTTCCAAGAAATCCTTTGGTATTTCCTTGTCTGCTAAAATTCCATCATTCTGTGTCCTTAGTAATACCGTTAGTCCCATGGAACCTAAAATTTATTAGTTAAAATATTTCTGAGTTGAACATGTTCTGTAGCCTGAATTAAGCCCATAAGGAATATCTGCTGAATGCCCCAACTAGCCATTTTTCAGTGTCGCTTTATACTTCACCTTTAACCACTGCAAGTGCAGAGGGAACATCATCTTAGCTACGTATTCTGCAAACACTCACGCACACGGAGAGCACACTTATATTACTGATGCTCCCCTGCAGGGCTATACTCTGAACTGGAAACACTGTGCCCTAACAAATCTGATTAAGGAGACTCTTGGGGAGGGACCTAACTGCTTAGTAACAGAGCCCCGTAACAGTATTCTTCCCCCACAAACAATACAATGAAAACAGGTGGGAGAGCTAAGCCACTTGTTTCTGGAAGAGCCCTTGTATTAGGCACGCATTCCCAAATGCGGGATTTAAAAGCCTGATGATCTCCAATTTAAACTGGCAAATAATTCACAAGAGACACTAAGGTAAAGAGAAGCACAGGGGCAATGAGGTGAACCGAGATGACGGGAAGCCAACAAGGCAACAATGGTGACTCATCGGTAGGCATGTGCCTGTTCAGTTTGGGGGGTAAAATTCCTGAAAACATGGAGCAGATGGCTCTAAAAGCGTGGGAGACTTGGGGCTCTGACTTGCTTTTGACACAGGGCTTTTATTTGAGTTCCTCTCCACATGCATAAGAGCGTGCACCCATGCACACAACAGGTCACATATGTGATCCATGTAAAGCTTTCGTATGGAAAAGCATGTACCCCACTTCCTTAGAGAGCCATGAGGAGGTGTGAGAAACATGGAAGTCTACAGACTCCAAAGAAGGTGTAAGATCTTCTTGAGAGACAGGGAAATTAAAGAAAACCATAGCAACAAGTCAGTCCACCTACCCAACCACCCACCCACCACCAGTTTCATTTGCTGACGCACTTCAAAAACAAGCTGGCTCCTACCAGCGCTGGAAGGTGAGCAAGCCCTGAGAGCTCATTAAATTCCCTTCACAGCTACTCTTGTATGCCTGCAGCTAGTGAGCAAGTAGGATATAAATAGAAGTTATATAACATCTCTTTGTTGATTCCTGTGCTTACCAAAAAAAAAAAAAAACCCACCCAACAACCCTGCAGCATGACCTTGTTTTTCTGAATAGCTTGCCTCTGTCTGCTTGCTGAGGACTTTAATCCTGTTAGGGATCATCCTAAAAGTTTAAACAGGATATAGATTTCACAGACAGAGAAATACACACAATATATTAAGCATTAGCGAGTTATTTTCTATATTCCTTATAATTTTAGAATGACATCTACTGACTGTTTAACTGACCCAGGCTTCTCCAAGTAAGATATATGAGAACATGCAGTTCTAAATAATAAAGTATACAGATCTACAGAGATCATACCATGGTGAAGAGATTTAACATTCAGACTCTGATATAATTCTCCGTCCTCATTTTTCACCCATATAAATGCTATATTACAAAGGGCCAGTGATGCGAGGCTCCAGCAAGCTGCTGTCTTGATTACCGATGCTTGATTACTTGCAAAACACAATATATCAATAACAGAGTGGAAAGAGTTCACAGGTTCAATACTCTCTTCCATTACTATACTGCCTTCTTACCCACCCCGTTCACAACCTGAGCACTCCTCTCTGGTAGCTTTATCTCGTCCAGCGAAAAAGAAATTATTTTAATCAAACAAGACCAGCTATTCGATCTCCAGTTCCCAGCACAGTAATGTTATCAGTTATCATTTATACTATAGTGGTGTCTTAAGGCCCAGTGTGATAGATGGTATGTGTATGCACACACATACATACTTATACATATATGATAGTCCCAGCCCCAGAGAGCTTGCAGTGAAAAATCTCCTTGCCCACATGATAATCAGGGATATGTTGCAACATGTGTTGACTTAATGACGATTTACAGTGTGACCAGATCAACTGGGATACATCCTGCAACATTTACACAGTACATAGATCATTAATATAGTACCCAGTGGCATAAGAGACGTATTACAGACAAAGAAGAGGACAAGACGGCTGCCCGAGAGCGATTACAATTGATGACAAGGATGTTTGCGGAGAATTATGCTACCTCTCTTTGTAGGGAAAGTTTTGAAGCAGCAGTTTTGTTTGGAGCGTCACCAACGCTAACTTTGACATTCTTTGGAGTACTGTAGCTGGGAAAAGTTTCTAATAATTTCATGATGAAAGATGCAGATGACCAGCCCGTAGGCTGTTGGACAATAACACAGGATGATTGTATTAGTTTTCTAAACAGATGGTTACATCTGTCTTGAGAATATTATTTTTCAGATTTAACCCTATACCAAAAAAATATTGGTTATTGATTTCTATAAATACCCCCGCATGCACATTTTATTTACACGCACACAAACGCAAAGACAAATTTACAGCGCACATATGAAGAAAGAAAAACAGTTTTTCTACAGTTCAAGCATTAGGGATCCTGAACGGTTGGTCAGAAAGAAAAATCTGACAACTTTCAAGACACTGGACCACAAAGCAGTTGGTATCACCCAGATATTTTGTGTGTGCAGATACAAAACTACTCAACATTCAACTGCAATAGTTGCTTTTAAACACATGAAATACATCTTCCATATTTTAATAAAATGGACAATGCCCATTTTTAAAAAATTCACATCACTCTGATTAGTACTCCTGAGTCAGGAGGTACAGAACAGGTGGCTGCTGGGGGTAGCAAAATATTAGGGGCAGCAAACTAGCCACTGTGGACTGGGAAGGGATGGCAGTTTGCTAGCCTACGGCACTAGAATCCCTAGAAAGGTCCTGATTTTGCCTATCCCTTCACTGCCTGAACTCTGACCAATTTTCAGGGTTAATTTCAAATCACCTGGTGTGCACTCTGAAGCAAGGTTGACCTAAATTCTGCAACCAAGGCCTCTGGCTCCTGCAGCGTTCCAGTGCGGCTGTCTAGAGATTCTACCACTACTTCAAGTACATTTAGATGAGGGAATTTTTCATTGACGTATATATGAAAGATTAACCTTATAAATATGTTACTAAACTCAACTTTGCACTACCACTTGATTTTGTACATTTCCATGTGTTGCAGAATTTTATATTGAAAAGAAATAGTAATTATGATAGCTGTGAAGCTGAGGGTTTTGAGAGTTGGGTAGGACACAGTTGGAGGTTCTGGCATTAAGGAAAGGGAGGGGAGGGGAGTGGTTTAGTAGCACAGAGTAAGTAGATTTCTGACATTTCATTTCAAAGTTATTCATCCCAGTGGGATGAATGGTGCAGTTCACATCTCTCGGAGTTACTGTTTCAGGTTGTCTGCAGACTCAGGGACCACATCTGTTTACGTCTGCAAGGGGCACTGCCAATATCTCACTGACAACTAGAGGTAGCGATCTGAAAGGAGCTACGACTCTCCACCCAACAAATGCTATTGATAGCTAGGATGCCCATATCCTTTTGGGTATAGATTTAGCAGTCCTGGCTGGCTGCTGTCCTGAGAAGTCAGATTAGAACTGAAGGAGCAATAGACTGGAAAGGCAATGTAGTAGATCAGAATGGTGTATTTTTAAATGGTATGCCTCCTAGCTTATCTAGATAATGATGTTTGGAACTCCTGGGTAATTACAACATCAGATGACTTTTGAATTTGGCACTTGTGATTTTTCAAGGTTACCACTGGTTCTTTTTAGCACTGATCCAGGACATGAAATGTTTTTCTTCTCTTAATACCAACTACAGTATGTCAAAATGGCACCTTTTTACTTAGCAGATCTGCTCCCCTTGTGCAGTCAAAGTCCTTGCTACTTTAATGTCATGAACATTTTCTCTTTAAATGGTTTTTTTTTTTTTTACACCTGTGCACAGCCAACACAGCTGAGAAAGAATGATCTCAACTACTTCTTGTGCATCAATTACACAATTTTTTACTGAGCTTCCATCCATTGCCTTTGAAGGCAATGGGATACACCAGGGTCAAAAACCATAATCTGCCCTGAAGGATCTTTCTTACTAGTGTGGATGTGTAAGAAGGAAAGAAGCGAACAAGTCTCTCAGGTCCCAGATAATTCTGCAGGGCTGGCACATATAATTAGCACCTTTTATGTGTATAATGAGCTGATGCGATATGGAAATTAAGACACAAATATGGAACACCACAATGCCATTTTTACAGTCACATTTCAGAGAAGAATCACACTTATGCTGTAAGCTCCAGACCTTGGCCCAGAGCAGTTTTTTTATTCTTGCTGCTTCATTAACTTTTGCCTGCATGCTGTAATCATAACTGTGGCACTGGCTCCCAGGGCTAGTATTATGGTGCTTACAGCACATGCTCTTCAGGGTGCTGTTGCTAGAGGATATTCCCTGCTCTTCTCTTCCCAGATCTGGCTTTCACATCTCCACCAAAGAGTTCCGCTGCAAGATGACTTCTTGATCCCCTGAAAGCAGTTCCATACATGACAGGGATGGAGAAGGACCCTCTTTCCCCTCTCTTAAGCAGCCTCAGTTCCACCCCCTCCTATTCCAAAAGCAAGCAGCCACTGAGAAATGAGTAGTAGGGAGCAGGCACTAATGGAAATTAAAAGTAATATTCAGAGTGCGAGCTTTAATGCAAGTGGGGAATCAACTTTTCATCTGCATATAATTAACTTTAGTTTGATTATCAATCCCCTTTGCCATGTAATTTCTATTTGCACCCTTACCAGGAGCGTTATAGCTGAGGAAAGAAGAATTATGGTTTGGGGTTGTTTCACCTGTAAGAGTATATGCAATAAGACAGAGATATAGTAGTCCTGAGGACTGGTACCATATTAAGCTCTTGTGGGATTTTAGTACATACTTCACCAAAATGAAGTCAGTCTCATCACTTTATTTGATCTTGACAACACTACTTGGGAGGGGTCGTGGGAAACCTATTTTTCATGTAATCTAACTTTTGAGAAGATCCCTAATTAAGTGAGCAGACCAAACTCACCATGGAGAAGAGGATGTTATGTAAGGGAGTTTACTCATCATTAACTTTCACAGATCCAGGAAACCTGAAACTCCAGGAGGTGAAACAGCATATATGGTGCACATAATTTTATTTGGCAGATGAGAGACGTGCTATACGAGAAGTCTTTAGCAATTCCTTTCATTGTCATTCACTTGCCGAGTTTATGTTAACTGAAGCAAATTCAGTGTTGAAGTTTATATATGCAACAGACTACCCTCTGATCTGCTTTAAAGGAGAGAAGTATGCTCTAAATTAAGTTTACCTACAAGCAAAATCATGCAAAGCAAGCCAAAGGAAAAAATGTATGTAGCAACAGGTGCCACGCACAGGCCAGCAGCACTACAGAAAGAGTGCGTATGACTGTTCTTTTACATAACACAGCTCTGAAGGTGATTTCTGAAACCGCATCTATCCACGCATTGCTCAGGCGTTTTTGCTATCTCTCGGAAAGCACAAGGGGAGAATGACTGGTTCCAGCTTTCTGTGGGTAGAGACACTAGGAATTACATAAAATATAAGGGAGCTTATATAATTTTCAGTTCCGTGAACAGTAACGTTTGTCAAGTTAATGTATTTTCTTTTCTGACCCTTCGATTCAAACTCGTCTGTGCTATTATAAATGGCCAGGGTGCTAAATCAGGGGTGAGCTTCCATAGCAAATTTGACCTCTCACACCAATAGGAACAATAAGCTTATCTCAGAAATAAACAGTTCCTTAGAAATTTCTATTAGCTTGCTTGGCAGTAGAAATATTTAAAATGCTCACATGTATTCTAGAAAATAGAACTAACCGAATCTGGATTAGGAAATTCCATGCTGATCGTTTAATGCTTCAATGAAACAGAAAGTCATTTCCACAGTTAAAACAACCTATCTTTCTATTAGAATAATAATGAAATAATTAACACTCAGTCACATTCATCACCAGTATAAAACATGCAGCAACGCCGAAGCGAGTGTGCTCGAATATCTACTATCACAGATTTAGCAGCAGCAACTATTCAAGTTATCCTTGTCCAGTGACACAGTGATCTCTTCTCCCATTAAGGCACATGGGAGTTACCCGGGAACTCCCATTATTAACTTTAACAGGAGCATCATCACGCAAGTCTGTGTGTGTCAGTGGAAACTTTTTGCTTCAGCACACTGTGCTCATTTCCCATGTGAAAACCGATGGTAAGAAAATACCATGCGAGAACGAAGCATTTCAGATCTCATTGCCAAGAAAGTCATTTTGCGTAACCCGCCGGTATCCCAATAGTTTCCTCATTCTCAAAAGGCCGTATACGGAAACAATTTGAATGCAGTAAAACCATACACAGAGTGTGGTGTGAGCTTGTTGAGAATACTATAATTAAATAAGAGCTGCTAAGGGAAAGTTACTCACCTTGCAGTAACTGAAGTTCTTTGAGATGCGTGTCCCTGTGGGTGCTCCACTCTAGGTGTCGGTGTGTCCCAGTGCCTCCCAGTGGAGATTTTTGGTAGCAGTGCCTGGTCGGGATGCATGTGCTCAGTTGGTATCTCCCATTTTGTTAGAATCTTCCTGAGCGTGTGCGTCCCGCACCCTCCTCAGTTTCTTCTCTACTGTGGAGAACTCATACTAGTGCTCCAAAGTAGAGGGGAGGAGGGCGGGGAGTGGAGCACCCACAGAGACACACATCTTGAAGAACTTCAGCTACTGCAAGGTGAATAACTTTCTCTTCTTTTTCGAGTGCTGTCCTTGTGGGTGCTCCACTCTAGGTGAATGTGTAGCAGTACCCACTGTGGTTGGTGGGACTTTGGAGATGCGGCAGTGAGTACTGTATGGCCTACTATGGTGTCTGCCGTGGTATCTTGCGTGATAGCATAGTGTTTGGCAAACGTGTTCAGATGACCATGTAGCTGCTTTACAGATGTCAAGAATGGGTACGTTATGTCGACATAGCTCGAGTGGAATGAGTTCTAATGCCTTCGGGAGGTTGAATATTTTGAGTGAGGTAACAGGATCTGACGCAGTTAAAGATCCACTTGGACAGATGTTGTTTAGAGATAGCCGTACCTTTCTATCTTTCAGTCATGGAGACAAAGAGTCATTGGGCCTTACGAAATGGCTTAGTCCTGACTAAATAAAAGGCGATTGCTCGCCTGACGTTGAGAGTATGCAGGGTTGCCTCATGCGGAGTCTTGTGAGGTTTGGGATAGAAAGTAGGCAAGTATATTGGTTGGTTAAGGTGCAAGGTGGATACCACCTTAGGGAGAAATTTAGGATGTGGTCTCAGAGTGACTTTGTCTTTGGAGAAGATTGTGTAGGGAGGATAGGCCATCAGGGTGCCTATTTCTCCTACTCTCCTTGCTGATGTCATTGCAACTAAGAAAACTACCTTCATGTACATATGAAGAAGAGATAAGGTAGCCAAGGGCTCGAATGGAGGTTTCATGAGACCGTGAAGAATGAGGTTAAGATTCCATGTAGCTGCCGTTGGGTAAATTTCAGGGTAGAGATTTTGCAGACCCGTGACAAATCGTTTTATGGTGGGGTGGGTAAAGAGTGAGTAACCTTCTAACAAGTCATGGAAGGTAGTAAGTGCTGCCAGGTGTACTTTGATGGAGTTGAGCAAGAGTCCATCCTGTTTTAATTGCAGAAGGTAGCCCAGGATTTAGGGAGGGTCACCGTATTGGGTGTTAAGTGATTACATGAGCACCAGAGGGCGAAACGCTTCCACTTCTGCAGGTCAGTTTTACGAGTGGAGTCTTTTCTACTATGCAGGAGGACGTATCGGACCTGCTTGGAACAGGCTAGTTCATGGGTTTGGAACCATGAAGGAACCACGCTGTCAGGTGGAGCTTTTGGAACTGAGGGTGAAGGAGCCGTCTGTTGTCCTGGGAAAAGAAATCTGGCCTGCTGGGGACAGCTTGTGGATGACGGGAGGACAGGCGGAGCAGGTCTCGGCCAATCCGGGGCAATAAGTATGACCTGGGCCTTGTCGTCGATGATCTTCCAAAGAACCCTGTGTAGCAGACAGATTGGTGGGAAGGTGTACAGGAGAGAGGTATTCCATGGGATGAGGTACGCGTCTTCTAGGGATGCAGTCCCGAGTCCCTCTCTGGAGCAAAATAGGCGACATTTTCGATTCTGGATTGTGGCAAAGAGGTCTATTGACAGGGTGCCCCAGAGGGAGAAGAGCTGTTGAAGTATTGCGGGGTGCAGTTCCCATTCATGTTCTGTTGAGAAGAGCCTGCTGAGTGCGTCGGCAGTAGTGTTGTGGCAGCCGGGTAGGTAGGAAGCAATGATTTGTATTTGATGTTGTTTGCACCAATTTCATACTCGGGTGGCTTCCATGCGTAGGGAATGTGATCGGGCTCCCCCTTGTCTGTTGATGTAGAACATACATGCTATGTTGTCTGTTAAGACCCGAATAGATTTGTTCTTTATGAGGGGAAGAAAGTGAAGGCATGCTCGCCTCACTGCTCTGAGCTCTAAGAGATTTATGTGTAGGCACGTCTCTGATGCAGACCATCAGCCTTGTGCCCTGTGTCCGCCTAGATGCGCTCCCCAACCGATTAGGGAAGCGTCCGTGGTGAGCATGAGCGTTGGGGATCATTGCTGGAAGGAAACACCTGTGCAGAGGTTTTCTGGTCTTGTCCACCAATGTAGGGAAGCTAGAACATTGGGAGGAGGAGTTAGCAGCACTGAAGACATCTCCTGTGTAGCCTGGCGTACTGGACCATGAAGGTGGTGGCTGCCATGTGACCAAGGAGCTATAGACAGATTCTTGCCTGTGTCCTGGGACGAATAGAGAGCATGCATATAAGCTGTGTGATAGCAAGGAATCTGATTTGGGAGCGAGTCTCTGCTTTGGATTGAGTCCAGATGAGCTCCAATGAACTCAATCTGTTGTGTAGGAGTCAGGGTGGATTTTTGGATGTTTATTTGGAGGCCTAGACTGTGAAAGAGGGAGATGGCGAAATGGGTAGTTTGAAGTGTCTCGCCATAGACGTTGCCCTTGATGAGGCAATCGTCCAGGTAGGGGAAAAGCGAAATCCCATGTCCGTGGAGGTGAGCCACAACCACGGCTAGAGTCTTGGAAAAGACTCTCGGCACTGTGGAGAGTCTGAAAGGAAGAACTCTGTATTGAAAATGGTCGTGACCGATTGTGAATCGTAGGAACCATCTGTGAGCTGGACGAATTGATATATGAAAATAAGCGTCCTGTAGGTCGAGGGCTGTGAACCAGTCTCCTTGATCCAGTGCAGGAATTATTGTGCCCAGTGTGACCATCTTGAATTTTTGTATCCTCACGAATTTGTTCAGTCGGCGTAGTCTAGTATAGACCTCCATCCCCCGGTCTTTTTCTGGGTCAGAAAGTAACGGGAGTAGAACCCTTTCCCTCGATGTTGTGTCGGCAAAGGTTCCACTGCGTCTAGTTGTGCGCCACTTCTGCACGAAGTAAGTGTTCATGAGAGTGGTCCCTGAAGAGGGATTGGGAAGGGTAGGAGGATAGGATATAAATGGGATAGAGTAACCAGACTGAACTATTTTGAGGACCCAGCGGTCCTGTGTAATCCGCTGCCAGGCATGTTGGAAACTCCGGAGACGGTGGCCAAATGGGCAAGTAGGTGGTGGAATCAAGGGGTGGCCGTGCAGACCCTCAACCAACCTTTCAAAATTGTTGTTTATTCCCCCATGGATGGGAGGTGGTTGCTTGAGCTTGATTTTGTCTGCACTTAGGGGGTCTAGCGCGATTCCTAGTTATGTCATATGGTTTGGGTTGAGGCTGATAATACTGTTGTGTGTGGGGTCTTTGGTAGGGTTGGTATCGTTGTCTCCTGGGAAGTGATGGGTGAATGCCCAGGGTGCCTAGTGTCGCTCTAGAATCTTTCATGGTGTCAAGGAGTTCATCGGTTTTTGTGGAAAAAAGTTTATCTTTATCAAAGGGGAGGTCCTCCACTTTGGTGGCAGATCTTTAGGGATGCCGGAAGCAGAGAGCCATGAAGATCTGCACATAAACACAGCAGTTGCAGTAGTACGGGCTGCTGCGTCCGCCATGTCCAGAGATGCTTGTAGGGCCGCTCTGGAAATCAGTTGGCCCTCAATCAGGATCGATTTGAAGTCTGCTCTCCTATCCTCTGGAATGTAGGAGGCAAATTCAAAAAGTTTATTGTAATTATCAAAGTCGTAGCTGGCAAGGAGGACAGAATAGTTTGCAATTCTGAATTGTAGCATGGAGGACGAATAACCTTGTGACCCAAGACATCAAGGTGTTTAAGGTCCTTGTCTTGCGGCGTGGGCTGATATTGTGGCTGTTTCATCCTTTGTGGGACTGCATCCACGACAAGAGAGTTCGTTGGTGGATGAGAAAATAGGAAGTCAGCATCCTTAGCAGGAACATAGTATTTACGTTTGGTCTTTTTGCAAGTTGGTAATAAAGAAGCTGGAGTTTGCCAGAGTGTGTCAGCTGGTTCTAGGAGTGCTTAGTTTATGGGGAGCGCGATCTTTGAGGGTGCAGACGGTTGAAGGATTCTGAGGAGTCTGTGTTGTGTCTCCTGAACCTCTTCTAAGGGGATGTCTTGACTGAATGCCACCCTCCTGAAAAGTTCTTGAAATTGTTTACAGTCATCCATGTTCTGTGGAGGCGGAGGGAAGAGGGCTCCATCTGGAGCTGATGGAGAGTTAGGAGTCGGTGAGTCAGGATATGGTGCGTAGCTCACATTCTCAGGAGGGGGTTCAGGTACTCTAGAATTGGACGGAGCTGGAGATCGAGGCACAGAAGGAGATAGTGGTTTGGTGGAAGAGGTCTGAGAATGAGTAGGAGGATGTGGCCAAGGGCACCACGGAGGGATGAGAACCCAGGTGCCGCCCATGGGGGGGTGAAGTAGGGAAACTGAGGCTGGTGGCTGTGAGCCATGACCTGATGTGGAAGAGGTTTCAGTAGAGGAGGAGAGGCATGTGGGAAGAACTCGGCCTGCTGCTGCATATTGAGTTCGCTGTCAGTAAAGGTAGCCCGTTCAGGTGGGGAGAGCAGCTGTTCAAAAAGCGAGCCCTGCGTATCCAGGAGCAGGGAGTTAGGCTCAGGGGGCACTGAGAGGTCACATTGAGTGAAAAACTATTGCTCCTGCTCCCTGGGCTGCGCCAAGCCTGCTCTGTGCTTTAGTGCGTTATCAAGTGAAAGTCAGCGGTGCTGCGGAGTGCTTGGAGGTGCCCTGCAGGGGGTCCGCTGCCGGTGCTGACGTTCTTCTCTGCACCGAGGTAGAGCGTGCTGTTGGCACCGCATCTATTTTCGGTGCGGAGGGGACCAGTGCCGCGGAAACCTTCCTCGCGCGGGAGGTTGGGTCCCTGCTTCTGTGCGAGCCGCGGCTGAGGTGTTAGAAAAGGCTGAGGTACCTGCCTTTGGCACTGTCAGCACAGAGGGTAAGGATCTCGCGGGAGACCCTTTACCCTTGTTAAAGTCTCTCCTTTGAGACTGTGGTGCTTCTTGCCTCTGTTCCAGAGAGGGTGAAGCAATGCTCCCAACTGGTTCGCATCTGGCCGGGGAGCGTGTGGGAGCGGGTTTAACTTTCCCTGTCTCCGAAAGCGGCTGTAGGGATTTTTCCATTAGAAGCATTTTAAGCCACAGGTCCCTGTCGCGCCGAGCTCTTGACTTGAGGCTCGTACAATGGAGGCACTTTGCGGGGACATGAGTTTCCCCGAGGCACTTCACACAACATGAGTGCCCATCTGACCATGGCATGGAGTCCTCACAGAAAACACACTTTTTGAATCCTGAAGCCCCTGGCATTATGAATTAGAAATGGCAGAGGAGAGCGTCTCAGCGGCAGACAAGTCTGAAGCGAAAAAGTTTTTTTGTTTTTTTTTTAAACTAAGTAACTAACTGTGTAACTATACTAAAGGAAGGGAAACAACTGGGATGTAACTAATAACTATTTCTATGTTCTTTGTTACTGTTTCCTACAGAGACCAGGGAAGAAAAGTAGCACTGCCCCAAGTCCCGTCTTCAGCCGAGGACGGTTGAGAAGGAACTGAGGAAGGTGTGGGATGAACGCGCTCAGGAAGATTCCAGCGAGACGGGAGATACCAACTGAGCGTGTGCGTCCCGACCAGGCACTGCTACCGAAAATCTCCGCTCAACGGCACTGGGACGCACCAACACCTAGAGTAGAGCACCCACAGGGACAGAACTCGAAGAAGAAGAATAAATACACATGTGCCATGAATGAAGATAGTCAATTTGTGTAGAATTCCAAAGCAAAGAGTTTTGGTAGGTGGAGTTTCTGAAAGTTAAAATTAGAAATACATGTGCACCAATAATCTGTGATACAAGATTAACAAAACTCAGAGTAACTATTCTAATGGCAGTTTGTTAAAATTACAGTAGGATCTCAGTAAATCCACACTAAAGACTGGGAGACCTATTGTGAAGTTCTCACTAATTTGCAAAATTGAAGAAGTGAATAAAAATGCAGAGGGAGGAAAAGATAGTGCACCCAAAATGTACTTTGTTCATTTTGACAAGTGTATCTGGGTTTTCGTAATACCTCATAATAGACTAGTGATGTTCCGCAGCATGTTTTGTAGAAGTAATGAAGATTTAGCAATAGGAAACTTCACACTGCCATATTCTGCTATTAAATCTTTCCTATGCAGAAGGGAGAGATTCTTTTTAAAAATGTGAATTGAAAGCAGTGTGGATGAATAGACTACCGAATGCAGTCCTTCTGTAACAGTCTCCAGTAGCTTCGGTTCACCTGCTCACCACCTTAACCTTCTAGTTTTCTAGGCAACTAGATACAAAGTTGTCCCTAAGTGCAACGGGGAAGCATGGTTATACTACCCTCACCCAGAAAGGGGACCAATTTAACTGAGCCATAATTTAGTAATTACTTTGTGGGAGGGAGAAGTGAAATCATGATTTTACTACATCAACCTTCAAGTTCATTTTGATTTGTAAATTCTGAGCCAGCTGTTCTCCCAGAAATTAAGCTCTGTCATCAGCATTTTTCTACATTAAATTTGTATGCTTTATTTTTAATGACTCAAGTGGTGCTGAAAGATTAGAAAGAGCTGAAGTACAGCTGTTCTTTATTTATACTGAAGCGGCACTTTGAGGCCCTGATCAGAGAGCCCCATTGGGCTAGACCCTGAGCAGGGCA
This sequence comes from Chelonia mydas, assembly GCF_015237465.2. Classification (NCBI taxonomy): domain Eukaryota; kingdom Metazoa; phylum Chordata; order Testudines; family Cheloniidae; genus Chelonia; species Chelonia mydas. Next base: position 15,226,494 of record NC_057853.1, on the reverse strand, counting down.
AGAACACTCCCTGCCCCACAGAGCTCACAATCTAGGATTATAACAAGATGAAACAGATAGATAAACTAACAAGTGGGGGTGGGAGGGAACTGCCAAGGTGGGGACCTTTGCATACATTGCCACATTTTTCACTTTGGCACTCTGCCTTTTGGGCTGTGGGAATCCTTGAGGAGTAGTTCATCTGTGGCACAACTACTTCACAGGGTACGTTCAGCATAGTCCCATTCATAGTTTGGGTGCATGAGTAATAGTTCTTGGGTGTGCCTGTGACCTTGCATTCTGTACAGCAGGAACTGTAGGCTGCAGTGAAGGATTTGGTGCATAAAACCTCAGTGTAATTCTGTACTTAGAATCAATTCATCTGAACTAAAAAAAACCCCAAAAGCCAAACCGCACCCCCACTAAGTGGAGATATTTTCTATGGTTGCATTAGTGCACGTAGACACACACATGCTCACTCTCTCTCTCTTGCTCTCTCCCTGAACCACTGTTGGCTATAAAAATCATTTTCCTAAAGGTAGGGACACTCCCTGAGCACTTACCCGTGAAGCTGGAGAGGATGGAAAAAGTTATTCTAGTTTGCTGGAAGTAGCATCTTAAAAGGCAAGATCACGACAGAAATTGGCAGAGCTGTAAGGTACGGATGTGAAAGTGCTATGAGGTTTACTAAAACTGTTCCACGCCAACAACTTCTTCCTCAGCAAATACTTAATTTACAATCCCCCCCACATGTGCAGTGATACACATGAAATGGAAACTAGAGAGTCTTCGTTTTTGGTTAAAAATGTCTCCGTGGAGATGGATGGAAGATTTCCCTACTATATGTAAAGCAGAGTTAGAAAGGGATCCCTTGGGTCATATAGTCAAAATAAACTGAGATGTAGCTCCAGTCCATTAGCTCCAAATTCCAGAATAAGCTAAGGAATATAGATTTATCCTTGCCGGACTGGAACAGAATTTGATTTACCCATCAATATGACATAGGAAGATACCTGTGCATTGCTAGGAAGATGAAGGCTCAGGTTTAACACTTGAGAAGATACATTTCACTCTGCAATAGTAATGGTTTATTAAAAATTTAAGTTGATGTGGGGCTCTTTATCCTTTGTCTCAGGCAGAGTGAGCTAAACGTTGATCACAAGAGCGCACTCCATGTCCTCTTGCTCATACATATAGCAACAAAAAAAGAGTGCTGAGTGTGGAGTCTGAAATTTGGAAGGAGCCATGCAGGTTCTCCCCATACTACTAGAATATACTATATTAGAAGGTGATGTTGCTGAGAGCTACTGAATCAGTGTGGTTTCTTGACACTGCACAGTGACGTTGTGTATAACGATGCTGGCTGAGTATCACACAGTGAGGTAACCTCACAAAGCAACATCAGTTCGTCACACTGAGTTGGGGGTCTCTGACTCAATACAATGATGGATATAACTATTAGTTCTTCAGGATTTAATACAACTGCTAACACCCAGACACCAGTGCCCTTCAGAGCCCTTTATTCTAGTTCTTTTCCTGCCAGAGCATATGGTGTAACAAGTGCATATTCTTTTTATTAATAAAAATGGAAATAAACACTTTTTTGTCTGATGTCTACTGCACAGCTTGAGAGCTTGTGGCTTTTAGCAAAGCCTGATATTCCCCCACCCCCTTGCAAAAATCTGAGCTAAATTAATCTTGATATAATTCCACTGATTTCAAATGAATTACATGAAAACTTATGCGTGAATTATAACAAGTCAGCTTGTCTATCATCATCATGATACATTAGTTAAAGAAGTGTTGAAAGGGCCCAATCAGAATCAGGGCCCCATTGTGCTGGGCGCTGTGCAAACACACAGAAAAAATATTCCCTGTCCTGGAAATTTCACAATCTATAAGACAGACAGACAAAAGGTTGGGGGAGTGGATGTAAAGTACTGGACATAATATTTCTAAAAATCAATGCACTACAGCTGTGACATTAAGCTAGAAACCTAAACATGTCAATTACCTAAAGAGTTGAGAAATAGTTAATTGATATTTAATTCTCTAAAAGAAAAAAGTAAACAACTGTTTAAAAATAACTGCACTACCAAGTTACTGATAGTTTTATTTGGACACAGAATAGAAAAAAATTAAATTATTGTACTGTGACAAAGTTCCTCCTCTGCCTTGGTGGGTCCTGCGCTTATTGGCAGATTTGCTCACTTCAGAGGTTCAGGGGAGCCCTCAGTTTGGCCACTTAAGTGGCTCAAATCTGCCATTCACTCAGTCTCATCACTGGCCAGCATGGGGAAAAGGAAGAACAATCCCCACACTCTCTGCTGATCCACCTAGTGGATTGGGGAACAGGCCAGAGACCTTCCCCTCCGGTGGAACCCACAGCCCAGTTCAACTCCTCCGGTATCAAGTAGGGAGTGGGGGATGGAGGGAACCCAGGCCCGCCCTCTACTCCGGACTCCAGCCCATGGCCCTGTGGAATGCAACTGTCTACAGTGGCTCCTGTAACAGCTACAACTCCCTGGGCTACTTCTCCATGGCCTCCTCCCAACACCTTCTTTATTCTCACCATAGGACTTTCCTCCTGATGTCTGCTAATGCTTGTACTTCTCAGTCTTCCAGTAGTATGCCTTCTCACTTTCAGCTTCTTGCGCCTCTTGCTCCCAGCTCCGCGCACCACAAACTGAAGTGAGTTCCTTTTTAAACCCAGGTGCCCTGATTAGCCTGCATTAATTAATTCTAGCAGCTTCTTGATTGGCTGCAGGTCTAATCGGCCTGTCTGCCTTGATTGTTTCCAGAAAGTTCCTGATTGTTCTGGAACGTTCCCTATTACCCTACCCAGGGAAAAGGGACCTACTTAACCTGGGGCTAATATATCTGCCTTCTATCACTCTCCTATAGCCATCTGGCCCGACCCTGTCATAGTACATATTGGGAAAAAACCACTCTATTTATACAATATACACACGTACCAATCTCCCTCAAAAAACTCTGCACTTTCCAAGCAATTTTCAGAAGCCCAAATACAGGTGCATTAAATCCTACACAGACTAATTCTGCTTAAAGTATATATAGTCAAGGATAAGGCATCACATATTCTAGGATAGTCTTTGCAGGCTCGTTTAGCCACAGCAATGCTTTGGTTCATGTGTGGAAGAACAAAACAAAACAAATTGTGCTTTTGACACATGGCTTTTTTATTTTATGCCCATCAAACCACACACAAATCCTAGACTGGTAGGTCTAGTCAGCTGGCACAAACTTCTAATTCAGTCAGTGAAACCAAACTAAATATAAAGACATGTAAGTCAATGAGAGCAACACTGCCAGGGAACTAACTACAACCTGGGGCTTATCGCAAAGTAAAGTGTCTTCTGATTTTAAGCCAGATAAAAACAAAAGCTTAGTCCTGCAAACTCTTACACGCTGGCTTAATTTTACTCATGTGAGTAGTCCCACTAACTACTGCATCCTGCTAGACTGCCTTAACAACCTCAAATCCAAGCTTCCACACAAAGCCAATGTTTAGAAGTCAGTGATACCTAGCTACTTTTAAGTTAAAGTGCCTGGGTAAAGACCAGCCTTGAAATATTGCAAGACTCAAAAATACACAATACGCAGTGAGCACTGACACTTCCCAGTACTTCAGGCCTAAGATTATCTCGTCACAGCTCAAAGCAACAGTCAATTTTTAGGAATTTTAGAAAGAGAATTCCAATTGATGATGTTTTTAGTAATCAGCTCATTGTTATCCGTTTCCTTACCTGTATAGTAGTGTTGCCACCTTCCAGAAGGGCAATGGCTAGCAGAATACTTTCATGAAAAACTCTATCACTGGTGGCATTCATGATGAGGTCTATGACGAGGTTGGATGCGCCTTCCTTATCCAGATGACACTGGACATCGGCCAAACTCATTTCACCTCGACTCATTGAACTGGATCCGGAGCTTCCTCCTAGAACGGTAAATCACAATGAATAGCCTGAGACTCACTCACCCCTTCATTCTATCCAGATGATAGAACTCATTCCATAATAAAGAAGAGTAAAATGTTATATCCTAATAAATTAACACCATGAATAAATTTAAGTGCCAATCAGGTGTTTAACTCTGTACAAGAGATAATGACAAGTTCTCTCATGAAGAGTTATACAATCTAGAAAAGGGGTTCTCAAATTGTGGGCTGGGATCCCAAAGTGGGATTTAACTGGGTTGTCAGGGCTGGTGTTAAGACTTGTTGGGGCCAGGGGCTGAAGCCCAGGGCCTGCGCCCCACCGCCCGGGGCCCAAGCCGAAGCCCAAGGGCTTCGGCCCTGGGCAGCAGGGCTCAGGTTATATGCTCCCTGCCCATGACTGAAGCCCTTGGGCTTGGGCTTTGCCCCCACCCTGTCTGGGGCAGTGGGGCTTCGGCTTTGGGCCCCCCCAACCCAGGGCAGCAAGCTCAGGCTTCGGTCCCCACTCCTGGGGTAGTGTAGTAACTTTTGTTGTCAGAAAGGGGTTGTGATACAATGAAATTTGAGAACCGCTGGTCTAGAACATAAAGATAACATGCATTGGCAGACCCAAAGGAAATCATGTCCTACTTTCAATGTGAGAGTTTGAGGAAATGGTGTCATGAAGGAAAACTGTTTGACATGAACTAGTATTTGCAGCTGTGTGGAAGAAAGAAGCTTTTAGCAGTGACTTGAAAGTGGACAGGATGGAAGGGGGCTATGTACAGGAAGGTAATTCCATGTACAAGATACAGCACAGAAGATGGCAGGAAGATGACAGTGGAAAGCAGGACACAAGGATGTGCAGGATTTGCATCACTAGTGGAGCGAAGGGGAAAAGGCAAGACATAAGATCCAAGAGATCATAAGATCAAGAGAGACCAGGGAAACATGGTGCAGAAACTTAAACACCAAGGGAAAGTAGTTTAGACTTGATACACTCGGCAAATGGGTGCCCGTGGAAGGGAGAGAGAAAGGAACTGGGTCTAGTCAATGAAAAAGATAAATACTGGGATTATACATGGATAGATGTAAAGTATATTGGTTTCAGAAAGACCAGAGAAGAGTAGGCTGCATATTATGAGGCAAGAAATACAGAAAGCATGAATACATTTTTAATGAGGACACTGGCATTTTATTTATCTTAAAGAATAAAACTACTGAATCATGTTTTGACAAAAGTCCACTAATATCAGGCAGAATTTAACAAAAAGCCAGAACTAAATGTATTTGCCTTTACCGTGGTTCCCATCAACTTTGACAGCACCCCTTTAGGCAGTAATGAGATTTGACTTGTTTTAGAGATGGTTAATCAGACTGTCCTCATGAGCATTTTTCCATTATTCATGAAAATGTGAGAATGAATTACAGCAAAAATTACTATGCAAAATGTACTAAGGAAATTTAATCAAAGCAAAGTTCTGAGATACAACAAAAGCAACCCTGTTTTAATAGGGTCGCCAGGGCTGGCATTAGACTTGCTGGGGCCTGGGGCCGAAGCCCGCGCCCCACCGCCCAGGGCCCATAACTTAGGTGACTCTCAACTCAGAAAAAAGTTAAGTTCATTTATACATTTAATTTTAACCTATTCTCTTTCAACAACAGCATTTGTTTTTGTAGATTAGAAGTTTGCTGACTTCTGCAAGAGTCCATATGAATAAAAACATCTTAAATGATCAAACAGGCAAACGACGCTCTTCTTTACAGTGTGAAGTGAAAACAATCCAGAGGAGCTCAAAAAAAAAAAATTAGGAGGATTTCTGAAACCAACATTAAAAAGGCAAATCCGTAGAACTCCTTCCCAATCCTATTGTTGAGGGATAGAAATAAGTTGTCCTTTTCTGTGCAACTGACAGAAAGTCATGGGGGTGGGGGAAGTCTCAAAGGAAAAAAGAAGCTGCTTCACCTGTAAAATTTTCAGTTGGTTATGCAGAAACAAGCATAGACAATATGGCAGGCTAGAGTCATACAAATCACTAATTAGCAGGCAGCACATCCTACCTCCTCCCCCAGCTTTGCAAGTGCCTCCAGGAGACAACGGGCCATTGCCAAAGCTTGTAAGGCTCTCTCTTCTTCCTGCAGGTCTGATGTTGCCATAGTAACGGTTGACCAAAACTTGCCTGAGTGCTTCACCCTTAATTCAAACAGGGTAATGAAATCAGTATTTGAGTTTAATGTATAAATGAACGAACAACACTCAAGAGAAGCAGGAGTGTCTTATAATTGGCCTAATTTCACCAGAGGTGGTGGGGGAAGGAAAGACTGAAACCATGAATGTTTCAAAACAAAACTTCATTGAACATCCTACGATATTTTCAGACCAACCTAGTCACTATATATCCATCCCATAAGCCTCGACTGAGGCCATGGGTACCAAATACCAGCAATAGTTAGAGTTCACATGCCACACTAAAAATTCTAGCTTGTGTAATATTGAGATTTTATTCCAAAGGTGCATTTTTACTGGTGTCCATTGAAAAGGACCCAGGGCTCAACTTTAAAACAGACATGGAATTTGAGTGACACACACACAAAAAAACCCAACCACACAAAGTGGGGATTGGATAAGGGGATGGTTAAAACTCTGGCAAAGGGCACGAAGAGAGAAAGAGGATGAAGTCATGGTTTTAGATAACATATTATGAGAATAATCCCACCTCTTCATACTCCATTTCATGAACATTAAAGAGCTGAAATACCCTCCCATCCCCAAATAATTAATGTTAGTTGACAGTACCCATCTGTGCATAATCTCAGCTCCGTTAATAGTTTACTGCTTTCCAACTGCTTTCCAACTCTTTAGTAAACACAAAGAGTTGGAAAGCAGTAAACTTTCCAACTCTGCAGCAAATACAGATGGGTCATCATGATCAGCCAGCATCCTAGCACGTGAGATCTTGCATGTTGCAGGACACCAGTCCTCCAATAACCGGTAGCCTCTCAACTATATTCAAAGCCAGAAGCCCACAAGCAACGTTCTACTCTGGGTAAGAAACCCTGAACACATGCAGCTCATCAGTGGAAGATGAGAGCCTGTCATACCACTCCGAATCTGAACCACCATTAATAGGTCCAATGCTGCTCCCACTGTTGTCAGTAAGAACACAGCTGGGATCACAATTGAGCACTATGTCTGCAAGCTGCATGGTTATTTTGGTAACACAAGAGTTGGCAGCATGCCAAGCAATGACCAGGTATAGCAGGTATTTTGAGAGTCTTTTAAGACCTTTGTAGGTAAAGACAGAGACAAGTAACTGTAAAAATATTGGTCAGGGACTATATTTCAATTAAATACATGGGGTTTTGAAGAGACTTAAGAAAAAAATGACTTTAGGAAGAGAGAGTAAAAAATCCAAGCTGGAACAAAACTAAGTATCTTATTGACCTTGAACTACACTGGCAAAATTCATCCTGCACATTGTATTATAGTTCATATGCCAAGTAATGTAGTTTGCCAGATCCATCCAAAATGTCCCTAACAACGTAGCCTGACATCATCTGCTGTACAAGTTAAGCCTTTGTTTAAAAACTTCAGAAGTGATTTTTAAAACACAGATAAAAAATAACGAAATAGACCCATTAAAATACACAGCGTAAAAAGAGGAGTGATTTGTACTTTGGATGAGTAACACTTTACATTGGGCTCTCTTCAACAAGTGATGGGGGCAGCTTACCTGAAAGTTAAAAATCCTGTAACATCTTTTGGAAAGTTATAGGCTATCCCCGGTGTGCTGGAGAACAATGCCTCCTTTCCTAAGAGAATTCCTATGTTGAATGCATAATGGCAACACCCTTTGCCTTAGTCTTTGTGCATCTAGCCTCGGACTTCAAAATTATCCCCACATACGATTAGTAGGGCCCTACCAAAGTCATGGTCCATTTTGGTAAATTTTACAGTCATAGGATTTTAAACATCTTACATTTCATGCATTCAGAAATTTATATCTTAAATGTAATGGTGGTGTAACCGTGGGGGTCCCAACCCAAAAGGCGGATTGTGGGGGCTCATGGCTGGTCATGGTATTGCCACCCTTTCTTCTGCACTGCTGCTGGCGATAGCACTGCCTTCAGAGCTGGGTGGCCAGAGTGGCTGCTGCCCTCAGCAGTGCAGAAATAAGGGTGGCAATACCATACCATGCCACCCTCACTTCCGCGCTGCTGCTGGTGGTGGGCTCCCAGCCAACAGCCATGGAGCTTCCTGCAGCTGGGGGAAATTCCCGGAGGTGGGTCTGACCCAGCCCCAGGAGCAGCCTGTGCAGGGGAAGAGGTAGTCTTGTCCCTCCCCAGCCCGGTTAGGACTAGCAGCTGGAGCCCGGCACATGGTAGGAGCCCCCAGCTGGGATGCCTCCAGATCCTGCTGCTCCCTTATCTCAATGGTACGGAAGAGATGGCCCTTTCTTTTGCCACATGAGACATTTGAGTTCCTGAATCCATGTTTTTCAGCAGACCCAGGATTGAGCTCCAAATAAACATCCTGATTTTTGGTGCTCGCCAGAGTGTCCTAAGGTGCACGCAGTGCTATCAGATATATCAGCTCTGCTGCTAATCCTCTGAGCATTCACACAGGCAGAGACACACTCCCCCCAGGCCACATGTGATACATCACACACACAAGGATACAGATCACACACATCGCACATAGAGGGACACAGACAGACACGTCCCATGGACAGACATGTCACTCAGAGACGCACACAAACACACATGTCAAACAGATGGACACACATCAGACACAGAGATGCCCATTGACACAAAACAGATGCACAGAGACATCACGCACACAGGGACCTCTCTCTATCTCTCACACTCCACACAGCCTTAAAGCAGGGGCATAAATTCAGCACTTATGTGAATTCCCAAGTCAGGCCTGTTTCTGAGGTCCTTCATGCAGCACTGTTTGTGTACCCAGGACTGAGCCCAGTTGATATGCCAGAGGTTAAAGCAGAACCAGGCCCCGAATGGTGTATTCTCAGCACCTTCCCCCTGGACACTCCTGGCTGCTTCCTCAGCTGGTTTCTCTCCCCTGCTTGGCTGCTCCTCGGCACCTGCACCAGCAATTCGGAGATCATTAGGCAGCACTCATCCCTGCATGTGAGGAGCCACCGCCGCGGCCGGGGCGCGGGGCCCCGAGTCTGCTCTGGGAGAGGGCGCGGCAGCTTACACACCCGGGAGCTGCAGAACCCGAGCACAGTGAGGGGGGAGCCGGGGGCGCACCTGCCCGGACTGCAGCCCAGCGCGCCCCCCCACCAGGGGCTCCTGCAGCGGATGCATGCAGGCAGCAGCGGCCCCAGTGCACCCCTGGCTCCCCCCTCACCGCGCTCGGGCTCTGTGGCTCCCGGGAATGTGAGCCACCGCCGCCCCTCCTGGAGCAGGCTCAGGGCCCCGCGCCCCGGTGGCCGCTCACACTCATACTAGGAAAAGATCATTACTTCTAAGGTGCCTGTATTTCCGAACATTGATAGGGATGGTCTGTGAAAATATAAGAGAGGTGGGGACTAGTGCTAAACACCCCCCCCCCCCCCCCCGGCACACACACAACCCCAGACTGTGTGTGAGCTATTTTGATGGACAATGACAAGATACTGTTCTAGTACATGCTGCAGTGATTTATACCACTCCTGCTGCTCTCTGTTTTGCAGGCGGTGAAGGGTGCATGACAGAACAAGGTCAGATCAGGCAAAAAAACAAACTATGCTGTCTTCTGCATGTGCACTCATTAGAAGGAAAACTTGACATTTATACACCCTTTATACCAAAATTAAGTTACAATGGGGTTTTCACATTACCACTTTCTCTTCTGTTAAATTAACTAGCAGTTGCCACAGCAACTGGCATTTAAAATGGTACTTTTTACTACCGACGAAAGATTTTTAAACACATTTACTATGAATATCATTGTTCAATACACTTCTCCCCACCCTCCCATCTTCTAAAGGTTAACGATTGTTCTTTGGATTATAGGTCGTTTGCCTTTATTTCTACTCGATAGGAAAAAAAAAAATCTGATGACTAAAGTTTAGTGGTCAAAATATTTCAGGCAAGAGAAAAGCTCAAGTGGAATTTCTGAGTATGCCCGCTCTGGTACCACCATCTTCTTGCTATTGTTGGACTACATCTAAAATAGCGACACTCATAAAAGAGCATGATAGCAAGAGAAAGCAGATGAGATCATATGTCAAGGGATTCCAATTTCTGGTAAACTGCTCATCCAGAGTTGCACAAGCTTGGAGATGTGTTTTCATTTTTAATACCACTTGGAGCTGCAGTTCAAAACAATGGAAAGGAAAACCTCATCATTTTCTTGATGTAATTATTAAAAAGCACTGACAAGCAGATGAGAATGTAATCTGAATAAAAGAGGAGAGAAAATAATTTCCCAAATGCTGTCATTAATTCAGCTGTAACAATGGGCTTGAGAACACTTCTTTAACTATAATGTTAGTATTATACAGCACTTCAATGCTTACAATATGCAAACAAATATGAGATGTTTGGCTGTATTAAGAAATATGAAACATGCTACCTAGAAAAGTTCAATGACATTCAGTCTCTGTATTTAGCACCCAGTCAAGCTATTGATAAGCAGTAGATAAGTGGTATGCAAATATTATTGTGGTCAACGGCATAGTATAGATGAACTGGGTATTGTGTCTATATTAGAAAGTGTTTTCTGTTGGATGAAAACCTTTAGGCAGTAAGACATTGTGCATTTCCATACACCCTTCAATTAAAATGCAAGATTAAGACAGTAATACAGTTAAGAAACAAGTACCACAACACCACCAGCTTAACTAGAGGAGCAGGCAAAAGTGGGAAGCACCACAATGAACTACATGCAGTGCTGATTTTGAAGACTGCTTAGTTGTCAAAGCTAAGAGGCACTTTTTGGCCAGGCAAGTCAACTCCGTGGGCCTGATTATCCTTTCGCATTGGCTTTACAATGGTGTGACATCATCAGTTTCAAGGGAGTTCCTCCCCAACTACAGTAGCATGAAAGAAAAAAAAAAAAAACACACCAGCCCTTGCGGTGGAGATTTCCAAAGCAACCAAGGAAACACACACACTTTCCATTTAATTTTAATTGAAGACGTGTCTTACATGCCTTCAACTACTTTACAGTTGAAACTGGTAGAAATACAAGTTTGAAAATCTCAAAGACAATTGACAATAAGTTCCCTTTTAAAAACAGCCAAATACGTTTCTCACACGAACTTTTCTGCCTGCATATACTGTTTAAGAAAAAAGGAGAGGTGGAAGGAAGTGTAATGGTAATTAGCAGTAAATATATCAGACTACTATACATACCCTTTTATGATCTTCCAGCTGCCTCTGTAGTAGACTTTGATCAAGCTCCTGCTGAGCATGCAGAAATTCTGTTGTAAAGTATAATACTAAAGAGACACTAATATCTTCAGCATCAATAACTAAACAGTAGAAAAATTCAAGAAAGTCATACAACTGAGAGCAATGGGGGAGGGAAGGTAGGTCGACCAAAAAACTTAAAGAGTTTCAGGGCTTATCTACACTTAACTGGTCACCTTTGATGCTCTCCATCAAACTACACAGGGCATGCACGTTTGCTAGATGTTTGTATATATTTAAAAGTAAAAGTAACACAAAGTTTCCATCTAGTTTCAGAGTAATTCATAATACAAAACAGAAAAAAAAAAAAGGCCAGGTTCTTGGCAACTCACGCATGCATTACATCCATGCATACACATTTTTACACACACACAAACAAACACACACCATTTCTGGAGGAAATGTCATTATTTTTACACACCTCACTCTGGCCAATTAGGAAGTCCGGTCTCTTGCGAATGTGGAAGACATTTGGCACATAATGCCAATGTCAATGCCTCAGTTCTGTTTGAGGCTTTCAACGTATTTTTGTTCGGCTGTGCAGAGTAAATACTATGGCGGGTTTATAATGCTGAAAGCCAAATGGCTCTTCTCTTTGAACAAGGCAGATTTTCAGAACAGAATAATGTCTCATACTGTTGATGGCTTCGAAAGCATCTGGATCATTCATGACAATCATTTTTCAGGGACCGATTTAACTCTAAGAGGCTATTTCCCACATGTCTCATTGAAGTCATTCTGTAACCAATGAGCACTTAGACATTTAAACACTACTCCACAAATGCTATTTATGATAAAGTTCCAAAGTACTGAAAACTACATTTTTCTCTTCATCACTTACAACAAACCCATAATACTGCTTAGCCACATAAAATTCTTTACGTAGCCTAGGCAATTGAAAACAAGCTAGACTTAAGCTTCCATATAGCTTTAATCAAGAGTAAAACTGATCTGGTAGGCAATGGTACATTCTGTGCCAACCGCATCATTGGTTGCTTCATTAGTTTCAAAATAATTCAAGCTTTCATAAATGCATAAATAAATAAAAGTTCTAGTCCTAAATGTTTTTGGTGGATAAATTGTTGAATATGAACTGATTCATCCTAATGGGTGTTAATCCTGTAATGTAATGATGGCAATTGAAAGCCCAACATTAGTATTTCACTGAATCTTTTTAAAAACAGGAATATTCAACTATTCTGGATTTGTGGAACTTGGGTAAAAGTTCCACTATTTTCTCACCCCTCGCATCCCAACCTCTTGTTTTTAACATACAGGATAAAAGGATTCCGGATCTTTGATCTCCCCGAGAAGTGAGAGGAACGAAGCCTAGTTCTTTAACACAAGGGATCTGAGCTGAGACTTTCAGTGTAGTGCCTCCATTAAAGATGGGTGGCTGAATTACCCACACTGCTTTGAAAGTTTCAGTCTTTGCTCTTAATGGTACTATATGAGAACAAGTTTTGAATTGGTAAGAGACCTATTTTTTTCCCCATTGGCAAGAATATTTTTATATATTGGATTGAACCATTTCAGCAGAGCTACGTACGTCCCTCTGCCTACATCACTGGATAAAACACCACCACAGATTTGACCAACAAGAAAGACATTTAACCATGACTACTTTAAAACACCAATATTTGTGTGTTTTACAAATATAGGTGGGTGACACACCTCTATAGAGCTTTCCGTTTCTGGAGGTTGCGGCAGCTGGTTGAAAGTAAAATGCAGATAATTAGTCATAGTTCAGAAATGTTTCATCTAAAACAGAAATCTAATGGTCAACACTTAGGGAGAGGGGAATTTCAAAACCAACCAAAACAAAAACACAAAAAGCTTTCCATGGATTTTCTGCCGCTCATTTGACCTTAGCTGCATCAGCTCGCTGAATTATGGCATAATTGTGGTTTCTACACATACTGAAAGAATGCTTACATGTATATTGCTGATAAGGGACCACGTTCTCCAAAGCATACCTGCTAAAGTTGCATGTCCCAACTTGCTCACATGAACTACCAATGCAGAAGAACACACCCTGATTTACAGGTGCATGTGGTTTTGTGCCTGCACTAGCACCCATGCAACTTGGGGATGCACAAACACGCCCTTTCCAAAATCTGTCCCCAAACATATACACTGACAGATATGGTGAATTTAACACATTTTATTGTAGTGGCTTAATCCCCAGTAGGGGTAAATCACTGTCTGAATACCACTTGCAGCAGACATCTGTTTTAGGGATTCTGAAAGGAAATTTTCAGTGGACTGTTGTTCATAAGACAAACATTCTTTTTCTGAAATAAAAGAACAATGTGATTACAGTATTGGACATAAGCAACCAAGGGGGATCTAAAAGGGGGTGATGAATAGATTTTCCATTTAAAATGTGATGCAGCATGTTAACACAAATTAAGATGAGTCTACCCGTATCACTTAGTAAAATTTACAGACATTCAACACAGACATATGAGACCTATAAAGCCTTTTTAACACGGGTAATTCATTTAATTTCTCTGAAACAGACACACTAAGAACTAATTATTAATATTTATGAAATAGGAGCATTTAGAGATGCCAAACAAGGTCAGCAACCTGCTGTGCTAGGTGCTGTATACACTCGTAACACTCATTCTCTGCCCCAAAGAGCTTACAACCTACACAGACAAATGAGACCATGAGTAGGAGAAAGGAGGCATCACACTAATTTTAAAGACGACAAACAGGCACGAGCAGATTAAGTGACTTGCCTAAGGTCACACCAGATACCTGTATCAGAACCAGGATTTGAACCCAGATCTCCCAAGGGCCAGTCCAGAGCCTTAACTGCAAGACCGACCACACACACACACACACACACACACACACAGAGCAACCTAGTAGTAGAGTGACTGTGGTGAATCAGTTTTCAGAATATCAGCAATAGAGTAGGAAAAAACAGGCAGGGAAAGAGAGGAAGGCAACCAAGCTGAGGAAGTGTGAGGTGGAGAGGTTCCACTGCTAAGGGAAGAGGCAGAGGGACTGACTTTTTCCAACTTGGCATTCAGTGGGGAGGGATTCCACGATCAGGAAAAGCCGTTGTCCTTATTTCTTCTAATCAACTTTCCTCCTGGCTGATTCACATGTCTCTTGGGTACATTATTTCCTTGCATTGTCATTCCTACGTATTCTGGAAATTTAACAAGCGTATAAGCCACTGAAGTCTTGGTCAAATGGGAGTTTAGAGTATTTAAGCTTGGAGAACAAAAGTTAAAGAGGAAGAACCTCATTTATGCAGGAAATTTGTCTTCATCTACCTAGTACTCATGACCAAGCACACTCCCATTGCTCAACAAATAATATTGGAATTGCCATTTCCAGACCATTAGTCAGCCTGAGCCCCTTATCCAAACCACACCAGCACCCAGTACACAACCTGCCTCAGAGCAAAGTGAAAAAGCCCTCTTACTACTACAGTAAGAATCAGTCTCCTTACCGATAACATAAGCTCAACTGCACACATCTCTGTTAAGGGAATTAATGTTTGTCTTCTTTTCAAAGATTGAGAAACTGAACCAGAAAGGTTAAGTGTCCTGACCCAGGCTACGGAGGGTGTCAGAGTCTGAACTAGAATGGTCTTGTGCTCTTACCACACCCTGACCAAGCAGATATGTTCATGTTTTAGGACTGAAAATTGCCAGAGCTACAAAGAATCCAAAAGAAGTTAATTTGATCTCATAGAACAAAGTGATTTACAGGGATTAGGAAGAGGAAGTATGTGACATAGAAAAGTCCCAGTGTTTTCCAAATTAAACAGGAAACGGGATATAGGGCTTTAGGGCTCAATCTTATAAAGTGAACTGCTTGGGGAAATCCTTGCTTCTGGAAAGGTTTCAGTAACTTCAAATGATGGGAGCTTGATGCAGTCCTAAGGGTCAGTTTGCCTGTAACACTGCAACTGTAACAGGGCTTTAGCAATCAGTCAGTAAGACTAAAAACTGAATAATGAGTTTGACTGGATTGTTTTAATCAGAACCGGTTAAAAGTAGCAAAGAAATGTTGAGTTAAGAGTGTCATGCTATCCTTAGCAGGGTAAACAAATTATTAGCAATAGGCTTCAGAGAATGATGGTCCAATGGTTAAAGTGTTAACCTGGGAGCCAGCTGCAATTCCCTGCTCTGCCATAGATTTCCTGTATGACCTTGGATTATGACAATCTCGCTTTGCCTCAGGTTCTCTCATCTATAAAACGGAGGAAATGAGGATAAGTGCATTCCAGATGATAAAATACTAAGATATTGCAGTACTGGGTGCCATATAAGCACCAGAGATAAAGCATTCAGCTTCAAAATGTTAAACTAAAATGGAATGGATGGCAAGGTCGGAGAAGAGCATAGAAAATTTCCTTTCTACTAACAATAAGGAAAGTGCCATTCAACTTACTGTACAAGAACAGCCTACTTTGAAGCCGCTCCTGCCTAAAAGTCTGACAAATAAACCTTTGTTATTAGCCTTACCAGAATTATTATTATTTTGACCTATTGTTGACCTGAATGGTTCTAACAGTTCTCATTTGTTATGTAATAGCTATCTCCCCCAAAGCAACTCATCTGACTCAAAAGTAGATGAACCCATTTCAGCAGTTGGTACAACCAATTAACTGTGTAAGCGTGCACTTATTACATCACTTTAAAGCTGACCTAAAAGGGAAATGTTTGAATTTTTGTCTTCTTTTGCCTTTATGTTTTATGCAGAAGGCCCAAAAGTTTAAGATTTTTATCGGATTGATTTTTTTACATGAGAAGCTGAGAATTTGTCTATTCTGTTTTTCCTGAAGACTACAGACACTGGGGGAAACTAGCAAGTGATATTGATATTATAGATAAAAATGAAGATAGAATTGCACAAGAGAGGAAAAGATCTTTTTCCCCCAGACTTGAAAACTCTGGAGTTCTTTACTTTTTTGCTAACCATGTTATTTAGCTCAAATACCTAGCAAACAGCTAGAACAAAAGATCTCTATTAAAGATTTGTGACTCTTTCAAACAAAGAGCCGAGAGAGCTTCCAGTTAATTTCACTGGGTCCTGAAATGGATGCCCTCAGCAAAATAGGGGAGAGAAGACCTGATATTCTTGACATTTCTAAGGTAGAAAAACAACAGGTGAAAAACATTTTTTTTTTAAATGAGAGAGAGAGAAGAGAACATTTCAGGCTTTTGCAATGAAAAGAAATGGGACATATTTGTAATAAAAATGTGATCCTTTCCCCTCTCCCCACCTCACTGAATTTTGACATTTTGATAAAAAAGTCAAAATTACAAGTTTCAAAAGATGTTCAGTCTTGGTTATAGAGAAGCAAAAAATAAAGCCAAATCCATTTTGTCCTCCTCAGGTCACCTTTGATTATACAGGTTTCAGAGTGGTAGCTGTGTTAGTCTGTATCAGCAAAAACAACGAGGCGTCCTTGTGGCACCTTAGAGACTAACAAATGCATTTGGGCATAAGCTTTGAAGTGGGTTTTAGCCCACAAAAGCTAATGCCCAAATAAATTTGTTAGTCTCTAAGGTGCCACAAGGACTCCTCGTTGTTTTTGATCAGACAGTACATTCAGAAGATGGCGTAACCTAGCTGGTACACTTCTTGGTGTTCAGCTTCCCCATGCCTATACTGGCTTATTCCATCTTCTTCACAACACTATTTAGCCAGAGGATTACAACCTTTTTCACGCCTGACACAATACCCAAAGATTTCCACAATCCTGCTTCCATCTCCCTAAGGTCAGTTCCATGTGCATGTCTGAGGCCTCTCCAATGAACCTGCTTAAAAAACAGACCAGAAACCAGAGACTTAATTTCTTCTACTTGAGACATAATTCAAACACTGATTGTGTCATGAGATCTCTCTAGGAGGGAAATAATTTCATCTTTAAAAGTGCATCTAACTAGCATTTATCTTGTTATCCATCTCCTATCTTAGATCTGGAAAAGAACACATTCTGAACTTCATCCAGTTGTTGCAAAGTAGTTTTACAGCTTATCATTGATACACATCGCTGCAGAGGTTATTGCAGCCAATCCCTTTTAATCAAGGATTTCAGTTCCCTTTTCACCTACTTGAAACCTCAAAAACCAAAAAAAAGCAAAAACCCCACCCACACTGAATGGGTTTGCTGGTATATTTCTCTGGAGCTTGCTTATCAACCACATAAAGAGAACAAATCCTTCTTTTTATTGAACTGAAGTCAACATTTTACTAGAAGTTACTTTAATTCACCTGCTTAATGCCTTCAATACCCACTAACGTCAAGGCAAGTTGAGGGCGCTTAGCTGTTTGTTGGATCTGGTCCCTTTCTGCTTTGCTAACTATATGCAAGGAAAGAGTGGCTGGGGATGTGTGTTGAATAGGGGGTTCATAATTTATGCGCAAATACTCTTGGACATACAAACATCAGCTTTACTGACCAATGATAGAGAAATTCACAGAACTTTGCTGAACCTCTTTCAAATACACAGCCTACCTGAATAATAAGATACTGGAGCTAATCATTTTGGAGCAACGTTACTGTAAAAAGAAATAGCAACTGTATAGCTGATGCAACTGCTTCTGTAGCCTCGGACACTGGCAGACAGAGTGCAGACTGAACTAACAGTAAACAGTTCCACCACATGTATTGGCAATTACTGCTGAAGGTCACACATCAGCAATGAGCATGAATTCCAGGAAAAAAAGCTGCTCTTATGTAACTGCTGCTTGAATGTTGGCAGGTGCCCAATGGAGCAGTTCACCACAATATGGGAGGAGGGGAAAAAAAAAGAAAAAAAAAAGTAGGACATCTCTCAGTTACATTCAGCATCATCAGATTGCCCCCTTAAGGTGAAGTTTAACAGTTCTCTCCTCTTTCATGCTCTTCTCCTTCCATACATATTAATTTGTTCTGGGATTTATAAATCCCTTACCCAGCATCTCACTACTTCCATTGAAGCTCTTATCTTCACATAGCAACGCAGGTTGCTTTGTCTCTAGCACCTGTTAAAATCCAGTGACAGACTGCAATGGGGGCTTGAAATTAAACAGCTTCTGAAAGCACTTTGCCAATACATTAACCCCCTTAATCACAGAGTACCCGAGATTCAAGTATTCACCCAGACCTACATTTTTCACGTAGCAGCTCTGATCATGTATGGTACCTGGGCTACAATGGGAGGGGTGGAATTTAGCTTAAAAACCCCCAAGCTATTTCATACTTTTTCACTGAACTACTGCAGTCTGTTTCGTACGGTCACAAGAGGTAAGATTTCCTTGATGCCTCAAATAACTGTAGACAGAAGGCCCAATTCTCTTCTCATGCTGGTGCAAACTGGGAGCAACTCCACTTAAATCAATGGAGTTACACCAATGCAAGACAGTGCAAGTACTGTCAATGGTAAGAATCAGGCCCACAGCAGCTTCTAGGGAGAACTCTTGTCAGTGTCTCATGTTGGGGTTTTCCATTTTTTTTTTTTTTTTTTTATTACTAGAAACATTTGCATAGGGCCCGTGTTTAAAGTCCATATTTGTCAGTTTATTCTCCACCTAGAAAGTCATAACCTTCAACTCATGACATTAATCTAGTGCTATGCAAAGGTTTGCAAAGATCAACAACTACTTCAGGAAGGCACCAAAGAGCAAGAACAGAAATGCTGAACAGATCTGTGAACTAACTCATATTACTACTGCTAGTCATAGTCGTCATCGTCGTAGTAGTACACATTCCCTTTTAACAAAAACCGGAACAAAACAAGAAATGACACGGACTATAGCTCTCTTTAGAAATCAGGCTTTCCGTCAGTCTTTCAAGACATGTCTGCTGGTCTTCATTTACATTTTGGTTCTATAAGAACTCCCTCCAAAGGGGCACCCATTCAAAGCTCTGGGCACCCTCAACATACAGAAGAGCACAGGGGGAGACAAAGTAAAACTTGACCATAACAGCACCACCTCTTCCTTCCACCCAACCACACATCATCTGACCAGTACTGCTTGAAACCCTCCATTATTATACTTTTGGCCTTAGACCTTGGGCCTCAGTCTTTTGCTCACTCAAAGAGGTGAGCTTCGCAGCACATCCGGAAAGTCAACACGTTCGAATTACATTAGACCTTACGGAGAAAGCAATCTTGAGGAAAGGGATCCTTATAAGAGGGCAGAAGGTTCCCTTTAAATGAAGACGGATGAGCTTAAAGATTTCTGCTGTTCACCACAATGGCAGTAAGGCAAGGGAAGAGAAGTGGTCCCAAGCAGACAGGTCCCAAGCCCTTTGTAGATCAAAACCAGCCCCTTAATGACACTTTGGTGTCATTCGTTCTCTAGTTTTCAAGGATGTGTGTGTCATGTAAGAGTTACTGGTCTAAAGTTCTAATGCATCTAATTCTAGTACTGTACACTTATTTTGATGGGATTTCTTGCACATAAAAAAAAAAAAGTTCTACCACAAATGTACTGGATCCTGTGCAACACACAACACTGCAGCATTATGAATTCTCTCCCTTGGAAGTAAAGCATTTTTTACTGAACCCAGATACGATATTGGTGGTTGCACAGCAGTTTATGTAAAAACCCTTAACATTCCATTCGCACGTCTAGTTCAAAATGGATCATGGACCAAGGACGATATTAACGGAGTGTTTAAAAAACCGCAAACAACCCAACACCACCACTCTCCTACCCTCCACTCCTTGCAGATGATGACCCCACCACAGTTGTCAAAGTAAATCCATGAACGCAAAAACCAAATGAACCAGATCAATGTAAAGAAATTGGGTAGAAGTCACTACTCTGTTCTTAATTTACACCACAGATCCTTGAGATTGCAGAAGTCTCAGAACAATAATCTGGCAGGCTGATCAACACACAACGGGTCTGTGCCATAACAGTTGGGCACAGCCAGAACGGTTATGACCACACAATTATGGCCCTTTATAATTCTTCCTGTTATGCAGGGGATTTCCTACTCAACAGGGTGAATTCCAGCATTGTTCACTGAGTAACAAAGGCACTCCCTTTCCACAGGACAGAAAGGATTTTAAGAGAGACTCCACTGACTTTGGTTTAGAGTTTCCTCATTATTGAAAGTGTAAGTAATAAATAATGGTGTGTCTGTGGCATTTACGGTCCCCCCCTCCCTTTTTTTTTTTAAACAAATGAAAGACAAGATTTTGAACCTATCCTTTGCCAAAAGTATCTTACAGTAGCTACTTAGAATGCCAGAAAGACTGCGAAATTAGCTCTAAATTAGGTCATAATACAATAACAATATTACCTCGCCAACAGCAGGTCTACTCTGAGGGGCAGGAGTGAGTGGAAAACCATTTCAGCCATTCAGAAAAACTAGACTGTTCAGAGCTTAGCAGCTGGAGAAACTAAAACTGAATTCTGTTTTCTTCGACCCTAACTTTTACAGATGCCAGCAGAAGCTATGATGGGAAACATCACAGCTTCCTTTGAGAATTCTCAAAAAATCCTAACCACTGCCAGCATCTCTCTTTATAAACAGACACTGTTCATTTCCTGTGTGTTTATAAACACACCTGCTCCATCCATGGAATTGTTCCATAAGGAAGCAGTAAAGCTCTTATTTGCAGCCAGAAGACTAAGTTCTAAATTGGGTTTGCAGTCTCTAACTCATTTATTGAGGAACGAGATGGAACATTATGGCAAGAGACGAAGAGGAAAGAGAGAGGGAGTTTCACTTTATGACTTTTAATTTGCAATTAAACAATCTCAAGTTCTGTCTGAAGTTTCTCCAAGATAAATTATACATACCATTTGGGGAAGCTGCACCCTCACAGAAGCAAAAGGGTCTAGCACCTGATTGAAATGTTAATGTGTTATAAATTAACTTCTCAAAAACAGAGCTCATTTCCAGTGGAGCAGTCTAGGTTAGAGAGAAATCTTAATTAGTAAGAAAAAAACAAATCACATCCAAGGTTTGACACTAAACTCTGCTGCCAACTATTTTAAGCTCCCCTGTGAAGCCTGGAAAGATATAGTGCCTGAGTCTCCTCATATTAGTGTAAGGTGAGGAGTAACTCTCCTGGAGTAAAGGGACTTTAATAGTGTGAAATGAGTAACAGGAAAATCATCCTCATTCTCTAAATATATCATACACCGTTTCCATTAATATATGCACGAAGTGAATATAACCACAAACAAAGACCGCTCAGTTCAAGATAAGAGCATTATGAGATGGATAGGTAGGATTCCAAATCCACTTTGGCAAGCAGGTTCCCAAAACGTTATATTTATTCCTCAAAACAATGGATGTTCCAACAAAATAATAATTGAGATCATTGCTAGACTAGGGTTAAAGGAAAAAAGTTTCAGAGGAAGCCAGTTTAGAATATTTTTTAATTTGGAAAAAAATAGCTAGTATAGTTCTGTGTTTTACATTTTAAAGGGATTAGTTTTGCCCCAGACAGAAGACTGGAACAACACAGAGGAAACAAAGCAAGGGCAGAAGAACTTTTTTAAAGAAGCTCTTAAATAAGTAAAATACTTGCTGGGCAACAGATATACTGTACAAATACACAGAAAAACAATCAATCAGTCTCTGAATCTGGGCCCACATTTTTGGGGCATATAGGATGGTTGGTGCATAGGACAGTGACAGCATTTGGACATTTAGCTACCTTAACTGGAAGATCTCATTCAAACATGGCCTTCTGCCTTTAACATAGGTGTGCTGCATTCAGTGTAAACACCCTATCTTAGGCTGCTGCTTTGCCCGGCAAAGATTAGGCACAGATTTACCACCAAGTAGCTTTCACAATATACACCTACATTTTCCCACATATTCACAGGCCAAAGCCGAATAGGAAGAAACAGTGACCACACCTATATATTCTGCTGAACTCAACAGTCATCAAGTTACTTTCTTTGTAGGAAAGAACGCCACACAGTTCCTATGCAAGGGCCCATCCCCTTCTATTCTCTCAGGTGTGCTACACAAATACATTGTTATGAGCAATCACTCTCACCAGCTAGTAAGCAAAGACAGTTCATTTAGGGTCTCCTCCAGTTGGCATCTCTCATTCTTTCCCATCAAGTATAAATGGGTGCCATTTAAACTTAGTATTAACCTTTCCAGATATTTAGGTTAACCACCCTACCTTCCAAATTGCAAGTTAAGCAATACAGTGGTACAATAATTACTGTGGAATGATAAATGCTAACATTTTAATGGTACTCACTGCAGCTAGTATTCTAACAGCACTCAGCTCTGATCCTAAGCAGTATGCATACTATTATACCACCAGATGATTGCAGCTTGCCAAACCTACAACTACATTTGGGATAATACTTGGGGATAATGACAGACAGAATTAGTTATGGTAACTACCAACGTAGACACATAGCAGACTAAACTCAACTACTTCACTAACAGGTGCAGGAGTCAGAACGCTCAACACTGGAAAGACAGCATGACAGATCACAGTGCTACTCATAAAACAAACATCACAGAAACACTGCCATGGAAGAAAAATAAAATTAAGACCTCAGCATTATCCAATTCATCAATGGTGATCAACTGGAAAAGAAAAAGGAGAGAAGAAAAGAGGTTGAAAGTAAACAGTAAGCGAAATTACAAATAAATCCTGCATTAGGAACTTTGATATTATTTACCATTTCAGTGCTCTGGTTTGGTATTCTAAAAATATTATGAGAGGCATTAAAGGCTAGAGCAGGGCTCTATGATACTGTCATCATCTTAGCTGACATCTGCTCTACTGGAAATATTCTGCCACGGAACTGAACAGACAGGATGCACTCATGCTTTGTTCATATACCAACTGTCAATCCATACAGATTGATTACACAAGCACCAAGAACTTCAACCTTGGGAATAATAGTAGGCTCCAGTGTGTGAGCGGTCAGCAACACAAGATACCTATCTCAGAATCTCTACAGAGAGTTGGGGAGAATGGCAGCAAGAAGAGAGAGAAGCTGGATTCCAAGTTAAGTCTCAAAATCTGGGTTACCAGAGTTTGTACAATTGGCCCTAACAGACCTGCCACTCGTGCAGAAAACATTTGTACGAGCAAGGTGTTTCAGTGAAAGTCACAGTCTGGGCCGATTCTATGCTACTAACGTAGTATGGCTTTCAGCTCATTAGGAATACCACAGCGTACTACTGATCATTGAGAAAACTGAGCAAATGCCAAGATTTAAGGAATTTAGTTGTAGCTGTGTCAGTCCCAGGATATTAGACAGACAAGGTGGGTGAGGTAATATCTTTTATTGGATCAGCTTCTGTGGGTGAGAGAGCATGAGAGCTCGTCTCTCTCACCCACAGAAGTTGGTCCAATAAAAGATAATACTTCACCCACCTTATCGCTCTAAGAAATCTCTTCAGTCATATGTAAAGTTTCAAGCATTCCACAAACGTACAACTGAATTTTTTTTTTTTTTTTTAAATTCAGATCAAGGGAAAATCCAGGAAGTCACATGGGAGAACTATGAAATGATGGGAAAAGAGGAGTGGGAGGAGTGTGTGCACAGCTCTCCATGCTAATTCATAGCACATTGAAAAGGTCAGCCTTTGAAGTGAAAACCATAACTCTTGTAACATAAATGCTTTGTTGCATGGGAGGAGGAAGAATCACAGACATTCGGCATTGTACTGTGGCCACTCCCTCAGTCAAATGGAAGCACAACAGGCTAGCATCTGGGAAAAAGCGTTGAGTATTGAGCTTGGCTCTTCAGTCCACAGGCCAGCAGCCAACATTTCTCCCACTGCATCTTAGCAGTAGCATCTGGGCTCTGATCAAGTCCTTTGCATGTTGCACCGGAATCACAGCAGTACTGTGGGCTCTCAGGGATGGAACCAGAAGTCATGTACAGCTTTTGACAAAGGGCTTGGCTGCTGGAGCCAGACAATCTTCTATTTTCTCTACATGTCCCTTTGTTGGGAGGGAGACTGAGTGAAAATACAAGTCCACAGGTAATACAATGCTGGTGTGTCTGGTTTTTAGAGAGGAGGTCAGGCATGTTTATAGGGAGGGAATGCCTCTAGAAAACAGACTGGTTGTCTATTACTAGACTCGCTGGGTCTCAACTAGTATACAGTATACTATGCAGTATATAATATAACAAGATCAGACACTACACGGAAACTTTCCTTACACTTCTTTTGCTAAATTGTACTTCAGGTCTGACCTGCAGCTCTCAGTTCCACAGTAGACAACTACCAGCTCCAGTAGACTATAGTGGCAGAGAGGTAAACGAATGCCTACTAGGGATTAAGATAATAGTGATTCAAAGTCATTTAGAATGGAGACCTCCAAATGCCATAGGAGATGACAAATCACATGGTTAAAGTGGGGATGAGCATTGGGGACAGGGCAGAGGCGAGAGGACTAGACTTTTGCTGAATAGCATAAGTGAAGTCCTACCCATAATGGAACTAAAAAGAACTTTGGCTCTGCCAAATAAACTTTTCTCATACTTGAACAAAGCAAAAGCTGGGGTAAAGTTTTACAACAGAGTGCGGGGAAATGAACAGGCACTCATAACTGTACATGCATGCAGAAGTCAGGGCCCTAAACTTTGTCATAACCATTTTAAATTTATTTCAATCATAACCTGACGTGGAGCTACTGGTTTAGCAAGTTCAGAGATAGTTTATGAAAATGGGGTACGAAGTCTTTAACCATATATAAGAAACGGAAGCAGAAGTGGTAAACAGAGTGGTCTAAGTAGCCTCTCTTTGTTGCTAAATTTTCTTACAATATGTAGAAGTATAAAGAAGAAAATAAGTAGCTATTAGCATTCACAATATATTCTAGTATAAATTATTTTAATGCCCTTATCTGCAGTAGTACTGCTCACACTTCTCAGATTGGTTTACAATAAATTAGGAGTTCTCCTGAACAAATGCAACCCTTTCTATCTTGAGTATCTTCAAGAACCCTAAATTCAACAAGGGTAGCACAAGATTATTTTTACTCCAGAATAGCTTTTAAAGAAATGCATGTTGCCTTTAAGTGGTGAATAAATGCAGTTAGGAGTAGTCACCAGGTAGAAAACGAATCATTCTACTTCTTGAGGCCAGACAGTCAAAGCTTATCTACAACTAGCAGCTGATAGTTGGCAAACAGCTTTTCCCCTTACTGAAATCTGCTTCATGGGCTATTCTATTCTTGTACTGCATGCATTATGTAACTGATCAACTATGGCAGAAGTTGATGGGTTTCATCTCTGCTTTTCTTTAACTTGGAAGATCTTTAGAATTTTGTAGAGCT
This sequence comes from Chelonia mydas, assembly GCF_015237465.2. Classification (NCBI taxonomy): domain Eukaryota; kingdom Metazoa; phylum Chordata; order Testudines; family Cheloniidae; genus Chelonia; species Chelonia mydas. Next base: position 15,200,904 of record NC_057853.1, on the reverse strand, counting down.
TTACAGGTCAATTGTGGAGACAACATAATTTAGTTTGGTTTCAGTGTTTTAAAATTATTTTCAGTATGTTCTCTGGCAGTATCTGCAACCCCAATTTTACCAAAACCCTGGCAAAGCTCTGATAAATGAAGTTTGCTTGAAGCAAAATTTCCAGTGGTATCAGTGTCACTATACACCATGGAGGGAACAGATTTATTTATTTATTTATTTTAAAAGACCAGTTTGGTTCAGTTGATTTCAAGATATGCTACAGCCAATTTCATTTTACATTCCTTAGGCTAGACATGATCAGGGATGTCCTTACGCTGGTTTTAATGGAAAAACTCGGGATGAACATGCTCCAAAGAGTTTAGTAGCCAACTGTACAAACCAGGGGTCTCAAACTCAAATGACCATGAGGGCCACATGAGGATGAGTACATTGGCCCAAGGGCCGCACCACTGACCCCCCGCCCCTCATTGCCCCGGCCCCACCCCCACCCCACCCCTTCCGTGCGGCCCCGCCCCTGCCCCTCCTCTTCCCACCCCTTCCCTGCCCCCATTCCAACCCCTTCCCTGAAATCCCCACCCCAACTCCGCCCCCAGGAGGTGCAGGAGGGGTGCAGGGTGTGCCAGGGGGCTCAGGGCAGGGGGTTCCGGTGCAGGGTGCGGCAGGCGGCTCAGGGCAGGGGTTCAGGGTGCAGGAGGGGTGCAGCAGGGGGTTCAGGGCAGGAGGTCGGGGTGCAGGGTGTGGCAGGGGCTGGGGTGCAGGAGGGGTGTGGGGTGCGGAGTGGGGCAGGGAGCTCAGGGCAAGGGGTTGGGTGCAGGAGGGGGCTCAGGACAGGGGGTTCAGCTGCAGGAGGGGTTCTGGAGCCTGCCCTGCCCCCGGTGCATGCTGGGCCGGAGCCGCTCTAGGTAAATGCTGTGGGGGCAGGGGGACTGTGGGGAGCTGGTGGGCCGCAGAAAATAACCCCGCAGGCCGCGTGTTTGAGACCCCTGGTATCAACCCTGAGGTATCAGTAGTTTATTTGTAATGCCACGTACACTAGAAGCTGGCTCTTGAGTAGTGGCAGATACCACCTCTCAGTCGTGAAGTCAACATTTATGTTAAATCGGAGGTTGATTGTGGCTTGGGTGAACATACCTTGCTAGCTTTAATCTAGCTAGCATGGTTAAAAATAGTGACTACACAGCGGCACAAATCCCAGCATGGTCTAGCAATACAAGTAGGTACCCAATTCAGGGTCCAGGTGGGCTTGCACAGCCCATGCTCCCACATCTTCCCTGCTATTTTCAGCTGTGCTAACTAGATTAAAGCTAGGTTTCAGAGGGGTAGCCATGCTTATCTGAATCAGCAAAAACAATGAGGAGTTCTTGTGGCACCTTAGAGACTAACAAGTTGATTTGGGCATAAGCTTTCGTGGGCTAGAACCCACTTCATCAGGTGCATGGAGTGAAAAATACAGTAAGTAGGTATAAATATATAGCATATGGAAAGATGGGAGTTGCCTTACCAAGTGGCGGGGTCAGTGCTAATGAGGCCAATTCAGTCAGGGTGGATGTGGCCCATTCCCAACAGTTGACAAGAAGGGGTGAATATCAACAGAGGGAAAACTACTTCTTGTGGTGCTAACAGGGCCAATTCAATCAGTGTGGATGTGGCCCATTCCCAAAATAGTGCAGGTATGCCTATCTGAGCTGCAATCACATCTCTAACTGCAGTGCGGACACATCTTCAGAAATGAGGCATGGCTACGAGGGACCATCAAAGCCCTTTGCAAGAGCAGTGTTATCTTTTTTACAGGTTTTGCCTAGTTGACTTCCATATTAGGCTAGAAAGCATGTAAAAAGTAAATAACCTAGAGACAGAGAGAAGTTGAAGGCTCCCAAACAGCAGCAGGTTAGAGCGATATTCAGCACAAATTACTGTCAGCTTGTCAAGACTGGAAGGCAGGTTTAAAACATATACATGCAGGATGGTGCCAACACCCCAATGCTACTTCCAGGGGGTTAGGGCATTCCACGCAGTTATTGTTACTTTATTTAAAAGAACTATTACTGCTGCTTGCAAGCAAGGCTTAATAGCAAGCAACCTCACAGAGCTAGGCAAAAGGTGCTGAGTTGGGCTGGATCACTGACAGGGGAGGAAGTTGTGACACACAGAAGCGGGAAGCAGCATTCCCAGATCAAGACAGGGAGTGCAGCATTGCCCATCCCCACCTCCAGGGTATTTTCCTGGGAGTCTCCTGCTCATTTACGGTATTGCGTGGGCGCACAGCTAGGGCATGTGGCTGGCAATAAGCAACATGCTAATGGCATATTGGAGAAGGATTCTCATTGCTTTGCTTGGTTTATCTTCGAGATTGTTGCACTCGTGGGTTTCGCAAGCCTGCTGTTTGCCAAGTGGGGAGCGACATGCCTCATATCCAGCTAACCTTGGAGTGGGCTGAGGCTGCCTGCATCACCCTCAGCCTGGCAAACTTGAACTAGCTCAGCTTTGTGGTTTCTCCACTTTCCACTGCCTACATCAAACAGCACTCCTCATCCTCCCCGGAAGGGACAGCCTTAGACAAGGGTCTGTAAAGAAGCTGTCCAATCTCTCAATTTTTGCCTAAAACTAATGGGCTACCATCATCTAAGACTGACCAACTTAGCACTTTGTCATGACTTCAAACCCAGCTTGCAATTTGCTTCTAATTAGAGAGCCTCATTTGTATCACTTAGTAGAACTATTCAATTGTCCATCTGCATAAAAATCTAAACAAACTGCTCACAGTTACAGATTACCTTTTCTAACAACTCTGTTCAACTACTCAATTGCTTCCTTCCCTGCTTTATAATTGTTGCCTCTCACGTGCTCATGGGCAGTTGTTTCTGTGCGCTACAGAGCTATGATTCTGTTTCTTGGGTACCGCAGCTTTAAGTGTAAGAGTCCCATCTGTCTATGAGCGGGCAAGACCATGAGGCATTTCACGCTGGAGACTCTCAAGTTAGAGACACTCTACTTTCTCTCACAGAGATTTTCTCTTTGCTCTTTCTTTGCTTGCTGTTTTCCTGAATTTAAAATGAAAGCCATCCAGATTCAAAGCACATTTGAGACTGTTTATGGAAAACATTATAGTTCTTCTCTTTGTGGCTCTCCCTAAGATGTTCGGTACCTGTTAAACTCCTTTCATCCATCAAAGGTCATGCTCTAATCTTTTCATCGCTTGTCACCCTGCTTTGGGTTCTTTTATTTTCCATGTCTTCATAAAGAGACTATGGAAGCCATGCTCCAAAGGTGGGATACCTATCCCAGTGTGTCAATACAGTTAAATCAAATTGAAATATGCATCAATATATCTAAGAGTAAAAGTATGGGACTGGGTGTGTAAGTGTGAGATACACACACACTGTTTGAACAAAGGAGAGATCTATAGCTCAGAAAGACTCCCTCTTGATGGGAAAAAGGAACAGTATGTTAACGGAAAAACTATTATAGTTGTATACCAACCAATCTATAATTCAAATTCCTCAGCACCACAATAAAGAGAAGCTAACTCAGACACATACAAGTCAAAATTAAGTTATCAAAAGAATCCTCTTATTGACAGATCCCATGACTGCATGGTCAAGTCTCCTCTAAGTAGCTATAACACATGGTTCTCTCTTCTATAATGACAACCAAAGGGAACAGATTCTACATTGCTGATCAGGATGCAAACTATTGCAGAAATTAGACAAACCTGATATTCTAAAATAAGAAGTCAGAGTAATTACCTAACTTTCAATTTAATTTCATGATCTTGAAAGCAATTAGTTGACTAGAAAGGTTTTATCCTTAACCCAAGGTATAAATACAAATTTAAAGGCCTAGTAGCGTATTTTCTCTCTCTGAATACGAAAGACAGTGTTGAACAAAAGCGAAATGATAAATTGTAAATTAAGTACCTTCTCTCCATAGCCTCTATCTTTGGTCATCATTTCCCTGAGTGTCTGTAATACTTTAATACATAGTTTCTCCTCATTCTCCTCCAGCAGCTGTTTAGTGTGTTTTATTAACCTGAAAACAACCAATTGATCATAGTTTGTTTTAGTACTAAATTTTGTAAAAATTAGGACAGGCATTTGTGGCTATCTTATCTCAATGGTCAAAGCGACAACCATGAAGTTAATTAAAATGTGGTTTTGTTAGGACCAGTATATAGTGAGCTGGCGCGTACCCTCTTAATAGTAACACTTGCTGAGTTATCATGAATACCAGTGAAGCTATGAAGGGAACTCCAGCACTCCCACCTCAATAATAGCCAGGCAAAAATAAATCTATATATAGGGATCAAGGAATTATATAGAAGTGAGGGAAATTAAAAATTGAAGGTCCACTATGAAAAACCAGTAACATTAACGAGACACTAAATACTGCATATATTTCCTCATTAAAGAAAAAAGAATGTAGACCTTGGATAAGGAACTGGAAACCATACAATGACACAGACTTCGACTCTGACTCATTACCCCAATGGTAAGAGGTATAAAGGGAAGTGTTTTGTTGACAAACTCTAGGGACTAGAGTCAACTGGCCCCAATCTCACTAATAAGGATTAACTCTAAAAATGTGTGTAGTCATTTGTATTACAGTACACCATGGCCTTACACTGCTCCAGAATTTGTAAGCATCACCTGCAAGGACAGATTGACCAATATTCACAGCTGTTGTCACCTTCTTTCTGAAGACAAATGACTATTTTCCTGAGGACAAGTTGTGTTTAATACAACACAACATAGGGTACTGCTCTGCAAGGAACTAACTCCTGCATAGAGCATAAGGAAACAACTTACTTGCAAATGAAGCCTCCGCTTTCACATTTTCTCCTTGCATCTGTGTTCTCTGGGAAGAGCAGCTCTGGCCTATGAAGAACATCTACCAGCACTGACAATTCAGCCTGCACTAGGGGGCGTAAGCGATCTTCCAATGCCGATACTATGTCCTAGGAAACAACAACAATCAGGTTTTGTCAATCCCAAGTAATATTTTTGGGGACCATATTGTAGAACGTTTATGAATAGTTTATGTATCACTGCGTGCCAGGGGCTGTATACAACTCCAGAGGAAAGGAGTATCACAGCTCCTCCAAGAACCAAAAACAGTATGTGTGTGTGTGTGTGGGGGGGGGTGATTAAAGTGAGTCACTTAGATTGTAAACATCTCCAGAGACACACCAGCCCCAGGGAGGCTTGCATATACTGGCTCAAATGAGGTTCTCAGAGACCAACACATACAGAAATGGCTTTGGATATGAAAAGGGCTGGGCTTAAAAGGACTCATGGCCTTCCTTCAGATCCATCAAATGGACAGAACCTTCTTTCCAAGAGGGACCCCAATCCTTGAAGAAGGGTTGGAAAGATTTCGGCCTATTAGGGTCTCAGTAAGACTGATGGGTGACTCCTGGTATGTTTAAATCTGTGTATTGTTTTTACTCTGTTTTCTCTGGAATACTTTTCTCCGTAAGAATAAAGCTTAGAGAGGGTAGTATAGTAACTTGTAACCTGACAGCAATATGCTGTGCATAGCCCTCTGACAGAAAACATCACACAAGTGCTAGCTGTTACAGTGTGATACCCCCAACAAGCTAGTCTGTCTAAGGCACCTTCAAACCCCTGGCCCTAAGGAAGTGGGTCAAGGATCCCTACTCAGAGGCAGGCGATGGCTGGAGACCATGAAATCTGACCGTGCACTCCTGAAGTGGACCATCAGGGTGGGCGGGGACGGGGGGGGAAGATACAGGTGGAATTTCCATGAAACTGTCACAACTGTATCCTAGAAAACAGCATTCAGAAGTTATACTCAAATCTGAAATGTTTTGACAGACTAGTGAAGACTTCCCTGTTTAAAAACCCTACCAGATTACAAAACACTAGAATTTGTCTAACAGATTCTCATTTTATTAGCCACTGAATGTTACAACTAGTGCCATCATTTTCAGCGACTCCTCAGATTACTTAGTATTTTCCCATTTCTGTAGGTGACTCTCGCCGATAAGGAGTAAAAAACCAGTGAAAATGCAGATTCTCTGTTATACTGCAAACACTACGCTTCATAATTATCTGGACCAAAAAATGAACACAACTGATTGACATCAGGCAAAAAAAAAAAAAAATCCATAATTTCCCCCCCTTTTCAACCATTCTTACAAATGAATATTCTGCAGAAAATATATTCTAGAGAGATTCACCCCAATCTCATTGAGCAGAAGTTACAGAACTGCAGAAAAAGTTACTGAGAGAATGCTTAGTCAAATTGACATGCCTAAGTGGACAGGGGACTATAGGAATGGGACTATCTTTACTGGACAAAAAGAAAAAGAGTACTTGTGACACCTTAGAGACTAACAAATTTATTTGAGCATAAGCTTTCGTGAGCTACACCTCACTTCATCGGATACATTATTTTGACTTAGATCCAATTTAGGCACAAGCAATTTAAATCAAGATTGCACACCAGGAAAACATTTTCCTCCACAGAACCAGTCTTTATGGATAAAGGTATAATCTAAAGCACTGAGTTTTATTCAGTATCAAAAGTAAAGGGCCTTATTACTGAATACTTAATCATCTTCAGGTCTTGATATTAGTACCAAGTAAAGATGTAATTAACACATTTCCAGTCTAAGCCCTGATCTGACTTGCTCTGCCAGCATCACAAGTAGTCAGAATATATTGTTTAAAATTTCTTTTGAGTAGAAATCAGTATGAAATTGTACATGTAGCATTGCTTCAGACAGATTATTTTGTTCATTTGAGGAAGCAACAACTTTGGGGTCATTAAGAGTCAATCTATCAGACAAACAGTAAACTTTGCAACAATTCCCAGACTGTGGTCTATGGAGCCTTTTATCACATTAAATGTTTCGATAACCAAGTAGTGAAGTACTGGAGGGACTTGAAAGTACGCAACAAATGAGAGAGAGAGGGGGATCCTCTAAAGGAGCAGTTGAAATGAAACCACTGGTACTGGCAGAATGAAAATGTTGGGAGAACCACAGAACTGGACAAATGTGCTTTGAAGTATCTTCTTCTCCAAGGGCCATAAAACTTCCACAAGCTTTAGCTGTGCATGTTCCATTACCTATTTCAATAAATGGTTTACATTTGATTTTACATACAGCATTAAATTAGCTTTGGCTGTGGTTATCACATGTGGCATTTTTACTTTGACTCATAACTCCCAAATTGAAGTAGTAAGTTTGTCTTTTTGTGCCGACATGTAAATATATGGCTACCAAGATGGCAGAAGTAAGTTGTTAATGCAGCACTCTGTATTCACCTGCAATCTTTCAATGATGTTTCGATAGTCCCTGGAAGCAGCTAGCACGGAGTCTCTACGGGCAGCATTCCTTGCAGTCATTCTCCAGTTCATTGCAGTTTTCTGTACTATGTTGTGTGATTTTAGGAAGAGGTTGTTGACTTGGCTGTCCAAATCCACAGGTATTGCAATCGCTCGACTTTTCGCTGCAACAGGCAAAAGGTAATAAGAATGGACTCCTTTAGCCCCTACATGCAATCAATAAGGGAAGAAGGGGGAATCCCAAGCTGTGCTTCTTTCATATTCTTTTCTGAATATTTTAAATACACTTTCTGTGATGCTGTTTTCAATCCACAGTGTAATGCATCTGACACCCTTGTGGCAGTCATAATACCTTAAGTTTAACACAGCTTTTTCCTAACTTCAGAATGTACGAGCAAGTCCATGCCCTCACATACACCTTCATAACTCCCATTCAAGTTAAGAGGATGTGCACATCCATCTTATGGAACAATCTGGCCCTATGTCCTACATCCACGAGGCTCACTGTCCTCACCACTAATATGCAGCAACTTCTGGGAAGGAATGCGGCAGCCATCTAGCAGCACAAATCAGCAGTTCATTGTTGAAGATTGGAGTACAACTGCCACATTCAACAGAAACCACAAAGCGAATTTAGGTCAGCAAAAACCCATTGTTTCAGATGCCAACATGTATTTTCAGAACTTCTGCCCCTAATTAGTCAAACAGTTTACAGTTTCACCTCACATTTACATTGAAAACATTTGTTGTGCAACCATAGAACAGGACTTTAGCTATGAAGGAAACGCTCGATTTGCTCCATGCCTTAGCTCTGAGTTAGCTACATCCTACCATCTACTGGAGGTAGAATACATCTTGCTTTGGGACAGAAGGGTGAAACACTGGACAGAAGTATTTTGTGCATGTTAAATTTAACTTCTTACCTACATCAGACAGCACCCTAATGCAGCTCTCCACCGATGCTTTTTGGCTTGGCATTAGCCAGTTGCAGTGGTATACCCTGAACACTCCTTGCAACAGTTGTACAAACACAGGCTGGCGAGTCTAGAACATATGAAAACAACCAGATCAAAACCATCATCTCATGTTTGAGATTAGATTGTCCGCTACCTCGATACTACATCAGCCATAATTCTTTGCCGACTGACTGCATGTTAGCAGTCCACATCCACTTGTAAGGCCACATTTATATTCTGGGCAGCACGTCTACTACACAAGCAGCAGTTTAACAGAAGAGGGAGTATCAGGACAGATAGGGAAATGTCAACTAGATGGCTCCTAGAGCATGAAGTCCCTATCACGAAGCAAAGGAAATAGGCAGTAATCTTTAGTTTGTATTCAGCAGCCCAAAATACAGAGATTGCTCATTTGGGATTGACCAGAGGGTGGCTCGGCACTCAATAGGAAAATTGGGCTTTGCTCTTGCTAAACTACAACTCAGCTCCATAATTATCAACTGGTCCGTTTCTGAAGTTTGTTGGCTTCTAATTTACAGATACGTGTTTTGAACAGCTGTCATTTTGAACATGGGTTGCAGTTAGTTTATAAACACTGCACCTGCCATGGATCAGTCAAAAAAGGTCAACTATATTGCCTTTTGCAAGATTTTCCACTATAAATAAGCCAATATCCCCACCTCAAAGAGGCAAAAGACTCACACATGAGTACTCTGCTGTCTCTGCAAATACATCTAAACAGTTTCAAAACTAAATCACTGTTTTGCTTTATGTAAGCAGTTTTTAGTGTAAGAATTTATTTTTTTTAAAACGGTCCTGACAAACTTGTTTCAACACTAAAAAGCCCACCTATAGTGAGAGGCAACACCCATGTGTCTGTTTTTATTTGGTACATAATGCTTAGTTTAAGCAAACCACACCTCAGTGCAAAGCTCACAGTGGATTTAGGAAATACTGGAAAATACCTCTGTTAGTCTGGTCAAGACTGATGTCTGTTATAAGGGGGGCAGGGGAAGAAGAAGAAGCTGGAATTAGAGAAAAGGAAATATTTTTTCCTTAATTTTAATCAAATTGTGAAATAACTCCATGTGCTGGCAACGGGGAACAGAGTTTATTTAGAGTAGCACAATAGCCAACGCCCATCAGCCTTTCCAGCAACACAGCCAAGTGTCAAAATATTGTAGACACTGGTCTAAATACATTGCAACTATCTATGTTTCTGGACTCTAGCCACTCACACATTCCTTACAGACCATGTTTAAAGACTTAAAACTTCAGTGATGTTCCATTTGCTTAAACTAGGTCCATAAATCAAAACCACTCTAAACTTTGTAAAATAAGGTTTGGGTCAGTAGTGCCCATAGGAGGCAAGAAAGTCAAGATAAATACAGTAAAGAGGCAGTTATTTGGAGAGTTTTTGCTTGGAAAGGAATCAGTACATTACCCTAAGATTAAGGGGTGACTTGATGAGTCTGTCAGGACCTAGATGGGGAACAAATATTTGGTAATGGATTCTTCAGTCTAGCAGAGAAAGATGCAAGATGGCTACAAGTTGATGCTAGAGACATTCAGACTGGAAAAAAAGACAAGTTTTTTTTAACTGTGAGGCTTATTAACCATTGGAACAATTTACCAAGGGGCATGGTGGATTTTTTAATCACGATTGGATGTTTTCCCTAAAGATAAAGTCTAGGGGTTTTAGGGGGAGGGAAGTTCTATGGCTCGTGTTACACAGCAGGTTAGCCTAGATGATCACAACGGTCCCTTTTGGCCTTGGAATCTGTGAATCTAATTTTGTATTATGTACATGGACATACAAGGCAGGGATCTGCCCCAAGGGAAGTACAATTTAAGTCATGGTACAGGAGGAGAGGACATCAGGGAAGGTGGGGAAGGGGTGGGCTGAAATGTACACAGTGCAAGCGTAGGAGTAAGCATGGAGACATTAGGGGGAGAATACAGACTGGAGTCGGGAAGCAAGGCAAGGCATATGGACCTGAGAGGGGCAGCGGTGAGAGATTAGATGTGGGAAGCTGCAGAGCTCTGTAGAGCACCGAAAGGGAAGACAAAACCTGAGTTTGATGCAAGAGATGCAAAGGCACTGAAGAGATAGAAGTGTGTGTTTGTGTAGGGGAAGGAGGGGTGCACATGCCATCAGAGACTTGAATCATTTTCACAGCAGCAATTCACATAGGCTGGAGGGGCGCAAAGCAGGAATTCGGTCAGCCAAAGGGAGGCTACAAATTACTTAAGAGTCCAAGGATATGGACAAGGGTTTCAACAGACATAACAGATAGATAGTGGAGATGAGAAAGAAGAAGAAAGAAGATCTGGCAAGAGAGTGGATGTGAGGGGCTGAGGAGAGAGGAGTCTAGGACAACCCAGAGGATTGTGGAACCATCACCCCCATGATGGAGAAGGGAGGATGAAATGAGGTGCTTTGTCTCGCTATGTTTAGACAGGCTTTGAGATGCTGGAAGGAGAACTGCAGATGCATGAATTAGCAGACAGGGAAAGTCTTGAGGTAAAGAAGTAGATTCAAAAGTTGCTAACACAAAGTGGGCAATTACAGGCATGACAAGCACTGAGGTCACACAGTGATAAGGTACAGAGGGAACTGAAGACAGGGCAAAGGACAGAGCCATGCGGGACAGGGTTAATTATTAGTCACGACTTATTTTTTTTTGCACAATAAGGTTTTGACAAATTTGCATGCAAACCGATATTAAAACAACAACTTTCACTTCAAAGTCACATGAGAAGCAGATCAAACAGTATTAGGCAGTGAACATTAGCATTTACAGCTGATTACTCAATACTGCGCTTGTGTGGGTTAAGGTTCAGGCCCCTAATCAGGCCAATTACAGTGCAGATAGCTGCCACAGTTACCTCATAGGCAATACACACAGATGGCAAGTTCACCCTATCTGAACTGATCCTGCAAGCCCTTTAACTCATGAGAATATCCCTAGTATGACTACTTTCTTGCCTGAATAAGGATTGCTTGCCTCAGTAAGCATTACAGAAGCAAGTCCATTGTTTAATATAGGCTTAGGTCCACAACTGGTCATTCTTCCAGACTCAAGGAGGGCAGGCTCCCTCCTAATGAGAGAAATGTGGATAGAGCGGATCTAACCCAGCAGTGTGTCAGGGCTACTGCTTATGTTCAGTGAGAAGGGGGAACTAATTGGACTACTCAGAATTTTAAGCCTTTACCAACTGCAAGGTCAGGCAGCGGGCTGTTGTACATAATACTTTCCTTGGAGTTGGACATGCTATAGCAAACCAGTTAGCACACAACAATGGTTAGTATAAGTTCCCCAAAGAGGGGCTGAAAAGGCAAATTCCCAGAAGCCCTTAATTGCCACAGTTGGAAACCAGCTGCTTCCTAACCTGCTGCCAGTTGTGTTCAATTACACACAATTGTTTTTTCTGCTTACCTGAGTTTGCACTGAGTTTCAATGAAAAACTATATCCAAGCTCCTCACGACATATTCGGACCCCTGACCACCCCTCCCACACGTCCCCAAAAGGCTATTGAAAACTTTCATAAAGAACGATAATTATTTAAGAGGCTGCCTCTACTATCACGGTGTCACTGCAGCAGTGACCGAGGTATTATCCTGGCAGGCGTCTTGGTGCTGCGGTTAGTGCCGTTGTCCTGCAACTCTTGCCTCGTGTCCTGTAAAGAAGAGACTGGGAGAACCCGGGAATTGAAGAGGAGAACAGCTGCCTCCTTTTCACTTTACAAAGGTATTGAGTCTCATGCTCCCACTTTCCCCAAGTCCACACAGGTCCAGAGATTTAATCGGGATGACAAAAGAAAACAGGTGGAAGCATTTTTAAAATGTGAGATTGCTTTCATTTCTCTAAAACGAAAAAGTGTCATTAAAATGCAGTTTGTCTGAAGCAAGGTGTGAACCCAGTTGGCCCATGGTGCCGGCTTTTATTATCCACCTATTAAATTTCAGACATGCACCTTTGTGCTTTCTCCCATAAAAAAAAACCTACAAAGCCTCCTCACTGTACCTTTCACGCCCTTCTCAGAACTCTTACTGTGATGCCTACAAAATACTAGACAATGGTTAGGGTGCGGTTGTGTTGAGACCACAGGCTATCATCTGACCAATGCTGTCTGACTGTTCCCTTGTACTAGGTCTTTCTCCATCTGTGGTCCCATCTTATACCTAGTAGTATATGCAGTAGGTGTCTTCTTGTTCTGGTCATACATTACCTAGCACAGTGGGGTCTTGGCAGATGTCTGGGGCTAATAAGCACTACTGCAATACAAATTAAAAATCATCATCATCGTGAACCAACCCCTGCCCCATCTCTCTACTTCCAGCATAGCTCCACTCTGCCAGAACACCAGCAATGCTGTTTACCATTTCCCTTAAGAAAGCCTAACGTGGAGCGACAGGAACAGCACTGAGCACCTATATCATGGAGTTAGTGTCATTTTACAGCTGAGCGTCTATAGAACCTGTTGAAAATAATTCTGTACATGTAGAGCACAGTGTCCCCTCTACAGGAAAGGGAGTGTTCAACTGTAATGTACTAGGAGGAAATATTTATACTTCTGTGCTATTTTGAGTATCTATTCTCTCTCTCTCTCACCCTCCCCCGCCAACCCCCCCAGCCTCGACTTGTTTCTTTTTATCCTGTCCGATTACTGTGGTTTCATGAATAAAGCAGCTTATTTCTTTAACCTGTTGTACCGTTTCCTACCTGCAGAGTAGTGCTCTGATCAGAGAATGGAGAGCTGAAGAAGGTGGTGACTATACTCATCACAATTTCTGTGACATACTTCTCCAGGATGGAGTCAGCGTGCTTTCGGTCACTGGTGTTGTTACAGGTCTACAAAATAATTCATTCTTTTAGAACACATCAGTTAAACTGATAAATACAAACATTTAACTCCTGTGATTTGGAGCATTAGTTCTGAATGGACTATCTGCCACAGTATGCGGTGTAGACCAAAATCACTCATATAGCTAGGACACACAATGCCAAAAGCCTTATACTGTCCTTTTTAATGAGCATCATAGAGAGTGTGTGTGTGGCGGGGTGGGGGAAAATAGGGAAAAAATTGGATACCTCAGAGCAAAGAATGCAGTATTATAGGTAGGAATGAGATGTAATGTTTTCCTATGGGGAAATACTTGGTATACCAGCCATAAAGCCATTTGGAAAAATAAATGCCAAGCACAGGAAAATTACTCTAAACTTGCTAAAATACATCAAATATGGTTGGCGAAGGAGCCACACAACCTGGAAACAGTGAACAAGCCAGTGGCAGAATAAAAAGAGACATGTGAAGCAGAAAAAAGGGGCTCGCTTTGTTTGTTTTGTTTTAAGAAAGAAAAAAAAAAAAAAAGATCACCATGTTCCATGGAATATAACTAAAAGTCCACAATTGCCTAAATGGAGAAGCAGACAAATATAAATTTGAAATGAGAGGAACCAGTAAAGAGCTTCCTGACTTGTGCTTTAAAATGCACTGTTCCAAACCTCTGCTAATTGTCACCACAACTATGTCCGTTTGCTCTTTTAGATTTACATTTCTAGGTATAGAAATTCTTACCCGACAGATGTCAACCAGGAAGTTCTCAAACAGTTTCCACATGTGATTACTGGTGTAAATCTCTTTCATTTCCACTTCTGTGTCCACATAGCAATGATTTAGGAAGTTTATATAGGCAATTTTAACCTACAAATGGATAAATCAAAATGGTTAATTAAAAAAAGAATTAAATGGGCATTTTTAGTCAATGCAAGGTCATCACATTAAAACTGCTTTAAAAATTTGTAGCTGAATTTACAGAATCTATTGTTTTTATTTAAATGTTGGTGAAATCCAATCCCATAAATAGCAAGACATCTGCAACGATGCCCATATGCTCAGTGTTTAGCTGATCGCCATATTTGGGGAGGAATTTTCCTCCAGGGCAGATTGGAAGAGGCCCTGGAGGTTTTTCGCCTTCCTCTGTAGCATGGGGCACGGGTCACTTGCCGGAGGATTCTCTGCTCCTTGAAGTCTTTAAACTACGATTTGAGGACTTCAATAGCACAGATATAGGTGTGAGGTTTTTTGCAGGAGTGGTGGGTGAAATTCTGTGGCCTGCATTGTGCAGAAGGTCAGACTAGATGATCATAATGGTCCCTTCTGACCTAAATATCTATGAATCTATGAAAAAGCCAGAAATACTGCAGCCACAATTCAGCATAATGTTAATAATTTGCACTTCTATTCAAGATTGGCAACGTACCTTACATATATCAATGTGCTCAGCCTCAAACACTCCTGGGAAGTAGGCACATTCAGAGTAACCATCCCCACTTTAAAAATGGGCGGAGGGAGGGGGGGGATTTACACACACACACTTTTACTTCTCCCAGCTCATAGTCTTGTTGCTTACCCACAGGCCATTCTTTCCAGGCCAAAACAGGCCATTCTTTCCAGGCCAAACAGAGTGATTAAAAACAAACCTCACTCCACTAACTTTAATACCTTACATAGGTAGGCAATGTTTAATATCAGACCTCACCTCAGGTATGCAATCCTCATGAGTTACCACTCTAACGATGTCATCTAATGGGAGGAGCGAGTTGCACTTGATTTCTGTGTAGACATTTTTGCCCTCTGTGCATACAGCAAGCAGTTCTACTAAATGGATATGGTACATCAGAGGGCTGTTTTCATCCATCCTGTCCCGCTCCGATCTCATCATTTGGACCAAGGTCTGGAAAGAGGCTCGGTCGTTGTAGAACACAAGGACATCTTCTCCCGCATTGACTAGCTACAAAAAAAGAACAGCTTTCTTTTGGGTTCCATTCTGTTATGTCTCCCCTTAGAGATTCTACAGGAATCAGACCATTTCTGGAAGGTACACATGCATGTGTACCTTCCACTTACCCAGCACTTTTCTTCAGAGGACCTCAGACCTCATCCTCTAAACATTTCACTAACAGGCTGAAGAGTCCCCTCTTTATCTAAAGCTATATATTATCTGTGTACTGGAATGTTACGCTCTTTGTCAGTTTTGCAATTACTTGTGAGTTCAATAAAACTGTAGCCTGCCAGATCCATCTGAGGCTCTGTACCTTGCACTCTCTTTCCACAGTTATAAATGATCTCTCTGAAGTATGACGTCTTCCCCTAGACCTCTGTTCTGAGTATGTTATGCCCTAGAAATCTACCACTTTTAAAATCTTTAACATCAAAGCCAGTTCAACTGGCTCCTCATTAGTTCGATAAACGTTCTTTCAAGAAGCTTCTGACTTTTTTGTGGTTATGTCATGAAGATTGCCTCAGCTGATCCGTCTGTAGTGTTAGCTTGGGGCACATGATTCTGCTCAGAGCTAAGTCCTTAGGTGGTAGGACCTCAAGGCTGGGTAATTCCCCATTCCTTACACAATGATTTTCAACAAGCAGTTAGAGGCATGATTAAGTCCCATAAGGCAGACTTCTGTCAACATTACATTTTTTGGGGGGGGAGGCACATTTTCAGAACAGCTCAGCACTCTACCCGCCTCTATCGAGAACAGAAGGATGGACAGCAACTGAGAAGAAAGGGAGCTGCTGAGCACTGTTAAAATATGCCCTACAGATTTCAGACACATTTAGACGTCTATCACAAACACAATGCACAGAGCAAAACTCACATGCAAAGCCATACTTCACAGGGCTGGACTCTGCAACGGGCAGAGCTCCCTCAACTCACTGACTTCAACAGGAAAGAGGGTTGCTCGGCACTTTGCAGGACTAAGTCCACACGGAACAGCTGACGCTCTGTTTAAGTTTAACTACAGCATGTGGAACAAGATCCAGAGTCAAACTTCCCAGTGAAATTGATGCATTAAGGCCAGAAGCTTAACCCCCCCTCAAAAAAAAAAAAAAAAACCCAAAAAACCCCACCATACTTTGGATCCCAAGGCTCCTCCTCCTGAGGAGGCTAATTAACATCTCATTATCAAATAGACAAATGCACTTTTTAACAGATGGATCCTTTGCAACCAAAATTAAAGGGAATTTGTTCCATCATTTTTCACACCTCCCCACCCTTCCCTCCCTCCTCCCTGAGTTCACTATGGCCCTAACAAATTGCTGTGGACACACAATCTTCTCCTACTTTAAAACACCCATCAAGGCTCCAACACTTTCAGTTGGTTAAGGCCAGAAGAGACTCCTCATCTGAGCAAGTCCCACATCAGGCTGAACAGGAAAAGTTTAACAAAAGGGAAGGATTCCCCCCCGATACCTGTTTTCTTTAAGTGATTTTACTGGAGAAAGACAGTCCTTCCTTTGACTCAATCCGATTTGTGACAGGTTGGGGAACCTATGTACAACCTATGAATTCCGTTTGGCTTTATGAATTTGCTGCATCATTGAATGCCTCAGTGTATGTGGAATCGCCCATCAGGGCTGGTAACATGTCTCTCCCAAACCAGGGACAATGGAGAGTTATTAACCTGAATGGCTCTCATTCGAACAGGAGCACCTTCTAACAGTGGGATGGCTGAGCCCTAGGAGACCCAGTTCAACCCAGCTTGGCTGTCGGGAATGAGGAGAGGAGCAACGGAATTCCCCTAAAAGGAGAACAAAGAGACAGAGGTGTTGGTACAGCCCTTTCAAAACACAGAGGGACTCAGAGAGAGGGGAACAAAAAGGGACAGGCTTTAGGAAGGAGATGGGACCTATGGATTGTGGGACCAGACAAAGCTGAACGAAGCTGATTGCACAGGTCAGAGAGAATCAATGATTCAGAGAAGCAGCCATAAGCTGGAGAAGTGCAGCCCAGCAGAGGGACTCAGAACCCTGAAAGGACATGGACCCAAATCCCAAAGAACACTCAGGAGTGGTGACATAACTGAGGTCAGGGAACAGCATCTAAGAATTTCTTGCAGATGTCTGTATATGTCGTGCATTTTAAAATAAAGAGTGACTTTCCTTAGAAATCCTTCTGTAAAGTCTGTTTCTATTTGCTTCAAGTATCACATGTCCTTAAAGGGGTAAACTATAAATCAGAGTGCCCAGAAGGAGGGAATTCTGGGAAATAGCACCACTGAAATGTTTTGGGGATCAGCGTTGGTCCGGGGGATTTAGGGCAACTGAACTACAGGGTCCCTCTTTCAGAAGGGTATCAGACAAATTCTGTGCCCAAAAATTTTGCAGCGAGACCATGGCCAGAGACAGTGCTGGAGCCTATCCAGGCCAAGGGATGTGTAAAAGTACATGGGCCCAGCTTGAGGGTGCAAACACAACAGCCTGGTGAGTGTGCAGCAGGGGGAGCTTGACTAGGGCTGTGACACAAGTACACTTTTTTTGTGGCACCAGGGAGGATAACTTTTGAGATACACTAAATGTCATCCTTCCCACCCAAGGGGGGAGAGCGTGATGAAGCAGCTTGTGCCCATAATAAAACTTTGTGCGGTGTGATAGCTGCACATCACTTCTATATTGTCCCAGTTGAGAACGTTACTTTCTCAGCATCCTTTCACTTTCTGCTGAATGCCAGTTGTGTTTTTTGCCCAGGAGCTTACAGAAATATGCATCTCTCACCTCCGCCATAACCATATCTTGGCACTTCTTAATGAACTTTCCTTCCGCCTTCACAATTGTCTGCAGGAACTTTATGTACTGGACATTTCTGCCGTGAGTTTCAATACAGTGGACAAAGTGCTGAACGACTCGCTCATTAATCTCACTGCATAGCTGGAAATTGTTCATGAAAATATGTTGCATTGTTACTGCCTCCAGGATCTAATGAGGGGGGAGAAAAAAAAAAGAAAAAAAAAATCACATACACAAGTCAGGACAACATCAATGAATTTGCAGGGAACATGACAGTACAAAGAAGGAACTTCTCAGAGGAATCAGCATTTCAGTACAGAGACTTGTATCCATCAGGGATACTCTTCTCCATCCACCTCCACCCCTTGCATTATAACTGAGTGCACTAACCAGATGCTGCTCCTGCCAACATTAATGAGAACAAAGTGCTATCCATTTAACTAGTCTTGCATAAGAACTGGTCCAGAGGCCATTACAGAGGTCAGGTTATTCCACTTTCTTACTACAAAAAAACATGGTATTAAGTTAAATCACTTCTTACCCCTGGGTTAAGGAACAGGTTTATGTGCTTGTGCAGCAATGCTTGGTTCTGTTGGTTCCCAGCACAGAAATTCTGTAAAAATGCATGTGCAAGTTTCATTATCTCCTGCATCCTCGTATCTTCCGCCTGTGATTGCATGACACAAATAAGATGGAATTAAAAACAACCCAAAAGTTCACTTTCAGGTGAGCTTTGGGTGGACCACAACACCACCTGTTCAACAGAATTTTCAGAGTCACATCTCTCTCAATAGAAAAACAAATCTCTGTCCACTACAGACCTCCAACCAAATTAATCCACTGATTCCAGATAAGAACTTGGCCCCCTTTATGATTTTTAAAAGTTGTGGAGAACAAAAACACAAATATAAATAAAGTAATGTCTTTCAGATCTGAATATGCAACATTCAAGCTTGCCAATAATTTTAACCCCTCAAGTGCTACCGAACATACCTATATATATCAGAGGGATAAATACTGGAGAGGGAGAGGAATTATTTAAGCTCAGTACCAATGTGGACACAAGAACAAATGGATATAAACTGGCCACCAGGAAGTTTAGACTTGAAATTAGACAAAGGTTTCTAACCATCAGAGGAGTGAAGTTTTGGAATAGCCTTCCAAGGGAAGCA
This sequence comes from Chelonia mydas, assembly GCF_015237465.2. Lineage (NCBI taxonomy): Eukaryota > Metazoa > Chordata > Testudines > Cheloniidae > Chelonia > Chelonia mydas. Next base: position 15,181,900 of record NC_057853.1, on the reverse strand, counting down.
ATGGGGGCAAAAGATCTATCTGGCTTTAAGATTAAACTCGATAAGTTTATGGAGGAGATGGTATGATGGGATAACATGATTTTGGTAATTAATTGATCTTTAAATATTCATGGTAAATAGGCCTAATGGCCTGTGATGGGATGTTAGATGGGGTGGGATCTGAGTTACCCAGGAAAAAATTTTCTGTAGTATCTGGCTGGTGAATCTTGCCCATATGCTCAGGGTTTAGCTGATCGCCATATTTGGGGTTGGGAAGGAATTTTCCTCCAGGGCAGATTGGAAGAGGCCCTGGAGGTTTTTCGCCTTCCTCTGTAGCATGGGGCACAGGTCACTTGCCGGAGGATTCTCTGCTCCTTGAAGTCTTTAAACCACGATTTGAGGACTTTAATAGCTCAGACATAGGTGAGAGGTTTTTCGCAGGAGTGGGTGGGTGAAATTCTGTGGCCTGCGTTGTGCAGGAGGTCAGACAAGATGATCATAATGGTCCCTTCTGACCTTAGTATCTATGAATCTATATAGGGCAAACCACACATCAGATTCTTTCCCATACCTTTGGACTTCATAGGAAGACTGCCATGAGGTCCATTACAATGGAATTCCATATTGAGGGGCTTAAACTTGATGGTGAAGAGGAGACAGGAAGATATTGATGCAACAACAAAAATTCAGCTTCTATTCACAGGAGTAAGTACTCTCTCTGTCTGTGACTTAAGTCAGAGCAGCAGAATAGCTGAGAAGGTACAACCATGTCTCTGACTTAACTGACACATAATTGCATCTCAGCTGGGAGTAACAGATAGTCAATGCAATAAAATGAGCCATCTTTCTTTGATAAAAGCATTTGGCACCCAACAGTTGGTCAGTGCCCTGCTTGAAATGTTTGTGGTTCGAGGTAATTCTGCAGTTCATCTCACAAAATCCAATCAGCATAAACGGCAGGCTCAGCAGAGAGGCCAAGGAGACCAACTTACTTCCACAGCCAGGTTGAGCACTAGTACATTTCTATGGTTCTATGACAGTAGGGAAACTTTCATGCAAGTGCTCATGCTGCTTCTGAGTACAGGGGATTTCATCCCCTATACTTTTCATTCTCCAGCATGTTTCACAAGTAACAGAGTTAATGCTCAATTTATTTTTCCAAGGCAAAATGTAAAAAAAACAACCCCCACCCCACATCAAACCAATTTGGGGCTTCACACTAGATAATCTGTTCTGTTTTCAAACTGGGCAAGATTTTCAAGATCACTCCCGTTCTATATCTCCTGTCTCTCAGAAGCCATTCACCTCACTCTCTGGCAACCTACTATCCTCCAATACCTAGAATGCCTCAAACCGTGGCATTAATTCCTGTCATACCTCCAGTGACCAGGGCGAGCCAGGAAAAAGATTCTAGCCAGCAGTTGAGTGGAGTGGCTGCATGTGACAGAAAGTCACAGTATTAATGAGGCTAAAAACACTGTGAATAAAACTCCAGTCACCTGCTCAATAGTGCAGAGCACTCCCTGAGGGCTAAGCTGTCTCTATACTCAGTCACTGTTTCGCTAGAAAGCAGATATTTATCATGTGTGCTTAAAGTATTTGTACTGTTTTAGGGAACAGTTTACAATTCTGAGGTTACGCCTTTACTTCTAAAGAGGTGTTTGGTTTTTTACCATGTGATAACTACCTTTTGTTAGCTATCCTGCTGTAAATCTTGCTGGCGAGAAGTTGCTGTTGTTTTTACTGCAAGGTAGCTAGATGAGACTATACATAAGAAAGGCCCTACTGGGTCAGACCGAAGGTCCATCTAGCCCAATATCCTGTCTTTTGACAGTGACCAATGCCAGGTGCTTCAGAGGGTATGAACATAACAGATGATCATCAAGTGATCCATCCCCTGTTGCCCGTTCCCAGCTACTGGCAAACTGTATGGGACAGTGGGAATCTAATGGATCTTAGTTACCCTGAAGTAAACACATACCTGGTTTTGGCAATGAGGTCAAAGCTTCAAGGCTTGGCTATCCGGGAACAGTAAGGAAAATTAATCCAAATTAACTGAAGGTGTGAATTGAAAGTGGATTAGTTAAACTGCATTAACCCGTCATTCACAATTAAAGATAAACTAAATTAAGACCACTGTAATTCTGAATGAGTGTGTCGACACAATGACAGGTTTCAGAGTAGCAGCCGTGCTACACGAAAGCTTATGCTCCAATAAATTTGTTAGTCTTTAAGGTGCCACAAGTACTCCTATTCTTTGTGTGTCCACACAAGGGTTTAATGCATTTTAACTAATCCACTTTTAATTCACACCTTTAGTTAATCTGAATGAACTTTCTTAAATGCCCCAGTACAGACAAGCTCTTGATCTGATTAACTGCAATGGACGAAGTTGGCGCTTCAGCAACTAGCTTAGAATCTTGTCTGTTGTCATCAGAAGTTTCACATTTAACCAAATACTTCTATAAACCATAAATTATTCCTGAAGAGGCATGAATATTTACAATAGCTTCTTTGATGCCAAAGGTAACTGAAAGAACTAAAGTTTAAGGAGATCTCAGGGAGCTATTTATATTGGTCAGCAAAACTGTAAAGTAAGGAAATAGCTGTGTGCAAAACCCACCTTCTCATATGGAATCTGCAGCAGCTCCAGAACCACAGTGTGAGCTCCCATGTTCCGCAGCAACCTCTGCTGCTGTTTCCGGCTTTTCCTGACCGAAGCACTTTCCTGAACACAGAGCTTGCTAAGCCGAAGCAAAATCTGGGAGAAGAAAATTGCTTTAGAACTTGCAATTTTTTGTTTTGGTTTAAATTATGTTAAGATGGAAACTTCCCTGACCTAAGCAACTCACAGTCTAATGACAGACAAGCAGACAGACACTAGGCGAATGGGAAAAAGACATGAGAAAATACATTTAAAACTAATTCAGGCATTTGCCAGCCCGGAGTCGAACCTAGAATCTTCTAACACTTACAAGCCACCACACAGGTTTCTCGTTGTACGTTACTTTTAAAAGTATTAGACGGTACAATGGAGCACAAGTCCCTAAAGAAAGAGGGCAGATTTAAATGAGCTTCCAGACTTTCCTGCTTCTTTTATATCCTTTATAATCATAAAAATTTGGGTTTCTATTGAAATAAGCGGCATTAATGCTACATTTTGGAATAATCTGTTTTTGTGGAAAATACGTACTCCGCATGTTGGCTATATTCTAGATGTCTCATTGGAGTTGGGATATTCTACTACTCAGCAAATTAGAATTCAGCAAGTAATTTTCACAGTGTAAATGTGACTCAGTTTCCCGTTTTTTAAATTCAGACTAAAATCGGAGTTGCACCATTAGTTTATACTTCAATTTAAAGAAACCAAGTCTTACCTCCTTCACGACCCGGTAATTATAGCTGCTAGTACTTTCATGTTTTTGTGACTTGCTGTGGCTTTCCTAGGGGCAAAACCAATAATCTATTAATCGATTAGAGTATTTTCTTTGATAGCTCCTATGGCTGAGAAATATGGGTATTAAACTGAATCTACAAAGACCAAAATTGTCAGTTGTCACCTTACAGTTTTATGACAAGATTGAGGGTACTAACAGAGTGAATAAAAATAAATGAATTAAAAAAAAAAAATCAAAAAAAAAAATCAGGATTTCTTTTTATTTAAAATCAGATTTTTTTGATAAAATGCTTTTTGAGGGAAAAAACCACTATCTAAAGATACATTATAACTCAAAGATATCTCATCATGAAATAGGGATTATAAATTCTAATTCTATAGTATGAGACAATATATTCATGTAATATTTAAGAAAAGTTTTGTAAATGAGTTCCAATAGTTCATAGATTACGGACCCAATTTTATGGGGTGCCAGGGGCTTCTGTATAAATTATTTAGGTTAATCTTTCTATCTACGCAATGGGACTCAGTGCTCAGTCTAGAAGATACCGTAAGAGATGCTTAGTTTTGCAGTTCTTAAACTGTGGATTTGTGTCTCCAGAGACAACATGCTTATTAACAGCAAAAATGTTTTTAAACAAAGAAATAACAGAGGTGAGAAATAACAGACCTCAACCCTATTGTCCCTCTGCAAATTTGTGTACACAGAGTCAATCCCTTACCTCTCTCTAAGAGTGCAAAGTTTCAAAAAGTTCAATGAATAGAAGATTGCTGGGTGCGGAATAGATCTGGACAAGGAGAAGAAGTCTGGAGATAAATGTGAGATGGGAGGGACAGGCAGCAGAAACAAAAGTGAAACTGTTTTGAGAAGCATATTCCAGAGGTCTTGAGGTCTTTCTGAGTGTAGCCTTCATTGATTTGAGATCTACCATACCATTCTCTCACTAGAAGGGAAAACCTATAATGGCAGCAGGCCATAAAAGAGACCCAGTTTGGGAATATCTTAATGAAGTTCCTCTACCTGTGGGTAAAACAGGCATGAGTGCAAAATGCAAACAGTGCAACAAAGAAATGCACGACCTAGTGCCGCGAATGAAACAACATCACGAGAAGTGTTCCTTCTCAGGAGGAAGCTGGGTTGAAGATAATGAAAGGAACACGTCTGAACATGCAGGATCTTCAGGTTGGTAAACTTTTTTTATTTCATACTTCTTTCGTAAGGACTGACTGTCCTCCTGGACTATTCTTGAATTCTCATGTTTGAGCAAAAAATATAATTGTTACTCTATGGTACTATCATTTTAGATGCAGTTGTGATAAAAAATAAATAGCTGAAATAGGCAGATCTTCCTTTTACAATTTACCTTTAAAGTAGTACTGAGTGTCAGTGAATGCAATGAGTAATACCAAATGACCAATATGGTAATAATAATTAAATAACTGCATCGATTTATTTTGTTTAGGAGAATCCATCTTCAACATACAGGATTCTGAAGACTATCCAACTTCAAGATCACCATCATTTTCTATAGTTTCAGAGTTATCTGCCAATGATAGTGTCAGTCACATCATGTATGTCACATGACCACAAAAAGAAAAGGAGTACTTGTGGCATCTTAGAGACTAACAAATTTATTTGAGCATAAGCTTTCATGAGCTACAGCTCACTTCATCGGATGCATTCAGTGGAAAATACAGTGGGGAGATTTATACACAGAGAGAACATGAAACAATGGGTGTTATCACACACACTGTAAGGAGAGTGATCACTTAAGATGAGCTAATACGGGGGGGGGGGGGGGGACCTTTTGTAGTGATAATCAAGGTGGGCCATTTCCAGCAGTTGACAAGACCGTCTGAGGAACAGTAAAAAGAAAAGGAGCTACAGCTCACTTCATCGGATGCTGTAGCTCAAGAAAGCTTATGCTCAAATAAATTGGTTAGTCCCTAAGGTGCCACAACTACTCCTTTTCTTTTTGCAAATACAGACTAACACGGCTGCTACTCTGAAACATAGCCACAGTATATCACCTGTAGCAAAAAGAAAAAAAAACAACTCCATCATCCAAAAACAACCATAGATAAATTTGTGATAAGAACCAGCAGATTACAAAAAGAGGTAATTGATGAAAAAATTGCCCAGTTTGTTTATGCAACAAACTCTCCTCTCTGTATCACTGACAGCCCACACTTCATTAACATGGTTCAGTCATTAAGACCAGGATACAGTCCACCCAACAGAGCCGATATCGCAAGGAAATTGCTGGATAAAATGTATGAAAGAGAAATTGAGCAGTGTGCAAAAGGCCTAGAGGGTAAAATTGTTAACCTGAGTCTTGATGGGTGGAGCAATGGCCACAATGATCCTGTTGTATGTGCTTGTGTGACAACAGAAGAAGGGAATGTCTTCCTTACAGAAACAATTGATATATCAGGAAATGCACACAGCAGAATACTTACAAGAAGTAGCAGTAAAAGCTATAACAAACTGAAAAAAAATTCAAATGTCTAGTACACAGCTTGATCACAGACAATGTCTGCAAATCCAAGATGAGAAGAAATTATTTAGAATAGAGTGAAGAGAGTCCCAAGCTAATAACATACGGTTCCAGTACTCATTTGATGCACCTCCTAGCCAAAGACTTCAGTGTTCCCGAAATAAAGGCTAATGTTGAAATTTCAAAATACTTCCATAACAACCACTTTGCAGCAGCTGCTCTGAAAAAAGTGGGAGGAACCAAGCTAATGCTCCCACATGACGTGCGATGGAACTCAGTAGTGGACTGTTTTGAACACGGTATAAAGAACTGGCCTAATCTGATGTCAGTTTGTGAACAAAATAGTGAAAAAATAGATAGCATTTTTCTCAACATTGGGCTTCAGAGAAATGTTGAATGCATGCTGAGTACCCTAAAGCCTATTTCTGTAGCCTTGAACAAAATGCAGGGAAATAGCTGATTTATTGCTGACGCTATTGAAATTTGGAAGGAACTGAGTGAGATCTTAAAAAGAGAAATATGCAACGACAGAGTTAAATTACAAGCATTAAAAAAAGGAATGGGACAAGCACTACCTCACAGCTCATTTTCTTGCAAATATTCTCAATACTTGGTACTAGGGTCAAACCTTAACTGATGAAGAAGAGGAGTTGGCTATGACATGGACATCCAGCAATCATCCCTCCAGAATGACAATTATAATAAACTTCAGAGCTAAGGGTGAACCGTTCAAGAAATATATGTTTGCTGATGACATTTTAAAGAAAGTCACACCAGTGAACTGGTAGAAGTCACTTAAGCACTTGGATTCAGAGACTGTTGAAGTGACAATCTCACTTTTAACAGCAGTAGCTTCTTCTGCCGGTGTAGAAAGAATATTTTCTTCCTTTGGACTAATTCATTCCAAATTGAGAAATTGTTTGGGACCTGAAAAAGCAGGAAAGCTTGTTTTTCTTTTCCAGATTATGAACAAACAGGAAAATGAAGGTGAAGACAACTGAGTTAGCTGCAGAAGCCAATATTTTTAGTTTCTCACGTTGACCTGGCTGACAGAGTCAATTTAATTTTTTTTTAATATTTCATTTAACTATTTTAGTTAAACCTGATTTTAAAAAACTTGAATGTTTAACTAAACTCAAAAATTCATATGCTTGTTTTGTGAAAATATTATATTATATGTTTGCTGATGAAGAAAAAAAATCCAGAATACATAACGTTGTTGTTTTAGTTAAATAAGACAATTTAAATGTCTGCTGATGTTCTCCTCCTAATACAGCATGGTAAGAAAATCCTCCAAATATTAATGATTAACATGTTAATTTGTAGATATTTATGAAGTCATTGGGAGGTGAACTATCTGCTTCAATTACCTTTGGTAAATGAAATAACCAAACAACTGTTCATTTTCTGATATAGCTGTAAAACTAATTTGAAAAGTTTTCAAAATAAATCATTTAAAAATGCATAGTGTGTACCTTCTAAAAATGAAACCTACATCTATCTCTGAGTTGTGAAGAATACGTATTAAGGTTGTAACAACCAACAAGAATACACTTTTATGTAGAAATCCATGATTAAAGTGAGTCTTCCTGACTAGTGATTTAAATCAAATCCACCCTGGGTATTAAAAAGTGTTTTTGTGTTAAATCACACTAATCCCTCTTCCAGAATACAAGGGTAGAGTGTTTTTACAAAAAGTAACATCCTATCCCTCTTTATCTGTTGTCACATTCTGTCTGCAATCATGCATTCCCCGCAATAATACCTCTCTCCACCGTTATTCAACGGTAATTATATTAATTCTGTAAAGCATAATTTGGGTTCTATCAGTATGAAAGGCAATAAGTAACTTATTCTTATCGACCAAGAACAATACCTATTCACATCCACATACTGTTAACTCCCATCACCATCTACCTCAGCCTTACATTCAATTGAATCTCTGGCTTGCTGTACACAACGGAGTTAGGTCGACATAAAACAGCTTATAAAATCGACCTAACTATGACAGTGTCTACACTATAGCCTTGCTCCCACTGACGTAAATGCCCTTCTACACGGACATAACTCCACTTCCACGAGAGATGCATCGTGTAGGTAGGGTGATGCAGCGTCCGTGTAGATGCTGCCTTACTTACATCAGCTGTTGGCTGTCTTGTCAATTTCACAGCTCCACTGAAAAACGGGGTTCCCAGCTCCGCAGCCAGGCAGCTGACTGGACTCCAGGTGGGAATCTTCTCACCAGAGGCAAGAAGCCCTGAGTGCCCGCCCCCACCCCACACTCCCAGCTGGGAGCGGAGAGACAAGAGCCAGGGTGCAGCTGGACTCACATCAGGGAGCTGTGCGGAGCTGAGAACCCTGGTTCTCAGCACCCCCACTACTTCTTAAATATGGTACAGGCATTATTTACCCAAATAGATATTCTAATAGTTCACATACATTGGCTACGAAGATGCACGTGCTTACCTCCTTTTTCTTGTGTTCATTTTCACCTGGCGCTCCATCCATAGTCTCATCAGGACCCTGGCCTTTGTAAACCCAAAGTTCTGATTTTTCCACAATAGACCTCAGTTGGTCCAAATCTTGTTTTATCTGCTTGTAGTTGTCAACATCTTGGCTGGTAACAAGCAGTTGAACCTTATATGAATGCAATCCATTAGTTGCACAGAGATTTTAAAAACTTGCAACACTTGCATGCAGAAAGCGGACATACACATAATAGCCACACATACCTGTTTAAAAGCTTGAAGGACTTCTTGTCTCTGACTAAAATGCCTGAATAGTAGCTGAAGTGCCCCAGATACCAGTGGAGGGTAATCATGCATGGTTAAATGGAGCAAAACTCTCAGGAAAGTCCTGCCACCGTGATCATCCAAATCTAATGGGGTGTTCTCGTCACTGAAAAGAACAGAAGGCAGAGTAAACTAACTTCTCCCCGCCTTAATAAAACAACCAACTTTTTGTATACAGAAAATGACTGCAGCTGCATTTATAATTTTGCTATGGAAACCACATAAAAAATTAGAGAAATCTGGGGCTCTCATTCGCTGTTGGCTTTGAACAAGTTAGGGACAACAGTGCTTTGTGTAGCACTATCCTTGATTGGATCTGTTCAAATGTTCCAGTTTGTCACTGATCTGCCCTCCAGTGTCAGGAGGCTTGAAGAGAGGATATAAGCAACACTACTAGTCCCTGCTAAATGGAACACAAGCTCCTAGACTCCTGCATATTCTGTGCTGAATGCTTTGTGTATGCAGTTAGGTGAGCACAGCCAAAATATCAGTAGAACCAGAAGTCTCACACTCAAGACTTGTGAGATTCATCTAGGCTGTAAGTAAAATTCTCCTTAGATTTACACATCAATACTCAGCACTCTCTCTCGCATGCATGCACAGAGCAGGATCATGAAGTGATTACACTCACATGAGAATCTTCTAGTTGGGGAAATCCCTGCTTTTTGATTTCTTTGCTTTCCTAGCTTGAAGAAAGGCTTTAACTCTTTTCTTGGCTTTTAATCCTAAGGGACATTACTGTTTAATTGAGAGAGCACCTTTATATCCAATGGATTTTTGTACCCCCCAGGTTTAAAAAGGTGACTGGAACACTCATTCTGTTACTGGGGACACGAAGCTACAAAACCTTAAACTTTATTCTGTTGTGTATGCTGGCACTTAAACTCCAGGCTATATAACAAACAGAAGAGCCTCACGTGTAAGAAAACAGGTCACAGGAAAGTGAGTTGGGTGGGTCACATATAGGAAACAAGTATGATTACTTTGAGATTCTGGTAGATTTCCAGAACACACTCAGCCTAGATGCAATAAAAAAAATGTATAAAACAGAAATTTAAAATGTTTACTTCTATTGGTGAACAATTACATTTAAAAATTCCTCTTTGGAGAAGAGTCTTAAATTCCATCAAAGAGATTCTGTCAAAACAAAAGTTTTTGAGCAACTATGTCCATAGACGTACTAAAGAAGAGATACTTTCCTTCCACCAAAGATCCCTTCAGCTTGTTCTTCAATATGTTCAAAGTCTAGAGCTCCTGGAAAGTAGAAATATGCAGGTAAGATTACTGCATCAGAGATACAAACTGTAGCTGTTTTGGCAGCCTAAAAAGATCTTAAGTTGTAAGTAGTAACACAAATGTAGCAGAATGGAGCTGAAATATGTAGCAGCAATATGAGCTGAAAAGTATGTTGAGAATTGATGGATGCTCTCTGAGAAACTAATGTAGGGCGTTTCTTAAAGTTCTCTATTCGCCAATTAAACTACAGAACCACGTCACAGATATCCATGTTTCTTCCTCCATCACCGATTTTTAGCTTATACTTTCAAAAACTGCTTCAGAGCAAAGCATTGACGGGAATTAGTGTCTGACTTGAAGGGCCATCATCAACCCCAGGAAATGCCCTGCATTTCTGTTATTAATTGACAGCTTTAAGCAACTAACCCCTTGATGATAGGAATCACTTTCTATCACCACCAAGGCCTTTGCCCTTCACAGCAGGAGGTATGTGCCAGCAGGTTAACAGTAATGACTATTCTAGAATAAAAAGATACGAGGCAAATGATGTCTGCCATATTCTTAGAAAGTTTCCCAATTGAACACTGCTTCTTGGGAAATAACCCTCTGCTATTCCCCAATCTCACTTTTTCTGACTGGGAATACCGAGAAAGCTTAGTCAGGTCTAGGTCCCATTGTGCTAGTCATGATACAGACAGAGTAAATGGCAGTCCCTGCTTTTTGACAGGGAAAGAACTAAAATGTTTTAGCTAGAATCTTAGTAATTAGAGGATATGTCAATTAGATCATCTAGCTCACCCCACTGTCTGCAGAGGCTGGTGAAGCCTCATCTCAGGTAACCATTTTGCTTGCACAGGGCTGGATTTATGAGGTGCTAAGTATTAACAACTCTCATTGAAGTCAGTGGGAGCTGAAGGAACTCTGCATCTTGCAAAAGAGGGTCCTTTACTTGTTACTTTAATTCTGGCCCCCAGATTTATGTTCTGCATTACAACAGGGACCTGAATCAATCTCTCTTGTGAGCAGTGGGGACAGCAAGGGGAAGATACATCTGTCTGAGAACTATTTACGCTCTTTCACTTTAAATTCACATTGAGTACGACAAGTACATAGATCTGCACTGGTTCCACTCTAGGGGAGTTCTAAGCACCCTAACTCCAAAGGCCCAGATCAAAAGCCTGTCATTCCACCCTCCAGTCCAAGAGCAAGAGACATTACAGACCCACATTGGAATGGAAACTAAAATATTTGTTCTCTTGAGGTGCGGAGAAGTTACACATCTAAAACCCCTCTGGCATCTAGAGAACAGATCCTCAAGTTGATTAAAAAAAATCCTATTTTCAGCACAAGTAACACAGATCAAATATAAATACTTTAGTTTAGGACTTCAAGCCCTAAATGTTTCAGATCCTGGTTACAGGACATCACCTCTCTCCCTAGGTGATATCTCAGCAGTTAGCAACATCCTACGGGCACAAGTTTTCAGCATCGTGGTTTTAATCAGAAGAGACCCGGCGGGGGGGAGGGGCGGGCTTTGCTGTATAACTTCTTTCCCTCTTTGGTCCACCAAAATTCAGATTTAGAGACCTCCAGGAAAATCTGCAAGACTCACCTGTTTTCCCAGGATTTGTTTTGGGAGGAAGTAGATTGGGTTGGAGGCTACTTTGTGGGTCACTTTAACTTTGTTTGAAAATAACAAGGCAAGTCCTTGTTTGGGGCCATGATAAATCAATTTTCAAAATGCATTTTAAATGAATTTTGTAATGCTCCTAGAGACTGAGACGGGTCAATTACTTAATTCATGGCAATAAGAGGGAGTGACAACAATTCTAGTTTTTGCTCTATGTGGAAAAGATAGTCAATGTAACTGTCACACTTAGACCCTGATTTAGCAATGTTCTGGACTTCATTGGGGCCCATCATGTGCCTAAAGTCAAGCGTGAGCTTGAGTACATTGCTGAATCAGTACTTCAGCCATTAAGGAACTCCCCACCATTTCTTTAAAAAACGCTTTATGAAATAACTCACCTGGTACATTAGTTGGGGCCTCTTGGTTACTGCTTCCAGTAGGTGATTCAGAGGTCTGTGCATTGCTTTCATCAAACTCGCATTTAAATATACACAGTAGGCACGAGATTCTGTAATCCAACCTCACATTCAAAATAAACTGATGATTCAAAGTTTTAAGAAAATGGAAATAGACATGTTATTTTTACATCATGTCTCTATATCTCTCAAGACTGTAACACTGCACTCTGTGTAAACTAACAGCTGAGATCCACATACTCCGAAAACTGCAGATGAAGGGAGGGGAATGCAAAATCTCTTTTTTAAGTAATCCAAAATTCAGTACTTGAGGTTTTTTTATTTTAAAAGATTCTACTACAAGCATAACCACATGTATGAGGCCAATTTAAAGAACCATGAATGCAAAAATATCTAAAAGATTTAATGGGTACTTCTATGTCCCCCCAACCCCCCGCCCATTACTAGAGTACCTGAGTGCTTGACAATCTAATGTATTTATCTTCACAACACCCCTGTGATGCATAGGGACTGATTTCAATCCCATCAACAGTCAACGGAATTCAGACTCAAAAGTGCCAAAATCCCTTCTGAAAATTAGATGTAGGCTCCTAAATCAGTTAGGCATTCTGACATGGAGCACAATGACACTGAAATAGCTTTAAAAATCTGGGCCTAATCAAGTTGCAAAAGGTCACGCAGGAAGTTTAAGACAGAGCGGGGAATCAAACCCAGTTCTTCTGACACTCAGGATAGTGCCCTAATCAACATACCATACTTCCTTTGTAGATGTGTCCAAGGGTTTAAATAAAACATGTAGTATAAACCAATCACTGGTTAAGGGTTCAGTCAGTACTAATGGAAACATGCAAACATGAACTTTGATATCCTGTTTTACAAAATTAACATCTTGCTGCGCCCTTGGGGAGAGATGTACCATCCAAAGAGTGTGTCGCATCATCCCAACTAAGAAGATATATTTACTTTCATCATTAATCATGTATTTTGGCAGGGATAAATATTGCTACCTTTGCCCCATATTTAATACATTCTAGTTTTAAAACCTTAAATTTAATGTCTTCTCAACCGTTTAGTCATCAATAAATCTTTACAAGCATGGATACATTTTCCTTGATTTCCCCTCCTGCCCCTTTTAACAGTCAATACTTTAGAGAAAAGTAAGTGATAAACAAAGGACAAAGCCTCTCCTTATGCCTTTTTAAATATTTTAAACCCCTCAATCAGTTGATAGAATAATTTGTTCTTAAAAAAAAAAGAACAAAAAAACAAAAACAAAAAAAAACCAACCTTGAAAAATTATATCTCCCAAATTAATAGAACAACTTTGAGCCTGGACATCTAAACTTTCTACCTCAAGATGTGAATTAGAAGTAATCTACTTTCCTGTATAAGCATATATTTTATTCAAGAATCCTATACAATTTTTATTAATTTAACTTATTTTCTAATTTCCCTATTCTGACAGACTGCATCTTTCTGATCACATCCAACATAGTGCTCTGCTTTAACAATTCCTACAAAAATGGGGTCAAATTTTGTTACCCATGCTTTTCAATAATGTCTAAAGTAACAAGAGAATCTACCATCAATCGCCTCATTCCAGCCCAGAAAAGTGATATTTATCTTTAATCAGCTTTATGAATTGTGATATTTCATTTTATCCCACTACAAGCCTTCCGTACACACAGTTCGTTTCTTCCATATAAACACAAAGCCAGCCCTTCACCTCGCTACACAGAGGACCACTGGTGGCTCAAGCAAGCTCAATGAAAACTCCTTATGTGTAACTTTACTGCTGTTTGGCATTCTTTTACCCAGCAGGGGGTACCAGCAGCATTTAGGCCTGTGTGAATTAGACTGTAAAATCACCATAAAGGGGACTGTTCTCCTTTCTGTCTATAAGGGGCCTCTGCTCACTTTTGGAGCATTATCATTACCACAACATGATATCTGGCGGAGGGGGGCTAAAATCACCCTTATGGCTTCCTGGTATCAGTGGCTTATAATCAAGACTATTAGGAAAATGTAGTGACCAGTCAAATGTGTTTTATTCTATACTCAGGACACTTCCCCTCCTGTAGAGTTATCAAACAAAGGCAGTTTATCTAGCCACCCCCAATAAGATCTTCTTCTAATTTTCTAGAGTTTGTTTGACAGGGCAGGCCAGGGGAATATTAACTATCCTCTTAAGGCAGCCATCCCCGTAAAAAGTATTAACTGTTAAATAGCACGAAAAGTGAAAACCTGCTGTGCCAGAAAGATGGAACTTTGACCTTTAGTTCAGTTATGAGTTACCAGTTGTGCACATGGGTAACTCCCATCCAGAAGATAATCTCTGCCATAGGGGCGTGCAAAAAGTGTTTCACAGGGTTAAGTGTTTGCCTCGGCAACACCTTCTAAGCATGAGAAGACTATCTGGGCAGCAATGGACTGGAAGGGACCATCTCCTCCTATGCACTCCCTAACACCTAGTTAAAATATAGTGCCAGATGCAAGCACTACAACATAGGATTTGAGACCCCATCTAACTCTATATTCCACTGCATCTCTAGTACCTGAAGTATTTCGATGATTTTCAGCTTGGTGTCCATTACCAGGATGTCTTCTTTTTCTGGTTCACTCTGTTTGACGTTACCCTCAGGAGCAGTAGCAAGTGGAGTAAGGGGCAAGAATCCACCACCTCTGAGTACAACCTGGGTCATCAGCTCACCAACCCCATGAATTGATCTCATCACATTGCTCCCTTCAGAGAGGCAGGTAAAAACACAGTAAGAGTAAGATAACTGCAATTTGAATGCACCAAGAGGATAAGTGACCTTTCACATCTCATGAAAAAACAAACCGGCTTCATATGAAACGAGGGGAATATTTTCAAAAAGACACAAAGGGCAGTGAGGCACCTAATCTCCTTTAGAAATCTTCCCCTTAGATTAGTCTCCCAATTACCGCTTAGCTTTTATAGGCAACCACCAAGAATTCAGTGGATAAAAGGGAAAATGTTGATGCCCATTTCATGTAGTCAGATAAAATTAATGTGGCCAAGAAATCCTCCACTCCCACTCAGGAGTTCCCCATATCATTTTTTCAGTCTTACCTTTACTTTCTTCTCCTTTTGCCATTTTGGTAACGGGGAAGATAGTAGCAATATGCACACAGTCTAATATAGCCAGGAGGATTTTGGTTAGTCTTAGGAGGTCACAGAAGTTGTAGAAACCAAAATATATCAGGTTTCTGGCTAAGTTCACAACCTATTAAAAATGAAAGTATTGATCAAAACCCTTTTTTTGCCACAAAAACTCAGTTTGTTTCTTGACTTTTAATTGCACTTATGTCCTTAATTGACCATTTGTCTGACCCACTCTTTATAAGCAAATTCCATTATGTTTTATAGTTTTTTATTCTAGTAATCAAAATAAGTTTGCTACTATATATCGACAGGTATATTTTCATGTCCAGGATTGCAAGACTTCTGATACCTACTGTAGCTATTCTATACCAAAAAGCATGATGATATTTGTTGACGTGTGGCAGTAAATAAAGTAAGATAGAACTTCTTTGGGCTTGACCTATAAATGCACATTTTACATAACCGTTATTACATCAATTGGTAACCACTAAACAAACTCTCACCAGAGGGAGTTTTCAGAGGAACACATATCTAGTCAAATCCTTAATACTACCAAGAACTGGAATTTCCCCACAAGACCCAAAAATATACTATTTCTTGAACTGTGCAAATAATTTTTACCAAATCATTTCTATGCCTAATGTAGCCTCTTTTTCTGCAAGTAGGAAGTGAATCTCTTGAATGTATTTGTTATTCAAAAATATTGAATGATTTTTCTTTGGCTATGGATTATTTACAAAACATTGCCCTGCATATTCATGACATGTTATTCAAGGTGTTTGTTGTAACTGGTAAGGTAAATTATATGATTGATATTCTACTGTTCTTTTACTGGATGAGTGTACAACCACTTCGGGAACAAACACTTGTGCACGCAAACAAAGTTTGGGTTCCACAAACATTTGTGCCAGTAAAACTGGATCTTACAAATCAAAGTGGGCACAAAAGTGAACATAACAGCTGCAAATTATTTTTACAATACAAGTGAGTATTTATTTATTCCACATTAGCACCTGTTCTTGCAAACAGTTACTGATTTCAACGGGTTGTTTACATGTATAACGATTACTCACAAGGAGAAGGGAGTTGCTGAAGGTTAGTACTCACATGGCACATCCTCCAATTCACCTTGTATTAAAGGCAAAAAGAGATTAAAAATAAAAATGGAATAATTACCTCAAAAGTGAGTTTATTTTTCTCTTTATCAGAGAAAGGGAACCTCTGACACACCACATCTCTTAAATACTCCTCCACAAATTCCATGGTTTGTGCAAATCTCTCCTTAATTTCATCTTTGGAAGTCCCACTGCTGTCATAGCTGGAGGGGAAAAAATTAAACTTGAATTTAAAATGCACATAAATAGAAAAAAAAAAATTTAATCCAAGTTTGTCAAGATCCAAATAAAGTTAAGCCTGTTAAACAATTTATCCCAAATCAAGGAAACAGGAAGCTGAGACCATAATTTCCTGGCATTTGCTGCTTTGTCCCATATGCTCACTTTGCCCTATTTTAAAGTATGTGAAAATGCAAGGTTTGTACCAATAGAAAGAAAGACAGAAAGAAAGAAAGAAAGACATTTTTCTAATGGAAATGGTGACAAGTGACATACAGCAGCAAGAGAGCAGATGTGACCATGAAGTGCTAACTCTGAGTACAAAAGGGATTTTTTTCTGAAAGTAAAAACATTTAAACTATTTTATTTTTTTAAATACACATTCTAGATCAGTTTTTAAAGAAAAATCCACAATTAGGAATATGGGTAGGAGTGGAAATCTTTTTTTAAAATTATGTATTATGGGAAATAGTTTGCCTGGCTTGAGCACTTATTTTTCCCTTTAGCTTTTAAATCTGAAGATGATCTATTGGATTTCCTTCAGAAAATTAACCTGGGGGAGGAAAGTTTAGCAGTGAAGTATTGCAATGAAGCAGTAGAGATTTAGAGACCCCAACTGAACAGAACGCGAAGTGCTTGTTCCCTGGGACTGGAAAAAACTAATAAAAATCAAGTTAATTTTTATCTTTTAAAACATTATCTTGCTAGGAACACCTGAACACATTAAAGTATTTTAAAAACGATTTCTATTACAATAGTAACTAGAGGCCACAACCGATAGACCAGAATCTCTCTTTGCTAGATCCTGTATCAAAAAGTAGTCCCCTGCCCTGGAGAGCTTACACATTGATTAGACAAGGAGACACAAGATGTGAGGGGAAACAAAGGCACAAAGATTTTAAGTGACTTGCCTAGGTCACACAGCAAGTTACTGGTAAAGCCAGGAATAGAACACAGGTGTCTCAAATCCCAGCCCAGTGAACTATGCACAGGACTCTGTTGCCTCTTGGGGAAAATAAAATGCAGCAACCATTCAAAACAATTGAGCTTTTCTATTCAATGAAGTTCTTCTCTGCAAGTTTCTCCACAGACATGTTTTTAATACTACCAGGCTTCAATACCAATAATAGGCTGGCAAGAAAGCATCAGTACAGAAGTGAAAAAGATGACATATTAGTTTAGGGTTTGTTTGTTTTTAAATTAAAAAATGATTTTATTTCCTTCTCTTTCATACCTCTCCATCAAGTACTTACTCATCAATAGCAATTTCAGAAGGTATCTCAGACCATAGGCGAGCATACTTCACTGGCGTTACTTGTTCTTGGGGATCACGGTCAACATGCATATGCAGCATCAACCGGCAGAACGATGCTCTTAGATCATATGGTAAGTTTTCATCAGACATACAACGAAGAATGAGATCCACATCCAACTGGCCAGATATTTCGTTTATGGCCAAATACTGTCGATCAAGGCACATTCTAGCAAAAAGATTGAGCTGGTACCTGAAGAGAAGAAACTTACACCTTAGTTTCCAGAAGTCAATATAAGGAAAGTACCTAAAAATGTCAACAGTGTTTAGCAATTAATGTTTTAGTTAAAAAGAAATGTTACTGCTATTAATCAATAGGTACAGGATGTTCTAAACATAGAACAAATCATTTCCCAACACAAATAAAGGTAACAATTGGCATCTGAGGGTCAGGACAACAGCTTTCCAAAAGTCACCTAGTTTGTCACTGTGTTGTATATTCTGAAGAATTAAGCAGCACTCGGTTTTTCTTTGCTAATGCTATTTCTTATTAAATACAGAAAGACTGCAGCAGCCCCATTGTTTTAAAAGTTGGCATACTTCTCACTGGCAGCTCTCAAGCTACTCTTGATTGCTTAGGCAATGGAGTCAATGAGACTATTAAACTGATTAAAGTTGGACATATGCCTAAGTATCCTGCTGAACTGAGGCTTCAGTCTCCATACTAATTAGTCACAGGTAGATATAACAATTGAGTTCATGTACCTTCGTTTTTTTGCTCCCAAAAGATCTAGTCAACAAGAACAGAACAGGCACCTAGCACTGAAATTAATGCAAATACAACAGACTAATAATTAAACTTTTGTTTCTGGCTTATCATAAAGCACGTGCAGAGTATGAGTGCTTATATAGTCCTTACTGACCTTAACTCTAAAGAAGGTCGTTTTTCAATAAAAAGATTACAAGGAATTTAATTGAATTTTATTCCTTTGTATCCTAGTTCATGGAATTTTTAATTACAGAATTGCCTCCTACTCTCTTCACTATACATATATATACACTCATTGGTTTGTTATTGAAAGGTTAGAAGAAATTACTGTTAAGAGCATTTAAACAACTCTTTTTGGGAAGAATTCATAAGAAGTGCATCGACTTTGCAAACAGATAAAGGGGAGAAAAAAAAAGTTAGAACAGGTCCACTTTGGGCCTGAAACTCTTAAGTAGTCCAAATCCAAAACATCCATTCTAATCCCTTTTAACAAGTTTGCCAGATGAACTGTTTAAAGTTTTTCAACACAATATGCAAGGCCAAAGTGATAAGTAGTTAAAAAGGAATTCTGGTGGTACTTTTTGCACAACAATAGCCAATGGTCTGTCAAACTATTCTCAAAAGTTTATAGCCCAGACACAGGAATTTGGTCTGAGATGGAACTTGGAATTACAATGCGCCAAGAAACTGGTGTCTAGCCAAGTCATCTGGAAGCACTGCCTCATATTAGAAGCATAGCTTAATAGTGCAAAAAGGCAAAAAAAAAAAAAATCAAACCAAACTTCTTGTGGGGTTTTTGCAAGTTCATACAGTGTCCCGGTGAGAACTTCAGGACATTTCTAAGTCTGGAGCTCACAAATAAAAAAAGTGATACAGAACGGTAATGACATCTTAGAAAAAAGAGCTGTTTGCAGGTTACAACCCTTTCCTTTACTCTGAGTGCTGGCTCACCTTCCTTTCAACAACCTCTATTACAGCTCGGATTTTTCAAGTTAAAAAGTTAAGATCCTCATGAAGAAAATCAAACTATTGTGGAGAAAGCCGGACTCATGAGCATCTCCAGGAGGAGACTCACCACAGATATATGCTACCTTGCACGTAAATGCTACCAAACTCTTACACACTTTGAACCCCACTTTTTCTGTATTTACGCTTACATTTTCTCATTGATTACCTGACTTCTTTTGGACATCAATCACAACTCTGTGCTTCTAGTGAATTTACCGTGCACAGAAAGCTTTACACCATTTTCTATTGGATACTGAGTCTATTGGATTCTAAGTCTTTATTTGGAACTAATTAACTGATTATATTGAAAAGGCCTTCACCCATCCAGTGCTTATTACCCTATCAAAACCAACTACTGCACACAGTGTTAACCTGTAATAGCTGAGTATATCCCGATCTTCCTTCTGCCCTTCCTTAGCATCCTGAGCCAACTCTCTGACACTCTTACTGCGGATTTCCTTGTTGCTGTCTCGCCAGAATAGCCAAACTTCTTCCTCATCTTCTCCAACCTCCAGAGTGTTTTCTCCACTTGATACCTCTTCAAACTCAAACCGAGAGAGAACCAACCTTGCAGAAAGGGATTAAACAACAAAATAATGCAGTCCATGATATCTTAAAATATGTTGTTTTAGGACAACTGCTGAGTTGCACAGGGGCACAGTAACAGTGATCTGCATAGTCGCTCCGGAGACTTGCATTCATGGTACTATACATAGCTTTTGTTTCTCAACGTGGCCACACAAAAAATCCCAAATAATGTAGGTAAAATCGAAGAGACATTGCCTTATGCTACATGATGACCTTAGGTGTTCAGATACTATTGTTTGAGCATGGTATTAAAACCTAGTTAGAGCAAAGTGCTGAATATGCAATGTGAACAGTAATCCACATAGACATATGGTATATTTTTGATTGGTTCTAAAAGGGAATTTAATTTTGTGGTCATCTATGTGGCTGAAGAAACAAGGGTATCACCTAGGGCAAGACAAATTAATGTCCAAAAAGACTTCTATGTAGGAAGCATTGATTCAAAAAACATCTAGGAGGATATTACCAATCATTTTACGTATTCACCCAAACGCTTTGATTGAGCAAGCAAACTTTGATCTATTCAATATCCCACAAATGAAAAATGGAACAGAACTTCATTCGCTTTGGGTGTCAGAAACATAATTAAGTTAGAAGAATGACCTCAGACCTAAAATGGTAATCAGGGTTCTTAGCACCTGGCCAAAAGAAGGGTCACTAACTACATAAGCAAGAGGCACAAATTAAACAGATCAGCAAGAGACACTGAAACCTGGCAGAGTTCTGGTAGAGAGACAAACATTAAGACACAAGATTTTTAATCTTGTCCAGCCTGGAAATAGCACCTTCAAGTCTCTCCTGTTTACCTAGGTTTCATTTATTACCTAGCAAAGACAGATTTTACTCTTCTTGACCTCTTTTTTTCCCCCAATATTAACCTTCTCTCAATTCCACATGCCAAGTAAACCCAGCTTTATTGAAGCTAGTTGGAATGTGGTGCCTGGTATGGAAGCACATGCATCGTTTGGTTGTTCCCAAGAGATGAAAACTGAAATTTTGACCTGAGGTGGAATGGGCGACAATAAAAATACCAGCTTTTGCACTGCTGTGAGCATGTGCACAGCAGTCAGAGAGCTGGTTGAAAATTTCTCATCAGAATGATTCTTCCGATTAAAAATGTCCTTTTCACGAAACTGAAATTTCCTGTGAAAAAATTCATTTTTGGCACGCATACACAAAAAATATCCGATTTTTCCTGAGGAAAACCAAAATGATGGCTCCCCACCTGACAGGCTCTTGTCAATTTCACATTCCCTATGTGAAATAGATAAAACCTTTCCTGGAGAACTTCTAAGGCTGAGCACCAGGATGCTCTTCCTCCCCTGGGAAATGGGAAGCTGAGTGTCTGGGCTCTCTGCCTCTCCAGCTCCTGGATCTGCAAAAGGAGGCAGACTCTCTTCCTGACTGGCTCCTAGAGCTGCAGGTAGAGAATTAACAGTCAGGGTAGAAAGCTCTTTTAATTTCATTTGTGAAATTAACAAGAGCTTTCTGGGTGGACAGCAGGGAAGCCAAAAAAATTCAATTTCAATTCCCCCGAACTGGAATTTTTCTTAAAAACCTTTCCTGAGGAAGATGATGATGATGTTTTGATGCTTTTGATGTTTTGTCTTAGTTCAGCACAATTTTTTTATTCAAAAATGTGAAAGTTTTCATGGGAAGAATTTTTCATTTTTCAGAGAGCTCTAAGTTCCTAAAGGTGCTGCTGACTGCAGTCAATCTGCCATGGCAAACCTAAGGGCCAGGAGAACAACCAGACTCATGGGATGTGGAACACCATCTTATACAAGCCTGCTGCTACATAGCAAATCCCAGAATAACTGCTTATCCAGCTCAGATGAGAGAGCATTTTAGCACTTTTAAATTAAAATGGTTCAAGACTTAAAACATGTTACATAAAACTGCAGCTTCTCTTAGTGTTATCAAGCTTCCTGATGAAAATGTTAAATATCTGAAAGTTATTTAGAGTACACAGGGCTAGGAATCTATGTGGCAGTCATTTTGGTGCCTCCAACACTCATCTATCGTGTACTTAGAAAGGCCCTCACACAGTCTAAGTTTGGTACTCTCTGTAGTCTTGAGGCTCGTGTTCTCAACGCTCTGACCCACCTTCCTTATACGCCAATTAGAAAGCTATTCATAAATAAGTCTCAGCTTACTTTGTCTCTATGAGTATGTCTGCATTGGCTGGATTCAACACAGCTTTACAAATCAGTTCCTGTGTCACCGGAATAGACTTGTTCATGGAAACACACAGATCTGAGAGATAATCCAAAAACCTATTGGGAAATAAAAAGACAGAACACATTAAATCTCTGTCGAGGTTCTTCAGTTGACTCATTCTACATTTTATAAAGAGAAAACATTTGGAAAACCAAGTTACGTTGCAAAGCAAGTGAGGCCATTACCTTGGTGGAAAGTCATGGTCTGGCTCAGAGGCAAGAGTGGATTAAACATGCTTCCTAAATACAGAAACAAGTTGCCTGCGACAGATCTCAGAATAAGAGGAAAAGGTAACTTGGTCGCAATATCAATCCGTCTTACCTGGGCTCCCTGTTTTTTCTCACAAGACTAACAAAAGTATCAATCTCAGCAGCCGTAATGTGCTTCTCCAGCAGTTTGCGATTGTTATGAAGCAACGCTGTAATAGTATCTTCCGCCAAAACGTCATAACCAATTTGTTTCTGCATGAAGCCGAACTGCTTGGCTATGTATTCCTGAGAAAGAAGGAGGAAAAGGTATTCTAATCTCACTTTTCAGAGTAACAGCCGTGTTAGTCTGTATTCGTAAAAAGAAAAGGAGTACTTGTGGCACCTTAGAGACTAACCAGTTTATTTGAGCATGAGCTTTCGTGAGCTACAGCTCACTTCATCGGATGCATAGCATCCACGATATGCTATGCATCCGATGAAGTGAGCTGTAGCTCACGAAAGCTCATGCTCAAATAAACTGGTTAGTCTCTAAGGTGCCACAAGTACTCCTTTTCTTTTTACTAATCTCACTTGAAATTTAAAGGAAAAATAGTTAGCTGTTTATATCAGTATCCTAAAGGAACAGCTTGGTTAGGTTCTATTGTTTCTATGATTTAGGACCACACTGAAAAGCAGGGAAAAAACATAACACAGAACAGCAATGGACAGTTTTTGTGTTTACACAGCTACTGGGTAGGACATGCCCAGCCCTCTCTCCTTTTCTCTGTTCAAACTCTCAGAACATTGATAAGACTTGGTTTTCAACCACTTGATAGTGATGGTAAAAGTTGTAGAATGTATTCAAGTCTCAGTGTGTCTTCAAAATTTAAATTAAACAACAAACTCTCAGTCTTGCTCCTAGATTAGACAAAGTTAATAACAATTAATCAAAAATTCCTGTAAATAATGACACTACTTAAACTGTACCCAATCTTGGGTGAACGAACCCACCGACCCACACCACCAGCCTTTTAGACAGGTTCTAACACATAACTAACCTGATTCTTTCTGTAATCTTGCTGTGAGTGCCTCAGCACCCTGTAGCAGAGCCGGCAAATGTGTCTGAAAGGAGCATGACGCTGGTCCCCAAGCTCCTCCAGCCTCAACATTGGCCCATCTCCACAGTCTGTAAATGGTGCTTGTAACAGCTTGAAAATCTATGGGATTATTTTCGAAAATAAAGATTGATAAGTGCTACCTAAACTTAATGAAGGTCAGTGGGTGTACCTACACATGCCCACGCCCCCTTGTTGCTACTTTATGGCCTCTGTCTTGTCAGAACCAGAGCATAGTTTAAATCTTGCCTACACCACCACAGCCACATGTCAATTCTGGAGGCTGTCAGTTTCTCTCACATGAACTTCCATAAAGCTTCTTATAGCTGCACAGTCTGGACAAAGGAGCGGTCTCTGAAAAGGACGTGGCTGATCACTTATGTCCAACCCTAGATGCTTTTCCTTTTATCCTTTGGTTCTGCCCCTTGTGGTATCTTCCAGCAACGGGACACCCAGAGTTACACTCTGACCGACACCGCCAGAAGATTGCTCAAAGCTAGTGAGGCAGAAGTTGCCTTATCCCAACTAACTTGTACTGTTCCTGTATTCTGAGCACCTACTCTCTCCTCAGAATCTCTGTCACATGATGAAAACGATCTTACCTGCTTTAGGATATTTTGCTCTCTCATCAGCTTTTGCCGCTCACGATTTGGTTTAGAAAATACCACTTCAAGCACATCTTGCCCAGAATTAGTTCCACCGGTAACAAAGTAAACCAAATCTTCCAGCAGCTTGGTAACAGACCTATATAAAAAACAAAAGTGTTAACATAGAATTGGAACAGTCAGTTGTGAAAAGAATTAACAAAGACTGAAATGTTTCAAATGTTATGTTAAAACGATTTAACCAGGAGATAATCCAGAGGTAAGAGCACATGCGAGTGGAACAACAACTAACTGGAAACTAGTTTTCCTTGTTGATGTAGATTTATTGTTAAATAGCCACATTACAGAGGAAGTGGAAATGCCGTATCTTTAGTACTCAATACACTGGCTATTGTGTTACTGTACGGCCAGATAATCAGATAGAGGGCCTCTTAACTCAAATAGAGGCCTACATTTTGGAAGCTTAAGGTCCTTATTTCTATGTACCAGGCTGCACACATTCATTACATGTTGTCACAAATTCTACAGACACTGCAAGGAGTGAGGGGGGTTGCAAGAAGTCATGTGTTCAGCCCTTGAAGCAAGTTAAATTAGATGTTCCACATTCATTTTCCAGACGGTTTCAATGGACAATTCCTCCCAGCCCTACAATGAATACAGATTCATAGGCCAGAAGGGACCATAATGATCAGCTCTAGTCTGACCTCCTGCACTTTGCAGGCTATAGAACCTCACCTACCCATTCCTTTAGTAGGCCCATAACCTCTGGCTGAGTTACTGAGTTAAACCTTGATTTAAAGATTAAGTTACAAAGAATCCACCATTTACTCTAGTTTAAACCAGCAGGTGACCCATGCCCCATCGTGCAGAGGAAGGTGGAAAAAAAACAGTCTTTCTGCCAATCTGGCCTGCGAGAAAATTCCTTCCTGACCCCAAATATAGCAAATCAGTTAGACCCTGAACATGCCAGACACCTGGGAAAGAATCCTCCCCGTCTAGTGTCCCATGTCCAGCTGCTGGGGATATTTCAAATTAGTAGTTGCACGTGGGCCATATGCCATTGTAGGCAGTCTCATCATACATCCCCTTTATTAAACTTACCAAGCTCAGTCTTGAAAGAAGTTAGGTTTTTCCACCCCCAATACCCCTCTTGAAAGGCTGTTCCAGAACTTAACTCCTCAAAGATTAGAAACCTTTGTCTAATTTCAGATCTAAATGTACTGATGACCAGTTTATATCATTTGTTCTTGTGCCAACATTGGCCCTTAACTTAAGTAACTTCTCTTCCTCCCTGGTGCTTATATTTCTGATGTATTTGTGGAGAGCAATCATATCTCCCCTCAACCTTTGCTGTGTTAGGCTAAACAAGCCAAGTTCCTTAAGTTGGTTCTCCATTCCTCTAATCATCCTAGTAGCCCTTCTCGCTCCCTGTTCTGTTTTGAATTCATCTTTCTTAAACATACATGGAAAATCTGAATTGCACACAGTATTACAGATGAGGTCTCACTAGTGCCTTGTATAATGGTAATAATACTTTCTTAGCTCTACTGGAAATACCTCACCTGATGCATCCTAGGATTATATTAGCTTTTTTTCACGGTCGCATCACATTGGTAACTCTTAGTCATCCTGTGATCGACAAATACACCCAGATCTTTCTCCTTCTCTGTCACTTCAAAATGGGAAGCACTCAGTTTATAGTGAAAAGTCTTGTTAGTTTCTAAATGCATAACTATTAAATTTCATCCCATTTCTATTACTCTGGTTTTCAAGGTCATCCAAATCTTCTCATTTGAGATTCTGGTTTTCCTCGGTCTTTGCAATTCATACCAAATTTGCATCATCTGCAAATTTTATTGGCACAGGAAGTGAGAGCGTGCTAAGGTCATTACTGAAAATGTTAAAGAAGATTGGTCCCAGAACTGATCCTCGAGGAACTCCACTAGTAACCTCACTTCAGTCTGATAGTTCACCTTTCAACATAACCCACTGTAGTCTCCCTTTTAACCAGATCCTTACTGACCTTTTAATTCTTATATCAATCCCCATCTTCTCCCATTTAACTAATAATTTCCCATGTGGAACTGTATCAAATGCTTTACTGAAATCCAGGTAGATTAGATCAACTGCATTTCATTTATCTAGATAACTGGTTATCTTCTCAAAGAAATAGACCAGGTCTACCTTACTCGATCTACCTTTTGTAAAATCACATTATACTTTATGACAATTACTGTTTACCTCTATGTTCTTAACTGTGCTCTCTTTCAAAATTTGTTCTAAGTGCATACAGTTGAGGTCTAGTGTCTAGTTCAGGGATCTCAAACTCAAATCACCACGAGGGCCACATGAGGATTAGTACATTGGCCCGAGGGCCGCATCACTGACACCTTTTCGCAGTGGCGGATTTAGAGTTAGTGGGGCCCTGTGCTCAGCGTCATTTTTGGGCCCCCTGTGGGGGGAGCACTCTCTTATCTCCCCCCCCCCATTTTTTATTCTTTTTTTCTCCATTCTCCTCCTGGGGCTCAGGGCTGGGGGGGAGTTAGGGTGTGTGAGGGGGCTCAGGGTGGGGGTGCAGGGTCTGGGCAGGAGTTAGGGTATGGGAGGAGGCTCAGGGTGGGGGTGCGGGGTCTGGGCAGGAGTTAGGGACTTAGGGTGTGGGACGGGGCACAGGGCTGGGGCAGGCAAGGGGGGCAGAGCACTTACCTGGGGCAGCTCCTGTTTTTGTGCAGGGGGGGTGCAGGTGACTCCGCGCAGTGCAGCACCGCCCCCATGGCCGCGATTCTGGGAGCCGCCCGCCGCCAGGCAGAGCCACCCGGATTGCAGGGACTGCAAGGCCCTGGGCTGCAGCTCTAAAGCCCCTTTTGGAATGTGGCCCTGCGAACATGGGCAGAGGACTCAGGAGGAGCAGGGGCAGCCGGAGAGAAGCAGCAGTTTCCCCTGCAAAGCGCCGCTTCTCTGCGGCCAGTTGTGCGGCTGCCCTGTCCTCCTCCTGAGTCCTCCAGCCCGCGTTCGCAGCGCTCCCGCCACCCACAACCCCCGCCTGCTGCCCTGAACATGCTGTGTCCCTCCCCCCTCCCTCCTGGAAAGTCCTAAGCATCACCAAACAGCTGTTTAGCGGCAGGCCGAGGAGCGGGGACTTAGCGTGCTGGGGGGGCGGAGGTGGGGGGTGAGGGGAACTATGGCAGGCCACAGGAAATAACTCTGGGGGCTGCATGCGGCCCACGTGTTTGAGACCCTCAGTCTAGTTCCTATGATATCAATTCTGCAAAAAATCATCAAGAATGCTTCAGGGAACAGAGACTGAGATCCTCTGATATCACAGAATCATAGAAATGTAAGGTGGCCATCAATAATCAAATCCAACCCCTTGAGCTGTACCAATACCATGTAAACCTAGATCTCCCTGACAGATGTTTGTCCAACCTCTTTTTAAAAACCTCCAACGATGAGGTTTCCACAACCTCCCAGGGAAGCCTATTCCAGAGTGTAACTACCCCTACAGTTAGAAAGTTTTTCTAATATCTAACCTAAATCTCCCTTGCTGCAGATTAAGTCCATTACTTCTTATCCTGCCTTCAGTGGACATGGAGAACAACTGATCACTGTTCTCTTTATAACATCCTTTAACTTATTTGAAGAGTGTTATCAAGTTCCCCCCTCCATCTTCTCTTCTCAAGACTAAACATGCCCAGCTTTTTAACCTTTCCTTCAAAGTCACATTTTCTAAACCTCTTCTCTTTTTTTTCTTTTTCTTCTGGACTATCTCCAGTTTGTCCCCATCTTTCCTAAAACGTGGCACCCAGAATTGGACACAGTAATCCAGCTGATGCCTCACTAGTGCTGAGTAGAGCAGGACAATAACCTCCTATTTCTTACATACGACACTCCTGTTAATAAACCCCAGAATGATACTAGCCTTTTTCACAACTGTATCACATTGTTGACTCATTCAATTTATAAATCACTATAACCCCCAGATCCTTTTCAGAAGTACTACCATCTAGTCAGTTATTCCCCATTTTGTAGGTATGCATTTGATTTTTCCTCCTTAAGTGAAGTACTTTGCACTAGGGCCTAGGCTATTGAATTTCATCTTGTTGAATTCAGACCAATTCTCCAATCTGTCAAGGTTGCTTTGAATTCTAATCCTGTTTTCCAAAGATCTTGCAACCCCTCCCAGTTTGGTGTCACCTGCAAATGTCATAATGAAAATACTGAAAAGCATCGGATCCAGGACTGACCCCTGTGGGACCCTACTAGATACACCCTCCCAGTTTGACAGTTTTCAGGGTATAATGAACAGTCATGGATGGGGTCCACTGCTTTCTATATGCATGGGTTTTGGTCCATGTGATCTATATTGTGCCGGGATTCATTGGTGATGCTCCCCACAAGCCTATATTCATCCCCTCTGTGAAGGCATGTGGGGGAAGCAAACTTCTCCAGTAAGTAATTAGTAGTTGATAACTACTCTTTGAGTATGGTCTTTCAACCAGCTGTAAAGCCATTTTATAGTAATTTCATCTAGACCACATCTCCATAATTTGCTTATGAGAATGTCATGTGGGATGCTGTCAAAAGACTTATTAAAATCAAGATATATCATATCTACTGCTTCCCTCCATCCACTAGGCCAGTAACCCTGTGAAAGATTTGTTCCTGACAAATCCATGCTAGCGATTACTTATAACCCCATCATCATCCATGTGCTTACAACATGATTTTTAATAATTTGTTCCACTGTCTTTCCAGTTATCGAAGTTAGGCTGACCGGTCTGTAATTCCCAAGGTTCTCTTTGTTCTTTCAAACACAAGGGTGGGGAATAAAACTAACTTCAGAATAGGGATTATCACAGATTTACTTGAGTAAAGGCAGCAGCCCTATTACTACAAGAAGCTTGCTTCTTGAGCCTCCTACCTTCTTTCGTTCTGGGTGATCGTTCCCTTTTCCAACTTGCCAGCAATGGAACCCAACACTTTGCTTGCATCGTTTGCAAAGTCCAAGTCCCGAACTTCTGCAGGAGAAACTGGTACTATAGCAAAAGCTTCTTTGTCCTCTTTTACTGGAGAGGTACCAATCTAAAACCCAAGGTAATTTCAGTATCACACCAAGACAAAAAGGGGCAAAGCAGCAGTAAAGTAACTCAGTAATATTAAGACATGAAGGAAACCACAGTCCTAACAACAGTTGAGATTAGAAACAGCAGTACAAGATTTTTGATAGAATAAGAAGTTTAACAACAAAATACTTCAATGCAAATCTACAGTTCTCCAATTCTCAAGACTTTTGCAGTCTCAAACCAGACTGCAAAAACGTTACCACAAACACCCAAAAGACATGCTGTTCCTGATGATTACATTATAGAGAAAACTAAAAAGCCCAATCACTCAACTAATGTTAGTGCTTAATTTTTTCGTTACAATACTTAATATTGCACTGTTTGTTATTTGACTAACTCAGCAGAACAATAAGCCTCAAAGGCTCAGGATTTTTAATACTGGAAGTATTTTTATGAAAACACAGAAGTCAGAAGAAGGATTTGTTAAAGTTACAGGACTTACTTTAAGCATCACAGGTTTCTCTTCTTCTTTATCAATCGGGATGTTGGTGCTATGAACCCAGGTGTTAGTACACAGGTGTCTAAGCCTGACATAGGAGTTCCTACAACACAGCCAATAGTTGTAACAATTAGACAGTTTCCAAGACACGTAATTGATCAGTAATCCTAGGTGTGTACAACTTCCAAGTCATTGGCAGGAACGACTAATCGGAGACAGATTATTTTCTGCTGGAAACAGGGCATCCCATAACTAGAATAAAGCTTTTCAAATTAGCAACACAGGTTAAAACTCTTCAGTTTTTTCTGTATTGTGAACTCAACTCCAAAGTGCATCTATATCTTAACTTACTGCAGCTGAACTTCCAACAATTCCTGTGCATAAATGGGAAAGGAAAAGCTACCCGAAAGCAGTGCTTATTCTTTGAAAACCATTTGACCACTTACCATGCACAATCTATAACCTGTTCAAGTGTCACAGAAAGTAACAAAGACTCTCCTAACTTACAATAAAAAATTGTTCCCATAAAAAACAAAAAAGTTGCCACAGGGGACACTCACCTCACACACGCACATGCACTCTTTGCGCCTGATATATTTATTTAATAGTATAAAGCAGCAAAGACTAGGGGACTGCTAGCAGTCCTTTCACCTCAGAAGACACTGGTTTAAATTTCTGTTAGGTCAAAATTTTCCACAAATTTGGTGGTCTCAACCTCAGCCACAGCTCAGATCAAAAACCACAACCAGGGGCATCATGTCAATCTACTGACAGACTAAGAACTAGAAGAGCAGGGCAAACCAGGGCAAACCAGGAAGGATTAAGCTAGCCGAGCATTGATGTGCGTGTGTAGGAAGCATGCACAGCACTCATGTAATCACAATTTCACATGAACAGTTTTTTTGTTCCCTTGTTTTGGAGCTGGAATTTCAACTTAGCCACGAAATGTTACTTAAAACTCAACCTCTGTTAAGGTGGCTCACCTTTAGTGACTAACACAAATATTCTGAAACAATTTGCAGTAAAACAAACAAGTTCAAGTTTCCCCACACAAACGTGAAGGGTATGCCTACACCTTCTCAGCGGTGTGTTTCCCAGCACGGGTAGGCAGACTTGCATGAGCTCCTCTTGAGCTAGCATGCTAATACCAGCGGTGTGGACATTGTGACATGGGCAGCAGCTTGGGCTAGCCATCCAAGCTCAGACCCTGGGGATCAGGCTTGGACTCAGGTGGCTAGCCCAAGCTGCTGCCCATGTCACAATGCTATTTTAGCGCGCTAACTCAAGAGGAGCTAGAGCAAATGTGCCTGCCTGTGCTGGGATCCACACCTCCCAGCTACAGTGTAGACATACTCTAAAAGTTTTATGCCTAAAAGGTAGAGTCACATCAATAGTTTTTACATGGTCTCAAGAAACTTCCTAGTCACAGAGACCCTTAAGCCTAACTATACAAAAAAGCTGACACTCTTCAACTTTTTAAGAACTACTTACCTGTGACAACTGATGACCATCGTGGAATAATTTTATTCCTAGTGTTGGCTTCAGAAAGGCTTTGCTCCTATTGGTCTCCTCTAGATCTATGCTTTGCACTTACCACACAAAGTACAATGCAAGAGAATGGCTAGAAAGGAAGTATTAGCCACCACATATCTGCACCTGTACAACTGCTGAAAGCCATACAAGACACTCACTGAAAGGAACTCAATTTAGTTTACTAAATAGGACACATGGAGTTCATTGATTCTGACCTGGAGATCAATCAATCAGTTTAGACAAAATGCAAAATTATTTATATAAAAAGCAGATTACTTCATCTTTGGAGCATGCAATGTGTCTTAACTAAGTTTGTAATGCATGTAGTGAATAAATAGTGCCATTAAAATGTTTCATTAGTAGAAAACAACACTGTTGAGCACGAGGAGCAATATGCAGAATTCACACACCTAGAACATAAGAATGGCCCTACTAGGTCAGACCTTTGGTCCATCTAGCCCAGTATCCTGTCTTCCGACTGTGGCCGGTGCCAGGTGCCCCAGAGGGAATGAACAGAATAGGTAATCATCAAGTGATCCATTC
Organism: Chelonia mydas; assembly: GCF_015237465.2. Lineage (NCBI taxonomy): Eukaryota > Metazoa > Chordata > Testudines > Cheloniidae > Chelonia > Chelonia mydas. The sequence continues at coordinate 15,150,108 of NC_057853.1, read as the reverse complement.
CCTGTCGCTCATTCCCAGCTTCTGGCAAACAGAGGATAGGGACACCATTCCTGCCCATCCTGGCTAATAGCCATTGATGGGCCTATCCCCCATGAATTTATCTAGTTCTTTTTTGAACCCTGTTATGGTCTTGGCCTTGACAACATCCTCTGGCAAGGAGTTCCACAGTTTGACTGTGCGTTGTGTGAAGAAATGCTTCCTTTTATTTGTTTTAAACCTGCTGCCTATTAATTTCATTTGGTGACCCCTATTACTTGTATTATGAGAAGTAGTAAAGAACACTTCCTTATCTACTTTCTCTATACCAGTCATGATTTAATAGACCTCAATCATATCTCCCCTTAGCTGTCTCTTTTCCAAGCTGAAAAGTCCCAGTCTTATTAATCTCTCCTCATATGGAAGCCATTCCATACCCCTAATCATTTTTGTTGTCCTTTTCTGAACCTTTTCCAATTCCAATATATCTTTTTTGAGATGGGGCGACCACGTCTTCACACAGTATTCAAGATGTGGGCATATCATGGATTTATATAGAGGCAACATGATATTTTCTGTCCTATTATCTATTCTTGAATTATTCCCAGCATTCTGTTCGCTTTTTTGACTGCCGTTGCACAGTGACTCCAAGATCTCTTTCTTGAGTGGTAACAGCTAATTTAGACCCCGTCGTTTTATATGTGTAGTTGGGATTATGCTTTCCAATGTGCATTACTTTGCATTTATCAACATTAAATTTCATCTGCCATTTTGTTGCCTAGTCACTCAATTTTGTGAGATCCTTTTGTAGCTCTTCTCAGTCTGCCTGGGTCTTAACTATCTTAAGTAATTTTGTATCTGTACATTTTGCCATCTCACTGTTGACCCCTTTTTCCAGATCATTTATGAATATGTTGAATAGGACTGGCCCCAGAACAGACCCCCTGGAGGACACCACTATTTACCTCTCTCCACTCTGAAAATTTAACATCATACCTTGGGACAAGGCTATCTCCCCCTCGTAAAGTGGTGGGGTCCAGCTCAAAGATAGAGGAGATATCATTTCCTTCAGGTACGGACACCAGAGAGTAAGCCATCTTCTCCTGAGCATTATGCAACCCTCTTCTGGATGCATCTTGGTCAGGATCTGTCTATGGAAAGAATCCAATCAAATGAAGTCAGAAATGCTATCCCAAGAACTGTCAGACCAGTGTGAAAAGCCAAGCATTATATCAATGTGTTTTATAATTTGTGCACACAAATATCGACCTCTCCAAGCGCTGGTACTAGCAGAAGCTCCAGCTGTGCTTTAGAACAGAAATAAAACTGACAGACAATTAGCTGCTTTTGCCAAATACATTTCTTCACTTTGTCTGCTGTTGGTAACTTTTGAACATCTCTGGGTTATAATGTAACAATTCCTAAGTAATGCTATGTCTATGTCTTTTTACATTAAGTGCCAGAAAATACACTCAAATTGCCAAAACATTCACCTCACAACGCACTGAAAACCCAGATTAGCTTCAGACTCTGCTGCAGATGATCCATGTCCGACAAAAGCCTTACCCTAGAGACTGCTGCTGAAGGGCTCCAGAAGTCTACTTGATAACTATAATTTTAAATAAATATTTTGTAAGCAGCAAAAATGACAGCTGGCAATTCTGTTTCCCAGTCACGTCAATATCAACAGTATCTAACGGATTCCAACAGCAGAAACGGAATTATAGTGGTCAGTCACTGACGAAAAAATGAAAGGTAACCGAGAAGTTAGCCAGCTGGTAGTTTTCACCTCAGTTCATGGCATTTATCCTTGCACATTCAAATGTGTCCAATGCACAACAGAAAAACAAGGCAACAACATCTGCTAGCACAATATTAAGTGTTGACCAGGTTAATACTTTCATTAATGAATTTAGCTTTATTAATGCATTGAGACGTGAAATCACCAACATTTCTTAAATGAACAAGAACTTGGATGACTACATTATCAAGTAGAAACAATGAGGAGTCCTTGTGGCAGCTTGGAGACTAAAATTTATTTGGGCATAAGCTTTCGTGGGCTAAAACCCACTTCATCAGATGCATCTGATGAAGTGGGTTTTAGCCCACGAAAGCTTATGCCCAAATAAATGTGTTAGTCTCCAAGGTGCCATAAGGACTCCTCGTTGTTTTTGCTGATACAAACTAACACGGCTACCACTCTGAAAAGTATAAAGTAGCAAAGTCAGAAAAACTGAAGCTCAAGGTGGGAAAATATGAGGAAAAGCTGTGGTTCACTCTTCCTTTAAGACCTTTCTTGGGAACATCAGCAGGAATCTCCAAACAGTAAGGTAAAGATGTTAGCAAGTGATGCCAAGACTTTCAAAACACAGGGGCCCAAGGCCCATATTTAAACATGATTTTTAAAATGAGCTGAGAACCAACAACAACACATAACCAATGTGATTATGACATTTGTAGCAAGTGAACTTGGCTGCGAAGTGGAGATATTTACAGTTTTGATTTGTCCTTCAGTAATAGGATGGTAAATATATGGACTAGACATGCAAATTGGTGATTTGCATTTTAAAAAAATGCAGCTATATACTCAGTCTGTTTGGAAACTATCTACTCTACACTTGTACTGAATTCTCAAAACCTTCATTTGTCTTCACCAAACCTCTTGCTGATCTCCAGACATGGCAGCTGCTGAAAATTCATACAATTCACTATGTCTGGCAGCTGAGGCAATATCCTAGCCAATTCTAGAAATTATGGCAAAGCTACAAACCAGGGAGCAGCAAACAACACGCAATAGAAAGTGAGAGATCTTAGATAAGATTATTACATCCATGCAGAACTAAAGTTTCACCTACAAAAGCATCATTGCAAAATTCACACAATGGATCCCTTGTAATGTTGAAGGGTGCAGCTTGGGACATATTATTCATGCTCATTCAAATCAAACCTCTGCACTGATCATTAATTGAGGGATAAGGAAAGAAAGCCAGGGCACATACTGTGCAGAGAGACTTGCAGTCTTGAGAATGATTTAGGCTTGAATAAAGTTACTGTACCCAAATAAGGTTAGGTGGCTAGCACCATTTCTAAGTTAAAGGAGTTTAAACTATATTTGTATGTTAGAGAGATTACATGCTCTTGTCATTTGTTTATGGTCTATTTTCGCCACCTGGTGGTGAAGAAGTATAAGCAGAAAACCAGAAACCACTTATCAAAGTTTACTCCAAGATTCCATCAAAACCTGAGCTCATTTTGGAATGAGGGACTTGTGTGTAATGACAGTGGCAAAAATGAAAGTCTTTTCTGATTTCCAAAGAGGTACTAGAAACCATTAGTGTTTTCCTAGAAAGTTAAGATCGAAGTTGGTTTTCACTATCCAGAATATGTACTAAATAGTGTCGCCAGGAGGGCAGCATTTTCTACAAAGCAGTACAGGAAAATGAGTTATAACGGGAAATAACTGGAGTAACTTTTGGGTATCTGGTGGCAAATGTTGGTTTTTTAATGGCTACCACTTTAGATGACTTTCATATGTAGACAAGGTGACAGGCCAACTAATACTCCTACAAAGAAAATTTGAGCTTTTCTCCCTTCCATGCATCAAGATACATTCTTCTCTTCTCCACGGAGACAAGCTTTTCTTCCTGGATTCTAAACAAAGCCATCTTCCCTTATGCAGGACATTGATTAAGAAATAGAGGTTATGGCATCATAAGCCTACAGTCTCATCCAAATGAAAAATACAATCCACAATGGAAAGTGCTGTTCCAGTTATACCTGCTGTCACCAATAGTTTTGATTTGCAAACACAGTGGCCATACAGTATGTCTGCTTCCCTAGTCACATCAATAGGAGGCTTCTGGTAATTCATACTCTATCATGTAAATCAAACAGCATCCAACATTTATTGGAAAGGACATCACACTCGCTTTTACTGGTCATTCAAAACAATGGCATCAAAATTGCCCACAGGTTGGGCACAGTTCTTGTTTTATAGCCTAATTATTTATCATGGTTTTCCTATGATAATTTAACAGATGAGAAATTGTTCCTCAGAGATAGCTTTCATTTGTGAAATCAACCACTTCATTTGGCCCCCGGGATAAAGGCAGCATTCGGGATATTTGGTGACAGATCTCATCTTCAGAAACTTGCCCTTCAGACTTGGAGAAAGAAAATGCATCGAAGAGGTGACGAGTTCAGCCTTCTGAGAAATGGTTCAGATGCTATCCTGAGAGGAGCTATTCAAGAATCACGACACCTAGAAGTGCACAGCTCTTCAACATCCTCTAAAGCCTACTACACCAATCTTCAGTAGTCAGCCTCAGGATAGAGCACTGCATGCAGTACCTTCCAGCCATGCTTAATTTCGACTTTCTTTCGTAGCAGAAATGCCTTGTATCATCTGTTCACTTGCCAATCAGATACCAAGGCTTGAGTCAAGCCTTCCTAATCAGGGGCAAAACTGTACTTTTGCCTGTACTTACTGAGGATTGACACTCCTGGCCATCTTCCTCATAGTCAGGGTATACCTGATGAAACAGAATCACAGGCAAGTCAACAGTTTAGTTTTCCACCCCCGGGTATAAAATTCCTCAGGGAGATCTAGCTTATTCCGTAGCAGATGCATCTTTTTCTACAGAAGTACACAATGTTGGGTTCTTCAGTCTAGCAGACAAAAGCATAACAAGATCCAATGGCTGGAAGTTGAAAGTAGACAAATTCAGAGGGCAGATAAGGCAGACATTTTTAACAGTGAGGGCAATTAACCACTGGAACAATTTATTAAGGGTTGTGCTGGGCTGTCCATCACTGGCAATTTTTTAACCAAGATTGGATGTTTTTCTAGAAAATATGCTCTAGGAATTATTTTTGGGAAGTTCTGTAGCCTGTGTTTTTCATCAGCCTGTGTTATATATCAGACTAGTTTACCATACTGGTCCCTTCAGGCCTCGGAATCTATAAACACATATACAATGCAATCAACTTTTAAAAAGCAAAAACAAAAACAGACAAAAACAAACCAGGTAGTTGTGTAGCCAGAATTAAGCAATCAGCAAACTTGCAAAAGAGCCTCAACTAACCAGCTCAGGACATCACTAAAGCTGGGAAAGAAGGAAATTTTGTGAAAATTTTGTCAAGCTTTTAAATTTTGAAATCACAATTAAATTTCAAAACATTTCAACCAGCTTTAGAAGTCGCTACAAGTTGGGAAACATCTTGATCATGTCATCATTTGAAATGTTCCCTTGATAAAAACTATTTTTGCCATAATATGCACAAATTCATCAATTTCTCCCATTACATCTTTGCATCAGTGTGTTTCCATGTTTTCACAGCTGATTAACCAGCCCATGATTTGCTAAGCAACCTCTATAATCCGCCAGTCCTGTTGATCCATTTTGTACTTGGCAAAATGCTACTAAGTGTTTTGGAATCTGCTTACTAGAAAAGCATAAAGCAGGATTATTTCAACTGAACTCTTGCGTTCACCATGATGGGCTATATTGCCTTTCTTCACTCCAACCTCCCTTGCATATCCCCAGCATCTTACTTTTACAAATACGCTTGTCTTCATTTACACAAGTGTGTTTCAAGATACACAGAGTCAGGCTAGTTTCAGTGAGTATTCACAGGTATTAACAGTTCACCTTTGACAATGCTTGGATAGGTAAATGTTCATGACAATTCCTAGAAGGCTTCTATAACTCTTAACTTCTCTTTTATGAACAATTTTATGTTCTGTTTGGAAATAAGAAAAATCCAGAGGATCCAACAATGGGTTTAATTTATTTCCCCAAACACGTAGCGACAGGTTCTCCAGCCATTCACAGTACAATTCATCCTCCCACTAATGAGCTCATCTTGATGTTGATTGTTTACATAAAATTGTGTCACTTATTGTCTAAACTTTTTAACAAAAAGAAGTCACCACCCATCCCTAACAAAAAGGGTAGGGACCCATGGTCATTCTTATAGTGCAGTGTTTTTTCCAAGCATCTTTCAAGAAAATATCTTGTTTCATGGGTCTGGCACTTTGATACTCCCTATTCATGCATAATTTCATCCTTCGTAATACTAATCCTACATAGTGATCGTTCACTAATCTGTTTCCAATCCTCAATTAGTTAGGCAACCACAGTTTTTCAGGAAGGGATAAAGGAAGACAGCACAGGAGAAGAGGCAGAGTTTATGGGTCCTCCCCATGGTATTTACCTCTGCTGCTAAGTAGTGTCCAGTAGCAAGATGTTTGAACCGAAAAAGGCTATTCCAGTATCCTGCACCACCTCGACAAGGGTCATGTTGCACCACCTGGAAAAAGAGAAAGAGGGGCCATATTCTGAATTTCAGTGGCTTGCCCCTCAGGTTAGTACTGTTGTATTTCACTTTCAGGCATGTAAGAACATAAGAACGGCCATACTGGGTCAGACCAAAGGTCCATCTAGCCCAGTATCTAGATGGACCTTTGTCTTCTGACAGCGGCCAACGCCGGGTGCCCCAGAGGGAATTAACAGAACAGGTAATCATCAAGTGATCCCATCCCCTGTTGCCTATTCCCAGCTTCTGGCTAACAGCGGCTAGGGACACCATCACATGTTGGCAGAATGTGACGAAGCTCAGGAGAGAGAGATACCATTTACCAGTCAGGTATGGTGGCCACCACCAAGAATGCATCCCAAATGGATGTGTCTAAAACTGCCACTGGTGCACACCTGGATTTTTAAAGTTCTACTTTCCTGGCTATCTCCAAGCGGCTGGATTAGTTGGCTAACAAATCGACTATGGTTTTGTGCTCTACTTTGAGCCTCCTGAGAATGACGACAAAGGGCTAATGGGATATATTGGCAGAAAGGTCGTTCGAGGAGGTTTTCTGGAAGCTTGTATTGGGCTGAACCAGAAGGACTGAACAAACTTACTGAAAGTCAGGCAAGATTCTCTTGTTTTCCTTGATATTCACTTTAGTCTCAAGAGAGAGAAAAAAAAAAAAAGAACAGAGCAGAACTGTTTCAAACTTAACAGTGCTGTCCCAAAGAAGGGAGTTTTCTAGAGCTCTGTATTAACGCTCATGCTCCTCCCAAGAAAAAGCATGGAATTAGGACTCTAGACAGGTTCCCAGCTGGAGCACAACCGAAAGAAGCTTTGAATTAAGTGGCTGTACTGCTGGAAAAAATAACCGTCCTCCACTCAGAGGGATTTGTAATGTTCACACAGGCAGGCTGCATGTCATTTAAAGTTAATTCTTTTCTTTTCAAATGTATCCTAATCATATGTACCTGTTTCCAGAACCTAAGCATCTCAAAGTTTTTTGTTTGTTTGTTTAACAGGTGAAACGTTGGCCAAGACATTGAAGTCAGCTTTCTTTCTCTCTCTTTTTTTAAAATTAAGAAGCTAATGAGATGGTTTGATTCCATAGAGACAGACTAACAAACGGGTTTAATCTCCCATCAGAGGTGGTTATGTGTACCTGTAGTATTCCACACTGGACATGGATGTGTTCAGCACGTACAGAAGGCCGTAGAAATAATTAGTACTCTGTTAGAATAGGAATGGTTGGTGAGTAAGTAAGGTGTTAATTGATGCCTCACTCATTCCTTTTTTCTACACTGACAAGAACTGGTAGCTGGAAAGCACCTTTCTGCAGTGTTAAAAAGTCAAAACCATGTTTTTATATTGTAAAAAAAAAAAAAAAAAAAAAAAAAAAAACAGACATGCTAGCAAACGATGGCATTGTTTTGTCTTGAACCTTTGAAACCTGGAAAGAAATCTTACTTTAAAAAAATAAATAACTAAATCAATCATGTGGAGCAAGGTTTTAAATAAAAGCACCAATCGTTACAATAAAACCACTTGTGCAGCCTCAGAGATGCCGTCCTTACCTCGACTTCCCACAGTGCTTTTGAACTAGTTGCCGAAGTGGCCGACTGTCTCCCCGTAGTTCTCAGGAAGACATGCTGCTTCTTTCTGTGCTCATCGCAAGTCAGAAATTTCTCCTGCTCCGCATGAAACAACCTTACCACATCTCCCTGTCAAAGCCAAGACAGAATGATCATCACAAACTAGACAATACAGACATCACACTATTAAAAAGCCAGCAGCAAGATGAATTTCCAAACTTACCCCTTTTAAAATATCATCTTTGTTATCACTCCATTTCATGAAAAGGACTATTTTCCAGCTCGTGTTGCAGTTCACAGAGTTGACCTAGAACAAAAACTAGTATCACTAGTCACACTAGCAGTATGTAAAACACTGCAAAGCACTGCCCTTTTCTTTACAGTGGAAAGAGAATTTGAACAGTATACTGCAATCCCTGTTTACTACTGAATGAAATGAAACACCAATCCAGAAAGACTGTGGCCTCCACTAATCCTGCAGAAAATCACAGTAACTATATTTAACGTTAGTACCTAACTCATTACGTGGATACCTCATCTGGCTATGTCAAGAATAGAGCTGGATGACACTTTTCACCAAAAAGGCAGTCTTGATTGACCCAAAACTATTCATAAATCCGACACCAATTAACCAAATAATTTTGACCAGGAAAAAGAAAAATCAGGCTAGATTCACAGAAACAGAGGAATGGATGTGGTTCCCCACTGAGTAAACTTTTAGCCCACTGTCTAGGACAGTGCTACTCAAAGTGGTGGTCCGTGGACCGGCCATCGGCTGCCGGTCTGCGCGCACATTGGGAAAAAAAAATTGCTGGTACCCCACATCAGATAGCTTGAGAAGCACTGGTCTAGGACACTTCCCTGAGATGTAGGAGAGCCAGGTTCAAATCCTCACTCTGGAGCAGAGATTTGAACCTTAATCTCTCCTTTCCCAGTTGAGTGCTTTGACCACCAGACTATAGACCAGTGATCCCCAAACTTATCCTCTCGCACTCCCCTCCCCTTTACCAGTAGTAGAATGTGTCTGTGCCCCTCCCAGGCCGGGAGCCAAGAGCGGGGGGTCACAGGCCGAGGGCAGGGGCCCAAGCCAGGAGCAGGGCTGCGGCCAGGGCAGGGTGGGGCTGGGTGGCGCACTCTCTCCCTGTCCCCTCGTGGGTGCTGGCCCAGGCCCCTCTGCACCCTTATGGGGGGTGCTCCATAGTTTGGGGACCACTGCTATAGGCTGTTCTCAGGTAGGTTTCTCAATCTGTCCCCTTGAACTGTTCTACTCTATGTAAGTAATTATTTATTAGACCAACAACTTGAATTCGGGTCTCCCACATCCAGGCAAGTGACCTAACCATTCTCACTCTCTCTCTGACCCAGTGATTAGTAAACCAGCTTCAACAGGAGAGATTGAGAGAGACCTGACCTGACCCAGAATACCCTGGCTTGGTGATTAGGGCCTCCTTGGATGCGGAAGACCCAGGCTTGAATCTCTGCTCTGAACAGGGATTTGAACCCAGGTCTCCGCTCTCAATGTTGTTTCAGATTGAATAAACAGGGTCATTTCACCAAAAACATTTCAGAATTTTCAGACTTCGTTCACCTGAAAACTATTTTTTTTTTTTAATTTTTCAGAACTCCCACCAAACTGACATCAAACAAAACAAACACTTGTTAGTTATTCACTCAGCTCCAGTCATGAGGATGGTAGATTCTGCAGAAAAGTACATTTCAGTTATCTCTGTTCTTACAGCCAAGCAGTTGGGCAGAATGGGCCACGCTCACTTCTTTGTTCCATATAGCCTGTTATTTACCTAACAGACCTGCTCTTACCAATCCCCACCCAGCTGTTTACCCACCAGGAAGAAGGTGAGAAACACTCTGTCTCCAGAGCTAGTAGTATTGTTATTTCACGAACAGGATGGGACAGCAGTGTAGCATATGCTCTCCAGCACGGTAATTGGAAATTCCATAACATGCGTGCTCCTTAATTTAGCTGAGAACTCCAAAGACCCTTCCAACTCTATTTACACCAAATTTCTGTGCCACCCACTGCACTAACAGGCCAAGCTTTTGATTTATTTTACACTTACCTCATTGCACCCAGGATTATCAACCAGTTGGTGACTACTGGCATGAAGGGGCTGACCAGCATTAACAGGATTCAGGACCACCTTGTCTCCAATGACAACCTGAAGAGAAGTACTTTGCAATCAGATTCAGAAATGGTCCCCAGAGTTACCTTTTTCTGGGTGTAAAGCAATGAGGTTAGGCCATTGGCTTACAGTTTAGAGATATTTCATGCAAAGTAAATAGGAAAGACACTGCTATCTTAAAAAAAAACAAAAACAAAAACCCTGACAACTTCAGAAGAAAATGGATCTTTAAAACTTTCAGAGTTATTTAAGGCTTAAAGACACCTACACAACTGGGCTAAGTGGCATATAAAGGAAAACTAAAATTTCCACTGATTAAGTCTTTGTCTTCCATATGGTTATTTCAGTGTCTAACATCTAACAATTAATTCCTAAAACCAAAAGTCATCAGAAAGATTCTCCTCCTCCATTAGGAGTTTGTGTGTCCTAACCTACGCTGTTTACTCTCAATTAATGAGGTCCAATCACGTGTGGTAAGCTGAATGTACTTTATCATGAAGGGTGAAGGTCCCATGTACCCTATACGTTCCTTCCAGGCCAGTTTCTTGTCCAAAGCCTCCCAATCTTACTTTAAGACAAAAAAAAAATAATAAAAATAAAAAAAAAATCCGTAACAAAAATCTTAGATGAGGGACTTGATACAGAGAAATACAGAGAAATTCAATACATTCAAAATTCCCTCAATACAGAGAAAGCAGAACATTAATGGAGTTTATATGAAGTTTCTTCTTTTTAAATTAACTGAACACAAACTACATTAATCTTCAAGGTGCTATTCCTATAATAATGAAATAAAGACAAGGACATTCAGTTAAGGCTGTATTACGCATAGTGGTGGGATAACTACATTGAAATGAACTGTCTAGTCTACATGGATATGGATATGCTCTATTTCATGGAATCTACTCTGTTTGGGTGCCCTCTTTCAGGTAGGGCTGCACTGCACAGCATACTGAAGTCCTTGGCTTCTCTTGAGTATAGGGTGATGAGCCATGCCAAAGTCCATCATGGCTTTGTGAGGTAGAAAACCATTTACTTGGGATTATGACAACCACATTCATTCTCACTTATCCAACGTGGGAACACAATGGACATCTCCAGAGATTAAAAACTAGGGTATTAACTCAGAATCAACACCTCCCACAAGCAAGGCAACCATTTAGTCTAATTCTGATAAAATTCTTGATACAGAAATTCATAACAGAACCTGAAAGACTCATAACTACAGCCCCATGAACCAACATACTAATTATATTTGTTCTAAAGTTACTCAAATGACTTAACATTTTGTGCCATTTTGAACTTGGTGGGGATTTAGAAGGCTACTGTATTTAGATTCCTTATTCCTTCCAATCTTAATCGTTCCTTGTTTCCAAATCAGTAGTTACCATAGTGATTCTCCTCCCACACTGTTCAGCACAGGAAAAGGGCTGTGGCCATTAATATTACATGTTATAAAAGCCTGTACATTTAATGAGTCAAAAGTAAGGAAGCAACTGATACAAGCTCTTTGTATTTTACACCAAATCTTCTTGCATCTTCTTCTGATGCTCATCTGCACTTACACTGTCTCCTATGGAACGCAATTTGTAGAAAGGCTGTATATAGAACCAGGAACCCTCATTTCCAGCTTCATCCAGGGTCACCCTCATAGCATTCTTCTCTAGCAGAGCTGGAAGCCTCTTATTTACTGTCAAGTATTTGTTACTTTTTAAGTGCAGCAGCTAGAACAAAAATTACAATTTGTTTCTGTAAAGGCAGACATATGTTTCCTTTGATAAACACTGACTAAAGATTATATAATAGTCTGAGTGTCTGATCATAATACATGGAAATTAACTTCAATTGCTAAGACTGAATATTACACTGGCCATAATAAATCCAGAGACAATTGGACTTCTTGTTTTGAATACATTTTTTGTAGGCTTTAGACTGGTTCATGGCACTGAACAGCTTCCGTTAGTGTAAATGTCCATATCACACTAATGATAGACAACAGAAAACTGCCTTTGCCAATTATGCTCTATGTTTCAGCAGTCAGATACCAAGAACCAGGAGATATTGGTGACAAAACTGTTTTCCTTCATGGAGATGGGTGAGGCTTCTCTCAAGTGGCTGTGCTCATTCTGAAATGGGAGACTAATGAGGTTAGCTATAAACATTTCTTCTCTCCCCATGAGGTGCCGTTTTATCCTTTTGTTTCAATACACCATGTGACATCATATATAAACCTCACTGTACTGGTGATACATATCTATAAGATATAATGGACCATCTCATAGTAGCCCCATTGTCTAGCTCACACGTTCATTTGGATTAAACATAGCAGGGTTGAATCTTAACGAAAGCAAGACAATGCTTTTGGCTTTGGCTGTTTTGCTGTCTGTTGGCTGTTTAAGCAGGCCCATTTTTCACAGAAGACATCTGCCACTGAGAAGGCTCCTACAGAACTGGGGTATCCCTCATAACTGGGCTGGGCAGAATTTGATTTTTTTTTTTTTTTAATACATTTCAGTGGATAATAGCAATGTTTATTTTTAAGCATTTTCTTCTGTTTTTATCTATTTAAATTTTTACAGTGGGGGAAACTACAGGGCAGGACAGACAATAACTGTTTAATGGCAGCAGACACAGTTTCAAAGAATGAAAGCTTTACAACCATTAAAGCTGTCAACATCACAGCTCAAAGCATACAAAGTGAATCGCCTTAAATCAAAATGGAGTAAATTCTCTAGCAGCTTTTTTCTTACTTTGCTTATCTGTAAATTTCAATTATTATCGAATGGAAATACATTTTGGTTGGTTTGGGTGTGTATGGTGAAGCCAATGTTTACCAACATTTACCGATACAAATCTAATCCTTCCTCGCCTACTCACAACTGCGCTTGGTACAGAGCATTGACTGATTAGAAATGCTTATTGAAGTCTCTTGTTCACCTGACAGACAAACTGACAGATCGCTCTCTCAGATGAGGACCATGCCACAAACTATTGACATTCCAATGTTATACTTGGGCTAGATTATTGTAGTGCATTTTTTAAAAGGCTTTTCTTGAAGTTGTTCCCAATGCTGTAACAGCTGCAGAACAGAACTGCTTGCCTTCTCCTTACAAGAGGGGAGAGAGGAACCCTGTTACCTTTGCTCCCTGCAATCCTACTCTGGCTGATGGTATGGTCAGAGGATACAAATTAAAGTATTTGTATAGAAAATCGTACATAATTTAGATCCAAATGCTTACAGTTCTCTTCCTCTACACCTCCACCTGGCAGTTGTGATCAGATGAAGTGGGTCTGCTTTCAGTCCCCAGAGGGGATCAGAGAACCCTGAGTTGTTGAATGCTCAACCAGTGGAGTCCCCCATTTAAGGCTGCATTTAAGGCATGACAAGGCTTGTCCTTGATTATTATTACAACACTTCCCCAGCATCTTGTTCTTAGTGTTTGTGACTCATTGCTATTCTTTGCATTCGCTGGGAATCCATCTTCATCAAGTGGGGGTGGCTTGCCTGAGGTCTACTGCACCAAATCCCTTGTTTCAGTGTGGACTACGATTGCATTGGTGGGTTGATTATTTTGGTTCTTCTGTTTTGCAGTGGGTTTACTATATGGTGCTGTACAGCATTTTGGGGATAAAATGAGAATAAAATGAAAAGTTCTACAGAATTGTACACTGCTGTGTATTTGCCATCTACCAGACGGCCAGGTCAAGGGTATGAAGGATATTGTAGTTTAAAGCATTCAGATGGTGCTCTGAAAAAGGCAACATTTATAGCAAGATAAAAATGCCTCCATTTTAGAATCTCACACAGCACACAGAACCATAAACGTAGTTCTTTCTTCAGAGTACCATGCTTCTGGATAACCCAGTCACGGCTTGCAAGACAACACACTCCGATCTCGGAATTCCTCTATTTTGAAGTATAATTGTACCTTGGTGGTTGAAGCAGGACCCTACAGAGCTATGTCTGACAGAGTAGACAATGTGAACAGGGCCACAAGCGTACCTGGATAACATTGCCATACTGGATAACCGTTCCCAGCAGTTTCCTGTTTTCAGTCTCATTCTGTTTCTTCTCCAAATCTGCTGCATGCTGGAATTTAAGAAGGAAAATTGTAGAGATAGAAAGTGTTGTTATAAACAGTGCTGGCAATTACTTACTGTAATAAAACATCAACATACTTCATACCGTTGGAACAAATGTAACCATTTGAAGCGGACAATCAGATTTCATCCTTTACAATTTTCAGGAAGGAAAATGATTGAATCTGTACTATTTGAACTATACTGAAGTGAAGCAGCAACTCTGAGGAGTCGATGTTTTGACTTCAAACTGACTGAAGCTTTCTGAATAAAACATGAGATGAAAAGTTTCAAAAGGAAACAGCCATGAGAAGATAGGTAAAAAGGAAAGATGGACAAACGGGGGATTCAAGCTGGCAGCCCAATATTCCACCTGCTCAACTTTAATATAAAATAAAGGATGAGGACTAAAGAACTGCAGGTTCGGTCCCCACGTCTCTAATCAGGCAGTTTCCAAAAACTTAGATTTTACTCTGCCAAGACAAATCGCCCCCTTCACTCCTCATCCATTAAACCTTTTCATCGTGACCATCGTCATCCTATTCATTCGATAGGCTTCTCTAAACATACAGCACTGGAAGAAGGGACTGTTTAGTTCTAAACTTCCCAATAAGGGAAAGTTCAGAGTTCATAAAAGGGATAGGATAGTACTTCCCCGAGTCAGGCACAGCACAAAACTTCCCCAGACACGCTCTGCTGCAATGCCTTTCAATTTCAACCTGCTGTATACATGATGATCTAATCCAGGGTCTCTCTTTACCAGACAGACATTTCAATCACATGGAAGCATCCACAAGAACATATGAGGAAACCAAACCTGATTTATAACCTACTCAGATAAGGATCTGAATTCTAATGCTACCTCCTTGTGAAAGCCCTAGTTTGTTACTCTTCCGTATTTCTTTCCTCTTCATTTTCATTTTATTTTCAGACTTAAGCAACTTACCCCATGTTGTTTTCAAGACGCTTTGTTTTGTAAAGGTGTACTGGTTCACCTTACATCAAGGCCAGAGAAAAATACAGATTATAGGGAAGAATTCATTTAAATCTGATGTCAGAGCATGCTTTTAAACTAGATATCATGCATTTAGAAAGTCTATGCATAAACTATTTTAGTTCTCAAAACTTCTGCAACCACCCTAGAACTCATTTGTACTCAGTTACCTGTGGGTGATGCAATGTGAGACAATAGGCTTCAGCATATCAAAGAGCAAATAGTGAGCCATGTGTTGGTAGAAAATAATTTTGCTTTTTTATAACTCCATGTATCTTAAGTGACTTCTGTTAGAAGATATGCTGAGTAGGACAACTGAGTAGGACAATTTCTCCATGAGCATCTCAAGTGTAACTGTACATTTCAGTACAACCAATATAATGCAAGACAATTTAAAATGCTTAAAGATCTAACATTGGGACTGCTAGATTTCAGATTATTCTACAGTGAAAAGGTTTCTCGAAATTTAATATTAATTTTGGGCCCAATTCCGCAATTTTGAGAGCCCTCTACTCCCCAGGACAGCAGTGGAAGTTGAAGACATGTATCATGCAGAATTGGTCCCTACATTTGCTTTAATAGAGCTAAAGGATCCATTGCATATAGGTACAAATGAAGAAACAAGTTCAGTTCAAGTATATTCCAAAAGCTTAAAGAGAACAGACAACACTGCACAAGTCAACGCACTGGAAAGAACAAATTTTATTTACTGACCACTAGATGTCAGCTTTTCAAACAGCTCTGATGTTTGATACCAGTCAAAGTCAAGTGTCCCAGATTTCTAAATCCCTTAAATGGTATTAACTTAAAATAACCTGACCTCAGCATTGGGTGCTCCACAGTAGTTGATAATAAATTCCAACAGTGGACAACTACAAGCCAAAAATGGCAAGTGATTAAGTATAAATTGTGGGTCACTAATGTTTCATTAAAGATGACCATGGACTGATCAAAAAACAGAGTAGGAAATGGAAGGCAGCAGTTGAACATAGATATTTTTTGCCCTGAAACAATATTAAGACAATAGGATTGTTCCAGTATCTTCTGTGTTATCAGTATATGTGTAAATTGACACAAGTGCCCATGAGTTTCATACAGTCGGGAGCTAACTAAGTTGTGGACTACGAATCACATATGCACACGGAACCAAATTCTACCCTTCAGTGAAATTGAGTGGGTTTAAAAGATGACAGTTTTGCACATAACCTGTACTTTACACAGCATGTAACGGTGATGCAAACTGAGCTATTAAATCTTTCTTCATTTATATTGGAATAGTAAAATGTGGCTATTTACTGTGTAAATGCTTCTTCACTGTGACTAATCATTGAGAGACTACTCCAGTTCACTTGACAGGGGAATTGAGACTGACCACAATGGGACTTCGGCCTGTTTCAAAGGAATAGAATCAGGCCTTAATTATCTGAACTGAATGTATGAAAGAAAGAAAATCAATTATGGCAAAAAAGTGACAGCCCACTGTTGCCTAGCACCATTGCCAGGGTTCTTCTCTCCCTCTACACTACTGACAGTTTAGGACATACCATCTATTTGTTTACTTTGTGGGCTTCAGAAAAATAATCAGCAGTATTTGTTACTTTATACTTACAGCTGACTTCTACTCCTGAGATTACAGTATTTAGTTTGGGAGTGGGGTGGGATACTTGTAAAGCATTAACTCTACAGACAACTTTACAAGCAAAAAGTTAAAATCATAGCTTTAAGATAAAATTGAGGCAAACACTAGGTCTTTGTGCAACAAAGGAGTAGGGCCACCACATGGCTTTCTTCAAGTGATATTTTCCTACTGGGGTGCTTTCTAGTTGAGAGTACTGTAGGCTTAACATGGGCTAAGTCTTTTGATAGACTAAAAATATTTGGATTTGTAATTTTAATGTGAAGTGCTCCAGCCATATAATTTTAAGGTAAATATAGTTTATTTAGCACTAAAGCGGATGCTGTCAACATGCAGTAGTTAAATTACTCAAAGCAATTTTTTAGAAATGTAAAACTGAAAACTGTTCTCTGACCAGGTTTTAATGCTGAATTCACATGCAAGCTTGGCTCAGTAAGGGCAGCCATCACAGATAATTAAAATTAGATAAAAGTTTGCAAACACATATGGGAGATGAAATCTGGGGCCTAACAACACAGGACTGGATCTCACTAAGCAATACCCACATGAGCAGTCCCACTCAGCTTAATGGGCCAGATCCTCAGGTGGTGTAAATTACCATAGCTCCATTGACTTCTCTGCAGCCTACCAACGTTAATACTTACATGTAGTTTATTGAGTAGCACTGCATCTGTGGTGCTGTTAGCTCCTGGTTTTGCTGCTTTCCAGAACTGCTTCTGTGCAGAGTACCGGTTCATAGGGCATAGCTTAAACAGGCAGTCTACAAAAATACAGGAAATAAACTGAGAGACTGCTTTAGCAATTCCGAATTATCCACTTTTTCCCCTTTTACTTTTAATATTGTCCAAACATTTGAGCTACAGGGAAAGGTTTACAAAACAGATTCCAAGAAAACTCTAAATCTCAGACTGTGATGCTTTTTTGGGTGACAGCAATGTTGCTCCATGAATGGTTTAAAAACAAAACACACACACACACACACACACACACACACACACAACCCTGATGCTGCCAGACTTGTAAAGCAAGACCAGAGAAAGCTGAAACTTAACCAATTCCTCTCAAAAATGCTACCATGTGAAAAGGGGAATTTCAGTCAGTGGTTCAGCTAGGTAAAATTTCTCAAGCTTTTCCCATGCCAATAGGCAAACAAGATTTACCCAAGTCTTCAGAATCAACATATTTAAACTTTCACAATTACAGTAATTCCTCTCTAACACAGGGCTTTGATCCTTGGATCAAAAAATGCTTTCCAACAGTGGATAAGTTTCGTTTTCCATACTGCACAGCTCGGGCAACTGAGGCAAAAAGACAAGTAAAGTGACATTTCCAAGGTCACACAGCAGTCAGAGTAGAGCCAAGCAGACTCGGTCCCCTGCCTTGTCTTCTTGACCATGGCATGGAAAAAAGTGTGTCAGTATGGACATTCCTAGTGTAACATTCCTAGTGAAGCACCGGCACCTGGGCACCAAAGCAAGAAACTTGCAGATCATACAGGAGAAGTATCATCTTTTACTGATTTCCTAGACACTGTTTAGGAAACATTCTGCTTTGCAAAAACTGGGTATGACAGCTGATTAGCCATGTTACAAATAAGTTTCTATATTAATGAGATGCTCACTGATCAGTAAAAACTAAATTAGCTGCACTTTTTCCTCGTCAGTTGCTTAGCAACTGACAATGCAAAAATTAAATTAAGCTATTCAAATTTAGTGCCTGAAGTAAAGTAACAGAAGTTTAACAGCCAAAAGCAAAGGCAGCTGTTCCAGGCACCTCTTTGGCAATTATGTGGAAATAAAATTTGAGGCTGTTAGTTATACAATGAATTTAAAGGCAACCATTGTATTCATACAGAAGAGTAATGGAATTGGAAAGCTAGATAGTTAAGGGAATACCCATTTTAGAGTCTGTTCTGTGGACTGTAGAGTCTTTTTCCACAGGGACACCTAATGGAATAGGTGAGCTAATCCCCTGGGGAAAGAAGATAAACCAGCTGCAAGTCTAGTCATTTAACTTCATTGGAGATCTTTTATAGCCACTGCAGATGCACCTGGATGAAATTAATAGGAAACTTCAAGAAACACAGAGAACTAGCAGCACAAGTGGAAGGCAACACAATGAACCCAATTTTCAGAACTAGGCTAGAACAAGGCACACACTAGGTGGCCAAATGGTGGTTCATTATAATAAGAAATGAAGTAGAGTCATATTGAGCTAATTTGGGGAT
Organism: Chelonia mydas; assembly: GCF_015237465.2. Classification (NCBI taxonomy): domain Eukaryota; kingdom Metazoa; phylum Chordata; order Testudines; family Cheloniidae; genus Chelonia; species Chelonia mydas. The sequence goes on along the minus strand of NC_057853.1, from coordinate 15,131,159 downwards.
ATGCACTGATATGGGCAATAGAAAGGACTCAAGTACATCAGTTCATAGGGCCACTTAACTATTGATTCAGAGCCTTCAGATGCATAACAGATGTGAGAAATGCAGCGTGCACTAAGCTTTCAAGTTATGTTCTTTCCCAGAGAGTTGCATTTTTAATTTACATAAAAATGATTCATGGAGATTGACAGCAGAGAACAGGATTTAAAAGCCATTGTAAGTTGGTACTTTCAACTAAAGCTATGCATTGTAAGCAACACACCTGTAATAAGAATTTCTATTTCTGCTTGAGCCATCAGTTCACACAGTGCCAGCAATTAACACACAGCATTGCACAGCAGAATTAATCACACACTGTCTTTAGTCACAGAGCAAGTGCATTTCCGAAGCCAGAAGTGTTGTATTTTGAAGTCAGGCTGAACTTTAAAATGGATGTCAGCAAAATAAATCCCTTGGTAGTGTTTTCTTATTCTTAAGAGAAACATTTGACCTTGACCACTGAAGTAGAAACACATGATGTAATGGAGGGGAAAATAATGCAAAATAGTTTGCCCACATTCTGTCTCTATTTAAAAAGCTAGAAATCTAAAGTGAATATTAAAAGCATTTGACCCTCCTATTTGAATATTTGTTTTGTGAAATCTAATTCTTACGTGCTTGAGGTAAACATAGCCTTATTTGCCAACCAGCAGCCAAATACAAAATCATTCTAATATGGATGTATCTTATTCAGGGATTACACCCTGACCTTAATGGATTTTATGGCCCTGGGATCTCTAAACTGCATGAGCCTATGAACCTGCTAATTTTATCTTTATCTCTGTCCTAGCTGTACAACAGTCACGGCTAACAGTACAGAAGAGCAGGTTTGATTGTGGCAGCATTCAACACAATGCAATCCATTACAGTACAGGTGTTTGTGGAACAAAGATAACACCTGTCAACCATGAATTAAAAACTTCAACACTCCTGAAAGGTAGATGGTTACATCCATTTTAAAGGTCCACAAATGGAGGCACAAGAGGCTCCGTCTACACTATGAGCTAGGGATAGGATTCCCAGCTCATGTAGATATATCCACGCTACTGCTCATCTGAGCGAGCATGCTAAAAATAGTACGGTAGCCATAGTAGCATGGGCAGTGGTGGGACGATGCAAGCCACCCTGAGTAAAAACCCACCTGAAGCCTATGGTACACACTCAGGGCTGAGAGCACCTGCCATTGCTGCTGCTACCTATGCTGCCACGGCTACATCACTATTTTTAGCATGCAGGCTCACATCAAAGCTAACGTGAGTATGTCTATGCAAGCTAGGAATCACGCCCCAGCTCCAGATGTGGACGTAGCCTGAGTTAATGGCAGAAGTCAAAACAGAATCTTTAGCAGAAGTTCCCAGCTTCCCACCACAGGAAACCCTCTTTCCCCTTGGATAAATCTTTATCATACTTTGAGTCATTCTGAAGAAAAAAAAATTCTTCTACTAAGTAACCTAACCTGATAGAATACAGTTTCCTGTGCTGGTGACTAAAACAAAGATTGTAATTGACTCAGTGGAAGGGGAGACCTAATTAAAGAGGTCGAAGCAGCAAGATTACGGTTTTCCAAGGACTGAGGGTGGAAATTCTCCATATTCAAAAATTTCTTCACAGTAGATATCAACACTGCAAGGGCAATGGGCGAGAGAGTTATGCATTGTTGCACTCTCTAGTGATGCTTTCCCCCGCGTTTAGCAATGTCCCCAGAAGATACCATGACCATTCCCTGATGTTTCCAATATTGATTTCCTCTCCCTTGACTACTGTGCTGGCCTTGGTGATAAATATAAATACACACCAAAATTACATTAAAAGAGCAATAGGTTGCAAAATCAAACACTCAAAAGTTAGGAAATGCCAGAATTAAGATCAACTGTGCAACCTTAATTCACCTCTCCCCTTTGTTCATATGTATCACAATAGTTTGAATTATGTGACCACATTCTGTTTTTTCCCCGGGAGCCCTGCCTCATTCAGTGCTCAGAAAGGATAGCACTTATTTAATGAGCAGCTATTCAGTATTTTATTTTCTCCTTGTTTAATTTGTTGCTAAAATTTTAGGCATATTAATTCATGTCCGCTCTGAAAACAGAATTAATAATTTCCTAATGGGCTTTTCGGTAGCTTTTTGGAGAGGAGAGACAGAGAGATTAAGGTAAAAAAATATTCACTAAATTTAGATGTCCAATCTGAACTGATTTTTCAGAGTGAGTATTCAGCATTATATAGCACTTTATATGTTCGGAGAACAGCTCCCATTGAATTCAGTTGCAGTTGTGAGCATTCAGCAGTTCTGCAAATCAGGCTCTAGAGTCTCAAGTCAGACACTCAGAAAATGAGGACCGTACAATTTGCGACTACCTCTGAAACAACTGGTTTAAGCAACCTGACTAGCATCATACAACAACTGTTTGTCAGCAGCAAGGATAGAATACAGTTTCCCAGGACAGCATTCAACTCTCTTAACCAGGAGATCATCCCTTCTCTTCCTGCAATCCCCTCCTTCGTTCACTAGACATGTTCCAAGGAGACCCTGGTGCACATCTAAATAGAGTGCATCAGATTGCAGTCCCTCCTCCTGCACCTGTTACTGAGGTCCTGGCTGAACTTTTCCCACACCTCCTGATCCTGGCACACTCCATCCCTGGCCCCACAAAGTTGCAGGCCCTCCTTGTCAACCTCCTTCTGGCAATGGCCAGATGGTCATCCATCATATCAAGAGGAAGAAGTTGGATGGGAGGTTGAAGGGGTACTCTGCGACTGTGGGGCCTATTTCTATTCCCTTGCTCAGTCACATCTCCAAGCGGAGTTCCTCTAGGTGGTGTCCACTGACCCCCTTAGATGCCTTCGATGAACAGTGGACACAGTCAGTGGTTCTCTCTTCCATGTCCCCTTCTGGTTACCTCATTTTCACCTTTACTCCCATCCCTGTTTTTTCATTTGTTGTCCCCTGCAATTACTTGTGGCCTGGATTCACTGCCCATCTCCTTCGGTTAAGAGGAAAGGCCTTTAGCTATGAGCAGACTTAGGCTCATAATCTCCTGGAACCACAATAGGTACATCCCCCTCAGATTCAGCAACAAATGAGGGAATGGTCCTACAGACCACAACAGTCTCCTTCGATACTTAACGCTGACGTATCCCAAGAGCAGGTCCATCCTGCATACTGAGTAAGGCAGGGGTCCAATGGGAAAAAATAGTACGTGATCATGTAATTAGAGACTGTCTTAATGTATAGGCACAAAGAGACCAAAGTAAGGTTGCACAGGCAACCTTAATTCTGGCATTTCCTAACCTCTGAGTGCTTGACTTTGAGGCTTAATAATGTTCTTTAAAACAGAGGAATTTTTTGCACCTAGGGTTTTGAAAAAAACAAATGAAAACATAAATTCAATCATATAACATCATACTGCCACCTACATGGCTCATCAGCAGGGTTGGAACCTTGGATCCACGATGTAGACCTCACCCACTTGAGCTAGGGTTGCCAATTGTCTAATCACACAAACCCAAACACCCTTGCCCCCACCCACTGCCCCAAGGCCCCACCCCACTCACTCCATCCCCCTCCCTCCATCACTTGCTCTCCCCACCTTCACTCACTTTCACTGGGCTGGGGAGGGAGTGCGGGAGGGGGTGAGGGATGCAGGCTCTGGGAGGAAGTTTGGGTGTAGGAGGGGGATCTGGGCTGGAGTAGGGGTGCAGGAGAGGATGTAGGCTCCGGCCGGGAGGCGCATACCTCAGGCGGCGGTACTGCGGGGCTAAGGCAGGCCCCCTGCCTGCCCTGGCCCCATGCTGCTCCCAGAAGTGGCCAGCACATCCCTGCGGGAAGCAGGGGGTCTCCACACGCTGCCCGTGCCCACAAGTGCTGCCCTCGCAGTTCCCATTGGCCGCAGTTCCCGGCTAATGGGCGCTACGGAGTCGGCGCTGCAGGCAGGGACAGCGTGCAGAGACCCTGTCCTCCCCAAGGGTCGCAGGGAAGTGCCGTCCACCTTGGGAGCGGCATGGATCCAGGGCAGGCAGTGAAGGACCAGTCAGGTTTCAGTGCTAGTGGGCCCAAATGACATGGATTCTGCTCCCCTGGGTTTCAGTCCATGTCCCTTCCATGAAGATTATGGAAATTTTTTAGTTTGGCCCAGGCTCTATATTTACTACCTCGCTCACCATTTTTGCAAATGGCCACAACTACTTTAGGTTTTTAAGGGGCCACCTCTACATATTTGTGTTAATTGTCCACTTGATTATTTTGAAGTAGAGCACCCGGAACATTTTGACCAAGGCATAAGGGAAGTGCTTCGTAAAGATCCTTTATATACCAATGGATACCCTCCAAAAACTACTGCAACTAAAATACTATCCCTCCCCCTCAAAAAAAAAAAAAAAAGCCTTTCAAACAGGAAATCTACGAAATATGAAATACTTAAGTCAGCTACAGAATTGCTGAGCATTTCATACCAACATAGCTGTTTCCTCATTTCTTGATAAAAATCAGTTGAACTCCTATTATGGAGAGTTACTAAAATTCAAAGAAAATTAACAGTTCCCGAGTGAATTTTAACAGTTCCCCTTCACTCTCTTCAGTTCCTGAGGCCAGAGTTTATTCAAATGAGCTGTTATTGAAAGAACTTTAAATTTGTCTTTTTAAGGCAAAAAAGAAGCTTTAAAAAGGAAGAAGTAGAAAAATTTAAGTTGACATCAGAAAGCAACTGTAAGGTCTCAAAACGACATGCCTGTGAAATTATCATAACTTAAATATATACACAGCATATCAACAGATAAAAAATCCATTTATGTTGAAAACTGAATGAAGATCTCCGAGTGAAAGCAGCGGAGCATTTTCAAGCAGCGGAGCATTAAGAACAAAGATCAAAACTTATTCACCCGCAGATCAGTTCCATCTTCTCAAAAACCCCAGGTCTGATTACCACATTGTCTACTTCTATACCTCTGCCTTGCTAGACTTGAAATGATTCTATATCAGTCAAGGAGCTTCAGAGAATTTAGCATAAAATGGGCTGTAGAAAAATGCAGAGTATTAATCTTTTACGGATTTCCATGCAGAAAAAACATCTGCTTCCATTGAAAGAATTACGGTCTTTGTCAAGGGAAAACTTGCCTTTTCCCTTGCTGGTTTGGGGTTGAGTGCCCCAAAACAAGCTTTTCTATCAAGTAAGGTGGCATCAATACGTTTCAAAAACGTTTTCTTCCTAGGAGGCATTAAAATAATAAATAAATAAAATAAATGCTCAGCATCCCAGCCCACTAATGGCAAGGCAATGACTGGAAAAAATGTATAGGCCAGCGTATTTATATTCTAAATGATGAGGACCTGCAGTTTAATTCCCTGTATCACTGCCAGATCACCCAACACTCAGAATTCAATAGTGCTAGATTAATTACATGACAATATATATGAGGGGGTTATGCTGCTCTGAAAACCATGTTATTTAAGCGAAGTATCTTGCATGGCTTCAGAGCTTTCAACTTGATCTTTTAAAATAAATGAAGCCACTCAGTAATACATCTCACCAACATATACCCCTCTTCACCACAATTCAACTGAAAGGCTGTATAAAGGATTCTTGGACACAGTTTAATTGTTTTGTACAACTAAGCCAGAGATAACCACCCCAGTGGATAGCAAGGAGACACTGGGCAACCAGCCTCGTGCCATTTCTCCTCTGCTACAGTTTATGCTCACGGAAGCTGCTACCTAAATTTTCGAAGTCTTACCAGTATAGAAGCCAGCACTGTTAGCATTAGCAACTTTGTTGGATGGTGTATAGGAGTTCATATGAGAAAGGCAGCAGCAGAGTCAGTTTAAACCATAAGGAAATTTGACACACCTCGAAGATGGCTGGTAAGTGGTAAACTGTTAGTGATTACTAGATACTAGCACTACATAGCCTGGGATGCTCGTTAAGTTAGCTCAGCAAGACAGTGCTAGCAAAAGGCCTTGGCCGTAATCCGATTCCAACAAAAGAGACATCGGGAAATAACTACGAAAATAAACATCTACTGAAGAACCCAAGGCAGTTGAGTGCAGATCATAAGTAAATATTTTTATTTATGAACAAAGGCCAGGAGGCATACAAGCAGCAAGCTGGTTTCTGCTTTGACAAGACAGAGGATCATTTAGTAACCTGAGATACAGCGTAAGGTGAGAGAGAACTCAAACCAGGCCCAAAAGAAAACATGGATAGAAAAGGGAAAACAGCTGGAGTCCCATCACAAGAGAGGGATGGCAAATGAACGTGATTCGTGCAGCTCCAGACACATAAGCAGATGCAAGGTCAGCAGAAGGGAGAACAAGAAAAACTTGACAGAGAATCAGTCTCAAGGGCAACCAGTTTTCGAGAGGTAACACCGAAAAGGCCACCGAGAAACAGAGCAAAGTTATCAGAGACTGGTGACTTCACAGTGAGGAACGTAAGCTATATAAAGAAACAAAAACACAGCATGTTGCTTGTTGAGAACCAGTACAAAGGATGTTATGATGAGTATGCCAGATACCCTTAAGAACATAGACTATGAACAGTGGGAGGTATTTTACACAAAATCAAATTAGAACAGTCAAAGTGATTCAAGTTAACCCCCCAGCTTCAGGGATCTGTGAAGTCAACCAAAACACTTCCATAAATCCTTCTGATGCCCAAATGCAAGTGAGGAACAAAGATGGATATTAAAAACAAAAACCAAAAGACTAATTTGGCATCTCCGCCCGTCCATGAATTGCTCAAAAAACAACTTACAATTTTTGTGTTTGTTCACTAAGCTAAATTATTCACTGAAATACCGAATCGAAACATACCAACAATGCATGTTTTGGCAGAACACAAGGAATCGCATAGTAGGTGTTTCATGGACAGATTTCACAACTTCACGTAGTTTTAACAGACTTTCCTTGGTTTTCATCATCTGTCATCAGCTTAACTTTGCCATTTCACAATTCAGCTTGCCCTTCATTATCTAGGCAGTCAAGAATGCAGCTCCTTAACCGTTTCCATAAACTAGGCTGTTCCAAGGCACAAGACTCCAGTCTTAAATGTGAACCTTGGAACACTGGCCGGCCACAATGAAAGAAAGACAGAATGCAATGGATGTGATTTAATTATGCCACAGCTTTATTGGTTTAAAATATCTGGGAGTAACCGGCAACAAATGTTATGATGCAGGTCACCATCATTTCCATAACCATTTTACACATAATCCCCAATCTGGTTCCAGCCATCCTGTTTTTGGGACCTCAGCACCCTCCCCTTGCATCAAGAGAAAGGGGGCTATAAAAGGGGGCGCGTGGTCAGCTCCCTGCTGTTCCAGAAGTAGGAGTTCCAACTTCCCCTTCCTCAACTCCCTTACAGGATGCTTTCCTTCAAATCTGTTTCCATTTCATTTTATCTAGCAATCGCATCCTCCACATAAGGAGAATATGCATTGGACATTATCATGAGTGTTACATGTTAAATTGTGATGATTATAACCTAACCGCCCACCCCCAACCCCCACTCCACCCTACTGGGTTCCAGATCTGCTGTGGCAGGAAAAAAAAAAAATACCAACCCACCTCACTCAAATAATCTGGCAGTGAGTGAAAAATTCCTTCCCAGCCTCCAAGGTAAAAGGGGACTCATGTAATGTCCACAGTAGTCATGAGAAAACCTGGTCCTTGTGTAAATTTTGTGGGTGGGTGGGTGCTGTCAGCCCAGTCCCTGTAAAAGAGGGCTTCTTGGGGGCTGTATAGGATATAAATACGACGCCCCCATTCTTCTGGTCAGCAGGAAGGGCAATGAGCCTCCCCGACCTGGTGCCAGCTGCTTCCTGCCCATCCCTACGAACTTCCGCCAAATATCTCTTGTCCCACTGTGTGTGGGGGGGGTGGGGGGGGGTAGAGGGAGAGACTTATAGGACAACACCCCTTTTCTTCTGGCCAATCAATCAAACAAGGACCCTCCTGTATGGAGGCTATGGTGAGCACATTCTTTTCTCACCACCTTGGAGGTTTTTTGTTCAATCCATACTACAGAGTTGGAGACGCGGGGGGATTATTGACAGGGAGGGGATTAGCCAATTAGTTTACTTATCTATTTCATTTTAAATTTTCCCTATCTGGCCCCTTAGATTTCAGTGTCACCTTTCATTCTTTACTTTACTTCACTTCCTCCACTTTGCCTGCTCTTCTGGCACAGAGCTTTTGCTCACAAGTGCTGGCACTGAATTCTTTAATTAAGAAAGCATAGCATTAAAGCGGGAGGGTTTATCCTGGATGAGGAAAGGGGGGCTGTTACACAGAGGTTATAAGCACAGCAAGAAAAAGTAGTTCAAATCTCAATTGAAGCCTAATGGCATGTCCGTTTTAAGCAGTTTAAAGAGAGTCTGATTATGTTATGGACAGTCAGAGCTGAAGTGACTGAGCACAGTAATAAAAAATGTGTCTATTTAAGAGTCCTTTGTTGTGAGTCATAAGAAACTATGATGGGCCACCACATCTAAAAGAATAGTGGAAAACCAAAGGCCAATATTTCCAACCAGTAGCTTAATATTTCTATGTTTTTAAAATAAGAATTTGGCCACTACAACAAAATAAAAACAAACAAACAGATAGAGGGAACTCAAAACACCTCATATCATTATGGAAATCAGAGTTAAAAAGGGGAATATCCTAAGAGATGAAGAAACTGAATCAGATGCATTAATAACTGGTAAGTCTAATGTGACTGTGGTGCACAATAACATCCATATGAGAACTTGTTTAAAGTGCCCCTCATTGTGTCCCAGAAAACAAAACATTCACCTCTCCATGGCTCTGCTGTCCCCCGCACCTGTGGCTTATGCCCTTCCTACTTCTTCTTTAAAGGTAACCAGATCACTTCTCCTGTACCACCACTTCTCCTCTCCTCCACACAGCCCACAAAGGACTTTCAGTCATAAGAAGTGACACTACCAACACCACAGATGGCACCCGATGCTTCACAGGGTGGAGAATACAACATCCGGCAAGATATGTGTGCAGCACAGATGTCAACAAGTTAATGATAAAAACATATATCCTATAATTTTGGACAGAGTCAAGCAGCATCATTTGACAGATGCCAGCAGCGCAGAGGTGGGAATGTGCCAGATGTGGACAGTCTTGACTTAATTTTAGAAGATGACAGCCCGGAGGTGAGTGGAATACAATAATGCTGCTGAACTCTGCCATGTTGTGCTTCCATACAAGGAGCAAAACTAGCACCTACAGTCTAAAATGAGCTGTGTTAGACTTGGGAAAGCAACAGGTAGAAAAAACAAAAAAGGAGTAAAGTTTTTCCGTTCACCCCACCCCAACCCCTAGCCCATTCTCTGTTTGAGGTTTCCACAGCCTTTATGGAAGCCCAACTATTTCTCTCAAAAAATCTCTCCAGCAACCAGCATTCTTTTGGCTGAGCACGAGAAAATACTCCTGCTGAAACATATCAGATGCTGCTGCTCGGATCTGTCCAATATCACTTAAGGGTGCAAGCCACTCCCCTTCTCAAGAACGCAGCACCCAAGAGTTCACTCGAGCATGCAACTAACTAAAACTGGGCCAGCCCCCACATTATGTAGTTTTAGAGCTAAAAAAAAAATCTTGTGTTCCAAAGTGCACAAAGAAGTTTACATTAAAAAGTATTGACTGTAACCATCAGCCCTGCTGTGTGGTGTCAGCCTAAGTAACATGGTATATACTTAAAAGGTCTTCATACCAAGCACTCCTACAATCTACAAAACCCAGGGTTCACAGCGATGAGGAGTTAAATTCTGGCCTCGCTGCAGCTGAAATAAGTTCTATAGCTTTAGAGATCAAAAACGAAAGTGGAAAATAGTCCCTAAACTAGTTAAACAGCCCCTTCCAGGAACAGCTAAAAGCAATGCTTTACCAAATAAGGCAAGTGAAAGCTAAAAGCCAGAAAAAAAAAAAAAAAAAAAAAAAAACAGACCCATGTTGTATCTTTCAAAAAAGTCAGACAGCTGGATAACAAAAATGTGAGTGCGCCAGTTTTACTAAAGTGGATTGCAAATGGGAAGAACAAATGTTCAGAAACCATGAACGGAAGCAAGGGCTGCCAAGCAGGGGCCAGAAGGCATTCCTCCCAGGCTGCCGGAGCCTAAACCATGTTTTTAATAAAGTACAATTTTGAAAAAATAAATAAATAAATAAACGAAATATATCTCTAGAGCAAACAAGAATTAATTCAGGGAAGGCCCATGGCCTGTGTTATACAAGAAGTCGGACTAGAGGAGTACAGTGGTCCCTTCGAGTCTTATCAATCTAAACAATGCACCATCATCTTCTTATGTGGGCTGTGAGGTTATCAGGGTCTCGCTCCTGTAAGAAACTGCTAGGGGGTGCTCGGCATCCCAGACGAGGCACTCCGCACTTCACAGGAGTGAGCCCTAAAAGTCTAAGTTGCAGTGTGCATCCTGGACTGCCATACATTGACACTGGTTCACAAGATGGTATAAATTCTACTGGACAAGGGAGGTGCAATATTAAGACAGAGTTACTTACCGATGGAAATAAATTCTTCCCATTTAAAAACAAGGGATTTATTGGGTTTTTGTTTGTTTAAACATTACAGCAGACTTCGATAACTTATTTTAGACTAGGTTCTACACCAGAGACTTTAGAGGGGCACAGCTGTACCTATGCAGCTGTGCTGCTGTAACATCTCTCGTATGCGGCTCTATGCCGACAGGAGAGAGCTCTCCCACTGACATAATTAAACTACCTCAAATGAGCAGTGGTAGCTAGGTCAGCAGAAGCAGCTCTCCCGCCAACATAGTGCTGTGCACACTACCACTTATGCCGGCGAAATTTATGTTGCTGGGGGGGGTTCCCCTACATCCCCGAGCAACATAGTTTTGCCGGTATAAGTGGTTGTGTAGATATAGCCTTAGTTTCTCTTTTCTCATCTACAAAGGAAAAAGGGACAGAGAAGAAAGCTAAAAATGTAGTTTTGATACCTTCCCTATCTCAGAGAATAAACAAGAAGGTCGGCACCAATATTTTAATCATCAATGGCCCTGGACAGAATTTTCTTTTCTTTGCTGGCTTTGTTTCCACCTGCCTTGAAAGAGCAATTTGCAAGTGCTCAAAGTACATTCCAAAACTGATCATTTCCCCCCCAACTTCTGGCCAACCCCATTACACAAATTTCAAGAGCTGCACTGTTTTTTATGTACTCCTGCCTTTCGCAACTAACAGCACAGAGCATTAGATGTAAATTCTGCTCCTAACACAGGAGACAATTCTGCTCCTTAACATTTTTTTCCTCCTGCTAACTGTAAGATCTTCTTTCCAATGTACATCGCACAGTGCAGCTTCTTGGGTCCCTGGGCTTGTGATGGCCGAGTATGTGTTAATGAAAAACACATGGCATCATGGGCCATGGCAACATGCAGCATGGATAGTATCATATGCAGAATTCAGACGTGTAGCAAAAGTCTAGAGGTAGCTTGTAAGTTTCAGTCAATTTTCTTTTAGCTTCTTTGTCCAACTATTAAGTGGATAAAGTGCCAAATGGTTCCTCTGAGTGCAACAAATTAATGTGACAATGCCTGCCTTATTTCCCTGAATCTTCTAGAGTTGAAACAGAAAGCCAAGAGCGAGTACTAGTGGATGGTAGCATATGAAGGAGCAAGCAATAGACTAAGATCTTCGATCTATCAGAAGAACAGCATGTGCACAGAGCAAATCTCCTTTAGTGCACCATCAGGAATACACCGCCTTTTAAACCAAGATACAGTAATTCAGGGGAAAAATCTGTGGGCACAAGCAAAGCAACTTCAATACATAAGTGTCCAATTCTGAAAGCTGGTTAATGAATCTGCCTTCTAGAAGAACATAATGTTTGCTATCCTTTGAATTAAAAGCCTTATTTTTCGCTGCCTTCTTACATGAAGAGAGTAATCCACATCAAGTTTATTCCCCCTTCCAGCAGAATTTCATATCTTTACACACCATCCTGCCCTTCAAACCCTTTTCTGCAGGCTGCAGAAATACAGTCACATTAGTGTGGTGTTTGAAATCCGTAAGTGGGATGCCACTCAATGGCAATGTTACACAGACAAACAGCCATGTACTGTTACTATCAGATACAAAAATAACCAAAGCTTTATGCCTCCCTTTTTCCTTCATCTTGAAAAGCATAGTGGTGGGCAGGACTAAGTGAAAAACATATGGTTGTAACCAAAAAAATCTGCTCTTTCAAGCTTTCTTGGTTGCGCTTTGTGCTGCAAAGTGTTACTCTAACGAAACAAAGATTACAACAAGATAGCACAGGACAATTGCATCCTCGCGGGGCGTGGATGAGCGTTTATGTTGCGCTCCCTGTCAGTACCTGGCCCAGGCTGGGGAAGTGAATGATTCAACCAGCGGACCAAATTTGGTGATGAATCCTGGTCAGGTGCCACCTGAGGCACATTGTGCATATGCTAAGAAGCAGCTGCATCCTCTACAGAAAGCGACATAACTCAATGTACCTTACCCTTTGACCTTCAACATATTACCACTGTGATACACAGGTTTATATTTAGCCTCCAATACACTTGCATTTATGCACATTGGTAACTTATGTCCATTTTTTATAAACCTATAGAAGGTAGCGTTTACTCAAGTCACATCCACCTAAATTCATTTTTCATTTGACAAAGCTGGTTCCAACCATGTTTTAATCATAGCCCCAATTTTACACAGAGAACAAGAATTAGCAGTTTCCATTATTTAAAATGATCTTTCAGCTGCTCCACTGACATAACGGAAATGTGCCAAATGGTATGCAAGAGAAATGGATTCAGAAACTATGGATAGGCTGCTAAGAGACAGAAGAACTGTGCCAGCTATACCGCTTTCTGAAAACTTCCCCACCAGCACACTGGAGAAGCATTAACAGTGACAACCCCTTTGCACGGTGAAAGCCACTCTCCCAGGGAGGGCAGATGCACCAGTCATCTAATCATTCAGAGCAGCAAATGAACGTCTTTTTCAGCATCCAAAATACAGCGAGCTCTATTCTCCCCACCCCTTCATACAAATACCCTGCTCTTGTTTCATTTGCTCCAAATCACTGTATTTGTTTTTGGAATAGCGGCAAAGAGTCCTCTGGCACCTTGTAGGCTAACTGACGTATTGGAGCATAAGCTTTCATGGGTGAATACCCACTTCGTCTGATGCACGTAGAATGTAACTGCTTGAAAACTCAAGCCTGGGATGCTTCTCCTCCATCACCCCATCCTCTACCCCCAAATCCACATCAGGTTTATTCCACCTTCATAGAATTTCATACCTATACACAAGATCCTGGCCTTCGAAAACAGCTGGAGAGTCTAAATATGAGAGGACGGCATCCACTACCTATAGTGCAACTGATTTACAAAGATCACCTTGCAGAATAAAACAGAGTGGCAATTCATTCAGACAAAATGATTCCTCTTATACTGCAGCGTCATGACAGCCTGAAAGAGAGAATAACCCTGAAAGAGAAAGTAAGAGTTGGAAACAAAAAAACAGGATAAACGATGCTCATGTACTAGGATTTGTCACCTCTGGTTTCTCAGAGTTAAAGTAGCAGTTTAAAAGTGATGGAGGCCCTCCTGTTTGCTTGTAAGCCTACTCAAAGTCCACCAGGACTAGATCAACAGTGACATCTGATAGATCATTTCACCCATGACTGTGCCAATTTCTGTTCTCTGCCATAAAAAAAAAAAAAAAAGAATAGCTCTTGGCTTTGACAGCTAGTAGAATGTTAAATGCCACCATCTGTTGTTAGCCCTCCCACAAAGGTTTGAAACAATGCTTTGAATATTCATGTCTCCACTTAAAAGAAAAATGTCAAAATTACAGATCAGCATCTGACTCTCCCCCCCCCCACTTTTTTTTAAAATACCTACTTGTAGAGTCCACATGCTGGAATTTTGGCCTTTTACCCCTTCAGCATCACCCTGTGCTTTTAAAGAAAAGAGAAAATGAAAGAAATGGAAGGAAAGCTTTTGCCAATAACCCATTGCATTAATGAACAACACCTACACCATTACTGGACTAGGCATGTGATTATGGAAGATGCAAAAAGCAAAAAATAAGTTGAAGCATCCTCAATATTATTGCAGAAAGTAAGCCACTTTAAAGGTTAGGCACTACTTTGGGACAGTTACAAATTTTCAGAAAGGGTCCGAATATTGAACTCAATCTGAACAGTATGAATATTTATACTGCCTGAAGAACCTGGGCAGGGTGGGGGTTGCAGGAGCAATAAGTGGCCTGGATACGATGTGCTCACTAACTGTGAAAGTGTAAACAGCTGCACAGTGAGAGCATGATGGAAGAAAGGGCAGTCACTGCAAGCAACGGCCTATACTTTTAACTCATTTTTCTCTTATTAATTCAAAAATCTATAAGCCATACCAAGAGCATGGTCTTTGCATGCATCCTAAAAGGGGCAACTACTGCCATTTTTCTTTTCCAAATAAGTTTCCTGCACATTAGAAATACTGAGGCGGCAGTTCCATGGTTTTTTGCTGTAGACGCTTAGGAGGACTAGAAACATCACATTAAGCTGAACTCTGAGCAGCTTTCCTAAAACAAGAGGGGACATCTAGTCACACACAAAAGATACTGGCTTGGTACAGCACACTCCAAGTCACTTTTTTCTTTATTGCTTATTTACTGTTTCACTGTAGGTTTTTCCGGTCATTGGTATATCCGTTTTACACTTAAAACCTCAACCATAATGTTCTAATGAACTATTCTGGGCTTTTAATTCCACTAAAGAAAAAAAAAAAAAAAAGACAGGGCAAAAGAAAAAAAACAAAAAAGAGGATACAATATGAAACAATACTAGAAACATCAACAAATTATTTTATAAAATGGAGCGATTGCTTCAGTAAAGAGTTAGAAAAGGAAACCCACTTGGGTCATACTTTGCCTTCTGATCATATATTATGCACACTCAAAATCTGTTTCACACTGAAGTGTCATAGCAAGACAGATGTATTGTACATATTTACAACAGTTTATAGTAAGATGCTAAAGAACAAGGAAGTTTTTCAACTAAATACGTCTTTGTACAAGATTAAAGCAAATTCAAAAAAATCTTTTCATTGGGATCCTAAGTTTGCATGATTCAGCATTGTAAGAACTATTTCTGATGTACAGACTTAAAAAAAAAACCCAACAACCCTACAGTATATCAGGCCTGACCATGGAAAATGGAGCCAGCCAGTCAAAGAGAATCCTTCATTTTTCTCTATTCACACCAATTCTGGCTGAGGTTTGTGCTTCAAACTCATCAACAGACAAACATAGCTTCTACAGGGTGAAGCACCATTTAAGGTATGGTTCAAAACATTACAAGAGCTTAACATTTAGAGAAACAGATAAGCTAGTTACAGAAACTCCTACAGAGTTCCTATGCAATAGTCAGTGCTTTACAGCTGTAAGTTACTGTACAAGCTACCCCACGAGATGCAGATAATCACTCTCTTTTACAACAGAGGATAACAAACTTAGTAAGGTTGAGTGACTTGGCCAAAAGTACATCACCAATAAAGTCAGGAACAGAAGACTTGAGCTCCCAGAAACCAGCCCTGCACTCACCCCACTTGATGATCCCACCCATTGCTAGTTTCATTTCTTTCTGTTAGCACGGTTGTGCAAACAAACATTGACCAAAATCCACATATTGTCGAAAATCAACATTATAAAAAAAAGCTTCCTGTATTTGAAATAGTTCCTTCCACTTAAGATTTCAATGCCACTATCCATCTGGTCAGGTAGGAATTTCTTAGATTGCTTTGGGCTGGGGTACAACATAGCACCCTGAAGTTATACAAACCTTCATTCTACACTTGAAAATACTCTAGTTAGTGGGACGGTCACCTACCTCAAAAGATATCTTGTTCCACTGGATAAGATTTGCTTTCCTTATCATATTGTAGTTACACTAATGAAAATATCCAAACTGCTGTACAACTGTGTAAAAGATCTCTCGTGTTAACCAAGGTGTTGGCTGAGGTTGTACCAATATGCCTCAATGATTGCTGTATGATTTTTGAACAAAGACATATTGATCTACCAAACGTGGCATATACAGGGATGAGAGTAACATGGTTCCTGCAACTCTAATAGGGACATTTATACATATTTAGTGTTGTGAGCTTTCATAAGGAGATTGGAGGCTCTTGGAAACCAGTGGGAGGAATGACCAAAAAAGAAGAGGTCTACATCTCAAGACTTGCAAATTTCCATTTATTATTTTCAATGGGCCATGCAATGTGGAAAGGACACCTCTACTGTTCCTTCCTATTACCCCAGTTGGGGGATTTTCTGCTCTTACCAATGGGTATAAGAGGAGCGCATTTGGGACAGAATCCTTTGCTTGAACCTATGCTCAGTTATCCTGAGATCAGTTACACAGAAATTTTAAAAATATGAATTAACAAATGCAAAATCTGTGACTTGCAATACTGCAAACAGTACCTAGGCTCTTATGACACCCATCACTATGGCATCCAAACACTTCATGGTCATAGCTTGCTGTGCTGTAGTTTGGATTTGATCAGCCGATAAACGTTTTTGTTTCCAAAGCTACATAGAATCTTATCCATGTACAGCACAGATAGCTACGTACGCAAATCAGAGTGACAGGCACAGATAATTGAAGGTTCAAAAGACTAGACATGAGCAAATAAGTAATTAAATGAAGGAAGTGAGGTTTATACAGCTGGCCAAGTGGTAAGAACACTCCAATCAAAGGATTATCTAACTAACCTATTCCTCCTCTCAGTATCAATAAGTTTATTGTACTAACTCTGCCCAAATGTTTACAAAGCAATCTTAAAAAACCCAAAGCAGCTACAGCACACCTGCTACAGGAGCTATGTTATTAAAAGCAGTGTTTGTTTAAACTGCGCATAAAGGTTCACAAGATTGCCAAGGCTCTCTTGACTACAAACAAAGGCTCAGGGGTTGCAATGGGCAGAGGAGAGAGGGACAGTCATCTCTGCTTTCCTCTTCAAAGACTCACCCTTCCCCTGGTACCTTCAGAGCTATTCCGGGCGCCTGCACACAGAACCTGTCAATAAGGAAGCTCCCAAGCTTGTTTGTAGAGGACCCTAAAGCAGCCTCAAGCATTTTGTCCCTGCTTTCCATTATCCTCCTCTACCACGACCCCTTTCAGTCACTAACCCGCCATCATCATGTGCCCCCCTGCACCCTCGGCCAGCTCCTAGACTTCCCCTAAAGCAATTGGCTCCTGTCTAGTCTCCCCATCCCTCCCGGACACACACTCTTCCTTGAAGCATCCCGTCTGGGTATCAGCAGGGAAGCACAGGGAATGGAGCATCAGAGTTGTCTCCCTGCCTCAATGCTACACCACAGTGGCCTCTGGTGGCCAAGAGTCACCACAGGGGAAACAGTGCTTAGGCTGGTCAACTTAGGAAGGTATGTGACAGACTTCCAGGTGGAGCTGGAACAAGCAGAAAGGGAATATCAAAGGAAAATCCAGACAGCCAATTGTATGTTCAGACTCCGAAAATAAGGTTAAGAAAAGACAAGAGAGTTTCAGGCCTCTCTAGGTGAGGCCTGGCCCTGTAGCTTTAAAAAGCCTGTCCTAACCTATGGGCCTTTAACCCCTTACCAAGAGAGACAAGGTGGAGGAGGTAATATATTTTATTGGACCAACTTCCACTGGTAAGACAAAGAAGCTTTTGAGCTTACACAGGTCTCTTCTTCAGGTCTGGGAAAGGTACTTAGAGCGAGACAGCTGAACATAAGATGGAACAGATGGTTTAGCACGAGCAGTTAGCAAATATTCTAAGAGACCATTCAAGGTAGAGTCCTTCAGTGGTCCCTTAGGGCAGTGGTTCTCAGCCTTTTTAGACTCAGGACCCATTTGTAAGTGTTTATGGCCTGTCATGACGCAGTAAATAGTCTGAGGGTGGAGGCCTGGGGTGGTCAGGTCCCGCTCCCCAGAGGAGGGGTGGGGTGTTGGGTCTTGCTCAGCACTCACCCCACAGTGGCAGCTTCTGCAACTCCTATGCTGTAGGGCTGGCTGATCCTGGCTCTCCACCTCAGAGTTGCTCAGGTTTGGCCCCACCCCGACTGGACCAAAATTGTGAGAGTGGAGTTGTGTCCTGGCTTATGGGGTTACAGTGCTACGCACTGAAATTTGGCCTACCCAGACTCCCATCATCTTGACGGCTGGGAGGTGATCCCACCCAGTCCCTATGGGTCCCCCATGGGACTGCAACCTTTGGGGTCCCAGCACCACACAAGTTTGTTCCCCTCCTAAATCAGTCCCATGGCATTGGTGTTTCCTATAAAGGAGTCAGTAAATAAACAGAGCTTCCTAATCAGCCTGATTTATTCAGTAAGACTCTATCCATGGTCAACTCATCTCAGCAGCCATTGGCAGTATTTGTTATACGCAGACAATGTCCTGAGGGCTATAGAGAACAAACAACAAGGTAGTCTGCCCCAAAGAGTTCACAGTATAAAAGACTGTGGGAGAATGAGAAGCAATTGCCTTAGTTTTTTCTTCAGATTCCTTAATCTGTTTTCATCTGAACCTCTCTAAAGAAGTGGAAGAATTTGAATGAGGGCTAGTAGACTGGGATAGGGCACCTGAAGCTACCAAGCACACCTCCTCACCCCCCAGACGAACTTAACTGTACTATCACCATTGATATAAATGTGTTAAGTCCCCTTTCATCTTTACATTTGCCAATACTCAGTGACATTTGTCACTGGGCTTCCTTAAGAGTCCCATATTCAATTCGCAAAAGGAGCGAAGCCTCAATACCAACAGCCTTCAGAAGAGTTTAAAAAAAAAAAAAAAAGCCAAAGTGTCCCCCGCAAACACTAACTGCTCACTAAAGGAAGAGATATTCAAAGTAGCCGGGTCATTGTGGGTTTCTAAAATAAACCTTTAACCATGTTTTCAGGAAAAGAGCTCTGTGTCAGACAGATTTTAAGTCTCTGACGGATAAAAGTTACTTGGTTTTTAAGTACATGACTGCAAACTTGTTTGAGACTGCCATGTCTCAAGTACTTGGTTGTCTAGCTACCAATGCAGTCAAAGGCTACTTAATTTGAATTCTCTACAGGATGAAATTTAAATCCTGCACTGATTCTTGCTCCAAGTAGAAATCAATTATCAGTTCAATAACTCACAGAATACAAGCTCAAAGAGGTGTTACTGTGGTTTAGTACTCAAAAATTTCTTTTGAAACCCAAATCACTAGAGATGGACTTATGTGGTTGATCTTTGTTTTTGGCAAACCCCCAGGTCAGCATATTTTGCCATCCACTTTAATTGTGGTTAAATTAAGAGTTTATTGTTATTATTAATTAGCGGTAGTAGTATTACAGTAGTGCTAGGGATCCTAATCAAGGATCAGAGGCCCCATTGTGCTAGGCGACGTACTGACAAGTAAGAGTCTCTGCCCCAGAGAGCTCATAATTGAGGATCAGGACAAAACACAACAAACAGGTAGGGAAAAACAAAAAAAGAGTTGAAGAGAATGAGGTAGGTTCATTTTGCATAATAAGCGGTATGTTCCAATTCACCACATGCCTGGCAGTGTTTTAAGCATCATGGCAGAGATAAGTCTCCAGGAGGGATTTGAAAAAGGAAAAGACGGTAGCTTTTTACCTTTTTTTTTTTTTTTTTTAAAAACCAGGCATTGATCCCCATGCTGCCCATGTAAACACGAAGCAGTAATTTCTAAGCCCTGGTCTACACTACAGGGTTAGGTCCAATTTAGCCGCGCTAGGTTGATTTTAAAATGAATGTGTCTACACAACCAACCCTGTTCTGTCGGCCTAAAGGGCTCTTAAAATCGACTTCTGTACTCCTCCCTGGCAAGGGGAGTAGCGCTAAAATCGACCTTGCTGGGTCAAATTTGGGGTAGTGCAGATGCAATTCAATGGTATTGGCCTCCGGGAGCTATCCCAGAGTGCTCCAATAGGACCGCTCTGGAAGCACTTTGAACTCCGATGCACTAGCCAGGTACACAGGAAAAGCCCTGTGAAATTTTGAATTTAATTTCTTGTTTGGTCAGCGTGGCGAGCTCAGCAGCACAGGTGACCATACAGTCCCCCCAGAATTGCAAACAAGCTCCAGCATGGACCAAAAGGGAGACACTGGATCTGACTGCTGTATGGGGAGAAGAATCTGTGCAGGCAGAACTCCGATCAAAAAGAACAAATGCTAATACATATATGCCAAAATTGCACAGGGCATGATGGAGAGATGCTAAAACAGGGACACATTGCAGTGTTGCGTGAAAGTTAAGGAGCTCAGGCAAGCCTACCAAAAGACAAAGGAGGCAAACGGTCGCTCCGGGTCGGAGCCCCATACGTGCCGCTTCTATGATCAGCTGCATGGCATTCTAGGGGGGGACCCTACCACTACCCCACACTGTCCGTGGACACCTGCAAGGAGGGAGTCTCACACAAGAGGGAGGAGGATTTTGTGGATGAGGAAGAGGAGGAGGAGGAGAATTGCAGCAAACAAGTGGAGAATCCGTTCTTCCCGGCAGCCAGGACCTTTTCATCACCCTGGAGCCAATACCCTCCCAAGGCAGGATCCCCAATCCTGAAGCCAGAGAAGTCAGCTCTGGTGAGTGCACATTTGTAACTACAGTACAGGGCTTAAAAGCAATAGTGTTTAATGTCTGATTTGCCCTGAAGAATTGGGATGCATTCGCAGCCAGTACAGCTACTGGAGAAGTCTGTTAACGAGTCTGGGGATGGAGCGGGAATTCTCCAGTGACTTCTTCATGAAACTCTCCTGGAGGTACTCTGAAAGCCTTTGCAGAAGGTTTCAGGGGAGGGCTGCCTTATTTCGTCCTCCATGGTAGGACACATTACCACGCCAAGCCAGTAGCAAGTAGTCTGGAATCATTGCAGCACAAAGCATGGCAGCGAATGGTCCTGGGTTTTGGTCGCATTCAAGCAACATTTGGTCTTTATCTTTCTGTTAGCCTCAGGAGAGGGATAATCATTCATGGTCACCTGGTTGAAATAGGGGAATTTTTGTAAGGTAACAGTAAAAGGACCCCATTCATGCTGAGTTGTTTGTGCTTGGCTAAAAGGGATCATCCCAGAGAATAGCCACGCAGTGGGGTGCAGGGAGGTGTGTGCTGCACATCCACCCAAAAACCGTAGCCCCTCCTTTTAAATGTTATGAAGGCATAAGAAGCCAACCCCACGTACCAAAAGGCTTACCATGGCTGCGTGGAAACCGAATTCTGTTGCCCAGCCGTTTGTGATATGTCATCATACCGGCAGGCGCTTAATATAAAAGGCAAAATGCGATCTTGTAGCTAAAGCACATGTGCTGTCTGCTGTGAATTGCTTGATTCACTGTGAAAGAGTCTCCCTTTTGTTCTCAGAAATGTATCATCTTAAATTTTACTCTTCCTTTTTATCTCCCCACAGGTGCAAATGTTTCTATGCTCCCCCTACCATCTCCGTCCCCGAGGTTATCGCAGATTAGAAGGTGAAAAAAAAAAAAAAAAAAAAAAAACACTCGCGATGACATTTTCCAACCTCATGCAGTCCTCCTGCATTGACAGGCCACAGCTTAATGCATGGAGGCATTCAGTGGCAGAGGCCAGGAAAGCATTAAGTGAGCGCGAAGAGCAGAAGCAGGAGGCGATGCTGAGGCTAATGGGGGAGCAAATGGACATGAAGAAGCATCCGATGGAGCTGCAGGAAAGTTAACAAGAGCACAGACCCCCCCTTCATCCACTGTGTAACAGCCTGCCCTCCTCCCCAAGTTCCATATCCTCCTCACCCAGATGCCCAAGAATGCCGGGGGCGGGGGAGGCTCTGGGCACTCAGCCACTCCACTCCAGAGGATGGCCCAAGCAACAGAAGGCTGTCATTCAAACAGTTTGGAAATGTGGCCTTGTCCTTCCCTCCTCCCGCACCCCACCCCACCCGGGCTACCTTGTCAGTTCTCACTTTTTTTTTTTTTTTTTAAATTAATAAAGAAAGAATGCCTGGTTTCAAAACAATAGTTACTTTATTTCCTTTGCCAGCTGTGATCGAAGGGGGGAGGGTGGTTGGCTTACAAGGAATTAAAATCAACGAAGGGGGCGGGTTTGCAGCAAGGAGAAACACACACAACTGTCACACCGTAGCCTGGCCAGTCATGAAACTGGTTTTCAAAGCCTCTCCGATGTGCAGCGCGCCTAGCTATGCTCTTCTAATCGCCCTGGTGTCTGGCTGCTCAAAATCGGTCTCCAGGCGATTTGCCTTAACCTCCCACCCCGCCATAAACATCTCCCCCTTACTCTCTCAGATATTATGGAGCACACAACAAGCAGCAATAACAATGGGAATGCTGGTTGCGCTGAGGTTGAACCTAGTCAGCAAACGGAGCCAGCAAGCTTTTAAACATCCAAAGGCACATTCTACCACCGTTCTGCACTTGGTCAGCCTAGAGTTGAACTGCTCCTTACTACTTGTCAGGCTGCCTGTGTATGGCTTCATGAGCCATGGGAGCAAGGGGTAGGCTGGGTCCCCAAGGATAAACTATTGGCATTTCAACATCCCCAATGGTAATTTTGTGGTCTGGGAAGTAAGTCCCTTCTTGCAACTGCTCCAACAGCCAGGAGTTCCTAAAGATGCGCAAGTCATGCACCTTTCCCGGCCATTCCACGTTGATGTCGGTGAAACGTCCCTTGTGATCCACCAGTGCTTGCAGCACCATTGAGAAGTACCCGTTGCGGCTTACATACTGGTTGGCAAGGTGGTGTGGTGCCAAGATAGAGATATGTGTTCCGTCTATCGCCCCACCACAGTTAGGGAACCCCATTGCAACAAAGCCATCCAGTATGACCTGCACATTTCCCAGAGTCACTACCCTTGATAGCAGAACGTCAGTGATTGGGTTGGCTACTTGGATCACAGCAGTCCCCACAGTAGACTTGCCCACTCCAAATTGATTTCCGACTGACTGGTAGCTGTCAGGCGTTGCAAGCTTCCACAGGGCTATCGCCACTCACTTCTCAACTATCAGGGCAGCTCTCATGTTGGTATTCCTGCACTTCAGGATGGGGGAAAGCAACTCACAAAGTTCAAGGAAAGTGGCCTTATGCATGAGAATGTTTCGCAGCCACTGTGAATCATCCCATACCGGCAACACTATGCAGTCCCACCAGTCCGTGCTTGTTTGCCGGGCCCAGAATCGGCGTTCCACTGTATCAACCATCCCCACTGTCGCCATGATGTCCCAACTGCCACAGCTCGTGCTTTCAGGAACGTCTGTGTCCATGTCCTCGTCACAATCGTCTTTGTGCTGGCCTTTCTTCACCCAGTTCTGCACATACTCCAAGATAATGCGCAAAGTGTTTACAATGCTCACAACAGCAGCGGTGAGCTGAGCAGGCTCCATGCTTGCCATGGTATGGTGTATGCACGAATAACCCAGGAAAAAAGGCGCAAAATGATTGTCTGCCATTGCTTTCATGGAGGGAAGGAGGGAAGGGCAACTGACGACATGTACCCCAAACCACCTTCAACAATGTTTTTGCCCCATCAGGTTTTGGGAGCTTAACACAGAATTCCAATAGGCAGCACAGACTGCGGGAACTATGGGATAGCTACCCACAGTGCGTCGCTCCGTAAGTTGATGCTAGCCATGGTATTGAGGACACACTCCACCGACTAAATAAATTTAGTGGGGACAAAGACAATCAACTGTATAAAATAGATTTCTAAAAATCGACTTCTATAAAAATCGACCTAATTTAGTAGTGTAGACACACTGAGTTTGCCCACAATGAGTTTCCCCATTCCCATGTGATATTATCAAATTGAAATAATCCTTTGCTCTTCCTCCTTTAAATAGTTATAGCCCTGTTTCTAGGACTATACAAGGAATAACATGCACAAACTCCCAGGTTCAATATTACAGTACCACCAACTGTATAGCAACATGCAGTAAGCCATCCCACACCTACATAAAGCCAAGGAGAATGTAGTCAACAAGCCCCTGTTCCCTAATAAAATGCACTTGTTATCTGGGGTTCACTTCCAGCATTGTAGATTTAAAAGCATTCACAGATTCTATCTTAACACAGCAAATCCCATCTATGAATCATAGGACTGGAAGGGACCTTGAGAGGTCATCGAGCCCAGTCCCCTGCACTCATGGCAGGACTAAGTATTATCTAGACCATCCCTGACCCCTAACCTGCTCTTAATCTCCAATGATGGAGATTCCACATCCTCCCTTGGCAAATTATTCCAGTGCTTAACCACCCTGACAGTTAGGAAGTTTTTCCCTAATGTCCAACCTAAACCTCCCTTGCTGCAATTTAAGCCCATTGCTTCTTGTCCTATCATCAGAGGTTAAGAAAAACAATTTTTCTCCCTCCTCCTTGTAACAACCTTTTATGTACTTGACAACTGTTATGTCCCCACTCAGTCTTCTCTTTTCCAGACTAAAGAAACCCAATTTTTTCAATCTTCCCCCATAGGTCATGTTTTCAAGACCTTTAATCATTTTTGTCTCTCTTCTCTGGATTCTCTCCAATTTGTCCACATCCTTCCTGAAATGTGGCACCCAGAACTGGACACAATAATCCAGTTGAGGCCTAATCAGCGCAGAAGAATTACTTCTCGTGTCTTGCTTACAACATTCCTGCTAATACATCCCAGAATGATGTTCCATTTTTTTGCAACAGTGTTACACCTTTGACTCATATTTAGCTTGTGGTTCACTATGACCTCCAGATCCCTTTCTGCAGTACTCCTTCCTAGGCAGTCATTTCCCATTTTGTAGGTGTGCAATTGATTGTTCCTTCCTAAATGGAGTACTTTGCATTTGTCCTTGTTAAATTTAATCCTATTTACTTCAAACCACTTCTCCAGTTTGTCCAGATAGTTTTGAATTTTAATCCTGTCCTCCAGAGCACTTGCTACCCCTCCCAGCTTGGTATCGTCTGCAAACTTTGTAAGTGTACTTTCTATGCCATTATCTAAACCATTGATGAAAATATTGAACAGAACTGGACTCAGAACTGAAGCCTGTGGGACCCCACTCGTTATGTCCTTCCAGCATGACTGTGAACCACTGATAACTATTCTCTGGGAATGGTTTTCCAACCAGTTTTGCACTCACCTTATAGTAGCTCCATCTAGGTTGCATTTCCCTAGTTTGTTTATGAGAAGGTCATGCGAGACAGTATCAAAAGCTTTACTAACATCAAGATATACCACACCTACCACTTCCCCCCATCCACAAGGCCTGTTATCCTGACAAAGAAAGCTATCAGGTTGGTTTGCACAATTTGTTTTTGACAAATCCATGCTGACTGTCACTTATCACCTTATTATTTTCTAGACGTTTGCAAACTGACTGCTTAATTATTTGCTCCATTATCTTTCCTGGTACAGAAGTTAAGCTGACTGGTCTGTAATTCCCTGGGTTGTCTTTATTTCCATGAAGCATGGAAGCTCTAAAGCAGAGCAGGACAAAAATAAATAAATAAGTCTAAAATCAAAAGGTTTTTTTTATTGCAAAGTGTCTGAAAACCATTGTGTGGTTTTTCCTCCATTTTCCAAATATTTTCCTGATTCCCCCCCTCCCAATTATTTTAATTAAATTATTTACCTGGCTTACAGTCAGTGAAAAATGTCAATACTACTTTGATAAATTAAAAAAATAATATTAGAAAAAGGCACTAATTTTTCCACAAGACCAAAAATCCTGGCGATTTTGTGAAAAAGTTGGGGGCGGGGGCACGCTATTGGTTTGTTTTTTCAAATTTTTTCTTAAAGCAGTAGGGCTGAAGAAAATGGGGTTACTGGGTTCAGACAAGCTGTCAGAAGTTCTGATTCTTATCTAAATTACTACAAAACGCACAGAGGCTTCAATCCAGCCCCACAAACCCCAAATCTTTCCTTTCAGCAGCCACCTCTGCTTCTCCCCTTGCATTACTCCATCCCCTCCTTGCAGAAGACTCAAGGGGACTTTCCCCATTCTCTCAGCACTTTCCGAGACCTCACCCTTTCCCTCAGAGGTCCTAGCATCACACTCCCTCCCGCTGCAGACAAATACTTTAACCTGGGCTACAGGGAAAAAATCATTTCCAAGGAGGAGGTTGAATAGGAGGTGTTTCATTACCGCCACAGTCAAAACACTTTCCAAACCTTCCCAAACCACATGGATTTTAACTAGTGGTATGAGGAATCTGCTTTCGCCCACCCCCACAATCTCTGCCATTTGGCCAGGCAACATATTGGCCTTCGGGACCACACTCTGCTTAACCAGAGAGATCTAGGCCCCTGTATTCCTCTTCCCCAAGTATTCCCTGTCATCAGTTTGGACAGCCTTAACATGCTCCATACCTGGTTTTGCAGAGGCTAACCTCACAGAACCAATATGATAGGTTTCAATTGCTTGGGGGGGGAGGGGGGGTTCTGTGTTGAGGACAGCAGAACTAACATGAGCTATTGGTTGCCTGCTTCCTCTCAGCACAGGGCATTTATTCCTCAGGTGATCAGTGGAATTACACGGATAGCACCCTTTGGGCGCTTCTGCTTTTACAGGAGATTTGGGATAGGAGTAACCAGTAGAGGAATGTTTTTGGGTAAGAGAATGTTTAGGCTCCCAACCCCCTTCCCTTCTCTCTTCCCAGGGGCAAAATGGGATCCTCCCTTCCCACCAGTTTTAAACCCCTCCTTCTGTGGCCTGCCCTCAATAGACACCTGATTCTGTTCGAAGGCATCAGCTAAAAAAAAAACACATCTCATCCACAGACTTTACATCTTTGTCCCACAGACGCTGCTTTACATCAGCCTGACATACGCTTAGGAAATGCTCTTGAGCATCTAGATCCAACATTCCCTCAAAACTTGTCACTTCTCTACCCCTCACTCATTTTCCCAACAAATCTTTCATTTTGTTTACACATTCCCCATCACTCATACCGAAAGCCCTTTTAAGATTCCTAAATTTAACTCTATATTTTTCAGGGGTAATCGGAAAACTTCGCAAAACTGTATCGTTAAATTTACAATCGTCTAAAGCATCTTCAATAGGCATTCCATTTAATACATTTCGAGCTTTACCAGTTAATTTCGCAATCAGGTTAGGAACTCTTATCAGGGATTTCATCAGTTATACACAGCCTTTCGAAAGTAGTCAGATATTCAGCAATATCATCTCCTTCACTGTATGCCGGACATAAGTGTTCCCATTTGTGGATTTTTGGAGTGATGGGAATTGTTGGGGTCGGGGGGGGGGGGGGGGTTGGTTCTGCTTCTCTATCAGGTCCAATTGGCGTTTTTGCTCACTCTCTCTCCTTCTTCCATGGCCCTTCTGTGTGCAGTCACCTCTCTGGCTGACTCTTCCTTTTTCTTCTCTCTCTTTCGTTTATCTCCAGTTCTTTCAGTTGCATAATCTCTGGTGCTCCCTTTCCTTATCTGCAAGCTGCAGCCTAAAAAGCTCCAACTTTGCAATCGCTTCACTGCTTTCACTCATTTTCCTGTTCTTACTTCCCTTTCCCGAAAAACAGAAAATAAATAAAACTGTGACCTACTCCTGACTGTTCTTAGCCACTGCACTTAAGACTCACTTAAAATCACAAATATCAGTGCTTAAAGTGTGAATTTCGCTTGGAGTAACAAGCCGTACATACACCCTGCTCACTGCGCCACTGTGATGTTCCCCTCTGGTGTTATCTGGACCAGTGATCTGTTAGCTCACTCCAATCCTTGACTCTGGGAGCCAGCCTTATCCTCCTCTGCTGTGAGAGCCCCCACTCCTGGGCTGTTCACACAGTCTCTGGCATGTAAGCTGCTCCTTGAATTGTGGAACTGAATGACACTAGCCAATATCTCCGGTCCCAGACACAACCGTAGGAACCTCCGTCTTGCGCTGTCCAGTTATGCCTGCTGGAAGCTTATAGGAGTTCATCAATTTAACAAAGAAATTGATACGTACCAGGCTTGTTATCCCAAGGGGAGCCTCTGACACACTTCAAACCAAATGCACTGCTTCAGGTAGAACAAACAAACAAACAGATTTATTAACTATAAAGATAGATTTAAGTGATTATAAGTCAAAACATAAAAGTCAGATTTGGTCAAATAAAAGAAAAGCAAAACGCATTCTACGCTGATCTTAATGCTTTCAATACCCTTTGTGACAAAGTTCCTCCTCTGCCTTGGTGGGTCCTGTGCTAATTGGTAGATCTGCTTGTGTCAGACATTCACGGCAGCCCTCAGTTTGGCCACTTTTGCTAGTGGCTCAAACCTGCCGTTCATTCAGCTACCCTCATCACTGGCCAGTATGGGGAAAAGGAAGGAGAACAATTCTCAGAGTCTCTGCTGATCCATCTAGTGGGTCGGGGGACAGGCCAGGGACCTTCCCCTCTGGTGGGACCCAGACCAGGTCAACTCCTCTTATATCCAATAGTGGGGTGAGGGATGGGGCCGCCCGCTACTCTGGGTTCCAGCCCAGGGCCCTGTGAATCAGCTGTCTACAGTGTTTCTTGTAACTCCTTGGGCTACTTCCCCATGGCCTCCTCCCAACATCTTCTTTATCCTCAACACAGGACCTTCCTCCTGATGCCAGATAGCGTTTGTACTCCTGAGTCCTCCAGCTGCATGCCCTCTCAACTCCTTGTGCGCACTTCACTGACTGAAGTGAGGTCCTTTTTAAACCAGGTGCCCTGATTAGCCCACCTTAATTGATTCTAGCAGCTTCTTAATTGGCTCCAGGTGTCCTAATTAGTCTGTTTGCCTTAATTGGTTCCAGCAAGCTCCTGATTGTTCTGGAATCGCCTGTTACCTTACCCAGGAAAAAGGGACCTACTTAATCTGGGGCTAATATATCTGCCTTCGATCCATCTCCTGTAGCCATCTAGCCCAACCCTGTCACACCTTACAAACTTAGATGCTTCGTTTCAAAGGCTGGCTGGTTGCTCTTCAGCCAGGCTCTCCCCTTTGATCACCACTTCAGCCACTTGGTGGTGTCTGTAGGTGTAGGTGGGAGAGCGAGAGCGTGAGCATGGCAAACCTCTCCCTTTTATCATGTCCTTTCTTCCCTCTTGGCTTTGCCCCCCGCCCTTCAGAGTCAGGTGAGCATTCCCTCATCGCAGTTCTAAACTGACCAAAGGAAGCAGAGTGACTCCCTCAAGAGTCTAACAGATTCTTTTGTTGCTGCCTAGGCCAGCGCCCTTTGTTCCTGTGAGGCTGGGGTGGGTTTGTCCCATCCATGCCCTGATGAGGTGTGAATTTCCCCTCTGCTTCTGAAGAGTTTCTGTCTGGACTTGCTTTAAGCCACGAAGATACATTTTCAGCCTCATAATTATATACATGAAGTGATAACCTACAACAGCACTATAACAACAATGCTCAGTACATCATGAGCCTTCCGAAGACACCCGACATGACAAACTTTTCATTGGATACCACACAATCATTTTATGAAGATGAACATGGGGGTGTAAAGTGTTCCCCCGAGGTACAGAGTGTCACAGCGGGGCAAGGAAGTTCAGTTTTCTGCAAAGAGAAAGTTGGCAACCCTACATGTTATACAACAAATAATTCTGCATTTGGATTAGAATGTGTGTCTGTAGAAACCTCCTTGGAATTTAGCAGTCTAACTGGTTTACCGGTCTTTGAATCATACCTGGAGTTGACTCGTTGTCCTCCAGGTAAGGAAATCATCCACTCAAGCTAACCTTCCCAAAAATATTTATCTTAAATCACTGGAAAATAAAAACTGTTGCCAAACAAAACACAAAACAAAAATTACCAACTGAGGCTGTATGGAAAAAAAAAATCAATATAAAACTAAACCTTTCAGTTTATATTTGAGATCTCTTCCCCCCCCCCACTGCCGTTCTTTAGTACCAAGAACACCCGCCTGACAAGCTACTCTTTAAGCATTTATGCCCTTCTTACTCTTGGTCTTCATCTTATCTGAATGATAACCAAGCATTATCATCTTAAAAATCTACCCTGCTGCCAGGGCTGACCTTCCATCCCCTAAAGCATCTAAAAGAATAATTCCTCTGTAGGGTGTTGTCATTGTGCTGATTTAGAGATTCTACTTTCCTTGCACCAGGGATAGCATCTTCTCTTATGCATCACACAGTATTGAGCACACTCAAAGCAAACAGACAGTCCTCATCCAATTAGTGAAGCCAAAAACCTCCTCAGCAACAAAAGGTGGGATACACCACGTGTTCTTGCAAGCAAAGTAAGCCCACTTACTTTGGTAGTTAATGAGGTCACTAACACCTTTGAATTACTTGGATCCACCCTTCCACAACCTATTTTAGCACCTGATTAAAATGTATATAATTTATCAAGGGGAGAAAAAAAAAAAAACAGTGCCAAAAGTGGGGGGGGGGGGGGGGTCAGATTGGTGTTACTCAAACTCCACCCGCAACCCAAGCTCCACCCCCTTATGAGGCCAAAGATGAACTCTCAGAAAACAGCGCAGAACGTCATTATACAGCTGGGGGGGGGGGGGGGGGGGGCAAGAGGAATGTTGTGATCAGCTGTGAAACAGTTAACAGCCTATACATTTAGATTCCATTACTAGGCTTCAGAATTAAAAACCCATTAAAATGAACAGGAACCTCTCAGAGATTTCTGTTTCAGACAGTATGCAGACATTTCTGCATCAGTTTACATTTCTCTATGTAACCCTAAGAGTTATGGTTTATATGTGCGTGTGTGTATAGTTTTTTTTTTTCAAATGAAAGCTTTGCTTGCTGTTGGAACCAAGAGTATAGCAAGATTCAAAAATGATGGGATTCTGATACATTTAACAAGAATATCTAGAATTATAAACTAAAAAAGTTTCAGAAGAAAAAAATCTCGTGCTTGGGACTTAAACCATTCTCTGTTATGGGTTAGGAGGAGATTCCGCACAGGAAAGATTATCCTACAGCTGCCTACTGCAGGACTTCTTGCACCTTCCTGTGAAGCATCTGGTGCTGACCAATATCAGAGACTGGACTGGACAGATCATGGGTCTGATCCAATATGGTAGGAACTGCCATACATTTCTATGGTCTTGTCCTAGGGGAAAAAAAAAAAAAAAAAAAGATATAAGCTACAAGGAAAAGCAATGAATTCACAACCCAGCTCAATGGAATCCTGGCTTCTAGAGTCCAAGCTGGAATTTTTCCCAAATACTCAGGTTCTAAGAATTCCAATCAGGAGACTTCTAGGGGGAGGAGTGAATGTATATGCATTCTTTCTACATGGTACTATGAAAAAGCAGATAACATCTTGTCTTTATCTTCAGCTTCTTCAAAAACACACAACAGCTTTAATTTAATGCACACTGAGCTGAGATGACTGGAATCACTAACAAGAACAGGTATAGTCTCTCTCTCTGACCCCCTTTCCTCACCCTGGAGACTAGCAGATCAACTAGGGACTAACTCCCCTAATTCGCCACCCCAACTCTGCCTCCTCACTTGTTTCAAGTTTGCGGGTGTTGGCTAGAGATTATGCACTGCTCTAAAGATTTCCGTAGATCTGGCCAAAATTATTTCCTCTTCAGGAGTGCTGCTCCCTGTCATCCAGTTTTCTGACTGCCTCATGCCTATGGCTCTGTGTTTATTTTTCCCTCTTGTATAATTTTTAACCTCAGCCAATCAAGGTTTCGTTATTTACTAAATAAAAGCTCTGTAAGTGCTACCAAAGTCCCTTGGCATAACAGCACTTTGAAATCTGAGAGATAATTTGTTCCAATTAAACCAGGAGAGAATCCTAATGGCATTCTAGAAACACTTAGTGTTTTTGTATTTCTTTTGATGCCAAACTCTTTCCTACTGCTGTCAGCAGAGCTAGGGGAAGACAAGTGCTTGCTCTATGAAACTGACTGAAAGCTACAACAAACATTGTAACTCAAAGTAAAATACAAGAAGTCATATTTCTAATCAAGTTATTTACATTGTAAAGTCTAAGCAGAAGATAATTGCCCATGTTGAGAACTCTGCACTAATTACCTTCACATATGACTGATGTTTTACTCACTTCTGGTGCATATTAATTTGCAGATCTCTTATTTGACAGTGCCAGTTATATGCATTATATATGAAGACTTGCAGAAACACAGTGCTTATTATCACCGAGGTGACGCAACACTCTTTAATAGTCACTATTTAAAATGTTCATACAACACACTAGTTTATTACCTCTCTGAGCCAGGCTTTAACTTTCACCAAAAATTAACAACACTGAATATAAACAAGGGCTGGGCAAACTAGCTTGGAAGGAGATCTGGACATAATTAAGCTAAGCTGAGTACAGCCAGATGGAAATGCAGATACACATGGCCTCAGCAAGAGCCCAGAGAAACCCTCCAGTTTAATTTAATCAGAAACTTCTCAGAACTTTAGAATTGTTCATTTGTGTTTGATCCTTCGCTCTGACCAGTAAGTCTGGACTGAATCTTTATTCATGATCAATAAGTCTGGATTGAAGTTAAAATGGTAAGTGCAATGCTTTAGGAATAACCTGCTAAAGATCCAAATAAAACCACGTAAAGACAATCTGTGTAAAATTTTAGTGAACCAATAATCAAGACCATTCATTTTTGGTTTTTATTATGTTTTTAAATTTCCCACAAATTAAATTGGTATTAAAATAGGTGCAAAAAATTAACTTCCCCAGTTTTCTGGGTAAATATTGGGATCTGCGCAGATAACCAAGTCACCGTCTCTTCTGCCAGAGCAGTTCCAGAAGCAGAAGAAGTGGAAGAGGCAAGGGCACCATATCCTCATGCTGCCTCCTCTACCCCTTCTGCTTCCGGTCCCTCTCCAGACGAGGAGACGGCAGTTTGGTTACCTGGGCTGCTCAAGTTACCAAGTTACCATCTCTCCTTCCAGAGTGGGGAGCCAGGTCTGGGGTCCCCCAAGGTCCACCCAGGTCACCGAGCCACCACCTTTTCCCTGCCAGAGTCGGGAGCTGGGATCAAGGGGTCTGCCCAGGTTACTGAGCTGGATCCAAAA
This sequence comes from Chelonia mydas, assembly GCF_015237465.2. Lineage (NCBI taxonomy): Eukaryota > Metazoa > Chordata > Testudines > Cheloniidae > Chelonia > Chelonia mydas. Next base: position 15,098,111 of record NC_057853.1, on the reverse strand, counting down.
TTCAGATTCGGGGAAGGGAGGGGGAGAGAAAATGTAAAAGAAAGGTAAATCTCCAGGCGAATGATAGCGCTTGTAAAAAAAACAAAAACAAAACAAAACAGGAATTTCTCAGCAAGAATAAAAATAAAATCAGTAAAAACCAAAAAGGAAGGGCCTCACAAATAATATGTTTTGCAAAAGAGCATTTGAGAAGCTCAGGGCTTGATGCTCAGAATAATTTCAGTTTTCTATAATGCGGTCTTGAAGAACACACTGATATTCATAGGAGTGAACTGAGACTATCTTATGTCCGTTTTCAAGTGACCTTCATAGGTAAAAGAACGAGCAAATAGAGGCCCCAAAGGTTCCTTTTTGGATTGCCAGACAGTGAAGGGATTACCAGTCATGAATCCTCAACAGCCCCTTCCCCGCTTCTTTCTTTGTCCCCACCTAACAATTTAAAAATACTTCCAGCGATCAGCTGCTGAGAAGAACAGAAGGACTTGCATATATCCAGGACGCAAACCATCATGCTTTACAGATTAATGCTGGCACCTTGACCTTTGCTCAGAAGCCAGTGAAGCACCCTGCTCTTCTTCAGGTGCAAGTGGTGCACCAACAATCAAAGGAGAAAATCAGTCCTAGACTCAGATGTTAGCAGATTAAATATCTTAGTTTACCTTGAAAAACCTAGTGAAATGGAACTGCCACATTCTCAAATTGAAAGGACAAAGGAGTCAGTCATTCACAGCAATATGTCAAATGCTGGAGCTCACAAGCCCCATAGACAGCTCATGAAAAAGAAGTGACAATGTTTTGCTGGGATGACAACACTAGTTACACTGCTGGATCTATGTGCAGAATCATGCTTTGCTCCTTCTGCCTCTGGCCAGGAGTCCTGATCTTCTCAGGACTGTCTTCTCAGTCAGATATGAGGGGAAGTACTCTTGTGATTTGGTTTGTCTCAGCACAGGCAGAGGAGCAGACTACACATCCTTGCTCCAGGCAGAGTACGCTGAGCAAAATGTGTCCTGTGCGTGACCCATGCTGAGTACCTACTCTGCTACAACCACTTCACACATATGTACAAGGGGGAACCCTCTCTTTGAGGATTTAGCTTAAGGGGTGAAGACAAGGTGTTTTACAGCTTACTCCTAGGTTGAGTTTGCTTATGTAGACGGTAGAACCTCAGGGTTATGAACACCTCGGGAATGGAAGTTGCTCATAACTCTGAAATATTTGTAACTCTGAACAAAATGTTAGGGTCGTTCTTTCAAAAGTTTACAACCGAACATTGACTTAATACAGCTTTAAAACTTTACTATGCAGAAGAAAAATGCTGCTTTTAACCATCTGAATTTAAATGAAACAAGCACAGAAACTGTTTCTTTACCTTGTCAACAAATTTTTAACTTTCCTTTTTTTTTTTTAGTAGTTTATGTTTAACACAGTACTGTACAGTATTTGCTTGTTTTTTCCCCCCCTCCCCCTCTCTCTCTGCTGCCTGATCACGTACTTCTGGTTCCAAATGAGCTGTGTGGTTGACTGGTCAGTTCGTAACTCTGCTGTTCATAACTCTGAGGAGGTTCTGCTGTATTTTAAAAAAGATTTTTATTTGAGCTTTATGTCCTATAGAATTTACAAATACAAGGTTACAGGTGGTCCAAAATAACCTTTTATTGGAAGTTATGTCTCTATAGAAAGGTTAAAAAGCACTACAGAACTGACTAGAGAATGAAATGTTTTCTATGGGATTTTAGAGTATTTAAATCCTACTGCTTTTCTATAGAACGTATTGCTTTCATCCTTATTAAACAGGATTTTTCCCATAAAGGCCTAGATGGGAATCTTATAAAAAATTAAGGCAAGGTGGAAGAAAGAAAGAAAATCATATCTTGTATTTGAGGATGGAGGAAAGGAAAAACAAAAAAACAGAAAAACATGCCACCCTAGAGGCAATTCTCTCCTCATCTTCCACCAAAGTGGAGTTTCCACCCTCATCCAATTCCACCCTCATCCCCACTGTCTATCCTGTAAGCTTCACCAGGTTGAAAGTAGACCCCGAGATATACATGATGCAAATTTACATGGGCTCTCATTCCTGACAGGTGGAGGTGAATTGTCATTTTCTATTCAGAGCTCATAAATCAGAAGCCTGGTATAAAACTGCAGGATATGCACACCAATTTCACCGTTTGTTTTACAGTCACGTTGAATTAACAGTATTTGTACTGGAATTGAATAGTGGATAGTTCACATCTTTTTGCAACTATGTGCTACTTAAGGAACTGCAAGCTGCATCTAGCAAAAGCAAAGCTAAAAAGGAGCCAATAGGAGCCGTTTCTTGACAGCTGACTCATTTAAGTGTCAGAGAACATGGAGGATATTACAGGAGAATGTTTCTGGAGATAACAGCTGCTTTCCTTAGCACAGCCTACAATTTGTTGTCCCCTGTACTTCCAGGCACCACTGAATGACAGTTTTAACACATGATAAAGTTAAATTTCAGGGGATTGGTTAAAACAGTGGACTTACTTCACATCCATATTTAGCCATTTAAAATAGTCAAGAACGATGAACTTGCCCTAACTGAAGAGTGGATCAGTTGAAGAGGGGAAGAGTTCCACAGTGATCTGTGACTGATTCAGAAGTAGCCCAGACCATTTCCAAATGGAATCACCAAATGGAGGGTGTACATAGCAAAGAATTGGTCATGTGGGGTATTAATCAATCATATGGAGTAATCCCCTAACCACCCCAAAAAAAGTTTGCTATCTGTGATCTCGTATCAAAAAGCAAGCAGTCAGAAAGTATTACCTGGTGGGAGGGGGAATGTGGTACAGCAGATTGTCCTGAGCACCAAGTCTAGAAACCTAGGTTCGACTCCCTGTACTGACACTAAGACCCTCCTTCCCAAAGTGATTGAATAATTTTGCCCCCAAGATGGTTCTTCTCAAGGTCAAATTTGAGGCACATTACCCATGCTGTGCATTTTCTGTGCATACAGGGAGCTTCAGTAGGGCTGCCAATCAGCACTGCTCTAGTCCTAAATGGGAAAAAAAACCCCAAAAAACCAGAAATGCATAGGGATTCAGTAATGCCGAAGCAGAGATTTCAGTTGGGGAACAGAGCACAGGAGCTAGAACAGGAATGAACAATGAGGAACAGGCCAAAATCAGCTCTTTCAAGAAGCTCTCCTTCAAGGAGAAGTCTAATTTTTTTTTTCATTCTTTCAATCTTTGCATCTCATTTCCTGTTCAAATGAAACACCAAGTCTTTAAATTCAGGAGAAAATAGCTCTGTTCTCATTTATTTTGGTCTCTGTCTGTCTCTTCCTCCTCTACCAAGCCCAAACACCCACACAAAATAGGGATGAGGGTTTCAAAGTTCACCTCGGGCTCCAGTAAGATTGATCTGTGTGTTCAAGACAGGTTCAAAATACATAACTTTCATGACTGCTAAAAGACTGGTCTTTCAGCTACTGTTTTCATGACCAGATGAAGATCTGAGTTAGAAATATATCCCATCCCAGGGTTGGTCAGTTAAATAGGGCTATCTCCACAGAACACAATAGATGCATTAGCTTAAGTTATTCCATGTCAAACGGAGTTTTATGCATCTCAGAAGTCTGAAACATTTGGATAAGTTATTTTAAAAAATACCAAATGCAATATTTTAGCATACTAGGCACCTCTCTCCAGCTCCATTTTGTTTTCATATTTCTCAGCACTTTAGAGAATCAGGTTTGTAACTGGAGGCAGCATATCCCACTGGTTAAAACAGACGTATAGAGTCTAACACCTGGAAGTTCTACTCCCGTCTCTGCCAACAACTTCTGTATGACCTTGGGCACTTAATTTCTCTCTGTCTCAGTATGTCCCCTCAACCTTTGCATATAAAATAGTGGCTATATCTACCCCTTCATGAAGAGCTTGAGACCCATTGATGAAGACCACTAAGTTTTTGTTTTCGGTTACTGTAGAACTGTTTGAAGTCCTCTGAAAAGTTTTATATTAATACTCCCAGTATGGATATGAACCAACAGTTTTGATTCATCAGCATCCTTAGTAACTTTTCAGAAGGCTCAGGTGCCCCTATTCACTTGGGCAGAGTCTGAAAGCTTATTAAGGAAGAAAGTTAAGTGTGTTAGCGAGGAGGGCCAGCTGCAGAGGAGAACAGAACAATAGAATTACCTTAAAATAATAAGCAGGCCACAAACTACAAGAACTTTTGATTGTATTAAAAAGGAGGATAGGCACTGATCTGGTTCCCCCCTACCCCTAACAACTCATCAAGGCATTTCATTCCCTTGGGCTCTTGTAACTAAGTATAATATTTCATTAAATATCCTGTTCATACCAGCTTATGTACTAGGGAACACACTAATTTTAGAAAACTGATTAGCTAGTTCTTTCTAACCGAATGTTATTGTAGCGAAGGTCAGATTTTGCATTGAAACTATGGCAACAAAGCCACAGTATTCTTTTGTCTACAAGGTTGGGACTAGGTTTTAACCGTACCGTTCCACTTAACAGCTCAACTCTGGATTTTGGCAAGCCTTCCCTCAGTTCTACCTGAACTCTCCTGGACTTTCAGCAAGGAAAAAATGTTTAAATATATTTACAGTACCCAGATGATACAAAAAACATTTACATTAGTAAGCATTTCAGTTACTTCATTTTTAGTACCACCAAAGTACTTGTGAAGGCATTTCCCCCAACCACGTCACTAATATCAATTAATTTATTCTCTCAGCTTGCCTGTTAAGTAGGGGATTAGCCACATTTTTCAGGTAGACAGTTGAGATGGAGGAAGTCACTTGATTTCTCTAAGCCACAGAGTGAGTGTCACCAAGACAGAAACTCAGAAAAAGCAGGCTCTGAGTTCATCTAGTCCTTTAACCACAAGCCCAGCCTTCCTCCTGTGTAAAGTTCCAGTGTATATACATGCCCACTGTATATTCTGAGGACGTTTGCTCCATCATTTATGAAATTACATCTGTTTTCATTTATCTAGGTGCAAAACATGAGCATGTCTAAAATGAAAAACAAAAAAAACAGTTGGCTCAATGATGCACGTTAACCACAATATTCCATCGTAGAGCAGATCAATGGGGGAACTCAACCTGGTCAATCCACGCAGCATTCACATTGTATACCAGGGAGGTCTCTCTCTTTTTCCCTCCCCCTACCTGTAAACTTTCCTGTGCAGGGAGACACATTAGAGAGTAGAGCCTGTCCACATCAATTTGTCTCCTGTGTACTTTCCTCAACACCAGCGTCTTGGTGCTCTTTCTCCAGGAAATACAGCAACACCACTCCAGAGAGTCACAGTTAAGATATCCTACAAGCTAGGCAGCCATCTCAGCGAAGTACCCAAGCGTCAATAAGCTGGGAAGCAAGGTACTGAATGTCACTCCCATTTGCAGGCACACAGAAAGTCACCAAGCCAGCTACAGAATGCCAGCCTGCCTTAAGAAACAGGCCAATAGTGAATAAGCATCCACTTCTTCCCACAGAAGAGAATGGAAAAAATCAAACTAATAAAAGTTGTTTTTTCCCCCCCGAATACAAAATTCAAAGATTCAAGTAGATACTGGGAGCTTATATGATTACCTAATGTGATAATAGTTAATGCTAATAAAAAGACATGTTGAGGAGGATATAAAACCTCATCCTTCAGGGGTCAAGTCAGACTAACTATTACAAATTGGGGTAAGAGCTTCATGGGAGGCAGATTATCCCACAACTGTTTATTGGGGGGTTTCCGTCAACCTTCCTCTAAAGTATCTGGTGCGAGGCACCATTAAAGACAGTTTACTGGGCTAGGTGGACTTTGGGGCTCATTCAGTAAGAGAATTCCTTGGTTATGGTAAATTCTGCCCTCCGATGGCTGCATTCAAGTCTCATGCAAGTTAATTATCCCTGCATATCTTAGGCAGAATTTAGCTCCTAATATCTATGGAAGTTAGTATACAACCTCTACATTCCAACCATGTTTGTAAAGAAGGGGCAAAGTCCTCTCCTCTTCGTTGTATGTTAAAACAAGCTAAAGACACTGGACATCATTCATAGAACAGAATGTATCATGAGTTATGGCACAGAAGTATCTGAGGGACACCACTATTCATGTAACAAATGTAACTGCAGAGCTTGAGATACTTCTCTGGGGCAACCACAGTCAAATGTTGTTGTAAAGCTGCAAGCACTGTACTGTTTTACCTACCATTTCTCTCCAAAAAAGCTCAGTCTATTGCATTTCACTCGTGTTTAATGAGTCCTTTTTGGCTTTTACCATATGTCCAGTGCAGCATTTTCACATTTGGGTGGGTATTAAAAAAATGCATTTCCGCTTTAGCTCATGAGAATATACTTTTGGAACCTTTAATTTTGTTCGGCACTTAGACGCCAGAGTGATAAGTGCTATATAAAATTCTACCATGGATAGACAGATGGGTTGCATGTTGAGAGTTCAAAATTTCAGGAAGATGGTATGTATTTAAATTATGTATGCTACCAGCTGGAATGGTAGAACAAACCATTGTCGTTCCAGTATGGTCTAAAGTGATCAGCATTTTTGAAGATGCAATGTGCACTCAGACTGTGTTCCATGGGCCCCTTCCTCTCACAGCCTAAGGCCTTTTTGGCACATCGTCTAATTTTCAAGTTGCAAAAAAGTGCAAAAGTCTTAAGCACCTAAATTTGTCATTGTTTAGTATAATGTTTTTCCCCCAGTCATGTGACCAGAACTCTATTCTTAAAAAGTTTCTTGGTTTAACAGAGACCATGACATCAGCACAGATGTTGTAAAGGACTAAGAGACAGCATTAAAGTGTTATAGGTCAGACAGTTAAGAAAAATCCAGTGTAATAAGCAGAGGTTTACAACTTCACCCTGTTTAAACTTCAGATACTCAATGAGCACATCTCAATCTAACCCATGAATTTCAAAACTGAAATGGAGCCACATTGCCAATATGATGAGAAAAGCATCTACTTTTCTTCTCCAAAACCACCACACTGACCATGAGCCCCCAGAAGAGTACTTTCCAAAAGTTACAGTATAGTAAACTCACAACTGAAATCATTTCTGTATACCGCATGCATAAAGTTTGTGCTACTAGTTTAATTTGTTAATTCACTGTCACCAAAATATATTTGAGCCACTACCAGATAAATTTAAATGGAAAGAAAAAAAATCCCGTGAGAGTTCTAGATACCCTGATAATTAATATGAACATTAAAACAATCATGCTCTCTACTCCCCATCATTCCAAGAACAATCCTCTGCCAAACTCCTATCAAAACAGATGCTCTTTGCAGCATAGCCAGATAATCACCAAGTGCAAGCTATTTTGGAGCAAAAGGTCATTTGCAGCAGCCCAAATTGCTCTGATTACTCTCATCCGAGTAGTGGTAGGAGGGAGAGAATCTATGCATAGATATGTGCAAGCACTGACATTTTCCACAACTCTTTTTAGGTGAAGCTAAACTGATATAAAATGGCCCACATTTCTGAGAACAGGTATACTACACTTGAACTAAAAGAGGAGTTCATTGTAGCTCTTAATTCTGAGCTATGAACAAGTCAGCAACAAAATATTCAGCATTCCAGTATGTGGGAATATACAAATCAAGAAACATGCAGCAGTGCTATAGTTTATGGAGTTAGACAACCTGTGTACATGGTGTGATCTGGTTCACATTAAACAAAGCATTTGGGTGCAAACTTTCGAGACCTGATGGCACGTGTGAAATGTGCATCCTTAAGAATACTCAACTCTGTATTAAAAAGATACATATTGATCTAACTGAACGCGGATCATAATGTAAAATAATCCCATCAAAACAGCCAGCATATATACTAGAAATTCGCTCTACTATCCAGCTTCATTTCAAATACACACTCTAGTTACAAAAAGACTGATATGTTCAACATTAGCCTTAACACTACTAGATAAGCACAATAAAATGCTTCATGATACCATTACTCAGAAACAACATGGATTAGGATCCAAAGAAGAAACAGAAATTCAACTTCTCATCTTTTGCTTCGCTATGAGGGCATTTTAAGTCAGAGATACGGGCTCATTCCTTGAATGTTTTGCCAAAAAGAAGCGTTGCCCAGCAACAGCTAAAACAATGTTCTGTGAAGGAGGTGGCAGCTGGATAAATTCACCGAACAAGCACATATTTTCCTTCACTATACTGCAGTGGAGTTATTACAAACTATCCAGTCCAGTCCATCCTGAGGTTGCAACAGGATCCATGTCCTGAATAAATACATTTGAGCAATAGAGGGAGGCTACTTGGCAAGCCCTGACGTCTTCCATCATGTTAGCATACAGGTTTACTGCACTGCTAAATTCTGACGGGAAACAAACACACCTATAAAGTCTGTACAGTATGAGCCAGGGGTTAAGCCACAAGACTCTCAAGATCCTAAACCCAGGTTCTACCACCAGCTCTGCTACCCACCGCCTGTGTGACCGTGGCCAAGTCACTTAGCCTCTCAGTGCCTCCCTTTCCTCCTCATCCGTAAAACAGAAATTCACCTCCGAGAATCATGCAAGTTCCAACCATTATTACTTTCATCCCTCTGTCACCAGTAAGAGATTTGATTGCAATTCATTCGTAAGTTCTGCACAAACCTGTGTATATAAAAAAGGTGTCATGGAAGAGTCTACAATGAGAGTCACAATCCTATTCAAACAGCCTTGATAGCATGAATAAAATGTGATCCCAGCTTTTTAAAAAACATCTGTCAGCAGTTTTCAGTCTTTCTGAGCTGAGTTCCCTCTTTGAGTTACAATTTTTGGTTGCGCCTCCCCACCAAAACCCAGACAAAAAGAGGTGAGTCAGGGGGTGGAGGTGGTACTCCCTGCCCAAGCCCCACCGCACTGAACCCTGAGCCCCACCACAATGGGTTGAAGCCCGAGCTGCCTGGCATCGCTGCTCGCCACCCTCCCTTGAGGGGGCAGAGGGGGAGGGTACGCCCCACAGTTTGGAAACCTCTGGCCTAAGAGGATAGTTTTTACTATCCAAAAATAGCACAGATTATGGATTTGTCTTATGTTTTAAGAATTGTGAAACTAGGATTTTATTGCTACAGATGTCATTTGTACTGAGAATATATTCAAGCTCGGTAAATAAAATGCTGTTTCCTGAAGATATTTTTAAAAATATCAGTCTTCCCACTTCATTTTTGTAGGTGAAGGATGTAAAGGCGTGCCAGCATTCAAAACATGAATACTCTTGGCACCCCAAGTCACTGACAGTGGCTGAGGACCAAAACAACTGAACTAACAACCTTCCTCAAAGCTCTGGGAAGCATGCAAGTTTCTTGCATCAGACACAAATTTCCATCTGATGTTTTAATTTATTGTGGCAGCAAACTAAAGCTTCTTATCCTTTTTTTCAAAGCCCAGCAATATTCTGTCTCAGCCCACATCTCAGAAACTTCAGCTCTTATGTCATCCCCTCTTTCCACTGCACCATCTACTCTCCACTGCTCTCCCAACAAAACCAGCCCTAAGGCCCTCAAAACGGTACCTTTACAAGTTTACTTCTGACCACAGTAATTCAAAAGCTTAAATAAATTTCCTTCTTCCACTCCTATCTCCCCCTTGGGATGGAACTCCTTCTGTATCATGGGTCACCAAGGCACCATGCTCATCCAATTCTTCCCTCACAACTCATCTCTTTAACACTGAACACAAGGAATGCATCATTAGTGGGCAAAACAATACAAGAACTATTCCTCTTCTCAGCTGCACAGAGAATCCTTCAAAAAAGGCAATTAGTTCTAAGGGCCATTTTCAAGTAGTGAGTGTGTTGTTAGTGCTTAATGATACTTACGAGGTATTTATTATAAAAAGATTTTTGTGTGATGTAGTTACAACAAACAGATTATACATGTAACTGAACCATTCCGCATATGGAAAGCGGAAGATATTCTAAAAGTTGTGAAGTAAAAGCTGTGTATCAGAATATCAAAGGTAAAGTCGCCAAGTTGACAGTGGAGCTTTCAGAGCACACTACATGCGACTAATTGTCCTCTATGCAACAAGACTTTTTAATCTTGAAATACTGACAGTTAAGTGAAAGCAGAAGGGCCAAATTCTGCCATTGGAAATATACGTATGCATTTTCCCTTTAATTCTATAAAGGTCATGCATGCTTATCCAAGCACAGAATTTGGCCTTAGGCATCTCTTTACCACTACTTTTAATACAGCAGTAAAGGTATCTTTGTAAGTTTACCTCTTACCACAGACGCTCAAGCAGGTTACTGCACTTCTTATAAAGAGCATCAGCCATCAAAGTGAAATCCACAGTCATGTTTCTGACATCTCCCATTGAGAAGGTGAATTTTAAGTATTAACTGACATCTGCACAGCTGAAAGCACAGCTTATTTTAAAGCAGATTCTCATAAAGATGTAAAGCAGATTACAACATGTAAACATTTTCTGTTCATGAAGACATGCTACCTGCTAAATCACTGGCCTTTGACTACCTGGGCGCCTACTCTAATGGGAAACCCAGAATGTAATTAACCACATTCACTTACTTATAGGAATGCTTTCTGAATGCCCCCACAAGTCAAGCTAAGATTACACTTCAGCATATTCATATTCTCTTCTTTTAGGTCTCATGGAGAGCAGGCCTCATTACAGCCGCCCAGATCCCACCTAATGCTATGCTTCAGCAAGTACCATGTGAAATCACTGTCACACATTCAATTACAACATAGAATACAGAGTGTACATTGCTCATTTTATATTATTTTTTATTACAAATATTTGCACTGTAAAAAAAGTATTATTTTTCAATTCACCTCCTACAAATACTGTCGTGCAATCATGAAAGTGCAATTTACAAATGTAGAATTATTTTTTTACATAACCGTACTCAAAAACAAAACCATGTAAAACTTTAGAGCCTACAAGTTCACTCAGTCCTACTTCTTGTTCAGCCAGCTGCTAAGACAAACAAGTTTTGTTTATTTTTTTACACTGCAAACATTTGTAACAAAAATAATATAAAGTAAGGACTCCACACTTTGCTTTCTGCAATTTAAATTAATATATTTGATTAGTAGGAAACGCATCCAAAATATTTATTATTGTTTAACAGTGCAATTAAAACTGCAATTTAAAAAATTAAGCCTTCTTAAGTCATTTCACAGCCCTAGTTTTAGAACATGTGAGAAACCAGAGACCTTGCTGGGGACTGGACCCAGCCCATAGGTTGATGGTATCTGTGCTATCTACCTGTTTTAGTCCCAGTGCAAGTGATTTTGCAATATTTTAGCGAGAGGAAAATGCTTGAGGACAAAAGTTACGTTTACCCAAACTGTAACTGTAGTCTAGCTAGCTTGTTAAAAATAGCAGTAAGGATGCCACGGTGTAATCCAGTGCCATCCGCACAAGCAAGTACATATCAGCGGGATGGAGAGTGGCAAGCAGGCTTGTGCAGCCCACACCGCAGAGTCCTCACAGCTATTTTTAGTGAGCTAGCTAGAGTACAGCCAGCACGGATATGTCTAAATGAGCTGCCACTCGTACCAACGGCTGCAATGTAGACATAACTGTCACTCTAAGACCCTCTCAATGCCAATTGGCAGTGGGCCCACTGTTCTGTGAATTTCCATCAGGCCGGACACACTTATAACACATAACTGTCATAGTATTTAGGTGTAATCTGTAAAGAGTGACATGTGTAGTATCAAATGAAATCTGGTGACACACCGGTCAAAAATATCATTGTGTGATGTATGTACAGACAGCGCGTACAGAATTAGGTGTGTGTCCTGGAAATGTGTTCCTAAAGTGTGTTTTGGAGCAGACTTTATAAACACATTTGTCCTAGACAAAGCAATGTTGATTTGCATGTGTCTATAACGTAAACGGAGCATGGGGATGTCAGAGACGATGGGCAGTTCATTTGCATCGGAGGTAAACACCAGTTATCAGGAGGATGAAGACACTGCATGGCATCAGCACCCTGGAGAACACCACATGTTGAGCCTCAGGGGGTATAAAGGCAAAGAAAAAGGGCATCTTGTGATCCATCACTAAGGGAACAAAGAGGCCAACACTCTTTGCGCCTATGACCGGTGGAGCCCCAACTATTTGGGGTGGAGACGCTGAGAAGTAACTGGAGGCGAGAAAACTTTTAGACAAAGCTTGAAGCCTGTTAAGATTAGATGTAGTCTCTTAGAAGCATGTTCTACTTCTGTTTTATTTGTAACCAATTTCTATCACTGCTGCATAGTATCACTTAGAACTTATTTTTCCTTTATTATAAATCCATCTCTGTGCTATTATATTAAGTGAAGTGTGCACCCTTGGCTGAGCCAGCAGGCTGGTGTGTATTCTGTCTCTTTGGAGACAATGGACTTGGTATTTCTGTGAGCGCCCAGTGACAAGTCTGGATGCTGCAGGGGAACACTTTGGGAACTGAAGTGCACCAAGAGTTAACCTGCAAGGCAAAGTTAGGACTGACAGAGTCCTGAGGAGTTAGTTGGGCTGGCTAATGGACTGGACCATCAGGGAGCTGAAGTACACTTGAGCAGCAGCAAATCTCTCTGACTGAGGCAGAGGGGTAACAAGGCAGCTTACAGTTCAGGATGATCTGAGAAAGTGTCACAGGACCCTAATCCTCAAGTTTGACCAGCCTAAACTCTGGGACCACATGATGCCATTTGTGCAGAGTTCAGGAGAGCCCTTCTTTAGCGATGTTAAAATATATCAAATCACCTGCTATTTAAAGAACCTGTAAACTTTAGTGGCGTCTGTGCATCTTCAGCCAAAGTTTCCCCTGTTGTGCAACTGCAGCCCTTGGTTTGCTGTTGCCTTCCACTCAAGAGGAGGTTGACTTTCTCTGGTGTCTGTGTACAGCGTAGGTTGTGAAGTATCAGTGTCCCTTGTGCTCGGATGCTCGCTCATGTCATTAAGACACCGGACTGAGACTCAGGAGACCTGGATTGAACTCCTGGCGCTGCCATAGAATTCTTGCATGACCGCAGACACGTCACTTACTCTCTATGCCTCTATTTCCAATCTATAGATGAGGAAATACTTCCCTACCCCACAGAAGGTGGCAAAGTCAACCTGAAATGCTCCAACGTAGTTTTGATGGAGGCCATATAAAAATACATAGGCAAAGGGGTGTTAGGCACTTTTAAGATCTTTTTGGGGAATTAACCTATAAAAGACCATTGTGCTAAGGTTTTATACCTTCCATTGCCATTAACTGTTAAAGGAAAGAACATATAGGCTTCCCTGTGAAGTCTTGGATGAAGTTGCTTCTACACAGGTTGAAATGGTTGTCCGATTATTCATTTCTCCTTTAATAATTTACAAGCAACCTCCAAACAGAATGTTTTATATGTTGGACAAATGTGTGGTAGGTACTTGTACCTACCTGTAGTCACTAAGCTACGTGAGCGAGAATTATGTCTTTTTCTATTCTTCCTCTCACCTTTCCTGGCTCTTCCTAGTCAAGTCTGTTCTTTTTCCTTCTTAGTCTTTTACACTAAGATCAAAATTTGTTTAGCATCTCATATTCCAGTTCATGAGACAACATCCAGAACAGCAGCACTCCACTTTCCTTGGCTAATTTAACATTGAAACTAAAACTACTCTAGACCACTTCTTCAGCATCGTCAATGCGCTGTGTATAAGTACACCAATCAGCCATTTAGTATTGAAGTGCCCAGGAAAAAAAGAGCACTTCACAGTGATCTAACAGCAATAACCCATTTATCCCAATTCCGTTTTTACAGGCTGTTTTTAATCAATGTGATCTCATCAGTGTTCTGAATTGTGAGGGAAGAAAAACTGCAGCCTTTCATAAAAGCAAGGCCGCAATGGAGAGGGTGCATGACTTTTCTAACTAGCTGATCATCTGCAGCTCTCAGATTTTCAATGGGATTGTTGGTACTCCACACATCTCAAAAAATTTCATTCCAGACCTAAAGAAACAGGGTAGCAAACACAAACTGAAGGTAGTGTGCTGCAGAACACACCCAGTGAAGAGATTTTACACATCCACTCTTTAACCAGCTAGTGCTCATTTTCTGTTTGTTAGGAAGCAATACAAGATAAATGAATCTTTTATTCCATTTCTTTGAACTTCAGGCACTAAAAATGAGTGGGGCACAGAGAAGGAATTTAAGAAATTAACTGAGAATGGACCCACATTCATTTCTTCCCTTCCCATTCAAAAATTGGTTTAACAAGGAGAAGTCACTCTGGTCTTCTTTTGACACTGCCTATCTAAGATCTGAAGGAGGAAGGTTTTTACCCCATGTGACCAAACATATCTTTCATAGGGTTAATTTCCTGGTGCAGGGCAGGAGGGCAAACTTAAACTTATTAGAACGTGGTGAGGTCAAAACAGGAGCTGTTGTGTCGAATCAGGTTCACTCCCTTTCATTTTCTTTCCTAGGGTTACTTTCTGCCATTTTCAATTTCTGTCTATCCAATACTAAACCTATTTATGCTATCTGTATGTCTTAAAGGAGCCAAATTACACATGGAGAAAAGGAAATGAAACAAACCTGTTTGCATCCTGTTTGCATCGATAAGAAAACCAGCCTAAACTAAACACACCCAAAATATGTTCTTAAACTTATGCAAGCCAACTATTTGTGAAATAGTTGCTCAATACATAAAACAGCAATGTGTCTCCACACCGTGAAAGACATTGGGACTGAGTTTAAGTCATCACAAGTGGAAAAGACAGGTTCACAGGAAGATGCTAAATCACCCTACAGAAGGCCAGTAGCTCAAAGACTCTAAAACATGACATACGCAGCCATCGTTCTGAACCAGAGATAGGGCATCTTTAAACTATTAGGGTAATAAGTACACCAGGACCCCATTGTGCTAGGCACTGCACAAACACAAAACAAAAAAGACAGTCCCTGCCCCAGAGAGCTTACTAAGTATAAGACAAGAGGCAGCAGGTGGATACAGACAGAGGGAGGAGTACAAGGAAACTATGAGACAATATTAGTCAGCATGATAGGCAGGGGGTTTCAGCCCACCAGCAACCTAACACTTATCAAGTTCATTTGCAGACATCTCAGCGAAGGTGAATTTTAAGGAGAGATTTGACGCAGACGATTGTAAGTAAACTTATAATCTTACCTCTGAATTTTTTGGGTGGGTTATTAAGATCACCTGCTTCCGGCTGCACAACACATCTATCGTCCACAAGGCTGCAAAGAAATGAGCAACTCAGGTAAGACTTTTTGTTTGCAAGTGCTACTTCCTAGGTACCAGACACAAAGCGGGTTGCTTTCAATAGTCAATCCTGTTGGCTGCTTCAATGGAGGACAGACAATTCCCAGAAACCAACTCATGCCAAATCTTTCTAAGAAGCATGCAGCCAATTTGTTTGTGTTGTCCAGAACCACACTGCTGGACAGGCGGGACAATTAGTAAGTTTATCACTCCTGCTCACTGCATCTTCCTCATGTCCCCTCCTGGGGGGACACATAGATTGGCCCATATTCTAATGAAACGAGCAAAGGCCATACAGCAAGTGTCACCTCTTGGACAGATACCACTATTTGAGAATATGTTATAAACACGCCCCCATTAAAGGGCAGCAAACTGGGGGGAAAAATGATGAATGCATCAGATCACATATTACCCCCAGTGAAGCCTCAGTGTCCAAAAAGCCAGGAACATAAACTACGTTAGCATAGGGACAACACACTCCCGAAAGAGAGAGGAAGGCATAATTGATGCATCCTTGCTTACCAGTCATAAAAAAGGTAAAGGTTTCACCTTGGAGCCAGATAGCCAAATATACATCACTGAAAAGAACCACCAGCGTCAGGTCAAAACTGGCTTAATTATGGAGGAGGAGGAGGTTTTTTGTTTGTTTTTTTAAATAGTCCAGTGAAGGTTGGTACCAACAGAAGATCAATCTAACCTCCTCCTGCTTTACCAGGAAGGGGGTAGAACTGGATAACTGCACCTGTAAGGCGTTCCATCAGAGAGTTCCAACAGAGAGCTTCTTCTCTGAGCGTGTACTGGCAAAGACATGGGGGCGTGTCTACTCCCAGGGAACGAAGGAAACAAGGTAAGTATATTGCTGTAACCTATCACAAGTCTTATGCCTTGGACATTATTTAGACCATCTGAAACACCTCTATTTTTCATATACAGTGAAAACGTCTCAGTAAACAAATATTTTAAAAGTATCTCGTTTGACCTTCTTGGCTCAAATTAAGACCTTTCCACTGACCTGTCAAAGAGGCCTTCTACATGTGTATAAAGCACAGTTCCCCACAATGTCCTGAAGGTTTGGGAAACTCCATTCTCATATAGCAATAGCTGGGAAAGACAGCTTGAGATCTAGAATATGAGAACTGTTCTTTGCAAAGACTGGTTACGTGCAGGGAGTGTCTTTGAGACAACAATTATGGAAAATCGTGAAGTGCACAGAAGATTAATTGATTCTGAGCGGTTTACATGGACTTAAGAGAAGGTGAACTTCCTATCTATACTATGGTAGATTATCACAATAAAGAAAATAATTTTCTTTTGTGCGTGCAACATACGAGATTTATATACATAATAAAACAATAATTAGAATAATCAGAACACTGAATTTGGAAAATAGCAAAAGTGAAGTTCTGATTAAGCAGTGAAAGCACGTCACAGGAATATTAAACAAGAACACCCTTCAAGATAGATTTACTTGGATGGAACAGCATTAGGATTTATAACAGTATGTGTTTTCCACCCTTCATTAACTGTATGCATACGCCGTCACACACAGCATAACATGTGTGTGTTCTGATAGCCTTATATCATAACAACTGAGTATGATTACACTGATTTTTTTCTGAGCGGCTTTAATTTTCTTCAGATCAAACAGTAAGTGAACTATGGAACAAAGATAATTTGACTATGAAGGGATATTAAGATGCTAATGCATTTCACATAGCAATTGGGATTTCTATTTCAAATCTGGCTCAGAGCACACATGACCATTTTACAGTACAATTACCTTAAAATATTGCAAATGAATTTGAAGAAAATACTAATAGATGTATCGAGCTGCCAAGGGAAACGTGTTGGTCAGGTCTTGAAAAATACATCCAATGTCTACATATTAACACAAGGACTAAATCTACAAGCCATGGTGAAAAATAGCTGCTCAGTAATGCCATCAAAGCCATAGCCAGTTTATTGTGCAGTGCATTTAATTAAAACGTACTGTCAAATCAACTTCCTACTTTGTTTTTTTAAATGTTATTTACTCTTAGGGTTACTTTAACAGTAGGAAAAAAAATAGTCAAATATTTGTTTTTCAATTTACTTCACCAATGTTCAGCAAGTAGTATTTGGCCAGTTATACAGCTGGTCGAATGCTATGAAGAATATGAATCATATTTGATGAGTACCTGGGAAATCTGTCAAATACGTTCGCAAAATACTATTCGACCAACCCTACTTACTACATGCTTTGCTTTTATCATACTTTTTTCCTCTTCTGACAGTATCCCATATATTCTTCTTTTTCCTATAATAAATCACAGTGCTTCTTCACTGCCTGCTTCTTTTTCTCCCACTAATTTCCCTCTTTCCCCCTCAGTTGCATTCTCTACATCCACCGAGGTTTTCCTAACTCCTTTCTTCTGTGTCCTTCCCACTGCCGTATCTTCCTCCCCATAAAATACTTATCTTTTCTATCTTTTCAGTCATCTCCCTCCAACAGATGATTCCATGCACCCACTCATCCTCATACCTACTCAGAAAGTTTAGCAGCTATTCCAGAACCCTAACAGTTCAAGGACTAAATCTACTAGTCTGGGGCAACGTCCAGGAAAGATGCCAACCATCACTATCTGCTGGGAAATGGGGAAGAGGGGACGCTGCCTCTTTCCCCTGCTCAAAAGCTTAATCTCTCACATGCATCTGGACAGTAGGAACTGAATTTGCAGCCACTATTACTGCCTCACCCACCCCCAGGTCCCTCTGACTGCTGGAAGGGAGCAGCAGTGGTTCTCTCTAGCCCTCATCCCACCAACCTTCCTAACTGCTACTTTACTGCTCATTCAGCTTCCTGGTTGCCATGGTAAACTGTCTACCAGTTACTCTGCCCTTCCTCAGCATTTTGACTGCTGTGAGGAGAAGGTATCTGCTGTTACCCCTCTCCCAGCCGTCACTGCTTTGTCCAGGGAATAGCTCCGGTGCCAGTCTCTGATGTGAACAGCTGTCCCCAGGCAGCAGGAGAGTGAAATTAAACAGGTTTGTGTTATTTTTTATTCAAAGCTTAGATTCTCCTGGAGTTGATGACACTCACCATGGGAAAGCTTCCTTGCCCTAGAAGAGGGGCTACCTAACGCTTATTGATTAAGGAAGCGGCCTGGACTGGTTTCTGAGAAGAGTCGCTGAATGGCTACTCTACCAGGGAGCACATAGTATGGTGTTTGTCAGGGTGGTCAGGCCACCAAAGAAAGTGCACCAAGCAACAGAAGCAAGCAAGGCAGGGCTACCGCTCCAGTTCTTGGCGATGCAGCCCAGCAGCAAAAAAAGTAAATACCCTAGAGTTGGAGAAGTGTGATGTTGTTTACATGAGAAATCTTAGGCACATCGGAAAAGGTAGGACCAGTCATTAGTGATAAGTACTGCAATATGCAATATGACCTACTCTTTTCCTTTAAAATATCTACCTAAGCTGCCTTCCATCCTCCATCAGCAGATTATGCCAAGGGGCCTGCTCCTTCCCAAGCACGAAGCACACTTCCTTACTCACTTCCCTCCCCCTATAACTTAACCGTGGCAAGCTATTTGCCCATCCCATGGTAAAACCATACTATTTCCATTCCTAACCCCTCCGTCCTCTCAAGTAATAGCTTTCTATCTGCTACATTGCTTTGGGCTATTTTCAAAACATGACAAGTCTTTACAGAAGACTCCCCCAACTTATTCCATTATTTATGGGTGCAGGAAACACCCAGATCCATTAGACTCAGGATTACTAGCTCAGCCTTGTCGGTCTTTTACACAGCTAAGGACATCTTTCAATGCAAGACAACAGCTGCCCTTACCCCAAGGTGCTGATAAATCCATTCGTTGAGCCCTCTGCATATAGAGAGCAAATGTCTCCAATATGAAGGAAGCTTGACATCTTGTCAGACATTTCCTGCTTGTTGGTCCTAGGAAAAAAGAGAAGATAGGGAAAAGGAGTGTTAGTGTATTTACTAGGTAAAAGAATTCCCTGAGTAAGAGTCCCATAGACAACAAGCCAAAACACAAAAAAATTCAGAGTGAACACTTGATGCAATTCCAAGAAAGTGCTGACTTTAAAATGATAAAAGCTTTTAAAAAAAAAAATCCACAAGTCTAGTCACCATCTGGCTAACTGAACAACTCCTTGATCCTGAGATTGATGTATTAGAGACAGGAAGTTTTGACTGTAGCTTCTACAGTTGCAAGAGTATTTCCCAGCCCATGGTGGAGTGAAAACTTAGATAGGTATCTCAGGGCAAAGACAATTTGAGCTCCACAGTGTCCACATTCAATGATTTTTGTTTACCCAGTTTATCATACAGATGTTCACTTAAAAGATTCCATTCCAGGCACATTCTCACCAGGGGGAGAATGGGCTTAAAGAAAAGGAAGAAAGGAGCAGATCCCCTTAATTTAAGGCATTTTACTTACAGTATTGTTCTAAACCAGGAAAGATCTCTCAGCGTAAGCCAGTTGTGCTAGTTCCAGATCAGACTTAGTGCATTCAGGAGCAATTTGAAAGTATTGGCCTTTTCTCACCCCGCTCCCGCTCCCCTGGTGCCCGCCTCGCCCCGTTCCCACTCCCGCTCCCGCGGCGCCCTGGGATATAATGAAATGATGGTCAAAGGAATTTTAATGAAAGATATTAGCATGGTTTGTAAGTATTTTTGTCAGCTGCTCCATCAATATATGTCAGTAGCTACCATCTTAACAGAAATACAGTATTAATGAAGACATTGTGTGAAACGTTATTGTAGATATTTGGCAGCAGATTCTCCACGAAACAACCAAAAGACTCCTGGAAAACCACAACTGGAATATAAGTGATTAAAGCAGAGGTGGGCAAACTACAGCCCGCGTGCCACATCCAGCCCACGGGACCATCCTGCCCAGCCCCTGAGCTCCCGGCCGGGGAGTCTAGTCCCTAGCCGCTCCCCTGCTGTCTCCCCTCCCCCGCAGCCACGCCGCCGCGCAAGTAGTGCTCTGGCCCGCCGCTCCTACCAGGCGGTGTGGGGAGCGTGTCTGGCTCCAGCCAAGCGGCGCAGCTGCAAGCTCCTGCTGCTCTGAGCAGCATGGTAGGGGGGTGGGGAGCAGGGGGGTTGGGTAAAGGGGCAAGAGTCCCGGGGCACAGTTAGGGAGCAGTTGGATGGTGCAGAGGTTCTGCGGGGCGGTCAGGGGATGGGGAAGAGGGAGATTGGGAGTGAGTCCCGGGGGGGGCGGGGGGATCCCAGGGGGCAGTTACAGGCAGAGGGTCCCGGAAGGGGGCAATCAGGCGATGAGGAGCAGAAGGCAGTTGGATAGGGGGTGGGAGTCCCGGGGAGGCAGTCAGGGGCAGAAGGTCCCGAGAGGGGGCGGTCAGGGGATGAGGAGTGGTGGGGGGTTGGATGGATTGGAGTTCTTAAGAGGGAGGGGGCAGAGGCCAGGCTGTTTGGGGAGGCAGAGCCTTCCCTACCCGGACCTCCATACAGGTTTTACAATCCCAATGTGACCCTCGGGTGAAAAAGTTTGTCCACCCCTGGATTAAACAGACTTTAAAATATACACTTAAAATGGAAGTCAACCCCCTGTGAAATGAAATTCAATTCTGTGCAGAAGTGCCCAAACAATCATAATCATGTTTAAGAGACAGTCACTCATTGTTGCTGACTCTCACCATTTTAATCCCAAGCCTCAGCTAACTGGTGTTTTCTTCTTAAAGCCCAGGCTTTTGGATTCATGCCATTATGTGAGAGTCTGAGCTGTTACTTTAAAAAATGAAGGCACATTTCTAACCCTCGTGGCATAGGAGCTGGAACTAGGAGTGCTGGGGATACTGCTGCACTCCCTATCTTGAAGTGGTTTCCATCATATACAGGGTTTACAGTTGCGTTCAACAGCCTTCAGCACCCTCACTATACAAATTGTTCCGGCACCCCCACCTCACGGTCACAGAAAAGAGTTTCAAAGTTCAAAAAGCAGAAGGCAAATAAAAAGAACTCTGAATTTAATATTTGTTCAAATCTCATGAATTTTAGCCAGCCTCACAGTTGTTGGGTGGTGCCTGACTCATGGTTTTTCAACAGTTGGGTCATTCTTGAATTAGTACCCTGAACAACAGATTTCAGAAAGAAGGTAGTAACAGCTCTGCTGATTTATATGCCCTTGGAGCCTGATCCTGCCCTCCGGAATGCATAATGGAGCTGTGCCCAAGTAAGGTGCTCAGGGTTGGACCTCAGTTTTAAAGGACAAATAAAAATACTCCCAACCCTCGCTAACCAGCACTATTGTTCTTGAGAACTGACATGTAAGAGTCACACTAAAAGTGATCCTCCATCAGGAGGGAGAATTAAATAGCAGGAAATTATACTTATTACAGAGCACAGCCTTGACATTGTGAGTGGGATAAGCATTCCCATTTCATTGAGCATTAACTTGTTTACTGCCAGAGATAGGGTTCAAACGTATTAAGTAAGGTCTGGGCTCAGCAAGCACAGAGTTAGGAACATTTGTTGGGGGTGGAGAGTTAGCAACTGCTGTGCATAATATGAAGCCGTGAATCTAGACTGCGTTTTGTCTCCTAAAACAATGTAACCAACTATCCCTTTACCATGCTCCGAACCAAGGTTCTTGTGCCATGAAGATATACTGTGATTTGCAGAAATTAAAAATCCAAGTCAAGCACAGCAAAAATCAAGGGGCCAAGTTCATAACTGATGTAAATTGTTCAACTCCTCGGAAGTCAATAAAGCTATGCCTGCTTATGGCAGCAGTGTGCTGGCTTAAGGCTCCTTCATCAGCACTAACTCATACAGCCACAGTGTATACATGATGCTTGTTTCTCTTAGTAGATGCGGAGCTTAATATTATGATGTTTTAAAATAGATGCCCGAAAACATACATGATATGCAAAGTGATTGAGTTAGCCTCAGTAGAAATATTATCTTTCCCTTTTCCTCAGTTGGATTTCAACTGCACACTTCAGCATTATGACAAGATTTCCAGAACTGGGTTCCTGAAGTCAGGCTCCCCAGTCCCTATGTGGGCATACACACATATGCTCGCGCATGTACAATGAGGACCACTTTAAATTTACCGAGCAAAACACTGAAGTCAGCAGGAGCTGCAGATACTCAGCACTACTGGGGGTGTGGGGGGAAAACGGCCACATATTTCAGTCCTTAAATATGGATTTATTAGCCTGACTTCATGTAGTCAGGGTTGAAAAGATACAGCCTTACGGTCTTGTAGTTTTTGAGTTTCCACACACACACTAAAATTTTCAGTTATAAAAAAAACAATGTCCAGAGAAGAGGAAGGACTTGGGTAGCAGGAACTGGGTAACACAGGATGCGAACTACTCTTCCCACAGCAGTACACCAGTTATCTCCCTAGGGAAGAGGCCTTTAAGATCATTTAACTTTAGAAAAGGCATCGATGTTCACCACAGCTGTACGCTGGAGAATGCAGAGGTCAAAACTATTGACTTCCAACAGAGACGACAAGAATATCTTTCTCGGACATCCAGAATATGAAAAACTGAAATCCCAGACACTCTGTCCAAAGTCAGGCTTAAGAACAGGACAGTAACTTTCAAACATGCCTCTGCAATTATTCAGTTTTCTATATCAAAGACAGTTTACATGTTTAAGGAAACTCAAATTTAACCAGATTTACCCTTGACAAATTAGGAAAATCTGTCCCTTCATTGAAACTTTCATGAACTTTGCACACTAAATAATAAGGTCTTCACAACAGCCCAAATTTAACAGTGCAGGATCAGAGCCTCCCTATCAGTAAGGGGGAGAAGGTAGAAGCTGATGTAATTGAGCACTGTCTACCTATATTACACTCTTGTATACCTAAGGACTACCAAACAACGTGTATGATATTGAACTTAAACATGTGCTCAGAATTTCTTAGATTGGACAGTACTTGGGAAGATGCTGAACTGGCAGGTAGAATGACAGACCAAATTATCCAACAGGCCTTCCCATATCTAAGATTTACAGGCAATGAGAAAAAATTAGTGAGTGAGTTTAGTTTGCTTCCAGCTAGTTAGTTACCCGATCTGACAGAGGCTTATAAAACACCTACAAAAAACAAGCATCTCCTGACTGATTAGGCATTTGTGTTTCAACAAAGCTGAAAATGTTTAGCTACCAGAAAATGAGCTCCCCCACCCCCTTGCATCAAGAGGCACACTTATATTTGGATTCACTGGACATAGGGGTTGTCAATTAAAAAAAAAAACCCTGAAGCTCTTGGTCTGTTGCTTTGAATCATATCTTTGGTATTCAGTTGTATTTTACTTATGTTGGGGTATTTGGGGTCAAAACGTAAAGCCAAGATTTCCAAAGCCCGGACAGGAACTTTGGGTGACCAACTTGAGACATCTTAAAGGGGCCTTGATTTTCAGAAAGTGATGAACACTCACCCTCAGAGGAAGGCCTCTTTAAAAACTGTCTCAAATCAGGCACCCAGAAGTTGTGGCACTTAATCAATAATTGCTTTTGAAAGTCTTGGCACAGATTCAGATCACACTTAGGCTACACTGACTAACAGGAAGGTTTCCCTCTTGTGGCCAACATGTCCAATGTCTCAGGTGTCCTGTGTCCAGGTCCACAAGAAACCCCTTCCTCATCACATATAAATGGAATAGTTCAAGCTGAATACTAGACATCATAAAATATGATGTTTCTACAGTTCTATAAGGGGGACGGGAGAACTGCTACAAACATGAACAGTAACTAGTTTTTATGGTTAAAAGTATACATGCTTTTCAACTCAAAAAGCAATTAGGCTACTGTAAACAGAACAATTGCTAGGCAATTTGTTTATTTTAGATATGCAAGTGCCAACTTAAACCGAGTAGTCAACTGATGCTGTACACAAAAACGAGTAAAACAAAAACAAACTTCTCCTGAGAACAAGTGGAATCAGAGTCTTTTAACAGTGATCCCCCCCCACACCACCACCACACCACAAAATTCTGGATAAGAGAAGAGAAGAGAAAAAAAGTTACCTGAAGACTTCAGATATCAGAAAAAGAACATGGCAGGTGCCAGGTCATGAAACAATGTATTCCTCTCAGTGTTTAAATGGAAGATTAAAATAAAGATTCTTTCTGGGTACAGCTACTAGATTTCAGTAATGAAATTCAATCATAAGGAGATACCAGCAGTTTGGCAGTTATAACATTCAGAGCCCTGAGCCATGTTGAAAGCATCAAAGGCCACGAAGGAGCAAACATGATAGTAAGGTACAAACAAACAAAAATTCCATTTCCTCTGAACCTGCATTGACAGGCTTAACTCAAGATAGAAGCAACAACCGCAGCATCAATCTGGAACTTAAAAGATAAAGATGTTCTTTTCCTCCTAATTGTAAGCATCTAATTTAGAGATAAATATTATATTTGGGCTGGGAGAAAGGAAGTTTTAAAGCTGAACTTTCTAGTTTTTAAAAGTTAGGCATGAAACATGGACATGGACTGTTAGGCAGAATATTTTTTTCAAACACACACATCCATAAAAATATTAAAAGGTTAAACAAACTTTTTTTCAAAAAAAAATTCCTTAGCAACATTTCACTTAGGCCATGTCTACACTAGAACTTATGTCGGCAAAACTTTTGTCACTCAGGAGTTTGGGGGGGGGGGGAACACAACAAACAAAAACAAGCAAACAAACAAAAAAACTACCCTCTGGCCAACCTAGCTACTGTCGCTCAGTGAGCTGTTTTTATTATGTTGACAGGAGAGCTCTCTCCTGTCAGCAGAGAGCGTTCCCGAAGCTGTGTTTACGGTGGCACAGCTGGGCTGCTGTAAACCCATAAGTGTAGTCATGACCTTAAATATTATTAAAGTTATCAATTCAATTAAAAGTTTTGGACCTAAAAGCTTTAAATGTCTCTTTAAATAGGTTTTATTCGAAATGTGTATTGTTCATTAGGCAAGAATTAAGTTTCACTCTCTTTGAGAAGTTGCCTTGAAATAATTAAATGCTGAAACCTGTTTCAGCCTCATGAGAATTCCAAAGCACTGGTTTGCAGGTCATTTTGCAGTTCTATAGCATTATTGTTCTAAGGTAATGGATTTGAAAATACCAGTTAGCTGAATCCAGACAGCGAATTAATCTGTACAGGAACTCTATGTTCTCCTGGAAGTTTCAGTACTTGCCCTTCTACCTGTCTCCTATAGGGTACATATCTGAACACCAGCCTGTAATGCAGTGGTTCTCAAACTTTTGTACTGGTGACCCCTTTCACGCAGCAAGCCTCTGAGTGTGACCCCCCCCACCTTACAAAATTATTTAAAAAAAAAAACAAACCTCTTTTTTATATATTTAACACCATTATAAATGTGGGAGGCAAAGTGGGCTTTGCGGTGGAGGCTGACAGCTTGCGACCGGCCCCATGTAATAACCTCGTGACCCCCTGAGGGGTCCCGACCCCCAGTTTGAGAACCGCTGCTGTAATGCAAGGTGTAGGAGAGCGGAGCAGAGTGTGCTACATTCTTACTGAGTAGTGGGATAGTTATGGGACTGACCCTTCGTTTGTCAAAAAACAGCCTCTTAATAGTGGCGGAAAACTTCCTTGCCATTATTTGTCCAAACTTTCACCATCAAAGAGAGACATGGAGCACTTTCAACTGCTTATGCAAATGTTACTTATTACTTTGTGCATATTGTCACTATAGCCTGGCCTTTCTATACAAAGCTTAGAAGAACTGTAAAATTCATATGCAGGAATGATCATCCCTGAACACAAGGTTCAGCAAACAGGGTTAAACATTTAACTCTTGCATTGCCAATATCACCCCTATAACCTTGTGCAACTAAAGGATGAAGCTCTGACATGATCCCACTGGCTTCAATGAGCTGTCTCATATGAAGGAGGACTGGACCTAAACATAGGATTCAAAGCAGATCATAGCCTCTTGACCTCAAAAGACTGTAGCAAATGGAGTATAAATCTGATACTTTGTAATTGAAGCTCTGCATGTTAAGAGGCTTTCACCCATCTTCCTATGCAAGTGCAATTCCTAACATCAATTGAACCAGAACAAACAATATAGTGTGTGGGGCCCAAGTGACAAGTATCTGCTACTTAACAAGATGTCTGCTTTAAAAAAAAAAAAAAAATTAAGAAAAGGAGAAGCATTTGTACCATTTACTTATTCTGATTTTCACTCCTGTTTAGAAGACTCAGTTGTAAAAGCGATGGAGCCATCAAACTAGTGGTGAAAATTTGCTTGAAGAAGAGGAGGAGGAGGAGTCTGGGCTGCTCCAAAACCCCACATTGCTGGTGGTTTGCCATCCTCCTCCTCTAACAATTTAACACCAAAGGGCTTTTCACAGTATTTTACAGATGCCTGATCTCTCATGTTTACCTTGCGTGGTATTTAAATACTTGAACCTACATCAAAAAATCCTCTTCATAAAATAAATAAAGCCTCTTTGGTGGCAGTTTTATTTCCAGCAATTGGGTTGGATGGGGGGGGGGGAGGGGGGAGAAAAAACACAGGAGCCCTAATTTTTGAAAGAGACAGTTCCAGCAATGTTTGTTTTGAGCTAAAAAGCTACTTGCTGTGCCTTGCATGCCAGTGATCCTTTCATTTTGCTATTATGATAATTGAGCAATAGAGCACATCGAAAGTAACTAGAAATTGGCAATTTTCATTGCATCATTGCTGAAATAGGGGAAGCACTTCACGGAGCGTTTTTGCTGTCTTTTTCACTACTTACATAGTTTAACTAGATAAGATCAGAGTCCTAAACTATACTTAACTGCTGAGACTTTATTCCATTAGACAGGCCAAGTAATCTGGAGTGGAAGTTCATGTTTTATCTTTGTTTCTGATGGAAGAAAGTTTGAATTTCCATTGGGGAAAAAGAAAGGCAAAGTGAAAAATAGCTATAGCATTAAAATCACCCAACATCTAAAGGACGGATCATTGTCTGTGCCCAGAATCCTATAACTTGGCAATGATGAGGCTGTAACTCTGACCAAAGAAGCACCCAGGGCCTGATTCAAAGCCCAAAGTCAAAAGTAGCCTATAGACCTCTGTGATATCATCTTTGGATGAGTGCCCAACATTCTGAATCAGTCCCTATGGCACTTCTAGCTTTTCTGAAATGGACACGGAGAGCTGACATTTCTCATATTGGTTCTGAAAGAGTTGGTTCCTTCGCTCCCTCTCTGGCCAGGGGCTGTGAGAAAGAGATTAGTAAGAATTCCGTTCTGCATTGAAAACGGCTAAGGAAAGGAGGGGTGAGGAAGAGGAGGGAGTGCTTATTTACCAGGTTTTTTTTTTTAATTTAAATTAACTACTCTTTTGGGGGGTGGCAGAACTCAAAAATTGTTTTATTTATAAACAAAAAGGTTTGGCACATGTGAAAACATTTTGTTCTTAAAGTTCAAAGATGCTTCATAAACACATGCGTTCTACATGGAAAGACTAAATGTGCAGAGCTCACAGTGTAAGCTGATACCTCTTGACTGTCAAAATCATTTCCATGCACTGAGCTGCCATCCATAGACCCTTGACTTGAATCGTACTCAAAGTCCACATTAGAGTCAATTTTTGCACCAGCTCAAATACAAGCTCTCTTGGTAATATATGCAGAGCTGGCAGCATAAGGATACAACATTCCTGCAGGGTTAGGTCCTGCCACTGTCTACTACACACTTTCAAAGGGCATTAGAAGGGGCTAAGGGATACTGTCAGCTTTTCTGATAAAGCTTTGGTATTGCAGAATCAGACATAGATATTTGAGTGATTACACATTAAAGGGTATCAACCCCGGATAACTAACTATCTAGTGTAGGATTTCATCTTCCTCCTACTCCTCAGTCACCTCTGTCCAGGAGTCTGCTGACTGCAGAACAATTGCCATTTGGCAAGGCAGCTTGTGAGAAAGAGACAATACAGCGTACCTTCAAGAATTACTTTTTTTTCCTTATTATTTGCACTGAAGTAGGGGACTGTCCTGAAAAACCT
Source organism: Chelonia mydas (assembly GCF_015237465.2). Classification (NCBI taxonomy): domain Eukaryota; kingdom Metazoa; phylum Chordata; order Testudines; family Cheloniidae; genus Chelonia; species Chelonia mydas. The sequence continues at coordinate 15,069,892 of NC_057853.1, read as the reverse complement.
TGCAATCTAACCCAAGAAGACAGAGGATGTGAAGGGAAACAAAGGCACAGAGAAGGGATATGACTTGCTCAAGGTGACACAGCAGGTCAGTGTCAGAGCCAGGATTAAAAACCCAGGTCTCCTGACTCCCAGCCCAGTGCCCTGAGCTCTAGATCACACTGCCTTGACTTTTTTCATTAAGATAAAAGAGAGCGTCCTTGAGGGCTTGTCTACGCCACGCAGCTTTTAGCAACAAGGCTGTGTCGAGACAGCCTTGTTGCTAAAAGTCAGCGTGTGCAAATGCTCTGTCGGTACTTTGTCAACACTTTTGCCGACAAAATACTTCTAGCCCCGCAAGCAGCGTTAGCTTTGTCGGCAGGAGAACACTCTTGCCGACATAGCCACGTTCACACTGCCACTTGCGTCAGCAAAATTTTGTCTTTTCCGGGGGTGGTTTTTTTAAGTACCCATGAAAGAAAAAAGTTTTGTCGACAACTTCGCAGTGTAGACATACCCTCAGACTGAAACCTGTCAGTCAGCAGCTCTGTCTCACCCTTTTCTTGAAGCAAAGAAATTAAAAGCAAGAATCTAAGTAGATATGGGGATATGGCATTGGCAGGTATTTTTCATGCACAAAAGCGAGGAAGTTCCAGTATGCTGAATTCATGTAGTTTGTCACTTAAAATATAATCAAATATTATACTTTACTGATGGTATCATACAGATGCTCAAGCGCTTTATAAAAAGAGATAAGACATTTAATCGTCTTACTGATGTAAACCCAAACAAGTCATTAACACGGACAAGAAAACCTCTGCTACCCCCTTTCCTTTTCTGTATCTGCACCCCTTTCCTGGTTTGCCAAGCCCAGCCTAGTCAGAAGGGATGTACAACATGTCAAATAGCAATGTGGATTATCTGTTCCTCTTGCAGAAAAATAAGGCTGAAAGTCAAGCCATTGTAATGATGTGCTAAGTAGAACTTATGCTTTGATAGGTTAGTTTGAATATCAATTTGGATGGCTACTGTAAGAAACGCAACTAGCAGATTTTATTGACAGACGTCTGTGGAAAACTCAAAGAAAAGAATCCCCATTAGAGGGACACCTATCAGGCTAAAAATAATTTTTAAAGGTTTCAGACCAAGTATGTCCTGACAGTATCTCTTTAATTCTATTAAGAGTAAGAAGTGCTTAGTAAAGTTGATACCTGCTGGCTCTAACACAGAAGGGAGAAAGCAGCTTAGATGCCTCAAAGCACACAGTGTTATCCAGAGTATTTTAATATAGTAAAAGGAGAGAGTTGGACTATGCCAAGGGAACCAGAGGCAGCCACTGTGGCAGGTGACAGCAAACCCGCTGTATATTGTCTATTGGAGCTTGGCCAAAGAAGAAAGCTGGCCGGGGAACAAAAAGTAGTTTCTGATCTCACCTTCTCTACACAGCTACACATCTAAACCTTCACCAGGAGTCTTTCCTCTTGACTCTCCCCCATCCCCAAAATCCTGAGCTCATTTGCTACCTCACATGATCTAAGTTCTGTGGCAAATATGATACCTCCTGAATTTACACAACCTCTAACATCTAGAACATTTTCCTTTTCCCATAAAAAAAACTGACAATCCCTTATCCCCCCTGCTTCAATTCATCTCACCCTACTTTCCCAAAACTTCCATCATTCTCATCTCCTACTCCTCCCTGCCCTGCTCCCCACTGCCTCCTTTCCCTTCAAATGCACCTCATTGTGAAAGCTCCGGTCCTTCTGGCTGCTCTTGGGTCTAGTTCTGGGATCTGGTCCAGCTGGATAGCTCCTTGCAGCTTTGGGTCTCCACTGGCAATGCACTTGACTCTTTCCTTCCACTAGCAGCTCTCTTCCTGCTGCAGGTTTTGTAGTCTTCTCGGTCTTCTCTAGCTGCAGCAGCCACTAGGAGGTGGTGAAGTTTACTGCTGCTCTTTTATAGATGCTTCCGCAAGCATCCAGGTTCTGCAGTGAAGAGCCTCAATACCTGTTAGAAAGCCTGTGGAGGAGGAGCCGCTAGCACCACATGACTACCACATGCTCTGCAGAGCACCACTGGTAGCCACTGAACCTACTTAAAGAACTGCTGATATAAAAATAGCAATACCAGTTGGACTCATTTACAGAGGAAGGCTCCGGTTCCTGTTCTGACTCGTACATGCTGGATTCCCACTGTACTCCAAGTTGTTGTTTTATAGAATGCAAGTCCGAGTTCTTCTTCTAAGCAAAGGTTCTTCCAGATACCGCACCAACTTAGCTCGTAAAGAGCATTAGCAGCAGAATCTGCTTAACCTTTGCTGTCTGAACAGTGACCAAGCGCTGTCAAGTTATTTAAATAAAATAAGTTCAGGCATCTCTTTAAGCCAAGAATCACTAGCCTATCACTAGCCCCACGCCTGCAACCAGAGCTATGCACCTTGGACTTCAACAGAGCTGTGAAGGACATGCTTATACAAACCCAATGGCAGCTTCAGTGCTTTAGTCATCGCATCTCTGCTGAAATTCAGAGTTTTATCAAGTTGTAGACGCAATGGTGCGGGATCAAAAATCTACAGCAACAGCATTTTACTTGTACTTCTATTAAACTGCAGTAAAAGAAATTCCAAACACAAAAAAAAAAAAAAAAAAAGAGGCAGTGGCTATTTCTTGGCATGCTGTAGTCATCTGTATTCCTCTAGATGCTCGCACACAAAAATTACTTTGTTCTGGCTCCAGACATCTTGCGCCAGGCTGGATGAAGAAGAGAAAAGGAACTGTTTAAGTTCTCACTCTAGTACTTACATGATTCTCCTGCTTTTGAAATAAACCAATTCCTTAACTCAGACAGTGTCTTCATTTTGGCCCTCTCTCTCTTCTCAGAGCAGTTTACTATTCTTTGATGTTCTGTTCCATAAGATGGTCCATGAGGTATAAGCATTTCATTTTCTGCAACATTCTACATACTAATGTAGCTGCATCCTGGTCTATAACCACAACTACTGTGAGCTGTAAACAAGATAACTGGAACAACATTCTTTCAAAGCACAGTTTCTAATGCATTTGCCTCTCGCACAAGAGAAACATTGCCTAGACTTGCAGTGACATCTTATTTGCAAAGCATTTGTCCATTGAAGGTAAATTAGTTTGATTGTAACTTTTGATGGGCTCAAACCGAAACCACAGATCTGAAAATTCTGAAATACCGAAGTGTTCAGAATCCAGAGATGAATTTTGCAGCTTCATCCCAGCTCTAATTGCAGCTCCTGAATTTGCTTGTATTGGCTTCATTTTTCCCATATGAATTTGTCTCTTGAAAGACACTAGCTTGGCAGCCAAGGAGGATGAAGCTGCCGAACAGGTGCAGCACACCTCCCCATGATGCCCTGACAAGATGCCTCAACCCTGAAAGAGAGGCAGCCACCCATAAAGTTGAGAAAGGAGTTCTGTCTCTATGCCCAGTCAATCCTCATACTCTGTGCTGAGACTGCAAACTAAGTGACAGTTGTACACGTGGTTTGTAGCGTCCCCACCTGTCCACTGGGAACTAGACTAAAGTCACCAAATATCCACTGTGAGTTACTGCTTTCCTAGACTGGATTTGACCTAGCAACCTAGAGGTAAGGTCCACTGATCTTCCCAGTCCTCCATCTACCAATTCCCAATTCAGCTAGTATGCAGCTAGCATATACTACACTGTACGCTACCATCTAAGACAGCTCTAAGCATTGGTCATGGACTCAGCCTCCATCTCCTCAGCCACGCATTATAAGTGACCCAACACAAGAGTACAGAAAAAGCTTCAGTCCAAAAGAACAATCAAAGCTAATGAGTTTGACAGCTCATTTCAGCAGCAACAAAAGCCAGCCAACCTTCTCTAAAGAATGGTCTTTAATACCCCATGTACAATAGGGACTCTTGCAAGGAAAATCTTATGAAACCAGATTAAAGTGTTGAGCATTAACATTGTGCCCATATGAAAACGATGGGAATGTTGAACTTTAGAAAATGATGGTGCCGTTGGCATGTTACGTAGTTGTAGGCCCCTCTGCTTTCCATAAGCTCATCTGGTGAAACCGCCTTTCCTCCCTCTCTCTCCCACATAGCCTTTAGAAACAAACAGCAGCTGGAGTAGCTGATACAGTACAAACACAAGCATTGCTCTATTTCCTATGGGATTTCAAGATACCTCCTGCCCTTAAAACGTAGCCCAAGCAATATTTACATTTATAGGACACCTTTCATCCCACAAAATCCCAGGGTGCTTTGCAAATCAGTACATCAATTATACCTACGAAGCTCATGTCACTCTCTGAGGTGCAGCCTCCTCTGGGGTGAGATTGAAGCCAGTATACAACACTGGATGCTAATTTTAGGCAGGAAAGGAAGAATGCTGTGTCCAACTGAAGCTGCTGTGGGAGACACTTTAGATATATGACAAGCAACATGATCTAGCAGATTGAATCCCAGTCGATTGCCCTGACTCCTGGATTTTATGACATCTGACACGTCACTTTACTTATCCGTGCCTCCATTTCCCTTCCCACTCTGGTTTGTCAGCTCTTCAAGATAGGAATTGTTTCATATTATGTGTTTGTATGGTGCCTAGAAAAATTGTGCCCAAATCTCAGTTGGGGCCTCTAGATTCTATTGTAATACAAATAAATAAATAAATAAGCAGCAGGTAGATCACCCAAGTTGGAATTGGGCTAGCACCCCTCCGCTTACAAGAAGTGACCATACATGACTGGAACCTTGGTTTTCCATTTTATCTGAAGAAAGGCACTTCCATGGCTATTCCTCCCACATTCCCATTCTGTGAGATGATTCAGGACCACCCTTATTTTTAAAAACAAAAACCCCACCCTACAATATCAAACATCCTATCACACAACAGAGCTACTTCAGTGTCTGGGGTGATCACCCTAGAACATAGGTTCTCAACTTTTTTCTTTCTGAGGCCCCTCTCAACATGCTATAAAAACTCCATGGCCCACATGTGCCACAACAACTGTTTTTTTCCTGCATATAAAAGCCAGGGCCAGCATTAGGGGTAGCAAACAGGGCAATTGCCTGGGGCTCACACAAAGCTACATTGCTCAGGCTTCGACTTCAACCCCGGATGACGGGGCTCTGGGCTTCAGACCCGTGCAGCGGAGCTTCGGCTTTCTGCTCTGGGCCCCGGTGAGTTTAACGTTGGCCCTGCTTGGCGGACCCCGCTAAAGCCTGCTCACAGCCCCTCAGGGAACCCCAGAGCCCTGGTTGAGAACCACTGCCCTGGAATACTATGGTATTTCTGAGGAGTCACAAAGTGAAGTGATGAATTCACTGCCAACATCACTTCCTATGCTCTTTTCGACTCTATAGATTCTTTGCAATACCCTGCTTTGCTCATGGGATCTGAAAGGATCTTGAACCCAAAAGTGCTATTATAAGACTGGCAGATTCCTCCATGTTTATGCCCACAGGCCATAATTGCAAATCACGACTCTCTACTTACTAGTCTCAATGCACCCTTGCCATTGAATTGAGCTTGCCCAAGGACAGCATGACCTTGCCAACCAGAAGCAGGACACCCACTGACAAGGGGTTCATTACTTTAGAGCTCTCTTTCACCCTCCATTGCTGGTATTTTTAAAAAGATGCCATTTCCCACACTTTGTCTCCTCTCCCGTTTCCAAGGCAAACAGAAGCCAATCTTACTATTTACTTCATCAGCAAAGGGGTCAAGATAGCTCCGTGTTTCAATAGTTATTGACTCCTGTTGCACAGCCAGCAAAAAACAAACAGTTTTTAATCTCAATGAAAGAACGGTGGATTTAACAGAAAAACAATGTTATTTTTCAAACTGGATTATTCACCCAAGAGAGAACCTATTAGAAATATGTCAGATTTTGAATGTAATCAACTTGATAGTCATCCTTTAATATCTTGTTCTGAACAGCATTTGAGTAGTTTTTTCTCAATCATAATCTTCCCCCCTTTTCAATTTCACATGCATGGATTTCCACATACACAAACCCCCTTCCAAGCCCAGTTTTTCATTGAGCTGAACTTCTTTAATGTTGATATTTTCTTGGACAACAAGTGCAATTTACAGAATGCCTTGTCATGCCAAACCTTTCAATGGGAGCACCAATTGTGAGTAGCAGTCAGGCTAGTGTTAGGTCACCAGCTCTTCATTATGAGCACAACAGCTTAACACATTATCTGTCACACTAACAGAAGCAAAGAATTTATACGTGTAATAATGGTGACATTTTAGACAATTTATTTAGAACCTGGAAGATGTTCTGTGTCTTGAAATTAGTTTAGAGCAAAGTGGGGCCTTAAACAATGGACAAGGCCTCTTCAACGTATCCAAGAGACCCATAACCACAGTTCTAAGAGGTTAAACCTTAAGAGCCCAATCTTGTATCCTTTATTCACACAAGTATGCAAGATTGGGCATTTAGACCGTAGGCTCTTTGGGACAGGAGTTATGCCATTTACTTGTCTGTGAAGTGCACATTCATTCAGCTACCTAAGCAAAAACAATCTGGGGGCGGGGGGTGGGGGAGGAGAGAAGTTTGTTCAATATGTTCTGAGCAGAGGTCTAAGAGATCATGGTGGAATACCAATATTTAAACAAACACGCTCGCTGTGCCAAACTACTGAAGCCAAGCAATGCCTGAATTTAGGGAGCAGCAGCTTTGTTGTGGTTGGGCTTGTATTAGAAGTTCCTCCTTTTCGGATTTGTTACTACACATATTGTGGTACATTCCACTCTAAGTTGACTGCACAAATCCAGGCTGTTGGACTGTGTGACAAAAGATACGTTAGATGCAACAACTGGAACAGTTTTGTTTTCAACATTATTCCCACTTAGAGCCAGATTCTATCCCCAAATATATAAAGACAAATCCCACAAAGATCAATAAGTGCACATATAGGTTTGCGCATGTAGCAGAGGGAAGAGCCTGCCCGCTGAACCATAATTGCTGCACTAAGATGACTGTTACATACATTATATTTTATAGGAAAGGCCCCTTACTTCCTCCTCCTGTTAAACCACAAGCTATTGCATTATGCCAGCTGTAACATATTTACACATTCAAATGAATGAACTATAAGACAGACTTAAAAAACAACAAGCAACCATATTCAAAAATGTACACAGCAACTAGCAATAATTAGGCTTTTATCAACAGGATGCAAATAGCACAGAGCTGTGAAGCACTTAACCTTTTTTTTTTTTTTTTAAAATACAGTCCAGTTATTGTAGTCCAGGAAACAGCTAAATATTTAGACTGTTAGACTAGTTACCAAACCCTCAGAAATATCCACCCACAATTGCCCAGATTTTGACCATTTAAGAATAAGATCTATAGCCAAGTCTGCAACAGCATTCACATGTATTTACATAATACAAACATCCCTGTAATTATGTCTCAAGTATTTTTTAAAAAATGGCTAGGAAAAGTTTAACTGACACACACCCACTCCTTAAACCATCATTGTAGAGGCCCAAGTGTCCCTCATATTTGAGTGACTTATAGAACAAGTTAATGCTGTCTAATAACTTCCAGATTTCTCAGGTTGGTTTTAGAAGGAAAAATTCCCCAACAACCAGATGTAGCTTGCACATTTTTAAACTAAACTCTGTTATTCAGAACAAATATTTAAATACAACTTGAAAGTAGCAATTGTTCAATCACATAAAATGGTTTTCCAGTATTCAGACACTGCAATTTTATGGGCTAATCGGGAGGCTGGGAAGCAGGAACTCTGAAGTTCCAACCCTGTCTCTGCCACTGACTCCCTCTTCAGCCCTGTGCAAGCCACTTCACTTCTGTGCCTCAGTTTCAGCATTTATGAAATGCAGCTAGTAAATAATACAACACATCTGAGAGGTAAACCAGTGTGTTTTATATAAATGGTAAATAGTAAACAGATGCTTCCTTTCAACACTACATTCAATATAGCAGCATAATATTTTATAGGAAAGGCCCCTTACTTCCTCCTCCTGTTAAACCACAAGCTATTGCATTATGCCAGCTGTAAGGCATTCCAGATAAGTTGCTATTATAAAGCATGTATTTAAGTATTTTATTTTGGTTTGGTTTTTATGGGGTGATGCTCTAAGATTCTCAGGCACCCTGGCCCTCAATTCCTGCAATCTTTTCTCCAGCCTAAAAGGACTGGACACAGCAAGTCTCTGTTCTCCATATGTGCTACCCCAAGCTCTAAACCAAGGGAAAGGGTTACCTCTTGGGAGCAATGCACTCCCTTCTCTTCAGTGATGGGACTGGGTGTACTTTTTGGGACCATGTTGCCAAGTTCCCTTGCCCACCTGTCAGGTCAGGTTGAATGATCGGCCCTGCAGCACTCCGAAGGTAGGAAGCAAAGAACAGATGATATGACCAGAACTCTTAACCTCTGTGACAGATGGGTCAACTTGCTAAAAATTAAAGACATTAGTTTCAGGAAGATAAACACATTTCCTTATGTTGCTACACATGAACAGAAGGCAATTTTCAGCCTGCAGCTGCTCCATCTGATTTTCAAAATACCAAAAGCAATTAGACTAATCACTTAACCTCTTAAACACACATTTTCCACAAGATTAGTTAAGAAGTTTGCTATCCAATGCCAACTTGCGTAAGGACCTGTAGCCACCCGAAAAACGTAATCTGAAGGTATTCCGATCTACTAGCTATTCCATTAAGCAGCCGTTTGCAAAACGCCACTCTATAGTTCAGACACCTGACTACACTGGTTTACACCTATTTCCCATTACTTCTTCTTTATTGCTACTCCCATTGCCACCCCCCCTTTCCTCCACTTTTCTAAAGCTCCCTTTTAATGCTAGCTCTCCATGTCTCTCTCTTTATATATATATATATACACACACACACACACACATACACTCTTCCCTCCCATCCCCGCCACTTTACATGCATCAGAAGACACGAAGTTGGCCTCTTGTTCATTTAAACCGATCGTCTCCAAGGCAGACTGACTGATTGCTTTCCCCACCCCCAAAACTATTTCCTGCTGCTGCACGGTCCCAAACTTGGCGAGGGAGGGGCAGGGGTTGCTATCTGATCGGTTACTACTTCCATCCCAGCCCCCAGGCTGATCAGAGGACATGTAACACAGCGCAGGACTGAAGCCTGCCATGAAAGTGTGCCGGGGGGGGGGACGACACTACAGAGCTGCAGCCCTGGGTCTGCCACGAGAAAGTTCAGCTGCCCCCGGTCTAGGTCGCTCCCCTGCAGCCTGCCCCTGGTTTACCTGGTTGCACAAGGGGCTCCGCCTGCCTGGACGCTGCAGCAAGGAGAGGGTTAGCAGCCGCTTTGTAATCCCATGTTCCCGAGGCAGCCCCGCTGCGTTCCGTTAGGGATGGAGGCTGACGAGGGTTAATCTCAGCCCACAGCTAGCTCAGCAGCACATCCACATGGTTACTGCACTTTAGAGTCGCTCCGTAGCTGCTTAAATACGCCCGAGCGGCGACCTGGGTAATGTAGTCCCCGGCGGGCTCAGGACACCACCCAGCGCCGGGGGCAGAGGCGGAAAAGCCGCACTACAACTCCCAGCATGCGCCCACGCTGCGCGGCTCCCGGAGACTTTGCAAGGGGAAAACGTTACTCTGTGTCAGATCAAAGGAATCTCTTGTAAATGCATGGTGGAGTCAAGAGCGCTCTCCTGAGCTGCCATTGGTTGAGCTGCCCCCTCGAGCGTGTGGTCCAAAGACCCTCTCCCTGCCAAGGAAAGAAAATAAGGAATCCAATTTAGGCAATTCACCCTGAAAATACATGTTCCGGACCCTTGTTTCAGAGGGATGCTTCTACTAGAACTTGGTTTGGGGCTTTCTAGCATGGAGGTTTCTATTGGCTGTCACATCCCATTTGAACTCCCATCACGATAGCCAAGAATTTCAAAAATCTGTGACATAAAAATGCACTGTTGTGGGAAAAAGGATTAAGGCACAAAAAATATAGTTAAGTCCAAGGCTCTGCAGAGCTTTAGCTAGAGGTTCATAGGGGGAATGTATGTAATAACTGTTCCAAAGAATGGAATGACGGCAGAAAAACACTGATAGTCTAATAATGTTAGATCAGCCAAATAAACCACAAGAAAATCAGATGTGAGAAAAATAAATATGAAACAAATGCAAGGATTTAACAGATCCTGGAAAGAGTAAAGGATTTAACAGGCTTAAACTGCTATGCTTAACTGTTAGTGACAGGGGCATCTCAAAGTTATATTACACAGTGTGTTGGCTGCAACACTTTCACTGGCATTAAACTCAAGAAAGCATTTCCCCTTCTTTGCCTCTCCACCCCAAGTACAGCATTAGACAAAAGGCAAGGAGCATTTTATAGCTGTTGCCTATTTGCTTGTTGTTTGTTTTCACCTTCCTCTAAAGCATCCAGTATTTGCCCACTACTGGAGAAAGGACACCAATGTTGATGAGCCAGTGGACTGATTATGACAATATGACAAATCCAGTGTTTGCTATTTTATCAGCATATGGATTCTTCATAAAAACACAAGTCTGTACCAGTCATCATTATTGCTACTGAGCTGAACATCTAGAAGTCAAGGTACAGAGCTCTGACGCTTACGCACAAGTCAAGACATAGATAAAGGGTCCCTGAATTTTGGTGGGTTTTTTTTTTTGTAAAGGTAGAACTCATTACCCAATATCAGAAGGATGTCTATGCATTCTCCTCGTGAATTCTCATCCACTCAAACCAAAAATGTATGAGTGCTTAATGAGGAGCACTGCTCTAAAAAAAAAAAACGAGTTTCTTGTTTATTTTTCTTCATCAAACCTTATTAACTTTGCACAGCTATAAAGATGGATTTTTCCCTAAGAGCCCTACAAACTTACCCTAGGATCTGAAAAGTAAGCTCTGTTCTTTCTGGTTTGTTTAGCCTCATCAGTAAATAAAGATTCTGCAGGCCAAATTTTACCCTCAGTGGCACCTATGTAACTCATCCATGTGATTGCGTAGGTGGGTGCAATATAGACCTGGAACTGAAATTTAGTTAACAATTTTCTGTTAGTGCACACCAGAATAGAATGTCACTTGCTCCCCAACAGCTGAGTTAGCTCTGTGATGCAGTAAAACTGCATTCGGGTCAGTAAAGGCAGTAGACGTGACTAAATACAGTAGATCAAGTGAGCATGATGTTGCTATAAATGACCATAACTGCACTTTCATATCTGGCAATGGAATCTATTCAAATTGGCAGCCCTCCAGACTCCTGGGCATAACTAACATGTCCTGCCTTTAACTACTGAATTTCACTTCTAATTTGTTGCTTCCTGAAAACAATGTAGGAAAGCTCACATTCAGAATTATGATAAACTGACTCTACTGCAACTGCCCTGTCATCTGCAATAATGTACATTCAGGGTCAGTGTCCGAGATAGGGTGCAGAGTTCTATTTCTAATCACCAGCAAGCAAGGGGTTAATTCCCAGGTTAGCTCAGACACAGGTGTGCAGAACGGAGTGACAAAGAAGAACGGCTCAGGAAGTCGCAGATGACACATTGTAAAAATTACGATAGAGGAAATACCACTTCAGTCTTTTCAGAGGGGAACTGTGGTACAACCAGTTATTAACCCAATAACGTGTGTATTTTAAGACTACAAATAAAAGGCGTGGTGCAAACATTTGATGTGAGGCTTTTCTTTTGCTGTTGAACCACTCTACTGTTTTGTATCCTTTGGGGGCATTATTCTGGGCCTTAAGTGTCTTGTTATTTAAAGCAAATATGTGAATTCATCAGATGCAAAAGATGCTCGATTGCTTAAGTAGAAGGTTTAAGTCTTCTGTTTGAACAACAGAACCATTTCCATGCCGCCTCTCAGTTCCTCCCTTAACTCTGATGCCAAAGGACCATCTCAAACAGTCTGGAGGATTTGAATCTCTATGGTTGGGTTTGAACTAGGACTTTTGTCTGTAATTTCTCACCTTTGCTACCATTAGTTCAGCTGCACCAGTCGCAGCAATGGAAGAAGTGAGAGTGTAGGCACAGCTCCAAGAGGTTGCCAGTGATTTAAGAACAGGGCTGTCTAATCTTAGTCAAAGCAAGTCGGAGTGGCCTGTCAATCAAAATACCCCTAGCCATCAAGGCTTTCTCCATGCCAGCACTCCCATCACTACTACCAACAGGGGAGGTGAAGCAATCATAGCAATGGTGAGAAATTCTAGGCAAAAAAGAGACAATATCTCAGTTTCTACATTTAAGGCCAGAGAAAGCTCCTAATCCACTTCTCTAGGTCTTCCACGGGAGACTTCCAGCAAAATAGGGAAAACAAGACTTGACATGCTTGGTATTTCTGAAATAAAAAAACAAAACAAAGCCTTCTGGGTCTTGCTTTGTACATCATAAAACAAACGAACAGACATTTACCAATTTCCCCTTCCCAGTTATCTCTACCCCATACACTTCACCAAAAGCCTGATTCTGACCTACCTACTCATGCTGAGTAGTACTTTACTGGTACTACTCAGTGAAGTCAGTGGGACTATTCCTGGAGTAAGGTATTACTCACCGTGAGTAAAGAGGATGCACAATTAGGCCTTAAGTGGAAAAAAACGAGCTGTCTGAATTTACAGTTGACTTAGCAGCAGATTCATTACTAATAAATAAACTAATAAAAGCACTCAAACAGCATCAGAACGTGAACCAAAAGCGGAGTTTGCTCATAAGCTTATTGCATTTTGTTGTTGTTGAGTCCAGCCGTCTGGCAATGAGGGGGGAATTAGAACCCAAATTTATTTGATGAAAGTGTAGAAATACTGCACCAAAGAACTCAGGAAAAGAAGCAATAAGACCAAACAAGCAGGATACACCAGAGAAGCACAATGTTCATTGGCTGAGAGATGGTTTTTTTGAACTCCCCAATGATACATTTTAAAACACACAGTTTTAATACAGGAGAATTGCTCCACAGATTGTTTTGATTTCTATAGGTGTCTGACTTTGAAAATGAGCTATTGTCCTACAGTTACCACTGCACTGGATAAAGGGAGGAAGAAAGCAAGTTGCTGGTAATTCCTTTGTATTTTAAATAGGGAATCATTATTGCATGGGGCAAAGATAATTACTAAAAAATAAAAGGAACATTTATATTTTCTGACCCCAAAAGCAATTTGGTTTTAAATTCGTGTTTATTTGTTTTTCCTTCACTCTGTAGCTTTTCTGAGTACGTCACAGGACAAAAGAGACAAATGACCAATAAATGGAAACAATGTTTATGAAAACTCCCAGCACTGTCATTTTAACACAGAGGACACTTTCAGGCTAAGGAATGACATCTAGTAGTGTTCCTATCCAAGTTCTAAAGACAGCAAAAAATTCCTTCTCCTTGACTTCAGGGGCTGCTTCTTGTTGTTTCACAAAACTAATCTGTACAGATCAAGATGACATTAAATATTTGTAACTGTAGCTCACTGAATTAGTAAAGATTTCTTTTATTATTAGGACATGATCCTGCATTCCTAATAGACCCCAAAACACCCCTCATTGGTGTCAATAGAAGTACTGGATGCACTGGGACAGCTGATTATTGTTTTACTGGGTTAGAGTCTGACTTGCCCATATATGGGTATAAGGAATGGTCAGAACCCACCTCTTTTGCCCCTGTGTGTAACAGGACCGTAGGTTCCTGTACACAGGAGTAAGCAGGCACTGTGCACCTGCCGCTCCCTCACAGGAGGGCAGAGAGTGGGTTGAGCCTTGGGTCTGATCTCAAAGCACCAGCCAGCACAGGGATAGTAATTTGCATTTTTATAGAAGCAACAAATTACCTCCTCTACCCAGAGGAGGTACCCTCTCGGATACATGATTCTATCCCTGCACTGCTCCTGAGATGACATATTAACATGTTTCCCCATACACAGGGCTTGTGATAAAGCTACAGGCCAGCCCACTGTGTTGAACAGTACTTGTTAAAAATGACGCTGTGGTTAAAAATGCTGTTCTTTTTCTGGTCAGAGTAGCCCTACTTTCTCCCATTGAAATCAATGTGAGTTTTGCCATTAATTTTGGGTAGGAGGAGGATCAGACCATACCTCTTGCATGTGGAATTTTATCTGCATCTTGGATGAGTCACAGATAATAATATTGTGGTAGACACATCCTTATGCCTGTGATTTCTTACAGGTGATTTGTTAAGAAAAGAAAAGAAAGTGAATGTAATTGATATGCCTAGCCCCAGATGCATGCCCAGAACATTCACATTGGCAGAGAATGCAATTCCTCAATGTAAGACATATAATGATAGTACTTAGCACTTCTATAGTGCTTTTCATCCATCAGTTTGAAAGGACTTTACAAAGGAGAAGTAGCATTATCTTTACCAATGAGAAATGGAGACACTGAGAGGCGATCTGACTTCTCTGGGGAGATATCCTGTCATATGTTTTGATACCACTTACTAGTAACTGTTTTAAAAGAGTTGACAAATGGGCCAAATCTCATGACAATCCTGAGTCCTCACTTCTTCAGCATGATTATTCCAGCACCAGAACAATTTGGACCCCCCCATTAGGTATAAAGATAGTCAAATATGATCTCTGCTTAAATGCAGGCCAAATTGCTTTATTTTTGTCTTGTTTATTTCAGCATTAAAAGCTATTTTAAGAAAATAGAAAGCTTCACACTGCAGAAACTCTAGTAAGAAGCTATCTCCAGACAGAGGCTCCAAGGTAGCAATGCCCCTCAGTGAGGATGCTCATGATAGCAATGTATGTTCACATTCTCTAGTGACTGATGTTCCCTCTGCTTCCTTCCAAAAAATGCCATGTGCCTGTCAGAAATGCAGATCATTAATGATCTGGAGGATGGTGTGGACTGCACCCTCAGCAAGTTTGCAGATGACACTAAACAGGGAGGAGTGGTAAATACGCTGGAGGGTAGGGATAGGATACAGAGGGACCTAGACAAATTAGAGGATTGGGCCAAAAGAAATCTGATGAGGTTCAACAAGGACAAGTTCAGAGTCCTGCACTTAGGACGGAAGAATCCCATGCACCGCTACAGACTAGGGACCGAATGGCTCGGCAGCAGTTCTGCAGAAAAGGACCTAGGGGTTACAGTGGACAAGAAGCTGGATATGAGTCAGCAGTGTGCCCTTGTTGCCAAGAAAGCTAATGACATTTTGGGCAGTATAAGTAGGGGCATTGCCAGCAGATCGAAGGACGTGATCATTCCTCTCTATTCGACATTGGTGAGGCCTCATCTGGAGTACTGTGTCCAGTTTTGGGTCCCACACTACAAGAAGGATGTGGAAAAATTGGAAAGAATCCAGCAGAGGACAATAAAAATGATTAGGGGACTGGAACACATGACTTATGAGGAGAGGCTGAGGGAACTGGGATTGTTTAGTCTGCAGAAGAGAAGAATGAGGGGGGATTTGATAGCTGCTTTCAACTACCTTAAAGGAGGTTCCAAAGAGGATGGATCTAGACTGTTCTCAGTGGTACCAGATGACAGAACGAGCAGTAATGGTCTCAAGTTGCAGTGGGGGAGGTTTAGGTTGGATATTAGGAAAAACTTTTTCACTAGGAGGGTGGTGAAGCACTGGACTGTGTTACCTTCGGAGGTGGTGGAATCGCCTTCCTTAGAGGTTTTTAAGGTCAGGCTTGACAAAGCCCTGGCTGGGATGATTTAGTTGGGGATTGGTCCTGCTTTGAGCAGGGGGTTGGACTAGATGACCTCCTGAGGTCCCTTCCAACCCTGATATTCTATTCTATGATTCTAAGTGAAGACAGCCATGTTGAAGAGCTTACCTCTCTTGCATCATAGACCAATTCCTAGTTCCACCACGGTCCATGGGAGTTTTGCTGTTGATTTCATTGGGGTTATCATCTGAGTCTAGACTTTCATTATTCATTATTATTATCATCAATCTGGGTGAATTCAGTATACAACCAAGGCTCAGGACATTGAATAATATATTATAGCACGTTGGCTGGAGGGTCTTACAACACTTTGCAGGCACTAGCTGATGTAGCTTTGACACGTCTCTGAGGCAGAGAGGTAGCATTCGTCCCATTTTACAGACGGGGAAGTTGAGGCTCTTAGGCGTGGTGGGGCGCCTCAGACCATAAGACAAAGCGGTGGCAGAGGGGGGACTAGAACCCGGAGACCAGATTGCCGCATGGCAAGTAGCAGACGCTGGAAGCTGCCCCAGCGGGGCACAGCCCGCTCGGAAGCGAGTGCCGTCTCTTTAACGCCAGGGCAGGTCACCTGACTGCGCACGTCACGCGGTGCCCCAAGCCAACATGGCTGCGCCCAGGGCAGGGCGGGCTGCGCCGAGCTGGGCTCTGGTGCTGGGCTTGGCGCTGTGCTCGGGGTCCGGGGCGGCGGCGAGCTCCTCCTCTTCCAGCGCGGCGGCGGCCTCCAAGGGGACGTGCGGCTGTAGCGCGGGCCGGGGGAGCGGCGGGGAGGCGGCCGCGGCGGCGGCCTGGAGGTATTCCCCGGAGGCCAATGCCCCAAGTCCGGCCGTGGGGCCGGGCACCCGCAAGGGGCCCGCTGCACACAGTCAGGTGGGCGAGACCTACAGCTGCCCGTGGCGGGGGGCCTGGGCTCTCAGGATTGTGGTTTGGGATGGCAGGTGCCTTGTAAGTGGCTGGGTGGTCAAAGCAATTTCCGTTATTAATTTATTTGACTTCTCGAGAACAGCAGTTTTTAGATGTGAGCGCTCCTTCAGCATGTAAAATATATGGCCCAGTAGACCAAAATACATGATAGGCTGTCCAAACCTTACAGTCTAGACTAGAATATGGGCCATCAATAACGTTGCGGAATGGGTAACCAGACTTGCATAATGACAGGTTTCAGAGTAAGCAGTCATGTTAGTCTGTATCCGTAAAAAGAACAGCACCTTGTGGCACCTTAGAGACTAACAAATTTATTAGAGCATAAGCTTTTGTGAGTTACAGCTCACTTCATCGGATGCATACAGTGGAAAATATAGTGGGAAAATTTTATATGCATAGAAAGTTCTTCTGCAGTTTGTAAACAGTGTCACCATCACCAACACCAGAGCCATGTAGCACATTATGTTCTTCACTTGATTGATATCAAGTGGCATGATGACAAGAGCTTATGTATGGATTGAGGCAGTATTGATTTTGACTTAGCTGGGAAGTTTAGTGTAAACAGTCTGGGTAATGTGACTAGCTTAATGGAAATGTATATCGGGGAGTAGCAGCAGTCTAGAAAGCATTTAGATTAGAATGTTGTTCTGTGCTGAGATCTTAGAAAAGAGTACAGAAAAGTTAATGGCAGTATGTATACTACGTGCTTTTGACTCAGCTGTAATTGCTTTGTTCTAAATGCTACCTAGTTGTTCCAGAAAAACGCAATGAAAGCTGACTAGTATTGGAGGCTAGAAATGTAAGAAGGAAGTTATTAAACAAGTAATTTAGTCTGGAGAGAAGCAATACATTCTAAAAATATGAAAGAGAACTCCTTTGTAGGTTATAATCAAGTTGCGGAACTTCCTGTTAGGAATAATCGTGAGGTAGCTTTGCAAAATTCGGAAATATACTGTGTTCATATGAACAGTTAGAGCCAAATCCTCAGTTGCTGGAAACTAGCATAACTCTATTGATTTTAGAAGTACTATGCTGATTTATGCTAGCTGAGGATCTGATCATTAACATTTATGTTAGCTAGGTCAAAAAGGTCAAGTATCTGTCATAAGAATGGCCATACTGGGTCAGACCAATGGCCTATCTAGCCAAGTATCCTGTCTTCTGACAGTGGCCAGTGCCAGATGCTTGAATGGGAATGATCAGAATAGGGCCGTTATTCGAGTGATCCATCCCCTGTCGTCCAGTCCCGGTTTCTGGCAGTCAGACGTTTAGGGATACCCAAAGCATGGGGTTGTGTTCCTGACCATCTTGGTTAATAGCCTATCCTCCGTTAACTTACCTTTTTTGAACCTAGGTATATTTTTGGCCTTCACAACATTCTCTGGCAATGAGTTCCACAGTTGACTGTGTTGTGTGGAAAAAGTATTTCCTTATGTTTGTGTTAAACCTGCTGCATATTAATTTAATTGCGTGACACCTGGTTCTCGTGTTATGCGAAGGGATAAATAACACTTCCTTATTCACTTTCCCCACCCCATTCATGATTTTATAGACCTTTCCCTTAGTTGTCTGTCTTCTAAGCTAAACAGTCCCAGTTTTTTAATCTCTCCTCCTATGAAAGTTGTTCCCTATCCCTAATTATTTTTGTTGCCCTTCTCTGTACCTTTTCCAATATCTTTTCTGAGATGGGGTGACCAGAACTGTAAGTAGTACTGAAGGTCAGGCCTACTATGGATTTATATAGTGGCATTATGATATTTTCTGTCGTCTTATCCTTTCTTAGTGGTTCTTAACATTCTGTTCGCTTTTCTGACCTGCTGCTGCACATTGAGCAGATGTTTTCAGAGAACTATTCACAATGACTCCAAGATCTCTTTCTTGAGTGGTAACGGCTAATTTAGACCCCCATCATTTTGTATCTATATTTGGGATTGTTTTCCAATGTACATTACTTTGCATTTATCAACACTGAATTTCATCTGCCATTTTCTTGCCCTGTCACCCAGTTTTGTAAGATCCCTTTGTAAATCTTCACAGTCAGCTTTGGACTTAACTATCTTGAGTAGTTTTGTATCATCTGCAGACTTTTTTGCCACCTCACTGTTTACCCCCTTTTCCAAGTCACTTATGAAAATGTTGAACAGCACTGGCCCCAGTACAGATTCTTGGGGGTCCCTGCTTTTTCTCTCTTTGCAGTGTGAAAATTGACCATATATTCCTACCCTTTGTGTCCTATCTTTTAACTGATCCAGTTACTGATCCATGAGAGGACCTTCCCTCTTATCCTATGACTGCTTTCTTTGCTGAAGAGCCTTTGGTGTGGGACCTTGTGAGGGGCTTTCTGGAAGTCGACTAGATCACCCTTGTCCACATGTTTGTTAATGCCCCCACTGCTGCTCAAGAATTCTAATAGATTGGTGAAGCATGATTTCCCTTTACAAAAGCCATGTTCCTTTCAACAAATTGTGTTCATCTGTGTGTGTGATCATTTCTACTACAGTTTAAACCAATTTACCTGACACTGAAATTAGGCTTACTGGCCTGTAATTGCCAGGATCCCCTCTGGAGCCTCTTTTAAAAATCTGTTACATTAGCTGTCCTCCAGTCATCTGTTACAGAGGCTGATTTAAGCGAAAGGTTACATGCTACAGTTAATTGTGCAATTTCATATTTGAGTTTCTTCAGAACTCTTGGGTGAATATTATCTGGTGACTTAATACTGTTTAATTTATCAATTTGTTCCCAAACCTCCTCTGTTGACATCTTAGTCTGGGACAGATTTGTCACCTAAAAAGAATGGCTCAGATGTGGAAATCTCCTTCATATCCTTTGCAGTGAAGACTGATGCAAAGAATTCATTTAGTTTCTCTGCAACAACCTTGTCTTCCTGGAGTGCTCTTTAAGCACCTTAACCTTCTGTGTCTACGCTGATTGTTTTGCAGGCTTCCTGAGTGTGATATACTTAAAAATGATTTTTTTGCAGTTTAGTTTTTGTGTTTTTTTTGGTAGTTGCTCTTCAGATTATTTTTTTTGGCCTGCCTAGTTATATTTTTACACTTGACTTGCCAGAGTTTGTGCCTTTCTATTTTCCTTAGCAGGATTTAACTTCCAATTTTTAAAGGCTGACTTTTTGCCTCTAACCACCTGCTTTATGTTCTTGTTTAGCCATGGTGGCTTTTTTTTTTTTGGTTCTCATGTTTTTGTGTGTGTGTGTGGGGGGGGAATACGTTTAGTTTTAGCCTCTATTACAGTCTTTTTAAAAAGCTTCCATGCAGCTTGAAGGCATTTCATTCTTGTGACTGTTCCTTTTAATATCTGTTTAACTAGCTTCCTAATTTTTGTTCCCCCATTTGAAGTTAAATGCTACTACAGTGAGGTTCTTCGGTTGCTATTACTAGAGGTTCACCTGTATTCACCTCTTGGATCAGATCGTGTGCTTCACTTAGGACTGAACCAAGAATTGCGTCTCCTCTTGTGGGTTCCAGGACTAGCTGCTCCAAAAAACGTTCATGGTGTCTCGAAATTTTATCTCTGCATCCTGTTCTGAGGTTATATCTACCAAGCTGATATGGGGATAGTTGAAAATTCCCATTATAATTGCCTTTTTTTCCTGTTCTTGTAGCCTTTCTCACCTCCCTGAGCATTTCGCAATCACAGTCACTATCCTGGTCAGGGTGGTCGGTAGTATATTCCTACAGCTATACTCGTACTAGTCAAGCATGGAATTTCTATCCATGGAGATTGTATGGTATAGTGTGATTCATTTAGATTTTTATTATCTTTATATTTCTTTCAATGTAGTGCCATTCCCACATCAGCACGATCTACTCTGTCATTCTTATATGTTGTGGAGAGGAAAGTGATCAGGAACAGTCAGCATGGATTCACCAAGGGAAGGTCATGCCTGACTAATCTAATCGCCTTTTATGATGAGATTACTGGTTCTGTGGATGAAGGGAAAGCAGTGGATGTATTGTTTCTTGACTTTAGCAAAGCTTTTGACACGGTCTCCCACAGCATTCTTGTCAGCAAGTTAAGGAAGTATGGGCTGGATGAATGCACTATAAGGTGGGTAGAAAGCTGGCTAGATTGTCGGGCTCAACGGGTAGTGATCAATGGCTCCATGTCTAGTTGGCAGCCGGTGTCAAGTGGAGTGCCCCAGGGGTCGGTCCTGGGGCCGGTTTTGTTCAATATCTTCATAAATGATCTGGAGGATGGTGTGGATTGCACTCTCAGCAAATTTGCGGATGATACTAAACTGGGAGGAGTGGTAGATACGCTGGAGGGGAGGGATAGGATACAGAAGGACCTAGACAAATTGGAGGATTGGGCCAAAAGAAATCTGATGAGGTTCAATAAGGATAAGTGCAGGGTCCTGCACTTAGGACGGAAGAACCCAATGCACCGCTACAGACTAGGGACCGAATGGCTAGGCAGCAGTTCTGCGGAAAAGGACCTAGGGGTGACAGTGGACGAGAAGCTGGATATGAGTCAGCAGTGTGCCCTTGTTGCCAAGAAGGCCAATGGCATTTTGGGATGTATAAGTAGGGGCATAGCGAGCAGATCGAGGGACGTGATCGTTCCCCTCTATTCGACACTGGTGAGGCCTCATCTGGAGTACTGTGTCCAGTTTTGGGCCCCACACTACAAGAAGGATGTGGATAAATTGGAAAGAGTCCAGCGAAGGGCAACAAAAATGATTAGGGGTCTAGAGCACATGACTTATGAGGAGAGGCTGAGGGAGCTGGGATTGTTTAGTCTGCAGAAGAGAAGAATGAGGGGGGATTTGATAGCTGCTTTCAACTACCTGAAAGGGGGTTCCAAAGAGGATGGCTCTAGACTGTTCTCAATGGTAGCAGATGACAGAACGAGGAGTAATGGTCTCAAGTTGCAATGGGGGAGGTTTAGATTGGATATTAGGAAAAACTTTTTCACTAAGAGGGTGGTGAAACACTGGAATGCGTTACCTAGGGAGGTGGTAGAATCTCCTTCCTTAGAGGTTTTTAAGGTCAGGCTTGACAAAGCCCTGGCTGGGATGATTTAACTGGGACTTGGTCCTGCTTTGAGCAGGGGGTTGGACTAGATGACCTTCTGGGGTCCCTTCCAACCCTGATATTCTATGATTCTATGATTCTATGTGTGTCCTGGTATTACCGTGTCCCATTGATTGATTATTATCGTTCCACCAAGTTTCTGTTATACCTATTATATCAATAATCTCGTTTAACACCCAGCACTCAGGGTCACCATCTTAGTTTTTTAGACTTAGGTATATGTAACCTCATACACCAGGTTATAAACTGATCAGCAGGGGTTGATCAGCCCCTCCCTCCCTGGCAATTGCATAGCAGTACTGCACAACTGACCAAGTGCCTAACAGCAGTGTTTCAGAGTCTCTGAAGCCTGATACATGGGCTGCAATAATGGACACAAATGCACTCATCTTGCAACTGCATTTGTGCCTGATGGGGGTCCTAGTGAAGCCAACAGAGCTCTAAGCAGAGTGAGAGGTCACCCCATGAGACGTAGTTGAAAAATCAGCACCTAGATCAACTAACAGCTTTGAGGAAGAACTGGGACAGGTTTAGCAGGAGTGATTGGAGAGTTCTGTCTTGCGGACTTACTTTCTTCAACAAAATTGAAGAAAAAAATCCATTTAGAAACTTTAATTGTGAGATGGCTTTTGTATTTCTTGAACTTCATTACTGAGAACATTTAGGCCTGGTCTACACTACGAGTTTGTCGAATTTAGCAGCATTAAATCGAATTAACCTTGCACCTGTCCACACAATGAAGCCATTTTTGTCGACATAAAGGGCTCTTAAAACCGATTTCTGTAGTCCTCCCCAACGAGGGGATTAGTGCTGAAATAGACATTGCCGTTTCGAATTAGAGTTAGTGTGGATGCAATTTGATGGTATTGGCCTCCGGGAGCTATCCCACAGTGCACCATTGTGACTGCTCTGGACAGCATTCTGAACTTGGATGCACTGGCCAGGTGTAAAGGAAAAGCCCCAGGAACTTTTGAATCTCATTTCCTGTTTGGCCAGGCGAGCTCATCAGCACAGGTAACCATGCAGTCCCAGAATTGAAAAAGAGCTCCAGCATGGACCGGATCGCTGTATGGGGAGATGAATCCGTGCTATCAGAACTACGTTCCAAAAGACGAAATGCCAAAACATTTCAAAAAATCTCCAAGGCCATGAGGGACAGAGGCTACAGCAGGGACGCAACACAGTGCCGCATGAAACTTAAGGAGCTCAGACAAGCGTACCAGAAAACCAAAGAATCAAAGGGACACTCCGGGACAGACATGCCGCTTCAATGCTGAGCTGCATGCAATTCTAGGGGGGGCCGCCACCACTACCCCACTCCTGTCCGTGGACTCCGATGATGGGGTACTCTCCGCCATGCCTGAGGATTTTGCGGATGGGGAAGATGAGGAGGAGGACGGGCTTGAGGAGAGCACACAGCACACTGTTCTCCCTGACAGCCAGGATCTTTTTCTCACCCTGACTGAAATACCCTCCCAACCCAACGAAGCTGGAGAAGAGACTTCTGGTGAGTGTACCTTTTCAAATATAATACATGTTTTAAAAGCAAGCTTTTTTAATTGTTAATTTGCTCTGAGGACTTGGGATGCATTCGTGGCCAGTACAGCTACTGGAAAAGTCTGTTAACTTGTCTGGGGATGGAGCAGAAATCCTCCAGGGACATCTCCATGAAGCTGTCCTGGAGGTACTCTAAAAGCCTTTGCAGAAGGTTTCTGGGGAGAGCACCCTTATTCCGTCCTCCATGGTAGGACACTTTACCATGCCATGCTAGTAGCAAGTAATCTGGTATCACTGCATGACAAAGCCTGGCAGCGTATGGTCCCGGTGTTTGCTGGCATTCAAGCAACATCCGTTCTTTATCTCTCTGTATTATCCTCAGGAGAGTGATATTGTTCATGGTAACCTGATTGAAATAGGGGAATTTAATTAAGGGGACATTCAGAAGTGGCCATTCCTACTGGGCTGTTTGCCTGGGGCTGAAAAGAAATCCTCCCCGCAGTTAGCCAAGCGATGTGGTGGGGCGGGGGGCATTGGCGCTGAGCTGTTCGTGTTTGGCTAGCAGGGATTTTCCCTGATACCAGCCACGCGGTGGGGTGACGGGTAAAGTGATCATCCCAGAGAATTGGATGGGGGGGTGTTAGTTTGGTTTATGCTGCTGCATGTTAACACTAAAACGCAGCGACTAAATGACCAACTCAACGGGCTTAGCTTGGTATGGGAAAGGAGGGCACTGCTATTATGAAGGTTGCAGAAGCCGAAAGACTATGGCTTACCATGGCCTCCTGCAAGCCGAATTCTGTTGCCCGGCACTGCGTGTGTGATCTCTCACATCAAAGCCGCAGGCACTCAATATAAGATGCAAAATGCGATCTTGTACCAAAATCACATGTGCTATGTAATGTGAATAGTGTTGTTCACTGTGAAAGTGTATAGCCATTGTTCTGTAAAATGTATCTTTTTAAATATTTCATTCCCTTTTTTTCCTCCAGTAGCTGCAAATGTTTCAAGTCTCCCTTCTCTGTCCCAAAGGCTATCTCAGATAAGGTGGCAAAAAAAACGCACGTGCGATGAAATGTTCTCTGAGCTCATGCAGTCGTCCAGCACTGACAGAGCTCAGCAGAATGTGTGGAGGGACACAGTACAGGAAAGCAGCCAATGAAGGTGAAGACAGGAGGGACGATCGAGATGAGAGGTGGCGGCAGGAAGATCAGAGGAGGCAGGATGCAATGCTGGGGCTACTGTGGGGTCAAATGGACATGCTCCAGCATCTGGTGGAGGTTCAGGAATGGCAGCAGGATCACAGACTGCCACTGCAACCCCTGTTTAACCGCCCTCCCTCCTCCCCACGTTCCATCGCCTCCTCACCCAGATGCCCAAGGACGCGGAGGGGGAGGCTCCGGGCACCCAACCACTCCACCCCAGTGGACAGCCCAAGCAACAGAAGGCTGTCATTCAAAAAGTTTTGAAGTGGCCTTTTCCTTCCCTCCTGTCCTCCTCCCACACCCCACCCGGGCTACCTTGTGAGTTCTCCCTATTTTTATAATCAATTAATAAAGAATACATGTTTTTTAAACGATAGTGACTTTATTTCCTTTGCAAGCAAGCTGTGATCGAAGGGAGGAGGGCTGGTGGCTAACAGGGAATTAGAGTCAACCAGGGGGGTGGGTTTTCATCAAGGAGAAACAAACAGAAGTGTGTCACGGTACCCTGGCCAGTCATGAAACTGGTTTTCAAAGCTTCTCTGATGCGCAGCGCTTCCTGCTGTGCTCTTCTAATCACCCTGGTGTCTGGCTGTGCGTATCCAGTGGCCAGGAGATTTGCTTCCACCTCCCATCCCACCATAAACACCTCCTCCTTACTCTCACAGAGATTGTGGAGCACACAGCAAGCAGCAATAACAATGGGAATATTGGTTTCGCTGAGGTCTGAGTGAGTCAGTAAATTGTACCAGTGACCCTTTAAACGTCCAAATGCACATTCTACCACCATTCTGCACTTGCTCAGCCTATAGTTGAACAGCTCCTGACTACTGTCCAGCGTGCCTGTGTACAGCTTCATGAGCCAGGGCATTAAGGGGTAGGCTGGGTCCCCAAGGATAACTATAGGCATTTCAACATCCCCAACAGTTATTTTCTGGTCTGGAAAGTAAATCCCTTCCTGAAGCTGTTTAAACAGACCTGAGTTCCTGAAGACGCGAGCGTCATGAACCTTTCCCGGCCATCCCACGTTGATGTTGGTGAAACGGCCCTTGTGATCCACCAGTGCTTGCAGCACCATTGAAAAGTACCCCTTGCGGTTTATGTGCTGGCTGCCCTGGTGGTCCGGTCCCAAGATAGGGATATGCGTTCCGTCTATAGCCCCACCACAGATAGGGAATCCCATTGCAGCAAAGCCATCCACTTAGACCTGCACATTTCCCAGAGTCACTACCTTTGATAGCATCAGCTCAATGATTGCGTTGGCTACTTGCATCACAGCAACCCCCACAGTAGATTTGCCCACTCCAAATTGATTCCCGACTGACCAGTAGCTGTCTTGCATTGCAAGCTTCCACAGGGCTAGTGTCACTCACTTGTGAACTGTGAGGGCTGCTCTCATTTTGGTATTCTTGCTCTTCAGAGCAGGGGAAAGCAAGTCACAAAGTTCCTTGAAAGTGCCCTTATGTATGCGAAAGTTTCGGAGCCATCTAAACCTGCAACACTATGCAGTCCCACCAGTTTGTGCTTGTTTCTCAGGCCCAGAATCGGCGTTCCATGGCATGACCCTGCCCCATTAACACCATGATCTCCAAATTGCCAGGGACCACAGTTTTAGAGAAATCTCTGTCCATGTCCTTATTTTAGAGAAATCTCTGTCCATGTCACCGCGCTGCCGTTGCCTCCTCGCCTAGTTTTTCAGGTTCTGGTTCTGCATGATAATGCACGAGGTGTTTACAATAGTCATAACTGCTGTGGTGAGCTGAATGGGCTGCATGCTACCCGTGCTATGGCATCTGCTCAGGCAATCCAGAAAAAATGGTGCAAAATGATTGTCTCCCATTGTTTTCATGGAGGGAGGGTTGACTGATATTTACCCATAAGCACCCTTGACAAATTTTTGGCCCCATCAGGCATTGGGAGCTTAGCCCAGAATTCCAATGGGCAGTGGGAACTGTGGGCTAGCTACCCACAGTGCACTGCTCGGAATGTCTATGCTTGCCATGGTACTGTGGACGCACACCACCGAATTAATGTGCTTAGTGTGGATGCATGCACTCGACTTCACAATCTGTTCCCAAAAATTGACTTCTGTAAAATTGGAGTAATTTCGTAGTGTAGACAAGGCCTTACTTGAAAATATGAACTTAAATTAGTCTTTTTCAGTTGCCAAATGTGCAATGAACTAGGATCTTTAGTTTGTGACTATATACAAATGGTTAAGTCACACATTCAGGTGAGGAATAAATAGCAGGAGAAGAGGACCGCTTGAGCAATCCCAGTCCTTTTGAAAATGAAAAACTTTTTTTCATTTTCAGGATGAGTGACATCTTTCAGAGATTCCCACTTGGATTCACTAGACTGAAGATGCACGTTCTCAACAAAGCGCTACATTTTATATAATTGTGTGTTCTGCTCTGCTGCTCAGACATGCACCTGTTCTGGCAAGACCTTCCTATGGAACACTGGGATGTGCCAACTGATATGTAATGCTTTGTCTTTGGCAGGCACATTACCATGCCTTCCCTTGAATGGGATTGGGAATGTGCTTGCCAGTGACTTATGTGGAATGGAATTGGATCAGTTTGTGTAAATACCAGTAGGTTGATTTCTGCTATTGAAGTTGATGATTCCCTAGTGTAAGGCCGTAGTTATGCTTCTGAAGGATTATCATGTTCTCAGTACGAGTGTAGCCCTGCTTCTACGCTCTGGCATGGATCAGGGATAATAACGTAACATCAGTGGAGTTACGTCACTGTGTAATTGGTGTAATGGAGCTGAGAACTAGGCCTTGTTTGTATGTACGCGATCCCTTCAGTCTCATCATGCCACTAAACTTTTAATTTTGTTCCCAAGTCCTTTCTATTTTGTTATATTCTTATTGAGAGATGGGGCGTAGAACTGAACACATTATTCCCCGTGACGGGACACAGTAGTATTTGTTATCTGACTCTTTTTATTTACTCTTCTCAGTTATAATTTCACTGATTAGTTATCCATAATAAAGGCTAAGTAAAACAGGAAACGGTAATGCCAAAAGAATAATCATTTGCCAGGTAGAGGTTCTCAAATCCTGTTGGGAAAACATGATTTTCTCTATTAGAAAAAAAGACAGCTACCTGATATTCCTACAACTGTTGGAAAGCCTGTTACAGTAAAGGGAGACTAAAAGATGCAGTTATATTAACATGCAATGGTTTTAATGAATTTGGAAAGGAGTCTCTACCTTAAGACTTACCCATTTTAGTCCTGCATTACTCTGCCCTTCATCATTATTCATTGCAATTTAAAAGCTTTAGCTTCATCAAAATAAAGTGCTAGCTTCTTCTTATCTGCTGTCATTCTAAGCTTTGTTAGAAAGAACTGCGGCAGTTATGCCTAAACTTGAGGTTTTTAATCAATTGGTATCTACTTCTTTCTGCTCATCTCTATAGCTCTTGCTATGGAACAAAAAATGTAAATTTAAATGACATTTCCTTTATTTCTACATACTTTAGGATCTTATCTATGTCAGTTAACGACCTCAAAGTAACTAATGTTTGGGACAAAAACGCAGAAGCCAGCAGACACAATGTAAATGGAGTACAAAATGCTTTAATGATCTTCAAAGATGGCTCAGATTTCATCCCAAAATTGTTTCAAACAATAAAAGGAAGTTTATGACTGAGATCTGGGTCATCAAAATGGTCAAAAAGACTCAATACCTAAATGTTACATGAGTTGATATTATCTTCAGTAACCTGAAGTCTTCTGTGAGAATTGCATTATCCTTAATCAAAACACCTACAATGGTCTTAATGCTGTAGTTCACTTAGTTTGTAGTTCATTTATTTTGTTTTCCCATGTGTTTAATGTTCTTTTCTGACAAGGTAGTTTTATAAACCACTGATATTAACCTAGTTGACTTGATGGAAATGTGATGGCAACACTTGAGCAAGACAAAAGTGTATTGAGTTATAGATCAGGAGATGAGGGGGGAAAAGCAAAACTTATTGTCAGCATGGACAGCGTCTAAATCAATGTCTAAATCTAATATGTAGCTGATGATAAAGGGTTCGCTTCTCCATCATTTCTGCTTACTGTAAAATCAGACTACAAATTTTCCTGTAGGTGAACCTTTTCTTGGATGTTCCTCGGAAGCATTGAGCTAAAAACTAAAGAGAAGGGTGTGGGGTTGGAAATAGGATGTTCTCTTGCACAGCACAAGAAACAATCAAGGAATACTTAAATACACAGAATAAAATGTCCAAAGTGGATTGTCACCACTTAAATAATTCACAGGATAGTTAAAGAATAAAGCCCAAAGCCCCGTTATAAGGCTCATAAAAACTCAGGTAGGAGCTCTTATCAAAATGTAAGAAATTTAAAAGTGGGATCCCAAAGAGCAGGGGGAGGGATTATGACTCTTTGACGTTGGTATCTGAGGTGGGGCAGTCGGCAGCCCTAGCAGGCAGCTGCAGATGTTTCCAAAGATCAGATCTCTTATTCACAGACAAACTATGGTGCGCTTTGAAACTCAGTATTTTTCTGGAGGGGGATGTTCTTGATGCCTGAGGAATAGTTGGCCTTCTCCATCTCTGTCAGCAGGTGGTACCTTCTAAGGGGGTTTGTCCCTCTGTTCCATTTTAGCCGCATGTGTGATGGGAAGGGATCATCTGCATTGTAAGATTGGGGCAGCTAGTTTGGAGGTGGGCCTGGTGTCTGACAGATATTCTCATATGTCCTCCCTATAAATATAACTACAAAAAAACCATCACTTCAGCAGATTTGGTCTCAAGATGCTCTGATTGGTTTTTGAGGACAACAAGCTGTGTGTACCATTTATGTGCATACGTCACTTGGCCAGAAGACAAGTATTGGTACATGCTGTACTCAGTGCAGTCAACTAGACACTCCTCGCCCTGATTGATCTGCTGCTGGACTTCTGCCTCCGTAGTTAAACTTGGGCGTTTCCTCACCTTGGTGAAACTAAGTTCAATCTTCATTTTTAAGTTAGAAGCTAAGATTTTCATTTGTTGTTAGATGAACAGTGTTCTTGAATCCATTCACTAATTTTAGGAACTTGTTTCCCTTCAGTGCTGAACACCTCCACACTGACTGTCAGTCAGTGCTTCTTGGTTCAAATGGGTGCAAAGAGGCCATTTGTCACTTTGACACTATCACCTGCAATCAAAAGATGATTGTATTCCAAAACAGCAGCTTGCTTGAGCCGTAAAATGGGTGGTGGTGTCGTAATTAGAATGTATACTCCAAAAGTCCAATGTTGGGCCCTAGACTTGGATGTCATGGTAGAAGCCTGTGGTGCATAGATGGGTGAGTGCCTGCATGATATGCGAATGTTGGGTTCAAAGGGAAGGCTTTTAAAGGCCACATTGATAACAGGGCATCTATCAGAATTCTTTAGATTGTGGGATGACGTGATCATTGAGCTGGAAAATTTTTTGTGTACTGATAACTGACTAGCAAGCTCAAAAATCTGTGACTCCCAAGCCTTCTCAGAGCACTTATTTTAGCTTCAGTGAGTCAGCAAGAGATTAGAAGGTAGGCAGTTATATAGCTCTGATCGTGTCTCGTTGATGCATTCTTTAAAAGTCCCCAGGAAACTTAGGAGTAACTTCTTATCAGGAAACCCACTTGCAGTGAGACAAGTGTAAAAACCCAGACTGCTGTTGAGTTGAAGATGATTCATAAGCATTTAGACTCCTTTCTGTAAGATCAACTTCAAATTTAGTCAGTTTAAAAAAAATAACAGCCAGCTGAAAAGTAATTTCAGGTGCTCTGTCGGCCTTGAGTTCCCTTTGCCTATTGTGTGGTTTCACAACCACTTCTGGCTGTCTTGTAAAAGATGGTAAATGTTGCTGTGAAGGAACCCAAACAAAAGTGGAAATCTACTGTAGAGAAGGGAAACAGTGAAGCTGGCTGGACACAGTGCTGTTAAATGAACAAAGTAAACCTAAAAAAAAAAAAAAAAAAAAAAAATCGAGAAATAGGAATTGGACAGGGAACATAAACTCCTCCATTGCCCACTTAATGTGTCCAAATGGTTATATCTAGTAGCATCATTGTGAGATAACAGTACAAGACTACCGATTCTCAATGTTCTCAGCTTCATGGTGCATCAACATGGAAGTCCAGGTAAGCTTCTGTCTGAGAAGGGTATCCATGGACATTAAGGTGAAAGCCAACTTGATGGCTTCCTTTATGTGTTTGTTTTACAGTAACAATTACCCTTGTAATATAGGTCATGCTGCAGGATGGATATCCTAACAAAGGCCACAGCTGCTGTTGGGTATTTATTCTGCAGTGAAGTGTCAGTGGAGCGAAGCGATGACTCACCGGTGCACAGCCTGCTGCTGGTCGTCTTGGGAATTAGCTCTTTCCAGCCCAGAGCACCCTCTGCAGGCCCCCATGTCCCTTCTGGACCCCAGTGCCCCTTTACCTTGGGGTCCTGCCCCCTGACAGTGCCCCCACACTCTGGGTCTCCCCTCCCAACCCCCAACCCTCTATCCCCACCTTGCCTCAGTGGCTACTGCCAGTTATCCTCTAGGCCCCACTCACTGGGGCAGACTGCAGTCTGTCATGGCCACTCATCATTGGTGAGGGGGGTTTGGACCTGCTGCCTTTGCCTAACCCCGGGCTGCCCCTTTGCAACCCCAGTACCTGTTTTGGCCTTTGACGAGGCCCGCAACCTGGGGATTTGCCAGGTTGGAGCTCCCCAGCTCCTCCTCCCTTTCCCCAGCACTGCTCTGTCCCAAGTACCCTTCTCCCAGGCAGCCAGGTCCTTCTCTCTCAAGAGCTAGAGAGAGACTGCCTGAGCTCCTGGCTCACAGCCCTTTTATAGGGCCATCTGTGGCCTGGTTGGGGCATGGCCCCCGCGGTGGCTGCTTCCCCAATCAGCCTCGCCTTTTCTCTCAGCTCCAACTCTCTCCAGGGGCTGGCTTTTAACCACTTCTGAGCTGGAGCGGGGTGATGGCCCCATTACAGTCAGTCTCTTCATTTTCGTAAATAATAACAACAGTTTAAAATGAGAAACAGAAAGTTAAGTATTTCAAGTCCATATTGGGCCTAATTTATATTGATGGGTACTGTGGAGAAAGGTTCTTTGTATCTTAACTGTATAACTCCCCATATTTAAAATCCAATGGACTTTTCTCCATTTTACTGTAGTTCTAACTCAACTACTCAAGAAGTGTGGCTTACGTATACAGATCTCAGGAACTATCTCTGAGAAAGGGCATCTATATCCCTTGCCCTCTTAGACTTCAAAGAGTTATCAATCATGAGGGAATCAAAACTGCTGTCTGCTTGTTTCAAGAAGATACATCCCCTGCTAGATTCTGTCGTGTTGGCTCTGCTAGTTTAGGTTTTTTGGGTCCGGTTCTGCAGTTGCTTTTGCCATTGAACTCCTGTTAAGTCGAATGTGAGTTCCGCAGGAGTGGTCACAGGATGAGGCTCAAGTCTTTCTTGATCACTTTCACATATAATGAAAACAAGGCTTGTAGTTCGGACTGGGTGGGAGGGTGAGTATTGTGCAAGTCAGCCCTCAGCAAATCCACTCATCTACTTGTGTCATGGGAGTTAATTGTGAAGGGGAATGGTGCTTAGAAGCCGTGAGGGAGCGAAGGGAGCCTCTCTTGATGTGCTTAGGAACATCACCGAGGGAGGAAGGAGGCAATCTTCTTCCCCCAGACCCTGCATACAGGCTGACAAGTAAGGTAACTTTTTTTGTTTAGTGACCTGTTATCAACGGCTGATGCGAACTGTCCTAGTTAGTTTTGCCATTCGGTTATAAATCTGAGCTGCAACTCCCTATTCCAGCCCAGATTTCTTACTGAGGCATCACCACCACTGTTGTGTATTGAAAAACATCCAATGGCACCTTCAGATTTAAACCTACCTCTCCAGATCTAACTGGCTACTGCATGAATCCACTCCTTCTCCAACAGGGTGGATCAAAATTGAGTAAAAAAACCAAACAAACCAACCTTAAAGAGGACTTCTTAAATTCAAATTAAATACATTTTTCTTTTTAAAAATAAGCTGTTTAAAATGTGACATTATGATAAGATGTGTTACTGTAATCTATTAATCATTAAAATAAAGAAAGCTGCTAAAATTTTAATGAGTTAAAGGATGCTTTTTAATGTACACACAGGATTTTGGAAAAACATCTTTAACTCTTGAGGCAATTTAGGTTTTATAAATATGTCACAATTCCTGTACTGCATTGAGTATCTGCAATAAGAATCCCCATCACTGGAGATTTTAGGAACAGGTTGGACCAATATCTGTCAGGGATGGTCTAGGTTTTCTTGGTCCTGCCTCAGTGCAGGGGGCTGAATTTCACCTCGAGCCAGCCCTACATTTCTATGATTATTTCCAGTGAATGCTGGTATTGACATTATTCCAAATATCAGTACTTTCAGTTTCTGTTATGCAGAAAACTTTTACTGTTTCAGTTTAACCTAGCAGGTGCAGAGGGAATATTTTCTTCATGTCGACTAGTTGACAGGCGAACCTTGAAAAAGCAGGAAAGCTTGTTTTCCTTGTCCAGTCTGTGAATATAAACCAAGGGGAGAAGATGGGATCTACCAATGCTAAAAACTTGAACATGGGGCCAGATTTTGAAAGGTGAATGGGAGTTAGGCACCTAACTGACCTACACACTCTTGAAAATTCCACTGAGTACCTATCTGCATCTTTTAGGTGTCTAAATATCTTGGACAGTCTGGTCCATGGTGACCAGAAACAATCCATCAATACACTAACGACCATTAATACTGTCTTTGGTTATAATACATGAGTTTTAAATCAAAATATGTTTTGATAATTTCCCCCCCTCTATATCCAGCATATTTAAGTTTTTTTATTGAATTAATAAAAAAAACTAATTAAAAATGCTGGTTTTATGCATTTGTAATATAATTTCAGTTTCTATCCAAATGCAGCTTGACACAAATCATGAGTAAAAATGGTCGCCTAGCAGACTAAAAAAGTGCATCATTCACCATTTTCTAATGCAATAAAGTAAAAAATTAAGGATCTGCATAAACGTATGTTGAGCTACATAACTGCATCTATAAATGTGTATAGATAAGTTTATTCTGCTGGTTAGCAAAAAGTACATTTAGTGTAAAGGTCATATTTAGTTATAGTCACTAAGAAAATCTTTCTTTAGGAAAATAACTTCAAAAGTACAAATACAAAATAAGATTAAAATCTGATTTTAAATCAAGGTTCCTTTGTGTTGATTGAAATCATGATTACAGTCAGTGATTTAAATCAATTCACCATGTTCTCCAGTCCCATCACTTAACAATGTCTTGGATGCAACTAGGGTTTGTATGATGAGGTGCATGGATCCCACACTAGAGGAAATCAGGGGGTTACCTCACTTCAGGGAGTCTTACCACCCTGGCAACCCATGTCGCTGGCCAGCTGGAGCAAAAGAGCCCCTGCCCTGAACTCAACAAGGCGCAGGTATTTAAACAGGAAAAGGAAGGGTTTGGTGGCTTTTAGAGTCCTTTTTCCTTCCCTCTTTCTTGTTTCATCCCCATGGGGAACGGAGCCAAGAGCCTGCCAGAGTCAGGTGGCGGGGTGCTGGTGGAAGAACTGTGGGAGCAGCCTGCTTTTCATTTGCTGAGGACTGCATGCTGCTTGAAGGGTCTCTTGGGTGAGACTATCTGATCTCTTGTCAGTTTGTTGGTAGGGACTGACTGAAGCCTGCTGGGGGTTTAGCAGTGGACTCTTTGCAGTGACACACATCTGGGGGAAGCCTGGGTGTGTCTTCCCTAAAAGCAGGCTGAAGCCATAAAGAGACATTATAACTTGAGATAGAGTTGTGGCATTCCTTCATGGCATTGTGTCTTTACTTCCTGAGCCTGATGCTACAGCTCCAGACCAGCCTTGCACAGTGTGGAATATTAATTCATTGTAAGTTTACCGTATACCTTTTGATGCAATGTTGAGATGCAGGTGCTGTCTCTACCTTAGGCAGTGATGGAATGCTGTACTTATCAGTTCATAAATAAAATCCCATATACACTTAGTATGCGAACAGGTAGGCTGTGCTTTGTCCTCAAAAGAACACTTTGCAGCTTCATAATCTCCATGCTGTCCATCTACATGTCAAGTTTTCTCTCTGCACCAGATTGAAAAATCAGGATTCTTCCTTTTGCAGTGAGCAAGATGCAATTTTCACTGATTGCTTCTTAATACTTCACATGCAAAAAGGAGGCACAGTGACATCCATCTCTCCCATCTGGAGATAGGTCTGGATCTAAGCAGTGGTCTGAAATCCCTGGGAGCTCTGTGGGAGTGGGGTAGATTGAGAACTGTGCTTTTCATCTTGGAGACCATCTCAACTTACTTTACTTTTAAACCTAGAACCTTCCAGATATTATAATTGTTAATTACTGAACTATATTCTAGTCATGAAGAAAGTGTTGTTCAAGACGGTGTTGACCCTCATTTCCCAGACTCTGATGGAAAAACAATGGCAAACTGTTTAACTTAAAAATGACTGCAGTTATTTTCAGTCCTATCTGTTTCCATTGCAGATGGCCCTTATTCCAACAGGAATGTTCACAATGGGTACTGATGAACCTGAAATACAGCAAGATGGGGAATGGCCTGCTAGAAGAATCCATGTTAGCCAGTTCTATATGGATCGGTATGAGGTCAGCAATGCAGAGTTTGAGAAATTTGTGAATGCCACTGGCTATGTTACAGAGGTAAGAGGAAAGCTACTGTAGGATTAGCTGTCAGAGTACCCTTCTGGGAAATTCAGGCTCAACTCTTTTCCCAAAGGAGGCCACATTATACATTTTGCTTCTAGATTTACAGGCCCTAGAAACAAATATATTCTATCCAAATTGGTGGCAAGTTTAAACATTTTTTGCTTTTAACCTCTTTTAGATGGGAAGGGGTCCCACAAAAGGGGCTGTTGACCCACTGCAAATGCCTCTTACACAGTATTTAGTTGGTTTAACTGAGAAAATAATCTTAAACTAAATGGACCACAGACAGCACATGCTGAAGACCTTGGCCCAAACTCGTGCCTGATGTGCTTTCAGTGGCATTAAACCAATTATGAATATGGTGTGTTGTATTTCCAGCAGGGCTCTAGGTATTAGAATTCAGGCAGGCTTTCTTTAGGCAAAGCAGTGTAGACTGAGTGTGGGTGATAGACACCTGGTTATAATGATGTGTCTTGGTGTAGTTAGGCTTATGTAGCAAGGCAAGCCCCCAATGTATATGTTCTGTGCTAGTGTGGGTTACCCTAGCAAGGCATGCCACTACAAACCCTGCTTTTACTGGTGCTGCTCATCAGCACGGGTTAGAACCAGTGCAGCTATGCCAGTAGGTATCCTTGGTATAGACAGGCCCTGATTGAGATTGCTAAATGCATGCTTTTAACAAACCACCTTAATGTGTCTAGGGAGGAGTTTAAGACACAGTACTCCAGACAGTGAGACAGCTGGAGAAACTGCAGGCTGGCCAAACACGACTGCTTTCTAGCAATCTGGGCAATACAAGGTATCCATTCCTCTTCTGAGAAACAGTAACCCACTCTGGAGGCCCAGTTCTTTTCTCTTAGTTTAGAAGCTGTGATGACATGCCTGATGTGCTTTCTGTAATACATGTAAGCCATCTAGCCAAAATCAAGTTATCAGTAACTATTCAGGCTTGAGAGGAGGCCCGCTCTTGGAAGCAGAATCTTATTGATAAACTGGTTTGGATGATGAGAATCCTTCACCCTTCTTGCGTAAAGTTCAGGCAGAGGGCTGTTCTTGTATCAGTGGAACCAATTTGTACTCACTGAGCTGTTGGCTCAGTAATTGAGGTAAAGTCACTTAATCCACTTAAGTTTGAACACAGGCTCTTCATTGCAAACAGCTTCTGGAATGTGCCTTACACTCCAATGCCCATTGTATTATTATCTTGTGGGATGAAGTCTATTTCTGGCTCTACTTGATGATTTCAAATGGAATGGTTAGATGTTCCACTCAACACCCTGGCACAAGGCCACTTTGTACATGGGATTTGGAAAAATATATTCAGAGCTAGAGTAAACAGCACTGAATCTACAGGCTCTTGAGAAGCAGCTGAGCTGTTGTCTATAAAAACATTTGTCTGCATAACTGATTTATCTCGGGTAAACATAATACTAGCTTAATGAGTTTTTCTTCTCCAGCAAAAGGCTAACTTGGTCTCCAGTATAGCCAGTAGTGATTATTTTCTGTAGCTTTCTGTTTATGCACAGGTTGCAATCTTCAGATGCTCATAAATCCTGTTAAATCAAAACTAACTTTTTTTTCAACAAGCTAAGGAACTAGATCTCAGTGAAGACCTCCGTCAAGATCAAACTTCAGGCACTCTAGTTTGAGCCCTGTCCCTGGAAAAACCAGCTGGAAATTCTTCAGATGCGAAAGGGATGGAGGGAGGAAAAGAGATTTTTTTTCTTCCTTCCTTGTTGCTAAGTCAAATGGCTGAAGGGATTTTGTCCAAACTCTGCATGATCTGGATTTGGAGTGGTGAATGTACAGGAATCTTCAGTCCCAAAATTGACTCTTTCAGAAAGTTATTAGAATGTGGAAACAAGGTTACAATGGTTTGCAACCTTGACTACAGTGGGCATAGCTGTGTGGCCTGTTTTGATAAACTCAAGCAATGAAGTAGAAAGACAGTTGTTGGCTACCAATAACCTGTTTTGACTCTCCTCGTAAACCAATCCAGGTATTAAAATACTTTTTGCTGTGCTGGTGCACCTCATGTATCGTGAGTTAGCGAAATGGCTAATCACTGTTGTTTTTCCTTCTGAAAATGAGGTGGCTTTGTAGAATGTTAAGATAAATGGGTTAAATTTAATAGTCCTCTATGGGTTTTGTGCCAACACCTTAGTATGTGGAGCCAGTGAGCATTGAAAACGAGTAAACCATGCCACTTAATTATTTTCATATGACTTCAAAAGTAAAGGAAGGTTAATGGAATAGATTCCTTACTATTAATATTATGTACATTCCAGTATTGCTTTTTAAAAGCAAATCAGGACAATTAAAAAGCTTTCCAATTAATAGATGTAGAAATGGTTGCAGGACTTCTTAGAACTGTCATCTGTTCCACTAATTCAGTCAGTCTGCACTTTATATCAGTGACTTTTAAAGAGCAACTATATCCCTGGGTGATCTGGCCTTTCATCCACTGTTCTTCTGCTCAGTATATTGTTTGCTTTAAAGCAAACTCCAAATTCCTATTAGAAAGAATTAAATTAAGTCTATTATCTCCTTAATGGTCCCACTTGATGCTTTCTTATGCTGGCATTTTAGGGGTAAAACACTTCCAATGGACTCCTACAATCTGCTTGAATTTGGTATATATATTTTTTTCCTTCTAGGCGGAGAAATTTGGAGACTCCTTTGTGTTTGAGGGTATGTTGAGCGAACAAGTGAAGACTGAAATCCAGCAAGCAGTGAGTAATGTGGTTTACAACTGGTAGAGAGCCTGACTAGTGACCACAAAGAGGGACGCTTCAAGACTTGAGGCAATAGTATTAATAATAGTATTGTGCTGTGTACCCTAATCCATTTACAAGAATATTGGGATCTGCCATGAGGATTTGGATTTCAGTAAGACAAAGAGGAGAATAATAGGCTTTGAGGGTTAGGTAGTACGGAGGGTAAAGTAGCGTGCTACTCTGTCACCTCCAGTGACCTGAGCTTCAAATTGGGAATAAGTGATTCCTTAAAAATGCATGTGGCTTGGTCTCCAATTCCAACTGCCCCCAGGGGCTCTGATCAATATCAGCATAAGAGTGGACTAAATGGTGACTTGACAAGATTATTAGTTGTATTGTGGCTGTGCCTAGGAGCCCAGTCATGGAGTAGGACCCCATGTGCAAGACATTGTACAAAGAAGAGAAAGGTGGTCCCTGCCCAAAGTGCTTGTAGTCTAATATATTACAGTACCTGCCCACGCTTTCCTGGCTCAAGACCCATTTATCAGAAATTGGATTGGAGAGAAGCCTAAAGTTACTGATTGAAGGGAATGGTTAAAAATTAATCCACATACTTAAAATAGGCCTTCCTGTGACAAAGGGCCTTTCTCTAGATTATAGGTCATAGAGGAATATGCGCTAGTCAGTGGGACTGACAATGGGAATTCTTGTGTTTTGTTCCTTGATCTGCTGTGAATAAATCAGTTCACCTTTTTGGGCCTCAGTTTGCCCACCTGTAAAAAGGATAATACCTACCATCAGGTGTTGTAAGGGTTACCTCATGTCTAAAAAGTGTGCGGCAATCCTCTGGAGAAGATCAAGTGGTGGTCAGTGATTTTAAATAACTAGCACCTTCTAAAAAAATAAAATAAAATCAAGGACACCCTAAAAATGAGCAATATAGAACTTAGCAAAGTGGGCTTTCTCTGCAGAAACAAAACCCTTCTACAAGTGGCTTGCTACCCCTCCTCCCCCCTACCCCCAAGAGAGAGGCATATTACTGCAGTTTTCTGGTGCTGTATAGATGATTGCAACCTTTCCTCTCTGCTTAAGGTGGAGCAGTTTCCCCCCTTAGCAGCATAGCACTAAGAGGAGCAGCAGAGTATTAAATTTCCCTTAAACATCTGCATAGGGTACCACGTGAGCGGGTTTTAGATCTTTATTTTGGCAGACTGTTGAAGACACATGATTTGGTATTTTAACACTTAACCTTCACAAAAGTGATTCATCTTATAAAGTGCATAGTGTGCTTTTAGGGGAAAATGCTATGCCCAGGAGCAAGGACCTTGTACAGAGCTCTACAGAAATGCTAACACTAGGTAAAATTAAACACTGCACGCTTTTACTTGCTGTATGAAGAACCAAAACCTATAAATGAAAAGGAGGGGGAGAGTTTATGAGGCTTTTCAGCTACAGTTTGAAAACTCAATCTCATGGCAGATGTGAATCTGATGGGTTGCAAATGGCATAATAGCAGTTTGTTCCATCATTCTTGAAACTGAAGGATAGCCTATGCTTTTTGTTGTTAACTAAAACAGGGAAAGAAATATGATCGGAGTAGGGCTGTTAGGTGTCTTGTAATGCAGTGCCAGAGCTTGGGGATTGTGGGGTATTAGACCATATTGAATTTTAATAAAGTTTAAAAAAACCCAAAACACCTAAAGCTTCCAGTACATAAGTAATGATGTGTGCAGATGCTGAAGGTGGAAGAAATACAGTCATTGGATCCCAGTTAGGATCGCTTGTATGCCTGGGAATGTAGAATCTGGCAGGGAATGTTCCAGAGTTGTGTGCAATCCACACTGGCCTTCTGGTGCTGTGCTGCAGAAATCTACAAAGCAGGTTGTGGTTAAGCAAACCAACCTCATTCTGTAGTATTTTAAAGTGAGTGCTTTTGTAGCCTAGCCTTAGTCTTTTGTATAAACAAATACTGTGTATCTGGGAGCCGCTTGCCTTGATGTTGTATCCAAACTGTCGAGTATTGGCCATAGTGCTAATAGAAGCAGAGTTGTGCTGAAGAACTGGCATGGA
Organism: Chelonia mydas; assembly: GCF_015237465.2. Classification (NCBI taxonomy): domain Eukaryota; kingdom Metazoa; phylum Chordata; order Testudines; family Cheloniidae; genus Chelonia; species Chelonia mydas. Next base: position 15,030,036 of record NC_057853.1, on the reverse strand, counting down.
GCCCAAACTGGTCCTCTCTGCTGCTTCCCCACATGGATTTTCCGTATTTGGTTAGAGTAACTTTTAGAGGACTGTCCTTTTGTTTTTCAGTATTTATTATTAGGATGTCTTCTAAGTCACTGGCATGCGGAACATCCTCGGGTTAGGCATGGAAAAAGATATTGTGCTGATTACATTGGCAAGCTGCCCAGGGGAGCAGTGACTGGCCTTCCTTATGGTTTGGCATTTTTTAAGCCGCTGTTAATAGTTTAGACAAAAGTATACCCTAAAATGTGTGGGATCTAGAAAATAAAAAGTGGAAAAGCAACTTTTGATCTTCTCTTCCCCCACAACCTTCAAATCAGCTGCATAGTAGGGAATCCAGCTTTGAACAGGTGATTTTCATTTGTGTGATCAGGATTTATCGATTTCCATAAAGGAGACTATAGTAGCAGTGATAGTGACTTATTATTAGTATGACAGTGACACCCTTCCAAGATCAAGGCCCCATTGTGCTAGATTCTGCTCCAGTACAGGTGAGAGACTGTCTCTGCTCCAGGAGCAAAAGTGAGAGAGGGAACAGTCACAGACAGATGACTTGTGGGTTATACAGTGGGTCAGTGGCAGAGTCGGGAATAGAACCCAGGTCGCAAGTTCCAGTCCAACTCTCTATCCATTGGACCATGCTTGAAATTGTGGACTTTTGGTTTGGAGTAGGATATTTCCTGTGAGGCCTTGGTTGTGTTGTTGCAAGAAAGTAAAGAAAATGTCTGTAGTTTTGAACAAGCACTGTATGTGGGTTGGGAGGAGGAGGAGCATATTCTTACATTTTGCCTAAACAAAGACTTGCAACAGGAGTGCTGGAATGACTTGTATAGTGGGGTTGCAAGAGTCATTGAACCAAACTGTAAACCCTGTATATGATGGAAACCACTTCAAGCTGGGGGGGCAGCAGCACTCCCATCACCCTTAGTTCCAGCACCTATGACTTGCATGTATGCAGCTAGAAAAGAGTTACATTGGTGTAGACAGAGAATTAGCCTGCCTGGAGAATATCCTAAATGGGTGATTCACTCAGAAGGGATGGGCATGTCTTTTAGTACTTCATTGGCATTGAGCCTGTAGAAGTAGCTTATAAGAAAATTGTTTTACTGTATCACTAGGTCTGTAGTGTTCAGTTTGGAGTGGTTTTGTTTTGTTCGATATCCAAGTGAGACAGAGATCGACAGTGAATGATTCAGAGGTTCCCAGTCACCCCCAATAAGCTTTGAGTCTGGTTTAAGTCACTGAGGAGTGGGGAAGCTAATAGAGGTGGCAAGGAAATGTGTACTGTGGTCTTGTTGTGGTGAAGTAGCTCTATTTCTTGCAGCAGAAGTGACTGACCTGGTAGTGCTGGAGTTGCTGGCCCTCTATTCAAATTGGATATCGACCCCTTGGTGGTCTTGCTGGTTACCGTAGATGCTGGATTTCCATGTAGTGTAGATTTTTCTGAAATCAGTACTGGTCCCTCCAAAGGGCCCATCATTTGACAGAGCACCATAGGCGTTGGATCCTTCCCTGCAGAGAATGGAGGGAATTATCATGGGCTGCCCATGCAATTGGCATCCACCCAGTGTGCTGGGCTAGAAAATGTCTGCACCTACAGGTGCACTGTCCTTACCAAATGTAATCCCATTGCTTGCACACCATAGTGAAATGAGTTCGTGTCTAGAGTCCATCATGTCTTCACAATTGATGTAGTTGTGACACACCTGAGTAAAAATAACAGCACCTGAAAGCCCAGTTTTCTGAGTGTGGCTGGACAGAACTGCAGGGTTCTCGGGGCTGGAGGGGCGTAAAATAAAAGATGCAGTTAAGGGGTGTGATCTTATAATTTCACTCGAATAAAACTTAAACATACATAAAAACAAGCTGAACATGCTAAACAGCAATCTATTCAGAAATAAGGTACGCTTCTAAATAAAGCACAGAAAGGACTTCTAAGTGGCATGAGTTCATGAGTCACCACGATCAATAATCAGGAAGATGACAGAGTTAAAAAGGCTTGTTTCATGTCTTTGCAGAAGTGGGTCAGCTGAAGTGTTCAGCATGTGTAGTACAGTACATGAGCTTTGGAGCCACAAGTATCTCCTGTGGATGCTGCTAACGTCCCTGTAAATCACACAGTGTATAATGCATCCTGAAGGCGGATATGCTAGAGGGAACCCCTTGCCACCAAACTGAAGGGGAAGCTGGAGTGAACACAGAGCACTGGTCACTACCAGCCGCACAATACCAGACCTAAGGGACCCTGACCTGATCCACTAGAGAAAAGTGTCAGTTTTTTGTTTCTGAGAGTTTGGCTTTTTTTGGTGTGGCAAGCCCTCAGGCAATAAAAGTGAGGTGTGAATGTAGTGAGAAAATTCTTCAGGGAGTTATGTTCTTGTGGCAGCATTGGTATGGCGTAAAACACCTAAATGAGACCAAAGATAGATGTCAAACCAGTGGTGTTTGACTGTCTGACAAGGAGAGGTTATTTGCCTAGCTCAGTGATCAGAGAATCCAAAAGAAAAGGACTCTGGAAGCAGGCAGGCAATCCTCATAATATGGAGCAGGTGGCCATGTGCTAAAGGATAGCTCATATTTTAAAAAGGCAGCTCTGGAAAAGTGCATGTAGATCAGATATGGCTAAGATGACTTGGCACAAGCTAGCGAACCAGCTCAGAAGATGGGATAACTTAGCAGTCAAAACATTGGGTTTGGATTTCCTGGAGATCAAGGGTCAAACCCTGACTTGAGTCTTCTAAGTGGTTTTCGCATAACTCCTTTATATAATAAAGGAGCAGATCCAAAATAGAAGAGTGTTGTAGGTCATAATTTAGGTGGTTTGTTATGGTTAATTGGGGTCTTGAATGACGGGCGGTGTTGTAACTCATAACTGAGATACAGTGGCGGAGTATGAGAGCTTAGTACTACAGTAGTCGGGGTGGTTGCTCAGGATAGAGGTCTCTTGGCAGAGCAGCATGGGGGGATGTTTACATGATGCTATTACTCCACTCCTGGATCGTTTTTAACAAATGTACATTAGAACAAGTAAGCTCAAGGACCGTCTCTGCTCAGTGGAAAGATACTAAGGTATACTTGACAGTAAAGAGCTTGGCAAGCTGTAAAGAGAAAATGCACAAGCTTTCAGCTCTTTGTGCAGCTGCCGTGAAGAAAGTAACAAGGGTGACACCTTGTATTCCCCTCTCAATACAATGTAAATCAAAGGGTTCCTAAATGTATTCACTGGAAAGAAGTGGGAGCTTGTCATTCCAGGTCTGGGGAAGATAAACTCTGACATCTTGATTTTTTTTTAATTTTTTTTAATTTTTTTTAATTTTTTTGCTTTTGGGTCAGAAGAAAACTTGTGACTCAGTTTCAGAACAAGGGAGCTATACAATGTTAAATGTATGGATTTGTATGCTTTCCATTTCTTCTAGGAGGCATTTAGTGTCTCTGGAAATGTCCGTGGACTGATGACTGCAAACTGGGATTATCCTGTCACTAGGAGTAAAAAAAAAATATCCAGGTGGATTTTTATTGTGAATGTTGCCATCTGTGAATCAAGTTTTAGACCATCAAACTCTATTTCCCCCTCTCCTCCCTCCCCCTTGGTATACAAACCTGTTCAATATTATTATAAGTTAAGATAGTTCTAATCTTAGAAGTGCCTCTTGTGGATCAAGGCCCTATTGTGCTAGACACTGTGTGAACATAACAAAAATCCGTATTCCCTTCCCTGAAGAATTAGAATCTAAACATAGGATGAGACAAATGGGGAGGACAAGGTAATAATTAAACAATTGTTTGTATAATAAGCAGTAGTCCTGACACTGAAGCATTCTTGGGTGTTGCGATCGGGGTCATTGTGGAAGCTGCCTGTATTTTATTATTATTTATATGTTTGTTTGTGTTTGCTATATGGTTACAAGGGATGCTTTAAAGATAATGCGGGTGTCAATCTCTTTGAAGTTTTAGCTCCACCATGCTGAATGCCTACTCATAACCTCAGGATCTGGAAAAAAAAGAGGCTGGAAACTGTGAACAAAGAAGTTTGTTTGAGTGTGATAAATTGAGGGTCTGTGATGTGCAGGGGGAGAGATGGGGTCTGTGGAGAATCAGACTGAATCCCAGACCCAGAAGCGGGGTGGAGGGGGAAGGCAGCTGAGCAGGCCTGCCTGAGTTTTAGGTATGTACAGACTGTTGATTGTGTTAAACCCTTTTCTCTTGGTAGGCTGTGTTCCTACTGTCGAGATTAAACAATACTTTGCTTTGAAAAGATGGTTCTGGGATAAGGGGAGTCTTGCAGGGCAGCTGAATCTAGTCAGGCCTGCTGAGCAGTCACAGTTGGTTCCAGGAGGCTGTAGCCTAAGAGGGAAAATGGCTGGATTCTGTCCCAGAGGGAGGCAAGAGGCCTGTCACCTAAGGTGACGTGCTCAGAGGTACCAGAGAGAGGGGGGTCAAAGATGAGTTTTAAGGAGGACAGTTTAGTGCCTTTGCAGGGTTGGGGTTTTTTTTGGTTTTGTTTTGTTGTTTTTTCTGTGTTTGGCAGATATCATACTTTCTAGATGAGGTCACTAAACCATGGGTTACTTAAATGTTATGTCCTATAGGACATTCTCTGTTGCATTTACACTTCTGGGATACTTTTGGAATTAGTAGTCTACTAGTTGCAGAATATTGAAACATTTAGAGCTGTCTACTGATACAAGATGACAATACCACCGATTCTTTTTTCTATAGAAATGGTAGGATTATGATGTTAATAGGTTGCAGGATGACTCTGACTACTTCAGTCACAATCAGCAGCACACAGTGTATCTGTACTGCGTGGGATTGTGGATGACCAGGGATTGCTGAACCACTGGAAAAATAGAAACCCATAGGTCTTTCTGGAGTTCCGTATATGTTGCCAACGAGCAAGCAAAGAGCAGCATGCTTCAAATGCATCCAGCAAGCTCAGAGGCAAATTGCAGAGCAAAAATGTAGTAGTCTTGCCAGTGCTCCTGCTGCTGTTGCTGAAAGAGAAGCCTTTTGTTTGTTGCAAAGTTAACCCAAAAAACTTCCTGACCACCAGAACTTGATTGGTTCATTGCAGTGTGAACTTTGTCTGCTTTTCTCGGAGCTGCACACCTGCTCTGTATATGAATAATACAGCACACTTTATGCTTCTGTGAAGGAAAAGGTCCCTACATCAAAGTAAAATTTTGGTTCTCAGTTAAATCTTGAGCCCTTTCCTAATGATCATTTTAAAATATACGTTCTCATCTTGTCAAATTCTTAACTGTCCCATATTGCCAACACTGGCTGTTGAAAAATCAAGAGATTTTTCTTAAATGCTATTAGTTTTGAAGTCTCATGATTTTCATTTGCAGTCTGTTTTGGGGCCTTTAAGAGGGCCCCTTTCTAAGCTTTACTCCAGTGTTAAAGTCTGGAAACTTACTTACCTACTTGTAAGTGAAAGCTGAGATCCTCATGCAGTCAGAGGACTTCAGGTGCTGGGGCTTTGAGAAAAACAATCAATATTGTGAGTTATGATAGAATTGCAAGAGCCAGCAACGCCGTAAGAGAGCGATCCGGTGGAAGAAAAAAGTTAGTGACTTTACCTTTCTAATTCACTAATTTGAATGTATTTAATTTCAGATTTGGTGGAGTTAGTTTTAAGAATGAGAATGAAATATAATTTATTTGTGTAATTATAGAGTGTTTGTTTCCACCTTTTTGTGTTTGCAAAATATTCTGGAACAACGCAAGAATAACAATCACATCTGTAGATTGACTCTTTCAGGCTGCTACTATGACAACCTTGGTATCTGACAGAAGGGTGACTAGAAAAGGTCTCTTCTTTGTCTTGAGCCTTGAAGCAATATTTAGTTTCACACTATTTACATTGTAATGTGTCTCTCTGCAGTCAGTTACATCTGTTTCAATTTAACATAAGACTGTTGCTATGGAGATGGTGTGTTGAATAGAAATAGGTCATATCGGTGCCATTTTCAGTGTATTTATAGAAAAGAAAGGGCTAGCTGGGGAGAGGTCTGGCTCAAGTGAAGGGAGAAGGTGCATTTATCTGAAGACCTTTGTTTGATTTGGGTGGGAGCTTGTTTTAAATATAGGGACCACATGTACAACTGTAGCCTGTTAAAAATTCCCCAAGTCCTACAGGAAAGGAGGGGTGCATATGTATGTGTGAGAGAGACAGGACAGGATCTTTATGCTCAGTGGAATACATCCGTTAGGTAAGGAAATCCCTTGCAGAACAGGTGAAATAATAATATTCCAGGGCTGTGTATCCTTAATCTCTCCATCTGAAAAGCTGTCTCCGACTTGAGTCGTCAAGCCTTGTCACTGCACTACATTAATCTATTTGGGACTCTGACCTGGGGCAGGACCTTGATGGGAGCTAATAGTAATCATTCAAATTGACCTACATATGGTAGCCACAGTGCAGTCTTAATAAACATTGATTCTAGCAGCCTGGACTGTGCGAGTGAAATTGAGCACACAGTGGCTGCTACAATTACTGACGCCTACGAGAGATGAACCTTCCACGTTTGTGCAGAATGGCCTGAATATCTCATAGCCCAGTGGTTAGGCATGTATCTGTGAGGTGGCAGATCCCTGTTCAAATCCCTTCTACCCCTCAGGTGGAGGAGGGACTTGAACTAGGGATGCCCCACATCCCAGGTGAGTACCCTAACCACTGGGGCGAAGAGAGATTCTGCCCGTCTCCTCTTCCCCCTATGCTCATGTATAGGGGCCTGATCTGGTAGGCAAGCTCTGAACATGCTTGCTGGGTCGGCAGGTGACTTAAAGAAGCACCTATCTTTTCTGTAGTTGATGCATAGCTCTGGGGCTGAGGGAGCCAGATGCCTGGCATGGGACTGCAGTTTTTCCAAGGCCACCTCTTGTGCCGCCCCCCATGCAAAAACAGTGCAGGAGCCTAATGGCAAGAGAGGTTTGCAGCTGAGAATCCCAAGCAGAGAATCCCAACTCTGAGTGGGGTGGAGATGGAGCTTGGGACACATCTGTCTCCTATTGTTTAGCTTAGGGATTGGCCACCTTTGGCCTGCGACCCGCCTGGGTAAGCTCCCTGGCGGGCAAGGCTGGTTTGTTTACCTGCCACGTCCGCAGGTTCGGCCGATCGTGGCTCCCACTGGCCAATGGGGGCTGTGGGAAGTGGCGGCCAGCACATTCCTTGGCCCACACCGCTTCCTGCAGCCCCCGTTGGCCTGGAGCAATGAACCGCAGCCAGTGGGAGCTGCAATCGGCTGAACCTGCGGACGCGGCAGGTAAACAAACTGGCCTGGCCTGCCAGGGGGCTGACCCTGGTGGGCCATGTGCTGAGAGTTGCTGATCCCTGGTCTAGCTTAGGTGGGTCATTTCCTAGCGTGCTGACTTTTGTGAATCCTATTCTGAGGTGCTTATCTCTCCCCATTCGTTGTATAGGGAGCCAAGGCACCTCAGTCAGGCTTCAGGAATCCCAGTGATTTTCTAGGTGCCTAATAGTTAGGCATGGCAATGCTCAGCATCACCACAGCTAAGCTGCTTTGTGAATCCAGCCCAAAGTCTCTCTCTCAGGTTTTAGCACAATGATTTAAATACTTTCCAATTCAAAAAAAGGAGCTTAGACGCTGGCATCCAAATGAGATTGAACCATGAACTCCATGTAGCCTCATGGGATGGTTCATGGAAGATGAATTCAGCTAGAGCAGGGATGGCTGAGCTGCAGTAAAACTGCGGCTCGCGGAGTGGCCCCTTCCCCGCTCCCCCATTCTCCACCTAGCAGACTGGCGTGAGCCGGGGTAGGGAGACTTGGCCTCGCACCCTGTGGCAGGGCTAGAGGCTTCTGCCAGAGACTGGTGCCTGCTGGGGTGGAGGGGGGCACAATTTTAAAGGTTCAGCCCCCCCCCCCTCCACTGCCCCTCAGCAGCTTGAGTCATGCCCCCCAGGCATGTCCAGCCTCTAACCCAGAGGCCCATCCCTGCAGCTCCCAGGTTTTTTCACTGCCTCTCCCCACAGCCTCAGCTCCCAGCTTGCAGGCTCCAGCAGCTGCTGTGCAGGGAGGGGGCCCAGCAGTACCAGGCGGCTGAGCAGGGCCTGCAAATCTTGGCAAAAATCCCACATGTCGCCTTTGGCTACTGCCCAGCGGGGAGGGAGGTCTTTGGGCTTCAGCAGGAGCAGGGCTGAAGCTGCAAGCCTTGGCAGGCCTGCTCTATGTCTTGAACTTCTGAAGATTGTTATAAATGCGACTTGGAGGGTCAGTAAGTTTGATCACCCCTGAACTAGAATTTGGGGTGAAATGAAAAATTCAGCCTCACTTGCAAACTGATCTACAGAACAGATTCAAGAACCAAGTCCTGAGAAATGAGATTTCAGAAGCCAAACCTAGGTTACTCAGTTACGTGTTACTATCCATAAAGCAATTTACCAGATTTTATTTGAAGGGATGCTATCAGCCAAAATTTGGGGCAAATGAGTTTTCTAAAACTGTTACAAACCCAAGACAAATAAAAATGTTTTCATGATCATTTAAAGAAACCCAAGAGAAATGTTTGTTTTTCAAACAAACTTTCCCCTGCAATGTTTCCAGCCCTGGCAGTACAGCACTGCTTCTAATCCCTAACCTGCCTAAGGAGAATGGATCACTAGACAATATTTTCGGCAAAGGCCAGAATAATCTGCAGGCTTTTGCTGACTTGTCCCACGGAAGTCAGTGAGGCTATTGGTGGAATAAGGGACTCACAGACTGTTCTGGAAAAGTAAATAGGACTCTGAGAAATTTCATTTTTAATCTAAGGTGGCAGTAGCTGACTACGCCTCAGTTCCGCAAATTGCTTCATGGATGTGGGAGAACTTGTAGGAGTGAGTTTGTTGTTAATGATTCTCCTTGCAGTATGATTAAATTGTGTCCTCCTGTCTGCACAATTTCATGAGAGGAGTGTACTGTAGCCCTCACTGTGGTTTCTTAGAGATTTTAGTTCTACAGCAGAAACTATGGGGAATGTAAATATTCAGGTGATTGAACCAACCATATGAAGTATTCTACTGTTGAGCCTTTCTAAAACAACATCCTTATACTTATAAAAATAGTTGTCCTGTTTTCAGAGGTGTTATCCACTTAAACTGCTTGAACAAACATTTCAATAAAAGTGACTTTTCTTAGACTTTATTTTATTTTATTTTTTGAAGAAAGAATAATTTTGCTAATAGAGAACCTGTGGTCTATATTGCAGATTAAAGAGTGTATCAAAGTGAAATGGTTGATATCTTATTTAATTATCCCTTCTGGACCTATTGTTCAGAAGCATATGTTCTGTTTTTGCAGACTGAATCTGTCACCCAGTCTATGGAACATGTCTAGATCTGAAGCATGAGAATGTCAGGCATTATGAAAGCAATTAAGCTCCTTAGTGGTATGAGAAGGTTTGCAGTATTAAATGATGGGGGTTGTAGATCCTCATGGTGGACATCATGGTGTCATTTGAAAACGGGTCCCTGGCGTTCCACAAGGCCCAAGCTCGGAAGGTGTTGAAATATAACCTGCTGGCTCACATGCTAAGAGCCCAGGGCTATGAGGTCCAGATCCGCACCCTACTCGTGGGAGCCTTGGGTGTGTGGGACCCCCACAATGAGCCGGTGCTGAGAGCATGCGGAGTCAGTCGGCACTACACCCGGCTCATGAGATGGCTCATGGTGTCCGACACCATCACGTGGTTCAGAGACATTTGCATGGAGCACATCATGGGAGACCATCAATACTAGGACAAGTAAACAAAACCGCTGGTCAGGGAAATAACCCACTTCCTCCCTTCCCTGACGAACCAAGAGACGCACCCCACCCATGTACCTATTCGCTACACCAACACTGACTTGGGCTCTAAATACATTATATGGGTGGCATATCCGAGATCACTTATTCACTGACTCTTTAAAAAGCTCCCACACCCCAATCTGGGTCTATGCTGGTTATGTACTATGTATGCATCTTGTGAACCTTATAACCGATACTTGTAATCTCTCTTAACTCAAGCCTGACCCCAGATGTACAGTACCTTCCTCCTTAATTTGTGTACATTTGATTTTAAACATTAAATGTTGATTTTAAACATTTTAACATTAGCTTTAAAATTTTTGTCTGTTCTCTTATCAAATTAGCCTTTGTGCTGATTAGAGTTAGAGCAATTTAAAGCATTCTGAGAAGTTTGAAATGCATGTAACTTTTTTCTTTTTGGAAAGAGAAGTGCAATGCATATTAGTTGATAATGTCAATAATAATTAGTTGATAATAATAGTTGATAATGTCAATAAATGATTGACTTAATTGTCATTTGGAAACTAATCTGGAGGTTGTGGTATACCTAGTCTATAATTGTTACCTTGTTTGTATACTTCATCTGTGTATCTTCTAAAAATCTGATTGTTTGCAAAAACTGGCTGCCCTTTGGTGTTCAGTTCAGCACAACCAGAAACAGAAGAGAGACGTGCAGTGCTTTCGTGTGGAGAGACTTTTTCTTCTTTCTCTGTTACCATACACCATTCAGATTGAAAGCATGTTTTCGCTATTTGTGCACAAAGAAATGCTTCTTAGTCACTTGCAAGTTTTTGTTTTGGATAAGGATACAACAGTCCACTACAGACTTCATCTTTTTAAATCTAGCAGTTTCTTAAAAAAAGTCACAGTATGCGCATTTCAGTTCCTGTGAAACTACGGAAGAGATCTAAGTAAGGTTCTGTCAAGTTCTCTTGGCACGTGAATGTCCCTTTAACTTTCAGTAACCACCAGCTCTCAAATGGAGATAGTTGGGCTTCAGTCTTCTATACTACGAGTCAAAGATCCCAAATTTAGGAGACAAGGAGAAAATGCAAGAAAGTTGCATACAATCAGTCTTTTAGCTTAAATGTAGTCTGTAGCATGGGTTCTCAGACTCTGGTACTGGTGACCCCTTTCACACAGCAAGCCTCTGAGTGCGACCCTCCCCCCCTTATAAATTAAAAACACTTTTTTAAATGTATTTAACACCACTATAAATGCTGGAGGCAAAGTGGGGTTTGGGGTGGAGGCTGACATCTCGTGATCCCCCCCATGTAATAACCTCATGACCCCCTGAGGCGTCCCGACCCCCAGTTTGAGAACCCCTGGTCTATAGTGTCAGTTTTGGAATTCACTCATCTGATACTAGTAAATGAAACTACAGCCAGTCTGTGCTGGGGAAATTGAGCTGGCGGTCTAAAGTGGAGGGTTTCCCTCCAATTGGGATCATTGGAATCCTCCATAAGGGAGTCACGAAGTTTAGTGAGAGGCTGAGCGTGCTATTACACTTTTCAGAAAGGGCAGGGCCTCTGACTGAGAACAGCACTAGCATGCCTGAGCTGCACTAGCGTGTCTGCTTCCTTTTTGTAGTTGTCAGACTGGGAGACGAGCACAAGCTCTTTGAGAGTTGTGATTGCCTTCTGGGGTATGCATAAGAGGCCAAATTTAAATGGAACCCACTCTGTGAGATAGAAAGCTTTGGTCTCCAGGCTGCTGAGAACCATCCTGGTCTCCTGCACTTAATGCAGACATCTTCTATTCCAGCATTTTGAAGGAAAGTGTTTCAGGCACCTGTGTGTGACCACTTCCTGTCCACAGAGAGTTCTAGGCTTCTCTCTCTGCCTGGAATTCGACCATGCTTCTGAGGCAGTGATTCTCAAATTTATTTGATCGTGTAGTAGTTTACGCCCCCCATCCTCCTGCCACACAAGTACATATAACGATAAAAAAAAAATCAACGTGCAACTCTCATTAAATATTAAAAACAGGAAGGCACTGATCCAAACAGAGCCAACAGTCTGTTGTAATAAGAGCAAAAGCAAAATGGCAATTGTGGTCAATGCTTACAACTAAATCCCTGTTGTAACAAAGGGATTAACGTACAGTGCAAGTTTAACAAATTCATCACAATGCACAGCAGCATCTGAGGACTTGATATGTCTGGAGAAAAGAGCTTTGCTAGTTATTCATTGCTGTGGGTAAAATGTGCACAGTAAGTCCTCCCCCAAAGCTTCTCATGCCCCCCAGAATACATTCCATGCCCCCCCCAGGGGGGCCTATCCCCAAGTTTGAGAACATCTGTTCTAGGGGTTCAAGTGCTCTTATGCACAACTCAAGAATATTCCAAGGTTCCTCACTGGAGAGGTTCTGTCGTGTGGTGGGTTGATCTCAGGGCTGGAAGTCAGCAAATCCCAGTTCTGCCACTGACTCATTATATGGTTTAGGGCAAGATCTTTAGCCATGAACCTTGGGCTAAAACCCCACTTTTAGCTGGGGAAAACGATGTTGCAAGTTTTTGTGAGGATTCATTTTTCTGGTGGTCTTGCAAGTGTAAGCAGTGTACCTTTGCAATGTATTAACCACTTCCTTTTGTCAGACTGCCGTTTATTCCCTCTTCTGAAATTTCCATTTAAGCAATGCTGAGGAGGGGTCAGAACCATAGAGCACATACGGTTGAAACATTTAACATTTTCAAATACCTTTTCCTCCTCACTGCTAATCCCTGTGGGTGCAAGTAGCATAAATGGCATCATGCTTCTCCCGGGAAGCTGCTGCTAGCTTTCAGATTGTACTGGTTCAGGCTGCTCATCCACCTAGTCCAGTACCTTGTCTCTGAGTGGGGGCAGTAGCACATCCTTCACAGGAAGTAACCCCAAGATGGGCAATTCTAGAATAACCTGTTCATAAGGGAAGTTTCTCATTATTACTACCTAGGCCTTATATAGCGCTTTTCATTAGTAGATCTAAGAGAGCTTCACAAAGATCAGTATCATTATCTGAAACTAAGGAACAAAGTTTCAGAGTAGTAGCCGTGTTAGTCTGTGTCAGCAAAAAGAATGAGAAGTACTTGTGGCACCTTGGAGACTAACAAATTTATTTGGACATAAGTTTTGTGGGCTAAAGCCCACTTCATCAGATGCATGCAGTGGAAAGATAGAAGGGGAGGGCTTCTGAACACCAATAGCAGTCACCTTCAACCCCCAACTAAAACCTCTCCAGCGCATCATCAAGGATCTACAACCTATCCTGAAGGACGATCCCTCGCTCTCACAGATCTTGGGAGACAGGCCAGTCCTTGCTTACAGACAGCCCCCCAACCTGAAGCAAATACTCACCAGCAACCACACAACAAAAACACTAACCCAGGAACCTATCCTTGCAACAAAGACTATTGCCAACTCTGTCCACATATCTATTTAAGGGACACCATCATAGGACTGAATCACATCAGCCACACCATCAGAGGCTTGTTCACCTGCACATCTACCAATGTGATATATGCCATCATGTGCCAGCAATGCCTCTCTGCCATGTACATTGGCCAAACTGGACTGTCTCTACGCAAAAAAATAAATGGACACAAATCAGACATCAAGAATTATAACATTCAAAAATCAGTTGGAGAACACTTTAACCTCCCTGGTCACTCAATCACAGACCTAAAAGTGGCAATTCTTCAAAAAAAAAACTTCAAAAACAGACTCCAATGAGAAATTGCAGAACTGGAATTAATTTGCAAACTGGACACCATTAAATTAGGCTTGAATAAAGACTGGGAGTGGATGGGTCATTACACAAAGTAAAAACTATTTCCCCATGCTAATTTTCCCCCTACTGTTATTCACACTTTCTTGTGAACTGTTTGAAATGGGCCATCCTGATTATCGTTACAAAAGTTTTTTTTCTCTTGCTGATAATAGCCCACCTTAATTGATTGATTGGTCTCATTAGAGTTGGTATGGCAACACCCATTTTTTCATGTTCTGTGTATGGGTGTGTGTATATCTATCTATCTTCCAACTGTATTTTCCACTGCAAGTATCTGATGAAGTGGACTTTAGCCCATGAAAGCTTATGCCCAGATAAATTTGTTAGTCTCTAAGGTGCCGCAAGTACTCCTCGTTCTTTTTTTTTTTTTTTTTTTTTTAAAGGAACAAAGGTGAAGTGACTTGATCAAGGTCATCCAAGAGGCCAGTGGCAGAATAGAACCTGTTTCCTGAGCCCCAGTCCTATGCTCTATCCACTGGCTGTACTGCCTTCGCTTACCCTAGGCAATTGGTGGTTGGTTACATACTAAAGCATTGAGAGTTTTACATCATGATTTTTCTTATCCTAGTTAATATAACTGTGGATGTTCTTGTTCATATGCATATGTAATCTTTCTTTAAAAGCCTACTATGCCAACCCATTTGGGGGCAGGTCTGGGTTATTTCACTTAGCTCTTCCACTTGTACTTCCTGTGACCTAAACAGGCATTATCTTTTTGCCTCAACTTGCCACAAAGTGCTTTCACTGAAGTAGGCAGCAATAGTTTATAGTAAACTGTTATACAACTCTTCTGTATGTATTGTTCATAGCTGTTTTTGAAGTAAGAACGATGTTATGATCCTTAAACTATAACAACTACAGAAACAACTTACCATTCTGTTTAGAGAAACATTGCACACTAATGCAGTCATGAAGTGTTTGTATTTGGCAAAGTAATGCCAATCTTAAAAACAGTTCCAAGATATTAAAATTGAGATTATTTTTGTGGTTCGTCTGTCTCCACCTACTGGAAGTTGATAGCAAATACTGCAGATCCAGACTAGTGAGTTTAATTAACTGGAAAGAAAATGACAAGTGTGCTAAATGGAAGTCTTGACCTTAATTGACGGAAGTCCTCAGGGTGTTGTTTAATAGTCCCAAAAATACTGATTCTAGAGTTAGAAGCTGCCAGACCAAACTGGTGAACAAGTTAAAAATAAACTCTTTAGCCATAGCAGGGACAGGATATAACATTGCACAGCACTGCAAAGAGATTGCTGTGATGCTTAGTTGAAATCTGATTTACCAGCATGATGTGCTCAAAAAAGTCTAAAATAGTCTATAAGACAACCTGGGTAAGCTTCACAAATAGTTTCAGGATGCAAAAATTACAACTGGAAATTGGTGAGAAGACAGAGCTGTCAGACATGAATAGCCTGCTCAAGGTTGTGTTTTCAGGAAGCGAGCTGTAGTTCATAACATCAGAGACTTGGGAAAACATTGGGCTTCTCTCAATCCCTTCAAAATCTGAAGCAGGTCAATATTAGTGAAAAGCAGTCATTAAAAGAACTTTGCAGATTCAGTCACTTCATTTCCCCTCTGCTATTCTCCATAGTTTATTATTCCATACTTGTACTGGCTTTTGTTTGGTCATTAACACTGTAGACTAAACATATGGCTCTCAGTTGGTTAGAGATGATCTTCCACACAGTGGGTTTGGAGGCAGTAGACAGGTTTCTGAGCTGTGAGCTTAAAAATGAGGTGTAGTCACTTCTTCACTGTTGTCACTTGGATGTTTCCCAGAATAGCCTCTGACTGGGAATTTAGAAGACCTACAACATTCTTCTTGATTCTACTTGGCCTGTTTTCAGGTTGCAGCTGCTCCCTGGTGGATGCCTGTTAAAGGAGCTAATTGGAGGCAACCTGAGGGACCAGATTCTAATATCTCAAAGAGGTGAGCCAGACATGACCTTTCAGTTTTAACTGTGGTATTTACTTTGTGTCTGTACAAATTCAATGCGGATGGTGGGAGGCATGGTTCGAGACGGGCTTCTTGCTGTGCTCTTTCTATTGCTTCTCAGTGTATAGACAGTATTTTTTTCCTGTTGCATATAATATTGTAATTGGGACTGCTTGAGCATTTGCTCTAGTTAAAGCATTAGCACTTGAAAGAACTAATAACCTCTGTCACGGTTAGATAAAAATACACTAGCTGGGCACATTGTATTGATTTGAAGCTTGATTGGACTTTAGGTGTCCTGTTCACTTTTGATGGTCTGGGACCTGCCAACCTGAGAGAGCACTGTGACTGAGATCAGTAGAGGATGCTCTGGATTAATTTATGTCTTCCCAACCCTGCTGCACCCCTTTCATTATAAAAGAGTTGCATGTAAGGTATCCTCTGAGTGTGCTCCATGGTTCAGGAATTCTGAGGCCATCTGTCTTATAGAGAATGGCTCAGGATGTTGGTGGGGGGGAGGAATACAATTTTCAAAACTGCCTAAGCAATTTAGGACCCTAATTCTCACTGAAAGTCAATGGGACTTAAATGACTTAGGAGGGTAGGCCCTTCTATATGTTTTATCCATGGGTTTGTTGCAGTGAGGGAAATGAGGGCACATTCTTCAGTGATGATCTTTGTGTAATGCTGCAGAGTGATACACTTATGTAGATGTAAATCTTGTTGTTAAGGAGCTATGTTTGGTGTCCTTATGTATTGTTAAAGAAATGATGATGAAACAGGTGATGATGATCAATAACTTCATGTTAAGAGCATGTTAAGTTTCAGTCTCTCACCTGATGTATTTAGGGTTATTTAAAAAAAAAAAAAGCAGATTTTTTTTTAGCCTATGTCTGGTAGAAGCTGATGTATTGAATCCCTTAAGGATGGGGCCACATATCTTTAACATCAGTTGGTGGCTGGTGCACATCATCTGCTCTCCAAGGGGGAATAAAGAGAAATTATCTGAAGCAAAAATAGAGGCAGTGGTATCAAGAGACAAGAAAAAAATAATGAAGAGAGATTTAGGTCATAGCAGTTAACAGCTTTGGAAATGTGCTCTCTGAGCCTTACATTTTGTATGAGTTGGTTGTGAGCCTGGCCTAGTATAATGATCTTTATCTAACCCTTTCTTCAAACTTCCCATCACACAGAAATAGTCTAAAAGGTAGAGAAAGAAACAAAGAATGAAGATTAGTGGGAGGCTGGGAGACGTGAACTAGTGAAAGTGGGGAAAAGTGAAAGACCAATAGCTAATACAGTGAGTCGGAAGCCTTGAGCATTCAACTCTTGTACCAGAAGCCCCTACTAGCAGGGTGGTAGCTCACTCTGCCAGAGGGTTTTGGCAGAAGAGAGGGGTGGGGATGGGGGGGGGGGGCAGGGGTATTGTGACCAGGATAAATGAGACCTTCCGTCTCAGAGGGCTGAAACAGTCCCTTTTGGGTAGGAGGGGCTGGGAATGTGTGAGCAAGAGGGTATGGGGATTAAAACAGGGAAAACATGGTAGTCATTTGTAAAAGTTTGCAGTAAAAAATCCTGCTTCCGTTCCCAAATTACTGCAGCTCCAAAATGGTGAGGTTTGAAGAGGCCTGAGGCTAAGTGAGGGGTTGGCCAGTATTCCCTCCTGCCATTACGCCCCCCCCCCCCCCAAAAAAAAAAAAAAAAAGTAAATTTCTTTAATAGATTTGAGGAGGGGAGGGAAAGAAAATAGAGAATTAAAATTAATAGTAAAACTGATATAAAAATAACCTAACTCTACAAACCTAAACTGTGCCCCATCCAGAGGCTGCTCTTCCTCTGACTCTGTCTTCTAATGAGTTACAGCAGACCCTTAAAACTATTGTGGAAATGTGGGCTAAGGCTGCCGCCTGAAAGGGCTTTTGGCCTGATCCTGTGAGGTGCTCATAAGCTATGTTTTCACTGAAGCCAATGGGGGTAGTTAGTAGCTACTAGTTCTACAGACCCCTCTCTAAATTGAGTCTGGGTGAGGACACAAATGGGTATGACGGAGGAAATGCAAGAGTGAACTGGATCTGTGGATAGAGTGCATAGCTGTGATGCATCATGCTGTTATGTACAAATTCCTTCTCCTTCCCCCAATTCCTTATTCTGACTCTTGCTGTTCTTCACTTGGTATGTGCTGCTCTTGATTAATGCCTTGCTCTGGTATTTACTTCAATAATTTCTTTGCTGTAAAACTAACCTCTGCACCCAGTTCAGACATAACTGAAGTCTTGCATGAAGGATAGAAACGTTCCATGTACAGTCTTAAATCATGACCTGGTCTGGGGGGGGTTTCATAAGGTGCTTGCACTCTTGAGGCTGGTTGACCATGCTGATGTCCTCATTCTGTGTCTTTTGTTGCTTATCAGAATGGATCACCCAGTTCTTCATGTCTCCTGGAATGATGCTGTAGCGTATTGCACGTGGGCGGGAAAACGATTACCCACAGAAGCTGAATGGGAGTACAGCTGTCGAGGAGGCCTCGAGAATAGGTACTTACCTGTCAAGATTCTTCTCTTGTGAATGTATAAGATTCTGATATCTCACCATGCAGAGAAAAGCACTGTTTATTTTCCTTAACATTTTTCTTGCACAGGTACATGCATTTGCAGTAAATGTAACACTGCTTTATTTTGTACAGCATCCTTTGTGTAAAGTGTATCACAGAAAATGCTTGTCATCCATATAAGGTTGGAATTAAATAATAACTAAGAGACAAAGTGCAACAAGACTGAGATTGAGATGTAGGAATGCTGTTGTAGGTGACGGGAGGTGTGGTGTAGAAGGCTCTTGCTGCCAGTCCCAAAATTGGTCAAAGAGTCAGAGAAAGCCAGTTTGAGATGAACAAAAGGACTGGGCTGGGGAGTAGAGAAAATGAGAGCTCAAGTAGTCATAATTCCTTTCATTGCACAGACACTACGGGGTTCATATGTCAGTCATTTTGTATATCCTAAGCCTAAAACATTATCTCATAGAACAGCAGATCGTGCTGCAGAGCTTCAGTTGCAATGAGAACCATCATCCCTTTTAAGGCTTATTAAACATTGAGGGTTTATACAGATGGAGTTGGAACACGGATTGTATATATTCTATATGTCCGGCTTCTCAGATGTAAACTATGTAAAGAATATTTACTTGGTAATTTTTCTTGTTGTATCTCCAATTAAAAAAAACAACTGACAAAGATGGGAGTTGGGTTTAATTTTCTAGGATCAACTCTACTTAAAATAGTTTAACTTTTTTTATAGCAGTAGTGATACCTAGTTAGATGACCATATAAGTCCAAAACATTGACCAAGCACTTGCATTCCTCAGAGTATTTTTGTGTACCCGACATGAACTAGATCGGCAGTTTTTTATTGATGAATCTATTCAAAATAGCTCTTTGAGACTGGTAGCAGTCCTCTCCCTTCCACTTTTTCCCTCCTGTTGCCTCTAACTCTAAAGGTTAGCCATATTTCTGATAGCTTGTGTCTTGTGTTTCTTCCAACAGACTTTTCCCGTGGGGCAATAAGCTTCAGCCAAAAGGTCAGCACTATGCCAATATCTGGCAGGGAGAGTTCCCAATAAGCAATACTGGAGAGGATGGATACAAAGGAACTGCACCAGTAAGTGTGTCAGAGTACATTAGCAACACCACAGCTAAACTAACCCTCTTCGAATTGAGGGGTACGCCCAGTGTGATGGGTAATGGGGTTTTTCAGTAGGTGTCGGCCACCGGAAGGACACTTCTCGCAGCTTCAGCTTTTCAAGCTACAAGATGTTTAATTCCAGCCATGGGTGTTACAGGGGAAAA
Source organism: Chelonia mydas (assembly GCF_015237465.2). Lineage (NCBI taxonomy): Eukaryota > Metazoa > Chordata > Testudines > Cheloniidae > Chelonia > Chelonia mydas. Next base: position 15,010,677 of record NC_057853.1, on the reverse strand, counting down.
GGCTCTTTTTAAGGTTGCCATCATGCAGAGTTCTCACCAATCTTAAAATGGAGAAAGGCACTATATATTTATTTCTACAAAGTGTGAAATGGAGGCTAAAAATAACTTTCATTTAACTTTTTAGATTCACTAAAGTTAGCTATATTTCTGCTTCAATGCTTTCAGGATGATGAGTATGGCATAGCTTGCCCTGTATAAACAAAATGGTTTTTGACATAGCGGGGTCTTTGACGAGCATTCTGGGTAAATACTCAGTTTCATGACCTCTGGAATCGTGTTTTTTCAGTTTATTGGGAAAGATGTGAACTTCCATTTATAAAGGTTAGGAGTATCTCATAGCAAGAAAGCCATCAAGTTTTTAATGCTTGCAAGGGAAATGCATGCTGTAGTCTTTTAAATATGTAGACTTCTGCGAATGCTAGTTTATTTAAGAGAAGTGGTAACTAGAAGGGAAGTCAGCACAGGCAGAAGTTGAGAGACCTTCTCCATTCTCTTGGTGGGAAATCTGGCATTCACAAATGGGGATGTAAACTAGTCTTACAATGATCCACTGGAGTCTAATTCCCATTAATGCAAAGTGCAGTTATGTGTTTGCATGTAGATTAGAAAATATCCCAGCATCTGCTCATAGCTGCTAGTTGGAATTTATTGTCTTGTAATTAAATCACTGCCTCTAACAATAGCAGGGTGAGCAAGAAGATAATTTATGGTTTAACAATAGTACCTGTAAGTGTTGGGGGAGGAAACCTTGAGAATATGTTGTCATGTTGTTTAAAAAGAAAACAAAGGTTTTCAGAGTTAGGCCCTTTTGTAGATACAATACTGAACCCGTGTCTCTGAGTATAAATCCTGATTAAAAGAGCTTTCTTTTCCTGAGCCTCTGTATTTCTGCATATAACTCACTAGTTTCCGATTCAAAGATCTGAGAGCAGGAACATCTAGTCAGTGGATTTTTTACCTTTTGGTCATCAGGAGTTAAATGCTATTTCATGCCAGAAGACTGTAATAAAATGATCTTTCAACATTATCTGCAATCCAGGTTACAGCATTTCCTCCAAATGGCTATGGCTTATACAACATAGTGGGAAATGCCTGGGAGTGGACATCTGACTGGTGGGCTGTTCATCATTCTGAAGGTGAAACTCACAACCCAGTGAGTATTTTTTAATATCAGATGCGCTGTGACATGCCTTTTTGCTACTCTGCTTTATCTCCAATCAAAGCCCCTAGCTCCCCACACCATGCCATGCATGGGATTGGCCAGGTTCTGGTGAGTCAGGCTATATTGCCTCTGCAAGTTGTTACTTTCTACAGTGACATTGTAGCATTTTCTAATCAGTGTGAAGACGTCAATTCTACAGATCCATCCTAGGTCTGGGAATTGAATCATTTTACCCTAGCATCAGTCTTATAAGCACTAAGACTTACTAGTGCTGCAGAATTACTAAAAACAATGACTGCCTGGTTACCCCAAGAGGGTGTAAGATATAACAGAACTGCATAGAAAAATGTGTGTTCCAAGAAAATGGCACAACTCATTGCACTGGTGGTTGCAAATCATAGTTTACAACTTATTTGTGTAGATTGATATATTAAAACACTGTCTCATTTCATGGTTTTAAGATGTATTGAGTCCTGGATGTACCGGTTGAGTCAAATATAAAATGTAGTTTTGGAAGGAGAAGTAGCTTCCACATAGTCAGGATACTAATTTGGAATGAATGAGTTATTCCTTTTCTTTGGGAGTCTTTTATAAGTATTAGCTATGCCACCTTTTTGTGGGGGCCTCTCTGTCTGACTGCTTTTGTGCTATGGATTCCTCTTCCAGTCTCTCTCAGCAGACTCAAGTTCCTACATTATACCTTGATTTCTCCTCTGATCAAGGGGAGCTAAACCTAGGAAGTGAACTGCACTACTCTCCCCCTGACAAACGTTCAAAACTTCAATATATGGTAATTATTATGATCTCCCTTAGTTGCCGCTTGACATAGTCACAGCCCTTTCTCATAGCACAGTAACTGCTGGCAGCATGAGCAAGTCATAATTTATGCTTCTCAGTAGATTGTAGAGATCCTTGTGTCCTGCCGTTTTCAAGAAAAGAATGTTGCCAGCCAAGAGAAGTCAGACTCATTCCAGAGTATAGGGCTCACTGTTGCCTTCCTTAGTATCCAGGAGGCAGCTTTTTTTGGTTGCATATGACAAACCCCCCTAACAAATAACAATCATGCTATCCAATACAGGTTGTTTGTCATTGGATAAAAGACAGAAGGTGGCCTAATCTTCTTCCTTGTGTTATGCATGTTTAACTTTTACTGAGGCATTTTTAAACCTTCAGTTTTTCTTGCTTGATATTAATTTGAGTACTCTTAAACTATTCTGGTATTGCTGTCACTGGGCTGGTGCTGGCCCAAGACCTTTCTCTTCCCTTCACATCCCTGCTGTTTGTCCTCACAGAGACCTCTACAATTTCAGCACGCTGAACTAGTGCATGGCTCGGCAGCAGTTCTGCAGAAAAGGACCTAGGGATTACAGTGGACAAGAAGCTGGATATGAGTCAACAGTGTGCCCTTGTTGCCAAGAAGGCCAATGGCATTTTGGGATGTATAAGTAGGGGCATTGCCAGCAGATCGAGGGACATGATCGTTCCCCTCTATTTGACACTGGTGAGGCCTCATCTGGAGTACTGTGTCCAGTTTTGGGGCCCACACTACAAGAAGGATGTGGAAATATTGGAAAGAGTCCAGCAGAGGGTAACAAAAATGATTAGGGGACTGGAACACATGACTTATGAGGAGAGGCTGAGGGAAGTGGGGATGTTTAGTCTGCGGAAGAGAAGAATGAGGCGGGATTTGATAGCTACTTTCAACTACCTGAAAGGTGGTTCCAAAGAGGATGGCTCTAGACTGTTCTCAGTGGTAGCAGATGACAGAACAAGGAGTAATGGTCTCAAGTTGCAGTGGGGGAGATTTAGGTTGATATTAGGAAAAACTTTTTCACTAGGAGGGTGGTGAAACCCTGGAATGCGTTACCTAGGGAGGTGGTGGAATCTCCTTCGTTAGAAGTTTTTAAGGTCAGGCTTGACAAAGCCCTGGCTGGGATGATTTAATTGGGGATCGGTCCTGCTTTGAGCAGGGGGTTGGACTAGATGACCTCCTGAGGTCCCTTCCAACCCTGATATTCTATGATTCTATGCTTAGAGTATAAATGAGAACTAGGTTACTTCCTAGTAACCAGAGACTTCAGAGGACAGTTCTTCAACAGCTCAACCATACAGAGGCCGTGTGTGGTGCTGCATGAACCTTGGATCTGCCGGAAGGAGTTGCAAGTGCATTTTTAATTCTGACTCATGGTTGCATATACAGTCAAATGTTGTGTGTATTCATTTTAATATTTCTTGGCAATAAAATGAAGTATTCTTCTTTCCCTTTTTTTCCCCTGTGTAGAATTGCAGGGTATCTTCCCTTCTCCCCTTGTCACTTTCAATGTCTGTTTCCCTTCCCTCTCACTTCTTGTCTCATAACAATTAAGGTCCAGTCCTTTGACAGTGTATTAGAAGTGCTAGCTTTAAATCCAGGTTTGTCTCCATTCATAAAGAGAAGGCTTTGGGGTGACATGCAGAGGATGAACTTGAGGAGTTTCAGATGAAGAAAGTTAAGACTAAAAAAAAAATTCTCCTGAAATATTAGAAATCTTGATGGGAATGGGTGGATGAAGCATGGACTGACTAGTAATTCCTGTCAGTTGGAAGGGGAACAACTGAAGGCCAAGCACAGCTTTCCAACGTCTGTATCCGCACCGTGAACTGCGTTCAGTGGCCGAGAACAGTGCATGGACTCTGAGCAAGCAGATCTGTGAATTCTATTCTCAAGGGAGAGTAAGGATTTTTTTTCTCTCACTTTGAGAGACAAACAACATCTGTGTGTTTGGAAAGAGATGGGAATGAACACAGGACTAGCAGTTTGTGGCATAATGTGACTCTTCCCATCCTTGTTCATCTGTTTAATTGAGTGGTGGCTTTGATTTTTAGCCATTTGTATTCAGGGCTTTGGAGCTGTGCTCCAGCTCCAGGCAAAAACCTGCAGCTCCACTGCTCCAGAGCTGCTCCGCAGGCTCTGCTCCAAAGCCCTGTTTATATTCCTTTCCATTGTGGATGAAATAATGTATTTGCAAGAGTTTAGGTTATCAAGGAATTGGTAGGCTAAACTTGCTTAGTGGACAGTGATATCTCATAACAAGAAAATACCAGTTATTGAGGACATTTCTTCCTTGCTATTACCGATCACCAAGGAAGTTAAAAGTGGCACTTGGATCAACCAGGCCACCTCTTTCCCTTCTGCAAAATAAAAGCACTGTGTATGGGATCTATAGGAGAGCTGTATGATTTCTGTGTGGTACCCTGTCAGTTTTTCTGTAGATAAGGGAAGAGCAGTAATACTTTGCACTTCTTTACTCCTTTTTTTTAAACATATTGCATGCTTTTCTAAAGCACTTACCCCCATTATATCAATGTCATTAAGCCTAATTTTTAGATGTGTAAACTGAGGCCCAGAGTGGTTAGTGACACACAAGGTCACTGTAGTAGTACTGGGAATAAATCCCAGAAGTCTTGACTGCCGGTCTACATCTTACTGCTAGACCACATATACTGCCTTTGGCACTAGCTAGCTGCACACTGTATATTGTTAAAATTGTTTTCTGTTTTTATTTAAAAAAAATAGAATTAAAAAAAAAATACAAGGCCCTTTCCATGTCTGCTCTGCCTTGCTGTTCCATTACTTGTGGACCCAGCAATAGCTTGACTTTTGGGCATGACCACCACTTCATAGTACTGCTCCTGTATGTAGGAGTCTCGTCTTCAGCCAGAACATGTGGTGATAGCACTGCAGCCATCTCTCCAATATGTGACTGATGGAACAGCTTGAGTCACTTTTTCCTCTGCTGCTTTCTTCCATATGCCATTAATCAAAACAAAATTGGGCCATGTTTTCAAAAAGCAAATGCAACCTCAGAATTTGAGAGTTCCTCACATACTTAAAAAACCCCATCACAGTTGCCCCCATGTAAATCAGCCAATTGATTATTGCATGCAATTGCCCATAAATGTGTACAGAAAAAACTACCTACATGGTTATACAGACTTTGCAACACACTTTGAGAAGCCTTTCTTAAAAATTATCCCAAAATGCAAATTATTAACTCAATGTTGCAACTCTATATTTAGGGAGTTTTTAAGTACTTATTACTTATGCCATTGCCCTAGAATGGTCTGCTTTGAACATAAGACTGGATTATTGAGTTGATACTATAAATATATATTCAGGTTACTCTAACAAATATCTAGAGGACTACATATGAAACACGGTCAACTTTCAGTAGCAAAGGTGCTAGAAAACTTGTTCAAATTGTAGCTCTTTTCAAAACTGTCAGTGCCTGGAAAAAAGTTATGCCGCTTTTATAAAGTCAGCAGTTAAACTTAATTATATAGAAGCTTGTGTGAGAATTTCTAGAAGACAATAAAAAGTGTTGAACAGACATGCAAATTCTGACATCTTCTGGTGTCTCTATCTGTATATAGTGTTTGTATTTGCATATGGTGCAATTTTTTTTTGTTTCAGGAGTGCCCAGCATTGGCCTAATTCTTACTCTGTTCCCATCTGAAGTCCTTGGTAAAACTTCTCCTGGGAGAACATGAAAAGCAATATCCAGAGCCACAAAAGGCTCAGGGGCCTAATATATTTTTAGTAGTAAAATGTGAAATAACTGTAACCATACTTTCCAAGCATCAAAAATAGAGGGCAAAACTCATTTCCAGATGCCTAAATGTCAACCCAGGTGTGCACAGTACAGCCCAGCTAGATATAAGGCGCGGCCTCACAAGTCTCAGACAAAAAGCCAGAAACAGACACCATCAAGCATTGCTATTTAAGTTCCCTTTCCTTTGAAAGATTCACTGGCCACTTCGGATGAACATGTTCTATTTTTGGCTCTATAAGCCATTTTTCTCCTGAGGGGAAGGTGTCAGTCAGCCTGGGTATATCTAGCAGTCCTGTAACCATATCGCATGCTGTCCTGTCAGCATGCCTCAGCCTGGAGCCACAGGGCTAGCAGTAGGGTTGAGCAATGAAGTCAGTTTATATTCATTGCTTGTCTCTGCCAAAGAGGTGAACTAGTATCTGTGGTGGTGGCAGCTTTGTAATTTGTCTAAGGTTACTCACTTGTATCAGAGAGGCCAGTGAGCAGTCATTGAGTGACAAATGCAGGCAAGATTTCAACCAGAGATCTTGAAATGAACGACTCCATTCCCCTTCCAAGCCATCTTCCTTTTAAATATTTAGGTATTTCCTTTATTGCCGTTCCCCTACCTTTTCTCTCTCTCTCTCTCACTCATATACTCTCACGCTACATCAATGCATACATTCAGGTGAAAAACCTAAAAAACCTCTAGCACAAGATGCTGTGTGGGGTTTTTTGGTTTGTTTTTTGTTTTAATTTTTGTTAGGGATACTAAAAAAGCACATGGTAAAATGCTGAGTTTGGGGTTTTCCTTTCCCTGTTGAGTATTTGTAAATTTATTAGCACCTTTATTTCTAAATGACTGAATGGATAAGGTGGTCAGGCCAAAAGAAATTGGATACCAAACTTTTAAATCACAGTGTCATATCAGAGTGCTCAATCCACTTCACAATAAAGAGTTTTAAGAGACTGGCGGGTTTCTCTGTGAAATTCCACCTTCACTAGAGTAGAGTTCTGGTGCTAAATATTTCAATTCAATGCATATGAAATGCTTCATTTTGTGCTCTCTCATGTCACTTGTGCAGATACCACCCTCATTACTTTCAGGTGAACCTTTTCTAAGATTATAGTGCTGATTGCTAATCAGATGAGAGGGATATAGCAGTGCAGGCCAGATTCACATTGGTGGAGTGGACTCACTACAATAGATTCCAGATTCCAACCCTAAACCTTTTCTCATCTCATTGTGTCTGGATTTTAGGGATAAGAGCCTGTTTCCTAACTGATATCTGAGCGATTGAAAGGATTTGAGGTGCTCAAGAGAAGTGCACCCTCATTAGAAGTATTTCTTTGAAGAAATGCTATTGTATTTGCACAGCTGTATTTGCAACATCTATGCAGCAGTGCCTCAGCACTGAATTAAGGGGGTCTTGAGACACAAGGGTCGTGTATGATTTCTAAGCAAACTAATAACTGCTTTAACTTAGCTTCTGAGTTCAGTCCAAACGTTTTCCCCTTACATGCTGAAAATAAAGTTTTAGCAAAATGAGCTATTTTACTTGAAAATTTTTATTACTTTTAAATTTAGATTTTACTGCTTCAGAGACAGATCTTGAAAGTTAATGGTGTTAGAGTTCTAAAGAAGGAGCATTTGTAATGTGAGTTCTGACAGTGCTTTCTGAGTCAGCGGATACACAATTGAATCCCATAATAAGGAAGAAAAAAACCCCACCCTATTCCAAGATAGCTCGGCTGCAGCAACTTCCAAGATATTAAAAATGACTTGGAATCTGGCAGATATGCTGCTATATATTTTTTTTAAAGCTTCTCCATTTTCTGAGCCGTAGACTTACACTATGCAGGAATTCATCTGTCTGCTTAAAGGTGAGAAATGAAGAGAATTTCCTGAAAGAGCCTACAATGGTCAATGTGACTGAAATCTGAAAAACCATTGAATAAGGTGCAGAGATGACATGGCTTATTCTGTGTCCATACTGAAAGCACAGCCGTACATCCAAGGAAAAGACTATGCTTCCAACAGTGCCAAGAGAACACTGTCCAGGTTTGAGCTTTGTCAAGCTTCAGATTAAAACATTGCAACAAATTGGGGAGCAAGTAGTGTGCCTTCCCAATACTATGTTTTTAAAGAGACCACCAATGTGGTATCCAAGAGTTCTCTGTCATTTTCTCAGTGCTAGTTGAGGTACATCCTCAACCCACCTACGGGAAGAGGAGGGAGAGAATCAGGAGTCAGACCAATTCAGCTTGATAAAAGGAGAAACCCTTCTATTTTGGAGAATATTAGGGGGAAGGAGGGAAAAGATTGTTGGCAGGAGCTTAACCCCCAGTTTATCAGATAGCATTAGGGCTCCTCTATCCCATTGCAAGACTATTTAGATGTCCACAAAACATGCAAGAAGCCTGCACTATGACTGGTTGTGTTCTGCCACACAATATAAGGTGCAGTGGACAGAGTCTGAAGATGCCACATCCTTTCCAGCAACTGTTCTGTTTTTCCTAGGTTCTTGTATTGTTACCATCAGCTCTACAAGAACTAGTCAGATACAATGTCTTAAGCCTATGGCCCTTGAAAAGCTGTCTGATAGATGTAGTTACTCATGTGACTTTGGTGACTACATTGGAAGAAATCAGTATTGTTTTGGTTGCAGACAAAACATTGCTGGTGGAGAAGGAAAAAGGAAGAGAAGATCAATATGCTAGTCAAAGCCAAAGGTTGGACACACAGTCAACTTGAAAGTCAAGTAACAGCAGAAGTTTTTCAACAATGCAAGATGTATTTTATGCTAAAACATTTCTCATAATCTCAGCTTCATGACTGAACTTTTGTGGTGTAAGTAGTTTACAGTAAAGGTCTATCTGGGATAGTGTTAAGTTGGTTAGTAAAAATGAAGGAAGCTGCTTACAATGGTGGCAAATGAATGGAGAAAATATCTCTGTACAATTCAAGGAGGTCCTGACAATGACACGGTTATTCCCAAAGGCTGTCTCTTCTATTTAGTTGTTTTCCATAAACTAAGAAGCCAGTCTGTTGCCTCTTGAAATCATCCCACAAGGTTCTTACTTTGGAATCCAGGTGCTTAAGAAAAAAATGTTTGCAAGGTCATTTTGAGATGCCCACTGAAAACTGCAGTTAAACAAGGGCTCATAAGGCATGCTGTACACCTATCAGTCTTGAAGATGCACGTTAAAACACCATGACTCTCAGGTAGCTCTCAAAAATTGTCTTGTCACTCTGGCTTATTGTCAGCCTGATTAGTTGTAGACAATTGTGGGGAGATTTTCAGAGGCCCTTAAGGTAATTAGGCACTCATTAAAAATGACAGGGAAATGGGCCCTTACTTTCCTTTTTCCCAGTGGTATTTCATAACTGCAGATTCCAGTATCAAGTAGCACAAACCTGGGGTAAACTTAACCAGTAAATCATTGGATGCCATTGTTGAAGCACTCAAATAAATCTCTGAAGCCGCTAGCAGTCAAGAGCAGGGGTGGGCAAACTTTTTGGCCCGAGGGCCACATCGGGGTTGCGAAATGGTATGGAGGGCTGGGTGGGGAAGGCTGTGCCTCCCCAAACAGCCTGTCCCCCACCCCCTCCCACTTCCCGCCCCCTGGCTGCCTCCCTCAGAACCCCTGACCCATCCAACCCCCCCTGCTCCTTTTCCCCTGACCGCCCCCTCCCGGGACCCCCTGCCCCTAACCACCCCTCTGGGACTCTACCCCCTATCCAACCCCCCCTGCTCCCTGTCCCCTGACTGACCCCCCAGGACCCCTGCCCCTAACTGCCCCCCAGGATCCCACCCACTATCCAACCCTCCCTACTCCCTGTCTCCTGACCACCCCCCCCCCCCATGAACCTCCACCCCATCTATCCGCCCCCTGTCCCCTGACTGCCCCCCAGGGCGTCCTGCCCCTCATCCAATTAAGACTTGTGGATGCAAGTCTTAATTAGGGCACCTAAAGCTTTTGTAGGGGTTTTTAATTTAGTTCAATTTAAATAGCTGCTGTTACTAAAAAGTTCTCTAAACAAATTGTTCCTCACCCTCGACACTCATCATTATAAAATAATGATTTCAGGAGACAAATTCAGTCAACGTCTGAGAGCAATATCAGGGAATTGCAAGAAAGAGAAAAGAGTAGAGCTTGGTCAACAATAGGCATTACAATCTTACTTTCACAAAATGTCTCATCTTTGTCAAATATTTTTCAATGAAAGTCTGCTGTGCAGGTCTCAAAAAGTAGCACTTGGAAAGATGGGAAAAGTCTAAACTTGGGAGGGTGTGGGTGTGTGTGTGTGTGTGTTACACAGTACTGTAACATTACAGAAGATTAGGATTAATACTATCCCCAAGACCAAGAGTCTATACAATATAAAATCCCTTCATTAATGAATGTGATGAACAGTATGAAGTTTAAATAGGATGATCATTCTAATATCATTTGACCAGTTTGAACAATTTTATACTTCACATATTGGGGCTGTGATTTTCAAAGCAGTTCAGCATTGCACTAACTAGGAGAATTAAGGATTTGGACTCTTACTCACATTTGTGTATATGGCCACTAAACATCCAAAGCTAATACGAGTAAGCTTTTCTTGTAAGGAAGCCATGGTCACCTCTGATTTTCTGCTAGAAAACGTAAGTTTCTCATACATTTAGTTACTTGAATAGGAGTGAACAAAACTGACGTTTACTAAATGCTCTTTCTGTGAGACATGAGGAACAAGCAGCTTTTATTTTGAACTTCAGTTCCTAGCAGATTTTTGGTATGATGTACTGTAAATGTCCCTTTTTATTTTGGCTTGAACAAATAAAAGGAAGCAGTGAATTTAACCCTCCACTTCACAGCATACAGCCATCAGTAGAGAGAGTGATACTTTGAAAAGCTTTGGTAGCTGTGTGAAAGCAACAGGTAAATTAATCTTGTAACTCCGTTTTAGGTTACAAATTCAGTAATTATAAGTAAGAAGATGAAATGGTTTATAAATGTGACTATTTGTCTAGAACACACTGAACGGAATTTGGACCAGAGCTTTCAATTCACTTGAGATAATGAGCGTTTCTTTTTGATTATCAGTCCAAATAGCAAGTGTTCAAGGCAACAGCCTCCCTTCTATTGCAACAGCCCAGCACAGTGAAACTTTCATATGTACATGAGGGATCCAAAACAGGCAGGAATAAGAGCAGGACAACATGAAATAGCTGATTTAGAAGTTCTTCTTTTGATGCATCATGTAGCTTTATCAGCAATGAATTGAGAGGAAAAATAAACCTTTGTCAAGCTTTCATATATCTGTATTGGATATACTTCAAGTGGCATATTGTGTCTTGCACAGTATTGCAGACTCTCTCAATTATCCATTGTGATGCTACTGCTTTTCTTCTGGCTCCCATCTTCATTTATAGTTTGACTCTTACTGGAAAACTGTCATTTTTTAATATCCCTTAAAAACACTTTTTAGGCAGACAGAAATTCAGATAGTGCACTTAGACTTAATGGGCCAAATTCTGCCTGGCATTGTGCCACCCTTTTGACTATAGAACTTGACCTAGGGTATGTAACAATGCATTCTGGGAGCTCTTTTGCATAAGAGATCTGTCTGGTGGAGCTGGTTTTGGGATATCAAGTGGTTAACTAGATGTTCTGTTTTGAAATTATTTGGCTTGAGTTTCAGGTCCTCTTTAAAGATAGGCAGGGAAAATAATCCATTCATACAGCTGCAAGTGATATTTGTTTCTATGGTGAAACTGTGCTGAGGGAAGTGCAGATACCATCTAATTGAGAAGAGACTATAAAACTGATACTTTGACTTCCTACTCCTAACTGCAGCTTTGGTGGCATGCTTTTTTTTTTTTTGGGGGGGGGGGGGGGGGGGGGAGAAGGGAGCAGCAGCAGCAATGCCAGAGGAAACTAGTCCCTTAATTTTGAAAAGGGATTTTAACTGCTTGCTTTACTGTCCTATGTTTCCTAATAGCTACAGAGTGTCAAGATCATGGGTGAGAAAGTAGTGCAAGGCAAACTAAATTCACAAGGTTGGTCTTTGCTCCAACACAGCTTGCAGTCATTGCTAGTGCGTGTGAATGCAGGACCAAGCAATGTCAAACTTATTTTGTGAAGTGTAAATGATCAGCTTGCAAAGGGCAGCAGAGCATATGTTTGATCAATAAACCACAATTCCTTCATGGAGACTGATTTAATTGTAGCAATTTCTGTCTCATGTATACAATGCATAGTTACTGGATGACCTACAAGTCTGTATTAAAGACGTAATTTAGCACAGCATGGAGTGGCGGTGTGGATGACTAGTGCTGCATGGAAGGTTACATTCAAGGTTTGAGAACAGTTCGGTTTGTTTGTCTCTGAATTACTGATAGAACTGTTTTAATATTCCTGTAATGAGGGCTGCATTATCTCGAGTCTCTTTTTTAATTCGTCACATAAACTGTACAAATGAGCAATTTGTGATCTGAAACCAGCCCTTAATATGCTTTCTGCAAGTTGTGTATTAAAACAAAATACCCAATCTGAGTAAAGTGTGGTTATGATAGTTTAATAATCTCTAGGTTGAATCTTGGATGAAAGTCTTGACAACCATCGCTCTTTAGTTTATGGATGTGGCTTGGACTTGCCCTTTTGATAAGTTGTTTTTAGACCACATGCTCCACTCAGTGGTTGCTGCTGCTGCTCCTGGGATAATTGTGCAATATCTAATGCCTGATAGCGGAATGAAAGGAATAGGATATAGAGGTGCCCACATGAATCAGATGTGACCTGCAGTCACGGTTCTCTCAGTAACTACAGGGTGAGGGCACAGCTGATCAGCTCCAGGCTGTTGTTATGGGTGAGATAAAACCCATAACAAGCAGGTTTTCTCCATCTATTAAGGAGAATAAAAGCATGAGAAAATATTGGCTTTTTGTGCTCTTACACTTTTTAATACAAGTTATCTGAAATTAGGTGGAGCCTTCTAGCCAAAGTAATAGCCTTGCTTTACTATATAACAACACCCTTAGGTGTATGCACCATCCTGGTGAAGCATTTGATGTTTGAGGCTTGGCTTCCTGGATGACTTTTAGACACTTAGAGGTTGCACTTTACTGTGGGGCTGTGTTTGAGTTCTGCAGAGTAATCAAAGTTGTTTTAATATGCCCCAGTCAGCCAATGCTTAGACAAAGATGGCGTGGTGGCTCGGTAATTTATTAGTACTGTATGTTGCCTGGTTATTGGGATGTTTTCTGTGTGACTATATTGATCTAGTTTGATAGGAGTCTGTCTGGAAAAACAGGCAGGAAGGAAAAGAATGAAGATAAGCCACCTCTCAACAAGCACTTGAGAATTGCTAAGGGACAATCCCAGAATAGTTGGCTCCAGGACTCTGTCTTGATCTCCAGTTGAGGCTACAGAATTAATTTGGACCACAAGTGTTGAAGCGGGGGAACACAGAAGAACAAAAGATCTATAGTGGGACTTAAAAGGGTCAGTCTCTCTCTCTCTCAAGCAGTCGTAGTACAGGGGAACTAGACTGAAACGTGGACCTGCTGAGGATGTCTGAAGAAGTTAGGCCTGGCTAAGTTACCATCAGGTAAGAGACATGGATGTGGACTATTAAAAACTCTTTAAAAGCTTTGTTCCTACTGATAAAATAAAGAATTACTTTTGTTTTAAGAAGGTAGTTTGATTACTATAACCACTGGTCAACCTCCCAAAGGGAAGACCCACAGGTGCCAGAACTCATTTGGAATTGCAAGATAGGAACAATTGATACTCAGGGTACTGTAGCCGAGGGCCCAGTTTAAGAGTGGGAAAATTGCGAAATTATACCCAGGGATAGATAAAGGCACAAGACATCAGACCTAAGGGGGTGTACACAGGGGACAGAGGTGCAGCTAACTGTGTAACAGTGACATTTCCCTCTCTGCTGCAACTGTCTGCAAAACAAGGAAGAGGATTAATGAAAAAGGGTGACCACAGAAGGAGGACATGACTCGACAGTTTAAAGGGTTCCTGCCAGAGAGATTGTGAATAGAACTGATGTATGCAGTAGCCAATGATGATACTTGTCATGAGTGAGCTTTGTATTAATTCATGATAAGAAATGAAACTGACTTTTGACAGGTGCTATTCTACACTCTTGATAAACCAATTAAGGGAACTTCTGTACTAAGCACCATTGTTTATGCATCCTCAAGAAGCTGTTAAATGTGAGCCTTGGTACTTGACAACCTTCTTGTTTGTCTTCTGGTGTTAATAGTTTCCAGTGCGTAACTTGTGTAATACACTAAGGTTTTATTTTACAAACAAGATCCATCCCTTTTAGATGTAACTATGGATTGTATTTTCTAAATGGACAACCTACCTAATTGTCCCTCAGTAATTGAGAATCTCCACTCACTGATATATTTTGCTTTCCACAATCAAATCTCCAAACAACTTTTCATGAGTGATGTACCTGAGTATTTGGATTCTAATATCTAAACTGTATTGTTAAATCTATTTACCTAAATTTGGGTTATTGCTGATTATGTATCTATGTATCATATGACTTTTAAGAGCTAACTTTTTATTTGTGGATAACCTAAGCACTATACCCAGATGTACAAACCCTCTTTTCCCAACCTATGTATTATATACTTTTTTAAAATTCAGCTTTAATAAAATTTTTAAATCTAACTTGTTGCAGAAAGGTTTCCCTTACTATACTGCATTTTACAAGAGATCCTGTCCAAGTTCTTTAACGACACGTTGCATTAGGAAGCTTTATGAAATACTTGACTGCAAAGTCAAAGTCAAGTGCAACCTGCAAAAGAAAAAGAAAATGCCTCTGATTTCAGGCTGCCTTAGGGCAGATATTGTGGTGTGTTTGAGAGAGAAAAATATCCATCCGTGTCTCCAACACAGAGGCTTGGTAGTCTAATAACCTTATGCCTTAGCCTTTCACATGGGATATGCTCATAAAATGGATATCTACGATAGGAGTTCATATTCTAGAAAAGCATCTGTGAGAATTAGGATTTTGGATTCTTTCAAGCAGTTTTACAGCATTTTCTTAGTACAAACCGTGGGATGAAGGCTTGAAAATTGGGGGTGGGGGATATGTAGTAGGTGCTACTGGGTAGGAGAGATGGTGCAGGGTAGATTAAATGACATTGAGTAGGATTGAATCCGTGTGCTGAGATCTGTGAACCTGTTTCTGTCCTCTGAATGCAGGTTGTCATAGTTACTGTAGCCTATGTATGCATAACACTTCAATGCCATACAAACGATAAGGCTTCCTAAAGCCTTGTGACAAGAGCTGTAGTGTCTTACACATGGTGAATCTGAGGTATAGAGATGAAGTGACTTGCTAAGGCCATAGATTACATAAGTGGGAGAGCTGGGGGATCAGCTCTCTTGGTTCTTGGCTTCCAGCTCAAGGCTTAGTCTGCCACACCACTTTGCATCAAACTTCTGCAAGCGTTCATTTCCAACCCAGAGTATTAGTGTCTGAATGAACACAGGTGGTCTTCATGGAGATATTTACTTCATGGCAGAATTATACTAGTATAGTTATGTCCTGTGGGGACAGTCTTATTGTGGAATAAGAGTGTCGTTTTTCTGTTCATCTTGTATCTCTTTCAGAGCATCCTGCACCCACTTCACTTAGTTCAGGAGATCTGAGTGCTGTTTAAAAAACACAACTCAGATGCAGGCATGGGTAAAGCGTGCATTTGCACAGCTCACAGTGACCGCACTCAAAGCTAACAATGGGGCCCATCAGACTTGTAGTTGGCCACTTGCATGCACGGTTATTTTTGCATGTGCATTTGGATGTGGCTGACTGAAATTCCTCAGGTCTCCCTTTCATTTCTGCGTGGTGCTCCTATTGATGCACTGAGCTGCAATGCAAGATACGAGGGAAATATCAGCAACAAACCTTGAGGAAGAGAAGCAAAGTTAAAACAAGTATAATTGCCCAATAAACTGTGGGTGTAACTCCAGCTCGTTTCTCTCATTTTCTGTGTCCCAGAGAGCTTTCTCAGTTGTTATAAAATAACTTTATCTTCAGTGATTTGAAAGGATACATTAAGAGGATGATGTTCTGTAATGTGATAGATCTCTAAAGAGAGAATTACGTTGGGAGGCATTGTTACAGCTCAGGTGGTCCGATAAAGCATTTTTATGTTCTAATACTATTTCAGAGGCTGGGATTTTCAGTATAATTCATGCTTTGTAACATATAGCCCTCTAAGGTTTAGTTTTGTCTGGCACTGGAATTTTGTAATAGACTGACTTAAACCAAAGAAAATGGTAATTGTATCTGCACGTCAGTAACAGGAGTTACTGTAATTACTGAGGCATACAACAATCACGTAGATGGACAAACACTTCTTTTAATCCCAGATTAGCATGCTGTTTCTAGTTTTTAACTGGATTCCTTCTGAGCTGGTAGCAGGAGGGCTGCTGCTCTGAACTCTGTGCTCACTTCTTATTGCTTTTAGTGGGGAATCCTGCTATGGGTTTCTGTTTTTTGTTTTCACACAGATCTTGTTTTTATAGGCAAATGTTCTGCTTTCTGTCTGTGCTCCATGCTGGCTTCTCCTGAAATGAGATGAATTTTCTGTTTACGCATCATTTGTGCTTTTGATGGCTTATCTTTACAGTGAGACACGCAACATATTTGCGTCAAAGATTTTATGGAGTCTGTCATGGTTCAGAGCAGCTGCACCTATATCTCCCCCAGTGGTTCAGCAAGGGTACCCACTCTCAGGTTTTCAGTTCCCCAACTGTTGCCTCTTTTGGGTGGACTGGAGACCTGCATCTCTCTCCATCTGACCTGGGTGTTTTGGGGCTATACAGCTCCCTGCTTTCACTATATATTTCCCAGAAGACAGTCTGCCTAAACAGACCTGATTGCTTTCTCCTCTGAGATTGATAACAGAATGATCACTACAGATATGTTACCACACAGTTTCCTATGCAAGCCTAGTTTATTTTTAAGGTAAAAACACTTCAGAGAAAACCTATTAAAAACAATGAAAGAACCTACACACATGTTAATAAGCTTACCAGAGTCCATCCCAACTCTTCATAGGTTCTGGCAAGAGTGGTCTTTCAACACCCCACCTTAGGTATTTCTTTGTGGTTACAAGTTCATCAGAGCTTCAGCTCAGAAAAAGTACCCAGTCTTATGAGGTCTCAGTGGGCTAAGTCCTTCCAGTCCTTCCCTAAGAATTGGGGTCCCCTGTTGACCAGGAGTCCTGTCTGTTTTCTGGATCGGGAAGAAGGCCCTGAGTCAGCCTAAATTTAGGTTTTTTATCCAAAAGTCTTTCCTCCTGTCTGTGGATCTCTGGAGAATCCAGTTTGAACTAGTATATGCATATTTCCTGGGGAGGGTGGGGGCTCAAAGGCTGATAACTGAGGAAGTTCATTAGCATCCCCCTCCCTAGTAGAGAAGGTACATGCAGTTCCCCAATAATACATACACAGTTGCATTTTTAATACAATGTACCCCAAAGGTGTTAACTTAAATATTATTGAATTAGGGTTAACTCAGTAAAGTTTAGCTGAATTCCGTGAGGTTTGTTCAGTATATTACAGGACATTGTCTGTCTGTCACAGAGTACATTTCCCCAGACCTTGGAAATGGAGAATTAAGTAATTTTCAAGATGAGCACAAATCATGCAATATATACAGAGGATGAACTAATAATTTTTCACCTGCAGTACATATTTGCCTGTTTTGGAGCACAATTAAGAGTTGTACTGTAATGCTGTAAGAGTACCTGTGGTACCATGCAATCTCCTAGAACGTATTCTTTCTCCCTCGAAGAAAGACCTTTCCAAGAACTGTAGTGGGGGAAGAGTGGAGGAAGCACAACTGTGTTCCCTTTTTGTCAGTGGGATCCACCTCGCCCATTTATTAAGTAATGGACATCACTGTGGTCTGTTTTGACTCATTGGATCCATAGCTACATCTGATGCCTTGTAATCTCCTTTACCCGTGGTTAAATTGTGCCCTAATCAAGTAGTCTGGAAACTGTGGCAACTTCAGGTAAACTTCTAAAATGGAGATTATTAAATAGTGATAAAAATAAAACTTTCAGCACAGTAGTTTCTGTAGTGTATACTTATTATATTAAATTTATTTTAGGGTATTTCCACTCTTTCTTTTCAACATGCCATGGAGATGTTTATGCTTCCTAAGTCTCTTGAGGAGTGGTGGAGAAGCTGGGAGTTTTGGCAGCTAGGTAGGGGACGGTGGTGACTCCTGGAAATAAGCTGGAATTGTGAGATATGCACACCAGCTGGATGGTTCTTCTACAGT
This sequence comes from Chelonia mydas, assembly GCF_015237465.2. Classification (NCBI taxonomy): domain Eukaryota; kingdom Metazoa; phylum Chordata; order Testudines; family Cheloniidae; genus Chelonia; species Chelonia mydas. The sequence goes on along the minus strand of NC_057853.1, from coordinate 14,992,622 downwards.
GATCAGCACTGAAATGGTTAAGTGCTGATACTTTAAGGCCATGTCTACACTATCACTTACGTCGGCAAAACTTATGTCACTCAGGGGTATGAAAACAACACACCTCTGAGTGACATAAGTTTCACTGGTGTAAATGGTAATGTGCATAGCTTCTCTCACGGCATAGCTACTGCCGCTCCTTGAGGTGGTTTCGTTATGTCACACAGGCCACATAATTTTGGCAATGGATTTTTGAAGAGAACAAATTCTTCAGTGAAGTAAAAAGAAAAGGAGTACTTGTGGCACCTTAGAGACTAACCAGTTTATTTGAGCATGAGCTTTCGTGAGCTACAGCTCACTTCATCGGATGCATAGCATATCGTGGAAACTGCAGAAGACATTATATACACACAGAGACCATGAAACAAAACTTCCTCCCACCTCACTCCCCCGCTGGCAACAGCTTATCTAAAGTGATCCTTTCCTGAGGTTTGGCCACTTTGCACAGTCATCTCTCTTCTATGTCTACTTGAATTGTCAAGGCACAGTCCGTGGGGAAGGGATGCCCGCCTCTCACTTCAAACAAAATGATGTCCTTGTTGACCACCTCAACAGAGATGTCTAGGACTCAATAGGCGAGAGACTGAGTTATCCTTCTTACACCTGTTCTATAGTTCTGAGGACTTATTTCCTGGGGTGAGCATTTTGCACAAGATGCAGACTGTTTAAAAGCTGCGGGAAAGTGTAAACTCCTGAAGACACAGGGTATGTGGGCCTCCTTTCAAGTGTGTTATGAAGACTAATATGGCTCTCTACACTTCTTGTATCCGTACTAGAGAGGGGAATCATTTCTGTAATTGCTGTGGAGAAAGCTGGAAGTCTTTTCCTTAAACACCCCATCTTATTGGCGGGTGGTGTTCCTGCACAGAAAGGTTGAGTGCTACTGATGGATTGAGGCAGGTGGGTGGCTCCTAATTCAACCTGGTTATAAGGGAAGTGGGAATGGCTCACAGGTAAGGGAAAAGCTAGGGTGTGTGCGGAGGAGTCCTGACAGAGCAACCCTAAGAGCAGCCAAGTCTGGGGAGAAGGTTTGAGCTGATTGTTGTAGCTTATTTGGTAATAAAGCCAAATTCAGGAAACAGATGAATTTGGATTTTATACTGTGGCATTGCTTGTAGAATAGTTTGGAAAGAGATTTGGAAAGATGCTTGTATATCACCTCTTTAGTTACTAGAGTGAAAAAAACCCTGCAGTAATCCCCACCCCACCTCTGTAGTTGTAAGGATAAAAATGAGTAACAGAATTACGGTGAATTTACTGTATGATCTTTGTCCCCCTACTCCCCATTTAAAAACCAGGCGGCATAGATTAAAAAAACGGGCGACTGATATTTTACAAGTATCATTTTTTAAGTATATCGCTGGCTTTTTTTTCTCTTTAGAAATACAGAACCTTGTTTTATACATCATGCCAACTTTAAAATTCTTTGCTGCCACATAAGGACTTCCTCATTTACTTGGAGTTATCTGTGAGACTTGCACTGAGACACTTGACTCAACTATTTCAAGTAATTTGCAGAATATACGATTGTTCAGTAGGTACAGGAATCTGAATACCTGTCTATGTCAGAGCGCATTTACCCTGGCCAAGTAACAGTTTTTCATTTTGATACTGATTTTAGGCTCAGTATGCCAGCAACACAATCCATAACATATTATTTAAGATAATATTTATAGCTTTTGTAAGCAAGACATGCTCTCTTGCATGGAATTCCAGTTTGCGATAGTAAAGCTCTTCCTGCCTAGAGGTGGAGTTTCATGTGAAGGAGAGAGAGCAACTTTTACTTGGACTCTTGTGGGAAATTTTCCCTTTGGAAGTAGCCTGTGTATAAATTAGTGGTGCAGACAAATATAAAACGCAGCAGTAGCTGGTATCTTGTAATGCCTTTCTTCCAGGTTTTCAAAGTGCTTCCCATGCACTAGCTAGTTAATACTTACAAAAGCAGGTGAGCAGTATGGTAACCATTTCACAGCTAAGGGAGACAAACACAGATGTGCTCAGATTCCCATATTGAGAATGTAGTCAAGCCAATAGTAGAACTCAGGTTTCCTGACTTACAGCCCCCTGTTCTAATGGCTGGGCAACCCTTCTTACTTGTGGGGGTGGAATTCATAAGGGATTGTGAAATTAAAGTCTGCATGAGAAGACATTGTGGGCCTGCCCTTCCTAAAATGTGTGCACACAAAACATGCCTTTAATTGCAGGCCCATACAGTTACACAAGGGCCACACTGGGCCTCACAGAAAGCACTGAACTCTTCAGCTGCTTCCACACGACATGTGGATGGGGAGAGAGGCAGTACAGTGTAAATGACAGGTGAAGATTATGATCTTGTCTCTTATGGGAATTCTGCAACAACGGAGCTTTTTTCATATCTTTCTTCAACATCATTACTCTTCACACTTGTCATTCTGCTTGTTACAGTATATTATGAGCTTCTTTAAAGAAACAAGATAGCACACTGCCCTCTTGACAGGTAGAACAATGATTAGAATTTTAAGTACTTATTACAGTGGTGAAATCAGAACAATTACTCTGTCCTGGCTTCCAGTCTCCTACAATGCAATTATTTCAAGCTTCTCTGGTTTCAGAAACAGCTGCAGTTTGTTTGTTTTGAATGCTGATGGTCATTCCTCTTCCATTTTCCTGCTCTTACCACTTTGTACCTTTACCCTGTAATTGGCTGTTGCTGTTTTTCAGAAGAAAAGTAACTGGTGTCCTTCCATCCACAGAAAGGGCCCTCATCAGGGACTGACAGAGTGAAGAAAGGTGGATCCTATATGTGCCATAAGGTAAAGCTAAAAGACCCACAGCAAACCTCACTGGTTTAGCTATCAGGTTGTTGTTAATAATTACTGCTTTCTATTTTTGTCTACATTTATTTGTGATTATCTAATGAGACTAAGCTGAAATAAATATGTTAGGCTATTAATACATAATAGGAACCTGATACGTGGTACACAGGAATAGTTCAAAAATACTGCATAAACATTATATGGTTACATTTTTTAATTGCTCAGATAATTATCATGGTAGTACCCTTGAAAGGATATGTAAATATCTCAATGAAGCAAAGTCAGGTTCCCATATTACCAGAGGTGATAAAGTACCAGTTTTCCACATCTAGAGACGTGATCTCAGAATTTAGCTGTCCCATCTCCATAGGAGACAGTAGCCAATTTTGTCATTGATCTCCACCTACTGGTCTAGTTGATGCCACTTCTAGGAATGTCTAGGTTTGACGTGATGCGAACTTGGTTGTAGACACTCCACATTGTTCAGTACAACAAACAGCCTCTTACAAAGTTAACCAAACCAATATTGTATGGTATCATTTTACTCTGGCTTGACATGAGAGCTGGCAAAAAGAGAATTTACTTTTTGCAAACATTGTCAGATTCAGGCTTGCAGAGTTATTGCAGTGTGAGTCCTTAAAGGTTACTTCACTGTTGCATCATTTACAGGACAGTATTTGGTAAAGTCCTCAACTGCCGGTACTTCCCACATATCATGTGTGCTCTGCTGAGTACTCTGGAGACCCCATTGTACTATGTCCTGTACCATTCCATTCCAGACCTTGATGATTGTTATCACTGGAGGAAACGAAACCTATCTTCTCTTCCAGAGGATGGTGTCATTTATGGTTCTTGCATTTTTGTATGTAGAGTCTCCCTCGCAGCTCACAACCATTTTCAGTATGCACTCTTGAAGTCGACACATAGCATTCAGTATTTTTTTGAGGGGTGTGTGTGCACGGGGGAGGGGGGGGTTGATTATCTTTTTATTATAGCAAATATTACTAGAGATCTTGGGGGCGTCCATAATTTTTTTTTTCTGACCAAAACCTTCCTTTTTAGAACAGATCTTAAAATAAAACCTTGTTGTGCCCAGGAGTCAATTAGATGAGGATTATTGGAGTTGTTCTCTGCTCCTTTCCTAACGTTTAGGAGATGTTTAATGTTTAGGAACCTTCTACAAGTTAAGCAGATGTACTTATAAGTGCAAAGGCTTTTGACAATGCACATCTTATTTCTTAAGACTTTTGAGAGAACATGGACTTTTTGGAATTTCCATTTTATAAAAAGGTAAATGTGCCTATGTTAAAACCATTTATTTTATAAAGCATGGTAATTTAAGCAATATCGGATGACATTTGATCACAAAATTACTCTAGTCATTGCTAAAATTAGCAAGTAGTCATGGAAATATGCAAAATAACATTCTCCAGAATTCAGTGTGTTGCCTTTTTTGCTGTAAGGTAAAAAATTCGGTATTCGAGAAGGGAACTGATGTTCCTTTCTTTTTAATAATCATGTTTCCAGAATTGCGGAATGTAGCCAATGCTCATGTTCCTTCTGTAATTTTCTTGCATGTAGTTCTCTACCATGTATTTTTCTTGCATTTTGGGAGCTGTAAGCATTAAATCAACTAAATACTGGTGAAATAGGAAAATTAAAAAAAAACAAAAAACACTACCTAATCTGAAAACATGTGCTCCACAATTCCAGATTAAATTGGTTCAGGATAGTATTACTTAAAGTGCGTTTTAAATCGGAATTAGTGTAAGGAAGGAACACACACAACTGTGCCTTGCTATGTTATAGCTATACTGCTATACAGTGAATAGGCATATTTCACAGTCAAGAACTAAATTATCCTTGGTTTTTAAACATCCTTCTGCCTCTGTCTTGATGGGGAAGTTATGCCCAAATTCAGCAAAATAAGGGGTAGGAATAGCTTTGTACTGCACCTTTCATATGTCAATCATCTCAAGGCACAGTTGTTAGTTAGATCCTGGTGATGCAGGAACTGTGTAGGTAAATATAAAAATGTCAAGTACTACTGAGTTTGTGAAAGTGACTGCTACGGAGACTCTGCAGGAGCTTGCACACAGTGTTGTGGATTAGAATGCAAGATTAGAGAGAGGAAATATTGGAACCATCAAATAGGATTATCCTTCACTCATTTTGTAAATTGCAATATAGTCTTCAGATTGCTTCTGGACAGTTGTCAGAGACCGGAGTTAGTCAGGATGAAATCCTTATGGCAGTGTAGCACCTCCATCTTCCCTCCCCACGAGCCCTTTCCGTAGGGCTGTACTAGCTTTCCACTTGTTCAAGTCTAAATCCTAGTTTAGAAGCTGAACTCACCAAGTTCAGAGGTAAGAGTGGTGCCAGCTGAGCCAGGCCAATGTGAAGGAAGCTGGAGGATAACTCCCTTTTGCAAGTGTGTACACCTGCAGTCCTACCACACTGCCTCGCCAGTAAACCATGTTAGCTGCAAGAATGCTGGTAGAGCTTATGCTTACGTCAGTATCCTGAAATGACTCAGTGCTTGCTGAGATGAATGGGTGCAAAAAAACTTTCCTTATGTTACATATGCTTCCCACGCACGGGAGAAAAGGGGAAGCGCTTTAGTGGACAAGCCTCAGAGGAACAGGGGAGGAAGCAGATGGTCCCAATAGGGGCTTAGGCTAATAAAGTGTTAATTTTCTTACTAATAGTAAAACTAGAAAGGCTTTGAGAGGATTGGAAGCAAGAATATGACAAGTGGAGAAACTGAGAGAGCTTCAGAGAGTTTGGGAGGGCTGTTAGTCTGAGATGATGGGACTCATTGCTTGTTCTTTCCTCCCAAAGACTAACATTTCACTAATGCTGTGGTGAGGGATTAATGGATTCCACGTGAAAGCCTTTTTGAAATGTTACTCAATCTCATGTAAACATTCAGTCCAGTGATGTTGCATCTCTTTGCAGAGAGAATTTAACAAGAGGCAATAACTAGTCTCTTTCTCTCTCTATGTCAAATATAAGGTTGTATGGAGTTTTGAAACTGGATTAACCCCATTCTGGAATCCTGCAGCTGCATTTATTGAACCTTCTTGTAAATATTTTCTTAATCTATAAAATAGATTGATGCTCCAGCTGTTTTATTAATATTTTCACTGTGTCCATCTTAGACCAGTGTTGCTACTCCATGCACTGCTAGCTGTGAAGGATTGAGCCTAAGAGTTCAAACTTCTAAAGCCAAACCACTTTTTAGTCTTTCTCCAAAGTGTGCACTGTAAGAAGTATCTTGCATATTACACTTTCATCACCTATAACTCAGTTACTGCTTGACCAACCTGCTTCATACTTCCAGGAAAAATTATTCGGCCTGCGAGGAAACTTATATGGACAAAAGGGTATATCAAAGTGTAGGACTAAGATGTCAAACATACGGAAATCTAGTTGCAACCCTGTATAACAGCATTATATTTATATTGCTCCCTTCATAAATAGCCACAAGGTGTAATGCCAGGGCTTATCTGAGTGAAAGGGGAGCCATCAAACTGAATATTTTAAAATAGACTAATGAAAAAAATCACTTTCTGATAGAGCCCTCCTTTTAGCAGCATGTCCTGAAACTTGAGGGATTTCTTTCTTTCTTTTTTTCTTAAACAGCAGAAAAGACTTTATTGCTAAGGGTCTTTTCAATTAGTCATTTTCTCTCTTGTTAACTGACTAGAGAGGGAAATAGTGAAACTGACTGCACCCCACCTGCTACCAACTGCAGAGAGTAAAACTGATGTGTAAATACATCCTCTGCTACTTTCATTTTTAGTAATCTTCATTGTTACTTGTAAGAATACACGGTACACCATCCGTGACTTTCAGTTTGAGAAAGATCTTTTACCCAACAGGAATGTGTTGGGTGATGGGTTGTTGAAGAGAAACTGGTAAGAGATGGAGCTTTGAGCTTGGATAGCAGTGAGAGACTTGAAATTATTTCTGAAGAGTTTGAGTACTACCATCTTACAATAGCCCTTCAAGTCTTATTGATTTAACTCCCAGCTTCTGGCATGAACAGCAGCTGTGGCCCAAACTCTGTTCACATTACACTAAAAACATGTCCCTCCTTTGTGTATTTGTTCACATTAAAAACAAACCCATTCCATTCCTTTCCTTCTCAAAGCCTGCAGCTGGTAAATCATCCTCATAATTAGATTAAATTTCCTGTGAGAATGTAAGGTCACATTTTCTGCACTGATTTCCTTCTTGGGTGAAATCAATGTCACACGTTAATTAGCAGCTTTGATTAAATTAACACTGGAATAGAATCTTCTTTACTGATGAATAATGTGACCCATTTTAAAGGCTTTTAAAGATTCAAGTCTTTTTTTAGGTGTTAAAAGTAGGCTGTGTATTAAGACCAAAAAATTGTATAGTACAAAGGATTCTTTATTAGATGCCTTTTAAAAACCATTTAAATTGATTCCTCTGCTCCCTTTAGAGTTGGCAAAGGGTGTGGGTGGGGGAGTGTGTGTGTGTGTGTGTGTGAGAGAGAGAGAGCGAGAACCTTGCTAACCACTTTATTTTCAAAGCAGATAGTCTTGTAAAATCTAGTAGGATGCTGCTTCTTGTAATATCATGAGTTGCACAGAGCCCTCTGCAGCATGCGTGGCAGTTACCATACACAGTATTTTTGCTCAGGGCAAAAACCGTTCTCTGGGTTCATCGTTTGTACCTGTATCAAGAACTATAGCTTGAATTTTTCCTTAGGTGGAGGCACTTAACAGTTAATGGAGGTAAACACCAATGAAGTGTCTCCACACTGAATGGGCAAAACTTGACTGGACTGAATTTGGTTATACAAAGGAATCCACTACTCGGCCTATTAGCCTGGAATATAAGCCACTACAAAGTAGTAAAATATATTTACCCGTCTAGAAAACAGCCTGTCCCCATTCCTTGTTCTTGTGACTTTCCTTCATAGGCAGAGAGACATCAAATTTCAATTCAGAACTAGTGATTGTTTTATGGCAATGCAACATCTGAAGAAGGTGTTCATAATGTCAGATAACTGATGGGCCCATAATGTTGTGAATGGCACAGACAAACACCTTTAGGCTGGAATTTCCCAAGGAGTTTCCCTTTTTTGTGCAGAAACCATGGGAGCGTCTACACTTGCCAATGACTTTTTGCAGTGAAACTCAGAAGTTTCACCGCAAAAAGAAAACCACCTCCACGAGGGGTGTACAGCTCTTACCGGTATTGCTTTTGTGGTGATGAGCAAGTGAAGACACGTTCTTCCTGTTTACACAGCTTTTAGCCTCCACAGGATATCCCACAGTGTCTACAGCGGAGTTGCTGGGCAGAGCGGTCACCTAAACAGACATCCACCCCTCCTTCCTGTAAAGCCCCAGGAACTTTGAAATTCCCCTTCCTGTTTTCTTGGCAAGTGCTCACTTATCATCCGGGAAAGTCCCGGACGACTAGAAAAAGGCTAATGTAGTGCCCATCTTTAAAAAACGGAAGAAGGAGGATCCAGGGAACTACAGGCCAGTCAGCCTCACCTCAGTCCCCGGAAAAATCATGGAGCAGGTCCTCAAGGAATCAATTCTGAAGCACTTAGAGGAGAGGAAAGTGATCAGGAACAGTCAGCATGGATTCACCAAGGGGCAAGTCATGTTTGACTAATCTAATTGCCTTCTATGACGAGATAACTGGTTCTGTGGATGAAGGGAAAGCAGGGGACGTGTTGTTCCTTGACTTTAGCAAAGTTTTTGACACTGTCTCCCACAGTATTCTTACCAGCAAGTTAAAGAAGTATGGGCTGGATGAATGCACTATAAGGTGGGTAGAAAGTTGGCTAGATTGTCGGGCTCAACGGGTAGTGATCAATGGCTCCATGTCTAGTTGGCAGCCAGTATCAAGCGGAGTGCCCCAAGGGTCGGTCTTGGGGCCGGTTGTGTTCAATATCTTCATAAATGATCTGGAGGATGGTGTGGATTGCACCCTCAGCAAGTTTGCAGACGACATTAAACTGGGAGGAATGGTAGATACGCTGGAGGGTAGGGATAGGATACAGAGGGGCCTAGACAAATGGGAGGATTGGGCCAAAGGAAATCTGATGAGGTTCAACAAGGACAAGTGCAGAGTCCTGCACTTAGGACGGAAGAATCCAATGCACCGCTACAGACTAGGGACCGAATGGCTAGGCAGCAGTTCTGCAGAAAAGGACCTAGGGGTTACAGTGGACGAGAAGCTGGATAGGAGTCAACAGTGTGCCCTTGTTGTCAAGAAGGCCAATGGCATTTTGGGATGTATAAGTAGGGGCATTGCCAACAGATCGAGGGACGTGATCGTTCCCCTCTATTCAACATTGGTGAGGCCTCATCTGGAGTACTGTGTCCAGTTTTGGGCCCCACACTACAAGAAGGATGTGGAAAAATTGGAGACAGTCCAGCGGAGGTCAACAAAAATGATTAGGGGACTGGAACACATGACTTATGAGGAGAGGCTGAGGGAACTGGGCTTGTTTAGTCTACAGAAGAGAAGAATGAGGGAGGATTTGATAGCTGCTTTCAACTACCTGAAAGGGGGTTCCAAAGAGGATGGATCTAGACTATTCTCAGTGGTAGCAGATGACAGGACAAGGAGTAATGATCTCAAGTTGCAGTGGGGGAGATTTAGGTTGGATATTAGGAAAAACCTTTTCACTAGGAGGGTGGTGAAACACTGAAATGCGTTACCTAGGGAGGAGGTGGAATCTCCTTCCTTAGAAGTTTTTAAGGTCAGGCTTGACAAAGCCCTGGCTGGGATGATTTAATTGGGGATCGGTCCTGCTTTGAGCAGGGGGTTGGACTAGATGACCTCCTGAGGTCCCTTCCAACCCTGATATTCTATGATTCTATGATCTGGTCAGGTGACAATGCCTGCTCCATGGAGAAAATGATCCCCTTCTTGGAGCAATGCTGAGCTACTGGAGCTGATCAGTGTTTGGGGAGAGGAGGCTGTGCAGGGACCCAGGATGTCCCGTGATCACTCCGCCTCTTCCCACAAAATGGAGAGCTGCACTGTGGAATAGCTGCCCTCAGTGCACTGCTCTCATCGGCGATGGAAGTGCTGCAAATGTAAACACACTCTGATGCCTGTGGAAGTAAGTGAGTACACAAACCAGCGCTTTTCTTTCACCGGTTCACTATCACCGTTGAAACTGACAGCGCAAAAACTCTGCAAGTTTAGGCATAGCCACACAGTAAAAGTTTTTTGCTGTGCTTTGATCTACTCCCATTTCAAAGTGGGGTCGATCAAAATGCACTACAGAACTTCTAGCGTGTGGCTGCAGGGTCTACATGGACACTTCAGTATGTGGCAGGACACTACTTATTTCTTAAACCCCAGAACTTTAACACACATAAACCAAAATACAGAGAGAAAACAGGCTGCTCCATACAGTAGAGAAGCATAACTCACCCCCACCTTATTCTAGACTGGCTCTGCGACTGACTGACTGAAAATCCAGATCACATGTTTTCTCACTGAGCACCTGGCCTGAAAGAAGGACCAGGAAAGACTCTGAGAATTTAAAGTGATGGTTTATAATTTTAATACAGTTTTCAGTATACTACAAGGCAGTTAGGTGCCAAGTCCCAAAGAAATTAAAATGGAAGTTGGAGGCTTAAATTACTTACTTTCCTTAGATGATAGAACACCACAAATTATTTTGTATAGCAGAGTTTGTTTTGCAAGTGTATCAGAATTAGAGCTGTGTGAATAACTGACTTCTTTTCCAGTTCTCTGGCTGTTCTGAAATATCAGAATGTTTTGTTTGATATATTTTTAGGGTATTTTAATTTTAATAAAATGTAAGTAAATTTCAAAACTGACATTTCAAATCAAAAACTCAAATGGTTTGGGTTTTTTTCAGATTTTTTGAATCTTTTTTTTTTTATTAAAAATTCAGCAAATTTGATGTAAATTAGCTAAGTGTTTTGGTTGACCCAGATCTGCATTCGGGGGAGAGGGGAGAGAGAGTTTTTCTGATGAGAAATTCTTATCAGAATGACAACTCCTCTACAGACTTCATAGGCAAGTAAATTTATCCTTCATCCTAAAGGATCCTGAATGACTTGTATACAGTACCAAGGGACTGCAGCCACCTCTGAGGTGTAAGAGTAGCAAGTGGTACACAGCCTACAGCACAGCAGCAGAAGAGTGGGGAAATGTTGGTAAACTAACATTACAGTAAACATCTTACCAAAAAAAAAAAAAAAAGTGCCCTGGAATCTGTAGGGATGGTTTTATCCTCAGAATGGCTATTTGCAGATGAATGATTGTACAGTGGTTCCTCTGTGAAGTGCTGAAACTTGTCTGACATAGCAAAATCTCTCTGTACAAATTCACTTTGTCAAAATGTAACATTCACAGAAAAATGGAGCGATCTGATTGGAAAAAACTGGTTGGAAAATCGTTCTCAGAGTAGTTATCAGAGGTTCACGGTTATGCTGGAAGGACATAACGAGGGGTCCCGAAGGGATCGGTTCTGGGTCCAATTCTGTTCAATATCTTCATCAGTGGTTTAGATAATGGCATAGAGAGTACACTTATAAAGTTTGCGGATGATACCAAGCTGGGAGGGGTTGCAAGTGCTTTGGAGGATAGGATTAAAATTCAAAATGATCTGGACAAAGTGGAGCAATGGTCTGAAGTAAATAGGATGAAATTCAATAAGGACCAATGCAAAGTACTCCACTTAGGAAGGAACAATCAGTTGCACACATACAAAGTGGGAAATGACTGCCTAGGAAAAGGAGTACTGCGGAGAGGGATCTGGGGGTCATAGTGGATCACAAGCTAAATATGAGTCAACAGTGTAACTCTGTTGCAAAAAAAGCGAACATCATTGTGGTATGTATTAGCAGGAGTATTGTAAGCAAGACACGAGAAGTAATTCTTCCGCTCTACTCCGCGCTGATTAGGCCTCAACTGGAGTATTGTGTCCAGTTGTGGATGCCACATTTCAGGAAAGATGTGGACAAACTGGAGAAAGTCTAGAGAAGAGGAACAAAAATGATTAAAGGTCTAGAAAACATGACCTATGAGGGAAGATTGAAAAAACTGGGTTTGCTTAATCTGGAGAAAAGAAGACTGAGAGGGGACGTGATAACAGTTTTCAAGTAAATAAAAGCTTGTTACAAGGAGGAAGAGAGAAAAATTGTTCTCCTTAAGCTCTGAGGGTAGGACAAGAAGCAATGGGCTTAAATTGCAGCAAGGGAGGTTTAGGTTGGACATTTAGGAAAAACTTCCTAAGCACTGGAATAAATTGCCTAGGGAGGTTGTGGAATCTCCATCATTGGGGATTTTTAAGAGCAGGTTGGACAAACATCTGTCAGGGATGCTCTGAGTCTAGATAATACTTAGTCCTGCCTTGAGTGGAGGGGACTGGATTAGATGACCTCTCAAGGTCCCTTCCAGTTCTATGATTCTTTTTCTAACATCATGAGCTTTATAAGCCAGCTACTCAGAAGTCAGTCATGCAAAATCCATTTGCACCTGTGAAGCTGTGAGAGTGTAAATGAATGACTCTGTGTGTACTTCCATGAGCTATGTACATCAATACAGGGTCCTACAGTGCTATGCAGCCTTTAGATGGCTTGCTGGTTGTACCAATGAAAATCGTTCCCTCTAACTCACGAGTTACTGCATGGTTTCACAGTAGCAGCCGTGTTAGTCTGTATTCGCAAAAAGAAAAGGAGTACTTGTGGCACCTTAGAGACTAAGAAATTAATTTGAGCATAAGCTTTCATGAGCTACAGCTCATGCTGCTAGGTACAACAGAACTTGTTCTGCATGACATTTTGCAGGGAATCAAAGGATTCTCATTGTAGGCATGTCTCTTGGGGGAAAATGAAACTTCTTGGCTACATTTTTAGTACTCTCATTCTTTTTACTGCAAGGCTATATGGTGGTGTGAACCGGGTTCTATTTTTGGCTCACACATTAGATCAAACTAAATGCCAGTTGTGGAACCTACATTCCTGGAGGGGGTGTTGCGCCTGAAATAAAAAACAGTTTGCGTTTGCAGGGCTGGCAGTGCAGGAGGGAAAATACATCTTTGTTGTGAGCTAGGTGAAACCTTTTTTACAGGCTGAGTTTAAAACATCATTGAGATTGATAGGCATGAATGCACCTTGCAGTTGAAATAACTGTAAGGATAAGCCCCCACCTAGGACACAAGGAGTATCTGAACCTGCCCGAGAAGTTTTGTTGAATATTGTTTTAGGCAAAGAGGAGTGGGGAGTGGGTGTGTGGGAGGGACAGAGGGAGAGGAGGGAAGACAGAACACAGAGGACCAGAGGGATACAGACAGCTCAAAGGAGCAGCTGGAAGGACTGTGTATGACCTGGAAGACACCTGGGGAGAGGGTGCAAGCTGAAAAGGCTGTTGTTGGCTCTGTGAGCAAAAGAAGAAATTTCCTGCTATTTGATTCCTTCTGTGTTCAGAGACTAGGACTTCAGACATTCCTTGTAAATAAACAAGATTGCATCAAAGAAATATGAGTATTGCCAATTTCTCCTCCTATCTGAAATGTCCCCAGGGCCCCAAAATTTGACTAGCCACTTGGATCAAAAAGGGGCAACTCTTATAAATGTCATAAACAAGGACATTTGATCTGGAAGGAAGATGATGAACAAAGGAATCCCATAATGTCATTTTTAAACACCTGCCAGTTTAATCACATTTTTAATTAGTGTATGTAGGAAAATCATTAGCATCTCCAAAGGTAAATGCAAAATACTAACTGTTCTAAGCATATTGCAATTCATGAATGTGGACTTCTCAGTTTTCAATATTAAGGCACACTTCATTAATGTTTGAAATGCTCTCACTATTTGAACATTACAAGAGGAGAGGTGGAGAGATCCTATTCCATTGTTAAAGTGTCTGTATATAAACACAACCAGTTACCTCTGCTTTCTGCAGATGCTTCTAGAATATTTGTCACTTGAGAGTTAATGTTTCCAAAAAGTGAGGAGTGTTCTACTTGATAGGAAGAAGTAGATAAAGACCCCTAGTCTTTGTGTTGACCTACATTTTTACAAATAACTCCTTTTGCCTGTCCCAAGTTAACATCATAGTTTTGCAGCTTTAATCATGTTTTCAGTGAATTTATTCTCCGAAAGGGAGCAAAATGCAAAGTCCAATAAATGGTGTAGTGGAAGAGGGAAAGCTAAAAAATTTTCGGTACCTACAGTTTGTTAAACTGAAGTAAAGCGTACTTCATATTATTTAATACTGCATGCTGGAAATCTGAAAGGTGCCGAAATGAAATCTCTCCAACTTATTCAAATTTGTGTTATGCTAATTGCTGCAAGTTTCTTACTCTCTGCTAACTGAAAATACGAACTGGAGTGGAAGTTTATCTTTTTAAATCGGTAGTCCAAGGTGAGGGACTAAAGTTTAACCGTATGAAGTTCATTTAATCCTTTCTGAATACTTTCTGGTGGCCCTTCCATTAAAAACTCTAGGCCAAATTTATCCTTGATGCTAGTGGAGTGAATTACACCTGGGATGAATTTGATCCCTTTTGTTGGACTGTAAGTGTGGTAAGCCTGCATATGTTGTTGAGACAGTGCTCACATAAAACAGATATATAAATTACTAATCTTTTCAGATTTTCATTTTTGGACTAAAAAATCTGCAGAATAACACAAAAGTTATCTACACTGGAAACCACTGACTTGGGACTGTGTGTATGTGTGTCAATCCTTGCATCGTCTCCATTTACTGTTTAGTGCTAGTGAACCATTCCTGACTGCCACCATTGAAGATTCAAACCTGTTATGCACAGAACAGGTACAGAATTAACAGTGCAAGCTTTTGACAGTTCCTTACCAATGTGCTTCAGTCCCAGCAGAGGGGCCACATTAAAGAGAGTCTGAGAGGGTAGGTCACGCTGGATAATCCTGTGCTGCCTCCCTCATATCAGAGAGATTTGAAATAACAGTTCCTCCTCTTAGTTTCCTAAAGGGAAACTTCTACATAATTGCAGCCTATTCTGAAATCAGGCCAGAAAGAGAGGAAACTGTCAGCGCAAAATCATTGTTTCCCAAGAACTTCTGAGAGGCAGCTGAACCACCTATCCCAGTGGTTTTGTTTTAAATGAAAATGTTTGTGGCCACCAATATAAGATGCAATATAGATTATATCAGAGTATAGGTATCCCTAAAAAGACTACCAACAGGAATACCAGAACATAAGTTGGTCTTCAGTCCAGTTGCTTTTTTTCCTTAGGATGTCATTCAGTCATGGTCAATAGGATTCTTCTAGACAGATGTCAGTACCTTTCACTTCCAGATCCTCCTTATGTATCAAGCCACTTTGCCCCATTAAATCAGTTTTATTTGATACAAAGAGAAAAAGCAGAATAATAGAATGCCTTGACGACAAATCTTGTGCAATGAGAAAAGGCTAGTTTGCACTCTTACTGTCAAATATTATGTTGTACAGCTACATTGATTGGGTTAAACTGAGAAATATTGGTCTGATCTTATCGCGGTTTCATTGTCCAAACCATAAAGTGCTACACTAGAATCTAATCTGTGCCGTTTTAAGTATGTTTCAGTCTTATGTTGGAAATTAAGGGGGGGGGGGAGCGGTGCGGGAGAGAGGCAGGATGCAATTCTAAATTTGACCTATAAAGATCTTCACACACGATCAGAATTTTCAATTCTTCAAATGCATGGAATACAGATTTTTTTTAAAGGGGAATAGAGGGAGAGATCTATTAGTTACTAATCTTTTCAGATTTTCATTTTTTGACTAAAAATCTGCAGAATAGCGTAAATGCTACCTATACTGGAAACAACTGAAAAGTGCAAGAAAAAGTATATTGGAATACACACTGAACTGCATTCTGAAATGGACTTGCATTAAATATATTAATGTAGATGTACTTTAAACTTGTGCAACTACTGTTTATGGTATTTCATCTAAAGTAAATGTATTACAGTTCTCAGTAAGTTAATATTAATTAGGGTTGCCAGGCATCTGGTTTTCGACCACTGCTGCCTCCCCCAGTGCCCCATCGCCCCGGCCCCTTCTGCTTCCATACCCACCTCCCCATCCAGGACTTAATTTGTCCCCAGGCTTGCTGGGACTGGATAAGTCTGTTATGAAAAGTGATATTTGTATGTTTGTTAATATCACTTTTCATAATAGACTTAGTAGCTATCAAGTCTTAAAAGGGGGGGGGGGGCAATCAAAAAAAGCAAAAGAAACAAACAACCAGAAAAAAAGACAAGAATGTGAAAAGCACCTTATTTGTGTTTCTATTCTGTTTAGGTCCTGTAAAGAATAGAGACAACTGTACATTGTTTTTATTATTGAGTCTGCAAAAAAACCCCTATATAAATAAATTACAATGATTTGGACATGTATATGTGTATATTTATTATTTTTTCCTAAAGTTAATTAAGTGTTTTAGGAAAAATTGTCAGAGTGACCACCAGCAAGAGTTTGGTGGCTGCACTCTGAGGCTACCAAAAAATTTGTTGCGAGAACCCCATTAAGCTTGTATCTGCACGCACTGTATTGCTGACTAAAGCATCATAGCCTCCTGTGGCACTGCATAAATAACAGTGCTTTTAATCTTCAGAGTAGTTTACAAACTTTCCTTCATTTTCAGTACATCCGAGGTAGGTAATTGTTCCCGCTGTACCTCTTGCTGCATTTGTAACAGAGTCAGTTATTACAGAGTCAATTTATTAGTTCCCTGTCCTGAAGAACTTCAACAAAATATACAAAGATGGGGGCGGGAGGGGGGGCAGGAAGGGAGGTGGAGTGGGATTAAGTGTAACCAAGTGTGCAAATAACTGTCAGGTTTCAGAGTAGCAGCCGTGTTAGTCTGTATCTGCAAAAAAAAAAAAAACAAAAAAACAAAACAAAAAAAAACAGGAGTACTTGTGGCACCTTAGAGACTAACAAATTTATTTGAGCATAAGCTTTCGTGAGCTACAGCTTGCTTCATCCGATGCATTGAATGGAACGTATAGTAGGAAGATATATATATCTTAATTAGCCTCTTACAGAATGTAAGAGGCTAATTAATAAAGATGTGCTATTATCAGCAGGAGAAAAAAAACTTTTGTATTGATAATCAAGATGGCCCACTTAGTTGACAAGAAGGTGTGAGGATACTTAACATGTGGAAATAGATTCAATATGTGTAATGACCCAGCCACTCCCAATCTCCGTTCAAACCCAAGTTAATAGTGTCCAGTTTGCATATTAATTCAAGCTCAGCAGTTTCTCTTTGGAGTCTGTTTTTGTGTATTACACATACTGAATCTATTTCCTTAAGTATCCTCACACCTTCTTGTCAACTGTCAAAATGGGCCATCTTGATTATCACTACAGAAGTTTTTTTTCTCCTGCTGATAATAGCTCATCTTAATTAATTAGCCTCTTACAGTTTGTATGGCAAATTCCACCTTCTCTGTATGTATATATATATATCTTCTTACTATATGTTCCATTCAATGCATCCGATGAAGTGGGCTGTAGCCCACGAAAGCTTACGCTGTAATAAATTTGTTAGTCTCTAAGGTGCCACAAGTACTCCTGGTTTTTTTGCAAATAACTGTCAGAATTTCTCCTTGAGTTTCATCTCTTCCATCCAATAGGCTTTTCCAACTTTTCCCCATCAGCCTGGTGCTTGACTGTGATCTTTGCCAGTCAGTAGCAAACATCAGCAATTGAAATGCTCTGGGATATTAGTCTAACCAGCCCTTACTTATGTAGACATAGAGACAAGCTGTAATATGCACTTAAGTGACTTCTTTTTTCTTCTCACCTTCTAGTCCTATTGCTACAGGTATCGCTGTGCAGCCCGCAGTCAAAACACTCCTGATAGTTCTGCTTCAAACCTGGGATTCCGTTGTGCGGCAGACACTCTGCCAGCTTTACCGTGACAGAACTTGTTGGTGCTCTGAAGCCACAAGGGACTAAAAATTTCACTCCAGGACGAGGAGTTTTGTGGAGCTCCAGCCTGCTGAGATGTTCTGCAGTTACCAGTCTCTAGTGAGACAAAACAAGATATCCAGCTAATTAAAAAAGACCGCGTTGGAGAAAATCACCTTCCAAAATAAGTCAATGCTAATCAGAGACATTTAGTTCTATAACTAATCTTTGGGTTGAATTCCCATCTCAACTGTGCAGGTGGAAACATGGAGTTCATGCTATTAATTTAATTAGAAATATTCCAGATTTACACCAGCATAAAACGAACCAGAACTTTCCTGACTGCATTTTGAGAAGGATATTTTGTTTCCGATACTATTTTTCTCTCCTTTAGAGAAGATACTCTTCAGTACTGAGTAAGTATTTTATGATAGATTTACCTAAGTGATCCAAAACCCTCAAGTAGGCTTTACATACTTTGGGAGGAGTTAAAGGAAAATCTGAGCTTTTGTAGCATGGTATTTACTTGTTACATCCTGAGTAATATAGGAAACATATTGTCAAGTATAACTGAGGGTCACGGATGGAAGAAAAACATTCCACATTAACTATTACCCTATATTAGCAATTGGCTATGCTTTTGTGTATTTAGGCTACCTACAAATGTGTAGGTAGCCTACATTTGTAAAAATGTAGTGTAGCTCTTGTTGCCGTTGCACGTGAACATTGTGTTCAGAAAGGACCCTTGCCCAGGTGAGCAGTAATTTTCTCCCTTTTTAGAAAGTGGCAGCTTTTATTAGAATAGGGATGATAGTCCCACAAAGGAATGAGCATTATTTCCCTTACACTGGAAACTTGTAGCAATAGAAACACACCGGAGATTTCCTTTAACGTCTATCTAACATTGTGTAGATTTATTTTGGGGGTTGTAAGTTATTTATTCAAACTAGTGGTTTCAAAATTTTCTTTGCCAGTGAATGGCTCTTCTTGTATGAAAGCTTGCATGAAAAGACAGGAAATTTGAACTGAATGGAAAGTTTCTCATGGGCTTCATTGGGAAAACCTTGAGGTTGTCCTTAGATAAATTTCAAAATGTATTGAAAAGCTCAGTGATAGCTAAATGTAGTTGTGGCTGGTAAATTAACTCAATCATCTTGGGCTTTTCATGTTAAAATACACTTGAATCTTTCTTCTCTAATGTGCTTCACTCTTACCAGCACAGTGCTGCTGACTCTGGGGCCCAGTCTTAGGGGCAGATGAAAAAGTTTCCGTGTCAACCACTTACTCTTTATTCTAACTTTAATCTAATCAAGAAATTTTCTGTTTGCTAAATATTAAGAAGAAGCTCCTAACCTGAATGTGCCAATCCCTTAGGCATGGGTTCTATTCCCAGCTGTTCCACAGTGATCTAGGACAAGTCCTGTGCCTCGGTCTCCCCATCTATACAAAGGTGCATAAGAGTGATTCCCATTTTAAAGTGCTTTGAGATCTATGAATACAATGGGGTAAGTGAGTTTGTAATAGCAATATTTTGTATTCATATTATTCGCTTGTTTCCAGCACTTCTTGCCTATAACTTTGATAGGTAGGTGTTAAAAGACAAAGACATTAGTTGCTAACTTCTGCCCTGGGATAGTGAGTTTCCCACCGAATGGAAAGCCACTGCAGAGGTTTATTCCTATAGGAGTGACCGTGCAGTTCACCCACCCCAGACCCCATTGGCACAGGAACTAAAGTTACACTTACACTGAATTTTAGTCTATCGTGTAAGCCATTAAAGTATAAACATTTGCCAATGCCAAGTGTTAAAACATATCACGTAATCATAGGAAAAAGCTGGTATCTCAAGCCACTGTTCGGGAACTATTGGGAAAGACTGACCAGTTGTATATACTAAACACAGTGCTCAGAATAGTGCATCCACTGAAACAAATGGAGAGAAATGCTGTCCATCTTAGTTTAAACTTCCTTCGCCATCATAGGGACATGTCTGCCTTTGTGGAAGGGAGTATGCTTTCATGAAAATTCTTTGAGTTATTGTCATTGTTGAACACTGCTTATTTATATATAATATTAAAAAAGTGTCTGGTTCTGAAGCTTTGAAAAATCATAGGAATTTTTGTCTCTAAATGGCAGCTTCAGAATGCTTGTTTAGAAGTGGGGCATGTCTGTCAAGATTTACTGTCCCCTGAGTGACATAGGTGTGAACTTCCTTCTGCTGGTCTTTCATTCTGATGGTTTAACTTGTTTGTTTCATATGTACAGCATTAGCTTGAACTAGTTCCACCTTTTTTTTTTTTTTTTTAACATTTTTACAGCAATCGATCAGAACTTTGATAAAATGATTAAACTGAACATTCTGTAAACAACTGAGGTTTTTGTGTTACTATTCATCTCACTTCACTCTTCAGCATCTGCGAAGCATGTGGTTTGTCACTGGGCAAATTAGATATCCCTCTACCAGTGGTCAGAGAAACAAGGTAAACTTCCTTCCCCTTTATTCTACCAAAAGAGAACAATGCCATATTTAAAACTTTTTTATGCTGGAAGATGGAAAATGGGAAAACTTTCTTGGATTAAACAAATACCTTGACACAAATAATAGTTGAGAAGTTAAAAGTACAATATTAAGGCCTCTAATTTAAAACTAATAAAAAAAAAATAAGAAAATGGGTAGCATCCTCTAAAGGTATTATTATTTTTTCAGATCTCTCTAGCCCCCTCTATCCTGTTTACAGGTGACTTTTAAGGAAAAGTCTGGTGAACGATAGCTTGCTGTTTTCCAGTGGTGGTGCGCTAGTATTCACATCCTTAAGATTTAAAAATAAATGGAGGGGAGAAAACAACTTTTAAATTAATCTGTTGTAACTGAATTTCTCACATTGCTACACATACAGGCAATTGAAAGATGAACAGTACTGCACTCAGGGTTGGAATCTAAACTCTTGGCCTTTTGAGGTGTTTGGATTTGATCCATTATTAAAGTGAACATGGAACAGTGAATTGGCAGATCAGATTTTGTGGCGGGCCTAATCCTCGGAGGAACAGGCTCTGTTTGGACAGATTGATACAATTTATAACACAAAGTCTAAAATCTTACTTATTGGATATTTACTATTTGAAGATCTTATGTGCAATTCATAGGACAAGTCTGAAAACTCTGTAGCAGTTGTTAGTAGAGATGCAGCTGACGGAGAATGCACGTCAATCTTTTTTCAGTCTTCTTCTAGAGAGAGGTAGCATTCTAGTAGCCTTTATTCAATCAAGGAAGGCAGCTGCAGTACAGCAAAGATCTATGTTTTTGTCACTTAACACTTACTTGCCATGAAAGTGATTAGGACCAAATGACAATGTACTACTTTGATAGTGTTCTAGCAAATTCTTTAGTTTTGAAAGTACATATATCTTGAGTGTCTGGGTCACTCACCAGAAACAAAGATCAACTGGCCAGGACTAAAAGAAAAGAAATACATTACATGCAGATACAAGACTCACCCATGTCCTCTGGTTCAGTGGCAATAATGCAGATTTAATATGGATGTAATGCATTTTGAATTTACACTTTTCCAAGTACTCAGAGCCTTGCCAAATATATTCACAACAAGCGAATAACTGGAAGCAGTGCAATTGATCTTAAAAGCCCATCTAATCTTAGGGGATGGAAAAATACAGTGCTATGAGAATATTACAGAAGTTGTTTACAGTGAGGAATAGGAGGTAGATTGGACCTTCTTTTAATTTGGATATCCAAATATACCAGCTAAAAAGTGATAGGCATGATTCTGTTTTGGGAGAAAAAGACTTCTCTGCACCAAAAAGTAGAGCTTGAAGTCTTATCAAGTGCTGTGTTTTTTTAATATTTAGATGAAACCATATTACAGATGAGGATACAGAATCTGTGGAACTTCTCTTGAGATGTAGATTTCTCCTAAGAGAAATCCAAACCTTATTCAACTAATAGTTTAAGGTATTAATCACTGTTCAGAGAGTGCCAGTCATGAGCAAAACCATAAACTCAAAATCTAAGTACGGTGCTTTTAGGATTAACATACCTATAGAAATGACAAAAGTGAATCATTAGATATGATCTTCAATCTGTCTCTACCTTCTCCTGTAACTCTAATCACATGTAAAACCCACTTAAGTCATTCTCCACAACCACAGTTGGGAGACATGCTTATAGAATAGGGTGAGACTAAGGTGAAAATCCAGCAGTAAAGTGTATGTGAAGACAGTCCAGCAAAGAGCAATCAAATTCCCTTGGCCCTTCATCAGCATCAAGTAATGATTCAGTTCCAAAACAGAGTCCTCATCAGAAGAAAAATAAAGCATCACTGTTGGTTTATGGAAGTTGATGTATCTGTCCTCAGATAGGTAGCTTGTAGTACATGCTATATGCACAAATGTTATGAATATAGGCTGTCAAATTCTGGAGAGGAAACACAGCAAGGGCCAGTTGAGCGTGCCCAGAGCATTTAGTTTACTGCTTAATGTGTTAATGAATTATATCAAAGCCAAATCTACACCTTTCTACTTGAAGGTGGGGAAAACTCAAAACCAAATGCCTTCTGTTCTAAACATCCATGTCGCTGTTAATTTAATCTTGTTTAGGAATTAATACATCTGATAGCCAATCTGATCAAGGAGAGCATTCTATAATGTTGTCTATCTACATATTTTCCATAACTGCAGCTTTATACATCAATCCTTGATTAGTTCATATTACTTGACTGTTGGCTGACTGTGTACACACAGTTCCCCACAAAACAAAAAAGCTCTACTATGCTTACAAAGGCTTTTTTTTTTTTAAAATTGGGAAGTGGTCCCCTCCCAAAAAAGGATTATTAGCTAAAGTAATGGGATCTAATGCTGATAAGGAAAAACAATGGAGACATGTAACAAATAAAATGAAAGGACACTTCCTCTGTCTGCTATATCACATTTACTAAACTAGTGCTATGAAACAGGCAGTGGTTGCACTGTTATGATAAGATTAGGCAGCTCCTTAGTCTTTCCATTGTGGCACATGATTTTCCCAAACTTGTCCTGCCTAGTAAGACAGCAGTGTGCAAAAACAAAACACCCCCTGCCACACACACAATAAACACATGCCCACTGTCTGGGAATTATGGCAACACCCTTGTACGTTTTGTTTCATTGTCTTGTATGCAGCTAGCACAGTGGTTCTCAACTCTGGTCCACCACTTGTTCAGGGA
Source organism: Chelonia mydas (assembly GCF_015237465.2). Taxonomy (NCBI): domain Eukaryota; kingdom Metazoa; phylum Chordata; order Testudines; family Cheloniidae; genus Chelonia; species Chelonia mydas. Next base: position 14,969,644 of record NC_057853.1, on the reverse strand, counting down.
AAGCCCCTGGCAGGCCGTAGCGTCCGCAAGTTTGGCCGATAGCGGCTCCAACTTTCTGCAGTCCCCATTGGCCTGGAGTGGCGAACCGCAGCCAGTGGGAGCCGCTATCGGCCGAACTTGCGGACGCTGCGGCCCGCCGGGGGCTTTCCCTGAACAAGCGGTGGACTAGAGTTGAGAACCACTGGGCTAGCCAGAGAGCCGGTAGTGGCTACTGAATGAGAAAAATTATCACATTTTTTTCCCATTTGTGCAGTGTTGCTTCTGTTTGGGGCCTGACTTCTGACTTATGGCAATAGTGTGCTCTTTGACAACACTTGAAGCCTTATGTTTGCAGATCCTTGGCTGAAAGGCACTTCAGAAATGCAAAAATACCTTCACTCAACTCATAGTTGAGGACAGAAGCTACATTCATGTCACTTACAGCTGTACTGATCAAACTTAAGATTTGGGGACTTTATTTTTAACATGGTTTAAAAGAAGTTGAAACAATGTAATACTAATAGGATCTTTTGGTCTTAGGCATTTGATTTTTTGAATCCTACCTTGTCTTGGATGGCTTCTGTGCATTACTCCAAAATTTGCATAAAAATTTAATCCTAGCACAAGATCTAATTGTCTTTCTTTGACAGAAGTGAAATTGTTGATGGGCTTTAGGGAGCGTGTGGGTTGTCAAAATGGGAAACTAAGGAAAGACTAGCACCTCAGTTACAGCAAGCAAAACCAAAGCTCTTCCCTTTCCAAGATGAGTGGATGAGATACTCCTTTTGCAAATTAACACCTGGAAAACAGTGAAGGTGTATTTTATCACTGGAGGTGCTATCTGGCCAACATCCTTCAGAAAAACAAGGGTCAAGTGAGTTGTAGCTCACAAAAGCTTATGCTCAAATAAATTTGTTAGTCTCTAAGGTGCCACAAGTACTCCTTTTCTTTTCGCAAATTAGAATGTGTATTTAAAGTAACTGTTTAGGTGCTGACTGCTCCAACAGGACAAATAGTATGATTGGAAATACATACTACTTACAAACTTAAAAGTACAATAGTGTCTCACTCAGCAGAATGGGACATAAAAACAAATAATTAAGCAGACACAGAACTATCTTTTAACAACATCCACCCTTAGTGTTCTTTCCTTGTTTGGCAGAAGTGGCCCCCTCACTGCTTGTTTCACAAATGTCCAGGACTTACAGGAACAGATTGTGAAGGGTGTTGTCACTGATCATCTTTTCCAGTTAGAAAAGCAGCAGCATGTGGAACTGGAACTAGTTTCATAGAATTGTATTCCTTATCCTACTGTGAAACGTTTGTATGGTGTGGAACCATTCATGCCATCCCCTTACTGCTGAAAAGCAAAATGCAAAGGTGCAATATTGCTTCTGAGGCACTGTGGTAAACAGTAGCCACCTTGCTGAAGGTTCTCCACCATTGCAATACTTTAGCTGCAATTACTCCGAAGTACCCAAATAAAGCAGATTTGTTTACAAATTTATTGGACAGACATGTATGTTTGAACACTTTGTGATATTTAATAGACCCAAGGTACAGTGAATTAAGATAACATGAGCTACTCAGTGAGTGAGCCACTTAGAGTACATATTGTATTACAGAAAGCATACATTGAAATAGTTTTTATAGACTGAATGGATTTTTCTGTGTTGTAAAATGCAGGTTTAGGTTTTTTTAAAAAAAATTATAATTAAATTTGATCTACTGGCAATTGACCCATCTATCCTGTTCTCAAAAACTGACTTTAATATATGTTGTACCACCTCACCACCCAACAGCACAAGACAAAACATTACAAATAAGCTAGTCCAGCAGCCAAAACTAAGCAGTGCATAGATGAATCTACTTGCCCTTCAAATTTTACCACAAAGGTAGTGTCGGTTTCCCAGTAGTATGATTTTGGGGGAAGGGTGGGGGATGGGACACTGGAAACTGGGGGCAGAAGATAGTGTAGGGGAGCACTAGATCTTTAAACTAGCCCAACTGAAACAGACTGGACTTAAAGCATGCTACAAAGAAAGACTGTATGGAATTACAGGAAAGGCGTGAGAGACCCTTTTCCTTTTCTAAACTAGGGTCTGTGAGTAGCTCTGCCCTGATTGGGGCCTACCTGCCGTGAAGGAACAAAGTATGGTCTTTTCTTGGGCTCTAAAACATCTTTCATGTTTTACATTTTCAACCCTTCCATCAGTCAAGATCAGTTTTAGGTAGGGGCAAGAGTGGTTCTTTTGTGCAGATGCCTCATGCATAAAAATGTTTATCTCAAAATTAAAGAAATAGATATAAGATGGAAATTGAATTGAAATATCCTGCTTCCTTACAATAAGATTCCTTCCGCCCCCAAAGAAAAATTAAGTGCTAAGTGATGGTGCGTTTCATCTCTTGAGGATAGGTGAGTTGGTTGCCACCCTTGCCGCACTTTACTTACTCAAGACACCAACAAATAGGAAGTTTCTCTTACGTACACCTCCACCATACACCACTGGCAGAAGCAATCATTTCTAAGGGAGAAAGAGGAGGTACTCTGACACCATCAGATGGTTATGGACTGATGACAATCAGTAACAGTGCTAGTGGATGGTTTTGGGACAGTCACTGGTCCACAACAACTGGCCTAAAACTAGCAACTTTCTTAACTCATACTGCTAAACATTTTGTATTTTTTAGTTGTAAAGTGTAGCCATTATTTTATGTATCTTTGAAACACCACTATCCCTCCTATCTGCAATGACAAAACTCTGCTTCCCTGTTCCTTATATCCCAAGGCAGAAAAACAATTTGGTTTGAGAGAAAAAACAGGCTAACAATAAAACATCTGACTGCATAAAAAATGCTTGAAAGGACTAATATAAAAAAAACAAAAACCCCTCTTCTCTGTGCCATCTGTTGAACAATGCAGAAACAGATGCTTGTTCGCAAAGGTGTTGTATATTAGCATCTACCACTTCAGTCTGTTTTGCCAGACACACAGGTCGTGTATTATACTACTCCACAAAGTGGAGTTTGGATTTTCTGCACACTCCCTCAGTTGTTTTGCCAACATCAGCTGGAAGCATCACTGAGGTGATGCATGCTATTTCGAAGGAATGACTATACATCTACATTGGTGCCCTCTTGTGGCTAACAGAGCCTATGCCTTGAGATGGAGCCAGTTCAGAAAAAGTTAGAATGATCACAGAGGAGGCCTGGGGTACAGAGTCAATTTCAGGGAACAGAGGAGAAAATGGAAAGTCAAGTGTTCATGGAACAGAATTAGCTCCCTAGCCAGTTACAGTCAACAGGGGTGAGCAGGAAGAGCGGGCAAAAGATGGGGAGGCGGGAATACATTTCACTTAATATTCTGTAAAAGCTGGTCATGAAATAGGAGGGGCTCAGCTACAGCGTTGGATAAAAGAAAGTGACTCCTAATTTTCAAACAGGTTCCAGAACAGGGAAGGCAATTCATGTTTTAAATAGTTTTAGTTTGCAGGAACTATTAATGGCACACAGTTTAACAAAAACGGGTGCCACCTTTGTAAATGCCACTGTTAATTTGCACTTGTCACCTTGATTTTTTTCCCTAGCTTTAATTCTTAAAAAGAAAAGGAGTACTTGTGGCACCTTAGAGACTAACAAATTTATTTGAGCATAAGCTTTCGTGAGCTGCATCCGATGAAGTGAGCTGTAGCTCACGAAAGCTTATGCTCAAATAAATTGATTAGTCTCTAAGGTGCCACAAGTACTCCTTTTCTTTTTGTGAATACAGAATAACACGGCTGCTACTCTGAAACCTTTAATTCTTAAGTGATTTTTTTTCCCGTATCTAACTCATCTCCCCAAATTCCCTCTTTTCTGCACCTACCATTCTAATTCAATCTGTTTCTATATACCTCACTGTCCACTGAAACAGGCCTTATATCAAAACCTTCAACTGCCCTTTGAGCTGTGGCAAGTTATCCTAAGCTTTCTTGTTTTAACAGAAAAAGGTTAGCTGTGGCAACAGGTCACCCATTTAGCTATCTCTTGCATCATCCACCTGGAATCAAGTTGAGAGTACAGGAGATTGTTCAGCAAGTTGTCAGGAACTCTAATGTCTTGGCTTTTGTCCAAGGCCAGCTCTAACAGTCAAAGCAGTAAAGCAGATTGCAATCTCCTCTCCTGAAAACAGCATTTTTCCCTTTTGCATATACTATCTAACATACTCACCCGCAGCACTTTACACCTGCCTTAGCTTCTGTTTATTTTGCACCATCAGTGCCTCTGCTCCGATTTCTCCTTCACCTATGTGTTAAGTATTAACCCTTACTGAGATGTAAAGTTATGGGTTCACTGTGTCCTGAGCATATGCCTCTAACTGTGTAAGATTATAGTGTACATAACAATTACTTCCCACACTTTGCCTATAGTCCTAATGAGTCACTTAACCTTTCGCTTGAAGCTAGGTGGAGTGGCATTTCCTATTTCCCCCTCCCACATCTTGCCATTATACTTCTGCCCTTGCTGTAGCTGTGTGTGTGTGTGTGTATGTACGTATGTGGGGAGGGGGACCTATGGTCATTTTTTTGGGTGGCAGCACAAAGGAATCTCATTCCATTTTTGTCTAGGCACATCTGACAATAGATGCTATATTCACCTATATCAATCTTTTTTAATCCCTATGCACAGCTGTTTCCTTGAGAAACTTTGCCAAAAGGTTGTTTGCCTGGTGTATAGCACAGAGAGCTGTCATATGGTAAAAAACCAACACATGATTTAGCACCACAGTAACAGGGTTTTTTCATTACATCATCTTCCTCCAACATTTCCTGCTCTCTTTTGATTAACGGTACATTAAGAAATCTTCCAGAATAATCATATGAAAGTTCTTCTCCAGCAGAGATAGCAGCAGCAGCAAAAAGTGCCAGTTTGGGCACCAGTGAGTCAATTCGGACAGGAACCATAAATAAATTTGGCTCGCAAGAATGGTTCAGGAACCTGCCAACATTTCCTATATTTATAGGATCAACAAATGTCTCTATTATCTGTCCATTATACAAGTGTTCCCTCACAGCTATAATATAGTTTGAATCCTCTGGTGTCTGTGCCTGTATTCTTCTACATGCCTCACGGAAGCATAGAACTTCACCAGCATATTCACACACAAATCTTCCTTTAGGTATGAACTCCAGTGTGCGGAGACCCCAACCCTTCTTAACAGTCTTGAACACCTCAAGTCTGAATTGTAAACCCCTCTGAATAACCCTGTTTTGACAGAACTCACCACAATGGCACATAGCATTGCATTCAAAAATAGGTCTAGCATAGTCCACTTCACCTCCTATGTTTTTGATGCATGAACTGTTATAGTTTTCACCATGGTGAAGACACGAACAAGTGGTGGCCACGCAGGAAGCAGTAAGACAATTACATCCTGGAAAAGTGATTTCAGAAGGGTCGGTGCCTTCTCCTGCTCCCGCCACGTGCTCTGGGCTGTACTGCAAAGAGATGACACATTAAAATCATTTTGATAACTATACTCCCCTTCACAGAGACAAACACAACATTTCTCATGAAAATAAAGAGGCCAGATTTTCAAAAGACCTTGACCCCCAGGAGCTTCCAGTGAGAATAATGGATAGTGGGCACTTTTGAAAACCTGGCCCCCCCAAAAGCATATACTAATCAGCTCACTACAATATAACATTCTTGAGATCTGTGTCCTGGAAAGACAGGAAAAAACAAAAAAATAAGGTGCATTACAATTTAACATCTCCCAGGTGCCTAATAGTGATAACTGCCTTTCAAATAACCACTGTTCTTCAAGCATCTGGTATGTAAGTTAGTAACTCCTAGAATCTTTTGATATTTCATATTTACAGAGGGGAACTGTTTCAAAGTTTTGCCAATTTAAAGTTATAAACCAAAAGCTATCTTTATCTATACTGATTGTGATGATGGGTCTGTTGTGAAAGCAGAAATGTGTTTTAGTTTAGTTTCAGTACTCAGCTGCAACTGTGTAGTTCCTAACAATAGCATTACCAGTTACTGTATTTTTATGTCTTTTTTAAAAAGTGAACATGACATGAAAGAAGTAATTAACAGTGCTGGAGCTCTTAAGTCCTTGATCATGGATCAGATCCAGTGAATACACTGCCCCATCACTGTATCTCAACCCTGACCCAAGAGAACCCAGTCCTCTCAGAATAAGAAGGCAGTTCAGTCTCCATCATCTTTCATTTCTTGGCCTATCAGTAGGGCCCTACCAAATTCACAGTCTATAGTTGTCAATTTCACGGTCATAGGATTTTTAAAATTGTAAATTTCATGATTTCAGCAATTTAAATCTGATATTTCATGGTGGTGTAATTTTACTGGTCCTGACCCATGAAGGAGTTGTAGAGCAGGGTTGCGGTACTGCTACCCTTATTTCTGCACTGCTGCTGGCGGCCGCTCTGCCTTCAGAGCAATTGGAAAGCGGCGGCTGCTGGCCCGGAGTCCAGTTCTGAAGGCAAAGCCACTGCCAGCAGCAGCACAGAAGTAAGGATGGCATGGCATGGTATTGCCACCCTTACTTCTGCACTGCTGCCTGCAGAACTGGGCCCTCAGTCAGCAGCTGCCACTCTCCAGCCACCCATCTCTGAAGGCAGCTCAGAAGTAAGGGTAGTAGTACTGTGACCCCACCCCCCCTACAATAAACTTGTGACCCCCCTGCAATTCCCTTTTGGGTCAGGATCCCCAATTTGAGAAACTCTAGTCTCCCCTGTGAAATCTGTATAGAATAGGGTAAAAGCACACTACAGACCAGATTTCACAGTCCATGACGCATTTTTCATGGCCCGGAATTTGGTGGGGCCCTACCTATCAGATAAGACTGTCCACAGGGAGGCAATTGTGATGTAGACTTCTAAATGGATCCAGAAAAATCTCTTCCTGGATATATGCCAAAATCTGGAAACAAACAATTTTTTTTAAAAACATGAAGATGGGTGTCTAGGTGAATTAGCTAGGAGAGGCAGGGGTGGGCAATTAAAAACAGCTTTATATTTTTTCCATTCTAATTCTTATTTGCTAATTATGTAGATGAACTCTTTTGAGACCAGTTTTTAAAATGCAAATCCTAGTCCACGTGGATTTAAGGTGAATATGCAGAGTGCTACATTAATGATTTAATTCCTAAAACCAGCCCATTGGATAAACCAGAGATAAATTCTCACCCCCACCACAAAACTAATGCATCTAATTTTATCTAGAGTGCCCAGACATGAGTTAATTATTCTGAGCACAAAAGAATCCCTTAAAATAGAAAAGGCATACAATATGCTACTATTTATTTACATAATAGACAGAAAGACAAGCAGATGGTGATGTTAATTTCCTAGTTAATCTACATATATAAATCATTGTGAGACTGAGTAAATTAAACAGAGTATTACTGTTTTATCAAACACACACCTCTTAGGCCAATTTAAAAGCTCTATGAAAACAGTGTTTGACTTTGAAAATAATTTCTAGCCATCATTTTTATTTTTAATATAATCCAAAAAGCTTTACATTTTGAGATGGTAGATATCTTGTTACATTCAGACCCAGTTCTAGTGATTTTATTGTCACAAGAGGAAAGTCTGTTGCAGAGGCAGGTATCTAAGTGTTCAGAACTGTATATCGATGCATCTGCAGAGGACAAAAATGAGTTGGTGATTGCATTTCAACCTGGTTACCACTTAAGGAAGGGATTTGGTTTAGTTCAGACAACACAAAGCTGGAATTCATGCTTTCAAAATTATACAAATGCCCCTGGCAGGCCCAGATTCACATTAGAGTGAATATTCGTATGATGAAGGACGGTGATTGAAACTTCGCTAAATTTTGGAGTCAAAATATAGGTATTTATAACAAGATACTCCAGAGTCATGCTTGTTTTCTTTATAATGTTCCGTTTGAAGGAAGGCAGCATATTATACAGAAACCTAAAGTACATACTGTGATTAAAATGTTACAGTGGCCTGTTATGTTAAATTCTAGATACTCAGGAACATAACAGTTCATTCAGAGGTTTATTTTCCCTCAAGTAGGAGCTTGCTCAGCCACCTGTATTTAAACCAGAGCAAGTTCTGAATCTTTCTAACATTCACTTATCTTTGATACTCCCTTATACACTGACAAGAGAGTTTCCTATTTTCCTAAAATTTCACAAGCCCACATCATTTAATATTAATGTAATGTTTAGTCCAATATGTGGCTCCATTTTCATTAGGGGAATACAGGCTCTTAAATTCTGTTTTCCTATGAATGCACCACTTAATCAAAATCTAACTAGCCATACACCTCTGGGGAATTTGTTTGTAACTCTCTATAAATAGTTTAGAAAAGAGTTTGGATACATTAGGAGTTGGATCAGGCCTTAGTTAGAATGAGAAGTGACTGTTAACATTTCAAAACTTTCACATAATTTATTGTGTTAACCACCTCACACAGTGTGGCACTCTAAAGTGCCTGTCAAGTTCATTCTTTGATTCTGTTTTACTGAAGAAATAGCTATAATCCCTGCTAGCAATGCACTTGTTTTAATGGTTGGGATATAAATTAACCTATGGCAATATATTATTTCTGGAGACCAGCAGGTGAGATATGGCTTTAAAATTAAAATCTGTAAAAACTGTCAGCAAGGAAAAAGGAGGTAGTACAACTGAAAATGTTTTAGAGAGAAGAGCTTTTCCATTAAGATCTAGGATGCTTCCTTTAAAAAAAAAAAGTGCAAAATATAATTTTTAACCGGAGACCAGCTAAAATTAGTGCTTTCATTCCCCATTAATCTATAAAGAGATAGCAGCAAAAAGATGTACTAACGTTACTTTTTAAAAAGTAATGTTTGTTTCAACTATTTGCTTATTTACTGAGTCTTGCAGGTACAAGCTGTAAATCATGCTTTCTTGGGCTTTATCTTTTTTAAATGGCCAAGTGGCTGCTGGAAAGCAAAATAACGTAAATAAGTAAAAACACATCAGCAGGGCATCCAAATAGAGGATATTTTAAAATACATGTACTCAGCTATATTCTACCTATTTAAAAATATTTTAAAAAAATCTTTTTTGAACAGAAGTGGAAGAGCCAACCATGTTGGTGGGGTTTTATTTTTGCAAGTTACGGGAAATCAAACCATTTTATTCCTAAATCTAAAATGTTGGAGCCTGGCCCCAGAATATTACAAACACCAGGTGGGTGGGGTAATATCTTTTATTGGACAACTTCTTGAACTCAAGCTTCTTGAAGCTGTCCACTAAAAGAGATCATCTCACCCATCCTGTATCTCTAGACAAAAGTGAGGATTTTCTAAGCCCAGATTTGTTTCAGAAGGGGCACTTTAGAACGTTTACCAGTTTCGGGCCCCTATCCTACAATAATATGCACACAGTTTGCATAACTTCCAACTTATCTGTGTGTGTGTCTGTGTATATCTTCTTACTATATGTTCCATTCTGTGCAGCCGATGAAGTGGGCTGTAGCTCACGAAAGCTTATGCGCTAATAAATTTGTTAGTCTCTAAGGTGCCACAAGTCCTCCTGTTCTTTTTGCGGCTACAGACTAACACAGGCTGCTACTCTGAAACGGCAATCTGGGGGTGCAGTTTCAGGTTTGGGGCCAGCAATCAGAACTTCCTTTGCACCTATTAAAGATTTATGGCACACGGAAATGGTACCTGTTTGCAGAAGCCCCATTTTATACACGTCTTTCAACGTGACACGTGTATTTCCCTCTCCCCAGCCGGGGAACGCATGCATTTAATTTGATACCGTTTGAGGGCGTGTGCTGATTTCTTTCAGCACCAGCCGAACTTTCCCCGCAAGGAGAGGGCCCTTGGCTGAGGCCCCCGATTGCACTACAGCATAGACTGCAGACCGCCCGGCCCAAGGGGGACCGCCAATCCGAGTGTAACATTCGGGCAGGGCTCGCCGAGCCCCGAGCTCGTTTCTGCGAATTCAGACCGGACAGCGTGTGGCCAGACCAGCAGGGCCCTGCTCACCCCAGCCACGGATCCGAGCCCTGCACCCAGCGGGCGGGGCTCGTGGGCTCGGCCACAGGCGCCAGCAGCCCGGGCGGCCTCTGAACCGGCAGCGGCGCTGGAGGCGCGCTCGGCTCCCCGGGGGGCGGGGGTTGCCGCGGCCCGGGCCGACGCTCCTCGGTCTCTCCCTGGCGCGGCAGCGGCTTCCCGCCAGCTGCCGCTGCGTGATAGGCCGGAGCCGCCGCCGCCGCCTACCTGGAAGGGCGGGGGTTCCTCGGACGGCGGCCACAGCGACACGGGTAGGCTCTCCAGCCCCCGGCTCAGGTCCCGCTCCTGGGGAATCGCCTCCATGCTTCCCGCGGCCTAGGCCCGGCTGCTGTCGCCATGGCAACAAACCCCACTGCCCTCCCCTCGGATTGGCGCCCAAGCGGCATGTCCTTGTGTGATTGGCCGAGATGAAATGACTTCAAAGGCGGAGACCCGGAAGCGTGTGTTCTCTTAAAGGGACCACAGGTGGGGAGGCCGACCGTGGGAGAGGGTCTTTCTTTCTGACACACACAGGAAGAGATCGTTGTGTGCGTGTGTGAGACACGGACACCTCCACACATCTGATGGCATTGTGTGTGAGACACAGACATTCTCTCAGACACTGAGTGTGTGACAGAGGCACACACACAACGACGTGCACATCAGACAGACACAGACTCTCACAAACACAACGACATTGTGTGTGTCAGCCAGACACACTCTCACACAATGACACTGTGCGTATCAGACAGACACAGACTCTCACAAACACAACATTGTGTGTGTCAGCCAGACGCACTCTCACACAATGACACTGTGCGTATCAGACAGACACAGACTCTCACACACACAATGACACTGTGCGTGTCAGACAGACAGACTTTCACACACACAATGACATTGTGCGTGTCAGACAGACAGACTTTCACATACAGGCGATGACATTGTTTGTATTGCCCCAGCACAATCTGACAGGGTGCTGTTGCACCCTGACTTAGTATATTATTTTTGTTATGCCCCCTCCCTCTCCTAGGCCCTGTGAGGCTTTGTGAAATGACTGTGTTTGTAAAGCGTCTCAAGGCGCTCAGCTGAGAAAGGCCACGTACTGTTACATCCACACAGCGTCCTATTGTTTCATGTCATGGGACCTAGCACTGTGACAGGGTGACGCGCCACTTGATCTCTAAGGGCAAATTGCTATAGATGGCCCTCTCATTAGCACACTCAGCAGAGGAACCGTGACTGGCCATGGAACCAGAATTATCCCTCCACGCGCTCAGGTCAAGGGTGGAGCACTTTGAGAGGGCTGCTGTCCTGTACTGTTGCACCTTGACATTGTTGCTATCCTGGTGCACCTAGATGTGCAGATAAAAGCAGGCCTTCCTCTTGCAACTCCTTCCACATGGACGATGGCTCCAAAGAGCCAACAAGGCACTACCTTGTGTAGGTGCTACTGCTTATTACTTCTTTGGTTTTATTACGTAGAATCTGTTGGAAATGCAACAGACTATTCAATGGGTTTTTCCTAGAGCTAGCTGGGAAATGATTTTTTTCTACCACTATTTTTCACAGATTTTTTTTAATTCAAAATTTTCTGTAGAAAATGTTTGGTTTTCCATTTAAGTTGTTGGTTTAAAGTTGAAATATTGGGTGGCTGGGTTGCCATTTTTTTAGGATTTCAAGTTTTTCAACACAGTTCTGTATTGTATTTGCATTTTTGTTTTGTTTTGTTTTTGCCTGTCTCTGCTGCTAGCTGATTGCGTACTTCCGGGTCCAAATGAGGTCTATGGTTGACTGGACAGTTCATAACTCTGGTGTTCGTAATTCTGACTTTCTACTGTTAATAACAATTTTTTTGAATGTTCATAAAAACTATAGGAAGCAGTAGGTAAGATTAAAAGAATGCTCTTGCATAAATAACGTGGTGAGCTCTCACTTCTGAGAAGAGAGATTTTTCTGTAAAAAGAGCCTGGTCCGCACTTTTTTTTTAGGTTTCAGAATAGCAGCCGTGTTAGTCTGTATCCGCAAAAAGAAAAGGAGTACTTGTGGCGTCTTAGAGACTAACAAATTTATTTGAGCATAAGCTTTCGTGAGCTACAGCCCACTTCTTCGGATGCATGCAGTGGAAAATACAGTGGGGAGATTTATATACACAGAAAACATGAAACAATGGGTGTTACCATACACACTGTAACGAGAGTGATCAGGTATGGTAACACCCATTGTTTCATGTTCTCTGTGTATATAAATCTCCCCACTGTATTTTCCACTGCATGCATCCGAAGAAGTGGGCTGTAGCTCACGAAAGCTTATGCTCAAATAAATTTGTTAGTCTCTAAGGTGCCACAAGTCCTCCTTTACTTTTTTTTTAAACATACATCACATTTGGCTGGGTTATTTTCTCCACATAAGGTACCACCATTGGCTATTTTTAATTCAATCACATTTACCTGACATTCAACAAAATCTTTTACTACTGAATCTTTTTAAACTTTCTTAGTGAAATGTCATTTGGAAGTGCTGAATACTTTAAAGCTTTCACTATGAAATTAAATCTCTCTTGCTTATTTTGAAGGTACAAGTTTGTGATTGAGTTCTGGATGTTTAATTAGTGTTCTTGTCCGCCCCATACAAGCATTTTAAATTAACTTTTCTTACTTCTGTATTTGAACTGAGCTAATATATGTTTTAAAAATATCACTTCTGTGGTTGGATGTTCTTTGCTCTCTGTGGTTTTACATGAGAGATATGAGATCAAATGCATGTAAACTGGAAATTGTAATTGTCATAATGTGATAACTCTTGACAACATTTAGAGAAGAAACTAGCATATTTTAAAAAATTAAATTCAAGAGTACAAAGTAAGGGCCCAATTCTTCTCCCTTGACTTACCAAAGTAAGGTTTCTATGTGAAGGAATATATGAACAGGAGGTGGAACCAAGCTCTCCCCTTGTTTGGGAAGCTTGACACGATTCTGCCAGTGCAAAGCTGCCCTGAAACTGGCTTAGCCAACTACAGGAGGATTACCCATGTGGCAAGATCATCCAGTGGAACAGAACATCGAAGGCTGGTCCTGCACCACCCTTCTTCTGTGGCAAGCATATGCAACAAGACTAAGAAAAGAGAACACTGACTCAACTTCTCAGTGTTCTGGTGATTCCTAGAAACTGTAATGGTCCCTTGGGTGGATCTGCGTTGGCTCATTCTCGTTAGCTGAGCCTGTGATAGATACTTATTCTAGTGCTATAGAATTAAAATTCTAAATTTCCTAGCCAGGCCTGAGCTCCTCAGTGGGCCTGCTACCCAGTGACCTATATATTTGAAAGCTAGGAAAATCAGAATTTTAATTCTATAGCATTAGGATAAATAACATGAATAATGATTCCAGTACTGATCCTACTGGTGTCAATTAGAGTGGTAATAGTTCTAGTCAGAATACTTGTGTGGTGTAAGTATTGCAACAACTTTAGAAGCTTTTCACATCATCATATTATGTTCTACAAGAATTATCTTAGCCTATTTCAGCATCTGCATCCCATTTTTGTAGAGCAGATTGGGCAAGAGTGCATCTGAGGCCTGTTTATGGAGATCTTACAAATTAGAAAGGTACATGCAGTGGGGTGTGATACAGTAGTTCCTTGTAATATGCTGGAACAGCCTGTCCTTCAGGGGTACCTTTCATGTTAACTTCCTAGCTGGTCTGTGAGGCTTGCCCCTCTAATAAGATATTTCCTCTTAGCATACCTTTTGTGGGGGCTGGCCTGTTACATTTAGCAGAGAATATTTGCTTTGTCTTATATGTGGCTACTTTGCAACTACTTCTGGCACTTGTATCTTCTTTTCTTCTCATTGGTAAGTACTAATAACTCCTCTTGTGTTTTCCTTTTTATTATTATTGAGGAGTTGGCAGTTTCTCACTGGGGAGGCAGTACATTTTGGTTTTTGCTCTACAGAGGAATATTTGTCTATTACAGGAGTGGGTGGGTGATGTTCCGTGGCCTGCAATGTGCAGGTCAGAGTAGATGATCATGATGGTCCCTTCTGGTCTTAGAGTCTATAAGTCTATGAGACGGTTAGGAGAAGGTGGTTTTTTTCTGTTCTATACATACACACGTATTTGGGACAAATGGGATAGGTGTGGTGGTTGGCCTGAGATGGGTAGAAAGCGGTTCTTAAGTTTATTTATATAGTAAAAGAAGAAAGAGTTGCCTTTTAATACTGGAAACTTATATAATGTCTGGTAGTTGGAAATGAAGGGGCTGCTCTAGGTAGTAAGTAATAGGAAGAAAATGGGCATTAGTACAATATTACAGTTAATGTGCAGAAACTTAATTTGCAAACGTTTTGCTTTCAAAAATTTTTGCCCTTAAAAAAACCCAACTAATTCCATTACACAATTATAATTTTGTTTTCAGTTCATTGAGGCGTCTCTGTGACCACAGTGTTATTTCAGCTATGGTTCCTTGTGGGGAGAGGGGTTAATCTGGGAATTTCCTTTGTTTCTGTTTTAGAAAATATGTGAAATACTGCTATAAGGAAATTAGATGTAGAGTGTTTGTTTTATGGAGCTTCATAAGCTCCTTGAATTGGATTGGTTTAACTGACAAAGCTTCTTACGTGTGTTTGGGTATGAAGCGGAGATGGAGAATAAGCAAACAAGTCATTACATCTTGCAGGAAAGGTGCTGAAATGATACCTGTGCTCTAACACTAAGGATATAGCTACACTAGAGATGGCTACACTTCCATTTTTAGTTCACTAGCTCGATAAGAGCTAATGTGGATATGTCTCCTCAAGTTGGAAATTACACCTTCTGGGACCAGTATACACATATGATTTATACCTGATGGAGAGTGAAAGGGGAGGATGTGTATGGCTTTGCAAGGACAGAATCACAGCTACCATAGAGAGAGAGAGAGGGTTTGCATGGGATCTTGCTGAGAAATGAATAGGAAGGGGGTGGTGGATGCATGAATTTTACCATTCTGTAACATCCTCTCGGGTTGTGACTCAAAAGATGTTTCTCTAACCTTTTAGTCTACCTCCCCTAAGCCTTCTGTCACTCTGCCTCTCTTCCACTCCATTTTTCTTGCCTTCCTTTGTTCCCTCTCCAAATCTCTCTTGCCTTCATTAACCGTGCATTGCATGCCTCCTAAGATTTCCCATTGCCAGTGGCCTCTTACATAAAAAGAAGCTGGACCCCAGTTGCCTGAAGGGGCAGGGGCAGGAGCAGGGAATAAATCTGTACTACCATACCTCCATATTTTGAAGAGATGATAATGGCAACAGCTTTAAGTACTTGCAGCAGGTCCCTTTTAAGATGCTTTTCAGCTCCAGCTTCTCTCTCTTCAGAATGTTGCCAACTCTCTCCTTTTTTGGATTGATTTATCCACCTTTTCCCACCTGCCATAGTGGAGGGGTGAATCAGATTCCCAAGCTGGAAGTTTGGTTGTAGACTGATCACTGATATTGACTCCACTTCCTTTTTGTAGCTCAAGGACTTTTATTATTAACAAATGAACCTTTGGGTTAAGACAAATACAATTTGGCTCCTAACACCCAGCACCAGATGGAGTTTTTTCCATTTGTTTAAATAACAAAAGTGGTGAGTCATTATTCTTTTGCGCAAGAAACAGATTTGCTTGTAGTTATGGGGGAGAGGGTGTTAAAAATTAGCACAGGAGCATGGAAAACCCTCTGTTCTCTCTTTCTCCTCCTTCCCCCACATACTCATGTAATGCCGTCCCATACCCTGGGTTGAAGACTTAAGTTGTCCAGAGTGGGTGAGAGGCTGACAGAAGTGCATTTTAACTAGTGTAAAACAGTTGTTGAAAGAAAGCACAGAATGGAGTTGAAGTGAAGAACTGAGTCTCAACTATGCACTGATGAGCCAAGGCTCCTGGTGCAGTTATAGAATTATTTTATCAACAAGACACCATGTTTCTAAAATGGAAGCAAGTGTGCATATATGGGCTACTGGATAGATCTATATTTTGTTTTGCTTTTATATGTATATACATAGCTTTTTAATTTTTTCCTTACAAATAATCACTTCCAGCTCATTAATAATTTTTGTGGCTGTTCTGTGCACTCTCTGCAATTTAATATCCTTCTGGTAATGAGGTATGAGGAGGTTAAATGTGTTTGGAATAGAGTTCAGCTTCGAACTGTCTTTCTCTCACTACATCACTGAATTTCCATTGTCTAATATTTTACACTGTAACAAGGTACTGCAGCTTAGGTGCACTGGAATTTATGCTTACAACCCATTACAGCCTGTGGCCCCTTTAAAACACAATTTCTGCAGGATTGTGTTTTCCTCTTTTTCCTCCAGTTTGTCGTCGTTGATTTTTTTTTTTTTTACTGCCTTGCTTACAGTTCTCTCTTCTCCTTGCTCTGCTCTGCCGTTCCTCTCAGTCCAGCTTTTAATCTTGCTTTGTGATTTGACCTTGATTGCTGGATCATCATGTCCACTGGGTTAGTGTGCAGGTACTCTCTATGCCTCTGCCAGTCTATTGTGCATCTATTTAGAATATTGATCGCTAGAGAGTGAAGTAGAAAAAAATCAATATCCCATTTAAAAAAAGTTTAGTGACAGCAGTGTTTTCAAAGCAAGTCAAATTCACAGGGTTAGTGTCCAGAAACTAAAGATGTAATTTTTTTCCATACAGACTATGCTACATAGATAGATGAGAGATAAAAATACACACATACAGATTAGGACCTAATTTATTTGTATTCATGATTGGAAGACCCCTTTTGAATGACTGAATCTAAAAAAGCAGCAGTAACACAAAATGTACTTTGATTTACTCCTGTCAACTGTAGTTTAGTGTTGATTATTGTTAGGATATAGATATTTAGGCCTGTTTGTAAAGGCCTATACTTTAAGAATTTAGGTGTATTTTTATTACTTAGCTAGTTATAGAGGTATAAAAGAAAGAATTAAAATTACTGTTTGCTGGTGTAAGGGCCTTTTTTTACTCTGACAGTTTGAAAAGTTCACCCCAATAAACATCAGATTGTTTGCACCTTTGGACTTCGGGTATTGTTGCTCTCTGTTCATGCGACAAGGACCAGGGAAGTAAGTGGGTAAAGAAATAAGCTCCCTAACAATTATCTATGATAGTACTCCATAGTATAATTGTAATTGTACTATAGTGTGTTTAGTAACCAGAATGAAATCTTAGTGATCTGATATCGTATTACAGTGTCTGCTATTAAATGCTTGTAGGGAGATGCAGAAACACCAGATTGTGAATTACAGACTTTATCAGTATAGAATATGTACCACATGTGTGCAATATGTGCATTTGCCATGCACCTTTGTCTGCCTCACCTGTACTCTGCCCACTGACTCATCAACACTGGGACTACATTATCATCCCAGAGTCAGTTGGTCTCAAAAGTCAGCAACTTGAAGATCAGATATTCTGCCTCTCTTTCAACCTGAATCCAATGGCTGCCTCTGGAGGTTCCTCCCCAGTCCACTCCCCACCTGCCTGGTTACTGACATCCTCATCAGCAAGAAAGCAGATCCCCAACTCTCTGGAGAGCAGAGTCTGAACCTGTTCCCAAGCTCCTTCTCCTTTGCCTCTGGACAATGCTGCCTTAATTCTGAGCTGGGATGTCAAAACCATATTTGTCTGCTGGATACTCCGTTTGAGCCTCCGTGTGTGGCGAAAGAGCACTGTTATTCTGAGGTCTCTTATTTGTACCCTTGTACGGTAGTTGCCCCAATCTTCTCTCTGACTCTATTGTGACCCCCTCAGAACAGCAAGGGAGAGCACTCTGTCTTGTTCTAAAAATGCATTAATTGCTCAGCCAGGAAGCGTGTTCCAGTCAGTTCTTCAGTGTGTCTTATTTATTTTGTACAGCTTGCAAAGAATCTGAAAGTACTTTATGGAGTGAGAGTTTGAAATAATGAGAGAATGCTTTACAGACTTGCCTGCCATGACAGTGCTGTGAAATTTCACAGAGCAGTCACATTGGCACTCTGACCCTCTTTCTGCAAGGCCAAACTCATTATGTCTATGTCACACCTGGCCTTCGCTGCCTTCAGAAGCAGGAATTCTGAGGTCATTTCTCAGCGCATGGATCTTGGATGGTGAACAACATCTTGCTGTGTGCTAATGAGCTGGCCAAAGATGCCATAAATAAATGAATGCTGGAACTAAAGTCATAGTAATCACATTTATAAATCCTGTCAAAGAGGGAGAAATTGAAGATCAGTTTACTTAAGTTCACCTTATCTGTGGAGCAGTGATTAACCTTGAAAAATACTTTGCATTTATGTAGCACATTTAAGGTGTAGTTCTCAAAGTGCTTTACAAAGATAGATAAATCTTGTGTCCCTCATTTTACAAATGGGGAAACTGAGGTAGAAAGAGGTGAAATGACATCCTCAATATCAGTGGCAGAGGCCAGGAAGAGAGCCCAGGCTTCCTATCATAGAGCTTTCCATTGCATCTGTCACCATGTCCTGTTCTATGGACCATCATCCTGAGGGTTATGTGCAGTAAGTCTGTCTGTCCAAGAAGAAAATTGTGACTTAGAAATTTACTAAATCATATGACTTTTTTTAAAGTAATCATTTGTCTCCTCAGAAGCAAATAATACTGTGGTTTTGAGGATTGTCAACCATTCAGATCACACATAAATTACATCTTGCAATTCATTGTGATGAAATCTTTTCTAAGGATGCAAGTCAGAGGAATAAATTCACACCTAGAAACTCCTGTGGACTGGCAACACCAGCTGCACCACTTATAGGGCTTTGATAGGTCATTTATCCATTGTGTAGAGTTGTTATAATGTGATGCAATGAATCTGTTCTCCGGTATATCACCACATTCCTGTTAATTGAGCGTGGTATTTATCAGCATTCCAGTTAAATAGATTCCAGTGTAGGAATATTTCTTCTAAAGAAAGTCATTACTAAACAAGACATAGAATTGTTCAGTCTGGAGAAAATTCTTCCCTTAGATGGGCATATCAATGCTCTACTCTAAATTCTGCATTCCCCCTGCATATGAAAACTTCATTTGATATCAGCGACCTATAGTTTGTCTTCCACAGGTCAAGTAAATATAGTTACAAGCATTTACTCAGTTCTTGACTTCAGTGAGAGCATTGCCTGAGTAAGAACAAGATTTGGCCCAATCAAATCTTTAGTGCAGCATGTTAGATCAACTCGTTAGTGCACAGCACATCATCCCAACTGACATTAAAAGGTGTTCAATGCATATAGGAAAAGCAGAATATTTGAGTCAAAAGCCTTCATATGGCGACTAGAATTCTGGCCTAAAGTGTCATTGTTTTGGCTTACGGATGAGATGTGTTTGAATAAGTAGTGCAGGGTGCTCTCACACGCCACACTTTTATATAAATTAAATGGGGAGATTCAGTATCCAGTAACTAATCATTTTGAATGACGTTTACCACTGTTATACCACAATGAAGCAAAATATTTGCAGTGAATAATTTGTTTGATTAACTTAACCCCTATTTGGTGAACAATCCAGGAACAGATTTTGACATTTGCCATGGTATTTGTTATCCAAAATTAATGCAAGAATATAGCTATCTTGGTGTTTGAATCTTGAACTTTCATAACTGATAGCAAATGCCTCTACAGTTTCAGCTAAAGGACTAAGGCTCATATCCACAAAGGTATTTAGGTGCCTAACTCTCATTGATTGCAACAAATCAGGCCCAGATCCTCAAAGGTATTTACACATATAGCTCCATTGATTGCAATGGGCATTACATGTGTAAATACCTTTGAGGATCTGGGCCTAGTTCCATCTAAAAATTGCTCTTATGAATGTTAACAGAAAGCCAATGAAAGAGGATGTGAATAACATTCATGTAAATTTGCTGTTGTTTAGCCAAACAAATCTTCGCTGTGTATTGTTTTTGCAGCTACAATTACATGGTCCAGTGGAAAGATCCCTTTAGCCTTCCTGGATTTCTTCCTGGGTGTTGGATCACACCCAAAATGCATGATAAAAAAGTGAATGAGCTACGTTTCCTTCCAGTTCTTGAAGTCCATAGCACCTTGGTCTACATCATATACTGTATGGCAGTCAAATCATTTTGCAGTAAGAAAAATGGGGTCACTGATTCAAGCAACTCTTTCTTGATAGTTTACATGTCTTTGAAAATTATGATTCTGTGCTATGTATGCTTTCAAAAGGATCATATATCACAATTTTTTCATTTAAACTATCAAGAAATGTGTCCTTAGCAAGAATAAAAAGTCTCTCATCTTGTCTTGCTCCTATATCACTGAATTGTAGTTTAATTAAACCATAATTTTCCCTTGTCGGTATGACAACAGAAAACAAAGGTGAAATTATAATCAGAATATTGTTACTGTACATCCTGTGACATTAAAATAAATCTCTAAAATTGATGATTACTGAGTAATAACTCAGTATAGCATGCAATCAAACTGGAAACACTTTGAAAAGGGATGGAGCAGTATAAAGCCAAGAATTTATGTATTTATTTAATGTCATTGGTAGGAAATTAATTTCTCACATCAAAATTTCTCACATCTCATATAGCTGTGAGATGCCTGTTTTGCATCATGACCTTCAAAGCCAATTTTCCTTTAACACATAATGTTTAGGGTTTTCTAAATCTTCTTTCTTGAATGGGTCAACATTTTTCCAAAGGAAAAATTTAATCCAAAAAATGTTTCAGAGAAAGTTTCTTAGAATTTTTCAAGAGATGAGAAACTTCAATTTTAAAAATTGTTGGTGCAATGTTTCATTTTTCTTCAAATTTCCATTGTTTCAACATTTCTCCAAAAATGTCATTTTGCCACTTTAACTTTTGATTTGTGATGTCATATGTGCCATGTGGTGTTCCATGACTAAATGGGTGTACCTGTAAATACTGAGAGAACGTGTGATTGGCTAATTTGTACCAGATCACACAGGATGAAGAGCTGCTGTGTTTGGGATAGAGCTGGGTCTAAGTTGGGATATATGTGAGTGACTTTTGTGGCATTCCCTATAGAGTCATCCCAGCCTTTGTGGGAGTGAACAGATTTTGGACTAATTGTTGTCTCACGGACCGTTGCATTTTGCAGCTCCTGGACTGGACTCTTCAATAAAAGGGCAGAGGTATTACATGTTGAGAGACTGATCCATCTGCTCATAGTGTCCCCTGTAAGGCTGCTATGACCCCTTACCCCAAGTCTTTGAGAAAGGGAACAGGAATTGGGGGCTGGTGTTGCTGATACGGAACAGTGCAGTTCCTCTCCTTTTCCAGGGCCCTCTTGTTCTACCCTCAGTCACTCTCTCTTGTTCCAGGGATTTGAACAGCTCTGCACAGCCCTTTCTAATGGAGTCCAGGTGCAGCAATGTCTGGTGCTCTTGCAGTAAGAGTCACTGTTGATGGGGCCCCATTTTAAGATTGGGAGGAAGATGGGGCTGAGGACTGAGTCTGATGTTGTTATTGACAAGTGGTCCAATTCTGCATTCCTTGCATACTCCTGTCAAAGTCAATGGAAGTTTTGTGTACACAAACTCCATGCAGAGGCATGCTGGCTCGACTGGGAGTCAGCAAATACAGGTTCTGTTCCCAGCTTAGCCCCTGGACAGCTGTGTGAGTGGGTGAGCTACTTCCCCTCACTGTGCCACCGTTTTCCCCTTCCACACACTGTCTGTTCTGGCTAGGTTGTAAGCTCTCCACGGTCAGGGCTGTCTGCCTATACCATGGGGTCATGATTCAGCTGGGGCCTCCTGGGGCTAATATAATACACATAATAAATAAAAATATTCAGGGTTGGGATCAAATTACACTTGAATTAGTAAGCTTCCTTATTTATACGGTGTTCAAAGGAGAAACAAAAAATTAATGTTTGGAGCACTTTTCCTTCTTCATCACTAAAGCCCCAGTATTGTTCACCTCTTACATGAGTTGTGCTGTAGTATGGCAAGCAAATGACAGTATAAATAAGGAACAGAATCAAAACAATAACAATAAAATTTCTCCTCCTTTCCTTAGCCCTTACAGACATAACTGAGAGACTAGATGAAGACAGGATTCAGAGTTAATTTATGAGCAGACAGGCAGCTGTTAGGGAAACAACAGTGTTCTTCTTTATAGGAGGTGCTTTGGGGAATATAAGACTAAACGGTTGGGTATTCCCCTGAGAAGGAGAATT
Source organism: Chelonia mydas (assembly GCF_015237465.2). Classification (NCBI taxonomy): domain Eukaryota; kingdom Metazoa; phylum Chordata; order Testudines; family Cheloniidae; genus Chelonia; species Chelonia mydas. Next base: position 14,947,474 of record NC_057853.1, on the reverse strand, counting down.
GAAATCACTATGGTACCAATGAATCTTCAAACGTAATTACCAAGCAGGGCCTCTCTTCTGCTCCTTGGCATGCTTCTTGCTTTTTCATACTTGTGGTAAGAAGAAACAACAGCTATCCATGTGAGAGAAGAAGAATTGGAATAAGTTGATAAAGTCAGCACTGAAGGTAACAGACTCGGCCACCTGCAGCACTATGTGAAATGGACATTTTATGAACATGCCTCTAAAAAGCCATCTTTAGACTGCTATTTTGTTTGTTGTGACATTTTGATAGCTCTGAAATGATCATCTAAAGGAGACAGTATGTATTGTAAACTACAATATGTATTGTATTGTATGAGCCGGGGCTGCACACAAGCAAGCCACACAGTTGTCAATGAAACCTGCATACAAGGGGCAAGAACAGAATTCACAAACTTTTGTTCCAAAAAGTGTAGTTGATAGACGAGATTCAGTTGTTCAGGTAATAGAAATAACAGTACACATTCATGGGAGAGCAGCAGCTCACATGTTACACCAACAACCAGTACATAAAATGACGAGCTAAGGAGGTCACGTTACAGAACGGTTGATGGCATGCAATTCCTCCAGTGCAAGAAAGAAGTTAGGAATGTACATTAGTAAGGTTATTGAGCAAACAGAATTGCCTTGGAACTAATTCAGTAAGAGACTCTTTCTATGCGGTGTCATAAAGAGACAAAAACAGTTTTTGGGTTGGTGGTTACAACAAAGGCAACACACTCTGAAGGGCAGTACCGTAAGTCTGTTGTAATTATCACTATAATGAGATTACCCAGTTAAGGAGAGACAAATCTGTGACTCAAGATGCCAGAGGGAGGTAGAGGGTGGCACTGTCTGTGTTGTGAGCTTGAAATGGTGACAAGTTCTTAGTGGCACACTGGTGTTCTGCCCATTTTGCAAATGGACCCCATTTGCTGTACATATAAATGAGCCTATTGTAGCCCAGTTTTCCTCAGGCTGACAATGTTTACATTCTGTATAGTTCAAAATATATCAGACACACATTAGAAAATATATGCAAGGAACCCTGGATCCAAGGTATGGGCCATCCACCCACGTCTGCTTTTTAATGGATTACCAGGCTGCTCTCCATTTTTTTGAAAATGCCAGCATATTTCACAGTGGCAGCTTGTTGGCAAGCAGCTTAGGTCATCTGCCTTGATTTTCTTTTGCATGAAATATACCAAATGTTTCACCCAAATTTAATTAAGGGTGAAAATGACAACATAAACCCAACCTAATTGTAACTATGGCCCAACCACTAACTGCGATCCTACCAACATCATTAACTATAGCTTTAACTCTGGCCCTGTTGGTAGGTCTAGCCATAACTGTAACTACATCGGTAACCCTAACAGCAGCCCTAGCTGTAACACTATTGGTAGACCTAATCCCAGTGCTAGCCTTACACCAGGTCTTAACTATTAACATTGACCTTAGCCTTTACAACAACCCTCTCTGCATATTTAAGACAAAACTACTCTTCAGTGCTGTGCCATGTCAGACTTACTTTTAAAATGAAGGTCCTGCATGGGAAGGCTGAGGTAACTGGGCTTCTTAGTCTGCAGCACAGAAGAGTGAGTGGGGGATTTGATAGCAGCCTTCAACTACCTGAAGCGGGGTTCCAAAGAGAATGGAGCAAGGCTGGTCTCAGTGGTGGCAGATGAAGAACAGCGAGCAATGGTCTGAAGTTGCAGTGGGGGAGGTTTAGGTTGGATATTAGGAAAATACTATTTCACTAGGAGGGTGGTGAAGCACTGGAATGGGTTACCTAGGGAAGTGGTGGATTCTCCTTCCTTAAAGGTTTTTAAGGCCAGGCTTGACAAAGCCCTGGCTGGGATGATTTAGTTGGGGTTGGTCCTGCTTTGAGCAGGGGGTTGGACTAGATGACCTCCTGAGGTCTCTTCCAACCCTAATCTATGATTCTATGAAGTGAAAGCTCTTCTCCCTGTCATACACCCAGGCTGAGCCGAAGTAGGGCAGGCTTGATCAGATGCCTGGGGAGTGCACTATGGAGGGAAAAGTAGGGGAGGTTCTTCAAACATTTTATAGGCCCTTTTCTATCTTTTAAATTCAGGGATATTTTCCTCTTTGTTCCAGTATTTGAAATTCACAAGATAGAATCAACAGTTCTGATTTTTCTTCCTGGTTATGTTGCTTCAGGTGAAGTAGACAAGCTTGCCCATGTTGTGGCCTAAAGATTAGCCAGATGCTCCTGACTTGGATTTCAGGTACTGAGGTGAAAGGTAAATCTCACCTCACCCTGATGCAACACCTGGCAATGTCACTGAGAAAACAAAGCAATGTGATTTATATTACATAGCCTCTGGAAGCAGATGGAGCAATGGGTCAAACGCTGGGCTCCCAGTTATGCCTGTGCAACCCAGTGAAGTCAGCTTTCTCTTGATTTAACCTCCAAAACAGATGACATTCCCAGGAGTGCTGCCTTCTGACAGCACTAGGTCGTGAGGCATCTCAGTGATACCAAGCACTCGTGTATTGACGTGGCTGCAATATCCCTTGCAGAAGTTCTCCTGGGAAGCACATAAAACTTTGGTGCTCTCCTGACTCCTGATGCATTCAGAGATAAATTGGCTTTCAAGTGGTGCAGGATCTGTAGGCAGTCTGGCAAACCAGATATTTTGGTAGCTATTCAGCTTGAGTTCTACTGAGTTCAGCTATTAAGAGTTCTTTATGAGCAAGACTTTCAAAGAAGGAAGCACTGGAGAAGTGTGTGTATGCCCCCCTTGTTCTTGCTGACAATTGTCCAAATGTAGCTTTCTTTGTGAAAAATAGGTAATTGCTTGTATAAGGATCTATTTGCATGGGTGACTGCCTGTTCTTACAGGGATAAATATCCATTTTGTAGGCACAACAAATGCACCTCAACTTGTTAGCCTGTGCCTCCGAAGCTACAACCTCCTCCCCATTACAAAATTAATCCTCTATACTTAGGATTTTCACAGAAGCCTAAAGGAGTTTGGACCTCAAATCCTATTGAAATGCAATGAGAGTTGGCTTATTATTATTCCTTTGTATTGCAGCACTGCCCAGGACCCCACTGTTCAATGCACAGTTCAACCACAGAACAAAGGATGATCTCTTCCCCAGAGAACTTAGTCTTGAGTTTCCTTAGGCTCCTGTGAAAATCCAAGCCTTAGCCATCACAGAAACATATAAAAGCAGCCTAGAATAGGAGCTAACATATGCTGCTGTGACTCTGTGTTTGACCTTAATATGTGAAGTTTGCAGGATCCAAAATGACTTGCACCAACATCATGGACCTTAAAATGGAAACTGTTAGTGTATAATCCTGGTCCCACTGAAGTAAATGGCATGTCTCCCATTGATTTCAATGGGGCAGGATTTCACCCTGAATATTTTTGAGTTCTCTGAATCACTGTCAACTGCTCTCTTCCCACAGTACCCATGGCAAGAAGGCAGAAGCCAATGGCAATCTAGTTTTAGAGGAACTCTCAATAAACATTATTATCAAAGAAATAGTAGAGACCAGTGTCAAGACTAGGGTCTTGTGTCTAATCACACAAACCCCAAACACCCTTGCCCCACCCCTTCTCGGAGGCCCCGACCTGTTCACTCCATCCCCCCTCTCTCTGTCGCTCGCTCTCTCCCACCCTCACTCACTTTCACCGGGCTGAGGCAGGGGGTTGAGGTGCAGGAAGGGGTGAAGGCTCTAGGAGGGAGTGTGGGTGGGGGGCTCAGGGCTGGGGCAGAGGGTTGGGGTGTGGGAGGGGGTGAGGGGTGCGGGCTCCAGCCAGGTGGCACTTACCTCAGGCAACTCCCAGTTGGTGGTGCAGCGGGGCTAAGGCAGGCTCCCTGCCTGCCCTGGCTCTGCGCTGCTCCAGAAAGCAGCCAGCATGTCCCTGCGGCCCCTGGGAGGGGCAGGAGGCTCCACGCTCGGGGCGTGGGCAACAGGCAGAGACCCCTATCCTCCACCAGGGGCCACATCATTAGATCAATGAATTTTAATAATACCTTCATCTTTCCTCAATCCTGGAACTATACTGAACTTTTATAATATAACCCAAAAGCAACATTTTCCACATTTGGAGTTTTGTTGTAACTATGGTGACAGTCCTGGCTGGAAAGATTCAGGTTATCGGAGGTAACGATCTTGGGGTTCATTAAATAAGAACATAAGAACAGCCATACTGGGTCAGACCAAAGGTCCATCTAGCCAGTATCCTGTATTCCAACAGTGGCCAATGCCAGGTGCCCCAGAGGGAATGAACAGAACAGGTAATCATCAAGTCATCCATTCCTTGTCGCCCATTCCCAGCTTTTGGCAAACAGAGGCTAGGGACACTATTCCTGCCCATCTTGGCTAATAGACATTGATGGACCTGTCCTCCGTTAATTTATCTAGTTCTTTTTTGAAGCCTTTTATAGTCTTGGTCTTCACAACATCATCTGGCAAGGAGTTCCACAGTTTGACTGTGCGTTGTGTGAAGAAATACTTCCTTTTATTTGTTTTAAACCTGCTGCCTATTAAATTCATTTGGTGACCCCTAGTTCTTGTGTTATGAGAAGGAGTAAATAACACTTCCTTATTTACTTTCTCCACACCGGTCATGATTTTATAGACCTTTATCATATCTCCCCCTTAGTCATCTTTTTTCCAAGCTGAAAAGTCCCAGTCTTATTAATCTCTCCTCATATGGCAGCCATTCCATACCTCTAATCATTTTTGTTGTCCTTTTCTGAACCTTTTCCAATTCCAATATATCTTTTTCAGATGGGGCGACCACATCTGTATGCAGTATTCAAGATGTGGGCATATCATGGATTTATATAGAGGCAATATGATATTTTCTGTTTTACTATCTATCCCTTTCTTAATGATTCCCAACATTCTGTTGCCTTTTTTGACTGCTGCTGCACATTGAATGGATGTTTTCAGAGAACTATCCACACTGACTCCAAGATCTCTTTCTTGAGTGGTAACAGCTAATTTAGACCCCATCATTGTATATGTATAACTGGGATTATAACAAGGAGTCCGGCGGCACCTTAAAGACTAACAGATTTATTTGGGCATAAGCTTTCGTGGGTAAAAACCCCCCTGATAATTGGGATTATGTTTTCCAGTGTGCATTACTTGGCATTTATCAACATTGAATTTCATCTGCCATTTTGTTACCTAGTCACCCAGTTTTTGAGAGATCCTTTTGTAGCTCTTCACAGTCTGCCTGGGACTTAACTATCTTGAGAAGTTATGTATCATCTGCAACTTTTGCTACCTCACTGTTTACCCCTTTTTCCAGATCATTTATGAATATGTTGAATAGGACTGGGCCCAGTACAGACCCCTGGGGTACACCACTATTTACCTCTCTCCATTCTGAAAACTGACCATTTATTCCTACCCTTTGTTTTCTATCTTTTAACCAGTTACCAATCCATGAGAGGACCTTTCCTCTTATCCCATGACAGTTTACTTTGCTTAAGAGCCTTTGGTGAGGGAATTTGTCAAAGGCTTTCTGAAAATCTAAATAAACTATATACACTGGATCCCCCTTGTCCACATGCTTGTTAACCCCCTCAAAGAATTCTAGTAGATTGGTGAGGCATGATTTCCCTTTACAAAAACCATGCTGACTCTTCCCCAACAAATTATGTTCATCTATATGTCTGACAATTTTGTTCTTAACTATAGTTTCAGCCAGTTTGCCCAGTACTGAAATCAGGTTTACAGGCCTGTAATTGCTGGGGTCACCTGTGGAGCAAACCAGTGAATGAGAAAGGAATAAAACTTTAATAAAACAAACTGCAGAGGATCTCTGAACTGTTGCATACAACCATGCAGTATTCCCAACCCCCGCCTTTAGGGCACATCTCCAAGTTCCTATGTTCATAATACTGTCCCTTATGAGGGAACATCTCTAAATTATAATCTTCTACAAACATATATGTACATCAGACACATTAGGTGAAAAATGGGTTATCAGTGAAAATACACAAACGTGCAGGAATTATAAAAACCAACAGGCCAATTTATATAATGTTTTCTTTGAAGTAAGCAAAGCTGACATCTTTCTGTTCCTACAGAACCAATATACATTTGCCTCTTCACCCCCAGACTACTAATGTCCCTTTTATAACCTTAACTCTCTCAGAGGTCGGCTTCTGGGGGAACACAGGAGGCGCCTTCCCACTAATTAGCTTATCAAGCCCAGTAAAAAGTAAGTGGAGACAACATTGCTGTTATTTAAGGAACTCATCAGTCTAGCTGTACTGTAGCAGTTAAGAGTTTTTGCAGCTTATTTTCAATAAGGGACTGAATTCTTTTCTTAGTTGGAAACTTTCTACAGGTAAGAGTGAAGGAATTACAGGCCTTTATTGAAAGTGTTTTGTTTCCTATTTTGCTGTTCCTCCCCACATACACTGAAACCCTGTTAAGGATCAGTATGTTCTATCGCTTCTTCCAATTCCTAGCTTGAAGTACTGCCTAATAATGATGTATTTACTACAGAATTTATATAAAGAATATTTTATATTACTGTTATGTAACAAGGGGTTTCAGTATGACTATGTATAGTAGATGAGACCATAGAGTTGATTCATATAGTGCTCAGATGATCATACAAAAAGTGAGAAACTTGGGGTTAAAGGCTATTAAGGGAATAGTAAAGAGACTGGATGACTGTCTCTGAATGCTGTTTCCCTCTGTGTGGCATTGTTCTGCTTTGAGAAGGACCTTGTTGTTAAAGAGAATGTGGTTGTTACAGTTTTGTTTGTGCACTGGGTATTGTATAGTTCCTATTTTTTTACCTTGAACTGAATATATCAGGAAGAATTATATGCTTGACTCTGAGCTGACAAATGCAGAAGGAACTCTTGCTGCACAGAGCCTGATTCTCACTCACACTCGTTTTGCACTGGTGTAAGATGCCCTCAATGTAATTTGGTAGCATTATACACTCGTTTTGCACTGATGTAAATAGCTACATAAGATGTGGGATGGTGGGGAATGTCTGATGGCTTACCAGGTTTTATACGTGTGTTGTGTTCACTGAACTTATTCCTCATTGATGCTAGTGTCAATCAACCCAAAAGATTTTTCAGTACTTTATTTTTTATTGCTGGTGCTGCTCTGCCATGCTTAACGGGCACTTCTGCAAGCAGCACTGCTGTGAGTGGTGGGAAGTGATATTCTAAATGTTTTGGTTTTTTTGTCCTTTGGTGGGATGGAGAGTAGCTGGATATTTGTTTGTAGCTATGGGAGATTGCCTGAGCAAGAGATGTAGGATTGGGCCTTATAGAAATAGTGAGTAGTAACTAGGAACAGTTGGGGAGCTTCCTTTAGAAAAATTAAAAGTTGGCTTCTGCTCTGATAAATGAGACAACTTCAGAAGCTTCATGTGTAACATAAATATGAGCAAGAAGGAAGTATTTACTAAATCCCATAGCCACGTATGGATTTTGGAACATGGTCTTATTTGATGTGTTGCGTTGGCCAGTAGCTGTTATATTTATTATGAGGGAAAAGGTGGCTTATGGAAAAAGTGCTGTATAGGAGGCAGTGTATCTATGTTTTATGCACGTCTAAATTAAACAAATGAAGGGGGAAAAAAACCCTTCTCTTGGAGCCCTTAGCTATTGCACAATTTGAAGACTCCTCTCTGTGGAACTGTGTCTTCCCTTCTGTCTCTTGGTTTTTTATTCACATGTTCCATTTTGTCTCAGCTCAGACTGTAAGCTGTCGGTACAGCACCTAGCACAATGGGGCCTAATAAAACTTCTTGTTGAAGAGGGGGACCTGACTGATGCACAGTTTTTACGTGGCAAGTCAGCTGTGTGGTATATCACCTTTTGGAGAGATCACCCGTGAATAACATGTATGAAATGTGGAAAAATAAATGAAAAGCAATCCCATTTTCAAAGGACTGTTTGATGATCTTTAACTTGTGACATAGGATTCTCTTAATAGAAAAGAATTGAGGGATACCTCTTTCCCACCGTATCATTACATCTGAAAGGTTGTTTTTGCTGAAATTTGCTATTTATTATAAAAATAGTCAAGTTTGTAATGACTGTGGCATAAGCACCAAGACAAATGTCCTTGCTTAACTTAATATTGTATACTTCAGAATTCTTTTATTTAAAAAAATCTTTCTCGAAATCCAGCTTTGGAATCTTTTAACAGTTAGGGGCCAGCTTCTCAGTTGGTGTAGAATGGCATAGCTCCTTTCACTTCAATAGGATGATGCCAAATGTGCCAGTGGAGGATCTGGCCCTGTATGCAGAGTTGAAGGAAGGAGCTGTCCTCATTTCTTGATCTTTGGGAATAATGGCTGGAGAACCTGCCAACGCCTTTTGTTTTACTGTTAGATTCTCTTTAAATGAGGGCTACATTGTCACTTTAAATCATTGACTGTTGTACTGGGGCAGCACCCTGGTGACAGCTCCCAGATACCAGCAGGTAAAATTTTCAGATGTACCTAAATTCAGCTGGCTTTCATTGTGACTTAGGTTTGCAGTCACGTGGGCACTCTTGAAAATGTTACTCGTGCCTCAGCTGAAGTGAAGAAACTCAGGAAGGGGAAGGCTGGAGCAAACAGCCAACAGCAGAGAAAGTCCAGTCGAAACTATAGAGAGAAGGGTCCCTGCTTTGGCTGCTTCTGCAGTTGGTGTCTTGGCAGGCTCCTCTCTGCAGTTTTCCTTCAAGATCTCATTGGTGGGGGAGACACCACCTGGGTCCTACTACCTCTAGAGTTGAGGTTGGTAGTCTCTCCTGTACAGTTCTAGGTCCAGGCTCTCCCCCAGGACAGCAGTCCTTGCTGTGGTGGAGAAGGGCACCTGTAACACCCACTGACTGGGAGTTACGCTTGCATGCACTCATACGCTCCTGTACTCCCTGACAAATCAGGTGTGCTGATATTTATATCCCTCTTGAATTTGGTCCAAAGCTGTTGAGAAGAGCCTGCCCAGTTGCAGCATCTGCTACATCCTTGCAAGAGCAATGTGTATGCTTCTTCCACTTCCCTCCCATGCAAACTGCCCAGCGCAACCCCTATCAACCCTTCCTCACCCCCATGTGGAGTCTATATCATTGCTACGGTCCTACCAAACTCACGGTCCATTTTGGTCAATTTCATGGTCATATGATTTTTAAAATTGTAAATTTCATGATTTCAGCTATTTAAATCTGAAATTCCATGGTGTTGTAATTGTCGGGGAGCTGACCCAAAAAGGAGTTGTAGCGAGGTTATTGTAGGGTTGGGGTGGGGGTTGTGGTACTGCTACCCTTACTGCTGCTGGTGCTGCCTTCAGATCTGGGCAGCTGGAGAGTGGCAGCTGCTGGTCGGGAGCCCAGCTCTGAAGGCAGAGCCATCGCCAGCAGCAGCTCAGAAGTAAGGCTGGCATGGTATGGCATTGCTACCTTTACTTCTGCGCTGCTGCTGGCTGGGCCCTTAGTCAGCAACCACCACGCTCTGGCCACCCAGCTCTGAAGGCAGCAGCGCAGAAGTAAGAGTGGCATGGTATGGTTTTGCCACCCTTACTTCCGCACTGCTGTTGGCAGGGCGCCACCTTCAGAGCTGGGCGCCCGGCCAACAGCCGCCGCTCTCCAGCCACCCAGCTCTGAAGCCTGGGCAGAAGAAAGGGTGGCAATACTGCGACCCTCCTAAAATAACCTTGCGACCTCCCTGCAACTCCCGTATGGGTCAGGACCCCCAATTTGAGAAACCTTGGTCTCCCCTGTGAAATCTGTATAGTACAGGGTAAAAGCACACACAAGACCAGATTTCACAGGGGGAGACCAGATTTCACAGTCCGTGACGTGTTTTTCAGAGCTGTGAATTTGGTAGGTCCCTAATCATTGCTCTTGGTACCTTGGCCAAGAATACAAGGACCAAGAGACTGTTTTCTCTGTGTGACGGCGCAAAGGGGTAGCTCCTTGTTGCGTTTTCAAGGAAGCTGGGAGTCTCAGGTTTCAGTGGACTGCTTTTAGTTTAACCATGACATCGGTAACATAGTGCATGAAATTGGGTTCAGTGTCTTATTACTCAGGGAATTCCTAAACTCTATGACTTCAAGTCTTTATCTAGCCTACTTCTTTCTGCCTCTGTACTTCCTAATAGATGAGGGGTTTTCAAACTTCATTGCACCGCAACCCCCTTCTGACAATGAAAATTACTACATGACCCCAGGTGGAGGGACCGAAGCCTGAGCCCATCTGAACCCCGCTGCCCCAACAGGGAGGGACCAAAGCTAAAGCCCGAGCCCCACCGCTCTGGGTGGGGGTGCTAAAGCCGAAGCCCAAGGGCTTCATCCCCAAGCAGGGGGCCTGTAACCTGAGCCCCACCATCCAGGGCTTCGGCCCCAGGAATGGGGAGGGGACTTGGGCTTTGGCCCTGGGCCCCAACAAGTCTAATGCCAGCCCTGGTGACCCCATTAAAACGGGATTGTGACCACAGTTTGAGAACCGCTGTGATAGATATATGTAGTGTCCACAAGATGGCACTATGCTGTGCTCCTAGCTTTGCTATGTAGCTTATATAGCTGTCATTTTGCATCTCTTGAGGCCAAAGACCTTCTGACTTTTTGATGCTATGATGTGGTAAAATTTATGAGGAGAAAGGACCGATAGCAAAACACTTTTGCATCTGGAGAAGGGAGCCAAAAGATCACTCTCTCATATTATTCTAACTTCAGTGTGAATGATCAATGCTAATAAAATGTGAGAAATTGGACCAAACTCAGATCTAACGTAAGCGAGTGCAATTAAATTCATAGCTGAACTTATCCTAGGTGGAGGGTGGCAACTTGTGTAAGTTCAGTTCATGATCAGAAACTTGGGAAAAAAATCTCAAGAAATGCTGACACATTTAAAGTAACTTTTTTGCTCAGTTTTATCATTCTCTGAGGACAATTTTTTTCAGACTTCTGCCCATGCTATTGTCTAAATTATGCCCTGGTGAAAACAGTCCCCAGGGAGAGTAAAAATAAATTATTAAACTAATACTTAGACAATTGCATGGGCAGAAGTCTGAAAAAAATCATGCACAGAGAATGATAAAACTGAGCAAAAGTGTTTTGCTATCGGTCCTTTCTCTTCATATATTTTACCACATTGTAGCATCAAAATGTCAGAAGGTCTTTGGCCTCAAGAGATGTAACATGGCAGCTATAGACGCTACATAGCATATTAGTTTAATACTTTATTTTTACTCTCCCTGGGGGCTGTTTCTACCACAGCATAAGTCAAGGCTCTTGTTAAGCCCAATTTTTGCCTCTTCATCCATATTCTATTGTTGTTTCTCTATCGTTGGCCACAGAGGAGGCTAAAATTTTTGCACAATGTCCAGTTCAGTCTTGAACAGCAGTTGAAGCCTAGGATACCGGGGATGTGATTCCCTGATGGGGAGCTCTAGGTGTTACTGCAATACGAATAAGAGAAAGAAGTAATACTAGATGAGAAATGCTTAGGGTCTGACATTTAATAGATGTCTAAAATGTTTTTATAAATTATTCAAACGATTTATACTAGATGTGGGTCTGATCCATGCCATCCAATCTGAATCCCTTGGAACTTCAGGCCAAATCCCCTTCAGGGAAGCTTGGATTCAGACTAAATTTAGACTCATCTTTAATTTATATATTTCCATTTGTCTAGCAAGAGAACCATAAAAATGTAATTTTCTTCAAAGAAAGACTTTTGGTGCTGACACATTCTTAACCCTGTAATGAGCTGAAGTGTTATTTGAACATCTGCCAAGAGATGGCAGTGTAATGCTGTTCAATGCACTAGATGCTGGTTCTAGGAAGAAAAATCTGATTGCTATGACAATCCTGTAACCACCTTCCTTGAATGCTGCTTGGAGACGGTTCCTAGGGCAGGCTGGGCTGTTTAGGAATCTGCTTCCTATATGCTGCAGGTCAAGAAATGATGCAGAAATTAAAACAAGACATTTCAGATGATGCCTGTTCTGTAACACTCTTTATTCATATATTAATGTTAGGCCGCCATTAATAACTTACACTAGAAAGCTACTTTGTATACCAGGTGAATTTGTTTCCTGCTTCATTCATTCTCACTCTTTTTTTTTGTTAATGAAGAAAAACATGAAAGAAATGTTGTTAAGGTAAAAAACAAACCATCATGCAGATCTTCATCTCATGGCAGTCCATTGAATTTAATTGTGCAACACTCAGATGGTGGAAATCCGTGTTTCATGGCTACATGTTTTTTGAAAAACAACTCAGACTTCAGTAACCAGTAATATATTAAATTATTCTTGGTCCACCAGAACTCACACGTGTTAATGCTACAAAGCCCACCGTCTCTCTCTCCTTCCTTACTAGGCATTTGTCACAAAAGGTGGGATGAAGGATCTAGGGCTAACAAGAAAATGTAATGATTATCAAGTATGACAAATGGACCCGGAATTTAGTACCCCAAATAGTGTGTAACTCTGTTCTGGGTGGGTCTTGTCAGTCTCTGACAGATACCTGAGGGGTATGTCTTTCTTACACCTTGGCATCCCTTGTATAGTTTGTCATGCCAATAAAGGTGGTAATGTTAGTTCGGTGCAGTCTTTTGATTTTTGTATGTTGACACTGGGAGTTGCAATATAGGAGTTAAGAACCCAGGGGAGTGGGTGAGCACTTGGTGTTAGTTCTATCCTAATAAACACAGTGATCCTATCTATTCTGACCTCTCTGCGTTCCTCACCATGGCATCTGAATGCAGACTTAAAATTCTTTAACTGTTTATTTTATGCATTTCACTGCATTCAGATAATAAAATTAGGCTCCCCCATGTTATTACTTGGCTTTTCTGTACTAGAACAATCTTGCTGCATTTGCTTCCAGGGGAAAGGCTTCAAACCAAAAGAGGTCATCTCTTGACAGTGCCCCTTTAAAACAAATCTCCGTAAAGAGCTCCCCAAATGGTTTATTGCTGAAAATCTGAGATTACTTCAATGAAATTCACTTTTGTGGTGACCTCTGCAAGACCATGAATTAACCATTACCCTGGAACTATGTTTCCTCTGTCCCTGTAAAAATGTGCTCTGGAATGTGGGTATCTGAGGAAACATATGGTAGTAATAATAATAACAAACATTTTAAGCAAGCAGTGCTGTCTTTTAGCTTATCTATGTGTTAAAGGGCATGATGCTCTCCTAAAGTGTTTCTTGCGTGCTTGTACTCCCTCTCCAGTTGGCACACTCCGCAGACCAGGCTGTACCTTTAAGACACTGTCCTGAGCATGGGGTGGCACAGAGTCTCACCACCCTGTGGCAAGGAGAGCTCATCAGAGCCATGATGCCTCCTGGGAAACCATGTTGGCTGCATCACTCCTGAGGAGGACAGAGGGCTGATGACTCCCCTGTGCAGACAGCCAGCGTAGGGCCAGGCCCTGTCTCTTCTGCCGGTTTGGTTAGGCTAGTAGCCCATAGCAGACCTTGTGGGAGGAGTGCAATGGCTTGCACTGGTGGCTGGGCCTGCATGGGGTAGGGGAGCGAAAGTGTTGGGAAAGCTCCTTGTGCATAGGCTCGCCACAAACTGGTGCAGAGCCTCTTCTCTTAGTGGAGCAGCAGCACTAGGGTGTTTTTTAGTCTCTTATTTGTGCTCCAGACTGAGCCAACAGAGGGAGCTCAAGAGCAAAAAGAAATCCCCCCTCAAAACACTGTGCCCCAGATTCCTCCTGTGATCCAGCCCCTTTGTTCTACGTGAGTAGCTCAGCAAAGGAGTCGGAATCTGGCTGTAACTGGCCAGAGGAGAATTGTCCAGCCAGGAGAGGTTTCAGCTGGCAGAGCTGGTCCTTGCACTTCAGCTCCCACCTAGACATAGGAGACATGAGGAGGGAGAGGGCAGTAAGGTGTGGGGTGAAACACAGCTCCACTCTGTTCTCAGCTAACCTACAGTTGCTTAGGGCCCATATACAGCTGGTGTAAGAACTGTTTAGGGGCTGCTGTAAGTTACATTGGGGTAGGAACAGGTGCATCTTCACAATCCAAAGTTGTAGCTGGATCCCACACAAGAAAACCTCTCTCAGGAAATAATCTTTCCCTGCCTGTTCCACGTAAGTAATCTGAAAGCCACTGTTACTGTGCTGTGGGCTAGAAGTTAGTTATAACAAAACTTAATAGTTATATTTCTCTCTTCTGCAGTGGCCTGTACAGCTGGACTCATGATAGCCCCTGTGGGTCAGAGCTTGGACCCAACTCTGTCCCATTGTGCCAGTGGTTTGTAATGCGTTGTCCTCTTCTTGGACTTCAGAGACTAGTCCCAGTGTTGCCACATTTTGTGACTTTATTATGAGGCTCATGATATTTGATGTTTTTTCTTAAAGCCCCAGCTCCTGGAGTCATTGGAGAATCTCACCTTTTACTTAAAATAAATCAATTTTTAAGCCCTTATGGTTATACAGAAAAGCTTAAACACATGATTCAAGTGTACTTTTAAAGGGTCATAAAACAGAGGGTAAATGAAAAGAACCCCAACGGTGATGTGTGTAGGTTTTTTTGTTTGTTTGTTTTTAAACGTCATGATTTTAAAGCAAATGTCATCATGGTTTCTTAGGCCCTGCCTCATGATTTTTGAACACTTGGCAATATTGACTGTGTAGTACTCTATAGATGGAAAAGACTTACCTCTGTTAGGCTCTACTCAATCTCCCTGGCAGTGTGAGATTTTTTCCTTACCCTAGTGTACATTTACTAGTCTTTTTGTTCACTCCAAAATAATTGTAACTGTGCCAAGTGATAGGGCTCCCTCCATTTCACTTGAGATGATATTCCTCAGACTAGTAGATCTTTCTGTCAGGACAATTTCCTGATATTCAGCTTAAATTTTCCCTTTCTTAATACAATCCATTACTCCTAGCTAATGTCCCCTATTACTATACTCAATATTTTATATTCTTCTTCCAATTTCATAGCTTCTGTAATTTGTACCTTTCAGTGCATATAGGGTTTATCCTGAATGAATATCTGTTATCTTTAATAGGTTCTATACATATGTAGACATTTTGCATTTCATCTGAAACAAATCTGAAACAGTGAAAGCGCTGTGTCAGACAAGGACATGTATCTTTTTTTCCCCTTGAAGGAAATAAAAAACAAGTAATCTTGGAAAGGGTGAACAATAGTTTGAAAGTAGTTTAAAAAATAACTTTATAGACTGACCAGAACTGAGCTGTCCTTCATGGTGCTGACCTTGGCACTACTACAGCTATAAAGCTGTGATTGTAATCATCATCTCAGTGGGTCTGTGTCCCAGTTCCAGTTACAATACAGATGGTTGACACCTAGGCCAAAAGACAATGTGCTTGATCAACAGGATATGCAACTAAGAAACAGGCTCTAAACAAACTCCAGAGGGAACTAGCACCATACCCTATGCCAAAACCCATTCAGTTTTTGCAAATGCAGAACATCAAGGCTACTTCATCGATGGATCTCAAAGGGCTTTACAAAACAGATAGTATCATTATCTTCATTGTATAATGAAAACTAAGACACAGAGAGGCAAGTAACTTGCCAAAATCATTCAGTGAGAGCTAGGAGTAGAACCCAGGTCTGAGATATAGTCTAATTTACCTCACCTAGAGAAAGGAGGCCTGTCTACTGACATGGTTTACCTTTTATTTGTGCTTTAAAATTGCCATGTTATGTATGAATATGAGGTTGTTTCCTCTGGGTCTGATCCAAAAACCTCTGAAGTGAATGAGAACCTTTCCATTGACTCAAATGGACTTTAGATCAGGCCCTGTATTTGGGGAAACTTACTCTACAGTGATAAGTATCATAGAAATGCTTTTAATCAAATATTAACCTAATTCTTCCTCTCACTTCTTGGAAGTGATTGAGATGCAGTTCTGCAGTGAGTCTCTCTTTGCCAGAAAGCTGGTACAGGCCTTTGTGCATTGCCCTGTCATGTAGAAACTTGCATTAAAATGGCCCATCTGTGTTCAGGTGTAAATACAGAAGAAACTATTGCTTATCCAGAATCATCACTGGGCTGTGATACCTCCATCCTGGAGATGTTAGGGTGAAAATGTCATCAGGTTTGCCTGCCCAGCTGAAAATATTACAACATTCTAGTACTCTAGATGTATTGGGGGAACACAGAGAAATGGAGGCCCCTCACTGGTGCTGTCTGGGATCCCTTGGTTATGAACAGTGTGGCAGTTTAGGGTGTGTGTTTGTGCCCTGTTCTAGTCACTTATTAGGGCCTCCAGTCTTATTTGAATAGCGTTGAATAGATTTGTTGTTAAAATCCCCAGAGTTCTTTCAGCATGTGGTACTGACAAACTAAACTGATTATTACTGTGATCACAAATTAACTTTGGTTGCAAAGTTCTATGTGACTTCCAGGGTACTGAAAAACCAGTAGTCTTCTAGAAGGAATTCACAAATCTTTATATAGAGAGTCCTTTGCATCATATTAACATAACCATATACAGACATCAATTTTTCAGCCTTTTGGATCACACGTGAAGATGCTCTTTTGAGTGCGCAAATACTCATGAAGCAACCACTTGTTAATTACCACAAAACATTTAGTGTGATTTAAAAAACACAGTGACTATGTTCCTGATATTTATTAGCAATAGTACTTCAAATGTCAGCATTAATAGTGTTATCTAGTGGTTAGAGCACAGATCTGGGCCTCGGAGTTCTTGGTTCTGTTCTCAGTTCTGGGGGTGACTTGCTCTGTGACCTTGAATAGTCTCTTAATCTTGCTGTTCCTCAGATTCCCTTACTGTGAAATGGAGTGGGGAGGGGAACATGTAGCTACCTTGCAAAGCATATGGTAGGGATTAATTCATGGGCCTGATTCTGCTTCCAGTATAGGGAGTTGTTTTGTCACAGATTTAATGGAAGCACTGATGGTGAATGGGGGGAATTTGATCCACAAAATCAAGTTAAAGAAGGATGTTACTCTGATAGGAAGTAACGGTATGTCTACACTGCAGTGTAAGCCCAGAGTTCAAACTCTGGGTCAAGACTAACCTCCCTTCTGTCTACACACAAATAGCACTAACCCAGGGTTTGGAGGTGGGAGGGTCCCAGAGAGTGGGCTGCAGCCCGAGCCTGGAAATCTACACTGCAATTAAACAGTCCTGCAGCCTGAGACCCATAAGCTCAAGTCTGCTGGCACAGGCCAGATGTGGGTGTCTAATCACAGTGTAGACATACCCCTAGAATCCAGATTGGGAGCCAGGGTTCAGCAATTCCTATCCTTGGGCTACAAATGTGTAAATGCTCAAGCCCTAGCTTAACAAACCATGGGCCTGGTAACATGAGTTCTATTAACCCTGGACTTACCCTAAAAGGCCATGGGGTCTACAGGACTCATCAGCACTGAGGGTGAACTCACCAAGGATCATCCCAAGTTCAATGTGACTATTCTGTATGAAGTACACCAAACAGAGGCTGTATCTCTTCATAAAGCTTCTTTAGTTCCTATATGTGACTCTCCTTGCGAGATGTTTACTGGTATCCAACAAACAATGACTCCATTCATTTCTGGAGAGTGTCAGGAATCAGGGCCTGAAGCAGAACCAGTCTCCAGGCTACCTCATGAATGCAGCTGACCTGTAGTAGGCTGTCTGAGAGTTAGAAGAGTCAGCAGACTGGCTTTTAAGTCCAGCAGCAGCAGCATTCTAGCAGCTCAAAGCATTCCTCCATGGCTGCAACAGCTCCTGCTCCTGCCTCGGATCCAGCCTTGCCTCACTCAGGGCAACTGGTCCTGGCTCTTGGCTCCAGTTCCTGACATCTGGCCTCTGGCTCTGACCTTGGGCTCTGATTACTAACATAGGTGTGGGAACTAGGGTGCAGGGGGTGCTGCAGCACCCCCAGGTTTTAGCCAGGGTTCCACTGGTGGCCCCCTGCATCCCAGCTGCTGGCTCCAGGGGGTCAGGCGGACAGGGGTGAAGGGGCTGGCTTTCAGCACCCCCACTATTCGAAGTGTTCTCGTGCCACCGACTCATGCTCTGACCACTAGACACAACCGTCCGTGTCCCAGTCTCTGACAGAGGGATAGACTGGTTCTATTTGCAACTCGGTTAAATTCTCTGTCACCAATTGTGGCACTTCTTTTGTACACTGGGTGGAGCTACCTTTGTATATCCGCTACGCTGCCTCATTTACAGGTCTCTTACAGAGCGTTGTTGACTTCTGTTCATCTCTCTTTCTGAAATAATTTTCCACACAGACAAGATTTATTATGATCAGTAAGGGGGCCTTCAGTGAAAAGGATGAAGACTGAGCGCTAAGGGTTAAATGCTCATTTCACCTAATTACAGAAAAACAAACCAGCAAAGTCCACTCTGGCTAAGATTCTCTTTGCTGGAGGTACATATTTTGATCCCCGATTGGCTTTATCCTTCCATATGTTCACCTCATCTGTAGTACTTCCATTGTCTTTCACCGAGGTCTGCTTGGAGAGCTGGTAGCTTACTGGTACGTTTTATAGTCTGCCAGACTGTTTGAGGACCAGCTGTGCTGCTGACATTATTTTTGCTATAGACATCTGCTTTGGTTCCTGAGACGTGGATAACTAACTAACTAACCAGCCTTTCTTGCTTTCTTGTCAAAAGTCTTTTCATGGAACGACGGTGATAAGATTTGCATGGAAAATATTTCTTCATCAAATATGTGTCCGTTCTCTTGAGTGGAAGTTACTCATCATCATGGCTCTCTCTATCTGAATTTTGTGACATTGCTCCCATTCAATCTGTATTATGTCAGGTCAAGCCTCCCACGCTGCTTCATATTGTCTTACATTGTATTCTTTTGTGGGGTTTTTGTTTTTGATATAGTTTGAATGTCTTGGCTTCATTTTTTACTGTACTACCCTACTGAAGACTATGTCTTTCAGCTACATATTTTAAACTCTCCTTCCTATGTTCTTCTCCTCCTCATTATAGGCCAGAATCTCATCTGACCCTTACACTAAGGTCAATGTAGAGTAACTGAAGTGTTTTACACTGAGGAGAATCCAGAGTTTCTCAGTGAAATTTATATTACAATCTGACTCTTTAAGGTTTGTGAAATGAATTTACCCATTCATGAGAGTGAAGGATTGATAGTGTTGACTAGAGCCAGGCACTATGTGGACAGATGCTCTCCAACCATCCCTTGCAGTTTTGCCAAGACATTTTAGTCCTGGCCTCCAAGTAAAAGTCCTGGGTATTCCAGTTGCTGTATCTCCTCAAGGGAGTCCCAAATCAGGCCATATGTTATGGTGGCTTTGTGATGTGAAGAAATACAGACAAGACAGTGATTATGAAACACATTTGAACTTGTGCCTATGGCCAGGATTTTAAGTCTGGTCGCCTGAACTGCATAGACAGTGTTAAAGGAAGAATGTCAAGTAATTCAGACCCAAAATATAGTGGGTGTCTTTTTCGGGGGAAGGGGAGAGGTGGAAATAGTTTGTAAAATCTAATATGAAGGGAGATGTTTTCATGGGAGGAAAGAGGGAGAAGGAAAAGGGTAGGCTTCCCCCCCCCCTTGACCCTTCCCTTGTTGCTTTAGAAACCCAAACAATTCTTTTCCATATAGGTTCTTATACATGCTTATCACTGTAATATCTGAATGCCTGAACAAGATAGCCAGTGTTAGTGCATGTGCTAGTTCTTGAGAATCAGATAGCAAAACTGATTAGACCCCAAAAGAAAAAATGACTGGTCTAGTTTTAACTTTTTTTTGCATTTCAGACACCACAAATGGTGACAAGTCAACTGAATTTTAAATTTTGGTTTTATTATCAGTGTCATTGGTCACAGATGTGAGGTGTTGGGGAGCCCCATCCTGTGTACATGAGAAAGCTGGAACAGATCTGTGGTTCCTGGGCTCCTTCACTCTACCCCATTGTCCCTCACTAGAAAGCAGAGTGCAAAAGCTGGAGGCAGTGTCACCACTGTGGTGGGAGGAAGGCAGGGACTGGAACTGGACCAGTTTTTGTGGAACTTGGTCCATCTACACTATGCTCCAGGCTGCCTGCAGCAAAAGGGGTATAGTTATTAGCCTTATTATGCTGGCTCTGGCCAACATCCTGCCAGGTTCCCTCCATTATTTGTTAAAGCAACTAGGGACTGCAGTAATTATCTGTACTGTATTATAAGGTTCGCTATCTTCAGAGGAGAACATACCACAAAGAGCTGCTATCTCCTGGACTCCTCTCCTCGCTTTCTGCCCATGCTTATGACTTGTGGCAGAATCCCAAAAGCATGGTGGTTACTCAAGAGCTTCTGCTGGCTCGAAGGAGCATTCAGCATAGCTACTGTTCCACTCCTGGCAGTCAAAATGCCCTTAACTACCCTTTTATTTTTTGTTCAATGCTACTACTGCATTTATTTTCCATCATGGAAACCTGTTGCTCTATTTCTCCCTGCTGATCCTTATAAGTATGTTTTCAGATGTATTACCTAACCAGACCCACTACTAATTGCCTTCTGAAAATTTTTTATTTAAAAAAACAAACAAACACAGTTACCACTTATCTTTCCAGACCACAGAAATAATTAAGTGATTACTAAGACTCGGTGTTTAGAACAAATGACAATAGAAAGAACAGACAACTCTTTATTCCTCTTTGTGTGTATTGATTAGGGTAGCAAAGAACCTTTTATACCATAAGCAATTCTGGGTTGATGTGGGGGGAAATACTTTTTTTTTTTCTAATATTCTTATGGAAGCCAACATCTTGATGCAGAGGTAAGTGTTACCATATACAAAAGGTGATATTGTGTACAATATAGTAAGAAGGAACCTTAAAATAAAGAACAAAGTCACCTAACATGTTGCTCAACTTGATTTTTAAAATTGGCAAAATGCAATACTGATAAAGTACACACTAAATGGATTAAGGACTGGCTAACTGCCAGATCTCAAAAAGTATAAGTCCCTGGAGAATCATCATTAAATTGGAGTGTTTCTAGTTAGGTTCTGTAGAGATTGGTACTAGGCCCAATGCTTTTTAATATCTTTCATCAATGACCCAGAAGGAAATACAAATTCACTGCTGATACATTTTTGGGATGACACAAAGGTTGGCAGAGGGGTTAATTATGATGAGGACAGGGCTGTCATCCAGAGCAATCTGGATTGCTTGGTAAACTGGGCCCATTCAACAAAATGCATTTTAATCCAGCCAAATGCAGAGTACAACATCTAGCACCAAGGAACGCAGGCCAGACCTACAGAATGGAGCACTGTAGCCTGGAAAGCAGTGGCTGTGAAAAAGATCTAAGGGTCATAGTGGACAAATAACTCAATATGAGTTCCCAGTGAAAGGCTGTGGCAAAAAGAGCTAATGCGAACCTTTTAGGATCTAAACATGAGAGCAGTGAGTAGAAGTAAGGAGGTGATTGTACTTTTCTATATGGTGTTGGTGAGACAGATATTGGAATACTGTGTCCAGTTCTGGTGTTCATATTTGAAAAAGGAGGTTGAAAAATGGGAGAGGGTGTAGAAAAGAACCACAAAAATGATTCAAAGGTGGGAGAAAATGCCTTTTGGGAACAGACTCAGAGGTGACTTGATTACAGTGTATAAGTACCTTTAAGGGGAGAAAATACTGAGTACTAAAGAACTCTTCTATGGTGGAAGTTAAAGCTAGACAAATTCAAATGAGAACTAAGGTACACATTTTTAATAGGGAGGGTGGTTAACCATTGGGACATGCTGTCAAGAGCCGTGGTGAATTCTTAATCTCCTTGAAGTCTTTCAATCAAGACTGGATTTCTTTCAGGAAGATCTGCTTTAGTGAAATGCAAGTTATTGGACTCAAAAGAGGGGTAATTGGGTGAAATGACCTATGATAGAAGGAGGTCAGATGAGATGATCCATTGAATGGTGTCTTCTGTCTTAAACTCTATGAATAAATTTATGAATCTAATGTACCATGGGCTACATTGTTTTAAAAAATTACTAGAGATTTTGAGTGCATCAGTTTCTGGGTGTGCAACTTGCGACTTCTCAAAGGGGACTAATTTTTCAGATGGTGTGTGCTCAGTACTTTCTGGGCTGCTTTAAAGTAGGCACCTAAAATCACTAGTCAATTCCGAAAATGCGGATCCGTAAGTACTTCATGTAATAGTTTGTAAAATGTATAGATATTCCCCCCCTTTTTTGGGGGGAGGGGTCTCTTGAAACTTCACAGTCCTAGATTTATGTATATATCTACCCCCTGTGTATCTCAGGCCAACACTACCTAGCACCTGCACACTAACCCAACATCTAAAATGAGGCCAAAGTATTACAACATTTTCAAATAGAGCTGGTGGACTAGTAAATTCATTTGTGACTATTTTCCTGACTAAAAGCACCAAGGAGCAGATCCTCACTGGTGTTAACTATCACAGCTCCATTGAGTCAGTGGAGCTATGAGTATCTACATTAGGTGAAAATCAGCCTCCAACTCTGCTTTACTGTGACCTAGCAGCATTGTATTATTCGTTATTTGAGTATCTAGACAACTGCTGAATATCTGTGGAAAATAACTGTAAATCCCCAAATTTTAACAAGCTTTGAAATGAATGATTATCCAAAACTTTCGAGTGTTGTCCTTATTCTTTTGTAAAAGCTTTTTTTATTCTAGTTAGAAGTAGAAAAAAGACCATCTGACTTAAATGACCAACCACACCCCACAAATACTTTAAGCAAACAGTTTGTGACCCACCATAGGCAAAAGATTATTTATCTAAACTCTTTAGCTAGTGTTTGTGACTGAAGGATTCATTCACAGAAAATCAGGTTTGATTCGATTTCTAATAAAAACCTCTCAATTCATAACAAATAGTTCTGTAACCAACACTTATGGGGGAGGATGGGAAAGCTTGCAACATTTAAAAAGCACTTTACATCTCTGAGCAATTTTCAAACAGTAATTGTTTAAACATACTGTACTAGAGTCTACAGTAATCTATCATTTTGAGGATGTATGGTTCCTCCTGTGATTTAACATCATAAAGGTAATATGTCCACCAATACAATGGCACAGCCAGGGCTGGTAGAAAATATAAAATCATCACTGATAAAGTTTGCAGATGACACAAACCTTGGTGAAGTGGTAAATAACAAAGAGGACAGCTCACTGATTCAGAGCTATCTGGATCTCTTGGTAAACTGAATGCAAGCAAATATTCATTTTAATATGGCTAAATGTAAGGCAATATTTTCAGGATGGGGGACTCTGTCTGGGAAGCAGTGACTTTCAAAAAGATTTGGCGTCATGGTGGATAATCAGCTAAACATGAGCTTCCAGTATGATGCCCTGGCCAAAAGAGCTAATGAGATTCTGGGATGCATACACAGGGAAATCTTGAGTCTTAATAGAAGGCTATATTTACGTCTGTGTTTGGCACTTGTGAGACTGCTGCTAGAATACTGCATCCAGTTCTGGTGCCTGCAGTTCAAGAAGGATATTGATAAATTGGAGAGGGTTCTGAGAAGAGCCATGAGAATGATTAAAGGATTAGAAAACATGCTTTTTAGTGCTAGATTCCAGGAGCTCAATCTATTTTGCTTACCGAAGAGATGGTTAAGGGGTGACTTGATTAGTCTATAAGTATCTGCATGGTAGGGGGGTATTTAATAATGAGCTCCTAAGTCTAGTGGAGAAAGGTATGTCTGAAGCTAGACCAGTTCAGACTGGAAATAAGTGTAAATTCTTAATGCTGAGAGTAATTAATCACTGGAAAAATTTACCAAGGGTGGTGGATTCTCCACTGACCATTTCTAAATGCAGGTATGCTCTAGGAATTATTTTGGGGAAGTTCTATGGTCTGTATTATGCTGGAGGTCTGACAAATGGTCCCTTCTAGCCTTAGAATCTATGAATATTAATTTAAAACAGGATTTTATTTGGATGTTCACCCCTCTCTCCCACCCCAAGTAAGTTCATGTAGTCACCAAATGACTCATTTAAAAGAGGTAATTTTGAGGCTGCTACTCCGTACTGTAATGTGAATAAGTACTGTTGAATATTTAAACCAAGAAGAAATTGAAATGCTGATGCTGCTTTTTTTAAAGCTCAGTGTGACTGTGCAGGTGTGGTAACTACTCTTCAATTTAAAAAATTTAGTATTCCTGCTTACTCTGCATATTAAGTAGAGCAAGATGATTCTAAGCATATTATTTTTGAAATATGCCAACTCTTATTGACATGATAGAACATAATGGCATCTCCCATGACATAATCTGCAGATTGAAACTCCTCGAGTAAACATTGCCACTGCTCTAAAGGAGCTGTTATGGTTTATTGTTTCACTGATGCTCAGAATAAGGATTCCTCTATTATACAGAGCCATTAACTATTGTGACAATGATCACTAGATGGGATATGTAGGTACCTTAAGCACCATTAACATAACTACTGAATTTATATTCCATGTGTTATTGAAAATGAACTTTCAAATATCTCTGCCTTTTCTTAGTATTATATAGCTTCACTTCTCCATGATCCAAATATCTAATGGTACTAGATATTTTAGCTCATGTGATTTTTTTTTTTCAGTCCTGTGCAGCTTCTATTAAGCTTGTGTTCTGCAAGAGAAAGAGACAGATTTCATAAACAAAGACATTGAAAAACCTGTTAACATCTGGTTTATATAGGATAACATCTGTGGCTTTTAATAGACTGTTGAAGCCTGTGACCTTGAAAATACCTCTTGGATGCTTTTGGAAACTGGAGTTG
The DNA here is from genome assembly GCF_015237465.2 of Chelonia mydas. Taxonomy (NCBI): domain Eukaryota; kingdom Metazoa; phylum Chordata; order Testudines; family Cheloniidae; genus Chelonia; species Chelonia mydas. The sequence continues at coordinate 14,922,775 of NC_057853.1, read as the reverse complement.
CAATGGGGCATGGGAATGTTCCAAGAATACCTAGAGACGATCCTGGGGTTTCCTTTATCCCCTTCTGTGATTAACTAATCAAAATGGAATTAGCATTTTTATAGTACTGACTGGATATTATGGGAGTGAGTGATAGTTGATCGACTTTTGAATGGTTTGTGCCATTGCTTCAAAGATACTGAAATAAGCCTCCCACTCTATTGAATTGGGAGCTCAGACTATGACTTCAGCTGGAGCAGTGTTAGGCCTGATGTTTTATGATAGATTAGTCTGTCTTCCTTTCTCTTTCTGAAAGGAAATTAACTCCACATCTACTATATTTCCAGTGTATGTACAGTATCTCCAAATCTCTTTGTGATAGTTAATTTTCCTCTCCTCTGTCCCTAAGAGGGGAAGCCAAAAGCTATTACGACTCCTGTGGGAGTAATGAGGAGGGAGATGCTACAGAAACACTGTGACCTTTCACTGAAAACCAGTGGCTCTACTTTGTCTGTTAACTTGTTGCTACAATGGAACCTCCATATTACTGAAGATGTCAGCAGGAATGTGCATAGTTGTGTTCAGTATTTATAACCAATAATGTTAAATGCTTTCATAGAGCTAGTAGTAACTGACTTATAGGTCCTACAGAATAGTGCTTATTTTAAAAAAAAAACAAATTATTTGTGAAAGATTACCAGAAAATACCATGTAGACCTGAGTCTATTTATTATAATATATTAAACTGAGATTTTAAAATATGTAGTTTGGTTTTTGAAACAAGAAAGAAACACAAATAGTATTTAAGTTTAGACAAAAATCAAACTTACCTACCAGTGTGGCCACGTGCTGTGAGATTTTTCTCAAGTAATTAGCAGTTTGTAAAAGAGATTCATTTAAAGAAATGTCAGGAGAGAGTTCTGTGCAAACACTTACAATCTGGAGTCACCCATTTACCTACAGGCAGTGGTTTTTTATTTTGAATGACCTCAGGAACATCATTCTCCCAGGAGAGTAAAAAGACTCCTTTTTTTGCTACTAGGTACCATGGCTAAATAGTGTCATGGGTAAAACCATTTGTCTATATAATTTACCCTGAGAAAGGGTCCGTAACCAAGACAGGTTAAAAGTCAATTACCAGCTATTCAACAACGCCATTAAAAATAACATGCCTAGAAGTAAGAGAGGCACATGAGCTGCCATGAAGTAAAAAGCTAACACTCCTGAGTGAGGTATGATTGTGTTTGGGGCATGTCTACACTTCAAGCTGGAAGGTGTAATTCCTAGCGCAAGGAGCCATACCTGAGTTAGCTCAATCAGAACAAGCGCACTGAAATAGAGTATAGCTGTGGGAGGGGCTAGACACCTGAGTACACACCCATCCAAGATGGTAGGCATGTCCAAGGAGCACTTGGCCACTCTCTCCCCCCCATTCCTGTGTGTAGGACAGTAGTAGTGGTGATATCACTTATTGAGGGCAGAGCTGAGGGTGCTGTCACTGAGGTGGTTTCTGTTTGATGTAAGCGCCTTCCTAATGTGCATTATTAATTTGATTTAACTGCTTCAGAAAAGTGGCTAGCATTCAGCATAGATAAAAATAAGCCTCTTCTGTCAGGTACCTTGTATTTTAATAAGCATCACACTAAGAGCATGCATGTTTCACAGCACAGCAGAGATGACCTAAGCGTCTTTTGGGTCATAATTTATATTCTGTAGTAATCAGCTTTCTTTAGCCCTTTTCTCTCTCTTCCATGTGTCTTAACTGTCGCTCTGAGCAGCAAAGGTAAGGATTTTACAGGTTGGTATTTGGATTCTGTTTGTCTTCATATGGAAAAAAATTGCCCAATGGTGAAATCTGAGACAAGGCTCTTGCCATCCAGGATGGAGACGTGCAGTGACAGGAGGCACCCCCTGCACCAATATGCTGCCATTGCCTTAGGTAGAACCGCTAGTGAGGTAAATCGCTGCCCATCCTCAGTCAGCAAATGGCTTGTGTAGCTGCTTCCAGGTTGGGGTGGTTTGGTAACTTAGGTAGAAGGTTCGATGTTTCATTAGTGTTCCATCTTCAGCTGCAGTGAAATAGAACCAAGTTACATGTCAGCGCCGAAGCACTTGCACCATTTCATAATTGCAGGATAATGCTTCTTTAAGAGCAAACACAATGATTTTTCTATAGCTCTGTCCAGTGTATGGATGAAGCAGAAAACAGTGACAAGGGAGTGTTGGAACTGGCTATCAGACTGAGCAGATTTTTCTGAGAGCTTATATGAAGGCTGAGCCCTGCCTGAGCCTGGAGACTCGATGAGGGACAAAAGCCCCATAAGAATGTTTTGATTCCTGGTTACCTGTGCGTGTGAGAGATTTGACTTTAGTGGCTGCTGCACTTAAGAGATAAATGAGTCTGCTACAGAGGCCAGCTTGGGGACTTAGTCCTCTAGCTCAAGTAGGAGAGGCTCATATTTTAGCAGTATAGGTTCTAGTTCAACCCTTGCTGATGGCTTGAATGAGATAATCGAGACTACGAGTAAACTGTGTGTAAGGAACCTAATAGATGGCTAATTTGCAAACCAGCTGCCTGTCTGTATTTGTCTTATACTGGGTATCTCATGGAACATAACTGAGTACTCATTTAAACACTTCACTAAAATGCAAATGTTTATAGACATTCATTTTAAAAAGTCTTCAGTTGTATTAAGCTCAAATGAGCTAGCTTGTAGCTTGGACTTTGGGATTATAGATGTAGGTTTATTATGGCACAATTAAAAATAATATCAAGACATATGAAAAGAGAAAAATAAAGAGCTTTTTTAAACAAAGAATGCTTCCCCTGAAATGAAACCGTATGCAAATACAACTGAGAGAGACAATGACTGTTAAGAAATGAATTTGAAATGTTTTTGCCATCAATAAAACAGCCTCTCTTCCCTCCTCTGTTTGATCTAAATGAATTTGCCAGAGAAAGTGAGTCTTAGTCACAGGAGACTAATTAAACTTCCTTGTATGAACTGTAATATTCAACACAGACTGGAAAATGAGGATATTATGGTATTGAATGAGTACATTCACAAAACATAGGTTCACATTTTAGTGATTGGTGAGATAAGGAGAATTAAAAGCAAATATAGAGTCACTTAAAGAGATACCATCAACTAGAACATCAAAATTGCCCGGAAATTTTGTTCCTGCTATCATTACAGGAAATGTCTGAGCTAACTGCAGTTAATGAAAGCAGAATATTTTTCTCTAGTTTTCAGTTTGCTTACTCTGTGCATTGTCAGTTTTACTGTATCTTTACAGCTAGTTGGGTCCTAATGCCACAAACTGATCTGGATGGGTAGATACCCACTGACTTCAATGCAGCTATGCCTGGACTCAGGAGACTGCCTGGATGGAGTTACTTGCAGGATCAGTGTCTTAGCCAGCTTCTCCCTTGCTGGAAACACCCTTTAAACGATCAACAGGGGAGCAGAAAAGCATGTGTGCGTTTTTAGGCTTAGGAAATATTCATAGGTGGCCAATCAGAAGCTGATGGATATGTTTTTAAAGTATGCTTTTTCAAAATTGAAGGTTGGAGCATCTATTTAAAATGATGGGTAACTGGCACAATGGTGGACAGGGTATTCCTGGCCCCGAGGGACCCATTTGGAATTGTCCGAGAACATTGTAACTGATCCCACTGTAGAGTGTTGCTGTGCGTGTTGTGCTCCCCCGGTCCCTAGGCGTCTGGTAGCATCCTGGATGTAGTACTCTCAGAGGCAAGCACTGTAGAGGAGTTCCAAGCACTAGGCTCTTTGACCTGCAGCCCTCGATGTGTTCCCATGCACTTGCTCACCTCAAATAAGAGGTGCTGGAGGGATTATGGAGCTCTCTGCGGGCTGGACATTGCACAGGGCAGGTAAGCACAGTACTTGGTAATGAGCCAGCGGATTCATTGCAATATACTCTTTGGTGGGAGACAGAGCATGGGCATGATCTTGACTGCCCTATTCCATCCCTTCCAGACAGCTAAAGGAGGCCACATTTTGAGGTAAAAGGTGTGAGTTTCAAAGGCTAAAATATTGTGACTCTTTTTTTGACCTAAGCAGTTAGCCAAATTTAGGGTGCTGTGGGTTTTTTCCATTAGGAGGAGAAATTGATGATGGGATGAGATGTTTCTTTGATGCACTCCTGTTTATTTACAAAGATTGTACAAAGTCCCATTTCATTGAATGCACCAGGAATCAAAGACCAGGAGACAATTTGTTTGCAGCTCCAAGCCATACTTCTCTCTAGGGACTTTTCTCAGGGCCACGCTTCCACTACTTATTCAGGCTGTGTCCTTGGCTTTTCTATTCTTTCTGCTTTCATCTCTCTCTGTCTGATACACAAACCTTCCCAAAACAATAGGTTTCATTGGCTATCTGCCCATATGTGCTTTTTGTTTCGGGTGGTGACATCGGCCTTTGGTAGGGATGGAGACTGCTATTGTTTCAGCCAAATGGTTTATAAAGGAGCTTAACTGTTTCTTACAACTATCTGAAATGAAGGGTGTTGGTTATGCCCAGCTAGGGTTGCCAACCGTCCCGGTTTGGCTGGGAATCTCTCGGAATTGGGCTTGGTATCCCGGAGGCTACTGAAGCCAATCTGGGAAATTTTAGGCTGCTAAAAGTCTGGCAGGGCTAAGGCAGGCTCCCTACCTGCCCTGGCTCCCATGCCGCTCCCAGAAGTAGCCGGCATGTCCAGCAGCAGCTCCTAGGAAGAGGCGTGGCCAGGGATCTCTGCATGCTGCCCCCATCCCAAGCGCCAACTCCGCAGCTCCCATTGTCCAGGAAAGGGGAACCGTGGGAAATGGGAGCTGCAGTGGTGGTGATTGCAGGCAGGGGCAGCGCACAGAGCCACCTGGCTGGCTGTGAGCCTAGGAGCTGCTGCAGGACATGCTGCCGCTTCCGGGAGCCACCTGAGCACCCTGAGCTAGCTGGAGCCTGCACCCTGAACCCCCTCCTGCCAATCCCTACCCCAGCCTTGTCCTGCACCCAAACTTCCTCCCAGAGCCTGCACCCCGAACCAATGTTCCCTCTAATTTTTCACAGGCCGTGTGCGCAAAAAATTTCTTCTGTACAAATTTTTGTGCGCGCGGTGTTTCGCCATGTGCACGGGGTTTAGGATCTCTGTGCATGCGCACAGCTTAGAGGGAACAGTGCCCCAAACCCCCTGCCCGAGGTCAGAACCCCTCCTGCATCCAAACTCCCTCCCAGAGCCCACACACCGAACTCCCTCCCACACCCCAACCCTACCCCAGGGGCAGCCCAGGGCCCTCCGACACTCCAAACCCCTTGGCCCTACCCCCCCAACCCAGAGCCTGCACCCTGTTCCGCACCCTGCCCCAGCCTGGTGGAAGTGAGTGAGGGTGGGGAAGAGTGAGCGATGGAGGGAGGGGGTCTGGAGTGAGAAGGGGCGAAGCCTTGGAAAAGAGGCAGGGCCAGGGTGGGGCCTTGGGGAAGGGGCATGCCAAGGAGTGGGTCAAGGGTGTTTGCATTTGTGCGATTAGACAGTTGGCAACCCTATGTCCGACCCATAACTATATAACTATATAACTATATGACTATATATATATATATATATATATATATATATATATATATATATATATATATATATATATATATATAGTGTATCAAAAGAGTTCAGTAATGATCTCCAGTGATAAACAAGATCATGCCTGTGTTTTGTAAATGCTTTGACCAAATCCAGCCAAGTCCCAGAATGGATACAGTCCTGGTTTTATGCAATGTTTTGGCCCCTCTTGAAGCACAGTGATTAATGGAGTGAGTGGCCATTTTAAATATTCAATTTATAGCTAGGTGATCAGACCATCTCTCCTGAAGGCATAGGTGCTGTATGCAAACCTGCCTTGTGGAATATAGGCATGAACTATGAATCCAGTGGTTTGGGTCATATTTTGTGGTAATATACACACCAGGATTCCAAAGCCTTGGGAAAACGTGGGAGCTGGAAGTTCAACATAGATTTCTCAGTGACCTTGACTTCATGGTCTTGTTATTGCTAGTAATTCCCATTATGCAAATCCCTGTTCTCCTTCTGAAAGATTTAAGTAAGAGAAGCAATAGAAACTTCACTGCTAGTCAATCAAAAAACTTGCCTTAGCAAGAATACTAATATGCTGCAGATGACACCTCCCAAGTACTTAAAGTATAAATATCAATACCAATCTGTCTCTTTTCCTTCCCAGCCTGTAGAAGAAATAGGGTCAGAAATAGGGACAAGATGACTTAGTAGCTTTCATCTCTAATGTGTGTTATTCTGTAAAAGTTCATTTAAAAATGGTTGGCACATTACTGTGAGGCACTTGAGCATTTCCTGCAAGGGGCTGTCCTCAGTGGAACTGAGGGTATTTCTCTTGTTCTTATTGATGACTCCATGGGACCTCATCATCTCCTCTACTGTGATTTAATGCTGTAAGGACATTGAGGCATGAGTCTACACAATTTAAATTTAATCAACTTCTCAACTTTATAAATTTTCAGACAGTTATTGCCACTTATAGTTTCTGATTATGTACGTATGATAGACAAGACGATAGAACAGGTAGGGGACCAAGTAACTGAGTTTTGGGGTACCAAGAGGCTCCTCACTTCATGAGGGTCATCTCAGTCTCTGAACCGGAGTTCTCCAACTTGGGCCTGTGGTCACTTGATTTTTATACATGAATTTGTACTTCTGTGTCATCAGTCATGTCACATACCCAGTTATACATTTACCCCAACTTTCAGAATTTTGTTTTTCATTCTCCATTTTGTGTTGTGTTAAACCAGTAGTATTGCATCAACATAATCAACTCAACTCAATGCATCAACTCAATTATCCTTTCACCGTTCAACATACATTGCCACAAACCACTAACATTAACTTAGCAAAACACAGCCTTTATTTTTACCATTTAGCAATTTTCCATCTTTTAGTACCATAGTTCATTACATGTGTGTCATACTAAATTATTCATTAATCTTTATTTCTTATTTGAGTAGGAAAGTTATGGAGAACCCCCTGCTCTATCATCAGTATATTCTTATATTTTCCAAACCTGGGTTTTCAGGGGACTTTTATTTGAAGTTTAGCAATTATATTACCAAATCATTTTTCAGTTACCTTGAAAAAGGTCTTGTCAGCAATCTTGCTTTTCCCATTTTGAGGTCCTGTCAGTTAGGGCCTAGGTGTTTTGGCTGTTCCCCAACGTTTCGGTAATTTTTCAAAAGTGCCTAAATTCTGTTCAAAATCAATAGGCCTCAGGCTCCCCACTCACTCAGACACTGTTGAAAACATTACTTGTTTGCCTTTGTTGACTCTTATTATGAACTGCAGATTCAGGACAGAAGGTCTAAAAGTAATGGAGTATGTTAGTATTTATCTTGCAGTAGGCCCAGTCATGGAGCAGGACTCTGTTACATGAGGTGCTGTGCAAATACAGAACAAGCATAGGCATGACGTTTTTCCTCTATAGAAAATGTGAAGTAATCTTTTGTAATAAAGACTTACTGTCTGGGCAGAATTACACATAGGTAGCAGCAGCCCTAAGTCATGCCCTGTTATATGGACCACAGCTATGTAAGGAATTGAACAAATCTAACACTCTCTCTCTCCTCCCTCCCCTCTCCTGCTCCATGTGATATTAATATGCTGCAAGCTGCTGCTAATCTGAGAATTTGCACGTTGGAGCTCCACTCTGTTTTACCACTGATGCTTACAGAGTGGTGACAAGATTGGTTATCTCAACAAGATGAGGCAACTGAAGTTATTACAGGCACTGGCAGAGTGACTGTGAGAAAGCAGCGAGAATTTACATTGACATCAGTACGGTAGCAGGAGACCGTAGGAGCAGAGAGAAGCACTCTGTACCTGTGAAACAAACATTTTTAGATCACCCAAAGGAATTTTTTTTAGCCTGGCGCTCCATTGTGTGGTGAAATACTTAATGTGATGTAGGGCATCTCCTGCATCATAACATACATTCTCTGTGTGTATGGGCTTTGTTTTGTAATCGGAGGTGATAAATATACAAAAGGCCTATAAGGGAAACGAACAGTTGAGTGTAAAATATGTTTTTGCTTTAGTTAAAAGCAGTTGCTTCAGAAGAGTCAATGAATCTGAGGTGTTCTTGTATAGCTCATCCCGTGTCTCCTTTATGTTAAGATATTTGTGTGCCTCAATGTGTGAAGGGATTGTTTGTTTTTTTTATACAAGAAGTTTCCTTTGTGTTGGTGTAACACCAACACACCCCGGTCGTTGGTGGGCAGGATCAAATTTGGGACCTCTGGAGCTTAGTGCATGAGCCTCTACTGCATGAGCTAAAAGCCAACTGGCTGTGGCCTAAGGCTGTAGAGCAGACTCATTTTATCTCTCTCTTTAAGTGGTCTCGGTGCTACTAGGTGGGAGAGAACACCACACCCAGAACATGTGTGGGTTACATTTGCATGTGAGCTCCTTTTGCTGTTTTAATGTTGCTGATCTTCGGTCAGTCTGCACAACTGCAACTGCGCAAAAACTGGATTGTGGTTCTGACAGGCATGAAATGCAGCCCTAATATTGAGGAAAATTACTGACAGTCAAAACAGCAGCTTTGACTACGGCCTCTTCCTGATGGACGCCCTGTTCGCTCTGCATTTTCTCCTGATATCCGGGCTCGTCATGATGCCTTTGTGTGGCTTTGTTTCTCAAACCAGAGTACTTTCATGGGGCCCTTTTCTGGTTTAGTAAGCAATTGGAAATGCAATGAAAATAGACTGATTTCCAAACTCGTGCTCTCCTACTGAAAAAATCTTTGTCACAAGAATGGACAAGTGTTTTCAAGTACTCTTCTGTTGCTTTTATTTATGAACATGACAAATGTTGAGGCTCCATTCCAAATGGGATTTCAGTGCTCATGCAATTGTCAGACTGAGCTTCCCAGAACCCTGCCCCTGTTTGCTCATTAAGTGTCCCATGTTAATATTTGAAATACTATTATTTCTCTGAGAACAGAAGCCTGTGGCTTGCTGCCCTGGTCCAGAAAACCAAGAAAAGCACTCCTCAATATTTTCTGCAGTTCTTAGGCTATTGCTCCTTATGGCTGGAAGAGGTAACAGTAACTGTGGAGCTGGCCATTCCTTCGGCCAACCCCTTCCTAGTTTACAAAAATGTGCTGTTTAACTCTCAAAAGCCGACTCATGAAACTGAGACTGTAGACAAACGTTATGCTGAGCAAATCAATTCCAGATCAATGTAAAGCTGTTGCATGGTTGTAAGTATGGGACTCTGTTCTATGCAGCCTCCTGCATTTGGGCAGGTTGACAGGTGTGGCAGCAAGCTCCTTTTTCGGAGAATAACAACTTTTCACTTCTGCAGAACCTCTCCCCTGTGGATTTTGCAGCAATCAAGTTATCTGGGTTTTCCCCAAGTGGACATTAGCTATTCCCCCTCACTCCTCCATGGAACAGCATCCCTCTCACATGTTATGCAGAGGCACATGGATAGTAGAGCTGTATAAACTGTGAACCCTGGTCCTGTCTCCAACACTTTTCGCTCCCCTCCACAGTTCCACGACCCCCGCCCCCCCCCGAGGATTTGAAGATCCTGTGGAGATTAGCTCTCTCCCATACATCAGAACCCTACCAGTTGCGAACAAAGCAGGGGAGTCATGATTTGTCCCTTTATTAGTTAAACCTCGCGGCATCCCTGTGAGGTGGTGTTGGCCCCATTTTACATCAGGGCAAACTGAGGCAGACTCACTGACATATCCAGGAATAGAACTTGAGCCCTACCTTTCGCTCCCGTCCTCTAATTGCTGGAGAGCACTTCCTCCCATGGAAGAAAAAAGAGCTCAGAATCCACAGCCACAAACCTACTTTTCCCCCCCAGCATTGCACAGTGTAACTTCTTCCTTGTGGAGCAAATTCATCTTGTGGCTTGGAAGTCAGCATATCTGGGTACTAATGCCAGTTTAGTCAGTTATTCTTTGTGACTCTGGCCAGGTCATACACTGCCTCAGTTTCTTCACTTCCAAAATGATGGGGAGGCTTACCTGCCTTTATCAAGTGCAGTGAGATGCTTGATTTGAAAAGGACTATGCAACTGTAAAGCAATATTAGTGGTGGTTAAGGAAGGAGGATGAAATTTTTGAATGGAAAATATCAGCAAGGTCTAGATATGTCACTAAAAACAGACCCATATTATGTGGCTTCTGCAAAGTCTAGGCTTGCTTAGCCTAGTGCCTCCATTTTTAATTTATTTAAAATAAAGACCATTTCCCAATACCTAGCAGGGATTATGGCCCCAGAGCAGAAGTAGTTTGGAATCCTGCAGAGGCGAACCATGTCTTCAGAGGTTGAGATTGCTGGCAATGAAAAGAGAGGAAACAGCTGGAGAAAGCTGAGAGAGGCTTTTGGGGATAGGCTTCCTATAGATTAGTCTAATTGCTACAGCTGAGCATACAAGAAGAAAGGCAGAGCCAGGAGGGTGGTATATTTATTAAAAATACGTCCTTTTTGTTAGCTGGTTGTCAGGATCCTAGCTATTATGCAGTTGTGGTTTTTGCAACTTGGTTTTTTTTAATCATGCTCGTATAGTTAACAGAATTGAAAAACGTAATTCTTAATAGCAGCCTCTCAACATAGCTGTTCGTTTTTGTACGTTTACAGGCTGTTCATGTTGCCAGTAAAGAGGAAAAATGATCAAAACAAAACCCAGGCTATAAGGGAAGGTTCTTAAAGCTTAATCAATTTTCACTTATTTTGGTTTGATACGGCTGTAACTTTCTGTGGAATGGGCCAAAATTTGTAAATTCTGGAAACTATCCTGTTTGAGGCTTAACTTTAACCACTTCTGGTGCAACCACCACCAAAAGGGACACTTAGGCAATAATTGGAAGTTAATAAAGGACAGAGGAAAAGGACTCCGAGCTTGGTTTTTATGGGGGCTAACGAAAGGAAGTAATAACTATAATCTTCCAAGTTTTCATACAAATAATTTAGACTAATGGCAGTTTTGTCTGCTCTACAAGCTTTCTACAATCCTTTCTGAGGATTATTACTGTCTTGATTTTGGAGATTCTAGAGATTTGTCACTGGGAGGTTGTGATCCTTTTTCTAAAGGCACTATCATCTGAATATTTGAAATGTTGGCTTATAGTATACATCGATATGGCTAGTCACATACATTCCAAACTGAGCCCTCATCCATCTGCCATGCGCCCACCCCCAATATCAGGGAAAACAGGGACTTGGACTTGAATCTTCCACAACCCAGCTAAATTTCCTAATCCCTGGGCTATTGACTATTTTGGGGTGGAGCTCTTCTGATCCCCAGCCCAAGAAACCTTCATGACACAATTTTTGGAGCCTAAATATAGGCACTTATTTAAAAAAAAAATCTTGGCCAAAGTGCACTAGGTACATTAAGTAGCTCATGAATCATTACATGAAAATGGGACAACCTTCAAAGTCTCCAAATCTGACTATGATAACTCCAGGTCTAGATTTTTATCAGGAGCTTCCATCATTGGGGTATTTCTAAACTGCAAATGCAACAGTTTTCTGTGTCCCAATTCTATAAGATTGGGATAAAGTTGTTGTCATAGGAAAATTTAACGTTGAGAAGAAAATGCACACTGGGTATCCACCGTTTCCTGGGGGTGGGGTGGGGGACAGTATAGGATACAAAAATAGCACTTCCTCTACCTCAGTCCCTTATGTGCCTCATTTTGGTGCCTCTCTTTGAAACATTAGATGCAGTCATGAGGCATTGTCGTGGGTTGTATGTACCCCATGCTGGCCCAGCGCCCGAAGGATTAATACAGGCTGGGTGGATAAAAGGGCTGGGAAGCAGATGAGTGGGGTAGCTACCAGAGGGGTGAGCAGCCTGGAGAAAGGAGCTCCTGACAGCAAGCTACTAAGGAGCTGTCCTGAGAGGACAGCCCAGGACGGGATGAACTGACTGATATGCTGGAGCCTCGCACAGGTCTTCACCAGAAGAGGCAAAGGTTTCAAGAGCTGGGAAAGCCATTTTTCTCCACCAGTTCTTCCATAATACAAGTATGTGTTGTGTGGAGTGTTGGTTTTTGTTTTTGTTTTTTTAAACACAGCTGTACCTGTAATTCTCCTCCAAACTCCTGGCCTCATCTTTTGATTGCTGGTGCCATCTGAAAGACTTCCAGTTCTCCCAGCATGTCCTAGGCCTCTAACTTAGCTGAGATCACAGCTATGAATGGAGAACCATTTTGGGTAACAGTATAGGATTGATTTATAAAAAGGCAACTGCAAAGAGACTTCCTTCGCCCTCCATTTTAAAAAGCAATTTCTACAGTTTGAGCAGATGCCCATGGTCTTGAACAACATGGAACTATGTTGCCATTTCACTTTGGCATATATGGTAGGCAAATATTTTTAAAGACTTTTGTTTTTCAAGAATTCCTCCTACTACACAGTATTATTAAGTCTGCTATTAACACACAGACTCTGAAGACTGTGCAATTTCAAAAAAATGAAAGATGATTCCTTACTGGATTTTTTTAAATGAACTGAATTAAAGTATTAACACTGAAAGTTAGACACTAATCAGCTAGCTGAAGAAAGCTACATTACACAGCTAATGAAAGCAGTAGGAAAGCACGAGGGAAATAAGAAGGATGCAGTGCTAGTAGCAATGTATCACACCAAAGCTACCAAGGGGCTGATATTTACTAAAGAGAGCACAGATGCAACCAAGTTTTTATAGTCTTTCAGACCTCTTGAGAATTGGTGATAAGAAAAAAAACCTCAGCTCTGTGAAAGCTTAACCACATCCAGACTAGCATAACTGTTTTCTGAAGTACGATAGTGGAGTTCCAATCCAGTCTAACTTTAGATGAGCGCATAACCAAACGGCTTAACTAGTGAAATTTGGTACACTTAGTTTTGAGAATTACTATGCCAGAAGGCGAGTCAAATTCCTTCATTTTTTTTTTACCCAACTTAATTCTTTTTTTGTTTGTTTTTTAATATCGGGATAACTATCTCAGTGTGAAATCCTAGAGGAGACCAGATTCAGGTAGTTTTTAACACTTAATATTGCAAATAGAGGTCAAACCTGTCTTGAAGTAATAGAAGTTGTGACAGAGTGATCTGCTCCTTTAAGGGTAGTGGTGTCTAGTAGTCAGCTGATCCTTATGCGGCATGGTCCCTTTAAGAATATGGGGTGGTCTGGTATTCAAGGGCTGAGGCGATATGGGAGAGGGGAAAGGAGTCCCAAGAATAAGTAGCATATGGAAGGAATCCTGTTATTGTATCTTTAAGAGCCCGGGATGAGGAGCCTTACAGAGGGCTCCTCTCTCATCCGACTAGTAGGGAATGAGCTGGGAGAGGAGGACTAGCATATAAGGTGCCTATTCCCTAATATTAGGGCAGACATCAGCAAGAGAAGTCTTCCAGAGGACTAATGGGGGGGGGGAGGGGTGGCAGCAAAGAGGGGGGAAGAAGGGGCCAGCTGAGGGAGAAGCTGGCTGAAGTACACCCAGTTCCAGGAGTACAGTTGGGGCTTCTGCCTTAAGTAGGGAGGTAAAAGCTGCCTGTGTTACCCAGGCTTAGGGGAAGCAGTGCTGGGGAAAGTATCGGGGATAGCCATGTTAGTCTGTATCCACAAGCGCCTTAAAGACTAATAGGTTTATTTGGGCATAAGCTTTCGTGGGTAAAAAACCCCACTTCTCGAGATGCATTGAGTGAAAATTACAGATGCAGGCATTATTATACTGTCACACGAAGAGAAGGGAGTTACCTCACAAGTGGAGAACCAGTGTTGACAGGGCCAATTCAATCAGTCTGTTTCTGAAGTTTTTTTTATTTTTTCAAGTATGGCTACACATTCTGTAACAGATTTAAAAGTAGCCATACTTGAACCAAAAAACTTCAGAAACAGACTTCAAAGAGAAACTGCAGAACTAAAATTCATTTGCAAATTTAACACTATTAATTTGGGCTTGAATAGGGACTGGGAGTGGCTGGCTCATTACAAAAGCAGCTTTGCCTCTCCTGGAATTGACACCTCCTCATCAATTATTGGTAGTGGACCACATCCACCCTGATTGAATTGGCCCTGTCAACACTGGTTCTCCACTTGTGAGGTAACTCCCTTCTCTTCATGTGACAGTATAATAATGCCTGCTTCTGTAATTTTCACTCCATGCATCTCAAGAAGTGGGTTTTTTTACCCACGAAAGCTGATGCCCAAATAAACCTATTAGTCTTTGTTAGTCCTGGGGTGGTGTCCCACAAGAGGAAAAGAGAAGTAAAGACAATCCCAGGAGGGGCAAGAGACCTTTTGTACACATTAACGTGGGACTTTTGTTGAAGGTGGTGGTATTTTTGGACTCTGGGTACCTCAGAAGGGAACTAAACTTTTTTTTTCTTTTGGGTGTGCAGTGAAGGCCAAGCCTAAAATGCAAACTCCTCCAAAGACAGGGGTGAGGGAAGGCTAAACCAAGTAGCTCCTGTAGAGTAAGAGAATTGTGCCACTATGTTTTAAAATACCTCACCAGTGTCGCTAATTCTAAGGAGATAGGAGTGAAGGGGGGCATCTAATACCAGAAACCTTGTGATATATTCCTATCTAAATGCTTCATGAGAGTTTGGGTTCCCTTTTGCAACCAAAAAAAAAATGTTTGATTGGGTAACAGAACGTTATCTTTGAAGGATCCTCTGCCTCTTCTTTCAGCCATCCATTCTTCGCTAATAAGCACCCAACCAACCAACCGACTCAAGTAGATTTTTTTGATCTTGAAACCATAAAGGGTTAGGATTTAGAATGACCTACTTCTGAACAGTCATTTTGTAGGATGCGTTCCTTTGCCCAGGCAACCAAGGCCAACAATCACAGTTGAAGTTCTATAGGAAAGCTCCATCTGTAGACGTGCCTCCTAGGAAAGACTTCATATGTCATAAGAAATAGTTTGAAGCTATGCTAATACAGCAAATATTAGATGTAGGCAGCCTCCTAAATAGACCAAAACATTTATTAATAATCTCTAGTCTGTTGATATTAGGAAGCAAAGGCCTCTGAGAAAAGAGCAAGAGTAGAAAGATGTAAAAATGCTTATACTAAAAATGCTACAGGCCCCCATATTATTGGACACATACAGTACCTGGTGTTTGTGTAGTACCCACAGGTGTTACTCTTTGAGGCAGATGGGCCTGCATATCAGAATTGAACCCCAAATATTTGACTTTAGGAGAAAGTGATATTTTACATCTACAATCAAATAACTTCCAGCCAGCCAGTTAATTGACATCAAAACGTCTTGGCCTTTTAAGACCAATGACAGTCAGATGTAGCTTTCCAATTCAGGGCAGTGAGAGACACTCCTCCTGGGATTGGTGGTCTTCCCCAATTATTACAGTACATGGAGTTTAAGGAAGCGTTTCTTTATTTGAGGTGATAATTAGATTGGCCTCATATAAAATCAATTTATCCTAAATTGGTTTGTTTTATGCTTTATTTAGGTTAAAATTTTAACCTTGTGGATTTGAGGTGTTTCTTCAGGCTTCTGAACCTGATGATTCCCCAGGGTAAATTTAAGAGGTATCTTTGTGACCCACCTAGTGGTGGTCCATAGAACTGCCCGAACAGGAACACTTTGTGAAGAAAAATTGATTTGTGTACTGATCATTTCTGTCTGTAAGCAAGGTAGGTTCCAGAACCTTTGAGGGCCCGGGGTGGTAGACACCAGCCGATCAAGTGAAAGGCTGGCTAATTCCCCATAATAGTTGTATAAGCCTGTGAGGCATCAGTGTAGTGTATTGGAACCCCCTCTGGCCAAGTGTGGTGCAGCCCCTGGTCTCACATAGCCTAGTGGGGCTGTCAGTCTATTCCTTGTGCCCAGGAGTCTGAAAACCCTTTTCTCACTGTCAAGTTTATCAGGGGATTGGTAGGGTAACCCAGGCACACCCACTCCGTGGGGTTCCAGCTCAGAGACCTCAAGCTAGATAAATAGGATTAGGATTCTTTGACTCTGACAGTACCCTGAACTTCTTCCTACTTTCTCCTGGGTCTCAGGGGACTAAGACTAAAAGGAATTTTAAATAAGTTCTTTGGATGGTGGAGGGAGAGAAAGGCCTTCCTGTCTTGGTAAGTCCCTGATTTCTTGGAGGGTAGTGGGTTATTATGCAGAGTCTTTGTTACCTGGTGATTCTTCAGGATAGTACCACAATCCATAAAAAGGTAACATAAGTGTCAAAATGCTGGTGATTAAAGAAAGTATATTGAACTGAGACGCTTTTGGACAGGTTAGAGTGCATGCACGTGTGTTGAGAGGGCAAAAGGGAAAGAACATTTAGGGTACATCTACACTACAATAAAAGACACATGGCACGGCTGCAACTGCTCCTTTGTGATTTCTTTCTCTTCGCCCTAACATCCCATCTGGTCATTTCCGGGTGAAAGAGGTCAAGATGCATGCAACAATGTGGAATAGCTCATTGACATGACTTTCCCACCCCTCAGTAACTCTACATCTGATTGGGGAGCAGGTGCAGATTACCTTACTCCTCATCCTCCATTCACAGGATGACCATCTTCTGGATTGATTGGCTTTGTATGCAGGCAGCCTACACAACACTTGGGAGCTTTGCTCATCCCATACTGATACTTAAGGTCCTATCAAGAGGCCAGATAGTGTGTGTAAATGTTCTTGCTCACTATCCTCTGACACACACAACCCCTGCTTATTTCAGATTCTTAGACAATGGCTTCTCAAGCAAGAATGATGCCATAACATGTTTGAGGCTAGTTGGTTACCCTGCAACAGTTGTCGCAATAATGGGCTTTGGCCCTTCAGACCATGAGTGGCATGGATACATCCCAGGTGGCCGACAGACCTTTCCTACTGGCCTAAAAAATGTCCTTATTGAAACTGGATGAAACTCAAGCAAAGTCATTGCCCTCTCCTAAGCAGCCCTGTGCATCTTCATTTTCTCTGCCTCTTTCTTGAGCCTATGGGATAGTCCACGTAAACCCTTATGCACTGGCGGCTGAGCAGCCTATTCCCCCCCAGTCTTGTTCCTCTGCATTTTCTCACAACAGCTTCCTGTGTCCCCTCCTTCCACTCTTGGCTTCACATTCTTTAATACTACCTTGAGAGTTGGAATAGCTTCCCTTTCTCTTCTCAACAAGCACCAAAACATTTCCTCATATTGCTTCAAATATAGGCAGTTGGGTACAGGGTGATTTTTTTTCAGTGCATTGGCAATTCTGAAAAACTGTGGGGGAGGGCATTTGGGTTGAACCAAAACTTTTTTTATTTGCCTACAACTGTGAAAGTAAAAAAAAAAAAATTCAGTTTTTTGATTTCAAACATTTTTAATTTTTTTTTATTATGTTAAAGTTAAAGGAAATTTTGAATCAGTTGTTCTGAACCGGAAAAATCAATGTCAAACCAAAACATTTTTTTAATTGGGGGGGGGGGATTTTTTCTTCTTTTCAACCAAAACTATTGAGCAAAACCTAATACAAAGTCATGAAATGTTTTGGTGTTGCTGAATTTGCATTTTTGCAAAAGGGAATGGGGGAGAAGCTTCATACAAACATTTTTGCCCTTCCCACCTCTGCTACTGCAGTGATTGGCTCAGTATAAGAACCTGAATGGACTAAAATCCTTTTCTAAGACTACCTTCACTGATCTCATCACTTGTATATCTCACCACAGATTTTCAGGCTTGAAATTCATAGATTCCAAGGCCAGAAGGGACCATTGTGATAATCTAATCTGACCTCCTGTATAACACAGGCCATAGAATTTCCCCGAAATAATTCCTAGATCATATTTTTTAGAGGAAAAAAAAATCTAATCTTGATTTAGAAATAGTCAGTGATGGAGAATCTGCCATGGCCCTGGTAAATTGTCCCAACTGTACATTACTTTCACTGTTAAAAATATACACCTTATTTTCAGTCTGAATTTATCTAGCTTCAGCCATTGGATTGTGTCACACCTTTCTCGGCTGGACAGTAGAGCCCATTATTGAATATTTGTTCTCCATGGAGGTACTTAGACTGCAGTCAAGTCATCCCCTTAACTTTAAGCTGCATAGATAGACTCAAAGAGCTAAATCACTGTAAGGCATGTTTTTTAATCATTTAATAATTTTCATGGCTCTTCTAAGCCCTCTCCAATTTATCAACATCCTTCTTGAATTGTGTGCACCAGAATTGGATACTGTATTGCAGCAGCAGTCACGCTAGTGCCAAATACAGAGGTAAAATAACCTCTGCTCCTACTTGTCCTCTGTGTATGCATCCCAGGATCGCATTAGCCCTTTTCGCCAGTGTTACACTTGGAATTCATATTAATCTGATTATCCACAATCCCCAAATCTTTGTCAGAGTAACTGCTTCTCTTCAAGTAAGCGTGGCCTACATTCTTTGTTCCTTGGAGTGTACTTTTATATTTAGCTGTATTAAAACATACATTGTTTTCTTGCACCCAGTTTATCAAGTGATCTAGATTGCTCTGTTTCAGTGACCTGTCTTCATTATTTACCACTCCCACAATTTGTGTCATCTGCATACTTTGAGTGATTTATGTTTTTTCCAGATCATTAAGAAAAATGTTCAGTCACATAGTGCCAAGAACTGATTCACGAGAATCACACCCGTGATACGCATCATATCTGAGTTACCTCTCCAGGGAAAGCATCTTACATTCTTATATGTCCTGTAAGGCAATGTGCATATTTTTATGACAATAAGGAAACAAAACTGCTATACTGAGTTTTCAGAGAGGGAATCTCTTTTAATTTTTTTGTGAATTCTTGTATTCCATTTTCATCCATCATTGTATTTGTTGTTTGTGCTATAGGCAGAAACTGCCACCGCTTCATACAGTGCTCATTTGTTCATGAACGCTGACCTGGCAAGGCTTTCTTATTTGTAAATCAGGTAACTTCAGCAGTCAGAGTGCTAGAATGATTTTAATTTCTGCGAGAGAAACCACAAAATAACTTGTTTTACTGCAGCAAGATTCTTGCATGCTTTGAATTTGCAAAGCTTTTGTGGCAGTTTCTCACTGTTCATTATTGCTTTCTCCTTCACTTTGACATGATACATGCTAGGCTTTGTGCAAAGGGCTCAATATCCAACTCAATGCCCAGACTTGAAGCTATCAAGTATCTTGTGATTCTGACAGTGTTTAATGACTTCTTTTCAAACTGCATGCAGGATGAATTAGCACCACATGAACAAATACACAACATTAATCTCTTAAAGATGACACGGTATATATTTATTGCCATCAGTGTGTGTAAAATAGATACAAGATGATTACAACTGAGAGACCTGGCCAGTAAGCTGGTTTTTTTGGTTTTTTTTTTTTTTTGTTCTTACAGCAAGCTTGCCTTGAGAGATGCAATTTTTCATAGAATCATTGAAGATTAGGGTTGGAAGAGACCTCAGGAGGACATCTAATCCAACCCCCTGCTCAAAGCAGGACCAGCCCCAACAAAATCATCCCAGCCATGGCTATGTCAAGCCGGGCCTTAAAAACCTCTAAGGATGGAGATTCCACCACCTCTCCAGGTAATCCATTCCAGTGCTTCACACCCTCCTAGTGAAATAGTTTTTCCTAATATCCAACCTAGAACTCCCCCACTGCAACTTGAGACCATTACTCTTTGTTCTGTCATTTGCCACCACTGAGTACAACCTAACTCCATCCTCTTTGGAACTCTCCTTCGGGTAGTTGAAGGCTGCTATCAAATCCCCCCTCACTCTTCTCTTCTGCAGACTAAATAAGCCCAGTTCTCTCAGCCTTGCCTCAAAAGTCATGTGCCCCAACCCCCTAATAATTTTTGTTGCCCTCTGCTGGACTTTCTCCAATTTGTCCACATGGTTTCTGTCATGGGGGGCTCAAAACTGGGTGCAATACTCCAGATCTGGCCACACCAGTTCTGAATAGAGGGGAATAATCATTTCCATCGATCTGCTGGCAATGCTCCTACTAATGCAGCCCAATATGCCATTAGCCTTCTTGGCAAGAAGGGCACACTGTTGACTCATATCCAGCTTCTCGTCCACTGTAATCCCCAGGACCTTTCTGCAGAACTGCTGCTTAGCCAGTTGGTCCCCAGCCTGTAGCAGTGCATGGGATCCTTCCATCCTAAGTGCAGGACTCTGCACTTGTCCGTGTTGAACCCCATCAGATTTCTTTTGGCCCAGTCCTCCAATTTGTCTAGGTCACTCTGGACCCTATCCCTACCCTCTAGCGTATCTACCTCACCCCCCAGCTTAGTGTCATCCATGAACTTGCTGAGGGTGCAATCCATCCTATCATCCACATCATTAATGAAGATGTTGAACAAAATCATCCCCAGGATCGACCTCTGGTGCACTCTGCTTGATACCAACTGCCAACTAGCCATCGAGCTATTGATCACTATCCGTTAAGCTTGACAATCTAGGCAGCTTTCTATCCACCTTATAGTCCATTCATCCAATCCATACCTTTTTAACTTGCTGGCAAGAATACTGTGGGAGACCGTATCAAAAGGTTTGCTAAAGTCAAGGTATATCGCATCCACTGCTTTCCCCATATCCACAGAGCCAGTTCTCAGAGAAGGTAATCAGGTTGGTCAGGCATGACTTGCCCTTGGTGAACCCATGTTGACTGTTCCTGATCACCTTCCTCTCCTCCAAGTGCTTCAAAATGGATTCCTTGAGGACCCGCTCCATGATTTGTCCAGGGACTGAGGTGAGGCTGACTGGTCTGTAGTTCCCTAGATTCTCCTTCTTCCCCTTTTTAAAGATGGGCACTACATTTGCCTTTTTCCAGTTGTCCGGGACCTCCCCTGATCGCCACGAGCTTTCAAAGATAAGGGCCAATGGCTCTGCAATCACATCAGCCAACTCCCTCCACACCCTTGGATTCATTGCATCCGGCCACATGGACATGTGCATGTCCAGCTTTTCAAAATAGTCCTTAGCCTGTTTTTTCACTACTGAGGGCTACTCATCTCCTCCCCATACTGTGCTGCCCAGGGCAGCAGTCTTTGAGCGGAACTTGTCTGTGAAGACTGAGGCAAAAACAGCATTGAGTAGTTCAGCTTTTCCCACATCTGTCACTAGGTTGCCTCCCCCATTCAGTAAGGGTCCCACACTTTCCCTGACCTTCTTCTTATTGATAACATACCTGTAGAAACCCTTCTTGTTACCCTTCACATCCTTGTTAGCTGCAACTCCAATTTTGATTTGGCCTTCCTGCTTACGCCCCTGATTGATCAAGCAACATTTTTATACTCCTCCCTAGTCATTTGTCCAAGTTTCCACTTCTTGTAAGCTTCTTTTTTGTGTTTAAGCTCACAGAAGATTTCTCCGTTAAGCCAAGCTGGTTGCCTGCTAGTCTTTCTGCACGTTGGGATGGTTTGCTCCTGCACCCTCAATAAGGTTTCTTTAAAATACAGCCAGCTCTCCTGGACTCCTTTCCCTCTCATATTAGCGTCCCAGGGGATCCTGCCCATCAGTTCCCTGAGAGAGTCAAAATCTGCTTTTCTGAAGTCCAATGTCCGTATTCTGCTGCTCTCCTTTCTTCCTTTTGTCAGGATCCTGACCTCTACCATCTCATGGTCACTGCTGCCCAGGTTACTACCCACTTCTACTTCCCCTACCAATTCTTCCTTGTTTGTGAGCAGCAGGTCAAGAGGAGCATGGCCCCTACTTGGTCCCTCCAGCACTTGCATCAGGAAGTTGCCCTCACTCTCCAAAAACTTCCTGGATTGTCTTTGCACTGCTGTATTGCTCTCCCAGCAGATATCAGGGTGATTGAAGTCCCCCATGAGAAACAGGGCCTGTGATCTGGAAACCTGTTAGTTGTCCGAAGAAAGCCTCGTCTACCTCATCCTCCTGGTCTGGTGGTCTATAGCAGACGCCCACCACGACATCACCCTTGTTGCTCTCACCTCTAAACTTAACCCAAAGACTCTCAACAGGTTCTCTCCTGAGCTTATGCTCAAATAAATTGGTTAGTCTCTAAGGTGCCACAAGTACTCCTTTTCTTTTTGCGAATACAGACTAACATGGCTGCTACTCTGAAACAGGTCCTCTCTAGTTTCACACTGGAGCTCTGAGCAATCATACTGGTCTTACATACAGTGCAACTCTACCTTTTCTCCCTCGCCTGTCCTTCCTGAATGGTTTATACCCATCCATGACAGTGCTCCCGTCATGTGAGTTACCTGATCAAGTCTCAGTTATTCCAATCACATCATAGTTCCTTGACTGTGCCAGGACTTCCAATTCTTCTGCTTGTTTTCCAGGCTTTGTGTACAGGTAACTAAGATAACTAACAGATTGCCTTTCTTTCTCAGTATGAATCAGGAGGCCTCTCCTGTTGCACCCTCCTCCTTGTGTTTCCTCCCGGTATCCCACTTACCTCAGAGCTTAGGTCACCATCCCGCAGAGAACCTAGTTTAAAGCCCTCCTCACGAGGTTAGCAAGCCTGCCTGCGAAGATGCTCTTCCCTCTCTTCGTTAAGTGGATCCCATCTCTTCCTAGCAATCCTTCTTCCTGGAGGAACATCCCATGGTCGAAGAATTCAAAGCCCTCTCTCCGACACCACCTGCACAACCACACATTCACCTTCACAATTTGATGGTCCCTACCTGGGCCTTTACCTTCAACAGGGAGGATGGACGAGAACATGACTTGCACCTCAAACTCCTTTATCCTTCTTCCCAGAGACACAGTCTGCAGTAACCAGCTTAAGGTCATTCTTGGCAGTATCATTGGTGCCCACGTGGAGAAGTAGGAAGGGGTAGCAGTCAGAGGGCTTGATCAATCTTGGCAGACACTCCGTCACATTCTGAATTCTAGCTCCAGGCAAGCAGCACACTGAGTTTCCTGGTCTGGAAGGCAGATGGATGACTCCTTCTCCCTTAGGAAGGAGTCCCCGACCACCACCACCCGTCTCCTCCTCTTGGGAGTGGTGGTTGTGGAACCCCCATCCCTAGGACAGTGCATCCTATGCCTTCCAGTCAATGGGGTCTCCTTCTGATCCCTTCCCTCAGATGACTCTTCCAAACCATTCTCTGCTGTAGTACCTGTGCAAAGAGCCTGAAAATGGTTTCTTACCTCTGTCTGCACTGGGGGTACCGGGGGGGTGGGGTGTTGGGTATCACATGCTGCCAGTTTTCTTCCCTGTTCTGCAGTGCCCTCTTTGATTCCTCAGCATGCTATGCCTGCAGTACCAAACGCTGACTTCTGTCCAGAAAGTCTGCATTTTCTCTGATGCAACGCAGGGTTTTCTTCCTTTTTAATTTTATTATGCAGTGTACAGTATTTCTAACATACGAGTGTGGTAGAGGTATGGTATGAAATACAAAAAACAGTGTGTGGAACTATGGTGAAACACTTAATACAGTCCATTAGATAGTAATGCAATATGCAGTGACAGTCAGCTGATTTTGCAAAGGTTAATGCCCTGTTACTCTCCTATAATCTCTTGGCTTCAGGAATAGGAATACATACAGGATGCATTGTTTAGTTCATCAGTTAGCACATAATCTAGTTTTAATCTAATGCATTAAATATTTTCTAGATCATTCGAATATATTAATAGTGGACAGCACAGGAGTTGTCAGAACACCACTTCTATTAGCGTAGTGATGCTAATTTCTAATAGATTTAGCCAGCCCTGTCTCTGGACTATTGGGAATTTGGTTAGAGAACAAAGGCACAGTTACATAGAGGCACCTTTTACACAAAGGCTCTTGAGAGAGAGGAATTTAATCCACTCTGCTGTTTATATGGGCCAGTATAAATCTTCAGTGATATTTTAGAGGACAAATAATAGTGTAGGAAGATTTTTAGGTCATTGATAGCTTTATGGACAAGTGTGGTTAAAATGGTGAGAATGGTTGATATGTTTTTCAAGAGAAAAGGAACTTCTCCTTTACTGTATGGAATTGATACACATAGACGTTTCTGAAATCTCGCCCAATCTATCTATTTGTGGAAGTGTCCACAGCATACGAGATGCTTCTTAGACATTCAAGAAGGGGGGTGATCCCTTGCCCAAGGCGCTCATAGTAACACTGCTTCACAATATTGTTCAGCATGTTAATGGATTAATTATGTGGAAAAAACAAAGTCTTTTTTTCTCCTAGTATAAATCTTGTATCGTTGGTAGAGAAAGGGACTCCATACCTGGAAACTCTAAGGAGCCCCAAGGCCTCATTCCATTCCCATCATAGTGTGGTGTGTCAGCACAAAATGATGAATAGCATGTTCAGAAGAGAGAAAAGGCAGGTGGTGCAAGGTACTGGTTGAGAGACCGTTGTGCTGCTAAGCAACCAATTATGCTGGCATGATTTATTCTCATTACAAGATTCCACACAAAGCAATTAAGTAGTGTCACTGATGTGCGCTGTATACCTGAGAGGGATATAATTATTGACTCATTTTGTAGCTGGCAGGCTAAAGTGTACTTTGGGCGTAAAAAAAGCACTAAAAAGCGCTGCAGGCAATTCTTGGGTAACTAATGAAACGTGTCTAAGGGTTATCATTGTATATTTAAAAAAATTAAAACAAGTCCGAGAGGAGAGAGACATTTGGATACAGAAGGAAATGTTTTCAGGCCAATGTGTTTTAATTTCAAATCAACTGCATGAGTAGGGTTACCATACGTCTGTATTTTCCCGGACATGTCCAGCTTTTTGTTCTTAAATCACCGTCCAGGAGGAATTTTTAAATATCTAAAAACGTCCAGGATTTTGCCATTATTATTTTTCCCCAAAGAAGAGTTGATCATTCAGGAAAGGGAGTGAATGGTGATCATTCGAGAGAGTGCCCGCTTTTTCCCCCTAGCTCCCAGCGCTTGCGCCATGAAACAGCTGTTTCGCGCGGCTGGGAGGGAGGGGGGAGGAGGGGGAACGCGGTACGCTCAGGGGAGAAGGCGGGGCCGGGGATTTGGGGAAGGGGTCCAATGGGGCAGAGATTTTAGGGAAGGGGTTGGAATGGGGGTGGGGAAGGGGAAGGGGCAGGGAAGGGGTGGAGTTGGGGCAGTGCCGGGGCAGGCAGCGCAAGGAAATCTCCCCACCCCGTGGAGTGTCCTCTTTTTTTTGAATGATAACCCTATGCATGAGCCTGTCTGACTGCACAAGCTCGTGGTTATCACCTAAGTGTCAAGTAGCGTTGGTGTTAACATATTTTCTGCTTGCAGCCTTCCAAATGTTAATCCTTTCTTATGATAATTAAATATTAAGACAGAGGAGGAGGTGGTGAACAATGATCAGTAATCAGGGACTGGTGAAAATGCTAAGCTTCAAACAAGAAGCCATCCAAATTTTTTCCTATTCCTGAGACTAGACCTGAACCAAATACACAAGCTGAAAAAGTCTGAGGTTAATTGCCTCCACGGGCTGGGAGGGAAAGAGAGACATGAATTCCATCAAAATGAACTAACATAATGGAAGTGTAACACATGGAGAACAAACTTCTGCTGATATTTCCTGAATGGTTGTGTGGGCTAAAGCATTTCTGATACTTTGGATAATCAAATGCATTTTGATCTGTGCGAGGATATTGTACAGCAGTGGCTCTCAACCTTTCCAGACAACTATACACTTTTCAGGAGTGTGATTTGTTTTGCGCACCTCCAAGTTAAACCTCACTTAAACTGCTTGCTTACAAAATCAGACATAAAAATACAAAGGTGTCACAGCACACTATTACTGAAAAATCGCTGACTTTCTCATTTTCCCCATATAATTATAAAATAAATCAATTGGAATATAACCAATGCCAACTCCATTAATGTCAATTGAGCCCTAAGAAAGTTTAATTAAATTTGCTAGTTTTAGACATTTGACTTTATATGCCTATTTCTATGCTAAAATAGGCATTTGCGGATCAGGCAACTGCAGATAGAAATGCTGATCTGTTTGTGCAGATTATCAGTAGCATGTGCAATTACCTGACGTGCACTTGTTGTTAGCTGTCTGTGCAAATATGTTCTTTTATGCAGAGACACCCAGAAATCCAAAAAACTGAGTGTCTAAGTCTGGCTGTAAACTGGGTCCATAGCTAGCAATGGCAATTCTGAAGGCTGTCTGTCAAGATTCGAGTGATTACTTATCTCACAAGTAAATTTTGTTTAGTTAATTTACTTGAATTAAATTGTTTGAACCGTTTGGCTTCTTATATAATCAATCATCTTTTGTCAAATGGTAGTAGATGCAAATATTGAAATTGTTAAGGGTCAATATATGCATGTAGTGATGCGACAACTGACCGGTGCGGCACCTCCTGCTGGTCGTCTTGGGAATTAGCTCTTTCCAGCCTTTGGAGCGCCCTCTGCATGCCAGTGTCTCGCCTGCCACTGGTCCCATGTTCTTCCTGGACCCTGGTGCCCTTTACCTCAGGGTTCTGCCCCAGCAGTACCCCTCACTCTGGGTCTCCCCTCCCAGGGGAACCCCCAACACTCTAAACCCACCTTGCCTCAGTGGCCACAGCCAGTCATCATCTAGCCCCCGCTTGTGTGGGGCAGAGTGCAGTCTGTAATGGCCACTCATCACTGGCAAGGAGTAGGGCCAGCTGCCTTTGCTTATCCTCAGGCTGCCCCTTTGCAGCCCCAGTACCTTTCCTGGCCTTTACCAGGCTGGAGCTCCCCAGCTCCCTTTGCCCTTCCCCAGCACTGCTCCGCTTACGGTACCTCGCTCTCAGGCAGCTAGCCCTTCCCACTCCATGGCTAAAGTAAGACTTCTCCAGCTTCTGGCCCACAGCCCTCTTATAAGGGCCAGCTGGGCCCTGATTGAGCTGGCCACAGCTGTGGTCAGCGACTCACTCAGCTTCCCCCAGCTGCAGCCCTCTCCAGGGTTGATATTACTATTGGCTCCCGAGAGCAGCCCTCTCCCACGACTGTTTTAACCCCGTCAGGGCCGGAGCAGAGTGACCACCCCGCTACAATGCACCTTGGAGTGCAAAAGAGAAGGATCCCTGGTACATTTAGGGGAGTGCATGGTTGACTGCTTCCATGCAGCTTGGATGATACCTGTGCACATTTGGCAGCTGTGTTGCACCTGCTTACATCTCAGCTGTAGTCTCGTGTGTCCCATGCTGAAGGCAGAAGCTGCAACTTCTCCTCCTGGCCACAATGGGATATTGGGAGGCAAGATTTCAGGAAACCAGCTCTCCTATAGCCCTTTCTTTGCTTCCTTTATAGATGTCTCATGTCTGACCATTGTAGAGTTGGACACTGGGGGAGATGGGAGGTAGTAGCTGGTGGTTGGGGTGTGCTGATGGCTGGCTTATCAGGAAAATTTGATTGTTAAACCAAGTGCAATATGAGTAGCACTGAATGTATCAGTGCTTCCCATCTTCACAATACTCTGATGGAATCACTGAGAGTCATTAGATATAATAACTTATAATAAGTCAAGTTTAGGGCAAAACTCTGACATCAGTGGGTATTCTATAAACGTAGGGAGAACAGACTTTCAGGGTCAAGATTTGATGGCAAAGGTTGTTCTCACAGACCAGCTCAGCAGGTTAAAAACTAGTACCGTGCAGCCAAAATCTGCTCTTGGAAGTGCGTGGCTTCCACTGAAATCAGAAGGCTGGAATTTAGACCTTATTTTCTGTATGCTTTTGGGTTTTATTCTTTGTTTTTAAACAGCTTAGTTTTTAGTTACTCAAACCAACTTGCACACTTGCTTATTTGAGGGCAGCATTCATTGAGTTTGATTTTGATTGGAGTTAATTGTGTGCCTGAAGGGAGGATTTGAACCATTGGATGTTTGGTGAATACATTTGAGGTTAAAGTCTCTTAAAATGCAATCCTATTATAGTCACTGGAGTTCCAAAAGTGCAGAGGAGAACAATACTTGGCCTTCATTTTATAAGTTATAATGCTGGTTGACCCTCTTTGTTCTGAAATTATTACAGAAATATATACTTTGTATTAGCTGTTGCTAAAGCTAAACAATCTCCATCTGTCACTGAAGATGCAAGGCTTTAAAATTTGTAATGAATTTAGATCCCTTTCTACATGGTTTTGGGGCCATGCCACCTGGAATGTTTCAAGTTCTGAGCAGAGCCCTGCAGCAGGACTAGGATCCCGCGGGTCCTGCAGGACCTGCTCCCATAATAGCGGGAGTGGGTAAAATGTACTTTGTTGCAGGTGGGATTGAGCAAAAAAACCCAGACTGCGGTAATTTGCAGGAGAACACTTGAAAACTTCAAATTTAAACAAGGGCTAGAAAGAGAGATTTGATGCTTGCTTTAACTCCTGTTATAATATTTTTACCTGGCTTAAGCAAGATTTGTTTTATTCTTTTAGTAGTAAAAATGGTCTGAATTTGGTTTTTACCACTAAAAGAATAAAATAAATCTTTCTTAAACCATGTAAAAATACTTCTATAAACTGACCCTTTTAATAGCATGGGGGAATCTCTCTCTTGTGGGTTTTGTGGGATCTAAGGTTTTTGGGGGTTGGAGTGGGATAAAAATGCAAGAAACCATGCAGGTGTGGGTGGCAGTGGATATTGCAGGGAGGGACATGAGTGGGATTAAAAAAATAATCCCGTGCAGGGCTCTAGTTCTGATCAGAAAGAGTGACAAATTGGGAAGGAGTTTAATACAAAATAACAAGAATGGTTGAGATACTGGGCGACTGACTTACAGGGAATGATTAAAACAGCCAAATATGTATAGTTTAGGTAAATGACGACTACGTGTCACAGATGCACAGGATTGGTGCTGTGCCCCCAGTTTTGGAACTCTCTCTAGGAGGAACCCCTTCAGTATTTCGGACCCCCACTTTTCCTTCAGGGTAGGCCTCACAGCTTCCTGAGACTGAACTTCTGGGGCTCCAAAACTCCTGCTTCACACCAGGAGCTCTGTTCAGCGAATCCAACTGAGAGAGACTTCTGGTAGAGGCCTGTAGGTACTTCAGGGATTATCAAGCATTAGCAAACATTCAAACCTGACTGTTTTGACAACACTGTTTATCAGTCAACTGGAACACAGCCTAGGAAGTCCTTAAATTAGCAATTTGAATTAGAAATTAGAAAAATGAACGTTAAAGCGTAATCCAAATCCATTTTGGTTAGCCCAGAGCCTTGCTCAACTGTAGCGAAGCCCATGTTCAGGCTCTGTCTGACTTCCTCGGTCAGTTCCCAGGTGAAGGCCGTGACTCCCTTGTAGCAGTTAACTTATTCCCCCCCATACCTCACACCTTCCCAGCCCTTTGTTCTCAAACTGGGATTTTTTTGCTCATCTTCCCTGCTGAGAGGTGGGGAACTCCATCTTTCTCTGATAGGTGAGCCTCAACCAGTCTTTTTTCAATGACCCATTCAAGCTCAGACAACTAGATGACATTCATACCTATTCTCTTATTCTGCCCTGAGAGCAAACTGTCCTCCTCCATCCACCCCACTGGGTTGCCATGCAAAATATAGGGGTAACTAAGGCACACTCAGGGAGCATAAAATATTATGGGCAATTCCCACTTCCTCACTCTAGGGAATTTACAACTTCCAAATATCTGAACAGTCAGGAGGAAGACGCATTATTTGGTTATTATAAAAGGTGATACAAGTCGGAGTAATGGGATTCGAAAAAAAGGAAAACTGAGGCTGCATATCAAGAAAATATTCCTGATGGGTGAGATCTATTAGGCCATGTCTAGACTAGAAAAGTTTTGCCTGTGAAGTTTCTACTGGTTCCCCGAACAAAATAAACTCTACTGGCAAAAGCACACTTATGCAGGTGTCACCGCGTCTACACTAGGGCTATAGTACAGAAATACTGGTTGGTTTGGTTTTTTTTTAAACAAAAATCTCTACTCCACAGGCAACATTTCCTAGTGGAAGCCTGAGGAATAATTTCCTATGAGCAGTTGAAGTCTCACCGCTTGACACATTTTAAACAAGATTGGACAAAACACCTAATAAATGGACCAATCCTGCGCTGGCAAGGAGATGGAGTAAAAGTGGCAATGGTCATAAATTTTTCAATAAAACTATTTTTTGACAGAAATTGGTGTGTTTTGATTTTTAGCAAACTTTTTGTAAAAAGTTTCCTACAAACAATTTAAACCTGTTTTTGTTTTGTTCAATAGTTTTCAATTGTTGGACAACTGTTTTCACTTTGTCAAAAATAAAAAATAAAGTCCTTTGGAAAGGAGAAAACATTTTCCAACTAGATCTACTAACAAGACTCTAGATTCCATCTCTAAACTGATTTTGTGACTTTGATACAATCTTATTTATTTGTTTCCACTTCATTTAGTTTTGATTACAGTTTACTTTGAAAAGATTTTGAAAATGCCAGAGACTTATTTTTCCTGGTGTATGTATATCAACCTTATTGAAAGCCCAGTAGAATTCAATGGTTGAAAAGAGTGCTTCTTTTAAATTTTATAGAACCCTATTACATCTGTTGAAGACTGCAGGATTTTTCCATGGAGCAAGAAGGCATAAGGTGAACTTCTGTATATTCTCCTGCCAAAGTACTCTGTCAGCTTTTATCTTGGTTGTGTCTCTTACACAGACAGCCTGAGTAATAATCTGTAATAATTGGTCTCTGTTTTATGAAAATTGAAAACTGGTGGCAGTATGATGCACGTTAAACACAGCTCTTAAATTAACCCTATACTTCAACACTCTGAAAGCCTTAAATGATGGACCAAAAAGAATGAGTGATGGAGTTTTCAAGTCCCCCAGAATCACTTCTACTTTTTGTGCTAGTAACAAAAATAAATAAACAAACCATTACCCCCGAAGTAGTTAATTATGCAATAATGTTTGGTTAATAGACATCTGTTCTGAAGTGATGTAGTGTGTACGCACTTCTTGTTAAGCTTGGCAATGAGCAAATGGTGCCTCAAATGAAAGTAACTTAAACACTTTTAAAAAAGCAAATTGGGCATTCTCCTCAATGAGAAATGCTGTATATCAGTGGTTCTCAAACTGTGGGTTGGGACCCCAAAGTGGGTTGCAACCCTGTTTTAATGAGGTTACCAGAGCTGACTTAGATTTGCTGGGGCCAGGGGCCTAAGCCAAAGCCCGAGCCCCAATGTTTGGGGTCGAAGCCTGAGGGCTTCAGCCTTAGCAGTGGGGCTCAGATTACAGGCCCCCTGCCTGGGGCTGAAGCCCTTGGTCTTCAGCTCCTCCCTCCCCCCGGGGGGCAGTGGGACTTTGGCTTTGACCCCCCCACCATGGTGGCAGGGCTTGGGCGGGCTCAGGCTTTAGTCCCTCCATCCTGGGGTCGTGTAGCAAGTTTTGTTTTCAGAAGGGAGTCGTGGTGCAATGAAGTTTGAGAGCGGTGCTGTATATAATTATGATATTAAAAAACAAAACTAAAATCCTAAAACAACCTAACATGTGTTGTACTTGAGTCCCTTCTCAAAAGCAGCTTATTTGCTTATCTAATGCTTAAATTTTAATATTACTACTTTCTGTTAACATATTTCAGATTAAATCTCTCCCTCTTTCTTTTTATATAAGGATAGGCTCAGAAGAGGAGCTGGGGGCTGAGGCTACATGCTAAAAAAGAATATCCAACTGTACAATTAAATTTAGTTAAAATATTCTTGATTTTTAATGTGCTGCAAGAGGCTTATATTTTACCTGACTTTAATTTCTTTGCACAAAGCTGTGTGATATTTCCTAACATAATGTGGAGCTGCTTTATTTCAAGGTGAAAGAATGTCATTAGGCATCTCTCCTGTTTATCTGTTATATTCAGTGGACCTAATGGTAAGCTACTGAAGTTGAGCATGAGGAAGGGGGAAATTATTGCTTGTTATCCAACTATGTTCTTCTCAGATACTGGGACTTGTTAGATGAGATCATTATGAGCTTGTTTTTTGAGATGCTAAGGGAGATGAATAAAAAACAAAAACATAGAGCTGGAAGTTGAGCCTTTTGCTGAAACCTTAAAGATCAAAACTAGTTCTGTGTTTCATGAATTCATAGAAAAAACATTTTAAAAAAAACCCCAACCAATTATCTCTCTCAGTATCCTGGAGATAAATGAGATGCACTCTGACTACAAGCTATCTTATCCGCTTGGTGCCACTCTTGGTTACACTTATTTAAATGCACCATGTGTGTAGCAAGAATAGAAAGTAAAGTCTTGGCTTTGCTTACAATTCTTGCAAAGCTTTCTGGCTGTTTTCAGTTCCTTGCAGCAGTTGAATGTCCTCAGGTGAAATATGTGTGTTGGCAGTTTTCGGCTGAGGATTACAGAATGCAAAGTATTCAAAGGGCTCTGAGATGTGTCACACCTGTCTGCTGGAATAAATGAATCCTGAAAACAGACAGAAAAGTTGCACAACAGGAACATTATGGAATCTTTCTCTCTCTTGCCCTGTGGTTAAGTCAGCCTAGTCATCCCTTCTTGGAGATGTAGAACAGCTGAAGTTTCCCAGAACAGTTTCCAAGTACAGAGGGGGATAAAGGACAGTGTGAACACTTTAAAGTGATGCTTTACAGTAACCACATAAAACGACACTGTTATCTGGTGAGACAAACACCCATCATGCCACTACACTTAATGGGTATTTTCTGTTTTTGTGAATTTCTGGCTGTATAAATATCAATGTTTTGTTGGGACTTTTGAGACTATTCTTAAGGAGTAATTTGCACACAGTGTGTGACTAGGCTGACAAATGTATCCTATATCTGCCCACCACAAAAAGCAGTATGAATGAATAACTATTATGTGAAGGATACACAAAAGTCATGATGGTATGGTCTTGGAGCCCTAAAAAAATCATAATACAAAAAAGGAGATTTTTGTTTATCAGGAACGTAGTGCTGTTCAATGGAGTTTACCCTGCAAGCTTCAAACTCTTCATTGTTCTTCTTGTCTCAGAGGACCCTGTGAAGACAGGAGTGGGGAGGAGCTTGGCTTTCCATGTTGTTTTGGCCTCTCTGAAAAGGAAAGTCTGAATTTTTGACATTTCACGTATTCTACCCACCCTGATGAGCCTTTGGTCACATCCTAACTAACCTTTGTTCTGCAGAAAGGGAGAGAATGATACAGCCCATTAAAAAAAATGAAAGGATTGAAAAGGTCATATCAGTAGCACTCCACTGGAGTGTCTCATGAGAGGCATCATGCATTGCAATGTGATACTCTCCTGCACTCATGCTGCAAAGGTTGTGACAGGAAATATAAAATAACTCCAAATGAAAATATCCTTGTGACTACCTTGGCCTAGTCTTATAATAGAGGACATAAAACAAAGCTCGTTAGGCACCTCTCATACCATACACAACAATGAAACAGAAAAGAGAAGCAGGTGTTACACTAATAAAAATGATACCAACAGGATCTTGTAAGAGGGACAAGGCAAATCGCCACGTTTATTGTAAATACAACAAAATATTCCTATATGCAATTTCTAGATCCATTCACACACATAGACATTCACACACAGGTTCTACATAAAGGTTGTTATAGTTATCAGCCTAGATGTTGCTCGTGCCAAGTCACTGGCCAGGTGGCCTGGACACGAGAGTGGAGCCGAGTCATTGTCAGATGCGCGTCAGATGCTCCTGGAGGGTGGTCGTAGAACCAGACTCAAAGAACACAGTCCCTGGACCCAATTTTTATAGGTCTCTGGTTCAATACAAGTCTATGGGAGTTGCTTCATCATGCTGAAGTTACAACTGAGATGACCATCAATCAGCTCAATCAGCAGGTGGTACATCCATGATGGCTCCATGATGGCTAGGTGTTATCTTCTTGTTCTTCCTTGATGCTTTTTGGGTGGATTCCGGTTCGCCCTCCGGGGGTCATCCAGTTATCTCCACTTTGCATATTCTTCGGCCCATCGATATCAAGGTTGAAATTCTTAGGATTAGGCTGGCACCGTTTACTAACCAATTATTTCCCTGCTTCAGGCTCTCAATTCCATGCACTCATCATTCATTCTTTTACTTAACAACAAAATCTATGACTTTTGATTCATTTAACAAGTTTTATCCCACTATCTATTTTTTCCCTCTTTGGATACCAAGATTTACCTAGGCATGACAAGGTGTCCCCGCAGGGGAAGAGCATCAGGGTGTTGTTTTAAAGAACAGCATTGTTTCCTCAAAGTTCTTACCACTTTCCAGCACAGACTCTTTGTCCTATACTGGCCTGAAATAATTAGCACTTTGGCTTTACATTTGTTACAGAGTGAAATTCAACAGCATGGAACTGATGTTCATACCTTTTTACAATACCTGTATACTCTTTTGTCTATCTTTATTTCTACTACTACATAATTATAAATCTATCATACTTATATAACTTTGAGGGCGACCCAACACAGGGAATATATTTAACAGGAACTTCTCTCCCTTAGCAAGTAAAAGTGTGGTGACGAAGTTGTGAAGTTTGAGATCTTTGATTTGCAACTGAGATTCTTGGCTTGTCCGAATCTTTTTACAGGTCACTAATAATCTTGTTGGCTTTCTCTGCAAATGTTGCATACTTCAGAGCAAATTTCCAAGATATGTCTTATTGTGGAGCATGGAAACTGCTTAGAAAATGTCACAAGATGAGAAATTGGGAATTTATTAGAGTGTGTCACCACTACCCCTGCTGGATAAAAAAGTCAAATGTGGTTGAATAGAGGAGTACATAATGTGTCTGAGCAATGAGCACAGCATTCAGTGCATAAAAGCCACCACACTGTATACTATTACAATGCAAAGAGATTCTCCTTTAGCTCAAGCAGCAGGGACTTGTGCTTCAGGAGTAAAAGGTCCTGATTTCAATCTGTGTAGATGACAGTAAAATCCATGGAGTTAAGGCTACTGATCACAAAGTTGTATGTGGCCGGTTCATTACGTTAATATAAATTAGTTTATCTCTAGTATTGAGGGTTCTCAACTTTTGCTCATACCAGAATTCTACACATAGCTGCTTATGCTCCCAAATTTTTTGCCTTCATTGCCATTCAAAGGCAGTGCCAGGTTTTACGGTGTTTTAAACAAGCTGCTGCAGGTATCGATTTAGTAGAATAGGAACTGCTTTTCGTGCGTGAGTAGAACATGACTGAAAAAACATCTCCTTGAGATTACTATAAGGAGAAAATGGGAACAAATTTTGTCATCTTGTCTCCTGCAGGCAACTGTTGGAAACCCCCTTAGAATCACTACCTGACCCACAACACTAAATCTGACCCTCTGCACCTTAATCGGATCTTTGTCACTGCCATGATACTGAGGCATAAGGGGCACTGTTGGGTATGGCACATGTTAAAATGATACATTAAGTCAGATGCCGTTAGAAATGACTCAAGTGCAGTTTTATACTGATTTACCATGTTCTGTTTAGATGGAAAATGCATTTATACCATCTTGTATTAAAAATACTCTTGCTCAGGACTTAAAGGCCTAGCACATTAATAAGAATTTAATAAATAAAGTGATCATAATGTAGAATAAATATATTCTTCTTCATCAACTAAAGGATTGGCTTGTTTTTCTGTAACTTTTTAACATGCACATTGCATCATTTTCTATGCATTTCTTAGCCAGAAAAGTTTTTGTGAGGCCATCACTAAAAAGCAGTAATCAGTAATAAAAATGGGGAATTAGCACTTAGACTGTAGTAAAAGCATCATTAAAATGTAAATTTTAAGATGCACTATTTTAAAATTAGGAATAAACAGTAAAAATATTTTAACCTAACTACCATTTTTAAGGGGTGTGTGTGTGTGTGTGTGTGTAGGGGAACCCTGCAGCATAAACCAAAGTTTTATAAAGAAAATATCAGTGAGCATGATAAATGAATCATTCTTGCTTCTGGTTACCCCAATTATTATTTCCTGTGGCAATAAAAAAAATGCATTGATGCATTCATGATGTACGGAGTTTCTTGCTCACTTATAATGGGGGAGAAAATGTATTCATTTACCAATGAAAGTGTGATCCTGCTCTTGAAGAAATAAATGGCCCAACTCACGTTCATTTCAATGAAGCAAGAGTATACACCCTCTAGATTTAACTTTGCACATTTGGTTTTACCAAGATAAGATGTTAATTAAGATGCATCCGATGAAGTGAGCTGTAGCTCACGAAAGCTTATGCTCAAATAAATTGGTTAGTCTCTAAGGTGCCACAAGTACTCCTTTTCTTTTTGCAAATACAGACTAACACGGCTGTTACTCTGAAACCTGTTAATTAAGATGTTAGTCATTAAAGGACTAATTTTAATATGGCAGATACATGTATATAAATTTAGAAATGCACCATTCCAGTTTAAATTTAGATAGATACATTAGCATGAATTTGGTGCTCATGAAATCTGGAGCAAAAACACTATCTAGAGCCAGAAATACTGTAGTGTAAGTGCTTTGCAAACATCTTCCACGTAGTTATGCTAACACCCTTCTCTTGGCCCGGCCTGGCCTCTCACACTCAGCTATGCTGGTACATGTTTTATGTCTGTCAGGGGCAGAGGCCACTCTAGCTATAGGCAAACTAGGCAGCTGCCTACCATGGCAGATTTCTGGGAGAAGCAACTGTACACAGTGCTGCAGACTTGGTTAATGGGGGTGTGATTTGCAGAATGCTTTAACATGTAGTGCTCTAACAGCTCTGTGTAAACCCTGCTAGTGTGCTCTGTCGGTGCGGTAGGTCCAGGTCAGGCTGGCTGCGGGGCAGCCTTGCTTGGAGAGGCCCCTGCGGATGAGCATTGTAGGGATGCCTGTTTGATGGAGGGAAGCAGCAGCAGGGTGGAGTTTCCTATCTCACTGGTAAGAGGCAGGGACATCTGGGCACCTGGTACCTGCTCTTGACAGACATGTTCATGGGAGGGGGTGAGAGGGAACCTCCATGCAGGCATCGAGCGCCCATCTGTGCACATCCCACTTGGCCTCCCGCAGGCATCCAGAGCCCATCCCACATCTCCCAGACACCCCCCAACTCCCCGCCTTCACTCTCCCCAGTGTTACTGGTCTAGCTGACTGGGCTAGTCCCACTCCTGTGGGGGGGGGGAAGGAGCGATTCAGCTCTGCTGTTACGGTCCCCCTCACCTTTCACAGTCTCTGGAGCTCAGGGAAGCTCCCCCTCCCACTGAAGCCCGAGAGCAACCTAAGCCACAACGGGACAGGAGCCCCGCCCTGTGGCGGTCTCCTCCTCTTCCTCTCCACTGCTGCCCCCCCCTCCCCCCCGCAGGTCCCAGGAGAAGGGGATCCTCTGGCTACCCCCTCCGCCCCACAATACAGACTGGGGGCAGCCCACTGAAGTTTTGCCTGCAGCAGCAGATTGTCTTGAGCAGCCTCTGGTCGGCCCCTACTGACATAACGATGCTGACAAAAGCCCCGCCGTAGTGCAGCCGTGGAGACAGAAGAGCGCTGCTGTTGGTGTAGCTAATGCCGTTCGGTGAGGTGGTGTTCTTACAGGGGGCAGAACAAATCCCCCTGCTGCGTTCGCTCTGGTGGAGTCGCTGTGCCAGTACAGGCTTTGTAATGTAGACACAGAGACCTAGAACAGGACTAAGGCTCTTGCTTATCGATTACCTATGGTGTTACAGTATGCAGTAGCACAGAGATGCAGACAGATGTTCACTGGGGACTAGGCTGAAATGACGATAACCCTAGTTACTTGTTAGGTTAAACAGGATTTAAAGGCAGGTCTTCAGGAATGGAAGGCTAGTGCATTAACCACCTACTGTACCACTAAAAAGTCAAGTTCTTAAGGTTTTTTTTCTGATCACTGTAGACATGCAGTAGCTTCCTTTGCAGTCTGTGTCCCTATAATTACTGGAGCTGAAATTTGGCCAGGCTGAGGGTTAGCACTTCTTATGTGAAGTATGGTGGGGTCTCTTGTGGCCAGAAGCGTTTGGGACTGTGCTGTTATATATAATTACACATTGTTACTTAATGTGGCTGGAAGGCCTGTGTTTTGGAAGCTAATGGACTAGAGTTCTAGTCCCAGCTCCTCGTGTTTGTGTGATTTATCTAGTAATTGTGTCTGTTGTCTGCTGTACTTAGTTTCATTACAGCCTGATCCTCTTCAGCTTGTCTATCAGGATAACAGAATAAGATCAATAAGAATATACACACTTTCAGTCATTATCTTCAGGAATTCCCGTACCCTGGAGCAAAGACAAATGGAAGTAGCTGAATGCTAGCTTGTGAAAACTGGACACCTGTCCAAGGAAAATATGAGTTACTGTCTCTGTTGTTGCATTAATAACAGAATTCACCAGGAAATCCTATTAAACCTGCTAAAATAAATGGACTATGGCAATGGACAAAAATGATAAATATATAGATGAAAGTGAGTACTTATCAAAGGAAAGGGTCAGTATTTGTTTTTCTAATCTATTAGAAATGATCCAAACTCATGGACTAACTGTAAATTAGCTCAACTTGCTGTTGCCTGAAAACTGGGGATTGGTAAATTTATGTTTAGAGAGGAAATATTAGGTATCCTCAACACTTAAGCTAGTGTGATGTGACAGCTGAGGAACTCAGTGATAGTTATGGTGTGGATAGGATTTAGGTGGCTGACCCCTGTTGCCACCAGTGTTACAATTTAGGCCTGTTCTACACTATGAGTTTATGTCGGATTTAGCAGCGTTAAATCAACTTAACCCTGCACCCATCCACACAACGAAGCCATTTTTTTCTACATAAAGGGCTCTTAAAACCGATTTCTGTACTCCTCCCCAATGAGGGGATTAGCACTGAAATCGACATCGCCGTTTCAAATTAGGGTTAGTGTGGATGCAATTTGACGGTATTGGCCTCCGGGAGCTATCCCACAGTGCACCATTGTGACCGCTCTGGACAGCACTCTGAACTCAGATGCACTGGCCAGGTGTACAGGAAAAGACCCGGCAACTTTTGAATCTCATTTCCTGTTTGGCCAGGCGAGCTTATCAGCACAGGTGACCATGCAGTCCCAGAATTGAAAAAGAGCTCCAGCATGGACTGAACAGGAGGTACTGGATCTGATCGCTGTATGGGGAGAGGAATCCGTGCTATCAGAACTACGTTCCAAAAGACGAAATGCCAAAACATTTCAAAAAATCTCCAAGGCCATGAGGGACAGAGGCTACAGCAGGGACGCAACACAGTGCCGCGTGAAACTTAAGGAGCTCAGGCAAGCGTACCCGAAAACCAAAGAATCAAACGGATGCTCCAGGACAGAGCCCCAGACATGCCACTTCTACGCTGAGCTGCATGCAATTCTAGGGGGAGGCCGCCACCACTACCCCACCACTGTCCGTGGACTCCGATGATGGGGTACTGTCTGCCATGCCTGAGGATTTTGTGGACGGGAAAGATGAGGAGAAGGAGGATGAGCTTGAGGAGAGCACACAGCACACCGTTCTCCCCGGCAGCCAGGATCTTTTTCTCACCCTGACTGAAATACCCTCCCAACCCAACGAAGCCGGAGAAGGGACCTCTGGTGAGTGTACCTTTTAAAATATAATACATGTTATAAAAGCAAGCATTTTTTAATGATTAAGTAGCCCTGAGGACTTGGGATGCATTCATGGCCAATACAGCTACTGGAAAAGTCTGTTAACGTGTCTGGGGATGGAGCGGAAATCTTCCAGGGACATCTCCATGAAGCTGTCCTGGAGGTACTCTAAAAGCCTTTGCAGAAGGTTTCTGGGGAGAGCAGCCTTATTCCATCCTCCATGGTAGGACACTTTACCACGCCATGCTAGTAGCAAGTAATCTGGTATCATTGCATGACAAAGCCTGGCACCATATGGTCCCGGTGTTTGCTGGCATTCAAGCAACATCCGTTCTTTATCTCTCTGTATTATCCTCAGGAGAGTGATATTGTTCATGATAACCTGGTTGAAATAGGGGAATTTAATTAAGGGGACATTCAGAGGTGGCCGTTCCTACTGGGCTGTTTGCCTGGGGCTGAAAAGAAATCTTCCCTGCAGTTAGAGTGGGGGGGCCATTGTCACTGAGCTGTTCGTGTCTGGCTAGCAGGGATCTTCCCTGATACCAGCCTTGCAGTGGGGTGTGGGGTAAAGTGATCATCCCAGAGAATTGGAGAATGCGGGGTGGGGTTAGTTTTGTTTCTGCTGCTGCACGTTAACAGGAAAACCGCAGCACTAAATGGCAAACTCAACGTGCTTTGCTTGGTATGGGAGAGGAGGGCGCTGCTGTTATGAACGTTGCAGAAGCCGAAAGACTATGGCTTACCATGGCTGCCTGCAAGCCAAATTCTGTTGCCCGGCCCTGCGTGTGTGATCTCTCACACCAAAGCCGCAGGCACTCAATATAAGATGCAAAATGCGACCTTGTACCAAAATCACATGTGCTATGTAATGCTATGTAATGTGAATAGTGTTGTTCACCGTTAAAGAGTATAGCCATTGTTCTGTAAAATGTATCTTTTTAAATACTTCACTCCCTTTTTTTCCTCCAGTAGCTGCAAATGTTTCAAGCCCCCCTGCTCCGTCCCAAAGGCTATCTCAGATAAGGCGGCGAAAAAAACACACGCGCGATTAAATGTTCTCTGAGCTCATGCAGTCGTCCGGCACTGACAGAGCTCAGCAGAATGTGTGGAGGGACACAATAGCAGAGTACAGGAAAGTGGCCGATGAACGTGAGGAGAGGTGGCGGCAGGAAGATCAGAGGAGGTATGAAGCAACGCTGGGGCTACTGCGGGATCAAACGGACATGCTCCGGCGTCTGGTGGAGGTTCATGAACGGCAGCAGGATCACAGACTGCCGCTACAGCCCCTGTTTAACTGCCCTCCCTGCTCCCCAAGTTCCAAGCAACAGAAGGCTGTCATTCAAAAAGTTTTGAAGTGGCCTTTTCTTTCCCTCCTGTCCTCCTCCCACACCCCACCCGGGCTACCTTGTGAGTTATCTCCCTATTTTTATAATCAATTAATAAAGAATACATGTTTTTTAAACGATAGTGACTTTATTTCCTTTACAAGCAAGCTATGATCGAAGGGAGGAGGGCGGGTGGCTTACAGGGAATTTAGAGTCAAGCAAGGGGGCAGGTTTTCATCAAGGAGAAACAAACAGAAGTGTCACACAGTACCCTGGCCAGTCATGAAACTGGTTTTCAAAGCTTCTCTCATGCGCAGCACTTCCTGCTGTGCTCTTCTAATCACCCTGGTGTCTGGCTGTACATATTCAGTGGCCAGGCGATTTGCCTCAACCTCCCACCTTGCCATAAACATCTCCCCCTTACTCTCATAGATATTGTGGAGCGCACAGCAAGCAGTAATAACAATGGGAATATTGGTTTCACTGAGGTCTAAGCGAGTCAGTAAACTGCTCCAGCGCGCCTTTAAACGTCCAAATGCACATTCTACCACCATTCTGCACTTGCTCAGCCTGTAGTTGAACAGCTCCTGACTACTGTCCAGGGTGCCTGTGTACGATGTCATGAGCCAGGGCATTAAGGGGTAGGCTGGGTCCCCAAGGATAACTATAGGCATTTCAACATCCCCAACAGTTATTTTCTGGTCTGGGAAGTAAATCCCTTCCTGCAGCTGTTTAAACAGACCAGAGTTCTTGAAGACGCAAGCGTCATGAACCTTTCCCGGCTAACCCACGTTGATGTTGGTGAAACGGCCCTTGTGATCCAACAGTGCTTGCAACACCATTGAAAAGTACCCCTTGCGGTTTATGTGCTGGCTGCCCTGGTGGTCCGGTCCCAAGATAGGGATATGCATTCCGTCTATAGCCCCACCACAGATAGGGAATCCCATTGCAGCAAAGCCATCCACTATGACCTGCACATTTCCCAGAGTCACTACCTTTGATAGCAGCAGCTCAATGATTGCATTGACTACTTGCATCACAGCAACCCCCACAGTAGATTTGCCCACTCCAAATTGATAACCGACTGACCGGTAGCTTTCTGGCATTGCAAGCTTCCATAGGGCTATTGCCATTCGCTTGTGAACTGTGAGGGCTGCTCTCATTTTGGTATTCTTGCACTTCAGGGCAGGGGAAAGCAAGTCAAAGTTCCATGAAAGTGCCCTTACGCGTACGAAAGTTTCGCAGCCACTGGGAATCATCCCAAACCTGCAACATATGCTGTCCCACCACTCTGTGCTTGTTTCCCGGGCCCAGAATCGGCATTCCACAGCATGAGCCTGCCCCAGTAACACCATGATCTCCAAATTGCTGGGGACTGCGGTTTTAGAGAAATCTGTGTTCATGTCCTCATCACCGCGCTGCCGTCGCCTCCTCCCCTGGTTTTTCAGGTGCTGGTTCTGCATAAACTGCATGATAATATGCGAGGTGTTTACAATGGTCATAACTGCTGCGGTGAGCTGAACAGGCTCCATGCTTGCTGTGCTATGGCGTCTGCTCGGGCAATCCAGGGAAAAGGGCGCGAAATGATTGTCTGCTGTTGCTTTCACGGAGGGAGGGAGGGTTGACTGACGACATTTACCCATAACCACCCACGACAAATTTTTGGGCCCATCAGGCATTGGCAGCTCAGCCCAGAATTCCAATGGGCAGCGGGGACTGCCGGAACTGTGGGATTGCTACCCACAGTGCACCACTCGGAATGTCGACACTTGCCACGGTACTGTGGATGCACACCGCCAAATTAATGTGCTTAGTGTGGACGCATGCACTCGACTTTATACAATCTGTTCCCCAAAATCGACTTCTGTAAAATCGGAGTACTTTCGTAGGGTAGACATGGCCTTAGACACACCCCTAAGTATGGACCTAGGTAGTTGAGCAGGCTTGTACTCTGCTGGCTAGCCCATTCCACAGCCCATGGCGCAATGTCGACAGTGCTATCTTTAGCATGCTAGTTTGAGCTGATTTAGTGCATGTTTGGCTACCTGGGCTGGGATGCATGCTGCCAGCTGTAGTGTAGACATGCCCTAAGTGTCAATACCAATGCTACGTCCCTGTTGTACAGGTATTACTTTGACCCTCTTTTCCCTGTTCTGCTTACCACTGTTTTCACCTAACCTTGTGTTCTCTCTTCCTTTCACTCCTTCATTCAGATCCTTCCTTGGAAATCTATCCACTTGCATCCTTTTCCATTTAAATAACCGTGCTTCTCATTAAATATGCTTACTCTTTTTTCCCCCCACCCCGAACTGTTCGTCCCTAAAACCTCATGATACAAATATTGTATCCAACATAATTTTTCTGTTTCCACTGTGCATTTCAAGGTATCCTTTTTTTGTCCCAGACAATTAAAATGCCTGGAATAGCTCAGTAGTTAGGGTTGTTGTGACAAAAAAACTAATTGGATGGCATTGTGGGGAGTATGTAATGGTTAAAAAAAAGAATTGTTCCATGCTGGGCCAAATGGCCTTCCCCCCACCCACAAGCACTCCTGATTTTCAGTCTGAATATTAACCAGTGCAGCATAGATTGAAACTTAAATGTTTTGTAGGTCTCAAATGTGTTTAGAGCATTTCCTGTTTCAGTCAACTGTATATTTCGTGGGCTACAAGAGGCACAGTCCTTACATATGGAGCCATAAATTAGAGGTAGAGTGTGGTCTAGTGGTTTGAACACTGATCTGGATGTAAGGATTGGGAGTTCTAGCTCTGACAACAAGTGGGTGACCTTGGGTAAGTCATTTAACTTTGTGTCTCCTCATGTAAATGGTGTAATAATATTTACGTACTTCACAGAGTTGTTATAAAGCGGAGCTGCTGTTACCCAAGGTTTTAGAACCCAAAGCAGTTGTATCGTAACTTTTTTTTTAAGGCTTTATCAGGAATAAATTAATGGGGACACAGCTTTTTCGTCTGATATATGATTGATATAAACCAGAGTG
This sequence comes from Chelonia mydas, assembly GCF_015237465.2. Classification (NCBI taxonomy): domain Eukaryota; kingdom Metazoa; phylum Chordata; order Testudines; family Cheloniidae; genus Chelonia; species Chelonia mydas. The sequence goes on along the minus strand of NC_057853.1, from coordinate 14,879,045 downwards.
CTTTTACTTAAAACTATTTTTTGTTCAGTTTCAAGCACGCGCGTGCACGCACACACACACAGACACACACATATATATATATCTGTGTTATAGCAATGGGCTCAGTCCTGTGGAATCTGGAGATCTAAGTTCTATTCCCGACTCTGCCACTGACTCACTGTGAGACCTTGGCCAAGTTGCTGCCTTTCTTTGACTCTGTTTCCCCATCTTAAAAAAATGGAGATGATACCCTCCTTGGTCGTCTGTCTTGAAATCTATAGATGAAAAGTGTATACATGTGCTGCTGCTATTGATTTATTTATAGCTAATATTGTATTAGATTTCTCAGCCCAAGACTCTGAAAATAGGAGCAGCTTAAAAGAAACATAAGGAAGTACTTCACACAATGCGCAGACAACCTGTGGAACTCCTTGCCAGTGGATGTTGTGAAGGCCAAAACTATAACTGGGTTAAAAAAAGAATTGGATAAATTCATGGAAGATAGATCCATCAATGGCTATTAACCAAGATAGTCAGGGACACAACTCCTTGCTCTAACCTCTGACTGCCAGAAGCTGGGATTAGATGATATGATCACTCAATAAATTGCCCTATTCTGTTCATTCCCTCTGAAGCACCTGGCCACTGTTGGAAGACAGGATGCTGGGATAGATGGCCCATTGGTCTGACCCAATATGGCCGTTCTTATGTTAAGGGTACATTACCTAATTTTTGCAGAGCTAATGCAAATGGTATTTCTGAAAACACTCGTGAGAAAAGTCATATAGGTTGCTCTTTACCTAGATAAGCTTTGTTGGATCTTTCATTATTCAAACGGACCAAACTAATAGTCTAGTTTTCCTTGTATATGAGTTGTTGGGAATTACTCAGACCTTGTTTTGAGTAACTGAGGATACTTCATGCAAAAAGAACAATGTGTTTGGAGTAGAGCCTTGGTTTAACAGAGGGCGACTCGAACAATTTCCGCAGAGCAGTGCATAGTTATTTATCTTTACAGGCTGTACTGTATCATTACTGCCTAATTTTTTGTTGTCTTTCATTGAATTATTGAACCAAACAGTTGACAAAAAAGTAGTTAAAGGGTAATCAGAATGCAAAATAACCTGGAAAATCACAGAACATTGTCAATAAAAATGGACGAGGGCAGTTTTTGCCTGAGTAGTGCAGCAATAATGTTTATCTTTTAGAAAACATCCTTTGTCCAGCACTTCAGCATTTGTTCTATAGCTGTCTTAGGCTGGGAGATGCATTTCTTTTACTTGGTGTCTTAGCTCTGTTCTTTATGATCTAGGCATTAGGATCTGGTGTAATGTTTGGTACTCAAGTTTGGGAATTAAGCCACTTACTTTTCCTTCTGGCTTTATTGGAGATTTCAGAGGGAAGTATAACCTTGGAGTTAATTGTAGAACAGATATTTTTGGCAATAACAGAAGGAACTGTTCAATGAAGGACAACTTATTTAAAAAATGATAGATCAAGCAAAAGTTCCATTTGGTCTAGGAAGGAGATTCCACCACCTCCCTAGGTAATGCATTCCAATGTTTCACCACCCTCCTAGTGAAAATGTTTTTCCTAATATCCAATCTAAACCACCCCCACTGCAACTTGAGACCATTACTCCTTGTTCTGTCATCTGCTACCACTGAGAACAGTCTAGATCCATCCTCTTTGGAACCCCCTTTCAGGTAGTTGAAAGCAGCTATCAAATCCCCCCTCATTCTTCTCTTCCGCAGACTAAACAATCCCAGTTCCCTCAGCCTCTCCTCATAAGTCATGTGTTGCAGTCCCCTAATCATTTTTATTACCCTCCGCTGGGCTCTTTTCAATTTTTCCACATCCTTCATGTAGTGTGGGGCCCAAAACTGGACACAGTACTCCAGATGAGGCCTCACCAATGTCGAATAGAGGGGAACGATCACGTCCCTCCATCTGCTGGCAATGCCCCTACTTATACATCCCAAAATGCCATTGGCCTTCTTGGCAACAAGGGCACACTGTTGACTCATATCCAGCTTCTCGTCCACTGTAACCCCTAGGTCCTTTTCTGTAGAACTGCTGCCGAGCCATTCGGTCCCTAGTCTGTAGCGGTGCATGGGATTCTGCCGTCCTAAGTGCAGGACTCTGCACTTGTCCTTGTTGAACCTCATCAGATTTCTTTTGGCCCAATCCTCTAATTTGTCTAGGGCCCTCTGTAGCCTATCCCTACCCTCCAGCGTATGTACCTCTCCTCCCAGTTTAGTGTCATCTGCAAACTTGCTGAGGGTGCAATCCATGCCATCCTCCAGATCATTTATGAAGATACTGAACAAAACTGGCCCCAGGACCCACCCTTGGGGCACTCCACTTGACACCGGCTGCCAACTAGACATGGAGCCATTGATCGCTACCCGTTGAGCCCGACAATCTATCCAACTTTCTACCCACCTTATAGTGCATTCATCCAGCCCATACTTCTTTAACTTGCTGGCAAGAATACTGTGGGAGACCAAGTCAAAAGCTTTGCTAAAGTCAAGGAACAACATGTCCACCACTTTTCCCTCATCCACAGAGCCAGTTATCTCATCATAACACTTGGAATTCCACCTCCCTCCCTCTCCTGCTTTCTTGTGGAGTTGGGATGAATTGTGAGTGCAAAGCTGAGCTCTTGAACATCAGACTTTGAAGGGGAAAAATGTAATGAAGGCATGTGGCATTTGCAGGGTGGTTGTGTGGGTAAACGTTCTCATGAAACACCCTGTAACTCGCTTTCTGCTGAGATGGAAGTCCCTGCTTGCTGAGGGAAGCTTGCATTCACCATTCTAGGATCGCTGCCTTAGAATTGGGATGCACTGGGCTTTTCTGATTGTATGTTACCTCTTTGGACTCAAAACTACTGTTTGGCTTGATACCACTGAACAGAGAGTCCTGGGGACGATGAAGAGACATGCCTGTTGCTGCGCCCTCTCGTTAGCCGAAGCACCAGAGTTTTTAAATAGGGCAGAGATTAATAGAGTTAGACTGTCTGGAACCTTGTGGAAGAGGGCTACAAGAGAAGATGGAGGAGTTAGGAGTTGTCATCTCTATAGGACAACATTTACACTAATGACTGAATCACTAGCATGGCTAAAGAAGAATAATCAAGTAACAAGATATCCAAAACACCCCTCTGATGGGTGTGGATCACTGTTGCTCTTGCATATGGTTCACTTTTAGCATTTTGTGTGAGCACTGGAATTGCTTAGATGCAGGTTTTTCTCTTATGCCACTCCAGTCACTGCCTGATGGATGCTCTCAATCGGATGGATAGCCAGTGCTAGAGATTTAGATGCAAGAACAGCTAGTGATAGAGAAAGGTGACACTTTTTGAGAGATGTCTTCTGAATTTGCAGGAACTGAAAGTAAAGTTTAGAGGCGGAGTAGGAGCACCTTCATACTGAGTTCCCCCAACTCCTTTCTGTCCTATTCTTTCTTGGGATCATTGATCTAATGACAAAGGGAGCTTTATGCAGTGGAGTTGTAGCCGTGTAATCCATGGGTTATCTGAAAACTAGGACTGTGTAAAGCTCTTTTAGAGAGACACGGGGGGTGAGAGAATATCTTTTATCGGACCAACTTCCATTGGATAGACCTGAAGAAGAGCTCTGTATAAGCTCGAAAGCTTGTCTCTCTCACCAATAGAAGGTGGGCCAATACAATATATGCCCTCACCTATCTTGCCTCTCTAAAAGAGCTTTACGCAGTCCTGCTTTTTAGATAATCCATGGATGAATGAATTCTCTATTTAAATAGACTGATGAGAACAGCTCACTATGTAAGGTGAAATGTGCAATGGTGTGTACTAAAGAGAGAGCCACAACCGTTGTTGTACAACATCATAAATAGCTTATCTATTTGGCCTTACATGCTTTGCATCCTAAAGCTCTTTATTAATTTGGAAAGAGAAATAAAATGAACAATGGGACAAATAATCCATTATCCAGTCAATTGAAACAATATAAACAAAAATATTAAGCAAATCTATGAAGCTATGTTTTCATTTTGGACGCATTTTTGCACAGGCTCTCAAATGCAAAAAATCCACTACAATTATTCAGAATTATGCACTAGTCTTTAGAGCTAGTACAAAAGGTGATTTGGCAGTGACTTTGCAAATGAGTATGGAGAGTTATTCGTGGAAAGTGATATAATTTATCATTCGTGAGTATTTGGACGACAGCTGGTTTATTTGTGAAAATGATTGCAAATTCCAGATATCTTGTGGTTTTTAGCATGAATGATGGTTCAGCCAAAAATCTGTACCAGATGTTCAGGGCTGGCTGTTTATTTGCTGTTAGCCTCCTGTTTTTTTTTAAAAAAAAGTTTTGTCATCAAATGAGAACACAGAGCCAATTCTACGTGACTGCTTTGAAAAACCCTTTGCAATTTACCCCTGGTGACATTCCTCTGAAAGCCTCTTTTGGTGTATTCATACAGCACCCACCTGCTAGGAATCCTACTGGTCACCTTAATTTTTCGGGCAATAGCTCTTCGACAGTGGTAGGCCCCTTGATGTGGAATTTACCACCCCTTCACTGACTAGGTTGTCAGGCTCAACGGGTAGCGATCAATGGCTCCATGTCTAGTTGGCAGCCGGTATCAAGTGGAGTACCCCAAGGGTTGGTCCTCGGGCCGGTTGTGTTCAATATCTTCATAAATGATCTGGAGGATGGTGTGGATTGCACCCTCAGCAAGTTTGCAGATGACACTAAACTGGGAGGAGAGGTACATACGCTGGAGGGTAGGGATAGGCTACAGAGGGCCCTAGACAAATTAGAGGATTGGGCCAAAAGAAATCTGATGAGGTTCAACAGGGACAAGTGCAGAGTCCTGCACTTAGGATGGAAGAATCCCATGCACCGCTACAGACTAGGGCCCAAATGGCTCGGCAGCAGTTCTACAGAAAAGGACCTAGGGGTTACAGTGGATGAGAAGCTGGATATGAGTCAACAGTGTGCCCTTGTTGCCAAGAAGGCCAATGGCATTTTGGGATGTATAAGTAGGGGCATTGCCAGCAGATGGAGGGATGTGATCGTTCCCCTCTATTCGACATTGGTGAGGCCTCATCTGGAGTACTGTGTCCAGTTTTGGGCCCCACACTACAAGAAGGATGTGGAAAAATTGGAAAGAGCCCAGCGGAGGGTAATAAAAATGATTAGGGGACTGGAACACATGACTTATGAGGAGAGGCTGAGGGAACTGGGATTGTTTAGTCTGCGGAAGAGAAGAATGAGGGGGGATTTGATAGCTGCTTTCAACTATCTGAAAGGGGGTTCCAAAGAGGATGGATCTAGACTGTTCTCAGTGGTAGCAGATGACAGAACAAGGAGTAATGGTCTCAAGTTGCAGTGGGGGTGGTTTAGGTTGGATATTAGGAAAAACGTTTTCACTAGGAGGGTGGTGAAACACTGGAATGCATTACCTAGGGAGGTGGTGGAATCTCCTTCCTTAGATATTTTTAAGGTCAGGCTTGACAAAGCCCTGGCTGGGATGATTTAGTTGGGGATTGGTCCTGCTTTGAGCAGGGGGTTGGACTAGATGACCTCCTGAGGTCCCTTCCAACCCTGATATTCTATGTTCTTGCACTGGTGTTTTTCTCCTGAATAACTTCTGGGCTTTTAAGCATGAGATGCTGCTGCTGGTTTTCTGCATGGTTTAAGGCTGACTCTATTAGAATAGACTGTATAGATGCTACACTAATGTCTATTCACTGTCTATTTTCACTTGTGCAAGCATTCCCTGAAGGTAGAGTTCTTTAAGGTTATGTCTACACTTGGAGCCAGTTGTGTGATTTCCCAGTTTGCATAGACCAGCTTGCGCTAACTCTTATCTTGCGCAGCCCACCTGCTTTTACTGTAATTTGCACAAGCATCAGTGAAACTAATGCCTGGGAAGTGTATCCAGCTGGACAATATTGGCGAGGGAGTATACATCAACATGTGGATAAACTGATGAGGCCAGCACAAATAGCAAACCTCTCTTTGTTCTGCTTGCTGCATGAACCTCAGGGCAAAATAATCATAACTAGCTAAAAATTGCGCATGGTACAGTGATTTAAACAGAAGTCAGCCATATTTATTAAAGTAACTAACTCTACCATTTCAGTCTAACTCAGTAATTTTTGTGCCAAGAGCATGTCAAGAATCCTACAGTGCCTTCAACTAGGTCTTGTGCATTTTGCTATAAATATTCATAGGCCTCAGGCTAGGTAGTGCTAATGTGATTTGTGTGTAAAGGTAGGTGACCTCAGGAAATAATCAGCAACGTACAATAAGGGACAGGTGTTGCTATAACAAAATAGTACGTACAGCAAAGAATCTAACTCAAAGTCAATTTTGATAACCAGTTGAGACAGCATAAAACTACCCCCCTTGGAAATCCTTTAACTCTGTTGATATTGCTTGCCAGACTGTTAACACAGGTGGTGGCAGAGCTGAGTGAATACTGTAAAAAATATCTGCAAACGTTTGTGTGAATAACACCAGCGAATTTGACACAATGGTATTCATGACTCCGCATGCTTGGAGACATATGGGTAGTCACAGGTTTGTTCACATTAACATTTGGGGAAAGCTCTGCTCATGTAATTAATTACCTGTTTGATTCTGAATTCAGGAGTTATAAAACTTACCATCATCCAAAAGGAAGCAGAAGAAATACCAGGTGACTTCCGTGACCAGTCGCACAGCTCGGATCAAGTACAAGCTGATACCAAATTTATTTAGTATGTGCATAGTTATCTAGCCAAGTGACTTCATCTTCAGTGCCGTGATGCACTTCTTCTAGGCCACCGCTGAACCTAGTCAGCAGGCATTCATCAACAGTGTGCATCATGTCTGTGTCATGCCGCAGCTGCACAAAGGGCTGTCACGAAGGCCCCAGCGATACTGGTTGGCTGCACAGAGACCTTGCCCAGTCCGGAACCTGTTCAACAGGGACCATTGGTGATGGGGCAGGTGGGCAAATTGTGGGGTTGGCGACGAGGGACTGGTTGGGGTTTATAACAGAGATCCATTCCTCTCGCCAGAGTGTTTCTGCCGTCACATCCTGGCATGGCGGATGAGACCATAATGGGCGATGTGATGGCTGACATGCAGCTGGTGGTTTTAAAAGGTCATTGTGCAGCAGCAGGCTTGAGTTGGCGCATACTTTCTCCAGTAACTTGCCAGTGGCAACTTCGCATCTGATATGAGGAGGAGCGATATTGCTCAGAATGGGAAGCCATGGGAGTGGAGTCGGATGCAGGGTGCTGGAGATGATACGCATGGCGGCATGCAACTACGTATCCACCAGTTCGGTGTGTGACGATCAACTCTAAACTGGCGTGCAGTACTCTGCCACTGAATACGATATGATACCAAATGAATATCTGTAACAAGACTCCCACAGCCTATGAGGTACCAGCAGACCATCAGCTGAAATTTGCTTTAAAAAAAGGGTTCATACAATTGCAAACAGTAAACCAATTCTTTAAAAAAACAAATGTCTGTTAGCAAACACTGATGACTGCATCGATTTCTAATATGTGTGTTAATTTTATAAAATATAATACAGCACTTTAATCAGATCTCCTCTTTCTTTGTCGAGCATGCAGGGAATACGATTCTGACATTGCTTTAGTGTATTAATAATAGCTAGCTCTTATATTGCACTTTTCATCCATAGATTGTGAAGTGCTTTACAGAGGATGTGAGTGTCATTGTCTCTGTTTCACTGATTGGAAAGGAAATGAAGTATAGAGAGGTGAAAAGACTTGCCACATGCAGGGTCACGAGTAGATAGACACCAGGTCTCCCAACTCCTACTCTAGAGCCCTAAGGCCTGGCTATTTTCCACTGGTACCCAAATGAAAATACAACATGCTGGATTTAAAAACAAAATATGTTCTGTGATGTTATACATTTGGAGGGCACTCTGGCTACTTTATAGTCCTGGTATTTGAACAATGTTTCACTCTTATATCCTGCTGCCGTACTTCAGGTTACTGGTAATCACTATTGAGGCTCTTTTGCTTTAATTTAAGATTTAAGGTGATCAGTTTAATATTGATCTACTCCTGGCAGTTGGTAAAACACCAACATTTAGTGTTAGCTGCTAGCTTGATCTCATTTTAGCTTTATAAAACCAGTGCTTCCCTTCAGTGGTGAAAACACATAAATGTTTCCCCTTGAATGGTTCTGAACAAGGCTTTTGATGGTTTCTGCCTTAATGCTTTCATCATTTGTGGTGTAGTTTACAAAAAGGGAACTTAAGGATCATTTTAAAGTCACTAGATTGTAGATTATCTATAACAGCATGAAGGTTTCTGGCATTTGATGGCATTTACATTCACATAGATAAAATAAATTCTACCCCCCACCCCCCAAAAAAAAACTAGATTGAAAGATTTCTTTATGCTGCAACCAAACATCATAATATATTACATAGTCTTCACTGAAGCTGCTTCCGTCATAATTAGAAATATAAATGGTTTGTCTCAGAGGTATCCAAATACTAGTTGGTCTGTCTTGTAGAGAATATATACAGAAGAAGGGGTGATGATGGTAGCACTAATTAGTTAATGTTTGCAAAATACTTTCATGAAATGTACTGAGCTTTATTATTGCCATGTACATTTGATTCTTAACAGAATTGTTCGTGTTGGAAGGGATTGCTACTGGGTCACCGTACAGGATTAATTTATCTCAACAGTCCTCATAGACATTTGCTTAGTCTGGCTTTGTGGTGGTGATGATGATTCAACTCTCCTTGGCTTCTTGTCCCTTTGCCCAACTGTTCCCATATTATCTTTCCCAATGCGTAATCTAAATTTTCCCTGCTTTCCTTTAAGATCATTTGTTACCTTTTATTGTGTTCTTATTGGCTGATATGAAAAGTTGAAACTGTCCTAATCATAACATACCGACAAGAGTTGCTTGAGGTTAGTCAAAATGTTGATAATCTTTTGTGAAAACTATTCACTATTTTTCAGCTATTCTGCTCTTTGTATTGAAGATGGTTATTTTGTCTGCCAGATTCAACATGCTTTGTTTTTATTTAATGTAAACAGTAATAGATGGTTTTTCAAGTCTGGAAGGGACCATTATGATCACTTTAGTCTGACCTCGTGCACAAAGAATTTCACCCAGTGAAAGTTACAATCACTGTTTCTGCACCAAGGCCATAAATTATGGTATTAACATACCAGGGGGACAAAAGACCATTTCTAAAGGGATTGAAAATAATTCTGTAGATAGTGTAACTATTTTTATTCTCTGATGTTGCAGTTAATAACAAGGAATAGTGGACTCCATTAACTACAAACTGGACAAAATAGTGGTAAAGAGTTGTTACAATGGGTGATTTTGTTCATGTCCTCAGAACTTCAAGGTGGAATTTTATGTTCTTGAATTCATATGCAGCTTGGATGTGGATGCACAGACTTGTTGTGCCTAATTACACACTCATTACAGCACTGTTTAGGGGGCTTTCTGCTTTTTTTGTAACTTTGTATGTACAGCTGACTTGAATATCTAGTTGCAACATCCTGCAGTCATGAACATAATACAACATGTGTTCTCAGGAAGATAGAAAATGATGAACAGAATGTGCTTATCCTTGTAGTCCCTTCATTTGTAACAGAAGTAATATTGATGATTAACTAAAAGTAATTAAGTAAAATTCAGTGCAAGCTACTTATATAAATGAGAATGTAATTTTATTCAAAAAAAGAAAAGGAGTACTTGTGGCACCTTAGAGACTAACCAATTTATCTGAGCATAAGCTTTCGTGAGCTACAGCTCACTTCATCGGATGCATACTGTGGAAAGTGTAGAAGATCTTATTATATACACACAAAAAGCATGAAAAAATACCTCCTCCCACCCCACTCTCCTGCTGGTAATAGCTTATCTAAAGTGATCACTCTCCTTACAATGTGTATGATAATCAAGTTGGGCCATTTCCAGCACAAATCCAGGTTTTCTCACACCCCCCCCCCCACAAACTCACTCTCCTGCTGGTAATAGCTTATCTAAAGTGATCACTCTCCTCACAGAGTGAATGATAATCAAGGTGGGCCATTTCCAGCACAAATCCAGGTTTTTTCACCCCCCCTCCCCCCCCCCCACAAACTCACTCTCCTGCTGGTAATAGCTTATCCAAAGTGACCACTCTCCTTACATTGTGTATGATAATCAAGGTGGGCCATTTCCAGCACAAATCCAGGGTTTAACAAGAATGTCTGGGGGGGGAGGGTAGAAAAAAACAAGGGGAAATAGGCTACCTTGCATAATGACTAAGCCACTCCCAGTCTCTATTCAAGCCTAAGTTAATTGTATCCAATTTGCAAATGAATTCCAATTCAGCAGTTTCTCGCTGGAGTCTGGATTTGAAGTTTTTTTGTTGTAAAATAGCGACTTTCGTGTCTGTAATCGCGTGACCAGAGAGATTGAAGTGTTCTCCGACTGGTTTATGAATGTTATAATTCTTGACATCTGATTTGTGTCCATTTACTCTTTTACGTAGAGACTGTCCAGTTTGACCAATGTACATGGCAGAGGGGCATTGCTAGCACATGATGGCATATATCACATTGGTGGATGTGCAGGTGAACGAGCCTCTGATAGTGTGGCTGATGTTATTAGGCCCTGTGATGGTGTCCCCTGAATAGATATGTGGGCACAGTTGGCAACGGGCTTTGTTGCAAGGATAGGTTCCTGGGTTAGTGGTTCTGTTGTGTGGTATGTGGTTGCTGGTGAGTATTTGCTTCAGGTTGGGGGGCTGTCTGTAGGCAAGGACTGGCCTGTCTCCCAAGATTTGTGAGAGTGTTGGGTCATCCTTCAGGATAGGTTGTAGATCCTTAATAATGCGTTGGAGGGGTTTTAGTTGGGGGCTGAAGGTGATGGCTAGTGGCGTTCTGTTATTTTCTTTGTTAGGCCTGTCCTGTAGTAGGTGACTTCTGGGAACTCTTCTGGCTCTATCAATCTGTTTCTTCACTTCCACAGGTGGGTATTGTAGTTGTAAGTAATGCTTGATAGAGATCTTGTAGGTGTCTGTCTCTGTCTGAGGGGTTGGAGCAAATGCGGTTGTATCGCAGAGCTTGGCGGTAATAGCTTATCACTTTAGATAAGCTATTACCAGCAGGAGAGTGGGGTGGGAGGAGGTATTTTTTCATGCTTTTTGTGTGTATATAATAAGATCTTCTACACTTTCCACAGTATGCATCCGATGAAGTGAGCTGTAGCTCACGAAAGCCTATGCTCAGATAAATTGGTTAGTCTCAAAGGTGCCACAAGTACTCCTTTTCTTTTTGCGAATACAGACTAACACGGCTGTTACTCTGAAACCTGTCATTTTATTCAAATTTGCTGTAGGAGAGATCACACGTGACTAGAACAGTGCAGGGGTGGCGAGTTGTATGGGCCCATGGGGCCCCTGCTCCAGGAATATTCAGAGCATGGGGGGCCCAGCTCCATCAATGTTTGAGGCTGGGTCTCTCCACCGATCCCACCTGCTGCCCCCGTGCACCTCCCCCAGAGCATCTCCCAGCCTCGCCTGCAGCCCCCAGGCAATTTAAAACGGCCCCGGGGCCCCCCCACTGCACCATCGGCAGTGCAACGAGGCTAAAGTGGCTTCCTGCCCACCCTTGCTCTGCACAGCGTGCCACTCCCAGAAGCAGCTGGCACATCCCTGCGGCCCTTGGGGGTGTGTCTCTGCACGCTACCCCCACCCTGAGCGCTGACTCTGCCATTGGAACTGCGGCCAATGGGAGCTGTGGGGGTGGTGCCTATGGGCAGTGGCGCACGGAGACCTCCAGCCCCCCACCTAGGAGCCGCTGCCAGAGGGGTGTGCGGGTCACTTTTAAGAGCCGCCAGAAGTAAGTGCTGCACCCCTCCTGCATCCCAACCCCCTGTCCCAGACCAGAGTCCGCACCCAGCACCCAATCTGCCTCCCAGAGCCCGCACCCCTCTCACACCCAAACGCCCTCCCAGAGCCTTAGGCAGGTGTGTGTGGGGGGGGAAGGGAGGCGGGACTTGGACCCATTCTGGGCACCACCAAAAATTATACAAACCTGCTGCCCCTGGAACAGTGTGAGCAGGGATTGCAGTTTTGTGAAATTTGGTTTTCTTCTTGGTGAAGTTAATTGCATGTCTCATCTGGATTTGATTGCTGAAGTACACCACAGCTTTGGTAGCATGTAGCCACCCCAAAAAACAGTTTGAAATATGCCTCTTACTCTGAGAGTCCTCTCACTTGCCATCAAAACTTCAATACTGCAAAAATAAGTATTCTATAATTCTTTGTATAACCACCTACGGCAGATCTAAGTTACATGTTCAGTGCTCAAATACTTACCTGTTCAGTGATACAATGATGGCCAGACAGTACACAGCACCTTTTCACTATGTTTGTCTTGATACAACAAATGTCAACTGGTCAGCAATAGTCACCAGCAGGAAGTGAGAAGTGGTGCAAAATATCTGTCTGTCCACGTGCATTCCCTGCTCATGAAGCTGTCAGGATGGCAACTTGCTGAGTGCATATGCAGAACGATTGTGCAGTTGCAGGCACAACTAGTTGAATGTGTAAAATTTGGCATACAGATTTGGAGGCTGGAGTTGAAAAATCTCAATCTAACCACAGCTCCGAGACCCATGTTGCATGCATCAGTGCATAATTTAAACGCTTTCTGGACTGGCCAAACGGCTGTTTTTGATGCAATTTGGTTCTCTGTATCAAAACCTTTTTGACAGGTGTTTGACCAAACCACTTTTCTTGAAATGTACATTTTGTAGTGCTCTGTATCTGCTTCTCATGCTAGGTTTTCCATTTTCCATTTTCAATAAGTTAGTATTTTCAGTGTTTTGTTCCCTCTTCAAAAACCCTCTTCCCATTTAGCCATACTCCCGTTATTACAAATGTGTAGATCTGATCTCCCACCCATAGACAGAAAAGTAGCCACCTGAAGTCAGTGGGGTAATTTCTTTACTTTTGCTAATAAAAGCCACGGTAAAGAAACATGGAAAAAGCATCCAGCTTAGTTAGGAGTGGTAAACTGGTAAATGCCTGAATTCCCTTTTAAAAGTGTACCATGAAGTGTTCTATGGTAATGGTCCATAAGAGAAGTGAAACTGCAGTGTTGGGATCTTTACTGGTGTGTGTGTGTGTGTGTGTGTGAGAGAGAGAGACACTTCTTTCTTCTTCAACAACAAATTCCCACCTTTAGTCCTTTTGTCAGAGAACTTCTCAAGGTTACACTCAAAGGCTTTTTGTCATCTATTACATATAGTATTTTGGTCAGACTAGGAAACTGGGTTTGAGAAGGGTAAACTCTTTTCTGGCATGTGCAGAGTATTGAATGAAGAATGAACTTGGCTTTGTGATTCATGCCCTTGGGACAAAAACTATGGGTTATAAATGTAATTTTGCATGTAACATTTAGTTTTTAGTGTTTATTTAAAAAGAAAAAAAGGGGGGGGGGAGGGTTCGATCCTTCGGTCTGGCCCAGTTGTGGTCAGAGAAGAATCTGAGGTTGGGGGATGGGGAGAGAAGTGGGTTCATCTGGCTTTATGCTATCTTTTGTAGCTCTCGCCTTCTGAGTTTGTTGGAGGTAGGTTCAACCCCTAGTATAAGTTAGAGCAGCCTGGGGCTTTTAAGTTATAGCCAGGTGCCGTAGGTCCCCAGCAGCTGTTCCAGCAGCCAGGAATAGACCGTGTAGACATTACAGCCATACTCATTCTATTCGCATTACTCCCTATTCCAAAAGTTACAGGTGGGGTGGGGCACAGTAGCTCTAGGCCACCTGGGAATTCTTCCTGCACTAGGAAACGTTCCTAGTTGGCCAGATCTATTGGGTTTCCAATCACAGGAGGTCAGACTAGATGATTGGGCGGTCTCTTCTGGCCTTAAACTCTAACACTTTCCACTGAGAGACTGGCACCAAGGCGCAGTATCAGAATGGAGAATCAGGATCCAAATGTTTAAACTGGTGCTTACTATAGTGTATAGAAACTGTATAGTATTCCTTGGAAAAGTTGCAAGTCCTCTCGTGGTGCTCACTGGGTTCTGTTTTAGAAATAAGTCAGACTAATTTGTATATAGAGTTAAGCCTTCCATGCTTGTGTACATTAAGTAAACCTGATTATTTGGAGCCCCCATGTGGTTTCTAGATATTATTTTGTTGGGTAAAAAGCAAAAGATGCAACATATACAAAATTTAGTTATTTTGCCTTTGGATAGCTTCAACACAAGTGAAAATTAAGTTCCGATGATGGAATGCTTATATTTCTTTATCTTCTAAGACTGTAGGGTCATTTTTCTTTTGTAATTAAAAATGTAGACATACTTATTGAAAGCATAATTTTGAATGTGTTCCTTCCTCCACTGAAGGGTAACCCCATCTGACAGGGTGTGCACAGATCAGAGTTGGCCTTGGAAAGAAATAATGTTTCCTTCTTGTGCAATGAGAAATGAAGATAATTGTGGAAACCCTTTTGGGATGACTCCTGCTGATTGGTCTTGTAAGAAAACGTGAGAGGTTTGCCTAACCTTTCCATGGGGCTCAGCAGGCAAAATTCATCCCAGCTGTGCAGTCCGTGCAATATATTGACTTCAGAGTTGGGGAGCGGCTGCTAGGAGGACTGCTGTCTTCTCTGGCCAAATGTCAGGCTACCTGCCAGCAATGGGTAAGATCCAAGGATATATTTTTAACTTTCCCCCATCATATGTGGCCGCTAAAGCAGACACGATTCAATCCGGTTTCCAGGTCAGTTCAGTCTGGTTTAAGTGGCACTGTTTTGTATGGATTTTTGTTTTTATTTAATTGCAATTCATATTCCCAGGGCACCTATTCTCACTGCAGTACTCCTAATCCAAACCTGAGAAGGGAACTACAGGTACAGGTTTGTGAAGAGCCATTTGGAGCTTGAAATACATGCCATAAATTCACTGCTGAAAGGCATCTTCAGAGACCAAATCCAAGTCCCTTGCTTTTTGAGGAACCCAGTGGTCAAGGAACTTACCTGACAGTCACCCCTGGTGCTTTGAATGTCAGAATGAGTGAGGAATACCTATCCCTCTGTATGAGTGCCTCAGGGACACAACAGGGGACTTGGATAGGAAAACAGCACAACTTATTATCCATTCCATTAATATCAAATGAAGATCATTGCAGAAAGGGACTACAAATATTCATATGAATAAGATCTTAAATGTGTTTTCTTCTTATGCCACCTGTTCTAGCAGCTAAAAAATGTTGTTTTTATGTAGTGTTATTACAGAAAAATGGAAACATAGCTGAGTAATAGTCATTTTCACTCCACGCTGTCGATTCCAATGGCAGGTCTTCATTAGTCACAAGCACTTGCAGTATGGGGAAGACTGCTGTTTCTTACACTTGTGGGCAAACATTTGTATCATAAATCAGTAATTCCAGGAAATTATAATAGAACAGAAACTATGCTTGCCTCTGTGTCTGTTTGCTTACTTTGAGTTTGCAGAATCTGATTGAATTTGAAGATAAACTACCTAGGATTTTCAGTTTGTGTCCAGATTCACAACACGCCAGTTTATGCTAGCATTTGAAAGACTTTACAGAAAGTGTGCAGGGGAAGAGGGAGGTACAGCAGGCCCTTAAATACATCCATTCCGCTAATGATTTCACTAAATCATCCTTTGCTACTGTGCTGTATGAGCTTCTATTGTACATTAATTCCCCTTGTGCACATGGTGATATTACAGATCAAGTGCAGAATTACTGACAGAGTTATTCCTGACATAAATAAGCAATTTACTCCCACTCACCAAAAAAAAAAGAAAAGAAAAGAAAGAAGAAAAGAGACAATTCCTTTTACCTTGTAGCTATTGGAGGAGATTCCATAGGAGGAACTATAAATATGGCAATTCTTATGTGACCTTTAGACTTGCTATTACCCTATTTACTCAACACCAGATTAGGAAGAGTTCTTGATGCCTATTTTACCCCCTACTTGTCCCCTCCCACAAAGAGTCTTGCCAATATTAAGCTAGGATATTGCAAAAAGAGTATATTTTATTTCCAAATGATTGCAGGGGACTTTAAGCATAAGATTTCTGCAAAACTTTGTCGGAAGGGAGATTGTTTTTAATAACAAAATCATTTTTAGCTAGTAATATTAGAATGATTGACCGTGCGAATTACTTTCTTACATGTGAGCTGAAAAGAAAGTGTGCTGGGCATACAAGAATAAAATTGAGTTAGTGCAGTGCAGTTTGTAGCACAGTTAGTGTATATGCAATTACAAAGATGATCAGTAATTTTTCTTGGTTCATCTAACTTTCTTCAATTAGTGCAGTTTCTCAATACGGGCAATAAACCTTTCCGTATCTCAATTCTTATATTCATAAGAAGCATGTGAAACATGTTGAACATCTATCTTCATGTCCTGGGTTTTTTCTTTTCAAGTTCCTCATCAGGACTTTGCAATAAAGTACAGACCGGAAGAAGACTGCCCCCTAAAAATTCAGCCCAGGATTTAAAATGAGCCCATGAGACATGGGGATCTTAATCTGTGCTCTGAGAATAGTCATGCAGTACAGACATGCTCAGTAAAGCTCCTATTTTATGTACCTAACTATTTTATGCCTCAGTGTCTTGATTTGAGAAGCTCCCTAATAACCTGAGATATAAATCCCAGATTAAAACACTTCCCTTCCTATATCTGATCTTCAGACTATTGATGCATGAGTTCTTTCAGGGATATATACTCCTACAATCCCCATTATTATGATGTTAGGGAAATGTCCTGTTACACTACAGCAAGATCATATTTAAAGTCCTGGGAACTTCAGCTGGTATATGTGTTTCATCATGACGGCTGAAAAACAAATACCACTGAAGAGTCACCTGGTACATGTGGTCCAGCATCTGTCACATTCTGGATGCCTTTCAAACCTTGCTAGTTTGTCCACCCAGGCATACATCTGTCTAGAGCAGGGATTGGCAACATTTGGCACGCGGTCCACCAGGGAAATCCGCCGGTGCACCGGGACGGTTTGTTTACCTTCAGCGTCTGAAGGTTTAGCCGATAGCAGCTCCCACCATGAAACCGTGGTTCACCATTCCAGGACAATGGGGGCTGTGGGAAGCGGCGGCCAGCACGTCCCTTGGCCCACTTCCCACAGCCCGCATTGGCCTGGAACGGTGAACTGCGGCCAGTGGGAGCTGGGATCGCCCGAACCTGCGGATGCGGCAGGTCAACAAATCGGCCCGGCCTACCAGGGGCTTTCCCTGCAGAAGTGGTGGAACAAGTTTGGGAACCACTGCCCTAGAATAATGACAAGTGAGCTGTAGCTCACGAAAGCTTATGCTCAAATAAATTTGTTAGTCTCTCAGGTGCCACAAGTCCTCCTTTTCTTCTTACTGCCCTAGAAGTATTTTAGTATTTTCCCAGAGCCTAACCAAGCAAAGCGCATATAGAAGGATTTTCACTTCCCCTCCCCTTCCTCAGTTGACCCAGATTAAATTGGATAGCAAATATTTTCTCCTATATTCCCCTCCATCTGCAATTGTATTTGATCTTAGGTAATATTGTAGTGTGCAAAATAATGCAGATAGGATGCAATGATGCCATTTAGAAGTCATGAAACAATTAAACAGCACAAGCAAATCAATCATATCTTCCCTTACTATCTGGTTGCCTCTAGTGTGTAATACAGAGATTTCCCTGAAGCTCATTCCTTTATTACAGATCCATCCTTTTATTACAAATACTTTTTTTCTACGAATACTAAACTCCTGATGTACTGGATCACTGTCAGACAGCAATAGGTCACTCATTACTGTGAAAAATTAAATTATCTCTTTTTTTTGTCCAGTTTGGAAAAAAGGGGAGATCTTCCGACTTCAAAATCAGTGGATGGGCCTCATTAAAAACAATGGGTTTCAGGGTAGCAGCCGTGTTAGTCTGTATCCGCAAAAAGAACAGGAGTACTTGTGGTACTTTAGAGAGTAACAAATTTATTAGAGCAGAAGCTTTTGTGGGCTACAGCCCACGTCATCGGATGCATAGAATGGAACATATTGTAAAAAGATTGCCACCCTCAAGTCTTTTACTGAGTGGCCAGAGACGTTGAAGTGTTCTCCTATGGGTTTTTGAATGTTATGATTCCTGATGTCAGATTTGTGTCCATTTATTCTTTTGCGTAGAGACTGTACATTGGACACTCAGTAAAAGACTTAAAGGTAGCAATTTTGCAACAGAAAAGCTTCAAAAACAGACTCCAACGAGAAACTGCCGTGCTTGAATTAATATGCAAACTAGATACCATTAACTTGGGTTTGAATAGAGACTGGGAGTGGCTGGGTCATTACACATATTGAATCTATTTCCCCATGTTAAGTATCCTCGCGCCTTCTTGTCAACTGTCTAAATGAGCCATCTTGAGTATCAGTACAAAAGTTTTTTTTTCTCCTGCTGATAATAGCTCATCTTAATTAATTAGCCTCTTACTCCACCTTTTCATGTTCTCTGTATGTATATATATATATCTTCTTACTATATGTTCCATTCTATGCATCCGATGAAGTGGGCTGTAGCCCACGAAAGCTTATGCTCTAATAAATTTGTTAGTCTCTAAGGTGCCACAAGTACTCCTGTTCTTATTGAAAACAATGTATTGCTTCAAAATACAGCCCTTCTACAAAGCCTTCCTACACAATAGCAAAGGTGTCCAGCACTACAGCTTTACTTTATGTCCCATCAAATTACATTGGATTGTACTATATCTGTTGCCTAAGCATTCAAGAACAAAGAATCATCTTATCATCTAGTGTCAGGCATGCGGTGCACACATGCATGCCATCTGTATCTCTTGCAAACACAAAAACTGTTGAAGGGAATAAAGAGAGGGACTAAGAATAAGGAACTTTCTGTCAGAAAGAAATGAGTAACCACCAGCCTGCCATGACCCTGAGGGTCTTGAACCTCTACACGGTTCCTAGTTGCCACCCAGCGGCTTGCTGCTAACCAACCAGGCAGGAGAGACCATGAAACTCAAAATTAAATAAGGGAGGTCTTCTCTAGGCCTGAATTAGAGGAACACTGTGAATTCTGGTTGGTCAGGGCTTCCTATTTAAACGCAAAGAGAGGCACAGGAATTTGTCCACACAGTTGAGCTTTGCCAGGCTGATACATTAGAACCTGTCTTCTTGTCTGACTCCTAATTTCATAGAATCATAGAATATCAGGGTTGGAAGGGACCTCAGGAAGTCATCTAGTCCAACCCCCTGCTCAAAGCAGGACCAGTCCCCACCTAAATCATCCCAGCCAGGGCTTTGTCAAGCTTGACCTTAAAAATATCTAAGGAAGGAGATTCCACCGCCTCCCTAGGTAACGCATTCCAGTGTTTCACCATCCTCCTAGTGAAAAAGTTTTTCCTAATATCCAACCTAAACCTCCCCCACTGCAACTTGAGACCATTACTCTTTGGAACCCCCTTTCAGGTAGTTGAAAGCAGCTATCAAATCCCCCCTCATTCTTCTCTTCTGAAGAATAAACATCCCAGTTCTCTCAGCCTCTCCTCATAAGTCATGTATTCCAGTCCCCTAATCATTTTTGTTACCTTCCGCTGGACTCTCCAATTTTTCCACATCCTTCTTGTAGTGTGGGGCCCAAAACTGGACACAGTACTCCAGATGAGGCCTCACCAATGTCGAATAGAGGGGAACGATCACGTCCCTCCATCTGCTGCCAATGCCCCTACTTATACATCCCAAAATGCCATTGGCCTTCTTGGCAACAAGGGCACACTGTTGACTCCTATCCAGCTTCTCGTCCTCTGTAACCCCTAGGTCCTTTTCTGCAGAACTGCTGCCGAGCCATTCGGTCCCTAGTCTGTAGCGGTGCATGGGATTCTGCCGTCCTAAGTGCAGGACTTCGCACTTGTCCTTGTTGAACCTCATCAGATTTCTTTTGGCCCAATCCTCTAATTTGTCTAGGGCCCTCTGTAGCCTATCCCTACCCTCCAGCGTATGTACCTCTCCTCCCAGTTCAGTGTCATCTGCAAACTTGCTGAGAGTGCAATCCACACCATCCTCCAGATCATTTATGAAGATATTGAACACAACCGGCCCGAGGACCAACCCTTGGGGCACTCCACTTGATGCCGGCTGCCAACTAGACATGGAGCCATTGATCGTTACCCGTTGAGCCCGACAATCTAGCCAACTTTCTGTCCACCTTATAGTCCATTCATCCAGCCCATACTTCTTTAACGTGCTGGCAAGAATACTGTGGGAGACCGTGTCAAAAGCTT
Source organism: Chelonia mydas (assembly GCF_015237465.2). Classification (NCBI taxonomy): domain Eukaryota; kingdom Metazoa; phylum Chordata; order Testudines; family Cheloniidae; genus Chelonia; species Chelonia mydas. Next base: position 14,858,756 of record NC_057853.1, on the reverse strand, counting down.
TGCTAAAGTCAAGGAACAACATGTCCACCGCTTTCCCCTCATCCACAGAGCAATATTTTCCTCTCTTGTTCCAGATTCTTGCCCCGGCCTCTGAATCCAGCTCTGACGCTTGGCCAGACTCTCAGCTCCAGCTCTGACCATCAGATCTGGCCACCTACATCCCAGCCCTGACATAGCATCACTGCATTCAGCTAAAGCCAAAACTGGCCTCTTAGCCGAAGTGTTTCTGCAGTGGGTACTCCTCTCTCACATGTTCATTAAGAAACACAGAAACCCCAATACCACCAAAATCTCTCAGCCTGCCTCTTGGTGGTATTGTCAGTGCATTGTTGAATTTTTAACTTCTTGTAAGTACTCGAGTGCTGTGGTGATGAGGACTATAAAAGCACCTGGCTAGATACAGTATTCCTCTGTGGGGATGTGGGAGAATATATGCTGCATGTGCATATTCTATATAATTGCAGTTTAATCAGAAACAGAGAGCCTTGGGATATCTTATGTGGTACTTTGCTTATGTGCAGTACCGGCACCTGTGAAGTGTCCTCGTTTTTCTTTCAAGTTAGGTGTCAAATGCAGACTTTCTTCTGCTTATAAAGATCTGTTGGAAAACTTTTTTTATCACCACATAAATGTGGTGTGGCTTTTTTTTTTTTAATATAAATCAGGCTCTCAATTTGCAATTTTTCTTTTTCCCCAGTCTGTTAACAAAAATAAATGATCAGTAATTGCTAGTAATGGCTGACTTGTCTGGGAATTATCACTGGAGTATAAAATGCAATTTGGCTGCTCATTATGATTGTTTCATTTCTTCCACTAAAGATTTTGACCTTCTAATTTTGAAATGTGAGGTGTTTATTGGATAAATGTTAAATTTGTGCTAATCTTCTGTATGGGTTTCATTTTTGTCCTTTTGGGTTTATCATCACCTGTTTCCTGAGATGAATTAAGTGGAGGTCAAATAAAAAAAAGTTGCAATTTTCCCATCTCAAACTGACCAGATACAAATAAAACACTCTGAAGCTCAGTACTGGAAAAAACATGTACGAGTATTTCATACCAGACCAAAATGTCCCATTATGCCCTGCCCCCTTACATTTGCTCTCCTAAAGCAGACAATTCCTTACTCCAGCAGAACAAAACTGATCTTTCATGCCTTCTTTCAGCCCTCTCTAACAATCTCTCAAGCTTTCTTTTATGTCACATTCCACAAGATCTCCTCATTGCCCCATCCCTCTCTAAATCAAAGCTCCCCTTCTATGCCCCAATCATTTGCCATCATTCTTTACCCTACCATATCCTCAGAGTCAGCTCACCCTGATGCGCTGAGACCTCCCTTTCTACATTAGATTGCTTGCTAAAGAACCTCCCCAAGTCCTTACTAGACCTTTTTTCTGCAAGGGGTAGTGATCCTGTAATGCTACTATTGGAGTGACAGTGGAAATGTCTGGGAGCATTTCTAATGCGAAAGAGATGATTCCAGAAGCCTGAGCTTCTCACTCTTTGTGAGCTGAGTCTTTTCTGTAGTTTCTTCAACCAACCTCTCTCTGCTATTGTGGAAATCCCTTTCAACTTAACACACCCTAACCTGTCTTCAAGAATAAGAAAACTTTACTTTGCTGCACCCCTTGTGCCCCTTTCTGTATATGCTACTTATCCTGCATGGTGCTAAAGTTGTTTCTCCCCTTCTATCTGCTGTGATGGAAGGTGGCTGTGTTCAGCAGTGGCTTCTGAGTGGGATGGTTGAGGTCATTCTTATCTGTCCTCTGGCTTCTTGATGGCACTAGAATGGTGCAACTGTAATTATGCCAGGCATGTTAGACCCTTAGCCTTTTATTGTGAGTCAGCACAGGGGAGGGCAACCCCACCCTTCTCTATAGAGGTTTTAAGACCTATTCAGTGCCAAGTCCACCTCCTGAGCCATGTGAGTTTTGTGAAGACACACATTCCAGGGAGAAGCCAGTCCCAGGGGCCACAGAAACCAAAGCCAGCAAAAGCAGACCCCTAAACAGCCTCAGCAAATTCTGCAATAGGAATCGGTGGATGCTAATGTCATGAGACTGCTCCTGTTTTGAGTGGACTTTTTCTTTTCTGTGCTGGTGAGATGTTTGCTTCAGCCCCATCCCGCTCTCTTCTTCAGAGTCACTTCACCTCACCCTTGCTCCTCTTCTCCCCTGCCCTGCCCCCTTACTCACTCCATTCTAGTGAATTCCTTCTTAACAAAGCTCCACCCAAAGATTTTCTTTAAAAAGTGGCACTGATATGCCATATGCTGCCCTTGCGTTGTTCACTTTGCTTGTGTTCCATCTCTTTCTCTTCCCCTGTGTCTGTTCTGTCCAGATTATAAATTCTGCAGGCCATGGACAGTCTACTACTCTGTCTGTACAGTGCCTAGAACAATGAGCCTCCATTCTCCATCAGTCACAAGGCACTAACCCAATAAACATAATAAGTATGTCTAACTAGATAGGTTCTCTAGACTTGCCAGGGTGAGACTGCATGAGTGTTAGACTGCTCGCTAGATGCTGGATGTTTAGCTATATCACTTTTTGGCCTTTTGCAGGTGATAGAGGCTGATGTATGGTTTGGCTGTGTGGCCATCTCACTGAATATATTCCTTAACATTGCAGCTGCTCTTTAAGAAACACATCAATAAAAATTAATAGAGAGAAACCATCAGGGTTAGGGTTTTATTTGCCTTGAGGCATTTAATGATTCCCTGAAGTTCTTCCAGGGCAATTTCATTTTCCAATATTCTTGCTGAAACATCCCATATATTAGGATGTCTGGCTAATTATCCCCTAGAAATGATTAAATGAATACAGTTAGCTCGCTCGTCAAAGAGTTAAGGCCCCTCATAGCAAACTCTTTACTATCCTGACTTGTGTTCTTATATGGCAGTGGTAAAGAATCACAGAAAGCGATGATAGAAATAGAGGGCTCTTCTAGCAGACAAAGATATAACAAGGTCCAATAGCTAGAAGTTAAAGCTAGACAACTCAGACTTGGAAATAAGGTGCACGTATATACCAGCGAAAGTTATTAACCACTGGAACAATTTACCAGAGGTTGTTGGTGATTCTCCATCCTCTCCCTCCCCCCACATTTCTCCATACACATTAAATGGAGACTGGATATTGTTTTAAAAGATCAGCTCCAGTTCAAACAGGAATGAATTCAGGGAAGTCCTGTGGCCTTAGTTATACAGAAGGTCAGACTAGATGATCACAATGCTCCCCTTGGGGTTTAGAATCTCATAAAAAAGTGTTGCTTTGTTCGAACACTGAACAAGGAACTTAATTAGATAAAGGAAAACAGCATTATTCTTAAAACTACCTACGTTCCTAATGCTACATACAAGTAGGTAAGAGAGCTGCAGGAGGAAGTGGCCTGTCTGCAGAGCATCTGGGAGTATGAGGACTTCAGCAGGATGCATGTGGAGAGGTCTGGGCTGGAGGATGACAAGAATTATTTGACAGCAAAAGATGATAATCAAAATTGCTATAACAAATGACCAGACAAGTCACTGGTTTCACCACTTATCTAGATCTGGTCATCTTCTGGATTAGAGGAGAGTTTTGTCCATCTGATGCATTCAGAATATCAAATCCCAAAGGTGTCAACTCCTGCATAGGACAATTTTCAGTGGAATGAATTTCTGATGGAAAATGCCCTTTTCACCAAATGGGAATTTGCCTGTGGAAAATATGAGTTTTGCCCAAACCTGGATTTTCTGTTAGGTAAATCAAGATGTCGGCTGCCTGCCTGCCTGAAGGCAGAAAGTAATATTAACAAAAGCCTTCCATGACTCCCAAAACAGTCCCTTCCTGTGAAATTTTTTGGAAGTTTTGACTGTCTTGATTCTGGACAATTTTTCTTCCCAGAAATAAAATTTTCTGTGGGAAGGGATTTCTGTTTTCCAGCCAACTCTACTTCTGATAGATATTAGGATTCTTTTCTATAGAGAAATCTGTTTTCCCCACAGGCACCGACTTTCCAAAGTGCTGGGGGATGCTTGACCTCCGGCTCTGCCCCAGGCCCTGCCCCCACTCCACCCCTTCCCCCAAAGTCCTCCCGCCTCTTCTTGCCCAGTTCCACCCCCTCCCTGAAGCGCTCCTCCCATTTTCCACCCCCCTCCTGCACGCTGCGAAATAGCTGATTGTGGCGGGCGGGAGGCACGGGGAGGGAGGAGAAGGCGCTGATCCACGGGGCCCTCTGGTGGGCGGAAGGTGCTGGGGGAGGTAGGGGGAGCTGATAGGGGGGCTGCTGGTGGGTGTTTAGCACCCACCATTTTTTCCCTGGGGGTGCTCCAGCCCCAGAGCATCTACGGAGTCGGTGCCCGTGATTTTCACTAAGGCTGTTGTGTGACTACCCTTGCTAGGATCATACAGCAGTTGAACTGGGGTTGGAAACAGCTGAAGGACAGAAAGTTGTTTCCTTTCATTGGTTAACAAAGCTGTAATAAAATAAGTAAAACTCTTTATTCCTAAAGCTTCTTTCCTCTGCTTAGAATTCTCCCCAACCCTTTATACCTACTTGCTGGCAACTTTTCAAAAAGAGTACACAGGTATTAGAGTGTTGGATTTCCAGTTCAGTTTTGATCACCATAGATAGTTTCCTTTTGTTTCTGTTTTCTAAATCTTGCGCCATTAGTTTGCTACACCATTGGCTCTGTTATTTTCATAGTTCAACTGTCCTCATAGGCAGGTCTGTGTGGTTAGAAGACGAGTGGGTGGGTATTTACATGCATGGTTTGTGTATGTAGTTACCACATTCACGCCCTGATCCTGAAATGAATTCCGTGTGGCAGCCCCTTATGCCCATGTCAAACTGCAGTGTAGTCAATGGAGCTGTGTGAGGGGGACAGTTTCCCCCTCACATGGAGCGCACTGCTGGATTGGGGCCTTTGTTTGAAAGATTCAGAGTTGAGGTTCTGGTTCAGTTAGCATGTTTTTATGCTGATTGTCCAAGCCTCTTTTAATCTGAAATATTGGGATAGAACCCTGTTGTAAAAGATTCTCTGATGAAGCCCCAAACATCTGTATATATATGGGGCCAGAAATTTGATATGGGGGAAAATAAACACCTGAACATTCCAGCACCTTTAAGGCGTGCCTCAGATTTGGTTCTAACAATGAGTGACACTTTGTGTGGTTCCTTTTCTGGGAATTGTCTCTAGATCCTTGCAAGGTAAGGAGAGCTCCCAAGGGGCTGAGCTGAATTTAGTTAAATGGCTGATGAGGGCACCAACCAGGAACAACTTGGCATCATGCAGGATTGGGCACTAAAAGATCAACACTTTTTCCTCAAGCCTTTATTTATTTTTCTTTTGGTAGAACTGTGTTCAAAGGAAAAAGGGTATAAATCGAATAGTGTTTATGGCAAAAGATCAGAGATGACAATGCAAGAAATGGGGGGATATAGATTTTTCTGTGTTTTAGTCCCATGCCAGTTTTTAACATTCACATGATATGAAGCAAACTGCAGCACTGCAGGTTTCCCACTGCTCTGCTAATGCATCCTGATAAACCTTAAATAGGACATTTCACACTTGGAGCTGAGCTGTGACAATCGAGATTTTTGTGTGTGTGTTGGATTGTTGAACTTTTGGAAGTCTTCAGATGCCAATGATTTTTAGTAATACGTGCCTTAACGAAAGGACAAGGCATTAGCTCAAATGCCATCTCTAAAGGGTATACAGACTTTCTTTAATGTTCCCATCTTTTATTAGCCAAAGCAAGTTAAAAGTAACTATTTTTGAAGTAATAACTGAACTCCTCAGTCATCTCCATCTGAGGGGGTGAATCACAGTCCTTTGTCTGAGCACTGCATTTAGAGACTTTGGTATTATCCTGTAAGCAATTCTTGCTTACAGAAGCAGTCACAATAAACCCAGTGGGTCAGATTCTGAATGCACGTGCAAAAGTGGTAAATCAGGAGTAGTTAGGCCAGTATAAAATTGGTGTGAAATGAAAATGGAGTCAGTGGGGTTATTCAATTCACAAGGGGTTTGGGATCTAAGATGGAAGTGGATTTTACATAAAATAAAAATATTTAAAAGTTAAAAAAAAAGATTTTTTTCCAGTGGGGTCTCCCTGCCAGTTATATTCAGTATTTTTTTTTTGTTCTTTACCTAATAATGTCCTTCATCTCTCCTCTATATCTTTCCACCTATCTGAGAGCTCCACTTTTTTGGTAACTTGGTTTTAAAGGTTTATAGTGCATATTAAAATGTCCTAGATGAAGTGCTTATATAGAACAACATGCTGATATGGATTTTAGAGTTTGCTGGCTGGATTATTTCCATTTAGAATCACCAGCTTAATGATACATACAGAAAAATAAAGGCAGGAAATAAACATAGGAGCAGTGGTACTATAGGTACTCACGCAAAAAATACTGCTGGTAATTATATTTTTTATTATGGAAAAAGAGGGAGTTTGTACAGCTAATCTTTAATGACAGATATACTGGATTACTTTAGGTCAGTACCTTTAAAAACTGGCTGAAAAAAGAATTTTTGCAGACAGTAATCATCAGGCTATAAAATCGTAGAAATACTATTCAAGCTATTTAAATACATTTACCAACTGTTAGATCTCAGATTTGGGTATGTGTGGGGGTGTATTTGTGTGACTCTCTCTCTCGCTCTCTCTCTGTCAATCTCCTTAAACTATTGTGAAGCTCTTTTGGGTACTGACCGGCTAATACACATGATATAACGAATAGAACTTTGCACTCAAATGTTGGTATAAACTTCAAAAGACTAGCAAACAACCCAGCACCGCCATAGCCAGTTTTCCAGCTGGCTGAAAAATCTCAACACTTTTGGACAGAGGTATTTTTGACCAATTTTACAAGTGGAACTAAAGGCTTTCTCATTCAAGGTTGGCACCTCAGAGCCTGCTGGAAATCAGAAAATCTGTTCTAGCCTCTGCCATTGTTCATTGTGACTTTGGGTAAGACACTGAGAGGCCACTTTTGAGAGTTTGACCTTATTCCCCTATTTGACCTAGGAAGCTGTTCACACAACTTGCGCATGTTGAACTCGAGTGCAAAGATAGCTTAAAATAAAAAAATCAAATGCCTTGTATATCTTAGCTTTGCAAGAGGAGTAAAAAGAAATCTAATGAGTAAGGAAACCCTGTAACCTTAACTGTTGGCCCTATAAAGAGCACAAATGCAACTTCTACTAGCTGAACTGATGTTTATAGATTAGAACCCAGTGGTTCCCTGGGACATGCAGAGAAATAATCATGTAGGCTGCTTTGTGCCCAGCTGTGGGATTGATTAGAAAAACTTTGCTTCTAAGAACAAAGGCAGAGGATTGTAATTTTCTGTTTTATAAAACATAATTGAAGTTTAGCAATTACTGAGCAGGTGTCCGTAACTGACTGGCAGTTGTTTACCTGAAAACATTGCACCCCTGTGATTAGGCGGTGATCCTACTGGCAAAAGGTTAAATGGATTATGTTGACTCACTGAACCAAGTGGCCTGTTACCCCACCTGGATATAAGGGAGGTGGGAGTGATTTCAGAAATAGTGACTAGATCTAGGGGTGTGGACTGAGCAGTCCTGAGGGAGAAAGCCTGGGGAAAAGTCTTGAGCTGAACTTTGTTGAGAAGTTAGTTTCTTTTTGTTAATAAAGCTAAACCCCAGGAAGGAGTGAGACTTTGGGTATGTCTACACTGCAGTTGAACCTGTCAGCTGACTTGGGCTTGGACTGTAAAATTGTGGTGTAGACACTTGGGCTGGAGCCTGGGCTGTAAAGAGAGCTGTAAATTCTCTCTGTATAAGCCTGAGAGCTTGTCTCTTTCACCAACAGAAATTGGTCCAATAAAAGATATTACCTCATCCACCTTGTCTCTAGAATATCCTGGGACCAGTAGGGCTACAATACCACTGCATAAAAACAAGTAGCTCATTCGGAAGTCAGATATCTCAGTGGCCTTGTGTCCTGAAATAACACATCCTGTTAGTTAACATGTTTCTTAAGATAATGTTCAACACGGTTTTGGCATTAGAGCAAGGCCCATCACGTTTTAATAACATGTTAACTGGGGCTGCCTGTGACAAGCTAACGTGTTTTCAAACATGATGTCCCTGTTTATGCTGGATACTAACCAGTCTTCTGACATGATACATTTTCCCAGTGCAGTTGTTTGCATCTGTGCTTCTGTTTGTTTAAATCTTTAAAATAAATGTCAATGGTTATGATTGCATTCCCCATATTTCTGTATAGAGGAAGAAGAAGTGATGTTGGAGCACAGGACAGGGGAGAAGTTGTAGGGCTGTTTTATTAGAACAAAAGGTAAAAGGTAAATCTTTTTAAAAACTAACCTTTTCAGAATAAGTTAGACTTCCAAATGTTGTCTATTAGCACATGGAAATGAAGGTGCAACGGTAGCTGGTTACACTGAATACTAGATTTTTTTTTTTTTTTTTTTGCTATGCTGCAGTTGATTGATAGACTATAAATAAAAAATATTAGGGAAGCTTATGGAAGTGCCATCATTTTTCCATTTTAAATGTGACAAGTGACCACTAAAGTCCCTTCTTTCTTGTTTAACTCCACTGACTTTAATGAAATGTGGCCACTGGTGATCGAATACACTCCTTTATTGGACTTTCTGCAGGCTAAAACTTGCTGTTTGGAAAAAACAGGTTTGGTCACTTTGAAAGCAAATAAAAATGGGGAAATCCTGCCTCCCACCCCGACTTCCCAAGTCCTCAATAGCAGTCGAACAGGACTCCTCTGGTGGAATACCGGTCCCATGCAGCAGTGCACACCCCTGCGAGCCATGTGGATCCAAAGGGGTGTCTGGGAATGGGACAGGAGCAATGGATCTCCAGGACTGTGCATAGCCATTTGCCATTCTCTGCATAGCAAGGGTGCAGAAGCAGTGGGGATTCTGCAGCTGCCACGGAGTGGCTTTGAAGGATTTATCGGGCCATCCCAAGGGTACCTCAGTGCACAGCCTTTTTGCTCTTAAAGAAATAACACATACAGACCCTGTTCTTGCCTCGTAACATAAAAAGTTAGACTTGCATATTCTTTAGAGACTAGCTGTAGCAATGCCTACCCAGATTCTATGGGTGCACAGTAGGACTTGAGATCCCTAATGCGCTAGGATAACCCCAAACTTCAGTGTCCTGCATTCAAGTAGTCCAGAAGGACATGGATTCCAGGAGCAGATGATTTCTTTTTTGGGTGAGGAGGAGGTGACTCAGGATACCGTACTGGCATATGTTAATGTGGTCAATGGGTTGAAGTTAAGCACGTGCTGGAGTGCCTTGCTGGATCGGGGCCTGAGAACTCAGCACCTTGTAGCGTCAAGTCCACAAATCCTCATGCATCAGGACATAAGATAACCACTTGCTGATGTGGGTTAAATGCAGGTTATTTTGTCATTACCTGCTACGGGATTTTTTACATGTTCTTCTGAAGCATCTGGTGCTGACCACGGCAGGCAAAGGATATGGGACTAGGTGGAGGTCTGCTCTGGTGTAGTACAGCAATACTATATGTTTTCACCTTTTACCACTTCTCTTATTACAAAATATTGTCATAGTTCAGGGCAACTGCAGCTGTATTCCCCCTCTGTGGGCCACCAAGGCCACCCACTCTTAGTCTTCTGGAGCCCCAGCAGTCACTTCTTTTGGGTGTAGTCACATCTCTCCCTACCCCTGATTGGGGTATTTCCAGGCTGCACAGTTCCCTGCCTACACTGTGAATTCCACAGCAAGTCAGACTGCATCAGCAGGCCTGCTTTGCCTGCCTTCCTCAGAGACTATAAACAGTGTAACTGCTCACAGTTAAGCTACTACACCACTCTTTCTAAGCAAGCACATTTATTCCTAAGGTAAAAACATATTAAAAACAATAAAATAACCTACATGCATGTTAGTAGGCTTACCAGAGATCACCCTAACTTCAGCAAAGGCTCTGGCTGGTGAACAAACCCCACATGGGTTTTTCTATGGTCACAAAGTTATGACAGCTGTTAGATCAGAACACGAACATTCATGAAAAGTTTAGTTCCTCCTTTATACAGCCTGAGTCTTTGATCTGGGAATAGATAATTCACAGACAATGGGTTTCTCCTCTGGGCATCGCATCCAAAGGCTGGGCTTTTGCATAACTGAAGGAGTTGTGTTTGCATCCACTTTCCTCTCGAGATTTCCTGGGAACCCCCCTTAACTTTAAAAGTCCACATTGTTTCGAATAGTCCTTTGAAGCTCATAACACTTCCCAGGGTTTACATTAGTCAGGTCTCCCCCCTAGAGATGTTACATATGATCAGTGCTTAATCTGTAATGAAAGAGGCGCTGGGGCTAAGCCCTGGCACACATTACGCACTGGCAAAGCAGCTGGAGAGTAGTGGTTGCTGGGTGGGTACCCAGCTTTGAAGGCTGCTCTGCTGCTGGCAGCAGAGCAGAAGTAAGGGTGGCATAGTAGGGTGTTGCTACCCTTACTTTTGCACTGCTGCTGGAGGGCAGAGCTGGCTGGGAGCCCAGAAGTGCCAGGGCTATGAACTGCCAAACCTAGAGGTGCTGGGGTCAGCCCCAGCAAGCCCTAGCACAAATGAAGCAGTGCAAAGAATCCCACAATCATACATAAATATTTGCATTTTTAATACAATGAACTCCTAAGATACTTAAACTTAATATCAGTAAGGTTTAAATTTATTCAGTAAGGTTTGTCCAGGAAATTACCATATCTGTAACCAAGCATGTCTATCAATTTGTGATTTAGAAATAAGTAAAGCTTTTTGGAATATCTTGATATCCAGCAGTCTCAGCACTGAATCGTATTAGTTTTAAGCAAGGCTAGTGACGCTATTAAAGACTGGAGCTCAGTGATGGCAAATACAGATGAGAGTGAGAATAAACCAACAAGGCAAACAACCCCTCCCCACACTCCACTTCTGTATGTATCTGTTTACATTTTTAAACAAATTTGCTTGGACTGTTTTTGCACCACTCTCTTGTGTTAACTTTCTGTGACTCGAATCTAGCAAATGAGGTTATTGATAGGAATGCTGCCCCGTGATCAACATTTTAAGTGAATATTGTAGAATATTTTCAGAAAACAAATTCTGAATTTGTACTGTTTTCGGGGTGGGGTGGGGGGGGACTGTCACTATATAGCTGTGAAGCATCTATCTAGCATGATTAGGCCTCAGCTTGGCGGAGGCTTCTGGGCACTATTGTAATGCAAATAAATAATAATCACACCAAAAACCTGACTGTAACAGTTTTTGCTCAGGCTGCATAATCTCAAATATTGAATCCTTCCAGCCAGCTGCTCAGAAAAGAGCTAATTCAAGCTTATTCACACAATGATGTCAGCTAATGAAAACCTTCTAGAAGCTTGTCATCTACTCATAGACAATTCATGAACAGGAAGAGGTAAAATGAATCGGGTTTATTCTTTGTGAATTGTTTACCCAGCTGTACGTAAAGACAATTCCATGGGCAAAGAATGAAATCTTTTTTATAAAGGAGTTGTGTGGACCAGTTGTTTTAACCAAGGCACGTTGGGGGATTATTTCACAGGCTTTCAGAAAGACTGCTGTGTAAATTTTCCATAGGTATTAGGAATGACTTGCTTCTCCGATATTTAGTCACTGGGGTATTGTTTTCTCTAATGCTCATTCCCCTAATGAAAAGAAAAGCATTTTTAGTTTACAGGTTTGTCAAATGCAGTAATCCATTATTGCTGGTAATTGCTGGAGTCATTTCACCTCCTTGGCTTCCAACAAATCCTCCCAGATTGACATCTCAACAAATTGAAAGTTAAGTGTAGTATAAAAGCTATTAACAAAACTTGACTGCCTTATATGGAGGCATTAGATTAATGGTTAGAATTATTTAGCTGCCTGTATTCCTACCTTCTGTGAAAACAAAAACTGCTGTCTAAAAATCAGACTAATATGTATCAGGGCTTATTCAGCTCTTTCTTACTTCTTTTACTGCTTTCATTTGGGTCCCATTTTTTAAATTTATTTTTGCTTGTCACTGGCTACATTTCTTTTCTTTTGATTCAGTTATTTGGTGGTAAAAGCATCCTGTCAACTAGAGAGAGATTTAATTCCACAAATGGGAGTGCGGCAAATATTGGATCTAGGGTTGAATGGTGGTGTTTCGCCTTACAGAATATGCAGGTTGGGCTGGTGACAGGTAGAGTGTATGACTCACTTTTGATTAGGATGAAAAAAGAAGTTGATAATGCATGTGGGTGTAAGGGACTTCTGTCTTGTGATGTGGTGCTGCTTAAGGACATAAGAACTGTCATAGTAGGTCAAACCAATGGTCCTTCTAGTCCAGTATCCTGTCTCCAACAGTGGCTGACACCAGGTGCTTCAGGAGGAGTGTTCAGAGCAGGGTAATTATACTCTGCATTAATGAAAACACCATTCCATGGCTGTGAGGCATGCATGGGAATTGAAACCTCGCTTACAGCACTAATAGACATTGTATAAGTGGTGTAATACTCACATCTGAGGCAGGCGAGTGTTCTTTTTTCCTCATCCCCTCAGATTTACCTCTGGTTATGGTTTATCTCTCCCAGGATTCTCAGCTGCATTCCCAATATCAATGAATCTTTCACAGTTACATGGTCTGGCTGCCTGCTGATGCTGTCAGCTGCTGTTACTTGGTGCTATGCATGATGATAATAAAAAACACATTTGAGCTGATTGGTGTGATTATAGGCAATCTGGTGGGTATTGGGTCTCCGTGTTTACCCATGTGAAGCCTGCCATTTTCTGAATAACCCTGTGGGGGAAATCCTGTAGAATTTAATTGGAATGAAAACTTTTCTATAGAAAATAATTAAAAACCTGCCGAATGTTACTCAAAAATGATACCATCTATAGGGTTGTCTAACCTAATTCTATAGCAAGTGTACAATTTTGTAGTAAGGTCTATAGTATGCTTTTAAAATATGCTATAGAAAAGCTAAGACTTTCTATTGTGTTCTATAGACCTTTTCCATAAAACAATAGTTTCCTGTAACTGCGAAATAGGTTTTATTTACCTGCTGGTTTCAGTAATTATAGCTATACTATAAGATATGCAAATAATTTGCTTAGTATTTTTTTCTGCTTGCTATTCTCTTTGTGCCTGATCATAATAAATGCGTTAAGTGGATGTGTAATATAGTAAATGATTCCCTTGCTTAAGGCATTTACAAAAGCGTAGTCTTCACGGTCTTTCTTTTTCATCAGTGGCCTTTGCAGTGTGTGATTTATACAACAAGGAAATAAAAGGTGTGATACGTCAAGGTATTTAAACACGTGCCTAATTCTAAGTGAGTAATCCCACTGGTTCTTGTAGGTGAACCTAAAGGCTGTCACACATTGAAGGTAAATACTGTGCCATTACACTCCATATTCTTTATGAAAATATGCTTATGATATGGATATGATGTAACTCGGATATACTTTATGCAAGATGGCGCATGAAAGATATCATTGGAAAGGTTATGATGTATTGAATGTAATTATCCAATTTGTATCACTGTATCATTGCCTGTATCATATCTGAAGTTAGGAATATTGACCCTGTATCTGTGTTTCAAATGTGCTACTTTGGGTGTCACCCACAACTAGTCCTTTAGGTATAACAATGAAAAAGTCAGACAGAGCTGATGGCCCAGGAGGAAGAAATGACAAGACTGTGAAGATACTAATCTCTCTCCTTCCTGAGAGTCGTCCTGGGACTAGCTCTGACACTAGTAGGTCAGGTTGTCTTGCCATCTGGTATTAAACACTATCTTGGACTTCTAGTAATTTTCCACTCACAAGAGGGAGAGATCAAGTTTGGGAAACAAAAGGCTTCCTGCCTTATGTAAATCTTATTTAAGGGTAGGGAGGAAAGCAAACAGGACTACCCAAGAAGGACTGCTGAAAGAACCTGAAGGGATAAAAGAGACTAACCTGAAGGGAAAGGCAGGGGTGAGTCCACACTGAGACAGGGTTCCAGTCTGTAAGAAGAACTAACTAGAACTCTGACCTACAGAAATTTTGCATCCTGCCTAATTCAACATTTAGGGTGAGAAATTACGTTTTGTAACCTGTTTCTTTAGTGACCCTTATAATACCCTTATAGTAGCTCCATCTAGGTTGTATTTCCCTATGTTGTTTATTAGAAGGTCATGCGAGACAGTATCAAAAGCCTTACTAAAGTCAAGATATACCACATCTACCACTCCCCCTCCCCATCTACAAGGCTTGTTACCCTCTCAAAGAAAGCTATCGGGTTGGTTTGACACGATTTGTTCTTGACAAATCCATACAGACTGTTATTTATCACCTTTTTATCTTCTAGGTGTTTGCAAATTGATTGGTGCATTTTCTTTCTGGGTACAGAAGTTAAGCTGACTAGTCTGTAATTCCCCAGGTTGTCCTTATTTCCCTTTTTATAGATGGGCACAATATTTGTCCTTTTCCAGTCTTCTGGAATGTCTCCCATCTTCCATGACTTTTCAAAGATAGTTGCTAATGGCTCAGATATCTCCTCTGTCAGCTCCTTGAGTATTCTCAGCAAATCAGGTGGCATCTTAAGAGGGGGCAACCCATCACAAATACATGGCTTGAAAATGTTCTTTCTTCACCATGTGAGTTATTTTTGCAACTAACTGAAAAGCTTTGTTGTTATAACAACAAAAGAAGGTCCATAGCATGGGACGCCCATGACCACACTGTAAGACGCTTGGAACAAAAGCCGAAGAGCTCCATAGGGTTATTACTGATCTAACGCAGCCAGGTTAATCATGGGTGACCGCCATCAGCCTCTGACCAGGCAGTGTCCCCTCCTGACTGGAAGTTTGATCTTCAGAGCTTAATGTACAGGGATGTACAGTGATACGGGCAGCATGACCAAAAAAGGCCCAGTGGGTGTTGGCCAATGATGCTTTCAGTCCCCTTGAGGCCAACTCTCAATGATACATCCCTATTAGTGATAAAATTAAACAATCTTATACCCAGTAGTCACTGCTGGCAACACAAATGAAATGCCTCCAGCTTCCTGATGTCTTGTTTAAGCAATGTCCACATTCCAGATCCATCTAAGAGGATCAGAAGTCTGCAGGTCTGATAAATCTGTACTGCTGTATATAATTTCACCTTCTTTTTGACTCCAGGCCCTATGCACGTCCTTTATGGCTGAGGCTGCTAAACTGGTGTGATGGGTTGAACCCCCAAGCTGGGATACCACCTGATGTGCTGGGGTCCCACTGGTTCTGCCTGTTCTGCCAGCCTGGGTTTCCTCACCCTGTCCTAGCTGTACCAGGCCCTCAAGCCTTCTCCAGCACACACACACACACACAGGTAGGGACACACCCAACTGCAAATGGACACAGATACACTGAGATCAGCTCTGTGTGGGAGGAATCAGCTCGGGGATTGCCCAGCACTCACATGCACACCTCCTTTGGGGTATAAACCCAAAATAATATTGTCTTGAGCTATACAGAAAGATCTGCACAGGGCAAGCTCATAAAAATTCACTCTCTCCCTCAATGTGAAGAGAGATATGCACAGCTTCCCCCCCCCCAATGAATGGCACAAACTGGGTTCTGAAATAAAGAAAAAATAAGTTTATTAACTACAAAAGGTACATTTTACGTGATTATAAAAGATAGCAAACCGAACAAAGCAGATTACTGAGCAAATAAAACAAAACACGCAAATTAAGCTTAATACACTCAAGAAACAGGTTACAAAATGTAATTTATCACCCTACATGTTGTTTTAGGCAGGTTGCAGAGTTTCTGTAGCTTGGCTTCTGTTAGCTGTAGCTTGGCTTCTGTAGCTTAGAGTTCTAGTTATTTCTCTTTACAGACTGGACCCCTGTCTCAGGCTGGACTCAGCCCCTGCCTTTCCCTTCAGGTGTTTTTAGTAATCTTCTTTCTTGGACAAGGATGCAATAGAGATGAGTGCTGATTGATTTACTCCCCAACTTTAAATAGAATTTGCATAAGGTGGGAACCCTTTGTTTCCAATAGAAAAAATATCAGCAGTGTCCAAGGCGTACTCCGTACCAGGTGACATCATCAGTGTCAAAGCGACATCCTAGGAAGCTCCTCAGGACAGTGGGAGATTAGTATCTTCAAAGTTCAATTGTCCTTCTTAAATGGCTCATTCAGGCTGATTGCCTACTGTCTGGTGGGCGTTCCCCCAAGTACACACACAGTTGTAATTGTTACATAGTCAATATTCCTAACTTCAGATACAGAAATGATACATGTATACAAATTGGATAAACACATTTAGTTGATCATAATCTTTTCAGTGATACTTCACATGACCCATCTTACATAAAACCTATCTTAGTTATGCCATATTCATATCACAACAATATTTCTAAGAATAATATGGGGTGTAACATCACAACCAATTCCCCTTGGATATAGCCATACTCATATGTCTTATCACAACGGATGGAGCTAATCTAAAAGTGCAGTAAGTTAGCATCTTTGTGAATTTATGCCTCCAGCCTTTTAAATGGTCATTTTAAAACACTCTAGTACAATGGAATACATTTTAATGTTATGTCATGCAAACCCTGTTGAAGAGAGAAGATTATTTTGGACACCCCTTTTGTAACTCATACAGGCTAAGGGTGGAACATACTAAACCTCGTTTCCCATCTCAGAGCAGACTGAGAGTTGCTTAAATGTTCTTGTCACTGAGATTATGGAATGTGGCCAGAATGTATGATGGTACTGTAATGTTTTTTTCTTTGGCTGTCATGAACAGGTGATCAGCATGTGTATTTTCCTTGCTTAAAGGAAATGGGGCATTCAGAAATAAGGGAAGGATGCTTTAAATGGTTATAACTGTCTTATGAATATTTCAGTGATTGAAAAATAATTCCTCTATTCAGAATAAGGTCTCAAATCCTTCAGGAATGATGCATTTACTCTTGCACTCCTATCCATGAATATACTCTAGGTGATCATGTACTCATCCTTGTACTATTGATTGCCATCAGTAACAGCCAAGGAAAATGAAAACTGATTCCCCAAAGCATAAATGCTCACAGTAGTCGCCAAAGAAAAATCCTGTTATGTTAGCTGTAGACTGTGACCACCAGAAACATGGAGGGCTCTTAGGGTATGTCTACACTGCAATTAGACACCCACAGTTGGCCTGTGCTAGCTGACTCAGGCTTGGACTGCAGGGCTATTTAATTGCAGTGAAGACTTCCAAGCTCTGGGACCCTTCCACTTCACAGGGTTCTAGAGCCCGTGCTTAAGCCCAAACCTGGAAGTCTGCACTGAAGTTAAACAGCCCTGCAGTGTGAACCCCTTAAGCCTGAGTCAGCTGGCACGGGCCAGCTGTGGGTATCTAATTGCTGTGTAGACATACCCTTAAAACGTAAAAGTTAATGAATAATAGTGACAGATGGAATCATGAGCTGTTATTATGTTTCAGAGTAACAGCCGTGTTAGTCTGTATTCGCAAAAAGAAAAGGAGTACTTGTGGCACCTTAGAGACTAACCAATTTATTTGAGCATAAGCTTTCGTGAGCTACAGCTCACTGCATCCGATGAAGTGAGCTGTAGCTCACGAAAGCTTATGCTCAAATAAATTGGTTAGTCTCTAAGGTGCCACAAGTACTCCTTTTCTTTTTGTTATTGTGTTGTGTATCATCTTCCTCCATGCATTATAGTCTTATTATCATTTAAAAATAATTACTGGAATGAATACTTGTGTACATTGTGACATTCTGTACCTTGGGGAAGCCTCCTGTAACCGCCATATTCCTCATTTATATATGATTGTGATCTTGCATATAAAGCATGCCTTGTAAGGTATCAGGGGAAAGGTTATGATCTGCTGAAAGTCATTTCTTTATCCATATATGTGTATCATTAAGGCATATGAAGTTATGAGAATTGTGGTGTATGGTTGTCACTAAAACATATTCTAAGTTGGGGATTCAGCCAGCTATTAGCTCCCCAGAGGAAACCGCAAGGAAAATAACTAACGCCTGGGCGGGGTGTGAAACAACCCATCAACAGTCATTGTCCAGCAAGGGAGCTACAATTCAATGACTCACCTGCATGAGACCTGTGATACAACATGACCAGAGGGCAGCAGGAGAGTGTGAGAAGGGAGCCTTATTCCCTGTAGAGAGAAGAAAGTTTGTTATAAATTAATTAAAGCACCTGAAGCCAATTAAAGCACCTGAAGCCAATCACATGATAAAACCCCCCTGCTTCAATCAGACAAGAGGAGGAATTGAAGCAGAGTGAATTGGTTTTGGAGCAGAGAACAGTTTAGAGGAGTTGAAGCAGAGTGGATTGGTGTTGGAGCAGAGAGCAGTTTGGAGGGAAGCAGAGGAGAGTTTAAAGAAGCGCTGCAGTGGGCTAAGAAGAGCAAGACCCTAGGTAAAGGGACACGTGGTTTGTGCAGAGGGAGGGCAGGAAGCCTCACAAGCTGAAGGGCAGGAGAGGGAAGTAGCCCAGGGGAAGGAACCGCTAGTTCAAGTGATTTACCGCTATCCCTAGGGCCCCTGGGCTGGGACCCGGAGTAGAGGGTGGGCCTGGGTCCCTCCCTCTCTACTCCGTTCCTCTAGAACACTAGTGGGACAGTTAATACCCCAGATCAGGGGCAAGAAATGGTGCCCTGAACCCCCACCCAAGAAGAGAAAGTGCAAGACCCATCATAGTAGTGCTGGCAATTTGCCACAGGCCACACCAGGGGAATTGCTCAACTATGCCTGGACACTCAGCAATGCCCACCCAGACATGCCTGGACTTGTTTTCCAAGCACATAGGACTGAGGGTATAAAACAGACACAGTAGCCACATTCTGGGCACTTTCTCCTTCACCCACCTACACTGCAAGCAACAAGGACACCCTGAATACTCCAACTGTGGGGACTGGCCCAGATTTCAAGGCTGAAATCTGTGTACTGTGGACTGCATTATCGCATGGAATGAGAACAACTGCTTAATCTAGATGTTGCCCAGTCTAATAGGGTTGAGAGTTTAGACCGCGTGGTTATATTTTATTTTATTTTTGGTAACTAACTCTGACTTTTTGCCTGTTACTTAATATTACTTAAAATCTATCTTTTGTAGTCAATACACTTATTTTGCTGTTTACCTTTACCAGTGAGTTTGTATGAAGTGTGTGGCAAAATTGCTTAGGTTTTGCAAAGGCTGGCGTATGTCCACTTTCCATTGATGAAGTGGTGAACCAATTAATAAATTTGCACTGGTCCTCTTGAGCAGTGCAAGATGGTATATTCCTGAGGTACAGTGCTGGGAGCTGGGGGGATTTGGCTCTGGTGCCTTTCTCTGTCTGATTCATGAGTGGCTCTGGAAGCTTTCATGCAATCTAGCTGGGTGTGGGGCTCCAAATGCGGTTGTGCTGAGTGATCACAGTGCCTGGAGGGGTTTTCTGCTGGTCACTAGCAAGGCATTGTGAGAGACAGCTCAGGCTGGAGAGAGTTAAGGGGGCACAGCGGTCCCACAGTCCCAGGCTGCACCCCAGGGTACCAGTCACCTACATTGCCAGTGATTCCCTTGTGTCCCTGGAGCCTGGAAATAACTTTTACCAGCACAGCTGTGGGTGTCACATTCTCATTACAAAATCTTTAAATTACAACAGTGGGCAAATGACTGTTTTTGAAACGACATCCAAGATCTGTTTGGGATACTTTGTTTAAGGGGAAAAAAATCTACTATGCATTTTAGAGCCCATTGTTAGTTTAATAGAACAATGTCAGTAAAATAGAACAATATAATTTGGCACTGAAGGGATACAAGAGTTACGTTGTGATTCTCCTCCTTGTGTTAGCTCTTATTGCATATAAATAGCAAGCGGCAGTAGCCCTGGTAGCACGGCTGAGATATGTCAAATAGACTCACCTGACATTGGAATAAGGAATTGTAGACTCCCTTTGAAGACTGACAAATTACTATATTATTGGCTAGATCCACTACTGGTGTAAATCACTGTAGCACTGTTTACTTTGATAGAACTATTTACATTTTACATCAATTTCCACCATCTGAGCCTGTGACCCAATATTTTATTTGCACGATTGAGTGATGCTGAGCTCCAAATGAGAGAGGCAGAGACCCCATAGTTCCTCTTGATTTCAGAGGGTGCTTAGTTCTCTACATCTCCAGCCCTGCAAAGGTTTACACACATACGTTAATATTATGCACTGTGAGTAGTTTCACTTTCCTCAGTGGGACGGCCCATGGTGTAAAATGAAGCACATGCTTCTGCCTTTGCAATAACTGCAAATGAAACACTGATATGGCAAAGTGCTTTCAGAAAACAACAGGAAGTTGATTTGTCTTTCTAGGATGATTTGCACTGTACTTTTCTACTCAAGGCAAATGTATAAAGAAGTGATCCTATGTATCTTTCAGTGATTTGGGGACAATTTTGTTGACATTTTGGGAGCTTTTATCAATCTTGTTAGTTATTCAAAATTGAAGCTGTATTTCTCTGTGTGCATGGCTATAAACAACACAAAAATTGCTTAGAGATTTACTCAGGGCATTTAAGTTCATATTAAGTTCATATCCTGTCTTTATCTTTATAAATCTATACTATTTGGTTAAGTTATATACCTTACACATTGTCCGTTTAATAAATCCTATCACCTTTCAAGGTAATGCTTTGTTGCTGCTGTGATTGGTACAATCAGTCTTCTTGCTGTTTTTAATCCTTTGATTTTTATTGCTATTGACTGCTTTTCTCCACAAAATTAGTCTCTGCTAGATCAATTTCCAAAACAATGTTACCACACAAGGGAAGTGATTGCCTATGCTGCAAACTTCTCATAATGAAGATATTATGAGATATCACTGCTGACCTACACAAGTGAAACAGTGCAAAGTGCACTATATTCTCCATGGCCTGCATTACATTTGTTACCCAACCTATAGTTGGGTATAGTCAGTTGGATAAGACTTCTGGGTATTTGGACCAGAAGTCAGTTGGATAAGACTTCTGGGTATTTGGACACCTTTGATCTCCATGTTTTTTGTGTCTATTCTGTTAAGTCAACAATATTTATTTTTTTTTTCTGTTAGAAGCATTGCATCAAGGCAATTTATAACTCTCCTATGTTCCCCAGTATTCAGGGTCTAATTCCCTCTCCCCCAAAGCAAATCAATGAGGTCAATGAGATTATTCCAGTATAAAATGAGTGTATGTGAGAAGAGAATCAGGCTCTTGGCCTTTTCATTTTTACACTGTTGTACTCACAACCTTCAACTCCCAGTGAACCAAGTGGGAGCTTGGCCACTGACTTGAGTGGGATCAGGGAGTGAGAATTCAGGGTGTTGAGTGCTAAATCAGGATCAATGACTGGAAAACATTTGGAAAATGGTAAGATAGGGGCTCTTTTTAAATTTTGTTGTCTTGGAGTTTGGTTTTGTAAACATTGTGGTAAAGCCACCAGCTTGGTTTCATTTCCACTCCCCCGCCAGTTAATCTAGATTTCTTCTGATTTTCCTGCTCATCTTTCAAGTTAGTTTTTGATGATCTCAGAGTTCAGAGCACTTCAGCTCACTGTAGGGGCTGATCATGAGGGCTTCTGAACACCCACAACTGCTGCTGACTTCACTGGGGATTTCAGGTGCTTAGCAGTTGTCAGGACAAGGTTACTGTTTGTTTGATATTACAATTAGTGTGTAAAGAGACTGAACACTTCTCTTTTGGGGGGGGGGAGAGGTTTCTATTGTGATTTTTTTTTTTTGGTTTTTGTTTACATATGTGCAGCTCTTTCATCCCACATCTATTATCCTCCTGATTGTGCACTTCAACTATTGGCCAACTGTAGGCCAAGATTCTCCAGAGCGATTAGTGATTTTTTTTTTTATTTTTCTTTTGGGGGGTCCCCAACTTGAGCTGCATTAAACAGGCCTTGACTTTCAAAAAGTGTTACGCTACAACCTTCTGAAAATCCCTTTTAATGGCCGCCTAGTTGGGCACCCAAAATCATGTGGTTGTTCTTGAGATTTTGGACATACATTTCCAAATGTGGGGTTTAAGTCAACTGGTCTTGTTCATGATGAGGAAAACTAAGTCAGGAAGAAATCTACATGCCAGAGAATTACACAGATATATTATAGGCTGTAGAGGTATGGTTAACTTTCAACTGAAGAATCTATCTTTTTTCATTATCAGAAACAAGATAAGACAATAGAAGGGATATTAATCTGACCCAGTATAAAAATTCACATCCTCTTTTATGTAAAGAATTTTTTTAAAATATTGCCAATAAAGTTAGGAAAAATACAAAGAAAATACTAAAAAAAGAGGAAATGGAAGCTTTATCTTTCCCTCTTCAAGTCTAAAATATCTCCTCCCTCTTGTTTCAGTGGATTCAAATATGGGTACCAAAATATAGTTGAGGTGAGGGAGATCTGCCAAGAACACTTGTAGAGTGGGAAGATAAGCCTCCAATTGACTAATCCTTAGTATCCAGCATAAATTCAGCCTCTGTCCCTCCTACTTTCCTTTCCATTTTCGGCTGCTTAGCCTTCAAAAAGTGGTTAGTATTGCAGAAGAGTGGGAAGGAGGTGCTGCTCCTATTACTTCCATTCTCCGGGCATTACAGATGAGTTTTAGAGGTATAGGATCCAGAAGGCAGGAGAAGGGATGCTGAGAAAGAATGCCTGAAATGCAGTGAACAGTATTTTTTTTTTCTTACATGAGTCATGGGGAAACAACATGCTAAAAATGATTTTGGGGATCAAATACATAATCACCTAATCTATTTAAGACTGGTGTTAATCTACACCATATTGCTAGCAATCACTGTATTGGCAACTCTACAAGTCCTTTTGGTAAGCGTGAAAATTATAGTGAACTGAGCCACTTGTTCTACAGGTTGGTATTTTAATGGCATCAGAAGACTTTTTCTTCAGCTGCACCATCATATTAGGGTTCATGCATACTTGTTCCATTTCTCACACTCTAAACAAAGGTTCCTTAAAAAGAGAGACAGTTTCAAGACCATTCTTTTTCATTCCCTTCCTTGTCCTTCCATTGCCTTTAAGGGATGTTTAATAGTTATGCCTGCTGTTGTAAAAGCTAAAAAGTAATTTTGTTAGAGTTCCTGAGATAACCAAGCTTGGGCTTGGTTCGACCTCTTTGTGCGGCAGAGTTTGAGTATGGAAAAAAAACTCAGGATGCTTCAGGAGGTGGTACTGGAGATTCAATGCATAGGACTCTCTCCACTTAGTCCAGTGTTCCAGACTGATGTTTGGAGATACTGTTTTGTTCAAGGTTATTTTTCTAATGGAGCATATCTGAAGCCCATGGCTACTTAGTCATCAAGATCCCATGGAACTCTTTTGCATAAGTATGGATGTTAACCTTGGAGTAATTACATTTTGACTACTACATTAGCTGTCCTTCCCCCCTCCCCCCCAGTTTTAATTGGAGAAGTTTCTTTAATTCTTCTCTTTGAAAAATGTGTGTTGTGTTGATGAGACAGGACAACTGATAGATCAGTGTTCACATCACACTCCCCATCAATACCCGGCCTGAGCCGGGGAAGCTAATGATCCAATCAGCTAATGATCCAATTCAGTGATGAATCCTGGTAATGTGCCACCTGAAGCACTGTTGCACATAACCCAAGAAATGTCTATATTTTGGCTGAGTGAGAGATCCCTATACATACAGTGTATATATACCGGCCAAGATATTCAAATGTGGGTATGTCAAAGGCATGCCTTCCTTGTAGTGCCCCCTGCTGGCTAGGTGCAGCTCTGTGGCATCCTTCCTCGATTCCTAGGAATAATCCACAGATGCTTATGTCCAATAATAACCCCACTTCTTGGTGATTGGGTTGATTTTACTTTGGGTTTATTATATGTTAATAAACCAAAGTAAACGCTCTTCTGCCCCAGTCACCCTCTGGGTACCTGCCCCACTTCCTCCATCTCTCACTGGGCACAGTCCTTCTTCCCTGAGGCCTCCCCCTCCCTGTCTGGTTCTAAGCCTCTTTGTTAAGCAGTTATCCCAGGCTCCGCTGACTCATCTCTCCCTTTAAGATCAGAGGATTGCACAGGCCCGCTTCTTGGGGCTGTTTTCTGCACTCATAGCCTGCTCCTCCAGCAGCTTCTTTCCTGAGCCTTTTCAGAAGCAATTCTCCTCTCCATTTGTAAGTCCCAGATGCCTTCCCTTAAACCCAATTGGTCAGCAGATGATCAGTCACAGGTTCACTGGACCCTATTCTCTTTTCAAGCAACCTGTCGCCCTTTGACAGGGTGTCTGCATCTGGGCCCTTAAATCCATAATTAGGCAACTAAAGTGTCCTTTTTTGTTTCCTTAACAGGGAATTTCAGTTTGAAATGAAACATCCAAATTAAACCCTTTTTGACATTTCTGAAACTCTTCATTTTGTTCAGCCAAAACTATTTGCTGAATTTGACCTGAATTTGCAAATAGTTTTTGGTGCCCCCCAAAATGCACTTTTTGGCAAACTTACTACTTGCTAAAAAAAAACTTGTATAGCTCTGCCAGAGATGCTGACTGTTAAAGTTGTGATCCTGCAATCAAATGAATGTGGGAATACCCTTATAGCTATATGGAGTCCCACTGAAATCATTGAGGCTCTGCATGAGTGCAAGAAACTCTGCCTGCGCTGATCTGATTGCTGGATTGGTATCTAAATGTGGATTTAGGTGTCTACTTTTAGACAGTCAGGTTCTTAAAAATGTGGCCAGCCTGGATATTTCCTCAAGATCAGCCAAAATGAAAGGAGCTTTACAAATGCTGTTTCCATCTAACAAAATCTTATTTGTTATCGTGAAAAAGTTATAATGGAAAAATATCCTGGTATTGGAAAACCTCTATCTCCTTCCTTTTCTGCTGCTTAATACATGTCTTCCTGCTGCCTTCACCTTCATCACTTAAACTCTCTTGTCTAATATGGAAATGTCTCCAGTGATCCAACTTATGAGGCATGGTGGACAACTTTATACATTTAAGGACCATTTTCCTTTCAGATCTCCATGGAGAGAGCTCTAGGGCATCACATGTACTGCACTGGCATCTGAACCTCATTAACAATTCTAAAGGTCTTCTCAATCAATAGGCACTTTCTTTGAATCCTGTTATATCTCTCTGGTGCAGAATTGTATGGATTTGATGGGGGAGAGATTTTAAGTAAGGCTCCAAAGATAATCACGATCACTAGCAAGAGGAAGACAGATCTATTCATAAACAGAATAATTTCAGTTCCCACAGTAATCTAAAATTTATACAAAATAAATGATCTGTGACTCCAGAATGGATAGAAGGATACCACATGGCTAACCAGGATCTCCAGTATGTAGGCTTTATGCACGAAGCTAGGATATTTTAAGCTGAAATGTTGCTAATAATGATGCTGGCATAATTCACAATTTGCAGTGCTATGCTGTGGAAATGCTTCCTGAACTATTCATCTTTCCCCTGTATACAGAAGCTGAACTGGGATCAGGAGTGCTGCCTGTCCCGCTCCGGATGTCGGCTGAACCGGAAATAGCATAAACCCTGGCTTGACTTTTTTTTTTTAATTTTTCACTTGATGTTGTGGAGTAGTTGAAAATTCAGTGAATATCTGAATGTGTTGGAGCCCAACATCACGAAGCTCAGAGAGACAGCTGTACACAGAAGGCTGATTCATAGGAGTGCCAGCAACTGCTATGCTTTGTTAAAGATCCTGATGCCAAATATGGGAAGAGGACAGAGTATTTTCTGTGAGACAGTACAGGAATGACTTTGAGTTGTCCCACTCTCCAGCTGCACAGAGTAGAGCATATACTGTGGCTCTAATATAGATCTTTTATCCACACAGTCAGATGTAGGAAAAAGAGCTACACTTAAATAGTTTCTTGGGCCTTTTCATTGCTTTTCGCATCTTCTCCACCTGTCCCCCTCCCCCCCCCCCCAAACCTGAAGATCTCTTTCCCTAGCACACTTCTTGTTCTTTATCATCACCTCTCCTCCTTCTGCCAAGCAAAAACCTGTGGTTTTTTTTTTGTTGCATTTGTGTAAGATAATCTTATGGAGCTGTCAGTCTGATAGTAAATTTGACTTGCTGGAATACGTTGATCCCTTGATCAATAGGTGACGCTTGGTCATTAATGGGACAGCCCAGAGGAGCGGTCATAAACATCCCAAGAGAAATATTCAAAATAAAATCTTTGCTCATAAAGTGGTAAATGTGTGAAATCACTACATTTTTATTTAGATTCTCTGGCTTGTTCTATTTCCAGGATAATATGTTTGTTGTACGGGGTGGCTCTCTTTCTCACTGTTGCTTTTTACTCTTTCCAGCAGTTTATTTTCTTGTCATCACATACTTAGGCCCAGATCCTGCAAAGATATAAACGTGTGCTTAACTTTATGCAATGTGAGATGGTAGTCTCTGCATAAACTTAGGCATGAGTCTTTGCAGTGACACGGCTTTAGATGGCAAGCTCTTTGGTGTGGGGACCTATGACAGGGTGCTGGGCAAAGGGTTGCTGATTCAGTCCTCTGTCATGCCAGCTCCTATTTAGGGGGATAGATAACCTGGCCCTAATTGGGAATGCAAACACAGCTGCTGCCTAATTAGCCATCTGGAGCTGTATTAAAGCCTCAGGGGGTGGGAAAGGGGAAAGGCAGGGAGTGGAAGCAGGGAGGTAGCTCTTCCCTCACTCCTGCCTGCAGATGGTGAAGGGTCAACTGTACCTGGTGAAACACTGGTGGGAACAAACCTGTGAATAAACTGCACCAGTGGATACTAACCACAGGGTTTCAGAGTGACTCTGTGGACTTAGCAGATGCAGGAGCCAAGGGGGCACTACTGCACTCTGCTACAGGACCATTTTTCATTGCATGTGTTAGCCTGGATCCAAGAGGTCCTGTTCCTGATTAGGGTCACTGTGTGCTACTGAATATGTGTAATATTAATAAACACATTGCCTTTGCAACA
Source organism: Chelonia mydas (assembly GCF_015237465.2). NCBI lineage: Eukaryota > Metazoa > Chordata > Testudines > Cheloniidae > Chelonia > Chelonia mydas. The sequence continues at coordinate 14,831,797 of NC_057853.1, read as the reverse complement.
GTCCCTTCAGTGCTGTCTGGTTATGTATCTGAGCCCAGCGAATTCTGACTTGAGATTGTATACATGCTTGCGCTCACCAGGTATGCATGCAGTTATTCACCTAATGTGTGTGTAATTATTATAATTGTGTACACAAGTTGGGTGATTACATACATATGGCTAGGCTTGATAGAATTCAATATTTATTTTGTTATAATTTTGACAGACATCAATGTTTTGTTTTAATGGATTTTTCCTATTTTTATGGATTTTAAATATTCACAGTTGCAGGAAATAATGGGGGGAGATAAGACCATGGGGGAGTCAGATAATTATGTAATGACAGTGAATGTTGAGATTCAAAAAGTTAAAGCTTTGTCTGTTAAAACATCAATAATCAGTATCCTATATATTAAGGCTAAAACTTTGAATGAGACTCTAAGTTCTCCAGCAGCTCCTTTCTTTCTTTGCCTAATTGTAAATTTAGATTATTGATGGAAATTGTGTATACAGTGCAATTGACACTTACTGATGATAAATCTAATCTTTCCAATGCTACATATGGCTGATTGTATGAACAGGTGGTCACAATTACCTGATTTGCTTATGCAGTCACAACAATTGATAGATATATTATTGTGTGCACAATAATGGCTCTAGCCATTAGGTACCATGGTATTGAAATGTTAGGTTCTTATAATGAGCATTTATTTCAGGGTACATCCCTAGTGAATAGAAATTAAGCTGGGGCAGAGATGAGTCAGGCACTCAGGTAGGGGCAACCTTTGAACTATCTTCAAGTGGATGCTCTTGGCTGTTCTGTTCTGTTCCCTTGGATTCTTCTCAATAGTGGCAAGTAACTCATCTTCAAGTCAAATTAATAGAGGGTATCTATCTAATAGACGTAATATGATCACAGATATCTATGAATTGCATATTTCTGTCTGTGTGTCCCAAAATGTGCTGGACTTCAGAGGGTGTGTCTACACAGTGCAAAACAAACAACCCTGAAGCAGCAAGTCTGAGCCTGGGTCAACCGACTCGGCCTCGTGGGGCTCATGTTACAGGCCTAACAATAGCAGTGTAGACCTTCCTGCTTGGGCTGGAGTCCAGCTCTCATACTCTATCTTTCACTGGATTTCAGAGTCCAGTCTCCAGCTATTTTTAGCCGTGTAGCATGAGTCCAAGTCAGCTGATCCAGGCTCTGAGACTTAGAATCATGGAATCACAGAATATCAGGGTTGGAAGAGACCTCAGGAGGTCATCTAGTCCAATCCCCTGCTCAAAGCAGGACCAACCCCAACTTGCTGCTGTGGAGGTTTTTTGGCTGTCTAGATGTCCCGTCCCATCCATCCTAGGAAACAACTTCAACACCCTCACCCAGCTTTAGGAGACACCTTCTAATAGCCACTTACCAGCCTACAGGCTCTTGAAGAGACAATACCAGAGCAAGCAGCCTTACTGGCTCTAGTCTGGTCTTCTGGGGGAGCACAGAAAACAGTTAGAGCAGGGTGGGTCAGGCTGCAAGACCAAGATAGTCACACAGACACTTCAGATGGATCTGGGCTCACTGGAATAATGCAAGTTGGTTCAGTTCTGTTCCTCAGCTTTCCTTTTTAAATCACATCTAATTTTAGCTTTAGAAGCATAACATTAGGTGAGACTAAATGTGAATATAGGCTGTTTGTTTTAAAATCCCTTTTTTTCCAATGCTCTGTTCCAAATGCTAAAAAAAACTTTTGTTTTAAAAAGGATGTTGGTCAATATCATTGATCACTAGTCGCTAAAGGAAGCGTCAAGCAGGTGCCTGAAACCCAGCTGGACCTGCAGCGTGATCGGGGGTAGTCATGTCCAGGGTAGGGCATCCAGGTTCTAGTGTGAATGTGGAAGAATTGTGAGATTCCATATGAGACAGGTAGTGGCAAGGAGCCAAACATATGAGAGGATGCAAGCTATTTTTCATATACAAATATCATAACACAACAGGAAAATAAAGAAAAGACTTACCATTATTATTGTTAATTCCTTGGTGAGGATGCGTGTCAAACTAGGGTTACCATATTTCAGGTTCCCCAAAAGAGAACACTGCCGGAAGGGGCAAGAGCTGGAGGGTGGGTGCTGGAAGGGTTATTTGGGGGGTGCTGGAGAGGTGTGTATACTGGGGGGGTACTGGAGGAGGTACCTGCAGCCTCACTCTCGAGGTGGGGGGCAGTGTCATGGTGGGAGGGTGGCTAGTACAGGCCCAGGATGCAGCGCTAGCCCCACAGTCAGCACCTCCTTGCAGGCCTCTCCCCCTTCCCAGAGCAGAGAGCCAGGTCCTGAGTGGGTGGGATCCAGCAGCAAGGGAGTGACCAATCATGGCACAGAGACAATTCTTTTTGACCTGCAACGTCTTCTCCACAAAAATCCCAGACATTTCCTCTCATTTGAAAAATCTACTCCTACAGAGGGCGGTGGATCAAAATAGAGGTTTATGTCTGGGGAAAACCTGGACATATGGTAACCCTATATCAAACAAAAGTATCCTAGGCTCCCAATCTGCAGTGAGCTCTGAGCAGTTTGACCCTATGCCCATGAGGAGCCTTTTTGAAGTCAGTAGGCTTCCATGAGGCTCCAGAGTTCCACCAAATCCAACTGCCTGCCTGAACATTCTGCTGTTCAGACACAAGAGAGTAATTGAAATGGCAATGTTTGGTTTTTTTTTTTTTCAGTTGACCTAGGACTCAGAAATGTAAGAACACTACTGGGAAAACTCATCTGAGGAAACACTCTTTGGGGGGGTCTTCTGAGAGCAGAGCTGAAAGCTTTGCATTAATCTTACACTGGAATCTTGCAATGCAGCTGGTTCTCTAGCTGACCTGTGTTTTTTTTTTTTTTTGGTCATTTGGTAATGTTACTCAGTGATGGAGATTGCAGTTATGATGGAGGAAAGTCATTCAAATAGAGCTATGTTATAGCTGATGGAATGGAAATGAAGTTTGCTGATTTTGAAATAAAAGGGATTAATATCTTCCCCCTCTGCCCCTCATTCTAATAGTTTCAAATTTCTGCTTCTTGGGGAGAATTAGACATGTTAAGCCCGAAAGATTCCATAACCTTAACGTGTCTCGCAGCTCATGTGTCCAGTTTGATGCCTTGTGCCTGATTTGTTTAGAGGTGCTGAGGACCCACAGCTCCTGTTGAATCAAAGGGAGCTCAGAAGTCCAGTAGAAGCTAAATGTCCTTAACACCACTCAAAAAAAACGGGCACAAAGTGTATCAAATTGTGCATCCAAAAGTTGAGGTGCCCCAGCAGATGGCTTCTCTGCTCACAGCACCAAACTTTCAGCGAGCTCGTTGTGCCTCTGTTTGGCTTTTTTATGCTTCACTTTCTGGTGCATCGCAGGTGCGTGCACACACCTCCTTACCCAACTCAGATCCAGAAGAGCTTTCCAACTACAAATTCCTGGGTGGCCTTAGGTGTGCTGCCCAGTCTTTGAGACCACTATTGGTTCCTGTATTTAACCTGAATGGAGGATGGCTGCTAAATCATCAGTTTAAGGGTCTTTAACCCAACTGATAACGGAACGAATACACTGAACTTCAGGTCTTTCTACATCTGTTGGCTTTTTGTTGTGTTATTACTAATAATGCACTTCCTCTTGTTGCGATCACATGACTCTCCCTGTGTTCCCAGCTCTTGCCTGCGTGACCATTGTAACATAAAATGTCTTTTCAAAAGCATTTATTTTCTTTTTGCCATGTCTGACAGCTACACAATGTTGGCACAAAGAGAGGCTCTAATATTCTGGCAGCCAGTTGGAAACCCTTCACATATGACTTCAAGTTTCAAAAAGTAGTTAGTAAAGACAAGTGAGTTGAGTGCAAAATTTAAATATCTCCTTGGAGAGATCATTCGTACCGACTAATTAATAGCAACAGTCACTAAACATTGAGTACCTAATCGGCTGCATCCAATAAGCAAAGGGGGATAAGCTGGAGGGGGAAAACAAAGTGTAATTCAGGTGATCAGCCTTCTTTCCCAATCACTGCCCTTTCTGTGGTAGAGACCATTCTTCTATCTCTGCTATCAGAGATCATTCTTCATTGGAACATTGTATTTGCTTCATGGATATTTTTTAGCATTTTTAGTTTTTAGCTAAATCCTCATTCTGAAGATATTCGTGTGATTGGTCCTGCAACTTTTCCTACTAAACTGATTTGGATTCCATTAATTTTTAATGTAAGGGTCTAAAACAGATGCAGTCTTGCCCATTCATGGCTGTTACAACTTACATGGTATTTGGTATGTTTTTTTTAACATCCCAGTTCCCAGATGTGACATACCCAGGGTATAATCCAGATTAATAAGTAACTGTGTCACCCCTGCACTCCAACTTGGGGTGTGCTTTAGAATGCTTTACTCTTGTAGCTTCCAGCCTGGATTGCTCACAGACTATCTCTAGGATGCAAGTCACTCCCAGGTGTGTGTGTGTGTGTGTGTGTGCGCGCGCGTGTGTGCTCTGCAGGCAGCTAGCAATACCTATGCTCTTACCAGCTTGAATTACACCTCAGGGAGACCCCAACACACTCCCAGTCCCAGAATGTATGTCCTGTGCTGCCCGGCCCTCTCCTAGACAATACAAATGTGTATAGGTCTGTTATTTCATCAATGGAAACAATATGCACAGATTTTATTACCCCAAATGGAGTTTTCCAAACACTTCAATTTAAACACTGGATTATATCAAACATATCTATTAACTACAAAGAGATTTTAGGTAATAAAAGTCAAATGGTTAGGAGAAAAATAAAGATAAATGCCGAACTTAAACTATGTTTAAATTCAAAGCAAAGTTTGCCACCACATGCTCTCAACAGTCTTTACTGGTCAAACTTCTTAAATCAGGACCCCTTCTGTTTAATGTCTGCTTCCTTTGTCCCTTCTCGTGCAGTGAATTGATGGTTGGCAGTGATCGGGGAGGGGGGCGAGGGGTAGGAGCGATCTGGTGGCCTCTCCCCGCCTCCTGCCAGTCTTGCGCAAACGGGGGGGATACAGTCTGGCCAGGGGCTCCCAGAAAAATGGGGGGGCCCTGGAAAAATGTGCACCCCCCACTCTTGCCCCCTGCCTAGCACTCGGGGCTGGCCCTGCTCAGCCTGGGGCTCCTGCTGGGGCACGGGATCAGGGCACAGGATCTTGTCCTGCTCTGTCCAGCATGGGTTCGGGATTGGGGTGCTGAGGCTTGCCCTGCTCTGCCCGCCCAGTGCCACAGCCGGGGAGCGGGGTTGGGGTCTTGGAAGCCCCTAACCCCGCTCCGCGTCTGGAGTGCTGGAGCTGGGCAAGTCCCCCACGCCTCAACCCTGTTCCCCAGCTGGAGTACCGGGCGGGTAGTGTGGGGCAAGCGCTGGGGTGGGAGAGAGCTGGGGGTGGGCCTGGATGTTAAGTGGGTAGGCTGCAGCCCACCTATGGTTACCCATACCTATCACATATCCATCGCTTATCAATAGGGGAACGTGTTTCGATTCACATTGGTCTGCACATCTGTTTTCAACTTGCAGTACAGTACTGCAAACGACCGATATGTGGGTCGGGACCCACATGAATCGGAACATGTTCCCCTATTGATGTGCAACTGATATGCAAACAATGGATAAGAGGGAGACGTATACCCAGGACTCCCTGTATAGACCTGTCCTGTCTTTAAGAATCATTTCTAGCTGGGAGCAAAGGTGACACAGTCTGCATGAACAGGAATTCCATTTTCTTTCTTTGCTAAGATGTAGATTTTTTTTTTTTTTTTTTGCCCTTGCCCATTTTCCTGCCAAAGAATGGCCACTTAGCAAGTAATGGCTTGTTTGTACCTCGCTGAGGTGTCAGCTTGCCCTTTGTCTCTGGGGAACTGGTGTGATGACTCTCTGTTCACTGCTTACATGCAAATTAAGCAAAACACACATCCTTTTGTTTAGGACAAACCTGGTTGCCAACTTCTGTTGGCAGGGCTGTGGTTTGGAACATGTGTTAACTAAACCATGCAGTGACAGTTTATAGCTTCACATACAATGTTGGCACATACATTTTATGAAGTGAGCTGTAGCTCACGAAAGCTCATGCTCAAATAAATTGGTTAGTCTCTAAGGTGCCACAAGTACTCCTTTTCTTTTTACCAGGACAATAATCAGCAAATGATCAGTTTTAAAATGATACCTTGCAAGGCATACCTTGTACGAAGATTATTTCAGTAGGCCACAGGTATAGTCTGTCCCACCAGATTTGTGTGTTGATATGGAAATTTCAGCTTTTATTTAAAAAAAAAAAAAATTGGCCCTCATGACTGGGGGGGACCCAGAATGCAAGCAATAAGTACCCTGAATTTATTTTAAAAATCTCATAATTTAAGCCAATCTGATGATTTTGTGGACTCTGACTCATGTGGCAATACCAAAGACATACGTTGCATCACAATCAGCCTGTTCATGTGGATTCAATTGTAACAAGTTATTGAGTGATGTAGAGAGAGTGGAAAATGACTGGCCAAAGTGCAAAACAAAGAGAACGTTCCCCCACCCTATCCACTGTGGCGTACAAAACTGGCTCAGCTAAATAATAAGCCCATACTTATGTTCATTCCCTGCTGAACTGAGTCTAGATCTTGAGTCAAGAAGGATTTGGTAAATCTCTTTACATGTCCAACAAGCCACACCACTTTACTAACATCTGGTCCATGTCCTGCTCACTGTGAGGTTAATGAGTTCTCCCTCTTTCCAGGGCATGGAGATGACTAAGAGCTGTTGTTCCCTCTAATGGCAGCATCCTTAGAGGAGCGCAGTCTGTATGAAGTCCATTGAACAGGGTCTGCGACAACCTGTAATACCTCTTCTCTCCATCCAGAGAAGACCTAGTACGTTCTGGAGGCTGGAGCCTCAGCCTTTTTGTTCTTTCATTGGCTGAGTGAATAGCTGCTTTGACACTCAGTGCTAAAGGTCTTTTCCTTCTTGCTTTTTTGTTTTCCTGTAACTTTGAAGGGAGAGGTTTCTCTCCGTTTTTTTTTTCTTGCCCCTCTCGTCTGTGCTGAAAACCTGGAGCAAGATGACTAGGGAGAATGACAATGGGAGATGAATTTTTCATCTCTAGATGGCTGGTTCAAATCTAACCGAAGTCAGTAATAATTGTGGCTTGTTCCCATTGGTTGCCCATTTGGTCTGATTTTCTGTACTTATGTGGATGGTGGATTTTATCCTTCCAAACTCCCAATACAACACCTTTCACTGACACGAAATTCAAATGAGAACTAACAGCAAAAGAGTGGTGGATTCACTTGCAAGGGATTTATAATATGAAGGTTATTTTGAATGCCTTTGTTTTTTCTGCCTAAGGGGGGAAAAAACTGTGGGAGCAACACTTGAAAGAAGTACTGGGTGTCTGGCAGCCAGCATTAGAAGTGGCTGTAATGTTTTGGGGATTGCTCAGACCAATAAGGGGTTCTCTCAGTGCCTGTCTTGTAACTGTGGGTATCTTAATGTTATGCTACTATGGTTCAGCACTGACACCAGTAGCCAGCCTACAAGTATAAGGTCACATCCTGGCTTCCACCAGCCCAGTTGCTACTTGCAGGGTGATCTCAACAATCCTTTCTGGTCTCGAGTCCCCTCAAATCCATCTCCCAGAGTTCTTAACCACGTGACAGTCCAAGTTTTCCCCTCTGGTTTGTCTCCCCCAGTTATAAGTTCACTTTGGCCCACGCACTCCACACAGTTGGCACAACAAACCTGCTTGAGGTAAAAAATAAACCAAAGGTTTATTTAATAGAAAAATCCTAGATTTGAAGATGAAATAGTAAGGAAAAGCAAACACCTAGAATTTACACAGAAAACAGATATGAGACAATCGCAGGACCCATGCATATTAGCTAAATTTTCTTTTCTAATACAAGTTCCCTATTGCTGCACACTGTGCCCTCTGTCCTATAGAAGATCCCGTGCTTCATGGATAACCAGTGCTGTCCCTCGGATTCTGGATAGCCTTCACTTCAAATCCCTTCCCTTTTAACATGGTTTGCAGTTGGTTTCTCCCCTCTTCTTCTTCGTACAGCCTAGTTACAATTACAATTTTTCTACATATATGTACATGCATGAATTCATAACCATAACCAGTATATATATCTCCTAATGACCATCAAGTTCAGGATATTACAAGCTTTCATGAAAAACCTTACTTGACATTTTTATACACAGAAACATTGTCTACAACCAGTTGATTCTATTGTTTGTTTTTGGCGGGGTGTGTGTGTGTGTGGTCAGACCCTCTTGTTCTCCCTTGGGGGTGTCTGGACCTTGATTGTCATAGCACTGTGTGTAAAAATTTGAAGGAAAAAGATAATAAATCAGTCAGAGGGTGGTGTCAAATAATAGGATTAGAAACTGAAATGGGCTGGAAAAGCTAAGATTCGTTTGCACCCTGGTGTTCTGGGATCATGACAAGTACGAGCAAATTTTGCTGATGCAAACTTTTGTCCACTGCTTTGGCTTTCTCACTGTTTAAGGTAATTGTATAGCTCCCCAGTGATGAAGTATCTGAGCTCCTCACAATCTAAAGTATTTGTCCTCACGATACCCCTGTGAGGAAAGGAAGTGCTATTACCCCATTTCACAAGCAGGGAACTAGGATGCAAAGAGATTGTTACTTAATCAAGTGTGATAGGGAGACCTTGCCTGGGGTATATGACTGGTGCAGTGGCCTCAGTTTCCCCTTCAGAGTCCCCAGGAATAGTCCTTAAAGGCTATCCAAGTATCCATAGCCCTTGTGGGGTTATAATCAAAGTCCCACAACCATAATCCAGCATTCCCCAGCATAGTCCAAGCAGTACCTGCAACACACCAAGTACAGCCCCAGCATCTCTGACCATGCTCTGGCATCTCTCACCACTCCTTTGTCCCCATCTTCAGCCCTCTTTGGCCATCTAGCTTCAGAAAGTTCAGCAGGCTAGCCTGTCCTCTGACTTCCGGACCATTCCTCCCTCTTTCTGAGGAGGGCCTGCAGAGAGCCTTCTGTTGTCTGCAGCTTTCCCCAGAGATGTCCCACTGTCTCCTTTATCTCTAACAGCTCTCACTGCCAGTTTTCAGACTACCTCAGGCATCTTTGATCACCAGGTGTCTTTTTCCTTCTGGGCCACAAGTGCCCTCTTTTCAGCCCAGTTGGAGTCAGCTGATGAGTCACAGGTGCCCTGGTTTTTTCCTGCTTAAAAGGCCAGTGTCACTCAGTGACACCAAGGTTACACAGGTTTCAGAGTAGCAGCCGCTTTAGTCTGTATTCGCAAAAAGAAAAGGAGGACTTGTGGCACCTTAGAGACTAACCAATTTATTTGAGCATAAGCTTTCGTGAGCTACAGCTCACTTCATCGGATGCATTCTTTTCAAGGTTACACAGATCGTCTGTCTTAATTTAGGTCTCCCAAGTTCCAAACTAGCACAGTAGTTGTGCCATCCTCCTTAGTTCATAGGGCACTGTGGGCCTGTGCCTCAGAGGTATCGCTCCTACGAGCAAGTCCAGAGAACACCTTTCCCCCTTTCTTTTGTCGAGTTTCAGTGGGAGCTAAGTGCTCAGCACAGGTATCGTTGCACCCACCACTGAAGTGTGAATATCTCAGCCTTGGAACATGGCAGCTTATTAACAGGGCTCAGTAACATCGTGCAAGAAGTATTCAATTGAAATTGCAGGGCCGTGTTATTGGGGGAGAGTCAGTAACCCAGGATGGGATTTGGTTTGGACACTTGGCATTAACAGTCTTGCCCTGGCAGTAAGTTCTGTGGAATCTTTAACCACCCCAGGTGGTCTTGATCCCAGCTTCACTTCACATCTGGTTCTCCCTGTCCTGCAAACAAGCGAGTGAGGACTGCCAGATACAGCAGTGACCTTTAGTCACTCCAGCTACAAAGCACAGCCAGGAGCAGCTGCTACCAGCAGCAGGGCGAGCAGTCAGAGTGCTGTGATACAGTCTGGCACTAAACTCATTGAGGAGCTCTTTGTGACCTTTTGATGTTATTATCCATGAACAACAAACACAGCTCTCAGTTCTTGCTCACATGTATACAGACCCCGATCCACACTTCACTTCAGACCCTTCCGCCATCTTGTTGCTCAGTCTGTTCCGGGCCGATAAGCAGCATAAACAATCAATAACTGTAACCCTTGCTGTGCCTAATGGCTTTCTTGTAGGGATTTGTGGTGGCGGTTATAATCTGTGGTTTGCTTAGGTGGTCACGAGTAAGTGCGGCTAAAGCACAGGATTGGAAACCGGGAGATCAAAGTTCTGGTTTCGGCTTTGACCCTGGCTGGCTGTGCAGCCATGAGTCAGTTACTGAGGCCAGAATTTGTTTGCTAAAGTTAGAAATGCGAATCCATATTTAAGTACCTGCATAGACTGTTTTTCAAAGGTGGTGAGCACCTCTGAACTCCCACGGAAATCAATAGGAGCAATGCATGGGCCTCTCCTCTGAAATCTGGTCAGTTATTTGGGTATCTAAATATGGTTTTAGGTGCCTAGGTGTATGCATTGGCATTTAAAAATGTAGCCCTAACTTTTTCTGTCTCATTTTTCCCCCTGTGTAAAATAGGGATAAGAAAGGGGATACTTACCTCCATGAGACAGTTATTAATATTTGTCAAGTGCTCTGAAATCTTCACACTGCTGCATGCCGTAAAGCGACATGAAGAAGTGCAAAGTCTCGTTGTCTTTCCTGTTCAGACTGAAATCATTGCTCCCTTTCTCCTTGTGGTGACACGGCTAATATTTGAAACAGGCCCAGAGGTGATCTGCCAAATATACTGCTGTTTGGGTTATAACTAAAAGAAGCTTATGTTCTACTTATATAGAGCCTCTTATCACGACAGATAGGTAAGTGTTTGTGTTACCCATCATGGAAATAGTCACTCCTAGCATGGAACAGGACAGCACCTTGTGCTGCTACTTATGTGCAATATTTCCTCTTTCACTTGTCACTTACCAACTGTAGCTATTGGTTACTTTGTATGCATTGCCTGCAAAAGCACTGAAGCTGTAACTTACAAACCTGGTGCCTATAGTTGAAGATTGAAATCCAAATGTAGACTCCTGAATAAATGACCTGATTTTCCCCTCCTCCTTCCCCCAAGAGGTTCTCAGCATCTGCAGCTCTTGTTTATGTTAGTGAAGTTACAGGAGCTTATGTCGGGGTGAACCCTTGGAATCTTTGAGTGCACTGGTTGGGGAGGTGGAAAACGCACTTGGTCCCATAGGATCAGTATGACACAAATGCCAAGGAAACAGTGTGTATGGAGTGTCATGAAATGAGGAGAGCCCAAAAGATTCAAGTGATAAAACAATGTGAGACAAGAATGTCATTTTTATTAGAGAGAGACATTGTGCTTTCCCTGTATTGGAGACCAGGGCATTGTCCTAAAGAACAGCCAGCCTCTTCTTTATGTGTTTGACTCCTGTAAAATCTTGCAAAAGCTAAACTTCTTTCACCACACACCAGAATACATATCAGTGAGAATATTTATTTGCATGAATATAACCCTTCAGCTACAAATACAATTAGTGTAAGCCAAATAAAGAGGATGTTTCAATCCAGGTTGTCAGTACCTACATATAAGACGAGGAGGTGAGGGTGTGAATCTAGATCAGGATTAAAATAAAATTTTGACTTCAGTTCAAGATCAAATAAAGGGTAGGATTCACAGTGGATGGAACCAAAATATTGTCACGAATTGCATTTATGAGATTTTTTTGGTCCCAAAAGGTGGAGATCTCACAAGATCAACTGAACTCATGACATTTCTGCTAGTTTGGTAACTATTTCCCGAAGACAGCTGCTCTTCAGCCTTTTGGAAAATCAGACCTATTTCCAGGTTTGGGTCTGGCCTGGAACTCTCTGTGAACTCCATCCAGTTTTCAGTGACAACAGATCAAAAACAATGCCTGGACTTGTCATTCAGACTGACCAATCTATCAGTGTGGCAAAGGACTGAATGGGCTTGAAAACAATGAGTTATGCTGGGGTTTAACCGGGAAGTTGGTGCTACTGCTGCCAGAGATCTGGCCAGTGGAAATATGGTAGTTGCTAACATGGGGAATCTGTCTCAGTCAGAACATACAGAGGCAGGAGATCTGGGCAGGTGTCTGTATCTTGGTGGCTATGGACCGATCTCAGCCTTATTGCAAGACTCCGTAGTGGTTTTTTTTTTTTTTTTTTTTTTTTAAATCCAGGCCAGACAGCCACCTAGAAACTAGCCTTTTTGCTCTCACTAAATGATCACAACTGGCGAGGACTGTAGTTTTGCACTTCAGCTAAACACATGCATTATACAGGTACCAGCAAGTTTGGTGGGTTGATTGCACATTCAACAATCAAACTTGGTTTCAAAAGGGAGTAAAGTTCATGAAGTGTGATGTTCCCTCTTACTTTGTCCTTAACACAACCCTAAAAACCAAGGAAGTTTCAGGTTATGGGACACTTCTTAATCATGCCCTAATGCTCACAGAGCACATTTTCCAGAGATGGTGACAGACTTGACATCATGACAAGCAACTTCAATCAGCCTCAAACTGATGGTAAAATACACTTCACACAACATATTAATCTCCCTCCCAGAATAATACAATACCTTAATGACAACCTCAGCAACATTAACAGACATTCCGGATTGACATATATTAAGGGTGTGTGTGTGTGTGTGTGTGTGTCTTTATGGGAGAGCTTATAGTGAAGGTGAAATACATGCTCCAAAATATGGGGACTTTATTTGTAATGCTTTACCTTGTCATTCAAAAATCCACAACACTGATTTAAAATGTATATTTATTCTGGAAGTTAAACGCACTACTGGTGTAATTATATATGGCTGAACTTTGCTCTGTATTTAATAATTGAGCATGGATAATTTGTATTTATTATGGTAGATGAAATGTCATAAAATACTTGCAAAAGGTGCTGACACTTGAACTGCAGTACAAATATTTGTCTTTTCTGTAGTCAGGCAGGAACATCATTATGACAGTTATGGGCAAGTCTGTTGAAATTTGATCATTATTATTGTCAGTACTTCTTCACGAATGCCATTTAGAAAGAGGAAAATTCTTTTTTTTTCCCCTGCCAGTGAGTAAATATTACAAAAAGATACCCAAGAAGGAGACAGATGCTGGCTTAGTGGGAACACAGTGTGAGTGACAATCTGAGATCAACAGATCATTATTTTTCACAGCAGGCAAAGAGGAGCGCCGAGAAATGGCAAATCTTAGTGCCAATCTTCTGCTGATAGCAATGCTAAACAATAGGATTTTTTTAAAATGTTGTTTGGTTGCAATTATATTTTGCCCATGCAGGGCTATTGTGGATTGGCTACAATCATTCTGCTCAAGGTATTGTTAAGTGAAAGGAGTGTTGATGACCTGATAAACTTGGTTTGGACCAGGGTTAATGAGATGCTCAATATTCCCAATTTTTAACTTCTTTGGTTTTTGCCCATATTTGGGCTCCATCCCCATTCCCCAGTTTCACTGAGTTCATGCTTGGTGCAGGTGAATGAGGGGAAGGCAAAGATATCTCACAGCTACTTTTGCCATCTTCTCCATTCCTGGACCAACCCACAAGTACTCCTGTTTTTTTTGTCCTCTACTGTAAGTCAGAGTCAGCCCTAGGACTGCTCTCACTTATGCCAGTTAAACAGTTCCTTAGGAACCAGTCCACCTGCTGGAGTGCATTATGTTTGTTTATATTCAATCTCTATCATGCATCTTCCCAGTCCCCAGGCAGCCCCAGGAAGTCCTGGACCCCAAAAGGAGGGAAATGGGGGGTGGAAAGCAACTGATGTCCTCAAAAGAATTTTCCCACTAAGGCACTCTTCAGCTGCCCCTTTATGGCACCTTTAAGGTCCCTTCCCACCATTCTGACAGCTCAAAGCACTCTTATAGGAAACTGATGAGGCCTTCTGTGTTTAGTAGAGGTGGGAGACATTTTTTGGGTGAATAGTTTATTGCCAAAAATGAAGATTTGGGTTGACCAAAACTATTTGCAAATTCAAATTTTGTAAAAAACAAAGACAAAAAAAACCCCCCCCACCATCAGCCCCTCAAAAGAAACTAAATTAAAACAACAAAGCAAAAGAAAATCATTTACTGTTGAACAAAATATTTCATTAACCCAGAAATGAAAATTTTGGGAGTTTTCATTTTGATCAAGGAAAAAACTACAAATTTATGAACTGACAACCCAAGAATTTACTGAACTCTAGTGTTTAGTATCTTGATGTATCTGGATAGGGAGGTAGCATATTCATCAGTGTCTTGGGATTCTTAATTTGACCCCTGAGAAGTATTAGAATACAAGGTGTAGTTCCAAGATGTGGTTGTACATTTCTGTAATTGGCTTCTGAGGCTGTATTGGGAATGAGGTCTCACTTGATCTGAGGGGAAGATGTGCCTTCAAGCCTGAACAAGAGCTCTGTATAAACTTAAAAGGTTGTCCGCTTCACCAGCAGAAGTTGATCCAACAGAAGATATTATCTCACCTACCTTGTCCCGCTAATATACTGGGACCAACATGGCTACAACAACACTGTAAACTACATTTATTGGCACTTCCAGTTTGGCTGAGCTTGTCATTTTCATCTTCCTTTGTCATACATGGTGATTATAAATGTGCTTGTGCAAATAAATGACCAGGCTCATTCATATTCTCTCTCTCTCTCTCTCTCTCTCTCTCTCTCTCCCCCCCCCCCCCCCCCCCCCCCCCCCCCCTCCCTCCTTGTGTGCATTTTAAAACCTGACAGGGAATGCATGCCACGTGATCTCAATTTTAAAACTAGTTTCTTCCTCTTTGACTGCCTTTCCAGTAGGAACGAAGTCAATCACTGAAGGGCTGTTGCTGCTGCTGCTGCTTTTCGCTGGGTAGTGCTGAACAGCTAATAAGGGAAACGCTCTCTCAAACCATAGTCACAACCAGGCAATCACTCAAAAATCTGAAAGAGCTTGGTTCTGTCTGTAAATATTTACACTTGAGGAACTGCTTTATTGCACTCTTGGATAGTATACGGCATGCTTGTAAATTTTTTTACCCACTAGGGACTGTTTTGCCTGATCGTACTTGTGTTCTGCTCATAAATACTCCAACCATTTGGGATTACTTAACTTTTGAAGATTCTAATAAAATTACATGGGACTTACTCTCATATTTTTCTTGAACAGATGCACTTTCACACAGTCATTGTTCATCCACCCAGCAGCTTTTACTGTTTCAATGGCTGGAAAGTGTCTCTGTAAACAGTGTGACCATTTACCAAACCATTTATATCCATCTGCATCACCGGAGCTGAAATGGGCTACTGGAGAATCTGGGAATCCTGTCTGAGCACTCTCTTCATAGTCTCTAAAACAAACACACACACTCTCATCACGATCATTTTATTCATGGTTAGGAAAGCTTGGTCATATGAGATGAATACGTTGCTTCATTTTTCTGGATGGCAGGCTATAGGCACACTGAGGCTCTGTGTTCGAACACAGCCAATTAACTGGATTGACAAATGAGGGATTTGGACACTCAGACGGGTACTTAGTTGCATCAAATACCTGTTTTATGCATCTAAGTGCTGATTTGAGCATCCAAATGTGGGATGTGGGTATCCTATTTAGGCATTTATGTGTGAACACTGGGCTTCTCATGGGCGTCCTGTTTCTCAGTAGCTTGTGGAAGAAGGGAAGTTCTGTAATCACATAGGCCCATACACAGTGTGGGGCTGGACACCTATAAATCCCACGATAGGGCTCAAGGAGGCTGTAGGTTTCCCCTATTCTGATTTTTCATGATTTGAATCTGTTAGTGATAAGGTGACTTATTTCAAACGTTGTCAGTGATTTCAATAAAATCTTTGCCTCTGCTGGAGTGGAATGAGCAGGCTAGTGTGCTTGTGCACCATTGCTTTACATTGAATGGAATGAATATGCTTAACTCTGTGCCAGAAACAGGCAGGCATGGAGGAGCTTCGTCACGGCCCTAAACGCCAGAGGCATAATAGGAACATGATGATGAACTCTGTGCTACAGGCCTTGTACTGTTAGTGCTCATGGAGATTCTCCTTTGATGCAAGAGGCAGTTTGGGCAGCAGAATCTGTTTTGAAATTCAGAGGGGCCCTGGCATGCAGCAGGGCAACAACCAGGATGCTCTAATGGCCACAGACCTAGTACAGTGGCTTTCTGAAAGGACAGGTAAAAGAGAATTTATTTTTGTTTAATGCTAGGGGTATTTTGTGGAATCTTTAAATCCCCTGACTCCTATCAATTCAAGATTCTTAAGTGGAATCTAACCCTTTTGGATGTTCAATCTTTAAGCCCTTGAAGCTTGGCCAGTTGGCTCAGTGAGAGGAAGAGTGAGGAAAAGCTATGTGATTGTTACCTTATGTTTCTCAATCAGCCATTCAGATGCAGTACAAGTAGCAACCAGAAGCATGAAAATTATGGGGTGAAACTTGTGAACCCATGATGTTGACACTGGGAGTAATTGGATTAAGTGGCGTTTTGTAATGTTAGCAGAGCACAGGTTAGAATGCTGTGCCACATGCTCAGACTGCAACATCGTCTTCCTTAGATCACTCCTTCAACCAACCACCTTCCTTCTTGTTGCACCCCGTGCAGGAAAACAACCACCAATCAGTTCAATATCAGACTTCATTACTTATTTCCTCCATCCATTATTTGCTCCATGGTACCACCCCCTGCATATCGTAACAACTGGTAAAAATAATGAATGAGAATAACTGATCTAAACCTTCCTTTAGATACAGCCAGATGGAATATAAGGGAGGGTAGTCATGATCCCTCATTTGGGGTAGTGTCTGCCAGGTTGAACCCCATTGAATTGATTTTTAAAGCATCTATGGCATCTGAAGTCATTCTTATTATCATCTTGGTCCTTTCTTCTCCAGTTTTCCCCATCCCCAACTTAAATTTCAGCATGGCTTTAGCAGCCAATATCTACACAGGTTGCTAGAGTTAGAGATAATTGTTGTATAAATGGATCATACTTTAAAAACTCCCTTTTATTTTGCAATTCTGGCAGCATTCCCCATTTTAAATATAGGGCCTATCTCGAAGCAGTAGACTCTTTCAAAAGAAGAAGAAACTTTGTCGCTCCTGGACCATTGGAATGTATTCCAAGTCCTGATGTAGAAAGAGTTTTGGAAATGACAATTACTAAAACCAGATCAAAAATGAAGTCTGTGTGAATGGGGGGAGAAGGGGAAGGGAAAAGCAAGATGGTAATAAGGATGATATGGTTACAGTTACTATTTCATGAGCCAACATAACTACAATAAAATTCAGCCTTCCAAGGACTCTATTATGCTTTTATCTCTCCTGTTCAGTATTTTTTAGGGTTTTAGGAAGCTGACAGCAGCTGTGCTGATGACCTGGCACTGTGTTCAAAAGTAGCATCTCTACATGATGAAAAATAGAGTAATTGCATTGTAAAGCTGGGAAGTTAGCTAATGAGAATAGAGCTAGTGGTTAGGGATGGCCAGGAAACAACAATTCCATTTCATTAAATGCTTTGAGGCTTCAACATCGTTTCATTCCAATATGGAACAAAAATGAAATCTTTTGAAATTTTTAAAGCAGCAGAGGGAGGTGGAAAAGGGTGCAGAAGAGAGAGAATGTATGTCCACCCTGTTCACAAACAATAGAAAAATAACCCTGCAGCAGTGAGTCTCAAAACCCAGGTCAACTAACTCGGGCTTGGGCTACAAGGCCAAAAATAGTAGTGTTGACATTCCCAGTTGGGCTGGAGCCCAGGGCTCTGAAACCTGGCCGGGGAGGATGAGTCTTAGAGCCTTGGCTCCCATCCTTGTGGGAAAGTCTACACGGCTATTTTTAGACCCTTAGCCTGAGTCAGCTGACCTGAGCTGAGACACTCATGGTCCTATTCTGCAATGTAGGTGTACCCATAAGTAGTGAGGCAGTAACTCTGTAGTTTAGTCTGGCTAGTGGCTTGGGATGTAGGACCCATAGGTTCAAATCCACGTTCTGCCTGATTCAGAGCACAGATTTTCATCCTAGATTACTCTGAATCAGGCAAATCCCACAGTGCTAAAATGCTCTCCTGCCCCCGAGAAACTTGCTTGATGAAAATACTGTCTCAACAGAACACTTCTGCAAAATATTTTAGCTTCAACTGAAATTTTCTGTTGAAAATGTTTCAGCCAACTCTACTAGTAGTAGAGCATGGGGAACGGCTATTGAAAACTGGCTAATAGGGTAAGAATTTTCTATCCTGAATTCTTGCAACTGGAGCATCAGAAGTTATTGTGACTTTGCTGATAGAAACATGATTAAAATACTTTCCAAAGATGCCACACATTTCCAGAAAAAAATGGTCATTTTCTGTTGTGAAATTGTACCACAGACACTGTTACCTATTGTTATATATACAGTTTATATTTCCTCTGTATTAAAGATGCACAGACAGTTCCCCACTAAGTCTCCCCCTTCATTATAAGTAAGCATGCTGAAGAATCACAGCATACACAACTACTAGAATTGTATTACTTGTCTAGCATATTTCCTCTCTGTTCCTCTAAGCTGCCCTGA
Source organism: Chelonia mydas (assembly GCF_015237465.2). NCBI lineage: Eukaryota > Metazoa > Chordata > Testudines > Cheloniidae > Chelonia > Chelonia mydas. The sequence goes on along the minus strand of NC_057853.1, from coordinate 14,813,221 downwards.
TTCAAATGTGACTCTGTTCTTCTTGATGTTTTACTTGATTTCAAAGAGTTCCAACAGAATAGCCTAAGGCATCTGTTATAACAATGGGTTAGAACTGGGGCCTATTAGAGGGAAAATCCAGTGACTGTCCTTTAGAAATTACTGTACTTTTTGCCCTTAAAAGTTGGCAAAAAGTTGATGATCGTTTGAAGGTAAATAAAATTGCAGCAAATATTCTGCTATAGCTCAGCAGCCTGATAAGATTCTCACTTCTTGTGAGGTCATATTTTTGTATGTGTTCTGTACCCTAACTTATCTTTCATGACGCTCTTTGATTGCTAACAAGGGATGGATCTGAGAGCTACAGATGGGATATATTTACATGTAACTCTGTTCCAGTTAATAAAATGGATCAAAAGCAATCAGCTCTTATTGGCAAGCTCTAGTTCTGCAGAAAGGCTATCCAGTAAACAGGATGATCTATATTATGCACTGAAGATGAGTTTATGCTGAGAAATGATATTTGTGAAAAACAATACTGAGCAGCAGGCTTGTATCCTGTCTGCAAGGAGGTTGCTGGGAAGGTGGCTGTGATGTGAAGAGGCATTCAATGAAGGATAGTCTGAAATGAAACAACCAAGGAAAGGCCTGTTAAAATGTCAGTCTCATACAAAAGACATCCTGGGATTCCTTTAAAAAGATGGAAAATATGGAGGAACAGGGTATGGCCTCATGGTGACATGCTGCTGTCACGTCCCAAACAAGCTACATTTGTTCTGGTTTGATACGCTGCTTCACAGTTGTGACGTGCAAATCCCAAAACGCATTCTTCCCATGCCCACTGAGGCATCTTGTCCCCCCAACAGATTCTGATTCTCCTCTGCTGCCATTGATGCATCCCTCTACCAAACACCCTGAATTTCTCTGTTCCTGTTCAGGCCATTCCTCCTAGCATCTGTATTGTGCTGTCATGGAGACAGGAGCAAAACCCCAATGGGTGCGAAAGAAAAGAATTTGTCCCCCAGCCAGTTCAAAGCTAAGACTGGAAGATTGTTGTGCTGTATGTCCAGATATTCCCCTACCAATCAGCTGTAGAAATGATCTTAAAGGGCTGACTTTGCTGAGCTACTGACAGTTACTTATTTAGACAAGTCACAAATTGTGGGAGGGGGATGTTGGAAGATTAGGAAAAAGCAAAAGGAAGAAAGGAAACTGGCAGTTGCCAGCTGGTAAGTTTAACTTTTTCAAAGAACATAATAGAACAAATACTAAATGGAGCATATTTGGAGCTTAAGTGTTATATGGCCTCCATTACTGTAGTATCTGAGCTCCTCTGTTTAATGTTTGGAGAATGAAACATGGAGGAAGAATTTCTAAGAGATCCATAGAAGATTGGTGCTAAACTTCCATTGAGGACACCTATTTGCCTTGGAAAATCCCCCCGCCCCGCCTGCCCCAATTAACACAGTAAAGAAATGTGATGGTAAGGCTGATACAGTGGGAAGATCCCAACTGGTGTAAATCAGCATTGCTCCATTGAAATCAAGAGCTACAGCAACTTACATCAGCTTAGGATATAGGCCAGTGTTTTAAAACCATCGTATTATGCCTAAGTATTCCACTGGTTAATGATTTATCCAGGAAGTTGAATGTTTTACATTCCATGTGGTCTAAATGAATTCCCCAACATTTGGGGGAAGTATCATATACTCCTGTTTGGCTGAACCTCCATGTTATCTGAATCCCTTCAGTGTCCCCCAGCATGAGATACATGCCATCTGCAGCATGTATCTCATGTTGGGGGACATGGAAGCGATTTGGATAATAGAGCAGAGCTGGGAGGTCTAGGAGCTGCCCGGCTGTGAGGGAGGCCACCAGGCTGCTGAACGCTCTGGTGGCAGCGGGGGGTTCCCTGCGCTGCCGCAGGGCCTGTGACACTCAATTCCCTGCCCACCACAACTCTGCTCTGCAGATACCACTGCTTTCCTTGTGCCTGCAGGGATTGAGTGTGATTGGCCTGAGGTAGCACAGGGAGCCCTCTGCAGCCCTGCTGTCATGGGAGTGAGTGTGCAGGGCAGAGCAGAAACCCCCAGTCAGAACTGAGGAGGAGGAGGACAAGCCCCTGGCTGCAGGGGAGGCCACCCCCTTGCTGAGTGACTGAACAACTCCAGCTCTTTTGATTGTCCGAATAAAATCCATGTCCCCCATGCTTTTGGGACAATCAGGAGTTTACTGTAAATATCTGGCTCTGAACTTACAGTTGGACCCTGACATCTATACTGAATCAAAGCCCTAGTTCTGGATCCAAACTTTGCAGTCAGGGCCATAAGGTAGGTACATCAGGGTGCATAAAGGACAGCACAGAAAACTTCCATTGAACTTTTTTGCTTTCCCATGGCTTGTGCTGCTTCTCTAATGTTAATTTAAATATCGTCTTTGTTTGTAAATAACCAAACACACTTTCCTCTGAAAGATATTCCCATTACTGCTCAGACATCTCAATACATATTATGATGTGTGCGGCGCTCAAGCGGAAAAGCATCACAAATATTTCCTTCTCAGAACAGTTACCCAGTTACCAAACGTTACTCAAAGAGCAAAGCTGTTACTTAATTTAATGTTTTAGAACCATTCAAGAGAAAGTGCTCTTGTCACTTCTGAAATTGTCTAATGCTGCCTTTGCCTCCAGGCTAAGGGAAAACAAAGGTTTTTTCTTCAGAGGGACAGTCTCCTTATTGCATATTTATTGTGGACTTTGTGCTTTTTGTATTACCATTCATATAAGGATCATAGACTTTGTCAAGTTCATTACTCACTAATTAATCGCAAATGGATTTCAGTGTCTAATCTAGCTTTTTATATATCTTTCTATTCTGCGCTGTTCTTAAAGGAATCTCTGGGTAAGATAGTGGCAGTGTGATGGAGCAAGATTATTCTGTGCTAAATACTGCCAGAGTCTATTACAGTAGGGCACTTTCAATGTGATAATTCCCTTGTAGACATGTCAATGTGGATTGTCCAAGTTCCCCTCTCTGGACCTGTCTGTAGGCCACTGGCTATGGGGTATTAAATAATGGCCAAGTTTTTGTTCTGGATCGCCAGCACTTTTCTTTTTGAACCCCATACTCTTCTTTAAAGCCATGAATGCAAGTGTTCAGGGCAATCTCCTTTTGAGCTTGATGCCAGTCCTGTTAATTTGGTTGGGTGTAAGGAGATGCTGGTGCATAAAGCTGCATCAACTTTTCTCCCCCAAAGCACCTGTGCCATGCTTAAGTTCAACAGGGATGAAGGACAAAAGGCAGCAAAACCACTTTTTGATTGTGGATCTCTGGTGGCACAGTGACCGTACATCAGCCTGGATGTAGACCTGTTTTTAAATGACCTCTCCTATAGAAGCAGCTTACAGAACTTAATGAGATGAAACCAAATAAGGTTCTATGGAAATTACTTTAAAAACCTATTGAATAGAATTCATTACAAGAGAATTCTCTAGGTTGGTTTGAGATGACTATAAAAAAAATTGTAATTCATTGTTGAATTATTTAGGTCCAGATTCTTCCACCTGTAAGGGCATGGCACCCACCTCTCATGAGCACCCCTTCTGGTCAGGTGTGCCTGGAGTCTTTAAACAGTTCCAGCCCTACCCCCAGGGCTTTCTCTCTGGAGGCAATGGTTTTACCCGCCCTGGGCCCTTCTGACCCTAGCTCTTCAGCTGGGCCACTGAATAGTTCAGATCTCCTTCAAGAGGTTTTTTGCTGTCCAATTGTAGGCCACTTCCCCAGTGACCTATTGGGGGGACCCAGGAACACCCACTACTCCAGGTCACAACCCAGGGACCCTAATAATAACAGCCAGGTGCTACTGTGACCCTTCAGTGAAGCTTCTTTCAGTTTCCTGGGACACTTCTCCAAAGCTCCATCCTTCACCAAAGCTTCACCCTTACCTCAGGGCTCTTTTGTGTTCAGGCCCAGCAGCCATTCAGGAGCATTTCCTTGCTCCCCCAGTCCCTGCCAGCACTGAGCTGTTCATGGTGCTGCAGTTCTCTTTAGGCAGCCAGGAGCACTATCTGTAATCCTTTGCCTCTAGCAAAGAATTGACTCTGGTCTGCACTGCAGCTCCTTTTATACTAGCCTGCAATCCTCTGATTGGCTGCTTCCTGTGCAGTCTCTGTAGGCTGCTTGGAGGACTTAACTCCACTGCTCTTCTCCTGGAATGGGGGTGGGAGGACCCCGAGGCTCCAGTAGGGGGTCTCTGGGCCTAGTCCATCCTGTCATACCACCATTACTCAATTTGAATAGTGCTTTATTTCTTATAATCAATGGGATTACTGAGGATGTAAGGTAGTACTCAATGTGAGTAAAGGCAGTAGAATCTGGAATAAACATTTAAGTCTTTAATGCCAATCTAGAAAGGAAATTTGTTTCATATGTTATCAGTTATTTCTTTAAATTTTTCCATTTACTTTTATATACTTTATTTTTTGATATAGAATATAATTTACTTTCCACAGTGTCTCATTAATTCTAGTCAAAGTCTCTTAAAAGTGCCTTATGGCAACAATAGTACCTATAAGGCACTGACCTGAAGTGATATTCTCAAATTTTTAATGCAGTTTTTGCATTAATAAATAATTTTGCCTAGATCTGTATGCTTGCAAATATTTGAACTCAGCTGGTATCACTTAGATATCCACTTATGTTAGATCCTGAAGATCAGATAGTTAAATGGCTAAGTTTGGACCCATAAAAGTTCTTTGGGCACACAATTGCATATGTAATTATTTGCAGGTACAAAATTAAAGGGCTTGTTGAAGCCCAAATGAAAATCAGTCTTTTAGTATATTGTGCATGGTGACTAATTGACTTATATGCAATAAACAGTTTAATATCACACTATTAAAATTTAGTTTATTTTCCTGGGGAAAAAGCAAGTTTGTATTTAATCTTGTGTAGTAGTCACAAAACAGAAAATATGGTGCCTTAGAATTATATAGGAGGCTCTCATTCACACTGCTGAAGGAAAGGGTACTTTGTGTGCTGGGATACATTAATGCACACTGTAAGTACTTGAAATAGCTTGAGGAGGAGGATCAGATGTCTCAGATTGGGTAACCGAGCCTTATAGGTTTGCTGAAGTATGGCCATTCAGTGGTCTGTTAGAAATGATTTAATGGCCTTAGTCCTTTTCCAGGAGTCAGGTTCCTTTTTTAGATGTAGGTAGTATCACCAATACCACAATCAGAACTGGCACTCTGATTATCTAATCTTTAGAGGCTACAGAATCATCTTGGAACTAGAACTATGCTCTTACCACTAGACAGAGTTCAGCCAGAACAGCACTGTGACATATTGTCAAGGAGGTCCAGGGAAGCTTTCACCGATGGCTGCCCAAGATGTGCCTGCTGCATGTTAACTTGACCTCCCATCTCCATTCAAGTTTGTTTCTGAGCTGCTAGAAAGAACTTGCAGAAATGTCAACAGTCAACTTCTCTTTAATTCTTTAACTGTGCTGAAATCTTACTGCCTTCATTCAGGAGCTTATTGGTAAATTCTGTTGCTGTTAACTTCAATGAGAATACAAATTTGTCAAAACAAATCTTTTAAGATACCACAGTGCATTTCATGAGTAAAAACAAATGTGAGTTTTAACCACCACCTTGTATCCTTCTTAAAGTTTGGATGATGTAGGCACTTTTTCTCATTGGAAATTCTAATAAAACATTTGAGGAGTTTCTCCCTTCAGTTGTTTCGTGTTTTACATTCAGTTTGTCGATAATATAGGCCTACCCACCTCCTTTCCCCATTTAAGATTTTAGTCACTCTCATTTTGGTCCCTGAGCAAAAGGTAATATGAGGTGTCTCTGTGCTCTTAAGTTTGTGAAGGTATTATATATTAATAAAACTTTAAAACAATCTTAGCATACAGCTATCTAATTCCTGGATGAACAGGGCTATTTTTCCCCCAGTTACACTTCATTAACATTTTTGAGTATAAAATAAACATGCAGGGACCACTAAAAAGGCAAAACAGTAATATCCACTCTCATCTGTGCAAACACATTGTGTCAGTATGATGGCTGCTATCTTGGCTAACACCCTAAGGATTGTACTGAGGACCTCCACATTTGAAAGCATGAGCTGCTACAGTTTGAGCTAAAGAGGCAAGCTTCTACACTTTGGGTTGTAACACCACATACCCTCTGAAGAATGGCAGAGGGGCCTGTGAAACATGCGTTCACCGTTGGGTTATACCAATATGAATTAAAAATGGCAACGTTTTTGAACCATCACCCCTACTATAATTGCAGAACTCTTTATGCACTGTGTGAGCTGCAAACCTTCTCTGCTTTCTTCAAGTTCTCCAAGTGCAATATTACAAAACAAGAGATGCTGTTCTGCTTAAGATTATAGTGTTGCCTTGGCCAGTTTTACAATTTCGCATAGAAAATGAAATTAGGATGTCAGGAAAACCAAAAGAGAACTTTCATTATTGGATACTTTAAAGCCTTAGAAGGCAGAAGATATTTTCTTTGCTTCAATTAATTTATATAGTGTCATTGTTTCTGCAATCAGGGAGAAGAACATCAAGTGGAAAGATCTATACTTTCTAATAATAGCTTGTGTATGGCTAGCCGAAAGTTCTGTCATATCCAGAGGCAATGTATAACATTTTTACTGATGTCAAAAGCAGCAATGGAAATAGATACTTTTGTGGTGTGTGTGTGTGTGTGGGGGGGGATACCCCAAATGTTGAGTTATGGCACTCTGTACTAGTGTTTTTATCTATTTGCCTACAGTAGGTTAAAATATATTTTATACTGACAATATCCTATTGCCTGTTAAAGATAATAAAATGTTAAACAGAGACCAGCTCTCTTGCTTAGAGAAGTTTCACTTCTTTTTTTTTTTCGCAACTTGTTACATGTGTGCTTAATGGGAGTTAGGAGTCTACTTGCCCTTTGAAAATTGTCCTCTTCATCATTGCAAGCTTATGCTTAGACACCAGTTTAAGCTTAGAACTCATGCTTAAGCAACTTGCTGAATGAGGTTTAGAATATAAGATTGGTTTTTGGTGGGATGGCAGTTTTTAAATTGACAGTAAAAGAAATCTGGATTAATCGTTAACTCTCAAGTGACCAAAATCCTGTCATCTGCCGATGGCATTGTCTTTATCCTTCCATGTACTCATAATAAACAGTTTTAGAAAGGAATTCTGCATGGCTGTCGCATCTTCTAGATAAAATATGCTGTGACGAACTGCATAGGAGGGAGGATGCAGCAGTCTGAATAATAGCATAGCAGTATATTCACCGCTATGACTGATTTTACAATCGCTGTTAATGTGCCATATTATTGGCCATACATGTTCATTGGGGGGCCGTATTAATGAAGGGGTTGTACATGATTTACCCTTGCATTTTTTGAAGTTGTTTGGAGGCTAATACCTACGTAACATCAAAATTCATCAACAGGATGCACCAGCGGTTCTCAAACCTCATTGCACCCTTCTGACAACAAAAAAGTACTATGTGAGCCCAGGCAGAGGCAGGAGGGGCCCTGGGCTTCACCTTAGGCCCAGCAAGTCTCACGCTGGCCTTGACCAGCCCATTCTAATGTGGGTCATGACCCCATTTTAGTCCCAACTCACAGTTTGAGAACCACTGCAATACACTTAAGGAGAGAAGGGAGATGAGCCTAAACGGTTTCAGCTTCCTTTGTTTTGGTGATCTTTCAATGACCTTAGGTTCCACAGGGCCTGATCTAGATTTGGAATAAGGCATTAATAAGGGCAAACTATTCTTAAATATTTCTCCAAGGCACTTAGCAGAAACAGAATGTCTTTCAGCATGGGGCTTATGTATTCTTTTTTTCTGATGAATTTTGTTGAATATGCTGTGTGTATCTTTTGTGACTGGGTAAGGAGCATACTACTCCACATTTATACAGGAGCGTCTCTGTTTGGGATAATATAAAATATTGTCAGAGTGCAGTATCTTTTTCCCAAACATGTGTTTCTCTTCTTCTCCCTTTAGAACTATACTTCGAAACACCAATGCCACAGAGCAACTAGCGATGTTCAGTGACCTTCCACAATGGTAAGAATTGAAATTGATTTACCTCATCTTGACACATGAAGACCCTGTGTGTGTCCCTTAGTTTATTGTTGTGAGTGAGCAGTGGCATTGACAGCAAAGGATGTTGAAGTGGTAGCTGTCAGGACAGGAGAAGTGGAGTTTGTGATATGCTTATGTGTCTACACTATACCCCAGCAAAACAAGGCTAAATGCTAAATTAAATTCTGATACTTTTTATTCAAGTTAATGGTCTGTGTACCCTATGCTAACAAGACATTTTTCCAATGCCTGTCAGTCCTACATCTGTAGATAGTCTGTTTCTGTTTTGTTCAAATACATTGGAATAAAAATGTATACAGAACCTAGATGCAACTATGATCTTTAAAATCAGAGAGGTTAATTGTTTCCAATTTCAGATTTCTTCTTTTAGTCTCTGGGCTTTTTTTCAGAAATGTGTGATGTGGAATGGCCAATAATAAAATGTAGGGATCAAACTGTAAGATAAAAAATATTTTTAAAATTGGGAGGAATTTATCTTTTGACTTTTTCTTACTGTTGGCTGCTTTTATTTCCTACCCCCTCAATTTGATTGTATGCAAAGCTCTGCTAGGGAACCTAAAGCTGGCATCCAGCCCCACAGCTTGAAATGTGCTTTGAAATCTGTTTTTAATTAGATATGACCCACAATAATTTAATTACCAAGCCACCCACCAAATTAACTTTTGAATTTTAACAGCCATATTGTGTTAAAAAAACAAATATTTTGGAGCAGATACCTTACTCATTTCTATCTAGGGCATTCAGGCTAGAAGTGAAGTTGGAGTCTATTATGATGGTTTAATCTCTTAACTAATTGCCCAAATTAGTTGTGAAAACTGCCTGGTTCATACATTGCCACAAGTCAGTTTTGGCTTAATCCCTTGTTTGTGGGAGATGAAATTGCTGGCATGCATTTTATGGCCAGTTATGGGATGATCCTGGCTTCTACCTACTACACCACATTGTTATGAATTATACAGTGGATCATTTTTTGTCCCAGAAAAATCAATGAGTTGAGCCTTGAGCAGATACAAATCTAGATCCGCAGATGCGGATATCTGTGTGGATGTAAAGCGGTATCCGCGGAACCACAAGGCTCTCCCAGGAACTGCAGCCGTGAAAGAAACAGACTGTTGGCTGTCGCTCTGAGGAGCCAGCGCTCCACACTGGCAGTTCCTCCTGCGAGGCTGTACCACCCCCAGCCCCACTCACTGAGGCGGGCACCAGGCTCACTGGCAGCTGTCCCTGGTCACTCTCTTGTGTTCAAGTGATGCACACGCCCCCACACAAGAGGCACAGACAGCTCTGTGGAAGAGTCTGGGACAGGGCTGGGGGCGAGGCTGTGGGCAGTACAGCTGCACCAGAGGAGCTGCTGGCACGGGGTGCTGGCTCCTGGGAGCGGCAGCCCCACGTTCTGCTCTTTTCGCTGCTGCAGTTCCCAGGAGAGCCCTGTGGTTCTGCGGATACTGATTTATATCCGCGGATATCCACATCCCTGGATATAAATGTGTATCATCACAGGGCTCTATCAATGAGAGAGGCTGTCTGTTGTTTTGTGAAGAGAACTTTCAAATCATCGATCCACTTTAATAAATTCAAGCTAACTAAATGTCACACAAATGTAAGGTCAGCAAATGGCCTGTACTGCAGATCTCAAAAAGTAATTGTCAGTGAGGAATCATCAAATAATGCTGGTTTTTTGGGTGTGTGTGTGTGATGGGTTTGGTCACCAGAGACCCCCTTGGGACTGTCACCTGATGTGCTGAGACTACCTCTGAGCCTGCTTTGTTTGCCAGCTTGGGACTTCCAGAACCCTGTCTTGTTGAGCCAGACACGCAAGCCTGATGCAACACAGACCCAGGGTCTGAACCATGCCCCGCAAAGCTGCAGACTTAACTGAAAACAGCTTAGGAAGTGCCCCTGTTTCCAGCACCCAGACACCCAGTTCTCAATGGGATCTAAACCCCGAATAAATCCGTTTTACTCTGTATAAAACTTATACAGGGTAAACTCATAAATTGTCCACCTTCTATAACACTGATAGAGAGATATGCACAGCTGTTTGCTCCCCAGGTATTAATCACTTACTCTGGGTTTATTAATAAACAAAAGTGATTTTATTAAGTATAAAAAGTAGGATTTAAGTGGTTTCAAGTAATAATAGACAGAACAAAGCAAAATAAAATCATTTGGTTTTATTTTACCAAGCAAAATAAAACAAAACACGTAAGTCTAAGCCTAATATATTAAGAAACGGAGTACAAGTAAATCTCACCCTCAGAGATGTTCCAGTAAACTTTTCACAGCCTTGCAACAAAGCCTGATGCCAACTCTGTCCACATATTTATTCAAGTGACACCAACATAGGACCTAATCACATTAGCTACCAGGGGCTTGTTCACCTGCACATCTACCAATGTGATATATGCCATTATGTGCCAGCAATGCCCCTCTGCCATGTACATCGGCCAAACCGGACAGTCTCTATGCAAACGAATAAATGGACACAAATCTGACATCAAGAATCATAACATTCAAAAACCGGTAGGAGAACACTTCAACCTCCCTGGCCACTCAGTAAAAGACTTAAGGGTGGCAATTTTGCAACAGAAAAGCTTCAAAAACAGACTCCAATGAGAAACTGCTGAGCTTGAATTAATATGCAAACTAGATACCATTAACTTGGGTTTGAATGGCTGGGTCATTACACATATTGAATCTATTTCCCCATGTTAAGTATCCTCACACCACCTTGTCAACTGTCTAAATGAGCCATCTTGATTATCACTACAAACATTTTTTCTCCTGCTGATAATAGCGCGCTCGCGCTCGCTCTCACTCTCTCTCTCTCTCTCTCTCCATCCAATGAAGTGGGCTGTAGCCCACGAAAGCTTACGCTCTAATAAATTTGTTAGTCTCTACGGTGCCGCAAGTACTCCTGTACTTTTTGCGGATACAGACTAACATGGCTGCTACTCTGAAACCTTTCACAGACTAGACTCCTTCCTAGTGTGGGCCCAATCTTTTCCCCAGGTACAGTCCTTGTTAGTTCCAGCAGACATCTTAGGTGAAAAGCAGGGGATTCCACATGACTGGGACCCCTTTGTTCTGTCCTCCCCCACCCTTTTTATAGCTTTGGCGCAAGGCGGGAATCCTTTGTCTCTCTCTGTGGGTTCCCACCCCTCCTTCTAAATGGAAAAGCACCAGGTTTAAAATGAATTCCAGTATCATGTGACATGGTTATATGTCCTGTGAGACCCCGAGTCTCCATTCTTCCAAGGCTCGGCAGGTACACAGGAAGTTTTGGAAGTAAACAGAGCCATTCACAACCAATTGTCCCAGTTAATGGGAGCCATCAAGAGTCCAAGCCACCATTAATGGCCCACACTTTGCATAATTACAATAGGACTTCAGAGTTATACTTCATATTTCTAGTTTTAGATACCAGAATGATACATACAACAAATAGGATGAATACACTCAGTAGAACATAAGCTTTGTAATGATACCTTACAAGAGACCTTTTGCATAAAGCATATTCCAGTTACATCGTATTCACACTTATAAACATATTTTTTTAAAGCATATGGAGTGCAACGTCACGGGGTTGTGCAGGGATCACGTCTAGGCTCAGTGCTATTCAATATTTTTATCAGTGATCTGGAAGTAAATATAAAAATGTGTGGATGACACAAAGTTTGGCAGAGTGGTGAATGATGAGGACAGGGCAGTCATGTAGAGTGATGTGGATCTCTTGGTAAACTGGGCCCATTCAGACAAAATGTATTTTAATACAGCCAAATGCAAAGTCATACTTCTAGGAAAAAGAACATAGGTCTTACCTACAAAATAGGGAACTGTATCGCAGAAAGCGGTGACTCTGAAAAGGATTTAGGGGTCATATTGGACAAAATGAGCTTCCAGTGCAATGCCGTGGCAAAAAAGGCTAACTTGATTCTGGGATGCAGAAACAAGGGAATAATGAGATGGGTTTATTTCTTTGTATGTGGCATTTGTGAAACCAATACCGGAATAAAATGTCCAGTTCTGATGTCCCTATTTTAAAAAGATATTGAACAATTTGGAGAGTGTCCAGAAAAGAGCTAGAAAAATGATTTGAGAGCTGAAGAAAATGTCTACAGTGAGAGGCTGAAGGAGCTTCATCCCTTTAGTTTATCAAAAAGAGAGAGGTAATTTGATTTACAGTGTATAAGTACCTTAATGGGGAGAAATTACTGGATACTTAAGGGCTGTTCAATCTAATTGCTAAGGCATAAAAAGCAGCAGTGTCTGGAAATTGAAGCCAGACAAATTTTAAATTAGAAATAATGCACACTTTTTTTAATGGTGAGGGTGATTAATAATTGAAACAAACTGCCTAGGGAAGCGGTGGATTCTCCATCTCTTGAGATCTCCAAATCAAGACTGGAAGATATTTTGTTAGTCAAACACAAGTTACTGGGCTTAATACAGGGTAACTGGGTGAAATTCAATGGCCTGTGTTTTATATAGGAGGTCAGACTAGATGAGCTAACATTCCCTCTGGCCTTAAAATCTCTGAATCTATGCTTTGAACTGTTCCACTTGTACAAAGTGACACTAAAAGCAGAATGTCTAGCTGCCTGAGGATTCCCCAGCGATGGGGAATCCCTTTCTGGTATACAGCAAGCGTATTGGCTCCTGGTGTTCTGGGCAGGCTCAGGGAAAAGGAAGCATGCTCAAAGTACCCCTCTTCCAGGCTTCCCCAAGTTGTATTTCTGAACAGGTCCCCTGCCAGGATTAGGTGGACCTTACAGTGGTTTAAGGCTACCTTTGTATCACTCCCTCCCCCCGGACTCCTGTGTGGCACTAGGACCCAACGATTGGGCCAATTAGTATTGGGTACCCTAAATCAGGACTTTCTTCTGAGATTGAGCAACACAAAATGGAGAAGTTCCTTTTTGACAATACCCCCCCCCCTCCCATTATGGTTGCTTAGCGAAAACTCTAGAAGTCTTCTTCCTTTTCCTCCTGTTCATATCCTTCCCTTTCTCCAACACTCCTGATCTAATTTCCTCCCTTCTGGGCATAATCAGTTCAGGAAAAGTCTGGCATAAGTGTCTGTCTCTCAAACTAGTCTGACTGTTGCTAGTCATCTACATCAAACAAAAGAACATCAAAAAAAAATTTGGTGGCAAACTTCATAGAATCATAGAATATCAAGGTTGAAAGGGACCTCAAGAGGTCATCTAGTCCAACCCCCTGCTCAAAGCAGGACCAATCCCCAACAAAATCATCCCAGCCAGGGCTTTGTCAAGCCTGACCTTAAAAACAACTTCTTTAACAAAAATGTCCAAGTGAAGGAGGAGGATCAGAAGAGGCAGACACTTTGTTCCAAGCTAATCTGGCACTAAGAAATGATTTACACTTATTTATAGTGTGGCTATATTATCCTTCCATTTATTTTAAAGGAAACGAGATATCCTTTTCCTTTGTGGCAAACCATACTGCACCCAAAGAAGAAATGTTCTTTGAAGTCCAACTGATTTATTAAGAGTCATTGTTAGCTGCTTTTGAGCTTCTCTTAGTATGGAATTAACATGAGTAAAGGAAAAGAAAAAAGAAAACGATCCCATCTTTTTAAATCAATACATCTTGGAGGAGGGGAACTAAAATTGATGTCTTGCCAACTACGTGGACTCGAGGCCTTTGAGTGCTCCTGGCCAAATCCCAACTCACTCCAAATTTCTCCTGTTTTAACAAATGAATATAGTAGTATTCTTTTTGTTTCCTGTTCTAAACTTGTGTAGCATTGTTTTGTAGGACTTGGGATCGTCCATTGTGCTGCAGTGCAAAGGTGGCTGGAATGATCTTCTGTCTTCGGATCGATGTTGTAGGGAGCCTCTTGCCATTTTAGTTTATCCTCCATATTATGTAGTCGACGTGCTAGTGCACTGATGCAAAATGAACGGGTTTGAGGTGGTGCACTCATGTCCCAAAGAGAACTCATTTTTTGCCAGGTACGGATAAGCTACTGCTTTTACCTGGCCACCTAGGAGCTTCTGAAAAAAATTAGAACACGTGTATAAGCCCTGAGTCTGAGGGTAAGTCTACACAGCAAAGAAAAACCCATGGCTGGCCCATGCCAGCCGACTTGGGCTTGCAAGGTTTTGACTGCTGGGCTGTTTCATTGCTGTATAGACTTCCGAGCTCTGGAAGGAACTCAGGCTCTGGGGCCCTCCTGCCTTGCAGGGTCCCAGGCTCCATTCCAAGCCTGGAAGTCTACGCAGCAATGAAACAGCCCCATAGCCTGAGCCCCGCAAACCTGAGTCGGCTGGCACAGGCCAGCCACAGGCTTTTCTTTGCTGTGTGGACATACCCTGATTGCCCTCGCTTTTCTGATGATTAGAGTTTAGCAGAAAGCTGTGGCAGGAAAATTCCTGCAAATGAACTTTCTGACTCCCATCCTGTTCTACTCCCAGCTGTTGGGACTGTCACATCCCCACACCTACCTGGGTGAATTTGCTGGAATATATGGTAGTGATCAAGCAGGAAATGTCTATTTAACTGGTTTTGAATGATCATAACTATAAACAAATCCATATATGAAAGGCTAAATACGTCAGCAAAACACCTTTGTAATACTATGAAAATTACTGTAGCTATAACATTTTCAAATCATATTGCCATATCACCTGTGTAGAAAATGTTCCAATTTGATGACAAAATACACAAGCAGACATTTTCCCATATTATAGTGGATCCTATTCCATCTTCTTGACACCTCTGTGTTGGCAGTAACATTTTCTGTTACTTTTATTCAGCACTTGGAAGAAAATAATTTTTAGACTGGTACATTTTGTATCTTCACATATACAGATGGACAATTTCCAGCTCGATAACTTCTGTTTGCTAATGTCTAAATCCTTGAGAAATACAAAGTATAGTTTTTGAGACTGTTATTCACTAAATGAATTTGTCAGAAACTAGCCGTTAGATGGGTGGAATGCTATAAAAGCCAAACTAAATTAAAACTATGCTCTTATTTACCCCAGTGTAAATCAGGAGGGGTTCCGGTGAAGTCAATGGAATTACATCAGTGCAAAACTGGTATGAGATTGGAATCTGGCCGCAAGTATTCCAATAATTTGCTAGGAACAGACGTTGTACAAGCAATGAAGCAAACCTATAGAGTTCAATTCAGATGTTAGGGTGATGCATCTCATGTAACTCCTATGGGAGCTATGTATTGATATGAGACTAAGCCCAGATATTGGTAAGTTATGTTTCTATGTATGGAGAGAAATGTTATGAAAGTTAACTTGCTTGCTTTCTTCCTAGTCTGCAGTCCCCTTCTACTTTGCAAACAGACTTCTGGCTCCTTTTGACTTTCCTTATCTCTGGTGAAGGGTTTCTAGGAGAGGAGACTCCCATTAGGGTCACTTCTTTTGATGTAGGTAGATTTCTCCTTCTTTCTGGCTTAGAAAAGGCTTGTGTTTTCGATGACAGGCTTTCCTCAAAGAACTTGGCAATAGGACATAGCTCTAGGGAACCAGCTCAATAATCCCAGCCCTTTCTTGCAGTGCCCCATTGTTGTTACCATCCCCTGGCTGTTTGTTGGCCTATGGCTATATGAAATGAGCTTGATCTCACTCAAATTTTGCATGGACAACTGTCCCTCTTACCCCAACTATGCTACAGCTGGCACTACTCACCACTATTGGGTAACTCAGCAGAAAGCCTGAGGACAACATGAACCTGGAGGCTTGTAGATTGTGTTCTGTGTTCTGTGGATTGTGGACTTCAACCTCCACATTTGTTAACCTTTCATGAGCCCTGAATTCACAAACTTTTTAAAAAAAAAACCTGTGCTTTCCTCCTCTGTTCTACAAAAGATGGCTCCAAACATGGATGGTTGCCCCTTTTATTTATTACTTGGTAGCTAACTTTTCAGTTTGAGTTTTTTCCACACCAACAAAAAGGTTTTTGTTACGAGTAATTGGTATTATTAAAAACTCCCTTAGGTCAGTAGGCACCATCAGGTGTGAAAGCTTGACGTTTTTCAGAATCAGTTGTGCGACGGGGGACGCTCAGCTCCCATGAGTGCCTCCTGTCAGCTGAGTGTGGAGCTGAAATCTTTTTTCCTGCTCCTGGCACTGCCTGTAGATTGTCGACCTAACTGGTATGTGTTCAGTGGCTCAGCCCTCTGTCCAAGTCACACAATCAAAATTGAATGAATCCCTTCTGGGGGTATCAAAGGTCCAGCAAGGGCTATCTGTCTGTCCTTATCAGTGTTTTCAGCCCTCTCTTTGGGCCCTTTTCATCTAACCCCTTTCTTGCTTGTTTGGGTTTTCTTTGTTTTTTTTGTAAAAAGTCCAACTGGAACTGTTGGTCTGTCTTCAGCCTTGTCTTTAGGCCCTTTAAATTTAGCCCCTTTTCTTGGGCTTTTAAACTAGATGTGTACCCTTGCTGGGGCTTAGGCCACTCCAGCACTGGCTGGTGGGGGGAACCTGGGCTTGTCCACTTCTGGGTGGGCCTCTTCCCACCTGGCCTCTTGACCTCTGTCCGTTACCTTAAGGCTAGAGCCCACAGGTCTTCTCGCTCCAGGCTTAGCTAATGCAGCCCATCGAGCTCCCTTTGGCCAGAGTAGAGCACCCTTCCTAACCCTTCTGGCCCCACTCAGGCCCTGCAGCTCCTTTTATCTGAGCCTGCTGGCCTATAATTGACTACTTCTGGGCAGCCTGTCTAGGCAGGTTTGGAGCGCCCACCTTCACTGTTCCTTTCCTGGGGTGTGGTGTGCTGGGACCTCCAGCAGGGGGCCTCAAAGTGCCAAGTACAAATTGGTACATCTCACAAATTGGTACATCTCAAGTACAGATTGGTACATCTCCTATTCGGGGAATTGGATCACACTTTCTGGGTCTGCTGCCTTTACCACCACTTAAAATAAAAGCTGAGTGCATAACATTTGTCATGTGCTCCCCTGTTTCCTAAAGTGCCAGTCAATGTAAACTCCAGCTATTTTACTGAAAATAAAGATCTCTCAGGGTCTGAATTTTGCAGATGATTTTATTTAAGCAAATGGTTGCCTTAAAATTTTACCACAGAGGATAAAGTGTTCTGGGTGTCAATCAGGCTGTATCTCCAAAGGGGAAAAAAGCTACTTAAGAAAACAGCAATATTAATAACATTTGTACTCATCTATAATTGATGTCCATAAATGGGATATCTTATTGTTTGATTCTTTCCTTCCACGGTGTTAATATTATACTAAAAACCCCGCAAACCCTGAAGAAATTCCATATGTATTTTGCTTAGCAAACACCAATGATTAGGTCAGAATTTTAGAAGAGTTTCTATTTGTATAGAATAGCATTAATTTTATATTCTTTCCTAGCCAGGATGAGAGAAAAAAACAAATAATTTATTCAGACAAAACCAGCCTACATGAATCATTTATTTAGCCTGTGCTCATAATTTTAAGAGCTCACTTTTTATGCAGCAAGTTGCAAATCAATAGAAAATTTGAGGGTGATTTTGCCCAAAGAGAAGTGATAATCATATAAACAAAAAGAAAAGGAGTACTTGTGGCACCTTAGAGACTAACCAATTTATTTGAGCATAAGCTTTCGTGAGCTACAGCTCACTTCATCGGATGCGTGAGCTGTAGCTCACGAAAGCTTATGCTCAAATAAATTGGTTAGTCTCTAAGGTGCCACAAGTACTCCTTTTCTTTTTGCGAATACAGACTAACACGGCTGTTACTCTGAAACCAGTCATATAAACAGCACCCCCTACATGGGAAATCAGTATGTGAGCATGGGGAATAAATCTGCACTAGGCAATGCCATGTTTTTACGAAGTAATGCTAGAAAGATCGGCAGTAAGAGAAAACAGTTCTGTGTCCTTAGCATTCAGAAAGTACTCTCAGTGAAGGGTCAGGGAGCAAAAACCTGCAGTCAGTTTACACAGATATACATTCAGAATAACTTCCCTGAAGTTTATTGGTGTTACTTGGGATCTTCATCAATGTGATTGAGAGCAGAATCTGATTCACAATATTTAGTTTAGGGATGGACAAACATGCTAGGATAACATAAGAAATCTACTAACTTCCCTGAACCTTCATCCATTTTCAGAACTAAAATCAATTGGAAAAAATCCTGGTCCCATTGAAGTCAATGGCAAACAATCCACTGAGTTCAATGAGAACAGAATTTCCCCATGTCGAGAACATTCTTATAGAGGGAAGGGCTGTTTTTTTTTCTCCTGCCCATAGGTGAGGTGGGGTGGGTACAACAGTTTTTGTGGTCCAGAACAACAGAGAAATCCATCGCTGCTGGACAAGATTAAATACGTAGCTAATATAGAGTGAATACACTGATCTTAATGCTAAAGTGCCAAGTATTAATTCTTTATTATTTATAATGTGTTGATCTGTAAAATTTAATGTATAATGAATAAAAAAAATTCAACAAAACATTCGTCAACACACTAGATTAGGCAAATGCATGATTAATAGAAAACTTTTTTCTTTTAAATGTATGTTGGAACCAATAATGCACCTATGACAAGAATGAGCCAGGCAGCATAGAGACTGGCTAAAATACTATAACAGTTTGTTAATATTGTAGTTTCTAATAAACGAAATTGCTTTTGGTGAACATAAATAGTGCCTTAAGTGTAAGTTATAACAGTGGTTCAAAACTTTAAAGGACCATCATTAGCTGACTAACCGGGACATTTTATATTTTGCATGTGATTTTTCTATGTAGCCAGATGGCTGTGTTGCCTGAAACTCTATTTGTCAGCCAGAAATATTATTCTGGTTACTGCAGCATAAACCATTTGTTGTATGCACTCTTTGGAAACATCAAAATAGCTCAGAAATAGAGTTTGGAGTTGACACTACAACTCCCAGGCTTGATTTTGTGTATTCTGCTTTTTTGGGAGCACTTTGGGACAAAGAATATCACTGTACAGCTGAGCAGGTGAAGCTGATTCTCATATGCACTGAAAACGTGCAAGAGGTCTGAGGATTCACACAATCAAAAGGTCTGACCAGGATAGTTTCTGTAATATGAAACCTTAACTTTATAATGCCTTATATTTACACAGCACAATTAATCTTAAAGTGGGAGTTTTTCAAACACACAAATGGCAGTTAGGCACTCCACTCTCTCCAAAAGTGATTTCCAGTCTGAAATGGAAGATGTAACAAACTACAGGAGTCAAGGGACACTGACCCTATTATGTGACAAGGACAATAAACTTTTGTTATCTTAATCCAGGTCAGGTGAGTGGGACCAGGGAATTAAATTCAGTTTTTTACCCACTCTGCTTTCATGCCCTTATTTCAGTAAATACAGTGAAATGCAATTATGTCACAGGAGGAAAAATGGAATCCATTCTCTTCCAATGACAATACCTACCAGAGTATTTTGAAGGAAAGAGAAGAATATCTCCTGTTTGAAATTATGGAAGAAATTTAATTGGGGAGAAGTTAATTCCATGTTTTAGGAATTGGGCCAGGACACCAAGGCTAATACTCCCACTTCTAAGAGAAGTGCAGTTGTAATCTTCAATGACCACAAGCTGTCTACCTTCCACATAGCAGTTTCATCACTAGTGACCCAATAAAGACTCAGAGGGAAGAGGACTAGCTACTGAGATAACAGTGCCACTTGCTATGACAATTCACCTTTGCTTGGAAGTATTCCAACTAAGTGTTGTGCTTAGCTTGTTAGATTAAAAAAAAAATCAAAACTCAAGGTGTTTTAGCCTTAGCTATCCATAACTTATCTATTTCAGGTCCATCAGTTTGGCATCTGTGGCTACCCTTTTGCTTCACTATGGACATTTCAGTGATGTACTGCAAAGAAAGAAAGAAAGTAACAAGTGTATGGTCCTCTGGCACTTTTTACCTTTGCCAAATCCGTTTAAATTCAGGGGAACTGAAATATTCCTGTTTAGACCTAAAAGTTATTAAGTAAGATAACACATTATACTCTTCTTAATTGGCAGGCATTTAACTTGGACGACTCTCAGGCAGCTGAATTAGTTGAATGATAACGACTGCCATTTATTCAGAACAATATTAGCAAAAATTCCACTTAGAGTATGATTCTACTCAGATTGAGGTCAATTATAACTTCAATAGAAGCAGGATTAGACCTTTTAATGGGGGAGATTTCAGACGCTACCAAGAGGTTAAGTGGGTTTCACCTAGCTGTTATATGCAGGTAATATTTTTGGCTACAGTTTTAAAATATGGAAGTTGACAGATTTAAAAAGGGAAAGAATTAACCAGGAAATCACCAACCCCCCAAATGAACTTTTTCCTAATGTTTATTTAGAACAATATTTTATTTCAAGACTTTTCATATTAATTTTACAACAGCTTCTTGTGTTCACTGCAGTGTCCACTTAATCAACACCCAGTTAAAATGACCATGTTGTAATTAACATACACTATATCTAAATAATAGAAATATTTGAGAAGTCACAAGTGATATTGAAAGCTAACGTATTTTAAAAAATGTTAAAATGAATTATTTTGTTACAGGTCACACAATTTAAACTAGGATAATTTCTTTCTAAGGAATCAATCATCTTCATGATTAGCCACAACTTGCTGGAGGTTAGAAAGAAACTGCCCCTAGAAGCAGGACATTCTGTAATTGTCTGTCTCTGATGGGCTTTATTACTCATTGCTCTGAAGCATCTGCTACCGGCCGTTGTCAGAGACTAGCAAATTGGCTAGATCAGTGTTTCACAACAAGTCGGTAGTGACCGCCCCCGCCAAGGGGAATAATGAAAAATAATTAGTGGGAGGGGGGCCACAAGGCATTGAAAACTTTAGTACAATCTAAAACAAAGAAAATCTTACTCCCTCACTTTCCCCTCACCTGTACCTTTCAAGGTTAAGTATTCCCTGTCAAGCTCTCAAAGCACTCTCAAACTATGTAGGCTTATCATTGTTGGTATTGTTAGTACCTGTTAGTAAATATTAATACTTCTAGTGCTTTCTTTCTGTAACTATAGTAACTATTCTTTAGAATCTTTATCTCCAACAAAGAGCATGTCTGAATTCTAAGACCCAGAACACTGGTCCTTGACCAGTAAGTAAACCTATTCAGGAATTTATCTATTCTGCTGTATTTTAACATCCTGAAGCACCTTCATGTCTATACAACTCCAGATATTCTTGGAAACCATCTCTCTCTCTCGCACGCATATATAGACTTGGGACACTAATAAGGGATGATTGTTACAGTAGATCTTTCCTATAGGGGAATCAAAAGGGAAGAATGATGGTGGGGGAAGAAGGACCCGCTGAGAGAGATTATCTTGAAGAATTGTTAGTCCCCCCAGGTGTAAATAATCATGCCGTCACACATAAATCAAGTAAACTGAGAATGTATAGAAATGACATCACAACATATGTTCCTGGGAGAATATTCTTGGCAACGAGGTTTCCTTTGTCTGAAACCCTATGTAATGATTCTGATATGGGAACTTAGTTGAGGGAATGAAAACTGTGTGTCCCTTCCAGATGCCAGAGAGACACATATCCAGTGCTTAGTCTGACAACAAAGGGTGTTAATGTATCTCTTACTTTCAGTATTCTCTATAGTGCTGTACTAATCTTTTCTTGATAATCTTACATTAAATAATTCGAATTGAGCCTGTTATTTTGACAACCCCGAGTCATTAACTCAGACACACAACAGTATTGATATATTTACTATGAAAGCAAGAATAAAAGAGTGAAATGTTTGACTTGGACATATGGGGTCAGCAGCCTGAAAAATGAGATGCACTAGGCTAGATGAACTGCTGGTCTCATCCCATAATACATTTCCTATGTAGTTTTATAATCAATTAGACTTTTGTCCATAATTTTCTCAGTTCATCCAAAATGGGTGGAAATTTTAAAAGATGTCCAGAAAACCTCCAATTCAATCATAACATAGCAGCAATAAATTAGACTCTGATCTTGGCCTCATTGAAATTAATGGGAGCTAGGGAGCAAGCTCAGGCCCTAAACTAAGTATAAATAAGTTTTCAATTAATAAACTAGTCGTGCTTTAACAAGTCCCAAATATTAATATTAAATGTCTCCAGGATCAGAAGCGGTTTGGTCAGTTACCACCCACAACCTGGAGCATTCATGGAAGAACCCTCTTTAGTAACTAGGTGCCATTTCGTACTTTGGGGATGTGCATGAGTTTTGGCATAAAACTATAACATTTCCAAAATATAGATAATGTTCTGAACACCAGTTTAAAGTGGTTTTTCTCAACCAGGAAATATAATAAGATGTAGATACAATAAAATGACCATTCGACTATATTTTGAATTTGAGGGTTTATCAGACTGCTGTAATGTTTGAAATATAGGAAAACAGCTCAAAGGACATTTAATCCTGTTACAGTGCAGTGCTATACTTTTCTTGAGTAAAAATAAAGATGTTAGGTTGCTGGGTACAGTAACAAAGACAGATAGAAAATGTTCCAGGGCCCACTATTTTTTAAAATGGAGTGGGCAGACTCTCCCAGGAAAAGGAGAATTTCTCCCCCTTTGATATTTTTATATCTCTAGCTGAATAGTAGCAAGGTCTGGGTAAATGTCCAGAAGGTAAATTTTTAAAATGATAAATAGCTGAACAGTTTGTGAAAGCACAAAGACATTTGTATTCAGTGGGAGTTAAATTGAGTGTTAGCTGTGAATTTGCTTTATAGTTGCGTATAGCAATTAATGTTTCCCTTTTCCACGCTGAGGCAAAGTTATTATGAAACACTTGGCAAAAAACCTGGAGCTGTGTTGTCAGCATCCTTAAAATATACATTAATAGCTCTCTCTCTCTCTGCTTAAGCAACTCTCTCTAGTTGAACTTCTGCAATAGGAATATAGACTCTCTCCAGGTTACCTAAGTCAGACTGGGACTAATCATTAAGGTGGGAAAGTCAAGTTTAACTGTTCCATGTTTACAAATTATTTTTTAAAATGTCTTGTTACAAAATAAAGGAAGGTTGGCTTAGTGGTTAGGGTATTGGCCTAAAACTCAGGAGATCTGTGTTCAGTTCCCAGCCGTGGTACAGACTTCCTGTGTGTAACTTCAGCAAGTCGCTTGATCTCTCTGTGCCTCAGTTCCCCATCTGTGAAATGGGAATGAGAATTCCTTTCCTCCCATCCTTAGTCTGTCGTCACTGTAAGATCATCAGATCATTTCTCTTACTATATGTTTGCATGATGCCCACCACAATGGCGCCCTGCTCTCAGATGGGAGCCTCTTGGTGCTACCAGAATATAAATAATAAAACGAAGAAACTATCGGTCACTGTGAAATGACAGGAGATGCGAGGCTCTGCTATAATTAAGCATTGCATAAGGTTCTCCTTTTTAGTTTGCCTTAGGGGCTTCAGAATTGCAGGCAGATCATCTTAACAAAGATGAAAAGCAATTATAGCTGTGCCATTCTCACCACTATTGTCAAGGGCCTGTTAGGTTTATTATAATAGGGCTAGTCTAAATGTACTCTAAATTTAGTAATCTAAAATAACTAAAAATCTAAATTTACATGGAAAAAATCACTCCATTAACATCTGATAGGCAACTCCATGCTACATTTTGTCCTTTAGTTCTTTTTTTAGTAATAAGGGCAGACTGGTTGGTAGGGGACTGGTAATGAGATACAGAACATCTTAGCTCAGATCTCTCATTTGAAATGCGGCCCAGGCTGGTAGTGACCAAAAAAGTTAGTATCTTTTAGCTGCTTTGTGGCCTTATAGAAAACAAGTTTCTTCAAGGAGCATGTGTTTATATCATAAGACACATCACCACAATGGGCCCTCATACTCACTTGTAGTCAGACAAGCCAAGAAGTGAATATGCAGCGAGATGAGCCACTTCTCAGCTGCAGAGAGGAACAGTGGTAACGCTAAATCTCCTGAGTAGAAAAACATAGGGGAGAGCTTCTCTCTCCAGGACAGTCAGTTCCATGCTTTAAGCAGCACAACATTCAGGCAATATTAATAATATGGCTGGCTGCTCAAGTAAAAAGGGCACTGAAGAATACAGCTAGAAGATTCAGCTATATCTGAAGCAACTGAGAGCAATTCCAACAGATTTGAGGTCTATTGTATTAATGCTCAGTCCTGCAAATACAAGATTACCTTTAAGCATGTGAATCATCCTATTGGACAATTCATGTGCTTAAAGTTATGCCCGTGCATTAGCATATGCAGGAGCACGGCTTTAAGCTATGTCCCTCTGATAGCCCATGGGCAATGTTAGGTGCCCATCTGGGGGCTGCCAGGACCCACTGGCTCTTCCCTAGCCCATATGGCTGGAGGGAGCAGATCTGGATCTTCTGAGGCTAGAGACAGCCCTTGGAGTTACTAGATTGACCCTAGCAGCAGCAGCCAGGACGTGGAGAGAGGCCCAGCTTTGCCCCTTTCCTTCTGGACCTTCACTGCCCCTGGATGCCAGTGATTGCAGCAGATTGGTTTTTATAATTTGTATCCTGGGCATTATCTTCTATCTGCTGATTGGTTTGTTGTCCTAACCTCTGCCAGCTTCACCCTTCCACGCTATGCTTAATCCTACTTTCTCCATCAGCCCTTTTCTCCCTCCACCCCAGTCTCTTTCCCCCACTACTTTGGTCTTGCTAACCCCTCCTCCTGCTAGTCTCTGTTGCAGCACTTTGGCCCCTTAAAATAAATGGATAAAGAGAGAGAGAGAGAGAGAGAGAGAGAGAGAGAGATGGGAATGAAATGAACAAGCTCTGGGAACACCAGCACTCTGATCACTTTTGTGACGGGGCAAGGCCAGATGGCTATAGAAAAGTAGTGGGAGATAGATATATTAGCTCCAGGCTAAACAAATCCCTGGTACCAGGATAAGTGAAATGCAGCTGCTCCAGGTCAATTAAGACACCTGGGGCCAATTAAGAACTTTCCAGAAGGCAGGGAGAATGCTAGGTTGATTGGGACACCTGAAGCCAATCAGGGACTGGCTGAAACTAGTTAAAAGCCTCCCAGTTAGTCAGGTGGGGGCAGATGTCAGGAGCTGTGGGAGGAAGTTGTGTTGTTGGAGAGATTGAGCAGTATGCACCATATCAGGCACAAGGAAGGAGGCCCTGAGGTAAGGTGAAGTGGAGCTTGAGGAAGTGAGGGCTGCTGTGGGGAAGTAGCCCAGAGAATTGTACGTGTCATGTTTCTAAAAGGTCAGCTACCATAGCTGATACTATTAGGGTCCCTGGGCTGCAGTCCGGAGTAGAGGGCGGGCCCGGACTACCCCCTTTCCCCCCATCCTGATTAATCACTGAGACTGGGAGACAACAGAGACTGTGCAAGGGAGGATAGTTTCTCCTCACCTCCCTCGCTGGCTCATGATGAAAATGGCTCAGTAGACTGTGACCCTTGTCTCTAGAGAGAGAGAAGGGTTACGTGGAGGGTCACGGTGAGCCTCTGAGGTTAGCAAAGTCTGCCAGGAAACGCAGGACCCACGGAGACAAGGACAGAGCTTTGTCACACTTTGTTTTGATGCCTGTGTTGACAGTTCAAGCTGGGTGTTGGATTCTCAGGACACATACCCATGCTAGCTCAAAGCTGGGACACAGCAAAGAAAGTGGCTGAGGTGTCTCCCTGTGCTGGGCCTGCTGCCCAGGGTCCCCCTTGCTCTCTCCAGCTGCTCACCGCACCCAGCTCCAGACTGCACCAGCCCCAGCTCCACCACTCTGTCTCTGCACTGCTGCTGCTCTGCCTCCAGCTCCCTGGGCTGCTTCTTTGGCCCCTCTGCCTCTGGTTGCTGCAGCTCTGCTCCCAGGGCAAGTCTGTTCTGTCTGGGCTGTGCCTCTAGCTTTGGGGCTGCAGCTCTGCTCCCAGGACAGGGTCTGCTCTCTCTGGATCTGGCACAGTTCTGCTCCCCATCTTAGCTTGGGCCCCTGCTTTCTCCTTAGCTCAGCCCCACTCTGTCTGACCCAGGCAAATCCAGCTCACACGGAGGATGGGACCTCCCTGGCCTCCTGACTCCCTGATTAGCCTGCCTGCCTTGTCATTCAGGCTGACCTGGAGCACTGGCCTCTCCCCATTGTTCCTGGGGGCTGTCAGTCTCAGGGTCCTGATTCCCCATCGATCCTTCCCCCTTTTTAGTACTGGGAGCTAGCAACTAAAACACCCCCACTGAATGTTAGTAAGGGGGCAACAGTCCCCTTACACATGCACTGTGGGAGGAGCTAGTTGCCTCAAGTACATGCCTCGTATCTTAGATGGGTACGTGCTCGGGGCAGCTAGCGACTCCTGTGGCTTGGACTGCTGCAGCTACTCTCTATTTTTAGCATGCTAGTTTACTCGGAGCTAGGGTGTATGTCTCCTCAAGCTGCGAATTACCCTCCTCCACTCACAGTGTAGATGTGTTGTACCCCTTTTACCCAACCCACTATCTGGAAAAAAATTGCAACCTCTTCAGACTAGGACATTGCCTTCCTGTGTGTTTATAGATTGCCTAGCACAATGGAGTCCAGATCCCAGTTGAGGCTTGTGGGTGTTACCCCAATACTAAACCTAGTCTTAATGAAAGTGGTCTTAATATTGAAGGATACAAAGCTATGCATTTTAAAATCCACCTAGCTCAATCTTTCTTCTCCTCCTTGCTCCTTGTGTGTGTGTTAGAGAGAGAGAGACACACATAAAGTACTAAAGTGTGAGTCAACCTTACCTGTTGCTTAGTATGCTTCAAAATGTATACAGCTGTATTAATTTGTTTAGTTTAATTTTATATTAAAGTTAGAAGATGGAGTCGAGATTCTGCAGTTCCATTCCCAGCACTGCCTCCAATTCACAGTTGACGTTGGCCTTTAACTTTTTTGATTTCCCTCCTATTTAAGACTCAAGGGTTTTGTGAGACCTAAGTCAGGCCCCATTCCTGTGCGTGGGTGCAGAGATATATCTGGAAAGTTTTGTGTAAGATCAGAGCAGTAATTTATGAAGTACTTTGAGATGGGCTGTGTATGAAAGTGGTGGTGGTAATGCAGTTACCTAGTGGGGTAGCCATGCATCTTTGTAAAGTTTATATGAGAGGGGCTTCTGGGACATTATCCTAAGTTACAACATTACCACCAATATTTCTAGTAGTATAACTTACAGGTGTTGATCAACATGTCGGTGAACTGTGAAAGTCATGAAAGTAGCATCTTGCTATGAATTACCAATCTTTGTAATAAATCTGCTTGCTGTTCTTTAAAGCCAAATAATGTCATTTTATCCTCTATTTTTGGAGTTCTATATAGGTTTTTGGTGCACATGAAGCTTGTTGCACTTTAAAATCTTGCGAAAGGGGCACTTCACTTTTCTTTTGTGTGTGTTATAGCATGTGAGTAAAGAAATTGAATATAGGACATGAATTACACTCAGTGCTATTGGAATTTCTAAGCCTTAATCCTTTTCCCCACCTCACACCCTCTAGTCAGTTCCCAACCTGGTATATTTTAGAATTTTTCTTTCTTTAAATAAGATACTTTGATCTGAAAACTTTTTTCTTTCATCTCATGCAGCCGGGGTTGTGTGCTCTCTAAATGTTCAAGGTGTTAGCCAAACGGCACTCAAGTCAATGGAATGAGTCCCCAGCGACTTTCCTGGGGTTAAGATTGAGGGCCTGGATTCTATCCAGACATTATTGATTGCCTATCAGAGGGGAGAAGGAGAACCAAATTGCAGAGGAAGGTGGATGGATGATACGTGCCAGCAACATGGAGGGAAAGAAGACAGAAGTCAGAGTGGTGTTCAAAGCAGCAGAAAGGGTTTGGTGCAGGGCACAGAGAGAAGGGAAGAAGCAAGAAGAGAAACCTAATTGTTCCATCACAGTCCTCTGTGCCTGACTCAGGGCAAGGCATGCCTCTCTGTGGACAAAGAACGTAGCTTCATGAACAGGTGGTTGCTTTTGGGAATGTGTAGAAAAGAACTGCGATGACAAGGGCATGGTGTGCACAGTGTGTGTGTGACTACGTGTATACACACAGGAGGAGGCAGGTTAGAAAGGGGCAGCTAGGCGTAGAAGAGCATTAAATCACTTTCCAGTGCTGTATAAGAATGTGTATTTTATAACTCTTCTTCATTTCAAAAATGTCATCTCTCTGGTCAGACGTGTGCTTCATCTTCTTTAGAAGATGTTATTTCTGAGTACAATTTACATTTCTGTCCCTGCTCAAACGGCTTCTTTTCCACTTATGCACTTTAATTTAAAATATCTCTGAATAGAGTGATACTTCCCAGTCCCTGGGATTTTAAGGACCTGCACTGTCTAATATGAAGGTCTTGGCATCTATTAAGATTAGCGCTATTCTCTCAAAGTATTTTAACACCCAAATCATTTCCCCTGCCAGTATCACTTGGATTTGTAGGCTTGCACTGTGGTTTAGAATTCTGCTTGTGAGCCTTGGGTGAGAGTTGGGTTCTGCTGGTATGGCTGAGTACAGAGGCACATACAAAGGCACCTTCAGAATGAAGGGGGAACCTCAAAATATTTTAGGTTCAGTTTGGATAAATCCAGAAATTTTCTGCTGTGTATCTGAAGTTCATCCTATCTGTGAAGATGCAGAATTGACATGGAGGACAGGCTCAGCCATGACATTTTCAACACTTCTTGCTTCCAGTTGGGCTGGAGGTGCCATGAGAACAGCCTTCTTGGAAACAGAGGGTCAAATAGCAATGAAACATGGAGGTGTGTGTGGGAAGAGTTTAAATTATACTTCACTCTAAACTCAAACTGAATATTTTGAAGTTTTTTTTTTTTTGCAGAGAGGGGATAGTTCCTTTTTTCCAAAGGAGTGCAAAGGTCACTAGGTGGGATCAAAAGGATCCAAGGATGATCTTGTGATTGAAGATGAGAAGTCAGGAAAACTGTTTCACTTCTTGGTTTTGCCACAAACCTCCTACATGGCCTGTGGCAAATCATGTCTCTCTGGGCTTCAGTTTCCCAGTCTGCAAAATAGACATCGTATTTCCCCATCTTTAAAGGCTGTTAATGTCTGTAAAACATTGGGTCATGCTTTCCTAAGTAACAACACAATTGCTTCCACAGATAACCTTGGGTAATCTGCCAGTTTGGCCTACCCCTGATGATTAATTTGTACTATGGTAGCACATAGAGGTTCCAACAGAAACCTCTATTATTATGCTCAGCACTGTACACCAGAAAGAAACAGTCCCTGCTCCAAAGAAATTACTTCTCTTTGCTCATTTCCCCTCCTGCCCTTTATCCATTCAGATGATAAAGTGATTTGTCCAAGGACTTGGCAGCTTGGTGGTGGAGTCAGCACTGAAGCTGAGACTCCCAGTCTAGTGGCTTCTCTGCTAGATGATATGCATCACATACGTGGGTAGTGAAAACATTTTTACATTCCTTATGATTGTTAACGTCACTGGTGATGGAAGCACTTGAAAGTTTATCAAATCTTCACAGCCTAGTTTCAAGGCTAATTAAACAACTCATTATTTCTTTTAATGTTAATTGTGTTTTTAATTTTACTCATAATCCAACATTTGCTGCAGCTAGAAATATGCTTCATTTTTTATGAATGGGACAGAAAGAGAAAACTAGAGGCAGATGTGTAATGCTGTGGATTATAGGGCAGGGAACAGTTTGAGAGAGTTGACTGCCCCATCAACCCCAGAAAGAAAGCCACTCGCAGCGTTTGGCCTTTTATCCACTCCAAGTAGTACCATTTAACTGAAAATGATTTATTAAATCAATTTAGTTAAACTGGTATGACCCCCAGTGTGGCCACTTACATTGATTTTAATCCTAGCTTATGTCCATTTTGCTTGCTTGGGCAAGGAATTGACTGAAGCTAAATTGATACAGGTCAGGTTTCAATCAATTTAGGTGTCCACCCAAGAGGGATGCATGTGTTTAACTAAATTGTTTTTTTAAAAACCAGTTGTAGTTAAGCAGCTCCAATTTTGTGTGTAGACAAGGCCTTAGTATCCAGAGACAATCAAGGGAAGAGAGAGAGACCAGTTTCTATAACAGGGGAGGAGATAGTCTCAGGAGTGAGCACAGTTGGGGCTCTGCTGCCCTTCTGGTTCTGGAAAAGGATCTTGAAAAATGGAGCTGTTATGAAAAGGTAGGAACTTCTCCTTTCTTCCACCAATTATGGAAAGGGTACAGGCAGTCTGTAGTGGGTATCCCTGACATACATGGAAACCAGAATAGCTGGAGTACCTATGCTTATCTGGAAGCTGAGGGGTTTGGTTATAGTGTGGGACATGGTCCTTGTTCTGAGTGAATCAGTCATCCTCTTTCTGCAGCTCTTCAACTTTCTTTTTTCTCTCTTCTACTTTTCCTTTTTCTGGCAAGAAGAGGTCTCTCTGGCCAGAGCCAGACTCTTACCTGTCTGGTGTTGTCTTGTTTATGGGGCAAAGGGCAAGTCTCAACCTGGAGTATGGAGCTGACATTGATGCACTGTTAATTTAAAAGAAAACAACCCCCGAGGGTTTTGTGGTATTTTTCTTTATTTCCTTGCAGGGAATGGGGGTTGGCGGGTTGGAACCAGCACTAATATCTTTTCCTTGATTGGGGTTTTTTCCTAGGGGAACAGCTGTTCAAAAGACTCTTTGGGCTGGGAATTATCAGAACAGACTGGAGGGGCCTCAATCAAAGCTAGCCAAAGGTAATATGCCTGCAAACAGGACACTGCCTGCATCTGACAAACTTTACCCCAAACTTTAACTTTTTCTTAAACAGGGTTCCTCCCTCTTGCAATTGTGTAATACCAGGGAAGGAGAGGGGAAAATACAATTTGGGAAACACAAGCTAACATATAGAAACTACGGCTGGGAGAGGCTGCTGAAGACATCTGCTCCCATCCTTCTGCTTTGTGGCAATGTAGTTCTTAGCTTGATTTGATCATCTTACCTGATTGCTGCTAATGCTGTTGGCTAGATTTTGGCTGCACAGCTGCAGAACCACACCTCCCTTGTTAGGGGCACCCACTATCCTTGTTCCTCCTGGCTCTGGCTCTATGCTGCAGGAAGATCATGCGTGAGAACACATCGTTTAGAAACTTGCAACCTTCATCCACACCAGCTCAGGTCAGTGGATAGGTGTAATAGCAGGAGGGCAGAGTGCTATCTGTCCCCTCGCTCTGATTTTCCTTATGCCCTTGGGGAAGCTAGGTCAGCACTACTGTTGTTACCCTGTAAGTGTAACCCACATGGTTTTATTTGTAACTCCAGAGGAATCAGGGAGAAGCATGGTTACACACACGCGCACGCGTGCACACACACATACAGTGTGTGTTTAGCTATTTAGTATAGCATGGTTACGCACCCAGAAGTCCAGAAGTAGCTTATGTCAAATATTTGTACATAAGTTGCTACATAAGTACTTGGTGTAGAATTGTTGTAACAAGGGTGTAACTTGTGCAGTCTATAAAAAAAGAGATTGTCCTCTTTCTGGATCTAATATAGTGCACTCATGGGCATTACTTATCTTTGTTTCTTCTGTGTGAAGTACTTCACTGACTAGAACCCCAATAGTCCCCATATTAGATATGAGATTGTCCAGTGTAATCTGTTTCAGACTGGATAGGCATGTTATCTATGTGTCCATACGCTCTCCAGCAGAGTTTGTAGTTGCTTATAATAATAATTAATTAATAAACAATTAATAAATAAGAATTAATTTATAATGATACTAATACCTAGATTTTATATAGTGCTGTTCATCAATAGATCTCAAATAATTTAGCAAAGGTGATAGAATTATCCCCGTTATACAGATGGTGAAACTGAGGCACAGAGGTGAAGTGATTTTTGCCCTGGGTCACCTAGCAGACCAGTGGCAGAGCTGGGAATAGAATCTAGGTTTCTTGAGTCTCAGTCCAGTGCTCTATCCATTAGGCCATATTACTTAAGATCATTTTGGTAATTACAAGTGGGACAGAAACCACACACTACTTATTTCCTGCTGGAAATCTCTGCATGATGATGAACAGGTGATAGCATTATGTTTTTGGAGGATGTCTATCCAGGAGCCTTCCAGGATGCCCTGCAATTCTGCTTCCCATTTTCATATATGTGCTGTGGCTTATCTATTTCAGTACCTTTAAGAGTGCTAAAGAAAGTGGCAATGTGTCCCTTCGAACTACCTGCTTTTACTGAGTTTTTGCAATTTGTTTACAACCACAGGCAAAGGTTATTGTTTGTCTGCTCTCATGTGGAAACAATGATGTAGTTGTATATCTAAAATAACCTGGATCATTGGACAGTGTATTGTTGGGTGAATGGTTAATATGCATTTATGCCTGAAATGTGAAAGCGTGAGACTTCAGCTAGGTGAGACAACGTATTCTGCTCCCATACAGCTACATGCAAGAACTGAGAATTAACTGTTGGCAATGTTTGCTAGACAGGGAACCATGTAGTTAATGAGACAAATATTAGGAACATATTTAAAAGTCACAATGGGCAACATAAATCCAAAGAAAAGGCAAGCTTGAAGACAATGTAGTTCGTCTGGATGAATAATTTAAAGTCGCAATGATATACATGATAATGCATGTCACCTTTGACTAGCTACCTGTGCTAATTTATTCAGTATATTATAGCTGGGAATTAACATTTTCCACTTAGCGACTTGCCAATTAAATATGCTTGCATTTATTCGTGATTTTTATAAGGATTCACATTTCTCAGTAGTTTCCACTATTATACAGATAATCTACAACATGAGAGATGTGCAGGATGCTTAATGTGACAGTTTGACCTTTATGGCCAGATTTTGAAAGGAAAGTACAATGTGCAAAAGTGCACCTGTATCCATTGTGTCATCCAAAATACCCCTCTCACACATGCAAATGTGTAAATTGCATAGACACGCACACACATGCACTTTTCATACATGCAAATGCTATTTGTGGAGTTTGTCATTTGTGCCCTCCTTTGAAAAAGAGTCTTAGAGCAGGGCTTTTGGCAGATAAATCTTGATGAACCTATGTTACTCTTGCTTTTGGGTACAGTTGGTTTGCTGACAGAGCAATACAAACGAGCTGCAACACAGTGCAGTTAGTCCACCTTTTGAACCTGTAACGCATCAAGACACAGCACGTTATCAGATGACTCAGATATTTCTTGTAACACACATTTTGTCGATCAGCATTAAATCTGGTAATATCTAGGGGCAAAGCAAAGGGTCTGCGAAAGGGGGGAGGAATTTTTGTTCTCTATAGTCCCTAGCAGTGAGTTGGAAAACAAGAGATCAAACAGATTTTTTTTTTTTTTAAATAAGGTAGCCTACTGAAATTCTGATGAGGTGGTTTTAAGGATGCCTATTCTCCTTTTGCCTCATGACCTGGTTTGTGACTGATGGAACACTGCTCCTGAAGATCTTCATACTGTATTAAGAATATGGCTTGGAGTGGTATTCGCACATGCCATTGTTCTGTCTCTTCAAAGAAAATAGCACAACATCTGCCTCTAATAATCAGTGACCTTTGTTTGTTACCAGTAACAGTGAAAGAAGTGAGTGGGGTTTAGCTCACAATAGTTCAACCTTTTGCATATATCAAACACTCAATGTAATAGCAAAAAGAAAAGGAGCACCTTAGAGACCAACAAATTTATTTGAGCATAAGCTTTCGGTTGCATCCGCTTAAGTGAGCTGTAGCTCACGCAAGCTTATGCTCAGACAAATTTGTTAGTCTCTAAGATGGCACAAGTCCTCCTCTTTTTGCGGATACAGACTAACACGGCTGCTACTCTGAAACCTGTCAGTGTAATAGCTTTATCTTGGCAACATTTTGGAAGAATAAGGGAAAATGACCATTTTTTTGCTGCTGCTATTCAGTAGCTTTGACGCTTGCATTTTGAAGTTGCATTGAATTTAATAGAGAAACAAGGTGGGTGAGGTAATATCTTTTTATAGAAACAACTTTTGTTGGTGAAAGAGACAAGCTCTTGAGTTACACTGAACTCTTCTTCAGGCCGGGGAAAGATACGCAGAGTGTTGCAACTAAATACAAGGTGGAACAAATCGTTTAGCGTAAGAAGTTTCAAAAAAGATATTTCCTCACCCGTCTTGCCTTCTGGGACCAGCAGGGCTACAACAACACAGAGAACAACAATGGAAGATTTTTAATTGGGTAGACATTTTTGTTGAATTTACTTTAAAAAGTTTACTGTCCTTCACTAGGAAATTAAGTTACATTTCTCTGAATGTATTAATACTGAAACGTTCCAGGAACTTTGTATGTTGCCTTCCAAAGTGATTTGAATAAAAGGAGGTTTCTCTGAGGTATACTGATAGGAAGAATCTTAATTGGCATAAGCCCCTTTGACTACTGTTGGTAGGATATTCCTCTAATACACTTGTTCTGCTTCTTTGAAGGAATAATGCAGAGGACTCGTAACTGCTGATTCTATAGGCGCCCATTTGATATATTAGTCTTTTTTGCTTAAATTTTAGGCCCGCTCAGCATAAGTGGCTGAAACATGTAAAGGGTCATATTTAAAATACATTTACACACTTGAAGTCAATTCAAACATCAGTAGGAAAAAAAAGAAAATATCCAAGTCAAGATCAGATTTGTTGTTTCGTTATGTTACGTAATGAGGAACTGGTTCAGCATCAGACATGCCAGAAGTATCTCTCTCTGAGTGCGGTAAGCATTACTAATTAGTCATACCTCTTGTACAGATGTGTAAACGTGGGTATAGAAAAGCTAAACAACATAGCCAAGTTTGCACATTAAGTCAGTGGTGAAGCCAGGAATACAGCCAGTTAATTGTGATCCTTTTTTGTGGGATCAGCTTTTTGGGCAAATCGTAACAGATTTTTGGGCAACCCACAATATGCCATGTGGCATAGTCAAAATATGCCATGCTTTGGGGCGTCTATCCCATGACTACTTCACAGTCTTTAGTAGCTCCTATATCTGTATCTAATACTTATTGTTTATTTCTGTAACTTTGAAATTGATTTAGACACTTTTTTTACATTTTAAATCCTTGTTCTCTGTTGCTGAAAACCACATTAATGTTTAATAGCAATTTTAAAATCTGTGCCTGTGTGCAGAGGAACATCATAAAACTATTTATAGAGCAAAAAACATGATCCAAAGGAAGATAGCTGTACTATGTACCAACAAGTTGGTTTAGTTAAGTAATAAGACCTATTGGCTCTGTTCCAAGACACACAGCACTGCATACTACAGTAACTCATCCAGACCCCCCCAGTAATTAGTTGTGTATCTTCCCTGCCCATGGCCTTGGGTATCTTTACTGTGTTTAAAATATTCTTTTTGATAAAAACCATATTTTGTTCGTTAAAAACAGTTTTCATAAGGTTGTGTTGTTGTTTCAACCAGCTTCCATTGCCAAAACAAAGCATGTTCGCTCTTTTTTTAAAAAAATTACCATACCATGCTTCCATTAACCATTATATATTATACTTGTAAAACATTGGGTTAGGCTTTTATTTGGCTATCTGATCCACAGGGGCATCAATGGAGCTCCGTGGGAGCAGAAGGGTCCAGTGGCATGGATTATCTTGTGGCACTAAGACCTTAGTGTGTGGGAGATCATAGAATCCTAGAAACGTAGTGTTGGAAGGGACCATGAGAGATTATTGTGATGCTTACCAAAGCACCTCATATGCTGGGATCACCTGTCCTGAGCATGAGGATGTCTTGTTTACTCCTGCTGTCTGTCAGCTCCCTGACTACTCTAGCCTTTGGCAACAGAAGCACTCTTCTGCAGGCCTTGCTCTCTCTGTATTGTTAGCGAAATGGCACACACCAACCTCACATCCTCCAAGCATTCCCTGTCCAGCCCCTAATCCGCTGAACACGCACAGAATTACGAGGCCTGTTGTTCTCTGAGGAACAGTACATCACAGCGTATTAGTTATAGCTCAGAACACAGCTCTTCTGGACACACAACAGTTAAATACATTTGCAGTAAAGATAAGAAAAAGTTTATTAAGATGAGACATAAGTTATAATAAGAATACTGGAAACAAAGTAAAGTAAAGACAAGAGAAGAACTTGGTAATTAGTTGTATTTAGTTCAACCTTTGTACTAATTTGTACAAATAATTTGTATTTAGTCACAGCTAAATACAAGGTTGAACAGATAATTTAGCATAAGTGTTTAGCACATATTCTAAGGGACCATTCAAGGTGAAGTGGCCCATTAAAACCCCTATAGTCATAGGACAAAGAAGTGGGCTTAATAGGCTACAGATTGTTGCAATAAGCCATAAATCCAGTGCCTTAATAAAGACCATGATTTTTAGCATCCAACAAAGTTATGAATTTAAGCTCGCAGGCTCATCTTTTGAAAGTGTTGTGCAGGTTCCTTTGAGGATGAGGACTGATAGGTCAGAAATAGAGTGATCATTTTTTGAAAAGTGTTCACTCACAGGTGATATGGTGTTTTTGTCTTTTATCATTTTTCTGTGTGAGCTCATTCAAGAGCATAGTGATTGTCTGGTTTCACCCACATAGTGGTTGGAACATTTCGTACATTGGATGAGGCACACCACGTGTTTTGATAGGCATGTGTAGGATCTATGGACCTTTTAAAAGGTGTGTTGTGGGGGGTTTAGATCATTGTATCAGTGTAGATATGTCTGCAGGTTTGCATCTGTTGTTCTGGCAAGGTGACAACCAGGGTATGTGGTTTTATTTCTGTATTGAAACAGAGTTCTCTCTGGGTATTTGGGGAGCCCATTCCATGATGCGTTTTACTTCTCAGGTGGAGTTTCCTTGTTTAGTGAAGGCAGTTTTGAATGTGTTAAGGTCAATATCCTGGACTTTCTCCTCGTAGCATATTCTGTGGTACTGGAGGGCCTGGCTGTTGATAATGAATTTCTGGATCTATGGAAGGTTAGTGTGATAATCCATGGGTTTTTTTATATGTAGTTGTCTGTAGGCTTCCATTGTTGAAGCTGATTGTGGTGTCCAGTACGTTGATGCTGGTGTGGGAGTGTTCTAGAAAGAATTTGATGGATGAGTGTTGGAAATCTGAGGGAGTTTGTCATTTGTCCAGAAGATGAAAATATCATTGATGTATCTCAGGTATATCATTGGTATCAAGGTATGTTTGTCCAGAAACTCTTGCTCAAGGTGGCCCATGAAGAGGCTGACATGTTGGGGAGTCCTCCTAATACCGTGGCTATTCCCATGGTTTGGACAAAGTGTTATTGAATGTAAAGTTATGGGTAAGAATGAAATGAATGAGTTTGATGTGTTTGTGGTGGAGAGTTGTCCATTATCTTGCAGATATTTGAGGTGGGAAATGATGCCACCATTGTGAGGGATGTGCCAAGGTTGATGCTCTGAGTGTGGTTGTTGATGTTGCTGAGTTTTTGGAGGGAGTCGGTTTTGTTCTGAAGGAAGCTGGCACTTTATGTGGTGAATGGGTTTGAGGATGGTTTCTATGAGTTCTCATATTCCTTCAGCAAGAGTGCCATGGCCAGATATTATGGGTCTGCCTGTATTTCCTTGTCTGTGTATCTTGAGAAGCATATGGCACATTCCTGGCGTGGGTTCATGTGGGATGAAGTTGTAGAGTTTCCTTTGGAGTTGTTTGAGAAAGGATTGGTTTTGATCCTTACATTTCTGGGTGAAAAATGGTGTAAGGTCTTATTTGAGTTTTTTATAGTAAGAGGTGTCAGAGAGCTGTCTGTTGGCCTCGTTAACCTAGTCATCACAGTTGCAAGTTTTGATGGCATCCCATTTGTCTGCTGGTTTGATCCTATCTGATGGCTGGATTTCAGGGACTGGATAGCTGCCCTCTCAGCAGTGGAGAGATTGTGGTGGATGTGGTGATTAAGGATTTCACAGTCAATTTTTTTTCCTGAAGCAAACAGATCTTTCAAAATCCATGGGTCCTATACATGCTTATCACAACTTGTGGTGTACCTCATCCAGTGCATTAAGTATCCCAATAACGATGTGGGTGAAACCAGACAATCACTATGCTCTCAAATGAACTCACACAGAAGAATGATAAAAGACAAAATTCCATCACCTGGAGGCGAACACTTTTCACAAAACGATCACTTCATATCTGACCTCTCAGTCTTAGTCCTCAAAAGAAACCTGCACAACCCCTTCAACAGACAACCCTGGGAGCTTAAATTCATAACTTTGCTAGATGCTAAAAATCATGATCTTAATAAAGACACTGGATTTATGGCTTATTATAATAATCTGTAACCTTTCTTTTATCCTATGACTGTAGAGGTGTCAACAGCCCACTTCACTTTGAATTGTCTCTTACAATACATATTATCTACTTATTATAAACAATCTCTTCCACCTTTTATTTATCTGTAACGCTCTCCCAGACCTGAAGAAGAGCTCTGTCTAAGCTCAAAATCTTTTTTCTCTTTCACCAACAGAAATTGGTCCAACAAAAGATAGTACCTCACCCACCTTATTTCTCACATTGCCTCATGTTCAATTTGTGATCCACTATGATCCCGAGATTCTTGTCAGCAGTACCGCCACCTAGCCAGTTATTCCCCATTTTGTAGCTGTGCATTTGATTTTTTTTTCTTCCTAAGTGAAATACTTTGCACTTGAAATTCAATAAAGACATCTTGTTGATCTCAGAGCAATTCTCTTATTTGTCAAGGTCATTTTGAATTCTAATCCTATCCTCCAAGGCGTTTGCCAACCCCCTCCCAGCTTGTCCCCTGCCATTTTTTTTAAAGCATATTGCCCACTCTATTATCCAAGTCCTTAACGAAAGTATTGACCCAGGACTGACCTCTGCAGGACCCCACTACATATGCCCTCCCACTTTGACAGTGAACCATTCATAGCTATATTTTGGCTATGCTCTTTCAATGAGTTGTGCATCCAGCTTATAGCAACTTCATCTAGACCACATCTCTCTAGTTTGCTTATCAGAATATCATATGGGACTATGTCAAAAGCCTTACTGAAAATCAAGATATGTCACGTCTACTATCCTCCCTACTTCCTCCCTATCCACTAAGTAATCCTGTCAAAGAAGGAAATTAGATTCTCAACAAATCCATGTTGGCTATTACTTATTACGCTATTCTCCTCTAGGTGCTTACAAATTGATTGTTTAATAATTTGTTCCACTATCTTTCCAGGTATCCTAGTTAGGTGGACTGGTTTATAGTTCCGCATGTCTTCTCTGTTTCCCCTTTTAAAGATAGGTGTTATGTTTGCCTTTCTTCAGTCCCCTAAGACCTCAGCTGTCCTCTGTGAGTTCTCAAAGACAATTGCTAATAGTTCCAAGATTGTTTTAGCTAATTCCTTAAGTCTGCCTCTGGTGGCAATCTACAGTAACTATTATAGCCAGCAGCTTTCCTGTATCAAATACACCTCTACCCTGATATAACGCTGTCCTCAGGAGCCAAAAAATTTACCGCATTATAGGTGAAACCGCGTTCTACTGAACTTGCTTTGAGTCACTGGAGCGTGCTGCCCCTCCCCCCACAGCCCTTCCCCCCTTGGAGCGCTGCTTTACCGCGTTATATCTGAATTCGTGTTATATCGGGTCACGTTATATCGGGGTAGAGGTGTATAATGAATTGCACCTTCATTGCAAGGGGTGGAGACCTGTGCTTTTGAGGTCTTGTCTTGCAAAGTATTTAGGCCCTGATGCAGCAAAGTATGCTCTTAGGTGCTTTGCTAAATAGAGGTAGACTTGAGCACATGCTTAAATGCTTTACTTGTTTTGGGGCCTTAACATTAATGCTGTTGGGTGGGACCCTTTAGTTTTAGTTCAGGTTCTGTGTATCCAATCAAATCAGCTCAAATTTTGAATTTCATATACTTGCAATGAGCTGCAGATGAAGAGCTAGTGGCAAAAAACTATTGGATAATAGTCTTCAAATTAATGAATGAGAAAAGTGTCCTGTTGATTTTTGAGCAGAAAAAGAGGGAGAATAAAATATTCAATGCATATTATAAGTCCAAATTTATTTTTATTGAAAATAAAATTTAAAAACAAAAACAGTGAGCTTCCATAAGTCTGTTTAAGACTAATTGTCTGAACTGGACTAATGACCGTGATTAGCTTACTTCAAGTTATGTATACCTTAAGTATTTATAATACATAAACATTTTACTACACATCAGTCACCTCTCACCTTTATTTTAGGCCTATTCATTTTTGTCAGCATGTCATTCACTGATTGTTTTTATCAGTTTTAATTTCTTAACTATCTCTACAAGTGCCCTTAAACTTAAGTGAGTGCATTTGCAGTGGTTGCTCTGTGATGACTGTTTTACTCTGTAAATACACTATAAATTATGTACAAAATTTATGAATTAATCTATATTATTTACCACAGGCTCATAAATACTGTACAGTCTCTTGCAACCTCTTATAACTCAGTGATAAGAAACTTAAAATAAAAGGTTTTATGCTACTTCACTGTATATCACAGTGTAAATGAGTGGCTTTCACTTTTGGGCAGTAGTATTTTTGTTCATCTTTCAATGCTGTGCTTTTTGTGACATACCGAGCAAGATTGTTAAATATTATGTACAGCAAAGCAAGGAATGTACCTCACTTTCCTTTTTGGGAAAGAAGGTAAAGGGGTGAGTTTCATAACTATGAAGGCTATTTTTGTTTCAACTGGATCCTATGAACAGTACAAATTTTCCCTGAGGAGCTAATTATGTGGTGAGATTAACATGGTAACAGGTTGTAGCAGAAGCTCAAGATTCAGTAAATAGCTACTAAAATGTTGTAGATGTCAGTTAAGAGCAACCCTGAAATAGTTCTAGGTTGTATGAGTGAAGTAGTGGGGGCTGGAAGAGTTGTATAGTAGTTTCATGATGTCTGGAACTCAATATTTAAAAAAAGTTTATACCTGCATGACAGACTTACAATTGCAGCATAAGTTGAAATTAATACATTATGGATTCAGAGTCAGCCCTGAAAGCTAGTGGTGTAAAATCTATCTCCTACCTTCCTTTTTTTTTTTTTTTTTTTTTTAAATTACAAAGCAGAATCAAAATAACATGCATAATTAAACAAAGCACTGCCTCAGCAATGTAAGGAAAAATCTTTACCAGGGTGAACCAGCTAGTATCTCCATTTAATTTTTTTTTTAAACGTATTGACACTTGAGTCTATATAAGCTAGGTAGAAGTAGTGGTCATGATTTAAAAACAATGACTTCATAACTGAGCTGATTGGAAAAATGAGGAAAAAATTGTGAAAATTCTTGCAAAAACAATTGAAAAAGAAATTAACTGTCTTTACGAGTGACTTTTGGGTGCCTCAGATTTCACTCAATTTGCTCAACTGATGTGCCTTAAAAAGGGTCTGATTTTTACCAATGCTGATCGCCAACCTTCTGAAAATCAGGCCTTTTTAAGGTGTCTCAAGTTGGACACTCAAAATCATAGGTCGTCTTTGAACATCATTGTGTTTGGTCTCCTTTCAGCAAAGCACGTAAGCATGTGCTTAATTTCAAGTGGGTGAGTAGACCTTTTGAAGTCAGTGCTCTATTGAAGCCCGTCTGAGGGTCTACAATGATACCAAAGTGTATTGAAAAATACTAATAATTATAGGAAGTATTACTTTTGAATTTACCAAACCATCTATTTGTAAGCAGACTTGTTTAATTACACTAAATATAGAGCGGAGCCAAACTATCTATGGAGAATATTTTGTTCCATTGTTTTTTCTTCTATTCAATAACTGCTCACAAATAAACTTTGCTTTTTGTTAATTTTTTTTGTAATTATTCATTGAACTCTTCATGAAAACGTATTTCCGCCTGTAGATTGTTCATGCATTGCTTGTGATTCATTATTTGCTGTTACCACTGGTTGATAGCTTGCCTTAGTCACATGCGATTGTTTCTGTTGCTTGTTCAGATGCATGTAACTGTAATAAGCAGGTGAAGGTTGTGATCAAGTCTTGGGGCCTTTGGGTTCCCAAGCAGTTTGTGAAGTTAGTAGCAGCTGAGCAGACAGGATTAGAGAATTTTTAGGTAATTTATCAGGCCTTGATGGTGTCAAGGGTAAATTGTTAGAAAAATTGGTCTATCCTAATATTATAAGCTGTGTCCACGTATAAAATCAAAGCTCTTTCATCACATAGTAATTGCATGTACCTTTTGGGGGTATCCAAATCAGTGGCGCTTTCAGCTGCCTGGAATAAAGTCGTATAATGTGGCCGTGGACACTTGGTGCTACAGACCTGTGCTGTCTAAGCATGTTATTTGTTTGAAGGTATGGGCCCATGCTTTGAGAGCTGCTTCTAGATCCTTGTCTGCCTTGTTTAACTGTGTTAAGCCCAGGTTAGAGGCCTAGTACTTTGGAAACACTGCTAGGGTGACCAGGTGTCCATTTTTTTTTACCAGAACACCTGGTCGAAAAGGGACACTAACGGCTCCAGTCAGCACCACCGACTGGGCTGTTAAAAGTCCAGTCGGCGATGCTGAGAAGCTAAGGCGACTACTCCCAACCAGTCCTGGCTCCGTGCTGCGCCCTGGAAGCAGCCAGCAGGTCTGGCTCCTAGGCCTGGCGGCCACAGGGCTCCACACGCTGCCTCCGCCCCAAGCACTGGCTCTGCCCTCCCATTGGCCACAGTTCCCAGCCAATGGGAGCTGCAGGGGTGGTGCCTGTGGGTGAGAGCAGCATGTAGAGCTACCTGCCACACCTCCGCCTAGGAGCTAAACTGCTGGCCGCTTCTGGGGCACAGCGAGGAATCAGGACAGGCAGGAAGCCTGCCTTAGCCCCTCCCACTGCGCCACTGACTGGGAGCCGCCAGAGGTAAGCCCGCGCTCTAACCCCGAGCCCCAGCCCTCGGCCCCCCCCCTCCAACCTGGAGGCCCCTCCTGCATCCCAAACCCCTCATCCCTCGCCCACCCCAGAGCCTGCACCCCCAGATGGAGCCCTCACTCCCCCACACACCCGAAGCCTTTGCCCCAGCCCAGAGTGCCCTCCCACATCCTGGACCTCCCTCCTGCACCTCAAACCCCTCATCCCTGGCTCCACCCCAGAGCCCACACCCCCCGCTGGTGCCCTCACCCCCTCCCGCACCCCTGCCCCATCCCAGAGTCTCCTCCTGCACCCTGAACCCCTCATTTCTGGCCCCACCCTGGAGCCCGCACCCTCAGTTAGAGCCCTCACCCCCTCCTGCACCTCAACCCCGTGCCCTAGCCCAGTCAAAGTGAGTGAGGGTGGGGGAGAGCGAGCCACCAAGGGAGGGGGAATGTAGTGAGTGGGGAGTAGGGCCTTGGGGAAGGGGCGGGGAAGGGGGCATGGCCTCAGGGAAGGGGCTAGGGTGTTCTGTTTTGTGCGATTAGAAAGTTGGTAACCCTACACACTGCCCGTATACAGTGGTGAGATATGGAGTGGTGGTGGTGGTTATTGCTGTGTCTAGGATAGAATTATTCTATTATGTGCCTCTCTCAAGTGTGTTTATTGCTTATACTGGTCTCTAGTCTTTTTTGCCACCTCTCACCATTCACCATAGTCATTACCACAAACCAATCAGTAATTACAGCATATGAGTATATGTGCAACCCCAGTTGGATAGGGGGTTGTTAGGTCTCTGAAACTGTCTCTTGGCATGTCTAACCTTAACGGCAAATCGGCACTGCTGCAATCAATGCAGAGTATTGATTAGGCAGGTCTGGTGAAGACACGCTAAATCGATGGGAGAGCACTCTCCCATCGACTTATGTACTTTGCCTCCCCAA
The DNA here is from genome assembly GCF_015237465.2 of Chelonia mydas. Taxonomy (NCBI): domain Eukaryota; kingdom Metazoa; phylum Chordata; order Testudines; family Cheloniidae; genus Chelonia; species Chelonia mydas. The sequence goes on along the minus strand of NC_057853.1, from coordinate 14,769,432 downwards.
GAAGCGTAAGGGAAGTCGACAGGAAACGCTCTCCCGTCAACACAGCGCAGTGTAGCCACCACGGTAAGTGGCTCTAACTATGTCGACTTCAGTGACATTATTCACGCAACTGAAGTTGCATAAGCTAGATTGATATACCATAGTAGTGTAGACCAGTCCTCTGTAAGGGCTGTGGGAAACAATACAATTTCAAGGAGCAAAATTGTTGTATATGTTCACTGCCTAACAACCAGGGCTGGAATTGTGTTGGTGGTGGTGGTAGCTTTTTGATGTGCACCCAAGGAACTGTCTGAGATCACCAGTTCATTTATATGGGTGTCACTGAATATCCCAGAGATAATAACTTTCAGTCATTTCTGACCTGGGCTGGAAGTAAACAGGTGGCCTTGAGATGAAGGGCTTCATAGCCCACTAGCAATCAGCTGAGCAAGTCAGGCCTTTGAGCCTTGCTGCTTTTTTTTTTTTTTAGTGAAAACTGGTGTAAATTGGTGACATTCTAGGTAGAACATAGGCAGTCAGATTGTTTATAGGTATCCAGTTTAGAAACTAGTTTGAACAGCTTGTCCTGCCAGTGATAAAAGCAGTGTGTGCAAGAAAGCAAATAATAGGCTTATTTATGGATTTCTACCCATCCCAAAGCTTGGCCATTATGGATATCTCATAACAAATGAGACTGCAATGATTCAAAATGCTGTGCTGGCAAAATTAAATTTTGGCTGTACTAACATGGAAGCATTTTGCTTCCCTGTATGTTGAGGAATTTGCTTTCAGTTAATTGCGCTGGGCTATTTTATAGAATGTAATCTCTTTGGGAGCAATTTAGGAGCAACCAGTGATCTCTAGGATAAATCTCCTGGCAACACACAAGGTACTATCTGCTGAGGTAATACTTTCTTACATATTGCAAATCTCTTATGGGCTGTAACCATCACAATGGGAGGAATCAGTATCCAGACAGAGATGTAGTCCCAAATGCAAGAATTTTTTTCCCTTTTACTGTCTATAAAGCAACTGACCACTCAGGTCTGTGTGATGTGGTATCCAAGGTTTGTATGATACTGGTCATACCATCTGCTCGGTGCCAGCTGAAAAACTGGAGCGAAAGGATTATTCCTTTAAGGTGCAAACTGTAGTAATTTAATTATTACTATTTTGCACTCAGCACCTTTCATTCAAGCATCTCAAAGCAATTTACAAATTTAGCCTCATAAGACCCCTGGAGTTTCCTCCATTGTATGCATGAGGAAACTGAAGCACAGAAAGGTAAGTGGCTTGCTTAGGGTCACCCAGAAAAGCCAGGAACAGAACTCCGGTTTGTTGACTCTCAGTCCTGCCAGTGTTTTAACCACAAGACTGAGCTTCTTTTCCAATGCTATAACTCCCCTAAGTTTGTCTTAGTCAGGTTATTCTAATATGACTCCTGTATTCAGACAGAAACACTGAATACGCTGCTCAGTAGTAATGCACATAAAAGTCAAAAGTGCAGAATATTGCTTTGAGAAACACAACTCAAATACTTCTTGTAATTTGTGGTATTCAGTTTCCTTTATTGATCACGTCCTCTTAGCAGCAGTCACTTTAGTCTCCTTTCTACTCCTGTCCTTTTTAACTATCTGACAAACATTGATTTTTTTTCACCCACTCTTATGTTATGGAGTGCTAGTCACCACAGAATTGCCTTGTTTAGCATCAGAACCATGGGTGGTGATATCTGTGATCTCAGATACTATAGTGATGAGTACCATAACAATGGTGCGTGTTTCTCCTTCTGCTTGGATCTGCAAAAGCAGCAGTGGGAAAATATTATAGACTACTATAGAATCATGCATTAATGCTAGTGATTTGTGTTCTAATTCTTTTGTGAATTAATGTCAAAAAAATAGACACTGGGCAAAATTCTGATTTGCTACATTGGTGTGAATAGAGTAACTTTCTATGGTGTCTCTCTAGTTTTGCAGTGATGTTACTGGAAGTAGAATTGGTCCATTGTGCTCATAAATATCTGAAGGAAATTGTTCACCATATTAGGGGAAAAAATTATGGTGGGTCAAAATGTATGACTAACCTACTAGACCAAGGGTTGCCAACCTATGGCTCCAGAGTCACATGAGGCTCTTCAGAGGTTAATATGTGGCTCCTTGTATAGGTGCTGACTCTGGGGCTGGAGCTACAGACACCAACTTTCTAATGTGCTGGGGAGTGCTCACTGCACAACCTCTGGCTCTGCCCCAGGCCTTGCCCCCTGCCCCTTCCCCCGAATGTGCTGGGCCCTCCCTCCTCCTCCCTACCCCCCAGAGCCTCTGGTATATGCAAAACAGCTGATCACAGCAGGTGGGAGGCCTGGTGGGGAGGGGGAGGCGCTGGGGGCTGGAGATCGGGGAGCTGATGTGGGCTGCTGACGTATTACTGTGGCTCTTTGGCAATGTACATTGGTAAATTCTGGCTCCTTCTCAGGCTCAGGTTGGCCACCCCTGTACTAGACCATGTCCATTTTATGAGTTTAGACATTGTGGTGGTGGCCAAATATTTTATACATAAACCAATAACACCAAATGCACCCTGAGTAATGTCATGATGCAGCAATTAAGACAATAAGGAACAAAAGATCACCTCTTAGTACCAGTAAGCACTACTTATGGGCTTCCTTGGTTGCTCCAGTCATGTGCTTCTGCTGGCACATTTTGCTTTCTTACTGCTGTAGTTTTTATCCATCTCAGCAGCTGTACAAAAAATGAGCTGTATGATGATGCACCCATGATGAACGGTTAGAGAACACTGTGTACATCTGTCACACTTTAGCTTTCCCTGACAACTTATGTTTGTGTCTATTTCTTGTGCTGTCTGTAGGATCTTTTCTTGGTTCCTCATACCTCAGAGAGTGTCAATAATAATCTGACATTTCTTAGCTACAAGGCATTTTATCCTATGTAGGAAATACATCAGGGTGTGCTGTGTAGGAAGCCACATCATGGCATTAGTAGGTTGAGTAAGGGAGTGATGCGCAGAGCTGCTTGGGAGAACTCACAGTGGGATTGTGCCTCAGGGGGACAACAGCCCCTCTCTGAGCAGCCTTGTACACATTCTGTAGGATGGAGTCGGTCTCACTCCCCACCCTGCCCCTCCACTGCAGCTGGCATCTCTGGGCCAGTGTAGCGGCTAGGAGGACAGGACCAAGACCTAGTTGTCTCCTTGCACTTTTGGAGAGCCATGCACACCTTGTAAAAACCTAAGGGAGCAGTCACTGCCTTCTCCCTAGTACGTGGATGACAAATCCTTGTATGGCCTGCATATAGGAAGAGGCATGCTGACCCCCTCTGAATACTCCCTCTTCTGTGGAGACCTATGTAATACTCTTCAGCCATGTCTACACTTAACCCTGGGATCGAAGCTGTTGCGATCGATGTAGCGGGGGTCAATTTAGTGGGTCTAGTGAAGACCCAATAAATCAACTGCAAAGCGCTCTCCGGTCGACTCAGATACATCACTAGAATGAGAAGATTAAAGAAAATCAATGGAAAAGCATCTCCCCTCGATGCAGCGTGGTATAGATATCGCAGTAAGTCAGCCTAAACTACGTTATTCATGTAGCTGGAGTAGCATAACTTAGGTCGACTTACCTCGGTAGTGTAGACAAGGGATTCATTTAAATACATAGGTACATGACAATCTAAAGGTAAAACAGGTATTATCAACACACAGTCACTAAAGACAGTATTTTTCCCCAAGTACTACATGTTCTTCCTGCTTAAAATTTTATTTATCTGAGCAATAGTTAATTGTCAGAATGTGATGTGGAAGGGGATTTTCTCATAGAAAAGAAATACTATGGAGGAAGCTGTACATTTCAGTTCCAGATCCAGCTTCCTTCAAAGTCAGTGGATGTCTGGATCTGCAGATTTAATTTGGCCCATTAAAGACCTATCTGGCTTCAAGATTAAGCTCGATAAGTTTATGGAGGAGATGGTATGATGGAATAACATGATTTTGGCAATTAATTGGTCTTTAACTATTCACGGTAAATAGGCTCAATGGCCTGTGATGGGATGTTAGATGGGGTGGGATCTGAATTACCACAGAGAATTCTTTCCTGGGTATCTGGCTGGTGAGTCTTGCCCACGTGCTCAGGGTTCAGCTGATCGCTATATTTGGGATCGGGAAGGAATTTTCCTCCAGGGCAGATTGGAAGAGGCCCTGGGGGGTTTTCACCTTCCTCTGCAGCAGGGGGCACGGGTCACTTGCTGGAGGATTCTCTGCACCTTGAAGTCTTTAAACCATGATTTGAGGACTTCAATAGCTCAGACATAGGTGAGAGGTTTATTGCAAGAGTGGGTGGGTGAGATTCTGTGGCCTGCATTGTGCAGGAGGTCAGACTAGATGATCATAATGGTTCTTTCTGACCTAAATGTCTGAGTCTGAGAGAGAATGATAATTTGTAAACTTTGGTTCCTTTTAAATTTCCAGTGCTTTTGGAAACATTGGGGGTGTTTCACTCTAGGTGTCTTGCTCAAGCCCATCCCTATGTTATGATCTTTCAGATGTGGCTGTTTGTTATTTATAATTTAAGTACCAACAACATGTTCAATGCTGTGGAAGACCCAACTGAAGGCAGCCTCTGCACTCAGGAGCTTACAATCAGACAAGGAGAGGAAGGACAAGGCTTGTTAGACTGTAAGTTCTTTGGGCAAGGACAGTCTTTTTGTTCTGTTTGTACGGCACCTAGCATAAGGGGATCTTGGTCTGTGACTGGGGTTTCCAGGTGCTACTGAAATAGAAATAGGTAACAATAATACATTTACATTTATAATCCTGATTTTTTTTTTTTTAATATCTGAGATGTGGTCCAGTTCCATCCAAATACATGGAAATCAAGAAGGAAAGTTAAAGCAGAGAAGTTCTTGATCTAAATGAGATAATGTCAGACATTTCCTCCTTATGTACATCACAATAACCCACTGAGCTTCATTCCCTCTTAATCAGTGTCTCCTACTGCTTGCTATCCTCCCATCTTTCCCTGTCAGGTGATTTACATGACAGCAGTTCTTGAAGCTGTTGGATTTCATTTCCTTATGCCAAGAAGTACAAGCTTCTGAGTTTGGAATGTCTCCAGTCAAATATCTGCCTCTTCCTAGCTGGCTCATTGCTCTGCAATGTTGGTTCGGTGAAATGTCCAATTTCCATGCTTTTAGTGGATCTTTAAGTAGTGCCTTCCTCAGTGTGGTATATTAATTGCGATGTATGACAATATTATAATGCTTCTGCTAGTAAGGAGAATGAAAATTCCTTTATGCATTAAACAAGAAGAGTGCAAATGGCAATTTTGTACCAAGTGGATGGATAGTCCAGATACAGGCAACAAGGTGGCTTTTTCCAGGACTTAAGAGTCTTCCTTCATGAGGCCTAATCTGTCTGTGTGTGCAAATGAAATATGCCATGCTGCTGAGAAATTTGAATTAGGACTCTCATCAAAGTGGAACTAAGGCACATTTAGCTGTCTCTCTGCCCACCTCCCTCCTTCATCTGACTAAATAAATCCTCTGGCTGTTTGCAAAAAGCTTGAATTTTGCTTCCAGCAAAGCTGTTTGCTGAGAAATAATAATTGCTCATGAGAAAGCTGATGTCACCGTGCAATTTGCCATCCCCATTCATTAAAACTACATAAAAAAACCCAGCCATGAGAGACTTTTTCTCATGTCATGCAAACCTTTGTGTCCTCCTTCAGTTTCTAAAATCTTTCCACTTGTGTATCTGAATGTTAAAAGGGTACTAGTTTTCCACCACCTCCTTCAATTCAGAAGTGTTGATAACCACATGACTCATAGAAGATTAGGGTTGGAAGAGACCTCAGGACTCCAAACCTACAGGTAGATGAAACCCATTGCAGTTCTTCTTTTCAACTTCAAATAAATGCTTTAAGTAGTGAATAGAAAAGGAGTACTTGTGGCACCTTAGAGACTAACCAATTTATTTGAACATAAGCTTTCGTGAGCTACAGCTCACTTCATCAGATGCATACTGTGGAAAGTGTAGCTCACAGTATGCATCCGATGAAGTGAGCTGTAGCTCACAAAAGCTTATGCTCAAATAAATTGGTTAGTCTCTAAGGTGCCACAAGTACTCCTTTTCTTTTTGCGAATACAGACTAACACGGCTGTTACTCTGAAATAAGTAGTGAATGTTTCCTAAGCTGTCCATGAAGAAAGGAATTCTTGGAGTTCATTTTCAAACATCATGTAAACTTCTACTTTCCAAATTCTTATTGGCTTTAATTGGATCACAGGCATTAGCCAGACTCAAGCCAAGACAGAGCCAACTGCTGAGGTTGCAGAATACTTGGGAATAGGTGGTAGAGGATGAGGAGATTAGATAGATGTAGATCTATGTTCAGTTTTAAGACCTTGTCTGTGCTTAGAATTCTTAGAAACTTTCCCACCATTACACACAACCTAGAGAGGATCAAAAGAAGCCCAGCACAATTCAATGAAAGTTTACCCTTTGCAATTAGTGTATGTAGCATGTACTCATGTCAGTCAGTACTGCTGCAAAGAAATGTAGATCCATGGACATCAATCTATTTATCCATCTGTCAATGAAACAACTGGTAGATCCCAAAGGTGCAAAAAGGGAAGTTCTAGGGTATCGGGCCAATCTTAAATGTGTATTTTTAAAAAAAATCACGAACAGTTCAATATTGATAAAAGGTCCCTACATTTTCTAGCTACCTAAACATAGTACAGGAGCTTACACTAATGACCCAAAACCCTGCAGCTTACAATACTATTATTATAGCACTATTTGTGTTTTTGGCCATTTTCTTAGACTGCTGTAGTATGTTCTTATAAGAGAAGTTACCAGAGCAACTTTGAAAGCACAGTACTCTTTTATAATAAGCATTTTAGCCCTGCTTTTTAAATCATAATTTTCCTGGCTTCTGTTGAAGTAGCTCTTAGAGGAAAAATGTTGTAGCAAAATGCAGTCCAAAATGAGCATAAATAGGCTACTCTTTTTGCACGTTTGCTGCCAGGAGCTGCCTGTTTACCTGTGTAAGCAGGGTCTGAATGAGCTCTCCCCTAACATCTAGTGATGAGCTGGGGAAGAGGACTTCAGGAACTGACCTTGTTTGCACACCCTGCCTAGGTACTCAGCATGATGGGGCTGCTTTGCCCAAATGATCACTTTCGGCTGGTGTTGGATCACAAGTCACTTTGTTATTGGGGCAGGGATAATAATGGGGTTGTTATTCTTGTTGTGTGAATCAAGGGCAGCAGAACTGTGCTTGGCATACTCTGATTGAGGGACTCACCCACAAGTAAATTCCACTCCCTAGGCAGGGGACATGGGCACCAAAGCCCAATGGAATGGAGGAGAGAGTGGAGACCTGATGGTGTGTGCCCTGCCCAGACACCATTTGACCCTTATTCTCTCCACTGTGTAATAATAGAGCTGATTAAGACTCAAATGAGAGTCTTGTTACAGAGCTGAAATCACTGAAAACCAGGTCTAAGCATTAGACCTACCTTGGGACAGTGTCTCTGATGCAAGAGACTGCCCAGTCTGCACTAGCAGTGAGGCTCCCCCACTAACAGCTGAAATCATTGAGAGCTGCGTTTAGTGGTGGGACCTCAGGACATCTCAGAGGGGGCCGAACAGAGAGGCGACGCCAGAGCGAGCACCCAGATTGCGGAGCAAGAAAGGTGCCTCCCCTGCCAGCGTGGGCAGTGAACTCTGTAGGTGCACCTCTGACCTCTGGGTTTTCGCTGACCAAGGACAACAACTATGAGTGGGGTATGGTGAAGGGAGGAGCATGTTAAAGGAACTTTTGGTTGCTGGACTTAAAGTGTTGTGGACTTAAGAAAATGAGGCAAACAGACACTCTCCAACATATTCTGGAGTGGGTGTTTTGCTCATGGTTTTATGCTTTATGAGTCCTGCTTGTGGCATCTTCACAAGTTAATGCTGGGTTACTTTCCCCCCTTTATTAGATGTTCCTTTTCTACGCTGAGACTCTGTGCTTGCAAGAGGGGAAGTATTGCCTCTCGAGGCTCCCAAAGGGTGGTGTGTCCCAGGTTACTGAGTGGGGACTCGAGCCAGTTTTGTGTTGCCTTCTTGAGAAGGAACCTTTAGATATTGAACCCAGCCCTTGTTACTGCCAACTTCCAACTGGAAGAAGGCGAAGCCTGGAAGTTCAAGATTTAAAAACAAATGCATATTTAATGAATATGATAAACTACATTGGAAGAGGATAAATGGGATATTTTTCAAGGTCTTGCATGACCCTGTCACCCTGAACTAAAGCAAAAAGGTACTAAAAATGTAGTAAATTGTATATTGATTTGTGTGAGAGAAGTGTTGTACCTTGGACTCCAGCCACAGATTTCTGACTCATTGCGCTTATAATTTGAGACAAACTAAAAGATACGTGTTTATTAAAATAGGTGTTTCTTTTTTTATACAACCGTAAATTAAAAACACTATTACCTCCTTAAATGGCACTTTAACATGTAATAATTACAATATAAATTCGTTTGGCAAAAATGCTTTGGATTTTCGTGAAATATTAAGGATGGAGATATTATTGATATGCTGGGTTTTTGTGAATGCTGAGTGAATTATAGTGCTGGTGAAAGATACCAGACAGCCAACCTTGAAGATTTAAGGTCTCTGTGTATTTATAGAACAAATATATCAAGGCAAAGGAGAAGCAAGCTTGTCCCATCAATGCCCTTAATTGTATCCTGCAGGGAACCGCCTTTACTAGTGTAAGCATAGATTAATCTCTCTGCTCACTCACTATTTAATGCTTCTGCTGAGACACTGAGACAGATAGCTAGAGTGTTAATTAGTGCCAACTGGTGGTGATGGTTTTGTGGTGTAGACAGCTAGGAAATGGACTGAGTCCACCAACTCATTTCACAGAGGACAAGGAACACATGGCTACAATTTCCGTAGCTACTTGCCTGAGTCACATGTGAAACAATGACATAGCTGTTCAAATCTGTTGTATATCCAATTAACCATCACTTAGATCATCTCATCCCTGCTTCTGACAAAAGGTGTACACCTAGATTCACCATAGCTGAATCAGCAGGCACTGCAGGGCAGACACAGCACCCTCCAGCCATCAAGCCTTGGCTCTCTGCTGGGTAAAAGTTATGGCACCCCAAAGTGTGCATCCTGCTACTTCGCACCACAGGTTGCATGTTAAACAATTCTGCGTGGACAATTTACTGGTACCTGCAGTTTCTACCCTTTCAGTACCTCACCAGCATCATTCACCAGACCCTTACCAAAAGACTCATGGTGTGAGCTTCCTAGGTAGTGCCAATAGGCCTGAGAAGCTGGAAGTCGGTAGCCAATGATCACATGAGCAGCCTAGATGTGATGGTTGCATGACTCTCACTCAGCAACAGGAACATGAGGTCCTACTTAGGTGACCAGATGGCCCTATTCAGAGAGGCCCCACCTGCCTCAATCTGCAGAGGCCCTATTAAAATGGGGGTAAAAAAGGCTTGCCTCTCACTGACTCCTGGCTGGTTTCCCATGATCAGCGGGATCTCCATTTTAAGTGGGAGAAACAATCACAAAAATGGACAGAAACTGACAATCAGACGTTGGAACGTTTGCACACTACTTGAATTGAAGGAAAATTGAGCCCGCAGAAGAACTGGGTTGGTAGCAAAAGAGCTATTCAGGTATCAAATAGATATCACTGCCTTATTCAAGACTGGACTACAGGACAGTGGAGTGCTTAGAGAAAAAGAATACACTGTCTATTGGTCAGGCTACAAAGCAGATCAAAACATCAGCCTACATGAGGTAGGTCTCACAATAGTAAACTCCATCGCTTAAAAACTACCACAGCAACCTGTGTCAACATCGGAGCGCCTAATGACATTGTTGTGGGACAGTACTATCTGCAACTTTCTGACAATAAAAAGTACCTGTGCCCCAATGGTCTGGTTCCTTAAAGGCCCCTCTTCTGAACAACCAGTACAGCCATGTTTTCTTAAACATCCAAGACTCTAGATAGGGCCTCCTATCTGTAAGCTGAAAGAAAAGGAGTACTTGTGGCACCTTAGAGACTAACCAATTTATTTGAGCATAAGCTTTCGTGAGCTACAGCTCACTTCATCGGATGCATACTGTGGAAACTGCAGAAGACATTATATACACAGAGACCATGAAACAATACCTCCTCCCACCCCACTCTCCTGCTGACTCCTTTTCTTTTTGCGAATACAGACTAACATGGCTGTTACTCTGAAACCTATGTGTAAGCTATGACTCAAGGTCACTCAGCCTTCATGGCAATAGATGATCTCTTTGCAGCCTTGGTAACTAGTTGAGAGAGCCTTTTTGTATCCACATTATGATACATTACTTAATGTTCTCGGTATAATGAATCCAGTTTAATCCCCACTTTGATTAGAATGCTTCTCAAAGTATAGGCCTGGGATTTTACAGGGTGGAAACTGTTGTATGCTGTCCAAGCCTTGGAAAAGCAATTTTCTGAGACTTCCTAGCTTTGTTGTGGTCTCTTCTCTGGTGTAGAAGCCAAGACATAGTTTTAAGAGAATGAAGCCCTTTAAGAAACTATAGTACCCTCCACCCTCTCACTTCACTCCTGCTCATATACTCAGACAGTTCAGCTTTGTTCTTATAGGACAATCAATTCTATTTATCTCAGTTGCCTTACCACTAACAATCTGATCTCTGACCAGTCAACATCAAATGAAAACCTTCTAATTTTTCTTTTCACATCTGTATTAATTTCCAGTCATGCGTCTGATGCAAAAATTCCTTTTGGCCACTTCTTTCTTAAATATTCTTTGTATGCACTTCTTCTATGAATATGAGAACTATAAGCCTCAGATCTCCATTTTGACCTTCAGCCTTTGCCTAGTCTATGTTTATTCCAGAAGCTCTAACAAAGTGATCGTATCTTCCCCTATGATAATAGACATGGGAAATTCTTAAAAATAATAATAAAATAATTAAAAAAAAGCTAGTGACCTTCAATTAACTTAATTCTGTTAAATGCTTCCTTTAAAATGCTTCATGTGTTCCAGTATTTTATTTGTTTCAAAAGCAGAAAGGTGGTACTACTGGGTGTGTGTTTCTGCACTACCAACCAATTAGACTACCCAGTCTAGGAACTAAGCTGTGGGACAAGATATGCACTGTGCTAGATGTGTTTATTATGCACATATTTTTTTGACTCAAGGCCATTAACGTTACTAAAAGAAGGAAATGCAGCTATTCAAAACAGCAGAAGCATGGTAAATGGGTGAATGTTTAGTGTGAGAATAAGCGAGCTTACAATGGCAACAAACTGTAAAGGATGGAATGAGTGCGTTCTTATCAGCTGAATGGCTTTCTTTATGTAGATTGCAAGCGATACATAATGTACAATGCACACTTGGGCTGCAGCTCCAGAATGCAAAACACTCTATGTAATATTGTGCGCCATTAACTTGAAAGAAGAAAAGCTTCAGTAAAGCATTGCCTTTTGTTAATTAAGCAGCTTCGTGCCCTAGGAATGGTGAATCATTAAGTACTGATATTTCCCCAAGGACATCGAACTGCCTGTGATCTCTGGGGTGCTGGAGATAAAAGGCTGTTTATGTTCCTGGGTTAGATTATCCAATTTTTTCAAGTTGAAAAATATTGCAAATAGGATCAGATGAAGTCAAATAAGTGCAAACTGGTGCAAGTACAGACCTGGAGTGTCGTCAGTGAAATTTGCACATGGGCCTGCACTCCATCTCCTAGTCTACTGTTATAATGAGGTCCAAATGCTGCTAATGTTTCAAACTGTTTCTGTGAATCCCAAGCTCCTTATAAATAAATAGCAAAAAAAAAAATCCTCAAAATGTCATTAACGCAAACTTCCAAGCTGCTCCAGTTTATTTCTTCATCATTCAGTACAGCTATACCTAACACAGTGAATGCCCCTGGTGTACATGCAGATAATTCCCAGTGGCTATTGCCAGCTCGGGAGGGGTGGAGTGCTAAGGTTGCATGGACATTGATCTTAACTCTATTTTTCTTGGTTTGCCTTGGTTTTCAGAAGTTTGAGTTTTGCTGAACTTGTTCTGGAGGGGCAGGAGCTATCACCAGGCAACTTTAACTCTGAGTTAATGAAGGTTTATTTTGTTGTTTTAATTTCCTAGTTTTTTAAAAACAGAAACATAAATATTTGTTGTAGGAGGTAGTGGTCATTTACACAGTTGTAGCTCTCACTTGGGTTTGCAGCTGATATGCTATTGTGGGTAGATAATAATCAAAACACCTAGCTTTTAATTTTTCATTAATTGTCTCTCTCCACACCCTGTGTTCTTGCTATGTGGCATCAGAGGATTGGCGCACCTCCGAAACACAGCCTCCTTGCTCCTCCTGGGTTGCTTCCTTATCTGGAGGATAATAGACTCCAGTGAGAGACTGCTGAATTGGAATTAATTTGCAAACTGGATACAATTAACTTAGGCTTGAATAGAGACTGGGAGTGGATGTGTCATTACACAAAGTAAAACTATTTCCCCATGTTTATTTTCCCCACCCCCCACTGCTCCTCGGACGTTCCTGTTAACTGCTGGGAATGGCCCACCTTGATTATCACTACAAAAGGTTTTCTCTCCCCTCCCCGCTCCCCCCCACTCTCCAGCTGGTAATAGCTCATCTTAAGTGATCACTCTCCTTACAGTGTGTATGATAACGCCCATTTTTTCATGTTCTGTGTGTATATAAATCTCCTCACTGTATTTTCCACTGAATGCATCCAGTGAAGTGAGCTGTAGCTCACGAAAGCTTATGCTCAAATAAATTGGTTTGTCTCTAAGGTGCCACAAGTCCTCCTTTTCTTTTTATCTGGAGGAGGTGCTCTGTTGGTGTATTGGGGTTCCCCTCAAAGGCACATCTGCAGAAGCACAGTAAACAATAAACAGAGGCATGACTGTTAGTGCACTCACAGCACTGAATCATAATTGTGAAATACACCTTTTTCTCGCTGTCCCTTGGCAAGCACACAGCTTGGCAAATACCCTAAACATGGTGAGATTGGCCTGTGGGGGGATGTTCAAGGTGGGGCAAAGGGTCTAGGTGTTTTTTTTAAGGAGATCAGTGTAAGCAAAGAGGGACAATATTGTAAATTCCTTCACCGTTTTCCACAGGCGGATGTCACTGAAGCCAGTATCTCATGCCCGAGGGTAAGCAAGGATGCAAGGGTGCATCTCCTGCATGCATGTGGCTTCAAACTGGGTCTCTATGCTGCTCACCTGTGTGCCATTTTGGTCCCTGCACAAGTGGTTGCCGATTGATGTGGGAAAGTTTCCTACAGCGGGGGAAGGAACAAAGCAGCTCTGCCACGGAATCTTTGGCAGAGGATTGGCGAGTACCTCCAAGAAAGGTTCCTTGAGATCTCTCTGGAGGATTACTGTGAAATCTCGGTGTGCATTAACACACTGTTGTTCCTCCACACTGCTTAGCTACACAGGGGAATGTGAAGCAGACACAAACACAGCTAGTCTTGCACGTTTCTACCCCTTAATCCACTTCTAGTATATAACAAAGCAAAGATAGCTTTACCTCATGTCACCAAGCAGTATCAATTCAAAATGAGCACTTACCAGAGCTCCCCTCTCCCGCACCATGTGCACCAGAGTTGGAGTACTGGGCCTGGCTTGAACCCTCCAAGATCAAGAAGAGGTCCTGACTCGCACGGTACTGGATGACCCTGTTGCCTGCCCCATCTCATCCTCCAATTCCATTTCTTTGTCCACCACTTCGTTCTCGGGGTTGAATCCTCTGACCGCTGTCTCCAGCCTCCCCCCACTCCCCCAAAGCATCCACGGAGCTCTTGGCAATGGAGGTGGGGTCACCACTGAGGATGGTGTCCATCTCCTTATAGAAGCGGCAGGTCTTTGGCGCAGCGAGTTTGATTCCCTTGCCTTTTGGTGTGCCTGCCTCAGCTCCTTGATCTTCTCATGGCACTGCTGCATGTCTTGTTCATAGTCCTTATCCAGCATACCATGAGAAATCTTTCAGTACATATCAACGTTCCTATGACTGGAGTGGAGCTGAGACTGCACAGCCTCCTCTCCCCACAGAGCCAGCAGATCCAACAACTACGGTGTGCTCCAAGCAGGAGAGCATTTAGTGCATGGAGCCACCATGGTCAGCTGGAAAGATGCAATGTGAGCAGTTCATGCGGATCAAACAGGAAGTGGAATTTCAAAAATTCCTGGCCCTTTTAAAGGGGGAGGGAATACCTGTGTACCTGGGTGCAGGGTAGTGGAGTTCGAACTCCTGACCACAGCAGTTGTGGGACACTTCCTAGAGGCCATTTATGTGCAGTGTCTACACTGACGGTACGTCAGTCTAACTTTGCCCAAAAAGCTCTACGGCTCTCGTCGAGGTGGTTTTATTTTGTCAGCGTAGGTGGAGCGTTAAATCAGTGGGAGGAGCATTGTAGTGTGTACACTTCCATGGGTTTGTCGATGAAAGCTGACTTTTGTCGTCAAAACTGTGTGTAGTATAGAGAAGGGCTTAGTGTACCTCGGAGAAGCAAACTCCATTTCAAATAATGCTTACATTTGATTTCCCTCAAATGGTTGGAGAAAAATTTTGAGCATTTGAGAAGCTGGTGCGATGATCTGAGTCCTGGTTTGATCTCTATCAGTGAGCAAAAAAATATCCCAAGGGCTGTATCTCAGAAACTCATTGGTCAAATAGCCCCAAATTTAGATCACTGACTGTACCCCACACCCCTATGAGGTACACCAAATTTCAAGGCAATCTGGGTAACCCTATGGATTTTAGAGCACTTACAACAGTTGAGCTCTAAACAAAAGATTGGTCTGAACGTTAACTATAGCAGAGCTCTATAGAATTGTAGGATTGGAAAGGACCTCAAGAGGTCATCTAGTCCAGTCCCTGCACTCAAGACAGGACTAAGCATGATTTGGACCATTCGTGACCAGTGATTATCTAACCTGCTCTTAAAAGCCTCCAATGACACAGGTTCCACAGCCTCCCTAGGCAATTTGTTCCAGAGCTTAACTACTCTGACTGTTAAGAAGTTTTTCGTCATGTCCAACTTAAACTTCTCTTGCTGCAATTTAAGCACATTGCTTTTTGTCCCAGTCTCAGAGGTTAACGAGAAGTTTTTCTTCTTCCTCCTCCTTGTAACAACCTTTTATGTACTTGAAGGCTATAATCACTAGATACTTTATCTAGTTTTTGTAATTGGCATTCAAGCTTCTTGGTTCCTCATTTTTACAGAGTAACTCTAGTCAACTTTTAGCATACCATAGACAATGCAAATGAGTTAAAATCAAAACCCATGATAGTTGTAAGCATTTAAATGCTTAGTTTCATTGTTCACTGATCCCAGGCAATCGGCTGCGCATATTCACCTGACTTTTTCTTTGTTTTAGACTCATGGTGACTTTTGCATTGATTGTGTCAAATTGAGAGGAATTTTTCCTTCCAATACAAAACTAACAACTTAAGATGACTTCACTGATTTTTATGCAATTCCTGTCAATTACATTGAATTATTTATACAGCAGTTCAGACTTCAAAATACAAAATTCCCTCTGGGGAGTCTCAATATGATCCTTTTCAAACTTACTGTTTGTATAAACTGCAGACACAATGGAAAATAAACGCTTGCTGCTACGTTTTTAGGAAGCTCTGTGAATACTCTCATTCTTTTTACTGGGTTCTTACTAAATTTCACAATCCAGAGTCAGAATAGAGTGAAAGCCGGTGGCAAACCCAGTGCAGTTTTTTTTCTCATTTAGGCCCTTGCTATCAATAATTACTAAGGGCCATATACAAATCTCATTTGAAATCTGTGGGAGTCCGTCCTGCTGTGGCTCAAGGACAGAATGTGATACTAAAGGTATATCTACACTGCATGCTTCTTACGGCAGCACACAGAGTACGTACCTGGCTAGCCCCAGTAGCACGGGTATAAATATCAGTGTGAGGCACTGCTTTGGTGAGTAGAGTAAAGACTCATGAAACCTGTGGGTATGTATCCAGGTATATACCCTACATGGATGTCTACATGCCCCAGAAGTGCCTTTACCTTTCAGCAGCAGCAGCAGCAGCAAAAGGCTCTGTCAAGGGGGAGGCAGTGGGAAAAGGCTCCATCAAGGGAGAACTGCTGGAGCCTTTTCCCCCTGCCTCCGCCTTGCCAGAGCCTTTCATTGACAGGTGCAACTAGACGCTGCAGTGTGGATGCAGCCTGCTCTTCACTGCAGTATGTAGCTACACATACCCTACGTGCTGCTGACATATGCCCTGTAGACATAGCCTAAGTATTAGTGTGTTACAGAATGAGTGAAAAGGTCTGAAATAATAATAAATTAAATACTGCAATATTTTCCATGCCTACCATTTTTGAGAACATGAAATGCCAGCCAGTACGCCGCATCAAGCACTTGGGAATGAAGACGCCAGTCTGCTGTTCAATCTCAAATATTACTGGAAAATTAACCTTTGCTTAAAATAGAGTTTTACTGCTCCTCCCCAGTCTTAATCAATGATCTCTCCTCTACAGGCTGATATGCCCTCCCACAAGCAACGTTTCTTTAAATGAGCTCTCTAAAATCTCTGTTGGAGTCTTCTCTTTCTGCCCCCTCCATCAGAATGTACCTTTTGTGGGTAACCCCCACATGTCAGTGTCTTCACACCATGGCCAACCTTTTGCAGCATCAGACTACTCCCCCCGCCTTTTAAGTTCCACATCTACCATACCACCCAGGTTATTTGCATTTCAACCTGCTGTTGCTCTTGCTCTGGGTCTCTCTGGCCCTCAACCTTTTTGCCTTCCCTTTCACTCTCTTTCTCTACCCCATCTTGTTCCACTTCTTCCCCATTTTCCTACTCTCTACCTTGGGACTCTCTCCAGAACTTTGTGTTCTTGGTTTGTCTTTTCTCTAATCCATTCTGTTTGTTCCTTTTCTAGCCTCCCCTTTGACTTCCTGACTTCTTTCTTGTTGCCTAACCTACTCCAGTCCTTCCCTCTCTGGCCTTTTGGTTCTCCAGGCATTTATCCCCTTCACCAAAGGAAAAGAGCTCCAATCTGTTGCAATAACCACAGGATGGGGCAACATCCTGACCACACCAACCCGCTTCCACCGAAACATTCCCTGAATCTCAAGAGGGACTTTGGCCACTGGACAGATTTTCCCTTCCCTGTGAATACATGTTAGCTTCAATTCCTCCCCATCCCCTGGCATCATCCAGTAGGGCTTCTCCCTGCCTCTCCTAACCAATGAGCCTTCCACTGCAGAATCTACCAGACCTGTTCCTTGTCAGTATCCAACTCTTACCAAGACTGTGGGTGTTCACTTTAACTGCTTCTACCCACCCACAGAACTTGGGAAGATTACAGACAAGATCAAGGTCTGAGGCAGAAGAGGGAATAGAATCTGACTGAGTTCTGGTGGACATACTTAGGGTATGTCTACACTATGAAATTAAGTCAAATTTATAGAAGTTGGTTTTTTAGAAATTGTTTTTATATATTCGAGTGTGTGTGTTCCCACAGAAAATGCTCTAAGTGCATTAAGTGCATTAACTCGGCAGAGTGTTTCCACAGTACCGAGGCAAGCGTTGACTTCCGGAGTGTTGCACTGTGGGTAGCTATCCCACAGTTCCTGCAGTCTCCGCTGCCCATTGGAATTCTGGGTTGAGATCCCAATGCCTGATGGGGCTAAAACATTGTCACGGGTGGTTCTGGGTACATATCGTCAGGCCCCCGTTCCCTCCCTCCCTCTGTGAAAGCAGCAGCAGACAATCGTTTCGCGCCTTTTTTCTTGAGTTACCTGTGCAGACGCTATACCACGGCAAGCATGGAGCCCGCTCAGGTAACCATCACTATATGTCTCCTGGGTGCTGGCAGACCTGGTACTGCATTGCTACACAGCAGCAGCAACCCCTTGCCTTGTGGTAGCAGACGGTACAGTACGACTGGTAGCCGTCCTCGTCGTGTCCGAGGTGCTCCTGGCCACGTCAGCCAGGAGCGCCTGGGCAGACATAGGTGCAGGGACTACATTAGAAGTGACTTGACCAGGTCATTTTCTTTAGTCCTGCAGTCAGTCCTATTGAACCATCTTATGATGAGCAGGCAGGCGATACAGATTGCTAGCAGTCCTATTGTACCATCTTCTGCCTAGCAGCCCTGAGATGTGGATGGCTTGCAGTCCTTCTGCACCGTCTGCTGCCAGCCAAAGATGTAAAAGATAGATGGAGTGGATCAAAACAAGAAATAGACCAGATTTGTTTTGTACTCATTTTCTCCCCTCCACCCCCCGTCTAGGGGGCTCATTCCTCTAGGTCACACTGCAGTCACTCACAGAGAAGGTGCAGCGAGGTAAATCTAGCCATGTATCAATCAGAGGCCAGACCAACCTGCTTGTTCCAATAAGAACAATTACTTAGGTGCACCATTTCTTATTGGAACCCTCCGTGAAGTTCTGCCTGAAATACTCCTTGATGTAAAACCACCCCCTTTGTGGATTTTAATTTCCTGTAAGCCAACTCTGTAAGCCATGTCGTCAGTCGCCCCTCCCTCCGTCAGAGCAACGGCAGACAATCGTTCCACGCCTTTTTTCTGTGCGGACGCCATACCAAGGCAAGCATGGAGGCCGCTCAGCTCACTTTGGCAATTAGGAGCACATTAAACACCACATGCATTATCCAGCAGTATATGCAGCACCAGAACCTGGCAGAGCGATACCGGGCGAGGAGGCGACATCAGCGCGGTCGCGTGAGTGATCAGGACATGGACACAGATTTCTCTGAAAGCATGGGCCCTGCCAATGCATGCATCATGGTGCTAATGGGGCAGGTTCATGCTGTGGAATGCCGATTCTGGGCTCGGGAAACAAGCACAGACTGGTGGGACCTCATAGTGTTGCAGGTCTGGGATGATTCCCAGTGGCTGCGAAACTTTCGCATGCATAAGGGCACTTTCATGGAACTTTGACTTGCTTTCCCCTGCCCTGAAGCGCATGAATACCAAGATGAGAGCAGCCCTCACAGTTGAGAAGCGAGTGGCGATAGACCTCTGGAAGCTTGCAACGCCAGACAGCTACCGGTCAGTTGGGAATCAATTTGGAGTGGGCAAATCTACTGTGGGGGCTGCTGTGATGCAAGTAGCCCACGCAATCAAAGATCTGCTGATATCAAAGGTAGTGACCCTGGGAAATGTGCAGGTCATAGTGGATGGCCGGGAAAGGTTCATGACGCTCGCATCTTCAGGAACTCTGGTCTGTTTCAAAAGCTGCAGGAAGGGACTTTATTCCCAGACCAGAAAATAACTGTTGGGGATGTTGAAATGCCTATAGTTATCCTTGGGGACCCAGCCTACCCCTTAATGCCATGGCTCATGAAGCCGTACACAGGCACCCTGGACAGTAGTCAGGAGCTGTTCAACTACAGGCTGAGCAAGTGCAGAATGGTGGTAGAATGTGCATTTGGACGTTTAAAGGCGCGCTGGCGCAGTTTACTGACTCGCTTAAACCCCAGCGAAACCAATATTCCCACTGTTATTACTGCTTGCTTTGCGCTCCACAATATCTGTGAGAGTAAGGGGGAGACGTTTATGGCGGGGTGGGAGGTTGAAGCAAATCGCCTGGCTGCTGGTTACGTGCAGCCAGACACCAGGGCGGTTAGAAGAGCACAGGAGGCCGCATCAGAGAAGCTTTGAAAACCAGTTTCATGACTGGCCAGGCTAAGGTGTGAAAGTTCTGTTTGTTTCTCCTTGATGAAACCCCCCGCCCCTTGGTTCACTCTACTTCCCTGCAAGCTAACCACCCTTCCCTCCTCCCTTCGATCACTGCTTGCAGAGGCAATAAAGTCATTGTTGCTTCACATTCATGCATTCTTTATTCATTCATCACACAAATAGGGGGATGACTACCAAGGTAGCCCAGGAGGGGTGGTGGAGGAGGGAAGGAAAATGCCACACAGCACTTTAAAAGTTTACAACTTTAAAATTTATTGAATGCCAGCCTTCTGTTTTTTGGGCAATCCTCTGTGGTGGAGTGGCTGGTTGGCCGGAGGCCCCCTCACTGCGTTCTTGGGCATCTGGGTGAGGAGGCTATGGAACTTGGGGAGGAGGGTGGTTGGTTACACAGGGGCTGTAGCAGCAGTCTGTGCTCCAGCTGCCTTTGCTGCAGCTCAACCATACACTGGAGCATATTGGTTTGATCCTCCAGCAGCCTCAGCATTGAATCCTGCCTCCTCTCATCACGCTGCCGCCACATTTGAGCTTCAGCCCTGTCTTCAGCCCGCCACTTACTCTCTTCAGCCCGCCACCTCTCCTCCCAGTCATTTTGTGCTTTCCTGCACTCTGACATTATTTGCCTCCACGCATTCGTCTGTGCTCTGTCAGTTGGGAGGACAGCATGAGCTCAGAACATTTCATCACGAGTGCGTTCTTTTTTTCTTTCTAATCTTCACTAGCCTCTGGGAAGGAGAAGATCCTGTGATCATTGAAACACATGCAACTGGTGGAGGAAAAAAAAAGGGACAGCGGTATTTAAAAAAACACATTTTATAAAACAGTGGCTACACTCTTTCAGGGTAAACCTTGCTGTTAACATTACACACATAGCACGTGCTTTCGTTACAAGGTCGCATTTTGCCTCCCCCCACCGCGTGGCTACCCCCTCAATCCTCCCCCATCCCCGTGGCTAACAGTGGGGAACATTTCAGCCACACGCAAACAGCCCAGCAGGAACGGGCACCTCTGGGTATCCCCTGAAGAAAAGCACCTTATTTCAACCAGGTGACCATGAATGATATCTCTCTCCTGAGGATAACACAGAGAGATAAAGAATGGATGTTGTTTGAACGCCAGCAAACATACACTGCAATGCTTTGTTGTACAATGATTCCCGAGTACGTGCTACTGGCCTGGAGTGGTAAAGTGTCCTACCATGGAGGATCAATAAGGCTGCCCTCCCCAGAAACCTTTTGCAAAGACTTTGGGAGTACATCCAGGAGAGCCACGAATGCCAGGGCAAATTAATTCTTTCACATGCTTGCTTTTAAACCATGTATAGTATTTTAAAAGGTATACTTACCGGAGGTCCCTTCTCTGCCTGCCGGGTCAAGGAGGCAGCCTTGGGTGAGTTCGGGGGGTACTGGCTCCAGGTCCAGGGTGAGAAACAGTTCATGGCTGTCGGGAAAACCGGTTTCTCTGCTTGCTTGCTGTGAGCTACCTACAATCTCCTCGTCGTCGTCGTCTTCGTCGTCTTCTTCCCCAAAACCTGCTTCCGTGTTGCCTCCATCTCCATTGAAGGAGTCAAATAACACGGCTGGGGTAGTGGTGGCTGAACCCCCTAAAATGGCATGCAGCTCATCATAGAAGCGGCATGTTTGGGGCTCTGACCCGGAGCGGCCGTTCGCCTCTCTGGTTTTCTGGTAGGCTTGTCTCAGCTCCTTAAGTTTCACGTGGCACTGCTTCGGGTCCCTGTTATGGCCTCTGTCTTTTATGCCCTGGGAGATTTTGACAAAGGTTTTGGCATTTCGAAAACTGGAACGGAGTTCTGATAGCACGGATTCCTCTCCCTATACAGCGATCAGATCCCGTACTTCCCGTTCAGTCCATGCTGGAGGTCTTTTGCGATTCTGGGACTCCATCATGGTCACCTCTGCTGATGAGCTCTGCATGGTCACCTGCAGCTTGCCACACTGGCCAAACAGGAAATGAGATTCAAAAGTTTGCGGTTCTTTTCCTGTCTACCTGGCCAGTGCATCTGAGTTGAGAGTGCTGTCCAGAGCGGTCACAATGGAGCACTCTGGGATAGCTCGCGGAGGCCAATACCGTCAAATTGTGTCCACAGTACCCCAAATTCGACTCGATTTAAGCGCTAATCCACTTGTCAGGGGTGGAGTAAGGAAATCGATTTTAAGAGCCCTTTAAGTCGAAAAAAAGGGCTTCATCGTGTGGACAGGTGCAGGTTTACATCGATTTAACGCTGCTGAATTCGACCTAAAGTGCTAGTGTAGACCAGGGCTTAGAGCATAAATTCCAAACAAGGGGTCCTGAGAGAATCTGTCCAAGCTCTACCCACGTAGACCCTTGAGAGTGACAGGGAGAGGAAACAGGACAACAGTGACAGCTGATTGCGAACAATGTTGGAGGAACGTAATGTAGGGAAGGGGATAAGGCTGATTTAAGTGCTTTTTGGCCTAGGTGAAAAGAATCCTGAGCACCAGTGCACATTCAGCAGTGTGTGAAATATGGCAGTAAGGATAAGCTCTGCTCAATAAACAGAAGCTCTAGTTTGGTATGACTGCAGAAATATGAAGGTCAAAGAAATTTTAAGATTGATTTTCCATATAAGAGTAGCAGAATTATGGGGGAAAAAATTCCCTGTCTGAGTGAAATAGGCATGCCTTTTCCTATCAGATTTAATTTGTTGTAAGCAAAGTTTATTTATTTTTTTTTTAAAAAATCACCCAGGGATAACAGTGTCCCTCTAATTACAGTAGTTTTGAGGTTTAAAAAAAAAAACAGGCCTATGGGCTTGACAGCTTTCCTTTGAAATAGAGCAGCAGCAGAATTATAAAATCACTTCAGTAATGAAATCTGCATGCCTTTACCTATCAGATTTTATTACTTTGAAGGTGTAAAAGAATGAGGCCTAAAGGGGTGTGTGTGTCCCTTTAATTAGAACGTGATCTGAGAATCTGTCGTAGTGATATGCCAAACCCAATTCTCCCACATTAAACAAACGTTGACGTGAGCCTCTCAATGCTTTTTTCCCTTTTCCTGTAGATCTTTTACGAGAGAAGTGTGTAGTGTGCTTGATTTGAAAGACAACAGGAAAACTTGCATGTAGACATATCAGCAGATAAATTGGATGTGCTTGGTCGGAGTGAAAATGTGATAGTGACGCAGAAATAATGCCAATTTGCCAATTTCCATGGCAGGGTGCGCTATTGAAATTCATGTGGACTCATGACAGACAAAGGGTTAGTTCTAAAGTTCTGTATAAGCCAGCAAAGTGGAGTGGACTAGCTTTACCTAATTTGGTTTATTATTATGTATCTCAATTAAAGGATGTGATCAACTGGGTTAACAATAAACAAACTCTAGGTAAAACTTGAACAAGAGTAGAACACATTATTTATAGTAATTCTTGGGTTACAAAGAAATTTAGGTCACTAAAAATTGTCACCCATTCAGCCAGATCATCTTAGGCGCTTTGGCCAAATTTTCTAAATTCCTATCGCTGCGGCCCTCTGCCTTAGCCACTTTCATTAATAAGCATGCATGTATCCTTAGGAAATATCAAAGTGTCTATTTGTTGTGGTAAAAGCTGAGATTACTCAGTTCAAACTGCTGTTCCTAGCCCTGATTTGAAATCATTACAGAGATATGTAATAATATAAACAATATAAAAACCCCACACTTTCATATTTACAAGTCAAACATTTTATTGTGAAATGTAGATATGACCTGGCTTTATTTAGACCTTTAACCACACTTGAGGAGTTGACCCAGGAGCAAGCTGGAATGAGGTTTAATTTCTAAGATTTTCAACAATTTTGGTTGAAAAAGATGTTGATAAGAAAACAACCCAGATGAAAAGATCGGAGAGGGATTTGGAAGAATAAATTAGTCTAGATGAGTGGGCCTCTATATGGGAAAGATGATATACATCTTCAATTTATATTGCTCATATATTTTTTAATATAAATTACTGTATAGGTAGAATATGACTCCAGTTAAATATGATGGATCTTTTGCTCCTAGGGAAGCCATCTGTTGGATGGGAAAGGGAACATACTTGCACATGTGATGGTTGTGTCTGGGAATTAGACCGTTTTGGGAGGAAATTATTAAAGAGGTTCCTCTTATGACAAAATGCCTGTTTCTGAGAGATCCGCAGACCAGCTTACTTAATGCTCTATTAAAGGATCCACATTTTAAACAGAATGACAAATTTATTTTTTATTTTTAGCAGCTAGACTCTATATTGCACATTTTTGGGAAAAATGTGACTCCTATGGAACTGTTATGGTAAAATATGGACTGTTCTTGTAATGGAAAAGGTTTCACACCACATGTAGACATAAGAGAAGCGCCAAAAAGAGAATAGGCATTCAGCAATTTGGTCACCCTTTCTCGTGCACTCAGAGGAAAAGGGCTTCGCAGTTAGCTAGCCAGAATCTTTGAATTTTATCCTGATCCTGAATAAGTGATGTACAATGTAGTATGTTAACATTTTATTGCAAGTTTGCCTCATATAAATATATATTTTTAAAGTTTAATATGCATTTAAGAGGTTCCTATTTCATTTCAGTAACTTTTCCTCATTTATGGGTTTAAACGGTCATTTATAATTATTAATACGTTATATTATTAAAATGGATGTTATAGTGTCTACTTCTAACCAAAGCCAGAATACTTGTAAAAATGCATTAAAGATATTATAATATTTGTCTTAAAAAATAAAATAAAAAAACCCTTTTCTGCTCCTTTATATGCACTCAGATGTCCCCTCACAGTTGGTGTGAGGTCTGTGCATACGTGAGGACAAAATTTAATCCTATATGATCAAGATTGATCAATGGGCAAGACTCAGGTCAGAGGGTTGGGTTTCCTGCAGCTTACTTTCATCACAGAGGGGATTGTTTCTTCTTCATTCTGCTTGTACACATGTTGAAAAGCTTAGGCAGGCAGGCAGTAATGGAGATTCAGTATTTCCAACCCATTACGAATAATAAATTAATCCCTCCTACTTCCCCACCCCCAAGTCAGGAGATTAAAAAAACAAAGCAAAACAAAAAAAATCTCATGATTTTTAAGCCATAATACATTTGGGGCTGTTTTGCCTTCTGTGTTTTGAGCCTTCTGGGTGTACTTAGGGTCACATGTCCAAGCTTTTCTCCACCACTTTGAAGGCTAAAAACTTACTTTTATTTTTTAAAGGAAATCAGAGATTTTTACGTATTGGTATGACTCCAGGAGCTAAAGCTTTAGGCACATGTTCCCAAGACTCATCTTAAAACAGTGAGAGCTGGCAAAATTTATGTGTGAAACTCAATAAAATTCAAAACTATTAAAACAAACACCCCCCTCCCCACCCTGCCCCCAGGTGTAAGTGAGAACAGCCAGATCTGTAATTTACTGGCCCACCGTTGGGGTGCTCACTGGAGATGGAGTGGTTATGTTGTTAACGATGGCTCGGCATTAATGTAGCACACAATGTACGTGTGTATCACTGCTCTCTGGAATGCCACCGTTGGTCAAGTGTTTGTGATCGCAGGCCAGTGGGAGTCTTTGACAATGGACTTTGAGTCTGGTTCATTAGTAGCTGATCATCAAAGGATGTAAGCCCTGTTACTATTGTACTGTACAAATGGTGATTTTTCTTTTAGCTTGAGTGATCAAACTCTTTGATTTTTGGCATTACAGAGCTTGGGCTTTATATGTGCACCACAGTGTCTGTGTGTATGCATCCCATAGATTGTTTATGACCAGGCAGACAGAGGTGCCATCTTTCTGGATTCGTGTTGTACACACGCATACTGAGGTGGTTAATACAAGTGATTCTTTAAACAAAAACAAAGTTACATTTTGAGAGGATGTGTTTAATATATGTAGATGGGATGCTCCATCGTTTATATGTTCATGAGCAATAATACGTGAAAGGGGGGGCCACTTTCATACAGTGAATGTGAGAGTCACCATATATACTCATGTCCCATATGTAAAGCATATGCTATCCATGTAGCCTTCACAATTACATATATATATTTTTGTTCCATGTGAGTTTTATCTGGCATGGACCATGTGGCACTTTCTACATTTTTTCTGTGCAGAGTCAGATATTTTGATTGGATATTGCAGGTAATAGCCAAGTAAAGCTCGTAATTGGAAGATGGGGTTTTGCTACAGAAACTTTCACTTAGCCATCCTCCTTGTTGCAATTTTTCTTTCAATTTCTTTTAATGACTTTCTGCATTGTTGTGTGCATTCAAGTGCATATGAGTAGTTTTTTAAAGTCTTTTCTTTCACTCCCGTCTGAGCTGTGCACTGCTTTAGTATATTGAAGAGAATGGTCAATAGCACACAGAGCAAAAGAGAGAGGTTATGGAATTCAGGAACACATGCAAGGTTTTTTCGACAGCTGGGCACCTATCCAAAGCACCAAATTTAGAGTCTTTCCCCATCAACCACTTTTGTTAATGACTAAGAGACCTTTGGCAGGAAAAATACAGCAATAGTTGTTCCAAATACCTGTCGCTTTATTGATCAGTTCAAAAAATAAACAAGGTAGTCTAAAGCATAATAAAGGGTCTTGCTAAAATAAGATGATGATTGCCTCTCTGTGTCAATAATTGAATTCAGGTCAAGGCCTCTCTCTTTCTTATCAGGCTGCTTCAGCTAACCCACTCTATTGTGAAGGGGAGATAATTTCAAACTGCTTTGGATAGAAATCGGAAAGTTCAAATGATGCTGACTGTACGTGCATGCTGGGAAATGAGATTGAAAGTAAATCGAAAAGAAACTAAGACCTTCAGGAGCTTGAGGCCTGCAGTGAATGTGGGGGGGAAATAGAGACAAATGGGTTGCAGAGAGAGAAGTGGGTGCGCATGAGGAAGCAAACCTGGCAGCAGGGAAGGGAAATAGGCATCAGTAAGCTTGGCAGCTTGCCCAGATGGGCAAGAGGTGGTAGATGCTCAGTAAGTCAGCTCCTGTTCTCAGAAAAACTCCTACTATTAAGCCACAGATGCCTATAGTCTATAGGCATGTCTCTAGTGTTGCTGCGAAAGGACTCTGTGTATGAGTCAGGCATTGCTAGATGACCGTTCTGTTGTTTGGGGGCCCTTACTCTAGGTGGAATTTTGCACTACATAAGTATGGCTATTCCTCCCACATAGATATTTTTGTGTACAGAATGGTGCTTGGGTGGCATTCAGTGGGAAGGACAACTTGAGGGAGAGATTGTGGTCTCTCTCGCTCCAGAGGTGCCAAAGTGAGGGAGGGTGCATGGAGCCTCATTACACCGCTTCCTGCAGCTCTGATTGACTGGGAATGGTGAACCGCAGCCACTGGGAGCTGTGGGCGGCCGTGCCTGTGGACAGTCAATGTAAATAAACTGTCTCGCGGCCTGCCAGCGGATTACCCTGACGGGTCGCATGCAGCCCGCGGGCCGCAGGTTGCCCACCACTGTTCTAGATTCATGTTGCCTACTGAAAGAAATGTAACTCATTATCTTTTTATAAGCTTTATTAAAATGCTTAAGCAAAAATAAAGTCAAATCTATCCCCAAAGCTAAGCCACTGTTACTAATATTAAATGAAAATAAGAATAAAGCAGTATAATGATCAAATCAATATTAAACCAAGGTCACATCAACCTGTTAGTTTCAACATTGGATTAGAATTAAACCATTAAATGAACTAAATAATTAAATATTTAAAATAATCAATCTTTATAAACTCTACAGAGGATTCAGAGAAGGTGGCTGTCTGTGTGGTTATAAACACCCACTGAAGAATTCTACCAGTGTCAATCGAGGGTATAACTTAGAGCTAGTTAAATATCCTACTACTGAAACACAATTATTATCTAATATCTGAACCACAACCTTAGAGCCAATTATAAAGCTTCCAACTTCGAATTTTCTTCTTGTGTGGTTGCTAATCCTTTCCTCCCCAACCTCTGACAGAGATATAAGTAATAGAAACTTTAAAAACATTTCAGAGTAGCAGCCGTGTTAGTCTGTATTCGCAAAAAGAAAAGGAGTACTTGTGGCACCTTAGAGACTAACCAATTTATTTGAGCATGAGCTTCCGTGAGCTACAGCTCACTTCATCGGATGCATAAAAACATTATTGCTAGATCAATTGCTTGATAGTGAGAGTACATCTGTCTGAGATGGAATTGACACCTGTAGCTCCAGTGTAGATAAAGCTTAAGTGTAAGACTGTAAACACAGGTGGATATAACAAATAGGCAGGGGGAACACAAGGAAACAACGGTGGTGAGCATAATAAGCAGAGGTCACCGCACACCAGCTTCCTAAGCATTGCGCGTTTTCTTGTGGGCAACACCACAGAAGATAAATCTAAAGATGGATTTAAAGAAGGACAATGAGATGGCTCTATGGATGTTGATGGAGAGCTCCAGGTGAGAACTTGAAGATGCTGTTTGGAAAATTAAATTAGAAGCACTCTCTTCCTACTGGACGAGTGGAATTTGATTTTTCCTTCTTATTCAGGATTCCATCAGACTCTCTTTAACAAACAGCAGTTTAGGCAGACTTTCTGGCAGCTTTCCAAAATCCAAAGCATTAATCTAATACAGTGCTGCGGTATTGACCATTTGAGATAAAGGCGGCCTGGCTTTGGCAGGTTTCCCGTTCAGCCTATCCGAATGATAATTCTTGAGGATGTCATTAGGCACCTTCTGATGATTTTTCTATGCTTAATTTGTTTCCTGTTGTGCTTTCCTGAACCACCATGACTATATTTCACATATAATTTTCTATAAATTAATAATGCTGTTTTTCTTTAGTACAAGTATGTCAATGAACTAATTATTCAAAACAAAATGTAATTCAGTATATTTTTCTGGGCAAAATATGTATTCCATAGGCTTGCAAGAAATATGATCTCCCAGTTTGATTGGGTGAATAGAGCTGATGAATGTTGCTGTCAGCGTGTATTGCCAATTTGGATGTTAAACCTTACAAAAACCTGACACCATTGTGGAGCTATACATAATAATTATACTTGATGCCTGGACTTGGGTTTAAATGTCGGCATCTTAAACTTTTGATAAATGTGTGGGTAGACCATTTCTTAAAAATGTGTAATTGAAGTTTTAGGCTCTCCTGGATGTTTCCATTCCAATTCTCCCTTCCCTTTCTAACAGGCAGAACATCTGTGTTGATTTGTGCTCATTCTGGCCAGCCACGGATTCCCCTATGCAAGTTATTCCTGAGAGGGAGCTCAGTGATCTGAGTGCATGAGTGTGCTTAGGGGCTCACAGTATATTGAAGGAGGGTCCTTAACAAACATACACACCATTCATCTTGGCCCCTTAAGTTTTGTCCTGAAATGTCTCCTTGATAGTGTGGAACACCCTGACAGGGTTGAAAAATGTTAGCTGCAGGGGTTCTAGTTTTGGTAGCAATTAAATTAAGGGTCACCTGGCCTTGTGACATTTTCAGTGTGACTTTACTTTACTTCACTTCATCATGGTGATAGATTAGGGCACGGTTTTTGGCCTACCAGATGGAAGCTCATCATGGTCTCATGATTATACTTGCACTTTGTATTATCATACAAAGAAAAGTTGAAGCAGAGAGCATCAAGTAATTGCAGGATCTCCTCTGCATTTTGATTTGAGGCATTAAAATCCTGTTGGATCGGAACCCATCTCTGCCAAACATCCTTGTGGTTCAGGGGATGACATAGGGTTGCCAACCCTCCAGGATTGTCCTGGAGACTCAAGGAATTAAAGATTAATCTTTAATGAAAGATTGTATCATGTGAGGAAATCACCAGGAATTCATCCAACCAAAGTTGGCAACCCTAGTGGCGTAAGGTTGTCCAGTTTTGAAATGTCTCATGGGGCTTGGGTACAGTGGATTATATTTGACTCCTGGTCTTAGGTTTGGTCCTGGTTCTTCTTATAGTCCTTGAGGATTCCTTCCTTTCTAGAAATGATGTATAATTTTTAGGATTTGTGAGTTCCTCTGCCCTTTCAATACAAAAGGCTTGATTTTTCTCATGTGTCTGGTTTTATGCTGGCATAAATTGACTTGATTTTCTGAGTCTTAGAGAAAAACTGGGCCCTATGCATTTCTCTTAGGGTTGACCCGTTTCTTTCTTTAGGTTGTGGTCTCACCGAATTAAGAAATTAGCATTATACAGAAATAAATCTCATTCTGTCATCTAATAAATAATATGCAGGATAAGCCTGAAGCTTCTCAAAAGAGAAGGAAGAAGTGAAATGATGGAAATATCTCAGTTGTAGTTAAGTTTGTCCATGATTTATCACCACCAAGTATTCAAACAACACTTCAGCCATAAACAGGAAACAAAAAAGGGAGATAATTCTATAGTAGTCACAAGACAAGAATAAAATACCTCTTCCCCCACATTACATTGAAAAAGGACGCTTCCAAGACATGTCTACACTGCTTTTTTTAGCATGCTACCACAAGTCTGTCTACCTGTGCTGGGAGGTTTACTCCCAGCTGCAGTGTCAATATGCTCTTAGGTGCTACCATAATAGTAATAAGACTAGACCAGACTAGACTGTGGTCTGTCAAGTCTTCCCTACTTCTCTGGAGGCAGTGGGTCTAAATGGCTTTTAATTATATTTTCTTTGTCTCTCTCCTCCCTCCTCTCCTACTGCTCTTAGCCCTGGTCTACAATACGAGTTTAAGTCGAATTTAGCAGCGTTAGATCAATTTAACCCTGAACCCGTCCACACAATGAAGCCATTTTTGTCGACTTAATGGGCTCCTAAAATCGATTTCTGTACTCCTCCCCGACGGGGGGATTAGTGCTGAAATCGACATCGCCTGGTCAAATTTGGGTTAATTCGACATTGGGTCTATTCGACATTGGTGAGGCCTCATCTGGAGTACTGTGTCCAGTTTTGGGCCCCACACAACAAGAAGGATGTGGAAAAATTGGAAAACATCCAGCGGAGGGCAACAAAAATGATTAGGGGACTGGAACACATGACTTATGAGGAGAGGCTGAGGGAACTGGGATTGTTTAGTCTGCGGAAGAGAAGAATGAGGGGGGATTTGATAGCTGCTTTCAACTACCTGAAAGGGGGTTCCAAAGAGGATGGATCTAGACTGTTCTCAGTGGTAGCGGATGACAGAACAAGGAGTAATGGTCTCAAGTTGCAGTGGGGGAGGTTTAGGTTGGATGTTAGGAAAATCTTTTTCACTAGGAGGGTGATGAAGCACTGGACTGTGTTATCTACGGAGGTGGTGGAATCGCCTTCCTTAGAGGTTTTTCAGGTCAGGCTTGACAAAGCCCTGGCTGGGATGATTTAATTGGGGATTGGTCCTGCTTTGAGCAGGGGGTTGGACTGGATGACCTCCTGAGGTCCCTTCCAACCCTGATATTCTATGGACACAATTCAGTGGTATTGGCCTCCGGGAGCTATCCCACAGTGCTCCATTGTGCTCTGGACAGCACTCTCAACTCGGATGCACTGGCCAGGTAGACAGGAAAAGACCCGTGAACTTTTGAATTTCATTTCCTGTTTGGCCAGCATGGCAAGCTGATCAGCACAGGTGACCGTGCAGATCTCATCAGCAGAGGTGACCGTGGAGTCCCAGAATTGCAAAAGAGCTCCAGCATGGACCGAACGGGAGGTACTGGATCTGATCGCTGTATGGGGAGACAAATCTGTGCTATCAGAACTCCATTCCAAAAGACGAAATGCCAAAATATTTGAAAAAATCTCCAAGGGCATGAAGGACAGAGGCTATAACAGCGACCTGCAGCAGTGCTGTGTGAAACCTAAGGAGCTCAGGCAAGCCTACCAAAAAACCCAAGAGGCAAATGCCCGCTCAGGGTTAGAGCCCTAGACATGCAGCCTCTATGATGAGCTGCATGCAATTTTAGGGGGTGCCCCTACAACTACCCCACACCTGTACGTGGACTCCTGCAAGGGAGTCTCACGCAACACGGATGAGGATTTTGGGGACGAGGAAGATGATAGCGCATACCAGGCAAGTGGAGAAACCGTTCTCCTTGACAGCCAGGAACTGTTTATCACCCTGGAGACAGTACCCTCTCAACCTGGGTTCCTGGACCTTGAAGGCGGAGAAGGCACCTCTGGTGAGTGTTGTTAGGGGTTTATTCTTTCACCCACTTATTTCCCTGGTCCTTCTTGCATGAGCAGAGAGCAACAATACCCGAAGTCCAAAGGTACAAACAATTTGATGTTTATTGGGGTGAACTTCCAGCAAGCATGATTCCAGTTTCCTTCCTTAGTGTCCCCCTTCCTAGCTCTGACACCACAGAGCCTTACCTGTGTCCCTGTTCCCATTCCCCCCCTTAGCAAAACATGATTCCAATTTCCCTACCCCCATTCCCTGTTCCCATTCCTACCCCCACCCCCGATTGACTGCAGACTATATCGTAAAACTTGAGTTCTGCTTAGCTATACCAATCGTTTTACTGAAATTTAACTAACCAATCCTAACATATTGTAACATGATTATGTAACCAATTATATCCTACCACCTTAATTAGTTTACACCCAGCAAAATTAATTATATAGCAGACAGGAACAATCACAGAACCAGACAGAGATTATACAGACAAACAATAGGGAAATGGGGACTACAGTGATAGAACAAACACAGAAATGAGGATTTCACATCCCAGTTATTGATAAGTGAGGTTTTGCCAGACAGGATGCTATCAAACTAAGTTTCCTTTTACATTTTCTAGGCATTTCCCTTTCTCTGGAGGAGATAGGCATGATCAGGACAGGATTGTATTTCTTACAGCCCAATAGCACCTTATTTCAATGTGACTAGTTTGGAATGTAAGGATGTGACCGTTTCCTTCCCAGCTTATGGCTGCCTCTGCTGCTTAGCCAAAGATCTTAGCCTAAGAACAGGACCTCAGACTGTCACAGTAAGAGAAGGCCCTTACACCAGCAGACAGTGATTTTGATTCTTTCTTTTATACCTTTATAACTAGCTAAGTGATAAGAATACACCTAAATTCTTAGAGTATAGGCCTTTACAGACAGGCCTGAATATCTATATGCTAACAAATGTACCTTTGTAAATATAATACACGGTTTAAAAGCAAGCGTGTTTAATGATTAATTTGCCCTGAAGACTTGGAGTGCATTCGCGGCCAGTACAGCTACTGGAAAAGTCTGTTAACGTGTCTGGGGATGGAGCGGAAATCCTCAATAGACATCTCAATGAAGCTGTCCTGAAGGTACTCCCAAAGCCTTTGCAATAGGTTTCTGGGGAGGGCAGCCTTATTGCATCCTCCATGGTAGGACACTTTACCACGCCAGGCCAGTAGCACATAGTCTGGAATCATTGCATAAGAAAGCATGGCAGCGTGTGTCACGGTGTTTGCTGGCATTCAAGCAACATCTGTTCTTTATCTCTCTGTTATCCTCAGGAGAGTGATATTGTTCACGGTCACCTGGTTGAAACAGGGGAATTTTATTAAGGGGACATTCAGAGGTGGGCTGTTTGCCTGTGGCTGATAAGAAATCATCCCCGCTGTTAGCCACACGGTGGGGGGAGGGGTGAAGCGATCATCCCAGAGAATTGGGTGGGGGGGGGGTTTATTTGGGTTTGTGCTGCATGTTAACCCGAAAACATCAGCCCCTCCTTTTAAATGGCCAATGTGTCTTTTTCAGTTTTAATCTCCCTTTTTTTCCTCCCACAGCTGCAAATGTTTCAATGCTGTGACTAGCATCTCCGTCCCAGAGGTTAGCGCAGATAAGAAGGTGAAAAAAACACACTCGCAATGAAATGTTCTCTGAGCTCATGTAGTCCACCCAAACTGAAAGCGCCCAGCAGAATGCAGGGAGGCAGACAATGGCAGAGTCCAGGAAAGCACAAAATGAACATGAGGACAGGAGGGACGCGTGAGAGGACAGGTGGCAGGATCAAGAGGAAAGGTGGCGGCAGCATGATGAGAGGAGGCAGGATGCAATGCTGCGGCTACTGGAGGATCAAACTGATATGCTCAGGCATATGGTTGAGGTGCAGGAAAGGCACAGACCACCACTGCAGCCCCTGTGTAACCAACCGTCGTCCTCCCCAAGTTCCATAGCCTCCTCACCCAGACGCCCAAGAACACGGGACGGTGGGGGCCCTCCGGGCACCCAACCACTCCACCCCAGAGGACTGCCAAAGCAACCGAAGGCTGGCATTCAGTAAGTTTTGAAGAGCAGTGTGGCCTTGTCCTCCCCTCCACCCCCACCCCACCCAGTGATTCCCTCCTCCCCCACACCTCCTGGGCTACCTTGGCAGTTATCCCTCTATTTGTGTGACAAATTAATAAAGAATGCATGAATTTGAAACAACAATGACTTTATTGCCTTTGCAAGCAGTGATCGAAGCGGGGAGGGGAGGGCGGTTGGCTTACAGGGAAGTAGAATGAACCAAGGGGGCGGGTTTGCATCAAGGAGAAACCAACAAACTGTCACACTGTAGCCTGGTCAGCCGTGAAACTGGTTTTCAAAGCCTCTCTGATGTGCAGCGTGCCCTGCTGTGCTCTTCTAACCGCCCTGGTGTCTGGCTGCATGTAATCAGCAGCCAGGTGATTTGCCTCAACTTCCCACCCCACCATAAATGTCTCCCTCTTACTCTCACAGATATTGTGGAGCACACAGCAAACAGTAATAACAATAGGTTTCAGAGTAGCAGCCGTGTTAGTGTGTATTCGCAAAAAGAAAAGGAGTACTTGTGGCACCTTAGACTAACAAATTTATTTGAGCATAAGCTTTCGTGAGCTACAGCTCACTTCATCGGATGCATTCAGTGGAAAATACAGTGGGGAGATTTATATACACAGAGAACATGAAACAATGGGTGTTACCGTACACACTGTAATGAGAGTGATCACTTAAGGTGAGCTATTAATATTGGTTTTGCTGAGGCCTAACCAAGTCAGTAAACTGTGCCAGCATGCTTTTAAACGTCCAAATGCACACTCTACCACTATTCTACACTTGCTCAGCCTATAGTTGAACAGCTCCTGACTACTGTCCAGGGTGCCTGTGTATAGCTTCATGAGCCCTGGCATTAAGGGGTAGGCTGGGTCCCCAAGGATAACTATGGGCATTTCAACATCCCCAACAGTTACTTTCTGATCAGGAAAGTAAGTCCCTTGCTGCAGCTGTTCACACAGACCAGAGTTCCTGAAGACGCGAGCGTCATGTACCTTTCCCAGCCATCCCATGTTGATGTTGGTGAAACATCCCTTGTGATCCACTAGTGCTTGCAGCACCATTGAAAAGTACCCCTTGCGGTTTATGTACTGGCTGCTTTGGTGATCCGGTCCCAAGATAGGGATATGCGTTCCATCTATCGCCCCACCACAACTGGGGAATCCCATTGCAACAGAGCCATCCACTATGACCTGCACATTTCCCAGAGTCACTACCCTTGATAGCAGCAGCTCAGTGATTGCACTGGCTACTTGGATCACAGCAGCCCCCACAGTCGATTTGCCCACTCCAAATTGATAACCGACTGACCAGTAGCTCTCTGGCGTTGCAAGCTTCCAGAGGGCTATCGCCACTCGCTTGTGAACTGTGAGGGCTGCTCTCATCCTGGTATTTTTCGCTTCAGGGAAGGGGAAAGCAAGTCACAAAGTTCCATGAAAGTGCCCTTACACATGCGAAAGTTTTGCAGCCACTGGGAATCATCCCAAATCTGCAACACTATGCGGTCCCACCAGTCTGTGCTTGTTTCCTGGGCCCAGAATCAGCGTTCCACGGCATGAGCCTGCCCCATTGCCACCAGGATGGCCAAATTGCCGGGGCCCATGCTTTGAGAGATGTCTGTGTCCATGTCCTCATCACTCTTGTCACTCCGCTGCCATCACCTCCTCGCCTGCTTTTGCAGGTTCTGGTTCTGCATATCCTGCATGATGATGTGTGAGATGTTTACAATGCTCAAAACTGCCGCGGTGATCTGAGCGGGCTCCCTGCTTGCCGTGGTATGGCGTCTGCAGGAGAGCAGAGTTGCAGGGGAAGCGGTGGTTGGATGACTAGTTTTGCAGACCTACTGCACCGTCTGCTGCCAGGACACAACAGCTGAGTGGGCTGCATGCTTGCCGTGGTATGGCGAGACAAGAGCAGCCGAGCAGAGTTGCAGTGGAAGCGGCCCTGCGAGACCAGCTGGAGAGCAGAGTGGCAGTGGAAACGGTGGATGACGACGGTCATATAGAGGATCTGTGAGGTGGATTCATAGCATCAGGAGAGCAGAGTGGCAGCAGAAGTGGTTGTTTGATGACAACGGTTTGCAGACCTATTGCATAGTCTGCTGAAAGCAGTATGGCGCCCGCACGGAAAAAAGGCGCAAAACGATTGTCTGCCATTGCTTTCACGGAGGGAGGGGCAACTGACGACATGTACCCAAAACCACCCGCGGCAATGTTTTTGCCCCATCAGGCATTGGGAGCTTAACCCAGAATACCTAATGGGTGGCGGAGACTGTGGGAACTGTGGGATAGCTATCCACAGTGCAATGCTCCGAAAGTCAATGCTAGCCTCGGTACTGTGGACGCACCCCACTGACTTAATGTGCTTAGTGGGGATACACACAATCTACTGTGTAAAATCGTTCTAAAAATCAACTTCTGTAAATTCGATGTAATTTTGTAGAGTAGACATACCCGTAGAATAATGGAAATGTTGGGCTGGAGGGGAACTTGATGGGTCATCTAGTCCAGTCTCCTGTGCTGCGGCAAGGCCGTGTATAGCTAGACCATCCCTGACAGGTGTTTGTCTCACCTGTTCTTAAAATCCTCCAGTGATAAGGATTCCACAACCTTCCTTGGAAGTCTATTCAGGAGCTTAACTATCCTTCAGTTAGAAACCTTGTTTCCCAATGTCTAACTTAAATCTCCCTTCCTGCAGATTAAGCCCATTACTTATCCTACCTTCAGTGGACCTGGAGGATAATGGATCACTGTCCTCTTTATAACAGCCTTTAACGTATTTGAAGAGTGTTGCCAGTTTTGTTTTCTCAGGACTAAACAGGCTCATTCTTTTTTTACCTTTCCTTATAGGTCAGGTTTTCTAAACCTTTTATTGTTTTTGTTGTTTTCCTGTGGAATCTCTCCAATTTGTTCACATCTTTCTTATAATGGGGCACCCAGAATTGGACACAGCACGCCAGCTGTGGCCTCGCCTGTGCCTAGTTGAGAGGGACAGTTACCGCCCGTGTCTTACAAAGGACGCTCCTGTTCATATACCCAGAATGATATTCGCCTTTTTCTCAACTTCATCACATTATTGATTCAAATTCAATTTGTGGCCAATTCTCACCCCCAGGTCCTTTTCAGCAATACTACGGCCGAGCAAGTTATTCCCCATTTTGTAGTTGTGCATTTGATTTTTCTTTCCTAAGTGAAGGACTTTGCACTTGTCTTGTTGAATACAGACCAATTCTCCAGCTTGTCAAGATCATTCTGAATGCTCATCCTGTCCTCCAAAGTGCTTCTTCTCTCTCCCTTGTTGCCGCCTTCTTTCCTCTTTCTCTACTATTTTTAATTGCAGCTTGGGGAAAGAAAGACAAAGAAATGAATTTAACACTTCATTCTGAAAGCTGGAAGATTTGTGGTCATTCTGATA
Organism: Chelonia mydas; assembly: GCF_015237465.2. Lineage (NCBI taxonomy): Eukaryota > Metazoa > Chordata > Testudines > Cheloniidae > Chelonia > Chelonia mydas. The sequence continues at coordinate 14,732,066 of NC_057853.1, read as the reverse complement.
CCCTCTTGTGATGAGTTATTGAGCCTAGGCCCTGGTGCCAAAACAGCCCATTTTCTCGTTCTCATGAGGCTCCACCCTTGAGGTTCACAGTTGCATAGTCTGTGAGTAACCTAGTCTTTGATGAAGGTGTGCGTTATGACTAGACCTGTACAAATAATTTGGTTTGGTGACTGAACTGAAAAATTGCTATTAAAAAAAGGGTGGGGAGGAAGTTAATTGTAGGTTGACCAGAAATGAAAATTTTTCAAATTTAGTGGCAAAATCCAAATCGAAACCCTTTTGTTTTAGGTAAAATGAAATGTTTTGTTTGACTGAAAATTAAACGTTGTTTTGTTTGAGATTTTTTTTTTTACCCTTTTAAAAATAAAATGGAAGTAGCATTCTAAATGAAAAGTAATTTCAGATTGACCGATTCAAACATTTTGTTTAAAAATGTCAACTTTTTCAGAAATATCTGTTTTTTCTTTTCCTTTTTTCAGCCAAAATGATTTTATTTTTATTATGGTCGACCTGAATATGGAAAAAAAGTGTTGTCCAAATTTTTTTGCCCAAATCTAGTTGTGACAGAAGATTGGTCTGTCTGAAGTATCTCGGGTTAATTTCAGGGGGGACCTTGAAGCTTAACACCAAAACCTTGAATCTGACCCGTTGTTCTATGGGAAGCAAGTACAACAAGTGGAGCACCAGGTGATATATCATCGGACGCTGCTGTTGTGGGTTTAAATGTACTGTGCTCAGCTCTTTTTTGTAGCTGCCTGACTTTCTGTTACTATGTGCATGATGATAAATGACCCTGCCAATGGTGAAACTGCTTCTACACTTGAAATGCAGTAAAACCCTATTTTACTGGTGACATTTTCTGCCATTTCAAGTGTCCTCTGTTATTAAAATGTTACAAATGCATGGTTTTGCATTTAGATTAAGACGCCAATTAACTGGTAAAAAATTTTCTCTATGCAATATACAATTTTGTCATAGTCTTTTTTTCATCCTGTGGGGGGGAAAAAATCTCTCAAAAGAGAGTCAGTCAGTATATGCACTAGGTTTAACTTGCACAAATATGTGAATACAACTAGAAATCCCAACCCTCCATGTATAAAAATGTTTAGAATAAGTTTTTGGACTTTATAGACGCATGGGACGGAAGAATGTGCCTTGGGTTCAGAAATGCTGAATAGCTCAAAGTCATAATGGCTCCTTAGTTACTCATCTAATGCTTATAGTTTTACAGCTTATTACGTAATCCCTGTTTTTAGCCCTTGCTGAGCACATTATGGACACTTGTAAGGTGTGTAGAGTAGAGGACAGAGCTGAACAAAAAAATGCAACTACTTTATTTCATGACTTGGCTTCTCTTTCTGTTTGCAAAATATCCATGAACAAAGCATGAGCTCTTCAAATTCATCCATTACTGGATTTTATTCAATGAAAATCTTTTAAAATTATTTTGCTCTGGATTGTTTGGAATTTGAGCTGTGTTGCTTAGTAGTGATTGATCAGCTAAACCACATGATATCATTTCTATTCCCTGACAAAGTGAGTGTGCAAGTGGAACCCACTGGTGTGTGTGTTACGGATCCCCCTCTATGCCTGATCTGCAGGGGATATGAATTGTTACAGTCATGGTTCTTCAGCTCAAACTGAAGCAGCTTGTGCTTTTAGCTCTGGAGGTGTCTGGTCCAGCTCCCAATTGCTGGCCAAGCTGGCAGATATCACACAAACACTTGTGGCAAACAAATATTTGTGTGGAAATTAAGCTTTTACAAATTATGGTATATGGGTATAAATCCTCCTTTCCCATAGAAAACTACTTGGGAAGGTAAAAGAAGGCAGCTGGAGGAGTTTTGTTGGTTTCTGCTTTGATCCAACCCAGAAATCACAGAGGGCTTCCACAGGGAAGAACGAACATGTATTGAAGCCTCCTTTCTCCGTTCTCTCTGTTTTCCATTCCTTTGCTCTGCTCTGTGCCATGTTGTGGAGGGCCCATCTTGCATACGGTCAAGAACTGAAATATACACTGCTATTTGTACAAAGTGTTGCAATATCAGGAGCTTCCATGTTTGTTACATTCACACAAGGTTCAAAATAGTGGGCTCCAAACAGAGGCAGCTCATCGTGTACACTATTCTCTTCTTCCTGAAATACAATATTTTGTGCTATTTTTCTTACCTTATCAAACATTCAGTCCCCATTAAATGCAAAACAAGCTTTACAAATTGCAAGACAGTATATAAGGCATCCGATAACTGTACAGTTAGAAGTTAAATTTACAATCCATGCTAATCAGTTTTATTAGTGGTTCCTGCAACCCCCTCTCTCCCTATTTATGGGCTGTTTGCTGAATGGTTGCTCAGTGTGACCATGATATTGGCTTCCTCACCTGTTTAGAATTTTGGAAGATGAGGGGGTGCATTGAATTATTTTATTAGCCTTTCACCAATGGACGCCAGATTTTACATCTTGTGTTTTTGCAACTGAGCGTGAGTTTGGGGGAGGCTTTGTGGTCTCTATTTGTTCTGAAGCCAATAAGTGGTACAGTAGAGCTGGCAGCTTTCATTAAGGAAGCACAAAGGCTAGGAGTGGTGCAGATCAAGATTGAGAGGCCTGGCTACAGTTTTGTGAGGAAGCATACGAAGCACCTAAACCTTTTCCCATTTAAAAAAAAAAATACTAGCTTACTATCCAATTTTCACCTTTCAAGAAGAATATCGTACTAAAGGGATATTTCCTATGACTGCCAGGTAAATAATTTTCCACTGAGAATGCCCATTGCAGGGAATGATGGAGACAATTGGATTTATTGGCACCACAGAATTTTATTAAATAAATGTTAATTTGGGGAAGGGTCTGGATGTTCCAATCTGGAAGTGAAGAAGGGGGAAATGATGGAGAATGACAGAGCAGTATTATCCAAAAGTAGTTATTGTCCCCCTTGTTGGCCCTTATGTTACTCACATTTAAGTTAATAGGAGTTTTGGCAGAGACTTCAGAGTAAGCCAGTTATCTATGTGCACTAACTTATTTCATATTGTTGACAGTCCAACTCATTCTCCAAGGTCCCAGTCCTGGGGATCATGAATGTTCTGAATGGGGATATGCATTTTACCAACACCGTATTTCCTCCTCTTCCTTTTACATCAAGGGTGAATCTATAATTTACAGGAGCACCAACTGCTGTCTCTGCAAGCTGCCTGCCTCCTGATTGTGGTGTATTCCATTATGCAATAGGATTGTAATAAAAACCCAGCCGCAGCTTAAATGGCTGAACCAACACATTGTACCTCTACATTCAGTCCCGCTTCCACTCCCTACTGTGTACATGGTGCAGTTGCATTAAAGTACTTGACCTCATGTCCAGAGGGCTGACAATACTGTATGCAGTGTAGTTGTAGCCATGTCAGTCCCAGGATATTAGTGAGACAAGGTGCGTGAGGTTGTTTTCCCAGACCTGAGGAAGAGCTTCTGGGTGGCTCGAAAGCTTGTCTCTCTCATCAACAGAAGTTGGTCCAATAAAAGATATTATCTCACCCACTTTGTCTCTCTAGTCTCCAGTACAGCAGCCAGAATGAGTTGCCTTTGCAAACCAGTTGCTATGAAGAACGCAGAACATACCCATCCATTCTCTGGGGCTCAGGGAATTGCTTTCATCATGGTCTAGGTACCAGAGTCTGATGGCTCTTGTCCAAAGTTCAAGGGCAATTAGTCCCTGTCTGAGTGATTTAGCTGGTGAAATGTGAAAATCTCTATTTGAGCTCACTCCATCTGACTGCTTCTTGGTTTTAGGAATAAGTATTGATCTTAGAGTTCCTCAAGAACGCCTCTCCTCCCCTCCGGTGCAAATTATTAAATTGGCAGTTATTATCTATAATTCAATTATTTCCACAACCAACTTAAAAAAAATTCTAGTCTGATGACTCTTCTATAATTTAAAAAAATGAAAAAATTGCAAACAGGGAGATGAGGATGCTGCTGAGGGAGATGGAATAAAGGAGCCATTTGTCAGCGTAATTAACTGTACAGGGGCCACCTACCTTTATTATTAGTAATTATTTGGCAGTTTATAACTTTCCTGGGTTTTCAAGATGAGAAATTTCATCACTGTTCTAGCTGTCTACCACAGCCTTGTTTGGAATGAAGATGTACTGTAGTACATCAGAGACCTGAGTGAGCCTGGATCTGTTCAATTTGCAGAAATTTGCTTGATATTTCTCAGCACAAGTTCCTCCTTTGCTTCTCTTTTTTCCCTTTTCCAGAATTGGCAAATTCCTGCAACACAAGTCTGTGAATCTGTGCCCACAGAATGAAGCCATCGATCATCTTTTAGAAGGTAATCAACTTTTGCAGGAGAACTTGGAGAAAGATGACCTGAAAAATAAGGCGGGAGAGAGCATTCTAAAAGAGCTTGTGTATCAATTTTTGGAACATTTGGGAGGGGTGACAGACACAGATAATGGCCTAAATCTTGTCAAGATTTTCAAATGTGCCAGTGTTCTGTATAATGTCATTTTACACATGACAGTTTATGCCTATACTTCATGGCCATGGACAATGACACTATGCTGGAACAGTTGTTGAAAGCACTACTTTCTTATGTCTGGAGGCCTGTGGTTCCAGGCCTGTGGTTCTTAGGTCTGGAGGCCTGTGGTTAGTCCACAAATTAAGCAAGTTTTCTGGCCGCCACATGAACCCGTGAGAATATTTCTCCATATAGCAGAAATGGCGTTGTTTGCCAAAATTTGTGATCTCTGCCTGGTGTAGGATCTCGACTGAAATAGCATTTTGCAGGTCAAGGTTCAAGAGCCTTAACATAACATCACACGCACTTGAAGAATAATAATAAATAAATAAACAATTTATTTAAACATCTATTTTATGGTCGTGCCTAAAGCAGAGGTGGGCAAACTACAGCCCACAGGCCACATCCGGCCCACGGGACTGTCCTGCTCAGCCCTTGAGCTCCTGGCCGGGGAGGCTAGCCCCCTCCCCCGCAGCCTCAGCTTGCTGTGCCACCAGTGCTATGGGCAGTGGGGCTGCGAGCTCCTGCCAGGCAGCGCGGCTGCGAGAGCTGCCGGCCTGCCCCGGTGCTCTAGATGGCGCGGCGTGGCTGGCTCCGGCTGGGCGGCGCGGCTGCCAGTCCTGGTGCTCTGAGTGTCATGGTACGGGGGCAGGGAGTGGGTGGGGGGGTTGGATAAGGGGAAAGGGGGTCCTGGGGGCAGTCAGGACAGGGAGCAAGGGGCGGTTGGATAGGGGGTGGGGTCCTGGGGGGCCTGTCATGGGGATAGGAGTCAGGGGACAGGGAGCATGGGGGGGTTGGATAGGGGGTGCGGTCCTGGGGGGGTGGTTAGGAGACAAGAAGCAGGGGGGGTTGGATGGATCAGAGGGTTCTGAGGGGGGCAGTCAGGGGGCAGGAAGTGGGAGGGGGTGGACAAGCTGTTTGGGGAGGCACAGCCTTCCCTACCCGGCCCTCCATACAGTTTCGGAATCCCGATGTAGCCCTCAGGTCAAAAAGTTTGCCCACCCCTGGCCTAAAGTCTACAAAACAGGTTGGGCTCCATCATGCTTATATCTGGCTATCACCAGAGCTAGTCTCTTCGTTTTATAAGTGCATAAAATTCACCGGTTGATGCCCAATACATGAAAAACAGAATCCCTGGATCATTTTTAAAAATTCTCTTGCGTCCATAAGTGATCAAAATACCTTTGTAATATGTTTGCATATGTCTGATTTTTACATGACAAGTGTGTCAAGTACTCTCACAATTTATATTTCTGAGGATCAAGACTTTTTTTTTTTGCTTTTTCTTCAGAATTATGTAATTCTTGTAGTCCCTTTGAATAAGTAGTTTTTCTGATAATGGTGCCCATTGTGATGTACTGTACCTCAGTTTTTGACTCTCTCTAATTATTGTAGGAAACATACCACTATGGTAGATGAAAATGTTCTGAATTTATTATGTGGTTAAATGTTGTAGTGGCACAATGAAACTTTGACTCCCTTCTGGTGGATCATTTGATCCATTTGATCATTTGTCTCCAAAAGATGTTAGTTGCTAATTGCTAACATAGATTTCAGTAAAGTGAGATACTGTCTGTAATATGTCCGTTTGAGTGAAGGCTCATTTTTGTGATTAAAATTGATGTGTTTTTTAGTTTACTGAAAATCATTTTGGATTTAAGATATTAGAGCTTACATGAGTTTATACATTATAGCTCCTTAAAAACAACAATAAAATAAAACAGCCTATAATTTGGATGTGGTTAAAGGGAGAATGCCCTTTAACGCAAAACTCCCCCCCAAAAAACTCAGGAGTATTTTAGTTGTAAAATTCCAACTGCAGATTTTTTTGTCAACAAATCCAGACACTTGACAATAGTGGAAGGTATTGGGGCTATTTCTGTAACGTTATCCCCACATAAGAGGCAGCAGCATTTTACAAGGCCAGAAGATAGGGAGCAATGTAGTAGCCACTAATTACATCATTTTCCACAGAAACAATTTTAACATGCTATTTAGAGTCTTCAGAATGGCCCCAAATAGTTCTTACAGTTTAAGACACTCATTATAAATGCTGTTCAGCTACTCACTTAAACATTGGCACCTCGGTTTAGGCAGCTTAATCACTCACCAAGCTCTGGCTAGGTCAGTCTTGAAAAGTTGCTATACATCTTCCCCTCGCCCCGGTCTCACTCAGTGACAGAAATTGGGGAGGGGGGAGTCATAGTAGTGGTACTCTTCCAAGCTCCACCTACAAACCAAGAGTTGCCCAATAAAAAGAGATGCCACTCCATCAGTTCTTATTAATGTGATCCTCCCTCTTCTTTCTTGTGTGCTTTGATGAGCAGTCTAATAGTTAGGAATGCTAGAATTAAATCATAATGAGAGTTTAGCATTGACACTTCATTAAGATTAAAGGAATCAGTTTACTGCACTCTGGGCCATTGTTTGAGGCTGGTAGCAGACTCGGGCAAATATTGCATTGGTTGACACTCAGTTTTCAATATGTGAACTGTCTCTGGAACTATAAGGGTTCAAGATTTATTTTTTAAATGGTGGGTTTGATTCTGGTGCACAAGGTAACACGGTTGAAAAAAACAGCATCAATCAATCACTTTGCCTAGTTGCCGTAAAACAATCCAGTGTAGATCATGCTCTCATTTTTGTCCCAGTGTTGAAGCACAGCTCATGGCAACATCATTGCAGTGAAAGGAGTCCTAGTTAGGACTGAGTGCAGTTCCTTTATCAGGAGGAATAACTGCTATTCAGCTATGGAAAGCATTTGCTCAAATCTTCACACTAGCTAAGGCTTCTTTGCATTGTTTTAGCAGTGCAAAACAGCCAGAGAGGAGCCATATGGGGATGTTCCCCCATAAGGAAATCCATGAGTGGTGTAGGGAAGGAATAGTGGCTCCCACATCTTCCCCCTTTGGTCCCTAGCAGAAGGGGACATGGCCAGAAAAAAGGTTGCCTCTGTGCTCAGCTGATATTTGACTGGAGGAACAACTCCTTGAGGCTGTTGGTAGCTAAGCATAAGGTAGAGCGGCCTCAGGGCTGCTCTATATATTTTCCCAGAAGTGGAGGAGGAACTTCCCAAGATCAAAGACCTGCACAGTTGGTTTAATGCTACCTTTGCTCTTCTTCCATTGACCTGTGCCCAACACATCTTGGCCAGTTTGGAGAATCTGAGCCTCTGCCTCTCAGGAACAGCCACTACTGTCTCTAACACATTCACAGTGCTTTCTTGGAGAACTGGAATATAAGAGGGAACTGACTGAGTCACTCAAAGCAGTGCAGGGCAGGACATTTCATCTAACCTACCCATCCAAGCATCAATGGTTACCTGAGGTTTACTGCATTGATTTCAGAAATTAAATTCATGAAATGATGGTCACTGATTCACGCTTCTTTAAGTGTATTTCATTGGTTGCATATAAAATTAGTAGCATGTTTTATAGAGGTGACTGTAGTATATATCCTAATATATTTCACTTCTGATTCTTAGGCCCTGTCATGGATAATCATTAGGCCTGATTCTGTTCTTGCACTGATTTTACACTAATATAGAAAACACCATTGATTTCCATGGAATTATTCCTCATTCATTTCAGTGTTGGAGCAGAATTAGGCCCTTAAATGGGAAGGTAGTAGGGAAGCATGTTTTTAAACTATTGGTAGTATTATAGCTGGGGCTGGTAGCAAGGCTGTTGTTAAATTTGCCCTTCACTTCCCACTATAAAACCCGATTTTCAGTTGCTTATAACTTAACCAAACTTTAACCATTTGGATTGAAATTTTCCATGCCAGAGAATGAGGCCGTGAAAATGCACCTAATCTTACCCCGGTTACAAATTCTTAACTTTTCTTTGAAAAACTATAGCACCTCCATGTTTTGGAAAGGGACTTGAACTTTGGCAGGAGGGGTGCCCAGGATGTTCCTTATACTGTCCCTGTACAAATCTGCCTACATTTGGCCAAGTTATAATCCTTTGAAAAACTATAATTTGCATGTGCTCAGTAGAGGCTTCTGGGATTTTAGAAGCTAACTGCCCTGAATATATCCCATCTGTGCTGGGCAAGTTCCACCCTAGGGCTGACCAGGTCTTTCCCTACAGTTGCAACTCTGGCCTGTGCTGGGTCCAGGCACCTGAACTAAGAGCAGGGAATCTCTCATTCCTTTGCTTTCACTAACCACCAGTTTGGAGGAGGCTGCCTGATTCTGAGGCAGAGGGGAGAAGAGCCAGACCTATGGGGGGCATTAGGGCAAATAGACTGGGACAAGAAGCCTGCGGGGTGACTAGGACAGGGAGTTGGGGTGGTGGGAGATAGTGACTGGCTGGGTAGGAGTCAGGGAATGAGAACCCAGTGAGCAGGGAACAGAAATGAGGGAGAGCAAAGACAGATTGGATTAGGAGTTGGGGTGTGGGGAGAGAACTGAGATTGATGGGGCAAAAAATTTGGAACAAGGAGCTTGGAGAAGGAGACTAGGGAAGGCAATGGAGGCTGGAAGCCATAGGGGTGGGAGGCATATGGAGGCTGGGGGGTGCGGGGAGAGAGCAAATATCTGTGAAACACTCTTGCAAAGTGTGCGTGTGTCATTCCCCCCTAGTCCTGATTAAAATAGGAAGACGCACTACTGTTTTGATCAGTTAATGCTGTTCATTACCTTAAGTGGTAGGGGTCTGTGTGGTGGATCTAAAGGCTCCAGGTTAACCCTGCTGATGACCCATGTGGGTGTAAGTATGATGGAATTTGTTTTCTCAGCTTGTTTTTTAAAACCCCTAGGAAGTTATCCACAAAAAACATTAGAATAACATTTTTATGGTTGCAATTCAAGCATTCAAAAGTTAAGAAATGCCAAAAGATCTCCTGTGCAAATTAATTCAGCCCCCTGTGCATATGCACTATGAGACCACCTTTAATTACAGGATCACATATTTTTTCCACACAACTCCTGCCTCATTCAATGCACAGAATAGACCTACTCTGGGGATGAAGCAGGATTGTATAGTGAAGAAGGCTGTTGTGTCTAGGATCCCTGCTTCATTTGTTGCTAAAGCTGAAAGGTGTGTAGTGAATGAGGTAGGAGATTACAGAAAGAGAAGGGAAGATGTGCTAGTTAAGGCAGTTGAATGCCTCCCTGGAGAACCAGATTCAATCCCTGCTTCTGCCAGAGAGTTCCTGTGTGATGCCATTAGAGACACTTAATCCAGCCTTTTCAAAGTGGTCACTAGTTGGGCTTTCCTCATTTTCTTGGGGCCTGATTTGAGACCCTGAGATCTGATTTATAGAAGTGCTGAGCCCTCAAGTGCAACGGAAGTCAGTAGGAGCTGTGCTTAGAATGTTAAGTGCAATCTGATACTACTCTGAAAAAATCAGACCTCAAACTGGGCACCCAAAAGTAGTGGATAGTTTTGACCTCTCTCTTTCTGTGCCTTAGCTCCCCATCTGTAAAGCTGGGTTGATAACCCCTCCTTTCACAGGGGTATTATGAAAGTACATTCATTTATATTTTGTGAAGCATTCAGATACTACAGTGATGAGCACCAGAGAAAAGCTCATGAGGAAATTAATAATTCTGCCTTCGGAGCAGGGTTTGAATAGTGTGCAGTAAACAGAGCATGGGGCCACACACCAGACAGTGAGGAGAAACCAGGATACTGAATGGCTGGTCATTAAGTGAACACTCTGCATTTCACACACTGAATGAGGCCTGTGGAAAAAAACAGTATGTGCTCATAAAGACTGACTCAAAATGTACACACATAAGGTGCCCAAATTAAATTAGCACAAACTACCTTAATTCAGGCATTTCTTAACTTTTGGGTGCTTGGCTTTTCAACTTTAATGTTCTTTTTAATGTAATGTTTTGTGTGTAATATTGACATGTTCTGATAGACATTTGGATACAGATCCACAATTGATGTACCCTGGCATAATTCCACTGACTTCAATGATGCTACGCCATTTGACACCAGCTGAAGATCTAGCCCTTGCTGTCTCTGATCCAGATTGCAGTCCCCTTACCCATGTTAAGTACTATCATATATTCCTATGGGAGTACTCAAAGAGCAAGATACCACTTAATGTGACTAATGATACTACTTCATATGATCTACCCCTGTACAAACCATAGTGTTCAGTTGGCAGGCATAACTAATAATCCCAGTCTTGTTAAATGGCACAGATAACCCTTCACCATCAAACCAAAAGCAAAGCTGATAGAAATGGCTGAAAGCCTACAGCTAATAACATGGTTTTAAGCAAAAAGGAGAATGTGTATGGTACCTATGTTACTATTGCTCATTGCCACATTTTACATAGTTTGACTCTTGGTGTGCAGGAGCACATCACCCTACACATTTAATCATGTAAGAACTATTTAAACTCTAACTCAAATTGATGGGGTTGGCTTTCTTTCCCTAGTTTTAATGGAAACTTTCATAGAAGGCAGTAGTTCTTTTCTGTAAACCTGTTGTTTTCCACTGGGAGTGCCTTAAATTGCAGTGAAAGCAATAAAAGCTACTGAATAAAGTATGTAGTACAGATTTTGTCTGTGTATTGGGGAATGCACTTCTTAAAATTAGAAATAAGATGTAAAATGATAGACTTGTGCCTGAAAACAAAGGAAGTATTAAATCTGCATACTTGGGGATTGTCCACACTGAGATTTAATGCACAGGAAGTCAGGGTGTGAATGTACAGCACTGTAGCCAGTCATACACTTCCAGTTCTGTAGTGCACTTTGATCTATTGCTGCTTGAAACAGCATAGCTTAAAGCACACTACAGTACTTTCAGTTTGTGGCAGCAGAGTCCACACGGACTGCGTGGCAGGGAAATGCACTCCAGATTTACATCTCAGTTTGCTGGGCACTAAGTCTTCATGTGGACATGGTCTTATTATGGTTATTTGAAATGCCAGGATTGCAAATGTTGGATTCCATTTAACCTTAAAATATATTGCAGACTTTGATTATGGTCCATTTAGGTCTGCATATAAATGCACATTTAAGATGCTTGCCCAAAACTGAAAATAATGATGCTCAGCCATACCATATATTAAAAAGAACTTCAATTTCCAGTGTTGACCCCAACCATCTTCTCTTAGAATAAACCACACTCAGGCTCTAAGCCAATGGAAAAGGCCTTCGTAGAAACACATTTATCATGAAAATCGACAAGAACTTTTATTCCAGTGTTATGCTTGTGGGCAGCAGAAATCTGCAGCTGAAGTTTTCAGAGCCAGATGTAGATCTCACCTAGGCAAGTGAAAATCAGGTGATTTTCCAGTGACTGAAAAGGAATTTTGTATTTCCCCCCCCACGTAGCTGAGATTAAGATCAGGTCCTCAGTGGCTTTGAATATGGAATAATATAGAGTAGCACAGAAATGTTCAAACATTATTTTACAAAAGGTAACACTTTCAAAAGCACGGATGCAAAATCCTAAAAACGACCTTCTGGTGTATTTGCAGTGTTGTTGCCATGTCAATCCCAGGATATTAGAGAGACAAGCGGGGTGAGGTAATATTTTATTGCACCCGCTGCTGTTGATGAGACAGACAAGCTTTTGAGCTTACGTGGACCTGAAGAAGAGCTCTGTGTTGCTTGTCTCTCTCACCAACAGAAGCTGGTCCAACGAAAGATATTACCTCACCCACTTTGTCTTTATAATGTATTTTGCAGCTTGAATAAAGTCAATGGGACTTCAGTGCCTAAATCATTTGAGTGCTTCTGAAAATTTTACCTGGAGTAACTGATTTGTCTACTGGCTTTTGCCAATGTGTATGTTCTAGTATTTCAAACGCCACTGTTGCAGCTGTATTGTTATAACATGAGTGTCCGCTTTGTGTGCTTGGCATTTCAGTATGGAAACTCAAAATTAAGACTTTGTGGAAATTCTCCTCTACCTTACTAGAAAGAAAAATCAGCCTTTCCATTGTCTTCACAATAAAGGGGGAAAATTACCTAGTGTCTCATCTTGTTCAAATATTTTCAGGATGGAAAAGCTGGCGCAGGGAGGAGGAGGGAAAGAACTGCTTTTTTTGCTAAGTGGAAGTGAAAGTTTTATGATTACGATGCGGGGGGTTGGGGGGAGCTGAAGGTTAAAATTAAAATTCTTCATGCTGACTGGCTTGCTCTTGATCTGATTCTTACTGACATAATCAGCAGCAATCATGGTCTCCAAAGGGGAGACCTTGGAAAGAGGAAGAAAGTGGCACAAGGATCAGAAGGGGTGAAAACAAGTCCAAAGCACAATATAAACAAGCAGTCCTTAACTGTAATCTTGTTACATCTCATTGCTACAGATAAAAAGGGTTTCATGGGTAGGGGGAAAGTGTTGTTCCTTCAGTGTGCGGGGGGGGGGGGGGGGATGGTGGGACTGGGAAAGGGGAGACAATGGAAGAAACGTGAAGGATTACAGGGAGAGCGCACAGTGACTTTCAAGTGTGAAAAATGACATGAGTGGGTGAAACAGGAAAGGAAGAATGGATTAAAAGTGGAGAAAAAAACAGGGGAGAGACAAAATGTCAGCTTCTTTTGTGTAGTAGTATGAGGGCTAATCAGGGCAGTTTTTGGCAGCTGCAGCTTCCCCCCCTTTACATGGATGTGCTGTCAACATTTTTAACAAGGCCTCACGCTCAAAAACATATGACATTCCCAGGTAAAATACTCTTTGCTCCTCCAAAACAAAAAGCCCCCACCAGTTGTATGCTCTTCCCACTCCCACATTTCTTGGTAGCTGAGCAGCCAATGGGTGGTTACCTACTTTGCCTGGTGCATTCCCTATATGTATGTAAAGGCAGTGCTGGGGAATGCAGATGGTAGTTCCCATTGCAGCAGCTGTGTGGTGACATCAGTACTGGGTGAATTCAGGGACAGTTTACGATTTTAAAAAGCGGATCCCCTCTTAATGTTTTTGAGCAGGTTGGGAAACAGTTTTTACTGAATTCATTCCTCCCCCAACACTTTCTCTCCAGCATGATCAGTTCTCTGTGCACAGAGGGATGTGCTTTAAGCCCCCCTGCTGCTGCAGGAGTGGTGCCTAGATGCACATTCCACTTATTCTTAGCACTCTAATTGCATGGGTTGTAGGGCTAGAGATTTAAAAAAGTTGAGTTCTCCTTTGTAGGACGCAGTGGCCGGCTCTTTTAACAAGAGGTCTGCATAAAAGCCTGTCCATCTTGAAAGTGTTTGTACCATCCCCTACAATGGGGAAACTCCTTTTATCACTTACCATCCCTGATGAGAAACCTGGCTAGTCATGACATGAGATATACGCGCATCTCTACTTTGTTGAACAGTTCACTTATAAATCTCTAGTCAATCAAAATGTATCGAACCTTAAAAAGCATCAACTAGAGCTGAGATCATTCAAATCTACATACTAAGTGCCCAAACTGTCCACATTGGTGACCATCCAGTTGCAACCTGGTCATTCTTTCCCATAAACTGAGGTTTTTAATAACTAAATGAATGTGTATTAACCAAGCCTCATTTCAGGACAGATTTTGAAACCAGGAGACCTGAAGTCTTCATGCAATCATGTGTGAAACTATGTACCTATCAGTATATTTGCATGTGTTATTTTTTGGTCCACGGGCAAAAATGCCCTCTGATTCTAGCAGGATTATGATTTAGGTAATATTAAAAATGCATTTTTGCTAACATACCTAGAAACACAAGTTGTAGGAGCTAGTTACTCTTAAGAACAGAACTACTTTAATTATAGCACAGTCTACTAGCAAAAAATTACAAAAGATTACAGTTGTGTGTGAAATATTCATCCTTGGCCCACAGACATTTTATAAATCATTAGCTAAATGAAAGCTAACAATGTGGGGGAAAACATATTATTAGTTACATTTTTAAAGTACCTTAACTCAACCTCCAGTTGTGAGGAGGGGAATGTTGGGTCTACAAAGAACGACTGACACAAATGCATTTTGAATGCAGTCAGGTAAACATACAGATACTTGTATTTATGCCCACAGTAAATTGTGAACCCAAAATTGTGTATGCAAAGTTGAAGGTCATTTATTAAAATCAGGTGCAACATGTCTGACTAATCTGTAATTAGTGAATTCTGTTATAAGCAGAACCTAATTCTCCATAGAACTATATACAATTCTCCAAGTAGTAGTGAGTAAGGGTATGTCTACACTGCAATTTAGGCGCAGGGTTAGTGGGGCTGGAGTCAGCTGACCCATGTTAATGAACCCTGGCCTTGAACATCTACATTGTATTTTAAACCTACGTTAAGAATTTTCTGACCCTTGCTTGAATTTAGGGCTTTGGTGTCCACACTACAGTGCGCAGATCTGAGTCAAAGTAACCATATCTCAGAATCCCTAGCGCCACCCCATCCCAAAATGTGGCTGCTGTAGCCCTAGGAATATGGTGCACTGTGGGAAAACTTTACTGTTCACCCTGCATGTCGCTTTGCAGAAGGCTTGATGAGTTCACTCTCCATTGCAAACCTAGGAAGCTCTATAATGGCATGCTTGCAGATCAGTGATGAGAACAGAATGGGTTAACACTAACTTGACCTGCTACCATTTGCCAAGGAGGCGGGGGGCAGGGGCTTCCATTTTCAATAGAGTGGACTGCAGATTCTTGGGCTAGAGAAGTCTGAGAAAGTCTTCTCATGGAATTGTGGGCTACTTCTGGATGACACCCAGGGCCTGAGGCAAGCAGGACTGTGGCTACACTGCAAAATAATAGGTCTCAGACCCTGAGTTCCAGCTTGACTTGAGCTTGGACCCTCCAGCCCTGCAGGGGCTTGAGACCCAGGGTCTGAGTCCTGGGTTAGTGTAATTGCAATGTAGGTGCAAGGGGGATTAGCCTGGAGTCAGGGCTCAAGCAGAGGCTTACATTGCAGTGTAGATATATCCTAACTTCTCAGTCTGAGTTACTAGACTGAAGTACATATAGGCAGTGGCTATCTGTGGATAATATAGACCACGCACTTGGTGCCTCTCACTTTTCAATTCATCTGTGTAGTAACCCAGATCTTTCACCCAGAGACTTGTGTCCATTAGCATGGACAACCTGGAAAAAATTACAAATTGAAATACGTTGAAGAAGCTACATGACAAAATTACTGCATGACTTGTCTCCTGCCCTTTCTTCCTTGATGTCATGGCTTCTTAGTAAGGTAACAAATATCATCCAGGATGAGGTATTGTTGTGCTACCGCTGGCCCATGATTTCTCAACAGAAAACACAGTGAACATTATTTCATAGCCCATTACACTGCAGAAGCTGTAGACACAAACTAGCCTCTTCCTGCACTAGTTCAGATAGGAGGTTCAGGTACAATAGCATTGTCTTTGTGGTCATCTTATACTTGGAGTATCATTATACAGCTATGCAGTGCTGCTGAAGAGATGGTGAGGAGGCCTATACTGCAGCATCTAACACTCAGTGAATTATTTTGTAAAGACTATTTGATGAGGCCACGCAAGTGGGAAGCCATAATTTTCTGTCAGCCTTGTCCTTACTGTGTCCTTTACATTGAAGAATCCAAGAGTGCATCTCCACTGCAGAGCAGATCCCAATTTTAATCAAGTCTGCTATCAGAGCAATGGCAACTCTAGCTTACAACTACATGTATACAAGGTGGTAATTATTGCTCTGAAGCTGCACATCAGAAAGAGGCAGAAATTGACATTAAGAAGTAGACATAGTAGAGTTCCCCACCTCATTTCCTCTCCACAAGTAAAAGAAACACTTAAAAAACCTATATACAGCAGGCATGTAGGTAAAGATTTGAGATTTCATAACCATATAAAGAATTTTATATAAGTTCATTATTTTTGACATGAAAACCAATAGTTTTACCAAACTCTTTAATTAAAATATGAGATTTAGGAAGCTATACATTAACTATATAAAATTATTATATTGAAGCTTTTGCAGCAGTGAAACTTATATGAAAGATTATCATAGAATTGTAGGCCTGGAAGGGACCTCAAGAGGTCATCTAGTTCAGTTCCCTGCACTCATGGCAGGACTAAAGTAGACCATCCCTGACAGGTGTTTGGAGATTTTTAAGAGCAGGTTAGACAATGATGGAGATTTCACAGCCTCCTTAGGCAATTTATTCCAGTGCTTAGGTTGATGTTGAGACTTTATTTCTCATATTCAGACGTAACTGTCTGAAGAAAAATTCTTTGAGCTTGAGACAAGGGTGGATAGTTTCATACCAGAAAGTTTTAGGGAAATGTCATTTTTGAGTTACTGAAGATTTTTTTTTTAAATAAAACTACATTTTCAGCATTCAGACAATTTATTTGTGCTCATCATTAACTCAAAAATAGCTCATCGGTATGCAAAAACATCCCATTGCACATAGTTAATGATCATTGCAGGGTCAGCACTTAGCCACCTTTTGGGTAAGGAGAAGAGGGGTAGTAGAAAATTAATATACTACACAAAATTTTCTGCTTCCTCACTTGGCATCTGGCATGACTACAAAAGATGCTTCATTAGAAACCCTTTCCCCTTTGTGACCTCACAATGAACAGTCCCTGTCAAGGATTTTATTGAGAGTAGAAAGGCCAAGGTTGAGTGCTTTTGAAAATCCAGCCCTAAATTATTCATATATTCACACCACTGTTGTCTGTAATTTTGTACTATCTTAAACTATTCTTCAATTTAGTAAAATATTTTGAACTACAGATATGAAAGTCTATAAAATAGATATTGGCTGTTAATCCCCCATCCCACATGAGATATTGTATCAGAGTTGTAAATACCCTAATTGATACTTTAAAATACACTAATCCAAATAACATGGATTTTTTTTTTTACAGGTAAACATTTGTGGACTATTATAATTATACTATTATAATTGATTTAGTGATGTTGAGTTGCCTTTCTTCTTTAATTGTCAGTGACAGCCAAACACTTGCTTCATGTATAACTTAGCTTATAATATAAACAAAAATGTGTACAGAAAGGAAAATGGGCCACGTTCAATGTATTTTCTTGATGTGTACCTAAGTTGTATCATAGAAATATAGGCTGGAAGAGACCACGAGAGGTCCTCTAGTCCAGTCCCTTGCATTGAGGCAGTTCTGATTTTCCATGTGATACAGTTACAGCCCTTACTCTGCTTGATATCTTTCTGATTAGGTACTCTGCAGTACTCTGTTTTTAATATTGAAAAACAGTGCAGAAAAAAATCCCAGTTAAAATAGATATTTCTTCTTTAGAGCAAAAACTGAAAATCTGTTGAAATTGGACTTTAACACCCCCCACAATTTTACATAATAATTTGGATATATTTTATATCCAAACATGATCATCAGTCAGACTAGTGACAACTAAAAACAATACATTATTGTGACTGTTTTAAAAAAAATCAGAACAAAACTGTAATTTATTATAGTTTTGCCTTCATTATACACCATGTGTTGGTGGATTAAGCACAACAAAAGGCTAGTATTCTTTAAAAGTGTCTACTAAATATAATAAAAAGAATAAGATAATTAACATTTAGTCTGTTACATTTTAAAAAAAAATCAGATGCACATATTTCTATTGCCTGTTAGGTTTACCTAAGCCTTTTCAACTATTACAAAAAAAGAAAAAAGTCATTGTTTAAAGTCAAAAACATTCAAATCAGTTGATACAACATTACAGTACAGTCAACTAACATCACTGAAGATCTTCTTTTCTCAGTTTGAGTCTTCAGACCAGAGTGTTACAAAACTGGTTCAATGCCATTTCAAAACTGTATGTTAGCTGTTGCAGGATACTGTACTCTCTACTGATGGCTTCAGAAGAAAGGGGCTGTGCTAGCTGTGAATCACAAGGTAACCCCAGCCTGTCATTAATTTTATTCAGTACTGTAGTTAGAACAGCATTAAGTTAGCACAACTAAAAAAAAGAAATTGGAAGCTAGGTGAAGCTGCCATTTGTGTCAAACAATTGCGATACGCTATACTAAAAAATTCTGAAATATCCACCTGTCCTCACCACTCTGCCACAAACTAGCAAAGTCAAAAAAATACAAACGTCTTCAACTTTTCATTTTTGCAGAATAAAGCAAAAAAGCCTTTGTGCTCCTTACTACCAGAAGCAGAATATCCTCTGAGTTACCACATGTAATAGCTTCTGGATGTGTCGACTTGGGTTGGCTTGGTCTCTGCAGAACCATCTTTGTCTTTTTCACTGTCACCTTCCCAGAGATTAATAAGTGGCGGATAGAGCTCATTCAGTGGGATTGAAGAGGTCTTTTGCATATACTTTTTCAGCGAATGGTGGTAGTTTTTTCTCTTAAACCTTTTAGCAATATAAACAGAGATGGAGGCAAGGCTGATCACAGCAAACATTGAACCCATTACAGCTGCAAGGGCGGTACTGGTTTCTTGGTCGGAAATGTCAAGGGCAAAAGCTGCATTTTTTGTTGTAACGTTAACACAAGACTTTTGAGTTTGCTGATGGATATTTGATACAGTTAGACAGACCTCGTAATCTGTGGATGGCTGCAAATGAGTGAGGTTATATTCATGTACATCAACTGGGACCCTCGCGGTGTATGTAATGTGAGGGTTATCAATCTTCATAGTGGCTGATGACCATTTTAAATTGGAGGTCATGACATTGGAATTAACCTTCCAAGAAACTAATATCGAATGAGATTCAGCTTGCTTGACATATATTTTCAGCACTTGTGTACCATCCAAAAGAGTTCCATTCACTCTTATAGTAGCTACTCTTGTGTCAGCCCCTTCTATATTCTGAGCAACACATGTATATCTTCCAGAGTCTTCAATCTGAATATTCGAGATTTCCAGGGTACCTTCACTACTCAGCTTGTACTTGTCTGAGAGACTTTCAACTGTTATTTTATTTCCAAGTGGAGTTACCCAATAAATTTCTGGTTCGGGTTCTGCCATGGCCCGACAATCTAGAAACACTGTCATGCCAATGTCCAAATTCAAATGATTTGGAAAAGTGTCATGAGAAATCATTGGAAGACATTGTTCACTTGAATCCTGTATTAACACTTCTTTCACCTGTTGTCCTCTGTATTCTGGTGGCATAGCACAAAACATGGATAGAGGCTCCATAAAACGGATATTGGTTTTGTTTGAGTTGATCCAGTGAATAACACAGTCACACCTGAGTGGATTACTGTGAATACTGATCTCACGCAGATTTGGAAGGGATTCCACTGTCTTTTGGTAGACTGCATTCAAAGCATTGTTGTTCAGCATCAGGCTTTCCAGAGCAGGAACATTACGAAATGCTAAACGATGTATATAAGACAACTTTGGATTGTTGGTAGCTTCAAGCTTTGTCAGTTCAGGTAGGTTGTCTAGTGCATACCTATCAACAGAAACTAGTTCTCCCATATTATTGATCCCAAGTTCTTTCAATCGCAGCATATTTTTAAAGTCACCTTCTTGGATTTTGTGAATTGGGTTTTTGTTGAGGTCAAGGAATTTTAAATTTGGAACTTTCTCAAGAGCAAGCTGAGGAACCTTGACCAATTTGTTATCATAAAAGGAAAGACTTTCAAGACTATCCAAGCCTACTAATGCATTTCCAGGAATATCAGTGAGGTACATACCTGCCAAAACCAGACTTCTTAAATTTGAGAGTGGCTTGAAGTTCATATCTAGTATTCCAATCACTGGATTTTCCCCAATCATAAGGATCTCCAAGTTAGGAGTAGAATCAAACCAACGACTGTCAATAACCTTTAATTTGTTAGAGTTAAGATGAAGTCTTAAAAGGTTCCTCAGGCCAGAGAATGCATTTGCAGAGATGCTACGAATCTGGTTATGGTTTATATATAGTTCCTGAAGATTGCAAAGGTCCTGCAAGCAGTAGTCAGTCATCTCTGTTATCTGGTTTTCCTCCAGATGTAAAGTAGTAAGCTGAGTCAGATTTGAGAGCCCCACATCTTTGATACTAGTAAAATTATTCTGTGAAAAATCTAACTCTGTTAAATTGAAAAGCTGTTGGAGTTCAGCTGTGGTCTTTGCAATGTTGTTGCTTTGTAAGAGAAGAACTTGAGTGTCACTGGAAAGATTGCTGGGGATTTTTGTTAAACGAAGGTCATTGCAGTCAACTGTTGTAGCTTCTCTGTAGGTCGACTGTGGTGTAAACCATGGCCTGATTTCACATACACAAAGCTGTGGACATTCATTATTCTGTATGGAAGGCTCAGTTACTGAATTCATTAGCAATTCTAGCACCAACAGGCAAGCTATTAAAACCAATTTAATCCTAGCCATGTTGGTTTGCTAGTAAGTTCAACTGCCTAACCCCTTAAAATAGCAAAAGATTGAATATATAAATCAGTATCAAGAAAAAAAAAAGTAAAAATTAAAGTTTAGGTTGAAACTTTTGGACATTCAGAATATGGAAGATGCTTTTCAGAATCTCTTCACTTTTCTCTTTTGTTCCGAGTGCTTGTACAAAGCTCTGCTGCATGAGTTGGTTAACCCAAATCAGTGTCTGGAGAGGTTCCTGAAAAGCAGATTAGGACAGATGTTATGTTCATTTCATATACATTTTTGTACATTCCTTTCATTTCTTCCTTCTCTACATAAAGTTATTTAAAATAAGAACCCTTTTAATTTCCAAATTCCTTAAATGAAAATTCCACTTACGTACGGTAGAAGCTCTTTTCTACAGTTGATTCAAATTAGAACTATTTCTGATATTTCTAGCTGTCTGAACATTAAAACATATGTAACCACTAGAAAACAAAACACTTAATTTACAAATACATCACAAAAAGACTAACTGAAAATGTAATGTTGTTGAAGCGTGTTGTCTTGTTTTTCTTGCAAAACACTAAAGATATTGAAACCCACTAAAATGTGTTTCCAACTGGAGGTAGGCCAGGGAAATCAGTGTTCTGAACTCGCTATCAATTAGATTTAAGGCTAGTGTTCACTTTTGTGCTCAAGGCCAAGCCAATGTAATATTTCAGGTTCAATGGCACTGAAATCTAGCAAGATGTTCTCTTCAAATTTCAACTGATCATTGGAAAAATCTTCCAAGACTTCCATCATCCTGGGTTGATCTCACCAGTTCCAGAGAATGGGGTCTACTGGTTTAGGATATAACTGTATTCAAAACAATAGTGATTGGATTTTATCTAGGGAGTCAAATTCAAATGAAAATTTTGCAGGTCAGACCCTTGTATATTAGAAACTCCAAGTTTGCATAAGAAATACAAATAGATTTGGTGTACAAAAAGGAGGTTAAACAAAACTGATAAACTACAAGTTAGGCTGGACAATAAGTTTAATATACAAATTTCCAGTATGATATTTAAACAATGAATGGATTATGAACATTTGTTTATTGGACTAATGACATTTTATTTTATAGTTTTCAAAACTTTGATCCTTATTTCTGCATGTCATATAGTGCGCACAAGCAAACAAACTTCATGATGACTGAGCTACTTCTTTTCCTCCTCCTCAGACTCCCCACATGGTTGGAAGTTACCTCCAATTTTAGCTTTCATTGACCCAAAATATGAATGGCTGGATCTCCCATATAATGATAGGATACACTGTCCAACCTATTGGAATAATAGAAGATAGATCTACATAATATACTACCCTCAGTATCCATTTAATGTGTTTCTATTAATGAAAAGGCTCGTTTAAATATATATGGAACACCCTTCCCAATGGACTTTCAGAATTTGAATCCAGAAACTGTAGCATCCCATCGCAGATCATATGAGCTAAAGAAGGAACTCCGTTAGCTAGTAGCAGAAGTAGGCTGTTGTACTCCAATGAATCAGGGTCATGACATACACTTTGTCAGTATCTTACATATAGATCTTTACAAAAGACCTCCTGCTTGATATCTTCATTCTCTTACTGAGAGAGGTTTCTCCCTCTTGCTGGAAGCAATCTCCACTCCAGATTGTCTTCATCGTTACTGCCTATAAACTGTGGAACCTAATATTGCAGTCATTACCCAGAAACCATTCCCACTCAACTTCCATGAGGGCTTTGTCTGATCCCGGTATTTGATAAGCAATCTCCTAAATGTAGCTGTTTGCACTGCATTGTGCATCTGTGGGTACAGTATTCACAGCATTTCCTAATTACTATGCAAAGCTTGCCAACTGTAAGTGTCACATTAGACTGAAGTTATTCATGAAAGAGAGCCGTTGAATTAAAGTAAAATGTTTGACATTATTTGGGAAACCTATTCTATTAAAATTTCTTGAGTCATTGAATGTGCCTTCAAGGCATATGCCAGGCTCTTGACAGAAAACTTCTTGATGTTTGTTTTCTAAAAAAACCCAAATCAAAACACTGTAATGGAATGTTTTGTATATGCAAACTTAGTGATAGATAATTTCCTCTGTATATTGTGAATGTAGTGTTGAGTGTGTGTGCAATCAAAGTTTAGTATTACGTACAACACTATATATCCCCAATCTTGGTGGTAGGAGGGAGACTTTTACTGTTAGATTCTACTGTAGCACCAAACCATGCCAATGTCTTGAGGTTCCTTAGTAAAGTTTCAGAGCACAGTTTATTTTCAGCTCTTCAGAGACCTATAGTGTTACAGTGGCAATGATGCTACCACATAGACTCCTTTTCTCTAGTGGTGTTTAAGGTGGGAATTTCAGATATACCTAGGCTTGTTACTCATTGGCATTTTGAGCATGCTGCTATTGTCAGATCAAGTTTCTTAAACACATTGAAAGGTATTGACACTGTCTACCACATAAGTCAGATATAGTTATTGAAATCAATGAGACCTGAGTAAGGAATGGGGCAAAACTGAGTCAGGGCATCAAGATTCGTCCTCTGGACATTTACTAGGAGATGGTCAGGCTCATACTATAAGGATTATGACAATGTTCACCTGAACCAAGGATGCTTGGGGAAATCATACTCCAGGGCACTTGTGGATGGGAGAACTCCCAATTAGATGTACTTATCTTAATTACCTTTACTTAGAAAGCAGATATAGACCCTACTATATCTAAAATAAAGGGCAAATGGAAATGGAGAAATAGTATGCCATTCTTTAGTAAAACTGTTAGATTGTAATCTTTAGTAAGATTTCTTAGCCTGTAAGCTCTTTGGGTCAAGGAATGCCATTTTCTGTGTTTGTGCTCTGCACATTACAATGGGGCCTCAACCTAGTAAAGGCCCCTAGAATCTGCCACAATATAAACAAACCAGATAATGGTTTTCAGAAATATCCATTAGAACATAACAGTGGCCATACTGGGTCAGACTAAAGGTCCATCTAGCCCAGTATCCAGTCTTCTGACAGTGGCTAATGCCAGGTGCCCCAGAGGGAATGAACAGAACAGGTAATCATCAAGTGAGCCATCCCCTGTCGCACATTCCCAGCTTCTGGCAAACAGGGCTAGGGACATCATCCCTGTCCATCATGGCTAATAGCCATTGAGGGACCTATCCTCCATGAACTTATCTAGTTCTTTTTTGAACCCTGTTATAGTCTTAGCCTTCACAACATCCTCTGGCAAAGAGTTCCACAGGTTGACCGTGCGTTCTGTGAATACTTCCTTTTGTTTTTTTTAAAGCTGCTGCCTATTAATTTCATTTGGTGGCCCCTAGTTCTTGTGTTATGAGAAGGAGTAAATAACACTTCCTTATTTACTTTCTCCACACTAGTCATGATCTTATAGACCTCTCTCATATCCTGCCTTAGTCATCTCTTTTCCAAGCTAAAGTCCCAGTCTTATTAATCTCTGCTCATACAGTATCTGTTCCATACTCCTAATAATTTTTGTTGCCCTTTTCTGAACCTCTTCCAATTCTAATGTATCCTTTTTGAGATGGGGTGACTACATCTGCATGCAGTATTCAAGATGTGGGCATACCAATGATTTATATAGAGACAATATGATATTTTCTGTGTTATTATCTATCCTTTTCTTAATGATTCCCAGCATTCTGTTCACTTTTTTGACTGCCACTGCACACTGAGTCGATGTTTTCAGAGAACTATCCACAATGACTCCAAGATTTCTTTCTTGAGTGGTAACAGCTAATTTAGACCCCATCATTTTATATGTATAATTGGGATTATGTTTTCCAATGTGCAGTACTTGGCATTTATCAACATTGAATTTCATCTGCCATTTTGTTGCCCAGTCACCCAGTTTTGAGAGATCCTTTTTTGTAGCTCTTCGCAGTCTGTCTGGGACTTAACTATCTTGAGTAGTTTTGTATCATCTGCAATTTTTGCCACCTCACTTTTTACCCCTTTTTCCAGATCATTTATGAATCTGCTGCATAGGACTGGGCCCAGTACAGACCGCTGGGGGACACCACTATTTACCTCTCCATTCTGAAAACTGACCATTTATTCCTACCCTTTGTGTCCTATCTTTTAATCAGTTACCGATCCTTCCCTCTTATCCCATGACAGCTTACTTTGCTTAAGAGCCTTTGGTGAGGAACCTTGTCAAAGGCTTTCTGAAAATCTTAAATACACTAAATGCACTGGATTCCCCTTGGTCCACATGCTTGTTGACCTGACCCCCTCAAAGAATTCTAGTAGATTGGTGAGGCATGATTTCTCTTTACAAAAACCATGTTGACTCTTCCCCAACAAATTATGTTAATCTATGTGTCTGACAATTTTGTTCTTTACTATAGTTTCAGCAGCTACTGAAGTCAGGCTTACCGGCCTGTAATTGCTGAGGTCATCTCTGGAGCCCTTTTAAAAAATTGGTGTCACATTAGCTATCCTCCAGTCATTTGGTACAGAAGCTGATTTAAATGATAGGTTACAAATAACAGTTAGTAATCCTGCAGTTTCCCATTTGAGTTCCTTCAGAACTCTTGGGTGAATACCATCCTGGTGGCTTATTACTGTTTAGTTTATCTGTTTGTTCCAAAACATTCCTCTAATGACACCTCAATCTGGGACAGTTACTCGGATTTGTCACCTAAAAAGAATGGCTAAGGTTTGGGAATCTCCCTCACAACCTCAACCGTGAAGACCGATGCAAAGAATTCATCTGGTTTCTCTGCTATGGCCTTATTGTCCTTGAGTGCTCTTTTTAGCATCTCAATCATCCAGTGGCCCCACTGGTTGTTTCGCAGGCTTCCTGTTTCTGATGTACTTTAAAAAAAAATTGCTATTACTTTTTGAGTCTTTGGCTAGCTGTTCTTCAGATTCTTTTTTGGCCTTCCAATTATATGTTTACACTTCATTTGCCAGAGTTTATGCTCTTTCTATTTTTCTTATTAGGATTTAACTTCCACTTTTTAAAAGGATACCTTTTTGCCTCTCACTGCTTCTTTTACTTTGTTGTTTAGCCATAGTGGCTCTTTTTTGTTTCTCTTATGATGTTTTTTTTAATTTGGGGGATACATTTTAAGTTGAGCCTCTATTATGGTGTCTTTAAAAAGTTTCCATGCAGCTTGCAGGGATTTTACTTTTGGTGCTGTACCTTTTAATTTTTGTTTAACTAACCTCCTCATTTTTGTGTGGTTCCCCTTTCTGAAATTAAATGCTACAGTGTTGGGCCATTGTGTTGTTTTCCCCGCCACAGGGATGTTAAATTTAAATTTAATTATATTATTGTCACTATTACCAAGCGGTCCAGCTATAGTCACCTCTTGGACCCGATCCTGTGCGCCACTTAAGACCAAATCAAGAATTACCTTTCCTCTTGTGGGTTCCAGAACTAGCTGCTCTGAGAAGCATTTCATTTAAGGTGTCAAGAAACTTTATCTCTGCATCCCTTCCAGTCAATATGGGGATAATTCAAATCCCCCATTATTACTGAGTTTTTTATTTTAATAGCCTTTCTAATCTTCATGTGCATTTCACAGTCAATATCATCATCCTGGTCAGGTGGTCTGTAATATATTCCTACTGCTATATTGTTATTATTTAAGCCTGGAATTACTATCCATAGAGATTTTATGGTAGAGTTTGGTTCATTTAAGATTTTTACTTCATTTGATTCTACGCTTTTTCCCCACATAATGCCACTCCCCCACCAGCACAACCTGTTCTGTCTTCCAATATATTTTGTACCCTGGTATTACTATGTCCCATTGATTATCCTCATTCCACGAAGTTTCTGTGATGCCTATTATATCAATATCCTCATTTAATATGAGGCACTCTCGTTAGCCCATCTTACTATTTAGACTTCTAGCTTTGGTATATAAGCACTTTAAAAACTTGTCACTTTTTAGATGTCTGCTATTACATGTTGTAATTGAATGGGACTTTTTTTCTTTTGACTGTTTCTCATCACATCCTACCTGTATTTTATCATCTTCCATCCTCTTCTCCTTATGAGGACATAGGGAATCTCCATTTATCGAGCCTTCCCTAAGCACGGTCCGAACCACGTGCTCCTCCGCATCTGTCAGCTTTCCCCAGCCATTAAAATTAAAAATGTCGTAGAGCAGTTTTTAAACTAAGTGCCAGCAATCTGGTTCCATTTTGGTTTAGGTGGAGCCCTTCCTTCCTGTATAGGCTCCCCCTTTCCCAAAAGTTTCCCCAGTTCCTAATAAATCTAAACCCCTCCTCCCTACACCCATCGTCTCACGCATTGAGACCCTGCAGTTCTGCCTGTCTAACTGTGTGTGAAACTGGAAGCATTTCAGAGAATGCTACCATGGCGGTCCTGGACTTCAATCTCTTACCTAACAGCCTAAATTTGACCTCCAGGACCCCTCTCCTATCCTTCCCTATGTCACTGGTACCTACATGTACCACGACCACTGGCTCCTCCCCAGCATTACACATAAGCCTATCTAGATGTCTCAAGAGATTCGCAACCTTCGCAGCAGGCGGGCAAGTCACCATGAGGTTCTCTCGGTTATCGCAAACCCAGCTATCTATCTTTCTAATGATCGAATCGCCCATTACTAATACCTCTCTCTTCCTTATAAGTGGAGTTCCCTCCCCGCAAGGATGCGAGAGGATACCACAACAGCATCTGGAACAACTATGGGATCGTTTCCCTCTGCTCCAGTTGGATGTTCTCCTTCCCTGAGGCTTTCATCCTCCTCAACAGCACAGAGGCTGTCAGACCGGGGCAAGTCTTATCTATGTACCTCTCTGTCTCCCTTAGCTCCTCCAGCTCAGACACCCTGGGTCTCCAAAGTCCATACACGGTCTCTCAGGACCAGGAGCTCCTTGCACCAAACGCACACATATGCAACCTGCCCATAGGGCAGGTAATCATATATGCTGCATTGGGTGCAATAAACTGGGTAGCCCCCATTCTGTTGCTGGACTTCTGCCTGCATTCTCTTTTTACTCGTGAAGCTTGTTCCTTTGTTGTTTTCTTTTAATCAATGGGTGTTTTTGGCTTTAAAGAAGTTTAAGGAATGTTAAGCCCCCCCCCCCCCCCCCAACACTCCTCCTGTCAGCTCCCTCGCAAAACTCCCTCTCAAAATCCCTTCTATTCTACATCCTTCTTCCACCACCCCACCACTTCCACCTTCATCCAAAAGCAGGGAAGAATGTTCTAAGTATTATTCTATTACATGAAAAATATCCCTTTTCTGGAATTCAACCAGGATCGAACTTTCAGGGCAAAATTACCACACACCAGGTAGAGGAGAAGCACATCCCCGTTGCAGATCAAGTGCTAAAGAAGGCTATTGGATCACTTGTTGGTAACAAGTCTTAGAACAAATGGAGTCCTTTTGGCTGTGCTACCTAAATACTTTCACAGTATAGAATCATAGCGTTAGAAGGCACCGCAAGGGTCATCTATTCTAACCCCCTGCCAAAAGGCAGGATTTGTTGTGTCTAACCCATTCAAGGCAGATGACTATCCAGCCTCCTTTTGAAAACCTTCAGTGAAGAAGCTTCCACAACCTCCCGAGGCAGTCTGTTCCATTTTCCTACTGTTCTTACAGTTAGGAAGCTTCTCCTGAGATTTAATCTAAATCTGCTAAACTGTAGTTTGAATCCACTGCCTCTTGTCCTGCTCTCTGTGGCAAAAAAGAACTTTTCTCCATTTTATTTGTGGCAGCCTTTCAGCTATCTGAAGACTGCTCTCATATCCCGCCTTAATCTTCTCTTTTCCAAACTAAATATACCCAGTTCCTTCAGCCTTTGCTCATGGGACTTGTATTCCATCGCTCTGATCATCTGTGTTGCTTGCCTCTGGATTCTTTCCAGTTTTTCTACATCCTTTCTACTCATTGGTGACCAAAATTGGGCACAGTATGTGAGTAAAGGGAACAATCTGAAACATTAAGGCAGGTGTTAAAGTAAAAAGGGGAGCACAGCTCCTTCCTTGCTAAGGTCAGAGAAAGAACTCTCCCCGCCCCTCCCCCCCGCGCCTTCTTTGGCTAATGCTACTAATAGCACAGAAAGAACTCTTCCAGTTTCTGGTTGGTGTGGTATGAGCTCCCCCTTGTTTCAATGAATTTTAACTGCTGCTTTAAAGGAAACATATATTGCTCTTGAACAATCCAGGGAAAGATCCTAACTTGTCCCCTCTTACCACTCAGTTTCCTTTTTAAATAACGACACAATTATATTTAATAATTTTTTTTTCAAAGGATGGTCTTATACTAGGAATAGTATACACAAAGGAGCTGGATCTTGGCTAGGGATGAACACCTGAGGATGTTATTTCCACTCTTGGGATTTGTTAGTGGCTCTTTAATTTTTTATTTTGTGGCCTATATTAACAAGATCTTATTGAGCTGCTGCTCTCTCTTTTTGTAGTCCAGAAGGAGATGAGATTTGCCAGGGGTTAATAGACTAGGAGGTTCCCTTATTAGACACTGATGTAGGATTTAACATAAACTGAGGTCATTCCAGGCTCTAATGGTAGCTTCTCTGATAAAAGTTGAGTGTTCCAATAATACCCAATGGAAGTTGGGGGGCAATTGATGTCCCTGACTGTTGCCTCCATAGATGATTCACTTAATTCCCCATTTTCAGTTTTTAATATTTTTTTGCCACATATTCCACTAAAATGAGGATTCAGTAATGTAATTAAGATTCAAAGCTTTCCTGGGGGCCCAGTATTCTCATCCTGTAACAGTTTATGTGGATGCAGAGAAAGGGTATTGATAAGGAAAGCAGTAATTTGAGATTAAGCACCCACTTTTGACTACACAGAAACCTGTCCACTCTAACTCCGCAGCATTGGTATGCTATAGGCCAAGCGTGGGTGGATTTTAGAGAGAACTGCAGTTGGCAGTGTGCGCCAAACCAGATCCCCAGATGAGGTAATTCTGTTCCAAGTGTTTCCTCCTGTGGAGTCCCTTCTATAGCATATACTATACAATTGAAGTGAGAGGCAGACAATGGGTTACAAAGCTCGAGTTTCCAACCCAAGGAGAGAGATTACTTTTTTAATCATAGGAAGAGGGAATGAAGGGGAAGCTCCAACCTGTATCAGTTTATTAGGAAGATAGCAGTTGGATGGGGAAATAAAGGTCAAAAAATCATCTAGAAATAGAATATTTCTGTGGTGAATGGTATCAAGTTCATGATTCAGATAAGCTTCAAATGTTTTTATTTAACTCTTGATAGAATGACTCTAAAGTGAATACTCTAACTTAAAACAGTAGTGCTTGAGATGTACCAGTTTTTGCTTTACATTCTTTTTACGGAAGGGGGATGTTGGTGATCAGATTCTGGCAGGCAGTGACAGCCTATTTGCAGAAGGTATGGGAGAGCTCCAGAATTCTAATTTAAAGGACTGTTTTCTCAGTCTTTCAGAAATGAACTCTGACATATTGAGGGAAAGTCTGTTAGAACAGCACTCATATTATTTCAGTGTAAAATTAATCTATTTGCTATCTGAAACAATTGAATTAATGGCTTAAATTACAATTTAAATACCAAAAATAGTTACTAATATTAATTTGAATGTTTAAATGAATTTGTTTCTGCCATGTTCTTGCACCACTTCTGTGGGATTTCCTGTGAACATTCAAGCAAAGGTACTTACAGGCAAAAATGCTCAGAAAAAGTGAATGTCAAGGTCACAGGCATCAATATTTGAACCAATACTACTAGCTTGCTTGTCCAGTCAGGAAACAAGAGCATTACCAATCACAAGTAAGCAGTACAGCTCAAATATACATGTCTGATTCAAAGAGTAAAACAAACAAACAAACCCAATCCAAGGATATTTGTTGATTATTTAAATTTATTTAAGGAAATTTAAATCTTCTCATGGAATATCCACAAGCAGAAAAAGAGCATAACAATTATTCATGCCAAATGATTGGTTTACGCCCACTTTGGCTACATGTATCATACACATCTAAAATTTTACCTATAAAGACGTCATTAGCTTTTGATAAAGTGTTAAAGCATCGGAATTTTGAATAAGCTGCAAATCTACTGGTAATCCTTTTGTTCGTTTAATGCTTATATCCCATCATTTGTGCATTACATTTATAGCCCATATTGTGCAAGGGTACATTTCTGATTTTACTGAACGGAGTGTTGGTTTCTAAACATTGTGGACATATGGCTTTAGAAGCTAACTGTGACACTTTTTCTCTTCTCTATGTAAGTTATTTTCTACTGCAGATAGATTTAATTTTCTTTTCTTCCCACTGAAAATTGTTCTTTATAAATGACTTGCACATTATTGGCTCCAATCTCATCCAGCCCTAGGACAGCGTGGATGAAGCTATAAATGAAAATCCAATGTAATCAAAAAGCAAATTCTGATTGGCTTCAGATGCCCTAGCCCATTTTAATGCTTGTGCGAATGACAGTGTGTAAATCAGCAGGGGGGGGAAAGGCAGCAAATCATAGGAGTTTGAAAACTAAAACCAAAGCTGCCACTTTGATGAGCTTAACAAGGAGCCAGTAATTATGGAAAACGCAAAGCATACTGGAATACAGATAAATATGAATGGAAACTCTGCTTTTATTCTACTGCTTTATATCCATGTATGATTTCCCTTAGTGTTTCACACAACCAATCATGCCTAGATACCATATGATGTGTGCTACCTGTAGGCTTGGCATAGCATGGCTTTGCATCTGCTTGATAATTATTGTTTGCAGTTGGGGTCCTTATGTTGACTCTGCAGAGAGTGTTTTAAGTTTCTTGAGCTACAGAATGGCAGATGTACTGTTCACTCCTGCAGCTTGATTCCATGCCCCCTAACTGTACTGCCCATGGAGAGAGACTGCAGAGAAGAACTCTGTCACACACCAGCATGGCATTTCTGCATAATGACTTCCCCCGCCTAATACAGGGAAACTATCGTAGGGGTTGTTTTTAAAAACTGCTCTCGGCAAACAAAACTCTTTACTGATCTTTTCAAAATAGGTTCAATCCCATGATATGCTAGCTTTCAGCTCCCAGTGACTACAATGGAAGCTGCAGTTACTCAGCAAGATTGGGCTCTTATGTGCCTCACAGTGGATTTTAGAGTGGCTCTGTATGCACATAAATCCTTGTTTGTCAAATGTTTGTGTACCTATTCTTGTTGTTAACTCCATGAAACAAATAGTTGGTGAAAATATAGATAAAGAAGCTAGAAGCTTTGGAAGGGATTTTCAAAAGGTAGTTCAGTGGGGGAGCAGAATTAGGGTAAAATTTAGTCATTTTGAAAATCCCATCAGGTGCCTATATTGGGACCAGCAACAAACAAGTGGAATTTAAGAAGATGATTGAACAAAGGCTAAAAGCCGCTGACCTCTGCACAGGTAACATAGATCAGATATTGTGCTCTATCTTTTGCAGCATTATAGCGACTGTGGATGAATGCCTACAGTCCATTTCCCCATTGCCAGTCTTGGATCACAGAGAAGATTATAGAGTTGTTTGATCAACAAAGGCAGTTAAGAGCAAAAAGGAAGAGAGATGAATCTGCAAAAAGCAATATTCCTGTATGACATGAGAAAGAGAGGGACTCATTAAAGTGGCAAAAAAAGATTGGCTTGAATAACCGTGCACTGATACACAGAACTCCCTGGTAGCACTTGTTGCAAAGAAGACCTATCAAACCATCAAGACTCTTTTCAAAAGTTTTCCTTGTAGGAAAAATACTGTTTCACCAAACTCTTGGGGTAAATATTGCTGATAACTATATAATATGAGCAAAATTAACTCTACATTGGAAGTGAACATGGCAGAAGAGAGATATATGAGAAGCTCCCCCTATGATTGAAGACATTGAGGAAGCTGTACAGACACTGAAAAGCAATAAAGCCCCTGGAGTGGATAATACATAAGCAGAACTAATTAAAAGTGATGGAGACACACTCATCCTGGCATATCATAACATTTTTAATGTGATTAGGGAGTCTGTAAGATGGCCCAAGACTTGGATATAGTCCCTGATGGTTCCTATTCATAAAAAGGAAATTACCATACAATCCTATTGACACACCTTAGCAAAATACTGCCGCGCATCACTCGGAAGAGAATTGTGCCTAAGGGCAAAAACAAGCTGGATTTAGACCCTGCCAAAAGGTATAGAGCAAATATTCAGTCTGTATTTGCTATGTGAGAAAGCACTGGGGAATGATGAGAAAATGGTCCATGGCTTTGTGACTTCTGCTAGGGCGTTTTAACAGCATATGACATAAACCTTTGAGCAATCCTGTGGTTGGCTGGAGTTGGTGAAAATATAATAAGGTTGATACAAAATCTCCAAGGAAGCAGAACTGCTTTGGTTTTTATGGGGCATGAGCAAAGTAGTTGACTAGATGACCTCCTGAGATCCCTTCCAACCCTGATATTCTAGGATTTGACTTGAGGATAGGTGTCAGGCAGGGCTGCATGCTATTATTAACCCTCTTCAACTG
The DNA here is from genome assembly GCF_015237465.2 of Chelonia mydas. Classification (NCBI taxonomy): domain Eukaryota; kingdom Metazoa; phylum Chordata; order Testudines; family Cheloniidae; genus Chelonia; species Chelonia mydas. Next base: position 14,698,803 of record NC_057853.1, on the reverse strand, counting down.
ATGTTGAAGAAATCTTTAAAAAGTCACGGATGGAAACCTAAAGGAGGGTGTATCCTTAGTGGAGGAAAAATTAGTCATCAGGGCTTCCCTGATGATATTGATCTGACTGGATTGTGGCAAGAAAAAAAAAGTGCAAAAATTGTTTGAAAAATTAGTGGTAGATGCAGAGACTTTTGGTGTAAGGCTATCCCACAAAAAGACAGTGTTGTTTTAGCCATGCTGGTCCCAGCATATGAGAGAGAAGGTGGGTGAGGTTTTATCTTTTATTGGACCGACTTCTGTTGGTGAAAAACCAGATTTTGAAATACGCAGATTGTTTAGCATAAGTAGTTAACCTTGAATGATCCTGTAGGACACGAGTTAACTGTTTATGGTAAACAATCTGTTCCACCTTGTATTTAAGTGTGATGCTCTGACCTGACCTGATCTGAAGAAGAGCTCTGTGGAGCTAAAAAGCTTGTCTTTCACCAGCTGAAGTTGATCCAATAAAAGATCTCATCCACCTTGTCTTTTTAAAGACAATGGTGACATCTCAGGCTGACAAAAAGGCAAAGATATTTCTACCTAAATCTCAGAAGGCATTGAGCACTTCAAATACCTGGGTTGTATAACTACAAGGGATGCTAAACATCACTTAAAGATCTGACATAGAATTGGACTTGTGCCTGCTACTCTAGTGACATATTTGGTGAAGCACAAGGTGTTGCCATGAAGTATAAAATGAAATTGCTGCAGTCTCTTGTCTTCAGTGTCTTGCTATATGCACGCGAGACATGAACACTAAAGAAAGAAGACATTAAGAGCCTTGAACTGAAATGCAATTGCTGAGTGTTAGTTATATGTTACACATGACTAACGCGGAGGTAATTGCTTGAACTTACAGCCTAACTGGAGTGATACCAGACATCAAGATGAGAGAAAGAAAACTTGATTTTGTGGGACATGTGGGTTGAGAGGAAGATTGCTGAAGCAAGTTTTGCAAGGATTGGTGCCAGGGGCAGAGGCAGTGGTGAGTGTGGTTCAGGGGTGTAGCTGACTGGATGGGAATGCAGTGTGGCACACTTCAAGGCTATGTGAAGACCACAAAACATGGAGGAAGATTGCTGGCCAGTAACTCATGTGTTTGCTGTTCATTGTGATGGGACTCTATGGTGTTATACGCTACAGAATTATGTACGTATGTGACTGATTTTCAATGGGACTTGTGCATGTTAATTAGGTGCTTTTGAAAATCCTGCTCCCACTCATCTCACTCTGAGTGGGAGCAGGAGCTGGAGTCACCTTGGAGGTGAATTCCCTCCCTTCAGAATAAGGTGTAAACCCATCCCCTTCCCCTTTTTATTTTTTGCTAGCTATGGTGTTTCCAACCATAATAGAAAAAAATAAGTTTGGAAAAACCGAAGAAAATAAAATGAAACAAGAGATTCCTTCTCTAGTGCAAGTGATGAAGGCAACTAATGCCAATTTTAGACTACCTGTTGGAAGTAGCATAATTCTGCAAGGCACTCAAAAGCTGTAAGAAGGAAGTTTGTTATAAATGCCCAAATGGAAGGAGAGATTCCAGGGGGTGATTTTCAGGAATATTACATTTAAATTTCTCATAAGAAAATAATCTATTATGTGCACAGTCCTAAGAAATCAGAACAAAAAGTATTCAGCTGAAGGCAAAGCCTGCTTAATGTTAGTCCTCTCTTGATTTTCAAAAGTGCATCGTCAAACTTGGAAGGAACTGGCAGATTCATCACTTAAGTCTCCCCCATGAAAACATGGAAACAACATACCTAGAGAACTCTCATTTGAAAATGGATATGCTGGAAGAGAAACCAAGTTAGGAAAACAATTATAGTGAAGACACCACTTGAAATATTCTGTTCAACATAAGTGAGGCCAAGAACTGTCTTCAGTTAGGGCTGAATATGAAACACAGTGAGTGTCTTTTCGCAGGTGGAGAGCATCCTCAACTGAACTTCATTAGGCAGAGGGCAATTGTTAAAATAGATGGAAAGTGGATGGGGAGCCATTCCTGACAGCTGTCAGAAAGCAGAGCTGAGCTCTTCTGTACTACCGCCTATCTTAACCACTGGTTGTCAGTGGTAACTAGGATGGGCTAAGCATTTTGCCAGGTTAGGCCAATATTGTGTGACTTTAAAAAAAAATAAAAACAACCTCACACCTAGGATTTTTCTCAGTAGCTGCATGCTGTATACAGTAGTTCCCCAGCTATCAGATTTGTCTAAAACTTTTTAATTTTGAAAGCCCTGGAGTATTTATTATACAACTGGTGGTCCCAGGGAAGGGAAAACACAAAAATAGGAGTAGGCCTTGTGGATAGTCCAATAGTTTTCAGTCTCTTTCACCATACTTCCACCTTCCCCTCTCAATGTTTTTAATAAATAAATAAATAAAACCATACAGCTGTCCAATGCTCCTGCCACTCCATAATCACAAAGGGCACTTTGCAGGGTTTTCAAGGGAAAGGGGGGGAACTGATCTGATGCATGATAGGTTTAGGTAGGAATGATTTTATTATGGGAAGCAGAGCTGCTCTGCATGGAAGCATCAGTACCCAGGTGCCTAAAAGCTCATGTTTGTGTATCAATAAGCAATTCCAAAACTGGCCTCTGAGCAGGGCTAGCAAACTGTAGTGCAGGGGAAGCATTCCCATTATTACATTGTACTATATAAGGTACCTTGGAGAGACTTAATTTGGGTTCAATGTACTAGTTTGTGTGTGTGTGTCATTTATTGCCCCGTCAGGATGGAATGTGGAAACTGCTCAGATAGTGAATATATTGCCCTATAGTAGTGTCCTGCAGAGTATAAAAGCCCTAATACTAATAAGGGAACAGAGATTGCAATGGTAGGGCCTATATAGGTGTTGGTTATTTTGTGGGAGGAGCAAAAGATCCTGAAATTTAGTTCTGCTACCGGCTGCAAAGATGTCTGAGGTGATAGCACACACAGTAACTGACTGGCCTTGGAAACTATTTAGCTGTGCAAGTGATGTTGTGTGTGTGAGCACTTAAGTCAACAAAAGAGCAGTATATACAAAATGTGTACGAATAGGTTGGTATAATGACAAAGAATTAAAAAAATATTAACTGCTATTGCCAGCTTCCAAGCCACAGGTATTAAAAATTTCCCTCCTAAGAGAAAAAAGAAACCTTTTAATGAAGGGTGCCGTTTATCTTTCATTTGTCCCAGCAAATATAAATTGAAAGGTAAAAACCAAAGCACCTTCACACAGAAAAAGTCACCTGGCACTAATAGGTTTGAGTGTTTGCTGTTAAAGGGTAGACTATTATTGCTAAGAGCTTGAAGAATTTCTGCAACAATAGTTTGTCCTTACAAAAAGTCTCTCTGTATTGCAGCTAAGTCAGTGTATGATTGGGTTAGCAGCTGCATAAATTAAACTTGCCTGGGGGTTAGTCTAACTCATGCAGTCAGTCTTTCAGAAAATTGTCTAAATGCTGCATTAATGAATTGTGGTAACTTATTTATCTTTCCTTTTGTCTGGTACATTCTCAGTATAGCAATCAGTGCTAGAAAACTTGTCCTGGACTGACGAGTACTACATTCATTAAGTTCATTTAGAAGAGACATGTTACATGACACTGCCACATGTGACCAGTGACTTTAAACATCAATTTACTAGGTATAAAATAACTGAATTACTCAATTGTACACTGGAATCTGGAAGATGCACGTTAGCATGGCAAGGAATTTTGCAGAAACAGCTTGCTAAACCTAGATAGGTTTTGTATTATTCAACAGCAACTAGTCATGGCCACTATGCAGTGGCACTGAGATGGCGGGTAACACTGGGGGATCAAAAGTGGGGTGCGTATCAAGGAAAAGATTGGGTATCTTTAAGGCTCTGATACAAAAGCACAGGACCCAGCTGCCATATGGGCTAAGGCAAACTGAATCTGACTAATTTGAAATTGCAATCAAGAAAGTTTAGCAACTCTGGCAGCAGCATCTTTGTCTGCTTACACTTTAAACATACAAGACTGCTTCCCAGGAGTAGACATTCTGCACCAAAAAATTAAAAATTCTGTGCACAATATTTTAAAATTCTGCAAATTTTATCGGTCAAAATAACACTACATAATCACACCAGTTTCAATTATTTTGGTAATTTATTTCAAAATACCTATCAACAAGTATGTCTGTAACAATACAAAAACAGATAAAAATTCCCCCAGGAGTAGCGTGTTCAAGAAACCCTTATGACAACCCACTTCCTGTTTCTCTTCCCCCTTCACACACACACACACACACACACACACAGCCCAGCCCAGCCCAGCCCAGCCCAGCCCAGCCCAGACATCCGCTCCCTTTCTCCCCCAGAGCCGAGGGAGCCAGAGGGAGAAACAACCTGATGCTCTGTCCCAGGCTTGCACAGAGTTTCCTGCCCACAGCCCTCTCCTTCCCTCGGGGCATGCTGGGAACTGCAGCTGTCAGGAACCCTCTAGGTCCCTCTCCCTCCCCATCCCCAGCAGTGCCTTCTATGTGAGAGCTGGGCTCTGGGGGGGGGGGGGGGTCCAGTAGCCCCTAGTGGTGACTAGCAGCACTGCAGCCCATTTCTATGGGGGAAAAGAAATTCTGCATGCACAATGTTAATTTCTGCAAAATTCTTCATTGCGCAGTGGTGCAGAATTTCCCCAGGAGTAAAAACTTTTGGAATTCACAAGGTGTTTTTTGGTCGGGAGGAGGGATCGCAGCACCATGACACAGTGTGAATAGGTGCTAAGTGGTCATTCCCTAGAAATATTGCAAGATTGTTGCCATGTATCTTTTAAGTGACCTTATCTGCAAATTGTAGGCCTGATTCTCTATTCGTTACTTTTCAATAGTTTAACTCCATTGGTTTCAGGTGACTTTTTTGATTTCCATTGGAGTGAGATTGGAATCAATTCTTATCTTTTTAAACAGCTGTTGACATTTTTGGAGAAAAGATAGTGACATGTTGCTAATTAAGACAGCTTTGTTTTGAGTATGCAAAGTCTGCATAGACATCCAAGCAGTGACTTGTTTGTGTAGTTACCAATGGTAGATGCAGAATCACAGGACTTGGGTGCACAGTTTAAAAAAAATCTGAGCCTAAATTTTATACTGCCATAATTAGGCTCCAATCTGGAAGGGATTTCCAAAAGTATGACCTTTACATCTCACAAAAGTCGAAGGGACTCTGAATAGGCAACAATTGGATCAAGGTCTTAAACTATATAAGCAACCAGGATGTTTATGGCTAGTTTATTAAAAGGGCACTTTTTCTAAGTATCATGTTAAAATGGAGTCCTGACTACTCAAAAGATTGTCCAAAAATGCCACAAAAGTATTCTTGTTTAAAAAAGCTTAATATAAAAAGGATTATTAAATATTATTATTAAATATTTCAAACAGGACTGGGGAAAAGAACTGTTCATAAGATTTATATGTATAAGTTTAAGAAAATGTCAAGCTTAAAATAAGGCAAGCGACCGTCATAATTTGTTAAGAGCATACTGTAGCTCTTAAATCTGAATGTGAGCTTCCTAATAAAAGCAAAGGAATAAACAAGAGTGTAAAAAGCATGAATTAATAGGATGAAAACTGTAGGAAGCTTAATCCCAAAAGATGTTTAAGATATAAAAACACCTCTTTCCAAATAATGCCTGCTTTTTAAATTACCGCATTTTATTGTTTTTTCAGACACAGCCCATAAGAATAAAATTAATGTTTCATTTTTGTATGTTTGCAGGAAAAGCTTAAGTGTTCATACTTTTCATACTCTAAAGAAGCTGATTTGCTGTATTTCAAAAAAAACACCTTTAGCAAATTCCATCTGTTATTCCAAAAATACTAGATTCTTTATCTCAACAGAAGAAATGCAAAGATTGCCCTGTTCCTAATATGCATATTAATATTAAATCCAACACCACTTTTGAGTATTTTTTATTGTGGCTGGTTTTTAGCCTTCACATCAGATACAGTACTTTTCATTAAAATCTTGAAGTACATTCACAGGAGACAGATTCTTCTCATTCATACGCTCAGTAGAAGCATAGTGGTAGGTGCTGTGCAGAATTTAGCTACTGTATATTGATGGGCCACCAACTCAAGCATGGAATTGCAACAGTGCCTCTCTGTCGTCTTCCATTTGAAAATATCTGGCAAATTAGCATTAACAAGTCATATTAGAACCATCAAGAATAATAAGTGCTTTCAAACAGTGGGTTGTCAAATTATATGCACTAGTAGTCTGTTTGGTTTTTTCAAAAAAGGAAAGAAAACCCCCCCTCAAATACTCCAAAGCCACGTAAACCTGCAAGGCAAAATACATTTGTATAGTAGTGATATTCCTAAGTTTGAAGCCCAATGTCCTCAGTGGCTATGCACCGGTTACATTCATTTTGATCAATGGTAAAGGAAAAAGATAAGCACTGGGAAAATGTGCATTGTGCTTTTGTTGCCCACAGTCCTATTAGTGTTCTGCTTATGGGAGCCTGATCCTGTTCTCACTGAAATCAATCCTCCCGCTGAACTCACTGGCAAAGGATCAAAGCTATGGTTAATACCCTTATTCCAGGTGATTAGAAAATGAATGGACTAAAATCTCTTGTAAAATTCTCTGCATAAATGAGGTTTTCAAAGAGCCAATAAAATAGTTCTGGTTATTTTGTTCACAGTCTCCTGAGAACTCTTTGGAGACATGAAGGGTGAATTCTCCTCTGAGGAGGAGGGATGCAAATGTCAGAGCCCAATGGGCTGCAATACTCCACCTGAATGGGGAGGAAGATAATTTTTTCTGCATTTGGACCACTCTAGTCCAAACTGAGAGAGGTGATGAGCACCTCAAATTCTCATGGTGCAGCTCCACAGCACAGCTGCTGATTTGGCCCTCTGAAGCCCCAATACCCAACTGGAGACAGTCCTTTAATATGGAAAGTAACGACCATTTACTGCCAGGAATCGAGTATTGCTGTTACACTGTGCAAGACAAAGGGGTGGAGTGCCACCTGCCTGGCTACTGCCTCACTCCCTAACTTACTGAGTACTGTGCCTCAGGCCCTGCCACTCACCACTCAGTCTGGATCTAACTTCAAAACCCACCCTTTTCCTCTCAATTCAAGTGTCTGCTGGGAACAGAGGAGGCTGTAGTGTAGAGCTCTTGGGATGAGCAGGTGAGGCTGTTGTCTTGAGGTCTGGATAGTAAGAATCCGAGGGCAGACATTCCCATGGGAGCTGTAGCTGTGAGTATAAAAATCAAAGGAATGTAGGACTGGAAGGGACTTTGAGAAGTCAACAAATCCAGCCCCCTGCGCTGTGGCAGGACCAAGCAAACTTAGACCATCCCTGATGGATGTTTGTCCAACCTGTTTTTAAAAACTTCCAGTAATGTGGATTAAAAACCTCCCTTGGAACCCTATTCCAGAGTTTAACTACCTTTATATTTAGGAAGTTTTTCCTAATATTGAACCTAAATCTCGCTTGCTGCAGATAAAGCCCATTACTTCTTGTCCTACAGCTTCAGAGGATCTGCAGAACAACTGATCCCTGTCCTTTTTATAATAGTCTTCAAATATGTTAGGGGCTATCAGGTCCCCCGCAGACTTGTTTTCTCAAGACTAAACATGTCCAGTTTTTTAAACCTTTCCTTATAGGTCAGGTGTTCATCATTTTTGTTGTTCTCCTCTGAACTCTTTCCAATTTGTCCTCTTCTTTCTTAAAGTGTGGCTTCCAGAATTGTACACAGTACTCTAGCTGCAGCCTCACCAGTGCTGAGTAGAGCAGGATAATTACCTCCCATGTCTTACATACAACCCTACTGTTAATGTGCCCCAGAATGATGATAGCCTTTTTTGCAACTGCATCACATTCTTGATTCTCAGTAATTTTGTGATCCACTATAACCCTCAGGTCCTTTTCAGCAGTAGTACCACCTAGCCAGTTATTCCCCATTTTTGTAGTTGTGCATTTGATTTTTCCTTCCTAAGTGAAGTATTTAGCATTTATCTTTACTGTATTTCATCTTGTTGAATTCAGATCAATTTGTCAAGGTCATTTTGAATTCTAATCCTGCCCTCCAAATTGCTTGCAACCCCTCCCAGCTGGGTGTCAACTGCAAGTTTTATAAACATACTGTGTACTCCATTACGCAAGTCATTAATGAAAATATTGACTAGTACCCGACCCAGGACTGATCCCTGAGGGATGCCACTAGATATGCCCTCCCAGTTTGACATCAAATGATTGATAACTACTCTGAGTACAGTCTTTTACCCACTTTATATTAATTTCATCTAGGCCACAATTCCCTAGCTTGCTTATGAGAATGTTATGTGGGACTGTGTGAAAAGCCTTACTAAAATCAAGATATTATATCCACTGCTTCCCCCAGATCCACTAAGCCAGTAACCCAGTCATCTTGCTTGTATTTTACAATTTCATTACTCCTTATTTAGGGCACAGTCCCTCTTCTAGGGAGTAAATTTCTCCAAGTCTGACATGTTGGAACCTACACTTTGCTCATTAAGAAATGGTCCTGTGTGCTCATGTCAAGACAATGCTGGTATCTAGGTTTAAACAGGTCTCGCCCCTTTCTCTAGCCATTACTACACCTGCAGATCTGCACTAAGGAATATAGCCCAAAGTTGCTGCAGCTGATGATGCAGAGCAACATGCTGCAGAAGGATGGAAGTGATTCAGTTTGTGGACTTGGCATACTTTCTATTCATTCAGACTCTTCTGCATGGTTGAAATACCCTGAACAATTTAATCCTCCCCCTTCTGCTTTGTGTATTCATATATCATGTGCAAGGTGGAACCATTAACACTAGACTTGTTCCCTTTACTCAATAACACTTGCTTTGCTCGTTGTGTAAAAAAGGAGGCAGGAGCACTGTTTGCAGAGAGCTACTGCTCTGAGTCTTATTGACTGCACAGCTGAGGTCTTGTTGTCCCCGCTATGCTGTAGTTACAACGGAGGATGAGATTTCTTTTACTCTGCACTAGCATCTGCAAAGTCCTAACCAGCAAAACTCTTCTGGGTGATAAACTGTCTGATTGCATCCACCTGGCTTCCGAATTGAATTTTTTTCCTTACTCCAGGTTTTCCATTTTCTTTGTTGATAAGATTCATTGAAGATTGAACAGAAAGATGGTCTGGTGGTTAAGGTGCTGAGTTGGGACTCTGAACAGTGGAGTTCAAGTTCCAACTTTTCCACAGACTTCCCATGGGGTCTGCAAATCACTTCATTTTTCCAAGCCTCAGTTTTCCATCCATAAAATGTGGATATAATATTGCCTCATCTGTTATCTTTGTGTATTCTTTCCTGTAAGTGGCTATGTGCAGAGGTCCCAGGCAAGTCAACGAGGCTTTGGGTGGGTGCAGCGCTCTGCTTACATGTTGTTCAGTGGAAGATCAGTTAAGCCCTGCAAATCTGCAGATATTCACGGATTATGTTTGCATATTGCACATCACATATCCGCGCAGGGCTCTAAAGATTAGAGGCTTACACACTTATCTCAGAGAGGCAAGGTCTGCCTCTTAAGGAGTCTGTACAGTTCCTAACATAGTGCGGCGTAATTTCAGTTGCGGTTTCAAGGTACTACTGTTAGAAAAATATAATTATATTATAGTGGTTGCCACCTTAAAAACGTGATGATGAATAGATCCTAGTGGAGAGGATGACAAGGATAAGAACCATAGTCAGTAGTTTAACTGTGACTCCTGTTCCCTGAGCCAGCAGGGGCTGGTGGTGCTGCAAACTCCCCAACCGCTGGCCCCTGCTGGAGGGCAGCAATGATAGGGGGGTGGGGGGAAATACCAGGGGAAGGGAAGAAGAGACTTCCCAAAGTCACTGAGTTTGACTTGCTCTCATCCATCCCTCCTCACAGTCTACCCAGGCAGGAGCTGGGTGAAACTGCTTGACTTATTTTCACTGGAAAGAAGAAAACAAAGCCCACATTTTGCAGAAAGTCATCTAAATTTGGACTTTTGTGACAAGTTATTCTCAACAGTCCCAGTAGAGAAAGCAGCTAGGCACTGTCTTCTACCAAACAGAATATCCCAAAATGACTTTAGGGTGCATTATGCCTCTATGTGTTTATCTATTTCATGCAAGGCTGGTCATGGAGATTTGAATGTAAGATTACTGGGTTTTGAATGGTAGCCTAGACAGCTCATTACCTGAAAGGATGCACAAAGAGGATCAGTGGCCTCCAAAAAAAAAAAAAAAAAAAAAAAAAAAAAAAAGGAGAACTAGGGAGCTGGGAGGGAGTGCTGGAAAAGAATGTCATGACCTTGCCTAGTTTATCTGATGAGTGATAGTTTTACTGGTAGAAATAGTAATAAAAATATGGTAGATGTGAGAAATGCCTTCAACAACAGAAAAATGTGTGTGCCTGAACTGCACATGCATTTCATTAAGCCAGAGACAAGAGCTTTTCCCTCTCTTTCCCCCTCTGGTTCCCTGCCAGTGTGATTATTTTGCTTCCAACACAGCTCTAGCGGAGGCTTCATTTTGTGACTTATCTGGGTTCCCCATCTGCTTGGGCAGACCCAGTCTGTAGGTGGTTAGTACCACACTGAGTTGTATCCAGGAAATCTTTGCTAGAAAAAGTTGCCAAAAAAATAAAAATCAATGAGCCAGTTTCTAAGTGTGAATTTATAAGATTGACATCATAATGGCAATGGCTATAGGAAGCACATAAGCTTTGTGATAATAACAAGCAAACAGTTCATTTACTTTTATAGCCTAGATTCTGTACCAACAAACAAGTAAAAAAGGAGGGACAGAGCCTTGTTGTTGTTGTATCGCACTTTTTGGTAATTTTATTTATTTTTCTTTATAGGGCTGTACTAAAATAATTACTTTAATTACCACAGAGATTAAACATTAAATAAAGTCAAAAGCTTTACTTTTACAGTATATCTCTTTCTGTGCAACTTATGTATTAACATATTGCAGGGGGTGCATCCTGCATTCGTACTGACTTCACTGGCAATTGTGTGCATGCAAGGAATACAGGATCAGGTCCCATATTACATAGTGTTTTGTTATAGATGTAGGTTAATAAAACAGCGTATTGAATTGGCTGGTATGGAGGCTTTTGACGGCTCATTCAATAGTGTGAACACACCCAAAAGAAAATAAATAGATGAATCATGGTAGGTGCTTAAAGATCCAATATATAAGCTGTTAACACCAAGCCACAGGATTTGGAACCTAACCAAGTCAAGGTAGCCTAGAAGCAATTCCATTAAGCAGCCTCTGATTTGTTTTTGTTGCTAGACTGAATTAAAGTTTAGTTGATATTAGTGAAAATAACTTCTCGTCAAGTTAATGGGTACCATAGTTTCACTTCCTATTTTACTAGTGTCTTAGGACACTTCTCTTCTGAATAGTTTTCTACATGTAGTTTTCTGCATAAGCTTTTTTTCCCCTGGAGAACCTCCTGGTTCTTCTTTCACTGTTGGTAATATAACACTTTAAACTAAACACAGTACCTTACTTAAAAAGAGTGGTGGTTAGGTGGTTTTTTTTTTTTTTTTTGAGATTTCCCATCACTATTTAATTCCACCAATAATTTAACTGGTATCGTGTGTGTGTGGGGCGGGGGGAATGGCTGGTAACATACAGTTGTCATTTAAAAGATTAAAGTCCATCTCAACTGAAAACTGAGAAAACATCAAGCAAATATTTATCATACTGCATCTCTAGTAGCACCCAAAATTTGCAAAGCAATGTGTTTTCCATACCGAAAAGAAAGCATGATCCTTGTTCTGAGTAGTTCATAATCTGAAGACAGACCTACAGAGAGTAGGGGAATTTGTATATCATATTACATACACACACATGCGCGTGCGCACACACTTAAAGAGGACATAGAAACTATTCCCAAATTTTGCTCCTCAGGTTTGTCATTTTCAAGTCAGCAAGTTTCCCATAAATATAATTGCTTATTTAAAATTCTGAGAAATATATAGGATGAGCAATAATTGTTGGAATTGACAGAAATAGCAATTTATACTTTGCAGTAAAGATTTTAAACTGTTGATGCTTTTTTTTTATTAAACTCAGAATGTAAAGACTTCACCTAATTGATACGATTTATCCAGACATTGAAATGTTTTGTATATAAATGTATTTGTCCACTAATTTATAAAGACCGTTTGTCTGAGTGCACAAGGTATCTTGTACTGTAATGAAGTTGTTTTAAGGCGTTACGTCATCGTTTCTTGGCAAACTTTTTTTTCTGGTTCTTGAAAATAGTTCACTTAGCAGCTTTGTTTACCCACAGGGGAAATCAGGATCTACAACTACCTTCTGCAATTCATAGCAATATCTAGGATTAGTAGGATGGCAGGTTTTTTAAATGTCAATACTTAATCAGTTTCTAATTAGTGATCATTTATAATTTAAATTTGATGAAGCGCCTATCAGAATAAATAATCTTCATACTAATATGTGCATTAGCAAGGTGTGCATTTACTAGGTATTTTTGGTGTTGCTTAATAAAGTGATCCATAAAAAAACTCACACAAAATATAGGAATTATTACATCTGTGATAGACTACATGTACTGTCAACGACATTTGACAGCTTTGATGTATACTTTCTATAATAAAAAAAATCTAAAATCCTGCATTCTGGACAACCACAACTATTCTATCTGCAAATACAAAACAAAAGTTACAAGAAATACCGATTTATAAGCTTTCTGCTTCCTGTTTAACAAAGTGCTTTTATGCTAGTTTAATTTCTTAGGCCCTGATCCTGCAGTGTGTTGCTGACAAGTGAATCTGTGAACCTTCTTGGAAACCTAGTGCAGGAGTTAAACTGAACCAGAGCTCTGGGATCCAATCCAGTTCCCTCTGAAATCAATGGGAGTCTTTTCACGGTCTTCCCTGGGTGCTGGATTAGGACCTTAAGCTTATAAGTAGGAAGACTTTATAGGGCAAATTCTGCTTTGCCGAATACCCTATGAAACTCCACTGACCTCAGTGGGGCTTCTTGAAGTGAAAGTCAGTGGCGAATTGCACCTCATGTCAACTTTTCATGAAAGCAAAACAAACTGCAAAGATTGCATCGGAACTTGCTTAATGATTTTGAAGTTCAGTTGACTGTAAGACCATTGCTTGAATGCAAGGAACATAAGCTGAGCAGATCTCCAGTATGGTGGAGAAACCATGTAAACATTTTATTTAGATTAAGCAAGACCATTTCCCCCATTAATTGTTTTAAAACTTATCTCACAAAGTGGGATTAGTGGCCCCATTTGAAGTATTGCAGTCAGAGGGACAGATCTGTTATACAGATGGAGATCCAAGCTAACATCGACATCTTCTGGTGGGATAACATAGGCCATATCTTAGAGTGCCTATGGTGGTGGTGTGAGCAGTTTCCCAATTTGATTATTAGGGGGATGGGTGGGGGGCAGCTCTTTCACCATCAGACTTTTGCAGGGACCAGATGTACCTGCGTCAACTTTGCATCAGACATGCCAAACCCAAAGGGAAAAAAAAAAAAAAAAGGCAGAAATTGGGCTTGTTTTTGGCTTAATTGGCTTGAGAGTTGCTTGTTGGCTAGTAGCAGCTTCTTTTTTTTGATTGGCTCCTGGAAAGCAGGGACAAGGGGGAGTGGAGAGAGTCAGGGGTGCACAGCAGGCCCATCACAGTCCCAGACTGCACGCCGTGGCGGGGACTTAGTCGGAGTGCTGGGGTTCTTAGGGATTGGCTTGAAACGGGATTAGCTTGATTTCTGGTTTATAGTGAAAGTCGGGGTGCTTATTTACCACATGAAAGTTGGCATCTGTGCTTTGCATTTGTCATAGCAAAAACCCATGAACATGAGCAGTATGGGGAAAGGGAACATACACAGTTTCTAGGAAACCCAGAAACTGTGTATCTGGGACAGAATTGGTGATACGTGCATAAAACTGCTCTGCATTGGTCTACCAAGATGTCCAACCGCTACAACAAAAACTCTTCATTAACCCTATAAAATACCATGGAAATACTGAACATCAAGAGAACCGGACATGTGGAAATATGCATGAGACACAGCTATTTAAAAAGTCACTTGAGCCAAATTCAGCCCTCGTGAAACTCCAGCTTCTTCACTCTTTGAATTGAATAGAGCTTCCTCAGGGATGAATTTGGCCGACTTAGCTCATATTCTTGAATATGCAGCATAAAGGTAGGGAGAGTCCAGCTTTGGAGTCAGTCATATTTCGATCTCTGAAAACTATATACTTAGTTCTAAACTTCCTGCTATAATACACAGATAAATATTAGCTTATGGCACTTCTTAAGCAGTCATGTAACAATCCACAAAACAAGTAATGTGGAAGAGATTACTAATCACAAGGAACCCTATTCTGTTAAACTACACAAGCACAACTTCCAGTTGAAGCCTTTTGGAAGTTGCAGCCATGTAACGAACACAATTTGGACCAGCACTTTTGGAAGTGAAAGTTTTAGGTTATTCTGATTTTTTTTTTTTTTTTTTTTTTTTACATATAATCAAAAAATTATGCTTAGAAAAGCCCCTATTTTGTCACTTTCATGCACTTTCAGTTTCAGTACAGCAACTGACTTGGGATCTCCAGCTTCCCTGTAGAAACAGCAATTTCTCTCCAGGTCTCTAATCAAAGGTGACAGCCATATAAATTGATGTATTCACAGGAGTTTATTAAATTAAATATCTGGAAATGAGATGCTAACAATTCCTAAATAAAACCCGTGAGTCTTTTTTCCCTTTGGTATTAAACTTTGTGAGGCAGCAGAGAAAGTATCAAACTATGCTATCATAAAAAGAATGATGGTTGGCATTTTAGAAAAGTGAGTTATGTATCAAGGTTATTGTACAAAATAAAGGCAAGAATATCTCTACGGCACTTTCATAACTCCTATACAGTTTGAAGCCATTACATCTCAAAACAATGTCCTGCTAAACATTTAAGACCAGTATTTAAAGGAAAGGCAAAGTAATTTTAAACTTTATATCTACCTTCTAGATCAAGTATATTTTGCCTGTCTTGAGACTGTGTGCTCTAAATAAAGTTTGGTCTCTGTTCTCTTGCCACTTAAGTCAATAGCAAGATCTAGACCAAAGGTCTGGTGTGCATCATCAAAAGAAAACTGCACCACCGAATTTGGACAAATGAAATTTTCCACTGAGAACTTGCAAATTACAAGTTAAAGTTACCCAAGGTATATTGAGCATTTTATGGTAGGATTTTAAAGAGCATTTGGCATAACTCTGCTCCTACTAATGTCAATGAACGCCTATTGACTCCAATAGGAGCAAAGTTAGGTCAACAGTGACCGGTTCTGAAAATCTCACCCAGTGTATTGAGAGAAGCCATCGAACTTCACAAAAGGCCAATGTAAACATATTTGTAGTAAAGTGATTGTTGTTAAAAAGCAATGAATAAGAAAATGTAGTTTAATTTTTTTTGTTTAGGTATAGCTTAAGAAAAGGTATGCTCCATTACTGACTGACTGCTTTCAATATATTAAAAGATAACAGCTCAGTCAGTTATAACCACAAAGAATACAAGACAAAGTTAATGTCTTTCAAAATCAGATGTTCATTGGTCTATTTTGCATTAAAAATTAGTCTCTTAATTCTCTTATTAGCTTTTCAGAATAGGAGACCAATCTTTTGGGAAGCACAACACTTATTAGTATTGTGATATGACAATATTGGTTTAATGTAGATTAGGGGTTTTGTTTTCTTACTGCCATGCGTTTTCCCCCTATTTTGTTGCAATTTGCTAGGTGTTGAGACTATAGGCTTGTTTACATTTGAAATGCTACAGCAGGTTCTCCCCTTGGCACAGGCAATCCACTTCTATGAGAGGCAGTAGCTTGTTTGATGCAACTTCTGTTGACCTCGCACTGTCTATACGGAAGTCAGCTTAACTATTTCATTCATAGGTGTGGATTTTTCACAGCCCTAAGCAATGTAACTGGGTCACCCTAACTTTTTAGTGTAGGCCAGGCCTAAGCCACTTGTAGGAACACTTTTCTTAGCTACAACTCCTGTGTTTACTTTTTCCTAAAGGCATATTTATTTAGGAGATTTATTCTGTGTCAAGTCACAAAAGATCTAATGGTGGAATTTCCTTCAATAAGTGTTTTTCTGCCTCTTTTCTTTATAAATCAAAGCAAACACTAATATTTTGTTAACACAGAGTGTACATCTATGCAGAGAAGTATGAACAAAACATTAAAAACCCAAAGTGTGACAGACAAGGTCTGCAAGATATATTATGGTATAGAAACAAGCTCAATATTCTTTATAGATGCCATGGTATTTAATGGCCTCATTCTGCTAATTGCTTGGCACCTTCTTTGTGACACTCACTCAGCACCTTGCAGAATGAGGCTTTTAATTAGGTGAAGATGCACGATTAGCATTTGAAATACAGGAGTGCTGTGAATTAATATTATGGAAACAGATAAAAAGGGGAAATGAATTACATGCTTCTAGAAACTTTACATAGATTTTCTTCAGTTCTATGCCTACAAAATGTCTGCCAGAAAACAAAACAAAAAAACCAACCTTTAGCTTGGAAGAATGAAGTATCACACATGTATTGTTCGTGTAACTATGGTAACCTACAAATGCCACCAGTGTTTCTATTTCATACACAAATGAGGGGACAGCTGTGGAGACCACATGTCTGCCAATAGAATAATATATGTGAACTGGGATAGCTTGGGTCAGAAAATTATAACTCACTTATATTAATCAGGGCTTCAAAGAACAGACAGCTCTTTAGTTATAAGATACACATCATAATAAAAGTCAGAGTAAGAATAGTTTTTAATTCTTGAAGGACGATTGTTCAGTAAACATTTCCAATTTTTTTGCAATTTGCTTGATACTGTATTTGTTTGAATAATGCTGTAAAATGCAATGTTTTCTTGTAAATATCACTTGATTTCAACCCTGCCCCCCTTTGGTTTAATCTCTTCCTGATGCCCTAGTCCAATCCTGTAGTCCTTACCTAGTTGGCACCCAATCCAAATCCCACTGTGGTCAAAGGAAGTATTTTTCCATTGACTTTAATGAGCTTTGTATTAGGTCCATAACGGCGAGTTTTGCCTGAGTAAGTACCCCATGGAATGCTGAAATATTGTGGTTGACATCTGTCATGATATTGATGAATAAAAACTTGGGGGGGAGGAGCTTGTTTTACTTGTTAATATCATGCAAATAAACTAGAGGCCCAGAAGTAACCTTTGGTACATTAGAAACAATCTTACCATGACCTTTGTTACAAAGGTCGCCATTTGCAACAGTGGGCATTTTAAAATAGAATTAAAATCTGTTTAAATAAGTTTGGAGGTGGCATCATCCTTGATTGTCACAAAAATTAACAGCAAAGTCATAGCAATAAAAATATTTTAATGAATTATGCAAGCTGTAGTTTTAAATGTTGTACCTGAGTTATGATTCATGCAAGGCGTTTTACTAGTTTCCCCTAAAAGTCAAGAGCTTCCAAATGTTGCCTTCATTGACAGGTGCAGTATGCTGCTATAATGATGTACTGAGAAAGCATAACACAAGAAATATAATTAAGGAGAAGTTTTCCTTGGTCTCCAAAGTGCCCTGATATTGCATCAAATGAAAACAACGAGGTTAGTCCATTACTTTAGTGAATGCTGCTTTGAGTGCAGGAAAACAGAACATGTATGTGCCCTTGAAATAATTCTGCTAGCAATTGCTTGCATGTATAAACCTCTGATAATTAAATATTAATCAAAGCTCTGTTCTTGAGTTAAATGCTTGTACTGTATCCATGAGCTGGAATAAGATGCCCAGACTAAACACTTTTTTTAAAAGCAGATCTTGCTACCAAAGATCTTGCTAAATATCTCAAAAGCAATCATCTGAATTAAAAAACAAACAAACAAAACCATAATCTGTCTGCTTTCCATGTGAACTTGCTACCTTATTGCAGAAAGTCTTCCACAATTCATGTTTCCTAATTTTTTAGACTGATTAAAGTAGATCACTGTATATGCCATGGAATGTGCAACATAGCTATTTCCCTTTCTAAAGAATATAATCTCAGTGATTGGTACAAGCAGTCTTTTAGTTTCATCACTGAAACTTATCCTTTTAAAGTTCAATAAAGTTATTAGGATATGTACATTTTATAAGGATGGTATAAAGGTCTATTCAGATAAATTTTGAACTGTGAAAGCAAATATTTTCTTTAAATGGCAATTCCATGATATTTTCAGCTCTTGGAAAAAAAATCTCAAGCTTCAGAATGTAAACTGAACACCCACAGTAGGGGATGAGGAATGAATCTCTTCCTTTCAGGGTATGGTACTATATATGCATGCAGCATTATGGAAGGAAGGGGGCGTCAACTTCTTCTGGAGCATCAGATATTTACCACTACCAAAAGCAATATACCAGATTACATAGGCCAATAGTCTCATCAGGTATAACAAATCCTATTTCATTATCTGGAATGCTTCCCCCCCATGAAATCATTTGTTTTTCTCTGTCCAAATGTATCTTTCTTAACTTTTTTTAATTCCAATTTATAGGACTTGAAGTAAAATATTTTATTTAAATAAAACACTTAAGATAACAATGAGATCTCATCTGATGTAAGGCTTTGGTCATTTTAAATGTCTCCAGGATTATTTCATGTGCACCTAAATTACTTACTTTACAATAAAAGGTTTATAGTCTCATTTAGAAATGTTCATAAGGAAAAAGGACAAACATTCACAGAAGAGCTTTAATACTAGGATTTGTGACTTGGCAAATACTGTGCCGCTTTAAGGCGAAAATGATAACTGCTTGATTGGGTGATCTGTCTATTATCTTTCAACTATAACATTTTTTTATTTGTTTGATTTTACATTTTTCCCTATTGCCTAGTGGGAAAAAATGCACTGAACCAGCACTAAATAACTTAAGGAAACATCTAAAATAGCAGACTAACATCTGTTGTATTCCTCCTCATAACATCCAACACTTTAATACAATGCATGCTCTCTTTCTTTCTCTCTCTCTCTCTCCTCTCTTTAGATGCCTCCTTCCATGAGGTTTTAGAAGGCAGGGGTTAACCCCTTTCAGTGAATGGGCCCTTTTACTCTTGAGAGCAGCCTGAAACTCCAACAAAAGGAGAGGCAACTGGTTCTTGGCATGTTAGTAGGTATATTCACCCAGACTCACGTGCAGCTCATGCTGCAAGCCCTTTGTCCTACTGGGCTTCACAATGTTGGGAGGTGAACAGTGCACAGGGTGCTGTCTATCAAGCTAATACTGGAGAAGACAAGTCCTTGGTTTGTGGCCATTTGAATCAGTTATTGATTTTCAGCATCCTGCATTGTTACATTAAGCCACAATGATGTGGAATGGGAATGATTGTGATACTGCTATATTTTAAATCTTAGCCTTGCATATTAAAAAAAAAAAAAAATTAGGGCAGATTCTCAGCTGGTGCAAATCTACATACACCATTGGATTCAATTTACACCAGTTCAGGATCTGGCCCTAAATTATTTGAGCCCAGTGAGATTTAGTGCATTTTCTTCTGCTGAGTTTGTGATGTGTAATATTAGAAAGTTGTACAAATGGGCAAAATTGTGTCACTTGAAGCATTTTTTAAAATATAATGGTACAGAAAAAAAATCTATATATAGGAGTAAACAGCTACTGCTGAAATTGCAAATCATACTCTCCTCCCTACCTCTACCATCCATCTCATCCACACACACTTTTAAATATTACCAAAACAAGTGAATACAGGTATGGAGCAGTCATGACTACAATATTTCATTGCAAACAACAATCAAAGAATTTGGCTTTCAGATAAAAGTGACAGCTATTCATACAATTCCCAAACAGAAAAACTTACACTGAGCCTTTATTCCATTTTCTGAAGGTCTATTGTTAAACTGAAGACTCCTTGTCTTTTCAAATTCCTTCATGTGAATGGAAGAGGCAAGACATCTGCCAGGATACACTCACATTTGCATGCAAATCAGAGATTTGGAGACACACACACATGCCCCTGCTAGACAATCAGCACCAGTTTCACTCTATACATAAAGTGATCAAACTTCATTCCTCTACTTTTTCCATACATGACTTGCTGTCAGTTTTATTTCAGTAGTTTACCAGTGAGATAAATGCACTAGACAAGTACATGACATAGGAGGAGGAAACTAGGAAAAGTGATTAAATAAAACAAAAGCAAAACTGAAGTAGCCTAGAGGAAAGCAAAGTGCCTTAAAAATGATTTGGGGGGACACCAAAAGCCTATCTGAATGGCAGGCAACATTCCTTAAAAACCATCTTATCCATTTTCTTGTTTACCCTTGTGGGTTTGAAATTTACAAACAGACCCCCCCCCCCCCCAAACCCTGGATTATCCTAATGCTCTATGAAATCACTATTCATGCAGTAATCTTACTACCCTTTATAACTTTCTTGGTGGTGAGAAACTATACCTTGGCCATGTACAGGGCAGACTTGGCAGTAGCCAGCTTTTCACTGGAGGGCTCTAGCTTCTATAAAGGACAGGAACCTCGAGGCTGAATCCCTAACCAGAAAAGCTGGCTGACTGGGATTTCCTTAGAGGAGAGGGAACTCCTTGCTCCTGCTGTCACCATCCTCCCTCCCCCCCTATCCCACATCCCTCCCAACACAAAGGACACTGCCTGGCAAACTTTCCTCACTTTGTCTGCCTGGCACAGAGTTGGTAGCAGCAGGAACTCCCTGCTGGTCCCCTAGCAGGATGGAGCGAAGCGGAGATCGCTTGGAACCACCACACCTATTAGCACGTGTGGAGATCACAACCTGTGTGTGTGTGTGTAAGGGAGGGGGGAGGGTGATGGGGGAGGGGACGTTTATTATAGTCCCATTATGAATCTTAACCCTTTGCCGGCTGCGTCAGCCTGGGCTGGGGCTCCCCTCCGCCGGGAGGCTGCTTTAACGTAGCCTCAAGGTTTTCAGGGCGATTTTGCTCGACCTTTACAGACAAAGGCGGGCCCTGCGATTGTCCCCGGCGTGGCCCCTTAACCCCCGCAGTTCAGCACTGGCAGCCCCCACTGCTGGATGCCTGCCCTCCCCCCCCCCCGCAGCTCCAAGTGCGCCTGCCCTCCCCAGCCAAGGAGGAAACACTTACCCAGCGGGTGCGAGGCGGCGGATGCTAAGCCCCGACTCCTGCCCCTAGCCGCACGCTGGGACGCGGAAGGACGGGAGCAGGCTGGCTGCCCATCCACCAGCTGCTGCCCCTGGGCAGAAGATGCCCCGTTCACGGAAAGGGGACGGGGGGACGTGGCTGGGATTGTTTTTGGGTCAGGGTCCAGTCCCCTCCCCCCCACCGGGGGGTGGGGAAAAGCGCGATACAATTTGTAGAAGAAAAAAACTCAAAGTCTCGGCCAAGCCCTAAGCGCTGCTGGCTGCGGTGTCCGCTCCACACCCCACTGCTCAGCCAGCCAGTCCCTCGGTCGTCGTCGTCTTCTTCCTCCTCCTCCTCTTCTCCGCTGCCGCCTTCCCTCCTCCTCCTCCTCCGCTGGGCTTTGTGCTGCCTGCAGCCAGCGTGCACCTGGTGTAAGCAAAGCAGGTCAGCTGATGGGCCGGCTCCTGATTGGCTGCCCCCCCTTTCCACCCCCTCCATCCCTCCCTCGGAGACCCAAGCCGGGCACCATCTGTAGGGGCTGGGAACAAAGGCGGGGAGCGTGCGCGGCTGGGCCGTGGGGCCCGCCAGGCAGGGCGCTCCCCGCTGCTGCTGTGGCAGCATCTCCCCCCTTCCCCCCGGCTTGTTTTGTCGTTGGGGCGCTGCTGCTCTGTGGTGCAGGAGGACAATGCGAGCCGGTGCATGGGCAGCACAAAGGGGCCAGGGCTGGCGCTGCGCAGCGGAGCGGTACGCTTAGCGGAGAGGGGGTCACATTTTTGCAAAGGAGAAATCCTGTGGGGAGCTCGGGGTGCGGTGCATTGGGTGTTGTCGCGGGCGGCCCAGGGCATGGCTGCAAAGCAGAGTCATCTCTCTCAGGAGTGGGGCTGCTGCTGCTGAGCTGGCATCTGGGCAAAGGCCCCAGGATTCAGGGCTCCCCAACGCTTTGGTGTCTGAAGAGGGCTGTGTTTGTCCCCCTCTCCCCCACGGTCACACTCATGCCAGGAGCGGGCCCGTGTCTCTCTTGGTCCCTAGGGGTGGCTTTGGCTCTTGCTCTTGGGAACGTTTCTGTACCTCCGAGCCTCGTCAAGCTCTCTCCTCTTTGTCCCATGAAAGCCCTGAGCGCTTTGCTGAGCGGTGGGGTTTGGCCAGGATAAGGGGGGAGATGCAAAGGCGGGGCCAGTCGAGTTTCAGACAAAGAAGGCGAGTGTTTGTCTCTCCCTGGGTTTGTTAATGATGTTGGGTCTGTGTAGCATCCTTGTACCAGGGATCAGATTGGGAAAACATAAGTACCAAGTTCTTCCCACCACCCAAGTGCTGCCTATGCATGAAGTTAAAAGTCAGATGCCACTCCTAGTTTACAGGTTTCAGAGTAGCAGCCGTGCTAGTCTGTATCAGCAAACAAAAAAACCAAGGAGTCCTTGTGTCACCTTAGAGACTAACAAATTTATTTGGGCATAAGCTTTCGTGGGCTAGAACCCACTTCATCAGATGTATGAAGTAAAAGATACAGGAGCAGTTTAGAGTGAGCAGTTTTCATAATGTGGGATGCCTCTGCTTTCTTGTTTGGATCAGTCAAATAGCTACCAATGCTGATATTTAAATTGTCATTAGGCTTTGGTGCTAACATCCCTGGGCATTCATTGAGCCAATTCAAATCTTTCTTCAAGCGGTTGGGAGTTTGTCTCTCTGCCAGAGATCACAGAATTGGTTCACATGCTGAAGGCTGTCTTTGCAGTGCTAAGGTCTAGAGACTTCCTAATTCTTTAAAAATGAGAGCCTAGATTCTAAAGCACAAGCTACATCTACCAGAGGAACTAGCTCACAGGGCACCCATGACCTAGCACCATTTGACTCTTGCCTTTACTTTCATCTAGATTGAATACAAAATTATTTATGTAATAAACAATATATGGAGGAGAGTAGTGCTAATGCTGAGATGTGATGTGTTCTCAAGTACAATGGTGGCCACTGAAAATTCAATCTTTGCCAATCAGAACTATATTTATTTCCCATTCTAAGTATAGGGGCAAATGCTTATATCACTCAAGACACCACTGTGCAGTAACTGTTGGCCAACATGCTGCTTTTTAAGTAGCAACTGTTGTACTGCAAAAACTCATTGTATGTTGAAGCCATAAATGGAGGGCATACCTAATTGAGGCACAAAGAACATTTACAGGTTAGGGAAATTCTCTTACAGGAAAGTGAGACATCACTCACTGATGTTATGTCCATGTATCGTTAATGACTGCTTAAAAAGGAGCTTGGTGAATTAGCTAGGATTTAAAAAGAAGCTGGCTCAAACTTCAGCCCTACAAGCAAATTGAATCTGAGCAGGGCCTGAAACTGTTTAAATATGTACGTCAACATCGTCAGCTTCCCCTTTGTTCCCCGTTTTTTCTCTCTCCTCTTGTCTGATTCTTTCAGTCTGGACTCATTGACTTATATTGTTCCTTTTTTTTCCTTTTCCGCCACTGACCCCTGTCTTTATCCTCTGAACTGCTAACAGATTTCTTCATGCAAGCTGGCTGTGATTTCCCTAGCAGAATGGCAGCAGGTGAATGATACTTGGTTAGGGCCTGGGCTAAATGCTGTGTTCAAAAATCTCCAAGACAGTGCTTCAGAGGCACCTCTGGCCCAGGCGTGACTCAAAGTGTGTGAGATTTGAACACACCAGGCAGATAGATCCAGACACAGGCTGGAATGTCCCTAAATATAAGGAGGTCCAAAAAAAGAGGTTCAAGGTGTTCTCTCCAGAGAGCTTGCATGCAGCACAAAGCATTCTGCTCCATGCCATGCAGCACTAGAGCTTGAGTCGTCAACATCACACTAGCATTTCCCTGGTGGGCCTGGGCCCTTAAGATCAATTGCAAGTTTGGCAGCATAGTGTGAATTAGCCCTTCTCCAAAACTTTTGATGGTCATTTATCACTCTGGCTTAAATGAAAATGGATGCCTGAAGAGTGCTACATTGCTTTGTTCCCCCATTTTGCATACCATCCATTAAAATGAACCCAACCAACTTTTAATGCTGTATGACTTTTACTCGTGTAGTCTGACTGCCCGAACCCTTTTATTATACCATGCAAATAATTAGGTATGTTCTACCCTGGGTTCCACTTGAGCAACCCCATTTAAATACATGGACTTGCATGGGTCTACCTAAAGGTAGAATTTGTCCCAGTATGTTTAATAAAGGCAAGATAAAGTGTCCAGACATGTAAAATGAGGTAACTTTGTTGCTTTTGCCTAGGGAAATAATGGAAATATTAATATGGCACTTTCTCAGGAACTGATTTTAAAAAAATCAGTTTAACCATTTATAACAAGGAAAGCTCTCTTTTTAAAGAGATGAAGATAAGTTAAATACATAGCCAATATGGCCTTTGGTTAATTATGCTAAAGGCCTCAGCTCTCCCACTGAGGCAATGAATACTTCCTCAAAATCCAAAAAGGTCATTCAGATCACATTAAAAGAACAGTCAAGTTTTTCATATGCAAAGAAATTGAATTTTCAGAAGAATCCCATAAATGGTCTCCAAATATTTCTTTCCTTTCCACAGCATTCTGAATTCTCACCTCTCTACATGGTACAAATCCACCATCCATCACGTTATTGGTATATAAACAATATAATAGTTGAAACTTCCTTGCAGAATCCTGTATATTGTGAACAGCTTCTGTTCTTGGCTCTTTTGGGGGGATTTATTATCTCTTTTGAAATGGAATAACTTTAGCCTGTATTTCTCCAAGTGTTAGGTGTATACAATTATTATACCCCATTTACACAAAAATGACTTTTTTCTAAGTATATAAAGCAAAAATAGGCAGATCCAACAGAAAGAAAGAGGTATTTCTTGCAGGCTTATTGCATGCATTACCTGTTTTGGGGGAATATTTTACATTTTATTTTCACACTCAAGCTAACAATGCCTTTTGCTCAAAGGTTTTTCTGTATTTTAATTAGTAGAACCCTGTGTATGTACAGAGGTAGAAAACAGCTGTGGGTATGCTAGGAATCTTGCTATACGGGAAAAAGGTTGTCCATATTTGATTTTCCTGAGCAACAAAGTACTCATCTATGCATCCACGTGACAGTATGCATCAGTCAAAGTCTTTCATTATTCTAAATTAGATGCACGACATGCATGAGGAACCTGTGAAGTGTTCAAAAGTCAGCTTCTAAACCAGGGTTTTCCATGTCTGGTTGTAAAGTGAATGAGGATGATTGCAGTGTGTTTATGTTCAGTATGGATCCTCCTAGATGGTCACATGCATTGATATGTTTTATTTGTACAGCTAGTACAAATGTAAAACTTGTGTTTATTTATCATTTAAGACTTAGGGCGTATTTCTCTGTGAGCTAAATTACACAGCTGCTAATGAGCATGAACTGCTAAAAGTAATCATGTGTACGCTAGTGTAAACGTAACCTGTTTTCTTTGGTGTGAAGTGTCTGTTTTACACAGAACTGGGTGGAAAACCAGGGCTATATTTTCCATCAGTCTGTCACTTTAAAGGTTGGAGCTTTGCTAAAGAAGTTAGGAGGGCACAGTTATGGAAAGCAAGGTGTGGTTGCTTGCACCAAAGTGTGGTGCACCTGAAAAACATTTCCATCAGTGGGGCTTGTGTAAACTGTGTGTTGATTCCAGCAAAAAAATCAGTAAAATGCTTCAGTTTGAAAAAGCACCCTAAACTAGGCTTGTAAGCAACAGTAAGTACACTTCCATACAGGCCATGTGCTAAACCTAGCAAATGATATGCACAGTTGCCAACTTTCATGTGGTAAATAAGCACCCTGACTTTCACAATAAGCCAAAAATCAAGCTAATCCCATTTCAAAACAATGCCAAAACAAGCCAATCCCTAAGAACCCCAAAACTCTATGTGACTAGATCCCCCTGATGTGCAGTCTGGGACTGTGGTGGGCCCGCTGTGCACCCCTGACTCTCCCCCTGCTTGCCTCCCATTGCCCCTGCTTACTGGGAGCCGACCAAAAAAAAAAGAAGCTACAAGCCAAAAACTAGCCAACAAGCAAATTAAGCCAAAAACAAGCCCAATTTCTGCATTTTTTTTTTTTTTGCGGGTTTGGCATGTCCGATGATGCGGGGGCCTGTAAAAGAAACCTCATCTGTACTATACTGTTCTGCCACTATGTGGCACTGTCTGTAAAATACCTGATGTAAGCTAACCTCAGCCATTCCTTGCAGTGCATTAAAGCATCTTATGATGGACGCATCTGGTGCATATCTCATTCGGAATCAAGCTCTGTAGCCAGTTCATTTCTGGTATAGGAACATGACATGGTGTCAGAATTAAAGTAAGAACAGAAACAGAAGGAACAAAGCAACAAAGGTTGCAGGATCTCATCAACATGTCACTCATCAATGCCACAGAGAACTTCAGCTTTCACAAACCTTCACAGTGGACAGACTGGAAGCAGTATTTTGCAAGATTTCACATTGCAAACAAGCTCCACAAAGAAACTGGAGATATACAGGTATCTCCTTTAATTTATGTTATGTGGAAGCAGGAAGAGCATCTTTAAATCCTTTGACTTTACTGAGGAGAGTCAAAAATATGACTGTGAAAGGATTCTGATTATGTTTGATGGATAGAAAAATGTGATTTATGAAAGAGCATATTTTCACCAGAGAATTCAAGAACCAAGGAACACGTTGAATGTTTAATAAGAGTTGTGCATACGTTGTCTGAAAACTGTGCTTTTGGGAATGCAAAACACACAAATTTCAGAGACAGGCTGGTATTGGGTTAACAGATAAAAATCTTTCACGGCAGCTATCACTGAAGACAGAGTTAACCATAGCCACAGTTATACAGATAGCAAAGCAGTCTGAACTAGTCAAACAGCAGAACAAAAGGCAGGAGCAGCTTAAAAAAATGAGACTAGGCTAGAAGCTATAAACAAACATTTGAGTGTTAAAAGTCACTATCATAAAACTCCTTAGACAAGGAAAGAGAACTCCCAGGCTAAGAAGGACAAATTTCAGCCTAGATGCATGAGGATGCGGAAAAAGTAATATCCGAAGAGCTGATGCATGTCCAACCAAAGGTATGTGGTGTAATAAATGCACAAAATATGGATGTTTTGTAGTTGTTTGACACACCAAAGCAGTCAGGGAGTTGACTCATATTACAGACAATCAAAAGCCATTTTGGGGAGGTATCTTTCACTTGTGATGACACAGAGCCTGCCTGGAGCGTGAAATTGAATATTCATGGAAAGGCTATTGGCTTTAAAATTGGACTCAATGTCGCAATCATCTCAGAAGGAACTTACAATCAGCTTCAACCCATGGCAAAGCTGAAGTCAGCTGACACAGCCCTGATTAGCTCTGGAGGTATTCTGAACTGCATGGGCCAGTTCACCACAGAAACAATTTATAAAGACAAAAGCTTTGCTTTCAGAGTTCATGTGATCAAAGACCAACAAGCATCTCAGCTGCCATATGGCAGCCATGATTGGCCTGCTGAGAAAGGTGGAAGAAATTGATGGAGGATTTGTTATTGGACTTTTGAAAGGAGATCAAGTATAAATCAACTTAAGAGAATGCTGAACCGTACAGTGTACAAATATCCCTACCAGGGAGATCTTGGAAAAAACTGGCTGCAGATTTATGTGAATTCAGAGGACATCATTGCCTTGTTCCTGTGAACTACTTTCCCAATGTACTTGAAAGACATAATATGTTGCAGCAGTAGTCAGAATCTGAAGTGCACATTTGCTTATTTTGGTATTTCAGACAATTAGTGATGGACAACAGACCACAACTCACTGCAGCAAAATTTGTCATTCCAAGCAAAATATGACTGTGATCATATCACTAGCAGCCCACATTACTCACTAGCGAATGGAGAGGCTGAGAGAACCGTACAGACAGACAAGAAAAGCCTACAACAGGAGGATCCATTCCTTGCTCTTCTGAATTACAGATCAACACCGGTTACTGGATAAAGTCCAGTACAACTTCTGATGGGAAGACAGCTCAGCGCTATAGTTTCTTTTCCAAAATTGGAACAATCTCCAGAGTGGCCAGACATGAATAGAGTAGCCAAATCAGATAAAAAAACTAAAAGACCGCAAGAACACTTTTACAACAGATGTCACTCAGAGACTTGCCCGGTCTAGAACCTGGTGCTTGTGTTTGTGTCAAATTGGATGGAGAAAAAAGGTGGACAACTCCAGCTGTCGTAAAGAAAAAGAATTCAGCACCCAGATTATATGCAATCAACACCAACAGAGAAGAGTTCAACAGAAACCATCAAGATCTACAGTTTATTCCTCAGGAAGAACAATCAACAGAACAAACTCTACAGATGACAGAGGGAGGAGAAGACTCAAGGACTCTTAAGACTGACGACAGCCAGTCGTTACAAGTAATGAATAGCCAGAATACTGAGTTGTTATGTGTTTGGGTCATGTACTTAGAAAATCAGTACGATTCAGAGATACTTAACAGACTGATACCTATTTGAACTTCAAAGATTGCCTGATAGTATAAATATAGTGAATGGTACGAATGTAGAGTTTAAAGGGGGAGATGTAATGGAATGCTGAACTGTATTATACCATTTAGCCACTAGGTGGCACTGTCTGTAAAAACCTTATATAAGCTAACCTCGGCCATGCTTGCCCGTGCATTAAAGGCTCTTATGATGAACACATCTGGTGTGTATCTCACTCAGAAGCAAGCTCTGTAGCCAGTCCATAGCTCATACAGGTACACGATAGGGCCTATGAAGCTTGTCTACTCACTCGTGTATCTCATTAGCAGGTCAATCCTACCTCCTTCTTCCAAGACATCACAGGGTCATCCTGCAGTGCCAGAGGTGCAGCTGTACCTTACAGGTGGTGGGAAGGTAGAATTTATAGAGGTCATGTACTCACTACTTGCCACAGACCTCAGTTCATGGATGTTCCATTCACACTGCTGCATAACAAGATTTTGGATGACGGGCTATATAGCAACTATGTGTTGACAAGAATTACTCACATGCACTTCGCTCAGCTTTTGGAGCGAGGATTTTGGCAATGTTGCCAGTTCTTATGATTTGATCACAAGTCTTGTGATAGTCAGTATTTTTCTTAAAGTTCTTAAAGTCCTGCAGTCTTTTTCTTAAAGTCCTGCAATCAAGCTATTATGTGAGAATCTCAGCTTTCATTAAAAAGAGAGAGAGTTCCTAGCCCTCAGGATCTCACAGGAAAACTTGAAAACATGAACCCTAAAGGCTCAAAACCCACAAAGCAAATTGAAGAACCGAAAATGTATTATTTATTAAAATCTCACAATTTTAAAGCCAGTCTCCTGATTTTGGGCCTGACTCATGATTTCAAATCAGGTTGGTCCACACTGCTTTTGTGAATAGCTGCTGATTTATATAAAAACAACAACAAACAAAGCCTTTCATACTGTAAACTGTAAATAAATACATTTGTATGGTAGACATTGACAGTCATTGTTGCTGGGACCTTGTTCATGCCCTAGGCAATGTCTAATGGCACAGCAAAGGATTTATTTTCAGAATAATAATACAATACTCTATGCAGCCCCCTCACTGACTTTCCAACATGCATGCCACTGAATTTTTTCTCTGAAAAGATACTATAGCACTAAGCTGCTTAACTTTCTGAGTCTCTACATAATTCTCATCTCTGAACTATGTTGTGACTCTCTGTTGTCTGTTTCCAGAAGGAGAGCCCCTAGTGTTATCAATGGGAATTCCATACAAGAAAGGAGGGCAGCATATTTCACACAGATTCTCATTGCAGGGTCCTGGAGCTGTATGTCACAACAGTATTTGCTATGAACTGGTTTGAAAAGAAATAAGTCTCTAAAAATGCCCAATGGTTTGTTGGGATTTTTGCAAGATAAATATGAATGTTACTGAAGCCTGATTTGCAAGTTAAGTAGAGAAATAAGTATTGAAATTTGCATTTTGTGCTTACATGTTCCTTAGCTTGGATGACACTTTATATTAGTGAGATGAAACACTACTAGGTTTTCTTTTGACCCAATTTCCTAAACTGTTAGCATGTATTTATGTTCAAAATTGCCTGATTTGTGCATGCAGTTACTATGACAGCCTATTAAAATTATCTATAAGTAACTGAAAGCCAATGACCAATTATATATGTATAACTGGTCATTAGCATATAGTTTACCCCAGTATACATGTAGATATAATAATTGCATGCATAAATTACATATGCAGTTATACACAGAATTTTGCACCTCTTGTCATGTGTATAGAGTTTCCAAAATCGTTTTTGAGTATATATATATTGAGTGCACCAGTCACCATGGTGCTTAGGTTCCAAATGCAAGAATTAAAGTCTCAGTTTTGACCTGGAAGGACCATTTTGTATGCTCAGTGAGGTTGTATTATTTCTGCAAGAGCTCCCTTTGTGAAGAAGACGACTGGCTGGCCAAAATGTTGCAGCCTCTATTGAGGAAAGGCTGCTGTAAACAGTTGCCATATCTGTTCTTTAAAGGAGTCAAGACATGAATACATCTTGATCTCCTGCTGTAGGGAGTTCTAGAACCAGGACATGAAACAATACTGAGAGGTGTTTTTTAAAGTGGGTCATTCATTTCAGACAAGTATCCCATACCACATCTCTTATGTATTATTAATTTTGCAGCTTTTCTTTTTGGTTGATGCATCCTTCCCCAAACGATTTATGGTATGAATGTTTCATGACTGAAGAGTGCTAATCTTATTTCATCATTTTATGATAAAACCTCATAAGCTTCTCAGAAATCCTGGTTTGCCTTGAAGAAAATTAAGTTTAATTGCAATCCTATCATTGTCATCTACCCTAAGAACAGAAGTCATGACAAATAAAGCATGAAAGCTGGTTCACCAGATTCCCATTGTGTGCTGTTAGCAGAACATGCATGAGAGCATTTTTACAATATCTGGTACAAGAGGTGAATCATTACTTTTCATTGACAATAAAAGTCCAGTTCTCAAATTTCATGGTATTGCAGGGCTGGAATATATAAGGCTCAGAGATTTATTTTTTTGCATTTCCTAGAGGGACAGGCCACACAAAGTCTTCTGCAGTGCA
Source organism: Chelonia mydas (assembly GCF_015237465.2). Taxonomy (NCBI): domain Eukaryota; kingdom Metazoa; phylum Chordata; order Testudines; family Cheloniidae; genus Chelonia; species Chelonia mydas. The sequence goes on along the minus strand of NC_057853.1, from coordinate 14,667,555 downwards.
GACTGAGGTAAACTATGTGTGTGTCTGTCTACTTAAGTCATTATGTGGCCCCTATTTGAGTCGTAGCTGAATGGCTCCCAGGTAGTAAAAACTGGAAATTACAGGAATAGTCTCTCTCTTTTCCTTAACAGCCTGTAGGATGAATACCTTGATTAGTTTATAGGTTTGTGTGCGTGCAACATGTGTATATGTGTGAAGAACATATTCAAGGGAAGCTAAATCAAATAGATGAGATTTGCATTTAGCTGTGAAAGGGATGAGATTGGAAATTATTTCTCTCTCTTATGGGAGTGAGTCCTGCAGTTTGCCTCCAGAGCCATGTCATTCAAAAATTCTGGCTCCTGATTCTCTAGCTTCTCCCTTTCTGGTCTATGGTTCCAGTCTTCCATGGGAATGTAGCAATCACGGAAGGGTCAGAAGAAGTAATAATCTCTCTGGTAGCTGGGGCCAATCTACAAAGGATTATGAATATGAGATCAGAGATCTTAAACTGGACCCTATTCAATATGGAGAGTTGAGTACCAGGCTGATGTGCTTGTGCTGACCTATGTTGCTAAGAAGACAGGCTGTGGCGGTTCAATGACAAGACAGAACACAGCTTTAAGCAAGCAAACAGGCTGGTCTGCTAACGGACTGGACTGATCCTGTCAGCTTTCCACCCTCTCCTTTATTCTTTCTCTCCCCCCGCGCATTACATTCTCCAACAGATAAAAGGAATACACTGGCTTTGTTTAACATTCTTATTTACCAATTTCTATCTACCGCATTCCTTGCTCTCGGCCTTGAGCCCAGTCCTGGGAGGCTTCCCACGGTTCATGTCATCTGGGCGAGATTCCAAGGTTCATGCCCTTGAGAGGAGCTGTGTGTGCACAGCTCCAGCACAACACTCCGGGTGTGCCCTGAATGTTGCCAAGCGCATGAACCCTGTATGAATCCCACAACAGGCTATTGCCTATGGGAGGTTTTTCAGAATGTGTGACAAGCTTGGATCTCTGTGGCCAGGTCTGCATCCAGTAGGATGCGGTAATATGTTTAGTAGGGCTGTCAAGCAACGAAAAAAATGTATTGCAATTAATCACAGTTTTAATCTCACTGTTAGAGCAATTAAACTCCTGTTAAACTCCTTTTACTGTGCTAGGTGGGCTCCCTTCAGCTGAGCTAGCCCTTGTTTGCAAGGGAGGGTGGATTTTACCTTAGGGACTCTGCATGCGGCAGGAGAGGAGAGGCTGGTGCAGGGAGCCTGAGCTCGCCAGGCCCTTGTTCTCTATGGGATACCCCCCGGAGCAAAGGGCTAGCCAGGGGCATTGGGACATGGTGCGGGTGGGTAGGGGGAGTGGTCCCCAGAGTGAGGGGCTGGCCAGGACAATGGGGCATGATGCAGGGGGGAGCAAGGATGGTTGGTCCCCAGAGAGAGGGGGCAATGGGGCATGGTGGGGTCAGGATCCCTACCTCTTTGCTGGACCTGGGAAGAGATCCACTTCCTCTTTTCTCTTTTATTCCTATCCTCTGGTGGCAGCTTGAGTTACAGGACCTGACCGGACACTGTCAGATCTCTCTGTAGCTGCTGACTCCCTCCCCACCCAGACATACGCGATTAATTTAAAAAATTAACACATAAGAACGTAAGAATGGCCATACTGGGTCAGACCAAAGGTCCATTCAGTCCAGTATCCTGTCTACCAACAGTGGCCAATACCAGGTGCCCCAGAGGGAGTGAACCTAACAGGTAATGATCTAGTGATCTCTCTCCTGCCATCCATCTCCACTCTCTGACAAACAGAGGCTAGGGACACCATTCCTTACCCATTAATGGACTTAACCTCCATGAATTTATCCAGTTCTCTTTTAAACCCTGTTAAAAGTCATAGCCTTCACAACCTCCTCAGGCAAGGAGTTCCACAAGTTGACTGTGCGCTGAGTGAAGAAGAACTTCCTTTTATTTGTTTTAAAGCTGCTGCCCATTAATTTCATTTGGTGGCCTCTAGTTCTTAGATTATGGGAACAAGTAAATAACTTTTCCTTATTCACTTTCTCCACACCACTCATGATTTTATATACCTCTATCATATCCCCCCTTAGTCTCCTCTTTTCCAAGCTGAAAAGTCCTAGCCTCTTTCATCTCTCCTTATATGGGACCCGTTCCAAACCCCTAATCATTTTAGTTGCCCTTTTCTGAACATTGTCTAATGCCAGCATATCTTTTTTGAGATGAGGGGACCACATCTGTACGCAGTATTCAAGATGTGGGCGTACCATGGATTTATATAAGGGCAATAAGATATTCTTGGTCTTATTCTCTGTCCCTTTTTTAATGATTCCTAACATCCCGTTTGCTTTTTTGACTGCCGCTGTACACTCCGTGGATGTCTTCAGAGAACTATCCATGATGACTCCAAGATCTTTCTCCTGATCAGTTGTAGCTAAATTAGCTCCCATCATATTGTATGTATAGTTGGGGTTATTTTTTCTAATGTGCATTTCTTTACATTTATCCACATTAAATTTCATTTGCCATTTTGTCGCCCAATTACTTAGTTTTATGAGATCTTTTTGAAGTTCTTCATAGTCTCCTTTGGTCTTAACTGTCTTGAGCAGTTTAGTATCATCTGCAAACTTTGCCACCTCACTGATTACCCCTTTCTCCAGATCATTTATGAATAAGTTGAATAGGATTGGTCCTAGGACTGACCCTTGGGGAACACCACTAGTTACCCCTCTGAAAATTTACCATTTATTCCTACCTTTTGTTCCCTGTCTTTTAACCAGTTCTCAATCCATGAGAGGATCTTCCCGCTTATTTTACTTAATTTACGTAAGAGCCTTTGGTGAGGGACCTTGTCAAAGGCTTTCTGGAAATCTAAGTACACTATGTCCACTGGATCCCTCTTGTCCATGTGTTTGTTGATCCCTTCAAAGAACTCTAATAGATTAGTAAGACATGATTTCCCTTTACAGAAACCATTTGACTTTTGTGCAACAATTTATGTTCTTCTATATGTCTGACAATTTTATTCTTTACTATTGTTTCAACTAATTTGCCTGGTACTGACGGTAGACTTACCCATCCGTCATTGCCAGGATCACCTCTGGAGCCCTTTTTAAATATTGGTGTTACATTAGCTATCTTCCAGTCACTGGGTACAGAAGCTGATTTAAAGGACAGGTTACAAACCATAGTTAATAGTTCTGTAATTTCACATTTGGGTTCTTTTAAAGAACTCTTGGGTGAATGCCATCTGGTCCTGGTGACTTGTTACTGTTAAGTTTCTCAATTAATTCCAAAACCTCCTCTAGTGTCACTTCAATCTGTGACAATTCCTCAGATTTGTCACCTACAAAAGACAGCTAAGGTTTGGGAATCTCCCTAATGTCCTCAGCTGTGAAGACTGAAGTAAAGAATTTATTTAGTTTCTCTGCTATGACTTTATCATCTTTAAATGCTCCTTTTGTATCTCGATCGTCCAGGGGCCCCACTGGTTGTTTAGCAGGCTTCCTGCTTCTGATGTACTTAAAAACATTTTGTTATTACCTTTTGAGTTTTTGGCTAGCTGTTCTTCAAACTCCTTTTTTGCTTTTCTTTTCACATTTTTACATTTAATTTGGAAGTGTTTATGCTCCTTTCTATTTACCTCACTAGGATTTGACTTCCACTTTTTAAAAGATGCCTTTTTATCTCTCACTGCTTCTTTTACATGGTCGTTAAGCCCCGGTGGCTCTTTTTTTAGTTCTTTTACTGTGTTTTTTAATTTGGGGTATACATTTAAGTTGAGCCTCTATTATGGTGTCTTTGAGAAGTGTCCATGCAGCTTGCAGGGATTTCACTCTAGTCACTGTACCTTTTAATTTCTGTTTAACTAACCTCCTCATTTTTGCATAGTTCCCCTTTCTGAAATTAAATGCCACAGTGTTGGGCTGTTGAGGTGTTCTTCCCACCACAGGAATGTTAAATATTATTATATTATGGTCACTATTTCCAAGCAGTCCTGTTATAGTTACCTCTTGGACCAGATCCTGCGCTCCACTCAGGACTAGATCGAGAGTTGCCTCTCCCCTTGTGGGTTCCTGTACTAGCTGCTCCAAGAAGCAGTCATTCAAAGTATCGAGAAATTTTGTCTCTGTATTTCGTCCTGAGGTGATATGTACCCAGTCAATATGGGGATAATTGAAATCCCCCACTATTATTGAGTTCTTTATTTTGAGAGCCTCTCTAATCTCCTTTAGCATTTCATCATCACTATCACTGTCCTGGTCAGGTGATTGATAATAGATCCCTACTGTTATATTCTTATTAGAGTATGGAATTACTATCCATAGAGATTCTATGGAACATGTTAATTTTGTTTTCAGTTAATTGCAGGCGTTAACTGCGATTAATTGACAGCCCTAATATTTAGTAACTCATCGGACAATTTATATCATAAAAGCATCCATGGTCCAATTCCAGCCTCATTTATGCCAGTTTTATCTATAACAACAATGCAGTCCATTGAGTGTGAGTCACTTCTGACTTACACGAGTGAGAGATCAAGCTTAGAGCTTCAGGATCCAATCTTACTGCCATTAAAACCAACAGCTTTGCGATTGATTTGATAGAGGAAGAATCATGGTCTTGTGGGAAAGGTGTGACCTGGAAAGCTGGGTTCAATTCCTAGCTTTCCTACAAACTTCCTGTTTAACGTTGGGCAAATCGTTCAGTCTCTCTATACTTCCATCCCCATCTGTCAAATAAGAATAATAATCATTTCTCCCATGCTTTTGTCTGTCTAGTATATTTAGATTGTAAGCAGTTCAGGGCAGGGCTCTCATGATGTGTCTGTATTGCACCAAGCACAGAGACCCAATGTCAGCCGAAACTGTAGACACTAATATGATACAAATAATAACAATAACTTTTAATTTGGATTACGAACTGCTTAAGATACAGAATGACACAGTTTGGTAGGTCAGTAAAGATCCTCCGCTCTATATCTATTTGAAGCATACCTGGCTTCAAACTACTTTCTTTCTCGTCCTTCCCTTGGCCACCCAGCCTTGCACTGGGCTTATCTTGCCCAGCTCAGATGACCTGGTCTTTCACTTTTAAATATATTTTTCTACATTTGTTTGAAAAATCATCTTGGTATAAAAGTAACCTGGAAACTCAGGAATGTTTCCATGCTAAGCTGTTGAACTGGCCTCTGTAGATCCATATGACTTCTGTGTTTGTGGTCCCAAAAGGGACATGTTCTGGCCAAAACTGTGAGGATTTTGTGCAATGTTTCTTATGCTAATATCTGAATAAGGTATCTCAGAAGTTATTTAATTAAGCATAACTTATTCCAGATTCCTTGTGGAATAAATAACATACTTTGAAGGACTGCAAAGCTTGGGAGTTTTGTAACTGTATATGAAGACCTTTATGTCTTTCCGAGTTGGTCATGACAGAAAGTCTTTATTCCCTGTTGACTGTTCAGTGGCAAATATGAAAAGCATTAGTGGTTTCCATTCAGTTCCAGGTAGACAGGTGTCCATATAATCAAAAAACAAAACAAAACAACCCCCCAACCCCCCCCAAAAAACAGGATTGCAATTAGTTTTAGTTAGTAGTCTCAGGAGAGAGACTGTGGATTGAATAGAAATGGAGAACCAGCTACCCACTTAATCATACAGACGACCCCTGGTCAAAGAGGATGAGTCACATCGGGCAGGCTGTGAGGGGGAGATTGCATTGGTGCTGCCTCTGTGCTACCCCTTCAGTGATGAGAACGTGACAATCCGGCATCTTTTTTTTTTTTGAAGTTAAACCACTAAATATACTTTTAAAGGGAAACATAAATCAGGTCACTTTACCCTCCTTTGATGAGTGGGCAATATGGAGCTACTGTAGATGAGAATGTACATTTTTCTCAATGTGTTGGTGATCTAAAAGTAAAATGAAGTACTCGTGGACATCTGATATATTCCCTGGAGGATTTTGGACCCATAAACTAATACATGGATTACACTGATATACTCTTTCTCTCTCTATATATATATAGCCCTTTCCATGTGTGACAGGTGGAGTAATAGTATTTTATTTTTAATATGAATTATCTTAATTTGATTATAAATCTAAATATCACATATCTTGTCAGTTTGTGTTAAAATATTCTTCATCTAGAAAACTATGGGTGAGAGTACATGAGAGAACAGCAAATGCTTATATATAGATATTATTGGGTTCTGTGTATTCTGTGAAATTAATAGCAAAGAAGACGATAAAGAGAAATAGGGACAAACATAATGTATTTCCTTGCTACGCAGATGTTGCCTAAGCCATCTAAATGCTGGAGTTTCACGCTGCAATACCAATCACAGGGCCAGTTTGTGCCTCCAAGATCTATGCATTCAAGTTTCAACCTTTGCAGACAAAAGGGAAGGAGGGTCAGCTATTTCTGGCCGTGTTGTGCTTATCTGAGTAAGGTAATATCGCCTGGGCTGTCTGATTTATTCTGCAAAATGTCTCTTTAAGGGGAGGGCTGGGATAGATGTAACTAGAAGACCCTGGTAACATGGAGAAGGCATACAGCCAGTGTGGATGCACAAGTTCTCTACAGAAATGGCTTTGGTCTCTCATTGATACCCTGGGATCACATGTGTCAGGTAGTGGGCAACTGCAATCTTCCAGTACAATCACTGGGAAGAAACTCCATGAAGGGATCCATGCAGTTTTTGACTCCTCCATAGCTCACTCTTGTGAAGTTTGCTCCAGAAAGGAGTGGTTGGGTCCCTAGTTAGTAAGCTGATCTGTGACGATGGAAAAGCTTTGTGATCAGTGAGTCCTACTGAGATGTATGATAAACAAAGCATACTCCTGGGACATTCTTGCCCTCAAGGTGCAAGGTAAAACCCATGCAGTGTCCCTGGAGGAAGTTGCATCTTGGTTCTTAAAAAGAAAGCAATAGTTTCAAAAGCAAGCAAACAAAACATTTGGGTTGCTAAAATCTAAATATGCCAATAATTTGAGAAAGATTATGATAATATTTCTAACAATTAGGCTAAGGCATCCTCCAGGGATGCTGTCTGGGGTTCCTCATTCTTTCAGTTTAGATACCATAGAGTCAGGTGCCTTACAAATAACAGAGAGCTACAAGTTCAGTGGTCAAGTGTTGGCCACATTTGGGAGAAATATGATTTACAAACAGCACCTTAATATAGATTAGCCAATACACTTCTACGAAAAGCTAATGACAGAACTTGATAAAGGATCTATGTAACAGTTCTACCCTGAAGAGATCGGCTGACGCTGTGCTGCTTCTGCCTCTAGTGGAGAGAATTTTTCACTTGCAAAGATGAACTGGAACAGTTTCTTGTGATTGTCCAAATGCAGCGGTGCGCAGTTTCTGAGGTACCACACAGCGGAACCTTTGTACGTAGACTGTCAATAACTGGCTTCTCAGATCTCACTGTCTGGTAACTGTTGGCAATTACAGATGTGTGTATACATCCATTGAATAAGAAAGTTGATCTTGTGGTTAAGGCATAGAACTGTGATTCAGGAGACTGGGATTCAAGTCCAGTTTTGCCACAGACTTCCTATGTGACCTTGGGTATGTCGCTTAAGCTGTCTGGTCCTCAGTTCCCCATCTGTAAAATGGGGATAATGCTTCCTTTCTCCCCCCAGCTTGTCTGTTTAGACTCTAATCTCTTTGGGGCAGGGACTGAATACAAATAATAATACAATTAACTATAATTAATGTGCCTTGTCTTGGCAACTGAGTCAAATTCAGCCCTCGGTGACATTATTTACAAGTTATTGCCTATTTGAAGCCTGGACACTAGTGTTTGCAATTCCTGAGCATTATACTTTGAGCATGACCTTTGAATTGCACTGAGTAGGTCCCTTGGTTTTTAAATGATGAACTAAAAATCACCACACTGAAAGATTTTCTATGATTATAACAGCTTCTGAAGCCTCCTTCCAAAGGGTGCAGAGAGTAAAATAAGCAAAAATGCTTATTTTACACACTTGTCAGCATTTAATCCTTCAGTCTGTCTGTGCTAGTGTTTTACTTGTGTAGACGAGGCAAGTAAGCTGAGATCATAGCAGATGTGTCCCATAAAGCTTTACAGAAAATCATTGCTTTTTAATCCCTTTATCCCTGCTATTTTCCTACTGCTGTGAAAATCCAGTGGCAGGAAAAGCTGGCATCGTGTAGGACAGATGCATAATGTGTAATGCTAAGTAGGCAAAAATCCTTCTGTTTGTATGCTACTCAAAATACACTTTATATGCCAGTGTTAGCTTTGTCTGTCCTACATAAATAAAAATAACTTATAAATACTCAACAGAGAATTACATATATTTATGCTAACCTCTTTTATACGTGCTGATTTGCTGTCTAGGGCTAATCTTACTTCTAATCAAATATAGGTTAGCCAGGATGCTAATGCACTGAAATGGTTTATGAAAACAGGTACCACAGAGAGATGTTTAGGCATAACAATGAGATGTGCATTATGTGTTCTACAGGACCTAATCTCAAGCCCTTCATTTTAGTTTGTGTATTAGTTTTCTCCCTGCATAAACAGAGAGAACTGGCTTAGACTATAGACTTGTACCAGAGTGCCTATCAGGCATCCAGAAATTTTCAGGTGCATGATTGCGTCCTTGATCTTCACATTAAAGTATTCCTCCTGACTGTAGTACAAATTTAATCAGCTAAGCTACATCCTCTTACTACTAAAGACTCCATGAGTCCTGGAAGTTGACTAATCATCACATTATGGGAGACTAGTTTGTACTACAAGGGTGAGAATTGATTTACTTAAAGTACAGAAGTAAGACTTGAATACTATACAGTAGCTGTAATAAAAGGCAAATATTTTAATGAGCATAAGATATTAGGAGGGGGGATGATTTACAGGAATTATTTTAAATGCGCTATAAATGTTTACATCATGCACTTCTTTAATGGGAATACTTTGAAGTGAAGTTATGAATTTATATTGACTTCAATGGGAGATTTGACTGAGTAAGGACTGCAAGATTTGTCACCTACCATTAAATAAATTGTGTTGATTTCAAGACTCAGGAATTAAATGAAATAGTTAATTTTCAGAATACTAACATTTATTCCTAAATAGAAAACTAGATTTAATATGTTAAGGTTGAAAGCTTGTGTTTCAATGGAGTCCAGCTAACCCCCCAATATTTTTACCCTTTCTTTGCAAAAATTCTACAACTTCTTTAAGAAAAAAAAAAAAAGCAAAATCCTGCCCTCCAAAAAACCACAAATGTTAAAACATCTAGATATGAATAGTTAAAGAATGGACTGGATCCTTTAGTGGGCTGGATCCACTGTCATATGAATGATCCTTTGTCATTGAATGTTACTCACTCGGACTCCAGCTAACCACCCAATCTTAATTTTGCCACCTATAATTTGTATAAAACATATGAAAATGGTTTACATAATAAATTAAAATTTAAAACCAAAAAGTTTAGCTCTTTTTTATCATTTTTCAGCCACAGATCTCAAAATGCTTTGCAAAGGAGGTAAATATCACTATCTCCATTTTACATCTGGGGAAACCAAAGCACTGAAAATTGAAGGATGGGATTTTCAGAAGCATTGAGAGTAATCCAGATTCTAATGAAATGCGTCGGAGTTTTATCATTCACTTCACCAGCAGCAAAACTAGGCCAGTGTTCAGCGCTTTTGAAAATCCCACTTGAAACAACTTACCTGTGGTCGCCCAGCAGCCCAAATGGCAGAACCAGGAATAGAACCCTAGGGCCCTATACACTGGCCCAATGCAACTTTCAATTAGGGTGAGTGTATTACCCACCACTACTGGGCCCAGTTCTGCATACCTTACCAGAAATGGTAAACTCACACTGATTTCCATGGGCGTTATGTCAGAATGAGGTTCACAAGTTCAGCCTTGCCGTATGGTTCATAACAGAGCATGGGAACAATGGACTAGATGCTTAGTAAATCCATTGGCTTAAGTCTGGTGGAACCTTCTGGTGGACAGAATAGCACAATGGCTCCAGAATGCCTGCTAAAGGGATATAAACCCAGGTAAATAAAAACAGAGGATGTGTGGTCTTTTAAGCTAGGGCTGAAAGAAATATAGAGCATCAAAGCAGTATCAATTGAAGAATCTGACAACAAAAATACGTGTTCCTTCAGCCATAATAATTTTAAACAATGGTTCATTTTTCTTCTCCTCTTGACTGTACATTCAATATAAATTTCATGAGAGTGACAGGGTCTCAAGCTGTTCTCATCCGACTTCAAAAACATCTGCCTCAGGAAATGACTTTTTGTCTAACCTCTGAGGTTTTTTCTCATTATCTTACTAAATAGAAGTATTCTGTAAAAAGCTGCTGTTCTTTAAAAAATGTTTACCTAAGGTTCACATCAGTCAAACAAAATGTGATACATTTTTGGTAAATAGTGTAGAAATAAATGCTCTCCTTCTAGGGAGCAAAGTGTTAAAGTCTCAAAGGGGTACTTCATAATTTGTTGTTGTTTGTATTATGGTAGGACCAAGAGGCCCAAATCAAGATCAGGTCCCCATTGATCTTTACATACACAGAAGAAGAGATGAAGGAAGATTTATTATCCCCATTTTATAGATGGGAAATGGAGGCAGATGAAATGACTTGCCCAAGGTCACACAGAAAGTCTATGGAAGAGCTGAAAATTGAGCTCAGTCCTCCCAAAGCCTTGATTTAGTGGTGTTATCTACAAGACCACAGTTCAGCATCCATATCAAAATAAGTTAAGAAGTCATTTCAGGTACTACATCTACTCTGGAGACACCCTGCTAATTTTTGTGGCTTCACAAAATCATAATTTCTTATATCTAAAATGTAATTTCCCCTTGCTTCTCTGTGAAAGAATCACCCAAAGAGAAGGGAAGACTGGCTGGCCAAAGCCCTGATTGTTTGCCTAAGCAGATCATGTGCCCATGTGCACTCCAACAGGGGCCTGGCTGACTACAGAAAAACAGTGAAAAACTGTCTCCCACAGTATTCTTTCCAGCAAGCTGAAGAAATATGGATTGGATGAATTGACTATAAGGTGGATAGAAAGCTGGCTAGATTGTCGGGCTCAACGGGTAGTGATCAACGGCTCGATGTCTAGTTGGCAGCTGGTATCAAGTGGAGTGCCCCATGAGTTGATCCCAGGGCCAAATTTGTTCATTAATGATCTGGCTGATGGGATGGATTGCACCCTCAGCAAGTTCACAGGTGACACTAAGCTGGAGGGAGAGGTAGATATGCTGGAGGGTAGGGATAGGGTCCAGAGTGACCTAGACAAATTGGAGGATTGGGCCAAAAGAAATGTGATGAGGTTCAACAAGGACAAGTGCAGAGTCCTGCACTTAGGACTGAAGAATCCGATGCACTGCTACAGACTGGGGACCAACTGGCTAAGCGGCAGTTCTGCAGAGAAGGACCTGGGGATTACAGTGGATGAGAAAGTGGATATGAGTCAGCAGTGTGCCCTTGTTGCCAAGAATGTTAAAGGCATATTGGGCTGCATTAGTAGGAGCATTGCCAGCAGATCGAGGGAAGTGATTATTTCCCTCTATTCGGCACTGGTGAGGTCACATCTGGAGTATTGCATCCAGTTTTGGACCCCCCCACTACAGAAAGGATATGGACAAACTGGAGACAGTCCAGCGAAGGGCAACGAAAATGATTAGGGGGTTGGGGCACATGACTTATGAGGAGAGGCTGAGGGAAGTGGGCTTATTTAGACCTTGTCTACACTGCCACTTTACAGCGCTGCAACTTTCTCGCTCAGGGGTGTGAAAAGACACCCACCTGAGTGCTGCAAGTTTCAATGCTGTAAAGTGTCGACAGTGTCGACAGTGCACCAGCACTGGTAGCTACTCCCCTCATGGGGGTGGTTGTTTTATAGCGCTGGGAGAGCTCTCTTCCAGCGCTGGTGCCGCGACTACACAGCCACATTAAAGCGCTGCCGAGGACATACCCTTAGTCTGCAGAAGAGAAGAGTGAGGGGAAATTTGATAGTGGCCTTCAACTATCTGAAAGGGGGTTCCAAAGAGGATGGAGCTAGGCTGTTCTCAATGGTGGCAGATGACAGAACAAGGAGCAATGGTCTCAAGTTGCAGTGAGGGAGGTCTACGTTGCATATTAGGAAAAACTATTTCACTAGGAGGGTGGAGAAGCACTGGAATGGATTACCTAGGGAAGTGGTGGAATCTCCATCCTTAGAGGTTTTTAAGGCCAGGCTTTACAAACCCCTGGCTGGGATGATTTAGTTGGGGTTGGTCTTGCTTTGAGCAGGGTGTTGGACTAGATGACCTCCTGAGGTCTCTTCCAACCCTAATCTTCTATGATTCTATGATTGAACTGTTTAACTAATTCATGACGAATTCACTGACTTGTTTGGGGGTGGGGGTGAGGGTGGGAGAGGAATAATCTTTAAAAAAATTCCCCCCAAATAGAAACATTTTGTTTTGTCTCTTTTGAAAATGAAATGTTTTATGTTTTTGTTCTAAATGAATTTTTGTTTGAAATGTCCTTTAATTTTATTTAAACATTCAAAAAAAGTTTTAAAATAGTCAAAATCAAAATGAAACACTTAGATTTTTTTACAAAAAATTCCAAAATTTCATTCAACCCCAAATGATTTTTTTCACCTTTCACACTGTCAAAATTTTTAACAAATGTCATTTTTTGGTTTGACTGGAAACCAATATTTTTTCAATTTTTTGGAATTGCCAGCAAACGGAAAAATCTGTTATTCATCCAGAACTACAGCTGTGTGTGTGTGCGTGTGGTTAAATTGATGGTATACCATCAATTTAATTTGTCAGAAAACTAGTCAATTGCTGAGTCACAATTATAAGGCCATATTATTGCTTTGAAAATGCATGCAGGGGGATCCATTGGCTTCACTGGAATCTGTGTAACCATATCCAAAACCCATGTATGAGTCATAACAAAGTCCTATAGAATGAGCAAAAATGCTAACTTTTCTATAGTAGGGTTTTTTTTTGCGATTTAACAGAAAATTATATCTCTCCTAGGGAATCATAAGATGCTTTTATGAATAACTTTTATAGGACCTACATTTCTATGGACTTTAATTGATTTCATACCTATTGTATTCTAAAGGACTTTCACTTAATGTTTTTTTAAATGTATTTAATCAAATAGATCTGATCTTGATGTCTTGGGCACATTATCTCACTAACCTCATACTAGGATTAAAACTGGCAGAACACACCCATCCATAATGAGGGTCTGTGTGCACTATGGTGTTTTTATTATGAAAGAAAAATGAACAAGGATATTAAGAATGGGGAAAATATGGAAGTCCACATTTTTGACAAAGCTATGAACTCTAATTCTCATTCCTATAATCATGGATGCCTTTAGGCACACATCTCAGTAAGTGCTATATTATGCTTAACTGCAATCGCTTCCCAAAGTTACGCTGTGGTGAAATAGACCATTTGTGCTGCTTACCCATAAAAATGACTGATCTTTGGTCTTACCAGGAACACTGGCACTTTTCCATTGCGAAAACAATTATAGCTTCAATGCAATAGATGTATCGAGAAGGGAGAAATGAAACAAACAGTGTAAGTGTCCATATCAACCCTCCCTTCTCCCTCAAATGTCTTTAGGCTGGTAGGATTTTCAGAACTCCTGAAATGAATGCTTTCTGAAAGAAATATGCTTCCCTGAGGGACCAGACAGCTTTCAGTCCTGCTTCTGTGAAGGTGAGAGAGCTCCATTTTCATTTACTATTTATGAGATGCGCATTCATATTATTGAGTGACCATGGGATTCTGTGCTCTTAAGAACCTGCAAATGAGATAGGCTCATTATTTTTTAATGTAAAGAGGATGATTGCAAATTTGCAAGGGGATGTACAACCTCAGAAATCTTTACATGGCTTTACTGTAGGATATATATTGATGCTGTTCACTTAAGAAGCTAGTAAGCTATACATAGTATTTACCAGACACTCTGCCTGACATATTGAGGTAGTATTTATTGGGAATAACATTGAACAGTTTTTTATTGTAAAGCATGACTCATAGAAAATTTGCCTGCTCTTTTTGTGAATTTTGCTGTAGTGTGATTAAGTAAATCCAGGATCACATTTACAAAATAAAGCTTCTGCTTAATCAGGAATTTCATTCTATCTACTCCTATGTCCCTGCTCAAGGAGAAAGCTCTCCTTTATGCATCCAAGTATTGTACAACCTTAAGGAAAACTAGAGTCAGATAAATGTATCTTAATAATCCCATGTTCAATTTTTTTCTATAAATTAAGATTTATTTTATAGGATCAGACCATTAGTATCTCAATCCTGATGCCCTGCCTCCAGCAGTGGCCAATACTTGATATTTCTGAAGATGGAGAAAAACCTGGATAATATGTCTAGCTGTTTGTGCAGTAGCAGTTTCTGATCTGAGCCAAGGTGTATGATCTCAGAAGCGGAGAACTAACAATAAAGAAAGTACTGAAAACTGCATTAAACCTGTGTATTGCAACCACAGGTCCTTTTTCACTTTATACCTGTCCTGTTTCCTTGGTACCATAGAGATCAGAATAATGATCTGGGTTTCGGTGTCAGTGGTTCTGAGGAGTTTACAGCTGTTCTCTCTCCCTCTCACATGGAACACCCACAAACACCCTCCTGTCCAGGAAGTTACATACCAATGTTACTTTTACTATCTCCTGTAAGTGTGTCGCTAGCCACCTTTAGTGAACTTCCTGTATGTTCCTTTGAAATACATTCCAGCCATTGGACAGGGAGAGGGGATCATCACCTGTTCAAGGGTACTTTTGGAGGTATTTCTACAAAAAGTGGCTGATCTGGGGAAGCTGGACATACTGTTATGTATTATCATCCTGCATCTGGTACCTAAGAACTACATTAATTTGGCTATTTCATTAAACTTGCACCTGAGAACAAGTGTAACAATCTGACAAAAGTGAACTTATTTTATAAAAAGATGATGGCTGGACTTGTTTTAATACTGTCTTGATTAGCACTGCTAATAAAGTTGCATCCTCCACCCAAGTTATGTGCTGTCTAAAATGTATCCCCTGCTGTTGGCCCACTTGTAGAGCTATGTTAGTATTGGCTAAAAGGAGCTTGCTAAAAATGAAGGCAGATGATGAACACGCTACATGCTTACAGCTACTAACTGTGAACATGGCACATGAGCTTTCTGATGTTATTTCTGGCTCTCTGGCATTTTCAAGCCCACACTTGTACTTCTTTTTCTGGCTGAGTGGGTAGAAGTCCAATCTATATTCTCTGTTGTCATGCCCACAAATCAGGGATGCTTTTTGGGCAGATGCAACTCTTGCAAACATTCTTTTTTCTCTATTGTCCCAAATAAAACAACCGTAACCACTCAGAGTCACATCCCTTCAGCAGACTGTCCACCTTTGGAAGGACAACTTTTCTCTTGGGCTCTGTTTGACTCTCCACTTTGCTCTCTAGCTTGTTTGAGGATAAAATCTACTGTGAACTTGTCTGCAGTAAATATAGAAACTGTAGGCTATACACATGTATTGTATATACTTCGATTGTCCAAGTCTTGATGGATTAGTGAGGCATCTGCTGCAACCCATCTTGTCTTGTCTTTTTTTCTTCAGATGCTGCAGACTCCGGGTCTCTTTCCTCTGCTGTTCAGATAATCTTTTCTTGGACAAAAATGTCAACAGGTGTGACCAAGTATAAAAAGACATGCAAGTGATGAGTGTTACTCTTTCTGAGGTTGGGACACACCTTGTGAACTCACCAAAGACAGCTCAAGATACTACAGAAAATAGTAAATTATATGGAAGACTACCACATTTCTGCTAGGTTGCTTTTGTTGAGCTAATTATGATGATTGAACACTTATGTGGGCAATACCTAGAGGCCTCAACCAAGTCAGGGCCCCAGTTATGCTAGGCATTGTACAAACATGCAGGAAATTAGTCTCTGCACCAAAAAGTGTAATTAAATGTATGTTAGATTTTGATATAGTACAGCAAAGATGTGTGGATCCAAATATATAGCATACAGTCCATAGGACACTCTTCATACACAACTATTACTTTGCTTATTGAGCCAGAAAAGAGCACTAAAATGTAAGGCTGGGATTTTCAAAGGCAAGGAGTCTAAGGGAGTTAGGCACCCAACTTTGAAAATCCCAGCCTAATTCCCTTCATTTGTGTTCTCTCCCATTTTGTGTCTGCTTTTCACAGGTGTTCTAGGGAACTGATTTATTGGTAGGAAGGGTCATGGAAGTGATGAATTTTGAGAAATGGAAATATTGCAGAAAGGAAAGTTTGAACATGTATAAACATGAGGATTCCCAGCAAAACCAGATTCTAAGAGATATGCTTATCCAATCAGGGAATAGACACAGTGACAAGTGTTGGATGAAAAGTAATAAAAGCAGCTCGATTTTCTAATTTTTCAAAATGAACACTTCTAATGAACCGTTTGTGACTGGGCTACCTAGCAAGTGTTGTTCACAGCCGTTACATTTATCAAGTAATTGCAAATAAACTCAAGAAAATTGTAAACTTTTCACAGTAAATTCATGAAAAGAAAGAATGGTCAAATTCATCAAATAAATTACTTGCTGGATGAACATTGCTTTTTAGAACAGAAATGGCTGCATGCAACATAATATGATGGACAAAAAAACCCAAACAACACAGCAGTGAGAACCAAAGGGTGTATTGTACAATAAAGTGTTATAGATCTGACAAAAGTAGGGGCTTGTCACAGGAACTTATGTGGCGTTTCCTTGCTATAGCCTGGACCCAGCAAAGCATTTAAGCATGTGCTTAACTTTAGGCACAGGCATCATCTCATTGATGCCATTGGGACTACTCACACATGCTTAAGTACCTTACAAAATCAGGGGCCTACATCAGGAGATTGCTGTAGTTCAATATGATGTGATGCAATTTCAGAAGGCCAGAGGAGACCCATTCTCCCTTCCTGTGGGTGCAGTTTCTGTTAGATTGCAGAGTAATCTGCCAGTGGTAGTTGTGCAGACCCCATTGCTTGCAACATTTAAAACTAGACAGAGTACTCAAAAATGTTTGTTGTAACTTATTATATCAAGGGTGTGGACTAAATGACCCAATGCAGTTGGACTTTCCCATTGCTAATTTAAGTAATTCTGTGATGCAGGCAACTGAATTTAAATGTAAAATGGCTGAATTTTTAACACTTGGATAGCTGCTTCTACTAGCAATGATGATATTAAGAATTTGTATTTCTAATGAATAGCTAATTTAATCTGCATTGAGAACCTACAATGAAATTTAAATTTTTAAAGTGATAGTACTATAAAGCACAATTCCTTGACAGTACTTATTTGAACAGCTTTCCAAGATAGATAAGGGATTACTACACATTAACAGACAGCCACATCTGGGCTAGAATGCAGCATGTGATTAACAGCCCACTGCAACACTGAACAATATTTTTAGGGCAGGATATATAGAAGAAGATCACATGCAGTTGAAGCTGCAAGGAGAATGCATATAGCCAGCATGTAATTAGTTGGGATTAGGCTGTAGGATACTGGCTTTAACATCTGTACGCTTATGAAAAGTATCTGTGTTCTTTAAAGACCACATATAAAAAGGATCTTAGTTTTACATCTCCTCTGAAAGACCTATTTGCAGTAATGGTTTAAATGCAGAAACCCAGGCCACGCTAACATCATACCAGCTCCATACAGACTGACATGACAGGGAGAATTAAGGAAAGACTGTCTGATTGAATTCTGAATTTCCTTGCTGATTGAAGCTTGAATCAGAAGCCAAGATAGTTTGGAAGCTGGGCACATAAATGTACCCAGTTTCAAAGAAATTTACACCAGAACTGGATTTTTCTAGATTTACACATTAGTATCCATCTTTATTTACATCTGAAACAATTTTTTCAGTTGGAATTTGGCAGGTAACAGAAATTATATTTTCAAGCCATTCATGTGGCAGTACTGGGGGGCGCTGCCCCTGGGCTAGGAATTCAGTGAAAAGGGAGGTGAACATGCCTTTCTTGCTTTCGAACTTCAAGCACCACTATGTATGCCCTTGTGTCAATTTATACTCTATCATCAGTCATCGGAGAAAGCTTTATCTGCAGTCTGTGCCCTGAAAAATGGCAGCAAACAGCAAATTAAACAGGTTTGCCTGCCGTTTGCACAAATGTTCTCTTCTAAAACCATCTTGGTGCTCCCCAGACTCAATGTTCAATGTTCAATTGAGAGTAATGCTATTTACAGACTAATATTTTCCTCTTTGGAATAAGGGTAGCCAAAAATGGCACACTGGGATTTGGGAATTATCCATAGTCCAAGATTGAATTCTTCCTCCTGCAGCACCTCTGGACAGTGGGTGAGCAAACTGACTTAAGTTGTGGAGGTTGGGGTACAATAAAGTATTGCAAATCAAAAGATATCTGAAAGGGCTCAGTAATCCTCTTCCATAAAAGTGTTCAGTGTTCTTCACTCAGCAACAGGAGGATGTGGGGACTTCAACTATATGGAGAGGTAGGAGTGCTATCTTGCTAATACTCTGAACCACCACACTGAGTCACTGGGAAGTTAGTTGATATGTAGCAGCAACTGCAGCTTTGCAGAGGTTGGCTTTTTTATTTTTATTTTTTGTCATTTCCCACTCATAATTTCCTCTCCTAGCTTGACTGATATTTGATCCCTGTGAGTTTCCCAAACAAAGAAGAGCAATTATGGTCTCATTAAAAAGCCTCGGCAGCATGGTGTGTGCAAATCAAGATAAACATTTGTCTGCAACTGTTCTCTTTGTGCCCTTGAGGGCTTAAGCTCTGGCTTCATTCAGGTTGCAGAAATATTTGCTTTTGCTGTGATTTCAGCATGTGGCGATGGAGGCGAGGGAGGAAAGGGATAGTCCTGGGTCTGCAAAATGGAGATAAGGGCTGAATTACTGGAAGGGATGGCTTAAAGCTGGCCAGTAGTCACCTGCAGATAAAATGCTTTTGCAATGAGTAGATTCACAGTATCCAGCAAGGTAACCACAATTTCTCTGATATATTATTCAGATTCAGACAGAGGACATGTGTCTATGTGGTTCAGACAACCCCTACCCCGTATCGCCTTTCAGAGTACACCTGTCAGTGTCACTGATCACTTTAAAAGATAAACATGAAAATATTTTGGTGTGTTTCAGTGGAGCTGCTCTTGCCATAATGATAGTGGGTCAGTCAGAATTTCCATCCTAAATTGCAGGGGTCCTCGCTTAGTCATTAAAAAAATGTACCAGGCAGGAATTTGGTTAAAGGAAAACCAAGAATGATATTTTCAATTCCACAATTTAAAAAAAAAAAAAGTTTTCATAATCCCCCCAGTGACTGTGTATTTGAATAGTGGAGGCACATAATTGCATATATACAGCTCAGGAAAGATTTCCTGGGTTAAGATAAAATACAAGAGTGGAACAGGTCAGGGTGCAAATTAAACCTCCGATCCATGCTTAAAATATACGTACTTTACTGGATCAGGTCCTTAGGGCTAATTACTGCTGTTTAGGCAGAGCCCCGTGTTGCGGGCAGTGTGGAGTTGCACTGTCTGACAGGTTGATGTGGTTTGTGCCTGCCTCCTTGTGCGCCCTGGTACACAGGGGAGTGTACCTGCTGAGGCACCATGCAAGAGGATGCAATGTGGCCTTCCTTTCACAGCTGGCTAGCTCTTCTATCTCCTCACTCCTATAGAGGTGGCCGCCAGCGCAAACAAGAGCTGCAGATGAGGTCTGTCCCTGCATGGCGTGTGGATTCCTTGCCCCCTCTCCTCTAGTGCAGGCCCCCCCCCACCAGCCATAATCTGGCCCTAATTGCTTTTACTGGTCTTGAGTGAAGCAGTTTACAATGACTGAACAATTACGGTTGAATTATTCAGTATGGATTTTATCATGTGGCTACAGGGGTTTTCAACTAAAGCTTCATGCTGCAAGCTGAGAATCGCCATGTAGATTTACAAAGCTGCCTTGTCTCTGGAACCACCCTGTCCCCTTTCTCCTCCTTTCCACTGTTTTGTCCACGTCTGCCATTAGCTGAGCCCATCTGCACAACAACTGTTATTGCATCAGGGACCACACTAAGGCACAAATCTTACTTACTTCAGCTGTGTGCATTGGATGAACTGTCACCCTTTCTGCAGGTGATTGCCATTGACTAACAGAGAGATCCTGTAAAAATTACATTTCTTTCTGCAGAGCCTGTAGGAGTTAAACTGTGTTTTAACCATGACTCAATTATTCTTCTTTTCTATTCATGTTCCTATACCCCACCCATCGCCATGATGGAGAGTGCCTAATCCTGTAAAAGGTGTATGCTATAACATAAGTCTATGATTTATTGTCAGGGGACTGGGTCATAGACAGTCAGGCCTAGTGGTTGGCATCCAAAGGCCAGAGCCAAGGGGTGAGACAGGGTCAGAACCAGGGCCAAAGGTCAGAACTGGATTTCCAGGCATCAGGAGCAGGGCTGGGAGAGGACCAGAACAAAGCTGGGTGCAGGGCAGGGTCCAGGGTGGAACAATAGAGCAAGAGGAGGGCTTGGGAAGAGACAAGCACAGGGAGGCAGAGCATCTGTGGATGTGCATACTGAACAGTCAGCAAGCTGCCCGCTGGCTTCCTCAGCCAGGCAGGCAGGATGCTGTGTCGGGTAGCCTGGCTGACTGGATGTTGGGAGTATTGAGCAGGTGCAGCTACGTGGTCTTACTCGTGACACCCATTTACACAGGCTAGTCTGAACCATGTTCTAATACAATCCTCAACCCAGTATAAATTGCCAGCATATTGATGCATTCTCTGCTTCCTCTGGCCCCTCTCTCTTTGTGTTTGCTTTGCTTCCATGGGTTCATAGGCTCTAAGGCCCTCCTCTCTATTTCTAGGCCCGTCTCCACTTTTCACTACCTCCCTTTCTCATTTATCTCCACCCTGTCCCTCTCTCAGGGCTAACTTCATTGTCTAGGAGAACCAGTACCTAATATATGTACATAATACGTAACATGATATGTAACAGAACCATGTTCAAAGCAGCGTGAACCTTTCCAAAGGTACAGAACTTCAAGAACAGTACTACTTATCCCATCATGTTCATCTGGGTTTGAAATTCATTGGAAAATAACCTTGTCTCTTTCCCTAGCACACACAGTTGGTAGCGGGACAGTATGTTGTGTACTATAGACATACTTGGTTTTTGTTTAGTACAAGTGATTTAATACATCAATCATATGATAACGTTACGCATCCGGACATAACTCGCCGCAAGCTCTGTCCTTTTGAGTGGCCAATCAAATCTACAATTAAATACATTTCACTAATATCAATATAAATTTATTATGGGATTTAAACATTGTGCCAAAAACCTGTTATCTGTTCTGAAGCTTTGAAGTAATTTCTCATCAAAATTAGTTAAGTACCAAGAATTGTACAGGTTGTGCAGTTTTAATCCACGATTGTTTCCTGTTTCTTTAAAAGATGACTTTAGTCTGTAATAGAAGAATTTGTAACCAAGCTTGAAATGTCATCTTAAGGAAAGAATGAAAATATAAACATTTTCCTCCAAGGTGCATGAGGCCAGAATTGGCCCAAATTCTTTGCCTTCAGAAGCTCATTTTATCTTGTTTGCTTTTTTAAACAGTGCACGGTGCTGAAATAATTTAGAAGGTAGCAGGGAACAAAGCACATGTTGAAGACTTGATGGGGAAAATAAATAGATTATGCATAGACCTCTTGGGATATGAAGCTTGGCCATATGTGCAGTAGAGATATGTTTACATTCAAATTCAGTGACAAAAGAGGGGATTTTTTGCTTTTAAAAATTTAAACATTTTAAAAATAGGGGTGCTATCTGGGTATATTCCATAATGAAATGGCTTAATTGCTTTTTACAGGTAAATTACATGAGAGAGAAAAGAATCCTTACTGTCTCCACAACTGGACTGTTCTTTAAGAAGGGAGTGCTTGGGAAAAATCACCTGCTTAGAGCTTCGCTTGCTTAAAACAATAAAGTTGAGGCTAGTGAGCGTGAGTGGATGGCTCAGGGGATTCATAATGGCATAGTGCCTTCTAGATGTAGGTCACTGGTTGAAATCCAGCCAGGGGAGTTAAGGGCAGAAGTCAGGACAGTATTTTTCATTGTGCTGTTTTTGTTGGTTCAATTGAAAACATGACATTGTGGTGACTTGGCCACATATCTATTTATATATATTTTAAAAAGGAGCTTAACTATTTATGGTCTCATACATGCTATATATTATTTTTAGAAAAATAATTAAACTTAAAAAAAACCAAACCAAACTAACCAACCAAACAAAAATCAGCTCTGGCAGGCGTAATTCAGATACAATAAGCAAAACCCTTCCTAAAAGTCTAGCCTGTCCCAAGGGTGTTGGATTGGCTGTGTTTTTCCCTCAGTCTCTCCTTTCTCCAGCAGTATTTCACTGCGGAGAACATAAAACATTTTTCACTCCTTAGGATGGAAATGTGTGATGTCTTTAGGGTTGTTTTTTTTCCTGAAGAATTTACTCACTGGGGTATAGAGAAAGCCTAGAGACCTAAGTGGCAGAAATTAGCTTTTGATTGCCTCTGGCCTCTGAAAGATTTACAGGCCTCTGGAGCTAAAGAGATGTGAAGGCTATTCCTGATTCCATGGGCTTGGCTCTCCCCAGCCTTTCACCTTGGGTAGCCATTAACACCTGTGCAATTCATGTTTAAAATGGGAAGTGAAAGATGGAGAATTTGGATTTGATACATTTTAACCCCACTTTATATTGATTTTTGCATGGGTGTAAATGGCTTCACAAGGTGTAGGCAGTGTCAAATCAGGCCCAAGGCTGAAACTTCATTTTAGAGCTGGAGTAACTGATGTTTGCTGCGTGGCTGTAGTGAGTGTGTCAATAATACAAAGCAGTCACACAGTCAGGCGGAAGAAGACAACTTGTCTATAGAGCCAAACCAGAATTCACAAAGATGTGTTTGAACAACAAAGCTCAAAGTGGTTTGCATGCTATTCAGGACGTCTTTCTAACATTTGAATGACAGAATTTTTGTTTACAAAGTTTTTCATGGAAATAGAATATTTGTGGGAATATTGGCACAAATATTTACACTAGGTGTATTTAGCGCTCAACTTGAAAGCTTTTTGTGGGCAGTGTGAACAGTGAATACTCAAAGCAAAAACCATGGTTTGTGAGTGAAATGTGCTTAATAAACAAAATTTTCAAATAACCAAGAAATTCAGGATATCTGAATTCTCTTTGAGGATAACTGGTGAACAGAAAAGAGGTCTGTATTTAAAGCTCTTTGTAAGGGCTTTGGAGGACAGGATTAGAATTCAAAATGATCTTGACAAACTGGAGAAATGGTCTGAAATAAATAGGATGAAATTCAAGAAGGACAAATGCAAAGTGCTACACTTAGGAAGGAATAATCAATTGCACCAATACAAAGTGGGAAATAACTGCCTAGGAAGGAGTACTGCAGAAAAGGATCTGGGGGATACTGGGGGAATTGGTGGATCACAAACTAAATATGAGTCAACAATATAATACTGTTGCAAAAACCCCAAACATTATTCTGGGATATATTAGCAGAGGCGTTGTAAGTGAGACACAAGAAGAAAATCTACTCAGCACTGATAAGGCCTCAAGTGGAGGAGTAGTGTGTCCAGTGCTGGGCACCACACTTTGGGAAAGATGTGGACAAATTGGAGTAAATCCAGAAGAGATCAACTAAAATGATTAAAAGTCCAGGAAACATGGCCTACAACAGTGGTTCTCAACTGTGGTCCACCGCTTGTTCAGGGAAAGCCCCTGGTGCGCCGGGACGGTTTGTTTACCTGCCGCGTCCGCAGGTTCGGCTGATCGTGGCTCCCGGTGGCCGCAGTTCACTGCTCCAGGCCAATGGGGGCTGCAGAAAGCGGCGCGGGCCAAGGGACGTGCTGGCCGCCCTTCCCGCAGCCCCCATTGGCCTGGAGCAGCAAACCGCGACCAGTGGGAGCCATGATCGGCCGAACCTGCGGATGCGGCAGGTAAACAAACCGTCCTGGCGCACCAGGGGCTTTCCCTGAACAAGCGGTGGACCACAGTTGAGAACCACTGGCCTACAAGGAATGATTGAAAAAACTGGGTTTGTTTAATCGGGAGAAGAGAAGACTGAGAACATGATAGCAATGTTCAAGTATGTAAAAGATTGTTATAAAGAGGGGGGTGACAAATTGTTCTCTTTAACCACTGAAGACTGAACAAGGAGCAATGGGCTTAAATTGCAGCTAGGGAGATTTAGGTTGAAAATTAGGAAAAACTTCCTAACTGTCAGGATCGTTAAGCACTGGAACAAATTACCTAGGGAGGTTGTGGGATCTCTATCATTGGAGGTTTTTAAGAACAGGTTAGACAATCACCGGTCAGGGATGGTAGATAATATTTAGTCCTGGCTCAGTGACTGGGACTGGACTAGATGACCTATCAAGGTCCCTTCCAGTCCTACATTTTTATGATATCTGTGATTATTTGATTCAGTGGCCCAGAACTGTGTATCAGAATTTAACATTTCATTTTGGAAAAAGTGTTTCTAGCTCTTATAGTTGCAAAGAAAAGTAGCCAATGATGAAATGAGAGTAAATTGATATAGTGCTGCCTTCCTGGTTTTACAGACAGGCTATTTGTCTGAAGCAATACATCTGAAAGGTGTGAACTCCGACATTCATCTCAATGGGTTGTTGACTCTGAAATCTAATGATGATGATTTAGCGGCTATGTTAATTATTTCACTGCTGATCACCAGGGATCCTAGAAATCCATTTGCTATGGAAAAACATAGAATTTGCATTTTTACAGAAAATCTTTAGCTTTCGCATTTTGTGAAAAAATAAAAAAACATATACAGTAGAACCCCATTTAGCCTAGCCTCCATTATCTAGCTTTCCGTATAAATCGAACGGCGGCTGTCAGCCCCAGGTGGCAGGGCTGAAGCTCTCCGTATTATCTGAATTTTCATTATCTGATCAGGACCCACTGTGCTAGGCACATCTTAGGGCTTATCTTCACTGCATCAGGTAGCTCAACACTTGAGTTAGCCTACTTGAGTGCGAGTGTGTTGCTAGGGGCAAAACTTGAGTTATACTTGAGCTAAAAATATAGTGGAGACAAATTTATGACAGTCCCTACCCGGAAGATCATATAATGTAAACAGACCAGGAGGGGAAACAGTTGTTAAGTGAAAAGAAAAGGAGTACTTGTGGCACCTTAGAGACTAACAAATTTATTTGAGCATTTCTTTTTGCGAATATAGATTAACACGGCTGCTCCTCTGAAAGTTGTTAAGTGATTTGCCCAAGATCACACAGTAGGCCAGTGGCATAGCTGGAAAAAATAACCAGGTCTTTTGAATCCCAGTCCAGTGCCCTATCCTAGTCCTGTCACTGCCTCACCAGAGATATGTCCAGATCTAAATCTCAGACCTGTCACCCATATACACTGGGGAAGTTTGGAGCCCAGTCCTAAACTAAACTTTGAAGCTTGGGCTGAACTCTAGTGCAAACAGTCTAGTTTGATCCCAAGCTAGGATTTTTGTACCCTTTTGTAGGGCTTACGCAAGTTGTTCCTTATACTTTTTGCTGGAAAAAGACCTTTAAAAATATGAGTTCAGCATAATTCTTCTCAGCCTCACAATATGTTTGTTTAATGTGTAAGAGTCGATGTTAAATTAGAAATTGGAAAAAATAATCCACATAGACCCCGTTTCTCTTTCAGTACAATTTCATCTATTTAAATGCTAATGGAATGCATAGCTGATAAGGTCTCGCCAAGTGCAATGTCCATATTATATTTATTGTTGTCCTAGGGTGTGTAAAATTAATGCATTCAAGCCTTACAATTCCCACAGGTGCTTATATACTGCCTCCGGTATCTTTAGGTTTGTGTCTGTCATGGATAAAAGGTATTTGAGGATGACAACTGCCTTGCACAATTCTGGTCCTTAGCGTAAACAATACACGGAGAATCATTTTCATGCCCAACTAACGTCTCCACTGCTCAATAGCACTTTCCAAGGAAGACCTCGTAGTCATTGTTTTGTCGTCATAGTTTGATGAAGAAAGTTGTGTCCCCATGTTACTGGGCCACATATTCTTTTAATGCCTGTTCCTGCTCCTTTTGAGATTCAAGGCAAAACTCCCATTGACTTCAGTGGTGGTGAATTGGGCAGCTAATGAGTGTTTGGTACTTGAAGGGTGAGAGATGGTGTGGATTAAGGTCCATGATTTGGCTGGAATCTTCAGATGGAACTTTGGCTGACTTGGGCACAGCTCATGACTAGAGGAATAGCATACCCACTGGAGAGCGGAGAGTACAGCATGTTCCTCTTTAATGCGTGGCTGTTTCTTCTAGCTGGTACAGAGTGGGAAGGGGAACCATGGCTTCTCCCATACTGTCCTCTTTCAAGCACCTGTTGCCTAGATGGATGCTGGAAGGGAGCAGAACTTCCCAGGAACATTGTGGCTAGCCACCATACAACAGTATAAGAGAATCATAGAATCGGAACTGGCAGGGACCTCGAGAGGTCATCTAGTCCAGTCCCCTGCAGGGGGAGGAGCCCTGCAACTGGACCCTAAGGGCTTGATTCCTCACTCATTGATGTCAATGTGAGTTTTGGTGTTCACTTCAGTGGTGGTAGGATCTGGCAACTGTTCAGCAAAGCACTGAAGTACATGCTTAGTTTTCAGCATAGGCTTGAGTGCTTTGTCAAATAGGGATAGATAACTGATTTCACCTAGGGCCCGAGTCAGTAAAGAGACAAAAGCCTAAAGCAATTATGCTATTTTGCTACAGTGGTATGAATGATTTTCAGATTTTGAAATCCATGTAACAAACTCTCCCCAGTACAGCTGTGAAGGGAAATATGCATGATATGTTAAGCCTTAGAAACTCTCCTTAGAATGTAGAGCCAGTGCACAGGAAAAATTACTTTCTCACAATAAATTACATCGCTTGACTCTGTTGCTGATCGTCTGTGTGCCAGTCCCATGGTTCTTTTAAATGCTTCTGTATTAATACTGAAATTATCCATCTGGGTGGCTCCAGCATCTGTTTGGATATTTTACTGTCTTCTGATTTCTCTTCATTACTATATGGAACGATGCATTAGAAAGGTAGCTGTGATGCAGGTTGTAAAAGTTCCACAAAGGCACAAGAAACTAGAGTAATTGGAAAGTGTGTGTTGCCATTATGTATTAGGAATTTTTAATTTATTTATTTGCCTTTGGAAAGGAAACCTTTTGTGGTGAGTTTGTAGAATCAAAGAAGCCATAAAACTAATGTCCACACCAGTACTAAACTAACCTGAAACTGCGACTGGTTCCACTGAAACTGCTTTGCACTGATTCAGCGCATATATGTTACCCCAGTGGGAACTGGTGTCGAGAGCATCTAAAACCCTTGTCCGCATGAGGTGTTTTCTTACCTGCTGGTCCCAGATGCTAGCACTGGTGGATGTGCTAATGTAAAGCCGACTTGGTTGTTTTTCTGTCTAGATGCTTAAATGGCTCATCACCTTAGTATATGAGCCCCTTCAATTATTAATAGATGTTATCTTCATAACTCCCTTGTGAGTAGGGATTATTCCTCTGACCCTGTTTCCATTGTAGGCACAGTTAGACAACATGGTTGTAAACACCTGTGACCAATGATTACTAGCACTATCCTCAGTGCTAACGTGGGCACAGGCATCATTGCTAGCAGATCTCAATGCAAAGGTAGGGGCCTAACACACTAACGAGTGGATAGACTGAGTTCATTCTCTGCTCTGACTTTTATTCCACAATCAGAAGAAAAATGGATTGAACCTTTGCATAAAAGAGAGTATTCTGATAGTGACAGATGATGGTTCTTTGGCTCTGTTTGGTACAGAAAGGTCCTGCAATGGTTGGGAGACGCTTTGAATCCCTGTGCTAGATGCCCTGAAGCTTTGTTTGTGTTTGAAATTCAGATGTGGACCAAATTTTGCAGTTTGGAGTAATTTCTAGTATTAATGGCTTCAAATCCTTCTACATACTTATGAAAATTAGGGAGACTATAAAGATGTATACATCCTCTCAGACTCTTCCTTAACTTATTCCATGACAATATCTATTCTTGTAAGGTAACAATTACTTTGCGGTATGTGGATTCTTTTTTCCATTTATTGCACTATTTTGCTCTCTTTTTGCCATTTTTAAAAGTGATTTTTGCATGAATATATCAGTCATGAGGAATATCAAGTTAATAAATGCTCTGCCTGCTTTTCTTCAATTTTAACTGACCTTGAAAAGAAATGGATCATATTCTGAGCTCCATATTTAAGCACAGGCTATCACACAAACAGTGGGGTTTTTCTTCAGAAGGCACCAGTCTTCACTCTTGTGGTTTATTCCAAGTATCTGAGTAGGTGTTGACTTTATAAACAATACTGAGAGCCAAGAAATCTGATGCCTTAAACGTCTGTTAAAATAACACGAACGCTAGCAAGGAGAACAGTGTCTCCAGATGGCCTGCTGCTGTATAAAATAGCATTACACTTAATTAAAATGTACACTTCACTGCTAATGTTCGAACAGCCCGGAGTTCATATGCTAGTTCTGCTTCAAAGGAAATCGTCATGGGAAATCATGTATTCTGTGTCACTGTCATTTATGTAATGGCTAATGCTAGTGATTATTATAGGGCAGCAGAATGTCTTTTATTTGCTGTCCTTTAAACAATAGGATTTAAAATTAACCAGTCCATAACAAAAAACAAACAGGTTAATTGTTAAGTATGAAGTACTCATTTATTGTTAGATAATTCTAAATGGGGGACCTGTTGCATCTAAAATGGCTGATGGGGTCAAGGGGAAAATTACTTAAAGGATTTCACAAAGTGCAACTGTACCTGTGTCATTAGGCCTGTCGCCCACATGAATCAGAATGTCAGCGTGGACAAGGTTACAGATTTAGGCTGTGATCCTGCATTGTGATCCTCATAGGGAGATTGCTGTGTCTGTGCAGATCCCAGTGCAGAGTCAGGCCCTAACAGTGTTGAGGTAATGAAAGCATATTGTAAATTGTACTGGAAGTTGTGTGTACGTATGTACACCACTGTCCTGAACTGGAAGGAATCAAATCTCAACAGTGTATCATGAGCCCCACCCTGCTAAAAGAGTCTCCTTCACTGGTAAGCACCAGTGCTCCTGCAGGAAGAGGTCTGAGCTCCAGCTCCACTGTCATGGTGAAGTTCTGAAGGGCCATGGATTTGTTAAATCATGTTCACTGTGTAACATGCTGCTTTCAGACAGGGAGGCGGAAAAGCAGTAGAACTAACATGTGTCCGCTCCATGGCGGGGGGCAAAAGTGCATGGGCATTTACATCATTTGAGTAGCACAGAAACATGACTTGGGGGCATCTCTCATTATAACACCATGAAAGGCGTGGTTAGTGAGAGGCAGGGGTTTGACCAGTATGTACGTCAAATGTCTGGATCCACTGACTGAAATTAGTGTGTAGGAGCCAATAACTGGCCTGAGCAATTAGTGATTCCAAGAGACTGCACTGGCAGGGCAGAGGGGCTGCACAGCTGCTCCACTGCCTGACTCCAGGTTTGTTAGGAAGGGAGCATTAATCTGACCTCACTTCCTCTCAGGCTCCAGTGCCAAAATCTCATTCAATTAAGCTTTGCATGGACGGTGGGAATTTTGCCCTTAAGCACAAGGTAAGTGAAAGAAGCATCAAGTACATTCATTGGCACCAAGGGAATAAACATTTTGCCACTCAGGCAACATCAAAAAGAAAGGTTAGAGGCTTTTTTTTTTTTTTTGGGGGGGGGGGGGGTCTGATAATGGTCTCAGAAGGTTTGCTGAATCCCAAGTAGTCGGTGCAGCCTTCTCAGCTACAACTGAAGAAAGAGATAAGAAAGAACAGAGCCTTTCCCTGTAACAGATTTATAAGCATTACTAAGAATTGATTTTCACAAGTCCAAAGGTTGTTTACAGTTTTCAGTTGTCTCTGAAATGCAGCGGGTCTGCGTGGCTGAACTTTCCTTGGTGAACCTCCACTAGCAGGCTAGTTAATGTTCCGGGCTTAGGCTGCCATGGCCATTTACTTGTTGTTTGTTTGAAGTCTTCTGTTCAAATAACACAGTGAACAGTAAAAGTGTAGAAATGACTTAACCAGAGTAGTGATAGCCTTAAACAAGTCTGATCTCTAGGAGTCTTAATGGTTTGTTTGTTTGTTTTTTTTTAAAGACAATGTGTCTCAAAGGAAGTAACTTTTCCAAGATGCACTTTGATATGATTTTGCTGGATGCTGTGGTTTCTATGTATGTAAGTGCAATTCTACTCAGATAAATGACTGTGAAAATAGCATTGAGGGGTTCCCTATTTATTGTGGCTCGGTGATTTTGACATCAGTGCTCAATTTACAGTTAAAGAGAAAGTTTAAGTTGTGTTATTTTTAATCTGCCAGGTCTCCAGTCTCTACCTACCATCCAAGAACTGGATATTTTTTCATTTCATGTCTCATCAACAATAACAAAAGTTCTGCTGGCCAAATTAGGGCCCCTAGGCCACAGTTGCATGGTAAATGTTTTGAGATTACACCCTTAGTGGCACTTGTGCAAACTTAACGGGGCAGAACCTCAGCTGCTGTAAATTGTCAAAGCTCTGTTGACTACAATGGAGCTTATGACAATCTGTACAAGCTGAGGATGTGCCTCATTGCCTTCAATGGGCTTGACAGGTGTGACTGATGATTCAAAAGAAGGAAGGGTCTCCAGATCACTTCCTGCTTTACAGAGCTACCAGGAGTAAAAAGGAGTAGATGTATTTCTTTACTTCAGTGTCAAAGTTTAATTCTGAATAAGTGCAAGAAACTGACATGTTGAGTATAACGGTGCTGTTCATACCTAGTTATTTTTGAGTATAACTCCCTTTGAAAGTGCTCTTGTACTTGATTAGCAGAGCCTTTTGTTGTTTTCGTGACTCTTGACAAGATATTCAAAGGCTGTCCAAATTGCTGTATTGCAAATTTACCTAAGGTAGGTCTGAGTTTATTAATTATGTCTCAAACTTTCGCTTGGGGAAAAAGTGGCCCTCCTAGCTGCGTAGCTGTTTTTGTACCCCAGTTGATAGGATTTTTAGTTAGACATCTTATTATAAGACTTAAAGTTCTTCAGGTGATAGACTATTTGGCACATTTGTCTGTTGTACAGCAAGATATAAATGTACATCACTTTGGGACTGATCCTCCAAAAGCACATAAAGGGACTCAGTACAACTGAGCATCTGTCCCTGTAATGATACTGTTATTAGAGACACAAAGTATCTGTCTTCTGTCTGCAGTTCACTGAGCTGCCTTCTTTTCAAAAACACTTGGTTTAGAACACAAGAACGATCCCTAACTGCCAAAATTCTACTGTGGTTTTACCAAGTAATCCTATTGTTAACAAACAAAAACTATTTAGTAACAGGTAAAGTTACACCCTAACAAAACCTTAAAAGCATGGAAATAAGTTACTGGAAGTCTCCTGCATTCCTTGCCACCTTCCTACTGCCTTCAATGCTGTCAATACCGTGCTCCAGCACTTCATAAGGCTTTCATTCCATTTCCTACAGTTACCAAAAAGTATTATGTCCCCTAGCTTCAGCAAACTTGCGCTGTCGTGCTAAACTTCAAAGAGTGTGTGAGATCACTGTTATCAATTATATCAACAGATCAGCACATCACTACTACGCATTCAGGGAGTTATTCTGCCTTAACGCTGCTTAGTTCATTGCAATTTTACATTTGGGACTAATTTCTCAAAGGAGTTCTGAAATTATAGAGCTAATTGTGGGTGCAAATGTGACAGCCACCATCTTGCCTGACACACCAATGATTGAACTAGGGACTTGTAGAGCTAAAACCATGAGCTGCTGGAGCTTCAGATAAAGAGCTAGCTTTCTGTAGCTTGGGTCTAAGAGCTCATGTCCTTTGTGGATCAGCAGGAGACCTGTAATCCACACTCACCAGTCGGTTAAAGAAACCCACATTTATACATGCAAACAGGCATTTGTATGCTCACTCAGATCAATATTTGTATATGTAACTACCAGACTGGTATATGCAAATGCCAGGCTGTATGAGGAAATGTGGATTTTGTGCGCACAATTGGATGTGCTTGCAAATTTTGCCTATGCAGATTTCACAGGCTCTGCAATTTTACAGTCAATGCATTGTACCTGCTGTGTGTGCGCACACAATAATTTTGGTGAAGTAATAAGACTACAGAATGTAATGTTCTACCTGTTTTTTTAAATATTCCAACATTTGACATAGCTGAAACACCCTATTTATTATTAATAGATCACTGAAGGCCAGGTCTTTTAATCTAAGGGTTTTTTCCATTGCGGGGAAAAAAAAAAACCTATAAAAGCAGCAGGCAAAGTATACAGTATTATTTGCTTTCTCTTGCTGAAGGACAGATATTGATGGCCTCCTAAGATGTGAAAATAGAGACCCCGGGCAGTACTGCTCCACACAGAGCATCAGTGTTGCACAATCAGGGATCCCATGTAGTATCTGAAAAAGCTAGTGTTTCCCATACATCAGTAATGTGGACAAGAAAGCATTACATCTTCAGTTTAAAAAGCTAGCACTCTCTCTCTCTCTCTCTCTGTGTATAAATAAATTTTTAGTCTACAGATGTTTAGGAAAAGTATTTTTCTGATTTGAATTTAGAAAGCTCATAGGTGTATTTAACTCACTTGAACTTTATTTGGGGAAAAAATGGCAAATAGCTTTGAGTAACCAGGAGACTTGTCAATTACACTAGATATTACAGTATGAGCGAGAGGATAGTCTTGTGGTTGACACATAGAACGGGACTCAGGAGAACTTAGGACTTGATCCTGCAGGAGGAACTTCTGTGGGAGTTGGGGGCAGAGGGCAGTCAGTACTTCATCGGATCAGGTCTGTAGTTTGTAACAAGGATGCTGTACAGAAACAAATATCTGCATAAAGTACAGAATTATTGCTGAGATTTAACTGGTGTTACATAAACACAAACACTGACACATAATCGTCAGGGGTGGAGACAATTGGTTGATTGCTCATCAATGATGGTGCCCCGATGCGGTTATGGGAGTGATGATGACATTGACATAAACAGCACCTTAACAGGTAAGGGACATCCTGTGAGGTTCCAGCCTCTGTCATTCAGAGTCTGATCACTCAAGGTGCTGAGGACAGTGGCAGCAGAGGATACTTTGCACATCATGCCCTCATGAGCTGTGACTCTTCAAGTCCCACTGATTTAGCTGGGATTTGAGGGCTCTGGCATCTTGCAGGATTGGGTCCTACATCATCGGATTATTACTATTTTTATTTGTATCATGGTAGGAACTAGAGGTGCCCCAACTGAGATCCATTGTGCTAGGCACTATACAAACATTTTGTAAGGAGTAGTGCTTACCTCATAGAGCTTCCATTGTCTGTAGAATAATGTGTTGGAGAGGAAATGGAGGCACAGAGAGGTGAAGTGACTTGCCCAAGATCATGGAGAAGGGTATTGACCCTAGGTCTCTTCACTCCCAGTCCAGTGCTCTATTCGCTACCTCTCCAAAAGGCCAGTGGTAACTTTCTGTTTCCTTAGGGATCATTTATCTGTGCATGTGAGTGCACCATAGAGTAACTTGTATCATGTATAATCATAATTTTATTTATTTATATATATAAATAAATAAATATATATACACACATACACGCACCCATAATTTTTATTTTATTTATATATATTTATTTATAAATAAAATAAAAATTGTGTGTGTGTGTGTGTGTGTATATAGTGACAGGTTTCAGAGTAACAGCCGTGTTAGTCTGTATTCGTAAAAAGAAAAGGAGTACTTGTGGCACCTTAGAGACTAGATGCATCCGATGAAGTGAGCTGTAGCTCACGAAAGCTCATGCTCAAATAAACTGGTTAGTCTCTAAGGTGCCACAAGTACTCCTTTTCTTTTTATATATATAGTGGTGCACTCACAATATATATATATATATATATATACACACACACACTCGTGCAGATATGAAGTGATGTTACATTTTTTAAAAATTGCATTGTCCTTGAGAGTTCCAAGAATTCTCCCATATGGTAGATTCCAAGGCTCACCTCAGATCTTAAGCAGTAAATGCTAGTAGAATTAATGAACTGCTGATAACTGGTGGTTCTCTGGTGATGGGCAGTTCAGAGCTGTAATGAACGGTAGTGCTGGGGCTATCAGCTAAAATTCTAAACATCATTATGTAGGGAAGAATTGATTGATTTTTTCCTTGTCTAAATTATTTGCAAGCTTAGTCGTTACTTTTGTAGCTGATAATTTCAGGGAGGCCTGAGACCTGCTATATTAAGATTTATAAAAGTTTAACTGTCAGTGAATTCTTAGGCAATAAATCACTGCATTGTAGTTTTTTCTCAAAAACTGGTTGAAGATGACTACATGGAGGAAGTGGCAGAAGAAACCACTACAGCTACAGCCCACAGTATCTAATGCTGAAAAATTCCAGCAAGCCTCAAAATTCATGACGTGATCCAGCAAAGCATTTAAGCATGGACTTAACTTTAAGCTTGCCCCCATTGAAGTCATATGCTTCAGTACTTTGCCTGAAGCCTTAGTTTCCAAATGATCAAGCAGCTAGTTTGTGGCAAGTCTGCCTTCCTCAAATGCCAAGAGTTTACTGTAAGCATCATGTGTGTTTCTTTTTCCTTCTCTCTCTCTTTTTTTTTAAAGTGTGAATGTTTGATTCATTAGACTTTTTTGCTTGCTTGTTGCATGGCTTCACTCTGTTTTTCAAGCAACAACAGCTGCAATTATTGTTTCAACCCAAAGTGCAAATGTGTGTGGATTCCCCCCTCCCCCCTGCCTCATTATTGCTGTTCTGTCAGGAGAATTCTTCTTTTACAACCAGGTCATTGATTACTGTGGCCTGCTTACAGGGAGCAAAGTGCTCACTTATCAAAGTCACCCCTTTGTTTTCTCTAGGTCACAAGGGCAACCTTTCCCACGGGAAGATGGAAAAGCTTCTTGTTCACTTTCTGTGGGTAAGGTAGCATCAATACTAATAGCCAAAAGGACGGTAGCAGGAAGGTGATGTTTATTGACTGACTGCTACAGGGTGCATTATCATAGTACAGCATTGCATTTGTTTTGCTACAGTTAAAGGATAACTCTTCTTTCTAGCAGAAATGTGTTTGTTTTCCCTTTATCGGGGCTTTGACAGAATGGTGATGTTAAATCACAGATGCTTGGCATGCAAAGTCCCAGTGGGGTGGTTGTATATCTATTAAAAATAGCTACATTGATTATGATGGATTTATTTTTTAGTTCCAGAGATGCCAAAAATAATTATATATTTGCTTTGGATATGAAAAAAACCCCTTACTTTTGATTTGTATTCTAACCAGGTATCAGCTTTGGGGTGAAGAGGTGGGGATACAGTACAGATATGGACATGACGAGGCTATATTGCTCTGCTAGCATGTATTTTACAGTGTGAAGGACTAATTCTGCAGCTGCTCCATCCACTGACATCAAAGGGAGCTTGACAAGTGAAACATCCACAAAATTGACCTCCTACAAGATACACCAAAGTAGTTAAACAAATAAGACTGCATCAAAAGAGTAAGATTAATACTGTGCTCTGAAAGACAATGCTTTCACCCTCTTGGGACCCGACCCCTTTACTCACAATAATCTGTCGGTAACAGTGCAAGGGGAAATGAGGTAGGCAGAAGCTCCAGATGCAGTTTTGCCAGGGTGCTGGAGCCTACCCCCCAGTGCTTAGGAAGAGAGCAGTTGGATCTTTGAATGTGGGCCCAGTACAAATTTCATTGAAGACAATGAAAAGACTCTCACTGAGTTGAATGGGAGTTGAATCAGGCTATATGTGGTCAAGACCTTGGTTTCCTGTCTCCTCCAAAAGACGGAAGACTGCTTCCTAATACCACACTGGAAGCAGTTGTGTAGATACCAAATCACTGATGCTACTTTCTGCAGCACCCTCGGTTTTCCTTGGAGGTCTTCCATCCAAGAATTGGTCAGGCTTCTTTTGCTTAGGTGATGAGATCATGGCCCAAGGTGGCTTACCTACAGAATTTAGCACTTCTTTTCATGGAGACATTATACAGTTATTTCCATAGTAACAGATGCATCTGTTTTTATTTGTGTGAACTCAGGAGGTAAAGTCAAAATCTGCATCTAAATGGAGGCACTTTGAAACTCTGTGGAATTTTGAAGCCTAAAGATATTTTTCATAGCAGGCTGCCTGTTAAATGTTTGACACTACATGGTATGGCAGGTAAATCTTGTTCTCACAGCAGATGCTTTAGATACAGCTTTGGTAAAGCTCTTATATTTGTTTGCATTGTTTACGGATGACATGAGTTTTGAAATGAGGGAAAACAAGCCTTTAATGCATGAAGGTATATTTCAACCAAGCCCAGGGATTACATTTTCTCTTAACATTAACAATACATCAGTGCCTTTTGTCAGAATGCAATGACATCATCTTGTAGTGAGTCTCTGTGTTTGGTATGATATGGTGAGGTTGCTGAAAGAGCAAAATTGCGTATCTGCCTCCTCTATGATAATATGTGTATATAAACTATGAGAAAAGCAGCATAGTCAACAGAGGTGCATTCAGGGAAGCTTATGTTTTTATGAAATCCATATGTGGTTTGATTTCTGCTTTGCAATTCTGAAAGCAATGTATTTCCTTGCGGGAAAGAACTCTGAAATGATGATGATGTTTGAGACAGCAGAGTAGCTTAGACTGGTCTATAAGTAATATATTGTTAAGGACCTTTTGATATGTAATGCCAGTGACTTCATTTTTTTAATTGGTCACCCCATTCTAAAGCAAATAGTTCCTTTTAATTTTAGCACTTGAAATAGGCTTTAACTAATGGTCACAATGGATAAGGTTCCATATCAGTTCTATTTTGAGTGAAAAACCATGTTCGTGATCAGAAGTCACTGAAATAGTTTGTTTGGCGCCACTGTAAGCTGGCTATATCGATTTTGACACTACATTCTACAGATCTCACTTCAAACATCATTACTCTAGTTGGCAGCAAAATGGAAATGTAAAAATTCAGAGAACTAAGTAGGTTTCTCTTGAATTTAGCAGAGGCAAAACCATAGATCTAGCATATAGGTTCACCACTAATACGTATAACCCTCACTGTCTTCAATGAAATTTGGACTGGGCCCACATTCAGCTGCTCTTTTCCTAATAGTTCCTTTAGAATCTAAATCTCAAAAAATGTTCCATATCTATCTTAGTAAATTGGATTTCTTTAGGGTATTTATTTCACTCATGAGGAAAGCTAGGATTATGAGCCTTGATTACACAGGCTTTGCAATCTTCTATTAACCTACATGTCCATGGTGAGTAGAAGGATTTTTTTTGTTTTGTTTTAGGAGGTGGGAAAATCAGAGGAGTAAAATATATAATTAATCCACACTGCAAAGATCTGGCAAATAGCTTTTGAGCTTGGGCTAGTAAATGTTCTTTACAATTTTGCAAGCTGGAGTGTGTCAAAATTACTGTTTTATATCAAAAGACAGTTGATCTGAGATCAGTGCTGTGGAGAATGAGCCTTGCTTGTACGTGATAAGAAATTATAAGAGGACATTGTTAAATTTCTTCAGGGGAAACTACAATACTGTGTGACAAAAATCACCCTGCTTGTTTTTTCATAACACATGTGATACTTGCCTTCCTTTGTACTGTGATCCGTGGATGAAGAGCACTATATCCGAGCTAACTATCACTGTTACTATACAGGGGTCATGTGCTGCAGGATCTTATTCAGATAAAACTTCCCTTTACTTAAATGGCACTTTTACCAGAGTAGCCAATGCAGAATTCACTGTATACAAAGGGGTGGGGGAGGGAAGTATTCATTTTTTCACTTTGAGTAATTGGCTCAATCTCTCCCTGAACTGTCCTCTGGATGCGGTTCCCATGGTTTAATTTTTCTTCTAGCTGTTATTGTTTGTTAGGTCTTTCACGGTTTTCTCACTCACCCATAGGGGCTGGAGCACCCATAGGGGAAAAATAGTGGGTGCTCAGCAGCCTCGTGGATCAGCACCTCCTAGGGTGGCCAGGTAGCAAGTGTGAATAATCGGGACAGGTGGTGGGGGGGTATAGAGGTGCTTATATAAGACAAAGCCCTGAATATTGGGACTGTCTCTCTAAAATCAGGACATCTGTTCACCCTAGTGCCTCCTGTCCGTCACAATCAGCTGTTCAGTGGCATTCAGGAAGTGCTGGCGGGGTGGGAGAGGAGCAGGGGCAGGAAGAGGCAGCATGGGGGTGGGAAGAGGAGGGGCAGGGGTAGAGTAGAGGTGGGGCCTACGGCGGAGTGGGGAGTCAAGTACCCCCCAGGAACTGAGGAAGTCGGGACCTATGCGCTCACCCATCTCTGCCTTCCGTCCCTGAAGGTGGCCTCGGTTACATCCATAAGACCAATCCATAAAACTGCAAGTCTGCATTTAAACATTTTGGTGATCATACCCTGCCAATACCTGCTGAAAGCTGCTAATGTTTCAAAACCTCCAGACTTTATTGAGCAATTTGCTTTGTGTCGTATGTTCTGTTGGGTCCTTAAGGAGAGTGTTGATTTATACCAGCATATGGCTATTTGGAAAGCAACTTTTTAATCATGGGAGTCTTAAATTGGATCCTGGTGGAGAAATTTCTACTGGACTAATACTGGCACACCCTGCAGTTATGTACTAGTTCCAAGTCTAGGGTGGGCTGAATAGAAAATATTGCACAAGTATCATTTATAACATTAGCTGAATCAATCTTCATCTGATCTATATATAAACTGTGTTCTGACTTTCACACACGGTTAGGTCTTAAGAGAGAACGAGACGAGGGCTAAGAAGGTGCTGAATAAGTGGGATCATAAACTGGCTGTTAATTATATTTACACATAATAAACTTATACATAATACACTGTATGCATAAGCAACTGTAGATGTTAAAATTGTTTATCGTTATGACCAAAGTAATCAAACAATGGAAAGTGCCATATGATAAGATCTACATGAATGCGATATGACACAAAGTATCTAGAGGAGATGATGATGATGAAAAAATAATGATGCACTTGAATGGGATCATCTGAGTGCCAGTGGAGAGGAAAACATAGCAGCAGCTTATAGCTACACATTAGGAAATTTCCATTAGTTACAAGTTTTTGGAATAGGTTTTCCCACCTTTTCTTCAGTCCATATTATGTCAGACGATTGTTGGGGTGGAGGAATCCACCACTACTCTTTTGCTGTGCCTGGCACAAAACCAAGTATATTATTGTGTGTAAAAATATATATATCAAGGTCTGTGTAAAACCCCATCATCTTACAACAATAGCAAGAGTCAGCCATGTGTAGCAAGCTGAGGAGGAGCACAATGAAATGTAACAGGCTAGGTGTCCCTAGCCTCTCTTTGCCAGAAGGTGGGATTAGGTGACAGGGCATGGATCACTTGATAAACTGTCTGTTCATTCCCTTTGGGGCACCTGCAATTGGCCACTGGCAGAGGACAGGATACTGGGCTTGATGGACCTTTGGTCTGACCCAGTATGGCCAGTCTTATGTTCTTATGTAACAATGAATTCTACATAGGCCTCCAGGTGGTATTGCTACCCTTACTTCTGTGCTACTGCCTGCGGAGTTGGGCCCTCAGTCAGCAGCCGCGACGCTCCATCCACGTTCCAAGACGGTGCTTGGGGCGGCAATCTGCAAGGGACGGCAGTCCGTGCGCTGTTAGAGCGTTTCCGCGGCAGCGGCAATTCGGCGGCAGCTTCTGTCTTCAGCTGCTCGCGGTGGTGGCAATTCGGCGCGCTGCTTGGGGCGGCAAAAACAGTAGAGCCGGCCCTGCCATCCACCCAGCTCTGAAGACAGCTAGCAGAAGTAAGGGTGGCATGGTATGGTATTGCCACCCTTCTGCACTGCTGCTGGCAGGGCGCTGCTGTCAGACTGGGGCATCTAGCCGACAGCCGCTGCTCTCCAGCCGCCCAGCTCTGAAGGCAGCGCAGAAGTAAGGGGGGCAACACCATGACCCCCTCTAAAATAGCCTTGTGACCCTTGCAACTCCCTTTTGGGCCATGACCCCCAATTTGAGAAACTCTGGTCTCCCCCATGAAATTGGTATAGTAGAGGGTAAAAGCACACAAGACCAGATTTCACAAGTGGAGACCAGATTTCATGGTTTGTGATATGTTTTTCATGGTTGTGAATTCGGGAGGGCCCTAGCTATTATTTTACCCCATCCAGCTATGTGCCTTTTGGCAATGGAGGGTCTCCTTCTGTATTCGCCTGCCCCCTTGCTCCAGGAGTGCAAGCACCTGCTTCCTGTCTGCCATTTATGGGGTGCCAGAGTATGATCCTGTGTTGCGATATTGTACAGTTAAGGATGGAGTGGCAGGTCTAATTCATATTTTCCTATTTTAACACATTGCTCTCCATTGTGAACCCTGCGCCAAATGTTGAAATTTTTATAATTAAAGCATGTCTGTCTCAGTTCTGGCACCTGAATGTTCTCTCGCTTGCTGACTATTGAAAAAGCAGAGAGAAAGAGCCTTCCAGATTTGGGCCTGAACCCAAATTTTGTATCTGAACTCCTTCCAACTTCAGGAGTTTCCAGAATCTACATCCATGTTTTTCAGCTTTAGCCCTCTCTCTTTCTCTTTTATTTTAATTTTTTTTAATACAGTGCCATTATACAGCACCCAAGATGCTAATGAACGAAGTGGGCAGAATGGCTCTTTGCATGTGTAACAGAAAGGGAGCATGTAACCATTTAAAACTGGCTTACGCCAGAGGCATTTAATGCTACTAGTGTTCTGTGCCTTATCTTGCAGTATCCCAGTCATCATAAGATAATGCTTGAGGTTTATTATATAGTTTAACAAGGAGGCATTGGTGGTGGTAGGTTAAAGCGTACACTAAAATTAAATGGCACAGGAATAATCGTGTGTGTTTCCAGACAGCTCCTTCCACTGAGGAGTTTTGAAAACAGAATTTCTGTTAATATTAAAGATGGCCAAGATTCTCTAATGAGGCTGTTAAGTATACTTGCTGCATGCTTGATTTAGCTCGGCTCCATAGGCTCAATTGGACATGTCCTGTTACTGTGTTTCTTTTAAATCAGTCTGGGCTTCTAATCAATAGATGTATGGTCACCCAAGCTGTTTATGCCTCTGTTCTTTTAGAGCTGGGACATCATGAGATCAAGATGTGGGCAACTAAGCATTCTTTCACGGGAAATCTGGGTGAATTAATTGCCAACGTTAGCAAACAGAGCTATGAAACTGTTCTAATGAAACTCCTGGCTCAGGCCACAAGCTGATTGCCTAAGGAGGTCAGCAAGAAATGTGTTTACCCATATGTTGTATTGCTCAATTGACTGTCTCCAGTCGTGCTGCAAGGTGTGTAGATATATTTCAGACATTGGGCTGTAGAGTTAAAATGCCACAATGGCATCTGAGGTTATTAGTGAATTTGTATATACTGTATATTAGATCTCCACATTCCCTCTTGCTTTTTCTTCCATTGTCATTTGAGAGCTCTGCAGCACATGGACGCTTCTCATCATGTTGGTTACTGTTCTCTGACGAATAGTGGATGTCTCTAATAACCTAAATGGATGGCATTAGAATCATGTAATCATGATGCATGCGACACACGACAGAACAGTCTATATAAAAGGCATTTCTGACAAAGATTCTGAATGAACATACTCAGATAAATCTGTTCTTTGTGTAACATACCTATCATTGGTAAGCATTTAAATATGAATGAAATGGGACTACGTGCAATAAAAGGGAGACCTAATAGGTAGCTGTAACCTTCTCTATCAGGAAAAGATAGTCCTTTAGGGAACATTGGTTTACAGATTCTATCACTGTTTGTGTTTTACCCTGTAAATTATCCACTCGATCACCTTCATGTATTAGAACACAGTGAATTTGGTAAATGTTTAAAAAGAAAATTAACTGCTAAGGGCATGGACATCTCTAGGAGAGGAGTGGATCAGGAAAAAGCTACAATCCTTAGAGAGGTTTCAGAGTAACAGCCGTGTTAGTCTGTATTCGTAAAAAGAAAAGGAGTACTTGTGGCACCTTAGAGACTAACCAGTTTATTTGAGCATGAGCTTTCGTGAGCTACAG
Source organism: Chelonia mydas (assembly GCF_015237465.2). NCBI lineage: Eukaryota > Metazoa > Chordata > Testudines > Cheloniidae > Chelonia > Chelonia mydas. The sequence goes on along the minus strand of NC_057853.1, from coordinate 14,625,295 downwards.
CTCACTTCATCGGATGCATAGCATATCGTGGAAACTGCAGAAGACATTATATACACACAGAGACCATGAAACAAAACTTCCTCCCACCTCACTCCCCCGCTGGCAACAGCTTATCTAAAGTGATCCTCAAGTAGAGCCATTTCCAGCACAAATCCAGGTTTTCTCACCCTTCCCCCCCCCCCCCCCACACACATACAAATTCACTCTCCTGCTGGCAACAGCCCATCCCCCTTTGAAACCCCTCTTTATAATGTGCATGATAATCAAGGTGGGTCACCTCCAGCACTAATCCAGGTTTTCTCACCCCCCCCCACCCCCCCCTTTTCCAAAAACCACACACACAAACTCATTCTCCTGCTGGCAACAGCTCATCTTACAATGTGCACAGCAATAATCCAAGTTTAACCAGAGCGTCTTGGGGGGGGTTTTGCAGGAAAAAAAACAAGGGGAGACAGGCACGATCCATCGTCTACAGCCAAGCTCTGCGATACAACCGCATTTGCTCCAACCCCTCAGACAGAGACAAACACCTACAAGATCTCTATCAAGCATTCTTACAACTACAATACCCACCTGCGGAAGTGAAGAAACAGATTGATAGAGCCAGAAGAGTTCCCAGAAGTCACCTACTACAGGACAGGCCTAACAAAGAAAATAACAGAACGCCACTAGCCGTCACCTTCAGCCCCCAACTAAAACCCCTCCAACGCATTATTAAGGATCTACAACCTATCCTGAAGGATGACCCAACACTCTCACAAATCTTGGGAGAAAGGCCAGTCCTTGCCTACAGACAGCCCCCCAACCTGAAGCGAATACTCACCAACAACCACATACCACACAACAGAACCACTAGCCCAGGAACCTATCCTTGCAACAAAGCCCGTTGCCAACTGTGCCCACATATCTATTCAGGGGACACCATCACAGGGCCTAACAACATCAGCCACACTATCAGAGGCTCGTTCACCTGCACATCCACCAATGTGATATATGCCATCATGTGCCAGCAATGCCCCTCTGCCATGTACATTGGTCAAACTGGACAGTCTCTACGTAAAAGAATAAATGGACACAAATCAGATGTCAAGAATTATAACATTCATAAACCAGTCGGAGAACACTTCAATCTCTCTGGTCACGCAATCACAGACATGAGGGTCGCTATCTTAAAGCAAAAAAACTTCAAATCCAGACTCCAGCGAGAAACTGCTGAATTGGAATTCATTTGCAAATTGGATACTATTAATTTGGGCTTGAATAGAGACTGGCAGTGGCTAAGTCATTATGCAAGGTAGCCTGTCTCCCCTGGTTTTTTTTCCTGCAAAACCCCCCCAAGACGCTCTGGTTAAACTTGGATTATTGCTGTGCACATTGTAAGATGAGCTGTTGCCAGCAGGAGAATGAGTTTGTGTGTGTGGTTTTTGGAAAAGGGGGGGGTGTGGGGGGGGGGTGAGAAAACCTGGATTAGTGCTGGAGGTGACCCACCTTGATTATCATGCGCATTATAAAGAGGGGTTTCAAAGGGGGATGGGCTGTTGCCAGCAGGAGAGTGAATTTGTATGTGTGTGTGTGTGGGGGGGGGAAGGGTGAGAAAACCTGGATTTGTGCTGGAAATGGCTCTACTTGAGGATCACTTTAGATAAGCTGTTGCCAGCGGGGGAGTGAGGTGGGAGGAAGTTTTGTTTCATGGTCTCTGTGTGTATATAATGTCTTCTGCAGTTTCCACGATATGCTATGCATCCGATGAAGTGAGCTGTAGCTCACGAAAGCTCATGCTCAAATAAACTGGTTAATCCTTAGAGAACGACTGCAATTATCATTCCTATGTGGATGTTCATCATTCACAAGTCTGGCCTATGATTCCTATATCCATCCCCTGCTTTTTATGCCTGCCTCCTAACAGGGAATAGATATATATCTGCTCAAATACAGAGTGCTCTACTCCCTTTACATTCTAGTCAAAAATCTGATTTCCCCTGATGCTAGACCTATGTCGGAAAACAGAAACAAGCCTCAATACCTCAGAAGAGAGAGACCTGTATCTCCTCATAACCCCTGGATCCAGCGGTAGAAGCTGGAAGTGGGCAATGACTCTTCCATGTACTTACCCTGATTGTATATCTCTGTAGCCTTTGTGTGTGTTCGGTTTCTTTAAATCTGTACATTAAGCCAACTTGAGGAAGGTTCATGGCAGAAACGCTACCAAACAACATCAGGGATAATTCAGTTTCCCTTTCTCTAATAAAATTCCTTATTCAGTCTTAGAGGAAAGTGACTCTTTCTGTGCTCTTTTTTTTTTTTTTTTTTTTTTGAACCCACTGTGTGTCCTATAACTGTGTGTCTCCATGTCACATACCTCCAAGTCAGAGGTCACATTCTGTTAGCTTTGATCCCTGTCTTTTAGTTAAGACACATGCCAGAACAGACAGCCCCTCCCTTTTGGCTGACCTTGGTGATTGCAAGCCAACCAATCTTTTATGGTTTCTCTTCCTGGCCTGAAGGTAGGGGGATGTTTTGTTCCCTGGAACGTTTGGGCAATAGCTGTCAAAATCCAAATCATTCAAAACCAATCCTAATTAATGTTACAGTAAAACGTGTGGCTTATTTAAAAAAGAGAGGAAAGAGACAAATAAAAATCAAGAAAAGCTTTTGCTCTTATTCTCATGTAGATGCATCTAGAGGAAGCTGTGCTAGGTTGAGCAGGGAAACATAACTTACAAAGGTCAAAGGTTAACCTTACATGACAGAGTTCAAGTCTGCATAGTGCTCTCTTTCTTTCCATGATTTCTGGTCTCCCAGAATGCCTGTGTCTTCCCTGCAAAAGACTTGTGTATACTAGCCAAACCCAGATCTTTTCCCTGGGAGCAGGTCAGGAAGAAGATGTTTCCCAGACATTTTTATAAGGTTAAATGGCAGTGATCTAGGAGACTGTGGACCTTTTGAACTAAGAGCAGTTCTGGCACACCACTGAAGTTTCTTGTTCATATCAACGGCAGAGGAAGGATGGTCCAGTAGATATGGTGCTAGCCTGGATATCGGGAAACTCGGGTTCAATTTCCTGCTCCATCTAGCTATTTTATTTCTCTATTTTGTCCTGAAGTTATGAGGGGATTTTCTTCTCCCAGCCCTCCAGTCCCTTTATATATCATCAAGATCTCTGTGGACAGTTGAGACCTTCTTCAATAACAGATACGAACTTGTGAAGTCTAGTTTAATATGCCAGCATGCCACAATACTGTTTGAGGAAGTCAATATTTAAAATCTTGTTTGCATGCTTAGTGTTTTTGGTAGACTTGGGTCTTGACCATGAAGTTGGGATCCAGATCTTGCACTTTCATGAAGTTCACTGTGCTTAGATCCAGCTGGGTGAGGGTGTGATTTAGATTCTGAGTTTTGGTTCTGGCCCATCTCTAAGTTGTAGACGGCCGAACTAAAGATCTGAACATGCTAAACAAGGATTTAAAGTGCCTAGCTGTGTATGTGCCTTTAGATATCTTTATTATTTAATTTCAGCATGCAGGCCCTCCTATTTATGGGGTTTTGAAACATTGCCAAAAAGTCATGGTTATGAGTACGTCTACAATATGTATATCTGCACACATGTATATGTGCCTATGCCACTAAGGTTTATTGCAGCTCTCCAGACCAGTTCCACATACAGAAAAATCTGTTACAAAAATACCCTAAGTACAAACAGGTGTCCCTTTTCAAACTGAGGTCTCCTATTACTCCTACCAGCACTAACAAAGTCTCTTAAAAAAACAAGATTCTGGACCATTTGCAGGAGGTTTACACAGATCCTCTAAGCCAACCTCCAGTATTGTTCTCCCCATCGCTCTTATTTATGAAAGTGTATTGAAGTTATGAAACTTCATCTCAAGTTTAGAACCAACTTCCCTCAGCTAGATCAGTCTCTGGAAAGCTCAAAAGCCGTTTGAGGGTTTCTAAAGAAGCCCACCATTTCAAAAGCAGAAATCTAATGTTTTCCAGCTGGGAAGAAAGCCTCAGCAGCCACCACTCCTCCACCATTTATATATTATCTTTCTGGAAGATTATTCTTGTACCAGTTTTCTCTTTCTCCCCTTTTCCCAGGAAAGGAAGAAACCCTAGCAACTGATAGGCTGCCAGAACAATAGAGCTGGTCTGTTACCTTTGTTCACCTATATTTACTCAACATCGCATCTGCAATCCTCACCAGGTCAAACATCAAAACATTTTAGCGCACACATTATTTAATAGGACACAGTGCCCCATTGTATATCTTGGCCACAGTTGGGTATTCCTTCCATCATTTCTTCTTCCACTTGAGAGAAGTCTTTTGAAATAGTCTTATACTGTTTTAAATCTTTGCAGCATGCAAACTTCAGTTATTGATCCCAATATCTTTTTCTCCCCACACCCTGACTGGATTAGGTATCAGCACTGAAAAATGTTAAACTGATGCAGTGCTTAAGGATGTATTGCAGAAGTAATCCGGTGTCTGCAGCTCTTGGAATTGTTCCAGGCTCCTTCCATGTGATTGAGAATATGCTGTTCTATATGGAGCAGCCTGGCTCATGCTGTCACGAGTGAAGGTGAGTCATCCTTCTTTGGGGCCTGCCCAAATCTGAGGTGTATGTTTGTGGCTTACGAACACATAGATGAAAGTTTTCAGCAATGTGAAAAGCAGAAAGTACATATTGTGGCTGTTAATATACATGTTTTAAGTGCACAACCTGGCATTTGAAAAAAGGGACTTCTGCCTGACAATCGATAAAAGAAAAGGAGGACTTGTGGCACCTTAGAGACTAACCAATTTATTTGAGCACAAGCTTTCGTGAGCTATAGCTCACTTCATGCATCCGATGAAGTGAGCTGTAGCTCACAAAAGCTTATGCTCAAATAAATTGGTTAGTCTCTAAGGTGCCACAAGTCCTCCTTTTCTTTTTGCGAATACAGACTAACACGGCTGCTACTCTGAAACCTGACAATCGATAGTTTCACAACAACACATGGAACCATATTCAGGCTTTAGCATGCTTAATTTGTATGCATTATTACAGCATTTGATAGTCCGCTGCCCATCTGGTATCTACCATAACTCACTGCAATGTGTAGAATGTACATTTGGTATGAAAAGGAGCATATCAAATTTTGTTTAAAATAGTACTGATTTGTTTTCTCACAATGATTCTTTGTTTTCTTCTGTTAGGCAGTGCTTTTGAGCTACAAGATAAGACTTGTGCCATTCAGAGGTTTGGATATAATGTCTTTGTTTGCAATTAATTATAGCAGCATTTTAATTGCCTTATTGGGGGAGGGGCTAATTGACAGCGTGTTACTGCAGTACCATCTCTGTGAGGGAGATTTAGGTTTGAATTTGTCTTAGGTCAGAAGGTGATCTCATTCCAGTCTCTAGGGAACATTTGTTAACTTCACAAAATGGCCACACCATTTGCAGTCTCTGTTCTATTCAAGAGAGCAGCCAGACCAGAACATCAGGCTTCTTAACAGGTTAAGTCTGGATTGGTGGGTGTTTGTCAGAGCTGTGGTGGTAGGAAAGTTTCCAAAATGCCTATAAGCAGTAGAATCTGTCTCAGGCGGGCCCTCACTTTACAAAACACCGAACCCATGCAATTGTTAAAAACAATTGTTTTATATGCATATAATTATAGACATGTCATTGTTAATACTGAAAACTGATTTCAGTCATTCAGTTTGGTGAAATACAAAGGCAATGGTTTACAATCTGGATGTATTTCTCATAATATTCAGATGGCTAGGAATCTGAAATGTGTGTTTCCACCTGGTGTGTGCAGCTAAATATTGTGAAAAGGTATGGAAAGTCATTCCTTGGTTATAGTGGCATGCCTTTGAACTTTTACAAAATCAACAACTCTTGTGAAATGTTACTGACCCAATAAATTACATCCATTTCTATCCAGGGTCACTAGGTAGGACATTTGTGCAAGTATGCTCTTTTTCTGATGTTTTCCTTTATCAGGAAAACACATATAGAATCATTCAAGTGCAAGGAGAAAATCCAGCAAAATTATGAGCGTGGCATTTTGCTACCAGTCAGAAAGGGCTGAAAAAGTAGGGTTATGAACTAGAAAATAAAAAGATGGATAAACTTACCACACACACACACAGGATGAAATACACAAATGACTGACGTTTCAAGTCTGAGCACCCATTGTTCAAAGGAGAAGCATATCATATTTTCAGAAAAGAAATGAAAATGTGAATGTAGGGTATATGAATATTGTAATACTGATCAATCCTTAACAGCTAGCAGTAATATTCATAATGGACATGTTGCAGCAAAGATAATTTTTATATCCCCCTCCCCACCACCACCCCAGTTTTTGGGGGGGAATGAATTCATACTGAGTTTAACAAAGGAGGGTTTCTGACAGCTGTTAACTTATGCTGCTTCCCAACAAGAATTGTCACTGGTTATTATTCATAGAAGTCAAATAGTAGGAAGAAAAATGTGCATAAAGTCCAATTTAATGCTACCTATATCACTGAGGAGGAAAAAATAGAAACTTGTTGATAAATGAGTTAATACCATTTGCATAAACAATGCTGAATTAAATGCAGCTATTGCTTATAGATCTTAAGATTAAAAGATTTAGACAGAGGATCAAAACATCTTTGAAGTTATTTAGAATCATTGAAGGGAAAAAGAAAAGGAGGACTTGTGGCACCTTAGAGACTAACAAATTTATTCGAGCATAAGCTTTCGTGAGCTACAGCTCACTTCATCGGATGCATTCAGTGGAAAATACAGTGGGGAGATTTATATACACAGAGAACATGAAACAATGGGTGTTACCATACACACTGTAACAAGAGTGATCACTTAAGGTGAGCTATTACCAGCAGGAGAGCGGGGTCGGGGGGGGGGGGAACCTTTTGTAATGATAATCAAGGTGGGCCATTTCCAGCAGTTGACAAGAATGTCTGAGGAACAGTGGGGCGGTGTGTGTGCATGTGTGTGTGGGGAAATAAACATGGGGAAATAGTTTTACTTTGTGTAATGACCCATCCACTCCCAGTCTTTATTCAAGCCTCAGTTAATTATATCCAGTGTGCAAATTAATCCCAATTCAGAAGTCTCTCGTTGGAGTCTGTTTTTGAAGTTTTTTTTGTTGAAGAATTGCAACTTTTAGGTCTGTAATCGAGTGACCAAAGAGATTGAAGTGTTCTCCGACTGGTTTTTTGAATGTTGTTGTTCTTGTCGTCTGATTTGTGTCCATTTATTCTTTTACGTAGAGACTGTCCAGTTTGACCAATGTACATGGCAGAGGGGCATTGCTGGCACATATCACATGGGTAGATATACAGGTGAATGAGCCTCTGATAGTGTGGCTGATGTGATTAGGCCCTATGGTGGTGTCCCCTGAATAGATATGTGGACACAGTTGGCAATGGGCTTTGTTGCAAGGATAGGTTCCTGGGTTAGTGGTTCTGTTGTGTGGTGTGTGGTTGCTGGTGAGTATTTGCTTCAGGTTGGGCGGCTGTCTGTAAGCAAGGACTGGCCTGTCTCCCAAGTTCTGTGAGAGTGATGGGTCATCCTTCAGGATAGGTTGTAGATCCTTGATTCCACACAAAGATGGACTACAAGCCATCAGGAACAGTATCCCCAATAACGTCACGACAAACCTGGTAGCTGAACTTTGTAACTCTGTCCTCACCCATAACTATTTCACATTTGGGGACAATGTATACCTTCAAATCAGCGGCACTGCTATGGGTACCCGCATGGCCCCACAGTATGCCAACATTTTTATGGCTGACTTAGAACAACGCTTCCTCAGCTCTCGTCCCCTAATGCCCCTATTCTACTTGTGTTACGTTGATGACATCTTTATCATCTGGACCCATGGAAAAGAAGCCCTTGAGAATTCCACCATGATTTCAACAATTTCCATCCCACCATCAACCTCAGCCTGGACCAGTCCACACAAGAGATCCACTTCCTGGACACTACGGCGCTAATAAGCGATAGTCACATAATCACCACCCTATACCGGAAACCTGATGACCGCTATTCCTACCTACATGCCTCCAGCTTTCATCCAGACCACACCACACGATCCATTGTCTACAGCCAAGCTCTACGATACAACTGCATTTGCTCCAACCCCTCAGACAGAGACAAACACCTACAAGATCTCTATCAAGCATTCTTACCACTACAATACCCACCTGCTGAAGTGAAGAAACAGATTGACAGAGGCAGAAGAGTACCCAGAAGTCACCTACTACAGGACAGGCCCAACAAAGAAAATAACAGAATGCCACTAGCCATCACCTTCGGCCCCCAACTAAAACCTCTCCAACGCATCATCAAGGATCTACAACCTATCCTGAAGGAAGACCCATCACTCTCACAGATCTTGGGAGACAGGCCAGTCCTTGCTTACAGACAGCCCCCAACCTGAAGCAAATACTCACTAGCAACCACACAACAGAACCACTAACCCAGGAACCTATCCTTGCAACAAAGCCCATTGCCAACTGTGTCCACATATCTATTCAGGGGACACCATCATTGGGCCTAATCACATCAGCCACACTATCAGAGGCTCATTCACCTGTATATCTACCCATGTGATATGTGCCAGCAATGCCCCTCTGCCATGTACATTGGTCAAACTGGACAGTCTCTACGTAAAAGAATAAATGGACACAAATCAGACGACAAGAACAACAACATTCAAAAAACCAGTCGGAGAACACTTCAATCTCTTTGGTCACTCGATTACAGACCTAAAAGTTGCAATTCTTCAACAAAAAAAACTTCAAAAACAGACTCCAACGAGAGACTTCTGAATTGGGATTAATTTGCACACTGGATATAATTAACTGAGGCTTGAATAAAGACTGGGAGTGGATGGGTCATTACACAAAGTAAAACTATTTCCCCATGTTTATTCCCCCCCTCCCCCCCCACGCACACACACCTCCCCACTGTTCCTCAGACATTCTTGTCAACTGCTGGAAGTGGCCCACCTTGATTATCACTACAAAAGGTTCTTCTCCCCCCCCCCCCCGCCCCCCCCGCTCTCCTGCTGGTAATAGCTCACCTTAAGTGATCACTCTTGTTACAGTGTGTATGGTAATACCCATTGTTTCATGTTCTCTGTGTATATAAATCTCCCCACTGTATTTTCCACTGAATGCATCCGATGAAGTGAGCTGTAGCTCACGAAAGTTTTTATGCTCAAATAAATTTTAGTCTCTAAGGTGCCACAAGTACTCCTTTTCTTTTTGCGAATACAGACTAACACGGCTGCTACTCTGAAACCTGTCATTATTGAAGGGAAAGACATTAGTCTGTTTTTACTTAAAATGTTAATGATCATAAATACGATAGGAGCACCATGAAAACTGGAACAATGCAATAATATCCTGTGCTATCTTATTCACTGCTGAATCCATTACTAAAGTCATCCAATTTGGGGAAAAATCCTGTTTCTGTTGAGAGGAAAACTGCTTGCAAAGCATAAATTGTGGACCTTTAGGGCCTGATTCAGCTGCATGTGAAATCAATGGAAATCAGTGGGATCAGGTGCCAAGTTTGTCTAAACATATGTTGCCTTGGTCTTCAAAAGTACCTCCCGTATAAAAAAAAAAAAAATTTTTTTCTTTGAAGTTGAGTGCCCTAATGTAAGGCCCAGCAGGTCTTGTATCCAGACTTGAAGAGCTGCGAGGCAGTGAACACCTCCATGTTGCCACCCCATGGCAGCTATAACCAGCTTCAGCTTCACCGCCTATGACCTGCTGTGGACAGACCACAGGAAGCCCTGCCTCCAGGGGTCTGCCAGGCAGCAGCTTCATGGGTCCTGATTGGCTCCCTGCCCTATAAAATCCAAGGGAGGTTCCAGGAAGCATTCAGGAAACAGGACCGACCTCCCATAGCTGCCAGGACCATTCCATTGAACTCCTGGTTTTATCTCAGCCTGGTTTGGACCTCACCACCTGACCCGGAATCTGATCCTTGGTATCATCCCCAGCCTGGAACTTGACTATGAACTCCTCTGCTATTCTCAGTATCAGGTTTGACCCTTCTGACTGCTCTTGTCAGGATCCTGAAACCTCAACTGCTATGGAAGCCCAAGCTAAGCTCACCATCTTTCAAAGTGCTCTGCATTTGAATGGCCAAGTTCTAAAAATGGGGGAACAAAGGAACAAAACAAAAACCTCTCTTCCCTCGCCTCCCTAAAATCTGACCACAACTGGAAAGAAGTGAATGCACTCACTTGCGTTACATGTTTAAATGGTAGGCTAGTCCTGCTCCATCATGATGATGATGGATGATGATTTATTACTTTTGCCATAGAATTCATAAGGAGCGAGAGCAGGCCAAGAGTTTTTTCCATAGTCCCAAAAGAAACATAAGGCATAATTTCAGCATGTCACAGCAAGTCCTGCTCAACCAAGTGTGAGAAGGGAAAATAGCATGGTAGAAAATGTGCTAGTTCTCACATTTCACTTGTGACTAAATATATGATCAACGTTTCATCATTATTATGGGCTTGATCTTTCAATATGAAGAGCCACCCTGGGAAGTGCTGAGTATCCCTCAAATCTTATTGAAATCATTGACAGCTGAATGTGCTCTGCACCTCCAGGAGTTGTGCAACCCATGCACAATCAGGCCATATGATCCGTGGCCTCCATCCTGATACTTCAGTGGTCATTACTGCATCTGAATGTTAAGATTTAGCAACAATGTATGTAATTGCTTTCAGTAATGGGGGGTGGGGGGGAAAACGAGTGCAGATTACACTTTACAATCTTTTTATTTTAGCATGCCTTAAAGTAATATTGTGTGGTTTATTTATCTCAATCTTTGTATCGGTCTCTTTTTACAATATACATATGTGTACTTCCATAATGGAGGTTATGGATAAGCAAAATGTATTTCAAGTTTCTGCTGGGGCAGTCAAATCTTGTGAAGTTAAGATATAAGGTACTTTTAGGAGGAATTTTTTTTTTAAATGCAGTGGAAAACCTGTTCCTAGCAATATTCTAGATCTAAAACTCTACTGGAGATGAATTTGTTTTATTTATGTATATTGAGAATGCATACTTACTACTGGTGCATTTCTTTATTTTCTCTGCAGCTCTCATCTGGATGTTGGGGGTGGGTGGGGGGGAGGAGAGATTATTTCCACATTTCTAACCTTGAATATGCCATGTAACAACTGTGAACATCTATACAACTATATCTAGGCTTCCAGCCATTTGGAGACTCAGCAATCATTGCACTAGAAACATAGTTACTATAAATAATCATTTTCTCTCTTACTTACTGGCATTAAATTGGTTGCTATCCCAGAATAATAATTCAGACTAAATGATCTGTGTCACAATAAATCTTTTCCACAATAAAATTCTAAAGGGAAGGATTCTGATAGAATTTCCTTATCATAGAAAGAGTTAGAACAAAATACATTGTCTATGTAATGTCAGGATCTATTCCCCACTTGTTACATTTTTCAAACATCCCCATTTGTGCTTTCTCCCATGCTTCCCACATGCCTGGAAGGAGCTTCTTGCAAACATCTGCAAAACTATTCTCCTTCAACCTCTCCCCACCCCCCCACCCCCGCTCCGACATTCCGTGAATTAAAAATCTCCTTTTTCATGATTCCTACAAAAAACAGTTCAGCGTTCACAGTTTGGGAGTTCAGTTGAAATGGCAGCATTGCCAGCACCAAATGTTCCAAAATCCTGAATCAGACCCTTCAAAATCATGGGATTTTTAAAAAATACTACTCTTGAGGAGGTTCAACGTAATAGCCTTCTGGTGTTGTCTTTAGGGGGTCATGTTTTCAAGCTTTTCTTCACAATCATGAGGGTGAGTTGTGGGATGTTTTTTTTTTGTTTTTGTTTAAAGGAAGGATAAAAACTGAGACTCTGAGATAATCACATGAATCCAGGAACTGGGGCTTTAAGAAAACCACCAGAAATCATGAGACTCCACAATAAAATTGAGAGTGGGCAACACAGAAAGAGTTTGTTTCCATGTCCCCAGCTGCTTTTCCTCTGGTACTGCTGGATACGTTCACAATGCTGTCCACGGTGGAAATATGCATTGTCAATTTTATTTTCATGTGGTTTGATTACTCCTCTCCCCCCCAAAAAACAACCTAAGGCGTTTGCAATGAATATTGTACATGCTGCCATGAAGGAGGTAGCCAATGTCTTGCTGACTTCTGTATTGCTGGAGATCTCCCACTGACGGGCTGAGCCAGTCAGAACAGGCGAGCAGAAGGTAAACGGGCAAATGGCTGGCTGGCCAAAACTATGAGATGCCAATATTTATCTGTTTATTTAACACTTTAAAATGTGCTTATGCATAGCTCTGGGAAACGTGTACACACACAAAAATAAACTCCTTTTCCTGCAATTGGTAGTATATTGTCAAACTACTATGCTTGCCCAGTGCCCTGCTGACCAGGACTGCTTCAGAGGGGCACAGTAATCACCCCCCATACACTGACAGTTGCAGGATTAAGGCCAAAGTCTATAACAACCCAATTAAAAAAATGAACTTTCCTTAGCACAGCTCCCTATGAGCCTAATCGATATTCACCCCCAGGGCTTAGATCGAACAACCTACAGCTGCACACTACAGCTGTAGCAACCTTCATGTAATGCTGACTTTTTGCTTTCTGGGGGCTTGGGACATAAACTGGTTCTGTTTTCCCACACTCCTTGCACTTTCTTTCTGCCTTTTGTCTCGTTTTCAAGAGTATACACATTGGCCCACTATGTCTACATTCTCCTTTGGTCTCTGTTCTGCTTCCCGCATTCCTTTTAGCTTGGCCCTGCGTACTTCTTCTGCACTAGCAGCTGCTATAGTTATGATCCTTCACCTGGACAGTTCAGCTGCCCTTGCTATTTGGAGACATTTCTCTGGTTGAAAGAAAACAGCTCTAAACCTAGTTTCTCCTGTAAGTTGGAATCACATGCTCCACAAATGAACCTGTCTCTAATTAGGAAATCTCTAATGTCTCCAAAGTTACATGTTCTCTGAGCTGTACTGTATCTATTCCCTCTTCCGCTTCTTTGTTTTGGGTAACACAGTATCTTTTTACAGTCTCGTTCTGCCTGGGGTCATGGTTCTTATCGAACATTTTTATCATGTCTTCCAGTGTTTCAGGCATCAATCTTGGCAACAGCATCTCACTTGCTTCTTGTTTTCCCCCCTGCTCTCCCCCCCCCCCCGCCATATGATAGTAAAATAGCTTTAACTTCATTTTCTCATCTTTGTCCCCCCCCCATCCTCTGCTCTGTATATAGACTCAGTTCTTGTGTCCATGCTTGTGCAAAGTTTTTTGTCTCAAAATCCAGCATACCCAGTGGTCTGAGACAGTGTTTCCTCTAATTTTTTATGTCCATGTGCAAAGTGAATTTTGTTACGTTCACCAATATGGAGGTGATGTGGGGCAGGGGTGGGGCCTAAGGGTTTGGAGTGTGGGAAGGGGCTCGCGGCTGGGGCAGAAGGTTGGAGTGAAGGCTCTGGGGTGGAGCCGTGGATGAGGGGTTTGGGTGTGGGGTGTGTGTGAGGGCTCTGGCTGGGGGTGAGGGCTCTGGGGTACAGGCTGCCCTGGGGCTGTGGCAGGGAGAGAGAACTCTTTTTCTCCCCCCCTCCCCACCAGCCCTCTTAGGTCTGAGACCCTTCTTGCTTCCCATTTGCTCTATTTCTGGGTGCTGCTTTGTTTGTGTGTTTAGTCACATTCTCTTCTTTGCTGTAGGCTGAGTGCCACCACCACCTTGTTTCATGTACCATATGCTGGGAAATAACATCAGAGGACTTTGTTTCTAAAACTAATTGGACTCTCTTTATGAAAAGAATTATTTACAGGAATGATGCAGCTAGCATTCTAGCCATGTGCATGCGGACTGGCTTCCTGGTGCTTCTTCCATCCTGTTGCCTCCTGCAACCTGTGCTGCTCCCTCTGAGTTCCATGTAGGTTGCTATAAATGCCATTATTTATTCCCACCATTCTGATCTCCGCCCCAAACGCATGCACCCCATCTCAAACCTAGCCTCGTCTCAAAAGGTTGGGGGAAAGGACAGACTTTACAGCATGCCCAGATATGAAATCTAGTTGTACCCCTGCAAATATATTGAATGTGACTATACCTATTTCAGCAGTGCTTCTTGGTAATAACCTGCTATCTGGAAATGTACACAGGAAATCTATTAGTCCATGAAGCTAGTCTGAACTTTCACTGTATGTCCAAATCCTCTTCCTTGATCCTGTAAGGAGTTGCATACAAGTGTAGGGATCTACTTTCATGAAGCTGCTTGAAGGTTTGGGGTCATAGTGAAGATTTCTCTAGAGACTGACGTGTGTCGTGTCATTTTGATATGAGAGTGGCTGAAGATTAGCAGCTTTTAGCTGGCTTTCATCTGCTTAATGTAACTTGCTACCTCTTTCCTCACCCCGCTTTCAGAGATTAACATAATGTTACAGATAGTCACATACTAAAAATAACTGTGGCAGAAATATTTCATTGTCGCAAGTTGACAAGCAGTTTCTTGTGTTTATGAATGAGTTGAGTTGATGATGCTTTAGTGAGAAAAATGGTCTGTTAAACGTATAAAATATTGTGGGATTTTTGTTTTTTTTTTTGACCTGTGGAATATCAATATAACTTCAATCTCAGTCAGAGCCATCCAGTTCCTCTTGCATGCCATCCTAGTTATTCATCTTGTTTGTGTTTCTATTAATTCAGGTCTATTAGGAAAACAAGCCAACAAGAAATTCAGTATGTTTTCTTTCCTGAATGCAGATAATTTGCAGATGTCCAGAGTTAAAATGAGCATGGTTCCAGCCTAAAGTTCCTTAGTTGCTTCAGATATGAGTATCCCTGGTTAGCTAGTCAGTGTAACTAGCCAACAACCCCAGCTCTAATTGTTATACTAACCTTTTTGCAATGAATTCTTTACAGCAAGTGGACAGAGCTTCATGTGCCTCCTGGAACAATATTTTGATAGAATCCATTGAAATAAACTAGGAGCATTTCGAAGGGGCCTGCTTTTAAATTGTTGCTTGATATTATAATGTGATTTGTGTCAGCTAATTAAAAGAAGGATTTTTGTAATTTAAGTTTCCCCATTTGCTGCGGCTGTAAGTCACAGGGTAATTAAGATAGTTAAAACAATATTACGAGAAATTGATATTTTCATTCCAGTGACAATCTTGTGAAATGAATCAACAAATTTAAAGCATAATTATGTCATTATTGCAGCTGAGCGTGCATGCTCAGCTTTCAGGCAATGTGGTGTGGTCCGAATGTGAAGTCCCTTAAACAGCAGTTGATTTTTACAACAATTCAGTTGAAAAGGTTAGTTAATTGCTATCACATTTCAACTGGAAATGAGTGCTCCTTCAACTGGAAGGGAGTGAATGACTCTCTCTCTCACACCCCTCCCATACCCCTCTTCCAGAACATCTGTATAGAAAGCTGTCAAGGTTCCTTCCCCACTCTGAACTCTAGGGTACAGATGTGGGGACCTGCATGAAAACCTCCTAAGCTTACTTTTACCAGCTTAGGTTAAAACTTCCCCAAGGTACAAACTATTTTACCCTTTGCCGTTGGACTTCCACTGCCACCACCAAACCATTATCTGGGTTTGTTTATTAGGAAAGCATTGTTTGGAAATGTCTTTCCCCCCAAAATCCTCCCAACCCTTGCACCCCACTTCCTGGGGAAGGTTTGGTAAAAATCCTCACCAATTTGCATAGATGACCACAGACCCAAACCCTTGGATCTTAAGAACAATGAAAAAGCATTCAGTTTCTGAAAAGAAGGATTTTAATAGAAGTAAAAAGTAAAAAAGAATCGCCTCTGTAAAATCAGGATGGTAAATGCCTTACAGGGTAATTAGATTCAAAACATAGAGAATCCCTCTAGGCAAAACCTTAAGTTACAAAAGACGCACAGACAGGAATATCCATTCTATTCAGCACAGCTTATTTTCTCAGCCATTTAAAGAAATCATAATCTAACGTATATCTAGCTCGATTACTTACTAAGTTCTAAGACTCCATTCCTGTTCTGTCCCCGGCAAAAGCATCACACAGACAGACCCAGACCCTTTGTTTTTCTCTCTCCTCCCAGCTTTTGAAAGTATCTTGTCTCCTCATTGGTCATTTTGGTCAGGTGCGAGCGAGATTATCCTAGCTTCTTAACCCTTTACAGGTGAAAGGATTTTTCCTCTGGCCAGGAGGGATTTTAAAGGTGTTTACCCTTCCCTTTATATTTATGACAAAAGCATAGGTGCAACTAACCATTGATTAAAAGTCATTTGAGAGGGGTTGGAAGAGACAGCAAAATGGCTGTTGGTTTTCCAGAGCAAATTAAATTTGTTCATGAAACAGTCCTACATTTTAAAAACTTCCCAGTTCCTTTAATATGCCTCAGATTAGACTAAAAACCATTCCAGGAGTTAGATGATGATATACAAAGTCAACAAAAAAATTCTTTGCAAGTTAAAAGCAAATACATTAAAACCTTAATGGAACAGAGCCTAAAGAAGGGAAGCAACATTCATGTCCATTTTAGCTACACATATATCAACCGTGGCTCACACAGGTCTGTGTATGTGAAGCTGGGGTGGTCCTTAACATTCCTCGATGTGAAGTGGTAGGGGTAGGGATGTGACCCCTCATGTCACATGGAATGTTGAGGGGGAAGGCTGGAGAGAGGTGCTATACCTGAGTCTGTAAGTCAATAAAACTATTGCATGGAAAATAATTCATCTGTATTATTTCCCAACTATATAATGCCTGGTAGCAGCAAAAGCACCCACTTATTTGGTATTGTACTCTGTGACGCAGCTCGTAGGATCAGTGACAACACAGTGTAATAATCCTAAATGTACAGCAAGCACCACAAAATTAATAGGTTGTCAGTGTTTTATATTCATGTGCACCACGCACTATAGAGTTCCTTACAGGCCCCCAAACTACAGGGCCAGGTAAAGCACAGTACACCACAGTTACTGTGGCTTGCTGTTAAAGTGCTCTTGGTAAAGCTTCCCTGAGCCATATAGTTCCACACCAAGCTCTTCTGATAGACCTTGTGTCTGGCTGTTCAAACTCAGCAGACAGCTGCTCCACTTCAGTGGTAACTTTTCCACTTTTCTTCAAAGATGTTGTTGTTTAGGACACAGCAAGCAGCTCTAACTATTGGGATATTTTTGTCACTGAGACCCAGTCTGGTGCGTAAACAATGCCAGTGACCCGTCAATCTACCAAACCCACATTCAGCTGTCATTCTGTCCCCTGAGCCAGTCGTTGAATTTTCCCTTGGTGCTGTTGAGGTGGCTGGTGTACAGCTTTGTGAGTAAGGGTTAGGTTGAGTGCCCCAGGATCACTACTGGCATTTCAACATCACCAACCATAGTCTGCCTATCAGGAAAAAAATCCCTGCTTGTAGCTGTCTGACCAGTCCTGTGTTCTTAAAGATGCGAGCACCTTACACCTTCCCTGCCCAGCCAACGTTGATGTTGGTGAAGTGTCCCTGGTGATCCATCTGTGCCCGCATAACTGTAGAAAAGTAGCCCTTTCTGTTGATATAATCTCTGGCAAGGTGGCCTGGTGCCAAAATAGGGATATATGTTTATGCCATCTACTGCTCTGCTGCAATTCAGGATTCCCATTGATGAAAATCCATCCATTATGTCTTGCACGTTGCTAAGAGTCACAGTCTTGCATAGCAGGTCACCACTAATGGCTCTGCACACTGGCATGGCAATGGCCATCACAGTAGATTTTTTTTTCCAACTTCAAAATGATTTCCCACTGACTGGCAGCAATCTGGTGTTGCAAGTAGGGTGATCAGACGTCCCGATTTTATAGGGACAGTCCCGATTTTGGGGTCTTTTTCTTATATAGGCTCCTATTAACCACTGCCCTCCCCCCCCCCCCCGGTCCTGATTTTTCACATTTGCTGTCTGGTCACCCTAGTTGCAAGTTTCCACAGTGTGATCACTTCACTGTAAGTGCAGCTTTTCTTTTGGTGTCCCTGTGCTGGAAGACTGGGGCGAGCTCCGTGCACAGATCCAGGAATGTGGCCTGGCACCTCTAAAAATTCTTCATCCCAAGCCTGCATTATGATGCAATCCAATCAGTTCTTCTTTCTTAGTCCCAGAACTGTGTCCTCACCATTTACAGCTGCTCTGTGAACACCACTAGCAATCTTGAATTGGTTCTTGCTACGTCCCACAGCAATTTGCACTCCAGGAAATCATGTTCCCCACAGCGCTTCTTGTAGCTCTGCAAATACCAGAGGATTATGTGTCCTGTGCTTACAACACTCATGACAATAATGCAGAACTATGTATGCTCCATGCTTCTGTCAGAGATAGCAGAGAACAACAAGTCCCATGTAGGTTCATCGGATTTTCAAAACAGACATGAAAATTATGGCATTATGTGGTGGCGCCAGAGATGGCATTATGTGATGGAGAAAACTGCATGATAAGAACTTGAGCCCACAGTCCCACTCACCCTGCATGACTCATTTCTGCCAGAACTTCCCAACAGACAGTGTGCTGGATGGTGGTGAATTGCACTCTGGGATACCTACCCATGGAGCACCACACTGTGAGTCAAAATAAGTATTCCTAGTGAGTATACACAGCGCTGATGTAAGGAGACAAATATGAACATGTACTAACTTTGGCAGCTTTATGTTGCCACAACTTGCTTTGGTAAAAGTTTGTAGTATAGACATGCTCTTAGGCTCTGAAATTCTAACTAGATTTTTTTTTCCCAAAAGCATCTCCCCATGAATCAATTGTTTACACGAGCTCCCTTGTCACTGAATGCTTCATCAATAAGGTGCAATAGATCTAAAAACCTGTGCAGATGCTCTTGTTCCATACGCCTGCAGAGATGTGGTTTTTAACTCATGCAGACAAGAAAATGAATGACTTGGTTGACTGATCACAGAGTGCATTCCAGCTGAAACTTCCATGGTCCTCTAAGGCACAAGTTTCGCACTGTGTGTTAAGCAGTGCGCAAAAAGTTCCAGGGCTGGTTCCTGATAATCCATAGGTTGTTCTCCATTATTCAAGGTTTGCACCCCAAGCACAGCCTGTTTCAAGACTTTTCCCTCAGGCACAGTTCACTTTAAGTTTTTAAAGAAAATTTCATTCCTTAGAAGACAGGATCAGACAGAAGGACTTTGGGAATCTCACTGAGCCACGCAGATTACATGGGGGGCCAAAAGTGCCTGAAGTCTCTGAGGGTCTTGTATGTGTCTGAAATGCCTTCCTCTCAGTCTGTTCTAGATTATGAGATCTTCATGGCAAGAATTATTTGTACACAGGCACACAGAGGTAGTGCTCAATAAATAAATAGTTTTCCATTTTAGCTGGTGGATAACGAATGGCCACTTATGCAGAGTTGGAGACAAGTGCTTATGAACTACACTAGTCCCTTGTCTGGTGAGACATTGCATGCATAGGCTTGAATGAGATCTGTGACCTTGGCTGTCCTGGAGCACAGAAAACAGGACCTTTCTTGTTTAGGACAATCAGCGTCATATGAGCACTTAAATGACAGTAAAAGGCTCCTGGGTTCTCTTTCTATCAATACTAGGATCTATTGTTCTATTTTCTTATCTTGTCTAATTTCGATTGGGCAAAGCTGTAGCCTTTTGACCCCTTTCTAAAGCGATGTATTTCCATTTTATGATTCCTGCTCTCAACCATCACAATGTCAAATGAATGTTGATGATAGGTGAATTTAAAAAAAAAAAATCCACGAACATTTGGTTGAATTTTTAAATGGCTTTGCTTTGCACAGTCTTATATACCCATTCAAGCTTGCTTCCCCATGAGCAGGTAGGTGAGAGTTCTTCTGGCTGAAATATTTGTGGATAGCTAGCTATAAATTAGCACACACAAGTAGATTGATCTAGAAGAGCTAGTGTGCTCCTCCAGTCAAGGAACAGATGAACTACCAGGTGATTTATCTGGCAAAACAAAACTAAGAAATACAGCTTTAATTCTGCATATTTACAATACATCTTGTATTTAAAAAGGAAAAGATATTAACTGAATTAAGTCAAGTAACAAAAAAAAATCATAAGGAGATTGCAATTTCCTAGAACCTTGTGTGAGCAGAAAAAGAAGCTCTGTTTGTTTGAATTATTCGCTCAGCTGTTGATGGTAAAAGATTTACAATAATTCCTGCCTTCTTCTGTGTGTGTGTTTCTTTGCTTAGTAAGAGAGCCACAGAAGAAACTGCTATTATAGTAAAATCTTCATATACAGTAAACACGGTTGCTTATTGCAGGCATCGATCTTAAAAGCATAAGTTTTTAAAAAAGAAAATGCACTATAAAGAGTGATATTTTATGTTTTATTGAGTTTATACTAGCAGACTTGAGAAGAATTGAAATGGGATCTCATTTATCATCTGACTTGGTCACATCTTTAAATAACATCCCCATTTTTATCAAAATAATTCCCAACATAACTTACGTAAGCAGCAATTTGATGCATTGTACTAATTTTTTTGCATTGAATCTATCCTCTCTCTGATTTAATATTTTAATAACTAAACCATATCTGTTACTGAACTAGATATGTGACAATTCCTCCATGCAGTCTGCTTAGGGGGAAAATATTCCTGTGGGCAACTAGTATCTCAGTTTTCAAGGATATTTTTAAGCTGCCTTTTCATCTTTGAAATCACTATATAATAGTTGAAACAACCTTGAACTAACAAACGTAAATTAGTGTTTTAAATCACTCTTCCTATACATCTTATGAACTACTATAAAGAAAAACATTTTCAGAGGAAGACAGAAAGTTGTTAATTCTTTTAGCTTTGTGAAAGCTTTACCAAATACTGTACTGTGATTTTGAAATCAAATATTAGCATTCAAAATGTAGCAAATGTAACATGGATAAGGCCCAGAATCAGCAAGTGTCTAACTTTAAACTTGTTAGTCGTACCATTGCCTTCAATGGAAGCGGTGATGTGTTTTAAAGTTAGGCACCTACTTAAGCCAAGAATGATCTTATTTTAGAGAGGACAATAAAACAAAAATAAAGTCTCCAAGAGAGCAACCAGATTGCTTCCTTTGTAATGCTGTGTTGCCTATCTCTGCAGACGGAGAATCCTTGAAGATTTAATGGTGAAGAATGCGGACAAGAAAGAGCTACACCAGAGGATGAAACCAGCTCTAGCTAAAACTTCAAACAAAACTGAACTTTTTTGGAGGCTCTGTAGAGTCTGAAGAATTTTGTTTTCATTATTTATTTCTGCATGCCTCTATACTTTCAAATTCCACTGGACATGCCTTCTAAACAGAGATACAAGCCTCATGTTTTACAGACATCTAAGACATATAGACAGAATGCAACTTGGGAGAGTTTTCTTGTGGTAATTTTGTCTGGCACATGTGCGTGAGCCCTCTTATGGATGCTGTCTTACATTGAATGTCCTTGAATTTTATAGTAACACGGGCACTGGGCTGAATTTCAACCTGGCTACTCTGATATCCACGTATGTATGATGAAAATTACATGCACAAACACGTGCGCCTGTGCTTTGCAGGTACAAATACTAATGAGTTCCTTATAAACAACCTGACATTTAAGTACATGTGTAACTAGGTCAGGTGCATGTAATCAGGTCTCCCTTTAGTGCCTGGCCCTGGAACAACCATACAGTGTGCCAGATAACTTGCAGCTAAAGCGGAGGCCTGTGCTTTAGCACTGACTGTCCAAGTTCTGATCCAGGATACGGGTGGGGGAATCCTTGCACATGCAAGCATTAGGATTTGCATCCCTAAACACATTTTCTCATTGTTTTTTCTGATGCATATGTTAAAACTTGCATGCAAGCACTATACTGTTTATAGATCATGTAAAAGCATTCGTGCATGGACAGGTGCTGGCATGTGCAAAGTGCAGGCACATGTGTGAGCAATTTCGCATTCCTAAGTGAAAGCCATCAGCTGAAAATCTGGCCTGTAAAGGATGAAAAATGCTGGACTTGCCGACAAAGTCTGTAGTTCTCAGCTATTCATGTTAGTGCGTATCATACTTTGAGAGCTGGAAATGCAAAGCAGTCTGCTTTATACTAGCTGAAACAATAACTCTGTCCTTTACATGCATGAATGAACCTTTGAGCAACAGGAGTCTATTAATGACTTTGTGCTGCTTCAGAAGGGTTTAGGGAGAGGATCAGTCTGCTTCAGACACTTGCTCACCTAGATTTTATGGCGCTTGTATCCTTTCCCCATGAAGCCAATATTTGTTAGCCCATCCCTTTTATTTACATATTTAAGAATAAAACAGGACATATGCAAGAGCACTATGAAGTCATCAGAAACAGGACGTTGAGTTTGGCCATCACCTTCTTTGTTAGATGCTATAACCAACCCCCCCTCCCCCCGGCCAAAATCCAAATCACATTTTGAATACCACATGATTAATGTCCCCAGCTATTGCATTCACCTTCCAGAATGATCTCTCTGCTGGATGGCATAAGTTCTTTGCAGAGATCGAAAGAAAGAGATGGTAGCATATGATAAGAGAGAAGCATGCTACTGCTGGGGCAGCTATGTAAGCTTCTTGTTCTTCTCTTACCAAGGAACACGAGGGCTTTTGAATGGCATTTTAATTCCTTACCCTTTAAAATATTTTTTAAACACATTTTCCTTCATTCTTAAGATTTCCAACAACTTACATTTCCCTCCTACGTCCAGATTGCTGGTGGATCAACATTTTTCCCATTTGAGTTCCCAAATACCTACAAACAGTTAACTGGACAGCATTGGATGGTTTTGAATGGCAGTTTAATCCCAGACAGCTACCTTACAGATTTAAGGAGCTACCCAGAGATGATTATGGAAAAACAACTGGTTTAAGATGACCTGCCAGTTTCCAACACAGAGGATCTGGGCTTTGTTCAAAGAATTGTAACCACATTTCCAAGTTGATCAGAAAACTGGAGCCTTGTTACCTACTCTATTCTTCTGCAAATTCTAGGTTCATCCAAAACCTTATGACTGTGTGCTTATTAATTATATTTGTTTAAGCTCTTTGGATGCTAATGCTGCTATGTTCGTACCTCCATTTTAAACATTGATTAAGTTGGCAAGAAAGTCAAATTTGCTGGTTTTGTGTAATATGTAGCCATCCCCCCCACACACACCAATGCACACACAGTTCACTTTGAATGTACTCTGATAATGTTTAAACAACTTTATTCTTTCCCTTTATTGTTAGTGTACTCTCCTGGACAGTTTGCAGGTGGGTATAAATATTTGGATAGAGTCTGAATAAAGCAGTGGTCTGAAATGTCTGAGAATGACGAACCTTCAGCTAAAGGAAAATAAAATAAATTTAAAAACCAGACAAACACCATGTTGGACATTGATTTCTGTCAACAAGTGAATAGAGAATTGGTTCTGATTCCTTTAATTCCCTCTTCACTCCTCCATTTCATTGATTTCCTCTTCCTCTCTGCTGCTAGGCAGCATCTTCTTTCAGCCCTGAAAGGCAAGTGAATTGCTTCTCCATTCTAGTTCCTTCTTGTCTGGAAGCAAATACGCTTGCCCAGGGTGACAGATACCATTATCTTCCAGTCGCTGAATGCATCACCTCTGCAACCTGCTCAGTTTCCTCTATTCAGTGACTAAGTAACAGGCACCCTTTCTCTTAGCATATGCCATGCATAGGTCAGCTGCAGAAATCCTATCATAATTTGCTTTCATAAATCAACTAAGGGACCCCAAAAGGGGTGATAATTTCACAATTTAGTCTGATGCCATATGAAGTATGCAGTTTTGTACTTGGATCCAGTCCTAATAGATGAGAGTAGTTCTGCTTAAACAATGGCAGAACGAGTGAGCTATTCCTTGAAAGAGTTGAAGAATAATTAACTGGCAGTTAAATGCAAATGAAAAACAAATGCAAAGCTTTATGTTCATGATGGTGAAAAGTCAATATAGTTAGACTGGAGCCCTACAGACTCTGGGCAGACGCTCTGTAAACACTGGGGTGGAATTCTGAGCTGCAAAGTGATAAACTTCCTTCTGAGTGAAGCAGTTATATGATGGCTTTATCAAGTGGACTAGTTTCCAGGTTAAGATCAGGTATATTTCTTTTTTACTTGTGACTTCAGTCCAGGTGTGGCCTCAGCACCTGAGTTTATCTCTCTTAGCACTGCAGAGCTGCTGGAGAGATTTCAAATGCAGCTGCCATTTCTCGCCACACTGGTCAATGTTGTGTAGTAGCGAGGCAACCTGTTAGCCCTGTGCCTCTTCTGTGTTTTTTTTTTTCTGTAAGCCAGGGGATGAAAAGTCCCAAAGCAAAGAAGTCAGGGCTGAGTTAGATTCCTGAGCCATCCTAGTACACTTCAAAAACTTGTCTCCTTTTAGCTGCCTGCCATTACATGATGTAATTGAATAGGACTCTTTTTTTTTTTTTAATTTGACTGTTTCTGATCAGACCCTGCCTGTATTTTACCATTTTCCATCCTCTCGTCCTCACTAGAACATAGAGATTCTCACTGAGAAGAATATGAGGAGATTATAGTGCCTTGTTTTGCTTTGAATTGCTCATCACATACCTTCCTGAGCAGATTCTTCACTCTCACATGCTATCTCACACCCACACTGGACACATTAAGGCTAAGAACAAGAACAAACGGGAGGGAAAGACAGAAGTTAAAAAGTTGCATGTATCCTCTGAGCTCAGGTCACAAAGGGGTGGATAAGGAGATCCTGAGTCTGATTTCTTCGCTTTTAATTTTTTTCCTCTCCCCACTTTAATCTAATTTAGTTTAGTGTTAATTTTAATTTTGGAAACTGATTTAGTGCATTGGAAACATTGACAGCCCTGGCGACTGACCTAACCACAGAACAGCCATAGCAGTGCTAGCTTCCCCATAATACCTGGTCATGCTGAACTATTAGAGAGACGAATGATCTAGACAGCCCAGCTAGATGGACAGAGGGAGACTTGAATTCTGGTCTGAGGGGGCATTTCAACCAGTGTGAGGTAGTTCAGTCTGCATGTCCAGCCAGGTGTGGTCCTGCAGTATGCTGATAAACGTGTCTAGCATAGAGTTTACTCAATTCCTGGGCTACCCTATTCTGATCTCACACTGGTGTAAAGTAGGAGTGAACACCAGTGAAATCAGTGGAGTTACTCTGGTCTAAAATGAATAAAAGTGAGAGAACCATCAGAACCAGCTGTGTTTACTCCATTTCCTTTGGGACTGATGCCGCTTCTGAGGGAGGACTAGAAAGGAACATACACATATATGGAAAGTAGACTAGCACGCAAGTGGAATTAAACCTCCCAGGATCTTGCAGACTACTAGCAGCTGGCAGCACTGCATTCTCTATTTTAGCATACTGAGGAACGCACGCTACTTTTCTTTAAAAAGAACTGGTCCAAGAATCCTAGGACAGGTGAATAATATTATTTATGAATTAAATAGCTAAATGAGATGTTTATTCATGGAAAGCTGAATATAAACTCTGAGTGAGGGGAAAAATGCAAGCTTAAAAGTAGGGAAATCTAATACTATCTATATTTATCAAGGCTAGCATTCATTAAATGGATTCTAAATCCCATGATCTATGAAGTTCTTGGAGAAGTGATCAATAACCCATTACAATAGTGACACAGACTCTGAACCTAATTTCCAGCAACACAGTAGTGGAGTCTACCTAATGAGTTATAAGTATTATTTGGGCTTGGTGAAAGTATATGGAGTTAATATCCTCTTGTTCGCGCGTGTGTGTGCGCATGCGCTCTCTCTCTCTCTCTCTCTCTCTCCAGCCCACTCTTACTGTTGATTTCTCAACTCCTACAGAGCTCAGGCTAGGAAGGATCCTAATTAGACCTCTTGTCTTTTTCCAACCTCTAACTGCGATTGCAGTTTCTATTGTTCAGATGCCTGAGTGAAAGTCCACTTTTCTGGAATGAAAAAAATAAGCACTTTTCTTTAATGCCATGGTGAAATTTCCAAAACCTGCTTCTTTTTCATCTTTATTAAAGGGCTTACATGTACTATATTCACTTCTTTATTTTTTTTCATTAAAGAGGCCATTGCTGTAGTACCTTTTTGCTTTTGTATTAAAGCATGTATGTCTTAGCAGCTAGAATGCAGAAGTCTTATTTATGAGCCTGATCCAAAGCCCACTGAAAATGTGGACAGGCTCCTATTGGTTTTAGTGGAGTGGGCGTTGAGACTGGCCACTCTACTGTCTAAATCAGTGGGCAACCTGCGGGCCACACATGGCCTGTCAGGGTAATCCGCTGGTGGGCTGCGAGACGGTTTGTTTACATTGACCGTCCGCAGTGCCTAGTGACTGCGGTTTGTTGTTCCCGGCCAATGGGAGCTGCAGGAAGTGGCGTGAGCCGCAGGGACATGCTGGCCGCTGCTTCCTGCAGCTCCCATTGGCCAGGAACGGCAAACTGCGGCTACTGGGAGCTGCAGGCAGCTGTGCCTGCAGATGGTCAATGTAAACTAACTGTCTCTCGGCCCGCCAGTGGATTACCCTGGCGGGCTGCAGGTTGCCCATCACTGGAATAACTGATCTCTGCAATAGAAAAATATTCTTTTCATTTTGCTTATATTTTTCTTTCCTGTATTTCCTCCTCTTACTCACACTATCTCATACTACTCTAAACAACTCTTTTCCCCCCTCCCCCCTTTCCTTCCTAAGTAAGTTCTTGCCCAGCAAGAGCATAGATTTTGTGGATAGCCATCTCAACAGAGCTAACCACTAAGGGATACAAGCACAGACTTGCAAGAAAAACTATACATGTAGATGTGCTAAGTGGCCCCAGCATTTCTATGTTGATAATTGGTGTGTGTGATGTCTACTTATATATGTGTTGACTTTTAATTATTTCAGACCATGTTGCCAGAGTTTGGTGCTCTCAAATGGATCAAAACCTTTTGCAGCAATCAGTAGTGAATGATTACTTATTTGCTTTTACCCAGGAACATGGTGTAGAATTACAACTTTAAGTCATCAGTGGCATTCTAACGATAAACAGCTCCTTCTCTAACATGAGTGCAAGAGGACTGGTTATATTAGGAAAGATGACAGTGTAATGACTGATAGGTACTAAATCTTCTGTTTCTTCTAGTAAAGAATTTCTCTGCACTAGTTATCTCAGTAACCAACTAACCATATGTGGACAAATGCTGATAAATGAATGTTTAGTAAAAAAATAAGTGTTGCAAATTAAAGATTTCAGCTATGGCTGAATGACCCATAGCACTGGAATTCAGTGAGAAGGAGGCAATCCAAAGAAGAGTGGGAGAATGGTACAGAATGGGGGTAAGGGTTGTGCATTCACTACGGACAGTACGTTTTCAATAAAAATGCTTTGTTATATTTCTCTGAAAGCTGGGACGCAGTCTAAGAATTCTGTGTAATGACCAGACAGTTATAGCATAATGCCCTTTGGATGTGAGACTCCATCCCAGCTGACTGTCACCATTCATAAGTGCATGGTAGAGAGGTGGGAGATGCTTGCTTTGGAAGTTTGTGTAATCACACCTTTGGGCTCTGGCACTAGGATCTGTTCTGCCAAGGCGAGGACCTCTAGGGAAAGGAAAGAAAGAGAAGATTCTAATGGTGGTCTGGTAAATAGTGCCCTGGTAAACAGTGCTCTGTACTATATCTCTCATCCACCAGTGATTTATAAGGATCAAGAAGAAGGAGATCCTCTCTTCTCCCTCTAGATGGCAACAATAGTACTGCCCCTTTGTGATGTAGTGCTCTGATTGGCCTTGCTGCCTGGCCAGCCGTGTGTGCTGCCAAGCTCCATTTGCTGGTGTTTATGCTGCTGCTAGGGCAGGCTCAGATTTCACTGCAAGCACAAGAGGCAAAGGAGGGTAGTCAGTTGTGTATCACCTGAATTTCCAAATCCTTCTCCTTCTGGTTCTACTGAGGTCAGCGTCATCCTTTTGGAAATGTGCACACCAGGACTGTATGTAGAATTCTAGTATCTGTCTCCCTGATGCCACATACAGAGGTAAAATCCCCTCCTCACTGCTATTCCCTGTCTATACATCCAGAGATTGCATTCACCCTTCTTGCCACAACATTCACTGAGCGCTCACGAGGAGCTGTTTGCCCATTATTACCCCTCAATCCCTTTCAAAGTCCCTACTTTCCAGGAGACAGTCCCCCATTCAGCAGGGGCGGTTGGCATTCCTTGTTCCTATTCGTACAAATTTACATTTTGGCTGTATTTAAACCCATTTTGTTTGAATGGGTCCAGCTTACCGAGCGATCCATATTGCTCAGTCTGACTGCCCTGTCCTCCTCATTACTTACCACTCTCCCAATCTTTTTCACTTGCAAATTTTGTCTGCAGTGAATTTATACTTCTAGTTCCTTGATAAAAGTTCTGAATAGCATCCATGCAGACCCCACTAGAAACACCCCCATTTGATGATGATTCCCCATTGACAACCATTATTGAGATTTATCACTCAGCCAGTTCTTCATCTATTTAATGTCTGCAGGAATAGATTGGGGGTAGGGCTGCAAACTGAAGTCTTATGGGAAATTCCTCTGTACAACAGTCTGAGCCTGGCAAATGATAGTGCCTGGAACAATAAGCGAAGTACGTGAGCCTGTCATGCAAACTAACCCTATGCTGCATGGTGCTGACTTTCTGCTGTATTAAAACTCCTGAGCACCATTTGGCTACGAATGTAGTAAATACTGTTAAAGAAAAGAGAAACTACATGTTGTTTAAAAGTACAGTTTCCAGCTTGCTTAAAAATTCTGCTCCAATTGCCCTGTTTCTCTCTTTGACATTGAGTTTGTTCCTGGTTTAATTTGTTAATTTAAGGTGGCTGCCTTTACTGATTGAGGGCAGAGCTGATCACAGCCAGAGGAATATTCAAATGTCAGTAGCTTTTTTGTTAGATAATATTTTATATTTAGCATTTTTTAAATAGCCTTTTTTTCAGAGGCTCCTATGGAAGATTTAATGAGTCACTGAAGCTTTTCTGTAGAAGGTAACAGTGGTCCAGATTCTCAGTACAACTTCTATCCCCTTGGCACTGCCTGAATGATGCAAAGAGGAAGGAATCTTGTTGCTGCTGAACCTCCATTTTCTACTGGTGCAGACTCCTATGCCAGCTGGCTTCCCCTGAGGTAGGCTAGAGGAGATAAGGAGTATTACATTCACAGTGGAGCTCTACTAACCTAATTCCTATGTGGCACGTGACCGTAGCCAGCTGTCCTAAATTAGAGCAGCCTCTAGGGTTCTGTAACTATGTCATGCCTGGGACAGGTCAGCTGGAGACATAACTAATTCCAGATATCCCGCCGCCCCCCCGCCCCCAGCCTCCTCCCCGGGGTCCTGCACCAAATGTATATTAGCACAGGAAAGAATCTGGCCCAGAGTTTCTGTAGAGTATGTATTGCAGAAACAACTCCCAGTGGTTTCCCTTTGCCTTCCATTTTGTTTATCTGGTAACTAGTGGGCTATTGTGAGATGGAAACTGGCACTTGAGCACATAAGAATGGCCATATTGGATCAGACCAATGGTCTACCTAGCCCACTATCCTGTCTTCTGACAGTGGCCGATGCCACTGAGAGAGAATAAACAGAACAGGTAATTATGGAGTGATCCATCCACTGTTGTCCAGTCCCAGCTTCTGGCAGTCAGAGATTTAGGGACACCCAGAGCATGGGATTGCATCCATGACCATCTTGGCTAATAGCCATTGACTGACCAAATCCTCCATAAACTTAGCTTATTATTTTTTGACTTCAGATATACTTTTGGTCTTCACATCATCACCAGGCAATGAGTTCCACAGGTTGACTGTGCCTTGTGTGAAGTAGTACTTTTTTGTTTGTTTCAAACCTGCTGCCTGGTAAATTCTTGTTATGCTAAGGGGTAATTAACACTTTCCTGTTCACTTTCTCTACACCATTCATAATTTTATAGGCCTCTCTCATATCTCCCCTTAGTCATCTCTTTTCTAAGATGAACAGCCCCAGTCTTTTTAATCTCTTCTCATATGGAGGTTGTTACATACCCCTGATAATTTTTGTTGCACTTTTCTATATTGTTTCCAAATCTAATGCATCTTTTTTGAGATTGGGTGACCAGAACTGCATGTAGTATTCGGGGTGTGGCTGTACCGTAGATGGAGTTCGAAAATATCATAACGCCACTGTCTTATTTTCTATCCCTTTCATAATGGTTCATAGCACTCTTAATTTTTTTTGACTGCTGTTGTATATTGAGCAGATGTTTTCAGAGAACTATCTGTGATGACTCTCTCTCTGCGATGAGATCTCTTTCTTGAGTAGGAACATCTAAATTATACCCATTTTGTATGGATAGTTGGTATTATTTCCCACTATGCATGACTCTGCACTTACCCACATTGAATTTAATTGGCCGCTTGTTGCCCAGTCACCCAGTTTTGTGAGACCCCTTTTATACTCTTCACAGTTAAGGTCAAAGCTGACTGTCTTGAGTCATTTTGTATCCTCTACAAACTTTGCCATCTTGTTGTTTACCCCTTTTTCAGATTATTTATGAATATGTTGAACAGCACAGGTCCCAGTACAGATCCTTAGGCAACCCCACTATTTACCTTTCTCCATTCTAAAAACTGACCATTTATTCCTACCCTTTGTTTCCTATCTTTTAACAGTTTACTGATCCACAAGAGCCTTCCCTCTTATCTCATGACTGATTGCTTTGCTTTAGAGCCTTTGGTGAGGGACCTTGTCAAAGGCTTTCTGAAAACCTAAGTACACTGTATGCATTGGATCCCCCTTGTCCACATGTTTGTTGACCCCCTCTGAGAATTCTAATAGATTGGTGAGGTATGATTTCCCTTTTCAAATGCCATGCTGACTCTTCCCCAAGGTATCATGTTCATCTATGTCTGATAATTCTGTTCTTTACTATAGTTTCAACCAATTTACCTAGTACTGAAGTTAGACTTACCAGCCAGCAATTGTCAGGACCTTTTTTAGGAAATTGGCATTAGCTTAACTATCCTCCAATCATCTGGTTTAACAGAGAGCTTACCTACCACAGTTCTGAAAATTCTCAAAAGAACTCAAATATGAAATTCTAGAACTACTTTTAGGTGAATACCATCTGGTCCTGGTGATTTATTGCTGTTTAATTTATCAATTTGTTCCAAAACCACCTCTCCTGACATCTCAATCTGGGACAGTTCCTCAGATTTGTAACCTAAAAAGAATGGCTCAGGTATGGGAATCTCCCTCACATCCTCTGCAGAGAAGACCAATGCAAAGTGTTCATTTAGCTTCTCTGCGATGATCTTGTCTTCCTGGAGTGCTCCTTTAGCACCCGAATCGTCCAGTGATTGTTTGGCAGGCTTCTTGCTTCTGATGTATTTTTAAAAAGTAGTGTTAGTTTTTGTGTCTTCAAATTCTTTTTTGGCGTGCCCAATTATATGTTTACACTTGACTTGCCAGAGTTGACATTTTTCCTCAGTTGGATTTTACTTCCAATTTTTAAGGGATGTCTTTTTGCCTCTAACCGCCTCTTTTACTCTGTTGTTTAGCCATGCTGGTATTTTTTTGGTCCTCTTACTGTTTTGTTGTTTGTTTGGTGTATACATTTAGTTTGAGCCTCTCTTATGGTGTTTTTAAATAGTCTCAATGCAGCTTGCAGGCATTTTACTCTTGTAGCTGTTCATTTTAATTTCCATTTAACGAGCATCCTCACTTTTGTCTAGTTCCCCTTTTTGAAGTTAAATGCTACTGGGGTGGGTTGCTTTGGTATTTTCCCTCCTACAAGGATGTTAAATTTAATTACATTATGGTCGTTATTACAGAGTGGTTCAGCTATATTCACCTCTTGGACCAGATTGTGTGTGCCACTTAAGACTACATCAAGAATTGCCTCTCCCCTTGTGGGTTCCAGGACTAGCTGCTCCAAGAAGCAGTCATTAGTGGTGTCTAGAAATTTTATGTCTGCATCCCATCCTGAGGTGCCGTAGCCAGTCAATATGGATATAACTGAAATCCCTCATTATTATTGGTCTTTTAATTTCTATAGCCTCTCTATTCTCCCTCAGCATTTCACAATTGCTGTCTCCATCCTGGTCAGCAGTGTGTTCTGACTGTTGTACTTTTATTACTCAAGCATAAATGTCTTATTTTTTTATTTTAAATACATTTATTAGTTTTCCATCTAATTTATTTAGTGGCTTTACGTCTCAAAGAGTTTAAACTCTCCCACTCTCATACAGACACACAAATACAGAGGAAAGGCCATAATAGGGACAGTAAGATGCAGTTTTTAAAAGTAGGCTTTAACTGTATATTTGATTTCTGAAACGCTAGTTTGTTTCCCTTTAATAACTAGTCATCCCAATTTTTTTTTAGCCTTACTCACTATGAGTTTTTTAACAAGTGAGTAGTTCCAATGACATCAGTGGGATCACTCACATAATAAGTAACTCTGCAGAGTGAGTTAACAGTGGCAGAATAGGATGCAAAATGACTGACAGCCCTGAGATTTAAGCAAGTGGATTAATTACAAAGCAAATGAGTAAAATTATTTTGATGGTGGAATTCTACACTGGAGTAGGTTACTGCCTTAAATAGAACAGTATCCTCTATGAGACACTCAGTAATTGGCTTGAGGTGATCAGTAGGTAGAGAATATACACGTACATATATACACACAGGCTTATTTATCTGCGTCATTGAAATGACAACTAATGAACTTTTAACAAAATAACTTCACAAATCATTATAGGAAAGCTTCTTGAATGTATCTATTTATACTGAGGAATTGCAGGGCATGTATTTTAAAAACACAAAAAACCCAAAACAATCCACCCAGTTTTAGCTAACAAAGCTGAATTTGGCTTCTAAGGTTCATTAATCACTACAATGGCTTAGTTAGAAAGAACGCTGCAGAAGGGAAATTTATCTTTGTCAGCTCCCCAGGGTTCAGTTCGTTTGAAGGTCAAAATAGAGGTAAGAATAAAACTGTCTGCCTAATTTTGACCTGTGATTTCTTTCAGACTTTATGGTTAGGGAATTTTCTAATGCTAACATCAGAAGACAGCCAGTGAAACCTAGCAGGTACCAGTGTTCACCATAATTTGTCAGAGGCTGGGAAATGCTGGGGTAGTTTACACATTTTAAACAAAAGAAAAATGTGTGAGGAGAATTTTAAAGAAACGGGAGTTATATGCCACACTCCCATTGATAATCAATGGGAACTGGGTACCGAACTACAAATCTCCATGATCATGAGAGCACCACTGCCTTTGGGCTATATGAGATGATTTGTTAGAAATGTGGGTTCATTCTGTTATGGTGGGGCATTTAGTAATATCGTCCTGACCCCAAGTCCACAGGAGTCAGTAGAAAAAGTCCCATTACCTTCAGTGGGCTTTGGATCTGGCCTTATTTAATAAAAGCTTCTGTAAGGACTGTTTGCATGTGCTTGGACTATTTTGTTGTGAGGACAGAGCGCATTCTGCTGGGAATGTAAAAGTTAGCCACTCTTCCATCATGAAGGCTGATTCTTAAGAATCTATCCCAATTATATTAATTTACCAGTAGTGCTTTTCATCCCAAAGGATCCCAAAACATATGGCAAATAATATGTTGCTCCATTGGGGAGGGATAGCTCAGTGGTTTGAGCATTGGCCTGCTAAACCCAGGGTTGTGAGTTCAATCCTTGAGGGGGCCATTTAGGGATCTGGGCCAAAAATTGGGGATTGGCCCTGCTTTGAGCAGCGGGTTGGACTAGATGACCTCCAGAGGTCCCTTCCAACCCTGATATTCTATGATTCTATTAAATGCAAAAACAGCAAAAACTAATGCGGTGTTAAGGTTGCCAAGGTAAAGTCACAAGGTCAGGGAATGCCTGAATTCAGGTTCGAGCAATAATGCTAACTTGGTCACATTGTGCTCCCTTTGTTTTATGGCACATTCCTGGGGTTAAATTGTCCTATTAAATGGGAACCCTCAGTAGGTTATGATTGTTTCCTGGATCAAAACCCATCCATGTGAATTAAAACTAGTATCTGCATATGATCCCAGATTTGAAAAGGCCTATTTTCCCTTTAGATGCGGCTAAAATCTTGACAGACTAGGCATTTTTTGTGAGCGAGACGAAATCTCTTTACTCTAAGAAAAAGAATTCATGAGCAGGCTAGAGCTTGGAAAGGTAAATAAGATTGTAGACGTTGTTATATATAATAATTTATCTCACACCTATATATAGCCTCAGCTTTATCTAGATATTCTTCTGGACACCATCTTCTTTGCCCATTCCTGGCTTTCCTAATTTGTTTTAAAACATACATTTGGAGTTATTTCCTCTTTTATAGTTTCTGCATGCACTGATTTCTGATCTGTGTATCTGGCATGTTGTGACCCTATTTAAACAAGGGCCTTTTGACCTTACCATTATAATGAGAAGGGTTACAAACAGAATACTGTATATGGTATGTGGCACTTGTTCGTAGCATATTGTCAGCCTGAAATTTTATGATCAATACTTATTTTTACATTGCTCATTAAAAATGAAATGCATCCATACTGCTGAGTATATAACACACACAAATTTCCTGGTTAACAAGGTACTTTTTCTTTGTTTCATATAAATGCTCCATTCTTTCTACTTTGAGGGCTAAAACTGTCAGCAAACAGCTGCAGTGACTGCAGCACAAAGTAGAGAAGAAACAAACCAATTTGCTAAGCTGCCCTAACTCTGAAAAGTGAGGTTGGTTGGAAGCCCTTGGGGAGACCAGGGACAGTAATTAAAACTGACTAAGCTGTCACAGTGGTGGCTGTTGCCATCTTGAATTATTGTGTGTTACTGTCACAGAATTATGTGAGGTATCCCTCACCAAAGCAGTGTTGCCAACTTTTGAGGTGTGTTTTTTTTTAAATCACAAGTCTCAGGAAATTTGGTGTTTCTCTTAAAGCCCCAGCTCCTGGGATCATGTGAATAAGTGAGAATCTCTTTTTTTCATTTTAAAAAAAGCAGCAGGTTTTTAGTCCTCATGGCTGCAGAGAGAGGCTAGAAAACATGACCTGAATGCATCCCGAAGGATTAAAAATGTAAATGGAAGTTGAATTATGGGCTGCAGAACTAGTGGCATAATTTTAACTACCTCGAATGTGTTAGAGATGAGAGAAACTATGGGCTAATTTTGGTTTAGTAAAATCTTGTGGACCAGGATTAGGTTTTATCTCTTTGGCTTCGCCAACTTGGCCGTGTAGTTCTTGCTCTGAACCCTGGACCAGGCTTCCATTAAGTGCAGAGGCTGGGGGTCATTAAAGGGGAATACTGTCATGGAGGCAGCTAAGCACACCCTCCTGGTGA
Source organism: Chelonia mydas (assembly GCF_015237465.2). Lineage (NCBI taxonomy): Eukaryota > Metazoa > Chordata > Testudines > Cheloniidae > Chelonia > Chelonia mydas. The sequence continues at coordinate 14,589,902 of NC_057853.1, read as the reverse complement.
AAATAAGGAGATACTCCTCCAAGCATAGATCTAAGGGACTAGATTTGGTCCAATGTGACTGAAGTTGCATTGAAGGATTTCAGAAGTGTCTGAGATAAATGAGGAAAAAGACCTAGACAGCTGGATTAAAAATAAGTGCCCAAGATACAGTTTTCCATGTTAACTGCCCTCTGGGTAGCAATGACCCTGATAGGCTTTTGGGGGCAGAATACCTGTAAGTGGTGGGGTTTTTTTTCTTTTTTTCTTTTTCTTCTGAAAATGAAAACAAAGTAAAAGGTATGACCTAGACCGTTAAAGATCAATAATGGTATTTTCAGATTCCTTACCAAATCCTCTCCATGGAAGAGAGAGACCCTGAGACACCTGTTCTTAAGAAAAGTATTTTTAAATGTCCAATACAACGTACATGGTTTTTAATAATCCAGAAAAAAGAAGGAACCCTTCCTTTGTTTCCCCAATGTGCTAGCTTTCACAAAGCAATAATACATTATCTGGAACATAGAAACCAAATAATGCTATCTTTTTGTTTTCTGAATTTTATTTGTTCTTATATATATAAAGAACGAGAATGTTAAGTGAGGGTTTCAACAAGTGTAGAAAATCCAGGGCAACTGAACAGTATCAGAGCAAGATAAGTAAATGAGAGACATATAGGGAAAACGACATAGTTTAACAGATCAGTCCCCTCAGCAAGCAGCCATTAAATATTCCAGAAGCAAAGCTCTTTGTTCTAAAAACCAGCTAAGGTTGCTAAGTGAGAAAAGTATACTTGCCTATCACATTACTTATTAAAGCAAAGTACTTAAAAGCAAGGAAATGAATAGTTAAAGGCATCATAAAACTTCCGCTAGCCACATAAATGCATTATTGTTACCAAATATAAAGAGAGAGAGATTTATATTTCAGCACACATAATGGGCCATATCTTCATCTGTGTCCAAGGAGCATTTGATGCAGTTGATGAAGTGGGGTGTAATGGTTTGAGGCCTTAGAGTCTGATACCCAGTCTGGAAAATGGACATGTTGAACATTTTCCCCCAGGCCAATGGAGCAGTTTGATGTGGAATGCTGGAAAATGACTCAGGTCACCAGATATTGGTGTTTCCCTTTACTGTTGAAAAGTAACTGGGTCTGGTCTGGGAGAATAAAGTCCAGATCAGCTGGGACGAAGAATTTAATCAGAAAAATATGAATGATAATTGGGAATTTTTTAAGGACAGCTAAATAGATGCATTAGAAGCCAGAATCGAGGGAGAAGGCTGTACTGGTTAAAAAACAGACCTGGTTTAAAGAGAATTGAAGACGTGTATGTGTGCGTGTGTGTGCGCATGTATATATATTTAAAATATAATCTAGTAGAGAAAAGTATAATATAATATGGCTGGAAGTTGAAGAGGAATTCAAATGGGAAATAAGGTATAAATGTTTAACTGTGAGAGTAATTAATCACTGGAAGAATTTACCAAGTGTCATGGTGGATTCTCATCACTGACAATTTTTACCTCAATTGGATGTTTTTCTAAAAGATACGTGCCCTAGGAGTTATTTTGGGAAAGTTCTTTGGCCTCTGTTATGCCAGAGGTCAGACTAGATGATCACAATGGTACCTTCTGGCCTTGGAATCTATAGTTCAGAGATTGATGACAAAAATATTCCCCAAAACCATGTTTTTTTCCCCCTATCAGTATGATTCTCAGAGAATCATATATAGTTTATAAATAATGGCATTTCTTAAATATTTTACTCTTTCTGCCTGTAAAGTGCTTCTTAAAATGTCAAACTCTAGCTATGTTCCAGCTTTTGTGGTATAATTTGATTATGGTTGGGAGGTAGGACACACGGAAACATTTTCAGAAAATGCAAACATTTCAAAAAGAATCAATTTGAAAGGCTTTAAACCTACAGCTGGTGCAAATAGAGCCTAGTCTGATTGGTTTAGAATATGGCCATTGAATGTCAAAGAAAAAAAATACTCAGTGATAAACTGTAGCCCAGGCCATGCTCCTGTGCCAGCTACTAACATCATGGGTAGCAGCATTAAGTTACAGGCTCCACAGAGCAGCTACGTCTCCTCCCTGCCCTAATGGGCAGGAGTGGGCAGAACCTTAGTTCCGGCCCCACAATGTGCCCAGTAATGCAGATATGCCACGGCCTGGGGGAGCATACACTAAGCCAACTGTAGACCCAGAATATTACCTCTCTGGAGGGAGATTGACTCCCCAAGTCACAATCTCTCTCTGGGGTGGCTGCAGCAGCGGCTCAGAAGGCTGCTGCCCTTAACACAGGCCTTGTGGCAAAGCCATGACTGAAGCCTCTATTTAGTTAAAACTTTTAGAAAACATCCTAGTTGTCAATAAGATTTTAACCCTCAGAACCTGAAAGCCTCTCTCTCTCTGGAATTATAAGAGAGAGAGCAAAATCAATCTTAAAGGGGAATTTAGTTCACCCTTACTCTGCTCATCGTACATCATCCAAAACTGCCAGACAGATCCAAAATCACAGGCCTCTACCACTTGAGGTATAGAAAGACCACTGGTAGCAACCCTCCTGTTCTTCCTGTGGTGCAGCCAGCCACTTGACAGCAATATTTGCGCGCGCACAAAAGTTAATGGAAAATTTCCTAAGGAAACCTATGAAGGCAGGATTGGGCCCAAAAATAGCCTTGGAAAGTCCTTAATAATGTTGCTTAATTACAAGCTTTAGTTGTTATATGAAGCAGGTACCTGAGATTTCAATGACCTGTGACAATATGGAAAATCTGAAAGGGGAATGTCAAGCCATTACTGAGGAGACAGAGACATTGAAGTAAAACATTCAAAAATAGGTTAATTTTTGTTAGACTGTAACTCAAAAACTGTTGGACAAAATCTGTGCAAACTGTTTCCCTATGCTTCAAAATAAACACAGGGAAATCAATTTTAATGCTCCATATTTAATTTGCTTTATTCAGGTTTTAAGTCTCCTGTTACAGCTCTGTGATGGGTTGCACCCCCACACAAGGGCTGACTAGGTGAAAAGGGCCAATTAACCTTGTGACCAGCTGCCCTTGGAGGGGAGTCAGGGCTAATGAGAAAGGAAGGAACTCTGCAACCACTCCTACAGACAAGGGGGAGTAAGCCCTGAGATCCTGCCTTGGGATACAGACTCTAGCAAGAACCTGAGAGTGGTGAGACAACCATAGGGAGCACAGGAAGCTCTACTGGTAACACAGAGGTAGGCCAGAAGAGTGGGACAAAAGGTGGGAAGGACCCTAGGCAAACAGAAACAAGGTCAGAGCTTGAGCATACTGTGCTTGCTGGGCATAGCGACACTGGGCTATAGCCCAGAGTAGTGAGCGGGCCTGGGTTCTCCTACCAGCCACTGGGGAAGTGGCACAGACTGGGCAGTGGAGCAGAAGACTGCCTGAAACAATTTGTCCAGTAGGATTTTGATACTATCCCGGGAGGGGAGAACTGCAGTGACGTGACTGCAGGGCCAAACCATGAAGAAGGAGCACCCTGAGTGATGAAGATCTGACTCCAGAGAGAGAGAGACCATGAGCGCAAGAAATCAAGACTGGTCATGAGCTAATCCTCAGATGGGCCACAAGGAGGCATCAGGCCAGTCCGTAGTGAACCCTGTGACTCACTCATGTCCGGAGTATATTTTTACACTCTTCATTAGATTCTCTGTCTCAGAAACATGCAAAATTACATGGTCTTGGCAGCTTGGTAGCAGTTGGATTCTTCTGGGTCAGTTCCCTCAAGTTTAAAGAGTATGTTGTTGGCACATAGTTCTGAAAGAATAGATAAAATGTTTGAAAGCTATGAAAGATATTTCTTGCTCATAAGTCTGCTCTTTAAATTGTCATAGCTATTACAGAGGTCAAGTTTTGCATTAAAGAGTTTGAATTTGATTATAAGGGTTATTATAATTACTTCTCTTTTAAAACAAACGAACAAAAAAACCCCAAACCCCTTCTTTTATAACATACATGTTTAGATCTGTTCATTGGAATTCAGCTGCCAAAACCTTGAGAGAAAAGTACAGTCATATAAAGGATAACAAAAACGTTAACCTATGCTGAAAAGACAGCTGGAGCTGTAAGCAATTTTACTGCTTCAAATCCATGTGCTAAAGACAATGGAAAGTTTCAAGATGTCCTGAGGCCTATTCAGAAACAATAGGAAGTGAATTATAACTTTAAATAATAAAGGTATTATAGTTATTGTGTGTAATCTATTGTGCTGCACCTGATGTGGTAATGACTATCGTTACAGAGCATTTTAGTTTCAATAATGAGTTAAATTTAGTACATCTAATGAAAGCTCCTGAATGAAGTGAAGCAATATTATATATGCACGGATACTCATTTTATTAGTGCTGTTCTGGCTTTGTGTTTAGCTGTCAATAGAAAACACTTGCTCTCAAAACTGTTACTTAGCCCCAAGATTTGTTTTAAAATATCCATTGAGATTATCCCAGTATTATATTAAAATATGGTTGGTTTTTTACAGTAGGTTCTTTATAGACTTTTCCAGTTACAGAGGTTTCTAGCACCAGAATTCTTTCATTTTCGGAAATTTCTCTCTAATAATAAGACAATGGGTCAGAGAGAATGTTTGATCTAATAATACTGGGAGTTGAGAATGACAACACTGCAAATTTAAGCATGGAATAGTGGAAATATATTTTTAAGCATGTGAGATCAAAAATAACACGAGAAGTTGAACAGGAGTGTAAACAGTATTTCACAGGTTATGTAATTATGTAAGAATAGTCTTCTCCAGAAACTCTTGGGCCTTTTTGTTCTCCAGCCAAACAACGAAGCAGAAAATAAAACCAAAATTAAATATTTTAAATATTCTAGGAAAGACCCTGAAATATCTTTCCCCTCTAGCTTTGGATATTTAGGCTGAGCCTTGAGTTGGACCTATTTTAACATGTTCAACATAAGCATGAAATGCCAATTAGGAGGTTAATTGTAAAGTTCTTTACAATCCCATGACTGGATCTAGTAATTTAGTCCTTGTCCTTCCCAGTTTAAGGATTCACAATGCAGAATCTAGATAAAATCTCAATTAATCAGGATTCTCTTTTTCAGATTCCTCTCTTTATTGCATGTATTGCGAAACAATGACATTATGTAAAATGACTGTTTTATTGTTTGATCACTTTTGTCTTGGTCCTGGGCTATTGATAAACCTTGTTGCAAGCTGCTTCAGTTTTTCATCCCACACAAAGACCATTCTTGAAAATGAATCATCACAAAAAAAATAAAAGACCTTAAAAGATGTAGCACATTGTTCCACAGGCTTAACTAATCAGCAAGGAAAACTGTGCACTTGAAAGCAAATGTGTTTTGGATTCTAGATGAGAAACGGCCTGAACTAGTTCACTGAACTTCACATACAATTTGGGGATGTTCAGAGGCCCATGGGAAGCTGGACTATATGCCAACCCACTGCTGTCAACTTCAGTTGTTCTCAGAAGATTTTAGCTTAATAACATTTATAGTGTTTTGTAGGTGTTAGTTTGAGAAACAAGACTGAGATGAGTGTCCCTTTGTGCCAAAAGGCACATGCTGTTTCAAATCAGGAAGATGTAATTAACAACAGAATCATGGCTAGGTGGTTGACAGCCTTTGGGAGGCAGAACCACGGGAAAAATGAGCTGCCTTTCTACTTCAAAGAATTTGAACAACTGGGATTCTCCCAGCCTTGGACCTGTGGAGCAGCAATATGGCATTCACCAATAAGCTCAAGAAATCTTTTGTTGTGGTTTGTTCAAGATAACAAGTAATTGAAGTGGGAATAGTTTGGATGTGCCACTAAAAGAAGACGGGGAATGGACATCAATAGATAATAATGCAGATGCAGCAAGCACAGCTATTGGTACAGATGGGGAGATGAACTAGAAGCTAAAACTTTGGCACAGGCACGTCCAAGGTCATGCAATACATCATCAAGTTCACAGAAAGAATCAGTGGTAGAGCTGGTAATAGAACTCAGTTCTCTTAATTTCCACTCCTTTGCTCTAATTTCTAGACTATGCTCCTCTCCTCATGAAATCCTATACAAAACGCGTAATCTCTGCCAATGCTGAGCTTTGTTATAGTTATGGTGGTGACACACACATTGATCTAGCTTGTTGCCATACTCAATGTCATGGAAACTTGCAGTGTGACAACTGCAGTTATAAGGGGCACTAGCATTGTAACCTGTATACTTCTAATTGAGCTGTTACAATGTGCTCAAATTATATATTCGTTGAACCTTCAGTAGGCTCTTAGACTTGGATATTAGGTTTCCATGGTTGTTTTAAGAGCATATCCATAGATATTGCCCCCGGTTTCTTTAGTCTCTAAGATCAAATTCAGGCAAGTGGCTAGGAACCATCAGTCTTTCTTCTTTGAAATCAATATTTGGTCTTATAGAGGAAATACTGATATTTCTTCAAATCAGCTTTGTAGTTAAGGGCCAAGTATTCAGCCATCTCAAATCAGCCTCTCTGCATATCTACTGTTGCATATTAGAAAATTGTTCTGCAAAAATGGATATGCATCCATGGTACACAAGGAAATATACATTTGCACAAGAAAAAGTCAGGTAGTCGGTCACCCACCCACCTGCCTGCCTGTCTTGCACAGGGAAACCAACACTGTACTGGAGAGCACCAAAAAAGTGCATTACAATGAATTGTGTGTGCAAAGTGGAGGCACATAAATGGAGTTTGATTGAAAATGTGATTTTTTTAAAATCATGATTAACAGCATCCTAATGTGGGTGCTAGGAATTTAGAGAACTCTATTTTCAAGAAATGTTTGAGAGAGGACATTCTCTGAGGAAGAAACAAAGCCTGAATGTGGCACTGCCTTGGTTCTGTCTCCCTCTATGCTAACCTACAGGATGTAATTTTTAGAAGTGAATCGTCTCCTGCAGGTACATGAAATTAAGAATATTGCAAAAAAGAAACAGAGAAAACAATGGCAGCATACCAGATTCCTGTCTCCAAGCACATGGAGTTTAAAGAGAATGCATTTTGCAGTTTTTAGATCACAATGGGAAAACTACAGAATTATAATGGAGCTGAATAAAAAGGAAAACCTAATGAGAGCACACTCTACTAGCTGTAATGGCCAAAGGCTGTCATATGCTCCAAGAGCATCTGGATAGGTCAGCAGCAGAGCGGGAGATCTGTGTAAAATACCAGAAGTGCTTCAAAAGCATTTTCAACCCATGAAATATGTCATACACCCAAGGTAACTCTTCAGCAAGTGTAATACAAATGTGGAGGAACAATAGAACAGTATATTCTCAAACTGTGCAAAACAGCTGAGTCATGTGTTTATCAAAAGCTAAACTAGTTTGTGATAGATTAATAACAGCGAAGCAAAAGTTTGAATGAGAATGCTGAGAGCCCACACTAACTCTGCCAGGAGTTATAGACAAGTGCACAGCGAGTGAACAAACCCACATCCAAATGCAGAGAATAAACAGAGCAAACACAGAGAATTCACCAATTAGCACAGGGAACGCATGAAAATATAAGGAAAGACACACCAAAGTTAATGCAAAACCAAATGTACAAAAACAAAATGCAAAGGAAGACCTGTGGATAGTGTGGAGAAAAATATGGTAATGGAGAATGCCCTGCATATAGGGTCATATGCAATAATTATGGCAAGAGAAATCATTATGCCAAAGCTTGCAGACAAGAAACTCAAAAGGGGTGGGGGGAGGAGTAGGAAGCACCATATTGAGGAAGCAAGCAGTGACTCAGGAGATGAGATTTTGCCCAACTGATATTTATGCAGTACAAACCAGCAAAAAATAAATGGGTTGTAAGGCTCAGATTAGTATTGGTTGCAAAGACAGAAGAGCAGTACACAAATAGGACATTGAATGCCAAATAGACAAGTGGGGCATCAGAGAATGTGCCAGTCTATGAAGACTTCCTCACCATTGTGCAAGAAGAGAAAACGAAATCGCAACCAAGCAAACAAAATTTAGAATGCCATGATGGAACGAACAATCATAATACCACTAGGACAAAAGTGCAAATTACATTTTCTTGGTATTCTGTTTGTATAGAGACTGAAATTTCAAGTAGTACAGAAAACATAGACCCTACTGCTTCCACTGGAAATAATTCATGAACAGAGGGACACTAAACCTGGGACAAATAATTCATAAATAGACACAAGCCAAAAAAAATAATCCAAAGCAGACAATGAACTGTCATCCTTGTGGCAATTCTGATAAAAGAATTATCATTGATTTTTTTGTTTTTGAAGGATGACAACATGTTCCAGATATGTTACACCTGGATAAAGACACAACAATTCAGCCGGTACAGCACCTTCCTCACAGAGCACCCGTTACATTGAGAGAAAAAAATAATGGGAGCAGTAAAGCAAGAGGGAAAAGAAGGCATCGTTGTGCAGAAATCACAAATTGGTATCCGTTGAGAAGCCAGGCCAACTGCACATCTTCATAGACCCAAGCCACCTAAACAAATTCACTCAAAAGAGCTCATTACCAAAGGCCTACAATCGAAGAATAGTACTTGACTTGGCAAAAGCAAAAATATTCTCAGAACTTGAGGTCAAAGAAAAATACTGGCAAGTACAACTGAATAACAAAAGCTGCTACTTCCCCACGTTCTGAACACGAGCAGGTAGATACAGGAAGCTGAGGATGTTGTTTGGGATCAAACCGACAGTAGAAGAATATCAGTGCCACCAGCAAGATGTACAATAGGACTTGCAGGGATCAGTGTCACAGGTTATAACATTCTGGTGTCCAGACGTGGAAGCTGTGGCAGATCACAGCCACAACCTCATCTGTCTGCTAGAAGGAGCCAGAAAGTAAATCTAAAACTGAATAAAAGAACATAAGAGCGGCCATACTGGGTCAGACCAAAGGTCCATCTAGCCCAATATCCTGTCTTCTGACAGTGGCCAATGCCAGGTGCCCCAGAAGGAATGAACAGAACAGATAATGACCAAGTGTTCCATCTCCTGTTGCCCATTCCCAGCTTCTGTCAAACAGAGGCTAGGGACAGCATCCCTGCCCATCCTGGCTAATAGCCATTGATGGACCTATTCTCCATGAATTTATCTAGTTCTTTTTTTAACCCTTTTGTAGTCTTAACCTTCACAACATCCTCTGGCAAGGAGTTCTGCAGGCTGACTGTGCGTTGTGTGAAAAAATGCTTTTGTTTGTTTTAAAGCTGCTGCCTATTCATTTTATTTGGTGCCTCCCATGTGGTGCCACGTAGTTCTTGTGCTATGAGGAGTGTATAACACTTCCTTATTCACTTTCTCCACACAGTAATGATTTTATAGACCTCTCTCAGATCCCCCACTTAGTTGTCTCTTTTCCAAACTGAAAATTCCCAGTCTTATTAATCTCTTCTCATATGGCAGCCATTCCATAGCCCTAATCATTTTTGTTGCCCTTTTCTGAACTTTTTCCAATTCCAATATATCTTTTCTGAGACGGGGTGACCACATCTTCATGCAGTATTCAAGATGTGGGCATACCAGGGATTTATATAGAGGCAATATATTTTCTGTCTTATTATCTCTTTCTTAATGATTCCCAACATTCAGTTTGCTTTTTTGAGTACCGCTGCACATTGAGTGGATATTTTCAGAGAACTATCCACAGTGACTCCAAGATCTCTTTCTTGAGTAGTAATCGCTAATTTAGACCCCATCATTTTATATGTATTGTTGGGATTATGTTTTCCAATGTGCATTACTTTGCATTTATCAACATTGAATTTCATCTGCCATTTTGTTGCCCAGTCACCCAGTTTTCAGAAATCCTTTTGTAGCTCTTCATAGTCTGCCTGGGACTCAACTATCTTGAGTAGTTTTGTATCATCTGCAAATTTTGCCACCTCACTGTTTATCCCCTTTTCCAGATCATTTATGAATATGTTGAATAGGACGGGGCCCAGTAAAGACCCCTGGGGGACACCACTATTTACCTCTTTCCATTCTGAAAACTGACCATTTATTCCTACCCTTTGTGTCCTATCTTTTAACCAGTTACCAATCTATGAGAGTACCTTTCCTCTTATCCCATGACAGCTTACTTTGCTTAGGAGCCTTTGGTGAGGGACCTTGTCAAAGGCTTTTTGAAAATCTAAATACATTATATCCACTGGATCCCCCTTGGTCCACATGCTTGTTGACCTCCTCAAAGAATTCTAGAAGATTGGTGAGGCATGATTTCCCTTTACAAAAACCATATTGACTCTTTCCTAACAAATTATGTTCATCTATGTGTCTGACAATTTTCTTCTTTACTGTAGTTTCAACCAGTTTGTCCGGTACTGAAGTCAGGCTTGCTGGCCTGTAATTGTCGGGGTCACCTCTGGAGCCCTTTTTAAAAATTGGCATCACATTAGCTATTTTCCAGTCATTTGGTACAGAAGCTGATTTAAATGATAGGTTACAGACTACAGTTAGTAGTCTTACATTTTCACATTTGAGTTCCTTCAAAACTCTTGGGTGAATACCGTCTGGTCCCGGTGACTTATTACTGTTTAGTTTATCAGTTGGTTTCAAAACCTCCTCTAGTGGCACCTCAGTCTGGGACAGTTCTGATAGTTACTAGTATTTGTAAACTAGCTAACAAAATTTCTTCCAAGCTTCTCAGGTGTGTGTGAATCTCTGAAGCAAATGCTGGACAATGCCACAGTATGTACCTCAACCTGATGCAATCATATGTATTGTGATAGACCCAGGCCAGTTGGGTACAGCAGAGTAGTCAAAGGCAGATATACTGGCCCCTGGATAAGCAGTTTTCTGTTCCCTGACTGACCAGAGCAGGGGCTGCTCCAGGCTAGTGTAGACACATGACTCCAATTAGTCTGCAAAGAGTCAGTTGAAGCTGTTAAGCTTATGTGAACACCTGACTCTAATTAAGGCCCCTCTGATACTGTAAAAGGGCTAACTCCAGTCAGGCAGAGGAGAGCCAGGGAGCCAGAGGAGAGGAAGTGCGGCTGAAGGGCTGGGTAATGAAAACACCCTCAAGCCACTGGAAAGGGAGCCCCAAGGTAAGGGTGAAGGGGAAGGGGGGAGAGAGAGAGAGAGCGCGCGCACGCACTGTGGGGAAGTGGCCCAGGGAAATGTAGCTACTCTGCCAGTGAAAGGTTGGATGCCAACAGCTGCTGCCATTAGGGTCCCTGGGCTGGAACCCGGAGTGAGAGCGGGCCCGGGTTCCCCCCAACTTGCCACTACAGAAACATCTCCTGGGAGGGGAAGACAGGCCCCTGTCAGGACAGGAGGCTAAACTGTTCTGGAATAAGCCCGAAGGGACAAAAGAGACTGTGGGAGTTCTCTCACCAACCTCCTTGCTGGCTTATGATGAAAATGGCTTAGTAGCTGTGACCCTTGCCTCTAGAGGGAGAAGGGCTACGTAGTGGGTCACAGTGAGCCTCTGAGACTAGCGTAATCTTCCAGGAAATGCGGGACACACTGAGACAAGGTCAGAGCTCTGCCACAGTATCAAAGAGCTGGTAACACCGATCTTGTTCTGAAATACTATGATGTGAATGAAGAGGCAACCATACAATGAGAAACCAGTGAGACAGGTCTTGGGGCACCACTCCTACAAAAGTGACAGCCAGTAACTTTTGCATCAAGATTAATGTCACTAATGGAACAAAGATACACCCAAATTGAACAGAAATGTCTTACAATAGTGTTAACAATTGTTAACACAACTGCTGCAAATCCTACCTTGATGCCTCGACGTGACACAGCGGCGACCCTGGCTGTTTGACAGCGATGGTAGCAGAGTGTATTCTCCAGCAGGTCTAACCATGCTAGCAAGGTGTCGTACTGTCAGCCCAGCAAGGGGGTTGCTTCCTCTGTGGAGGGGCGTATAATCCCTCTTTCTGAGGCTGTAAACTAGCTAACTTGATGACAAAGGGGATGTTAGAGTAGTTTCCAAATAGGGGTTGCTCTAGTTTGATTGCGTATAGGAACTTAGACTATGGCTACAGTTGGAGCCAGGGGTGTAATTCCTAGCTCGTGTGCACATACTCACACTAGCCCTCGTTGAGCTAACGAGTTGTGCTAGCACAGGTAGTGGCAAGTGGCAACATGGGTTAGCCACCCCTCAATACGTACCCAGGGGGTTCGGGGGGTTTGGACATGGGGGCAGCTAGCCTTTGCCACGGCGGCTGTCACCTGTGTTACCATTGCTACTAGTTGGAAGACAGTTAGAGCAAGCTTGTCTATGTGTAGATGAAGCCACAGAGAACTTGATTTTCACAAAATGCTCAGTGAGAGAGGACTGTGTATGTGGAGGAAGGGATAAAGCCTGAGTGTTGCACTGTTTTGGTCCTCTCCCTTAATGCTCAAACAGAAAACAAGGATGATAATTCTGACTCACAATGCAGATAAGCAGTACTTTAGGCTACAGCATATTATTTATTTGTGGCTCATTGCATGGACATGAGAAACAATTTTGCAGAGCAGATAATCCAGCTTTTGCCCTTTCATTTTTGGCTGCATGGAATTGCTACCTGGTCAGAAACTCACCAGGTACAATGCTGAAGAAGCCTTTAAAGTTCTTTTGTCTAGTGTTCAATTTGTGATTTGGAAACTGAAGAATGAAAATATACATGACTAGATTAAGAGCCTGGCAATTAAACTACAAGTCCTCTCAGAAGCACTAAAACAAAATTCATTCTTTAAAATGTTCCTGAAAACCATGAGTTTCTTTGCTAGGAAATTATCCTATAGGATGAGAAAAAGGATGTTATCTCTTCTTGTGAAATCCATGACTACATCCCGTGTCTCCATGTATTTATTACAGAGGAAAATATACCTAATTCAGGAGTAGCAATGGGTCCATTCTGTGAAATTCAAGTCCAGAACATTAGTGTCAGTTTGATTCAGGTCCATCTCTATTCAAGTAAAGTGTAGAGAGAGAATATTGAATGAATTCCTTTTTTCTTGTGCACATTTCTCTGTTTCAGTATGAACAAAGGATTCTTTCATGCTCTAATGAAGTATTGGTGTTTGTCTACTCTCTCCTTCACATTTCATAGTAGAAAAGTTATGCCTGATGGACATTGTTTCTGTGAGTCTAAAGCTTTACATGGTTAGAAAGTTTAACTTTCACACTGAGTCAAACTTAAAAATGAAAAGTGAATAGTTAAAGCAAACAGTTGATCAGTTCTGTTTTCTCACAACACTCCTCTGAGGTTGTAAAGTATTTTAAATGGAGAATATGAGCCACAGAGGTTAGAGGACTTCATGTCAGAGAGACAATTAGCATTCAGGAGTATCTGGGTCTGAGTCATGTGCTTGGACTACTAAATCATTATTCTTGACCCTAATGTAGAGTAATAGGGCCTGATTCTCATTTAAGCTAAGGCTCCTTGGCAGTAAAGGGGCCTTAAAATGCATGCAACAGAGTGATGCAAATGAGAACCGGGTCCAGAGTAGTGAAGCTGATTCTGGCATTAAACACAGGGGAATAACAATAACCTTTTTACTTTTGTAGAATAGCTTTTCTACATATATACAGATCACATCACCCACTGCTGAAAACAAATCAGCACCCCAATGAGTAACATGGCAGAGGTTCTGTACCTCAACATTTTACTGCAGTTCCTAATAGGGGAAGGAATGCACATAGGGGGAACGAACTGTAATTACTCAACAAGGACTTTGGCCATGACATCGGCATTAATGTCATCTATAAAGGCCATTAGTTGTCCAGGACCCTGATTTTTGCACCTCATCTGAAATACAGCAACCCAAAAAGTACCTACCGATCTAAAAGCTGCAGACAGTGCACTTCACACCATGAAAAGGAAACCATCGCCACACATTCCTAACCTGTCAGGTTGCAGGTAGTCGTGTCTTGTTTGAAATGCACTTGGATATATCCTGTCCTAACCATTCCAATCCAATCTATTCGATCATATATAGTGTCATCTAATCCATTTTATCCTATCTAGTCCTGTCCAGTTTAATGTTATGTAATCTAATCCACTAATCCAGAATGTGGCACATGTCCTTTCTGTATTTAAATTAAGAGATTAAAAAAAACCCTCTCCTATCCTTGTGCCCTAACCCTGTAGTGTCTACACTGCACAGGGTTGCAGTACAGTGTGCAAAATTGCCAGGGTCTGAGGTACGGACCTAGCTTCATTCTGCCTTCATGTGGCAAATTGTTCTGTTGTTACAGCCTCTAATTTGCTTCCCAGACCCTCCATGTCAAACTATGCTGGCTTGTGGTATCTTGAGAAATTCTGTGAGGTGCTTTGAAGTGAACCAGCCCTCAGAGCACTGCAATGCATTTTCGAAGCAATACACTGCTAATTAACACTTAGACATCTTGCAACCATTAGTAAAACTAAGTGATATTTTCTTCTCTTGATTCGCAGGCATGGCTTATGCTAATTATGAGCCCTACGGTAGGGGCCTATTTCCATGAGCAAAAACAAAGCAAATTTTTATATGTACATTGGGGTATTTGCAAATGTGACTGGTTAAACCTATGGATCAAGGGAAAAGAATAAGATGGATTGTGTGAAATTCCAGTGTAAAATCTTCAATGTGATTGAAGAAGCCATTATAATCGGCCTACCTGGTGGTTATCTTTATTAGGAATTGGTGAAATGGTTCAGGCAAAATTAAAAACCAAACCATGCTTTTGCCCATGTCCAAACTCAAATATATTTGAGATTGGAAAAGATTTGCTAAAGTTACCCTTTCCTCCTTCCCACTCTAAAACTAAGCAAAAGACTTGCACCAAGTACAAGGTCATTGGACACAATTAGGCCCCTCATTCTCCCTCACCCAGATGTTCATCATAGTTACAGTTGCTTGGAAGCCCACTTTCCACTATCCCTCCTCCAGGACGGATGGTGAGATCTGGTAACTGTGCAGTGGATCTTATCATCGTGACCCCATTTGTCTTCCTGTGCTCCTCCTAGTTCCCCTATTGTTTATGCCCAGCAAGCATCAGGCGTATTAAACACTAGTACTCAGGAGATTTTGTTTTGCAAGACACTTGTAACAAGCATGAACATTCCCACTTCTAGCAGCTACTTCCCCTGTTTCAAGTTATAAATGAATGAGCCAAAGGGGGAGTGATCACGGTTATGTTCTGATAGTGTCAGGGTTATCCTTCTGTAGAATTATGAAGACTGTTTCTCCAACTAGGTGCACGGGGCTGCTTTGACCGATGTAGCTTGTGTGGCAGAGCTGTAATGCTATCTTCTAGTCTGAAAGCACATCCGATGAAGTGAGCTGTAGCTCACGAAAGCTTATGCTCAAATAAATTGGTTAGTCTCTAAGGTGCCACAAGTACTCCTTTTCTTTTTGCGAATACAGACTAACACGGCTGCTACTCGGAAACCATACAGGACTATAAGTTAATCAAACCTGCACCATGGTTTACATCGGGATCTTCCAGGGCTGGCAAGCTTCAGCTGATCAGCCAACTATATCTGCCTGAACACCGAGCAGATTTTGGCTGTGTAAGTAGGTAAACTGAGGAGATATAAGGCACTTCACCCTGTTGTTAGGGCCCTATCCTGGGATGTGGCAGCGTCCCCTTGTTCCCAGGCAGTGATTGCTCCAATCTAGAGTCTACGGTGGTACCAGCATCCTGGAGGTGACCCTGCGTATGGGGTTGCGCTCTTTCAAAGGCTGTAACTTCAGTGCTGTATAGTTACAATATCATTGCATCTGTTCTGTAGTCTAATACGTACAAAAGGGAAAAGTTGCTGCCCGTGTGCTGTAGCTACGAACAGAACATAGTATATAGCTTCGGCATTTTGATTAATACCAATATGGTCTGTGCATAAGTAAAGGCTACCTGTATGCAAAATTCTACTCCGTTTTCCTTTTAGCATTGGCTAGAATAAGGTATAACTGAAAGAGACCGGAATCCCCTCACCTGAGTTTCCAATCACCATCCCAGAAAGTCTTCTAGTTTTTCGTTGGCTGTCTCTGATTTGGGCAAAATGTAATGACATTGCTTCCTGGCTGATGGTTTTCAGGCACAGCTTCAACACAGAATGAATACTAACATCTGAGGGGCAGTATGAACCCCTCATCACAATAGGACTACTAACAGTGCCATAATCATAGTGGAGCTGTCATATAGCACTATAATTAAAGCCACATGGGGATAGCAAACATCAGTTGACTCCAGGCATGTACATTCTCTAAGGGCTTCTAATTCCTTCTTTCTTTTTTGTCACCCACACTAGCATTTAAAATGATTTTGCTTTTCTGCTTCCATCTCCATGGTCTAAATATTCCAAGAAACCCGCAAAAATGCACCAAGGAAAGTTGCAAATACACTTGTTTATGTGTAAAAATCTGCATTTGTTCATGGAATTAGATACTTGATGAAGGTCTAAAATGACCTACTTTACACTCCTACGTACCCTTTAAAGAGATGAATTCACAAATGTTATAGTTGTAATACTAACAATATTTAGACATTCCTTTCGCAAATGCAAGTCCCTCAGTGGACATTCTTTAGTTTTCTTAAATGTTTTTAAATGTTTAGGTATTTCCGCAAATATGACAATATAGTTTGACAGTTAAAGGCCTTATGTATTCTAATATCTTCTTTCTCTCATTTTTTTTTCACCTTAATTACTGTGTAGATGTACCCTTAAACATCTGTGCCCGATCTGGCGCAGCTGACTCGGGCTCATGGGGCTTGGGCTCTGGGGCTGTAAAATTGCTGTGTAGATGTTTAGGCTCTAGGACCCTTCTCCCCTCCCCCATGCCCCAGTTTCACAGCCTGGGCTCCAGCCCTAGCCCAAACATAGATACTGTAATTTTCAGATGACTCAGGCTCCCGGGGCTAATCTATGCCAGTGCAGCCATGCTACAGCTCTTTTATTCCTATGTAGACATACTGTAAGTGAGCCCCAAATGAGGAAACAATGGGGATTCTGTTCCCAGCTCAGTCCTAATGTCTCATGTAACCATAGGCAAGTCAGTTCACCTCTTTGTTCCTGTGTGTCTGTAAACATACCTCCTCCTGGGTATGATGTTCTGTCCCATCTAGTGGTACCAAGATCACTTAGAGAGAGATTAATGAGTCTGCTCTATGGCCACAGCTAACAGCCAGTTGACTTTTAGCTCATGCAGTAGAGGCTCTTGCACTAAGCTCCAGAAGCCCCAGGTTCAATTCTGGCTGCCGACGACCAAGGTCTGTCAGCGTTACATTTCCGTTCCCACTCTTTGTCTTGGCTGTTTATCCTGTAACTTCTTCATAGAGGTATTGTCTCTTGCTGTGTATCTGAACAGTGCCCTGAACAACAAGGTCCATTTGGTTGGGGTCTCTGTGCACTACTAGTACTAAATAAAGATACATTCCTGAAGGTAAGTTATAGTAGAGGAGTTTATATGTTAGAGCTGGGTGGGGATGTTTCTTGCATTGTCCACACTTAGTTTGCTTGAAGAATAAACAGGATGACTGGAAGTCATGCATGCTTAATTTATTTTAAATAGACCTTCTGTGTCCTTGAGGACACTAATCTTCCGTAATGCTACCGAGGGGTAATGAGATCTCTGATCTGCTGTACCACAGGTTGAAGCTGCCCGGGATCTAATTTAACTTCATTTTTTCCAAATTTCAGAAAAATCTTAGAGTGTATAGCTGCTCCTGGGGCCACTTATTTCTCTCTCCCACCTCCTCTTTCTTTCGGACAAGCACAGCTCCTCCTCTATGTGCTGAGTCCCTTTGCTGCACACCAGAGTCCATGCAAACACCAACCTTGTGAATGTTGAATGAATGTGTCTTATAATCCCCAAAACTAAAGGGAAATCAGATGTAAATGGAATACAAATCAGGGCATAACTCCGGCTTCTTTTAAATAGGACAGAGCAAGTTGTATTTATATTACACAATGTGTGCTTTGACTATAAATATTTTAAAGCTACTGTACAAACCTGCTAAAATCTCTACTTGAACTTGATAAAATTGTGCAGCATCATACTTGATCTTTTGATTGTCAGAAGGGAGGAAGATTACATTTCCATAACAATAGCATTTAATGACCTGAGTGGGTGAAAATTCAAGGTCTAATTTTACATCTGGAAATAAAGATACAACTTTTCTGCAGGAATATTTGAAACTTGTTTGAAGGAAAGATGTTGGTAGCGAACAGATGGCCGACTACTTCCATACATATTCATGAGTGCATTTATTTCATTATGTCTTCCCCTGGGAAACTCGATGCTTCAGCTTTTATAAGTTTGTATGGCCATCAAATTGAGCAGTCAGAAGCCCTCTGTCAAAAGCTGTGTTGCTGAAGAAATTGAAGGAAAGAATGTGAAAAGCTTTCACACTTTTGTCTTGACTTTTATCACAGAAACACCTGTTGTTTTGAGATCTAAGATGGGAATTTTATCAGGAATAATAAATGTTATGTTTTGATAGTTAAAGTGACATGTTCATTTTATCTGAATTACTTTTACCTTAAATTTCTGACATCTCTAAGCATCACTATTTAATAACTTCATAAAAGAATGAGAATAAATCTTGGTTGTTTTTACATGGTTAAGAGCTTTTCAATGCGATCAAAGGTGTCAAAAATTGTATTTGTTTTTTTTTTTAAAAATCATGTGACTTTGAGGTCAGTGATGCACTATAATTCTGGGATTAGTTATTTAAGAGATTCCCATCTCAGGATAGCAAACAAGTTTTTATATGTAACCGTAATTAAAAATAATTTATAAAGAAACCGAACTTAAAGATACAAGTCAATTCCAGCAGAAACTAAGTCTGATGTAACTTTTATCAGATAGGAAGGCACATTGCTAAGAAATCGTAATCATGGTTAAAAATGCCACAACGATTATTTTGTGAATATACTTTTTTTAAAATATTCCAAGTAGAGCTGATTCAAATTTTTAAAATTTTCACCAAGAAAAGACACATTTTTTGTCTGACATTTTCATGAAAAAGGTGTCCCTTTTTTCAACCAGCTCTAATTTCAAGTTTGTTAGATGCCAAATTTTTTAAAAAGGACATTGCAGTACAGATTCATTCATTTCTACAACCTATGACAGAGACATATTCACCCTGAACCTTACTGGAACACAGATCCTGCCCATCAGGGCAAGATATGTCCGTTTTACCCAACCCCTATTTATCTATGGTTTTAAGGTTTGTTTGTTTTTCCTTAATGTCCACAAGGTTTGATCCTATAGGGATTACTTGAATTCAGTGGGATTTAGGCTACTTTCATGAATAAATTTTCCAGGCCTTTATTTTGTACTCGATGGGACATAACAATGCAGAATTTTAGATATTTTTATGTTGTCAACCCCAATAGGCTTGCCTTGCCTTGCCTTAGCAGGCAGATTCCAGATGAATGCTTGCATCCAGCATTCAGTGATGGTGCAGAGTAATATCTGTGGTGGAATGATACATAAAAGTTCAGTCCTTGAAGAAACATTAGTTACCCTTTAATATCTCTGAGAATATATCTCGCTGCTGCTTCAGGGCAAGACATAATCTCATAGAGTTTTGCTTTAGTAATGAGTCCAAGGGCTAGGCCCAAGTACTGGGTAGTATTTGCTCAATTACTAAAGAGTTGCATAGTTCATTTCTTATGTAGGCTGATCTGACAGAGGCTGAGATGGAACAGACAGAGAAAGACCATTGAGTTGAGTGTTAGGCCTCTCTTCATTAGACTAATAATAAGCTACTTTCTGGGCATGTACTATAAATTGAACTCTATGCAGACTAGTTAAATAGCAGTAAGCGAAGGACGATCTTGCAATGAACCTGTATGAAGTCCTGCTGAAGCCAATGGTATTACTTGGGATTTATACCAAGGTAACTGAGAGCAGAAATTGACCCAGAGTTGGTGGGGACCTACTCCTATGCGGGTTTGGGATTTAAGGTCTCTCCGTGCCTCATAGAACTGGTAGGAAGGCCACTGAATGCATCATTTTTTCTTAAGCTGTGCTCACTGCCTCTCTTTCTTTTTAAGAGTTGTTGGCAGAATTCAAGCCAGCCCAAGGTTTAGTTCTAGTGGCTTGGCCAAGTCAGAGTAGGGTTTGTGCCTTGATATTTCTTCTTTAGTTCTTCTGATCATTTTTTATTTTTTCTTCCTGGCAATAAGGCTTTTTCTGTGTTTGCCAGAACAGCACAGGTACTGTCATAGAGGCAGCAGACCCATTAAATTAAACATCCATTTTAAATTAAACCCACTATCAAAGCGGAATGAGGGACACTAGAAAAAACTGTTTGACTTTAAGAAATTTCTTGCTCAGAGGCTAATCTGACATGAACTGGAAAAACTATTGAAAATGTTCTTTTTGGAAAGCTTTACTTAAACTGGGTCTAATCACGGCCAACGCAACATGACAATTAAAGTTGTCAGCTGTCTGAAACTGGATGAAATTTTGCACTTGGCAGTAAACACATGTTGTAAAAGAGGTATTTTATTATTCTATTCCATTTACTTTGTTAAAAATAATTTTTTTTAGAAAAGGTTAATGTTCCACCATTTAGTTTAATGGACAGAGTGCAGTTTAATTAAATACAATGTGCACAGCTATGGGTTTGGTTTTTTGTTTTTGTTTTTTTTTAAACAGCATTATGGAATGTCAGCCAAGTGTGCATTTCCCAAAGCGTGCTCAAAGGTTCATTTAATTTTAAAATGATTGTAGCCTTGGAATAACTTAAAAGGCAGTAATACATTTAATGAAAGGATGTAACTCCTAATATTAAAAAATAATCATTTGCACATGCACGTAGTAAAGTGTATAAAGCCTGCATGGAAAACATGTAGGGCTAAATTCTTTCCTCAAACGCCTTTCTGTCAATTTCATTGAGGTGAATGGGAGTTATGCATATAGTCCAGGCCAGAATTTATCTGCGTATGAGCTTGCGCTTGACTTTGGAACCTGCATAATGTTTTCAGTGGAGTTTTTTAAATGTAATTTCCCAAGTGTATCTTAGAAGGAAAAATGTAAAAGCCAATTTTATTTGCAACTGTCAAAATGGCCTAATTATGTATCAGCCCCAGAGCTTGGATCCTGAATCTTCAGAGCTGCAGCACAGATTGTTACCACTTGTAGCTAGTACTGTAGCTCATTAGCTAGCATCAGGAGAAGGTTGTTACCCCAAACTGGGGGGGATATGCTGTCATGACCATGTCGTATGTGTCTGGATGGTGATCCTTATTGAAGGATGAGGTCCATAATCAGTATTTTACAGCTTGATATTCAAATTGTTTGTTTGGTAATCTGTTTTATCCTTAATTTAAAGGAAGTCCTGGGCTCCCTCCTATGGATGAAGAGAAACTTCCTGAAGCTCTGATGGCTTTTTTTTCATGCTATAGTCTCTTCATCATTAAGAATGACTGATGGCCTAATTTGGTAACTCGCTAGTTTTGAAGGTACAGATTTCCCCCCGCCCATCTATACTTCTCAGCTTTCTTTTGTTATTGTTTCTGCCTTTCTGGTTAGTGCTCTCACTTGAAGAGCTGTATTTTGAACTAGAATGCTACTTGACTCAATTGTAAATTAAAGTTCTCCATAGGTGTGAAAGCACTCCAGTAATTTTTTCCATTATTGTATTCTGTAGATGAGGAGTTATAATTATAGCATCACTTCAAATTCCTATAATACCTTGACTTTTGAAATGATTGGGGTGACTAGGTTCTGAGAAGGCAACATAAAATTCTTGGAGAAGTGTAGGTTTCCTTTTTTAAAAAAAATTCAATACGTATCATTGGAAATTATACACATTTACAGCAATTTAGCAAGAACAATTTTGGACTTCTAATATTCTGCTATTTAGAAGGGCCTCTATCTACTTAACTGAAGTGCAATTACAAATGTGAAGCTTTCAAACAATTGTAAATCTCTTGACCAAGCAGGTGCCTTTTTGCTTTGGGTTATTTATATTTTCATTTCTAATCTGTGAAATCTTATTTGAAACATGTCAGTGTGAGAATATAAATCTCTACAAGAAGTCAATGGGGGACAAATACTTCTTAGTCCATGCAGTACACTTTTTATTATTGTGATTTTACAGTACAGAAGAAATGGAGAGAGTTTATACCATCCATATTATAATTATCATATGCAAGATGCTTGCCTTCAACTCCTGTAGAATTCAGTGCGAACTGAGGGCTCCTATCACTTTGCAGGATGTGACCAATGACTTCCAGATATGCTTAACTTTACACATTTGAGTAGTCCCTTTGACTTCTATAGGATTATTCACAAAGGTAAAGCATGTACCTAAATCTTCCCAGGATTGGGCCCTATGATTTCACACACATTCAGAATGACAGTGTTTAGTATTAGTATATAGTATTCCTTGTGTTTAGTATATTTAACATTTATCTATCATTTTCAATTGCCAAAAGTATATGAATAGCACCATCATATTTCCATCTTCATGCTGTGTGTAATGGAAATGACTATGATCTTAAAATATTGCTTCAACCATCTTACACCTTATGTTTTATCTATATTTGAAAGAGACATGAGGACTTAAAATAACATGGCACAATTTTTTATTCTTAAATCATTATTATAATCTTCCTTCTAAAGTCTGATACCTGGGCTCTTGACGCTTCTTGACTGTTCCTTGGTTTTTCAGACAATTGAAATGATTGATAAATATGTGTTTCTCACAATTTTAAATACTAAACAAAAGTTTTTTTTTAATTTAATCTTTTCCCTCGCTATAGAAAGATAAATGATTTAGTACTGAAGACTTTACCACCATAAATCAAAATATGACTAACTTCCGGTAAGTTAATACACAGCGTTGGCTGTATAAAATAGAATTGCTAAGCCCCAAAAGAACCTGACAACATTCATATCTCTTGCAGACAAAATTACAAGTACAAAAGCACCATGGCAATAGGTTTGGGGGTTAGTTAACTAATTACCCTGATTCTGTGAGGTTCTGACTACCTCCTACAAAAGCACCAAATGACATCAATGTACATAGAGTACAATGAGAGTTGAGGGTACCTGGCTGCTTTCAGGGTTGTGTATGGTTGTACTTGTCTGTATATTTACTGAGTTCATTATTTCTGTCATTCAAGAAGCATATAGATCATGGTAAATACTGTGTAATTCATGTAGGATTAAATTCACTCTAGTGGTCTGCACCACTTAAACTCTGTGGTCGGGCAAAAAGTTGGACTGTGGGTGGAGCAGCCACGCAGTGAGACCTCTGCACCCTTGTGTCACAAAAAATGTGTGTGTGGGGTGGGGGGAGGGAAGGGATCCAGTGGCTGTAAATCCCCAGAAAGGGAGAGCAGAGTGACGAAAGCCTAATACAGACTCCAGTGGGCAACTGTACCGAATTCCATTCCCACATCCCAGCTAAGGGTTTTATCCAAAGCCCATTGCAGTCAATGGAAAGATTCCAATCGACTTCAGTGAGGTTTAGACCATGGTGAAATCCTAGCCCACTGAAGTCAAAGACAAAAGAGCCATTGATTTCAGTGGGGTCAGGATTTCACCCCAGGCCTCTAGTTCCCTTCATAGAGCTCAATTACTCAAGCTTAGCATAGGAACAGTGAATTTCATCTATAGTCCGAAAACACATCCGTTGGTAAGGAAAAAAAATTTCCTACTGTCTTGCCACTTTCACCGACATACCTTTCTTTCTGACAGCTGGTTGCTGATGGCTTTTTTTTTTAAACTGACAGTCAGGAAATGTATTGATTGGCAGCTTGGTGAACACCTGTATTCCTATACTTTTCAAAATGATCATGTTAAGTATGTAGAAATAGAGATAAGGGAACTAATTTGATGACCAGCGGTAATGAGACAGGTGTACTAATCTGCCTTCTGATTTTGATTCCTCTGGCTGTTGTATATTTATTAAATGGGGTGTCAGTTTTTTTATTGGTTTAACTCAGAGTCAACCCTGTCATAACATTCTTACACATTATGTCCATTATGTGGTACCTTCCCTTCTTTGAATGAAGTTATTACGTTAAGTCAAAGGTTCTGAGCGTGATTTAATGAAAAATGAATTTCAAGGGGAAAAATGCTGGTGGGTCATAAATATGAGAGCGTTTCCATCTGTTTGTGATGCATGCCTCCGTGATCAATTCAGACACCTAAGTAGAGGGTGGATAACTTAAAAATCATGACAGAAAGAGCCTTTTAGTTAGTTTTGGGAGTGTCAGTTCTGCAGCGAGGCCAAGGTCATTTAGAATTCCGTATAGTACCAATTTGCTAGAAGTGACATTTTAGTAACACAACTCTACCTTTGAGTATATTAATGGGGATGATTAAGACCTGAGGGAAAAAACCCCAGAGGCCTAAAATACGTACTCCTCAAATAAAATGGAAATGAAAGATTTTGACATTCCATTAGTGCTGCTGCCGGGAAGTTGGTTTTAATTTATTCTTGATGTGTATATACAGCGCCTTTTTCTCAGAGTTTCATTCGTTAAGGTCGTTATGGGCAGGGTACTTGGAAATCTGCACCGAACCAAAGATTCCCATTCCTGCAATGTCTAGAATTGGGAAAAACAATTCAAATGCTTAGTCTTTTTTTTAAAGAAAATTCAGAGGAGGTTTTGTTTTGTTTGTTTTTTCAGGGTTTTTTTTGCAGCTCAAAAGTAAGAAGCAAGATAAATAGGGAGTTTTCACTTGTAATTTTTTTGCCTGAGCTGCTTTGGAAAAAACATGGTGTCACTCATATTGGTTTGAAATGTTCCTATAGAAACAAAATGGATACCAGTCTATATTTATGTCTATTGCATCTAATGTCAAGTACACTTTTATTGGCTTGAGTCTGTGTATGGTGGGTTGTTCTGATTTATTAATGTACTTTCAACAGGGTTCCAGCAGTCATTTTGAGTACAAATTAAAATAGAAAACCTTTTCTGGTGTAAGGTAGGATTAAAAATAAAACACATGTATATTCACTACAACTGCTGTATAGAATTCGTTTTTGGTAAACAAACCCCTCAAAGTGTGGGAGATGTTACTGATATTTTGAATCGGATGGTTTGAACTTCATTGGTCTCCAAACCAGAAATGTTGAATGACCAAGCTTGGTCTCTGGCCCTGATACTGTCATGTCTGGCAGGCAGAGACTGTGAGAACGCTGCTGAACCTGTGCATTTTGGCCCTAGGTGAGATAAAGCTTTGTGTCATTCTTGTGAGGTTCCTTCCTGCCCCCGAGCCCAGGGAGTGGTGGTGTTAGGCAGAGAAGAGAGGTAATTTCAGCTCTTCAGTTGTTGAAAAGGTTGTAATGAGTTGGGGCCTTTGAAGGTAAGTTAGGGAGGGGTTCATCAGAGCTCTGAGACAGGCTCCGAAGGGCTCTTGAGGGGGAAAAAATGTAATTCTTCTAAGGCAGGAAATTAAACTTTTCCAGCAGAGATGCTGACCTGTAAAGTGATATCTACAAGGGTTTAGCTCTGAATGCCATTTCTTTGGTTAGGCAAATTTGACTGACACTGACCTTATTAGAGAGACTCAGAGAGAAAGGTAGGAGAGATTGGGAGACTGGGGACTGAGACCTTTTTAAAGTAGTATGCCAGAATAATAGTCTTTTAAAGAGAACTCTTTATTTTGGGCCTAACTTGTCATGACCTGTATCCAAAAAGATGCTATTAAAAATCATTTGTTCAGGTAAGTTTCTAGCGATAATGATGCAAGGATCCAACACTCTGGGTGAAATCTGGGCCCCATTGAAGTCACTGGGAGTTTTTTCATTGACTTCAGTGAGGCCAGGCTTTCACCCTCTGGCTTTAGTGTGTAATGTTGTACAGTGAATAAAGCCTTGTGAGGTGCAGTGCAATGTCTTAAAAATAAGGTTTGCTTCATATTTTTTATGCAGTTGCCCTTTATTTCAGTAGATGGTCTCGCTATTCCACAACCACAAAAATTGTACACTTCATATTTTTATTTGTTTTGTAATGTCCATAATACCACTACGATGTGAGTTTAGTTATATTCATCACAGACTAGCAGCCATGCTTAACTAAGGCCTATTTCGCTCATGATCACAGCCATCTTTAATATCATTTTCAAACATAGTTTTGTCTTCTGTGATTGTAACAGAATTTGCATCCATATTCAACATGCTTCCAAAAGCGGGGGGCCCAGTTCTGTGAAATGCTGAGTGTCCTCAACACCCAGTGAGTTGAGAATACAGAGCACTTCATCAGTTCCTATCGTATAATTGTGCTAAAAAGCCATGCTTTTATCTTTTAGTGGGTAGCCTTGAGTGTGATTTTGGCCAGTCTGTGACAGATGTATGTTACCAATCTGCCTGGGGCGTCAGGTGATCAGGCTGAGGCCGCAGGATCTTTAGGGAGGAGATGACGGAACACACCACGTAACTGAGTTTTAAAGCTTTATTGATAAAATAATAAAATAACGGCAGAGAGTGATGAGTGCTTCCCACGTCACTCAGAGGAAGGAAGAAAGCCCTAACCCACTTTCATACTCACACCCGCATTACCCGAGGCTGGCTAGGCCTGGGTGTAACGTAAGAAGAGGGGGAGGGGTGGATGGGAATTCTGTCCTGTGCGTACAGGTCATCCAAGGTACGCTGCAAACCTCCGAATTGCTCCAGCTCTCGGGAGGGTTTTAAATTTTGGGCTCCTCTGGGGGTGTTCCATTCTGCGACCTCTGTTCCTGATGTTCTTTGTGTCAGTCCAAACCGGCTTTCTGTGGTTGTCTTCGCTTTCCCAAAACATAGCGGCTCCAGGGACCTGTGTTTTGCATCTTGTCTGAAAGACAGCACCTCCATGAGCAGTGTCATTCATGCCAACATGCTGGACTATATTTCAGTATGACTCAGAAGCAAGCGAACTGCATATGAGTAGAGCCCTACCAAATTCATGGTCCATTTTGCTCAATTTCACGGTCATTTTACAAATAATAAATTTCACGGTTTCAGCTATTTAAATCTAAAATTTCGTGGTGTTGTAATTGTAGGGGTCCTGACCCAAAAAAAGGAGTTTGCAGGAAAGAGGGGGTCGGAAGGTTATTGTAGAGGGGGTGCGGTACTGCTACCCTTACTTCTGCACTGCTGCAGGCAGTAGCGCTGCCTTCAGGGCTGGGCAGCTGGAAAGTGGCGGCTGCTGGCCAGGAGCCCAGCTCTGAAGGAAGAGCTGCCACCAGCAGCAGCACAGAATTAAGAATGGCCTGGTACGGCATTGCCACCCTTACTTCTGCACTGCTGCCTGCAGAGCTGGGCCCATAGTCAGCAGCCACCACTCTCCGGCTGCCCAGCTTGGAAGGCAGCAGCGCAGAAGTAAGGATCGCATAGTATGGTATTGGCACCCTTCTGCACTGCTGCTTTCAGAGCTGGGTGCCTGGCCAACAGCCGTCACTCTCTGGCCACCCAACTCTGAAAGCAGCACAGAAATAAGAGTGGCAATACTGCCATCCCCATAAAATAACCTTGCAACCTCCCTGCAACTCCCTTTTGGGTCAGGACCCCCAATTTGAGAACCGCTGCTCTCCCCCATTAAATTTGCATCATATAAGGTAAGAGAGCACACAAGACCAGATTTCACAGTCTGTGATGCGTTTTTCATGGCTGTGAATTTGGTAGGGCCCTTCATATGAGAGAGGGACCAGCATTGCTTCCTGGAGCACCTAGATGTTCCTTGGAGATTCCCATCCAAATATTATCTAGATTCAGCCTGTTTAGCCTGTGAGATCTGAGGAGGAAAACAGCCCAAGATAATGTGTACAAGCTAATTGGTGAGCTGGGGAATTATACATGTAGCTAAAATACTATTTAATTTTTCTAACTTGTAATTATACAAGTAGTGTAGCTTTTCTTAGTCTTTCTATTGAATATACTTTCCAATGAAAGATTAATTGTAATGTATCTGGGTATACATACATGAAAACAATATATGTGAATATTTTATACGTGTGTGTGTGTGTGTGTGTGTGTGTGTGTGTGTGTAATATGTATATATTTAAAGATTGTGAGGTGCTGAGATACTATGGTTATGGGGGCTATGTAGGGTTGCCAGGCATCTGGTTATCGACCAGAAGACCCATTTGAAAAGGGACCCTGGCAGCTCTGGTCAGCACTGCTGACCAGGCTGTTAAGTCTGGTCGGTGGCACAGCAGGGCTAAGACAGGCTCTCTGCCTGCCCTGGCTCCACGCAACTCCCCAGAAGTGGCCGGCATGTTTGGTCCCTAGCCACAGGAGCAATCAGGGAAGCCCCGCTTGCTGCCCCGGCACCAACTCTGCAGTGAGTGAGGGTGGGGGAGAGAGTGAGCGACAGAAGAAGTAGGGCTGGAGTGAGTGGGAGGCGGGCCCTCAGAAGGTGAGGGGTAGGGGCGTGGCTTCAGAGAAGGGGCAGGGCAAGGATGTTTGGTTTTGTGCAGTTAGAAAGTTGGCAACCCTAGGGCTATGTAAATACCTAGAATAGAAAATGTGGACTCACTGATGCTCTCTCCTTTCTCGGAAAGCAATTTAATACATATATGTTTAAAAATAGAGAGTGATAGAACATCCTCAGAGGCAAGACACAGTTTGGTATCTCATTGTTTTTAAGTACACAGCAGTTGGTTTAATCAGAAAGTAATTTCACAGGTAGAAATTGTGTAATTCAGCAGCAGAGATTAATAAAGTTATCTCGTGTGTGTCCATTTAACTTGCAGCTGCATCCTTTTCTCAGATGTCGTTATAAAATATTAAGTAATATAAAATATTACTTCAAATCTGATCTAAGTAATGAGCCTAAAGTGCTGTTTTGGGTGAACAGTTACCTTTTATAGCTTTTGCAATAAGTGAATGGTGTAAATTTGCAGTAAAAGGGACAAAAACATGTTCCAAAAAGAATAGACCAAACAGAATACCAGACAGCAAGTCTTTTGCTCACTTTTATTATTTCATCTCCAGATTATTAGAAAATGGGCATTAAATGGAAGAGAACCATTCTTAAAGTTAGCAGGTGCCACTAAAAACTTAACGTTTGTCTCTCCTTAGAGATTGTGGCACTGTGGTGCCTCTTAAATATAGGAAGATATCACACTTTCAGGTCTGGGAAATGTACTTGGAGTGTCACAGCTAAATACAAGATGGAACAAATTGTTTAGCATAAGTGCTTTAACACGTTGTAAGAGGCAATTCAAGATGAAGTGGGCAGTTAACACTTCTTCAGTCACAGGATAAAGGAGGGTTAGTAGGTTACAGATTATTGTAATGAGCCATAAATCCAGTGTTTTAAGACCAAGATTTTTAGTCTAAGAAAATTATGAATTTAAGCTTCCAGGCTCATCTTTTGAAGGTATTGTAATAGTTTCCTTTGAGGAGGAGGACTGAGAGAGAAGATATGGAGTAATTATTTTGTGAAAAGTGTTCACCCATGGGTGATAGTGTTTTTGTCTTTTATCATTTCACTGTATGAGTTCATTCAAGAGTGTAGTGATTGTGTGGTTTCACCTATGTAGTGGTGTTGGGGTATTTAGTGCACTGGATGAGGTATACCACATATTGTGATAAGTATGTGTAAGACTCTTGGACCTTGAAAGGTGTGTTGGGGGAAGGGGGGTTGATCATTGTAGCAGTGGAGATATGTCTGCAAGTTTGGCATCTGTTATGATATGATCTGATGCCACTTTGAGTTGGTGGGTCCTGGTCTGTTGGGACCTTGCTTCTCATGATGAGCTTGATGAGGTAGGGACAGGGTGTTGTTTGAAAGCCAAAACAAGGGGTTCAGGAAAGATTTCCTTCAGGATGGGTTATGAGTTGTAATATGTAGTGACAACCCTTATGGGTTCCAGTGTGAGGTGGTAGGTGACAATTAGAGGTGTGTGGTCAGAGGGGTTTTCCCCCGTATTGAAGCAGGTTTTCTTGGGGTATTTGGGTGGCCCATTCGATGATGTGATCTACTTCTCTGGTGCAACAACAAGGAGTCCGGTGGCTCCTTGTTGTTTTTGTGGATACAGACTAACACGCCTACCCCCTGATACTTCTCTGGTGAGTGGTCTTGTTTGGTGAAGGTAGTTTTGAGTGTGTTAAGGTGTGTATCCTGGACTTCCTTCTCGGTGCATATTCTGTGATATCTGAGTGACTGGCTGCAGATAAGATTTTCTTGGCATGTTTGGGGTGATTACTGGACCCATGAAAGAAAGTGTGGCGATCCATGGGTTTCTTTATATACAGTTATCTGTAGAGTTCCCTTGCTGAAGCTGATCATGGTGTCCAGGAAACAGCTGCTAGTGTGGGACTGTTCTAGAAAGAGTTTAATTAATAGGTGGTAGTTGAAGTTGTGGTGGAAATCTGAGGGAGTTTAAGTCTGATGTCCAGAGAATGAAAATACCATTGTATCTCAGGTATATCATTGATTTCATGGTGCATTTGTCCAGAAATTCTTCTTCGAGGTGGCCCCTGAAAAAGTTGGTATAATGAGGAGCCAGCATAATGGGGAAGAAGCCTAGTACCATGGCTGTTCCCATGGTTTGGACCAAATGCTTGTTGCTGAATGTAAAATTGTTTATGGGTAAAGATGAAATGAATAAGTTTGGCGATGTTTGGAGTGGGTATCTTAGTGTTGTCCATTGTCCTGTAGATATCTGAGGCATTCAAATGTAAGAGCTAACCACTGCTACAGATCATGGGTCTCTCACCAGCATTAAAATACTCCTATAAATTAAAGTTTTTCTCACTTAGGGACTGATCCAATACCATTAGAATCAATTAAGATTTTCATTGACTTAAATGGGTGTTGCAGATGAGAACATAAAGCAGTGGTGGGCAACCTGCGGCCCGTCAGGGTAATTAGTTGGCGAGCCACCAGACAGTTTGTTTTTGCATGGCCGCCCGCAGCTCCCAGTGGCCGTGATTCGCTGCTCCCAGGGAGCTGCGGGTGGCCGTGCAAATGTAAACAAACTGTCTGGTGGCCCACGAGCGGATTACCCTGATGAGCTGCAGGATGTCCACCACTGCCCTAGAGGGACCTGGGTATTGGTGTAGAGATTCACTGCATATATCTGAGAGGAGTAGTTCTGTGCTTTGTCTGCCTGTCTTCCACTTTGTTGGTTTTGGCGACCTTCCTGATACCTAGAAAGTAGGCTTATGCACTTATTGGAAATTAACAAAGCTTAACTAATTGTTCATGAAGTTCCCTAGGGTCCTCAGAAGAGAAGTATAGAAATGCAAGAATTACAAATTTGAAAACAAGAATCTCCATGGATGGGAAGAGGTATTGTTTCATGGTCTCTGTGTATATAATGTCTTCTGCAGTTTCCACAGTATGCATCCGATGAAGTGAGCTGTAGCTCACGAAAGCTTATGCTCAAATAAATTGGTTAGTCTCTAAGGTGCCACAAGTACTCCTTTTCTTTTTGCGAAAACAGACTAACACGGCTGTTACTCTGAAACATGGATAAACTCAGATTCTCCTCATTCCAGGAAGCAATCACAGTAAGTTAGCAAACTGATGAAGATAATTTTCAGGTCCATAAAAAGTTTTAAAGCAAAACTATTAATTGATGCTATATAGAGGGTGAGACACTAGGAATATCTTACTGCTGGCTTCATTACCCCAGTCATTGCAATTCTGCCACAATGAAGACAAAAGTACATTATCATTGTCAGAACCTCATTTAAAGGATGATAAATTTTAAGGAAAAAAAGCAATGACTCAGAAAGAATATAAAAGTACAAAGAAGCCAACTACCTTTTTTTAATGTGTGTCTATCAATCAGAGTTTATTGGAAAGGCAGTAAACAAAAATGCAGAGAAATTATGTTCTGGCAAATAAAATGAAAATAATGGACATAAAATGGATGTAGCTGAAATTTCTCAGTTGTGGCACTCAGCCTTCTGCAGGAACAACACCCTATCAGTAGAAAAAATTCTGAAGCAATTTTTAATCTCACAGTATTGCTTTTTTATTCTTCAAATTAAATTGACTTTTGGTAATCCAGCTGTGTTTAACTTTACCCACACATTTCATACCACAGCTGAAGGGGGATTTTTATGGAGCACTGTCAAACATATACATTTTTCATATCAATTCAGTTTAATTTTCTAACTAGAGGTCTCTGCAGACTTACAAGCACTAGTGGAAACACTGTTGTTCCTGAAAGATCCTAGTGCTTCTGCTCGGGTGGGTAAACAGTTTATGAAAAATGAGGGAATTGCTGCTGGCAGATTTAAATTCTGCTTATACTAATGCTGGTATTGTATGTTGCCTTCATTTAGGATAGGAATGAAATAAAACACCATTGGGCACTTTGTAGATGCTGCTGCTTATCACATAACACAAAATCTGCATCTAGGAGGTATTCTAAGGCAGAGATATAAAGGTCTCTAGAACTGGGTGCAGTCTTGCAGTGATACACAGACACACTTCACTGATGGAGAAGTGGAAGGGACATCCAAAAACTCTAAGGTGCCACAAGTACTCCTTTTCTTTTTGCGAATAACACGGCTGTAATGAAACCTGTCATTCTTACTTCGGTGACCCTCTGACCATAGGGACAAACCTTGCCCCTTCCTTCATGTGTGTGGAAGGCTCCACATGCAGCAGATCTGGTGCAGTTCTGTTGCAATAGGAGGAGGTTGGCAGGAACTGCAGGAGTTCTTTGTGCTACCCCGCATGGAGAGGATATGGTGGACCAGAAACATAGGTACCAAGGAGTCTAGGCCTCAGAGCTGGTGTAGTGGCCATGGAATGGCTTGGCTGCTGCTGCTCCATAGTCTGGAAAAGGAGGTTCTTTGCTTCACATGTCCTCATATTCCAGTTACTTTGTTAGGTGCTGATAAAAAGGGACCTGAATCAGTTTCTGTCAAATTCAATGGGATTTTTGCTAATGATATCAACTCGAGCAGGCTTAATAGCCTGATCTTAAAGTTCTGTGGAAAAAATGATTTTTCTGGAAGAGAATCAGAGTGTACTGAAACATGCATACCTTTGCTCTCAAAATGATAAAAACCTGGTCTCTCAAATTAAACCCCATTAACAGCAAGGCCAAATACAATTATAATTGATTATATTTTTGTATTGCAGTAGTGCCTCAGAACCCCATTGCTCTAGGTGCCATATGAATATAGAACAAACACTGGTGAAATAATAGCATGCATGTATGTTTGTGGGTTGTCTAATTAAATGATCCAGGAGTCAGAACCCTACATTATAATTCATTTCAGACCAGTATCAAATAACGGGACCGTCCACATAATTTTTAAAGTACTTTGCTTCAAATAGGAGTGGGAGAACACGTTAGAAAATAAAATACTGAAATGGAAAGACTAATCTTCTTTTCATGAAAAGGCTTATTTTAGAACTTATTTTAGACACTGGAGAGCTAGAATATATAAACGACTTCCAATCTTTTTTTCACTCCCTTTTGCTATACTTTCCATGACCTGATATGACATCTCGCATAAAGTGTGTGCAAGTGGGAGGAGGCAATAGAAACAACACTTTATAACCCTTTCAGAGATTTGACTAGAGCAGGTTGGGACTTTTTGACAAAACATGTTTTCATTGACAAATGTTAATTCATCAAAACTGAAACGGTTTGTGAGAGAGGCTTGGTTTCTACAACTCTCCCAATTCAACATTTTTTGGGGGGAAAAACGTGTTTTGAAATTGTTAAAACATGTCTTTGTGATATTTTTGAAACAAAATGTTTAGTTTCCCGAGTCAAAAGAACTTTTTGTTCCTAATTTTTATTTAATTTAGTTCTTTTTTTTAAAAAAAAAAAAGCGAGACATTTCAAAATTATTGAAACAAAATATTTCAACAGACCC
This sequence comes from Chelonia mydas, assembly GCF_015237465.2. Lineage (NCBI taxonomy): Eukaryota > Metazoa > Chordata > Testudines > Cheloniidae > Chelonia > Chelonia mydas. Next base: position 14,556,165 of record NC_057853.1, on the reverse strand, counting down.
TCTCTACTTTTTTTTTTTTTTTTTTAAATCATCAGTTTGGGAAAATGTTTAAGATTTTGACTTTGGGACAGGAAAAAAAAATCAAAATCTTAAACTCTTATGGACAAATTGTTTCGTGGTCAGCTCTGACCTCTGAATTTTAATAGCCCATTGTGTGTGGGGTTGTGGTCTGGCTTTAGTGTACAAAGCAATACCCAGCCAAAAGCTGCAAACAAACATCCTATTAGTGGGTTGGATTGCAGGAAGGAGATGTTTTTCAGGCATAAAAAAAATCAAAAGCATGATGGTTAGTGCTATGGTGTCTTATATGAACTTTATCTTCTAGTTTTGACTTTAATGGCTTGGATGTAAATTTCAAAATTAGGTATGCATGATTGGGCAGCTAATCTGTGCATGCCATTTCTCTAATTGCCTGTGTACATTTTAAAGAGGAAATGGTCAGTTATATATCTAACTAGCATTTAAACATGCAAATATCAAATTTGCATACACCATTGGAGGTATTATACAAGGAAATAAGGCATGCAATGGATTTTTGTGAAGTGTTTGCCTGTCAGAATCAGGATACCAGACTAGATGGACACTTGGCCTGTTCTAACATGATGAATCCTACATTCTTTCCTGTTTAAGCTTTCTTGATCTAAGGATCAAAGTGATATCAGGCAAAATACATTGTTGTATTTATAAATTATTTGCTTGTGTGATTTCATTGTTAAGAGGTTACATTAAAACTGTGGAAAAGCTCTGCTTGTCTGACTCATGCAGAATGGTTGTCTGAGCTGACTAATACTGCCGTAGTGGAAAAACTCTCATTTAATGGGAGATATAACAGGAAAATGCATGATTAAAATCTGAAGCTTTTATGATAAGCTTATTGAAGGAATTATGCGAGCACTTACATTTTAAAACTGTCTCTCTCACTGATACTAGATCATTGACCTATTAAATTTATATTTGTACAAATGAGTGACTTTTATAGTATTTTTTCCTCTTATTTGTGCTGTTATAAAGCAAATCCAAAGTATTTTGTTCTGTTGTATTATGGTTCATTTTTTATTTATTCCAGTTTTTCTGTTCCGTGGTATTTAAACAAAAAGTACTTTTAAAAAGAAGACGAGAGATTATTTTAGATCAGAAAGGATTTTTCAAGATCCTATTGGCCAAATCTTGGCAGAACCCTGCAAGTAGATGCATGACTATATCCATTAGGGACAGTATGGTATGGAAGTTGTCTGCCCCAGTTTTGGATTACCTGCTTCCTAATACCGGATCTCTAGCCCCCGTGTATGAGCATTCTAGTCTGGCTCGTAGGAGTAGGAAGACAGGGCAGTGAGAAGGTGGAGAATGGAAGGACCATAACCCCAACCACCCTATCCACTGGTCCACTCAATGGGACTGATGCACCATAGCGAGAGCATTCTCCTGCACCCTAATATATGGTGCATCCCTCTGGTCACATGAGTTCTTTACACTGGGATTCGTAGAAACAGTACAGTACAGTCACAGACCTTCTGAAGTTTTCCCATAATCATTTCATTTATTAATTTCACTTTGTAACTGGTGCTATGTTGCTGAAATTATCTTTTGCCTGCTTGCTGATAAAGAGACGAGCAATGTATTGTGCTTCTTTGCTTTCTGTCTACCTTCTAGCAGTGTACAAGTGCTCATTATTTTGTGCATGCTCTCTGAATCTTCTTTATTCACCTTTGCCACCTTTGTCTGGCTTGTCCTTGTCCATCCCTCCACGAATGCAAGTCGACGCCACACCATTCTATTTTGTTGCTAGCATGTTCTTTCCATTTCTGACCAAAGAGTTTTGTCATGGGATCGGCCCAGCGTGTTTTCGGTCTGCCCAGTGGTCACTTGTGGTCTCTGGGGATCCAGTCACTGATGCGGGTTGTCCACCTATTGTGTTGCCTGCGGACTACATGACCCACCCATCTTCACTTTGCGTTGTACATTGCCTGCACTATGTTGGTCACCTCTGTATGCCTTTTGAGCTCCTCATTCGGTATATGATCACGGAGTGATGTCTTGCACATTCGCTTTTCCATTTCTCTCTGGGTGACAGTGAACTTTTCTTCCTCCGCTTTTGTTGTTGACCAGCTTTCTGCTCCGTATATCATTACTGGCAGAACAGTGGAGTTAAACTGTTCTCCTTTTCTTCATGGGCAGTTCATCACCCATTAGAGACGTCTTTATTTTGTTGAAACTTGCCCACCCTGCCTTTCGCCTCCTCCTGCATTTCCTTTGAATGAGTTGTTTCTGCACAGCTGCTGACCCAGGTAAATATATCTGTCAACCTCCTCGTTTCCTTCCCCATTTACAGTGATGATTGCCTCTGCACAATGCTCATTCTGCATCCACTTAGTCTTCGACGTGTTCACTTCCAACCCAATACCATGCAAAAGTATTTGCAGTTGCTGCAGATATAACTAACGCAACCTAAGCAATGATATTCAGTGTGACTTTGGATTCTAATCTTTTTGGAGTACTGAATTCAATCCATTTAACATTCATCGATTCCTCTTTTCTTTCTCCTATTTCTATACTGTTGTGAACACAAAATGTTATGGTTACCTTGGCCTTGGCTTCCATGTTGTTTTATCCAAGCACATGGGTGAACAGATGCAGGGATGCTGTGTAGTGGCTGATGTCCCAAGGGTTGCTTTGGTTACTTTAGCACTCTCTTTACTTGATTAGCACACCACAGAAGCAAGTTGGTTGAGGGTAGCTGAACCCCTCCATGTAGGGGAAGGGTATTCGAAGACTTCAGTTATGCCTGAGGGCATCCCGTAGGGTTTTACAAATGAGCACAGAAGAGACTTCGGAACTCTTTAGACACTCCAAGGAAAGTAATGTTAAGGAAGTCCAGAATGAACGCTAAAGCTTGGTCCAGAGCTCAGCTTGTCGTTGATAGGCTTTGCAGTCCTGAAGTGCTCCAGTCCGCACCTGGGAAAACTGCATGTTAAATGCTGCTATTTTTATATATTTGCACTTTCCACTCAGTTTTGCATGGGTATAAATGACTATGCAAAGTAATAGCCAGTGGAGACACGGGCCTTTAAGATCACGTGGTACGCTGAGAGTGATGGAAAATGCATCAACCACATACAACAAAGTCCAATAGGGGCAGTTGCTGCTTCCTACTGAACATCATATATATTGTGGCCTTATTCTGCCATCAGTGACATTCTTTGAAATTAGTAGACCTGGTCAAAACCTTGAAAATCAGCTTCATGGGAAATTTCTAAACTGTTTCCACTTGCAGGATTCATCCTTGACCTATTTTCTGGGGGAGATTGTGACCGTTTCTGTGATATTTTTATTGAAATTTTCATTGAAATCAGGTGTAAAATAGCTATTGGTAAATAAAAATATGTGATAAAAGTTTCGAACATAATTTTGATTTAAAAAATATTGATAATGGCTGGGAAAGTTTTTTTTTTTTGCAATGAATTGAAAATTTCAAAGATGTTGGCAGTTATTTCAGAAAAAAAAAGTTCCCCTGGCCAGCAAATGGTGTGAAAATGTTTTACCAGCTCTAGAAATTAGTGTTAATAACTATGGCTTTATATGAGAAAATCATAAAAAATTATTTTTTTATTACCTTATTACCTAGAGGCCATTACTCTGTTCCCTGCTTATTTCTGGTTCACACAATGAGGACCACATACAATAATAGGTTCTTTTTGCTGCGTGCCTCTGTGCTCTTATCATGATCATGCTTTCTGTAGCAGTTGCTAGGAGATTATAAAAAGTGTGACTGGGATTGAAGGCCAGATTCTGATGTTTCTTATATGGATGTAAATTGGGATTAACTTCATTAAAGTCAATGGTGTTACACCAGTGCAAAACCAGGCTGAGATCAAAACCAGTCCCTGATATTGGGAGCCAGCCATTAGCAATTAATTCCTTAAAGTACTATAAAGTTATAAATGAGCAGAGAAGTGCACCCTGACAAGGATTTTAGATGTGTTTGTGGAGAATATCCTTTGATTATAGCAGGCAGCAAAGGGCCTGATTTTAGCGAACAGATACACGGATAATTGGGTACCTGTGCAATTATACAGCTACTCTTTTTACAAACTCTTCTCTGTGTGGGGCCTTGCAAATCAGGGGGTGCATGAGCACGTGGCTGGACAGGTGCTTAATTAATCATATGCCTGTCCTGCCCCGTCCCAAATTGTGCATGCATAATACTAGAGAGCTGTGAAAAGTAAGCATGCAGTTGCATGCCTGCAGATGCACACGGATTTCACTGTTTTTTCTAAAGCCTGCATGGCATATTAACCATGCACTGATTTTTCAAACAAAACAGGTTGCACAACCTACTGAGCTGCAGTTTTTCAGGAATATTTTGTCTCCATCATGCACATATCGGATTTGGAGCGTGAAATCTGAACCAAACCCCCTTTCTCAGCTTTGTGCAATTAAGGCAACAAAGGACTCATGAAATGACACACACTTGAAGAAATGTTGCGTGGAGTAATCTCTTTGTTTAAAATATTACAAGATGAAATGAAGTGAATTTTCATTGTCCTCTGTAGCCTTTTATTGAGACCTGGTTTTACGTTAATCTACTGTAGTGTAATATTTCATATGGGTGACAAATGAATGTCTTGGTGGGGATGAACACAATGTATGTAATGACCTTGAATTTTCCAGGAGCATCTACCAGACAGAAAGGACTAATGGTATGATCCCATATTGACAAAGCCTGTGTTCCTGTGACCTGTTCTTTGGATACCTATCCAACTGAACTGCTCATGCAATAGTTCATGTCATTAATTAAAGGGACAGAGTGCTAAGTGCTTCTATAGTGATTTGGAGAGATGATCCTCTGTGCAGGTTAATCCATGGGCTAAGGAGTTCCACTCTGGACAAAAATTTTCATGTCTGTAGAAGATGACTTTACAAATTCTGGCTACATCAGGGGTGGGCAAACTTTTTGGCCTGAGGGCTACATCGGGGTATGGAAATTGTATGGCGGGACATGAATACTCATGAAATTGGGAGTAGGGGTGTGGGAGGGGGTGAAACACTGGAATGCGTTACCTAGGGAGGTGGTGGAATCTCCTTCCTTAGAAGTTTTCAAGGTCAGGCTTGACAAAGCCCTGGCTGAGATGATTTAGTTGGGGATTGGTCCTGCTTTGAGCAGGGGGTTGGACTAGATGACCTCCTGAGGTCCCTTCCAACCCTGATATTCTATGATTCTATGAGATCAATCCTGGGCCTCTTGCATTAAGTGTGGATTAAGTGTGCATTAAGTGCATATGTTTAATAGGTTATTGCTATTCTGTAGGTGATGTCCACGTTTTATCTGCTGCTCTCTTCTGCCTAATTTGATACCACCTCAGAGCCAATATGGGCTACCTATACCTAAAAGCCAGATCATGTTTCTGAGTGTCCAAATGTAGCAAGAGATATTGCCAAACTATTTTTTTCCCACACAGCTAGGTGCTGAGACTAGCTCAGAAACATGCCAAAAAGCAGCAGTCAAGAAGAACAGCTGGCTCTGCACTTATTTCTCTGCAATTTATAAAATAATGTACTCTGTGAAACTGTGAATATTATCCTCTTGCCTACTCATCATTGTATCAGCATGCACACTGTAAACAATAAATGCTATCAGTTCATTTCCAGTGCTCTTTCTTTTAAGGCTTGGATGATGATTTACTAATATTTGGTTTCAGTGTTTCTGTGTGGGTTTTTACTTCATTTATACAGAGAAGGATAGCGATTTGTTATATACACTTACTGCAAAATGGCAAATTACAAAAATGATATACAGTAATTTGTTACAGAATACATACATTGGATTTGAGTAAAATCCAGCACAATGATTAACTATTCTAACTTATGGCAGGTTTCAGAGTAGCAGCCGTGTTAGTCTGTATTCACAAAAAAAAAAAAAGGAGTACTTGTGGCACCTTAGAGACTAACAAATTTATTTGAGCATAAGATTTCGTGAGCTACAGCTCACTTCATCGGATGCATTATAGTCTCTAAGGTGCCACAAGTACTCCTTTTCTTTATTCTAACTTATGTGATTGCCGTATTTCATTCATGCTTCCAGGCCCTGTATTGTTTCTGTTGCTACAAAGTAATAAATTCTGCCTTGGAATAGTGTGACTACTTCTTTGTAATTCTAATTGTGACAGTGTCACTTTCTTTTTTAAAAGAGACATGGTAAAGACATATGTTTGCAAATGTTGGACATTTAAAAATCTTCCACTGCACTTTTGCAGTGAAAAAAACATTCAGGTTGTAAGTAAAGTACAGATGAGAATTTGTAGCATGTCTTATGCGTTTGAACCCTGTCTTTGAATATACCTTTCCCTAGAAATCACAGGTTTGTGGACTGTTGTTAATTTCATTTCCAGTAACAAGGAAATGAATCAAGCTTACTTCAAGGTTGTATTGAAGAGTCCACTTCATGTGCAAAAACGTTGAATGTATTCTTGGGCTGAAACAAAGCCTTCTAAAACACTTTGGGTTATCAAGGGGTACTTAGGGCTTTACATACTGAAAACCAGAAACAGAACTTGCCTGCATCTGATAGTCACTAGGGCATGGTGCAAGGCCTGTATATTATTCCTGTTTGGAGTGAGGGAGAATTGTGAGGGTTGTAATGGGAGGATTGATGTGTTAATGTTGATATGGTTTTTGCTTTGCCTGTTGAAGGTGGTGGTGTGAATTGCATAAACAATATGTTTGTATATTCTTTGTATATTGTATAAGTTGTCAAGGGCATTTACATCAATGGGCAAGGAAATCTTTTATTCCTTTTATCTGTGAATAGAAATAAATACATCTTACTCTTTCTGTGCACTGGACCAAATTCTGTCCTTAAGCCTCACGGGCATAAATCCGTGAAGGCCAGTGAGTTACTCTGGAGTTTCACTGCTGAAGCTGAGACAAGAATCTAGCCCAGTAAGTACCTGCTGTGTAATATGAATATTTGCACATCATGAACACACACAAACATGGCACTTGCCATGCATTTGATAGGACGGGAGCAGGATAGGCTCTATTTTGCTGCAATATTTGCTAGCTGATATATTAACTCTTCTCATTGTATTATGCTACTGAGTTTAAGTGAGTGTAAGTTTACTTGTTGGTAGGGTTTGTGTATAGGCTTTTCAACATATGTTATACCTAATCAGTATTTTTTAAAAAAATAAGCACTTTAAATCTTTGTAGACTTTGAAAAGATTTAATCAATAATCCCCTATGAGCTAGGTGAGCAAATACCTCAGTTTTTTGGGGATTGGGAAAATGATATACAGAGAGACTGAATGACTTGGAAAGGTCCATACAAAGGCCTGTTAGAAAATGGAAGTTTCCATCCCATGGTCACACCCCTAGACTCACTTCTCTTGTGGTTACAGCTTTGCAGTAAACTATCTTCCACACTTATCATAATCCTCCTCCAGTAAATAATCTTCCTTTTTCACGACAGTCCTCTTTACTGGCCTGATCCAGATCCCTCGCAGGTCAGTGAAAAGATTCCCACTGCCTTCAATCAGCTTTGGATCACTCCATAATAGGTAACAAATGTGGGTTGGTTTGCTTTGTTGAGGGGAAATAAAAACCCAGATTCTCTCTTTAAGGTTTGTCCCTGACATGTGTGACTTATTCAAGGTCTACCTAGTTCTGTTCCTCATGCCATGCAAAGGTTAAGTCCTACAGTATCAGTATTGGAAATATTTTCCAGTGCTCATTTTTACTATATACTTTCACATCATGGAAGACCAAACTGTATTTTTAAATCTGGTGCAAAAAAAAAGTTTCCAGCATTATTTTAGTGACCTTGTTTTTAATCACACTGTGGGCCAGATCTTCAACTGGTGTAAATTGGCATTGCTCCTTTGAAGTGAAAGATCTGTGATGATCTACCCCAGCTGAGGATCTGGCTCGTAGTTTTTAATGTATATCTTTGTTTGAATGTAACTGGAAGGTTTACACAGCATGGGAAACCATCATAATCTCATCAATCATGTACTGAGTTTCAGGTGCAACTCAATTAATGCACTGCTAATTTATCATCCAATTCGGGATTGCTGGAAAGGTTTGATAACCTAATTCTCATCATGCTTATTTTCTGTGTGGTTCACACAAAAACACTTTAGAAGACCTGTGTGTCAATGAATATAGTTGCCTGTACAGGAATATTTAATTACCAAGTAAAAAAAATTGGAACAGGATACTTAATGAATCAAAACGCATTCAGATTGAATGATTAGAAGTTCTCAGTTAATCACCAGAAAGAAAACTAATTAAATTACAATTCAGCTTTTATGGGGGCTTTGGGGATAGTATGCTAAAATAGGTTCCTTCAGTCATTTTTCCATTAGATGGGACAGGCATATTCAAGGTTAGCAATGATAAATGCAGTTTTCTTGATCCCTTTCCCAATTATATGTAACTGATATCTTATGCTTTGTCACCTTACACCAATACCGATGGATGCTGGTAACAGGAAGCCACGGTGAAGAAAGCTCAGGAGGCAGATACACAAAGGAAAGGCAAAAATTAGGCAATAAATCAAGTTTTATAAGGATCCTCTTTTCATTGTTTAAATTTCTGACAGTATTTCCCCTTCACACATAAGGTACATCTAGGATATGAGAAGGTATGTAGGCAAGTTCCAGAAAAAGCACTTACGTGTGTACTAAAGTTGTGAGGAATCCCACTGATTCCAGTGGAGCTACTTTCAAACTTAAAAGATAAGCACTTGCTTAAATTCTTCGCTGGATCAGGGCCTATATTATTTAAATTTAGTAACCAGACATAAAAATTCGCTGTAAACAGAGAAGGTGGAAAAAACTGTCTGACTTTTTCCCCCGAATACGTACAGAATCTTTGTAATGAGATAGCAAAGCTTGTCTTTCAAGCTGCTAGCCTGTGCTGTGTCTTTATAAATCTTTTTTTTTTTAAGAGGACATTTGTTTTGTTTTTTGGAGATAGAGAGCCTCGTTTATATTGGTCAGGCCATTGTGCCCAAGAATCAACTCTTCTCCCCCAGTAAAACTGTCTGTCTTTAGATTATTAGCACACAGACCCTATCCATTTTTTTAAACCCCTACACCCCTTCAGTTATTTTGGTTTGAAAGGAAATGTTACCTACCTAGGGCATAGTTAACAGGGTTGCCAGGTGTCTGGTTTTCGACTGGAACGCCCGGTCAAAAAGGAACCCTGGCGGCTCCGGTCTGCACCACTGACCAGGCCGTTAAAAGTCTGGTGGGCAGCACAGCGGGACAAAGCAGGCTCCCTGACTGCTGTGGCTCTGCACAGCTCTCAGAAGCAGTGGCATGTCCCCCCTCTGGCTCATACATGTAGAGGCAGCCAGGGGGCTCCACATGCTATCCCCGCTGCAAGCGCTGGCTCTGCAGCTCCCATTGGCCAGGAACCGGGACCAATGGGAGCTGAAGGGGGGGGTGCCTGTGGATGGGGCAGCGTGCAGAGCTGTCTGGCTGTGCCTCCACGTAGGAGCCAGAGGGGGGACATGCCACTGCTTCTGAGAGCTGCTTGAGGTAAGGATCTCCTGGAACCTGCACTCCTGATGTCCTCCCACACCCTGGGCCCTCCTGCACTCCTGCCCCAGCCCTGATCCCCCTCCCACCCTCCAAACCCTGTGGTCCCATCCCAGAGCACCCTCCTACACCCCTAACCCCTCATCCCCACCCCCACCTCAGAGTCTGTACCCCCCAACCAGAGCCCACAGCCCCTCAAGCCCCTACCCCTGCCCAGTGCCCCATCCCGCACTCCGAATCCCTCATCCTCAGCCTAGAGGCCCCTTCTACACTACAAATCCCTCATCCCTGGCCCCACACCAGAGCCTGCACCCCCAGCTGGAGCCCTCATCCCCCTGCATCCCAACCCTCTGTCCCAGCCCAGAGCCCCCTTTCACACTCTGAAGCCCTCATCCCCAGCCCCACATCAGAGCCCACACCCCCAGCCAGAGCCCTCATCCAGCCCCCTGCACCTCAACCCCCTGCCCCAGCCTGGTGAAAATGAGCGAGTGAGTGAGAGTGGAGAGAGCGAATGACAGAAGGAGGGGGGATGGAGTGAGTGGGTGCGGGGCCTCAGAGAAGGGGCATGGCAGGGGTGGAGTCTCAGAGGAGGGGCAGGGCAGGGCAAGGGTGTTCAGTTTTGTGTGAGTAGAAAGCTGTCAACCCTAATAGTTAACCTTGGTGATAAAAGAACTATCCAAGTGACTATTGATGGAGTAATAAAGTTTTTAATTATGCAGTATAATTGGATCATCCCAATTAGCGTATCACAATAGAAGCAGAAATGTGCCTATTAAGCAACCATCCTAATTTGAGAATGTGGTGGTATATGTTCCTTTTTATTTCAATGAATGGCATTAAAACTAAAATATATAGAAAGCATTGAAACCTTTGTTAATTTTCATATTTTTCAGTGCTTTGTATATATTAGTTTTAATGCCATTCATTAAATTAAAAGGAACATCCAACATTGTTGTTCTTGTGAGCTACAGATAACCTCTTTAGCCATCATAATAATATTAAGCATATACTGTACAGTGTCCAAAAGTTTGGAAGGGATGTAAATCTTCATGCTTCATGGCATAAACCAACCTCTAACTACTGGGGGTAAGAAGAAACTTTCCCTCTGGTTATTCAATAATTGGTCATGTTAGGGTTTCTGGCACCTTCCTCTGAACTTCTCGCCCTGGCCACTCTTGGAGACTAGATGGGTGTCTGGTGAGCTTGTTAATTCCTGATTGCTAGTGTACAGAGCTTTATGTCATCTAAGCTTAATAAAAGCATTAATTACTCCTCACAATGTCTCTTTGCAGTAGCGTATTATTTCCATTTTACAGATAGAGAATTCAGACCATGACACGAGAACATTCCCCCCAAACATAAAAAGGAAATTCTGTAGTGCTTTAACAGGAAAAATTAAGGAAAGCGTTTTTCTGGTACTCTTATTTGAAGTGTTGAGTTTTCTATTTCAAGCTGACTTGACTAGAAAGAAATGAAAACGGTGGTATTTTCAAAGTATGAAAATCCCTATGATGATTGGAAGATACAGGTGGGGGAAGGTTGTATAGATTTGTTCTCCTGGGGGTCAGAGATAATACAGAGTTCATATAATTCCGCATTAGATGGCATCCTATAGATTGAGGAGAGAGTGATACATCTTAGCTTATTTTGGAAAGACGGTGCTTAATATTTTTGTGTTCCGAAAAAAACTATTATGTCCTCACAAGTGTAACAAAAGATCCTGGTGATATGTCTTTTGTTCAGCAAAAAGAGGATTTTTTCAGAAGAATAAAATCAATCAAATCCTTTTGCTTTCTTTCCTGGCTTTTTAATGTCTGCAGCCAAGGTCTCTGACATCTAGAACTTCCTTGAAAAGTTAAGAAAAGAAAATGCATCTGCAAGATTTCAAAGCAAGCCACAATCAATTCAAAATAATCTGACTTCAAAATCTCAGGCCTTTTCTTTTACTCTCAGTTGTTTCCCATGTATTTTCTGATAGCTGAGGACAATATGTTTTAAAAAGACATGAAGCAATTCTGTCGTCTTGTGACGCTTGTGCAACCCCATTTAGAAGAAGAATTGGCACTTAAACAGGCCTTTTTATATGATCAATACACTGTAGAAACATTTGGTAATTAACCCTCAGAGCAGCGTTGCATGTGATTTGGTGGTTATCTTGAAGCCTCCAATTGCTGGGATTGTGTTATTACCGGAGAATCTCAGCTTTCACTTAAAATAAAACACTAAGTTTCTAGCTCTCTTGGATGCAAGAAAAGCATGAAAACAGGAGCCCTAAAATCTCGAACTGCAGAAGACCAACAAAGAGAATGCTGCTACTATTGTAATCTTACAATTTTTAAGCCATTCTTGTGATTTTTTTTTTTGAGGCTTCACTTGAATTTATGAATGCTTGGGGTGGGTAATACTGACCCTTGTGAGAAAAGTAAATAGTATCTCTTTTTCTTTAAATAGGGATACTTGAGCAGAGAGATTAAATGACTTCCTCAAAGACCACACGCAGCAAATCAGTGGTAAAACTGGGATTAGAATTCAGGATTTCCTCATGCCTTGCACCTTGGGTAGTCATCTACACCTGTACAAAATGGGTATCAAATGCTGCCATTTTGACTTGCTAACATTTAACACGCTCTTCGCATAGACATAAACAATGCCATAAAAGAGTGGAAAACCAGGTTCTCTGTGCTTGTTTCTCCAGGCTTTGGTGTCACGCTGTTCCTTGGACCTTGGCATAGGAAGGGTACAGTGTTCAACAGCATATCTGTTTTTTGTCTCAGAGAAGCAGATTTAAGGAAAGTGATAGTTGTGACGATCAGTGAAGCCATTTTAAACACCTCTGATGTCTCCTATAGCTGGGCCGTAGAATCTACTCAATACACTTCTGTTTTGTTACCAAAACAAAGTTAATTGCCAAACTCTGCTCTCAGACCCTCTGCAATCTCATTGGCTGCAATCGGGTTTCACAGGGTATGAGTGTGAAATATATTCCACAGTTCTCATCTTCTCACTGTAATCTAATAATGGGGAGGGGGAAAATAATCGATTCAATAACAATTCTGACTTTGGTCAGTGCTTTTGGCCTGCCTGTAGTTTGATGAGTACATCGCTGGTTGCAGTTGCATTCATATCTCTCAAGGTGGAATTGGACTTGCATAGGACGCTAAACTTCAGGGGTTACTTATTTTGCAAAGGATTTGAGGCCAGTCTTCTGTTGTGCTGCTGCTGTTCTCTTAGATAGCCTCTCTCAGAGAGAGTAGCTGGCATTCCTCACCCCATGCTGCCATTACCCAAATGTATTTGCAATGTGATCCCATTTCCAAACAGAGCCCTAGAATGATTCTGCACACAGAAATACCTCAAAGAAGGAAGGTCCCTCAGAGATTTCCCCTAAATTCTTCCATGGGGGCAGCTGTTGCTTCTCCTACAGAAGCAGGCAGATTCAGTCGTCAAAACTCCCAAGAGCTATGTGAATCTCAGGACTTATGGAAAGGACAGAATTATCATAATGCAGACCTTATATCTCCCTATTAGCTCCTGATGCTTTCCTTGGTTCTCTGTTAGGTTTCCACAGCCAGTAGCTGCCCCCAGGGTCCCACTTAAAATGAAGTTATGCAAGAGTTAGGGGCTCCAATCAAAACTGTCTCCAGTCTAAGGCTGATCAACTTCTTAGCAGACTTGCCACAGGGCACTGGGGGATGATGTTTATCTGTCTCTGCCCCCTGCCCAGCTCTTCCTCTTTCAGTTGTGTGGATTCCTGGACCTCTGTGGATCTAGAGACTGTGTCCAGGAGTCAGCTCTATGGGGTGTGGGGGAGGGGGACACAAGACCTTGGCACAACCCGTGAGATCAGCAGGGATCTTGGCACAACCCATGAGATCCGGTGGTCCTGAACTGAAGCCTCTAGGACTGATGGCAAAGCCTCTTCATTTTGTTCACAGTGGTAGCTGTGTTAGTCTTTATCAGCAAAAATAATGAGAAGTCCTTGTGGCACCTTAGAGACTAACAAATTTATTTGCGCATAAGCTTTCCTGGGCTAGAACCCACTTCATTTGAAGGCCCTTGTCTCCGAAGCTCACTGGCCACTGTGGTCCACTGCAGCCTGACTTTGCAGAGCTTTGCAGAATGGTGCAAGTTAGCATTTGGGTGATTTTTTTTGAGGTGAACCTTTGAGGTTCAGTATTGGTTTTCTTTTGTCACCACTTTTATATTTCATCTGGTTAGCAGTGGGGATTAAGGTACCTGTTTATGGGTTTTCTAGCTGACGTGTGGAGGAGGAGGTTTTTTGCCTTGGTTATAAGGTGTTTAAATGGCTATTAGTTATTGATTATTTCTATTTGTGTTGTGGTATCACCTAGGAACCCCAGTCATAGGCCAGGAGCCCATTGTACGGAGACAGAATAAAATGGCAGTCCCTGCCCCAAGCAGTTTAAATTAATTGCTCTTGGATTTTGTAATATTTCACATCTGATGGGGGGGAAAAAGAAAAGAAGAAGAAACCCAAAAGCATTTGAAAGGATAAAGGTTAATAATCCTGGAGACTGAAATCGTGGGGGCCATAAAACAGACTCTCTCAAGTTAGCCTCCTATTCCATTTCTGTGTTCTGACTTTCATGTGTAATAATGGTCACTGCAAGGGATACTGGACCAATGCTCATATCCAAAATAACATGCTCGATGTTCAGTGTGTTCTTATTCCTTGATACCAATTTTAGAGTCAAATCTGAATAGCTGAATTGCAGGATGGCTAAACGTCTGCTGATGTTTACAGTTGCCTGCCATTGTAACTATGAAGGTGACATCTTGCATTTTGGGCTTTTGGTCATATATTAATTTGTTATGGTTTTTCAGAATCTGTTAGTATCATTACAATCATGTCTGATTTGGAGTAATGAACAATATGCAGTATTCGGAGCTAGCTGGGTACAACTGTTGTCCCCAAAAAATTATACTGCAATCTAGTGATAGAGTACTGTTGTTAAAGATTGCACTGTTAATTATTTTCATTATGAGACATGGAGCCAAATTTTCCAAAGCCCACATGTGAGCTCAGTGTTTATGTAAACCCTGAGTTGTGTGAGTGCATTGGAGTATTTGTGTGGGCCCAAGCAGCTGTGTGTGCACAAAAGTCTGCATGCACAGATAGGAAAACTTGGCCTTCAGTTAAATTTAAAAACTTATTTCAAGGTTTAAGTTATTTAATAGTTGGTATGACAGACAGAAAAGATTCAGTTGATGCAAGCCATGACTGACAATGCACTTTTTTCCATTTTCACCTAATCAGATCAGTTAGCACAGATTATATATTTTAGCTCTGGGGTAGAAGGGGCAACCCCCAGGACTATTATTAATCATAGGGTTGCTGTTTCCTGGATTCTGCAGCCACTTGCAGACAGAGGTACCAGCTCATACCAAGCCGAGACAGTATCATTTTGATCTTTTCAAGGTGTCCACCAAACACAAGATTCTTTGTGTGCTTTAAATGGCAATTTAGGGTCTCCTGGTCTGCTTTCCAGTTGACCCTTAATTGCCAGTTAAGAACTAACAATCCTAGTTATTGCGCTAAGGAATTCATCCTATCTCGCTTAAAATTTTCAGAGTAAAGGAAACCCCCATTGAACTGCAGACTGTTTGAGAAGCACACTGAATGAAGGTTTGATTGTTCAGGATTAACAAGGGAGTTTCCATATTAATTAATTAGGAGCGTTATTAATAGTAAGTAATTGCACTCACCTTTCCTGAAATAATCTGAGCTGGTTAAATAAAATCCAGCTACAAGGAGATAAGGAGTAAAATTTTCAAAAGTGCCTAAATTCCATCTTCAAAAATGACTGAGGCTCAGACACCCAAAGGTATTTAGGTGCCGAACTCCCATTGAAATCACCTTTGAGTATATGAGACTTAGCGTAAGTCTCATTGGAAGTCAATGGGAAGGCTCCTAAATCACTCAGATGCTTTTGGAATTAGTACCCCATATATGAGTGAAAGTTGTTAAAGTCCCAGGACTAGTTTAAGATACTTCTATTGTACTAAATTAATTAATCCTGGGGGGGGGGGAACCCCAAAGAGGTCAACATTTCTACTTCTTTAAAGGAATCTGATAATTTGCTTTTGCTGTAGAAAAATTTTTTTTAGAGAGATGAATGATGAGATAATTTTGAGACATAAGAGTAGTTCATTGGAACAAGTATTGTAAACTGTAATACTTTTGCTAAAAGAAACAAAAAAGCACGTTGTTACCTAACGTAAGTAACCACTCATAATTGTGCTTTGAACCTTTTGGAAGAAAGCCAAATATTTTCTGTCTAGGTTCTGTCTAGGTTCCTTTAAGGAATATTCATATTCCTATCTGGAAAGGGAACTAGTGGTGATCCAGACTTCACAGTTCTTTTGGGCCCAGATCCTCAAAGGTATTTAGGTGCTTAACTTCCATTTATTTCAATGGGAGTTAAGCACCTAAATACCTTTGACGATCTGGGTATTGGCCTTAGTTGCTAAGAACTTTGGTGATGGCTGTTGTTTTTATTTCAGTAGTATGTAGATGCCCTAGCAGAGATCAGGATGGCAATGAGTACAAATGTGGTAGGAGACTTTCCCTGCTCCAAAGGGTTTACAGTGTAAACTAGTAGTGGGCAACCTGCGGGCTGCATGCAGCCCATCAGGGTAATCTGATTGCGGGCTGCACAACATTTTGCTGACATTAAACATCCACAGGCACGGCCCCCCTCAGCTCCCAGTGGCCATGGTTCGCCATTCCCGGCCGATGGGAGTTGCGGGAAGCGGCAGCCAGCACGTCCCTGTGGCCAGCCGGTTCACGCAGCTCCCATTGCCTGGGAACGGCAAACCGCGGCCACTGGGAGTTGTGGGGGGCTGTGCCTGCGGACGGTCAATGTCAGCAAAATGTCTCGCAGCCCGCAATCAGATTACCCTGATGGGCCGCATGCAGCCCGGAGGTTGCCCACCACTGATATAAACAGACAGGACAAAGGGTGGGCGAGGGGAAGTATTATTATCCTCATTTTATATGTGAGAAATATCTGTCCAAAAAGGATATATGAATGAAAACATGCTTCTACAGACCTTACCATCATGGACTGGGTAATAATTATCTTCTGGATTTTGATCTAAACTAATGATTCTCTGCTGAATTTGTAGAGCTAACTTTAGTACACAGTAAGCAGCCAACACCAGCAGTCTAATACAGTGGTTGTCTCTTCTTTAAAAAGAAGATTAATTCCTAGACAGGTGTTTATAAAGAACAGGGATTTTCAGGTTTTAGAGTAGCAGCAGCAGGATTTTCAATGTCTGTACCCAGATGAACAATTATAAAACTAAGTTAAATAAAGGTACAGGGATCTGTCAAAGGCATCACAATTCCTCAGGTGCCTGAATCCTCACTATTCTTTGTGAATTTGTTCCTTGCCTTTGCATGGAGGCGATGCTGATACCAAATGGCTGTATCATGTTGCAGAGGGTTATTATAATAAAAATATTTCCTCGTCTTCCTCCTTTTGCCTTTTTCCAGTAAAAATAAGATATGAAGCTGTGAATGCAGCTGTATAGTCTAATGATTTTGCTCCTTCTGCCTAGCAAATGTGCTTCTGGAGCAAAAGAAGGAGTAATAAAAGGCCCTTGACGAGTCATAAAAGGCTAACATCTAAAGTCTATAAAAACGATTCTTAGTGGGTACTATTATAAAACCAAATACAGGTCTTTGAAAGATCAATATGATCAATTGATGAAAGAAGCCAAAAACATTATGAAAGGGGCTTTTATGCCATTGAATTGGATAGAAATTCTAGGTGTGCTACAGAAAGAAAAGCCAAATCGGAAGTGTTAAAATATGAATATTCTCAGAAATGTTTTACATGTCTGGTCAATAGTGCATGAGCAATATGAGATTTCCAAAGCGAGAGCTATTTCAGACTTACATCAGAGGCTTGCCCAGAATCTTTGAAGTAGCAAGTGAGGGCAGCATTAACTAAAATACTGAAAAGCTGCAGCCAAGTAATGTATTTGTGGCTTTATTATCTGGTCTTTTGAGCTTCCTTGGCTTTCCTCGCTGCATATCTGATTGAGCTGAACGTTGTGTGTGTACGTGACATAGAAAGTAACACCACACAGCCATTTTCCCAGTCCTGCAGCCAAATGCCACAGATTATTAAACAGGTTCAATCTAAAATTGTGTCTCAATCTGAAGGAAAGAGGAAACATTACAAAAGAGCCTGCTGGTCACAGTCACTCCTGCGGGACCTTCGGTTCATCAGTCCAGTCTGAAAGTTTCCATGGAAGAGTGTACCAAGCCTGATAACTAACACAGCTGAACAACAGGAGTGTGGGAGTACCAGCTGCCAACCTGACGAAATGAGTCATACTGCTGAACTCCACTGAATGCAGTGGACTGCAGCCCCTCTTCTTCCACTCAACCAGCTGTTATAAGATAAGATGAGCGGCTGTAGAGATCAGAGCTTTGGAGTAAAAAAACAAGCAAGCATTATACATGGTGCTGCCCAATATAGTCTGTCTTCAGGTTCTTAATAGTGGAAGCACATAGAGTTTGGCCCTGCAACAGTAGCTGTGGTGTATAAACCCATATACTGAGAGCTTACCACTGAGATAAACTTGATGTGTGCCTGAAAGATCACTTGCACCTCCTAGTAGTAACCTCCACACACACAATGTAATAGAATCTGAATTGTGGACTTTGGCTAAGGTTTTTCAACAGTGACTAGTGAATCTGGGTGCTCAGCATGAAACATTAAGAAGACTAATTTATGGGGGGGGAGGGGTGTGTACTCTGCACTTAAGAATTTGGGGTTCTTTATAGGGTGTCAAGTTGGGCACCCGTGAAATTCACTGCTCATGCAGGTATGGTTAAAGCCTGCTTAGTTATTTTGTAAAGCAACTTTCAGCAGTAATAAGATTGGAATTCTTACTGGCACATATACAAACTCAGTAATAACTACAAAGAGCACACTCACTGCAGTGTAAGAGGGAATAGCTTCATAGCCAGTCTATGGAAACTGAGATTCTAAAACTATCATTGTTCTGACTGTGGAGTAGAACTGGTCTAAAATATTTGAACAAAAATTTGTTATTGAAAAATGGCATCTTCAAAATATGGAAAAAAATGAAAACTTTTTTCTTTCACATTTTTGTTTTTATTTTTTTAACCAAAATGGGAATTCTGTTTCCAATTTTTCCTTTTCCCCTGGTTTCAGTGACAGTTTTTTTTAAAAGGGTGAAAATAAGGGTACAAAAAGAAACCCCCCAAACTCAAATGTTCTCTGTACACTTTTTCTTGCATGTTTTGAATAAATGAAAAATCATTTTTCCCTAAAACTGCAGAATGAAAATTTAGAAACTTCCAGTTTTCTCACAAATAAGCCTTACCATTTTGTCATCTGCTCTGCTGAGGAAGCACTTGATAGAAGGCCAGGGATAGAGAATGAGAAGACATTAGATAGGTCAGGGAACAAGTAATGTAACTGGGAACAGAAAGCAGCTTTTCACCACCTGAACATTGTTTCAAATTTAAAGCAGATGGGCAATGACAAAAAATTGTTACTGTCCTGTGGCTGTTCAATGCCTTATGTGATGATGACGATATGTTGGTGCGATAAGTCTAGTTTCTAGTACACAGGTGTAGGTATCCACCTCATTATCACAACTGATGAAATTGATGCTCTGATTGACTCTATCTAGAGAGGCCAAGGACTGAGATTTCACAAAGAGCACCCAGCCAGAGGTAGCCCTTGTAACTCAGGAGCAAGGCAATGTGCAGAAGCTTGCACCGCTCTGCTGATGCTGCCTATACCATATGTGCCCTGTGAATACATCAAGGGCTTCAGTTTCCCGGACAGTTAATCCCATGCCTTTCACAAACAGTAAATTGAAGTACAAAACGTAAAAAGAGAGCGTGGAGGATGGAAGCTGGGAAAGGAGAAAGAATATTGGCTCTAGTACAAGCACTAATCCTGTTGTGGAAAAAAATTATAGGTAAATCTAATGCCAATGGTCCCCTTGCTTTGTACGCAACAGCTGTGGGTGTTGGCTGTCTTGCTATACAAGCTAAGACACCTGTGTGCCGTTTTATCACAGCCGTAGTTATCCTACCATGTGCTCGTCTATAGAACATGCTATGTTGTATGGCTGCTTTCAGTCACTCCCTTTTAGCTGTTGTTCTAATATTTCCTTTCAGCGGTGTGGAATGCTGTCTCTTCCATTAACTTGTCTAGGATACTACACCATTGTCTGAAATTCCTCAAGTTTTTCTCCAAGAAACCTGTGACACAATTGTCTAGACACACTGTAATTGAATTACTTTTGCTATCCCAGTGTTGTATTTGCTACTAATTTTAAAGTAGGGTTAGTATTATTTTAAATGTCAAACAGAGTGATGGTCACACAGCAAGAGGTAGCAGCATCAGCAGCTTTTTGTTTGTTATGTTGATGAGCAGTCTCAGAGTAGCTCTGCAATAAATTTCTTGTGTAACCTTGGACTAATACTTTAAGAGCTCTGTGACTAGTTTCCCCTCTGTAAAACGGGGATAATACTCTCTGTCTATGTTGGCTTAGGTTCCCACCCTGCAAACAATCGCACACTCGCTTACCTTTATACATGTGAGTAGTCCCATTGACTAGAATGGGATTACTCACACACATAACATTAAACATATGTAAGTGTGTACAGGATTGGGATTTTAGACTGTAAACTCTTTGTGGTAAGGGACTGTCTCTTGCTTTGTGATGCTATAGTGGTGATGATGCCCTGATGTCAACTGGGGCTACAAAAGTACATATAATTAAACAATCATTTTAAAACATGGTATGTTAACCCTGCAGATTTGGGGAGATAGGGGTGAACAGACAAAGGGCTCGCCTTCACTACTGGGGAGATGGACACTGCCGCAGTCAATGCAGCGGGTGTCAGTTTTAGCAGGTCTCGTGAAGAAAGACCCACTAAATCGATGGCAGAGTGCTCTCCGGTTCTCCCTCTCCCCGAGAAGAGTAAGGTAAATTGACTGGAGAGCATCTCCTGTCACCCCGGTGTCTTCACCGCACTGCGTCAAGTCGATCTAAGCTACATTGACTCCAGCTATGTTATTCATGTAGCTGGAATAGTGTACCTTAGGCTGACTTACCCCGGTAGTGAAGACAAGCCCAAAGTATGGACTTTCTTGAGGTGGCTGGAAAAAATGCAACGAATCCAAACTTTAGACCTCTAGTTCTGCCTGGGGCCTTGGAAGGCCCCAAATCCACTGGTGCCTAGCCTAGTGGAATGTGCCAGAGTATCCTTGCAGATTGTAGATGGTCTAAGACAGCATTGTAATGCATGGCATAAACCAGTGTCTATTGCATCCTTAGTAAGACTTTTGAAAATTGTGTTTAAATAAAGATAATTGAGGCTTCAGGCAGCCTGTGAGCTGAGATATTTTCCAAGTGGGAAATATCATAAAATGCATTTTGTATTCTCTACATCTTTATTACTAAATGATCCAAAATATAGCTTTTCAGGATTAGCCAAATATGTCTAAACACTAATTTGCTCATATATAAAATCCAATTGCACAGAACATTTAAAACATTGGTCTTTTTTAAAAAACTGGTTTTATGATTCGGACACAACACAGATGAACTATAGTCAAGGTTCATCCATTTTGTGGCATAAATTGTGTGTTAGGTTACACATTTCTTTTAAAATGCTCAAAATTAATCTTTCCCATATGAAAGATAATACAGTGCCTCATAAACTTTTATTTCCATTAGGTCTAAAAAAGTTTATCATACTTGCTAACTGTCTACTGGGTAATATTCTTTGCCTGAGGTTAAAAATCAGATGTGATAAGGAAACATCTATAGTGTATAAACAATATACTGCTAGCACTTCCACACGGATATTGATAATTGTACTAAAACACATCTGTGAACAAAGATGATTCTTTCAACAAAGTGTCAATATTAGATCACGAGGTTAAAATTTACTGATATTTCATTACTTGTTTGTTTGCACAGTTGCATAGATATGTACATAGCTTAACAGATGGATGGAAGAGTGGAGTCCTGCTTCAAGGGTCTTACAGCCTAAATTGAGCATAAGCACATAAAGGATGACAAATAATACATGTAGATAAGGGTGATATATAAAAGTTCCATGTAAAAAACTGCATGAGGAAGCCATTTGCTGGGCACAACAACAAGAAGTTTTAGTGGTCCTACAAAACCTGGGGACTGTGCTACATATTCTTCGGTGCCATCTATTAACTATTCACATATGTATAGATATCTCTCCTAATGGTAATGGCAGTTTGAGAGTTCAATGAGAGATGCTTTTGGTACTTATGATACGTCTGCTGTTGTTTTTATTTGGGTATGGGTGGCTTGTGTGCGTGCATACATGCCCTGATTCTAACCTCTTCTGCAGTTTCAGAATTCCTGATTTACTCCTGCAAATATAATCAGAAGCAGGAGCATAGTTTTTACACAAAGTAGTTTTTTTTAATTAACTTCCTTAGCCTGTATGATAAGAGGGTAGGTGTGGTGAAGTGGAGGCCACTGCTGCAAACTAACTGAGCAGTGATTTGAGGAAGAATTTGAAGGAGGGTGGATGAATGGAGCACGGAGTCTGGAAAGATATTGCAGGCTGAGGGCTGCATGAGAAGAGGCATGCAATTATTGATGGAAGAAGATACTACGGGAACAGTATTGATTTGGCAGTGAGTGGGAGCACAAGCAGGGGAACAACGAAGGAAAGAGATATAGAAGAACTGTGAAGAGCCTCGAAGGTGAGGATGAGGAGCTGTCTTGATTTGCAAAAACATCAAAAGCTGATGCAAAGAATGAGAGTGATGTTACTGAAAGAAAGGAGCTGGCTACAGCATATTGGCCAGATTTGAGAAGCAGGGAGGATCAGAGAACCTAGAGGAGAAAGCAGTGGTGAATTTGAGATGACCCAAGTCCATTTTAGCTGTAGTTATGGAGAAAGTGTACAATTCATACTGTGTTCAGTTCAGTATTATTTATTTATAATATAATATGGTAGCACCTGTGCCCAGTTGGGTTTAGGACCCTATTAAACAAGGCATGGTACAAATATAGTGTGTGACATTTTCCACCTCTAAGAGCTTACAGTCCATATGTAGTTATTGCAATCTACTTTTAGAGCCAAACTATACATGAGTGACTGAACAAATATTGATACTTGGTTGCACTCTTTGCAGATTGCGTCTAGACTGACACATTCTAATTTTCAGCCTGTTGTTTAAAAATGATGATGAGTTGTCCCCTGAACGCTGACGTTTTATTAAGCAAAAAACCAGACAAACCTTCAACGATGACATAATGGAAACCACTTCAATTGTTTCCTTATTCAGAGAATGGTATTTGTGAGGGACTAAAACTATTTTTAAAACAACTTGTACTTCACAAAAGCCAGTTCAAATCCCTCAAAACATGTATATTAAAACCTAGCCTCATTTACCAGAGGAATGTAAATGCGTAGAAGCAGTAAACAGGCGATCTGCTTCACTATCTTTCTGCACTATTAGAGTTGTCATGTTTTGCAATGAAAAATATTAGCAAGCTGTGAAATTGGAATTTAATTGTGTGAAGTCTTTCTCAACAAATGATTTACATAAATGTGGATAACCTGAAAATTATTCTTCTTGCAATTGCTTTTATTTAGTTAAAAGCAATTACACACGTTCCCAAAGTGCAGTACAACAAGAACAAGAATTTGTTTAAAAGATGGTGGGTGGGTGGGGGTGTGTGTGTGTGCGCACACGCGCTCACCTGGAGGATGAGAGAAAAATTTCTTCCTATTGTCTCTGCTAACTAATGGCTGGATACCATTGTGGATTTCATCAATCAGCAGCGTTTCCTGACATTGGGCAAGACTAAAACAGTTTAGTTGCACACTATTTCTAGTATGATGCCCTGGTACATTTCCCCTTAGCTCCTCTGGAAATCAGTTAAGACCTTCCCATTAACTTCAACAGGCTTTGAATCAGGCCCTTGGACTCTAATTTGATTTATTACACATCTTCCAAATACACTGAAAAATGCTGTGTATTGCAGTGATTCCCCCCCCCCCCCCAGTAATATATGTTCTAGATACATAAACTCAACAAGCAAACAACCAACCACACACACAAAAAAGACTTTCAGATAGTCACCTGTGTGTAATATTACAGAAACTGTCAGGAGTTGAGGTCAACAGAGAGTGATGGTAAAGTATAAAAGAATAGCGGAGGTGGTATCAGTGCTTTAGTTAGGATTTTTGGAAGAGCTGTTGAGGTCGTTCTTTGTCCCTCCTCCCTCACCTGCTACAAATGTAATTGAACTGATCTAGCCAGGACTCCTCTCCTGCTTAGCAGTGCGGGAAGGGCAGAGTAATTGTGTTCCCATGACACTTGTCCATAATCCCCAGATTGAGAACCTATGTGTAATCTAGTTGTCTCCCCTTGTGAGGAGAACTGGAGAGCAAGAGGCAGCTGCAGGCCAGTCCCAGCGGAAAAGGGAGGTGGGCATCCAAATGCTGGGCATCCATCTTCAGCAAAATGGTGAATTCCATAGTATAATTGCTTTGTTCAGTGTAGGGTGACCACCTGTTCCTTATTCTAAAGAACCATCCCTTATGACATTGATTTGTGCCTTAGAGTGCCCATCCTTTATTTTAAGATTATTGAAATGTATTAAAACCGATAATAAGCTTCAATTTGATGTTAAACTGGTACCTATGATAATTGCATTTTATGCTTGAGGGCAGCAGAAATGGACACTTGAGAGGAAAAATACATGATATGCTAAGGGAACTTGTGTTTCCCCCAAATGTCCCTTAGAATAAAGCATTGTTCCTTATTTTTCATGTGGCTTTTCCTTATTTCTGTCCAACAAAGGTAGTCACTCTAGTTCATCAGCATATTAGAAAAATACCAAATTTAATCGGTGGGCATAGGGCCCTGACTGAGATGAAGGTAGAAATTTTCAAAGGCATGAATAGGAGTACATAGAATATGTCTGTCGATATATCATTAGTACTAGTGATATGCATTATCAGTTTGTGAGGGGATATATAACTAGTGCCCGTGCTTAGCTAAGCGAATGAGTACTGATTGTATGGTGTGTTTATGGGCCAGATACTCAGCAGGTGTAAATTAGCATAGCTCTACTGATGTCAGTAGAATCATGCCAATTTATATCCGCTGAGGATATCGCCCTGTGCACTTTGCCTATTCTAAAGAGCTTAATTGAAATAGAAAAACATGGCACAGTACAAATATGTAAATCATGAGTGAATTCAAGGATATAACTAAAAAAGTATCAGTCTAGAAATTCATAATAATTATAATTTAACTTCAGAAAGCCAGCTTGAGAGAAGACTTTCAACAAATTGCACATTTTGAATCTGTATATTCTACTTAAGAAAATTAATTTAGCTGTGATGGACACGGATAGTTTAAAGTAAAACTGTGTCTCTTCTGAACAGTGCAACTCTTTGAAAGTAAGAAGCCCATCAAATATATGAACTAGGGATTGTATCTGAAAGTCATATTTGGTATTTTTGAGCATCCTGCTGGAAGCAATCATCTTGCTGAAAAGTGGGGTCGTTTGCAATGGTGATAGTGTGGGGAGCCCAGTGCACAGTGATGCTATAAAAGACTCCATATCCTGCAGTAATATTATATGAGCATCTCCAAAAGATTACAAGTGCTTAAAAATGGTGGTTCAGATTCTGGAATTACGTAAATGGCTGCTGAAAACAGAAGCAGGAAGGAACGTGAGGGTGCGGCTGTACTCTTCCTAACAACAGCCCCACACACCAGATTACTCCTTCCACAAACAGAAATAATTTGTTGTGGGACTATGAATGGAGGGCATTGACATTCTGAAGGTCAGAGGTGGGGCAAAACTACATGCACCATCAATGCTTAGATGATCTCTAAAATACATCTCTTCAACTCCGGGAGTTGTTTCAAGCCTTTGCAAGTGAGCCAATATAATGCCAACCAATTTCTGCCCCTAGTTCCTACCATGAGCATGGCTTTTCTGGTGAGAATCTATATAGAATGTCTGCTAGAACTAAGCCTTGCAGGTTTTATTTACACATTTCATTACAAAACCACCGCTAAAAGGATGTTAAGATTCCCCAGTCAAGTACTCAAAATTTAGGAAATGCCAGAATTAATATTTCATTTTCAACCTTCATTTGGTCCCCTTGTGTGTACACATTGATACTTTTGTGATGCCCTCCCCCCTTTGGGGTGCCACTTGGAACTGGGGTACCACTGAGCCCGCCTGACCTACCAGCCTGGGCTCCCTTCACACTGTACTGCTGTGACAAGCAGCAGATCCGCTCCCAGTCTCACACTTTCACCAGCACACATACAGGTAGGGACACACCCACATGTTGTAACATGCAAACAGGCTTTCTGCCTAGCCCCTGCATGGGAAGGCACCAGCTAAGGAACTGCCCAGATACTCAAGTGAACACCCCACTTTGGAGTGCAAACACAAAATTCTACCATCTTGCACTGCACAGAGAACTATACAGCATAAGCTTATGAAATTCACTCCCTCCCTCAATGTGGAGACACATATGCAACAGCTTTTTGCGCCCCCTCCCCAGTTATGAATTCCACACACTGGGTTTTAGACCAAACAAAAGCAAGTTTATTAATTACAAAAGATAGATTATAGGGGATAACAAACAGAACAAAGCAGATTACCCAGCAAATTAAAAAAAACACGCAATCTAATCTTAAAATACTAAGGAAAATGGTTACAAGTAGTAATTTCTTACCCTGAATGTTGTTTTAAGCAGATTGCAGAAATGCTTGAAGGGCAGCTTCACTTGCCTGCAACTTCAGATATTTCATTCACAGGCTAGACAACCTTCCAGCCTAGGCTCAGACCTTCTCCCCTCATTCAGTCTTCGTTTCTTAGATTTTTACAGCAGTCATCTTGGGCGAGGATGCAGTGAAGAACGAACCACGATGAACCCCTGCCTTAAATAGTTTTTGCATGTGACGGGAATCCTTTGTCTCCCAGTGTGGAAAAATACTACTATTATCATGGAGTCCAGTACCAGGTGACTTGGTCACATGACCCTGTAGCCATAACTCAGAGGCTGTTTGTAGCGTCCCCAGGAAGACTTCTCAGTGGGTGATTAGCATCTTTAAAGACCTATTGTTTTCCCTACTGGCTCTTCCCAGTGAGACATCTAGACTGATTGCATTCGGTTTGGTGGGCGTTCCCCAGGTGTAAACACACTTGTAATAGATACATAGTCAATATTCCTAACTTCAGATACAGAAACGATACATGCATACAAATAGGATAATCATATTCAGTAAATCATAACCTTTCCTGTGATATCTCACGTCTTATTTTGCACAAAATACACCATAATTATGCTATACTCATATCATAATATCTCTACGAAGAATATGGGGGCATAGTGTCACAACTTTCTTTCATTACGTTTGCATTTGTGTCAGGTTATTTCGTCTTTCTCCCCCTCACTACACTGGCATCGGCAGCAGGAACACTGAGAGCTCAGGAGAGACAGTGTCTCTGCTCTCAGTTCTGGTGCTTAGCAGCCTGGCTGCTGGAAGGAATAATTTTAGGTACAGTACAATTCAGCCCTTGCAGCGGAGCATGCTCAGTCACTTTGGGGGTATGCAGCACGTGAATTCTGGATGCTACGTAGGAGCTATGTGAGAACACACTTGAATTGGTTTGCACATAGGAGCTGTGTGAGCTCGATGCAAGGGAATTTAGCTAGCAGCATCTGAGCATGTGCAAACAGATTTTTTTCAGAGATAGGGGCATCATTTACCCCTCACCATCTACCCCAGACCTTAGTTTGAATCTCCCAGGCCTTTTTATAGGCCTATATGCTCCATTATGTCTTCCAGTGTTTGTCTCTACCAGACTTTGCAGGATATAATATAATATAATTATATAATGTTCTGTTTGCTGAAACATTTCCCATTTTTTTCTGAAATGATGCCCCAGTTCAAAGGCCTATAGTTTGGCCAAATCTGGGCAGACTTGCACAAGGATGGCAAAAGGTATGTTTACACCAAGGTAACTGCCCTACCAAATTTCAATTTCATGTTCCAGATCATGGATTCTTCTACTTTCATCATAAATATACAGGCACCGGAATTACCAGGCAGAATAAATTGTTCAGATCAAATCATTCCCTTTGGTGGAAGAAAAGAATCTGTCCTCCTGTCAAATAGTGCTGGGTTGTGAAGCTTAGATACAGATTCAACTTCTCCAAAGTTCAGGATGTTTGGAATCAGAGTTTTGGTTTGTGCTCATCCCTCCTAACAATGACAACAAAGGTGGAAAGAAGCAAAGGAAGATGATTAAAACCCATTGTCTCAGGGGAGAGGTTTAACCATCTCCATCCTGGGTTTTATTATAAGGCAGAATAACAAGAAAAGCAAATTAAATTAACAGGAAGACATTACAGATTTCTTTTCCCTCCCATGCCCGTGAGGGCAAACCTTATTGTCCACATGACTTTCTTTTTCTGTTTCACTCCTCCCTGCTTCTCTGAATTTCTTCAAGTACCAAACTCTAGTTCTAATCTCTCTAGAGTCCCAATGTTCTTAATATTGATGAGTAACATCCATTTATTTCCCCTTAAACCTGCCACAGATGCAGACAAATAATCTCTCCCTTACCATATGTCTTGTCCATATGTCTATCCATTGACACTCCATCCATTCTTCCACTATGGATTTCCTAAGATAATTTCAGATGGATAAAAGCTTACTGCCCAGATCTATGGAGAACAATTTTTCGAAGTATCACTTAGCCTCAGGCCTCCCCTGCTTCTGCAGCTTCTTTTTCCCTATGCCGCTCAACTGACTCCAGCTTCAGAGATCTCATCAACTTGACATAACAGTGGGAGGGAGGGTTTCCCAGGCAAGCAAGTAAATAGACAAAGGGACAATCTATTCAGGGGACTGGCTGAAGAATATCTGGCCTGACCCATGGCAGCTCTTTGGATAGAGCATTTCACCACTGAATCCTGCTGATTTTTCCTTTTCTGCTTACATTTCCTGAACTGAAGAGCCTTTTGCTGAGAAAATAAGAACCTCAAACCAAGGCCTACATTCAAAAGTGGAGGGACGATTTCCTTCTGCATTGGTATGAACATGCCATCTTCTGGAGAGTGATCTGAATTGTCCCCTCCAGATGCAAAAAGGTCTTGAACCAAAGTCCACTGTAGTCAGTGGGAGTTATTACACCTATTTCAGGGGACTTTGGATCAGACCTAGTTTAACCACAAGGGATCATGCTAAAAGTCTGCACATAGATAACACTAAATCCAGCTCAGGGCTTCTTTAGGAACACAAACACTGTTAATTTAGGACCTGATCTGAGTCCATTTTAGTTAATGGAAAGCCTCCTATAAGCCTTTTGTTGATGCTCCTAGGATTGGGGGTCAGACACTTGGCTACAGGCTCTGGGTTTGATTTTAAGATATTGGCTTTCATCTGCAAAGACAAGTGATCTGGAAGCTGCTTATCTACCAGACCACCTCTGTCCCCATGCTATTTGCCACAGTTGTTGTCAGCAGAGGTGCCTATGCTGGAGTTCTGTACATATAAGAAAGAAAGGGCAGCTGGCAGGGCATTATCTGTTAGGACCCTGGGCCTCTGGAATTCACTTCCCCTGCATGGTGCATATCAGCATGAGCTTGTTAGCCTTTGGGGCATGTGGCATGACCCATTGTTTCTCACTTGTCTGGGAGGATATGGGTGTTGGAGAGGGCTGAGTAGCGGCAGGGTGGGACTCTGGTTGCAATTGTGTGGGGAAGCTTATTTTTTGTTATATTTATGTTGTTCCAAGTGTATTGGGTTTGATCTTGAGATAATTGGTGTGTTTTTAATAGAGTGTCAAGAGCATGCTCTGTGGGGGTATGGAGCATGCTCAGTGCAGATAGAATAGTTAGACAATTTAGCTTCTTGCCTCTAATAGACCTTTACAGAGCATGTGCAAAATGAGATTTTTCAGAGGGTTGTATGTTGGATAAATTTGGGCAGACTTTCAGAGGGACAGGAAAAGGCACATCCTGGACAACATAGTGACCCCTTTGCCAGATTCAAGTGTTCACGCTAAAACAGTTGCTAGAGCTTCTCACCAAAATGGCTGTACGCATTTTTTTTTTTAACGTGGACAAAAGAAGATTTCTCAAGGCCTTCATACTTAGAGAAGGATTTTAACTCGTGCACTTTGACACTGATGAACTGAAGAACTGGCTGCAGTTTTCCTCAATGCGAAGTCATCTGTAAGCAGTATTCCATCAATAGCGAACCAGATTTCAGTCTTCATGATGATTACAGTTTTGGTAATGTACTATTCCTTCGTAATTAGTTAGTACATTCCAAAGGTTGTTTGGTTAGGAAACATAGGGACATTCTCCTTGAAAGCACTTAGCACATGCATAACTTTGCTCACCTGAGCAGTCCCACTGGCTTCAATGAAAGTGCCCATGTGAGCACCAGTTTGGAAACTATACATATGGTGGCACATTCAATTTGTTCATTTGTACTTTTGGATTTTTGGTGATAGTAAATATCCCAGTAACTTCTCACTTATATTGACCTTTCCTTGGCTCCGTTTTCCTTGCTGCAGAATGTAATAATGCAGTGTACCACACTGTAGCCCCAGAACATGTCACGGGAAAGCACTTTTGTCATGTAAAGGATGTGTTTAGGAAGCTGTGACAGATCTGCAGGCAGCCTTCAGATGAACAGAAAAGTACAGTATTGTGTGTCTGTGTATGTATGTGTACATGTATGTGTGTGTATAAATATATATATACATATATATAGTTTTCAGAGTGTGCAATTTGCTATTAATATCCTGCCACCTCTGGGTCTCATTTTCAAATTCACTTTAGCTTAAATGGAATCTGCAGTATGTAAATAAGTTTAGATACATGTGTGTGGATTCTTGGCCAATATTTAATTATAAGAAGTCATAAATTTGCAGATTAGGTTATCCAGATATATTTTTAAAAGGAGCAAAAGCATGGAAGTATGTTCTTTGAGACCGGTACTGAGAACAGCTTGTGGCTCCATAGGTAACAAGTGCATATTACATCCTGTATGCCGTCAGAATTTCCCTCTCAGTGTTCTAATGTTAGATGGTCTTTTGCAAGCACAAATGAGTGCCAAATGCATTCTGAGAGCACCTGTGGTAGCAGGTAATCTGTAAAGACCTGCAGCAACATCATCAGAAGCAGAGAGAGAAGGCTGCAGCTATTGTCTGCAGATACTTGGCACAGCAATTGCTGTCATTGTCAGTATAGTTGCAATAAGAAGCCTCAGTCTTGGTAAATTCTATGACAAACACCCTCTCTTCCTTTTATGAGTACAATGCTGAATATTTGAGTATGTTTCCTTTCACGTTCTGTAAAGAAAAATGCTAATTGCATTGTTGCCACCCTTATAAAGCAGAAGGGCTGGGTGTGACTATGTGAAACAGCGTTTGATAGATTTCAAGGTCAAAAATGTATGTCCTATATATTTATTTATTATTTATTAAATGATAAATAATACCAAGGGCCTCTCAGTGGACCCGAAAGCCACAAACACACTGTCATGTTGTATGTGCTGTGAAACATCATTAGAAGTAAATGAACATATTTATACCCTAAGGTGAATCTGGCAAAGTATTCGCCTATGGCGAGTTTCACTGTCATGCAATTTGTGACATTTCATTCAAGATTTTCACAGTATTGAAGGCAATTTCAGAAAAATGCTTTTTGCCCTTGCCCCTATAATATTGCACACACACATGCCTTTAAAAGCATGACAGCATATGAACCAGAAGGCTTGGGTCCAAGTCTGAAAATAAATTCAAAATAAAACTTTTCTGGAGGACCTCATGCACCTCAAAGGGTGTCATATGACCCTACCTAACACAGTTGATAACCAGACCTAACACAAGAGTAGATTGATGTGGCTTGTAGGCCATCAGCTGGCGGGATTGTCACATGTGAACCCCACTGTCTCGCCAAAAGATTCATCTTGCCAAATAGCTAAGACTGAAACTAAGATTAGAAGACTACCCAGAGGAAGGAGGTTTTTTTTAAGGTTTCTTTAGGCCCAGATTTCTCACTTTTCTATTGGTCACAGAGAGGTGAATGTGAGGAATGATGCTTTCATAGTGAAACTGCATAGTGTTGCTATACTCTGATAGGATTAGCCACAATATGTGCTATGAATAATGAAACACAGCTTTAATAAAATAAGCAAAAATAACATGATGACTAAGCCCTAAGAAAATAATAACTTTACTCTTGTACACCTGAGATCACAGGAGGAAAACTAATTTCAGTTTTGCTATGGTTTAATGATATTTAAATGACTCAAATAGTTTCAGTAAATGAATACATTACAAGGTTCATTTTGAAGAAAGTGCAATAAACCATAATGGACTTCACAGTTTAATAGTTTAATAAATGTCACCTTGTTATTAACAATACAGGTAAAGGTAATTTTACTAGACATTCCATTATCATATGGGCAACAAAATACTGCATTGGCTGAGTAGTATATTTAGAAATATTTAGTAGTATATTTAGAAATGCTCTTTTTAATCTGATGCATTCTTAAATTACTCCTACAGCATGAAGGCATTAGCCAAAGTATTATTCCTGTAGTTCTCAAACAGTGCTGAGTGGAGTGATTGCTGGTGGTACATGGACAGCTGGCTGGTCACTTGGTGCTGGTTTCCCCTCTATATTTTCAGCTGCCGTGTGACATTAAAGTGTAATGTATTTTCAGCTACATATTCTTTTCCTTCTCCTTGAAAGATAAAGGATTTCTGTAGTTAACACAGGGACATCACATAATTACAAGTTGGCAGAGAGGTGGTGGTCCAATTTCTGCGTTCAGATGTCCACACTGTAGAATATGCAGATGGAATTTGAATGTAGGGGATTGAAATACAACTGTATTATAAGGCAGAGGTGAGCATGGAACAATTAAATAGATTATTTGGAACACTGTGACGTTAGCAACAAAATATCAGTGATGTCAGAGAGTGAGGAACTAGTCTTGAAGGTTAGTCTGTGCATCCAGGGCTTGCTCTGGCTTCCATTAAAGTCAGTAGCAAAACTCATGTTGAATGCATTGGCAGGAGAATCAAGTCACTGAGGCCCAGTTCACAGTACAGGCCTAAACCAAAACTCAGGGAAATCAATAGAAAGGCGTCCACACGGACTCCACTGGGGTTGGATTTGGCTCTAGGTGCAATGCTGAGACACACCTCTGCACTGGGAGTTCTTGAGATCATTGTGTCTCCAGGGTCTGGTCTACACCTGGGGGGTGGGGGGGGTGGGAGGGTGAGCTAAGTCAGTCTAGGTTACGCAACTTCAGCTCCGAAAATAGCGTAGCTGAAGTCGACGTACTTAGAGCTACTTACCGCGGTGTCTTCACTGAGGTAGGTTGACTGCTGACACTCCCTCTTCAATTCCACCTGTGCCTCTGGCTCCAGTGGAGTACCAGAGTCGATGGGAGAGCTCTCGGCGGTCAATTTATCGCATCTTCACTAGGCGTGATGAATCGACCCCGCTGGATCGAGCACAGCAGCTGCACCATCCTTTGAAAGGGTACGACAGCTACTCCTCTCTGCTGCAACTGAGGCAGATGAAGGGCTAAAGACATGACCCCAGTATTGCCTTGTCCCATTGAGGAGGCTATTGCTGCTGTAGGTGCTTGCGTGAAGCAATCCCTGTGCTCCGGGGACTGCACTTATGCCTGGCTCTTGTGCCAAGCACTTGTAGCTTCTCTCTTCCTTGTATCCTTACACTGGGTTAAGCTTTAGTTGGAGTATTGAACAGGAGACCCTTGAAATATCAGGAGTGGTTAAATGAATTAGTTAATGCATGCAAAGCACTCTGAAGAAGAAAAGCACTAAACAAATACTTAGCATTAATCTAATTTTTCATAAATGTGAAAAGCATGATCCATAATAAAAGCCAACACAATGCAATTTGTTTCATTGTGAATTATTTCCCAAGTCTCCTGAACAGCAGACAGACTCCGTGAACTTTGCTTTCATTTCCAGATTAATCTTTGGGTGCTGTCAGTAGTTCACATCTTTATCTCCCTGAAAAATTAGGTTAAAAAATCGTATACAACCATTTTTTAAACCTTATTTTTCAGGAAGATGAGGAAAGCCAAGATGTCAATAATATCCATCATATACCTTTGTCTTAGATATATGATGGGGCTGGAAGCACGTTCAAACAACTGCTCTGTCACTTTATTGAAATTCTGTCAGACTTCCTTAGAATAAGATACAAAGGTGGATAAAGAAATCTGGATTACAGAGATAAACCTGTGAAACAAAGACTGGTCACAAGAGAGTGAAAGTAGGTAAACGTTTAAATAATCCCAGCATGTTGTTTTAATTGAAAACTAAAATGTAGTTAAAGTCTAGATTGTGACCTGGACTACATACCTGTGAGGGGAATAAGAGGGTGTCAGAAGCCCCCTCTCCCTCTACCATTGACTTCAGTGGAGCCAGCATTTCATCCCTTGGGTCTGGACCTTTTGGAGTAATTGGGGGCTACGTACCCACCTACTCCCTCCCTGAAGCAAGTGGGTGGGGAGTGGCTCCATTCTCCACAACTGAGCCAGTGAAGGGTAGGGAGAGTAATCTATCGATGGCAGTTTATTTCTTTCTTGGAGCAAGTGAGTGAGGTGCACATCGGGAAGGGGACTTGTGAGTGACGGTGCCTCTCATGGCTATTCCTGGGTGATGCAGCAGCATAGTTCTTGCCCAAGGCACCGAGTGAAGTCACAATGTAGCCACTAGACTAAAAACAAAAACAAAAACAAAAAATTTGTATGTATCTGCTGAAATGCAGCATCTCTGACAATGAATGCTGTAGCTACTGATTGCAATCTGATTTTGCATGTGATTATTAGACATGATGAAGAATAAAGAGTTCATGTGGCGTGTGTGTTTGCATGTGTCTGTGTCTGTTATCGTTGGAGCTGGCCTGCAAATGGGAAAGAGTTTCTGAGAAAATGTTTGAAAGTATTGAACTAATTTTTGTTCTACAGATTTCAAAAAGGACACCTCTTTTTAGTTCAGACACTTTTTGTAAAAATGTTTATCAGAATGTTTTTGGTTTTTTCCATTTTGCCTTTTTCTTCCCTGGCTCCTCCTTTATTATATTTTCATTGTATTTATTAACCCTTTATATCACCAAAAATGGAGGGGGGGGGCAAGAGAAAAAAATTAGAAAAAAATCAGAAAAATTTTTGCTTTCAGGGTTCAGTTTTTAAATCATGAAAATTTTTGAAAAAATACCAACCCCCCTCCCCCCCCAAAAAATTCAGTTAAAAAAACATTTGTGAACAAAAAATTGTTTGAAAAACTCTGGAAAGCTCTAGAATATATGTGGTTTGATATTGTTCTATTTTGTTGTATCACCAAGTTGATGGCTGGTGGCTGGCTCAAGCTATGTTCTGGTATAAACAATTTCATTGCTTTAACTGTCTTTACTTTTGGTCCTCTTGATACTTTTTTTTTTTTACAGTGGTCTATTGGTTCTGCATTTGTCCAGATGACTGAAAAAGAACCACATTCAAAAAAAAAAAAAAGTGGTGAGGGTAAACCAGGCCACTGGTACTTTTCTTAGTAGATGCCATAATGTTCTTTAAAAAAGGAATTGGGGGGATGGCAGGTTCCCTTTGATCTTTCCTAGTAATTGTGCCTATGTGCTCTGGGACTATGTACTGTTCCAATAGAACTCAATTATTGCTGAATATAGGTCCCCGAGACAGGAAGTAACTGCTGCTTCATGATTCATTTGACATCCATTGTGAACAGTTGAATAACCTTGCACACTGCTAATCCGAGAATCGCAGTTAAATCAGAGGTCATCCTTCTGAAAGTTGTGCACTTTAAGTAGCAGCAGATATGACTTGAAAAATCAAACAAATGGCTATTACTATCACATAGAGCATCCCAAATTATAGTTGTTTAATATACTGTTGTATCATGCTCCATAAATTCAGTAAGGTGACCCATGAGTGTTCATTAGAATTTATTTTAGCCTCACTTATTATCACTTAACAGACTAAACAAGAATCGATGGCTTTTCAAGCAGTAATAGTAAATTATAGTTATGGTGAACACAAATGCCTCATTACATCTAGTCAAGGTCTATTTGCCTTTTATAGCAATAACTGTAGAAAAGCATTGTTTTTAATTTATGAATGGGGATGCACAGGAAACTTAGCTCTCCTATTTACGTAAACGTGATAGATCATTAATCTTCTGTAAAGTAAGTAGAATGGTATTTGGAAAATACTGACTCCTTCTGAAGCACATTCCAAAATGCCAATTGGGCTTTTACATCACAGTGATCTAATAGTGATGTAATAGTGATCTATTATACAGATACAAGTTTCAGAGTAACAGCCGTGTTAGTCTGTATTCGCGAAAAGAGTGCATCCGATGAAGTGAGCTGTAGCTCACGAAAGCTTATGCTCAAATAAATTGGTTAGTCTCTAAGGTGCCACAAGTCCTCCTTTTCTTTTTACAGATACAAGTATAAACAGAAGGGAAATAGACAGTATTCTTTTTTACCTAATTTTATGCTTTGTAATCTCTTCAACTAAAATTGAAGTGTGGAATTCTATAATGCCTATTGATTCTCAGAGTGCTTTATAAATATTAAGTCTCACAACATCCTCTGTTGTACTGCATGAGAGGGGTAGCCGTGTTAGTCTGGATCTGTAAAAGCGGCAAACAGTCCTGTGGCACCTTATAGACTAACAGACGTCCGTTAGTCTATAAGGTGCCACAGGACTCTTTGCCTGTTGTACTGCAGTAAGTGTTCGTTTTACAGATAGGCAAACTGAGAACCAAAGGTTAAGTAACTTGTCTGAGCTTGCATAGCATGATAGTGGCAGAACCAGGAATAGAATCCAACAGTTCTGACATTATTCTCTTGCTCTAATTAATTACTTAACAAAAACTGCCTCCCTGATTTGGCTAATTCCTTTTTTCAGTAAATTCCAATTACAAAATTCTACTTTCTACATAGCCTGCTGCACATTCTACAAATGGAACTCCCATTGATATTAGCGTTTATATTCCACTTACCTGGAATGCGTTTAGAATATGTAAAGAGATTCATAGTGCAGCTACTAAGTGAGAGAA
Organism: Chelonia mydas; assembly: GCF_015237465.2. Taxonomy (NCBI): domain Eukaryota; kingdom Metazoa; phylum Chordata; order Testudines; family Cheloniidae; genus Chelonia; species Chelonia mydas. Next base: position 14,519,416 of record NC_057853.1, on the reverse strand, counting down.
GAAAAAGTCTCTTCCTTAAAGGAATGTCATCATGCCCATCCTACGCATATATTGATTTCTATGACAGTTAACTCCATAGTGCTCGAGGGCCAGATTATTAAAGGTATGCAGGCAGCTAAAAATGCAGGTAAGTGCATAGGTGGTTTTGAAAATCCCCCTGGTCCCTAACTCCTGTGATCCCGAGTGCTTTTAATTGGGTACATCTTTACATACCTCATATATGTGTGTGTTTGTAACATACAGAGAGAGAAAGTGGAATGGCATTTCCTTTCATTCTTAAATTAGTTTTCAAATTGAGGATGTTGCATATTACAGGCACTATTTCCAAAGGAAATAAAATCTCACCTTAACCAGTGTCACCACCCTTCATTTTCCCTGAGGATTTAATGCATAGGAACAGCACAGAGCAAACAGAACTGTCACTGTATAGTGAAAGCTCACAGCAGCAATGTAGCCATACTGTATCAGTCAAAGCAGCTGGTTTGCAACCTCTGTTGTAATAAAGCTTTATGCTTTAATTGAAAGGTACAAGTAGCAAATTCATCAGTAGGATTTCCTGTGGTTCAGAACTCGGCTGTTAAACTAAACTAAAAATTCCACCCCAAAAGACATGATTATAATTACCAATTCTAAATTTACTACATTGGATTCCTGTCAAATACAAATCTTATTGCTCATATTGAAAGTGCTAGAAAATAGAGACGGAAAAATCTCAAAAGGTTTCCAGTCAAGCTAGAGAAGGCCTCCAAGTCTGATCTGAAGCCTATCTGATTTTTCTTAATTGTTTTAAGATTTTCTCTCTCTCTCTTCTTCTCTCTGCACCCTCTTTGTTCCTTTTCTTGCCTCTTTCCACATCAGTCACCAGATCCCTCTCCCTTTCCCTTTTGCCCATGACTGACCAAGTAAAATCAGCTGTCTAGCTTATTCCCTGTCCAGTAAGTAGCAGTTAATAAGGAACTCGGTGGAATTGCTTCACTCCAAATAAAAGAATTACATGCAATAACTTACTGAGCAAAACAACTGATGCAAAGAAAACCAACAAACATCTAAAATGGTGTTTAAAACAAACCTCTGCTTTCTTCTTTAGTGTTAAAACAAAACAGGAAGGTAGGATGACCATCACTGGAGTAGTATTAGTTTGGGGTTTGCAAACCTCGTTGGTCTGATTTTTTTTTTGTTCTGCAAAACCAAAGCTAGCAGTTGTTTGGGCCTGGATCCTACTTTTAACTGGATAAATCACTCCCGTTTTTGCACATGCCTAGTTTAAAATGCAGCAGAAAGGCCTTTTTCTTATTCCTAAATGTCTTAGTTCTTAGTCACCAAACCCCACATTAATTAAGTTCCATGTCCGTTTACATCTATTGTGAACAGATTGTACATAATGTGCCAGCCTCCTATGCAAAAATATCAAGTAAATGGTGCCCCATGTCCTTTGGTTGCCAGCAAGTAATGCAAGGAACACTCATTCTGATAACTTCTGGTGAGATTCAACAATATTGTCTCCATTCTGCAAAGTACTTCAACCTGCTTATAAATATTCTAATCATCATGGCAGATCCCAAAGGGACACAGCTTCCTTGCAGCAGATTGAGCACCACCTAGATCAGTCTTTAGCTAGGTCCTTAAAATAAACTGAATATCCAGCCAGACTACGTCCATCATTGGCTATCTTTATACCGCTGAAACTTTTGGTGACTGTGATTGACGACGTGTCGCAGCATCCCTTGATAAACGCATTTTGTAATTCTTTGGTCTTCTAGCCGAATACATGTGTACCAAGCCTGTGCTTAAGTCCCACTGAAAAATAGTGTTTAAAGTTAAGTGGCCTCTGGACCAGCCAATCAGGGCCCAGCTGGCCCAAATGAAAGGAAGCTGCAAACCAGAGCGAGTGAGTCTGCTGCAGGGAGCCCTAGGGAGAAGACTGGCTTCCTAGAGGGCTACAGAGAGATCACCACCTGAGGAAGGGCAGGTGCTAGCAGGGACTGGAGGAGCTAGGGTGAGCTCCTGACAGGCTGCCAGGACTTGCAGGCTCGAGGCCCTGGGAAGAGGGCAGAGGAGCTGGAGCCAGAGGCAGGAGCAGAAGGAACTGAGGCTGTGGGGAAGTGGCCCAGGAAATAGAAACAGTGAGCTGGAAGGAAGAGGCAGCAGGAAGCTGCTGTTTGCAGGGTCCCTGGGCTGGGGCCTGGAGTAGTGGGCGGGCCTGCCTCCCCACTAGCCACTGAAGTAGCTGCCTGGCTGTGGACTGCCAAGCCGCTGTGAGGAGAGGCTGGACTCTTTTTGGAGGAGTCTCCCAGAAGGGGGAGAAACCGGATGGTGACACGGCTGGAGGGCTGTGCCACGAAGCAAACACCGAGAGAAAGGAGCCGTAATGGGTCTGCAGGCGGAGGCAAGGACAGGAGAACCACCACCACCCAAGGGCGCACCCGCTGGGACTGAGCTAATTCCCGAAACGCCCAGCAGGAGACGCCAGTGTGGTAAGTGACTCTGTGACACTGGGTTTGAACAACTATTTTCTGTGGGTTTGATCCCATAAAGTTTGCACCCTTGAGTTTATTTTGACATTAGGTGGGCAAGTTCTGACGAGAAGAGAAAATAAATTCTTCCTTTCTCCTGACCCTTCATGAACATAAATAGTACCTTACTCCAAAATTAGTTCCATTAAAATAAGTAAAAACAACGAGGAGTCCTTGTGGCACCTTAGAGACTGAAACCTATTAAAATAAGTGTGACTGCTCATAGAATAAGGGACTCCATAATATCAACAGGGGGTATCACAATCTGGCCTTAAATTCCAATTTTAGGGCTACATCCTGTCCTCACTGATACCTCAACAACCATAACGAAGAAACTGAGAATTTGGCCTCCAGAATCTTCACTTATACTGGTGCATAAGTAAGAGAGAACCTGGAGTGGTTTTCAGCTCCTAGGGTAACAAAATATTTCAAGGCTGACCGGGAAAAAATGGATATATCCTTGTAAAGTGAGTAAATTTGGCCTGGAAATCATTGAGAAAAAATAATAAACACAGAACCCCAAGATTTCATTATTATAGAACCATGTTTAAGAGCATGAATGCACTTTAAGAAGACAACATTTTTTTCAAGACATTTCATCTTCTAGGAGTCTACTTTCTTCTAAAGCTCTCTGGTTTTGAGTAGTTATTTTCAGAGCTTTAGCTTGATCCTACCCTCCAACATTTCAAATTATTTTATTGTTGTGAAGAAAGTCAAAGTCTGAGTACTTCCGTTACAAAAAAAAATCTGATTTTTTTTAATGACTTTGGCTATGGTGCACTTGATCTTTTTCCTTTCCAGGACTTTCAAGAGCAGTAACTTAATATTTCTCTCAGTACAAAGACAGTTCTGTGGGATGTATTCACTTTCAAACATGTTGTCGAGCTACTCTTTTCACTGACATTATTCTACCTTCTTGCCTTTTACCTGATCAAAAAAAGTACTGGCATATTGGCTTTATGGATGCATTTATAGATTGGCTCATCCCAATGTATGAGAAGCTACCTTGAGAGCTGCTTCTATATGTTGACATGAACATGCCAGTGGCTTGACATAGTGATCACCATTACAAGGTCAATATTTGTAAAATATTTAACAGCAGTAACCGAGATACTATAGTTCAGTCAAAATGTAGGATACCATTGTGTGATAGTTTCTGATAAATACAGAGTTTTTAATAGTAACCACTGTTTTCAAATGCCTACCAGAAGTGTAAACACCTATAACTTTACATAAATAAGGTAATTATTGAAGGACACAGCCAGTTATGCTAAAATTACAGTCAGTTATCAAATGTGAGATCAGTAACAAGAAGTACAAAACTTGCTTTGAGTTGCTCAAACTGTCCATTTCAAACCTATTTTCTGCTAGAGCTGAGATATTAATTAATAGGCATTTTTGAAAATTTTACCAGACTCCTATTTTCAAAGGTGAGGTAGGCACTTCGAGAACCTACATCTCATTGAAGTCAATAAGACTTTTATGCACTTTTGAAAATGGGACTTGGGCACTTTTGAAAATTTTACTCAATAGCTTTACAGCTTGATGCGATTATCACTGAAGTCAATAAGAGTTGTGCTATAGTTTTCCATTAGAGAAAACTGAGTCCTCCGAATGGAACAACTGATCTTGCCTGTTTTCCCCAAGATTTCAGCACACCTGGCCTCTTCTATGACATAATTATTATTCAGTTCTTTGCAGATTTAGTTGGGATGTAGTTACTCTCACCAGTTGTAGCATGATTTAAAAGGACACTGCCAACCTGTTTTTATCTTAGTTATTGATTAATTTTGAAATATTCCCATTTATGATAGAATACTCTTTAAACAGTACATCCTAATTTAAAAAAAATCATTAAAACATCTGAGTGTTTTTTCTGTTGATGTTTACAAGGGGCTCTTTTTAATCAAGAGAGAAACTGAGGGTGTGGTTTTAAAATTTCTCAGCATTAACCTAACTCAACTCCAGTTAAAATTAATAGTAAAACTCCTATTGATTCAGTGTGAGCAGAGTTAAGCCAATGCTGAGCACTTTTGAAAGTCTCACCCTGATGTGCTGTATAGAGGAAACAGTGAAACTGACGAAATATAAAGAGCTATTGAATGTACTACATACACAAAGCTTAAAACGTATAGATTTTCGGTGAACTTATTTTAGTTACTAATCACCTTAGATGTTAGGTGTAGCCACAATAAACACGGAAGTGTCTGACAAAAGTCACTTTCATGCAAATAAAATGTTTGCCAAGAAGTAAATATTGAGTATGGTAAATCATTTGTATCCACGTTCTTGAAGAGATTTTACAAAATCCACAGATATCCCAAGTTGCTGTATTTATTTAAAGCCAGACTGAGCTGCTATTTTTTCATCCTAAAAATTAAATTAGAATGGTTGTAGTCTTCTTAATAACTGCAAATAATTCCAGTTAATTCAGAGTAGCCTAATTTACCCTACTTCATGCAGACCCCTACGGACTGTACAGAATGCATTACATGCTAGAGCTTTCACCCTCGTATTGATTGAGTCTTTGCAATGGACCTTTAAACTCCATTACGGAAGAAGTTAGAAGATGTGAATTAATTTTAAATGCTTTGTTGGTATGTGCAGGCTGAAAAAAGTATTTGTAAATCCATTAATCATACCTCAAAATACATCACTAACTTTAAAATAAATTTTAAAGTAAACTAGAGAACAAATGCAAGCAGAGTATTTTTATTTGCTACTTCCTCAGTGCAAGGTGGACTTGGAAGTTTTATACAGTGTTATGGAGTATATCATCTATATATTTCCATTTACATTATTCTGATGGAACTATCTTGTCACACAGCCATCTATGCCAAAATGAAAAAGTAGATGATTATTTAATTGATTAGGTATGTCACTGGTTTATAGGATTACGAAAAGCAAAAACAATAAACCTTGAAATCTATTGCCAGGTGACACCATTAATCAGGCAAATTTTAATTTAGAACATACAAAAAACCCTCCCTCTGAAAACTTAACACATTATTAATTATTAAAATTAATTTTGTACTGAAAGGTTTATACACCCACTGCTCCCACGAACATCTCCATCTTAAAAATTAAGTTACAGACACTTTAAATTAAAACTGAAATACAATAGAAGTGGTGCATGAAGAGCAAGATGATCTGAAGTAGAAAAGGAGAAAGCAGAAGGGTGAAAAACGGAATTGAGGCAATAACTGCAGATTTTATATATATACTTCATATTTATTATACTATACAACTAGATCTATTTATTTCTGTATGAATTTATGTATAATGCAGCTCGGGATTTGGATTTATATGGGGTATTAACTCAACTAAAATTGAATAGATAGTAGTAAAACATACTGCACCAAATCATGTACTCACGCTAGCCATCCTGTTCATTTACACATTGATGATCTGAATTATACTTGCATTTTCTCTGATTCATTGTATTACCAAACACTGTATTTAAGCCTTATGGGGTGTTTTCTGCTTTATCTGAATTTAAACCATCTGCAGTCTTCATTACTGACTTCAGTGGGGCTACCCACACGAGTAAGGCAAACATGATTAGTCTCATTCTATATAAATGATCTCTAAAAGCAGCTACAAGAATATGGTGCCATGTAAAGTTTCTTGAAGCTTCATCTTAATGACACTTGCTATCTGCAGTGTTTGCAGATATCCGAATAGTTCATACTGGGTGAAGTTCAATCTGCACTGAGAGAACCATTGGTAATTTGAATCCTTCCTGTCTATTTACACGCAGGTGTGGCAGTGCTAGTACATCTGCTTTTTCTACGTACACTTGCTTTTCGTAAAAGAAGCCCAAGAGAGGTAGGGTGAAATCCCGGCTCTGCTGAAGTCAATGGCAGAGCTCCCATTGACTTCAGTGGAGCCAGGATTTCATCCAAGATGCCCATTCTTATTTCGCTGGACACCGAACTCCTTTGAAATCCCAGCCTACGATTCCCAGCTGCTTCATTCCCATTTTATGCAGCTAACTAATGAGATGCTTGTGCCATACTAAACCAGAGAGGTGGCAGATTACCAGTTGTATTTGTGGGTCACTGAATGCCCTCTACTCATTGCTGCTTCATTTAATGGCCTGTAATTTAGCACTGTTTAAAGCTTGGCTACATTCTCTTGGTAACTTTTTTCGTTGTGTTTCTCATAATTCTCTCCCTTGTTTGCATTGTTCATGTCGCTGCTGTTGCTGCTTCTCTAGGTATATAGCAAGATGATATTGCTAAAAGCAAGATCCTAGCATAGCTAGTAGAGTTTTATAAATCGCCTAAATTCAGGGGAGTGACTTACAGAAAAACCGGGCCTGTCCATCTCTTATTACAGGTAGCAATCTCTCCTTCTAATGTGGTCAGTCCATATGACCAAACTTTTGCTTCCAGAGACGTATGATGGGTCATTTTGAGCTGCCTTTGTCACTAGAACTCCGGTTGGGATAGCAGAAAACTGAGTTGTCATTTACCATATGGATCAGAGGAGAGATAGTTGTTCCTAAATCTCAACAAGCAAAATCAGAAACTACAGGCTTATTTGTAAAACTTGATGCTGAACTTGGGGGGGGGGGGGGGGAAACTACAGAAAATATTTTGATCCTTCCCCAGAGATCCCATATATAGTAAATTGCTAAGTAATCAAAATGAAGCCAGTGAGCTGTGTAATAATTAATCCTAGTAGAGCCTGAGAATTTATTATACCTGAGCACCATTCTTATTTGAAAAGTATAACACAGGGATGCAAATTCATTGTCATGTGGTTACTAAATCCCATTAATACTTTATCCAGGTCTGATTATGAAATTGTACATGAATTAAAAAGTGGTGCTTCATAAAATAGAGTGTAGTGTCCCTTGCACGAAAGGGGCTGGATTATTCAAGGTGCTGAGCAGTCTCATGTCTATGGGACATGAGAAGGCTCAGCACTTGCAGGATTGGGACTTGTGGTAGAGGTGTTAAGGAGCCACTCAACCCTATTTACTTGAGTGGTGTGATCCTACAGACATTGTGAGAACTTCTGAATAACATCTTAGAGTAGCATCACTTCCTCGGTCTGAGCATGATACTCAATTTGTTCTTGTGGTCCTTTCCATGCAACTCAAGCACCCATGCCACAAAACCAATACAGGAGACACCACTGGAAACTGTTATTAAAATATGCAATTTCTGCATTAAGAATGGTGCCCGCTAATGTGCCTTTGGAAACATGGGGCCTGATCCTTATCTCATTTACCCCACTTGTATACTGATGTAACTCCACATAATTGAATGGAGTTACTCCTTATTTACTTTTGTTTGAATGAGAAGAGAATCAGGTCACGATGTTGGTGTAAGCTATATTTCTGTGAATGGGTGTAAACGAGTAACTCACAATGTGAAGGGGCAAAAGGGGAGGCAGGTGTATCAAGAAAAATTATTCTGTATATTATTCCATTCAGGTTCTTGTACCTCGCTTGTCACCATGTTATCCAAGTGCCTTCACTCAACTACTAACAATAAAGTGTAAAACGATGTAAGGGAATGCAGGTTCCTTCTCATACCAACTTGCTGGTATGTAATCTCCACCACCAGTACAGACTCTTCTGAATCAGGCTCTCAGTATCCAATGATCAGACTGAAATAATGGATTTTTTGCTTCAATAGTTCGTGTTCTGTGGACTTCATCCAAAGGCTTCCATTGATTTGAATGGGCATTGGATCGCCCCTGTAAGAACACATAGTTTACCATGACTAATACAGTTCATAAAGTTTTATGTAGTGGTGACAGCTCAGAATTTCATTAGTTTCATTCCTTGGCATAGCATGTTGTATTGGCAATCAATAAAACTAAGGAGAATGAAATATTTTAAGTGACATTCTGTGTATCATCTCAAGTACTGTTTTTTCTATCTGTGACCTTTTTACTACCACATTTTGTTATTTTGTTCTGGAAAATATTTAACAAATCTTAATGAAGATTGATCACCATACTGGAGGGGATTGCAGAATCGTCCCACAGACAGGTGAATTCCAAAAATATGTAGGTGTTAAGTCATAATTTTTTTTCAAAGGGATAGGCTTCTCTTAGCTTGCATAACCAAAAATATTATTTGTTTAAAAAAATTTTCAGCCCTTTCAGATATCCAGCCACAATATAGAGATTTAATGACTTCCCGTAGCAGTCAGTTCTCATAATGATAACATATTTTATGCAACTTGCTCTATTTATTTATATTACTGAGTGGTCTTTCTTCTCTTTTCATAATCTTAACCTATTCAATTGAAAAACAATTATGTCTTGCTCTTTAATGTATTCTGTGGGATCTGGTATACATGTTGATATCATAGCTGATAGACTAAATTTCCATAAGTAGAGATTTGATTTAAAACATGAAAATGAGTTGGATAGACTAATCCAACTCCTTGCTCATTTATCCATATCATTAAACCATGACTCAGTTTTGCTTGTCTGCTCAGGAAGAGCTCAGGACTGAAATCTTAGGCGTGGTGCATAGATAGATCAGGATTATGACGCAATGTACAGAGATTTTCACAGCACCCAGGCACGCTATATTTTTCTTTAAATTACAGTTGTTAATACTATCCTTTCATGAAATTCACAAAAGATATTAAAATGGAAAAAATATAAGGATTATTATAAATACCATACAGGAGTTGAATTTTACAGCTCTTTACCTATGCTGAGCAGAAAATGAAACTTGAAATGTGAAAGGTCGTCTTCTGCTCATTTCATAGACTACTATGCTACTCTAACTTTTCTTATTATACAGGTTGAACCTCTCTAATCCAGCACTCCCTGGTCCGGCAACATCCGTGATCCGGCATAGGCATTGACTCCGTGGGTGCTCTGGGGCTGGGGCACCCATGGGGAAAAATTAGTGGGTGCGGAGCATCCACCAGCACCAAGCTCCCCTCTCTTCCCTCTTTCCCCCACGCCTCTTGTGCGCCAGTGGCCCCATGCTTACCAACTCCTTCTCCACCCTCTCATCACTTCCGGAGCTCTGTGAACAGCTAATTTGTGGCATTCAAGCTCCGGGAGGGAGGGGGAGAACCTGGGACCGACGGCTGGGACCTGGGGCTGGCATCGGAGCCCCTCGGCGAAGGGCCGGTGCCCAGAACACCAGGTGGCAGCAGGGCCCCCGGGTGGGAGGTCATGCTGGGTGTAAAGCCTGGGGGGCCCCCTGCCGCCCTACTTCCTGCTCCTATGGAGACCCACTGGCACTCTGCATTGACCTCCCGTGGTTCAGCAAACTCTCTGGTTCAGTACTGGTCAGTCCCGAGGGTGCCAGACTAAAGAGGTTCAACCTGTACTAATAAACATCTTAGAGATGATGTATAAACAATATAGTCCTCCAGTTAGTCACATAGTTGCTATTTACATTTGTTTTCAAACTATGTCCCTTTCCATTGACTGCAATTGGCTTAGGGTGAAGCCCTGAATACCTAATGTTCTTGGGCATTCTTTCACTAGCCACATCAAAAAATGGTAGATTTGCCCTTTTCACGTGATTGTCATTGAAGTGCATTGGGGATAATGATGCTTACCTCCTTTGCAAAGAGCTTTGAGATCTTCTGCTGAAAAAGCACTGTATAAGAGGTAGATGGTATTACTATCGTCACTGGTGTATACTGAGGCAAAGTCCAAAACAATTTGTCAGCACTGGGGAAAGTCTAAACATGAGTTGCAAGCTATAGCCTCCGTCTGTTCCTCCTGTAGAGCTGTTGAGTGTAATAGGAGTTTGCAGCCACTGTTAGGTCTTGTCTACACTTGTGCTGGCATGCAGGGTACATATAGCTACACGCCACTGTGAAAAGCAGGCTAAGTCCATGTTAAGATCGACCTACAAGTGCCAGTGAAAGGCTCCGGCAGTGGGGTGGCGGCAGGGAAAGTCTCCAGCAAAGGGGAGGTGCAAGAACCTTTCCCTGCTGCCTCCCCACTGCCTGAGCGTTTCCCCACTGTCAGAGCCTTTACTGTGGTGGGGACAGGCTGTAGCAATGGGGAAGCAGTGGGATATTACACTGCTAAAAATAGCAGTGTAAACAATGGAAGCATGGCTTGGGCAAGTAGAGAGCCGTGTAAGGTATAGATCCTAAGGTTCTGGTGTGTCTGTATTCTACTCACCTAAGCAGTGCTTCACCATCTACACTGCTATTTATATCCACACTAGCTGGGCATGCGGTGTCTATTCTCTACATGTGCTGTAAGTGTAGACCAGGGGTGGCCAACCTGTGGCTCCAGAGCCACACGCAGCTCTTTAGAAGTTAATATGCGGCTCCTTGTATAGGCCCCGACTCCAGGGCTGGAGTTACAGGTGCCAACTTTCCAGTGTGCCGGGGGGTGCTCACTGCTCAACCCCTGGCTCTGCCAGAGGCCCTGCCCCCACTCCACCCTTTCCCGCCCCCTCCCCTGAGCCTGCTATGCCCTTGCACCTCCCCCTCCGAGCCTCCTGCACACCACGAAACAGCTGATCAGGAGGTGCGGGGAGGGAGGGAGAGGTGCTGATTGGCGAGGCTACCAGTAGGCGGGAGGCACTGGGAGCGGGGTGGAGCTGATGCAGGGTTCCTGATGTATTACTGTGGCTCTTTGGCAATGTACATTGGTAAAATTCTGGCTCCTTCTCAGGTTCAGGTTGGCCACCCCTGGTGTAGATGTACCTTTTGTGAGGATAATGATTGAAGGAACTATGATCTGGAAACAACGGGCTATTAGACTTTTGAAATTACTGAAGACTTGAGTGGGGCAAATGGTTTTTAGAGTAATTAATTTGCTTGATAAATGTTGCTCCTTTTTGTGCATTGTGTTTCAGAAGATGTCTATTTTCTTCAGGGTATTTTTAATTTGACAATATTCCTAGACTATTGCCTGTGACTAATTTTTGGGCATTATATATCTATCATATCAACCCACATGTGCAGATCCACTTGCAGACTAAGGGTCTAAGTCTGTATTTTGTCCCAAATCAGTTTACTATGGATTTTTGAACTTTTAGCTACATTATACATTGACTGGTCAGAAGTCAGCTGCCAATATCTGTTTGGGGCTGGTTATCTGGCAAAGTTACACTGCATTGGTTAGATCAAACTAACACCTTAGTAAGTAATGGCATTTGTCCTTATCAATATTTTGTGTGGTGTATTCATCCCTAGCAAGTGAGGACAGAGCAAATCCAGCGGCCAATATTATCAGTCATGCCTATCCAGAAGACAGTATAGCTCTGTGGATGTATGTATGTGTTCTCATGCACACACATCAGTATATACGCATGTATAATATGTGTGTGTTTGTGTATTTTTTTTTCAGCTGTGAGAGTTTCTTACTCTTAAAAACCTGGTGGTTATACAACAGCTGCATTGCAGTATGCTGCAAAAGCTCCAGCAGGAGCACCTGCCAGCAATACCTTTGTAGTATCCTGTAACAACGTTCCAGTTACTTGAACAGCTGAATCTCAATGCACTAAATAAAATACCTGAGAAGAGGTGGATATATCTTCCGTAACTTTTTTCAGCGGGTTAATACTGTATGTTTTACTTGGCTCTCAACAATATCCTTAATTTTTAATACAAATGTTTTTAAATGTGATTTAAGACAGGAGTGACCTGATTTTTGTCTGATGCTTTGTGAATTCCTGCTGTGTATCCTTAGTGTGCCCACCTCCAAAGATTTCTTCCCCAGCATGTGCTCTCAAGTGTTGCTCTGTCTACTTCCCTTTGTTAATGGCTGTGCAGTACTTCCTTCGCCTTTATTGTTTACTAGTTCCAAATCAAAAGCTAGAGACACTTCCAAAGACACATCCAAAGTGTACATAGACTATATAGATTTGGTAGCTTAAAATTTCAATGTTCAAACATTTCCACTGTGACTTTTAAAACTTCAGCCTTGCTACTCTGCCCATTCTCCTAGGAAACACTCTTCCATTAAACTACATAGCTGTTATTTATAGTGAGCTCTGTGTAGTCTTTTAATAAAATCTGCATGTCTTTAGTTCTGGGAGTATTTAAAAGCACCTACATGAGGAGCAAAATTTGCCTTCTGTTTTTAAATCTCACCCAGTTCTAACTAAGTGATTATGACCTAGATTTTCACAAGACCTCAGCAGATCAGGCTGTGGAGTGTAAGCTACTGATGTGTGCTCGCAAAGGATATAAGCTTCTTGCAACCCCCAGTCAGACGCCCTGGGCTTTTTAGCCCAAGATCATAGAATGATAGAATATCAGGGTTGGAAGGGACCTCAGGAGGTCATCTAGTCCAACCCCCTGCTCAAAGCAGGGCCAATCCCCAATTTTTGCCCCAGATCCCTAAATGGCACCTTCAAGGATTGAACTCACAACCCAGGGTTTAGCAGAACAATGCTCAAACCACTGAGCTATCCCCTCTGATGTGTTAACTTGGTTCAATTGCCAGTGTGTCAGCTAAAATAGTGGCCCTCGCATAATCTCTTTTGAAAATCTGGCCTGTCTTTCAGGTGCTGACCACTTTCAATTCTGGCCCCAGTAAGTGCTTGTAGTTCAATGATAGAGCAGCCTTTCAGCTGTGAACGGATGGTCCCCTGTACCATTGAGGCCATGTAGAGCAAATGGCTCTTAACTAACATTCCCCATTAAAGCAACATAGACTTCTGCAGTTTGTTAGAAACCCAAATCCCGAAGAACATAAGAATGGCCATACTGTGTCAGTCCAAAGGTCCATCCAGCCCAGTATCCTGTCTACCGACAGAGGGCAATGCCAGGTGCCCCAGAGGGAGTGAACTTAACAGGTAATGATCTAGTGATCTCTCTCCTGCCATCCATCTCCACCCTCTGACAAACAGAGGCTAGGGACACCGTTCCTTACCCATCCTGGCTAATAGCCATTAATGGACTTAACCTCCATGAATTTATCCAGTTCTCTTTTAAACCCTGTTATAGTCCTAGCCTTCACAACCTCCTCAGGCAAGGAGTTCCACAGGTTGACTGTGCGCTGAGTGAAGAAGAACTTCCTTTTATTTATTTTAAATCAGCTTCCCATTAATTTCATTTGGCGGCCCCTATAAAGAATATATTTATCTATCAAAAACAACAGCATTAGTTTCCTCTTGAATCATAGAAGATTAGGGTTGGAAGAGACTTCAGGAGACTCAGGAGAACAGCCTAGTTCCATCCTCTTTGAAACCCCCCTTCAGGTAGTTGAAGGCTGCTATCAAATCCCCCCTCACTCTTCTCTTCTGCAGACTAAATAAGCGCAGTTTCCTGAGTCTCTCCTCATAAGACATGTGCCCCAGCCCCCTAATCATATTCGCTGCCCTCTGCTGGACTCTCTCCAATTTGTTCACATCCTTTCTTTCATTGGGGACCCAAAACTGGACGCATTACTCAAGATCTGGCACCACCAGTGTCGAATAGAGGGGAATAATCACTTCCCTCGATCTGCTGGTAATGCTCCTACTAATGCAGCTCAGTATGCCGTTAGCCTTCTTGGCAACAAGGGCATACTGTTGACTCATTTCCAGCTTCTCGTCCCCTGTAATCCCCAGGTCCTTTTCTGCAGAACTGTCGCTTAGTCAGTCGGTCCCCAGCCTGTAGTGGTGCATGGGATTCTTCCGTCCTAAGTGCAGGACTCTGCACTTGTCCTTGTTGAAGCTCATCAGATTTCTTGTGGCCCAATCCTCCAATTTGTCTAGGTCCCTCTGGATCCTATCCCTACCCTTTAGCATATCTACCTCTGCTCGCAGTTTAGTGTCATCTGCAAACTTGATGAGGGTTCAATCCATCCCATCATTAATGAAGATGTTGAACAAAACTGGCCCCAGGACCAACCCGGGGGCACTCCGCTTGATACCGGCTGCCAACTAGACATCGAGTCGTTGATCGCTACCCGTTGAGCCTGATGATCTAGCCAGATTTCTAGCCACCTTATAGTCCATTCTTCCAATCCATATTTCTTTAACTTGCTGGCAAGAATACTATGGGAGACCATATCAAAATGTTTGCTAAAGTCAAGGTAATCACGTCCACCACTTTCCCCATATCCACGGAACCACTTATCTCATCATAGAAAGCAATCAGGTTGGTCAGGCATGACTTGCCCTTGGTGAATCCATGTTAACTGTTCCTGATCACCTTCCTCTCCTCCAAGTGCTTCAAAATGGATTCCTTGAGGACCTGCTCTTGATTATGTTTTGAAAACCGTTCCTATCAAAAAACAGTTACAAGGAAGTATCTCGATAGTGTGTGTGCAAAACACAATCTTTCATAAACCTATTTGCTAGTCCTAATCTACCTTGAATAAAGCAACTAGGCTGTGGCATGTGCAGCAGGTGGTTCTGCGGCACAGAGCTCCAAGGTACAGCTGCAGATATCTAGCACGCTGCTTAACTTGCCAGCTAGCCAGGTGTTGGGGGGCGGGGGTGGAGGGTGGAGATGTCACACACCGCTGTCAACAAACTCAGAGTTGTCCTCAACAACAGGCACTAACTGCCAGTGTAATCATCTGGAGTAATGACTCAGAGGCAGAGCTAGAGCCAATGTTGTCACTTCCCTCCCCTGACTCAGGGACAGTGAGATTCTTTCCTTTCAGTGCAGATCTTTGTCTCTTCTCATACTTTTTAGGTGCTGGTTACATCTCTTCCCCACCCCCATCTTCGGTATGGTCTAGAGGAGGGACCTACAATTACATAGTTGTGTAGGAACAGGCACAGACCATAGGCCCATCATGTCTATTGTGTTTTAATGACAAAACAGTCTTCCTGATCTCTGGCTGACTGTAGCAGGTGAAAGCAGAAACATTTCTTTACCAAGCCACAAACCCCTCCCCTCCACATCCAATGTGAGATGATCCAATGTGAGCCACTCAATTCCCCCTCCCTCTGTTGCTCTCTCTCCTCACTCTCCCTCACTTGCTCATTTTCACCAGGCTGGGGAAGGGGGTTGGAGTGCTGGGGGGTGAGGGCTCCGGTTCGGGGGTGGGCTTTGGTGTGGGGCCAGGGATGAGGGATTTGGGATACAGGAGGGGGCTCCAGGCAGTGGCTGAAGTTCAGAGTGCAGGGGGGGACTCTGGGCTGGGGCAGAGGGGTTGGGGTGTAGGGAGGTGTGAGGGCTCTGACTGGGGGTGCAGACTCTGGTGTGGGGCTAGGATGAGGGGTTCAGAGGGTGGGAGGGTGCTCTGGGCTGGGACGGAGGGGTTCGGAGAGTGGTGTTCTGGGATGGGACCGAGGGGTTTGGGGTGTGAGGGGGGGATCAGGACTGGGGAAAGGGGTTGGGGTGTCAGGGCATGAGGGCTCCAACTGAGGGTGCAGGCTCTGGGGTGGGCTGGGGATGAGGGGTTTGGAGTGCAGGAGGGGGTTCCAGGTTGGGATCAAGGGGTTCAGAGGGCAGGAGAGGGATCAGGGCTGGGGTAGGGGGTTGGGGCACGGGAGGGGGTGCAGGTTCCAGGAGGTGCTTACCTCAAGCAGCTCCCAGAAGAAGCAGCGTGTCCCGCTTCTGGCTCCTACGCGAAGGTGCAGCCAGGCAGCTCCATGCGTTGCCCCATCCGTAGCTGCCGCCCCCACAGCTCCCATTGGCCATGGCTCCTGGCCAGAGGGAGCTGCAGAGCCGGCGCTTGGGGCGTGGGCAGCGTGCAGAGCCCTCTGGCTGCCCCTATGCCTAGGAGCTGGAGGGGGAACATGCTGCTGCTTCTAGGACCTGAGTGGAGCCACAGCAGGCAAAGAGCCTGCCTTAGCCCCGCTGCATCACCGACCAGACTTTTAACGGCCTGGTCAGCAGTGCTGACTGGAGTTGCCAGGGTCCCTTTTTGACCAGGCTTTCTGGTCGAAAACTGGACACCTGGCAATCCTAATAACAATAATAATCCCTAAGGGTATGAATGAGCAGTTTAGGAACACATTAGGAGTGCAAGACATCACAATCAGTGACTGCCAGAAGACAGGCGTGAGAATTTCAGGGAAAGTCAAAGGAGAATGAATGCATTTGAGCATCTAAAATGCAGAAATTCTGTGGAGGGTTTAACAAAACTCCTGACTATGACTACTAACCTTTTAATTTATTAAATTCCATCTAGGTATCCAAATTTTGCTTAAAAACATTGGCAAACCTTGACCGCACAACCCTGATCCGAAACTCATTCCATCCTGCTGTCACAACCACATAGAATTAATTCAAACCTGCATTCCCTCCCTCTGAAATGAAAACACTGTTTCTCAATCAGATGCTCGGTCAATTTGTTAATAAATAGAGATTGAGTTAAAACTGCTGCGAATGTACTGGCTGTTCACTCATTGTCTGACTGGCACAGTAATGAGACCGTGTGTCCATTATTCTAAGAACCAGTGATCCCTGAGGAGGGAGTCCAACATTCAGCCTGCTGCTCTGTGCTATTTTTAGTTTTTGAAAGAAATGGTATTTTTTAGGTGTGCTCTAACACCCAGAATTGGGGAAGTTGGTAAATTAAGGGTTCCCTATTTATAAAGCTGCTTCCCCATTCTCAGAACCAAATAACTGGGCAAGTTAGAAATGCCTATAACTGGTGAGAAATAACAGTTAATTGCCATTACCTTTAACTCAACTTCAACCAACATATGGCTGCCACATGCTGTGAGCCACAAAACAAGGAGAAAGTAGAAGTGGAAAAACAAGTGCCAGAGCTTTTTTGTTGCCTGGAGAAGCTGGTAAGAGTAGATACACTGGCTGTGCTTCCAAACTAGGGACTATACCTCCTGAGTTTGATTCTCTCACATTTGTACTTAATCCAGGAACTGGACTTAGTGCTAAGTCAGGAACCTACAGATGGTTGAGGTTGCATATATGACTTAATGGTTTTTAAAAAGTCCATTTCCTTTTGGATGCTCCCACAGTGAACGCAGCCTGCTAATCCTCTGAACCAATTTCTGTTACAACAGCTCATTCTTCTAATATTGAGTAACAACTTTTTAGAAGCAACAGCCTCAGTGAATTCAGCTATACGGTTTCCTAGAAGTAACCAAGGACTGGGGATCTGTCGTTCTCAATATACAAATGCTCCTGCTAGGGTGAACGGTTTAAGAGCCCGTCCTCCACTCTTTGTGTTATCTCTCACAGAGAAAGGTATAGGTGGTTATTAGTAATCCAGACAGACCCGAAGAAAACAAGGCTGTCCATTTGAGAAATAGATATATAAGGACAAGATGTAGATCCCCATTAATGATTTCATTGGGAAGAAGATAAAAGTTAGTGGACTGCTTCTAATGATGGTTTATGTCTGTCCGTTTGCTGTCACCATCATTGAAACCACATGCATTCAAATGTGGAGGTGTCTCCATCCCAACTCTGGTTAGTTCAGAATCAAATGAAGGTCCAAAGATTCCTACCTAATAATTCTGTGAATAATAATTTTAGCTTCTTTTCACTCTCTCCTGTGCACTGCAGAACAACACTTTAGGCTGATAGCTCTCTGTGTATTAATTGGCAGGAGCAACAGTCATCACTGTCCCTGGACTCCTCCTATTACTTCCATTGTGCATCAGAAGTCCCACAGCTCGTGGACTGAGAAACTTTCTGTAGTTTCTTGTACTACAACATTCAAGAAACTGGTGTCTCCAAACTTTTATTCATATCTTTTCTTTAGATTTAAAAAAAGATAAAACAAGAGTTGTTATGGTTATTATACTTGGTGGTTTGATGGTTTCCACTAAAAACCAGAATTCACTAAAAAGAAGGAAAAAATGCATTTGAAATTGAACAGAACAACTAGACTGACTGTACTGTGTGCAATACCAGTTTAGAATCCATTTCACGGTGATTTTCTTGGGAATTCTCCAAGTATGATAGAGACACATGCACGTAAATGTCCAGACATAAAACACAGGGATGGACGGACACACACACATCAGTACTGTGCCCTTGCACGTATTATTCACTCAGTCTTACGACTGCCAGAAGGAACTATGAAATACTGGACAGAGAGCTGCTCCCTATTTAATCTGCTTTCAAGGAGTGGCGACACTCTGTGATGGGGGCTTGACACCCAGTGCAAGTCTTTGCCAACCATAAAAATCTTGCGTATTCCTTGAATGCTCAGACCCTGAACCAAAGATGGCTCCAGTGGGCATTATTTTTCTTCTGATTTACCACCCTGGAACCACATTATCTGCAGAAGCCCTGTAACTCAGTTAATGCTGCAATCTGCCTTGACAATGCTCCTTCAGACAGCTGCTCAGGAAGACCCCTCTGCCAGGAAAGCTCCACCTGACAAAGGAATTCCATACAGGATGGGGTGACATATGTCAACTGGCGCATATACATTCTGCCAGGGTGCTCCCTGTTAGAGGCACTACACTTATGCCACAACACCATGCTCATGGGCCACTTTGGTTGCCTCCAGACTTTTCGCACCTTCGCTCATTTCTTCTACTTGTGGAAGTCTCGGCCTATGTAATTTCCTGCACCACATGTGCTTGTACTAAGATGCCTTGCATGATACCCTTTGCTACTCTAATGTTCTGAAGACTCTGACCAGATCCTGGATCTCAATTGCTCTGGACTTCACTGTGGAGCTCCCAAACTCTGAGGGCCACACCTTAGTTCTAACTGTCATAGACTGACTGACTAAGATGGCCTAATTCATTCCCTGTGACCACCTACCTTTAGCAGAAATGACAGCCCAGCTGCTGGTAATGCACATTGTCTGCCCCCACGCTCCCAGACCAATTAATCTGTGGTTGAAGGCCTCAATTTGTCTCGCTTCTGGCAGGAGACACTCCACCAAATGGATGTTCGTGCATCCACCTCCACAGCATATCACCCCCAGACCCATGGACAGTTGGAGAGGATTAATCAGGTATTGGAACATTATTTGCTGTGCTTTATTAACTTCCATCAGGGCAACTTGGTTTTCCTGTTACCATAGGCCGGATTATCTTCAATAATGCCAATCATGTCTCTACTGGGCAGAGCCCCTTCTTTTCAAATTGTGGATATCATCCCCGTTTCCACCCTGTGTTACCCACATACTTCCCAAACCTGGTGGCTGTTGACTGGGTCCAGTGAATTCACTATAGATCCAAGATCAGTTCTGAAGTCACCTGGCTAAAAAGCCTACATGCAATTTGCGGACTGGCGATGGCAAGAATGTCTGGTTTTTATGGTGGGCCAGAAGGTCTGGCTCAGCATAAAACATCTCAGCAGGAGCAGGACTTCTCAAAAGTTAGACTGTCAGTTCCTTGGTCCCTTCCAAATCTGCAAACAGATCAGCCCGGTTGCATTTAAGTTGCAAAATTTTCCCAGTGACCTCCACATCCACCCTGAATTCTCCACATCACTTTGCAGCCCTACAGAGGGAATCTTTTTTCTGGGTCAGTCTAAACAACCCCCTCCACCAGCCTGAGATTCAGGGGCATAATTATATAGTGCACAAATTCCGTGACTCCCATATGTGGAAAGGTGGCCTCTAATACTTCATAGACTGGGAAGGTTACAGTCCCAAGAAATAATCCTGGGAACCTGTGGCCCATGTCCAAACTCTCGAGCATGTTAAAAAATGTCACCTGGATCATTCTGATAAACCAGGCCCTGAATCTCCCAGGAGGGGAGCGCACGTGAAGGGGATGGTGGTGTAAGGGTGTGCGTCCTCGGTTTTGGGGTGTCTAGAATCTGCAGCCATGGAGGCCCTGGGTCTCTGACAGTCCCTTATTGCCACCAGAGGGGACAGACAAAACAGCACTTTACCAATTCTGGGCGGTCAGGCTCCACAGGCAGTCCCATCAGAATGTCCAAGGCTTGCAGACACTTGATTGGATCGCACCCATTACTTAAGCCAGGAGGTGATCCAACTGGGATGTCTAAGCAACTGCACAGATTCTGTTGCTGCCACATCGGACCCCACTCTTACCGGTCTCCTGCAATCTGCATCTAACTCCGGTTCCCAGCTCCTGCTCCGCTCTCATTCTGTTCCTGGTCTTGCCTCTCTCCCTATCTTGCTCCTGCTCCATGCCTGATCTGTGCCTCATCTCTGGGTCCCACCCTATGCTTCACTCCTGACTATTGGCTACCTGTCCTGGCTGCAACCCCTGTTCATCTTTTGGCTTTTAGCTCAATTGCTGGCTCTGACCCTTGGCTTATGTCCAGACTCTGGCTCCTGCTCTGATCATTAGGTCTGACTGCCTACCCCCAGATTCCTAACACTTGACATTTATTGTGACAAATTGGAGAGGTTTCTTGGACATTTGTGTTGATTACTGGTAGAACTTCATCTCTTATATAGGTGAGTACTGTGAATATAATATTTCATTCTGCTGTGATGACATCTTCAAAGAAAAATTGTGAAATCAAAGTATTGTAAATATGATAAGGCCCAAATTCTATCTTCACTTATCCCTGGGCATTGCCCATATGGCTAGAATACCCCAGTGACTATTGATTAAGGTGAGACGTAATTTATTGTTTCACAACTCTGTAGCCAAATCTTTAAGCAATTAAGAGATGAAAATAACCTTCACTCTCCAGTGATGAAAAATTGAAGAAACAGCCAGTGGGCAGTCATTAATATTTCTTCAGAAAAGATAATCTTTCTTGGTAAATGGGCTAAATTCTGACTATCATTGTCTGAGTCCTTTATTTAGAAGAGGTCACTTTTATGTCACATAAATAAACTGGAATATGGGACATCTATGTACATCAGAAGGTAAAGCAGTAACATTACAGATGTATTTGACTCTTTTTTTTCTTTTCTTTTTTTTTTTTAAAGTTGAAGGGTTCTTTTTCTTGCGCTACTAAGAATAACTAAGCCTTAGTCATTCCATTTTCTCCATTACCATTATAGCCTCTTTACAAAAGTGCCTTTTAATTTCTCATAACGCTCTTCAGTGCCTTGTATAAAATGTAAGGTGACTGATACCTCTGTCTACTGTACATGTGTTATGCTTGGAGACACTCAGTTCTGGCATTTTGGAGTGGTGCTTCCTTCTAGTGCCACTGCTTACCCAGTTACAAAGTTGTGACTGATTTAGTTAAACACCTGAGTCAGAGAAGTAATGACTATACCTAAGTAGCACTAAAAACTGAAGTACTTGTGACTACTTGCAGTTCCCTTTGCATGGAGTAAGAAGCTCAAGGCCCATAAATCTGTACGCTTTTGTTTCATCAGTTCATCTCTTTTAAGAGGGTGTATCATTTCACACACTGTTGTCTTGAAAATGCATTAGTGATTGCAATGTATTTGGTTGGAAAATGCTCACACCTCATAAGTCTGTAAGAGGGCCCTACATTAGTGTTTCCTTCACCAGTTCAGCTATTTTAGTCCAACTATCATTTTACACACTGTTGTGTTGAAAGAGCAATAGAGTTTGCAATAGTTGACTCTGTATGACATGTACTCCTGGCCTTACCATCTAGTAGGACACCAGCTGAGATTACTGTGTTCACTTTCTTTCTGTCTCTGGGCGGACTTGTAAAGCGGTTTAAAAAAAATGTTTAATGCCTCATGGACAAAATCCAGTGTGTCTGCTACAATGATGACATCGTTTTCATCTTCTTTGAGACCGAGGGCAAGTGAACAATCACACAAAATCCCCCCAAAGTCACTCTGGATATTTGTCATTCTCTGCGAACTGGAAACGAAGGGAAGTTTAGCTTTTATGTCTTGTGTATAATCTGCTATTGAACCACAGTAAATGGCTGCCAATAGATGTAGGCACAGTGCTTCACTGTCCCCAACTTTCTAGTTCTTTACTGTTTTATACAGTCTGATCCAAAATAGTTCATGTGTGCCAAATTAGGAAAAGATCATTTCAGCTTTATGAAAATGTAGGGTCAACCTTATCTCTGAACCATGCGCAAATGTCACGGAAATCAATACACCTTTTATCCACTTAAACCAGACTTGAATTTAGCATGTGATGTCTACAAAAGCAGCCATATTAGAAAATTGGTTAAATGGTCAAGTTAAAGAGTAAGAATGATCCCCAAAAAATAACTGAAAAACTGACAGACTTTTGTTGTAAAGCCCTGATCTGGGTTCGTCATGGCAAGAACATTCCATTGCACAGCTACATTTGAGAGTGAATTTCTGAAGTTTGAGATCCTGTTTCTTGACTCCTCTGTCCTCTTCAGTTGCTATGAGGCAATAGGCAAATTTAGAGGTTTTTCTAGCACCCTTAGTGCTCTGTTTCTTACACTATATGCCCCCAGATTGGTCTGTTGCTAGGGAGGGTGGAGCCAGAAGGAATTTCAAAGCATTTTTAGTGTATTTTAAAATCCATATCTTGATTCAGGCTCAGAGTATCCTCTGCTTGAAGCTGCTTTGAGTCATCCGTTTGGAAGAACATTGCCCAGGCAGTCAGTATTTATAATGGGTTGAACCAACCCTACCTGCCCCTGCTGAGAAAAACCTGAATTTTGGGATCTGGATATTCTGACTTGAGGCAATCTCTATGTGGAATAAATGGGTGCTGGGGAAGGAAGGTGCATCAGAAGCCATTTGTAAGTGCTGTAGTTGCAGAGGAGTGAGCAGAAACATGCTGGGCTGTTATGGGTTATCTGCAGTAAGGGTGAGATCTGTGTCTGTGTAGTGGAGGGGCCTTCTCCCCTGCCAACGCTTGCAAATTCACTTATGATTCAGGTAGAATTGTAATCCCTACTCTCTAGGAGCACAGGGACTTCCCCTTCTCTACTCCCCTGGGAATGCAGGGTGCCCCAAAGAGGATAGGGAGGATGTAGGGCTCTGCCTCTGCCCTCTTTGCGCTGCAGAATTCGACTAGCACAGTGATGGAGTAAGCTGTGCCCCCTCAAGGTAGTTGTATTAATGTGTTCTTGGACTTGAAGAGAAAGCACTTTAAGGGCATTCTGCTTTTCAGAGGCAGAATTCAGACCTGCTCCCAGTGCTTCCTCTGCGATGCTGCTGTTCTGCATTATCCATTACCATGGCTGGTCCTTAAAGTCATGATCTAATCTTGAGAGAATTGAATCAAAACAACAACAACAAAGTTTTTTTTCTTCTTCATTTTAATAGAATACCTGTGATGCTGCCTGGGAAGGTCAGGCCTATCTAACTCTGCAAGAATGCTGGTATTCCTGGAACAACCAGCTGTTCATAATGCAGTGACAAATTGTGTTTGTGAACATGCAAAGTCACTTTACCTCGTAGATAAAAAGCTCCGCATCTTAGTACGTGGAATTACCTTTTGGAAAATTGGCTATTAAGCTTAGTGACTCCAGTAAGCTATGGTGATTTATTGATTCAGTTTAATATCACAGGCCAAAAGAAGGACAAGGACATCAAGCCCTCAGGACTTTCATTGTATGATCAAAAAAGATCCTGGTCAATGGATCACTTATAATGAGACGCACAAGGACAGATGAGATGGAAGTGAGAGACTAATCATGAAGAACTGCTCCGACTGGCAGTGCTTGAAATGGAAAAATAAACCGGCTTGTGTGCTCCACACCCACCTAAGGCTGTGATCAGCCCATAGATTCTCCCCTTTTCCACCCCAGTACATTAATGCATAAACTGAGCCTTTTCTTAGTCTCTTGCTTTTCATTCCATTATTCCCTTCCATTTCTTTCCTGCCAACTTTATCATCTCATCTTCTTTGTTTCTCTATTCTCTCTCTCTTTCTTTCTATTGTTTTTTCTTTCCCTCTCCTTCTTGATTACCAAACTGCCTTTTTCCTCCATTCATGCCCCATTTTCCAAGAATCTGATCCAAAGCTCACGGACATCAGTGAGACTCTTTCCATTGTCTGTGATGGGTTTTGTATCAGGTTCTGTGCTGCTTTCTAGCATCTACCCTCCAAAAGTGTTTTGTCCTTTGTCACAGGTCCAGACGAGCACCACCTCTTGGCCACTCACCAGACTGCTGAAAGGTGATCTAGCCACCGAATCCCATGTATTTTAAGCCTCTGGAGTTTGAACAGAGCTGAGGCATTGTCCCTGTATTGGAGTTCTAGGCACACTCTCAAGGTGCAGATTTTTTAGCCAGCACCACCTCCTAAGCCTTGCAACCATGTGATTTGGCTGCCCAGCCCTTGGAATCAGTACTGACCCCTCAGACTCTCAATGTAGCCATGTGGTGTCCTGGTCCACAGTTTACTTTTTTCAAGGGGCAAATGAATAGTGTAACACACAGACACTTTTTGCATAGGATTCTAAAATCATGGCTCTTTACTTAATCACACAAGAAATGCACAAATCTATACAAAAATAATAAACCTTTACATGTATTTTCCTGCCTCGGTTTCCTCACTACTCCAGAACATTCTTTGGGCTGGGGTCAGAATGTCTGCGGATATCCAGAGTTCTTCTGCAGTATGCATTGCTTATGTTCTGAAAAATGGAGCTCTCCCTCCCCACCTCTGTCTTGGCTAGCCTGTCCCCTTTCCTCCTTCTGCCCCAAACTTCCAGTATGGCTTCCTGGGTCTTCCCCTCTTAGTCCTCTCGAAAGGCTAGCATCATCACCGTAGTGTCTTTGGTCTGCTGCTGGTAACTTTCTAATCTTCAAACTGAGGGAAGTTGGAAAGAACTGGTTTCCCTGTGCAGGCAAATTCTTTTGCATCCCTATTGTCCACCAAAGTCTAACGACGCACTATTGTACCTGGTCTGGCAGAGATGTGGGACAGACCTGCCATCCCATGGTGGCTTCTGCAGGATTCAGTGATACAAGTTTTTATAGTAACAACTTCATCACTCCACATTTCATAAGCTGTATTGATAGACACCCTCCAAGTCATCAAATCCCTGTTGTAGGCCTGGACATATTTGACTGACACTGCTTTCTTCTCCAGCTGCTGGCACTCCAGCATGTGCTGATTTTTTATTTTGGGACCATGTGTGTCCTCTCTCTTTATGTGGTACCCCTTAGAATCATGGAGACAAGTTTGGGGGTGAAGCAAGAGATTTTTGAGGGGGTACCAAGAACAGGCATGTTAGGACTGTGGTTGCATGTAGCCTAATTAGCTGAGGTAGAAATGCACTTGGGTGCCAAGGCAGTTAGCATTATTAAAGCTAGTATAATAAAGAAGTGTAGTATCAAGTGCTCTGAGGAGGGAGAGAGCTATATACAGTGGAGCAGTTTTTGCCTCTAATTTCCTACCGACATTTTTTCACCTGCCTTCAAATATGGGTAGAAAAATTCAGCTAAAAATTACAACTCTCTTTTAATGATGTGGCTCAGCAAGTGCTTAAATATTGTTACTATTAAAATCAATCACTTTTATAGCATAGTACTTGCTCTCATTATGTAGTAAGCAGGTATGACCAAAATCTAATCTGATCACATAAATAGGGTCCCAGTCTGTGCGATGATAGGACTACAGAGATGTGATCTGGAACTTTTTTCTAAAGCATGGAATCAATCATTCCACTTTCCAAGTGGGATAACGCACAACATGGCGTACAGCCATTAGAGAGACCCTCACTCCTAAACAGTTGGATCTAGTTGACCTTCACCTCAAGATTTCGTTCTTTCCATAGGTATGAAGTTACCACAAATCTGAGCAACAATAGGGAGCTGTAGAATTAGGCCAGATTAGAAATTTGCTAATGGTGAAAGTAGAGCTCTATACATGGACATAAGAGAAAATTCCTAAGGGTTCAAATTTTTTTAAAAAAGAAATCCATTGCAATAAAATAAAATCGAAACTTAATAATCTTGAAAAATATATGGTACACAGCTGGTTGCAGAAAATGCTTACAATTACCAAAAGGAAACCATGGAAAGTTTCATTAAAAGTTACATCTCCAAATACAGTCTAAACGTAATAAAAGATAATGTCTTCAGCTTCTTAAAATTTAATTTGGTAGTTTATGAAGGAAATAATGAGAACATTGTGGCATTGGTCACATTTATTTTATAAAATGTATATAAAAATGTATAATTCATAGAGCAGTAAGGGTTTTAATTGGCATGCAAGTTTCCTCGATGCTTTTCGACACAACACTCATTAATCTAAAGTAAATAAGGAGTGGGGAGAAATTGATTTTTTTTTTTAAATAAAGGTTAATCATGATGAAGGCCCTACCAAATTCACAGTCCATTTTGGTCAATTTCATGTTCATAGGATTTTAAAAATTGTAAATTTCATGATTTCAGCTATTGAAATCTATAATTTCAGCTATTTAAATCTGTAATTGTAGGGGTCCTGACCCCAAAAGAAGATGTGGGGAGGTAGCAAGGTTATTGGGGGCAGGGGTGTTTGCGGTACTGCTGTCTTTACTTCTGCGCTGCTGCTGGCAGCGGCGCTGCCTTCAGAGCTGGGCAATTCGAGAGTGGCGGCTGCTGTCTGGGAGCCCAGCTCTGAAGGCAGAGCCATCGCCAGCAGCAGCTCAGAAGTAAGGATGGCATGGTATGGTATTGCCACCCTAACTTCTACACTGCTGCTGGTGGGGCGCCACCTTCAGAGCTGGGTGCTCGGCCAACAGCCGCCGCTCTCCAGCCACCCAGCTCTGAAGTAAGGGTGGCAATACTGCGACCCCCCTAAAATAACCTTGCAACCCCCCTGCAACTCCCTTTTGGGTCAGGACTCCAAATTTGATAAATGTTTGAAATCTTCTTGTGAAATCCTTACAGGGTAAAAGCGCACAAGAGACCAGATTTCATGGTCCATGATGCATTTTTCATGGCTGTGAATTTGGTAGGGTCCTAATCATGACCCTGTGGGCTATATAAAATGAGAGACTGCTCGAATCTCAGAAAAAATTCAGCCTCTTGGGGAAAGAGAATGTTTCCAGCATCTGATAATAGCCTTGGTGCTACCGTTCTTCTGATTAAGGCAATCAAAGATAACTTGTAAGGCTTCTAAGGACAGCTTGTGGTGCTCTTACTTTACTTTACTCCACAAATAGTCCCACTGAAGTCAATGGAACTATTAGTGGAGTAAGATATCACTCAGTGCAACTAAAGGCATCACGATATGACCACTAGTTAATAGGACATTCTGCTCTCAGTAACAGCTGGCTTCAGTGAACTTGTACGGATGAAACTGAGAGCAAAATGTAGTCCAATATCCGTTCTTAAGAGATTTCAGTGCCTAATTCGGGATTATTAAAAGTTAGTCTCTGGGCCAAACTGTTTGCTGGTGCAACTCCATTGGCTTGAGTAGAGTTACACCAGCAAAATATTTGGTTCTCAATAATTAGGAAGTCTATGAAATGGCTCGCGAGTCAGTGTGAGTACAGGTGTCTGTTATCATGTACATGTCAGGAGTAGGTTGTTTTTTTAATGGTGTTTTTTGAAAGGGGGAGCTGATTTCAGGGAGGCTTCTGGATTTAATTTAGTTGTATTAGTTGCTGTATTTTTAATATATGATAAAGGCACCTAGCGCCCTGGAAAGGCACTTTTTTATCTTTCTGCAAATCTAACTGAATTTCAGTAATAATTTGGTAACCGTTTTTCTTACCTGAGATCCTGAAAGAGCTTTTGAGTCCAGCTATGAGACAATACAATAACTCACTGCAGGATGTCAGTTTTCCCTGAAAACAATTACTTACTCTCTCCTCTAATAGAATTTCCTTCTTCAGAGTTTCCAGCAGCTCTCTCTCTCTTCATCCATTGGACAGGCCCAAATTGGTAAATTCAATTTGCTGGAGGAACCTGCGACAGTGTTTATGCAGCAGTGCCTGTCACAGCCTGCTCTGTCATTGCCTGTTACTTTCCCTCTGAACATCCCACACACCTTCTCCATGACACATTGGTCTTGAGCAATCTGCTTTTTGATGGAAGTTTAGTTCCTGTACTAAGGTGCCCAGTGCCCCTGCAACATATGGCAAAAAAAAGACATACAGATCCCCTGAACATGTGCTTTTAATGTTTACATATAAATTAAACTATCAAAGTTAGAGAGCTGAACCATGCTTCCTGCCAATTACATTTCAGACTAAAGTCAGTCTCTGTCCTACTGTACAGTGGCTTTTGCTAACTTCATTTTATTTTGGGGGACCAATGAGGGGAAAAAAACTTTCCTGTTGTTCCATTTTTTTTAACCTTATTCCAAACGGGAACCTTTTTCTTCACATAAAGCTGATTCTAGCTCATCCCATGTCTGTTTCTATCTGATTGGACATGTGGGTATTCAAACTGTTTATGCTCTGAGCTAAGACAATAGGGTTCAACAAGTTGTTTGCAGATTTTACTTGCCCCTTGAATGGTTTTAACCAAACTTGTTTTCTTCTATTCTGTCAACAGGTTGCAGCATCTGACCTCTGGAAAAACAACCAGTTACCTTCTTTAGGGATAAAAACATTTTTGGTCTAAAGCTGGGCAGAAAACTGTTCTGTCTGGATAAAGCCATTCCACATACATACTATCCAAAATGAAATGAAAACAAAGCTATTTAACATGCACTTCTAAATGTGCACTGGAAACCCCAGAAGAGGAGAAAACCCCTTGTTGGACATTTCATTCTGTCTTCTCAACTATTGCTTTGAACCAAGGAAGTAAGTATCTCTAACATGCCTAAGGGCTTGTCTACACTAACTGGGGGATCAGCAATCGATGCATCAGTGGTCGATTTAGCGGGTCTAGTGAAGACTCGCTAAATCAACCGCAGATCGCTCTTCTGTCGGCTCCTGTACTCCACCGGATTGAGAAGAATAGGGGGAGGCGACGGGAGAGCATCTCCCATCAACATCATGTAGCGTGGACCCCGTGGTAAGTAGATCTAAGCTACATTGATTTGAGTTACGCTATTCACGTAGGTCAAATTGCATAGCTTGGATCGAATTTCCCCTATAGCGTAGACAAGGCCTAAGACAGGTAGGTCGCAAGACTCTAATACAAGCACCAATTTGGAATTCTGCAGCCCTTCCATCTGAGAACTTCAAACTGCTTTACAAACAATAATGATTAAGCCTCATGGCACCCCTTTGAGGTGGGTTATTATCCCCATTTTACTGACAAGGAAACTGAGAGCCTGAGAGGTCAGGTGTCTGCCTGCTCAGGTGCTGAGCTCCTGAAACCCCAGATGATGCAAAGGGGAGCTGTGGGAGCTTACCCCTTCTGAAAGTTAAGCTCTTTTACAGAGTTGCCCAAAGTCACACAATATGTTGGTGGCAGAGCCAGAAAAAGAATCCATCTGACTGCCAGCGCTATGCTTTAGCTACTAGATAGGCGTTGTCAGCTGGATGCTCTGCCATTCTCACTGTACATGCATTTTTTTTCTTTGGTGTCTGCATATTTGAAATCTTGATTTTGATCTTGAACTTAATGTCTTAAAGAAAACAGGATTAAAAACTGGCCTGTTTAGGTTTATATAAACAACCCTGACTTTAATATAAAAAAAAAAAATCAGATGGATCATATCTATGCCCATTCACTGACACAAATTATGTTTAATCTCTATGCGGTGTGCGTCTCAATATTGAGCAGCAGAATAAGTATGAATTATGGCATAAGTATACTTTGTGACATTATGTCTGGGTTCTCTTCCTCGTTAATACTAGTGTGGAATGAATCCTGTGAAAGAGATAATCAACAAATTACCATGAAATCTCACAGTATTCTAAAATGGGCATGAGTGTCTTCATTAAAGAGTTCCTTAGCTCCATATTTTCATAATTACTTTTCAAAATAAATCTGCTCTGGTGTTGGTTATTAATTGTATTCGAGCTGAGGTATGTGCGAATCACTTCTGTGAAAAATCTAAGCTTCCCTTAACTTTGGAAATCTTTAAAACCAGGTAAATCAGACTTTGTTCGCTTATACTGGACCTGATTCATTGGTGTGCAGTGGTCCCTTCATGGCACCACAAAGTAGTTAAGAGTCCCTTGGTGCAGATTTCAGCTCTGCACTCCCTCCCATAGCAGGAACCCTTGGTGCAGGGCATGTGTCAAAGGTGGGAGGGAGCAGGCTGTGGGAGGGAGGAGTCACATCTGCTGCAGTCTTAAATGCCGGCTATTGCCCAGCTATCATATGTCCATAGGAGCCAGGCAATGTTGTTGTAGCCATGTTGGTCCCAAGATATGAAAGAGACAAGGTAGGTGACGTAATATCGTTTACTGAACCAACTTCTGTTGGTGGAAGGGACAAGCTTTTGAGGTTCACAGAGTTCTTTCTCAGGTCTGGAGAAGGTAACCAGAGCATCTAAGCTAAATACAAGGTGGGTCCATTGTTAAGCATAAAGGGTTGACATGATAGCACAGGGGTGAAGCAGAGGGGCCATGCTAGCCAAGGTGCAAGTTAGTTCAGCCCTCAAAGCATGCTGCACCAAGCCCCCATGACAGGCTCTGTGTTTGTTTGAATTTGGCCCACCCTGCCTGATTCAAACCTCAGTCTCAGAAGTATTAATTCATTCATAGCACATGCACAATTCTCCCAAAGCTTAAGCAATCCCCCTCTCTTTCGGCCTGTTCATTACTGTGCCACGCTTAGATCACAGCCGGCAGCACAGTGTCAGTTTGTTGTATGCAGGGGTGAAAGTAAGTTAGAGGACTTACCGGTAGGCCAGAATCCTGAGCACGGGGCGTGGCCTCAGCCGGAAGAGGCGTGGCCTCAACCGGAAGAGGCGTGGCCTTAAATCCCCAGGCCCTTTAAATCACTGAGGAGCCCTGGGGCCTCCCGGCTGCCACTGCTACCCCGGGGCTCTGGCAGAGCTTTAAAGGGCCTGGGGCTCCGCTGTGGTAGCAGCTGCCGGAGCCCCGAGCCCTTTAAATCCCGGCCTGAGCCTTCTGCCCGAGCCCTGGGATACCGGTGGCGGGGCTCTGGCGGGGATTTAAAGGGCCCCGGGGCTCCAGCCGCCGCTACTGCCCCGGGGCCCTTTAAATCCCTGCCGCCGCTACCCCAGGGCTTTAAATTGCCCTTTTGGAAAGCGGGTCCTGGTACGGCGCACCGGCTCCTACGGGCACGCCGTACCGGGGCGTACCGGCTTACTTTCACCTCTGGTTGTATGGCTTACTAAAAAGAAAAAGATTAATGTCTTCCTTAGTTTCAGGTGCCACAGCAGGTGCTGCAGCATGTGGGGAATGAAAGAAGGCAATCCTCGGCATTCTGTTTTCAGTACCCACCTTAATGGTGGACAGGACCTGTAATGATCTTCTTACCCCACTGCTGCTGTGCCTTTGAGTAGATGTGGGCAGTTGTGCTGAATTATGTGGTGGTTATGCAGTGTGCTCTGGCGACTAGGGTGAGATCATTGAGCTTCTTCTCACCTGTTTACCTAAGTTAGCTGATGACTCAAGTCAGCTGTCTTTGGTTTAAAAACACACTGAATTACCTCATTGTGCCACCTACTCTGGATATGACACTGTTCAGTTTAATTAGAGATGAGGTAATTGTATTGGGAAAATTGCAATGCCAGTCTCACGATTTGGTTCGTGAGACGGGTTTAATTGGAAAAGCAAAAAATGCAGAGAAGCCCATAAAATACATAAAATAAGAATGAAACTGTAGTCCTCATTACAGTGGGTGGAAATGTGAGTATGTGCAGTGAAAGGAATGAAGGATCTGATCCGTCCTCATTACATGTAAAATGTTAAAGCAACTCAGCAGGTACAGTATGTGGTTCATGATTTTAAAAAATTGGATCGCATTAAATATTACAGAATGACAGTGACCTGATTGTTAGAAACAATATTTTTACTCTCTTCTGATTAGATCTAAGGGTGAGATTCTCATCCTTGCTCTGGCCCATTTGAGCCAGGATAAAGGCATCAGAGTGGTGAAAGAGGCCCTAAAAGCCCCAGTTCTAGGTGGAGAGAATTCCCCTGGCACAGGAACTGCAGAACACAATTGCAGGCACAGCACTAAGGATCTTCTTGCAAGCCCTGGCATCAGGGGCTTGCCAGGAGTTGGAGGGGCTTGTCAGGGGCAGAGCCAGAGATGGATGGGGTATATCAGGCCAGGAGGTAGCATAAAGTGTTGTGGAGTTTCTGAACAGTGTTGCTGCCCATTCAAAGTCCAAGAGGCTGCTGTAACTTAGACAGATTCCCCAGGGCCGTCTAAATAATGTCAGAGGCCTCTCCAGAGCCCAGAACAGCAAAGAATTGAGAGGGCACAAATTACCAAATCCCCCACCACGAGCTGCAAGGTCTGTGCTGCATCTCTGAGGTGCAGCACTGGATCCCACTGCAAATCTTTCAGAAGAAGCCGTTATCTATTACTTTTTTTTTTAAATTGCTTGATGATGTTTATGTGCTTCCCACAACAGATACCTCTTTTCCTTTTTATAGCTAGAACTCCCTATATTGGTCATGGCAACCTTTAGATTTTTGTTAACATTTTCGCTTTCATTTGCTTAACTAGTTTTTCTTATGTTTAAATGGTATGTTTGGTATATAATGAAGCTCATCTGTAGTATTTAAACGTAGGAATCAGAACCTGCAAGCAGTGTTTAACTATGGCGTGCTTCCAATCCCTCTTCTTAGTCACACTCTAGGGGCCTGATCCTTCTCCCCATGAAGTAAATAGGGGGAGTGTCACTGACTTCAGTAGGAGTGAGACCAGGCTCTAGAGTTCGCTATTACGTGTCCTCTGTGGATTGGACACACAAAATACATGGACCAATGGTTTACACAACACTGAGACCCACGGGTGGGGGAGGCTGGGGCAGGCTGTGCCTCCCCAGACAGCCGGGCGTGGTCCCACCCACACTCTGCCCCCAGGGCCCCACTTAGGCAGTGTCACTGGGCTCCAAGGGCTGGGCCGCTTGCCTTCTCGGGGCTCCAGTGGCCCTATGCGCTCTCCCTCCCGACGCTCTGGGGCGGGGGAGGCCACAGTGTCACCGCTGAGCGCTCTCCCTTCTGGGGTTGGGGGTCTGCAACGGTGCCTCACGCTCTCCCTCCCGGTACTCCAGGGCTAGTGGGTGGGGGGCTACGGACACAAGCCAGCCTGGGGCGGGGGCCGGCAGCCGTGGGGTGTGTGTGTGGGGGGGGACCTCTGGGTTTTGGGGGTGCAGAAGGGCAGGGCCTTGGGTGGAAGGGGCAGGGCTGGGGGCTAGCCTCCCTCAGCTAGCGGTTCACACGCTACCTATGCTGAGGCTTGTGAGTAAGTGACGTCACTACTCATGGGCCCAATCAAAAGCTCATTGAAATCAATGGGACTCTTTCTTTTGACTTGAGTGGGTTTTGGATCAGGCCCCATGTTAGGAAATAGTTACAACCTGGGATATTTCTGTTTAAAATATTAATTTGCTGGTCATGCTGAGTCATACCCATTTGTCTTCCATTTTTGCTCAGACAGTAGCAGTATAAAGCAACACAAATGTGAATAATCGAAGTGTTATGTGGAAGACTTACTTTCTTACCTCCCATCCATAACCTTGTGGGCTTCTTAATTTGCTTCAATTTTTCTATAGTGTTTGATTAATGGAAAACGTGAGGAAGAAAATTAGCCACCCACATGCTGCTTCCAACACAATTGTATCTATTTGAAAAAATAAAGAATTAAATGGTATTAGACTGCATGCTTGACCAATATATATATATATATATATATATATATATATATAATTACATTGCAACTATCATAGTTCAACTTGATAAAGTAATAAAAAGGAAAAGCCTGACTACTTGAATATAAGGAAATTGCCCTTGAAAACAAGTAAACACATCTTCCTCATATTCACTCTTTGGATTGTTACCTCCCACCCAGTACATCTATGTACTATTTAAACAGCTGAAATGTTATTAGTTTTCCATTAATTTAGTATTCTAATAAAAGTAATATTGTGTGTCATTCTTGCATCATTATGTTGAAAACCTGAAACAGTTATCTCTAGGGCTGTCAATTAATCGCAGTTAACTCACGCGATTAACTCAAAAAATTAACTGCGATTAAACAATGGAATACCAATTGAAATGTATTAAATATTTTTGGATGTTTCTCTACCTTTTCAAATATATTGATTTCAATTACAAAACTGAATACAAAATATACACTGCTCACTTTATATTATTTTTATTACAAATATTTGCTCTTTTAAAATAAGAGTTTTTCAATTCACTTCATACAAGTACTGTAGTGCAATCTCTATCGTGAAAGTGTAACTTACAAATATAGATTTTTTTTTGTTACATAACTTCACTCAAAAACAAAACAATGTAAAACTTTAGAGCTTTCAAGTCCACTCAGTCCTACTTCTTGTTCAGCCAATCGCTAAGACAAACAAGTTCGTTTACATTTACGGGAACTACTGCTGCCTGCTTCTTATTTACAATGTCACCTGAAAGTGAGAATAGGCATTCGCATGACACTTTTGTAGCCGGCATTGCAAGGTATTTATGTGCCAGATATGCTAAACATTTGTTTACCCCTTCATGCTTCGGTCACCATTCAAGAGGACATGCTGATGACATTTGTTAAAAAAATAAATGCGTTAATTAAATTTGTGACTGAACTCCTTGGGGGAGAATTTTATGTCCCCTGCTCTATTTTACCCGCATTCTGCCATATATTTCATGTTACAGTGGTCTTAGATGACCCAGCACATGTTGGTTGATTTACAAACACGGTCACTGCAGATTTGACAAAATGCATAGAATCTACCAATGTGAAATTTCTATAAATAGTTACAGCACTTGACCCAAGGTTTAAGAATGTGAAGTACCATCCAAAATCTGAGAGGGGTGAGGTGTGGAGCATGCTTTCAGAAGTCCTTGAAGAGCAACACTCAGATATGGGAACTATCTGAACCACCAAAAAAGAATCAACCTTCTGCTGGTGGCATCTGACTCAGATAATGAAAATGAACATGTCAGTCTGCTACGCTTTAGATCATTATCGAGCAGAACCCATCATCAGCATGGATGCATATCCTCTGGAATGGTGGTTGAAGCATGAAGGGACATATGAATCTTTAGTGCATCTGGCATGTAAATATCTTGCGACGCCAGTTACAACAGTGCCATGAGAACACCTCTTCTTACTTTCAGGTGACATTGTAAACAAGAAGCAGGCAGCATTATCTCCTGTAAATGTAACCAAACTTGTTTGTCTGAGTGATTGGCTGAAGTAGGACTGAGTAGACTTGTAGGCGCAAAAGTTTTACATTGTTTTATATTTGAATGCAGTTATTTTTTTTAACATAATTTGATATTTGTAAGTTCAACTTTCATGATAAAGAGATTGCACTACAGTATTTATATTAGATGAATTGAAAATACTATTTCTTTTGATTTTTTACAGTGCAAATATTTTTAATCAAAAATAAAGTGAGCGCTGTACACTTTGTATTCTGTGTTGTAATTGAAATCAATATATTTGAAAATGTAGAAAACACCCAAAAATATTTAAATAAATGGTATTCTATTGTTGTTTAACAGTGCGATTAATTGTGATTAACTTTTTTAATCGCTTGACAGCCCTAGTTATCTCCATTATCTCACTTAATAGAAGCTGTTGAGTCAGAAGCTCTAGAATTTTTTGTGACAGTTTGACATCAATTTGAGATGCTCTAGACAATCAGAGTACTGCACAAGCGCACCCATGCACACACAAAGGCTGCAGGCTGAACTAAATGACCACTAAATGCCCGACCACTTCTGTGATTAAATTGCACGGTCAAATAAATTGTTGTTTTATTTATTCATTGTCTTATACTAGCGCTTGGAGCCTCGTTGCGTTAGGCACAGTTGTATATTCACATTGTAAGAGACTAAAAGAAAAGGAGGACTTGTGGCACCTTAAAGACTAACATTTATTTGAGCATAAGCTTTTGTGAGCTACAGCTCACTTCATCGGGTACATGCAGTGGAAAATACAGTGGGAGATTTATATACACAGAGAATATGAAACAATGGGTGTTACCATACACACTGTAACAAGAGTGATCAGGTAAGGTGAGCTATTAACAGCAGGAGAACGGGGGGGGGGGGCCGGGGGGGGAAGAACTTTTGTAGTGATAATCAAGGTGGGCCATTTCCAGCAGTCGACAAGAATGTGTGTGTGTGTGGGGGGGAATAAACATGGGGAAATAGTTTTACTTTGTGTAATGACACATCCACTCCCAGTCTTTATTATTTGTATCCAGTTTGCAAATTAATTCCAATTCAGCTGTCTCTCATTGGAGTCTGTTTCTGAAGTTTTTTTGTTGAAGAATTGCAACTCTTAGGTCTGTAATCAAATGACCAAAGAGGTTGAAGTGCTCTCCGACTGGTTTTTGAATGTTATAATTCTTGAGATCTGATTTGTGTCCATTTGTTCTTTTACGTAGAGACTGTCCAGTTTGGCCAATGTACATGGCAGAGGGGCATTGCTGGCACATGATGGCATATATCACATTGGTGGATGTGCAGGTGAACGAGCCTCTGATAGTGTGGCTAATGTGATTAGGCCCTATGATGGTGTCCCCTGAATAGATATGTGGACACAGTTGGCAACGGGCTTTGTTGCAAGGATAGGTTCCTGGGGTAGTGTTTCTGTGGTGTGGTGTGTAGTTGCTAGTAAGTATTTGCTTCAGGTTGGGGGGCTGTCTGTAAGCGAGAACTGGCCTGCCTCCCAAGATCTGGCAGAGTGAGGGATCATTTTCCAGGATAGGTTGTAGATCAATGATGATGTGCTGGAGAGGTTTTAGCTGAGGGCTGTATGTGATGGCCAGTGGTGTTCTGTTATTTTCCTTTTTGGGCCTGTCCTGTAGTAGGTGACTTCTGGGTACCCAGCTCGCTCTGTCAATCTGTTTCCTCACTTCCCCAGGTGCGTATTGTAGTTTTAAGAATGCTTGATAAAGATCTTGCAGGTGTTTGTCTCTGTCTGAAGGATTGGAGAAAATTCAGTTGTATTTCAGAGCTTGGCTGTAGACAATGGATCATGTGATGTGTCCTGGATGGAAGCTGGAGTCATGTAGGTAAGTATAGCGGTTCAGTAGGTTTCTGGCATAGGGTGGTGTTTATGTGACCATTGCTTATTTGCACTGTAGTGTCCAGGAAGTGGATCTCTTGTGTGGACTAGTCCAGGTTGAGATTGACGGTCGGGTGTAAATTGTTGAAATCCAGGTGGAATTCTTCAAGGGCTTCCTTCTCGTGGGTCCATATGATAATGTCATCAAAGTAGCGCAAGTAGAGGAGGGGTGCTGGGGACAAGAGCTGAGGAAGCGTTGTTCTAAGTCACGCATAAAAATGTTGGCATACTCTGGGGCCCTGTGCGTACCCATAGCAGTGCTGCTGATTTGAAGGTATAAATTGTCCCCAAATCTGAAATGGTTGTCGGTGGGGACAAAGTCACAAAGCTCAGCCACCAGGTGTGCCGTGGCCTCATCAGGGATACAGTTCTTGACAGCTTGTAGTCCATCCTCATGTGGAATACTGGTGTAAAGAGCGTCTACAACCATGGTGGCCAGATTATTGCACCAGTTCAAATAGTCTGCAGGAGCAGAAAGACATGAGTTAGCTTTGTAGGTGCTCGTGCAATTTGGAATTGCAGCAAAGAGCTGAGAGGACATTTCAAAGGAGAGGAGAGATGCTATACTTTTTCTATGAGAAAACAAAGGCAAGCCTGTGCTTTACAGGAAGAAAAGCACAGTGTGTGTAAAAATAATACAGTTTGACGGATTTGGCTGATTGCTATGCAGCCCACTCTCAGTATAAGCAGAATTCATCTATTCCACTGTTCTGTCAAGCAAGCAGACAGTCTGTGCCATTTTGAAAGTTGATAGGATAGAACTTCTTCCATCTGCCAATTACAGTGACCTTGGGAATCCATTGGACTGTAACATTCACTCTTTTGAGATAACTGCTTTATCACCAGGTATACTGAGAAAAATTACACAACCCAAAGATAATCAGTGTAGGAATTCTCTTTTCCCAGCTACTACGTGGGAGATAAAAACATTTCTTTCTTTTCTTTATTACCTCATGATTTGTTTTAAATGTTGTCAGCATGTGTCTTACATTTTTTTCAAATGTATTCCAAATAACCTATCAGGTCAGAAACAGTGTTTGCCAGTCCTGAGATGAAGTAATCTTTGCTGATATGAAGCATTATCACATATCAGTAAGGGAAAATGTTTAAAGTGTAGGAGGAAATTTCCACATAAGTAGTAAGATTTGGCAACTTGAAGAGCCAATGAGAGTTAAACTACAAATAAAGTAAACTGGTTAGTGCTGTTCACTGAGCAGAGTGAATATTTTTCACATTTTTCACAAGTATTTGTTTAAATTTGAAAACGAATTTCATTTTGACTGCATCTGCAACTCTTCCCTTGGACTTGTCTATATAGTACCTTGGTCCAGACTAGTTGGGATGTAAATTACCAATCCCTGTAACAAACCTTGTTGCCTACTTTGTCCCTATATCTACTCTAGTGACACCATCAGAGGACCCAACCACATCAGTCACACCATCAGGGACTCATTCACCTGCACATCTACTGATGTGATATATGCTATCATGTGCCAGCAATGCCCCTCTGCCATGTACATTGGCCAAACCGGACACTGTCTACGTAAAAGAATAAATGGACACAAATCAGACATCAGGAATGGTAACATACAAAAGCCAGTAGGAGAACACTTCAATCTTCCTGGACATTCTATAACAGATTTAAAGGTAGTCATACCTGAACAAAAAAAACCTTCAGAAACAAACTTCAAAGGAAACTGCAGAACTAAAATTCATTTGCAAATTTAACACCATGAATTTGGGCTTGAATAGGGACTGGGAGTGTCTGGCTCATTACAAAAGCAACTTTCCCTCTCCTGGAATTGACATCTCCTCATCAATTATTGGGAGTGGACTACATCCACCCTTATTGAATTGGCCCTGTCAACACTGGTTCTCCACTTGTGAGGTAACTCCCTTCTCTTCATATGTCAGTATGACAATGCCTGCATCTGTAATTTTCACTCCATGCATCTGAAGAAGTGCAGTTTTTACCCATGAAAGCTTATACCCAAATAAATCTGTTAGTCTTTTTAAGGTGCCACCGGACTCCTTGTTGTTTTTGTGGATACAGACTATCATGGCTACCCCCTAATAATTTTTTGTATCTCAAAGACCTACAGTACGAATAGCTGACATTGGCCCTTTCAAACCTTATCTAGATCTGAACCTACTTACAGAAAATTCTTTTGTGGATGTTAAAAATAGTACTGGTAGAATAATGTGCATGTTTGCAATGGCTTACGCAGGTCTCAATTAAAAAGCCTCTTCCTGTTTGAAAGATTTGATGCAACACTTCAAGGGCCTAATGCAACTCTCATTCGGGACAATGGAAAGAAGATACCTGATTTACCCGAATGGGAGTTCAATTCAGACCCAAAATGGTAAATACCAGTATTAGCGGTAATAGCTTTCAAACCAGCAGAAAATTTTTAAATTAACCCACTTTAATCAAGTTCTTCTGTATTATCAGGGGAATAAAAGTGTATTTTTTTTACAGTTAAGGAAATAACTTTAAGGGTCACAATGCAAAATACATTTAGCAGAATCCTTTTGCTTTACTATTTATATATCCCTTATTTTGGTATTGAAGGATGGGAGAACATAAAATTAACTATCACACCTTGAAACAACAACCTTCCTTTAAAAATGAGTCATTTATTAGCTGCTTCATCATCAGGAATCCTCAAGGAATCCTCAACAATGGATTATTTTGTTTACTGCACAATTATGTCCATGGCCCCCAGATTCTATGAGTTCTAGCGGAACAGAAATCCAGTGGAATGTGTCACTATTCATTCATCTGCATTGAGAAAATAGAGCAAATCACTCCAAAAAGAGCAAAAAAAGTAGACTCCACAAATTTAGTATTGCAATTATGAGAAATAATAATGTTCTCTGCAGAACAGCAAATTATCCTTAGGTTGCAAAAAGAAAGGAGCGAAAAGCCAAGATTATTAAAATTGTTCAGTGATTTTCAGTGCCCAACTTTGGATACCTTAAAAGAGGTCTAATTTTCAAACCGTGCTGAGTACCTATCCTCTGAAATGAGGTCCTTTAAAGCCTTTCAAATTGGGCACCGAAAAATTGTTATCCCAATTGTTATCCCAACCCTAAACGCTAGTCACTGATCACATTTGAAAATCTTGGCCCAAATACTCTAAGCACTAGAGAGGAAGTGTGATTTAAGAATAAGGCTGACCAACTTGGTATCATTAAAATAAGAACTGACCCCAAACTGATGTTTGAAGAAGTTGACACAATTTTTCCCTCTTTCCCATTTTTGTACATGATTGTGTCACAGACCAGAGTCGAATACCTTCTTGCAGTCTTAATCTGTACAAAGGATTTTGCAATAAAACCAGATTAAAAAAAACAACTTCTCCATTGCTTGGGATTTTCTTACTAACCTATAACTGGTAAATGGACCAAAATGTTCACTGAGGTAATGTAAATTTCAGTGAACCGAAGCATCATTACAGCTGAAACTCAACTGAGTTTCCCCATATTGTATAATTCCCATTCCCATACCAGGCCCCTCCATAAACACCAATGTATATGTCCATATCTTCTAGTTGTTAGCCTCAGTGGCTTGTTACCAAGACCCTATATACTCAGGGGCAAGTTGGACCTAAACTCTGTAGTAAAATCCTTAGTTTTTCTAGCATTCTAGTGCAGTGGTTCCCAAACTAGGGGCGCCGCTAGTTCAGGGAAAGCCCTGGTGGGCCGGGCTGGTTTGTTTACCTGCCGCGTCCGTAGGTTCGGCCCATCGCAGCTCCCGGTGGCTGTGGTTCGCCGCTCTCGGCCAATGGGAGCTGCAGGAAGCAGCGCGGGCTGAGGGACACCAGGGGCTTCCCCTGAACAAGCAGTGCCCCTAGTTTGGGAATCACTATAGTGCAATAGAATGGAAATTCTGTAGCAGCATCACGTAAATTTTAAAAATAGAGGAAGTTTTGTGTGTGTGTGTATATATGTAGGTATATGTGGATTAATTATGAAAATTAGCAATGCAGTCACTTTAGTCACCTCTGTTGTATGCATTTTGTTAATAAATTCAATTTATTTGAGGCTGTCCTGCATTTTCATTTTTCAGTGTGCTGCGGAAGATTTCATTGACCACGCATCACTGGCTCATGGAAATTGTCAGGGGAGAAGCTGTAGGTTTTGGCACCTCTGGAGGCCTGGGAAGTGGTTTGAGATTGTGGGATTCTTGGCTAAAATGATCAGCAGTGAAGTAGTTTGTGTCATCTGCAAAACAGACATTGATTTCTACAGATTTATTCATTGTTTGCAGTTTTTTTAGATAGTATATTTATGCAAATATATGTTAGCTGATAGGTTGTTTGCAATCTATAAACTTTGACTATATCTTTGCTGATTAATTATTTTTTATATGAGATTAGTTAGTTAAGGCACCTGGTATTGCTGCCGCTGCTTTGAGTGACTCTAATGAGGGAAGCACTTGCAATGCAAGTAGGGTACATCCTGGTACGTGTGTGTGTGTGTGTGTGCGCATAAAGGTGTTTGCATAAAGAACAGATCTTTTCCCAACACTCAGGTGAGCAAACATCCGTCCACACAAATGCTCATGGCCTAATTGCAAAATAATTCCAAATTAGAGTTAATGTTCATGAAGGATCTTAAGCAAAGAAAGCAGTCATGGGATAAGACGGAAGGTCCTCTCAAGGATCAGTTACTGGTTAAAGGGTAGGAATAAATGATCAGTTTTCAGAATGGAGAGAAGTGTCAGTTTCCCCCAGCGTTCTGTACTTGGACCAATACTGTTCAACATATTCATAAATGATCTGAAAAAAGGGGTAAACAGTGAGGTGGCAAAATTTGCAGATGATACAAAGCTACTTAGGATAGGTAAGTCCAAAGCAGCCTGCGAAGAGTTACAAAGGGATCTCACAAAACTGGGCAACAAAATGGCAGATGAAATTCAGTGTTGATAAATGCAAAGTAATGCACACTGGGAAACATAATCCCCACTGTACATATAAAATGATGGGGTCTAAATTAGTTGTTATCTCTTAAGAAAGAGATCTCGGAGTCATTGTGGATAGTTCTCTGAAAACATCCACTCAATGTGCAGCGGCAGTCAAAAAAGCTAAAGAATGTTGGGAATCATTATGAAAGGGATAGATAATAAGACAGAAAATATCATATTGCCTCTATATAAGTCCATGGTACGCCCACATCTTGAATACTGCATGCACATCTGGTCACCCCATCTCAAAAAAGACATATTGAAATCGGAAAAGGTACAGAACAGGGCAAAAAAAAATGCCTAGGGGTATGGAAGAGCTTCGATATGAAGAGAGATTACTAAAACTGAGACTGTTTCAGCTTGGAAAAGAGATGACTAAGGGGAGAGGTGAGAGATCTATAAAATCATGACTGGTGTGGCGAAAGTAATTAAGGAGGTGTTATTTACTCCTCCTCATAACACACAGGGGTCACCCAATGAAATTAATGGGCAGCAGGTTTAAAACAAATAAAAGGAAGTATTTCTTCACACAATGCACAGTCAACCTGTGGAATACTTTGTGAGAGTATGCTGGGTTCAAAAAAGACTATAACAGGGTTCAAAAAAGAGCTAAATAAGTTCATGGAGGATAGGTCCATCAATAGCTATTAGCCAGGATGGGCAGGGATGCAAAACCATGCTCTGAAGTGTCCCTAGCATGTGTTTGCCAGAAGCTGGGAATGGGTGACGGGATGGATCACTTTGATGATTACCTGGTCTGTTCATTCCCTCTGAAGCATCGGGCATTGGCGGCTGTCAGAAGACAGGATACTGGGCTGGATGCACCGTTGGTCTGACCCAGTATGGCCTTTTTTATGTTGTTTTGATTTTCCATCTCTTTTTGCCCCTCTAAATAGCAATGAATGACTAGGGAAATTTGAAATTGCTAGAGTAGATGAATTAGCAAGTAAGAGGAAAAACCACAAAGAAGAAATAATCATGTCTTTTAATTTTAATTATTTATTATGATACTTAATAGTACAATAGTAAATAGTATTAAATGTTTTCTAAGACTTTTCTGAAAAAAATGTAATCTTAGTAATATAAGACCACATTATAGCCTCTGATGGCACACTTTTTGACAAGAGGTGGGGAGATACCACTTTTTTTTTTAAATATAAAATGTGGAAAATAAATGAAGTTCTAAGGTAATATATCACCAGATCAACAGATTTCTGATTCGGTATTGTATAGCTGAATTGTAGGATCAGTG
Organism: Chelonia mydas; assembly: GCF_015237465.2. Classification (NCBI taxonomy): domain Eukaryota; kingdom Metazoa; phylum Chordata; order Testudines; family Cheloniidae; genus Chelonia; species Chelonia mydas. The sequence goes on along the minus strand of NC_057853.1, from coordinate 14,475,906 downwards.
CCATTTTCTGAAGTTGTTAATTACCAGACTAAAGGCCAGCACACAGGGCTACATAAAACTGGCAATAAATCACCACTGAGAGGCTTGCTTTTTATATTTTATTACACAAAAAGCTGTTATTTTAAATTAAGAAATTAATTCAAGGAAAGAAATGGAAAGTAAGATTTAAAAAATGGTGGTTCGTATGCAAGGCAGCTCTGTATTTATAAGTCTCAAGAACTTTAAAATATATATTAAAATGTGCTTGAAGTTTTTTATTCGTAGCACATGCAATTTTCTATATTTTAAGAATATTTATGAGAATTATTACACAGATAGTGACAATGTGCAATTATAGGAAGAATAAAGTGAGGGTCTTGTAGTCTGTGACGGTCTACGCCCCTAGGGTCAGTGCAGCGTGGCCTAGCAGCCAGAGTCTCTAGAGGTGGGGCGCCCACCAAGGGGTGTTGCAGCCCCGGTAGGGGGGCCTGGGCCCACCTGACTCCACTGGGCCCCGACCCAGGGACCTAACAGTGGCATAGCAACTTGCCACTGACTCAGTGCGGGGGGTCCTACCAAAACACGCTGAGGTTTCCTGGGGGGAGGTATCGCTCCATCACCCTCCCTGGGTCACTTCCTACCAGTGTCTGTGTTGGGGTCTCCCATGAGCCATCAGGTTCTCTGTGGTCAGCTGGGCCGGTCGTCTCCAGTGGCTCCTCCAGTCGCCAGGGTGCAGGTGGGCCTAGGGAGGCTCTGATTCCGGGTGCAGTCAGGGGCTGTGGCTAGCCCTCCTCAGGAGCTTGCCAGCCAGGTCCTTCCCCTGTGGCCTCCAGCCCAGAATGAGGTGGGCTTCCTCCCTTTATACTGCTAGAGCATTTAGAGCATGTCCAGTCCTGTCGGGGAGGCTGTCAATAATATGGCCTTAACCCTGTCTGGGCTAGTGCGGCGTAAGCAGACCCCGTCACATAGTCATATGTATATATACAACTCTCAGACTAGATGTAAACCTGTGGATCCTGCTTACTGAAGATCCCATGGTACTTTTTGCAACACTATTGGTAACAGTTGTGGTGATCTGGCCAAATCCTAAAACAGAAAATTCTATTATGCTTATCTGAAATCCACCAGAAGTTTCAATTGTATACAGCCTCCTTAACTCCTGCTGCTCAAGAGTCTGAACCAAAGCCCAACTGACTTCGGAGGTTGGGTCAGATTCCTATTGTGTAATGTTTAAACAGTTATGTTCCACCCGGAAAGTTGTTGCATTTCAGTGCTGGGTGAAGCGATTCCAGTAATAGTTCCTATGGTCCCATTCAGAGTAAAGAGGTTTGATCCAACACCCATTGAATTAAAGTGAAAGATTACCAATGCCTTCAATGGGCATTGGATCTAATGTTACACTAATAAAAATGATACCAACAGGATCTTGTAAGAGGGACAAGGCAAATTGCCACATCTATTGTAAATACAACAAAATATTCCTATATGCAATTTCTAGATAGATCCATTCACACACACAGACATTCACACACAGGTTCTACATAAAGGTTGTTATAGTTACCAGCCTAGATGTTGTTTGTGCCAAGTCACTGGCCAGGTGGCCTGGACACGAAAGTGGAGCCGAGTCGTTGTCAGGTGCGCATCCGATGCTCCTGGAGGGTGGTCATAGAACCAGACTCAAAGAACACAGTCCCTAGACCCAATTTTTATAGGTCTCTGGTTCAATACAAGTCTATGGGAGTTGCTTCATCATGCTGAATTTACAATTGAGATGACCATCAATCAGCTCAATCAGCAGGTGGTACATCCATGACGGCTCCATGATGGCTAGGTGTTATCTTCTTGTTCTTCCTTGATGCGTTTTGGGTGGATTCCGGTTCGCCCTCCGGGGGTCATCTGGTTATCTCCACTTTGCATATTCTTCGGCCCATCAATATCAAGGTTGAAATTCTTAGGATTAGGCTGGTACCATTTACTAACCAATTATTTCCCTGCTTCAGGCTCTCAGTTCCATGCACTCATCATTCATTCTTTTACTTAACAACAAAATCTATGACTTTTGATTCATTTAACAAGTTTTATCCCAGTATCTATTGTTCCCTCTTTGGATACCAAGATTTACCTAGGCATGACAAGGTGTCCCCGCAGGGGAAGAGCATCAGGGTGTTGTTTTAAAGAACAGCATTGTTTCCTCAAAGTTCTTATCACTTTCCAGCACAGACTCTTTGTCCTATACCGGCCTGAAATAATTAGCACTTTGGCCTTGCATTTGTTACAGAGTGAAATTCAACAGCATGGAACTAAAGTTCATACCTTTTTACAATACCTATATACTCTTTTGTCTATCTTTATTTCTACTATACATAATTATAATTCTATCATACTTATATAACTTTGAGGGCAACCCAACACTAATCCAAAATGAATAGGCCAGGGGTATTTACTCCAAAACCTGGATAGTTTTGTGTCATCTCCACTACTTCATCTCATCTTCATGCAAGGCCTGCAGAAGGGCCTGAAAGTGGGGCCTAAACTGACTGAGCAAACCAGTGAACTACAGAAAGCTCTGCTAACAGTCTGCAGATCCCTGACTGGACACACACATGGCATTTCTCTCCTTGATCCTTTCAGGCTTCCATCTTGAATGTGGCAGCAAAGCTGGCCTGGATGCCCCACTGCTCCTGTGCCCTGTGTATAATGGGAGTCATGAAAGAAAAGTTAGCATGGCTGCTCGCAGCATTAACTAATCCTCTTTGGTGTAGAAAATGGGTTATGTAGAAAAGGGAACAAGCCGTTGAAGGTCGGGTGGGGGGGAGGGGAGTTCCCTAATTTCTCCTTTGTGCTCTCTGGCCAATAAGATTCTTTTTTCCTATTCAGCTCGTTTCCTCTGCGGATAATTGAGGCAGGAAGGTAGAGGTTGGCAGAGAAATTATTAGAGCCACATTTCCTTTCATATCAGCTCCAAGGCCTATTTCCATTGGATTTCCAAGATTTGTTTCCTCCTGTAATGTGACATTTGGTATAGGAACCTTTGTCTGCAAAGTGCTTTGGGATCCTTTGAGTGCAAGAGGATACGTAAACGCCAGATATTAAATTAAGAAATGAACACCGAAGGCCTCATTCTCATCCCATTGATGTAACTGAGAACTTTGCCATTGACTTAAATAGGAATAGAGTCAGGTCCCAAGCTGATGGGCCTGATTCACCTCCAGCTTGCACGCTTCATAGTCATTTAGGCCCTGATTCAGCAAGGTATTTGTGCACATAGCTTTAAGTATGTGAGTCATTTTGCTATCTTTAATTACATGTATTTTGATAGCCTCCTGGAATGAGGCCCTATGCCTGTGTAAGGGGCATGCAAAATGCTACTAAACTGGATTTTTCCATTCACACTAATAGCACCATCCCCCACCTCCATATCACGGCTTTAAACGACCACATAAGATGCAGGGAGTGGAAACTCTGGCCCATTGGTTTTTATTTTGAGATACCAGTGCAGTGGATGTAGTGGATATGAACAGCAATTTCTGAATCCAGATGGCTTATATTCCAATATTAGTAATATAATATCGTAACCAATATTCAAGTTCAGCCTTTTTTATCCTTTAAGAAATGCTGTACCAAGGCTCATAGAACATAATTTGATATCCTCTGACTTAGTACTAAAATATTACAACCATTGGATCCCCTGAGTCCTGAAGTTTGCAACGATCATTTCTTTTTTAGATTAGACCAAATATCTGGAGAAGATATTCTATTGTTCAGAGTAATAATTGTTTCATATAAAATATAATAACACAAGGGTCCTAAATTAATGAGGCTTACGGAATACTGGATTGTGTAACATATCTCAGCACATCATATGATAAAAATTGTGGTTTTGCTAGAGACTTTGCAAGGCGCCAATACACATCCTTTTTTACGTCAGTATCGTTTAGAATTGTCATGGATGTACACACACTTCTCACTTGGGGAGAAAGCATTTTTTCAGTCAACCAAGGTTTGTTTCAAGTTAATATATGATTTTTGTGCTAGTGCAAAGCTAACCTTCTATGTTTTGTCTCATGAAAATTCTCAGGATGAAACTAGAAACAGTTATGACATACTTGTGAATTTTGTCAAATGCAGTAGTTTTACCTAGCATTATTAGTAGTATTTATTCGTGTGTATTAATGTAGCACCTAGAGATCCCAATCAGGAATCAGGACCCCACTGAATTCGGTGCTGTACAGCATGAAATCGAAAAGCCATCCCTACCCCACAGAACCACTTTTGCAAGTTTATCCTCACTTTAGACAACCTATTGTCATTGCTTAGGGATGATTATGTGTCTCCAACATGTTATGCATATTGCTTACTGTGATGGGTATACAAACCCCACACTGGACAATAAGAGGTAAAGGAGCTGCTCTGGGCTCAGCAGACTCTGTCCATCACAACTGCAAGGCATGCACAGGCTGGAGGAGGAGCTTAAAAGGGGACCAGAACAGCTCACTTGTGGGCAGATTAGAAAGGAGAGCAGACATTCAACTTTCAGCTCCTGAGGAAAGGGCAGAGGGAAGACTTCCCAGACAGCCAGTGCCTGAAGGCCCCTCCCTGAGGGAAGGGAGGGCCAATTCCTGATGCACCCAGAGGAGGAGTCATTCCCCTCCATCTCTTACTAATTCAGTTTATTTGTGATAATTGCCCTTGCTTTTTGTTCATGGGCTACCCTGAAGAAGGAGAGACTTTGAAATGACCTGGCTGGAGAGCCAAGACACAGGAAAAAACAGGCCACTTTTGGCAGGAGACCTCCAGTGAAGAGAAAGCTGCTATGCCATGCCTGGCCTTGAGGAGATGAGTTGACCCCTTCACACTTGCATTTCATGAAACTCCTTCAGCACCATTTTTATACATTAAAAGCCATTCTACCATCAGATGGGCATGTGTCACTCCCACTGATTCCAATAGGGGATGCATAAACAGATCATAGGGCTTAATTTGACCCTATTTGAACCTGAGGGTTGTAGGGGGGTTTTATGTGAGGTAACAGAAGGAAAGAAGATACCTTTCACTAATGATGTCAGTCATATTCCTATGTAAGTCTACATTATATTATTATGTATTTGCTTTTCATGTTTAATCATTAGCAGTACAGCCAGGATAAGGAAAGAAAACATCTGTGTATCCTAAAGGAAAATTAACTTCTTTTGAAAGGTCAGCATAATTTAACTGCATAGTCCTCATTCCAACATCAGATATCTTAACCTTGATAAGAGACATTTTCAGGATTGTCAGATGGTGTTTTTTATATATATATAGCTAATATGAAATTAGTTTTTAAATGATATAACTATAAAATTAGTTTTAGCAAAGTGAGGAAACTGTTACAAAAGAAAGAAGATGAGGATGACATCATCTCAGTGTAGCCCATAGCAACAAAATTAACAATTTGTTAACTGATGCAGTACAGCATATATAATATATATGTTATCAATGGAGTCCACAGGAAGGTGGCACGTTGCACCATATGTGGGAGTTAATGAATTTATTTTCAATATTTTGCAGAAGTGCCATACAGATTGTGCACCATGAAAGAGAATGTAATAAATGTACGAAAGATGCATTATAATTACTGCACCTCTGTCTCTGTGGGACAGAAAAAGATACACCATCAGTTGCTCTCTCATAATAGCCAGATCTGCACACCTAGTTCACCTGCCCAAATAGTCTATACAAGACGCTTACTCCATCCTAGAAGTTTAGGGGCCATATTCAATACAGTATTTAAGCACATGCTTAAGTCTTATTGAAATGTAGGCGTGATAATGGCATGATGACCATCAGAAGTTGCTGAAGAGGAATGAAAGTGCAATTTGATTGTAAATCAGAAGATAGGTCAAAGGAAATACATTCAGGTCCGTAAGATGAAGCAGAGAGTAAAATTATATTTATTGCAAGTGGTTAAATGGTGAAGTTAGGTTGTGTACCCCTGTTCCACCCTGACTTTCCTTTGGATTTGTGTGCCTCATTCCCTAGTGTCTTTTGAGAAGGGTTTTTTTTTTTTTTTTTTTTGGGGGGGGGGGGGGAATGAAGACTAAGAGCTTCCTAGAATTTATCTCCCCGACTTTGTCCAAGAGATTAGGGTATATGCAATGTCCTTTTTCATTGTCAGACTTTTCTTGCTGCGAGGAATTCGGCTTCCTTGTCAGACAAGGTTATTATTTTATAATAATAATTTTATATAATTGTGACCAGAGTTGTAAGGGGGCCATTCTGAAATTGCTCAGTCAGGGCACACTGCAAAGAATGGGGCAGAGAATCCCCAAAACTGGTGGTTATTTCTAATACTTAGAGTCAACAAACCAGCAACCAGACAGCTTTTACAGTACTTTACTGGTTACCCATAAGCCAGAAATACAGTTCCATTAAAGCAACCCAGTCTTGGGCTCCCACCCAGACAGCCAAGTCAAATATGAGGAAGATTACTGAAAATCTTGTTCATCATATAAAAAGTTCTACCAATCTAGAAGGATTGGACACTTACCAACCAGCTTAATGAATATCTCTGATCTTACCCAAATGTACGCTTACAGCCAATTCTTATTAAGTAAACTAAGATTTATTGCAAAAGAAAAGAGAGAGTATTGGTTAAAAGGTCATAATACATAAACATATAAATAGAGTTCTTAGGTCAGTTTCATAGTAGAGATGGTGAGCTTTAGAGTTGCAAAGAGTTCTTTCAGAATCAGTTCATCAGGTTATAGTCCAATGTACAATATCAGGGCAATCCAGAGTGGAACTGGAGACCTCAGTCTTGCAACTCAAACTTCCCCTGTTGAAGCTTAAGTAGATCTAAGATTCAGGATCAGGGTCCTAGAGTTTTTTATATAGATTCCTGACAGGCTATTGACAACCTCTTGAGAACAGATGTTCCTTGGGTGAAACATTGTGGCTTTGAAATAAAAACCTTCTATTTCCTAAGCACCACTGGTAATTAGCTGCTAGGTAGTTTACTATAAACTTCAAAGAGAAATCAAGACAATGATATTACTACATTCACAGTTCATCTAAATGTTAACATCTCCTTTTGATCTCTGAATTAACAGATACAGTGACAGACAGGAACCATTCTGTTACATTGGCAACCTCTAGCAATATATATGTAAATGCTCTATAGTGGGGCAGTGTAGCATCCCTCCGAGCCAGAGAGGGAGGGACCACTCTCTCTGCCCAGCTGGGCAGAGTCTGGCCAGGCCCAACCCCCTCCATTGGAAGTTGAGAAGCGGGGCAGGAAGTACCAAAGGCGGAGCCTCTAGCCCAGTGGAGGCTGAGCCAGGGAAGGAGGCAGACGCATCCTGCTTGCTGCTGCCCACCAAACTTGCTGCTGAGCCAGGCGGCGGCCCAGACCTGGAGAGGCCCGAGCCCGAGGAGGAGCTGGTGGGATTGCCGGTGGCCAAATACTCTGATGAACCTGAGGAACCGGAGTTGGATCTGGAACTTGGGTAGGAGTAGCCCAGGGTTTAGTTTGATGGTGTTGCAGCTTAACAGCCGGTCAGTAAGTTACGGGAGGATCTCTGCTGACTCAGTGGCAGGACGCCCGCCGCTGTTAGGCCCCTGGGCTGGAACGCAGTGTAGCCGGGTGGGTCTGTGTTCCCCTACTTCTGGCACCCACCTCTCGGGTGGCAGCCTCCCTGCCATTGGCCACATGGCCACTGGTTGCCCGTGCTCCCCTGCCTACGGGTTAGTGCTATAGATGGTTATTTGCTCTACCCTGCCTAGAGGCCTCAGGCCTCTTGACCATTGGGAAGTAACCCTGGTATGAAGGCTGGGACGCTGTACCTACTCTGCTAATTCCCCCAATAGTAGGCCGTGATCCTGGTGATGTACTGAGGCGGGGTGGCATCCCTCCAAGCCAGAGTGGGAGGGACAACTGCTTCCATACTACACACACAAAAACCACAATTATCATCTACTAATATGTCCCTAAAAGCTGAATCTGGGTCAATTAGCCTGCTAGTTGTATAACCCTTTCTGGCCCTGTCATAAATATAAAGGGAAGGGTAAACACCTTTAAATCCCTTCTGGCCAGAGGAAAAACCCTTTCACCTGTAAAGGGTTAAGAAGCTAGGATAACCTCGCTGGCACCTGACCAAAATGACCAATGAGGAGACAAAGCTGGAGGGGGGAGAAGCAAAGGTTCTCTCTGTCTGTGTGATGCTTTTGCTGGGAACAGAAAAGGAATGGAGTCTTAGAACTTAGTAAGTAATCTAGCTAGATAGGCGTTAGATTCTGTTTTGTTTAAATGGCTGATAAAATAAGCTGTGCTGAATGGAATGTATATTCCTGTTTTTGTGTCTTTTTATAACTTAAGGTGTTGCCTAGAGGGATTCTCTATGTTTTGAATCTGATTACCCTGTAAGGTATTTACCACCCTGATTTTACAGAGGTGATTCTTTTACTTTTTCTTCGATTAAAATTCTTCTTTTAAGAACCTGATTGCTTTTCCATTGTTCTTAAGATCCAAGGGTTTGGGTCTGTGTTCACCGATGTAAATTGGTGAGGATTTTTATCAAGCCTTCCCCAGGAAAGGGGGTGTAGGATTTGAGAGGATTTGGGGGGGAAAGACGTTTCCAAGCAGGCTCTTTCCCTGTTATATATTTGTTAGACGCTTGGTGGTGGCAGCAATAAAGTCCAAGGGCGAAAGGTAAAATAGTTTGTACCTTGGGGAAGTTTTAACCTAAGCTGGTAAAAATAAGCTTAGGGGGTTTTTCATGCAGGTCCCCACATCTGTACCCTAGAGTTCAGAGTGGGGAAGGAACCTTGACAGACCCTGTGTCACAAAATAATATAACTTCTTTCTTTCAATGTATTTACTGTCCCAGTCCCCAACTCTAGATGCAATGGCATAATGGGGTGGCCTTGGGGAGCACGGCTAAGCTGACGTACTATGATATTGATTTTCTAAGCATTGTATATTTTTTTTGCCACGTTCAGCCTTGGGATAAGTGATTTTTAAATAAATCTAAATAAAAGGTGGGAAGAAAAAGAACAGTTCCCTTTCTAGCAAAGGGGAAACTAGTAGGAGGTGCTTTTTAATGTGCTCAGAGAGCAGCCTGTCCAGGAGGAAAGTTAAGGCAGCTAAATCGAGAGAGACAACCTAGATTGCCTCAAGAGTTCTCAGTCCCTAAATATAACATAGTTGGGCAGAAAGGTGGTATCTTGGAACATCTGGTACCATGAAGGTAACCAGCTATTCAGATTAAGTACTGGAAACATGTTTACTTCAGGAATATGAATTGAGAGGAAAAGGGAATCTAACCCCTCAAAGCATAATCACAAATCACACATGTCACTGAAACAATCACAAACTTCCTTCATTTTACTTCCCTGTAAAATGGAGTGTCACCATATGTAACATCAGGCTTGATGCTGCTCCCACTGCAGTCAATGACAGGTTTGGCATTGACTTAAAAATGAGGCGATTCTAACCCTGTCTGGTACATGTGTTCCACTGTACGCTGTAATGTATTCATTTTAGCAGAACTGGTGGAATGATTCTCAGCAGTGAGTATCTGTGTAGACAGCATGGATTAGCATACTGAAGGTAGCATGTAAAGATTTTGTGGTTCATAAATATTTGCTGCTCCAAGATCAGGAATATATCAGTGGCTCTTATCCTGGAATCTTCCAAATACTTCACAATGATTCATTTGCTTTATATATGTGTGTGACACAGAGAGCTTCAGAGAGGCAATGAGAACAAATACTTGTTATTTTTCACTATTTCAGTAATATTAAAAACCTGGAAACTAGCAGAGTTGTCGCCAATAAAAAGTCGACATTTACTAGCCATTATCACACCATGCAAGGGTATTTCCCTATAGAACAAACAGGAAATAACTTCTGCATTTTGGAGACTATGGTACAGTAACTGCTGATAAAAGTTGATTTTATGACAACCACTGCACCTTAAATTTACAGCTGCTTCTACCTGCCTTTCCATTTTGAGGAGGCCAAGGGTTGACCCCTGCTTACCTACTGAAGGCCAGCTCTGATGGATAGTTTCATTTTGTTTTGGTCTCTTTATTTTCAGGCAGTAAATCTTTCCTTTTCTAATGCTTCCCACATTCCTGGCTGCCCTTTGCTGTGACTACTGCATCTCTGCGAGACCTTATGTGCTACGTGATACTTCCCTGGATGCTGAATTTTGTCATGTTTGTTTAGTCTCTGTGAACCACAGAGCTCAGCTGAAACTGTAGTTCAGCATCCTGACGGACCAGTTGAATCTTTACCAGCATTTAAAAATAAAAAAAACCCAACCCTGACAAACTTACAGCTTTACATCAGCAATAATGATAGTGAGGAATCATTTCTCATGAGCTAGTCCTATCTTTGCAGTATTAGAGAGAGTTCCCCTCTGGCACTGGTAAACGTGAGGCTCAAGAGCTATCTTGCTCTGATGAATTGAACTATATTTTAAAAATCCCCTCCCCCCAATAGATTATTAAAATCGAGTTCCATATTCGTTCTCCAGACTAACACTGTACGGTGGCACAGGCTTTCCTTCATGGGCCTTGAGGATTGTTATTACCTTAGTTGAGCTAATTCAACAAAGATGGGCTCCTTGACTTAATTAAAAAGTGCAGCCTTGGTTCCTTTGTGTACACACACTTCATATTATTATGCCTGAACTTGTCATGATCTAAGGGGATTTGATTATTAAGTATAAAGGTGGAAAGGCAACCTGAAGGTTTGATTAAGGGACTCTTGTTTATCAAACCAGCAGAGGTGCGAGGAAAGCACTAGGAAAGAACATAGGGGGAGATTTTCAAAGGGAAATAATCATTAGACACCTAATTCCCATTGACCTTCAATTCAAGCTTGGTGCCTAACTGCCATTGGTGCCTCTAAAAATTTTCCCCAGGCTCACCACTTTAAAGGAACAGATTTCATCACTGTAGATGATCTTAATTCAATCTAGGCTGTTCTTCTCCCAAAGTAAAAATCCTATGAATACTATGGGTGGTGAAAACAATAAATTCCAGTGCTGATTCTGCCTGACCCTCAAGACACAGTACCTAGTCCCTACGTACATGCATGCCAGTTAGCAGTTTTACCCTGGACAACCTTCAGGATTCCAAAGAATGACAGCTGGAGGCTGCACATGTCACTTCAGGGGGATGACCATCACAGCCTGATGTAATATGCATCTACTCCCAAGCTCTCACCTCCAGCCCACTCTCCTTCTCAGGCCAGTCTGAAACTGGTGGCCTCAGGATGGCAATGTGGTGTATCTTAATCCATCATGTTTCTTCAGAAAGGGCAGCAGCTCTATTACTGTGGCCTGCCCATTGCCATGACCTTCTGTGCTATAATGTTTGTGCTGCCCTAGGTTTCCATTTTGTCATTAAAATATCTCAAATTATTAACTTTCCAAAAACTGAATAAACATGCAGAGAACTGTCCAGTGACAAGCAATCAACTGGTCACAACCTATTTACTATTTCAGTTCTTTTATTTAAACTACGATTTTCATTTGCACAGCAGTTACAACATTTAAATCAATACCCACAAAATAAAAATGCTTTGATTCCTAAGCCTTTGTGCTGGGGTCATCAATAGTTCATTAGTCTTGCTTTGCATCTATCAATAAATGGAACAATTGAGAGAGAGAGAGCACCAGGAAAGAAGTAAGCAAAATCCATATTGGGAAGCAGACATCTTCCAAACCATTGCTTTGCTTCTTATTCCTCCCCTTTCATTTTTAGAACCCATGATATGATTATAATACAGATGTTGGCCCGGATCCTGCAGAGAGTGTCTCATGGAGCCCTATTGAAGTCAGCGGGGTTCTTCAAGGGCTTGGTGGGGCTTTACACAAGGGGCTTGGTGGGGCTTTACAGCTCTTGCATGATCGAGGCCAGAAATATTTTTGAAATGCTGGCTTTTATAATCATCCTTGACGAAGGAATGAGTTGCATATGAAGGGTTTTTTTATAAATATATCAGGGAGGAAAGTAGTACTAGAGAAAAAGCAGGCCTACTAATAAATAAGCAGGGGAATGAAATTGATTGATTAAAAACTACCGAGTTACTGATTTTTTTAACAATTAAAATAAAGGAAAGTTTAGACAACTGGGTAGTAATGAAAACCTTGTTAAAATAGCAATTGTTTAAAGATCAAGTAAGGGAATCCATGGAAAATCTGAATATATGCAAATCAGCTAGTCCAGTGAGATGCTAGTTTTCACATCAAAAGTGCAGTTCTACTCTTCATAAGTTACCAAAGTGGTGTCATATTTACTAACCCAACATCTTGTGTCTGTTCAGTTACATCTGCTTTCTTAGTACAGAATGAGACTCCAACCCCGCAAACATGTATGTGAGTAACTTTCAGCCCATGGCAGGACAGGAAAAACAGAATCTTGCCTTCCATTTGACGGAGGGACAAGGAGGTATGGGGCTATTGCCTTTCATAGTAACATGAGAGCCATTCTGCTGGCCTAGAGACAGGATGGGTCCAGGAGGGCAAGAAGGAAGAGTTCTGCCCTGTGCATTTTACATTTCCTTTACAAAAGGAGTAGCATGCATCCCTAGCTTACGTGTGCTGCAAATGACAGCATATATTCTAGGTAATGGGGTCCTGGTTCAGTACTTTCGTTGGATAAAAACATCCCTTTGCGACATGGCTAGGAATCCAGGCTCCATGGTTTTTCAGTTGACACCAGTGGGGTCAGAATTTCACTCCAGGTCCCCTCCAGCACTCTCCTGAGGGTTAAGTGAAGCTCCTGAACTGTTGCTTTGACAGAAAGAAGCTTCCTGTATATCCTGGTAAGGCACTCACACAGCACAGGACAGGGCAGGGGATTTGCTCCAAAATAATAACCATACTACTTTTTATAAAGCTTTTACCTTAAGGTATAAGGTGGCTTACACTCACAAGGTGTTTTTCATCTCTGAGGATCCCAAAGTGCCTTAAAAATTCTTAGCTGTATATTGAGATCATTTCACACACCTAGGAAATGCAGACGTGTGAAAATAGCAGGTTGTGTGTTAAAAACAAAAAACAACAACAAAAAAAAACCCCACAGCAACACTGTGCACCACTTTAAAGCAGGGCGTATAGAATTCTGTATTACGTTGAAACAGCACTGTGGACTTAGGCAGGTATAGTGGCCGAGACTTTCAAACTCCATGCAATCTGGGCTTCTAAAATCCAGCCTGTGTCATTAACCAGAGTTGTTGTTTTGGCCCGAAGATAAGGCATACTTCCTACTTTTTAGGGGGAAACATGCGATAGGATGTCTAATGATTATAGTTATGACTTTGATTTTTACCATTAATCTATAAGATAGCAGATCAAGCAAATCAATGCTCCCAGGTTGGGACATTGGCTTGCTATTGATTCTGAAGATAGCATTCCACCTACTGAATAATGAGTACCACTTCCTGGAGCATCTAGGTGGTCCTTGAAGGCCTCCAATCCAAGTAATTACTCAATCTTGTGTAGCTTGATTTGTGAGATTTGACATTATATCAGCATGAGGTGCTGGGGCTGCAGATCATGCTACATGACGACTATAATGTAGCAAAAATTATATTAACAACAGTTCATTACCTGGTCCCTGTCAATCTGCACCACCAAATTTTACAGATAAACTGGAGATCATTTCTTGTAGCAGGTTCAAATCAAAGTTGACTTACTGGTTCAACAAAATTTAAGAACATGCTTGGTAATTTCAGTTTTTATCAATTAATTAGAACTTCGCATAGTATGATTAGAAGGTCAAGAACTAAATTGTATTATTAATTACAGGTTTCAGAGTAACAGCCGTGTTAGTCTGTATTCGTAAAAAGAAAAGGAGTACTTGTGGCACCTTAGAGACTAACCAGTTTATTTGAGCATGAGCTTTCGTGAGCTACAGCTCACTTCATCGGATGCATAGCATATCGTGGAAACTGCAGAAGACATTATATACACACAGAGACCATGAAACAAAACTTCCTCCCACCTCACTCCCCCGCTGGCAACAGCTTATCTAAAGTGATCCTCAAGTAGAGCCATTTCCAGCACAAATCCAGGTTTTCTCACCCTTCCCCCCCCACACACATACAAACTCACTCTCCTGCTGGCAACAGCCCATCTCCCTTTGAAACCCCTCTTTATAATGCGCATGATAATCAAGGTGGGTTAACCCTAACATGAGGGTCGCTATCTTAAAGCAAAAAAACTTCAAATCCAGACTCCAGCGAGAAACTGCTGAATTGGAATTCATTTGCAAATTGGATACTATTAATTTGGGCTTGAATAGAGACTGGGAGTGGCTAAGTCATTATGCAAGGTAGCCTGTCTCCCCTTGTTTTTTTCCTGCAAAACCCCCCCCAAGACGTTCTGGTTAAACTTGGATTATTGCTGTGCACATTGTAAGATGAGCTGTTGCCAGCAGGAGAATGAGTTTGTGTGTGTGGTTTTTGAAAAAAAAAAAAAAAAAAAAAAAAGGGGTGGTGGTGGTGTGGGGGGGGGTGAGAAAACCTGGATTAGTGCTGGAGGTGACCCACCTTGATTATCATGCGCATTATAAAGAGGGGTTTCAAAGGGAGATGGGCTGTTGCCAGCAGGAGAGTGAGTTTGTATGTGTGGGGGGGGGAAGGGTGAGAAAACCTGGATTTGTGCTGGAAATGGCTCTACTTGAGGATCACTTTAGATAAGCTGTTGCCAGCGGGGGAGTGAGGTGGGAGGAAGTTTTGTTTCATGGTCTCTGTGTGTATATAATGTCTTCTGCAGTTTCCACGATATGCTATGCATCCGATGAAGTGAGCTGTAGCTCACGAAAGCTCATGCTCAAATAAACTGGTTAGTCTCTAAGGTGCCACAAGTACTCCTTTTATTATTAATTAGATATTAAATCATTAGCCTGGTAGGCTTCTGGGAGTCTATATGATTGCTGTCATCTTGATCATGACATATTTGTACCAAGAGTTACTAAGCATCTGAATATAGTATATGCTCAAAACCTACCACACTACATAGATGCTCGAGTCAGAGTGTTGAAACAAAGTATCCTATCATCAATAGCTGTTTGAAGTTCTCAGCCTTCCCATCGTGAATTGAAAAAAATAACCAAACAATTAGCAGGCAGGAACTTGATTCTGTATTAATGAGAGCTCTGCTATAGGGGCACCAAGATGCTCCTGGCCTAATAGTGGGAGGGAGGTTGAAGAACAAAATTTCCCACTAAGATGATGCAACAACTTTCCACACTCTGCTGTGTAGCATTCGAAGACTTGCAGTTCAAGGCTAACGTGGGTTTCTACCAACCCACTGTGTTACAATTATTTTGCAAAGTTTGAGTGGTGTATTGTGAACTGTGTTGGAATTGCAAGTGGGGGCATAGATGGTTCTGGGTCCTGCTTTAAACTGGGGTCTCTGTAATCTGTAGTGAACCATGTAATCTGGGAACAGGAGTCAGGAGTGCAGCCAGCCAATCTACAGTAAGGTGGGGTGAGTTTTAGGGAGCAGCCTGCTTTATCACTCTGTTTTTTAATTCTTGCATGCACTGTTACATTGCAATCTTCCAGCAAGAATATTTGTTTTTAATCTAACTTCTCTGTGTGTATATCATGAACATAAGAGTTAGGGTCCATACTTATATTCAGCACATTTAAGTGAAGAACAGTGTTGTTTAAGTGGTCTAATAAAGAGATGGTAAAGACAAGAAACAATATGTGTAGTTTACTCTAAGAAAGCTACAAACTCTTGGGAGTTCTAACACTGGAAACAAGTTATTTGCCATAATAGTATTTATTAGGGCTATCAAGTGCTTAAAAAAATTAATCGTGATTAATTGCACTGTTAAACAATAAAAAAGGTATCAAATTAAATATTTTAGGATGTTTTCTACATTTTCAAATATATTTATTTCAGTAACAACACAGAATTCAAAGTGTACAGTGTTCACTTTATATTTATTTTTGATGACAAGTATTTGCACTGTAGAAAAACAAAAGAAATAGAATTTTTCAGTTCACCCAATACAAGTACTGTAGTGCATTCTCTTTATCATGCAAGTTGAACTTAAAAATGTAAAATTATATAAAAAAACACCCTGTATTCAAAAATAAAACAATGTAAAATTTTAGAGCCAGCAAGTCCACTCAGTCCTACTTCTTGTTCAGCCAATCACTCAGACAAACAAATTTGTTTATCTTTGCAGGAGATAATGCTGCCTGCTTCTTGTTTACAATGTTACCTGAAAGTGAGAAGAGGCATTCTCATAGCACTGTTGTAGCTGGCGTCACAAGATATTTACGTGTCAGATGCACTTAAGATTCTTATGTCCCTTCTTGCTTCAACCACCATTCCAGGGGACATGCGTCCATGCTGATGACGTGTTCTGGTTGATAACAATCCAAAGCAGTGCGGATCGACGCGTGTTCATTTTCAGTATCTGAGTCAGATGCCACCAGCACAAGGTTGATTTTCTTTTTTGGTGGTTCAAATTCTGTAGTTTCTGCATCAGACGTTGCTCTTTAAAGACTTCTGAAAACATGCTCCACATCTTGTCCCTCTCAGATTTTGGAAGGCACTTCAGATTCTTTAACTTTGGGTCGAGTGCTATAGCTATCTTTAGAAATTTCACATTGGTACCTTCTTTGCGTCTTGTGAAATCTGTTGTGAAAGTGTTCTTAAAGTAAACAACATGTGCTGGGTTATCATCCGAGACTGCTATAACATGAAATATGTGGCAGAATGCGGGTAAAACAGCAGGGGACATACAATTCTCCCCCAAGGAGTTCAGTCACAAATTTAATTAATGCACTATTTTTTTAATGAGCATCATCAGCATGGGAGCATGTCCTCTGGAATGAAAGCATGAAGGGGCATATGAATGTTTAGCATATCTGGCGCATAAATACTTTCCAACGCCTGCTACAAAAGTGCCATGCAAATGCCTATTCTCACTTTCTGGTGACATTGTAAATAAGAAGAGGGCAGCATTATCTCCAGTAAATGTAAACAAACTTGTTTCTCTTAGCGATTGGCTGAACAAGAAGTAGGACTGAGTGGACTTGTGGGCTCTGAAGTCTTACATTGTTTTGTTTTTGAGTGCAGTTATGTAACAAAAAAAAATCTACATTTGCAAGTTGCACTTTCACAACAAAGAGATTGCACTACAGTACTTGTATCAAGTGAATTGAAAAATGCTATTTTTGTGTATCATTTTTACAGTGCAAATATTTGTTGTTGAAATCAAAGTGTATATTATTTTTATTACAACACATAATACAATATATATGAAAATGTAAAAAAAATCCAAATATTTAATACATTTCAATTGGTATTGTATGGTTTAACAGTGCAATTAAACTGTGATTAATTGCGATTGATTTTTTTTAATAGCAGTTAATTTTTGAGCTAATCATGTGAGTTAACTGTGATTAATCAACAGCCCTAGTATTTATATATGGTACTGCAGTGTTTTTGTAGCTGTGTTGGTCCCAGGATACTAGAAAGGTAAGGTGGGTGAGGTAATATATTTTATTTAACCAACTTCTGTTCGTGAAAGAGAGAAACTTTTGAACTTACACAGAGCTCTTACATAAGGACATAAGAATGGCCATACTGGGTCAGACCAATGATCCAGCTAGCCCAATATCCTGTCTTCTGACAGTGTCCAGTGCCAGATGCATCAGAGGGAGTGAACGTAACAGGACAATTATTGAGTGATCCATCCATCCTGTCATCTAGTCCCAACTTCTAGTAGTACATTCCCATGGTGAAATATATTGTTATATCAAATTCTTGGTTAAAATCAATGAGATCTCTTGTACTGTTATTACAAGTGTTAGAAGAAGGTTGGGTTACTACTACTCAGTTATCCAAATCAAACCAATTGGCAGAGCTCATATTTTCACTGATATACTTACAGTAACTGGATCATTAGATCCTGGTGTGTAAATTGACTTGATTTTTGGTATTACATTAGATTTTCTGATCCCCACTAGATTCTAAGAGTGATATCTTGGCAAGAATAGCACTTATGCTCTTATAAAGTAATATGATATTGGTGAAAAGACCTTCAATCTACTCATTTGGGGATAAAAAAAAAGCTGACTGACTCAGCGATGCCTTTTATTCAAATTCTTGCTATACATACTTTGGGTGACAAGTTAGTGCAGATGAAAACAGAATATATAGTACCAAGGAGAAGAACACAGAGCAAACTGCAGCAGAACCAGCAACACCCACAGCAGCAATAAAGAATGAGTGTGGTACAGCACCTGTGTAGAAAGCCTGAGGCCAGACTGGTAGGTGGCAGAAAGATTGCAATAGGAAATGGACATGGGGAGTGCCATATGCACTGAACACTGAAAAGCTGAAAACAGCATTTTAATGCTGTGAAAAAAACTTGTGACCTTGAATAAGGACAAGAATAGGGAGGAATAGATGACGTTGTGCAGGTTGGCAAATGCAGTTGTTTGCCTAATTTAAGTATATAAATATCCAATCGATACATGACAGTCAAGTACTGTATTTGCATGTGGCCAGTTAGGCAATCAACTCTGTGTGCGTGTGTGTGTGTGCATGCACGCTTGTACACATAAGTAGTGAGTTGTGTACATATATTAGGTATTTGGACCTTTTTTTTAAAGGTTTCCTCCCCCAGTAAGAATATAAAATGGTGCCTTTCCATGTGCTTGGAGTTAAGCATGAGTTTAAGTGTTCTGCTGAAAAAAGGACTTACAAATAAGTCTTTAAAGATCTTTTTACTGACCATCGTGAAATATTTTGCATGGGGCTCCTTACCTGCTTGCTAAGTATAATTACATGGAGTGCAGTTAACTAAGCTTTAGTTCAGAAGGATCCGCCTTAATATTTTTTGATGTACATGGGTTGCACACCGTGCAAGCCAGTATCTGGAATGGAACTGATCATGGAGAAACAGAAATACACTGGATTTTTTTCCCACTAGAGTAAAATTTCTCATTTTCAAAAGACAATACAAATAAATTGGATGTCCTCCTTACAAGTAGTTGCAATTTACTGCAGTTTAGGTGTCCTACCGGTCACTATTCCATGGTGCTTAGAAAAAAAAGATCACTGTCAACAGCCAAGCCTTGTAACGGTTATTCGTTCTATTAAAAGCAAGCATGTTTTATATTTTTTTAAAATACACACGCCCATGTTTTGAAAGTACTTTACATATAGCTTTATCTAAACAAAGCATCAAAAAGTGGAAAATCTAATCTGACAGCATGCATTCTAGTGATCCCTAATTTCCAGTCACTCTGCCATGTCTTCCAGGTTTCTATTTAATTAGTGTGGGAGGTAGTAGATTAAAGACCTGAATGCCTTTGCACTGACTTCACATTATCTTGAGTTATTGTGATCGCTTTACTCCAAATTCTTTTTCAGTCTAATTTAATTCCTGCAGCATAAATGGCATTATTAATATCACATTTAGAAGACCAGCCTCCTTCAGCCTCCTGATAACTGCAGAATAACCACCTTTCTTTCTGGTTGATATTTGAAAAGTGTGGCCTGGAGTAAGAATAGCTTTAGGCTTAGCATAGATGAAATACATTGGTGGAGTTTGGTTTAAAAAAGAACTGCCCAATAGTTATACTATTACATTAGTTTAGAGAATAGCACTTCAAAACTCATTTTAGATTTTGCTTTTTATCTTGGGACTCTCTATGTAGATTGCAAGAATTGCAATAATTCCAAGTTTTATACAGCAGAGATATTTTCCTCAAATCATTCATTGTTTATGCAAGTGGATGGGAACCTGATTGGAGGAATATGGTGATAATAGCAGAAAGGGAGCTGTGATCCTCATCCTTTTCTTTGACCCCGTGGAAGTTCCTCTGTGGGTTCCCTGTAGGGGGTGGGGGACATGAAGTCGTATGGTGAGGGCTAGGGATAGGATTGGTGGGGGACTGCCCTGTTCTCCACATTGTTCCCTCACCTCGTATTGTGGAGGATGCATTAACAAATGTGCATAAACAAACATACAATGCAGTTCCTTCCACCTCCATCCCAAAGGAATTGACTGAAAGAGAAGCCATGGCTGCATGACTCGAGAACCATGCTTCCATGGAATATGGAGTGGTAGGCCACAAAGCAGTGCAGAGTCATAGGCCATTGACACAAGTAGCTCTTGTGGAATGCATGGATTTTAAAGGTCTGAATACCCTAGCAGTCCTGTATTGCTGGAGAAACTCCAGCCCTGAAGGAGCGATGACACTGAAGGTTGGTGACTGGCACTTTATGGAGTGCCCTGTCTCATGAGTTTGTTCCAGATAGGTAATGACCTGGCCCATCATATTTATAATTATGGTCAAAGCACATACATATTCTTAGTATTAAAAATGAGTAATTATATTGTGTTCTCTATAGTAGATGTGTTTGGTTTTTTTAAATCATTACAATGAAAAGAGGAAGTACTCAAAATTCGTGGTTCTTCAGATATCATTGCACACTCAGATTAAATTTTAGAACATATGGACCCATTTACCAGGGAGAACTGGCCACTTTTAGAACTTAAAGTGTCACTTTAAAAAAATAAACATAGCATTTATATCATAAACATGAAGCATCAAGGGGTTGCAAAACCATTCAAAAATGAAACATCAAACATTTCAAACAAAGAAAGTGAATATTTCACAGCTCTACTGGGAAGGTCAAATGGAATTACCTTGATATTTCCTTATTGGTGGCATTAGGAGTGATCCTCTATCTCTGTGTCCATGAATCAATGGTCTAAGGATTTTCTGAAGGATGCAAGCAACAGTGAAATAACCTCTCTTGGTAGGTCGGCTAAGGTTAAATAATCAAATTGATTCTTGGTCCAAGAAAATGATTAAAATTAGACAGAGCTGTGATCTTTTGTCAATATTGGTGGTATTAGGAAGCTGCATAGATGGGAAAGTAGAGAACATCCAGCTAATTTTGTAGGGAAAGAGTCTGAGATCCATTGATACAGTCATCATGGAGGCTAAGATTTGTTTGTAGATATAATTAACTCAGGGCCAGATTCTGATATCCTTACACTACAAAAATGGCCCCACTGGCTTCAGTGGAACTACATGGTGGAGTAAGATGCTACTCAGTAGGAGTAAGGGTGTCCGAATCTGGCCCTGCTACAACAATCCCAAATTCTTGCATAGCCTTGCTGTATTTATTCATGCTTTAGGAAATCTCCTTGATGCTATCCATTGCATATCAGCTAATGTGGAAGTCATAATGCACTGTAATTCAATCTGATTTAGTTAGGATGCATAGATCAGACAATAAAGAAATCATGATGCACAGTAGCTTCATTGTCCTTGTTAGGATCACATACTTTTCAGTAGTGATGACTTCTATAATCTTGGAAGTGATTCAGAGAGTAGAAATTGGGTGTCAGCTAAATACTGTTAGATTTTCTTTCAGACACTGGTAGTCACATTTGCAAATGTCCATTCATTGAGTAAACCTCTAAGGTTTTATGTATAGTGTCATCCTAAATCTGCTTGGTAGAGCCCTGTGTATATATAAGCAGCCTGCATAATGGTCAACAACAAAGCTCTTCAAAATAAAATTTATTAAATTGACAAATGCACTTTAGTAGTTAAATTAGTCAAATATCTGCTACACTATATAAACTTACTTTCTCTCATGTTCTTCCTCCCATTTTAGACCATTCCTGAAGAAGGTCTCAAGGTCAAAACTTGCTTTGTATTTCATGAATTTATCATAAACCCATTTGTTTCTCTGTAGCCATCACCATGAGATCAAATGAGAAAGGGAAGGAGGAGTGTTTCAAATACTCTTAGAAGTTTCAGTTCTGCCCATTAGAGTTTCTGAAGTAAAAAATATAGCAAAGTATTGCAGAGAATTCAGTGTGTTGAGAGATCTGCATTGCTGATTTTAACTTTAATGCATTATTTGGGCTGCTAAGCAAAATCTAAATGATAAATGTTTATATTTTGATGAAATCTATATCTTAGGATTTTATATAAGAAAAGCCACTGTTGCCATTTTAATTTATTAGGGGTCAGTTATGTGCAGATGGTATATACAGAGTCATTTCCTGACTGTAGTCCAGAGTAAGTTGATTTGTGGTTTAATGATTTTTATCAAAATGAAATAAGCGTTTGATCTTTGGATTTGATCTGACTATATCTGCAGCTGCTACTCCACTACAGCAATTACTTCCAAACTGGGCGTTATGCCCAGGCAAATGGAGTTTGTCCTTGTTTCATGTCTCATTGACTGTCCTGATAATACACATAAGTAACAGTCTAAGCTCTTCCTTCTTATAAATTTGATAGCTGTGAAAACGAGTAATATGATTTTTCTCCCCTAATCAAAGACGAGTGCTGTGCTAGAATAAAGCATTTGGTGGACCAGTTAATTTTATTAATATAAAACTTGAAGACACTTCTAAATAAAATTTAGTATGAATGCATGTAATTTTCTCTACATAATCCTGCCATAACCCTTTTTATAGGAAAACAAGAAACTCATCTATACATTCTAAATCTAGGCCCTTACTGGTAATCTTCACATCTGTCTATCTATTTTAAGAATTGTCCTGTGGAGATTTTTATATATATACTGGAGCAAATCTATTCTTGGTGTAACTCCATTGAAGCCAATTGAGTTGTGCCAGAGACGAATTTGGCCCATTATAACATCATATGAAATACGTGACTATATTTGCTAACCTTTGCTTAAAGCATGCACTAGGCTAATTTTAATGCTAGCTCATATTTTCTTTGCATGAAATATCTTTCCTATCTTTCCAATGCAATATTTTTTCTTTACTTACCTCTAAGGGTCAGCAAAAGTGTTCAGCATCCAGCAGCAAATAGTTAAGCTTCATCCGAGGGCAAACCCTGCAAACTGTTGTTCACGTGAATAGTCCTGACCCATGTGAGTTGCCCCATTGGCTGCAGCGTACTAGACAGTAAAGTAATGTGAAATAGTATGGGCTACTCATATGAGTAGTATCAGCCCTCTAGTTAGTAGCATGCAGTTTGTTCTTTCAATTGAATGGTATTATTTTTTTCCACTGTTTTAGTGCTAAACTATCTTTCATGCATCTAACAGAGCTCAAGTCTTCAGATTTGTAGCATTAAATAGGTTCAGTTGCACAAAATTACAAAACAGACCAAGGATCTATATTTCCCCCTATTTACAGTCACATGGAAAAATGCATGACACCTTAACTCTGTAGCACTTAGATTTTAAATAGTCATTTTTGGCAGAATAGTCTGAGTACAGATCCATATGTGATAAAAATGGAAATAACTGGAGAGCAATGGGGTCGAGCTGACTATGTATTTACATTCCTACCAGAAACTGACATAAAACAGGTAGTTATGAGTATACCAAAAGGATTTCCTATGCCACAGTTGCTACTGTGTCTTTAGCAGATCAGACCACATGTACTCTATTCACTTCTTAATCCAGGAAAATTAAAACCACCAGTGATAGCTTCATTGTCTTGCCATCTGCTGCTCCAGGTGCTCCCGTGCTTTATCAGAGATGGAGCAATGTGACCTAGAATTCTATTGCGTAGTTGGGATTGTTCCCAGAAGTCCTGAGTTTCAATCTCATGACATTGAAATAAAGTAAACATTAAGAATTGATGCAAGAACATATGTCCGTTGTATACCTCATTGGAAGTCTATTGTGGAGCTATTTTTAGACTTTTACCAACTTGCAGTCACCAGAATATCAAGCTTAGTGTAATGTTCAGAAAAATGTACAGCTACCTCTCTTAAGACGCAAACAAATTTAGTTCAGTTGTGGGGGGTGGTTTATGATTGTGGAAGCGTTGGGACCCAGTTCTGCAGCCCTTTAGGATGTCCTAAATTTGAGTTAATTTATCTCAAATGGAAATGGTTGAAAACTGCAAAACTGTGTTCCTTTTCTATGTAATGCTGCTAATAAACAACCATAAGCTTGGGTGACATGATTCTTATCTTACACCTCTTTCCCACTTGTGTAATTCCATTGAATTAAGTGGTTGAATCCTGATGTCCAAATATGGGGAAGTGATGAAAATGATTATCTTCTGTTTTCGAGTTATCCACTAAATATTCATACTACTCAACAGGCTGAGCAAACTGTTAGCCCTAGCCAGTCTGGGTAAAGTGTTACAACTCATTCTCTTGTGGCACCAAGAAGATTTAAAATGCGTTCAGCTTGTAGAACACCTGGGACATTCATGTGTTCTCAGATGAAGCAGTCTCTAGCACTCTTCTCTCTGCCTTGTTTCACCTGACAAACATGGTATGAGCAAAGCACTTGATGGTCATTTTGCTGTAAGAAATTAAAAACAATATATGAGAGGAAATGGAAAGAGGAGCTATTCTGAGAGCTTTTTCCATCTCCTTCATTGCTAGGAAACTGCTACCCATGAGTGCACCACATTTCATCTTCTCAACAGCTGCCTGATTTGTACTGCAGAATTAAGGGCTATTTACAGAGGAAACTTTCACAAGAGAAGGGGGAAAATGTAAATGTAGTTATTTTTCCCCTTTCATTGCTTTCATAGGACCTGATTAATTTTGGAACAAATCTAAAAATGTATGGAAACCAACTGTGCTAATGATAGCAAGAGCCAAGGCCTCAAGGTTTAAGTGATTTCCCCATAGGCAGATACCAGTACTTGTGTGGTGCTACAGTGACTTCAGTGAGGCTCAGTGCAGGTGTAGAAGTCTTGCATGGATCTCATTGTAGGCTTGAGACTCCGAGGGCTAGATCTACAAAAGGATTGAGGCACCTAACTCTTGTGGGGCCCCTAAGACAATATTTAGATCCTCAAAACCCCTGCTTAGCCATCACCTAACCCTCTTTTTTGCCTAAAGTCCCCATGTACCTACATTCCTGCTGCTTGGTAGGACTTAGGAGGCTTTGCGCATGATCCTGTCTTTGCTCCAGCATGATTATCAAACTAGACATTCCCTGCTTCTTGCTTATAAGGCAGGAGCACCTATTGGAACAGACAGCAGAGGAGCAGAGGATGGTGCTCACCTCTCGCTTTAGGCCCAAAGCACTCACCCAGAATGTAGAAGACCCGACTCTGCCTGATTTGGGGCAGCCCTTGAACCCAGCTCTCCCAGGAGAGTGCCCTAGCTATGAGACTATAGTGTAACCTAGATGGATCTCTCAATCTCTCCTGTTGAATCTGTTTCACTTTCCATGAAATACTTAAATAGTCATTTGGCCTGAGAGAGAGAGTGACTCTACAGCCCAGTGGTTAGTGTACTCTCCTGCAAAACCCCAGTTCCAGTCCCTGCTGCAGTAGATAGTTAATTTTTTTTATACAAAGTGGAACAGCTTTAACAGGAGAGATTGAAAAACCCGCCCCAGAAGAGCCAATAGCGCAGTAGTTACAGAATCATAGACTTTAAGGTCAGAAGGGACCATTATGATCGTCTAGTCTGACCTCCTGCACAACGCAAGCCACAGAATCGCACCCACCCACTCCTGTAACAAACCCCTAACCTATGTCTGAGCTATTGAAGTCCTCGAATTGTGGTTTAAAGACTTCAAGGTGCAGAGAATCCTCGAGCAAGTGACCCATGCCCCACACTGCAGAGGAAGGCGAAAACCCCCCAGGACCTCTGCCAATCTGTCCGGGAGGAAAATTCCTTCCCAACCCCAAATATGGCCATCAGCTAAACCCTGAGCATGTGGGCAAGACTCACCAGCCAGACATCCAGGAAAGAATTCTCTGCAGTATCTCAAATCCCACCCCATCTAACGTCCCATCACAGGCCATTGGGTATATTTGCCGCTAATAGTCAAAGTTCAATTAATTGCCAAAATTTGGCTATCCCATCATACCATCCCCTCCATAAACTTATCAAGTTTAGTTTTGAAGCCAGATATGTCTTTTGCCCCCACGGCTCCCCTTGGAAGGCTATTCCAGAACTTCACTCCACTGAGGGTTAGAAACCTTAGTTGAATTTCAAGTCTAAACTTCCTAATGGCCAGTTTATATCCATTTGTTCTTGTGTCCACATTGGTACTGAGCTTAAATAATTCCTTTCCCTCCCTACCCCTCTGATATATTTATAGAGAGCAATCACACTCATATGCAATCACACTCATAGTGTGGGAGGCCTGGGGTTTGAATGTGGGTCTCCATGTCTTGGGTGAGAGCTCTAACCACTCGTGTGTGGGATTGTGGCGGTGGGTGGTGCCACTATGACCTCCTCTGTTTTTGGTGAGAAGGGGCTGGCCTGACTTAGGCACCTACCTCCAGAGAGGAATTCATAGCTGTGAATCCTGTGTGGAGGGAGGTGCTTCCTCCAGCCCAGAGTTAGTCACCTATGTCCCGCTGAGGGGCAGGGCTTAGGTCAAACCGCTCTCCCTCAGCATTTCCTACTGGCTCCCTCAGGTGGCTGCCTGTTCAGTGTGCTGGCTTCTGTAAATCCCATTCTTAGGCACCTAACTCTCCCACTCATTGTATAAGGAGCCTGGGTGCCAAATTCAGGTTGGCAGGGTGCCTAGAGGTTAAGCCCTGCAACACTGAGCCTCAGTGCCTTTTGTGGATCTAGCCCTAAAGGCCTAATGCTTATTTACAATAACATCTCTTTGCCCTGTTCTTAGGGCTCCTTCATGTTGCCAGAGGGTGTAAAGATGCCTAGTGTAAATGAGAATTGGGCCCTAACAGTTTAAAGAAGGTAGAAGTGTTGGAGTGAAAAACAACTTTTGAAACCAGCTAAATTCCCTGCCATGAACACAATATCAGAATGACTTCTGCTATCAGCTAGTCAGGGTTCAGAGAGATGAGTGCAGCTTTGCCATTTAACTCTCTGAGAATTAATCCCCACTGATACCACAGCCTTGTATCATGGGTTTATGGAGGATTCTCCCTAGAGGGAATTAGTGTCTTCCTGTATAAAGAACAATGGGTGGAAAATGGGTAAATATGAATCCCTTTTTCCTTTTCTGTTTGTTGTTTTGTTATGCCTTCCTTATTTACTATGTACAATTACATATTTCTTTTCATGCAATTATTCATTCTCTACTTTTTTTCTTCTTATAACCTCACTGTCTCACCCTGCCTCACTGGACCTGGGGGCCTTGAACTGTTAACCCCACATTATTGCCATATTTCCTCCTGGCCGTTCCCTCAGAATTCCCCACTTGTGATTATGAGCAAAGTTTCAGGAGAGCAGCCAAATGTCAGGTCCCCTCAAATTACTGTACCGTATAAATAGACTAACAGATGCAAACAGTATGTTAGAATAGCTCTGTTCAACAAAAATTAATACTTACAGGAGCTGTCCTCAACATGTCCCAAAGGCAGGCCAGATGGTCACTGTTAGCATGGTCCGCCAACTCTAAGGCATGCAGCCAACTTGCTGTCCCACATGTGTCCCAGGCACCCCCACTTAATTTCTTTGCACCAATGTTGCACAGAGTGGTCTGCAATTCTGAAGTTCTTATTTTCAAAGGTCTGGGAGTTGTTTGCAAAGATTGACCCAGATTAAATGGCACTAAAGACTCAGTGCCTGGCTGTGTAATGAAACTGTCATTGTTCAGAATAGAAGTGGTTGGTCCTCCTGCATGTCCTCTTTGGGTACGTCACCCATGAATGTCTATAGGCTCAGGATATTTCCTGTGAGCTTTTCCATGAAGATTCAGTGAAAAGTGATAACTTTTCTGGGCTTCCAAGGGGCTTATTTGTATTGTCTGAGTGGATCCAGAAAAGCTCATTCTACACCAGCCAATAGGTTACAAAGCCTATGTAGAGTCTCGGAGCCCTTTTTTGTCTTTTTTAAAATTATTATTATTATTATTTTATTTATTATCCTGTGCATTATCAATCAAGGAGTTGTCAGACACAACCGCTGCACTGAAGCAAGAGGATAATGACAGGTTAGTTTATGTGAGCTGAACTATTTTGGGGAGAACACACTGCGGAATCGTATCAGTAGAATGGATGAGCTTTGAAGAACAAAAAGCATTTAATGAAAAAATGCTGCTTCAGTTTCTTTGGCCGACTCTCTCAGGGTAATGCATGCCCAGAGAGCCTGATCCTGAAAGGTGCTGAGTACTTTCACTTCAAATTGTATTCAGGGGCCACACAGCACATCACAGGATGAGGCCCTACTAGCGTATTGGCTGGTTCACATGGCTGCATGCGCTATGAAACATTAATTACTTTGCTGTGTTTGCTTTTCATTTTATACTGTCATATATTGCATCTTCCCACACAGGCAGCGTAACAAAGCAAATGGCTTCATTACAGATTGAAGAAAAGCACCAGATAAGAGCTGATGTGCAACTTCAAAATCTTGTTTGTGACAAACCCTGAGTAACCCATCAAGCAACACCAGGTTTGCAAGTATTTGAGTCATGTTTGGAAAGAGCAAACCATTCTAGGCAGCTCTAATTATCTTTTTTTTTTTTTAAGTGTGATTTCTTTCCTTCTGGTTAGATGTAAAGTTTGTCAGACTTGTCTGTACGTTCTTTAAAGTACTGAAAGGTACAAAAACTTCTCAGACTCTCCTTTCTTTTTTTCTTAGTATCACCATGCTCTCTTCTCCAGCCAAATCCTCTATCAAAAAATGGAAAAAGACTCTTCTGAACTGCAGCAGGAGGGATATTTAGCAAGATATTGCTACATTTAATGCTTTTTCGGGCTTCTTTTAATTGCAAAGGGCACAAGGAGCTAACTTTTCCCACTTTTTTTCTTGTCTCAAAATTACAGAAATCTCCCTGGTCTTTAATAAGGGGCAATCCTTCCCCTCTGCCCCCATACTACACACACATTCTCAAAGCACAGGAAGGCTTGACACAGTGACACTGGTGGGATTCCAGTGTAGCAAGGAGGAACAGAGGATTGGATCCTTGTGCGTGGGTTCTGCCCTGCACGGAGCTGTACCATACTGTGGCTCACTGCAGTCCAGCGATAAGGGGTGTTTCGGGAACAGGCTGGGAGAAGAATAGGCAGGGCTCAGGAGAGCAGCTACTATACATATACGCTGGCCTTTCCCCACAAGGAGAGGGGTTAGTGAAAGTCATTGACTGCTCCCAGCCAATGCTGGGTTAAGGCAATCTGGGGCCAAGGGCACACAAGGACACAGAGCTGCCTGTCTCTAACCCCACATGGAGCCATGGTGATATAGAGCTTTCCTCACTTCGCAGCAAATCAGGGTCTGTGGCATATGACCCCTGTCTCCTTGGGAGCAGCAAAGGCAGCTATGGGGATCCTCTGCACCCCATAAAACAGGGGTGGCAACATTGAGTCCTCAGTATTTACCCTAGCAGCCAGGTTATATATAGAGGTGAATAGGCCAGGCCCACCTGACTCTTCTCTTCCTGCCATACACCCAGGCCTCTGGAAGTGATGTTGGCAGGACTTCCCAAGGCAAAGGGCCTGGTCTAAACACCCCATTTAGATGCATGAAGCCATCTACACATCTGAGCTATTGTTCCAGGCACTCTGCAAACTCAGGCAGACATTGCTGCCTCTGTTACACTTGACTTGTTTTCAACCTTCTCTTCATGGTTACGGGGGGCTAGAGCCTTCATAGATTCATAGATATTAAGGTCAGAAGGGACCATTATGATCATCTAGTCTGACCCCCCGCACAACGCAGGCTACAGAATCTCACCCACCTACTCCTGCGAAAAACCTCTCACCTATGTCTGAGCTATTGAAGTCCTCAAATCGTGGTTTAAAGACTTCAAGGAGCAGAGAATTCTCCAGCAAGTGACCCGTGCCCCATGCTACAGAGGAAGGCAAAAAACCTCCAGGGCCTCTTCCAATCTGCCCTGGAGGAAAATTCCTTCTCGACCCCAAATATGGCGATCAGCTAAACCCTGAGCATATGGGCAAGATCTTCTTTAAATGAAAGCTGAGATTCTAGCACATGATTCCAGCAGCTACGGCCCTTGGCACAGACCATATGGTGCCTATCCCTTTACTCAGCATGCATCCCAACCCCGTGGACCCACCCAGAGCCTGACTACTCAGGCTGTATGCTAGAGACAAGATTTAGCCCTTGGTGGCAAAGTTCTTCAGATACTATACTAAGCAGCATTAAACATCTGAGGAGAATATTCTTCCAATTTTAACCTCTTACACACAATGAGAAAGTGAGATGTTGGGGGGAAGAATTGCATTCAGGTCCCATCCTCTGCTTAGTCCAGAAAATAGATGGCAAATATGCACACAGTAGTATCTGTAAAGTTGGCATCACTTAAGTATCACTTCTACATGATTGCCTTTCCTGAGAAGAAATTAGGGCAAATAACTTTTCAAACCCTGTAATATGTCATTCCCACAAAAATTGTTTTTGGGAGTAGGTCCTTCTAGGAATGACATCCCATATATACTCAAGGCCTTGGGCAAGTCACTTCACCTCTCTGCCTCAGTTTCCCCATTTGTAAAATGGGGCTAATAATACGGACTTCCTTTTTAAAGCATTTTGATATCGGTTGATAAAGTGTGATGTAAGAGCTAGCTATTTTTGTTACCTGAACACCAGTAGGTAACTCCCCAAATGGGAATTACCAAAATTGCTATACATTTTAAAAAACCAAACATCTGTATGACCCTTCTACATTGATCTAAGTGAAACATATAGTAACATTCTTCAGAGGCTTCGACAGGGAATCCCAATGAAATATCCCTTTCTCACACAAGCATGACACACATTGATGTTACTAATAGCAGGCAAAGGCATCAACGTTCAAAAGTTTCTAGCTGTTGCGCCTTGAATGATGAAGATGCCCTACTGACCACAGACTTCCAGAGTGGGGTGGGAAGGGCTATTTACAATATATAGCTGACAGATCAAATAGAGCTACTTCCTGATTCCTGATTAGCTCAAGAAGGGGTGAATTCACTCTTCCATTCTAAGCAGAAAACACATGGCAGTGCAGGGTCCTGAGGGTTAGAAGGTTAAAATCATGAGGTGACCGACAGAATGTCAGTCGTGATGACTGGAGAGCAGTACGGCCAAGAGCGGTATATAAACTTGGCACCAGGCTGCCAGAAAGCATGAATTTCAAAGGCAGAAGATTGTGCAAAAAGCAGTTCCCACAATTTAATAAACAGAAGATTATAATAGGCCCACAGGCAGCAATGTGAAGTATAATGCTTTAAATTCAAGTCACACTGATAAGAATAACAAATAAAGAGATAGAATTCACTTTAAAAGCAGGATTAGCAAGGCTGTTGGGAGGAAGGGGGATATTTTAAAGGATGTTAAACAGAAGTTAATCTGCTTTTATATAATTTGTTTTCCTATTCTTCCTGAGCTGGCTTGCTTTGGAGACAGCTGCTTTCAGGGTTTACAACCATGCATATGGTTAGGAAGGATAGAATTGGCAGCCAATCAAGTGATAGAATAATGACTAACTAGTAAAACAGCTGAGTATATAATTTACAGATGATTTGACCACATCAAATCAGTGAAATGTGAACTATTCATTTTTACTATCTCCAGCTTGCTGTCTGTTGTGAACTGTCCCGTTTACAAGTCTGATTGCCACCCAATAGATCTACTAGCCACACATACGCTCCTGATGGTGGAAGCCTTTACTTTCTGCAGCCCTCAGCATGCCGGCATGATGTAGTCTGGTGATTCCTACACCTTTACAGTGAATTGGACACACAAAAGCTATTTTAAATTCCATACCAGGTACAAAATAGAGAGAGACCTGAATCAAAACCTGGTCACTGGATCAGAATATCTCCTGAACTGTGGGACATTCCAAGTATCTGTAACCCCACCTTCAAAATACGGGACATGCTCAGGATCCATATGCCACCTATACTATGGAAAATTCAGACTTTATAGTTGTCCCATCTCTATGTCAGAGCCAGACCAGAAACCCTGGATCTGCATATTCCCAGATTTGGGAGAAGTATGGCACTGGACCCAAACTTTGTGAACTAGATCAATCACTAACATGGAAACAAAATTGGTAGTGGAGCAGTGAGAACAGAGACTAAAGTTACATTAAAATTGTTTAACTCTTTACAAGCAGCACCCTCTCTCCTCCTCGCCCTCCCCTCATCAAATTCTGTAGGAGAACTCCTCTTCTGAAAATTTTCAGCAGAAAATTTTGGGGGTTTCTAAAGGTATTTTTTCTTTTAATCTAAACATATATTTTCATTCATACTTTATTTTTTTATTACTTGGAAAAAGGGGGAAGGGAGTAATGCAGGAAGTGTGGGGGTGGGAGTGGGGGGTGTGCGAAACTCTAAAAATGGAAAACTGAAGTTTTTCATTTTTCAAGAAGCCCAACAACATTTAAAGGTGACAAAAAATGAAAAATTTTGTTTTGTTTCAAAATGTCAGTTTGAAATGAAATTTTTTGTTTCAGGTTTTCTAATTAGAAAAGTAAAACATTTAGTCACAATCAACACTTTTCCACACACACACAAATTCAATGTTGACAAAACCAATGTGAATTTTTTTGTGCAAAAAATTTTGACCAGCTCTAACAAAGGAATTTGGCTGTTGTTCCTGGCGCTAGGAGAACAATAGTGTAAAGTTTTAGGTGACCTTGTATTGTCTATCTTCTATCACATCCCAGAGTATATTCAAATCATTGTTGTTTTACAGGAATTTATGAATAGAGCTGTTTGTAATGTGGGATATTTTTCTGCAGAAAACGTTGATGAAATTGAAAAAGATACATTTTTATTGAAACCCCAGAAATGTTCAGTTTTACAACAGAAAGTTGCGACATTTCTACCCTTCCCCTTTGCCTTCGTGAAGCTTGCCCTCCTTGGGGCACCAGAACAGAATTGTCCCTATGCCGTCCTGAATATCAGGGCTGTCACTGTACCTGCTGTTTCATGGAGGCACAAGGAGACGTGTGCTTCTCCTCCTGTACACCCATGCAATGGCCAGCTCCAATCTAGCCCATAACGCCTAGGGACAACCACACACATTGGAGAATCATATGTTTCTTTTATTCAGATGCCTGTGTAAATTGTGTTCCTCCTCTGTGCTTATATTTTTTAATCACTTAGAACTCTTCAGCTCATCTTCACCTTAGAATTCTGTTCATTATCCCTGATTCAGGGAATTCAACTGTCCAGCATGAAGCGGCTTGATTCTTTCATGTTGCAAATTTGTTGGTCTGCTAGGCAAGCATTACATTTTGTTTGCAATGTATTTTACATGTGTTTGAGAGGGTCAGGTCACCACTCAATGAAACTGTCGGAAGAGTCCAAACAGGCCACAGTACTGCATGGAGTGCAGATAATATTGATTTTTCCAGCGTTATTGTATTATGGAGAGAAGTCTTGCATCAAAGGATATTATTCTAGCAGTTGTAGCAAATGTAAAAGTGCCATGTAATTTAACAGCTGAAGTGCCAGAATTTTATATGGTGAAGTCCAACTCTTTCAAAATTCTACAGGAGGATACTTAAACTAACAATTTTATTCACAACTCTTATGGAGAGAGTCTTCCCCATTAGGTTTATTGTAAGGCACCATTAAACCCAGGGGCTTAGTACAGGCCAATTATTACTTTTGGCTCATGAACAAAGTAGGTTATTGTGAACTTACACAAGGCCATATATTTGTGTCTTCAAAATGAGTGATTTGCTGTCAGAGTTTCTTAGAAGTCCATGTGTGCCCATGGTGAACAGCTTGAGACAACTGCGGCATCCCTATGTGACGAAATATGTCTGCAGTAGCAGATGATAATGGTGTAGAAGTTCCACAGAGTCTCTAAGCATCTTGAAGGTGGTCCAGAGGATTTAGGATTATGAAACTCTGCAGCTATCATCGTAGGAAAATTCTTCATCTTTGTTGTTCTGTCTTTCCTGCCAAAGCCCACTAGTATCCTTAAGACAAGGTCTGTGAACACTTGAGGGGTAGGAGGGGAGGAATGTTTGGTGCCATAGGCCAACTCATTTCTCTTTCCTAACTCACATTGTCTTCTGGCTGCAGTCTCAGCTTGACAGCTCTTACGAAATGGTATCTGCCCCCTGTTGTGCACTTCAGTTTGTTTGCTTTGCACCTCTTGAAAAAAACGTGTGTAGAGATTATCGGGAAATCATTGCTCTTCAGGACAGTAGTTAAGCATGTGCTTAAGTTCCACTTAATTAAAGTACATGTTTAAATGCTTTCCTGAAGTGAGATCTAGAGGACTGATCCAAAATTAGTTGAGGTCAGTGGGAGTTCTTTTTTCCCCTTGCCTTCGGTTCAGGCTTTGGGGGGTGGGGGTCATACAGTGCGAGAGTTCTGGTATAGTTTATGCCTCCTTGGCCACTTATTAGTTCAGTGTATCCATTCTCCTGATCCTTCCAGGCTGTGGAATGATTAGGGTGGTCTGCCCCTTGAGTTAAACCAGGAAGTCAGAAGAACTGACAGATATGGGGCATTCAGCTCAAAATTTTGCTCCCTGCATTGCATTTTCTGGGGTTCCACTGGGACATTGTGCAGAGTTGGTGAAATTGCTAAACTGAGTTCCTCAGTTTTGTGCAGGAACCAGGATGTGCATTCTGAAATGCGCATAAATTTGCCATACTCTTCAGCTGATGATGCCGTTCAGAGTAGCATACTTTGGCCAATATTTATGAGGCATGATTTATTTTTAAAAATTGCAGTGTTGCAACATGATATTCATTCATTCTACTTTCTTCTGAAAGGAAATATATTTTGCAGGCAATTTTTTAGGATTTGAAGAGGGAAAGAAAATAACATTATGGCCAGTACAGTAGAGTAGGCTTAGTGCACTTGGCTTCTCTCGGCTGGAGACACTTACAGTCAATGAGACCATAATGACTTCTCTACCATCGGTATCATCTTTTGAGTGATAAGTTGAGTAGGTAAACTTTTGTACTGGGTTGGCAACTGGGTTGACATAGAAGTCTATGGAAACTCCAGGCATATATTAGAGGACGGAATTTGGCCCATTTTTATTGTCATATATAGTGCAAATAGGCATGATTCTGGTCCCAAACCCAGTTTCACAATGGAGTAATTTCCTTGACTTTAATGGAATTACACCTATTTTCCACCAGAGGCAGCATTGGCTAGTGGATGGGGGCACTGGACCGTGACCCAGGAGACCTGGCTTCTCATTCCCAGCCTGCGCAACTGACCTTCTTTGTGACTTTGGACAAGCCATTCCACTTCTCTCTCTTTCTGTCTCCCTTCCCATCCTTTGTCTGTCTTGTCTATTTAAACTGTAAACTCTTTGAGGCAAGAATTGTCTCTTACTCTGGTTTATACAGTGCCTAGCAAAATGAAGTCCAAATCTCAGCTAGCCATTAGATGCTACATTAATACAACTAATAATGCACTAGCATGAATCCGATCAGAATCAATCTCCATATACTGAAAGTTTAATAGTTTCCCAGAGCAGCACTACATCATGGGCCAATTATCTACTAAATCACAATTTTCTAAAAATTCAAAACCAATTTTGGGCACACAAGTTCCAAAGTGTGTTTTGAGAAGTTTCCTGCTAGGTTAATCATAAACCTTTTTTTCCCAAGCTGCAGCACAACACACATTTTCAGGGCTGAGTTATAAACCCCCTGAACAAAATGGGATTTATAATGGAACGTTGATGCTTCACTATTGATTTTATACTTCACGGCTGTAGAATGGCACTAGTGGGAGCTGCCATAATAAAACTCTTCGAAACCTACGGATTATACAGGCCCCGAGGTTCCTACCTCTCCTTCCCCTCTCTAAATGGTGCCTTAACAAACTGCACCTCAGTTTCTTCTAGGTCTGGCATTGTTCCTCTTTGAGTTTTCAGAATATTTGTGTAAGTTATTTATCACTAATTTCTGCAAGTTTTATCTCTATAGGTGATATTTTTTCCCAAAATAACTACTCACGTTCAGGATTAATCAGACTATACAAAACTCTTAAAACTACAGTCAACATTGTCTCTGTGTAGTGGAGGAACCCATTAAAGGAATGGGTTTACTAAGAATACCCAAATCAACATATCAAGGCTGTAGTTCAAAGTCCAAACATTACCTTTTGAATGATACATACCCTGACCTCCCAGCCTTATATTCTGACACCACAACGATAAAGAGCCTTTCCTGGGGCCTGAGTCACAGTTGCCCAGTGGTGTCTTTGAACCATCACCGCCACCTGTTGTATTCATTTAGATGGAATAAACGGGCCAAAGGCATTAACATAAATCAGTCACTGTCCAACATTTAATGGTGTTAAACAAGGCCTGGGGTTTGGTGTACAGAGACTTCAGCCTGCTCAGTACCATGGGAAACACCATTAAAAATCCCTTTTAACCTTTTATTAAAGATGCATAAAAGAAAGAAAAACAGTCGAAGCTTTTCGAATTTATTGAATAGGGCTTTCATTTTAACAACATCTCTTGTTCCCCTTTCCCTTTTGCTGGAGACAGTTTCTAGAAGGAAAAAACCCTTGTTTGACTGACTCTTAGATGGTATCAAAGATGGTAATAACTGTTCTTTTGGGGAAAAGACAAGAAATTGGTTGAGATGGTTGGAGCTGTTGTTGAAGTATGATCCTTTTTCATCTCTGGTGGTATCTGAAATTCAGCTAGAGCTGGTAAAAGTGATGATGTCATCTGGGTCCCTTTCTCTAACTCAGTTTAATCAGGACTGTCTCTCAAGATTAGGCTGAAGGTCTGGAGTCCCAGAAGATGGTGGGGGTGGCAGACATGATGGTGAAGTTCACACAAATAGCCAGTTTTTCTCCCCAGAGTCTTTTTTTAAGGACCCAAAAGGCAGTGATAGGTAGACTAGCCCATCCCCTCATTACTTTGCCTACCAAACAGGCCTAATATCTAACATACCAATTTTGGTTCATTAATTTCTGGACACGGATTTTCTTGTTGGCCAAGAATGATTTTAACACAGTTCTTGAGTTATATGAGTAGGCGTTCTTGTTTGGACTAATTCAGTCTTTCTGTCTCCTCTAAATACCTTTTCCCATGAACATTTGTGGTTATAGGTTATTGTGATGGAGTGTTCCAGGCCCTTTTAGGCCCCCTGCTGAAGGCCTTGTGGTTCTACCATACCCCAGCCCAGGAAAAGGAGCAGTGAGGTTGAGTCCTCCAGGCCTGCCTAGAAAAGCTGAAGGGAAGCAGCCAAACAGAGCTCAGCAGGCTCAGTTAAAATGCGCCATAGGGCCTAAGTAGGGTAGTTGCTGGCTAGAACCAGAAGGGTGAAGAAGGAGTGGAAGGCTGTGAGACTCCACAGGTAAAGAGACTGGGGAGTAGCCCTGCTCAAGAAGGGATAGGACTGTAAAGCTTTCCAGATGCAGAGGCCTAGGAGAGCGAATCACGGCTAAAAGGGGGAAGAGACTGTTACAAGCTCTCCAGGCAAAGAGGCCTGAGATAAGATCCTGAGAAACCAGGAAAGAGACTGAGAAGCTCTCCAGGCAAGAAGAAGCCAAGAAGGTGGTAGGACAGAGTGTGAAGAAGCCCAAGGAATGCAGCAATAGCAGCTAGTAAAGAAAGCAGCATGTGACTGCTACTTGTAGGGTCCCTGAGTGGAGTGCCCAAAGCCCTGAGAAGAGAACAACTTCCATTTTGGAGCCCAAGAAAGGGGCTAGAGTTTAAACAGGCCCAGAGCCAGGGCTGAAGACCCTGGAGATGGCCAGCCATTTGTTGGACTGTGTTACCCCAGAAGGGGTTCCGTCATGTGTTTTTAAATTATTTGTGACTTAGGCTGAGGGCTGAGCCATTGAAGACCTGCCTGATGATTACAACCACCAACAAGGGGTGCCAGGAACAGAAATAGGAAAGAGTGCATGATTTCACCCAGCTGACAGGAAATGCTCGCGAGAGGCTAGTGTCTGTCCCCACTATAGACATCTTGTGAATTTTCACACACTTTTCACAGTTGAGCTCAGAATTACTATAAATTTGTAGGCCCAGTTATCATAACCCTCCCATCCCAGAGGATACCCTTAGAGCAGAAGGCCTGTCCCAACAAGTCTGCCACACCTCCACCACAAGAGCTCAGCACTGGTATTTCTGGGTGTGTCAAGGATAAGGGGGAAAGGAGGGGAGTGGCTGGCTTGGTCCTGCATGCCTGTTTATTCCTTGGCTGCTGCGTGCCCCATTGGAGCTTTGGGAAGGTGGGTAAAAGCCTGGTGGGCAGCCCCCAACAAGGCATTTCCTTCCTGTGACTTCACCAAGCTGTGTAGCATCTTAGGGACAAACTCTGCCTCCCTTGTCTGTACTGGCTGAAGAGGGAACACTCGCCCTCTGCTCCATTTCCCCTGATTCTTTTGGTTATAGATATTGCTGCTTATCTTCAGGTCACCAAATTGCTAATTTTCTTTTCATCCGTTCAGCAGCTGATTCTGGAGCACTTCTAGTTGGGCAGGATTTTACTGAGAGCACCAAGCAACGTGCGTCAGATATTTTGGCACGTTCCCTTTGCATTTCATGCTGAAAGGGTCATGTTCAGATTTATATTGAGTTTAGCTCCCATCATTGGGAGCACAAGCAGACTACTTGGAACAGTGCTGTGTGTGTGCTCAGCATCGGACATAAACACTTTCCTTGCCAAATATGCTGGCATGTCATTTGTATTTACCCTAATATTTATGCCAGTTCCTTGCAAATATGCTTGTTATGATCTGTTCCAAACAGCCGCTTGCCATGGGAGGTGGATGCATTTAAAGGGACTGAATTTTCATCTTTCAAGCTAAAACTAACCCTTTGCCTGCTCTGGCTGTATAAAGAGGTCTTAGTATAAGTAAGAATCTGAGCCAGCATTAGGAAATGCAACTTCTTCTTCAGTTGTGAGTAGCTAAAAATGTAGGCTGCCAGCAGTTGAGTGGGAAAGAAAATGCTTGTTTAGATGAACTGTTGGATAAGGCACTTGCATAACCAAAATGGAATGCTTTTTTCCCCTGCACAAACTTATTAATTGTCCTTTATTCATTATTCAATATTGTGGATCTAGGCCCCTTTCTGCAAGGTGCTGTACAAACAGAGAGCTATTGTGATGTTACACCCCATATTCTTCATAGAAATATTGTTATGATATAAATATGGCATAACTAAGATATATTTTAGGCAAAAAGGGTCATGTGAGGTATCATTTAAAGGTTATGATTTACTGAATGTATTTATCCAATTTGTATGCATGTATCATTTCTGTATCTAAAGTGAGGAATATTGTCTATGTAACAATTACTACAGTGTTGTTATGTGCTTGGGAAACGCCCACCATACAGTAAGCAATCAGCCTTAAAGACAGTGAGTCTTCAAAAGGTGTGGATCCCCCATCTTCCCAGGAGTTCCTTCCTGTAGACCTTGCAAATAAACCTTGTCTCGTGGTTGCCCTGACACTGCAAGGTGATATGATGATGTCACCTTCTACAAAATACCACCTTGGACACCGCTGGTACTTTTCCACTGGAAATGAAGGCTTCCTGCCTTATGTAAATTCTATTTAAGGCTGGGAAGGAAGGCATTCAGGACTCTCCTCCATTGTCTGCCCAGGAAGGAAGATGACTAAAAACGCCTGAAGGAAAAGGCAGGGTTGAGTCCAGTCTGTAAAGAGAAATAACTGGAACTCGATGATACAGAAACTCTGCAACTTGCCTAAAACAACATTTAGGGTGATAAATTACATTTTTAACCTGTTTCTTGAGTGTATTAAGCTTAATTTGCGTGTTTGTTTTATTTGCTCAGTAATCTGCTTTGTACTGTTTGCTATCCCTTGTCACTTAAAATGTACCTTTTGTAGTTAATAAACTTATTTCTTGTTTATAACATAACCCAGTTAGTTC
This sequence comes from Chelonia mydas, assembly GCF_015237465.2. Taxonomy (NCBI): domain Eukaryota; kingdom Metazoa; phylum Chordata; order Testudines; family Cheloniidae; genus Chelonia; species Chelonia mydas. The sequence continues at coordinate 14,436,193 of NC_057853.1, read as the reverse complement.
AATTCATATCTTGGGGAGGGGCAAGAAGCTGTGCATATCTATCTCCACATTTCAGAGTAACAGCCGTGTTAGTCTGTATTCACAAAAAGAAAAGGAGTACTTGTGGCACTTTAGAGACTAACCAATTTATTTGAGCAAAAGCTTTTGTGAGGTGAGCTGTAGCTCACGAAAGCTTATGCTCAAATAAATTGATTAGTCTCTAAGGTGCCACAAGTACTCCTTTTCTCTCCACATTGAGGGAGAGGGTGATTTTTATGAGCTTGCGCCGTGCAGATTTTTCTATATAGCACAAGACAATATTATTTTGGTTTACTCCCCAAAGGGGGTGTGCACATGAGTGCTGGGTGAATCTCTGAGCTGAATCCTCTCACACAGAGCTGACTTCAGTCAGTGTCTCTGGGTGTGGTCTTACCTGTGTTTGTGTGCTAGAGAAGGCTTGAGGCCCTGCTGGCCTGGCACAGCATAGGCAGGGTTAGTAAGCCCAGGCTGGTGCAATGGGCGGGCTCAGTGAGACCCCAGCACATCAGGTGATACTCCAAATGGGGGCGGGGTCTAACCTGTCACTGCTATCATAAAGGAAAGGAGAGACTCCCATTGAATTCAGTGGGTGTTGGATCAAGCTTGTACATTGTTGTCTTTTTAAACTGTAAGCTCTTTGGGGGCAGGGCTTGTATATTCCTACAAACAGACCAAAGTCCTGGCTGTTTGGATGGGTGGGGTTTGAGGGGTGCTGGGGCCAGGGTTGGTAGGAAGTGGGGTAATGGAAGGACTAGCAGCCCCTACACATGCATAAATTTCCTGTTGCCTCCTTCTGGCCTTTGGGGTGGGGACTTTATTGAAGACATCTGTCAGTGCAGGTCTCACACTAAGCAGCAGAGCAATGTGTCCTTGTTGTATTTATTGTCGTTTATGAACAGTAAGTAACTCTGAATCCAGCCATTGCTTTTACTGTTTACCTAACAGTAGCTGCTGGATATCCCTTAGAAAGAATCATGCAACTTGTTAACTTGGCAGGATGGTAGCAAACCATGATACCTTCTTGTTGTAATCTGGCTCTTGGGCTTATAATGATTTACTTACTTCATTTACTGTAGGCTCTATGGAATGTTAAGCCCCTGCATTTCGTCATAAATAAGATAGTGTGTGCCTGTTGAAGTAATTGCATGTTTTAAATGTACGTTTATCTTATGTATCACAAACACAATACACACTGTCTCAAGAAGATAATAAAAAAGCAAACCTAATGTCACTGAACTGCATAAATCTTTGGTATCTAACTGGTTCTCTTAGTTATCATATGCAAAGTTAGCTGCAGTAGATTACATATCAGTTAACATCCTTATTAAATGTCAAGGAGTATTAACTGATCATTTCCTGCGACTACCTCACTTAGTACCAGTTCCATCCTGAAACCTGTCTTTGCAAGCTTAATATATGGAAAATAATGCTTATGCATTACCCACTTACGTAACCTAAAATTAATTACATGGCAACTGGAGTTATCTGTTATGGTCAAGATTTCAGAAAATGGATGCCTAAAATAAGGCTTCAAAACCCACAAGGGAGCTGTTGGGTACTCTGTATTTTTGAAAATCAGGTCACTTAAGTCTGTTCTAAATACCTTATTATGAACCTAACCTTCAGCACCTCTTGAAAACAAAATTTCCCTATATATTACTACTTAACCATAGCAGCTATTCTTTAATTATGAGCTCACTTGGGAGAGGTGAAATATCACCAAAAGACTTAACTTGCTCCCCATCCTGTAGATACTGCCAAAACACTTGTTGCTCACTGGGCAACCCTCCCCAGTCTTGTACTTAGGAATATGTGAATTGAGTATTTCTTATCCACAAAAAATCTCCCTGTAATCCTTGCCCTCTATTAGTTCCAAAGGGAAACTCATACAGTTCATACATGCCAGATCATTATTTCATGGCTATAACTCAAGTTCATTTGTTACAACTGTTCTTGTTATAAATGACCAGGCAGATCTCTCCAGGATTGACCCGTCTTCCTCATGGCAATTGTGTCATAGAAAGAAAGTGACAGAACTCAGGAGGATAGCATCGCACCATTTTGTATCCACAACCGACGCCCCAAAACATTTGGGTGAGTGGGATGAGCTCTATTTAAGAAAATCAGCATTTTGGTTGCTGAAAATATATGGTTGATTACTTTCTACTGCCAACGCCACAGCTTCTATTTATTAAGGTTGCATTGAGGTTAATCTGGACCAAGGTCAACCAAAATATCTGCTTCCGTGTCCACTTCCTCTGCTGCACCACTAAAAGAAAACCTTGGCATCTCCCAAAGAAGTCACCTCTTCTTCCTTCAGTTTTAGGATGAATAAAACAAGAAGGGCTGAAAGGTTCTGAATATTACAATATGACTTGTTTGATGGCTCAATAAAACTTTGATACTTTTCTGCACAAAGTTAAGAGGTTTTGGAAAGATAATTAAAAAATCATTAATTGATTTTTCCTTTATTGTTGTAATATTTATTTTCCATCAACATCATCTGCTTCATGATGGTTTTGGAATATTCTCCAGAAACATTGGACATTAGGATATTCTTATGCATGAAAGATTCTTAAACTCTTTAAGGAACCTGAGGATTATTTAGACAACCCTTAGCTCAGCAATTTAATTCCATCCATATGTTAATTGTTTGGATTGGGGAGGGTGAATTGGAGTGGGGAGTGGAAGATATTCACAAAGTACAATATGAAGAGATTGGATTAATTATCATTAGAGGAGATTTACCAGTAAATTTAAGGTATTGAATGCTATGCAAAACTAGGGTTACTATAAAAACTATTTGTAGCAAACTCCTCTGTGCAGTAATTGCTCTATGTGTAAGGAAGACTTGCCCTGGAGCATTCTTCCTTTACTGTATATGAAGCTTTTACCTAGGGTTTGTTTTCTCTTGAATAAATTCCTTCTTCCTTTCATACGTTTCACTCTTCCTTTTTAGATTTAGCTGCCATTTAGACATATGGTTTAATCTCTGAGCCTGCCTCTATTCTGGAACTGCATGTAAATACAGTGAAACACAACCAGTTGGGATGTATCCCTCCATGTAACAGAATATGGAATAATAGAAACATAGGGTTAGAAGGGACCTCAAGGATCATCTAGTCTAACACTCTGCCAAGATGCAGGGTTTGTTGTGTTTAACCCATCCAAGACAAATGTCTATCCACTCTCCTTTTTGAAAACCTCCAGCAAAGGAGCTTCCACAACCTCTGGAGGCAGTCTGTTCCATTGTCCAACTGTTCTTAGTAAGGAAGTTTTTCCTGAGATTTAAGCTAAATCTTCTGTGTTCTAGTTTGAACCCACTGCCTCTTGCCCTGCCCTCCATCTTTTTTTTTTTAATGTAGCCTTTCAAATGTCTGAAGACCACTATCATGGTCTCCTCTCTTCCAAACTAAACCTACCCACTTCCTTCAGCCTTTGCTCATATGCTTGCATTCCATCCCTTTAATCATCTTTGTTGCTCACCTCTGGATCCTTTCTATATGATGGTGACCAAAATTGGACACATTATTTAGTACCTAACCAGTGCCAAGTAAGTGGTACTATCAGTTCCCGGGACTTGCATGGTATGCCTCTGTTAATGCAACCTAAAATTGTATTTGCTTTTTTTGCAACAGCATCACATTGCTGATTCATGTTGATGTTGTGATCCACCACAACTCCCAGATTCTTCTCTGTCTTGGCAGCAGCACTGCAGTTATCCCCCATTCTGTATTTGTGCATTTGGTTCTTCTTCCCTCAGTGTAGCATATGACGGTTGTCTTTGTTGAATTTCAATTCTGTTGGCTAGAGCCCAATTCTCCAATTTATCAAGATCCCTCCAAACTTTAGCTTTATCCTCCAAAGTGTTGGCAACCTCTCTGCCCCCCAGCTTTCTGTCATCTGCAAACTTGATCAGTGTGTTCTCTATTCCTGCATCTAGGTCATTAATAAACATGTTAAACAACACTGGACCCAGAACAGAGCCCTGTGGAACCCCACTTGAGACCTCTCTCCAATCTGACATCATTCCATTAATAGTTACGGTTTGTTTGCAGTTGTTTAACCAATTATGTATCCATTTAATGGTAGTTCCACATTTCTCCAACTTACTTATCTGCTTATATATAACTGCTTCATCTTTATTTGGAGACCCACTTCAGTTACGCAACCAATTTTGGTTGGTGCATTGAGGCAGTTACCTCAGACTGGTTTCATAGTGTGAACTGGTGGTTCTGACATTCCTCAGAGTACAAACTGGACTGAACGGTGGTGTCTCCTTAACTCTCTAACCTGGGGTGCCTTTTATACTGCTTTGCTATCAGAACAGCCACCCCGGTCTGATCACACAGCCTTTGGCGTATAAATCCACTCCCAGCTAAATACATGAGCACTTTGACCATGAGCACTCTGAATTACATACAGGGCGACCCCTGCAAATTCTTAGTTCCTCCAGAAATGTGTGTCTCATGCTGTCTAGCACACTACTGAACAATGCACCCTCATAGAAAGTCTGTCATTTCATCATGGGAAGATGATATACGTACCAGCCTTGCTTAACCCAAATGGAGTTTCCCACACGCTTTAGGCTGAACACACTGATTAAGATAAAAAATAAGATAGATTTTAAGTGATTAGAAATATTGGTGCATAAAAGTCAGGATTGGTTGCAAAATAAAAGAAATACACAAGCTATTACCTAACTTAACAAGCTATGTAGCCTTGAAAGCAAAGATTTTTGTCTCACCATACTGCTGTAAATTTCACAGGCTGGGTCTTCTTCCAGCCTGGGACCCATTCCCCCATTAGTTTAGCTCTTTGAGAGTTGTTGATGTCATGAGCAGAGAGACAGGAGGAGGAGAGGGTGAGTTGGAGGTTACTGTCACTCATATTTATATCCCTCTCCCTTCTTTGAGGATCACCCCAGCTGGGGTGTAGGCAACAAGCAGTCTCTTGTGGATGTGAGGTTTCAAACATTCCTGTGATGCAATGTAAAGTTCTTGTTTACAACTTCCCATTGCTGGAGAATGGCCGCTTACGTAGGTGATGGCCATTTAACACCTGTCTGGTGTGCTAGTGTGTCTGTGTCTGAGAAACTGGTTTGTGGGTGTTACCTTGAATTACAACATATTTCAGTAACAGTCTTAAAGTTTCAGAGTAGCAGCCGTGTTAGTCTGTATCTGCAAAAAGAACAGGCGTACTTGTGGCACCTTCGAGACTAATAAATAACCTTATAATTTTACATACAATGTTGATAAACATATTTTTCCAGGACAATGATATCTAGCAGATTTTGACTTTTAAAATACCACCTCACAAGGCATACTTTGTACACAATTTATCAGAGTCTTGTAAAAGTGGTGACCATTATAGTATAGACTGTCACAGTGATGTATCATCCCTCTTTTGTTATATATCAAAACAAGCCCTCTTGTGGCATCTCATGGCAACCAGGATGACCATAGCACATGATCACCACCAGCAGACAGTTGTTGTTTTCTTGTGTGACTACGCAAGTAATTTAATGGCTAGGGAGGGAGTTGGTGGCTGAATATTTCTGCATTTTTACCAAAGATAGCATGGAGAATGAGCAGTCAGTTCTTGCATGTTAATTTCAGAGCGTGGAAGCTCATCACTCAGTATGTGCAGCCTGTTTCTGAATGTGGTTTTGGAATGGATGTGTCACTCCCGTGGTTGGAGCTTGTGATGGTATAATGAAATGGTGACCTGTGGCACATGCCTCTGCACAGTGTTAGGGGATTCCTGGGTGTATCCCAGTGCACAGATATTTGCAGGGTTGGCTGAGGGAATGGACAAATGCAGGTCCAGCAAATCCACCTCTTAGCCATTGTTCACACATGGAGGGGGCACAAGGCTGCTTCAGACCTGAGTCTGAATCTATTTATAATATGTATTACGGTCGTTCTAGGGGCCCCAAATGAGATTGTTCCCAATGGTGCTGTGCAGTGTACAGACATACAATAAGAGGTAGTGCCTATCCCAAAGAGCTTACTCTCTAAACAGAGAAGACAGAGAAAGGATGGAAAGGGAAACAGAAGCACTGAGAGGTGAAGTGACTTGTCTAAGGTCACACAGCAGGTGAGTAGAAGAAATGGAAATAGAAGTCAGGTCACCTGGGTTCCAGTCCTGTGCCTTATCCCCCAGACTATACTGGTTCTCACTGATTTCCTTCCTAGCTGGCCCTCTGCTGCTTCCTGACAGTTAGCTCAATGTAGTTTGCTGGAGAGACAATCCTCCCTCTGTAAACCATACCATCAAATCTGCTTTCCCTCCCCTGCCAATAGTTTACATTTTGTGATTTTAAAAAAAAAGTTTTACCATTTTAGCAAGATTGCAAAATTTGGGACCATCTCTTCCCACCCAAATCTGGTGCCACAGCTGCTAAATGTCACTATCTCACAGTCAGAGGCAAACTGCAATGACTTGAGACAATCACAAAGAGATTCCATCAAAGTGAATGGTTTCTAAGGCTAAGGGAAGATTTCACTCCAGCTGAAATACCTCTAGGGCTTGTCAGGACAAATCAGACAGGAACCTGACCCACTGGCATGAAGATAAAGTACATGCATACACACACAGCTACTCCCCATATACCTGAACTTTTCCCAACATGCTCATTTCCCCTCTTTACACTATAATAGCTTTTAATTTTATATACAATACCAGTAATCGTTTTGTCTCCTTTTGCCTGGATCATCTAAATTGCTTTAAACCCATCTGCAAAGCAACTGCTTCAAATTAAATTTTGTGATAAAAACAAATGAAGCATAATTGAGAACAGACAAAAGACACTTGCCTTGAGAAAAGAATGATAAGAAATGAGACAATGGTGTTCTTAGGTATATATTTTTTCTCTACAGTAGGCCAAATGTTCCTGCAGTCTGTGAGATGCTTACTACATTATAATTATGCCAGATTGGTGCTGTTATTGTAAACATTAAATGGTCTATTTTCCCCATCTACGTTGTACAACTCCCCCCCACCCCAGAACTTAACTATCATACTAATAAGAAAAGGAGTACTGGGGCACCTTAGAGACTAACCAATTTATTTGAGCATAAGCTTTTGTGAGCTACAGCTCACTTCATCGTCTGGAATAGGTCTAGATTAAACACAGATGCAGAAACATCTGTATTTTCAGAAGCCTTGTGTAAAGAAAGTATATTTATTCTATAAAGAATTACAAAGATGCTTTAAGAAAAGGAGTACTTGTGGCACCTTAGAGACTAATTTGTTAGTCTCTAAGGTGCCACAAGTACTCCTTTTCTTTTTGTGAATACAGACTCACACAGCTGCTACTCTGAAACCTGTCAAAGATGCTTTATACTTTTGTCCATGCTGCAGGCAGGAGCATTGGAAGAGACGCAGCTTGTCTCTAGTGGGGTTGCTTTACCATGGAATTGTTCATGCAAATATGGATCTATTGTTTCTTGTGTTAATTAATAAGCCAGCAGCTAAGGTTGCTAGAGGAAATTAAGAGGTACAATAGGCTGTTAGCAGAGAACAATCAGAAACCAGCTTCTTGGAATGTGTGGTTTAATGTTCTTTCTGATAATTAAGCTGCTGCGGAAAAGACTCCAAGGTGTGTGTAAACTTAATAAGGGAGCTGCTCAAGTAACATCCTAGCTAGTGTGTCTTGGGGCTGGTCTGCGTGGACACCTCCAGGAAGATTAATTCAAAATAACTAAAGGTGCAAATTTGAAGTCAGATAGTTAAATCACAATAATCCATTTGTGTGGACTCTTATTCAGAATTAAATGGGCCTTAATTTGATTTAGCTTAATTCGCATTGGATTGTGGAGGGCTCAGAGGTTGGACTGTGCCCGTCACTAACCTGCAGAGGGACAGTGGGGTCTGCATAGGCCTAGAGGGGAGCGCTGGTATTGCCCGTGGCTGGTGGTGTTCGGAGCTGTCACCTGGCAGGCACAGCCAAGGCTTCATCACTCTAAGGGCAGATTGTAGCAAGGTGCCTCACAACCCTGGGGACCCCAGGAAGTGTCATAGGAGGCATCTTCTGCCCCCTCATCAGATATCTGAACCTCATAAACCAACGTGTCTCTCACTTACCATTCTCAAGACAGGATCTAACCAAAAGTGTCAAATGTGTTTTCTAATGGCTGATCACCACAGGAAGCTGCTATGGGTTAAGTCAGACGTTGCTGCAGTTCACGTTCATTGGAACAAGTGCCTAGAGAAATTCATAGCACTCCAATGATTAGCATAGAGCAGAAATGCCAAGAGAAGACATTGCTGGGAACGGAACACGGAACTGTATAATTGAGTAACATTACAGTAGCATTGCTCATTGTAAGTTCAGGCATGTACAGGATTAATTGCCAGCAGGTGCCAAAGATAAGAAATTTCCCTTTGAGCTGGGGAGGGAGGTAGCTTTGTGTATTTCTTTTTATTGCTCCATTTTTACCAACATATATTTGAGCATAAAATGAGCCTTCATTTTAGGAAATGTGATAAATAATTTTGCTACCTTGGAGAAAAACACTTTAATACAAAAGCAATTTCCTTGTGTGAGCCTTCAAAGAGCAGAGAGTGTTAATTAGGAAATTACTACATGGAAAAAAGAAACATTGGGGCGGGGGGCAGCCCTTCATTCTTATGGGTGAAGCCGTTACTTTATAACCTGCCCTGAGTGAGGATGTAGCACCCACTGTCACAAGAGGAGACACAAGAATGAATTGGGACTCAGAGAGTCCCACATCCTCCCTCGTTGCTCTAAGGGGATTTGCACCTATTCTAGTTGGCACTTGGCGGGTGCGGAGCTAGGGAATTTCCCCCTCTTCACCCCTGCCCAGCCCCGTTGGTCACTGGAGAGTATATCAAGCAAATAGCCCTGTTCTCCCCACCCCGAGAGCCAGAGTCCCAATCTGAGCAACGGAGTAAGGGGATGCCTACTGTGTGTCTTGAATAAGGAATGTAGCAATCTAGCCTTATGTGAGAGAGGATTTGCTCACATGAGGTAACATTTGCAGAATCAGGCTCAGTATCACAATAAAAAGACTGAGGTTGAAGGGAATGATTTAAAATTCAGATGCTCCCTCAGCTTCTCAAAACATTTACTAAATACATCATTTTAATCAATATATATCAAAGAAAAGCCATGGGACCCATTAAAATCATGGGAATGCAAATAGAACAGTCAAAATAAGTAACCATATGATAACTCCCATCTTTGCCTGACTGGTCTGCTTCAACAGCAGTTCCTTTGTTTACTGTAATATTGCCAGTTAATTAGAATTGTGAAAGCTATGGAGAGTAGCCTATTCCTATTGCAGCCAATGTGGGTTTAGCAATCGTCTTCAATGGAAGCCAGACCCGAGTCACACACGTTAGTAGGAAACTTTTATGCACCATTTTACGTGGATGGAAAAAGAGCATTGTGCACTGAGCTCAAGAATCGTTGGTTTATATGGGCTCTAGGAACATAAGGATTCCAATGCATGTGCACACACAAAAGCAAAAACATCCTACCCAAATCTTTCTTTTTAAATTGGCAAAAGAGCCATAGCCAATCACTAGTCAAAGGAAAAAATAAAAATATAGTGATCCAAGTTTCTCCTCCTCCCAGCTCTGAACAGACATTTTTCAGCTGCTTACCAGAAACAAATGCTTGTGAAGAAGGATATTCAGCCATTGCCGAAAAATGATTTGTCTCACAGGCATCTTCTAAAATGTAAGTTTTGCCTAACTATTCCATTTCTCAATGGAACTGAACATTCTTTCAAGACCTTTGCTAAAGCAGGAGTGCAGATCTTTGAGTGGCAGGTTTAGGAAACAGAAGAAATCTTACAACATTGTATTTTAAAGTGCTTCCTGGATTTTCTTTTTTTTTCCTTCTGTATTATCTTTTACAAGTATCTGAGATGCAACTTGCAATGAATTCTGCCTGCCCGAAAACACAAAAGGCCAGATTTTGATACCCTTCTTCACAATGGAATAGCGCCTACCTCCATGAGGGGTCCCAGTGAAATCAGTTCACTCAAATGTCAATATTAAAGTGATCAAATATGAATTAAAAGCTCAGTTCAACAAGATTTTCTATTCACTATTCATGCTCTAAAAGAGTGATATCTAGATGTGAGAGCCACTTCCCTTTATGTATTTTGAACCATACTTCATTCCCATTAAACAGCACAAAGATCTTAAAACCTGTCTATGAGAAGTGCTAATAAATGCTAAACAAATTTCACCGCTACACCCTATGGATACCTCTATCCACAGCAGAATGGTTCACTGCACTCACTAGGGCTTCTGGCTGTAAGACAATGATATACAGAATACAAAGAAAATCTGAATCACTGGTGTGATATGGAAATGAATAATTAGAACGCAAATGAAACATTATCCTGTAGCGTGTCTGTTACACAAATATCATAAAGTTGCAATGGGAAAAATAAGTATTAAGTTAAAGGCTGACTAATGTAAGTCCTAGTGGATAAATTTGTAGATATTTAACAGTATTACCAACTCCTGCAATTTTATTGAGCATTTTATGGTATCTGGTGTTTTTCTTAATGCCTTAGTTCCTGTAGTCTTGGGATTAGGTGAGAATTTCAACCTTCATTTAAATTAAACCATAAGTTTCTCGCTCTCATGGTTGCAGAGAAAAGTTTGAAAATGTGACCTGAGTGCTCCCCACAAGCTCAAAACCAAAAGACAAAAAAGAACCTAACGTATATTACTGTAAAATAATTACATGATTTTGAAGCCACTCATGATTGTTTGAGGGGGTGATTTTTGAATTCTTGAGGTTGGCAGTATTGATTAAAGTCTGTTTTCAACAAAACAGACCAAACCATTTTGATAATCTGGCATGAAGATTGCAAAGCTACACATTACTTAGGAAGGAAAGACCCTTAAGTGAGCATTTTATTTCTTTCTAAAACACACTCAATTCACCTGATCACTGCTAGTTCAGATCACCCAAACAGCACCCTGCCTCCAGCTCCTGACCTTCCCCATTGCCACACCTGACAAGTAAAATGGAGACATTAAAGTGAAGGAGATTTTAATAAGGGTATCAAGAATTTCCCAGCCTACCTGGGAAATTCTGGAATCTAGACTCAAGGTTTTCATCCACTCATCAACTTTCATTCTCAATTCCTTACTTGTCTGTCCCTTCCTCCCATTCTGATCAGCAGTTGTCTTTGAGCAAGGCAGCTATAGTCATGCTGGGTGGGGGGCGGTTACAGAAACATTGCATGGCATCTGGAGTCCCCAGGAGAAATTCTGGCTTCTGGGAGTAAGAGGTGCACATAGGAGAGTAATAGGTTTACCACATTTGCGCAGAGTACACCATGTTCAGCCAGCTTTGTCTACTCATTTTCCCTTTCAAACAGCTACCAGCATGTGACCACTACGAGGCACTAGCGAGCACTAGCAAGGAGCAGCAGTGGTGTTCCCCAACAGGATTTTGCACAGCCCCTGTGCGGGAGTATGGATCAGGGAGATGTACTGTACTTCTTGCACCCTGTCTCCTCTACCCCCTTGTGCACCAGTGCCAGAATGCAGCCCTCTATTTGTATTTATTTCCACATTTGTCTTGTGAAATGTGCAAATGGATGACTCAGATGGGCAATGTGGCCCGGTTAACTTTTCTGTTAGAACTTCATTTCTTAGCTTTGTGGGTGGCCTACGATAGGCCACCCAACGTTGTGTGAATGTGTAGACATACTCCCATGCATTGGATTATATTTATTGTTTGGCAATTTAGAGGCATGAGCGCTCAAGCAATTTTATCCAATATAAAAACAATCGTTCAGAGAATGAGAGAGAGAGACTGTGGAACTGGTTATTCTGACCACCAAACCAAATCAAATCATGAAATTAAACCATTTGCGCTTACGGGGAAAATGCAAAAGCCATCCTATATCTTGTTTCGATGGCTGGCTCAGCTCAGCACCCAACTGGCATTGTACTCAGTAATGGATGAGGAATGACAAAATACTGCAGTATAGTGTATAGGAATAGTTACAATTTCTTTTTGCCATCGCAGTGCCTACATCCAGCCTGAAGCATATCAGCTTATACGAGCAAAATGAGGTTAAAAACAAATATAAGTATCTGAAGCACAAAGTAAGATATACTGGGCAGATCTCACATTTTGACAGCACTCTCCCAGCTGCCTTTGACATAACACGCTCATCAAGCATTTCCCGACCTATAAAGTGATTGTTCTCTCTCTCTCTGGTGGAAATTTTGCAGTGCTCAGTTTCTTGAACGAAAAAAGAGCTATGTTTGTGTCATGCACCAGCTGTTTTCCTTTCTGAAGGAAGATGTGCCGGGGCTAGATGAAAGCTGAAGTCAGTGGCAGAAAATAAGGCAGCCAGATCAGATGAAACACACAGGAAGGAACCGTTGGAGACTTTGCAAGTAGAAACAATGAATGGAATAGTGGTAAAGGAACAAGTGAAGAGGTGGGAGGATGTGGAACTTGAAAGGCTAGTAAGATGAGCAGAGGATAAATGTCCAATGTGTCTCTCAGCCTAGTCACCAACACTATGTTCTGATTGTGAGCAGGTAGCCTGAGAAAAGGCACGGACTGACAGTATCCTAACCACTGACCAGAATCAAAGACGTGTGAAGGGGTATACAGACTACATACTGGTCAAGAAGGGATTAATGACAGCCTGTGGGGTCAATCAGCTGTGCCCCACTACACCTGTGAGAGGTGTGAAGCCTGGAGGGAGGGGTTAAAAGGGAGAAAGCCCACCTCAGTAGTGGCTGATTGGGAGAGGAAGTAGAACCGTTGTGCTAGTTCCTTGAAAGATGGCCTGGCTGGGGCCAGGGCCTTTCTAGAGACTGCCTAAAGAAAGGCTAGGCTGGGGCCTGGGGACATTCAGAGACTCCTGAAGGAAGTCCAAAGACTGCTAGATGCCAGAGATTCCTTGGGGCAGGTAGGCCTGGTGCAGGACTTTTATCTTTGCTTTGTTTTCCACTGCTAATGTGCTGTCCTTTTGGTCCTGGGAGACTGAACCTTTACTGTAGCGAAGATACCACTTCTTTATAAAAAAAGACTGCTTCACAGCTGACAGCAGATAAACATAATTATACAGTCAGATAAACATAATTTACAAGACTCTGATGGTGCCAGCTGGTGACTACCAGGAATCTAAATGTAATGGAGTATGCTGGCAAAAATATCTCTCTGTCCATCTAGACATTTTTGCATAACAGTCACTGAAATATTTGAATACATCTCGTACCCAGAAAAAAGTAAACTGGATGGTATGATACCATCCAGCACGTGGATCAGCCATATCAAATTGACCTAAAATGTACTGGGGTTTCCTCATCCATGTGAAATAAATGATGCCAACTAAGAAGGAGTCAATATAGCCATGATCTGGGAAGATAAATAAACATGGTAGTGATGCAGGTAATCTCTCAAGGGCCCTTCCAGTGCAGAATACAAGGGAAGAAAGGGGAAGAGTAGTACTGGAGACCCATTGATAGAGGCACTGGTGATGTAGGAAGGTGTGGTGTGTGAGGTTCCAGGACCATTGGAATGCCTTTAGTAACGGCAACCTATTTCAGTAAGAAGGTCCTCCTTTAAAAAGAAAAATCAAGTTCCTAGAGAAGCTTTCATTTAACTCAGATGACCGAGTTTGTACTTTTGGCATACAAAGGAGAAGATAGAAGGATTCAAAGAAGAATAGAACATAAATGGGCTAGAGCAATGTTTGTACGATTGAAAGAAGCCTGGGAAAAAGCAAGAAGAATTAGGTTTAATACTAAATTCTGGAGATTTTGGTCTCCTGGGTATCGTGAAATCTGGGGGGACAATTTTCATAAGAGTAAGTCAGAAAATGGCAATACTTTGTTTTTGTAGGCTATCTGAATTGCTTAGTGTCAGATACTCACTTACGTAGTGTCTTAGGGCCACTTTAAGTGCCTAAAGTTGCAGATAGGAGCCTCAGGGGATTTTCAGGAGTGCAGAGGCACCTAACACCCATTGAAATCAATAGGCTGGATTAAAATCCCATTGAAATCAATGGGAGTTAAGCACCTAGACATTTCTGAAAATCTCACTAGGTGCCTAAATATCTTTAAAAATCTGGCCCTTATTCCTCAAGTAGTCAGACCTGGGACCTGGCCTGGGACTTGAGAGCCTGAGTTCTTTTCCCAGCTCTGCCACTGGACTGCTGGATCACCTTGGGCAAGTCACTTCCTCTCTTTGTGCCTCAGTCTCCTCATCTGTAAAATGGCGATAATGATACTGACCTCTAATGTACAGGGCTTTGCAATCTGCTAGATATTTTTAAGATTAGTATTATTATTATTCAGTGGAATATGCATGGAATAAGCTAGTACTCGGGTGATTAAGGATATTACAATCTGCCCTATAATGAAATGATATCATGTAATGAACCATTGGTGGACTTTGGAAAGGCCATTTAAGCAAAATGAAAGACTAGTCAGATAAATGTCACTCACCAGAATTACACTGGGAAACACCCGAGCGGGTTCTGACCCTTCAAAAATCACTTTTGGGACAGTAGTCAGTTGTGTACCTATTGATGGTAATAATTTAAATGCCATCTCTCTTCTGTCTTGCAGTATAATTAAATGGAGCTTCCTTTCCCTTCCCCAGTCCAGATACTTTTGACTAGAATTGAAATATCACAGAAGGCTAAACTGAAGTCCTGTCTCTACCTTCTTGCTTATAAATTAAAGGTGTAGGGTCAAGATTTCAATTCAGATTGTCAAAGCAGCTTCAGCCTGGCCTCTAACTTGCAAGCTAAATCAACTGCAGGTGCAATAGTAGAGAGTGTTTGAAAACAGGGTCTGTAGGGTTACATTTGCGTTGTGTTTGCTGACCTTCCAAAGTGTATTGTTTGCTTTTTAATCTACAATAAAGCCCATGGAGTGCATAATTGTGGTAGGCACTTAGGAGATGTGCTTAGATACAGTCTTTATGGGCACTTTAAAAACATCTAAGATAGGCAGATAGATGTAAGAAGACGTGATTTCCAGCCCCAAATAATTTTCAGGTTGTTTTCCTGTTCCCTACATCTCGGAGGTGTCTGAGGATTATCCCTATTTTACAGGGCAGAAAGATAAGGTGACTTGCTCAAGACCACACAGCAAGTAAGTAGCAGAGGCAAGGATAGACCCTGGCAGTCTTGACATCCAGCCTCCTGCTCTAACCAGAAGTAATGCTTCTTCTTGGGCCAGTTTTCTATTACTAGTATTGTTTTTATTGTTTGTTATGGTAGTGCACAATGAACCAAATCGGGATTATTTATTTTTCAAAGCACTAAAATATGCTGGGCATCTTATGGGAAGGCAAGAGGAGAAAGGAGGCTGCAGAGCCCAGTTTACTTGTTGGGTTGCTCTGAATAGGGTGGGGAAAGGGGCTGGTAAGACTTGACTTACCCCTTGTGTCCTCATCATAACTAGTCCTGACTGCTTCGGGGAAGGAATTTGAGGGGCGGGGTGTGATCTGATGGTGAATTGCTGCTGTGGTGATTGAGTTGTGATTAACACTTTTCTTTTTGTCCTTAAACTTTTCTCATTAACCTTTTTGTCTGTGTCTGTGTGTGTGTTTTAATTTAAAAAATAGTCAGAGTATGGCCATGCACAGTGCATAAATTAGAGCAATTACAACTCATTTCATTTTTTCAAAGCAGAGCATTGAGTATGACATACTCTGTGTCCTGTGGGACCCATTCTAATACCCAGCTTCATGTTGAATAGCTCTGCAGTCCGTGGGCATTTCCAGTGAAATCCACAAGACTCCTTGAAGTCCCTCAATGTGACTAAGAGTATCAGATTCTGGCATTGTAATTACTTCATTTTTTCGTCTTAATGTAATAGCATTTAATTGCTGTAAGAAGACATTAATAGAAAATACAGTACAATATGCATCAGATAGAAGTACTGTCATTTAAACCAATGGGATCATATTCTGGTTTATTCTTAGCATGTTCTCAACATAGTCTCAATTAAGTGTGTGTGTGTATTTTATTTTTCCCTCCTAAAGTTTGTAATCCGTGTTTACCAGAAATTATAGGCAGGTTGGCTTTCCAACACCACTGTGCTCCAGGTCAGTTTGATAATATGGGAAATGGCAGTTTAACACCAATTAACAGTCCACTTTATAATGGATTAGCATTCTGTTCAGTTGATAATTTCAGTAATTAACTCCCTGAGTTTGCATGCACTTTTGAACAGAAATTAGGTACTTTTATCAGTGCTGAAAAAGGAAATGCACAGGACAGACATGGCTCACTGAAAATATTATAATCGGTAATGATCATGGGTTTACTAAACTTGAGCTTGCTTGCGAAAACAGAACTAGCTGTATAGATCACTGTATGTGTGTAAGCTAAGGACAGCTGCAGGTGGAGATGGAGAACTTGACAAGTTTCTACAGTTCTGATAAGCTCTGCAGTGCTCGTTCTGCAAAACGAATGTGTTCATCCTGCCTTCAGGATCCCCAGGCTTCCAAACTGCTGACTTGCCGTATACTTGGGCCAGATGGTCAAGGGCTCAGCACCCACATTCAAAGCCAAATTTTCAAAACAGCTGAGTTCCCATTTAGACAATTAAATAAGGGCCAGATTTTCAGATTTTGCTTATCTGCATTTGGCCAATTTGTCCATTTTATGATCCCATACAACTCATTGTCAAAAATCAATGATATACCTGGTTCTACCAATGGGATAGCAATGGTCTTAAATCATTCTTAATCTTTAATCAACAGCATAGTGTCACCAAGAATTTGATTCTGCCAATGGGAGTTTTATTATTGATTTTTGAGGTAGAAGGAGGCAGATATAAATTGAAAATCTGCTCCTCCTACTCCTAGAGAAGGGGTTTTGTTTGTTTTGTCATGCCAGGCTGTCAGCAACAGAATAATTGGATGTGTGCATTGTGTAGCAACCAGTCTCCCAGATGACTGGGTAACAGCATTTATAAGGGTTTGTCATGCAGCTAAGCAAGAAGCTTTAAAACTTTGGCTCTAGTTAAAAATTAAAATATTCATTTACGCCAGCAGAACTCATGTCACTGTTCTTGACATTTCATGAAATTACCACGTACTCAGTGAAGACATGGATGGAATCTTCTTGGTTTATTTGAGAACCATTTAACTCAACAATAATGGAGCTAATTCAGAAACCTAAGTAATGTTAACGATACCACGGCGTTCATATAAAACCCTTGACTCTTTACATTAGTTGCTCACTGGGATTTAAGAATTACATGGGAGAATGCCCACTGGATGCCTCTTGTACTGGTTCTGCACGTGGGGAAATCCCTGTGATATCAATACACTGAAAAGATCAAGTAGTCCTAAATGCTGCCATCAGACATACATGTGCAACCAATTTGGTGGGTGCTCTGTTATCCTAGGGGTGGGTGGGCTACAAACAGACGTGATGAACATGCTACATCCTTGCTTTAAGATGGGGTACTAGCTGGTGTCTGCTACAGATCATCAAATCACACTAGATACCAGGATAACCAGTCACAGGAGGGTAGCCTGGACACGTACCACCGCAGTAATTACTGCAGTGGTACAAGTCAAGCTAGTATAGGTTTACTTACGTTTTTATTGTAGACAAACCCTGAATGACATATGCTGGAATCTCACGCTGTCAGTCCTAAAACATCCTCTGAATTTCTAAAAGTTATAGTTTGCAATTTCTTAATTCAAAAAGTGTTTGTTTAATCCAACATGGGGTGATTCTATATTCGATCTCATATTGACAAATAAAGAGGAATTGATCTCAGAACTAAAAATGACTGGTTGCTTAGGTGCAAATGATTGTGGCTTGATTACATTTGTTGTGTACAAACAGAATAAAGTCCAAACCAATAATATATATACTTGGTACTTTTAAAAGGGCCAGATTCACAAAGTTAAAATCAATTATCCAAATCAGCTGAGAGTAAAATGTGAATGATAATTGGGAACTGCTAAAGAATATTTTACTAAATGTTCCCAAATCCACAATCTCATAACTGAGAAAAGACTGTTCTGATTTAAAAAACAACCTGGCTTAAAGGGGTAGCGAAAGCAGCTATAAATTTCTAAAAATTCTATGGGAAAAGTGGAAGTTGATAGTAATGAATAGAAATTAGAAGCTAGGAATTATAGAATATTGATAAGAGAAACAAAATCACACAAGGAGAACCAAATGGCTAGCAGAGTTAAGGACAATAAGAATGAGTTATTTTAAAGGGGACACCATCACAGGGCCTAATAACATCAGCCACACTATCAGAGGCTCGTTCACCTGCACATCCACCAATGTGATATATGCCATCATGTGCCAGCAATGCCCCTCTGCCATGTACATTGGTCAAACTGGACAGTCTCTACGTAAAAGAATAAATGGACACAAATCAGATGTCAAGAATTATAACATTCATAAACCAGTCGGAGAACACTTCAATCTCTCTGGTCACGCAATCAGAGACATGAAGGTCGCTATCTTACAACAAAAAAACTTCAAATCCAGAGTCCAGCGAGAAACTGCTGAATTGGAATTCATTTGCAAATTGGATACTATTAATTTAGGCTTAAATAGAGACTGGGAGTGGCTAAGTCATTATGCAAGGTAGCCTATTTCCCCCTGTTTTTTCCTCCCCCCCCCCAGACGTTCTGGTTAAACTTGGATTTATGCTGGAAGTGGCCCACCTTGATTGCCATGCACAGTGTGGGGAGAGTGGTCAGTTTGGATGAGCTATTGCCAGCAGGAGAGTGAGTTTGTGTGTGTGTATTTGGGGGGGAGGGGGGGAGAAAACCTGGATTTGTGCTGGAAATGGCCCACCTTGATTATCATGCACATTGTAGGGGGAGTGGTCACTTCGGATGAGCTATTACCAGCAGGAGAGTGAGTTTGTGTGAGTATGGGGGTGGGGGAGTGAGAAAACCTGGATTTGTGCTGGAAATGGCCCACTTTGATTTTCATGCAGGTTGTAGGGAGAGTGGTCACTTTGGATAGGCTATTACCAGCAGGAGAGTGAGTTTGTGTGTGTGGTTTTTGAAGGGTGAGGGGGTGAGAGAACCTGGATTTCTGCAGGAAATGGCCCACATTGATTATCATATGCATTGTGAAGACAGTGGTCACTTTGGATGGGCTATTACCAGCAAGAGAGTGAGTTTGTTTGTGGGAGGGCGGAGGGTGAGAAAACCTGGATTTGTGCTGGAAATGGCCCAACTTGATGATCACTTTAGATAAGCTATTACCAGCAGGAGAGTGGGGTGGGAGGAGGCATTGTTTCATGGTGTCTGTGTATAAAATGTCTTGTGCGATTTCCACAGCATGCATCCGATGAAGTGAGCTGTAGCTCACGAAAGCTCATGCTCAAATAAATTGGTTAGTCTCTAAGGTGCCACAAGTCCTCCTTTTCTTTTTAAGAACAAAAAGGATGCTAACAGTGGTATTAGACTATTACTATGTGTAATGGTAGAATAGTCAATAATAATTAGGCTTGGTAGAATTTGTAATTTCGACAAATAGTGGTGTTTGTTTTTAAGCATTTTTTTTCCATTTTCATCATTTCAAATTTTCACAGTTGCAAGAAATTATGAGGGTAGTTAATCACTATTTAATGACAGGATATGTGGAGCTTCAACGAGTTAGAGCTTTGTACTGTTAAAACACAAATTGTCAACATCACATGTCAAAATAAACAAATTAAATATCCTTAAATCAAACTCTATTAAGTCCTAAAGCAACATTTTTCTTATTTTGCCAGTCTATACATTTAGATTATTGTCAATGGAAATATTTCTTTGTCAGTTTGTGTGTGTATGGTGAAACCAACATATACTGACATTTACTGATGAAAATCTAATCTTTCCAAGCCTAATAATAATGAAGAAAAGGCGAAAGTGTTCATTACGTAGTTTTGTTCTGTATTTGGGGGGGAAATCAATGACTATTGATATCATATGATGCTGTTGGAATGAAAATTATTTCATCGGTAACTCAGGAGGATATTAAATAGTAGCTACTAAAGTTAAACATTTTAAAATTAGTATGCTTTGATAACTTGCATCTGAGAGAGTTAAAAGAAATGGCCAAGTAGCTCTCTGGAGCATTAATGTTGATTTTCAATAAGTCTTGGAATACTGGGAAATTTCCAGAGGACTATGAAAAACTCTTGGGAGTCATGGTGAATAATCAGCTGAACATGAGCTCCCAGTCAAAGGGCTCATGCTATCCTTGAACATCTCAACAGAGGAATATGAAGTAGGAGTAGGGAGATTACCTTTGTATTTAGCACCTACATGTCCACTACTGTATATTGTATCCAGTTCTGTTGTCCACAATTCAAGAAGGAGGTCAGAAAAATTGGATGGGGTTTAGAGAAGAGCCATGTAAATGATAAAAGATTTGAAAAACAGGCCTTCCAGTGATAGACTCAAGGAACTCAATCTATTTAAGGATTAAAAAAAAGGATAAGATGTGGCTTGATCATAGTCTAAGTACCTACATGGGCAGCAGAAATTTGATAATGGAGGGCTTTTCAATTTAGCAGATGAAGCATAACAAAGTCCAAAGTCTGGAAGCTGACACTATACAAATTCAGATGTAAAACAAAGTGAGAATTACAGGGTAATTAACCAGCAGAACAATTTATCAAGACTTGGAGTGAAGTCTCCATCACAGGAAATTTCTAAATATAGAGTGGCTGTTTTGCTAAAAGATATGCTCTAGTTCAAACAGGAATTAATTCAAGGATGTCTTATGGCCTGTGTTGGGGAGGAAGTGGTCACAATGCTGCCTTCTGGCTTTATAAGTGAAGATGATCTAGAAGGTCACAGGTTTGCTTCTCACTGCTGACAACTCACACATGCTCTCCCCTCTTAACTCTAGTGGGGAAAGCATTGATGCTGGAGAGGGGAGACATTTGTGTTTAAGACATAGATTATTCTAAGGAGAAATGGTCAAATAGAGAAATAATGGGAAGAAGATGGATATCTGATCTTTTATAGAATTAGAAATTTGTTTCTGTTTTAAATTGTTAAGAAGTTGATTCAAATTTTCTGCATATGGGCAGGATATTTACTTTCTATGCTTGCTGTTCAACATAAGGTAAACACTCAGCTGATCCACTTAAGATATAAATAAGTAGTTTAATGCACTTTGTGGTGCATAAAACAGATGTTTGAAAGCACATCTGTTAGATGTTCGGGTTTTTTAGTCACCTTCAGTTTTTTATAATCTGATCTCCTTCTACAGTTGTATTAAAGACTATTTTCAGCTGTAAATGTGCACCGGGCCATCTTAAGGATGGAGTGTTTAGGAGTCTGCAGTCAATCTAGGTCTGATTCCTAGCCCTGGCATTCATGCCCCCAGGCTGGAAGAGGCTGAGACCACTGCAGAGAAAGTGTACATAGCCCCTGGGGCGAGGGAGCGCCTTGTATCCTTTGACATTGTCCTGTCTAGCTGCTTAAGGAGTCAGGCTGATGGACTGTAAAGGGAGCCACATTCTGTCATCTTCAGCTAGAAGGATGTGGCGGCTGCAGTGCAGGGGATAAAACTGTTAATGAAATGATGGGATCTTCCAAGAAAAGCAGAGATCCTTCTCCTACCAGAGAAAACTATCAGTTGATGTAAATCGAAGACAATGAAGCTATGCTGATTTGGCCCAATACCTCTCTAACACACTGCTGCAAGAACCCTACTGGCCTCCTTTCGTACTTCAGCAATGTGTTTTTTGTTACCTTGTGCATGGTATATTTCAAACATTACAATTGATTTAAGATTTTGTGCTGTTAAGTACAAAAAGAAGCCTAGCTTTCAGACCGCTTGTGGAAGGAATCCTTTCACTGATTCAAAGCCTGGAGATAGGCCTGCATTTCCAACAAATGTCTTCATAATACTTAATATTCAATAGAATAAGAGGAGAATAATGAGCACTGCCGTATCCCAGGTTAGTAATTACCTCTGTCATTATTAATTTTCTAAAGCAATCCAGTCAAATGAGTCATTATTATTTCAATTCCTTAGCTAGGACTGATTTGATTCTTTCTCCCTATTGTGCCTAATTTCATGTAATGTCTGACTACAATACAGAGCTAAGGATCCCGTGCAATTCTAATATAGAATCATTATAAATAGCCTGATTCTTTGATTATAGCCCAAATGGATCTGATGCTTTGTTACTTTACTGAAATAAATTAATCACTTTTGAATGAAATGGCAACATTTTCTAAAGGTGGCCACAACTATATCATAAGCAAAAAATACACTGATCTGAGCAGAGTTATTTGAACCTGCATTACAGAAATGTATTTATGGCTTGCCTTCATTTAAATCTTCTAAATAAATTTATCTATTCAGTGCAATGTCTGTTGAATCAAATTAGTCCCAACAACTGTGTTGTTTTTTACAGATGACACATTCAGTGTGAAAGTAAATGTTTCTATTCATTTTGGACGTGACATAATATGCTACCCAGGCTATTCTGCTGATTGATGAGTTCATCCCAATTGTATCCAATCAGCAGGCTGACCACTAAGAAATGCAGGTGGAACTATAACCTCACCTGATTAAGATGAAACTGTGTCCTGGAAAAGTGTGAATGCAGTGTAGTAAAATCAAGTTGATGCTCTATTAAAGGTGCCATCCTTCACATGACGGGTCAGATCCTTAGCTGGTGTAAATTACCATAGCTCCATTGAAGTCACTGGATTTACACCAACTATACTGATTTACACCAGCTGAGGTTCTGGCCCAAACATTTTAAATGAGGTCCTCATCTGTGCTGGTCATCTATAACACTTTTCTAAAGGAGTATGGAATATCCTGGGAACACATTAAGTTCCTCACTCTTTGTGAAATAGGTTCTTAGAGCCATCTTAATTATATTGTGTCATGCTGAAGAGAAATGGAAATGTGGCCAGCTGCAAGGGAGGGATATCTTGGGGTGCGGGGGGGGGGGGAGAATTAATGCTGGGAGGCTTAATGAGCTGGTTTTCCAGGTCCATTAGCACTTTTTTGAAGCCTTCATAGCAGATCTAAGCAAGATCTATCAGAAAGAAACTTAGAGGTTAGTCATCTTTTCCCAACTCTTAAAGAGTGAAGACAAGATCAGTGGAAATGGTGCCTTTACCAAGATGCAAAGGGCTTGGTAGATCAGTGCTTTAGTCCTGCCTCTTGGTGAGTTAAATGATTCCCTGTCATTTAGATAGCTTTAAATTATACCTTTTTAATTCATCTTCGCCATGGAGAGGTTGATGAGGAGGAGCCAATGGGAACTGTAAATCTTTGAACACTTGCCCATGCTAGGGTTCAAACACCATCAGCTTGCTTTGGAGGAAGAGAATGGAGTATACATTTGAGGATTGCTCCACACTTAGTACTGGTGTCATTTTTAATCAGTGTCAGACATGATGGCATATATCTGTTTCTCAAAAGCCTAGAGGCCTTGGAACTCATATGCACTGTGGTTGTAGCCATGTTGGTCTCAAGATATCAGAGAGACAAGGTGGGTGAGGTAATATCTCTTCTTGGACCAACTTCTGTTGGTGAGAGAAACAAGCTTATGCAGACCTGAAGAAAAGTTCTGTGTAACCTCAAAAACTTGTATCTCACCAAAGGAAGCTGGTCCAATAAAAGATGAACCTCACCCACAATGTCTCTCTTAGTACTCATTGACAATAAACACCACATAGTCTGTGTAATGGGGATATAGAGTGGGTATAAATTACACTTGCACCCACTTTAAAGCTTTTAGTGCTTCCAAAGAGGTGTAGAGAAGCCTCAGTGTAAATTAGAACAATCTGCAATGAGTAACGTCATGGTGTCAGTACAGTATGTAGTTTAAGGCAGTGGTACCTTTCTATAAGCAGGTCTAAAACTAAGTTTTTTATAAATATTCAACTGTTGGAAATGAGGCCTTCATACTGAGTTTTAAAGCCCAAGACCATTTAGGTATATTCTGTTTCCAGTCCCAGCTGAGTGGATGTTCATTTTTTTCCTGTGCACCCAGTGACCTTTATTTCTTGTGTTGCTTGGAGTTGTGAAATGAGAAGCACCTGCCTGTGTCACTGCTGTGAGCTCTGCTCATTTTTGCATTTCTCAAGCCAGTGTCTTTCCCCAGAGGAAGGCAAGTCTTGGAGCCCAGCTCACATGCTTCCTGGTGCTTTGCTCAAACATTAGAGCTTGTCAGTTTATGCTGTTTTGAGTTGAATTTTGAAATTAAAAATATTGAATTAGACATTTAATAAATGAGGAGACGAAAAAAGGACCTCTTGGGGCATTTAAAAATCTTGACCATCCAACATTTCATCATTTGCTAATTTCTACTGACCATTTGTAAAGAAAGCTTGATTTTGTCCTTTAACAGCAGAAAGCAGAAATAAACATTGTTCTTTTGTAGCTTTTATAAACTCACAAGCACAAGCTGGTTGGATGGCTTTTTCCTCCCTTAATTTCTTTCAACTGATGTGTTTGAATATTTACATCAGATAGTAATGTGTGATAAGTCAGTATTTGTCCTAGATGTTTATTATCTCTCAAAGCGAATAGGCTAAATTCATCTTCACTGTAATAAGGTTATATCAGGACTGATTTGGCCCAGGGAGATTAACTGCAGGAATTAATAATATTTTAGCTTCCCCAGTTTAAACTTCATTCTTTAAAAAAATCTTTATTATTTTGGGTGAAAATCACCTGTGTGAATATCTCTAGCACAAGTCCTCTACAATCTCCTAAATACCAATCTAAACTCTATTTTCAGTCAACAGGATTACTCCAGTAAGTAAAGTTACTCACACATATGAGTGTTTGCAGAACTGAGCCCCTAAACATTATGGTAAGGTCTTCAAAAATACAGACTGATGACCGAGCTCTGCTCCCATTGACATTAACTAGGTAAAACTCAGCAGTCAAAAAAGCTAACAGAATGTTACGAACCATTAGGAAAGGAATAGATAAGAAGATAGACAATATAATGCCACTATAAAATTCATGATATGCCCACACCTTTAATACTGCATGCACAAGAACCAGGGGTCACACAATGAAATTAATAGGCAGTGGGTTTAAAACAAAGAAAAAGAAGTTCTTCTTCACACATTGCACAGTCAACCTCTGGGACTCATTGCTAGGGGATGTTATGAAGGCCAAAACTATTGACGGGGTACAAAAAAGAATTCGAGAAATTGATGGACCTATCCTGCATGAACAGCTATTAGCCAAGATGGTCAGGCCTACAATCCCATGCTCTGGGTGTCCCTAGCCTTTGCCTGCTAAAAGCTGGGAGTGGACGAGCGAGGATGGATCACTTGATGATTGCCTGGTCTGTTCATTCCCACTGAAGCCTCTGGCGTCGGCCACTGTCAGAAGACAGGATACTGGGCTGGATGGATCGTTGGTCTGACCCAGCATGGCCTTCTTATGTTCTTAACTCCCATGGATTTCACTGAGAACAGAGTAAGACAAATAATTAGCATTAAGATCCCACCCTAAACTCTTTGTGGCAAGGACTGTCTTTATTTTTGTGTATTGTACAGCATGAAGCACATTGGTGCCAAAGAAAGAATCATTATCATTAAGAATCCAACACTGTACATTTCCGGGGGATTTTATTTTAAAATGTTGCCTCCTGTAGTTTATGCTCCTATTTATATTCTCGTTTCTGTAACCTGGAAGAGTGCTTGACGGCTTAGTGTAGGACAGGGGTGGCCAACCTGTGGCTCCGGAGCCACACACGGCTCTTCAGAAGTTAATCTGCGGCTCCTTGTCTAGGCCCCGACTCCGGGGCTGGAGCTACAGGCGCCAACTTTCCACTGTGCTGGGGGGGTGCTCACTGCTCAACCCCTGGCTCTGCCAGAGGCCCTGCCCCCCTCCACTCCCCTCTCCTGAGCCAGCCATGCCCTCGCTCCTCCCTCCTACCCCCCCCCCCCCCCCAGAACCTCCTACATGCCACGAAACAGCTGATTGGGAGGTGCGGGGAGAGAGGGGGAGGCGCTGATTGTTGGGGCTGCTGGTGGGCGGGAGGCGCTGGGAAGCTGATGGCGGGGGTGGGGGGGCTGCTGATGTATTCCTGTGGCTCTTTGGCAATGTACACTGGTAAATTCTGGCTCCTTCTCAGGCTCAGGTTGGCCACTCCTAGTGTAGGATATTTAACCCATTCATCCAGCACTATAATAAAAATGCATTAGGGAGCTAAGCCAAAGCCCACTGAAGTCAATGGGAATCTTTCCACTGACTGACTTTAATGGACTTTTGAATCAGGCCTTAAGTGTATTTAATTATAATAATCAAGCATGAACTTGTATAATCCATATTGATTTTAAGTGCCAAATAGAAACGATCATAAATCAGTGGCAATCACAAATAGTGGTAGAAGAGCCTGGAGCAGAAATTTGGAGAAGCCCCAGTTTGCTTTGTATTACCCAGTTCAATTAATATGATCTCCTCTAACAAGACTGTAGAGGATACAGAGCTATCTCTGCTTCCTCTCCTCACATAATTACAGTGTATATCATGTCATAGTCCTCAAGACATACAGTAAAAAAGCTATAAAATTTATATTAAAGTTTTATGATTTCCAGATTTTACTAGGAATACTTCATAATATTAGTGCCTTCTTCTTGGAAAGATTTCACTCCTATGAATCTTTGCTTTTTCTGATGTTTCTCTCCCAGCCATATGATGGGTTTAATCAGTGAATGAAAGTTAAAAATGGTACTGGCTTTAAATCCTGTTTCCCTTTAGTTATGATAAATATTCAACTTTGAAATCTGGTCTGAGATGCTGAAGCCACAGCAAAGGTCTGATCCTGAAAATCTTCACTCAGTTGAATAGTCCTTACTTGCATACAGACCTCTTGAAGACAAGGGGACTACTTCATATAGTGTGAAATTTGCCCCTTTGCAGATGATCCATGCATAGGGTGACCAGATGTCCCGATTTTATAGGGACAGTCTCGATATTTGGGGCTTTTTCTTATATAGGCTCCTATTACCCCACCCCCCACCCCCATCCCAATTTTTCACACATGCTATCTGGTCACCCTATCCACGCAAGGCCTGTGTCAGTCAAGTGCCCAAAATAAGGCTTAAGTTGTGTCTACATCATGTGCCATAAGGACCATGTGTCTGAGTAAGGGTTGCCTGGCTAGCCCTTGAACTTGGATATTTTGGTAAAAGCAAATACTGGAGGAAAAGAAGTGCCATAGCTGACAAAGAAGAGTCAATGCTTATTCTAAATTGGAAAAATGGAGAGCTGCCAAATATCTATTTATTCTCCCCACCCCCCCCACCCCCAAAGCCATCTAACGAGGAACACGGTGGCAAAGTTCCTTTCGCATCTGGAAATTTGGCAGGGATATAAATGTTAATGGAAGTTACATGTGAGAACAATGGAGTCCTCCAAGTAAAAACAGAAAACACCCATTAGGTTATACACCCATCCCCCTTCTAAGGAGAATTATTCTTACAGTTCATCTTCTAGTGCTTCAATCTAGTATTACATGTCTCCTGTGATGGTCAATCTGGTTAGATCCGTACCCTTCAGACTCTTTGTCTCTTTACATTTTCATCCTCATTTAGTGATGCATAATAATGAGATAATAGGCCTGACCCTACTCCATGGTAGAAGTCCCATTAATTACAACGAGAGCACCATGAGGCCAAAAAAAGTATAGGATAAAATCCTGCTGTCTTTTACTTAAGCAAAACTCCCACTGCCATTCAATCAGCCTGTTGCCTGAGTACGGACTGTAAGATTTGGGACCTGTTCCAGCCAAGCACTTAAGCGTGTGTGTGAATTTAAGCACACGAGTAATCCAACTGAAGTAAATTACACACCTGCGTAAAATGAAGCACCTGCTTAAGTGCTCAGCTGGGTCAGGGCCTGGCCCATAGAAATGGACAAAATTTTGGTATTATGGCAAAAAGCTGAATGAGTGAAAGTAAATGGAACTTCTTACATATAACAACTTAGCTGAGCTTTGCCATGAATCTCCGTGGTTTTTATAGTAAATGTTACTTTATGACAGTTGCCATGTTACTTCAATCCTCTTGAGTATAAATTAGAAGCGTATATATCCTAAAATGGTTTGTTCTTTATGTCACGTAATGCTGCCTTTCCTTCCATTCATGATTAATTTTTTTAATGGTTCCCTTTAGAACTTAAAAAAAATAATTAAAATGAATGAATCCTCTGCAGTGGCAGTAAAGCAGTGAGCATATTGCATCCTAGCTCTGCTCCCAAGTCTGATCAAAGGAAAGTGTGGTGCTGGGAAGTTGTAATGTTTTGTATTTAGCGTTCTGACCACCCACCGAGACCAAATGTTGACTTGGGGGATAGTCATGAATTAGAGTTTCGCTTATGCTCAAATAAATTTGTGAGTCTCTCGGGTGCCACAAGTACTCCTTTTCTTTTTGCGAATACAAACACAGCAGCTACTCTAAGAACTGTACAGAGATGGTAGAATTAACATGAGTAAACGTGGAGTTTATTTCCTACTGGAGTCATCTTTGATGCTTATTCCCTACTGGAAGATAATGTTATGCAGAAGATTTTACAATGGCCACAGGTATCTTTCCTCTGCTATCTTCCTTTCTCAATATTTCACATTAGACCTGGCTAACCTATTTCAAACAATAGTTGTGAAGACTCTACCCCTCTTTTATTTAAATGTATGCTTTACTTACTATCCTAAAGCTTTATTTTTTTCATATTTCGCAAATGCACTGAGTCTTCTAAGCCTATGCGTGTGTTTCAGTGGAGATCTCAGTCAGTTTTTAGAATTTCTTTTAAACCATTCTGGTTCACTGTTAAACATTAATATTTATCTGTAAATAATGTAAACAAGTAGATTTGCAGCCCATTATATCTGCCATTCCTCAGATTGTCTACAAAGGCTTTGAAATGAGCTTGAGGTGGGTAATTGACAACTGAGTGCCTGGTGGGGGTGAAATTGTCATTACCGCAAGAAGCAACCTTCAAAGCTCCAATTCAGTCGAGGACCAGCGAGGGCTGGCTCAAGTAATACAGTCCTTTGGGACTGGTGAAAAACAAGCTCTCTAAGCAGGCTCATGGGGCTTTGCAAGCTGTCAGCTACTTTTTTTTTTTTTTAAACAAAGAAGATTTGCTTGAATTCAATGGGTGTTTACCATGTGCAGACTGCAACTCTAAACCCTACGTGGCCTTCCCAAATTGAGCACAATCCCATGGGAGTGCTGGCTGGAACATTTATAAGTTCTAGGCAGAAGGAACGTTGGGTTTATGGTTCATATTAGGAGGATGCTGAAAATGCAAACCATAGCACGGGTAAAAATGGATAGCTGTTGCAATAGCCCTGAGGAGACGTACTTTAGGTCCGATTCTGCCACCTTTACTCACACTTCGTAGCACCTTACTCTGTGAGCAATCATGTTGAAATCAGTAGGACCACTCCTGTTGCCAAGTACTGTTTTTAAATGACTACAGATCGCACTATCAAGCCCTTAGAGTATATCGCCACTACAGATATCATAACCAAACTTCACCAAGTGTAGCCCCACCAGTAGTAGCAACTGTGGAAACTGTAGTGTAGATAGGCCTCAGTTGCTTTTACCCCCATCATGTTGTCTATACATGGACAACACAGTGCTGATAAAAACACCTGACTGTTGTCTGCACTCGGCTTCCTCTGTTGTACCTCTGGTGGAGATGCAGCCACGGAGCATTCAGTGTAGCACATCGTTGGGGCTATAAAGAAGCCACTAGTGCTATCTCGTTTGCCCACTGAGCGCTAAACTATTCACCGGTTTAGGTTCAAGCAGCCTAAAGCCTGCTGCAAACTGTGCTGGTGGCCAAAAAGGGGCCAGTCCAGCAGCCAGGGATGCTTGTCATGGGTCAGACTAAAAGTTCATTCACCTAAAACACATTTCCTGACATTTTGAGGTTTTGCCCTTTTTTTAAAAAAAATGGCAATTTTCTAAATGAAAACATTTCGAAATAAGTCAAAACATGTTGAGATAATTCTGATCTTTTTCACCTATTTATTTTTAGCCAAAACTATACTCTGAATTTGACCCAAATTTGCAAATAGATTCAGTGGCCCCCAAATGGCACTTTTTGGTGAATGTATTAATTTATTTTTTAAAATCCTTGGCTCTATTTGCTAGATCACTAGGATGTCACAGCCATGCGGCCTGTGTTAGGAACTGGAAGGACACACTAGGAATTGCTAGGGTGGTTCTCTCATGCCTGGGGGTCTGGGTGAACTAGCTTTAGAAGAGCTGAGTGCTGCTAGAGTAAGGGGCAGATGTCATAGCAAGGCTGAGAATCTGGCTCAGTGGATCCAGTGCTCTCCCTTTGGGAACTAATTTGCAGCTTCTCAAAATGGAGTTTTGCAGCAAACCTAGGAGAGCAAAAAAGTTTGTAGTTATGAGGGAGTTTGCTCTAAATACTTCTGAGATTTCTCCTTCAAGATATTTGTTGGGGGTGGGGGTGTATGCATGCACATACATTCATATTAGAGTTGCACTTCGAGGTTGGGCTCGCTCTGGGTGTGTGTGTACTGTACTGTACTAAGGGTATTTTGGTAGTTTCCTATTAAACATTGCATTATTCTGGTCAGCGGACTTTACTGGGAGCCCTGTTCATGGATCTGAGGCCAAAATTTGGTCCTTTGTTTGGATGTTTTGTTTATTTTTATGTTTCTTGTTGATTTCACTGAGAGCTTATCTCTTTGAAAATCAAGCAGGTGCTTCAGATGGATTCAGGAGACTCATTTTAAGCTCCTGTTTTAATAAAATCTTGAAGCAGTATCTTGCTCTGCAAGTAGCCCCACTGATTGATTTCCATGGGAATCCAAGGAGTAAGGTATTCCTCAAAATGAGTAAGGATGACAGAATCTGAACCTTTATTCTTGGTTTATCTGGACTGTGATTTCAGTTACTGTTTGTTAGAAAATATGTCTGCATGTCCGCTATCGCTTCTTTTTTTCCTCCCCTTGGAACCAATTAATAAATCATTTCAAAATGAAAAAGTGTGTTTTTCCCAAAGCTGCACTGCTCTACTTTTATCTGGCTTGTACAGCAAGTTGGTTTAAAGATTAAAAACTTGTCCGAACAGAAATGTACCAAATTAAGGCCCAAAAGAGGAAGGATGTTGCTGTGGTTAAGACCTCAAGATGGGCTTAAATTCTTGGCTCTGACATGGACTTCCTGTGTAATCTTGGACAGTCAGTTAGGTGGACCTGTGTTACCTGTCTCCCACCCTTTGTCTGTCTTGTGTAATTAAATTGTAAGCTCTTCAGAGCTGGAACTGTCACTTAGAAGTTGGGTATTATATATGTATCTGGTAAGTGCTAATACAAATAAATAATAAAAAATATCTTAAAGGAAAAAAATCTCAGAACTATTTAGTGCAAACTCTCCCATAACTGTAAACTTTTCTCCATCTTGTACAGTCGTACAGTATCATGCGTTAAAGTGAACCAAATCTAAACTGTTGTGGCATATAAAAACTGCAAACAAAGGAAGGCAGCTTTTTTCCCTAACCCCCTGAGATTTATTCTGATAGTTTGCAACAAGATGAAATGGATAATGGAAGTCCCTTGTCACAATAACTCAGTTTAAATGTATTGTCAGATTAATAGACTCGGTTATCCACTCTTCCAGGGAGAAAAATGACTCATAGTTTCAAATCATCCCCTCACTCATAACATCCAATCAAATTAACTGAACATTCCAAATTTAGATTACCAGCAGCAACCAGGCATTTTATGCTTTTTGTAATAAAAATCTCTTTTTTTTTAAAATATATTTTTAGTGCTAGCCAAATGATTTCCAATTGCCACAGCAACATCTGTTGGTGACTGAAATTCTATCACTAAACTCTCTATAAAAGCCCCGTTGGTTTGTACTGTGCTTAGAGTATGTATCAAAAGATTATTGTGCTGTTCTGGTGATAGGAATCTTTTTCTTTACATAGGTAACTCAACTGCCCAGGTACACGTGACAGAGCATTGGTAATATCCTTGTTTAAGGAAATCTATCTTCACACCCATCTGGAATGGACATTTAGACCCAAATCTGCAAGCAAGATGTTTATATGAGTGCCTAACATGAGCATGTGCATTGTCTTGTTGAATGCCACACTGAACTGGGGCCAAAATAGGGTGCTAGACATCACTGTAAAAGCCTGTCAGGCCAAATTCTCCGCTGATGTAAAGTGACACAGCTCCACTGAAATCAATGGAGCTGTGTTAATTTACACCAGTAGAGAAGTTGGTCCACTGAATTTAGATCCTTTCTATAGAATTTTTAACCCATCCTACATGATTACATAGGTCGGTTTAAAAATTCTATAGAAAGGATTTCACTGTTAAATTCAATAGGAAAGGCATATTAGCTCCTTCTTCTTCTTCTTCCTTATTATTATTATTATTATATATTATTTATTTTATCACATATAAAGGTAGTTGAGGGTAATTAGTGTGCTCAGTGTTATACAAAATAGGCATAAAAGCACTATATATTTGTCAAAGCAGGACTTATTAAATGCAGAGATTATGGTAAATTATTTATGGAAAGGCAAACAAGTTGAGTAAAAACCAGACAAATCTTTTCCCATCCCTTGAACTGAACCAAAAGCAGTCATTTTCCAGCAGTTTGGGGTAGTTCAGTTATGGCCTGATCCAGCATATTGACTTCCATGGGACCACTCACATGCTTAAAGTTAAGCATGTGCTTAAGTGGATCAGGGCCTTAATCTTATACCCCTGGCTCTCATTCCTAGTCTGTCATTTTGCGGCAGTGGGAATTTGGGCAGCATTGCAACTGGTTTCTAGGATTTCTTCAGCAGTGATGTCCCCAAGGTTATGATGTAAGTTCATTAGTTCACTTGATGACAGAATTTTTTGATAGAGTTTTGGCTATTAACTAGCTGATGTAGAGCTGCTGGGGCCTTTTATAATTGTTAAGCAGAATACTTTATGTAATTGTGAAAGTCTTTTCATATGCTGTTTTGTATGTAATTACAAGGAAAAAAATTCTGAATTTCCATGCCATCACATGTGGTGTAGCCTTCAAAGGGCAGCTTCATTCATGAATGCATGGGGAGTGAGTTATCCTGGTTTGCATCTGGATAGTGGCAAATTGCTAGCTTTAATAGTTCTGAGCATCTCTGATCTGCAATCACTGTCTAGCAGATTTTTTGATCTGACACTGCATTGTGGGGAGTATTGCAAGGATCGTTCTTCGACCTCTCTCGGGGAATCCTGCTGTCAGGCAGCAAACCTATGAAACGTGAAATGTGTAGTTTTAAAGTCTAAACTTCTTCTAATTCAAGATGCTCATAGGCACCACTTTCCATTCAAAGTTCTCCTCCTGTGTGTGCTTGTCCATCTCTTGGGATGTGTACCTCATGCCTATCTCGCTCTCCTTTGCATCACTAGAATTTTTTTTAGCAGTGAGTATCATAAGGTTTACTTTCAAAAATGTCATCTTCTCTCTTAATTAGGCATTTTCCTACAATGAACCATATGAGAATCAATTAGGAAGATGATTTTTTGTGTCTTTCCAGGATGATCACATGCAGCAGACTAGGTAAGTGTTTACTGATTGATAAAATTGGCAGAAGGGTAGATGATTGGCTTTGAAGATTGGATTTTTAACAGGGGAAGGTTTTTTTTTTTAAACTCACCAGACAAATAAGGAAAGGAACCCAATAGGGAAATGGAAGTGCAGCATGTCTCTTCACTACATAGCCGAAGGCTGCTCCTGTCACTGGGGACTCCGCTTCAGTGTTTCCCTCTCTCTCTCTGATTCTCCAAGCCTGTTTTTGCTATCACCAGCTGCCACTTTACACCCTCAAAGTGGCTGCATTTCAATTGCAACTCCTGCTGTGGCAGAACAATTCCTGGATGGTTCCCTGACATGGCTTCAAAGTCAATTCATCACCACTGTTTTATTTTAAAAAATCTGTTTCCTATGGGAATGCTATAAAATATGAGACCGTGAATCATATGAAATGAACTCACTTGACATTTTTGTCTTAGATCACAACCTATCCTATTTCCCATCCCTGATTGCTTTGTTGTGCCCTGTCCCCTATACTCTTGCTTTCCTCCTGTCTGGGATAGTTATCAATGCCTATTAGGCGGGATGAGCAGGAATTGTGTCCCTCACCTCTGTTTGCCAGAAGCTGGGAACGGGTGACAGGGGATGGGTCACCTGATGATTTGTTCTGTTCATTCCCTCTGAGGTACCTGGCATTGGCCACTGTCGGAAGGCAGGATACTGGGCTAGATGGACTTTTGGTCTGATCCAGTATGGCCGTTCTTATGGGATCCATTTGCACTTGTTATTTCCCTTTTCTGTTATTTTTCCTTTTACCCATTCCTCTCTCACCCATATATTTTCCATCTCCCACTCATCCTCTTTATATCCCTCCTCCCCCCTTCCCATTCCTGTCCTCTGTCAAGCTCCCATTCCCTTTTTTCATGTTTTTCTTTCTCCCCATCTTCCCTACATTTCGTTATAGAAAATAACTGTTGCATAGATGTTTTGGATCTTTTCACAGAATTTTTAATAGAGAATTACAGCCTTGCATAGAATCCCATAGAATAGGTTAAAAAACCTTTAGGCATTGATTCAGAAAATCACTTAAGCATATGCTTAATTTTTGAGCATGTGCTTAAGTGCTGTCCTGAACAGGACTATAGCACAGATCCCATCTTCTATTAAAAGGCATAGGTTTTTTAAGTCATTTCCATAGAACTCCATTAAACGTTTCTGCTTCTCTAGATCTTTGCCATAAGTGAAACTCCACTTGATGGGATGGAAGCCCAAACAAGTGGGGGTAAACACTGAAGAAAATGTTTTTATGTCCTCCTGAGTAGCAAATTTGCTGTACAACTCACAGCCCCATCACACATTGGAACACTTCTTCTTTAAACTATAAACGCAAAGTGGAAAAATCAGCCCAGACAAAGAAGATTCCCATGCCCTTTTCTTGTTGCTGTTAAAGTGCAAAAATGGAAACACCTACTGCTTGGTGGCTTGCTAAATAAGTCTTTTATTTTTATAAATCACCAGAGTAGAATTTGAATAATTTAGTTTGTAAACCTGCGGCAATGTTAATTTCCATTCTCCAGGTTTTTGTAACTTGTGCATTAACTCTCGAGACTCTGGCCACCCTTTCCTGAGTAGGGTGTCACCACCTCGGAACTGCAGGGGCTTCATGAATTACAAAAGCAAACTGATAAGCTGTTGCCAGCGGGGGAGTGGGATGGGAGGAAATTTTGTTTCATGGTCTCTGTGTGTATATAATGTCTTCTGCAGTTTCCACGATATGCTATGCATCCGATGAAGTGAGCTGTAGCTCACGAAAGCTCATGCTCAAATAAACTGGTTAGTCTCTAAGGTGCCACAAGTACTCCTTTTCTTTTTACGAATAC
Organism: Chelonia mydas; assembly: GCF_015237465.2. Classification (NCBI taxonomy): domain Eukaryota; kingdom Metazoa; phylum Chordata; order Testudines; family Cheloniidae; genus Chelonia; species Chelonia mydas. The sequence goes on along the minus strand of NC_057853.1, from coordinate 14,400,766 downwards.
AGACTAACACGGCTGTTACTCTGAAAAAAGCAAACTGAAATGTCAGTCACGTGCAGCCTTTTTGCAACCGCTAAATTATGGATCCAAAGCACTACAGCAAACATTTAGAAATTATTCAGTCAAAATAGTTGTGGGGCTCTGGTTTGTAAAAACACTAGCAAAACCCTACACTTGTGCTTTTGTCATCTATGGGATGGTTGTTGTACATGCTTATGAGTAATATTATCTGGGGGGTGTATGTGTGTGTGTGTGTATATAACTCATTTTTAAAAAAACTAGGTACTTCAATCAGAGCTTCATTCTACCATAAACCCAATTAGCTTCAGTCAGCTTGGCTGTTCACAGGAGTGTGTGTAAGGCTATGAATAATTCCTAAACTCGGTTTTCCCTCTAAGAAATGTCATGTGGCTTTTCTTGCTGCTAGATAACCTTCTGCACTTGTCTCTGAGGTCCCACATCCTAATAAACTGAAGATATCTGTTTAAAAATCATAAATATGTATTTAAATAGTATGCCGGGGCAGCTTTAGCAAGGGTACATGGGTGCAACTGCAGATGCAGAAATCAGGCTGGATTAACCAGTGGGCACTGGGTGCACTTGAACAGGGCCCCTATCTCAGGTCTGTCAGGGGTAGTCAAGGTTTACTTGGTCCTGCCTCAGTGCTGGGGGCTGCACTTCATGATTTCTTAAGGTCCCTTCCAGCCCTACATTTCTATAATTCTGTGATGGTGGGAGGGCTGGACCAAATTTGAGTGAGTGGCATTGTGACGCCATGTGTCAGGTCACAATTCCTAGAGTGGGCAGCTGGGCCCAACTCCATGGGACAGGAGCTGCCATCGTGGGGTGAGTGCAGGGCAGGCTGGGGGAGAGGGGGGATTAGGGTTGCAGTGCCAAGGCAGAGTGTGCTGTTGTGGGTAGTCAGTGCCCCCTCAGCAGTTTAGTGTGGTGCAATTCAGTGAATGAGGAGGCCACATCTGTCTAGTATGAGCATTAGTATTAGTATTCAGCGCATGAGGACATTCAATAAAAATATATACCTGGCTTCTTTTTCTGGTCTCAGCAAAAATGAATGAGGGTTTTGCCATTAAGTTTCAGTGGGAGCAGGATTGAGATACTACTATTCTTAACCAAGACCTCAAGACGTTGTTACCCATAAAAACTTCATAGATTATAAACTCTATTGGGCAGAGACCATCTTTCTGTTGAGTGTTTGTAGAATGCTTAGCACAATGGAGTCCTGATCTCTAGGCATTCCTGCAATTCAAATTAATAATAATATAGCTGCCACTGATAAGTAGATAACATTGCCATACTATTCAGTATACACCTAGACTATAGAGTGTCTAGACGACAAACCTGTTCAGTTCCAAAAACAACTGAAAAGTTCTGAAGGTGTAAAATGAAGCTCCAGCAAATACAAATGATTTACAAAAAGCTTGGGAAATGAGCTATGTGCTTTATGTCCACTCTTGGAGGCCATTTCTTCCTTGGCCTTTCGGCTGAGATGTCAAGATGGGCTACTGGTAACATAGACATCTGTGTACCATGACTGAAACCATTAACTCATTCTCTACAGGCTCAACCAGCAGGTCACCACACAGCAGGCGTATTGCCATAGAGGGGGGCATTTGGTGGACCACCTCGCATGTGGAAGAGGTAAGGCGAGAGAAGGCCAGGAGTAGCTAGTGGTCCAACAGTGCATATTGAGAAGAGAGTAACCTGCTTCACAGTATTTTAAAACACACACACAAAATGCCAACACTGTGTTTTTACAATGGTTTAATATACTTCTGGTGTCTAATGGGAAAAACGTGATAATTTGGGGCTCAAGGGTGTAAATGCTTACTAGCTGGTGTTTTCATAGAACATACTTTACCACTGACTACTTACTTTGGGATTCTAAACAAATAGCAGGTAGGCCTTGGAGGGTGTTAATTTGCTTTTCACCTGAAAACTTTGTCTAAAATGCTGTTGTTTCAAAATGTGCTGGGGAGGATCTGCACAGATCTCCCCGTTCATTCTTTTTTTTTTTTTAGGACTGTCAAGCCATTATAAAAATTTATCGCTATTAATCATGCAATTAATTGCACTGTTTAATACAATACCATTTATTTAAATATTTTTGGATGTTTTCTACATACATTGATCTCAATTACAACACAGAACACAAAGTGTATAGTGCTCACTTTATATTTTTATTACAAATATTTGTGCTGTAAAAAAACAAAAGAAATAGTATTTTTCAATTCATACAAGGACTGTAATGCAATCTCTTTATCATGAAAGTTGAACTTACAAATGTAGAATTATGTATGTAACCCACACACCTTCTGTGTGTGGTGTTCTGTCCCATCTAGTAGCACCAAGACCACTTAGAGAGAGGGAGATTATGAGTCTGCTCTACAGCCTTAGCTAACAGCCAATTGGCTTTTAGCTCATACAGTAGAGGATCGTGCACTGAGGTCCAGATTCGATTCTGCCTGACAACAACAGGGACCTGTTGGTGTTTAACTGCATTAAAAATAAAACAGTGTAAAACTTTAGAGCCTACAAGTCCATTCAGTCCTACTTCTTGTTCAGCCAGTCACTCAGACAAACAAGTTTGTTTACATTTGCAGGAGATAATGCTGCCCGCTTCTTGTTTACAATGTCACTTGAAAGTGAGAATAGACATTCGCATGGCACTGTTGTATCTAGTGTCGCAAGATATTTACGTGCCAGATGCACTGAAGATTCATATGTCCCTTCATCTTCAACCACCATTCCAGAGGACATACGACATACATCCATGCTGATGGTGGGTTCTGCTGGATAACGATCCAAAGCACTATGGACCGACGCGTGTTCATTTTCATTATCTGAGTCAGATGCTACCAGCAGAAGGTTGATTTTCTTTTTTGGTGGTTCGGGTTCCGTAGTTTCTGCATCAGAGTGTTGCTCTTTTAAGACTTCTGAAAGCAAGCTCTACACCTCGTCCCTCTCAGATTTTGGAAAGCACTTCAGATTCTTAAACCTTGGGTCGAGTGCTATAGCTATCTTTAGAAATCTCACATTGGTACCTTCTTTGCTTCTTCTAAAATCTGCAATGAAAGTGTTCTTAAAATGAATATGTGCTGGGTCATCATCTGAGACTGCTATAATATGAAATACATTGCAGAATGCGGATAAAACAGAGCAGGAGACATACTATTCTTCCGCAAGGAATTCAGTCAAAATTTAATTAACTCTTTTTTTTTTTTTTTTTTAATGAGCGTCATCAGCATGGAAGCATATCCTCCGGAATGGTGGCCAAAGCATGAAGGGGCATACGAATGTTTAGCATATCTGGCACGTAAATACCTTGCAATGCCGGCTACAAAAGTGCCACATGAACATCTGTTCTCACTTTCAGGTGACATTGTAAATAAGAAGCGGGCAGCATTATCTCCCGCAAATGTAAACAAACGTGTTTGTCTTAGCAATTTGCTGAATAAATAGTGGGACTGAGTGGACTTGTGGCTCTACAATTTTACATTATTTTATTTTTGAGTGTAGTTATATAACCAAAAACAATCTACATTTGTAAGTTGCACTTTCATGATAGATTGCATTATCGTACTTGAATGAGGTGAATTAAAAAATACAATTTCTTTTGTTTATCATTTTTACAGTGCAAATATTTGTAATTAAAATAATAATATAAAGTGAGCACTGTACACTTTGTATTCAATATTGTAATTTAAATCAATAGATTAGAAAATGTAGAAAAACATCCACAAATATTTAATAAATTTCAGTTGGTATTCTATAGTTTAACCGTGCGATTAAAATTGAGATTAATCGCAATTAATTTTTTAATTTGCGATTAATTTTAATTTTTTTAGTTAATCATGTGCATTAACTGCAATTAGTAAACAGCCCTAATTTTTTCCCCTCATCTCTTCATTGTACCCACACAATCACCCTACTATTTTCAGGCTAGCTATGGGGCTGCTAAAAAGCCATGAGATGGTATTTAGTACCTCATCTAACTCCAACTGAAGCCAGTTGAAAGATTCTCATTAACTTCAGTGGGAATTGGACTGGGCCCTCTTTCATCACCAATCTGTGCTTGCCATATCCAAATGCCAGTCTTGTAGCTACTCACATGTTTTCCTTCAATCACTTTTATGTTGTTCACATAAGCTGATACAGTGTATTTATCTCAGTCTTACTTACTATGGCCCAAGGTTCAGGAAGAGGTAGCGTACCTGAGCCAGACTGTCTGATGTGGAATGGAGAGCTATTTTGGAAAATTTCAAATTTTGAAATTTCAGAAAAAGGGGCCACTTTTTTTCAGATCTTGTTAAAAGAAAAATTCAATTCCAAATCTTGAATTTGTAAAATGTGGAACTTGCACAAAAAAGTGCCCCTTTTTTCAGCCAGCTCTAATCAATACAAAGTTTGTGGTGTTAGCTAGCTATGCCACTTTAAATATCTTAATACATTTGTCCTGGGTGATAATATCTGCAGTACATTTTGTTATTGCTTCACCAGTGCAAATTTCACATTTGAAAATATTGCTGACACTCCAGTGGGAGGTCAGTTTTAACCTCATCCTGACTGATTTTAATATGAGGTACAAAACGGAGTCTCTTTTAACAACTGTGAACTAAGTTCACAGACAGCTGCAGCGGCATAGGAGCTAGCAAACAGAGCTGTAAACAGGGGACTTTGAGTGGGAGTTTGTAAGGGGAGTTTGTCTTGTGGTGCTTGTTTGGTTTTTTGTTTTTTTTTTGCTGTGGGTGGTGGTGTTTTGGTGTGGTTTGTGTTTCCCAGATTAACAGGATTTAGGTGGGAAGGCTATGACAGATACAGAGGCAGCAGTGGGAGTGACCCATGTAGCGGAAGACACAATGAGGATGACTGGATGTGGAAGCTGTGGTATGTATATGATCCTGGAGGGGGCACCTGGTAAGAGTTTTGTCTGCATGAAATGCCGTCTGATAGAGCTGATGGAGGAAAAGATCCGAGGTTTGGAGATGCAGGTGGAAAGTCTGGTTGAGTTTAGGAAGGGGTTTGAGCAGATTATGGAGCAAAGACATGAGGTATCTGAAGGGAAAAGCTCAGACTTGCAGGTGGAATCTGGGCTGGGGAATTCTGAGGGGAGACTGGGTGAGGAAAGTGGTCAGTGGAAGCATGTGACTAAAAAAACCAGGCAGAGGAAAAGACGGGCTAGTGAAGGAGAAATAGAGCTCAAGAATAGGTTTGCAGAGTTGGAAAATGAAGAAGGGGCTCAGCAGGTAGTCACTGAAGGTGGAAGGGCAAGGAAGAAGAGAAGAGCGGCTAGTCCTATAGGAAAAGGGGAAGAGTTAATGGAGATTACACCAAATATGAGCCCCAGGAGGATACAGGATGGGTTAAAGAGGATTACAAGGGAGAATAGGAATGGAAAGAACTTGCAGCCAGAGGGAACAGGGGATAGACTGGAGAATAGCACCGTCACTAGGAAAAGGCAGGTCTATGTGATTGGGGACTCTTTACTGAGAAGAATAGATAGGCCTGTAACCAGAGCTGATCCAGAGAATAGGAGGGTGTGCTGTCTTCCAGGTGCTAAGATACGGGATGTAGACCTGAGGTTGAAAAGGATTCTAAAGAGAGCAGGAAAGAATCCCCTAATTATCCTTCATGTGGGAACAAATGATACGGCTAGATTCTTGCTGGAAAGTATTAAGGGAGACTATGCTAGGCTGGGGAAGACGCTTAAGGAAATAGAGGCTCAGGTGATCTTTAGTGGGATTCTGCCTGTTCCTAGAGAAGGGCAACAAAGGTGTGACAAGATTATGACTATTAACAGATGGCTTAGGCAGTGGTGCTGTAAGGAGGGCTTTGGGATGTATGGCCACTGGGAGGCATTCATAGACAGAGGACAGTTCTCTCGGGATGGACTTCCCGAGGGAAGGAAATAGACTTCTAGGATGGAGGCTGGCACAACTGATTAAGAGAGCTTTAAACTAGGAATTTGGGGGAGATGGTTGGGAGATGTCCGGGTAACCTCCATGCCGGATTTTAGCATTGAGAGGAAAGAAAACGAAGTAAGAGAGGATACAGCTGTGGGTAGGAGGAAGGGCAGTGTAGATACCAGTCTAATAGGTTATACTGGCTGTAGAATGACCGTGCCTAATAGGGTACAGAATGTGAGCGAGGCCAAACAGCAAAAATTAAGATGTTTGTACACTAATGCGAGGAGCCTAGGTAACAAAATGGAGGAACTAGAGCTACTGGTGCAGGAAATGAAACCAGATATTATAGGGATAACAGAAACATGGTGGAATAGTAGTCATGACTGGACTACAGGTATTGAGGGGTATGTGCTGTTTAGGAAAGACCGAAATAAAGGTAAAGGTGGTGGAGTAGCATTGTATATCAATGATGAGATAGAATGTAAAGAAATAAGAAGCAATTAAATGGATATGACAGAGTCCATCTGGGCAAAAATTACATTGGGGAAGAAAACTATTAGAGCCTCCCCTGGGATAGTGCTTGGGGTGTGCTATAGACCGCCGGGATCTAATTTGGATATGGATAGAGCCCTTTTTAATGTTTTTAATAAAGTAAATACTAATGGAAACTGTGTGATCATGGGAGACTTTAACTTCCCAGATATAGACTGGAGGACGAGTGCTAGTAATAATAATAGGGCTCAGATTTTCCTAGATGCGATAGCTGATGGATTTCTTCAGCAAGTAGTTGCTGAACTGACTAGAGGGGATGCCATTTTAGATTTGGTTTTGGTGAGTAGTGAGGACCTCATAGAAGAAATGGTTGTAGGGGATAGTCTTGGCTCACGTGATCATGAGCTAATTCAGTTCAAACTGAACGGAAGGATTAACAAAAATAAATCTGCAACTAGGGTTTTTGATTTCAAAAGGGCTGACTTTCAAAAATTAAGGAAATTAGTTAGGGAAGTGGATTAGACTGAAGAATTTATAGATCTAAAGGTAGAGGAGGCCTGGGATTATTTTAAATCAAAGCTGCAGAAGCTATCGGAAGCCTGCATCCCAAGAAAGGGGAAAAAATTCATAGGCAGGAGTTGTAGACCAAGCTGGATGAGCAAGCATCTCAGAGAGGTGATTAAGAAAAAGCAGAAAGCATACAGGGAGTGGAAGAAGGGAGGGATCAGCAAGGAAAGCTATCTTATTGAGGTCAGAACATGTAGGGATAAAGTGAGACAGGCTAAAAATCAAGCCGAGTTGGACCTTGCAAAGGGAATTAAAACCAATAGTAAAAGGTTCTATAGCCATATAAATAAGAAGAAAACAAAGAAAGAAGAAGTGGGACCGCTAAACACTGAGGATGGAGTGGAGGTTAAGGATAATCTAGGCATGGCCCAATATCTAAACAAATACTTTGCCTCAGTCTTTAATAAGGCTAAAGAGGATCTTAGGGATAATGGTAGCATGACAAATGGGAATGAGGATATGGAGGTAGACATTACCATATTTGAGGTAGAAGCGAAACTCAAACAGCTTAATGGGACTAAATCGGGGGGCCCAGATAATCTTCATCCAAGAATATTAAAGGAATTGGCACCCGAAATTGCAAGCCCATTAGCAAGAATTTTTAATGAATCTGTAAACTCAGGGGTTGTACCGTATGATTGGAGAATTGCTAACATAGTTCCTATTTGTAAGACAGGGGAAAAAAAGTGATCCGGGTAATTATAGGCCTGTTAGTCTGACATCTGTAGTATGCAAGGTCTTGGAAAAAATTCTGAAGGAGAAGGTAGTTAAGGACATTGACGTCAATGGTAAATGGGACGAAATACAACATGGTTTTACAAAAGGTAGATTGTGCCAAACCAACCTGATCTCCTTCTTTGAGAAAGTAACAGATTTTGTAGACAAAGGAAATGCAGTGGATCTAATTTACCTAGATTTTAGTAAGGCATTTGATACTGTGCCACATGGGGAATTATTAGTTAAATTGGATAAGATGGGAATCAATAGGAAAATTGAAAGGTGGATAAGGAATTGGTTAAAGGGGAGACTACAACGGTCCTACTGAAAGGTGAACTGTCAGGCTGGAGGGAGGTTACCAGTGGAGTTCCTCAAGGATCGGTTTTGGGGCTGATCTTATTTAATCTTTTTATTACTGACCTTGGCACAAAAAGTGGGAGTGTGCTAATAAAGTTTGCAGATGATACAAAGCTGGGAGGTATTGCGTGAGATTATTTAAATCCACATGTGCGTCTCACTTCTAATCCATCGCTATGAATAATGTATTGACAAACTGATGACTAGTGCACCTGTACTAGTTGAAGGGACAATGCAGAGAACCCAGCAAGTGTGTGTGTTGTTCTCTGAAGATTTTCACTGCAGTGAAAAGCATTCCATTGTGTATAAATAGTTGTGAGCCCTCTAATGGCACCCAACATCTTCTCTTTTAGCAGATGCCAGGAGCTGATCAGAGCAGCAGTATGTGTATAGCTTGGCCTTGCATGTTTGTATGCAGTTAGCAAATACAATTATCTGGCAACCAGCTCTGACCGTGTGGCGTCTTCACTTTCTTGTTTTTGTGTAAAGACTAAGATCAAAAGACACAACAAATCCAGCCTGCAGAGAAGGGGGCACCGCCTCTTCCCTGAAGTTCCTGTGGACTCTAAGGTAAAGCTGAGAACCTTAATGTGCATATAGTTATGTTCTCTAATATAACAGTGATGCAGTATTGCTAAGGATGTCCACACCCTTATATCCCCACTGCGCCATTTCTTGGAATATTTTCTTAATTCTTACTCAGGCAAAACTCCCATTGAGTTTTGGGATCTTGATTTGATCCTCTAAGTGTGCCTGCAATATAAATAATACATCATAATAAGAGCAGCTTCTGTGCATTGAGGAGTGCCCACAGATATACAGGTGTTTCATAGAAATTATGTGGTGAAAGAGGATATTTTACATCTAAAGGGCAAGTAAAAGATATTGTCCAACTGGCAAAGCTAAAGCTTTCAGAATTAAAGGCTAGCGGGTCTTGAATCATGTTCATGCTTCCCCCTTCCCATTACATTTGTAACCCTTTTTGTGCATTTATTACCTAAGGACATCCTTACAAATTGTTTTTTGTACTATATTATTCATTGTCTAAAATGTTATAGATAATAGGTAAAGCAGCTGGGAAATTAAGGAGTTATTTTAATTTCTGTTAATGAACTACAGCTTGCACAGCTGATAGTCTTCAGGGAAAGGAGAGAGAAAAAGTTCTTAGAAATCCACAGACTCTGTGCTTGCACTGAGCTGTGTTGTCATTGTACGTTTCAAGGGACAAACTTGAGAACATACAAGACTGTTATGAGTTCTGGGCAGAGAGTTACACAGGCAGGTTTTTGCAGTTCACAATACCAAGTTTTATGGCACCTATCAAATCCAGGAACAATGCTAGATAGTCTTGAGCTCCATCTATTGCCACTTCATCTATTAACTATTTGCATAAATATATAAATATATTTATAGATATATAAATATAATATATAAATATATTTATAGTAATAAAGTATTCTTGTAACACTGTTTTTATAAATCCCACATAGGATTTCTAACAGATGAAGAGCCAAATTCTGTCCTCAGATACTTGTGCACAAAGACCACTGAAGTCAGCAGGACTGACACACAAATTTTTGAAAGCAGAATTTAGCCCATATCAGCATTTTCTAAATTTAAAGAACTATTGGAAAGGCAGAACATGTGGCGGTTATTTTAGAAGATGGAATATATGGGAGCAACTTGGAAGAAGCTTGAAATCCAATTAGGGAAACTCACTTAAAGGTTTTGCATTAGCTCATTACAGGATGGCAGATGTAGGCGGTCTTCAAAGCAAAGAAATGTCTGTTAAATGAGGAAAGGCTGCATAGCTGTGTTTTTTGTGGTCATGTCTAAGAATTGAAATATTCTGGGACACAGTTACAGACTCCTGAAATGAATCCCAGAAATTTGCTTTGGGGGATTAGATAGCCTCATATTTAATACAGCTGTCTTGAGCATCCGGTTATTTGTAGCTCAAGAAACAATTCTGATTTACTGGTCGCACAATGTGCCCGTAATTTGCGCCCATCTACAGGAATTTTGGTGAGAATGCTGCCAGTGTGACAGTGGCAGGCTGAGATTGAAAGTGAGGATATTTCACTGCATTTTAACATTCAAAGGTTCTTTTTAATTTGGGGGCTTATATAAACAGGCTATAGAGGGAGACAGAGGCATTGCAAACTCCTCTGCATGCCTCTCAAGTCTGACCTGCAATGTCTATGCTGTTCCTGCAGGACTGAACCCACACACTTTGCATTCACATCAATGCCCATACAGCCCAGTAAGCCAAATTCAGGGCTGCCTACTATGAGATCAATGGGGTTAAATCTAATTTGGCCCCTCACATTTCTGCACTGAGCTCAGCTTGGCCTCTGCCCACAATGTTTATTGAATGTTTTGAATCCTACCTATAGCTTATATTGTCCTTGCATGACTCCCATTTGTTTCAAATGAGGGGAGAAAGTACCCCTTAGATTCTATACGTGCCCTTTTATTAGAGGTTGATCAGGAATTATTACCTTAAAAAAAAAGCTATTTTTAGCACTGATGTGTGAATTTAGACAAATACAGTCCTTTTAAATCTCCTTGCTATAGTGAATAATTGTCTTAAAGGGAAAAATGGAGATTGTGTATCATTAGGAGAAGCATCATTAATGATCTTTTGTGTTTATTTTGCCAATAAGCAGAAGTAGATTGAAAAATGAAATGTACAAATTAACTGGATGATTGTGCCATGATTGTCATCTCCCCCCCCCCCCCCCCCCCCCGCTCTCTCTGAAGTTAGGGGAAGCAGCCACGCTGTCAATGTGACAGGCATGAGTAATAGCATGCAGCTGTGCCACCAAGCTTCTTATTGCCCACGCCAACCAGAGGAAATGAGAGAATTCTGACAAGGCCTTGCACCTTTCAAAAACTGTGAAGGGAATAAGCAAGAAAATTAAACTAGTGTCAGAATGAAACCTGGCCCAACTGAAGTCAGTGGGAGTGTTTTTCCGTTGACTTCAATGAAGCAGGTATTTCATCCCTGGGACCTGTCTGAGAAGGAGCAATATTTCCATTTCAGTCTTGGGAGCCCAGTCTCACAATCCTTCCATGGGAGTTTTGCCTGAGTAAGGATGGCAGAATCAGATCTCTTTACCTCTGTGCTAAACTCCAACTGACCTCAGCAGGAGTTTTGAATGTGGATCAAGCGTAGTTTATGGCACTTAATCATCTACAAAGCTTATAAATGCAACTGAAGATCATTTGTCATTTAATGAGCATGGAGCTCCAATTTAAAACAATGGGAGCTCACACATGGAATGGGTATGGCATCAGGAGACAAACAGGTAATCCATATGTTAGCTGATATGGCCCCGGACCTGCCAGTGACTCTAGTGCACAGCCTCAGAGAGAATTTATTCAGGCATCTGGCAAGAGTAATCTGCCCTGAGATGTTAGAGGGAAGAAAGGAGGAAATATAAAGAGGGAGTGCAGGATGTGGAACTGGTGTTGGCCAAAATCTGAACACATGTTACTGCAGCTTTTGCAGCATGAATATTTGCTCCTATGGGTAGTGGTGATGCCACTGTCTCAGGGCCAGCCTTAGGGAAAATAGCACCCTGGGCAAACTTCTATTTTGGCGCCCCTGCTCCCCGCTGCTGCTCCCTTCTGCGGCCTCGCACCCCAGGCCCACCCCGCTTCTTGCCTCTCAATTATAGTGCCCCCCTGACCACGACACCCTGAATGGTCACCCATGTCGCCCACTCGTAAGGCCAGCCCTGCACTTTCTCCTGCCCAAAGTTGGCCCCATGCTATTAAGACTACTTAAATGAGTTGCTCTGCTGACGCTGCTTAAATCTAGAATATTGGTTAAATCCACAAGCTCTGTGATTCCTTTGACAGATTTGTGATTCCTCTTTAAAAGATATTCCCATGGAACCTCAAACGGCATAGAGACAATGTTTATCTAATTAAAGAGTTTAATGAACAAAAATGAAAAGTGTTCTGCTTTGCTAATGGATTTTTCATTTGAAGAATGCAGTGATATCGAGAGGTGGTAGCCACTCCAGAGTTAAGGTTACAGCTGACTTTTCATTATAAGTCCAACTGCAGCATCCCCTTCTGAAATCAGTGGTCTCCAAAGTGATATATTACTTCTGGGGTCTAGGTAGAATTTGTCTAAAAAATTTGATGTGACTTGGACGAGGGCTTTACAAATTATGATGCCCTAAGTATCCACACACATTTAATTTTCCAACAGAAAATAGAAAAAAGAGAGACAAAACCTCGTTTCCAGGATGCCCTATCTGAGATTTAGAGCCCAAATGGGGTTAGGGCTGTAGCTTAGGGGATAGTGATCTGGGAGGCCTCTGAGACCCTCCAAAGGCTCTGGATTTGGTCCACTACACTGCTAAAGCCGAAAGAGGAGAAGTGGGGAGGTGTGTGGACCAGAAAGGTTTGCCATTGGATTGCTGGATTTACCCACACAGAACTCTATTCCTGTGCACACCTGGTTTCCACAGAAAACAAGCTGTCCTTCTAAGGATCTTAGGAGGTGTTTGTTAGTGAGGTACCTCTCCCACATTCATCAGGAATCCCCCCCGCCCCAGCCTCCTTCAAGTTCCAGTCCAATTTGGGACAATTTAAAAGCAAATAAGGAAATCCCCACACAAAGTTGTTTTATTTTAAAGTGAAATAAAGTTGCAGAAATATATTTGAGAACTCAGCGGGTACTTTTAAAAAATAACATTAGACTTAAAAACCAAAAAAAAAAAAATAGAAATGTAGGAAATTCAGACTTCAGGCTAAAGCTTAAAAAACCCAGACTATTGAAAGCAAGGAAATTCGCACTTCAGGTAGCTCAACTACCTTAACTCGGCTCCCTGCAGATCCCAGCATACCATCTGTTGTTTGTGTGCGGAGTATTGAAAATGTGCACCACAGAACATTAGTTTTATAATGTGCTTTCTACATCTCTGGGCTTATTAGGTTTGTACCTGGAGTAATATTAGTTCTGTGTCTAATGACACTATAATAATTGGCAGCCACAGAGAATCAGACGATCTGATAGTATGTTGTTTAATCAGAGGGTTGTAAAATTCTTGAATGTGTATTGTATATAATCATAAACCAGGTCATAAGGCAAGGTAGTGTGACTTTCCAGTGGTTTCAGGGCATTGCTGGGGGGGAGGGGCAATGTGAATTCCCATACTTTCAAAGGTTTGGCTTTCTTGTTACCTTAACTCTGAATTTCCTAAGGTTCTAACATACATTTTTAAAAGGCACTCTACTATTCTTGCAAACTAACACACACACAATTATGTGCCTGCAACCTTCAATTCACCTTCAGTTTCATGTGGAAATTCCATACACTTATTAAGGTATGTCTACACTACGAAATTAGGTCGAATTTATAGAAGTCGGTTTTTTAGAAATCGTTTTTATATATTCGAGTGTGTGTGTCCCCACAGAAAATGCTCTAAGTGCATTAAGTGCATTAACTCGGCAGAGTGCTTCCACATTACTGAGGCAAGCGTCGACTTCCGGAGTGTTGCACTGAGGGTAGCTATCCCACAGTTCCCGCAGTCTCCGCTGCCCATTGGAATTCTGGGTTGAGATCCCAATGCCTGATGGGGCTAAAACATTGTCGTGGGTGGTTCTGGGTACATATTGTCAGGCCCCCGTTCCCTCCCTCCCTCCGTGAAAGTAGCAGCAGACAATCGTTTCGCGCCTTTTTTCTTGAGTTACCTGTGCAGACGCCATACCACGGCAAGCATGGAGCCCGCTCAGGTAACCGTCACCGTATGTCTCCTGGGTGCTGGCAGACGTGGTACTGCATTGCTACACAGCAGCAGCAACCCATTGCCTTGTGGCAGCAGACGGTGCAATATGACTGGTAGCTGTCATCGTCATGTCTGAGGTGCTCCTGGCCACGTTGGCCAGGAGCGCCTGGGCAGACATGGGCGCAGGGACTAAATTTGGAGTGACTTGACCAGGTCATTCTCTTTAGTCCTGCAGTCAGTCCTATTGAACCATCTTATGATGAGCAGACAGGCGATACAGATTGCTAGCAGTCCTACTGTACCATCTTCTGCCAGGCAGGCAAGAGATGTGGATGGCTTGCAGTCCTTCTGCACCGTCTGCTGCCAGCCAAAGACGTAAAAGATAGATGGAGTGGATCAAAACAAGAAATAGACCAGATTTGTTTTGTACTCATTTGTTTCCCCCTCTCCCCCGTCTAGGGGATTCATTCCTCTAGGTCACACTGCAGTCACTCACAGAGAAGGTGCAGCGCGGTAAATCTAGCCATATATCAATCAGAGGCCAGACCAACTTGCTTGTTCCAATAAGAACAATTACTTAGGTGCACCATTTCTTATTGGAACCCTCCGTGAAGTTCTGCCTGAAATACTCATTGATGTAAAGCCACCCCCTTTGTGGATTTTAATTCCCTGTAAGCCATGGCGTCAGTTGCCCCTCCCTCCGTCAGAGCAACGGCAGACAATCGTTCTGCGCCTTTTTTCTGTGAGGATGCCTTACCAAGGCAAGCATGGAGGCCGCTCAGCTCACTTTGGCAATTAGGAGCACATTAAACACCACACGCATTATCCATCAGTATATGCAGCACCAGAACCTGGCAGAGCGATACCGGGCGAGGAGGCAACGTCAGCGCGGTCACGTAAGAGATCAGGACATGGACACAGATTTCTTTGAAAGCATAGGCCCTGGCAATGCATGCATCATGGTGCTAATGGGGCAGGTTCATGCTGGGGAACGCCGATTCTGGGCTCGGGAAACAAGCACAGACTGGTGGGACCGCACAGTGTTGCAGGTATGGGATGACTCCCAGTGGCTGCGAAACTTTCGCATGCGTAAGGGCACTTTCATGGAACTTTGGACTTGCTTTCCCCTGCCCTGAAGCGCATGAATACCAAGATGAGAGCAGCCCTCACAGTTGAGAAGCGAGTGGCGATAGCCCTCTGGAAGCTTGCAACGCCAGACAGCTACCGGTCAGTTGGGAATCAATTTGGAGTGGGCAAATCTACTGTGGGGGCTGCTGTGATGCAAGTAGCCCATGCAATCAAAGATCTGCTGATATCAAGGGTAGTGACCCTGAGAAATGTGCAGGTCATAGTGGATGGCTTTGCTGCAATGGGATTCCCTAACTGTGGTGGGGCCATAGACGGAACCCATATCCCTATCTTGGCACCGGAGCACCAAGCCGGCGAGTACATAAACCGCAAGGGGTACTTTTCAATAGTGCTGCAAGCTCTGGTGGATCACAAGGGACGTTTCACCAACATCAACGTGGGATGGCCGGGAAAGGTACATGACGCTCGCATCTTCAGGAACTCTGGTCTGTTTCAAAAGCTGCAAGAAGGGACTTTATTCCCAGACCAGAAAATAACTGTTGGGGGTGTTGAAATGCCTATATGTATCCTTGGGGATCCAGCCTACCCCTTAATGCCAGGGCTCATGAAGCCGTACACAGGCAGCCTGGACAGTAGTCAGGAGCTGTTCAACTACAGGCTGAGCAAGTGCAGAATGGTGGTAGAATGTGCATTTCGACGTTTAAAGGCGCGCTGGCGCAGTTTACTGACTCGCTTAGACCTCAGTGAAACCAATATTCCCACTGTTATTACTGCTTGCTGTGCGCTCCACAATACCTGTGAGAGTAAGGGGGAGACGTTTATGGCGGGGTGGGAGGTTGAGGCAAATCGCCTGGCTGCTGGTTACGCGCAGCCAGACACCAGGGCGGTTAGAAGAGCACAGGAGGGCACGGTACGCATCAGAGAAGCTTTGAAAACCAGTTTCATGACTGGCCAGGCTACGGTGTGAAAGTTCTGTTTGTTTCTCCTTGATGAAACCCCCCGCCCCTTGGTTCATTCTACTTCCCTGTAAGCTAACCACCCTCCCCTCCTCCCTTCTATCACTGCTTGCAGAGGCAATAAAGTCATTGTTGCTTCACATTGATGCATTCTTTATTCATTCATCACACAAATAGGGGGATGACTACCAAGGTAGCCCAGGAGGGGTGGTGAAGGAGGGAAGGAAAATGCCACACAGCACTTTAAAAGTTTACAACTTTAAAATTTATTGAATGCCAGCCTCTGTTTTTTGGGCAATCCTCTGTGGTGGAGTGGCTGGTTGGCCGGAGGCCCCCCCACTGCGTTCTTGGGCGTCTGGATGTGGAGGCTATGGAACTTGGGGAGGAGGGCGGTTGGTTACACAGGGGCTGTAGTGGCAGTCTGTGCTCCAGCTGCCTTTGCTGCAGCTCAACCATACACTGGAGCATACTGGTTTGATCCTCCAGCAGCTTCAGCATTGAATCCTGCCTCCTCGCATCACGCTGCCGCCACATTTGAGCTTCAGCCCTCTCTTCAGCCCGCCACTTACTCTCTTCAGCCCGCCACTTACTCTCTTCAGCCCGCCACCTCTCCTCCCAGTCATTTTGTGCTTTCCTGCACTTTGACATTATTTGCCTCCATGCATTCGTCTGTGCTCTGTCAGTGTGGGAGGACAGCATGAACTCAGAGAACATTTCATCACAAGTGTGTTTTGTTTTCTTTCTAATCTTCACTAGCCTCTGGGAAGGAGAAGATCCTGTGATCATTGAAACACATGCAGCTGGTGGAGAAAAAAAAAGGGACAGCAGTATTTAAAAAGACACATTTTATAAAACAGTGGCTACACTCTTTCAGGGTAAACCTTGCTGTTAACATTACATACATAGCACATGTGCTTTCGTTACAAGGTTGCATTTTGCCTTCCCCCACCGCGTGGCTACCCCCTCAACCCTCCCCCATCCCCGTGGCTAACAGCGGGGAACATTTCTGTTCAGCCGCAGGCAAACAGCCCAGCAGGAACGGGCACCTCTGAGTGTCCCCTGAAGAAAAGCACCCTATTTCAACCAGGTGACCATGAATGATATCTCACTCTCCTGAGGATAACACAGAGAGATAAAGAACGGATGTTGTTTGAACGCCAGCAAACATACACTGCAATGCTTTGTTGTACAATGATTCCCGAGTACGTGCTACTGGCCTGGAGTGGTAAAGTGTCCTACCATGGAGGACGCAATAAGGCTGCCCTCCCCAGAAACCTTTTGCAAAGACTTTGGGAGTACATCCAGGAGAGTCACGAATGCCAGGGCAAATTAATCCTTTCACATGCTTGCTTTTAAACCATGTATAGTATTTTAAAAGGTACACTCACCGGAGGTCCCTTCTCCGCCTGCCGGGTCCAGGAGGCAGCCTTGGGTGGGTTTGGGGGGTACTGGCTCCAGGTCCAGGGTGAGAAACAATTCCTGGCTGCCGGGAAAACCGGTTTCTCCGCTTGCTTGCTGTGAGCTATCTACAACCTCATCATCATCATCATTATCTTCTTCGTCCCCAAAACCTGCTTCCGTGTTGCCTCCATCTCCATTGAAGGAGTAAAACAACACGGCTGGGGTAGTGGTGGCTGAACCCCCTAAAATGGCATGCAGCTCATCATAGAAGCAGCATGTTTGGGCTCTGACCCTGAGCGGCCGTTTGCCTCTCTGGTTTTCTGGTAGACATGCCTCAGCTCCTTAAGTTTCACGCGGCACTGCTTCGGGTCCCTGTTATGGCCTCTGTCCTTCATGCCCTGGGAGATTTTGACAAAGGTTTTGGCATTTCGAAAACTGGAACGGAGTTCTGATAGCACGGATTCCTCTCTCCATACAGCGATCAGATCCCGTACCTCCCGTTCAGGCCATGCTGGAGCTCTTTTGTGATTCTGGGATTCCATCATGGTCACCTCTGCTGATGAGCTCTGCATGGTCACCTCTGCTGATGAGCTCTGCATAGTCACCTGCAGCTTGCCACGCTGGCCAAACAGGAAATGAGATTCAAAAGTTTGCGGTTCTTTTCCTGTCTACCTGGCCAGTGCATCTGAGTTGAGAGTGCTGTCCAGAGCGGTCACAATGGAGCACTCTGGGATAGCTCCCGGAGGCCAATACTGTCGAATTGTGTCCACAGTACCCCAAATTTGACCCGGCAAGGCCGATTTAAGCGCTAATCCACTTGTCAGGGGTGGAGTAAGGAAATCAATTTTAAGAGCCCTTTAAGTCGAAAAAAAGGGCTTCATCGTGTGGACGGGTGCAGGTTTACATCGATTTAACGCTGCTAAATTCAACCTAAAGTCCTGGTGTAGACCAGGGCTAAGACATCCAGCAGGGAAAATACCATTACACACAGTCTTTTTAGCCCCTCTTAGTTTGCCTTTAATATTAAATAGCGGTCTTTGAATTTGGTAATGTGTGGTATCCGCTATTAGCACAACGGATAAATTCTCCTCTTTTCCCTAGTAATGTGTTTTAGGTTCTTTGCAAATAGTTTATAGCAAAAGGGTGGATGCATCTGTGGTACATCTTTAAGTGAAAGGCAGAACTTTCATTTCATTCTCTTGCTTCCATAAAATGATTTAGTGTTAACGTAATTATTAGCATTCTCATTAAAAACAGTTTAGCTAAAAACCAAGACACATAAAGACATAGTGACTTCATCAAAGCAACTCAAATCCAGATAAAGCTAGCTTTCTAATTTGACTTCTGTGCTTTGAAATAAATCCTCAGAGCATCAATTATGGTATCTCCTGTAAAGCAATTACTATCAGCCTCCATCACTTTCCTTTACACATTTTAATTGAATTATTATTTCTACTTTTAATATGTAGGGTAAGGAGTTTTACAGTCCAAAAAAAGAACTAAAGCAGGCAAAAAAGAAATTCAATATAAAAACAGAAATTGCTTTCTTTCAGAACCAGGTTGATTAGACTTGTGTATAACCACACACACAGCAGGTGGAAGGAAGATTAACATTTCACTAATTCCTAGTGGTCATTACAGCAAAGAAATTTAATCCACAGAGTTCACAAGAACTGCAATTGCATGCTGGTATGTCTGATTTAAGAGAGAGCAAAAATCGCACAATTTTTGTATTTCAATATCTGGTTTCATTTGAATCTTTTCTGGCCTGGAGGCAGTACCTGTACACCCAGCATCCTCTGTTTAAATGAAAAATTCATTTTACTGATCATGAACATTTAACAAACACATTCACGATCTGCTTCTGCCTCCAGTGGGAGTGGAATCAGAACCTCAGCTAATGAAGCCTGTCGATAGGAAAAGTGTTTGTAGAGCAAGGATATTATTAATCCACCAGGAAGTAACTGATTCAGATCTATGCTATATCAGAGTAAATTCAGAGGAACTCCACTGATTTACATGGGTCCAAATGAGATCAGATTCTGGCCCACTGCTTCATAAATTGGCAAATAAATGAATAAATCCAACAACTAAAATCAAACACAAAAGGCATGAGAGTTCAGCTGGGGTCATCCACTGTCCCTACCAGAATCTCTAAACTCTGTACCTCCTACCTCCACTTTTTATGAGCTACAGGTCCCTCACCAATGAATCACTGGCTCTAAGTTGGTCCCAGGGTCCCTTGACAGCCAGGACTCAGACACATAGATCAATGGGATCTGTGCCTAAGCTGCAAATGGTTGCAAGGATGTTGAATGCTCCCAGAAATTTTCCTTGTAGTTCTTTGGGCCAGCCTGAGCCTAGTTTTCCATTTCCCAGAGGCAAGACAAGAGGGAAGTGAAAGAATAGGAAGGAAAACATTGCTATCTCTAGAACTTACTGCGGAATGCTACTGAAGATGAGATGTGGGTATAGCCAGCAGCACTCTGCAAAATAAACTGCATACTGTTCACTTCACCTAGAACCTGCTGCATCTGCCTTAGAGGCCTTTGGTATAGACACATCAAAAAGATGAGCTACAAGGAGCTGTGTTGGCAGGAAACATTAGTTCAGACATTATAAGAAAGCCATTGCTCTTGGCTATGCACACGGTATCATATTTGTAACTAATACGATGTGATCTCATAATGCAGCAGTGTCCTGTGTCAGTTTGGTTCTTCTCCTGAAGAAAAAAACCAGAAGCTAAGGACCAAATCCATCATCTTTCACACCAGCTGCAGAAAGAAGGCCCCTGTACAGCAGGACTATCTGCAAAGAAGGGTTTCTGCCCCCTTCTCCAGCGTCTAGTCCACCTACTCAGCCAGGTGCTGAGACTGGATGTGCCGCTCTGGTAGATACCTACATGGTACCTCCCTCTGAGGTGTGATTTGGGAACAGTGAGGTTTCCATTAAAATACCTTGGCATTTTGCTTTGCTTGGTGTTGGTGTTGGGTTTTTTAATTAATAGTTTTAAAAACATTTAAAATAGAAAACAAAATGTGGGTAAAGATATTATGACTGGTATGTCATGGGGAAACTAGGTTACAATAGCACGACAATAGGCCCAATTCTCTCCCTCCAGAAGTCAGCAGGAGTTTATCACTAAGCTCAGTGGGAACAGAATTGGGCTCAGTACTATTGTAGCCCATGTTACAACATCAGTGTAAGTCTACAGAAATGTTATTACATTACTAAGATGAAAGCACAACAAAGAAATCAAAATCCGCTACTCAGGTGTATACATTAAAGAAGTTAAATATGCTTTTACATGGATTATCTTCTCTCAGAAAGTCGTGAATTAAAGAAAGTCTCATCCCAACCACTAACTGAAGGGGTCAGGAAGACATTTCCCCTAGGAACACATAATTCCAGAACTGTTCATTTCAAAAGTTTCTTGCACTGTCCTCTGAAGCATCTGAGGTATTGTCCACATATGGAGAAGGGACTACTTGGACCACCACTCTAATCCAATTTGGCAATTCCTGTCTTCCTAGATTCCAATGAGCTCTTAGACATGAGAGTCAGGGTGCTACACAGGTGTTTTCATCCCTTCCTTTCCATACCATGATAAATAAACTTTAAGATGTCTTAGGCATCATCTTTCCAAAATAAGCATGCCGTGAGATGGCTGTTCCATAGATGCAGCTGTCCATTGAGCTGTTCATACTCTGCAGAATGGTTTCAGAATTATGGCTTTTTGTCTATTGCTGGAGCCTGCTACAGTGTCCAAAATCCAAACGTTTTGCCTCATAACACTCCCCTCTCGATTTTGTCACCCCTGAGGTTGGAGCTGCTGCAGCCACTTATTCTTATTTGAACGGGAACCAAAGTGCACCAAGACATGAATGGGTGATTTGCTTTGGTCTTGGTCCAAGTGTTAGGCTGGATCCTGTTTCCATTGACGTGAAATGGCATTAACTTCAATAGGTGTAGAACTGAGACCATTAGTTGATTTTCTTTTTTAGTACTCTTAAGGCCAATAATTCATTCCTCTGGGCTATAAAATATATACACACAAAAATTGTTTTAAAAATAAACAGAAGCAGATGGTATTGCAACTAAATTATGTTTGTATTAGAATAATTGAAGAACAAATAATATATCCCTGCAAAGAAAACAACTGACCATCAGACATATGTTTTACCTGTGTTTTATTAAGCAACAGGGGTTATTTACTAGAATAATTATTATAGTAATGGCAGTGATATAACCCTTGCTGTCTGTATTCAGACAAATATTCTCACTGGGCCTGATCCTCAGCTGGTGTACATTGGCATAGCTTTCTCGAAATCAATGGAGCTAAGCAGCTTTGTGCCCTTTGACTTGCATGAGTGGAGACTGGAAGCTTGCTCCTGAAATGTGAGAGTCAGACCCCAGGGGAAAACTGTGCGGGTCCCATCGCTTTCTGTTTTCCTAGGTTGCCTGTGCCATAAAGAAGCTGTTTTATCCCACTAATGGCTGAGATGAAATTATGGCTCCTGCCTCCTGGCTAACGAGGATGGACGAGAAGACTTGTGGTGTTCCATGAAGGAACTTGTGGGAAACTACTGAGCAAGATATCAGACCTGTCACTGGCTAAGATAAATACACAAAGAAAATTAAACAATAAACGAAGAGGTAAGTTGTTGGGTTTTTTTAAAATGTGTAGGAGTAAATCTGATGCTTCGATGATTATATTTTCAGATATGTGGCCTAGAGCTATTTCAGACCACCAATACTGACTTTTGGCTGACGATAACTGTTTAAATGCAAGAAACAGAATTTATCGCATGCAAACTAAATGAAACAGTCCTTAGGACAAGAAAAAACGGATTGCAGGTGCAAATAAGCATGAAATGAAATTCTGCTAATGAGTTTCCATTAGTAGCTAAATACATAATCAAATCATTTTTCACCCAACATACAACAGTGAGAAAATCAATTTATTCATCATAAGCATTACTGTGTGTCTTGACACTTTCAATATGGGTCTATAACTAGCTATGCTGAGCGAACACTTCAATTTCAGTTAGGGTGCAGCTGGCATCAGCATATAAACCTTTCTCAGTGCAGAGACTGTAGGGTTCTGTGATTGGTCATCAGATGAAAACTAACAAAATGGTTTCTTTTAAAACCACAAACAATCAAAGTTAAGATTACAAAATACATGGCATGTTTCAGGATAATTGTATGTGAAATCAAAAGAAATAAAAAAGGTGGTCTTGGACTCATTAAATCTAGATTCTACTTACAAATGTCTCCGTGCGGTAAGTGGGTTAGTTTTTATTTTTATTTTTCTCTCCTATAATTTATTTAGTCCTCTTGTTAAATGTCTTCCTTGATTTCCTCTCTCCTGCCTTGATGAAAAGCTTTGAACCTGACTTACCTGACTTCTTGGGACTTTATCTGTGGCTTGTATTTCTGTTACAGATATCAAAATTTTGGGATTAGAGGAGAGTGTCCTGGGGTTAAGGTACTAGTTTGGGACTTAGGATACTCGGATTTGATTCGTTTTTCTATCACTGACTTACTGTGCAAGCTTGGGCAAGTCTGAGTCTCTGTCTCTTAGTTCTCCGTTTGTAAAAGAAGGATAATAGCACTTCCACATCACACAGGGTTGCTGTGAGGATAAATACATTAAAGAATGTGAGGCATTCCAATTCTAAATTTATTGGGGGCCACAGATGTACCTAAGATTGATAACTAGGAATAAATGTCGGATAGGAAATGTCCATGGTGAACTATATTCAGTGATGATTCAATAACAGAAGGCATATTTTAGAGTTAAAGGGCCAAATGTTTCGTACGGTACATGTAGCCAGCACAGTGAGATGCACAGTTGCAGTAAATGTACAACAGAGCTGGGCAAAAAAAAAAAAAATTGCCCAAAATGCAGTTTCAAGGTGACCAATTTGGTTTGAATTCAGCAAGTCGTTTGATTGAATAAAAAATAAAATTAAAAAAAAAAAATAAAAAAGTCAAAACCATGTGTTTTGAAATTTTCAGCACTCAGTGTTTCAGTTTTTCATTTTGAAACAATATTTTATTTAGAAATTTAGCTAGACTTTTTTTTTATTAAAAAATGTAAACGGTAAAAAAAATAAAACAACCAAAAACCTAAAAAAATGAAACAAACTGGGGGGGAAAAATGTTTCGGGTCATTTCAGCCACCAATTATTTGCACAGTTCTTGTAGAAATAAACAGACAGCCGGTTGATTATTTCTGCATGTAATGATTACGGCACACAACAGCAGCAATTTTGCATGCAAACCATGCATTTGGAGTTTTGTACATGCAAAACTGTAAAACCTTACATTCAAAAACTGATGGTGATTGAAGCCAATATACAAAATATTGATTCCTTATGGGCCAGATTGTGCCACCTTTACTCCCAATGAGTCAGTTGTCCCATTGATTTTCAATGGGGCTATTTGTGGAGTAAAATACTATTCAATGGAAGCAAAATTGGCAGAATCTGGTTCTAATTCAGTGTTATTTTAAAATACAGTAAATGAGCTGGATCACTGCATTATCCCATTAAAGAAAACAGCACCAACAGCTGGTGACTTTTAGCTACCAAAAAGCCCAAGACAGCTCTTCTTTTGATGCTGACACTCAATACCTTTGAGGACCAGGACCTTTGAAGTCACTGGGAGTTTTGCCTGGGTAAGGACTTTAGGAATAGCCAATAATCAGTCCATTACAGTCCACTGTATTATGTGCATTAGCATCTAGAAAGGCACATGTTTTTCAACCTCATAGAAATCCAAAGTAGAAGAAATCTTGGGGGGGGGGGGAGGGGAGAACCCTCATATCGACCTTTCTTTCAAGTAAGAACTCATTTTGACAGCTGAATGCAGTTATTAAATTTTCAAAACTCTCTCACTGACTGATGACATTGGGACAGTATACCAGCCATGCCTAGCTGATAAAAAGAGGATTTAGTGGACATTATTTCTCAGTGGATCTTATAGATGGAAGTTGAAGTGTGTATTAGTGCACCACTGAAAAGCAAATGAGATTGCTTGGACACATAATACTTCTAGAGAAGCTTTCAACAAATGTATGGTTGGGTGTAAACCTTCTATTGAGGCATGAAAAAATGCCTTTCTTGCTCATAGTAGAAATTTCAGCAAACTCGGAAATGAAATTTTCTTCCTGTCTCATGTCCAAAATCATGAAGAGGCAGGAGCTCAATTATACTAATTGTCATTGATAAATGCTTATAGTTAAAGGATCAGATTCTGATTCCTATTCACATGGCATCTTACTTCATGAGTGGCTGTGTTGATTTCTGTGGGATAATATTTTGCATTTACATGGTGCTTTTCATTCCATAGGATCCCAAAAGGATTTACAAATTTGGTAAACTGGAATATAGCCTCCTCTTGTGTGAAAAGCATATGGTTCTGCTAGACAACTATTTAGGCTTGGAAATGATGAATACCTTACAGTTGAAACTACAATGAGCAATTTAGCCAGGCACAATGTAATGACCTGACTTGGCAATTGCTGTGTTCCAGAGGGCAAGGTCTGAATTTCATAGTGGGTGTGGTGATTCCTGTATGTGCATTATAGAAGCAAAATACTAAACACATTCCAAAATACTTTGTTTTTCAAGTTCATAATTTTTTTTTTGCATCAGTGAAATTTTCATCTAAAGGGGACATAAAATATTGTGTGCTGTCTGTATGTCCACCACGCTTCTGAGGCAGCTTTCCACAGAGTATTCTCAAAGCATGTGGACAGTGTCTCTTTGAATTTCCAGTGGAGATTGGTTACTACTTGGTAGAAGTGGAATAGATGAAGTCACAAGGCATTTCTTCTCGTCTCTTGATTGGCCAAGCCTACCTCAGGAGAAGCAATTTGACTTGTTTTCTCAGAGGGAATGCCAGCATTTGGTGCCTGATGTAAAACAATTGACTCCATTGGATCAGACTCTTTGTGTGCTCTTTTCAGGTCAACCAAAAACAAAGTTACTTTTCCAGGGGCCTGAACCCTGGAATTTCTTTGAGCTATTCACAAGGGTTCAAGAGTTCTCTGTGTGCCTGTAGCAGCTGGAAGCATCTGTCTATTGCTCCCAGCAGCAGTGAAGGAAGAGGGGACTGCTTTTGTCTTCTAAATTCTGAAGACCATCATCCTGGACTGAGGAGGATGACTGCTATCCACCAATGTCACCAGAGGAGCTGAAGGCCCTTTGCCTCAGAAGACCAAGTAGTATTGGTGAGGTTTGTCAGGACTTTTCTTCCATGGAGGGAAAAGAAAATGTGTGGGACAGAAAGAAATGAAAATATTTGCACAACTTATTGTAATATAGTTCAGCAAGTACATTAGGCTTCTCAGACACTGTAGAAATGCACAGCATTCTTGTTGTTTATTATTTTTCAATAGTGTCTCAGAGCCTCAGGCATGGCTCAGGATCCCATTGTGGTGTACAAACAACAACAAAAAATCCCAGCCCCAAAGAGCTTACTGTCTAAGGCCTTGTATTCACTATACAATTAAGTCAACCTATGTTAGGTCAATATACAGCCATTGCAGTAATTACTGTGGTTTTTCATATCCACACTACCCTCCCCCTGCCAGTGGTGCATGTCCTCACCAAGAGCGCTTAGAATAGAGTCATAGAATATCAGGATTGGAAGGGACCTCAGGAGGTCATCTAGTGAGTCCAACACCCTGCTCAAACCAGGACCAATCCCCAACTAAATCATCCCAGCCAGGGCTTTGTCAAGCCTGACCTTAAAAACCTCTAAGGAAGGAGAGGTTTCAGAGTAGCAGCCGTGTTAGTCTGTATTCGCAAAAAGAAAAGGAGTACTTGTAGCACCTTAAAGACTAACAAATTTATTTGAGCATAAGCTTTCGTGAGCTACAGCTCACTTCATTGGATGCATTCCGATGAAGTGAGCTGTAGCTCACGAAAGCTTATGCTCAGATAAATTTGTTAGTCTCTAAGGTGCCACAAGTACTCCTTTTCTTTTTAAGGAAAGAGATTCTCCCACCTCCCTAGGTAACCCATTCCAGTGCTTCACCACCCTCCTAGTGAAAAAGTTTTTCCTAATATCCAACCTAAACTCCCCCACTGCAACTTGAGACCATTATTCCTTGTTCTGTCATCTGGTACCATTGAGAACAGTCTAGATCCATCTTCTTTGGAACCCCCTTTCAAGTAGTTGAAAGCAGCTATCAAATCCTGCCTCATTCTTCTCTTCTGCAGACTAAATAATCCAAGTTCCCTTAGCCTCTCCTCATAAGTCATGTACTCCAGCGCCCCTAATCATTTTTGTTGCCCTCCGCTGGACTCCTTCCAATTTTTCCACATCCTTCTTGTAGTGTGGGGCCCAACTTAAGTGGAGCAGTGTGGGGGGCTGACAGCAGCCTCTCAGCACGGAGAAATGCAGTGCTGACAGGTTATGTAAGTAATGCAGTATTGTAGCGGGGTGGTCACCCGCTCCTGCCTGGAAGGGCTTAAAACAGCCCTCAGAGAGGGCTGGGGCAGAGGAAAAGCGGGACTGATTGGAGTGTGGCCACAGCTGAGGCTGCCTCCCAAACAGTCCCATCTGGTCCTATAAAAGCCAGTGAAGCCAGGAGCAGAACTCTCTCTCTAGCCTGTTGAGAGGGAGGGACCTGGCTGCTGGAAGCATACCAAGGTACCTGAGGTGGAGCAGGGCTGGGAGATAGGCCAGAGGAGCTGGGGAGCTCTGGCCTGGAAACCTCCCAGACTGCAGGCCATGTGGAAGGCCAAATAGGTACTGGGGTTGCAGAGGGCAGCCCAAGGGGTAGGCAGAGGCAGCAGGTCCAATCCCCCTTGCCTATGATGAGTGGCACTTACACTGCAGTTGGCCCCAGACAACGGGGGCTAGGTGATGACTGGCAGTGGCCATAGGCTGAGGCGAGGTGGGTGTAGAGGGTTGGGGGTTCCCCGGGGAGGGGAGACCCAGATCTTTGCAGGGTACTGCAGGTGGCAGCACCCCGGCATGAAAGGGGGCACCGAGGCCCAGAAGAGACTCGGGGCCCAGCGGCAAGCGGGACACCGGCCTGTAGAGGGCGCTCTGGAGGCTGGAATGCTAATTTCCTGGACGACCAGCAGGAGGCGCCGCAGGGATGAGTCTCGCTCCGCTACAAGTATCTACACGGACACTACGCCACCCTAACTACATCGACCTAAGCACTAGGCCTCTCGTGGAGTGGAGTTATTAGGTCAGTGTAGTGGGGGACTTATATCGGTGGGAGCAACACTGTATGTAGACATCTACAAAGTTAGGTCAACATAAGCTGCCTTACGTCAGCCTAACTCTGTAGTGTAGACCTGGTCTAAGTATAAGACAAGAGACAACAGTAGGAGACAGACAGACAGGAGAACACCAGGAAACAATATCAGTCAGCTCACCAGTTCCATTACTGTATTACTGTCAAAGCATTAGAACTTTCTACATATTCTCTGGGAGAGCTGACTCAAGGATGTCCTGCTTCCGCACCTTCCCTTAGACTTGTAAATGAGAAACAAATAAAATGTACTACTTCTACTCTACACATCAGGAAACACCCTTTATCTCACACCAGCTGGATATCTTCATTGCCCTTCATCACCAGACACATTCATCAAACATGACAAATGCCTCCAAAATGCTAAATCACTCCTCTCCATCTCAATGGCTGCATGATAGTTATCATACCCCCAGTCAGTTTTAAAATATGTACATGCCAAACTGAAATACCTACAGCTCCTACCAGGGATATGAGAACAGGGGAAGAAAACTATGAGTTCCAAATGAATTTTAGTTTTTTTCACTTGCTCAAAAAATAAAGTTGAGATAAACTCATGAATTGTTCTGGGACTTCCAGACATTTTCCTGCTAATTAAGCTATGACCTGTGAAGTGTGAAATGAAAATGCAAATTCTTACAAATGCAGTTTTATTGATCTAATGGAATGCTCAGTTCCATGGCCTTTGCTACATAGTTAGCTTGGACAGCTTCAATTATCCGCTTATGTGAAAACTACAGGGTTTGGATTACAAGGGGTTGTAAATGAACAAATGCTTTCATGCTTCCTTGGAGGAGAGAACTGTACAAAGCGTGGCCTCTGGCGGTGGGGGCGGGGTCCCCATGTGCGCGCGGGGGGGGGGGGGGCGCCTGGGGCCCCGCCGCTGAGTGCATTTTTTCAGTACCTTGTTTTAGTCTGGAATTCTTTCAATTTCTGTAATCTGGCGCTATGCAAAGGTGTTTTTTTGTTTGTTTGTTTGTTTGTTTGGGTTTTTTTGGAGGGATAGATCAGAGGTTTGAGCATTGGCCTGTTAAACCCAGGGTTGTGAGTTCAATCCTTGAAGGGGCCATTTAGGGATCTGGGGCAAAAATTGGGGATTGGTCCTGCTTTGAGCAGGGGGTTGGACTAGATGACCTTCTGAGGTCCCTTCCAACCCTGATATTCTATGATTCTATGAAAAATGTTGAGAGGTTTTTGAGGGGGAGGGATAGCTCAGTGGTTTCAGCATTGGCCTGCTAAATTCAAGGTTGTGAGTTCAATCCTTGAGGGGGCCATTTAGGTATTTGGGGCAAAAATTGGGGATTGGTCCTGCTTGGAGCAGGGGGTTAGACTAGATGACCTCCTGAGGTCCCTTCCAACCCTGATATTCTATGAAAGCCTCCAAAGAAGCACCCAACTGCTTCCTTACCTCTCCCTTTCCCCAAGCTGTTCTCTATTTTACTTCCTGCAGGGACCCGTGCCACTCTTCCTGTCTCTGGGAAAACTGGTGACCATCTGGTACTTTGTGATGCTTCTTGAGCTGGGATGGGCCACTTCCTGGGTCTTTTGGGAGTAGCCAGGTGGTTGGTGTCATACAGTTTCCTGCAATATCCTGGACAAAGCTTATTGAATTAAGTTCCTGTATCATTGTGGGCCAGGGATTGTATGCAGTTCCATGGGGGAGGGGGACCATAGCCCTCTAGGAACTAAGAATAGTAGTGGGTAGTTAGGCAAATTCACTCAGGTTATAACACCTTCAGAGAGCTAACACCACCTGGAGAAAGGCTCCCATATACTGGTTCAAACTAGACTCTCCAGTGACCAATAGACAAAGAAAGGACTTTTGGTTAAATAGCCTGAGTTAAAACAGACTCAGGGCCTTCTTTCTGATCCAGCAGCAATCAGGACCTTCTATCCAAGGATGGCCTCAGGCCTTCCTAGTAAGGGTTGGATGGACATGACCCAGTCCATGTGCTTGTTCTGAACTAACAGCTGTTATAAACTTATGACCACAGGAAAAAAATGGTTGGTAGGATTTGAAGGACAGTTGACTGGCCAGAGTGATCTCTGGGACGCTTATTAGCATGTGTGTAGGTTCTTTTATCGTTTGAATATGTTGTTGCTGTAATGCTTTTACCTTAAGAATAAATGCACTTGCTTAGAAAGAGCTGTGTGGTAACTTAACTGTGGCAATTACATTGTTCAATTCTCTGAGGAGAAAAGTGAACAAGCCTGCTGAGGCAATCTGACTTTGCTGGGGAATACACAGTTTAGCCAAGGATCTGTGCAGCCTGAAATACTCCTGTCAGGAGGTAGAGAAAGATGCATGTCTCTGTCTGAGAGAGGTGATGGCTGGGGATCCAGGAACATAAGAGTGCATGCCCTTGCTAGACCACACAGGGGCAATACAGGTGCAGTTGTCCTGAACTGTCACATTCACCATAAGGCTTAGTAAGGCAAAGTAACTTAGGAATCCAAAGGCATCTCTAGCAGCTACCTTCCAGAAAGAGAAGCCCCAAAATCCTTAATTTCCAGTAAGCACACTAGGATGCTCCCTGGTTTTAATTTAGCAGTCTGCATTGGAAGAGGATGTTTCCCTCTCATTCTGTTCTCTGTATTTGTGGAAGAGAAGGAGGTTAAGTAGAAGAAAGGAGCTTGAGACTACATCCAGGCCTCCTCCTAGAAAATCCAGCAAATTTGGAGTGGGTAGTGGTCCCAACTGGCTGGCTCACAAAGATACACAAGTAAGAACACAGGAATGGTCATTCGGAAGCTCACTGGATTTACTGAGAAAGTGGGAGGTGGGAAGGGACTCTGGCTAGCAGGGGATGTTTTCAGAGGGGTTTTGGCTGTTTCCTATCATATAAACATTCTCTACACATTTGTAAAAATGTATCAGAATCAGGCTGAGTTGTGAAGGCTTGAATGAGTATCGCTCTGAGCTCTACCTATAATAACTGCTCCCAGGGAACTGAGTTCTATTCCCATCTGTGTCAGTATAGAAAAGTCCCATAAATTGGGTGAGCTTCCCTTTGGAAAGGAACTTTTATGAGGCTTAAATGAGGTTTGTAAAACACTTTGAGGTCCTTAGATGACAGGTACTGTGGAAATGCTAAACGATATTAAAAACAAAATACTAAAACATCAAATTTACTGTTGCAGCTAATATCCTTTGTGCTTAATGGGTTTGAAAGTGTTGCACTGTATATTCCATTGTTGTTTTACAATCAGGTTAGTGTGTAAATCTGCCTCTTTTTATTACGTAACAGATTACTTGTTTTCTGCTCTGTTGCCAAGGAAATATGCTGGGTTCATCTTGTGGAGTGTTTTCATGTTGTTTTCCCTTAATGTTGGTAAGTGAAGTTTCCTGTTTCTTATTATATATTCCTTTATTTTCATCCTCTTCAGTGTATTGGGTGTGTCTTCAGGCATTAAAATTCCATTCCTTCTGTATGGGGGATTTAATGTTTGAAAGACCCTGAAAGGGAAGCTTTGAGATCATCAAGGCCCAAAACATTGCAGTTATTTTAAAGAAGAAAACTTACAAAAATCTAAAATTGAAACCAGTGCTTTATGAATTTTAAAGGGTTTTAACAACTGAAAGACGCTGAAAGGGAAACTGTCAAGACATCTAGGCCCCAAAATTAGGTTTTATTACAATATATATTTTTTGCAAAATCCAAAATTTAAAATCAGTGTTTGTAGATTTTTCTAAAACAACCTCAGTGACAACTGTATAATTGTTTTGTAAATTTAAGCATTCCTTCTTTGGTGTTTTGCAACCCAAATACAAGAACCTTGTGTTTCATACATAAAAACCAGAAACTGACAAGGAGAGAAGAGGGGAATTTTTTATTTATATTCAGTTGATACATGATTCCAGAATCCTGAAAGCATTGAAATACATTCTCCCATGAAGCAAAATACTGACGGACGCATTTGCTTAGATCTATGCGGAGCACTTTAGTATTTGTTCCATTTTGTAGCTGTGCAAAGGAGAGTTTTTAGTTTTCGTTTTTAACATTTTTTTGCAACACAATTTCCATTAAAGCTGAATGCTGAATTTGTGCTGCACAAAAAAGTGCTAATGTTGCAAATGTCATAGAATGCAAAACCCACCTTGAAGTCGATGGGAATTCTGCATCTGGAGTGCTTAAAGAGTATGGCCACGAATGGAACGATGATCCAATGGTTAGGGTGCTAGCTTGGAATTTGGGAAATCTGTGTTTAATTCCTTGCGGTTCTACAGACTTCCTGTGTAATCCTGGGGAAGTCATTTAGTCTTGCTGTGCCTCAGTTCCCCATCTGTTTAAATGGGGCAGGCAAAGGGATATTGTGGGGCACTCAGATACTAAACTAATGGGGCCCATATAACTCATGATTTCAACAATTTCCATACCACCATCAACCTCAGCCTGGACCAGTCCACACAAGAGATTCACTTCCTGAACACTACGGTGCTAATAAGTGATGGTCACATAAACACCACCCTATACCGGAAACCTACTGACCGCTATGCCTACCTACATGCCTCCAGCTTTCATCCAGACCACACCACACGATCCATTGTCTACAGCCAAGCTCTACGATACAACCGCATTTGCTCCAACCCCTCAGACAAACACCTACAAGATCTCTATCAAGCGTTCTTACAACTACACTACCTACCTGCTGAAGTGAAGAAATAGATTGACAGAGCCAGAAGAGTACCAGAAGTTACCTACTACAGGACAGGCCCAACAAAGAAAATAACAGAACGCCACTAGCCATCACCGTCAGCCCCCAACTAAAACCTCTCCAACGCATCATCAAGGATCTACAATCTATCCTGAAGGACGACCCATCACTCTCACAGATCTTGGGAGACAGGTCAGTCCTTGCTTACAGACAGCCCCCCAACCTGAAGCAAATACTCACCAGCAACCACACAACAGAGCCAGTAACCCAGGAACCTATCCTTGCAACAAAGCCCGTTGCCAACTGTGTCCACATATCTATTCAGGGGACACCATCATAGGGCCTAATCACATCAGCCACACTATCAGAGGCTCGTTCACCTGCACATCTACCAATGTGATGTATGCCATCATGTGCCAGCAATGCCCCTCTGCCAGGTACATTGGCCAAACTGGACAGTCTCTACATAAAAGAATAAATGGACACAAACCAGATGTCAAGAATTATAACATTCAAAAACCAGTTGGAGAACACTTCAATCTCTTTGGTCACTCGATTACAGACCTAAAAGTGGCAATTCTTCAACAAAAAAAAAATTCAAAAACAGACTCCAATGAGAGACTGCTGAATTGGAATTAATTTGCAAATTGGATACAATTAACTTAGGCTTGAATAAAGACTGGGAGTGGATGGGTCATTACACAAAGTAAAACTATTTCCCCATGTTTATTCCCCCTCCCGCCCCACCGCAGTGTTCCTCAGCCGGAACTGGCCCACCTTGATTATCACTACAAAAGGTTTTCCCCCCCAACCCCGCTCTCCTGCTGGTAATAACTCACCTTAAGTGATCACTTTCATTACAGTGTGTATGGTAACACCCATTGTTTCATGTTCTCTGTGTATATAAATCTCCCCACTGTATTTTCCACTGAATGCATCCGATGAAGTGAGCTGTAGCTCACGAAAGCTTATGCTCAAATAATTTGTTAGTCTCTAAGGTGCCACAAGTACTCCTTTTCTTTTTTCATGGATATAGATAGTTCTCACACATTATTATTCTGTTCCCAAACAGAAACCTTTAACCAAAAATTAATGTTAAAAGTGTATTTCAGTGGAGTCCCACTACCATTCAAAAAGCATTTACAAAATAAAAAAGCAAATGTTAGGAAGTCTGGATATGAACAGTTAAGGTATTTGGCTAGTTTCCCCATTCCTCTGCTGCTCTCATCCCCACCAGATGGGTTTAGGCACTCAAATGCCACTGAAATTCAATGGGAGTTGGGCATCTAACTTTGCCTTCCCTTATTGTCTCTGTGGGTATGTCTGCATGAGGATAAACAACCTGCAGCTGGCTCGGGTCAGCTTACTCAGGCCTGCCTGGGTTGGGCTCCGGAGTTGAAAAATCGCTGTGTAGATGTTCAGGCTTGGTCTGGAGCCCAAGCTCTGGGACTCTGTGAGGGTGGAGGGTCCCAGACCTTGGGCTCCAGACCAAGCCCTGAATATCTACATGGCGATTTTTCAACCCCGCAGCCCATGCTCCGCACACCTGAGTGGGCTGACCCAGGCCAGCCGTGGCCGTGCCCCGGGTCTTTTATCCCTGTGTAGATGTACCCTATCTCCCTCCCTGGCCCTGCACCCATTTCAAGGCTGTGCACATTATTTTAGTCTCTTCGGATAAAATTTCGAAAGGGCCTAAGGGTAATGTTTCTAAAAGGGCCTAAATCATTCAGGAGCCTAAATCCCTTTGAAAGCCAATGCAAGTTAAGTCACTTAGGAGCCTAAGTCCCTTTGGGACTATTTGAAACTTTCCCCCTGGTATTAATTCACAGGCTGCCCTTTATAGAGTGGCTGAATTAATTCAAGTGTTTTCAATGGTGAAAGGTTGCAGTTTCTCAGGTATCATCCTTTCCCTCCTTACTGCCAGGGAGGAGGGTGCTGCCAAGTTCAGCCTGTGGTAGCCATTTATTGGAACTGCCAAGGCAGCTCATAAGCAGGGCTGGTTGGGGGGAAAGATGTGGGCAATCTTGACAAAAAAATTCAAAAATATATTTTTAATCAAAAAATATCCTGGGAAAATTTTGACTTTTCATTGAAAAACTGAAAAAAATCCAAAACTTTGGTTGGAAGGTTTTTGATGAACATATGACATTTCTCATGTAAAGCACACTATAAAACGTTAGTGTTTTGAAAATCTAATTTTCCAGCAAAAAACAGCTAGAGACCTAGTGGGGATTACAGATTATTCACATGCATGGTCCCACATTCAGCCATTGCAAACTGCTACTGTTTGACCTACACCGAAATGGTGAGGAAAGAACATTTGTCACATGCCTGTTGACAAGAACAAAGTGGTCTCGTGATGCTGCCCAAGCTCAATAAGATTCATATAGCACAAATGGTTGCATGGAAGCGACATTCTCTTAAATTCAATTTAATAATCCAAACTGTTAACACAGTTGAGGGGAAAATATTTGAAGATTGATTTTTTTC
The DNA here is from genome assembly GCF_015237465.2 of Chelonia mydas. Classification (NCBI taxonomy): domain Eukaryota; kingdom Metazoa; phylum Chordata; order Testudines; family Cheloniidae; genus Chelonia; species Chelonia mydas. The sequence goes on along the minus strand of NC_057853.1, from coordinate 14,366,088 downwards.
CCCTAAAGTAAAGATTCTCTAAGTGGTGACTCTTAGAAGCCAATTGCCTTACGAAATATATCTATTTTTTACCTAGCATTTGATACAAGTTTATCTGTCAAAATGAGGAGGGATGTCAAAAAGTTTAAACCTGTTTGCAAGAAACCTGTTTGGTGTGAAAACCTGTCAGGCTCCCGGCAGGAGAGGATTTCCCTAGCTGAGAATTACAAAAGAATATCTTCATTTAAAAGATGAATTTAGAAGTAAGCATGTAAAGTCATCTGAGAATGTTACCGGTATTAGCAAAAAGCCTCAGCCCAGAGTTAGAAAGCCTGCTGCTAGCATCCTTAACTAGTAAAGGCTTTATTACCTGAAAGATGAGATCAGATGGAAAGTCAGCATTGTTGGGGGCAGGGTGGGAATGAGCTAGTGGGTTTGGGAAGAAATCTTGCACAGCTGTTCATCTTGCTACTGTCCTTGAACTGTACCCTGGGGTGAAATTTCGTTTTTTGCAGGGGGACTGAGCATGTAATAATGCAGACACCATTGGCATTATCATACTTAATGGTTCCCTGTAGCTACAATGCCACCAGAAGTAGCCATGTCTCAGTCCCGATTCATTTCACTTGCAGAACATCCACTGGGTCAAAGGAAGGAGGAACACCGTCCAGTGTGCACCTCACTCTTTTCTGGCTCTCACAGAGGAAGGAATTCTCCTTCTGTGGAGAGACATCACTTCACCCGCCACTGAAATGCAGCCATCGTTGGGGTGGAATGCAGCTATTGTTTTACAGGGGCCAGGTACCACATGATCATTTTGGGAGCGAGGGAAATGGAAGACTTTAGACCAACATTCTGTGAGTCTAATGACCTCAACTCCATTTGACATCTGGCCCTGTAATTGTAAGTCCAAATCCCTACATGTTGCCAAGACCTCCAATGTACCCATCTGAAAGATGGTATTTCCAAGAAAACACTGCCCCTTTACACGATGTTAGGAATTGGCTCAGTACACAGCTCAGAAGGAAGAGGGCCACCTCCTGAATTATCAAACCCTGTTGGAAGTTCATGCTGGATGTTATACATATATATATATATATATATATATACACACACATAAACGTGTTCTGGACAGGCCCTCATACAGCTTAGCTTGTCAGAAGTGCTGAAACTGCAAGCCAAGTTGGTATAATTGCAGCCTATAATGAATCCTATGAGTTTCCTGTTAAAACCCCACCAAACAGCTCTCTTGTTCTTGTCTGAAATATTAACCTCTTTTTTTTTTTGTAATTTAATATGTAATTTCCATCCATAAACAGGTTAACCTCATCGAAGAAAGCTGCTTCCCACACTGGCTGCCAGCCAACCCAGATGCAGTTTGCAAGTGAAAACCTGTCATTGATGTGATATTACATATGAACTATAGTTTTGTATAGAGATGGGTAGCAAGAGTACCTTCCGTGGGCAGGAGTCAGATAATATGTGTATTTTGGATGTGTTTGCTCCATAATTTACTTTGATTGTGGCAGTATAAGATACTGCAATTGTGTAAAAAATTTGCTTTATTCCATTATTTTTCTAAAAAATCTAATCTTATTTTAGCATCTGCCTAGTTTTAATAAAATTCTGTTTTAGCAATAATTTTACTGTGTGAAAGTCTAATAGTTTTTAGCTTCATTTTGTCCAGGGGAATATCTCTTGGTGAGAGAATTTTATATCAATGTTTAATGCACGTTCCAAGTCCACTTTTGGAAGATTTGTATTTGATCAGCAGTTGATGCAATGCACTTTTCACCAAAGCAAAATGGGTTATATCTTCCATGCAATAGCTGCAAGATTAGATTTTATTCCCTTAAGTAAAATAATTGTGGAATCAAAAGTTTCAGTTTCAGCACCAGTTAAAGTTATAGTTTAATTCCTGCAACTATTTAAACTCTCACTGCCTTTCTATCAAAAATATTTATTTGAGCACAACCCCCTATCCCCATTTAAAGTGACTGATCAGAATTTTTCATCATCTGTCTTTCTACTGTTGTCAGCAGCAATCTGATCATCTCACGCCCTCCCAGCCTCACCCCGGTTAAGAAGAAAGGTGGAAGACGAGAGCATTCAGTGAACATACAATTTTCCCAATTGCTTGAAGGCTTACACTTGGTGATATACAATGGTATGAAAGGTTTTGGAAAAATGTGCATTCAATGTAATCCTCTAAATCCATTGTGCAATGTCCTCTTCCAGAATGCCCAATTACCTGAATGATTTGAGAAAAGTAAAGCATTAGAATGGCACCCAATTAGTCTTTAAGACCAATATATGTGATTCCCTTTATACTGTAAAGTCTCAGGGCTTGCCCTGTAAGGTGCTGGCCACTCTGGCCGTAATCCAGCAAAGCACTTAAGCACATGCTTAACTTTAAGCATAGGACTTGAAAGCCCTGGGTGCTACTGGATGTTGAGCACTTTTGTAAAACTGGGTCCCCAGAAGTAGTGATACTCAGTACTTTTCATCCACAGGTGGGTAAGCATCCTTATCCCCATTTTATAGATGGGGAAACTGAGGTCCAGGGAGGTGAAGTGACTTGCCCAAGTTAACACAGCCAGTCAGGGAAATTTTTGAATTACCACTCAGGTCTCCTAATTCCCAACCTTTATGCTCAATCCACTAGACAACAGCTGATCAGGAATGGTCTAGATAATACTGAGTCCTGGCATGGGTTCAGGGGACTGGACTAGATGACCTCTTGAGGTCCTTTCCAGTCCTATGATTCTATGATGCAGCCATTGTAATGTGTATGCAGTAGTGTTATAACCGTGTTGGTCCCAGGATATTACAGAGAGAGGTGAGGTAATATCTTTTATTGGACCAGCTTTTGTTAGTAAGAGAGACAAGCTTTCATTGTAATGCATAATTTGTTATATCTGCCCCATGAACTAAAGCACTATCCACATGTGCACAACAGGGTGATTTTACTGAGTTACTGCATGGTATTGATGTACAAACATCTACAGTGCCATAGTTCAACTCAGAGGCTGGGTCTTCAGATTTGCCCAGCTGATCATATTAGAATAGACTTTCTCACAATATTTTGGGGCTTTTTATCTTATTTGGAATCTGGAAATGTTGAACCACACAAAAATGAGAAGTAATAGGAGGTACAAATGTGAATGGACATTTCCAAACATCCAAGAAAGAATCAGTTGTATCTAAAAATGGGCAAAGGTGCAGGAATTGATGGAGGAGTTCTTGAATTTTCTAAGCCAGTTCAATCCCTAGTGTACATACTAATTTCTGAAATAATTGTTACACAATTTGCTGAACATAATCAAGTGTTATCTGTGCCCTGTAAAATGAAGCCACGGCTAATATTTCGACTAACCGCAGGGGTGATTTAACAGTTACACTGAGAATAAAGACTTGTTAATGATCTTTAAAAATCACATCATTTACTTCTGTGCTATTTGTAGTTAAGCCAAACTAGTCACAAAGGGGTACATGTTCCTTTCAGTGCATGCATGCAACTCCTGTTAATACTAAAGGCAGATGTGTACCCATTGAGAAACGTCAATCCCCCTAAACCAGACTTACCACCCTGGTGTGACAGCATCAGGAAGCACTGTGATGGAGGAGGAGGAGGAGAGAATTTTCTATTCTAATTGCACAGCTCTAACATTCAATGTGATGAAAATAGTTTAAGGGCCCGATCCTGCAGGCTGTTGAGCATTTCCTGTATGGTGCTGAGAACCCTTGCCGCCCATTTAGCTTTCCTAAACAAAGAACATATTAATATGTTCTAAAGAACAAAAACATTTCAGGCCAGATTTTCAAAGTGCTCAGCACTTGCAACTGGATCTGATTTTTCAAAAGACCTCCGTTCTCATTTAGATACCTAAATGCAGTGGTCAGATTTTCAAAAGTGCTCAGCAACCAGCAGCTCCCATTAAGAGCAATGGGAAATGCTGAGTGCTTTGATGCATTTTGGAAATCTGGCCTTGCAAAGTCATTAGGGCAACATAGCAATAACCCAGGACACACTGTCCTAGGTATTTCCCACTGGCTCTAGTTCTCTTGTTTACAGCAACATTCCAATCAACTCCTACAGCAGCTCATACTTATGCATAACTAATGGTATCAGTGGGCAATTCACATATAAGGGTGAGTGATGATCAAATCAATTCATAGATTATATATGATGGCACTGGGTCTTCACTGCATACCAGTAGTACAATACAGAACATCTACATTTTCACATGAATGATAGTGACTCAGAATTTACTTCTAACTTAATTTGCTGTATAAGGAGCTTAAACTGCCAACAAACAAGTAATTACTATTGTATCTCACACTTTTTTTTTCTTATCTTAAAAGGCAGATAAATGCAATTCTCAGCAAAGGGCCAGTAATTGGGAGAAAATGGTCCACACTTTTTCTGTGACGGTCACATTAATTAAAGTTGCTGGGACTATTTTTCCAATCCATAACTCTCAAACATGAAGAGTGCGTCAAATTATTCCCTTTGTATATATACTGCAACTCTGGATGAAATGGAAGCTTAGGTCCCAATTTTCCATGTTGTTACATCTGTTTTACACTGGAGTGGCCATGGAATAAAACTGGTTTTAAAGGGTGGAGGATCAGGACCTCAGTTTTAGTGTTTTCTTGAATACAAATTCTCCTAGTGTCTCCAAAATTGTAAGGGCTTGATGACTTACAGATATATATATTTCTTGTTTTGTAAGTCTGAAATTTGGATAACTTTGAGCTTATATAACATTTGTAAAGTACTGTAAAGCCTTTAATAAAGTATCATTTATTAAATCTCATACTAAGACTGTTAAATGTAAGAATTATATGTATGTGTTTAGTTAGTACAAGGAATGGGTTATATAGTAAATGCTACGCTAGAAATATACACTGATTTTTACCAGTGAGACAAAGGATGGTCCAGTTATTACAGTGATAGCCTGTGGCTTGAAAAACCTGTGTTCAAATCCCTGCTCTGTTGTAGACTTCCTATACGACCTTGGGAAGTCACTTGGGGCTGGATTCACAAAGAGACTTCGGCACCTAACTGACACTTCAGGTACCTCAGTCCCAGATTCAGGTGCCACCTGTATTCATCCCATGAATTGTGCTCAGCTGCCACCAAACCCTGTAGGTACCTAAAATCACTTGGCACCTAAATTTGTGCTGTGAAAGTTACCTAGGCACTTGTGTGTCTGGCTCTGGGCATGCACACTGCTGTCTCACACTAGGTGTTTGGATGCCTAAGCCCCAGTATGATGCATAAACTCTTGCCTAATTCACCTGCAGGGCCCAATACAGTAAGCATTCTCTGAGTAGCCTACCTCCTCACAAAACAGCTGAATGGGAGAATGGGGGATAGAGTCAGAGAAAGCATGAAAATGACTCGATAGCCTTGTGGTTAGAGTACTTACCCAAGCTATGGGAGACCCAAGATCCAGGCCCCTTCCTTCACTTACTTTCATCCACAGTGTAACAGCACCAATAAGAGAGAATGAGGGAGCCGCACATCAGAATATCTCATACCCCAGTGGTTAAGACGCACAGGCGGCAGATCCCTGTTCAAATCCTTTCTCCTCATCAGGTGGAGGGAGGACTTGAACCAGGGATCTGTTACATTTCACCACAAGTTTTGAAGGACCCCTTCCTCCTCTGCTTAATGCAAGAAACGCCTTAGGCGTTTACCTCCAGGAGAGGGTTCACAGCTGAGAATCTCAAGCAGGGATAGGCATTTCCCTCCAGCCTGGACTTAAGCATGAAACTCCCTGACAGAGGTTGGACTTAGGACACATCCCTTTCCTTGGCATTTCCCACTGGCTAATGTAGGTGGCTCTCCACTCAGCATGCTGGCTTTTGTGACTCCCATTTTTAGGCTCCTATCTTCCTCCAAATTGCTGTGTAGACATTTGTGCTCAGGCTGGAGCCCGAGCTCTGGAACCCTCCACCAAATGTCTACGCAGCAATTTTTCAGCCCTGGAGCCTGAGCCTAAGTCTAGCAAGACCAAGGCTGACCAAGGCTAGCAGTGCTATTTTTATCCCTGTGTAGACATACTCTAAGTGCCTGTCACTTTTGGAAATGGTACTTAGTTACTTAGCTACTTCTGCAAATTTTACCCCTGCCCTAGTCCAACCAGAAATTATGAGTTTGATGCAGGAGTTACTGGGTGAAAGTCTCTGGCCTGTCTTATGCAGAAAGTCACCTTAGATGACCATAATGAGACCTTCTAGATTTAAAAAACATTAATCTTTTCCAATGTGTGATAGGGTGTTCACCCCACACCAGAAATGAAGGGGTTGAAAGTAGCCTAGGGAGGCTGTGCAGAGAGCAGCCAATTGGAGAGAGGCTGCATGGAGCATCCAGTAAGGGCCCAGCAGGCTAACATTAAAGGGAGCTGCAGGGCCACAGATAGTCAGTGGCTGCGGGGACCCAAGGAGAGAGGACTGTGTTCTTGGTGGGAAGGTAGCACCTTGGACAGAGCAGTTGCTGGCAGGGACCAGAGGCGCAAGAGGGAGCTCCTGACTGGCTGCTGGGACTTGTGGGCTGGAGGCTCTGAGAAGAGGGTGAAGAAGGTGCTGGGGCATTGGGGAAAGTGAAGCAGTATTGGCGAAGTTAAGGAGAGGCAGCAGGAGGCTTCTATCTACAGTGTCCCTGGGCCAAGACCCAGAGTAGTGGGCGGGCCTGGATCCCCTCCACTCACACTGGGGAAGTGGCTGGACTATAGAACTGGGAGATTCTTAACCTCCCCGGAAAGGGGGAAGACACAGATGGTGACATGGCCAGAGGGCCGAGTCATGAAAAGGACACTGCAGTTCCTGGGCTGAGATGGGTCTACAAGCATAGAAAGTGGATAGAGAGGCACCACCAGGAGAGGACACGCCAGCTGGGCGCTAATCCCTGAGACAACCCGCAGGTGGAGCTGCTCTGGTGAGTGAATCCCTGTCACAGTAGCTTACTATGATATTGCTTACACTGATCTCCACATGATTCTGAATAGATCTAGATTGTATGGTATTATTAAGGTACAAATTTTGCCATGGAATGAAATCCTGGCCCATTAAACTCAATGGTAAAACTCTTATTGCCTTTAATAGGGCCAGGATTTCACCCCCAGTTTCACCCTAGAAGTTTCAAAGATGTCATGTTATTAGTATGTGTATTTCTTTCACTGAAATATACATCCCAAAATCTGTGGTTCATTTTTACTCTCTGCCAGGTGCCAAAATATTAAGTCTAGTTGCATTTTCCCCTACCTTATTTTATTTGACCTTCAGGTGTTACCTAGAGCCCCATAAGTGTTCCTGGCACCTTGCAAAACACACGAGGACATTACAGAATAATACAACTATGAGGCATGGGGCATTGGTTTAGATGCAAGAGATAGAAAGGAGAGACAAGTCCTAATACTGCACTGCCTTGTGCCAGGTATAACACCACCAGATCAGAATTTACCACTTTGCAGTCAGATTGCATAGGTGTGAATGACATCACGAGGTACCGGGGGAAGAGAGTCAAACCCATAACTAACGAGAGCAGAACAAGAAAGCTCTGCAAGAGAAATGGGTTTGAAGGTGGGGTTTGATGGAGACAGAGTTGGCGGGGTGCATGGGAGGTTGTTCTAAGCATCATGGAGGCAAAGGGAGCATTTATGAGAGGATACATAGGAACAAGAAAGCTATAGGATGAAATGAGAGCGGAGGTGCAGGTGAGGGTGGAGTTGTTCAGGGTCTTTGACCCCTAAGGGGAGAAGTCTGAAACTTATGTTTTCTCTATTATCAGTAAGATAAAGGGAAACCTGACATTGTGTGTCATAGGGGGTCTGCACTCTTCTGTGAAACCTTTTCAGGACTGCCTATAATTTAGGAATGGCTGTTCTGACGTTCTGAAGTTAAGTTCAGGAATGGGTTGTGTCGACTGGCAATGAGCTTCATGAAACTGCTGAGCTGTGCTGAGTTGAGTGCTACCAAACTATACAGTAGAAATCTTTTTTTTAAAGTCTCACATGCCTCAAGTTTCTGTCCTAATCGACCCCTGTTTTTAACATTCCCCTGCACCAGACAACTGGAGCATTTCTAGTTTGGTTTGATTGACACTTCTTTCAAAATACCCTTTGGAATGTGCTTTGGGTCTGGTTTCCCCACAGAAACCTCAATACATCCGAACATTATAATAACCTCTGTCTTGGGACTGTTTCTCTGCAGTGTGGCACCTCAGGGACAAGCCTGCAGTCAACAGTCAGAGTACAAAGTACATTCCACATTGAAATGTAGCTAAAATAGCAAAATGTATAGGTCAAACAGGTATTTAGATGTCTAGATTTGTTAATGATTCATTTGAGGCTCTGAGCTAAAATAAATATTTCTTTCATACATTTTTAAATGAATGTTTGTTTCTGGTTTCTACAAAGTCTTTTACGTCAATCCTTTGGATATTTTTATCCACCACGTACCCCGTAGATATGGCTGTATGAGTATGCATACACCTATCGTGCCACCATAAACTAGAATTTGCACGAACATATTTGGCAAATGCATGGCCACAAAAGCTAAGCATGCAGTTATGTAGTTTGTGCATGCAAACTGCACTTTGCATGTTCAACTGCAGAACCCTCTTTTGAAAATCTGGCTCTTTACATCTGGTAGCAATTGGCATTATACAAAGCTGGCATGAAATATCAGACCTACTCATGTAAATGTGTCCCATTGCTTTCTAGTGGCTTGGTTCTAATATGTATGCACTCATACTACTGCAGCTAATGGGGATTCTTCTCTTATTCGAATGGTAGGTGCTGGTCTCATGAGGCAGAACATTCTAGTTCTATCCCTCTTGACATAAATAGTTCTTGCAGCCACATTTGTAACTGCCCTAGGGGCTTTTTATCAGCAGGTCAGTTTACAGCATCTCACCCTAGAGAAAAACCTAGTGCTGAGCCACCCAAAGGTGGCCAAAAACTTGCTTTGCTCCCACCCCCGACCTTGTGTTGATTACTACAGATCCAGAGAATGTGGATTCAGCTGTAGAAACATCAGAGAAAAAATGAGTTATGCCTGATAAATACTCTTGGTATTTGTGGTGGAATATGCTCCTACACACTACTGTAATAATCTTAGTAAGAAGTATGCCTAGTTAAGGTATCATTTGAAAACTCATAATTTGCTGGTCAGTATTGTCCTGGTAAAATGTGTGGCAACATTGTATGTGAAGTTGTAAGATTCCCCTTTACGATGTTATTAACGCATGTTCCAAACCACACAGCCTGGGCCAGGCAGAAGTCAGGTCTGTCTTAAACAAAGGAAGGAATGTGTGCTTGCCTTAATTTGCATTTAATCCATAAACAGAGTCATCAACCAGGAAGGGAAAACAAAGGAAGTTCAAACAGGTGAAAAAAACCAGCAGGGAATATCCTTCCACATAGACTCTTTGTCTCCTGGGTCTCAGCTGGAAATGTTTTTCAAGAGGGGGACTGAAACTATAAAAAGGAAGGACAAACATCCCTAGGCATTCCCCTCCTGTCCTTCCCACTTCATTCTCCACACCTGAGAAGACAAAAGGAAACAGCCATTGGACTCTGGGGGAAGGATCCTGACCTGAAGAGTTTGGTCAGTAACCTTGCTGGAAACATGTGGTGAGGAAATTTCCTTTGCAACTAAGTTAGCTTCTTAAGTAGATGCTAATAAGCATTCTATATTGTTTTTCTTGGTAACCATTTCTGACTTTTATGCCTCCTTAATTATACTCATTTACAATCTATCTCTTTGTAGTTAATAAACTTGTTTTACTGTTTTACCTAATCCAGTGTGTTTAAATTGAAGTGTCTCGATAACTGTTTAAGGTAATAAGCTGTCATATTACTTCCTGAAATAAATAATGGATTTAATATATTTGTACTGGCCAGGAGAGGGCTGGGAAGTACAGGACATAAATTTCTTGGAGAAGATTCCAGGACTGGTGTCACCCTGAAGTATAACCAAAGCTGGTGAGAGCCACGGTGCAGCTGGCCAGCTGCAGTTACACACACATACACAGGGTGTGGCTTGCATGCTGGAATGCTGTTTGTGAACATCCCAGGTGGGAGTTACTATAGCAAGGCATTGTAAGGCACCCGAGGTTGCAGGGCAGGGGTGACACAGCCTCTCCCCCTCCCCAGTCTGGATTGTGCCCTGGTATGTCACAGTAGTGCAGACTTTTTTCACATGGGCCTTGCAGTCAGAGAAGACATCAACAAAGAAGGTACATTTGTATAAGTGTCAGGGATGCTTTGCAATCTCAAAGCACAGAAGCAGTGGATTCACTGTAAATATTGAAACAGAGTCCTGACCTGCTCTGTGCTGAGCTGGATAACAATAAAGATTGTCAGCTATTTTCTCATTTAAATAGCCCTAATTCTGAAAAAAGCAGCTGAAATGACTACTCATATGTAGTTGTGTTTTTAATAACCTGTGGGTGACATACAACTGCTATCTGCCTCACTAAGATGCTAGTTCACTGCATTAGTATAAACTATTTTGATTTTAAAATTGAATAGGGATGGTGAGATGGTATCAACAGAGTACTGAATCATTAACATATTTATAATTGTGTTCCTCCTCCCATATTTTTGACCCCTCTTTGAAGTCTGTTCTGTAGTAACGGAGTCAGAACCTTTACAAGGCTTTGGTGGACAATGACAGAGCTTTGCTTTCTGGCTGGAAAAGTCCCACAGAATTGAATAGAAACTGGGGTTTTTTTATAGTTTGTGGGGGAGAAGGGGTTGGACCATCTTACAGAATTAGATAGAGAATGGTATCCCTGCTCTGGGATGGTGCAAAACATCTACTGAAGAGTTATAATTCTTCATAAAAGCCTTTATGGTTTTTTTGCAATAAGTTCTGAATTGCCCTATTAACATTGTCCCTATCCTATTTATTCTGACTTTTCTACAAACTTTATTATCATTTATTTTCTGTATTACGATAGCACTCGGGAGTCTTAGTTATGGACCAGGACCCCATTGTGGTAGGTAACTTTTTTGGTTTTCTTTTACTCACTCAAGAACAGTCATTGGCTCTTCATAAAATAAGAGAGACTCTTATTGAATATTTTTGAGTAGTTGAATCAGAGACGTAAAGAGGCCTTTGAGCTGAGGTGGGACTTTGCAGAGTCAGATACATGCCCCGTTCTGGCTCTTGTTCTTGTCTGCCATGCTGCACAGCCCAGTGAAAGAGCTGTCTTGCTGTACGTAAGCATGAGAGTCCTAAAGCTGTGAAGCTTCTGGTTCCAGGGCTGGTCGTGTTGTGTCTGATTATACAAAAACTGATGGTTTTGTTATGGTTTTTGTTTCCCCCTAGGGACTGTACCTGAAAGAGCAACCAGCCACCTGCATTGTTTCAAATGACAGCAGACAGGCTGAGAACCTGTGTGTCCCAGGGACCATTCCCCACCTGGCCTGACACATGCATACACTCTGCCTTTCCCCTATAGGTCTCCCAGGGAGCCTACTCTGCATGAGTCCTTGAGCTAATCTTACCCTGCACGTAGTCACATGGAGTTAGAGTTACTCCAGGCAATGCTATAAGTGGCAAAGTAACAGTCAGCTGAGCTGCACATCGAAGAGATACAGGGGCTACTCATCTAGACTGAGCTGGCATCCATGATTCTCCTCACTTCTAGGTTGTGGCAGAGTATTGGAGGGCAAAAGAGAGCCTGCTTTTAGGGAACAGATTGTGGGGAGGTGAGACAAAGGAAGATTGAGAGTGAACGGAGTGTCAGAAAGAGAAGAGAGAGATCAGTAGACAAATGTGTGTGATGGTTTTGTCTCTAGGTTAACATGCCAATTGTTTGTGTTCAAAGGGGTCCTAACTGTATTTGGAGTTAAATGAGGACACAGTGCCTACTACCCTCTGGAGGTTAGATGAGGATATCATGGCTTACTACACTGTTTCCCTTCGCAATGTCTCCATCTGCTGTCACATAGGAACTACATACAAACATCTGAATGTGGTAGAGGAGAGACTTACACTGGATAGCCTAATTCGGGAGACACATATTCACAATTTACTATGAGTACGTATTGACTGGGACCACTCTGTCATTTTGCTTTTATGCTGAACAATCCAACTTGGACAATTGAAAGCTGTCACGAGCAGAATCATTTAGCAGAGCAAATTAAAAAGAAAAGAGCTATAAATTGCAAGGAACTTATTTCATGGATAACAGCCATCATACTTTTCCATGCTGTGAGAAACAAGATTATACAGCAACTGTCCTTTCATACAAAGCAAAATGTGTTGAGTGACAAACTATCCTGCAAGATCCTAATTTCCCATTCGGTATTTCTTAAAACTGGCATGATTTTACAGGCAAATACATATTTGCCCTAAGCGGTGTACTGATAAAATGTATTACAGGATTAATTACAAGTATAGAGATGGGTTTGTAGTGGCCTTCCTGCTTTTTATTTTCTATATAGTGCTATATTTTAGGATAGAAAAACTGCACTTCTTGGAAAAAATGGTATTTTGTATATGCATTCTTATTTCCTTTCTTGAATATGTAGCCTGAAAAGCAAGTAAAACTGTTCTTCCAAGGCACAAATACAGGGGTTGTCAACATTTAGTTCATGTTAAATAACACTTTCTTCTTATTATTTCCTCATTTTATAAAACAAATGACTAATGTAACTATTGAGAGACATATATTGTTGGGTTAGTTGATCAGCAGCTAAGCTTCCCAATATCAGGAAAATGAGATTGTGAAGGCCCAAAGCAGGTTCTAACATACATGCTATTGGAGGTAAACAAGAAGGGAACAGATTTAGTCCATCTGGAAGCTTGTACAGTGACAATTCCAGATGGCAACTCTGTCACAGTGACAGGGCTGACTGCAACTCTGACCCTTCTGGGTCTTTTTCAATGCACTCCTCTCAAGTGTTGAGCCTCAAGCCATCCTTCCTTTCTTGAGGTGTAATCGCACAGTTCTGCCACTCTCAGACTGAGCCTTGGTCTACAATGCCCAGGTACTAACTGTGATTGTCTCAGTAGGTCAGACTTAGGCTCAGACTCTGCAGTTCTGCTCCCTATGGGGGCAGTGACCAGTGGTCAGTACAGTTACCAAATAGCTTAAAGCAAAGTATTATTTATTTAGAACAGAAGCATTTAAGAGAAAACAGGTCTTAAAACAATAAACAGACTATATACGTGTCTAGCTTACCAGGTTATCCATCTTCCACACAGCAATCCTGGTAGGTCTACACTTCCCGTATACCCGCCACCAAGACCGCCAGGGTGTAGACGATACAATCTGACCTCATAACTCAGTTCATTCCTCTCCGCTTCTTTAAAGCTGCTTAGTCCTTCTGATCGCCCACCTTCTGTTTTTAACTGTTTGTGGCCTTTTGTTCTGTTAGTTCCCAGTACTGGCAAACAAGTCTTTTGACTTGATGGAGACAGCATATAGGATTATTGAAGTTAAAAGGTTTCCCCATTGTCTGTCAAGCGTGTGCCTTGGTATTCTTATCAAGAGCCAATGTGTTGCCTTCTGGCTTTGTTTTTCCAACAGTACCCTTCCTAGATCAATACATTCATACAGGAAAGGCTAATATACCATAACTACCTCCCTGATCTTCTCACATACAGGATTCATGAAAATTATTACATAGCAGCTCTGCATCTGCCACAAGCTCCAGCAGGTGGAATGGGGGAGTTTATAGCCAAACAGGAACCCCTATGTACACTACCTCCACACAGATAACCACTGTTTCTGTTTGAATGTCTTACACAGTCCCCCTGGCAACAAGTTACTCTTTAGCTCTCTCTAGTGGATTATCATCCTACAAAGTTCTGTGAAGTGTTTCCTTTGGCGTCTTGCATTCAGATTCCAATTGCCAGCTATCATTTGCATTAGTGCACACATTTTGGTTGCCTTATAGTAACATAGTTTGAAGCTAAATTAAGGATTTTAAAGGCTGAGGATTCTTAGATCTTGATATATTCTTTCAGGGCAGCTAGAGGAGGCAGATTGGCAAGCATTTTTGTAGATGAAATGATGCCTGTAAGAAGGATGGAATGTATGGAGGTTATTTGTAATTCCTCAGCTATTGACTGAGATAACAAGTATTCAAGTAGTTATGAGGGGACGTTTACAGTAACAAGGCCACCTTTCATTGTGTGTGTTTATTAACACATTTAGCATAGTTATAAGCTATTTCAAATTTCCTGCTTGGCAGTGAACCAATCATAAATAAATAAGCTTACAGTGTCATTAAACCTGCAGTGTTAATGGGGGTGAGTGCTAGACAAAAGCTCACAAATACTAACTTTAGTGAATGGAGTTTTAAATGCTTCAGATATTATTTCAAGAGTCCTCCAGATCCCTGTAGAACCTTTACTCCCTCTTTACTTCCTCCCAATCTTTGAGTTCCTATACTTACACCCATCATTTTTACTAGAGAGGACATGAATCCATATAAGACGCTCCTTGATCAGCTGGGACACAGTCCAATTCAATTAGATTCTTTCCAGTGTCTTTAATGAGAGTTGGATTGGGCACTTGCAGGGGATACTTAAATAATTCAATGTGATAATTTCTCTTTCTTTCAGTGGCTGCGGGCATTGGCACTACACCAGATTAAGCCACTTGCAAACCCTAGTAACCAAAAACAACTGGCTGAACCAGTCTCTTGCACACTGTAAATGCATTACCAGTATAGCTGCTGGAAATCTGAGGGTGCAGTGTGGTGTCTTGAAAAATCTGAGCAGGTGAGATCATGAATAATTTCAAAAGAAAGCAAACAGTTTTGCTTCCTTTGAAATTTTTCACTTTTTGTTTTTCCAGTGAAAAACTTATCAATGAATTTTTAATGAAAAGACCATTTTTCAAACTTCCTGGTTTTTTCCCCCTTCCTCTTATTAAATAAAAAAAGAGAAAGTGTTACTTCTCTCACTTTTAACATTCTTTTAAACTTTTTTCCATGAGAAATATGCAGTTAAGTGTGAGGAAAATGCTTTTTCACTCTTTCTTTTTTTCAGGCTTTCCACTGGGGGGGAAAAAAAAGGAAAAGGAAATAAAAATGGAGAGAGGGTTTGGACTTTTACAACAATTTAAACCAAAACATTTCAAAAATTCAGGCTTTTTATTTTAGATTTCAAATTTTAAACCCCAAACCATTACAATTGAAATTTTTCATGAATTTTTCTTTCAACAATACCCAATTTTTCACTGAAAAAAAATTTATAAAAAAAAATTCGATGACTCTAATTTCTCGTAGTTTAGCTGGCTAGTGCTGCTCTAAAGGTGCATCCACCTCTCAGAACTTCACAGTCAGAACTTAGATCTCCATGGACATCAATGGAAGCGCCACACTTGTAAGGAAAGTAGAATGCTGGAATCGAGAGACTTTTTGCCCTTAAATATTTCTTCTGAAATTTTATACTATGTGGAGGATCAACTGGGGAATACAGGAAATGGGGGGGAGGGTTAACTCAAATGGATGGAACGGCTTCAATGGAACTTCATCCTGGTCCATTTTTCACCAAGAAAGGGCAACAGAAGCAATATGTTTAAACTGGGCTATAAAGGTAGGGTGACCAGATGTCCCAATTTTATAGGGACAGTCCCGATATTTGGGGCTTTTTCTTATATAGGCTCCTAATACCCCCCACCCTCTGTCCCGATTTTTCACACTTGCTATCTGGTCACCCTATATAAAGGAGAACAAGCAAAAGGTAGGAGGCATTTAGGAAAACAATAAACGGACTTCTGGGGAGAATGATTAAAAGATCGATGAGTGAGAAGGAGAATGAAGATGAGGAAAAAAAGGAGCAGAAAATAAAATACTGACAGGGTCAGGTCCTCAGCTGGTATAAATCAGCTTTGCTTCCTTGAAGTCAGTTTACACCAGCTGAGAATCTGTCCCTGAATGGCAAATTGCAGAGAGTATTTACAAAAAGAACAGGAGTACTTGTGGCACCTTAGAGACTAACAAATTTATTAGAGCATAAGCTTTCGTGGGCTACAACCCACTTCATCGGCTGCAAGTATTTAGGTACCATGAAAGAATTTTCAAAACTAGTTGCAGAAAACGGAAGTAAAAGTGAAAATAAGTCCATTGACTCATGCTGGTGGGGAGAAGATGATGAAGAAATGGCAGGATTTTTTGTCTGTTACCAGCCAGCTGGCTCCTGCCTTTAGAGAGGAGGATAAGCATGTAAAACTGCTGAGGACAAAAGATTATATTTCCTGGTGTGATGCAACGGGGGAATCTGATAGTCTCTAGATAACAACAAAAATGAGATTAGATGCTCTCACAGTAAATGAAGTCAAGAGAATTTAGCCCCACACTAAAATGTAATGTAGTCTTTGGAAGAGAGTTCAGATTCCTGATGGCTGCAATGCACAGTAGTTAGCACCATTGTTTTAAAATACATCGCTACTCAGACATATCATAAGCAATGGCACTGCATGCATCCAGTGCAGTGAGCTGTAGCCCACGAAAGCTTATGCTCAAATAAATTGGTTAGTCTCTAAGGTGCCACAAGTCCTCCTGTTCTTTCTGCGGATACAGACTAACACGGCTGTGACTCTGGAAAATGGCAGAGCAGTGATTCCACAGCAACACTTTTTTATTTTTTGCTTTTTTTATTATTCTTACTCTCCACCGTTTGAAATACTCTTAGGACATGGAAAATAAATAGCATTTCTTCCCCTAACAGCTTTCATTTCTCCTCTCCTGTTTACCATTCTCATTTACTTAACTTTTCTAAAAGGAAGCTCAAACATCTGTCCATATCAGTACAGAGGCCCCCACCAACCAGGCCAAGTGCCACCTGCACCATCTGGTGGCTGAGTGCTTTACGTACATTGGATTTGTATTTCTCAGGCTTTGCAGCCGTGCTGAATATTAAGATTGAAAACAATGCATCCTTCTCCCATTGACTTTAGTCTTTATTTTTAATGGCACAAATTTTGCTCTCAATTATTTACAATGTAACTCCATCTTAAGCTTTGCATTGTGTTCATTGGCGTCCACTGGCTTCAATGGAGTTACTCACTCACTGAGAGAATTTGGATCCCTTTCTGTTACTTGTATGTATATTAGGGTACAAATATGCGGACAGTTTTTCAGATATGCTTCTACAACAAAAAATTTGACTGCACTAAGGATTTAAAAAGAAATACATTCTAAGCATGTCATGCTGATTCTCTGAAATAATGGTGTTGACGTTTCCTATGTAAATCATCATAAATACTGTACATGTTTCGAAAAGTAAAGCTTGGACTCTTAGCTAGCTATGACACTGACAAATGGATGTAAATGTGTACAAAGGACAAAAGGGCTAGGCTGGCTTTGAGCCAGGACCTGCATTGTGGATATGACTGAAAATGCAGCAGAATTCCCAGGAGCGATTCTGGCTGACTAAATTCTTTCTGTGGATTTGGGGAGAGTATTCTAGCGAGGCAGCTCCATCACACTTTGGAAGGGCACAGTGTGTGCTCCTGCCTTACAATCCCTCCTGATTCTTTCGCACCCACGTAATGCAAGCTGTGCTCTGGCCCTAAGTACTAGGGGTCCAATTTTGCCTCCCTTACTCATGCAGAGTTGTGCTTTCCTCAGATGGTACCATTTAAAGCAGGGAGATGCCCAAGGGAGGCAGAATCAGACACTGAAAATTGCAGAGATGTATCTGATTGCCCACTTTTGACACTTCTCAACAAGTGGGTAGTAGTAACAGCCAGACCTAATTGAGTAAAGGGCTTTCCAGTGCACAGGAGTTCCTTCCTAAATGTTCTGAGAGGGCCAGGTTTGTCCCCCAAACACTGGCAAAACTGGCAGTTGGTTAAGTCCCCTAAGCCTGCAATGACAGCCTTCATCACTCCCTGAATGATCTTACTCTGACATTCTGGACTGCACCAACTGGCTTCAGGCCCACCCAGCAGAGCAGAGGTTATGTGGCTTGTACCACTGTTATCCCCTGCTGAAGGAGTTTCCACTCTGGTGAAAATCAGTGGAACCCAGGCACTGACTCAGATACTTTTTCTTTTATCCGCCCCATTTGGTTTGCTGGTTAGAATTGCTACAGTATACTCTCCTACAACAGGGGCAAATCCTGCATTCCTTATCATCCAAGCAAAGTTCCCACTGAAGTTTGTTATGTAAGTTTTTCTTATGTAAGAACTGCAGGATTTAGTTTCATGTAGGATGCACAGATAGTCTTCTGAGGCCAATATCAGTGCCATCTCTGAGACATCTCCATCCTCCTCATCTTCATGCTGTCCAATAGTATGACTTTGAGTATCTCCTGGTATCTCCTGCCTGGGAAATAAAAGTCCTTAAAGCTACTCCAGTTACTTCTTCCATGTATTGATTTAGAAATGTTCAAACACAACTCAGTATATTATTATGAATGTGATTTGGTCACCTTATTTAAAATATCCTTAGATGACATTTAAATATGGAAGACTCAGCAAAGTGAGTTGTGATCAACCTCTTTCAATGAGCCAAAAGCAAACTCATTTACAAAAGTACTTTAGTAAGAATGAAAATAGAATGTAACTGTGGAAAATGGAAATTTTGATTCTAGTTGTCATTAACTTACTTGGAAACACATTTGGTATTTCAAACTTTAGTAAATCATTGTGTCTTCCAATTAACTCTCACACCCCAGACAATATAATGTGACTAATTTAATTTAACTCCGTTATTTAAACATCTAAACAATTCTTTATTTCTGAGGCAGAAAGAAATGTGCAGTTGTGTTTTATTGTACAAGCGGTAATGGGCAAAAGGAAAATTACTGGCATAAAATTCATTTTAGCTCCTTGGTTTATCAGTTTAAAGAAAAGATACAGTTTGAATGATGGCAATTAGAACATTAACTTGCCTTCACTGTCTTACAGACTTAATTATTTGTAGTTAAGAATCTAAAGTATTGCAAACTGAATTTTTGTCTGCCTAAGCAAAGGCATAATGGGGATCGGAGTCGGTGCTTAGCAACATCCTTGGATACCCGAGTGCTGACATGACCCTCAGCCTTGATTGTTACCTTCCAGGCGGCATTTTAAGGAGATACCACATCACTGGTGGACAACTTCAAGCAGAAGTTGAAACTAACTGTATGGGTGTGTGTATATGTATTGTGGCAAGGCACCCCTTCTGCCTCACCGGACTTAGCGCTCCCTTCTCTGGCAGGGAGGGGGCCCGGGGTAAATCAGCCCCCACTCTGGAGTGTGCCTGTCTTCCCCCTTCGGGGTTTATTTCTCAGAGCCTTCCTAGTAGGCCTCGGGGCAGGCCTGAGAAGTGCTCTTCCGCCAGACAAAGGGAAACAAGTCTATAACCCACCAAAACAAAAGGGGAATATCTTTCCCTGGCCCCCTCACTGGGGCAGGTGTTGTCCTGTCACTGGCCCCAGGGCTTCAGTCCTTCCCCTAAACAGGCACTGGGTTTGGGTGTCTCCCCTATGGGGAGGAGCGCAGTCTCCCACACTGGAAAAGCCTATCTCCCTGCCATCTCCAGCCTTGCAGCAGTTTGTCTCTCCCTCCTCCAGGCTCTCACCAGAAGAGAGATTTGAACAGGTTTCAGGCAGCCCTTAATTGGACTCAGGTGTCCCTAATTGACCTGAAGTAACCCCTTACCAGCTTGTAGGAAAAAGGGCATTTAGCATTCTAGGGCTAACATACCTGTTTTCCCAGACCTTCTTGCAGATGTCCGGCCTGACTCTGTCACAGTATATACACCTAAAGTGCTGCCCGATCCAAGTTTAAGCAATAAAGAAATATGCTAGGACTTCAACAATAGTAATTTTAGTAATAATAATAAGCAAATGAACTATACTATGCTTAGAGTCTGAGGACAGTATAATGGCTGCAATCATGCGGCCCCAGTCCTGTAAGTACTGCTGTAATACAAATAATGATCAAGTTAGAGAAAAAAGTCAACATGTTTCAGCAAAGTTTTGCTCCATTTAGTCTTTATTATAAAGTTGATAAGGTTTCCCATTGATATCTTTGATAAGGATTCCCATATACTATAGGAACAAATTCTCTGCTGGTGTCACTCCACTGATTTGGGGACGGTCCTGTGCATTTCAGTTTCTACGTGTCATCCCGGAAGCCTACATCAGAGTCAGGCATTGAATGCTGCTCTTAAGCCTCAGTCCAATGCCTTAACCACAAGACCATCATCCTTTTCGGTAGGAAAGTACGAATGCTCCATCAGCTCCCAGCAGACTTTAAAAGTTTCTCAAGTGATTCTAAGAGACCTATGTTTTCATTTAATGGTAAGTAAGTCTCTATAACTTTGCCTTGCAAGTATTCATGCCAGAAGAGTTTGAGCATCTATCTAAAAGGGGAGAGAGACAGTACTATGTGATTTACCTGACTAATCACAGGTGAGCAGCGCCGCTTGAAATTTGAATATCTGTGATCCTGCCATAGAGTAGAGAATTTGAAAAGATGATTGTTGAATAAATTCGCAGGATGAACAAATCTGAGGAAAGTGTGATTCGCTTGTAGTTATTCCATGAACAGAAAATCAAAAACACTAGATTCCTTGAATAAATTTTCCATTGCAAATTATTTGCTCAGCTCTAATTGTAATCACATGCATCCAAAACATGCTTGCTAAACTCCCACTCCTTTTTTTTCGCACAAGCACAAAAATCTACATTTGAGCTTCACAAGCAAGTCTCTTTACACCCGATTTGTGGGCATAAATGTGAGTTTTACACATGGAACAGCACAGCTGAAAATGTATAGGCCACTTTTGAAAATGTGGCCCATATTATACAGTGCTTTTATTACTGTAGTGTTGTTTTCAAATATACATGTTTTCAGATCCATTAAAAGCCAATGTTTAAGCACTATTCCTTTTGCAACCTTTTGTGCTCTATTCTGCAAAGAGGTAGCTACCCTGACAACCTCTTGGAAAGGCAGTTTATAGCATTTGGGCCACTTTCTGTCCTGGCTTTTAGTGACACTCCTGCAGAATCCACTGATTGACCAGCAGTGATCTCCACAATGATTCTGGAGCTTCCAAGAAAGAGATGTTAATCTGAACAATGTTGAGTACCAAGGGCAATGTGATGGTATATGTTTGTGTGCATCAAATTCATATAGCATCATCTGTGACGAGAATGAAAACTTCCCAGTTAATGATGGATAAAAATCTTTACTACATAATAGATTCAAGCATGGCCAAGATTTTCAGAAATGACTAGTGACTGTAGGTGCCTTGAGACGGCCTAACTTTCAGAGGGCAGGAGCTCAGCACTTTCTGAAAGTCAGGCCCCAGAAGGTGTCTCAAGTTGAGCGTCTCAAGTTGGGCACCCAGAATCCCTGAACCATTTTGAAAATCTTGGTCACGGCGGTCTGACTCTCCTTTTGACTTCATTGGGATTATTTCTTCTTTATGTTGCATCTTCAGGTGCTGGAATACAAATAGTAGTAATAATAATACCAGCAAGAGGGGAAATCAGGATCACAGGAAAAATGGCAACCCATGCAGATTTTGAATAATGCAAAAATACATTCTGTTTTCTTCTTTTCTTTTCTTGGCTTTATGGCGGGGGGGAACCCCACTTGATAGCCTAGTCAAAGTAAGAATAGCTGAACCAGGGCTGGTTCATTATACTTCATCCAACCATTGGATGGGAGTATAATGAAAACATTATGGGCCAGATACACATGTGGAACCTTCAGGCCTTTGGCAGCAGAAAGTTGATCAAAAATGGAGTCAGAAGGGTGTGCAATCTCCATTCCAGCTGCTGGCCCAGAATTGGCTGATGTAGCCCACAGAATGCTAGCCTATCCAGGGCTGGCCTATCCTGGGTCCAACTGGGTGTGAGAGTAACTGACTCACTACCTCACCAGAGCAGCCTCCAAAGATAGATCTCTAATCCTGCTTTTAGAGGGGCACATTCTGATATCTTTTCTCTGAATAGCACATTACTGCACAAGTAGTCCCATTGAATCTGACTAAGGGGGTAGACCTTGTGGGGGATGCAGTGTTCTCTGTTTTTATTTCATGGAAAACAAACAAGCCTTAATGCTTGATACTTTCATGTTTGGGCTAGTACTAACCAGTGAAGCATTGCAGATACATTTCAATGTTTTAAAAATATAAGCAATCTCTAAAGATCCGTGATTAATGTGGTTAGATTGACTGAAAACATTTTGCTGCAATGGATCTTAAGAAATTCACAGTTCATTTCCAGTGATTAAAAAAAAATAATTAAATGCTGTGTGGTAAGTTTACCACGAAGTGATTAAAGCCAAGCTTTACATTAACTATTCTACCAAGATCTAAGTCCTGCAAAAGCCCAGTTTTACTCATGTGGTCCCATTGACTTTAATGGGGCTTCTCATACAAATAAAGTTACTTTCATGAATAAATGTCTGTAGGGTCATAAGTCATTATAACAAAGGTAGATATTATTCAGGTAATCAAGAATAGTCCTAAGAGTTATTGGAGTAAAGAGCAATTTAAATATAGATGGTCTTTTTTTTTTTTTAATTTACATTATACTCCTCTATATCAGCCTTACAATTTAAAGGGACTTTTTGTAAATGTAATATATGCTCACTCTGAGATCCCTTTACATTGCCAAAGGGATGTAAAGGAATCTTTGTGTAAATCAGTCTGGCCCATATAGATATAATATTTCAATGATTTCCTCTTAATCAATTAAAAAATCTCAACTGATTTTCTCTTAGTACATTTTTAAAACAACCTCTGCCACCCTCTCCCCCCCCCCTCCCAAAAAACACAACAACTCTATTCTCATAATTCTGGTGTTAGGTGGCAACGTCTTGAGATGAGGTTGGCATTGTTGAACGTGGCTCTGAAAGGGATGGTATGGCTCAGGGGAGTTCTGAAGGCATGCAGAACCTGTTATGTCTGTGTTAGGAGATTGAATTCAGGCCAGGCGGGAGGTGCTGAAAGGTCTAGACAACACACAATTTTTCTATAAATGGTAGGGGTGTGATATTTTACAGAAATGCTTAAATCAGTACAACCTCTCGTGTGGATGTAGTTATAAAAGTGTTTTATAGTGGTATAACTTATTCCCTTTCCCATAAAAACCCCACTGCGAGGGGCAGGGCTTGAACCACTTTAATTACAGTGGTATACTGAAAGTGGTACAATTCGTGTGCAGACAAGCTCCAAGTCATTGCTAGCTCATGGCTG
Organism: Chelonia mydas; assembly: GCF_015237465.2. Taxonomy (NCBI): domain Eukaryota; kingdom Metazoa; phylum Chordata; order Testudines; family Cheloniidae; genus Chelonia; species Chelonia mydas. Next base: position 14,342,929 of record NC_057853.1, on the reverse strand, counting down.
TTCTGTGACTTGTGTAAAATGAGTTATGGGCTCAAGCCAATTCACAGTGGATGCCCTTGCACTTGGGCCTTGTGTTGAAAGTCTTAGTGCAGGGACCGAGAGTTAATAGGGTACCAAAACTGATTCTCTGACCTCTTGTGTTTTTCTCTGTACAGAAAGACTGAAGTGGGTGGAGAACTAAGGCTAGAACTTATTATGCCAAACCTTACTTGTATTGTTAGCACATCTTTCCAACCCTTCCACCCCATTCCTCTTCTCTGATTGATCCAAGTGTTTGTGTTTAGTCACAAAGCTGACTGTGAGCTATCTGAGGTGGGGACTGTCCATTTGTTAGTTGATTGTGCTAGGCATTGTACAATGGGGCCCTAATCTTTGGTTGGAGCCCCTCAGCGTTAATAGTGGTAAGGCTGGATGGGGAAACTTCAGATAGCCTCTGCTATGATGTGCCAGTGCAGAAGACAGAAGGCATAAGTCTCTGTGGCTGCTGTTCTGAAACCTATAACAAAACGACATTCCCTTAATTAAAAATGGTATATGGATCGGCTTAGAATGCAACATAGTGCCAGTGACGTCAGACTTTCTGAGCAGATCACATTTTTGTTTTGCCTGATATCGTCAAAGCTAACTATCCAATTATTTATTAGTTACAGGGTAGCCAGGAAAATCTCCTCCCTCTCATTGCTTCCATCTCTAAACATTTAATCATTTCTCTGCCAATAATTAATCTATCCACTTCTGTTCGATATATTTTCTGTGGTTTGTACTATCATTTCATAAATGTACAATTACCACAGCTGGTTGAAAAATTGTCGTCTAAATACTTTTGATGGAAAGTTAGTTTTTTTTATTCAACTGACATTTTTGAGAAAAAATCCATTTTCATAAATTTAGGGGTTTTCACTGAAAAATCAAAAATCCCTCAAATGACATTTTGAGGGGGAAGGTTGTTTTTTAAAGGGGAAACCCTAAAAATTTCAAAGAAAATATCATTTCCCAGTGTGCTTTAATAATTATTTATTCTTTACCTGGGTCTGCAGCTTTGAGAACCTTTTGACTGTAGTTTTCTGATCAATATCTGGTTATTGGAGTATTGCAGGTGTTTAGAGGCCATGCTGTCTGGGTGTGATGGACTAGACATTCAGGGGCAATCAGCCATGACTATCAACAAGACTTTTGGACTCTGAATGTGTTGTGATGAGGAAGCTGTCAATAATTATGACTGAACTAAAGTTTCCACTGAAAATAACTTTAACAGATTATGCAATGATTAATAATAATAATAATAATAAATATAAAAATACTTAGGACAGTGTGGATACCAGTCTAATAGGTTATACTGGCTGTAGAATGACCGTGCCTAATAGGGTACAGAATGTGAGCGAGGCCAAACAGCAAAAATTAAGATGTTTGTACACTAATGCGAGGAGCCTAGGTAACAAAATGGAGGAACTAGAGCTACTGGTGCAGGAAGTGAAACCAGATATTATAGGGATAACAGAAACATGGTGGAATACTAGTCATGACTGGACTACAGATATTGAAGGGTATGTGCTGTTTAGGAAAGACCAAAATAAAGGTAAAGGTGGTGGAGTAGCATTGTATATCAATGATGAGGTAGAATGTAAAGAAATAAGAAGCGATGGAATGGATAAGACAGAGTCCGTCTGGGCAAAAATCACATTGGGGAAGAAAACTATTAGAGCCTCCCCTGGGATAGTGCTTGGGGTGTGCTATAGACCACCGGGATCTAATTTGGATATGGATAGAGCCCTTTTTAATGTTTTTAATTAAGTAAATACTAATGGAAACTGCGTGATCATGGGAGACTTTAACTTCCCAGATATAGACTGGAGGACGAGTGCTAGTAATAATAATAGGGCTCAGATTTTCCTAGATGCAATAGCTGATGGATTCCTTCATCAAGTAGTTGCTGAACCAACTAGAGGGGATGCCATTTTAGATTTTGGTTTTAGTGAGTAGTGAGGACCTCATAGAAGAAATGGTTGTAGGGGATAGTCTTGGCTCACGTGATCATGAGCTAATTCAGTTCAAACTGAACGGAAGGATTAACAAAAATAAATCTGCAACTAGGGTTTTTGATTTCAAAAGGGCTGACTTTCAAAAATTAAGGAAATCAGTTAGAGAAGTGGATTGGACTGAAGAACTTATGGATCTAAAGGTAGAGGAGGCCTGGGATTACTTTAAATCAAAGCTGCAGAAGCTATCGGAAGCCTGCATCCCAAGAAAGGGAAAAAAATTCATAGGCAGGACTTGTAGACCAAGCTGGATGAGCAAGCATCTCAGAGAGGTGATTAAGAAAAAGCAGAAAGCATACAGGGAGTGGAAGATGGGAGAGATCAGCAAGGAAAGCTACCTTATTGAGGTCAGAACATGTAGAGATAAAGTGAGACAGGCTAAAAATCAAGCCGAGTTGGACCTTGCAAAGGGAATTAAAACCAATAGTAAAAGGTTCTATAGCCATATAAATAAGAAGAAAACAAAGAAAGAAGAAGTGGGACCGCTAAACACTGAGGATGGAGTGGAGGTTAAGGATAATCTAGGCATGGCTCAATATCTAAACAAATACTTTGCCTCAGTCTTTAATAAGGCTAAAGAGGATCTTAGGGATAATGGTAGCATGACAAATGGGAATGAGGATATGGAGGTAGACATTACCATATCTGAGGTAGAAGCGAAACTCAAACAGCTTAATGGGACTAAATCGGGGGGCCCAGATAATCTTCATCCAAGAATGTTAAAGGAATTGGCCCCCGAAATTGCAAGCCCATCAGCAAGAATTTTTAATGAATCTGTAAACTCAGGAGTTGTACCATATGATTGGAGAATTGCTAACATAGTTCCTATTTTTAAGAAAGGGAAAAAAAGTGATCCGGGTAACTACAGACCTGTTAGTTTGACATCTGTAGTATGCAAGGTCTTGGAAAAAATTTTGAAGGAGAAAGTAGTTAAGGACATTGACGTCAATGGTAAATGGAACAAAATACAACATGGTGTTACAAAAGGTAGATCGTGCCAAACCAACCTGATCTCCTTCTTTGAGAAAGTAACAGATTTTTTAGACAAAGGAAACGCAGTGGATCTAATTTACCTAAATTTCAGTAAGGCTTTTGATACTGTACCACATGGGGAATTATTAGTTAAAGTGGAAAAGATGGGGATCAATAGGAAAATTGAAAGGTGGATAAGGAATTGGTTAAAGGGGAGACTACAACGGATCCTACTGAAAGGTGAACTGTCAGGCTGGAGGGAGGTTACCAGTGGAGTTCCTCAAGGATCAGTTTTGGGACCACTCTTATTTAATCTTTTCATTACTGACCTCGGCACAAAAAGTGGGAGTGTGCTAATAAAGTTTGCGGATGATACAAAGCTGGGAGGTAATGCCAATTTAGAGAAGGATCGGGATATCATACAGGAGGATCTGGATAACCTTGTAAAGTGGAGTAATAGTAATAGGATGAAATTTAATAGTGAGAAGTGTAAGGTTATGCATTTAGGGATTAATAACAAGAATTTTAAGAATGCTGGGGACGCATCAATTAGAAGTAACGGAGGAGGAGAAGGACCTTGGAGTACTGGTTGATCATAGGAGGACTATGAGCCGCCAATGTGATATGGCTGTGAAAAAAACTAATGCGGTCTTGGGATGCATCAGGGGAGGTATTTCCAGTAGGGATAAGGAGGTTTTAGTACCATTATACAAGGCACTGGTGAGACCTCACCTGGAATACTGTGTGCAGTTCTGGTCTCCCATGTTTAAGAAGGATGAATTCAAACTGGAACAGGTACAGAGAAGGGCTAGGATGATCCAAGGAATGGAAAACTTTTCTTATGAAAGGAGATTCAAGGAGCTTTTCTTGTTTAGCCTAACTAAGAGAAGGTTGAGGGGAGATATGATTGCTCTCTATAAATATATCAGAGGGATAAATACTGGAGAGGGAGAGGAATTATTTAAGCTCAGTACCAATGTGGACACAAGAACAAATGGATATAAACTGGCCACCAGGAAGTTTAGACTTGAAATTAGACGAAGGTTTCTAACCATCAGAGGAGTGAAGTTTTGGAATAGCCTTCCAAGGGAAGCAGTGGGGGCAAAAGATCTATCTGGCTTTAAGATTAAACTCGATAAGTTTATGGAGGAGATGATATGATGGGATAACATGATTTTGATAATTAATTGATCTTTAAATATTCATGGTAAATAGGCCTAATGGCCTGTGATGGGATGTTAGATGGGGTGGGATCTCAGTTACCCAGGAAAAAATTTTCTGGCTAGTGAAACTTGCCCATATGCTCAGGATTTAGCTGATCGACATATTTGGGGTCAGGAAGGAATTTTCCTCCAGGGCAGATTGGAAGAGGCCCTGGAGGTTTTTCGCCTTCCTCTGTAGCATGGGGCACGGGTCACTTGCTGGAGGATTCTCTGCTCCTTGAAGTCTTTCAACCACGATTTGAGGACTTCAATAGCTCAGACATAGGTGAGGTTTTTCGCAGGAGTGGGTGGGTGAGATTTTGTGGCCTGCGTTGTGCAGGAGGTCGGACCAGATGATCATAATGGTCCCTTCTGACCTTAGTATCTATGAATCTATTTAAAAAGCACATGTTTATAGAACTAAATAAATCCATAAACTGAATGCAAGGCTTATCCATTTCTAAATAGCTCTAAAACCAATAAAGATGTACCTTTTGAATTATGATTGCTTCTACCTCTGCTTAACAAAGCTGTGATCAAGTATAACACCAGCTGCAGATTCAAATAAGTATGTGATATACTTCAACTCTAAGACCCTTAACAGAAAATACACCAGGATTTACTGTAAAATTCCATGGAGCAGTAGAGCAAATGGTAGGTAAGTACTAAGTCAACGGGTCTTGGGTTACTTGGAGCTTTTAAAGTAATCAATACTTTCCAGTCATATTAGCTCATAAGAAGATGGAAGATGACATTAATATCTGTCTCTTTTTCCTCTCTATACTTACTCATACTCTTGCTTTAATCAATTTATGCTGGAATCAATAATAATATAGAAAACAACACTGTTGTTTAAAAATAACACATTTGATCCGTATTGACTGGCTTGTTGTAGCTAATTTATATGGTGTTTCATTGGAGTAAATAATTATTTTCTTTTTCTATCTCTAAATGGAAAATTCATACCCCTGAAAACTCTGGAGTAGCATGTGCTATTCCCCATGGTGGTATTTGTTCCGAATAAACAGTACGATAATACTACAATATCCATTTTAGTAAAATCTTGTAGGGTAGTTTCAAATAATAATACTGAGCATTTATGTAGTATATTATGATTTTAAAAGCAGGGTACAGACATTAACTAAAGTTAATTAACATTAACCTTTTAATCAATCAGCTCTGCACTAGTATACATTCAGAGTTACCTGAAATAATTTCACTCTTTGGTTGAAGGAACTGATTCTTTGCCTTTGATTCTGTATCAGAGAAATGGAGCAGTGCTTCCAATATATTGTCATTGGGTCCAATACTGCATTCCTTACCCAGGCAAGTCAAGATTAGAGGTGGTCAGAAAACAGACGTTCCACAGGAAATTCTGACATTCTGAAGTTTGTTTTTGTTCCAAATTGGAATTAAAAGTTTTGAAATTTCTCACAAAACAGTTCTTCATTGATGATCAAATAAGCACAATCCCTTTTGATGTCATGTCATGATACCTAAGTGAATTTACATGAGCGTAATCTCAATAGACCTTTGTGGATCCAATACTCACTGATAAAGTGTTCTTGGTGTTGTAAGAAAGTAACTTTTGATTTGCAGTGTGCCCATCAACCTGTTCTTCAATATAGACGCTATAAAGTCCAAATATACCCCCTTCCTGGGAGCCTGGTTTTACTACACAAATTGAGAATAATATTACATAAAGTTTAGCTCATACCTTCTTGGTTGGGCCTAGAGTTCCTGTATCAGGACCACTCCTGATCATCTCACCGCCACCACCAATCCCACCTCCTTTACAGCTGAGCGATTTAATGAGACACCTGTCTCTTAGTCAGCAGAACTCACTTTGCCCATTCTCAGCATGATTAACGCCTGCTGACAAGGTAGGGTTTTTTTTTTCAGGAAAACATTACCAGACGGGTATATACCTCTACCCAGATCCATGCCCAGGGCATGCTGTCTGGGTTCCTATCCCATGCATAACCCCTTTAGGCTGCAGCTGAGTGGCACACAGTGCATCTCAAGAGAAGGAGGTGTAAAGGTGGCTTTCAGGCCTTTCTAGTCCTCAGTCCTAGGTTTGGAGGTTGCTTTAATTTGCAGAGGATGCCATTTGGTCCAAGGGCCCGATACAACAGCCAAGAATCATAAGGGCATAGGGAAGCTTAGGCCACATCTCCTTCTTCCAGCCACACTCCCTCTCCTGGCAGCCAGGAGAAGAATGGCATAGGAGCTGCCACAATGACTCTCCACCACTGGGAAGGTGCTTTCAGGGCTGGCTACACTAGCTGAGAAGCTGTTTTGCATTAGCAGCACAACACATCCCTCATGCAGAATAGAATGTGATCCTATGTGTCCATCTCTACTACTGTTACTGGGATGAAGATCATAATGGTGAGTTACAGAACATGGGTTAATCTTCAGAAGCATGTGAACGCTTTTTTGCTTTAATCTGTATTCTACCAAAACACAGACGCTTTTGGAATTTTTTGAGGGGAGGGGAAAGTGTTTGATATTGTGTTTCAATTGCCTTCCCATTTTAGCTGGTTTTGTCCCTCACGTTCCTATTTTGTACATTCTTTCCATTGGCTGGGCTGTTGAATGAACAAATGTCGCTCTCAGAGTGAGGTTAAATGCCAGGATGATGGAGTATCCAATGTAGTTGTAGTTGAGCTGGTACCAGGATAATAGAGAGATAAGGTGGTTGAGGTAATATCTTTTATTGGACCATGTCATGGGGCGGGACTCACCCCTGCGGCACCTCCTGCTGGTCTCTCAGGGAATTAGCTCTTCCAACCTCCAGAGCGCCCTCTGCAGGCTAGTGTCCTACTTGCCGTTGGCTCCGTGTCCCTTCCAGACCCCAGTGCCCCTTTTACCCAGGGTGCTGCCCCCTGGCAGTACCCCCACAGTCTCTGGGTCTCCCCTCCCCAGGGAACCCCCCCCACTATCCCCACCTTGCCTCAGTCTTTAGCTCAGTCTTAGCTGGGGTGGACTACAGTGTATAAGCCAATCATCACAGGCAAGGGGGGTTTGGACCTGCTGCCTCTGCCTAACTGTGGGCTGCCCCTGAAACTCCAGTACCCCTTTTGGCCTTACACTAGGCCTGCAGCCTGGGGGATTTCCAGGCCAGAGATCCCCAGCTCCTCTGGCCTTCCCCCACCCCTGCTCTACCTTAGGTACCCAGTTACACTCCCCAGCAGCCAGGCCCTTCTCCCTGTAAAGGCAGAAAGAGAGTGTCTGCTCCTGGCCCACTGCCCTCCTATAAGGGCCAGCTAAGCCAGATTGGGGCATGGGCACAGCTGAGTCTGCTTCTCCCAATCAGCCTGGGATCTGCTTGCTCCCAGCCACAACCCTCTCCTGGGCTGATGTCAGGCCCTTCAGGTGACCACCCTGCTGCAGACCAATTTCTGTTGGTGAGAGAAACAAGCTTTCAAGCCACAGAGAGCTCTTCTTCAGGTCTGGGAAAGCTACTTTGAGCGTCCAAATGCTCAGAGTAGCTTTCCCAGACCTGAAAAAGAGCTCTCTGTAGCTCGAAGGCTTGTCTCTCTCACCCACAGAAGCTGGTTCAATAAAAGATATTACCTCAACCACCTTATCTCTCTAGGATGATGGAGTGTAAGACCACGAAACTCTATGCTGTGTTCATGAATTTGGCCTAGTATTTATTTTGGATACTTTTGCTAGGAGATATAGATGGCCTAGCTCTGAGTGCCTGGGTATCCACTGACCCAGACCACGGTGAAAAGAGTTACTTTTGACCTCATTTGTTCCAGGATTTGTATTGGGACCTAATCTTGTACTCCCAGTTAAGATCTGTAGCTCTCAGGCAGGATCTTGTTTAAAAATTCTATTGGTATAATGTTCATCTTTGGATATCAGGGAATTTATCGTTGAACTGGGGCGGGGGGAGCGGTTCTCACTTCACTGGTCTTGCAAGCCTCAAAAATATTGATTTTGTACAGATCTAAGAGCTTCAATGAATCCAACCTCAACAAAACAATCACTAACCTAGAGCAATCATGCCACAATCACGGGCTGTGATCTTGCCAAATCTCACAAACTAAGCAAGGTGGACCTAGTAAGTACTTAAAATGGAAATTTACAAGGTAAAAAGGAATTTGTGTATCATTAGGGCACCAGACTGCAGCTGCTGTTCCATCATCTGACAAATTATACCATATTAACTAATGGAAAATAACTGATATTTCTATAACCTTTACTGCCTAGATGCATTTTGAATTATGTTGAATGATCATATAATCAAAGACCCTTTTGTAATACGGAAGCATAAGAGGACTGTGTTGACATTGGTATGGGAACTTATATGCTATTAAAACTTCTGGACCACATTTTCAGCCAGTCTGAAAGTTGGTCTCTGTAATTGCTCCCTCAAGTTTTGTGCACACCAAGAGTTGTGTGTAATGTGTACAAAAGGGTACTTGTGTGTGTGTGTGTGGGGGGGATGGACTTAATAATGAGAAATCTAATTGCCAAGGGTGACTGAAGTGCATCTCTCCATGAACATTGTCTTCTTTATGGAAAGTAAAGTTTGTCTAACAGCTTGGAAGAACTTGACTGTGGAAATGCATTGCAATAATTTAAATTAATGTCTCTGTTGAATGATGTTCTTTTATAATTAACTAAATCATAAACATGGCCATCTAATCTACTCAAGAAGAGAATGGCTTGCAAATCAGTTATGTAGTTATGGACAATAAGCATCAGGGATTCCTTATGTCTGAAAATACAATCTGTTAGCATGAGGTCTGTTTAGCATAGCAAATTTTTTTTTCTTGTTTGAACAAACATGACTTGTGCAAACTATTGTTTCTAAGTACAGAGTTAATTTGCAAGCAGTGATTGCTAGATTTCTAAGTAAATGAAAATGAATGATGAAAGAATGTGTTTAGCTATTTGTTGAATTCACTCATTTATTAGTGTTAGATTCAAAAGATACTGGGCCAGATTCTCTGGCTTGTTTCCATCCCTTTTGCACCATCTGAGATGTACAGAGGACCAGAATATGGCTGTAGCTACCTAGCTGAAAATTGCCTTGGTGGAAGGCAGGATAGCTCTCAGCTGCTGTAAAGCCAGCAAAGCTTGTATCTATGACAATGGCCCTCAGCCTAAGACAGTTTTTAGGGGCTGGGAAGCATGGGGTGGAACACAGCTTTGCTTTGTCAGTTCACAGTTGGTATACCGGCCTTTAGGAACTGTAATAAGCTGTTGTAAATTTAAAGCAATCCCCTCTAGATATCTCCCAGGATCCACTACTTTCAGGATAGGTACCCAGAAAGCACTGCAACTGAAATGGTTTGGAACAGCAGGAATATGAGTGCAAGGGAACCTGAAGCTGTTCTTAAAGAAGTTCACCATGGCTCAAGTGAAGACACTGGCATTTATGCTTAAATTAGTTTACTGCAATAGGTTCAGTTACAAACAGTCCAATCCTGAGTGCAGACACGGCCACAGATTTAATCCCTCAGGAAGCTGCACTTTGGCAATGATATGTGACCCAGGTATAACTTGGTGTCAACTTGTGGAGGGCACAGGAGGGTTTTACAGGGATCCCCTGGATCAGCTATACGCATAATAATTCACTAATGGGAAGTCTGTGCTGAGAGCCAATGGCCAACTGGTCATCAGAATCATTGTGAAATATATGTATAGATACTAGTTAAGGAGTTATGAGTCTATACTGAAAATTTTGTTCTTGAGGCCCGTAACCAGGAGGTGGCATGTCTCAGACAGGTTTTTTCAGGCACGGGGTAGCAGACACCTATTTCAGTATCTGGTCATTTTGTAATGTGTCTCACAATGTATGCCTATTTGCACACTGAGCCAGATATCAATTAAGAGATTGTGAAATCTACAAGAAAGGAATATACAGGAAAAAACAACCAGCAGTGCTGGGGATGTAGGGTAGGGTGGAGTGGGGAGATGGTCCTGTTTATAATTAAGGACAATGGATTGTTCTGATATATCAGGGAGTGCAAACAGACACCCTGGATTTTTCACTGAGGAGGCAAGCGATGGCGTGACTTGTCTCATGAATAGTAGATCACAGTCAAGTCTGGCTAGAAGGACTTTTGGGTAAGAATTGCTCTGTAAGACATGAATGTATCTAGCTTAGCAAGTCTAGATTCTAGAATGCATCTTATGATTTTATTTTATATGTAACCATTGGTTCCCAACACTAAACTTTTAATTGTTTTCACTGTAAAAATATCTAAGTGTTGTGTGTCAAATGGAGTGATCTTAGGTGACACTAGTAAGCTGGAGTGTACTGCTGCCTTGGAAGCAATGAATCTGAGTACCGTTATTATTCAGTGAAACAGGGACTGGATATTCCAGGCAGACACTTGGAGGGTTTGGGGATTGGAGTGTGCATATTGCTGAACTGGAGAGAGACAGTGGGGTCTGCATAGGCCTAGAAGGGAGTGCTTGTGTTCCTGTAGCCACTGGAGTTGGTCAGACACAGACAAGGCTTCCTCATGCTAAGTATGGGTGGTAGCGAGGAGCCTCACGACCCTGGATAGTGTCACTTATTAATTTTTGAAACTCTGATCCAGATCAGGTGACTGGAGGTAGTAAACAAGGTTATGAATTTCAGAAGTGCTGAGTCCTACCCTAAAAGTCCAGTTTCTGCTGCAGTGTGTGAGGTGTTTGACACATAGTAAGTCAGTTTGCAATGCTCTTTGGGATTCTTCTAAATAGACAGCACCCCCATAAGTTATAATCAACTTTCTCAGACTATGTGCTTGCTTGTCAGTGTAAAAATCCTGTTCTATCTGTGGACTACTTGTGCAGAAAATATCTCTGTCTCAAGGATGGTAAACCTATCAACCTTACCAGGGAAGGCTTACTGATTCTTGTTGCTTGTTCGCCCTAGCTGTCGTGGCTAGTCTGAACTGAATATAATTAGATGAGCTCCATGAACTCAAGGGAAACAGCTTTTCCTTTTTTACAGCTCCTTATAAACAGGACATAAAAAGAGAATGAATCAGTTTTGCCTTCTACAAAATGGTCAGTTTTTGCCATTTCATTATCTGACCCTATTCATCAAACCAATGAAAATGAAAATACAGCACTCAAACACCTCTTACCTGAACACAGAAACGTATTCTGAAGAGACATGCCAAACCGGCAAACAAAACCCACAAAAATTGGGCTTGTTTTTGGCTTAATTGGCTTGTGAGTTGCTAGTTTTTGGCTTGTAGATTGTTGTTTGTTGTAGCTTGTTGCTTCAATTTTTTTGATAGGCTCTGGGCAAGCAGGGCTGACTTTAGTTTTTTTGCCACCCCAAGCAAAAAAAAATTTGGTCGACCTCACCCCCCTTTTTTAGGGGGGGGAGCTTTTACACATGTTTGCACTTTGCAATTTTTTTTGGTTTGTTTTGGGTTTTTTTGACTGTTTAAAATTTTTAAAAAATGAAAACAGAGACTTTGTAGTTAGTGAAATAAAACAATTTCCTACTAGTGTACTCATTTAATTTTAACAAAATCACAATTACAAACAATTTGGGTGCAACTATACACTGTAATGAAAAACATTAGTGTCTTCTGGTGCGCCCCGTTTCTCATAAATTAAAAGAATTTATATGAACTGAATTTTTCTGGTTTTTATACTTGCGTAGTCTTTTAATAATTCAGTGAAATCTAAATTTTTTTGCAATGGTACTTTCAACTGAAATTAATGCGAGTCCTGACAAACGATTGAGACATGGTGGACCTCAAATAATTTTTTAGTAATTTCAGTTTTGAGAAACTGCGCTCACCAGAAGCCACTGATACTGGTAATGTTAAAAGAATGCGTAATGCTATAGCAGTGTTTGGAGTGAGGTGCTCGGTGCTTTACATCCCGCCCGCGGGCCCCCAGCCCGATCTCAGACCCGCCCCCACTCCCGCAGAGGGTACAGTAACCGACAGAGAGGCTGGGGGGCGGGTCAGCCGCGGGGAGGGGGGCGGACCAGGGGCACCCGCCCAGTGCTGAGCTGCCTGGGGCAGCGGGTCCCTTACCAGCTGCAGGCCTGTGCCTTTTTCTGCCTTAAGACGTGTGTCCCAGCCAAACAGTAGGGCTAGACATCTCTCCCAATCAGGAGCTTCATAGGCAAGATGCTTTTTGAGCTAGTTGTGCCCCAGGGGAGAGCAGGAGGGAGAATAATTTTATCACAAATCTCCTTAATCTAGAACATAAGAAAGATTAAAATATAGAACCGTCTTGTCTTGCACAGAACAGAAATTCTGCTATCAGCAACATAGCTCAATCTCACAATAAAGATAATAAAAGTTGCACTCATGAAACTGACAGCAGAACTTGGTTTTTAATCTTTCAAAAGCATTAAGGTAAAGGAGCAGGATGGGGCAAGCACGGCGCACCTGCAAGTTGGCAGATGATTGGCCAAATGGTTTGCTTAGCAAATCTTTGAATTGTAAGTATCCTCACACCTTCTTGTCAACTGTCTAAATGGGCCATCTTGAGTATCACTACAAAAGTTTTTTTTCTCCTGCTGATAATAGCTCACCTTAACTAATTAGCCCCTCACTGTTTGTATGGTAACTTCCAACTTATCTGTATATGTATGTATATATATATATATCTATATATCTTCCATTCTATGCATCCGATGAAGTGGGCTGTCTCCCACGAAAGCTTATGCTCTAATAAATTTGTTAGTCTCTAAGGTGCCACAAATACTCCTGTTCTTTTTGCAGATACAGACTAACACGCTGCTACTCTGAAACCTTACATAGGATAGATTTTAGTTGCTTCACCCTTTATGGCAAAAGTTGCATGACCACATGTGCTACTATTTCATAAGTATACTTCCAATCCCTAAAAATAATCCCTCACAAAAGCAAGTACTATCTAGCATGGGATGTGCAATAGTACTTCACTGAGCTATATACAGTACCATAGCATAAGTAAACCAGTGGGTTTTAACCTTTTGAAAGACTTGCTAGTGGTATATACTGAATATAATGTTGTTGTGTCCCCACTAGCCCTTCAAAGGGAAGTTGCAATGTTTGCATGTACATTTCAGTACATCAGCATAGAAAAAAACCTGTGAAGGTCTTGGTTTCAAAACCATTACTGCTCCTCTTACAGTCCCTTGTCAGTGTTAAATATGACTGGGTAATACATTTTAAATTCTGTAGTCTGCTGAGATTACATATTCCCTTTCCTCAAAACTCGCTCCTTCCACTGTGAAGCCAGTAAAAACTGAAGCAATCCTTAAACCAAATCAGGGAGTATTCCTAAAATTAATGCCAACTACTGTTGGAAATGATGTGCTTGCATTAAGTTTTCTGAAGTTTGTTCACTATTGAATGACTTTGTATGAGAAACAGAGATAATGTAGTATAAACTGTGCATGTAAACTAGTGGTTTCAACTGATTTATGCTTTAGACTTGAGTCTAATTTATGAATTAGTTCTCTGTATAGATGTGTGTAAACAATGATTTTAAATTAGCTGCATAATGTATGGAAATAATTTAATCTTTGACTTTTCTGGTTAATATATACATGTGTAAACCTAACATTAATGCTCCATTACCCAATGATTTACTATGCCTTGTTTAAATATTGTATTCCCTTGAATTGTTGTTTGGAAACATTTACACATCCAAGATAAGCTTTGTAAATTGACTGTTTACATCACATTTCATTCAGTTTGCTCACTAGGGGCCCAATTCTCCTGCCCAAGTTAATGTGGAGCAGTGCCTTATTTTGCCAATAGTTCCCCCTCATTTCACTGTGAGCAGGGATGGCAGAAGTGAGCCCTAAATTAACTTCATTTTCCATTCAGATAGAGCTGTTCAGAGACTCCACTGCAGCACCAGCACTGTCCAAAACTATGCGTTGTTCCTTCTGCTGAGACAGGTGCCACCAAGTCAAATAAGAGCTGTGGTGACAGAGAGAGAAGTGAAAATCACATTTTAAAACTACCTGTATAGGCCTGATTCAGGTATAAATGAAAGTAGCTGTTTAATTCAACAGTTACTCCAGTTTACACCCGCTGAGTATCTGGCCCTATATGACCATTATCCAGTAATACAAAATAATTAAACAATAAAGGAAAATAGCAATATTATTCATTTTTATTTGACTGCAAAAATCTAAGAGCCAGATCCAGTTTCTGGTACGTGCTCTTTGAACTTTAAGGCAGCAGCTGAGGATACCCCAACCCTATGCCAACCCCCAGACTCTAACAATGGGGAAGTTTCAAGGTTGCGGGAGACAGGACCAGAGTGTAATGCTCCCCTGAGAGCTGCTCTCTTCTGGTGCAAGTTAAAGCAGCCCCACCTGTGCTGTCTCACTTTCATAGGTGCACTAAGAACGACTCTAGTGCGCCTGGGGATCTGACCTTAGGGCCTGATTCTGCTCTTACTTATACTAGTTTTACAACAGTGTAACCCAAACCACTTCAGTTAAGTTACTCCTGATTTACATTGGTGTTCATGAGAGCAGCATTAGACCCATAGATTTGGCTGGGAAGGGGCTCCTTGTCCTGTTCTCACTACAACAGAATCATCTGCTATGGGCAACAACTAGATTGTGAAGAGGTAACCCTCCCTATACCTCAAGGACAGCAGTGGATGGGACAGCATAGAACCAGTTTGGGGAAGGGGCAGGGTTGGATTTTTCTTGGGCTGGTTTGCATACTCCTTTTCCCCAATTAGCCCAATGTTGCCTAAATCTATGACTTCATTTTCTACTGTCTTTATCACATTTCACTTTATAACCACATTCACTTTCTCTCCCAGGCTGTGTATCACTAAAGTTGAATACAAGTTTTGCACACAAGCCAAATAGTTTGCTGCATGGGAATGCATTGGCCAGAGTTTACTGGCATGAGAGTTTGGGCATGTTTAGTAATGGTCTCTCTGTCTAAAAAACATTTTTCCATGTCCAATGAGATGCTCACTCACTGAGATGCCTGCCCCCATCATATGCCTGGTCAACAAATATAAAATGAGAATCATAAATATATCATGTCCTGATTTATTGTTTTTGCTATAGATACTGTATTTTCAATTATTTATCAAGTCACCTAGAGCCTGGGAGTCACTTTTTAAATTTAAATATATAAATATAGTGTTACTCTTCTGCCTAGTGGTAGCAGAGTTCAGTACCTCGTCTGGGTATTTTCTTAATATTACTTGTTTTATTTACACTATCTGTACACACCAGTTCTTGAACAGAAGTGATCACAAACGGCTGAGATTTCTACAATGTGCTTGCCTGCTGTGTCAAGATAGCAACGTCAGGTTCCCGAGGAGCAACACTGCCCCAAGAATTGAAAGATTAAGGTAGAGAGCAAACTCCCCTCCTGCTTGCCCCCTCCCCCCGAAAATACATCACAAACTAACAATGAACCATTTCGTCAAAGACCAACCAGTGATCACATGCTATGAAAAAGAACTTGCAAATCTGTTTGTAACAATGACATCTGTTGACTCCAATCATAGCAATAAAGTACATTAATCTTAAATGCACAAGTTTACACTTCACTTGGGGATATATGTTAGGCAGAGGGAACTCATATTTGCTACATTTTTGAAGGCTGGTTTTTAGAGACTGTATTCTCTCAATCAATGCTGAGGAGTAGGGGGCAAATAGCTCTAAAAGAACTCTGGAGTTTCACATGGCAGTAAGCCCTCTCCAGTGCAACTGTTGCTGCTCGTGGCTGCCACTTTCCATCCCTTAACCAACACAGTTTCCCCTCATGAGTACAGGCTGGGGGCAAGCACATGAAATCTACCACATTCTGGAAGAAATGCTGAACAAAGGGGGAGAGAATGGGAAGGGGGTGAGAAGCAACTTGACCAATAGGTAAATTATAGGACAATTTCTGTGATTGAATAATTAAATCATAAATGAGGCCCTGACTGAATATATCAACTCCCTCTACCAGAATAGTTACAGAAGTGGAATTCTTTCTTTTGCTTTCTGGGTAGAGGCCTTTATTTTTAGTAGCCAAAGAATGTAAATTCTGTTTCATGTATATAATTTGCTGTTGAGTGTGGTGTTGGTGTATGTTTGCAGCTAGGGAACACTGCAAACTGCACATGATATTAATAGGTTTCAGAGTAGCAGCCGTGTTAATCTGTATCCACAAAAAGAAAAGGAGGACTTGTGGCACCTTAGAGACTAACAAATTTATTTGACCATTTGTTAGTCTCTAAGGTGCCACAAGTCCTCATGATGTTAATGTGCATGTACTGTGTACTCAGACCTAGGGTCTTTATTTTCTGTATCACTAGTGTCACTCTCTGCCACTGCCAAACTAATCTTTGGATTCCTAACTTACCGATTTTTTTACTTCCTTTATATTGCTGCTCCTCTTCTGCTGTTTTCCTCTGGGAAGGTGATTACCTTCCTATGACACCAAAGCAACTCTGAGATTAGCCATCAGTAGTCTTGCAAGTAGCATATGGCCATTAACCACCCACTATAACACTGTCTTCTAGGACACAGGCAGATAACATGCATTTGCATGCTGTGCTCCACAGACTCAGGGAGAAAAGTATGTAAAGTGTATTCTCATATCCCAGTGTTCTAAAACACAGTACTCCTGAAATAATAAAATGCAAATTCACTGCAGCTGTCTCTAATAGACAGATGCAAAGGAAAAATGAAGGAAGAGAGATAAGGGCCCCTTCAAGTGCATTGACTTAGTTTAAAATTACAATAATTTAAGCTGTTCACAGACAGACTGGCACTAACCAGATTAACTAAAATAGCTTGGGATATACATTCACACTCACTGGCTCAGACCAGATTAACTAACATAGTTTTGAGTTTTTTATAGCAGCTTTCTGGTCTCTGACAACCTACCCTTTTGTTGCTGCTTGCCCTCCTCTATCAGAACCCAGGTTAGTACAACAGTAAGTGTACAAATTAAATTGACTTCTGTTAACTCTGGTATGAACTCTGGAGCAGCCTAATCTCTGCTGGGATGGATTAAAGAATGAAACCTTGTGATATCAGACCTTTCAGCCTAGTGATTGCCTGATGTGGTACAAAAGCCGATATGAATCTATCAATTTAAAAACCCGTTAGAAATTACATTTAACAATGTTCAAAAATTGAAAGAAAATATAACTTAGCAAAAATAAGAACAAAATAAGTAACAATACTTCTTAACATAATATAACTGCAGACAGAGCCACTGTGCAGAAGGCTGGTAGAAATTATCATCCATATTTTACACAGCGAGAAACTGAGTTAGAGGTTAAGGCCTAAATTTTCAATGGTCTAATTCTGGGTTTCTATTCTTAGACACCAACTGGAGTTATGGATGCTCAGCACCTTCGTAAATAGGTTTAGGAGTGTCTAATGACTTATCCAAGCCACAGGAGGAGTCCGTGTCAAAGGCAGGATTAGAACTCAAGAGTTCTTGTCTCCCAGTTTGCGTTCTCAGCGCTCACAATTTTATCATGAGCCAAACAATATTTAGTGATTTTCTTAATATCCCAGCTCCTTGAGTTGAGATCTCAGCTTTCATTTAAAAATAATATTTTTAGTTTTGTCTTTGCTTTCTATACAATATTAAATTTTTTTAAAAACTGCAATAGCATGGTTGGATTTCAAAAAACTATGTTTATTAATTAAATACAAATATACAAGACATAGCTACTTATGTGCACTGCTGCTGCAGCAGGGTTCTGAATGGCTTCTAAACAAAAGACAAAGAGGTCAACTAAAAGGCTCCCAAATGGTTTAAATGGTTCTTATACACTAGCCCTAATGATTGAGTAGAAAAGCTGAACATGTGACCCAAGCATGCACGTACCCAAGATGCAAAAACCGAAAGGCAAAAAAAAAACAACTCAGCATGTATTTTTTTAAAATATCTTGAGTTTTTAAGCCAAACTTATGATTTTTGTGGGTGCTAACTCATGACTTTTGAATGCTTGAGGTTGGCAATACCAGTACACTCACGTTGATTTGATTTCTTTCGTTTCTGTAGTATGTAACAAACATATATCTGGGTCCAAAATGCAGACTGTTCCACATTATGGATCACTGGAAAGGTATTTGATGATACCATCAGATGCCCATTAAAATAAACTGTCTTTTTGTTGTTGTTGATTCTGAAAAATCTTTTAGCAGCACTGGGAAACACTTTGGGCTACGGTCATACTCTTTTGTAAGTAAAAGTGAGTTGAAAATATCTATTCTCTGAGGGCTGCCAAACTTCCTTTCAGATTCTACTACTTCAAAAACACATATCCTGGGATAAGGATCTAGTTTTTGAACTAGTTTGAAGAATGTTATTTCTAAAGTATTTGTCAGTGTTCATACAG
Source organism: Chelonia mydas (assembly GCF_015237465.2). Lineage (NCBI taxonomy): Eukaryota > Metazoa > Chordata > Testudines > Cheloniidae > Chelonia > Chelonia mydas. Next base: position 14,324,409 of record NC_057853.1, on the reverse strand, counting down.
CAATGAGCATCGTATCTGTAGCTGCATAAAGAGTGTTGAGTAGAGATCCTTGTACTGAAACATTTGGATTTAAAAAAAACAGGTTTCAAATGTATCAAAGCTTTGAGGTGTTAAGATCTGCATTTTGGAGTTGGCCCATTATAAAGTATGGGTCATTTGTAGGACCACATATTCGACTTGTGTAAATCAATATAGATACACTAAAGCCAATATGTTTAGACCATCTGAGAATTTGGCCCACAAAATACTAACCTGGGTTCACTTTTCAAATATCCCCCAACCTCAGGCAGGGTTAGCATGTTCCTATCTGGGGTTTCAGTTTAGTTCCATCTCTAGTTTTGTAAGATCTGGCCTGAAAGCACAGTGGGCTCCCTTATAAGTTTCTTACTTGAAAATACATCAATCCTGTTCCTAATGACAAATATCATTATCCAAAGCACAGTTTTTTGTATAAAAGACCAGAGTTTTGTTTGTTCCATGATGAATTAACTTGGACATGCATTTGACCAAAAGGCCCCATATTACAAATATGAGCCAACAGTATTTCTTGTGAGCACAGTTTTGTGTACATAGGCCATTAGATACTGTAATCCCATCTCACGTTTTGGAAGATAATTCTCACTGGTGTTTTCTCACAGAGTGTTTTTAAAAAAATTAAAGCATTGTGTTGTAAATAAATATGTTGTTAAGGGGAAGGGAAGGCACATTAAACATAAGGGTTAGCATGGAATAAAGTGCAAATGTACTTGTGGAAGTAGACAAATGGGTGATCAAGGCTGATATCCTTGGTTAAGTGTGCATGTGTGTGTGTAGAGGAGCAATATGATTAAACACCAGAGCAAGTAAGGAGAAAGGGGTTAGGGCCTTAAAGAAAAGAACAAGATATTTGTATTTGATGCAGTAAGGGAAAGTCAGGGGCAGAAACCAAAGCAGCAGTGACATGGTAGCCTGAAGGGTCAGGAAAATGATTTAACAGCAGCATTCAGATGAACCCAAAGTGGGGAGCGTGACACATATTGCAACCATGTGCGGTATTATTGGAGACCATATTGTATTTTATGTTGAAAGCATGAAAAGCTCAAAAAGCCACGATACTGACTGGGCCAGACAGTATGAGCTATACAGTATTCATAGCTCTTGCTAGAATGCAAGTGATGTTTATTTGTGTGTTCTGGGAATCACTAGGGGGTGACTAATGCAAAATCACAAGGCTGGCTTTGAAGCTTGACCACCTGGGGACTATGGGACGAGGGCTATCTGTTTTCAAGAGGCTGGGAGACAAAGCAAGACTTTTTGTATAAAAGGCTGAGTTTAACAACTCAGGGTCTTCTTTTAGAGTCAACAAATAGGCCTTTTTTTGGCCCTAAGGTGACCTCAACCCTGGATGGTGTAAGGACTTTGTTCTACGAGGGCCCCATAAGACCAGTGGGCAATTTCTGATACATTTAATGAGCATATAGGACTTTTGTTTTCTCTGTATGGTTTTCTATCCTGGATGAATTACTCTGCTGAGAAAGAAAGGGCTCTGTGGTAATTTATAACTGCCGGCATTTTCTGGTCATAGTCCTGGGACAGGAAGTACAGCACATCACAAATTGGCTTGTGGGAGATATTTCAGTGTATGGCAGGGAACTATGCAGCCTTAAAACCCCTGGTCAGAAGGGAGTGGGACATAGGTCCCTGTACAGAGACAGCTGACAGCTAGAGGCCTGAGACTTGACTGGGGACTCCAGGAGTGGACTGCAAAGGGATGATACAAGTTCAGTTACCCTGAAATTGTGGCGGGAGATGGGTATCCCGAAGGACTAAAAGAAGGAAGTGATGGAAATCAAGATCGGAGATGAGAGTTTTAGCTGTGGAGAGAAAAAGGGGCTTATTTTGGAACATTACAAAGAATTAGCAGGCCAGCATGGCTTCCCACACTTTCACTTTGCTCCCTGCAGTTTGTTTGCTTTAGGCCTTCTGCTCAGCTAGACCAGTAATTTGTATTACTGCAATGTTTGGAGGCTAGCAGGGATTGGGGCTGCAGTGTGCTAAACACACAGCACAAAATAACAAACAGTCCTTGCCCTGAGGAATTTACAATCAAAAGTGCCAGAAATGAGGAAGGGTAGGAGAAGGGGATCTAGGGTGACGAGATGTCCCAATTTTATAGGGACAGTCCCGATTTGTGGGTCTTTTTCTTATATAGGCTCTTATTATCCCCTACCCCCTGTCCTAATTTTTCACATTTGCTGTGTTGTCACCCTAGAGGGATCTAACATACAGTGATGGGTTGCCCAAATCTTATTAGTGCCACAATTTTTCTCCCCATGGGGCTGGTGGATTTTGGTGGTGGATGGTGTTTTTGCAAAGAGTGGATTAGCTCAGTGGAAAGCCAAAGCAAGGAAGAGGGACACTGAAGGGGGGGGGAGTAAGGGGGCGAGGGAAGGCAGCAGATGGAGTGAAGCCACGATAACGAGACCGAGGGGAAGGGCTGGCTGCGGTTGAAGCAAATAACCCCTCAGCACAGAGGAGAGAATCTCCGTCGTGGAAGCTCTGGGAACCAGCTGACGCCAAAAGCAGCCGTGCTCGCCGCAGGCTGCCTGTGACGGGCTCCGTCCGTCTCTCTTCCCAAGTCCAGGCTGCTGGGGGGCGGCGTGGGGGGGTCCCCGGGAACCTGCAGCCCTGGCGGGAGAGAGCTGCTTCCCCCTGCGCGGGGCTGCTGCTGTTTGCGGCCTGCAGCGCGCCCGGGCAGGCGGCATGGACCTCCTCGGCCCGGCTGCCGGGAAGGGGCCCCGGCGGCCACGCGCTCTGCGCGGGATCCTCGCGCCGGACCCGTTTTAACCCCGCCGCCGCCGCCGGCAGCGCGAGGAAGGGCCCCGGCGCGGGTCGGCCCGGCCCGCGGCTCCCTCCCCGCTGGGCGCTAGGGGTCGCTGTGGCGCGGCGGCGGGTCGGAGAGATTCCCCGGCGGCGTCCCAGGCTCCTCTGCGGGTAAACAGCGATGGCCGCCGAGGAAGGAGGCGGAGAGCCCGACAACAACATGGGGAATCACCTGCAGCTCCTACCCGGTAGTGGCCGCTGCCGCCGCCGCCCCGGGCCGGCTGCCTGCGCGGGGGGAGAGCGAGGGGCGGGCTGGGCGAGCGGGGTGGAGAAGAGGAGCTCGGCTGGAGGGGGGCGCGAGGGGCAAGGGGCAGGGCCCCGTGGGATGGGGGGCGCAAGGGGCTGCGGGGGGGGCCAGGGCCCCGTGGGATGGGGGGAGCAAGGGGCTGCGGGGGGGGGCCAGGGCCCCGTGGGATTGGGGGAGCAAGGGGCTGCGGGGGGGACAGGGCCCCGTGGGATGGGGGGAGCAAGGGGCTGCGGGGGGGACAGGGCCCCGTGGGATTGGGGGAGCAAGGGGCTGCGGGGGGGGACAGGGCCCCGTGGGATTGGGGGAGCAAGGGGCTGCGGGGGGGGACAGGGCCCCGTGGGATGGGGGGAGCAAGGGGCTGCGGGGGGGCCAGGGCCCCGTGGGATTGGGGGAGCAAGGGGCTGCGGGGGGGGACAGGGCCCCGTGGGATTGGGGGAGCAAGGGGCTGCGGGGGGGGACAGGGCCCCGTGGGATTGGGGGAGCAAGGGGCTGCGGGGGGGGACAGGGCCCCGTGGGATGGGGGGAGCAAGGGGCTGCGGGGAGGGCCAGGGCCCCGTGGGATGGGGGGCGCAAGGGGCCAGGGCCCCGTGGGATTGGGGGAGCAAGGGGCTGCGGGGGGGGACAGGGCCCCGTGGGATTGGGGGAGCAAGGGGCTGCGGGGGGGGACAGGGCCCCGTGGGATGGGGGGCAGGGAACTGTGGCATGAGGCTGTGGTGGGGGGTAGGGGCCTGTGGCATGAGGGAGCAGGGGGCTGCAATGGGGGGCAGGGGCCTGTGAGGGGGAAAGGGGGATATGGTGAGGGGGCAGGAGTCTGTGGCATGGCGGGGTATGGAGCTGCAATGAGGAGCAGGGGGCAGGAGATTGGCGCAGGGAGGGGAAGAATAAAAGGGGGTACCGTTTGTTTTGGGCCTCTGGAAATGCCACCAAGGTCCAGAAGCCTGGGACAACATTGGGGAATAGGGAGCGGGGCTAGGTAGTGGAGTGCTACGGCACTGGTATGGTGGGGAAGCAAGTGAGAGATCTAGGGAAGGGTCTTGGACTCTGGGAGCAGAGGAGGGAGAACTAGGACGGGAACCTGAGGACTTAGGCAGTGGAGGAGGGATTGCTGTGTATTGGGCTCAGGATAGTATACAAATAATAATAATAATTAATGACAGGTTTCAGAGTAGCAGCCGTGTTAGTCTGTATTCGCAAAAAGAAAAGGAGTACTTGTGGCACCTTAGAGACTAACCAATTTATTTGAGCATAAGCTTTCGTGAGCTACAGCTCACTTCATCACTCAAATAAATTTGTTAGTCTCTAAGGTGCGACAAGTACTCCTTTTCTTTTTAATAATTAATAGAGGGACATGATATTAAAAGAGGTGTTTTTCAGTGGGGGACCAGGCATGATCAGATTAGGGGAAAGTAGGAGAGAACAGGTTCTTTGGTGGAGGGTGAGGTGTGGAGGCAGGGAAGGAAGACAGGCTGTGTTAGGATGTGGTGTTTATGAATGCTTATGTACTGCCATCCCTCCTGCTTTCAGGGGTGCTCTGAATCTGCCTCCAGGAGAATAGCCCCAGCAGAGGGCTGCTCTTGGGTAGAAGAAGGAGCAGTGGCAGCATCTACTACTGTTTTAACTTCTGTTTGTGTGTATTGAGGAAGCTTAGACAGAAATGGGAGGCGTTCTCTGATTTTTTTTTTTTTAATTGCTGCTCATGTAGTTGCAATCAGTATTTAAGCAGGGAGTAAGATATGTAGAGGAAACAATGTTTTACAAATGAAGCTGCAATCTTTAAGCCTTCATATGTCATGTACTTGTCTAGTATTGGCTTGCTGCTTGCTTACAGCAGGGACTGTGCAGAAGTTAAACACCAGCCAGGCAGCACAGAAGGGCAAAATAATTAAATATTGAATGTGTGTTAGAAGTTAGGAATGGAAACTTTATCTTTTAGATCAAGTCCATACCCATGTAAAAGGAGAATCGGATATTCAATGTATGATTTATGTAAATCATAGATATGATTTACAGGGGTGCTGAGCACTGATTCAAGGAGAACTGCAAGTACCTTTATCAGTAGCTCAAGAGTTACTGTATTAGTTTGAAGTCCAAGAAGAAACTTTCAGTTTGAACACTGTAAATCCCACTAATAAGCAGGGAAACTGGGATGGTCTGTGGTTAAAGCACTGAACTCAAGAGATCTAGAGTCATCATAGAATCACAGAATATCAGGGTTGGAAGGGACCTCAGGAGGTCATCTAATCCAACCCCCTGCTCAAAGCAGGACTGATCCCCAATTAAATCATCCCAGCCAGGGCTTTGTCAAGCCTGACCTTAAAAACTTCTAAGGAAGGAGATTCCACCACCTCCCTAGATAACGCATTCCAGTGTTTCACCACCCTCCGGGTGAGAAAGTTTTTCCTAATATCAACCTAAATCTCCCCCACTGCAACTTGAGACCATTACTCCTTATTCTGTCATCTGCTACCACTGAGAACAGTCTAGAGCCATCCTCTTTGGAACCACCTTTCAGGTAGTTGAAAGCAGCTATCAAATCCCCCCTCATTCTTCTCTTCCGTAGACTAAACATCCCCACAGCCTCTCCTCATAAGTCATGTGTTCCAGTCCCCTAATCATTTTTGTTGCCCTCCGCTGGACTGTCTCCAATTTTTCCACATCCTTCTTGTAGTGTGGGGCCCAAAATTGGAGAGTCAATTCCTCCTCCTGCTACAGAATTCCTGTGTGACCTTGACCCACTCAAGATAGTAATTTTAAAGCAGCCTAACGGCTTGTCTACATGGGGTAATTTGCGAACATAAGGAAACCACTATAATTATACTGCTATAACTCCCCATGTGGGAAGAAAAGGAGTACTTGTGGCACCATGTGAGGACACACATTTTGGAATGAATGCCTTTCACCATGTTAAAAGAAAAGGAGTACTTGTGGCGCCTCAGAGACTAACAAATTTATTTGAGTATAAGCTTTCGTGAGCTACAGCTCACTTCATCAAATGCATTCAGTGGAAAATACAGTGGGGAGATTTATATACACAGAGAACATGAAACAATGGGTGTTACCATACACACTGTAACGAAAGCGATCACTTAAGGTGAGCTATTACCATCGGGGGGGGGGGACCTTTTGTAGTGATAATCAAGGTGGGCCATTTCCAGCAGTTGACAAGAAAATCTGAGGAACAGTGGAGGGGTGGAGGGCGCAGTAAACATGGGGAAATAGTTTTACTTTGTGTAATGACCCATCCACTCCCAATCTCTATTCAAGCCTAAGTTAATTGTATCCAGTTTGCAAATTAATTCCAATTCAGCTGTCTCTCATTGGAGTCTGTTTTTGAAGTTTTTTTGTTGAAGAATTGCAACTTTTAGGTCTGTAATCTAGTGACCAAAGAGATTGAAGTGGTTTTTGAATGTTATAGTTCTTGACATCTGATTTGTGTCCATTTATTCTTTTATATAGAGACTGTCCAGTTTGACCAATGTATGTGGCAGAGGGGCATTGCTGGCACATGATGGCATACATCACATTGGTAGATGTGCAGGTGAACGAGCCTCTGATAGTGTGGCTGATGTGATTAGGCCCTAGGATGGTGTCCCCTGAATAGATATGTGGACACAGTTGGCAACGGGCTTTGTTGCAAGGATAGGTTCCTGGGTTAGTGGTTCTGTTGTGTGGTTCCTGGTGAGTATTTGCTTCAGGTTGGGGGGCTGCCTGTAAACAAGGACTGACCTGTCTCCCAAGATCTGTGAGAATGATGGGTCGTCCTTCAGGATAGGTTGTAGATCCTTGATGATGCATTGGAGATGTTTTAGTCAACATTCTTGTCAACTGCTGGAAAGGGCCCACCTTGATTATCACTACAAAAGGTGTGTCTTCTCCCTCTCCCCCCCGCTCTCCTGCTGGATCTTACCTGATCACTCTTGTTACAGTGTGTATGGTAACACCCATTGTTTCATGTTCTCTGTGTATATAAATCTCCCCACTGTATTTTCCACTGCATGCATCCGATGAAGTGAGCTGTAGCTCACGAAAGCTTATGCTCAAATAAATTGGTTAGTCTCTAAGGTGCCACAAGTACTCCTTTTCTTTTTGCGGATACAGACTAACATGGCTGCTACTCTGAAACCTTTCACCATGTTAGTTTATATTGGTTTGGAAGTGGTATAAATTAATCTAGAGAAAGGCATTCCACATGGGGAGCCAGACTGATATAGTTATAATAGTAAATTTCCTATTATGGATAAGCCCAGAGAATTAGGTGCTTAATTGCCATTTAAATTCAGTGAGTGGGGTGTCTTACTCCCTTAGACTCCTTTGAAAATGCCTACCTTAATCTTTTCCCTGTACCTCCTTTTCCCAGCTATAAAATGAGGTACTTTCTTACCTCACAAAGGCATTGAGAGTAAATTCATTAATATTTGTGATTGATGAGATATGTTTGAGTACCTAGGCTGGTGATCTGCCTTCTACCAAGTAACTGTAAGGTCTGCCATATGGTTTGAATGTTATCTTGGGTGCTTGCCCTGACTTTTAGTGTATTAAAACTATGCCAAGGTCACATTTTACTTTCAACTGAAAAATTAAATAGTTTCTGTTAGGTAAGAGAAGGCAAGATACGCTCTTTCTGCCTTCCCTCTCATTTTTTTGTGATTAAAATTTTGTAGAAAAATAAAGACACTGATGCTCTTTCAATGTTCACATTGTGCTACTGCAGTAAAATGAGTCATCGTTCCTCACAGGCTTCCAGGCTCGTTCGGCCAGCACACTGCAGTTGATATATATTTTGGCAATGCTATGCAAAACTTTGCAGGGCACAACTGATTTTTAATCTACAAATGTTGCTTTCTAGTCTCTGTTTCAAACAAACAAAGCATCTCCTCCTTTTCTCCCTGCCTCTTTTATAATTTAAAAAAAAAAAAAACCCACAAAAACCCATTACTTAGTGATATAACTGAATGAGAGTTCATTTGAACCAGAATATCATCTTTAGATGGAAGGCATCAACTAGCAAATATCTTTTGGGTATGACGTTTTAAAAAAGGTGGGCCTATTGCTGACTTGAATACAGTTGATTTTATAATATATACAAGACTTCTCCCTGGAGACAGTGGGAGACAACTCTAAGTAGAAATTAAATGTGTTAGACATCTTCCCAGTTATTGTTCAAAGTGTTTAGAGCTCCAAAATATAGTTAAAACAATATAGGAAATGAGATTAGGGGGTTGTCAGACCTGGTCATTTCCTATTAGTATGCATTCTGCACCTAGAATTGAGCCAGCATGTTAAAATATTCATATGAGAGGGAGAAATGTGATATGTGCAAGGTTCATAACACAGACAAATCAGATCATGTCCTCCTATGTGGAAAGTTATGTAAAATATATTTAGCACACATTTTCAAATGTAGTTTACTCTTGGGGGAATTCTGCACCAAAAAAATGAAAATTTTGCACACAATGTTTTAAAATTATGCATATTTTATTTGTCAAAATAATACAATATAATCACACCAGTTTCAATTATTTTTGGTTATTTATTTCAAAATACCTGCCAGCGAGTATGTTTGTAACAATACAGACAACAAAAAAAAAGATTCAGGAAATGTTTTTTGACAAATAGATTCCTTACTAGGCATATTAATACAGAACTCAGAGTAATAATTAATTTAAACTACAATATAGAACTGTATTTCCCGCACCCCTCAGAAGCAGTGCAAAGGCTTGGTGGAGTCAAGGGTAATGGAGGAGCTGAGGGAGAGGGAAGTAAATTGCTGGGAAGGAGCCTGGGTGTGAATTTGGAGGGTTTTTGGGTATGGGTGGGAAAAGTATGGAACAGGATTTTGGGGGTGGAGGGGCGGGATTATAGGGAGCTTCCCCATGCAGACCCTGGTTGACCCCTAGCCTCTCCCATTCAGTCAGGCACATTTGCCCCTGTCTCCATGTGTTCCTGCACCCCCAGATGTCCTTACACCCCCTGTCCACATGTGTCCCTCCACCCCCACTCAGACACCCACTCCCCATCCCCATGTGGCCCTGCACCCTTTCCCTGTCCCTATGTGTCTCTATGCCCCCACTCAGCCACCCTCTGTACCTATGTAGCTCTGCACCCCCTCCCGTCACCATGTGGCCCTGCGCCTCCACTACCATTCAGCCCCTGCTGCAGTCTGTCCTCCCCCACCAGCCCTTATAAGCCCCTGTCTGATCCCTCCCCAGCACCCCATGTTGTCAGTCTCCCAATAGCCCCTGTCTCCTGACCTGGCCTGACCGGTGCTGTAAAAAAGGCAGGCTCTTTCTCTTCTCTAGCTGGCTGGGAGCTGCTGCTGTGATCTATCGCCACAGCGCCCTCAGGTGGGCAAAAGGCAGAACTGTGGAAGTTATTTTCTGCTGGGAGCTGCTGCTGTTTTTGCGCCCCAGTGCCCCGTGGTAAGCAACAGGCGGAACTGCAGCAAAATTTCGGCAGAAGCTTTTTTCTGCATAAAAAATTAAAAGTATGCCTGGTTCATTAATTATGCGCACACGCAGTAGCGCAGATTTCCCCCAGGAGTAGTAATTGTCCAGTGGAACATATAGAAAACTATCAACCAAGCACTTGGAAAAGCTTGCATCTGTGGCATTCACTTGTGATGGGTGAAGAGGAGAACTTGAGAAATGCCATGTTCAGTGTTTTGCAATCTGTTCAATATTTACCTTATGTTAAGATCATTTACAGACACACATCTTAAAAGACATACAGGGTGTCATGCATCATGAGAATCCTCGAAAGGCTGTTGGTTTCTTTCCAATTGTGCCCCTTTACCTCTACTTTTGAAAACAAATAGAGTCTTGGTAAGCGAAGGTTTATGTAGCCTACACTTCCATTGCTGAGAATAGAATTGTTCATCCTGAGACACCTTACTTTTATAAGTCTGACCTCTTATTGTGATTTCGAAATAAGATGCAGTTGCTGATCTTTGTCAATATTTGTGGTTTGTCTTTGTTACTTGGTTTTGTTTTCTTTGTTTGTTTTAAAGAACATATCAATTATAAAGAAGAAAGCTGAGCAAGAAATATCTGTCATAACCCTTATATTAGGTCCTTTGTGTTATACAGTGTTGTGTTTCAAGATCTGAGTGATGTATTTCAGCACCATTACAATCGATTCACTACTCATCATTTATTGCTAGAATCCTGCAAATCTATTTTAGAAAGCTTACGTGAAAGCTAGGCATGACTATATCATGTAAAGGTCATTTTCATTTCTTCTGAAGAAAAAGTCTGAGTGTCATGCAACTAAAAGAGAAGTGTTGTGTAATTAGCTCATTGCACTATATGGATATAAACTAACAGTAGCCATTATGTAGTCAGTGGTCATGCCTAGAGTGATCACTAGTTGGCAGTTTATAGAGACATTTATTACTTTGATTTTCTCCACTGTAGGCTCTTACATTTATTACAGTAGAAAAATATTTAAATTTTTAAACACGTTTTCTATGTAAGTGAAGTAGCTATTCTGAGCACCGAATCACTAAATACTTTTCTTATATAGGAGATGTATTTACTGCATATAAATTATGAAAGTGAAGGATTAAAAAGGACATTGCAAACTTAAAAGTCACACTTTTGTCTGAAAATATTTCTGAAGTAACATCTTATAATTACTGTAATGCAAGAGATTACTACTTTCCTCCAGTTTTACATGTTGTTTACTGTTGTATTTGACAGCAATTTCTAAAGAATCAGGTTAATTGCTTCCCTTCATAGTAACTTAGTTTTGCTTGCTGATTTGTGTGGGTGTTTCACACAATGATGAGAGAGGTTAACAACAACAAAAAAAACTTGGCCAGAAATATTGTCTGAGGGCTTCAAATGGGTGTAGTACTTGATATTTCTTTTAACTCATTTTGTGTAGATACTACTACTAACTTTTATTGTGCAATTGTCTAAATTTCAAAGTACTATAAATGTAATAAAATAGCCTAGTTTTGTAGGTCTCCTCAATTCATTTCCTTACATAATGTGAGTAAAAATTTGGAATTAAGGTAAAGTACTACTTTGTATTATAGTTGGACATCTTTGATGATAATACTGGTTTACGTAATAATTGCTGTGCCTTTTTCTGTTTGGCACGTTGAAAACATGTTACCAGCACTTGACTGTTTCTGTGAAAATGTGATTCTGTGCAACAGCAGGAAAATAGTTTCCCATAAAAGTAAAACACATTTGTTTTTCACCAATTTATAAATATGAAGACTATTTGCCTATGGAAGGATATATTCAAGGGATGCTATGTATCCTCTTTTTCCTAATGCTTTGAGTTTTCGAGGCAGGTTAACACTTGCTGGATGATGTTTCTTCTTGACGTTCTGTTTCCTGCTTGCTAGCAGAGAGTGAGGAAGATGATGACCTTGAAATGGAAGTTGAAGATCAAGATAGTAAAGAAGCTGAAAAGCCAAATATTAATTTTGACACCAGTCTGCCAACATCACATATGGTATGTGGTTTTTCTATGTGCCTCCCACAGCATCTTAAGCATCCTTGTGAAGAGGTTTTGATCCAGTTGTATGTAAATGTACAGGCTTGGATTTAAATAAAGGCTCTGAATAGATGCAGTGGCTTTCCTAGTGTTGTCAGGTTACATAGATTATTCTTTCAAATATTGTCCTAGAAGTCCCTCCTTTTAGTTCTGGTAGTAATGGAATAGAGACAAGAGGTACATATGACTAACTTGAACTTCTAGAAGAAACAAATGGTGGGTATTTAATTTAGCACAGTTCCAGTTGGTGATCTCCATCATATACTTAGTGGATCAGGGATTATATCCTAAGAATTATGAAAGGCCGCAGTTGTCGCCCTTATTTTCAGCATAGAATCGAATGGCTACTTGAAGCCACCACCTTCTCACGCATAAGTGGGTCTTCCAGAGTAAGGTTGAGGCATTTTGGCAAACCAGTAAGAGTAAGTGTTCACAGCTGTAGCTTCTGGTGTGCCAGTTCTGTCTGAAAATAACAGACTTCACACATCCAGCAAAAGTATATCAGAGTCGCAGAACTAATTGAAAAATCTTCAGTTTAAGTATAGTTCAAAGTTTTTACATGCTAAAAAGGGCCAGGCATTTTAAAAAAAATCAAACACAGTAAAAACTCAAGTTTTCATAAACTTGAATGGGCATCATCTCTAGATAGCAAAATGCAAAATTATGTTTATTGTAAGGCCAGCAGAACAACTGTAAAATATTCCTTTGACGTTAAAATGTTACAGGATTCCTGCACTGTTGTCCTTTATAGGTACTTGATCATGTAAATGTTAATTACTGAGTGCAGGGCTTTACTACCATGAATAGTCCCTAAGTACCCTTTAGGCCTTGTCTAGACTAAGGAAAAAGGTGCTTTTAAAAAAGAAACATGTTAGCCAACTGATTTTAAATGTTACTTAGCATCTTGGTGCTGACTGTGTTTAATACCTTTAAAACATACTAACTGATTGTGGATGTCAGTAGTCTGGGGTTGACGAAAACCAGTGAAGTTTTTAAAGGTATTAAACCAGGTCTACATTAGGTGCTACATGAGGTTTAAAATCATAGTAGCTAACATGGTTTACATATATTATTCCTATCCCTTCCACTTGTCTTAGCATGTTACTAAATCCATGGGCGTTTTTGTAAATTAAGTGCAGTTTGCAGGCCAGAAGCTCCTTATGGAGTGCTTGCTGACGAGCTGCAAGGAACTGACTGATCATTTGGCCGTGGTTCTCTTGCTCATTTCTATCTGGTAAATCATTATATATTTTCCTAATATTACTTTTCCATTTAAGCAATTGGTATAGTTGCCACAGAAATGTTCCATGATCTCAAATGTAAGATGGGTATGCATGATTGTGAGTGTGAGGGAAGGTGCCTTATTAATATTAAGATGCAGTCCACGAAGACCCCCTGTATTAGTACATTAGAACCAGTTTTTTCATAATCTTTATTCCTGCATTGTTCAATATTTTTAGAAACTTTGCAAATACTATTATGTTGTCATCTCCTCAGGCTAGACATCTGGTCTTGCTTTATACCTACTAAGTACCATAACTTCTTATAGCTCTCAAAAGTAATATACTGTGATATTTATTTTTTGCTTTACAGTATTTGGGTTCTGATATGGAAGAGTTTCACGGGAGAACGGTGCATGATGACGACAGCTGTCAAGTGATTCCAGTGTTGCCCCATGTGGTGGTGATGTTGATTCCTGGACAAACCTTGCCTCTTCAGCTTTTTCGCCCTCAAGAGGTTAGCATGGTGCGGAATTTAATTCAGAAAGACAGAACCTTTGCTGTTCTTGCATACAGGTAAAATACTCAGTAGTTACTGATACTATGAAGCTTATGTTTTATCACTGATTTCTTTGGGCAGAATATTAAAAACAGATGGCTGAAATACTTCTGCAATATATTCCATGCTTTAATGGCTTATAGAGTTGTGTGTTAGAAAACCAAGTTTGCCTAATTATGTAAAGATTTAATTGGTTTGTTTCATGACATCATCACAAACATCCCCTTTGAAATAGGTGGGGAAATACATTTTGGGGTTTTTTTATGTGACTATTTTATTGATTTCATTAGATGTTTGAATGCAGTGCCCCTCTTTGCTTAAAATAAAAAGTCTCAGGGTCTGGAACATAAGGACACAAACCAGAGGTTAGCTTCTTATTTTCTAGAACTTTATTTATTTAAAAGTGTGTTTTGCCTGTGTAATCGAAAGAATGTATTTCTGATTCGCTTTTCCCCAAATTGAGTACTGCATAACTTATATGTAACATACTTAGACACATGATTCAAATAGAGCTACGGCAAATGAGGAGATATTGGAGCTGCTATATGGTGGGTGGGTGTGTAAAAGAGAGAAAGAAGCTTACTGTGACTGCCAAGATGTCAGGCTTTTCTCACTGCTTTGGTTTTTAGCTGTCCCTTTTCTTTTTTTCTCCCCTTACTCCTAACTGGCTCCTCATCAGTTTCTCCCTTGTTTCCCCCTTCCCCTGTCATAGGCAGTGTACTCTGAAGAGATGCTCTCCTTGCCATTTGCCCCACCTCCATTTGAGAGCTGAGGGAGTCCCCATGAGACCTAGTTAAAACAGTCAAATTGCAATCACTCCTCCTTCCTTCCCTCTTTCACCCCCACCTGCACCAGCCAAAGAGATGTTCCACAAGGGAGTAGAAAGGAGTAGAAGTATGGTTTGCTTTCTGTGCAGTAGCTGATGTGGGGAGAAGCCACTGCAGCCCCTCAATATCTAAAGGTCTTCTCCAACTCCAGCCATCTTGGTCAGACCTTGGGAGTGTTAACCAAGGTTCCTCACTTCAGAATCAAGTTCTTTTTCTTCCACCGTGTGGTATCCCTGCCTAGGGATTGCCCAGACTGGTTAAGAAAGTGCAGGTTTTCCCCCCTATCCACTAGAGATGTTACTAGATCATACTGGGGGCAAGAGAAGCTATTTTCAGAACCATACAGTCTTAAGAATTTGTTAGTATGTTCATTAGCAAAAATTTAAACACAGAATTGTTTGTTTTCTTACCATTATGTCATGGAGGAATCATTCTCGCAGATCAGCTGTGTGCTGAGTCTGAAGGGGTTTTTGCTAAGTAATTTTTGAATCATTGGTAAACACACAATTAACAAAAACAGACTTTATTTTTCCAATGAAAACAAATATTGCTTCCCCTTTGTAATAATTCAGATAGTTGAAGAGATTTTCCTCCTCAAAGTTAAGACCAAACAAAACAATTTTAGGCTAAGACAAAGCATGGATAATTTCAGCCCTAAAGGAGACTTTTTCAGAAAGTGATGAATGAGTGAAAAATGGAAGTGGGAGGGTTAAGTTGAGTGAACACTGTAACCTGTATGGTAGGTAATGTGTATCTTATTCTCTTTTTTAGCAATGTACGTGAAAGGGAAGCACATTTTGGAACAACAGCTGAAATATATGCCTACCGAGAAGAACAGGAGTTTGGAATTGAAACAGTCAAAGTGAAAGCAGTAGGAAGACAGAGGTTCAAGGTGCTTGAAATAAGAACTCAGTCAGATGGGTAAGAAAGTAGATAATATATGCATCTCTGTGTTCAGCAAAACTAGTGACTTCCAGCACTTTTTATAATTGGTTGGTAAAATATGACTGAAGAAATTTTCCCTCTGAAGAAAATTTGCTCTTCCCAATGCAACACTTTTAACTGTAGTGCTGGGAAATCATGCCTCTAAGGGTCACTGAACTGATCAGTCATTATGGATCAGGCTGTATTTTTAAGGTAGCCTGACGCTGCCTGTTATAAGACCCTGTTTTCAGTAGACTAGAACTTTACAAAATGTTTACCACAAAATGATTCATCCATTTTCTGAAATGAGACTAAGGAAAAATATATTGATCTGCTGTGTTAAAATTTTTTGGCAACTTCTTCTTTTAAAAGATTTACCTACCGCTGCTTTGGAACAAGGACTTGAAATTTGGCCAAGGGCATGGCCTTTGTGTCAGGAATGTGCTTTTTGCCATCCCCATGAAAACGCACCCAGATTTGGTCAAGTTATGAGCCCTTGCAAAATCGCAGTTCTCACTTGTTCAGTAGCAATTTCTTAGATTTTAGCAGCTAAATTCCATCTCTGCACATATCCCCATTGTGCACATATGTTATAAAATAGTATGTGATAATGTAATTATAGACTGTTTCTTCCAGAGGACCCCTGCCTTTTTCAATGCAGAGAATGGGCCTGCGTTGAGGGTGAATCAGGGTTGTATAGTGAAGGAGACTATTGCCTGTAGCACCTCTGCTTTGTGGCAGATGTTTGAAGGTTTATAGTGAATGAGGCAGGGGATTTCAGGAAGAAAAAGAATGATATCATGATTAAGTCAGCTGAGTGTTGCCCTGGAGAATTGGAGAATCCCTGCCTCTGACGGAGTTTGTGTGATGTTACTCAAGTCACTTAAACAAAACTTGGTTACTGATTGTGAGTTCCTCATTGTCCTCCTGACTAAGTCTCTGGGGTCTGATTTGCAGAAGGTGCTGAGGACTCTTAGCTACAACTGATGTTAATGGGGGCCCATGCTTTGAACATATGAAGTGCTATATAATGGTAAATACTCTGGAAAAAAAAAAATCAGGTCCGAGGCATCTCAAATGGGGTACCCAAAAATTAGTGGATACTGTTGACCTTAATCTCTGTGTCTCAGTTTCTCTATCTGTAAAATGTTGATGATGATATGCCTTCATCTCACACAGGTATTGAGGAAATAGATTCATTAATGTTTATGAAGCACTTAGACACTATAATGATGAACACCATGAAAAAGCCAATGAGGAAGTTTAATTCTGTCTTCAGAGCAGGGAGGAATTAGTGCGCAATAAATAAGGCCTGGGGCTACTCGATGAACAGTGAGGAGAAAATAAAATGTTGAATAGCTGCTCAATAAGTGAGCACATCCATCCTGTGCACTGAATTTGGCGGAGGTCCTGTGGAAAAAGTACTACATGTGAGTCGCATCATACGTGCATTTAATTTACACGAATTCAACTATACGCACTCGGCAAAAAAAAAAAGAAAAATAACAAGATACCTGTAAATAGTGCAGGCAGTTCCGCCCACCATTCCAATCAATGAGCGTATGCCCCGGAGTGAGCGTGAGATGGGAGACGTGAATCTGCTGTTCCCTCAGTCAGTCTCAGTTCTTGCGTGCCTCTCATAGTGTGAGCATCTCGCCGCGCTGAGTGTGATTCTCATGTTTAAAGATACTCTATGTATTTTTCGTACAACATGGCCTCTAAATGCAAGCCAACTACTTCATCTGGTGCTCAACCGAAGAAACAGTGATCTGCTCCAACACTGGAGGAAAAACTGGCTGTGTTGGACTTATTGAGAGACGGTATGTCGGTCTCCGATGTGGTGTGTAAATATGGTTGCAACGAATCTAGCATCTGAGCCATCAAGATTCGAGAGAGAGAAATTTGTCAAGCCATGGCAAAAAGTGCTCCAATAACTGCTAAGGTGACGAGCCAGGTATGTGATAAGACTTCAGTGAAGACTGAAAAGGCATTAGACTTATGGCTGGAGGACATGAACCGTAAACGTGTGCCTATTGATGGCAACACGTTGTGAGAAAAGGCTCTTAGCCCCTATGCGCTGTTCAAACTTCCCGCCGTAGAGAGACAGCCTTCTGATGAGAAGGAATTCAAAGCCAGCCAAGGTTGGCTTAACAGTTTTAGGAACTGCTTCAACCTCAAAAATGTGCAGACTACTGGTGAAGCTGCATCTGCCAATGAAGAGGCAGCAAAAGCCTACCTCACACAATTAAAGAAAATCATAGAAGAAAAGGGCTATCTTCTGGAACAAGTTTTTAATGCTGATGAGACTGGGCTCTTCTGGAAAAAAATGCCCAACCGCACTTACATTTCGAAATCAGAAAGACAAGCCCCTGGCTTCAAAGCAGCTAAAGGCCGTGTGACTGTGTTGTTTTGTGGCAATGCAGCTGGGCATTTAATAAAGCCAGGCTTGCTCTACAGGGCTGCAAATCCCCGTGCCCTAAAAGGCAAGAACAAAAATCTCCTGCCTGTGTTCTGGCAATCAAATAAAAAGGCTTGGGTGACGGCAGCATTATTTCTGGATTGGTTCCACAAGTGTTTCATTCCAGAGGTCAAGCAGTACCTCGAAGAGAAAGGACTTGACTTTAAAGTGTTGTTGATCATAGACAGTGCTTCTGGCCACCCTGCGGCACTCCGGTTTGCGCATAATGATGTTGAAGTAGTCTTTCTCCCGCCCAATACTACCTCCATCCTCCAACCTCTCGACCAAGGCGTGATTCACTGTTTCAAGGCCATGTACACGAGGCTTACATTCTCACGGATACGTAGTGCAATGGATGCTGATCACAATCTTAATGTGATAGAGTGTTGGAAGTCCTTCAACATTGCCGATTGCATCACTTTTATTAAACAGGCAATGGATGCAATCAAGCCTGAAACAGTCAATGCGTGTTGGCGAAACCTATGGAAAGAATGTGTGAATGATTTTAAGGGTTTCCTGACCATTGACAAAGAAGTGAAATGCATTGTTCAGGTGGCCAGGCAAGTTGGTGGTGATGGCTTCGTCGACATCCTTGAGGAAGAAATTGAAGAATTAATTGAGAGCCATAGAGAAACATTGACTAACAAAGAGTTAGAGGAACTGATAAAATCATCTACAGAAGATGATGATGAACAGGAAGAGCCAGCAAGTTGGAATCTTCAAAAATTTGCTGAAGTGTTCCAAGCAGCGAAACATTTGAATGATTTAATTTCTGAATACGATCCCTCTATGGAACGAAGCCTCAAAATCACACGTCGTATTACGGACAATTTGAGACGGTATCAAGAAATGTTTGAGCAGCTCAAGAGACAACAGCAACAATTGCCGATCACCATGTTTTTCAAGGAAAAACAACCGGCAGCAGATTGAGCCTACGCAATCAACTTCTCGAGCTGAACCAGAGCCAACCATTTCATCTACAACTTGCTCTCCATCACCCAAGCTCTCCGTCACCTCCGTCTCCTGGATCAACATCAAGCCCTGACAACCTTCCTGTAATTACCCCTTGTAATTAAAAATACAGTATTGTAAAATTATATTTTGCATATGTACTCTTTATTATACATGGTACATTACTGTATACATTATACATATTACTGTACAGGTTGTATACACAAAACCATGTACAGTATACTGTACTTTATGGGCGATTTAAGAGATTTTCAAGGGTAATTTTGACTATACGTGATTTTCGCCTTGCACGCTGACTTTAGAACCTAACCCCTGCTTAAGATGCTACTCCACTGTATGTGATCATGTAATTAAAGACTGTATCACATACTCACAAGAAAAATTAAAATTGCACAGGCAACCTTCATTCTGGCATTTCCTAACTTTTGAGTGTTTGACTTTGCAACCTTAATGTTGATTTAATGTTGTTTCTTATGTATCTACATACTTTTTCTAATAATTTTTGCTTTTTCTCATTTGCATTTTAAATGTTCTTAAAATTTTGTGCTAACCGTTCTAATTGAGAATTTTAAATTCTGACATATGATTTTTGAAATGGTGGAGTTATTTTTCTGGCCAGTAACTCTGCAAAATCACATCTCTGGCACGTTGGCTAATATACCTTTATCAAAAACAAACATTCTCCATTCAGAATTTACTGATCGGTTTTGTTTCACTCCGATAGCAGTGCAGAGCCAATACAGCCAACATGAGTGAAAAGTAATAAGTTGTTTTTAGCATTAAAGTAAGCCCAAATTATTTGGCATATTCACAGGGCCCAGATTGGTTGAGTAAGAAGGTGCTATATTTATAGTGATCTTTTTTTAAACAATAGCTATGCTTTAAGTTAGGGACACATGGCTTAAACTCCCACATAGATTTCCATCACAACTTTAACAACCACTACTGTCCATTAAATTTTCTCTGGAACACTCCCACACTAGCATCAACTTCCTGGACACCACAGTCAGCTTTAACAATGGAACCCTACAAACAACTAGATACAAGAAACCCGTGGATCACACACCTACCATCATAGATCCACCCCAAACACACCAGGAAATCTGTTATCTACAGCCAGGCACTCGGATACCACAGATTATGTTCAGAGGAGAAAGTCCGGGACATGCACCTTAACACACTAAAACCGCCTTCACCAAACAAGGACACTCCACCAGAGAAGTAGATTGCGTCGTAGAACGGCCCACCCAAATACCCTGAGAGAACCTGCTTCAATACAGAAATAAAACCCTCTCTGACCGCACACCCCTAGGTGTCACCTACCACCAGACACTGGAACCCATACCATACAGGGTATCATCAAACAGTTCCAACCCATACTTGATGGGGACCCCATCCTGAAAGGAATCCTTCCTGAACTTCCATTTCTGGCCTTCAAACAATCCTCAGCTTCTTTAAGCTCATCAACAGAAGCAAGCTCCCCACAGAGCAGGACACAGTAACTCAAAGCGACATCAGACCCTGCCAGAACAACAGATGCAAAACCTGCAGACATATCTCCACTGCTCAGTGATCAATACCGGTTGACTCCGGTTCTGGCCTCCAGGTGTCCATTGAGTCCAGTGCTGATGAGGGAGATGCTAGTATCAACTGTTCCACATTGGTGGTGAATCCAGCAGGTACATACCTCCTCTGCCTTTTGGTCCAGGACTCTGTCAGGGCCGTGTCAACGATAGCCCTGGAGATTGAATGAGCCGCTGTTAGCACCGCACCCCAGTGTTCCCCTTCCACAGGTTGTGGAAGCAGGGCCAGTACAGGTATCGGTACAGGGGGCCTTGGTACCGCTTAAGTTGGCACCACAAATGCTACCATGGTGACTTTCACCACCCTCCATGTCGGTACTGTCAAACACTATGGTACCACAGTTCACTTCGGGACCGACACCGGTATGCTTGATACTAATAGTACCACTTCCGTTGGCAGCATCGCTTCGTTCTGGGTGACGGATGAGTCAGACAGGGTACTCGCTGCCTCTGGTCTCCGTTCATCCTTATCTCTGGGGTCTGCAGGCTCCTCTGCATCTGAGTCGGTGTCATCATCCTCCCTCTCTCCAGCGTCTGACCTGCATCGAGGGCAGTTGATGGAGCATTATGGGTACTAGGATTGGTGCCCATCTTGCAATCGAGATGGAGGTGCCTGGCTGAAAGTGCATTAGGCAGTGATATTGGCATTTCATCTCCCTGTTCAGGGAAGATCAGTCTTCTCCAGTGCCATGGGAACAAGATTCTTAAAAGGGATCCTTTGTCTAAATCCTCTCATCCAAGAGCGTGTTCCCCTGTGGGACCTAAACACAGTCCTAACAGGTCTGATGGGTCCTTCTTTCGAGCCCCTAGCATCTTGTCCCTTTCCACTCTTGTGTCGGAAAATGACTTTTCTGGTAGCAATAAAATCCACAAAGGAGATTGTGTGAGTTGCAGGCTCCAATGGAAGATCCTTTTTATGCACAATTTTCTCCAAAGACAAGGTGACTTTATGACCACACCCAATTTTTTTGTCTAAAGTGGTTTCAGTTTCATTTGAGCTAGTCAGTATATTTACCTGTTTTTTGTTTTTGTTGTTTTTTGGGTTTTTTTCCTAAACTGCATTCAGCTCCAGAGGAGCAGTGTCTCCATACCTTAGATGTCAGGCAGTGTTTAGCCTTTTATCTGGACAGGACTAAACCGTTTCATGCTTTGCATCATTAATTTGTGTCATATGCAGACCACATGAGGGTTCAAGCAATATCTTCGCAGACTATCTCCAAATGGATAACATCCTGCATCAAGATGGCATATGTCTCCTCAGTGGGTGGGAGCTCATTCTATGAGGATTCAAGCAATGTCCATAGCGTTCCTCAGTGACATTTCCATGTTGGACATATGCAAGGGTGCTATGTGATCATTGATACATTCGTTCATGAACCATTACCTCGTAACCTCATATTTCACAGCGGATGCAAGCTTTGGTAGTGAGGTCTGAGTTTAGGTAGACTCTGAGCCCTGCCTGCTGCAGCTGGGGGACATGACACTTCTGCTTGTGTCACCTAATTGGAATACACAGCTGCATCTACTCAAAGAAGAAACAGGTATTTGTTGTAACTGTGGATCTTACAGACGTGATGCAGACTGTATTTCACGACCCACCCTGCATCCCCTCTGCATCGGAGTCTCATTTCTGGGCATTTAGTGTGAAATTACTCCGTTGGCGCCTCCTTCTCTATTGCATCAAACACTAACTTCTGTTCCTTTACTTCACCAGTTCACAGTTTAGCTTTCCCAGAACTTAATCCATTTCTTATCTTATCTCACTGCTTTGTGATCCATCTCCTTCACTCCACCAATCATGTCAGCCTTTTACCAGCTTGTCATTTCTCCCATAATCACTTCTCACCTTCTTCCATGCTGCCCATTATGCATTAAACACTATTCCCTAATCAATTTGCAAGGAAGTTCTCTGTCCTCTATTATGATGCCTATGGTAAACTACGTAATGATATTGGCTAGGTTGGTGGCCTGTAGGTGATTCATTAAGACTTCTTGTCTGCTTATTTAAAAAAAAAAAAAAAAAAGACACTTCTAAATTGTACACTCAATTGAGAATATATGCAACGTCCGTATTCCACCTGCTGTAACCCATGTATTTCTCCTCCTATCAGGGATGCTGGAACAATTTGTATAGTGGGGGTACTGAGAGCCATTGAACCAAACTGTAAACCCTGTGTACAATGGAAGCCACTTCAAGCCAGAGGGTGCAGCAGCAGCACCCCCACACCGCTAGTTCCAGCACTTATGTCTCCAGTTATGTTCTACACCTTGTTGGAGCTTGTCTCTATTTAAAATGTAACCACTCTGGGTTAGAGACTGTATTTTGTTATATATTTGTACAGAGTGCTGCACAGTCCCTACTGAGGGCTGTGCATGGTAGCAAAATACAAATAATATTTTCGTTAAAAAATTTATATTTAGAAATGAGATTTCCTGTCCACCCACTTAAAAGGAACAACATAAATGTTTGCATTCATTGTTCAGCACAGCAACATTCTTTTTAAAAAGAGGCATTAGAATATCAGCTAATTGAGCAATCTGATTAACTAATCATTCTGTTACTTTACAGTAAACTTAAGTAAAAGATTAAATAATGTGTTGCCGTTTACAAAGGCCAGTACTGCTCTGCTGTCCCTAACCATCTAATTTTTTTGCTTCTGTCACTGATCACTTCAGTTTTGAAACAAGAAAGTTATTGTTTGAACACAAGATGGCAGTACATAGTTAACAAAGGTAGCAACCACATCTGTTATGAAAATTGAATATCTGGAGGTGGCAAAGATACAGCTGTTTTATTCTGCTGCTAGAATATTTTACTATGGCAATTACATTCTACATGTGATTTAGAAAGTTCATTATCGCACAGCAAAATATTAATCAAGAAAATGTGAAATCTTAAGGAACTTGTTTTTTAGGTTTGTAGAACTAACTCAAGGCAGCGTTGAAAAATTATTTAAAAATAAGATATTGTTTAACTTTTTAAAGATTAAATTTATTGGAGTGCTTCAGATCTTGTAATATAGTCTCCAACATATGTTCAGTTTGATTGCATGGTTCGGGAGGCATTCTCATATTTGAAACTGTTGCCTGCATTTACAGCTTATACAACATAGATGTAACTCCAACATAGTTAATAACTCCAGTGTGCTGTATTCAGCTTCCCTAGTGTGACCTTTGAACCACAGTTAAAAATCAACGGTTACCTACGTATATTTATGTTGAACCTTTTAAAACCTTTTTATTACTGTATTTAAGTCATATGAAGTGACTATCAAAAACTAAAGGGTGCCATTCTTTTTTTATTTTTTATTGCTCACTTTCATCCTATTCTTTATCTTCAGTAAATATTAAAATATCACTTTACAATATGATCTGCATTTGTGGGTCAAGGCAGCGCTTCTAAAAAATATGCGATGGGAAAGTACTCATTAAATATACCAGAAAAAGAAGCAGAAATCTAAGTCTGATGCTTTTTTTTTGTTGAATTGAAACAACATGTGGAATCACACTTTCAAGCTGACAAATTCATTTTAGTATTTTAGCATTCTTGGTGCTTTATAATGTTAAGAGAACAGAACATATAAAATACTTTCCTACTAAACAGTACTCCTGGTAGGTGGTTTGGTTTTTGTTTTTTTTTTTAAAGTACAGTGGCCTTTTTGGGGAGTAGGTGACCTAGTGTATAAGTGGGGTACTAAAAGATGATTAGCATCTGTATCCTATTTCTGCTGATTTTGAACTCTAGTTAATCACATAACGTTTAGGGTTTAAAGAAAGGAAACTGCTTTTCAGCTAAACTTCCTTTCTGAGAGTTTGATATGTATTATCTGACAGTTATTTTAATACCAAAATTAACTTGGAGACAAAAAACTAAAAATATAATGCTGAGATGGTAGAATGTTCTGCTGTGACTCTACTTCCAAACTGACTTCAGTTCTGATCACAATTCTGATACATAAATTATGCCCTTAAAAATGTAGATGACACTTATTTTGTATCTCATGATAAAGGAAGCTAACTCTGAAAGGAAGAAAGTAACCATGCTGACAGTTTTAGATGGTAGTTTCCACATTCCTGCATAAAAAGATGTGTTAAAAGAATATTCATTAAGTTTAAAGAAAAATAAAAAATAGAGATTAAGAAATCTAACTATTTTTAAACGGTGATACTTTATTCAGCATGTTTTGAAAATGTCAGATACACTCAGCACCTAAAAGTGCTTCTGGTGGTTTGTTTATTAACTGGAACAAATTTCAGTGGACTGCACTTCTTGAAAATCGGAAAGATGTAAGATACCCTAATCTATGTTCTGTTTGCTTTCAAATACAGTAACTCCTCACTTAACGTCCTCCCACATAATGTTGTTTCGAAGTTACGTCGCTGCTCCATTAGGGAACATGCTCCTTTAAAGTTGTGCAATGCTCCCTTATAATGTCGTTTGGCTGCCTGCTCTGTCCACTGCTTGTAAGATTCTGTGGAAGATCAGCGACTTTACAAGGGACCATTGCACAAGTTCCTCTTCTCCGCCTCCTCCCCCTCCCTCCCAGAGCTTTCCCCGCTGACAAACAGCTGTTTGGCGGCACTTAGGACTTTCTGGGAGGGATGGGGAGGTGCGGGGAGGTGCCACATCTCCATTCCTCCCTCTCCCTCCCAGAATGTCCTAAGCACCGCCAAACAGCTGTTTGGTGGCAGGGAAGCGCTGGGAGGGAGGGGGAGAAGCGGGGATGCAGCGTGCTCCAGAGAGGAGGTGGAGTGGAGGTGGGAAGAAGTGGGCCTGGAGTGGAGCGGGGACAGGAGGAGGTGGGCCTGAAGGATCCCCCGGCAAAGTTGGCGCCTGATCTTCTAGGGGGGAAGCTGCTGTTGCGCAAAGTGCTTCCTAGCGTCCTTGCCTGCAGTGGGCTGTGCCTGTGTGGGGTAAGCCAGGGGCACCTCCCAACCACAGTACAGTGTATATATATAATGCCTTCTGTCTGCCCCCCAAAAATTTCCTTGGAACCTAGCCCCCCCCCCCGCATTTATATTAAATCTTATGGAAAAATTGGATTCATTTAATATCGTTTCACTTAAAGTTGCATTTTTCAGGAACATAACTACAATGTTAAGTGAGGAGTTACTGTACATGAGTTCTATGCTATGTAGTCACAACAATAGTTCAATTTGTATAAGTGAGATTTAAGTAACTTTAAAAATCTAATGAGATGGCTTCATGTTTGAAGATTTACATTGCTGCATCGAGGTTGGTTCTTCTGCACATATTTACATAGGCGGTGGAATCCAAACTGTTGCTCGTCTAAATTTTTTATATATAATTTTTTTTTCTTTATCAGAATCCAGCAGGCTAAAGTACAAATCCTTCCTGAGCGAGTGCTGCCTTCAACTATGTCAGCAGTACAGCTGGAATCCCTGAACAGATGCCACATAATTCCTTCTTCCAAACCCACAGCGTGGCAGGACCAACATATACATCAATGGTGGCAGAAATATCAAAAGGTCAGAAGCTAATTGTTTTTTTTTTTTTATTTTTGATGGCATTTCAAAAATCAATAAGTTCTATCTGTGTGTCTTTAAAGAAAAATGCACAAACTGGGACCCTATATGTCAACCTTCTGCTGTTGCTGCAGATTGTGTGGGTTGTTTATCAGCGGACAGCAGTGGGCAGATACACATTTTGTATTAGATTAGTTATGTCTTATTTTAATTACCATGTCATTGCTTGGGGGAAGTAATGTTGTATATGTATATCTTGCTAAATTGCTGGGAAGGTATAAGGATTGCCTACACGTGGAAATTCACCAGCAGAACTATACTGCTATAATTCTACTGGCATAACTCCCCATGTGGACACTCTTATTTAGGCATAAGAGTGCTTTTTTTTTTTTTTTTTTTTTGCATAGCTTATGTGGCTAAGTCCATATGAAATCTATTAATGTTTATAGTGGCACATAAACCTTTTTTTTTTTTTTTTAAATGTAAGCTAAGAATCCCAGGCTCCCAAGACATATTTACAAATGCATTCTATTTATTGGGGTGGTCAGTGTTAGGAGATTGTGGTGATTGCTACATAATGAGAATTAAATCTAAGGGCTTGATTTCTAGTTCCTCTCTCTAACATTTACTTTTTTTTCTCATATCAGTTCCTTTCATCCATCAGTTTCTTTCCTCTTTCATTATCACCGTGACTTCTAGTACTTCCGGTGAATTATAGACCAGTCAGCCTAACTTAGATACCTGGAAAGGTACTGAAACAAATAATTGAACAATCAGTTTGTAAGCACCTACAGCATAATAGGGCTAAACAAAATAGCCAGTATGGGTTTGTCAAGAAAAATCATGTCAAACCAACCTAGTTTCCTTCTTTGACAGGATTACTAGCCTATTGGATGGGGGAAGCAGTACCTGTGATGTATCTTGATTTTAGTAACGCTTTAGAAACGATCCTACATGACATTAACATGAGCAAACTAGCAAATGTTTATGTTCTGCATTGTTTTTCTGGCGATTTCTGTAAGTGTACCTCACTAATCTAACACTGATTAGTGAGGTTTGTAGAATACTGAGAGCGGGGGATAGGGCCAGCAAGTTGATATGATGATCTTTGTGGGCAAATAGAAGGGCTTCTTGACGTGCCCTGGGTTTAGCTTTGACTTGAAAACTGTTGGCCATCAGTGCTGCTTCTACTGCTCCTGCTGCTGCCTGGGTGCTACTGCCATGGCTTTGGTTTGGCTGTCGGAGAGAAGAGGGACGTGGTAGCTGATTTGTAGTGGAAAATTTTAGAGTGCCATCATTTCCTGTCTTTTCTCTGTGGTTGGGTAAATTCAGCTGAAGGGCAGAGGTGGCTTTTTTTGGTGGCTTTATTGATCTATGGGAACACTGAGAACGTGCACCAGTGGAAGAGCATGAGCAGCATCTGCTCGTGGTCAAATCTTCTTCCAGGCATTTGATATGTGGGTGAGAGGTAATCCATGGGTGACGCTGTGTTCCTGTAGTTATCCACAGGGAGGCGACTTCCCCAACATCAGAACCTCTGTGTTTACTTCCTCACTGAAGAGCAAATTTAGACGTCTACTTTCCCTTTGCACCTGTGCAGTTTAACAAAGTGCAAATCAGTGAGGTTCCATTGTGCTTAATTTTTTGTATTTAAATACACAGTTGTTCCGCTCATGTTAGGAGTGGTGGTCCTAGACCAGGGATCGGCAACCTTTGGCACACAGTCCGCCAGGGTAAGCCCCCTGGTGGGTCGGGCCAGTTTGTTTACCTGTCGCATCTGCAGGTTCAGCTGATCGCAGTGCCCACTGGCCGCGGTTCGCCGTTCCAGACCAATGGGGGCTGCGGGAAGCGGCGGCCAGCACATCTCTCGGCCTGCACAGTTTCCCACAGCCCCTATTGGCCTGGAGTGGCGAACCATGGCCAGTGGGAGCTGCGATGGGCCAAACCTGCAGACGCTGCAGGTAAACAAACTAGCCCGGCCCTCCAGGGGGCTTACCCTAGCAGGCTGCGTGCCAAAGGTTGCCAATCCCTGTCCTAGACCATAGATGACAATCTCATAGGCTGGATGCATTTTACTGGCTTCTACTAAATACTGTAAAGGAAATTTTATAAATGAGGTTAATTCACAGGCTGAATATGTAATACAAGAAATAGAAGTTTCTTGGTCTTTTTAAATAAATTGAGAGTGTCATGTTTTAAGATCAGAGGCCCCTAAGTGTTAATCCAATACAAATGATGATGATATGCCCCTTGCTGAATAACTCAAGAATCCTGACAGGTTTCAGAGTACCAGCCATGTTAGTCTGTATTCGCAAAAAGAAAAGGAGGAGTTGTGGCACCTTAGAGACTAACAAATTTATTTGAGCATAAGCTTTCGTGAGCATGCATCCAATGAAGTGAGCTATAGCTCACTAAAGCTTATGCTCAAATAAATGTGTTAGTCTCTAAGGTGCCACAAGTACTCCTTTTCTTTTTTCAAGAATCCTGAATATCCCAAACTGATATTTGCTTAACACGTTTTTGCTTAAATATAATCCTGTTTCGCTTTCAGTATTGAAATGAATCAGAAAGAAGGCAGGGAATAGCTGATTGCAAGTCCCTCCCTCCCTGCATATGCTAATCAGGTTGCCCCACACTTTTGCAGTGAAAAAATGTGCTTTATGGCCAGAGTTCATCACCTGGAGAAAGTAACTCATCAACAGAAAATGCAAATCCAGACTTTCTGAAGACCAAACCTCTGCAGGAATCAAAAGAAATCAGGTGTGTAGTGCTCCTAAGATTCCTTGCATCTCGATTCTCCCACCTGAGAAGCTGGTAGTTAAACCTAAGAAGCTGAAATAAAGCACGTTCATGTTGTAATTATATATCTCTTCATATGTTCTCAATATGATACCCATGACTGTAATTATATACAAAATATTTCTGCATACTTCAGTGCCTAATAACCTGCCCAGTAAGTTATGTCTACCAGAAAACTACAATATTTGTATTTAATCCATTTGTTTTGGACAAACTCTCTATATTTTTAATGCTGCTTCATTGTTCTTGGCATATGTTCAACACAAATATTTCATTTTCAGAAGAGCTAGTATATAATTTTTGATTACGTATTTTGAAATTTAAATTTAGAAAATTAATTTGATTTAATGCAACATTAAGGTTACACATTTAAGTCAGGAGATGCAAAACATAAAGTTAACGTAGGCAAATAAAGGTTTCTGTGTTGCATGTGCTCTATTTGTAAGTTCTAATAACTAGTGAAAGCATAATATATATGAATTAGTGTTTCTATGAGAATCTTAACTATTTTATTTCCTTCTCTCCTTTTTAAAGATTCACCTTTATGCTGCTGTAATGTAGCTTTTAGAATTTAATTCACTTTTTAAAAAAAAGAGGAGAGGAGAAGCTGCTATTGCACTTTAATAAGGTGTTGGTCTTGACTGACAGGAATTTAACTTCATAGAATCATAGAATATCAGGGTTGGAAGGGACCTCAGAAGGTCATCTAGTCCAACCCCCTGCTCGAAGCAGGACCAAGTCCCAGTTAAATCATCCCAGCCAGGGCTTTGTCAAGCCTGACCTTAAAAACCTCTAAGGAAGGAGATTCTACCACCTCCCTAGGTAACGCATTCCAGTGTTTCACCACCCTCTTAGTGAAAAAGTTTTTCCTAATATCCAATCTAAACCTCCCCCACTGCAACTTGAGACCATTACTCCTCGTTCTGTCATCTGCTACCATTGAGAACAGTCTAGAGCCATCCTCTTTGGAACCCCCTTTCAGGTAGTTGAAAGCAGCTATCAAATCCCCCCTCATTCTTCTCTTCTGTAGACTAAACAATCCCAGCTCCCTCAGCCTCTCCTCATAAGTCATGTGTTCTAGACCCCTAATCATTTTTGTTGCCCTTCGCTGGACTCTCTCCAATTTATCCACATCCTTCTTGTAGTGTGGGGCCCAAAACTGGACACAGTACTCCAGATGAGGCCTCACCAATGTCGAATAGAGGGGAACGATCACGTCCCTCGATCTGCTCGCTATGCCCCTACTTATACATCCCAAAATGCCATTGGCCTTTTTGGCAACAAGGGCACACTGCTGACTCATATCCAGCTTGTCGTCCACTGTCACCCCTAGGTCCTTTTCCGCAGAACTGCTGCCTAGCCATTCGGTCCCTAGTCTGTAGCTGTGCATTGGATTCTTCCGTCCTAAGTGCAGGACCCTGCACTTATCCTTATTGAACCTCATCAGATTTCTTTTGGCCCAATCCTCCAATTTGTCTAGGTCCTTCTGTATCCTATCCCTCCCCTCCAGCGTATCTACCACTCCTCCCAGTTTAGTATCATCCGCAAATTTGCTGAGAGTGCAATCCACACCATCCTCCAGATCATTTATGAAGATATTGAACAAAACCGGCCCCAGGACCGACCCCTGGGGCACTCCACTTGACACCGGCTGCCAACTAGACATGGAGCCATTGATCACTACCCGTTGAGCCCGACAATCTAGCCAACTTTCTACCCACCTTATAGTGCATTCATCCAGCCCATACTTACTTAACTTGCTGACAAGAATACTGTGGGAGACCGTGTCAAAAGCTTTGCTAAAGTCACTCATTTCAATTCAATTTCACTCATTTCCCCAGAGTATGCTCCACTGGGGAAAATCCTGTCTCCTTCCCTGTGCTGCAGAGTTGCACCATTGCAGTTTTGCCAATGGCTGAAATTGGGGATAATCTACAATGTAAACATTTCAAAAGAACCTAACATTTCAGTTTGTGACTCAAGTCTTGCCATTAACTCGATTCTCATCCATGTACAAAAACCTCTTCCTTAAATTAAGAGGTGTTTTAAGATCAACCTAGCTGGCCTATCAGGGAAGTGAGTTGAAGCTTGAGTGATGCTGGTGCTCAAGCTAATAATGCAAGAGCTCAAGTTACAGTAGCTAATCCAATCACTTTGCTAATCCAATCAGTCTGTGCTGTTGCTGCATGTTTGAATTTAATAACCATTTGAGATTGTCAAATAACAGGCTCAAATGGAATTATTTGATCAAAGATTTAATCAGAGATTAGTTCAGCACCATCCAGAAAGAAAAGATATATTACCACCCTTGGTGTAAGTTAAAGAGCTGGCTCTTTGTGTCTCTCCCCTGTGTAACTGGTGTGTTGATGGCAGATTTCATTTCCCTACCTAATTCCCAATATGTCTGTCTTTTCTGTGGGGTATGAAACAAAGAGAAACCCCTTTTGTGGATGGAAAAAATATTTTCCTATGATTGATTTTTGCCATATGTTATGTTTTTTAATGTTTTTGTTTACCTCATTACTTATGGAATTTCCTTTATGGTATCTGTAGGCTACATGATGGATAAGCAAAAAGGGAATTCTAACCAGATCACTATTCCTGACAACGGGCAATCCCCAAGACCTCTTTTAATGGATCCCCATTTCATCATTGCAGAAAGTATCTGCAATAATAATTGTTCCTTACCAAACAGTCCTGCTTATATCTCTGTAGAGTCTTTTGGTAGTTTGAGGAGGCCTTTTTCCTGGACATCTGTTTTCTCACAGAGTTGGATGGCTTATAGTCTAAGGGTATGGCTACGCTTGCAGATGTAGAGTGCTTTGAGTTAAACCAGCCTTCGTAGAGCGCAGTAGGGAAAGCGCTGCAGTCTGTCCACACTGACAGCTTCAAGCGCACTGTCGTCGCCACATTAGCAGCTCTTGCAATGGCCACAGAGAGCAGTGCATTGTGGTAGCTATCCCAGCATGCAAGTGGCTGCAATGTTCTTTTCAAATGGGGGGGGTGGAGTGTGACAGGGAGTGTGTTGTGTGTATGTGGGAGGAGAGAGAGTGGGTTTTGGGGGACTGAGAACATGTCAGCATGCTGTCTTGTAAGTTCAGACAGCAGCAGACACCCCTTCCCCCCACGCCTCTCTCTCACACACACAGCATTCCACAGTAACAGCTTGCTTTGTCTTGGAGCAGATAAGCAGCCAGCTGTCAGAAACGGAGCTTTCAAAGAGCATATCTGCATTCCTACAGCGAGTTAAAAACAATGAGAAGAGTGGCCACTTGACTTAAGGGGATTATGGGACGTTTCCAGAGGCTGATCAGAGCGCAGTAATGCAACACCTCATTCACACCGACGCTGTGGCGCTCCAGCGGGGGCGCAGCAAACGTTATTCCACTCGCCGAAGTGGAGTACCAGCAGAGTTGTAGCCACGGGGTCAGAGCGCTCTACGTGCCTTGCCAGTGTGGGCGGGTAGTGAGCTAGTGCACCTTTATTGTGCTGTAACTCGCGAGTATAGCCAAGCCCTAATACTCAATCGTAAGAAATTCCTGCATATAAGTCACTCACAAGTTATGGACCAATACTCTGGCCTTACTAGTCAAATGCACTTTGCTAACACTATAAAAAAATTTGGGAGAATATATCAATTTAATATAGGGTAGAACCTCAGAGTTACGACACCTCAGGAATGGAGTTTGTTCGTAACTCTGAATAAAACATTGTGGTTGTTCTTTCAAAAGTTTACAACTGAACATTGACTTAGTAAACTTTCAAAGCTGTATTATGCAGAAGAGAAATGTTGCTTATAACCATCTAAATTTAAATGAAACAATCACAGAAACAGTTTCCTTAGCTTGTCAAATCTTTTTTTAATTTTCCCTTTATTCTTTTTAGTAGTTTACCTTTAACACAGCACTGTACTGTATTTGCTGTGTGTGTCTGCTACTGCCTGACTGCATACGTCCAGTTCCAAAAGAGGCATGTGGGTGACCAGTCAGTTTGTAACTCTGAAGTTCTACTGTACGTTCTTATAAGAGTAATATGTATTTTGAGCAAAACTAACACATTGGTGACCTGGTCTGGTCCCCAGCTGCGAGGCTGTCAGTTCTTAGCTAATGCCTGCAGCCTGGGCAAGAACTAGCGTCTGGCCTGCTAGCGTCATGCGTACATCTCAGTATTAGTACTTTACAATATTGACTGTCAAAAAATTACAGACAGGGTACAGACACGGTGAATCAAAAGCTTTCCATTCTAAAGAAAATGCTAATATCTTTAAATTGGTGAACTCAACCTTGCAACATCTTTGCTGTTCAGTCTTCCTGTTCTATTTATAACAAGTGCTACAGATGCACGCAACATAAAATGGGGTGTTCACTGCAGCAGGTTCACAATGTGGGGATGTTGCAATTCCCCTTAGACAGAAATATATATATACCTTCTGAAGCTCAGAGCCATTCATTGGACATTACGAGCATTTTTTATTCATCTCCAGCACAAAGTTGTCCATGTAATTATGGAAACATCACTGCAATCCTTTATATAAACAAGCAGGGCTTTTCAGTTTTACTCATCTTTGCAGGGAAGCAATGGTTTTGTGGGAATGGTGCATTCTCTGCAGACCCTCCAGTTATGCATCTCTCAGGGAAGAACAAGAATCTGATGGACTAGCTATGCAAATCACAGTAGATATCAATGAGTGGTTACTGAAAACATCAGTGATACAGGAAATCTCCACACACTTGGGACACCCCCACTTCTTTACAGCCAAATAGAATGCAAAATATCAAAAGCTTTGTTTGAAAGCAGTGAGACATATTTTGGATGCATTCCTCATGTCCTGGAGCCAGTGTCTCTTCTGTGCCTTTTCTGCTATAAACCTAATATGCTGGATTCAAAGGGGGGAAAAAAAAAAACAGGACAAGGCAAAGATCATTTTAATGGCTCCCACATAGCAGTGGCTCACAGACCTTCTATGTTTTTCAGCAGGGATCTATGAGAGACTACCTCTTGTTCCAGATTTGCTGACTCTAAAAGATGATCAAGTGTGTCATCCAGATCTGAGCTCTCACCACCAGAGCATTAGGACAATGGGTTTTTAACTGACCTCGAACTATCTTGTTCCACTGCTGTTCTGAGTGTGTTAGAGAACTCTAGGAAAGGATCTACTAGAAAATGTTATAATTAAAGGTTCACAATGTGTGCAGATAATACTGTAATAATAACAATGTCCCCTACAATGGCCTCAATCCATTGTATACTCGCATACTCCGGCTCAAAATGTCATACCTATCACTTTTTTTTTCTTTTTAAATTATGGTCCATTTATCAGTCAGATTATTGAAAACTCTATTGATGGGGGCACCATCACTGTAATGGGAAATAAATGTACATAATTACCGGAGATTCCTTCCCCTGCGTTAGGCTCTCCCATGCTTGACTACCGTAACTAACTGGACGTCGGTAGAATCTCAAACAGGTGCTGGCTTGTGGTATAGCTCGACTCCCCCCTCCCACCTGCAGTTGCAAGTCCCCCTTCTTTATTCTTGCTGTTCATGTCCGGGGACTGTGATTTGGGCTCCTAAAAGGTATCCGCAGTGGTGTGTGGGGTGGTGGTGGGGTCTCCGCCAATATGGTATACAGCTCTTTGTAAAAGCAGCAGGTCTGTAGCTCAGCACTGGATCGACTGTTGGCCTCTTCTGATATGCCTGCCACAGTTCCTTTGTTTTTCACGCAGCAGTGGTATTGATCTCAGTTGTACTCCTTCTCCTGCATCCCCCTGCAATCTGCTTGTAGATGTCCATGTTACTATAGCTGTGCTTGCACAGCCTCTTTGCCCAGGAGGCCAATATGTCCTGTCTGCTCCAAGCTGGAGAATGTCTGGAACATGTAGCTGACATGGTCATCTGGGCAGCTGCACCGAACAACAGATAGCTGCTAGATGTGCTTGCCCCGATGGATAATCAGGAAAAGGCATTTCAAAAATTTGTGTGGTTTTAAAGGGGGTTTTGGCTTCTGTTCTTCATGACCCCTGGCAGTGAAGTTCACAGTTGTGACCAGAGTAGTTAGTGTCTGGGATTGTGGGACAGCTGCTGGAAGGACTGTCAGGGTCAACATAGGCAACGCAGTGTCTACACTCATGCTGCATCGACCTCAGTATGTTGACCATGGCTCAACACTGCTCAGGCAGGTGGTGTTACTGTGTTGGCTTAATAGAGAGCATATGTTAATGAAGACAAATTGAAATGTAGACATGCAGAGCTAGGTAGATGCAAGTGGCTTGTGTCGACCAAACTTTCTAGTGTAGACGAGGCCAAAGGTACCAGTTAGGACTGGTTGTGGTGTTTGTTTTTTGGCGTGTAAACCTCTGTCTGTTGGCAAATGGACAGAGACCCACCGTACTCATTTCTCATATGCTAGTGAACAATATAAAGTTTTCAAATTATTAGAATAAAAACAAAGAAGGAATTCTTGCATTGGTACCTTCACATACCAAGATTTCTGAAGGAAGATTATTTGACCTAGTAATATCCCTGAAAATAAGGGCTTATACTTAAATGCTGACAGATTTTTAGCTAGACCATTGCAGTAGGTGCAACTGTTAAGACACCCACACTAAATTAAATAAAGAAATAAAATAAAATGCCAGTCTTGTGTACTTGAGTTCAATATCTCAGTAAAAGGTCCCTAAGTGTGTAATGACCAAAGCATTTTCACTGCAGAAATCAGTCATAATATATGTCCTTGTTTTGTGTTGGGGCATCAGCCCTCATAGAGAATCATTAATTCCCAGGAAGTAGCCTGTCTCTTCCTCAGTATTGCTAATATCTTAATCTCTCTCATTCTCTTGTTAATTCTTTGAAACAAGCGTTCACTGCAGAGATTTGATTTGTTTTTTGAACAACTGAAAAAAGTGTGTTACTGTTGGACAGGTTGAACATAGAGAGATGATGTCGCTGAGCCTTTTCCCTTTCATGCTGTTTCTCTGAATCCACTCTGTATGTCGTAGTGCTGTTTCTTTAGAGCAGAATCAAGTGATCATGTTACTCGTTTTCATATTTGAGAACAACTCAGCTAACTCAGGTCACTCTTGACAGCTCAAATAAATTTGTTCGTCTCTAAGATGCCACAAGTACTCCTTTTTCTTTTTGTAGAACTTTACTGTAATCATTGTGGTTATGATTTGTTCTACATCTCAAACTGCGCTTTGTGTGTGTGTGTATATGGGCAGGTAAACGAACCGGCCCAGTCCGCCAGGGGCTTTCCCTGCACAAGCGGCGGAACAAGTTTGGGATCCATTGTCCTACTGTATTTTCTACTGCATGCATCCGATGAAGTGGGTTTTAGCCCATGAAAGCTTATGCCCAGGTGTGTGTGTGTATGTGTATGTGTATGTGTGTGTGTGTGTATATATATATATATATATATATATATATATACATACACACACATACACATCTATTTCTCCTGCTGATAATAGCCCACCTTAATTAATTGGTCTCGTTACAGTTGGTATAGCAACACCCATTTTTTCATGTTCTCTGTGTGTGTATATATATCTTCCTACTGCAGTGGTTCCCAAATTTGTTCCACCGCTTGCGCAGGGAAAGCCCCTGGCCGGCCAGGCCGGTTTGTTTACCTGCTGCATCCGCAGGTTTGGCCAATCGCGGCTCCTAGTGGCCGCGGTTCGCTGCTCCAGGCCAATGGGAGCTGCTGGAAGCGGCGGCCAATACGTCCCTCAGCCCGCGCCGCTTCCAGCAGCTCCCATTGTAGAACCACTGTCCCACTGTATTTCCTACTGCATGCATCCAGTGAAGTGGGTTTTAGCCCACAAAAGCTTATGCCCAAATAAATTTGTTAGTCTCTAAGGCGCCACAAGTACTCCTCGGTTTTTTTTGCTGATGCCACTCTGAAACCTGTATTCTGTTTGTTTTTTAGGGTCTTGTACCACACTCATGGTATCAATAATGCAACTATTATTTGATTTTAAAAAAGACACTTCAGTAATGTTACTCATTATACCTTCAGTTAGATAGCAATGGACTTGTGACTTGACCACAGTTTTGTACTTAATATGAAATGTCCTTACTCAACAACTGTTTTACTATGAGGAAGCACTCTTTGGATCTACTTACTAGACTACTACAGAGCTGAGACTCAGGTGATCTGGATTCTGTTTCTGGCTTGTCCACAGATATTTTTTGTGTGTGTTTTAACTTGTCATTTGGGGACACTGGCAGCTTAAAAATCAAACATCTATGTGAGTACTTCTACCTGCTGTTTTTACAAGCAACACTTACCATTGCTAATTCTTTAAAAAGTATTCTTTTGAAGTAAGGGAGACAGTTTACACCAGCTAATTATCTGGCCCATTGTTCTCAATTTTTTTTAGTTTGCATGTGCGTTTCATTATAATAATTTCATTGTTTACCCTGTGTAGTCAGTCAGTTTCCCCTCCTACCCCCCATTGCTGGAGGGGATCATTCATATACAACAGGAGAGGGATAAATATGTTTAAACTACAAAAAAAGTGATTGTAAAACCCACAAAAATTAACAGTGGACTAATGGGCAGGCAAACTACCTGAAACTACTGATAACTTCTTATAAAACTGACTAGATTTGAAGGTGATTATGTACCTTTAAAGGCCACATCTGCGTGTTGATTATTTGTCATTAAATGAGATTTAATCTCTGTTTGTTTGTTTGTTTGTAAATCTGCAATGTGGGTACTGTGTATCTTAATGCATTTGCAAAATATTTTGAGATTTTTTTTGGATTGAATGTGCTAACAAGTCCCCAGTGGTGTTATGTTGATTGACAATTCGTGGCATTTTTAAATAAGTAGATGTCTTCCCAGATTATTTTCTCCTCTCCCTCCCCCATATCTGTTTGAACAAGATCTACAGAAATGTTATGATTCAAAAGTAAATGTTATGTTTTCTGTTTCAGCGGAAGTTTCACTGTGCTAGTTTGACTTCTTGGCCTCCGTGGCTCTACTCCTTATATGATGCTGTAAGTATAAACCAGATCTTACCCAGGTATCTGTAATCAATTTTATGTTTTTGGGTATTTCATTATTAAGTGGCAAAAAACCATATAATCTGTTTTTATTTTGTGTTTTTAAGTACTGACTGCGGCATTATCAAAACATTAGCCAAAATGACACACATTTTAAAATATCTTCAACAAACTTACACATATTTGCTGCAGAAATACTCAACACAATAACAATTTTTGTTTTTATTTCCAAATCAGTAGCTTGGATTTTTATTTGCTACCTTATAGTCTGTGTACATGACTTTAGTAGAAACTGTGAATCCCCACCAAATATGACCTATCCTAATAGTTGATCCAGTACTGAAAGTTTCAGTGTAGTTAAAAAAAAATACACATTTAGAATCCTTAATCAGCACTAAATTAATCAGCTGTTCCGCTCCCTCCCAATA
The DNA here is from genome assembly GCF_015237465.2 of Chelonia mydas. Lineage (NCBI taxonomy): Eukaryota > Metazoa > Chordata > Testudines > Cheloniidae > Chelonia > Chelonia mydas. Next base: position 14,286,527 of record NC_057853.1, on the reverse strand, counting down.
AAGTCTGCTCAATCTTTACCACAATCATTATAAACAAAACAGAATATGCATCCTGTGAAGAACTTTAGCAGTACCAGCCCTGGCTGTTAGTGTATTACCTCGTCTGTGAAATCTTGTGGTCCCACTGAAGTCAGTGGAAGTTTTGAAACTGACTTCAGTGAGGCCAGGATTTCACTCCTTGTGTCCTGTGGAGGTAAAGTGGACTATGCATCTGGTCACAAGGGGAGGGAGGGGGGCAGTTCTGCTGCCAACCACCCTGATACTACCATAGCATAGAAATCCTTTAAAGGTAGTTAATTTATGTTCCAAAACTGATCAGATCTCTTGTTTCTGAGAAGTATCCCCACCTTGCCTGATGGGAAACCTAGGCTGATTTTTAATTTATTAGCTTAAAATATGTAGACATGTAGATAAACTGTCTTTGTGCTAAGCTTTTTAAAAGCTAATGTCCACTAGAGGCCAATAGCTCACTCCCCATTTTGCTTTTATTTTAAAGGGGAAAAAATGTGTATTTAAATTACGCTTTTCTTCTAATGAAAGGAAACCTTAATGGAAAGAGTCAAGAGGCAACTACATGAGTGGGATGAAAATCTTAAAGATGAATCTCTTCCATCAAATCCAATAGGTATTGTAAAATTATGTTGCTTGGTTTTCAGCAAATTTGTATTTTCTCCCCTCGTATTTTGTTAAAGGTAATGATCTTTTTTTTTTTTTTTTTTCTTGCTGGCTAGCCCACGACTACTACTGGGAAGAGATTATGTGTAGTGAAAGCACATACTAGTCCATTAACAAAGCCCCTTTACCAAAAATTTTCCAACACACTTTTAGCACTTGTTTCCTGACCTGCTAGAAATTAATGTTTAAAGCTGGAAAGTCCAGCTTTTGAATTTTCTGACTGGCCATGAGATGGGACTGTAGTAGTATATCAGGCCTGTGCTTGTCCTGTGGTCTAACGGTGCTTTTGATGACATAAGAACAAGAATGAATACAGTAAAGTCCATTACCTCATGACAGCATAAATTCCAAGGTCTGGTTAAAGGCAGCTGATTTTTATATAATTTTTAAAAATAAAACTCAATTGAGTATATCAAGACTGAAACGTGTGACTGTTGTTGCGTATGTTTTTGTTCTGTTTACAAATCTGGTGGAGGGGACCTACGGAAATGAATGCACACAGAAAATGCTTATCCTTCCCATGATATAACACTTAAGCAAACGTTGATATTAGAGCCTACATTGCCACTTGGATACAATGTGTGAAAAGTGTATATTTTTGCTAGTACAATCTTGTTTAGAAAAGCATTGTGCAGACATAGAGAACTGAATAAAAGGCATCTGTATTTTATTTTTTTATTTCTTACATTGTAACAGGCATGGTGCTTTTCTCCAGATTTTTCTTACAGAGTTGCTGCTTGCCTGCCAATTGATGATTCATTACGTATTCAGCTGCTTAAAATAGGGAGCGCTATTCAGCGACTGCGGTGTGAATTAGATATTATGAACAAAGTAAGTATCTTATTTATGTTTAATTTACGTTACTTTGATTTAGTGTCACCAGGTAATAAGAGTAGAGTTTGTATAATCTATAACAAAATATAACTTGGAAATGGCAGAATTTTTTTTTTAAGAGGTGGTATTTTTTAGAACTTTTTTTATTTTTCCTATTTATTTTTAACTTTGATAGAATATGTGCTCCACTGATAGTGGCTGGCCCATTATATTTAGCAGCAGACTCGCAGTGCATTTTATCCTTTTTTTTCCTAGCGCTAAAGTACTTGCTGGCTTTTTTTCATCTTGAAAGAATGACAATCATATTTTTAAAATGATGTTCCAACACTTCATTGTACGTTGCCAGCCAAGAGATGGTGCTAGAAGCCTGATGCAGTTAGTACCATTCTTTCAAAAATCAGAAAGCATTTACAGTAAAACATACATTAATGAAATATTGCTGTGCCATGATAAGTGGAGTGGATTTTGGTGCTTTTTAAAGTGTGATATATCTCTACAATGATAAGACTATATAAATATTGGACTAAAAGGATTTTTACATTCAAACATCTACTACCCTGATAAGCAGCAGGATTCCAAGATGCTTTAAAACTTGTCTTTTGTTGCCCTTTTACGTGGGTTTTCTGGAACTAAAAATTAACCAAGACTATCTAACGCAGGAATTACAATAGCTGTGTGTTCAGATGGGCTGTCAATCTAGTGTACATGTACTAACTTCACATGAAAGAGCTATGAGAAATGCACAGAGGAGCATTTGAGAGTTAATAACAGATGACAGAAAGCTGAGGTATTTAAGGCCTATTTTGTTTCAGTCTTCACTAAAGAGGTTAATGGTGATCAGATGCGTAACACAATCAATATTAACAAGGGGGAAGGAACACAAACCAGAATAGGGAAAGAATTAGTTAAAGAATGTTTAGATGTTAGAGATATTCAGTGCAGCAGGCTAGGATACTTAATTCACGCTAGGGTACTTAAGGAACTAACTGAAGCAATATCGGAACCATTAGCAATTATCTTTGAGAACTCATGGAGGATGGGTGAGGTCCGAGAGGACTGCAGAAAGACACACGTAGTACCTATCTTTTCAAACGGGAACAAAAAGGACCTGGAAAATTAAACACCAACCAGCCTAACTTAGAAAGTGGAACAAATTACTAAACAATCAAATCGTAAGCAACTAGGGAAAATAGGGTAATAAGTAATCGCTAACATGGATTTGTCAAGAACAAATCATGCCAGACTAACCTAATTTTCTTCTTTGACAAGGGTTACTGGTGGGGAAGCAGTAGCTGTAGTATATCTTGATTTTCAGTAAGGCTCCTGACATGGTTCAGCATGACATTCTCATAAGCAGACTAGGGAAATGTGATATAGATGAAATTACTATAAGGTGAGTGCACAACTGGTTGAAGGACCATACGCAAAGGGCAGTTATCAGTAGTTCTCTGTGAAACTGGGAGGCTGCACCTAGTGGAGTCCCACAGGGCTCTGTCCTGAGGCCAGTATTATTCAATATTTTCATTAATTACTTGGATGATGGGGTGGAGAGTAGGCTTATAAACTTGTGACTGACGCTAAATTCGGAGGTGGTTGAAAGCACTTTGGAGAAGACCATTAGAATTCGAAATGAGCTTGATAAATTGGTTTGAAATCAAGATGAATCAGTAAAGACAAGTGCAAAGTATTTCCCTTGTGAAGGAAAAATCACAACTATAATATGGGGAATAACTGGCTATGCAGTAATACTTCAGAAAAGGATCTGAGGGTTATAGTGGATCACAAACTGAATATGTGCCAATAATGTGCTGCAGTTGTGTAAACTGCCAGTATCATTCTGGGGTATATTAAGAGTAGTATCATATGTAAGACAGGGGAGGTAATTTTTCTCTCTACCTGGCACTGGTGAGGCCTCAGGTGAAGTATTGTGACCAATTCTGGGTGCCACAGTTTAGGAAAGATGTGGACAAATTGGAGACAGCAACAAAAATGATAAAACCTTTAAAAAACCTGACTTATGAGGACAGGTTAAAAAAATCTGGGTACGTTTAATCTTGAGGAAGAAGACTGAGAGGGACCTGATAACAGTTTTCAAATATGTTAAGTCAAAGTTCCCTTGAGCCCATGGCTCATCGGGATGTCATAAAGAGGACGGTGATCAACTGTTCTCCATGTCCACTGAAGATAGGACAAGAAGTAATGGGCTTAATCTGCAGTGAGGCAGATTTAGGTTAAATATTAGGAAAAACTTTTTAACTATTATAATAGTTAAATACTGGAATAGGTTACCAAGAAAGGTTGTCTAACCTGTTCTTAAAAACCTCCAGTGATGGGGATTCCACAAACAGGGATGGTCTAAAGGAAAGGAGTACTTGTGGCACCTTAGAGACTAACCAATTTATTTGAGCATAAGCTTTCGTGAGCTACAGCTCACTTCATCAGATGCAGACTAACACAGCTGTTACTCTGAAACCTGTCATTATGCAAGGGATGGTCTAGGCATTCTTGGTCTGCCACAGCATGGGAGGATTGACTAGATCGTCTCCCGTGATACCTTCCAGCCCTCCATTTCTGTGATTTTTAGGGCTGCATTGGGAAAATTTTCAGATGGGATTTCTCTAATCATTTAGGAGATTAGCCACCTCTTTCCTGTTGCTGAAATTATAAAATGTTCTAATGTTAACACTCATGTAATTCCAAGAACTGCTCATCTACAGCATTAGGTACATCTTTTTATAAATCCTGAAAGAGACTAGGAGACCTGAACTGCCCTTATGAAATATATAGCATTGACTTTAGTCTATAGTCTTTCCTTGCCCAACAATATAGGACACAAGTGTACATGTGAAGATCCAGCTGTAAAAATATATAAATCTCTCTAACTGTTGGAGTAATATATAATATAAGGTCACTAAATTGATTACATATGGAATCAGCCAAATTCTGATTTATTTTTGATTTAGTGTTGTAACTGAGGTCAGAATCTGGCCTATTGCCTTAATGCATGTGAAATATATTGCATTAGTAATGCGTTTTGTGAATAAAACTTGCACTGCTCTTATGATAAACAGTTTATTTATATAGCGCTAAAAATGTGCATAGCACTATACAGAAATAATACATACATGATTCCTTCCCCAGAGAGTTTACATTATAAATCAGACAGTCCTAGTGATTGAAACACCAGGTAAAGAAGGGAAGGATGGACAAAGAATAAAATAAAGTAGAATATGGGTGATGTCTGATGCTTAAATTCTGATAATTTTAAGATAAGTGCGGTAGAATGAAAGAACAATAGAAGATGGCACACAGGAATGGGTTAGTGGTGGGGAAGTCACGCAAAAAGAAGTGGGTGTTGAGGGACAGGAAGGAAAGTAGTGACAGTTGGCATATTATTAGAGGGAAGTCATTCAGGGTATAGTGCACATCATCAAAAAGCCCCCCAAAAGGCATAAGTAAGAGGAAACAAAAGGAGCAACATGCTGAGGTGAGCAGGACATGAGGAATAGGGGTCAGAACTTAGTTGGAACCAAAAGTACGAACTGTGATTTACATAAATTGTTTTAAGTGAATATTGTTAGAACAACATTTTGTTTCATAAACTTATTAAATTGTTTCACTGACAATTTCAAAAGTATTATTCTTTTTTTTAAAAAGATAGGAAATATTTTACATCCCAAAAATTTATACTGGAATAAAGTATTATTATGAACTGATTTTTACAGGTTTAGTTTCTGGGAAAGGTCAGTAATTTTGTTTTGTTCCAGCTTACTTTCTAGTAATTTTAAGTGGTAGATTAATCTGTTACAGTACTTCAGAGGGGGTAATAAGAAGAAGGATGGTGAGGGAATCAATCCATTTAATTTTAAAAATATTTTTTCTTGAAGAAGTTAAAAGCACTCTCTCCCAGTATTTCAGAACTTAATACATTTTGCCGAAATTAAAAGCTCATGTTTATGCTTGTCCTCCTTTTCTGTGTTACATATTAAATAGCAACATCTTTTTATTTCTCTAGAAGTATTAGTTTTTCAAAAGCTCTTGAAAGAATAGACCTTTTCCTAATTTATTACAGTTACATAGTCAGAGACGTTTTCTTTTAAAAAAACAAAAACAAAAAAGCTTGTGATTGTGTTACTTTGATGACAAACATGCAGAAGTGAGTAAAGTTGTCCTCATGATAGTGTATTTGTTTTTCTTTTGAAGTGTACATCTCTTTGTTGTAAGCAATGTCAAGACACAGAAATAACAACTAAGAATGAAATATTCAGGTGAGTTTTTAATTAGTTTAGTCTCTTCTTTGGAAGACATGCAATTCCTGTACTTTGTCAACATTACAATAAATGAAAATTGGATATGTATTAATAGTTTTGCTCTTCCTACAACTCTCATTTTCTCTTTGCATATTATTCTTCTGAGATTGTTCTGAGCTGATCAATAAATATTCACAGGAAATTCTCTGTGTAAAACAATATAGATAAAATAAACTCAGACATCATCCAGTCCACAGATATCTAACAAAAGGGTTATTTATGATGACTTTAGAATAATAGAAGTTGGAGTTTGAAAGTCCATGTTATATTATCTGGCCCAGCACCCAGCCACTGTAGGGTTGTACTCTTATGGTGAATTTTGGAGTCTAAATTCTTGTATATCACTGTAATATTTCAGATCTGATTAACCTAATTCAAAAGTAATAGGGGAAAAAAATCTCAGTTGTGCATAATACTTCCACATTTTAACAAGCACTGATTTCAGATTACCGTATGTGATTTGAGTATCATAGATGTGCTATTAGTATGTTGTGAAGCAAGGAAGACATGTATCATTGGATATGACTTGATGTCAAACAGTCTAAAAATCATTCTAAGAGTTGTAGTAGGCAATTCATTCTTATATGCATGACCTATCCATTGTCCTTATTAATAGGTATGTCAATATAGTATTTCTTGAAAACAGTTACCACTGCTGGTGGCCTTGTCTCCAGCTTCACCCAGGATAACTAATATCTGTCTATCACCTATGATGATTTGAAGGTTAAAAGATTTCTTGGCTTAACAAAGGTTCTTCATAGTGGTTTTTTTGTTTTGTTTTGTCCGTGTGATAAGCAGCTGTAATAATTATCTAAATGATAGATTGTGGAACGCTTAGCTGCTGCTGTGTTCATTTGTGGGGTGTCTTTTTTTAACTACTTTTTTGAAATTGAGACCTTAGTGTGGTAAATGCTTAATTTTGGTGACTGCTCAATTTTAAAGGCAGAATTAAGAGGATGAGTAGTGTTGCTATTTGTTGTAAGTTTTTACTCAGTGGAGGCAAGTAATGTTCTCTCATGTAATGAAGATGCACATACCTATTTTTATTCCATCTTTTAATACTGTAACTCAATAAATTTTGTCTACAAGCATATTAGACTGCTTTTTATGCAAAATATTTTTAAGCATTTGGCAATTTCCTTCCTCTATTCATTTTCTAATTAGAGTTGTTTTAATTTTATGAACACTTTTCAGCCCTGTTTTCCTTTTTGATATATGTCTTGGGAAACTATCAAAGCACATAACTGGCTCTTATTTATCCATTGTAGTTTATCTCTGTGTGGACCCATGGCAGCATATGTAAATCCTCATGGATATGTCCATGAGACCCTTACAGTGTACAAAGCCTGCAACTTGAGTCTGAGTGGCCGACCTTCTACAGAGCACAGTTGGTTTCCTGGGTAAAACAGTATTTCTTTCTACTAATAATGTACTCCAGTATTACAAAATACAGTTCAGAAATCTTATTAGCAAATAATAGAAATTTATAATTCTGATTTAAATGCATTCTGGCCTACAAACAGAAGCAGACATTACATTATTTTCTAAACTCTTAAAAATGATAATTTAACTACTGTAAATGAAGAAAAAAGTAAATTTAGTATTCCTTCTTAATCTAAAATAAATTGGACAAGTTAGACAAAACGTATTGAAAATTCTCTTGTACCTTTAAAATTGTGCATACATTTTGCCACATTTTAAAAGTTGTTTTTGAATAATTCTCTTTTAATTACCCAACCAGCATCTTGATAAATAACTATATATAATAGGGAGTGTTATAATTTGTATCGTAGTAGTACCAAATGACCCCAGTCAGGTAGGTATCAGGGCCTCATTGTAAAATAGATACTCTGTCCCCAAAGGGCTTACAGTCTTTCACGCAGATGGCGAAAGAACCAGCAGCTAAAGTGTCAGGTGACATTAACTATCCTCTTAAAATCTGTTAGCTGTAGGATCATGTCTTTCATTCTTTTTAAAAACATTTCAGTCTCCAGAATGATACTACTGTTACTTCTTCCCTCCCTCCCTCCATCCCCAGTTTGAATTGTCTTCAGTATGTAATCTCCAACCCTAGAACTTTCCACATAGTAAACTGTGACAGTCTCTCATTATGACTAGAGATTATTTACAAATCTGAGGACCTTGTTTTAAACTATTTTGGTTGTTTATATTGCTTATGGTTGGGAATTCTGTCTTTCATGGACTAAAATGTATAGATTTGTATTTATTTTATTCATATTAGAAACTTTAAGTGGTGCACACTTTAATCCTGACTACTGATTCCTCACTATCAAATATCTGATAGATCACTGAAAAGGATTAAGTGTAATTTACTTCTGTTCTCCCTCAATCTCCTCCGTTTATCTTTGGTGCTCCATCACCACCCTCCCTACAAGTGTAGTTGATGCAAAATGCCAAGCAGAATATTTAGCGTATTGATCATTTCAGACCATGTCATGTTACTCATCTTGTCTAAAAAAATTACGAGGAAAATCTCATATATAAACCATATAACTGGACTAGTAGCTTCTTAAGTAGGTTGGAGATTTTGAATACCCAGCTTTTAAAATAAAATAGAAAACTTTAAATAATATATTTAAACACAATCCAGCTTCTGGAGCAGATAAGTGGGATATTTATTTCCTAAGAGTTTCTCTGTCTATGACATAGACAAATTTATGGAAAACATATTATAATTATTTCTGTAGGGACCAGTCTTGTCCCTACAAAAATTTTAAACAGGGAATTGTACGGCATAAACAGATGAATTCTGAAAAAAGCCATATTGTTTCTCTGCAGATATCTTTGGTGATAAAAAAATTTAGAGACAAATACAGAAAACGTGATGCATAAGTGGAATTGTTCCTATATAGAATATTTAGAAAAATCCACAAACTGTCAGCTATGCTTTAATAATAATTGAAAAATAGAAATATTACCTTATCCAGAGACTGATTTAAATGTTCAGTGATATAATTCTGCTGTTTGAGGAAGTAAGGTACTTACTTTTCAAAATAACAAAGGTGTTTATTCCTGAACCATTTTTTAAATAAACTCTTTAGCACCTGTAGCACTGCTGGAATAATAACCTAATTTTGAAGCTATTTGAGTTCTGAACACTTAAAAAGTGTGTACGCTTCAGCAGGTGAAAGATGCAAATAAATCCTGTTTTTCTAACTTGAAGGAGGTAGAGGGCAAGGAGGAAAACAAAATGTACAGGTGCAGGAACTGTCTCGGATCCTGCCAAAAATCAAAGGGGAAACTGAACAAATTTAGAGCAGTCAGAGTTGTTCATGGTTTATCCATGGACTTTTATTTTCAAAAGGTTATTCCACAGAACAAGTCTTGGTAAGGTAAAGTGATACAGATCAATTTCTCAAATAAAATTACAGTAATGAATTCTCTTAGATAGTGCACATGTTTGAAAGGTTGATCTCAGCTTCTGCAACCAGTAAGAGTTGCATCTGAGTAATTGGATTCCTACATCAAAGGGTTCCCCCCATTACCCACAGCCTTGTCCTGAGCTCTCCACTAAAAAACCTCGGGATATAACATTTTGGGTGTGGTGCGATTTTGGGGTTTTTTTCTGTCCTTTATCTGTTGTTTTCTTAAGCAACCACTATGATCCTTTCTTCCAACTGAAGTTTAGGTTCCCTTAAAGTTGCCGCCCATCCCTCCCAGAACCATTTAAGCTTTTGGTTTGAATAGACAAGCATATTTTAGAATAATTAAAAAAAAACAAAACAACAACTTGCACTTGTAAGCTTGTCATAATTCACATACATTTCAAATTGTAAGTTGTGTTCTACAACTCTGTCCTTAACTTTAATCCATAAATCGTTTTCTGCCTCTTTCTTTCTGTACAATACTATCAGAAATAATTTGCTCATCAAATTTAACTCACCTTAAACCAGTCTGTCTCTCCATGGTGATCTGTTGTCTCCTAAAGGAATTGGACCCTGTTTTTGCATTCACTTGCTGACTTAAACAAATTGATAGCTACCACAATAGCCATCCAGGGTACTTGACTAATTTGCACACATTTAAATTTGCCATTTCTCACCTTGCTGCCTGCTTCTCCTTTGAACACAAGTCCACCTGTCAGTGGTGAGTGATGTAGATGGGCGGTCATCAGGATATATGGAAAAACCAGTTCACTGACTGATCTGTCAGAGCAGTGGTTCTCAACCAGGGGTCCAGGTCTCCCTGAGGGGCCATAAGCAGGTTTCAGGGGTCCTCCAAGCATGGTCAGCATTAGACTCACTGGGGCCCAGGGCAGAAAGCCAAAGCCTACAGCATGGGGCTGAAGCCCAGGGACCTGAGCCCCATCACCCAGGGCTGAAGCCTGAGCAGTGTAGCTTTGCGGGGGGGCCCTGTGGCATGGAGCCCTAGGCAGTTGTCCTGTTTGCTACCCCCTAACGCTGGTCCTGGCTTTTATATGCAGAAAACCAGTTATTGTGGCACAGGTGGGCCGTGGAGTTTTTATAGCATGTTGGGGAGGCCTCAGAAAGAAAGAGGTTGAGAACCTCTGTCTCAGAGGATCTTTTTTCTTTCATGCATTCATCACAGAAGGCATCTGGTGACTCATATTATCTGTTCTGAAGTTAGTCCTTACTTCTCACTCTCAGATATTCTCCTCTGGAGGCAGCAGAATTTTGGTTTTCTTCCTTTTGAAGCTATTAAAAAGAAAGATTCCATTGCTCTATCAAGCTAGATGCCTCCTTCTTTATTAAATCCATCAGCAACTCAAAAAAATCATTCTCCTTTAAATATATCCTTAAAACCATCCCTTATGTCTTAAGTTTGTTATGATAAGCATTTTTGATACTCCTGTATTGGCACACAATAATTAATCATATTACTGAAATATATAGGGAAATAAAATGCTTTTATTATTGTACTTTTGTGGACAATATAATAATCTTAAAGCCTGAGATTTTCAAAGAGACCTAAGGAGTTTGGTGCCCAAGTCCTATTGAAAAATCAATGAGAATTGGGTCCCTGAATCCCATAAACCCATTTGAAAATCCCAAACTAAAACTGATATTTTCTACTTACTGAGTTATTTAACTGTTCCAGTTCCATTAAAATGTTCTCATGAATGATGTGACTCCTGCCAAAACACTTTCTTTTTTTTTTTAGGTATGCATGGACTATAGCCCAGTGCAGAATTTGTGGGAATCACATGGGGTGGAAGTTCACAGCTGCTAAAAAAGATCTGTCTCCTCAAAGATTCTGGGGATTGACCCGATCTGCTCTCCTGCCTAGAATTCCAGAAGATGGATCAGGCCACGATAGAACACCATTACTTTGCCTGTAATCTAGTAAACCTGTTTTTGGAGTGAATAAGCAGCCGCCAGTATCTCTCAGTTGAACATGGTCAATGCGGCTTCTGATGCTTGCTTAAATACGTTTTTTTTTTTAAATGAAAGCAAGGAAAAAGACAAGCATCATTACATTTTGGGTTTGGTGCACAGACAAGGTACTGTTGTTTCCAGATATACTGGGAATTGAAGGTTGTGTCTTAAAATTTGACACTGGGAAGAGAAGTACAGTGAGAGACCAGAAAATGCATCTGATTCTAGGAATGTCAGATAAATGCTGAAACAGATTACTCAAACTTGCCACTGTATAATTTAAGAAGATGTTTACTGCAATTGAAGTAAGGTTAAAAGATATGCAAAAAAAAGCACGATTAAACAGTATTTGATTCATACAATTTATGTATGATGGTAAATATCAAATTTTGTTTGTGGGATATTGGCTACTAGTATACTTCAAGTATATTTTGCTGAGAAATCCTTGTTTCCAATTATATGAAATACTCCACGTTCACACAGTCTTTTTCAAATGTTTGCCTAAACAAGTATCAAAGAGTGTGTCAGGTCCAAACCTCTGTACCGGTTGATGTTGCATTGGTTAATGTCATCCTTGTAGCGATGCTGTAAATGGTAGAAGCCAAGCACTTACTGATATCTGCTGCTAAAGCAACTACTGTATAAAATTCCTTTTTAAAGGAATCCTGTATTACTTGTTTTGTCCTTATCAGTTATTTCATAAACTTAGCATGTTTGACATGTTGATTAGCAATCGTATAAAAACTAAATTATGAATATAAAATGTACAGGTTGATTCCAGTGCATAAAATACATTATCATTTGTTTCCATAATACATTAGTAAATTTCAGTCAATAAAATTAAATAGTTTTACATTTTTTTAAACAATTTTCCTCTGAAATTAATTTACCTTGTATACATGCCTAAAGTTTGGTGATGTAATCTGTGAAATACTTCACACTGGAAATTGCTCACATCTGTATTTTGACTAGGGAGAGGCAGCATACCTTTACGGCTTTTTATGTTTGCATATCATAAGTGAAAGGCTGTGCATTTATCATCATTCTTTCCTGATAAAGGAGTAATGTTTCTAAATAAAGCAGAAATCAAAGGCAGGTTTGTTTTTATGAGACACTGTGCTACAGAAAAGGGTGCCAAAAAGGGTGCAGCTTTTGCTGTTTTTTCAGAATGCACTTTGGTGGTAGAATCTGAAGATGACAGATTTCTCCTATAAATATATATATATATTCCCCTCTTCTGTTCACTCTTTATTTGTTCAAAGTAAATCTTAGAGATCCTGTATGTGTGGTTACTTGTATTGATAAAGAAAAATTATACTAAAATGTTTAAGATTATATTTATGAAATGCTTCATCCATCCCCACATACCATGTTTGTTTATTGTATGTAGCATTAATATGTTACTCCAGTAAAGGAATAAGGACAAATATCTTTAAGAGATAAGCAACTGACTTTACTGATGTTGCCATGGTGTGTTGTACTGAAGCCAAAAAAAGATTTTCAAGTGATACAAGATGTTATATGCTGAAAGGGTATTAGAAAACTTTATTATGTTAGATATCTAGAGAGTAATGATGGTGTAACTCAGGTTTAATTCCTTGAAGCCTTCTACCTCTGTGCTTCTGTGATGTTTTTAGTTATCACATATACATCTGTAAAATCAAATTTTACTTTATTCTGCAACATTCTTAACTTATCAGTGAGCGGTGAAAAGCAATATTAGTTTAAACAAAATTCTGAACAAATAGAGGGTGAAAGATGATTCATTTTCTTAAAGCATTCTAGATTTTATTTGTATTTTTAGAATCAGCTTTCAAAAAGATTAAATGTTAAGCACTCGTGTGAAAGGAGCAAGAGTCTGTGAATTATCTGTACTATAGTCATTCAAATTATATTGAGGGTGTTTTTTCTAACTTAGTTTGATTATTTTTTTTCCTAAGGTACTAAGCACCTGAAGTTCCTATTGACATTACTGAGCTTTGTGGATGCCTAGCACTTTTGAAAATCATGTCATTCACTGTTAATATTCACTGAATTGCGGTGAGTGATTTTTTTCAAAAAGGATGTTGTCTTCGGCTATCATCAAACCTAATAGTGTGCTTTTATTTTTGGCTAGGTCTGTATCAGTTTGCCTCAAGTAAAAAGATCAGAATAACATTGTGAGACAATATTTTAGCATGAAATAGGCATATTTTTGGTATTGTGCATATATAAAAATGTAAAACTAATATAATCGAGTGAGATCACTAAGAAGTTAATTTAGCAGTAACTTAATGTTGTTTTTCACTCTGCCTAAAATTCTGTGTAATGTTTGCCATTACAAAGTTCATGACATTTTCTAAGTTGAAAACGTGTGATTCAGGTTAATTGCAAAGAAGATAAACTCGGTTGTAGGGCACCTTGCCATTAAAAAACTACAACTGTAGGGATCCTTAATATGTACAGTAGGTCTTTTATAGTATGGATGTAGAATTGTAAAAGGTTCTGTACATTAGTTAGAATTTTCTATGCTTAGAAAAATGGGTTTTCTTTTCTGAGGAAAAATTACTACAATGTTAGGATTGTCAGCTGTTATCAGTAAGTTATTCAAATACAGAGATTACATACTTCTGAGAACCAAGTACTAAACAAATCAGTAAACATCATGAAAACAGTTGTTTCAGCTTCATTCAGTTGCTTCTTTTAAAGTCATTATTGCGGTAGCACTAAGACACCACATTGATCTGAAAGTCCATTTCACTAACAAATATCAAAATTTCAAAACAATTTCTGTTAAATTTAGATGCATAAACAGAACCATAATAAAATGTTTTCTGTTGCATGTAGCTGTTTCTGTTCTAGAGTGTTTTGGAGTTCTATATCTCTTATTTTATTTTATAATGCTATTTTTGTACATGAAACATTTTGTTCATCCACCTGTTTTTCATCTGACTGTTAAAACTTCTTTGTAAAGTTGCAGGTAGGGTAACACGCTCTCTTTAACTGTTCCTTTGTCTGCCTTTTTAAACAAGTTTTCAGAAAATCTCATTGCTTGCAAACATTTGCGAAAAATAAAACTCTTTCAAATATATTTCAAAACAAATGCCTAGGATCATGTTTTTGGGTGGTGCTTGGGCTGGGAAGGAAGGATAGCATTTGGTTTTGTATTATTATTTAGATTGTGGTGTTATTCAAAGTGCCCTAGGTGTGTTCCAAAATACAGAGGACACTGTTTCCACTTCAAAGAGCATGCAGACTGGAAAGGCAAAGAAGGACAAAAGGTGTAAGATAGTCACACAATATGTAAGCAAAATGGTACACACATGGCTCAGTAATTCTACTGGGTTTTTGTTTTTGTTTTGTTTTTGAAGGGGGCGCTAAATGAAACACTAAAGTCCCTCGTCCCTTCCCCTCCCCCATCAGCCCTTTTAGGGTGATCACCCATCCTGAATTGGGTGGGACGGTTCTGAAATGCAGAGTTCAAGTCCTGGTCCTGGGTTGAATGACTCCAGACAGCATTTGGCCCAGATTCCCTCCAGTGCCTGCCTAAGGCTCAGGGCGGCACCAGCCTCTTCCCAGCGGCCTTAGCCCCCCTCGCCATGAGGCCCTGCCCTTGCTCCTCTTCCCTTCCCCCCTCCCCTAAAGGGCCCACCCCGGCCAAGCCAAAAGCCGGAGCTGGGCAGTAGCAAGAGCCTTCCAGGTCGCTTTCGGGAGCCCCAGACCCTCTACCTGCCCTGGGCGGTGCTCCCTAGGGGGCAGGGACACAAGCATCTCGAGCATGCCAGACCTCTGCCCAGGGGAGGTGGAGGGTCCTGGTCTCTCCACAGTGGCCCAGGTTCCTGGGCAGCTCTTACCACTGCCTGGTTCTGGCTTCTGGCCTGGCCAGGGGGAAGGGCCTCAAGAGGAGAGGAGAGGCAGGAGGTTGAGGGAAGAGGTGGGGCCTTGGGGGCAGGGCTCCTACATGGGTCCGAGTTTTGTCTTTTTGAAAAAATGGTCCCTCTAAGCCCTTTACTTCCACCCACCCAAGCAATCCCTAGCTTCAATTCCAATTTTTATCTCCCTCTCTTCTAGCGTTCCACCATTTATCTTCATTTAAATGAGTAAATCCTTCATTAACAGAGAGTTTAGATAAATAAGTAGATAACTTAGGCAGCTAGTTTTCGAGAGGCATCATGGAAGAAGTGAGTTTTGAGGAGAGAGTAGCTATGACAAGTTCAGGAAAAGTGAGCCATCTACGGGGAGTTGTGTGGAAAAAGGCTCAGAGACAAACACGGGAAAGGCAGACAAATGGTATGTTGAGCCTGGCAGAATTAGCAAAGAGGAGGGCAATGAGGATGTGATAAGACCAGGGAAGATGAGGAAAAATTATGTCAGGCAGGGTTCTCAAACTGTGGGTCGCGACCCCGTTTAATGAGGTCATCAGGGCTGGTTTAGACTTCCTGGGGCCAAAGCCTGAGCTCCACTGCCTAGGGCCAAAGCTGAAGCCTGAGACCAGCTTCCCTGGGGCCAGAGATGCAACCCAACAGCTTCAGTCCTGGGCATCAGGGCTCAGTTACAAGCTGAAGCCCTTGGGTTTCGGCTTTGCGTCCCTCCCCTGCCTGCGGTGGTGGGGCTCGGGCTTTAGGCCTCCCCTGCCTGGGGTGGTGGGGCTCGGGCTTTAGGCCTCCCCAACCCTGACCCCAGCGCAGCAGGGCTTGGACAAGCTCAGTTCCCCCTCCTGGAGTGGTGTAGTAATTTTTGTTGTCGGGGGTGGGGGGGTCTCAGTGCAATGAAGTTTGATAAATCCCAATGTAGAGCCTTAAAAACTGTTACAAGCATCTTGAATGTCTAAGATAAGCACAGGGACTAGCCAGCTCCAGGATGGGAAGAAATATAAAAATGATGTAAAGCCACCATTGCTCCACCTCTTGCTCAAGTCCTGCATCAAGTGCAACTGAGCCAGAGCAAAAACTCTCAGCTTAGATATGAACCCACCAGTATGCTCATAAATGTGTGCTACCGCATGAACCAGGAGCATTTGGACCTTGTCTAATCTGAGCTTTTTCACCTCTAATGTTCTATGCTCTGGGCTAGGTTACCTAAAGAAATAGAGTAACTTGGTTTAGCTGTTGACATTTTTGTTCTAAGTACAGGCCAGGAACTAATTTTCTGTCAGAAAGCATCCCCAGTTCTGCCCCCAGCTCCGCCTTCAGCCCAAGCTCCACTGCTGAACCAGCTGTGCAGTAATGAAGGTGGGAGGGGAGACAGGAAACATTTGGGCGCCACTGAGCTAAGGGCTTAAGTCGCTTGAAAATGGCTCTGAGGCATGTATCTTGCTTAGGCATTTCTGAAAATTTTACCCCTAGACTTGATGTAAAGTGGGAAGAGTTTTCTCCAGTTACCTGGCAAGAATTATAATGGAGGGTGGTTAGTATTACTGCCAAATACCAGTAAGTCTGAAATGTAAATCATGCCCAGTTCCTGTTAATGTTTTCACCAGTGCTGGTGTATGACTAAGTTTCTGCAGAGGCTTTTCAGGTCATACTTTGAATGTAGACTGAAAGTGTTTGCTATTTTTAGTATATTCTAGCAGTTTATAATCACATGGCTGAAAAGCTATTCAGTGCTACATATTATATGCATTTCTAACTTCTCCCCACCCACACAAGATCTAGCATGCAAGAAAACCTGTGTATGCATTTTCTCATAAACAAGTTGCCGTTGATTGGCTTACCAGATGCTTGACTCCGTACAAATTTAAGATGTCTGCCCCTCTTCCTTGGGAGATCCCATGTTTTTCAGCATTGTGCAAATCCGCTAGGGGCTAGTGACAAATGCATAGCTATTATGTTGGGCATGGGTTGATAGATTCTTCATAGAAATGTGAGCATGTACCATATGAAGAGGACAGATCCTGAGCTTGTTGTCTAAAGATATTATGACTAAAGGAGGCTGTTCAACTTGTACTTAAGGTTATATGCAGGTAGGGGAGCATGTTGAATTGAATTTCAGATTTTCAAAGAGCTATTGTGTTATGAAGAAATTACCTAAAATGTCAAGACTTTAAATCCTTGTCCTTTTACACACATTGATAATGAAGGGCACTGATAGCTCCTTTAGCACTAACATTCTATTAAAGCAACAATCTTTACTATCCCATTGGAATTCGAAGAGGATTTTGTGGGGAGGGGGAGGAAGAGAGGGTAGACTTATTAGACAATAACCAGTCATGCTTCACAGTATTCTATAGGATTTGCTGATTTATTGAAGCTCATAAGAAAGGTCAACTACCTGAATAAAATCAGTGATAAAATACTAGATAAGGATAAAGATATGATCACAGGCTTTACTTAATCCATAGAGAAATTACAAAGGGTTTGGAACGGCAGCGTGTTATATGACTTCTTTAATGTTTGTGTGACTTTTAAAAAATAAATAAATATGACTTTTAGAGGACTTAGAGGACAAACTGATTGAAAAGCTTCATCTATGTCTGAATACGGTAGCACTTGTCTATAAAGGGCTGTAATCTGTATTTTATTCTCTGTGCACATTTTCTTCACCTACTAGTAATTCCATTTGTAATATATAGGAACAAAAAGGTTAGTATTGTCATAAAAACTATCAACCGAGACTGTGAGAGTCCCACAGAAGTTAATGAGCCTTCATGTCTATACCAGATGGGCAAGTAAAATAAGGATAATGTTCTGCCTTCACATTCAGCCAAATGGATCCCAGTGCACAAACATTGATTGTGCAAGCTATAGAGGAATCACTCTTACTCCAAATTGAAGTATAACAGCGTATGAGATGAAACACAACAAATTCCAACAGAGCACAGCAGGACTTCACAAAAGTTTAGGAAGTAAAGAATAATTTACAGAAACGAAAGCACGAGGGAGATTTTAGTACTCAGTGATGTAGTGTTTATTCAGGTGTAGACCTCTGTCTGCTTTTAAAACACGGCTAATGTATCATTATTTCCTTTTGATGGATGGGGAAATGGGAAGTGACTTACATAAGGTAGTCGAATGATTCAGTAAGAAACTAGGATTAGCACTCAGGGCCCAGGACAGAGTCAAGAGACCTGTCTATGAGCTATTTGGCATACCTATATAGGAAAAGTATAATTACCCAAGATAAAAAGAGGGATTAGCCCTTCTGTGAAAACTTTCATAGCATCCGCACTGACCATAAATAATGAGGGCCATGTTCTACATTTCATCCAAAAGACAATGGGTAAAATTTTCCAAAAGTGCTCAAGTTATTGAGGAGCCAAATCCCATAGACTTTCAATTTAAAAAAATACAAAAAGTAAATAAAAGAATTCAACTAACTGGACAAATAGGGCCAGAGCCTGAGATCCTGTAAATTGATAAATCTCCACTGAAGTTCATGGAGCTACAGCAGTTTATACCAGCTGAAGATCTGACCCATAGCCTTTAAAAATACAGCTCAAAAATCTGAGCTCTGAGGCAAACATAAGTGTTATGCATTCATTATATTGTTTGTTTGCAGTGGAATGCAGCCATAGGTAAGAAAAACCCCATAGAAACTACCTTGCAGTGAGGGAGGCTGTCCGTCACACAATGAGCAATAATCAGTACCAAACTTGCAAACTGCGTCTTTATTTTCATTCACTGAGCGTACCAATCAGTACCATGACCTTGATTCTCCACCTGTGCTTGGGATGTAGAGGAGAGTGGGAGTTGCAGAGAGTTGTTTGCAGCCTTCTCATTCTTTGACACCTGGCTCTGGTGGAAGTTAGAACAAGAAGGTGGACCTACTCTAGCTGAGTCAGTGGCATAAGGTCCATAATGGACCACCACATTCCACTGTTCTCCCTCCTGCCCTTGCAAGTACCTGACAGTCCCCCCCCCACACACACACACACTCCATATTAGCTCTGGTTACCCTACAGAAGGGAAATTCTCTACTAGCTGTTTTAAAACCGTCTTGTGCAAAATGGCTTCAGCAGACCAACAAATCCAACTATACGCATCTCGCTGAGAACAAATGCTGGGAGAAAAGCGAGATTAACACAAAATGTAACTATCACATGCCTGCCAATTGTAACTTGCCTTCATCTGATATTTTGTATTCATGTGTCACTTGAGCTGTAATGTACTGGGGCCATGTTAGCACAGTCTCAGTAAGTTTGAATATGTACGGTGTGGTCCTTGTGATAAAATAAACTACAATTGCATTAGAAATTTATTTGTTGTAAAATGATTCTGCCCAATACCTGGGGAATACTGTTCGCTTTCAGTGAGCATGAAGTTTGAATAAAACTTTGTCATAAAATAAAATTAGGTTTAAATAATCATTTTCTCATGTAGGAGCAACAGATTTGTCTTTGTCTGTAAAAAGAAACCGTCATCTTACTGCAAATGCAGCATAAGTCCCTTCATAAATCAAATTGTGTCTGTTCATTGCTGAAGTCTATGCTTGGAATAGAGATAAGACTTTGAAGAGTAGGGGAAAAAATTAAAATGCTGCTTTTGTCACTAGCCTGCAGTCTGGGTAGCTGCAAACATACCTTATTAATTCAAAATGGTAATGATTTAACCCTTGATGTCTTAGAGTATGTTTTTCTTCAAAAGAACATTTGCAATTTAGGAAGCCAAACAATACAGTCATAATATCATTCTTATTTGTCTTGCAATAGCACCTAGGATCTTTAGTAATGGACCAGGACCCTGTTGTGCTAGGTCCTGTACAAACATACAACAAGAAAAGATGGTTGCTACCCTAAAAGACTTTATCTTGCACTTCTATCGCACCAAATGCCATAGAATCTCAAGATATTCAAAGCAATAAAGC
Organism: Chelonia mydas; assembly: GCF_015237465.2. Classification (NCBI taxonomy): domain Eukaryota; kingdom Metazoa; phylum Chordata; order Testudines; family Cheloniidae; genus Chelonia; species Chelonia mydas. The sequence goes on along the minus strand of NC_057853.1, from coordinate 14,266,570 downwards.
TACACCACTCCTGAAAGCAAGATAGGTATTATGTGATGTGAGTCAGGTGAACTGAGGCAAAGCAATGTGACGTGATTTGAGGAAGGTCACAGAGTGAGTCAATGGCAGAGTCAGGAATAGTTCGCAGGAGGCTTTCCCCTTTCGTCATCCACACACTGAGACAAATAAGTTTCTAACCCCAGTCTGTTAGATAGACTGAAACAATGACAGATGTGTGAACTCACCCCAACTCTCATTGGAATGTCAACCCTGGAGCCCAATGATGTTATTATCTGCACTATATGTATATACATATATATATTTGCATTAAGCACCAATAACATTAAGCCCAAATATTGTAACGGTGATATAGCCTAAACTGGTCTATATCATAATCCTGTTCACTCATGCTAAGTATCCCATAACACCTTGTATTTGCTGAAGTAAGCACATGGCGCAGGCAGATAGGAAACTTGTCAAAATCAAGATACGTTCATTCTATGTCTTAGTACAAGCTAGGGAAGGATCTTCACAGATGGAATGCTAGTATCCAAAACAAAGATAAGGAAGGAACAGAACAACAGCTTAGGGAACTGGAACAAACTGATTGGTTGGATTTTAGTGACGTGTAAAGAAATGTGTAACTTGTAAAACCATCCAAATAATACCAGCTGAAATGTGTAACTTGGGGAGCACACCTTCTGCATAAGGTGAATGTAACTTCGCTGAACGAGTCTGCTCTTCAGAGAATAGTATCATTATAGAACCGTTTTCCTGTACCATATTAATAAATCAGACTGGCATTGGTCTCTTACATATATTTCATAAAGAACTAACAAACCAACCTGTGGTCAAGTAATTGACTGTACAATTTATCACCAATACCAGCACTAACTGTTCAATTGCTTAGCATTTTAGCGGATAGCCTGGGGCAAGGGGAATTGCTGCAGTGAAAGCAGTACAATGGTGTAAAAGGTTGAGAGAGAGAAAGCAAGGGAGAGGAGCAAAGAACGGAAGATGGCGGGGAAAGAGAAATAGCAATGGTCCTAATGTGGAATAGATTTTCTCTCTGGTGAGTGATACTGTGACTATAGGGAACTGAACACACAAATAATGGTAGTAACTAAAGTTAATTCACCACACACAAAATGCATTCTATCCTTGATCTTTGCACTAACTTCTCATTGCCAGCGGCAGGAGATCTTTTGTGGGCTGAGGGCAATATGAAGTCCTGAATTTATATCCCAGCCTGTAAACTATATTAAAAATGGAATTCAGTCTCTGCAACGAATGAGTTTAACACCTTATTCTAGGTACATGTTAGGCCATCCCATTGCCATGGTGTCGGTGGGTGTGAAAGGCATTTATCTTCCCAACTCCTCTGCATGGTAGGGAAGTGTAGGGGCAAGGTTGCGGAAGATTGGCGAGGAGCTAAGTGGTGGACTGAGTATGTGACTGGATGTAAGCGAAGGATGCAGGCAGTTTCAATGAACTTTGTCCGACAGACCCTGCCAAAAGACATTGTAGCATAGCTCAGCATATTTTTGCCTGTAAACGAGTCAGTTTATGTAATAAACATAAATCGTACATATAAAAATCTAGCTAGCTGTTGACCCCATGTAATCCCGAGATAAGTGTGGAGAATATAGCGCCGCAGAGGACTCCCCTCCCAGGGCGGAGTCCTGCCTGGTCAGCTGTCCCGAACGGCCAGAGTCCCCTGCAGCCCCTCCGTGCGTCCTAGGGGCTCCCCGCGCAGATTGGAGCGTAAGTTCTTCCTTCTGTCAATAAAGCATAGTTTACTATTCTTAGGCCTGAGTGTCCTCCTTTTGCTGGTATCTTCCCCCTGCCCACCCCCAGCCCTTGCGGGCACAGGAAATATTATCACCATTTTGCAGATGGGGAACTGAGGCACAGAAAGGTTAAGTGATTTGTCAATAAAATGTATGGCCATAATCACAACCAGTGTAAATACAAAACATACTGTTAAGCACTTGCTCAAATTCACCTCCTGCTGCTAATAATCTCACCAGTCATGGGCCTCTCTTTAACCTGCCCTTGTTGGGGAGATAATGATGACATCACATGACTTGATAGCTTTCCTTGGTCCCGGCATATCAGGATGGGCAGAAAATTTTCTTTCCCATTAACTACACAGGGTAGAGGATTGGATGATGTTGGCTGCGATTGTCTATCCAAAATAGAAGGGTTGCTGGTTGACTGCAATATGTGTCTTGAAAGAAAGGCATGTATGATGCCTACCAGACGCTGTTTGCTCAATTATCTGAAATTACTTCAGAGGGACTTTACTTTTACCTGAGCGAGAGAGTGCGTGTGTGCATGCACATATATAGAAAGCTGGCTCTGTATGTATTTTTTGCTCTCTTTGTGATTTGTGCCCAACAGAAAGCTGAGGCAATAACGGCCATCTCGTTGTGCATTGTTAGCCAGAGCTGCTCTTCTCTCCCTCAGTAATGGAAAAGGATAAAAATGTTAAATCGAAGAAACACTCATCACTGTGAGTTATGCTTAAAAAGTAAATTAATATCATTGCCAGAAACTCATCAGAAGAACAGCTCTAATCCTCATTAATGCAGCCCTTGTGCAGAAATATTATCACAGAGAAAATGAGGCTACAAGAGGGACTAGGCTCAATTGCTGTGAGTGAAATAGATTATATTGTCTTCCTTCAGATCAACTCCTAAATATTAGCTGTCACTAAGTCAGATTAGGGGTTAACCTATTCGGAAAGCGACATCTCAGCTTGCACATGGAGTTTATTTTCCTTATGCAACCTGATAACTTGTTTAACCTCCTTTATGCCCTGATTCCCACCGCCCAATAATTCATTTCTCAGTGGTATACTTTTCCACTTAGCATAATGACTATTATAAAAGCCCCACTCGTTCCTTGTCTCTTCCAGCACCAAGCACATTGTTTGCCCATTAAAAATGTGAATCAATACCATTAGCCAAGCTCTTAAGCTACAGGTTGCTATGTGGGCCTAACCCATAAGAAGGGATTTAGTTAACATTTAAAGCCTAACAGACACACACATAAGCAAATGAATTACAGGCCTGAAAACAAACAACCAAAAAATGATGTAACTGCATGTGTAAGTGCTGCTTTGTCGACCCTGGTTAGTGAACCCAGGCCCTTGCACTGTATAGAGCACCTGATTCCGCTGTGCTCACGCCTCAAGGACTTTGCAGCGAGTTAGCAGGCATGTTTGACACGAGCTGGTGTGCAGATTGATGGTTGGTATCACCGAAACACTACAGTAATGCATGTGGCATAAATGCCGAGCTCTAATGAATTGTTATTATTTAGCCTGGGAGGTGGCTGGGCAACTGCTGTTGTAACACATCTTTCTGAAAACACAGCTTTGGAGTACAGTGTGGTAAAATTCATCGTGCACTTCAGCGTAGGATGCGCAGTCAAACTGATTGTGTTGCCTCTTGCTCAGCAGACCCTCCTTTGTGGAATACAGATCCCCCGAAACTTTTCTTCCCCTGGAAAGGATGTCAAAACAAGCCCCAGCAACTAGGGTGGCCAACTGTCTCATTTGTGAAACGTGGACACTGAGCGCTGGAACCTCCCCCAACCCCAAAACACACACACCCACACTCTCTCTCCCTCTCCTTGGGGGCAATGTTCCTAGTAAAGCTCTTAATAGCACACATGCCCAAATAAAAGCTTGTTAAAGCTAGGCTTCTAAAAAGAAGGGTTTATTGTCCATGAAAAGACTGCATAAAAATACTTACTACTGGTTGCGTCTTCCTTTCCTTACCTATATGCAGAAACAGGCAGCAGGCGACTGCACTCACTGCCTGCTGGCTGAAAGAAAGGGTTGGCCTGGAGTGTAAATTTTACTTAAGTGTTTGCTTTTGTGTGATCACCCTCATCTATAAAGCTAATCTGGAGGGTGGAGCAATTGCTCAGCAGCACTGGGGTGCTTTGAATCTATTATAAGCAGCCTGGTTGTCACTGCAAACAGACAAAGCAAGGTACAAGCAACAGACATTTTACTTCAGCGAGTACAAAAAAGGGCAAGTGTGACTTCATGTCTTTCTCTGCATCCTTCATCTATTAGCAATAAGGCAAAAAGAGCTTTCATGCCTAGCCTCTTGTTACAAAGCTACAGCAATAAGATCCATCGGCTACTTTGAAATGGAAAGGAGTAGTCTAATATATGCATTAGGGCACCCTAAATGTTATTTGGACTGCAGAGGGACTAACCACCTCAGGTTGCTCAACCCCCATGGTACAGTCAAGAGCAACAAAAGTTTATTTTAAATTAAAGACCCAACTTGAAACTTGATTTACTGATTACAAATCCATATGGATTGTCACGTGACACAGCGATTACTAAAGGGGAACTGGATGGATGCAGTGACTGATAATGGGCCATATTAGCTGCTGTGCTGAGTTTACAGATACTGTACTTCCATGTACTCTTGGGAGGGTTTGTCAATAGGCGTGTCCCACTGAAACCTTTTCACCGTGCCTGCTGCCTCATAATGTGGTACATATATTAGTGAAATTTCCTAGTTTGTAAAGAGTCTGTGCCCACCCTGCTGTAGACCTGGTCAGAACCTGCTGAGCTCAGAAGACCAGCCAAACCCTGATTACAAGTAACAGCTTCACCAAGAAACATGCAAGATAATGGAGATTGTGGAAAATATTTGTTTCAATGTATCAATACATTAATTGGCCCACTGACTGAATCTGAAGCATGAAGCAACCCCACTACACTTTCCTACATTGCAGGGCCATAATAGGGGGCCATATGCTCCTTAGGTACAGCATGTGACTAGCGAACAGTGCTACACTTCACAGTCAGGCTGAAGACAACCAAGGTTGTGTTCTGTGTGGCCTTGTCACTCACGCGTGTACATAATATCAATTTTCATATTGTTTATCAGGCGAAAAATATGGGAATTTAGGGCTAGATGCACCATGGCGCCTTGGGTGTTGCATGCTTCCCTTTTAGGTGCCCTTTCACCTGGTGAAATCCACAACCCCGAATTAGGCGCCTAGATAATACATTGGGAGGTGCCTAAGACTGGGATTCATGAAAACCAACATGATTCTCAGGGAGCCACTTAAGCCCCTGGTCCCCAAACTTTGAGTGTTGTGGCCTCCCCGTCCCCTTACCACACGCATCTCTGCCCCCCACTCCAGAGCCGGGGCAAGGAGTGGAGACACAGCTTGGCGGGGGTGGGGGGTGGGAGACACGAGGTAGACAGAGGTAAGGGGGCTGAGGCTGGAGCTGGGAGCGAAAGCAGGGCCAGGGCCTGAGGCTGGGGGTGGAGCATAGCTGCAGCCAGGCCCACAACCGGTGTGGCTCTGCTCCCACCTCCACCCGCCTGCAGCCTCTGCCCCCCAGGCCGGGAATGGAGCCACGACCAGGGGTCAAGGCTCGGGCTGGCGTGAAGCTGCAGTCAGACTGTGATGGGTGTGGAGCTGGGCTGAGGCTGGGGACGGGCCAGGGTAGTGCTTGCGGTGGGGGGGAGGGAGGGCAGTTTGGGAACCTCTGGCTTAAGCTAAAGGACAGCAGCTGCCGAGAGAGGGGTGTGTGTCCTAAACCCCATCCCTCAAAGAGATGTAGGTGCCTAAAGCAGTGCTGCCAGGTGGCATTTATCACCACGTGGGAGTCTTCACAACTATGGCCCCTCTCTTGGCATCAGTCGCCCATTCCTTGCAAGAAACGGGGCTGTGTACAGCTACCTCCTTACAAAGCGGGGTGATCTTCCTGAGAACCCCACCGTTAGGTAGCGTACACACAGAACACGGGTGAGCCTGGTTTAAATCTGCCCTTTACCTGACGTAAGAAGGGCTTTGAACTTAAGTCTCTCACTATGCCAGTGAGTGCCAAACCACTGGCCTATTCTGAGGTGGGTCTCTGGTACTGAAGTTGTTGTACAAATAATGATTTGGCTGGAGAGTTTGTGAGAATGATGCTGTATTCACGTGAGACATGGGCGACCCAATTTCAAATCCCTTCTCACTAGGCAAAGGGAGAATTGAACTGGCAGGATCTCCCATCCCAATTAAGTGCCCTAATTACTGCGCCAAACAGTTATAAGGGGAAACCATTCTTCCCCAGGCTGTATTGTGTGAAATTAGGCATGCTCTGCACACACCTACCAGCAGCGATGACGTGTTTGGGGGGGCGCCCACACTGAGTTGTGTCCCCTCCTCCCCCAGTTTTTGCCAGGGTTTACACTGGATCATCAGACCCATCAAGTGAGGGCTGCTGCCCTTGTTCCCTTTGCCCTGCCCTGGAGCTGTCCCTGGCTTGTGTCTTTGCAGCATTCATCCCTTCCCTGCTTCTTCTCCATGCTGCAGCTGGAAGCAGCTCCCGCCCCTTCCCACTCCTCACAGTACCAAAAGGCAGCTACCATCTCCAGGTTGCTGCTGGCCATGGATATAGCCCAGCTGCCTCCTGCAGCATGGCCAAGAAAGGGTTAAGCCGTAATGAGGCATTGTGCACCAGGGACCTGGCTGCAGGGGCTTCACTGGCTGCAGAGCCACGCAAAAGGTGGCTCAGTGGGGAAGGCACCATCTGCAGGAGGAGCCGCACCTCACATGGCTCCGGGTGCAAAGCCTAGGGGATGGAGGAGCCCCTCTCGGCCTGGGGGCCTCAACCTCCCCACCCCACCACTTCTCCCAAGTCCCCGCCCCAACCCATTCCACCCCCTGCCCCAAGCGTGCCCTGTCCCTCCCCCATCCTCCAAGAGCCTCCTGCATGCTGCTGAACAGCTGATTGTGATGAGCAGTAGTGCTGCGGGGGTGGGAGCTGGCTGCTGGTGGGCGTCGACGCCTATGCTCAGGCTGAGCGTGGTGGCAGAGGGGTGAAGCCCCTGCCTGGGGCACTGCCACGCAGCCTGAAAATTCAGGGTGGCTCTGGACTGGAAATGACGTCTCTCTCTCTCTCACTGGGAGCAGGGTGTGCCCCGCTGAAGGTTTATGGAGCAACAGCAGGGCTGGGGAAGGGGCGGGGGGTGAAGGGCCAAAGCAGGGAGGGGCCAGCGAGAGGAGGCACTGAGGGAGGAGGCAGCAAGACTGGCCGATGGGTGGGCAGCAGAGATGACACATGGGGCCGTCACTTGCCTCCCCCTTTAAATTGTGGCCCCCACTATCGACAGTTGTGTGTTGCCTCTGCCTACCAGATCACACTCATATAAGAATCCTGTTGGGGCTTAGGCAGGAACATAGGCATAAAGGCCTTTTAGTGCCAAAAGTTACGTGCTTCGGGAAGGCAGGCACCGCCAGCGTTTGGTAGCAGCTGTGTAGGAATGCTAGGGGGTGCCTAAATGTTGGATTTAGGCATCTAGAGAGGGAGTCAGTCACCTTGTTGTAGCTCATTAGCACTGGCCGAGAAGAGTACCAGATTAGATGGCTCATGAGTGCATTCCTGCTTCGCAATTCCTATGCTACAGTCTTTTGCACATTGGGTAACTGGTGTACACTGCAAATTACCCAAGCTGATCTTGTCAGCGTTATATGGTCAACCTCTGCATAACGCTACCCATTTGGGGCTGTTATAAGAGGAACAAGCATTCCTTCAACAGCAGGCAGGCATGTGCAATGACAATGAAGAACACATTTACTGTGGCACATTCAAGGGACATCCTGCTGGTTACTGTAAATTTGAAGTCCTTGCTATAAATGCCAAGCTTATTTTAGAGCTTCCCCGATGAAACACAACCTTAACTCCAGGTCTAACAGTTACCACTGTTATCTTGCTAGATACACACTCTCATAGAATTTGCTTTTGTCTGAGAATTTAGTGTTTGAGAAAGTTGCCAAATTATTGCAGCTGTAATCCAATTTCCTCTGTTACCCACATCACGGGCAATGCATTTTGAGGCCCACTTAAATGTATCCATCTTATTGCTAAATGATAAACACTTGTAACTACGCTATAGCAGACAATAGATTATTTTATCAATACCCTTCCAGTGTTTCTTAAACATTTAGACGTGAAAGACAAAATTCTTAATTGTCCAAACCATTACTTGTCAGCTAGCTGAGGTGGTGGGAATATTTCCCAAATGGAGTCACCATGTAAGCGTGGCACAATCACAGCAGATGTGCCTAACTTACAAACTATTGCCCTGACTTGGAACCATGAAAGTAGCCTTCTATGCCTGTTCCAAGCACCAGTGAAATCCATGTCCGGCACTAAGCTGATGTGGGGGAATGGTGTCTGTGAATACCCAGTTGTAGCACTGGATCCTACAATGCTAATAACTTGCATGTAAGGCTAAAATGAAACTTGGTGGGGGGAAAAAAGTTTGAACTGGAAAAAAATGTATCTGAGGTTTTTTTTCAAATGCCACAGCTCTAAAACTCAAACACGATTTGAGCAATATGTTCTTGATTTTAAAAAAAAATCATCTGGGCTCAGATTACAAATATTAAGGCGAAAGTTTGGAAAACTGGTTTTATGGGCTGGTGTTAGCCTTATGTGTAAAACTTCAGCTCCAGTTGGAAGCTCCTGGAGTTGAGCAGGTCATTTTGATGTCAGGATTTAGAGGTGTGAATTGCATGGGTTGTTAACAGGCAATTTAGCAAGTCTGAAATGTTTAGCTAATGTCTGTACAGCACTTCGAAATGTAAACCCCTACGTAAGTGCTAAGTATTACTATAAAGTGAATAAGAAAGGTGGGGGGGGACGGGACAACACAAGAATGCCCTGGAAGTGGGGGTTGCCAAGCCTCCAGGATTGTCCTGGAGTCGGCAGGAATTAAAGATGAATCTTTAATTAAAGATTATGTCATGTGATGAAATCTCCAGGAATACTGCCAACCAAATTTGGCAACCCTACCTGGAAGCCACTCATGCATGCTTGTGAACACTCCCACTCAAGCCAGGCCTCAGCTGCCCTGCTCATCCTCTGCTCAGTACTGATGTCAAAGTGGCTTGAGTGCTGGACTCAACCAATGATACCTGGCTCTCAATGTGCTATGTGTTTTCTAAAGAAATCAAACCCTATATTCTATGTACTCCAAGAGGCCTCAGGTCCTTACAGTTATTTTCCTACTAACCTCCCTCCAGTAAGCCTTTACATTTAGAGTTCTCAGGGGGCATAAAAAGCCCCATGTAGTGATAATACTGCTCCCAGCCTGCTGGCTCTGCCCTTTCCTTTTGAGATGCATTCAGGCCCATTTGGGACATTAATGATATTTACACAAAGCACAGTAAATACATTCAATAAACCTCACAACTCACCTTGGTGATACGTAATTAGTATTATTCTCCATTTTGCCCTCCTCAGGCGGTTCCTTATCTGAGGTGGTGGCATATAGGTAGTCTTTTCTTGTCCCTTGGGGGTGTGGGGAGAACAGGTATCTGGAGAAGATGGAGGGCAGATGAGCTGATTGCTGAGGGCAGGAGCCCCCTTGAAGTTCTGCACAAAGCGAGGCTGAATCCATCTTGTTGTGCTGTGCTATGGATCCTGAGTGAAAGAACTCCCTTCTCCCTGAGATGATGGTTGCTACCTCAGCATGATATCCTTGGTAACATATTCTAAATATTAGTCCTTTTCTAAGCATCCCTTTAATGGACATCCTGGGATGGTTAGTCATCGCCTACCAAGACCCTGGAAGACTACAGAAGCAGAGTATCATTGCCTTGTTTATAGCTACTCCCACCCCTGCTTAAACCTGGCAGCACTGACTCTTTGCAAGAAAAAACAGAAGGGACAGAAAGCAGAAAAATTGCAGGGAAGAGACAGTGGAAGGGCACTTTCAACTCTTCCTCCTGGTTTTCTCCATGAGGAATCTACCTCTGCTGCGTGGTGGTTGGGAGCTCTTTTGAAGGATAAAAGGAATATGGTGTATTAGAACAGAACCATCAGTCGCTTTCAGTGACACAGGACAACAAATGAAGATGCCTGTCTGCACACCGTGGGGTGAGGGTGGGGCCGGGTATGAAAAATCTGAGGATGTCTACACTACAAAATTACATCGACTTAACTTACATTGGCAGACAGCCCCTGCAGTTATTAAACTGCTTGTGTGTATGCACACTTGGCTCCTTGTGAAAGCAGTGTGTGTCCTCACCAGGAGCGCTTGTATCATCAGAGTGGGGCGTTGTGGGATGGCTTCCAAAGGCCAGTAACAGTCAACATAATTAACAGTGTGTACACTGACAGCGTGTTGACCAAATTAGATAGACTGTGACTCTAAGCTGCTCAGAGAGGTGGTGTTACAATAGTCTTAGAGAGACACTTACGTCAGTAGGAGCCAAATGTAAGTGAAGACACTGCCTCAGCTAGATTGACACAAGGTGGTTTATGTCACCCTAACCATGTAGTATAGACCAGGCCTGAATTTGCTTAGGTATTCCAGCTTTACAGAAACATGAGAAATAATCCATTCAACCATCATGGTGGCAGCCACCTCAGAGAAAGGGGCACAGTATTTGGGAACAGGGATGTCCCACAGTGCACCAAACCCGATTTAATGTGACTTATATGAAACTTTACAAATTAATACAAATTATGAATATAGTAATATATAACTTAATTAAGCCACTATTACGGAATGCACTACTTAAAGTAAATTTGACTATGATCTCTGCAACAGCTTTGTTGCTTAATTGTGGAATTGAAAATAATAAAATTTCATACTGAATAGAGCTATTAACAGCAGCTTTTAATGTTTTGTAGAGTTTAATAGAATACAGTTTGTTTAAAATGTTATATAGTCATTTACAGATATGAAAATTGATGTCTCACAGTTTCACATCTTTTAATTTAATTTCTTCCAAATTCTGTGAAACAGTAATGTTGAGCATTCAATGAACCTGAGGTAGGGACCATACATTTAATAAGAATTTTAACTGGGCTATTTGATCTGAGATGCTAATCAGGCTGCAATAAAAACAGAGTGATTGTATTTAACCACACTACTTTCAAAGCAACTTGCTTCTCCATCTGCTGAGAGTGTGAAGTTTAAGGATCGAAAAGTCAAAGATGCCAAACCCTCCCTCAGAGTTTCATCCTGAAAAGAGAATTTTCAAAGCTGCCGCACTGAGTTGCTACCTCAAGGGGCTGCTTTAAGGATTAATTCAAGTTTGTAAAGTGTTCTAAGTTCCTTAGAAGGAAGAATCTACTTCAGTGCTAAATTGTATCCTGTTTTCCCAGGCAAAATTAAAAAAAATACTTTAACAAATTGTACAGGTAGAACGCTTGCAAGCATATCAACAGACTAATAAAATACAACCATGCTCTTATTAGTATGAAAATACAGTACTCAAGGATTTATGTTTTCTCCTCAGTTTCTGATCATTGGCCCTAAATATGTACAGAACAATGTATTATGTCTTGACTGTGTCAGTAACTGGAATTCCAACCCGCCCCATAATAATTAGCTATATAAAAGTACACAAATATACGTCCTGCTGTAAAACTGCTCTGATTTTACTGCCATCTAATGTTAGAGTCATTGTCTATTTTCCTGAACTAATCCCACTAATTTCAATTCACCTATTCATTGAATGACACTAAACATAAGTAAGGGTGGCAGGAACTCGACCCTACGTCAGTTATTTTGAGAGGTGTGGGGGGATTATGGTAGTAAATATATTTTTACAGTCAGTTTCTTATCCCCTCAAATGCTAGACATTTTTTACATATACACCCCTGTACGCGGTTCAGGTTCACTTTGCCTAGGGAATGTCAAGCAAACACACCCTAACCCTTTTACTCCCTTTGATATCTGTGACACTAGGGAAAGGTAAGAAGGGAATTACTTCTAATCAGTAAGGAGAATAGGAGGTGGTTCTCTTTTACTGTGACAAAATGTGATTACCTGACACTGGGAGGAGAAATCTGGACTAGCTGCTCTGGATCTGCTTTAGTTTTCAGTGGTTACATGTTACACTTTAATATTCCTCATTTCATGTATAAAAACTAAAATATACTTTAGGAAAAAGGACAGAGGGGCTCCAAAAATTTGTATACTTATAAAATGAGAAACAAATGACTGAAAAATCATAAGACATAAAAAGTACTTATACCCAAGTAGATATTTATGATATCAATTTAGACTAGTCATCCGTTTAATCTAAAGTTGATTTCGGAATTAAGATAAAAACTAAAAGCTTTAGGAAAACAGGGTTGTTTCACATGATAGGATATCATTTGTTTGGGAACTGCTGAAGTGAACCTTTCAAGCTGATACTCAGCCTTGACTACAAAAAATATTTAGATCTCATTAGTCTAGGAATATGAGACTCCCCCAGGCAAAAATAATGCATTAAAGAGGTTTTTATCTGGAGCACAGAAGTCATTCACCTTGTCTGTAGCTAAGTCAGAATATCAAAAATCCTTGTGTCACCTCTACTTGCCATTAGGAACACTGGAGATAAAAAACCCCCAGGTATTAATTATTTACCATTTAAACATAAACAGAGGTAGAGTTTTCAGTCAGATTGGCAGAAATAAAGCTCCATGTTACTGCAGAGCTAACTCCTGCATTCAGAGCATAGTATGAATTTTGAACATGAAACAATTCAGTGCCTAAAAGTCTTGAACTCAAATGCAATATTGGTTGGTAGTAGCATTATATTTACAAATATTTTGATTCTTTCTGTAACAAGGTAAATACAATTATGTGTATTACTAAATCATCAAACCCTACTACTCGTACATTTTACACCTTCTTTACACAACTTAAGAGTTCTTCTTTATCCATTTGGTAACCACTCTTCTTCCACTGATCCCTTAACTGCTGTAACATTGTTCCAATTTCCTTTCCAGAAGAAATTCCCATTTTTCTTAAATCATGGCCACTGACAGGAAAAGAAGGGACAGACCACTCTTGCATTTCCTTTAGAAGATGCTCCTCTCCTTGGTATTTTAGAAGCTCACAGATCCTGGAGTTCATATCAGGTTCCCTAGACTTAAACAAAACAAAAACACACAACAACTATTAAGTGTCAGAAAACAGCTTAGTCTCAGATCAGCTGATGTTGTTCCTACTCAACATCACAAACTGACACCACAACTGGCACTCGCTTGACAGCCTGTAAGGCCCTAATGGACAAGTTAATATATACATAACATCTCCATTTTGACTGTGCAGTTGATTAGCTTTCCCCAACATCTAACCAAGATTGGCACTTGCAATAGAGCCACTGTAGCTACCAGACTGGCTCAGATAAGTAGTTGGATTTAGCATTTTGGGGAAGGTGGAACAAATCAGAAGATATTTTTCATCCCAAGTGAGTGAGCCTGTCTTTTATTACTTAGGTTTGCAACCTGGGGATTTTGGCAGATCCTTGGAGGCTTCTGGAAACCCAGATAGTAGTAGTAGTAGTGGCCATTATTTCCGGTATATAATTGGCAAAGAGGCTATTACCAGAGTGATCCATGCCTTGCTCACCTCCAGCCTAGAGCACTGCAGTGTACTCAACATGGGGCTACACTTGAAAATTATTCAAGCTTCAGCTGTAGCAGAATGGGACTGGCTGCCTACTTAATAGTACTTCTCACAAGGAACATATTATACCTGTGTTTCAGAGACTGCACCAGCTTCCAGTTCATTTTGTGCACAATTCAAATGGTTGAATTTGATCTATAAAGCTCTTTATGGTTAGGGCCCCTTGAAGTCAACCTTTTTTCTTCTGTTTTGATACAGCAGAAGAGATCAGCTAGGACAGCCACAGCCAAACTAACAAACCATTCCCCAGATATGTTTACAAGGAGTTGTGTAGCACTGACTCAAACTTTTCTTTCAGATGTTTAACTCCAACATTTCAAACCTGGCTGCCTTAAAGTTAGACCAATAGGCCCATGCAAAAGCTGCTACCTTACGGAGTTGGGGCAGCTCAGCACTGCTAAAAATGATATTACTTCTAAGAAGGCGCATACATATGGATTTTAGGAGCCTAACACAAACCATCAAATTTGAAAATTTTGGCTTTTTTAGGTATCAAAGTGTGATACAGGTGCCCATGCGAATGGCAGCTCTGAAGGGGGTCTCAAAATATCAAACCTTGGTGTTTTATGTTGCAAGTGATAGATTTATTATAGTAATTAACTTCCTAACAACTCCTCCTCTGACCCCCAAACCTCCCCACCTCAGTTCCATACTTCTCCCACCCACACTCAACAACCCTCCAGGTTCACTCCCAGGCTGCTTCCCTCTTCTTCAGCTCCTCCGTTGCCCCTGACTCCCCCAAGCCGTTGCACGGCTTCTGGGGGGTATGAGAAATATGTTTCTATATTGTAGTTTAAATGAATTACTCCAAAAAGTTCTGTATTAATTTGCCTAGTAAGGAATCTATTTGCCAAAAAACATTTCCTGAATAATTTTTTTTTTTGACTGTATTATTACTGCCATACTTGCTGACAAGTATTTTGAAACAAATTACCAAAATAATTGAAACTGGTGTGATTATAATGGTGTTATTTTGACAAATAAAATATGCAGAATTTTAAAATATTATGTGCAGAATTTTTAATTTTTTGACGCAGAATTCCCCCACGAGTAAACTATAGTTAACTCTGTATAGCACTTTTCATCCACAAACCTCAAAGTACGTTTGAAAGGAAGGAAAGTATCATGATCCCTCTATTACAGGTGGGGAAACTTTGGTGTATAGAGGTGAAGTAACTAACCCAAAATCACAAAGCAGGTCAGTAAAATGTCTGGGAATAGAATGCAAGAGTCCTGATTCCCTGTCAAGGGTCCTCTGCGCTGGACGATGCTGCCTCTTTTCCTGTCTGTCTTAAGAGAGAGCTTTGAGTTTAATATGAGAAATAAAATAGACAGTGACGTGAAATGCACTTACATCTATAATGAAGTCTTGATATGGTTTAAGTGGTTCTGGACTATCTGTAGCTTTGATTAAGTCTCTTCTATGCTTCACTATAAAAAGGCCAAGGTTTTTCTCTTCTTTTGAGATTTTCAGCCTCAAATCGAGTTTTATGACATCATCCTGCACCTTGAACAGTGATGTTAGAACGGTCATTGGTTTTGGAAACAGATTCTGAACATTTTTACTGACTTTGTCAAATTCCTCTAAACTCCCATTAACAGGTAATCCTGAAGGGGGACACACAAAAAGTATCATGAAATAGTGTTACAAAAGAACTAGCAAATCAGCAGAAGAAATGGTCTAATCAAGTACTGCACGACGACACAAATGACTATGGAGACTACTGCCATCTTAATATGCTGGTCTGCAGTTATTTGTATTATACAATTCTTATGTAACCCTCATTGTACTTTACCTATATAATGGGCAACATCGAGCTCATACATAAGTCGAACCAAATGATTTACATGGTTTCCAACAAGAATTTTTTTCAGTTCCACCCAAATCCTCTCTCCTGATATTCCAGCCAAACCTTTGGCATTTTTCTTAATTGCTTCCAGAGTATTAGGTTCATGGTCACCAGGCTTTTCTGCTACTCTTCCATAAAACCTACAAAATAAGAAATTCTAAATCTTACTACATTTAACGATTCTCCTGTTTATTACTTCTCTTCAGAAAATTACCTCAGGGCAATATTAACTGTCCTAATCTTAAAGTATTCATGGAGTATTAAAGTGCAACTGATCTTACATAATTAGAACTTCTTGAGTGCTTTATATATCCACAGATGTCAAAGCACATCACACTTTCAAAGGCATCATCACTTCATTCTACAAATGAAACTGAGGTGCAGTTGCAAAAGGTCTTACAGAAAGTTGGTGGCAGATCTTGGGACAGAACTGAAGTCTCTTAGGGCCAGATTTTCAAAGGTATTTAGGTGTCTAGTGGGTTTCTCAAAAGCACCTAAATAGATTAGGTGCCTAACAAGAGTCGGGCACCTAATCTGTTTAGGCACTTTTGAAAATTCCACTAGGTGCCTGTTTGCATCTTTAGATGGCTAAATAAATACCTTTGAAAAGCTGGCTGTTGACTGCTATGACCTACTCCCAATGAACCAAGCAGTTTCTAAACTTGTAATGATTATCCAATTTTTGTGTCTTCGGAATACCGCTTTCCTTTTCTCTCTGCATGTTCTCAGATAACGTGTCATTCATAAACCATTCCCGAGAGCTTAATGCCATGTTGGCTCTACTCTTACTTCCCCTGTAACAGATGGCAACATTCCCCATTCCTCAACAGAAGAATCATATTACACACCCACTAACCTTCCCAGCCACTGTAGTGAACTTGGCAGCAGATGTCCAGAATCAGAGACGATCACAAAAGAAAAGCTGATTGATCACTGAAAATTTCTAGGCATGGTAACATTAGACCCATTGAGGGTCAGAGTAACCAGTAAATTGAGCGTCATGTTATTAATTAACTCCACAGTTCTAAAGCTGACTTAGTCTTGTTTCTCCATCTCCATGTTTTGTTAATAACTGGGACATGAGGTTGCAGAAACAAGTGTGGTAAGACCCATCACCCTATTTATCACTGCAGAAGGAAAATCATTACCAAAATTACATGAGTCCCTATTTTCAGCATCTTACTGAGGACAAGGCACTATATGAGTTTGGCTTGTGTGTTTTTCATGACACACTAAGCTTCTATTTATCCAACTGGCTGTGGAATATAACACTCTTGTGAAGATTTTGTTTGAAAATAACTATAATGTTATTCATTTCTTTATTTAGAAAAGCAAAATATTACCTGAAATATCTCAGTATTCGTAAATAATCCTCTTGTATTCTCTGGCTTGCATGTCCTACAAATCTTACTTTCTTGTTTTTTAAGTCTTCGTAACCCCTGAAATAATCAAAAAGCGTGCCATCCAAACCTAGTAAAGAAAAAGTGTTTTTAAAAGGTGTACTTAAGTACATGTAAAAACAGCCTATAATTTTAGTTGATTTAAAGCAGCAGAAATTATACACTTAGTTTTAACACAATACTCTATTACTGGGTAAATGATTAAATTGCAGCAAGGGAGATTAAGGTTGGACATTAGGAAAAACTTCCTAACTGTCAGGGTGGTTAAGCACTGGAATAAATTGCACAGGGAGGTTGTGCAATCTCCATCATTGGAGATTTTTAAGAGCAGGTTAGACAAACACCCGTCAGGAATGGTCTAGATAATACTGAGTCCTACCACAAGTGCAGGGGACTGGACTAGATGACCTCGAGGTCCCTTCCAGTCCTATGATTCTATGAAGAAAACGTTCACGTCAGAAGACATGAAAGCCAAGATATCCTCTGATCGGTCAGACCTCCCCCATTTGTGCAACCCCCAATTTAGCTATGGAGGCAAATTCTGGTTTTGGGCAAAGGCCTAGATGAAACACTGCCTTCAACATTAAGACAGAAACTGTATTTTATTTTTGGAAGAAGTTACCTAAAAACATAGAGTTGATTGTAAGATCTCTTCTTTCAGCATCTTTTTCCCAGTCCGTTGTGAATTCCACCTCTGCATGTCGTCCATCAGTGACAACATCAATTCTAAGTGTGGTAATTTCAAAGTTCTGTTCATGGAGCTGCAATTCACACAATATTGTTGTTTTATCTTCAAACACAATAGGGAAAAGGAATCAATGTACAAGAGTTAAATTTTCTTTGTGCATATCCACCTTCTATACAAAGGTACAATGAACAGAAAAATCAGAATACGTTCATTGCCTTTAGGTAAGGTTCGTTCGATAAGGTTTCATTTTTAATTTTCTCATGCTACTTGGGGTGCTATACTTTTGTTCAGAAAACAGAAGCCAAATAATTATACAAATCTTGGAGGAAATAATTGCAATGGTACTTTGGCTAAGATCAAGCATAGTATCGGTTTACTATTGGATAAGCCCTGTATTGGGGAAAATATATCCTGCTTTTATATGGGGATGGACTATCTAACAGATTTTTTCTAACTACTAAGAGCCTACAAGATTTATAAACCTAGTTTGTGATTACCCTGGCAGTAATGGTTCCATGTTTTTCTCCTTTGTTATTGATCATACGAACACCAGCAGACTGGAACATTTCCTTCATCTGAGTAGGTGTAGCAATGGTGGCAAAGTCCACATCTTGTGGTTTCATTCCATTTAATAAATCTCTGACAGCACCTCCAGCTATTCTTAATTCATACTTTTCCTTTTCAAATAACTCTGGGAGGGGAAAAAATCATGGTAAGAATATTTTCTTTTAAAAATGTAATATCCCTCTTTAACCAGCTGTAGATTTGGCTCACGCATATTGGGGCACATTTTCAAAGATATTGCAAATGTTAAATACGCACAAATACCAGGATTGCATATAAAAAAAACCCCCAAAACCAAAACCACTAGTCATGTGTGCATACAACCAAGCCAGCTGATTGCCTAACTGGCCATGTATGGATGCAAATATGTTTGCATTCATGACATCGCATGCACACATTTGAAAAATCTAGCCCAGTACATCACGTTAACAGAGGCTTGTTTTGCATAAAGGACAAAGAAAGACACTATAGGCCTTGTGCATTCAACAAATAAATATTTAGATGACTGAAATTTGCATAAGGTTATACTTGCTATAAAGTTTGAATAGCACCACAAGAGGACCTAAACAAGAATAATTGTGCAAATGCCTGAACATGCACACCTCTACCATTGGGTCCATGTGAAATTAAAACATGCGAACAACAGTTTAAAGCAGCGATACCCAGATCTCAGTGGTTCAGAACCCAAATTAGAGATCAACATTACCCAAAAGAGCTACAGTAGCATGAATTCATTGTCTCACAGCAAAATGAGAGCTGCAGGAGACACATTAGAGAGCCACTTCTGACTTGCGAGACTCAGTCAGTATCACTGGTTTAAAGATTACTGCTAGTAATGGTTCAGTAGTGACTTCTGTTGTCACTGGACACAGAATGTGAAGAAATGCCAATATGATCTTGAAGAACTAAAGAACTTAAACTGCTGCCTTCAGCAGCTTCTTGACATAAATTATGAGGAGCACTGTCTTCTTTGGAATTTATACAAATGATTGTCATATTTGAAATTGGTAAAAAAGAATACATGGCAAAGTACAGATCTCCCTGTAGTCTTAATATTTTACCAAAAAGGGCCAACTTCCTCAATTAATTTAGGTTCCTGCAAGCCTTGCAATACACTGAAATAAAAGTATCTGCAAGATTTGTGAGTTAGAAACAAAATATTTATTTTCTTTCAGGCAATACGTTAATTTTACTAGAATTTAAAATATTTTTTGAAATAAGGTTTCAAAAAACACCCTCTTTAAAGTTGAGAGGCATGGTCAGTACATTACTACCACACTCCAGCACGTGACACATTAAAATTTATGTAAATATTATTACAGTGCAGTTTTCCCAATCTCCCATGTTTTCTTGACAGATTTACTGATGCAGTAACCTCAAAATGTGATACATCTCAATTCAAGGTCAGAGGTGTAACTACAATACCATATTTATTCAGTGGTGCCAAAATTAGTTGTTCCACCCCAAGTTTAAAAGAAAAAGTCAGACTGAAGAAGTGAGATTTGTTTTCAACTATAAAGAAAAGAGAAACACACAAAGAGCGTATTATACATAAAAATGTGTTCAAATGTCCAAGTTTGCTAAAGTGAGGCAGGGTTTTTTTAGACCTCTTCATTGTAAAATGAAGACAGAAGAAACAAGAATATATACTAATTTAGGAACAAAATTGTTGATTTTTTCATTGTTTATAAACCTACTGTGAATAAAAATGTTTTCATTTATTATTCCAATTAAAAGAGTTTTGAGGATAAATATTCCCTTGTAGAGTTGAAATCCTTAACAATACCTGCACATGAGACCCAAAATGTCAAATGGACTAAAAACTGACTGAAATGGCTTTGACCAATGTGCCAATTATACTGTCCTAGCTGAATGAAATGCAAACAAGGAAACAACATAAGTAATTCCTCACTTAAAGTCATCCCGGTTAACGTTGTTTTGTTGCTGATCAATTAGAGAACATGCGCGTTTAAAATTGCACAATGCTCCCTTATAACGTTGTTTGGCAGCTGTCTGCTTTGTCCACTGCCTGCAGAAAGAGCAGCCCGTTGGAGCTAGCTGGTGGGGGCTTGCAACCAGGGTGGACCAGCAGCCCCCGTATCAGCTCCCCGCTCCCCTAAGTTCCCTGTGCTGCAGCCACCCAGCAGGCTACCAATTGCCGGAAGTTCAGCTGTCCCTCCCCCCACTGCCGTGTGCTGCTCCTGCCCTCTGCTTTGGAGTTGCTCCTGGGAGCCTACTGATTGCTGTGGAAGGGGAGGGTGGAGGGCAGGGGGGGCTAATGTCAGGGTGTCTCCCTCCCCCCCGCTCCTGCCCACCGCTTACCCCATCTCCACGGCAGGGGCGAGGGGGGATGCGACACGACAGGGTTCAGGACGGGGGGAGCTTGCTGGCAGCAGCTGCTGTCTCAACTTGCTGATCTACTTAAAAAGACAATGTACTTAGAGTGAGGTCAGTGTACTTAAAGGTGCAATACACATCTCTCTCTCTCCCCCTCTCACACACACATAGGGTATGTCTCTGTCTCTCATGCTGTCTCCCCACCCTCCATTTGTGCTGCCTTGTAGAGTGTGAGGCTACATTAATAACAATGAGTTAACCCTTGAGGGCTCAGTTGAGTGCTAGTTCATCATTTAGCAGTAAGGCATTCCCTGGGAAGTACTCCACCCTCTGACTTCACCACCTCAACCAAGCTTCACAATCATCATTGCTGTGTACAGTATTAAATTGTTTGTTTAAAACGTATACTGTGTATGTGTGTTGTGTGTGTGTGTATATAAGTCTTTTGTCTGGTGAAAAAAATTTCTCTGGAACCTAACTCCCCCTATTTACATTAGTTCTTATGGAGAAATTGGATTCGCTTAACATTGTTTCGCTTAAAGTCACATTTTTCAGGAACGTACAACGTTAAGCGTGGAGTTATTATACATGGGAAAAAACAGCTGTTTAAAACTTTCAGTTTCAATAATGTTCAAAAAATGTTCGGCATTTTAGTATCAGCCATATTAAAATGTTCTTTTTTCTTGAAAGTGTCCCCTTCAAAAGTTAGAATAAAATGTTATATGAAGAAGCCACTTTAATGTATTTATTCATTTATTTTACAAAGTGATTCAATAATATTTTAAACTTTCATAGTTCTATCCTGAAAGATCCCAAACACTTCACACATTACACAAAACACCCCAACTTTTGGAAGGAACAGCAAACAAATGGCACACAAAGTCACTGAAATTTTGTCTAAGACACTAGAGCAAATCCAAATTCAATATATGTACCATCATATCTTTAATATATTTACAAAGCTAACAGGATCTCTGAGTTTAGAATGCAGTTCTACCCTCAGGAAATGAATCTCTAAAAATGTCATAGTGGGACTCCATATACACTGTCTCACTGATTTGCATTCCAAATTTGCTCACTTTGGAAGTGAAAAGATTTGTTTTCTAAATGCCATCACCCACAAACTCACCCTGGACTCCTACTTCTCTCCATTTCATAAATCACCACCAGTAACAGAGGTTCTCCAAGTGAAATGTAACTTCATGCCTGCAGCCCCATAAACTTCAGATTTTGCACTCAGTGACACTATCAGCCTTAGGTAACTTTGCACAGGTGTTACCTATAATCTGAAGACAGAGGGGTTGCCAAGGTGCAATTTGGCAGATACCTACTAGCAAAATAAAAGAATCCAGCTTGACTGCAAGAGCACCCAGGGTTTGTACAGACGACACGTGAAAAAAAATACATATATATATTTTTTTTTTACTTGCAAACTGGGCGTATCTGAAATGTGAATCAGAGAAACACAGGACTGGAAGGAAGCTCAAGAGATCATCTAGTCCAGTCCCCTGCACTGAGGCAGGACTAAGTATTATCTAGATCATTCCTGACATGCATTTGTTTAACTTGTTCTTAAAAACCTCCCATGACAGAGATCCCACAACCTCCCTAGATAATTTGTTCCAGTGCTTAACTACCCTGACAATTAGCAAGTTTTTTCTAATGTCTAACTCAATCTCCCTCTCTACAATTTAAGCCCATGTATCACTCTCCTCTTTATAACAACCTTTTACGCACTTGAAGACTGGTACATCCCCGCTCAGTCTTCTCTTCTCCAGACTAAACAAACCCAAGTTTTTCTATCTTTCCTTACAGGTCATGTTTTCTAGACCTTTACTCATTTTAGTTGCTCCCTTCTGGACTCTCCCCAATACGTCCACTCCTTTTCCCAACTTCCAAGTGTGGTGCCCAGAACTGGACGCAATACTCCAGTTAAGGCTTCAACAACCTTGAAGAGAGTGGAAGAATTACTTCTCATGTCTTGATAAATCTAACACTAGAACTCACAATCAATTTGGGGCTTGTGCCCTGCATTTTGACAGTGCGCCCTGAGGTTGGTACTCACGCTCTTGTGCTTCTGCAAGACAACTTGACTCAGAGAACAATACCTGCACATTGGATGATACAGTTGCACATTTCATTTTCTCAGTTCATAAGTGGAGTAAGAGTCAATGAATATGGAACCATTTACACAAAGTCACGTTTGCAGGAAGAACTGAATTTTACAGGTAAACAAAAGCATACATGTTCTAGCATGCACCACTACCTAGCCCCTCCTACATACAAGCCTAGATAAAGGCCATGTGTACATCTGATGGAGATATCCTTTCATTGGTGAGAAATGCACTTGTGTCCACACTCAAATTTGTTCCAATACATATTTCTCTAGCCATTAACCAATGCATGCTGTGCCAACACAAGGTTAAAGTAAGCTTCCCTCTATTAGCTTCATCAGTTGAGTGGCAGCCTGGACCCCTTCAAATTCCATTCAGTGCTAACAGTGGTCTGAGCTACTGAGCTACAATAATCTGGTCACTTTTCTGAACTCCACTGCCAGAGGTTTGCTTGACCAGAAGTCACCTCTGAGGATGGAAGTATAAGCTGGTTTCAGAGTAGCAGCCGTGCTAGTCTGTATTCGCCAAAAGAAAAGGAGGACTTGTGGCATCTTAGAGACTAACAAATTTATTTGAGCATAAGCTTTCGTGAGCTACAGCTCACTTCATCGGATGTAGCTCACAAAAGCTTATGCTCAAATAAATTTGTTAGTCTCTAAGGTGCCACAAGTCCTCTTCTTTTTGGAAGTGTAAGCATCTCTCACCTGCCACACTCTTCAGCCCTGGGGTGAAGAGAGACTGGAATTCCGGAGACTCCAGCTTCATGGTGACCAAGTGCCGTCCCTGGACCCGGACCCCTCTCTGGGTGAGGGGGAAGAGGTGGAGACCCGCCCTGCAGCGCGGCAGGAACAGCTGGCACCACATCTAAGGAGAAGGAACGGACCCAGTATAAGTGGGGACGGAGCCCATAGCTGAGGGGGGAAAAGCCAAGTTCCCCTTCTCTGCAGCTTCTCCACAAGGTGGGAAGGGGCAAACGACTGATCTTGACGTGAATACGCCCCTCAACCGCCACAGCACCGGAGCGCCTCCAGGACTCCAAGGCAGGTCTGCTCAGGGGGAGATAAGGAAGCATCACCCCCTTGGCTTTACAAATGGGAAACTAAATGGCGCTCCGGCTAGACGAACGGTGCCTTGCTCTGGCTTCGCTCAACCGACTCTGACAGGTTGATTCCAGAACTAGAGCGTCCACACACACACAGAGCTACTCCGAGTCCGGACCCCGGCCCGCCACGGCGCGCAGCGCGGGGGGGGGGGCGCGATCTCTCCTTGCACCCCAAGACCCCCTGAGTCCGGGGTTCCGGACCCCCCCCAGGCAGGACTCCGAGGGGGCCGGCTGCCCACAGGCCGCACTGGCGGCCCCAGGTCGGGTCTGCTACCTCCGCGCGGGGCCGGCATCGCAGCGGGGCAGCCCCGAGCGAAAGGCGCGGCCCCGTGCAAACGGCGCCGGGATCTGCCTCCCCAGGCCGAGGCTCGGCAGGAGCCCGGGCAGCCGCTGCCCCCGGGACCCATCGCCCCTCCCCTGCCCGGTGCCCGCCGCAAGGTGGGGGGCGTCGCTGGGCCCGGGGCAGGCGCCGTGGGGTCCGGCCTGAAGGGAGCGGCCCCAGCACGCCGGGCGCTTGGACCGCGCGGGGGCGAGGGGGGAGAGGAGGCGGCGGCGGCGGCCTTACCCAGCCTGCGGCCTCCGTGCCGAGCTCCCCCGCCGAGGCCGCCTCTTCCGGGAAGGGCGCGTGAGCGGGGAGGAGCCAGTCCCGGGGCTGGAGGATGACAGGCCCAGCGCCCCCTGCCGGCCCCTGGGGGAGGTGCGGGCTGCTGGGCTCTGCGCCCCCTGCCGGCCCCTGGGGGAGGTGCGGGCTTGGGGACTCCAGCGCCCCCTAAAGGCGAAGGCCGCGGGACTGTGGGCTCTGCATCCCAGTGTCCTAGTGCACTTAGACCATCTCACCCCCCAGCCCCTCGACAGCCAGCACCGAGCTTTCAACCTGCACCAGCTCCATGCTGTCGTCCCGTCCCCCCGATCGCCTCAGTGTCCCGTGGCCCAGGCTGGGGGAGGTCACGATGAGCCTCCTGCTCCTGTGAGCATCCCTGTTGTGGCTGAAATAAATCCCCACGCAAAAGTGCCCACGGGCGAGTCTGAGGGACCCCACAGCTGGTCACTTGCCCTATTCACCTGTGTAGGGCACCTTGACTGATCCTGTCACTAACCCACAGACAGTGCTTCTGTTTTTTGGCATTTATTAATTTCATTTGGGGTTGGGGTTATTTTCAGCAGCGTTTGAGTTTTATGTAGCTGTCCAAAACCAGGGGGGGTTGTGGCTTTCTCTTTAGATATTCACTGATTTCGTCTTTTTTAATTGGGGCATTCATCCGTTGCACTAGAAAATCAGAAGCCAGCCCGCAGAGTAGCACGAGAACCTCCATACACTCTTGGGTAAGGTGGGCAGAAGAAACATACAGTGTACGGTAATAGGTTTGTGTTGTCAGACGTCACCAGTGTGGTGCTCTGCTCTATCCAATGTTGATAACAGTCGGCTGCGTGCATGTGTGTTCTCCCTGTGTGCTGTCCCAGCTCTTCGCAGATCAGCTGGCACAACGGATCTCGAAGAACCACCCAGTGACCACAGACTCAGATAAGGTACGAAGGCACCCGGCCAGGTTTACTGCCAAATGAAACACAGTCTCTAGCTCCCCGGATCAGATGTCTATAGCTCTGCTAGTTCATATGTGCTCCCTGACAGTGCCTGGGAATGTTAGGCCCGGGACCATGACTGAGGAATGTAGTATGATTGAGCATTAGAGGCACTCCCAAATAATTAATATATGTGAATAATATGGATATGGTGTATATATTTGTAGTGTATACGGGCATATATGTATGTATATGTACATATAACAGCAGTTTATATCCAAGCATAACAATTCTTTTCCAATCTGGTGTTATAATTTGGCCCTTGTGGTACTGCAGGTAGCAACCCACTTTTATTAGGGCAATTACAGTTACCATTTGTATCATTATTAGTAGTCGGCTGAGTGTTTTGAAATACTGGGATAGGGATTGTGATGTGTCCCACAGTGCTATGTATCTGAGAAGTAAAACAGAAATTCGGAGTAGTGACACTACCACTGAGGCCTTTCTATATAAATATATTGTAATTAGTTACTACACAGTAGTAGTAACTGTAGCTCACGAAAGCTTATGCTCAAATAAATTTGTTAGTCTCTAAGATGCCACAAGTACTCCTTTTCTTTTTGCGGCTACATACTAACACAGCTGCTACTCTGAAACCCGTACACAGTACTGTCCATCCTTGTTATAGATTACCCTTACTACTGGCTGTCACCCTTTGGTAAGCTTCACTGGGCAGGAAACAGAAGTGGCTAACTTCTCTGTTCCATTGGTTGAACTGCTCTGTGATACACCAGTACTTGACTTAGATCCACTTGTTTCTTGTGGATGCTGTCTTCCAGATAACCTACTGAATGGATGGTAACCAATTTATCAAATATTGCTGTGTCAGGATGTAGTATTGATATCCAGACACTGAATAAGATTGTTTTGACTAACATGTTAGTTAGGATGCAGTGTCAGTAACCCACATTATGACTGGTACTAACGGGGAATTTGTTTACCCAATTTGTAGTTACTGTGCAACTTAATTTCTTTACCAATTTATTTTTTCCTTGCCTTCATGTTGTTTGCTGCCATTCATCTGATGATTTTTACCTGTGTGTTGGTTAAGCAGTTTAGCAAGGTTATGCGCCTTGTAAACGTTGTACAGCAATAACACAATACAGAAATAATACCACAGTACAACGATAATACGGTAGTACAGCAATAATACAGCTGTTTTTACACAGTAACCAAGTTGAAATTAAATGACAGTTTATCCTGGTCCAGCTAGTGCTTTTTAGCTGATAGTTAACTTAATTGTCCATATATGGTAGACAGAGGTGTATTTGACCAGTCTCTTATTTATAAAGCACTTCATTTTTCTTTTCTTGATGCTTGGTAGTTTCTTCACTGTATACGGATATTTTCTGGTGTCTTCAGGGTGTGATATTTTCTGGTTTCTTTGGTCTGTGGGATGCAACTTAAACAACTTTGGTTAGTTAACATAGTAAAGTTTTTTGTTTGTTTTCAATAACCCACACTTAATACAAAATTTAACTAAGTTTGTTTACAATGTAATAGTAGGGTGCTGCCTCTCACCTTGTACATGTTGGTTCGAACAAAACAACTCTATCCATCATATTATCCTTTTGCCCCTCTTTAGGATGGGTCAGACTGTTCCTTGTTATCTGTGTGGAATGTGCAAGTATCTAAGTATTCTGGTACCTTTTAGGTATGTGTATTTTTGCAACATCAGCCCTTTTCTTGCCAGCGTCTGTGAGCAGGGTCTGCCTCTGGCTCACAGTTTAGCTTTGCTTTATGTTAACGAAGTCTTGATCATTACTTTAGTTCAGGCTTTAGGCCTCATACTGGGCCTCTGATACAAGGGTTTATGTTTCAGAGCCTCATCTTACTACAGTATGTTGCCAAACAGAGAAATGTAGTGGCTGGAGGGGACTTCACGAGGTCTAGTCCATCATCCTGCATCATCGTCCTGGGCCATCCCTGGCTCTGACAGATGCTTGTCCAACCCGTTCTTAAAAACTTCCCATGAGGGACTCCATACTGTCTTTTAATTCATACAGATGCACTGTTGCCCACCCCTAGAGTTCAAAGATCATGACTCAGGTCCCGCAAACTCATGATTAGCTGGTTTAGAAATAATGAGATTAAAAAAAAATGTGTTTATTTGCCTTGGACTTTCTGAGCCTTTAGGGTGCTTTACTATGCAACTATAAGGGCTAGAAATTTACATTAAAAAAAAAAATCAAAGCTGAGATTCATATACAATCCCCTGATTCCAGCAACCTGAACTTTAAGAAAAAGTACTGCAAGTCTCACAACAATATCACCAGAGCTGGCCACGCTGCTGATGAGCTGTAAACATGACGAGTATTCTGTGGTAAAGTCTTAGGACTAGAATTCCAGCTAGATTGGCCTGGTTGCAGCTGCTTACCTTTGGTGGAGCCCTGCCTGGATGTAGAGATGTATGCAGTTGGATCAAATTTCCGATGTCTTTAGTCCTTACATTTCAGTATAGAGAGCCCAAGCAGAACAGAGGTCCTGTGTGCAGCATGCCTGGATGCATTATGGATAGAAATAATGCAGAACATAGTTTAACTGTTAATTGTAAGCTCTTTGGGACAGGGACTCTCTCTTACTATATGTCCATAGCAAAATGGAACTTCAATCTCATTTGGAGCCTCTAGGTACCGAACATATTTTTTATATGACATATAGAAGTTATATAAAAACATAAAATACTATTGCTGGACAGTTGCAGTGTAACGCTACTTTATTTCTTAGAATTCAGAACAATACACACAAAAACTTAAAAACAGAGAGACGCAAAGCGGGTGACTCCCTAAAACAGAGAGACACGACTCACTTAAAGCTGGCTTTCTGCAGACTGTCTTCTGAGAAAGACCCGGATTACATGCTTCCCTATAGAGCCCTCAAACCTGCAAGCAGGACTAGTAAACCCTTTACAAATTACAGTGATAGCATCTTATTTTAATACAGCTTTCAATACATCACAAATACAAAGAATAAAGTAGCACATTCCCATTTGGAATGTTGCTTTCAGTTTTGGTATCTCAATTTGAAGATATAGCTGAGATTCAAAAGGTTCAATGAAGGACAGTAACGATGGTTAGAAGCCTTTTATGAGGATATGTGTATAGAAAGAGACTGAAAAGCGATAGAACAGTAAACTACAAAACATAATGAGCTAGTACTCTGAACACAGGATGGGAAGCCAGGAGCTCCTTGAGTTCTAATCTCAGCTCTGTTTGTAACTCATTGTTTGCCTTGGGCAAGTCACCTAACCTTGCTGCCTCAGTTTCTTCATCTGCATATTACCTACCAAATGATATAGTTTTGATGATTAATTACTATTTGAACAAAACTTTGAAAACGTAAACACTGTAACAGCTTTGAGTGTCATATCATAGCCTAGACTGTGGGCACGGGTACATTAGAAATACTATGAAAGATATATACACACTTAGTTGAGGTATTTAAAATTAAATATCATCCTGTTTTTTTTTATGTGGTCCCTTATAAAAGAACATAAGGCATCTGGCCCTGTCAGTTCAGAGTCCACAAATTCATGGATTCATTTCCTGTTGTTAGCTAAGTAGCTTTCCAGTGTACTCCTTACCTTTGATCTCAAGAGCAAGGGGTCATTTGAAATTAATGGCCGGTACTTTTAATATAAAGCAAAATAATTCTTCACAGTGTGTTTAGTCAGTGAGCTGAATTCACTAATACAGGAGGTCAGAACATTATATGCTGTAGCTGGCTTTAATAATGGCTTGGATAATTCTGTGACCAGAAAAACAAAATTATAGCTACAAAGGCAATGTTAGAGCCCATTGAATTTGATACTCCAGGTATTAAATGTTAGCCCCAGGGTCAGAAGGATCTCTTCCCCATGAAAAGCATTTCACAATTTCTGAGGTGCATTAGGTGATGGACATTCTGCTTTCCTGTGAAATAATGACAGTAGTTAGGCTACTGGTCCTGGTATTGCAAACCTGATGGTCCTATGTTTTCCAGTGCAGAGGGCACTATGCCTCACTTAAACCTTTCATTAAGGCTTTAGATGGAATATACTGGTGTAGTGGGACCTTGTTTGGGTCCATTGAAAAATTTTGTCGTTAAGCCATAATCAGCTTGGGAAGATGCTGGTGTTGGTCCATCCTCTGGTGCATTTAAGACAATCACAAAGAAAAGTACCGCAGGAGTTTGCTTAGTACCTACCCTGGCCCTGCTTGTTTCTTATTCACTGAACCATCATAATGCAAATGTTCTGATTTCTGGCAAATGTAGCATGTGACCTCCCTCTTAAGGTTACAAAAGAATACATTTATAATTGTGTTCAGAAAAATTCCCTCATTAAATACAAGTTCATACTAATCTTCAGGCTGCTTTAATATTAATAGAACTCTATCTGAAATGTAACTAATGTTTACAATTCTGAAATATTTTACAAACATAGGCCCCAATTCCGCAAAATGTGTCCACCCACACAGAGCCTTGTGGGGTCTATATAGACCTTAATGGGTCTATAACTCATACATCAACTACAGAGATCACTTCAGGTAACGAACTGGAGCCACTTCTGGTGTTAAACTTGAGAGCTGTTCAACAATGATCTGTGACATTGCATAATAGTTTGGGTATCTGGTGTACCTTTACTGAGAGGGAATGATTCAAAAATGGCTACATTTCCTCTTAGAAAGTTAAAAAGACACTCCTGACTGAGGTAAAGGGACAAATTTGGCTCATTAGAACATGAAGGCAGGCTGGGGTTTTCAAAGGAGCCGGAAGGAGTTACACATCCAAATTTCATTGAAAGTCATTGGGAGATGTCTGCCTGGCTTCCTTTGTGAGTAAAGCTCAGTCTCAGCAGCAAGGGTGTTGAAATGGTCATTGCAAATGGGAGGCACTGTTACATATAAATGGACTCTTTTGTCTCACATTTTACGCAAAGCCAGCTGACACAGTAGCATTTTGCTGTGGAAAGATTTTCCTGGCATTGAACACTTAAAAGACATTGCAAGAGTGAATGCCTGCAAGTATAAATGAACTCTTCCAAAAAATCTGATATATATATAATGGCCTTCAGTCAGACTTGTCTAAGATGGTAAGAAGACTAACAATCTGTCCCTGAGTGGCGATAGCTAGGCTGATGGAAGGATTCTGTCATCGACCTATCCAATCCACATTTACACCTGGGATAGGTCAGCATAACTACAGGCTACAGCTGTCAGGGGCATGCATTTGTCACACCCCTGAGTGCCATAGTTATACCAACCTAACTTTTAAGTGTAGACCAGGCTGATGTGGCATAGCTATGAAGAAGTTTTTTCTGCCAATGTAGGAACACCACCTGCTCAAATAATATTAGGTTTGGCAACAGAAGGACTCTTCTGTTGGTGTAGCTGCATCTATACTGGGTGGGTTTGTCAACATAGCTATTACAGTATAAGTTTTAAGCATAGACCAGGCCTAAAACTAGCCTCCTTTTTACTCCTTTACAGAAACTTTCCATTGATAATGACAGAGTTGCCTTCCCTATAAATCAATTCTTTACATTTGTTTTTTCCTTTGCTTCTTAATCTCTCATTTCCTCTGCTATCACTTTTAATTGTAACTTTGTGCCAGAATTCTTTAACCCCGCAGAGCATTTCGGGATGCAGTTTGTATGAAAGACAAAAATCATTGTGGTGTGTTGTATCATATTGCTATATGCCAAATTATTTATAGTCCATATTATGGTATATAATTAAGCCAACACAGGTAGAAGTAAAGCCATTTCATTGCTTAAGAAAGCTCTTCATTCTGTGGTTATATGCACAGTTCCCTTTTTTTCTGAAGTCTCCTAATTAATCATCCGTCATCATTTCTAACGTACGTCTCAGAGTTGCATTTAAACACAGAGCAGAGTTATAAAAGAAACACGGAGAGAGCTGCCCAGAGGCCAGTTTTCAGAAACAGAGCTAAGAATCTGAAAGGAACCCTTAGGATTCTGCTGGGAACCTCAAGGAACATTTTTTGGAGGA
Organism: Chelonia mydas; assembly: GCF_015237465.2. Lineage (NCBI taxonomy): Eukaryota > Metazoa > Chordata > Testudines > Cheloniidae > Chelonia > Chelonia mydas. The sequence continues at coordinate 14,235,511 of NC_057853.1, read as the reverse complement.
GCGAATGGGTATCCCTTTTACAGATTGCCTGGTCTTTCATGCACTGGGAAATGAGAGTCTGGAACCTGCTCCCAGTCAGTAAAGTCTTGACAGTGGACTAGACTGCAGCTGTGCTAATAAGTAAGAAAAACCTTAACTTCTAGCAGATGTTTTCTGCAACTGTGGTTTTTTGCTGTCTTTTAAGACGGAAGATATTATTTATCATTTTCTACAGTATTTATTTTATACCATTCGTAATCAAAATTTGCTTGCCTCTTATTTCAGTGTGAATACTTATGCTTATTAGTGAATAGGCTGTTAATGCTATTGTGGATATCTAATCACCTTGTCTAATTATTTAAAATGACACTTTTGTTTGGTCAGAGAGACAAGGTGGGTGAGGTAATATCTTTTATTGGACCAACTTCTGCTGGTGAGCGAGAAAAGCTTTGGAGGCAAACAGAGCTCTTCTTCAGGTCTGGGAAAGGTACTTCCAATGTCATAGCAAAATGCAACATGGAATGGATTGCTTAGCATAAATAGAAAAGGAGTACCTGTGGCATCTTAGTCTCTAAAGTGCCACAAGTACTCCTTTTTTTTTTGAGAACACAGACTAACACGGCTGCTACTCTGAAACTTAGCATAAATAGTTAGCACATAGTATAAGGGACCATTCAAGGTAGAGTGGCCCGTTAACACCAATAGAAGATTTTACCTTGCTCACCCTGTCTCTGAAATATCCTGGAACCAACACGGCTACAACTACACTGCATACATTTTCGTTTGATTACATTTTCAGTAATTTCACATACACACCCACCAGTAAACGATGAAGTACAATGATAAACATATCTGAAAAGTTTGTAGTATCACGTGAGTATGGAAATGCCTCTTTAAAGAGTTAATTTTTCTCTACTGGGGTGATGGAAAAATGAAGTATAAAATAAAAAGAAATGAGGAAGGAAAAGATTTGGAGCTAAAATCACAAGGATTCAAGGATAAAACAACGTAAGATTCAGTCAAGGTAAACTGATCTGCATTAGTATAATATTTTTCTCCCATTTTTCAAATGGGAAATTGAGGATCCAGGAATCTTAGGGCAGGTCTACACTTAAAACGCTGCTTGGCACAGCTGCACCAATGCAACTGCACCGCTGTAGCTCTTTAATGAAAACACTCTAAGCCGATGGGAGAAAACTCCCGTCGGCTTAGTTAATCCACCTCTGGGAGAGACGGTAGCTATGTCAGTGGGAGAAGCTCTCCTGCCGACATAGTGCTGGATTATGCATACTCCTGAGTGATGTACTTATACTGAAGTAATTCTGTATTGTAGACCAGGGCCTAGTGTCCTTCCAAGGTCCCAGGAAAAGTATGTGGTGGAAGAAGAATTAGAAACCAGATCTCTTGACTCCAAGGTAAAAATTTACAAACTTGGGTGTTAGGCACCCAAATCCATCTTTCAGCTACTAAATAGATGGCTTGATTTGCAGGCATGCTAAGTACCAGCAGCCTCCGTCCAAGTCAATGTTCTGAAATTACTGAAGTCAGTACAAGAAGTGGGTCTTCAGCACATCTGACAAGCTGGGCATTTTAGAAATCTAGAGATGAACTCAGGTGCCTAACTTTAGGCACCTACGGTTGAAAAATTTCATTGCCAGCGTTGTGCTCCCCATTTACTCAGAAAAATATAAAGCTCTCTTTAAAACATTACATAAAGGTACTGCTGCAGCTATGAAGCAATAATAAAGCACCTCCCATAGCTAAAAAGTTTAATCATAAGTGAAATCCAGTTCAATACTCTGATTACATCGGCTTCAATAATACCAGAACTAAACGGTAAGTACTGTTGCATTGCCTCTGGGAGGCTCAGACCTCCCTGTTAGGATTTGTATGTGATTTTTCAGTAATTTGGATGCGTTTTAGCAGAAATATGATCTAGCCATTGTCTGTAGATTTTTGTATCTTTAGTAATGTTTATGTAAGAAGAAAAACTGAAAATCTGTATGAGGCATGCAAATGGAATTTTAAAGAAATGCTATATTTCATATTTTTGCAAGACCCACTGGGTCTTTTCTTACATAAAGACTTTTTTATTGGTATGATTTCTGTGTCTTTACATACAGATTAGGCAACAATTAAATAGCCCATTTTAGGGCATGTCTACACTACAGCCCTAAGTCAACCTATGTTAGGTTGACTTACAGCCACCACACTAATTACAGCCAATGGTGAAATCCACAGACACATGGCTTTTCAGGAGCTATACTGCCATCGAGGGCAAGTGGTCTTGGAGATATTGTGCAGGCATGTGGATGGCCATGGCATGATTCTTTGAAATTCCCATGGATCTCAGAAGGGCATCAAGTATCAGACCAAATCTGCTTCCAACTCCATAGTAGCAGATGGAGGCCAAGCTTGGCTCCCCTGAGACTGATCAGTTAGAAATGCCACAGGTCCAACCAGACTCATTCACTTTTCTGACCAGCAAATAACTAGCTCCCCACAGGATATAAACATAGAGAATGGAATGGGACTTGGATGTTACACAACACCTTGTTTTCATGAACTCAAAATTAAAAATAGCTACTCTGCAGCAGCAGTTTCCAAACCTGCACTTGCTGGATCACTGGGGATCTGCAGAGTACTTGCTGATGGGTCATGGAAAACTGATAGGTCGCAGGATGCTAGCTCTTTTCACTTCCAGCTGCTAAATCACTTTACAGAAGCTAAAATACACTAAATACTTTCACAGTGTTATTTTTCCATGTAAGGAATTGCTGTAGTTGCCATAGACAAGTTATGTGAGTCGGACTGGGAGGGAATGCAGTCATGCCTGAGGATGTTCTTAGTGAGACAGTCTCTCTCTTAAGATGCAGTCCGTCATATGAAAGTTTGGGAACCTGCTGGTCAGTACTGCCTTGTTGTTTACTGGGTTATGTGTGAATGATCAGTCGAACAGATTTTCTGTACTTCACACACAAAAACCGAGTTTAACCTCAGCACACCATGCTGTTTACTAAACATTAAAAGTAATCACTCTTTCAGTCTTATACAAACAAAAATGGTTTCTCTTACACCCAGTAATAAACACAGACATGTAGGTCCCTGGAGAACGTAACCTTTAGGGCTAGCCTGCTAGCTTGTTTTATTAGAAACCGCAAGAACGTGGAAGTAACAGTTCAGGCACATCTAGCAATAACAGTGTTGATGGGGTAAGTTAGTAAAATAGTGTATGTGGAAGGGAAGGAGGGTAGAATGAAGGTTGTGGTGTGTGCAGAGACAACCTTTACCCTCAGTCTCCCACTCCGGAAAGCAGCAGCCCCTCTCTAAGCTTCCAGATTTTGCCCCTGCCTCTCCCTGTGGGGTGCAGCTCGCAGCACACTGACGCCGGCAGCTGCTGCACAGGGAAAGGGGACAGAAATTTAGTAATGGCAAGAGGTGTACCTGTAGGCAGGGCCATCCCTAGCCATTTTGGTGCCCTACTCAGCCCCCCTGTGGGGGGAAGGGGCAGGGTGTGGGGCCCCAGGCCTCCATGGGGGGGGCAGGAACAGGCTTGGGAGGCAAAGGGGAACCACCCCCCTGCACGAGCCATCGGAATGAGCGGTTTGGGGCTGGGTCGCTAAACTTCCTGCCACACAGTGAGTGTACGGTGTGCCTGACCCCTGCTGCAGTCCTCAGGGGAAGGGGTGGCGTGGGGTGGGGCTGGGGAAGAGCAGGGGGCGGGAAGAGGCAGGGCGGGTGTGGAGCAGGGCAGGGGCTTTGGGGAAGGGGTGGAGTGGGGGCGGGGCTGGGGCAGAGCCGGGGGGGCATGGGGAAGAGGTGGAGCAGGGGCTGGAGCAGCACGCAGTTGCATATTTTGTGTACGGGTAGGGATGGCCCTGCCTGCAGGGGAAGGAGTGGAGGATAGGCACTATAAGGTGACAACTTAATTTCCTTAATTTTGTTTATTTGCATGTAGCCACCTCAGATGTTACACTACAAACTTTGTATGTGTTAATTTATAGGTAAGGGGCTACATCTTGTATGATAACTAACCATTATCACTTATTACCAAAAGGATATGGCCATCCTGCTGAGCATTTTTCCAGTTCTCCTTTGGACAATGATGGCATTTCAGGCAAACTTATTGCAAGCTAAAGGAAGTAAGTAATTTTCTCCTAGTGATACTTGAAGCTTTTGTTCTTTTGCCATTTATATACTTACATTTTCCTCCCATCATGATTTGTTCTCCCGAGGTCTCTGTCACCTGGTCCTTCTAAATTGTCAGTCCCATCCTTCTTCTATCTTTGCTAATATTTATGCCTTATTTCCTTGTTCAGCATAAATATGTTCCACACATATATGTAGGCTTGGCAGAATTCAATTTTTTTAATTTCTTCAATGGATAATACCAATCTTTATTTCAAGCATTTTTTCCAATTTTTATTGATTCTAATTTTCACAGTTGGGCAAAATTATGGGTGTGTGTATCAGACAATTATTTAATGACAGCAGATGTTGTTATTAAAGTTAAAGCTTTAATACACTTTAAAACACTAACTGTCAACATCACATGTCAAAATACACAAAGTAAATGTCCTTAAACCAAACAAGAATAAGTTCTCAAGCAGCATTTCTCTTACTTTGCCTATTTGTAAATTTTGATTACAGATGGAAATATTTTTCGTCGGTTTGTGTGTGTGCGTACGGTGAAAGCGGTGTATACGGACATTTACCAATAAAAATCTAATCCTGGAAAACCTATACATATAAATTCTTGTGTTTTAAATGAAATCTCTCTGTATGCTTTAATATACATTTTTCCCAGGGACAAAACTCAATTCCATCTTGTTTGTAAGGCCCTGATTGTGCAAACTGATCTGTGGGTGATAGCCCTGGGCCAACACAAATGGACGTCAGGGATCCATCCATGTAAATCAACCTGAAGGATCCAAAACTATATTTTTTTAAACAAACTAGCTGTGATAGTAGGTTACTCAACTTTGTGAATTTAAAGTAATCTGGTTTTCATAATAGTTTTATCGTGGTTAGGTTTCAATTAAATTCCAATTCAATAATCTATTTGCTCCTATCTCTCAGCCTTTTGCCCAAGTATAAGAAACATGTTTTATAAGAAGCTATTGAATGAATAAAGTCTAACATTTAAGTGAAGTCTGTAACCATTTTCCTGTATTGATAGTTACTTGTAAGTAGCTATTGCTCTGAACTACTCACTATTCACTATTATTATTAGTGACATACTATTAATATATCATTAATTATTTTGTTTTTTCCCTTAATAAACAGTTCAGGTTCTCCCACCTGTTAACTTCACTCTCACAGTCTCTGCTCTAGCAGAAGTACTTTTGCAATGGAAACCAAACCCTGATCAAGAAGAAAAGAACTACACTATTAGATATGATGTGGAAATTATGACTCCTGAGAGGGACGAGGTAAGTGTAAAATATTGCTTATACATGTTGGATTAAATGTGCTATATTAAATTCAAACCCAAGATTTACTGATTAAGATATGACTTTCAGATACATTGGCTCATCAGATTTACTTTTGGTTTTGTGTTGTAAACAAATATATTAGCCATTGACCAGATCCATCTCTCTCTCTGTCTGTGGGAACAACTCTGTTGCAAGGGAGATTAACCCCAGGAAATAGCAGGTGTCAGTACTTCTGTCACGATTCCCAAGGAATTCTACTAAGTGAGGGTAGTTTTAATTTTTGGCTCACTGGAGGCTGTCCGGGAGAGGTGTTGAATCAGCACTGCTCCTGGATGGTATAGTCCACCACTGATGTTACTGCATTTATTGCAGATTGACGCCAGTATATAGCTAGTATTTGGATCCATGTTTCACCAAAATTCTGTACCTGGAAACCTTCATTTAACCCATTTCCAGTAGGCAATCCCCCATCTTAAGCAACACATTTGAAGTACCTTCAAATACCACATGATTTGAACTTTAGTAAAAGATCACCTTTGTTAGGAGACCTACCTTTGCTGGTCCTCTGCGTGAGAACCTAGGTCAGGTTTCATTGTATTTGATACTAATAAATTGTTTATTTTTCAAGTATGATACAAAGAAAACTTGCAGTACCCGTGTGGCTGTGCTTCATAATGGTTTTTCTGCACGTATTCGGACATTGCTTCTCTATACCAACTCGCAAATAAAAAGTAACTGGGTTACAGCTAAACTCCAAGCCCCACCAGGTAAGATGTGTTACGAATGTAATTTTATGTTATGTTGTAGTCTGTAGACAAGAAAGCATGAAAAGGATGACAGGTTAAAAACTTCAGAAGGAAGACACATCTCCTGCTCTACATGGCATTGTTCTTATACAATAGTTTTGGTCCAGATTCCAGTATCATTTTTCACACTGAATAGCATCTTACTCCTGATTATAACTCCATGACTTCATTTTGTCAGCGGCACTACTTGTGGAGCAAGATGCTATTTGATCTGAGTATGGGTATCAGAATTAGGCCCTCAGGAGGGACAACAGTCCCAAGGAGCAGAAGATGGCTGAGATTTAGGGTATCAGTTAAGATAGGCCTGGTTTGGCCAATATAATCGATAAAGAGGAGGTGGAGTAGTGGTTTTGTTAGAGCAGGGAGTGGGCAGAGATATCATGAGAATGTGTAAGATCCTGAAATGAAAAGAACAGAAAGATGCCTATCCTGGAAGACTCATTGGCTCAGGGGACTGGTAACAGAATAACAACCTTTTTCACCTGGAGGTTACTGGCTGACTTTTAATTACTACTACTTAACAGCTGCTCAGGGGTCTGCGTGAAATAAGTTGGGGAACCCTGTTTGGTTTCTAGTAGAGTTGGTTCCTCATCACAGTTTTAACTAATTGTCCATCTATGCTGACAGGACTGAATGGAGATGGGCCCTATTTCTCAGCCTTAGAAACGATCCCTACGGGTCAAGATAGAGGCACTTTAGATGGTAGGGATGCATGTAGAAGGTTACACTGCTGTTGTAAGATTTGATCCTGTAATGGACTCGCATTCTTCTAAATCAAATCTAACCATCCACCCTTTGTTTTAGAAAACATACTCCTGTTTTAGGATTTTGAATTCTCCATGAGACAAGTCTGTAGTACTCGTCTCCTACAGACTTTTCATGTTCCCAGTTGTCCTCATCTCTATCCTGCATTGTTTTCATTGTTGGCCTGGTATCCAGCAATATCAGCAATCAGAGCCTTGTGTTACAAAAAAGCTAAGCAAACAGGCCCCAGAGAATCATAGTTATCTCCATTGCTTCTTCCATCTCCTTTCCAATCCGTATCTGATTTCAATCTCTCTGCAGCTCTTGTCATCTCTGTGCTAGCCAGACTCACTCTTGGAAGCCCCCAAGCCTGGAATACGTTCTGCAGCTGTACAACTTTGATAATCCTTACAACAGAGTTCTTGAAAGACAGTAGCTGAGATCATCTAATCCTCCCTTATTTAATAATTTAGTTCACTTCTACTCTAGAGACAGTTTAGGACAGCTCAAGTCTAAATGCGCCGATTACATCACAAAGCCTGAAGGGCAGTGTTGTGTCTGTTCTAGTCTGACTTCCTTTATGCAAACAGGTTCAACCAATTCTGGGAAAGAAGGAAATGGAAGTGATTTTAAGAAGCTTTTGATTTTTGAAATGTTTATTTAGAGATAGATAGGTTTGTTTACATATGTATGTATGTATGTATGTATATTTGTCAGACATCATGCAAACTGCCTGAGAAAGCCTTATACTCTTGGGGCCTGATTCAAAGCCCTTACAAGTCAATGAGACTACTGAGAGGCTTAAAATTATGCATTATGTGTAGTAATAATTGGGCCTACAAATTCACCCTAATTGTGAGCTCAATTGTAAGAAGTGAGTTAAAGTTCAGAAAATGTCACAGTAGCCTATAACAATAAATGTTGATGGAGAAAGGTACAAAAGGGAGACAGAATTAGTTAAAAAGCCTACTGTTATAACTCAAGCACTGTGTTAAGCTCATGCCTGGTAAAGTCAGGGGCCAGAACTCAGTGAACCAAAATTGGTGTTTTGGAAATTAGGCCTAATTGGCAAGCAAAATAATGAGGAAATGGGCTATTCTGCCCATCATTCCCTTTTGGGCGCCTTAAAAGAAAAGTCTTTAGGAGGAAAAAAAAATCAAGCAGCAGCTGTTTGCCAACAACCGGTGACTGAAAGATGGGAGAACAGGAACAAGCAAACTTCACCACCATGGCTTTCCTCCCTCCCCCGCCTACTGGAACTCTGGGATCCACCGTGGGTCTTTGTCATCCTACTACCAAGAGATGTTCTGAACAGACTTGGCCAAAGGGAGGGACCCAGATGATATCACTACCCCCACTGCTCTGGCTAAACCCCGGACACCGTCTGGGGTCTGAGACTGTGTTGTTTTCTTCCCCGCCTGTGTATCTTTTGCTTGTCCCACCTTATTTCTTCTCTTTCCTATCTCTTACCCTATCTCTTCGTTTGCCTTCTGTTTAATAGACGTCAGGCTTAGCTAGCCAAGACTGCATATTTTTCCAATATGTCTGAGAGCCTGTGCCCAGAGAGGCAGATAAAAGCAATGCCTAATTAGTCCAACCCTGGTACAAGTTTGCCACGTCTTGGAGTGGCTGATAAGACTGCTATGCCTGTGTTTCTCCAGCAGTAATGCTGCAAATGAGAGTTAACACCAGTGACAAAAGTTGCATTTTCTATCTTTCCTGTTCTTTTCTCTCCCCTTGTGTGTATATGTCTTGTTTTGTGTTCTAGGAAATGGGATCAGACTTTAAAAAAAACAGCAACAGCAGCTCCAGCCCTTCTCAACTAACTTTTTCTCTTTTCCCCAAAAAGGACCATTTAAGAGACTGTCAAACAAAGATTGTTTTCCTTCTAAAGACTCTCTATAGGTAAACGAAAAGGGAACAAGGGATGCTGTTAAAATGAAAGTCTTGCTTAATACCTTACATTTGAAATGCTTTAACTGTTTTCCCTTCTTTTTTCTATCTTTAATAACAGGTTAAAAGGTGTTTTTAATGATGTATTTGCCATGGTACTAAGCAGGCTGAGGTCTTTGTTTACCAAATGTTAAAGATTGCTTAAAACTGTTTCATGTTGGAAAGTTACAGGGTCATGTTAACACCTTTAACTCTTTGGGTTGGTATATAAGGCCCTTCTTGAATTGTGGGACGAACTTTAGATAATTGCGGCTGAGTTGCGAACAAGACATGGAAAATCGTGGAAAAGTAATAATGGACCTTTATTAATAGCAGTAATTTGGAAAAGCCAAAGTAGACCTATTTGTTTATGAAAAAATTACTGGAAGGATATCAACACTGAAGTATTATGTTATGCCTGCTCATTGTTTTGATAACAACCTCTTTTGCTGCAACTATATTACATTCATTTTAAACCAGTGACAGGTACAATATAAAACTCAGAAGACTAAAAGTCTTAACACAACTGCTGTAGAAATTGAGTGCAGTCACGTTAGCCTTTTACAGGCATTGAATGTTAGTGCAGTGCTAATTGCATAATCAAAATGTATGCAAAATTGTGGACTGTGCAAAGTAAGCCAATTAAAATACAAATTGCAGCGGAAGCTGCAAGATCTGCAATTTCCGTAATATCACGAATGAAGTAGGGCTGTCCTCATATAGACCATTAAATGTAGTATAACATGTGTTTATGGTTTTTGCTGGAATGGGATTTAAAGAAATTGCTTCAAGTGAATGGGACTAAGAGAAAATATTTTAAAACTTTCTAAAACATTGTTTCCTATAATTGAGGGGCATACACAGAATACGTGGTGGTGTCCTGTGGTATAAAAATAATATTTGTAATGTTTGGGATGAACTGCTTCACCACTCATGGGAGAGATTTGATATATAGACAGAGAAATATTTGATATATAGACAGATTAGATAGAATATATACATATACAAGGAACCAAAGACTGTAATCCATTGTATTTTATGTTATTTTATAATCATGAGTAATAAGAACATGCTAGTAAATATTTAGCACGTATTACCTTACAAGTGCCACCTTTTATGTATTACTGGTGCTATAGGTGCTGTTGAGACATCAGTCACTAACTTGTCCTGTGTGATTTACACTGCCATTAATAATACTGCATCTCTTCATTGCACCTGGCTTGCTGGCAAAGCGGCGCCAGAAGATACCAAATACTTTCTATTTTACAGGTAAGTGCCTGCTTCTATTTTTGACCCTTGTAGGTTTCCTTAAGATAATAATGTCTTACAAACTAATCTAATTTAGGTATAACAACTACACTGAAGAATGCCAAGAATATAGTAAAGACAAATGGGAGAGAAATATTGGTTGCCGATTTTCAAACACTTACATAAAGACTAGTGAAACTGACGAAGTCATCGTAATACACATTAATGGGTCAAGCAATGGTACTGCAATCAAACCTTTTGAACAGATATTTAATCAAAATGCCATTCGTGAGTAAATATGTTTATTTTTTACACATTAATTTAAGGACAATAAAAAATAAAAGATATTTTTTGTCGGTTTGTCTGTGTGCGTACGCTGGAAGCAGTGTATACGGACATTTAAATAAAAATCTAATCCTGGAAAGCCTATACATATAAATTCTTGTGTTTTAAATTAAATCTCTCTGAATGCTTTAATATACATTTTTCCCAGGGACAAAACTCAATTCCATCTTGTTTGTAAGGCCCTGAATGTGCAAACTGATCTGTGGGTGATAGCCCTGGGCCAACACAAATGGACGTCAGGGATCCATCCATGTAAATCAACCTGAAGGATCCAAAACTATATTTTTTTAAACAAACTAGCTGTGATAGTAGGTTACTCAACTTTGTGAATTTAAAGTAATCTGGTTTTCATAATAGTTTTATCGTGGTTAGGTTTCAATTAAATTCCTATTCAATAATCTATTTGCTCCTAACTCTCAGCCTTTTGCCCAAGCGTAAGAAACATGTTTTATAAGAAGCTATTGAATGAATAAAGTCTAATATTTAAGTGAAGTCTGTAACCATTTTCCTGTATTGATAGTTACTTGTAAGTAGCTATTGCTCTGAACTACTCACTATTCACTATTATTATTAGTGACATACTATTAATATATCATTAATTATTTTGTTTTTTCCCTTAATGAACAGTTCAGGTTCTCCCACCTGTTAACTTCACTCTCACAGTCTCTGCACTAGCTGAAGTACTTTTGCAATGGAAACCAAACCCTGATCAAGAAGAAAAGAACTACACTATTAGATATGATGTGGAAATTATGACTCCTGAGAGGGACGAGGTAAGTGTAAAATATTGCTTATACATGTTGGATTAAATGTGCTATATTAAATTCAAACCCAAGATTTACTGATTAAGATATGACTTTCAGATACATTGGCTCATCAGATTTACTTTTGGTTTTGTGTTGTAAACAAATATATTAGCCATTGACCAGATCCATCTCTCTCTCTGTCTGTGGGAACAACTCTGTTGCAAGGGAGATTAACCCCAGGAAATAGCAGGTGTCAGTACTTCTGTCACGATTCCCAAGGAATTCTACTAAGTGAGGGTAGTTTTAATTTTTGGCTCACTGGAGGCTGTCCGGGAGAGGTGTTGAATCAGCACTGCTCCTGGATGGTATAGTCCACCACTGATGTTACTGCATTTATTGCAGATTGACGCCAGTATATAGCTAGTATTTGGATCCATGTTTCACCAAAATTCTGTACCTGGAAACCTTCATTTAACCCATTTCCAGTAGGCAATCCCCCATCTTAAGCAACACATTTGAAGTACCTTCAAATACCACATGATTTGAACTTTAGTAAAAGATCACCTTTGTTAGGAGACCTACCTTTGCTGGTCCTCTGCGTGAGAACCTAGGTCAGGTTTCATTGTATTTGATACTAATAAATTGTTTATTTTTCAAGTATGATACAAAGAAAACTTGCAGTACCCGTGTGGCTGTGCTTCATAATGGTTTTTCTGCACGTATTCGGACATTGCTTCTCTATACCAACTCGCAAATAAAAAGTAACTGGGTTACAGCTAAACTCCAAGCCCCACCAGGTAAGATGTGTTACGAATGTAATTTTATGTTATGTTGTAGTCTGTAGACAAGAAAGCATGAAAAGGATGACAGGTTAAAAACTTCAGAAGGAAGACACATCTCCTGCTCTACATGGCATTGTTCTTATACAATAGTTTTGGTCCAGATTCCAGTATCATTTTTCACACTGAATAGCATCTTACTCCTGATTATAACTCCATGACTTCATTTTGTCAGCGGCACTACTTGTGGAGCAAGATGCTATTTGATCTGAGTATGGGTATCAGAATTAGGCCCTCAGGAGGGACAACAGTCCCAAGGAGCAGAAGATGGCTGAGATTTAGGGTATCAGTTAAGATAGGCCTGGTTTGGCCAATATAATCGATAAAGAGGAGGTGGAGTAGTGGTTTTGTTAGAGCAGGGAGTGGGCAGAGATATCATGAGAATGTGTAAGATCCTGAAATGAAAAGAACAGAAAGATGCCTATCCTGGAAGACTCATTGGCTCAGGGGACTGGTAACAGAATAACAACCTTTTTCACCTGGAGGTTACTGGTTGACTTTTAATTACTACTACTTAACAGCTGCTCAGGGGTCTGCGTGAAATAAGTTGGGGAACCCTGTTTGGTTTCTAGTAGAGTTGGTTCCTCATCACAGTTTTAACTAATTGTCCATCTATGCTGACAGGACTGAATGGAGATGGGCACTATTTCTCAGCCTTAGAAACGATCCCTACGGGTCAAGGTAGAGGCACTTTAGATGGTGGGGATGCATGTAGAAGGTTACACTGCTGTTGTAAGATTTGATCCTGTAAATGGACTCGCATTCTTCTAAATCAAATCTAACCATCCACCCTTTGTTTTAGAAAACATACTCCTGTTTTAGGATTTTGAATTCTCCATGAGACAAGTCTGTAGTACTCGTCTCCTACAGACTTTTCATGTTCCCAATAGTCCTCATCTCTATCCTGCATTGTTTTCATTGTTGGCCTGGTATCCAGCAATATCAGCAATCAGAGCCTTGTGTTACAAAAAAGCTAAGCAAACAGGCCCCAGAGAATCATAGTTATCTCCATTGCTTCTTCCATCTCCTTTCCAATCCGTATCTGATTTCAATCTCTCTGCAGCTCTTGTCATCTCTGTGCTAGCCAGACTCACTCTTGGAAGCCCCCAAGCCTGGAATACGTTCTGCAGCTGTACAACTTTGATAATCCTTACAACAGAGTTCTTGAAAGACAGTAGCTGAGATCATCTAATCCCCCCTTATTTAATAATTTAGTTCACTTCTGCTCTAGAGACAGTTTAGGACAGCTCAAGTCTAAATGCGCCGATTACATCACAAAGCCTGAAGGGCAGTGTTGTGTCTGTTCTAGTCTGACTTCCTTTAAGCAAACAGGTTCAACCAATTCTGGGAAAGAAGGAAATGGAAGTGATTTTAAGAAGCTTTTGATTTTTGAAATGTTTATTTAGAGATAGATAGGTTTGTTTACATATGTCTATATGTATGTATGTATACTTGTCAGACATCATGCAAACTGCCTGAGAAAGCCTTATACTCTTGGGGCCTGAATCAAAGCCCTTACAAGTCAACGGGACTACTGAGAGGCTTAAAATTATACATTATATGTAGTAATAATTGGGCCTACAAATTTACCCTAATTGTGAGCTCAATTGTAAGAAGTGAGTGAAAGTTCAGAAAATGTCACAGTAGCCTATAACAATAAATGTTGATGGAGAAAGGTACAAAAGGGAGACAGAATTAGTTAAAAAGCCTACTGTTATAACTCAAGTACTGTGTTAAGCTCTTGCCTGGTAAAGTCAGGGACCAGAACTTAGTGAACCAAAATTGGTGTTTTGGAAATTAGGCCTAATTGGCAAGCAAAATAATGAGGAAATGGGCTATTCTGCCCATCATTCCCTTTTGGGCGCCTTAAAAGAAAAGTCTTTAGGAGGAAAAAAAAATCAAGCAGCAGCTGTTTGCCAACAACCGGTGACTGAAAGATGGGAGAACAGGAACAAGTAAACTTCACCACCATGGCTTTCCTCCCTCCCCCGCCTACTGGAACTCTGGGATCCACTGTGGGTCTTTGTCATCCTACTACCAAGAGATGTTCTGAACAGACTTGGCCAAAGGGAGGGACCCAGATGATATCACTACCCCCACTGCTCTGGCTAAACCCCGGACACCGTCTGGGGTCTGAGACTGTTGTTTTCTTCCCCGCCTGTGTATCTTTTGCTCGTCCCACCTTATTTCTTCTCTTTCCTATCTCTTACCCTATCTCTTCGTTTGCCTTCTGTTTAATAGATGTCAGGCTTAGCTAGCCAAGACTGCATATTTTTCCAATATGTCTGTGAGCCTGTGCCCAGAGAGGCAGATAAAAGCCATGCCTAATTAGTCCAACCCTGGTACAAGTTTGCCACGTCTTGGAGTGGCTGATAAGACTGCTATGCCTGTGTTTCTCCAGCAGTAATGTTGCAATTGAGAGTTAACACCAGTGACAGAAGTTGCATTTTCTATCTTTCCTGTTCTTGTCTCTCCCCTTGTGTGTATATGTCTTGTTTTGCGTTCTAGGAAATGGGATCAGACTTTAAAAAAAACAGCAACAGCAGCTCCAGCCCTTCTCAACTAACTTTTTCTCTTTTCCCCAAAAAGGACCATTTAAGAGACTGTCAAACAAAGATTGTTTTCCTTCTAAAGACTCTCTATAGGTAAACGAAAAGGGAACAAGGGATGCTGTTGAAATGAAAGTCTTGCTTAATACCTTACATTTGAAATGCTTTAACTGTTTTCCCTTCTTTTTTCTATCTTTAATAACAGGTTAAAAGGTGTTTTTAATGATATATTTGCCATGGTACTAAGCAGGCTGAGGTCTTTGTTTACCAAATGTTAAAGGTTGCTTAAAACTGTTTCATGTTGGAAAGTTACAGGGTCATGTTAACACCTTTAACTCTTTGGGTTGGTATATAAGGCCCTTCTTGAATTGTTGGACGAACTTTAAATAATTGCGGCTGAGTTGCGAACAAGACATGGAAAATCGTGGAAAAGTAATAATGGACCTTTATTAATAGCAGTAATTTGGAAAAGCCAAAGTAGACCTATTTGTTTACGAAAACATTACTGGAAGGATATCAACACTGAAGTATTATGTTATGCCTGCTCATTGTTTTGATAACAACCTCTTTTGCTGCAACTATATTACATTCATTTTAAACCAGTGACAGGTACAATATAAAACTCAGAAGACTAAAAGTCTTAACACAACTGCTGTAGAAATTGAGTGCAGTCACGTTAGCCTTTTACAGGCATTGAATGTTAGTGCAGTGCTAATTGCATAATCAAAATGTATGCAAAATTGTGGACTGTGCAAAGTAAGCCAATTAAAATACAAATTGCAGCGGAAGCTGCAAGATCTGCAATTTCCGTAATATCACGAATGAAGTAGGGCTGTCCTCATATAGACCATTAAATGTAGTATAACATGTGCTTATGGGTTTTGCTGGAATGGGGTTTAAAGAAATTGCTTCAAGTGAATGGGACTAAGAGAAAATATTTTAAAACTTTCTAAAACATTGTTTCCTATAATTGAGGGGCATACACAGAATACGTGGTGGTGTCCTGTGGTATAAAAATAATATTTGTAATGTTTGGGATGAACTGCTTCACCACTCATGGGAGAGATTTGATATATAGACAGAGAAATATTTGATATATAGACAGATTAGATAGAATATATACATATACAAGGAACCAAAGACTGTAATCCATTGTATTTTATGTTATTTTATAATCATGAGTAATAAGAACATGCTAGTAAATATTTAGCACGTATTACCTTACAAGTGCAACCTTTTATGTATTACTGGTGCTATAGGTGCTGTTGAGACATCAGTCACTAACTTGTCCTGTGTGATTTACACTGCCATTAATAATACTGCATCTCTTCATTGCACCTGGCTCGCTGGCAAAGCGGCACCAGAAGATACCAAATACTTTCTATTTTACAGGTAAGTGCCTGCTTCTATTTTTGACCCTTGTAGGTTTCCTTAAGATAATAATGTCTTACAAACTAATCTAATTTAGGTATAACAACTACACTGAAGAATGCCAAGAATATAGTAAAGACAAATGGGAGAGAAATATTGGTTGCCGATTTTCAAACACTTACATAAAGACTAGTGAAACTGACGAAGTCGTCGTAATACACATTAATGGGTCAAGCAATGGCACTGCAATCAAACCTTTTGAACAGATATTTAATCAAAATGCCATTCGTGAGTAAATATTTTTATTTTTTACACATTAAAATATCTATAGCTTCTTAGATCTTGGTGAAATGTTTGCAGTGAAATCTTAAAAAAATCTGGTGTAAAACTCAAACGTGCTCTGCATTTTGGTTTAAAGATTTGCTGAAGTTCATTGGTGGTTTGAATGATACATGGTCCATTTTAAGATATGGGCTAGTTTAAGGGTTCGCATGTATATTTTCTGAAACTGGAGGTGTTAGTGTGGAAATAGGGGAAATATGATGATTTTAACAGTGTGATTTTAATAGTTAGGTTTAAATTTAAGGACAATAAAACTAAAAGATAGAAATAACCTATTAGTTCCCCTAATTTATCTGTCTGCCAAAGGTCTTGTCCCCTAACGCCCCTACTCTACTTGCACTACATTAATGACATCTTCATCATCTGGACCATGGAAAAGAAGCCCTTGAGGAATTCCACCATGATTTCAACAATTTCCATCCCACCATCAACCTGAGCCTAGACCAATCCACACAAGGTGTCCATTTCCTGGACACTACTGTGCTAATAAGCAATGGCTACATAAACATCACCCTATACCGGAAATCTACTGACCGCTATACTTACCTACATGCCTCCAGCTTCCATCCAGGACACACCACAGGATCCGTTGTCTACAGCCAAGCTCTAAGATACAACCGCATTTGCTCCAGTCCCTCAGACGGAGACAAACACCTACAAGATCTCTATCAAGCATTCTTAAAACTACAATACCCACCTGCTGAAGTGAAAAAACAGAGTGACAGAGCCAGAAGAGTACCAAGAAGTCACCTACTACAGGACAGGCCCAACAAAGAAAATAACAGAAAGCCACTAGCTGTCACCTTCAGCCCCCCACTAAAACCTTTCCAGCGCATCATCAAAGATCTACAACCTATCCTGAAAAATGATCCCTCACTCTCACAGATCTTGGGAGGCAGACCAGTCCTCGCTTACAGACAGCCCCCCAACCTGAAGCAAATACTCTTCAGCAACCACACACCACACAACAAAAACACTACCCCAGGAACCTATCCTTGCAACAAAGCCCGATGCCAACTTTGTCCACATATTTATTCAAGTGACACCATCATAGGACCTAATCACATTAGCCACGCCATCAGGGGCTCATTCACCTGCACATCTACCAATGTAATATATGCCATCATGTGCCAGCAATGCCCCTCTGCCATGTACATCAGCCAAACCGGACAGTCTCTATGCAAAAGAATAAATGGACACAAATCTGACATCAGGAATCATAACATTCAAAAACCGGTAGGAGAACACTTCAATCTCTCTGGCCACTCAGTAAAAGATTTAAGGGTGGCAATTTTGCAACAGAAAAGCTTCAAAAACAGACTCCACCAAGAAACTGCTGAGCTTGAATTAATATGCAAACTAGATACCATTAACTTGGCTTTGAATAGAGACTGGGAGTGGCTAGGTCATTACACATGTTGAATCTATTTCCCTAAGTTAAGTATCCTCACACCTTCTTGTCAACTGTCTAAATGGGCCATCTTGAGTATCACTATAAACGTTGTTTTCTCTTGCTGATAATAACTCATCTTAATTAATTAGCTTCTTACAGCTTGTATGGCAACTTCCACCTTCTCTGTATGTGTATATATAGCTTCTTACAGTATGTTCCATTCTATGCATCCGATGAAGTGAGCTGTAGCTCACGAAAGCTTGTGCTCTAATAAATTTGTTAGTCTCTAAGGTGCCACAAGTACTGCTGTTCTTTTTGCGGCTACAGACTAACACTGCTGCTACTCTGAAACCTGCCAAAGTATGGTTTCCCACAGTATTTTTTTACTGCTTTGTCCAGTCTAGCTTTAAATGTCCCAAGCAATGCAGCTTTTAGCAGTTTTTAATGTACAGTTTAATACATTTCATCGGAAGGAAGCTTTTCCTGATAGGTTATTTTTCCTTTTCTTAATGTCATCCCTTTACTCTAGTTTATACTCCCTGGATCCTCTTATATAATTCCCTTCCCATCTTAGTTTGTACAACCTTCAGTTATTTATAGACTTATCACATCTCCTTTCATATGTTGCTTAACTAAGAGAAACATATTGAACTTTTTAAATTTACTTCTTAGAGGTATCCACATATTCAGTTTCAATGCTCTTCTCTGAACTTCTTGCAATTTTTCAGAAACTTTATGGCAGCATGGTGCCTGGAATACACTGAAGTATTGTATTCCGGTCACCATATTACCAAAAGGATGTTGAAAAACAGGAAGGTCTTACAACACAGATGGACTCAGCAGGACATATAGAAGCACCTTTGGCACGGTAGAGGCAAGATTTGTGTGTGGAGGGCAGCCTCCATATACACAATTCTAGGGGTCATCATCCAACCCCTAAAATAAGGCAACATGAAATGATATATGGTGACAAAAGCTGGTGGAGGCTAAGGAGAAAAGGGGGAAAAGGTTATAGCAACAAGACCTATTTTGCATGAAAAAAATCTCCTTACCTTCTCTTTGTCAATAATGAATCTTACAAGGCATGAAATAATTGAAAGTTGTTGTTTTTTAAAATCTTGTAAAGGATTTTAATAAAGGAGATCAGTTACTCAGTAATTGTTAATATATCAGTGGCTTTACCAACTTTTCAGTGTTTGTTTTTCCACTGATATATTCAGTTCTCTTAAACCCCTTCCTATCATACAACAAACTCAAAGTGAAATTCGTGGGCTGTAAATTCAACCAGATCCAAACCATAGCCAAACTTTTGAACAACCTCCTGCCAAGAGAATTGCTTTATGGGTAATACATTGGTATCTTATTCATTTTCTAGAGAAAGTAAATCCTCCTAGAAATGTCACCATGTCTTTAAAACAAAACAACCTTCTGGTCAAGTGGGAAATGCCAGCTTCTTCTTTCCTAAAGGAATGTTTTAAATATGAACTTAACATCTACAACTGGAAGATGGGTTACAAACAGGTAACTGCTTGTTAAAAGTTGAGGTATTCTATATAGAACTTACCTATGAATTGTCTTTCTTATATGTCTAAAATATGTCTTATATGTAATCTAGCAAAAAAGTCTTCTGGTTCATGGATATCTTTTGAGTTTCAAATTATGCATGTAACCAGCACTCCAACTACCATCCTCTAAAATCTACAGATCTAGCATCAAATCTTAGTCCCACTGAAATCAATGGCAAAACTCCCACTGACTTTAATGGGGCTAGGATTTCACCCCTAATTTTTAAATCAGCTTTCTTTTATGGAGCACTTTTTTTTTTTTTTGCCTACAATGAATTATACCCACATTTCAGCTTGGAAAACACGAATGGAAGAATTTAAAATGTACATCAGTTTTGGATGTTCATCTTGACGCATCCAGGTCCATTCTGTCAAAGGTACAGGTGCTCAGCAACTCTGAAAATCTAACAGTAAGGGTCTTAAACTGGACCCCCCAAAACCAGTGACTACTTTTGAAAATTTTGGCCTGAATGAATTGCAGGGGGAAAATGGTGGATGTAATTAATTGTGGGTGCAAAATTGTGTCCACAAATATGGAGGTTTTGTGTGAAAATCATGTCTTTCACATCGACCTCTAGGCTATTAAAACTAATTTAAAAGAAGAACAAACACAATAATCAATTTGTAACAATGCTTATATCTATGCCTAAAGCAAATATTGTACATTTACTTCTGAAGTTTAGTAACTGGAGCAATTTAAGTGTTGCTGTCTTGACCTTATTAGTCTTAAGAAATCTATGACAGAGTTATGTTGTTTTTAACAGATATTGGAAACCGAGTTAAATAGTTTCAGTTTAAGGATTGATGACACCTGCAGATACTCCATACAGATTAGAGCTAATCATCAATCATGGTGTACCGAAGGATTTTGGAGTGATTGGACTGAACCTCTTTATATTGGTAAGAATCAAAATGTCTTTGTTGTCTAATAGTTACTTTAATACATATGTTATTGAAGGCCAAATTCTGTTTAATCATGCGCATGTATAGCTACCATTAACTTCAGTGGAAGCCATGCAAGTGTATCTGAGGACGTACATTGACCCTTTCATTGTTGCTACTCCTTGCTACCTCTGGATAGTCCAGAATATGGGTTCCATTCATAAAGATATTTGTGGATAAATGAAAAATTTGTTTGAAAGAACACTTGAAAATAGTGTAGATCCCAAATTCAGGTTTTAATTAAAAGAATCAATAAAAACAGCTTACTAAAAATAAACATGGTGCAGTGAACACAAATGCTATTGTATTGCTAACACATGAGAACCAGAAAGTGAAACTGACTGGTTCAAATTCTAGAGCTGGTTGAAAACGATTCATTGAACTACACCCACAACTCTTTTTGAAGTCAATGAGGGCTGTGCATGCTTGGCACCTCTGAAATCATGGTCGTAGGGGAGTGTATAGCGCTCCTTCCTGCCTACTGATACAATGTTGGAGCATTGGCTATGTCTACACTTGCAGAGTTTTTGCACTATCAGTTTCAATGGTGATAGTGAACCAGTGAAAGAAAAGCACTGGTTTGTGTACTCACTTATTTCCAAAGGTGTCAGAGAGTTTTTACATTTGCAGCACTTCCATCGCGGATCAGGGCAGCTATCCCACAGTGCAGCTCTCTCCATTTTGACGATGGGTCTTGTGGGAAGGGTGGGAGGTGATCACGGGGCACCCTGGGTCCCTGCACAGCCTCCTCTCCCCAAACACTGATCAGCTCCAGTAGCTCAGCATTGCTCCAAGCAGGGGATCGTTTGCTCAGTGGAGCGGCCATTGTCACCTGGCCAGAAGATAAATGAGCACTTGCAATAAAACAAGAAGGGGAGTTTCAAAGTTCCCGGGGCTTTACAGGGGGAGGAGTGGATGTCTGTTTACCTGGCATCACAGCAGCAGAGCTGCTGCCACAGTGGTCACCTAGCATTGTGGGATATCCTGCGGAGGCTAAAAGCTGTGTAAACAGGAAGAACGTGTCTTCACTTGCACATCACCGCAAAAGCATCACCAGTAAGAGCTGCACGCCTCTCGTGGAGATGTTTTTCTCTTTGCGGTGAAACTTCTGATTATTACTGCAAAAAGTCTTTGGCAAGTGTAGATGCTCCCATGGTTTTTGCGCAAAAAAGGGACTTTTTCTGCTTTAAATGGCAAGTGTAGACATGATTGGTGCAATACTATTTCAGAGAAACGAATGCCACCTCCTGAATCTACCTGTTGTAGTAACCTGCTGTTTCCTTAGGTGTCTCCATATAATTACTAGCCTGGGGCAGTTTTGCTCTCCAAGTGAAATATGACAAGATCCTAGCCTGAGCTGGCACAGCTGGATCTGACATGCGTCACACAGGAAGAAATCAGCATGTCCTGCTAGCTGTTTAATTCTTTAAATTTGACACATACTTGCCTCCCCCGCCCCCTCCCCCCCCCAGTGATGTGGGTGCTGATGTGCTAATGCCAAAAGTCAAAGCGAATGGTGAGGTCAGGTACTCCTTATTAGAAGTTACCTGAACTCCCATGGGAGTCTGTGAAGGTTAGTATCTTTGGAAGGCATTAATTTGCCTAGATCGGATCCACTTGATACTGCATTTCCTGATTGCTGAACATGTTCTCATAGAAGTAGCAGTTATCATATCATAACACATTATCGACTGTTTGTTCTCAGCCATCCCCTCGCTCTCTTATCTTTGGAGTTATATTTCTTTACTTCCTGATTTTCTTTTTAAAAAAATGTTCTTCACTTTGCTCTCTCCTGTTTACCAAACTCTTCAATGCCTTTACACCTATTATCTAATGAACATTAATGTGTTAATCTGCCTACTTGGCTCTAATGAATTCACTGGGTACCTTCACCCAGCTCCTGGTAACAGAGTGTCCTTCAGAAATGGGGCCACAGCATTGCTATGCAACTACAATTCATGCTCTGGCGCTGACCAAGCTGTGCTCACAAAATGAAGGAAGTCAGTATAGGGTTGCTTACATCAGCCCTAATCTGTTTCCATTCTGGGGCTCAGCCCTTTGTGACTCATTTATAGGTCCCATAAGCCAATGGTTCTTAAACTTATTTGATTGCACCCCCCATTCTTTGTGTCTGTAGTAGTTTAAACTCCCCCCCCCACACACACACACTCCCTGTTCCTGGCCCACAAATACATATATGGCCACCCTAGCTCTTAGGACAGAGCGGGGAGCAGTGGCTGCTGGTGGGGCGTCCAGCTCTGAAGGCAGCACCACCACCAGCAGCAAAGCAGAAGTAAGGATGACAATACTACACCATGCCACCCTTATTTCTGCACTGCTTTCAGAGCTGGATGCCCAGCCACTGCTCTCCTAAAACTTCTCCCCGCCCCCCACCGAATACATTCCACGCCCTCCCAGTTTGAGAACCTACTGGAGCAAGGGTCAAAATTGGCCCTACAATTTCCACACGCACAGTATCTGAGTTGCCATGGTTAAGGCCCTGTGTTAAGTTCTTTCAGCTGCCATTAGTTGGGCCCTTACTTCTTATTTGAAGTATGAGGAAATACTGCCTTGTCTCAGGTAGCACACTGGTAACTTTGGCAAATGTTGGATCTGCAGAGGATAACTGGGTAAATTTTAGTCTGCTTGTCTGTGGAGAACTTATTAGACATGAACTAGCCTACGTCAATGAACTGTTTGTGCGCCAAGTGAGTCGGCAGAGAGCTGGTTTCACATGTTTTTTGCAGAACTTGAACTTGCAACCTCATATGTTGCATCACTAATTGCAAACATGAAACATATTCAAACTGATGAAAAAACTAAAAATGTACCTAGATGTCTCACCAGGATTATTCATTTAAAACCTAAAAAAACTCAAGGAAATTCCCCAAAACAAACTTAATTCAGTGTCTGTTAAGGTTGCTAGGTTTCTCTTGTTTACAAACAGAAATTTGTATTCCTGATTCCTGCCTTATCTGATGGCTCTTTAGGATCACAGGCAGCCAAAAAAGGACACAGAAGCTTCAGGACTACTCTACTATGTGCTGGGAACCAGGAGTAGCTCACTCCAGTTTTAGGACTAAGAAAATGTAAATGCATCTTAGTGCCACTTTCCACCCCACCCTCCCAGACTTGCACCAAGCACAGCTTGGCCTTAGACCTCATTTTCTTGGAAGTATAATTGTAATCAAAATTTAAAAAAAAACTATTTAAATCAATGGCAGTAATTAATATGCACGTTTGCCCCGGTTGACAAGCTGCAATGGCACAGGCCCCAATCCTACAATCGTTTCTCATGTGAGCACTCCATACCCACAAAAGTAGTCCCAATGACTACAGGAAAGGAGTACTTGTGGCACCTTAGAGACTAACCAATTTATTTGAGCATAGGCTTTCGTGAGTTACAGCTCACTTCATCGGATGCATACTGAAGTGATGAAGTGAGCTGTAACTCACGACAGCTTATGCTCAAATAAATTGGTTAGTCTCTAAGGTGCCACAAGTACTCCTTTTCTTTTTGCGAATACAGACTAACACGGCTGTTACAATGACTACAGGGTGACTCCTCCCATAAGATCTGCAAGCTTAGACACTTAGGCCTTCATTGCACAGAAAAGAATCTGTTCCAAAGGTGAATATTATTTCTTCGTGAAACCTGAGTATTGTGCTGCTGACCAATTTATATCCTTTCAATTATTCAGTGACAGTCATTCTGTCACCTTGATATCGGCTGCGTGCCGTTCTCGTAGGCATACGGGGAGTGGGAGAACTTTAAAATCTAAGGTTTCAGAGTAACAGCCGTGTTAGTCTGTATTCGCAAAAAGAAAAGGAGTACTTGTGGCACCTTAGAGACTAACCAATTTATTTGAGCATGAGCTTTCGTGAGCTACAGCTCACCGATGAAGTGAGCTGTAGCTCATGAAAGCTCATGCTCAAATAAATTGGTTAGTCTCTAAGGTGCCACAAGAACTCCTTTTCTTTTTAAAATCTAAATGTTCAAAGGTAAATGTTTTCTTTATATAGCTCAGAGTGGTGAAATGTGACATTAGGAACACCTTTGTCAAATAGGCACATTGTCCTTAATACAATAGGTGTTTCTGCCCCCAGGCAGTTGGAGCAGTGACATTCTTCCTGAGGGAGGATAAACAACAGACTTCAAAGAAAAATTGGTGGTCTCACTGCGTGTTTTATTGGCCCTGGCTATTAAGCCAGGAAAATCCAACTCCTGGCTTGAAAGGATTAAAATAAATAACTGAAGGGTGGTTTAACGGAAAACAAGTTCTTTGTGACCACGATTATAAGCAAACTGTCTCTTTATTGCAGCCTCAGACATATTTGCCTGTTGTGTGGAATTGCACAACTCAGTATGTTAACAAAGCAGGGTGCACTGCACTGATAATGACTGTGGCCCTGATTCATGCCAATTCTTAGCTTGCTTGCTTTCTTCTATGCATAAACTGAAACCTAGCCATGTGGAAGAAGTTCTTAATGCTTAATTTGCTACAGATTGTTCCCCAGTCATAGGTATAAAAGATTTTATATGGAGAGATATAAATTGTGATCTCAGATACATCCATGTAAACCCACTGAATGAAGTAAGCTTGGTTCCAAGGGCTTATCTACCGGAAGAATTTTTCCCAATATGTTTTCTTCAAAGGGAAAAAATCATCCTTTTTTTTTTTTTAAATCCAGGAAAAAACCAGCCAAGGACTCCTGTAGACTCCAAGACCTACACGGTTCTCATTGCGCTTATAGTATCCATATGTTCCATGGCATTGCTTATTGCTATAATATGCAGAAAGTAAGTATTTTTGCTTAGGCAATAACTAATTCGCCTAGATTACATTTGCATGAGGAATCATTAAATGCATTATTCGGTACTCAAAGGGCTTTTATTTTGGTATTAAACATGATTAATACATATCAAGAATATTGATTAAATAATAATAGTTGTTCAGTGAATTTGAGGAAGTTTAGGAGAATGAACAATTTAATCTCAAATTCCAAAGCCATGTGTTGAAAGAGGGACTGAAACTGTCTCAGTGTGAGATGGACTGTTGGGAAGCTACCTTATCTACTTTGCTCAGTCCTCAGTAAGATGGACCCTGGTGGCCATTTATCTCCATAGAAGAATGCCACCTTGAGACCCAACAAAAGCTGCTCAGAGAAACCATCTTTCATGGTTAAAGACAAAGGCCAGTATTTTCAACTTGTGGTCGAAAACCAGGCACCTGAAATCCATATTTAGGCACCTGTACATGTGGCCTGATTTTCACTGACTTCGCTGGGAGGCAAAGGTGCTCAGCACCACCAGAAAACCAAGCCAGTATGGACTTATACCCATTAGCATTTAACTATTCTCTAGGACTGGTTTGGCAAGTATTTTATAGCAGCTTCTTTTTAATATTAGGGCCCATGGATGCCCTTGTAGCCAACCTTCCAAAGACATTGTGTGAACAAAGCCAGAAATAGTTTGGATTTCAGTGGCAGTATTCAGAAATCAAGGAAGAGAATCATAAATCAATGATGAAGTCAGTTCATCAATGATGATTCAAAGAATCAATAATGTAATTACAAACTCTTCTCCCTAAGAGCTATATCAAGCAGCAACCATTAGGTTCACAATAAAAATGCTCCCAGTAATTGAAGCACTGTCCTTGAATCCACTAACTGCCTGTTAATTTCTTTAATGGCTCCTAAATTAGTTGCTCACCTGATGAGTCTTCAGCTGACTTCCTTCCCCCAAAGTTTCTTTTGTCAAACTAAAAGCACAGGTTGTAAAAAGAATCACTTTGGGTATGTCTACACAGCCGACGTTAAAGCGCAGCCATAGCAGCTCCAGTGCTGGGAAAGAGCCCAGTGCTGTAAAAAAGCCACTTCCACGAGGGGAATGAACACTGGGTGCGCGGGTCCAGCTCTGTAGCACTGTCTACACTGCCACTTTACAGCGCTGAAACTTGGACCGCTCAGGGGGGTGTTTTTTCATTGTATATTCCCAGTACAGAGTTAACTTGGGAGTTGGCCCTAATTTCCCTCCTAGCCACACACAAAACCCTCCAATCCAAATTTCATGGGGACTTAAACCTGGGCTAGCTGGTATGGTTAGAGGTGTGGGTTAGAACTCCAGTTCCACTTTCACCCAGGCTGGTAATCCACCCACTCTGCAATATGGACACAGGCTCACTCATTTGAATGCTGATAGTCCTCCACTACCTTCCCACAATTCCCCTTTTGTGCCCAGGACAGACATGTTCTCTCACAATTCACTGGGGAGGAATTATAGAGCAGGTCAGCTTACTTCAGCTCAGTGAACATGGGATAGGTCTCTGAAGTCCTAGCCACACACATGCATGAGTGCAGCACCAGTGAGGTATGTCTACGCTGTGATAAAAAAACCCCATGGCGCCGAGTGTCAGAGTCCAGGTCAGTTGAAAAATAGCATGTTTGAGCTTGGGCTGGAGCCCAGGTTCTGAGACCCCCCATGAGGTGGGAGGGTTAAGCCTGAGCCCCAACATCTACACTGCAAATTTTATAGCCCTGCAGCCTAAGTCAACCCACTCAGGCCAGCTGTGGCCGTGCCACGGGTCTTTCATTGCAATGTAGACATACCCAGGAACTAGGGTAGGGGGCTTTGCAGCATGGCTGCTCACACCTGGGCTGGGACAACATAAGTGCTCAGACCGGCTGCCAATCTCCCGAGTTAACTGTGCTGTGATGATATTCCCTTTGTGGTACAAGTAACTCACCTGCCAAGAGTTGAAATGATAGCAGCATGTACAACGGTACTATCTCCAGTCAGCTGTGTCCCATCCCTTAGCTGGATCCCCAGCTGCAGCTGCCCCCCCGAGTGACTCCAGCTGAGCCACACTTCAGGGGTTGACATGCACATTCCAAATCATTTTGTGACGCCGTGTTCAAAATAGGTTGCAGAATGTTCCATCTTTTCTCCTTGGTAAGGAAGAGGAAGTGCCTAGGTCCCCTTAGAAATCTCTTTCTTAGGAAACCCTCTTTCTCCCACATTCCCAATGATTCCTTGGCCACACACCTCAGGCATAAAGTTATAGCCTGTACAACAGTGAAAAGACTTCATTGTGTTTTCAATATTCCAAGTCTTCCCTTTTGTGACTTGTAATTTTCATCATCACATCACTAAATAATTAGCTAAGCACAAATAGGTGTTGTAACATTTACCTACTGAGGCAGTGGCCGTTTTAGCCAGGGCATGTCTACCAACTACAATACCGCATGATAGTCATGGAAGACTTTGAAGGAGCTATCTGTGGGGTATAATTAAGTGCCAAGTGGGTGACATGAAAGGGAATAAGTTAGTAGCAGGAATTTACTGTAGATAATTTGCTCAGAAGGAATAATGGGATAATAAGAGCGTGGCAGGAACCAAAGAGGCTTTTGAAAAGGGCAAAGTGATGGTCATGGAAGAGTTCAACCAACCAGATGAACTGAGACAGTGGTGATAAAATAAAACGATCAGTAGCTTAGTGGGAATGGTACAGGACTGCCTCTTCCTTAAGCAGCACATAACAGAGTGAAACAGAAACAGGCAGTTCTCACCTTGACCCCGACCAACACAGATGAAAGTGGTGCAGATGTAATGCTAGCTGAGCATCTAATCAACAGAGACTACACTAATTGTTGCACTGGTTTTAAACCAGTGTCATTTCACTTAAATCATATCAGCTTGTGATGGAACGGACAATTAGATCATGTATATTAAGGATATAATTTTGTCACGGAGATCACAGGATCATGTCTGTCCTGGGCAGAAAAGGGGAATTGTGGGAAGGTAGTGGAGGACTATCAGCACTCAAGTGAGTGAGCCTGTGTCCATATTGCAGAGTGGGTGGATTACCAGGCTGGGTGAAAGTGGAACATTGCCCCTCAGCATCAAAGTTGGGTGTAAGGATCTTGATACTGTTCCATAGGGGGTTGCGGGATTTTAATCTCATCTTTGGCGGGCTCTGCAAGTCATAGTGCAGTGGGATCCTCGTATTTGATTAGGAAAGCAAGATAGTGCTTTTTTCTCAGCAGATACTGTAGATTTTCATTTTGGTGATCAAAGACTGTAACTGAGCCTCTGATAAACTCAACCTAAGCTTTTGAGTTACTTCTCACTGTGTTTCTGTGGGGACTGACCTGTTTAGCCTTACTTTGTTTTATTTATGTTTGTGTATAACTGTGAAGTAGCCTTGTTATAATGCAGAAATTGTTCTTCTTATGTTTCTTTAGCATTATAAGATTATATGAAGTTAGTACTTGAGAATTAAGTTCATTCCTTTTAGACTTGGTTTGGGGAGGTTGACCCTGTGCAAGCCTTGTTGAATATCTTCAGCAACTGAATTCTAGGTCTCCATATGCTTTCCTAGGGGAGATGGGTTTTTTGAGGCACTGGAGAAGGGAAGCGAAGTCCACCCAAAGTGTACACGGCATATGGGCCACATGGGCTTTTGCAAAGCAGAAACCCTGACTACTTACCCGCAATGGAGTCCAGCTACAAGGAACCTATTGAGTATACCCCAAACTACACCCAATTTCAGGAACTTCTGGGTGTGGCTTGCTAATTTTGCATTTATCAAGCACCAATGACCCAGTTATTCCTAAACCCCCACCCTGTCCCCCCTCCTCTATAGATCTCTTAAAGAGATCTCTCGCTATTAGGCACATGGGTTACAGCGGCACCATCCCAGCACCTCAGAGAACAGATTATGGCACCGAGTCACATTCCCTCCCCTTTGCCCTGGGGAAAGCGTAAGTTATTGCATTCTTTTCCACTGCGTGGCACTTCACTACCCACAGCGTGCTAGGCCAGCTGCTCTGGCCAGTCATTAGGGGTGAGTGGAGTCTCCTTCCTCATTGCTCTGGCCTCAGCCATTTACTAGCAGGTGAGTAGCCCCCCAGCTCTCCTCCCTGGGGCAGGAGTCACAATCTGAGTAGGAGTTGGGGCAGGCGAGTTGAGTGTATGTGACAATAGAGTCCCTGGGAATCAAACCATTGTTAATCATGATAGAGTGAAGAAACCAACTGATTTCTTTCATAAACCTGCTTTACTGTTTCCACAGGTATCACGTATGGAGCAGACTATTTCCACCAATTCCAACACCCCAAAACAGTTTAAAAAATATGTTTTTAAATAAAAGCTATCAGGTAAAAGAAATGTATTTACGTTATTTGCACAGAGAAGACAATTAACAGTCTTTGGCTGCTGCCTCTTTCCTAGACATATGTTAAGTATGTCTTTCTTTTGTATTGTCCTCCTGGAGAGCAACTAACATTGCTCTGATTAAGAACTCCCTTCCTGCTGTTCATAACTTCCCATGTAAATATTACTTGTGAGCCACATTTCCAGACTAGTGCATGCAGAAATGTGTGCACATAATTTGTGTGTGCAATTAATGCAATAACTCAGACAATCCTAACTGCAAGCACAAAAAGCTGAGCTAGAAACGGAATGAGCCATTTGCACCTGCAGTTGGTGAGGTTGGGTGTGCAATTATGGCAACTGTGGCCAGACTCTCAAACTCGTTTAAATTAGCAAAGATCTGTTGACTTTAGAGAAGACTTGTGACCGAGCCCTGTTTGTGCATCGTATATTTGTGTGAAATCCTAAAGGGTGGCCCTATGTATTACATAGCTCTACTATATTAAATACACACTAAAAATAAGCCACAAAGTTAAAGGTATAAGGCCAAATCCTGGTAAAAGAACCATGCCTGGGTAGAAGACTTTGCTTGCTTGAAGAAATATCTGTAGCTAGACTAGGGCTGGCTGCAGTTGTGTATGTGTGTGGGTGGGTGTGGGGGGGAAGAGCAGTGGATGTGGCCTGCTACTACCTTCTAATGTGAGGCATGATAACGTCCTGCCATGCCTGTAGCTTGCCCACTGTGTTGCAGAATGGAAAACTGCTGCAGTGTCTCCTTCTGGGTAGCACAGGGGAAGCCATATACATTCCTTCCGGATTTGAGAGAAATAGCCAGATTTTCAAGGTAAATGTGCACCCAAATCACACATTTGCTCAGGCAAACAGGCACTTAGATGCCTAGCAAGCTACCCATTGGAAGGCCAGAGCGCCAGCTTGCCTAGTCAGCTGTAGGATTTGCACTTACGATTTAGAATTCACTTTTGGAAGCTGTGCCCACAAAGTCCATTTACTGTGTTCCAGTGTGAGCCCAGATTGCTACAGATGATGCCATAGCTTCAGTGGGGAAAGGAGCTGTCTCCTGAACAGTGAAGTGGAGTTCAAGTGGCAGATTTGTTCAGGATAGTACAAGTGATGTAACTAGGACTAATCTGATGAAATGAAGAAAGGGAAAACCTAGGCAGATTTATCTGGAAACATTTGCTGACAGCAAGATGTATGTGGTGGAGGAATGGTGCGAAGTGCTGGAAAAGTCCATCCCATAGGAAACTTAAAACCTGAATGGACAAAGCACTAAAGAACGTATTCTAGGTAACATTCTAGGGAGGAAGGATGATCCAGTGGTTATGGTACTAGCTGGGAACTCTAGGTTCAATTGCTTGCTCTGCCACCGACTTCTTGGGCAAGTCAAACAGGGCACTGCAATCGGAGGTATGAGCGTAGTACGTTACATGCCTGAATAGCTTTAATCCAGCCAGCTTGGGTACTAATGGCAGTGAACCATTCGTACTAGTTTCAGAGTAATGGCCCACCTTGATTATCACACACATTGTAAGGAGAGTGATCACTTTAGATAAGCTATTACCAGCAGGAGAGTAGGGTGGGGGGAGAGAAAACCTTTTGCAGTGATAAACACCCATTTTTTCATGGTTTGTGTGTATAAAAACATCTGTATTTTCCACAGTATGCATCCGATGAAGTGAGCTGTAGCTCACGAAAGCTTATGCTCAAATAAATTGGTTAGTCTCTAAGGTGCCACAAGTCCTCCTTTTCTTATTAGTACTAGTGACAGCATGGACTGCAGCATGAGCTAGCTGTCCGAGTAGGTACCCAGGGTTCTGGGCCTGGGCTGCAACCTGCTGTTGGTACCCAAGCTAGCCAGAGTAAAGCTAGTTCAGATATGTCTACTCCAGCTGCAATCACACCCCTGATTGCAATGTACGTACCCTTAGTCTCTCTGTGTTTCAGTTCCCCGCCTGTAAAATAGGGATAATGGCCTCTCAAGGACGTTGTGAGAATAAGTACATTATAGATTGTGAGCACGCAGATATTACACTTCTGTGGGATATGGAAGTACCATAGATAAATAGCCCTGTGTTGGCATGGATGCAAACACCATGTAACTTCTGTCTTCTGACCTGATTTACTTTGTGAAAACTGATGAGAGATTCTTTGGACTTAATATTAAGCAGTTTTTATGCCTTCTTATGTTTGCTATTCCTGAAAAAATATAATTGCCTTACAGATAAGATGTAACTTGGCCTTGGCTTTTCATGGAGAATTTTGTATAGTAACTTGCTTCTAATTTCCCCCCGCCCTCTGAAAAGTTTTCCTTTGTTATTCCACAGTCTGATCAAGGAAACAGGCTTAAGAGATTATTGTATAAGCTTTCAGTTTGTTTTTAATTAAAGTAAAGTCAACTGTGGAAAATAACATGACTGGGTATGACAAACTGATTTTAGAATAAGAGAAATAGCAAATATTAACATAGCAGCTAAGCAATCTTTAGAAAAAGTGAACTGAGACAAAGAGCATTTTACATTACTGAGAGCAGCACTGGGGTTTATTTAGCAATCTTTTTATTTAAAGTACATTTAATGCAGGTGAACGAAACCACATTGAGAGCCCTAGTGGCAGAAGGCCGGTGTTCAGCAATAGACTACAATACAACCTGAGCAGCTAGCAGTGCAAATTTCCTCCCACCCCACTGACATGCCTTAGTTTGTTCTGATGGGACCACTTCTGTGCCAGATCAATTTTGGTGTCTCTGCTGAGATTGCCAGAATGGGTGCAATTATAGTGTTGCCCCTCAGTTCTTAAATATTTAACACTAGGGTGTGGTTCAACTCAGAAAGGGGCCTGTGTAAAAATGGCAATTCACAGTTTCCATATTTATTGTGTTTCAATGACTCCAAGGCAACTTTGTTCAACTTACAAGTAAACAGATATTTTATCTCTCTGCCAGCCCTATAAACTTAGCTTGGGATCATGAAAGTCCAACTGTGTTCTTTCTGGTTCATGTATCAAGGTTCTGAAGGCCACATTCTATCCATAATTACACCTGTGAAAGTCCATTTGGGGTTCAGAGGTCAGAATTTGGCACCACCATTCTTATATAGAGAATTCTTAAATAATGGATAGCCCGCTCACTCTCTCCTAATACTATTCATCCTGCTTTTCCTCCATAGATCTCAATGCATTTTACCAAGGAGGGAAAGTATCATTGTCACTTTACAAAAGGGTGAAAATCTGGTCCCACTGAAGTTATGGCAAAATCCCCAATGAAGTCAGTGAGACCAGGATTGTACAGGACTTGTCCAAGGTTACGGCAGGCCAGTGGCCAAGCCAGGAATAGAACCCCAAGTCTTTTGTATGCTGGTATGGTGCACCACTCTGCTCCTCTCGGAGCCTTATTAGCTCTGCAGTGCTAACAGGACAGAGTTAAAAATGGTAGTCAAGCATTGATTTTGCAACGAAAATAATTAGGTAGGACACCAAATACACCTGGGGCAGATCTGTGGAGTAAGATAGTGCCATTTTCCCCACAGCCCGTGCTTTAGCATTTTTCTTCTGCCAGTTAAGGCAATATTATACAAAGCTGGATTTGTGACCTTTGTCAATGGATCTCACATTGCCAGTGACAAAAGTGACATGCGTCAGCAAAATGGCCACAATCAGCAACGGGGTTAATTGTGATACAAACTTTTACACAATTTATCCCCTGCTGAGACATACTTCGCACCCTGCAAAATTTCATACTGCTTGGATGAGTTAATGGGTGCATTGCTCCTGGAATACACCAGTTTCAGAGGTTAAATCTCAAGCATAAATATATATTTTTGAATTGTGTGTTTTTAATCATAGTGAACTTTGAACTATCATGAACTGGAGCTCAAAAGCATTTTTCACCTACCATTTGGTAGCTAAAAGCAGTGTTTGTGTTTCAGAGAGCACGTACCTATACCAGTGAAACGGAAACAGAAGTCGGAAGTTGCTTTGAAGATCTTGGAAGTTATACTGAAGACCTTTATTTCGAGGTCCTCGAAGATTCATAATCTGAAATATTACTCCATTCCTGATCTTGAAATTAACAGGAGTGTTACTGCACGTGACAACAGCTTAGAGTGGATGGACCTTCAGGCCACGCCATCATCAGCGCTTCAAAGATAGAGAAATGTGTTGCTTCCAAGCGGTTAAGTTGCTTAATTACAAACTAACACATATGAATATGTCACTTTTTAAGAAAAAAGTGAGTACAGCCTGTGACGCTCTGTGCCTCGGGGGGGCACCCGACACCCCCATGTTCATCTTTATAAAACGATTGCGTGGTATCCAGTGCAAAGTTTCTCATGTCGGGTGTCTTCAGAAGCCTCATAATGCACTGAGCATCGTTGTTATAGTGATGTTATAGTAATTGTTACAGTGATGTTGTAGGTTATCATTTCATGTATATAGTTACGAGGCTGAAAATGTGTCCTCGTGGCTGAAAGCAAGCCCAGACAGAAACTCTCCAAGAACAGGGAAGCAGTTCACACCTTGTCAGGGCATGGATGGGACAGCCCAGCCTCACAGGAACAATGGACACTGGCTCAGGCAGCAACAAAAGAATCTGTTAGACCCTCGAGGGAGTCACCCCCTTCTTTGGGCAGTCTGGGACTGCGATGAGATAATGCTCACCTGACTCTGACGGGGGGACGGGTAGGCAAAGCCAAGAGGAAAGAAAGGACACGATAAAAGGGAGAGATATTGTGCCATGCTTTCTCTCTTCCACCTACATCTACAGACACCACCATCACCAAGCGACTGAAGCGCTGATCAAAGGGGAGAGCCTGGCTGAAGAGCCAGCCTGTGGTGAGAAGCATCTAAGTTTTTAAGGACACTGAAAGTGTTAAGATCAGCTTAGAATGCGTTCTGCTTTTATTTCATTTGACCAAATCTGACTTGTTATGCTTTGACTTATAATCACTTAAATCTAACTTTATAGTTAATAAATCTGTTTGTTTATTCTACCTGAAGCAGTGCATTTGGTTTGCAATGTGTCAGAGACTCTCCTTGGGAGAACAAGCCTGGTACGTATCAATTTCTTTGTTAAATAGACAAACTTATATAAGCTTGCAGCGTCCAGTGGGCATAACTGGACACTGCAAGACGGATGCTCCGAGGGTTGTTTCTGGGCAGGGCCAGCTCTCGGCACCAGCTAAGCGGTGCTGCTGAAGGGGCGGCATTCCGGCAGCAGCCCCGGTGGCAATTCGGTGGCAGCCCCTCTCCGTTGTTTCCCGCGGCGGTAATTCAGTGGCAACTCTTCTGACTCAGGTCTCGCCGTGGGCAGCAATTCAGCGGCAGCTCCCTCCGATGGTCCTGTTCTCTCCGGCAGCGGCGTATTCGGCAGGGCTTTTTTTTTTTTTTTTTTTGCTGCTTGGGGCAGCAAAAAACGTAGAACCGGCCCAGTTTCTGGAACCGGAGATATTGGCTAGTGTCATTCAGCTGCACAATCCAAGGAGCAGCTTACATGCCAGAGGCTGTGCGTGAACAGCCCAGGCGTGGGGGCTCTCACAGCAGAACAGGGTAAGGCTGGCTCCCAGAGTCAAGGATTGGAGTGGCCTAGCAGATCACTGGTCCAGACAACACCAGAGGGGAACGTCACACATTCTGTAAGCATTTCGTATCAAAGCATGAAAAAATAAATTCCTTTCTGTGAGAGCCAAAGACCTCTTCTGCTTGGCAGCTAAGAGATAGAACTCCAGTAACCTCAGTGAAGCTACTTCTACTTACATCGGAGCTGAATTTGGCCAAGTGGAACTACTCCTGTAAGAGTGGGCTGAAGAACTTGTCTCCTATTGCTGCTTTTGTTCTCCGATAACTGGCATATTTTTGTTCCCAGGACCATATGTTCTGAGAAAGGGGCTAGGGAGCTATCACACTGATACAAATCACATTT
Organism: Chelonia mydas; assembly: GCF_015237465.2. NCBI lineage: Eukaryota > Metazoa > Chordata > Testudines > Cheloniidae > Chelonia > Chelonia mydas. The sequence continues at coordinate 14,200,186 of NC_057853.1, read as the reverse complement.
GAGTCTTTGCTCTTTGTGAGCTCAGGTGGGACAGGGCCAGAAAGACTCAAAAATCAAAATACAGTGAAAGAACTTTTTCAAGAGGTGGTGGCTCAATCTGTGTTTTGTTACGCAAGTTCCTTGCCCTCCACTCCCTTTTTAAAAACTCACCTTTTCCCAGACAAACAACCCCCGACATGGAACTAAATTATGATACATCCTTCGTTGCCATAGCTGTTCTAATATCTGGTACTATGAAATCCATCCTCCCGCCGGCCTTCCCTTTTTTAATATTCATTCCCTTAGCATCCTATGTTTGTTGAACTCATCTTCGGTTGTAAGCTTCTCAGTTTGCAAGACCTGTGTCTTAATATATGTAAAAAGTGTAATTAATATCAGTGGAAGTATAAGCAAATACTAACAACTTATGGATAAGGGAACATCCAAACTACCTAATTAGGCAAACTACCCGGAGATTTAATTTAAAATGTGGATTTTCTTCCTTTTTTGGGCGGGGGGGGGGGGGAAGGAGGTGTAATTAGAACTGCTTTAATGGTGTGTGAGATTTGATGTGCAGAACTCTGTTTCATAGTATTTAACCAGAGGTCAAACATGAGGGCCTGATTCTCCATTACCTTGTGCAGTTAGTTACAGTACTGCAAAATGGGTGTAAAACTTTGTATTTGCATTCTTTTTGCACTGCTGTAATTGATTAAACAGGTGCAGAATAATGGCAGATCAGGCTCAGACTGAACAAGGTGCAGGATATGGCAGCTCAGGCTCATCTGGTCTTCCTTAATTACAATTACAAGAGTTTGTAAACTGTGAGGTCATGAGAGACTGATTTTGAAGAGGTTAGTTACCTTCTGCGGCATCCAAATAAGCTGCTTACTTTGCATATGCAATTGATAACTGCACATGCAAATTATCTTTTTGCATGCACAACTAGTCAGACTTACAAGCGATCATGTGCATTCAGATAATTCATTGCTTCTGCAATCAATGCGACCTCGGATGTTATACATCAGGATTATAGTTTTTGTGCGCTGCAATGCTATCAGTGTGCCAAATTCAAACACTGAGTGACTTCATACTGAAAAGCATTTAGCGCAACATCTATAAAGTTCAACAGAAAACTAACAAAAGTCACACATTCACACGTAAACAGGAAGCCAACAGATTCTTGGTAGCTGCCCTTTCAAACATTATGAAATGGTTAGTCTATCAGCATCAAGCCCATCTGTACTACGTGCCGTGTGCAGACAGGGCCGAGCACATTGTCAGCACTTAAATCGTCAGAATTTCTTTGAAAATGCTGCTTGTGCAGATGAAACAAATTCTAGGCCTAAGTGACAAAGTCAGTGGGAGTGGCAGGCACTCAGCACCTCTCTGGAGCATGTCCTGTGCCCTCTCATGGCTTCTTCTCGAGCATGTTCTTCACAATTTCTGTGCTTGAGTGCCAGATATCTTCAGCAATGTCCTGTTGTGCTAGGAATGCCTTCAATCTGAGGACTGGCCATTTGCCCAAACCAAAAACTGAGTGTTAGAGTAAATGGTGAAAATGGTGTTTCTCACCTGACCAAATAATTTTCCACTCTGAAAAGGAACCCTGTTTGGAGCAGTAAGTTTTGTGAGATCCTGTCTCTAGGCACATTGGCACACTTCCTAGGCTATAAATATGTGAAGATAGAAGATATCCCGAAAAGAGCGAGGGAAACAAAGACCTTCAGTTACTATGTTTTCAGCCCCAGTCTCTGTTTTCACATGCTCATTTTTGTGAGAACAGTTGAATGCACCTGTAATAATAGGAGCACATCCATTCTGTAGCCACAGACAGTGAACTTTGGACAAATGGATCTCTGTGCATAAAACAGGATCATGCCCATTTCTGTGGTCTTAGTCAGTTGCACTTGCAAAAGGTTGGCATGGAAAAGTAGAGGGCATGGAAAAATTTGTTCCCAAATAGATATGGATGTTTCATAAAGTCGTCCTGACTAGAGTGCCCTCTTGTGGCAGGCCATGGTACAACATGTGTACCCATCACAGTTTGTCCACTCAGGTAAATCAGGGACTCCATGCTAGGCTTTCTTGGTTGAATAATACCCCTCTGGGGGTCTGTTTATTACAAAATGTAACACAAATAGTCCAAAACATAAGTCCCACAAAGTCCCTTTATCACAATCAGTGCATATAGTTCTTAAAAAAAAAATCACACATCCTCTTGGCCTTTAGCGTAACACATACCACATTCTGGCATCTTCCACCACACCTAGGCTCCTTGTCAGTCCTTTTTAGTCCCTCTTCCAGGACAGCTACCCCAGCCTCTTCCAGTGAAGTGCAACCCTGCTCTTCCCTCTGGAAACTGCCACAGTCTCTCTGCTGGGAGAGCATCCTCACCCAGGGAGCCCTGCTTGCTCCCCCAGCCTTCTCACTGTTCCCCTGGGTCCAGCTCTGCAGAGTGGAGACATCTATGGGTGAGCACCACTGCTGTTCCCCTGCTTTCATCCCTCAGCTTTGGCTCTCCAGCTTAGAACCAGCCAGCACCTCCCTCCGATGCTCCTCCTGCCTTCAGCCCCCTTCAGGAAACACTTGGCAGTTCTCACCTGCATTTTCCTGACTGACTCCGCCAACCTCGACTCACCAGGTCTTTCTGTTGGATCATATTAAAGAAGTTCTGTATTAAAATCACAAATGAGTTTGATTCCCCATAGTTTAAATTCCAGGGTATTACTAATTAAGAGGTCTCTTGGTTTTTTGTACTGTTTCTCTCCCTCTGTGTGTGAAACTTGCAAGCTGCTAATTGTGTTAGTACATTCTAAGACAGAGTCTGTTCTCAAAGCAATTCACAGAGAGAGAGACTCAAAGCAATACTCTAACAACAGAAACAGCACCCAGAGACTCCCCACCCTTTTGTTGTATTAACAATTGTGATTAAAATAGAGATAGAGGATGTATGTGGATGGATGCTTGGTGTGGATAATAACTGAATGGTCAGGGAGGTGCCAGCCTAAGAATCCAGTGTCCATCGGCTGAAGAAGGCGTCACGTGGAAATAACCAGAGGACCCCCGGAGGGCAGACTGGAATCCACCCAACAGCCTCAAGAATGGGAGAACCAAAGAACAAGATAACATCTTGGAGCCGTCAGGAATGTGCTATCTGCTGATTGATTCAGCAACAGCATGATGAAGCAATTCCCATAGACTGGCATAGGAAGAAATTCCTATAAAAATAGACTCTAAAAAGTGAGAACTTTGGGGTCTGATTCTGCAAAGCAACTTCCAGGAGCATCAGATGAGCATCTGACAAGGCCCTGCTCCCTCCTCATGTCCAGGCCACCTGGCCAGTGTCTTGGCATGAGCAACTCTAAGGCTGGTAACTATGATAACAACCTTGCAGAACCTGTGTGTGTGTGTGTGTGTGTGTGTGAATGAATGTGTGAATAAATATGAGATTGAATGGAATGTTATAGCTGTAACTAACTGCTTACTATGATTCTTTCTGTATTCACAATAAATGTGGTATTTTGCCTTTTTCCCTTTAATAAGATCCTGCTGGTTTTTATTTTATTGGTATAACATTTCTTCCTCCTAGATTCTCCCTGAGCCTTTATAGCCCCAAGTGTTGCGCTGCCCTCTTAACTAGCCAGCCTGGGAGCATCTGTTCTGGCACAGGGAAGCTGGATCTATTTAATTTATGGCAGCCAGCCACCCTGTGACAAGGTGAAAGGAAACCCCCAGAGAAATATTATTGCTCTTGGCTGGGATTTCTGAACAAGCCAAAGGGAATTAGGCCCCCAACTCCCCATTAATTTCAGCTCCCTTAGGATCCTTGAGAATTCCAGCCTTAATCAATAGGGTGTTCTGGTATTGCCTACATTGTACACTACACATTTCAGCTCCCAGTTGCATCAGTCCAACCCCAATGAAGCAGAGTTTAAGCCAGTGTTTGTTCTTTTAGTTTAATCTTGTTGCCTCCCTTCCAATCTGTATGCTTGCCTTGTGTAATCCACAGAGCACACTGTAAAATAAACCTGCATCTCAGAACCACGCAGGCAACTTTGTCTTGAAAGGGAACTTGTTTTGCTGATGCTCATGAGGTGTGGTGACTTGTGCAGAGTTTCTCCTAATACTATCAGGAAGTTAGTGCCACCACTGTCCGGTGCTGTTGTTAAATAGGTGCCTGGTAAGGCAACTCCCATATTTTCACATGCTGTGTATTTATACCTCTCTACTGTATTTTCCTCTCCATGCATCTGATGAAGTGGATTGTAGCCCACAAAAGCTTATGCCCAAATAAATTTGTTAGTCTCTAAGGTGCCACAAGGATTCCCCATTTTTTTTACTTTAATTAGCCAGTTCCCAAACTGGTGTAAATTGGTATGACTCCTTTGAATTTTTGTGCCTAAAAATCTCCCTTCAGGTGATTTTAATGGATCTGAGGAGCCAAGATATAACAGCCTAAAAGCAGAGTGTATTAGATCAACAGAAGCTTAAAATGGAAACAGAGGAGAATACATTTGCTATTGACGTATTTTATTTGTTTTATGCCGTCAACTGTCCTAATTTATAAAAATGCTAAATCTAGTTCTCTCTCATTTATTAAGCCCTTTTTAACAGAAGGCTACAGCAGGGATTATGCCGTGTATTTAAATAATTTTTGCATTGTATTACTATAGGTTCAGTGATTAGAAACTGTCTGGAATGCTCAGAATTTACCAGCCAAGCTAGTGATGTAGCCAAAAAATGTGATCAAACATAAAAGACAGGTATATTAGGCTGGCGTACTTGGACAAATATTTGTGTTTCTGATTAATGTCTCAAATAAAAACGAAAGACAATCTTTCAAGTTTTAGTGTTATTGACAAGAGCCAGACGGATGGTGCATGAGGAAATTACACAAACATTTTGAAAGATTTGATGAAAACATACGAGTATGTGTACAGATTTTCATAAAGCCAGAAACAATGTTCCAGATGCTTAGTACTTCTTGAAATGACTTGCTTGCTCAAGAGGGGCCAGATTGCAAAAACCTTACTCACAACACTAGTTGTGGTGCAAGGTATTATGCAGTGTGAGTAAGGGTATCATAATCTATCCCATAGAATATAAATGCTGTGTGGGGACAACAGCCATTGCCTTGCTCTTGGAAAAATGCACTTAAATAAAATACAACATGAAAGATATATGTCCAGCAACAAACTGTTAGGGTCTGGCATCTAGATTTGTTCGTTCTGCCCACAGGTGAGCAATACTGCATATCCATGTATCTACACTGGTATGCGCTCTTCTGGAATCCAGGTACCCCATCTCTAGAGAAAGAACAGGAGTACTTGTGGCACCTTAGAGACTAACAAATTTATTTGAGCATAAGCTTTCGTGGGTTAAAACAATGGGTGTTTTGATCACTCTTATTATGGTGTGTATGGCAACACCCATTGTTTCATGTTCTCTGTGTATATATATCTCTTCCTCCTGTATTTTCCACTGCATGTATCTGATGAAGTGGGTTTTAGCCCACGAAAGCTTATGCTCAAATAAATTTGTTAGTCTCTAAGGTGCCACAAGTACTCCTGTTCTTTTTGCTGATACAGATTAACACAGCTACCACTCTGAAACCCATCTCCAGAGAGTTGTTGTCTTGTCTAAACCACACAATTTCCAATAAGATTCTAGCAATAAAGTCTCATCAGGCAAGTTTGTAAATATAATTGAAAGAGACAGTGTGGTCAGTGTATAAGGCACTGGACTGAGAATCAAGATGCCTAGCTGTGTGACTCTGCCTCTCTGTGCCTTAGTTTCCCCCTCTGTAAAAAAGGGCATCATGACCTCACATCCCTTTGTAAAATGCTTTGAGAATTGCAGATGAACAGCAGTAGGAAAGAGCTAAATATTATTATTACATGGTCAAAGATATTCAAGATGTAAATTTCCCTTTGAAGACAAAATGTTTGTGTGTATCGGATGATAGGAACTAAGTAGTTTTCAAGGCAATCACTATTTTCCCCTCCTTACAGCACCAATTTATACTGGGTTTATTCTTGTAATGGGATGAGATCCTAACCTGATATAAATCATCATAGCATCATGAACTTTACCAGCTGAGGATCTAGCCCATTGTATTTGCCGTTGTTGACATCACAGTACTGCCTGTCTCATGCAGATGTAAATTGGGAGGCTTTGCTTGTGGCTTAAAGGGACTAGCTATTTATTTAAAAAGAACAATAAAACAACTCTCTAGCAAGTCATTCCTTACTGTCATTTAGCAATTTAAGCCACAGGACAGTAATCTGAGTCACTGAAAAATTTCTAATACACTCATAACCCTCATGGTTAATTGAACTATCATCATTTAGTGATTATTGCCTCGTTACAGTGTAATGTGGCAGAGATGATGGGCCAAATTTACCAGTGGCGTGGTGGCTGCAACTGTGCTGAAGCAAATATTGGGCCTGTTTATACCAGTGTTTTTAGATCTGGATTACAAATAGGTTCAGTACATTTGTGCTAGACACCCAAGTGAATACTTCACACAGATTTTGCCTTCAATTAGGATGCACAAACCCAATACATTCATCATATACATCAACACAAAAATATCTGAGATAACATCAGGTGGAGAGTCAGCATAGGGAATGCCTACCACTAAATACTGACCTTGACTGAATATTGCAAATTTAAAATTGAGTTACCAGGCCATTTGATTTTTAAGCTCCCTTGGTCACAAAGTGGAGCCTGGCTCCTTTGAAAATGTACAGCGTCATTGGACTGCTATAATTATATTGCCTTCACACACTGGTGCACCCGAAATTCAATGTTAGAAATGTAATACAGCAAGATATTCATACCCCACCCCATTCTGCTGGAAATATGTGATGGTGGGAAGCTTGTGCATATCGAGTTCTCCCCTGGCTTGCTTGTTCACTGAGCACTGGAAAGTTGGAGTCTGTCAGAAGAGCTGTGTTGGACTGAGTGGCAAACCAGCTAGCATCAAACTGGGAAAATCTGCTTGGAAATCTTGCACCTTTGCTTACGTAGCCTGTTGCTCTGCCTGGGCCTCTTGCTTAGTCCGTTCAATAGAGACTCCTCTTTAAATCCACATAAGGGCTGCAATTAACTCCCCTCCACACCCTTTTGAGGAGTGTCTGTTTACTAGTAAATTTAACACACAGCATCCAGTGAGAGCACATATCCAGATCCAGAGATCATGTTCACAAGCAGAACACTGAGTTTATGAAACCGCAGTATGGGCCATATAAAAGCCAACTCATGACTTTAATGCCATTTTCAATTTACCATTACCATAAATCCAGCAGCACTGACAAACTGAGGATACTACTGATATCAAAGAAACTGTTAGCCTCTCTAGTGTTGAATTGAAGAGAACCCTCACAGTACAAATGATGACATATATATTCTTGACACTCTGCGCATCAAATTCAGGGGTAGTCAATTGTTAAGGTTCAAATTTCTTGGGAAAGGTACAGTCAAGGTCCAGGAAAAAAAAAAAGCATAATGATAATAATAAGTAAATAAAAAGATTTTAGGGTCTGTTCAAAAGCGGATTTGGCCCGCAGTCCGCCTATTGACTACCCTGATGTACATTGTAAACCACAAAGCAACAGCCTTCCTGGTGAAGGTTCATTGGAATTGTGTATAACTTACAACTGGATGAACGTTTAGAAGAAAATTTCATCAGTAATACCAAGAGTCAGCAGGAATCTTGATCAAGGTTATATATCCTTATGTACAGAATTAATATTCCCACAGGCACCAGAAAAAAGGTCCTCTCATCCTCTGGACTGTATTTGTGCTATCTGCAAACGTTATCAGCAAATTGGGCACCTGTACTTGTTCTGACTGCAGTTCCTTCCTACCTGCTGAACTTTTGTAGCTTGTGTCCTTCCTCAAAAACTGTCCGAAGTGTTAAATGGGTTTGTGAAGATAAACATTTCATCTGTTTCTTTTTTCCATATCTAAATGAGATGCTAACTGAGGTTCTCCATCAGTAAACACTCTATGATATTAGTTCACATAAGCTTTGAAAGGTCACAGAGCAACACAAGAGTTTGGAATCATCCAAAATTCATCAGATACTCTTTTTTATAGTGTAGGAAGCAGAATAAGCCTAGAGACTTCATGTAATTTGATTTCTCTGCCTCCCCTTAGTTCTGGGTTGGACTGCTTCCCACTTTTAAGTCAGTGGCAATCCGAGATAACCAGTGCTGAAGTTTGTCTCAAATTATAAACAGGTATTTAGGAAAAATGCTCCTGGAAGACCAGTATCTTTACAAATGACAGAATATTTATTACCAATACCTTTAAAAAAAGATTACATCTGCTAGATCACTGATAAATATCATTTACACTGGGGAGAAAACTACATCGGCTTTTTTTTGTTTCATTTTCTTGTTTTTGTGGTTTTTTTTGTTTTTCTGTTTACATAGAAGTAACCATATCAAACTAAGAAAGGAACACAGCTGGAAATATTGACAATATTTCTCTGGTTAACACCCCTGACTTTTACACAAGTGGAATCCCAATGATGAGTTACTGAATAAATATATTTAGAAGGTTGAAAAGTTAACTTGTAGTATTTTGTAAGCAAAAAAGACAAGTTACAGGCAAATTTAAGCTATCAGGAAAAAAATAAAGCACTGCAGCGCATTTAAACTTGAAAATTTGTATAGAAAATTCCATTGCCTTTTTACCAGCATTGATCCCTCTGAGTGGACTTACAAAATTCTCCCATAGTAACAAACAGTCCTTTTCTCAAGAAGAGTTATTTTTCTGTTGATATTGTCATTTTCCAATATGATTCTACTTAGACTTTATATTTGCATGACGAGTTTGTAAAGAAACAAAGACTTCCTAGCACAGAACGGTTGAGGGACCATACACACAAAGATTCTTTGCAAATGAATATGAAAATTATACTTTAGAGAGTTATTCACTAGAAACATGATACATCTGTCAGATTCAGTTTATGATCTACACTCAAAAGAGATTATAAAAACAAACATAACTTTGGAATTAAATTATGAAGATTTATGAATTATATTTAAAATGTACACTGAAAAGAAATACATATTCACACAGTGGAACCCAGAATTAGTTTTAAATCTTAAAGACATGCATATTATGATTATAATTTCCTTGGTGTAAGCCCAGAGTAAAATAATTGATTTAAACTGGCATTACTTTGGATTTACACCAAGATAACTAAGGTCAGAATCTGATCCTTCTTTTGCTGCAGTAACTTTTGGTCTATGTTACTATAGGAAGAGATTACGACTAAGTAATATCAACTTTAATGTTCAATTTAATGTTAATTATGATCAAGACAGAGCTACTTAAATACAATAAAATGAAAGCTTAATATATGATGTTAAATTATTGGCTAGGAACAAAAATCTGTATACTTATTTTTGAAGATTGTAGCTGTTCTTGAAGGTTAGCTCAAGTTTATCTTGTTTACTCATCTGATCCAAAATGAATAAATATCATAAGCACTTGATTTAACATAGGAACCATCATAACTGCCGTTTAAATACAGCTGCCTTGAGTTACGAACCAAGTCCTAAACAGTTCTCCCAATGTGTACCCTTGTAAAACTGTACAATCAATTTGTAACCAATTTACTAAGAACAACTTTGAACTCTCAGTTCTAAAGGAAAACATTCCAAACAATATTTTTTATGATAGTGTTATCTGTAGCATTTTATAGCAGAGGAAAAATTAATATCTACATCATATGTTAACTTTAAAAAATTCTATAAAACACTAAATATATAATAAAAAATATGCATATAAGGACATATGTAAACTGCTTTGGTAACATCATATTACAGATGTTTTCAGTGCATTGCAGAGTTTCCAAGGAAACTTCAAACAAAGCTATATTTGCTTTGAGGAAGTACTGTATAATGCCATTCCTAAAGAAGCATAAAACATTTTTTTTCCAGTAGTAAGATGTACTTGAACAACAATATTACTTAGTACTGGGTGTCTTCAAAACAACTAGCTAAATGTTGCTTATATTATAAACAGGAAGTCCTTTATGTAATTTTTGTCATAAACTTGATCTAGCTGTGAGGGATATCATTATTGTGCTGATGGCTGACAACGTACACGCATTTGAAGTAGAAGAACCAGATCCTCTCGCATATGCATCTGAGAAAAGGAGAGAGAAAAGTAACAGTAAAGAGAGCAGGATTCACCCCGCAGCCATTAAATCCTGCCATGATGAACCCAAAATGCATTTGACAGCAAAATGGGTAACAAACCACAAATGAGGAGGTGGTGACCTCCGAAGGTCCAGAGTTCAGAGTAAATTTGGCTACGGACCCAAGAGTTCCTTCAAAGGTTAGCCAACCTGTATGTCTGCAGATTGGGCTGGGGATCTTACTACAACAGCCTTCTGATGAGACATCATGAGTACAGGCACAGGGTTGGTCAAACTCCCAAAGAAATCAATCCAAGCATATTGAATGCCCAAGATTTGTAAATCTCACAGTCCCAGTCTGAGGAACATGGGGAAGACGGGATGGAATTTCTCTTTCTTGGACCTAACCAACCTCTTCTCCCCTTCTAGATTCTGTCTATTTAGTGGGACCTACTACTTTCATTAGCCATTCTGCATTATGGAGTGTACTTGAATTCCCCCAGCCTTTTGTATTCCAGGTACATTCAAAATTCTATTACTTTAGGGAATATATCTCTTTAGAATAGAACAAAGTTCAAGTTACCAAACACTATACCAACATGGCATGATGGGCCAGATCCTCATGTAACTAGCTGATTTATACCAGCTTGGAATCTGGTCTGATATATTTTGTGACTCCCATGTTAGATCAGAGAAAAATAGCATGCACGTTACTGGCTTTTGATCTTATGATTTTCTGTGACCGACACAGATTCCTGACTCATTTGTATGAGTAAGGTACATATCTACATAGGTAAGATCGGAATCGTAGCCTATTACCTTTTACACTGCTGTAACTCTACTGACTGCGGTGGAGTTACTCTGTAAGTAAGGGCAAAATCAGGCCCTTAGAATGGCTTAGAATGAGTACAGTATAGCATCCAGAACTCTGAGAAATATTAAAGATTCCCAGTAAAACCACCAATCTGGATTTAAATTCAAACCTAGTCAAACACCGCAAGCAAAAGTGACACAGCCTTAAAAATTCCCTTCAGAACATCCATAAACACCCTCCCCTCTGACAAATTTATGCCAGGGTCAGGCTTAAAGAACCTGCAAAAACAGTTAGCCTAGCAACACCTCCCTAAACTTTCAGCTTGATGTCTTGCCCTATCAGCTCTGATCCTGCTTGGAGAATTTCAGTCATCTCAGGTGGATTGGGGCTTTTCTCCTGACTTTCCCATGGTATGTGTCAAATCCTGCCATCCCTATTTCAGTGGGAGTTTTGACTGAGTAATGATGTCAGGATTTGGCCCATGGCCGTAAACTCCCCCAGCCACCTGATTAAATCAGTTTGCCAACTGCAGCATCACTCATGGAAATCACTTGGGAAGGCGGAACATAGGCATTTTATAAGACCAGTGCATTGTAATAACTACTCCTTTCTCTACTTAAAATGAAAATATCAGCTTCTACATGGAGATAAAGCCTCATTTCCCTAAATAAGTAAATATGCACACAACATACAGTGAAGTACTGATATAAGGTGACAGTATAAATTAATACATTTTTGCACATCATACTGGACACTTTCTGATCATAAATTGCCGTGAAACAACAGATTCAATATATTGATATTGAAGAGACTATCAAAACCTGTAATAGCAAATGAAAAAAACATGAGCGTGTCAGTCTAGAAATGCTCAGTAAAATATAACCCTTTTTACTATGCTGTTGCATGTAGTTTATTCTTGAGTTGGGGCCAAACCTAAACTTTGGGTTTGAATGCCCCCAAATTCTGGGAAAGTTCAGGTCTGAATATGAGCGCTGTAGCTCAGTCTCCTCTCTGGTTTATTGTTTCTCAGCATACCTACCTGCGTACGTGTGGAATTGGGCAAATTTGAAACCTGCCTTCATTATGATTGAACGCTTGCACAAAACCTTTCTTTGTGGCTGCAGCTGATAATCTGCATATGCCAAGTGGGCCACAGTGCCCGCAAGAGCTCAATTTTAGAGTGCAAGCAATGGGATGCCATCTGAAAATTTGGGCCCTTGATCCATTAAGAATCCATGCTCCACGGTCTGGAAACACAAGCACAAACCCCAAAATGACAACATTCTTACTTGATATCTTTGGAATTCGGATTTGTTCACTGCTGCTACCATCGCCTCCATCACTAAATGGCTTTATTTCTATGATGTAGTCTTCATTAAAAGGCAAAGAAAGCTCAACAGATGTTTTATTCGTTTCGATTACAGATGTGCTGCTCTGTCTGTTCCATCTGTATAAAACCTGCAAAACATTGGAGCGGAGAATGGGGGTGGGAGGGGGAAAGAGAAATAGCAGAACTGATCATCTCCATAACAACCTGAAGATTTACTATTGCTCTTTCCCTTCCTAGAGTACCATAGAATTGTCTCTATTATCACCAGAAGCACGACAGATTTCACAGATGTGTTGATCTGAACCTGATCAGTGCTTTAGGAAGCAACGTTTGTGAATACTTCACTTTGTGCTGATGTGAAGCCACTGGGCACTGAGGGCTAACTACGGAGGGAGCTTGCAGAACACGGTTCTTGCTGGAATTCTGATGGGTAGCCCTGTCATAATGCCACATGACACGCAGCAGAGGCCCTTGTCACTGGCAGAGCACCTCTGCCTCTCAGCTTGATTAAACTTCATTTTCCCATCAGCTGGAGCAATTTCAGAAGCTCTCCAGCACAGCCAGCTTTAGCCAGGTGGGTGTGCTTCAAAAGGGCCATCTAATTTATGGGTCAGCCATCAGAAATCGTTCTGAACAGGTGCTGCTGCTGGGCTCTTTATTCACTAGGTTGTTGGGAGTAGCAGGGAAGAGCACTTCAACTGGAAAATAAAAAACAAAAGCGATTCTGCTGTGGCTTGTGATCAGATGAGCCTGGCATAAATCACCCTTCCATTCAAAGAGCTAACCAGGCATATGTCAACTTTATTCAGAATCACTGAGTTCCTCTGCAGATACTTCCTTCCCTCTCCTCTAATGTAGCATTTGGACACCTTAATTTATACTTTGTAAATGCAAGGAGCTGAATATGATTTTCCTTAAATTAGAAAGATCCCTAAGCCTCCTTTCTAAATTCTGGGCACCAGAGACATCAAATTCAGTATCACCTTAGTCCTTACTAAGGATCAAACTAAAATAAATCCTTTGGCTTATTTAGAGATGTCATAACATCTTATTATAGTGCTTCAGAAAACTGGACTGGCGTATTTGATGTAGTGTCACAAGCAGCTTCACAGAATAAATTGCTTCTTTGATTTACCTTCTGTCTTTTCCTAAGATCTGGAAATTCTACTTATTTAGAATATAAACCCTGCCACAAAATAGCATATTTCCAGAAAAAAAGAAGTGGTTTTGCTCTCTGCATATAAGTGCAACAATGTGGCTGTACGACTGTAACACAAAAGAAAAAGAGGAGATACAAAAAAGACACACTACTAGATGAGAAGGCTTTGGAAAGGTCATGAGGGCCTCTCTTCCACCATTTCAGGCTGACTTTTGGTTGAATTTTGAACTCAAAAATGTGGCCAAAACTGCTGAGATTTGCTGGGTTTGGATGGAAATGAGTTTTGCCCATATAAAAATGTGGTCTAGATTGGGTCAAATATCAGCACAGACATGCATGAAACTTGGCCCAGATTCATGAAGGTAAGTGAATCTGTCTTGAGTTTCATGTTCCTAACAAAACCTGAAACTTTGTAAAATTTTCTGTAGTTTCAGGTTCCATTGCAAAAGGTTTGCCGAGTTTGAAACTCAATGTAACTTGCTGCTTCCTCAGGCCAAAGTAAGGTCTCGTGTAGCATGGCATAGTTCCAGGACTGCATTCTACCCAAGATTTTTCTCCTTATAATTTGTACCGGACCAAAATTGCTACTAACTGGTATGTCATGCCCTCCTTCCTTCTGCTTTATGAACAAAGCTGAACCATCAAACAAGCACTTTAATCTTGTCTGCTGCAATTAGTGGGCTTATTTCAGCCACTGGTGGGCCCCAGTAAGCAAGTCTGTCAAGGGCAGGGGTACAGTGGTGCAAGCTGCCCACAACCCCTAATTGGCATGTTGGCTTTGGCCAGTACAGCCCAGATAATTCACCACTTCTGCCAGAGGGGTTCCCATAGAGCCTTGGCTAGAGTTTAAATCGCTTTCCTTCTGGCACAGATAGGAATCTCTGGAGGTGAATGCCCTTTACTAATTACAGAACAAGCCCACTACGTGTTGATTTTGTATCTATTTCGGAATGTCCTTACATAGTTATAATGGGCTATGTAACTGTGTACATCGTTGTTCCTGCTTGGGTCAGGATAGCTGTGCAAATAACACAAAAGTCTCTTGGCTAGGGTGACCATATTTCTCAAAAGCGAAAAAGGGACACTTCCTGGGGCTAGCGCAAAGTGCCCTCCCTCTCCCGATGGGGCTGGCCCGATCCCTGCCCCCACATCTATGTGGGGCTGGCATCAGGCACCTGGCCCAACCCCCCGCCCTACCCCCCACGGGCCATGAGCCGCCAACCCATGCTGCTCACCCCCTCAGCCTGCGCTGTTGACCCCACCCCCCTGCCAAGCCTCTCACCCCCCTCCTCCGGCTCATGCAGGGCCAGCCTGAGCTGCCTGCCCACTCAGGGCTGGCCTGCACTGCTCACCCCCCTCAGCCCATGCTGCTCACCCCCCTTGGCCCCTGCCGCTCATCTGAGCCACTCCCCCACTCCCCGCCTGTGTGGGGCTGGCTTGGCTGGAGCCCCTCACCCAGGACATCATCCCTGGATGTTCCTCCGTGCCCCACTAGTGGTCACACCCCACTTTTTTTTGCAAAACTGGGTATTTGTCTCCTTTGCTCTTGCCAACGGATGATCAGGACAGGGTTTAAAAAAAGGACTGTTCCAGTCAAACCGGGACGTATGTTCACCCTACTCTAGAGTTCTGATTTTATTCCAAACTCTAAATTTAGCTCTGGATTCATGGATAGGTTCACTTTAACCCAAAAGTCAATGTGAAAATCCCAGGGAAGTTGAATCTGATGAGTTCATCACAGGCCTACTGTCAAGAGGCAGTTAATACAGATAAATAACCAGTCTTATGTACCCATGCTAAGAAGTTACCCACTTTGTATCCTTTCACTTCAGATTCATTATCCAGTGCTTTAACTTGATCCCAGTTCAGTATAATCTTGGAGTCAGATGAATTCCATATGATGTTTCCAGGGGGTTGACTCGGTGCTATATTAAAATATACAAAGTATTATATGGTTATGTAGCAATGTTTTCTGGCTTAATCCATCTAAATACTTCTATGGCTTCCATCACCACAGTAGCTGAACATCCCCAAAACCCGAATGCTCTGGTAAGTTAATGAGCTGTTGCAGCAAGGTATGTGTTCTAGGTCAGAGCAGGTCTTACACAACACAGTGATATAAATGAAAAGGGACTCAGTTGCTTGCTCGACATGAGTATGACCAGAAGAGAGAGCACCACCTTGAATGATGATATGAATGTTTAGCTTTCTTGCATAGCAATAATTTCAGTAGAGTTGTTTAAAAAAACCCAAACCACCACCTCAACCCCACAAAGCTCTTGCAGGAAAAACATGGCTACAGAAAAAAATCTCACAGCACCTTCAAACTAGAGAGAGACCTGGAAAATGCCAACAAGGAAAGTGCTTGTTGGCATCCCAGTGTTAGACCATGATCTATCACAATGAATACTCACGGGGCTTTTTGGTAGTGACATTGACTGGAGCACTGGAGGGTCCTGTCCCTGCGGTGTTATATGCCTTGACGGCTAAGTGATATAATGCATTGCCTTTCAAATTAGTGATTTTTGTAGATGTTCGATTACCAAGAGTCCTGATTTTTCTAGCATTTTCTTCCTTATCTTCATGTCTCCAACATCTAACCTGAAAAAACAGAATATGTACATTTACCTACTTAAGTCAGCGTAATTGAGCCTATCCATGTCTTAATTCTCAATAGCCATGGTACTGCAGTAAGCGAAATCCCGAGATTAATAATGTAAAATTTATCTCTATGGTTAACACGCCCTTAACTACTGTCAAATGGAACAGGGCCATTCACCATCCTGAAAGTGAGAATCATATTAAGACAGTGTTCCTGCTCCACTCTGTAAATCTTGCCATTCTCTCCATCTTAGAGAAGACCACAACTGGAAATGTTCATAAACCCAGAGGTCAGTGCTTCTGACCTGCAGTGGACTCTGAGATGGAGAAAATGAAACAATTTATAGATCTCAATTTTCAACTGAACAGCACTTACTGTGGGCTATTATAGTCTCCACAAGTCCCTAGAAAAGACAGGTTCCCCCCCCCCCCACCCTGCAACAGACTGCTACCCATTTTCATCATGGATGACATATATATTTTCCTTTGTACCTTAAAAAGAGACATCCCAGTGTACAGGGAGAAAACAGTGAGCAAGCACTGCTTTGGGTCATCATCAGCCAGCAGATACCCATGTAAGAAGCAGTGTTTAGGTGACCTTCAATTATACATTGCTATGATCTCCTCATTGAACAGTATTAAGTCTGTTCCAGCCTGATATCATATTTTATTCTCATACCTCATAACCCTGTATCCTTCCTTTACTCTGATTCTCACGTGGAGAGGCCCAATAAACTTCAATGTCTGAAGCAGAAAGGCTTTTGGCAAAGACGCTGGCTGGAGCTCTGGTGGGTTCTATATGTATAGATGGGGGGAAAACAAAGGTCTCAATGTAGGTTCTATGGTTAACTTTGCTACAAACTTCAGGGTTTACTCCACTAACTAGAAGAGAGTGGGGTTAAGCAGCTAAAAATACTGTTTCAAATTCAAAATGGTGATCCATCAGACCTAGGAATGAATTCATTATGCCAATGTGTAATAAATAATCAGATGTCATTGGGGCACTTAAACCAAGACACGACGTATTGGTATTAGGACAAGAGAAACATTTTCTAACCAGTGAACGTTAATTCCTGTTAAATCTCAGTTGAATTCTTTCAAAATTACATATTACGTTCCCATTAATATTAAAAGATTTCACTGTGACTAATGTTATTTTAATGACTATCAAAAGAATTAGTTGTGACTCACCATTTATAATAAATCAGAGCAAGGATTAGAAATCAACGGATGTGTCTACCTGGGATACTAAACCCTTTCAAAAACAGTTAGCAGCATGCCTCATGCATCAGATTTCAAGACAGTGCAAAGGAAGGAAGTGCAGTGCACAGCATACTGTACCTTCTTCTGCAGAATATACAACTGTCACAGGGCTAAAAGAACCTTCCCCTTTATTGTTGTACACTCCCACTTTAACTTCATAGGGAGTGAAGGGCGGCAAGCTCTCATTTCGAAACACGTATCTGGAGGCATCAGAAGAAGCTACTACAGTCTGCATCCAGCTTACTGTGCCCAAGGGTCGGAATGCCACCACGTAACCAAAGCCACCTCCATTCTGTAATTCTTCAGGCACTGTCTATAAGGAGGGCAGATCATACACAGAATAATCAGTAGTGTCAGGTACTGCCTGGATTTATTTCTCCTTCTCGCATGCTTTCCATTCTCAGTTTGCTCCCTTTAAGAAACCCTCTCATAAATGGCATATTCCAAACAGGAAACAATTGTAGTTCTCCAGTAGGTGCAGCTAATAATTACGCCAGAGCATCTTTTTGCCAAAGATCTGCAAGGCAGCTCCTCAAATTCATATAGAAATTCCTGTATAAAACATTCTGAGCCACATCATACCTGCAGACACAACTGTCTACCCATCTTAGGGCTGTCTGCAGCCCGGTGATAGCACCTATCTCTGTAGCATATCCCAGGTAAACTAAATCTGCAGATCAGCTCCTGTTTGGTTTCAGTGAGTTTCTCATCTGCATATCAAAGTTAACATGTGGCTCCATTGTTTATACAAACTGACATCAACCATGTGTATTTCTTATCCAGATCTCTGACTTTATAACCATCAAAGCCTTTAGCTTGTATGCTCCTCTGGCTACTCTCTGTGCAGTTTCCAAATTCCTGGTCATGGTACGTAGCTTGTTTTCAGGCAAAGAGCATAACGTGAAGTATACTAATAGCTGTAAGATAGCAGTGAGTGACATGTCATAAAAGTGATGGAGACTGGCAGGCAAATGATGTATCACATAAGATGAAGAGATTTGTCCCCTTCAGGTCACTTTTGTACGTGCTGCAATTGCCTAGCTTCATATTTTTAACCTTAGAAAAGGAACATAAGCAATAAAAGCCCCAAGTCAGTACAATTACGTGCTTTAGTCTCACTAAAGCCAATGGATCTTAAGTGTGTGCTTATGTGATTTTTCTGAGTATCAGAGTAAAAATAAAACAACTTAAAGTGACAGGTTTCAGAGTAGCAACCGTGTTAGTCTGTATTCGCAAAAAGAAAAGGAGTACTTGTGGCACCTTAGAGACTAACAAATGTATTTGAGTATAAGCATCCGATGAAGTGAGCTGTAGCTCACGAAAGCTTATGCTCAAATACATTTGTTAGTCTCTAAGGTGCCACAAGTACTCCTTAACTTGAAGTGAGTGTTCCATAATCAGTGTTATATGGATTTTTAAAAAAAGAAAAGAAAATGACTGTGTGTTGATCATTTTAGAGGAGCCTAAACTAAGATACTTTCAAAGCATGATTCAAAGTCATGGATGATGGTTTTGATATCTCTCTAATATTTTTTTTTAAAAAACGTATATTGAGTGTCTTTAAGGGATTCAGTGAAACTAATTAGTCCAAGGGAAGATAAGGTTCAACACACTGAGCCATGCAGTGAGGATAAAAACACATTTGCAGATTTTTAATAATCTTCAAAAATACCTCTGGTGACTCTCGGCTGCCAGGTTGCTCAAAAGAAATGCTGAGTGTGGGCAGTATCAAATCTAGTTATATTAATGGCTAGTTTAACTCACTCCATCACACCCCAATATGAAAATAAGAGCAGTCAAAACAATGAATATTTCACCCTCAATTGCCTTCAAGAATTTTTCATCTGTGCTTTCTTCTTTTCTAGGCTTTGCGATAGACTGAAATCAACCGCTAATGCAAATTCTGTATGATGCACTATCATTAGAGCCACCTTCAGATCATTTACTGTTATTCAACAAAAATAGCCTGGCGCTAATCACCTACAACTCATCAAGCAAATCAGCACCTCTCAGGATTTGGCCTCTTGAAACTTATTTTATACACCAAGGTTAATTCTCTGTGGAGTGGCTGGCCTGAGTAACCAGATCAGATGATGGGCAGGTGTGCAGAGGAGCAAGAGTGGAGGAATCCTGCCTCCGCTTCCCAGGCCATGGAGCTGCTTCCTGGGATGGGGGACAAAAGGATCCTTTCTCTCTCTCCACCCCCTAGCCCAGCCCATCCATGTTCTGCCATTGTCTGTGCTGATGTGCAGGGATCATCGTGGAGCTCACTGACACACTGTAGTGCACACATCCTGCACCGCCGACCCACAGCCAGCTCCACCCCCCTTGAACAAAAAATATGCATTAGTTCCATTGCTTGGAGAGCCTCCATGGAAGAACAGGCTGGATTTTAGTCTAATTGAATCAAAGGCAGGAACCTTTTCAATAAATGTGGTCTTGTGCTCACATAGACAGATGTAAATCAGCAGTATCTCCACTGGAGAATGGAAATACAATGGGATAAAATCGGTGTGAGCAGATCATCATCAGTCATGTGCTGCACACTATATAAGAATGGCCCTATTGGGTTAGACCAAAGGTCCATCTAGCCCAGTACCCTGTCTTCTGACAGTGGCCAGGGTCTGGTGCCCCAGAGGGAATGAACAGAATAGGTAATCATCATCAAGTGATCCATCCCCTGTCGCTCGTTCCCAGCTTCTGGCAAACAGAGGCTGGGGACACCATTCCTGCCCATCCTGGCTAATAGCCATTGATGGACCTATCCTCCATGAATTTATCTAGTTCTTTTTGAACCCTGTTATGGTCTTGGCCTTCACAACATCCTCTCGCAAGGAGTTCCACAGGTTGACTGTGTGTTGTGTGAAGAAATACTTCCTTTTATTTGTTTTAAACCTGCTGCCTATTAATTTAATTTGGTGACTCCTAGTTCTTGTGTTATGAGAAGTAGTAAACAACACTTCCTTATCTACTTTCTCTACACTAATCACAATTTTATAGACCTTAATCATATCTCTCCTTAGCCGTCTCTTTTCCAAGCTGAAAAGTCCCAGTCTTATTAATCTCTCCTCATAAGGAAGCCGTTCCATACCCCTAATAATTTGTGTTGCCCTTTTCTGAACCTTTTCCAATCCAATATATCTTTTTTGAGATGGGGCAACCACATCTGCGCACAGTATTCAAGATGTGGGCATACCATGGATTTATATAGAGGCAACATGATATTTTCTGTCCTATTATCTATCCCTTTCTTAATTATTCCCAGCATTCTGTTTGCTTCTTTGACTGCCGCTGCACATTAAGTGAATGTTTTCACAGAACTATCCACAATGAGTCCAAGATCTCTTTCTGGAGTGGTAACAGCCAATTTAGACCCCATCATTTTGTATGTATAGTTGGGATTATGTTTTCCAATTACTTTGCATTTATCAACATTAAACTTCATCTGCCATTTTGTTGCCCAGTCACCCAGTTTTGAGAGATCCTTTTGTAGCTCTTTGCAGTCTGCCTGGGTTTTAACAATATTTAGTAATTTTGTATCATCTGCAAATTTTACCACCTCACCCCTTTTTCCAGATCATTTATGAACATGTTGAATAGGACTTGTCCCAGAACAGACCCCTGGGGGACACCACTATTTACCTCTCTCCATTTTGAAAACTGACCATTTATACCTACCCTTTGTTTCCTATCTTTAAACCAGTTACCAATCCATGAGAGCACCTTCCCTCTTATCCCGTGGCAGTTTACTTTGTGTAAGAGCCTTTGGTGAGGGACCTTGTCAAAGGCTTTCTTAAAATCTAAGTACACTATATCCACTGGATCCCCTTGGTCCACATGATTGCTGACCTCCTCAAAGAATTCTAGTAGATTGTTGAGGCATGATTTCCCTTTACTAAAACCGTGTTGACTTTTCCTCAACAAATTATTTTCATCTGTATGTCTGACAATATTGTTCTTTATTATAGTTTCAACCAGTTTGCTCGGTACTGAAGTCAGGTTTACAGGCCTGTAATTGCCGGGATCACCTCTGGAACTCTTTTTAAAAATTGGCATCACATTAGCTATCCTTCAGTCATCTGGTACAGAAGCTGATTTAAATGACAGGTTACAGACTACAGTTAGTGGTTCTGCAATTTCACATTTGAGTTCCTTCAGAACTCTTGGGTGAATACCATCTGATCCTGGTGACTTATTGCTGTTTAATTTATTAATTTGTTCCAAAACCTCCTCTAATGATACCTCAGTCTGGGACAATTCCTCAGATCTGTCACCTAAAAGGAATGGCTCAGGTTTGGGAATCTCCCTCATATCCTCAGCCGTGAAGACTGATGCAAAGAATTCGTTTAGTTTCTCCGCAATGGCCTTATCGTCCTTGAGTGCTCCTTTAGCACCTCGATCGTCCAGCCTTATAAAACAGATGCATTAATTCTCCCATTGATTTATACTTCATTTACCTCCCAGGTAATGACCAGCTCCGACTTGCTCCCTCCACCGCCACTGACGTTAGCCGGGGTGATTTCAGGAACTGTGTAAAAGAAATGTTACAGGAGGTGGCATGGAAGCACAAGTGATTAATTTTGAAGCTAGAAGTTTGATTCATTTTAAACAGAGAAAGAAAGAAGCACATGTAGTACTGGCATCTTGTGACTTTTCCCTTTTGGGACCATGAGCCTGACTATCGAAAGGAGCACAGAGAACAGATACTTTTAGTTTTTTGTAAGTGAGATGGACTATTATCCATGTATCTAGTTGCTTGTTTTAAATATTTATTTTCCATATAACAAGGTCCATTTATTTTCACAATATTGATTCCTGCTTTTCAATTTAGAGCCAAATCCTGCAGTCAGTAGGAATTTTTCCTGAGTTAAGACAGAGCAAGAACTACAAGATTGGATGCATAATGAACAGTCCTCGTGACAATTGCCTGGGGTGATGTCTCCAACCCTGCTCCAAGACCTTTAGGGCAGGTCAAAGGGCCAGAGCGGCATAAAGGGGCTCTGAAAGCCCCTTGGCGCAGACACTGCAGAAGACGGCTATAAGGCTGCCTTTTAAGGCTCTCCTCATGAGCACTAGTTTTAAAGGTGTCAGGGAGTGTGGCTTGTCAGGAACGAGATCATAGCACATTGTGCTGCAGAGATTATGGGCAGTGCTGTGGAGCAGAGGACAATCCACAGAGGCTGCAGTAACTAAGGCCGGTTGAAATTTTTTTGACAAAAATTATTTCTGTTGGAAATACCATATTGTCTAACCCAGAATGTTTCATGGAAATATATTGGTTTCAGTGAGAATTTCAAGACAGACCCACCCCAGAGTAGCCAAAAGCCTAGTGGTGAAGGTTGTCTCCTAAGATGTGGGAGACTCAGGTTTAAGTCTTTGTTCTGCCATATCCCAGGTGAGCGCCCTAACCACCAGCCCATTGGCTATTCTGACATGCAAGCACAGCATTCTGTCTCTTGTGTTTTTTTGTGAAAAACATTTCAAAAGGTCTTACTTTTGTTCCTTATCAAAATGAAAAGAAACCTTGAAATTTTTTGTGAAACGGAATTGATTTTTTCTGGCCAGCCCTCACTATAACTCTCACAGATGCCCCAGAGCTGTCTGAACATGGAGTGGCCCAGGACCAAGAAGGCCTCAGGATGACTTAAAGCTACCTAAGTCTCTTCTCTGTCTCTGCACTGCAAATTCTGTGCTCTGCCTCTTAAACTACATCTACACTGCACACCACTAGTGACAGTGTGTAGAGTTAGCGTAGCTACACACCACAGTAAAAAACAAGCTGCCTCCACACTCCTGTGGGGAAAGGCTCCAGCAGTGAGGAGCTGTCAGAGCCTTTCCTGGCTGCCTTCCCCCCACTGCCAGAGCCTTTCCATGTTGCTGGAGCCTTTCTCTGTGACAGGGAAGGACTCTGGCAGTGAGACACGACACTGCTGGGAGAGGCACTGCTTGGATGTGTACAGTGCTGTATAGATTACATACCCTAATGTAAGAGTTCAGGGGCCTAAGCAGTGCCTCAGTATATACTGCCATTTATACCCATGCTGGAAGGGTGTGAAATGTATGTCCTCTACTCTCCACCGTAAGGAGTGTGAAGTGTAGATGTACCTGAGAGGAGTAGACCAGAAACTCACCTCTGATCTGAGGAAAAAAGTAATCATACTGTACTCTACTAGTGTTTCCTCAGCACAAATGTGGGACAACGCAGGAATTACTAGACTGGTTCATATCAGTGATCCATCGTATCTTCAGAGGAGGCTGAATTCACCTCTCCTCAAATGCCCTTTGTCAGCTGGGCTATACAGGACATGGGGGGAATTGGGTGAAGTGTTCCCAGTCATGTACTTCTAGAAAGCATGGCATAAAGCCCATCTTGGGCCTCATTTTTTCTATTAATTCTATTCTACTCTATTTATGTGTGCTCTTTGTGAATGTTATACCATGAGGCAGAGGAGAAACTAGATAATATAGCTTATAGAAACTGTCATATAGAAAATACTTCTTAACCTTGTTCGAGGTAACCTACTGCTTATGGCAAGGTGCTTTTTAAAAAAGACTTTATTGGGCTTCCTTTCTACTACTTACGAGCTTCTTCAGTTCTTCTTTTCTCTGAGGGTCTGCTTGGTTCCCCAATCCCAATGAGGTTGGCTGCAACTGCTCGAAATTCATACTCAACCCAAGGGTTTAAACCCACCACGGTTGCAGTGAATGTCTTGCCATCAATGATATCTGGAACTGAAATATACCCTCAGGTTAGGAGAGTGAGAGTTGGACATTAAGAGCAATTACACTTATTCAGTCATTGAATAACAGTAGCCTCTTGATCTATAGGCGCAGTCTTGAAACTATTAAACAATGGGAGTACTTGTGGCACCTTAGAGACTAACCAATTTATTTGAGCATAAGCTTTCGTGAGCTACAGCTCACTTCATCGGATGCATACTGTGGGAAGTATAGAAGATCTTTTTATATACACACAAAGCATGAAAAAATACCTCCTCCCACCCCACTCTCCTGCTGGTAATAGCTTATCTAAAGTGACCACTCTCCTTACAATGTGTATGATAATCAAGTTGGGCCATTTCCAGCACAAATCCAGGTTTTCTCACCCCCCCGGATTTGTGCTGGAAATGGCCCAACTTGATTATCATACACATTGTAAGGAGAGTGATCACTTTAGATAAGCTATTACCAGCAGGAGAGTGGGGTGGGAGGAGGTATTTTTTCATGCTTTGTGTGTGTATAAAAAGATCTTCTACACTTTCCATAGTATGCATCCGATGAAGTCAGCTGTAGCTCACGAAAGCTTATGCTCAAATAAATTGGTTAGTCTCTAAGGTGCCACAAGTCCTCCTTTTCTTTTTGCGAATACAGACTAACACGGCTGTTACTCTGAAACCTATTAAACAATGGAAGATCACCTTGAGAGCAGAACAGTTAAGGACTATGAATCTGGGCCCTTAGTGTGTTTTCCCATTTTATTCTTTTGACGATGCTTAGTATGGGAAGCAAAGCAGGATGTATACAACCAATATGCAGGCATTAAGGAAATCTATGCTTTAGAAATTGACTTTTCATCCTCACAGAAATACCACCGTATCCTTATATAGTCTCATTAAAAGGTAACACAACTTAGTCCTGATCTACACACAGTTTTTGTACCATATGATTATTTTGTTTAGGTGGTTATTGGTTTAACTAATAGAGATATACTGATACAAACCCTAGTGTGGATGCCTTATAGCATTATATAAGAAGGTGCCTTATAACATTATAGCTTATTTCCCCTCCCATGCAGGAATAGGTATACTGGTATAAGCATATTTACATCAGTGTAACTATGTTCACTCTAGGTTGTATAGTTTTAACTATATGGGCTTGGTTAAAACAGTACAACTTTCATGTGTAGAGAAGGCTTTCCATACATACTGTAGCATTCTGAACTTTTTGCTTACAACAGTTGAAACAATTATTATAAATTGTGTCTTTCACAAGAATTTGCTGAATCAAATGAACATATTGAAGAATGAGCAAATATACAGTGGAATTTTGTTCTTCCTCTGTTGGGAAAGTAATTCCGCCAAAAGAGACGGTACTCTGGATGACGCTGTCTGTCACCTGAAAGATGTCTTTAGAGTACCATTGTTGTCGTCATGTTTGTACATCACCAGCGCAGCACTGTGTAATATATGAAATAATGGAAAGAAATATTTCCCCGAAAATACAGCGCATAAAAACTGATGAGAAAAACTGGTTGAGTAATACCACTGCAAGGTTGGCAAATCATGGAAAGGATTAAGAAAGACCGAATGTATTGCTATTAGAGCTGGACAGGAAGTGGTTTTCCCATTCCATGAAACTTTTTGAGATTTCAGCCATTTTTCCCATTCCACCTTGAGACAAACCCAAGATCTTCTGAAGTTTTTCTGTGAAAAATGAGAGAGACACTACCTCATAATAGCCAGGTGGTCAGGGCACTCACCTAGGATGTGGGAGACCCAGGTGAGAATTCCTGATTCAGGCCAGGAACTTGAACCTGTATCTTCCACATCTCAGGCAAGTGCCCTAACCACCAGGCTATTGGCTATCCTGGAACAGGTGGGTGGGTCTGTATCTGTCTGTTTCTCTCTCCCTCCCAGACTTGAGGAACCTTTTCTGACAAAAGCTGTATCTAAATGGATAGGTTCCTGGAAAAAGTTTCAGTTTCACTGAATGGGCGTTTTCAGACAAAACAGTTTTGGTGAAAAATTCCCAAACAGTTGTAATCACTGTGCTGGAGGCATGAGTTATTCTGGCTGCATAGCTAACTTTACTCATCCTGTATGTTTGTGTAATGGATCAGTTTTTACATGTACAGAATTCTTTCGTGGCCAGCTTTAGATACTACTGACTTCTGCATTTACCTGTGTTCACTGCTTGCCATCCCACAGAAAATGGGGTCCTTGCTTGAATGACATACATAGTAATTGGGCTGTGATTATCTGCTCCTGGCCTCCAGGATAATTGAGCTGTAGTGTCCGTGATTTCATCTATTGTCACGGCTTCAGGTGGGCCTGGTGGACCTGTTATAAAATACATACAAAACAGTTCAGCTGAAATTATTGAGATGACACAATATAGCATGTGAAGGAAGAAATGTTCTATTCTTCATTTAAGATTCAGAAACAGAAAGTTCAGCCTTAGAATGGTATGGCTCTATGGTTTTTGCCTCTAGCACATAGATCTAGGAGCAGCCCTAGCTGTTTTGCCGCCCAGCGTGAAAAATGTGTTTGGCACATGCCCCTCTGCAGAGGTATAGCAAAAAACTCCCCCAAAACTAAGAAAAAAGCCACAACAGCCAAACAACTGTCCAATCAGCAGAGCAAAACAAAGGCTGGCCAATCAGAGTGGAGCAAAATCAGCTGGCTAATCAGAGTGGAGCAAAAACAGCCTGTCAGAGCAGAGGGGAAAAGAAGCACCCAGTGGCATGGTGGAGCCGCAAGGAAGTTGGTGCCCAGGGCTACCACCCAGTTTGCCCAGCCCCAGAACCAGCCCCACACAGACCTACCAATGACCTTAGTGGCAGACCAGCAGTGCAGCGCATGGGCAGTGTAGCCCATATAGAAGAGAATTGCTACAGCTGAAGTAGACTTTACAGGAGAGAATTTAATTAGAAAAACACATAAGAATGTGCTTAAGTGCTTTCTAGACAACTTAAACTCATGCTTAAATGATTTGCAGAATCAGGGCTTTAAAGTGATGGTACATCTAGTTCAATCATTTCCCTGTAGTAATAATCCAATGCAATTAGTTTAGAATTTGTACAGCGCTCTGTGTGAAACAGCTATTATCACAAAGTATTCAATAGCAATGACCTGAAAAGAAATAACCTAAAGAACCAAATGTCCAAAAGAAGAAACACAAAAGTTTGGTCTCCTAATTCCAAGAAGTCAGACTCCTCCTCTCTACTAACTACTGAAGTTGGAAAATCTTTGCTTGATAACCATTTGGGTTTCCTCTGGTGATAAAACAGACAGCTTTCCTGCAAACTCAAGCCATGATTTGAATAGGCTGAGAGTGTATGTGCACAGGAAAGGCCAAAGACCCCAAACTTCTGATTTCCTTCTATAAAGAAGGAAGGCAGAAGCATGATACAGATAAAGACCTATTTAAAACCTGGTTAAGAGAAGGCTTTACTAGAGCTGGTTGAAATTTTTAAAAATTCAATGACATTTCAAAATTCTAAAATAAAAAAAAAAACCATACTACATTT
The DNA here is from genome assembly GCF_015237465.2 of Chelonia mydas. Taxonomy (NCBI): domain Eukaryota; kingdom Metazoa; phylum Chordata; order Testudines; family Cheloniidae; genus Chelonia; species Chelonia mydas. The sequence goes on along the minus strand of NC_057853.1, from coordinate 14,172,629 downwards.
TCACAATCCTCTTCCCTCTCTCCCACCTCATTTTTGCCGACTTGTAAGATTGGTGGATGTGTTTCAAATTTCAAAATTCAGCAGAAATTGAATTACAAGATTTTCCAGCTTTTAAATCTAGATGATTTAGACCAACACTGCACAGATTCAGGCCTCTCACCTCGTACCTTATTCAAATACACAATATAATATCACTTTCGATTACCTGCTGTAAGACTTGCTTCTTTCGCAACCAGCCTGGTCAAGTGTCTTACAAATTAGACAACAAACCCTCCCCAGTAACACAAACTTTAAAGCAACTGCTGCGGTACTTTTTACTTCCAAGACTCTGGGAGAATACAGTTCTCCTTAGACAAGATAGTTTGATAACATCGTAGACGTTCTTCCATGTTATACTAATTAAATCTATTGAAAACTAGAGACACAGCTGGGAGAGAAGGGAGAGAAGAGAAAATGAAATTAAGATATTGATCCACCATCACTTCAGCAATGTGTGCCTGTTTTAGCTGCCAGCATGCACAGACAAGAGACGCTATCATTACGTGGCTTCAGAATGGAACTCTAAGCCTATGATGGGTAGCTTCTTTGTTATTTACACAATGCCATGGGTATGCTTGTTCAGTATTATCTTGTCAGTTTTTCTTGTTTTGTATCCTCTGACATAAGGTACCTAATTTATTTGAATTCTAGATGTGAATAACACACCATATCTAATCTGTGTTATTAATATAACCTAATTTGAATGGCTATATTGTACATTTATTAAAACTTTATTTCTTTGCATTTATTAACACACTTTTATGGGATGTATTCTCTTTCTCCATGCCTATCCCCATAGTATCTTTGTGGCTCTCTCCACAGGAAATTTTTTTGTATGCCCCAGTAAAGGGGGAGAGGGAAGAACAGAAAAATCTATCTTATGTTTTTATACTCTCACCCACGATCATAGTATCTGAGTGTCTTGCTTGAAAATTGGTAGGTATAAGTCCTTAGTAGGCTTCATGGAGTCTCTGGCTTACCTCCTTTTTGGAGCTCAAACTATGGTTTGGTGTTTTTTGTTTTATTTGTTTGTTATAGGTTTTTATATTTTATTTTTATTTTTGGGAGGTATAGGGTGGCGTCTGTGTGGTAAGGGTCATTCTGCCTATTATGCAAAGGAAAAAAATATGAACAAAATGTCAGTGTAGTGAGAAGGAAACTCATCTAGACAAAGCACAGACCATGTGAGCATTCAAGGAGGTCTTGAAAGAGCCAGCATTCTTGACCATGCAGGGATGCTGTCGTTTTGGGAGGTAGCCTCTCCAGCATAAGTATGGAAGGGCGGAAAGTAACAGAGCCATGACCCTCCTGCTGTTATGAGAGTATAGACCATAACCTTCCAAAGGATGACTCCCCTCTTCTGGAAGATATATAGATCTTTAACAGCATGAGGGCTTGAACATGGGCCTACAGGTCCCCTGGTAGTGCCCAGACTGCAGTGGCCTTCTGGCAGCTTACTGAAACCAGTGTAGAAGAGGACTAGCAGAGCTTTAGCTCACTCAGGGCCACGCCCACAAAATCTACTGATTGGGGGAGATGTCTGGCCCCACAGATTGGCTCAGATGCGCAATTTAAGCCATCAGGAGGCCCAAGAAATTATCTGAGCAACTAGGTGAATCCCTGGCTGGCTGCCATTTTGGACCCTGCCTAATTCCTGGTTCCTGTCCTCCTTATCCCAGATCTTCCTCTGCTCTCAATTTCTGTTTTCCTACCTCACTCCAGCTTCCTGCTCTTTTGCTCTACCTACTGTAGTAAGATGAGGACCTGAAACATAAACCCTTGGTATCAGAGGCTCGGTATGAGAACTGAGGCCTGAAGTAAAGTAATGGTCAAGACTTTGCTAACATAAAGCAAAGTTAAGCTGTGAGCCAAAGGCAGGCCCTGCTCACAAAAGTTGGCAAGAAGAAGGCAGTTAATTGGACGTATTCACATATCTAAAGGGTATCAAGTATTAATAGGATAAACAGGTGCCGGGATGGCACCAGAACAGTCCAGTACGAACACATTCCACAGAAATAATGAGGAACAGGCTGACCCATCCTAAAAGACAGGGTCAAAAGGGTAATATGATGGATAGAGTTGCTTGTTTGAACCAACATGTACCAGGAGAGAGGCAGCACCCCAATACGTAGAGGGGTTGTACCTTGATGTGTCAGGAGTGATGTGTAACTTGTTTGTACCTGTGTATAAGAATGCATCCCTGAGTGGATGTCTTTGTCTGGCCTAGGGGGAAGTGGTAAATCCCACCACTGACTGAGCCGGTCCATTGTCAGGGACCACATATGTACTAGCAGAACTGTAGACATCCGATCCGGGGAGCTAGAGACTGTTTCGTTTGGCAATAAACCTGGCCGGGTGCCTTCGTACCTTATCGGAGTCTCTGGTCATTGGCGGTTCTCTTGAGATCTGCTGTGTCAGCGATCTGCGCAGATTCTGGACAGCACACATGCACACAGCCGACTGTTACCAACATTGAAAAGAGTAGAGCACCACACTGGTGGCATCTGACAACACTGGTGACCCCAATGGCTGATCTGGTGAGTAAGCGAGCTGCCTGTTGTAGGAATCAAGATCTAATATGACAGAAAACCATGAGCTAGGGGACCCCTTTAGCCCCTCCCTGCAAATCCCCAAAGAGTTTAAAAAATATTATGGGGAAGAAACATGTAATGTAATTTGTAAGGCTAGGGCAGAGACTGTAGCCTTAAAATGTAAAATATTGCAAACTATAACCATGGCTGTTAAATGGTTAAAACAGCACACCACAAAATTGGTGGGGCAAGTAACAGTAACAAAGAAAGAGTTAAAAGAATCAAAAGAAGCTACACAGCCTTGGAATGCTTCCACCCCCCTTGCAGGATGGCAAGCAGCTGAGAGACAACCAACACAGGAACAGAATAAAACATTGGAAACAGCTGCAAGGAACCTACAAAAAACACATGTGCCGTCCCCTGTTATAAGTATTGGTGGTAAACAGCAGGCTCCAGGTAGCTACCCTGTGCCTGAAGAATGGAGACAGAAATGGAAAAAGGTGGCCCTCGTAAAATTAAAAGATGAAATGGGGTCCACTGCATTGCAACCACTACCTTATGATAAAAGCCAGGTGCTGGTAAAACCTAAATTGGGACCTGGACTGGTGCCTGTCAGAAAGGGACAAGTAAGTGCACAGATGGAAAAGGTAGCACACAATACTTTCGCTGAATTGGTAAATCAAATGAAGAAAAAAATGGTACAGTTCACAGAGCACATTAGGAGACAGGAGCTGCGACTGGATCGCAGGGGAGTGAATAAAGAGGAATTTCAAAGTCAAAAACTAAAATTGAGCAAGTTAACACCTAGAATTGATGCATTAACATATGGAGTTGCCCAAAAACAATTAACTGCAGGAAAAAAAAGGGCACTCCTGCAATCTGTTTGGCATGCAGACAAAAGCAACAGATTCAGGTTTTACAAGAGCAGATAATTACCCCCATTCTCATCTCAGAGTCAGGATTGAAACCCAGTGTGCGGTTTCCCAACTGCTTTGACCCACGGAACCACACTCTGCACTCAGCTAAAAATATAACCTCCTTTCTCAAATATTTTTACATACCAGTATGTTTTCTTTTATATCCTTTATCAGTTTGCTAAACTTGCTGCTGCTGCCTGTACCTTAAGAGTTAATCTCTCTTAGCTCAAGTCTCACTACCTTCCTAGGACGGTAGCTTTTCAATCCCCCCACCCCCTTGTTTCCTGCCTCTCCTCACTTCGACTCTTTCTCTGTGTTAAAAGTTATAGTTTTTACAGAAACCTCCAAAAGATAAAGCAACTGAAAACAGAACAAAACAAGAAACAAAAAGAAAACAAGGTAAAAACTTTACTTTAAATAGATCCAGTAAATTAATTAATAGATTCACAGATACTAAGGTCAGAAGGGACCATTATGATCATCTGGTCCGACCTCCTGCACAACGCAGGCCACAGAATCTCACCCACCCACTCCTGAGAAAAACCTCTCACCTATGTCTGAGCTACTGAAGTCCTCAAATCGTGGTTTAAAGACTTCAAGGAGCAGAGAATCCTCCAGCAAGTGACCCGTGCCCCATGCTACAGAGGAAGGCGAAAAACCTCCAGGGCCTCTTCCAATCTGGCCTGGAGGAAAATTCCTTCCCAACCCCAAATATGGCGATCAGCTGAACCCTGAGCATGTGGGCAAGATTCACCAGCCAGATACCCAGGAAAGAATTCTCTGTGGTAAGTCAGATCCCACACCATCTAACATCCCATCACAGGCCATTGGGCCTATTTACCATGAATATTTAAAGATCAATTAATTACCAAACTCATGTTATCCCATCATATCATCTCCTCCATAAACTTACTGAGTTTAATCTTAAAGCCAGATAGGTCTTTTGCCCCCACTGCTTCCCTTGGAAGGCTATTCCAAAACTTCACTCCTCTGATGGTTAGAAACCTTCGTCTAATTTCAAGTCTAAACTTCCCAATGACCAGCCTTCAGGAATGCTGGAATTATTCCTAACTTTCTTGAAGATATGGTTGCCAAGTAACAGAAATGCACACTCTGCTTCTAATCCTAACCACTCACTAATATTTTAATCTTATTTCCATATAGCACAGTTTTAAAATAATCTGAAATATAAAGTAATGCAAATTCCTTGTTACCAAATTAATACAATAAATTTGGCAAATATTAATATATATTGTATCCATTTTTGTTAAAAGTTTTAAATCAGGTAATAACTTGTTTATTCAAATGTTTAACCCTTTTTTATTTTTGTTTGCCTTATTTGAAAGTTTAATACCCTTAAAGTATTTGCATGGACCTGTATTTAAAATTTATTTTGGTTTAATTTTATAGTTGGCTTAACTTTATATGCTTTTCTTTTATGTTATGTTATGTTAATAGGAAGCAGTGGTTGTTAAAGTTTGTGCTTCTAAACAGTTAACAAGAGTGAAATTGGTATCACGAGCAAATTAACTCTAAAAAGCTTAGTAAAAATTATGTGATTGTCTTTTGCTAACACAGAATGTTCAGCAGGAAAAAAAGCAATAAACCTTCTCACAGAAGATTGTGAGCATTTATTTTAGCAGTTAAGCATTACATTTAATATAAAATATTAGTAATGCACCTCAAATGAAAATTACTGTCTATACAACAATTGCAAAAGTATAGCTTGTGTTATAAAAGACTTGGTCCCTATTACGTTGTCCCTATTACATTGTAAACAAACTAAGTTAAACTTTGTAGTAAGTTTGGGTTACTGAAAACAAAAACAAAAACAAAAAAGTTTACTATGTTAACTCACAACAATTGTTTAAATTGCATCCCACAGACCAAAGACACTAGAAAATATCACACCCTGAAGACACCAGAAAATATCCGTATACAGTGAAGAAACCCTCAAGCATGAAGAAAAGAAAAATGAAGTGCTTTATAAATAAGAGACTGGTCAAATACACCTCTATCTACCATATATGGACAATTAAGTTAACTATCAGCTAAAAAGCACTAGCTGGACCAGGATAAACTGTCATTTAATTTCAACTTGGTTACTATGTAAAAACAACTGTATTATTGCTGTACTCCCGTATTATCGTTGTACTGTGGTATTATTTCTGTATTGCGTTATTGCTGTACAACGTTTACAAGGCGCATAACCTTGCTAAACTGCTTAACCAACACACAGGTAAAAATCATCAGATGAATGGCAGCAAATTACATGAAGGCAAGGAAAAAATAAATTGGTAAAGAAATTAAGTTACACAGTAACTACAAATTGGGTAAACAAATTCCCCGTTAGTACCAGTCATAATTTGGGTCACTGACACTTCATCCTAACTAAGGCACCTGTTATTCAAAACAATCTTGCTCAGTGTCGGGATACCAATACTACATCCTGACACAGCGATATTTGATAAATTGGTTACTATCCATTCAGTAGGTTATCTGGAAAACAACATCCTTAGAAACAGCTGGAGCCACGTCAACTACTGGTGTATCACGGGGCAGTGCAATTCATGGAACAGAGAAGCTAGCCATTCCTGTTTCCTGCCCAGCAAAGCTTACCAGAGGATGACAACCAGCAGTAAGGGTAACCCATAACATGAATGCACAGTACTGGGTAATAACTAATTACAAGACAGTTATATATAAAGGCCTCATTTGTAGTGTCACTAGTCCAAATTTCTGTTTTACTTCTCATATACATAATGCTGTGGAACACACTATAACAATGCCTATCCCAATATTTCAAAACACTCAGCCTACTACTAATGATGATAGAGGTGATAACTGTAATTGCCCTAATAGGAGTCTATATGTGTCACCAAAGTAAAAGGGCCAGAGTACAACACCAGACTGCAAAAACTTGGTTATGCTTGGATATAAGGTTGTGTCATATGTACCCATAAATACTATACATATATACCCATATATGCTTCAAATATATATGCCATATCCATATTATTCATATGTATTAATTATTTGGGAGTGCCTCTAAGACTCAATCATAATACTACATTCCTCAGTCACGGTCCCGGGCCTAACATTCCCAGGTCCATCATAAAGGACTAAAAAATAATTGGATAATAAAATCTGTCTATCAGTCGTACGAGGGAATGTGCAGACTAAAAAGACAGGTGGGGCATAAGTGTATGGATGGTAAAATGAGGTAACCACATAACAGTGTTTAGCCCACTGGGTTATCTGTAGTCCATGCATTATGCTTTTCCAGGACGATGGGGAAACATCCTCTCCATAGAAAGACAAAAAGTGGGAGAATGTAGTAAGATGGACTACACACATATCTAAAGGGTATCAAGTACTGATAGGATAAACAGGTGCCAGGATGGCACCAGAACAGTCTGGTACGAACACATTCCACAGAGATACTGAGGAACAGGCTGACCCATCCTAAAAGACAGGGTCAAATGGATAACATGATGGATAGAGTTGTTTGTTCAAACTAACATGTACCAGGAGAGAGGCAGCACCCCAACAAACAGAGGGGTTGTACCTTGACGCATCAGGAGTGATGTGTAACTTGTTTGTACCTGTGTATAAGAATGCATCCCTGAGTGGATGTCTTTGTCTGGCCTAGGGGGCCGTGGGCAGTTCTCTCAGGATCTGCTGTGTCAACTATCTGCGCAGAGCCGGGGCAGTACACAGAGGGAACATGCACACAGCCAACTGTTATCATCATTGAACAGAGCAGAGCACCATACTGGTGGCATCTTACAACACCTATGACCTGATCCTGGCTTCGAATCAAGCGGTTTGACCGCCATGCTCCAGTCATCACAAACAGCTTCCTCTGTGGTGGTGTGACTCCACGTAAACCTCTAGTAAGTAGAGTTTGGCAAATAACTGATTTGTCAGTTTGGTGGCAGTTCAAGAAAAAAAAACCCAAAATATTTTTCGTTTGGGTTGAACTGAATCAGAAATATTTTGGTGAATAAAAAGAAAGTCTGTTTCAGACCAGGGATTTGAACCCACATCCCAGGTGTGTGCCCTAACCACTGGGCTAATGGTTGTCAGGTGGGGAATAGTGTCACCACCACCTCCTCCTCATTCTCTGTCTGTTTGGGAATAGGCAAAACTATACCAATAGTTTATGAATAGTTACAGGTCAAGCTGAAACTGTTTTTTTTTTTTTGTGGTCTAATAAACTATTAGTCTGAGAAACTTTTGCCAGATCTACTAGTAAGGACGGCCCTCAGTATGGCCTCACAATGCTGCAATAGGTATTTTTCAGCCTAATAATGGATATGGAAGCTGAGGACATAAATGACTACTCATAAGGGTCAGTGGCAGAACCAAAAGTGAAGCTCGGGAGCTATGGCTCCTAGTCGCACATCCTAATGTTTAGTCAATACATTTATCTGCCTTTGTGGCATGCATAAACCCTTATCAATAAGTTACCTGCTTTTTGTTTCCTCACCCATCCTGACACAGAAAGTTCCCATAGTTTCCCTGGCCTTTTTTCCCCCTTCACTTACGTTTGAATGATTTCTTTATTTTGGTAAGATCAGTACAATTAGCAACAAAAATGGCACTACTTTTCAATCGAGGAGGCAGAATCAACAAGAGTGTGCATAGTCGTCATGGGACAACAATCTTTTAGGAAAAGGTTCAGACTAGGCTGACCAGATAGCAAGTGTCAAAAATTGGGATAGGAGGTGGGGGGTAATAGGTGCCTATGTGAGGAAAAAGACCCCCAAAATCAGGACTGTCCCTATAAAATCAGGACACCTGGTCACCCTAGTTCAGACTGGTGTTTTTTGTGGTGGCAAGGTCACTATTTCTGCTATCTTTGTGGTCATTTTGTTGTAAGAATCATGTTCTTGTTGACTGCTTACAGAGTTGGTTTACGGGAAGTTACCTAACTCATGTTCCCACCAGCGGACTGTTTTGAAATGTTTATGCAAAAATATTTATCTGAAACAATAAAAGACAAAAAATATGAAACAGCAATGTAATTGTATTACTTGAGCTCTCTGGGGATACGGGGTAGTAGCTTTCCTTATTGGACAGGGGATGTTGGGTATAGCAATTAATGAGTTTTTGCTTCACACATGCTGTCACAAACAATGATTTGATGATCTGGCACATGCCATTTCATCAACAGCTTTCATCAGCATGTGTTGATAGATTCATTAGGAGAAAACATGAATGTTAGAGTCATTCCTCCCATAGGTATAGCTTTTCTCAACTATTTTGCCAATCGAATAAAGAGAAATTCGGAGTTAGGAACAAAAGACCTAAATCATTCATTGTGTTCACTGGGCTTTTTAGAATACGTTTTCTTCTAAGAATGGTGTTGACAAATTCCTAGCAGAATTTGTCTCCTGTAAAATGAAGTATGCAATATCACTTAAGAACTTCACATACTACTAATTTAAATACTTAGTAGTTTAATTTATTGGCATTTAAGTGCTGATCTGAGCATCATCCTCATTAAATAGAGAAAACATTCAGAACAGCAATAGTGTCTTTTATCCTACCAGGGAAGGACTGAAAAACCATGGTTGTCTTCTTAAATGGACAGAAATAATTTCTCCTCTGCTAGACTCTGACAGCTTGCCTGTGGTTAAGAACTTCAGCATTCACCTCCTAAAGTAGTACACATATTTAAACTCATAAAATAGGATGTTGATGTCAGGAATTCCCATCTATACACAAGGGTGCATTTGTGACGGTAGGTTTATGGCCTAATCTTGTATGTTTTACTCTGACAAAACTGCCACTGCCGATAGGACAGGGGTGCAGGATCTAGCCCTTGCTACACAGTTTTCTCTTTTTCCTTTTGGAGTGAAATGAAAGCTTGTGGAATACATTGGGTAGACAGCAATAAAAACTGAAGTCTTCCATTGGCAGATAAGAATGCAAGCTTCTCCTCACACTGCCCAAAATGTATGTGCCTTTATCTTGACCCAGAGGGACATCTTCAGTGGGGAGAGAGTCCAACTGGATCTCAATTCCGATCCCATTCATAACTGCTTTGCTGAGGCAACCTATCAAAGGCAACTGGAGCAAGTTGCAGGTCTGGGTTTTGGGACAGTGTCCTTTCCTATGAGGAACTGAGCATTCTCAACTTCCGCTGAAATTGGTAGGAACTGAGATTGCTCAGCACCTTGCATGAGCAGAATGTGCATTTTAGAAACTGGTTTGGTTGAAACTAACAATTATTTTTCCCCACACAGCAACTGTACACTGAATCCAGCCTATATTCATGCCAATGACCCAGAATAGAGATTTAATACATTCAAATTAAAGGCCAGATTCACAGATCATCTAAGCACACTAAAGATTTGATCTCAAAGTTAACCATGACGGTCGTTTTACTAGATCATGATTAATCTGGAGAAGCAATGCAGTATTGACAGCAACGAATTTAGTGAATTAACATTACAGTATTTCAGCTGCAGAAGTAACTCAATACAAAATCTTGTTTTTGCAAGTTATGAAAGTTTTGTGATGGCTATGTAAACACACATAGAAGGATTTTTGTGTGCAGTATTTGGAAAATGTACTGTGTGGTACCTCGTAGCTTATTTCTTACAATAATGATAAGGTGTTGGGAATTTCTCTGAGACCATGCATTGTATTACTAAGAACAGCAGACAGTGTAAAAAGTAGTTTTACAACAACAACAAAATTCAAATACCTCTTACAATCAGGTCTGCAGTAGCCGATAGCTTGTCCACAGTTGTTTGCACCATGCAGACATATTTCCCAGCATGCTTCAGCTGGATGCTTCTGATCATCAAATCACCAGCTGAATCCTGCTGATAAAGTAGGGAAAAGTGGTTACAATTACTTTTTAATGAGCTCTAAACATCATTACCACATGAAGGACACTGTGACTAATGGATTTATTTTACACCGGCTGATGAAAACATTAGTAATGGAAGCTGTGTGGCCTATTACAAATATGTGAACCTGCCTTGAAGATAAGAGCAGTAGCATTTCTAAAATTATAGTTTCTACAAGGGATGGGGGAGTCTGGTGGGTTAGGTAGACAGTTTACCATTAAAATGATGTGACAAAACTTATGTGAGGCAGGTTCTCTATGATTCCTTATTTATCTCTCCAGCCATCCAATTTATAGACTTAATTGGTATTCAGATACCTATGTTCCGCCTACAGCCATTTCATAGGTGAAAACCAGCCTAAATTAGGAGGCATATAGTTTGACAACCTTGTCTTACAGCCAGCATTTTGATTGCCCACCATTTATATATTAAAGATCATGAGAACAGCACTCTCTAAGGAAATCTTGCTTCACCTAGCATGGAACAACACTAATGCATGTCTGATTAACAGTTGAATAGAACTAATTATGTTTATGTACGTATATGTATCTCAATATTTCTATACTCTTCACCAGACACAATGCTTTCAGTACATTAGAAATCTCAATTTAAGATTGTGATTATGGTATCTTCAGTGAAGAATATTAATAAAAAGTTTGAAATTTTGTAGCCCTGTCAAGTGTAATCACTAGAAACAGCTGTCTCTGTTGCTGTGTACCCTAGAATGCAGATCTTTGAGTGATATGTTGCATCTTCAAATTCATTTTGTTCACCACCCCTCAAAATGATAACAACAAGGCTCATAAATTGCATTTGCTTTTCCCTGCAGCACTAAATTTCACACCTGACAAATGTAAATGGAGACCATTACTCTGTTTAAAGTCTAGAAGAGGCTCTAACTTTGTGAAATGTCCATGAAAGCCACATGTGGAAACCTTTTTCTTTCCCTCCACTATTTCTAGTGAATACATATTTGGTTTCTTCCATCTTTTCTGTTAGCTACATTGAATGCAAGCAGACAAGGGGAAAAAATGAAATTAAATATTTTTTTTCTGTTGCAACTAGGATAGATTAAACCCTCAACAGACCCGCACAAAATGGAGTGGGTACAATTAGATGAAATAGGAAATGTGAAAAATAGCATAGATGGATTCCCTCTCTGTATGAAATACTGCACACAACCCAGTTCTCAAATTTTTTATTCAAATGAAACACGAGTGAACCTAAACCTTATATTTTCAGTGAACTGAGAGGGATTTTGGTCCTGTGGGCCCAAATGACCTCAAAAGAAGTCACACACAACAACTCAACCCATGCTCTACCCCTCTGAAAATTTAAGGGGTGAAAACTTTTCATCTGTGTTATCAATTCTTTTCAATCAGCATAATAACATCCAAAAGTTTGGTTGATTGTTGGGAGAGACTCATGGATCTGTTATTCCTATTTTAAACCTCCTTTATAATGACTTAATCCAGGGCTGTCCCTGGGGTATGGTGAATCGGGGTGACCGCTCCGGGCCCCATGCTTTGGGGGGCCCCGTGGGCCAGTGCAGTCAGTCCCGGAAGTGATGGGTCAGTCCTGAAAGTGATGGATTTGTCACTTCCGCCCCAGGCCCCGCACCTCCCTAGGGACGGCCCTGACTTAATCACATACATTTTATAGCACCCAATCTGTAAGGACTTCCAGAGATGGTTGGTATTACAAAAAAGTGTGAAAATTAAAACAATTACAGGTGAAGACACATTAAAGCAGCGAGTGTATTATTCATATTTCAAACTACTGACAACAATGCCATAGATTGCCTCAAATGACTGTTAAGAACTTAGATGTTAAGGTGCATTGGATGACTCAGGGGCTCTTTTCACCTCTAGGTCAACAGTTTGATCCTCACTAGTGACTGAAAGTTATTACCTCAGGATGGCTGTTCATGAGTCCACATATAATGAGATCTCATTCTAATTGGGTGTGGATTCACATTACTAAATCCCCTTTCAAATGAGATACCTATGTCAATAATCTCAGTAGAGAGGCCAAGTACTGATGTGATTAATGAAATGGACTCTATTCCTGCCTTGCTCCCTTGTTTTCTTTTCAAAGGCAACTCTAGGACTTTGTACTGAAGTAGTAAGCACTTTTCTTTCCTACAGGGCCCATGAGGAAACCTGCTTGTGACCACTGCAGGAACACCAAAAGCACCATGAGGTTGTCATCTTCATACGGAGGACCTTGACTGCAAAAGTATATTTACGGCTTTAGCCTTTGAGAAATGACTTCAACTTAGTGGCTTTGATAATTATTATATTCACTGCAGCTGGGATCTTCAAAAGGGCCCATCCCTAAACAGCACCCAACTTCCATTGAATGGATGCATTAACTCCTTTAGGTTCCTTTGAAAATATCAACCTACATCTATTAAGTTAAACCTCAAACATACTGTCACAGACAAGGTACCATGCAGAAAGATTGGCTGCCTCATGGTGTTCTTCCTGCTGCACTGTCTGCCATGCAGTGGATCCTTGAAGAGAAAAGACAGTATGACCCGTTAATACCATAAAAATGGCCAAATCTTGATTACATTCAACTAAATGTGAAAATTCCCATTGATTTCAATGGGACCAGGAATGGGCCCAACGTCTTTTGTTTTAAAAACAAAAGAAAACAATAAGGTTAAGGCATGGAGGTCTTTTCAGTGAGTTTAATGGCCACCAGGGTACTAGATTCACAGCCATGGAGACAGAAGCCTTCTCCTGACAGACAGAAGAGGTTTGGCACAGGTAGCAGTTGGGCAAACTTCCCCACACTGTCACACCAATTTACCATGCCTCAGCAGACGGGAGAGGGTGGTTCATGCCCTATGCCCATTTAGCTTGAAGACTCTCCATGGGGGCTGCTAACAAAAGTGTTAATTAGTGCCGATTACGGCAGTTGTTTTCTGATGTGCTCCAAACAACTCTAGAAGAAAATGGACACATTTCACACAGGCTGCTAGGCAGTGATCAGACAGTAACAACTCTGGGAGCTACATTTGACTAGTGACCTAGAGGTGAAAGGTGTGAGGTCACTAGTTAAGTGAATTTGAATTTGAATTTGAAATGAAATAATGTAACTCATAAGGCAGAGAGAATTTTTATGGATGCTTTCCTAATCCCATAGTCTATTCTGTAATGAGATACACACATTTTGAATGTGAACAAAATGGTTAAAAAACTTTTATCAAACCTGCTCTTTTACTCAATACCATGTTTTCATGGACACAATCTTTCTAACCTACGAGTATCATATTCTTTGGTCATTGAAAATATTTGCATTATCTGGTGTCACAGTTTAGATTTCAGATAAACAAAGTAGTATTAAGTGGTGCTAATACCAGCCAGCCATATCACACAAACAGAAAAATCAGATGGTAAAACATTGAAAGAAAACCTGATCCCAGAGGCAACACTGTTGTAGTTTGCAGGAGAGGGGGATACTTATTTTGCAGATGTAAACTGGCACAAGGGTGAGCAAACATTGATTTATGAGGTCACAGAAATATACTGACAATGACAAAGACTAATCAAACAGGTTACAGAGCTCCAGAAAAGTGTGTTCCCCAAATTCTTTCTACTTTTTATGTGAATATAGAGTTTTACAATTACATTCAATTTATACTTTGCTGTTTCAGCAAGGAGGAGAACGCTAAGCAATTTATTCACCTTGGGGCAGATTAAGAAATCTATTCTACGCAAAGGGAATTGCCAATGTATTGTAGGGCACTTTAGCATTAGTGGGATTTATTGGCATAAAATATGTCCCTCAAGAACCCACAGAAAAATAGACCTTGAGAAATACCAGTCATATTGGGCTATATATGAATTACTACAAACTGGGATACAGTACCTATTTAATGCTTTACTTAATAGTCAGTAAAACGCAAGATACAGTTCTCACTATTAGCAGGGATATATCACTACTTTATCTTTCCCTTTAAGTTTGATTCTGTGTAGACAGTCCTTTTCTCAGTTATCCATGGTCATTACTGTGTCTCAGTATAACATATGCATGGCTTTTGGGGGTAGTTAATATTAATACTTACCCCTCCAACTCTTTCAAAGTGATCCCCGTCTTTCTCAAAGTCTATCAGGTGTCCATTAAATGACCAAGTAAACATAATATCTAGCGAGTGATCATGAGATACCTGGCAAGGCAGGACAATACTTTCTCCAACAGTGACATCTGTGCTGGAAGGTGGTACCACAACCCGTGTTGGATCTGTATACAACAAACAGAGAATACACAAAAGAAGAATGACTCCCTTCTCCTTTAGAAATACACAGATTTCAAGAGCTGATTACAACACTAGGCAGCTTGTTGCAACCTCTTTATTGGTGAGTGAACTTTTAAAAAGTTAAGAGGTTCAATTAGGAGAAGAACTTAAGAGTTAGGAGGATGCTTAAAGGAACAATTAAGTTTGTAAAAGTGGGCTGGGAATTTTGTAAGAACAGGCCCTTGAGCCCTCTGTTTTCAGCTGAGTTGAAAATACCACCTGCAAATCTTTCAGGATGTCTGCTTCCATCTGCAGCCTGGAAGTGTAGGGAGAGGTGTATGAAAATGAAAAGGTAATGACCAGATGTGGAGAGGGGGCGGGGAGAAGGGGTATCAAATTTGAAAGGCTTGGTTCAAATTTAGGGGAGGGGCCAAAGATCAGAGAATATTTCATCAGAACCTGTTTATCCTCCCTTTATTATAACCATTGTCAGTTGATCACTTTCCTTTTATCTGGGAATACATGCTGCAAGGTTTATCAGCGAATGTATTGGTTCACGAGTGTTATAAAAAAAAATTGCGAGTATTCCCCAAACGGAGCACTACCTTGATACCATTCATTCATGGACTAACATGCACTTCTTGCCTGAATCATCCAGAGTGCTAAAGCAGCAGCAATCAAAGTGAAGCAAGAACATACTAAAATTAAACTAAATACATTCAGAATCTCCTTTATTCATGGCTCTTATCACAAACTGTGTATTTGTTTGGTACATCTGTTTACCATCTTCCAAATTCTGATGCTCTTAAGTCCATTCATTTTGGGTGAAATTCTTTGTTTTGAAGAGGGCCCACACAAGGTCTATGCACCACATTCCTCTTAAATGGGAGAGTTTAAGTGATGCATAAGCCGTATGCTGGCTCCTTGCACAAGGATGAATTTTACCATTATTAAAATTTCAAAGCTTATACTGGTTTCAGAGTAACAGCCGTGTTAGTCTGTATTCGTAAAAAGAAAAGGAGTACTTGTGGCACCTTAGAGACTAACCAGTTTATTTGAGCATGAGCTTTCGTGAGCTACAGCTCACTTCATCGGATGCATAGCATATCGTGGAAACTGCAGAAGACATTATATACACACAGAGACCATGAAACAAAACTTCCTCCCACCCCACTCCCCCGCTGGCAACAGCTTATCTAAAGTGATCCTCAAGTAGAGCCATTTCCAGCACAAATCCAGGTTTTCTCACCCTTTCCCCCCCCCCCCACACACACATACAAACTCACTCTCCTGCTGGCAATAGCCCATCCCCCTTTGAAACCCCTCTTTATAATGCGCATGATAATCAAGGTGGGTCACCTCCAGCACTAATCCAGGTTTTCTCACCCCCCCCCCCCTCCAAAAACCACACACACACAAACTCACTCTCCTGCTGGCAACAGCTCATCTTACAATGTGCACAGCAATAATCCAAGTTTAACCAGAACGTCTTGGGGGGGGGTTGCAGGAAAAAAACAAGGGGAGACAGGCTACCTTGCATAATGACTTAGCCACTCCCAGTCTCTATTCAAGCCCAAATTAATAGTATCCAATTTGCAAATGAATTCCAATTCAGCAGTTTCTCGCTGGAGTCTGGATTTGAAGTTTTTTTGCTTTAAGATAGCGACCCTCATGTCTGTGATTGCGTGACCAGAGAGATTGAAGTGTTCTCCGACTGGTTTATGAATGTTATAATTCCTGACATCTGATTTGTGTCCATTTATTCTTTTACGTAGAGACTGTCCAGTTTGACCAATGTACATGGCAGAGGGGCATTGCTGGCACATGATGGCATATATCACATTGGTGGATGTGCAGGTGAATGAGCCTCTGATAGTGTGGCTGATGTTGTTAGGCCCTGTGATGGTGTCCCCTGAATAGATATGTGGGCACAGTTGGCAACGGGCTTTGTTGCAAGGATAGGTTCCTGGGCTAGTGGTTCTGTTGTGTGGTATGTGGTTGTTGGTGAGTATTCGCTTCAGGTTGGGGGGCTGTCTGTAGGCAAGGACTGGCCTTTCTCCCAAGATTTGTGAGAGTGTTGGGTCATCCTTCAGGATAGGTTGTAGATCCTTAATAATGCGTTGGAGGGGTTTTAGTTGGGGGCTGAAGGTGACGGCTAGTGGCGTTCTGTTATTTTCTTTGTTAGGCCTGTCCTGTAGTAGGTGACTTCTGGGAACTCTTCTGGCTCTATCAATCTGTTTCTTCACTTCCGCAGGTGGGTATTGTAGTTGTAAGAATGCTTGATAGAGATCTTGTAGGTGTTTGTCTCTGTCTGAGGGGTTGGAGCAAATGCGGTTGCCAGAAGAATTCCCAGAAGTCACCTACTACAGGACAGGCCTAACAAAGAAAATAACAGAACGCCACTAGCCGTCACCTTCAGCCCCCAACTAAAACCCCTCCAACGCATTATTAAGGATCTACAACCTATCCTGAAGGATGACCCAACACTCTCACAAATCTTGGGAGAAAGGCCAGTCCTTGCCTACAGACAGCCCCCCAACCTGAAGCGAATACTCACCAACAACCACATACCACACAACAGAACCACTAGCCCAGGAACCTATCCTTGCAACAAAGCCCGTTGCCAACTGTGCCCACATATCTATTCAGGGGACACCATCACAGGGCCTAACAACATCAGCCACACTATCAGAGGCTCATTCACCTGCACATCCACCAATGTGATATATGCCATCATGTGCCAGCAATGCCCCTCTGCCATGTACATTGGTCAAACTGGACAGTCTCTACGTAAAAGAATAAATGGACACAAATCAGATGTCAGGAATTATAACATTCATAAACCAGTCGGAGAACACTTCAATCTCTCTGGTCACGCAATCACAGACATGAGGGTCGCTATCTTAAAGCAAAAAAACTTCAAATCCAGACTCCAGCGAGAAACTGCTGAATTGGAATTCATTTGCAAATTGGATACTATTAATTTGGGCTTGAATAGAGACTGGGAGTGGCTAAGTCATTATGCAAGGTAGCCTGTCTCCCCTTGTTTTTTTCCTGCAACCCCCCCCCAAGACGTTCTGGTTAAACTTGGATTATTGCTGTGCACATTGTAAGATGAGCTGTTGCCAGCAGGAGAGTGAGTTTGTGTGTGTGTGGTTTTTGGAGGGGGGGGGGGTGAGAAAACCTGGATTAGTGCTGGAGGTGACCCACCTTGATTATCATGCGCATTATAAAGAGGGGTTTCAAAGGGGGATGGGCTATTGCCAGCAGGAGAGTGAGTTTGTATGTGTGTGTGTGGGGGGGGGGAAAGGGTGAGAAAACCTGGATTTGTGCTGGAAATGGCTCTACTTGATGATCACTTTAGATAAGCTGTTGCCAGCGGGGGAGTGGGGTGGGAGGAAGTTTTGTTTCATGGTCTCTGTGTGTATATAATGTCTTCTGCAGTTTCCACGATATGCTATGCATCCGATGAAGTGAGCTATAGCTCACGAAAGCTCATGCTCAAATAAACTGGTTAGTCTCTAAGGTGCCACAAGTACTCCTTTTCTTTTTACAAAGCTTATACTGTAGCTCTCAACAGATACTTCCTCTCAACCCGCCCTTGATTTACTTGCCTTTGAAGCTAAAAAAATTATTTTGGCTTTAAAATAGCAGTGACTCTTCCTCCCAAACAGCCCTTTATGAAGGATTTCTCATTCTGTCTTGAGATATCAGATGTTTCAATACTTAGGTAACAGAATCCAAGAGGCATTTCCAGAGATACAACAAAGCAAATATTCCACCATATACCTAATTGTCAAAGACTAAATAATCATGTATGTAATGTATGTATCATGAATGTAATGATATTAAGGAATATTTCTCATCATGGCATTGACGCAAACATTATGCATAAACACTGCTGAACATTTTACAACTTGTTAAAAGACAAGGCCAGGGGACAAGGGCCTGAATGTACAAAAGAAGTTATGCATCTGTCTGTTTTAGGCATCTAAGTCCCAGTTTCAGGGACTGCTGGGATGCACAAAACTTCCACTGAAACCCTGTAGACGCCTAAACTCACTCGGCACCTAAGTTTTTGCAGTAAATGTTCCCAAGTTGTTTTTGCTTCTGTCTCTGAGCATGCACATTGCTGCCCTACTGTGGGTGTCTGGGTGCTCATCTGCCTATGCCCCAAAGTGATTCACAAGCTGGGGAAAATAGGCATCTGGCCACCTAACTCACCTGAGGAGCCCAATCTAATAGGGTCTGAGAGCACTGTAGCTTGGCAGATTGCTGGGATAACTGGGTTGGCCTCCCGCAGTAGGATGATAAAATTATTGTTTAGGCATCTCCTACATGATGTATCTAATCCAAAGGTAAACGTTTAAAACCTGGGCATTTAGGGCTTGATTCAAACCCCACTGAAGTCAAGAGAAAAAGAATCCCACTGACTTTGTTAGGCATGCTTTCAAACCCTATGGACTTTAGAATGAAGTTGGACTGTTGTTGGTTCACTAACTACATAAATACAAAGAATAGAAGACTTGGGTAATACAGATTTCCACAATGTGTAGCAGGAAAATTAGCAGAACAGGTAAGGAAATACAGTATGGTGCCTCTCATCTCAGGTTTAGTGTTACCATAAGTAGGCCTACAACATCTGTACTGACTATTGTGTTTCATTATAAATGTTATACGTTAGCTAGAGGTTCAGAGTCTAAAGGATTGAGTACATTGGTTTCCACCCAACCCCCTGGAATGGATTAAGACACACTTGATTCAAGCTACTCTTTACAGCAATCAAGCATGTTACTCTAGGGTTTGTACCAGTGAGGGTTACATTGATGTTGCTACACTCATGC
This sequence comes from Chelonia mydas, assembly GCF_015237465.2. NCBI lineage: Eukaryota > Metazoa > Chordata > Testudines > Cheloniidae > Chelonia > Chelonia mydas. Next base: position 14,153,186 of record NC_057853.1, on the reverse strand, counting down.
AAAATTCCCTGTGGGCCTGATCCTGTGAAGTAAAGTTAATGGAAATTGAGGGCACTTAGCATTTCAAAGGAAATCTTAATTTACCATTTCTGTCCACCCATCCCCCGAATAATTTCAAATAATAATAATGATAAAAAACCCACCTATCAAAGGCTCTACATGTCCTAACACGTCATTAATGCTACAATAAAATCCTAGCAGGATTACAATAATCGTTTAGACAGGAACTCCCTCAGCCCTCTCCAAAAATCCTATAAAATGTTTAAGGGTGTGATCCTGAGAAGAAATGAGTGTCTCCTACAAGTTTATGAGCAGAGTTGGGCAAATTTTTTTTGCACTAACCTTTTTACTTAGTTTAAAAAATGCAGATTTGGTGACACCAAAATATTTCTTGAATTCGTGTTGATTTTGCTGAATTTTCCTATTTTGGAAAAAAGTCAATAAAATTTTCCAAAAATGTTGAAATGGCCAGTTAAAATGATTAGTTTTTCAGTTAGAAACATATTTTCGTTTCAAAATTTCCAGTAATTTTATTTTAAAAAATCTAAAAGGTTTAAAATGCTCAAAATCAAAATAAAATGTTTGTTTTGTCAAAACAAAATATTTCAGTGAACCTGAACTGTTTTTGTTTTCTTTTTTTAACTTTTTGGAATTGCTAACATCCGATGAAGTGGGCTGTAGCCCACAAAAGCTTATGCTCTAATAAATTTGTTAGTCTCTAAGGTGCCACAAGTACTCCTGTTCTTTTAACAAACTGAAAAATCTCTTTTGCCCACCCAGCTTTTGTCCTGATCACCTTCAGCTTCTACTAGAGTCCTACAATTTATCTTGCAGGATTGGGCCCTACACAAGTATTAGTGGCTAGTTTTTGCTGAGTCTAGTCTGCACTTCCCTGTGACATCCTGCAAAAATGCAAGAGGTCATCACTACAAAAGGGAAGGGAAGGGCACAGACTGGTTGCTGATATACACACACACACAAACGCTTTCAGAGATGCTAAACATAATCCCAGTGGAAATCGATAGGAGCTACAGGTGCCCTTGCCTCAGGTTCCTAATCCCTTAGTGTCGAGAAGCAGAGTGATGTTATATTTTAACATATAGTTTTTCACTGAACGGCTGATACAGCCTGATGACAAATCACACCTGAGTGGAATACAGGCAAGACTTTGACCCTAGTCATATTTAGCATGAATGTGAGCCCTCTGTGATGCAATTTACAAATCACTCTGGGGAGAATGGTTACCAATCTGTGTTCAAAGACTGGAGAAGTAAAAAAAAGTTCTATTTAATAGTCCTAGTTGCAGCAGCAAATGGAAAGTGTTATGCACAAGCCAGTTGAGGACAGTCAAGTGGCAGACCTTGGCAATATGAGGCCAAATGGTAATCAAAGTTATTTGATTTGCATTGTTAAAAGTCATAGTTTGAAGCACCTATTTAATCAAAGAGAGTGCTTCAGTGACACCAAATTTGTTCTGGTTAGCCTCCATATTTCAAAGTTAGCTACAACAAGGATTTTTATGAGCTAGTCAAAATTTGCTATGAAATAACTATTTAGTTATTCATTCTCTATTGCTCTTAGTTACTATACAAGAAAGACGAATGAACCATTTACCTATATACTACAGCAGAGCGGGTTTTTTTTTGTTTTTCCACCATGATGTTCTCCTAACTACAGATTATTTTCCTCAGCTATCTTTGTTAAGTAACCTTTACACAGAGGAAGATTTCCAACGGCAGCTAATTGTTTTTAAAAAGTGGTCAAACGGAAAGGTTTTTTTATTTGCGATTCAAGTGAACATTTGCTTTTGGAAGCCTTCTTGTGCACTTTGGCATGGCTTTAAAAATAAGAGCAATCAAAGTTGTTGAATGGGAGTTCTGAGAAAGTTCAGCTAGCATTACTGCACGGATACTATTGGAAATACAGCCGCATATTAAATTGAAAAAGGTAATGTTCAGTTTCTCTAGAAGTTTTTATTTTCTTCAAACACCAAATGGGTAAAAAAACCTCCCCACTTTCCAGTTGTGAAAAGGAACACATGACAGATTAAGAAAAAAGGGCAACTGAGTGAAATAGCATGTTTTGTATGCATATATGTAAGTATATATCATAGATTAATATACATAGGGCCAAATGCAGCCTTGGCGTACAATGAAAGAGTTCAATTCCCATTGCAGAGGGATGGAGTTCAACCATAATTAACAAAAAGGCTTTCCTAGATAAGTATTGAGAGGACAGGCAGTAAATGATGAGATTTACAGTTTGATCTGACTCACAGCTACAAATACTGTCAATGAGTAGTTAACACTCTTGTCTGTAGGTGTCACTGAAAGCTTAGTAGAAGAGGAAAGCTGCTTTTTTCTTTTCTTCCCCTCAAGTCAGCAATTTTCAGGACCACAGTTTTAGTGCTTATCATGTAAAGGAAACTTCATTTTCTTATTTGACATACAATATTTCTTTGCATGCCAACTATATCTGAGAGATCATTTATGTTTTGAAAGCTTAGATCTTTTGAGAAGAGAATATGCTTACAGGGCCAGATCCTCAACTAGTGTAAATCAGCACTATTCCATTGATTTCAGTGAAGTTATGCCAATTGACACCAGCAAAGGATCTGGCCCATAATACATACAAAAGAACCCTCAGAGAGTATTCAAGCTTTCCTGACCTATCTTTTGATCTGCATTGTTTCTCTTCGTTTTACTGTTGATTGCAGGCTACCAGAATCTGCTGTATTTCTCATTAGTTTAGTTTGCTTATGTTGGACTATATTTTTAGCAAGAGTTTACCTTCAAAGTGAGAAGACGTGGGTAGCATTTGTCATCAATGTGCCTGCTGTAACTGTTGCTTTTGTCACTTGTATTCTACCAGAAGAAAATCTTCTCTGGCTGTTTGCACTATTTGGTTTTCATGTTTCATTTCGGGAAGTTGCTACACATTTTATAGTTACAAACCGCCCAGCTGTATATATCACCGATATTTGAGGGGAACAAATTATCCAATTTGAAAAGAAACCAGCTTGCCCTGATTTTTTTTAATTGATTCTGTGTCCATTAGGAGGGATTGTTTGTTGAGAATAAACAGCTCCATATTGCCATATTTGCTTGTTGTAGATCACGCAGTGCTGTGTTGTGTCACGTTGATCTAGAATACATGACACAGTGGGACACAATCTGCTGTGGCACAAAATAAGCAACATAAATAAATCAGAGGCAGACAGTCAGAGACGGATGCATTGTTTTAAAGTCAATGCCCAATGTGAGAGTGTCAGCTGCTGAATGAAACGAGTGAGCAACAACAGAGTAATGAATGACACCACAGTGAATAACAGTTTATCCCTAGTGACCAAAAAGACTTCAAATGAATTGGGGATTTCTAACTAGAGCTAGGCTGGTTTGCTGGTCCATTGCATTGCACCGCCACACAGGGTCCCATTTCAAGTGTGTTCACTTCCAACCTGGCAATGTTGTGTGCTTAGACTGTGAAGGGATGGGAATGCTATAATGTTAATAACCGTAATGTCTTTCATTCAAGGACATCAAAGTGCTTAGCAAACAAAGGATGAAGCATCCTAAGTCCTGAATGAGGTGGGAGGATAGAGTATTTTAAACCCCAGAAGGCTGAATACTGTTTGCAACATGCTCAGGACTTGAGACGAACAAAAGGAGTTGTGATTCAGTGGGAGTTGAGCGTCTCAAATGATTGGTCCCAAAGAGACGTAGGGCCAATGTTTTCATATGTGGGTCTCTAAAGTTAGGGACCGAAATATGTATTTAGTCATCTAAATAAGTGATCTGATTTTCAGAGGTACTGGGCTGAAGAAGACAAGCCTTGTGATATTGACACAGGACTGGGACCTGTGAGCTGGGGGTTCACTTCTTGGCTTTGTTACAAACTCCCTGCAACACTTGGACAAATCAGTCTCTGTGTGCCTCAGTTCCACATCTGTAAAATGGGGATAATAGCACTTCCCTTTCCCCACCCTTGTCTATTTGGGGACTCTCTCTCTCTCCTCTGTATGTGGGGTGCATTGTACAAACGTCCCTATCATTTCCATTGCTTTGGCACCTCGAGCACCAGACAGCTTATTTAGGTGCCTAAATACAGATGTAAATGCTTAGCTTCAAGTCCCTACGTTTACATTTTTTGCCAAAATGACTTTCTCAAGGTTACACAAGTCACTGGAAGTGCTCAACAAAAAAACAACCCAGGAGCCATGGCCCCCCTTCCTATATTGTAATCACTAGATCAGGGGTTCTCAAACTTCATTGTACTGCGACCCCCTTCAGACAACAAAAATCACTACATGACCCCAGGAATGGGGAACCGAAGCCTGAGCCCACCTGAGTCCTCACTGCACTAGATGGGTGGGTGGGTGGCAAAAGCAAAGCCCAAGCCCCACTGTCCTGGGTGGGGCAGGGGGCGGGGGGTGGAGGGGATGGGCAAAGCCAAAGCCCAGCAGCTTCAGCCCCAGGAAGGGGACCTATAACATGAGCCCCACTGCCCAGGGCTGAAGCCCTTGGGCTTTGACCCTGGGAAGCGGGGCTTGGGCTTCAGCCATAGATGGTGGGGTTCGGGCTTTGGCCCCGGGACCCAGCAAGTCTAAGCCAGCCCTGGCAACCCCATTAAAACAGGTCCCGACCCACAGTTTGAGAACAACGCTGCACTTGATCAAATGCTCTCGTCATACAGCCCCATTGGACTGATGTAAAGAATGGCACAGACAGGGTTCATAAGGAGTCTGGTCTCTCTCTGCTCCCCGCTGTTATTAAACATCTCCAGAAGAATAGCACTATGCTTAGCACCGTATCAGCATATTTGAAGACCCAGATCCCCAAAATGCTTCATAGAGTCAGAGGTTAGACCAGAAAGGACCACCAGATCATCTAGCCTGACCTTCTACATATCACATGCCATCAACACCACCCAGCAGCCACACACTAAACCCAATATCCAAACTTAGATCAAAGTATTATAAACTTCAGGAGACTAGACTATTATCACAGAATGAAAGGCCAGAAAGGACCTTGAGAGGTCATCAAGTCCAGCCTCCTGTGCTGAGGCAGGACCAAGTATACCTAGACCATCCCTGACAGGTGTTTGTCTAAGCTGTTCTTTAAAACCTGCAGTGTCGGGGATTCCACAGCTTTCCCTGGAAGCCTATTGCTGTTCTTAATTACCCTTATAGTTAGACAGCTTGTATTTTGCCTCTTAAAACTCTCCAGTTTGTACCCGTGTTTCTTAGAGTAGACTGGACACTGTACTCCAGCTGAGGCCTCACCAGTGCCAAACAGAGTGGGACAGTTAACTCCTGTGTTTTACATACATAAGAATTGAAGCTAGCTCATGGAGGGAGAACAAACCTGGTCTGGCTCTTTACCTGGAAGAAAGAAAGTGAGTCTTTGCTCAGGTAACTCATGTACATTTTCTTCAAGCTCCTTGGTACCATTTGGTACCCACATATTAGCAATAGACTTGGAGGCAATGCCTGAGTTAGAGAGCCTGAGGAGCTCTGGCACAGAATGGCCAAAGTGGCTGCTGGCGAATGCAATGAAGAAGATTTTGTTCTGAGCTGGAAAGAAGGATGCCGTATAGGCCAAGGCCATTTCAGCACACAAGGTGCTGACTTCCGATACTGTGTATCGTCATTGTTAGATTTTTAATGAAAGCCAGTGTGGATGACAAGGTAATTTCAGGTTCAAGCATGAATGCTCAAGTGCAGGGGTTTATGTTCAATTGCCAGATGCTTCAAGCAAGCAGCTAAGACAAAGGAAAGCAATGCCAAGCACAAAGGGTCAAGTTCAACACTATTGAAAATGGACAGAATGTTGCCTTTGCTGTTGATGTACAGTAATCAGATAAGACACAACAGGGTTAGGTAAAAGGTTCACTAAAGTTTTAGCATCCTTTGTGTGGGTCAGGGGATTTATGCAGTAGCTATAAATTTGAGGCCAGCCATTCTATGGCCTCAGGTATTTAACAATGTTAGGAACACCTCCCCTTCCTTCCCCCGTGCAAATAGGAAGAATAATAGACCACAGTTTTTACTAAACTCCACCCAAATGCATAAAGTTATCACTTTTGATTGTGCATTCATGGTTGATTCCGGAGGAATTTACTTTGATTAACAATACTGAAAGGCTGGTTCAGGAAATTATATTGAGTCATTTTTGTGCCCAATTGACCCTGATGTGCATACAAGATGCCCCCACAGCAAAAGCAGATACAGGGCTATATTTTTTCTGTGGCCTCCATTCCGCATCCATTTTTGTAGATACAAATGATTGTGCTTGCAATTGTGGACCTGGAATGATTTTCAAGTGCAAATATTCATCCCCACCCATTTAACTACCTGATTTTGTGATGCAAACATCAGAGTTAACTTTCAAAGTTCTGGGCCATATATCTTTTATTTTATGCACAGGCACTCATGCAACTTTACAAGGATTTAGATTTAAATTCAATTTTTAAAGATAAATTATAACCCCAGAATTTTGGGGATGATTTTTGAAATATTTTTGTTTGGTTTATTTATTTTTGCCATAAGTAGCTGTTCAAAGATCTCCATTACTTAGTTTCAATTGGCAAGGACCAGTGATTAGATGGATATAGCAGAAACTGCTCCTAGGCAATTCATTTTGGCCTTGGATGTGTGTGACTTTGGAAATCCATTATGAAGGGAGATAATGGGCAGCATACCAAACCAGTATGCCCTAGATTTTGCCCTGCATTGTAGAGCATTATGTTGGTTTCAAGTAAGACTGAGTCTTATCTTCCTTTGTGTAAGTGCAGAATTTTAAAGTGTTCCTAGCATGTGTATCTCACCTGAGTGAGCAGATGTTCTCACCTTCAGATTTAGGTCATTCTGGTATTGTTGTTGAAATTTTGCTTGCTGACTTTTGGCTTCAACATCAGGGGTTAAGAAGTTAGGTTGTCTTGTAAAGGTAACAAAATACCAGTAAGATAAGAGATGATCTCACCATTTTCCAGGAATATTTTAATTGCATAATATTGGTACTAAACCACACTTGGTGCCTGAATGTAAGTTTAATAGGAAACCTAACATGAAGGGTGTGTGTGATTTCAAAACATATTTTCAAGGTTTGTTCTAGGCAAAAAGGAAGTCAGAATTTTTCAAAAAAGGACAAGAGGATTACAAAGTTGTAACGGCTTGGGTACACCTCCACCTGAGTTCTGGACTGTAGAATAAAGGAGGAAAAGAGAGAAAATGAAAATATTTGGAGTCAGTGGTGATCTATTTTATGAGTGGTGTTTATGGTCATTCTTGGTTTGTGACTAAATTATTGCATTATGTAAATAATTCAGTGGCCTTTTCCCTTGTCATGTTAGTTTGTACAAACTGACTAATTCTCTGGGAAAGGGTTATTTGGGTGTCTGCCAGGGTTTAGATATAAATTAGCTAGGATATAAATTAGATAATGTCTTCTGCTGTTTCTATAGATGATAATGTGATGGAACCAGAAGTACTTGCAGTTATAGTTTGGTCCAGAAGCAGGATGCTGGTGACAAAAGGGCATATTGACAAACAAGGAGAGAGATTAAGCAGATGGGGAACCACATGAAGTGGTTGGAAAAGCCCCCAGAAGCAGACCGATAACAGTCAGCACCGTGACAGCAAAGAGAGAGTAAAAAGACACACTGATTTGGTTTTTTTTAACATGCACAAGTAGGTGACATTTTTGCCTGTGCAGACAGTGAAGGTCGAATGCCACACTGTCGTTTTTGATCAGGCAGAAAAAAAGCTTGGGTTATCATGCAAATATGCTCAACAATAGTCTTGGTGTCATCATAAAATTTGTCAAACTTTTGAAGAAAATAATGACTGCCTTAAGAGTGGCAATGTGAGATAGCAGATACAGATTAAACTGAAGTATTAAAAGCCTAAGGCATCCATGTAACACAGGCAGAATACCTACCCATTCAGGTAAATAGGACCAGGATAACGACACAATGAAAACACAATGAAAGTGTAAATTCCAATGATTGAACCAAATTCACCCATTTACAACGATGAGGTGACATGTAAACTTATGCTGCCATTTATGTTACCTCTGAATTTGGCCCTAAAAATCTATAAGCATCATCCAGTCCCCTAGCATATGCCTGCATCCCACAAAGACATAACAAAATGCAAATTCGCAACAGCACGGATAATTAACCATTGGAACAGTTTAGCAAAGGATGTGGTATGTGCTCCTTTATTTAGAGTCTTCAAATCAAGATTGGATGACTTTCTACAATAGAATGTTCTAGCTCAACCAAGAATTATTGGACATAATGCAGGTCTCCTAATGGGTGACATTTTATAGCCTTTGTTATGTATGAGGTCAGACTAGATGGTCATAATGGTCTCTTCTCTTCTATGAAAGACCTTGCAGGACAAGATCTATATTATATTAGAGACAATATAAATCAACAGTAGCATTTAAATCACTCTGCTTTTGATATGTGACCAAAGATTAGAAATCACCCACAGGAATACACTAAATATTCAGACAAGCTGCAACATTTTTCCCCCCTCCCCCCTGCCTTTTTGTATTTGCTAATGCAACATTTATACAAGAACTGCAAATTGACTTAAAGTCAAAAGCATCTGAAGCTTGGTGACTATCAAACTTCTGGGACCTCTTAACATTCTAGACATCTTCAGACACTGTGAAAAATGCTGAAGACAGGATAATGTGACCCTGAACTGAGAAGATTAATAACCGGTGAATAGCTAAACTAACATGTGGTAGTTTGCTATGCTAATTTCTATAGCTATGCTAATGGATTGTTTGAGTAGTTTATGGGGCTTGGCCAAAATTAATTTTAGTAAGGAACAGGGAAAGGTCAGAGCAAAGGTGAGTGGTTAAACAAAATCTTCCGCTTTACAATATCACAGCATCCACCTGCATTGCTTTCACTTATATGCTGTCAATCTTACAGGAAGGCAACAGCACATAATGGTCCACATATAATCAGTAAGACTCAGGCTGGCTCTTTTCATATACCAGTATATGTTTCCATGTGTTCTGTACAATGAACCACTGTACGTGTGTATTCACAATCAAAGGAACTGATTTGTAAGGCATGTCCCGTATAAGAAAATGTATAACATTTTACTGTATTATTTTCTGCAGTAGTATGATATTGCTAGATATAGAGTAAAATTTCTCATGACAGGTCAGTGGGACTTAACCTCCTAAGTGCCTGAGTCACTTTTGAAAATAGGACTTAGATGCTTTTGAAAAGTTAACCCATAGTGTTGCTATATACTCCTGCCATACTTTTCTGTAATAAGGGATGTCAGTGATTTATAGCGATGTACATAATTGGGAGTGAGGCTTGGAGGGGGAGAAATGCGGTCTTTCCTGAAGGAGCAAAGGTCCTGATTCAGCAATTCATCCCCAATTCAGCTATCAAACACATGCTTAAATGCTTTCCTGAGAGGGGTCTGCATGATTACAACACTGGCAACTTTAACATGTTTAGTCTTTGCTACATTAGAACCACATTTTATAAACGGAGAGCTTGTATACTTTTTAGATATATGTTACAGTGTCTCCTGAGCCATTTTCTGTTAGGAAGCATCTATTTCATTTTAACGTGGGCAATTTTTCCTTTTAAGTAAAATGTGAGCAAAATACTGTTCCATTGCTTTTCCTACTAAGCTGTCCATCTGTTCACTTTTAAAAGTGGCAGTTTTCTTCTTGGCTCCATTCATACCTGAACGACAGTTTTGGTACAACATATTAACGCATTTCTTAAAATGACATTGAAAAAAAGTTTCCCATAGATTGAAAACTGTCTAAACATGATGTAAGAGTTCCCCTCCCAGGAATTAATGCCTCCCATCTCCAAGAAAGGGACCAGCCAGTCAATCAGCAGACAAGCATTTCTGCATACTGAAATACACACTCTTTGTGTGGCTGAATAGTAAATGAAGGTTAATTTAAATCTGAAAACAAATTAAAAACGGAATTGGATCAAAGAATACCGGGAAGGGATGCACCATTATAGCACTATGAAGACATAACAAATTAAAATATATCTGGTCCAGAAAGAGAGCACAAAGAGTGTTTCTTAAGTAAGAACAGGGAACAATACTTCATTTTAACCTCCATTTTAACCTGTGCAATGCTATCTTATTAAATCAAGCTCTCTCCGTACAAATGTGACAAAGAAAATCTTATGTAATGGGGTCTGAAAATGACAATCAAATCTGTCACTCAGAGAAATTTTTACTTGCTCTTTTATAGCAGTCAGCATTGGTGCCTGATTACAGTAGGAAAACAAAGCATACTCTTTGCTATACATGTATCGCTTTGTATTTTGCACTAAAATAAAAGGCACTTCACTTCAGAAGTACCTTATATGAAATCGGTATATTTGACAAATGATTGTACCATTTGTGACAGACTTTATAGATAATCCAGTGAATTCAAGGTGTCACCTTTTGTGGGCTATTGATTAATACTAGCTGATATCCATCTTTGCAAGTATGGAATAATCTACTGTCATTAAAAAAATGATGGCCATCTTACGAGGAAGGTTAATCAGATACAGACGCAATCATATCTGGTCTTTGATAAATTACAAGTCACTCAAAGATCAATCATCGGTCCCCCCTGAAACAAGCCATTGTTACGGCAGAAATGTGATGACATGCAGTGTGTTCTACTGTCACATGCACAGCATCCAAAAGAATTTTGCCATTTTGAACAATGTAGCCTGCTGAGATTGTTGATTTGTGGCGTTTTAAAATATGTTTAGAATGATAATGATTGTAAATATAGAGAAGTGCTGGCTTAAATTTTCAAGGCACTACAGGCGAGCAATAAAAAATAACTAATATGCCTGTACTCAAACACATCAGCTATAAGGTGATTGATATAGTTTGTGCATTTGTATGGAGCTGTATGTATTCTTACATTTCTCTACATGCCCATCACGCCCCGACATTTATCTCTGCTCTGCTACCTCCATACCCAGGGTGCAGGCCAAGAAGTTATTCTAAAGCTCAGGATTTAGTGAACATGCAACAGTAACATCAAAATAAACCATTTTTAAAGTCTAATAACTCCGGGCTCACCAAAGCTAGAGAATACCATTAGACATCAATGGAAAACCAAGATTTCCAGCAAACATGGTATAGCATTAGTTTCTAATCCTTAGTATCATGGATGTCATACCATGAATTGGTCACTGGTCTGAAGGGATAGGCAAATATCTAGGCCTTCCAGGACATTTACTATACAGACTATGGTACTTTCAGCCACTTATGGCCACTATCCTTTTGTCTGATGACCATTCCCCAGAAAGCTGAAGTTGCTGGAACCAATCACTATATATATTGCTATACCAATAATCTCAAAAGAAGTTGGCGAATTTATTATTACTTATTATTTGTATGATGGTAGCCACAGAAGGCCCCAGTCATAGACCGGAGCCCCACTGTGCTTGGCGCTGTAAAAACAGAACAGACATCCATGGCCTCATGGAGCTTACAGTCTAGGGATTAGGGCAGCTCAATACTTTAAATGCTGCAGCTGCACCCCTGTAGTGTTTCAGTGAAGACAGTACCTATGCCGACAGGAAGGCTTCTCCTGTTGGTCTAGGCACTCCACCTCCCCGAGAGGAGGTAGCTGTGTCAACGGAGACTTCTCCTGTCACCTTAGCGCTGTTTGCATCAGGGATTAGGTCAGTTTAACTGTGTCACTCAGGGGTGGGGCGTGTGTGGATTTTTCACAACTCCAAGCAACGTAGCTATATCAACCTAATTTCCTAGTGTAGACCTGGTCTTAGACAAGATGTAGATATGACTGAGGAGGGGGAGAGGGCACAAGATAATAATGAGACAAAACGGGATACCCCTCTCTTCTGCTTTTTCCCTATTCAGTTCTTTTGTATCTCCCTTTCCCCATCTTCTCTCACTCATTTCCTTCTCTACCTGCTCAGATGTTGTGCTATCTTAATCTGATGTAAAATATTAACCGTTGTACCTGGCTCCTTGAAATGGATAAAAACCTCGAGCTGTGCTTTGTGTCAGTTTTATTCATTAAGACAAAACTCTTAGGTATTATATTTTGTAATGAAGTTTCTTTATAAATCTGTACTTTGTATTATTTTGTAAGACATATATAATTATTAATGTAATTTTTAGTACGGGGTGGGCAAACTTTTTGGCCCAAGGGCCACATCGGGGTGTGAAACTTTATGGAGGGCCAGGTAGGGAAGGCTGTGCCCCCCCAAACAGCCTGGCCCCCGCCCCCATCTGCCCCCTCCCACTTCCCACACCCTGACTGCCCCCCTCAGAACTCCCGACCCATCCAACTCCCCCTGCTCCCCGTCCCCTGACCCCTATCCACTGCCCCATCCCCTGACAGGCCCCCCAGGACTCCCATCCAACCCCCCTTGTTCCCCATCCCCAACCGTCCCAGAACCTCTGCCCCATCCAACCATTCCCTGTCCCCTAACTGTCCCCCAGAACCCCCTACCCAACCCCCCCACTGCCGCATGCCACTACTGGCCCCTTACCATGCGCTCAGAGCGGCAGGAGCTCACAGCCCTGCTGCCCACGTGGCAGCGTACCTGCAGGGGAGGGGGGACAACAGGAGAGGGGCCAGGGGCAAGCCGGATGTGGCCCGCGGGCCGTAGTTTGCCCACCTCTGTTTTAGTAGATGGGGAGCGGGTGGGGAGCATTATCCCGGTTTTTAGCTGCCCAAATCCTGGTACCATTATTTTGATTGTACATGTCTTAGGGGGTGACAACAGGGGATTATACTCAATGGACAAGTATTTTGTCTCTCAGATGTTATAGTAAAAAATATAAAGGCCACACACCTGTCTTTTAGATCTCAATTCATGTTGCAAATAAAGCCACAGGAAAACATTTCCTTTTTCTTCCATTTGGCTAAGAGTCAAGTCCTAATGTTTATTTCACAAAAATTCATGTTTTGCCCCAGAATAACGCAATTACTGGTCATAACATTTCATTTGAACTGTACTGGGTTACTGAAGGACATCTGTTGCACATTTAAAAAAATAAAACATTCCTGATTTCATGCCAATTTGTTGCAAGTTTTACAAACTTTTTCAAGGTGTGAAAGACGAAATTCTATCTATCGTCCTCTGTTGGGCAGAAGCAGATATCAGGGCCTTGAAGTTTGGTTTCCTGGTGGGGGAGACATCAGTGATGTGGAGTCTAGATATTGTCTTAGTGCAACTTTTTTATTTTACACTAGATACATCACTCCTTGAACAGTCATGGTCACAAACAGCACACAAGCAATCCACTTTCAGGCATCTCACTCTGCACACCAATGTCTGGCTCCCAAGGGGCAACTCTGCCACAAGAATTGACCTTAACGAGCAAGATTAAGGCAGAGAGCAGCTCCATCTTATTGCTTGCCGTAGGTCCCACAAGAAGAAACTACATAACAATAATACAATCATTTTTTCCAAGACTGAATAGTGCTTGCACACTAAGAAGAAGAACATCCAGGACTATGTAACAGTGCCACCTGCTGACATACCTAAATACAGTTACATATTGTCTTTCATTTACAGGGGTGATTAGTAATTCTTAATGCCTCACTTTTTTGGGTACCCCACTGGAAGTATCAATGAGGGACCTGATTTTCAAAGGGTGTCTTATCATCCCTTTCTAAAATCCAGACCCCTAGGCAGTGTCACAAGCTAGGCACCCAAGATCACCGGGCACTTTTGAAAGTCTCGGCCACAGTATGTGAATCAAAGGAATATGCTGAAAATGTCCAGCGGAAATTCAGTGTCATAAATGTCTGAGGGTAAAATTAGCTAATGCTGTCCTCAATTCAGCAACCTGAGGATGAAGGGGATGAAGAAAAACTTTCCAAAAATAAAGAACACTAAGTATTTTCATACTAGTTAAACAATTTTCATTTATTTTCTCTATTTGTGATTCCCTCAGTGATGCAGAGTACTGAATGCCACAAAGCATTAATTTTTTTAAACAGAACTATCACTGGGGTGGACTCCTAGTCTTAATTTATTCTATTTAGCAAGTTGAACAAAACTCACAGCCCTACACAGAAACTAAAAACACAGACGGGCAGATTTTCAGCCGGTGTAAATTGACTTAGCTTCTTCGACTTCAACAGAGCTACACTGCTTAGCTCTAGCTGAAAATCAAATCTTTTATCTCTCCGTTGACGCACAATTTCCCTCTCCTTCCCTCATCCCCATCTTTGTATATGAAAAACCCTGTTCCCACCTTAAAATGGTTTTGGACAGGAAGTGGACCATCAGAGCTTATTGATGTTACTGGAAGCCAAATTCTCTCTATTATCGTATATTGGAATCTGTGAAGGAACACAAAGGACAGTGTAAAAGAAGAACAAAGCAAAGAGTTTCACACTGGGACCTACAGTTATTTCTCCAGAAAAATGACCACCTCAGTTTTCAGCAATGAGTGGCAACAGCCTGTAGTTATTGCAATGGTTTCTCTGCAGGTTGGGTTGTTGAGTCAATCTCGCAGATGACTTCAACCAAAGTATTCCTCTAAACAGCATCTGCTGCCACTATTTTATAATTAGAAGAAAATTAGTTAAAATGTTAGCAAATAGCTCCCTGAGAGAAATGATTCTTCAACACAAGTGCCAAGTCTAAGACCCTTAAGCTTTTTAGAAACCACACTAAAAAGAGAAATCAGCTAGGCTGTGCTTTTGCAGTACAATAAAGAGACAAACTAGACTGTAGGATATATTAACTTACTGTTATATATGCAGAAGTGTAGGTCATAACACAACCTGTGGCTGTTACAGCTCACTTTGTTTAGTTCCAACCCAATGTATTTTGGACTTGCACAAAAAGATAAGAAGTTTGGGATCAGGCCTTCCATGTAAAGTTAAATTCTGCCTGTATATGGACCAAGCGGAGAATGGCAAGCAGGCCCTGAGACATGACTGCGTAATAGAGGGAAATACCATCATATAAATGTAGATAATTCTTATTTTGAAATACATCTTTATCCTATATCCTGTTGATCCTTTGCCCTATTACTGCACGCAACACAGAAGACAAAACACATCTTTCTAAAAGGACCAAATGCCAAGAATTGAAAGAAGCCCAACCAAACAAAACCCTCCAAAACAAACCCCTTTTAAAAAAATTCCACGCTCAGAAGAGACTAATTTCTTTTCTGGTGAAGATGATAACCTCTTCTCAATTTACTTGGGAATCCTGCACGGTACTGATTAATGTTTCCTTGTCCCATTGACAGATCTTGAGACAGCAAACTTTTATTTTGATAGCTGAGCTTTTCTTCTATTACTGATAACTTCCTGGCATTGATGTGAGAGAAAAGTGGAAGGATCAAAGAAGAATCATGTGTAGAATAAAAAACTCTCAAGATCATCCCTTCTTCAGAGGTTGCAGAAAATCTCTGGTTCCCACTCCTGACTAGAAGTACAATATGAAGCATTATTAGAAAGCATCTCTAATGTTGCTCTCCTTTCACAGATTTTTTCTCCAAATCAATCACAGGTTTCCTTATGTAGATCACTTCATAATATGACTCAAGAGCTAACTTATAAAGATATACAATGAGAGAGAAACATATAGTGTGCCAACATGTAAAATAATTTTCGTATTTCAAACTTTATTTTCAAGATTTTTTTAAATGATTAAATTTAAGAGTGGGTTTAGTGTTCATAAAAGTGAGAAACTAAAGGCACTAGGTTTGGCTGAAACTACTTATTATTTGCATTGGGTATATATAATAATAAGGGATCTGAGCTCAGCTGTGCTAGGCACTGTATAAATATATAAAGAGAAGATGGCACCTGCTCCAAGACATACTGGGGCATTCATCTCGACTTCAATGCAGTTAAACCATGGATGAATTTGGCCCAGTGCTGGTAGCTACCATAATAGCTATCCTACCTACCCCTGCTGATGCCCTTTAATCATTAGCTGCAACACCACTCCTTGCCATTCACATTCATGGTGCTCTTGAGAGGAGAAGATCAGTCATCTTGAAATATATCAGACAGTTTGGTTATCCGGACAACTTATGTCTAGCCTTAAATCATTAAGATCACTTTCTATTGTACCTAAGCCAGGATATTAATTCAGGTCTCCAGTGTTGAGATGCAAGTGAATCACTATATCACATCTCTCTCTCTATTTTTTACTAGTAAATACAATAATAATAATAATAATAATACCCAGCTCTTACATAATGCTTCTCATTAGATCAGTAATGTAGATGTTGGAAAGAGACTTCCTGCTACTCTGATTTCAGAGTCACTGTTTTCAAATTTCACTGTGTACAATTTTCAGCACTGAAAAATTCTTGACACTGCTGTCCGTTTCACTCCCCCACCCCGCCCCCATATTGCTCCCTTTGGCTTATCACCAGGCACTGAGACAATCAGTCACATTTTCAATGTGTGTAACATCTAGGTTTAGGTCTCCAGTCTCCTTCAATAACATGAATGGATGGGAGTCAGATTGCTCCCCACACTTTGACAGCCATTGACTCTATGACAAGCTTTCCCTTTCCTCCAAGACAGGGTTGCATATTAAGGGAGGGTTTGTACTGTTCTCTGTGGTGTCCTTTCCCATTAGAATATCAGGGAAATAGCAGCATAAGATAATGGTGACCCTGTCTGCAATTTCTCCCTCCTGTGAAAGTCATGCTGCCTTGGCAAAGGAGATATGAGGCAATACTGCAGAGTCCCTGCCTTCTCTACCCCGCCCCCTCCCCAGATCTGTGGGATTCCTGTAGAGCTGATGCATTTGGAGGTCCGTTCCCTGCCTGCTCTGGAAAGAGACAAACCACACCCCTTAGAGTGGATGAGTAGGAAGACATGCTAAGAGTTGAAATTCACACAGTTTGACTAGCCTCTGTGATGAGGGTTTTTCCTGCACTGGGGTGTTCTGGGACAGTAGGAATTTTAAGCCATGGCAGCACAACTGTCACATTTAACTTTATAAGAATCAAAACGGTCAAAGGAACAAACAAACATACAAACTCACTGAGCCAGATCTTCAGCAGGTGTAAACTGATGTAGCTCCATTAAGACCATGAAGCTACTCAAATTTACACTACTAAGAATCTGGCCTACTGCATCCAATTAGAAACGGACTCTTCTTTTTATTCTTATGTTGCAGACATTGGCGTTAGCAGTACAAATCATTAACTGTCAGAGCTTAGTGATGCAGGAAAGGTTAGCCAGCTCATCACTCCTGTTCTAACCCTGCAGCTACCTCCAACTGACTAAATCTGTCAAACGCATCTGTGGCCTTCTTCCCACGATGTCGCTGCCTGACTTATTGGATTCGAAGATTCTCTCATATGCTACAAGTTACAAACATTCTCATTTCCCTAAGTCAGAATCAAAAGTTGAGCTACTTTCTATTACTGATAGCTGAGGGAAGTGGGTAGGATGATAAACCAAATGTAGCCGCTTTACTGTAAACACACTCACCATGTTGATAATTTTCAGTTAACTGGCCCTTGCTGCTCTTTACATGACTTCCCTAGCTATGAAATTAAAACAGCTTCCATCTGGCCAGGTTCAAAGTAACTTATTCTTGATATTTTGTGCTCATACACATACACGCTCAGATGCAGATGTAAGTAGGCATCAGATACATATCAAAAAACCACTATGTGTGCTTTGAGAATGCTTTCATTTTAACAACATTGAACTTTCATTTGTATTCAGAAAACTGCAAAATATTGTAACCTTTCTGAAATGGATCATGTTAAACTAAATTGGAACAAGTTGATGAAAAAGTGTTAATTAACCTTCTTTCATCTCATTGAGCATTTGTGTTTAACCTACAGGCCATCTCCTTTTTGAACTGCTGTATGGATTTGATCTTCAACGACAGGCAAATCGACTGAATCATCTATTGACAGTGAAATTAAGTGAGAACTCTTGAACCTCTTCCTTTCTCTGCAAGGGTAAGTAAATTCCTAAAATGAACCTGTTCATGAATTATTTTAATGGGTTTTTTTATGGTAGAAGAGGTTGTAATAATTCTTAGTCT
Organism: Chelonia mydas; assembly: GCF_015237465.2. Lineage (NCBI taxonomy): Eukaryota > Metazoa > Chordata > Testudines > Cheloniidae > Chelonia > Chelonia mydas. Next base: position 14,135,141 of record NC_057853.1, on the reverse strand, counting down.
TAACATGTGAGCTTGTTTAAATTTGTCAGCTATGCCTTAAGCTGAAAATACAGGGTGACAAATGGAAAAACCTCTCCTTTTCTACAGGGAATGTAGACAAATGGCTGACCTCTTTAAAGTCATTTCCCCACAAGTTTTACATACTGACATAGGAATATTTAGAAACACAAGACACTTGCTCCTGTCTTGACATGGTTATTTATCTGTGCAATTATCTCATTTAAAACCACTAATTGACTAAAAAAGTAAATGGGGGAGGAAAATCCTTCTGAATTTAACATTTAATAGAACAGACATTTCACAGCACCCAGCTTTCTCTAAATCAGAGTGGGATAGGCAAAATAAGAAACTGAACTGAAAAAAGAAGCTCAGAAGGAGTCAATATATTTTTATTTCTGCTGTTAAAAATATAACTTTAATAATGCTAGAAATAAGTCCAAAACTGGCAAGTGAGGTAGGTCAGAGATCTATGCTTTTTAATATCTAGCTTTTCTCCAGTAAGACTTTTATCACATTAATGGCTAAATCATACTGATTGTAAAACAGCCAAAATGAAGCAATTAGTAAGGCCTGTGACAGCCATGGAGAATTAAATGCACAAGGTTTTCAATGCAAGCCAGATGGATATCTTCAATATATTTCTTATTATCTGCTCATGGTAATATGTTCAATTAAACTGAATCAGTACTACGGAAGACCATTTGAATTGCCTGAAAAAAATAAGTGTCTGCTACAAGTTTAATGAGGCTAAACAGTCATATTATGTTGACAAGTTTTATTTGTTATGATCAGTAAGTGTTTACAAGAAAAAAAGGAATCTATTTCATGTGAGCAGCCTTTCCTAAGTGAAAAGTATTATACTTTACGCTTCAATTTAGCTGCCTGAGTGTGTTCTATTCACTTTTTAAATCCTTTAGGTATCGGAGTTGAACTTAAATGTAAAAAGGGCAAGAAACAAACATTTTTTTCACAAAGCACTTTCTGTTCAGCAATGATCATAAATTAAAGGAATGCAGTTTTATAACAATATACACTTAACCAATTATGGGACTGAAGCAGCTCCCAGTGAGGTCAATGGAAAAGCTCGGTTGTAGTTGGATGGGGCCCTAAAAGAGGGCAATGTTCAGTAAGCCATTATGCTTGCTATAATCTTTATCAAATGTTATGGAAAGTTACTGACCTTTCTCTACTACAACACAGTGCTAATGGTCCATGGCTGTACTGCTTGTCATGTTGGCATTAAGAAAACCAAAAGTAAAAGACATTCTCACAAGAACCATGAGGATGGTAAGGATCATACATTCCATGGCACGCACACATTTTATACTCCATGGGCCACATTTTCAGCAGTCCTCCTTAACAGTGTTTGCAAAATTTGAGGGGGGAAGGGAATATGATTCAAAGGTTATAGCATGGATCCTGGGTTCTATCCTGGCTCTGCTGTGTGACCTTGGACAATTTGCAATCTCTGTGCTTTAATTTACTCATTTGAAAAATGGAGATACTGAAACAATGCAATTTATTTTACCTCAGAAGGGTGTTCTCTGAACCATAGTCAATGTTTCCAAAGTACTTTTTTAGATCCTCAGGTGAAAGGAGATGTCTAAGTTCTAAGTATTATTAAATGCAAGTTTTGCATGCATAAAATGCATACCCCCACAAATTTTGATTTCTGAAGACGATTTCTGAATATTTGACCCTACATATGTGATTTGGAATGGAAATGACTTGTGTCTCACAATGACGATCCCAAAGTGGTCTACAATGAGACTATTCAACCTACTGTATTTAGGAGAAGATGTGAAGAATAACTTACCCCAATTAAAACTATGTGGGAAATGCAGTTAGGCAACACACTGGAATTCTGCTTGAAATTGTAATACTGCTCTTGCAAAATGATACCTACTGGACATCAACAACACATTTTTCACTTCTATCCAACTACTGACCAGGCTTAGCTTAGAACAGTGATTTTCAACCAGTGGTCCGTAAACGGCTGGAGGGCCGCAGACTATGTCTGAGGGTCCACGAAAGGTTGTTGTTACCACAGACATGGATCCCTGGGGGTCCACAAATTATGTCTAAGATTTCCAAAGGGGTCCACACCTCCATTCAAAAATTTGTAGGGGTCCGCAATTGAAAACCGGTTGAAAACCACTGGCTTAGAAGATCCACTACCAGCACGACAGCCCCAAGGGGTATGGCTACAACAATTTGGGGAGGTGACAAAGAAGGATCAGTGAAATGTATAACTTTCTCATTTAAAAACTTTTCTTTCATACAGTGTATGCATTGGATCATATTTAATCCTACTAGAAGACACTTAATTGTATCCTAGGAAATAATTGGTGCCATTGGAAACAGTCCAATTAGGGAGAATGTACTCAGTTGCAGTTTTATGGCCAAACGTTATTGCTTTTGTTAATTGCTAAAATTTAGTGTTCATTACTGATTTCTAACTGTTTGTGAGTCAGAAGACAGGACATATTTTTCAATACTTACACATATTGGTTAGTTTCAACAGACTATGTGAACACTATCACAGTTTTCTTTAGAAAAAAATGCACAGAGATGGTCTCTCTACTGAAAAACAAAGTGGAAATCAATTTTATTTTTCTACTCCAAAACTAAACAAGAACACCACACACAAAAACCACCAGGAATAAATCAGAGGTCAAATGTCTCTATATCCCCTGTATTTTTCCCCATAGAATTTTAAAAATCTGGATTTACTGAAACGTGAGATCAATTGTGGGTTTTTTTTAAACCATTATTAAGCCAAAATTGGGATTTCTCTCCCCAAAATTATTTCTTTAAACTAGTATTAATTTTTATGGAATACTCAGATCTTACATATGTATGATGAGTCCCCATAAAAATGGTCCTCCATTACTTAACAAAATATTTTAAAATTGTCTTTCCCCCCCTCTTTTGACCTTTTCAAAGTTCTTGATGATGGGTAACTGAATAGTTTTGGCTCTGATACTAGTTGACAACACACAGTGTGCCATCAAATATAATTACCAAAAACCAAACCATGGGCAGCCCAAATTGCCTCTCTTTGATTGCTGGTCTATGGAAGCTATGCTTTTTTCTCAATGGGCATTGTGACACTGGCAAACCAGCTAACCTGTGTATGACCCTTATAGGCATTGTAATCAGGATAATTCACTTGTGTGTGGGTATCAAAGAAATGTTAATTAGACTAGCAATCACTAACTTGTTCATGTGTAGTGATAAGACTCAAGAGCAAATGCTAAATGTATTTGTCCGTGTTTACCTATATCTTCTTAGAACTTTACCAATGTCACCACATCAGCTTGTAGATGCTAAATCATTTTCATGTCTCTTCAGATGATGTATGTGACTGTACTCAATCAGCCTTAAAACCAAAGATGTGTATATAATGCATGAGACTAATGATAATAACTGATGGTCGTCAATTATCCATGCCTGTTATAATGAACGGTCAGCAATTACCTTATGTAAATCAATGTACAGTAACTGGTTTGTTTATTTATGCATGGAAAGCAGAAGGTTAACTTCAAAGAAGGGTTCTAGTTTAACAATGAAGATCCAACTTGTTGTGACAATTTCTGTCAGAAGGCTTGTCAGCCTGCCGGAGAGCTATAAATACTGGACCTTGGGCAAGATCCTGCCATCTCTAGTCTGTTGAACTTTAAACAGGGAAAGTTTAGGCCATTGGACAGAGATGTCCAAGTAACTTCTTGGATTGCCCTGGATAATTCATGCAAGGACTCTAACAGACTACAGCTAAAATGTCATTTGTACTCTAATCTTTTGGATGATCTAAAGAAATTTATTTGCAACCTACCAGATTTAACATCATTGGTATTAACCAGATCTACAAACTCTGAAATCAACTGTAATTTACATGACTCATTTACCCTCTTAATAATTATCTTTCTTTTTCTTTTATATTATTAAACCTTTAGTTTTTAGTTCCTAAAGGATTGGCTATCAGTGTGATTTTTGGGTAAGATCTGAAGTATATTTTGACCTGAGGTGCATGTCTGATCCTTTCGGATTGGAAGAACTTTATATGTGAATTCTGGTTTTAATAATAGCAGAAGTCCAGTTGTCTGGGTGGTAAGCTAGGAACTGGGATGCCTAAGGGGACTGTGTTTTTAGCTTCTTGTTAACCAGTGTGGTGATACAAGAGTTCAGTTTTTTTACCGTCTTGGTGAACTCTAATGTTGGAATAACCACCAGTTTTGGGGTGTGTCTGCCCTGAATGTGGCATTCTCAGTGGTGAGCCATACCAGGCAGCATGACAGGCCTATCCCCTTCTATTTCAACATTAAGTTGCCATTGCAACTTGCTCTCTTCTCAATGGCAGAGTCAGAGATAACTATCAGGGCTCCTGGAAATGACAGTCTGACCATACTAACTTTCACAGTTCAAAGCAGACTTCCTGGCTGGTGCTAGGATGAACTTTTTTAGGAGTTTAAAATTGGATGATGTACATCAGTCAGCTGGGAAAGAAATGTAAAGTAACTGCATGTCACAAAGCACCACCACCTCAAAACAGATCTCAGAGAAAAGAAAAAAGCAGCAATTTATTATATTGATATGGTGAAAAACTGGGTCATAACTCACAGAGCATGTGTGAAGAAGATGCTAAGGTTCTAAAATCTTATTCTGGTAAATATGAAATATACCTTGTAAATATGAAATATACCTTATGTCTTCAGACAAATATTTTATGGGGAATAATGCAAAGAGACATTTGACCAGTGATTTAGAATTCTTAAGTCAAACATTGTAGCTAATACTATGCAGACAGCAATGAAATGGTTAGAGGTAGTAAAGTATTCGATGCAAATTCTCTCCTGGGGAATATCTTCTTGATCAAGGACTCAAGCTCCCCCTAAGTGAAAAACAATTGATATAGATATGTCCCTGGAAGTACCTCAATCATAACTGGAAACAATAGCTAGTGAAATGCATAGTGATAAAATGCATATGCAGTCAGTGATGAAAAAAGAAAAAGAAAAAGAAAAAGAAAAAACAAGGGCTACAGAAAGACAGCCCAAACTCTTGCAGAAAATCTGCACTTTGTATATCCGTAAGGCAAAGAAATGTTGTAGTTAATGCCCCGCCAATGAAATAATATACCCAGAAAATGGTGGTCACTGTTCTAAATGTAATACATTGAAAAACTTGGGAAAGCCATGTAGATATGACACAAACCAAGCCATGTATATTTTTGACCACTGCATGATAAAGGACAGTTAATGAACACAACACATTTGTATTGATATAGTCAGCATTAATGTTTGAGAAATAGATCAGTCATGCACAGGCCAAGCATTTGCTGATCTCTTACTGTTAGATTTAAACTTGACACTGGAGAGCCCAAAGAAACGTTATATCAAAGTACATGATGTATTTGGCAAATTCAGCCTTTTGGTTCCATTGCATTGTACAAGTCAGAGTTTCTATGGCTATAGAACTAAATGACAAAGTACAAGGTACAAATATAAGCAGAAATGCAGACATGCTGAGGACTGAGATTTTTGTTATGAACACTCAAGCATCTTCAATTATGGACCTGGAATCATAGAAGATTAGGGTTGGAAGAGACCTAGGAGGTCATCTAATCCAACCCCCTGTTCAAAGCAGGACCAACCCCAAATAAATCATCCCAGCCAGGGCTTTGTCAAGCTGGGTCTAAGGATGGAGATTCCACCACCTCCCTAGGTAACCCATTCTAGTGCTGCACCACCCTCCTAGTGAAATAGTTTTTCCTAATATCCAACCTAGACCTCCCCCACTGCAACTTGAGACCATTGCTTCATGTTTAAATCTTGCAGTTATTAAACTGGGGATATCTGTAGATCCAGTTGACAACATGTAACTCTGACACTCTAAGCATCATCCCACAATGAGAAGAATTACAATGCAAGAGTGATGAGACCTATGAAGAATTTGCAAGGGTCTAAAAACTCTACTGCAATGCAATGCAGAAGAGGCTCCTTCTTTTAAGCAGCCTTGGTGGTATGGCTGAACCCAGGAAAAAAGATTGCTATGTGTACTGGAGGTAAACTAGTCGGAACATTGTTTGACGGAAATGGGATCAAACCGATCCAGTTTAAATCATTCCAATAAAGAACATGAAACAACCACATAAAGGAGCAGAGTTACATCATGTTCTTGTAGTTAACTACTGTGGCTGGCAAAGTTTGCACCAGACTGTTTGAAATTAATGCACCCCCATGGCCATACTAAAACAAGTCAATGAATTCCATTTAAGATAAAGAACATGACACTGTTTTCCATAATATGATGGACCTTTTCGCAATCCAACCCAGTTCAGTGTTTTCCTGAGTTTTTATTTGAAAAGTTGACCTTGCAAAGCAGATGCTTCTATGAACGGCCTTGGTGCAATAGAGCCTCAGAAAGGCTGATTACTACTGAATGTAACAAAGTCACTCAGACCAATCTGAAGAGCATTATGCACACGCAGAAAAGCAATTCCATCTGATTGCAAGTGTGATCATTAGTATTGGCCCAATCACCCTATTATAGAAAAATTAAATCACTTGAAGAAACACTAAATTCTCCAGCGCCAATCACTTTCAGAACAAAATTTCTGAAACATGCAATATTGGATAGATGGCCAGACATTAGAAAGCAATATTTTTCTAGTGTAGCAAAGTTTTGGAACAAGACAGTTAAGTTCTTTTCAGCTCCGTCTTGGATGTCATATTCTTAATTTTTGAAGGTGAGAAAATAGTTATTTCACATCCACTAAAACAAGATATAATAGTGCAAATCCACACTGGTCCTATGGGTATAATACGAGGCAGGGACGTATAAAATGCAAGGCAGGGACATATTCTCTCGGCCTGGCACATGGCAGCAAGTTAACCACTTACTTCAAAGTGTTCAAACAAAAGGTGCATGTGACATAGAAAAGAGTCATAGATTGCAAGTTAATGTCTGTAAGACCATTCCAGACCAGGGATATGGTTTATGTGGGATAATAAAGTCTGTATCAATACTGATTAATACAATGCTCTTTGAACTACAAGTCTGAACATTACCAAAGGTATTACAATAATCCATGAATTGTCAGATACGGAATCCCTGAAAAGCTCTCAGACCATGGAGGTAAATATTCCTCAGAGGAATTTGCTGAATTTTGCCAAACCACATGATTTTAAAAATAGGTCATTAAATCAGTGTATCCGCAAAGTAATGTTCTTGCTGCGGGTGGAAGAAAAGAATCCAAACTCGAGCTGCTGGAGAAAGCTGAGGCTCTTGACAAAGACCTCTATCTCAGTCTATTCCAGGGTGGGAATACACCTATTGGCAATATCGTTGCTCACTACTCCTGTGTGGAGGTAAATAGCTGAAAACCAAAGCAGCCAATATGAGATGGATGCAAGCTAGTCTGAGACACAAACAAAAATAAACAAGGGTTTAAATCTGTTAAGCCATTCACTGCTTTGAGCGCTGGCATGATGGTAGCTGGCAACCTACTCCTAAAATGAAACAGGTAAATAAGGTAATTAGAACTTGTCCTTGCCCTAGTTGCATGTAAGTACCGGAACCATTGTTATAATCTGCTCTGGATTATCAGTCTACAAAACATACTGACTTTATCCCCTACCTACTGTGATATCGGACACCACAAAGTGATAAAGCCACTCCACCAGACTGTTACTTACAAACCCCATAGATTCTCCCCTGTCCTGAAATTTATCTAGCTATTTACACCAGGGAAAAGTGAATGCAAATCATTACCATTGGGAACGTGTAGTGTTTTACATACACTGAGTAGTATGAGGTGCAGTACAGTGAGGAACCTGACCCTATCTCCCCAACGTAATCACAGTTTATGAACCATTAGAACAATAATACTTGCAGCATCACTATTTCTGGCTAGAACAGTGAAAAGGCCTCTGCTGTGAAGCCAAACTTGGCCAGACAATACTACCAAACTTGGCCAGACAATCAAACCAATATTGTTTCAGACTCAGAAGCGATTTGATATGATACAGAGGGCTATACCAAAACAGATATACACTGCATGTGTTTACACAGTTTGAGTGTTAAGAACTGATATGATCATTCCATTTCTCTAAAGCTACAAGACTAAATCATATTAAGAGGATCATGTACGTCAAAGTAATTTTGCCACAAACTCACGTAAGTATTTAGTGTAACTCATAAGCACCAAGCTGTATGGGAAGGATTGTCTTATTTTGGGAAGGGAGCAGTAGCAATATCATTTGCATTTATGTTATTATTAGCTTGTTTACACGGCTCCCTCCTGAACCCCTGCCTGCCAGAGAAACTTCATTTATGTATTAGTTATTGCTATCCGAGTGAGAAGGGAACTGGTGGTAATTAAGCCATTCTGCAAGCAAATGGTATCCGACTTGTGCACATAAACAAGACACAAAATAACACTTCAGTGAAGATGAAGGAAGCTGGTCCTCCCTTAGCCATTGACAATGCAAGGCTCAGGGGAACCATTCCAGCAGGCTGCTTGCACCCACTCTGATAATGTGAAGTTGAAAGAGGCAGAAGACAGGAGTCAGGACTGGTAGTTGTGGTGTGCAGGGGAGCTACCTCATTGGAAATAAGTTGCTACTGTAGTAGCTAGAGAAGCTCCCTTTCCCAGAGTCTCTCTATAGTTAATGTATTCAGCTTTGCCATTAAAATCTGAATTAGTCCTCCAGCAGCTCAGAGCTGCCTCTATAAAAAGCCACTTATGTGACTGCATTAAAGTACAAATAAGCCAGCATTCGACAGTATATGCCTAACACTGTTTACTCTATTCGTCATATAAACACTCTAGTACTAAGTCTTTTTATGTCATGGAAGAATTGGAACATTTAGCCTCAGGTACAGCAAAAATGGAAAAATGACTGAAAATTAATATGTATATGCTGCATGTAAACACAACCGGTGTTCTACACATCTCCTAATAATATCTGCTGAATTGTTCCCTATCCGTATAGATGCAATCCCTGGTTTTTAATGTAAAGGTCAAATTGTACATGCAAGGTTTGCAAGAATTTGAGTCTCAAAATCCAGGACAGTTTTCACTTAGAACTAACAGAACAAACCAAAAATGTATTCTGATTGGTCTGGGAAACCACTGAAGTTCAGAATTTCTGACAATGGCATGTTAATAAACAGCCCTATGGGCACCTGTCAGAATGTTATATTTTTAAGACATCTACTGATGCATAATACAAATATTTATTCATCTCTCTGGTTGTTTACCAGAGATTATTTTAAGCCTCCACGTATCTGGTGTAACAGATATTATCCTTCCTCCCCTCCCCCTCCAAATCCTCCGTCCTTGCTCAGCCTATATGTGACACTATTGGCATCTCTCTTCAAATTTGGTGGGGGAGGAGGAAAGAAGGAAATAGGATTTAAAAAAGAGAAATGCTTATTGTTAATGGAAGAAACCAGAAAGGTTAGAAAAGATGTCTTCTGATGTATGACCTTCACGGTTTTTTAATGAATGACATATGATGAGATCAAAAAGAATAAAAACATATCTTAAGGTCAGAGAACACATCAGCTGACAAATTAGCCCTTTTGTAGACCACAAAATTGAATTAAAATATGGCATTCAGAAATATTTCCCCCCCAACTATTAGATATGTGTAGGTCCTATTAATGTTAATAGGATCAAGTTGCTAATGAGCACTGACGATGAAAAAATAATACTTGCTAATCTCTTATAACCTTAACACAATGTGAAGCGATACTTAAACCATGTGACCAATAAACAATGACCAGATGCAATATATACACTTGCACTAAATAGCAAACAGGCTGTCTCTAATAATAATAAGAAGGAAGAATTAGATAATTCTTAAATTACAAAATTACTACTTTTCCACAGCATCAGCTAAACAAAGTAATATTTTTAAATATTAACCTTTTATGGATGTACAGTCAGGGCCTGATTTGTGGAGGTGCACCTGACTTCAATTGGAGATATGGGTCTTAGCATTTCTGAAAATCAGACCTTGTATCAATTATATTTAAACTAAAGACCCAGGGTATGGTTCTTATCTTACTTATGTTGGTTTTACATCTGTGTAACCCTCTTGACTTCAATAGAGTTAGTTCTGATATACATCACGTAAGATCAGAATCAGTCCCTAAGGGTTTGTCTGGACACCAGCTGGGAGCATGCTTCCCAGCGCAGGCAGACAGACAGACATGTGCTAGCTCTGCTAGCTTACGCTAAAAATCGCAGTATGGCCATGGCATGTGGCTTGGACTATCCACCAAGTATGTACCCAGAGGGCTGGGCGGGTTTGAACTTGGGTGGCTAGCCCGAATGACAGCACATGCCGCTGCAGCCACACTGCTAGTTTTAGCAAGCTAGCTCGTGTCTGTCTACCCATGCGGAGAAGTATGTGCGCAGCTGCAGTGTAGACATAACGTAAGGGCAAATTCTGCCTCCATTTACACCTATGTAACCCCTCATTAGGGCTGACTAGAGTCAAATTGGTCCTCAAACACAGAGCTCTTTATTATTATTATTTAAAACAGTATGTTACAATTCACACAGAGGTGAGGAAAGTGTGCTTCTATATCTCTAGAGGCAGGAGTGCTGGAACAATTTGTATAGTCGGGGTGCTGAGAGCCATTGAACCAAACTGGAAACCCTGTATATCATGAAAACCCCACTTCAAGCCAGGGAGTGTGGTGGTGCCCCCAGCAGCGCTGGTTCCAGCACCTATGTATATAGGTTCTAATACCACTCTCATTACCGTAGAATCTGGGCGCCTTCTAGTAGTGCATTGAGCAACGTGACTGACATCTGTCATGGATTGTTCTCTCATCTGCTCCCCGGGGGGTGAAGCCCATATAGTGGAGTGTCTTGTTTTGGTAGGGGGGTTGGTTGTTTTTGATAAATATACATATTGCCCTGTTTATTGTTATGGGTCGAATTAAACCCCCACCGAGACGGATAGGTGTGAAACCACCCTTCAATTAACATAACTGTTACCATAAGCCCCTGTGTCAGACAAAAGATGTGTGTGAACCCACCCAAGAGCTTTTGCCTGAGTATTGTTTTGGGTGGGGATGTCTGCGGGAAGGGGGAAGGGGGAAAAGATATCACACAGAAACTGAGACCAGACAAGAACAGAGACAGAAGAGGCAAGAAAGCCAAGCAGGAGCCTGTAAGCACAGTGTGACCATGGACAAAGCTAAGATCTACTGTTGGCATGATAAACTAAGAAACTGCTCCTTTTGTTCTTGGCTCCTTCTGCATTCAGAGACACAGGACTTTGTACCTTCCTTATAAATAACCAAAACTGCATCAAAGAAAATATCAGACTCCATCGATTTCTACTTGCAACTGAAACATCTTTAAGGCCCTGAACTTTGACCAGCTACTTTGGTCGAAAAGGGGCAACATTATTTTAGAGAAGGCAAAGGCAAAGAAATGAACCTTGCACTAGGAACAGAAGTGGTGAGGTTTATGATGGTCCTTTGTTCTTGGGAGAGTTCATTCCACAGTCTTGGACTGGCCCCCAAGAAAATTCTGTGTCCCACTTGACCTGGCTATGCTTTGGGCAAGCGTTGTTCTCACATATAGCCACCACAATGCCTGACAAATGTCTCAAGTCTAGCCCTGGCCCTCTCCTGACCTGAGATTGACGCCAGGGTTAGTTGTGTCAAATTGTATGGTGGTTTTGAGATGTGCACAAATGAGGGTTCACACACTGGGATTCACACTTATTTGGTGCTACCATCTTTAAGATCTGAGCCCAGGGTCAATTTCACCGCTGATATAAGTGAGTGCAACTTCATCATAATCCATGGAAGGGCCATTGCACCACCCAGTCATATTCCTACCCTATCTGCTTTCTTGTACTAACCTAATGGACTTAAGAACTGTATCCTTTTGTGCCAATAAAAGGTCGGTTGTTATATTCTGTTGTTTACGTTTTCCATGCAGTAATAATGTATTTAAATTAGTACATTAATTTACAAAGGATTCACAATTAGACTTTTCCTTAAGGAGAAGCTATTGGGATCCAAATCTACAAGGGGCTGAGCACCCTCAGCTTCTATTAAAATCAATAGGAGCAGAGGTCACTCAGGGTTATCTCCTGTGCCTGCTGAAGTGTTAAGCTCCCGCTGACTTCAGTGGTGGGGCACAAAGCCTTCTGCCCCTTACAGGAGGTGCTCAGAACCTTGGGCAAGACTATTCCTGCTGTCCTGTTCTTGGGAACTTCCAGAATTTCAATCACACTTATTTGTTATGCCTCAGCTTGAGGAAAACAGGGATTAATGTTTAACATGACTCTGACAGCCAGAGTCATCTTAAACACAGACCTAATGCTAACCTTAGGGACTTCCTGTTCAATGAGACTAATATCTGCTGAGGCACATGCTGTACAAGCTGCACAAACTGGAAGTGTCTATGTTAAGTCCAATTTATTTCTAAGACATAATATAGTCCCCCTAGAGCCTTCATTTTAAAATAAAAATTGCACAAAGGTACATGAACGAAAGAGAAGAAATATGCATTATGCAGGTGCTGTCCTACTGTGGAGCCTGACCCTTCAATTCCTAAATATGTGCCAGCCTCATCAATGGGAGTTCTACCTGGGAAAGGACTGCTGAATTTTGAGATGGTATCGCAGAAGTGACAGAATGTTACACTGCACATCTAGAGGTCCCAAGGGGAAAAAGTGAAGGGTATCAAGCACAAAACACAAAGGGACAGATTTTCAGCTGGTATTATTCCATGAAGCCCATTGACTTCACTGGAGCTATGTCAATTTACACCAGCTGAAGATCGCCCCAATATACCTAAAAACTTTTCTAATATAAAGAGAAGCATGTAAAATTAAAGATAGAGAGAAGATCTAATAATATAATTGGGAAAGTTCCTATTCTCACACACAGGTGCACACCCAGCATTTTAGGGACGATTTTGCTCCATGAACATGCTGGTGCTGCATCACACACACACACATAGGTCTGCAAAAAGAAAAGGCGTACTTGTGGCACCTTAGAGACTAAGGTGCCACAAGTACTCCATTTCTTTTTGCGAATACAGACTAACAGGGCTGTTACTCTGAAACCTGACACATAGGTTTGTAGCAGGTAAAGCAACATGGGGGATCACTGTGTTTCTTAGGGCCAGCTGTCCTGGGATTCGTTGCTTAAACCCACTCTGATTATAAAAAGCACCCGTTTAAACTTGCATTAAAAGCATTTTTAAGAAGTCTCTGTATACTATAGAAATAATTGATAGGGAGAGCCTCTAAACCAATACTGTCCATCAATGCCAATATATGGGAGAATTAAAACTGACAGCATTAGAGCTCTGTGATTGATTACAAAATAATAAATCAATCTCTCCTGATCCGTTATCCAGCATAGCATTTTCCACAAATAAGAGAGAGATGGAGAGTGTTTATCAGTGTAATAATCTATATACCTGTTGCCTATAATAATTCATCAGACATGCAACTTCTCATAACAGTGCATAACTTTAAAACATTTGTCAGTGTCACTGCATTTAACAGATTTGAACTTTAAATCCTTTGATCAAACATTTTATGTTTACTTTTTTTAAAAATTTGTTGAGAGAGAATTTCTGGGCATACACTTGGGATTCGTGGGATGTATAAAGAATATCACCCAGTGGGAAGAATTAATAAATCGTGTTAAATCACACTGATTATATTTTGGAAAATAAAAAGCTGTATTGCACGGGCAAAAGTTGCATATTATTTTGTAAACCTGCATGTATTAAGAGTTTACCAGGACTTTTAAAAGGATTAGACATCTGCAGTTTCATTAGATTAGATAAACATTTTTAAAGGACATCAACAAGCCATTAACTGCCTAGGGTAAAAAAACTTCCTCCATGGATATTCCGACTTTAATGCAGAGGTGGGCTGGCCCCTGAGCGCCTGGCCCGGGAGGCTTGCCCCCGGCCCCTCCCCTGCTGTTCCGCCTCCGCCTCCACCTCAGTGCGCTGCGCCACGCTCTGGGCAGCTGGGCAGCGCAGTTGCAGAGCCGTGGCCTGACCCGGTGCTCTGGGCGGCACGCCTGTAGTGCCTCCAGCCACCGGTGCTCCAGGCAGCACGGTAAGGTGGTGGTGGTGGGGGTGTGTGGATAGAGGGCAGGGGAGTTCGGGGTGGTGGTCAGGGGTGGGGGTGTGCATAGGGGTCGGGGGGGTCAGGGGGTAGGGAGCAGGGGGTGGTGGATGGGGCAGGAGTCCCGGGGGAGCCATCAGGGGGCGAGAAGTGGGGGGCTCGGATAGGAGCCGGGGGCCGGGCCACACCTGGCTGTTTGGGGAGACACAGCCTCCCCTAACTGGCCCTCCATGCAATTTGGAAACCTGATGTGGCCTCAGGCCAAAAAGTTTGCCTGCCCTGCTTTAATGGGTTTCAAGTTAAGCATGTAGTTCAAAAACTTTGCTGGATCAGGGCCATAGTGCATAACTGTTCATAATTAGTCATTAGGGAGGCAACTTCTTCTGAAGGGTCTAGTGCTGGTGACTGTCAGAGACAGGACAGTGGACTTAATGGACCATTCGTCTGATCCAGTGCAGCAATTCTTATGTTCCTATATTTCATTCAGTTTAATCTTATATATATCACAAAACATAGTACCAACTTGCAATAAATATTATTCAAGACATCAAACAGATTTTACTGTTAACATATCTTTGGCCTCAGTGATACTGAATGGCATTAGGTAAACTTTGATATTTGAAAATCAGCAATCTCTGTATACTCCACAGAGCCATACAGCAGAAGGGAATGTGTAGCAACTGCTCCCATTGACTCGTGGGAGCTGCTGGGAGTCAGTACCACGCAGGATCGGAGACATTAAGAAGCGTGGAACATGTGTGGCTTCTTCTTTCTCTATCAGAGATGAAGGAGGAGGTATCAGTATTGTGTAATAAGGGCTGTTACCTTTCACCACCAAACTTCCAGTGCTGCTAGCCGTACCAAAGTGGTTTGTTGCGATACATGAATAACTTCCAGCATCTGCCTTAGTGACATTGACAATTCGGAGGCTTCCATCATCCATAATATTGATTCTGGAAAGACAATCAGGCATGAAGAGTTTTTTTTTAAGATAGCATAATATTCTTTTAAGTCTGTATCAATTATTTGCATTTTGAACAGTACACAGTCCATTGCCAGTTACAGAGGGAGTTCAATTGACAGAAATCTCTTAGGGCCCAATTCATAAATACTGCATGCATCATTTACTTGAGTTTTCTGTGTCTTTACCTGAGAGCAACTTTAATTTACACACTAGGAGCACGTGTAGGTTTTATGTGAATCTGCCCTTTGATAGTCAGTGCTCACCGGAACAACTCTTGCAGCATGTGGTGCACATGCTACACCCAAAAGTCTAGAGTCAATTACTTAATACTGCAAAACAGTGTTATTACAAAATTTGACTTGCTTTCTCTGATTTTTCTGTAAGACACTTTGTGGCTTCTAAAATAAGGGTACAAAATTTATCAAAAATCAGGGTGAATTTTCTGCTTATTGAAAACCTACTACCTGGATGTTTTAATTGCACTCTCATTTCATGGCATGTCCAGCAGCACTGGCCTATACAATCATGGTTTGAGAAGTCCTGTAAACTTTCTCTCCTTTGCAAAAGAATTCCTGCACCATGCAGTGTTATACCTTGCTTGCACAGCAGGGGGCAGCTGGAGAACTGAATGTTAACAGGTCAGCTTTTCTAAACCTTTTATCATTTTTGTTGCTTTTCTCTGGACTCTCCAATTTGTCCACATCTTTTTTAAAGTGTGGCAACCCAAATTAGACATAATACTCCAGCTGAGGCCTCACAAGTGCTGAGTAGAGTGGGGCAATAACCTCCCATGTCTTACATACGATACTCCAGTTAATACACTCCAGAATGACGTTAGCCTTTTTAGTGACTGCATCACACTTTTGACTCATGTTCAATTTGCAATCCACTATAAGCCCCAGCGCATGTCTTTACTCGTATACTGCCACATATCAATGTACGTGTGACGTGAACTGTATATTGGAACATAGAGATTGCCATACTGGATTGGACCAACGGTCCATCTTGTGCAGTATCCTAAATCCAGCAGAGGCCAGCATCAGCTGTTTCAAAGGAAGCACTTGGTGCTATTATCCACTTCAAGTCTTAAGAACAGAGCTAGAAGTGTTTTTCTGAAAGCTGAAGATGCCCTGGACATGCATTAAAACTTCCAAATAGACATAAAGAAACAAATGCAAAGAACAAAAAATATTCTCCAGCCCCCAAAAGAGAATCCCACCCACTCACTCCAGCCACAGCATACATCCCTCCCCCCACCTAACCCAGCCCGCAGCACCCCTACTCTACACAAAAACCCCAAAAAGGTGATAATCTTATATTTTATTTTTGGTTTTCAGAACTTAAAGAAAGGGATGAAAGGAACATTATTAAAAATATCACATTTTTGAAACCAAAAAGGGAAAATGATTGTGTATTTCAATTTTCTTTTTTAGAATTAAAAAAAAATGTTGGAAAAAAAAACCCTTGTGTGTCAGTGTTCATTGTTTCACTTTTTCAACAGAAGCCAAAGCTGTACAGACAGGAGAATGAATCTCTTGGGTCTGCTGGAAAAGGCGTCCGGGGGCAACATGAGCTTAGACCGTGGCTGAAAAGAGCCAAGTGTGGCTCAGGGGGCAGAACAAATGGAGCAAATTTATTTAAAAGGTGATTATTCGATTTAAAAAAGCCATGAGGCAAGTTCAAGGGTGAACAAGAGAGTCTGATGGGACTCCTTTAAGTGCAGAATAGGACTGAATTCAGGAGGCAGTGCTGCCTAGTCCATAGGGCACAAACAGTATGTCAGGAAACCTGGGTTTGCCTCCTAGCTTTGCCACTGACCTGCTTTGTTACAGCTGGTAAGTCAATTACCCTCTCAGTATTTGTTTCCCCATATGTATGCTGGAAAACCCTTTGAGGTCTGTGGATGAAAAGTGCTAGATAAGTGCTATTAAGTACTGGCATAATGCTCCTAAGGGGATGGATCATAGATCTTTATTTCGCATAGAGCTAGTTGGAAGCTATTTATCAGATAATATATTTCATGAATAATGCATTTTAATTTTATCCAGTGTTCAAATGGCTCTAATTTTGAGTTTTGTCTAATTCTCTCTCTCTGGCTTCCAAATGCTACCCTTTCTCTTTTTGTATGAGCTTCCTTCACGGCATAAATTTAGTTTGCTTATCACTTGAAAAGAATTTTGGATTTCAGCTTCCAAAGAAGTGACCTTTGGATGATGCCAGTGAGTCTAATATCAGCTTTGTGCACACTCGTGGGGAGGGGGATGTTAATGCGGCTTTACTGAATGAGGATCTATGTCACTTCTGTTTCCAATTTTGAGGTTCATGTGGGTAGCTCTCAAAACTGACGGTGTCTCTTAATGATAATATGAAAGTGCCAACAGTCCACTAAGTACCTACATACACCGCTCCACCTGCATTTTAATAGCTGTGAATACACCCTTCTTAATTCTGAAACCACACTCCAGTAAGTAATCCCTTTTACTTTCATGCTAAGGATTTACATTAAAACAGACAAATACCTATGTAAGACAAATGTATTTTAAATAAATCAGAGCCTTAAGCTTACTGTTTAAACTGTGACTCATTGATTAAGTGGGCCTCATGGTCCATTTTGCTGAAAGTACTCTTCTAACCTGTACATTTTGCCCCTTAACATGAAGCTCACGTGGTGGAAGTTAACAGGAACAATTATTTCAGCACTTTGAAATTAGTTAGAGAGAGTTCAAAAAGTAGGAATGACTTCCACTGCTTCACAAGTTTTCTTTGTAGATGTAGCCACATTAAAACAAGGGAAAAAGCTCATTGTAGGCCTTTGAAGGCTCTCTAACTGCTAACTGCGTTGAAAGAAAACATGTCTTCATCAACCACTTTCAGCAGTTTGGTTAAAAACGTTCTTTCAAGATGAGAAGTTCAAATTAAATGAAGCTTTGCTCAGCATACTTTTTGTTCTAAAATATACCCACCAACACATTTTCTAATTAGTTGCCAGGAACGATGTTAACTAAAGCAACATTTTCCATAAATGCATGTATTACTTTAGCGGAGAATCAAATGTCAATTGCTGAGTACATTTTTTTTCCAAATTAAATAGTCCTTTAAAACTGCTTCAAACTTGAAAGTAAGAAAAAAACAGTAGTTTTCCCTGGAGAGAGTGTTAACAGTACTACCATCTGCAATTAATTTACAGTTATAGGTGTCTAGCAACATGGTCAGAAAATGTAAAAAGTTCCCACAAAGTTTGCCTTGTTTATTGCAACTCAATGCGCATGGTTTTTCAGTCTCTGTCAATCATTATTATTTATACAGAGCCATATAAGCACAGTATTATCTAAATATTATTCTGTAATAGACTTCCATTGACTTCAATAGGGTCTGGATTAGGCCCCTAAGAGTTACTCTTATCCTAAAGATCCACAAGGGACAGATTAGGGCTATAGAAATATCTATCCAGACTCAACAGGCAATAATCACTTTGCTGACATCAAGCAAGTATAATGCTACTGAAACCACCAGGCTCATCATAACTTCACCTCTTGGAAAGGCCTGCCAGCCTTATCTTATTCACCATTCTTCATTTCCCTCTCTTCTCCTATTCTTTTCTCCCACCATCTGCAAAGTGCTAAGCAGGTATTTATGAAACGTGTAATTCCCCGCAGCATCTAAAGTCAGCAGAAACCAGATATTTCAGAAGAATGAATTTAAGAAGAATGCTTCAGCAGCAGCATGGCAACCTGGCAGCAGTGATATTGGACAGCTGAGTGGCAAAAGCTGAAGTTTTATTTGTATAGTGACCACAAGTTATTAGGCAAAGCCAATACATACATTAGGATGTTACTTAGGCTCAGAATAATAATCTTTAAAATTGATCCAAAACCCTTCAAATCAAGGAGATCCTTTCTATTGACTTCAATGGGCTTTGGATCGGGCACATAGCTCTTAAATATGGGTATTACTACATGCTGTAGGATTAGACATCGGACTTTCCCCTTGCATGGCTAGTTATTTATATGTTTGGAGAGGCACAGCCTTCCCCTGCCTATGTTACCCGCTGCCCATGACTGCAAAAGACAAAAATTGGTAACTTTGGGCCTGATTCAACCAAAAAGAGGTTGGGCTTGTCAGAGTTGAAGCTGATTTTCTGGGTTTTCTGCAATGAAGAATTTAGCACCCTTTAAAAGTCAGGTCTCACCCATTGAGAGAAGCATTTCAGTTATTAACTTTTTTCAAATGGCCCATATTTGTGAAAACCTGTATTTCTAACTCCTCTGGTAGAAGACACTCATACTCTCAGTGAAATCAGGCCCATGCAGAGAGTTTTGTGAAGGTAACCGTCACAGGAAGCAGGCTGCAGAGCACTTTCATCCTAACAATGAATAATTCATATCTGAAATACCCATATTTAGTGTCCTCTTAAAAAGGACTGGACACAGTAATTTTTTTAACTAATGGCTTAAGCCACTATTACAGAATACGTTAGCATGGTTTGTAACTTGAACCTGAGAAAAGTTACATGTGAATACTCCCAATGATTTCACAGAGTATTCTCATTAATCTAACGTGTTTTCAGAATTGGACCCTTAGAA
Organism: Chelonia mydas; assembly: GCF_015237465.2. Classification (NCBI taxonomy): domain Eukaryota; kingdom Metazoa; phylum Chordata; order Testudines; family Cheloniidae; genus Chelonia; species Chelonia mydas. The sequence continues at coordinate 14,115,462 of NC_057853.1, read as the reverse complement.
TCTACTTCAATCCTGCCTTTACCCAATATTTAGGATTGCATTATGCTTACTATCTGTGTAAATAATATAATATTATTTGATTAAAGGATAACGACTATACGCAAATAATTGGTTAGGCAGATTAACCACATTTACTTGCTCTTTCCATGAGTATCAGGGAGATTGAAAGATTCCACTGAGGCTAGTTAAACTGTCCTTGTTCATGCTCATATGATTTTTAATTTTTAAGTCAGTTTGTTGTCCAGGTTGGATTTTCCAGGTTCTGGGTTTGATATACTTCAAGGCCTCCAAATTTTAAACAAGTGACTGACTTGCAACTATTAATCTGATTCTGAGCATCGGGTTCCCTACTAATTCCCATGAATCCTGGTAACATTAGATAAGAACTGAAAATGTATATCTGCTTCTACTCTTGCATAGGCTAGTGAAACTGACCGACCTGTAGGCTGCCTTTTAATCACTGACAATATCATAGAAAAGTCAAAGAAGATAAAAGTATCAAGGTGGAAAAATAAGGAAGAGACAAGTACTTCAGCACCCCTTTATAAAGATAGGTCATCTTAATTACAACATATTACATTATCTGTAATGTACAGAAGCTGCTGGTCTTGGCTGTCAACTAGAGATTCAGATCCATCGAGAGTAGGAACATATCTGGACTTATGAGATAAATTGAATCTCTATTTCTTAAAATGAGGCTTTGGGTTCTAACCATTGAAGAGTTGACCTTGTTCTTCTTGTAAATCAAAACCAGCCTGGGGAGATGGTAAAAATGCAGATTTTTCTTCCCCTACAGCAGCAGCAAATGACAAAACCTGCACACATCCTGTCACCCTAAGGAAGAGGTCTATCCCAAAACTGAGACATACACAGTTTTCATGACAGCTCCTCATTGATGCTGTATAGCCCATGTGGGAGCAAATGCCCTTAACTGTCTTTGAAGCAAGAGAAGAAAGTGTCTTAAGGCATTTGTTCATTTGGCTGGCATGGACCTTGGAAAGGAGAACACACAAAGGAGAATTATGAAAGAAGAATGTAAGAAAGAAAAATGTAAATATTGAAAGCAGAATTTTCAGTAGGAGTTATATTTTTCAATGAGTAACAAATTTAGAACCAGATTCTGCCCCACTGAAGTCCATGAGAGTTTTTATCATTGACTTTATGGAAACAGGATCAGGTTATATAAATGGGCAGCCTGCCTCCTGAGCCACACCTCATGGCCAGGGGTGGCTCTCTGGCATCATTTGTCTGATGACCCAAAGTTACACAGGCAAAAGACCTCCTAAACTCATCACAAACCTGGAAATCAGTGCTAACCCCTTACCAAACCTCAGAGGAAATCTGACAGATCTTTTGTGTGTCTGAAGATATGCATTTCGACCAAAACATGCCATCGATCTGTTCTTCAGTTTCAAACTCCTATTTCAATCTGGTATTCACTTAGAAATCCCAACCTTGCATTATTTACTGTAAAAACCTGTCCCAAGCTGTATGTTTAATTTAAAAAAAATCTATAAGGGATCCAAACACTAAATCTAACACCTTTGCTGGCCAGGGATTGACAGCATCATCCCTACCTTGCAACGATTAGGGAGAAGGATGCCCTTGTACATGTGCATGTAGGTGCTCTGCTGGCATGCAAAATGCTAACACAGTTCACTTTGATTTATTTACTAACCTGCAAAGTACATGCAACAATATTTGAAAAATTAGATTTTACCCAGAGTGATGATATTGCAGGTATTTATGCTTATACGATTCTCAACATTCCTCTTTTTACTGCTCTGTGAGATGAACGGGGGTGGGATGGGGGCAGTGCATATGGTGGGCCAAGTGTGCAACATTAACATTTTTACCTTCTATAAAGAATTGATATGGACACAGGCTACAGGACTTCTGGGCTATCATTATTGACTTATAGGATGGTTTCTTTAGAGCAAACTACTCACAATTATATGGTGGCTTTTGTCCACATTGGGCATATTAGTTCTTCTGCAATTAAATCAGTTATGTTGCTGCTTATGTGATAATATTAGTATTGCAATTTATGAATTACAAGCAGATCTTTACTTGCTTTGGCTGTTGATTAAACACATAAATCAGAAATATTTCCTGCTTAGCCAAGTGAATGTTTTAAATTTTAGTTCCCCAAGAAACAATTTTTAGAATGTCTGATCTTTTTTCTATTACAGGGAGAAAAGATGTCTTCGAGCAAGAATTTAAATGAATGTCAGTTGGAAGAAACACACACAGAGTGCAATTTCAGATAAAACTACCATTGATCCCTTCATGTACAGCCTTTGTGGCAGTGGTTGACATGGCTATTGAAAAGAGACTGTGGTGACAGAATTCTTCTAAAAGGTAATCTGTCTTCTCTGGGAAGATTTAGGTTAAATGCACCTGTGTTTCAGCCTGTATGATAAATGGCTCACTGGCCATCCTCTGAACCTTATGGGAGAAAAAAAGAAGGGCTGATCAGACAGACCAGACTGTATTCCTAGCAATTTATCTGTTCAGTCTCTAGCCATAATTCTACAGACAGAATCAGGCCCTACAGCATTTTAAGAGCATATTTAACCTAACTCATGACCCAATTCTGCCATGAATTCAATGGAAGGGTGAGGGTGTTGAGCACCTCTTTGGAGGTGCTCAGCATCTGGTATGATTCTGGTGCATTTTATTATTTACCATATTATCTCTCTTAATTTATTTCTATCTAATAGCCTTGTCAAAGTGTGTTACCCTTTTCTATTTCTTGCCATTGAACTAAGCAGAAGGCTGAGATTATTAAAGTGATCCCATAACACAAGTATTAGCCATTAATCTATTTCAGTAAAATAAGCAGAGATTGCAAAAGGCTTACAGGGCAGATTGTGAATCCCTTACTCGCAGTGATGAGTAATGACTCACAAATGTGTTGCTACTGAACTCCGTGAGACTGTGAGTGACTGCTCAACATATTGTGAAAGGGGTTGGTTCAGAATATGACACACATACTGTAAATGCTTTGGAACAGGGACCTTGTCTTCATACTTGAGTGTAAAGTTCATATAATTCTATATAAATAAATAAACAACAATGATCAAATATTGCATTTACGCCCATTCTTTACCACGGTTGTGAAATTAATCGCTAACAAAGTGAAGGCAGAAGGCAAAATTCTGCACCCTTAACTGTACAAAGCTGGTAGCAGAGTTTTGCCCTAATGGCCCAATCTAGATCCCATTTACCTCAGTTCCATTTACTTTTATGGAAAATGGATCACACGCTAAATCAATGGAAGTTTAAAGTGCTCACCATCTCACAAGCAGTGATGACCATCTCCCAGATCAGACCCTAATAAGTGGCAGATAAGACATTGATACAAAACTGTATATTGCAGAATAGGGGTCAAAAATTATTACCACAGTATAGTTCTCCACCCGAAACAAACAAACAAATCCCCCAAGCAAGGTTTTTACCCCATAAAGGGACAAATGCCAGAAACTTCATGAATTCCAATAGAAACTTCACTATTGCTACTGATCTTACATGGAAGATGGCTCAGACACTGATGGCAGTATAAAAGCGTAAGATAGGGAATGCATGGGAAGAAAATAGTCTTATAGACTGGTCTGATCAAATCATTCTGACAGGATGATTGGATACCATATGACATTTCTGCCCATTTTAAAATCTGTGGTATGCGGAAAATCCATGCTACTACAGTTGTGGGAGTCACTGAGCACCGCTTGAATATCATATTAATTATTAACTGAGAAATAGAAATGAGGGACCTGAACAATATTCACAGTTATGTAATCCAGTCATTACGTTAGATAGGACCACAGGGAAGACAGGCAGTTTTTGTTAGCACTGCGTTAGAATGTATTTCAATTTCATTATCAAACTAAACTCAGAATTGAATGAAAAACTAGGCAATAGATGGCTAAGTCCTGCATTGTGCACACGCAATTGCCTCTCTGAAACCTGTCTTAAAGACTTGTTAGTTTTGCTTTAGTTAAGCAGATAGTTACCTCAGCACACACTTCCCTATATATATTGTGGGAAATAGTCAGGGATTACTGCAAATACTAAGGTAATGTTATTTAGTGACTGATCGAAAGCCATTTAAATCACTGGGAATTTTTCCATTGATTTCAATGGGCACTGGATGTTGCACTTACTTGTCTATGACAATTGACAGGTCTTTTAATAGTGACCACTGTAACTAAATCTCAGAATTTACATTTGCTAAAAAAAAAAAAACTCCTCAGGTAAAACGCTGACATTATCAAGGTCAACAGAAAAACGGCCATTGACTTCAGCGGGGTCAGGATTTCACTTCTCATTTGAGTCTGATAGATGCAAAGAGAGTATGTGCTTTTCCCTTAGGGAATTACATGTATAGTTGTTCACAGTGAAATGGATATCTGCTATTTTGTAAACAGAAGACAAACCAACCATCATGTGAAAAATCCCATGTTTAATTGGTCACCTCTTATCATCTCCTTCCCAGGTGACAGTTATTTTTTGTACCGTAGAACCTCAGACCCTGATGGGCAACCAATCTGGAAAGAACTGTGAAATCACCCAAGTAATTGGCTATAATGACTAATTAAATCTGTTGACCGGACATTTTGCTAAAGAGTTGCATTTTCTGGAAAATTTAAATATTCCAGAATGACAAAGGCCCTTCCATAATTCTAAGGAGATGATGATAACAAAGAGCTTTTTGTATTCCCAATAACCGAAATACATATGAAATCAGTGAGTGTACTCTGTGAAATCACTGGGAATATTCACATGTAACTTTTCTCAGGTTCAAGTTACAAACCATGCTAAAGTATTCTATAATAGTGGCTTAAACCATTAGTTATTCTCATTATAAAAAAAAAGGAAGAGGCCAGATTCTTAGCAGGTGTAAATTGATGCAGTTGTCTGTGATACTATGCTGATTTATGTCATCTGAGGATCTGCTGCAGATCCTCCTTCTCAGTAAAAATGTTTTCTTTTACTATTAGAATAATATTTGCAATTCTTCTCAACAATAACCTGGAAAAATTATAGCTTATATCTTCCTCAGTCTTAACTAGACTGTCTCTACTGACAATCGTATAATTAAAGTGGAAATAAGTTCCTAAATCACAATTCACTTCATTGAAGGAAGTCCATTTTGTGTTCTGCAGGAGATAAGTATCAGGAATTAGCTATGAACTGGTTATATTAAAAAAGTCTGATTGCCTGTTTTTTCAATGCAACCCGATGTGATTGTTAATTAGAAAGACCTCCTGGAAGTTTCATTTTATTTTAACTCTGGTTTCCGTCTCTGGTCTCAGAGCACTCCCGAAGCCAGCTACATTGAATCATGCAGGGTTCAGTTTACCTCAGAGTTTTCTAACCAATTTACCACCTACATAACTGAATCGATGTTCCAGGTGATTGTACTTCATAAGTACAAATTGTACAAGACACTCTTCCTCAATATGTTGCCAAATGCAGCTTCCCCCATGAAGCATGACATTTCTCATGTTTTGCTGCGAAAGCTAATATTAGTCAAAATAAAATTTCAAATTTAGATTCCTCTCCCCAATGAAAATGTCCTTGGTTCAGAGTGAAAGACACCCTTCACTGTCACTCAGATGCATTAGGGAATTGGTTTAATTTTACAAAATACTTAAAAAAAAGTCCTTTGCCTCATAGAAGTTTTTCCATTGGGAGGGAGGCATTTTCCCCACAGAGAAGTCAAATGCTCAGCCACCAGGCCAGACGCCACAGATCCCCAGAGAACTGCACAAGTCTCAGAGGATCCACTAGAGAAGGGGTGGGCAAAATTTTTGGGCCAAGGGCCACATCTGGTTGGGGAAATTGTATGCAGGGCTGGGACAGAGGGTTGGGGTGCGGGAGGGAATGCGGGGTGTGGGAAGGGGTGCGGTGTGCAGGAACAGGCTCAGGGCAAGGGATTGGGGCAGAGGAGGGGTGTGGGGTGTATGGGGGGCTCAGGGCAGGGGTTTGGGGTGCATGGGGGTGCAGGATGAGACAGGGGGCTCAGGGCAGGGAGCTGGGGTGCGAGGTGCAAGCAGGGGGCTTAGGGCAGGGAGTTGGGGGCCAGGGGTGCAGGGGTGCAGGAGGGGTTCGGGCTCCGGCCTGGCGCCACTTACCTAAAGCAGTTCCGGGGTGGCAGCAGTGTGCACCGGGACCAGGGCAGGCTTCCTGCCTGCCTGCCCTGGCCCCACGCAGCACCGCTCCTGGAAGTGGCCGGCACCACGTCCCTGCGCGGCCCCTGGGGAACAGGGAGCACAGGGCTCCAAGCGCTGCCTCCAGGTACCTCCCCCAAAGCTCCCATTGGCCGCAGTTCCCTGTTCCCGGCCAATGGGAGCTGTGGGGGGTGGGGAGCAGTGCCTGAAGGCAAGGGCAATGCATGGAGTCCTCTGCCCCCCACCCCCAGGGACGTTCTGAGGCGTGGTTCTGAGGCGTGGGGCCCGCGGCACCATGGGGGACAATCCCACAGGCCAGATCCAAAGCCCTGAGAGGCTAGATCTGGCCCGCGGGCCGTAGTTTGCCCACCCCTGCACTAGAGGTACAAGCTGCACAAATTCACACACACCCCGGAGACTCAGCCACCCATTGGAGGCCCTACAATGACACTACAATGGTGACACTACACCATCTCTGGAGCTCCAAGACTTTTCCCGTCAGCAGTGTAAACCCCTCAGCATCTCTCTACCTGCCAGTTTCCATCAGCATCTGCCCCAGGAATGATCCACCCGCATCTCCCAGTGGAAATTCCACAGCGCTGAGCAGCCACACCAGCAGAAGTAAATACAGCTTGGAGTCATATTAACGTCCTCTGTTTGTCTCTCAGCTGCCCACCTGACCTCTTTCCAACCCCACCAGTTCCACAGATAGCCTAAGAAGGGGCTTCCCTCAGATTGAGGTGAACAGGAAAATGCCTCACAGGTGAGATTCTCTCCTCCACCCTCCCCCACTTTCAGGCACAAGCTCCATTCTGCGATTGGATGGGGAAGGAATCACAAAGCTCTCATAGCTGTATACACAGCTGTTAGCCCTTCTCCTGTTTTCTGGGACCTCTCCTTTCCTCCATGAGTTTGTAAATATTATTGCCAGTGGCTCCGAGATTTCTTCAGCACTCTCTGACCCCGCTGATTTGAATTCATTCAAATTGGTCAGAAGATCTCTGACGTGTTCTTTACTTATCCTGATCTGCATCCCTACCCCTTTATTGTCTATGGTAACTTCGCTAGTCATCCAGAAACATTATTTTTTGTGAGAAGACTTAAGAGTCCATTGAGCAGCTCTGCCTTCCTATATTTTCTATTACCAGCTCACCTGCTCCATTGAGCAGCGAACCCACACTGTCCTTGATCTTTCTCTTTTTTGTCTGACATATTTGAAGAACCCCTTCCTATTGTCTTTAACATTTCTTGCCAGCTGTAACTCACTCTTTGCCTTGGCTTTCCTGATTTCGTCCCTACACGCTCATATTATTCCCATGTATATTTCCTTGGTGACATGCCCCTCCTTCTATTTCCTGTATGTGTCCCTTTTGGTTTTTAGATTGGTAAAAAGCTCCTTGTGTAGCCACATTAACCTCCTGTGGCTCTTCCTATCTTTCCTCTGCATCAGAATAGTTTGATTTGAGCCTCTAGTATTATATCTTTTAAGAACTGCCAGCCCCCTTGACTCCTTCTCTTCCTAATTGGTCTTTCCATGGGACCTTGCCTACTATTTCTCTGAGTCAGCTGAAATCTGCCTTTCTGAAGTCTAGCGTCCTTGTTTTGCTGTTCTCATGTACTCCTTTCCATAGGAGAACATGAGAACAGCCAAACCCTGGGCACTGGACTGGACCTTTGGCACGTTGTTTAAAGATGCCCAGGGTCACAATTCCAGTATAAAAATATCTCTAAGTTATTTAGGAGGAACAGCTCATTACAAAAATATATTCCTTAAAGGCTACTGATAACAGGAAAAATAAATAAATACATAAACCAAATGGTTCTAGGAAAACCAAAGGAAATGAGAATGCTGTGAATATTAAATAATAGAAACTCTTTTCTTTCATCTCTCTCTCTCTCTACTGATTTATCAGGATTCAAATAATTAAAAAAATAAATTTGGGGAGACCAATTAATGAAAATAAGTGTTTGGGTAGCCAATGTGCATGCAAAGCCATGGAAAACTAATTTTTCATAGCTTCCACTGTTCATAATATAAGCATGTTTGGTGTTAAATGGGGCCCTTTGTGTTGAATTGGGAGGATTATCTAAGGTTGGAAGGGACTAATGCTGCAAGATGCTGAGTTCACCCATTTCCTGTTGAACCCAGTGGGACATGAGGGCATGACAAACACATACGAATTCTCAGTCCCTACTGAAATCGAGCTCTTATGGCAAAATTCTCCAGCTCCTCATTTTGTTTTTATAGTAGAAAGTGGGTTAAAAACAGCTACATGTCCTCAGACTGGTCCTGAGGTGTCACTGTGGCTCTTTGGGGATAGGGAGTGGCACACAGCCTGCATTGGGATGGGGGATGTAAGCATGGACCAAGGTATGACTGTTTGTGGCACTAACTGTATCATCAATACCACTCCCCATTTTCCCTTCAGTGGCCTGTTGAGTTTGTCTGTTCTTAAAACTGGGTTCTTGTATGGGAGCCATGCATTTAAAAGTATACGTTCTGGTTATGTTTCTGACACTAGAGTTTAATATACAACAGCAATGGTTTACATTTAAATCGGCAAAATTTACCCACATGTGGAGGGCCAGTGCAGAGTCATTGGCACAGCTAAGGCTCGGTGCTGGGGGCTGTGAGCAGAGAAGCTGCACAGGATTGCTTCACACTCTTTCTATTCACTAGAAGAGATCTCTGTGCTGGCCTCACATAGACTGGTGAGAGGTGGGCAGCAGGTGGGAGGAAAGGGGCTTGGAAACTAGCCAGCGGAAGGCCTACAAGATCCACATTTATGTAGCTATAATCACCACAAAACACATTTTAAATGGGGAGGAAGAGCTACAGTTACTACTCTAGCTTTTAGCAGGAGCAGCGGACAGGCCATGGTTTGGGGAGAAGAGTTCACACATGTCACATTGTTACTATATAAGCCCAATAAACTCAGGATTTATGCAGGTGAAGTGAATTCCACACAAGTATCTCAAGGTGCTTTACAAAAACTAATTCATTCAGCCTATCCAAAGTCCAGTTGAGGTACTTTAGGAAGCCCATTCTTACACAAGAGTAATTGTAACCCAAGTCACAGTGGTTAAGTGACTTTCCCAAGGTGACTCAGATTCAGTGGAAGCACTAAAGAGACCCCAAGAATTGCGACTTCCAGCCTCCTGCTCTAACAGCTCTACCAATTGGAATGACAAGCTCTAGTCCTCTCTGTGGAAAAATATGTACATTCATACAGATTTTCTATGTGAATCAGCTGCTGACACAACCCATTTTTGGAACCATTCATGAGATTAGAAAAGAAGCAGTAAATGCATTCTCAGCTTATTGTTCCAGCTGATACCATCTGAACAGAAGCCCAAAGGCATAGTCTTTCAAATACAAGACATTCTTTTTGTTAGTTTCAATGAAAAATGTCCACGGTACAAAGACAGATTACCCACTTCACTTATAATTGACATTAACATGGATTTTAAAGTTCCAAAGACACATTTTAAACTACATAAACATAATATTTAATTACTCATCAAAAATACTATGATAACATGCTAGAATATCTGAGAAAAGTACTTTAGAAATCCTTTCCCCCCTCCCCAGATATATAGTTATTTCCTCAGATTTTAAACTCATTACATGAATTTCTTAAAGCTGAGCCTTGAATGTAGAATCAGTATCTTGGTTTTTTTAATTATGAAAACATTGTAGAAAAGAAACACTTGACAATAAATAATGTTTTCCTTTAAAATGCATAGAAGTTACTGAAATCAGTTTCTTTGGATTAGGGGAATACTGTGTGTATGTGAATGAATGAATGAATCTACACTTGCATTTAGGAATCTAATTTTAGCATTTTTGAAAATTTTGGGGTGTATGTGTGTGCGGGTGTGGGGGTGTTAAGCCCTCCCCTAAGAAAAGTTCTCTGCTACTTGGAGACAGATTACACCCGTCTCCTGCGTAGTTTCACTGCAGGGGATAACTCTATCTTTCGCTAGAGTGCACTCACAGGGTGAGAGGAATAATTTAGCCTTATGTACAGTACACTGGGATAACTTTAATAGTCACTGAAATGTAGCCATTGCCGGTGTGGAAAGCAACAGCTGTTTAACAGCCCAGAGAAAATGACACTATTTCTTAGGAAGGTGTAAGCACATAGTGCCTCTGACTGCATCCAGGAGGCATGCTGCCTGTCAGAGGCAATACTGTCTGTAGGCCCCAGTTCCTCTCTCTGCCCTCCACCTTGTGACCTACCAAACACCACCTGAGAAATGTCACAACTGAGCCCAATGTTAAGAAGTCTGTTGACAGCTTTGGGTTCTTTAGGTGAAACTGCCGCTAGAAGGTTAGTCATTACTTTGACTAGGCAGACTTAACTCGCATCCAACTTGTGTGTGTATGTGTGTGTGTGTGTAATGATGATGATGAGGAGGACAGAACACTCAACACTTGCATGATGAGCATATATTTTAGTACAGTGGTCACCAACCCGTCAATCACATTCTCCGGGCTGCTAAAAGTCTGGTAATGCAGCAAGGCTCTGGCAGGCTGCCTGCCTGCCCTGGCCCCGTGCCGCTCCTGGAAGCAGCTGGCTGCTGGTACATCTCTGCGACTGCTGGGGGAGGAGGTGGTGCCACGCACTGCCACTGCCTCCAGAACAGGCCAATGGGAGCTGTGGGGGCAGCGCTTGTGGGCACGGGCAGCTCAGGGAGACCTGTTGCCCACCTCCCACCAGGGGCTGCGGAGATGTGCCAGCAGGCAGCCGTTTCCGGGAGTGGAGCCTGCCTGAGACCTGCTGCGCTGCCGGCCGGGAGCCACCTGTGGTCAGTGCCTCCCAGCCCAGAGCCTGCACCCATACCCCCTCCTATACCCCAATCCCCTGCCCCAGCCTGCAGCCCCCTCCTGCACCCAAACTCCCTCCCAGAGCTTGCACTCCTCACTCCTGCACCCCAACCCCCCACCCCAGGCTCAGCCAATGCACATCCCACAGTTGAGAATGTTACACTGGTTTGTGACAATCCCTGAAGGATTTTGGATCTATAAACCACAAATGACACTAATAAAAAGTAAAATTCATGAAATGTCCAGTGGATTCTATGAGATTAGGTGCAATGTGACCATATGACCTCTGCACCCGAACTCCCTCCCAGAGCTTGCACCCCTCACGCCTACACCCCAACCCCCTGCCCCAGGCTTAGCCTGGAGACCCCTCCCACACTCCGAACCTCTTGGACCCACCCGCCAGCCCAGAGCCTGCACCCCCTCCTGCACCCCAATCCCTTGCCCCAGCCCGGTGAAAGTGAGTGAGGGTGGGGGAAAGTGAGCGACAGAAGGTCGGGGGAATGGAGTGAGTGGGGCGGGGTCATGGGGAAGGGGTGGGATAGATCCTGGGTTGATCTTAAATTCAAAAAGTGATCTTGTGCGTAAAAAGGTTGGAGACCACTGTTTTAGTACTTTTTCCTCTCATTTCATGAGAATAATATACATGAAACGCTCAATACTAAAACATCTCTGACAATACAGAGCACTGCATAGGTCAAGTGGCTATGGAGCCTGTCAGCTCCAGGTCACTGGTTGAAATATGGCTTAGGTTGGTATTAACAAATTCATTATTGTCTGAATGTGCTAGGTGACCTCTGTAAAATGAACTGAGGAGTGCCATTCCTAGACAATAAGTGATCGTACTAAGGACAAGATCATGGGAATAAGAGTAGAAGATGCCTGCTTACTCCAGTAGGTGGGATATCCAAAGGAAAGCACCTCCTTGCGGCTGCCACTCTTCCTCTCACACAGAAGGCACAGGCAGGAGTGGGAAGTGTGCAAATCTTGATTCAGCTGGCATAGGACTGGGGTAGATTATTTCCTCCATGGAGCAAGGTGGAGCCAAAGACTGAACTGCGACTCAGACTTGTTTGTGTGGAACCACGCACTGCCCTTTACTCAGGGTAAATTGTATAATTACAATCTGTCCCTAAATAAGCATTAGTTGGAAACCAGAGAGTCCATCAACGGCTATTAGCCAAGATGGTTAAGGATGGAACTCCAGCTCTGGGTGTCCCTAAACTTCAACTGCCCACCTCCAACTGGACGACAGAGGATGGATCACTCGATAACTGCCCTATTCTAGGAATTCCTTCTGAAGCATCTGGCACTGGCCACTGTCAAAAGACAGGATACTGGGCTAGATGGACCACTGGTCTGCTCCGGTATGACTGTTCTTATGTTCTCACTAGACTTTAGAGGCCTGGACATTGAACTTTTCCATGACACTTACAGATGGGCCTTCCAGTTGAGCAGTCGAGCATTTGTTGGCAAAGGTTGCACTGCTATTGCTAGTGTTATAACTCTTCTGGGGATAAAGTGAGGACCTCATTCTCCAGGGCTATCAATCCAGCCCCTTTTAAAAACACTACATTCTCCAATTAAAAAGAAAGTTAAGTTTTGAACACACAATTTCAGGGCATTTAAGCATTAATAAAATAAAATAAAATAAAATAATAATAATAATTAAAAAAAGCAGAAAGCACCTTTGCTTCCAAAGAGCAGTTTTCTGATTTTTATTTTTCTTTCTTTTTTATTTTTGGTAGGGCAAGTATCCATTTTTTGCACTATTTAATAGACATGTTTCTAAAGTCCAGTGTTGATGACAATGACTTGACACAAAATGACTGTTCGATATAATGAACAAGAAAGAGGCAAGCAGGTCTTTATGGATACATGTGGCGTTTGTAAAACTGCAGAGATGTTGATTAACAATATATTCAAATTATTTTTAGAATGTCTTTTCTTTTACTTAAAAAATTTCAAAAGGAAATTGTATTGCTCTAGTAACGTATGTACACAAGTCCCATTAGCTTTCGTTGAACTTGTATGTGTTCATAAAAGCTAAGTATATTTATTATATTTTCTTACTTTCCAACTAACTGTAACAAGTTTGGCATAAAAATTATTGAAAACGACATATGGATCAGAATTTCAAAGAATGGAAAAATGACCACAAAAGGATACATACAAAATGCTACATCAAAAAAGTTCATATAAGGTTCAAATATCCATATTCATAAAGTTATGAAATTTGAGGAAATAATTAATTGTATAGTATAGTATAGTTTGTGGGATGGTTAAGTTATAATGAAAACAAACCACTGTCCTATGCAAAGAACATTTTGGGCTTGTCAACATGGGGACACTCAGAAAAATTAATCCAAATTAGCTAAAGGTGGATATTTAAAGTGGATTTGTTAAAACGCATTAAATTCCTGTGTGGACACACTCATTCATAATTATAATGGCCTTAATTTAGCTTAGTTTAATTCACTTTAAACCTCTGGAAGTGATTTAAACTCAACTAAATTAAGGCCACTTTAATTCTGGGTGGTTGTCTACTCTAAGAATTTATGTCAACTTAGCTTCATCTCTTAGGGGCGTGACAACCCCGAGAGACATAGCTACGCCAACTTAATCTCTGGTGTAGACAGTGCTAGGTCAATGGAATAATTTTTCTGTTGACCTAGCACTGTCTACACCAGGAGTTAGATTAGCTAAACAATGTCATTCAGGGGGGTGAATTTTTCACCCCTTGAGCGACGAAGGTATGCTGAGGTAAATTCCCAGTGTAGTCCAGCCCTGGGTTAGTTAGGCTTAACTTTCCTGAGCGTTCCCCTGTAGATAAGCTCTTATTATGAGGGTATGAAGTAAGCCTACTTCAGTCCGATTGATTTTGATAGCATGTTCTAAAATTCTACCATGGGGATGGAGAACTGAATTCAAGGGTCAATGAAAAAACCTGATAAATATAATTGCAATTTCTTTGCAATATCCTTTTTGATGATCAGACTTCTGACATTGTGACAATTTAATATGGGGAGGTCTAGACCTCAGTCCCCTCATAGAAATTGATCGTGTTCATAATTCTCTATGGAATTTGTGGATGATTACGATAAACCATTTCCTCGTGCTAGGTGAGATGAGGTGACAGATCGAGCTCATTTTTGTGACCACTGCAACTATTTTACAAAGGGAGGAGGGAGGAGAGAATGGCACTAAATGAAGAGTTCAGATAATGTTAAAGCAATTCTAGGAAGAGGCTTCACTGGTAAATTAGCTTTGTTAAGAGTAGAAGGAGACCTTCATTGTAGCAAGTGCTACGGCAAGCTTAAATAACAGATAGGAGGGAGCCACACCCTGTTTCACAGGAAGCTTAAAACCCTACCTATGGCGAAACACAAATCTTGACGACTTTTAATGCAGTGAATTTTTATCTGCTTTTCAAATTCTAGTCTTTGTGGAGATGCCCTTCACAGGAGAAAAGTGAAATTGGTATTGTAATAATTTAAGGTTCCAGTGGACGCAGCACCAAATGGTGTTGGTTTTATAGTGGACTATACAACACACTCATAATTTCAAAATGGGATTCCATGTTTCTATGATCCTCCAAGTGCAAATCATTAGGTGCCTGATACTGTGAGCTCCTCTGGAGAGGCACTAAGCGCCTTCAATTCTCATTGCCTTGGGCCCCAAATTACCAAGGTATTGAAGCAAAAACACATGTTTAAAGTTAGGCATGTTCTTAGTAACTTGTTGAACTGGGGCATTAATCAAGAGTGAAGGATGCTGAACAACCCCTTAGGAAGTGCTCAAGATATCACTAAATCAAATCCTAGAACAAAATGGTTACTTTTTTTTTTTGAATACTTGCAACACAGAAGACTAAAGCAAAGAGAAACGTGTCTCACCCACAAGCGGTCAATGGAAGTTTAAGAGAGAAATAAGATGCACCCAACACCTCATTTTCTGCCTCATTCTCTGCACACCATCCAACCTGTCCACTGAGGGCTCAATGTAATGAAGATCTATACTGTGATAATTGAAAACAATTGCATAAATAAAGCACTGATTTGTAGCCTCTCTGTCCTAAACTCAGAGTAATAATCATGTGCTGCTTCGGGTGAGTGAAATGGATTGAATCCGAGGATTAAAACTGAATCTTTAAAACCAATAAAACATACATTTTTCTGTAAGTGGGGGTGGATTCTTAGAGCCAAATTCTTAGCTGATGTAACCAGCATAGCTCCACTGACTTCAATGGAGCTATGCTGATTTACACCAGTGGAGAGTCTGGCCTTTAGACTCCAACCTCTTTAAAGTAATTCCATAAACCAGTGATCTTCAATCAGCTTGCGAAGCAAAACCTGATTCCATGTTAGGAAATCTTGGAACTCATTCAATTCACTAATAAAGTGAGCTTGGACTCTTGTAGAGCTGGGTGAAATTTTTCATGCAAAAAAACTTTATTTTGCTGAAAAATGCAGATACAGGTCTACTGAAACAATCTGCAAGTTCAGGTTGGTTTGGGTGAATTGTTTTGGTAAAAAAAAATAAGAAATCTGGAAATGTCAGAACAGTTTGTTTCCACATTTCTGAAACATTTTGTTTTGGCTTTCCCCCTAAGTTATTTCATAAGCATTTTAAATGTTTTTAAAACCCCAAAATCAACACAATTTTTTAGACATTGTGGTTCACCAAAATTTTGAAACATTTTCATTTTGGGTTGACCCAAAACATTTTTCCCCAGACCTATGCTGGAGCCAAATATTCAGTTATTTACAGCCATCGCCTCTTGATAGCCTTTACAATGGTTGAACTGTCACAATTATGATAAGGCAAAGTGGAATGAGAGGTTTGAATACTGCCCTTAAGTTAAATGCACAAAGTTCCATTTGACTCAATTCATTTGCATGGCTGTAACTGATGGCAGAATTTGGCCCATGGAATCTGCCCCTAGGAATGGGCAGCTACAGTGTCAGAAATGTATCGTGTGGAACTGTAGGACCTAGTCTTGGACAAGTTCTGATTCCTCAGAACTCTGAGCAGTCTTGGCAACTGCCAAGGCCAGGAATCTCATGAATCAGCCTGCGTGGCTCACTTCTGGCTGCTCATCAGAGCAGTGGTTCAGAGTCACTTCCAAATGCCAACTGAGCTAAACTAGTACAAAAGGCAGCCAAGGTGTTTTACCAAAGAAACTCCACAAAGCCACAAGTTACATTGAAAGTGTTGAACACATATCCATGAGCTTGTGTGACATTACACTTTGATCCTTCCCTGAACAAAATACAGAGAAGCACAGGTTCTGCTGAGAAATAATCAATTAAAATGATTCCTTTTAAGAACAGGATACCCAGTAATTTTGGACCTCTCTCTGTCCAATCAAGTAGTTAAATTCTTCATTTTAGCTCTCTTTTGCAGTAAATGGGTTAAAATAAGTTGACAGGCCAGTTATTTCACATGTTCAAACAAGGTAAAGCCACCTCTTTGAGAACTAAGATAAATGCTGTAATGCCAATTCAAAGCTCAGAAAGCTATTTACACAGTGTCATTTTTCACTCTACCAAGGCAGGATGTAATGAAAAACCGACAAGTTATTGATGATTTGGCTACCTGCCTGCCTAAAAGAAATTGCATAGGTGCTTTATTAAAAAAAATAGCCAATGCAATCAATGCAAGACAATGGCTGGAAACTTCCTTTGGGGTTTTGGTCTTCTCTGGAATGCCACTAGACTACATGTCCAAAACAAATTCTTACACTACATCTGTCAAGTTATCAATATGAAACTAATATCATCTCTGTTTGCATACAGGCACCGTATGGCTAATATGTGTTTTCTATCCTACTGTCATTTTCTTTTTGATGTTCAGAGCAGTTAAGAAATAATTAAGTAGGTTCAAGGCAACCAACCCCTCTCCCCCAAATCTGTATTAATACTCTTTAACTCAAGAAACATCTAAACTGCTAGGGAAAACCAATTTGCATTCTCTTTCTTATCTGGCTTTGCATTTTTTCCTTACTAAAATGGTACAGTTATACAGAACTGTAGTTAATATAATGTCAGAATTTCCATTACGCAAAATCCTTCTAGTTTTAGTGGCTTGTGAGGAAGTCCTAAAATTTTATTTTTTAAACACGGTTCTTGGCATGCAAAATGACAGCCTGGGAGCAAACATTGATTAATATATTTCCCCCCTAGAAAAGCAAAGTTGTTAAACCTCTTTAAGGATCAAAAGTTCCAAAAAATAAAAGTTGAACAGAAAAATCTCTACCTTTCTATCACTTAATTCAGTTTACCCCTTGCAGAGAAAGCAGAAAGCGGTGTGTATATATGTTTATTTAAAGTTATGGGCCAAATTTTAAACTCTTTGGTAAATCACTACAGAATATGGACCTACTTGCTTAACTTAAAATACCCAATTCTGCGAAGAAAATACATTCAATTGAGTAAGCAAAGTAATGAACATAAAAACAACAGTTTGGCTAACTGGCAGATAACTTCCTATTTTGGAGTAGTGCTACTAGTTATTTGGGAGTTTTTAGAAGCTCTAGTTTTTTTTAAAAGGGGGTTGTATACATTACACTGTCAAAATTAAAATAAGTTAGATTTCAAATAACAGGCCAAATTCTTCTAATATAAGTAGTCAATATGGCCATTATTGTGAATAAGGTGAATTGCAGTAGGATAAAACTAATGAAGTAGCACAATGGGGATGAATTCAGTCCATCAAATCCAGGCTATTCAGAGACAATTCTAAAAGTCCAATTTGACGGTTAAGTAATGCTAGTGAGCCCAAGAACTGCTATCATTTAAAAATCACAAACATACCTTATGGCTAATTCTCCACAAACTAACTTTAGTTAGAAGAGTGACAACTGAGCATGTCGGTTGACATTTTCAAAGCAGAGTAGGGGAGTCTGATTCACATTATATCATTTTTGCAGAAAAACGTGTGTCTGAACTGCACACACTACTTTGAAATTCTCAGTTTGAACAATTGGCTTCTGGCCGACACCTCCTGGGTTGTAGTGGTGCCGAGATGAACGGACTCTTCTGGAGCTTTTGCGTTCTCTCCTGTCACAGATCTGAGTGCACGGAGGCCATGATCTTGCAAGGAGCTCCACATGGCAGACTGCTACATTTGCAGAATTAGGATCTAAGTGCACATATATCAAGGGTGAAATCCTGGCCCCACTGGACTTCAATGGGGTCAGGGTTTCACGCTACATTAGTGAAATTGACACAATTAGAAGCCCAAATTTAGAGCAGCATCCTTCAGGACCAGCAATTCGTCACAGGCGTAAGTGCTATATGATTAAGCATGGATGTAAGCATGCGCTTAAGCACTTTCCTGAATCAAGGCAAGAGAAATCAGCCATGTATTTTTAGACAGCAGGAAATCTGAAATCAAGAAATACATGCTTTGACAAGATACTGTCATTTTTATGTATTGCAATAAGCAATATTTTTCTTTACAGAAAGACTCCATCCAAGTGACAAGAAGAGTCTCTTTCCGGTCCTTGACCTGTTTTGACTATGCAGTATTCTCAGGGTTGCTGTGCTTATGCAGAAGGACTGAATTCCTTTCTCAGCTCCTAGCTAATGAGGTAATCTGGGCAAGTCATTTCACTGGTGAATCAATGAAGTAAGGATACCAAGAGAGCTGAAATATCCAATACTACTTCATCCTCAGTATGTGACTGATGTGCTATTAATGGTGTCGACAAAATGTAAATGCTAAATGATTTAAAGTGATGGGATTCTTGTTTATTTGAAATGCTCAATAAACTCTAGCCTTTTTACTCAAACCCTATAACTATAGCAGAGAGTAGGACGCCTTGAAACAACTACAGAATCATAGAAATGTAGGCCTGGAAGGGACCTCAAAAAGTCCTCTAAGCCCATCACCTCATGCTGAGGCAGCATAAAGGATACCTAGATCTGACAAAAAGAAAAGGAGTACTTGTGGCACCTTAGAGACTAACAAATCTATTTGAGCATAAGCTTTCGTGAGCTACAGTTCACTTCATCGGATGCATTCAGTGGAAGCCTAACACGACTGCTACTCTGAAACTAGATCTGACAGTTATTTGTCTAACCTGTTCTTACAACCATCAAACCTCCCTAGGTAATCTGTTCCAGGGTGTAACTATCCTTATAGTTAGAAAGTTTTTTGTAATATCCAACCTAAATCTCCCTTGTGGCAAACTAAGCCAATTGCTTCTTGTCTTACCCTCAGACGACAAGCAGAACAATTGATCACCGTCCTCTTTATAATGATCTTTTACTTATTTGAAGACTTATGTCCCCTTATCAGGGGGTAACCGTGTTAGTCTGTATCCACAAAAACAACAGGGAGTCCAGTGGCACCTTAAAGACTAACAGATTTATCTGGGCATAAGCTTCCGTGGGTAAAAAACCCACTTCTTCAGATGCATGGAGAGAAAATTACAGAAGCAGGCGTTATTATACTGACACATGAAGAGAAGGGAGTTACCTCACAAGTGAAGAACCAGTGTTGACAGGGCCAATTTGATCAGGGTGGATGTAGTCCACTCCCAATAATTGATGAAGAGGTGTCAATTCCAGGAGAGGCAAAGCTGCTTTTGTAGTGAGCCAGCCACTCCTAGTCCCTATTCAAGCCCAAATTGATGGTGTTAAATTTGAAAATGAATTTTATTTCTGCGGTTTCTGTTTGAAGTCTGTTTTTGAGGTTTTTTTGTTCAAGTCTGGCTACTTTTAAATTTGTTATAGAATGTCCAGGAAGATTGAAGTGTTCTCCTACTGGCTTTTGTATGTTACCGTTCCTGATGTCCGATTTGTGTCCATTTATTCTTTTACATAGAGACTGTCCGGTTTGGCCAATGTACATGGCAGAGGGGCATTGCTGGCACATGATAGCATATATAACATTAGTAGATGTGCAGGTGAATGAGTTCCTGATGGTGTGGCTGATGTGGCTGGGTCCTCTGATGGTGTCACTAGAGTAGATATGGGGACAGAGTAGGCAATGAGGTTTGTAACAAGGATTGGTTCTTGGGTTAGTGTTTCTGTGGTGTGGTATGTAGTTGCTGGTGAGTATTTGCTTCAGGTTGTGGGGGCTGTCTGTAAGTGATGACTGGCCTGCCTCCCAAGGTCTGTGAGAGTGAGGGATAGTTTTCCAGGATAGGTTGTAGATTGCCGATGATGTGCTGGAGAGGTTTTAGCTGGGGGGCTGTATGTGATGGCCAGTGGTGTTCTGTTATTTTCTTTGTTGGGCCTGTCCCGTAGTAGGGCCTACTTTCCTTGTTGGGCCTGTCCTGTAGTAGGTCCTACTATAGGACAGGCCCAACAAGGAAAATAATAGCTCTTAACATGGCCGGGTTGCGGTTCCAAGGCCCCGTACCCCAGCCAGAGCTGGGTTGGGGTAAGAGCCATGCAGATAGCTGTTGGGAGCCATGAACCCTCCACCTGCCCTAGGCGGGGGACTCGCAGGGTGGGGACACGGACTGGGGGCTGATGTGCGCCCCCCTCCCATCCCAGGCAGGTGGAGGGTCTGTGGCTCATGGTCTGCTCCAGCTTCTGGCTTGGCCAAGGGCAGGTCCTCGGGCAGAAGGGGAGGGGTAGGGCATGGAGGGGGCAGAGCCTCTGGCCCCACATTTTTGGGAAGGCTCTGCTGGGGCTGACTCCAGCTGAGGCCTCACTATTGCAGAATACAGTGGAACAGTCACCACTCATGTCTTACATATGGCACTCCTGTTATATCCCACAGTGACATTTCCCTTTCTTGCCACTGCATCACAGTGTTGACTCATATACAATTTGTGGTCTTCTGTGTTAAGTAAAGATGGTCTGTGACACAAAGGCGTCAATGCAAAGAAATCCAAATGTCAGTGCTGGCACTATCAGTAAAATTTCCAAAAGCCAAGCCAAGCGAGTCAGGAGCCTGTGTGACTTTCAGTGAGATGTAGCCTCCTTAGTTACTTTTGAAAATTGGACTTAGGGATAGATGCCTAATTCCCAATATCTTTAAAAATCTGGCCCTCAGGCATATTTGAAAATACTACTGTATCACCTTAGCTTGTCCCCTCAAGCCTTCATATGGCAGAAGTATAAATTTAAGGAGCGATGTGACAGACCTCCAAGCACTGCATTACCTACGCTCAGAAGAAGACCAGTTTGAATGCTGCATTTCTTTGTTTTTACTAGATTTCATAAAAAAGAAAACCTTCTGGACTTAAACAATACGGTTTTGTGTTTGTGCGCTCATATATCACCAAGCTTGTCAAGGCTGCAACATAAATGGGACCAACTGGGAAAATTCCCATGAAGATAGCAAGCACGCCTAGAGTATCTAGGTCAGATCGTGCTGTAACAAAGCACACCGTGAAGGCCCCTTTATAAAGAAACTTGTTTAATTAAGATAACAGATGTTGTTATTATACAAGTCCTTGTGAGCGGCTGTTTAATTGGACACTTTCACATTCTTTGCCAGCAGTCCTGAACATCATTTACTTTTTATGATTTTTTCTCCCTTACAAATGAACCGAATAAACAATTCACACACTGTATGTTCATACAAAGGAGAGTATTCTAATGGTAAAGGAGCTTAACATGAGCCAGAATGGGAGGAGAGTAATCTTTTTTGGCATAAAAGGAAAGTTAGTTTTCTGTGCGTGTGTGTCTGGTAGCAGCGTCAGTTTAATATTCAGTGTCTTTCAGGAAAACATTAGGAACACCAGCCCCCCATTTGTGGATTTCAAATATTAATTATTTTAATAGAATATTAACTGGTTTGGAAACGCTCAAGCTCTGGTTTTGATATGAGCTGGCAAACTGGATAACTGACAATAGACCATGGGGCTCAATGTGTGATGGAAGGGGAAAAGGATGAATGACTGAATCGGAAGGCAAAACATAACATAGGGTCTCTTGTCATCTTTGCATATTGCACAGCTCTAAGTCTGAAAAGGGAAGACAAGATTTCTCACTTACCTACACCTGGAGAAAGAAAGCATGTCCAAATCCTAGCCTGCATAAGGGCCAAATGCGGTCATCTCCTTCATGGGGATGGAAGGTGTTAAATCACAACTGATTCACTATGGTTCTGCAGCGGGGGCGGGGGTGGGGACTACTAGCTGTGAGCTGCCATGAAAGCAGATCGAGTACACCCTTTGTGCTGTGGAGATTTGCTTTACAGTGCCTATCTTCAGAAGCAGTACACAGCAGGAGTTAGGGGGTGGAGAGCAGTGAGCGGATTCATCATTATGCAGTTCCATAGTGCTAAATTCTTTCAGATAGGGGGGTGTACAGGGCTCTCATGTGCCATTATTGTCCTTAGGCTACAGAAACATCAGTGGAATGGCTGCACAGCATCCCCACAACAAGCTCTGGGGCTTTTGGGAAGATTTCCTTCAAGTAAACCCTTCTTGGATTATCCCTACAAAGGCTATTTACTGGAGCTATGCAGAAATGTGTGGGGAGTAGCATTTGACATTTAGACAGTTACTAAAAATTCTTTTTTTTGTGTCTGGTCATGGAAAAGTAATAAGCTTTGATGTGTGTACAGAGAGACCGATATTTTAAAATGAATACCTACCACTTAAAACAGTGCCTTTCATCTGAAGACTGCCAGTGCTTTGCAAACATTCATTTAGTCCCATAAACCCCTGCCCCCATGTGAAATACATAAGTGTGATTATCCCCAATATATAAGGGTGTAAGTTGAGGGGGAAAGAGAGAGATGGTGACAGGCCATCCATGATGGAGCAGGAAAAGGAACGCATAACTTCTGGATGCAAGACCTATGTTCTAATCCTTGCCCAACCCTCCTCAACAGCGACATGATTTCCCATCAACAGCGAGGTACATGCTGGGGAATAAGATCAGTTCAGACAAATATTCTTTCCATATATTACAAACACACACAAATGCAAATAAAGAAAACCCAACTGTGAGGCTTCAGTGAGTTTGGTAATGCAGATTAATAAATCATATTGTACTAACTGCAATGCTCCTTTGGCTGAAGGTGCCAAACTTTATCCATTTAGCATATATGGTACTGCTTGCAAGCTCTTTGGCCTGTGCAACTTTATAATTTTTTGGACGATGGAGGATTATACTATAATGAAGGGGAATATATATTTACAAATATTTAAAAATATGCTTTCTGATTTAATTACATAGCTCAGGTGGATAGTTACCTAAATTATAGGATATTTCTTACTCAATTTGAAATATGGGCATGGTTGTGCCTGAACATCATAGCTTTAGTTGACAGCGCTCTATAGACCACCTGGATTTATCTGTAGTCTCCCAGGGCCTGATTCTCTCTCTCTTACACTGTAAACCAAGAGTAACCACTATAGTCACTGACTTTAGTGGAGTTACTTCTGATTTACACCCATGTATGCTAGAGCCAGAACAGGCATTCTATCTATAACAGAGTAAGTTCCCTGCAGGAACCATACTGTAATTATAAATAAAGGTAAATCTTCCTATAATAAGATCACCTGAAAAATAAAGGTTTTAAAACACAAATTTAGGTAACAAATCTATCTAACATTGTAACTGAATTATTATGAGAGGATTCAGAAACCCTGTAGGAACAAGTCTGTCATGACTACCCCAACCCTGTCTTCCTGTATGTTAGGGGGCTTATTCCTTCACCCACTTACTTCCCTGGTCCTTCTCGCATGAACAGAGAGCAACAATACCCAAAGACCAAAGGTGCAAACAATTTGATGTTTATTGGGGTGAACTTCCAGCAAGCATGATTCCAATTTCCTTCCTTAGTGTCCCCCTTCCCAGCTCTGACACCACAGAGCCTTACCTTTGTCCCTGTTCCCATTCCCCCCCTTAGCAAAACATGATTCCAATTCCCTACCCCCATTCCCTGTTCCCATTTCCCCACCCCACCCCCACAGTTCCTGATTGACTGCAGACTATATAGTAAAACTTGAGTTCTGCTTAGCTATACCTTAACCAATTATTTTCCTGAAATTTAACTAACCAATCCTAACATATTGTAACATGATTATGTAACCAATTATATCCCACCACCTTAATTAGTTTACACCCAGCAAAATTAATTATACAGCAGACAACAATCACAGAACCAGACAGAGAGTATGCAGACAAACAGTAGGGAAATGGGGACTACAGTGATAGAACAAACAGAAATGAGGATTTCACATCCCAGCTATTGATAAGTGAGTTCTTGCCAGACAGGATGCTCATCAAACTAAGTTTCCTTTTACATTTTCTAGGCACTTCCCTTTCTCTGGAGGCAATAGGCATTATCAGGACAGGATTGTATTCCTAACAGCCCAATAGCACCTTATTTCAATGTGACTAGTTTGGAATGTGAGGATGTGACCGTTTGCTTCCTAGCTTATGGCTGCCTCTGCTGCTTAGCCAAGGGCCTTAGCCTAAGAACAGGGCCTCAGACTGTCACAGTAAGAGAAGGACCTTACACCGGCAGACAGTGATTTTGATTCTTTCTTTATACCTCTATAACTAGCCAAGTGATAAGAATATACCTAAATTCTTAGAGTATAGGCCTTTACAGACAGGCCTGAATATCTATATCCTAACACTGTATATGGCATTTAATGCTAAGAAATGATTGTCACAAATAGGGAATATGGTGAAACATAAAATGCTTAATCAAAAACTTGCATGAAAGGTGCAAGAGTTTAAGAGAAGAGTTTTCCCTAAGAATATGAATCTCCTCTCATTTATACCAGCCTCCCACTGGGGTAACTATTCAGTCCAGTGAAGTTGTTCCTGATTTACACTGGTGTAACTGAGAGCAGTATCAGGCCCTGCGACTGAACATGGCTCAGTTTCCATAGTTACCACGATTCATTTAGCATTTTCTTCTGACCAAAGCTCTCATTAACTGTTCAATGTTTAGAGCCCCGGCTCTGTTTCCAAAAGGGTAGGGAAGGGAGAAGAAAGGTAGGGCCCACGTCTGCTCTCTCCCCCGCACGGTGTTGGGATCTGTCGATCTGGTTCAGACCCTGCTGCTAGTCTACTTGTACTTTTGAAAAACTATAGGGCCAAATTGCTTGGCAGAGCTCAGGAAGGTGGTGGTGCAAAAGTTTGCAACCTCCTCTTCCCGATCCACAGACCTATCTAGCATAAGGTAGAGCAGCAAGCCTACTCTACATTTTGCCAGGTGCGCAGAGTCTCAAGGGTCTACTCTGAGAACCACAAATTGCCAGAATCTAGGATGTCTGGCCATAACCCTTACGCCGAACGCTTGGAGGATGGGAGCTGCTGTGGTAGCACTGAATTACTAAGAGTTACCCCAGGTTAGGGAAATCCTCTACTGGGATGCTTCAGCCATATGTAATGTGGTTATGCACAAGGATTATGTTATGTGTTGCTCATAGAACATAATAGGCTCTGGGCTGTGAATAATGTGATTGGATGTTCATGTAGCACCACGAACGGGTAATGAACTCTGGATCCATAGCTATGTAGGAGCGGTCTTTATTTCCAGAGCTGATTTTGCAACATTTCTATATCTATGCTATAGCTATATATAATTTAGGTTCTGGAGCCAGGCTGCTAACATTACTTTGATGCAGTTATGCCTCCAAGGCAGGATTTCCATTATTATGGAGATGAACTGCCCTTAATGATTGCAATAATATAATTGTACCCCAGGGCAGAATTCCTAATAACACAATGGTAGAGCTCTCAAACACCACTCAGAGATACCTCCAGGGCAGGTTGTTCATTAAGGCACAGAACACAGTAGTTCTGCCTCCAGAGAAGAATACAAAACCTAAAGCAATAAAGCTCTCTTTTTCAAGATAGGCTGTGCCTTCTGGGCAAACACTAAGCATCACATTTAGTTCTTCCTCCTGGACAGCAGTAGCCCCCAGAACAGGATTCCTAGCAGCACATGATGCATGTTATTTCTGCCTCTGGACGTTATTCCCTAATATTACACTCTGTCTACAAAGTCACAAGAGCCCCAAGGTAGGAACTTGAACAATTGCCATGATATGGCAGAATTCAAAGCATCCCAGGGAACTGGCACATTAACATTGTTTTTAATTCCTCTTGGAATTGGAAGGACTATCCACACTAATGAACCTCCACAGCATCAGAGCTGAGGTTCAGCTAGGAGAAGTATCCAGAAGTTCAGATGCTCGTCCAAAGTTCACAAATCTTCAGTGTTGACTAGGCTGGAAATTTTGTGGGAACAGCTTTTCTCACACGCTACCCAAAACTTCTGCTTCCAGCCCAGATGAAAATATCTCAGCAGCAGCTATTCTTTATGCTCTTTTTTCCATAGATTTCAATATATTTAAGACCAGAAAGGACCGTCATGATCAACTACTTTGACCTGCATAACACAAGTCAGAGAATTTCACCCAATGAGTCCTGCATCAAGTCCAATAAATTGTGGTTGAACAGGAACATATCTTTGAGAAAGACATCCATCCCTGATTTAAAGGCTCCAGTTGATGGAAGATTTACCACAAGCCTTTGGACCTTTAGTATTTTCAGTTTCAGTCTGAACCCAGGACTCACTCCTGCTCTGGCCCCTTTGGGCCTGATAAGACAGCTGCAGTCACATAAAGGGATTTACAATGCCCTGGTTCCTGCCAAAGGATTCTCTTGGCACAGGCACTGCAGGAGATATCCATAAGACTGTGCTATGACGATCCCCTTGCAAACCCTGGCATAGGGATGAGCTGAGGCAGGATGGGCATGGCAGGGCTGTACAGATTCTGAGCACTGCTGCTGCTGAGAGGGCAGCCAGGGTGGCTGCTGTAACTTAGGCCCCTAACGCTGTCTAAATTACATAGGGGGGAAGAGGTGATCTAGCAACTGGATTGTGAAGATGCAAAGATGGCTTAAAGCCACTTTAGCCTCCCCCTCCTCTGGGGCTGTGAGTTCTGTGCTGAGTCTCTTAGAGGCAAAGCAAACAATCTCACCCTTGGTGTGCTCTGTTATCAAATATGACCATAAGGCTTCTGTATTAAATTGCCTATTTTGATCTGTATCTAAAATGCAGTCTGTGTGCTTGACTTCTAAGATGGAATGTTAGACTAAGCTGGGGATAGGCAGTTTCAACACCCTCCCGCAAGGGGGAGACAGCAATCAGGCCTCTGATTATAACCCATTGAGAATGAATGGGTTTAATTTCCCAAACAATGGAGCAGAAGCCAGTGCAGGGACATTCTCCTGGATAGGCCCTGCTGAAAGATCCAAAGTCAGAAGTCAAATTTCCCCTGAGCCAATGGCTCATCAAGCTGACAGGGTTAAGGCACATCAGTTTCACAGCCAATAGCACACAAGGGAGTGATGTGGCCAGCACCTCATCCAACTGTCTTTGACTGCCGTAACCTGATGCATAAGGTACCCACTTTGCAGCTGGGTGAACTGGAGGTGGCCTTTCAGTGTGAGATCCAGCTGACTGGAAAAACCCAGGTTGAAACACCAGAAGATGCCACATCTTGGCTTGTAAGCAGAAAAACTATTGACCAATATGGTAAGTGGGCTCTGAACACTACACAGAAAGGGGATGGAGCTTTCTTGAACCAGTCAAAGAGAGACACACTGGAGGATGTGACCTTTGCTAGAAGAATGAAAGCTGGATTGTCTCTGTTCCTGTACCTTATAGAGAAAGCCTATCTAACATAGCTTGAGGGGAAGCATAAGGTTAGATAAGACTAAATACCCATGCAGACTGTTGGTTGTTTTAAGATCTATTTTTCTCTGACATACTGTTCCAGCTGCTAAATAAGAGTACTTTGTGTGAAGAAGGCTGTTGTTCAATATCACTGGCCATGGGTTCCTCAAGGGAGGATCAAGCAGATGTCCACAAATCTATTTGGACCTGCAGAGTGATAAATGGTTAGTATATATGGGGTAGTGAACTCAGGACCTGGTCTAAAGGCTTGTCTACATGGCTAGTATGTCAAAGCATACTCAGGTTTCAGAGTGGTAGCCGTGTTAGTCTGAATCAGCAAAAAGAACGAGGAGTACTTGTGGCACCTTAGAGACTAACAGTAGGAAGATATAGTATGTATGGCAACACCCATTTTTTCATGTTCTCTGTGTGTGTATATATCTGTATCTATATCTTCCTACTGTAGTTTCCACTGCATGCATCCAATGAAGTGGGTTTTAGCCCAAGAAAGCTTATGCTCAAATACATTTGTTAATCTCTGAGGTGCCACAAGTACTCCTCATTCTTAAAGCATACTACAGAACTGTTAGTGCAGTAGCAGGGTCCATGTGGTCAGTTAGCATGCAGCAGGATAGTGCACTGTAGATTCACACCCTGGCTTGCTGCACACTAACTCACTGTGTAGAGAACTGCATATTTCCACCCCAAAGCAAGTAATTGCAAGACTCGAGATCTGATCTGCATGCATTCAGAAACACCAGGAAGGGAATAGGACCACGGCCCATGGTATGGAAAAATGAAAAGTGGGTGCAGGGGAAAAAACCCTCTCAACATTTTCATAGAATCCTAGAATATCAGGGTTGGAAGGGACCTCAGGAGGTCATCTAGTCCAACCCCCCTGCTCAAAGCAGGACCAATCCCCAATTTTTGCCCCAGATCCCTAATGGCCTAAATGGCCCCTTTGAGGATTAAACTCACAACCCTGGGTTTAGCAGGCCAATGCTCAAACCACTGAGCTATCCCTCCCCCCAAAAGTTTTTAAGTGACTTTAAAAAGTTTGAGTTTGAATTTCATTCTAACAATAAATGAAATATTGCAGAGGAGAGACTTTTTTATATTTCCAAGCAGCCAGCATCCCCAATGGTACCCAGTTTTACATCTGGACAGGTAGGCTATCATGTATTTGTAATAATAAATACAGTATGGGAAACTTAGAAGGAAAAATGGCTTATTAAGGCATTAGGGCTGGGAGAAATAATTGGAAGAACAGTAATTCTATTTGGGTCCATATGAAAGAATGTAGTGATATCATGCTTCAGATCTTGCATTAGTCATCATTATCTTCTTTGCTATTTTTTCGACAATTGCATCTGGCTCTCTCTGGTGAATATGAGTTAGTTACATGGAACAGATGTGATACTGTGATTTGCTAAGGCTTTTACGAATGAGTAGTTAATATACTATAGTTAATGTGTCCTGCTGAACTATTCATGTATTTGATTATTTTTTTCCCATTAGAAGCCAAAATGATCTCACCTTCATGAAATATTTTGGTGAGCCACCCTTGCTTAAATTCACATGGTATCTATTACCTTCCAACTCCAACTGTTCTGTATCTAAACTTTTTCTAATAGTAACTATAGGAGTTAAAGTATAGTTTTCATGTTTTAGTTCATATTTTCTTCTGGGAGGAAAGGTTAAAGTCCAAAGAATTGTGTTTGGTCAGCATTGTATCACAGTGAGAGTACATATTTAGATGAGAAATATATATTCGTATATTTTCCCTTCTAGATAGTAGCCCTTTGTCCAAATAAACCAACCCTCAGTCACCCCACCATCAGCACACATGAGAAAATGTGCACAGGTGATGCTTATACAAACTTCAGATACAGAGTTTGGCTAGTGCAGAATGCAAGGAGAACAGTGAGCTTACAATTCTGAGACAGTAAAGGCTTAATTGTTCAACATTTTCTATTCTCTTTAAAGTCTTTTGTCTGAAGAACAAAATATCTCCATTTTAAAACCCAATACATTGTAAGTCCTAAACACTTTTTTATAACTTTAATCTAGACTTGCCTCAGATTCTAGTTGGTGGAGGTAGCTCTATACTTTATCCACAGGATAAGACTGAATGAAATTCTGCTGGGCTCATCCAGGAACAACTTGCACTTACTTCAATGGGTTAAATGTGCAGTCTAGCCCACTTTAAAGAGGGAGTGGGGCAAAATGACTGGTCTATTGAAAATGGCATCTTGAGAGTTCAAAGCAAACAGCACATAATGCAATAGTTTAATAAATAAATGTCAGATATTGCAACGCAATGAACACCCTTGTTTTATTGCAAGGCAATGAGCACCCTTGTTTTAGCATCTGGCCATAAATGAGTTAATGAGCACCCTTGTTTTAGCATCTGGCCATAAATGAGCTAAATTTTGACATACCATTCTAATGTTTGCAATGAGAATGGGTTTATTACAGGTAAGCAGTTCAGATAAAACAACGCATGAGGCTAGACTTTCAGGTGAACCAAACCTGAGCCAGTCTAAGCTGTGAAAAAGGTTGCTACATATTTTAAAAGTAGTACTTGGGCACTTCTGCATTTGCTGATTTCGTCCATGCCTAACTGAAGGATGAAGGATAAAGTCATCCTTGTGGGCAGGTGAAAAGCCAACAGTACCAGAAGTCTTGAATGTAAGTATATTTTCATTGACAATATTTTAATAAACACATAGAATTATGTGCATTAATTTTAAGAGCTATAAAATTCAGCTATCTGCTAGCAGTACAGGAATCTGCTCATTGAGCGAATGCCACCAAAATTGGCATGTAACACTATCTCATAAATTCCTTGAGACAAATTTTCAAAGAATGGTTTCAATTTTTTTCCTGTGCATAATTGCAAGCACAATTGTTGCACAAATTGGGTAGATAAAGCCATCAGATATAAAAACATTCAGTACCAACACCTGACTGCATGTGCGAAATGTGCATGTGCAAATTTAGAGGCCATGTTGAGGCCAGTTGCAAATATCATCCTTGGTATAAAATAAATGTGACTTGGCCACTCAGAAAGTACTGTCTCCAAGTCAGACATCACAATTGCCAAACTAGTTACTTACCCCAAATAATTGCTGTTTGCTGGGAGACTGAATAATTTACAAGGGGATAATAATTTGCAGTTGAGAGTTTCAGGGAGAGGATCTTCTGGGAAATCTTTTTGAAGAACCATGGCTATTTGGAGCAATCCAAAGGCAAAATATTTGCTCTTTAGACTATATCTTTAGTGGATAAGCTTCTTGGCAGGGCTTTTTTTTTTTTTTTTTAAACTCTATACAGAGCTTGGGATGAACACAAGAAGAGCAGCTCTCCCACCCCAAATACCACAGATTGAACACTAGGGGTATGTCTACACTACGAAATTAGGTCGAATTTATAGAAGTCGGTTTTTTAGAAATCGTTTTTATATATTTGAGTGTGTATGTCCCCACAGAAAATGCTCTAAGTGCATTAAGTGCATTAACTCGGAGGAGTGCTTCCACAGTACCGAGGCAATCGTCGACTTCCAGAGCGTTGCACTGTGGGTAGCTATCCCACAGTTCCTGCAGTCTCCAGAAATGAGATTCAAAAGTTTGCGGTTCTTTTCCTGTCTACCTGGCCAGTGTATCTGAGTTGAGAGTGCTGTCCAGAGCAGTCACAATGGAGCACTCTGGGATAGCTCCCGGAGGCCAATACCATCAAATTGTGTCCACAGTACCCCAAATTTGACCCGGCAAGGCCGATTTAAGTGCTAATCCTCTTGTCAGGGGTGGAGTAAGGAAATCGATTTTAAGAGCCCTTTAAGTCAAAAAAAAAGGGCTTCATCATGTGGACGGGTGCACGTTTACATCGATTTAACACTGCTAAATTCGACCTAAAGTCCTAGTGTAGACCAGGGCTAGGTGTTTTTACATTTATTTGCAATTCATTTCCAGGAAGCTACTAATGACCATTTTAGCTTTCATTGCTGAAAGCCCTTGGGTTGGAGCAAGCTAACAAAAGTAATGGTTACTTTAAGAGTTTACCTCTCGTTTTCTCTTAGGATCTCTTTTCCTTTCTTCCAAGTATAAGTAGGTCTGGGGGAAGCTTTTGGCTTACACTCTATGATTACTTCACCGCCCACTTTAACAAGAGTTAATCTTTTCAAGAGGGTTTTGGAAAAGTCTGGACCCAAAGCTGAAAAAGAAAAGTAGAAGCAGCTTAGAATTCACTCTGGAAAGAACCAGTCGGGTTTCGTTTAACATTAGAATATTCTGGTGTAGCCTCTCACCAATTTAACATTTGTAACTTCCGTAATTATCAACATCAGGAGCTACACATGCAGATTGCTTAGGAAAATAGATACTTTTGTGCTTAAAAGCTTAATTTATTTAGAAAAATATATTTAATAGCAAAACTTATTGGTAATGAAACCTAAAGATCATGGACCAAATACTCAGCTAGTGTAAATCAGTGTAGCCCTAATAAAGTCAATGGAACCTTGCTGATTTACACCAGCTAGGAATCAGGCTCCATTTATATAGTGCAATTTGGAGAAGCTCACATCAGAAATACTTATATGTGCAGTGGGTGTCAATCTTCCATGTACATAATATAACAGTGTGTGGTGATGATGAAACTATGCTAAGATGCCTAACAGTACACAGGAGATTACAGATCTCTTCCCCAGTACTGTGTGTGCATAACACAATAGTATGCAGGGAGGTGACTGTTGCCATAATTATGGAATGGAACACATAATATAGGACAATAAATGCTGTGGTTTGAAGAGGGGTTGAGTGACTCAGGGAATTTAGTGGGACATTTATGTTAGGTTCTCAGCTTTTTTTTTTTTACATAAATGTTTCTTGTTGTAACACTTTTTATTGTAGATACCGTGATCAGCATTAAACTGTCAGCATTTGTAAACAATTACTCCAGAGCGGCTTCTGAGATAGCACAATTTACTTTATACTTAAAAGAATGCCAAATAAAAGTGATATCTCAGTTTCCATCATGTTGGAGCTCTTGGCAGATGTTGACATGCTAATAGTATAATTTAAAGAGTCAGAAAAAGTAACATTTATATTCAAATAAGGTGCATAGTTTTGTATAGATACAAGAATCGATTCTCCTTTTACACTAAATAAGCTAGAAGTACTATGAAGTCAGAGGAATTACATTTGTATAAAGCCAATTTTAGGTCAGAATAAGCCCCATAGTATATAAATATGTTCATTGTGTTCAGAATCAAACTTAACACCCATAGTGACAGTTAAAGGGTTTGATAAATATTTTTCAGCTGACCAAATACATCTTTGTCAACCTGTCTCAAACCCAAAATGAAGCTTTTTGATTGAACTTGGTGCTCCCACTTTCCCCCTCCCCCTTGATCTGTAAGCCTTCTAGGCTTTGGGGAACAAAAATCTTGTTACACAGCAACATTTACTTCAGGCCTCCTTAAATACATCTGCACATTTTACCGATGCACCCAATTGCATGAACAATCACCTACACCGGCATATACAAACTGAAGTGTCTGGAAATTTGGAAGATGCAAGGAAGCCTGCTGAAAGTTTGGTCCATTTCAGTAGAAATTCAAGTTTTATTTAAAAAAAAGTTTTATAATTCAAACCACAGGCGTGGAAAAACCAAACCAAACAAAAAACACATTTTGTAGGTGTCCCCTGAAGACTTCATTCACATATCCACAGACCACCTGGAACAATGATCTATTCTCTCCATGCTCACTGTATAGCCTGTCAGCTGGGCCTAACATGGAAGGTTTCTGCAGTATAATGGAAAGTACTAGGACTTAATACAGAGTGCCAAGCCCAGAGTTTGTGATTTGAATTATCTTTAAGCATACAGTAAATTTTGTTTGCTAAAATGTCTTCAACAAACTTCCAGAATTAAACTGAATTATGGAGTACATACTGTATTGACCATAATTAACATGTATGCACAAATCCAAGTTTAAAAAATAGTCAGCCCTATAAATGTGACACTTACAAAATGGGACAAATTAGAAAAGACCTCATCTCCCCCACAACTGATAACATACTAAATTTGCTACTTTTGTAACTACAAAAAAGTTATTTTTACATCTTACATGTCTTACTGTATTAGCTAAGATACGATGCAGTATACTAATTCAATATGATTATTTTACATGTGTACTAATCACATTAGAGCTCATTTCACAGTACATTTCATACAGTTATACTTTTGAATACAATGCTTTGGCACCATGTTTGGCTTTTAAGAGTTATGACATTCATTTTGCATTCTATTTTCAAATCTATTGCTGTTGTTCCAATGCATGATGGTCCTCACAACTCCCTTCTCGGATGCAGGTTTTTTGTTTGCTTGTTTGTTTTGGCAAATAATTCCTGCTTGATAATATATCGAACGTGGCCGCCAGAATGCTTTGTGGCAAAAATTAAAAACTTTTTCATGTTATGGCATATAATTCTAGAAGTGAGCCCAAAGATTTGGCTTGGCTCTCCAGTTTTATGTCACTCCGCTACTTCAGGAGAGTTTTAATTCACTGTTTGTAGATCAAGTAGATGTTACACATAATGACTAAAATAATGGCTGTAGTTTGGGGAGGCACGGGAGAGGGGAGGTATTGCCCCCTCCATCCCTGAAACTGCAAGCCTCAGGTAGGCACGGAATTCTCCCCCCCATGCATAGCCCCATTGTCTGGAATGGAGCTGCCCCCCCCCAAATATAGAAGTCGAACTAGGCCTATGTCTACAATGCTCCTGAAGCAATAGGGTGGCACAAAACT
Organism: Chelonia mydas; assembly: GCF_015237465.2. Classification (NCBI taxonomy): domain Eukaryota; kingdom Metazoa; phylum Chordata; order Testudines; family Cheloniidae; genus Chelonia; species Chelonia mydas. Next base: position 14,081,027 of record NC_057853.1, on the reverse strand, counting down.
GGATAGTGGAACCCAGGAGAAATTCAGTTTTCTTGAAAAAAGAAAAGGAGTACTTGTGGCACCTTAGAGACTAACCAATTTATTTGAGCATAAGCTTTCGTGAACTACAGCTCACTTCTCTGCCACTCAATTTTCTGCCATCCACTCTGCCTCCAGTGCAAAAAGAATATAGGATAAGGAATAACTTCATGCTGATTAGGGGATGGACTATATGGCCTAAGACAACTCTTCTATCTCCAATTTCTGTAAATCAGTGAGTCAACTAACATCTGAGCTGTCTTGCCTTTTATGTGTGATCATAGATGGATCGTTTCATTTTGGCATAGAGAAAAGTACAATACGTTATATAGGAGACGATCAAAGAACCAGAAAAACAACACTGGTGCCAAAAAACCTTTCAAAATAGAAGACACACAGTAAGGACCTCTACATATTAATATACTATATATATCAGAGTTGGTCACATTGCTCTTTGAGAACAATATTAATTACCGATTTTAAAATGAAATGTGCCACTTTTTTTCTATTGAAAAATAATTTGGAAATCAATCTTTGGGTAGATCAGTTACTTATAAATGTTTACTGAACAGTTTAGACAACTAATGTTCAGAATATGGGTTGCTTGCAAAGTATTTGCATTGACCATTCACTTTTGTTACTCGCATACATGTGTTCTATGTATAGTAGCCTGAGACACACAGTACTAGCATTTTTGCTCCCGGATGGTATGAGATGGCTGTAACTTTCTAAACTGGAAAATAATGAACACCACATTCATTGCAGAATCATCATTCTTGTCATTTTGTGTAGGGGGGGGGAAGGCGGGGAGAGAGAGACAACCACACAGAAACTACTATGATTTACATATAAGATACCGAATACTGAGCAACAGCCTAATTATTTGTGAAGAGATAATATAACCCTAGGAATCACAGAAAATTGAACTCAGGTCTTGGAGTTACCAATATATTTGTAAAGTAGGTTTTTCAGTATTCTACTAGTCCTTCTATTTCAAGCATTTATCTGGAACAAAGAACTGGTCTGAATATAGAAGGAGGATCAGTTCCTTAACAGCACAGAGTCATTGCAACCTTAATGTGAACAAAGCAAATCTAGAATTAACCATATCTTTCTCTCAATCTGCAGGTTTTTAAGGATAACTCTTTAAGATCTTTGCTAGTTATGCATGAGCAGCTCTCTTAGACTTGTTCTACATTTGAGCTTGATGAAGATGTAAAACACTGTATGTAAAGACCCCGGGCACTCCTTGCTTACCCATTACATTTGCACAGGCCCTGATGAAATGGGGTATAATGCAGAATAGGACTGCTATCAGACAGGCAGAGTGTCATACCAGCACAGGGATTTATTGAAGAGGCAGACAGAATAGAGAAACAGGGATTTTGTTTGCTGCTTTAAGAGATGCTGACCTTGAAGAGCTGGATTTTCTTAGAAGTGAAGCATCAGGGTAAAAGCTATCTAAAATCCATCCCTGTTTCCTGTGTGGATATGGGAAGCTATTGCTCTGGCCCATTTCCTCATGTTTCCTGTGTCGATATGGGAAGCCACTGCACTATACTCTTTCCTCTCTGGGGGCTATTGTTAGGATCACCCACCAACTCCACAATATACTGGCCTAGACCCTCGGCTGCAGCCAAACACTGGAAAAGTAAAAGTGACTTTCAGCCACGTTTTTGTACTCCTGATCTTAGGGCTGTTGTGAATTTGTCCAGTCCACAGGAATGAGAGAGCAGTCTCAGGGCTACTCTAAATGACTTCAGCTGTCAACAGCTCCAAGAGGCCATTCTACCATCCAGAGATTATTGGGGCACAGGTAAGCCCTAGATATGCCCCCTATACCAAGTGCAGCCTGCATGCAGGGAAGAATCTGGGTCTTTATCTTATGCTAGTTTCTGCCTACCTTACATGGCTCATTTTATAATAGTTCTGAAGAGACTGGAAAAGCATCAGTAGGTTTATCTGGATTTCTTTTATACAGTAGGCAACATGCCCAATAAATCTTATCACTGTGAAGCCTAATTGTTGAACATGATTGTACTTTCCTCGAGCAGCAAACTTCCAGATGAAAATGTTTTTTTCTATGTAGGCATCTCTCAGGTTGATAAAAGGATGACCTACATTGAAATGTGATGTGCAGAACATACCTCATGCCTTGTTCTTAAGGACAAAGCAAATCAAACAACGGTACTGAACATTCTCTTTGAAAACTCCTAAGACTAGATTGTTTAATCAGAAACTCTAGTTTCCCCTTGGAAATGCTGCATGTAATCTGACCTCTTTACTGGTTCCCTCTTTTCTCTCTGATGGAAAGAACTTTCCCAGCATTGTAAGAGAGCAAATTAGCTACTCACAAGCTTATGCTGAAGGAAGGAAGGAAGGAAGGGCAGCTTTCTAATTCAGTGCAGAACTAGGAGTCTGGAGACATGAGTTCTATCCCTGACTCTGACATACACCTCCTGGAAGTCCCTTTAGATGTGATTCTGATCTCCCACCAGTTTTATGCTGCCAATGAATACTATGGGGCTACTCCTGATTATCAACAGGATAAGTGAGAGGAGAATCAGAATTAGTCTCTCTGTGCTCCAGCTTCCCCCTCTGCAGATAAGATAAGGAGACAAGATTTCTAGTTCAAAGTGATGGTCTGAGGCTCAGTCCATGGATCCTTGTAAAACTGACTGGTTGGCTCCTCATTATTTGAAACTCTTTTTATCGCATGGTATGAAGGGATAGCCAAAACCCCTGGTTAAATGGAATTGTATAATATGCAAGACCAACAACCAGCTGGTCTCTATTCTGGACTTGCTCTAGCGTTACACAAAATGACCCTGATTTTCCTCTTGCTTACATCAGTTTTACCAGGTGTAACTCCACTTCAGTGAGTTACTCTTAATGTACTCCAGTGCAATAGAGGCCAATATATCAGGCCCAATGGGTTTACTTACTGAATGGACCTCAGAGTGCATAACACTTTTTATGTGTGGATTGACAATCATTTGGCAAATGAGCTGCTCAGTGCGTACTCATAGCAGACTGTCGCAAAACAAAAATGCATACAGTGGAACCCTCTTGTGGTGTAGTCATAGAACAATTTGACTGTAAGCAGATATACAGGAAGAAGTGCAGTTTTACTATTGCAATACATTGACACAATTTATAGCTGTCATTATGCTCACTGAAATGGATATATAACATGGGCATGACCCACTGAAGTCAGTCTGTCTCGTTCTGTCTGAGGATTTTATACGGCTTTCCACGTAAAATCAGTAGCAATAATGAAGTCCCTACTGGATGTTATGGAGTCTCTGGCACTTCCCTTTTTGTGGTGTCAAAGCTCTGTGTAAGGTAGAGGTGTTTTAGGGATTTAGGGGTTGAAAAGGGTGTCAGCGTTGTGAGTGTCATTCTTAGGGTGAAAAGGCTATTCAAAGAGGAAAGTTTTGCAAAGTTTCCTAAAGAGGATTAAATTCAGACTCTGTATTCAATAGACAGACTTATTGAGTTCAACATGGATCAGTTCCCAACTGCACTATCACTGGTTCCCACTGTCTTATTAAAAGGCTGATATAGGGGCTTCTAAACACCAAGAGGTGGGTAGTAGGCCACCAATTTTCCATGCTCCTGTATTAACAACAAGATGGAGTGATGTGAGGAATTCTTTGTTCCGTGTATAACCATCTGCCTCAATAATTGTTATTACACTTGTTTCCTTGGTGCCAGAGGTATACTGATGTACTCTTGGCTGAGACATTTAAGCTTAGCAACATTGGTATAGGTAACAAGAGATTTTCGGTTTTTAGGAAAGGAAACTCACCAATTACACTCAACTCCGCACTGGTGAAAATGACTCCATGTCTGTTTTCTGCTACACACTGATACATGCCTGCATCTGACAGATTCACATTTGTTATTGTAAGTGCTCCATGTTCTATCTGAATTCTGTCCTGTAGAACAACAAAATAAATAAGGAAACCCCACCTTAGAATTTATGTTACAGCAGCTGTGTCATCTCTTATATCACAGGGGACAAGAAAAAAATAGTAATATGAACAATTTACATGCTACAATCTATTTGTCTGTCAACTAAATTTATATCAGGTTAGACTTTAAATGGAAAAACCAATACCGTAGTTGGTAAATGCAATTTAAATGGGAGGACTCTCCCTTGAGTTCTCATTGATTTAATACCTAAACCATTCAGATTAATATCCCCTTCAAAGAGATAAACTTGAATCTAAAAATGCACTTCTGTTTTAAGGTAGTGTATCATGGTCAAATACATTCTTGAGAACATTTAAAACAGTTGAGTTATTAGCCTGTAGCCCTCTGAAGGTTAATAGGAATAGTAATCATCTTAGGTAGTGCAGAGAGAAACATTTAAAATCAGCTGCAGTTTACTGGAAAAAAATGTAGATGTTAATAATTTAATGATCCTTTACTTTATTTCTGCCACTAACGTGATTTAAGAACAAGACCATCTGCTAGTGACCAGCATGAAGTAAAATTAGCATGTGGAACAAAAGACCATGGTATCATTTGTCAGCCTAAGGATATGGCACTCATATTATCAGTTTTAATAAGTACAGCAAAATGTTCCCTCCCCCCTGGGAGTTCTGCCATTTTTAAAAAATAAGTAATATAAAGAGCTATTGGCTTTCTACTTGGCTGCAGGGTGGCAATTTAATGTTTGTGCAATCTTTATTAGGACTTGATCAAATCTAGGCAGCCATGTCCTTTCACATTAAGTGGAGGGAGAAAAATGCAGGCTACCCTGATAACCCTTTAGTAATTTGCTTTAGTTTTGCTGTATAATTGAGACAATAATGGGACTCAAAGTTGCCCTCTAGTGAGAGAAGGAGGGGGCGGTGGGAGAGTGAGCTTTATCCCCCACTTCTGTGGATTGCTAATCTGTAGGCAGTTCTTCATGGCACTGCTAATGGCAGGTCAAGTCTCTGGTCGCCTATACAGGAACAACTCTAAACAAGAGAAATTGGATTATTGTTTAGAGACTGGAGGAAATGCCAAAGTTTCATTAACATTTGAAGTTCAGCTGAAAACTATCAAATGAAAATCATTTTATGTCCTAAAACCCCATGGTACCTGATTTTACTGGGGCCTCTCAACCATCAGATTAGTATTATGAATTACTTGTTCCACAGAGCTATAAACAGTTGAAAAAGTATAATTGCTTCATATACCCTATTTTCCCTAATATAAATCTCTTCTGAACCTGTCCTGAAGCCTTCCCCATCATCCTACAGAAAGTAAGGGACTATTTTTCTTCAATACAGGAACTCAATGTCATATAATGGCATTGACCCATGAAGGTAGAAAATATGCTCTAGCTTGAATTTTAAGGCTCAGTCACTGTTTGCACTTCTATTTCAAAGGCAGTGAACTATGCAGACATGAGAAAGCTGCCAAATCAGCAGAATCCTTGTAGAACATTCTGCAAAAGGCCACCTCGTTCAAAGAACAAAGGCATTAGACTTCAGCAATATTCTTACCTGAGGCATCAATGGCTCACCATCCTTTAGCCAGCTGTATGAAGGCTTTGGTCTCCCATTTGCTTTACACTCCCAAAAGATGCTTTCTTCTATAGCTTTGTGAGCATCACTTATTTTCTGAATCCAGTTAGGTGGTGCTGCAGTGCAGAAAGTAATGAATAAAACCACGTTTGTAAACAAGAGTCTATTTTCTAGATGCCAGCAAACCCCCCAAATAGCTTTCCTCAAAGAATCACATATTTAATACCATTGGATTCGCTTTGGGGATTTTTTCCCTAGGGGTCCAATTCTGCTCCTTTTGAAATTAATGGGAACAGGATCAGGACCTCGTTTCCCAACTTTTATTTTTAATATAAGTATTAAATAAAAAAAAATTGCATCTTCAGAAATGAAGTACTTCAGCACATGAGAAGTGCCATTGAAATAAATGGGACTGCTGGCATGCCTGAAGTTAGTGCTTTCCTGATGTTTTCACAAACTGGGCCTAAGTGGCTTGCTGGGTCACAGCTCTCGATCAAAACCCTTTAAGCTTTGGGAGCGTTAGGAGCCATATTCAAGCACTATTCAGATCTAAGTTCAGATCCTAACACCACATCTTGGCCCGTTGCTAGTTTAGGGACAGATCCTGCAAAACCCGAGCTACTCGTGAATAAAGGATACATGTGTAGAAAAAAGCATCTCATGTCAATAAGAGTTCAGAGGATTGGTACTTAATACAGTAGCATTTAAAGTACTGACTTCACATACTTAATCTTCTAAATAGATCTCTGTGAAAACTGGCATTTGTTGTTTGCAGGTGTCTGAAAACCTTTTTCTAGTTTTGTGTTAGGTAGGTTTTCACACCCTTATATTATCCATATTCAAAACTGAGAGCAAATTTCTGCTGTAACTCTCAAGTTTTCCTTGAAACCTTGAAAAACCACTGAGTTTATGTTATCTCCACAAAACCACATTGACATAGGTTTGTCTCTAGTCCACTGCATAAAACCCCAGTGAACGTTTCAAAAAACTCAGTCTGAGCTTCAGGACTGTACTAAAATCAGATGTGTTTCAGGTTTTTCTTAAAGGTAGATTTGCCCTACTTTAAAATAACAAACACAACCTGAAAGAATTTAAAAAAATATTACCAGCAGAGGTCTCCAAGAACCTGAATAATATTTTTTGATACTTTCCCTCAATAATCAGATAAAACAATTAGGATTTCTCAAACAAAAGACAACAGCTTTATAAATCCCGTTTAGCCTGAGATGAGGGAACAGAGAAAGGTTTGACAGAATAGATGAAAAAAACAAACGATAGCAAACACCAAATGTTAAATTGAATGGAAACTTGACATCACTACACTTTAAATACTGCTGTGTCCGTCTTTTTATGTTCCTGCTGATAGACGCAGGAAACCTCAAAGAGCTGGGATGCTTTTTTAATGTTCTGCCTGGGGAATTTGTCTCAAATGATGTTGCTGTTCATAACAGATATGCACCTAATTCCACATGTGCCACATTGAATATTTCCCCTCCCACTGTGTCTATAAACAACAAATCAAAGGGAAAAAAACATAGAAATTTGCATAGAATTTTAAATACACCACAGAAATACTCAGTGGGGATTACAAAAGCAGAAAGGCAAACTTAATACGGTGAAACAATGTTAATGTAGAACTTAAACAGATCTCACAACCAAAAATGGAGAGGTGGACGAGGCTTACCCCTTCCTACCTTTCCTACTGTTATACTTTAGGCTTGTTCATTACATGCATCCCAAGAGTCATAAAAAGGGGAGGTCGTGAAACATAGCAAGATGGGTGGCAACTGCTAGCACTGTATTGAATAAGACATGAAGTAATGAGTTCCGGCACACATTCCTTCTCTCAGTGCAACAGGTTCCAAGATTTAATGCTATTTGCAAGTTACAGCTGACTGCACAATTTGTCTACATGGCTACTATTACTATTAGCATCTAACGCATAACTTTGAAGAAAGCCTTAGGATACCCTTTGTTATGAAAGGACTCTATAAAACCTCCTTTTTGTTTTGTTCATTTCCCATTTCCCAAAAAAAATTCCCAAATTGCTCTTTTAAAAAAAATAGACAAAATAATCAAATGAAGAAAATCTACATAATCTGTACACTGTGTTCTGTGGCATAGTTATATTGGAATGTCATATATAAATTGTCTCAGGTGAAATTATAAGAACTCAAATTCTATAATAGGTGAGATTTTAGATCTTTCTTTTTCCTTTTGTGGCTATCAATCTTACATTCCTTGCATAAGCAAAGATTTCACCCATGCAAATGGCAGCTTTTTGCCTGTCCAATCCTGGACTGAAGGACTGAGCCAGTGTTTATGAACTGGAAGGAGCAATCAGATCCCTACTTTTAGAACATTCCAGTCTTTATTTTATTCGGGTTACAAAATCTTAAATCCTAATGCAAATAACTGCATCGAGACTCAAACTTCTGATCCTGGAAATGATCCAAACAGCTACAGAAGCTATTCATTTCAATCTCTTGTGCAGCACCCGTGAGCCACAGACTTGAATGATAACCCAGTGTTCATCCATTCTAGTTATGTGAACTGGTTAAACTTTTTAACGTAATGCTATTTATGATGCAGACAGCTATCGTGAAAGCTTAGTAGCTCAATAATAAATCTCAGTGACAACAGCAGGGCCCATTGTTTCACAGGAATGCAGTTCTGTGGTTCTCTTTGGGAGACATTTTTAATTAGGTCAAACTCTCCATTGAACCACTTGTTCTAGAGAATACAAGACATTCTCCTAATTTAGTCTTATGTAAAACACCAGGGCTGGTTCATGAAGTAGGTGTGTTTGAGCCATCAGCACCAGCTACCATAATATAATGAAATTTTGACATCCTCCCATTGGGGATCATACAAAGAAGCAGTAAAGTGAGACAAAGCTTCAAGCAGGCTAATTTTTTTTTTAAAAAAGAATAAGGGTGTAAGGCCAGGTGTGCATTACAAACTTTTAATGTCATAGCTATGTAGGTCTGGGGTGTGATGAGGTGTGATTTGTGACTGACATGGGGCTGTGCTGGCAACAGCTGCTAGTTTAAAGGCAGCTATATTGAAAAAGCTGCTTCTTTGTTGGTAGAGCTTCTTCCAGACCCCTGAAAACTCCGGAAGGGAAAAGCTAGGTCATTAGACATCATAAAAGCAGCATGGAAGCTAATTTAAGAATAATATTAACATCACAAGAAATTGGCATATGTCACATCTATGAGAGAAAGGAAAAAAAGGCAAGAAAAAATACAAAAACGGTTGAATGGATACGAGTATTCTTTAAAGAAAAGAAATCCATCTCAAGTGATGGAATCAGGGCCTGGAGCTCAGTCTCTGGCAGGTACAATGTAAAGTAGAGAGTAAGGGACACATTTCCAAAGCCCTGCTTACCTTTTACCACATTCAAAGGTTTAAAGGTTTAGTTTAGGACATTTCGAGAGCTAAGTGAGTAGCTATACTCAGATTAGGGCTGCCAACTTGGTAATATTTAAAAACCAGACACTCCAGCAGCTGTGCTGGAACCTCCCTTGTCCCGCCTCTTCCTCCCAAGGCCCCACCCTTGCCCCACCTCTTCTCCCAAGGCCCCACTTCTATCCATGCATCTTCCCCCATCCTTCCCCACACTTGCTGCTTTTCCCCGCCCAGGTCAGGAGGGACTCGCCTGCTTTGCCGGGGTTGGGAGCTACAGCTGCCTGACGCAGGTAGGAGGGGGTCCTAGGTGACTAGGGGCTGGCGTGGGTGATGACCCAGCGCCACCCTGCCTCCCCCACCCACGGTAACTGGACTCTGGGTGTTCTGGCAGTAGAGCTGACCGGACACTGTCAGGTCCCCTTTTTGACCAGACTTTCCAGTCAAAAGCCAGGTACCTGGTCACCTTAACCCAAATAATATAGTCTGGCACTTATATGTCTAAATAGCCTAAGCTGAGTTTGCAATTATTGCACAAATTGCAAGTGCCAAAAAGGAGACCCAGCTAAGGCTGGACCTGCACTAAAAGGGTTAAAAGCAAGTTTGAAGATGAAATAGACAAAACTAGCAAAGATGTGTCTGGAGCAAAAGAGCGACTAATACACATATTGTTAGATTCACAATTGCTATATATAGACTTCAGTGGAGCTAAGCCAATTTATAGCAGCAGAGGACCTGGCCCAGGCTGTGTAATTCATCATGAACAGCAGATACTCTACTGAAGGGCTAGAAGACTGCCTATTGTTGTATCTATTCTTTATGAAGACGCTGAAAGTGAACCTGGGAATCAGAGCAGAGAGCCGAACACTACTACTAACTAAAACAGTTGAAAAAAATAATTAACAATAAAGCATTTTTTTGTTCTGAAGCACTACACAGTGAATGATGTTTGCCCCCTATGAGGGACAATTAAGCACACCTGTTATATGGGACAAAGAAGAACGTAGTCTCACTAATTTATACATCCCTAATCTGTTAGAATTCTTAGTGGCCATGTGAAGGCAGATGACAAGCTGTTTCCTTTTCTCTACCCTCAATAAAAAACAAATGATAATCCACTTATCTAACAAAGCTGTCTAACAAAACTTCAGCAGGTTCATTGGCTTGAATGCGGTATCCTCATCACCTACCCTTCAGCTGTTTGTGTCTGGAGAAAGTAACCCATTCTGGAAAGGGATTGTCTTTTCTCTGTTTGTACAGCATCAGCACAATCCTGACTGGGGCCTTTTGGTCAATACTATAATATCACAGAAGTAGAAGTAGCAGTTCGCCGCTCCAGGCCAATGGGGGCTGCGGGAAGCGGCGCGGGCCGAGGGATGTGCTGGCCGCTGCTTCCCTCCGCTGGCAGGAGACGCTCTCCCACTAGCATAGCTACAGTTGCTCATTGGGGATGGTTTAATTATGTTGATGGGAGAGCTCTCTCCTCTCGGCATAAGTGGCCAAAATGGAGATCTTACAGCAGTGCAGCGGCATAAGTACAGCAATGCCGGTGTGAGGTCTGTACTGTAGGCATAGCTTAACACTCCCTTTGTCTGTCATGCACATTCAGGCCCCCAGACTTGCAAGCATTTACTTAAATTAACTTAATTTTATTCACATTGAAGCTAATAGGCCTACACATGTGCTTAAGTTAAGGATATGCATAAGGGTTTGCAGGATCATGGCTTTCATTTGTAAGTTCTCTGAGAAAGGGGCAGTCTATAAAGAACAGTTTCTTACCCTACAATAACTGTGGTTATTCATCATGTCATCAGTGTAGATTCCATTATAGGACTGCATGTACCTTATGCTCACAAAATTGGAGTCTTTCTACCATCAGGGTCACATATATGCCCAAGCCTCCCAGTGCTCCCATATGAGGGCATAAAGGATGGTGCAGGGCCCTCAGATCCCTCACAATCCAAAGACCATGTCACTGAGAACACTGAAAAGTGGGGATGGAGGATGATCATGGAATCTGCATTGACAACAATCTCTGTAACCCAAGCACCCCCCAGTGGCCAGAGGTCACTCTACAGCACCCTGCCTCAACTACCTACTCTCTTCAGGATCCTTTAAAAAACTCAGTTTAAAGGTAGTTCCAACAATCCCTTCCTAAGATCCTATTTATTGAGTTCTTAGGCACGTACGGGCCCTCTGGGCCTCAAACCCAGTTCAGTATCAAAATAACGCTTTCAAACATAGAACACAAACTCACACACAGTCTTCATCCCACATTCAGTTGGGCACAAACCCAGCTCCCTGCGGGACTGCCTTTCTGCTTCTCCCGCAGCATCTCCTGCCTAGAAATTGTCCTCCTTCACAGGTCTTCCCAGCTGGGCCTTTGGAGTCTCTCCCCAGCTTGGACAGGGTCTCTCTCAGGCTTCTTTGCCTCAAGAGCTTTCTGCACTCTTTCCTGCTTCTTGAGCTTTCCCCTGCTGACTCAGAGACTTTCTGTTCCCTGCAGTGTGTACAAATATAGCCAGAGTTTCCTGGGGCTCCCACCTTCACTGCAACCTCCTGCTCCTTTTTGTACTTGAATTACCTGATTCCTCTCAGGTGGAGATCATCCTGTAATGGAGGTTGGCTTATCCCCAGCCTCTCCAGCCCATGAGGCAAGCCACCCTGTTTCAATCTCAAAGAACCACAGTTACAGTAGGGCAGAGGTGGGCAAACTACGGCCCGCGGGTCACAAGAGGCTTGTGGGACCCTCCTGCCCGGTCCCTGAGTTCCTGGCCTGGGAGGCTAGCCCCCGGCCCCTCCCATGCTGTCCCCTCTTCCCCCGCAGCCTCAGCTCACTGCGCTGCCAGCGCAATGCTCCGGGTGGTGGGGCTCTGAAATGCCTAACTCACTTTTGAAAATGATTTAGGCTCTTAAGTCACTTTTGGGTAAATTTTTCAAAAAACACGTAGTCTCACTGAACATCAATAGGGTTTAGGTGCTCAAGTGCTAACATCACTTTTTAAAAATGGGAGTTGGCACTTTTGAAAATTGATTTCACTTGCAAAAGTCCTTTTAAAGACATCATGTAGCCATTTGTTTTCTGTATTTTACATTATTTGCTATCCATGAAAACTTGTTTTACATGGGACTTGTAAAAGAGGTGCATGGCAAAGCTGAGTGCATTTGCTCAGCTGGCGTGGGGCCAGTTTGCACTGGAACAGCGTACTGGGACGTTTGCCATGTGGAGGATGACATTTTGTTCTCAAAATGGCATCCTCCACACAGCATGACCTCAAACTACATGGAGGATGCAGAGCAAAATGGTGTCCACCGTCCAACATGTGTGTGAAGTCAGAGTGGCGGGGGCATCCTGGTAGTTGTCCATTCAGGACTACACCACAGTGTGGAAGTAAAAATCAGAGCTGAAAACATGTTTTGCACCTTGAATAGTCATAGCTTCATAGATTCCAAGGCCAGAAGTGACCACTGTGATATCTAGTCTGACCTCTGGCAAAACACAGGCCATATAACTTCCCCCAAATACTTCCTTTTGAACTAGAGCATCTGATTTAAAAAAAAACATTCAGTTTTCATTTTAAGATTGCCAGTGATAAAGCATCCACCATGACTCTCAGTAAACTGTTCCAATGGTTAATTACCTTCACTGTTAAAATATTACACCTTATTACTAGTCAAAAATTGTCTAGCTTCAACTTCCAGACATCGCATTGTGTAATACCTTTGTCTGATAGACTGAAGAGCCCATTATCAAATATTTGTAGATACTTACAGACTCGTACTCACCCCCTAACCTTACCTTTGTTAAGCTGAATAGATTCAGCTCCTTGAGTAAAAGACTCAAAGAGTAGTTACCAAGAGTTTACTGTCAAACTAGGAGGATGTATCTAGTAGGTTCCCTCAAGGTTGTGTCCAGGGTGCTGTACTAATCAATATATTCATTAATGACTTGGGTAATAGGATATGCTTACAAAATTTGTGGATGGCACCAAGCAGGACGGATTGCATGCACTTTGGAGGATTAGAATTCAAAATTACCTTGATAACATGGAGAATTGGACAGAAATACAAAATGGGGAATAATTTGCTAAGTGGTAGTACTGTAGAAAAAGATCTGGGGGTTACAGTGGATCACAATTTGAATATGAGCCAACGATGTGATACAGTTGCAAAAAAGAGAAATATCAAGCGTACGTGTATTAATAGGAGTGTCATATCAAAAACATGGAAAGTTATTGTTCTTCTCTACTAAGTACTGGTGAAGCCTCAACTGGAGCTGTGTTCTAGTTTTGCGCACCACACTTTAAGAAAGATGAGGACATATTGGAGAGGGTCCAGTGGAGAGCAAGAACAATGATAAAAGGTTTAGAAAACATGACCTATGAGGAAAGGTTAAAAGAATTGGGTATGTTTAATTTTGAGAAAAGAAGACTGAGGGGGGCTATTATAAAGAAGATGGTGATCAATTGTTCTCCATCTACTGACCATAGGAAAAGACCTTAATCTGCAGCAATAGACATTTAGGTTAGATATTAGGAAAAACTTTCTAATTATAAGGATATGTAAGTACTGGAATAGGTCACTAAGGGAGGTTGTGGAAATGGAATCCTTGTCATTGGAGGGTTTTAAGAACAGATTAGAAAAACACTTGTCAGGGATAGTCTAGATTTACTTGCTCCTGCCTCAGCATGGGGGACTGGAGCAGATGACTTTTCCAGGTCAACTTCCAGTCTTATGATTCTATGATAAGCCCTTTTGGGTTATTAAAACACATATTGTTTGCTTGTGCTCCACTTACCAGGCGATCCAAATCATTGTGGCAATCCAAATCACTGTGTATCAGTGACCTGTCCTCTTCATTATTAACCACTCTCCCAATGTTTGTGTAATCTCAAAAGTTTATCTGCGATGATTTTATGTTTTCTTCTAGGTCACTGATAAAAATGTTAACTAGCAGAGGGCCAGGAACCAACCCCTGCAGGACTCCACCAGACACATTCCTACTCAATGATGATTCCTTGTTTACGTAAACTTTGAGTCCTATCGGTTAGCCAGCTTTTAATACCTTTAATTGTAGCATGTTAATTTTGTAGTGTTCTTGTTTTTTTAATCAAAATGTCATGCGATATGGAAGTCTAAGTATATTACGCCAGCACTATTATCTGTATCCACCAAAGGTAATAGCATTGGTGTAATAAACTTAGACTTCTGTCATTTATAGAGCTTGCTAATAACTGATTTTTAAGTTTGCTGGTAATTCTAAAAGTAAAAAAAATTGTTTCAGATCAACGCAAAACTGAAATCTTTAGCAAACAGAAAAACGGAAAAAATATTGTTTTGTTTTTTTAAGCAGTTTTTAACTATTAAAAATAATATTAAAGGAAATTCTAAAACAAAAAGTCATTCTGAATCAAAAATTCAAAACATTTCTTTTAAGAAATGTTAAACACTGTGACTTTTACATATTTTTTTTTTGTTTTTTCGACCCAATTCGTCAAAACTGGCATAAACTTAGGGCACATTTCAGTGTCACTGAATAGCGTTTTTTGTTGAAAACAGTTTCTGTTAAATAATTATGTCCAGCTCTAGTCACTTACACTTCTACAAAAGGAATGTAACGCTATGATGTGGTAGCATTTTGCTCCCACTAGGTGCAAGACAGAGGAGAATCAGGCTCACTGATTTCAGTAGAAATATAGCAGGGATGTAGTTGGCCCCTTTTTTCCTAGGAATGTTTTTTAATCACAGTAGTTGAAAAGGCAGCACTATTGTTTCTTTGTGTTCTCCCATCAGTCTGTGTCCAAAGTTGTCTCCTGTTCTATATTTAGACTATAAGCTCTTTGGGACAGAGACTGCTTTTTGTTCTGTGTTTGTACAGTGCAGTCCTGGCTCATGACTGTGCATCCCAGGAGCCATGGCAAATAATAAAAAATAATAATAAATAAAAAAGTTATCTTGATGCTGGTTTTGTGAAAGGAAAAGCATCTCTCTCTTAGAATTAGCTCAGAAGAGTCTCCTTGGAAAACCCTAAAAGTGTTGGGTTTTTACCTCTGCATAATATATAAATCTTTGCTTCATGTAAGGTTATCAAGTTTAAAATTTCTGAGCCGTTCCATTCCAGATTAAAAATGGAATTCAGGTTAAAGTGAATACTTCATAAATGTTTTGGATCAAAACATATTGCTCTGACTTCTGAGGAACCTTACTTCCAAGTTCAATCAGTTCAATGAGAAAGCAGAAGCTAGAAGCCCAGGAGCCAGTCCAAATGATATGGCAATAATGCATTCCTACCATCTGGGAGCCCTGGATCTGGTAATAGGCTCAAGTTTAAAGGCTCACTGCATTGCAGAGGGAATTTGCACACCTTCTTCAGCAGCAGAGGTTCAAACTAGATCTTGTTATGAAAGCTCATTTTTTCAGCTCAATAGGGAGCAGATTGCAAAGCCAGATATACCATACAACATACCTGTGACTGCTACTGTGGTGTTGTATGGATAAGCAACACATAAGGGCTAAAAAAAAAAAAAAAGAGAGGTACATCTCCAAACTTAATTCACTCGTATTCAGGAGTTAATCTCAGACACAAAACACCTGGTTAGGTATTGTGTGTGTGTGTTATGATAGCCTCTTATGGTAAAAAAACCAAGGAAAGCAATGTTTAAGTCAGGGTTTGCCATATACTTTTGGTCGAGAAATACGAGTACTTATAATTATATTAATTTGGTACATTTTCTAATAATGAAGTAGGACAGCTGGATAACAGGAATGCATGCCTTTGGAAAACAACAACACAACATATTTTAGTGTCTCAAAACAGAGAAATCTATGGAAGAATACATCTGTCATGTTTAATTATTCTTTCCTGCAGCAATGAGAATGCCAAACAACTTTCGTGTCACTGATATGCTAACAATGGGAAAAGTCACACAAAAGAATAAACATTGATACAAGAGTGAAATACAATAAAAGTCAGCCTTTCCTGACAACTTTCTGAAGCACCAAAAGTGGTTGACAAAGGAGGTATGCCTGGGTTATCTACAGCAAGCAGGCAAATTTGAATTTCATTTTCCTTTTTTCCACCTGTTCACAGACGTAGATAACTCAGTTTAAAAGAGTAACACTGTTAGAGCCAGATTTTAATCTCTGAGGGCATGCATTGCGATAGAACATTTCCCTGAGCAATGCTGCAAGTAAGTGACAAGTCTGATTTTCCATATCAAATACTCTGGAGTGTTCCTCTTTTTAGGCTGTGAACGTTTGTCCCACTAGAACCAACTTGAAAAGCTGTAACAACCTTAGTTATATTTCCATAAAGATATAACATTTCCCATCTTTAAAAAGAAAAAGGATTAAAGGAATATGCTTTCATTCATTCATGCACCACTCATATGAGGTATTTACACGAAGTTGCTTTCAGGATGAAAATTTTAGCCTTTATATGAAACTCAGGGTCAAGTTTCAGGGCCTATGTTGTGAAAATGGTCTACATTTTCAACGTTAAATGGGTGCCAACAAAAAAAGGTGTCCTTGAAAACTGGAAAGATTATGCCAGCCTCAAAATGACACTACTGGGGATAAAAAAAAAAGATAATATTTTAATTTAGTATCTTCCAAATAAACAGTGGAATTTGCACTGGTCACTGGTCACGGAGGAACAGTTCTGGAGACTGAATGCCTCTATTTGCCCAGAGAAAAGGTAGGCACACAGGCAGCAGTAGAACAAGCCTCCCAGCATTGCACTGCCATGTGCTTCAACCCCGACCTGGAGGAACAGGGTTTTAGGGATAAGCGGGTAGCTCAGTCTCCGTCATCCCATAAAATCCTGACCTTCTCTGCCAAGACTGCTGATAAGTATGACAAGCGACAGCAATTGTGGTTGTGGCTTTTGTGATGTGGACAATTGTCCACTGGGAATTGGATTGAGGTCACCAAATTCATGATGCTTACTGCTTATAATCTAACAGAGGTTGTGCCAGCAATGCAGTGGAGACATGCTGTACTGTCGTGGTGGGGAACATAGATTTGGTCTCAGAGTAGCAGCCGTGTTAGTCTGTATTCACAAAAAGAAAAGGAGGACTTGTGGCACCTTAGAGACTAACCAATTTATTTGAGCATAAGCTTTCGTGAGCTACAGCTCACTTCATCGGATGCATGCTGTGGAACGTGTAGAAGATCTTATTATATACACAGAAAGCATGAAAAAATACCTCCTCCCACCCCACTCTCCTGCTGGTAATAGCTTATTAGTGATCACTCTCCTTACAATGTGTATGATAATCAAGGTGGGCCATTTCCAGCACAAATCCAGGTTTTCTCACCCCCACCCCCCCACAAACTCACTCTCCTGCTGGTAATAGCTTATCTAAAGTGACCACTCTCCTTACAATGTGTATGATAATCAAGGTGGGCCATTTCCAACACAAATTTCCTAAAGGCTGACACAATTTGGGGCTGAGTTTCCAATAGATGATCATGTATCTGCAGACACTTCTGTTAGGATTAGAGGCACCAATACAAGCTTAATCGGAGGCCCATGTAGGGTGACCAGACAGCAAGTGTGAAAAATTGGGATGGCGGTGGGGGGTATTAGGAGCCTATATAAGAAAAAGACCCAAAAATCGGGACTGTCCCTATAAAATCGGGACATCTGGTCATCCTAGGCCCATGCATTTGAAATTTGACATTTATATCGTGCTCAGATCAATACCGATGATTTAACTCTAACAAGAGCAGATACAGACAATCTTTGGAGTGGGAAGGATTAATCAAGCACTGACTTGGTTAATCACCAACAGTTTTCAGTCTGTGTAGTGTTACCACCAAACCCCTTCTAAAAACAGCCCAGTTAAGAGCAATTACCAATGATTAATGAAGGGCAGCACACAGCTCTCATAATAAATCACAAATCATAACCACCAGAATGCCTCATAGGACTGTTAGGTTTGCAGCTATTTGTAGGGAAAGGCAAACAAATTGCTTTACAATTGCTTTCTGTGTGTTACCATGCCAGTCTCCTTTCCACAATGCATGTTTTCATTTCCCTCACTTCTTTAGTCACAATCAATATGCCCTACTCAGAAAGATTTTATTTTATTTCAAATTGTACTTGTTGAGCACTACTGCTGGCAAAATAAAATAATTAAGAAACCATAAAAAAACCCAATGACATCCTGGCAAGATGTTTACAACACATTGCTTGTGCGGCAATAAAAAAACAGGAAAGTTGTCATGCTGCTTACCATAAAATGTAAGCTGCCCTCGCGCCATGTTCTTTCCTCTCACATTTTCAGCCACACACTCATACAGACCAGCATCTTCCTGCTGAAAGTTTGGGATTTCGAGAACTCCACTCGATTTTTGTCTCCTGGCTTTCCTGGGTATTTGTTTACCATCTGCTCTTCTCCAGCTAATAGTAGGAACTGGGCTGATAATAAGAATAAAGCAAAAGAGCCTCATAGTAAAAGCTACATCCCGTTACTGGGTTATTAATTCATATTTTAAAAAGTAGAACCAGTAGAAGTTCTGTTTCCCTAAAGCAATAGTTTTGTTCATATACTAAGTATAGTGTGCTGTGAATCCAAACTGCAAGCAACAGACACAATCCCTAGATAAACCTCTCCCCACCTTCCCTTCTGACTTTGGGAGTCAGGACTAGAACTTTGATCCATTAACTCCAAAAACACAGGTGTGTTTCACTTGAGGTGAAGAGCATGTTCAATCGCTGGTTACAATAATAGGTCCTTTATTCTCTCTGGGGGTCAGTCACTAGCGGGTGATTACACAAACACATCCACCCATCTTGATATATTATGCATGTTGCTAAGTGAGAGCTGCTTACCCACTTGAAAATATTTCAACAAGCACTTCACAGGCTTAATTTTAATTATTTGATTTGATCACCAAAATCTCAATTGTGTATTCCTGATACTTCTCTTGGAAAGTGAACAATGCTATTCTCTTGATTTTATGTCTTCCTGGGCCTAAGCTTAACTCCCACTGAAACTCAGAGGGAGCAGGTTTGGGCCCCATATTGGTATAGTATTGGCCAGATTAAGATAACTGTTTCTCTGATCAGTTCCCTCTGTTTCATATACGATGACCTCTCTTTCCACAGGGTGAATACTCTGCTGAGGAACTGGAGTAGTTTGGTCACTGATTCCATAATTTATTTTTTAATCGGTTTACCAGCTAGCCCATCATTCACATTGTCTGCGCTGGCCTAGTGAGCAGGAGTCCGTGAATGAGTGCCAACAACTCCATTTTCCCATCTTCCCCATATATGTGCTGAAAATGTATGGTAATTGCAACATGTGACACTTTTCAGAGCCTCTCAGGTGCCAAAAGAAACTTAGTAACAGAATATACCTGATGCAACTTTACAAAATAAATTGTCTCTTTTCTTCTCCTTACCAATCACATTTTTCATGGCGGGTTAAGCTAAGACAAATCTCTTCCATGTAAAGGAAGTCAGCAAATATCTATACTACAAATAAAGCAAGTGATTTAAAAAAGCATACTCTAACATACACTACTATTATACCCGGGTAAGCTAAAGTAATAATAATGAACCAAAACTTACTTTCCCAAGGCAAAGCATTCCAGTTTCACAGTTGTTCCTTTTGCAGATGGAACATTTTCTGGGAACTGCACTTCTATTTTTGGCTCATATTCACCCATCACCCCTGTGAACACATCATAGATGCTAAAGTGTGGCTGAATTTTTGTAATACATTCTCAAGTGTTCCTGCATTATCACAGAGCCGTTCTATACATCATTACTTGCCCAGTTAATCTGCTCATTTAAAACAGGGCCTGTCTCTAACAGCCTAGTACTGTGGGCTCTCTTCCCATTTACTGCCAGAGGAAAATCTGCATCACAGCTCCCCTCCATCTGTTTAAGATTAAATTTCTTCATGGTTCCATTACTTTTTTGCTTTTGAATATTTAGTTCTTTTTCAGGTATCTTGTAAAATACGGAAAGAGATAATAAAGTAGGATCACCATCTTTTGAATAATGTAATGTGGAACAAATAGCCACTAGAAAAAGTTTTAAAAGCAGTGGGGGCTAATCAGGGCTCCTATTAACTTCAAGGATTTAGATGCTTAGAGATCGTATACTGTACTAGTAATTTCTTGATCTTTAACTGCCTTATTAAATAATGTAACATGGCAGGATTTTTATGAAATTGTGTTTAAAAATTTGTGCACATAAAAAAGCCATTAAATTTATGATAAATTGCCAGATTTCTACTGACTGCAGAGTCTTAAAACTGGTACATATAATTTCACCGATAGTGATTATAAACGAAATGATGATCGTAGTTTAAATCTTAACTGTTTCTCTCTGGGAGGCCACCATGCAGGACTGGGGTTTAAGAATGGGGGCAGTCCTGCAGTTTTGGAGATAAGGAACAGCGCACCTGATGAAGAAAAATGACTGCTACCAATACACACTGATTCAGAATTTGGGCAGCACAGGTTCCCACAGAGTTAATTCTGATGAGTAAATCAAATATATTGAAGTAGTTCTGGTGGTCTTTTTTTCTTATTTGCTGTATTGCCATGTGTGTCATTGCTTTATAAAAAGTACTGCATGGTGCAAGTTTAATGACAGCAAGAAGAAGCCGGAGAGGCTATTTGCTTTGCTTTTTCACAGTGGGATTGTTTTATATCAAAAATGCCCAGGATAAGTGTGTGTGTAAGACTTACATCAAATCCATTTTTACTTCTTGACCTATATATTATCTGTTCTGATACAACAACAGGTTACATCACCTTCCTTCAATCCATTTGCTTAAATGAGCATTGTCTCTACATTATATAAAAAGCAGCTGCCACATGAAATCAGTCATCTGAACAAAGTATGTTTGTTAACAATACAAATACACAACACTTACTACCAAAACAAGACACATAAAAGTATCAGGGAATTCACAAGTGAATGTCACTAAACTAGGCATTTCAGTTTGAATTATTAGGCCCAATAGTTTTCAGCCTTTGGAGATTATAATATGGATGGAGCTGATAGTGCTGTTCATTTTAAGGCTGCCTGACAGTTTCCAACATAAGACCCTGTTTTCAGTTGCTTAAAACTTGGCAAAACTTCAACTGTTTGGACTGAAATTTTCTATTCTGGGTGTCTGCCTCAGGATGATTTTGTTGTGTTTGTTGAAAACATCTGCCAAAGGAGACTGGGCCTGGGAACTAGGGAGGAGAGGCTCAGGCTGGTTGGGCAAGAAAACCGGGATTGGGAGCCGGTGATAGAAATGAGCAGGACTGGGAGCCAGTTGGCCTGAGGAAAAACACTGAGATTGGACAAGGAGCTGGAGGGAAAAAGGGAGGCTGGGATGGCTGGATAAGGTGACTGGAACTAAGATCCAGAGTAGGGGGGGGAATGGGAGCCACTGCACAGAACTGGTAGCCCTGGGGCAGAAGGGGCTAAGGTGTCTTTAGGTCACATTTTTGCCCCGAGATCCTGGGCTGCTCCAGGAGCTGGTGAGACCCTTGGCATAAATTAGACAGCCCCAGGGGCTGTTGTCCCAGGATGCAGTGCTACCTGGAGTCTCTGCTGTAAAGTGTGCTGTAGCCCTGTCCCAGACACACTCTCCCAACCTCCACTGCTGACCCACACCCTATACCAGGGTTTGCAAGGGGAGCCTCAGGAGACAATCTTACGCCTGTCTTCCACAACGCCTGTGCCGGGGGAATCCTCCCGAGGCAGAACTGGGGTTTTTAAGGCCCTCTTTATGCTGCTAAGGCCCTTCAACCCAGCGTAAAAGAGCCAAAGTGGTGGAAAGGATCTCCACCTCAGGTTTTCTACAGGTGGAGAGCATTTCATCCCTAGTCTAGCCTATATTTTTTGGGGAAAAAACCCCAAACCTTCCTTTTCGGGGGTGTGTGTGGAGGGGAGGCTTCCTATTCCACCTCACCATAGACAGGAATTCTGCTACATGGTTGCATGTTTAATCATATATAATGTACAGTAAATAGATTAATAACAGTTTAGTATATTTTAAGTAAAGTGGGAGAGGTACATTGTGAAATTTTCTCATGTAATTCTAATTGAAATTAGATGTAACTGGGACATTAATTGTTGATGAATAGGCCTCTTAGCCTGCTAATTTAATGATACAGCAGTCTAATGAGAATAATATGTCCTATATTAAGATGTGCTGGACATGTCGGCATAAATCCAAAAGACAAGCAAGACATATTTGCCAGTTTAAATACAATGTGGCTATTCTGTGGTTTCCACTTCATTCATTTGCGCTCTTTATATTTCTGAAATGTGCTGTGTTCTTTCTTTTGATGCATCATAGCATGTTAAGTCCAGATTTTATTGCATCACTAACTGTTGTATTAGAAACCAAGTTGTAAATGATTTTAGATGTTGCACACAATGTTAGTGACAAGCTTAGTTTCAAAATACAAAATTTAGCACATCTTAAAGATACTAACTTTTGTGCCTGGGGAAATCTGACCATATTTTGCTAAATGGACATTATAGCACCTTTCCTGTTTAATGCAATGTTTTCCAGGGCTCCTCAGCAGTTCAATTAAAATTTCAAGTCCATAATAAACTCTAGAGTACACCTCAAAGGAGTTGGAGTATGTTTAGGAAGGCAATTGGACCCTGTAAATATGTTAGTGTGAGTGTGCAGAGGAATCATTTGCTAAGGCAAAGCCCTTGGCGATGTGCTTCACAGTGAGTACCACTAGTAAGCATCATAACATTATGCTCCATTTCAAGAACAGCAGCATATACAGGGCCCAATCTTACTTCCGCTGAAGTCACTGGAAGCAGAGCATTGTATGATCTGTGTAAAATATTGTTACTGAAGATCTTAAATAACATACAGGCTATTTTTATTCCTCATATGGAGCAGATGCTAATGGAAGACTTGACAACTTTAAGCTTTCATCTTTTTCTTTCGTGCACTGTAGTAACCTATACGGGAGCTAAGGGCCAAATTCTGCTATCCATTACTCCATTGACTTCCTAAGGCTAACTTGATCATTTAAACACTGCAAGCAATCACGAAAATATGATTTATGTATCTACTCAAAAACTTAATGTGATACAGGTCTATTTGTGGTATAAAATTAGAAATCTTTACTTATTTTCCCCTTCTTGTACCACTCCTCTGACTACTAAAAATAGCATTCATTCTAGTGGGAACTATTGCCTAAGCTAATAGCTTCCAAAACAGCAAAGTGTTTGTGTGATCATTTTTGGCCTGTATAAAATGAGCAAAACTGCAGCATATCCACTAAAATCTGTTTTCTTCCCTGTCCTTGCTCAAGTGTCTCCAAGTTTGTATTTTATTTTACAACAATCCCCTGCTATTGTGGCATCTTCCAGTGACAAAGTACCTTTCACAACAACAGCTTTAAAAAATACTGATTTCTATGACATAGAACTGCAAACTGAGTCTGTGCATTCTTCAAATTCTCAGTGGAACTTTAGAAAGTTGAGACTAATTATTTATCTTTACTCTGAATAAAAATTCAGGCCGTTTCTTAATATTTGCAGAATGATTGCTTCAAAAAAACAAACAAACAAACAAACAAACAAAAACCAGATATCTTACCATCATTTCTCAGTATCAAAGGAGTTGGGGGGCCCAGCACTTTATTATTTGTTACAGTGTTTGTCACCACGCATGTGTAGTTGCCCACATCAGATGTTTCCACCTTTGCTATGTACAAATTCCCAGTCTCTTGAGAAACAAAGCGACGATTATCCTGGTGCACAAATGATGGATATTCATTGAAGATCCATGCGTAAGTCAGTTCTAGAAGTAAAAGGTATTATTAACACAATGCTTTTTTAATTTTAAAATATGGTTCCATCCCAGGGCAGAACTGAATCTCTGAAAATGAATTTCTCCCTGTCTCTTGTACTTACAGTAAGGGGACAGTAACTCATAATGAAATGAAAATGTCTTGTTTGTACAATTATGAATATAATCTTCCATACGTGTACTGGTGCAGTGCTGTCTTTCAGAGTCTTCAGCCAGACAGCTTATAGCTCCAATGCCTCTGTTGCCCCTCAACTTTTCCAAACCAGAACAAAATGAAATTAACGAGAATTTCTCTAATTCTATTCTGAAACTGTCAAGAATCATGCCAATTTCACATGGCTTAGAAAAGTGATGAGCTGTAGCAGAGGCAGGCACTGGAGCTATTTATGGCAAAGATGACTCAAGAGCAGCCTTGCATAAACTGTAAAGAAGCAGAAATGCAGATAGACAGTACTGTATAGAATAAAGGTGTCTCAGTATCTCGCTTCTTTTTTCTGGACTAGTCATTAATTCGGGAAAAAAATAGTAAGAAAACCTGCTACATTTGGGTATAGATAATGTTGGTCTTGTTTAGTGGGCTTTTACATCAATTGCAATGTTGATTTTTGTGAGACTTCTTTGATTTATACCCAAAGGTTCAGTTTTTAAAGAATTTCATCAAAAAAATCAGCTTTGTATGTCACAGCATCAATTAAGAGCAATCTGAATTTTTTTTTACAAATTTAAGAACCATGATATCCTGTACCTACAATAAAACATGTGTGTAGTCTTAAAAATTTACACATTAACACATTTAAAAAGAAACTGGTTAAAACTGAATATATTTTCCTCCTATACTGACCTACGTCCAGGCTTCTATTTTTCTCTTGCAAGTGTTGAAAACTTTAGACACAAAGCATAACAGGGAACAATGCAGCTGCTGCCATAGCATTTGGTCCCAATCTTGCAATGTTACCGTGCTGGCTGACTTTCATGCCCATGTAGAATTCCCAAGTAAAGGCCCCACAAATGTCTTTCTGCATTGATCACTTACCAGGATCAGGCCTTCTACCATTATGCAAATGAAATAGAGAACTATCATGAACCATTGTCTTTGGCAGGGGAAACTTACTTTGTAGTTCACCTTTAAGAACTGTTGTGGACCAGCTTTCACAAGCAAATTCTACATCTTCGCTTCCAAAACGGCGCATCAAAATTGTGGGTGACTATGTTTGTATGTGCACACAACTCATTGGGATCCACCTCCATTTATTTGAATTTATCATCCACCATATCGCAGAGAATTCAGACTTAATGGTTTGACAGGTCAGGACGTTTTATCACATGGAAACTAAGTGTGGAACAATTGTTATGCCTTTGTCACCAAGAACATATCTGTAACAGGGTGTGCTGACTCAGGAACTAACTCAGCACTCCGTCACTCAAATCCCCATCTGTTTACGCTAACTGAGTTCTGACTGAAAGACAGGCAGTTGACAGAAGAGGATAATCAACTGAATGGGGATACAGCTGAGTGGCTAAGTGGGTAGAAGCAGGCCCAACAACTGGGCCCACATAAGCAGACAGGAAGGAAGGGTCGTGGGAAGGGTTGGTAGCCGGAAGGAAGGCAGAAGTAGGCAGGACTGACTGCTGCTGCTGCTAGTAGGGTTCCCTTTGCTAGAAGCAAGTGGGGAAGCTGGCTATGAACAGTAAATATATGTGAGCAACACTATACGCGGTGGCCTGCTGGAAGAATACGATAAATAAAGGTGGTGGAGAAGGAGACCTGGAGAAGTTGTGATCTGTGATAAAGGCCGAAAAGGACTCACAAGGGACCACCCCGTGACAATCTCATTTTTCCTGAGTCATGAAGAATACTCTTAACTTTATTTATTCTTTCCTTTCAAGATAAATTATGGTGGAATCTGCCTTACTCTGTTCTTGTGAACTATACGGTTTTATACTTTGGAATTTTTTAATACACTAAATTAAGTAGCTATAATCTTCAGTGTGACTAATTCGATAATACTTTAATTTATAACATGTCTTTGGAAGTTATTTGCAAAAGAAAAAACAGTGAGAGACATACTGCAAGTGATTGCAGAGTTTATAAGTTAGGTTAATGTAATATAACCCCATTATATTTGTCTAAGACTAATACCTAAACATTGAAAATGTTTGAGAAATTACAGTAAGGAAAGATCACTGTAGCTTTGTAAAGTGAACATTAATTATAGTAAACAGCATATTCTTAGTTTAATACTCTAATGAGCCATAATTGTAATTGACCTCAAGTACTGTTATGTACTTTAGGAAATACATTCTGTCCTAATGTTCCAGTGTTTACACACATAGGAGGGGGTATGCAGTTTGTTGTGGTTTTCATTTTAGTTATTTATTTATTTAATGACAGGATTATAAAATATCTGCTTAGACCTCTTGGAAGATATAATTACGTTTATGTGGGAATATCTAATCATTGTATTTACACATGTGCATCTAATTATAAGTAACCCCATGCTGATGTCAAGAGGATACTTCGAATAAACGAGGTAGCACTTCTCAGCAGGCTTATTATTTCCTGCAAGTATTTAGATTTTTTTTTTTAATTTACTCATGGTGAACAATTAACTTGTTTCCCCCAGAAGCATCCAACAATAGACAAACATTTCTGCTCTAGAATGCAAACAGCAGCTTTTAGGTTTGAGTGAATCTCCACAGACCATGGTCCCCC
This sequence comes from Chelonia mydas, assembly GCF_015237465.2. Lineage (NCBI taxonomy): Eukaryota > Metazoa > Chordata > Testudines > Cheloniidae > Chelonia > Chelonia mydas. The sequence continues at coordinate 14,054,559 of NC_057853.1, read as the reverse complement.
CCGCAAAATAAGGAAAAGCCTAAGACAAAAATGTTATGTAGTAACTACAGCACAGTCAATGAATAAGATACTCAGCAATTTGTTTGACTCCGATTCAGTGTGAGTTTAGAAACCCTAGGCAAGCAGATACAAGAGTGAAGAAGACTGTGTGGATGTTGTATGCAATGGGGAAGACTGATTTAAAAACCAACTAGTGATTTTGAGTACTTCAGTTATTGGGAGCCCATCTTGAGGCAAAGTGGACAAATTTTCAGAGGCTGGATGCTCAGCACTTTCTGAAAATCAGGTTCCTTTAAGTTGTCTCAAGTTGGGTTTCCCTCCCCCACCCTCAAAATACAAAAAGAGGAACCCCAAATCACTAGCCACCTTTGAAAATCTCAGCCTTACTAAAGATCTAATGATTTAGTATCTCTGCCTTATGCTGATTCTAACACAGTTACACTGCACAGTACTACAGCTGTATAACTAATAACTGCTGTAGTTATAAGGCATGAGGCAGCATTATCAAGTCAGATGTGCTGTGTAGTATTGAAAATAACTGGGTGATACTATTAAGAGTTCTAATTTTATTGCTCTAAAATAACTGGGGACTTTTTATTATTGTAGAATTACAGTGAGTTTGAATCAAGTGATATAATAAAAAGGATGGGAAATAAAGCAGACTGGAGAAGCCTTAAGTACATTTCCTTCTGTAGCAATACATATATATTGTACATACTGTACAATACTCACTTTGATTTCCTTAGAGATCCCTGAGCAATATTTATGTCTTTTCAAACTTGACAGATTTCTTTTGATAAGGTTTCACATACTAATTGCTCTGGAAGTGACAGACAGTTCCTGTGCCGTAGGCAATTTGTAACATCTGAGTAAACAGACACTTAAAATACAGTATGAGATAGCATTTGGTGATTCTGGTGGGTGATTGAAACACTTATGTGGGTTATAACAAGGTGCCTTACAGTGTAAAGATTGTATCCAGAGTAGTTCATGGTTTCTCACAGACTATACCAGGTATCCTTTCAGGACTGAATGTGATGTGCTGTTTTCTAACTTGGGTCCCTTCTCATGTAATTTTGGGTAACAGACAATGTTTTACTACACTGCATACAATGTTTTATTTGTCTTTTTAAAATACATTAAGCTAGATCTCTTAAATGTGGTGCACTATTTTATATATTTTGACTCAGATTTGCAACTGGTGAAAATCTATGAAGCTTGATTGGTTTTTAGTCAATTGATACCAGCCGAGAAGCTGACCCTTTATACATTGTATATCTTTCTTTTCCTAGGGAGATGCACGTTCCATGCGGGGAGTGCTTTGACTGCACGCATTTCCAAAAGAGAGAAAGGTGTGTCAAAAAAATTTAAGACTGCTGGCAAATTCACACTTTGGCAAGGATTTCAAGACTGGACAGAGGAAAACTGCTATTTTTGAACTTTTAAGGCATGATCACAGGCTTCCACAACTTTTTAAAATTCACTGGATTCAGGACATTAAATAAGAAACTTTTTTCACTACACTGTTCATGTTAAGAACTTTTCCTTATATATACACATGTATGCTGCTGATTTAGGAAAACTGGTGACTTCAGCTTACTCTGCTGTTCGTGCTTCTGTACATACTCGGGATGCTCAGTGCAATAGCAGTAAGCTTATCGCATTCCAAGAGAAGGAAAGCAGATTTCCTTTTGTCAAAGAATGAACTTCTTTGTGCACAAGGTCACAAGATACTAGGATCTGCTCTAAGGCTCTGGAGCAATGAAGCAAACATAATACAGATATGGAACAGCATGTTAAAACTCTATAATATTCCTCAGAATTCAAGGGAGCCCTTGGTAAATGCAAGCACAAGTAAAGACTGGTGAAGCGAAAGGTGGGGAATACATTAGGTTGTTGAGAGAAGCTTGGTCTCACTCTGGCTAAAATAAATGGTGGAAGAGAAGTGCAGAGACATATAGTCACAGAAATGGGAGTCACATAAACATATCACAGAGAAATGTACCACACAGTAGTACCTAAGAATCTACCTCATTTAGTTAGCCATCAAAATTCACCGACAACCGGAAATACCATAAGCTTTTAGGGAAAGCTTGGGCACACAGCAATAACAGAGAACATATTAACATTACTAGTATTAACATATTTAATTTTATGTTATGGATTAGTGATCAGCACTGGAATGTGATAGACTGCATGATACAGGTGGAATATACATTTTAAACACATCCATCTAAGGCAGTGGCTCTCAAACTTTTGAACTGGTGACCCTTTTCACATAGCTAGCCTCTGAGTGCGACCCCCCTCTTATAAATTAAAAACACTTTTTTATATATTTAACACCATTATAAATGCTGGAGGCAAATCGGGGTTTGGGGTGGAGGCTGACAGCTCGCAGCTCCCTATGTAATAACCTTGTGAACCCCTGAGGGGTCCCAATCCCCAGTTTGACAACCCCTGATCTAAGGGACATTAACCTTTATCCCAGTTCAAAGCCCTGTGAACATTCTTGGCTTCTACTCAGGCGCAATATCAAAAGATAGGAACCCTTTACTTCAATTCTTTCATCACCTTCATAGATTCTCCCTCACTACCTGCCTGAGCGTGACAATTTCGCTCCACATCAGCTTGGACTATGTCTGCATTTCAGAATCGAGTATATTGATCACAAATCCATATTATACACTATAAGAAACACACAAAAATAACCCATTAACAAATCTCAGCCAGGATTTAAAAACAAGAAGTTTTAGGCTCTTGCATTCATTCCTAGATGGCTAAATAAATGGCCTGATTTTCCAAAGTTTGGAACATCCAATAACTCCCATTTACTTCACTTAACACTTTTGTAAACTGACCACTTATTTAAGCTACTTAAATAAAGATTTTGGAACCCAATGTAAGACACTCATTTTTGAAAATCTTGTCCCAGATACTGTCTCTTCTGGCCTGTGATATACTTGTAGTTTTGCTGAGGAACTCTCTCACACAAGTTGCCACTAGAGAATCTACAGAGACAAGCAGACAAAGGCAATCACTCTGCACCAGAAACAAAAGGAGGACTTGTGGCACCTTAGAGACTAACAAATTTATTTGAGCATAAGCTTTCGTGAGCTACAGCTCACTTCATCGGATGCATACTGTGGAAAATACAGTGGGGAGATTTATATACAGAGAGAACATGAAACAATGGGTGTTACCATACACACTGTAACCCGAGTGATCACTTAAGGTGAGCTATTACCAGCAGGAGAGTGGGGAGTAATAGCTCACCTTAAGTGATCACTCGGGTTACAGTGTGTATGGTAACACCCATTGTTTCATGTTCTCTCTGTATATAAATCTCCCCACTGTATTTTCCACTGAATGCATCCGATGAAGTGAGCTGTAGCTCACGAAAGCTTATGCTCAAATAAATTTGTTAGTCTCTAAGGTGCCACAAGTACTCCTTTTCTTTTTGCGCATACAGACTAACACGGCTGCTACTCTGAAACCTGTCACCAGAAGCAGTATCGCTAGACATGGCCTGAGTGTGATCTCCATGGAATGACAGGAGATGGAGGTGTAGGGATGCAGAATTACAGAAAGATGTGTAAAGCACGATACAGACACAGCGCAAAATGGCATCTTTTAGCACAGCAATGGGCAATGGTGGAGGACAGAAGAAATCAGCAGCCTCATCAATCTGTCTGCCTGTGTATTCTTTCTGCTAGCAGCATCCACTTGCTCTCTCATACTGGGATGTCTGTGCCTTTTTTTCGATTTATCATCTGTGTCATTACTTCCTGTCTGGCTACTCTAGAGTACCTTACATTCAGATGCATGCTTAGTTTGCTACTAGTATCATCTCGTTCAACTCACAGAGGTTTTATAATATAAGTAGAAAGTGCAGTGTCTTTAGGAACATTTGTATATGTGAGAGAACAGTTTTGCTGCTGGTGTGCTCAGTCTTCATTCTCTGACAGAGCTAAATCTGATGAAAAATGGATTACCCCATTCTTGCTCTTTTATACAATTTGGATGTTACTGTGAACACCTGATGCTCTTTCCATGGTGCAAGCTAAAGCACTGTAGTGCTCTTCAGGCTGGCAAAGGTTCTCTTGGTCACTGGCCTGGTTCTCTGTGACTCTTGTTATATCTGTCTGAGAACTGAGACTGGCCAATTTCCTCTTTAAATGTAATCCTTGAATTATAACTATATGACTTGTGAATATGTAATTTAACATTCCTCATAATCTCTTAAATGTCTTGCATCTTGTTGCATGCTAGATTGACTTAAATAACCATCTTAAGTCCATGGCTCTGGATTTCAGAAGCCAGCTGAGCCAGGATGACCTGAAAATATACGCATTGTAGCCAAGACTAGTTACTTTGCTAGGACACTCATAATACCCTGGACAACAAAAAGCTTCTGTACATGCAAATAATAAATAAACAATAATGGCTCACTCTTATAGAGCTCTCTTTATCAGTAGATCTCAAGGTGCTTTACAAAGGTGGTCATTATTATTTATCCTGTTTTACAGATGGGGAAACTGAGGCACAATGACTTGACTTGCCCAAGGTCACCCAGCAAAGCAGTGGCAGAGCCAGGAACTGAACCAAGGTCTTCTGAGTCCCAGTCTAGTGCCTCTATATGTGTATATATGTCTTCTTTTAGATATTCTTGTTATCTATAGGTGCAACAAGGTGCCTGCAATGCCAGTGGACAAATGGTCCTGTCATTAAAACAATGAGGAGTCCGGTGGCACCTTAAATAAATCTGTTAGTCTTTAAGGTGCCACTGGACTCCTCATTGTTTTTGTGGATACAGATTAACATGGCTACCCCTCGGATACTTGGGTCCTGTCATTGTGCATGAGAATTTAGGGGTGGAGTCACCCATTTATTTTCTCAATTTGGTTCAAGGGTGTGCTACTAGGTAAGCAACCATGGATTCTCTTTACTCTGTGACAAGTACTGTTCCCATGAGTATCATCATGCACTTCTCCATAGTATTCAGTTCTCCTGAAAGGCAGGCACATAATCAAGCATATCTACCTGAGGAATACCTCAGGCTCCACATTCCTCTCCAGAAACTCAAAACTCTGCCCAAACTGAGAATTACTTTCAGTCATACTAGAAATATAGCAAATCCCTACTTATGCATCAGGCAGAGAGAAGAGCTGAATCCACATATCCTACTTCCCAGGTGAGTGCTTTTAATCACCAGGTTATAGAGTTGTTCTTACTTGCTCTCTCTGGCCTAATGTATATATAAGTATGAATACAAAGTAGAACAGCTTCAATAGGAGAGACTATTGCCCATTGGTTAGGATATTCACCAGGAGGGAGAAGATCTGAGCTCTCGGATGGGGATTCAAACCTAGGGCTCCCACATGACATCTCAGGCAAGTGCCCTAACCACTGGGCTAAAGGTTATGGGGGAGGAAAGGAATGGACACATAGACATACTGTCTCTCTCTCATTTCTGAAGCTGACCCTGAAAAACTTTTTTCCAACTGAAACTAAGTGGGTCACTCTATATCTGACCTATCAGTCATCATCCTCAAAGGAAACACGCACAAAACTTTCAAAAGACAAGCCTGGGAGCTTAAATTCATTACTCTGCTAGGTTTCAGAGTAACAGCCGTGTTAGTCTCTATTCGCAAAAAGAAAAGGAGTACTTGTGGCACCTTAGAGACTAACCAATTTATTTGAGCATAAGCTGTAGCTCACGAAAGCTTATGCTCAAATAAATTGGTTAGTCTCTAAGGTGCCACAAGTACTCCTTTTCTTATTACTCTGCTAGACACCAAAGATCACTTGGACTGAACAGAGACACAGGATTTATGATTTATTACCATTAACCCCCTCTTTTTGTCCTTTGACTGCAGAGGTGTTAACAGGCCACTCTATCTTGAATGGTCCCTTTCAATCTGAGCTAACTACTTATGCTAAACAATCTGTTCCACCTTGCATTTTGCTGTGAGGCTGGGAGTTCCTTTCCCAGACCTGAAGAAGAGCTCTGTATGGCTCGAAAGTTTGTCTCTCTCACCAGCAGAAGTTGGTCCAATAAATTATATTACCTCACCCACGTGGGTCAAATTCAGAGATAGTTTTGGGTTGACTGAAACTGAACTTTTAGAGAATAAACTATGGATCCAAAAATTTTTGCCTGGCTCTGCCAAAGTGGCTCTCAGTTACACCATTAAATACGGATTATCTCTATAGTTTTCAGTGTCTATTCTGCATTTACTTTGGTGCGAATGAGAGCAGAATTTGGCCCACAATATTTCCAAAGAGCATTTGGGAAATGTATTCTTTGCACTGAACTTTCCCATCGTGTAGTGCTTGGCAATTTTTGGCTTAGAGCACATCACTGAATATATAAACCTTGAACAGTTAAAAAGGTGTCTCCCCATTTTTGTATATATTCTTCCCCTTTTACATTTCCATTACTCCCTGTTTATGTGGCATGGCCCAGCATATGGGGCACGGCCCAAAGCCCTGGCAGATTGCATTTCTAATTAATTGATGAGAATCTATATGAAACAGAGCGTAATCCTCAGTACATCCCCAGGACAACACGGCAGCATACATTCTACTTTAGGAAAAGATACACACTTAAAGGAAGTTAATGTTAATTGCAAATTTTCTCAAATAATAACTTTTACAAAGTTGTCAAAAATGTTACTGAAAGCTGAATAGGAACTTATGCTTTGAATTACAATTTTAATTAGACAGATAATTTGCCAGAATAATGTTCTCTCAAGCTCCCATGTAATTTAAACCTTTTTTTTTTCTCTTAGTGAACACAAAATGCACATTTCATATCTCATACAAAAACAGCTTTGTTTCTGGTATTGCTTTTAGACAAAATATACATTTTCCATAAAGAGAGGTCTGCCACTGAGCAAATTTAAAAGGTCTATATAGTGATTATGAAAAAAGCTATTAAAACATCAAGATTTCATTTACCATAAAGCTAAATGGAAGAGTAAAAAATGTAAATGAATATTAACAACAAAATGGGGAATGTTTATCATTTTTAATACCAAAAGTGTGCTATATATAATATGCAATGTTAGGTTTTACAGGCTTTACTGAAAGTTACAAAGATAGATCATTAATAATTCCCCTAATTTATATAGTATCACCCAATATTTCATCCTCAACAAGTGGGTAAAAATTGGGACTCCCTTTTAATCACAGAGCTTGCAACATTTGCTGTAAAATCTAATATAGACAAAGAATGTATACAGATCTTAAAAGATATATATGCTACAAATTCACTGTATGATCTTGGGGAAATCATTTAGGCTGTTTGTGATTAGTTTATCATTGGTAGAATGGGGATATTTATACCTTAACCACCTTTTAAAAACTATCTTTAACGCTGGGATGAGAATGGTATGGGAAGGCTTATCCAGCTACCAGTGGAGTCAATGAAGGACTCCCATTAATTTCAACAGGGGTCAGGCCTCAGTATGAAATATCTTTATTTATTTTTATCTTCAGATAGTATACGGCTCGAGCTATGAACTTTAAATGGAAAATATCTACCTTATTATTATTGCTAGTATAGCAAACAAACAAGCAAAAACTCCTGAAATAAATCAAACTTAAAATTAATATAATTAAAAACATAAAACAAAACAAAAAAGCCCACCCTAAAAAGACTTTTTACCCCACTAGGGACTTCACTTAAGCTTAGAGATTGTTATGAAATATTCATATTATGGCAGTACCCAAAAGCTCTATCTCCATGTATCTTATCTGTGCATTTCTAATGCTCCCATCCACACAGCGTCTGGACACTGATCGCACTGTAGGGCATACCATTGTAACAGAGTTCACTACATTAGTCTGCAAAATACGTAATCTCTCCCTGCTGAATTCTGCAGAAAGAGACAATTCTTTTGGCTGTCTTCATTGTACACAAAAATATCTTTACTCTTTGGAAAGTAGGCTAAGTCTCCAAGCTGCTGCAATAGTGAGCATGTGATCAAATTGAGGGGAAAAAATGTCAAATAATGTATTTCTCTCTTCTTAAAGTGTCTTAGATTAAAGCTGTTGTATGACAGACAGAAAAAGGCTTTCAACCTGAATAATTGTCTCCGGCACCTATCACGACTGCACAGCCTTTTCACCAATCAGATTAGCAAACCACTGCACCCACCATTCAGTTAGAGATGGCGCGTCATATAAATGATACAAATTATTTTATGCTGAAAACAATGCTGAAAACAAATTAACAATTATTGGCTTTGAAGCCTCCCCCTGAAGAGGGATGCAGATACATACTCCCCTCTACCCTTGCAACAGGCACTCAGACTTCTTCCCACTGTAGAGATGGTTGAAGCTTCCTTTCCCACAACACAGTCAAGTTTTGTTAGGCTATGGCTGCCCTACAGAGCTTACAGCGGTGCCACTGTCGCACTGCTAATGCAGATACTCTAAGCCAATGGGAGAGAGCTCTCCTGCCAACTTAATTACTTCAGCCCCCGTGAGCGCTGGTAGCTATGTGGGTGAGAGAAGCTCTCCCGCCACCATAGCGCTGTCCAAATCGGCGCTTAGGTCAGTGTAACCTACATTCCTCAGTGGGGTGGCTCATTCACACCCTGAGCGATGTAACTTATGCCAACCTAAGCTGTAGTGTGCACATAGCCTTACACTCTCTGCAGCCTTCCTGAAAGTGCCCTAATGGGGTGCCTCCCACTTGTGTCTGTGTTCCCTTTCTCCCTCATCTGCCTGCTTCCGTTCTGGGTCTCTGCCTGTACAGGAACACACGGCCAGGGGGAACGGAGATCTCACTCTCACTCCCCATTGCCAGTTCAAACCTAATGGCAGGTTCAGGAACTGGAAGAGGAGAAGCAGATTAGCTGGAGAAAAGGGGCATGAGTGGAACTCTCCGGCAGAAAACCCTCCTCCAACCCAAACATGTTCACATTACATGAACACTCAAACCCCTTAAATGCAGTCATTCCCCGTGGATAAGAAGTTCCAGCCCCAGTCGGCAGGGACTTCGTTAGCAAAACTCCAAGCATGAAGATGCTGCAAAACTGGGCTCTTAAACAGAGTGTGGGCTGGGAGGAGGAGGAAGTGAAGGCTTTTTTAATGTCTTCATTGAATATGAAGGGAGTCATCTCTTCTGTGCCCCTCCACTGTAAATTGTAGGCCTGCTCCTGAAGCTCGATGCTGTGCAAGGTTCTCAGTTCCCTTCATTCCCACTGGCTTCCTAAGACCAGCAGCACACCTGCTGCTTTAGTACTGCACTCTTGATCTTCCAGGAGAGAGAACAGCTCATGTTGCACTGAGACTAGTGATCCTAAGAACAACTCCCTTTGCTCCTGTGAAGTACTGAACTCTATATCACAGATCACATTTGTTTTTCACACACACACACACACACACTAGTGATATATCAAGCATGTGTATGTAACCATATACATAGGAATTACATTTGATATTAGGTGGGTGGTATTGGGGCTAGAGAACAGATTTGCATTTGCCTTCATAAATGATGATTATTGCTAAGCTATAGGTAATGGACAAAAATATGTTATTGCCATTCATATAATACAGCAGCTTGTGACAGAAGACCATATATTGTGCTGTAAGCTATCGTGGCAAAGCCTCAAGGGCCCATTGCAGATTTATCTGAAAATTTCTTGGCTATGGAGGGTTGAAAGCAGACTCTTAACATTATATTTAATATGCTTGCTTGAATTTCCATAGTAATTTCCATGGAGACTTACTAACAAAGTAACAAAGTAACAGGAGCCGGTATTTTGCTGCATTTCCCCTAGCAGCAACAAACAGAGGTAACAAGAATACAGAACTGACACATCACATACATCCCAGCTGTTTCTGGTATCTACCATTCCATTCCCTCTCCCAAATGTTGCTATTCTTCACTTTTATTTCTTTACACTATCATCTATTTTGTAACATAAAAAGTGCAGAGGCTCTGGGAGGGAGGGGACCTGAAGAGGATTGGAATATAGCTGTTTACTGCCAGATATTACCCTGAACAAACACTGCATACCAAGTCACACAACACAGTCTCACAAAGCTCATACCCAAAGTTACAAATATGGCAGCTGTCAATATTCACTTGTTATTACAACCAGACAAACTCCAAAGCATATGGTGTGGGGACGAATGTGACCTATTCTTAGGTTGTTTCAATCCACACTTTAAAGCACTAACACCTTCTCTCTCTCTCTCTCTTAACTGGCCTTCACTGTTGATCTTCATTCAATTTTAAAATAAAAGAGGAGATCCTGCAAAAAGCTGGGCTTCCATTAACTTCAGCACAAATTGAGGAGGCTTAGCATCTCATAGGATCAGACCCTTAATAAAAGGACAATCTCTTACTTTATTATCACTGAATTTTCAAAGAATCTGCTACAACTTGCATTCACAGGTTAAAAAAAAAGATACACTGCTGATCTAGTACCAGTATACTCCTCAGAGAAGAGAGACATGAGTAGTGAAGCTGTCAGAGAAACCACAAAAGGAGCAGGAGAGGAAAGCAATGATGTTTCCCTTCATTTGGTCCTACTCAGGGAGCCTGCAGAAATCCTTCTGTTTTCCACTGTACAGATGGGGCTCTGCAGTTCTAGGGCAGAAGGAGGGGGACTGAAGTCTGGGAGCATTGTCCAGGGAATACGCTCTTCTCAGCCAGGCAGATGAATTAGTACTTCTCTAGATAAAGACAGATAAAGGGCAGTATGGCAACTGCTGGCACAATGTAACTAAAGGAGAAGAGAAGACAAGGCTTCATCGTGAGGTTAGAGCTACCAATCTGTGAGGTTTGGAGAACACACTTCTGCCCTGTCTCCAGCCTCCCAAGCTCCTTCTCACTTGAGTGGAGTGTTTGTCTGGAATTCTGCAAGGGTTGTTGGAGGGCAATGGTTCTCAACCCTTTGTACTGGTGACCCCTTTCACATAGCAAGCCTCTGTGTGATCCCCCCCACTTATTAATTAAAAACACTTTAAAATATATTTAATACCATTATACATTTTGCTGGATACAAAGCAGCATTTGGGGTGGAGGCTGACAACTCATGATCCCCTCATGTAATAACCTCGTGTCCCCCTGAGGGGTCCCGACCCCCAGTTTGAGAACTGCTGTTGTAGAGTGTTCTGGCTTCTCTGCCTCTCTCCGGTGAACTGTTCTGTGGCAATAAAGCTAGCTATATTATTAGTTGTGAATAATATTTGTTGTGAGCTTAGCCCATTTCTCTTTTCACAGATTATTCATTAGCTGATTCCCCCAATTTCTATCCATGTATTAACTTTTAAAAATAGCTGCTTAATCATTTAATTGTCAGTGGTGCTTGCACTCACAACTCTCACTACACAACTCAAAAGATTGCTCTAGAGGAGATAGAATAAAATGAAGAATAGTAAAGTAGATGGTGAAAGTGAAATAACTGTTGATATGATCAAGGCAACTGGAGATACTGGAGTAGAGTGTCTTCATAGATTATTATGTGTTTACTGGGATCAACCCTGATGACTGGAGAATGGGGTTGATGGTGCCTCTCTTGAACAGTAAGTGTGATCCAAATGATTTTAACACCTATTGGGGCATCACCCTGTTAAGTCAGCCTCTCAAAGTCCTTGAGAGAGTTCTGGAGGCAAGATTGAGGTGCAAGATGGAGGAAAATTTAGGAGACGAGCAACATAGCTTTAGGAAGGGAAAGAGTACTATAGATACAATATATGCAATGAGACAGAAGGTTGAAAGCATGATAAATGGAGGCCATAACTGCTATGTAGCAGTTATTGATCTCAAGAAAGCACATCACTTGGTTCTGCAGCAATTGGTGTTTGGAGCAGTGAGCTGGATGGGAGGGGGCCTGCAAGAATTGGAGATGATAGAGGGTCAAGAGCTAAGGTGTAACAATATGTGGAATTTCAGAGAGTTTTTGAGATAACCATGGAACTGAGACAAGGCAGTGTGCTGAATCCGCTTCTCTTCATCCTGGCTATGGACTTAATTAGTAGGAGAAACAAGCCTGTGGAGACACAGAGGAAAATAATGTCTGCTGATGATCTGTCCCTTTTGGCTGACAGCAAAGAGGAATTGGTAAATACAGTATCAGAGTGGGCATTGGTGTTTGAAGATCATGGTTTGAAGGTAAACACAAGGAAAACTGATGTTATTCAGTTAGGGAAGGTAGACAAACCTGTTGGCTGATGTTTGAGGAAAGAAGCTGAATCATAAGAAAGAATCTGTGCACTTCTGAAGTACATTTGGTGCCATTAGAGAGAGATCTAGAGAACCTTAAAAGAAGAACCAAATGTGCATGGGCAGTAGTGAAAAAGGTGGCAGGCAATTAAGTAACAAAGTGAAAGGAAAAGCATATGCTGCATGTGTTTGTGCCTGCCTGCTCTATGGTTTGGAAATGGTGGATCTTGCAGAGATGAACGAAGAAGACACAGGGAAAAACAACATAATGAGGAATATGCTAGGTAAGTGAAGGGTAGACGGAGCATGCATGGAAGAAATCAGGGCACATGGAAGATCAACTTGGGAATCTGAGTGATAGGCTGGAGAGTGCATGTTTGAATTGGGTGGGACGTGATATAAATGGGAGAAGAATGACCACCAAAGAAAGCATGGGACGAAGAAGACAGCAAGAAACAATGTGGAAGACTGAGGATACACTGGAAAGACACTGTCAAGAGAAGTTTGAAGAGAAAAGGGGTGGAACTCCAAAACCTTTGAAAACATGACAGGGACTGAAAGGAGTGGCAAAGAACTATGGGCACCTGTGACCCCAGGTAAATGGAAAAAGGAGTCAAGAGGTGAAGGGAAGTGATCTGCTTAATAATTTAGAGGAACCAAATTTAAGACCATCAATTTATTCACTTATTCTTCACTTGGACTATTTGCTATGCACTAACCATGCTGTGTGATTGGTCACTAAGCCACATTCCAGGTTTCTGGCCCCTAATAGGATGACAAATTAAAATAACACATTTTCAGAAGAATAATTACTTGAGCTAAAGTTTATACAACTTTCAGGATGTGTGAATATTTTCACAGATACTCAGCGGCCATCTGACTATTTGCAACAACAAATAATAAGAACCCACAACAGCAGTAGAGAAAATATACTACTTTTAGCCTAAAAAAATCCAGGAATCACCTTTCTGTACTACTGTATTTGACCAGTTCTATGTAAAAGGATATGATGTGGTCCTCAATAAGTAAAACATCAGAAGATTTTTGGTGACTGATACAAGGTGTATTCCAATAGGAATGTAGCACTTATGCAACATATTTAAAAAATAATTGCTACCTCTTTATGGACTTGCCTCATACCTGAGGGTTTCAGGAGGCAAAACAGGGAATTAAATAATTAGGAAATTTGGAATGTACTTTAAAGGAATTAAAATTGCAAGATGAAGGCCTATGTGATGGGAAACATTTATAATAAAGATCTACATAAATATCATAGGCCCAAGTCCTGCAAACACTTATGCACATGCTTAAATTTACCCCCTGAGTAGTCCCTTTGACTTCAGCGGGACTAATCATGTGTGTATAATAAGTTCACAGTAATAAGTGATAGAAGAGATGCTATACCATAATATATATATATATATAGAGAGAGAGAGAGACATATTATGCACACACAAATGCACACACACACATTTTCCTTACAATGTGTTCCTGCATTTAAACCTATCTTTTCCCACTTGCAATAATTTGAATACACAGATTAATTATATTTTCATTAAGGAACTAAGACTGTGTAAGAACTTCGGTATTACATGAATTCTGGTCAATAATCAGTTTGACCCATTCCTTATCTCTGCTTTTCTATATCTCTAAAATGGTTAAATATTTGACAGTTGTTCAATAATTGACCTAGCTTATCTCCTACAAACAGGTTGCTATTCTAGTTGCTATAGCAACTATAAACATTAACGATTATTACCCCAACATCCCATTGGGGATTTTGACACAGTCTTAACTTAAAAGTTCCCTCAGGGAGAAAAATCACCAGTTGCCTCCATCTACGACAGAATGGAAAATATTACGAGACTGAAAGTCCTCTGTATTGTATTTATTACAGCTAAATACACAAACCTATTGCAGAAACTTCTCATGGGTAGCAGATTTTTTTCCCTGCCAGCCTAGCATGCAGGCAGATAGGTCTTGGGAGTAAACTGTATGGATAAGAACTGCATGGGTACTGTCACAGTTCAGGGCAACTGCACCCTTCAGTGGCCCAACAAGGGAACCTACCCTCAGGCTTCTAGGTCCCCATCTGTTGCCTCTCTTGGGTGGAGACCTGCATCCCTCTCTCTTCTGACTGGGGTATTCCCAGGCTGCACAGGTCCCTGACTTCTCTGTGTATTTTCCATCACAGCCGGGTTGCCCAAGGACAACGGCTTGCTTTTTCTTTAGAGACAGATACCAAGTGTAAGGGCTACAGATATGTACCCACACAGGCTTCCTATGCAAGCATACTTTATTCTTAAGGTAAAAGCACCACAGAGAAAATGTATTAAAACAATAAAAGAACCTGCATGCATGCTAATAAGCTTACCAGAGTTAACCCAAACTCTAACATGGATTCTGACAGGATAAGTCCTCCAACCCTGCACCTTAGGAGTGTCCTTGTGGTTACCAGTTCATCACAGCTTCAGCTCAGAACAAGCACGCTCATAACTAAGGCTGAGATTTTTTCACCGTTATTTTTAGTAAAAGTCACAAACAGGTGATGGGCAATAAACAAAAATTCATGGAGCACGTGACTTGTCCGTTACTTTACTAAAAATAAGCAGGGGCAGGGCTAGGTAGGGGGAGGAATGAGTCCCATATGGGGGGAGACTGACAGGCTGAGCCCCGGGCCATAGCAGGGGGCAAAGCTCCGACTCCAGTGGCCGCAGCAGGGGTCACAGCCATGGGTGACACACAGCCCTTGCTCCAGCGCTGGCCCAGCTGCGGGACAGAGGTACACGCCCGACTGCAGCCCCAGCCACAGTGTGGGGAGAGGGGAGGCACATGGCCTTGGGAAGCCGCATGGGGGGCATGTGACCCCAGCTGCAGCCTCCGGTGAAAGCCACGGGGCTGGGGAGCGTGGACCCTGCCAAGCCCAGGAAGCTGCATTCCTGATTCCAGCCAGCCCCAGTTGCAGGGCAGGGGCGCACAGTCCTGCCTCCTCCTCCTGAAGCCCTAGAAGTCACAGAGCTCCGGCAAAGTCATGGAATCCGTGACTGCCATGACCTCTGTGACTAAATCATGGCCTTATTCATAACCTGTTCACTTCATTCTTTATACATTTCAGGGGTCTTTAATCTGGAGTTTTCAGAAGAGGTAATTAGTACACAATGGGTCTCTCTCTTCCAAAAGTTGGTTTCTGGGGGGAGAACTTGCATTTCCCTTCCCCCAAAATACTTCCTTAGAAGTCCACCTCATACATATTGTTCCAAAAAAGACTTCTGATGTTCCTACTACCAGCCAGAGATAGAATTAATCTTGTCTTCCTGCTAAAGCAATTCTATACAATCTCACAGTAGTACATAAACATTTGTATTTCTAATACAATGAACTCCAAAGATGTTAAATTTAATTTACCAAAGTTTAACTTAATTCCATAAGGTTTATTCAGGATAACACAGGATATTGTCAGTCTGTCACAGGTACGCTGACCTAACAAACCAGAAATTGCCTCCAGAACCTGTATCTTCTGGGAACATTGTCTCAGCCTCAATTAATCTAACTCTCTGGGTTTTCAACTTAATTTCTTTACTTAATTTCTGGGGCCAACTGGAGGGGAGAGGAAGGTCAGTGGCCCAGAAGATAAGTAATTCTATAGCTGTGAAAAACCTGGTTGGTAATTTCAATTAGCAAACGTTTTTTCCAGTGTCAATTCACACCAAAGTTGACACCACTACAGTTTTTGGTCTGACTCTGGGTCATAACCATGAATTGTCTCAGATTCATTCAGAATTTGTTTGCTTGAAGTTTGTTTGAAAAATCAACCCAATTTTGTAAAAAAAAAGATTTCAGAAACATTTGATGATCCAGTCCCAATGTTTGGACTGTTATAAAATTTTAAAAAAAATGAATTTTCCCTGGTTGCCGGTTTCATTACACACATATTTTGCAGGTCTAGTTTCAGCTAGGCTCAGTTTGCTCCTGGCACTAGACCAATGGGTCTCCCCTAGAGTGGAGATATAACTATTAATACTGTCCAAAACCCTACTCTGTTGAGGAGGGGACTGTATCTGGGTGGAACAGAGACCCCAAAGTTGGGAGAGGATGGGACAGGCCCAGTCAGCAGATGTACTCTGTAGAGAGGTCTGTGGAATTTAAAGCTGATCTCCTTTAACAGAACTTCTGGGGGTAGGTATCCCTCAAGCCAAACCCCACATAGCACGGCTACTACAATGGGCACAAGTGTTGCAAATTGCACCCCTTGTGTCCTTCCGTGTGAAGCTGTCTCTTAATGTTAAAATAATGATTTCAGGCAAACTTTACTGCATGGGGACTGTACAGTGTCATACAGCTTCATCCAGTCATGGCCACAAAACCAGCACAGGGCATTCATGAGTGGATCAAAACCCCTATATTAGCAATTACATTCTATGTGAAAATACTTGCTCTTCTATTCAAGCCAAGATGGTTTCACAGCACTTCCTATTGAACTATACATGGGGCCATATGCTTCTCTCTGTTTTTGATCTGCACTTCCTCATTAATTTTAGTCAGGAAATTTTCCTTAAAAGAATAATAGCATGATATGGTCCACAGAGTGGCATAGAAAGAAACCTCTCATCCCATTCTGCCAAGCAGAGATAAGGTTCCTCAATGGTAGATCTTGTCAGTAGTAAATAGGAAGAGGAGAGAACAAGAATAAAGATAGGACAGACTAAATGATTAGGAGGACCAGACCATGGCTGCTAATTACCTGTGGCCTTAAGTCAAAAGAGAGTCCAGATGCCTCAAGTTAGTTATGTACTTAAATGATACTGAAATTGATTTTTAACTCTAGAATATATTTGTCCTTTACATAATTCAACCATTACTTATATTTCCCAAGCTTATTATGTGTACTATATAAACTATAAATAATATCACTTTAAAGAGTGATTCACAGATTTAATCAGTCAGTTTGTTTTCTATTTAAAGTCATGGAGAGTTAGCTTAAAGCCCTACTTTTGTATGCTTGCTTGAGCTGAGCCTGATCTAAAGGCACCATTCTTGTTTTAAAACATATTTCAATGTGACCTAGCTAATCCTTTAATACCACGCTTTCACTACCTTTGATCAGCCTCTTATTGTAGCTATAAGAGATTAGATCAAACCTTTAAAAGAAAGTTGCTTGTGGAGAATTTTCTTACTGAAGTGTATTAATATCAACTCTAAGGCTGAAATATTTAGCAAAACAGTATGGGAGAGATGTCCTTTTTAGGAAATATCAGACTACCAAAAATATTTGATATCTGTATAGATATTATTATTGCATTACATTTTTGATGCTACTGTAACGTGCATGCTAAAATAACATTATATCGATGAGCTGGATTTAATTGCTGTAAGTAAAGTTACATTTAGACTTTACTAAGACACATTGTTTTCTGAAAAAACTCTGCATTTGGGGGTTAAAACTTTATTTATTTTTAAGCTGGGCAGTTTCTCTGTTTTCTTTTTAAAAAATCATGGAAATTATCCCATGTTCATACAATATTAAGGTTACACATTTACACACAGAGGGAATGTAAAAGTTTGGGTTTTCACAGTGCCATGACCTTGCTCATGATTTTGTTTTTTAATTGAGGTCAGATTTTGCCTTCGTCTTATTCCACATGGATTAACACACTACCTCTATGTGCATAAACGACTGTACTGTCAGATCCGTTAACTTAAATGGGACTCTACAGGAGCAAGCAGATCTAATTGCAAGATTGGAGATGCACCAGTGTAGTGTTTTGCATATATAATATGTGGGTACATGTACACAGACAACTGTCCCACTCATGTGCTTTGTGTTCTGTTGCTCAAAATGTTGCTCACATTTTGCCTTCGTCTTATTCCACATGGATTAACACACTACCTCTATGTGCATAAACGACTGTACTGTCAGATCCGTTAACTTAAATGGGACTCTACAGGAGCAAGCAGATCTAATTGCAAGATTGGAGATGCACCAGTGTAGTGTTTTGCATATATAATATGTGGGTACATGTACACAGACAACTGTCCCACTCATGTGCTTTGTGTTCTGTTGCTCACAGTCTCTGCCCTTTTTTGACATCTCTGTGGGAGACTGCCAAGCAAAGTTCAAATTATTATGGGAGGAGGTGTGTGGTTGTGATGTGACCAAAAGTACACTAGTAACTGGACTCAGGTCTCTAATGTATTGTATATAGACCACAAAATGGTCATAACATAACATAACTTACTGCGTCTATTTACTCAGTGGTGAAAGGTTTCAGCCATTAGTCGCCTCCCTTCAATATTCATTCAGTATAGACCCCAATTTAGCAAGGTAGTTAAGCACATGCCCAACTTCCAGAATATTTGTTTGTTTTTAAACCCTGTCACGAGCCATCACCAAAAAAGAATAAAAAAAATCCATTAATGTCTTGTTCCTTATTATTTCAATATCGTCCAGGGTCTTTACCTGGGAGATGAATCACTTATGTTTTAGTTTTTGTGAATGCAGCATGAGTTACATATGCCAGATGTCTTTTCCCATGCTGTCTATCTTGTGACAGTCCAACAGCCCAACTGGCATATAAGGGAAAATAGTAAGTGTTCGGTAGGAAACTTGCTTTTTTCAAAGATTTAGTCAGTTATTAACAAGAAAAGTCACTGGGTTGTTAATGCACATGTGTCAGAGTTTCAAACTTGAATACAGATCCCTGGGGAAGCTGCACTGACAGATGTGCTGAAGACAAAACTGCAAGTGGGCAGTCAGTCAGCAGGAGATCATTAGTCTGCATGAAGAGTTGCAGCTCCTAAGTGACTGAAGGGTAAAAATCTACAAGAATCATGCATAAATTATATATAGCGGGGTTACACTACCAAAACATCATATATATTAAACCTGCAGAGGTATAGGGCAGCTGTAAGCGGAAACTGTAAGCAAATGTATTCCCTCCTTTCATAAATAGAAATTTTTAAATCCTCAGATGGTATAAATCTGTGTAGCTCCATTGAAGTCAAAGGTGCTACTCAATTACACCAACTGGCTCCAAACATCTGAGCTAAATTCTACTCTCAGTTATGGCCCACTTCTGCAACTCCAGCTCACAAAAGTTGACCCCACTGAAATCAGAATTACTTACTTTGGTAAGGGTTGTAAGATCGAACAGTTAAAGAAGTGTAAATCCAAAGTAAACTGTATTTACACCAGTGTAAACAAGAGTAGAGTTTTACAATTTCTTGAAATTCCCAATTAAAACAAAACAACAACAAAACAATCTTAACTGTAATGTTGTTAGAATTGAACAGGTGATAGACCAGTAAAATGCTAAAGGACACATATGTGATGAGACATTTAAAAAAGAAGTTCCAAAACCAAAAAAAATTAATCTATTTCCCTCCCATCTTTAAATAAATTGATAAACATGTAAACATACTGAATGAGCAGTTTTAAAACAAGGATTATGGAGGATTAATTTTAATCTCATCCATGTCTATCTCCTGAGAAGCTTTTTACTTCTTGATCTTAATAATTTAAACAGGCTGCATATAAAACATAAATGATGGACCATATACTTTAAATGGAAGTTACAACTTTCAACCCATCTAATTTAAATTAGAGTAGAGTTTTTTATGAGTGATTTTAAGTTTCAAGAAACCTGTCTGGCAGATCAGGACACTTCTTCAACATGCTGAATCAGAGAGAATATAGACTTATGCTTGATGGTACGGTTTCCTAACCCTGTAATGTCGTATTTCATTCAGCAATGGCCTTCTTTTTCTGTAATTTTTTTTAAACTGATTTTCATAAAGGAACAGACAATGAAAAGTACAAAAAGGTAAATGATTTATAGGTTGTATTTGTTTCCAAATACTGCCCTGATGCAAATGATGCAGGACTGTCCAGCAATGGATTCTTGATTCTGACTCATTGTTTACAGGCTAATCTGTAATACTAGTACCTAATGAGATAACTCACATTAATTTTGTTCTGTTGATAAATGATTGCCCCTGGTACACAGGATTTCAACCACTGGCTTCAATGTAGCTACATTAATTCACAGCAGCTGAGGATTTGGCCCAAAAATTCATACTGAAGCGTGCAGAATTTGGAGCAGCATTTTTTGGGTTCTCTGCCTGCAATATGTCACTTGATGGCTTTCAGAGCCAAATATGTTTTTCCCAGACTAGAGAGCACTTTTTTGTATTAGTTATTTGTATTGTCATAGCACCTAGGAATCTCAGTCATGGACCAGGACTCTATTGTGTTGGATGCAGTCTCTAATATTGTAACTATTTTTGATCCATGCGGTTGGACAAAATGTAGGATCTTGTGGGTTGTTTCCGTTAGGGGGGGAAATCCATGATGGATCAAATCATGTTTCATTACAAAGAATGAACACAAAATCCTGTTTCCCTAAACACAGTTGGAACATGAGGAGACAGGTTTTTTGCTCACAGTTCAAAGCCCCTTTCCAGCCTGCACTTAGCCCAAAGTTCTTTCTCTTAGCTTTTTCTCAGGGTCATGGTACCAGTTCTTCTACATCCGTGTCTGATGCTTCCTTGGTGCCGTCTCGGTCTCCTTCAGTGGTCTTTCTGGTTGCATCTTCTCTCTCATTCTCTCACTCTCTCTCTCTCTCTCTCACACACACACCCCTACCTCCAACAAATGATTACCAGCGAAAAACCTCTACCAACATAGCTCTGCCTCTGACCAGCTCAGCATGACTTGTTTTGGGCAGTGTCTTCTACTGTTTCGGCTATCTATTGTATAAAAGAGCCTGACTGTTTTCTTACATTTATTCTGAATGAAGGTTAAGGTTTTGCCCACCAGCTTCCAAGAAGTGTAACCCAGAATGACAATATTAAACATATGGGTGTGGGAGTGCTAGTTCAATGTGGAGTGTGTGTGTGTGTGCGCGAAGTGGTCCTCTTGTCACAAGATAGCTCATTTGTCCCCATGTAGATCTCTGAAATAGGCCACACTGCCATTTGGCTAGGATTTGTTTAGCTATTTCAACTCCAGTTCTGCTCTGTCTTCCCTCACTGCATCTTTCATGCACCTCAGTAAACACGTCTCAATGGCACAGATGAAAGTTCACCTTTTGAGATCCTAAATGTTTCAAGGCAGCAGCTCTCTCATTAGTGCTAATTCAAGCAGTTTTAGTGATAGCTGCTTTTTCCCCCAGGCACCAAGGAATGATCACATTTTCATTCCAATCTCCTCCACAGTCAACAGCGGATTTTTCACAGATTCAGCAGTTAAACCAGCTAATCAAGTCTCTCCATTAATTTGACCGAATAGAACACTGTGATTTTTTAGCATAACTTTTAATATTAAACTCAGGTAATTGATGCAGGCTGCTTTGGTTTTGTCTGTTCTAAATTGGCCCATTCTAATGACTTTGCTCATTGCAAAGTCCCTTTTTGGACATATACAGATTTTTTCCTGCAGAAAAAAATTCCTTTTCAAAAACTTTTGTTAGGGGAGATGAGAGCCACAAAAATAGAAAATGTATGGACATCCTGTGATCCTTTCTATGTAAACAAAGGAAATAAGCAGAATTCTGATCCCAACTGACATAAAAAAATAGCACTTTTCCGAATACAGCATCCCACTCCTCCATGACAGCTAGAAATAACATGGTAGGAATCCCAGGTCAGGTCACAGCGAACCAAGGCTGGACCTATTCTTCCAAGCTCTTCTCCATGTTCCCTGCATGAGGGTTTCAGAGAAAGGAGGATAAATTAATGCCACTCTGAGTACACTTAAACAATCTCTCATTTCCCCGTGGACACTGACTGGCATGTTTGATCTTCCATATTGACTAGAGGGGCTATTTCCTCACTCTACTTCTTACTTCCTTGGCCCATTCTCTTTGACTACCTTGGGTTTTTTGGGCCACACATTATATTAAGATTCCATTTATAAATGGTTAATAAAGGGTTAACAATGATGACGAGATGTTACATACATCAGCAGCATATGAACAGATGGTTATAAATGTTATCAGAACAAGGTGTTACAAATGGTTATTAGCCATTGTTATAAGCAACTTTTTGATCGGTTGGACTCTAACATTTGTTGAGACGTATTAATAATTTATAAACCCTTTATAAATGGCACCTTGTGTGACCATTATTTTTGGTGGATGGGAGAGAGGTAATGAATGGTAGGCAAATATTTGGTGCCAGAGTGTGATACCCAGGATTTGTCCCAGGGACAAAGGGCTAGATTGTGATACCCTTTCTTATTTTGAGTGGTACCTTACCCTTGTCTGCAGGGAGTCCAACTGAACAGTCCTGCTCAACTTTCCTGCTTTCCTCCCCCACCCTACTTCCTCCTCAGCAGAGTTGGATAAGCGAGGGAGAACTCTGGGACATGATCCATGCAGAGATGATTGCACAGGCAAAAAATAATTCATTTCACACAACAGTTCATTGTCCTCATGAGTACAACCAAAAACATTGTATTGGTTTCAGCCCGTGAAATGACTGTCATTGTTTTCCAAAAAATTCAGGTGAGGACAAATGTGTTTTCAGGCCTGGCCTTAGGGAAAATGGTGCCCTGGGCGAATTTGTATTTTGGCACCCTTTCTTTGAGTCAAGTACAGATACACAGTATGGTCACACACCTGAATTTACTGGAGAAGCTTTAAGTTACAGTCGGGACTGTGTGTACCCTTCAGCAGAGACCATTGCATGGGCACCCCTGGCAAGAACATCAGGCTGGCGACTGTGTGAAGCGCTGGAGGGATGGCAGGGCTGCGAGGGACGAACTGAAGCCTAGCACAGCACGCACCTGGCACAGGGTCTGTTTCCCTGAGCTGCCATAAACCTGCCCAGGGAGCCCCGCTGCCTCTGTTCCTCAGTGCTGCCCAACTTCAGACACTGCTGTGTGCCCCCAGGAGAGCTTACCACTAGCCTGGGCACACCTCATCCTCCCCTGATCCACGGGCTTTTGGGAGCGAGTGAGCAGCTACCCTGGCAGGCAGGTTGTGTCTAGGGTGACCAGACGTCCCAATTTAATAGAGACAGTCCTGATATTCGGGGGATTTCTTTTATAGGCACCTCTTACACCCCACCTCTGTCCCAATTTTTCACACTTGCTATCTGTTCACCGTAGCTGTGCCAGGCAGCCTGGGGTGAGTGCAGGAGACACAAGGTGGAAGTAGCTCTCCCCCGGGTGCTCTCCTCACCCCCCAGTCCAGTGCAGACCGGCACATGGCCAGTCCTGGCCCCATCCTGCCCTGCAAGGTGCTCCCCAGGCCTGCTGGGGCTCCCAGAGCTCAACCCTGGGACAGACCGTTCCCAACCACAAGTTGTAACAACACCCCTCACAACTTCAGCTCCTCCCCTATCTGGGAGCTGTCCCAGCCTATTCACTCCCTCTGCCAAGCAGGACCTTGTGTGGGCCAACAAAGCTATCCACAAGTGGGGAGTGGAACCTGGCCGGTGGGCACTTGCCTCTTGCCCTGCCCGTGTGCCAGCATCCTCTTAACCACGGCTCCCCCCTGACCATGGTGCCCTGGGCAGTCACCCACGTCGTCCACTTGTAAGGCCAGCTCTATGTGTTTCCCCAACCAATGACACCCTGTGCTGAGGACTTTTCTGCAGAACTTTGTTGCTGTAATTCACAGTGTATTTTGAAAACAGGGCTGGCAGCTGCACTTCACTACCTACCATATAGCATGAAAGGCTGAGATTGAGATGAAATCAAAATTGCCATCTCTTCTGTCAAACGCTAAAATTTAGTTAGTTCTACTTGATTAAGCTGTGCAACAGAACCAAAAGTTCTCTGAGCTATTGAAAAAGTCAGGAGAGAACAAAAAAAGAGAGAACCTTTAGCAGCTCATCCATTATGTGAAAAAGATGTGAAAATAATTCCCTGTCAACATATCAGCTCAAAGGCACAGAGCTTACAAATGCAATTCCATCAAAAGTAATGTTCTGAGATAGTTAAGAGTTCTTTGAACAGGTTGATCTTTAATAACTCCCTTCCCCTTGGGAAGATGGAAATATGCAAGTGGATCTTCGTAACATGTATGCATACAATAATTCCGAAGAACAAGGTGTCAACTCATTTTCCTTTAAATCTTGTTTTTCCAAATAAAGCCCTACTAATCAACCCCAATGTTTTAAAATTCGGTACCTAAAG
Source organism: Chelonia mydas (assembly GCF_015237465.2). Lineage (NCBI taxonomy): Eukaryota > Metazoa > Chordata > Testudines > Cheloniidae > Chelonia > Chelonia mydas. The sequence goes on along the minus strand of NC_057853.1, from coordinate 14,030,236 downwards.
CTAGGCTCCTAAATGGAAAATAAGTGACTAGATACGAATGTATGAGCTTCATTTCCAGCATCCGGAACTGAACACATGAGTGCAAATTTCTATTTTAATTAGTAAAACGTACCTCTTTTATAGTTCTAACAGAACAAGGTGGAAGAAAAATAGCTGAATTCTGTCAATATTCAGACAACACCGATCAATCTATGAAATGATCAGGTTTAGCTCAGAGTTGTGTTGCACTGAAATTCCTGTGAAATTCTGGATACAAATTTAGAATGATCTTTTTAAAGTCTCTTTGATGGGTAAATATTATAGCATTTAACCGAAAATACTACGCCAGATCCTCTCGTTGGTGTAAATCTGCATAACTCCACTGAAGCTGTTTGATAATCTGGTATAATTTCTAAAGAAATGATGGGAGTGGAAGGATAGTTCAGTGTTTAGGGCGTACTGAACCTGGGTTCAATTCCCAGCTCGGTCACAGACTTCCTGTGTGATGCTGCCCAAGTTACTTAATTGCTCTGTGCCTCAGTTCTCCATGTATAAAATGGGCATAACAACACTCCTGAACCTAAGCTGGGTGTTGTGAGGCTAAATCCTGTAAATATTGTGAGGTGCTATGGCCATGGGAAACCACATAAATAAAACAGAGAGAGAACATATAAACCAATCTATGGAATTTACTATTGAATTCTACAGCTGGATTAAAGTAATATTTATAACATCTTAGAAGTCTCATCTTTATTATTTTATAGGATGTTCCCACAAGTGTTGGGAATAGGCCTATGTGGCTCCTCTTATCAAGAGGCATGGAGGTGAGCAAATGAAACAAAAATGGGGAAGAAAAGCCCTAAAGGCAAAAGAGGGGGAGAATGACTCATTATGGCTCAGCCACAGTCTCCTCAAAAGCCTGTAGTGGGAGCTCCCTATACACTGTTTGAGGCAGGAACTCTCTTTGTTCTGTGTTTGTACAGCGTCTAGCACAATGAGATGCTGATCTGCAACTGGGTCTATGAGGTGCTACCGCAATACAAATAATTATAGGTGGGGTTCTACTTTCAATTATAAACTCCTGTTTTCCATTGCTTATAATTTTACCAGACTTGAATTATTTGGGCTGAAACTTTCCATGCCAATTGTCTACCTTGGGCTGACTCTTTCTGGAAAATTTCAGCCCAAAGAGTATTGCTGTTTATGAGAATGAGGCTAGGGAAAATAATGTTTTCAATATTAAAAATAAAAAAACCCCGGCTACCCTTTCTTTGGAAAGCTCTAGTACCCCCATACTTTGCAGCAGCCACATGAAATCTGTCATGTGGGTGGCCTTTGTGCCACAGATGTGCTGCTTGCCATCCCCATGAAAATCTATCCAGACCTGGTAAAGTTATAAGCGTTTGAAAAAAAAATCACAATTCGCACATGCTCAGTAGAGACTTTCTAGAGCCTAACAGCTAAAAGGTTTGAAGCTGCAATCCTCACTGAGCCTGCTCCATCCCCTCACAGCTCCTGTGTGTTACCAGACTGTGTACACACCATCCTCAGAGAGTGACCGATCATGCTGTATCCCCTCAGGTTTCCTGCACATGACTGGACAGCACATGCACCGTATTCACAGAATGACTGAGGCGTGCTCCAGCCCAGGGATATGGGGATGGAGCCAGCCTTCCCCCGTAACAGCTGTTCTGGGCCGGGATGCGGCTGGGCACAAGGACTGAGAGCAGGAAGCCTGTCTCTCCTGTGTCTTCAGTAAATTCCTTCTGGTACCTAGGTAGCATGGAGAAAGAAACCATCTGCTTCAAATTCAGGGGGAGGCAAGAGACAGATCTAGGCTGTTGTGGGGGAGGACTGGGATAGTGGATTGGAACAAGGAGCCTGGGACTGGAGGGTTGCATGGTGCAGAGACTGAGAAACCAGGGAATGCAATGGGGTAGGGGAGAAACTGAGATCAGATGAAAAAACAGGTGGGGGATGGGTCTGGGAGCCAGTGGGGTGTGGAGAAGGAGGGAAAATAGATCTGCCAAGGAGCCAGGAGATACAAGGGGAGAATAGGCACTGGCTGGGCATAGCCTGGGGTAAGGAACTGAGGGTGGCGAGGACACAAATTGGATGAGAAACCTGGGGAGGGAGACTGGGACTGGGAACTAGTGGGCATGGGGAATGTGGGACAGGGGGGATGGGAAATTGGAGGGAAACAGAAACACATCAGGGAGTAGGGAAGAGAAATGGGACTGGCTGGGCAAGGATACTGGGAGTGGGAGTCTGGGGAAGAGAGGGATGGGAGGTGTGCAGGGGTAAGACTAGGATTTTCTGGGCAAGAAGACAGGGACTGGGATCAGAAGCCTGAGGAGTGAAGACTGGGCCTGGGTAGGCAAGGAGAATAGGAATGTGATGAGGAGCTAGTGGTAGGGTAGAGACAAGACTGGGATATGGAAATGTTAGGGGGAATAGGGCGGAAGGGCCAAGCTTGTGGGCAATGGTCAGAAGCATAGGTGCCGACCCCGGGGTGCTGCAGGGCTCAACCACCCACAGAAAAAAAACAGGGGTGGGGCCACCGATCAACTGTTCAGCTGTGCCACAGATCAGCTGTTGGGCGGCTGGTGGAAGGACGAAGAGCAGCGAGGGGCCTCAGGGTAGGTGGGAAGAGGCAGAGCAAGGGTGGGATCTCTGGGGAGGGGCCAGAGTGGGGGCAGGAAGAGGCGGAGCAAGGGTGGGGCCTCAGGGCAGAGTGGGGGTGGAGCACCCACAGGGAAAATAAAAGTCAATGCCTGTGGTCAGAAGAGTCTGTGCCCACTAGAATGCACACATTTCCAGAGTCTTGAATTACACCCTCCTCTGTCAGCAGATATTTGTGAAACCCACTGGCAAAATGTCCCATCTCCCTCTAGAGCTGGCCTACATGGAGAATAACTACCTACTACTGCTATCAGTTATTCCATTAGTTTAAGTGGCAGAGGTCGGTGTGGCAGATCTAAAGACTTCACCCCTGCTAATGATCTACGTGGGTATCAATATGATGCCACACGATATAATTTCTGGTTTTTCAGTTTGCTTTTTTTAAGAGGCACGAAATCACACACAAACCCCATGTTAAAAGATTATTAGGGTTGCAAAGTCAAGCACTCTGAAGTTAGGAACTGCCAGAATTAAAGTTGGCTGTGCAACCTTACTTTGGCCCCTTTATGGGTATAGACTAATTTGATCTCATACTGTATATTTGCGCAGCAACACTGCTTCATTCAGTGCACAGAACAGACAGTCCGTATTTTGTTCTCTCCATGTTGCTCAATGCATGGCCTCATGCCTTATTTACGTCACATTATTCAAGCCCGACTCTGAAGACAGAACTATTAATTTCCTCATGGGCTTTCCTGTGGTGCTCATCACTATAGAATATGAGTGCTTCACGCACAATAATGAAAATTATTTTCATACTCCCACTGTACAGATTAGGGATGTAAATATCGGTTAAAAATGTTAACCGACTAAATGATTTAAATTACATTGTTTAACCGGTAAACCATTAACCGAGGTCACTCAAGTGGGACGGCACGGCGTGGCAGAGGCTGGAGTCCCGCTGGCCTGGCTGGGGCTGGGGCCTGGCTGGGGTCCCGCTGTGGGCTGCGATGGTCCCACGCAGCTGGGGATGGGGTCCCGCCTGTCCAGTGCACCGTGGCTGGGGCCGCTCCAGCATGGCCTGGTGCGGCTGGAGCTGGGGCCGTCCCAGCCTGCCCGGCCCATTGAGGCTGGGATCCCGCAAGAACCCACCTGGCCCACCGCGGCCGGGGTCTCACCCCAGCTCACCTGCTGCAGCCGGGGCTGCCCCAGCCTACTGCAGCTGGGGTCCCGCTGCGCAGCCCGTCTGGCCCGCCAGCCCGCCCGTGGTGGCTGGGTCCATGCCAGCCCGCCCGCAGCAGCCGGGGCTGGGGTGCTGTTGAGGCTAGGGTTCCTCTGGTCCGCCGGCCCAACACAGTTCTGGCTGGCCACCAGGGTAAACGGTTAAGATCCGGTTAATGGTAAACCTAATGTTTATTGGTTAACTGGTTAACCAATTAACCTTTTATATCCTTAGTACAGATGGTGAATGGAGGCACAGAGAGAGAAAGGTAAAATGTATTCACTAATTTTGGGTGCCCAATTTGATACATGTAGGACCTGATTTTGCAGAGTACTTTGGATTATATAGCACTATTTACACTCACAGCCGAGTTCCCGCTGAGTTCAGTTGCAGTCGTCAGCACTCCTGCAAATCACGCCCAGGGTCTGAAGTCAGGCATTGAGAATATGAGGAACATACAACTAGTGATCACCCCTAAAAAGACCAGTTTAAGTAACTTGACTGGTATCTCACAGGAACTCTATGGAAAAGGCAGGGACAGAACCCAGTTCTCCAGGGCATCATTCAACTGCTTCAACCATGCAACTGTCTTTTCTCTTTCTGCAGTACCCTGCCTCATTCACTACACACCTTCCAACTTCTCAAACAAATAATGTAGGGGTACTCCAGACAACAGCCCCCTTCACTACACAGCATTCAGCAATCCTGTATAGGAAATGAGGCTGGGGTCCTGTGGAAAAAAGTTGTATATGATCATGTAATTAAAGACAGTATCATAATGCATGCAGATAAGGGGGTGAATTAAAGTTGCACAGGCAACCTTAATTCTGGCATTTCCTAATTTTTGAGTGCTTGACTTTGCAACCTTCATAATTTTTAATATAGTTCTTTTGCATGTAATAAATAACAACAACAACAGCAACAGCTAACTCTTCTCTGTCAGGACTCGATGATGGGAGGAACATATCAAGGGCACACAATAATTACTTTCTCTGACAGGATTTGCAGATGGCAGGAACACTGATGGCAAAATCAACCAGAACTGATGCTTTGATATGTATTTAAATTCCACACTGTCCTCTCCTCATGGAGACGAAGAATAGCACAGATACAGGTGGGGCAGGCAATGCAGATCTGATTCTTGCAGTGCTTTGATTCCAGAAGGAAGGGAGTCACCCCAAAACAGAACAGGTCAGAGAAGCAGGTGGCAGAATTTACACTCCCCCATGGGTCATTGATGTTGGCAAGCTGCCTGTCCCATCTTCCTATGTGCACTGCCCCGAAAGGAGATCGTACATCAAGAACACCAAAAGGACAACCTCATGAACTTTCCTGGGCCCTCCACCCCACTCCTGTGGGTTTTACTACAAGCGTGTGTCCTGTGTCCCTGCAGTTATTACATTCTACAGGCTGCAAGAGTTACAAAAAGAGGCTGTTAGTGTTCAGTGCAATTGAAGCCGGCTCAAATTTAAACAGTTCAATGTCACTGTTTAATCTATAGACTCATAATGAAATGGCAGAGATATTGTTAGCAAGTATTCAAAAATTAAATTACTATTTGTATAGTAGGTAATGCAGCACTCAGCAACAACATACATCTGGCAAATGTGACAGTTAAATGTCCCAATTTCCATAAATGCACAGAATAAAGTACCAGTGTATTAGCACTGATTCGACATGAATTAGTGAAAAGATATTAAATATGGAGATTTGTACTGGAATTCATTTAAAGGGAAAGAATCCCTCAAATATTTCCAAGGGGGTCTCATCCCCTATGGAGTGTACTCATCTTCAGAGGGTATTGATCTAGCAGTACTTTGAAAATGTAAAGCACTATAAGTACTATTTTTGCTACCTCCAAATTATAGGGCTGATCCCAAGAAACGCTGAATACTCACAACCTGTCTCATCAAAAAAGCCACCCAAACATTTCCTAAAACGGCCATTGGTTTTTAATGTACTTAGCAGGAGATACTACGATTTATTATTATTGACTAGTTAATTTGATGGTAGCACACAGAGGCTGCAATCAGAACTCAGTGTTGTTAGGTGCTGTGAAAACAGAGGTAGATGTAGTCTTTTGTCTGAAGTGTTTACCATGTAAAATGATTGAAGTAGTTACTACAATTCTGCTCTTTCCTAGAGTGTATTCAACACTGTGATTCCCCTCCGGAGAATGGAAGTTACTGGCGCCGTTGCCATTGTTAATGTCCATCTTTAAAAAGCACTTTGTCAGCAATACCAGTGGATCTAGGCGTGGTGGTATGAATGAAGGAATTATTAGAAATGGACTTATTAATGATGAGAGAACTGAGAAGTATTGGGAAGAAATACATGAATGTGATAGGATAAATGGCTAAGGAACAAAGATGACGACTTGGGTAGCTTTTTATTATTCTTAGTTTTACTACTTCCCTATTTTATACTTGCCTAATAGTTATGAGTGAATAAATGGGGAAAGGGAAAAAAAGGGAACTTCTAAAAGACAGGGTCCTATAAATACGGCAAGCCAATCTTCTCTGCCCATCTATGTAATGTTTCAAGAGCTGAACATCTGACAGTGCCAAACGTTTGATTTACATCCATTCCTGCCCTTATTCCTCAGCTCCAAATAGGTGTCTATTTCCAAATTTCCAGCACTTAGCCAGCATTTTAGCATTTCAGCATGTCGCATCATTATGCTGCTTAACACAATATAACACTATGATACACTAACCTGACAAAATGCTGACTCCCTGCTGAAAATGTATCCTAAGAAATACACATTTCTTTTTCAGCTGGAGGGGAAAAAAGGACTGGATTCATTCATTGAATTTCCAGCTTGTATTAAAATAAGAATTGTTGCAATGCATCTTGCACTGGAAAGTCCAAATGACTATGTATGAACTGTATTTGGTCCCCTTTAAGAAGCTGAAAATACTTGTTAATCATTTGCCTCACATTAAGATAAATTACTGCTAGCATTTTAATCAGAGACAGCTGACTTTTTTTTTAGCATCTCTAAGGTAGAAAATGGCTCAAAGCTCAACTAGCACAAGAAATCCAACATAATTTTGCTCTCAGCTACAATCCCTTTAAAAAACAGATATATCCCAAAGACCAAACTTCTGTTTACATACATGTAGCAAACTACAGCTGAAAGGAATGAGGGTAGGGGAGAAAGCAAAGAAGTAGAACCATTTGGGGTTTGTTTTTTTTAAAAAGGATGAACCATTAATAGTTTTTCTTAACAATAAAACAAAGGGGAAAAAATTGTCCCGGTGCCATACATCTACTGCTTTCACCCTGTCTGATCTCCCAAGTGAAGGAGGGTTGGGCTGGGCCACTACATGGCTGAGTTTTCTCCAAGGAATAGCTGAGGATGTGCTAGTGGTAATGATTCACTAGATGGTGCTATTCCATCTAAGTCACAGTTCTAAGGGGCACTGTGGTCTTTTTTATGATATGTAAAACCATTGTCCTGAGTAGAGGTAGTTGGGATTTTTTGGACAAAATGTTTTTTTTGTCATTAAATGCCAATCTGTCAAAACCAAAGCTTTTTGGAGAGAGACTCACCTCAAAATAGGCAATAGGGCAGTGATTAAGGCACTTACCTTAGGAAGTCCAGATGCAACTCCCTATTTTGAATGAGGTAGAACAAGCACTTGAACCTGGGTCTTCCACTTCCTAACTACCGCACCATTGGCTATTCTGGGGTGTCTCTCTCTTGTGGGTTTTTTTTTTTGAGAAAAAATACAAAATGTCTAGAGTTAGACGTGAAAGGAAAACAAATGTTGACATCTCAAGATTTTTCATGAAACAGATTTCTTGTTTTCTGGCCAGCCCTAGTCCTCAGCAGGTAAATCAAAGGTCCATGGCACTATTTGCCAGGCTATGGCATTAAGCACAGTGTCCTAATCAAATTCCAAATCAGATAATTGTATTTTCTCTCTCTAAATTGCTCTTGTATTTTCAATTACATATAGTATTCTTCACGTCTTGCCTAAAACTGCTGTGTATTGCTGTAGTAAAGCATTAAACAATTGCTGTGTTACATCCCAGAGATGGCAGAACTACAGTGTTGGATGAAGTGATCTCTATAGTTTTAGTTTGTAAAAACTACTTTGGGATCCCTTGGGATGGAAGCTGCTATAATTTTTCACTAATAAAACATCCCTAGAAAGAGTATCCACCAGGAACATCAGATATTCTCATACTCATTTCTATCTCCCCACAGTTGGAAAAGGAGATATCTGCAGTAGTTGTGCAGTAATCATTAATAGGTTTCCAATGTATATTGTGAGCAAGCTAGTTGGCTAACTAAAGTGCAATTGGGAAACAATGTGCAATTGGCAGCCTAAAAATTCTACCATTCCTTCAGGTTATTTCCTGCTGATCAGGGTGAACTATATTAAATACAAATTAGGTCCTGTTAAAAAAAAAAGAAGATGACATTTTCTTCATGCAGGGCAAGTGAGATTACCAGGATCCAGATCAGAAGAGACTGGAATTACTTTGCCTTTCATAACATTTCTTCTTATTGAAAGCGGTTTAGAACATCAGCTTCTGTACGCTGGCACAGGCCAACTGATGACAACGGAGCTGTGCCAATTTAAACTAACAGTGGATCTAGTAATAATACCTTCAGTCTTCTGCCTTGCTGGGCACCAGAAGCGAGTGTCCTTATCTCACGGGCACCAAAACATGCCTTTCCTTACATGCTGTACATATTCAGACCCGAGTAATGGGAAATAACTTTATCAGCTCTTTAGAGTGTTACTGTCATCACTGAATACATTTACATTAGAAGGTCTTTGAGTCACTTACACACAACACATCCCCCTGACAGTTCAATCTGGATCTCAGCCATTTTCTCTGCAAAATAGCAACAAAATTCCTCACTGCAAAAAAAAATAAAAAACAAATAAAAAATTAAAAAAAAAAACCCACCTCAGCACATAACCTGGAATTCCCCTCACCCTCGCATTGCTCGCGCTAAATTAATTTACACATTTAATCTTCGTGGCAGAGGAGTTGGTATGTAGACCAATTCTCTGTAAGGGTGAGATGGGACTCATCGGGGTGGTATGGAAGGAGCATGGTTTGATTTTAAGGCAGCTGAATTAATTGATGGATTGGAGAGAGTAATTGGGAATAGCATTATTTGTGTCTTATCTCTTGTTTATAAGTTTCCCCGTTACCTGCCCCTAATGGGAAATGGCAGCCCCTTTACTTGGTGATGTTATTGTCAGGGTAGGGGTGGGTGATAATTTGTGAGGGTTCATGATGTGAGGAGAGAGACTGGATGGTAGCGTTGGTTTTATGGGAGAGTGTGCATCGGGTGTATGCAGGGAGAGTGGGCCAAATTCATCAATGTAGTTACACCATGGATGGATTTGGCACCAGTGCTTAACGTTATTTTATGTTACAAATAATAATAAAATTGTCAAGATTTTACATGAGCTCATGCATTACTTGAAACACAAGCCACAATTCTGACACTCAGTCCAGTAGCATTTTCAATCAAATTCCAGCCTACAGCCGTTTCCTAGGTAACCAATATACAGCCACAGAAACTAACTGCATAGAGCACACAGAAAGCATGGGGAGAGGAAGGAGGGAGGAGAGAATGGGGCATAATGGGGGAAGATGGTGCCTTCAGACAGTAATATTCTGTTCTTATTTTTGGTATACAGTGCCTCTCTCTATGATGGTGAACTCATTATAAATAAATTGTTAGAGGCATTTGCATACATACGTCTTGAAACTATCTGAAACTATTATATCTTTAAGAAGCCAATTTTAAGTATTAGAGTAATGTTTGTTCAGGATTTTTACAAAGCAATGGGTTCAAAGACTGACCAGTTACTGGTACGGTTATAATAGATGCGTAATTCTTATGAGTATCTCAGCAGATCTGTTTAAATCCCATTTCTCTAGACAAAAGCAGAGATTTGAATGCAGATCAAGTACCAGCCTCCTGCAAAGTTCAGTGCATCTTTGATTTCAGCATGGCAATAAACATGATCATAACACTAAAACGGTCCAGAAGAGAAAGAAACCCCATCAAAATAAACAAAACAAAAAACTCCTCCCAAGACTACAGCACCAAAATTGGGATGAAGGGGTTTCTGAGCACCTGGGAGGCTAGGGCTAAATAACAGTGACCAAAAGAGGAGCAAAACAATTTATGTCACATTGTCAAGAGCTAAATTCAAAGTAAACATAAGAACAAAGAACGACCCTACTGGGTCAGACCAAAGGTCCATCTAGCCCAGTATCTTGTCTTTCGACAGTGGCCAATGCCAAGTGCCTCATAGGGAATGAACAGAACAGGTAATCATCAAGTGATCCATCCCTGTCATCCATTCCCTGCTTCTGGCAAACAGAGACCAGGGACACCATCCCTGTCCATCTTGGATAATAGCCATTGATGAACCTATCCTCCATGAACTTATCTAATTCTTTTTTAACTCTGTTATAGTCTTGGCCTTCACAACATCCTCTGACAAGGCGTTCCACAGGTTGACTGTGTGTTGTGTGAAAAAATAATTCTTTTTGTTTGTTTTAAATTAAAGGGGACTCATCATAGGGGTAGGGGAGGTGTAGCCTGCAGTTGGGGAAATTAAGTCAGGAAACTTGTCACAGGGAGGGAGACAAGGTTTTTGTAGCTGGGGGGAGAGAAAAGTTGAAGCAGTTGGTAGTGGGTGGCAGGTGATGGAGGCTTTGTGCACCTCGGGATATGAATTGGGTAACAGGCTTGTAATATAGAAGTCAGCTCAGGGTACATTTTACTGAAAAGTTCCTACCGGACCCTTCAACCTCTTACACTTAGTTCTGACCTTTCAAATGCCAACCACTACAACCTCAGGGTCTTTTTCCTTGCAGAACCCTCCAGTAACAGCCCCTCTACCTTAAAATTGCAGGTTTCGTTGCATCTGTGTTGGGCCCCACATCTCTAATGAAAAGTTGGGTAAGCTGGTATGCATTGGGATCTGGGATCTCTATAAAACCTTAGGCACACCAGATTACATGAGTTGACAAGAGCCAATCCTTCCATTATATACTCGAGTACTTAGCAGTTAATAAATGCAGATGCCCCAATGGGGCACAGTCCAGGTGCAGGTAGGTCCCAAATGTAACCTTTAAGGTAGGAACAAAGTGCCTTAGATTGCAGATGTAACAACCATGTCCCTGTAATGGGTACTTCCATGGAGATTCCAGAAGTTGTAATTCTGATGATAATATTATACACTGAAGGAAAGGCATAATGCCTAAAAAAATGAAGGCAAAAGGTGTCCTACTTACAGAAACTAGGTAGATGGTTATCCTTGTCATGGCATTCCCCCTCTCCCATACAGTGACAGCATTGAATGTACCTTTGGTGAAGAAAATCTTCAGAGCGCCCCACAAGTTAAAATGCAGAACAATGTCATTGGTGCAAAAAATATTTACTCTTCTCAATAGAGGTCAGTGGGATTTCTGCCTGGGGTTTATCCTGATTCAAAAGGTTTGGTCAAGGCTTACAGATGATATTCAGAATTAAAATCTCTCTTGATTTGTGAGCAGTAGCAGATCACACAGGTCATTAAAGTATCAGACCCAGGGGCCTTCCAAACTATTTTTTTTTTAATTTTGTTTCTTTCAAGTGTCAGTCTAGGTGGGGATTGTGAAGCCCAGGGGCCAAAGGAGGCTGGCAGACTTGTCAAGCTTTCGTGACAGCTGGGCAAAAGCAAATGGGCTCAGTAAATACTTGCCTCATTGTGTCTGAGCAGTAAAAACACCACAGTGGCAAATGGTTTGCTAGGTAATTTTTAGCTGATGAGTGAGGACTCAAATGGCACATAGATTTAAAAAGAAGATTACAATTTAAAAGAAAAAAGAGAGAGAGAGAGAGAGAAATTACCTGAAAATTTATATGTGGATTACTGGAAATACCACTTGGGTGTATACCCAGCCAAAATAGACGGTTGTTGATCATAGTGATTAGTGACAATACACTGAAGTTGTATGACACACTTCATTGACTATTGGGCACACAATGCATTGCCTGCAATCAAATCTAATATCAAATCAATTGATATAATAGACAACTAACTAATTATCTTTCCAATGCTTGATTTGTGAGAATCGCAGCACAGAAACACACATGTATAAACACCCAGCCAACCAAGATAGTTTTGGCACCACTCGTTACATACCTACATAGGATATAACCAGAGATCTTTATAAAATTTTAGTTGAAAATGATTGCTTTGAATTTTCTAAACTTTTTTTTTTATCATCCCCTTTTAAAGTGACGTTGTAGTAAAGTAATTGCTATAGTCTTCATAGTTTATAAAATCCATTTAGAAACTTGATTTTTTTGGGACCATCTACCACTTTCTTGGCCACGGAGGAAACACTGAGTTTTTATTGAAATGTCCCTGTTAACTTGTCTGAACAGCAGCATCGATGATGCTGATTCCCATCATGGACGAGGATTTGATAGCTATCAAACACTGTCAGAAGAGAACAAATCACTTGGGTTACTGTAGTGTGTTCTTTTTCATTTCCCTGTTAAAGACTGTTGAATATTTCTTTATAAAAGGAATATATTTAGAATATAGGGGATGTTATGTACCATGTTTTAAGGTAATTCATATTTGGAAGTTACACTAACTTGATAACATCCTTTCATGTCTCCCCACATTATTTAAAGCCTTAGAACCACATAATGCAGGGTCAAATTTAGATCTGGAATAGTTGGGTGCAAATCTCATTGACTTCAATGGGATTTGCACCTCAGGGCTAAACTTGGTGCACAGGATATAAATTCTCTTGCACTGAGGGTGAAATTCATTATTGTGAATGAAATAATAATGCAATGGAAAGAGGCTCAACATGTGATCCACCCTCTTTCTACCTGGTTACCCTCTCTGCCTACTGAAAATCTGCAGAAGACCAAACATACAGAGCATAAACAGATGAGCTTCTATGAGCTCCATGTAATCTAGGTTCATCTGCTCCACTTTGGCACACACTGGTATTTGCATTAGTTTCTTTCCCTCCATGCATGCATTTAGATGATAAAACTTTTTCCTTTGTCTGGGTTTATCACACCAAGTTCTTAGCAGATTTACCCAGGTGTCTGTATGCCCAGCAAGAACCATTCAGGATGGATCATTCTCTCAGTCCAACACTATCACCTGCTTCTTCCCTGGATGGAAACTTTAAGAACTCTTGAAACCCTATTCTGGAGCAAGAGACAGAGAAACTTGCAAATTGCCATTGAATATTGAAAATAGTGTTATTAATATGATTTACCTCCAGAATGCGGTGGTGGTCCACACAGCAGTACCATTCCCTGACCCTGTCGGACTGACACTGTACTTCTTGTTCTTGTCTTGAAGTTTTCAAGGTCTGTTAGCAAGAAAGAGTGCATGAAATGGCATTAGTATTCTCTTCTGGAAGGACTGCATATGTTAGGGCTGTTTATTTTATTTTCTGAGGGAGATACAAAATGAACATCAGTTTGGAAAAGATATTTGTAGAAGTCTGCTCCTAAGACACAGGCAGAACAGGCTGTTGCCTAGCGTAGCAAAACATTGGAGGAAGCAAAAGGTTCAATAAATATTTGGGTGATTGTGGACTGGTACTGGTGGACATTCACCTCGGGCAAAGTAAACTCTTTGAGATACCACTGACAATGTATTATGCTTTGCAGATAACATTATAACACACAATGAAAGAAATTATTGCCATAAATTGCTATTTATCCTCATTTATTTTATAATCCATGTCTGTTTCCCCACAGATTATGATTCTTTCCCTTTTGGATGAGTCTTTGTTATCCATGTCCCATGCAACCCACATGTGGATGCAAATCTGTAGTTCGGAACATGGAAAGATTCACCATGGTGAAGCTCCCTGCTAACACTTACATTAATCCACCAACGTATGTTAGCTGCACAGTGCTTTATTGCACTAAATTCCTCAGTTCATTTCTCTCCTGTCCTTTCCTGGAGGTATTAGACACTGTGAAAATGTGCCCCCCCTCTCCCTGTCTTGCACAGTGAGCTTGAGAAAGTTACTATTAATTGTTGAGGTTACAATTTGTGACCGAACTAGCAGCACCAAGTATTGATCAGCAGCATCAGCTGCCATGGGAATTCTATGCAAGAGCTCTAGTATATTGAGTCACCCCAGTAGCCTTTTTATCTTATACTGTGGCTTGCTTTTAAATTTCCATTCTGTTTTTCCTTTTGGTGCAGCTGAGCCATTGTTTGCTGATCTCAAAATTGCTGTTTGGCGCAGCAGAAAAACACAGAAAATACACCTGAGATAAGTGAACAACAGGAATGTCATTACACTGTTAGAAAGTGAAAACAATTATACTTAATTTTTATCCCCTTTAGATCTTTTTGCTACGGAAGAGTTAACACAGGTCCATAGATAGTGCTCTTTGCTATTAAGACGACTCCATTTTTCATTTTAACCACAGTGCTGTTCAGGTATTAATCTCACAGTAGTGTCGTAGATTCTGAACCTGCAAAACAGTTATGGATGCACATACCTTTACCCTCCGGTGTAAAGCTACACAATGTGGAAACTGTTTGCAGGGTTGGGGCCTCGTTCTCTCTTATGCCTTGGAATGAATGCTATGCCCGATCACAAAGAGACTTTTTGGGGACAAGGCAAGGGTTTATTATTCTTTGTATTGTGGTAGCACCTAGGAGCCCAGCCATGTTCCTAACTGTCAGGGTGGTTAAGCACTGGAATAAATTGCCTAGGGAGGTTGTGGAATCTCAATCATTGGAGGTTTTAAAGAGCAGGTTAGACAAACACCTGTCAGGAATGGTCTAGATAATACTTAGCCCTGCCACGAGTGCAGGGGACTGGACTAGATGACCTCTCGAGGTCCTTTCCAGTTCTATGATTCTATGGTCCAGGACGCCATTGTGCTAGGTACTGTACAAATTCAGAACAAAAAGACAGCCCCGACACCAAAGAGTTTACAACCTAAGTAAAAACAGTAATCAGAAGGCAAATAATGGGCAACAATTAATTATAAGGTTTATACAGATTTTAGCACAGTTCTGCTGTGTCCTTATGCTATATTTTACTATTTTTTAAATGACTGAATAACATTGCACAATATTCAGAAGGTATATGGCTTGTGAAGGGAGATAAAGTAAATTTGTGCACTGCTGTGGGTTAGTATATAAACCTGTTTGTTAGCCTGAGAGAGAATTTTGGGTTTGACTTTTAATACTCTTACATCCTTACTAATATGTGTGAAGAACAAAGGACAATGATGCTGTGTGTTGCATTTCCCACAACCAGATGGGGCTTTTAGTACAATGAGACAGATAAGGGATGGAGCTGAAAGTGTTACAGGGTATGGTGGGAGTGCACTATATGAGCGCACACTTGACATCTGCCTCAACTCCTTATCTCAAAGCAAGGTCAGGCAACTAGTCGGGAGGGGCAAGGGGAGATTGGGGCGGAAGGTAAAACACTGAAAGACCAGAGGAATGCCTGCCCCTAAACGGAGCACAACCTCACTCCTTACCCCTTCCATGGGGTACAAAATGGATGGGATGAAGACCCCAACTCATGACCCTCCAGAACGGAAAATGACCATAAGTTATAAGGGGTGTGACTAGGGTCGTGTGTTGCAGGTATATTTGGGCCTGCTAAGAAGAAGGAGTGGGAATGGGGAGTGGGAAGGGGAATGAGAATGGTAATGGCAGAATGGGAGAATGGGGGACTGGGAACAGGGCAATGAGGAACAGGGACACAGGTAAGGCTCTGCAGCTTCAGAGCTGGGAAGGGGGACACGGGGTAAATGCTCTGTGGCATCAGAGCTGGAAACAGAACACTGGGACGAGGGAGCTCCATCGGTGTGCGTAGCTAGGGGTTAGAAGAAGGGTTTCTATTGGCGTACAGAACTGTAGTTGTGGGAGGGAAGGGAAAACTCTCTCGGCGTATAGCAATAAGCCTGACTGGTGTGAAGGGCTTCAAAATATGTTTGCTTGGAACTAAACCCCAATAAACATCACAGTGCCTGCACTTTGGACTTCTGGTCTTCTGCTTTCCGTCTGCATAACAAGAACCAGGGAAGGGGGTGAAGGGAAAGCCCTCTAACACTGTGAATGAGTTGTAAAAATTATAACAGTCCAAAATATCAACACGTCTCAGTTCCTTTTGGAGTCAGTAGACTG
The DNA here is from genome assembly GCF_015237465.2 of Chelonia mydas. Classification (NCBI taxonomy): domain Eukaryota; kingdom Metazoa; phylum Chordata; order Testudines; family Cheloniidae; genus Chelonia; species Chelonia mydas. Next base: position 14,014,228 of record NC_057853.1, on the reverse strand, counting down.
AGGCAATGATAAGTAAATTGAGGCCAGTCAGCAATTGGCTAAGCCCTTTACATGATCAGACCCTTAGGGAAGATCAAAGTAACATATAAGTCTCAAAGCTATGATCCAAATTAAATAATGTGTCATCATAATTTGGGCCCCAATTCTGCATTGGATCAACTGCGTAGGACTCCACAGGGAGAAAGAGGTTCATACTGGCAACCCTGATTAAAGATTGGGAACATACGTAGCAAAAACAATGCAGAATACAAAACCATGCATAAATAAGGAAGAAAAAACGGAGTCATATTCCTTAACTGGGAAGTTACTGAATGCTGAGAATCAAGCAACAGACAGTTGTGGGTGAAGAGAATGCCTTCACACTGCATTACTTTGGTTGTAGCCTAGAGAAAAAACAATGGTGATGTCTTTTCAAGCAGGCAAAAATATACCTTTAAAATTAATAATACACAAATGGGAAAGTGGTGCTTTTAAAGGTCAAGTCCTGCATTCCTCATCCTCCCCAAAACTCCCACTGACTAGTTATGACTGTGCAAAGAATGTATGATTGAACTTCATTCTTGCTGAGGATGGTAACATAAGAACTAATGGCCTGAAACCAAAGTCGGGAGAAAATAAATTAAATATTAGGATTTTTTTAACCGTAGAACCAGTCTGACAATGGAATAATCTGCCAAGGGAGGTTTGCATACATAATAACAAAAGCACTAGTGATTTTCAAAACAGACTCAAGAGATTGTTGCAAGGCAATTCTGCCCCACGGGCTTGAACTGCAGGTTTAAACATGTGAGGTAGTCCACTAGGGCTCCTCATGTGGGTATGGGTTGCAGGATCAGTTCCCCAGAGCAGGGGGACTAACTAGATCAGTGGCTCTCAATCAGTGGTATGCGTACCCCTTGGGGGTACTCAGAGGTCTTCTGGGGATACATCAACTCATCTAGCTATTTGCCTAGTTTTATAACAGGCTACATGGAAAGCACTAGCAAAGTCAGTACAAGCTAGAAGTCCATACAGACAATGACTTATTTATACTGAAATGCAAGTACAATATTTATATTCCAATTGATTTATTTTATATTATATGGTAAAATGAGAAAGGAAGCAATTTTTCACTAATAGTGTGCTGTGACCCTTTTGTATTTTTATGTCTGATTTTGTAAGCAAGTAGTTTTTAAGTGAGGTGAAACTTGGGGGGGTACACAAGACAAATCAGACTCCTGAAAGGGATACAGTAGTCTGGAAAGGTTGAGAGTCATTGGACTAGATGACTCAGGAGATCTTTGTCAGTCAGTTCACTTCATTGTGATTTCATTCATCCACACAGACATCTTTGCTCAGGTATAAGACTTCACCAACATCACTTCTCTTCAAGTCAACAAGTAAAGCTTTAACGTTATCTCATTTTTATTTTATTTTAAAGTAAGTTTCTAGCCTTTGTGGTTGTGGAGAAAAGTTTGAAAACATGAAGCAAGGACACACCAGAGGCTCAGAAACCAGAAAGCAAATAAAAAGAGCCCCTTTGAAAAAATCTCATGATTTTTAAGCTAATATCAGGTTTGGGTTTTTTTGCCAGGCTTCAACATTTGCAGTTACCAATACTGTACAGCCGGGGCTAGCTCTTCAACCCTTACTCATATCGATGAGAACTTAATCATTGAAATAGTCCTATTGGCCTCAGTGGGACTATTTGCACGAGTAATGGTTACCAACATGTGTAAGGGTTGTACAATGGGGCATTTAATAAGCAAAAACTGTGTGTGTGCATATGTATACATACACATGTATTTAACAAATAATAATGACACTACCACAACCACTATTACTACCAATTAATATCATCATCTGGGAAATACAAAGTTAAAACTGCACAAATGAAACCATTTGGAGAAAAATGTAATGATTAGTACTGATGATAAAAAATCCAAGGAAAAGGCATCATGGTTCCACTCATCAAGGGAGATGTATGTATTTAAAATGTGTCCATCTATCTAGAAAGAAAATTTTAAAAGTATTATAATGTCAAAGTCCTGCAGATATGTAGTAATAGACTTTTTAAGCTGTGACTCAGCTATTCAATTATTCCTCCACCATAGACTGAAGTATTTAGTTTTGCATTATATAAAAAGGCACTGCACCGCTACAGACTAGGGACCGAATGGCTAGGCAGCAGTTCTGCGGAAAAGGACCTAGGGGTGACAGTGGACGAGAAGCTGGATATGAGTCAGCAGTGTGCCCTTGTTGCCAAGAAGGCCAATGGCATTTTGGGATGTATAAGTAGGGGCATAGCCAGCAGATCGAGGGACGTGATCGTTCCCCTCTATTCGACACTGGTGAGGCCTCATCTGGAGTACTGTGTCCAGTTTTGGGCCCCACACTACAAGAAGGATGTGGATAAATTGGAGAGAGTCCAGCGAAGGGCAACAAAAATGATTAGGGGTCTAGAGCACATGACTTATGAGGAGAGGCTGAGTGAGCTGGGATTGTTTAGTCTGCAGAAGAGAAGAATGAGGGGGGATTTGATAGCTGCTTTCAACTACCTGAAAGGGGGTTCCAAAGAGGATGGCTCTAGACTGTTCTCAATGGTAGCAGATGACAGAACGAGGAGTAATGGTCTCAAGTTGCAATGGGGGAGGTTTAGATTGGATATTAGGAAAAACTTTTTCACTAAGAGGGTGGTGAAACACTGGAATGCGTTACCTAGGGAGGTGGTAGAATCTCCTTCCTTAGAGGTTTTTAAGGTCAGGCTTGACAAAGCCCTGGCTGGGATGATTTAACTGGGACTTGGTCCTGCTTCGAGCAGGGGGTTGGACTAGATGACCTTCTGGGGTCCCTTCCAACCCTGATATTCTATGATTCTATGATTCTACAGACTGTACATAATACAGTTTTCAGGCCCCGATCCTGCAAACACTTCTGTGGGTGTTTAATTTTAAAACTAGCTGCAAAGGGAGAATTTTTTTTAATATTCTGATTTACTGCTCTTGGCGATTTTGCTGGTAAGGATGGTTTAGAAAAAAGTTCTTAGGTCATTTGTCATGACACCGGTAACTCTAGTTCTTTCAGCATGGGAAAAAAGTACACAACATAATGGTAAGTTTAAACCCAGAGCTGGTCTTCTAGCTTCTTTGTGGGTGTGAGAAAATCACTCAGAGGACATCAGTTTGTTGGCAAAACAGCCAGTAATCTATTTATGACAAGAAAATGATTATAACCAGGGGAAAAAATGTCTCCACTTGAGTGAGCTGCGGAGAGATGACAGAATAATGGCCAGAGCTCATTTCCGGGTAAGTTTCAGGTTATGAATATAGACGATCATTCATCACTCACGCTAACATTGCAAATTACTATTTTGTAAATTAGGCCTGTGTCCTGCAAATGCTCATGCATTACTCAGCCTTACACTGTAAATAAGGGCCCTACTGTGAATCTGTTACTCACATGAGTAGTCCAATTGGCTTCAGTTGTGAGTAACTTTTCACTAATGTGTGTAAGAAGGATTTTCAATCTAGTCCTAAGTGAACAAACATGAATAAAACTTAAAGGCTGATGCATCACAAAACATATTTCATTCCCTTATTTTGAAGTGCATAGTTTTATTTATGCATCTCCACAGTGTACATATGGATTTACTGTGGTACATAGTATCTTGCTATTACATTTTTTTGTGAGAAGTGAGGATAAATTTTGGCTTTTCTTGACTTATTTATACAAATATATGGATTAGTGAAGTGCTAATTAAAGAGGTTCTGCTTTACTCTTGATGCTGTGCAATGTGGAGACACTGCCTAGAAACTTGTATTCAAATAGTTACAAAATGTTCTATTTCAGAATTAAATTCTGCACAATTGAACAATCAATACATGAAAGCAAGACCACTTGCCATACAAAAGTTAAATGCACTTGCTGAAAATTTCCCCAGAAGCAGCTTTATTGCATAAGTGGCACTCATACATTTTATTCCTTTGATTTATGCTATCCTCAATCAGTGGCAACACACCTTTCTAGTGCCTCTCCACCCCTGCATGAAGAGTAGGTGGGAAACTGTTCTCTTTACTTTTTACCATAAAGATCAATGGGATGGCATCGGAGAAGAAATGAAAATAAACCTTTACAACTTCAGATTACTGTGAATTACAGTGCAAATGGTGCAGCTATGTATATTTCCCAGAGTGACTATCATTCCTAACCTGTCATGTATTCACTACAGTCTGACTTGCCCACAAATTCTCAGATTCTAGATAACATAAGGAAGATTTTATCTTTCTTTTAGTTAATTAAAAAAATAATTACATAACTCTAAAAGAGCTCTTGCTACAGTATTCTGACTTTCTAGTTTGTGCTTTGTAAACTAGATGAGCCCTTAAAAGTCATGAGACTCAGAACATGAACTTTTTTAGCCAATTTTTAATTAGTTAGAACTAGGAAAGTAATTAACAGATTTACTTGAAACTCCTTAGAAAATTCAAGCTTCACTCTGAGATAACGTGCTGAAAATTTGAGGTGGTTACGCTGTGGTTTTCAAACAAAAACAGAGGGTGAAGTCCTGCATCGAGTGCAAAACCGAACCGCTGCTTAACTATGGAGTCGCAACGGCTCTGCCACAATGCATAATAACATAAGAATGGCCATACCGGGTCAGGTCAATGGTCCATCTAGCCCAATATTGCATCTTCCAACTGTAACCAGTGCCAGATACTTCACAGGGAATGAACAGAATTGAGCAATTTTCAGGAGATCCATCCCTTATCACTCAGTTCCAGCTTCTGGAAGTCAGAGATTTAGGAATACCCAGGGCAGGGGGTTGTGTCCCTCACTCTTTTGGTTAATAGCCATTTATGGATATATATGCTCCATGAACTTATCTAGTTCTTTTTTGAACCCAGCTATACTTTCGGCCTTCACAATCCCCTGGCAATGAGCTCCACAGGTTAACAGCGCATTCTGAAGAAGTACTTCCAAATGTTTGTTTTAAACTTGGTGTCTATTAATTTCATTGGCTGACCCCTGATTCTAATGCTATGTAAAGAGGGTAAATAACACTTCCCTATTCACTTTCTACACATCGTTCATGGTTTTATAGACCTCAATCAGATCTGCTGTTTGTCGTCCCTTTTCAGAGCTGAATATTCCCAGTCTTTTTAATCTCTTTTTCATATGGAAGCTGTTCCATACCCCTAATCATTTTTTGTTGCCCTACTCTGTACCAATTTCTGATATATCTTTTTTGAGATAGGGCAACCAGAACTGCATGATTCATGAGAGCTAGTTCTTAGATCTACACTGAGTGAGGTGATAGTATACATATTGCACAGTGGGGCATTTTCTAAATTAGGAGCAAGTGGGCGTACATGATCTGCAGCAGTTTGCCATGCCAAATATAATTCACTTTCTTCTCCTGTCTTGCTCCATATGTTGCTTGTTCAGCCCCTGTTGCTCCACTCTTTCTCAACCTATTTCTCTCTCTCTCTCTTACATCTCTTCACTCTTGCGGCCCATTTTCTGTTGTCTGGTTCCCGTCCGCACCTTTCTGTTGCTGACGCTCTCCATATGCTTCACTCTGCTATTGCCAAGATCCGTCTGTGCTCTGCCTTTCTGTCTGCCATTGACCCAAGTTTCCTATCTCTTATCTCTTCAACTTTTTCTTCTTCACCATCTTCTTTTTTTCCTATTGCTCCTAAAATTTAAACTAATTTCAAATATCCCATTTCTTTTCTTTCCCCCGTCACAGATCCTAGCAAGTCACGCACTAGACAGCTGTGAGGGGAAGCCAGGCCTCTGTGCTCTGGATCCCCTGAGGTGTGTTTGTGAAGGCCTTGGCTGGCCTCTCTGGCACATTTTCTAGGCATTGACTCCCAGTCTGCTACCCCTTCTTGGAAATGAGGATCCTCAGCCCACCTGCTTGGGGCCTCCAGGACCAGCACTGACACCCAAGATCCCCAGCAACCTAAGCACACCCCTTTCCCAGAACTCCACCCCAAAGGTGTGAAGATTTTGTTTACAGTTTAACTCTCTCAGGGGCATGCAGAAGCAGTCCACACACACAGAGAGTACAGTCTAATACTACTATCCTCTTTTATACTTAATGATGCAAAGCACAGGAGACTACAGACCATACAAAACAATAAACATCTAAAACCACAAATATCCTTCATTTTCTACATGCTACAGGCGCTGTCAGCAATGGTGGACCCATATACATATAGGCACTCATAATAAAGCACTTTTTCATAGTACAACTCCACAATATTAATCAGTGTTCATAAATTGTACAGATTTCACCAATCCATAGCACCCCCTTCTCATGATGACATCATCTCCCTTTCTTTGAAACCCACACTGAAGGAAGGGGACATCAGTTGACTCATTTTTGGACAGTGCATCATAGGTTCTTCGACTTTGCACAGCAAGACACACACTCAGAGTACAGGGGCCAGAAGGTGGCAAACAAAGAAAATGATTCAGCCAGCAGCCCCGCAGCAACACAAGATAACTTCTTCCCCTTCTAAGAAAGCAGGCTACCAAACAGAATATAATGCCCAGATTCCTACAGCACTTAGATAGCAGGTAACAGTAGAGCTTTGGTAATATGGGCATGAAGACGTACACAAGTTGGATGGGCTTAGATCAGCTGTGTTGATAGAGAAAAGGCACGGTCCTATCTTTCTGTAAATATTCTTTATAAAAAGACTTTGGATAATTAACTCCGCTTAAAATGAAAATTCTGAGATACAAGAAATGTTAATGCTACCAATGTCTTAAACAAATTAACTTCTCAGTGAGAAGAACTCAAATTATGTGAAGTGACTGAGATGAATAAAACATTAAGCATCATGAAAATATACAGATATGGTTACCAGTGGTGTAGTACTTTCACCACGCTGTCAGTGATGTATCATACAATTATTTGGTCTTCATTTACCATGGGAGTTTTATAACTTAATAGGCTACCAAGCATGACATTGAGAATTAAACTATATATCACAACCGCAAAGGGTTATGTGAGCTTTATATAAGAAATAGGCTTCAATCATTATACGGTATAAATCTCCAATGAATTCTTGATTATATTGGTTTCTAAACAATTTTCTTTGTTTAAACAAATAAAAGATGTCTTCACATAACAGAAATCAACAATAGTGAAGGTGAAATTAAATAAATTTAAATGAGGCTTTGCAAACAACTGAACAGAAAAAATGCTTTATTTGAAGACTGGGGGAAAAAAACATTCAGGCTACAAGAAAAGGTTTACGGATTGATTCTGACCTCAATGACATTGATCACACAGATTTAAATCCACAGACTTCATAGTGTGATTACCCTTGATTTACATTGGTTTGCGATCAGAATCAGGACCACAATCTAGTTCAAATTTGTAAGTTATAGTATCAAGAGGAGATATATATTAGTGACTCATATTGTTCTACTGGCTCCTTAGAGACTAACCAAATTGTCTCTAAGGTGCCACAAGTACTCCTTTTCTTTTTGCGAATATAGACTAACACGGCTGCTACTCTGAAACCTGTCATATTGTTCTGTGATGCCCTTGACTGCCCATGGATAGGTACCATCTTTAGCTCATCTGCTTACAAACCCACCTGGATACATTGTACTATATGAAAATAATATCTCTACAAGACAGCACCTTCTCCGTGTAACATATTGGTAGTACTGAATATTGAGATTCACAGATAATAGAAAGCCACTTTCTATACAGTACAATCCTTCCACACCCAATAAGATATTGGTAATGTAATAAGAGATCAGCTCAGTGCAAGGTATGCTATGTCATCCTTCATTACGGGTAAGTACAAGTGGTTCCCCCAATCCACTAATCAGAAGTCAGTAGACACACATATTTTTGGGAATACAACCAGCCCCTACGATTTGCCCAAACTTCTTCATCAATAAGACTATGATGCCATCGAGGTACTTGCCACTTCATCACAAAAGTGCATTTTAATAAAGCCAAATACAAAGTTACATATCTAGAAACAAAGAATGCAAGCCATAATGACAGAATAGGAGACGGTAATCTGGAAAGCAGTGAATCTGAAAAGGATTTAGGGGTCATAGTGGTGAAACAACTGACCCTGAGCTCCAAGTGCAATATTGTGGCAAAAAAAGGCTAATGTGATCCTTGGATGTATACCCAGGGCAGAAGTGAACAGGAAGGTGATTTTACATTTGTGAGACCAATACTGGAATGCTGCAGCTTGGGGATTTAACTAAAAGGGTTGAGTATATTTTTGTTTCATTTATTTATTTACATTTATTGTGGAAGAAGGGAGTCAACTTTATATTTGTACGTCAAGTCAATAAGAATATTTATATGTAAGACAAATACAATGTGACTAAAATTGGGGACCCCTGAGATGATTAAAAAAATCATACCATATTAGGCTGTGTGTGTGTTCAAGCACTTCATTAGATCAGGCCCTCAATCGAGGTATCCCAGGATAATCCAGATTTTTTTGTGGCAGCAAGGTCATGTGTGAGGAGTAGGAAATACCCTTTCTAGTCACGTGATCAAGGGAGAAGCTTTATACCCTGACACCATTTCACGGTTGGTTTAGCAGATGATAAAAAATAAGTGGGAACTCATTCTGAATATAATACTTATTCTCAGATACCGACCACTGTCAAAAGCAGGATATTTAACTTGATGGACTGATGGCCTGAATGTGGGTACAAAATCCCATGCCCTACTCATCACAGATTGCTTGCATGATCAGTAACTACAATTTATGCTGTATTTTGTTCAAATGAGTATTAATTATCATATATTTTTGTTTTCATCAAACCAAATATCAACAAAAAATCAACTACTGTATTGGGGGGGAAAAAAACAACCCAAAAACGAGCCCTCACATGTACAACTGTTGTGTGTCTGCACAATTCCACTAAGTGGACACTTTAATGGAATAAAAAGAACTGGTAATTGAAAATTACTCCTGAGAATAAAATTTTTATGTTAGCATTAAAATGTAGGGAATAAAGAAATACAAATCAAGTAGGTACATAAAATCTGCATAAATTACACTGTATGTAAATTTCTATGGCCCTTGAGCATCAATAACTTATGCACTGTCTTGTTCCATAATTTGTGATTATTTAATGATTGCAAAGAATGAAGAAAATGAAGAAGAAAGGGTTGAATCAGGGACCTACTTTCAAATCAGGTTTTTATTTTAGAGCCTTGATAACAAACTAAATAAGACAGAGTTTCTTTTTTATAATTTGCTTAAAAAAGCCAAACTAACATCAATATGCATATATGAGTTTTGGTTCTATTTAATCTGAGCGTTCCAAAATAGCACAAATTTGTTGTTAAGAAATGATAATATTGGTGGGTGAAAGTTATACTACAGGGAAATTATTATGAGTTTACATTCATTTCATAACAACCAAAAGGGCTATACAAACCACACAGAGGATTGCTTCATCAGCCATTGGAAGGTACCAAATATTTAACAGGGCACGGAGATATCACATTCCTATTAAGAAGCAAACAGTAAATTTTCCAACTGACACTGCAGAGGGGAGATTATTAGGCAGTAAATAACCAGAATATCGGTATGCCACCAGGATTAACATAGTCAATCTTAGCAAAAGTGCCACAGGATCTGCAATGACCATGATTGTCCAAGACCTGTTTTTGTCTCTCTCCAGAACATATGTCCAGAAACACAGCAGCTTTGACCCAGTACTGATTCAAAATATTCTATCACATGCTGAAAGCACCACTTTCTGGTTTTCCATAAAGGTTTTCCCTTTCATGTATTGTTTCAGCCTGTTCTTGCTTAGGATGGGAGTGTGCTGACGGGGCCACGTCTAGTGGTATAGCTGGTTGAAAGAATAATGGTAAAGCAGAATGGTTGAAAGAAAGATGACTTGATCATTAGAAAATTATTGTGTTATGAATCTTGATTCTGTCTGCAAATTGCATCTTTTGGCATTCTTTGGCTTTGCTGTTCATTTGGAGATATATATTTGATTATGTTGCATTTTTGTGTTGCATAGTAGAGATCAAAACTTATCTATAATTATACCTATAAATAAGGCATGCCCTGACTTTGCATCTAAAATTCCTAAGGAAATAGTGGAGGAAAAGATGAACCATGTATTTTAAGAGTGGTAGCCGTGTTAGTCTGTATCAGCAAAAAGAACGAGGAGTACTTGTGGCACCTTAGAGACGAATGAATTTATTTGAGCATAAGCTTTCGTGGGCTAAAACCCACTTCATCGGATGCATGCAGTGGAAAATATAGTTTATTTTTTAAAAATAAACTTATTTGCCTTTAGTGAGGAGCTTTAATTTATTATGTGATGCAAATTACAAAAATGAGGAACACAGATTAAAATAAAATCAAGCAACACCAATTAAAATAGCATTTCTTGATTGTGCCAAATTCTGCTCCAAGTTAAATGGATGCATATCAAGAGTAACCAAGAGCAGAATTTGATCTAACAATTCAAAACCTTTGATGTTATTAAATATCAGCAAGAGGAAAGCTGGAGAATATTTTAGGTCTTCCATGATGTAGACATGGAACTCACAAAAGTTACAAATTCAGATTTGAATCATAACCCTAAGAAAGCCTAAAGGGAGTCTAATTAAGTTCCCCTCAATGTGTATGTTATGCCAATGTAGATTCCATCAAGAATTAACTGTTCAGGCCTTGGCTACTCATTCATAGGGCCAGATTCAGGGGTGAAGTGTAATTTAAATTCCCTTACAATAACTATGATCCCATAGACTGACTTCAACTCCCTGAGAGCTACTTTCTCTCACTCTACTGATGTCTAAGGGAGGGTAAGTGATTGTTGCACATACATCTGTGGCCCAGTTGAGGGTGTAAAGAGGTATAAATTAAAGTAGCCACCATACTCCTTTAACTATACCTTCTTCCAGTTCTTTGGTGTGTAATTTACACTGACTTAGACATCAGTAAAATGGATTTAATCAGCTCTAACACCAACTAAGTGAGCATAAGGGAATCTAAGTTAGTGTAAGGTGGTCTGATACATCTCCTTCAAATTTGGTCCATTGCCTTACATAATATATATTAAGAAGAATTACATCGTGCAGACCTAAGACTACAACTAAAACAGCAAGAGGTGCTGTTCTAAATGTATTGGACACCACAGAGGCTGTGCGTGATGGGGGCCTTCCCCTCCGACATCTGCCGGTGCTGTAATAGAGAAAAAGGAACTGTGAGGCATATGCTGTGGGACTGTTCAATGGTCAGGCAGCTATGGAAAGAGGTGGACACAAGGGTGAAAATAGAGCATGGCTTTCAGCAACCAAATCTCATCTGAAAATTATATCCTAGATTATGTACCGATCTACTAAACTGGGTTTAATTCCACCAGAAAGGTTCTTGGAGGGCATAATGATTACAAAAGGCATGATTTTACAAAAATGGACTAGACATATGCCCAGACGAGAGCAGTTGTATTCAGTTCTGTCTGAGTTAGTAGCAATATAATAACTTATTGACGTAAAGAGCAATTATATAAATCTGAAAAGAAATTGGATCCTGTTTCTTTGTATATTTTGATAAAGAATGCTGAGATAGCTCAAACAAAAGAGATTTCCATTCCACCTCAGCCTTTTCCCTTCCTCTTCCTGCCCCTTCACTCTCCCTGTCCCCTCCTTCTCTTTTTTGCCTATTTGTGTATGTCGTGTGTGTGTGTGTGTACATATATACAGTGGTGAGCTGGAGCTGGTTTGGACCGGTTCGCTGAAACCGGTTGTTAAATTTAGAAGCCCTTTTAGAACCGATTGTTCTGTGAGGGACAACCGGTTCTAAAAGGGCTTCTAAATTTAACCGGCCAAAAGTGGCGCCTTAGGCGCCGACTCCATGGGTGCTCCAGCCCTGGAGCACCCAAGGGGAAAATTTGGTGGGTGCAGAGCACCCACCGGCAGCTCCCCGCCCCGCCTCACCCCCGGCCCCAGCTCACCTCCACTCCACCTCTGCTTCCTCCCCTGAACGTGCCGCCCCGCCCTGCTTCTCCTCCCCCCAAGGCTTCCAGTGAATCAGCTTCCCGCTCAGGCCCGGGAGGCTCAGGCACAGGGAGGCGGAGGTGAGCTGGGGCGGAGGGGCGCGAGGAGGGCTGCCCGCGCCGCAGCAGGTAACCTGGTGGGGTGGGTGCGTGCAGGGGAACCGCTCCCCACCCCAGCTCACCTCCGCCACCCTTGGCCTGAGTGGGAAGCCGCCGCCTGCTTCTCAGCCCTCCCCGGCTTTCCGCTGAACAGCTGATTCACGGGAAGCTGGGGTGGGGCGCGAAGAAGCAGAGGGGGGCAGCGCGTTCAGTGGAGGAGGCGGAGCGGAGGTGAGGTGATCTGGGGCCGGGTGGGGAGCTGCCAGTGGGTGCCCTGCACCCACCAAATTTTCCCTGTGGGTGCTCCAGCCCCGGAGCACCCAGGGAGTTGGCGCCTAAGGCGCCACTTTTGATGTGATCAGTGCGGGAGCGGCCACTCCCCCTGCTCCCCCCCTAGCTACGCTCCCCCGCCCCTAGGAGCCAGAGGGATCTGCCGGATGCTTCTTGGGAGCTGCCCCAGGTAAGCACCTCCAGGACTCCCCACCTCTCCCCCTGGCAGGTGCCTCTGGCTCTTAGGGGTTGGCACCCACTACGGTGGCCCACGAGACCCTCCTGCCCAGTTCTGGGGGCAGTCAGGGGACAGGGGAGGGGGGTGGATGGGGCAGGGGTCCTGGGGAGCGGGAGTGGGCAACGACCCCCTTGTGGGCTGAGGAGGGAACCCGTTGTTAAGATTTTGGCAGCTCATCACTGCATATATGTATTGTTACCTATGACTCATAAATTTTAAGATCAGAAGGGACCATCGTGATCATCTAGTCTGACTTCCTGCACACTGAAGGCCACAGAACCTCACCCACTCACTCCTGTAATAGACCCATAACCTCTGGCTGAGTTACTGAAGTCCTCAAATCATGCTTTAAAGATTTCAAGTTACAGAGAATTCACCATTTACACTAGTTTAAACCTGCAAGTGCCCTGTGCCCCATATACTGCAGATGGTGAAAAATACCCAGGGTCTCTGCCAATCTCCTAAGGGAAAATTCCTTCACAATCCCAAATGTGGCAATCAGTTAGACCCTGAGCATGCGATCAAGATAAATCAGGTGGATACCTGGGAAAGAATTCTCTGTAATAACTCAGAGCCCTCCCCCATCTAGTGTCCCATTTCTGGTCGCTGGGAATTTTTGCTATTGGCAGTCAAGGATGGGCCACATGCCATTGTAGGCAGTCTCATCATACCATTCCCTTCATAAATTTATCAAGCTCAGCCTTGAAGTCAGTTAGGTTTTTTCCCCCCAGTGCTCCCCTTGGAAGACTATTCCAAAACTTCACTACTTTGATGGTTACAAACCTTCACCTAATTTCGAGCCTAAACTTGTTGATGGCCAATTTATAGCCATTTGTTCTTGTGTCCACATTGGTACTTAAATAACTCTTCTCCCTTCCTGGTATTTATCCTTCTGATGTATTTATAGAGAGCAATCATATCTTCCCTCAGCCTTCTTTTGGTTAGGCTAAACGAGCCAAGTTCTTTGAGTTTCCTCTTATAAGGATTCCTTGGATCATCCTAGTAGCCCTTCTCTGCATCTGTTCCAGTTAGACTCTTAACCTGTTATGTCTGTGTCATAATGTCTGATTTTGTGTGGTCTGGTCTTGCGGTTTTGACAAGTTGTAAAATTGCATAATTTTATTGGCTATCCTGTGAAAATGCGGTATTTGATAACATGTGTGCTGTAGGTCATTTACCTCTTGTACCTGTTACTGTTGGTTTCTTTACAAAAATTAACAAAAATTAGTCACAGGCACACCACCATTACTTTGGATAAGTCTCAAAACATGAAGAAACAACAGATAAAAATTGAGGAACACTGCTTAGACTACATCATCTCTATAATACTGTCATCCTTAATCAACCATCATTGAACCCATGCGACTGTAAGAAAATTTGTGATATATTTAGTCCGTGAAGAAAATGTTGATTTGTGTCACTGGCTCACTGTGCGACCTTCGGCAAGTCACTTAACTTCTCAGGGTCAAAGTTTATTCATCTGTAAAGATGGTTATAATAAAACTTGAACTATATACCTCAAAAGAGGCTTAATTAATTAATATATGCAAAGAGATTTGACATCCTAGGATGAAACATACCAGATACGTGCAAGATATTATTAGCATGCATGCATTAACAACCTTCCTTTAGTACAAACTTGAATTTCTTTTTAGTGCAATACTAGCTTTTTCTGTGACCTTTATTAACATGCCATATTGAAACTTCTTACTTTTATGAATGCACCCTATTTTGGTAGAATGAAGTGATGACAGTCTAGAGTAGATTATTAGACTATACTAACCCTCTGAAAAATGTCCAAGGTCAGTCAAACTTGCCAGCTGCAGCTAGTATGATATCGCAACACATTTAACTTTTCCTTCTAGTTTATCATTTAATATAGGGTACTACATGATTCACTTCTGAAACATCATATGTGATGGAATAAAAGTCCCCCTGCTCCAAACAAAACGCCCCTAAAAAACCTCACAAGCCTCTGTAGTTTACTCAATAAACTTAATACAGAAATGTTAACGTGGAACATATGGCATTTGATGGTTATAATTATCCAACTTTGGCCGGGGTAGGTAATATTTTCTCCATATTTTAACATTCACAGAAAGCACAATCATCAATATTTATAGGCTAAGAAGATTAAATGATAAGCAAACCAGGGTTGCTGTATTTGTCCTTAATTATGAATGACTAGGGTCCACATGGCCAGGGATTAAAGCAATATAAAATCTGGAAACTCTAGCATATAACTTTTACCTCCAGAGAGGTCTTGAAAATCACAATTTGATCTTTTATGCCAATGTCACATCAGTTAATAGCAGAGATCAGAAATGCACCAAATAGCAAGAAAAAGTCAAGATGATCACTCTTTACAAAGAATTCATGGGTAGAATGAGACACAGATAATGTAATGTTTGACCTCTATTGTTAGTATTTAAACCCATTTTCATTTACTGCTCACCTAATTGCTTAATTTTGAAAATGTGAAGTCAGGCATGTTTACAGCATTTGTATACTAGGTCCACTTGCTTCCTGTTGTTGGCTGCAATGTGGAAATAATTCAACTACTGAACTCCAGACACCCTGGAAACAAGAATGAAAACAGTAAGACTTCCCTAAGGAGGCTGCATGTCTCAGGTCATTGGTGATTTGACAAAGAGCTTCCTATCTTTTATGAAAGCTAAGCTCTGGTTTGCATTTCTTTGTTTGCCAGGGGAGTGTTTCCATGGTTGTTTCTCCTTAAGCTTGTATAAAAAAATGCTTAGCATATCTTTAGAATCCAGAATGCTTTTTGTAATTATTCCACTTCCGAAACTAAGAGTGTTACACACACGAGGAATATTTCTTAACTACTAAACAAAATAAAAAATATAGTAGAAAAATGATTCAAATTGGTTGTGACAGGTGTCTACATGTCTTTTAGAAAGCCAATTTATGTGACTGTATCTTGCAGAAATAAGCACAGTTGTGCATTTGGTTGAATGATGCACTGTCAAAACATCATACTCCATTGGTTAACTCTTTTTTATTAAGTTTAAAGCATTTTATAATGATTGGGACATGAAGTTTCAATGTTATTTCTTATCTACTACACTTCTACCTTCTTTTTTTAAATTTACAGCTTATATGAAAAATAATTATTCATTCTGATATATCGTAAGAGCAGCAGATGCTTAAATCAATCATAGAACTGGAAGGGACCCCGAGAAGTCATCTAGTCCAGTCCCCTGCACTCGTGACAGGACTAATTCTCTAGACCAGTTGTGGGCAACCTACAGCCCATTAGGGTACTCTGATTGCGGGCCACAAGATATTTTGCTGACATTGACCATCCGCAGGCACAGCCCCCCGCAGCTCCCAATGGCCACAGTGGGGAGCGGCGGCCAGTAAATCCCTGAGGCCTGCCACTTCCCGCAGCTCCCATTGGCTGGGAACGGCGAACTGTGGCCACTGGGAGCTGTGGAGGGCCGTGCCTGCGGATGGTCGACACCAGCAAAATGTCTCGTGACCCGCAATCAGATTACCTTGATGGGTTGCATGTGGCCCGTGGGCCGCAGGTTGCCCATCACTGATCTAGACCATTCCTGACAGGTGTTTGTCTAATCTGCTCTTAAAAATCTCCAGTGATGGAGATTCCACAACCTCCCTAGGTAATTTGTTCCAGTGCTTAACTACTGTGACAGGAAATTTTTCCTAATGTCCAACCTAAACCTCCATTGCAGCAATTTAAGCCCATTGCTTCTTGTCCTAGTCTCAGAGGTTAAGAAAAACAATTTTTCTTCCTCCTCCTTGTAACGACCTTTTACATACTTGAAAACTGTTATCATGTCCCCTCTCAGTCTTCTCTTTTCCAGACTAAACAAACACAATTTTTTCAATCTTCTCTCATAGGTCATGTTTTCTAGACCTTTTATCATTTTTGTTGCTCTTCTGTGGACTCTCTCCAATTTGTCCACATGCTTCCTGAAATGTGGTGCCCAGAACTGGATACAATTCTCCAGTTGAGGCCTAATCAGGGCAGAGTAGAGCAGAAGAATTACTTCTTGTGTCTTGTTTACAACACTCCTGCTAACACATCCCAGAATGATGTTAGCTTTTTTTGCAACAGCGTTACACCTTTGACTCATATTTAGCTTGTGGTCCACTATGACTCCCAGGTCCCTTTCTGCAGTACTCCTTCCTAGGCAGTCATTTCCCATTTTGTATGTGTGCAACTGATTGTTTCTTCCTAAATGGAGTACTTTGCATTTGTCCTTATTGAATTTCATCCTATTTACTTCAGACCATTTCTCCAGTTTGTCCAGATCATTTTGAATTTTAATCCTATCCTCCAAAGCACTTGCAACCCCTCCCAGCTTTGTATCGTCCACAAACTTTATAAGTGTACTCTGTATGCCATTATCTAAATAATTGATGCAGATATTGAACAGAACCGGACATAGAATTGATCCCTGCAGGACCCCACTCATTATGCCCTTTCAGCATGACTGTGAACCTGATAACTCCTCTTTGGGAATGGTTTTCCAACCAGTTTTGCACCCACCTTATCGTAGCTCCATCTGGGTTGCATTTCCCTAGTTTGTTTATGAGAAGGTCATGCAAGACAGTATCAAAAGCTTTACTAAAGTCAAGATATACCATGTCTACCGCTTCCCCACTATCTACAAGGCTTGTTACCCTATCAAAGAAAGCTATCAGGTTGATTTGACATGATTTGTTTTTGACAAGTCCATGCTGACTGTTACTTATCACCTTATTATCTTCTAGATGTTTGCAAATTGATTGCTTAATTATTTGCTCCATTATCTTTCCAGGTACAGAAGTTAAGCTGACTGGTCTGTAATTCCCTGGATTGTCCTTTTTCCCCTTTTTATAGATGGGCACTATATTTGCCCTTTTCCAGGCTTCTGGAATCTCTCCCATCTTTCATGACTTCTCAAAGATAATCGCTAATGGCTCAGATATCTTCTCAATCAGCTCCTTGAGTATTCTAGGATGCATTTCATCAGGCCCTGGTGACTCGAAGACATCTAATTTGTCTAAGTAATTTTTAACTTGTTCTTTCCCTATTTTAGCCTCCTCTGATCTTATCTCATTTTCACTGGCATTCACTACGTTAGACGTCCAATCACCACCAACCTTCTTGGTGAAAACTGAAACAACGAAATCATTAAGCACTGCTGCCATTTCCACATTTTCTGTTATTATCCCCCCCCCCCCCCCGCTTTGAGTAATGGTCTTTCCTGTCCTTGGTCTTCCTCTTGCTTCTAATGTATTTGTAGAATATTTTCTTGTTACCCTTTATGTCTCTGGCTAGTTTGATCAAAATTTGATCAATAAATAAATTCTTTATACATTGTTAAATCCCGATTTAACATGATTCAGGGCTTACAGCAAAATATTGGACGCTATTATTCTGCTATACTTGGCTCAAAGGTATGTCTACACAGTATCTGGGAGGCTGGTTCCCAGCAGGGGTAGACAGACACATGCTAGTTCTGCTCCAGTTACATGTTAAAAATAGCAGTATGGTTATGATCGCATGGACAACGGCTCAGTCTAGCTGCCCAAGTACAATTGTTCCTGACTTCCTGGGAATGTAGCCTTAATTAATATGGCAATTTACTAAACTAGGCAAAGGCTAAATTATAGTACTTTACCTAGCTACATTTTCAGGTATATAATAGCCAAGAAACACAAGGGGATTTTGAAAACTGCCTAAGATTTAGAAGCACAAGTCCCATTGATATTCAATGGTTTGTGTTTGTATACCCGCTATTTTTTTTTAAATGTTTCCAATAGTGTATAACCTTTTCAGATGTAAAATATCTTGGATCTATGATGAAGTATGAATTTTAAGGCAAAATTCAGGTGTCCTTAACAAAATCAATGGACATTTTGCTTGATTAAGGACCACAGAATGCAGCCCCAAGTGATTATGAGTAAGTCAGAAATGCCATATTATTGAAAGCACAGACCAAAGAGGTTGGCATATTTGCTCATTTTAGATTGGATAAAGCATGTTCTATCAAGAGATTGCTCATACACAGTCTTCCAAATTGCTTTCACCAGATTTGCATAGCTCTAATACACACAACAGACCCATGCTTTCATATCCTGGACACAAATACACAAACAGATGGAGAAAGAAGCCATTTGCATTGGTGCATATGGAGTAATGTGACTTCACTAGATGTAGACTATAAAATCTTCTAATTTGGCCCATAACACAGCCTTTAAAAAGCAGGTTTCAGAGTAGCAGCCGTGTTAGTCTGTATTAGCAAAAAATACAAAAAATAGCATACTCCAGGCCATCTTAATAAGCTGTAGAGTTTAGAGGACATAGCTTAAAGGAAATCATAGCCTGTCTATAAGAAAGTGTGCTGAAAGCACTTTAACTGATGACTAGCACCCAAAAACATTAAAGCTTTTTGCTCTCAAAACACTAGACAAGACTTGCCTCTCGATATTTATGGATCTAATATTGCTAAACACTGTCTCTACAAAACCTGTGGCTGACTTCTTAAAAGCAGGTTTTATGTCATCCCTTTCACAAATACATAAAGATTAAGTGCTTCTGCCTGTGTCCTTGCTGTGGTGTCAGGACTGTACAGCTGCCTGTGTAGTTCAGAAAAAAAGCTCTGTTGATACAGGGCTTAATAGTGTTTTAGTTTAAAAGCTTGTGTTTTAATGAATAATTTTTAGAGTCACTGATTTGAGAAATAGTTTACAAGTCTTAGGATGGATGCTTTCTAATTTGACCTTCGGAGTAGAAATTTCACTGGGATTTGAATTTAATTGGGGGTGTGTGGGGGGGAGGAGAAGTTTCAAGAGGGTAGGCCCCCAACTCCCCTATCCCCTATGAAAATACTGTTGTTATGAGATTTTTACTGTGTGCATTAAACAAGAGGCAGTATAAGGTGGGAGGGATAACTCAGTGGTTTGAGCATTGGCCTGCTAAACCCAGGCTCGTGAGTTCAATCCTTGAGGGGGCCATTTAGGGATCTGTGGCAAAAATTGGGGATTGCTTTGAGCAGGGGGTTGGACTAGATGACCTCCTGAGGTCCCTTCCAACCCTGATATTCTATGATTCTAGGTTGAACACTTTTATTTTCTGTTACAGATTTGTTTTTATTAAACTCCGTTTTATTAAATGAAAGCATTGGTGCCTTTCAGTAAATACTGGGGATTTTACTTAATTGAATACCAAACGTGCTAATTACTAAACTGAATATGTAATTTCTTGTTTAATTGTTCTAGGGTAATTAATATTTCTGTAAAATATTTCTATTATTAACCATTATATTTTTATTGCAATAATATGCAGAAAATTCAATCAGTGTCAAGGGTTCATTGTGCTAAGATCTATACAATCATAAAGGAAGTCCCTGACCTAAGAAACTTGCAATCTAAGACCCACAATGAATTAACTTTATCATGTTAGCTCCATTGAAGTTCATGGAACTTAAGCACATGGTTAAAGTTAAGCACATACTTATGACTTTTCAGGATCAGGTCCTAAGAAGCAAGCAATATATGAAGGGTTAGTGAGAGGGATAAAATCAAAATGTATATAAAATTTAAACAGAGATCTTAATCTTTCCTCCCAAGCCTTCCCCGCTACCTCTCCTTTCTTGATCACTGTGGACAACATCAGCGGTCTATTCCTGAGGCCTGTTACTGTGTGTCGACTTCTACTCAAATCTCTCTCTTGATTCTCACATCCAGACTATGTCTAAATTTTGCAGAGTCTTTCTGCATAATATCTGTAAGATATGACCTTTCTTATCCACATAGCTAAAACTCTTGTTCATCTCACATCTCATTTACTACAACATCCTTTTCTCTAGTCTTGATAAAAGCAATTATGCTCATACCCCTTAAGAACACTGCTGTAAAGACCATTCTCCTAGCCCATCGTTTTGACCATGTCATCCTTCTCTTTGCATCCCTCCTTTGGCTCCCTATTCTCTATCCCATCAGTCATAAGTTGCTGGTCAACATTTTTAAGGCCCTTCCTGGTCTTTCCCCACCCTGTCTTTCAGTGAGCTGTCGATGGTCACCTTCAATCATCATGATGTCAGCCTCCACCACCCACTTGTTAAGTTTTCAGACGGGCACTTTTCTGCTTTCTACTATCCTTCCCTACACTCTTGGGAGGAGATCCTCACAAACAACCACAGAACTACCCCATTATCCTCCTTCAAATCCCCCTAGAAAATTCTCCTTTGCCTTGATGCCTCCAAAAAAATACTTAACAATATAACTTGACAATAGTATAACTGTCTATCACCAGTATTGTCTCATTGTTCCCAGGTACATCTGAATCCATCTCTTGTTTTATACTTAAATTATAATCTCCTTGGGGACCATCTTTTTGTTCTGTATTTATAAAGCATCTAGCATAGTGAGGTCCTGGTCCATGACTAGTGCTACTAGGCCCTACGGTAATCCAAATACAAATAATAACAATAATAATATACTGTACATAAATGCTTGTACTATAACACTCTCTTGCACTGAGGATGGAACAAGGGCATCTAACAAAATTCCTGACACCCTCTTCCCCATGACAAGGAGTAAGTGTGTTTGCAAAGAGCAAGGTTGAGGGCCTTGCAAATTTATTCATTCATTTGCTTACTCATGGAAGCAAAATGCTTTATTATAACCAGGATACAAGGAGGCACAAGCTGACAAATACACATACAGGTGCCTACTAAATGTATCTGCTGGAAATGATTCTCCTTTGTTTCTGTTAAAGTATAGTGTAGTGTTCAACATGTGTAATCTGAACTATGGCTCTCATTCAGCAAAACAGTTATGCATATTCTTTAATTTTGAGCACATGAACAATCCTGCCAGAAAAACTTTTAAGCATGCGCTTAACTCCCATAGATTTCAATGAGATTTAAGCATGGGTTTAAGTGCTTTGCTTCATTGGGGTTTAAGGGACGTTGAGTGAGGACCATGCATGTTTGTGGAGTACTGGACATTACCTTCCCTAAGTTTTTATTTTAGTGCAATTTAATGCATTTAAAAATCAAACTATTCTTCAGAGGTATCTTCATGACCTTCATTGAAAGACCATTTCTAGCAAAGATTATTTAGCAGTATCTAAAGAGAGAAGAGTTCATCAGAGGCAGGGAAAAGCACTCAAACCCTCTCTTCTGCTTGATTACACCACATTATTAAGGGTCCTCTGAGAACTCCTTCAGCACACCAAACCTGTTGGATTGTGTTGTACCACACCTTGTTACTTTGGACTGCTGCTGGCCCAACCCAAGACCAGATTTCAATAGCAGACATTTCATTCTTTCTGCTCCTATTTCTATTCTAGTGAATGATAAAGTAGTAGTCATGTTTTGTTGCAGATGGGCAAAAGGAACTGGCAAGAGACATCCTGACAAACATGTGTTTAGAGTCTCACTGTTCCTAACTTACAATTTATGTCATTGTTTTATATTTTCCCCTCCCAGAAAATAAAATGGGAAAGGAAGGAAAGAAAGTTCATGCACTGAAATTACACTGTTTGTTTTCAATTCATTAGAATGTCCTAATAAAACCCGCAATCCACAAGGCACCATCCTACAAGGTGCTGAGGGTCCTCAGCTCCCACTGATATCAAAGGGAGCTGAGAACTTTCAAAACCGCCACTCAACTATCTGGCAAGATATAGCCCTAAATGCTCATGGAGGCACTTCGATACTATGTTGGTGGGCACTGTCTAAAATCCTGGAGAGACAGATTCAAAAGATGCAGGTGGGTTCTATACTTCAGAGATAGCCTGGTCCAACACAAGCTATCTTTTAACTAATGCAAATACAATTGGAAAGTACTTTTAAAATATGGACAAGTAGTATTATCCTCATTTGAAAAATGGAGAAACTGAGGCTCCAAGAGGTGATATGACCTAACAAAGGTGTCACAGCAAGTCATCTTAAGAGTTGAATCCTGGATCCCTGTCCTGTGCTCGATTCACTAGACAGAGCTGAATAAAAATTAAATAGCTGAATGCAATATACACACATTTGGCGTTGTGTATTCCATCCCAACAGTTTTAAAGTTACATACATTGCCCACTTGATCTCTAAGAAAGATGGTGACTGCTTTTCACCAGGGGTTTGTGTAAGTTTTGGTTCAGGTGAGTTCACAGGCCTGAATTTTAATTTCAGTTTAAGATCTGAAAGAAACTGAACCAATCCAAACCACAACTGAAACCACAGAAATTTGTGTGGCTTTAGATGAAACACATGTTAAAACCAAAAAGTTCACAAATCTGACTAAAGCTTTAGTTTTGTAATGAAAAGACCTGACAAATTTTGTTTACTTAAGGTTTCATTATGAAAATTGTATATAGTTCTATTATTCTTCCCTTGTTGGAAAAATAAGAACATAAGAATGGCCATACAGTGTCAGACCAAAGGTCCACCGAACCCAGTATCCTGTCTTCCCACAGTGGCCAATGCTAGGTGCCCCAGAGGAAACAAACAGAACAGGTAATCACCAAGTGATCCATCCTCTGTTGCCCATTCAAGCTTCTGGCAAACAGAGGCTAGGGACATCATCCCTGTCCATCCTGGGTAATAGCCACTGATGGACCTATCCTCCACGAACTTATCTAGTTCTTTTTTGAACCCTGTTATAGTCTTAGCCTTCACAACATCCTCTGGCAAGGAGTTCCACAGGTTTACTGTTCATTGTGTGAAAAAATACTTCCTTTTGTTGGTTTTAAACCTGCTGCCTATTAATTTCATTTGGTGACCCCTAGTTCTTGTGTTATGAGAAGGAGTAAATAACACTTCCTTATTTAATTTCTCCACACCAGTCATGATTTTATAGACCTCTATCATATCCCCCCTTAGTCATCTCTTTTTCCAGTCTTAATAATCTCTCCTCATAGGCAGCTGTTCCATACCTCTAATCATTTTTGTTGCCCTTTGCTGAACCTTTTCCAATTCCAATATATCTTTTTTTGAGATGGGGGACCACAGCTGCATGCAGTATTCAAGATGTGGGCGTACCATAGATTTATATAGAGGCAGTATGATATTTTCTGTCTTATTATCTATCCCTTTCTTAATTATTCCCAACATTCTGTTTGCTTTTTTGACTGCCGCTGCACACTGAATGGATGTTTTCAGTGAACTATCCACAATGACTCCTAGATCTCTTTCTTGAGTGGTAACAGCCAATTTAGACCCCATCATTTTATATGTACAGTTGAGATTATATTTTCCAGTGTGCACTACTTTGCATTTATCAACATAGAAAATGGAAAATTGAAAACAATGGATATATACAAAATGAAAATGCAGATACACAAAGATAATATAATTTGCACAGACATAGTAAGGGTAACTGAATTCTGGCTTGTTTTGACTAAATATTAAGGGCCATCCAATCTCTTTGATCTTTATATATAACTTTCACTGATGCTAGAAACAGTTGTACATAGAAATCAAGGTTGATAATATGGTTCTAGAAAATTAGAATGGAATGTGCTAATATGTAGGTCATAAAGATGATCTGCAAAAGATTTTTTTCAATGATTTTGTGTTCTTTTTTTCTCCTTCATAACCAGGGTTGACAGTTTTGGTTGGACATATACCTGTAGGTTTCATCACAAGACATTATCTTTAATTAAAGATTAATTCCTGGGAGACTCCAGGACAATCCTGGAGACTTGGCAACACTATAATAATGACATATGACAAGGAAAGGTCTCATTTTTTTTAAGCCTTAGAAATATCAACGATTTTCTTAGCTATCAATTCAAGTCAAATCAAATCATTATGGATAAATGTGTGTGTATTGTATACATACACACACATCATTTATATAGGTGTGTGTGTGTATATATATATATATTTCCATCAGTACTAAACTTCATTCTATTCATGTTAAAGAAGCTTGCAGGCATTTTAAACAACAGCTATTTATATAACAAAACAGTTATACTAAGTAAAATTCTGTAGGATGGAAGGAAGACAGGGCTTTTCTAAGGTCATTATGCTCTCTTTTGAGAGACCTATTGTAACCCACAATATTTTTTTCCTGATGAAATTACTTACACCAACTGTTCTGATTGCTGACTTTCGTGTACCTTTCTGAATACTCATCATGTTTAAAGACATTCTAAGAATTAAAAGAATTACCATTATATTCATTTAGCAACAATGTTCCTGAGCCATATCATTTTGGTCTTATATTTGACACACAATAGCTCAGATGGTTCTCCAGCATCACTAGTCTCCATTTCCTTGAAAAGTCAGTAGCCTTCAGTTAGGACACATCTCAGTTTTCTCCCTTTGAATAATCAGGATCCCTGAATTGTTACTGCAGTCTGGGGACACTGTATTTTACAGTATCATCTGCATTTCTCGACTATTCTATTTATTGTTGAAAAAATAACTTCATTTGATGGTATATATATTTGCTACTTCTGTTTAGGTATCCCTGCTATTTTACTGCAAAAATAAATAAACCGAGTATGTACTGTAGTCAATAGCACAAATTTTTCCATGTATAGAAAGATGAGCAATCTAATAAAAGCTACTTACCAATCTATATTACTCAGTTACTCCTGTCCTGTATTTTAAATTATAAACAAACAAACAAAAAGGCTAAGAAAAATATTTGGTAAATATAGTCATGATCAGAGGATTAACACCACAGCTAAGGAGACATTAATATTCACAACAGGCTACTTATCTTTAAGGGACCCATTTTTTTATTTCTTTATTTTTTCCTTCAAAGACTGGGCTAGATTTCAGACAAACGTCACTGAGTCTCTAATAATCTAGGAGTAAACAGCCAAATGGGCCATGAACTGGAACTAACTTGGTGGTAATACAGATAGGCTTTGGGAATGAGACAGAAGAGAACAGGAAATTTCACTGATAATAGTACAATATGAGATTCTCTGCAAGGTTGTGGTAAACAGGCAAAAGGTAAAAATCACCTTGACCTTCCTCAGTCTTACTAATGAAGTTTTATATTGGCTTCTTTATGAATAGCATATTTTTACATATAATTGTGCGTGTGTGTAATATATATATGTATATACAACTGGATCAGGGAGTCATTAGTTAATGTTAGTGAATTTGTAACTGGTTGATTAAGGCTGTGGTGACCAAATGACCTTTAAAAACACAGACAGCTAGTTTATTTTAAAGTGAAAACTGTCCTGAATATCCGGGATCAAATCTGTGCTTCAGAAATAACAGAAAAAAATGGAAAGTTTTATATTCACTTCAATCTAGCAGCAATCTGAGTAAATCATAATACTTTGCCACAATTCAACACAATGTATAGTGTGGCTAGCAACTGAAAATAGCAACAGGCTTTGCAACTCATAAAGTCTATTAGCAGAGCTTTGCAAATTTTTTTTTTCACATTTCCAGCCCTAGCTATGCTGTGCCCAAATGAGTGCTATTTTACCGTCAGTTTAATAAGCAACACGAGCCCAATCCACAGCTCTCTGAAGTTGCTGGCAGCCTTTCCATGGTCTTCATTGGGCAGAAAAAATGTTTGAGGCCTTAACTTCATTAACAATTATAAATAAATAAATAAATGTGGAAGTAACTGACAAATCTATGTTCTCAAAGAACAGAATTTTGGAAACCCTTCCAAATTGTATCCTGACTCATATACCCTGTGCAACCCAATTAATTTAATTAATTAAAGGGATTTACACTGACTAAAGATCTAAACATAGGTAAAAAAGTAATTTGTACCTTAATTTCTTTGGTTTATTTTCTACTTAGAAATGGCACTTCACTTGTTTTAATAAAAAGAATAAACAATCAGAAAAAAAAGAAGTGATATCAGTTCCGGAGATTACATTGATTCAAGTAAGTATGGCAGATGAATCAGGCTGGAAAAAAGCCTCTGATTTTTTCCCCCTTGCACATGTAAAAACTGAGATTTTTTACAGTTCAGAACTGGGTCTAACGCATATGAAAACAATCATCACAAAATGTAATCAGGTCAG
This sequence comes from Chelonia mydas, assembly GCF_015237465.2. NCBI lineage: Eukaryota > Metazoa > Chordata > Testudines > Cheloniidae > Chelonia > Chelonia mydas. Next base: position 13,987,628 of record NC_057853.1, on the reverse strand, counting down.
ATTCCACCTTAGAATGCCATTGAAATGTTCAAGTCTTTTACTGAGGCTTCTAGTATATCTAAATTTCAATGGTATGCCAGGTTTTAAAGTAAACTTTAGAAGAGCCAGAGAGCTTAAATTCATAACTTTGCTAGACACTAAAAATCATGGACTGAATAGAGACACTGGAGTTATGTCTTATGACAATGATCTATAACTCATTAACAACTCCCCAGTTGGTCCTCCCGGGCCCTGCCCCAACCTTTCCCCCCTATGACTGGACAGATGTTAACGAGCCACTTCACCTTGAATGGTCCCTTGAAATATGTGTTAACTACTTATGCTAAATAATCTGTTCCATCTTGTATTTAGCTATGACAAAGGCTGCGAGTTTGTCATGGAGGTCTGGAAATCATGGATTTTGTGACTTTCCGTGACCTCTGCAGTGGCCACTGCCCCCGCCAGCAGCAGCAGGAGTTTGGGTTGGGGGCTTAGGGCTGGGGCATTGGACAGGGTGAGGGCTCTGGGTGGCGCTTTGGAAGTAGCGACTTCCCTCAGCTCCTAGGGGGAGCCGTGGTCAGGGGGCTCTGCATGCTGCTGCCGCCTGCACACACCATCTCTGCAGCTCCCATTGTCCGCGGTTCCTGGCCAATGAGAGCTGCGGAGCCAGCACTTGCGGAGAAGACAGCATGCAGAGCTGTGTGGCTGCATCTCTGTCTAGGAGCTGAGGGATGTCGCCCATTCCAGGAAGGCACAGAGCCGGGTAGGGAGCCAGCCAGCCTTGCCAATGTGCCCCCCTCACTTCCCCAGCACCAATGCGGGTCCTGGGCCACCCACACTGTCTATCCCCCCCAGCACCAGCAGGGGTCCCAGCCCTCCTCAGCACCCTGAGGACAGTCCCCTCCCCAAGACTTACTCAGGGGTATATACTACAACTCATGAAAAGACCACGGGCTGAGAATTTTTGTTTACTGCCTGTAACCTGTCCATGACTTTTACTAAAAATACCCATGACTAAAACATAGCCTCTGAGAAGAAAAAGAGCTCTGTGTAAGCTTATAAACTCGTCTCTCTCACCAACAGAAGATGGTCCAATAAAAAATATTACTTCACCCCACCTCACCTTGTCTTCAGAAGAGCCAGTCATTTTAGATATTAAGAATGACTACAGTTTTTTTGAAAGAAAGTGCTCCAATAACAATAGTTCTCTTTGTAACAGGCACTTTCAAGAGACAACGTGATTAAAGCTCAGGTAGGGGAACTCACTTCACAGTCCATTATCTCTCAGTATACTGTAAAATCTCTGCTAACTATAACATTTGTCATTAACCATCAATGCAATCTCCCTCAATCCTATTTTACTTGTAGTCTTCTTTCAATTCTAACTTCAGACAGGTCACGGATTTTATTTATTTATTTTTGGACTTGCTCTTGCATCTGGCTATTTTTCACTAAAGGAAAGATTAACAGAATTTTTGAGTAACAAGTGTGACAGGATAAAGCTGGCCCCTCATAGGTTTGAGATCATCTGCTCTGTGCTGTCTATAAAACAATCTAATGCAGAGGTGGGCAAACTACGGCCCATGGGCCACATCCGGCCCGTGGGACTGTCCTGCCCAGCCCTTGAGCTCCCAGCCGGGGAGGCTAGCCCCCAGCCCCTCCCCTGCTGTTCCCCCTCCCCCACAGCCTTAGCTCACTGCGCTGCCAGCGATCTGGGCAGCGGGGCTGCGAGCTCCTGCCAGGCAGCATGGCTGCAAGGGCCACTGGCCTGCCCCAGTGCTCTAGACTGCGCAGCGGCGTGGCTGGCTCCAGCCAGGCGGCGCAGCTGCCAGTCCTGGTGCTCTGGGCGGCATGGTAAGGGGGTGGGGAGTGTGTGTGGGGGGGGTGGGATAAGGGGCAGGGAAACCCGGGGGGCAATCAGGGGATGGGGAACAGGGGGGGGTTGGTTAGGCGTGGGAGTCCCGGGGGGGGTGGGCTGTCAGGGGTTGGGGTGTGGATAGGGGTCGGGGCAGTCAGGGGTCAGGGAGCGGGAGGGTTGGATAGGGCTGCGGTCCTGGTGGGGCAGTTAGGGGTGGGGGTTCCCGGGAGGGGGCAGTCAGGGGACAAGGAGGAGGGGGTTGGATGGGTCAGGGGTTCTGAGTGAAGCAGTCAGGGGGTAGGAAGTGGGAGGAGGTGGATAGGGGGCAGGAGCCAGGCTGTTTGGGGAGGCACAGCCTTCCCTACCCGGCCCTCCATACAGTTTTGGAATGCTGATGTGGCCCTCGGGCCAAAAAGTTTGCCCACCCCAGATCTAATGCATATTTCAAGTGCTATGTTAGGGATCCAACAGGATAAGCGTTTAGGTCCAAATTTTCAAAACTTGCCTTCAGTTTTGGGTGCTTCCACCTTTGGATGTCCACTTGGGGCCTAAATCCTCAAATGGTGTAAATCAGGGCAGCTAACTTGTCTTTATTGGCTTCCGTGGAGCTACCTCAATTTACAGCAGTTGAGAGTCTGGCAGCCAGAAACAGAGGCCTCTAGAATTTGAGGCCACTTTTGAAATGTGGGCACTACAGCATTCACAGATTATAGATGTAATTTATAAACACCAAGATAGCTCGGACAGACGAATGTTATATTCCATTTTGCAGCATCTCTGGCTATACTTCTAAAGCACATATTTTAACAAACTGGTTAGCTTACATTGGCCCATGGTTACTTAACATATCGCTCTGTCAGGTACAAGAAAGACATTGATGGCAGTTATCCAATACATTTTGAGTAGCTACTTCTGTGAGTGTCCCTTTAGACTGCATCTATATTAGGACATAACACTCCCTTTTGCATTGTTTTCTTGTTTCAATAGTAGCCTCTCTGTGTGATATAAATTGAAAACCATTTCCTGAATATCAAAGGGGGCCTACAAAAGTACTAGCTTTGAGATAGGGTGAGCCGATTATTTACCAACATCCTGCCACTGTTTTAAGTAATAACACAGTTATCTTATTTATAACCCTCAAGTAGAAACAAACTGGATATTAATCCTTACACCTCTGTTTCTTGTTCATTAAGGTTATAAAACAAACCTCTGTAATGTACTACATATTAGTTCTATTCATCCAAAAAAGCTGATGGTGCTTAGAATGTCTTCCTACTCATCAGAATATGTGCTTGAAAAGGTGCAGAGTTTGTACAGCCGATACCAGAAAGACTAGTAATGTGCCTATTACAGCTGTGTGTGAAATGATGATGTAAGCAAAGAAGAAAATGTGTATTTGGAAGCATTTGCATGAGCAGAAATTCAGGGGAGGAGTTTGCAAGTCATCTTTTACAGAACATACTCTCCTGCATCATAGCAAACACGATCACACGGGACCTAGCACAATGGGACTCCAATTCTGGATGAACACCAAAGTCCTACTGTAATACAAACAATAGCAATTAAAAAAAAAGATCAGGGCCCTACTCTGTTAAGTGTTGAGTACACCCAGAGATAGGAAGACACAGCTCCCTGTTCCATGGAGCTTACAGTGCAAGGAGGAGATCTGCTCTTTCAAAATTGTGTCAGATGCTACAGCTTCCCTCTCCTCCCGCCCCCGGCTTTGGCCCTCTACGTACCATGGTGGAGAGCTGTAAACCAGGCCCAGACCCATCTTCACAACACTGATGCTTTCTTATTGATTAAGGAACCAGTAAAGACCCTAACATGCTCCACTGCATTCGACAGACTGGACCTACATCCCAATGGCATGTAATCAGTGTGGGCCTGGGAGTATTGGGGCGGTAGATGTCAGCTTTGTGGAAGTGAATGTCGGGTTCCTGAGTTGTAGCTAGGCTGTATACAGCTGTGCTTGGCTTAGAGATACTGCTGAGAGAGGGGAGCTGTTTCTGCATATGCTGCTGCTGCTGCTCAAGAATGCATTGATGCTGCAATAATGCAATTCTTCGGCCATGTGCAGGGATGCCAGGGTTTGCTGTCTCTAACCTTCTGGTCTTTATTCTTAATTCATCTGAAGCCTAGTTCATGAAATTACCCTGTGAACAGCTTAGGCACTGAGTGATCAGCAAGAACATGGAAATGCTGAGGCCATTCAAATTGGATCATCTAAACTGTGCTCAGCTGTGAGATTGCCTTGGTCAGGCAGTCAGCATGTGAACAATGTAAGCGTCCATCTGGGTTTTCAAACAACTAAAGGACAAACTGTACAAAAAATGAAGTTTATTTTTAAGGGGCCTCACCTCACAGTGTTTTATTGATGGTACAAAATGCACCATGTGTATCACAGTGACTGATTGCCTGATTATTGCTTGGAAACAGGCGTGACTGAATGTTTATAAGCAGCTTTTTATTGGCTGTGGGTCAAAGACATTAGTCACCAAGGAAGGGATGTCTCTTGAGCTATAAGATGGGTGGATCAGCCTTCTGTTGGGCAATGGCTAGTGAAAGAAAGAAAACAGCTTCTGCAGTTTAGAAAATGCATGTGATGTTTTATTTCCTGGAGGAGTCTGTAGCTCAAAGAACATGTTTTGATTTTGTGAAAAAATGGAGACTATGAGCAGGGGCAAAGGTGCATTGGTTATGTGCATTGGTGCAGTGGTTATATGCACAGTCTAAATGCTGGCGCAGGAAATCAAAAATATAACACCCCGACATTGTCATAGAACTGCAAAGGTTTTAGCCCCACAATCCCATGAAAGTCAATGTGAATTAGGGGGAGGGGGCTAAAAGCCAACCCATGACTGAAAAAAAATAGCACTAAGTGTTCTATCAGCTGTTCATCCTGATGAACTAGATTTTGAATTGAGTTCATGACTAGATCACTATGTGGGCTAGCTATGTATGTTGAGGGTCATACAGCTAGCTCTCCAAAGATTCTGTTTCTTTCACAAACCTTCCAAGGAAACTATGATGCACATCTTAAAGAGATACATTAATCTTATGTGGACCATGAACTGTTATAAAATTTGGCCATTTGGGTAGCAGAGCTCCTGAGCCAATGGACACTCACAGGCCCAGGAAGTCTGGCAGACAATCACCTGAGTTCACCTCAGGCCCTTGGCTCTGGACACAATTTACTCCTTAACACCTCCCTATTCACTCCACTCAGCTCTTTGCCCTTCCTCCTGACTGATCCCTACAGGATTAGGCTCCACTGGCCATCTATCTGGGAGTTGCATATGAACTGCATTCTCTCAGTCAGCGTTCAGTATAGCCAGGTCTCTAAAATGACTTGCTTCCTTCACCATCTGGTTGCTGAGGTGATCTGGGCAACTGTTTGCCAAACTTCCTGGGCCAGTAAATCCATCAGTTCATATCTGGTGGTGGGGTGGGATCTCAATGCCTGGGTGAAAAACACGGATACTGAGAAGAACCGCCACAGAAAACAACTGAAAAAAGGAAAAGAGATAGGGAGGAACCTGGAGAACTAGATTTCTACCCCTTGCTGGCAGATCTGGAAAAAAAAAAAAAGTTCAAGGTTGAGATTAACTCAGGCAATCATTTGCCAAACCTTTCTGGGCCAGTGAGAGAACCACCAGCTCACAAGGTCTTAATTTCCAGATTTTATTTTTTCATCCAATATAACGACTTCCAAGAGGTTTGATAATTAAATTACTGCTTATTAAAGGCACCATCTTTTCTCAGCAGCCAGAAATTACAGTTACCACCTTGGAACTGATTTCATTCAGATGTGCCAAAAGCTTCGTTCAGTTTCATACGGTAATGTCAATAAATTAATTAGGGAGTTTTGTTGTTGTGCTTTTTATTTATATATTTATTTATTTTTGTCCTGAAAAATGCAGAGGCATTGGTGGCTTTCTGCAAATGTTTTCATTATTAATTGTTCTTGAAAGAATTACTTCATTGATCATTTAATCTTCAGAAAGCAAATGAATCCACTTCAGGGCAATAAGAGGCTACAACAATAAAAAATTTGAGCAGCAATTATAATTTGTTTCTTAGCAACTAATAGCAAAAATTATGGGATTTGGTCTACCACCAAATATTACAGGAATCATTACAGCTTTGGGAATATTGCGAAAATCCTTTATTGTATAATGCTGGGAGTAATTTTCGTTTTCAACTATCATAGTGAAATTATTTTGGGACTGGTAGGTCAAACCCCAAAAGTAGTCTCATTACAAGTGTATTATTATTGTTTTTGCTACTGCCATTGCATTGTGCTGTGCTGCACACTATCTGTTAAGTCACGCATAGTAATAATTTTCAAAGTAGCATTTCTATAAAACAAATTCCTTTAATAAACTCTGTGTGTGCGTGTGTGTGTGTATGTGTGGTGGGGGGAGGGAAGAAATAGGTCTCTAGCTATTTCCTGCACTTAAAAAAACATCCTGTTGGTTAAGGCAAATTAAAATTTCTATAATGGATCTGAATGAAATCAAAAAGGATTTTAAAGAAAGGAGCCACGCTAGAAAATAGAGAAAATGCCCACAAAATTTGAGTGGATCCGTTAGATTAAACTGTCCGGGGAATTTACAGTTCAGCAGTTTCCATAAAGATATCAGACCTGTGGCCCACATTTTCATCAAAACAAAAATCACACCAAAATATAGATTTTTCAAGAAACCCTTCCATCCCCCCATAAAATGTTACTAATTTTTTTTTTAGAAAATATATATGTTGTGTAGCAAATATTTAGCCAGCCCTAGGAACAACCTCTGTTTGGTGGATGCGAGGATCACCATTTTGGCTCCATCAGAAATGAAGTGCAGGTGCAAGTCTGAATACTTGCATCTCTAACTCCCTAGTCTGTGCTCACAACCAGGTGGTACAAAGTGCAAATACTCCTGTTGGTGCACACTGTTCAGTTGCTGGCAGAAGTGTTGCTGGCACAAATTGCATCCACCACAGAGAGGCTGTGTGGCTGGACACATACCTTTGAATATCAAAATCAGTTCTGAGAGTTAAGTATGAATAATAAGAATACAAGCCAAGCAACAGAAGCATATACATTTCTGTATTAAAGTTGTATCTAATTAGAGAATACACCCAAGAGATGTTAAAATGGAGGGTTAAAACTTCCATTAGAAATTATTTGGTTCATAGATGTCAAAGATGGACCCTATTAGGTAATTTACTTCATCACCATGCCAGTGAAGAATTATTCTTTTAGTGCTTTGTCCATTTTAGTTTTAAATGTTTCAAATGGGAGGGCTTCAACAGCTTTTCTACCGTCTAAGCAATCTCACCCTTAAGAAGTATACGGTGATGGCTTCCCTTAATTCTCCATGACCCAGGTTGGGGATAGTTGGGAGAGAGACAAATGTGCGTGGGAGATAGCTTGGGGGAAGATGAAGAATGATAGCATGGTAGATCCTCAAACCCAAAACATTAGAAGTGTGTAAGTGGAATCTCCCTCCTCTAAATAACAAGGGTGACACCTACATTTTTGGTGCATCCACAACTAAATTTTCAAAATGAAATTATTACATACTAATTGGGACTGAAGGTTTTCCTTAGGCTCAAAAATCAGAAAGCAGAGCAAAGAATCACTGTATTTGATTTTTTAAAAAATCTCATGATTTTTAACCCAAACTAATTATTTGGGGGGGGGGAAACTAGACCTGTGTCGCAGTGTCCCCAATTGTAAAATGGGGCTAATAATATCACTTGCCCCATGGATAAATTCTGATGATTAATTAGCTCATGTTTATGCAGTCCTTTGCAAAATATAAGTACTAAGGGGTAAATGCTGCCACAGGCAAACAACTCAGATAACTGGGCTGAGATCTATGAGGGAGGGAAACCTCCCCTCCCGGTGCTCCACAACCATTAAGGTAACCCTAACTCAGTAATGTAGCTTCATTGGCTGTTTGTCCCCAGCCCTTGCTGTGCAACTAACTTGGGGATTTATACAGGTTCCATCCCGGCTTCCTCCCCAGCCTGTCTCTCTTCACCTACAACCTTAACTTTCTGGAATGGCATGGAAGGAGCCACTGCAGCAATGGGCTCTGCCAAAATAGTCCCAGAAGCGATGATCCTGGCTTCTAAGCAGACCTTGCTTGGCTCTTCTGCAGGTAGAGTCCATCACACCAGTCCAGGAAGGGATAGGCTTTGACTCAATACTATATTTATTAATAAGTAAAGTCCCCAAACTTCCTACATTTTAGTGGTCAGACGTCCTGAGCGAACACAGTTCGTGGACCACGGTTACACAGTATGTGATTTACATTGTTAGGAACAGAAACAAACCACCGTCTGTGTCTGTGGAAGAGCCCTTATGGGCCTGCAGTGAAACAGTATATGATGAGTGAGCAATAAAGACCAGATGCCGTGCTTAGCATTACCTCATGTCATAGAATCATAGAATATCAGGGTTGGAAGGGACCTCAGGAGGTCATCTAGTCCAACCCCCTGCTCAAAGCAGGACCAATCCCCAATTAAATCATCCCAGCCACGGCTTTGTCAAGCCTGACCTTAAAAACTTCTAAGGAAGGAGATTCCACCACTTCCCTAGGTAACGCATTCCAGTGTTTCACCACCCTCCTAGTGAAAAAGTTTTTCCTAATATCTAACCTAAATCTCCCCCACTGCAACTTGAGACCATTACTCCTTGTTCTGTCATCTGCTACCACTGAGAACAGTCTAGAGCCATCCTCTTTGGAACCCCCTTTCAGGTAGTTGAAAGCAGCTATCAAATCCCTCCTCATTCTTCTCTTCCGTAGACTAAACATCCCCAGTTCCCTCAGCCTCTCCTCATAACTCATGTGTTCCAGTCCCCTAATCATTTTTGTTGTCCTCCGCTGGACTCTTTCCAATTTTTCCACATCCTTCTTGTAGTGTGGGGCCCAAAACTGGACACAGTACTCCAGATGAGGCCTCACCAGTGTCGAATAGAGGGGAACGATCACGTCCCTCTATCTGCTGGCAATGCTCCTACTTATACATCCCAAAATGCCATTGGCCTTCTTGGCAACAAGGGGCACACTGTTGACTCATATCCAGCTTCTTGTCCACTGTAACCCCTAGGTCCTTTTCTGCAGAACTGCTGCCGAACCATTCGGTCCCTAGTCTGTAGCAGTGCATTGGATTCTTCCGTCCTAAGTGCAGGACTCTGCACTTGTCCTTGTTGAACCTCATCAGATTTCTTTTGGCCCAATCCTCCAATTTGTCTAGGTTCCTCTGTATCCTACCCCTACCCTCCAGCGTATCTACCTCTCCTCCCAGTTTAGTGTCATCTGAAAACTTGCTGAGGGTGCAATCCACACCATCCTCCAGATCATTTATGAAGATATTGAACAAAACCGGCCCCAAGACCGATCCTTGGGGCACTCCGCTTGATACCGGCTGCCAACTAGACATGGAGCCATTGATCACTACCCGTTGAGCCCGACAATCTAGCCAGCTTTCTATCCACCTTATAGTCCATTCATCCAGCCCATACTTCTTTAACTTGCTGGCAAGAATACTGTGGGAGACGGTGTCAAAAGCTTTGCTAAAGTCAAGGAACAACACATCCACTGCTTTCCCTTCATCCACAGAACCAGTTATCTCGTCATAGAAGGCAATTGGATTAGCCAGGCATGACTTGCCCTTGGTGAATCCATGCTGACTGTTCCTGATCACTTTCCTCTCCTCTAAGTGCTTCAGAATTGATTCCTTGAAGACCTGCTGCATGATTTTTCCAGGGACTGAGGTGAGGCTGACTGGCCTGTAGTTCCCAGGATCCTCCTTCTTCCCTTTTTTAAAGATGGGCACTACATTAGCCTTTTTCCAGTCGTCCGGGACTTCCCCCGATCGCCATGAGTTTTCAAAGATAATGGACAATGGTTCTGCAATCACATCCGCTAACTCCTTTAGCGCTCTCGGATGCAACGCATCCGGCCCCATGGACTTGTGCACGACCAGCTTTTCTAAATAGTCCCGAACCACTTCTTTCTCCATTGAGGGCTGGTCAACTCCTCCCCGTGCTGTGCTGCCCAGTGCAGTAGTCTAGGAGCTGACCTTCTTCGTGAAGACAGAGGCAAAAAAAGCATTAAGTACATTAGCTTTTTCCACATCCTCTGTCACTAGGTTGCCTCCCTCATTCAGTAAGGGGCTCACACTTTCCTTGACTTTCTTCTTGTTGCTAACATACCTGAAGAAACCCTTCTGGTTACTCTTAACATCTCTTGCTAGCTGCAATTCCAGGTGTGATTTGGCCTTCCTGATTTCACTCCTGCATGCCCGAGCAACATTCTTATACTCATCCCTGGTCATTTGTCCAATCTTCCACTTCTTGCAAGCTTCTTTTTTGAATTTAAGATCAGCAAGGATTTCACTGTGAAGCCAAGCTGGTCGCCTGCCATATTTACTATTCTTTCTACACATCGGGATGGTTTGTCCCTGTAACCTCAATAAGGATTCTTTAAAATACAGCCAGCTCTCCTGGACTCCTTTCCCCCTCATGTTATTCTCCCAATGTCAAAAAAGTTATAATGAAAAGTAGAAAAAAATCTGAAGAGGATAAGGAAAGTGAGCAGACAATGAGTTCTGTACTAAATATTTAGAAGATGAGAACTATTTCAGCTTAGAAAAGAAAACAATAAGAGGTAGCCTACCATAACGTTATAAAACAATTAATGCTATTGAGATGATGGGCAAGGCATTACTATTTTTTCTCTCTCATAATACTAGAAAAAGGGGATGCCCAAATAAATTAAAGACAACAGATTTAAAACTGTGGAAAACCTGTGGCATTCACTGCCGGGAGACTGAGGCAATTAACTTAGTAGTGTTTTTAAAAGGATTAAACTTTTATAGGAAAAATAGGTCTGATTCTGACCTCATTTAACCCTGCTGATTTACACCAGTATAAATGAAGTCAGAATCAATTCCAGTAAGAGCATCCATATTTACAACAGACAGTATAAAAATGCACTCAGGAGATAAGCCCTCTTGATCCAGGGAACATTTCTCGGTTAACTGACAGGGGTTATGAAGAAATATCCCCATTGTGCACAATGGACACCTTCTCCGGTGAACTGTGGGGACTCCAAAGATCTGTGGGGAATCCTAGCCTCAAGTCAGTATATCTCAGGTCAGCTGCCTGGGGAACATGTTCCTCTGTATGCTATCCTGGCCCTGTCACTCCCTGAGCTGCACATCTCACTTCCTAGCAGTGTTCCATTCACTCTGTTCCTCAGTTTCTACACATCAGGGTGGAAGAAGCATTACAGTCTGACAGGAAATCTGTGCTTTTCCAAAGAAATCAAACTGCCTAGGATGGCTGTACGTGGCTCATAGTACAACAGAAATTAGAGAAAAGACTCGTTAGATCCAAAGACCCATCCCGTCCATCACCTCGAGGCCAATACAAGATTGTTCCCTGCTGTACAACTAGGATTTTGTCCAGTCTTGTTTCAGCTATCCACAGCAAGAAAGCCTCCTGACTTCTCCTTGGGGGACTATTCCACAGCCTAACATGTTGCACTTCTAATATTCTTTTTGTTTTTCAATCCTGTTATTCCTATTTGTGCTTTCCTCCTTCTGCCAGCCATACTCCCCAAACTCACAGGGGACCCAGTCATGCAGGGGGCACTTTACAGTGACGCTGGCAGTTCAAAGAGAGCGCATCCATCAGTTCTGCTCCACTCCTCTTCCCACAATTTTCATCTCCCTTCCATCTCTGTCTCCTTCTCTTTCCTGAACTATGCAGTGGAGGGGAGCATAGTGGAGGGCCCAATATGTGATTTCCCCCTCACCCCCTTTGTTAAATAAACCTCTTCTGAATTTGCCTGTTACCTACGGCTCAGCAGCAGAATAAAACTTGGCTTTATCCGTCTGTCTGCATCTAGTATATTTGTGACTATGCGTGTTCACTGTTGCCAAGCACTGCTGGCAACGTAGGTCTCTCTTGGCATTGTGCTATTAACTAAGTGTTAGTTTTGGACTCTTGCTATTCCCAGTGCACCAGGTTTTCCAAATGCAATTCATTCTCACGTAACACTGTACTTGCTCTTAACAACTCCTTTGCTGTGCACATTTCACCTGTACCATCTGCAGTATCATGAGCTTTGCTTTCTCTCTCTTGTCCCGCCCTGCCCATTCTCATCTTTAAGGTACTTGGTGTGACGATACATGAATAATGAATGAACACATCTTGGAGAGTTTATGCTAAAACATTTACCATAAACATCTGCAAATCATTTTACATTTGTTAGCTTCAGCTGGTAGGCAAATTTTGGGGGATTATTTCCCTTCAAGGGCCCAATTCTGCTCCCTTTGATGTCAATGGGAGTTTTGCTATTGATTTTAAGGAGAGCAGGATTGGGTCTTCGATTGGTAGAAGCTATTCTATTCTATCTAGGTTCAGATACCGCATTCATCATAGTACTAATCTGAATGCTTTCCAGTAGTGCATTAAGCAACATGACTACACATCTAGGCCTATCCTGCTCCCATTGAGATCAATGAGAATTTTGCTATTAACAAGATTAGAGTACAAGTGCTCTGAAGAGCTGAATGACTTGGCCATGTCTGGTGATGGGGTGTGTGTTGAATTGCACAATCTCGTGAGGCATCCTCCAACCTGTCTCTCCACATTCTTCAATCAGAACTAGCCAAACATTATTCTGAGGAGCTCTCTTGTCCTGCTTGGGGTAGGTTGTATATGTGGAAAACAACTGCTTGAGAGAGAGGAGACGGTCATTGGATATAGGAGCTGGTGAAAAAGATGTGCTGAGAACTACATTTAAAACATCAAGGAAAGATTACAGTGTATCTGATGCAGAACTAGGTAGGTAAAGTGCACCCAGAAAAGACTCCATTGGTTGGAGAATACCTCCTCTCCCCAATGAAGGACACGTATAATTTGAGTGAAAAACGTACTATGCAACAAATTAGCATACATTTTCCTGTTTTACACTGCAACAAAGGTAAAATGTAATACACAATGGAATTCATTAGAGGCTTGAAATCAATAGCAGAACTCCCACTGACATCAATGAGAGCAGAGATTGGGCTCTAAGAGAAAGTAATAATCCCTCACTGATTCCAAGAGGAGTCAGTCTGGTCCCTCACTATGGGTTCCTTGTAGACACAGCCCTGCCATGCAGTGCTGCACTACCCCAGGGAGAGCACTGGGAGACATTCTGGTTCAAGGAAGAGCTTCCAGATATGCAGAGTCAGAGCGCTTGCTGCTACCCCCTTTCATGACTGATTTCCAATGGCTGGTGTGTAGTACAGGGCAGACACAACCTCACTTCCTTCCAGTCCCTTCAGGGGTGCCAGGCATCTTTGGAGAAACAGAGAGTGAGCAATCCCAGTTATCCTGAAGACAGGGACTGAAAAGTCTTCATATATGGACTGCCAAAGGGTAAGCGAGACTCCTCTTACCCTCCCAACCCTCCATACTTCCCTGCACTGCAAACCTGGGTAAGCGACAGGCAGAATCTCAATGACAAACAAGCATAAAGAATGACATAGGTTTAATATCCTGAGTCTTTTAGTAGTTCTACCAAAAGAAGGGATGCAAGGATGCAAAGCCTTAGACTTCAGTCCCAGAAATATTATGGATTGACATTTAAAGGGATGCATCAACATGAAATCTAGTCAGTTTAACAAAAAGTGAGTTCAGAGGCACTACACCCATCCGAGTTCTCCTGCTAATGTGGGTGTTTTTGCAATTATATCTTCTTTGCTTTTCTTCTCTTTTTCAAAGTGTTTTTCCCCCTGCCCTGCTGCCATGTGGAAGACTCCCAGAAACAAAAGGGAAAATGACTAAGTAAGACTCAGATTAAATAAATCGTGTTGATTTCAGAGGGACTCAATTGGGGCTTAAATGATAGTGCAGCAGGACCAGTGGCACTGGCTGTTCACACAGAGTGGGATGTATTAATATTCCAAAGCTAAAACAAACAGGACAAAAATAGAGAAACATGCATTTAAATACAATCTCATCTTTCAGTCACATCAACCTTAAAAGTATTACTCATAACTAAAGGAAGCAAAACTATTACACGATTAATGAACTGTATGCTGTTTTTGTTCCTCTAGATTTTTATTGCATAATCATCATCATGTGATGAGAACCTGCAGTTTGTAATAAATGTATTCATCTGGCTCACCTTATGGCCAGTTTATAATAAATCCCAATTTGTGGGTAGTCTATTTATTTATTTTTAAATCAAAGCTACTGCATATAGCTACTGCCTTTGTATCTTTCCATGTCTAGCTGTACATCTTGTTGAAGAATTCAGGTACTTCAGGCCAAATTTTACCCTGGCTACCATAGCAACATCATGCCCCCTTCCTCCCTTGCATCCCGCTGCTGGCTACTAGCATCCTGGGTAGCAGTGAGGGAGTAGGCTAAATCCCACCCCTTGCACAGGCAGGTGGGAGGCAGCAGAACGGGGCAGAGCCTTGGCTGCACATCCTCAATGTGCCAGGCAACATACAGTGGCTTGGGTATAGACTGGTTGCAGTTTACTGACTCCCCAGAGTAGCAGCTCAAGCGGGAGGGAGACTATGAGAGTGAGTCAGAATCTCCTTCCTGGGCTGCTCCTGAGGCAGCGCTAAGATGCACTGCACCTTACTCGGGCCTGGTGGTAAAGTCACAGTTGAGCATTTAATGAAATAAAATATGATATTAAGTTTATCATATTAGGAGACTGTGTGCTTCACAGAAAATAAAGTGAGCTATCTGAAATGTAAGATTATATTATATTATACATGCCAGAGTGTGTGTGTCAGTGTGTGTTTGAGACAGAGATATTACTGTCATCCTCCACCTCCGTTTCACTAACTCAAATGGATTTTAAAACAACAGATTTAATTTAAAAAAAAAAGTCATTTAACAAAGGTTTGTGAACAAAAGCAAAGGAACTGAAATAATATCACAGCTTTTTACCAACCCTTCTAAGCTACCCTCTTTTTTGGGACTGATTCTGCAACCCTTTTACTCATTTTGAATGGTATCTTCTTTTGCAAGTCATCCCAGACTCTACTCAGGGTAAATAAAGGCAACTGAATTTGTTTCATTGTCATTCTTTGGTTAGTGATGGCTGGATCGAAAGAGACTAGACAAAACGTATGTGATAGTTGGGATTCTTCCAGGGGATAGATATGGTGTTTATCCCTGGGTTTTCAGCTCTGTCGTGAAGGTTTCTCTCTACAACAGTATGGTTTCTGCTAGGAAGGGGTCACAAAGCATGAGTTGTTGGAGATTTCTGGGACGCCAACAGGTCAATAAACCAAGAGTAGGTTTAGCCTCTCATATGAGCTAGGCTCCAATTAGTTGAAACATACAACAGAGCTGTTGCTTTTTTCAGTTTTTCAAATCAATCACAATATGGCAACTTAATAATATTACAGTGAACAACCGTCACTCTACTGCATATCCATCTGATGTAATGATAAAACTGATGTCAATCATTTGATACAATAATGAAGTCATTGTTAAAGAATCTTTCCACGGAATCAATATCACCTTCTTACAAAGCAAATGTCTCCTCTTTGTCTTCACATCTATAGTAGTTTGCACACGTGCCCCAGAATGTTCCTTCAGTGTTTATGTAGCAGTAGGAGACCTGCATCCTGAAACAATTGTCTCTTTATAACTGGTATTGGGGCCTACATTCTTCTCTCAGTCACACAGGTACTACCCCATTCGAGGGCCATTGAGAGGAGTGGCTAGCTGAGCACCTAATTTTTATGCTCAGAACAGCAATTAAGTGCTCAGACTGGTCCAAGTATTTTGTACCCCATGCTCTTGAGAATAAGGGAGCATGCATGCTAGGGGGCTTGAGACTTACTTCTAGAAAAATTGTGGACAACATTTAAGCCTTGATCTTGCAAGTCAAAGCACACAGCACAAGGCTGGTGCACTCCAGGACAAGTCTGAGTAGGGGTAACTATGTACAGGTAAGGTTAGGAACTAGCAGAGTCCCCAGACAAGTGGAAATAAATCTTAAGCCCACGTGACACCTTGCTGTTATTACTGTTAATAGCATACACACAACCTGAGGTGAGGAGAAAAAATGGCCATGACTGACAGGACAATCCTCAGCATGGAAATGAGATGTTTTGTTACATACTTCCCTCTTCCATCTTACTTTTGCTAGTATCTAGGAATTACTTGGCAGCCACGCAGCAATGCTAGGATCACACTCCCTGTGTAAGCCCATTACCTATTACTTTCCTGTCCAAGCCCATTACCTATTACTTTACACTTATATGTACAACACTCTGCACCTGTGTTGGCAGGATCAAGCCCCCTGTATTCAATGTTACTTGTGCCCATGTGTAACTTCTGCTCCCATGTGCACCAGAGTACAGCCTTGTGCTCCTTACTACACGTCAAAAAAGGGTTTGCAGTGTCAAGGCATAGGTATAACTGTGTTTCTTTAAGTGGAATTTCTTTGGTGTATGTGGTGATTGGCCACACCATAGGCTTTACATGGGGGAAGCAAGCTTCGAAGTTCCCTGTACTTTTTCCCCAAGCGGAGCTTTCCTGAAAGAAGCCTTAGTTTAAATGAAAATTCATACACACACATTCATACACATACATTATGGCACTCTAAAGCAGAAAGTAGATGATCAGTTTACAAATACACTTCTGAATGTGGCTGGATTTAAAAATTAATAGAAATATCTTGTGACGTATACATGGAGGAAGCACATCTTGCCCAAGGACTTCCTCAGGCTCCTGTCTTGAGACACCCACTCTCCCTCCAAATATCTGCTCAACCATAGGTTGGTCCTACTGATTCCTAAACCCAGGGACAGTCTGAACAGTGTTCCCCCTTCACACATCTCAAAGGGCTCACTCCTAAACTCAGCCATATGGCCTTGATCCAACTCTCCATAAAATCAGCGGCGAGACTTCTATTGCCATCAGTGGGAGTTGGATCAGGCACAATACTTGCAGAGTTAAGAATTTCAGGTGTAATCCATGCTCAGTACCTTGAAGGATAAGGCACTTTGTGATGCAGTCATGTGCTAGCAGGGCCTGATCCGACGCCACTGAAGTCAACAGCAGTTTTACCATTGACTTCCATGAAAGCGCGACTGGGGCCATAGTTAGAATTTGTAATGTTATCTTTGAATAGGTGAATACATTTAAAACACAGCACAGGGGCTGCATTTCTTACCTAGGCAAGACTCCCTATCAATTTCAGGCCCTTTATTTCGGAACACAAGTTACCGTACAGCAAATAAAATCGTCAAACTATCCCTCCTCCACAAAAGAGAAAACACACAATTCAATTTAGTTTAAATGTATTTTCATATATCATTTTGAAAAGCAATTGTTGGGTCTCATATTAAGAGTTTAAGGCTTTTTCCCCCCATGTGAATCTGTACTGCTACAAACACAGGGTTTAAAGAATCATTAATCCATATTCCATTAGTGTGGTGTAGCAGACTCCTTACTTTTTGAAAATGTGTTCAATTTAAGAGACAACTAGCATGTCAGGAAAAAAAGGAACAAATTTGAAATGTTAATGATGTATAACAAAGCAAGTATTTGGGGGCATATATTAGCACTTTCATCATAATTAGTTTGTAACCTAAATACATATTTCAAGAATAAATTGCTGACCCTCTCTGACCTCCACAAGAGGCTGAATAGCTATTTCAGAGTTTAATCTGCAGTGAAAAGGCTAGAGAAGAATAATTTAGCCCTTGAAATAAGAATGAACATCTTTTAATGATGCCCCTGGATTCAGAATTTAACCCTTGCACTTAAAAGCGAGTATTAGTCTCAAAAGGGCTGGCAATAACTTAGCTCTCAAATAAGAACGAGATAACAAACAGCATAAATACAGAGCAGCCCAGAGAAAAATGGATTGTTCATTTTAAAGACAAAGCAGTGAAAGGTGCTGGCTGGTAAAACAACTGAGTCTTGGACTCTATAACAAAATGGTATTCCACAGCTAAAAATGTCATAACATGTAACGGTAACAATGCTTGGGAGACCACAGTTGAATTGCTGGAGCTGCAGGTAGGGCAGAGATTGCAAGTGCAATAATAGCAAGTTTCTAGGTCTCCAAATGCCACACAAAGGGGTTAAATTCAGGGTAAATGACCCTGGTAAAAAATAAAAATCCAGAGAGAGGGATTGAGGGCAAATGGACTTTACTGAGACACTTCAAACTGCTAGAATGGATTCTTGCTAGGAAATAATTTTAGATTATTCCATAAAAAACCTACAGAGGGCAATTCAAAAATGATAATGTCAGAAAAAAGTATAAGGGAAAGAGGTTACGTGCTCTGAATTAGCGAGGACTCCCAGTTCCTGCAACAAGTGCCTCTTATTGTTGATTGCGTTGTAGTAAATAGCACCGGCACATCCACATATCTTGGAATGTCAGTGTTCAAAAACATGCGTTATTAAACCAGATTCACACTTCTCAGAGGCAGAGCTTGTGTAATAAAATTAAAACTACAGTGGGTATTTCAGAATTCAGCCAGTTCTGGTTGCAATCTCTTTGCTCATATAACTGGGAATGACTTACTGTTTTGCTGAAGAGCGGAGTCTGACTTAACAAATGCTTGTTTTTCTCCCCATCTCCAATCCAAATGTTCCTAACATGATTAAAATCTAATTGATCTACATTTGAGCAATTTATTTATCCAAACACTCATCCATCACCATTTTAAGTGCTAAGAAACAAACTTCGCCTCTTAAAGCAACCTTCTTAATTAAGAATCAGTCAAGCCTATCTTATGCTTGGTCATCTATCAAAACTCCGAGTACAGTCCAGATTTATTATTGTCAAGAAAGATAAATCAATTAATTATAAATATAATAGACATTAAGGTTCCATGTTTGAAAATAAATATGCAATGTTATGATTGGTTGGTTTTTTAAAATACAGCCTTGTTTTTGTGATTACCGCTAATGGTCATTTGATACAAAATGGCTTAATGAATATAGTGGCATATCCTGCTCCCATTCATGTAGTCAGTGGGAGTCTGACAATTGATTTTGATGGGAGCAGGACCTTGCCTTACATCACTGAACTTTTAACTTACTACACCTGCTCTCACCCTCTAGGTAGTTAGAAGCTGAGATCATTATTGACTTTCATAAATGATACAATTATAGCACAAACTGTTTTCAAGTGCTTAGCTATGAATAATGACATTGCAAAGGCTTAGCCTGATGGATTTTGGAAGTCCTTGATTTGTAAGATTTGGGCTGCTGTGAAGCAAGTGATATGCAGAGAAGCAGGCCCAAAACAATATTTATGAAACAATCCCCTTGACATACTGAAATCTAACGTTATTAGATGAGTTTTGCGGAAGCAGTTCATTAGCGCTCTACAGTGAAAGAGCGTCTTCAGTCATGGAAAAACACAAGCAGATCATAAGAAAAACTGATAATATATTGTTAACTACTCTGGGAGAGGGAAGACTTTAGCTTCCCACAGCTCTGTTTCTCATTACAAATCACCTTTTTATGTGCAGCGAATCTAGCACAAATTTGGCATCTTACCCCTTTTACTTGCAGAATAGGATCACATTAATTGTAGATATTAGACAGTCCATTAAACATATTGCATTATATTAAAAGTCTAGCTTTCCCTTACCAGGTAAATTATGCTTAAGAAATACTAAGATCTGACCAAAAATGCACATGAAGAAAATTATTGTTAAGGTATAGCTTGCACCTTTCACAGCACAAAGCCTCTCAGGGTACGTCTACACAGCAAGTAGACACAGCAAGCAGCAAGGCCCCACTGCTGGCCTGTGACAGCTGACTTGGACTCGCGAGACTCGGGCTCCAGGACTGTTTCACTGCTGTGTAGACTTTTGGGCTGGAGCTCAAGCTCTGGTAGCCTCCCACTTTGCAGGGTCCTAGAGCCTGGGCCTGGGCCCAAGCCAGGAAGCCTACCCACCAATGAATCAAGTTTGCTGGCCTGGGCCAGCTGCAGGAGTGTAGCTGCTGTGTAGACATACCCTCAGAGCTTACAGGTATGAAGGAGGAGGGACTTGCCCTCAGTGCTATTATGCCTGCTAGTCAAGGAGGTTGGCCATGGCTCTTTATTATCCATGGTCTTCCTTTCAAAGACCCTCACCCTGCACTCTATGAAGTCAAATGCAGAATTCTTACTGGCTTCAAACAATGCAGGTTCAAGCCCATAAAAACCTATTTAGCTCTCCTCATTTATGAAGGTGTGTCAAAAGTGCTCAATAGGCCTTAAATAAATATTATAAAGCAGCCTTTAAAAAAAACAAAAGCAACTTTGGTGGTTCTAAAATGATCAAATAAATCAATGTACATGATACATAAATAGCACATATAAAGAACTTAGTATTGCACATCACCTTTACATTAATTTCAATATTGTGTATATATACACCCGTACACAGTGTCAGTGTAACCCACACACCTCCTGGGTGTAGAGTTCTGTCCCATGTAGTGGCACCGAGACCACCTAGAGATTAATGAGTCTGCTTTACAGCTTTAGCTAAGGGCCATATGGCTTTTAGCTCATGCAGTAGAGCCTCATGCATTTAGCTCCAGAGGTCCGGGGTCCATCGGTGTTACAAGTGGGACAGAACACCACACCGAGGAGGTGTGTTACATCAGCACTTAAAAACTCTGTCAGATATGTACCTCCCACTAGATCTTCTATCACAGGAGTGATAAAAATTGCCATTATGGAACTGCTGCTTCTGAAGTGCCCTTTGGGCACTTTTGAAGCTTTAAAATCTTTGTTTTCCATTGGAGGGAAAAATCATTTTTGAACATTTCTATTATTCACTTGTAAAAAGTGTTAGTAGCATGTTTCCTACTGCCACGTACTCACATATCCACTGTCTCTTATCGCTAGGCAGATATACACATTCTGTGCTGTACGCCCATTTAGTTAACTAGTCACAAAATAGAACATTTCCAATCCTCACTCAGATTTAGTCAAGATATGTTCTCAACAAAACAAGCAGCATGACAAAGAATAATGAATAACAAATTAGATGAGGTTAAAAAAAAAGCCATCATCTTACCATTTTTCCAGCATTATATTGCAAGAATTCAGTATTTGCCATGGGTTGTAATCTCTACTTACAAGCAAACTGAAGTTTTGCCTCTCTGCTAACAATGGTTCCAAATGAGTTTGTTGCTATGCACTGGTACATTCCAATATCTTGGGTTTTATTGAGGTTATTGATCAACAAGCTGCCTCCCACCACACTGTAGCGGTAATCCATACCGACGTCAACACTGGTTCCATTTAACTTCCACCTACAGTATAAAAATTCCAGTTGAATTCTCCTAACATTAACCAATATTTCTGTACGTTTCTAAAGCAACATGAAAAGTAAATACAGAAAACATTACAACCCATGATTTCTTATTTTTAAACCCAGCATGAAAATGCATGTTTCCTGCACCACATTGAAATGTTCTAATATTTCACTTATAGAGCAACATCCTTAACATATATTTCAGTCACTGATTTGATTAATGTTCTTATTGTTTTGGCTGTTGTTATTGATGTTGTTAGTCTTTGGAAGTAATCATTTTGCAAGGGGAAGCCCCAGAAACAGAATTTTTGAACCACTCAGCTTCTTTTCTTTTTCTGCCTTAGTTGTTTGTTTGCTTTTAAATTTAAGAAAACTCACTCACAGCAGATGTTTTAACAAACTGGGGCATCAAAATTTTCTAAAAAATCTCTCCCCAATTACAACTGCCATCTCTAGCAGCCCATGATGGAACATATAAAGGATTAGATCCTTAGAGCAGTTCCCTGTATTGGAACCTACGGGGAAGGAATTTGAATATATTTGCATGACAGAATCAACATATTCTACTGCATTAAATGCTAAGTATTGCCAGAAGACAGCAACAGGATTGGGGTCTTATGAGTTTAATCAGTTTCAAAGTGGGCATTTACACTAGAGAGCAAAATGGGGGGTGGGGGCGGGGAGGGAGACACCAGGTTAAATTGGTTAAGACAACCAGATTAATTCTATGTAATAACAACAGCATCACCAGAACAGCATATTTTCGTATATATAGCTTCTTTCATCCAAGGTTCTCAAAGCACATTATAAAGCTAGGAACCATAAGTAGCATTATTGAAATTTTACAGATTTTTAAGATAGTTAAGCACATAGATCTTAAGGGACAGATTTTACTGTGAAATTATCATGACTGTGCACAGAAAGTTAGACCTCACACTGCTGATTTGCATTACAGCATTAATGTGCAATTTTTGTGGCAAAAAAGAGGGCGTAAGGACCAGATTTTTAAACGTATTAAAGTTCAGGGGATTTTAGGTAGATTCAATGTATTGCATAAAGATTTTAATCCCAAATATCTCATTTAATGTGTCAACGCAAGTCTTAAGAAGCCTTAGCAATAAATGAATAGGATTCAAATTAACTACATTATAGTATTTGGTGTGTTTCATGGATTTTAAAAGTGATACGAAAGGGTAAACTATTGTATCAATTCAAAATCAAACCACACCAGCAGATAAAGATGCATCACACCCCAAATTCTGATAGAGCTTCTCTGGGTGGGATGCATGCAGACATGTGTCTTGGAGAGACACGATCATGGAGAAGGCATGCTAAAGAATAGCAAAATATGTAACAAACCTAATAGTTGGTTTAGGATTTCCCTTTACGTCACAGCTCAACTTCACTTTCTTTTCCTCAGAATCCAGTGGAAAAATCACATTGTTTGGTTCCTGAATGAAAACTGGCCCATGCAGCATGCTGTCATCTGTGTTACATGGAACAAAAATGTGACAGGTATTGTACAATATCTTAATATAACAAATATAAAGAAAAGTCTTAAAGAGAGGTGCATCTGGTATATCATTCACCCTAAAAATGACCATGCAACAACACTTTTACTGGGAAAAGAAGTCAAAAGATTTATTCTACAATCATACAATCTCTTATACTGCTGTCTTTTCACAGACTGTTGGACTTTCACGAAAGGGATCACAAACATAACCAGCAGAAAGATCTGAATTTCATATAGGCCCCAGTTCTGCAACTGACTGTGAGCTGGCTCATCCCCCCAGGCCTACACATACTTCTATTAAAATTAGAATGTATTATTCTTGCGTGTGTGGTTTACATGCTTTGATGTAGACATTATCTTTAAGAAACATTTTATTTTGAAACCATTTTTAAATGCAATATTTAAAATAATGTGAGTTGTAGGTTCATAGGTATTTACAGGGTCTGATAAAATCCTGCATGATAATTGGGTACTGTTAACCCACTGTGTACTGAAACCCCTTTGTACTGAAAGAGTTCACTAAAATACTGGCATTTCAAAGGGGTTCTTCGGCCACACAGTATTTATTGTAAAATACTTTTCATATTATCAGACCCTTGACATAGACACTGTCTCTATTTATTTTTTGTCTTGTACAGCTCCAAGCAAACAGTTGCCATTTGATGTAGCCTTATTTATGTTATTATGATCAACTGTTATGATATTTTCATCATTATTATCATAAGCATTCAACAATTACCATAAGAGCATTTTGTTTCATGTACCTGGTATACAACACAGCAGTGAAAGAGCTAAGTAGAAGATCCATATATTGCTTCTTTCTATGGTCCTGATCGTGCAATGAACTCCACATGGACAGACCTCTTCACCCACAGTAAGGGCATCTCTACACTTAGCATGCTGAAGAGCACAGCTGCACCACTTAAGTGTAGACACTACCTATACTGATGGGAGGGTTTCTCCCATAGGTATAGGTAATCCACCTCCCTGAAAGATGATAGCTCGTTCAACAGGAGAATTCTTCCATTGACCTAGCGCTGTCTACACCAGGGATTAGATCGGTTTAACTATGCTGCTCAGGGGTGTGTGGATTTTTCACACCTCTGAGTGAGGTAGTTAAGTCGACTTAATTTTGTAGTGTAGACCAGGCCCAAGTTTATTGCAGAACGAGTGCCTGTATGTTTAGCTACTCAGAAATGGCTGAGTGCAGCTCATGGGAAATGGGCTCTGAACTTTTCAGAAATAAATGTGTGGTTTTCCTTCTGCCCCCCCCCCCCGAAATGTAAACTAAAAATGTCCTAAATTGGTGTATAAGAGTGAAGATATTTTATCAAAACATCCCGATATGAAATGCAAAGAATGCTGTAGCCTCTTAATATTCTACAGTAAATTAGGGAGGGAGAGGGTGGATGAAAACCTAGCTAGGGTTGAATTTATTATACTCTCCATGCTATTATCTTCTGTTAATCCTTTCATTCCCCCCGGCCCTTTCCTTCTTTTCTTTTCTTCTTATTCCCCGATGCAACAGGAGCTCTCCTAACCTTCTCCATCTTCTTTTTTTTAATCTTTATTATGCATGGAGCTAAAGGTGAGCATTGCTAAGAGATATAGGTGAACTGGTTCAATGAAACTAAAAAGCAACCCAAACCTTCAGCCAAACATTGACTGCTAGACCTTTCAGAAGAGCTAAAAAAGTTCAGTTAACTTTTCATCCCCCACCTTCTGCTTTCAGGCTTCTGTGCTCCTAAACTAAAATTGGCAGCAGAATTTAAATTGTGTGAGGGAGAAAATGCAGGTGGTACTTCTGACCTAAGTTCAACTTGAAAGTATAAAAGAAAAAAACTCACAAAAAAGTTATCACAAGATTTCCGGTCTAATTACCTTACCTAAGAGCTTTGATGGATAAGCCTGGATAGGAACTGGAAAAGCACTTGAATTCTGCATGCTTATCTGAACCACACAATGTCCTGATTTCATAGTCAATGTCTGAGTTAAAAATCTATCAGTATATTGTTGGACTCATTGTTACCCACAATTCCTTCTATTGTTTTCTAGGAGTTATGTTAGATATAGCTGATAGGAAACGCCAAATACGGTTCGTGTTTCTCACAAACATACAGACCAGTAGTTACTAAATCAGGCTACAAATATATTTTAAAACTACTAATTAGGGCAAACTCCCATTGTGACCTAACTGGACTTTTTAAAAATGTTGTAAAGGACTCATATTTTTACAATGATCCAGACAATTTCTGAGCTTCTTAAATTCTTATGAGACATTAATAGGAACTTCTTGTGGGATCACCAGCACTGTGTCATAATTAAACATAAAACAGTATTTCAAAAAGTAACACCAATGTTGTTTATGATATATAAACACATAGTTTGTATTATAACATAAATTCATTACCATCATAGATCATGTCTCTGAGTGATTTCATATTATCTTTAGAATAACTGTAACATAAAGTAAACTCTGATTTTTTCTCTCTCAAAAATAATTCATCTTCTTGCTTTTGTCAAGCAGTTGTTGTTGTTTTTAATTTTGCTATTCAGTATCATAAATACTGGTTCCTTGCTAGATGTCACAAAGCCCAGTCTGACTCCATTTTAAGTCAGAGAGGCTTTTCATTGACCTTAAAAGGAGTTTGATCTCTCCCTCTAAGTCAATAGGGATCTTCACAGGCCACTCTACTACACTACTACTCTCACGCACAAGAACCTGGAGAGCTCCTGTTGCATCGGGGAATAAGAAAAAAAGAAAAAAGAAAAGAAAAGAAGATAACCTAATCTCCGTATTCCACAAATGAGAAGTGAGGTAGATTCTGTTTACACACGTTTACTCTCAACTACACTACTGATTGTGACCTACCTATGGATTTAACTTGAAGCCTCCTAAGAGGCGCTAATCCCCTAATTAAGGATGAGGATTCTCAACTCAATTAACAATTTAAATAATTTTTACATGAGGTTAGGTGACCAGTCTTCCTGGTATTACCCTTCCACCTTGTTCTGACTCCCTACTACCGCCTCAATAAACTCTCAGGAGAATTGGAGAGAGTGGGAGAAAAGGAGTCACATAAAAGAGTGACAACGAGGCTGGAAATGAGCAGAGGAACTATAATACTATGATATAATACTCTGAAGCAATCATATGTGAGGAAGATGTATCTCAGTGGATGCATGGCACTCATGGCCAGGCAGCTGGGAGAGCATAGAGCTGGTGGGGGTAACCTATAATTCTAGCATATATTCAGGAACTCTACTGAATTGTTTTGAGGGGTGTCAGAAGAACTATATAGCAAGTACCTCAGAAAGAAAACTCTGCCTGTGTTATGTAATGATTTGAGAGAGACTGTGCAAAGATTATCAAGGAGCTACATTTCCCAAATCTCCTCTCCTCAACACAAAAGGGGATGCTCTAAGCAAATACCTGTTGTATTTATCTTTATTTTTAAATACATATTAAATATGTCCGACTGATTCATATATTATTCAAAACACATTTCACATAATCTCTACCTTCAATTATAGCTGTGTGCAGCTCTCTGTTGCTGGCAGAAAAAGAAAGATAATAACAACAACTAATAATAATCACCACCACCTCAGGATGAGATTGGGATATCCTTACTCATTTCTGATATGCATAGGTACTTTACTCCTGGAGTAGTTGTATAGGCTTCAAAGGGGGTAGATTATGCAGCATGAGGAAGGGAATTGCAATCTGGCCCACAGGGATTACAGCTTCAATTTTTATACTGACTGGATTTACAACAAAAATTAAAGGACATTTTAATTTCTCCAATGTCCCAAATAGTCAAATACAGAAATGAGCATTTTTAAGCATCTAATTTCAATAGATGTGTTGTCCTGATGCTCAGATAGTGTAGTGATGGGTGCCTAGAAATATCATAGACAGACTGATTGATCATGCTGGAATAGGGAAAAGACAAACTATCCCCTCATAATTCTATTAGTCAGTGAACCATGCTGATGCAGATATCTACTGTATCGACTACATTATCTATGTTACACCACATTGAGGTACTTGAGTCACATTGTC
This sequence comes from Chelonia mydas, assembly GCF_015237465.2. Classification (NCBI taxonomy): domain Eukaryota; kingdom Metazoa; phylum Chordata; order Testudines; family Cheloniidae; genus Chelonia; species Chelonia mydas. The sequence goes on along the minus strand of NC_057853.1, from coordinate 13,960,901 downwards.
TTGTTGTTTCACATTATTTCAAGTGTGGTGTGTCAGTTTACATTGCATCACATCATACTAAAGGTCACAAGATCACAAGAAAATATACCTCATGTTTAAAAGGGAACTGTTGCCATTAAGCTCAGATACTCAAACTAATAAAAAAGGCACACAGCAAACTTGTCTCTTTATTGCTGGTCTTTGTCAGACCCCATGGACATATGATGGCTGACGCCAAAGTGTAATTTTTAAGGCTGTTTTAAGTGGCTTATTCCTCCAGAGGAACTGATGTGGTTCTGGTATGAAAGGTGGGGCAAGTAACCACAGTGTGCCAGAGGGTCATAAATACCTCACTGTGCAAATGTTCAACCAGCAATGCAGCACGGCTGGAGAGGGACCATAGAAAAGGATGTTATTGCACGGACCTGATTGTAGGACTGGTGCCTAAATAATTTTCTCTTTCATCCTCTGCCAGTGAACCAATTTTGAAAAGCAGACGAGACAGCGGTTTTCAAGCTTCAACCATACTGGTTCATAAATGTCTAGAGACATTTGATTTGGCACTGTATTGCTAAGAAATAAGTGCAGCCTATTTACATCATTTGCAAGCACTGTACTGGGTAGTTAGAAAACTAGTCACAACACACAAAAGATACAGAATTCAAAGGCAGTAATGGCCTCAGTTAGGTAAAATAATTTTGTTAATTGATGTAATTAATTTGTATCAAACCCATGGGAGCTGAGAACAAAATGACATCAAGTGTAAGCTGATGACAGATCATGAGATCAAGTTGCTTTCCACATACCAAAATACATGCACTTGACACCTTTTAACATTTGTCTTTTACCCCCAACCCCCACTCCACCCCACCACCAACAACTTTTCTGCTACCTAACAACAACAACAGACACAGCTAAAAATACTACTTGGCTTTCAAAAGAGAAAATTGCATTGGTTAAGCAAAATAAATGAGAAACTCTGGGAGCAGCTGTCAGCATAAAAGTAGAACAAAAGGGGGAGAGAAAAATTACAACGATGTACAATTAAATTTATTTCTCAAATTTATTTCTGAGTGGCTATTCTTCCTTCTTCTTTCTCTTGCCAATTACTGACTGTGGGTAGTCAAGATAAGCAAGTCCAAACTGTTTAGTCCATAGCCCACACAGTCTTGTTGCCACGATCCAATGTATTATTGAAACCAGGACATGATCCTCTGATTGTATCTGGTAACAAATGTGCTACGCTGATTTATACCAGATGAGGATCTGGGCCAAAGAATTCTAAATACTCAGCAATTAATAAACAGAACAAAATTGCTGTCTTGTCTCTTGTATGTGGAAACTACTATTTGCACCATAAATATGATAGTCTTGATTAAATTACAATATTGCTGGTTAAAAAATGAATTTAATATATACAGTATCTAGTATATCATGAGGCAAATACATTTTATTTTACTATACTATGTCTTTTGCAGGAAGAGGTTTGTTACACGACGCTTGTTATTGTAAAATAGTCAAGGGCATTTAAATTCACCACAAAAATGATGATTATTTATATTGCCGTAATGGCAAGAGATCTCAATCACAGATTCGAGCCCCATTGGGCTAGTCACTGTACAAACATACACCAAAAAGGCTTACTTATCTAAGTATATGTTTACTAGATGCAATTGTTAAAATAAAGATAATGAAAAAGATAGTGTTAGTTTTTATAGATCTATATATTTTGATAGAGGCCCTGGCTGAAAGATTGATAGATGGGTAGATCTGTAAAGACTATCAGACCACGTGGTGGGTATCATTAAAATAATATTAAATATCAGTAGTGGCCATGGGACATGGTTTACCAGTTGAGAGCCTTGACATCAATGGAAGTCCTTCTGTTGAGTTCAGTGAGCTTTACATCTAGCCCTAAGTGGGGAGAACATTTATAAGATTATTTTAATTATACTTTCTTTTAGGCTTTTATGCCTATAAAATGATGATTCAAAGTACCTAAGTTTACAAAGATCTACTACCATATGATTCATGGTGCTCTCTTTGATCCTTTACTTTCCAGCATCTACTGTCTGGTCTGAGTTAGTCTTTACAGATCTATTACTTTTCTGTGAAAATTCAAGAAATACCCTTCATGTGTAAGCTATGCTTTCTGTTTATGTATTTTCACAATAATAGATTCCTTTTGAGTTGCATCTGTTACTCAAGACAGAGACAGCTGACCCAAAATGAACATGGAGCAAGCTTAAGCTTAAGGCCAGTTGCAAACAGTGATTCACCTCCAAAAGGCATCTCTTCTTCTATCAGCAAAAATAAACAGAAGCGAAGATCAAGGTTTTGACTCCTTTGAAAGGAGCATGCTTTTTTATGCTTGTGAGGCTTTCATCCAACACACACAAAATTACATTGAATTTTAGGAGAAAAACTATCTTTTAAACACAGTAGTACAGGAACTGCCAGGCTGGATCGAGTCCAATATCCTGTCTTTGACGGTGTACAGAAATAAATACTGCAGAGGAAAGTCCCTTGCTGTTCTATTTCTACTGGGACGGACAGCTGTGGATCAGTGAGCAGCAATTTGCCCCCTGCAGCCACATTGTCTACTAAGTCAAGCACGGCTTAGAAATAGTTGAGAATCAGGTCCCAGGTACACAGTGGACATAGGAAAGTATCTACATTTTCACCCTTCATGTCTGGGTTCCAACACACTCGCTGGGCACTGCAGGAGAGCCCAGTCCAGAGCCACTGTCTATATTATGTATGTTCCATAGATACCCAGAAGCCATGGTTTTCTTGGGCTGTCAATCCATCAACTTTCAGAAACACTAAATTCACTATAAAAAAGTAAATGAAGTAATTGGAAAACCCATCTGGAAATTTCTTTACTAACTGCAGTTTATTCTATCAAAAAGAATTTCTTTATCTGAATTTTAAAAAAATCTTGTCCTACGTTGCCTACTTTCAGTTTTTTGAATGTACAAAGTTTTACCCATGTCACCGGTGTCTAGGGTTGGGCAGGAACTGGGCTTTCTGTTTCAGGGAAATTTCACAATTTTGGGAAACCAATTCTGTTCCAAAATGGGACCAAAAAAAAACAACCCCCCCACCAAAAACAAAAAAATCCTCTTGGATCAATCATTTTGAGGTGAAAAATTGAAATGTTCCATTTTGAAAATGTCAGAACAGGAAGTTCCAACCTTATCACAATTTTTTTTTCATTTTGTCCTCAAAATGAAATTTTGTTGATATTGACATGTTTCTGCAAAATGTTCAACTTTTGACATATCAGCATTTTCGGATGGAAAACGGTTCCATCGGAAAAATTCCAACCAGCGCTAGGGGAGTCCCAACAAAGTGATTACTTCTCTGCAGAGGAGCTGAATTTATGTTTACAAGTCTGGCCCAGAAAGATCGCTTAGCCTACAACTACAGGGGACCCAAGCCAGAAGTCTTCTGTCACCATCAGGAGCAAGATTCACTTGTGTGATAATTCTAGTGCCACGTGACTTGACTCACAAACTGCTACCTGGTGGCTGAGTGCTCTGTGGAAAGAATAGCTAAGCTGCCTGGAAAATGAGGATAGCTCCACCCCATCTCAACGTTTGTTGGAGCGCATCACAGGTTTTGCCCTCTTGTTTAATAGAAAACTGACATCTGTTATTCCCTCCCTAAAACACACCCTGGTTTCTGGATGCTTTGCTCACAGATCTGTCTTTTGCATGACTGAAAGTCCCCCAACTACTGTGGCAGGGCTGTTTGTGGAAAGTGGCATTTTGAGGGACTGGAAAAGCACAGATGAATTAACTGCTACTCAGAATCAAACCTCTTCTGAGCTTTAAGACACTTTATAACCTTTTGATCCTCCCTTTTGATTAGCGGACCCACATGGACTGAAAAATAAACTTTTATACCATGCATATTAAGTCCTTACTTTTTTGTAGTCAGAATTTTTCATCTCATTGTTTCATGGATTTATTACAACTTGATGTTTCACCCCAGTGATCTTCTAGCCTAACTTTATTCACTGTCTTTGAGATGTAACTTAAACTTATGGAGAGAAATGCCTTTAATGTTCCCTTAGCATTATAACATCTTCAATGTACTGTACTCAAACGATCCTCCCCTCTTATGTACCTAAGTCTTCCATTTATGCAAAGCCCTTTCCCTGTTTTCTTCCACCCATCTCCACCACTCTATATTTAATTCACCTCAGCTACTTTTATTGAAGCTTCATTACTCTTTGTTATGGAAGAAACCTGAGTTAATATTGTATAATTTTCTGCAAAAATGCACAGAATAAGCACAGAAAGCACAGAAAGACTTGGATATTTTACTCAGACAGGGATCTGCCCAAGGATATATACATTTGAGTCCTGTTGACATCATCAGCATCAGGGCAACCTTCCAAGTGCTGGACTTGGCTCCCTCTGATTGTGCCATAAATCTATCACACAGATCAAAAAAATTGAACTTAGGGGGATCTAAGTGTGATCCCCATCAGGCCATGTCCCGAAAAAGTTGACTCTGATGCCAAGTCACAAGGAGTTCAGTAATGAGTTTAAAGCACAGACACTGGTTTAATGGCATCATAATAACCTCATTTTGTTTTGGTTTAAGTCACCCATTATAGGCTGGCTATTTGTTAGTTTGTAAGATCTAATAAGAATATTGAAGTCAGCTGTGATATCCCTACAGCTCTCAATTCTCCTCCAACCTTTATTTATTTATTTAAACTTTCAGGTCAATTTTGTCTGACCCTCCCTCTACTTGCTTTGCCATAAACAGTGTACAAATAGCAGGAAATATGGTAGAAGCAAACCTGTTTGGGGCAAATTTTCTATATCCTCCTAATATGTACCTGTAAAATTGCAAGTGCACTTATTTGCCTGTGCAAAATCTTACATTTATGAATACAATTACCCATTTCATGAGAGTAAGCATAGGAATTTACAGACTCAAATGGATATGCACATATATTTTAAAGATACACTTTAGGAGGCTCTTTAGAATATTTTCCATGTGGAAATACCATGTGGTATTGAAATTATATGCAAATGCTATAATGGAACTTATATTTGACATCTCTGTTTTATGTTCAATCATAAATAAATCATATTCAGATATTTTAAGTTATAGGAAAGTGTACTATTTCATATGTTACTGAGTCACTAATGCATCGTATGAAAATATATTATATACTCTTTAGGTATATGAAACTCATATTTCCTTTACACATGGGGTGGTCCACTCCAATTTTAAAGCTAGAGGTTTCCTCAATTTCACAAAAATCTAATACAACATTTGATTAAAAGAAACCATGAAGATCCTGCAAACTTTTTGTTTTTTTTTATCTATAGTACATTTTTTGTATCCAGCAGTCAAAACCCAAGGCAAAATAAGAAAGCATTCAGGAGGCTGCTAAGCACTAAGCCCTTGTTGTCTGTCTGTACATTTATTAAAATGAAACTTGAAGGGAGTTTAGAGCAAACTGAGGTTAAACATTTTATTTCAAATGAACAGGTGGAAGCCGTTCTTATTCTCTCTGAACATTATACTCAGTGATTGATATTGTTAGCTAAGTGGAACTTTTAAAATTTCCATTGAAAATTATGGCCAATTTGAGAGACAGTTTAATTGAATATTTCATACTGTAGGGAAAGCTAATAAAATTGAAGAGAGAATTCTTGGAATATATCCAGTTTAAATGATAAAACCCCTTTCCTTATTTTCTTCCTAGGGAATTGGTTTTAACTACCTATGCCAGTGTATTTTCATACAGTTACAAATCGGTATTTCTGCAAGACAAAATTGTGCCTTGGGAATAGTAACTCTTTTCAGGAAAATAAAAAGCCAGATAGATTGGACAGCTGAAGGGCATCACTGATTAACACAACATAATGCTCTTCAAGGTGAGTCAGCTGTACTAAGACTTCCAGAGCAGAAAAGATCTAAAACTCTCAATTTCTCTCTATTTTTTTTTTGCCTATCACTTCAATTACCTTCATTACATCAAATGCACAAACATATCTTGCTAATAATATTTAACTGATAAGAATGAGATTTCACATACGACATTTCTAATGCAATAAATAAATAAATAATAATCTGGGTGTTTTTTATAAACAAGTTGCACCAGGCATTTTTGGGGTGATGCAGTGCGGTAAAAAAAATGAAATTATATTTGAAAATGGATGGAAACACTCCTGCATAAAGAGCTGTTTTATGGGGGAGGCTTTCCAACCTTTGCATGCTTATGGATGCTTTGCATGCTTCCTTTGCTAACAGAACTGCGGATAATGCCTGCACCACAGCCACACCACTTGCTTTTAAGAAACCAAGATGGTCAAGATCAGACATGCAACCATGAGCATTCTCATCAAAAACCAATTTGAATCCTTTGATATTTGATCAATATCATCATACCCCACAGATCTCAAAGACAAAGGGTCTGGCGACACCAACCCCACAGCTGATATATCTTAGCCATGGAGAATAGAATAAATTCATCACAGATAATTGAAGGGAGTATTACGAAGTTGAGACACTTGGTTTAGTAAAATGGCAAAGAGGTGGATGGGTGGTTGCTGGTGGTTTCTGTAGGTTAGGACAAGCAATTCCTCTTGACGTCAGTCATATCACTTCTGCAACTTTGAACAAAGGCCTACAGAAGACCATACTCCAAGAAGCTCCCGCAGTTATCTCCTCTCTTGTCTCTCCTTCACTTTCCACAGATCACGGTTATGCTGAGTCCAAGCAGCTGTGAAGTGGCGAGAACTGTCTAACAAGTGATGTACGTCATTGACCCAGTTGACACTTTGTCAGATATACCTTGCCATCAGTAACAGGACCACAAAAAATCCATAGTTTTCCTTAGCCTCTGAGGATGCGAGCAAATAAAGCTATTCCAGTGTTAATTTAGCTGTGGAAGAGTTCCGGCACTGAAATGGATGTGGGAATGGATAGACCACTGTATGAGAGTAAATTAAGTGTCTGAAATATTTGAATCAAAGTCAAAGACAAGGCAAAACATACATCCAGCCCAATAGAAATGGGCTTTACTCAAAGGTCACGGAGCAGAGTCCATCATTCACTGAGCCAGGGAGAATGAGTATGACTCTATAGCCTTGGGGTTGGGTACTCACCTGGGGGTGGCAATGACAGTCCTTACTCCAATTAATCTTTAACTATTTATACAAAGTGGAATGTCTTCAACAGGTACTGAGAGTGCCCCACCCCAGAAAAGCCAGTAGCCTGGGAGAAGGAACACTTGACTTCAAGTCCCTGCTTCAGTTGTGGGTCTGCCACATCCCAGGTGAGTTCCCTAACCACTAGGCTATTGGTTATAGAGGGTCACCACTACACCACCACCTGCTCCTCCTCCTCCTTCGTTTTGAGATTGGTGCCTCAGTCTCCCTGGGAATCGAGCCTGAGAAATCAAAATGTTTCATTTTTAAAATGTCAAATGAACCATATCAACATTTTCTACCCCCCAACACACACTTTTTTATTAGACTGTAACATGTGTCATCCCTATAGTTCCACACTATGATCATGATCACAGATGCTTTCTCTTCAGTACAGGTCAAGAGCACAGAGTTTATGGATTACTGACACAAATGTTCTGACACCAAACATCCATATAGTCAGCACACCGCAGCTGACCACAGCTAATAAGCAGATATATTCACACTACTCCATTAGGATTACTTATATTAGCCCAATACAATGCATGATACAATGATAAAATGTATAAATACACTGCATATTAAGAATACATAAAACACAAGGAGACATCTCTAAGTCCCTTAACATGAGATAAGTTATCAAGGAGAGACAGGCCCCACAGCATATTTATTAATGACCAAGTCATTTGTTGTGTTCAATTTCTGAAAGTTAGGAATTGCTCAAGGGACATTTCTGAAAAGTAGTTTAAAAAACAAAATCAGTCCTGTGCTGATGTCTTATTAGTTAAGTTTGAGCCTAGAGGAAATCATTAGAGTAAAGCTGCACATCCATGGAAATACAGGAGTATAATGGGAACTTCCAAATACCAACCCTTAACTATAGCAATACCTGTAGGGGTACTATAGGATGAAGAAAAAATACAAAGAACTTCAGGAAGAGAAACAGAAATAAATATGGATTATGTTTATAGAAGCAAAATTATACAGCAGTTTCTGCAGCAACTTCCAAAGCAGCTGGAGAATGAATGTATCTATTATTCAGCCGAGCTGCATGAGTTTTACAGCTAGCAATAGGTGAATTAAGTCAAAGTCAAAAACTCCACTGAAACCTTTGCTTATTTCACAAATTAAAGATGTTGGATCTAGAAGTTTTAAAAGTTTTTTTAATCTATTATTTTTCTTTTACATGTGCCTCTTCTTATGAGTTTGGGTTGTTCCCATGACTGTCATAACATCATTGGAGTTTGGACATTACATCCACACTTTTGGGGCTTATCAGAACCAAGCCAAACCCACACTCTGAAACTTGGTTCTTCAATTGCTGGTTATTCCTTCCCTTTTGACCTTCTTCACTCTCCCAAACATACATACAGTAAAAATTGAGGGTATTATGCTATCTACCTAATTAATTCAAAGCTTATTGCTTATATACACTATTAAGTGTCTCATGAGCTCCTCCTCCACTAGCATATATAGAACCAAACTAAACAGATACAGTACAGTATTATAGCAATTTTATGCCGAGGCTTATTTAAACTCCATCATATTTGCGGGGAGGAGGAAGAGAAGGTCAAGTTAGAAGTTGTTCCAAAGTATATGTGCCCATTCATGTACTACTCTTCGCTGTAAATTTTACCACTTGTAGTCGGACTTCATCAAATTGATATCTTTGCCTAACACATTAAAACTAAAATGGGGTCAGTTGTTTCATTTGGTTTTGAATAATATTGTACATTTATTTTAGCATCAGAGTTCAGGCACATCTCTAGTGAAAATACAGTTTCGAGTAAATTACTGCACATTTTATAGTTAATTCTTCCAGGTCAGGGCTTTTTATAGTTCAAGTTGGGGAGGTCAGTCAATGAACAGTGGGATCCAGTTGGGATTCATTATTTTTTTAAGGGAGATTTTTCTGCAGCTAGTAGCCTGCTCCAAGACTGTCATTGTTCTCAACCATTTACGCAATGGCTTCTAACCATCTTCTGTCTATTCTTCATCCTCACGGGTCACACTGATGGTCTGTAGATACTACACTGAGGTGCAAGTCATGTTCCATATCTGATGAATTGTGGCTTTGAGTTTTTGTCACTCAAAGCTTATTGCTTGTATACACCAGAAATTATTCTATTAACAAGTTTCTCATGAGCTCCTCCTCCACTAGGGGACTGGAACTTGGATTGGGGCAAACTGGCTGTGGTTCAGTCTTAACAAGAGTGACGGGACGCTTGTGGGCTTACAAGTAGCTCCTGCCTCTATTTTTGAGAAAGTATGTTCGTTCTTTGTCAAAGAGTTTTGATTTTGTGGGCACCTTTGGAGACTTCTGTTACCAAAGTATCATTTGGGACTGATAACCAAGAACATCTTTTTCATTGGCATGTGGCCTTTCCTATCTGATCTGGCTCTCTCCACAGCAATCCATGTAACTTCCATGCTGCATTATTGCACTGAACTTTACTTGGAGCTACTCTAGAAGATCGCTCAGGAGCTTCCTCCAGTGCAGAATGTTGTTAGATAAATTATCGATTTTCTCCAGGGACTGTCCTGGTCTCCTATTCATTTTGGGGTACAATTCAAGGTGTTACCTTTGATGTAACAGCTTCCTGTCTAGCTGAGAGTCTTCATCTCTCTTTATGTGCTTTCATGACAATTTAGGTCATCTGAGCTCCTTAAACTAAAAATCTCTAGATAATAAACATGAGGGTTCTTAAGGAAAGTATTCTCTTGACGGATGAAACAAAAGCCAGACTACAGATACTATTTTTCCACTAAAGAAAACATTAGTCAATAAAAGTTATGGAATAACCACCTTACAAGGCTGTAAAATACTGGAGACTGGAGTAACCATTAATCCCTGTATCATCTAATGGTTAGAAAGCTAAATTGAATTCTTAAAATATATGCACAGGTTCTAAACTAATTGAAGAGAACAACTTTTTGCAGAAATCCTCAAGGGGAAAGGAATTCTCTCTCAATCACTTCAGTGGAGAGCCTGATGCTTTTGTTGTCAGGTCGAAGTACATCAGGCACCATCAGAAATAAAGCTGATTCCTGCCAACTTTGTATCCTGCTATTTACAGAAAGGTTTAGGCAAGGGATTCAGTTCTCAAATATTTGTGAATAAGCAGATAAAATTACCAATGAGTAATTTAATACTTCTCCTGGGTAGGAGCAAGTACTAGATAATCTGTCTGGCACGTTTCTTTAACACGGAAGGATGTGGAACCTAATTTGCACTCACTGGACTGCAATTGTGCTGTATTCTGTTACCTAACAGAGCAGCCAAAATATATTTTTCTATGTTATAGTTGCATATTTTGTAAATATAGCAGAAAAACATGACACAATACTGCAGAGTTACAGCATTACTGGTCTTGCTTCAAATAAGGCAACAGGATACACCAGGAGTGCTTTAGGCCCTGGATGTTTATAGTTGTAAAATATTAAGAGGACTAGTGCTTACATGTCAGAATTGTGAGCTGGTGGCTGGTATAAAAATATACTTGGCTGTATCCCGTATAAGGAAGGCTGCGGCGCAATTATGGAAATCTTGGGAATATTTTTTTAAAAGGAGAGTGCTGTTAATTTTAACATGCATGTTTTAATGGTAAAAGCAGGTTTTTAAATTTTTACACAGTGAAAAGTAAAATGGTAGTTAACCAATTCAATAGAAATCCATGTAGTTCTACCTACATGTTTTGCCTTGACAACAATAGGAGCACTTAAAACAGTGTTCTTGGGAGGACACCATAACAGGATACCAGTGAGTGAGTGTGATGAAATTTCATCATACCCACCTGTCAAAAAGGAAGTGTTTTCTTTGGCTCTATTTCATTTTATGATTAAAGAAGCATGCAGCGTCTGATTGATTGATTGATTTGGGTTCTTCGTCTTCATCTTCTCTCTTGCTCTCTCTCTCTTCCAGATTTGGTTAAAAGTACTTGACGGTAATTCTGTGCTAACACTCCCACAGATCTACCAATGAACTGTATTCTGACTTCTGGTAACCCTGATTCCCCCACTCCCACAAAAACAGAGAGACTTTAAGACACGTGGCTGCTTTGTGATGGGCATAAATACTTTGTCTCTCTCATTCTGGGCCCCTGGGGGTGGAACCAAGTTCTGTAACTCCCTGCCTTTACCACTCTGTTTTGATTGCATCTTTCACGGCTCAAGGCTAACCAATGTAACTGTTCCGGGGGATCCCCTATTGGTTTTCCTCTCCGAAACTGAGTGGTGCTTCAATTATTGATAGGTAACTACAGCCATATATGAATTAAATGTATATTATTCAAGTTAAATGTATAACTATTTTATACTGAGTTTGTAAACTCTTTGGGACAGAGACCATTTTTGTACCAGCACCTGGCACAATACACTCCAGAGCCATAATGGGCTCCTAGGTGGTATTGTTTTACAAATAATAAATAATTATAATAAGATAATAACTGTACAGTCATGGGCCTTTGAAATTTCTCTTTTTCAGCAGGGAGAGTGTTATTTTTTTAAAGGAACTCAGGTTAATTCAGTTAAATTGATTCTGCAGGAGTTGTCATCGGAAAATAGGGGTAATAGGCAACTTGTATCCTGTGGCGGGAGAATCAGGCCTGGGTGGTATTTTTCAAAAGAGTCGGGGTGATTTACGCACCTACGCATCATTGAAAATTCAAAGAAAGGCAGGTGCCTAACTCACTTAGGCTCTTTTGAAAATCTCACCCTTTGGCTGTTATATGTCTGTTCTTATATAATTGCTTTGATGTTTACATGTTAGTGTTATAGTCACATCCTCAAAAATGTAATGGATGGAATGCAAAGATGATTTATTTATTTTTTTTACAGAAAAATGTAATGTTTAATTTTAAAACAAAAAGAGAGGGGAGGGGAGGAGGTCAGACTAGTAAGCAATGTAGCACTAGCTGTTAAATAGGTCAGCCGACTAAACTGGAGACACTTCTGAAAAGGAAGCATACCAAATTTAAATGGGTTGACTGGCCGAGCTTGGTTCACAGGTGGCCACCTACTGTGTTGTATAAAGAAGCTCTTTTAAGGACAGGTAAGTTGGTTGAGGATTGAGGGTTGCAGAGAGGGGTAAGACTGTTAAAGTCCAAAGAGGGAGCAGAGCGGGACAGGCCCTGTTGAGATGATAGGGAGGAATACAGATTCAAATGATTTCAGGGGCTCACCATTTAGATTAGATTCTTCTCTCCTTATTTCACACAGGTTAATCTCTCCATCTAATACTGGGGTTTAATCACTCAAGTAAATGCTATATTAAGTGGACTGTTTCTAAGTATTGGAGCCACAATCACAGTTTTGGAATAATACGTGGCAATACCTGGAAAGTCAGGTCGTCTTCACTGATTTCACCTGACCTGTCTTAAACCCACTATTTTCATGTTAGCTGTCCTAGATCATGCTTAAAACATCCAGTTTTAATATGCTGAGAAAAACAGCAACAATCTGATCTAGCAAAGCAAAGATTAAAGGAAGTAGGCTGAAGAAAAAGCACTGTGCTGTTCCCTGTATAAATCAATTTACCTCATGTTTTAATCCTTTAAAACTATACAGATCATTGTAAAACCAGTCACACTTTTAACAGACCCCTTTTATTGACATTGCAGCTGCTTTTATAGAAAGACTGCAATTGAATTAAATTGTAAACAGATTCCCCAAAAATAGAGTTTGGGATTTGCATTTTTCCTAGTGAATTTCAATAAAGGGGAGAATAAGGAAGGCTCACAAGGGAGATAAGCACGGTCTTTCCCAAGATTTATTTGAATTTACAATTACTTTGGATAATATTAATATATTTTTATATACTTAAGTTACCAGTGGGACCAATATGTTTATGCTTTGGAGGGAGAGGCCTGTCAATAGGCCTGTCAATAGCTTGATTATAACTCCCTCACTTGGGATGTATGTAACTCAGCGTATGCCTGTACTACAAATTAAACATGATGTTCCAGGTCTGAGCCCAGGAGTAAATTTTTTCAGATTGGAAAATCTTCTGTAGTAAGCTGTGTGGAAAACCATCAGAGGAGAGGGAGATACCCACCAGAGAACTTGGAGGGTGAAGTGTATCTATTTATTAGAGCTGACTGGGAATTTTTTAACAAAACTTTATTCATTAAAAAATGCCAATTCACCATTGGTTTTGACAAAAATTTCATTGAGAAGGTTCCCCAGGTCCAGAATGGAATCTCTCTCTCTCATTCACTCTAGAACAGTCCAATGGTTCAGGCACTTACCTGGGAGGTAGGAGACTGAGGTTAAAGTCTCTACTCTGCCTGATTCTTGTTTTCCAGTCAGCTCTACTGTTTATGTCCATTCTATTATATTCTAATGCTAGAGAAATTCAGCTTCTAAACGCTTGCTTCATAACACAAATCAGGCTGATATATTACACCCTAAAGTAAACCATGCATCCTGCCCGCTATTATTAGTTACAGCATTTATAGTCTACCACCCAACAAAAGCAGGCACAATAAAGAAATATTTTTATGCACAGATTTCAACACATTTGGAAGAATTGCCAGGCAACCTCTTCATCTTTATTCATTCATTCATTGGTGCAAAACTAGGCATCAGCAGTTTTCAATTATCTCTTTGATTTTTCATTGATTAGAATGTCTGCCTACCACCACAAAGACCCCAGCCGTCTGCTTGGAATTTAAAGAGAACTGATTTGGAAAGACAAAAAATATCTCTTATGCCAAGTGCGATATCAAAGCAAAGTTTGTGTGATTTTGTTCTTCACTATATCAAGTTCCCTCTTCAGATGCTCTGGCCAACATATATCACAGCATAGCTTCAAAAACTGATGGCGTGTGGTTGTGGGTGATTGTGAAAGTTTCACTAGCTTTTCCCACTTGTCCCGAATGTTCAATCCTCTAAACAGGATCCAGTGTTATAATCTCCAAGTTGCTACCATGTATAAATGGATTTATGTTATTTGATATATGTTGGTTGGACATGGGGCCAAATTCTCAGCTGAGGTAAATCTGAGTACCTCCACTGAAGTAATTGGAGTTACACAAATGTACACGGTCTGAGGAGCAGGCTCAATCTTAAGAAAGTTACTGTGACCTAAAACTGAAGCAGCTATAAGGCACTTCAGTTTTCCTCAGATGTACAATAATTAATGCACATTGCCAGGACAACCTTTGGAATGGTGACAAACAATGCTGAATCATTTGTGGTCAACCTATGAACACTAGATCTTAAGAGGACTTTCTTTAGCATTCTCTCTGGATTTTTCACTTTACAATACCCTATTTGGGACTGGGGGCATATTCACGCACTCTTTCTTTATGTCTGCTTAGTATGAGCAAAGTAGCTTTAGGCACAGGAAAGTTTTCACAACACTGTCCAGTAATATTCCATCAACCATTTCTTTCTTTTATGGACTCCAATCTTGCAGACCCTTTCACATGCCCACTTACTTTAATCGCTGTTCCATTGTAGAGGGACTGGAGAACCTGGACCCACCTAAATGTAATCACACGCACACAAAATCATTCCACACAAACACAACATTTAATTTAATGTTCTGAGTTACACCAGTGTAAATTCAGAATATTCAGTTTTCCATGGAGTTACTGGTATAAATTTAAAATGTATCTGAATGCTTAGGATCCCTTCTGCACATATAATATAAATATTTTAATCTTCAAAAGGGTTTATAAACTGTAATTAATCTTCACAACACCTCTGTGTAATATAGAAACGTGATCACTATTACCCCCTTTTTTCAGTATAATGTAGCTCATAAAAGCTCATAAAAGCTGTCAAGATGTATGACACGGAAAGTGATGTCATCCATACAACTGGTATAGCATTGGCAATTTAAACTTCCTAATGCTGTCTTGCTAATGTGCTTCAACTCTAACCTGGTGGTATCACCTGTAGAGGTGAAAGAGTTGTTCATTTTCAGTGGTCCATTCAAACCTTGACCTCTCTGTTCAGGTAGCCAACAAGTTGGACCCCATTCATGGTCATTCTTGTCACAGGGGACACACATCCAGTGGAAAGACTATTAATGTTAATGCTGATACTTCAAATACATACTTCAAGTTAAACTTCAAACTTAATCCAGCAGTACCTGAACAATTGCTTTAGATACATAAAGCCAGGAAAGAGAAAAGGTGTCTTTCTATCTAAACTATTTACAAACAAGCATAAGAGTAACAGATGTACAGCGGTCTATCAAATCTACAAAAATCTTTGAACCAGGTTAATCACAAAGTAGAACTTTCTATCAAATCTACAGAAATCTTTGCACCAGGTTAATCACAAAGTAGAACTTTTGTACAGTACAATTAATAACTGATACCTAGGTATGATGCAAGGCTATTTTCAGCACTAACAAATAAGGAGGTTCTTTTATATGCTGCATAGAGGATTTCCTACATCATCATACCCCCAAGGCATTAAGGATAAACACAAAATAATTGTATCTCAAGAGATGGAACACAGCTAGTTGCCCCCTGTGGAAGCTCTTGTTTTGATGTTGTAATGAAGGAAAATCCCTGAAGAAATGTATCACAATAAAATTGATACACAGATAAAAATCAGATCAAATATTAATGAAGGCAGCACACTAACAAATGAAATGCAAGGGAGATGATATGTATATCTTCAGAAGAAAAGTTTCAGTCAGAAATTTCTATTACCTTACAACAAACATATTTGTTTTATTGCATAGTAAGGAATGCTATTTCTATTGGGTTGGTGTGATCCTTCTAAAGTAAACTAGTTCTAAATACCGTATATTTGTGGTAATTTGGCAGATCTTAGGAAATCATCAAAGTCATGGACTAGAATTTCAATGGAAAGTAACAAATGTTACCCTTTGACATATTTACTGGGATTAACACAAGAAACAAAACATTCATGAGGCACTAAAGCTGAAGAATCTTAATACACCTACGCTACTAGTCAGAGAGTTTATGACTACCTGCAGTATTTTATCAGATGGTCACATGCCAATTGGAGAGTGGTGTGTCTCATTTATTTTTCTTTTTAAATTACAAGTCATAGAAGCTGAAAGAAAGACTATTAAAGAAAAATATAATTTCCTATTCAGTGAGTAAAGTGCTCAGTGGGTAATCAAAATGTATGCACTGCTTCAGCAAGTTTTTTTAATTACAATTTAAATAATAGGTTTCTCTATATTGAAATTAAAGGATTATACTGGATTGAGAACTGCACTACACAGAGTCTATAGATTATTTTTTTTAAATGCCTCGAAGACAATAAGAACTTTTCTAAGTAGTCTTTTATTTAGTCTGAGTGCTTTAGTTTTAACTTTATACTGTACTTTTTAAAAAAGTAAGCCATTCCATGTCATAATGAGGAATATTCAAACAAAGTAATTAAAATAAGAATAACTATGTATAGATTGCTTTGGTTGCACTCTGTTTTCTCATTAGAACAATGTTCAGAAAACAGCAGAAAATTAAAGATGTTCAGAAGGGTTTTTCTTGACCTGTTGGTTTCACAACCTGCTGTATATGAAATAGAATTTAAAATGAAAGGTATCAGAGCCATTAATATTTTGGTTGTTAGCAGAAGAAAAGTCTGTAACGCACTTAGAGGATTGTCAACAACTAGTTCAAAGTCAAGAGAATTAATACATTTTTAATTATTTTTAAAAAATCATTTAACTTGTGAAAGCTGAATGAGCTGTAATGATGATATCTCATTAAATGTTAACGAAAATACTACTATAGTACTTGTGACCCACATCATCATCAGCATTATCACATAAACACATGGTGTTTTTAACACCTCAGTGCTCATTAATTTTGCTACAGCCACTGTTTCTAGAATACATCTTCGTACAGAGATCTCCTAAGATTTCTCAGTAAAGAGGCAATGAACACAGAGCAAAGATATGGCATCAGTACTATAGCGGAAAAAAAGTTCATAAGCATATTCTAAATAGAATGGAGGGCTAGCTGAACATGACTGTGGTGTACATGGGTGGGTTAGCGGTCTAAACTTCAGGTTTGACATAAACAGACTTCTTACAACCACAAAATGCAATGAGGATAGCGACACACCTCTCTGCTTCATTCACAAGTGATCTTTCAGATAAAATATTTTAAAACAGCAAGAGTCTCATGGAAAATGGAAATGATCATGGAGACTATCCAGTCCTGTCTTTTCTATTGACATAAATGATGTCCCTTTTGTGAAATAGGGGTTTTTACTAGGATCCCTGCCAAAAAATGCCTCCACCTTCAGCTCCACTCCGTCTCCCACATACATGCACATTGTTCTGCAGTGTGCTGAACACTAATTACCTACTTCACTATCAGGTTCCATCAAAAAAGGAGCTGCATTTCAGTGCCTTATGAACTGATATCTGTATTGTAGAGGCAAACCTAAGTTTTGGACTCATGCTTCCCACGTAAACTTATAGCCCACTCCAGGCATAACTTATTTATACATGTCAACCCTGCATATTTGCTAATGTTGCTGAGACTGTAATTAAGATTTGTATTATACTGAGAGAGAGAGATTATGTTGTGGGTAGCATATCTCCTTATCAGTTGCAGACACTCTCTTGTGACAATGTGAAGTCTTGTTACTGTCAGTGCAACTGTGCTTTGGGTATAAATATATGGCTTAATGATGGCCTACCTATGACTTGTTATATCTTTGCTTTTGGGGGTTTGCACTGTGGTGGTGGGGACATCCACTTGAAAGACAGTATACAAATGAATGAGTAAATAGAAGAAAGTACTGACATTCCTAACAGTATGAAAATGTGATGGCCACCATTTTGGCCAACATAGAAGATTGAACTGGGGATCTCTGGAGCTGAAAGCCATGAGTCTCTACAGCCTGAACTAAAGAGCCATGCTCCTTAGTAGGGGGCTGTGACAGACTCACATCACTACAAGAAGGATGTGGAAAAATTGGAAAGAGTCCAGTGAAGGGCATCAAAAATGATTAGGGGACTGGAACACATGACTTATGGGGAGAGGCTGTGGGAACTGGGATTATTTAGTCTGCGGAAGAGAAGAATGAGGGGGGATTTGATAGCTGCTTTCAACTACCTGAAAGGGGGTTCCAAAGAAGATGGACCTAGATTGTTCTCAGTGGTAGCAGATGACAGAACAAGGAGTAGTGGTCTCAAGTTGCAGTGGGGGAGGTTTAGGTTGGCTAGTAGAAAAAACCTTTTCACTAGGAGGGTGGTGAAGCACTGGAATGTGTTACCTAGGGAGGTGGTGGAATCTCCTTCCTTTGAGGTTTTTAAGGCTTGACAAAGCCCTGGCTGGGATGATTTAGTTGGGGATTGGTCCTGCGCCGGGGGGGTTGGAGTAGATGACCTCCTGAGGTCCCTTCCAACCCTGATATTCTAGGCTTCTGTGATTTTATATGAATCAGTCATTGAGGGGAACGTGGCGCGCGCGCACACACACACACACCAAGAGTCAGAGAAAGCTCATCCTGTGGCACTGAGGCCACAGGAGCTCGGATATTGGACAAGCCCCAATTTGTGTGACCGCTGCCATTTTGGCTGATACACTGGGGATTGAACTAAAAGTGTGAAACACTAAAGCTTAAGCATAGGTGTAATTTGACATCTATATTTAGGGCGGGCAGCTCCAGTCCTGCCAATGGGGCCACATGTGGGGGTGAGGCAAATTCCACCCCTACCCGAGGTTTCCATAATGGAGGGGCAACACTCTTCATGCCCCCCACAAACTTCAACTAAGGCCAGAGTGTAGCATTCAGCCATTGCCCTAATGTGGGAGTAGCAATCAGCTACTTTTCCCTCAAAAGGAGCTCTTGGGAGGGGTTGTGGGAAGTCTGTATCTAGAACAATATTAATGCTAAGTGGTTATTAAGAACCTTACGTCTTCTGCTGACTACAAATGAAAACTGGATCTGAGAAACTTCAGTTCTGTAGATAAGACAAATATAAAGAAGGACTTCAAACAGCATTCAGAAAACATGATGAATGAAGAAGGTTGCAAGGCATATGTGACATCATGCTAAGTGCAGAATATTCAAGTATATTCCAATAAAAATAAAAACAAAACAAATATTTACCAAGTTATTGCAGAGTACATGTGTTATAGCATTAACCTATATTAGGAATTAACTGCAATAGCCAAGTTGCCACAATGTGGTAAGTGTTAACTTTGCTGGTTTCAGAGTAACAGCCGTGTTAGTCTGTATTCGCAAAAAGAAAAGGAGTACTTGTGGCACCTTAGAGACTAACCAATTTATTTGAGCATAAGCTTTCGTGAGCTACAGCTCACTTCATCGGATGCATACTGTGGAAAGTGTAGAAGATCTTTTTCTACACACAAAGCATGAAAAAATACTTCCCCCCCACCCCACTCTCCCGCTGGCAATAGCCCATCTAAAGTGATCACTAAGTGAGCTCACGAAAGCTTATGCTCAAATAAATTGGTTAGTCTCTAAGGTGCCACAAGTACTCCTTTTCTTTTCTCCTTACAATGTGTACGATAATCAAGTTGGGCCATTTCCAGCACAAATCCAGGTTTTCTCTCTCCCCCGCACAAACCCACTCTACCAACAGGAGAGTGGGTTTGTGTGTGTGTGTGTGGGTGGGAGGGGGAGGAGAAAACCTGGATTTGTGCTGGAAATGGCCCAACTTGACTATCATACACATTGTAAGGAGAGTGATCACTTTAGATGGGCTATTGCCAGCGGGAGAGTGGGGTGTGGGGAGGTATTTTTTCATGCTGTGTGTGTAGAAAAAGATCTTCTACTCTTTCCACAGTATGCATCCGATGAAGTGAGCTGTAGCTCACGAAAGCTCATGCTCAAATAAATTGGTTAGTCTCTAAGGTGCCACAAGTACTCCTTTTCTTTTTGTTAACTTTGCTGACGCTTTATTTATCATGTCTCTTGATCCTTTAACAATTAACGTCCCGCAGTTAAGCAGTTTTGTCCACAGACTAAATTAACTGCAAATAAATTGATTCATCCTCTAATAAAATGACTTAAATTTTGTGGAGAAACAATTTTGGTTTAGTGTTTTCGATTAATTTTAATTTGCTTCTCTCTCTTTTTTTCTCCTTTACACATCTACATAAACTTTCAGAGGAAATTTATAAGGTTTTAGTCAACCTTTTTATTATATCAATATACACATAATATCATCTCAGAGGAATTTCATATATATTAAAATGCAAATATACGTCCAATAGTTACAATTTAAATAAAATGAGCATTTACTAATAGATACTTCATTGTGATTTCCGAGAAATAACATTAGAAAATAACCTAGAAGAAGAAATAACTGATGCTTCTCAGATACTAACATGTTGTAAATGTTGATTTTCTTAATGGCTACCTGAGCAGTACATGTAGCATACACAAAAGATGTGTATCCTCAGCTGATGTAAATCTATTAAGCTCTGTTCACTTCAGCGCAGGATCTGGTTCTACATGACAATAAAGTGAAATAAAACCCAGATCCTGAGAGCTGCCCAGCACCTTTCTGGCGATTCTAATTCCTAGACCAGTATCTTAATAACAATGCCATATTTTCTCTTTCTGCAATGAACGAGGCAGAGGTCCTAAGGCCTCATTAATTACACAACCTTGTCCAAAGGCAATTACACATCAGTCCTAAGGCCCCATAAATTACACAACCTTGTTTCATTCCCCATCCATCCTGTACACTCAATGAGGCAAAGTTCCCAAGGAAAAAAATAGTATGTGAAGACATAATTAATAACTATGATCTACATAAAGGAATAAAATCAAGGTTGCATGGCAATCTTACTTCTGACATATCCTTACGTTAAAGTGCTTGAGTGTTCATTTAATGGAATTTTTGTATGGAATTTCACAGGGGCCTTTAATAAATAAACAAAATAAATAAATAAATAAATCTGAAAAAAAAACCATTGCAATAACACGGGTTATCAGAAGAGCGTGAATCCAGGATCTTTATTTCACACTGCAGGTCTCTACCACTTGAACTAAAAGGTTAATTGATATCAGCTAGCGGTATCACTAGAAACCTGTCATCCTTGTGCACCAGTCACCGAAAGTGGAATCTGACACCTAATTTGCCAGTCAGATACACAACTACGTGCTACAAATTAGGATTCCAGTATTCTGTTCCTGCTAAGGAGGCTGTATATTCTAGTAGTAAGAGCAAGGAACCAGGAATTAGAGCATGTGGGTGCTATTAGTTTGTTACTAATGCTTTGCATTTACATGATGACTGTTTGTGCATAGTTCTTAATGGTTGCAAGATAGGCAAGAGTATCCTATTTTACAGACATTATTGCCCAAGAAATAGATTTGAAATATTAATTATGAAAGGTAGTTTGAGACTTGGGTCTACCACGCTAAGGTGCTGGGTTCTGTTGCCAGTTCTGTCAGAAGTGACCTTATACAATCTCTCAGACCTTAGCCAAAATTTCGAAAGGCGACTAATAATTGTTAGCTTTCACAAACTATAATAATTCGAGCTATAAATTATCATATTTATTTATTTATTTATCTATCATAAAAAGCTCCTCAAAATGTGAGTGTCCAAATAGAGGCACCTTAAAGGAGCCTGACTCTTGAGACAGTGGATGCTCTGTGCTTTCTGAAAACCACCCCTTTAAAATGCCTGAAGATGGCCACCCAAGAACAGAGGCACCTAAAATCACTAGTCACTTTTTAAAATCTTCAACTCATCTGTAAAAGGGAGGAAATTATGCCTGCCCGCTTGCCGAAGTAGGGCGTGAAGATTTGTTCAATAATAAGGACTATGACATGCATAGAATTATTAACACCAGCCACTGGGAGAGTCAAGACTAAAATTAGAATAATAGAATCATAGGGTCTGAAGAGACCTCAAGGGTCATCTAGTCTAACCCCCAATACATGGTTTCTTGGCTCCCAGACCAGTACATCTCCCCCAGGCCAAAATATATTCTGATGGAGAAAAAACAGGAGAGGCTCTTTTGAGCTTTAGCTCTATAGGTATCATTTACCTATTATGTAGGTTGTAGGAGACACTTGGAGCTCAGGGAGCATATTCAGTACAGTTAGAATGTTCAGCAAAAATAAGGAACGAAAAAAATAAGGAACTATAGAGATTTTGACTGTGTGTGTGCAAATGGCAATTTTCTGTGGCTTATAACTCAAACTCGTCATGTTTTCATAGGGACAAAGAAAGACACTGATTTGACCTCAGAAATATCTCCCTACCAAATTACTGTTTCCTACTTGAAACTATGGATGTGCTAGAACTCTTTAAAATGGTTAGGCTTCTTTAATGTTTGAAAAACAAGCATTGGTGGGCTGTCATACACAGATGGTCAGACTAGATGAAAAATATGATTCTTTGAGCCCAACCAGGAAAATTTCAACTTGAAAGATTATAGTTTGTTAAAGCTAGCAGCAGCTGAAATATTTTCCATTACAACTTTAACTAAAAGTATTTGGAAACTGTCACTATAAGCATCATTGCTGCTCCATTAATAACAGTATAGATGTATGTACACACACACACACACAGTCCTGCTCTTTAAAATTTTTCCAATCCCACATGTGATTTCCTCACCTGCTGGGTGAATTCCATTGAAAAACATTGAGTTCCTAAAGAACAAAAACAACAATAAAATATTTTCTTCCTGCAGAACCGGAAGAATATTAAAAAGTGAGGCTGCATACACAACCATACAAATGCTGCATATATACACCAACACCCTGTGTGCAACCGTGGATTACAGAACACTTAGAAAACTATTTTACTTCCTGCATTCCCTGTAGTTCTATCTTCCTTTCATGTAGCTGTTCCAACTTTCAATTCACAAAAACAAAACCTCTTTAGAACCAAAATAAATACTAATCTTAAATTCAATGTACCCTGACAGCAAATAAGTTTGCTGTGCTTACTTCAGCATGAATAAAAAGCCCGCTAGGAGACTCCTACATAAGAGTATATTTACAAGTTCCATTACCCACTGGAGAGATTGATGTAATAAACCTATAATAAAAAGCCTCATGTTATGGATTTCTCTAATGTTTCTTATCAAATAGCCTGTATTATGTTGGCTTGTGTATTCAATTTAAAATAGGTTTTCAATAAGTGCCTCAGAGCTAGAGGTCATTTTTGCTTAGTTTTCTGACACGTAGAAATGTTTATAGTCTTTTCTATTCTTTTAGACTCTGAAAGCTGTGTTTGTAGTTTGGTCAAGTACCTTACAACATTTATCTATATACATTCTTTTCTTGTATCTACCTCCAAAGCTAATACAATTGCTGGTCCCATTATGTAATTTATTTTTTATTACTAAGTAGGAATAGGTGAAGTGTTTCACATCAAGTAAGACTGGCATACAGAAATTGTTCTGTACTATTCATAGCTGTCACTGATTTCCTGTTGTCTTGCTGGAACACAAATAAGGTATTCCTTGTTCCTTGCAAGGCAGGAACACTCCAGCAGTTACTTCACCTTTTATGTTAGTGGAAACAGCACAATGTCATAGAATGGATGCAGTGGTAGGAGATGCAGGCAATAGTAAAACAGATGGTCCTCTTTAGCAGTTTTTATTTCTGTGCACTGGATGTAGCTAACCGCATGAGATATCTTTGCCATTAATTTAATTTAATTGCTAATTGCTATCTGTTGTAATTTACCTTAGGAAATATTTGGAATCAATTAAATATTACTATGCTACCTTTTTTCTTGGATTGTTATTTAAGATGCTTTATTATTTTTTTCCAATCTGTACAAACCGTTACAATCTTAAACTCTGATCCTGCAATCAGAATAATGTGGGAGACCTTCTTATCTTCCAGGGGTTCCATGGGGGGCTAAGGGCTTGTCTACACAGTGCAGCAGTACGCTTCAGTGGGGTGTGACTTCAATGCGCACCAATATGTCACTAACTGGCCCGTATACACCCTGCTGGTGCTCATTAAAAGTTCTCTAGTGCACAATAACCTAGTCCCGTTTCTAACAGTGCTATGTTAGCAAACAGTAGGGAACTTTTAATGCATTCCAGCAGTATGTTCACGGCCCAATTCGTGTGTGACACATTAGTGTGCATTAGTATTGAGACTCCATTGATGTGAACTTCCCCACCACCTAGACAAACCCAAAGAATCTGTGTATGAGTATCTGATTTCAGGATCAGTGCCCTAAAGCTTATTCTCCCTTCAATGGGTACAAAGTTAGTACCATTGGGAGTTACATGTATTAAAATGAGCTTTCTCTTCATGGGCCAGATCCAAAGCCCACTGAAGTCAATGGGCGTCTTTCCATTCATTTCAGTGGGCATTCAGTCAGGGCCCATATGCAGGCAAAACTGGAAGTCAAGAACTGGTAAAATACCCCCCCCCCCAACTTACAGAGGCTTTTTTTCTCCTCTAGAACAGTTAATATTCTGTATTCTACGTGCTAGAAGCAAATAAAAAGGGAGAGAGAATGTCAGACAAATGTGAGAATACTGTAGTGCATTAAATGGAAATTAAGACTCAATTCAACTTCTATGAGAACAGTAGCAATACTTTTCCCCATCAATCTCAGTCTAACAAAGGTGAAGGGCACTCAGAGGCGAGGAATCAACTTGCCATTAAAAAAAGTTAAAAATAGAAAGCTTCCTTAGAGTACATCAGGTAAGCACTAGTCATCCAGCACCCCAAATACTGGGGGATTCTTTCAGATCCGACAGCTGCAGTTATACATCCAAACTTCCCTTTGAAAACAGAGGGGGATTTTGAAATGAAAAGTGGTGCCTTTTTTTCTTTAAGCTACATTTCAGTACTCCTGTCATAAGAAATCTGGAACACAAGATGCATTTTTGCACACATTCAATATAATTTAGCCTACTATTTAAACTCCAAGCATTTTCCAGCCTAGTAATTAACAGTACTGGTGCGACTACATTCTTGTTCTTGAGACATATGCTGTAGCAGGGCCATAGCCAGGATCTACATGAGGTGTGACATAGCAGCAGAAGCATAGCATACAACCCCCAGAAGTATCATCATGTGAAGTATGATGTGAAGCCCGGCTTACCCTCAAGAGGACTCATTCCCTCCCAGTGTCTGTGCCCCCCTCAACGCATTCCCCTCCCTTTTCCATTTCCTTTCCCCACTGTGTCTGGCTTCTTCTTTCACTCTCAGCCACTGTACCTACCCATTTTGTGCCGTGAGTTCGGTTCCATCCCTCCCTTTCATCTCTCCCTCACTTTTTCTTCTTTTCCTTTCCTCTCCCCTGCATTTATATTTTCCCAATCGCTAAGTGTTGCCCCTCCCTATTCTTTCCCCACTTCCCACATCTCACCCTTATTTGTGTAAGTTCATTATTTTTAAAGAACACATTTACAGCAACTCAGAGAAGCATGAAAGTTGTAACATTTCCGATCCCATTAACCTATGCATGGTAAGAGTTCAGTGGTGACAGCGCTCAATCCACAATATCAGTGTAGCTCACTCACCTCTCAGACAAAAGGTCAGAGGCTCAAGTTGCACACCAAAGTTTAGACTGTATATAACACTGACATGCTATTACTACAGCATGGTACAGGTGTTTTTCTTCAGATGAGATGCTCAGTGATATCCCTTTTGCCCACGTAGATGTTAACCGCATCAACTCACTTTTGAAACAACTAAGTTACATTGTCCTGACCATCATTCCCAATCTCAGTACAATAGGTTCTAACATCCTAGTCTGGACGAGAATTTAGACACAACTTTAATTACCTACACTTTCACTGTATTACAAGTATCCCATTAATTTGAGATACTCTGTGTATGAAAAGTACTATGAAATAAAAATCTGTTCTATAACAAAACTCAATCCATTCACCTCTCATGGTGGTTAGTAATGTCACAGAGAATAGAACTGTTTTTTATTTATAGGCCCATTAGGTCCATGTTCCCCAACCTAAATAAACAAGCTACTAAGAGTAACTTGGAAGCAGAACTTCATATCTACACATCGAAAACATGATGTGCTGATGCATCTTCAGATAAAGAGGGTACTGGCTTCTGGAAAGCACTCACCCTCCCTCCCTACTTTTGCTCTGGCCTCTATGCACAAACAGCCCAAGATTCTCCTGCAGCATTCCACTCAGCTGGGGGGACTAGAACCTGTGGCAAGGAGGAAATAGAATAGTAAGCAACAAATGCTGACTGCCAGAAATCTCACAAGTACAGACTATCATGACATTTCAGGTATTGCCTGACTCCGTCCAGACCAGAAACATTGTGTTAAGAATGTTTCTTGGAGTATTTCAGTACTCTGTTTTTCACCAATATAAGCAACTATAAAAATCACACACTTCCTAAAATACTCAGAAGCCATCAAGACACTGCATGAAGTGTATGTATTGTCAGTGTAAGAGACAAATGAAAAAGGTGAACACCTTTTCATTCTTTACAGTATTCTCTGATTTGGGAGGAGGCAATGGTTGGTACCTACAGCAGAATAATACCCTTGCTACTTTCATTCAGGGTTGAACAATATTTCCATTAAAAATCTTGAACTATAAAAATCAGATAATGTTTTCTAAAACAAAACTCTCCTTACAGCTATTTCCAATAACCTGGGTAGCTTGATACTTATTTTATTGACATTATAATATAAAAAAGTGTTGTTTTTTAAAATTGATCTTAAATAAAAGCACAAAACCAGCCTTAAAACTCGGAATATTTCATGTGCTTTTAATGCAAATATGATAGAGTTCTAAAATGCTTTAAACTAGACTAATATATTTGGTTACAAAACAACATTATTTACTATGGAATATCACAACGTTAGGCTGATATCACAGTCTCTTGAATTATAAGGTTTCCAGTCTTAATAAATGACCTACCAATCCAAAGCAACTCAGAGGAAGATACTTTTCTTTTTCACAATGTTTCAATACTGTAATAAGGGTGTGGGGAACAAATCTTCGGCCAGTATTTTCAAACAGGGTCCTAAGGTTTGGCACCTAAAAATATATATAGGCACCTAAGCAAAAGTCACATAATTTTCACAGGTAATGAGCATTTTCATGTCTTGTTGAAGCCAGGGGAATCTGTGGATGCTCAGCACCCCTGCAAATCAGGCCATTTTTATTTAGATTTCTAAGTACAGATTTAGAAATTCGTGATTTGAAAAGACTGCTTTAGAAAAACGATGCTTGAGCCCCCTCTGAAATCACTGGGAGTTTTATCATTAACCTCAAGGGTGAAGGCTCAGATCCATAGCTATTATACCTACAAGCTACAGTGGGGTTGTTTAAATAACCTCAACTCAAAATGTATTTGCTTTGGTCAGCATAAAAGAGAACTTTAATGTTTTTATAACATAGGGTTGGTTTTTTGTTTTTGTTTGGTTGGATTTTTTAATTTTATTTTATT
Source organism: Chelonia mydas (assembly GCF_015237465.2). Classification (NCBI taxonomy): domain Eukaryota; kingdom Metazoa; phylum Chordata; order Testudines; family Cheloniidae; genus Chelonia; species Chelonia mydas. The sequence goes on along the minus strand of NC_057853.1, from coordinate 13,933,386 downwards.
TAGTAGCCTCCTAAAAAGAAAAAGGATGCTCGGGACTAACTTTTAATGAAACATCTTGAACAAATTATAGCAAAGGAAAATTTGAGTCCTTGATAATTTAAGTGTTATTTTTACTACTAATGTGAATTCAACCCTAGCAAATTAAAACAGAAAGAATTAATTGGATATGCAAATGAGATTATTCAGTATATAAATCTAATTACATACCAATTTGCATTAACAGCATGAAAAAAGAATAAATTGTTCTTTGTAAATTGATTGTCTTAAATAACCACCTGTAGCACAATAAAGTGCCATGCAAAAGGTATATTTTATAGGCAGTCATTGTCAGCATTAATAATACAATGCTCTTCAAAGATCTTGTCAAGAGTACCTTCTAAAGAGGAATCCTGCTTACACTTCTGATTTACAATATTGCATTATTAGTCTCCTAGTATATACTAAAACACTGTCACAACTTCTCCAGTTTTTTATGTCAGCTATAGACAATATGTAAACAAAACACACTGATCTTTAAAATATTCTGTGCTTTCAGAGACAAAACCAGACTTTCAGCAGAAAACTTTGTTTTTCCTTATCTGACTTTAGAAAATCCAGGAACATAAAAAAGAACACATTTGAATGAGACATGAGACACTGCACACATCCTTAGCAATCTGACATTTACAGTAAGCTCAGTGATCCTGAAACAGCTACCAGTACACTATATTAGATGATCCCTTTAGGAAAATCAGCTTACGTTTTAACTTTTATTGTTGCACAGCTGATAAAACAAAAGGGTGCAGGAGAATTTTAACAGAATGCAAAGAAAAAAATGAGAAAACAATTCCTTAGAGAGAGACACTTCTGATAACTTTGGGCCAGCTTATAACTCTCCTATTCCAACTGTGGAACTGGTACTGGCACAAGAAGCCTCTTGAAATCAAAGGACTTCTTGTTCAACATACTGTTCATTAGCGGGAGTAAGTAGTTTAAAATCTGGCATTTAAATAACTTCACATATATGATGATGGTCAACAAAATATACTGTCCACAGTCAGAAGAATGGAAATGGCCTTTTCACTGGTAACAGAGGAGATACTGGGAGAGAGCAGGGCTGCTAATTATAGAAAATTAAAATATAACAATCTAAAATAAGTTTTACCCATTTAGTAAAAAAGTAACAGTCAGAGATGGGTGAATACTGCTGAAAGTTGTCTGTGGTTTCATCAGTATTTCTAAACCAATCTGATTTGACTGTATGTGTGCATTCTTTTCACAAATACTTTAGCAAATGAGTTTCCCTGCATGAAGGTCAAGGAAACCACATCTAAAGAGAATATTCCAGATTAATGAATTTGAACTCAAACTTTACTGTTCAAAGCAGAAACCTGTTACTAAGCGTTCTACTGATCCTACCAGAAACAGACCACATGACCTGTGTTTCCAATCAACACTAAGCAATAAAACTCAACTACCCAATATCAAATATTTACAATAAACAGCTCATGAACAAACTGCAGAAATTACTGGGAAAACAATTAACAAGTAATTAAACAACTGAGAATGTCCCAATCTGTTTTCAGACAATTCATGAACAGAAAGAGTGAAATCCATCAAATAAATTATTTGCTACAAATTGTTCATTTCTAATAAAAATACAATAAAATTTAGTACAATACAGTAGAGAAACAATTCACTAACATACATTTCACCTATTTTTAAAAAATTAAAACAGTAAATATATGAGAAAAATAAATCAAGAAATCAACAAGATAAAAAAATGATTGCTCCAGGGCCAGTATGTGATCAGAGGATGGAGTGCAAAGAGAGTGAGGGAAACACAGAGAACTCCCCTGAAGCCCCTCACTTCCCTCCCCTTGAAATACAGGAATTGCTGCTCTTTGTAGGTGAAACCTACCCCTCAAATAGGCTTTAAGTGGGTCTTCCTGGCTTACAGCTGTGGGATAAACTAGCTTGCCTGAAGAGAAGAGAAAGGTCCTTCTGGCACAAAGATTTCTCTAACTCCAGTGAGTACTGGGACAAGGAAGTGAGACTTCTTTCATAGCGAAGTTGACTATAACTGCACTCTGAGGAGGACAGCTCTATAGCGACAGGCAGCAGATTAAGGACAGAAACACAACCATGCTTCCACCCAGAAGCTGGGATGGGATAGAGACCTCCAGCTATGCCAGTTGAGAGAAATTTGGTGCCGGTGTACATCATGTTCACTGGGCCCCCCTACCTCTCCTATTTCACTTTATTTACTTGGATGTTACAGACATTTTGACCCCCACCCCCAAGCTTGGCACCCCAGTACAACTGACCCCCTTTCATCACCTCCTTGTCAGACCTACCTCCAGTCCTGTGAGCTCCTCCCCATTACAAAGCAAGAGATGTTCTTTCAATGGCCTCAAATTAACATTTTGGAGTTCAATAGGTCCCATTCTACTCTGCCACTGGCATGCTCTCTTCATTAAACAGAATGGAAATACCCACAGCAAGGGGTTTTGTTCTTCCTCCCACTTTGAGACCCCACTACCCCTGGAGCAGCTCCCTTGGATGGAGAAAAGGGAAACGGGAATAGTGAGTAGGGCTGCTGTTGTTTAGGGGAGGAGGAGGGAAAACATTTATTATTCTTCCATGCCAGATCTGATGAACTTCAGTTAGTTAACAAGGGGGGCTGCTACATTTTGCACTAGCTTCCGATCCCAAATGGACAAGGCAAAGAGCCACATAGAGCTCTTTGCAGTGGTCTAGTGTTGAGGTGACAAAGGCACAGATCAAGGTAGCGAGGGTCAGATCTACACCCTTTGTTGTAAACCACTGAGCATGAATAAAAATCCTCTCTTGGTCATACCTGCTATCTGATAACCTGAAAGCAGATGGGAATCAGGCCCTAAAATGAGAACTCAAGTGACAACTGGTGAGCAAATTCCCTCTCAGTCACCACCTGAAGTGAAAGGCCTATTCTCAATTCTCCTAAAACATCCAGTCCATTTTATGGAGATGCCTTTCCTCCTGAACTCCTTCCCCATACACAACATTCTGCATGGTAATGAGAAGTGAACTATAAAAGGAACTGTGAATTTACAGATTGTTTTGTAATGGAATAACTTTTGACTTTAAATTGTATTAAGGAACAGAGGACTACAAGGGACCTCTGGGGCATCCAGTCCAGTCCCCTGCTACCACAGGCCACCCTGTCATATAATCCCATTCACAAATGTATCAATCTCCATTTAAAAACTAGTTTGCCCCCACTACTCCTATGGGAAAGATGCTCCTCTACACAGAGTTTCACTGTATCCAACCTGACTAAGAAAAGGTTCCACTGTATGTGTATCAGTGGAAAAGGCAATCTAGTGTCATCTTGCACATCTGGAGATTGAAAGCAGCAGTTGTACCCAAACACATTACAGTCACTTTACAGGCATTTCTTGTTTCATCTCTGTAGGTAACATGTCACTGTTCATTGCTGAAAAGTTAAATAATCACTGCACCATTACTTTGAGGAAAATCTAACATGATCTTTGATACTGTTGATCCGCCAACCAAAAGAGGAGCACCACAATGCATTAAGTTGTTATGACTAAAGCGTCACTTCTTTAATGAAAGATGACAGCATCCTAATTAGCCAGCCCACACACCTACACTCCTGCTTTGAATGTATGTGTTGAATGTAAATATTTAACCCCAAGTCACATTAGCAGCCAGGCAGATTATGGTTCTAGTTGATCTTTCTCATGAATATTCTTGTCAGTTTTCCAATGGGATAAAGTGTTAGTTTATTGAAACAGTCATAATTCTTCACCTCTTTATTGCCTGCCTTGCTTTCAGTTGAAGGAAAGATTCCCAAACACTAGTTTTTTTCTGCTAAGTTTAGAGAGATTTAAAGGATTTTTTTGGAGGTAAAGGAGAGAGAGAGAGAGAGAGAGAACAAAAAAAATGGTGAAAATGTTCCCCTACTCATTTGCAAACCCTTGTCTCTGGTTGGATTTTCTTCACCCTATAGAAAAACAGATTTCATTTTACAGAGAAATGCTGGGATTTATGATATACATTTTTGCTCCAATGGACACAGTTAACTATCCTTGAAAAGCTAACTGCCTCCAGGTCCCCTCATTTGATTACATGTAGAGGACAGATTGAAAAGAGAAGGGCTCTGTCCCAGGAGCAGCTCACTCCATTTTCCCCCACCTACATAAGCACCATGGACTGAAGGGGGCAGGGCACTGGATCTTCTCCTCCTCAACACACAGACCTATGGCCTGTATATTAACTTTTGCTGCTTTCCTTCCAAGCCATGGAGAAACTTCTGGGCTAGACAGGGCAAGAAAGATTGCTGGAAGTACAGCTTGTAGATTAAGGGCAGATCCCCTGTTGTGTGCGTGCAGAGAGAACCATACTACCCGAATATAAAAATTCGAAGGAAATACCATGACTTGAAACTCACAAAGTGTCCTCTCACATATGAGGGCAATTCCTGCATGAGGAAAAATGGCGCCCCAGTCTTGCAGTTCATGGCTGCAACACATCTACCTCTACCAAAGAAGAGGGAGTTTCTTTTATTAGACACGGAACTACACAACAAAATAACCTGTAACATGCTGCATAAGAACATCCTTCGGTTTTATTTTTCTGTGTCAGAACCATTTATTAGCTGATTCCCATTAACTCAAAGGGCATACGATATATGGGATACTTTACTGAATGAATCACTGCAGGACATGATGCAGCACCTTTGGACAGATGGGCTAATGAATGCATAAACAATATCTTTGCTTGTTGATCAGCTCATTTTTTTGCATTCATTTTCAATATTTGTATGTGAGTTTCCTCTAAAGAAGATGAATTTTCTTCACAACAGGCATTTCCAAAACCCTCCCATCTTCTTCCCTGCATAGCTGCCTTCACTGTTCAGGGTAGGATGCTGGTGCTAAAGCTAGTTCTCATTCCACAGGTGTTCTTAGAAATGATTCCATACTTGACCCATATTTTCTGTATCCTGGGTTGCTATCGAAGTATAGAAAAAATAAAAGTCAGTTTTGCTAAATTAAGGAGCAGGTGTTGGTGTGATGTGTGATACCGAGTGCTCCATTTTCTCCCTCCTCCCCATACCACTTTCAGTACTGTAATGACAACGGCCCAGATAAACTCAGCTACATGCCAAGGAAGGTCAGGGCAGAAAGAAGCGAGGATTAATTGGGGAACAGCTGGAGAAGTAAGAGGAAACTGAGCCCTAGATTCTCCAAGTTGCAACCAATTGTATGTGTTGGGACTCCTTTTAGAAACCACAGAAATTAACAAAGAAAACACAACTCCCCCGCCCCCCAACTCTACACTTCTGTGAGGTGTCACTACAAAGTGGATGCAGTGAAGCTTCATTTATAGTCTGAGTGACCTTTGGAGTCCTTGAATGAAATGTTCTAGACCAATGTTTCCCAACTTTCCCCCTTTTAGGAGGCTGATTTGTCTTGCATACCACAAGTTTCACCTCACTCAAAAACTACTAGCTTACAAAATCAGACATAAGAACACAAAATTGTCACAGCACACAGTCACTGAAAAATTGCTTACTTTCTCATTTTTACCATGTAATTATAAAATAAATCATGACCCCCTGGTTGAGAAACACAGATATAGTATATAGAGCAGTATAAACAAGTCATTGTCTGTGTGAAATTTTAGTTTGAACTGACTTCACTTGTGCTTTTCATGTAGCCTGTTTTAAAACTTGGCAAATATCTAGATGAGTTGATGTACCCCCTGGGAAGGCCTCTGTGTACCCCCAGGGGTACGTCTACCCCTGGTTGAGAACCACTGTTCTACATAATCATACAGCTACACTAGTATTCTCAGGATCTATGTCAGTGCTACATACCACAAAGGCGTGTTTACACGGGCCAGTTAGCTCTGGGTTTAAGGCTTTCATTTAAGTTTGGCTTGTAATAACGAAGATTATACCACATTGTACAGTGATCATCTCAATGCAGCTTACTGCAGAAGTAAAACTCAGACACAGTATAGTGTAACTATGCACCTTGGTTGGCACAGTAATAGGGCTCATATCCTCAGTAACATTCCTCAGTGACTTTTACAGTTTAGTCACCTTCAGCTTCATAATACACAGAAGCTGCACAAGGCAGAAATTCAGGATATGTGCACTTCCACATCCATGAATGCAAGTTTCTCACACAAAGGCTGCATCCCAGGAAGCTGTTGTTCCATAGATCATATTTAACTGAACCACTGTTTTAGCAAGGCAATTTAACTCGCGTAGGGCCAAATCCTGCTCAGTTGACACATGCAGATGATCCTGCTAAAGCTACTACCCAAGTGGTCCTGGGAATTAAAGTTTGGACCGCCTATCAAAAGGTATCATCTCCACATGCCTCACCATAGATGCAACCCTACTAATCCCAAGTTTACTTTATCAGTGGCCTTTGCTGGTTCAGAAAGTAAACTAGCCAATTTTTTGTAAAGCTGTCACTACAAGAGACTCATATCAAGCAGGTAAAACCATATAGACTGACAAGGGCAGAAAACTACCCACTGACCAGGGAGCAAATTCCCTTGGAGGAATGTCTACATGAAAGGCAGGCTACTGTTAAAAAATTCTCAGGACAGTAAAGATATGTGTGCTGTTAAGCTGAAATGACCACATTGATTAGAACTATTAGGGCCACATGACAACCCAATGAACCAGTGTAAACACAGTGAAGTTACCATAAGACATCAGGGCTTGATCCTTCCAGCTGACACAAGGAAGTGAGGCAAGCTGCGTTCCCTGAGCCAGGCAGCGTCAGTGTGTCCTTGGGGGATTCCCCACCTCCCCCACTCCCATAGAAAAACAGCTGGCATTTTCACATTGCCCTCTCCCAGGAATTGCACAGGTGAAGAACATCTTCATATTGTGGAAACTCAGGACTCCACAGCAGCATTGCTTGGAGAAGCTGTTCCAAATCAGCACTCCAATGGACTGATTTGGCCAATCCTCCCTCTCTACCAGCAACACCCGCTTTTTGGGCGGCCCTAGTTGGCTGCAAGCTCCCTGGCAGAGTGGGCCTTATGGAAAAAGTCCTGAAAATTTTTAATTGGGATGAAACCAATAGGAAACTATAAAGGCTTTGTCCTGCATGGTGTTGAACACTCCTGAAAGGTTGTTCAGTATCTTCAGCTCCTGCCTACTTCAGTGGGAGTTGAGAGTGTTCAGCATCTCTCAGAAGGCCTCAGAACTTGACAGGATAGAACCCTTAATAGGGTTTTATAGAAATTATTCATAAAACCTATACAATTTATTAGAGAGTGACATCTTCTCTACATGTTTTTCAATGTGTAGCAAGGATATAATTATTCATTAAAATATATAGGATAGTCCAAAATACCAAGAGGAAGTTTTCATATTCTATTAAATTATACACGACTTTCATCACATAAGGGAGGAGAAGGTAGTTTGTGGGTGCATTGTATTGAAAACTCCCTTCACACATACTCTGCACCTGCTAGGTCTCCCCACCTCGAATCTGGACTAATCTAAAATCTCTCCAGATTGGACCTTATGTAAAAATGAAAATCCACTTTTTGACATATACTGTATAGAATTTAGATGTGACGTAGGAGACAAACTAAGACTATTCATACAGACAAGTTCCTCCTTTAGTTGTGAACTAGTCCTGGGTTCTGAAAATCTAACTGCTATTCATAACTATTTCAACAAATAATTTTCAGCCTAGGAGATGTCCACAAACTGTTAACTTTAGCTATTTGTTATTGTTCACCTAACTCACATGGTGTTGTTTCTGCTCACTGACTGGATAAGTGAAATGGAAAAATAATTTATGAAGAATGAATAAACGTCTAATTCAAATGTACAAACAAACATTTGCAACACTAATTCATGAAACTTCTGGGATCCACAAGCATTTTCAGGACTATGGGGCACTCCTCTGAATACTCACAAATACCTCTCCTCTTCAAAAAAAAAAAGACCTCATCAGTCATATCAAAGCAAACTGTACTTTTGCTCACAAGAATATTCACAAATCAGAGACTGTTTGTTTTTTGGGGAGGTTTGCTATTCAACCATCTTTAAGATGGGAGATAACTATATTGACTGTCCTATGCAAATATTCTATGAACAAATAGTTTCTACCACTTAAAAGAAACCAAAGGAAGCAGTTTATAATCCAGTATTTATTGTATATTTTAAATAATATTTATACTTAAAGGACTAGCTGAAGTTAAGCATCATATATCAATCTAAAGAGAGGCTGGTAATACACTTGTATAGTTCAGCTAATACATTTTTCATTTAACTACACAGTGGATGCCAATACATTTGTATAGTGAAACTAATACATTTTTCATTACTTTAAATGCAATGTGGGCAACTACAGAGTTACTAATGAATTTACATGAGATCCTCCAAAGACCTCAGAAACAATTTAAATCATTTTTAAACCACTGTATTCTCTTGTTCACAAAAAGCAATGATGGTAATGAGTAGGATATCATTTGTACAGAGTGTGTCAGCATATTTATTTCCACTATCAACTAGGACTAAAGAATCATAGAATATCAGGGTTGGAAGGGACCTCAGGAGGTCATCTAGTCCAACCCCCTGCACAAAGCAGGACCAATCCCCAATTTTTGCCCTAGATCCCTAAATGGCCCCCTCAAGGATTGAACTCACAAGCCTGGGTTTAGCAGGCCAATGCTGGAACCACTGAGCTATCCCTCCCCATAGTAACAAAAAGCCCATAGTAACCAAAAACGCATGTTTTCTCCATGTTTCTTCACGATATCTGCCTCCCACTGAGAGCTGTAAATATAGTGACTTACTCCTGGGGGAATTCTGTGTCACTGTGTGTGTGCAGAATTCATGCCCCCGGTAGATTTATTTGCTTCCCTGCAGAAAAATGACTTCTGTGGTGTAAAGGAGTCTTATTGTAAGGACAGTATGGCTTATAAATGCTTATGGTGCTTTAGTGATTAGAACTGGTCTAAATTTTTGGACTGAAAACATTTCCTATCAAAATATGCTCCATGAACTGTTTGCTACTGACTTTTCTGGAGATGGTCAGTAGCCAATATAAATTGTGAGTTTGATTCACCAGCCCTCACGTGCTCTTCACTTGCCTATGGTGTAACATTGAACATATGGCTGCATATATTTGTTGACTAATAACTAGAAATAAATGGTCAAACCTAGCTACATTACTATTAGACCAAAGAGGTTTGGGGTTTTCCTCTAAAGCTCCCCACTCCCATTCCCCATCCACTGTATTGTACAGATGCTCCCCCACTTACGCGATCATTCCGTTCTGGAACACCTTGTGTAACTCGAATTTTGCATAAGTCAGAAACATATACCTGACCATTACGCAAAAAAACCCTAAACCAAACCAAAACAACAACAACAAAATCCTCCTATTTCTAGTTTACGGAACTTTTTCTGTAAGTGCGGATTTGAGTAAGGCGGGACTTGCGTAACCCGGGGAGCGTCTGTAGTTTAAAAAAATTACCAAAATAATTGAAACCAGTGTGATTATATTGTGCTATTTTGACAAATAAAATATGCAGAATTTTAAAATATTGTGAGCAGAATTTTTAATTTTTTGGAGCAGAATTCCTCCAGGAGTGGTGACTAAGAGAAAGTTAGAGGTCAGAAGACAATGTTAATGTCTCCATGGATGCCAGTACCAGGACTTCTAGGTGAGGGCTGCACAGTTGGACTGGGATATTTCCCAGGGCCCATTTGCCATATAGAACAATTTGAGAAGATATTCTGTTGTGAAGTTTCTGATACTATTATCATTAAATATCATCTCAAATTATTTTAGAACACAAAAACAATTAAAATCAGGATCAAACACATATTAAATGTTTGAAATCTTCAATTTAAAATAAAATTGTGCCAGATTTCTGATTATTATTATTATTTATAACACAGTAGCATCTTGGGGCCTTGATGGAGACAGGAGCTCCATTGTCGTAGGTGCTGTACAAACACAAAATGAGACAACCTCTGCCTCACAGATTTGACAATCTAAAGAGGACACACAGAGAAGTGAGAGGAAAGGAAACAGAGTCACAGGTGGGTAAAGTTAATTGCCCAACATCCTAGTACACATACAGCACAGCAAGGGATAGAACCCAGGGCTTCTGACGGCCAGTATATGAATCTATCCACTAAGCCACAGTTCAGAATCCTGTCTGAATACAAGCAGGAAACAAATTCCGTAATCATCGGACAGACCACTCAAGCAAAGAGAAGGTAGCTAGGTCCCAAATCTCTCTATACTAACTGCAGTCCTGGAAGAACTGTCAGGCATATCCTTGTCTCCATTCTATTGTCTCCAGAGTGGAACATGGATAAAATACATCACTGGAGGAGAAGCCTGGTGGTGCCACTGGAGAACTCACCAATAGCTCTCTAATCACCATGCCCTGGTGGAGTAAGCCCATTCATCGATCTAGGCATCCACAACATATTTGACTTAAAAAAAATTCAGAGGGAGAAAATAGAGGGATGAGGTAGAAGCAGAACAAGAGGGGAGAGAAAGAGAAGGGGACAAATTGATAAAGGGAGTGAGCCAGGAATGTCTAATGACCTTAGGCCTAGAAACAACCCTGGTGCCATGTTACCCATCATACCGAACAGATTTAATTGTATCCCTAGGATAACATTTTTCTTCTTTTTTACCCCACAAACTTATCCTGTTTCACTGACAACACTTGACTCATTCAGTGAATCAACGATAACAAGTTGGACCAAAAAAACCCAAATCTGAGCAACACCAAGAGCAGAGACCATAGCCCCAGACCAAGCTTTCTGGGGGTTAATTCAGCAGGAAAGATATGCTCTATCTCAACTAGGAAGTTAAGGGCTTGATGCACATGTTATTGATTGAAATTTCATGGCCTGTTTTATCTGGGAGATCAGATGAGATGATCATATTGGTCCCTTCTGGCCTTAAAATATATGAAACTTAAAGATCTGTTTGGCTTTAATCAGATCAGACTCTGATCAACTAGGGAAGCCAGATGTGGTGAGGTTCTTAACCCTGAACAAAAACAGCCACATTCAGCCACAGAGTAAGTGACAACACCAACAAATGAAACCCATGGGAGCCACACTCGCTTCGTTCACTGTTGGATTTCACCAGAGAGGGCTGGGGCTGAAGACACCTTATGAAGACATTCCCCAAATGATTTGGATGAGCCATATTTCATTTAGTGTGGGAGTCATATAGTCTGAGGCCAGAAGGCACCAGCAGATCATCTAGTCATACTTCCCGTATATCACAGGCCTCCAATCCTACCCAGCACCCACACACTATAGCCAAGAACTGAAATGAGACCAAAGTATTACAGCCCCAGGAGACTAAATTATTATGTGCCACAAGAAGAGAATAGGGATGACATGGTGCACCAGTGTCTGAGGTTCTCACGATAGCATAGAAATGATTAAGTGGGGAATTCCCAGACAATCCTGACAATGATCTACACTCACACACTGCAGAGGAAGGTGCCCTCCCCCCAGTCACTGCCAATTTAACCTGGAGGAAAATTCCTTCCCAACCCCACATATGGTGATCGGTTAGACCCTGAGCATATGTGCAAGAACCAGCCAGCCAAGCATCTCAGAGAATGCTCAGTCCCACCTCAGAGTCCTGGACCTCCCTGTGTAATGTCCCATTTATATCCTGGCCATCACTGGAGTACCTCTAACACATAGGTAATACATCCAATTACATAAGAAGGCAGAAGTATTCATTGCCAAAGTATTCACTGTTATATTTTAAAGTTTAAAACCTAAGATGAACAATCTGAAATGTGTTCACCATAGTCCCAGTCCTCCAAACCTCTAAGCATGTGCGGATCTTTATTTATGTGAATAATCCCATCAATTGTAGGGCCACATTTTATCAGTTGATAAATATTAAAAAAGTTCTTTATTTTGTTTCTTACAGGAATGTTGCAGCTTCTATCAATTTTTTGCAAAATACTCATTAATTGCTATGTTTGTTCATGTGTATCTCTCCCTCTCTTTTATATTCAAAAGGCAATAATTTTAGAAACAAGCAGTTAAAGATTCCAAATAATCACTAAATTCCACTGTGACAGGGGCTTGAGGTATTTGTTACCAGTAATTGGGTGCCGCATTAAGGAATGCTAAAAAAAATTGTGTTGAAAGGCTGTGTGATAGTTTTTAACTACAGCACCTTACACATGAACTGCGAATTCTGCTGCTGACTCAAATGTGTAAGACCTAACAGAAGGTTAACAACCTTTCACACATCAATCTGCAAACATCTGATAGACAGATTTTAACGTTGCATCACTATGAAAAAGTGAAACTATAAGTATATTTTATGCATAGCAAGGTTATTTCAAAAGAAGCGCGAGCACGCGCGCGCACACACACACACACACTGATTTTGATGGTTCTCAGAATAAACTAAAACAGAGAGCTTCCAACTAAGTTTAAAAAATGTAATTTAAGGTACATTTGGTTCCACAGGATTCAGAACAAATTTAAATGAGAAAACAGTAATACGCTTATGAAAAATTAAGCAAACTTTATTATTGGTTGTAATGATCATTTCAGCGAGAACATCTTTGTCATAGAAGTGCCACGATTTCTCTCTAGGTCAGCATAAAATGTTAAAATAGAGTTTTCATGTGTGTGTGTGTGTAAAATGTTAGCAGTCATTAAAAGGTTGAAAGAATTAAACATGAAAGATTGACATCCCTGAAGAATAAAATCTATTCTTCATCCCAGAGCTCTGTGGCACAATACTAGACCTGATTGTGGCCCTTTTATTCCACTTCTGTAAAGGGGGCATAACATCAAGCGTTGGGCCCTCAGAGGCAGACCCCCCGCCCCCGTACAGGGCCATACTAGAGGTAGGAAGGGAAGGATTGTGGGTGGGGAGGGGAAGTGGCTCAAGGGTTATGTGCTCCAGTTCACAGATGCTCTAACTTATTCCAGTGGCTGCACTGGCCTCTGAATCAGACCAGAATATGGGAAATGCAAACATGGTCAGAAGCCACCTTTGCTCTGTGACTGTGGGGCCTACTTCCACTTCTCCCTGGTCTCACGCATTCGGGCAGAGTTCCTCTGAGCGGCGTCTGCTGGCTCCCTTGACGCCTTTGAGGAGCAGTGGGTGCTGTCCGGGGTTCTCTGCTCAGTGTCCCCGTCCTGTTCCCTTAGTTTAGCCCTGTGACCTCACTCCCATCCCTGTTCTATCTTTAGTTGTGCCCCGTACTTAATTGAGATCCCGGACCTTGTGGATTCTCCCCTTAGGCTCTGCCCGCCCATCTCCAGGATCCCAACAGACTGACCTGTGTTTTCTGTGCTTTGATTCCTGAGACACATAGCATAGATTTTGGCACCTTGGATTCTACCTGTCCTGCAGGAAGGGAGTATTTTGCTTTCATTTTAACAAGAACTCAGTCTTATTAAACGATATTCCCCCTGCAGAGCAGGATTTACTACTTCTAGAGGAGAAAAGTACAGTCTCTTGTCTCATCCATTTCTTGGGCTCAGTGCCAAGATTACTAATAAAGTGAATTACTTGCATCAGCAATAGATGACAGTGTATTTTTGCAATGTGGATACATTCTTTTCTATTCTATATAGATTCTTATACCTCCCTCTTCACTGTAGAATCTGACCAAATCCTGATATTGCACTAATTGATGTGACTGGCCTGTGTCACGTGGTTCATTCTCTCTGTCATCCTCTCCCCAGGTGGAGAATTGTGTACCTAGTGAAGTGTTTTGGTAGAGACTTTAAAAAAAAAAAAGTACATACCACTAGAGAGAATGCAATGACAAAAATGCACCTTGCACTTAAAGCAGAATGTGGTCAGGTTTCCAGTGTTGTAGCAGCGAAGAGCTCAGAATGCTTCTACCTATGCCTGTTTTCAGTCATCATGATTGAAGTCTTAAAAGCTTCCGTACTGGTTTATAACACACTGTTGTCATGTTCTGCATTTTCTTATTCAGCTCTGCTCCTAGTGCAATTTGTTTTTTGTTCAGTTGCTGGGTGCAGTAATTTCATGTTTCATCAGTGCTGATACCGTATTATTGCATTTTGTTCTCTACTCCCAGTTCCCATGATGTAACCCAGAGACCTTGTTATTGTTGCTGTTTCTATTGTTGCCATTTCACCAGGGAAAGCTTCTGTGATTTATCATTCATACCCCCTGTTCTTTTTAATAAAGTAGAAGTTGCACAAAAGAAAGAACACTTTTGGAAACTACCATCCACCATGCTTGTTTGCACACATCAGTGTTTACTTTCCCTTTGACCTTTCTCCCCCATTCACATTTTGATAACTACCACTGCAGATGGGTGACCTGAATTACCCTGCAGTTTATTACACCTAAAACAGAAAGGTAGTGGTAACTAACTAATAGAGATTATTTATCGAGTAATCTGTAAAATATAGAAAAGACTGGGGCATTTCAGGCTGTGAGGTGAATACAATAGATAGATGTACAATATGATCCATCTATTGCATTAGTAAACTAAGGGTATGTCTTCACTACGATAGGCGGGTAGTGATCAATCTATCGGGGATCAATTTATCGATCCCCGAATTGATGCCTGTACTCCACCTCAGCAGGAGGAGTAAACTGAGTCGACGGGGGAGCCGCCGCGGTTGACTCGCTGCCGTGAGGATGGCCAGGTAAGTCGAACTAAGATACTAAGTTGTGTATCTTACTTTGAAACCACCCCTCACCCACCCGCCCAGTGTAGCCCAGGCCTAAGGCATAGAAAACTGATAAGAAGCAAGACAATAGAAAGTAGAAATGTAAGGTGATGTCATTATAAAAGTATGGGCCAGATCCTCAGCCAGTATAAACTAGCACAACTTGATAGAAGTCAATGCCCTGATTTGAAGATCCAAGCGCATACTGTCATTCTAAGTTTAGAGTTTTCTGATCAGCCCAATGATTTTGTTTCTTTCCACATCACATGTGATCGTTATAGAGGTTTTTGTGTGCGTGCTCATTTATTTTTCCTTCCACTTGCAACAAACTGTGTGGGTTTTTTTTTCAGAAGGGAAAGTTTGCTAACTCAAGTTTTCCTATTTCACCCATTCACATATTTTCAAAAAATTAAATCTTGCTTATTCCAAGTGCTTGCTTATACAGATCCCTAGATAAACAGGTTATATTGCACATATAAGCACACAGATCTGTTTTCTTTTTAATTTATTTCTAATTGTATTTTTTCCAAATATAACAAATATTCCAAAACACCAGATTCATCATAATACACAAAATAAACAAACAGAGTTTGGATAAAGGGAGGGGAGGGGAAGCGGCATATCTATCTTCAGAATCTATGTTCATTATATACTTCTAAAAGGTCAGACCAAATTGCTTTGCGTTTTTCAGGCATTTCTTTTCTGTGCAATGATAGTCATTTGTTAGCTGCGAGGTCAGCCATATCATGGAGCCAGGCATCCATAATTGGTGGAGATCGACTTCTCCATTTTTGCGGGATTCATTTTTTGGAGACCAAAGCTGCACGTTGGAACCTTGCCGCCTTGTTACCAGGAATATATACAAGAATGAAACTTTAGGGGAGGGCTCCAACTTAGCAGCCAATATCGACTCAATCCTTTGACCCACCACATATCAGAAATTCTTGATACAAGGGCACTTCCAAAGCATAATAGCTAACGTAGCACAAAGGGAGTTACATGTCCAAGAATGGTTAGCATTTATGAGGCCCATTACCGTTAGTCTATGTGGGGGCCATTATATTCAAACAAGTGTCTTTTGATGAATAAACTGTAGTCTCAGGTCTATAAATGTTTTTTTTAAACATTAGATACAACTGTATTTCAATGGGTTGGCTATAAACTGTGTATCCAAATCTCTATTCCAAGCAATTCTCAAATGATCAATCTTTGGGACAGGTTTTTGGGCCATAAAAGTGTAAAAGGATACTGATGGCCAAGAAAATACAAGTTTCCTCAAAAATAAAAGTTCTCGAGGTTCTGGAGTTCCCAATGCATCCAGTCCAAATACATTTGTAAGTAAATACTTTAGCTGAAGATATGTCCATGCTCCAGAGCAGGCCAAGATAAATTGTTGCTGAAGACCTACAAATTGTTTACAATTTATTATAGTCAATTTGCTGTGACATAGTCATAATTCCTCTATCCATCCTCATCCCTCCACATCAAGGTTTTGGCACTGATTTCCAGGATAGGATTGTACCCTGGGACCACCTCTACATGGAAAAATGAATGGAAGCAGAACTTTCTAGCCAAGTTTGACAAAGCTTGCCTCACAGACATTATTGTGGGAGCTCTGGAGCCATCACATCTATAATAATTTGACTTTACAATGCCTGAAAGAAGACAGTCTACCAATTCTTGTTGAATCTGAACCCAAGGTGGGGTCTGTGTGGTCATATCTAACAGGCACTTGGATGCCTGGTTTAATAAAAAGGAGATATGATATTTTCCAAGTTGTGAAAACAAAATCCTCCCAGAGACAGGGGGAACTGTAATTTGTTCAGAGCCAGGCTATGTTTCTTACCTGTACCCCCCAAAATGTTCTGAAAATAATACTGAATTTCTTAAAATAAGTTTGAGGAATAGAAATAGAGAGATCCCAGACATTCAACATTCTGGGAAGGACATTCATTTTCAACATATTCATTTTACCCCACAAACTGAGGGTTAACGAAATCCATCCCCCCAAATTGTTAGCTGCATGCATAATAATTTGTTCCATATTTATCTTAGGGATGTTCTGAATATTTTTGGGACTCAGTATTCCTAAGTATTTCATATAAGAGGATTGCCACTGAAAGTCCCAATTTGAGAAAAGGTGTTTTGTGGGCATATTTGTTAATGCCTAAGATTTCTGATTTACCCCAATTAAGTTGATATCCTGAGAGGAGTCCACACCTCTGTTTTCTTGTAGTATAGTGGCAAAGAATTGACACTATGGAAAAGGCTCAACATCTACTTTTTACAAATTATACATGACAACTCTTATTACAAAGCCACTTCCAAGTTTCCAAAAGTTTGTGAGAGAGACATATTAGATGAGCAATAAAATATAACTTAAAGTAATTGTCATTGACCCTATTAAGTTATTGAACCCCATTCCAACCACATGAATGCCTGGCTCACATCCAAAATTCACAGAATTTTGATGGGGAAATGATATACTGTGTCTCTCCAAGCAAGCTGATGACGTATCACTATGTAGTCACTCATTAGAAGGTAACACGCATATGCTACGCTGTCAATTTAGGATTAAAGAGACAGAAGAGAAAACATGCAACTCCAACTGAGCATGCAGTAGGAATCTACAAATGCAAATGGAGAGAAGGGGATTTTCAAAAGCTCTCAGCATTGGCCTAACTTTGCTTACACCAAAGTCACTGGTAAAACTCCCATTGACCTAGGTGTGAGACTAGAGTTAAATCAACAAGTAGTTAAATGTTCATCCATTCTGCTCCACTTTACAAAAAACATTTCAGCCCTGGCTACATTAGAGAACTGAACTATTACTGATAATGGCTCTCAGCAATGGATCCACAAAGTTTCAGTCAGTCTTTCTGAAGCAGAACAGAAAGCAGTTTAGTCTTCTCTACATTAACACTGCAAGCATTTTCAATACCAATTTAGGAGCACACATTGCGAAAGCCATTGTCAACAAAGTTCAGTTTTCTCCTCCACCATGTATTAGACTTGCTATTTCTCCACAAGCACTTGGATGTACCTAACCTTCATGGTCTGGAGTCAGCCACTCTGCATATATTTATGCATGGTTCTGCTAATAATTCTCTACTCTCTTTTGGTTTCCAGGGCCCCAGCTATCCTGTTTATCCTCAAACCTATCCAGCTGCTCTTTAACTATCTCCTCTCCTGGCTCCCTATCTATTGGTGTCCATCTGGATTTTGTCTTTGGTCATCTTCACTGTTCCTTCATACTTTAGGCTTTAAGGAGCTCACCTATCGAGCTCACCTATCGCTAATGCCTCTATATGAACATCTCATAAATCTCTCTCTTCATCCCCAGTCTTTCCCCTACCATCCTGTCTCATATCTCTGACTCGCTTTCTAATGTATTATCCCAGATCTACCATTGCTAGTGAAAGCTTCACACGGCAAGAACCGAGCCCCTCATATCTTAAACCCCTGTTCCTTCCTCTCCATTTCCACGGACAATCCAGCATCCTCCCTTTTAAATCAAGATTGGATTTTTTTCTAAAAGATATGTAGGAATTATTTTGCGGAAGTTCAGCGGCCTGTGTAATACATGAAGCCAGACTAGAGGATCACAATGGTCCCCTCTAGTCTTGGAATCTATGAATCTACCCATGAGTCTTCAATTACAGAGAGAACTATTTTTATTTGCTCTCTCTGGCAAGGGGCATACTGTGTGTGCCAATCAAAAATGAAGCTGGAGACATTCTTACTGGTAAACTATAGGCATTGGGTCTGCATTACATGCTCAAGAAGATCACAGATCCGTAAGAATTGAGACATCAAGCTAACATTATAATATCACTGTGACCAACTGAACTCAGAAACAGAATGATCATCCTCCTATATGTTTGCTTTTTAATCCCAGTAACAAGAACATAAGAATGGCCATACTGGGTCAGACCAAAGGTCCATCCAGCCCAGTATCCTGTCTACCAACAGTGGCCAATGCCAAGTGCCCCAGAGGGAGAGAACCTAACAGGTAATGATCTAGTGATCTCTCTCCTGCCATCATCTCCACCCTCTGACAAACAGAGGCTAGGGACAACATTCCTTATCCATCCTGGCTAATAGCCATTAATGGACTTAACCTCCATGAATGTATCCAGTTCTCTTTTAAACCCTGTTATAGTCCTAGCCTTCACAACCTCCTCAGGCAAGGAGTTCCACAGGTTGACTGTGCGTGAGTGAAGAAGAACTTCCTTTTATTTGTTTTAAACCTGCTGCCCATTAATTTCATTTGGTGGCCACTAGTTTTTATATTATGGGAACAAGTAAATAACTTTTCCTTATTCACTTTCTCCACACAACTCATGATTTTATATACCTCTATCATATCCCCTCCCTTAGTCTCCCTTTTCCAAGCTGAAGAGTCCTAGCCTCTTTAATCTCATATGGGACCCGTTCCACTTGGCACCTGAAAAGTTTAATTAAGTTGAAAGTCATCAACTTCTGCTCAAGATGCTGACTGCCGGCTTGTTAATTAGTTGCCTTTCTCATTGATTAGCCACTTGTATAGTACTCGATTATAAATGGTTGTAATGCTTGCTTTGTTTCAGTGCCTAATTAATATGATATAGACTATTTAACAGTTGTGTCTTAGTTTGATTTATGATGCTAAATCTGTATATTTTATTGCTAAATAAAAATAATGCACAAGAAAAAATAAAGAAACAAACTGAAGCACTGAGGTGATAACTTACAAGTTTTGTTTTTTCATCATAATTTATAAGAAAACTTTTCTAAACTTGCAATAATGACTCAGTGCAGCCTGTCATGGGTAAATAAATTTCAGTGTGCAAGTTGTCACAATACTTGACAAATGCTTCAATAAACCAGCATTAAACAATGTTCAAATGACTGAGTTACAGTATATCATTTTGTGGTGTATTCATGAAAAATAATATTTATTGTGAACAACCGTCATATCTGCCATTTTGGGAGATAACATTCCTTTGCAGGAATATATAAGGATCTCATTTCATGTTAAGGGCTTAATCCTGATAGAGGCTAAAAACCCTCAGCAGCCAGTGAGGGCACCCAAGCACCCTCTCAGATTCAGGCTTTTGGGTAAAATCTACACATGGGGCTGGATTCACAAAGGAACTTGTCTGTGGTGATGTTGAGTGTTGCCATGACTAATTTTAGGTGCTTAGAAAAATCACTGAGATTCACAAAGCCTGAGTTCAGTGCTTTGACTCCCTATACAATGAATGTGGATAGGTGCTTTAGAATGGGATTCATTAAAGCCAGCACACTGTGAAGTTCTTGACTAAACTAGCCAATGGGACATTTCAAGCTGAGGGGTGTGCACAAAACCCCAGCCCTCTCTCAGAGATAGGCCCCCAAGCCTGGGCTACAGGGAGATGCCTACCTCTGCTTGGGATTTTCAGCTGCCAATCTTCTCTTGGCATTAAGGCATCTACACTATTTTAGCAAGAAGCTAGGGGTGGGGAAAAAGAGGAGGAGGGACCTCCCTCATCACTTTTAACCCAGTGGTTAGGGTACTCCTCTGGAATGCAGGAAATCCAAGGTTCAAGCCCCACCTGAGAGGGAGAAGGGACTTGAAGTGCGTTCTGCTACCCCAGGCGAGCGCTCTAACCATTAGGTGTGGTTTAGTCTTATGTGGGCTCCCTCAGTCTCTCCTGCTGAAGCTGTTCAACTGTGGATAATAAATTAAAAAAACTGGAACAGAGGGACTTGATCCTTGGTCTCCTGCTTCCCAGGGGAGTGCTCTAGCCATCAGGTTTCAGTGTCATACTCTTGCTCTCCTCTCTTTTTCACTCCCCCATGATTCTTTCCTTATGTGTTCACAGCTTCAACAGGAGAGACTGAGAGGGTCCCACATCTGCATATCCCATAGTCCAGTGGCTAAGGCACTCAGTGAAAGGAGGTAGATCCCCATTCAAATATCTTCTCCTCCTCAGATGAGGGGAAGACTTGAATTGGGGGTCTCCCACATCAGATGAATACCCTAACCACTGAGCTAAAGGTTCTGAGGGAGGTCCTCCCTTCACTCCTAAGCCTCTGTGTGTAAGTTCACTTATAGGGGCCTGATCTGGTAGGTGAAGTCAGAGTATGCTTACTGGACAGGGAACCCTTGGTGAGTTAGGCAAAGGAATGCCTATTTTCCTCAGTACGTGAATCACTCTAGGGCAGGGACTGGCAACCTTTCAGAAGTGGTGTGCCAGGTCTTCATTTATTCACTCTAATTTAAGGTTTTGCATGCCAGTAATACATTTTAATGTTTTTAGAAAGTCTCTTTCTATAAGTCTATAATATATAACTAAACTATTGTTGTATGTAAAGTAAATCAGGTTTAAGAAGATTCATTTAAAATTAAATTAAAATGCAGAGCCCCCCCGGACCGGTGGCCAGGACCCGGGTGTGTGAGTGCCACTGAAAATCAGCTTCTGTGCTGCCTTTGGCACGCGTATCATAGGTTGCCTACCCCCGCTCTAGGGCTTAGGCCTCCAGATGCTGGTGTGGGCTGCAGTGTACATGTTCAGAGGCTGAAATATAGACAAGGAAATTCTACTGCACAAATTTAGGTGCAGAGTGATTTTAGGCACCTACAGAGTCCAGGGACAGCAGAGTGGGGGGTTTTGTGAATCCCAGTGGGGTCTGATTCTGAGATTTAAGCACCAAAAGTGGCAGTGAATCCAGCCCATGATGCAGAGTGCCAGCAAACTCTCATAGCAGGCTACATGCCATAAATATGAGGGGAGCAGTCATTCAGCAGTCATACACCCACTTAGGCTGGCGTGAAAGACAACAATGAGGGTGGGCCAAGAGAGAGAGCACAGAATCTATGATTTTGCGGACTCGGTAGCCCCAAACTCCAGCACAACTAGTGCAGAGTGGCTGTGGCTGTTCTTCTAGCTGATAGGATGGAACGGCATCTACTATGAGGAGCTGTACAGCAGTCCTGCTCAATGGCTCCAAGATTCTCCAGTCTCCTCCAGCCACAAAGAGGGCCAATGAAGATGGAATGGATTTATTTTCTCTTTCTTTCTTTCTTTCTTTATTCAGACAAACAGCAAAAATCATGCAATCCCAACTAATGTAAAACTCCTAGTTGTAGTCAGTGTAAGGTCTAAGGCCCCTCAACAACTAAATAAAGAATATGAGGAAACACTTGCTTTCCCCATGAGATAATATTAGCCAGCCATATTCTGCTGATATAAATTTACACTTTATAGTGTCAGAAAAAGGACAATTCTATCATTCCCCACACTTACAGTATCATTAATTATCAGGGTTGAAATGCCCCTTTTCCCATTTCATTCCATCCTCCTTGGAAGTGACACATCCATTGACTGCATGGATGAAAGATCTTTATTTAAGCTATAATGACCAATGGCAATTGCATTCCTTGACAGTTAATGATAAGCTGGAGGAGACCAGTGCATGAGCCTAAGTCAAGGGACCTGAACCCAAATAGTTATTAACTGAAATTAAGTGCCCTTGGTGATTATTGTTACTATTATAAATGGTGGACTTAAAAAAAATGGAAAGAACAAGAAAAGTAATTCCCTTTATGTGTGAGGGAAAGTCAGACAAAGTTAAAGTGGCCATGACACAGCCATAGATACTCTGATTAGGAGTACTGTTTTTTTCCCTAGCAGTTCAAGATGGGGATAGGGACCAAAAGGCGCACAAAGCTTAATTATCCACATTAAATAAACCGGCAATAGAGCTGGCAACACTTTGCATTATAACATGCAATGAATTTAAATGGTACTTTTTCTAGAGAGACCAAATTATGGATCCAATCCTGCGGTCCTTAATCTGTATTTAGACAACAGCCCTGCCCCAAAGAGCTAATAATATAAATCAGTAAGAGATAGGGTATTCTCCAGGGTCACACAGATGCTCAGTGTTGGAGCCAGGAATTCACCAGATTTCGTGATTCTCAGTCCTGCATCTCCTGGACCATGTTCTCTCTCAGCACTACCATTTACTTCAATGACTGGGTAAGGATTACAGGATGGTTTCCTATCCCATCACACAATTCAGATTTTCCAGGGAACACCAAACTTTTAAACTACCTAAGAGTATAGCAATCAACAATGCCTATGCTATGGCACTTGGTACTTACTAGCAGTAGAGTGATACTTTGCGTCTTCATTCTCACCTAATTTGAGAGGAGGCTATGTTATGGCTCCCTAACAGATTTAATTTCAATCTCCACACAACTAATTTTCAAAGCAAGGAAACTAAAATGAAAAAAGGCATCATATATAATACACAAGGGATCAATATGCAACCAAATAGTGTGAACATTTTCTTACAAAAGATCTTCTGTATATTTTTATCATGATCAATATTTTTTTCTTAGAAGATGTCATTAATCACGTCCAGATAGATTTGGGACCGATAGGAGAGAACCGCAAAATACCTAGCAGTTTGTGTGGAAAACAAAGCTGGGCAAATTATAATGCTGTTGCCTCTCTCTATAGGTACTTTCATATGTGTTGCATTAATCAGAAGCTGGAAATTATGGGTCAGAGACTTTGTGCTAAACCACTGGAGGATTTTGGCCATTGAAGTTGTATGAATGATCACTTTAATGCAGTGGAGTTACTTGATGTAGGTCACACACCCACATTGTTGCTGGCTTACTGGAAAAGGGGGTGACACCATCTGAAAGAGGGTTTTGACTGGAATGAACACTCCTCTACATCAATCCTGGGTTATGTATTCTGCCCTGTGTGGCTGTTACAAACCAGCATAGTTTAGTGAAGCCCTGATGCTGTGTTAGTAAATAGCCTGGTTAGGATATGCATTAAATGATATGTGATCAAATGGGTGCTTCATGCTAGCATTGCATATCATCTTTCCCCTCTCTGTGTATCAGGAATACCAGAGAATGTGGCACAATGACTCATAATATTTATTATTAGCGGTGATACCTTTACAGGGCCTTACATCCAAACCAATGCACTTCACAAACATTAATTAATTATGACTCTCAGTACTCTTGTAAAGTGGATAGCACTTCTTCAAGGTCATACAGCAAGCTGCTGATAGACCAGGACCAGAGAACCCTGAGACAGAGCTGTCAACAGATGGACTAACAGAGTTGAGTATAATTCCTGAATTTTAGCCCCAAATTGAAATGGAAATTGTACAAAATCTATAAAGGCTGGATAACTTTCCTGCCATATTACATGTGTGTACTTCCTGGTTTCTGAACAGCACTAGAAAATGAAGTATTTGGGTCCTGATCAGAAGCAGAATGTAAAGCAAATTAGATTTAAAAAAAAAGTCTGTCTGTTCTCATGAGATTACTAGCCCAGTTTTGAGGATTCAAGAGGCCAACCAGATAAGCATATGGATTCAGGGTAATTTTCTGAACTGAACTGCCAGAACCTTTTGAGATATGCCTATCTGTTCTTGTAACTGACCTAGCTATTAGAGTACCCCCTGTAAAATGGATAGGACTTGCTCAAGTTCATATAGGAAGCCATGTATCTTTTTTTCATGATGGGCCTGATACTGCTCTCTTTCCTCATTGAAGGGGGAAAAAAGACTGCAGGGTTGGGCATGGTTTTTTTCCACTGGAACTTTCTATATAGAAAATAAAATTTCTGGCCCCATTTTAAAAGGAATTAAAAGAAAGACAAATCTGTTGTGACTGTAAATTTAGAAACATGTTTGGTATGAAAATGTTTAATGTGTGTTTTATCTAAGGATGCTGGCACTTTTTAAAATTATAGCTACCAAGTTTACCGTTGTAATTTAGAAAACTCTTTGTGAAAAAGAAACAAATGCCTTTCCACAGCAATAAGGAATGGTGAGCACTATTAATAAGCATTTATCATCATTTTTAGGGAATATTTAATGTTTATGTTCATTCTCACTTTCCCCTAATTTGTTTTATTCAGACAATGATCAGCAGCATGCAGGCGTAGCTTTCCTTAGGCAGTTATCTCTGCACAGTATTTTGTACTGCATCTGAAAACCCCTCAAAACATTTAAAGCTTTCTATACTAATAAGGGGAGTAACTCTAATCCTGGGAGGTCTTTAAATCTTATAAAATGCTTCATATTGGTGGAGCCACTATGTGATTTGATCTCAAATTGCTACATGTTGTCAGCTGCAAATTGCGATGTTTGGCCTCCTTTGTTTGATCACCCATAGTTCTTCTTGCCACAAGCAATTACTTTTACAGTAGCAAGTCTTATCATCACTACAACCTCCCTTGTTTATAACAGAATTGTCCCCAGACATAGTGAAAACAAACTTAAAATGTTGATGGGATCTAACCGTGTTTAACAGGCTGTAACATAGTTTGGGACACAGGTTGAGTCTATGCTAAAAGTCAGACCCATGTCTTAACTGCATTGGGGGTAACAGAACAGTTACCCCCAACACTCTTTTTGTGGTATATGCAGGCTCTTTATATTCCTATGGGTCTACTGGGAGAGGGCTGAGAGATGAAGCACAATTGAAAGTTAAAAGATGACCAGACTTTGCCAACGAGACAAAAAAATAAAGTTTGTTAACCAATGAAAACCCCCGCCAACAAACAGGGAATATTACTGGGGCTAAACTCATCTGTGACCTGGGTCACATGCCGATTGATATATTTTATTATTCTGGGAAGTGATATTTTACCTCTTTTCCAACTCCTGACTTTAAATTTTTTCCATGCCCTCTTTATGCTTGAAATTATCTCTGACCCCTTGTGTGGGAAAAAGCCACACTTTCTTCTTTCCTCTCCACAATTTCCTCTTTAGCTCACTCCTTCCACAACACCTTTCAACAAGTGTCAACTGGATAACGATCTTTCATTTAACAAAGCTTACTTTTGCCCTGACTCAGCAGTTTTCAAACTTTTTGAGCTAAGCCCCCTTTGAGTTACAATTTTTGGTTGTGCCTCCCCCCAACCCAGACAAAAAGAGGCAAGTCAGGGGGTGGAGGTGGTACTCCCTCTCCAAGCCCTTGCAGGCTGAAGCGTGAGCCCCACCAGAATAGACTGAAGCTCGAGCCGCCTGGCGTCACCTCTCCTCTCCCCCCCGAATATTCCTTGGTGTGTCCCACTGTTTGAAAATCTGTGCCCTAATTTACGTGAGGTTTTTGCCTGACCACTGTATTAATTGTGGCTGATTTGACTGGAAGCTCCTTTGGGGCAGGGATTTCTATGTTTGTATTGTGTCACCCACATGTATGGTGCTCAAGGAACAATACATAGCAATAGTAAGTCTTATATTCATTGTGTGTCCATGTTCAACTGTAAGTTTGTGAAGATAAAAGCTCTGAGGTGCACGCGACACAACTGCAGTTTCCATGGAAATGGAAGTGTTTGTAAACTAACACCAAGAAATTAAGAAATATCATATTCTGGGGGGAAAAAGCCCAAAATATCATACACGAACACATTAAGGGCAAAATTACTTTACCCGCATAAACAACAAATAACCAGGATTTTTACAAGTGGGCTGGGAAGTTAAATATACTCATCCAACCCTGGGCAACCTGCCATTGTAGCCTATGAGCTACAGTAAAGGTTGCTTTCTCTCCCTATCACTTGTGCAGTGTGTTGGGGCCAATCCACATAAATATAAATTCCATGAACCATCCCCTGGCCTGCCCAGTTGCTGACCTCCATATGGCTGATAGTGGGCCAGCATGTGAATTTCACCTTAAAGTATTTATTACTGCTGCCGTGAAATCCTAGAGTATGTTAACTATGCAACTCAATGACATAGAAAAACATGCACATTCTTTTAAATCATCTAGATAAGTGGCTCTCAACCTTTACAAACTACTGTACCTTTTTCAGGAATCTGATGTGTCTTGCGTACCCCCAAGTTTTACCTTACCTAAAAACTATTTGCTTACAAAATCAGACATAAAAATACAAAAAGTGTCACAGCACCTTACTACTGAAAAATGGCTTATAATTATAAAATACGTCAACTGGAATATAAATATTGTACAGTAAAAGCTGATTTTTCTGGCACTTCACCACCCGGAAAGCTCTATAAATTGATACTTCTTATCTTCATTGAAATTCCGGTTTATAATCCGGTTGGCGCACTGCCTCTGCCAGCAGGTGCCGCCCCCGCAGCTCCCATTGGACGCAGTTCCCAACCAATGGGAACTGCGGAGCTAGCACTCGGGGCGGGGTGGGGGCAGTGTGCG
Organism: Chelonia mydas; assembly: GCF_015237465.2. NCBI lineage: Eukaryota > Metazoa > Chordata > Testudines > Cheloniidae > Chelonia > Chelonia mydas. The sequence continues at coordinate 13,906,495 of NC_057853.1, read as the reverse complement.
GAGCCGCCTGCTGCGCCTAGGAGCCAGGACAGGTCACCGCTTGTGAGGAGCTGCCCGAGGTGAGTGCCCCCCAGATCTGGCATCCCGTGCCGCCAACCCGAGCCCCCTCCCACACCCAAACTCCCTCTCAGGGCCTGCGACCTACACCTCCTCCTACATCCAAATTCCCTCCTTCTTAGTTAACCAGTATTTTTCACTTACCGCCCCACCCCACATTTCCCCAACATGCCGGATAGAACAACTTTTACTGTACTTACGTTACAACTTTTACTGTACTTACATTTCATTCTACTGTACTTACATTATACAGTGCAGTATAAACAAGTTATTGTCTGCATGAAATTTTAGTTTGTACTGACTTCGCTAATACTTTTTATGTAGCCTTTTGTAAAACTAGGCAAATATCTAGATGAGTTGATGTACCCCCTGGAATACCTCTGCATATCCCCAGGGGCACATGTATCCTTGGTTGAGAACCACTGAATATCCTTTGGGCATATGTTTGTACAAATTTCAAATCACTACATGCATAAATATATGAACTAATTGAACTAATATACATTACAGTAGCTGCTAGCAACCTTTCTATTCAGCTTCCAAGTCTAGTTACATTGAATTCCCGTTCAAGTCTCTTTGGTTTATTTGAACCATGAAAAAATAATAATTATAGACAGGTCATGCACTCTGGCTTTATTGCAGCCCAAAATATTACACACATTTTCACCTTCCAACTTTAATTTAAAATAGAGATGTGCCAAATAGTGAGATTAAAATTGTTCCCTGAAAAGTCAACGCCACTGTGATTAGAATATTAAAAAGCATCAGAGAAATACTTTGATTCCACCCCCCACCCTTATTAGTTATACACCACAGGACATGTTTTATCAGAACAAGGTGTTCCAGAATGAGTGATCATACTTTTTTAATAATATCACTATTTATGATATGATGTACATGCACACACCCATAGCCCGTTTGGTGATATTAACGTAAAAATACTTGACAATCTGGGTTAAAACCGGGAGTCAATGAAGACCTGATCAAAGAGAGGTAAATAAATTGCCTGCTACCCCAAAAAGGGGCAGAATAGAAGCTGCTGGACTGTGGGCACATTGCAACCTAGAAATAGCCTCGTGAGAAAGGCCATAAAAAGTGAATTACCAAAATCAATTCCTGAGGTAACCAAGACATGAATAATATTTTAGCAGCCTGCCTGTTAAAATATGTACAGCTGCAAGAAATGTTCATGAGGGAAAAAAATAGAACCTAAGTAGGAGATGTAAAAGTAATAAAGCCTACCTTCCGTTTCCAAGATGAAACAAATAATTAAAGTGATGGTACTTATTTGAGTAAGACATAAAGGTTCATTTCTAAAGTCTTTTAAAAAAATTATATTGATTGTACCTAAAAAGTCAAAATTTTCCTAAAAAAGTTAGGCTCCTCAGTCCTTATTTAAATGCTTAAATAACTAGCCCAATTTTCAAAAGTGCTAAGCACTTAGCATCTTCCACTGGAGGCAACTTTAGGCATATTTTTAGGCACCAATTTTTATGCCTTACCCAAAGCAGAGCGTGCTGTACCTGTGACAATATTCTATAACTTCTATAGTTTCTCCAGATAGTGCTGGGTGGGAAATATGGGTATTTTTTTTATTAGTTTTTGTGGCAAAACTGTAATCACATATTAAATATGCCATTGTTTCTGTAGGTGTTCACGCATTATTTTGCCTCACTTTTACTTTTAAAAATACATTGTTTTATGGAAGTCACCCTTTGCTGTTGAGTAGAAATGACAAATCACTTCAGGAAAACATTGACTATTAAGGGCCATATCATGATCTCAACTCATAAAAGCAGCTCTCGTTGATATTTGTGAGAGCTGATTGTGCATCGCAAAGCCATTGGTGTTTTGATACAATGGGGTGCTGTTATGCTAGACAACTAATGATGATGAAAACAGTTATACCATGCTTTACCTGTTCAAAGTGCTATACAAATATTAACTAGGCAGTCAGGTACTGGAGTTACTGGAAATACATAAATTAAAATAATTATATAATTAAAACTAACAAATTCATTTGAGCATAAGCTTTCGTGAGCTACAGCTCACTTCATCGGATGCATTCCTGATGAAGTGAGCTGTAGCTCACGAAAGCTTATGCTCAGATAAATTTGTTAGTCTCTAAGGTGCCACAAGTCCTCCTTTTCTTTTTGCAGATACAGACTAACAGGGCTGCTACTCTGAAACCTATAATTAAAACTGATCATTCCCTATTTACTGTCAACACTGAAGGAGGAGGTGTGGAAACTACGTAGCACTAGTACAACAGTACTTCATGGGTTAGTGGTTCATACTTATCTAAAGGCACAAGCAGAATTTCTCTTATATTTGTAGTCTCCATTTGTACTGAAACATGAATTCCACTAGGTTCCGTAAGCATTCATCTGGATTTTCAAAGGCATTTGAGGGAGTTAGGCACTCCGATTTTATTAAAATTCAATGGGAGTTGGGCACTTAACTTCCATTTGTGCCTTTTAAAATCTCCTTATATTTTATTTGGTATATTGGGGTACACCAAAAATACTGTATATACATTTTGTCTGATTCCTCCTCATGTAATTTGTGCTTACATTAGTTTAAATATTGCACTCTTCTGAAACATTTGGCTTATGTACCTAAGCAACATATTCTTATATTTTGTTATGCACATACTGCATCATGGACTTTGTACCCATCTAAAATCATTGCCTTAAATTAATGTACTCACTTTGGAAACTTTTCCGATACAAGCATGTGCATTTGCTCATATACAATGTTCTCAGTGGGTCATGGCCATACGTCTAAAGGCAGAATCAATCCCTTTACATGTTGAATTCATTGATCTGGTTACACTGATTTTTGGTATGAAAATACAGGATTCTAGAAAATACACTGGAGTTTTTCTGTGAAGCACAGAAGTATGTTTGAAAAATATCGGTCTGCATCATTTTTTATTGTTGGGTTGAGAAATATATGGTTGAGGTCTTTGGCTATATTGTACCATCATGTCAGAGAGAATGTCCAGAGATGATGTTGACAGAATATTTTCATGTTTGAAAAACAGTACTGAAAATTACATTGAAAATATACCTCTTAAAAATCTGTCTCCAGTTTCAGAATCTCTGTTCTCATGTACATGTTTCAATGTTAAAAAATCCAGTGTGGGTGGGATAAATGATTATGCAGAGCTGCATATTTTTAACTTTGTGAAAGATATCATCCTACTGAATGTCTGAAGCTGGATTTATTAAATCTGGACAGGTGCTGATGGTACACTATTCCCTAATGCTGACATTCTCCCATGTCTAGAAGACCAGCACAAGGACTGCAGTGCTTAAGTCCCACTTAAACCCTATTTTGATTGCCTGAGTGGTGTATAGGCCTTGCACTGGTGCTCTGTGAATTTCACTACAATTTCAGATGAGAGAAGGTATTGTGCCCATTGTGCTCATGAACAAATGCACATGCAGGGAAAGGGTCACAAACCCAGGAAGTGATAGTCAGACATCTTGAAGAAACTCAGAGCCAGGACAAAGTGCAGTGATCAGCAATCACTAACGGTTATGTTTCAAATGGTAAACAGAAAAGGAGTACTTGTGGCACCTTAGAGACTAACCAATTTGTATATACAGACACACATCATCTTCCTTTCCAAATGCAAACAGATGGACATCGTAATACAGACAGACATCATCTTCCTTGCCAAATGCAAACAGATGGACATCGTAAAATTGGTTAGTCTCTAAGGTGCCACAAGTACTCCTTTTCTTTTTGCGAATACAGACTAACACGGCTGTTACTCTGAAATGGTAAACAAAAATCCTTTGTATAAAAGAGCGTACACTTCACAAAGTAGCAGAACTACACATGGTACCGGAAGTGGGAGAGCACTTGGTGGGAGAACACTGTTCGGAAAACATCTGAAGTCAGCATATAAAGGAGAGAGGGACTGTTTCAAGCAGCCATTACACTAAAGAACAGATCAGAGGAACTCCCCTCCCTGCTCCAGAAACCCACCTCCTCTGCAACACAGACGGAAAAAAAAATGATAGCCTAAAGCCACCTCTGGAACATGGAGGAATCTTGGAAGAGGCTTAAACAGTGGTTTTTTTTTTTTTTTTTTTTTGCTTATATGACAGCAATAGATGCAGGCTTTTTGAGCTGAACCTGGAAAGTAGCCTTACTGCTAACCCTAGCTGGTGTGGGAAGCTCTAGATATTTTTACAGCTTCCAGCTCTCCCCAGAAGACTGTGCAAATTTTGATAAAGTCTGAGGACAATTTGAGACACACTGCACACCTAGAAAGACTGAAACTCATGAAAGACTCCTTTTTCCACACAAAAGTAGAAAAGGAAAACAAAAAGGCACTGACGATTACATCACAGACTTGAAGCACAAGATCTTGCAATTTTGGGCCCCTAAACAATTGCTTAATTAGAGATAGGCTGGTGGGAGTCTACAATGATGCAGTGCTGCAGGAGCATCTCCTGAAAGACTGTGATTTACCTTTGGAAAAACATAAACATCTGCAAAGCAGCAGAACAGGCAAAACTGCAAATGCAGGCTTTAAGCAAAGAGGATACCAGGGAGACTGTGCAAGAAGTCACTCTACAGGAGGACAAGAAGGAAACATACACAAAAAAGTGGTACACTGACAACAGTCAACATAAGAAAGGGCAAAAAACCCACAAAAAACACCACCACATTTTATAGCAGGGCTAGCCCAAATAAATGTGTTGGAAGTGTGGAACCAAACACGGGAACAGACAATGCCCATCATCTGGACAAAAGTGCAGAGTGCATCACAAGTACAACCATTTTGCTCACCAATGCAGCCCACAGAAAACCAGGGCTGCAATGCGGGAATATGGTGATAGCTCCAGTGAGGAGGCAGTATATGTTGATGCCATGCGGCAATGACTGCCAGTAGACAAGAACTGGCTCATTACTCTTAATAGTAATGATTCACAGACCACATATAAAGTAGATACAGGGGCTGACACCGTGGCAAACTTTAAAATACAAGCCCCCACTGGAGAATGAGGCAAGCATCCTGACAGTGTACAATGGACTCCCTATTCCAGTGATGGGCAGATGCCAGCTCAATCTGATACACAAGAAAGAAAAGACTAGGCACACCTTTGTTATTGTTACATGAGACAAAACATCTATATTGGGCCTGGAATCATCTGTGGGGACTGATATGCCAGCTGTTTAATATAGAACATAACTTGTCTTAAGGCATCAAAACCTTAGTAGAGAAATATACGGATGTGTTCAAAGGCTTGAGAAAGCTGCTAGTCATACCTAAAATTACTTTGAAGAAGGAAAGGAACCTTGTTATACATGCAGCCAGGAGAGGCAGATTCCAGCAAGAACTGCAATGTCTCCTACCCATGGAAATAATAGAAAGAGTTGAGGAACCAACAGCTTGGGTGCCCTCGCTGGTGATTATACAAAAGAGATCTAGATCTTAGTGCTTGTGTCTCCATCCCAAGGAATGAAACACTAACATAATAAGGGAGCATTATCACTTACCCACCAAACATTAAAAAGAAAAGGAGTACTTGTGGCACCCACCTTAGAGAAACTAACAAATTTATTTGAGCATAAGCTTCTGTGAGCTACAGCTCACTTCATCTGTAGCTCACGAAAGCTTATGCTCAAATAAATTTGTTGGTCTCTAAGGTGCCACAAGTACACCTTTTCTTTTTGCGGATACAAACTAACACGGCTGCTACTCTGAAACCCAACAAGCATTAAATCTGGGGAGAGATGGCAGGCACCAAATTTTTCACAATTCTAGATGCATCTAATGGGTTTTGGCAAATGTTCTTGACCGCTGAGATCTCACAGCTGTGTACTTTTAACACTCCTTTCAACAGATACTGCTTCAAACCTTGTGGCATTTGCTCTGCACCTGAAGTATTCCATAGAACAATGCAACATTTACTGGATGACATTGAAAGTGTTAAAGTGTACATAGATGATATCCTCATCTGGGGCACTAGAGAACAGGAACACAATACATGGCAGGCAAAAGTTCTGCAGATTGCCAGAGAGGAAGGATTGCAGTTGAGCACAAAGAAGTGCCAGTTCATGAAGACAGAACTTCTCTATTTTGGGTAAATCCTGTCAGAAAGTGGTGTCAGTCCAGATCCAGCAAAAGTACAAGCCATCTATAGGATGCCAAGCCCAAAGCAAAAAGACTGACAAAGGTGTGTAGGTATTGTGATTGACTCAGCAAATTCATAGATAACCTGGCTGATAAAACAGAAAATGTGAGAAAACTGTGACTTAATGGTGTGTATAGGAACTGGACTAGAGAGCACGAAAATGAATACAACACACTGAAAAGATTACTTGCAGGTGCTCCCACCTGACAATATTTTGGCATCTCATGCCTTGCAAAGTTATCCACAGATTCTCCTAAGGATGGATTAGGTGCAGTGCTACTTCAAAAGAAAGGCTGTGCTGTAATCCTACAGTGTATGCATTGAGAGCTTTCACAAATACAGAGCACAGATTGAAAAGGGAATACTGGAAATACCAGGAATGGTATTTGGCTGTAATATTTTTTACAACTACATTTATAGAATAGCTTTTGTAATTGAAACAGATCATAAACTGTTGATAACCATTTCAAGAAGGAACTGCCTAGAATTCAGAGACTTCTAATGAAGCTTCTAAAATATGACTATGTCATTGAATTCACTCTGGGAAATCATTTAATCATGGTAGGTATGGTATCCAGGATCTGAGATGAATCTCAGAGAGCTGTGGATCCAGAAACTGAAACAGAGAGATATTCCCATCAACATGACAAAATATTCAGAAGCCATTTTACCTCACACATGGGCACAGCTAAAAAGTGCTACAGTGAAGGATGAGATGCTGCAGTTCATTATTCATGCTCTACATTTTGGAGGGAAAACACAATTCATGCCTAAACAGTATGTTCTTTCACGCACAAGCTGTTTATGGTTGAAAATGTTCTTGTCATAAGTAAGAGCATTGTGATTCCATTTGAACTCAGAAAAAATGCGCTAAAGACCATTCACGAAGGGCACTTGGGTACAGAGAAGTGCAAAAGAAAGGCACGGGAAGCACTCTATTGGCCAGGCATGAATGATGACATCACTGACATTGTAAATAGCTGTGCCACATAGGTAATGAGCTTGCAAAATGTGGCATAAAAATGATTAGGTGGCTGTTTAAAAATGCAACACATGATAGAAGACCCTCCTCTTGCCTTGCTGAATCACAGAGCAGTACCATTACAATGTGGTAAGTCACCTGCAGAGCTTTTGCTAGGACATCAGATAAGAACTAAACTTCCTCATCTGAAGATGAAACAAGGTGCAGTTAAGGAACAGATGCACAATTGAGCGCACAAGGACGGGGAAAGACGTAAAGGTATTAAAAAGTTCCACTGTGGCAAAACCTCCATGTGCCTGAGGTAACTACACCCTGGAGAAGCTGTTAAAATTTAGAATAATGGTTCTCAGGGAGATTAGGCTGAGGTGATTAAGCTGGTTGCTCCAAGATCATATGAGATCAAAACAAAACAGGAATTTTTGTTGAGATGGAACCGTAAGCATCTCTTACCAGTACCAGTGATAAGCATCCCAGATGAGCTACCTCCACACACAGCGCAGGACTTATCAGCAAAACCACCTACCTATCAAACTGGGCACATCCCAGTAGTCACACCAAGACATACCAAAATGATACCGCCTGCCGAGACGACTAAGGATGTGGACTTATCAGACACAAGATCATCAGATAACCAGGCCGATTACCCGCGAAACTCACTGCCATAGCCACAGGAAACTGATGCTGTCCCAAGACTTCCAATGGAGACGAGGACACATTGTGGCAGAACTGAAACCCAAAGAGACTAATTGAAAGCTGCTGAGCAGCAGGGAAATCACATCTCACCATTTTATGAAGTTCTGCAATATTGTTTTGTTCATTTGGTGTTAACAAAAAGGCTATGCTGTGTATGCTAATGAACTAATGCATAAGCAGAGAAAGGGACACAAACCCAAGAAGTTGTAGTCAGACATCTTGCAGAAACTCAGGTCAATACAGAGACAGGACACAGTGCCGTGATAAGCAACAAAATCACCATTAACAGTTATGTTTCAAATGTTAAATAAACACCCTTTGTACAAAATAGCATATGCTTCATAAAGTAGCAGAACAACATAGGCATGAGATACTGTAGGCCACATTTTCAAGAGCTCACATTTAGACACCAGAAGAGGGGTCTAGATTTCTGAAAGAGCTTTGCACTTAGAGTGCTAATCCGTTTTTAAAATCTGGCCCTAAGTGTCATAATAGGAACTGATGGGAGCTGAGCACTTTGGAAAATCTGTCTTCCCCCACCCAAATGGTGCCGCATATTTGAAAAATCTGGTGATGAGGCTTTTTGAAAACCTGGCCATATGTGACTTATTGTGTGTAGGCCTCAGATTTTTTTTTTCGTGGTGGAGAATAATGGATATCTGCTCTCAAACTGCTATTAACCAGTGTGAAAGAATGCACGTTATGATAAAATGAAAAGTTGTAGGCATTTTGGTTGCTTGTGTTTTGGGCACTGGCGGATTAGGGTTTTGTGGGACCCTGGGCCAGACCCTCCCACTGCTTCTGCCTGCAGTCCCTCCCCACTCCCTCGCCGGCACTCTGCCTGGGGGGAACAGGGTTGGAGCACAGGGGCTTGCCCCGCTCTGCCTGCCTGGTGCTCCTGCTGGGGGGGGAGGGGGGTCAGGTCATGGGGGCGCCCATTTTTCTGGGGTCCCCCAATTGGCTGGGGCCCTTGGACACATTGGCTAATCTGCCATGGTTTGGGGTGGGGTGGGATTGTTTTGTTCTGTTCCTGAGGATGGAGTTCTGAAGAAAGGTTAGATCTGGGAGTGAAGAGTCAGGATTCCTGGATTCAATTCCTGGCTCTGCCATTGAGGGTGAGTCTGGTGTAGGTGTGGTTGCAGCAGAGGTAGGCATATCTATATTAGCTTTAATCTAGCTAGCACAAATAATAATAATAGTGAAGATAAAGTAGATCAGGTTTCAGTGTGGGCTAGACCCCCAAGTACAAACCCACTGGGGACCCTGGGTACGTACATGGGTTGCTAGCCCATGCTATAGCCTGTGCCAGCACATCTTCCCCACTATTGTTACCAGTGTTAGATAGATTAAAGTTATCATGGGTAAATCTACCCATGCTACAATCACACCTTCACTTTGCTGAGTGTGAATTGCTGTGTGATCAGGGGCAAAATACTAAATGTGCACACGTCTGCACACACCTTTTTGAAAATACAGGCCACACCTTATCCATCTGTATATGGGTAGTCTCCTTCTAGTACAACAGTTTTAACAGGAGTGTTGTGAGGACACGTTCATTTTACGTCTGAGAGATACCCGGAGATCTATGTATCAAAGTGTCCCCAGAGTTGGGAGATTGGTTATCTTCAGAAACCCAAGTTTACAGAAGACAATTTTACTAGGCGTACAGGTAGAAGAAAGGAAATCGCTACCTAAATTAGAATTGGAGGAACAGAACATTAGCTGGTGTCAATGAGCATAACTCCACTGACTTTACTACTGAGAATGCGACCCTGAAAATGGTCTGGAGTGCTGCAAAAATACTAGCTATGTTCTGGGTGACAGGCAAAGATTTTTAACTGAAAAACTTGAATAGCGCAACAGGATTTTTAATCTCAAGTATTGCATAAGAGTAAAGGTGCCACTTCATGCCTTGAAAGAAAATACATGCATCAAGAGAAAGGAAAAGGCACTGCAAGGAAAGTGTGCATAATGCTTCACACAAGCACAGTGTGAGAACACACAACCCAACCCAGCAGACACCCACTAAAAACTGCCAAGATGGAGTTAGGCTGTGACAGGAGGAACAGGTTCTCATTTTGTAGTAAGAGTTCACTACAATTCTCTTATTTTGTTTTATGTTGGTATCATTTTCTCCTTCTCTGCAGTAGCCTTGTTTTAACTATGTATCCCCCTCATCTTCTCTAGCTTTCATAATTATTGCATCTATTCAATTTAATCCCTGCCCTCTACAATCTGTAGGGCAGGCAGTGACACTGGTCAGCCGGACAGTATTCCTTCCAGGGCTCTCATGTTGTACTAATGGGGAAGTAATTTGTGACACCCCTTTACGGGGTATAAAATACTCTCTTCCATGCATCTAACCACCTCCACTCACCAGTGCATATAGGGGGCTGGGTGCCATGGTTCTGCCTTCTGACCACACACTTTCTCAAGGAAGGAGCACCTCTGGAACAACCCCTCTGCTCCTCAGCGCCAGGAGCTAGGATCTGGGAAGCTCTAACACGAGCTCAAAAGGGGTGGGGGAATCCTAACTCTCCTTTACTCCTCTATACGGCCACCTTCATGTTAGGCACAATTCTTAGCAGGGTTCCAACATAATTTCCCTATCCCTGCCATTCTCCCTGCAAGTTTCAGCTATTCTTTTCCTTTTATATATACAAACAATTCTGGGAGCTAGCAGCAGTGCTCAGCACCTATCAGGATCAGGCCCTATCATACAACAAACCAATGACAACAAACTCATCTTTATACATATCACTTCATTGATTATAAACCAAAGACTTACACAGACAATCCAATAGGTTTCATTACCAAGCTATTTTGTTGGAGAGTAAAAATAAAATTCTGCGTGCATTTTAATCAATAGAGCAAATATAAATCTCATGATGCGACACATCAAGTCTTTGTACTTTGGCCTGCACACTTTGAAGTCTGTTAAATGGCCACTTTAATTTTAAAACCGATCACTCAAATACTAAATGGATAAACTCTTTATAGCATTTTCCCTATGACAAAACACACTTAGTAAAAACAAAAGCATTATCATAAAACTGCATAATAAGTTGTCTCTTTTGGATTCTTTTATTTGGGCATGAGTTTATGAGCTTTATTCTAAAAAAGGAAGGAAGGCAAACAATTTTACTTGATAAGTTTTGCTTTGCAAAGTGCTCTGAGTAAATGTTATGAACAAGTCTAGAAACCCAAATGTCCCAGAAGAACTAGAGAGGGGGAAATTATAGGAGCAAACAAATTCTTCTTAGAAGTTATTGGTTTCCTTATTCTCTTTCTCCATGTGGTCTAACATCCTCACTGCCAAACACACAATATCTGTGTATTTTATAAAATGGGGCGTGGAAGGGTGGGGAGGGGAGAGGGAGCTCAATCGCAAAACTTTCAGGTGAATATGCTTGGTCACATGTAGAATACTCATATTTGCACACAAAAAAGGTCCTACTCCAAATGTATGAATAAAGACCTGACTTCCTTAAACAGGATATCAATAAGCAGCAACATGATAAAAGCATATAAATAATAACTAGCACAGAGGAAGTAGATCATGAATTTCTGTTCTCTCTGGCTGCCTAACAACACAAGAGCACAGGGACAGTCAATGAAATTAAAAGGTGGCAAGTCCAAAACTGATAAAAGAAAACACTTTTCACACAATGTGTAATTAGACTGTGGAACTCTTTGCTACTGTAGGTCAATGATGACAAGAACTCAACAATATTCAGGAAGGGATTGGACATTTATATGAACAACAAGAATATCCAGAGTTACAATTAATGGTAATAATTTAGAAATTGATATTAATCCTCATGCTTCAGAGTTTAAGGCAGTCTGGAATTATTAGAGAGCAGGATGAGACTTAATATGGGAGGCAGATTATCCCACATCTGCTTGCAGAGGGGTGCTTATACCTTCTTCTGAAGCATCTGATACCGGCCACTGTCAGAGACGGGATAGAGAACTAGATGGACCTCATAGCTGATCTAGTATGGCAATGCCTATGTTTCTTTTGTGAAACAGAAAAGAAAAGAAAAAGAAAAAAAAAAAGAAAGAAAAAGCGCATGTACAAAATTGTACTGCAATTGGCAAGCATGTTTGCAAATACATTTCCCCTAGTTTCCCCTTTGCCATAATCCATGACGATACTCTCCTGGAAAGGAAGACAGACTTAAAGCTTCTACTGTCTGTTGGTTCCTTGGTGGCCTATGTTAAATGAACTGGTGGACAACAATCACACAATCCACCGCCTCAAGAAGCACCTTTGTTGAGAATCTGAGGTCAAGTATACATTACGCATGGAGAAGAACTACCATCTGTAGTACTAGCCTCTTCTAGTCAGATTTTAGGCAGGTTGCGCCAGATCCTCAGATGGTGTAAATTGTCATTGCTCTATAGAAGATAGTGAATCTGTGCCTTTGCTTCTAGAGAAGGCAATCAAGCAATTTACACCACCTGAGGACACAGTCCATTACTGGGACAGGGGAGGGGAAGTTTGCCCTGTATTATTTCCTTTATGGATAAATTAGATGGCCTCCGTATTCAATGCTGTCAATCCAGCATCCTTCATGAGCACACAAATTCATCAAGGAAAAAAAAAGTCTCTGGTGAAATCCCAGCCCCAATATAATCAATGGGAGTTTTGCTTTGTTCTACATGCTGCATGAGTAATAGCAACCATCTGAGAGGTAAATGACCTTTTAGGAAAGTCCCTTGCTGGTGGCAACCAAGAATTTTCAAAACATTAAATGATAGAAGCTAACAAAATAAATAAAACTGCATTAAAAGGATTCAACTTTAGACAATATGCCACCCAGTAAGCAAAAGTACCATTCCTAGAAAAGCTGAGTGAATCAACTAAAGTAACACAGACCCCACCACTCCACGGGTAGAGCTATCAACTCTTATTCTCCTTACTCTTCATATTAATCTGAATACTAATGATCCAAATGATTGATGAACTTGATTTTATGTTTTATGCCCCCATGAACTGTGGGGCTTCGCCTAAGGTCAGAAGGGCCTGGTCCCATATGTAAAAATTAGTCTGATCGTTTCACTCAAATCAGAACCTATTTGATGTAACTGATTTTTTTTTCTGTAAAGTTTAATCTTCATGCTCCCTGAAAATTATTACAGTGCTTTGCTCCTGAATCACAAGTTTATGCTTAGTTGGTTGTCTTGATATTCATTTCTTTTGTAGCAATGGGAGTGCTTTTCTGGTGTGTTAATTTATTTCTGGTGTTGGTGTCATTTACATTGGAGTATTACACTTTAATCGGTGGCTTTGCATTTTGATTATTCATCTTGCTACCTCAGCTTTATAGGCTACGTCTGTGAGGTCTTGATGTATTTTGTTTATCATCACAACACTTCCCTAGATTCTCTTATGGTTCATATTAGTCGTTCTTTATTACTACTGTTTTGGTTGACTTGGGTTCAGTTTAGTCTCATGAGTGGAATTTATCATTTGTTTATGCTTTGATCATTTTAATTAAATTGCAATGGGGTTTGGAAGATTTTGCTTTGTGGGCTGGTTTTAGTTCTTCAAGGTCACATGTCATCTGAATATCATCTCCAAGTAGAATGTGTCATTTTTATATGCAGGATTTACAGCCGTATATTACTACAAAGTTTCAGTCAACACACAATCAATTTTTTCCTCAGTTCATTCTTCTGCTTTAGTTTTGTGTATTAATGCTCAGAAAATTCTGGGGGATGTGCGGGAGATATTTTCTGCATGGAGAATTGCCATACGTGGCAGATATACTGGACCATATACATTCCTGGTATCATCTCTTTGCCTTCACATGGCCCATTCTATACCATAGCTTCAGTTTCCCATCCCTATCCACACATATTTTATTCTGTGACATATGGCTATATCATACTTTCCAAGAAAGAAATTGCTGGATCTTTGCTAAAGCCTGATAAATGTTTTTTTTATGGGCCATTCCCCCTTGGGTTACAATTATTAGCATAAGGATTGTTTGGCATAGTAGTATTAATATAATTATGAGGAGTGCAGTTCTGCAAAGTTGGCAATTCAAGGAAAGATTCTAGAAAATATAGCAGTCTTTAAGAATATTGGTGTGACAGAATATTGGTGTGACAGAATACACCCTTGTATTCACATCCTACACATTATTAAAATAATCTTTGTACAAAATATGCCTTGTAAGGTCTCATTTGAAAACTCACAATTTCCTGGTCAGGACTGTCCTTGTAAAATATCTGTGGCAACATTATATGTGAAGTTTTAAGATTCCTTTGTATGGTTCCTAACCTCATAGCCGTGCCCAAACAGAAGTTGGCAACATGTCTCTCTTAAACAAAGGAATGTGTGGTTGCCTTAATTTGCATTTAAGCAGTAAACAGAGTCATCCAGCAGGAAAGGAAAGCAAAGGAAGTTCAAACAGGTAAAAAAACCAGCAGGGAATATCCTTCCACATAAACTGGTTCTCACTTGGAAATGTTTTTCGGGGGGGGGGGGAATAAAACGATAAAAAGAGGGACAGATATCCTAAGACACCTCTTTCTCTTTGTCTGGCTATCTCATTCACTATACCTGCAGAGACAAAGGAAGCAGGTGTTCAACTCTGGGGAAGGGATCCTGATATGAGAGTTTGGTCAGTAATTTGCTGCAGCATGAGGTAAGAAACTTTGCTTGAATCGAATATAGTTTATTAAGTTAGCCATTAGTAAGCATCTTATCTTTATTTTTCTTGTAACCATTTCTGACTTTTATGCCTCATTACTTGTACTCGCTTAAAATCTCTGTGTGTAGTTAATAAATTAGTTTTGCTGTTTTATCTAATACAGTGTATTTAAACTGAGGTGTCTGAATAACTATTTGAAATAATAAACTGGCACATTATTCCCTGAAAGGAATAATGGACTTAAAATATTTGTGTTGTCCAGAAGAGGGCTGGGCAGAACATTACATACGTTTCTGGGCGAAATTCTGAGACTGGGGCGGGGATTGGGGGTCACCTGGCAGCATAACCAAGGCTGGTAAGAGCCAAGGTGTGGCTGGCTGGTTGCAGAGAGCCTAACTGGGAGTGATTTACATGCTGGGGGCTGTTTGTGAGCAGTCCAGGCTGAAAGCTACAGCAGCAAAGCATTGTAAAGGGCACCCCAGTTTAGAGGTCACAATTGGCATTAGTTATGATGTCCAGGGAAAATGCCATCAGTGATCAAGAACAAGATCTTGGAATGATCAAAGTAAAAAATGAACTTTGAAGACTGATCCAAGGTTATATTGTATATGTTCAAGGTTCCTATGTATATGAACAGGATATGTTGGGAGTTTTATTTCATTCTAGGTGGACCTTCAGCAGTGCAGGATATGAGGGAGACTAGATAACTCAAGGAATTAATAGACTTTCACCTGTAGGTAACATTTAAATACAGTCCAGGATTGGTCTATATATAATTTATTTTTTTCCAACACTCCTCATTGCATTATTAGAGTTAATATTAAAGTAGACTGTGAGCCTCTTACACTGATGACTACTCACACAAATAGTCCCACTGACTTCAGTGACACTGCTCATGCGAGCAACTGCTCCCCAGTGTGAGAGAAGAGCTAAGAATTCTGACCTTTATAGCTCATAGTAATGACCAGAAAGGTAGGTAAGTAGCTGATTTCCTAACTGGATAGCTAAAATGACAATTGGCAATGCGCTAAAAAGGTGGTTTCTGGAAACTGGAATGAATTAATTACTTTTAAGAGACGGGAAAAGGCTTCAAAATTTAGCTCCAAAGTTGTATTCTGAACAGTAAGATTCAGGAGTGTTCAGATTTAGACTTTGAGGTTGGATTAATCTCAGACTACTACAATACTAAACCATAATTTTTATGAAAACTGAAAATTACCTCATTATATTCTTTTGATTTGATTGAACTTTTTTTTTTGAAGGGATGGAGTCAACAAAGCTTTCTAGCTAACACCATGGGACTTTTAAAAAATACCTTCTTTTGAGCCCAACAAAACGATACACAATCTTTGAAAATTTAAAGTAACGCAAAAAGTCTGATTTGATTCATGGTGCTAATTCCATAGTGGGATTCCCTGACACCCCTCTTTCTTCCTATATGTCCTTCTATGCAGAGTCTTACAAGTTTTCACAGGTAAAAACAATGTTCTGAGATCACAAGGAGTTCCAGAAAAGGAGAGTAATGACGTTTGGTCCAGGCCACATTTGGAAGGTAAGTTTTCCTTCCCCCTCTGTAGTGCTGAAGAAGGCTTATCCATAAAACCAAGAGACTAAATCCCATACAATCAATTAAAGGAATTAGGAACTGGGGAGCCTTGTTAGTTTCTAATTAGGACATATTTTTGGGAAAATCTCAGTTTTACTGAGAGATACTTTGAAGGGAACCTGAATCATGTATACCTTTCCCTAGGAACAGGAGAGTACAGTACTTTTATATTTTAACTACTTTATTTTGGTGCCTAGACATGGTTGGTGCTCTAAAAATACATCAAATAAAATAAAGACTGCAAGCTTTTTGAGATAGGTGGTGGGTTTTTTAGCGTACTTTATGTATTGTAATGTACATCATACAGTAAGGCAGCTGCAGAACTAGTAATTAACCACTGTCATACTAATTAACAATTTTTAATTAACCATGTCATATTTTACATTTTTGTCATATTTCGCCCCTTATGGGGATCATGGGGTCATGGCCTGAGCAAACGAGGCTGTGGCTATTCTCTGTTGCAGAATGGCCCACAGGGGGCCATTACAGCTGAGATTAAGTTAGAACAGTCCCAGGATAGTACAATTTTATTTATTTTCGATTTCACTCTAAGTGGAAATTCCACATCAAAGGATGTCCCTATCCAAAGCTTTGGCCATCTTTGGCAAACAATTAAAGACACAATAATGCAGGAGTTACAAATATTCTCTCAAAGCAGCAGCACCTCTCTCTCTTGCCATAAAACCAAGCCTCATATATTCGTCACCTGAAATAAAACGTGCCCAAAACTTGAGATCACCCACTCCATTCCTGGGGTGAGTGCAACTTAACTGGAACACAGAATGTGACACCATGTCATTGGGAAATTCACTGCAAAGCACAGAAGAGGGAAAAACTGCTGCTGCAGAACAATCTGTGTTAAGGCCAGTTTTCATTTAAATTAGATCTTAAATGGGAAAAGTAGGAATGGAAAAAACATCAGGGCTAAAACCCAAACACAGTCCTCTGAAATATTCTTTTACTGAATTGCTTTATATTTCATGGAGAAACAGATTCTTTATTTATGAGTTTTTGGGATGGAAATGATAGCAAATAAACATGCATTCTTGTGGTTTGTGAGATTGGGTGAATTTATTATTATTATTTATAAACAACATAGATTGCATTTAGGGAGGACAGAAATACCGACAACTCTGCAGTTCACTCACAGCAGTGCTGTAGCAGTTAAATTATTCTAGATCTATACCTAAGACACACTGTTAGAGTTAGAATTTCTAGTACCATGGATGGAATAGTATAACACTTTGTAACTAGTTTTCATCCTGCTCTGAAATTGTCATAGTACATTTAAGAGACTTGGGCCAAAATTTTCAAATGTGGGTACCTGAAGTTAGGTACCTAAATCAATATTTAGGCACCTAGACAAAGTGGCCTAATGTTCAGTGGTCCTGAGTATAAGAGAATAAACATATTTCCAACTGGCTTTTAGAGAATACTCAAAAGTAACACAGAAACATAAAAATATAAAAAGGGAGGAAAACACAAGTTAATGAAGAAAACACTTAAGAATTCTGAATATCAAGCAGTGAATAAATTAGAGCAATCAAGATGAACAACAAGATGACAAAAACATTAATTAAAACCTAACTACCCCCATTCTGAACAAAGCACGTGTTTAAGAATATTAATACTGTGTAATGAGAAACCTATCAATGAAGACTTAACGAGGGAGGAGGAAGATTCAAAATGACCTTACTGTATTTCTTTATCATTCATGAGCAATCCTTTGTTCTACCTCTAAATGTGTTTTTCATCACAATTTTGGGTCTGATTCTGATTTCACTCACACTGCTTTTAGTAGTATAATGCAAATTTAGCTATTCCTATTTTACATCTGTGTAAACAAGATCAGAATCAGATCCATTGTTTGCAAAGTAGTGGCTTGTTTGATTGAATTAGAGTGCATGCTTGGCTGTATTGCCTTAGTGCTTTTGCTTCTCAGGCAAGTTACATATCTCTGGAGAGAGGGGGGTGGAAAAGCAGGCCTCCATTCTAGAAAAAAATATGAAATTATTTAGTAGGGCTTGTATTTTGCAAAAATACAGTGTACAAAGTGATTTTGAAGATTAATGTTTAAGAAATTGGATAGGTCCCAAGTGAATAATACCTAGGAGACTAGCTGTTTTAAAGGTGTGGAGGGGAGAATTAGGGATCAGAGTGTGGGATTTGGAGATTTTCCCACTGAAGGGGTTTAGGGTGTATAGCACTCTTGCTGGGAAGAAGTCATATCCCAGAAACTCTCACTTAGTTGAGGCCTACGCTCCGCAAAGCACTCATTTCCCAGTTACATATTGTTGAGCAGACAATCAAACCAGAAAACAGCACTGGGTCAGAAGGTCAGCTGAGAACAGACTGCACAGATGCAGGCAGGAAAAACACTGAAACAGGGCAGAGAAGGTTGGGAGACAGGGAAGGGAAATCAATTTATCCCTCTTTGCTGGGGAGGATTATAGTTCTAAATAGGTGGATGAATGAGACAAAGTCAGAATTTTAATTGCAGAACTCAATTAGAGAGACGTCTTTTTCCATAGACATTTTTGGCATCTGTGAGACACACTGGACTGGAAGTGGTGAACTTTCCATAAAGCACAATAAAACCATCTACTGTGGAAGCACAGACAATGCCCAGAATGAAGGAGATGCCTTCATACTATCAGAAAATATTTACAGCTCTTTGAAAATCTTTAGATGTGTCTCATCACGCATAATGAGCATTAAACTACAAGGGAAACACGACCCTGCTACCATAATACAATCTAAGCCATTGGTGGGCAACCTGTGGCCCCACAGGGTAATCCGCTGGTGGGCCGTGAGACAGTTTGTTTACAATGACCATCCATAGGCACGGCTGCCCGCAGCTCCCAGTGGCCGTACTTTGCTGTTCCCGGACAATGGGAGCTGCAGGAAGTGGCAGGCCATAGGGCCATACTGGCCATCGCTTCCTGCAGCTTCCATTAGCCGGGAACAACGAACCACGGCCACTGGTAGCTGTGGGCGGCTGTGCCTGTGGACGGTCAATGTAAACAAACTGTCTCACGGCCCACCAGCGGATTACCATGACAGGCTGCAGGTTGCCCACCACTGCTGTAGAGTGATTCTTGACCAAATGAAAAAAAGAGCAGAGGAAATCCTTTGAATGATAAGATGGCTTTTGATCTGGATGTTCTATGACATACCAGATACTTGTTTTTCCATCAAATGTTGGAGTTACACAGAGGTCAATGAATGCCTAAGTATTCAAGTCTTAACAGAGAGGCTCTGTGGCAAGTAATCAAGTGGTATGGTTTTAGCAGCAAGTTGATTTAAATATTGCAGAGTCTGTATAACATAGCTTGGCATACAGTATGAGTCAGCGGCAAGCTGACAGAGTGGTTTGAAGTGAAAACTGGAGTCAGACAGGGATGCATATAAAGTCCAATACTTTTACTGTACACTTAGAAAACATCTTATTCAACTCCCTCAGCAACACTCATTGAGCCTGCAGTGGGGAAAATTATCAATCGCCTTGACTTTGCAGAAGATATCATAGTTATTGTGTTTATAGAGGAATACAACCAAGAAGCAGCAAGTAACCTGTACAGAACAGCCATAGAATGGGGCTTAGAAATGAAGGAACAAAAGTCAAAACCAATGATAACATCAAGAAACAGGCTAAACTCGTCATTAAAATGGTGTAGACATTGAACAAGTAGAGTTTCTGTTAGCTGGGCTTCATTGTATGACAACTGCTGTGAAGATGACATCAACAAGCGGGTAGCGATTACCAACACAATGTTCGCATGCCTGAATAAAAGTGTGTGGATCTTAAAACGAGTGTCCATACGAGCTACAACCTGACTACATACAACATTTGCAAACAATTGAGATGAAGTGCCTGTGCTATATCTTAAGTGTCACAAGGCTAGACAGACCAAGAAACGATGACATCTGTGGAAGACTAAAAGTGCAGTGCATGACTATAATCATCAAAAGGTGCCAATTACAACGGGTTGGCCATGTTGATAAAACATCCCATTATCCACTGCCTAAAATTGTTCTTTCAGGACGAGTCAATGGAAGAGAGAGAGGCCGAGAATGTCCAAGGAGACAGTGGTATAACATAAAACCATCCAGGCAACACCAAACAGGCTCAAATTATGCCTCAAAACAGATGTGGATGGGGTCTGTTCATAACCTCAGGCCTACCCAACCTTGGTGTTGGAAAAACAAGATGATGACAATATAGGTGGGAGAGGATCTGGACTATGGTGGGCAGGGATCAAGCATTTGAAGGAGTGTTAGATTACATTAAGGGAGGAGGGAGGACTGAAATACCGACAATTCTGCAGTTCACTCACAACAGTGCTGTAGCAGTTAAAAAGATGAGTACAGTGTTGCATCATATTATTCAAATTATTTGGATCATTCCTCTCAATATTGTTCTCAAAGGATTTAATGTTATACTATACCAGTGTTTAATTGAGCACTGAACTGCTTAGCATGGAACATGGGCAAAATGATAGCTTTCATCAACAGCAACTCAATTAAAAATGGGTAGAAGTGGTATCTGAAATAGCAGGGTCTAGCTTTGGAGATACTAATCAATATTAAAGGAGCAGGTTGAGAGCGTTGCTTTGGTCTGTTCAGCAGCCTTTGCTAATGCAGTTCACAGAGTGGAGTCTTACTTTGCTGGTTTATCATTGACATATAAAACTTGGTGTACTTTTGAATTAGTGTGAAATACAGTGGCATTTTTAAATCAAAAAGTTTTAAAGTGACACTTTACCTGCAAGGCACAACATGAATGATTGCAGCACGAGCAGTTCCCATAGCAACCTCATTTTCAGTTTCCGAGGTCAAAGGAGGATCGCGTCCAATAACTAGTGAATAAAATGCTGCTTCTTTTAAGTTTTACACAACCTTTAATCTGTGGGGGGGGAAAAAGAGAGACACATTACAATGAGATTTAGGATTACAGCTCTTCATACTATGAGAGTATCTTTCCATGTGAGCTAAATGAAATTGACACCTGGAGGGAAACAGAAATTGTTGTTTTATAAAGTCAGTCCAGGTGGGTTGGGGGTGGGGAGCAGGAATTAGAAATTGTGGATCTGAAGAACAAAGAAGAGGATTTACAGAGTGTGTTTCCGTATTTGCAGAGGAGCAGTATATCTGTGAGATGTGCGGTCTAAGTGATCTGAGCATAGGACTGGAAGGCAGACTCCTGTGACATAATCTTGGTTCTGCATCCTCCTCTTTCTCTGTTACCTTGGGCAAGTCATCTGAACTTCTCTACTTCACTTTTCCCATCTGTAAACTCACCTGTTTGCCTCATGGGGGTGCTGTTATTAGTTAGTTAATTGTGTAAAACACTTTGAAGATGAAAGTATTACTACTATCCCTCTTTACTGTCTGACAACTTTAAGTACTTCAGCAACTGAACTGAAAGAAGCAAAATGTAGCTACCTCCAGAAATCATAAATATCACTCTGTACAAAGGAGACTGTCTCCAGAGGTAGTGAGGCCTTCTCTCTACCTATTGAGCCAGGACACTCCCTCTCCTCCTCATGACCCTGCAGTGACATGGTCAGCTTTGGACTAATTTCCACATTGTAACTTAGATTTTCTGCATGGCAGCATGTCGTGTTACCACTAGACTGGGGTGGACAAACTTTTTGCCCCGAGGGCCACATCTGGGTATGGAAATTGTATGGAGGGCCATGAATGCTAACAAAATTGGGGGTTGGGGTGCGGGAGGGGGTGAGGGCTCCGGCTCGGGGTGTGGGCTCTGGGGTGGGGCCAGAAATGAGAAGTTCAGGGTGTGGGAGAGGGCTCTGGGCTGGGGCAGGGTGTTGGGGTGCGGGGGGGTGAGGGCTCCAGCCGAGGGTACGGGCTCTGGGCTGGGGTGAGAAATGAGAAGTTCAGGATGCAGGAGAGGGCTCTGGGCTGGGGCAGGGTGTTGGGGTGCGGGGGGGTGAGGGCTCCAGCTGAGGGTATGGGTTCTGGGGTAGGGCTGGAGATGAGGGGTTGGGGGTGCAGGAGGGTGTTCTGGGCTGGGACCAAGAGGTTTGAAGGGCAGGAAGGGAATCAGGACTGGGGCAGGGGGTTAGGGCACAGGAGAGGGTCGAGGTGCAGGCTCCAGGCAGTGCTTTCCGCAAGCAGCTCCCAGAAGCAGTGGCATGTCCCCACTCCAGCTCCTATGCGGAGGCACAGCCAGGTGGCTCAGTGCACTGCCCCATCTGTAGATGCTGCCCCTGCAGCTCCCATTGGCTGTGGTTCCAATGAGAACTGCAGGGGCGATGCTTGGGGTGGGGGCAGCATGCGGAGCCCCCTGGTTGTCCCTACATGTAGGAGGTGGAGGGAGACATGCCACTGTTTCTGGAAGCCATGCGGAGCCACGGCACACATGGACCGGGGCAAGCCCCCAGCTGAAGCACCAGAGAGGGACAAGCCCTGGATCGCACTCCCTGGTGGGAAATTGAGGGTCAGATTAAAACATCTGCAGGGCCAGATATGGCCTCTGGGCCATGGTTTGCCCACCCCTGCACTAGACCATCAGGCCAGCCAAGGATTACAGTGCTGTAAAACATTTGAGAGTCACATCAATTTGTCTCAAGGCAATATATTTTCAGTAGAGCATGACTTTGTTCTTCCCGCCCCTCCTCTGGGAAGTTTTTCTGAAGCATCCGCACAATTACCGATGCTCAGATAAGGAACCTGAAACACACTGGAAACCTTCAATGGAATTATCATCTAAGCATTTCCAAATGAAACTTGATCTTTTCCTGGCACTCTAATCTCCATTACAAATTAGGAGGAGAAAATACCCCTTTTCTACAAAGGGCTCCTCTCCAGAAATAACCACAGGAGGCATTTAAATACTAAAAATACATACATAATTCCACCCAATCATACATTCTTATCATTTATTCATATCACTGATGTCTGGAAGTTAAGGGGCCTTCATGTTTACAAGACAAACTGCATGACTAATAGAAAGTGAAGTGGTATCATTAGAGGTCTCTGGTTGCTTTTCTGAGTTAAAATTGATAAGATTCTTCTCATAAAGTCAGGTTCAATGTGCTGAGAAGACTAAGAACCCTTATCTTCTGATCTGAAGATGTAATTCGAAGAGGGTGAAGACTAACTGAATATATTCAGATATTCTGACATGCATGGTGATTAGACTGGTTGTAGATAAGCAGGAAGGGCTGATCAATGAAACGAATAACATCTTAAGTGAATTATTAGGGCATTAATAATTAATTGTATTTAAAAAAATGTCGTGACTGACCTCTGAATTGATCTACAATGTTAAGCCATTTCTCTCTTGCAGCAATTAATGAGGAAAAGTATCCAATTTCGTAATACAGATTTCATACTAGGTAAAAAAAACTAGTTATGCTCTATGTGCCAAATTGTGCTCTCAGTTACAGTAACAGAAGTACAGGGTAACTCCACAGAACTCAAGGCAGTTATTTTCAATTTACATCTGTGTAACTGAGAGTAGAATTTTGCCCTATGCTCAACATCATGTTGTGAATTTCTTCTTAGCATTCTGGCTTTCCAACAACGTATTCTCACCAATAAGCAGAGATCTTTATGTATAAGGTATTATTTGTAAAACTTGTACTATACTGGGGCCGTTCAATGGTTTAGGATTATTCTTCTCACTTCATGGAATAAGCTGAGTGGAACTTGAGCAGAATAGTAATTTACATGTAGTATTTCCTTTGATACCTAATTAAGAACACAAGAGGTAGGATAACACTTATAATTAACTTAATATACTGCCAGAAAAATATCTCCAATGCCCACAGACACATGCCACAAAAAACACAGCTACTAGCATATAGAAAGACTAACTATGATGATCCCCAGGGGTACTGAGATTTGTGAGACACCTCACCAACACCTGGCTTTAGCATGAGGAAGTCTGGTCTGTGCCTGCTGTGGATCCTCTCCCTGAAACCACCAGCCCCTAGTGACATAAGCACCTCACTCTCTCAGCACAGGTAGCAATAGGCACACACCAACTCCAAAATCCTGAGGCTGTTCCCTGTAGCGTCCCACCCCTTGTCCACTGAACACTCTCAGAATTTCCAGGTCCGCTGTTCCCAAAGAACAGTACACACCAGCGTGTAAGATTTAACTCAGGATCATCACTTTGCTTAACTCCACACCACTTAGATATATTTACAGTGAAAACAAGAGTACATTCATTGTCAAAGAACAGAGATTCAAGTGAAAGTGAGTAAGAATATTGGAAACAAATGGTTACAGGCAAAACAAAATCTCAACATGCTTTCTAGAGACTAAACTTAACCAATAAGTTATCCTCTCAGCTAGAGAAGCTTATCTCAGCCAAAGTTCTCTCCAGCCATTTCAACCAAGCCTGGTTGTAGTCACATTTCCATGCAGTAAACTCATTGTTTGTTTACTACCTTGGTGAAGGATGAAAAGGATGTCCCCCAAATACAGTAGAGCAACCCTTGATGAGCAGCTCAAGATACATCCTCCCCTTCCCACTGCTTGCTTTCCTGTTCATAGAATCATAGACTTTAAGGTCAGACGGGACCATTATGATCATCTAGTCCAGTGGTTCTCAAACTAGGGCCGCCACTTCTTCAGGGAAAGCCCCTGGTGGGCCGGGCTGGTTTGTTTACCTGCTGCATCCACAGGTTCGGCCGATTGCGGCTCCCACTGGCCGCAGTTCGCTGCTCCAGGCCAATGGGCCTGCGGGAAGCAGTGCGGGCCGAGGGATGTGCTGGCCGCCCTTCCTGCAGCCCCCATTGGCCTGGATCGGCGAACAGCAGCCAGTGGGAACTGCGATCAGCTGAACCTGCGGACACAGCAGGTAAACAAACCAGCCTGGCCTGCTAGGGGCTTTCCCTGAACAAGTGGCAGCCCTAGTTTGAGAACCACTGGTCTAGTCTGACCTCCTGCACATCGCAGGCCACAAAATCTCACCCACCCACTCCTATGTCTGACTACTGAAGTCCTCAAATCATTGTTTAAAGACTTCACGGTGCAGAGAATCCTCCAGCAAGTGACCTGTGCCCCACACTGCAGAGAAAGGTGAAAAACCCCCAGGGCCTCTGCCAATCTGCCCTGGAGGAAAATTCCTTCCCGACTCCAAATTTGGTGGTCAGCTAAACTCTGAGCATGTGGGCAAGACTCACCAGCCAGATACCCAGGAAAGAATTCTCTGTAGTAACTCAGATCCCACCCCATCTAACATCCCATCACAGGCCACTGGGCATATTTACAGCTAATAGTCAAAGATCAATTAATTGCCAAAATTTGGCTATCCCATCATACCATCCCCTCCATAAACTTATCAAGCTTAGTCTTGAAGCCAGATATGTCTTTTGCCCCCACTGCTCCCCTTGGAAGGCTGTTCCAGAACTTCACTCCTCTGATGGTGAGAAACCTTTGTTAATTTTCTTCTTCGAAATTCCCACAATCCTTCATTAACCTTCAGTTCAGACTGGTGAGAAGAGACTCCTGGTAAACTACACAATACTTAATTTACATGTAAAAAGCCCCCTAGATTAAAAATATATATATCTGACAGAAAACTTGTTCACCTTTGCTGGTGATCATTCCCTAGACACTGAGACATTAGAACATAATTTTCACTGTATATACATAACTCCTTACACAACATCTGTACATGCATTTCGAAATGACAACCAGTGTGAGAGTGGCTTTTATTTGAGACCTCACATGACATTCTTTGGTGACCTAGAGTGGACATACCAGACCCAGGAGATCCTAGTTGTGCTAGTTGGCACAAAGTGGTTCCTGGATCACATTCACCAGTCACATTTTATTAGAAAGGTTAACGACAACAGTACCAATTTCAAGCCAAAAAACTCTCCAAGTGGTTTGCATACATCCCTGTGAGGTAAGGAAATATTATAGCATCCATTTTACAGATGAAGAACTGAGAATAGAGGCTAGAAGTGTCATCCAAAAAGCCTACTGAAGGATTTCCATTGATTTAATGGACTTTGGGGATCTGTTTGTAGGCAACTCGATCAAATTGATAGCTAAGCAAGTCACTGACAGAACTGGAACTATATGCCTGGAGATCTGGCTTGCTTTCTTCCCTGTTTTTCCATAGGCATCAGAAAGCAGCCAAATAGCACTCTGTCATTCATGTGGCTCATATTGCAATTTCTAACTCCTCCTCTTGAGGTAGAAACCCCAGAATGGGGTAGAAACCCCAGAATGTGCCATGGCAGTCACAAGTACTGCCATCCTACTTCCAGAAATTGGGGTGCTCACACACAGGGGAGTAATTGGGACCTTTCATATTTGTGCTGTGTCTGGTCTTAACGGGATGAAGTATTAAGGTGGCTTCCAAGTATATATTATACCACAACATGCAGATATATCTCTGTTCACATTTTCGAAACTTTCAGTACACAGGAAAAAGAAAGAGAAAAGTAGATCATTGACTGACATGATGTTATTACCATAAATTTCTTCTAAACATTTAAGAAGGGCATTCAAGATGGCAGCTTCTTTCCCTTCTATAAAATCATTTTAACACCACAACTACCTGTCCTGGTTTTAGCTGAAAACAAAATAATGAGACAGATATTTATTAGTATTCAGCACAGTTATTTATCAAATACAATGGAAAATGTGAAAAACTCCCTAAAATTCTGCTTATTTCAACATTTTCAATGTAATCAGAAAACTTCAAAGGGAGATCATCTGCTTTAAAGAAGAGGTATTTTGAAGTAATCTCTGATGATGGTAGACCAGGTGCCAGCTCTTTCCAAGGCTGTAGCCTTCAGCTGAGCACGGACAAATTCATAGCTAGAAACCAGACCAGCTCATCTGCGTGTTCAAGATATGTATTGCAAAGATGTATTTAATGTTTAGTGTAGTGTTTAAACTATAAAATACTTGTACATTGCTGCTCTGAATTTGTGAGCCCAGGCAGACGGAGGAAGATTATCAATACTAAGTTGGGGGGTAGTAACACATCACAATACAAAGACTGGGTTAATGGCCTTCTCACAGGGGTGAAGGTGCTATGTGCAAGCAAGCTTGTCCCATCATTTTGAATTCTGGAAATAAAGATACCTGGCATGAAAATTCTTCATCTCTTTGTTGTTTGCTGCAGCTAGGAAACAGAAGCAGAGATCCCAAAGATCAACCTGGGTTAACCCTAAAACACATGGAGTGTTGACGGATTACTACATGTCTGTCACCTTTTGGAACCATATCTGCAACTGATTTGTTTATGTATGTTGTCTGTTTTAACCTGTAAATAACTCTTTCATTTTCTACAACCATTGTCTTTGGTGTGAGATCTGAGGTACAAATTGACCTGGGGTAAGTGACTGGGCTCTTGGGACTGGATACAACCTTAATCTTAGTTGATTGCCATACAGTAAAGATCAATAATCACTAGTTCAGCATACCTGGGTGGCATGACAAACTGGAATGCCCAAGGGGACTGTATGACTCTGTGGTAAGACTGTTAGAGTGCTTCAGAGTTCACATTTGTTACTGGGTTGGTGATATCTAATTATAGAATATACAAGCAGTGTGGTGTGTCTGCCCTGAGTTTGGCACTCAATGCCGTGAACCACTCCAGCCAGCATGACATAATCAAAGTTCAGAGTAGCAGCCATGTTAGTCTATATTCGCAAAAAGAAAAGGAGGACTTGTGGCACCTTAGAGACTAACCAATTTATTTGAGCATAAGCTTTCGTGAGCTACAGCATCCGATGAAGTGAGCTGTAGCTCACGAAAGCTTATGCTCAGATAAATTGGTTAGTCTCTAAAGTGCCACAAATACTCCTTTTCTTTTTATAATCAAAGTTGAAATTCTCATCATTTGTGACATTAAGGACCAGCCTACATATGGCACTTGTCTCCTTCAGGACTTCCTCGAACCTCAAAGAAAATTTTATGCATGTACAGGGGGGCGGGGGGTACATCAGGTTTAGCAATTACTTTAGAATACATTCCTTGAGGATGTGCTTGCAGATATTGAATTTCTATTGGACCAGTACCGTGTTTTGATGTCATTCCCAGAAATACCGTTGCTGAAAGCAATTATTTCCTGGAATGATATTACAGTTTTAGAAGCACTATCTTCCTGATACTATATAACAGCTTTCCCAGAAGTCCCATTGCAAACAGGCACTTGGATTATTGGCATGCCAGCCCAACATAGGCATTGCGTGATAAAGTACCTATCCTGGTCCCTAAATGTGACATCTAATGGGCTATGGGAAAATCTTCCAATAGAAATAATGCAAGCCCCATCATGAGAGGAAGTAAAAAGTAAGTGGGGAGGGGAGGTGCAAGCACACCATTAGAATTAATATTCATCGATATTTACAATATGGTGGTATCTTAGATACTGCTTTATTTTCCTATACTTAGAATCGCAGATTCTTCTCCCATTTCACATATCAATGAGCCTGAGCCTGAAAACCTTTTCTCACATGTGTGGTTATTATTTATGCCAGTAGGCCCATTGCCAACAGCTGTGTTTGTGCTGAAAGTGTTGGTACATGTTTTATGACTACCACCTTAGAACAGGAAACAACCAAGCCTGGGCAACGAATTTGATAATTGAAAAGATCCTTCCCATCTCAAATTTCTATGTTTTCTGGCTGAGTAAAAGCCTTTGGTATTACTTTTGCAAAGGAATGCAACAAACCTGAACACTCATAAAAGGAATTCTTATTCTTAAGAGGAAATATCAATGGAGTCAAAGTAGCGTGCAATTTTTTTAAAGATATAAAAATGAGAGCCTCATGATTTAAACTCTAATTATATCCCCTCTGAAACACCCCACCTCGAAACACTTGTGCAGATGCTTTTCTATCCTTACTTTTCGTAATGCCACCATCAGTAGCAATTTGTTTTGAAAGGCACCTTTTTCCTAATTGGATTTTGACAGAGAAAGTTGACTGTACAAGTTTTGAGCATAAGGTATTAGAAGAAACAGGATGTGCATAGTTGTTGAGGCATTTAGGAGTTGGTTTTCCAGAGATGCTGAGCACACATTGCTCTCATTAATTTCAACTGTAGTTGTGAGTGCTTAATGCTTCTGAAAACAAAACAAAACAGGACTTCAGCCTTCAGGGCACTTGGGATGGTGAGTTCACATTGTACCGAAAGAGAACACCAATAGAGGGAACTCCCTTTTTCCCTCCAGTGTAAAGGAAAGCATTGTAATCTTTGATGAAAATGTTAGTGCCCAGAGTCCAGCATACAGACCCTCCACTTTTGCAGACATTCAGAAATAAAATTTGCAAAACGCCTCAGGCTCTCAGCTGAAGTAGTAGTAGCAAGAAAGGTTTCTTAGCAATCATCTCACGTTTGTTTTTCTTCTACCCATTGGTGTGCTACAGAGTGCCAATTCCTCTGAACTCCAAAATAAATCACTGGTAATGAAGCATGGTGCACATACAGACAGCAACAGGCATTTTTTAATCACCTAAACAAAAGAAGAGCTAAAGGTAAGCACAAAACACTCCAAAACCTAATATATGAGTTGTCAGATTTAAAGTGGCAAGTACGCTATGATTTTCACAGCTCTCACCTGAGTGCAGTTAGGAGCACAAAGGCTGAAGTGTCATTTTCCATACTAGCTTTCAAGCCACATACCCGTAACCCCTTAAAGCCAGAAGTCTTTTTGGTCAGAAATACAGTCATTTTCAAACTCAGAAATTCAGGATGCAACATGCAACACGAGTCAAATACTGGTCCCCACCAAACAGGAATACAAAGGCTTGGTGCAGCAATGCTCTATTAGGAGTGAAGATTCCTCCCACACAAACTGAAGAGAAGAAAGAGACCCTCTCAATAGCGGCTACTGCAGCCTCAGTGTTGCAGTGCTCCTGTGGACTGTTCACCACACACAGGTAAGTGGCTAGCATCTGTGCAGTCACAGAGCGACCTGGTCTGGTCCCATTCTTCCTTCAAACATAATCACCCTACAAGTATGGAAAGGGTCCTGTAGAGCACAACCCCAAGGAGCACAGGGCTGTGAAGGCACCTTGTGCAGATTCTTGGCATGTCAACCCTTCTATCCTATAGAATTGCATTGGTTATGCTGCCTTCAGAGCCCTCCATGTCAAAAGGATGGAGCGTCTGGATTCAGTCCTTTGAGCATTATGTTGCAAGACACGTAAATAGTGCATTTCACCGTGATACTTACCAACGGCTTTTAAAAATGGTTTATGTTCCTTTTTATAATGCTGCACTAATAAATGAGAAAGTAGTTATTACAATTTGTACTTGCATCCAAGGAACTAAAGGTTCTTTGCAACGGTGATTTAATATTAGCATATTATTTTAAAAGGTAAGGAAACTGAGGCACAGAGAGTTTAACAGACTTGCCCAAGATCACACACCAAAGCAGCACCCAGGAAAGCTGGCTCCCAATCCCCTTCTCTAGCTGCTAGATCACAGAGAGTGGGGTGGGAGGAGGTATTGTTTCATGGTCTCTGTGTGTATAATATCTTCTGCAGTTTCCACAGTATGCATCCGATGAAGTGAGCTGTAGCTCACGAAAGCTCATGCTCAAATAAATTGGTTAGTCTCTAAGGTGCCACAAGTACTCCTTTTCTTTTTGCGAATACAGACTAACACGGCTGCTACTCTGAAAAAGTGCCTCCTTTGGTACTTTGCTCAGCCTTGTACAGTCTTCCTGTCTTTATAGGTGTTGGCTATATGCCTTTAGTGCAGAGGTGGGCAAACCATGGCCCATGGGACCCTCCTGCACAGCCCCTGAGCTCCTGGCCCAGAAGGCTCGCCCCCGGCCCCTCTCCCGCAGCCTCAGCTCACTGCGCCGCCGGCGCAATGCTCTGGGCTGCGGGGCTGCAGAGCCTGGGCTGCCTGTCCTGGTGCTCTGGGTGGTGCTGCTGTAGCGCCACCAGCCATCGGTGCTCCAGGCAGCGCGATAAGGGGGCAGGGAGCAGGGCAGGTTGGATCGAGGGCAGGGGAGTTCGGGGAGAGTGGTCAGGGGGCGGGGGTGTGGATAGGGGTCGGAGCAGTCAGAGGGTGGGGAACAGGGGGGTTGAATGGGGGCAGGGGCAGTCGGGAAGGGATGGGGTTGGATGGGGAGGCAGGGGGCAGTGAGGGGCAGGGTTTGCGGGGGCCGTCAGGAGACTGGGAGGAAGAAGGGGTGGTTGGATGGGGAAGGGGTCCCGGGGAGGGCAGTCAGGAATGAGAGGAGGGGTTGGATGAGGTGACAGGGGGCAGTCAGGGGACAGGGAGCAAGGCGGGGTGGATGGGGCAGGAGTCCTGGGCGGCTGTCCGGGGGTGAGAAGTGGGGGGAGGGAGGGTCAGATAGGGGGTGGGGCCGGGCCACGCCTGGCTGTTTGGGGAGGCTCAGCCTTCCCTAACCGGCCCTCCGTACAATTTTGGAAACCCAATGTGGCCCTCAGGCCAAAAAGTTTGCCCGCCCCTGTTTTAGTGGCAAGGTCCTTCCCAAGAGCAGACTCCATGCCGCCTTCTTCCTCTGTTTGACACAAAACTTAAAACAAACATTAATGTGACAGACAGCTTAGAATTTGTGGGATAAATTTAATATTTACCCTCCTGATTCTAATAGCTACTTGCTGCCAAAACGGTTAGAGAAAAAAATAGTGAAATATTCACATGATACAATCAATATTGTCAAATGTTGTAGCTGGTTGGCAATTAAATTAAAAATATTGCTGACTGTTCAAAATAGACCACGAACAGATACAAATTCATCCTGTTTTCATGAAAAAGGCTGAAAATAAACGCGTGTAGGATTTCGGAGATTAAAAAAAACCTTGTCTTTGGAAACGTGTGATCGTTCCAAAGACACACTATTACACAGATCATGATACAATCATCATTATAAAAATGTAGGAACAATCAGCACCATTGCATGGTCGCAGTTTCAGTTTGTATCAGGACATAAACCTAGCTCCTTAATTAGCATTGTGGACATGTTGTGTGGGCACGTAATTTCAGTAGTTCTGGTTACCTGTTGAGAATAACAAATGGCTGAATTATGCAAAAAACCCAACCAATCACTTTTGAGAATAAAGACCTCATTAGTTTGAGTTGTTTCTGA
Organism: Chelonia mydas; assembly: GCF_015237465.2. NCBI lineage: Eukaryota > Metazoa > Chordata > Testudines > Cheloniidae > Chelonia > Chelonia mydas. The sequence continues at coordinate 13,874,259 of NC_057853.1, read as the reverse complement.
GTTCTGTAATCAAAGTCCTGTGCTGTTTTAATTTTGTATTTATTTTTGCTAATTTGCTGAGAAAAGAAATGAGGGAGAAAGGAACAAATGAACTAAGTTATTTCAGAAGCATTCAGTTGCTGTGATAATTGAGGGTCTAAATCCTTACTCCAATTAGTAGTTCTTACTTACCCAACTTGTCCCACTGCTGCTTGTGTGTATAAAGACCGCTCATGTAAGATCAGACCTTAAGAGAGAGTACTTTACTTCCTATAGACACTTTATCTGATTCTTCCTGGTTTAATATTTCAGAATATTAGTCAGAACTGAATCTGAAAGACATTGTTTTACATAAACCTTCAACTTGGCTTGTAGGGTGCAGGCACTCCCTCCTCATTTGTACACATAACAGCATTTATTCCCAACTAAAGAAGTGTGGACTATGCATGTTAGTGCTATAGAATCACTACAAACATTCAAAAATTCAGCAAAGTCCCCACAAATCATTATTTTTCTTTCCCTTGCCTCCTTGAACTCCATGCACATCCCTGGAAAACCCTAGGGGAAATAGATAATCTTTTCAGAGTTTCCTGAAGGTCACAAATCTAGGCTCTGTCAAACCAAGGGAAGTAAGTGAATTCCAGAGTCAAGGCCTCCTTTCTGGGCATTCCCTGTCACCCCAAACCTACCCTTTCATTTAAATTGTTGTCACCACAAGCACTTTAGTTGCTCACAATTGCCACATCCCCCCATGAGAGTCTGAATCCAAAAAATCATGAGTTTGTCTCAAAATCATGAGATTTTGTAAACAAATTGTTTTTAAAAATTTATCTTCTGATTTTTGAACTCACTCTGTCCACCCTGAAAGTATGTGACAATTACAGTGGTGCCAAATTGCAAATTTAGCATAAGGCAGTTTTGGCCTGCAGGAGCTCTTGCTAGAAGACCCAACCAAGATTGTGGCCCCATTTTGTCAGGTACTGTACAAACACATAGTGAGAGAGGGTCTTTGCCCTGAAGAGCTTGCAGTATAGTGCAAAATACAGTGGTGAATTTGTGATGAGAGAGCTGGAACTCGGAACCACAAAACTGATCTAATTTTTGACCACCAAAGACCCATTAATTGGAAACAACTTTGCATTCCTGCTTAATTAAGCAGAATACAAACTAGTGAACTTCAGGTGAAAGGTTCTAGAGTGTGTTATCAGCATACTGAGGCATCCAGTCCCCTGGAAGTATTAATGTAACTTTCCAGAAAGCAAGCCACATTCTCAAAGGTGTGACATTTACTAAATCAAGTTCTGACAATGTATCCTGCATTGATTGGGTTTTCCAGTCTCTGGACACACAGAGATAATCTCCTACACACTGTTCTCAATCTCAAATACAGGATCTTAAAGGGACAGCTTTCATTAATCAAAAGACAAACAATAAAATTGCAAGAACAAAACAAATATTAACACAAGGTTCAAAATCATTTCTTAAGTCAATGTTTGGCAGACATAATAATCTCAGCTATTACTCTTTGGTCCTTGTACTAACATTTAAATTTATGAGTATAATTTTTTAAAGTCCACGTAGGTCCTCCATAAGGCTTAAGCTCACAACCTTCAGATCCACAGCACATACCCCATCTACTTTCACTAGAGACATAAGTGGTGGGATAAAAACATGCTGATTTCTTATATGTGGATCACCAGTACAAGGAAACACAACATATACTTTGCCAGTGGGATACACTACTATTTGCAAGACAGCAGAAAAATTTTGGGCATCAGTGTTCCTGTTCCTGGCTCTGGAAGCAGAGTGTGATTTAATGGTTATAGACAGAATATCATCACCAAATGTAACACGACCTCGGTTTGGGTTGTGAGAAGAAAATGAACTTGGGACCTCTGGATATAAAAAAAATGAGCCCCTGCCACTTAATCATATCTGCTAGCATCAGAGATAGCAGCCAAACATCTATAAATGGTATAACAGAAGGTCAATACTGTGTTGTTCTCAATTACAGAAGCACCAAATTTGGCACATTCCTTCTGAAAGGCTGTATGCCAAAGCAAATGAGACTTAGCTCTTATATAGACACGTGGGTCCTACTCCTAACTATGCCTGAAGTATCCTTGTGGGAGCACTCTGATCTGTGAAACGGGTGGAAGATGGTTACCGTCAAAGTAGCATGAGGCTTTGATTCATAATAAAGTTATGAAGATCCCAGAAATATTAACAAATATTAGTGGAAAAGATGTGTGCAGAAGTCAGGTTAGTGTACATTCCCCTAGACTACAGGGTATTGTGTGAGGGAGAGTCTGTCTGTCTCATTTTCCTTCATCAAGATTGTGTGAAGGCTAGACAACTTTGTGAGCACATTGGCAACAGAGGCCAAAATAATGTCACTCAGGAATAATTAGTAAGAATTGGTAACAATGGAAGAGGTGGTTTAGGTGGCTTCAAAACTGTCCACGATTTAAACAATGCAAGGCTTTTCAGGGCCTGTGTTTCATTCAGGTATTGACTGGCATTCTGTGCAGTTCACAGAGAGTTAACATGATCCTTTCTTCATGAAACACACTGTAAGTAGGGAGCCACAATTTCCCAATAGTTTTAAGGAGTAGGCCACAAATGTAGACTGTAAAAAGAAAAGGAGTACTTGTGGCACCTTAGAGACTAACAAATTTATTTGAGCATGTAGTGTCCAGAAAGTGGATCTCTTGTGTGGACTGGTCCAGGCTGAGGTTGATGGTGGGATGGAAATTATTGAAATCATGGTGGAATTCCTCAAGGGCTTCTTTTCCATGGGTCCAGATGATGAAGATGTCATCAATATAGTGCAAGTAGAGTAGGGGCATTAGGGGACGAGAGCTGAGGGCCATAAAAATGTTGGCATACTGTGGGGCCATGCGGGTACCCATAGCAGTGCCGCTGGTTTGAAGGTATACATTGTCCCCAAATGTGAAATAGTTATGGGTGAGGACAAAGTCACAAAGTTCAGCCACCAGGTTTGCCGTGACATTATCGGGGATACTGTTCCTGACGGCTTGTAGTCCATCTTTGTGTGGAATGTTGGTGTAGAGGGCTTCTACATCCATAGTGGCCAGAATGGTGTTTTCAGGAAGATCACCGATGGATTGTAGTTTCCTCAGGAAGTCAGTGGTGTCTCGAAGATAGCTGGGAGTGCTGGTAACGTAGGGCCTGAGGAGGGAGTCTACATAGCCAGACAATCCTGCTGTCAGGGTGCCAATGCCCGAGATGATGGGGGTGTCCAGGATTTCCAGGTTTATGGATCTTGGGTAGCAGATAGAATAGCCCAGGTTAGGGTTCTAGGGGTCTGTCTGTGCAGAGTTTCTTGAGCAAATGGTATAGTTTCTTTTGGTAACCCTCAGTGGGATCAGAGGGAAATGGCTTGTAGAAAGTGGTGTTGGAGAGCTGCCTAGCAGCCTCTTGTTCATATTCTGACTTAGAACAACGCTTCCTCAGCTCTCATCCCTTAATGCCCCTACTCTACTTGCGCTATATTGATGACATCTTCATCATCTGGACCCATGGAAAAGAAGCCCTTGAGGAATTCCACCATGATTTCAACAATTTCCATCCCACCATCAACCTCAGCCTGGACCAGTCCACACAAGAGATCCACTTCCTGGACACTACATGCTCAAATAAATTTGTTAGTCTCTAAGGTGCCACAAGTACTCCTTTTCTTTTTGTGAATACAGACTAACACGGCTGCTACTCTGAAAATGTAGACTGTGTGTCACTAAATGGTACATACTCATTTTCACAGGTGGAATCACTGACCCACACAAAACCTGATGTACCAAAATAGAAGCTGCCTACAATGTATGTCCCACAAAGTCCAAGTCTTTACAGAAATCTATGTTCTTGATATACGGAGCCTAAATCTTTTTTTAAAACCTAGGACTTGATTTTAACCCTCTCACTGTTGTAGGTGTTGCTGTGAATCTCGATGTAAAAAAGTTATGCAAAATTTGTTTTTTCAGAGACAGCCCTTTCACACCACAAAAATCAATCAACCAATAAATAAAAATAAATAAAAAAGAGAGATAGTTAGGAGAGAAGAAGGTAATGGGAGAGTACCAGTGACATCTCTCACTGTATTCTACGTGCTCTTGTTATTCTCACGGCATGTTTGTCAGATACCGAAATATCTCAAGTTCATTTGCTGAAATTATCCTCTTCAAAACTCCATTATAAAATGAATTTTAATATCTGGTGGTTGATAAAGCAAACGATATACAACTTTATATGTAACACATTTACAGAATGTGTTCATCATAAATGGAAGAGAGATGCTCTTTTTAACATAAATTTGAATATCTTAAAAAAAACCCTCAAATTTGCTGTCTAGTTTTCTCCTCTGGGCATTTATTTTTAGTGGCTAGATAGAGACTTCATTTCATTGCATCTCAAGAAGTTTTAACACCTCAACAAACGAGTTTCCAACTCACCACAGTCATTTATATTTGTCAGACCTTTTCGGTCTTTGGCATGCGTTGCATATGAAGTCTCATCTCTTAGTTGCACATCTGCCATAGGCTGTCACAAAGCTCAGTCATCATAATCTGAAGAAAATGAAAAGGTGTGCAACTGCCAGAAAGTAAGCTGGCTCCTGTTCGATTGCACCACCTCAAACAAATCCAAGCTAGAGATACTTAGTATCATTTCTACTATTCTGCACCATGGGGATACAGCCCAGGAAAAGAATATTCCCAGAAGAACAGCACAATGGATCCAAATCCTTTGAGGTTCCGATTGCCATCACATTTGACTGAGTTTACTGAGTCACACAGTATCTCTCAGGATTGGGCTAAGTAACACTACCATAAACTCAGTCATATTACTGAAGAGTAATAGACCATCACTTCCTACAACTCTTCTTCATTCACTAATTGAACTATTAGAAGACCAAGGAAAGCGAGTGAACATATAAAAAAGAAACAGTCTTGTGGTACATTCAGCTCCATCTGCATGCAATGCTCTCCATATGTCCGGATGAATTTATTCATTTTAAATTTATGGTGGTTTACAAAGAAACAATTTATCAGATGATGATGTCAAAATATTGCGGGGAATTCCGCATGGTGGCACCAGTTATAGAAACAGAATCATGCTTAAACTTGCTCCTCAAGGGCTATATAAACAACTAGACTATTCAAAATAGATTAAGAGAATAAACATGCTTCCAACTAACAGCAGCATAGCTCACCGAAAGGATGGTCTGGTAACCAAGATGATGTCCAGTCTGGTGCATTGCGATCCACAGAATTTGAGCATAATTTGTTCTTGCTGGCTTCTGTGGAACACAGAGGCCTCATATTATATACTCCTGTTGTACAATGGTTTGGTGCAGGGGCAGGTAAGAAAACTCTTTTAAGCCATGTAACTACCAACTTTTGAAAGAGGGAGAAATATGTGTATATATTCTAAGGCTTCCTGCCCGCATCACTTTGTATGTATCTTCTTTGATTATAAACAATCTGATCTTTGCAGTGATAGAGTCTGTCTGTTGCTGTACAGCAACAATCTTAAAAGGGTCCAAATCCTGATCTGAGCCCTGGCCACCACTGTAACAAAAATACCAAATCATCATCATCATTATCTGCTAACAGTTCTGCTGTAGTTCTGGTGTAGTATTCCCTATTGTCATTGCCTGCAAAGAAAAACATGATACAAAGCAGCAGTATGCCTCAGAGAAGCTGAATATTCCCAGCTGTACAACTTTTCCTTTTACACACTTCAGATCAGAGTGCAGGTACCACTGAGAAAATCCCACTAATTAAAGCCTTTTAAGGGACCCACACACCACCGCAGATCCCTCCATTTTCACTGCTCCTGCTTGCTTACTTTCAGTGGTAAGGTCCAACATTGTAGCAAGAATCCTCCCACAGCAAGAACAATTGGGTGACTAATGTAGTTGCCTCTGGATCCATCAATGGGACTTAATCAAGGTTCAACTTTGGAACATGCCCTCATGCGGCTAGAGATGGAGTGCTCTGCCAAGGCTACACCATCAGTTAACATGCCACTCTTCTTACACCGAGAAAACAGTGTTTCCTCCTATGTAAGACAGCCATTTCTGCACACCACCTGCACGTCAGCATCCACTACAACTTCGTGCTGAATTCAGAAGCATCCTGCTGCGCAGGAGTGGAATTTCATAGCCTAGCATTTTCTATAAATTACATTATAGTCCCTGGAAAAAAACAGTGTTCTTATGGAATGACAGTCCAACCTTTTCCTTAGCCTCCAAACAATTCCCAGCTGCATGCATAATAAGATTATCCCTTTAGTTGTTTGGCAAATTTAAAATAAATAAATATTTTGTATACCCAAGGAATTAACAGTAAAACATGCTAAAGAAGCTGATTTTAGAGACAGCAAGCTTTATTCCTTTTAACCTTGGAGCACAGTACACATGGAAGAGGTTAGGCTCTATATTCAAGAAATAAAATGGACCTCTTCTTGCCATACAGCAGATCTTGTATCCACAGAGGAGGTAACGGAAGCATATTCTCAGGTAGCATTCTCATGGATGCCAACGGGAGTTCTGCACATGACACAGTACAGGGTGTGCAGCAGAAATCAGGAGAGGTTTGTCCCAAAGTCACCTCAACACAAGCAGGTATATTCCAAACTGTTTTGTCTCCCCTCCACCAATAATTCAAAATAGTCCATCAGGTGCTGTACAATACGGTAGATGAGAGATTTTGGGAGGTCTTTCCATAGAAGTGCTGTTCTGTGTCAAGAACTGGTGTTTAACGTTTAATGAAAGACACAACTCGGCAGTGGGAGTGGAGTTTAGCTTTGCCTATTGCCCTACTTTTCCCAAGGATTGGGGTTTTTTTTTTAAGTAGTGGGGGTTAAATTACCAGTATCTCAGTGGCTAATTCCACTGAATTCTTTCCCTAGGAAAGATGGCTCAAGGGACTGACAGTGACAAAGATATTTATACATCTGCGATTTTGGACCAAGAGAGGTAAGTCGTATACAAAGTTATTATGCAGTGGGTGTTCAACAGCCTGTAGGAAAAAAAGTTTCTACCAAGTCCACACCACAAAATACGCCATCACCAAAAACAGCGATCTTGTCGGTGAAGAAATTGAATGGTCATGGATGCTGAGCTAGACCATCTCTGGCAGTCAGAGGTGATGCGTGGCAGGGGCACGCGGGGTCCATTGGTCCCCCAGATTTCTGCTGGGTGGGAGTCAGGCTGCAGGGGGGGAGACATGCCTGGGAAAGGCTCCAGCAGCTAGTGCTCCTGCTGAGCTCTGCTAGGAGCAGGGAAGAGAGACAGGGCTGGCAGCACAGCTCTGCCAAAGGGGGCATGGGCAAGCCCTCCAAATCCTGTCCCTTCCTCGCCCACAGCCGCAGTTACCTGCTTGGTAGTAGGTATCCGGAGCCTGCTCCAGCCTGCACTGTGCCCGCAGCAAGGAGGCTATGGGAGAAGTAAGTGTGGAAAGAGCTGTGAGGAAAGTGGAAGCAAGGTGGTGCCGGCTTGGAGCGGGTGTGGGAAGTGCAGGGGGAGTGAGAAAGGAGCCAGAGGCAACTTGTGGGGCAGTCACTTGCCCCCCCGCTTTAAATTCTGCACCCTTACCATCAAGAGTTACAGGTTGTCTCTGCTGGCAGTGGCTCCTTCTCACTAGGAATGTGGCATATTAAGGTGATGGCACGTGAAGCATGCCTTGCCTATTTTGTACCCTCAGTGCTATAATCCTGACACCTCCGGTGAGTATAAAATTTACTTAATTTTACTGATGATTTTTCTCTCTTTAAACTTTTCTAAGAAGTTCAAGTCTTGCAGCTTACATTATACTCTATATTCCTTGTCAATGTAGTCTATTTACACAAGATCATGCGTAGCCAGCAAAGGTCCTCAAACATAAAAATTAAGTTTTGTGGGTCAAAATATTTTATACTATTTTGTTAAAAGTGCCTATTCCCATGGAGGGGGTGTAGCGAAGCGATGACTCACCGGTGCAGCGCCTCCTGCTGGTAGTCTTGGGAATTAGCTCTTCCAGCCTGGAGCGCCCTCTGCAGGCCGGTGTCTTGCCTGACGCTGGCCCCATGTCCCTTCCAGACCCTGGTGCCCCTTTCCCTCGGGGTTCTGCCCCAGCAGTACCCCCAACCCTCTAACCCCACCTTGCATCAGCAGCTACTGCCAGTCGCCATCTAGCCCCCGCTCACTGGGGCAGACTGCAGTCTGTAATGGCCACTCATCATTGGGCAAGGGGTAGGACCAGCTGCCTCTGCCTGTCCTCAGGCTGCCCCTCTGCAGCCCCAGTACCTTTTGTAGGCCTTCACCGAGGCCTGCAGCCTGGGGGTTTACCAGGCTGGAGCTCCCCAGCTCCCTTTGCCCTTCCCCAGCACTGCTCCACCTCAGGTACCTTGCTCCCCAGCAACTAGCCTTTCCCAATCCAGGGCTAGACTGAGACTCCCCCAGCTTCTGGCCCTCAGTCCTCTTATAAGGGTCATCTGGGCCCGGATTGAGCTGGCACAGCTGCAGTTAGCTCCTCACTCAGCTTTTCCCAGCCGCAGCCCTCTCAAGGGCTGCTTTTAACCCTGCTACAGGGGGGGAACAAAAATCTCACTTCCTGGTAACTCTTACTATTTCCTTATGGAATTTTTTTTTCCCCTCTGAGTTTACTGTAAAAGGTTGTTTCTGAATCTGAATGGCTGTAAGTGAATAGCAGTGTCTTCACCCTAAGACTTTTTCAAAGATAAGGTTAGCAGCTTAGCTCTTCATTACTGCTGTGATGCCATTAAAGTTCTACTCCTTTCAGACAAAAAGACATCCTCCTTATTTTTCAAACTAATGGCATCTGGTGAGCCATATATTTTCTCTGACTGACAAAAATAGGCTTCTCAGAGCAATTGGAAACAGAAGTAAATAGTGAGGGATTTATCTCTCAGCATCCTCTGACACAGCCATGCCCAAAATTTTAGCTGTGTGCGACCTTTCATAAAATTAACATTGTTTGAGTTCAGAGTTGGGTGAACACTGAAAAAAAAACTGAATTTGTTCAAAGTATTAAACAAATTCAACTCTTCTGTGATTACATTTTAGGAAAATTCTAATGGATGAGTTTACTGGCAGGAACGTCCTTCGAATCAATTAGTTTTAAGGAGACCTGGCAGGATATTTGCAGAAATCATATCTCCAAATCAGAATCCTCTAGGCTTCTCTCCCCTCTCCCACCCACCAGAAATGTGATTCTGACACTTACATTTATTCAGTCAGAGAACAGAAATATACCAGGTGACCTATACATCTAATCAAAACCACCTGAATACTCACAACAGCAACAAAACAGGCTTAAAATGATTTGAAGTAATTATCCAACAAATAATTATGGATAATTAATACATGCATGAAAATAATTTGTTCGGGCACAATTCATAACAGGAAAAGGTGCAAAATGTGTCATATCTAGTTGGTGCTTCTCCTGTTCCCTTATAACAGACAATACACCTACACAGGATTTGCCTCAAACTCTGCAGTAATCAAGCTGGAAGTGCAGGAAAATGTTCTCCTTCAAGAGGTACGCCAACTCTGCAGTACATCTACCACCAATGGGAAGTCAAAGCACAAAGCACCATCACTCCTTTCATGATAAAATTGATATTCCTGAAGTCAGGAACAAAAGCTGGTGCTGTAATTGCTGTGCGTGGTTCAGAACGCAGGTGTCTCCACACGACAGCTTGCTCTGCTTTCAATCTGCCAATGAGTCACCAAGCTCTGTTTTTCCAATTTATCTAATAACGCAGAACTTCCACACTATTCTGGCAATATTTACAACAAAATCCATCCAAACCACCTAAAAGCAAATCAGGCACAATAGGTTTCTCATACCGTGAAATTATTTCACTGTCCTAGAACTAATCTGCAACTATTTGTGCCTCAGTCTTCACAATGAACAGCATGCTTGGTGACATCCAAATTTCCATTCTGAGAAAGGGAGTTTTGTTTCAAGTCACACATGGTTTGAAGTCAAATCAGCAAGTGACTGAAAAAGAACTATACCCTAAGACGTTGGGTTCTTCAAAGAGACCACTCCTTGAACAGCAATATAAGAAATTAGTCTGCACAAAGTACTGTAGCAAACATCCTGCAGTGGCAGAGTGATGGACATGAACTAATGGTACAAAATAATCAGTCAAACTCAAACTGGCCTTCATTTCTGTTTTTCTACATAAATTGCAATCTCAAAAGCAGGCACACCTGTTTCATCTATTGATATAGTACACAGCATTGGATCACCTTGCAATATTAAATTTATTTATCCTCACAACACCCCTGTGAGCTAAGGAACTATTATGCCCATTTTACAGATGGGGCATTGAGGCACAGAGAGACTAAGTGACCTGCCCAGGGTCATCCAGGAAGCCTGTGGCAGAGAAGGGAGTTGAGCCACAGCCCAGGCAAGCACCCTAACACCCTAGCCCTTGGCCACCCTTCTGCCACATACATAAAATCATCATTTCCTAAATTGTGCACACAGAGAGCTGTTTCCAGGCAAAAATTTGGAATATGTTCAATGTTTCAGATGTGGTGAGCCGCATCTGTTAAAATTGGCACTTGAAAATAGAGGGGCTGAAAATCTGGCTCCATGCATTTGTTATTTCTTCCATCTATAATTTCTATGATTTTTATGACCACTAGTCTTAGCATTTTACATAACTGTTCAGGTTACCTTAAAACATCAAACTTTAACCTTGCTCTGGTAAAGGATCTTAATATAGTATCATGATTAGCATACATGAATTTTCCATACAAGAATTAAAACATCTTATTCCTACTCTGTAACTACCTTTAAAAGACCCTTTCATGTTTGGTCAACCTCTTATCATGGCCTGTGTATTAATGTTGTTCAAATTCCAAAAAAGGTAACTGTACTTTTTTGTTTTAAATACATTTTGGATATTCTCAGAATCTTATAACCAATTTATTGCAGCTCCAGAGGACAGCATAGAGAGAGACATCACGACTATTGTTCCAGTTCTTTACAGCTTTAACATTCACCTCAACTTTGTATGGCAGGGGTAATGTTATCAGTCTAAACTTTGCACCAAATATTTTCTTCAGCCACGATTAAGCTTAAAATAAAAGTCTAAAATCATATACTGTAACTAGCACATTTATGGTCTCAACATTTTATTTAAAAATAGTGAAGAATTGCATTGCAAGGTCTCTGACGCATAATGTAGCTAGCGTATATTTCACATGGGCACAAATCTCAAGTAAAAGCTGCTCCTTCTCATTCCAAGTTAATTAGCAGATTAAAGGAGTCCTTTAACTCTGCATGGCATCAATTCAGAATCCCTTAGTGCATGGTTCTATTTACAGTGAATTTTTCTGTGCTTGTCTGAAACATCTTGGCTACTACATCCTCTGTCATTGGCTGTCAATTAATTTATAACAAATGTCTTTAAGACATTTTTTAAAAAATATTCCAAACAGGTTATTACTGACAAAGGTTTGACAACAGGTGTCAAAAAGGTTAAGCCCCACAAGTTCAAAGTTTTCAATATGTACATCTTTTTTTTCCTGAAGAGTTGCCAGTATTATCTGTGATCCTTATAATTTTGACATTTACAGTAAGTTTCCTAATATTAGTAGGAAACACTTTACATTACAATCATGTCTTTTAACTTTGTTGGTTTTTTTTTTAATTTTGTCAGAAATGAGGCCAATTGTATTGTAAAAGGGCATAGCCAACTCTGAAATTAGTCACTTAAAAAAAAAAAGTGAGAAATTGAGTTCCAGCTGCTACAGCAGACCCTCAATCCCCCAGCCAAGTTTTGTGATTTAACAATCCCATTATATTTTTATGTTAAAAATATTTTTCTCATCTCAATGTTGTGTGAAAAAGCCACACAGCACAGGAATTGACTAAAGCTTGACCCTACAAACACACATTCATAGAAGTCATTTTACTCATGTCAGTAGTTCCATTGGCTTCAGCTAATGGAACCAATCAAATCCAATTGATTGCCATGTAAATTAAATAAAGAATTCTTAAAGTCGTGTGTCAGGCCTGAGCAGGAGACAAAAATGGTACATTCATTTTCACGTCAGCATCTGTCAAATCTTGCAGAGCGAAACTGTTCCATGCAGTGGGCACACAAGTTAAACCAGTCTCGCTCCCATCAGTTACAGACATGGGTGGGTCTCACTGAGGAATTTTTATCCGTTTCACTGCGACTACTCAAGTGAGTCACCTTATTTGTGTGTGCCTGAGTTTGCATAGAATTACTATACAGGGGAAATGCTGAAACAGACTACATAAGAACTGCCATCAAATGCATATAAATAAACTGAGAAAAAAGTTTGTTGTTTTTTTTTATTTTCTCTCTAATCTCTTTTGTGGTAGTAAGCTTATTTGGTGTTTGTTGTTATAACAATAGCAGGTACAAAATTCAGGTAGCAGAGGGATACTTGTGTCCATTGTGTCCCTTTAACTCATATGTTACCACCACTCTAAATATAAATACTCCTGGTAGGAAGATACAGATTTCCCCCCCCCTGCAAATTGTATCTAGCTGATGTACTAAAGAAGGAAAAATGGCAAAGTATGAACCTTCATCTACTGAATTTTGTTTTGTAGCAAGGGCTCATGTACCTTATTACTGGTTGGTTTTTTTTTTTTGCATTCTCTAATACTTTTCATCCCCCAAATATTTTAATGTTATATACATAACAATGACATATCAATGACTTAAGACATATCAGTCAGAGGAGTGTTCCTATAAATTCTGTACTTGTGTACAGTAGAACCTCGATTTTATGAATGCCAATCTTAAACCCAACCAGTCATACGAACCATTTTTCCTGACAATTAAAAAAAAAAAAAAAGATCGTGCAATGGAAGTGATGAAGAACAAGCCAACATCCCTTCACATTCTGATGCCTTCGGTGCACTGGAAATCACTTTACAGTGATTTGAAGAAAGAGATGCAGTGTGCCATACTGCAACTTATGCACCTGCTGTAACTTTGAGATGTTCAATTTTATGAACTACTCAACCTTCAATTAGTTCAAAAAACTAATTTCTGTATAGAAATGCACAATATATTGTGGGATACTTCTGTAGATCCAAGAAGCAACAATGGAATTTCTAATACAAAAATTAAAATTAACTTGTGAACTAACATTGCAAATCTCATTAAGACTTATGAAAGCAGACAAGTTTGAAGACTATTTCTTGGACTGAAACTAACAGTTTGAGACTGCAAAAGAAATTCCAGTTTGTATTATTGGCTACATTTCCTGTCAGTGGTTACATAAAATATTTATTAATATAAAATTAAAGTCTAATATAATACAATTATTTGTACTTTTATTAAACCTAACATTATGTTCAACTCATTTTATGCTATTAAAATATTATGTTTATGCATGAGGGCAAAATAAACACTGAAGTTGTTATTTAAACGCACCAATTTCTGACTACTGATTTCTCAGTTATAAATTGCCCTAATGCAATTCTGAGTTTCTTTTAATATGGAATTAAATAACATTAGCAGAGATGATGGTATGGCAAAGTAATAGAATGACAGGGTTAAATCCTCGGCCCACTGAAACCAATGGGAATATTGCCATTGAGTTTAATGGGGCTAAGATTACACACATAGAATTCAAAGCATAGCCATCATATCCCTGTTTGCAATAAATGTGAATATTTGCCATTTTGTATACTTCAGAGATTGTGGGATACTTACTTGCCTAGGAAATCTAAAACAATTAAGTAGCAAATGTGTCAAAATCCTACCAGGAAAGGCATATTTTTTCCTCTCAATGTGTTTGGTTGACCTCTAGGTAAACAATTGTGTGGAGATCCAGTCCTGAACGTTGTCGGCACAGAAAGGACTAGCTCACTGTCTTAGAAATCATTAGATTGGTAGGACTCAAATCCCCTGGGGCAGATCAAGGACAAATCTCCCACATTTACAACATGGCTTAAAGAACTTTCAGTATCTTTGAACTGAAGAGCAAAAAGGACCTTCATCCTTTCCCGATAGGAACTGCTTAGCCATGCTCTGTGTTGTTAGCTGATTTAACCTTGCTTAAGAAGCAAATCCCTTGTGGCACAATATATAGAGGGAAGAGAGCCCTGCTTCTCAGGTGACAACCATAGGAGTCATGTTACTGTTAGAGGTTTGGGGATTGAATTGGGCAGTAGTAACAACAGCATACTGGTCTGTCTAGACACAGGAGTAACATTAGCATTTCAAATCTATACACATTTTTAAAATATCTATTTGAAAGTAACTGCCATTCCCTATAGCAATAGGTACCCAGCCACCTCAGAGGAATGGGACCACCAATATCCTATTTCCCCACTAGCTACAGTAGCTGGCCAACCATAAAGGAGAGGCCAGCAGCCCTTTTAGGGATGGAGGCTTCTGTGTGCACCTGGAGCTCCAGGAAATGTTTTCCTCCTGTAACATGCATCCCACTGGGGCAATAAACCTCTGCACACACCCTAATGAAGGCCCGTGACTTCAAAAGCACAACTGAGTCCTGACTAGCCAGTCAATAGTTCTTTTGGCACCAAGCCCCTTGGATGAGTTGGGAGGGCAACCATGCCAAACTGTTTTCGACTGGATGACCCTGTCTCAGCTACGCGAGTCTTGCTTGGCAGTCCAAAGATGCAATCTACACAGTGTCCAGAGCAAAAGGAGGTCATTCCTATGGTATCCTCATGCAATCATGGCTATGCTTTGGTACATTCCACGATGCAGTATTTCCCCCCTGATTTAATTACTAACATAAAAGGAAATAAACTTCAGAATGCAAACAAAGAAATTGCATTTCATCTAATTTATGTAAGCTATTCTTTAGCTGAATGCCATAAAATCCTGCATGTTTATGATGGTCTATTAGAGGGCTGAAAACATGCTTGCAGTTGCACATATTGACTATGCAGATTATGTGATATTATTGCTTTTTTCTGCCTCTTTCATTTTTCACAGAAGAAATTTATTTGTTTAAAGACATCCTTGCACAAAGCGCTGGCTCCTGCTAGGAAAAAAAAAAAAAAAAAAGACTGTCTGCGTGCTCCCTCATAGCCACAGGCTGTCAAGCTGGTAAGTGCGCTGCAGCCAGCTGTGGTATGCTAAAGCAGGGGGCATCGAAGACTGTTTTGTTTCCCATTCTGGAGTATCAATTATTGGAGGGAGCAACCCCGTGGCCAGATAAGTATTTCTGCAGCGGAGAACTTAATGTCAAATGATCTGAACGGCATGGAATTTCAGGAATGGCTGGATGGCAGTGTGAGGATTTGTTGAGGTGTCACATTAATCCCTTGGTTTTCTTGTCATGTGCAGCAGATGAAAGGAAATAAAGGAAAGCAAACCTTAACGCATCATTGATTTATGTATAATAGATTCTGGGTGCAAGAAGAGAAATATACACTTCTGTTATCCCTAGCTTCGGGCTCCATGTTCCCCTTCTCTCCTTGAGCCACAATGTGTGGCTCCTGGCTGGAGGAAGTCCTACATCTTTGACATGCTCCAGAGCTCTCCTGAACCCTGCCTTCCCTCCGCCCCCCCCCCCCCACCCCAGTCACTCACAGGGTGTCTCTTCATAGCACAGTTAGCTCAAAGTTATAACTTGGGTGTTACCCCTTCCTTGACTCCTGTCCACACACAAAAAACCTCTAGCTTAAGTTAAGTGGGGCTTTAAGCTTGAGCCAGCTGGCCCATTGGGAAGAGTGGATTGAACCTCCAGGGACGCTGATGCTCAAGCTAGAGATCATAGAATCGTAGAATATCAGGGTTGGAAGGGACCTCAGGAGGTCATCTAGTCCAACCCCCTGCTCAAAGCAGGACCAATCCCCAACTAAATCATCCCAGCCAGGGCTTTGTCGAGCCTGACCTTAAAAACTTCTAAGGAAGGAGATTCCACCACCTCCCTAGGTAACGCATTCCAGTGTTTCACCACCCTCCTAGTGAAAAAGTTTTTCCTCATATCCAACCTAAACCTCTCCCACTGCAACTTGAGACCATTACTCCTCGTTCTGTCATCTGCTACCACTGAGAACAGTCTAGAGCCATCCTCTTTGGAACCCCCTTTCAGGTAGTTGAAAGCAGCTATCAAATCCCCCCTCATTCTTCTCTTCCGCAGACTAAACAATCCCAGTTCCCTCAGCCTCTCCTCGTAAGTCATGTGTTCCAGTCCCCAGTCATTTTTGTTGCCCTCCGCTGGACATTTTCCAATTTTTCCACATCCTTCTTGTAGTGTGGGGCCCAAAACTGGACACAGTACTCTAGACGAGGCCTCACCAATGTCAAATAGAGGGGGACAATCATGTCCCTCCATCTGCTGGCAATGCCCCTACTTATACATCCCATTGGCCTTCTTGGCAACAAGGGCACACTATTGACTCCTATCCAGCTTCTTGTCCACTGTAACCCCTAGGTCCTTTTCTGCAGAACTGCTGCCTAGCCATTCGGTCCCTAGTCTGTAACGGTGCATGGGATTCTTCTGTCCTAAGTGCAGGACTCTGCACTTGTCCTTGTTGAACCGCATCAGATTTCTTTTGGCCCAATCCTCTAATTTGTCTAGGCCCCTCTGTATCCTATCCCTACCCTCCAGCGTATCTACCTCTCCTCCCAGTTTAGTGTCACCTGCAAACTGACAGACTGGATGTAACAGCAACAGTTCATTAAGAGCTAATCCAATCACTCTGCTAGCCCAGTGACTCTGTGCTGCTAATCAAATCACTCTGTGTAACTCCAGCTGTTGCCCAATGTGATCGCTCTCCCTTGAGCTCAGAGTTGCAGTGAAGACAAGCTCAGAGTGGCTGGAGGAGTTGGGTTCCAGCTGTTCAGATGGGGAGACACCAAAGTGATGGTGGGGAAGACACAGGAGGAAAGGGGCAGAGCTGACAGGCATAAGGGCTTAATATGGAGGCAAGAGGCAAGTCCCCCTGAATTTCAATGGATTCCCAGGTTTGGTGGTTTAAACACACTGTGGAGTGGCAAACTCTTCCCCCATCTTCCACAGGTGAAATGCTTATGAGTGAAGGTCTGTAACAGCCTTCCAACGAGAGTAGAGGAGGCAAAAACCTAACTTGTTTCAAGATTGAGTTTGCTAAATTTATGGAAGGGACGGTATGATGAGATTGCCTACGGTGGCATATGATGCATCTGCGTCTGATATGAGCAAGTATCTCCAACAGCCACAGATGGGGAGGGCTCTGAGTTACTACAGAAAATTTGCCCTGGGTATCTTGGTTGGTGGGTCTCATCTACATGCTCAGGGTCTAACTGATTGCCATATCTGCAGTTAGGAAGGAATTTTCCCCCCAGTCAGATTGGCAGAGGCCCTGGGGTTTATTTGATCTTCCTCTGCAGCATGAGGCACAAGTCACTCGCTGGTTTTAACTAGAGTAAATGGTGGGTTCTCTGTAACTTGAAGCTTTTAGAACAAGATATGAGGACTTCAGTAACTCAGCCACAAGTTATGGACCTATTACAAAGTGGATCGGTGAGCTTGCGTAGCCTGTGATGTGCAGGAGGTCATGAGTTGATCATGATGGTCCCTTCTGGCCTTAAAGTCTACGAGGAAATTTGGTGGGTGCAAACTCATGGGGTTTCCATTCTAAAACGTAGGCTACTTCCCTATAGAGGGACTAAAGTGGCCATTGTTTGCAAACACAGAGTGCTCCAACAATCTATCAGATTATGTCTGTGATGTTGTAGTAGAAATGCTCCTCTCTATTGCCCATCAAAGGTCTGGTTTAATATAATCTATGAGTGCTAATTTTTAACATTTCAGCATTCATCTGTTCTTTATCTACAGGCCTTAAGTACCAATTCAATTCCTGACATGGTCAATAGTTTCTATGGCTCATCCTGTGTAGATATATTTGTCAACCCAGATTGAATATTTTCAACATTTGATAGAAACTCCTTAGTGATTTAAGGACCAAATATTTTAAAACTACTTAATTTCTTTTTTTTTTTTTTTTTTAAAGCCGTAAGGGTCCAAATACCAGCTCATCAGGGAAGTATAATAATGATTTTAGACATGGGATTCAAATCTCAAACTTGGAGCCAGATAATTAAGAATTAAAAAAGGGAATGAAAAGATACATTTGTTTAATCATTTCACCCACTTCATCTTTATAGGTTTGAAACTCATTGATCTGAAGCTTCCCTGAATCACCTTAAAGTCTCAGGGCCAGATGCCCCCCTCGTGTAAATCAGCGTAGCTCAACTCACATCAATTGAAGATCTGGCTTTAACCTTTCCAAAAATTATCACAATAGCAAGAGTAAAGGCAAGCTATAAAGTAAGACTATTTAGAAGCTCATGGTTCTGTTCTTGGTTTTGCAGCATGAAGGAGACAGAATGTTCTTAATGCCTGACCTCGGTAGTGTCACCTCATGACTCAAGTAAGTTTTTACTTTGGTTATATAATCCCTTCTAAAACAGTCTCTGAGAGGTGAATAATTCCTTGAGCCCACTGGAGGAAAAGTCTTCAGCTGGAAAGGTCAAATGTTTCAATATAATCAAATGGGGAGATTTTTCAATGCATTCATTAAGGAAATTCTTCATACAGAATCCTCTTAGTAGGGCACATCAGTTATGAAACCAGAGATGAATCAGGTTAAATGCAAAAGGATTCTTCAGGTGGGCCCCTCGCAGGATACAGCTATAACTCATTGACTGTGATGAGAATTACTTGTATCCTGCCAGGGGAGAATCAGAGTAGACTGCACAAGGAAGCACTCCTCCCTTAAATATGTCAAAAATCATTAAGAGTGACTGGGCAGCATGGACAAGAATCAATATTAGGGAAGACAGGAATAAGCACATGAAGCAGGAATTGCAGACACAGAGAGAAACCTAGAAGCAAAACAGAAACCTGTGGGAGATAGAAGGAGACCTTGGACCCGAGATAAAAATACACACTTGGTGGGAGAGGGAGGAAGGGAATGAATGAGAGAGTTTGGGTGTTGGAAGCCGTGACACAAGAAACAAAGTGACCTTTACAATGGAAAGAAGAGGCTCTAAAATGAAAGAGAGCCAAGGCTAAAGGGGAAGGCTTGGGAATCCAGCGTAGGGGAATTCATTTCACTATGGGGGTTGTGATTCTGATTATCTTTATTTCTTTGTATTTCTTGCTTTTTCATTTTATAACATCAAAGTGATCTTTTGAGTAGCCAGATAAGAATTTACTGCATATAGTAAACTTCAATCCAGCTATTTAAAATCACAGTGATAGTATTTTAATTTCTCTCCTCTTAAAATAGTTACAACCACCATAAGTAGCTATATCGTGCAGTAGGAATGGGGGTAGGAGTAACCCATTTTAAGGCTTGATCCAAAGACCACTGATGTTAATGGAAAACCATTTACTACAATCAGACCCATAGTGAAAATAGTTATATTATCTGCATTTAGTGGGAAAAAATATTGCCATGAGATAAATAACAGTCTATCAGCTAAACTGCTGCTGTGTGTGCAGTTAATATACAGAGAGGAAATGGACCAAACACAGAGAGATGGTAAACTCTACAATTAAATTAAATAAGCACCTTTATTATCCACTTTTTTATTAAATTAAGGCAGCATCCAAAGGAATTCCCAGAACAACCCCCCACTCAATATTTCATGGCTATACTATCTCTTCAGAGGGAACTCAAAGTATTACTAGAAGAGAACCAGAAAACTCACAAATAATCTAGGAGTAAGATAAATATTTCAATAAAAATGATGCTTGTAACATAGGCAGATCAGTTGTGTTACATGAGTCAGGCACTGAGCAGCAGGAAGTAAGTTGGGATAAGATTCAGGGTTTTCAGAGAACGCACGCGCGAGAGATGTTATATGTATTGCAGATATGCTGTGTTCAATTTCTGCAGTGGAAGAGTGAGGGGGGATATGGCCGCCCTGAGAAGAATTCACAGACAGATGGCAAAGGAACAGAACTGGCATAAGGTTACAAAGGTATAAGGAAGAATCCTATTTCTTTTTTTAAAGTCACTGCACACGAGAATGAAAATGACAGTGAACTCACAGCAGGCAACTCTGTTCAGTGATAATCACATGGGCTGAAGTGTGTCAGTGTTAGAGATGGGCAGATGCTTGGTTTCAAAATGCTTACCAGATTTTTCTGGTTTCTTTTGCAGCAGCTCTCACTCTGACTTTTACAATTGAAAGACCCTGAAATTCACTGAAAAGGTTTCAGCTTCAATCAATGCAGCAGTGTCACAGGGTGACTGGCCTCTTTATGGGGAGATGGGGCCAGCCACACCTGTGACTTCAGCAGCTGCTTCCAGCCTACGAGGGAAGGACTAAGGGGAGCCAGATGGTAGCTTAATGGATACCTGGGCCTTGTAAAAGGACTGACAGTGAGATCTGTCTGGGAGTTGGAACCACAGAGAGCAGGCAGGTAGGCTTCTGTGGAAGGCACTGAGCCAGGATTCGGAGGGGAAAGGTTACTCCAGGGGAACCAGCCTGGGGCCAGCACTTTAGCCCAGACCAGAGAAAGACTCTCAGAAGTAGTACAGAAGGGAGCTAGGAATAGGGCCCAGAGCATAGCCTGAAGATAAGCCCCAAAGGGCAGAAGAACATTTCTGTTTGTTAGATCTTTTTAGTTTAGACTTGTTTTGTGAGTTGGCTGGAGGGTTAAGACACCTCTCCAGAACTGACTGGCGTGTGGAGAGCAAACCCACCTCAGGAAGGAAAACTGACGCAGGGATCCCTTGCAGTGCAACACTTGTCCAGCAGGGGCACTATGGGAGGCCACACCCACTTACAAGCTGAAATATTTTAAATTTATTGGAGAAGCAAACACAGAAATGGCTACACTCATAGCAAGTAATAAATGCTGAGCCAGATCATCCCCCAAACCAGCATATATAGACACTATTATGAAAGTATCATTAATGTGTGCTTGCACTTTGGCAAACCAAGCCCCTCTGCATAGTCTGCCAGTACTGCTACCTGCCAAAAGATGAAATACATGCTGAAGGCTCATCGCTGAGTCTGTGGTTATATTCCCTGAAAGATGCAAGCCATCACCATGGGATTGCCCGTCTGGTAGCAGAGGGCCTGGAGAGTAGAATCTGTGAATCCGAAGGACCAAAGGGCCCAGTCAGTCAGAATTTTGCTCCGAACGGGACAATTTATCACTTTTTCCTAAGAGAAGTGTCATGAAAGACTGTGGAGGAAACTGGAGGTAGTTCTTCTGCAATACATTATTACGTTTTGAAGCTCACTTGATGAGCCTTGCTACATGTGAATTGAGCAAATATTAATCAAACTGCTAGAATTTAAAATGAAATCACCCCAGTACAGCTGCACAGTAGTGGGAATTATTTCACGGTACAGAAATAACACAGATTGGCAAAATATTTTCTCATCTCATCCAAAAATATATTATATATTAAAAAATATAGACCAAAACACCCTCAAATTAATTTACTATGGTATTTTGAGTACCAAATCATTAAATCTTTAACAATTCCTCTTTTCAATAGTCCTTCAAACGTCATAGACAGAAAGGCAGTTCTTCCAATTCCATTTTCAGATCATAAAAAATAGTGACAAATCTTGTAAGAAAAATATCTCTTAGCAACCGGAGGAAAACGAAAGTGCACATATATACCCAAAGGGATAAATGCTTAGAAGCATCAATGTATAGAGACAGACCGACAGATATAGATATAGGTATTAAATAAATAAATAACCACATAGTGTGTTGTACAGTTGAAAAGTCATGTGAAATCTAATATCTTTTAGTTTCACTAATGTTTTTCTTTCATTTTATAGGCAAATGTGTATTAAGTGCTTTGGGCTCATGTATGGTCGATGTCAAAATAATAGTTAGGGTCAACAAATGGCCTCTCCCGAAAAGCCATCTTAAGATAACTCCTCTTGACATCCAAACCATCAACTTGTTTTCTTCTGGAAGAACAGTCTGGACGAACAAATGACTGCCCTGCACCTTTAAGCAGGGAGGTAATTGGCTAGCTGGCCAAATGAAGGGAACAGTGCTTTATGGCTGGGGGGTGAGGGAATGAAAACTGCTGAAAAAGGGTCACCCCGCTACAATGGGGTTTCCTTGTAAAGCCTCGGAGCCCATTTGTTTGGCCAATATAAAAGCGGGGCAGTAAGAGATGTCTGGGAACCCAACTGGATTTGGGGGAAAGGTGTCAGCCAAGCTAATTGCTGGTGCCTCTTTGTGTGGATGTCCAGTGCAGGTACTCCATAGGAAAGGTATACAGTGCCCGGATAAATGGCTTGGAAAAGGACTTAAAAGAGGTGTTCATTAAAGGAACGAATGGGGGGTGGTTGGGGATTCCTATGATTGGTACGTCAGGGAGCCAACCCCCCATTAGTATAGCCAACCGTAACCCTCCTACAAGGGGGGTGGATGGTAAGGTCCCGGCAATCCATTTGTTGGAGGGCCCTGGAGGGAAAAAGAGGGGGAACTGGTAAGAACTCCCGGGTACTTCAGTAATAAACATGGGGTTACTTGCACTGTACACTTTTATCTGCTAGGTAGTCCCAGACATCTAATAATAAAGTTGCGACCTGATTAAACCCATGTCAGATGTCTCCTGTCCTTCTTTTGGGGCAGCCAGAGAATGGCCTTGCAGTGTTACCTGAAAGAACAAGATCTGGCCTTTGGTGAACGGAAGAGAGTTCCATGGTCAAGAACCTCTCACTGAAATGTCCTGCCTCCAGTCCCATCACAATTAAACTAGTAACTGTTAGCTCATAGTTATAATGCAATCATGAGGAGAATTATAAACAAAGTGGAAAGCCATTTTTGTGATTGAGACCGTAAAATAGAAAGTTACTTTTTAATCAGAACTTCTTAATACCCAGGGTATCCCCGCCTTCATAAAGTTAATCATTTTGTATTCTCACAATAGCATGTCTGGACCACACCAGAACCAAGTCGTTAAAGAAAATACATTCAAGTCTTAAAATCTGGTTTGAATTTACGGTGAAGTTTTACGCCATTCTTATTTTAGCCTGTTTTGAGCAGTTCCATTCTTATACTGTTCTCTGGATACATACATGGATCACACGCTCTTTTTCTCACTGTTGTTTTATGCAGCAGCACAAATGCATTCACTATATGATTTTCAAGAATCACCTCTGGAAACAATTTTTCTAAGGAGCTGAATTCCTATTTAGGTGCCTAGATGAAGTGACCAGATTTTGAAAATCGCTGAGCACCCAATGGCTCCCATTTTACTGAGTGCTCTACTGAAAAACACAAATTGGTACCATTGCATTGGACACTGGTAATAAGTGGAGCAGAACTTTACAGAACTTTTCTTTCTGGAGAGCTCTCCCAAGATTTTGAGTTCTTCCTGCCTCACTTGCTCTTATTAGTTTTGTCTTAATTGGGGGAAGTGGAGAGACTCAGTGGAAATCGGAAGAGGAATCTTCTTACACTCACCACAATGAAAACATTTCCCTGTAGAAAAGGAAACACAAGTTCCTGGTACTAAAAATATTTGGTGTTGAATATTGCTCTTTGGAAACCTTTACAAAGAATCATTCATCTCAAAGACACCCCCTTAATTCTGCCAAGATTTGTGGCACCCTGTGTTGTGCTCTGCATAAATTAAGGCTGCCTTAGGACTGCTCCTCCATTTTTTGCACATTCTCTCTCTCACACACACACTTCTGGACTCATATAAGCCCCTTTCATATGTCAGATGAGTATTTTATTGCAACATGAACCATCAAAGATAGCGAAAAATGACCTTTAACACATTAGATGAGAAAGTCACATTCCATAGCCCTGTGTGTGGTCCAAAAAGGACCCTTCATCTTCACACCACTAAGGGTATGGCTACACTGCAAGGAGACACCAACAGCTGGCCTGTGCCAGCAGACTCGGGCTTGTGAGGCTCGGGTTATGGGGCTGTTTCATTGTGGTGTAGACATTTGGACTTGGGCTGCAGACTGAGCTCTGGGTCTCTCCCACCTCGCAGGATCCTAAAGCCTGGGCTCTGGACTGTGCCCAAATGTCTACACTGCAATTAAACAGCCCCCTAGCCTGAGGAAGCAGGCACAGGCCAGCCGTAGGTTTTTAATTGCAGTGTAGATATGCCCTAAGAGCTCCAAAATCTGTCACCTGAAGCAACTCTCATTAAACTATCGCATTGAATATACCTTCATCTGAAGAACTTTGAAAAATCACTTTATTTTTACCCCTTCCCATGCAGCTGTCATCATGTCACTATTGCAGGGAGAAGTAAGTGTCTCTCTATCCCTAGAGTTGTTACTAGCAGCAATGAGTCATGTAATATGCAGAAGAAAAATAAACATTTTTATTGGGAGCCACAGGATGTAAAGCTCCAAACAGACCCCGGTCAGCTCACACAACATACTGTGTAGGGGAAAATAAAGTTTCCCGTAAGAAACATACTCCAGACCAAGAGCATACACAATACATTCCAAAGTCAGAGTTTGTTGTTTCCATCTCTAAGAGAGAGAAATTGTTCTCCCCCTACAGTAAGTCTAAAGAAATATTCCAGCAAATCTGATGGCAGCCTGAACCTGCCTAAAAGCCATGAGATCTCATTAACTGAGCTTTTTATGAACAATCATAATTCATGGTAGGAGATCCAGCGAGTTTAAAACAGCTCCAACTTGCTTGAGTTTGCACACCTTTCTCTCTGGTAGTTTAAATCTGCGGGTGGGTCAACTGAAAAAGCAACTCAGTTTTCTAGTGAAAAGGAAATCTATGCTATGCATTAAGCTGTTTTGGCCTTCCATATATAGCAAAATATGTCACTGTGGGGCGGGAGACACAGCAGCAGTTTGAGATGGAAGGGTTACACACAAGTGGTGAAGCTTTGAGTGAGTTATTTGGGAAGGGCCTGCGTGACTGCCAGTAAAATCTGTCACATCATCCTGTCTTCTGTACGTGCCACATATTTTACAGGAAAAAAAATAGAGAGAGTTAGTAAATTTGTAGCAGTACGATTTGTCAGGTTCCTCCACGTTCAAAGTGCTTTGGTTATTATAGGGTTCAACTGTACAGGACTTTGCAGGAGAGGAAAATGTGGCATAGAAAATGTCTTTTGTGTATATATTAATTATTAATTATTATTATTATAAGTTTAAGGTTTGATATTTTGGAAACTCACACCCGAGAATCAAGTGCCATACAACTCAAGGGAAAGCTGGAAACATCCTCATTCTCATGGTAAAAAACCTCCTGTTTCTAGTCCTGATACGATATGAGAAATCGGATTTTAACCCTCACACTGGTCCAGCACATTATCTGAATTGGCCCTCAGACCAGTGTAATTCTTTTTTAAAGGGGTATGATGGACTGGCACATTTGGAGGAAAGGAAACATTTCTCTACTACATGAAAAGAAGAAGTTGTTGTTGTTGTTACAGGCTTTTCATAGGTTTGGAATGTTGGAAGTACCCTGTAGGTTGCATCTGAAGAAGTGGTGTTTTACCCACGAAAGCTTATGCCCAAATAAATCTGTTAGTTTTAAGGTGCCACCAGACTCCTTGTTGTTTTTGTAATAGCAAAAGAGATGGATTAGTGAGAACATGTAGGTGAAGTGGTCAAAGGTGAATGTTAAAAACAATTTAGCACACAGCTTTCACTGCCACATACTATATATAAGATGTTTACTGTATTTGTTTTTTCATTACATTTCTTCTCCCCATTCGATCTCTTCCTCTTTTTTAAAGAAAAAAACTCACTCTTTCTATATTTTCCCCTAAGACTCTTCTCTGCTCTTTCCATCCCCACCAGTCTTTGATAAGTGGATTATAAGCTACAAACAATCAAGTAAGACCTTCAAACCTATAAGGTCACAAAATGGGGAAGAGATGGCCAGCCCTCTGTAGAGATAGAGGTGGTTAGGGACTATTTAGAAAAGCTGGACGTGCACAAGTCCATGGGGCCGGACGAATTGCATCCGAGAGTGCTGAAGGAATTGGCGGCTGTGATTGCAGAGCCCTTGGCCATTATCTTTGAAAACTCGTGGCGAACGGGGGAAGTCCCGGATGACTGGAAAAAGGCTAATGTAGTGCCCATCTTTAAAAAAGGGAAGAAGGAGGATCCTGGGAACTACAGGCCAGTCAGCCTCACCTCAGTCCCTGGAAAAATCATGGAGCAGGTCCTCAAAGAATCAATCCTGAAGCACTTAGAGGAGAGGAAAGTGATCAGGAACAGTCAGCATGGATTCACCAAGGGAAGGTCATGCCTGACTAATCTAATCGCCTTTTATGATGAGATTACTGGTTCTGTGGATGAAGGGAAAGCAGTGGATGTATTGTTTCTTGACTTTAGCAAAGCTTTTGACACGGTCTCCCACAGCATTCTTGTCAGCAAGTTAAGGAAGTATGGGCTGGATGAATGCACTATAAGGTGGGTAGAAAGCTGGCTAGATTGTCGGGCTCAACGGGTAGTGATCAATGGCTCCATGTCTAGTTGGCAGCCGGTGTCAAGTGGAGTGCCCCAGGGGTCGGTCCTGGGGCCGGTTTTGTTCAATATCTTCATAAATGATCTGGAGGATGGTGTGGATTGCACTCTCAGCAAATTTGCGGATGATACTAAACTGGGAGGAGTGGTAGATACGCTGGAGGGGAGGGATAGGATACAGAAGGACCTAGACAAATTGGAGGATTGGGCCAAAAGAAATCTGATGAGGTTCAATAAGGATAAGTGCAGGGTCCTGCACTTAGGACGGAAGAACCCAATGCACCGCTACAGACTAGGGACCGAATGGCTAGGCAGCAGTTCTGCGGAAAAGGACCTAGGGGTGACAGTGGACGAGAAGCTGGATATGAGTCAGCAGTGTGCCCTTGTTGCCAAGAAGGCCAATGGCATTTTGGGATGTATAAGTAGGGGCATAGCGAGCAGATCGAGGGACGTGATCGTTCCCCTCTATTCGACACTGGTGAGGCCTCATCTGGAGTACTGTGTCCAGTTTTGGGCCCCACACTACAAGAAGGATGTGGATAAATTGGAAAGAGTCCAGCGAAGGGCAACAAAAATGATTAGGGGTCTAGAGCACATGACTTATGAGGAGAGGCTGAGGGAGCTGGGATTGTTTAGTCTGCAGAAGAGAAGAATGAGGGGGGATTTGATAGCTGCTTTCAACTACCTGAAAGGGGGTTCCAAAGAGGATGGCTCTAGACTGTTCTCAATGGTAGCAGATGACAGAACGAGGAGTAATGGTCTCAAGTTGCAATGGGGGAGGTTTAGATTGGATATTAGGAAAAACTTTTTCACTAAGAGGGTGGTGAAACACTGGAATGCGTTACCTAGGGAGGTGGTAGAATCTCCTTCCTTACAGGTTTTTAAGGTCAGGCTTGACAAAGCCCTGGCTGGGATGATTTAACTGGGACTTGGTCCTGCTTTGAGCAGGGGGTTGGACTAGATGACCTTCTGGGGTCCCTTCCAACCCTGATATTCTATGATTCTATGATTCTATGATTCTAAGGTCTGAGTGGGTTTGAAATTCAGCATGAGTTTAGCCATCCCTAGGCACAATGGATTTTTCATAATACATGTGTCCTCCAAGAATGTGCAGGCCCAGTATAAAAGTAGAACCTAAAAACTGGGACAAGATTTTCAGATGTGACTAAGCTATTCTTGGTGCCTAACAAGACACACCTTCCAAGATACTAATTTCAGAGGGTAGATTCTCAGCACTCTGTGAAAATCAGACCCTTTTAAGGTATGCCAAATTGGGGACCCAAAATCACTAATCTAGTTTGAAAATCTTGATCTGGGTATGGAAACTGGTATAGGTTGGTGAGAATTGAGAAGAACATAGTTCTTTACTGATAGCATAGGAGACATGGCTGGTGGTAAGATTGAAAAACACAATACAAAAGCAAGTTTCTAAAGTCCTGGCTGCTTGACTATTTGGTTACCAATGCAACAGATACGTGCTTCTGACTAGAAAAATCTCAACAACAATACCGTCAAATGGATAAAAATTTCTGATCATTTATGAAAGAGATGCACTCTAACATGAAGTACAAAGATCACATGCATCCGATGAAGTGAGCTGTAGCTCATGAAAGCTTATGCTCTAATAAATTTGTTAGTCTCTAAGGTGCCACAAGTACTCCTTTTCTTTTTATGGATACAGACTAACACGGCTGCTACTCTGAAAGATCACACCGTAGATTTCTTGTGGAAGAGTTATACTAAGCCCTAATATTGATGTAAGATTAAAAGATATTCTAAATCAATTGATATTTAAGACTGCATCATTTGTTAGTGTCTCTGTGGAAAATGCAACAACCTTGTTAACACTCTGTGTATAGATCTTTACCTTTAAAATACTACATCAATTTGATACCAGGCAATGTGCCACTTAGCATAAAAGGAGTTTCCAGGCTATTAAGAAAGAGTTATATGGTATGTTTTTATTTTAAAGAATATGGGTCAGATCCTCAGCTGTTGTAAAATGACATAGCTCATTTGATTTAAATGGACTACCCCATTTGATACCAGCTGAGGATATGACCCTACAGAGATAGAAACCAATTTTGGAAACATTATAAACGTTGTAATTTTACCTGTCACATAAGGTTTTGTCTTGTTTGTTGAATTTTTTCAAAATGGCTCATTAAGTGTATTCTATTTATGCTTAAAATCTGTAATCACAACCGCATATGCCCACAAAAGCCAGAATGTGTCAGGAAATGGAGATTCTGATCAGGTAGGCACAAATGATAGAGAAAATTTAGTCCTTAATTTCCATAGCTGAGGCGAAATTAGGTGTGAATACTTGAGAGACCACAAGTGATCAAAAACACAAAATAGCAGGTGCACATTTAGGGGCAGATAGCCTTGCTCTCATATAATAGCACGTTACCCCATGAGTTATCCCACTGATTTCAGTGGGACTCTTTGTGGAGTGCAGTGTTTCTTTTTACTGTGAGTTAGGGAATCAGAATCTACCTACCATCCCTTTAGACCACAATATTAGATACACAATATGTAATAAATATATATTTTACAGTGACCTAGTCTTTTAATATCAGGGACCACTTTGTCACTCATGTCCTTTCTGTGTTAAACAAAGCTGTCAGTTTCAACAGATTGTTTACTGGGAACTGCTAAAAATAGCCTTGACAGTGAAAATTTGGGGGTTTTAGTGAGAATTCAGATGTGCATTCTATATAAAGATACCAAACTCCACTTTTCTACCATTGGAAGAAACAATGTCAGCACCTTCCATCACTATTAATCTTACATGAATCTTCGATTTCTGGGCATTGCAAAAAGAAAGCTGTCAGCTATAAATCATTTTCAATGGCTAGCTCAAATCTCATGCAGGACTTCAAGCTACTCAGTTAAAATAATTCAGGAAGTGGTAAAACAAAAAGTTGTGGAATAAAATATGCATCAAGGTGGTTATAGTGTATAGTATCAATTCTGCTTTTGTTGGAAATAGTATAGTTTGTATCTGTTAGTGCTTATCAGCCTTACTATTTTTAACCAGCATACCGCCTGGGCAGTGGAGACCCACTGATCTGGGGGCCAGTGCCTTTGTCCGCCAGGGGGCAGCAGAGCTGTCACATAAGTATGACAACAGCAGCTTGTCTTCTGTAAAGTGATAAGGAAAGGAGTACTTGTGGCACCTTAGAGACTAACCAATTTATTTGAGCATAAGCTTTCGTGAGCTACAGCTGTAGCTTATGCTCAAATAAATTGGTTAGTCTCTAAGGTGCCACAAGTACTCCTTTTCTTTTTGCAAATACAGACTAACACGGCTGCTACTCTGAAACCTGTAAAGTGATAGCTACCATCCCAAGATGAAGAATAATACAACCCCAAGACCACAGATTGCTACCTACAGCATCCCTACCTTGCCACCTCCCTGCAAGCACAACTCCCACTAGTGGTTAGCAGACCTCCAGGAGAAGGAACTAGAGAATTACTAGAGAAACTAATGCATTTCCTGCCCAGTGTGGTGCTGGGAAACCCCAGAACCACTGTGATTGGCAAATGCAACAATCACAAAGGCAATACCAATAATACTGTAGCCTCTGAACTCTTTTTCTGCACAGAAACGTAGTTCATGCCAACAATCTCCACAAATTTAGCTAGGGACACAGTGGACCTAATCTTCAGCCTAAGAGTAGAACAAGGGACATCATACATGAAAGAAATTGACTCATAAGACTCACTGAAACACTTCAACACTTCTCTCCGTAAGGCCAATAAATATACAATAAAAGATTCTGGGTAACACTTCCAAAAGTACCTAAGAGATTTAGGCTCCCAAGTCCCATTTTCAAGAGTCTTACTGCCAGATTAGTAAAGGTATTTAGACACCTAAAGATGTACTTGAACATCTAGTGTGGTTTTCAAAAGCAAACAGGTACCTTACACAAATTGAAATCAATGGGAGTTAGGCACCTAAATGATTTTGAAAAGCCCACTAATGCCTATCTGCATCTTTTTGCACCTGAATGCCTTTAAAAATCTGGCCATTAGGCAGGTAGTAGTTTATATGTCATTGAAAGTGCATGGGAATAAGGCTTTTAAGTGCTGAAGTCACTTTTGAAAATGGGACTTAGGTCTAACATTTTATTAAACCTTGAGTTTTCACAAACTCTTTTCTTCAAATTTCCCACCTAGTTCATTTTTGCAACGAATCCAAAATGCATAAACTGTCTAGATGTCTCAGCTGAAATCCTGCATCCAAAAACCCTTGAACCTTGGGGAAGTGTGGACCCAGAGCTGAACTTTACAGTTTAGGCCCATCTCTAATAAAACTCAGCTTTGTAAAACTATCTTGAAAATTTAGTAAATCAGCCACAAATCCAGCTAGCCCAGCCTTTACAATCATGTTGAAGGAGAAGGAGGTTTTGTTTGCTCATCAGAAAATGCATTTGGCTTTAATGAATGTACAAATATATTATCCTAAATTTGTTATGCCAACACATTACACCAGTATTTGCTAATTCCCACATTTAGGTTCATAATTTTCAACCTCACATAAGAAAAGTTTAGTGTAGCCCAATCTATGTTATGAGACAAGCTACCTGGTTTTATTCTATGTTGCTTTTCTTTCTAAAACTATGCATCTTTCACAGATTAAAATTGTTGCAGTATTTCTATTATTAGTGCAGTGCAATGCTGCTTATTCTGCTCAATTTAGCAACTATCCTAATCTTTAACGTCATTTCTTCACTCTGTTGGGTGAATACTCCCTGACAGATGTGGGATAATCTACTAGCTCTTCATTATCCGTAGCTGCTTAGTTTTACTTGAAAAAAGAATTCAGGGAACTTTCTGTAGTCTTTGTGGATAAATGTAAAGTAATGCACATTGGAAAAAATAACCTCAATTATACATACAATATGATGGGGGCTAATTTAACTACAACTAATCAGGAGAAAGATCTTGGAGTCATCATGGATAGTTCTCTGAAGATGTCCACACAGTCTGCAGCGGCAGTCAAAAAAGCAAATGGGATGTTAGGAATCATTAAAAAAGGGATAGAGAATAAGACCTAGAATATCGTATTGCCCTTACATAAATCCATGGTACGCCCACATCTTGAATACTGCCTACAGATGTGGTCCCCTCATCTCAGAAAAGATATACTGGTATTGGAAAAGATTCAGAAAAGGGCAACTAAATGATTAGGGGTTTGGAACGGATCCCATATGAGGAGAGATGAAAGGGGCTAGGACTTTTCAGCTTGGAAAAGAGGAGACTAAGGGGGGATATGATAGACGTATATAAAATCATGAGTGGTGTGGAGAAAGTGAATAAGGAAAAGTTATTTACTTGTTCCCATAATATAAGAACTAGGGGCTACCAAATTAAATTAATGGGCAGCAGGTTTAAAACAAATAAAAGGACGTTCTTCTTCACTCACGCACAGTCAACCTGTGGAACTCCTTGCCTGAGGAGGTTGTGAAGGCTAGGACTATAACAGGGTTTAAAAGAGAACTCGATACATTCATGGAGGTTAAGTCCATTACTGGCTATTAGCCAGGATGGATAAGGAATGTTGTCCCTAGCCTCTGTTTGTCAGATGGTGGAGACGGATGGCAGGAGAGAGATCACTTGATCATTACCTGTTAGGTTCACTCCCTCTGGGGCACCTGGCATTGGCCACTGTCGGTAGACAGCATACTGGGCTGGATGGACCTTTTGTCTGACCCAGTATGGCCATTCTTATGTTCTTATGTTTATCTAGTCCTTCAAGTAGGATACCAATTTCATCTTATGAAGCATATAAAGAAGATATTGTGAGATACATTGAAGTCAATCTACTTGGTGAAAAATCTAGATTTGTACACCACTTTTATTACACATTTAACATATTACTCCATCTATATGGTAACTTCCCAAGATAAAAAAAATACTTCATTTGTATTTTTACACAGGTTTTCTAATTTGCAGGGAAGCATTAACCTTCAAAATAGGACATTTTGTTAAATATTATCCTCAATAGTTTGGCTACATTTACTGTAAAATAGTGACATAGCATTTTCTCTCATATAAGTGTAGTTATAGAGTTATCTAGCATATGCAATATTTTAAGTGTACTGTATTCTACATAGTTTCAACAAGAAACACAATAATCTAAGAGAGGTTAACAACAGTAGTAAAGTGGTTTTCCCGAAGTAGGTACTGCCAGGGAAGGGACTGTGCGGGACCCCGAAGTATCTCTTAGCCATTGCATCTTCCCACTCCATACATGTATCAATAGTTGAAGACGAAAACAGAACACTTTGAATTACAGAATCTGCTTTTGCACAATACATCACTTACACTCCCTTGAAACCATATTCGATCACAATATTTACTCTGTTCTGAGAGCCGCCCCAAGGATTTCTTTTCGTGTCATGAAATTCTTTCTGTGCAAGCAGCTCTTCTATTCTAAAAGGTGCCTGAACGTACAAAAATCCAAAGAAGCAGAACAAGAAAACCACTTCCAAATTACTGTGCCTAATGACTGACCTTGCTCATTAATAATATATCCAGAAGGCAAACAATATTTTACGTCTATAGCATCCAGATATGGTTTTGATTCTCAGACTCAGAGAAGGTTTAGACAAATGGTTTAGAAATTGTCTTTTTGCTAACTAAACACATTTTCCATAGTTGTGTATAATTACACCTACACACACACTTCAGTTTGAATCACTCATTCACAATAAAATGCTCCAAGTGTACTTTATATACACAAATTTCCTATTATTTAGTGAGACAAGGTGGATGAGGTAATACCTATTATTGGACCAACTTCTGTTGGTGAGAGAGACAAGCTTTCGAGCTTACACAGAGCTCTTCCTCATGTCTGGGAAATGTACAGAAGCTGGTCCAATAAAAGATATTACCCTACCTTGTCTCCCTAATATACTGGCTACAGCATATGACAAGGCTACAGCACTGCAACATTGAAAACTGTTATTTAGTAATGCCTATCTGGCAACCACATTCACACAACCTTGCAGGGAGATTCCGTGTTTCTAAAGCAGAATCGTAGGGCACTTATAGTATCACTCTAACTACTTCCTACAGAATAGCAGTTTTTATTTTAAAAAAAATCTTTTTAAAAGCATATCACAGTAATTTTATTAACACGCTAAGGCATCAAAAAGCAGCTAGAGGCAACAACACTTTTGAACATCTCGCTACGCGCTGTTCAAATTTCATAATCATTTACACAGTAACTTACCAATGCGTGCGGCAGCTGTTTCTGAATTTGTCCCAGTGGTCTTATATTTGATATTTTTCCACATACACCACATCTTCCCTCCTCAGCTTGAAGCTGTTTCTGTGCATTTCATTTGACTACAGAACTCTCAGATTCTACTGCCTTATTTACATTTCCTTTGCAGGGCACTTGAATCTACCCACCGAGATAGGGTTTCCTTCTGGCAAGTCTTAACTCTGTCTTCTTTAGTCCCTTCTGCCAACTGCCTGAGATAGTCAGCTTCTGTAGATTCTGCCATCGCCTCTAATATCTACAGCCCTGCATTCTATATCTTGCCATAAGATATATTTTATTTCTTTGCAGTTCTTCTGATGCTTTCCTCTTAACATTAAATCACTGGCTTTCCCTTGCTGAAAAACAAGCTAATCTGTTTTACTTTATAAACAAAACTACTACTTTATTCATTCCTTGAGAATATGTACCTTTTAATTACAGAAAAAAAGGACTCTAACAGAAGGGTCCTTGTGTAAATACAGCCATGTCTTATCTATGATTTATAGCTTTCTCATACAATACAATAAAACTGTCTGGTACACCATTGGAACTATTAACTAACCAATATTGAACTGCACTTTCAAAATCTTCTCATTCATTGGTTTAAACCCAAATGCATGATGCCACTGAAGAAAATATATAAGACTGCAGCTAAGGAATTAACAGTGTAAAGAAATCCTGTCTGTCACCATTCTATTCTGCATAAGAGAGAGACTATGTGGATAAGAATATATTATACTTTAATATGGAAATTCATTGCCTGGATGGAGAGGAAGAATACAATGACAATAATCTTGCATCGCTGCTTTCACTTAATTGGCTCTGTGCTGTCCAGCAAGCATACTGATACGTGGGAAACCAAAAGCAAATGATTTTCACATACTGCATTGATCTCATAAAAAATTAACTATTTCCTGCTTCAATATGTTACACTATATAAGTTTAATCGGGGTGAAATTAGAATTCCTAAAGTACAGCAGAGCAAACCTGAAATAATGCCAATCTCGCTCAAGAAGTTTGTGCACATTTACATACAATTGTATGCATAGAGTCCAGAAAATACTGCATTGTCCTGTTTTATATTACATACACATTAACATACAAGCATTGAATGTTAGTGAGAATCAGTGTCCATTAAATAAGTGCTCATTAAATAATTTAAAGAAGCGCTCATTAAATAATTTCTTATGGTCTCCAATTGTGTGTAAAGTACATGAACAAATGTACACTCTCCACTAGCTAGCTCTTTCTTTCAACAAATTAGCCTGTGGAAAAGTAAATCACAGTAATCTGATCCTCTTGCAGTTACTTAACAAATGCTCATTCTAAAATATCCTCATGTGATGAAGCAACAATTGGAGGTCAGTAACTATATGTTTAAAGTAGGGTCCTATAAGAATCACAGGTTTGAAAGTAGTTACTATAAATCCATAATCAATGCATCATAAGTATTTCCCAGGGTTATTATTTTCCGGGGTGGCTGTAATGGGTGTCGGAGGGGGGTAATATTAGCCCATCTGAGTTGCTTCAGAGTTAAAACTTCTACAGGATTAGAGATTGTAATATGCAACAAATCATGTGTTACATACACATTTTTAGTAAATAATTTGCATTGACCTAATTTTGTCATGTCAATAGCTTAAAATTAGAGAAATAAAATTCCCCATGTACAACTCCACTTCTGAGAAACAAATGGATAATGACTCATTTGGCATTCAGCAAGTTCTGTATCTCTGAAAAAGATGGATGCTATTATTATTCTGGCAATTTTATGCCAGATCTTTAAGTTGCAATAATCAGTACTTTTTAAAGTTTCTTTTGTCTTATATGGGAATTAATGCTGTGGAGAGACACTAACAATATAGATGATCAAAGTAACAAGCACTGTTCCTAATCTTACAACAAGTGGTTTGGTTTTGTTTTTGGACATCAGAAGTGACCAGTAGCTAGAACAGGAGACTAGAAACTGGATGCAAAGGTTTACACTTCTGGTTGCATCACAGACTTGCTGTATTGTGACCTTGAGCAAGTCTCTGCCAAGTGAGTCTGTGCCTCACTTTCGACTTCTGTAGAAGAGGGATAATAATGCTGAGCCATGGCACAGGTGCCTTGGGAGGCTTATTTCATCAGTTTGGGAAGCACTTTGAGAATTGCGTATGGAAAGTTCTATACAAAGCCCTGATTCAACAAAGTGCTTAAGCATGAACTTAACATTAAGCACATAAGGCGTCTCACTGACTTCAACCCATCTGCTTAAAAATCACCCACATGTTTAAAAGTATCTTGCTGACCCAGGGCTGTAAGCTTAAGCATTATTATTTACAAGACCAGTAAAACCACCCCCCGGCACTTGATTACTCAGTATGGATAATAATAATTGCTGTGTTGTTGTTCTGCAGCATTGCTGGAATTGCAGTTTTCTTTTAATTCCCTCTTCTCCCCAGTATACGTTTTTAAGCAAATCTGGACCAAAATCAAAACCTTTGTTTCAAATTCACACCTGCCTGCAAGGTGTGCTAGCACTATGTATTGTTAGTTGCCTCATATGCCACGTCCTGCACAATGTGCCGTAACTCAACTTGTGCCTTCCATGGGTGCTCCTTTTGGGAATATTTTGCAAGCTGCTTCGGACGACTCCATCACAGTTGCAGTCAGATGCTTAAAGTTTCAAATCTCCCAAAAGGATAAGAAACATTACAAAAATCAGTAATGGCAAACACTGCTCACTAATATTCAAAATATCTGTGTCTTGAGGCTCAATAATAATAGTGAACATTCCCGCATAAATTTTAAATGTGCTAGTGAAGTTTGGCTAGGAGGTCAAGTTCAAGCAAACAAATCTCCTAGTGTAAAAACCTGAGATGAATGAAAATGATAGCTCTCATTTTTATGAAAACATACATATTTGCAAAAGGCTGACAGATAACTAAGTACACTGGTTTAGGTAACGCATATCAGAGCAATATCACATTTCATGCTGCATGTGCTCATAATCATTAAAGAAATGCTGAAATAACACCATTAATAAAGAAACAAACTATCATAACACCCATGTAGCGTTTTTTAAAGCGGGGCTCATTGGAGATGCCTTCTATTTTGAAATGAGGACAAGTTCTTCTTTCAATTATGGGGAAAAAATGCTTAGGAGGCAGTTGCTGAAAACAATTAACCTTAAACATGTTTTCTGCAATACTTAATTCAGACTTACCCTTTTCCATGGAAGCAGAAACCTCCACACTAAAATCCCAGCATATGGACGGCACATGGAAATACTGTATTCATTCTCTAGCATCTCCTCTTACTAAATGTTATTTTTTCCTTATTTTCTCCCAGGATCCCTAGGATCTGAGAAGATCTGTACTACCACAAATAGCCATCTATTGTGACTCTACTCTTTCTTGTGCTGTTCCCCTCAACCAAGTCTAATGAGAACATATTCTATCCTCACCAGCAAGACACTTTCATACTTCACAGCCTATGGTTTTCTCAGTGTTGAGACTTATTGCCTATACAGAGAAAAAAAAATATTTGCACTCCTTATGTACCTTCTGCATCATAGGATTTCATTCAACTTGTCTGACTATTCTACCCTTCAAATCAGAACAATTTTGAATTACTTTCATCTATTCCAGGGCTTGCCCTATTGCACAAGAAGTCCAAGGGCACTGTATGTAAAGCCACATGTTATATAAATGTATAGAACTGGAAGACAAAGCCCATGAAAGCCAGAAAAAATAATATTAATACTGATATTAATTTTAATGCCACTACTGTCACTTATAATTTGCCAGTCACTACAAAAACTTATTTGTTCTGCAAGTACAGTGCTAGATTAATGCACCTTTGTAAATGACAAATATTAACATGATGGATGCTCAGATATTACAGTAATCAGGGCTATATAAAGCATGTTGATATATTGCATCTTTTACTAAAAATAAATAAAACACCTACTCCAAATTTCAGTTAGTCAGATCTGTGTTCACAATATGCCTTGCAAACAAAATGAGATTCTTATTGTATATAGCATATGCTTGTCTTATATTTTAACTCAATCCTCAACATTTAAGTGAAATTAACCAATACCACAGACATTCCATTATACATATGCATGTACATTTTAAAAAGAAAGTTTTAAAGCACTTTGCAACTCACTGAACACTTCACTCCCCTTCTTTCCCCATACAGTTTGTGGGGAAGACCGAAAGCTGGTAGCTTGAATGAACTATTTTGTCAACAAGGATTTTCTACATTATAATAAAGAATACAAGCACCTGTTTCAGCTAAATAATCTTTGGTCATACTTTTGTTATTGATATGCACAGAAAACCTGTAAAAGACTCAAATGCCTGCTTTAAGAGGTCTCACACGAGTCTTTGAAACAACACAATACTACCTATGTAACAAGATCTTTAATGTTCATAAAAAGCATTTTGGAAAAAAAGACAACTAATTTGCCTAAGTGAATCAATTACATGCCTGTATAAAGAAGCCAAAGAAAACTGCAAGCTCTAAACAGATTATACCCTGTCTCACGGGTTAGATTCAACAAAGAGCAGTGGAATAGAAAATCAAATGCATCGGGCAAAGTCACATTCACATGCAGCTATGGAGGAAAAACTGGTACTTACAGAACTGTAAAGTAAAATGTCCCAGCTTCTCTTTACATTTTACAGCAAATCAAACAAAGATTTCAGCTCTCAGCAAGTCACTCCTTCCACTACGTTGATCAGCCAGGCGGAACAGGCCCTTATGGATTGTCTATGCAGCTGGGAGATAATGGAACCATATTCTCAGCTGGGACTAGAGATGCTTAACTGCTATCCACTGAGCACTGCATGTCTCTTCCCCAGCATTAATCAGGAAGTACACTGCTTCACTGCTGTATTCCCCCAAAGGACCTACACAATTAGCACATGAATCAAAGATGCATACTGAGAGAGAGCTGCACACATCTTTAACTGGATATCCTAACACAGATTCTGATTAGGGAATCAATTTTATTCACTGATCAAGTGTGTCAAACCTTTAAAAAAAAACAGATAAATATATATATATATATATATACTTGTTCACCGGTTTGAATGAGGGCTTTATGTCTGCTATGACCACATAAAAGATGATTACACAAATCCCTATAATTAAACTGGATGCTTTACATATACAGTAAACTATGCTGTTATAATCCAACAAGTCTGTGTCAGGTCTTCTCTGCAGCCCTATTTAACTAATATATGGTGCCATACACACTGCAGTATCATTTTCACCCCTTCTCTGTATAATATTTATATCCTTTTCAGGTTTAATCTTTGGGGAACAGAGATTTGGTGAATTCTGACCCTAGTGGGGAAGAGCCTTTTCACTGAAGATAACAGTCCTGCAGCAAGAATCAGAAGCAGACCTAGTTTTCTTTAAAAAGCGAGAGCACTATTGTACTTGTATTTTTCTTGTTAATATACTGTGGTTTTATTTTGGGGGGCATGTTTTATTTAAGTTTCAAATCTACTAGTTCATAAGAAGGCTGTGTAGGAAAAGGGTAGTATATCCAGTTGCCACATTTCGTGAAAGTGAGCCATTCTAGCCATTTAAAGACTGTGCTCAAAGTTGGTGTAAAATTCATCTCTTGGAAAGTGTTTTCTCCATCATCACACATCAATATGTAAGGTATGCTGTCGTGAGAGTGGTTTTGGTTACTGAACACTAGTTTTTTTAAAAAAAACCCTTTTCTATTTGTTGAGAAAAACAGTTAGGATAAGGCAGAGTGACAGCAGACACTATTATAAATTATTTGTACTACCACAGTGCCTCAGAGTCCTGATCATGGACCAGGACCTCATTGTGGTAGATGCTGTAGAAACACAAGAACAAAGAGATGGTCCTCTGCCCCAAAGAATTTACAATCTACGAATAAGACAGCAGACAAGAGATGGATTCAGACGGGGAGCACAAGTAAACAGAAAACATTGGTCAGCACACAGTAATTTACACCAGCCAAGAACTGAGCCCACCACATGAAAACTTCTTCACAGAACTCCCAGGACACCTTACTCATTGTCATGCTGCTATCCAATGGCACAATCTCTTGAGACTCTGAGTCCTACCAACTTCAACTGAAGGCTCTTAGTGTTTTGTGGGATCAGTGATTTGGGCCTCGGAAAGAGTCTTCTGTGAGCCAAGATGAAGTAAAACATTCATTTGTGACCCAAGTCAGGATTTTGACGAAGGTTTTCTGCAGTGACAGGCAAATGACTCCCAGTTCCCAGACAGGCTAAAAATATCACTGTGTTGTATGGGAGTATACGTACCCCTATTAACATGAAGAGTAGAATATACAACTCAGCTTTATGAAATAGCCTTCACTTGCATGTCAAGTAGTGAATAATTCTTCATTTGCTCAATGTGAAACAATGAAAATGACACTGGTCCAACTTACATGCAATAATCTGAATCCACACCTTTGGTGAAAATTGTTTTGGCTGTATTCTCAGTTGATGTAAACCGGCATAGCTCCTCAGAATTCAGTGAATTGAACTGAATTCTGATTTACAGAGACAGAGGGTCTGGCCCAAAATTTCAGATAATGGGCTTGATGGGATACTTGCTAAATGATTGATGCTTACGAGTCCCTTATTTTTATTCTTGGCATTATGGGAACTTCAGCCCATGTGTTTCACAGAGAGTATGTGAGATGCAGACCGTAAAAAAGGTTAATTAAATAGCAATTGTGCATCTCAGTCATATTAGTAAGCAGACCACAGGAGCAAATAAAAAGAGAAGCAAATTAATATATACTGAAGTATTTATTCAGTAATAAAGTTGAAAATAAATGGTTTAATTGATTTTAAGTTCTATTCAATTCTTATTTGCTGGGTAGTTATTTCGATTCATTTTTGATTATTGTTTGGGTTGGATACACTGTAGTGCCCAGTGATTTGCACTTGTTTCAAAATATAAGTGATAATTAGTAACCACAATTTTCTTAAACTCCATCAATCACTAGTGTAATCCCCGGCAGGAAAATTATTAGAAAAATAGAGCAGAATCGTAGAAAGCCTTCAATTGTGTGATGTAATAATTATTTCTTTATTGAAAGTAGAATACCAACATTGATGAGAAAATAAATAATAAATATAAAATCTAGAATCTTTATAATTTACTTAGGGAAAGGTTGAAAAAAACAGACAGACCTCCAATCGAAAGCTGTCAAACAAGAAGTGTATAGGTATTGTTAAAAGAGATGGGTTGAAATAAATAAAAATAATAAAAAGAGCTAGCTGAATTGGTAATGTTTTACATTTATTGCTTTGTAGGAAGTTAGAAAGTGCTATGGTTGATATTGTGGTAATGCTTAGGAGCTCCAGTCAGAGACCAGGATGCCACTTTGCCAGATGCTGTATAAACAAAGAACAAAAAAATGGATCCTTTCCCAAGGAGCTTATGTACAAGGACTTACATGGATTGGGACCTTCCTACCTGACTCTTCCCTATTTGAGATGTAGTGCCACACTTGTGATCAGTGGAGGTGCTCAATCTGTTTAATAAAGCGGGTGGTGGGGGTGGTAAAGCCTTCTCAGGGATGAACATTCAACTCCGAGTCAAGCTTAGGCCCCTGCTCTGAAAAAGCCCAAGTCTGTTGATCTTCAAGCATGTCTATTTGTGCAGCATGCTGCAGAAAGTGAGGTTCGGTTTCCACAGGGAAAAGAGTTCTGTGTTTTTGATAGGGGTTGAGCTCTGCTGGCTGCCAGGAATAAAGCAGCTAGGGTTGCCAATTTTGGTTGGTCATATTCCTGGAGGGGTCATCGCACGACATAATCTTTAATTAAAGATGAATCTTTAATTCCTGGGAGGGTTGGCCACCCTATCACCGGCACACCTTGAACCTTGGATAGTGATCTCTTTTTCTCATTGTATAAATCAGTCAGTTGTCTCGAATGTTGTCTGATGAGTAGACAACTGAAAACCAGCATCAGGGCTCCTGTTCCTGATCCTCTTCCATTGACTTACTATGTGGCCTTGCAAATCGCTTCAGGTCTGATATTCCAAAAGTCAGGCTCAGGACTGCACGTCAGCAGCCTGCACACGTCAGGGATCTGCCTGTACCAATGGACAGACAGATGCACGACGTGCCATGAATATGCAGAAATATGCAATTTTCAAAGGCAACTATGGCAACGGCATGAAAAAAAGTATTAAGCATCCTGTCATGTGTCTAATTTTGGTAAAATAAAGGTTCGTGGAATACAAGGCCATTAATCTCTCTGTCTTATATGTAAAATGGTTCCACCAATGATAATTACCTACTCCACAGAGGTGTTCTGAGGCTTAATTAATATTTATAAAGCAGTTTGATATGCTTGGACAAAAGGCGCCATATATAAATGCACATCGTTATTGTTTTTACTCCCAGTCCACGTAATTCGGAAACAAGATTCTACATTAAATTTCTCCTCATGGTTGATTCCTAATCTAATAGCATATGCCACTCACCTCAGACCAACTGCTCTACCCTTATTGTCAACAGACCAGGGTTCAAATCCAATAGTTTGCCTTACTGAGTGGAAGTGTATATTCAAAGTCTGGCACTAATGCAAAGTCCACTAAAGTCAATAGGAGTCCTTCTCCTGACCTCAGTGGGCTTTGCAGCAGGTTCTACATGCAAGGAAGCATTCGGATTATCTTTGAATCCTATGTATATTCAGTGTCTTTGAGCTTCTTATTGACAA
Source organism: Chelonia mydas (assembly GCF_015237465.2). NCBI lineage: Eukaryota > Metazoa > Chordata > Testudines > Cheloniidae > Chelonia > Chelonia mydas. Next base: position 13,831,824 of record NC_057853.1, on the reverse strand, counting down.
TTAGGGGACATAATGGAACAGAGAGGCCCAAGGTGTGCCAGGTGGAACAAAATGGGTTAAAAGAAAAAGAAGGGAGGTGCTCCTGCAGAAATAACAAAACAAAACAAAAAAAAAGAGAAAGAGAAAGAGAAAACTCTCAGCTAATACTCTCAAACCAGGGGAGCTGCAAGGCATCTATCTATCCCTGTGTTGTAGGCATAAGAAGTAGGTTTTAAACATATTATTCTGCATCAAACCCTCCAACCAGAGAAGGCAGACAACTATCATAGCACTGCTCCTCCAATTGCCAACTCAGAGCTGCCAACTCTGAAGAATGTACTGGGCAGAATTCCTTCCTCCAGATATTCTTGATAAAAGAAAGGTCAATTGGGTGCTGGTGGTAACCCCGTGTTTGGCAACGAGTGTTACCTCTAACTGCTGAAAAGAGCCACATACAAAATGAATACACTGTAAACCAGTCTTCCAGAATCCTTCTTGGAATGCTTATAACTGGTCTGGATACAATGGTTCTTAGATTCTACTGCTGAAAATAAGTAAAAGGATGAAGTTGTTTTGTTGCAAATTTACACCCATATGTCTGTTCCCAAAGATGCAAGGGCAAATTGGTAGAGGTCCATTGAAGTTCATGGTGCTATGCTCATTTTAAGATAGTAGATTATTTCGCCCAATTTTTCCTATGACATTAAGTGGAGGCAATTTCATTGGCCAGCACTTACATTCACCCAGAGTGAATATGGCCAATTCTGTATGGAGAAGCTCATATTTTGAAACAAAAATCTCAGTAATTACTGAGCTTCAATCTTTTGATTGAGTGAAGAGCTCTAAAATTATCTGACCAGAGACATAAACTCATCTATTCCTTAAACATTCATTCCATAGAACCGTTGCTTCATATTGCCAGTTTTGCTACTAAAAAAAATGCAAAGTGACTTTTAAACTAAAGAAAAACACTTGTATGTAGCCACAAAGGTGGAAGGAAACCCCATTTCAGGATGTTAACTGATTTAGGAATCAAATATTCTCAAAAGGGATATTGTCAACAATGCTTAGTCTATATCTCAAATACTAGAGGGTTACCATACTTCAACCCCACACAGAAATAAAAGTGCTTTGAAGGATGTTCTTGTGAACAAAATGCTGGAGGCTATATCTTCAACATCCTCCATATCCATTTCCCTAGATCTCATGTGTCAGGTATATATCTTAAAACACATCATTTTTTTAGAATGTTGGACAAGACAAAAGAAATTGGAGAAACAGGCACATCGATTCCACCTGCTGAACCAGCAACAGCAGTGGGGCAAGGGGAAAAGCAGGCATGCCTGAAAGTGGAGACTATGTACCGTTAACATTACTTGATCCATCTCTCCTGGGAAGAATTGAAAAAAAGTCCCTCCCCAGGCAGATTTTGATTTTTGGAAGGATGCTCTCATAAGCAAATTGCCAGAAGACATAGCATTCACCCTCGTCCATCTCCTGAAGTCCCATGTGGATGTCAGGTATATCATATAAAACAGAGTATCTTCCTGGATGTCTGGGAGTGCCAAAGAAACTAATGAAAGAATAACAGGCACACAGACACTACAAGCACCTTTAGCAAAAATTATAACCACCAACATGTACTCAAAGTATATCTTAAGTGACGCTGGGGGCATTTCATAGACCCAGTTGAATGCAGTCAAGGACGAAAGCCTCGCATTTTAAAAGAAAACTGGAAAAGTTATTTCCAGGTGCCTTCTCTCTTACAAGTGCTCACGCACTTAAATGATGATGGCCAAATAAATATCAGGGTAGTCAGATTACACTTCAGCAGACATGCCTAGAGAGGTAGCAAACATTTATTTATAGCTGGTTGGGCATGTTTACCTCTGTGTTTGAACAGCAACTGGAACAATGGGATCTCAATCCTGACCATGGTCACTGTGTGTGTTACCACAATACCAGTATTAAATAAAGAAGAAGAGAGGTAAACTGCTTTCCCCCTTTTGCTGTCAAATATGCTGTCGATGATCTCCCTGAAAATTTGTCTGCTGTTTCTGATCACTTTTGCCACTTTTGATGCAGCTAAAGAACATGGGACTTGCCAACTGTTTTGTTTACGATCAGTTTGGCTTGGCATCTCTTCCACTCACACCTGACCCTTATTTGTTTTTATTGTATCAGTATAATTCAGAAGGGTCACCTTTCTTCTCTTCAAGTTGATGACTGGAATTCTACTTGGCTCCCCTCATCAATGGCCAAAGAATATAAAATTTCAGGGGGGCCTGAACTGCAAATGTGGCATACTTCATCAAAGCTGACAATGCAGTATGCATAATGGAGTAGGCTGCTTTGCAAGCCATTGTCACCAATGCTGTCATGTAACTCTAGCTTCTGACGTTGCATTGCCAAGACTTTCAACAAGATTGTAGAACTGCTGATGTTCTCCACCACAAGACTCAAAGCATGCCACCGCTACTTCAGAAGAAGAAAATCAGTCCAAGAAGGTGTTTCATTTACTTTCCTGGTTCTTGATGTCTTCACTACTTTGCAATATTTCATAGCTTTGTGGGAAGGGTATTATGGGAGATCCAGACAGAGATCAATAGCTCATCATATCTTCTATTTGATCTATATTCCCCAGTGAATATACCTTCTCTGCATCAGCTTGTTTCCTATTTTTTTGAGCAAAATATCTTTCCCCCCCCCTCTTGAGTTCTATACCTCTGCAGAAGATGGCATTCCAGATAAATTAAAGAGAATGCCACCATTTTAATTAATTCTCACACTTGATGCCTTTGGGAAAGGCCATAATTATCACAGAGGATAACCAGTTATGCCTACAATTAAAAGACTTTAAAATATTAAAAGCAAGATAGACACTTGTTTACAAGAATTAGCATTTATGCACAGAAAATATTTCCAATCCATAAAAAATAGTTTATAATGCTCCAGGGTGATCAATTTTTATGTTCATACAATAAAAACTGGACAGCTCAACATGCCCAGACACTGTATTTTGCAATGTTTTCCTGTAAAATTGATTGACTTGACAATAAAATATAAATAAACTTAAACTAGTCTATCAATATTATATTCATTAATTACTGTCAACATCAAAAGGCTTTTGAGGCACCTCCCAAAATAAGGTGGTGGTATAATCTCTTCCCAAACTATATACTATATGACATATGAGGGGACTAATGATATAGCGGGAAGGAAGATGGGATAACAACAGTAAGATCACTTGATTATTCTGCACAGGCTACACATGGCTGGAGACAGTAAAAAGGATGTTTTCTGCTGTTGTGTTTTAAACATTGTTCCTGAATATCACAACATATCAATCTAGATGGATAGAAAGCTGTTTTGCATAAAAGAACTGGCCACTTCTTGGACCTTGTGATGCCATATGCTGGGTATGACTAGCAGGCTTACCAAGGCATCTCTTGGGGAGGTGGGGAGAGCGTTCAGGAAGTCTCCAAAAGGCTAAAACTCCTATCGGCCCAGCCATCTAGATTCTAATGTGGCCGGGACCACTGTATTTTGAGCACTGCCAAGGAGTTAAAAGATAGTAATGCACTCTCTCTCTCCTCTCTGCCTCCAAGAACCAGGCTGTGGGGGGGGCGGTGAAAATAAAAAGGAATCTAGCTCTAATTCTTTTATTCTTGTTAGGGTAAATCATACCCTCTCTTCTACATAGGAAAGCTAGAAGGGACTGCCTTGCCCTTACCAGAAAATATTTCACACTAGGAGACCTCTCATGCTATCTTCCACTTTCTCTGATATAGGAATCAGGGTGGATGAGTCTTAGCCTAACAAGGAGAAGAGTCACCATCACAATTTTCAGTAGATCCAGAAGTAATCATTGACTGGCTAGTAAAGGGGGGAAAAGAGGTGAGGGATTACATCTTGGAGGAGAGCGGCCCCATGACACCACAGTCTACTAATACGGGATTAGGGTTGTGAAAGTGCCATCTCTCATTACAGCATTCTACTTTAACTGTGGGATGTAGCAATTGCATCTGCATGGTGTCTGGTGCCCTGTATGCTAGGCCAATGGGGAACTGGGGTCTTGTACACCACAAAGGCAAATGGGTTTAATTATAGTGGGTTGAAGATCACTATTTCACTACTGCATTTGTCTACTTAAGTCACGAAACGTTCTGTAAAGGAAAACAAGGGCAATGGGGAGGTTCAGAAGGAACAACTGGAACCGTCTCTTTATGGTAGAATGAGATAAGGGAAAGAAGCAGAGGGGCACTAAAAGTTTTGGTCACATGCATTTCCTGCTGCTGTGCATCATCAAACAGACAGATCTTCCAGTCTGGATTAGTGGAGCTGAGGGTGCTGAAAAAGTATCATTTAAACTTTGTTTAATGTTAGATTCCAGTTTTTTTTTTTTTTTTTTGTGTATGTCATTGTAGCATTACTCATCAGGAACAATATATATAGGAAACCATTCAAACAAAGCACTCTGCTTATTTATGGTCTTCTATGATCCTGCTGAGTTGCCTACAGTAAATATGAGAGGTCAAGAATGACATTAATTACTGAACTTCAGCAAATGCTTCCACAAAACATCATAACTACCTACTGAAAGGATATTCTGCATAAGTGGAAAATCATACTGGAGGTCTCACAAAATGGAACTTAGTTTGGCAATAAAATGGGGGGGAAATCATCCTATGCAGTTTTAAACTAGAAAGAATCAGCCTGTGGAGGGGAATATTTTCTCTCTTACCTCTTTGATGACTTCCTAAATGAATCACAATTGTCAAAGAATAAAATAAAATAAAAATCCCTTTATTTCAAATTAACAGTTTCCAGGTAGACTATCAGCAAACCTTGAACAGCTGATGTAGGTAAAGAGTTTCTTCATTTTATCAATAAATAAATAAAAATCAGGAAACAACTACATTTCATTGCATAACCAAAGACAAAAAAATAATTTGCAAAACCAAAACAAGGCTGTATGCCAAATGAAAGCTAATGCAAGTCAGCAAGTCTCTATAGGGCAATGCTAAGATGAATGATTCGGCCTCTTTTGTATTATTTATCATGCCTTTTTATCTATGAATTCTAAACTATCCATTACCAGAAATGGTACCTACCCTCAATTTAAATAATATTATGACAGTCAGTTGTTTCTCTCATTCCTAAAAGCCACTTCAACTGAGGCTGATATTAATGCACTAATACCAAAGTTAGGATTTGTGCTAGCTCCCAGCTATTGTTTCATTGTGTATGGTATGGAATTTCTTTGCTCGCTTTTTCCAGCAAACAAGAACTTGAATGGTTAATTGTTAAGCCTGTGCATTTTAGAGAATTACTGATTGCTGTATTTGAAGTGTAAGTGATTGTAAAATGTGCTGTGGCTAATGCCCAGAAAGCCAACCTGGTATCAGGGATAATTATAGACAGTTTAATTGCTTTTGGTGTTTTAATTGGCAAAGTACACTGACAACGGGAGGCCGAATGAAACTGAAAGGATTGGCTAGCCCATGTAGGTGTCCAAATTTGCTAGTGGTGAGCTGATCTTATGTACTGTGGGTACAGCCTTCAAGGACCCAAGCATTCCTAGGACAAAGGAGACCTAATTATTTTTCAGATAAAACTATTACTGCCCCGTGTATGTATTTAGCTCTTGCTTTTGAAAAATAATTTTGCTTGCCTGCCACAAGGGTCTTATAAATACTATGTTTATTTCAGTTATATACATTATGCAGAGACAGACTCAGCCCATCTCCTGCAAGCCCAACTTTCTTTTGGGGAGTTTCTTTTTGCTTCAGCCTGGAAAGATGCTCAAACCATGAGTTTGAGCCTCAGCTGAGCTAAGATGCAGAAGAGCCAAAATCAGTGGTCTTTATGCTTCCTAAATTTCCACTGACTAAGGATTACAGGATTTGACCAACGAAGCAAGCCCAGCCAGCAGATACGGTGAAGTAGTCTTCACTACTTGTGTAAGTCTGCTCCAGTGTTTGCAACAACTCAGTAAACCCCACTTCACAAATATTATTAGTGACATTTCATGCTCGTTAAATGTGTCAGATTGACAGATACGAAAACTTAAATCCTCTATTTACCCCCAGAGCAGAAGGCAACTGGGCAAGCTTCCTTCATTCTATCCTGTAAATCTGCCTTAATCCTGCCTGCTGAATTCCCCTCCAGTGGCTCTAGGGTAGTTCTCCTTTTTAATGCACAAAAAAATTGAACCATTTTCCTCTCTGCAGTTCCTCATTGCAGTTCCTCTCTGCAGTTACCTCCTTGTTCTGTGACTTTCATGCACCACACTGACCGGCTGTCTGTCTGCCTGTCATCTACCATAGACCCATTATACACGTTATTTAGTCTCTTCTGTTATAATTTACTACATTGTGATAGGCATGTGTAGGATCCATGGATCTTGAAAGGTGTGTTGTGAGGGGTGTTGATCACTGTAGCAGTGGGGATATCATAGAATCAAAAGGGCAGGTCTGGAAGGGACTTCAATAGATCATCTAGTCCAGGGGTTCTCAGACTTTTGTACTGGTGAACCCTTTCACACGGTAAGCCTCTGAGTGCGATCCCCTCCCCCATATATTAAAAACACTTTTTTTATATATTTAACACCATTATAAATGCTGGAGGCAAAGCGAGGTTTGGGTGGAGCCTGACAGCTCACGACCCCGAGGGGTCCTGACCCCCAATTTGAGAACCCCTGATCTAGTCCATTCCCAGCACTCAAGGCAGGAATACGGGCATGTCTACAAGTACAGTGCATTTATCAACATCTACTATTTGTTTCCCGGTCACCCAGTTTTTTGGGTGCTTCCCAAGATAGAGTCCCTTATCCTGCAAGTATCACCTACATTCTTTATTCCTAGATACACACATTTACATTTAGACATATTAAAATGCATATTGTTTGCTAAGTGATCTAGATCAGTAGTTCTCAACCTGGGGTATGCATACTCCTGGGTGTACGCAGAGGTCTTCTAGGGGGTACATCAACTTATCTAGATATTTGCCTAGTTTTACATCAGGCTATGTGAAAAGTGAAGTCAGTACAAACTAAAATGTCATATAATGACTTGTTTATGCTGCTCTACATACTACACACTGAAATGTAAGTACAATATTTATATTCCAATTGATTTATTTTATAATGTTATGATAAAAATGACAATAGTCATTTTTCAGTAATTGTGTGCTGTGACACTTGTATTTTTTTGTCAGATTTTGTAAGCAAATAGCTTTAAGTGTCATGAAACTTGGGGTACGCAAGACAAATCAGACTCCTGAAAGGGGTACAGTAGTCTGGAAAGATTCAGAGCCACTGATCTAGATCACTCTGAAACAGTGACCTGTCCTCTTCATTATTTATCCCAATCTTTGTGTCATCTGCAAAATTTATCAGTGATGATTTTATTGGTAAAAATGTTAAATAATGTAGGGCCAAGAACTGATCCCTGAAGGACACCACTGGAAACAGTCCCACTTGATAATTCCCCGTTTACAATTACATTCTGAGACCTATCAGTTAGCCAGTTTATAATCAATGTAATTTGTGCCATGTTAATTTTATATCATTCTGTTTATTAATCAAAATGTTGTGTGATACTAAGTCAAACACCTTATAGAAGTGTAAGTATATTATGTCAATACTATCACCTTTATCAATCAAGCTTCTAATCTCATAAAAAAAAAATATCAGGTTAGTTTGACAGGATCTATTTTCCACAAAGCCATGTTGATTTGCATTATTAAATTACCATCCTCTAGTTCTTTATTTATCAAGTCCCATATTAGCTGTTCCATTATCTTGCCTGGGATCAATGTCATGCTAATAGGCCTATAATCATTTAACCTTTTAAAATATGCACATTCACTTTCTTCCAGTCTTCTGAAACTTCTACAGTGCTCCAAGACTTATTGAAAATCAACATTAATGGTCCAGAAAGCCAACTCTTTTAAAACTCTTGGATGCAAGTTATCCGACCATGCTGATTTAAAAATCTCTGACATTAGTAGTTTCTGTGTAACATCCTCCAGAGATACTAGTGGAATGGAAAGAGTGTTACACCATATGGTGAGACTGCATCATCTGTTGTGTAATCTATAGAAACCTATTCAACTTAATTAAAATGTGACTGTCTTAAAGGCTGTTCAATTCTATATTAATTTCTGTAACTGCTTTTGAGCTCATTTAATCTGTTATGGGTAGTGTATTTGTTTTAAGGATGTCTGCTTCATAGGCATATTTCCCTTATTTTTGGCAATTTGTTTTTAAGAATGCCTCCATTCTTCTTGGCATGTTTTGTAAAGTATTTCTTATGAAAGGGAACCATAGGGCAAAAAGGGGGGAGGGAAGAGAGGGAGATTCAAAGAAGAGAGCAGTGATGGCTGGGAGCCAGATAATTTGATGTGGCAGCTGTCTTCAATTCACCATTTTGTTTGTCCTGTGAGAGGGAATCAAAACAGTGCAGCAAATGGCATTTTCATAAATTCTCTCTCTTGCTCTCACACTCACACCCCACTACAGTAAACGAATATTGTATTATACTTGTGAGTTGTGAAAGGAGAAGAATAAAAGCCTAGATACGGGCAAGCCTCCAACACCGAGGCACACAAAAGTGCATTAAGGAAATAATTAAAGGGGCCTGCAATGGTGCTGGTGTTTCACCCCCCTAACAGTGGTTAAAATTCCACAGTGAATTTATTTGCTTTCATTTTGGCGCAGTAAAAGCCCATTTATATGTAGCTGGCATGTTAGTTCTGCATGTGTCTGTGTGGCAAAAGTGATTTTCCTTCTGTTCAATTTCTCCACTAAGGAAACCCAACTCATAGAATCATAGAATATTAGGGTTGGAAGAGACCTCAGGAGGTCATCTAGTCCAATCTCCTGCTCAAAGCCGGGCCACCACCACCTAAATCACAACTGGTCACATAGACATGAATGTGTGATGAACTGAACCCTTAATTTAAAATTTGGTGCAAATTTAAGTCTTTTTTTCTACAAGGAAAAAAAAAAACCAAGCAAAATCCTTCCATGCGTATTTTCATTGGCTCAACATTTCTAATGTTAAAAGCTCTACCATTTTGAAAAGTTTATGGTTAAGTTTGTGTTTATTTTTGCATGAGTTAATGGCTGGGGTGCATGTGGTTTCACAATGATGAATTGCTCATGGAAATTAATCTGAATATTAAAAACGTGAATGCTTTACAGAGATTGTTAAAAGTAAATAAGACTGATATGGGCAAAATGAGCTGTTACCATCATCCTTTTTAATATGCGTATATATAAATATAGCTATGAAATAACTAGTTCAAACCTCAGTAAATCTCTTGGAACAATCTCCTGAGCACAGTAACTATTTCAAAATGTTTAGTATTGCAGAACAGTACTTCCTAGGGACAAATACCCTGAGTTGTAAGAATGTTAATATGAAAATATGGTTACCATATCTTTTTACCTGCTTATTGTTAATAGTAGTCCTCACATAGAGGCTGGGGCCTTCCATCTTTTTTAAATCCACAGGATGAGGTAACAATGAGTTTTGTGGTCTGGGGGATTGATATATCTTCGTATTCTCAACAGTCTGATGAGAATAAGAGGGTGTAATGAATTAAATGCTTCCATATTGATGTCTCATGATGGTTTGGTTACAGGCAATTTTTCTCATTAAACCCAAACATTTTTTTGCCTGACATCCAGCCCTCTATTCCTAAGAATCAGACAAATCTCAACCTTCCCTGCTTATTATCTCCTTGATGCTAGGATAACCTTTATAGTCAACTTCTCAGAAAATAGAATTATTCTCCCTTTATATAAAGAAAAAACGTGTGATAATAGCCATTCCCCAGAGATGTGGGTATGTTAGTGGGAGACTATAGTACCCAGGAGAGATGCCTGGTTTGACGGCCTTGTATGTTGCAATGCGTAGTCAGAGAGAATGGGATCTATCGAAGAGTACAGGCCTCACCATTCTGTCTCATCCACATGCTTTAACCTCTGGACAGCACATATCCAGTGGCACATGGCCCTCTATCCCATTATCAGTCACCTGTGTCATTCAGTCCCTCCGCTTGATTCAGGACTCTTACATTCAAATGGCTTCTGTTGATCATGGAATCATAGAAGTTAGAGATGGAGACAGCATGTTAGGTAGACTACGTCAAATGCCTAGAGATGAGTTGGTTGAATTAGATGGTCTTATGCATCTCTTACTTCGAAAAGCCTATGAATTTCGGAATATTGTGTTCTGAGAAAAAAATCCTATGATAAACACACTAAGTGCGATCGGCTACTTTTGCTGTTGTTTTTAAATCCTAGGAGTTAGTAAACATATTAGTCAGTAAAACATCCAGCTAAGTGTATCGTTTACCTTCTCCCCTTTAGTGTGTGTTGGGGCATCTCTGCCAATGCAGGATTGTTCCCTACAGTGTGTTTTCTAGTGTTTAGCCAATTTCATTTAAAATGTTCAAGTAAAGAGCCTTCCACTACGTCCCTAGGGAGAATATTCTACAGTCCAATACATCTCATGCTCAATACATTTCTTCAGCTTAAATGTTATCTTGATTATTTTTTCACCTTTCACTTCTAGTTACACAACTTTTTGTACAACTTTAATTAGATCCTTTCCCTCGTTGGAGCTTTTCCCTTCAGCTATTCTTGTTCTTTACACTCTTGATTTTCAGAGGAACTGCAGAGCCAACTCTATTGTCAGTTACACCTGTGAAATCCTGGAAAACCATGGGGCTCCACAGGTGTAGTTAAGGGCAGAATTTGTCCTGCAGATTCTTTATTGCTGTAGGAGATGTACAAGCCAGAAAGAGCACAGCGTGACTTTCAGATCTCATAGAGAGCCAGCAGTTGGAGAAAAGAAAAACATCTTTTTACTTGTAAACTGAACTTACTGAGATGCAATAAGCCTGGAACTCCACATTGTCCCTTTTGCTACCTCTTTTTAGAGCAGAACCATACTCTGATATTACATTTTTAGAAGTGTAGCTATTTGAAGAGCTTACAAAGCTGCTTTGCAACTGCCTTAGTTTGGAAAGACCTTTTACTTATCGTTAAAGACTGCAAAGGAAAGAATTTCATTTCCCCACATTTTGATCTGCTTGTGCTTACTGAATTCAGTGGCATTCCCCAGTGATGGAAAGGATCTTTGTGTGTATTACAGACATCTTGAAGCTATCACATCTCTGATGCAAATGTTGATGCTTTAAGGATGATGGTAGCAAAACAGGCTAAACATTATTAAAACTGGAGATGGAGTGGAAGGCTGAATTCTTAGCTGTGCCCAGCTCACATTTGGAGCATCTGAGGAATGGGGAAAGTGGCTGTTCATCACCTTCCTGCCTTCCATGATCCACGGGTTGTTGGGGGCCAAGATATCTACCAGCATAACTTACAGCAGCCAAAGGGTTTCTCCAAGATACACCAGAGGCACTGGTCCCATAGCTATAATCAAGGACTGGGAGCAGTGTGTTCATTTTAGTCCTACGTATCCCTCCCCCAACCATGCCTCCTAGCCTGCCTCTCTCTGTCCCGTACACACAAAGATCTTATCTTTCTTTGGAAGCTGTTCATTAAGTATGCTTGAATCTTTGTTGTTTTAGTTACCTGGTGCCCGGGCAACTGGTACATCTTTTGACCTATCGTGACAGGCGTGATAAGGAAATAATAACCATTAATTTGCAATAGCTAAATTCTGCCTATAAGAGAACAAAGTGGTAGTGATTCACTGTACATTCTTAAAACTGTCTGAGGACAACTACAGGATGGAACGTGTGATATTACTAGAATGTCAAACTTACAAGACAGCTCAAATACATGAGTTGTGGTTTGAGGTGAGAGCTTCCATCCTGAAGGTATTGGATATCAGATTAAAAAGTGGTGTTACTTCAGAAACAAAATGCAGTGTTATGTACAATGGAGACAGCTGAAGAGTACAAGGCTTCCTGCCAGGTCCCTCAGAACAGGAAACACTTGTAAGTAATAGAGATGTCTCTTGCTTCCCAGGAAGATTTCACAGACCCTCTGAGTCCTTTACTGTGGGCCCGTACTTTTCTATTAGTTTAAAAATAACCCATCAAAATGACAATATTTTGCACTTCTAAAGCACCTTTCATCAAAGATTCTCAAAGTGGTTTCTGCTCATTAAGTCACAGACTACTCTATAAATATCAGTGTCCCTGCTAGCTGGGGAAACAGAGCCTCAGAAAAGTTGCTCTTCTGACACAGTGAGTCAGTGATATGGGCAGGAACATACCCCAGAACTCCGATTCATATGCTTTGCTTTAACCACTGGGACGTGTTTTCTCATGATCTATCCAGCCCCATTGATGCGTATCGCGCTTTACCATCAAGTATACAGACAAGGTCTCTGACCCCATGTAAACCTGTCCACCACTTAAGTCCTATTTTCAGGTCTTTAGAGGGACACAGAGGCATCAGGCTCTCTGTACAGGCATCAATTTCACCCCGTTCAAACACTGCTAGGGAAGTAATATTCTAATACAGAGAGCTACTGATGTCAATTGGGTTTTAGGACCACTGTGGGGACAGAAACAATTTGTATTGTGTTAGGAATATACTAATGGCTACTTGAAGGACACGTATAGGAAGGATAAACATGACAGACTACAGAGAGAGAGCGAGAGAGAGATTACAGAAAGGGAGATATACTTAAGGAGCACAAAAAGTTTGGAAGGTGTGTAGTAGGATCTGTGACATCAAAGGACACTGAAGATTGTGGAGAGGCATCGAGAAGAGGAAGAAATACTAGCAGTTTTCCATTGATGAAAGGAGGCATTGGTCTAAAAAAAAGAATAATTAAGAATATATATAAAAAATAGGATTGGAGTACAGATGAAGTATTAGTTGTGGTGAAGAGTATTTAAAATCAGAATGACATGTTGAGAATGCACAAAGCCAAGCACAAAAACCTTGAGCAAAAGCTGACGGGGATGATGAGATGAAACAAGCAGAAACACATTGGTGCACTTTCTTTGCTACCGCATAAATCCAGCACAGCAGGAAAAGCAGCAAGAAGGGTCTGCATTATTTCACTGTATGAAAGTCACCCAAACAATCGCTGCTGTATGAGTCAGACAGTCACAACATAATCGGCATCGCAGGTAACAAAAGTACTATGAGTAGAGAGATGTATATGGCACCTCGATTAATACATTACCTAAAAATGTAGAATGTTATCAGAGTGTTTATACATCAGCAGTGGTAGCCATGCTCAAGTAACCTTATCAAAGGGCATTTTATCAGGAAAAATGTGTTAAAGAGGAGGATAGGGATGAATGAAGAGTATCAGACTGGCTTTGCATTTTTGTTTAAGCTGAAAAAGTGCATATGTTCATAATGTTGCACAACCCAGGCACTCTAATTCATATTAATTGTCAAATTTGCCTAATGAATCAATTCCTATTTAATTACATTTAAAGTGTGTGCCCTTTAAAAATTGCATACCACTTTCCCACCCTGTTTGTCCTGTTACGCTGCTTATCAGTTCAGGCCCCAGTGAGACTAACCATGTGCTTAAAGTTAGGCAAATGGATAAAAACTGGCAAGGTGAAGGCCTTAGATTGTAACTTCTTTGGGTTTGGTTTTTGCCCACCTAGCACAGTGGAACCCCTTCTTGATTATGGCCTTTAGTAGCAACAATACAAATACTAATATAAGAAAAGATGCAGAGACTATAACCCACCTGTACTGGAACCATCCACAGTTAAATCCTGGTCCACAAAAATTGGATTTAAGTGAGGGAAAATGACCTAGGTGGAAGTTTATGCTGCAAATAAATACAGATGGGATAAAGACCAAAAAGACAATATCCATGTGTTATCAGATCCAAACTCCTGAGCTTTGTAATTTGGCATTATTTGTACATTTAAGGACACGGCAATGGCCTCTGAACTAAATTTAGTTTCGTGTGGTATGATGCCAGCCCACAAAAAAGGGGAGCTTCCAAGAATGACACATATATATGTTTGTCTTGGTCAATTTTCATAAAAGAGGAGAATGGCCATACCAACGAGTAGGTGAAGTTAAATTGTTTGGGTAAGAGAACACAACAGAAACAAATGCCTATTTAAAATGTGATATGTTATTACAATACTGTGCCACACATCATACATGGCATGAATAATTATCTTTTCTTATACAACGCTGTGTCTTAAATGAATAGTGCCAAGTTTAGGTAACTTGCAAAAACCAACACTCATGCACATGTTATGCATACGCCACATCACAAAATTCTGCAACCCCTGCTGCATGAAGTGGTCATACATGCCAGAGAGGTATCTTGAATTGCCAGACTATAACATTCAATGTCTGACAGTATCCCGGTAGACTAAAACTGAAATACTGGTAGGACACTATAGTGCTGCTGTGACAAGTACCCTGTAAAGTTTTTACAGTCCTAGGTACACAATAATTTTGTGCCTAGAATATTATGCAACTCCACATACCACACTATTTGTGACATTTTTGCTAAATGTCTTGGATCGCGGAATAAGTTTTTAGATTTAAAAAAAAGAAAGGAAAAAATCATAGTTTAATCTGTATTTTTTGTACCTATTGTTATAAGCAACCTCCTAAACTTACTATAACTGAACAAGATGAGAGAGGGAAACATTGTTCTCTCCTTCCCCCACCCCATCCCCCCACTCAAGTTTGCTTACTTTGTGCATTTGAACAGTAAAAAGTCCATTCCATTGTTCTGAGGATGGTCAGTTACACTTCCTGTCTCATGTACTAGCATGATATCACTCACTATTCTGGTGCAGTCTCATGCACTGCTCATTTGTACAGTCCCTGCAAGAAGATGTTTTAGTAGTTACAGCAGGAGCAACAAGAAAACTGAAATAAGAGCTGTCATAAATATAAAGGGAAGGGTAAACCCCTTTAAAATCCCTCCTGGCCAGAGGAAAAATCCTCTCACCTGTAAAGGGTTAAGAAGCTAAAGGTAACCTCGCTGGCACCTGACCAAAATGACCAATGAGGAGACAAGATACTTTCAAAAGCTGGGAGGAGGGAGAAAAACAAAGGGTCTGTGTCTGTCTGTATGCTGCTTTTGCTGGGGACAGAACAGGAATGGAGAACTTTTAGTAAGTAATCTAGCTAGGTATGTGTTAGATTATGACTTCTTTAAATGGCTGAGAAAAGAGCTGTGCTGAATAGAATGACTATCCCTGTCTGTGTGTCTTTTTTGTAACTTAAGGTTTTGCCTAAGGGATTCTCTATGTTTTGAATCTAATTACCCTGTAAGGTTTCTACCATCCTGATTTTGCAGAGGTGATTCCTTTACTTCTATTAAAAGTCTTCTTGTAAGAAAACTGAATGCTTTTTCATTGTTCTAAGATCCAAGGGTTTGGTCTGTGGTCACCTATGCAAATTGGTGAGGATTTTTACTAAACCTTCCCCAGGAAGTGGGGTGCAAGGGTTGGGAGGATTTTTGGGGGAAAGACATGTCCAAACCACGTTACCCAGTAAACCCAGATAAAGTTTGGTGGTGGCAGTGGAAATCCAAGGGTAAAATAATTTTGTACCTTGGGGAAGTTTTAACCTAAGCTGGTAAAAGTAAGCTTAGGAGGTTTTCATGCAGGTCCCCACATCTGTACCCTAGAGTTCAGAGTGGGGAAGGAACCTTGACAAGAGCGTACAACAAGGACAAGATAGGGAGTTTGGTAGGTCTTCATGTGCTTTGTTCTAGGGCCCACCCAAAACCTTTATAAAAATAATGAAACACTATTTAGAGAGTGTCCTCTCAGAAATAAGATCTTTTTATTTAAAAAAAAAAGTTTAAAAATACTCCAGTTGGCAGTGTCCCTTCATATATTAAGATTCTCATCTTTCAACACACACAGAAATGTGCTTTAGATAGTAATGGTCCAGGTTAGAAAGATGATTGGATTACTTTCAAGCAAGAAAATTATTAAGAAAGGCCTATTGTGTTCTTTGTGGCCAGAAAGAGGAAGCTTGAATGAAAACAGCCAGCACAAAGAACAGACAAATGGAAGCAAGGAAACGATTGATAAGAATATGAAGACCGGGAAGAAAAAATATATACAAGAAAGGGTAGAGAACAGAAAAAGTATATATTAAAAAACAGATTTTAAAAAAAGCATAGCAGAAAGGATAACAAAAGCAAGAAAAGTTCCCCAAAACAAAGAGAAAAGAACAGAGAATAAAAGAACACAGGAAAAAGGCAACTGACAAAAAAATCCCGAAAAAGCAAGACAGTAAAAAGAGACTATTTATGCCTATGAATGCAGGTGAAACTAAGACCTGTTCAAGTCAGAACAGATGTGTCTGGTGTGAGTCTATCAGTAGGGTGACCAGATGTCCCGATTTTATAGGGACAGTCCCGATTTTTGGGTCTTTTTCTTATATAGGCTCCTATTAGCTCCCAACCCTGTCCCAGTTTTTCACATTTGCTGTCTAGACACCCTACTCTGTAAGTAGATCCTCTACTTTACTGACTCTCTACACTACATCTTGATTACAGTTCTCAGGAGGAAGTGTGGTTGGCTATGGGCTATGGTAGGGTAGATGGAAATGTTTGTTGTGAGGAGAATATATTGCAGTGCAGTATTTGACAAAATAGTAAACCTGCCTACACAGAGCCATCCATTAAGCTTTGTAGACAGATTTCTGTTTTTTAAAAAATTTGTTATAAGGTTAATTTTCAAAGTGTAGTGTTGACTTCTTTTTGCTGAAATTTCTTTGTTATTAATTGGAGTTACATGGCTAACAGCACATGATGCTTTGATAGGGTGACTGGATGTCCCATTTTTAAAGGGACAGACCCGTTTTTTGGGACTTTTTCTTATATAGGCGCCTATTACCCCCCACCCCCATCCCGTTTTTTTCACCGTTGCTATTTGGTCACCCTATGCTTTGATAATTTAGCTCTATGTTTAGAAATAAAGATATGGAGGACATGTCATCTCAGCTTCAAATGCTCTTGAATACAGAGGTGGGTTTACTTTTTCTGATAGACTTCACAAAACAATGAGGGCATTTTCAGGTTCACAGGAGCTTTCAAAATCTGCAGTCCTACCATATTTTATGGCCTGATCCTATTCTCATTGAGGTCAATGAGGATTTTGCCAATGGATTTCACTGGAAAAGTCCCATTTACTAAAACGGGAGCTGGATCAGGCTGTAGGAGACTAGATGAAGGTTAAATCACTGGACATGTCATACGTAACAAAATGACCTTTGATCTAGTGGATTATCTTGTCTACGTGATAACCAAAATACATGACAGCTTTCAACACATCCAAACAACTTGATTAACTATATCACTGAAAAAGGTTTGCAGGGAATTCAGCATTTAAAAATCATAACATTGTCACCAGAAAGTTTTGGTTCAGAACAAATGTAAAGGGGAAAGGTACAACAGATGGATCATCAGTGTTTCTCATTGTAATGGGGTTCACACTGGCCCCTCCAGATTCGGCCCCTGGGCCCTTCTCCTCCGTGAATCAGGGACCTTTCAGTCTGGTGCAACACCTGTATTCTTTATCCGTGATCAGTTTCCCACCACCAGTTTCCAACTATATACAGGCTTTACAACTGCTTGGCCTACCACAGGCCTGGCCAGCAACAGACTAGGAGGCTCCTACTCCCTCTGAGCCTGGCCTCCCACTCTTAGTCTCCACCCCTCTTTCCCTCACTTCCTGCCAGCCTTATAGCTCCTGCTAATGAGGCTGGCAGGTGTGGTCAGCTGATCAGGCAAACATAGGGCGGTTCACCCAGCCCCAATCCATTCTCCCTGGTTGGGGCTGGAGTGGCAGGAGCTGATTAAGGGCTTCTGTAGCAGCACCCTGCCACACTCATATAATATATATATATATATATATATATATATATATATGAGTTTTTGTTGTTGCAGTTACCTAATACAATGAACTTTTTGGTATTTTTAATATGCCTGTAATTAATGATACAGAACAAAATATAAAGATCACCAGTGATTTGAGTCTTAAAACAGGAAAGACTGGCATTTAGTCCAAATGTCAAGGTTAAAATTAGACAGCGACTAAGTACTTTGGCACCTTTAAATGAGGTGTCAGATGATTTAGTGATTGGTAATGGGATATGGATGTTTTAATTTTAGGAAAATCTGCAGTAGCTGAGTAACACAATAGATCTTTTTATGGAGTGTTGAACTAATAACCTGTAAACAATGGAATATGTATAACATGATAATTCTGCTGACACTATGGTTCATGACATAAATAATTATTTTATATAGCTGAAGCATGATAATCAGTTTAAAATATTAGATTTAAATAATATTCATTTAAAATAAACACGTCAAAATATGTATACAAACGAGAAGTTAGTTGTGGCATAAAACAACATACATTAAAATTAGTTTATGTACCAGGTATTTTAAAATACTATAACTAGATAAGAGAGAAATGCAATGTCCACTGTAGTTACCATTTAGTATTATTTTTATTAATTATTTGTACTGCAGTAGTAAGTAGGAGCCCCAGTCTTGGTCCATGGCACTGTGCAAATTCATTGCAAAAAAGACTGTTCCAGCCCCCAAAGAAATTACAATCTAAAAGTAAGGCATGAGACAAGAAGCAAGTACAGAAAGATAAACGAGGGAGCACAAGGAAACAATGAGACAATAGTCCGATGTTTCAAACAAGGGATAAAAAATCAAACTGAAGGCTGTCAAATCATTCTTTAGACCATAATTTTGTGCTTTTTGCCCTTCCCACACCCTTAAGCTCTTAAGAACAGTGTCAGTCTTAACTTTGAATTCCCTATTTTTTGTTATTTTGTGTAAAATGACCTTAACATTTTAAATATACAGTACATTGGGCTTGATCCTACATTCCTTGTGCACCCAAAATTTCCACTGACTTGAAAAGGTGGTTTGAAACAGGGTCAGAGATGTCTCTTTTTCTATCCTTGCACATGTACCTTCCATGAATATCAACTGGAGTTATAATAGTGCTTGTGAAAAAAATCAACTCCATGATGTTTGTCTGCAGTAATTTTTTATGGTCCAGAGAAACGTTACTATTGATCAGAATTTCCACTTTAGAGATTTTTCTTCTTTAAATTCATTTTCCTTAATGTCTGTTCAAGATGTGTTTGATTATTGAATGCTTTCAGTGATTTTTTTAAAAGTCCATCATATGATGATTGTCCATTTTATATGAGCAGGATCACCTGCATTAATTACTATGAGAGATTAGCAAACCTATTCTATGCTCTGATGGCTTCATGTAGTGTTGGTTTAGTGCACTGAAGTGCATGTAATAGATTGAGTCCCCTGGTGTTTACAACAGACAGCCAATTACAAAGTACTTGCACACTTGATGTTTTTGACCTTGTCCATAACAAAATGTGAATTGATGTATTGAGTCACTTTCAAATGATAAAACTTTTGAGCAATAAAGTGAACACAACTCCTTCCAACGAAAGTTTTCAAACTATAAAATGGAAAATGTATTCCAGATTTATAGGAGGATTATTGTAATTTATTTCTCAAATTGACAAAGTCTACTACACATCTTACTGTTCCATCTCTCCCTACTTTATTGGAAATCAGAGGAAAAAACTGTATCACCATTGTTTCTTCAAAATTGAAGGCCAAACTGAGAACCCAAATTTTGAGGAAAGTGAAGTTTTATAAGCATCCTACCTACCAAAAATTTAGGATTTTCAAACTGCTACACTCATAGTATTCTTTACACTGTGCTGTGCTATATATATAGCCACATTCCTGATTTGGGTGTAACGTGGTATTTCACCAACCCAGCAGCTACTCTAGAAGGAACAATGTCTCTTATAGAGCCGTTGGGTAGCACAGCCTTTTGACGCTGGTCAGTGGAGAAGTGTTTCAAGGGCAAGAATAGTAAATTATTTAAGAAATTGCAATTACTTGAAAACTAGACAGGATTCTCTGTGAACAGAAGCATTGATATAAAAAACCCTCAGATTATGGACAATGTTATCGTCAGTCTCTCAATCAGACTGGGCTCCTGTTCAAAAGTGAAACCATGTGACCTGGTAAAATTATTTCTTCTATTACATTTCTCAGAAAAGGCCCCCCAGTAGCCTAGAGGGAGAGTGTATAAGTTCAGCTTTCAGATGTGGAAAAAAAACTCAAGATAGGTCACGCAGAACGTTGATGTCAGAACAGGAAATAGAACCCAATAGGTGATGTCATAGCATTTAACGAACAGGGAAACTAAGGCATAGTGCATAGTGTGTCTAAGTGATTTGCCCATGATCTTATGATGAATCAATGGCAAAGATGGGAATTGACCAATATTAAAATTATAAAGGCTGAACTTAAATGTTTATTTGTGAACCATTTTCTTAGTTTCCTTTCCCTTCCTATTACAAATTTATTAATAGAATTTACTCCACGTGTAGCAATTTATAATTCCCAAAATTGTTGAGGTGAAAAGGGAGAGTTTATTTTGAGTACTTTGGGATGAAACTCAGGTGTATTATATGCCTTGGTTGAAAGTGTCTTCTGAGAACAACTTATTCTTAAGAAGGTCTGTTCTTCTGTAGATGCACTGACTATTTACACAGGTAAAATACTCACTCTGTGAGATCTATAGGGCAGGGTTTACCTTTGTGTTAGTAATTTGTAGGTTGCCTAATAAAAATGAGGCCATGATCCCTGCTTGGGTTCCTTATGTTAGGCTTGGCAGAATTCAGTTTATTTTATTTTATTTTATAGTTTCAACAGACAATATCAATATTTAAGAACTTTTTCCATTTTTATCTATTTCAATTTTGACAGTTGCACAAAATTATGAGTTTTAAGCTTTTTTTAGTTTTTACCAATTTCAATTTTCACACCTGTGGGAAATCAGACAATAATTATTTAATGACAATAGACATTAAGATTCAAATAGTGAAAGGTTTATCACCATTAAAACACAAAGGGTCAGTGTCACATGTCAAAATACACAAAGTAAATACCCTTACATCCAACTCTAATAAGCTCTCAAGCAGCATTTTTCTTACTTTTCCTATCGGTACATTTCAATGATCTTTGATGGAAATATTTTTCATCAGCTTGTGTGTGTACAGTGAAATCAATGTTTACCAACATTTACCAATAAAAACCTAATGATTCCAAGCCTACTTACATGCTACCACAATAGAAAAATAAATACTATATAAGGGAGTTGCATTTTCAAATCTTCCATATGTGGACTGGAGAGTCAATACTAAAGACTTTGAAGTTAACATGTTATTACACATCTGTTGTCCAAAAAACATTTGTGATATATTCTTGCTACAATTTTCATCTTTAATATCAAGCCTAGTCATAAGCAGAACAAAAGGAATTAATACTGTTGTTGAAGTACTCACCAGATGGCACTCTTGTGCATGGTCTTACAAGTTTTGGTGTGTGTGCACGTGTTTTGTTTTGCTTGCAAGCAACAATGTACTGTTAATTTTGTTGTTGCCAGTTCTTTGGGGTAGGGAAAGCTGTAACGAGCAGCGGAGGAATATACTTTTGGCTCAATCTGTCTACACTAGGCTTTGTCTACACTACAAAGGTAGGTCAACGTAAGGCAGCTTACGCTGACCTAACTCTGTAAATGTCTATATTAGAAGGTTGCTCCCGCCGATATAAATTGCCCACTACCCCGACCCAATAACCACCTCTGTGAGAGGCGTAGCACTTTGGTCAATGTAGTTAGGGTGATACAGTGTCTGTGTAGACACTGCATTACTTACATTGCTTGTTGGCTGTCAGTCCCACATGGGGCTCACAGCTGGAGCCCCACCACCGCAGGGCTGACAACCTGCCCCACACGGGGCTCACAGCTCCAGCTGTCAGCCCTGGAGAAGTGGGGCTCCAGCTGAGAGCCCTGTGAGGGACTGATAGCTTGGGCTGTGGCCATAGGGCTGGGGGGGCTCCAGTTGTTAGTGCCCCACAATGCCCCACACAGTTAAGTCAGTGGAAGGGCTCCTGGTGAGGATGCACACCACCGACAGAGGGGGCATAGAGTGGACATGAACCACCACAGTAATTACTTTGGTAGTGTC
The DNA here is from genome assembly GCF_015237465.2 of Chelonia mydas. Classification (NCBI taxonomy): domain Eukaryota; kingdom Metazoa; phylum Chordata; order Testudines; family Cheloniidae; genus Chelonia; species Chelonia mydas. The sequence continues at coordinate 13,809,788 of NC_057853.1, read as the reverse complement.
GACCTAACTTAAGTCAACTTAATTTTGTAGTGTACACAAGACCTGAGTAGAGTTTCTCCCTCAGAAGTGGGCATTGTTGTTGGGCTGCAATTTTGGAAAGAAGAGATTTCCATGGTGTTTGACCACCTCTGCTCCAGGGATAGGCAATTTGTAAGTAAAGCAAACTAATAATATACTCTGCATCACTGATTCTCCTACAACAGGGTGCTGACCTGCAAGACTCTGGATGTCTATCATCACTCAGTACAGAGCTGCCTCTATATTATGAATATATACCTCAGCCTCTCAGAGTTGCCTGTAATAGGAGAAAAGAAGTTTAGACAGACAACTGAAATGCTAAATATTGAAAAAGATCATAGTAGCATGTTCCACTACAGTAATTCCTATGATATAGGAGAGACATTCTGCATTCTTGAGCTGTGCACTGAACAGGAAATACGTTAACATTAATATATTCTTCTGACAAAGACTTTAGTGTGAATAGGAAACAACTTGATCTTCACCCAGTCTCTGTTCATTCTTCCTTAAAAATGTGTCTGTTCTTCTCGGATATTATATCCTAAATGAATTCAGTTTTCAATTGGCATTCCTTTGCATATCTGTGAATGGGCCTTTGCACAGATCCTCATCCCAGCCGCATGCAAATTATGTGCCTGAATGTTGCTTTTCTAATTGTATGCATCTACTTTACAGCCCATGAGACTTCATCACACAAAAAAATGATTAAAATAAACAAAATATTTATTAACATTGTTAGTTTAATTTCAGCCACTGTATTTTCCAGTGTTTACTAAATAGTGTTTAGAAAATACAACCGTTTTCCCCTATGCTCAGATTAGAAAAAAATATCTACGAAGACTGCTGACAGATGTTGACTTTTTATTGTCTTCTACTGTAGGTTGCCATTTAAAATGAGAGTTTCTTTTTCCCCCCTTTATGATCAAGCTCTTAATTAAAACAACATTTATTTAGAGTCTCAGGGCATAGGACAGTAAAGTCTTTACGAACTACAATGGACTCGCACTCACCATGTGGCAAGCGCTGGGGTGGTATTTGACAGTTTAAACAGCACACAGAAGCATTACTCAAGGGTTTAGAATGATAAGTGAACAATATCATATCTGAATCACAGAGGGAATTTAGTAAGTACCATGTAGTTACTGAAACTGAATTTTGCCTAGGAGACTGAGGTTAGTTTGGGCCCCAATCCTGCAATGGCTAACACACATTTAACTTTATGTACTATGACTAGTCAGATTGAGGCCAACGTAATTAGTTGCAGCAGGTACAGGTAAGAACATCTTTGCAGGATCACACCCATACTTACTAGTACTAAAAGTGTCACAAGAACTTTAATGACTACAGGTTTACAAACTCACTTTTATGCCTCATTTGAAAGAGGATAGCTCTCATAGCACTGTGGCCCCCAACACCAGATCAGACATTTTTGGCACGGTCCTGACTCAGAGAAAAGAGTAGCAACAGAATCACCAACAGCAGTTCATCGAGAATCTCAGGAGTTCCACAGAGATCTCCCATCCAACTACTGAACAGGCTTCGCTTATGAGATCTTACATGTTCCCATCGTGGGCATGTAGAGCTTCAGGCATAATACAACCTTACTAGTGTGTAAGACCTTTACACAGCAGTTCAAATAAAGGCGTCAGTGGAAATGCCATAGCCATTCCTTTGAAAGATGTGATCTGCCTTGGATATGGCATTCTGAAGCCAGTATTAATGCAACTAGAGTAATGTATGTGTGGAGGTAAGGTATACAACTAATTAATGTAATCAAAAACCTCTAAAACTTGAGTAATTCCAATTTTCAAATTCTCTGTGCATATGTGCAGGGATTAATAAGATTATAGCTACATTATTTCTTTAAAATATACATTCCTGTAACATTCTGTTAAAAGTCACCAGCCATGGTTTTTTTGTTTGTTTTTTTGTTGTAAATTCCCCATGAATATACAAAGGAGATGACAATAATTCCTTACCACGAATGCTGCTAGGAAAGTGTTAATGCTCCCTTTTGCATCTACAAGAAGCAAGGTTATCATTTAAGCTTTTGCTGAGATTGCAACTCACTTGCCTCAGGTATTAAGTGTATGTAATTTTCCTAACCATGGGATATCCATTTATCAGATTTGATACTTAAAGGGAAAATCTATTGCTGACACCTCCTAGTTGCTTTAGCTGCAAGAAAGTGTGTTACTCTGAAAAAAGGTTATTCAAATCAAATATGGCGAAGAATAAAAACCAAAAGCAACCTTAATATACTAACCAGGTCCAATTTGATAAAATTCACTGGAAATTGGCAGTATGTTGGGGGAATTTAATATAGCAAAACAGTAAGTTATAATCCTTCACCCAGCAATTTATTCTAATAGTCACTGTTTCATTTGCATTAATGTATAAAAAGTACTAATGAAAAAGACCAGCCAAGAAATACCTTTGACTATGCAAAATCATGTAAGGATCTTCATTATCACAAGAAAGTCATTAAACGTCCTTTTGTCCCTGACCACCATAAAAGAAATCACTAATATTTATGGGTGTTGTCTTAGCAGAGAAAATTAATTCTTTAAAAATTAATCTGCAAATTGCATGCAAATTTCACTAGCACCTCCACTCCAAATGACCCCTATATACTGCTCATAAGAGGTGGAGAAAAGATAATGGCCAATTAATATCTTTACACTTAATGAAGCCATGAAACTTTAAGTCCATATATAGTTTTTTCATTCTATTTCATTAATGCATTTCTTTTAAAAGAAATAACCTTCCACATAATGAGAAGCATGCACACAATCCTTGGGCCAAATTCAGCCTTGCTGTAACTCCACTGCCTATGAGCTGAACTTTTAATTTAACAAATATATGCATACAATAGTATATACCATATCATTAAATTATTTGTTAGAACACTGCACATTTCAATGCACCTGCCACCATGGTGGACTTAGCTTATTAGCAACTTGTATGGTTAGATTTTCATCAGTTGGGTAAGAGCTATCTATTCCCAGAACAACATGTCTGTGTAGTTTGATTTCAGTCAGAGCATCCTGGGACTTCATGAATTTCAGTAAAGGGAAAAATAAATAGGGAAAATGAGTACATCACATTAAAAAAAAAAAGTCTGATACATGTCCTACCCACTCAGATTTTGAGACTTTGACATGTATTTCCAAACCTTTTCAGAATGTTGAGTTTTGTAAGTAAGATCACTATGAATTTTGAGGACATGAAGTCCAGCAGTATTTTATACTAGCTATGAATTTTGGATGCAAATTCTAAATTTCTACAGATAGTCTAATATTATGGCTTGCTTCCACCTCTGCCTCAAATCATCCATATACTACCCCTGGCTCCAAATTCTGTTCCTCTTCAGCATGTGTGAGAGGGCAGTGGGACCACGGAAGTTCTGCTTCACTGAGAGGAGCACGAGTTCAAGAGCCCACCCCTGTGCAGCACAGATCCGAGCTCTACAGGCGATTTCTGCATGCCCATATGCAGCAGGGTTTGGAGTGGAGTTGGGCCGGTGGCTCTGACACTATGCTGATCCTTACATGGAGGTGATGTCACAGAAGCTATGGTGGCTCCTCTAACCCTCCATTACTACCTCCATCATAAATTCAGAGAGGATCCTTCCAAGTTACACCTACAGAATTCTTCAGAGCCCAGTCCAACCGCTTGGGTTATGCGCCTGGAACCAGATTTTCCCTTTAAAGTACAAGGAAATGGAGGTCACTTTCTCTGCCTCTCTCCCTGTATCCCTGTATGTATAGCTATTACTTAGCAATAGAGATGGTGTGAGATGTTGCTGTTGTGATGACAACAAAGTGTGCTGAATCTGATAACATCAAGATATCAACAGGTTTGGTATGCTTGGTATCGACAGAGATGGCAGTAGCTTTTCTATGTCAGCTGGTGGTGATCAGTGTTTCAGTGTTCTGCAACTACTACCATTGTCCGTGTGCATGCAGCACGGCTAGTCTTAACCGCTAGTTTGTGGAAAAAGGTACTTGGTGAGTGAGCGATTTGTATTTAACTCTTAGCCCATGCTTCCTGTATCTACTTTGTAAATACGTATCAGAATAAATGATTGTTCAAACTCATTTCTAAAATTCCGTAAGGGCTTTGTGAGTTAAAAACACAATTAATCATTACAAAAGAATTATCATATGTGAATGTGCCCTCAAAGTGTGAGTGGTGGCATGGAAAAAGTTAGGGTTGTGCTGAGAGACGGAGTGTTAACTGGCACAAGGGAACATGGTCATCAGGAAGAAGAATGGTGATGGCAGAGGGTAAAGAAAGCATCGGTTGCTGGTAGGTGGCCTAGGAATCACCAAACTTGATTTCAGGTCACAATGACAGTTCAAAACGTGTGGGCAAAAAACTAGTTTAATAAAAAAGGTTCCACAAAACAGATAAGAACAAAAACAATACGTGACCAGTATTGCATGGTTCCAGAGCACTTAAAATGATAACTATAGAGATTTTGTTTTACTTTGAACGCTTTGGGAACTCTCCCAGAGGGAAAATATTTGAGATAGCGAGGTAAATGTGCTTGCTTTCTGATGCAAACACAAGAACAGTTGGAAAGTTCTCAGTATCGTACACTCCTCCAAACTTGTGATAGGACACAGATTACGTATTAAATATGATTAGTCTTTTAACATTTGAATATAGCACAGTAGACAAGCCTAGAACTGCTTCCTGCCCCAACAGTTTACAATCTAAGCATGATAAGACACAGACAGCGATGGAGCTAAGAGGGAAGGGCAATGGAGGGAAGAAGATAAAAATAAACAAACAAAAAACCCCAAGGCTATGGGGCTGCTTAGGTATACAGTAAGCATCATGTTAGTTCCTAGCTTTTAAAAAATATATATGTTTAACTGATATAAATCTCCTCTGTTGGCAGGAAGAAAATATATCAAAGGCATGAATGAAAAGGGGACAAAGGGTCTTTCCAAGAAAACAGAGGGGCTTCACTAGATTATTTGAGAGTTATGATCATGAACTAGGTGTTAATATATAGTGTCTAACTATCACAATCCAGCAGCTGTTCACCAAGGAAACCTGGTGTCAGGGAGATCATGTAAAGCTCCTGTTTGCAACTGGAAAAGAGCCCCTCCCTACAGTGTTTTTCTTCTCCAGTTCAGAAAGTCAAAGAGCTCCATGACCAGTATGTACGGTAAGATCTTCTTTTCTTAATATTTTGAGGGTTACTGGGGTTCTCTGGTCTTGGTTTCACTTAAATAATACAGATGTGTCGATAGCATACATTTGCTGCAATATTTATCTGAATGTTTAAACAAAACTCACCTCAGCAGGGTCTGCACCCTTTTTCCATACATGTTGTGTGCAATTGATATTGCTAACAAGAATGCTCACAGAAAGTGCATGCTAAACTTACACACTTAAAATACTCATCAGAAGTAAATTTTAAATTCAGTTTCTGCAAACCTTCACAAGAAAAAACTTATTGCTGTAGTTACGCTCACCCAATCAGGGAATAGAGACACAATTAAAACAAAGCAATACAGCTGAAAAAGCAAGCCATGATATTCACAAAAGAAAAACATCATTGAATAAATTCAAACAACAAATACATTAGAGATAATTGTTAGATCCTTTGAGAACATTCCAGGAAAAAGAGGCAAAATTAATAAAATACATTATGAAATTATGAATTATTAACTCAGCTCTATTAAATACCAACTAGAAAAGCCCTTTTGCATCAACCATGGTTTTAAAAGGTCTGCAAACTACAGATTAGATATCTTTGAATTTAAAGTAATTTTGATTTAGACCTCAAACCTATAACAGAGTCTCTGAAGGGAAGCTTTCCTAAAAAGTGTATCAGATTCATTGCAAGAGCATCTTATTCTGAAGCAACATAGACAGTAAAGTTAAGCTGCTTTCATAGAACTTTCAGAGAGTGAAAATGATGAGGAAGGAAGACAGACACTTTCTATCTTACAGTATCGTATTACCAAATTTAGAAATATCTGAAAATTAAAGAAGTCTTCTTACCGACTCTTGTAAGTGCGCAGTAGTTTTGTTTCTATTTTGAATAATGAGGTTGTCTACTGTTGCGTCATTTAATTCCTAAATGAATAATGGCTGGTCACATATTGCTGTAACAATTTCAAAGCAATCTCAGGATTTTGTTTCACTTCTCTGATAGCACTTTGGACATTTTAGCCGTTTAATAAAGTTCTTTCTTAATCACACAATCATAGAAATGAGGGTTAGAAGGAACCTCAAGAGGTCATCAAGATCCATCCTCTGTGCTGAGGCCTAGACCACAGGTGTTTGTCCAACTTATTTTTAAAAACCTCCAATGATGAGGATTCACAACCCCCCTTGGAAGCCTATTCCGGTGCTTCACTATCCTTATCATTGGAAAGTTTTTCCTAATATCTAAACTAAATCTGCCTTACTGCAGATTAAGCCCGTCACTTCTTGTCCTGCTTTCAGTGAACATGAAAACATTTGATCACTGTTCTTTTTATATCCATCCTTAGCATACTGGAAGACTGTTGTTAGGTCCCCACCTCAGTCTTTTTTTCTCAAGACTAAACATGTCCAGTTTTTTTAACCTTTCCTCATAGGTCAGATTTTGCTAAACCTTTTTCATTTTTGTTGCTCTCCTCTGGACTCTTTCCAATTTGACCAGATCTCTCCTAAAGTGTGGTGCCCAGAATTGAGCACAGGACTCCAGATGGGGTCTCACCAGTGCCAAGTAGAGTAGGACAATTACCTCCAGTGACTTAAATACAACAGTCCCAGTAATACACCCCAGAATGATATTAGTCTTTTTTGCAGAGGCATCATATTTTGGTTCATATTCATAACCCCAGATCCTTTTAAGTATTACTACCCACCTAGCCAGTGATGCTATAGTTTGTAGTTGTGCATTTGATTTTTCCTTCCTAAGTGAAGTGCTTTACACTTGTCTTTACTGAATTTCAACTTGTTGAATTCAGACCAATTTTCCAAGTTTATTTTGAATTTTAATCCTGTCCTACACAAGCACTCCCACGCTAGTGTCATCTACACATTTTATAAGCATTCTCTCCACTGCGTTTGCCAAGTCATTAATGAAAATATTGAATAGTACCGGACTCAGGACTCACCCCTGTGGAACCCCATTAGATATGCCCTCCCCGTTGGACAGTGAACCATTGATAACTGCTCTTTGAGTACGATCTTTCAACCAGTTGTATACCCACTTTCTTGTAATTTTATCTTGACCACATTTCCCTTATTTGCTTAGGAGAACATCATGGGGGACTGTGCCAAAATCCTTACTAAAATCAAGATATATCACCTCTATTACATTTCCCCATCCACTAGGCCAGTAAACCATGTCAAAGAAGGAAAGTAAGTTGGTTTGGCATGATTTGTTCTGGAGAAATTTATGTTGGATATTCCTTATAATCCTATTATCCTCTGGGTGTTTACAAACTGATTTTTAAAGTCATTTGTTCCAGTATCTTTCCAGATATCCAAGTTAGGCTGAGTGGTCTGTAATTCCCTGGGCACTCTTTGTTTCCCTCTTCAAAGATAGATACTATGTTCGCCCTTTTCCAGTCCTCTGGGACTTCACCCGTCCTCTATGAGTTCTCAAATATAATTGCTAACAGCACCAAGATTGCTTCAGCTAGTTCCTTAAGTACTCTAGGATGAACTTCATCAAGCCCTGCCAACTTGAATACAGATAATTTATCTAAACAGTCTTTAACCTGTTCTTGCCCTAGTTGGGCTTTCATTCCTTTCCCCTTGTTGATAATATTAATTGTGTTGAGTATTTGGTGATAATTAACCTTTTTAGTGCAGACTGAAGCAAATAGGATTAAACACCTCAACCTTTTTGATCTCATCACTTATTAGCTCTCCCTGCTAAATAAAGGGCCAACACTTTCTTTCATCTTTCTCTCTTGCTGCTAATGTATTTAAAGAACCTGTTCTTATTGCCTTGTATTTCCCTTGCTTAGGTGTAACTAATTTTGTGTCTTAGCCTTTATGACTAAGAACTTCTTGACAGGAGACATTTGACATGGGTTTAATCAAGCCACAACGTTATTACTAGATGTCTGGGACTACCTGGCAGATAAAAGTGTACAGTGCAGACAACCCTGTGTTCATTCCATAATTACCTGGGGGGCTTCTGTCAGCTCTCCCTTTCTTCCTGTCTGTGTCCCCCCACCCAATCCATTACTGGGATGTTATCATCCACCCCCACCCCTGCCTCATAGGCTGCTGGGCTATAAGCAAGGGGGGTTGGCTCCCTGCCGTACCAATCATAGGAGTCCCTGACCTCACCCCCGTTCTGTTCCTTTAATGAACACCTCCTTTTTAAGTCCTTTTCCAAGCCATTTATCCAGTCACTGTGTACCTTTCCTTTGGAGTACCTGCACTGGACATCTGCCACATAATTATATAATGACTTGCGACATATAGCCTACCGTCCTTTATGCAATGCATGAACAGAACCCTTCCTGAAACCCGCTGTGGGGAAGGCAAAAAAACCTCAACTCCACCTGTGCTAATCTGGTGGTAAGGGAAAAATTCCTTCCCAGCCTTCCTAAAAAGGGGCACCTAGTGCAATGCCCACAGCAGGTCTTGACCAAACCTGGTATTTCACCACCTAAAGGGGAAGGAGGGCAGGTGCTTCCTCAGCCTGCTCCGTGTAAAAGGGGGCATCATGCACTGAGCTGCCCCTTTTAAACCTTTCCACCCATCCGGTTCTCAGGGGCTGAGTTAGGGTTGCCACGCTGGCCCTTTCTCCCCTTGTGCAGCAGTTTTCCTCTCTTTCCCCCCACCCAGCTATAAACCACTGTTCCCTTCAATCGGCCAGCCAACCAAATTCCCCCCTCCCATGCTTAAAGGTGCGGTACAGTCATTAGCATGTTGTTTCCTAAACAATTTGTCTAGCACAGTCCATTGTTCACTGTATTCAGCATGATGAAACTACATACTTTTTCCTCGAGTAGAAGAATACGAACCCGCAAGCTTTACAGTCTGCTAAATATACTTAATTGTACAATGATTTGTTGTTTCCATGCTGTATTTACAGGTTTTATTTTTGTCTCTGCACTTGCCGACCGATACAATGCATCTAACGTTTAGTGATTTAGCCACTGCTCTTAGATATTTATGGTGAAGTGCACTTGAATCTGTCTGGCTTTCTATTTCTAAATGGCTTACAGTATGTCTAATTACAGTATTATAGCAATAACAGTAATATTCTGACTCAAGTGAAATCCAGTTTTGGGGGGCGGGGGTTTAGTTCTTTAAAGGTTGTATTTCTACAGGGGAAGAAGTTTCTAATTAGCTCAAGATTTCTGCAGAGCACTACTCCAAACACGACAACTGTTAGCTCTTTTTTACATTGTGCTCTGATTGTTGTGTGTGTTTATATTCTAGGGGTGCAGAACAACAGTGGGGGAGCCACATAGCTTCTTGACTCAGCAGGAAGAATTTCAGTCCCATTCTTGCCTCCTTCTCAGCTTCCCCTCAGGGTTCTGAGTCCTATTACCCTTATCCTTGCATTTGTAATATGACCAGCTGCACCACCTGTGTTTACAGCCAGCTCTGGTTCACCTGCCTTTCAAACTGTAAAAAGAAAAGGAGGACTTGTGGCACCTTAGAGACTAACAAATTTATTTGAGCAAAAGCTTTCGTGAGCTACAGCTCACTTCATCGGATGCATTCAGTGGAAAATACAGTGGGGAGATTTATATACACAGAGAACATGAAACAATGGGTGTTACCATACACACTGCAAGGAGAGTGATCAGATAAGGTGAGCTATTACCAGCAGGAGAGCCGGGAGAGGGGGAAAACCCTTTGTAGTGATAATCAAGGTGGACCATTTCCAGCAGTTGACAAGAACGACTGAGGAACAGGGGTGGGAGGGAGGGAAACAACATGGGGAAATTCAAGCCTAAGTTAATTGTATCCAGTTTGCAAATTAATTCCAATTCAGCAGTCTCTCGTTGGAGTCTGGTTTTGAAGTTTTTTTGTTGAAGAATTGCCACTTTTAAGTCTGTAATCGAGTGACCAAAGAGATTGAAGTGTTCTCCGACTCATTTTTGAATGTGATAATTCTTGACATCTGATTTGTGTCCATTTATTCTTTTACGTAGAGACTGTCCAGTTTGGCCTATGTACATGGCAGAGGGGCATTCCTGGCACATGATGGCATATATCACATTGGTAGATATGCAGGTGAACGAGCCTCTGATAGTGTGGCTGATGTGATTAGGCCCTATGATGGTGTCCCCTGAATAGATATGTGGACACAGTTGGCAATGGGCTTTGTTGCAAGGATAGGTTCCTGGGTTAGTGGTTCTGTTGTGTGATGTGTGGTTGCTGGTGAGTATTTGCTTCAGGTTGGGGAGGCTGTCTGTAAGCAAGGACTGGCCTGTCTCCCAAGATCTGTGAGAGTGATGGGTCGTCCTTGAGGATAGGTTGTAGATCCTTGATGATGCGTTGGAGAGGTTTTAGTTGGGGGCTGAAGGTGATGGCTAGTGGCGTTCTGTTATTTTCTTTGTTGGGCATGTCCTGTAGTAGGTAACTTCTGGGTACTCGTCTGGCTCTGTCAATCTGTTTCTTCCCTTCAGCAGGTGGGTATTGTAGTTGTAAGAATGCTTGATAGAGATCCTGTAGGTGTTTGTCTCTGTCTGAGGGGTTGGAGCAAATGCGGTTGTATCGTAGAGCTTGGCAGTAGACAATGGATCGTGTGGTGTGGTCTGGATGAAAGCTGGAGGTATGTAGGTAGGCATAGCGGTCAGTAGGTTTTCGGTATAGGGTGGTGTTTATGTGACCATCGCTTATAAGCACCGTAGCGTCCAGGAAGAGGATCTCTTGTGTGGACTGGTCCAGGCTGAGGTTGATGGTGGGATGGAAATTGTTGAAATCATGGTGGAATATTCTTCTTTTAGCTCCAAACTGCACCCACAGTACATGGATACCCTTCACCAAACATGCCCTTAATCTTTCTCTTTCAAAGCTTAGAAATGATTTTGTCCATGATGGTGCATTTGTCCTTGCCCTTTTCCTGTTTAGTTCTAATGTCAAACAATTGAGCTGCTGCCCTCTGAATTTGCATCTTAATCTTCAGCACTGAATTCAAAAGGAGAATTCAAAGGAAGCAACAGAGGAGGTTCCACAGCACTCGAGGCACTGTGGAAAAACTTGTAGCGAGTTGATACATTATTTGATGATTTTGATATGATTGATTTTGTTCTTGGTGAGTTTATTATATAATTACAAATTAGTAGATTATTTTATACTGGAAAATTGTTCCAGGAATTAGGTCACTGTCACTTATTATAATTTCTTTACCTAACACAGCCACTCTTTTGATCTGTTAACATTCATTTTTACTCTGCCACATTTTTTTCCAGTTAATATCTACTCTTGATAATTACCGTGACACAATGAAGAAGAACTAAGCTGACAAGATCTTACAAAGCCTGAAAAATGCCCTCCTTCCCTCTCTGTTTAATTTTCCTCATTAGAAGGTGCATAACAGCAGCTAATGGCCAGCTCTATACATCTTCCAATATATTGTTCTAATACCGATGAAGTTCTAAGCAATTACTGCAGCACTGACACTGTCTAAAGTCACCTTGGGTGGGTGATATCACTATTGTCTAGGCTGTCTTTAATTAAAGATGTGAAGTAGTAATAACTCTATACCTTTCCTCATCACGTATTTTTTAACAGCTTATGGTAGTGTAACGCCGACAGACCCCAGTCGGGTGGGATCAAACCTGGGACCTCTGGAGCTTGGTACATGAGCGTCTACTGCATGAGCTAAAAGGCAACTCCCTGTTAGCTAAGGCTGTAGAGCAGACTCATTTTATCTCTCTCTTTAAGTGGTCTCGGTTCCACTAAATGGGACAGGACATCACACCCAGGAGGTATGTGGGTTACAGTAGCACAGGGGGCAGCTCTGGATGACTGTTCAAGTTCATACATAGGGGCTCCAGGCAGGTTTGTGCTTGGGCTAGCCACCCGAGTACCTGCCTGGACTCCTAAGTACACATTTGGGCTGTTAGCCCAAACTGCTGCCAATGCTACCCCAGCTACACCGCTATCTTTAGCACACTAGTTTGAGTGGAACTAGTTCAGTCTGTCTACCTGTGCTAGGAAGTGCTTGATATCTGCAGTGTAAATGTATCCTACATTTCATTTTTGGCCACATGTGCATTTTTGCCGCCATTCAGCAATTTTGAAAAAAAAGATTTTTTTAAATGTTTTTAGTTTATCCTTATTGTAATAATTGAAAATAAATTAATAAATATAGATCCCATGCCTTTTTTCCATTTTCAGAGGAAAATATGCTCTTTCTGCAGTTAGAACGAATTTTAAAAAATTAAATAATTGCACAAAACTGCTGGTAAAATTTGAAATAACTTAAATACTTGCAAAAAGGGCACAGTAAGTGAAGAATACATGGGAAGAATATATTTCATTTGATTTTCCTCATTCCTTCCCAGACAATTCGTACAATTCTATATTTTTGCTGTATATGTGTAACACTGACAGGCCCCGAGCTTTGGCATGATGGGATCAAACCTAGGTACCTCTGAAACTTAGTGTTTGAGCCTCTACTGCATGAGCCATATGCCTCTTAGCTAAGGCTGCAGCAGACTCTTTAATCTCTAGATGTTCTACATGCCACTAGAGGGGGACAGAGCACCACATCGAGCAGGCATGGGTTACATATGGACTGCAATACAAGGTCCACTGAAGTCATTTGACCTGTTTCCATTGATTTCAATGGACTTTGGATCAGGCCCTAAAATGTGAATTTAAAAGAAGGGGCAGGGGGCAAATCCTAATTCTGAAAACATTCTTTAAAATATTTTCTTTTAATAAGGCCTTTTGCCTTCCATGCTTCCATTCAAACTGTGTCACAAGGATAACAAGCAATCACTGTGACCATATTTATTTACTTACTTTACAAGAAAGGCTCTTTAACAGTACTGCAGACAAAGTACATCATTTCTGCTTCTTTTCAGAGCACAATGAAATGAAATGGATGAAGTTTGCTGGTATTGCCACTGAATTATATAATCCTAGAGAAGACATTAACGGCCGCTCTAAAAATCTAATTAAATTTTAGAGCGCAAGTAATGCAGGCATAAGGCCTGTGTAAGCCATTATCTACATTAATAAAAATTAAAGTCAAACAATACCTATACAGTAATAATGTACCTGGACTCAAGGTCACTTTAATTCCCTTACTCCAGTATTTTTCTTTATTGTTGCTATAAATATTATTGATTATTTAATCAAATTCCAAATGTATGTTCATTTGTTTCCCTACCCTGTTTTCCTAATGAACAGCATTGAGAGAGAAACTATGAGTCAATTATTTCTTTTACTTACTTAACTATTTTCATGCTTTGACCATAATGTTATGGTTATTACTAGCATATCAAAGAACAAGAAGCCAGGACAGGCAACAGGTATTTTTAGGGAGCATTTCTAAATATACCTCTAGAGTCATCTTCATTTTTAAGTGTATTGCTTTTATTCTAGAACAAATGACTATTACTGAATACTTGACTTTGCTTTGTTTCTCTCTTTCTTCTGCTCCCCCTGCTTCAGATTTTAAACCTCTCTCTACTTTATGCCTTCTGTCTCTCTTCCATAAACTCTTTTCCTGTGTTCCATAAACTCCCTGTGTTGCATAAACACTTTCCCTGTTTTGTTTTGGTTTTTTTTCACAATATGCAAAGCTTTATTGAAGCGGAATGACAGTGCTAATATAGTGTTCATTAACATGTGTTGCGCAAGAAAAATAGAGAAATAAGTAGTGCTTTAGTATTTGGTAAAAGTTTGATCTAAGCAATATTATAATAGACTTGTGTCAGTTTCACAGTAACTAGTAACGCTAAACCTGTGCCTTGTTGCAGAGGAAGAGTCTCGGTGAATCATGGTCAGTCTTGGATTTTACTCTTTCACTGAGCATGAACAAGGGCACCTGCTCCCTGGCCATATCCTAATCCTTTGGAGCCAAAGTTCTTTCCGAGGCTGGTATTCTGAGGCTGGTATTCTGCAGTATTCCTCCCCTTACCCCACTCAGTACTGTAGTTTCTTCCTTTAATCTCCAGATAACAGGATCTACTGGTAGTAAACTGAGCTCTCTTTCAGATGATGATCCTAGCAGTGTCACTATAATTTCTTACTCATTCTCTTCCCTTACTTAAACTTAACCCCCATATTACACTTTTTTCAACATAATTCAACTCCCCCCTCCCATAAACTTACATTCATACATTTTGAATAGAGGTGGAGAGAATTAGTCATAGTACACTTTTTATTACTCCATTATTATTTTGTTTTTCTTTTTTCCTGTATGTGTTCAACCTTGTCTCTCTGCCAACAAGGATATCGATTAGTGGCAGTTGTGAAGAAGCGGAGATTTATTCAGTAGAGCTGAGTGAAAAATCAGAATTTCCATCCTTTGTGAAATTCAGGTATTTAAACTTTGTGCGTGTGTGTGTCCAGGTGCATCTGTGTGCTGATTCAAGATGAAAAATCAAAATATTAATTTTTTTGATGGAATGAAAAGTTACAAAAAAAAATTCGATTTGGAAATGCCAAAATGTTTTGTTTTGACATTTCAATTTGAACAAAATGTTATAACATTGCTGAACTGAAATGTTTCATTTCATTACATTGAATAGAAACAAAATGTTTAAATGGTAGAATGATCAATAATGCAGAAAATGCATTATTAAAAAGCAGAATAAGTCCAATAAGTATTTCTGATCTGTATTTGGAGGAAAAAGATCAGATTACATATGGTGATGATAAAATTCTTTCCATTCCTCTAGTATCACAGGAAGATGTTAAACAGTGGCTATTAAGTTAGATATTTTTAAACCAGCAGGTCCAAATAACTTGCATCCAAGAGTTTTAAAAGATTTGGTTCAGGAACTCACTGCACCATTAATAAGTATTGAAAAACCAGGAAAGTTCCAGAAGACAGGGAAAAAAAGCTAATGTTGTAGCAATATTTAAAAAGTATTAACAGGACAAACCAGATAATTATGTGCTTGCCAGTCTGACATCAATCAAGGAATGGAGTGGCAGATATGGGACTTGATTAATAAAGAATTAAAGGAGAGTAATAAAATTACTTACAATGTGAGTTTTTGAAAAATATATCCTGTCAAACTAACTTGATATCTTCTATTGATAAGATTATAAATTTGGCTGATAAAGGTAATAGTGTTGATGTAATAAGACTTTTAGAAGGCAGTTGACTAGGTACCGCCTGACATTTTGATTAAAAAATTAGAACAGTATACAATTAACATGCTACACATTACATAGATTAAAAGCTGCCTAACTGATAGATCTGAAATCATAATTGTAAACCAAGAATCATCATCAAATGGGTGTGTTTTTAGTGCGGTTTTGCAGAGATCAGTTCTTGGCTCCATGTTATTTAACATTTTTGGAATGATCTGGAAGAAAACATTAAATCATCACTGATAAAGTTTGCCTATAACAATAAAATGGGGCAGACGTAACTAACGAAGAGGTCAGGTCACTGACAAAGAGTAGTCTGGCTCACTTGGTAAGATGGACAGAAGCAAACAATATGCTTTTAATACGGCTACATTGTAAATGTATACATCTAGGGAAAAAGAATGTAGGCCACACTTACAGGATAGGGAACCATATCCTGTAACAGTAACTCTGAAAAGATCTGAGGGTTGTGGTGGATAATCAGCTGAATGTGACCTCCCACTGTGACTCTGTGGCCCATAGGGCTAATGCAATACTCAGATGCATGAACAGGGGAATCTTGAGTAGGAGTAGAGAGATTATTTTTCCTCTGTATTTGGCACTGACATGACTGCTGCCGGAATACTGTGTACAGTTCTAGTGTATACAATTCTAGAACTCTATGTTGATAAATTGGAGAGGGTCCAATTGATAAATTGGAGAGGGTTCAGAGAAGAACCATGATAATGATTAAGGGATTAGAAAACTTGTTTTATAGTCATAGACTCAAGGAGCTCAATCTAGTAAGCTTAAAAAAAGAGAAGGTTAAGGGGTGATTTGATCACAATCTATAATTACGTACTTGGGAAACAAATAGTTGATAACAGGCTCTTCAATCTAAAACAGAAAGGTGTGACTTGATCCCATGGTTGGAAGCTGAGGCTAGACAAATTCAGTCTGGAAATAAAGTGTAAATTTTTAACAGTGAGAGTAATTAAATGTTGGAACAATTTTACAAAGGGTTATGGACTCTCCATCATTGGCAATTTTTTAATCATGATTGGATTTTTTTTTTCTAAAATACGTGCTCTATTAACTATTTGGGGGGAGTTATATGGCCTTTGTAATACAAGAGGTCAGAATAGATTATTACAGTGATCCCTTCTGGCTTTGCAGTTTATAGATCCATCTGCCTCAGGTGCCATGGTACCTTATGGGAGTTGCAGTTTGGGTGACTAATGTTGTAATTCTTCCCTATAGGCTAGGATCCCTGGTTGCACTACATGTCCCATTATACACTTCAGTAATAATGGTTTAGTCAGAGGTGAGACCATAATGCATTATGGGAAATGTGGTCTTAGAAAGAATGTTGGGCATGATCATCTCATGATTCACTGCAGCACCATTGGCAGATACACTTTAATGTCCAAATGACAAAATGTTTCAGTTCATTTCATGTCTGAATGTCTTGATTCAGATTAAACTGATCCAGAACAAAAGATTTCACTAAAATTTTCCATGGAAAATTTCAACTTTGCAGAAGCTGCATTTTCTGTCAAAACAAACAAACAAAATTAAATAGAAAATTCCTGACCAGCTCTATCCACTCAAAACTGGACTGAGACCATCAACTTATTTCACATTAGATAAAAAAAACCCAGCAGTTACTGCTCAACTGGGGTGGATCTCAAGTTGCAATGTTTCATATCTCATTACCAACCTATTAGCCAACCGAGGGATCTTAAAAGTACAATTACCTTTTGGTCATTTTCTTCTGTGATGCACTTCCATTTGAGAAAGCTAACAGATATTTCTTCTTCTGCTTGGACCAACTTCTGCTGGTACAAGAAAGAAGTTTTCAAGCTCCACAGAGCTCATCTTCAGGTCTGGAAAAAGTTATCAGTAATCTTCTGCTCATCAGGTAGACAGGTGACAACCAAATGTGACTTAGAGGACAATAGAGATTTTGGTGCCTAAGGAAGGGCCAGTTCTTCCTATGTACTCCAACAGATCCAGATGATCCAGAGCTGTAATAATCTCAGGCCATGATCCAAAACTTCACTGAAATCAATGGCAATCTTTCTATTGAGTCAAATGGGCTTTGGATCAGGCTCTTAAGATAGGCCACAACACAAATTAACTAAGGATGCTTCACCATTACCGAAGGGCAAGGGCATCAGTAAAACCTAATCATAGCAAGGAATGATCAAGTAAGAAAATCTCCTCTCTGTGAATGGAAACGATCAGGGGATGGTGAGTGATGTGTTCCTGGGTTTCTTTGTCGGGGTTCCATATCTGACTGCTATTGTGATGTAAAGTAGGCTCATCAGAGCTTTCATACCTATCCCCCTCCCTCCCCGACACACTCTAGGAAGTGAATGGCTGTTGACATAAGGGTAGCGTAGCTGAGCACTGACAAAAGCACAGATGAGTGGGAGACTCACCTAAATGCATGGAAGAAGAAACTACCTCAGCACTGGGCAGAAAGACCTAGCCATGGACCTAGCTCTTCCATGCCACACTGCAAGTGGAACAGTACTGGCTTTTCCTCGTTTGCTCCAGGTCTGAATAAGTATTGGTAAAAGAGCTGAAAATAAAGGACTGCTAACAAAGAACATACAATCCTAGCAGCACACAAAGCAGCGAGCCACCTTTCAGTACACATTCTGAACCTGGTCAGAAGAGGGAGGGGTTGACCTTCAGGGGAGGGAAAGAGGGCTACACAGTTCACTCCCATTAGTTGGGACCTCTCTCACTGACAAACAGAGGAGGGACTAGCTGTGTCAGCCTGCACTCATGCCAAATGCATCACAGCAAGGGAATGAATAAGTAAGGAGCCATCACTTGAAAATTAGTATCTACTACACATTTCTGATTGGCAATGTTGCATTTATAATGAGATAATTCTTCCTAGAGCTAAGGATGCTTACAGTTGATGGAAAAATAATCACTAAAGTGCATTTGGTACATTATAATGCACCAATTGTTCTGAGATATGGAATAACAAAGAAGTTGGTTTTGCAATGCCAGGCTTCTATAAAGTACAGTTTTGCAAACAGCATTGTGCTTTCTCTTATTGCAATAAATGCAGTCTTGGTTGAATTTACCTCACAATAACTGGCGATCGCTATGGTAAACAAAAGCCAAACAATTACCTGATAACAACTACCTAACACACCAATGGTGAATATTAGTGTTCTTATAGTATGTCTCTTGCCACTGTCAGTAAAATGAAGTGCACTCATAAATTTGCTCTTTCATCTGGATAGCATCACAGCCACAAAGAATGTGAGTGAGTTACATACAGTGTTTTAATCTGCGTCAGAACTGCCCCAAAGTTCTGGAGTGGTTTTTGGGTTTGTTTGTTTGTTTGTTTTTGTATTGGTATTCTAGTTTAGTCAACCACTGAGGTGGTTCCAAGCTCTTAGACTCAGTGTAGAGTTAATATTGAGATGAAAGCCAGAGAAAAACCTGTAAACAAACAGAGGAGAGATCACCAGTTGCTAGAGCTGGTCAGGAATTTTCCATTGGAATGATTTTCTGAGGTAAATCTCACTTTCCACAAAATCAAAATTTTCCATGTGAAAATTTTAAATGTTGCTAGGAAATTTTAATTTTCTGTTGGAAAATCATTCCCGGCTCTGTGGCTCTCCTGCTATTTGGCAGCCTGACTGGTGGTCTCCTGGGCAGCCAACTGATCCAGGCTCCAAAGCTGCCCAGCCATCTGCCATGGCTCCAGCTAGCTTGAGAAGCCTCAGAACCTTTTTGAAAAGGTCAAAAGTGAAACAAAGCATTATTATAACTAGGCTTGGCAGAATTCAGTTTTTACTTTTTATAATTTCAACAGATAATATCAATGTTTATTTTAAGGATTTTTAATTTTTTATCAATATAAAATCACAGTTGCACAAAATTATGAGTTTTATGCTTTTTTATTTTTATCAATTTAAATTTTCATGGCCATGAGATAATTATTTAATGACAGATGCTGAGATTCAAAAAGTTAAAAGTTTATAACTGTTAAAACATAAATTTTCATGATCATATGTCAAAATGTACAAAATAAATATCCCTAAATCAAACTCTAAGAAGTTCTCAAATAGCATTTTCTTACATTGCCTATTTGTAAATTCAATGACCATCAATGGGAATATTTTTGTCAGTTTGTGTGGGTTGGAGAAATCGACGTCTAGTGACATTTATAGATAAAGAATTCTAATTCTTCCAAGCCTAACTATAACTTTTTCTAGACTAAGAACCTTGTTAAAAAGGTCAAAAGTTAAACAAAGGACCATTATAACTTTTTCTAAATAACTTTTTTGAATTCCTGTTCCACGGGAAATTGCAAAATTTCAATTTTTCATTTCATTTTGGAACTTTTTTTTTTAATTTCCCATTGAAAGAAAAGTCTGTTTTCCAGTCAGCTCTACCAGTTATAGATAAATTCCAAGGGGGATTCAAAAACACACCTCTGATTCAGCTGGGGAAGTCTCTGGCTCTTGTTTGTTGTGGTAATGAACTTGAAAGGGTAAACTGGTCTTTAGGGGTGAGAGTTTCTCACAGATTTTTCCTGACATTCATGTTATTCATAATCTAGTAAGCCATCCACGGATGGCCTTTCTGACTGACAGAAGCCCATGGCTGTGGCTCTCTTGTGTTTTGGGGTTCCTTGGAGTAATTTTAACTATGGGGGCTAGAAGTTGCCAGAAATGCTGTTAGGCTAAGGCTACCACATTTTCTTTCAGCTATGAAGCAGCTGCTTTATCTAGAGAGCAACAAAAATGGTGATCAGTGCCAATATGAAATGTAAAAATCTTTAAAGGAAAAAAAGCTGATATCACACAGGCCTCTGAACACTCTTTAGGTAGTGACAGCTTTTCGTGCCAACCCCTCAGCTGGATTCAAATCAGTAATCTAAAAGGGAGGTACTGTCTAACTGAAGGGGAACAAAAACAGAGCACAGAGATTTTATAAGACAGTTGAGAGAACTTTCTGCTTGTTTAGGAAAAAGATTTTTTTTTTTTAAAGCATGTTAACTACTTGGATTGGCCTTGTGCTGATAGGACTGTCGAATGATATTTGCAGTTTATTTCTGTCTCTAATGTGCTCTCCCTGCAGATGTGAACAAATGGTTTTATTTAGTTTTCTTAGTTTGAACAGTAAACGATATTGTGCATTTAAATAACATCTCTCCCCCACTAGGGTTTATTTGAAATGACAAAACAAATTACAAAGATTATTTTAGAATAGCTTCCAGGAGATGGAAGATTTCATTTTTATTTATTCATGTTTTTATTGCAATTTCTTTGGAAGCCAGAAAGGACCAAAAAGTAGTTTGAAAACCAAAGATTATTGTAGATCATGTACAGATTCTCTACCTTATTTCTATCTCTCTGAACCTTTTCCTTTCATTCTGTACTAGGGCTAAAACTGTGCTAACTATGATTGTATTCAAACAAAATTGTAGCTTGCCTGATTCTAGCTTCGTTTCTCTGATTAGTATTGACAGGGATTGTATTCTGAGATCGAAGCTATAGCCAAACCACCCTAGAGGTTACTCCAACCACAGGTCTATATGCAGCTCCAACCTCTATTCCTTTGAATGATCTTCCTTTCCCTCAAACAACACCGGCAAGAATCTATACACATATACAATCCGCCAGCATGGTGGCATTCCTAGTTTGAAGATAATGGCAAAAATACAAACATTTGATGTGAAAATTTTAATAATTTTTCAACTTAATAATTAATATGCACAAATTATTTCCATAGAGATGTAAGTGGGGTGAGTAATAAAAAAGTGAAGTATATTTATTTAAAATATTTAACTTAGGTGAATAAATTATTCGGTGGCTATTGTTTAAACCAACTCTACCCACAGTAACTTCCTTATTACTTAGGAAGCAGAACAAAAGGTCATATTGGTTGTTGCTCCATCAGTCCCTCAGATACAACAGATACCTAATTAGCTATATTAAACTAAGTGCCCATCTTTGAGACCATAAAAATAAATAAATGCTGTTGCACATACAAAATTGCAGTGTAGGAACTCTGGCTGACTGTAGAGTGTTTTAGACAGTGTCATATGCAACTCCACCCTCTATCCCTTTGAATGACTTTCCTTCCCCCAAGACATCATTTGCACATGTACAATCCACCAGCACGGTGGCTAGGCTGCTCGCTTTAAACTATTCATCAGTGTCTCAAACTAAAGAGGCTAAGAAGCCTGCTGCTGCTGTAGCTGTTGGAATATTTCTGTTAACACTCCTAATACCCATATATCTGGTGCCTCCGATGGTATAAGCTAAGAAGCTCTCCAAATAAGTATCCATTTTAACAGGTGAGGAAGGGTTATTTGCTGCTCTTTAGAGTCCAAAGATAAATTTAATAATTGTCTTGCTTAAAAAGGAAAATACAGATCCCCATGTACTTCATTAATGGAAAGAAACAGAACACATGCTTATATTACCAGTACAGATATTAACTCTAAGGATAACTCTGCCCTATTTATTAATAGCAGAGGATGTTTCACATTCAGAGAAAAGTTCAACATCAGATACTGAATCTATTTGAAGAAACTGAGGATGAAGGTATGAACTATAAGAATAATGTGCTGGAAGATGTGCATTTGCGGAATCCTAGTGAAGGGAAGCAGAAGGAGAATAAAAGAATAATTGGCATGAAGACAAACAGACCTTTACGAGAAGTGTCAGTTTAATGGGATAGCCACGTTCTAAAAATAATAAAATAAAATCCAAAGAACACTGTATATGAGCAAAATAAAATCGACAACAGGTCATATTATTATGTTTTCTGCCTGAGTCAGCAAGGGAAAAAAAATCTAATTTTTACATGTTATGTGTATTACACTATATTTTGGAACCAAAGACAGGAAGAAAGGGTGAGATGATTTCTGGTTCAAAAGCCATAGACAGATTCTGTTTGTAGCTGAAGTGGAGTGTGAACATGAAAGGAATTTTTATGGAAAGCACATTTGCTGCTATGAAATCAGATGTTAAAATAAAACTCTAGTTCAAACTGAGTGTTCAAATGTTTGACTCAAGTGTCTCTGCTTTTCTGAGTTATGATTAGAGCTGTGAGAAATATATTCTCAGTGAAAGCTGCAAACATTCACCTGCTTTTGGATTTGACTGCAAAGCATGAAATCTGAATCATACTGGATGAAAGGTTCGATAGATGTCACAAGCCTGGACCAAACACTGATGAACCTTGGCCAAGAGATGCCTCCACGTCAGAACCATGCTATTTGCTCTTTCATGGTGCGAGGGACATCTTTGGGAATGAATTGAGGCCATACTGTCTTTAAATCCAGTAATCCTTAAATGCAGCCAGAGCCCTCACCCACATACCTGCCTCCTCTACAGCTTGGAGTATGCAGCACCACTCCCATATTCCATGGTGTCAGCTACTTATTTTAAACCTTCAGTTCCAGTGTGACACTCTGAGTACATTTCCCAGACCTGAAGAAGAGCTCCGTGTAAGTTCAAAAGCTTGTCTCTTTCACCAACAGAACTTAATCCAATAAAAAAAATTGTCTCTTTAATATATGGTTTATATATGACTGATGATAATTAGACATTAATTGTTTCATTGGTTAAGTTTGTGTACATTCCTGATATTAATTGGAAGATATATAATGCTTAATGCCAATTGGAAGAGACCTAATGAATATGTAATTTGGATATACACATATATACTAGAATGAATGTGGGTAGGTGAAGTATTGTAGGAGAAATCCATCATGAACCTCTGAAGCCCCAGGAGAAGTTAATTGATCATTCTCTTTTGTTCTGTGTATCTGTTACTGCTTTAATAGTAGTTAATTGCAAAAACACTTTTGATTCAAATAAAGTTTTGAATTAATAAACGTGACTGTATTGGCCTGAGTGTGTCAAACTACACCCAACAGGATGAATCGAGGTGTGGATGCTGAGCTCAGCTATGTGGATTGAGACTTAAATGAATGTTTGCACAGATCCTTGTAAAGCAAAAGAGGCAAGTTGTGCAGCTCTAATGATAACCAGTTACAGTTTGTGACTGAGTGTGAATTTTTGTGCAGATATTATGTGTGACTGGGTAAAGTATGTTTATTCAACTGTGTGCATCAGATACTGATTACGTGGTGCATGTCCACAATACAAGCAGCCATAGCTCCAACTTCAGTGGATTGCCCTTACTCGCATCAGCAGCATATCTGGCCCAACATACATAACTGGAACTGTGCACGTACCAGAAGCCTCTCAGAATAGCAACATAGGGCCACATTCTGACCATAGTCTAAAGTTCTTCCTTTGATTTAAGAGGGCAAAATTTGGCACAACTGAAGATAAAACTGTCACCTGCACCACAAGTCCTTTGCTGAATGTGTTATCAAACACACATCACAGTCCTAGATAAAATATCGTGAAAAAGCTTCCCACATTATTTTATCACTTCTGGTTTTAATTCAGGCTGGAACCCTGAAGTAGGGAGAAAAGAAAAAGCCAAACATCTGAGAACTTTGACTCAAGTTTGGTTCCACAATTGGGGAAAAAAATCCCAGGAATTTATAGGGTAGAGGGAGAAGGGGTAGGGGACAGCTACATTTTTCAGGATTGGTTCAGTCATCTCTAGTGAATTTGCAGAGTTTTGGTTAGTTGGGTTTAAAAAAAAAACTGTTTTAAGCATTCAGTTTGTATGTTCAAGAATATGTACTAATTCTTAATTTATGTATTTTCCCCTGAGTTCCTTTTCAAAAGGTGACCAAGCAAAAGACAGCGCACAACAGGAAATATCAACTCAGGAAGGGAAACATTCTGTATTCTGTTTTTCTACATCGTTTTAAAGAAAGTACCTCACAACATAAGAGTGGCCACAGTGGGTCAGACCAATAGTCCATAGAGCTCAGTATCCTCTCTTTGGACAATTACAGGTGTCAGTAGATAGCTGCATGACAGCTTTTTCATTTTTAAGCAACAAACCCTAACGACTTTTTCCAGCTAAAGAGAAATATTCAGGCAGTGTTATTTTCTCCAAGCAATCCATTTTGCTGACAGGCATACTACAAAGGAAAATCTCCATTAGCAAACGGATTTTTTGTTTGTTTTTCAACACTGATTCTTACAAAGGATGGTAAGAACTTGCTTTGGGGAATTTAAAAACCACTTCAATATTGTTGGTTCAAAATTTCTCAACAGAACTGAATATTATGAAGTTCAGCTTCTATTTATAACATTTTCCTTTTAAGGCTGGTTGGCAAGGGAAAGTGAGAGTTTGAGTGATAGTTCCCTTAGCTCCCTGTACCTACTCAGCCAGCCAAAGTTTTGTAGGCTGGTTAAATGGTGTCACAGGGAAAAGGAGGGGTGGAAGCAGTGAAAGAAGTATGAGAAGTGTTTCTAGCAGCCAGTTCCAGAAGTGATGGGAACAGAAACACTGAAATAGCAGAGGCATCTTAGGGTAGAGTGCATAAGAGGTTATCAGAAAAAGACCTGTCAGATGAAACACTGTGTGTGTGGTAGGAGTGGGGAGAAGAAAGAAAAGAGGCCTGGAAGCAGAAAGAGGAGACTCCAAAGAGAGAAAGCCCAGACTAAAGGACCCCACAAGCCTA
The DNA here is from genome assembly GCF_015237465.2 of Chelonia mydas. Classification (NCBI taxonomy): domain Eukaryota; kingdom Metazoa; phylum Chordata; order Testudines; family Cheloniidae; genus Chelonia; species Chelonia mydas. The sequence goes on along the minus strand of NC_057853.1, from coordinate 13,784,908 downwards.
GAATATAATGACCAAAAAGAAGTCTTCAGCCTGATTGTTTGCATTTATATTTTAAGATATAAACTTCTCAGTTTAGTGAGAAAAAAACTTTTTGGGCCAGATTCTGCTCGGGATTTACACCAGAGATTTCAAGGCAATTATTCCAGATTTACACATGTAACTGAGATCAGAATCTGGGATCCTCTGTACGTGCCTCTGCTAAACAAAACTTTAAAAAAAAAAGTCGATCTAGGTCAGGGGTGGGCAAACTTTTTGCCCCGAGGGCCACATTGGGGTTGCAAAACTGTATGGAGGGCTGGGTAGGGAAGGCTGTGCCTCCCCAAACAGCCTGGACCCCACTCCCTACCCACCCCCTCCCACTTTCCACCCCCTGACTGCCCCCTCAGAACCCCTGAACCATCCAATCCCCCCTGCTCCTTGTCCCCTGACTGCCCCGACCCCTATCCACATCCCTGCCCCCTGACAGCCCCCCCCCCGAGACCCCACCCCCTATACAACACCCCCTGCTCCCTATCCCCTGACTACCCCCTGGGATCCCCTGCTCCTTATCCAACCCCCCAACTCCTTGTCCCCTTACCATGCTGCTCAGGGCAGCAGGCGCTCGCAGCCCCGCTGCGCAGCTGCGTGGGAGGGGAGACAGCCGGGGAGGAGCCGGGGGCAAACCTTCCTGGCCGATAGCTCAGGGGCCGGGCAGGACAGTCCCGCGGGCTGGGTGTGGCCCATGGGCCGTAGTTTGCCCACCTCTGATCTAGGTATTTAAAGGGAAAACATCCAAAATATTTTGTGCTACATCTAGAACTTTCCAAAGAGCTCAGTGAGGATTCTTACCCTCTCTAATTCTATTGCTGAGCTTGCTTGGTTATTGCATTCTCTGCTTCAAGAGCTTTGGTTGAGACTTATAGAGAGATTGAGGGACCCTGAAGGAAGTTAGTGTTACCACACTATTGAGAGGGCAGCTACACTACTGTGGTTAATGGGGGGAAGACAACCAAAGAGACGAGGATGGATGGCCATGAGTGGGTGGAAGAGGCAAGAAACACAAGAGCCTGAATATACTGAGAGACACTGTAGACTTTGGGTGACAAATTAGACTATAATATCCATTTCTTGCACCATTTCCTATTCTCTTTAGGATGGGTCACTGGTACACTGGGAGGGAGCCAGTGTACCAATTACAGTAAATGGACAAATCCTCCAAACAATGTTTTCTTTGCTCTGTAGCAGCAGGGACTGGCTGTTTGTTTTTACAGTTAGTCTTTCCAGATGTATTTTATATAGTTGTTAAATAAATTGCTTCAATAACTGAGTGGCAGAAAATGTCAAAACAAAAGCATTACTGAAGCCTTGCACTTTAGATGCCTGTTTCAACTTTTGCTGAGATTTAGTTTTTGAAGACTGTTTTGGGGTAAAAAAAATATGAACTGTCTTCTGCGATTCAGAAATTCACATCTAAATGTGGGTATCTGAGGGGGAGCAGAGGGAATGTGTGTGTAATACGTTGTGCTATTCTGGACCACTGTGACTCACTAAACATAGATAACACAGTCTGGCTGAAAACAGCAAGTATTCTAAGAAAGTCGCCTTCTTGCTGGCCTTTAGCAAATTGGCACATTTCAGATTCATTATGGGACAAATACCGCACATTTACTGTATGTAATGCCTTTGATTCAGAGTACCCCAGGGTGTTGCAAAACTTTCAAACTGATTTACCTAGGGTGGACAAGTTCTGCTCTCACTTAAATGGTCTCAACCCTATTGAAGTGATCAAGGCTGTACAGGTTTATCTGAGGGCCTAATCTGATTCTATGTTTACGGGAATCACTAGTGACCAAATCTTACCAGCAAAGTTTGTTGTGAGGGGTGGGAGGGAGAAGAAAGAGGGGAATACAGATTCAGTGATTCAAGTCTATCACAGACAGCCCCAGCAATACATGTTCCCTCCCCACCTCTAACCAAACATTGCTCACCTTGCTCCTCCTTCCAAATTCCAACTCTCTCCTCCCTTTTCCCCACACATCCTCATTTTCCCAGGCCTCCCCCCATAGCCTGTGCTCCCTGCAACATCCTTCCTCCCCAGGGTTTCTCTCTCAATCCTTCCCTTGTCTACATCCTTAAGTCTGTGGCTATCTGTGCCTCCCCTCAGCCTGTGCCCATCCTTCAGCTCTAATCCTGAACCTCCTTCAGAAGGTGGAAAGGAGGAGGAGAAGCTGGAGCTGCTGGGAAGGGTTGGTCTTTCCTCCGAGGCCAAATCAGCCTTCTACCTGCCCCAGCTGCACTCACAACCAGCAGAAGGAAGAGTTAAGGAAGGGAGCCGTGGCTCCAGAGAGCAGCCACCTGCCTATCCAGCACAATGACATTACTGCAGTTATCAGCTGCTCCCTCCTGGCTCAGTCCATCATCTGGGCAGTAGATCAATGGGGAAGACAGGAAAGTGTTGAGCTGCACTGAACAGCCTGAAACCTTTCTCCCCCAGCACCCTCACAACCTTCCTCCCTCTGTCCCACTCCAAGGTTGGAGAAAAGAGGGTGAAAGTTGGGAAGGAGAAAGTGTTGTTTCCCCCTCTTCCATACTGGACATTGTGTGGGAGGGAACTCTCCTTATATCACTCCTTTGAGGGGACCCCCAAATGTAGCCACCTCTCAGGTGGAATGCAGCAACGGATTAACAGCACAGAGCAACATTATGCAAGTGCAAGGCAGTAGACGAACTGTATTTTACTTACATGAAATTAATGGGGGAAGAAAGGAGGGAGATTCTATGCAGTTAACAAAAACTGAAATTTGTCAAGACCAGGATCCTGGGATGAACCCATATAAAATAAGGCTCCAATCCTGCAATTGGACCCATGCAAGCTGACATGTGGGTGCAGACACAGATTAAGGCCGTTGTGTCTGACTCATGTGAACGAGTTGGTGTCAGGGCGGGAGGTAAACAGATAGTTGCAGCATATACACACATATCTGACTGCTTCTATTTGAAGAAAAAAAAGTTTTGAAAAAAGCTGGACCAGTGTTTTGCTTGGGGGAGGGAAGGATCCACAACCTTTCCCCAGTTTGACACCTTATCTGATCCAGAAGCTGGCACCCCAAGCAACACTGTGCCGACTAACACCTTTCTGCGTCAATGGTACACTGCCGACTCAAAGGGAAGAGTGCCACCTTCTGAGTCACTCCTAAGTTTAAAACATATTATTATTGATAATTCCTTTCATGTGTGGACCAAGATTGTTTTGTAGATACATATGGGGATAGGGATCAACACAAAAGCAGCATCTTGGAAAGTCTCTAGCGAAAAGTTGTCAGGAGTTTCCCTTCTTGGTTCTAATATATTGTCAGAACCATAATATGAAACTGCATAAGGCAACACAAAGTTGGTCTCTCTGGTATTCTTTCGAGTGCAAAAACAAAGCTATTGCTATAGTCTGACCTGCAAAACAAATTCAGAATTACCTCTAGATGAAATGTTAAAGATAAATTGATTGAAAGGTTAAAGCAGTACTTTATAAGAAAAGCAATATAGCTTCTAAATGAAAATATATCTTGGAACCCATTATGACTTCAATGGTGCCTTGTGGACGCTAAAGCTAATTCTCTGATCATAACTATCACCTACTTATTTTATTTACTTTTTAAAAAATAATTTCCAACTTTACCTCTGGTGAAATGGCTGTCATATTGTCTAGTAAAAAAAAAAAAGAGAGAGAGAGAGAGAACAATACAGTACAAATGGGATTCTCTTTCTCCTCTCTGGACTAAACATTCCCAGTTCTTTCAAACCTTTCCTCATAGGTCATTCTTCTGAACTTCTTTAAAAAAAACAACAACCCCCTCCCTTTTATTAAAACTTAGCTACAACAAAAACTTGACTATATCATACATTACTTATTCAGGATCAGGTTAATATTCTAAAAACCCTTCTAAAGATTCTGGCTTGTTGGATGGAGCATCCTCTTCCTCTGAGTATGCTAAAGAGAGTGATCAAGTTTTTAAACACCTATCCTTTTTTTGTTCGCGTGTGTACACATACTTCGTATGAAAGCTTTTCCATTACAAGGACAGTCCCTATTTTATTATACCAGAGTTCCACAGGAGGAGAAGTCACATTTTTCCAATCATATGAAATACAAAATCTTGCTGTTAACAATAAAAAAAAAGGAATTAATTTGTCCTATTAAAATGTTGATCCTTTACTGGAGCAATAAGAAAGTAGGTTGGGACTCTCTTTGAAGCTCACATTTTGTTATAAAATGATCTTTTTAATAATGTCTGCCCAAAATAGTCTAATTCTTGGACATAGCCACCACATATGCAAGTGGCTCCAACTGAGTGCATCCCTAGTAGCAAAAATATGATGGCTGTTAACTTGAGTCAAATGCCATCTACACAGTAATTTATAAACATTTTCTTTGTGAACTACACAATTTAAAGATATATATCTTTTTTCCCATTTTGAGATCCACTCACCTTCAATTTCTTTGTCCAAACCCCTCTCCCATATTTTCATGTGGGTTGTTTTCCTATCAATATCTTTTTTCCGTCAAAATTGTATATTATCTTACAAATTAAACCCTTTGTTCCAGCTTGCCTAGGGTCAAATCTTCAGATGTGATTAAAGATGTAGGCAGAGTCAACTTGTATTCAGATTTCACAATAAAATGTTTGAATAAATAAATATTGAAAATATGGGATCTTTATATTATGCACATTATTATAGATATCTTGGTATGATTTCAAATCAGGACCCAGGAACAGCTGTCCAAATTGAATAATCTCAGCTCTTACCAAAAACTAATAGTCGCTTGGCTATTTTATAGAGCTAAATTCCTGATTATGAATGGAAGTAGCTAAGGGAGAGGGCCTGAGTGCCAGGAATTTTAAAAATTACCCCAAAGCTACTAAGGTGGTCTGGATGAAAAGGTGATTTTTTTAATTTCATTTTCAGTGACCTAAATTTCTTTTTAACTAACAATTGCTATAAATAGCTATATTTGGGATCCAGTCTTCTTTGAGTTTTATCCAATGTGTGGATGGTTTATTGTTAACCCAATTGATCACATCTTTTAATTGTGATACATAATAAGAAGTCAAATTAGGAAAAGCTAGCCCACTGCCACTTCATAGGTTTATATAGAACCTTTAGAACTCACCCTTTGTCTTTTCTGTGTCCATATGAATTTTAATGTCATGTCAGGGATACCAATAGGGATGCACTGAAACAAAACCAACAACTTTGGGAGAACATTCATCTTTCCCAAGGCTACCCTACCTAGCCAAGAAATTTCATATTTGGTTGTTAGTCCCCTCTGGATTCTGTCCAGTTTGTTCACGTTCTTCTTAAAGCATGGTGCCCAGAATTGGAGACTGTACTACAGCTGAGGTCCCGCCAATGCCTAATAAAGCAGAACAACTACCCTTGATATCTGACATATGACATTCCTGTTAATACACCCCAGGATGACATATGCCTTTTCTGCAATTGCACTGCACTGTTGACTCATTCATTTTGTGATCCACTGTAACCCCCAGATCATTTTCTCAAGTATTACTGCCTAACCGGTTATTCCCTATTTTGTAGTTGTGCATTTGATTCTTTCCTACTTTGCATTTGTCTTTATTGAATTTCATCTTACTGATTTCAGACCAATTCTATGATTTATCAAAATCATTTGAATTCTAATACTGTCCTTCATAATGCTTGCAAGTCTTTCTAGTGCGTTGTCATCTGCAAATTTTGTAACCATATTATTGAATATTACTGGACCAAGGAAGGACCCCTGCGGAAGCTCACTTGGTATGTCCTCTTGGTCGTCTCACACTAAGGAGCTAAATTCCAGGAGTCTGAATCCTGCAAGATAATTTCAGAGAAGGTAAATCTTCTCATTTTTCTTGAACTCTCCCTACAAGCAACAGTGTCTCTCTAACGGGCATGTGATAGGATACTAAAAATAAGATACAACTGTCCTCCAGAGAAGAGCTCAACAAGTATGCCTCATTCTACCAAATTCATGTCTTTGGTGAGACAGATTATGATTTATTTCTCACACACTCAGAGCGTTACTTGGTTTTGAGGATCTCTTCATAGCTTACTAGTCACTAAGAGACAGAACTTTAAAATGTTATACATTTCTCCTTAGTTGGCTTTTCAGTCTCTCCATGTGACTCTTTCAAAGCCACACAGAGGAAAAAACGTGCACAAGTTCTCTTCTCCCTCCACTGGCTGTAAATGCTATTGAATGTTGGATGAGCAAATTTGTGTGTCCTGAAACATTTCCATCTTAACTGGCTGACCAGAACCTTATCAACTGAATACCAATAACACCTTCATTATTATTGTATATTATTTTAATTTTCAATACAGTTTTAGTTGATTTGAGAAGTTACTTGATTTGAGGGTTTTGTTGTCATTCTTTCCCCCTTCCCCTCTGTAGTCATAAAAGATTTGAAAGGTTTAACATACACTCTATGTAAGTTCTTGGGAAAGGGTATATTGTATTAAAGATTGAGTATCAGCAGGGTCTCAGAGTCTTCTCTTTAGCCTGTAGATTAGGTGGGAGCCTCAGGCAGCAGAAACTAAAGATTAGAAATAGAACCCACTAAGAATCAAAATATTTTAATATTTTTGTGTGCTTTATTGCTTTCTTACTTGACTTGACAGTCTCATCAACCTACTGCCATAGGCTATCTTTATCACTAACTGATCTCTCTCTCTTCCAGCTACATAGGGAAATTTGAGAAGCAGGATAGAATATATACCTTTATTTCATATAATAACAAGCGGACTATAAAAGGGACTGCCATGTGTTGAGCACTCTGTGACTTAACTTCCATTTATCTATGTTTAATATTCCTTTCTGTCTCTCACTATAACAATTGGAACAATTTGAAACTGCAGAGAAACAGAATACAGAACAACACAGCTACAGTCAATCCAAGCCCTATGGGGTCTTCCACTATGACAAAAAACGCTAATCAGTTCCATTAGTACTGAATACAAAGAGCATCCATCTTCTACTGCCTCTCCTGTTGGTATGATGTTGCTATAAATAATAGCTTTCATACCCCGTTAAATAAATTTCTGAAAAGACCAGCTCTTAATTTGGAAGAACTACAAAAGGAAAGAGAAAAATGGGCATGAAAGGTGTTTAGACTTGTCATTGTTTGCAAAGGAATAAAGTGCTCGTGGAAGCAATTCATAGAAGTTGTGCATAAAGTTCTACCAGAGGCCATATACTGCACTTATTTCAATGGAAAGGGGAATATATTAAGTCATTAAAACAAGACTGAAGTGTTTGGAAGAGAGAACATGTTAAAATAAAATACCACCATCAGGAAAATGACATTGAGGCAGCTATAAATTCTCTGAGTGACCCCATATATGTTGGCTGGACCTCCTTTATAGACACAGGATACAGCACAGTTACTTTGAAGTGTTTTCCTTCATTTAAAAACTCTGCATTTCAACCTACTACAGAAGTCAGCACTAGAAATGCATTTTGCCTGATGTATTGAGTAGGTCAGAATACCTTGTAGAGATTAATGACACCAGCTACACAAAGAAAGAAAGAAAGAAAGAAAGAAAGAAAGAAAGAAAGAAAGAAAGAAAACCATTGCTATGTCCAATGTTGATAAGCTCTGAAGGTTACCCACATGTCCATGACATTAGAAGAGTACATCAACTGACAAGATCCCTGTATTACATACTAAAATATTTCCAAATTATATGCTAAAATGACGGCAGCCACAGGAACATGCCATGCTACTAACAACCACTATCTGAGTGATAGCCAACATTCACTGTGTTAAGAGCAGTGCATGAAATGTTGGCTTACTTTAAGCAAATTGCCTCAACTCAAGGATGGAGACTAAAGCTGTTCCAAACTACTGTTTTGTTTTAAAGTTGTTCACTTGTAAAAAAAACCCTCCCAACATTTTGAGAAAATCCTGTTCCTGCAAATATTTATGCATTGAACCAGGAGGAAATGTTGGCAATTTCAAATCTATCTTTTCATGATGAAATTCCAAAATTCTGCCAAGAGGACAAAATCTTGAAATTTTAATGATATTTACACCCCGAAAAAAAATCCCACGCTCACTGCAAATTTTGCCAATTTTTATTTTTTTTAAACAAAGTTCCTCTAACAAAACAAAATGAAAAACCCCAAACAAACAAACAAACAAACAAACAAACAAAAACCCACAACTTTTCTGACTGTAGAAATTACCTTTTGTTTCAACAAAACGTGTTAGGCACACACAAACCAACTGCACTGCCAAAAATAATCCTTTGGCTTTTTCATGAAACCGTGAAAATCTGATTCTTTTTCACAAGTACGGAGACATTAGTGTGCAGGGCTCTCTCACAGCCATTGCTGAGCTCCCACCTCTGGACACTCACCATACTACAGTGTCCAGGTCCTAAGACTGGAGCCATGTGCTTTAAGCTTCCTGAGACAGAGCAGAGTCCATAGGCAAACTCCTGCACTCCAACTAGCTATGCTAGGTGTTCTCAAACTGGGGGTCAGGACCCCTCAGGGGGTCACAAGGTTATTATATGGGGGAGGTCACAAGCTGTCAGCCTTCACCCCAAACCCGGCTTTGCATCCAGCATTTATAATGGTGTTAAATATATTAAAAAGTGCTTTAAATTTATAAGGGCGGGGTCACACTCAGAGGCTTGCTATGTGAAAGGGGTCAGTAGTACAAAAGTTTGAGAACCACTGAGCTATGTCTTGTGAGTAGTGCAGACTCCTCCAGATGCTCTGGTTGCTTTAGTCCCTCTGAGTTTTTAAATGCTACCATTAACACTTACACACATACACACACAAGTTGGAGAAAACTGGTTTTATCTAGGATTCAGTTACTCCCTTAGGGCAGGTCTACACTACATCTGGGAATGACGCTCTGAGATCGATCCCCCGGCAGTCGATTTAGCAGGTCTACTGAAGATCCGTCAAATCCACTGCAGATTGCTCTCCAGTCAACCCCAGTACTCTACCCCCGACGAGAAGAGTAAAGTAAGTCAACGGGAGATTTTCTCCTGTCAACTCCCTGCGGTGTAGACCCCGCGGTAACTTGACCTAAGGTACGTCGATTCCAGCTATGTTATACATGTAGCTGAAGTTGCGTAGCGTAGGTTGATTTACCGCGGTAGTGTAGACATAGCCCTGGCTATTTTTTATTTTTCCTGGTCAGAACTATTCAGGTGCTGATAGTCTTTAAGGACAGACCTATTCACAGGCAGACATGCAGGCACCACTTTCCTGTCTCCAAAGCACAAGCAGTATGACGCAGAGCACAGCACATTACAATTGTAACACAGAAGGATACAGAGAGTTCATAACATCAAGCTGGAATTCACAAGTTGTACACAGACAGATTCCCTAAATTATAACACACATTTATGGAGGAACTATCTACTATGCAAGAAGCAGGAACATGAGTTTCCACAATATTTCGTGAAACAGTGGGTTCCATTTCATTTGAAATCTACTTGTGCTATGCTCAAATGACTCCTGGAATGAATAAACATATGGCTGGCCAATTAAGCATCCTATTCTGAGGAGCAGTCTAGTTCCTCCTTTTTTCCTATTAGAGATGACAAGCCAGAAAGTCAGTGCTGTGACAGTATATCTGAGCATGAATATTAGGTATCAGTAGAAAGTACAATACATGAGGCTTAAGGGGAAAAGCTATTTAAATTAAAAGGAATTCTTCTGACAAATCACTTGGAAAAAAATATTGTCTATCAAATTTTAAATCAGTGTCATTATGAACCATTTAAAAGCAGAGTGCTGGCCTCTGGAAGAATGTTAAAAATATTTATTCTCATAAAATGTATTGAAAAATTGACAGGAATTTTCATTGAATAAATTAATTGCTGGTCGACTCTCTAAAGCACAGATTAAAATAATGAAAAAAAAGCAGTGTCAAATAATTTCTTCAAACAAAAATGCCAAAATTCATCAGATCAGTTACTTACAGTGAATAATTTGACTTGTTCTATCAGGCTAAAAATTCAGCTGTCAGCAAGAGGTTAGCTAATTAGGAGGATCATCTGACTTTTCCACTGTGAAAATGTCTATATTCCAACAAATCCCACCCAAATTTTATTTATTTTAAATTATTTAACATTTGCTTTTATTCCCCACACACTTGTCCATATCCTGGTTTCATCTGGGAACAGAAACAGAACCTGTAAATGAAAAAAATACTTTCAAACTGGCCAGAATCTAAAATTATTAGAAATCTCAAGACAGCCTATTTTTGTGAGATTTCTATACCAATTCTAGACCTAAGAACTTTACACATACATTTTAACATGCTTTATGTAAAAATCCAAACTCTTAGATTCATATCTAATTGATCATTAAAACCTTTTGTTGTTCACTTTTCCACCAATTCTGATGCGTTCTTACGCAGTCATTTGGAGAATTAATATTTATGTATCTTTCATTCAGAACCCCAAAAGTGTGATGTGTAACTGCAAAAAAAAGATAGTATGGACATAGACTTATGGCACTTTTGGGGGACTTATGGCACTTTTGGGGGACTGTTCACCAAGTTTGACCTGACCCAAAATGAAATATTTTGTTACATTTTTCCCAATGGTAAAATAAATAAAAAAATCAATTTTGATTTTGCAGCAGCTGCATTTTCTGCTAAAAAAAATTAAATGGAAAATTCTGCATTAGCTGTCGTTAAAACAGAAGCCATTGTAGGGTAGACTGTGATCAATCAGTCTTCAAGATCTACAGAAATAGGGAGTTCAACTATACAGTTTCGGAAATATTGCGTCAACATTTCTTCAAATGCAAGAAATTCAAAGGTTATACTTTGGGAAAAAAAACAAAAAAAGGTGAAAGCATTGTAAACAAGGGGAATGCAGAGTCCCTTACTCTGTCAGTCTCAGGGTACTCAATTATACAAGTAAGGAAGGGTAGTTATCCACATCAAAGGGTTGCTGTGAATTCTAAGGGCCCAGTCCTGCTCAGGAACTCACAGGATCAGCCCCTAAACAATATTTAAAGGTAGGTTTTTGAAAAGCTTTCACTGCTGACCTGCCTCTGCCACCCTCAGTCCTGTACTCATTCCTCTAGTCCATGTGGTCTCCACTGAAGTGGCTCATCTTCTGGGCATGTGTGGTTTAGAAAACTTCTGTTTGCTGATTCCTAAAGTACAGTACATGTCTACATCACAGGTCCTTAATAATTTTACCTCCTAAGTCCTATTTTGGATCAGCCACACTATGCAGCATTCCTAAGGCATGCGTGGTACTTCTGTGCAACCTGCTCTTCATTAAATAATTACATAAAGAAATACACTACAGCTAGACAAAGGCAGCAGTCTTTGCCAAGCAAAATAGATTAAAATACTATTGGCACTCCCGGGCCATTTGGAGGTCTGTCAAGTAAAATAAGAAGATTTAGGAGAATGTATAGCAAGATATGTTACTCTGAAGTCCAATATCTCCCAAATACCTCATCCAATTTACCTTAAACTTTCCAGAAAAAAAGTGTGGTCGGGGCTGGTTTACTTCTGGTCATCTCAGAGGAGGGGTTCAACTCTGTGTTTGTAATGGAAGACCAGCCTTAAATTTAAATGTCAGCAAAACTTATTGCACTATCACAACAGCAATGTTCAACACATCTACCTTCTGATTTCTTATCTAAGGCATTTCAGCTAAGGTTTTATGGGTCAATTGCAGAAGAAAGATGCATGATTATTTTCATGCAAGGGCCACTAATCAAACCTGCCAATAAAAGTTTATTGTTTTCTTTATCCCTCTTTCTTCTTTTATACATGTCATTTCTGTCCTTTATCCTGGAATACCAGCAAACAAAGCTGATACTCAAAAGATGCTGTTTCTTTGCTTATAGTGGGCCAGAGAGATTGAACAGTTGACTGGATAACTGACTGATTTCCAGCTATTGACCACTGGAAGAGAAATCTTTTTAGGTAGTAATTTGGAGTTATCAGCAAGCACCTGCTCTAATATAAGTCACTTTGTTAGGTTTGTCTGCAAATAGTTTTATTGGGTAGTTCTACATTTCCACATCTGTCTCCAAGTTTTTTGGCCCCAGAGCACAGACAATCTATAGATCAACAAATCCCAGTACAAATGTAGGAGCAAAACACCTGCATCTTTAGCATCTTGAGATAAACTATGTCTAATGCTGAAGAGTGGAATTCCTGTGTGACAAAATATTATATGAAATAAGTGAAAAGGTAGAAATTTTTGCCTAAAATTACAGAACCCTCACATATATGAACACTGCTAAGGAGTGCTTCCTGTAAGCAGAACGAAAAGAAAGGAATTACCAGTACGAAGTTCAGATTCTCAAATTCAAGCAAAATAATAATAATTCAAGGGAATATTATGTAATGTTTGCACCAGTGTGGATTTATAAGGGTAGTTCTAGGTTTTTTGTTTTAACTTATTTGTTTCACAGCAAGCTACTCTATAAAGTGACTCCATGGGGATTAAACCCATCCTCATCGTGTACAAGTGAATCACAAAATAAACTGTTGATGAATTTTAGCAAGAAGACTGAAGTGCATCTGTGCTAACCTATTTCTCATTCTGTAAAGGATTATTTATTTATTTATTTATTTAAGAGGGAAGCATGTTACTGGGATTTATATTTGCCTATACTTTATTGAAAAAAAGAGAACATCTTTCCAGGTACTTCTTGAGGGCTCTCTAAAATATTATGCAAAAAGAAAAGTTCATGCAGTGTTTTCAGAAACTGCTGCCTATTTGCTTTATTCAAATATATGTCTGGATGAACATGATCAATGTTCATTAAAAGCACTAAAGTGACAGGTACACAAAACAGCATTGGATGTTTGCGCATCTAAGCTTTCACAGCTATAATGAATAAATGGAGCGTGTGCTTCCAAATGCAGCTGGCACCATCCATAACTTTGCATTTGACACTTGACTGCCCTTAGGAGGAATCAGTTTTTCAAAACTAGTATATCTGGAGAAAAAAAAAACTCATCAAAATAACCCTTTAAAAAAAAAGGCTTTAAAATTCAGTTACAAATGAGATGCCAGGAAAAAACGCCCTTGCAAATAGTAATCTTTATCTTGGCTGAATCAATTATTTATTATACATGGTGAAGTTTATTACCAAAAACGTTCAAAGTTTATTTTAAGTATAGTAGGAGCATATACTTACATATTTCCTCAAGTAAGTTTTAGATCAAGTATATTTCCGCAGGTAAATTTAGGTAGACTATCCAAATCATTCACATTTCTGAGCAGCCATGTGGACTAACATCAGACGTCTACAGCAGGTGTTTTGACCTTTCACCGCTTATACTAAAGCTGCCGTTGTGGATGATGAACACAGAGTACAGTGCTCAACCAAATGGCAAACAGTCACATTATACTGACGTTGTCTTCTGCTGCAGAATGGCTTTCAACACAGAGCCAGCTTCTGCCCCTACTTATCCTCCAGTGAAGCCCAATTATTTCAATGAGGTCACATGAAGTTTAAAGTGAGGACTGAATTTCGCTTATAGCTAGAAAGGTCTAGAGGAACTGGTACTTTGGCAATGGCACAATTAGAAGATGAGTAAATCCTAGCTGCATAGTCTTCCTTTCTTATTACTAGACAGCAAATTACTTTGGAACTCTAACACAGTGCACAGGCATAGACATCTCCCAGCAGGAGATGCATCTGATCCTCCGCACTGGGTGCTCTGGCTACAAATACTCCTGTGAAGTGGTAGGCATAGATAACCTAAAGCAACTGCTACAGCTGTGTCTCTTCCTCTCAGTTTTTTTTTAATCTCCCTGTGTCAGTAGCCCTGCCAGACTCAATGCCTTTAGGCTGAGCGCCTGCTGTTTAAGAAGCCTCTTGCAGCTTTTTGGTTAGAGGAGTCTGAGGAAATAAATGGTTTGAGGGCTTGCTTCCAAGCTGTTGTTTCCTTCCCTTCCCCATGTCAACACTAATTATTAGAGATGTACATGTTAGCATGTTTGGATAATAAAGGAAGCATCCTCACAGCTAGAACTGAATGATGTCAAACTTATAAGGTTCACAAATATCTCATTAACTTTTTTGGCCAGCTTCTGTTTCCCTTTCTCATGCTGAGTTGTATCTGAATTCACAACAAGGGTGTCGCACACTTTGTAGCTTCTGTGAGGCGAGCAGATTACAGGCCCCAGAGATTCCTTGCATCTTTCCATTCTCCACAACAAGGTCCCTGTGTGCCATGCTCCCATCTTCCCATCAGAGTTCCCAGCAATGCCTCACCTTCCGTCCTTAATGCCAGGGCTTGTGTGTATGTCCTCCCTCCCGCTCCATGCCCATCCCTCATTCTTCCCCCTTCCCCATAGGGTTTTGTGTGTGCCACATTCTCTTCCTCAGCATTCTGCCCCCTTCTAACAAGGGGTTCTGTGTGCCCCCCATTTCCCCCCCATCAGGTATTTCTGCGTGTCCCCCATTCTCCCTTAATACCAGGGGCTGTGTGTGCCCCCATGCCTCCCTTCCTCCATGTTCCCTAGTCCACCCTCTGTTGGGAGTTCTGAGTGCCCCCCCATCCTAAAGGTTCTGTATGTCCCTTATTCCCCCCTTCCCCCGATTCTCCCCCCTATTCCAGGGATTCTGGGTGCACTCCCAGTTTCTCTCCTTCCTCATCCCATGCCTCCCTATTTCCCCCACTGTTCTTATTCTTCTCTCTTTCAAGATGTCAGCATTTTTACACTATATTGGGAGGGAGGAAAGAGCTAAAATGAGGATTATTGTTTCGCTAGAATGTGTTAATGGCTGCTATAGTTTCCGAGGTGGTTGAAGCTGGTAGCTCTGCTAACCAGATGCTCTGTGAAATATGTACGTATATTCTTGATCTGTTGAAGAACTTTGAAGCCAGATCCAATGAGCCTGACAAATAAAGAAATAGTCTAAATGCCCAGTATATATGAGCATAAGTTGATTAAATTGTGTAATACTGCAGGCTACTGCAAAACTAAAGTATAAATTGCAATCGTATATAACAGAGGCACAAACTATGCTGCTCCCTTCATTCAAAGAATTGTATTTTGCTTTGGGTAGAACATTAAGGACCCTTTACAAAGCAACACAATCAATACCAGTACAAATATATTTGCTCCTGGCATGGTCACTCATGCTGAGAAGGTTAGGGATCAGAAACCAGAAGAAAGAGTCAACACTCTAGCATGAAATGTGATAAGGCAAAGTACATTTGATAACATGATGTATGATTAAATGGCTATTCTAGTGATTCCCCTCTTCTTCAAATGGCTGATCATTGTCTCTATTTACATTTCATAAATTCTCCTTTAGGAACTGGTTCTACAAGGTGTTGAGCATCTTTAAAATCAAAGGGAGTTCAGGACTCTCAGTGCTCTCCAAATCAAGGAGCTAGGTTTTCAATAATTGAAAAATACCAGCGTTAAGGGCTGGCTTAGGGCTGCCTGCTGTTCCACTCTATTGATCTCCAGAGTGTGGAATGGCCTTTTGCTCTGGAGGGGCATGCAAAACTATGTTAAAGTGCTAATCCCTCAAGTAGTCTGCTAAACTCACAAAAGCAGAGAGAACACTCACTCCACATCTCATACATGTCTACAACAGCAGATCTCAAAAAAAGGGATACGCCTAAAGTTCTTCCTAAACTACCTTCTAAAACTTGTGGGCAAGATCCCCAGGCAGCGTAAATCAGTGTAGCTCCACTGATATGATAGTCAATGGAACTATGCCATTTACACCGTCTGAGGCCCCTCACGTTAGGATTATGGAGCCAATGTATTGACTATGATTTATTCCTGATTTTTGTTGGAACAACATAATGCTTTTGCTTAAGTAAGAAAGTAATCAATATAGCTATCTATCTAAATTAGATTTTAGGCATCTTTCAACAAAAATCTGACATCCAATTTTTGGCCAGATATAGAATAATCCTCATGTACTGTGCAAATTATTCATAGTGAATAATTTATTAGCTAAATTTCATAATTTTGTTTGCAAATTGTCCACAAACATCTTACGATTTTCTCAGATTTCTTTAATATTTAAATCATTTAGCAAATATTCTCTGTGGTCTACAGACTATTCATGAGCAGTATGCATGACTGTGAGTATTCAATATTTGAATTACAATGTGTTGGTTAGTTTTGATTAGACCCATAGATAAGGTGCAATGTTGCAGTTCCCTGATTGGATGTGTAAAACTCTCAGTATAAGATTACCTGGATAAATACTCAGGATCCTTAATTTTTGTGTTGCTTTCCAGGAATATTCTTCAATGTTCACTTCATAGTCACTGAATGTTTGCAGAACATTCTTGCCATTAACCCCATGCATAAGAATATTTTCAGAAAGCAAATATGAAATGGACACAAATACAACTGAAGTTAATTTATTTAAGAATTAAAATGAAGGGTCAGGGACACTTTTTGCAGGAGCTGCCCAGTTCTGCTCAGGACAGTTATTGTGTAGATTTGAAACACTGACCAGAGAATTTTAGATACAGAATAATAAGTGAATTTAATGTATTGAACATGCCATTTTTCCCTCTGGGTCTGAGCAAATGTGGTTGAAGTGTATTCTGGACTGGATTTGTCCAAACTGCCCTATAGACAAAGGGGATGAAAACCCAGTAGATTTCTGGCTAGGAGGCAGAAGGTGGGTGTGCATGGGGAGGGAAGGGGGAAGTCAGTTTCCTCTGAACAATCATACTCTTCATCCTGCACCCCCATAGAGAGGCCTCCATAGGGTCATGGGTCTATGTGTGAGGAGGAGCTTGCCATGGGGCTATGGTAATGAAGTTTTCAATGCATGTCATTTGTCACCCCAGAAACCAGCAGGGAATTCACAGAAGCGCAGATAAGACCCAAGTCTATAAACTAATCCCGCTCTCTGTGTGTTGGCAGGGGGGCAGGGTGGTAGTGGAAGAAATGGAGGCAGCTTTGAGGGGCATTCCCTCTGTCAGGGGGTAAAAGAGCTGCAGATTACCATGACATCTGTACACAGGCAGCCCTGGCTTCTTTGGGTTCATTGGGTCCAAACTCTGCCCACTTCATGGAGAGAAGACAGGGAGATACAAACACATGGACAACTGTATGATCCGGTGGAAACTCTTTGAGGAGGATTTCACAGAATTTCTTTTCCGTTAATAGGGTTTTTCCGCCCACACAGAGGAAAAATCTGCACTTATGTTCTTAAGTTAAACATTATCCTCATTTAGCAAAAGTGCAGAATGAAAGTAGATTGATGGCTAAATCCATGAACACAGATCCATGAAAATCAGAGATCAGAATGTTGTCTACCTTTTGATTGACTTGGTCTCTCTCTCTCGCTCACACACACACACAGATCTGCCAAAATGTGTGGTGAAACTCATCCTGATTATGCCACTGATGCTGTCCGGGGCAAAAAGGAGCCTTGCATTCCACTTCAATGGATTGCAATAAATACTAAGACAGTTTATTCATTCCAAATCAGGAAACATTTCAGTATGTGCTTGTATTATATCACCGAAGAATTATGAATAACTGACAAAGGGGTCTCCAAATAAACATACAAAATTAATTATGCCATGCACAGGAAATAAAGGAAACCACAATCCCCATTGCTAACATGAGAGTTGGTAATAAATAATAATATGAAAACACTTTACTGTACTTATTTTGGTAAAATTAAAATCAGTGTTCATGCAACAATACATACTAAATAATACTGAACAAGGAAAGTCTGAGAATCCTAAAGTGCAACAAAATGTGTGTCAAGAATCAAACCACACAGTGAGAACAAATGGAATAGATCAGCTGCACCATTCTGAAGTCTTTGGGACAAAAGCAGCAAGCAAATTAGCCACAGATTTGTGAAGTCAATTGAACATCTTAAAGTGATAATACCACATGTTGGGGTGACCATAAATTCTTGGTGACTGATCATCATAGAATCATTGAATATCAGGGTTGGAAGGGACCTCAGGAGATCATCTAGTCCAACCCCCTGCTCAAAGCAGGACCAATCCCCAATTTTTGCCCCGGATCCCTGAATGGCTCCCTCAAGGACTGAATTCACAACCCTGGCTTTAGCAGGCCAATGCTCAAACCACTGAGCTATCTATCCCTCCCCCCTTATGATCCCATCTATGCAATTGTAAATCAATCAAAACTCCACTGATTCACCACTGTGTTACTCTAATTTTACACTGGCATAATTCCACCCAGATCAATGGAATTACACTGATAGAACCTGCCACTCAATTAAACAGACTATGTTAAAAAATAAACTATTGGCCTTCTAATGTAAATACCCCTACAACTAATTATAATAACCCTCTAATACACCTCCACATTCACGTACACCGTTCATCAGCTTCTCAGAGGGGAAAATATTTGCCATTTGAAAATTTGATATGAATCACTTTTCACTCCAAAAATTAAAGAGAGGCTAACCTCAAGAAAACCAGTCCACTAATTTCCCCGATAATAACATCTTCATCACAGAATGGATTGGATGAATCATTCTTGTTTTAACCTCCACACAAAATCATCTTTGAAATCAGTTATACTGCTCACAATAGGATAAGAGAGAGGATTTGAAAAATAGCAGAATTAAAGACGTGCACCTTCAGACTTGGTTTGAGAGGATGAATATAGAGGATTAGAATCTTAAAACTGGTAAGAAGAAAGAATTAATTTGTTATAATTTTCTGTTTTCATTCCCTGATGTGAAAGGGTTACATGAATTTCATTGTCTTTACTCACATGGTGTAATTTAAAGATTTTTATAAGAAGAAAATAGTTTTGCACCATAGTGCAATTATTCCAATTTTTGTCTTGCAAATTTTTAACATTCTGTTCTCCTCATAATATAAAGACAGCTATTAGTCTGGTTTAATTATGGACCTCTTATGTTTTCAATATAGTTGTAGTAAAAAAAAAAGACACACAAGAGATTTATCAGAGCTATTCAATCTTCTTATTCTTCCCTGGACAACATCTGTGGAAGACAACTTGATTTGGTTAAATCTAAATTGTTAATCCTCCTTACTGCAATTCTTTTTGCTTTGAATGGATTAATGTTATGGTAATGGTCTGCGCTCATAAGAATGTAGTACCTATTATACTATGTGAATTATGGCACTATGCTGTTTCACTTTGACCTTTTCAGTATTTTCATCCTGATTAGCTAGCCAACCTATTGTTTTCATCACAGGGTAGTATAGCCATAAATATGCCAAATGAATGGGATGAACCAGTTAAGATATAAATGATCAAAATGGTCAAAGTAGTATATCACATGACTGGAGCTCTCACATAAATATAAAGTATAATTCTTTATAACATTGAGAAGCATCTTGTATCAAACATAGGGTAAATGTATAATGATGCATGACCAAAAATATGCAATTAGTAGAAAAGAACAGACCATATAAAGCCCTCTGGAAATGCCTTTAAATGACATAGTAAATGGACAACACCTCTTTAAATTTTGTAATAGCAGACTCCCAATGTCATTAATATATTACTGCTAAGGGCACAGCGTGGATTGAACTGATTTCCTCCCCTGATTTCCTCCCCTTGCAAAAGCACTAAAAACCAAGGGAGAAATGGAAGGAATCGGAGGGAGTTTAGAGGTGAAGGAAGGAATAAAAGCCTGAATATTGCACTGTCTTGGCTCACTTTGTCTTCTTGTGATTGAACACTGAGCATACACGCATATTAAACCCAACTGCCAGGTAATGGAGGGTACCTCAGAAGATGTCTCTGCAATCTAGAAGAGCTGGAGACTGAAGAGGCAGCACAATCAAGAAGCAGCTGGTTGGACCATTCCACGGCTAGGACTTTATACTGTCCAGAGCAGATGATAGTAGGTGACTTGGAATGCTATTTGTCCTGCTGCCCTCTAGTGAATTCTGTCAGTCACGCGCTAAAGCGCTAAGAGTCAGCTGTGAGAATCCAGCACAGGTGGACTCTTTGGAGAACAACAACGCTGCCACGCAGCAGTGTTTAAGAAGGTTAATTAATGACAAATTTTCAAACTTGGGGACCACCTACATCCATGTTCAGGCACCTAACTAAATATGTGGTCTGATCTTCAGAGGTAATGAAGACTCACAACTGCCATTAGTGGGAGTAGGTGGAGCTGAGGGGCCTCAACATTGTAAATATCGGGGCACCTGTTTAGCTGCTAACTTTTAGGACTCCAAGGAAAAGGTTAACTTAAGTTTCTCAGAAAATGGAGATGATGTACTTGCAAAGTATTGCAAATTCAAATAGGAGACACTGTAAATGTCTCTCAGGGGTGTGTGTGTGTGTTTTATGCTAGCTTCATTCCTAATTATCCATGGGCCGCTCTAAACAAAAATTAGCTCTCATATCCACATTTTATTAAAATGAACCACAGGTCCAAATACATACACTAAAAATCCTCTCCGCCTATTAGCTCTATTTATTATATAAAACCACGACAGTCCTTTAACAGTGACTTTCTCTGCACTTCCATTAGCAAACTGCTGGCATGATTCCCCCCATATGAGAATTATAAGTTATACCTCCCTACTACTACTGTTTTTTTAAAACACATTTTCCTAATATTTAATTTATAAATCATTTCCCAGATGTATTAGTAATAAATGTTTGAAGGCGGCAGACAGGAATACAACAGGAAAGCAATAATGCGTGCTGTTTACTAGGAGGCCTCATTAAAAAGGCATCAAGGAAAATAAAAACAACCTTGTGAACCTTTGTAATTGGTCTCAAGGGAAATGTAACTCTAAGGACATCAATGCAGAGATGTCCCAGGCCAATCTAGTGCTTAACATTATAGAAAATATTAACTTCAGACTCCATTTCATACTCTTCTGTTCTTAGAATGGAAGTTATTTGTGATTAGAAAAGCATTTAGTATTGCATCAAGGGTGACAGTTATATACCACACTTTATATACCATACTCGACATTTAGAAGTATGACTTTGCATAGCATAAAGTACCTGTTTTTACATCTCTTTCCTTAGAAGTTATTTTGTTGGCAGGACAATTATATACCACTTTCATTGCAGTTCATCTTGATCACGTTTCACTGTGCCCTCCTGGATGATCTCTGATAATGTGGCCAATGTCCAATGCATTCGGTTGTATATTTTAACGGTTTCTATCACAGTAGCTTCACTTAAGAAATCTACAGTGGGTGTGAAGTTAAGTACTTATATTAACTTGCTGTTTTTAGAATGGATTGGGCCAAGGAGAAATTTAGTCTGAACTCTGGGCAACAGAAAGGGTTAATACATCACTAAAGTGAACAGTTAATTTGGCACATTCCTTCCCCTTATCCCCCCACTCCCAAAGTGCTTCCTGTATATTCATTTAAACACAGATGTCACTTGCTAAGCTTCATTTTTAGACCAAATGTAGCATACCACTTATTACTGAACAGACTTCAAAATCCATATTTAAACCCAGCAGGTCCCAGAGGCTCTTTTCAGATACTTCTGGGCTTCCCAGAAGACTCATGAAAGTAGATTAAACTAAAAATTGCATTTCATTTTCCTGTTTTGTTTGCATTTAAATAGTGGAAGTTACAGCTGGATAATAGCCATCCATTTTCTTATGTACTTCCATTCCAGCAAAATGCATTTCCATAAGGTTCTTAGGCCCATAAAGTACATATTTCTCTCTACTTCTTGGAACATGGAATAAGACAGTTTTCTGCTGTGTAATTTTGTATGGGGAAAAGCTAAGACGTTCTAAATGGATTTAATTTGTGAGATCTAAAAGCCATCAAAGCACAATTATTTTTAATGTCTTCATTTAGAGATGTATTTCACTGCGCAATAATCTGCTGGGGGGGGGGGGGGGGGTAATCTACTTTAGATGCCTAACTCTATGGGTTTGTGTTCCTCTCATCTTCTTCAAATCCTAACACTTAGTCGGATGTCTAGGATCTTATTTATGGCCTGGAATTATTACCAAGGGCACCCTGTTAGGAATGCTACGTATCTGTCAGATTACCTATTCATGGTATTAGTATTTCTACCATTTTAAATCCTGAAATACGTTGGTTGTTATTCCCACTTACTGTTATTTCATATTTAAATTAAAATTGTGACCCAGAGGCCCCACTGAAACACACAGGATGGTGCAGTTCACTCCACCACACTTAGAACAACTCTGCCTTGATAGGAGTAGGGGAGTTTCTGCTGCTGTCTGTAGTGAGGCAGGTCAGAGTGTTCTCTTTCACTCTGGACCAAATCACCTTCAACAGAGGTAAGAAGAAGTGAGCATGGGCAACTGTTGCTTTGGGATCCTGGTAGCGCAAGACCTTAAAAATATGTCTATTCTTAGGACCTGCTGAATGAGTGCTTCCAGCCCCTATCAGCTGGGGAGGCAGTAACGATCAATGGGCAACTTGTCAGAACAGCTGTTTTCACAAGCTGTTCTGCCCCTTTCCCAATAAGGCTTTGGAAAAAACTTGGGTCTGAACTTCTGTATGCATGTTCAAGCCAAGCTTGCAAAGCTTTAAATGTTTGCACGTTGCCGTTTCAATGTTTTGTTGTGCAGTATTTCATGGTTTAAGTTGCTGTATGCTAAAGGAATGTCTCAGCAGAATAAAAACAGTCACAGTCAGCAAGGTCTCTTCTTCAAGTGTAATATTTACAACCAGGAAGGCAAATAATTTAACATAGTAGAAAAGTAAACAGAAACACTCCCCAGTTTGAAATTCAACCCTGTTCCACGAAGTGCAGAGTCCAGTTGCACTCTCTCCTCTATTGCCACTATTATAGCCCTGCCTTTGAGCACCTGGGGTGGAGGAAAGCTGAAATGAAGTGGCATCCAACAGCTGAGAACTGGGTGAATGACATGCCAAAACTGCACAAAGCTTCAAATACCTCCTTTTATGCAGGGACAATCTCTGCTTTCTCTCTTACACATGGGCTTATGAAACCGTTCACTATATTCATTCTCAGTGTTATAATTTTCACTAATAAAGATAGCTCCATTCCTGGATGAACATGATCCAACCCTTGGTCTTCTGCACCCAAATCCTCCAGACTACGTTCTAAATCTACTCAGTGTTTTTGAACGCTCGAATTTGCATTCAGATGTCTTGTTCAAATGAAAGAAGCATAAACACTGCTTTAGTTCGCTGTTGGTTATGTATCTAAAAAGGCCTGACAGCATAAATTATTCTTTCCAAAGTCAATTTGTAAATTTTTCAGGCCCACCTTTCCCAAGCAGAGTCATAGGAACAGTTTATTAATTGAAGAAAATCAAACTCTCCAATACAGGAAGATGACACCCTTTGATACAGTTGTCATCACAGACAAGGAAAATATTTCTCTCTGAGGAGTAACATATTTAGGAGGATACCTGAAAACTAGTACTTCCCATAGGATTAGATTCCTAGATTCTAAGGCCAGAAGGGACAACCATATCATCTAATCTGACCTCCTGGCTATGGCAGGGCAATAAACACCCCCTCCCGCACCAAGCCTCCCCAGCAAGATCAACAAGTAGAATTAGAGAAAAGTATAGAAACACTCAGGAGACTAAACTATTGTATACCACAGGCAGAGTACAACAAAGACCAAGGCAAACCGATGTCTGAGGTCCCTGCAATGTCAGGGAAATGATTTAGTGAGATATGCCTAGGTGAGGCTGCTATTAGTTCCTCTGAAGTACAACAAACTCCAAATTTCAGGGATCTGCAGCGTAAATCTGAGAAGAGAATTTGGCCCTCGAACTTTGAAATACATATGTGTGATGGGATCCCACCCCAGAGAAAGTCCCATCTGGACAGAAGCAACACCCTGGCTGGTACCCCGTTGTGGCTGACTGTGGGTTTGCTGTATTTAACCCTTGGTCACCTCCTGTTGGCTGCCTGTGTCTGAATCTTCTGTGGTCTAGCCCTCCAGCCAGGTTACTCAGACATTCATTCCCTTTCTCAGGTATCCAAGTCCAGCTGTAACTGCCCAGGCCCCAAGCTGGCTTTCCCCAGCAGTCCATTCACCCAGCTTCTCCTGGGCTGGCAGCAAAGTCCTTACAAGTCAAACAGAATCACACTCTTCTTTTACTTCTCCCTGGCCCCTCACTAGAAATCCAAAACTACAAACAAAGCTAAATGCTACCAAAAATCTTTTATCCCTCTCTGGACCTCCCCCGCCTTTGAGGAGCTGGACTTGTGCCCCAAATGGTCTCTCCTTAAACAGGAATCCCTAGCTCACTGGGTTGTGATTTAGCCAGCTGCAGGGCCTTACCCATTTTATCCCTCAACTGTCCCCTGCTGATGTCTACACCCTGCAAAGAGGGAGGAGTCAGCATTTATGCTGATTCCCTTCTCCCAGCTCATCCCTAATTGTCTGGGTGAGAGCTGAGCCTGGCCCTGCCTCCTCTGCAAGGCTGCTGGCTTTGAGCCCTTAAAGATACAATGATGGGATTATCTCCCAAACACCGCTTATTCCCAGGATCACTTCCTCTCTGTCAATATCCCCTAGATCCTTTTATAGACAAACACACACACATACATATTGCACCTCTTAAAACCTTAAAGGGCAATGCCACATGACAGGGGTGGGCTAACCACTAAGCACCATTATAGTTAAGGGCAGGACAATACGAGAGGCTATAAATCACATTAGCTTTGAACACCATTCCTGCAATTCACTAGGGGATTCAGTTCAGACAGAATAGTGGTGGAAAGATGTTTGTCCCTCCTGCTACTCTGGCAGCCATGTGTGCCTGTCCCTTTTAACAATATGTATAAAAAAATACAGGGGTTGCTCAGGTGTAGTTACAAGCAGTGCACATGTCAAAGACCTCATCTTCAGCTGATTCTGTTTTATTAGATTACAGCCTCACAGCTGTTTTTTGTCCTGAGGAGTTCCAACATACTTTACATTCAAAGTCTGTCTCCCCTGAGAAAAACTGAAAATCTAGCTACCATTTTGCAGCCCTATAAAATTGCTTTTGAGGGATTAAAATATTAAATCTCCCAAGCTTTCTGTGGCAGTGGGGCTAGTTCTGGATACAGGTAAAGGAATGATCCAGGCATGTGCAATTTATCTTTAAGAGGACAAAGGGAAAACTAGGGAAAATCTGTTTTGGACCCAACTAAAATATATTTTTAAAAATATACAGATTTAAATGATATTCAAGAAGGGGAGTTTAGTCCATCAAGCATTAATGCCTAGCTGCTGAAAGGGGAAGTTATGTACAATGATGTACATTTTCAAAGGCACATTTGGGGAAACTGTGTGTGTGCTTCTATGTGTGCCCAAAAAGAACATGCACACTCCTTTCTGAAAACTGATAATTTATTCCTACCCTTTGTTTCCTGTCTTTTAAGCAGTTACTGATTCATGAGAGGATTTTCCTTCCTATCCCAGGGCTGCTTACTTTACTTAAGAGCCTTTGGTGAGGGAAGTCCAACTACACTATATCTACTGGGTCACCTTTGTCCACTTTAGTCGACCCCCTCAAAGAATTCTAGTAGATTGGTGAGGTATGATTTCCCTTTACAGTTTGGAGGGAAGAGACTATGGGCTGTCAACCACAGCCTTAGCAATTTACAATTTTACCCACTGACTTTCAATGAGATTTAGGGAACAATTTTACAAAGTGCCTAAATAGTTTAGGAGACTAAGTCACATTTTCAAATGTGACTTAAGAAGTTAGGAGCCTAAACTCTATTGACTTTCAATGAGACTTGGGCTCCCAAGTCTTTAGTGAAAAAAGTAATCCAGACAATGGTATTGATCCACTATTAGATGGAAATGGTAGAATTATCAGTAATAATGCAGAAAAGGCAGAAGTGTTCAATAAATATTTCTGTTCTGTATGTGGGGGGAAAACAGATTACATAGTCTCATCATATGTTGATGATAAAACTCTTTCCATTCCTCTGGTATCTCTGGAGGATGTTAAACAGAAGCTACTAAAGTTGGACATTTTAAAGTCAGCAGGCCAAGATAACTTGTACCCAAGAGTTTTAAAAGAGCTGACCAATGAGCTCACTGGACTGCTAATATTGATTTTCAATAACTCTTGTAAGCACTGGAGATGTTCCAGAAGACTCGAAGAAAGCTAATGTTCTGTCAATTTTTAAAAAGGGTAAATGGATGACCCAGGTAGTTATAGGCCTGTTAGCCTATAAATAAAGAATTAAAGGAAAGGAACTCGATAAATAAAGAATTAAAGGAAAGTAAGGAAGTAATGCAAATCAACATGGGTCTGTGGAAAACAGAACCTATCAAATTAATTCAATATCTCTTTTGATGAGATTACAAAGGTTGGTTGATAAAAGGTAGTAGTGTAGATGTAATGTACTTAAGGCTTCAGTGAGGCATTAACTTGGTACCATATGACATTTTTATTAAAAACTAGAATGATATACAATTAACATGGCACATACTATGTGGCTTAAAAACTGTCTAACTGATAAGTCTCCGAATGTAATTGTAAATAGGAAATCATCATTGCATGGGTGTGTTCCCAGTGGAGTCCCACAAGGATCAGTTCTTGGCCCTACACTGTTTAACATTTTTATTCATAACCTGGAAGAAAACATAAAATGATCACTGATAAAGACTGTAGATGACACAAGAAGGGGAGAACTGGTAAATAATGATAAGGACAGGCCACTGATTCAGAGCGATGTAGTTTACTTGGTAAACTGGGTACAAACAATATGCATTTTAATATGGCTCAATGTAAATGTATACGACTAGGGACAAAGAATGTATGTCATACTTACAGAATGAGTGAATCTGTCCTGGGAAGCGGTGGCTCTGAAAAAGATTTGGGGGTCATGGTGGATAATCAGCTGAACATGAGCTCTCAATATGACGCTGTAGCCAAATAAGCTAATGCGATTTTAGGATGCATAAACAGGGGAATCTAGAGTAGGGGCAGAGGACTACCAGGAGTACCAGTAAACAAGGGAATCTTAGTAGGAGTGGAGTACCTCTGTATTTGGCACTAGTGTGACAGCTGCTGGAATATTGTGTCCAATTCTAGTACTCACAGTTCAAGAAGGATGCTGATAAACTGGAAATAGTTCAGAGAAGGGCCACGAGAATGATTAAAGGATCAGAAAACATGCCTTACAGTGATAAAGTCAAAGAGCTCAATCTATTTAGCTTAACAAAGAGAAGGTTAAGGGGTGACTTGATTACAGTCTATAAAGTATGTACATGGGGAACTATTTAATAATAGGTTTGTTGGGGACACTGGGCACTACACTAGGTTACTCGGGAGGGTGGAAGACCACGAGTGTCGAGGAAGCCCTCCTGCTCTAGGCCCGGATAAACCAAGGCCCCTTTGCTCCTTGAACCCTCTGTGATCCTGCATAACACTGAGGAAGCTAGCACACAAACAGACAAGTTTGCACATGGCTCGCCAGCCAAGGCCAGCTTCGGCCTGGGAAACAGATAGATAAGGCAGAAATGTTTAGCAAAAACCAGTAACAAATAGGACCAAATAACGCAAGGCTCAGGCAATGCTACTGAAGTAAAACACAACTGGCTGCTTTAGCTGATTGGCTACGGTATTGTACGGCGCAACAGATAATTGGTTGCATAAGCTTGTGTAGTGAAATAGGCAAAGGTATAAAATGTATATTGGAATCTGCTGCACTGCGGCAGGATTTGAGACAGCTCAGTCCCCCTGCGCCCTGTTTGGAGCTCCAAATAAATCTCTCTGCTTCCCCACCCCGTTGTGGTCATTGGCACGACGCATACCGGGCAACAAACCCAGGTGTTGCTTGCCTCAGGCACTCTGTGCCGGCAACAGGTTCTTCAGTCTAGGAGAGGAAGGTATAACACGATCCAAAGTCTGGAAGTCAAAGCAAGACAAATTCAGACTGGGAATAAGGTGTACATTTTTGCCAGTGAGGGTTATTAACCATAGGAACAATTTACCAAGGGCCATGGTGGATTCTCCATAACCGACAATTTTGAAATCAAGATTGGATGTTTTTCTAAAAGATATGCACTAGGAATTTTGAGGCGGGGAACTCTATGGCCTGTGTAAAACAGTCTGACTAGATGATCACAATGGTCCCTTTCTGGCTTTGGAATCTATTACTCTAAATGATTACTTCTGTTTTGAAAATGGGATTTAAACTGGATTTAAAATATTCCGAAGCATCTAAATGTTAAAAAGGATGATTTGCGGAGAACCCACTGAACTTATCCTTTAAAATACAGCAATTTATTTGCTTCTTTCATCTATAACACACTCTGGAACTCTAACTTAGCCCACATGAGAGCTAAAAATATTATGTGAGCCACTAATCCAGGTAACTAAAGCAGGAAATAGAGTTTGAAATGCTCCTCTAGTCTTACGGCCAAATTTGGCCTTAGCTTTCTCCCCGTGTGAGTATACTCAGTTCAGCAGGGTTGCTCAGGTGGGTAAGTAAGGGCAGGATTTCCCCCACAATAAAGAACTGCCTGACAGAAGGAACCTTCTATTATTCTGAGTAAGAGTGAATGAGACACAATGGTAGTGACACTCTGGCCTTTCTTTTCATCTGCAGGGTTGCTGGAGATACTGCAAATACACAAGGAGAATATGGCAGTTGAATGCATACAGGCATGAAGGAGAACTTGTTCAGCTACTGTCGCAGGCCAGTTTCATGCTTTCATAGTCAGAGGAGCATGATGGCTGCAGGCATATGTCAGGCATGAAACAGACCCTCTTCAAGTGCTCTGGTCAGCCTGCTTCACGCCTGCACAAGCATTATGCAATGGCTGTAGGCACACAACAGTGCTTCTGCATTTGTACAGCAGCTGAACAGGACTGTTTTGCCATTAGAGATATAAAACAGTGGAAATATAGGTACATAGTAGGTATTTTGATTTGACTAGGAATATAGTCAAAGACTGGAAATAAAGGTATACAACACAAAAAAGAAGTGACCCATTCCTTTAACATTTTGATTTCCTTGATCTGACTTTGATGTAAATATGAAGGTGTTCTAAATGGCTTATAGAAAAGGAGTACTTGTGGCACCTTAGAAACTAGCAAATTTGTTAAATAAATTGGTTAGTCTCTAAGGTGCCACAAGTACTCCTTTTCTTTTTGCGAATACAGACTAACACGGCTGCTACTCTAAAACCTGTCATTATAAATGGCTTATGGGAGACGTAAGCTGCAACTGAACAAGTGAGACCAGCTAATTTGGAAGTAGCTCAAGGACTGGTCTGCTATTTAGGCCCCAATATTCAGATCACACATTGTATGCCCCTCAAGACTTTTTAACATAGTGGAAATTGATATAATAAAAAAGTTTAACTTCATGAAGAAATCATTCCTAATTACCTTTGCCACATTAAATTATTCAACACACTGCATACAAATGCACCTTGCCTTGAAAGATTTTATAATTAATGAAATGCCCTCTTCCACTGCCTATAGCGGAAATAAAATGCAGAAGTTATTTTAACAGGTTGTGCCTCACCACAGCACAATTATGTGTTGAGTTAATAATGAAAGAAAAACCGTCTGCTTCACAGCCTGAGCAAAGCAAACTTTAGAACTTCTCCTTCCACAATTCCGCAAGCAGCATTTCATAGTATAGATGGACAAAGAACTAATTTAATCTCCTTCCAATCAGAGTGGTGCACTGTGGTTCAATGTCAGCCCTGACATAAGCGAATGCAGCTCCCATTGAAGCAAATGGGACAGATTTGATTTCAATTAGAATAGGTTACATACGGATTAACACTAAGGGCAGAATATGCCCCACAGTAGCAAAAGTGCAAGGATCACACAGGGGTCGTGCAGGGCATGCCAAGATCAATTATTCAAGAATTAATGCAGTCATTCTTAACCTGGGTGTTGGAAACATGAACTGAACATAAACCAATTTGGTGCTATCTGCCTGAATCTTCAGACAGCTTGCAACGAAAGCTCTGAAAACGGGGATCCCCAGTTTGGACGTTGTGATCTCCCAGCTGGTCATGTATGGATGTCACGAGTCACAACTATCCTGCCCTTCCAATGTTGCTAAATTTGAGAGCGGTCTCATCTAAATCCAGGCTAAATGGGAGCTGATGTCTTTTTAAGATAAAAGGGGCTCTCAGCACTGAAAAGTTGAGAACTGCTGCTTTAATGCAATGATCATGTCTGATTTAAGACATTCACTCTTCTATCTTGTAGACTGCATGCATAATCTCTGCAGCACGTGTTTGTGATCCATGTATTTTTGCCTGCATGTGATCCTAATATGGATACTTTACAGAACAGCTTTAATTAATATAGATGCAGAGTTATAAAAGACTAGCTACCTATACTTCCACAGTTCCTCTCCTCCTCCCCCCCTCCACTTTTTTATTATTATTATTTGACATGATGAAACAATGGCAGTAGTTCCAGGTATAATATCACAGAATGGTTGATTTAACTTTTCCAGCAGGAAAATGGAACTCCAGAAAGAAGTGCTTTCTGAAGGGGGTACTTCCAAGATGATACTAAACAGCAGCAAGGCACCTGACAGGGCCTTAGGGACTGCAGATGGTGAATCAAAATCTGTTACCACGTTTGCTTATGTTGAAAATTATCTTTTTTAATAGAGATATTTTAGAAATATGGCTGTTAATGATGTTCATATATTTCCCAGCAGGAAATCAGTTCTTTTTTCAGACTCTACACTCTCAGAGGCAGTTGGGGGATAACAGTAAGTCAGAAAAAATTAACAAGATTAAAAAAATATTTTCAACTTTTTTTCCCAATATGGTATCACATACCAAATGACTCACTGTTCTATGTAATCATGAAAAAAATCCATAATTAGTGTAGGCGCTTGCATACTTCCTTTGAAATCTTGTATGGAGTAATTAATTTTCTGAGAACCAATTTTATATGCACTTTCTTCAACACCCTGAACTACTCCTTTAATAATGTTGTCTGAATTGCTTGAATCAACAGATGGAAGCGTTTTTTTTTAAAATAAGGTACAAATGGTACTAACTATGCAACGTGCTATACTCTTTCAGCTGTCCCTGTTAAAATTTCACATTCGAATTTCACTATAATATCACCATATGTACATTTTATACTGTTATGGTGATGAAAGAGTTGTAATTTAAAAAATATGTTGACCCAATTTCTCATTCATTCCATTTCTATCTTCTATTAAAATTAAAACAAAACATTTAAAACAAGGGGCAATACTATAATATTTTACATGTAAGCCTCTTTCCTTGTTAATTTATTACAAATTATCTTCATATGTGAAGAAAAAAATATTTCCTTTTTTTTTTAATTTTAGTTCTCAACTGACAATATAAAAACTGGAGTATTGAAATTTTTACCCAGATCCACTTTAAATGTTGAAGCTGAGAGTTTATGAATAGCTATTTCACTCAGATGTGATACTGTCAAAGGTAGGTTATGTTTGAGAAGGACAAGATTTTGATCCTTTTGTAAGTGTCCTATGCAAATATAATTTTGTGATAAGAAAAAAAATGAAGAATTTTAAGTTCTAATTTCTTTTCAGACTGTTTAAATATTACATGGGCAATATGTACTAGAGTGAAACAACATTTTAAGCCTCTATTAAATAACACTGAACAAAATTAATGCACACCACACCCTTCCAATATTGTATGTTAAAAATTAAGAGAAGTACATTTCTTATAGAGAAAAATTGTACTTACAGTATCAGATGTCTGTGTACTCTCATTTGCATTAGCCTAATTTCAAGACTTAGAGTATTTCTTCTTTTCATCTCACATACAAGTGGATACAAGTAGCTTCAACCCTTTATTTTCAGACAGTTTCCTTCAACCACAGACTGTCTCACAAATGAAAGAGCTTCATCACTGGGACAAGTCCAAAAACCTTGAGAAATCCACGCACATTCATCTCTTTTTACAGTATTTCACAGAGGTAAGAAAAAATACTTCCTTACTTTGTGTTACATTTCAGAAACTTTAAATGGTCTAATATCCTATTCCTTTTCAACATACCACAAAGTGCTAAATGGTAAGAATTACATTACTGCTGCTCCTTAGATTATGACTGATAAGGTGAGCCTTTTACATTTATATTGAGTTCCGAAGAGCTGATGCTATACTGGTCCAATAATTAATAATTCATGGAGCCAAATTACAGCCCCAGAAGGATACAGTCACTTTTACTAGTTCTTTCATATTCCACTGATTTATGTATGACAGTGGAGAAGCCTGAGCAAAGGAAAAAGTTAAAACTTCTACTTTAGGTTTAAAATTAACTCCTTTTTCTGTCCTTGCAAAAGAGGTACGGTATACAATGACAATTCTGTCAAAATAAATATAGGTGCCATTAATGAAATCTCAGAACATAAATTAAATTTATAAAAAATTAACTTTCTCAGGTACTCAGAAATTTGGATATTAAGGCTGATAATAATCCTCAACACAAATATCTCTCTTTTTTATCCCAGAAATGCTGTATGGCCATTCAATGATCCATTAGTCTTCATAACCTCTTCTCAATGCTCTCTTTTTCCTGCTGTCTTACATGCAGTCCCTTCATGGACTGATTTTCCAATCCAGTCTGTCTGGCCCCCAGCTTCTTCTTGTTTTTCTTCATGACTTCTGATGTGAAGCCCAAACATGGAAACAATGAAAAATGACAGACTAAGAGGTTTGTAGGCTAACCACTTCATCTTGGTTTCTCAAGCACACCTTAGTTGGGATTTTCAAAAGCGCATAATTCCCATTTTCAAAAGTGACAGGCCAGATTTTTAAAAGTATTTAGGTGTCTGAAGACACAGATAGTGGCATTTTTAAAAGCACATAGCCTTACTCTCGGAAACCACTGAACTGTTTTGGCTGAAATGTTTCAAAACAATTCACCCTGAGGCAGATGTCCACCATGATAAGGTTCAGCCCAAACTGTAAAAGTTTGGCTAAGTCAGGGATCAGCAACCTTTGGCTTGTGACCCAGCAGGGTCAGCCCTCTGGTGGGCCCGGCCAGTTTGTTTGCCTGCTGCATCCACAGGTTCGGCTGATCACAGCTCCCACTGGCTGCAGTTCACCGCTCCAGGACAGTGGGGGGCTGCAGGAAGCGGTGTGTGCTGAGGGATGTGCTGGCTGCCGCTTCCCGCAGCCCCCATTGGCCTGAAGCAGCGAACTGTGCCCAGTGGGAGCTGCGATCGGCCGAACCTGTGGATGTGGGAGGTAAACAAACTGGCCCAGCCTGCCAGGGGGCTTACCCTGGCGGGCGGCGTGCCAAAGGTTGCCGATCCCTGGGCTAAGTTATAAGCAACTGAAAACTGGATCTTATAATAGGAGATATCAGGCAACCTTAATAATAGGCCCACCAGCCTTATAACCTGCTTGAATGAGGCAGGCTCAGAGTGTCTAAACCAGTGGTGGGCAACCTGTGGCCCATCAGGGTAATCCTCTGGCGGGCCGCCAGACCGTTTGTTTACATTTGCATGGCTGCTCGCAGCTCCCAGTGGCCACAGTTCGCCGTTCCCAACCAATGGAAGCTGTGGATGACCCTGACGGGCCGTGTGCGGCCCGCAGGCCACAGGTTGCCCACCATTGGTCTAAACTAAACCCATGTCAGATCAATATTTTCACATGGAGAAATTTCTATTTCTTTTTAAAAGCCATTTTTAATTTTCAGTGTTTACAGGGACTAATGAGTAATAATTAATGTTTTGATAACGGACACTAGAATTATATGAATAAACGGTTATAGAGGGGGTTATCATGTAGATTTAATCTGGGGGAAAATAAAATAGGAGTTGACATAAGACTACACTAAACCACTCTATACCCTCTTATCGTATCTTCTAGTTCATTCTCTTATCTGCTTAGCATGTTTGGACTGGATACCTGCTATTTTATTTGAATAGGTGGCAGATATCCAATTACCCAAATAAGGATAGTCTTTCTATTGTAACTATTGTATAATGCTAGTATGATGTCCACTGCTACTTTACCATGAAAGCCAAAATTAAATCCTTAAAAAGATAAAGCTGCCATCTATATCAGAGACTAGCTATTGAAAGTCTGCAAGAAACACCTGTTATTAAAGTTTTAGGCCAGATAACAGCCATTAAGTCTTCTGATTGGCACTTCATATTTTACAAAGCCATAAAATATGCTTGAACAACATATATTTCCATAAAACATAATGCCTCTTGGAACTCATGCTGTTTAAAAAGGATTCATTTGAAATCTGAGTTTTGGCAAGACTCCGAGCAAAATCTCCCACTCTAAGCAATATACGAGGAACCATTATTTAGAACAGGGGCGGGCAAACATTTTGGCCCGAGGGCCACATCGGGGTTGCAAAACGGTATGGAGGGAAGGCTCTGCCTCCGCAAACAGCCTGGCCTCTGCCCCCTGTCCGCCCCCTCCCACTTCCTGTCCCCTGACTGCCACCCTCAGAACCCCCAACTCATTCAACCCGCCCTGCTCCTTGTCCCCTGACTGCCCCCTCCCGGGACCCCCCTACCCCTAGCCACCCCCTCCCCCAGAACCCAATCCTCTATCCAATCCCTCCTGCTCCCTGTCCCCTCCTCCCAGGACCCCCCGACCCATCCAACCTCCCCACACTTTGTCCCCTGAACGCTTCCTCCCAGGACCCCCGTCCCTAACTACCCCCCCAGGACCCCACCCCATCCAACCCCCCCCCCCCGCTCCCTGTCTCCTGACTGCCCCCATCCCCATCTGAACCTCCGCCCCATCCAACCGCCCCCTTTCCCTGACTGCCCCCCAGGATCTCCTGCCCCTTATCCAACCCCCTCCCCCCACCCTCTTACCATGCCACTCAGAGCGGCAGGACAGGCTTATTGGAAAGCCTAGGAGGTGGGCGGGCGCAAGCTGTACCTACAGGGGAGGGGGACAGGGGAGGGGGACAGCGGGGTAGGGGGGGACGGGGACTAGCCTCTCCGGCCGGGAGTTCAGGGGCCGGCCGTAGTTTGCCCACCTCTGATTTAGAAATTAAAATGGCCTGCTGAATTCCAGGTTATTTGTTCGGAGTTAATTTTGCATTGTTCAAATCTCACAAAAGCACTCCCAAGCAGTTTGATTCATTTTTAAAAACAAATTGAAACTGCTGTTGAGACGAAAACACTTCTTGTTTGGATTTTGAGAATGTTGTGTAGGGGTAAAATTTTCAAAAGTGCCTCAGTCTTAACATTGGGCTAAGTCATTTTTGAAAATGTGACTTAGGCTCCTAAATCAATCAGGAGCTTTTGAAAAGTTTGTCCTAATTCTGTTTATATTTATTTATTTATTTGTTTATGTAGTCTGTTTTGAAAAGATTATGTTGGATTTTGTAGGCTCAAAATGTGAAGCCCTGCAGGGTGCCATATATATATATATATATATATATATATATCTTAAAGTGTGCACACAAGTGTTTACACATTTCAGATTCAAGTGACCAGCCAAATTGGCTGAGGCAGTAGTTTCTGTGGTGGGCACTCGGATTGAAAAAACTTAAGAAGTCCGCAGCCCTTTCTAAATTAACCAAATTTAAACCAGTCGTTTCTGCCTGAGCTATTGACAGCCTAGATTAACAGGGATGTTAAACTCTGCAGTTTAACGATGATAATTTAAATGTTAACACTCCATACTGTTTCACTGCAGAGCAAAGTATGCAAGAAAGGACAGGGACAATCATATGACGAAGGTCTGCACAATTCACTGTGAATGGCATGTGGTTTGGCATTTCAGACAGGCAGAGTTTAGGAGAGTAACTTTACAGGGAATGATCTGGGGGGAAAAGTGGAAATACATGTGCAATTCTGCATGTTTGTAAGTGGAGGCCTGAAACATTTTTCAATCTTGAGAGTTTCATTCAATCGAAAGCATGTGTTGACTATTAACAGGCAACTGATACCTAATTATCTGTATCTGGTTTTTAAATGTAAGGTAACTAGGCCAATAGAGTTGAACTGTTATTAATAAGGATCCTGTGCTAAACATGTCATTGAGCATGATCTAAAAATGGTTCCATGAAATAGGTTATTTTATATATGTGACCCTCAAGGGGATTACCTAGCTTCCTGGGGCTCCACCTGCTGGCAGCTGAGGGAGAGGCACCCTGCCCCTGGTAGGGAGAGGGAGCCAAGGCAGACTCAGAGTCTGCCCGGCAATCAATAGGGAGTAAGAGGCCCTTCCCAGGGAGTCCAGGAAAGGGGAGAAGCCATTTTTGAGTCAGTCTGGAGCCAGCTAAGGCAAGGGCAGGATTGGCTGTGTGGGGAGCTGGTGAGTCCCAAGCCTGCATGCACGGTTCCCCCTGAAAACTGGCCTCTAGGGACCTGAAAGCAAGATCCTTCAGCTGGGCTTTTCCCTCTCCACTGATGACTCCCAGTTTGTAGAGTTTTGATGGGAAACTTGCCCAGCGAGGCTGATTTAGCCCTCCAGCTCCCTAGGTGAGACCAGTCGCCACATGGTCCGCTCTGCGCAGTCTCCTAGTCCAGGCCTGCTGTGTGTGTGTCTGGACACTGGGCTAGGAGACTACAGTTTGGATTTTAGTACAGTTGTGTAATCTGCACCTGGAACCCTGCACCCCTTTTTGTGGTGAGGGGAAATCCTGAGACTGAAGCAGCCTGATTCCTGCCTGACGAGGATCCCTGCCAGCAGAGATCAGCCCCTCTGCAGTGTCTGAGGAGTCCAGAGTCATCTCTGAACCTGAGGATCATTCATGGAGTTTGTGGGTACACCATCTTTCAGTCAGTCAGGGAATTTGTTTTGGGGACCCCCCCCCTCCCTGAACTGTGTCCTTAAGCCAGGGAGTAAGGGGTTGGGGATTTTATAACCTGCTGCATATTAAACCTGTGGAGGGATTTACCACCTTCTCCCACTTGTGAGTCCTTTGGGCTGTACTGAACCCAGTCAGCCACACTGCTAAACCACTGCAGAGAAGAATTTTGTGGTCATAGGTCATCAAGGCCCCCAACAAAGTACGCGTACCAACGGGACACTGATCTTACATTTGCTACGTCAAGTCACGTGATTGAGGAAGTCACAGGTATTCGCAGCATGGGCACCAGTGAACCTAGAAATAGTGTTTTACCCTGTTAAGTTATATTTGTTTAATATAATTATTGTGCTGAATATATTGTATGTGTTTGTGTTATTTCTTGGAAGTCTCCAACTATCTGACAAGTGGGGATTACCTTTGGTTAGAATTTTCCTCCCAAGCTGCCCTGGTGACCCTGCCAGGAAGGAGCGACGGGAGTGGAGGCACCGCCAAATAAATTCATAGGAAAAAATAAAGAAGATACACCCTGCTGAGTGGGTGGCGGGATCCAGAAGAACCCAGACCTGTCCATCAAAACCTGTAAGCAGATTGGCATTAAAGAAGGTAACCGGGTGGAGAGGGGGCACTACATATATAATTTATATATACAGAAAGTTAACAGGAGATGATAATGCTCAGCACATCTAAGAAACCACTCAGCACCCGGGGGGGGGACGGGACGGGGGGACGACTGGCCATACATTTGGAAGAGGGACTTCTAAGAAAGACCCTGGTATAAGCTTTATAAATCAAATCACTGTATGTGAACTAAGAATTTCTAAATGGCATTCTAATCTCATCATTTTGAACAAGATTATGTAGGTTTAAAACATGGGTATTAATCTAGCACAGTCCAGTTTTAAAACCAATTCAGTTCACATTATGTTCTTGAGAAACATTGTTTTCTGCCTTCTAGAGAGGCTCACAGAGCAGGTACAATATAATGGGAGAGGCATCAAGAACAATAGAGAGCAACAGCAAAGGAGACCTCAGCAGAAGCATTACATCTTTTTGGAAGACAGAAACATAACATAAAACCTCATCCTCAAAGAAACAAATTTAAGGTGAATTTAGAAGTGTAAGTTTATCAAAGACTATTTATCTTCACTGGCAATTCTATTTATGCTACATTTTTTTTCTGTGGATTTAATAATATTCCCCTCTAAACAAAATGCATCCGATGAAGCGAGCTGTAGCTCACGAAAGCTTATGCTCAAATAAATTTGTTAGTCTCTAAGGTGCCACAAGTACTCCTTTTCTTTTTGCGGATACAGACTAACACGGCTGCTACTCTGAAACCTGAGGTCAATTTGTAGCTTTTGAATTCACACAGTCATTAGTAGCTGCGCATCTGTACTTCCTGTCACTCGATATGATAAAAGATACGGATGCCATTTGCAAAGATTCTGGTAGGAATTCAATCTGACTGTCACGTGCACGCATCCTGCCATTTTATGTACAATTTCTTAGCCCTTCATTCAAATGAAAGCTTGTGTTGCCTGAATTCAGACTTTAAAGCTGAGATTTTTTTGAAACCATTTACAGGACTTGGACATCTAGTGTAAAATTTTCAAAAGTGATTTAGGGCCAGATTTTCAAAGGTATTTAGCCTAAAGATATGGATAGGTACTTGGTGGAATTCACAAAAGCAGGTTAGCTGCCTCAATACCATTGAAGTGAATTGCAGTCAATGGGAATTAGGTACCTAACCTGCTTAGGCACATTTGAAAAAGTCTATTAGGTATCTCTCTCCATCTCTAGGTGCCTAAATGCCTTTGAAAATCTGGCCGTGACTTACGAGTTTTAGCCTCATTTTAAAAAGTGATTTAGGCGCTGCGGGAGCCTAAGTATCATTGAAAGTCAATTGGAATTAGGCTCCTGAGTGCCTAAATCTCTTTTGAAAATGGGGTTTAGATGCTTTTGAAGATTTACCCACAAATCCCAATATGTTTAATGGGAATTAGACTTTCAAACCCCACCCCTCCCAGCAGCACTGAAAATCCCACATTCAGATGTTACATTTGCACTACTAAAATAGGTATTTAAATAAATGAATAAATAATACAACACTTGCTTAATGTATTGCTAAATTGGCACAGTAAATGATTAAAGCAATAATATACATTTTCAGTCAGAAGGTAAAAGCAAAGCCACAACAGAGAACATAGAACATACGCAAGGATTTGAGCTTGAAAACACCTTTAGTGGTTCTTTAGTAGACAGACTCTATTCAAGTAAAGTCTAAACCAATTAAATATAATTTAATCTTTTCCTTCATCTGACAAAATCACCCTTCCCCACTGACAGATTAGTTTTAAACCACTGCCTTATTTTTCTCATATCTAGTTGTGAAACTGCCATCCTACAGAAACCATTAAAAAATCCTGTGAGTTGTTTTCTCCCCTCATTGTGAATGTGATGCAACTACACATGCATATAAAAAGAAGCGCAAGTACTGTATCTATACACATATACACAACTTACATATATGCATCCCTATTCCTATCACCTAACAGATGGTCAAGTTCTACAGTCCTAACATGGGTAGAATTCTTGTTGATTTAAAAGGGAAGTAGCCTCCATGAAAACTGAAGGATGAGGGTCATGTGCAGCAGAGTGTGCATGTGTACATCAAATATACC
The DNA here is from genome assembly GCF_015237465.2 of Chelonia mydas. NCBI lineage: Eukaryota > Metazoa > Chordata > Testudines > Cheloniidae > Chelonia > Chelonia mydas. The sequence continues at coordinate 13,745,533 of NC_057853.1, read as the reverse complement.
ATTCTGTTGCTAAAGAGGATTTAAATTAATCAAAAGCATTCAGTGTGTCACCAGCGTGGATTTTTTTCTTGAAAATACCAATGATTTTCATGATAGGCTTCCACTTCTGTGTCATTTAAACTTCAGACTAAAAAAATGGACACACATACTGAGCTGAGCAAAGTTCATCCATTCTTAGGAACAGACAATGTGTGCTCCATGAATAAAGCTGCAAATGCAATGTCTCCAATTAAAGAACATCTATACTGCTTCATGTGCTCAGCTGACTTTTCTTTTTTTTTTTTTACTGTATTATCTATGAAAATTGCTGGTAATTACTACATCTGCATTGTCTTTGCTGCCAGGTTTTAAAAAAAAAAGTACAATGAAGCACTGCTATATCTCCAGTATTAACTTCAAATTATATTCAACTCTAGTGAGAGCGATGTGTCAACTGAACCTCACATTGCTAAGAGAACATTAGATAGATTGGCAAAATGCCAGGCTAAATTTGAAATTAACCCTGGAAATTTTCTCTGTCAGCTAAATATTTAATCTGTTTAAATACATTTCCTCTAAACAGCATCATATTTCTTACCTTATATCATTTACTATTTCCGTGCCATGCTGCTGAGCTGAAATGTATGTTCAAATAGAAAAGTGGATTTTTCTGAACTGAGATGTTTAAGAGACTGACCTTATTATACTTCAGTCTTCATTCATTATTACCAGAACAATTTAAAATCAATTTGTCGTATCTGCACGGTGTTTTGGAAACTAGGATCTCTGAACCAAGAAATCAACTCTCTGCTCTTTCCAAGTCTTTCGATAAGACAAAACTGAAATACTGACCAAATGTCATTATTAAATATCTCCTGGCCCTTTTCCCAAGAGTAGAGGTCTTAGCCCCATTGTTCTAGTCAAATTTCTGTTTCAGTAATTACGCTCTGCCATCCTAAATTCCTCATGTAATATCAGTTGCATAAGCTATTCTTCCCTGTCTCTCCTAAAGCATTATGTAGAGTCATCGTGTGCTGTTCAACAGATGTCACTTTTCACCCTAGAGGTAGCTGCATTTCTGTACTGGGTAAAGTGATTCCTGCAATTTTGTATAGTTTACAATCTATGTGTAATAATATAATGTTGTTAGGGATCATTTGGGAGAGACAAGGTAGCACGGATGCAGTAAATGTAAATTGCCATTCCTTTCTCGTGTGTCTTGTTGATACCCACTAGGAAATAAGATATGCAGAAATAAGTTTTTCCTTCAGATGTCTTCATCATGTCTGTCTGAGCATATAAATAAATTCGCAACAAGCATCTTAGCAATTGTAAAGACATTTATCCTGATAGTGGTCTTATCCCTGTAATACAAAATATGTTGTATTTACATTCTTTCAAAAGCTAGAAAAAAATTGGCTTGTATCATAGTTACCTATGACATATTTTAAATATCTGATTATAGAAGTGTAGGACTGGTGCTTCAGAGGGAATGAACAGATGAACCATTGGTCTGACCCAGTATAGCTGTTCTTAGGATCTTAACAACCTTTCATGTACTTGAAAACTGTAATGTTCCTCTGTCTTCTCTTCTTGAGACTAAACAAACCCATTTTTTTAATCTTTCCTCATAGGTCATGTTTACTTTCAATCATTTTTGTTGCTCTCCTCTGGACTTGCTCCAATTTGCCCATATCTTTCCTGAAATGTGGCACCCAGAACTGGACACAGTACTCCGGTTGAGGCCTAATCAGTGTGGAGTAGAGTAGAAGAATTACTTCTTGTGTCTTTGCTTACAACACTCCTGCTAACACATCCCTGGACGATTTTTTTGCAACAGTTTTACACTGTTGACTTATATTTAGCTTGTGATCCCCCAGATCCCTTTTTGTAGGACTCCTTGCTAGGCAGTCATTTCTCAGTTTGTACGTGTGCAGTTGATTGCCCCTTCCTAAGTGGAGTGCTTTGTGTTTGTCTTTATTGAATTTCATCCTATTTACGTCAGACCATTTCTCCAGTTTGTCCAGATCATATTGAATTTTAATCCTATCCTCCAAAGCACTTGCAACCCCTCCCAGCTTGGTATCATCCTCAAACTTTGAGTGTATCTCTATGCCATTATCTCAATCATTTATGAAGGTATTGAACACAACCGGACCCGGGACCAGTCGCTGGGGGACACCACTCACTTTGTCCTTCCACCTTGACTATGAACCACCGATAACTACCCTCTGGGAACCGGTTTTCCACCCACCTTATATTAGCTCCATCTAGGCTGTATTTCTCTAGTTTGTTTATGAGAAGGTCATGAGAGACAATATCAAAAGCCTTCCTAAATTAAAGATATACCACATTTACAGTTTCCCCCATAACCACCATCCTTATTACCCTGTCAAAGACAGATAATAGGTTGATTTGACATGATTTATTCTTATACAACATGCACTATAGTCATAGATACAGTAAAAGACAGATTTAAGTTCAGCTGCACAGAATGCACATTACTTGGGGAAAGGAATGTCTTTTTATCCCTTGGTTGCCTGAAGTGTATATACCAATTTATCAATATTCTCAGGTTGTCTTATGGGAGTGCTTAGAAGAGTGCCTAACCAAGATTGCAGCCCTATTATGGTAGGCATTGTGTACACGCATGAGTCAATCTCTGCCCCGAATAGCTTACAGTGTAAATAGAGAAGATAGGGAAAGGAAGTATTATCATTTTCAATTTGCAGCTGGGTTATTGTCATACAGAGAAATTAAGTCATTTGGCCAAGGTCACAAAGGCAGTCTTTGGTAGAACAAAGAATTGAATCAGATCTTTTGAGTCTTAGTCCAGTGCTTTAACCACAAGACCAGCTTTTCCTGCCTAAGTACTGTTAATAAGTAATCATTTTGCCATGTTAAGCAATGAATGTTGTGGAAGGGCAGAGAGTATACTGGATGGAAGAGTGTAAACAGAGAGCACTAACACACACACAAAAACATTTAGGGCCTGGTTCTCAGAAGTGGATCCAGGCCCAAATAGGTCCTGTGGATGCTCAGCACTTCTGAAAATCTGGCTCCTGTACTATATTTGTTTGTGCTTCAGTCTTGTCTACATTCGATTCCATGGGAGTTCTAAGTTCGTATTTGAAACTAGTAAGCCTCCAAGATAGATATGTCTGCACATCGGAACTGCGCCACACACTGTAGTTAAATAACATTTTCATTTCCGACACTAGAAAACTTTCCCAGTATGAGACTGTTCATTTAATCCCTGAATAAAAGCACTTCGATATGGCAGAACCTCACAGAGATCCCCTGCACATGCAGCAAAAAACACACCTGGGTGAAATTACCTGGCGACTGAATATTATTGTATATTCTAGAAATAATATATTTTTACATATGTATAAGGCCTTTCATCTCAAAAGGATCCCAAAGTACCTTACAGTTAAACACACACGCACACACCTGTGCACCTTAAAATTGATCTGTCTCCAGGGCAGATGGCACCAACCGATGCACAGCATGCTGCACAAAAGGGGAGAGAAAAATAACCTGCACCTAAAGGCAACAGGGCAAAGTGCTACTCTTACCAGAAGTGCCATAAGATTTTTAAGGCTCATGCGTAACAGACAGATTCTTGGTTCTTAATACCCTGCTATAGTATATTGCACGGAAGTCAGTTTTTTTATTATGGAAGGATGAAGAGCATATTCCACCCGGAGGGTATACAAACCTCTGGATCCAGCAAGGCTAGCTATTTGAAACCCGATACTACAGGCATAGCTATTCTGCCCCTCCAGCGGCAATGAAAATATTTCATTTACTAGGAAAAATAATGGACAGGCAAGTACAGACAAACTGGCATCCTAATATATCCGCCACAGAGCACCCCTCCAACTTTACTTGCACACTGAAATAAATAAAAGGGCTTTGCAAAGGAAGATAAACATCATTATCCCTACTTTGCAGGTGGGGACACTAAGGCACAAGGCAGTGAATGAGATGCCAAAATGTCACTAGCACAGTCAGGGATAGAACCTAGATGACCTGACTTCCACTCCAATGCCCTATATACTGTACCACACTGCCACTCCAACAGGTTCTGCTAAATCATAGGTCCATACTTAGCAGCTCATGATATACTAATTTTGATTAAATACAATTTTCCACCAGCCTGGCATTTGTTAAAAACACAAAACAAAACAATCAACAAAGTGTTACAAGATTTTTTTTTACCATACAGAGAGTAATTTCTTTGTTTGCTGCAACTCGTGTTTCTGCTGCGCTTTTCAGCACAACGCTGATCTTGCTTTCTCTTCTGAAAATCAAAAAGAAAGTCACCGCGAACAACAAGGACACCAACCTGACCTTTCCCAGGCAGACATCACATCGCTGAAGGAAAAAGCCGTAATGCTGCACAGCAAAAACACAGCCGCGTGGCCACCACAGGGCATTGTGTGTGAGTAAGAGGGAGATAGAGAGAGGCTGAGACAGACAGGCACTGCTGAGCATCCAATTAATGTACTCTACATAAGGCACAACTTGGTATTTATATTACAGATGCTTAGATAGTGAACAAGCCACTCCATTTGGTACCTATCAGATAGCAAGGCTATCAGGGTAAAAATCTTAATCTGCTGCATGTAAAACCACTGGACAGTGTATCAGGAATTCAAGTATTACAGTGGTACATTTTTCTATTTTAGTTACACTGGTACTGTAACTCTCCATCTGCATTTCACAAGGATGGACAGGCAAAAGGAGGGTGCGATCATAAAAGACAACTCAGTAGTCAAGTAGGGATAAAGGTGCAATGACACAACTTAGCAGCATGCTGAAGGACAGCACTGGTAGCAACAGCTGGACAGAATCTCAGTGCAACAAGGAGACAGCAACAAGATTTATGAATTGGTTGAATCATTTTTTTTAAAGAGTAAAAATTAACCCTCAACCACATCATGTATGGGAATGATGCGATACTGTAGTTATGTATCAAAGATTTCCATCACAATATAGTCTGAGCTTCAAATACAGTCATTAAGATTCATATAGAGTGGCCCATATTGTTCGCACAACTCTTCGAGGCAGCCACTTCCTTTACTTTAATTCTTCCTCTCCAGTTTTAGCAGAAATGTATTTGCAAAAAAATGATGACAGTATCATTTACAGAGCTGCTGAGCACTCACTGCTCCTAGTAATTTTGATCAAAATCTGCACACCTGAAAATCAAGCCCCGATAACAATCACACTTGAGCTCTTATCTCCTCCAATAGGTTGTTCCATAGTCAAGCACACTTGGACAAGAACACCTTATCTCTAGTTCTCAAGAGTTATACCCTTATCTGCATTTTCCCAGAAAAGTACAGCTGTCTCGATGACCCTGATGCAGCCAAGCTCCAAACTACTGCAGCATTTAAGATTAAGGAGTTTGATCTGATGCCAAAAGTAACCAGGAACCAATAAAAGATGTGGAGTACCAGTGAGATATGTTCTCCAAGTGCTCCTGAGGAGGGGAACAGGACACACTGGCTGGGGTTTCCCTCTTGTCCCCACCTTCAGCCATATATACTGTGCTGTAATTTATTGTTGTTGACATTCAGCTGTTCTTGACATCTCAGCTATTGTATTTCTAACTGTGTTTGTTTAGTAACCGAGTTTGCGTGTGTTCTATATACATTGATATGGAGGGATGCTTTGCCCTGAAAAGTATGGAATGAGAGGTTTTTACTGTAAGGTTGTACAAATGTTTTGGGATCAATTTTGCCTGGCACAAAAATAGGTTAGCTGAAGAACGAAAACTATTGAACAGTATGTTGAAAGAGTGGAGTTCTGGCATTGCAGGAACAGCTGTTCTTTTCCAGTTGATATATTTAGGACAGACATAACTAGAGCTAGGAGAACATCTGGACAAAACCCGAAGTATTTAATATTTCCAAGAAACTCAGTGAAATGGATGATTTATAGTTTTTACATTTTATAGTGCCATCTTGCTTTATGGAATTTAGATAACAAAAAATCCTTACAGTTTCGTATCATAAAAATAGTGTAAAGGTGGTGATAAAAAAGTCAACCCAGCTTAGAGCTGCTCTGTAAGCAATCCAAGTCTGGGTCAGGAGTACTCTGTATATTGCTTAGCGGCTGCTACTGATTCCTTCCTGGCTAAGCATCTTTTAGACCCTGCCCTCAAGCATGAAATCAGAGCCAGGTCATTACAAAGAAAACAATCAGAAAATTAAATTGCTAAGCTGAATTATTTAATACCTTTTAAAATTAAGAAAGCTGAAAATAATATTTTAAGATCCCATCTCAGGAGGGGTGAATGAAGGTCCTGTTTGATGCCTTATTTAAGCCACGGAAGTGCTATTTTAGTACCACACAAGTGGGCCTTCTGCATTGCTGGCATACTGCAGGGTAGAAGAGGGCTCTGAATAGGCTGGCAGAATCAAGCTGAAGCATGACTGGGAGAGCCATAATTGTTTGGATATAGAGGCTCAAAGCCCACATGCTTTGGAAACAGCATGGTAGCAGCCACTGTTCCAGTTTGTAGGCTGGAACTGGAGTCATGGATCAGCCTGCTCTTCAACCTCATGGTCTGCTCAAATAGATCTCATTCCTTCCATCCTCTACACAAAGCCTAATTATTCTGGTTTTGTTTGCAGGGAGGGATAGATGCAAAACCCACTTTCTAAAAAAACCAAACAGAAAACAAAACCACAAAGTATGGGCTTGATCTAAAGCCTACTAAAGTGAGAGAAAGACTCCCCATTGCCATCAATGGCCTTTGGTTCCAACCCTATCTGAACATCATCTCTTCCTTTGCTTATCTGCCAAGGCCTGACATCACAATTCTTTATTATCTCTGCAGCAAAGCAGGAAGCATTTTCCCGTACGCCCTTTATTGTATAATTGTGATGGTACCATTAGTTTGGGGAAGATGCAGTAGCTATCAGCTAAGCGAAGGAGGAACTGATGTACAAATATATAGACTTGTCATTTAGATAGTGTCATGAATTTGCAGGTCTTCATTGTGTTGTAGTTCTGACAAGAGCTACGGAGCTCACATATCTTCATACCAAGTGTCACGAAATTTTAAAAAATGTAATAAAGAAATATTGCTATTAGGGAGTACCCTGAATTGTGAGATGTTATACATACACAGAGAAAGTAAATACAGCTGTTGACAATAGTTGATTCAAAATTTCCATTGCTTCCAATATAATGGAGCTCCAGTCTATGTATGTCCACTCCCCATTTTCAAGAGTATGTATATAGTTGCTTAATTATTGCATCCTGTTATACATCAGGTACAGCTAAACTTGTTTCAACCTTAACAAAAAAAATCATGATAATAGATAAAAATGTCATTTTAAGTAAGACATCAGGGAACCAAAAGGATCATTTCTGCTCTTTCCAAATTAAGCTTGCAAAACTTTAAGCTGCAAGTGAAAATGCCATATATTGGATTGCAATGAATTTCCAATAATAGTATCTACTTTATATTGGTACAGACAAACTTAGTCTTAATTAGGTTGACCTTTAAAGAGCTTTTCAGGAACTGGAGAACTTTAAATTCTTTAAAATACGATGCATTCACATTCCCGTCTGCTCAAACAAAATTATAAAAGCTTTGAACACACACATCTTGGGCCAATGCAATCCCTTGTGTAACTCAGCTGAAGTCAACTGAGTCAGGCCTGGGATCAGTTTTGGTTCCCTTATATTAGAATTTCATCTCTCATATACTTTGGAATACTTGCAGCAAATTCTATGTGCACATGTTTACATGGGATACAGTAAAATATTTCATTTGTGATCTGTATGTGGCGTGACGTGTACTTTACTTCTTTTGTAAGGCACCTCATGAACACGTCTGTCCCACCTCATTAAATTGGAAATATAGCTGTAAATTGGAAAACATGGAATGGAGGCAGTGCTGGATTGGGGTCCAGATGCAATGCAACCAAAGGCTCTTTCACAGTCCCTCAGCTAAAGTGTCTGTGGGATTCCTGGCTCCCTGCTCTGTACCTCCTGCTCCTCAGTCCCCTCTGGCAGTGTTCCCCTCCAAGACTCCCTGAATCCAAAGTTTGATCCGTCCCACCACCAAGAACAGATCCACGTATATCCACGGATCCCACCTTAATCCACCTCCTGAGATTTGGAAATCACAACAGCCGGCATCTATAATCAACTGAAATGGATGAAAATTGATTCCAGGTCTCTGTCAGATGTCTGTGCCCGATGTAACATATCTGTTGACACACTAGTAAATGCACCATAGCATGTGGGTTGAATATGAACATGCTCTCTGAGAGCCTAGAGATTTGCCTATCAGATTCCAGTTTAGAGTTTAAAGAGAGTGTATCTCTTCCGCTGTGTGTATATTTGTAATGCAATTTGTTTACTTTAATTGAATTGTTTTAAGCTGCCCAGACTCTCGTTTTAGTGTCATTTCATCCAGCAAAACATTACAGCTATTGCTGTTAACAGCTAGTGCTGCTACAGGAAAACACATTTCAATATGACTGGACTTCTTTTTTTTTTTTTTTCAAATGTCTGTTTCTGGCACAAGATTAGTTGCACTGCCAAGCTGGAGCAGTAAGTTTGCTAAGGCAGGGCATCAGCTGTTTTCGGATATTGGTTTCAGATCAGCTGGAGGGCAGCTATGAAGTTTTAACTGATGTGGATAAAAGGCCACAACTAAGGGGAAAATTAAAGGCACATTTGAGGCTGCAACTTCATCAACTAATGAACTTTATCTGTTTATCCTCATAGATTGGCTGATTTCCTATGGGACTTGCAGAACCAGCTAAGAGGAGCTGCTGGGTGCTAAGCACTTTTGAAAATCAGGCCACTAAGATCCCAGTCCTGCAAAGCTGTTCACATGTGCTTATCTTTACCCACATATGTCGTTCCATGTGCTAACTGCAGATTGTATGACCAGAGTTGCTTGTGATGGTAGGGGGCTGGACTCAACAGCCTTGGGGCTCACGTCCAGTTTATGTCTTATGTTCCTAAAAGCTCATGCTTCAGGGTATCAGCCCCTTTACCCCTGCCCCTCCCCACCATGCATAATGTATTCTGTTTTTGTTGTTGTTGTTTTTAAATTTCCTTCCTCAGAAGAATCAGGAATGGCCATGGCTGGAGATGGGACACTGGACGGGGTGAGCCAATCCTCAGAGGTGTTTTTTTGTTTGATTGTTTTTTTTGCCTTCCTCTGCAGTATGTGGGTGCAGGTCACTTGTCAGGATTATCTGGGTGTCTCTCACTTAATTATTTCCCTGCCATTGTGGGGGCCTCAGGCACTAGTGCATGATGGCCCTTCCTATTCTCTGCCTGTGGTACACAATCGGCTTCTCTCCTGTGGGCTGTAATACTTTGGTCTCACATTTTGGTTGTTTGGTTTAGTGCTGGGTGGCATTGATGGCCTGTGATATATATGAGATCAGACTATATGATCTGGTGGTCTCTTCTTCCCTTAAACTCTATGAATATATTTACTGTGTCCTATGTAGGCTTCACGGGCCACTCAGAAGGGCTCAGATTTAGAGATGCGGAGCAGCCACAACTCCAGTTGTAGTTGTGTCATGGTTCTTTGAAAATTAGGCCTGTCGTACACATGCTAGAGAGCTAGCTTATGCCCACCCCTGCGTGAGTGAGGACAGATGGCATGGAGCTTTCTCTCCTTATGTCCCTGTACATGGGCCAGGGCAGTGCACTAAACAGCAAAGTGTGTACCACTCATGCTACATGACCCATTTATTCTCCCAGACATTTCCGGGAGGTGGAGGGATGAGTAGATGGGTGGGAGCGGTAGGAAAGGATGAAGGTTTTTGGTGGGGTCTGGTGGATTCAGTTTGTTGGTCTCAGTTGCTGCTGTGCTCTAATAATAAACATGCATGTGCCTAGAGCACTGGATGGTGGGTTCTGGGTGCACTTTTTAAATAAATTGAAATAAATCAATACAAGAAATTCTAGAAGGCAAGCCCTTTACCTATTTAGTATATTTCAGTCCTTGAAATGCTGAAGTGACTTTTATTGTTTTCAGTATGCATAAAAATCAGTTGTCTCATGGTGTTTCAGCCTTTGAGGTTTAAACGCCTATAGTGTCTGTCCTTGATGTGAAAGGGAAACGAACAGTATGCCATCATTCTCATGAGGGGTATTGAGGTACTGATCACATTTATACAATTCTCCTAGCTTGTGTGGGGACAAAAACTCTGTGACCTTAATATCCACGACTATTACCATTTGTACACAGATATGCAAAGTGTTCATTTACATGGACTAAAATTGTTTTTGTCAGCCAGAAAAATACAAGATAGTCAAGCTTTAAATTGTCCCTCTGAAAACATTTCTAATATCTAGAGAACCTGACAAATTGGTATCTCATAAAGATGCTGCCTGTTTGATAACACAGCCTGGATCCCAACCTCTCCAACTCATGGCAAACCACTTAAATAGCAAAGCACAGCTTCCACTCGACATTCATGCAAGGAGATTCTAATGCTTTCTCCTCACTAAAATCCCTACTGACCAAGTGAATGAGGGAAAATTCAACCTACAACTTACTTGGGTCTACTGTCTACAGATATATAGCTGTCACAGACTCCTTGCAGCAACAAACGTATTAACTATTATCTGGGCTTTCTATGTATAGAATGTCGAAGCCAATAAACTGCAACCTAAGGGCTAGATTCAGACACCGCCTTGTGTTTAGGACAGGGTGGTACCACAGCATGGCCAGGGCATTCTGTCCCAGGGAAAATGGCTGCCTTTTGGAGCTCTCTGTTATGTGGGGAAACATAGAGACTACTACAGCATATTTCCCCCGTGCAGAGGCAGCTCAGTGATTGCATCTTGTCTTAATTTAACCCCTGGATTTGTAAATTATTCAATGTGGGCAGACTCCTGCATTTGTACAGAGAATCTTGCAAGCTCAGGGCCACAGATTTTAAGTTCTCTGGAGCAGGGACTGGGCCTTCGTATGTGTGTTTGTACAACACGTACCAAAATGGTGCTACAATCCCGACTGGAACCCATAGGAGCTATCATAATATTGGGATTGGAACTGAGGTCTCATTAAATAATGATAAAATACAGGGTTTTGGAGTGGAGCCCGGAGCAGCTCCGGAGCAGTGGAGCTGCAGGTTTTTGCTTGGAGCTGGAGTGGAGATGGAGCACAGCTCCAAAGCTCTGACAAAATATCATTCATCCCTCACAATCTCTTATAGAGAACAAGGCAAGAAAACTGTAAATCAATGCTTTATCTCATACATTTTCAACATTGCTGAAAGGTCTTTTAAGAAAGTGTATTCCTATGCTATATCATCATCTTGCTGCTGTTAGAAGATGAAGTTCAATTAGATGCTTCCAGTGGATTGGTGCTGCCTTCCAACATCCATTTTAAATTACACTCAAATTATATTCAACGTTCTTATTTTTTTATTGTTCCTAAAGCTATAATAAGGGTCTGCTCCTTTACTCTGAATTGTAACTTTCAGGCACTAATTTAGTATTTATTTGGAGTGTAATAAACTAGAACCAGGAACTGGATTTGAAATAATAAGGGAATTTATTTTGCTGGTCATGGCGACCTTTAACAGTGCGTGGACCTCGAACAATTGAGCATAGGAAAGCTCATGTTTTAATTCCTGCACTTGTCATCTTTTTCTACATTCCTTTTCCTAAAACACCATTGCAGCAACTTGGAGACAATCGTAATTATAAATAATAGTGGGCCAAATTCTGCAAACTCCTGTTTATTAAAGGTTTGTATGATTTGGCACTATACTAACAAACAACTAACACTAAGACGAAGAATAACAAGATTATCCTCGAATCAGAAAAAGTTGTTGAGTAGGGCTAGGTAGTTGGTGGCCACACCCCCACCCAATTGGAAATGAAGGGCCTGATCCTTCAGATCCTGGGTTTACAGGATCACATCTCAGGCCAGTCTTCTCTTTAAGATTTCTGTTCCCCACTGCCCAGGCAGCTAAAATTTGGATTCCCAACAAATATAAAAATGGAAATGAGAGCCCAAACTGTACACAAATCCTGGTAACTTCCCCCTTGGCAGCAGCATGTAATGCAACAGCATCACCACGCCAGTCATGATGACTTGCTTTTACTTAGTTCCCATAAAAATTCCTCCTCTTTTTCTTTTGCATGTGAGTGTGGCTGATTGTTCATTTCACACTGTCAGTTTAAGGGATTCCTTTTATGAACTTCAGCTCTGACTAGATTACAGAGACCGCTTATGTTACTGGAAATGAAGAGAAGAAGAAATTAAGGCTAGTAAAGCTGGGCAAGTATCATAAAAATAACTGCATATAATTGGCTAACCTGAAACACAAGTACAAGGAAACGAGCAGGGCAGGCAATAAAGAACCTGAGGAAATGACCTTAAAATTTCTGCCTTGGGATGGACTGACTACCGTCTAATCAGCATCGAGTGCTATTGCCACAGACTGAAGGAGGAAACATAATGCAGAAACATGAGAAAGAGGGGAGATAAAAGAAAAGCAGTGAGGCGAACAACATGTTTCTTAAATCAGTCAGGGAATGGAAGGAAAATGGTATAGCCTATTTATTAGACCTCTGGGTCTATGGCAAACTCACTAATATATTTTTCAGTACCATGCTTAGAATCTTTAAGAAGCAAAGTTAAGCAGCTTACAAAGAAAGGTGTGTGTATATGAGTTAGACTAGAGTCTTATTATGCAAGTGTGCAGTAAGATAATCATTGTGATGATGTGTTTTGGAGGGGATTTTCAAAAGCATTTAAGAAAGTAGGATGCCCAATTATCAGTGATTTTGAATTGGAGTTGGGCACCTAACTGCCCTTTGTGCCTTTGAAAATCTTCTCCTTTCCCCTTTAAAATGCAGGCTCTGAGGCAGAAACTGTGACTTTCTGTGTGTTTGTACAGCACCTGGCATATTTGGGTGCTACTGCAATACAAAAGGATAATTACAATGTGTGTCTGTGTATGTACACACTTGGTTTCAGTGCTTATCCATCTATAGTCAAACCACACAATATTTTATTTTTATTAGGGCTGTCAAGCGATTAAAAAAATTAATCGTGATTAATCGCACAAATAAAAAAATTAATCGTTATTAATTGAGCTGTTAAACAACAATAGAATACCACTTATTTTGAATATTTGTGGATGTTTTCTACATTTTCAAATATATTAATTTCAATTACAACAAAGAATACAAAGTGTACAGTGCTCACTTTATTTTTATTACAAATATTTGCACTGTAAAAAACAAAAAAAAATTGTATTTCTCAATTCACCGAATACAAGTACTGTAGTGCAATCTCTTTATCATGAAAGTTGAACTTATAAATGTAGAATTATGTACAAAAAAACCCCTGCATTCAAAAATAAAACAATGTAAAACTTTAGAGCCTACAAGTCCATTCAGGATTACTTCTTGGTCAGCCAATCACTCAGACAAACAAGGTTGGTTACAATTTGCAGGAGATAATGCTGCCTGCTTCTTGTTTAAAATGTCACCTGAAAGTGAGAACAGGCATTCGCATGGCACTGTTGTAGTTGGCGTTGCAAGATATTTATGTGCCAGATGTGCTAAGATACATATGTCCCTTCATGCTTCAACCACCATGCCACAGGATGTGTTTCCATGCTTGTGATGGGTTCTGCTTGATAACTATCCAAAGCAGTGCAGACTAATGCATGTTTATTTTCATTATCTGAGTCAGATGTCACCAGTACAAGGTTGATTTTCTTTTCTGATGGTTTGGGTTCTGTAGTTTCTGCATCAGAGTGTTGCTCTTTTAAGACTTCTAAAAGCATGCGCTACACCTCGTCCCTCTCACATTTTGGATGGCACTTCAGATTCTTAAACTTTGAGTCAAGTGCTGTAGCTGTTTTTAGAAATCTCACATCGGTACTTTCTTTGTGTTTTGTCAAATCTGCTGTGAAAGTGTTCTTAAAACGAACATGTGCTGGGTTATCATCCGAGACTGCTATAACATGAAATATATGGCAGAATGCGGGTAAAACAGAGCAGGAGACATACAATTCTCCCCCCAAGGAGTACAGTTACAAATGTAATTGACACATTTTTTTATGAGCATCATCAGCATGGAAGCATGTCCTCTGGAATGGTTGCCGAAGCATGAAGGGGCATATGAATGTTTAGCATATCTGGCATGTAAATACCTTGCAATGCCAGCTACAAAAGTACCATGCAAACGTCTGTTCTCACTTTCAGGTGACATTGTAAATAAGAAGCAGGCAGCAGTATCTCCCGTAAATGTAAACAAACTTGTTTGTCTTAGCGATTGGCAGAATAAGAAGGAGGACTGAGTGGACTTGTCGGCTCTAAAGTTTTACATTGTTTTGTTTTTGACCTCAGTTACGTAATAAAAAAAATCTGCATTTGTAAGTTACACTTTCACGATAAAGAGATTGCACTACAGTACTTGTATGAGGTGAATTGAAAACTACTATTTCTTTTGTTTATCATTTTTACAGTGCAAATATTTGTAATAAAAAATTATATAAAGTGAGCACTGAGCACTTTCTATTCTGTGCTGTAATTGAAATCAGTATTGAAAATGTAGGAAAAAAACCCAAAAAATTTAATAAATTTCAATTCTATTGTTATAAGTGCGGTTAATCTCGATTAATTTTTTTAATCACGGTTAATTTTATTTAGTTAATCGCGCAAGTTAACTGCGATTAATTGACAGCCCTAATATATATGTCAATATAGCAGCGAAAGCATTTTTCATTTTGTATTTCCCAACTAGGTAATAGCACAAATGACTCTCCCTCTAAAAGCTCTCAGCTTTTCCCTCTGAGAGTTTGTGATATCCTGGCACCACTGCTCAGGAGAGTTTCTAATCATTGGTAGGATATGTTCAAAAAGAAATCACCCACAGGCCCACCTCAAATTCTGAAAACAAGGAACTGAATACCAGCATGCATGTCAGTCCAGTGTCTGAAAAAATAGAAAGGAAGCCCAAACAAAAATCAAGCGTGTCTCATGACACTCAGATTCACAATCTTCCTAACTTCTTGATAAGCTTGTGGGATATTCTACATAGTGGTCTGTGCAGGACAGAGTTTTTTAGCCAGGTCCTCTTCCAGCAATAAATTGGCTAAGTTCCATTATCAGCAGAGGAACTATACAATTTCCACCAGCTGAGGACCTGGCCCTTATAGCGTAAATGTTCTCTTTACTACATAAACATGTGTTCATCAATGGAGACTGACAGCTAACCATGCAATCAGACATAGTGAGCTATTATACACAAGAGAAGGTATCCATTTCCTTTCCAGTATTACTTATTTATTCATTCATTCACTCTGCTAACACAAATTCAGATGCTTATTCACACTATTTGACAGAACACCAGTGCACCCAGATACAAAATAAGAACTTCCTCAAAACTTTAAGTCCTTGACATTAACTGGTCTATAGTAATTCAAATACTAGCAAAGATGTTTTGTCCAACGAACTATTATTCATAGAACATTGGCATGCTTTTTTATTTAAACTGTCAAGTCAGTAGGGTGCAGAGTATGCACCTATGCGCTACAGATGCATATAACTATTTGCACGTTAATGTATTTTCAAAACACCTACTTCTCACGAACTCATAAAGTGATAGATACCAATTTTCAGCTGGGAGAACCACTCGCTGCTCAAGAGAAGGTCTCTCCCAGATGAAATAAAGATGCAAAACAAGCCGGAATCAAATATTCTCATTAGGCAGATTTCCTTCTATTCTTCTTAGATCAAACATGAATACAAGCAGTAGGAGGTAAGCCCATATCTACTTTGCCATATGTCACCCTATCATACTTATCCTCAGTCCAGTTAGCTCTTTCAAATGTCATTAAACTTGACTATACTGGAAAATATCATAAGATCACTGCATCTGTGCTTTTCCTGACCCATGGTATTTATGTCTATAAAAAGATCTCACAAAGATTATAAAAAAAGCATTGGCATACACTCAATCCGTGGAAAGCATACGGGGCTCAATCCTGTGAGGTGCTGGCAACCCTCAATTCTCATCAACTTTAGAGAGCTGATTTTGCTCAGCAGCACCTCACAGAATCAGGCCAATATTAAATACAAAGGAGATTTACAAAGTTAGGTCTGGATGCTGCAATTTTATACATTAACACAAAACTCACATTGACCCCCCGACTGAGGCCAGTAGAAGTCTGGCCTGAATAAGGAACCATGGATCAGGCCCATATTATTAATTAATAATAAAAGGAGTAATAACCAACAATTAACATTCATATATAATAGGTACATGAAGAGATCTATTTTCATATACCACACACAGGGTCATAGACTAAAAACTGTGGTAGCTCCTGAAGAAAAACTGCTGCACTATTACTCCAATGAAGGTTTTGCATAATCTGTATTGATTTTGATTTACAAAGCCCTAAATTGTTTGGGACCTGCCTATACATTTGATATTTGCCACAGTGACAAGTGCACAAGCCTCTTGGTTAAAAAGTGTTAGAAACTGGTAGCAGGGCATGTTCCATGCACTGACCTTAACTTTGGAGTTCATTTCACCTGTGTTCTGAGATAACCTGATTTTCTTCCTGCGGAGGACCAAGATTTCAGGAGACTTTTTGAGGAGGTTTGAGAGGTCTGAGGTAGTCACGGCTTTAGGAAAGGAAGCGAGTTCACAGTCCACCTATTCTGATTTTTATACCATGCCCATCATCATGGTATCTGGTTCACTGGTTCTGTTTCTTCCATTAAGATGTGTTCAGGATGAACTGGCAATCATATTTTTGGATTAGATGTGGAGGTTTTAAAGTTTGTCCCAGAGCCTAAGGTTTTCAGTAGGTTCTCCTTAATACATGGAAATAAATATCAGAAAAATCTTGGATCTCAGGAAAGAACCCACAGAGTTTAAAGCTTTGTTTTTATTCACTCAAACCATTATTTTAATTAAGGGATTATTGGTTCTACTTGATACAACTGATATTGGGCACTTGCCTGAACACACGAAAAGCTTGGTTGATATTAGTCTAACATCAGTGCGTAAGTCTACAGCAATGGAAGGCCACTCGAGCTGTGACCCAGAAGTTAACAAATAATAGTATACCTAGCTCTCATAAAGGGTTTTTATAGGTAGATCTCAAAGCACTTTACCAAGGAAATCAGTGTCATTATCCTCTTTTTTACAGATGGGGAAACTGAGCCACGAAGCAGTTAAAGTGACTTGTCCAAGATCAGCCCACAGGCCAGTGGTGGAGCTGGAAGTAGAACTGTGGTCCCCAAAGACCAGTACAATATTCTGTCCATTAGGCATCACTGCTCTCTAGCATCTCTGTTGCAGATGGTTTTCGTGAGATGAGATCACATTCAGAAAGAGAAACAGAGGAGAATTTCTGAGGTTATTTGGAAGACTTGTATGCTCTGTATTTACAAGGCAGATGTTCCTTCTTAGCATTTAACCTCAATTCCATTTTTTGTGTATGTACAGTTTGAATTATATTACAAAATGCTGATCTTCCCTTCCACAAGCAATTAAAATTGTCCCTCACCTTTTACTGATATATAGCTGCAGTTATGCTACCCAGCCATTTGATGTCTCTGCTCTATACTGAAAATTCCAGAAAAGAAGTGGTCTTTGTTAAAAAAAAAAAAAGACAAATATAGAGATTAATGGCTAATGGTGACCAGATGCTCAACACAATTAATATTAACAAGGGGGAAGGAATGCAAGCCAAATCAGGGAAAGAATGGGTAAAGAATATTTAGAAAAAATAGATGAATTCAAGTCAACAGGGCCTGAAAAAATTCATTCCAGGGTACGTAAGGAATGAGCTGAAGCAATCTTGGAACTATTAGTAATTAACCTGAGAATTTATGGAGGACAGGTGAGGTCCCAGAGGACTGGAATAGGGCAAATATAGGGGAACAAGGAGGACCTGGAGAATTACAGCCCAGTCTGCATAAATTTAATATCCTGGAAAATACTGGAATAAATTATTAAACAATCAGTTTGTAAACACCTAGAGGATAATAGGATAAGGAACAGTCGGCATATCAAGAACAGATCTCATGCCAATCCAACCTAATTTCCTTCTCTGTCAGGATTACTGGCCTAGTATGCAGAAGAGAAGCTGTAGACATGATACATCTTGATTTTAGTATAGCTTTTGGCACAGTCCCATGACATTCTAATTAGCAAAGTAGGGAAATGTGGTCTAGACCAGTGGTTCTCAAAGCCGGTCCGCTGCTTGTTCAGGGAAAGCCCCGGCTCGCCGGACCGGTTTGTTTACCTGCCATGTCCACAGGTTCAGCCGATCGCGATTCCCACTGCCTGCGGTTCGCCGCTCCAGGCCAATAGGGGCTGCAGGAAGCGGTGCAGGCCAAGGGACATGCAAGGGACACGCCCTTCCCGCAACCCCCATTGGCCTGGAGCGGCGAACGGTGGCCAGTGGGAGCCGCCATCGGCCGAACCTGTGGACACGGCAGGTAAATAAACTGGTCCGGCGCGCCAGGGGCTTTCCCTGAACAAGCAGCGGACCGGCTTTGAGAACCACTGGTCTAGATGAAATTACTCTAAGGTGGGTGTACAACTGTTGGAAGGACCATACTCAAAAAGCAGTTATCAATGGTTCAGTGTCAAACTGTGAGTGTGTATCTAATGGGGTCCTGCAGGAGTGAGTCATAGGTCTGGTACTATTCAATATTTTCATTAATGACTTGCATATTGCAATCGAGAATATGCTTATAACATTTGCAGATGACACCAAGCTGGGAGGGGTTGAAAGCACTTTGAAGAACAGGTTTAACATTCAAAATGACCTTGACAAATTGGAGAATTGGTCTGAAATCAATAAGATTAAATTTGATAAAGACAAGTGCAGAGTAGTTCACTTATGAAAGAAAATAAATTGCACAACTACAAAATGGGGAGTAACTGGCTAGGCGGCAGTACTGCTGAACAGGATCTGGAGGTTATAGTGGATTACAAATTGAATATGAGTCAACAATGTGATGCAGTTGTGTGAAAGGCTAATAGCATTCTGGGATGTATTAACAGGAGTGACATATGTAAGGCACAGGAGATAACTGTCCTAGTCTACTCAGCACAGGTGAGGCCTCAGCTGGAGTACTGTGTCCCAGTCTGGGTGCTTTAGGAAGCACTTTAGGAAAGATGCGGACAAATTGGAAAGAGTCCAGAGGAGAGCAACAAATATGATAAAAAGTTTAGAAAACCTGACCTATGAGGAAAGGTTAAAAAAAATCCTGGTCATGAGAAAAAAAGACGGAGGAGGAACCTGATGATCATGTTCAAATATGTTAAAGGCTGTTGTAAAGAGGACGATGATCAGTTGGACTATGTCCATCTAAGGTAGGAAAAGAAGTAATGGGCTTAATCTGCAGCAAGGAGATTTAGGTTAGCTATGAGGAAAAATCTGTCTAACTATAAGAGTAGTTAAACTCTGCAATAGACTTCCAAGGAAGGCTTCCAACCTCCCATTATTGGAGG
Source organism: Chelonia mydas (assembly GCF_015237465.2). Lineage (NCBI taxonomy): Eukaryota > Metazoa > Chordata > Testudines > Cheloniidae > Chelonia > Chelonia mydas. The sequence goes on along the minus strand of NC_057853.1, from coordinate 13,726,047 downwards.
TTTTTAAGAACAGGTTGGACAAACATCTGTCAGGAATGGTTTAGGTCAGGGGTCGGCAACCTTTGAGAAGTGGCGTGCCAGGCCTTCATTAATTTAAGGTTTTGTGTGCCAGTAATAAATTTTACATTGACAGGGGCCCCCCCGATGGAACCCCAGACTGGCAGTGGGATGAGCGGGGCTGGCGGCTGGGACCTCGGCTGGCAGGCGCCGGCGGATGGAACCCCAGACCGGCAGCGCGCTGAGCCGCTCAGCCCGCTGTCGGTCTGGGGTTCCATCCTCCGGCCCCACTCAGCCCACTGCCGGCCCTGGGTTCCGTCCATCCAGGCCAGCAGCAGGCTGAGCGGGGCTGGTGGCCCGGACCCTGGCTGGCAGCAGAGTGCCACTAAAAATCAGCTTGCGTGCCGCCTTTGACACGCGTGCCACAGGTTGCCGACCCCCGGTCTAGGTTTACTTGGTTCTATCACAGTGAGGAGGCTGGACTTGATGCCTTCTCGAGGTGCCCTCCAGACCTACATTTCTGATTAAACTAGTAATGAGTGACTGTTTAGAGAGTGTTATTTTCTTTAATAAAAGGCAGTTGTTTATGAAAGTCTGTGGCTCTAAAGAAGATGACACCCCATGTATTGGCTCTCATTTCTCTTAATTTTCATTTCAAAGATGCAGTGCATTACTGTACTGTATCACAGCTTCCCAAATCCTAGAGCTTTTCTCTCAAAGGGTGTTACAGTCAGGTAGAGCATAAGCAAATAATTGTTTTTTCCATTTTTTAAACCTTCCAGCATTTTCCTGAATCCCATCAGGGTAGGAAACATGCTCCTTTCACCTTGTGTTGATTTAATCAGAGCCCAAGTATCTCACTTTTTCTCATTCCTATTTCAGAACAGAACTCAGGATAAATTAACTTGACCATGGGAATTTATATGTGGATTATCTGCACATGCATGTCAATAAATCCTGTCAGTTCTTCGTGATGTAGCACCATGCAACGAGTGGAGTGTTCTTGAAATTGGAGCACATTTCAATCCATTCTGTATAGGCAACAAAGCATTCATTGAAGATGCAGCATACATCCATACAGTTCTCATTAGTGTCCACCCTGCAAAGAAATGTTTTTAGGTTTAAAGTCAAATTTAAAGGGGAAAAAATCCCAGTGTGATTATTGATAGATACAGTAAATAAAGTATTTGGAAAATGAATGGTGTTTGAAGTAGGAAGATATTGGATTAAAAATCTTAAAACATGTTCCAAACCAGTCATGTCAGAAAAAGAAAATGTTAATTGTATGAAGAGGTGATATTTTTAAAGTTAATATTCAAGAACCAAGTTGGAAAGAGACACCTAATATATATATATGATAAATGGTTCTCTATCACACATCAATATGAGAAAAGCCAAAAGGAAAGGAATTAATTAAAAGGAACGAAATGTTAAGAAAATATCATGTTGATCTCACGTGACTAGCAGTGTATTACTATTTTTTGTGTTTCAAATTCTTTATGTGTTTTCTCCATTTCATGTGTGTTTATATTTTGATATCCAGCAGATTATGTTTGGTCATACATTTAATAAGGCCAAAATGTTTTGAAAATGCCCAAATTTAACACGATAGAATTAGGTCGTAACTAGAAATAGCCAAAAAAATATGTTTTTTTTCCTAGGGACTTTTCAACACATGCCTCATGGGAGTTGTATGGATGGGTGCCTCCTTCTCCCATTTTTCTCTTTGGGGTGGGCTCCATGGTTGGATTACATTTTCCATGATGCTTCAAGGCAGTGGTGGGCAACCTGCAGCCCACAGGCCACTCGCAGCCCATCAGGGTAATCCGCTGGTGGGATGCCAGACAGTTCATTTACATTTGCACGGCCGCCCACAGCTCCCAGTGGTTGCATGGCCAATGGGAGCTGCGGGAAGTAGTGCGAGCCACAGGGATGTGCTGGCCGCCGCTTCCTACAGCTCCTATTTGCCGGGAACGGTGAACCGCAGCCACTGGGAGCTCCAGGCGGCCGTGCAAATGTAAATGAACTGTCTGGCAGCCCACCAGTGGATTACCCTGATGGGCCACAAGTTGCCCACCACTGCTTCAAGGTCTACTCCTAGTTTTAGGCATTTGCATTAAAAAAAATCAAAGTTTTCTGTGAAAAGCAAATGTTTTTAGCAAAAAAAATTAATTTATCCAAAAACCCAATTTCCCACTGAAAAATTAGCCTTGTTTGCAACACCGATAAAAACATAATTCCCAACAATATCTTAATTAGCAATCTTTGAAGTGAGAAAGCCCCTCTAACTAGTTTAGATATAACACACACAAACCTAAAATCATAGGACTGGAAGGGACCTCAAGGGTCATCTGGTACAGTCCACTGCATTCATGGCAGGACTAAGTATTATCTAGACCATTCCTGATAGGTGTTTGTCTAACTTGCTCTTAAAAATCTCCAATGATAGAGATTCCACAACCTCCCTAGGCAATTTATTCCAGTGCTTAACCACCCTAACAGTTAGGAAGTTTTTCCTAATGTCCAACCTAAACCACTCTTGCTGCAATTTAAGCCCATTGCTTCTTGTCCTATCCTCAAAGGTTAAGAAGAACAAGTCTTCTCCCTCCTCCTTGTAACAGCCTTTTATGTACTTAAAAACTGATATCATGTCCCCCCCCTCAATCTTCTCTTTTCCAGATGAAACAAACCCACTTTTTTTCAATCTTCCCTCATTGGTCATATTTTCTAGACTTTTCATAATTTTTGTTGCTCCTCTCTGGACTTTCTCCAATTGTCCACAACTTTCCTGAAATGTGGTGCCCAGAACAGGACACAATACTTCAGTTGAGGCCTAATCAGCATGGAGTAGAGCAGATATCTGATGAGAACATGATATCTGGCTGTTACTAACAGGGAGAAAGAATTATTTCAATTCCTACCATTTTGTCACAGCCAGGGATGGGATTGGCCCCCTCCAAACATGTAGGTCTCTCTGTGGAGTCACAGTGCCTTCACAATGTTTCCCAGCCACAGCAATAAGTTTTCAGTAGAAGACTCCTGGCTTTTTTTGCTAGCACCTGTCCCTGTCCCACTCTTGGAAATGTGTGTGTGTGTGTGGGGGGTGAGTGTGGTCACACCAGTCAGGATGAAGATCTAGGGCTTTTTTATTTTATTTTTTTAGTCTATTTAGTCTCAAGGCTTCTGCGCATAGCATCAAGATCCTCAGCATAATCCTGCTTGCTCCTTCCTTATGATTTCTGGCGAGATGGGGCTGCATAAGGAGCCCAACTTACCTATCTCCTCATCTTCCCCATCTGTACAGAACACACAGAATGCATACCATAGGGAAATTGGATGGAAGGAAGTGATGCCATAAAGCCATCACCCCATGTAGATGAGGCAGATCTGAATCCTCTCTAATCATATGGATCAGTGGTTCTCAAACTTTTTTTTCTCAGGGGCCACTTGAAAATTGCTGAGGGTCTCAGCGGATCACTTAATGATCTTTCCAAATGTTTGTACAGTTAGCTAACTATTGTAAAACGCTTTGGATAAAAGTGCCATATAAAAAAACCAAACTTAATAATAATAAACATTATTTTGTTCTACAAATAAAAGCACACAACTCATATTTTAGTATCAGTAGTCTTACCTTTCTAATGCGATGGATGTGCCCTCTCCCCCCGCTGCGGCAGCCCCCAAGCTGGGGCTGGGAAGTAGGGGAGGTCTCTCCCTCTCTCCCCCACTGCAGCAGCTCCTGACCTGGAACTGGGAAGGGGGGGGTCCTCTCCCCCACCACAGCAGCCACATAGCTGAGGCTGGGAAGGAGGGCCATGTCTCCCTGGCAGCCACAGCCTTGGAGCTGGGGAAAGTTGCCTCTTTCTCTGGCCGCCACAGCCCCCAAATGTCCCAAATTTCCCCCAGCCCCTTTTCTCACCCCACTGCCCCCTCCCACCTACTCCCTATTCCCCCCAAGGCCACCACCTCACCTTACATGTGCATCTTCTCCAGGGTCCAGACACCTAATTAATGGAGCCACGCCTGCACAGCTCCACTAATTAGGTGGGTGGCCCTTCATTCTCTCATGTGCAGCTGAAGGGGATAGAGGGAACTATCCACCGACCACCTGAATGGAGCTCGCGGACCACAGTTTGAGAACCTATGATATGGATGGTGGGGGATGATCTAGCCCATTGGGACTAACCATATCTACTGTCCTGTCATCTAACTTGTTTCAATGACAGCACAGACACACAGTCGTGCCCAGCAGCAGAAGAGTTAAGCCTTATACATAGCAATTACAGAGCTCAAAATACCAAGATTCTCTAGTCATGTGACTACCTACATGCACACATTAATTTAATGAAAAATCAGACAATGTACTGTTTATTTTTCTTCTTCAACCAAAAAGGAACTACTGAAGTGTTTTAAGGAAATGAAGCATATTTGAGGATGCTAAAGGCAATTGGGAGTGAGAAGTTAGTTTAAAAAGATGTGTTTTAAAAAAAAAAAAACAACCAAAAAACAAACCATAATCCCAACGGGATTTAAATTCACACAATCTTAACATATGGCAGACACTTTCTCAAGCAAGTGTATTCCTTCAAATTTTACCATAGCAAACTTATACACAGCATACAAAATGAACACAATACATCACCCTCCGCATACTGCAGTTGTAGCAAATCCTACATAAACACACTGAAGAGAAAATCCCAGCATCCTGTCGTATCGCTAGCTTCCTGAATAACACTACATTGCATTAGTTCCACTCAAGAATGTACAGTGCATCTATTTAATCTTTCATGTTTTCCAGGCATCACAGATGTGCTAACCTCAACACTTTATGATCTAAGTCAGGGGTTCTCAAACTTTTTTATTATATTAATTATTATTTATATTATTTATTATTGTGTGAACAATATCCCACTAGAGAAATTGTCCTGTTTACCACCTCCACTCTCATTCATGATGATATAATACCTGTGTGGCAACTACAGCAACTCTGTACCTGGGAAACTAAATTTAGGAAAGTATGTAATGCATTTTTATTTCTTTTGATGTAATTTAGCAGCTAGAAATAAGGAAGACATGCCTACTTTTCAGGTGACTAGCCTACTCTTAATAGACACCACCAAATTGTCTGTGGACCAGACTGGGGAATCTCTCAATTAGGGAAACTCAGTCTTTGGTTCTGGGTGCTGGGATTGGAAAGTGCTAATTTGGCCAACAAAATGGAACTTATATTGTTTCATTAATGTAACAGAATCAATGAGTATTGCAAAGCAAATTAATACAAAATTGTATCAGAAAGCAACAGAATTTGTGCAATCTCTGGTTTGACAAAATAAGTGCATTCAAGAAAAAAAAATCATTAATCACCATACTTCATTCATTGTCTGTTTGGTCTAATGGGGAAAAGAGTTTGGTACAGTGATTAGAACAGCACTTTGAGTCAAGATGGCTGTACTCTACTCTCAGCTCTAGCTTGGACTTGCTGTTTGAATTTAGGTAGCTTACTCAAACCTCTCTGTGTCTCAGTTTATGTATCTGCAAAATAAGTAAAGTATTAGTATTTATTATTTATATTACATTAACATATAATACTCCAGTATTTATTATTTATATTACATTAACACTCAATACTCCAGTCCAGGATTTGGTACCCATTACGCTAGGCTTGGTACACATAATGACAAGATGGTCCATGCTCCAGAGATTTATTACAATTATTTATAATTTGTGCTGTGGCAGTGCCTCAGAGGCTCAGTCGGAAACCAGGATCCCATTGATCTAGGGCGTTGTACAAACACAGAACAAAAAGATGGTCCCTGTCCCAAAGAGCTTACAGTCAAAATACAGGACTAACCGTTGGTACCTCATGGACCTACTACAATTCATAAGCAATGTTTGTAATGTGTTTTAAGATTCTCATGTAAAAGGAAGTGCAAAGTGTTTTTGGTTATTGCTTCCAAAAGGAAAGAAAAGAAAAATAAATGGAGGGTTTTGGTACATTTTAGTTATTATTTGTCTTATTAACTTGTACACCTAAAAATAAACCAGTTCCCCCTCTTTGCGATGTTACAACAAGGAGGGAGGTCTGAACAAAATTATATAAAAGAATGAGGTTCCAGTGCTTTATATTGTCATGGCAATGCCCTGGATTCGCTGGTCTGGTCCTGGACAAATTGTAGGGGATAATATATAGTGGCTAGAACCACTAACATGAGTTTCATTTACCAGAAAACAATGATGCACGATGGTATTTTTGCCTTACTTGCAACTTACACAACACAACGCGCTACACATCTACTTTGTCCCTATATGTAAGAGGTACATAAGCAAATTGAAATAATTGAGATGTAAGAGTCAATTGAGAGTAAAGGCTGAGTGAATATGACATTTCAAAGGGCCATGTAGCTCTTTTCAAGTAACTCAAGTAGGCTTTGCAGCTTGAGGTGAATCCACAGCCCATCAGCTACCCAAGAATGTGGCAAAATTTACTTCACTAACCACAGACCTTCTGGGTTATTATTACTCTTATAAATGATCATTTCTATACACAGTAACCTTTTAAAAGATATCCAGAACAAAGAAACAAAATGCCATAGCAACTAGGGCTGTCTATTAATCACAGTTAACTCACAGGAGTAACTAAAAAAAATTAATCACAATTAATTAATTGCAGTTTTAATTGCACAATTAAACAATAGAATACCAATTGAAATGTATTAAATATTTTGATGTTTTTCTACATTTTCATATATATTGTATTCTGTGTCGTAATTGGAATCATAGTGTATATTATTTTTTATTACAAATATTTGCACTGTAAAAATGATAAACAAAAGAAATAGTATTTTTCAATTAACCTCAAACAAGTACTGTAGTGTAACTTATAAATGTAGATTTTTTTTGTTATATAACTGTTCTCAAAAACAAAACAATGTAAAACTTCAGAAGCTACAAGTCCATTCAGTCCTACTTCTTGTTCAGCCAATCGCTAAGACAAACAAGTTTGTTTACATTTACAGGAGATAATGCTGCCCTCTTCTTATTTACAACGTCACCAGAAAGTGAGAACAGGCATTTGCATGGTACTTTTGTAGCCAGCATCACAAGGTATTTACATGCCAGAAATGCTAAACATTCATATGCCTCTTCATGCTTCGGCCATCATTCCAGAGGACATGCTTCCATGCTGATGACATTCATAATGCATTAATTAAATTTGTGACTGAACTCCTTGGGGGAGAATTGTATGTGCCCTGCTCTGTTTTACCCGCATTCTGCCATATATTTCATGTTATAGTACTCTCAGATGATGACCCAGCACATATTGTTCATTTTAAGAACAGTTTCTATCCTGATTTAATGAAACGCAAAGAAGGTACCAATGTGAGATTTCTAAAGATAGCTACAGCACTCGACCCAAGGTTTAAGAATCTGAAGTGCTGTCCAAAAGCTGAGAGGGATGAGATGTGGAGCATGCTTGCAGAAGTCTTAAAAGAGCAACACTCCAATGTGGAAACTACTGAATCCAAACCACCAAAAAAGAAAATCAACCTTGTGCTGGTGGTATCTGACTCAGATAATGAAAATGAACATGCATCAGTCCACACTGCTTTGGATTCTTATTGAGCAGAACCCATCATCAGCATGGGCACATGTCCCCTGGAATGGCGGTTGAAGCAGGAAGGGACATATGAATCTTTAGTGCATCTGGCACATAAATATCTTGCGATTCCGGCTACAACAGTGACATGAAAATGCCTGTTCTCACTGTCAGGTGACATTGTAAACAAGAACCTGGCAGTATTATCTCCTGCAAATGTAAACAAATGTGTTTGTATGAATGATTGGCTGAACAAGTAGTAGGACTGAGTGGACTTGCAGGCTCTAAAATTGTACATCCTTTTATTTTTGAATGCAGGTTTATTTGTGCATAATTCTACATTTATAAATTCAGTTTTCATGATAAAAAGATTGCACTATAGTACTTATATTAGGTGAATTGAAAAATACTATTTCTCTTTTCATAAGATTTTGAAAGTAAATTTCACATTTCTATAGGCCCTGGCTTCAGGCTGCACCAGAAGCAGTAATGTGGACTAGAGTCACAGATGGTGTAACTGGATTACTTTCACAACAACAGATTAGATTCTCAGCTGGTGTAAAGTGAAGGCTAGGGAGCCTCTATTATTAATAATAGTTTAGATTTACGTGTCACTTTTCATCCTGAAGGGTTCTAAAGATCTTTACAAGCTTACAGCAATTTACAAAATATAGAAGATATTCATGTATGTATGTTGATATTTAGCTATTAATAACATTGACCAATAACAAAATAATTAATTTTATGTATTAGCACTTTTTCCCACACTAACAATACATTCCAGGCCCTGCCCAACATACAAAAAAAACAATTAAAACACAATAAAAGAACTCTTACCAGTGACCTTGCTAAATTCAAACAGATAGAAGCCACTAGATTTCAGTAGTATTCCTGTTTGTTAAAACAATACAGCCTCACTGTAAATTACTGGCTATTACTGAATTAAATGGTACAGAACTGATTGCTTCTGTGTGTGGCATCATACTTTACATTGACAGTCACCCTCATTTTCCCGGTTGTCATTAAGGGCTACAATAGATTGATCATGCAATCCTGGAAATAATATAATTCTGTTCTACTAGGCATATTAGACCTATTGATCTTACAAGTAATTGCAAGGGCAGTTACCACTTTTGGAAGGTGTGGGTCTTCTGCCATATAGCAGTGTTCACTACTAATAGTGTTGTCTTGCACAAGGGAGCTGAGAGGACCATACAGCATTGCAGTGATTATTTACTGAGGCTATTAGACACAGACTGATCCACAGCTATTGGGTCTCTACCTAGCAGACTAACTCAGCCTGGCAAGTCCCAAGTCACCCACACGGGGTCTCCTTACATCCTTGACTGAACGAAAGAATGGAATACTAACTTCACCAAGCAAATACTGCTGTTCTATATGGAAGGAGAGGATGTGCTCAGAAAATTCAAGGGGTCTGAATTTGCAGAGTTTCCACGGAATGCATCCCTCAGGTAGAGACTGAAGCCTTGCAGAGGGGGATGGGACCCAGCCATTAGTTCCTGTCCAACTGACATGTTTCCATTTAGAAACATGCCACACATAGCAATTGTTCTCCACCTCAGCTCTCAAAACCCCATAACACCTCACTAAACCCACAAAACCCCAAACAAATGCTGTAATGAAGTGGAGGAGCATGGAACACAACCACTTTCCTCATTCCTTGACCTGAGTCGGCATTGGTGGACTTTCCATTCCCTGGCTTCTGTTGACAGCCCAGGATGGATGGTACCCAGTGGCCCCTTGAGTACTGAAAGATTTGCTTCATTAACATAATTTTAACATCCATAAATAACTGCTGCTTCCTGACATTTACTGCAAAGGACTTGACTGGGGGAGAAAAATAAAAAAATCCACACTCCTAAGTCCCTGATTCCCTATTTTAGTGTCTGCACCACTGTGACCCCAGTAGACTGAATGAAGTTACTCCTCTTTTACACCAGGAAGACGACAATCGGGCCCAGGGTAGACATACTCCATTTATATAGTTTTACTGCCTTACCGTACTTGAGAATCATAGGATGATTATGAAGAAAATCCCAGTACTGTTCATTGTTTTTTTCCCAGTCCAAATCTTAGTATGGGTTGAGTTCTGTGTTCTGATTATAGAGGTCCTGAATTACTTTAATCTCAATGCTTCAATGACAAACCACGGGATCCAGTTATTCTGTTCTCTTCTCACATACTGATTTACTAATCAAGTCTTGAATGAGAATAAAATATAAAGAAATGTTATTTTCATTCAATTTCTTATGTATTATGTAGGAATACAGTGTAGTGTCTTACTTAATGCTTTGTCTAAGGGCCAGGGAACAGGAAAGAGACCTGACTGCTGTGCTGGAAAGCCAAAACGAGCCCTTGTCACAGCACCAACGAAGAGAGGCAAGCCCTTGCTAGTGACCCACGAAGCAGGGGCAAGACTCTGTTCTGCTCGTGGAGAGGGCTGGCAAACTGCAAGTCGGCTCGATTTGCAGGTTGGAGAGCTGTGACTGAGGAATGCTGAGATGAAAATCAGAGATGTGTGTTCTGTTACTGCATTTTTCTTTACCATATTGTGTTATTTACATGAGGACTGTTTTCTGGACCTTCTCCAGGACCACATGTTAACATATTCCCAGCTGTCCTAGCTCTGGACACTTCCTGATCATGCTGCTGTTGCACACTGCCAAGCCTTTCAGTTTTTATTTATCCCTGAATAGGTTATGGCCATTTGTCTGGGGTGTGGGGCAAGAGAGGTATCTCACCTTGTTTGGAGCTCCTGACGAGTTTAAGCAGCACAAGCATGATAGGGTGGTTGACAGGACAAAGAAATCTGTGTACACAATCAATGGTTTATGCCCAACCAGGTGGTGGTGGCTGCAGTACAAAATGAAAAAAACAAAACCCTGCTTAAAAATCATAATATAAATTCTCTAAGTACTGAATCACTATCACCATAATTTATGGCTTTGCTTTTGAAAATAAATTAGACGCATAGGGCCTAATTCAAAGCCCACTGAAGTTAACATGAAGGCTCTTGCTGACTTCAACGGGCTTCAGATCAGGTCCTTGGAGTCAGAGAATGGGTTGGCTTGCTCTGACTTGTATAAGAGGTGTTTTTAAATCTCTCTTTTGGTACAGTCTCTGATCATCAGGGTAAAGAGAGGAGAGCCTATTTCATAAGGGGCTATAGATGTACAAGGTATTTTTGTAGGATATTATTTTTTCTGTGCCTAACTTTTTTTCCTTTAGGTTCTTCTTTTCTTTTGTTCTATCTTGGTCTTTTATCATACACCAAAGATTAATTTTGAATTTTCTGCTGATTGTATGAACATGGACTTCAGGCACAAAAGCTCTTTTATGGGAGACATTAATATTCATGTTGATGTTCCTGAACATCTACTTTCTGAAAGATCTAATAATTTTTTTAAACCTCATGATTTTGTCACAGTGAATTGTATTCACAAAAGAGCTTGTACTTCGTCTTGGGCGCTGGCATTTACCTTGAGGTTTGCCTGCATAATTAGCACTGGTTAGGTCCCTTATTCATCATCTTAGTAATTGTGATTTCTTTTCCTATCTAGTTTTTAGAATAGAGAACTTCAACCTGGGCAGAAACAGGAGCTAGGGCCATGGGAGGAGGGAAGAGGTGATTTGAAAGTAGACAGTTGCCTATGTCTCCTCAGTCATTCTCTCCCCAACCTCAACCATCATTGAAATGGGACCTTTTAAAGTCAAGATAGTGAATTAGGAGCCTCTTAGTTCAGCTTCCTGCAGTCAAAGTCCACTCTGAAGATGACCAGCTATTTCTGGGTAGCTGAGCTCTGAGCCTGGGCTGCTCAGAGAATCAATAGTTTCCCTTTGAAGCACTGCTGCTTGAGTAAAACCAGCCAATGCTTCAAGGGTGCCTCTTCCTCCTGCAGCCTACCTGCTGTGAACACCACCACTGAAGTGGACCCGGGTCTGGAGGAAGCTAAGCTACGAGCTGGACTAAGTTGTTTCTTGACTTAAAATATCATGTATAAGAAGATGGAGGTCCTGGAGGAATTTCCTATATTGGTATAAATTATAAAAAATGGGCTGGGAAAAAGTGGAAATTGTAGAAATATAGCTTCCAATATTTGTTTAAAAAACATTTTAAAATAACTTATTTATTTGTTTTGCTGGTACAATTCTAACTGTGCATGATTTGCATTCAGCCCCGGGTCTGTCATGCCCCCAAAGGCCCACAAGATGAACAAGAAAGAATATGACAACGAAGTGTGAGTTTCTGTAGGATTGGGGCCACAGTGAACAACATATGTTACAGCAAAGACCTGTGTGTAGAGTTTGTTGCTGTTTTTTGGTTGATCAGTCGGGTCTTTCTGAAGATAACTTAACCACGGACAAAGATAGGGATCTATAGTATCTTCCCTGACCTCATTTTTATTGGTTTCAGAGTAACAGCCGTGTTAGTCTGTATTCGCAAAAAGAAAAGGAGTACTTGTGGCACTTTAGAGACTAACCAATTTATTTGAGCATGAGCTTTCGTGAGCTACAGCTCACTTCATCGGATGCATACAGTGTTACTTTTAAGTGGTGCCCCTCCTGGTAGCTTTCATATTTTTTTTCTTTCACTGCCATTGGCAACTTGTGTTTTTTCCCCACCCCTCTCATTTCCCTCCCCCCGTTAAGTATTGATGAGATTAAGAAGATTATTCAGCAGCTTCATCCTTCCACCACTCTTGATACATTGTATACATACCTTGGGCTCAGTTCTTACCAACACCGTTAATCTTTCCCTTCCTCAAGGCTCCTTTCCGTCTTGTTTGAAGATGACTGCAATTAGGGATCTTATAAGGCCTCAGTTCTTTTTAGCAAGTAACTAGCTAACTTTCATCTAATGACTAATCTGCCTTTTTATTTCAAAGGCAGCTCTAAAGTAAAATAGGAAGTGATGAAATCTCTGCAATATATGTGAGAGCTTGACCTTTTATGGTAAGTTTTAGCCCAACTTCTGAACAGGCCACAGCATGGCTGAGACACAAGGGTTCAGCAGCCCTCATGTATCTGTTAACCAAGCAGGTACTTACAACCTACCACTGAAGGATTTTTCTTATGCTTTTTATAATATTGGCTATTACCTGCTTTTATCTCACGTGGATGTTTTTGTATTGGTTTCCCAGGTACTGTTCTAGATTGAGGATGATTCTATTTGCTTCAGCCTCCACAATGTGCTGCACTGGGGCACCAGAGCTCCAGCTGAGATCATATTTAGTTCTGCATTTGTATGTCCCCACAGGGTGCCATTCAGTCTTCTGTATTTGCAGTAGAAAATCCATGCTAATAATACTCATTGATTCCATTCAGTTCTTGCAGAACTCAGGAAGCAACTTGATGTTTAGCATAATTGTAAGACATCCAGTCATAGATGCAGCAATTTGTTACATTTTAATACAAACTAAATTAACCCAGTATTGATTAGTGCACCTATTCAGAGGTCTCAGGTATTATCTGTTATGGTTTCCTCGAGTGATCATGCCCTCTGTCTTTCACACAATTCATGGGGCTTTGGGAATTAAGAGAGATTATTAAGAACACTGTATCAATTGGAAATCTAGCAAGACAGACCTACACTTTCCTAGTCTGATCTCTGAAACCTTAATTCATCCTATTCATTTACTGCACTTGTGTCTTTATGAGATTCTGCTCTCCACTGGGCTAGATACTCAGCTTGTGTAAGTCAGTATAACTCTTTCAAAGTCAATAGAGTTATGCCAATTTACAGCTGCTGAGGATTTGATCAGCAGTAGTATAGATTCTGGAAAAGGAAGCATTTTACCAGGTCTGTTACTTTACCCCATGTTTGGAGAATTTAGATAGAGTCGGATGAGCTGAAGCTTTTTTTTTTTTCTGTTCCCTTTCAAGGCTTTAGTATAAAAGCATCAACTCCATCCAATTTATCCAATCCTTTGGCACTTCACTCAGCCTCCAGATGGCTTCCATGTGTACAGACTGCATCATATAGATCACACATTTGCCGGTTATGCTCCTTCCTTAGCTAGAATAGATAATTTATTCATTCAAACTTCAGGGAAATCGATCGATTTTCAGGCTATATCCATCTGTTTGATTTTGCTGTTTCACCTGGTATTGGTAATAGTTAAAGTTGTGTGAACAAAATAACAGATTCTCAACTAGCCAAAATATTGACTCGGACTGGGAGAAAGTCATTTTCAAATAGTAATTGGAAACCATTCAGCTCGGTGTATGCAGCTGTATTTCCTCCCGTAGCTCCCTCCTGTAGAGCCTCCAAGATTTCTTGACGCACAGTATGCCATTCCCTGGAACACTGGTTTAGTTTTAGATGCTTCCAGATCTGCTATTACAAGGTGCCCCATCCCCGCAGGGCAAAGTTGCCAATGGGATATGCATTGTTCTTGTTTCAGTGCCATGTGGTGTTGAGTGAGAATTGCTATTTCCTGACTGGGAAACCTACAGTTATAACTTGAATCTCTGGGGAAAACAGAATGTCTTCTCTGATTCCAGTCCTGGCAGGAGAATATGACAGGCTCCTCGGGTCCTTTAAACAGGCAACCTTCATTCACATTTTCTCTTAACTCTCTTAGGAACATACTACCTAGTTCTTGATACAATATCTATTCTCCCCTTCACAACCAGTTAGTGTAACTGCAGTTATTGTATAAGTCTTTCCCACTGTCTAGCAGACTATACAATTAATACCGATGGGTGGGAAAGGAATATTAGAACAACTGAATCACTTAGCAAAGGGCCCCAGTTTATCTTGAACTGGTCCTAATCTCTAAACACAATCCCTCCATTTTAAGGGATATGCCTCCTTACTAGTGGATCCGAGTCTCTATTGCTCTGTATGTTTACACCAGACCAAAGAGGTACAAAATGTTATCATATCAGAATGGTAACAGATTACACTCTGCACTCACTTGGCACTGCTGCAGATGACTACACAAAGCATGAAGCAACATAGAATCAGGCCCCGTGCATTAAACCCTCATCTCAATCCTGTGAGGACAAAGGGAAGGCATCAGAGAGGGTACGAGGATAGGCAGCCCTCCATCTTGAATCAGTGTTGTGGGGCTAGCCAGGTAAAGTTTTGGAAGGAGGGGGTTGGAGACAAGAGACCCATCTGTTTCCTTGCACCCAACTGCTGTAGAAAAACTGCTTTCCCTGCTGCTAAAGGGAAAGAACCTTTCGAGCCATAATCAGGGCAACGCACGTTTATAAGGTCAGAAAGCTATCGGATATAAATTCCTTGGCCCTGATGTACACCTCTCTGCTATTCTATTGGTCTCAGTAGGATTGAATAGGTACCAACAAGAGAAAATCTTGACCCTGTCCATAAATTGTGCACAGAGAGGTTTGCATTTAAATTTGCTGTAAGATCAGAGATTTCTGATCCAATATTTCCATTGATTATAGTTCACTGGCTATCTACTAAAATGTTGGCATTTTAATTATCAAAATTAATTAAAATGCACATGACACCAATTTCTAATTTCATACAGTTGTGTGATTGCAAATGAAAAAGTACACATAAAAAGGAATCCACAGAAAGCATGTACAAATATGGCAAATTTATCTGTCAAATTTGACCAGGTACATTTCTGTTTCATGTTTCCTTGAAATAATTGTCTTAATTTTTTCATACAGTATTTAAATAGAAGAAATACAGAAGGAAGTTAATCTGCTGAAGAGAAAAATCAAATTCTTAAGTCTCAAGAGAGAAAAGAAAAGGAGCGTGGGGAAAAAATCTGTTGATTAGGCTTTACAGCTCTGTTTCTGTGCCTATAACATTATTTGCCAGTCCCAAAATAGAATCATAAAGGTATTGAATTATTTACAGATTTGAATTAGAACCTGATAATAAAAATTAAACTTTTTTTTTAGTCCTAAGCTGCTCAGAAAAGGCCTT
The DNA here is from genome assembly GCF_015237465.2 of Chelonia mydas. Taxonomy (NCBI): domain Eukaryota; kingdom Metazoa; phylum Chordata; order Testudines; family Cheloniidae; genus Chelonia; species Chelonia mydas. The sequence goes on along the minus strand of NC_057853.1, from coordinate 13,710,523 downwards.
ATTTTCATCTGTGAACTGACTATACCAAACTATGCCAAAATGAGGTAAGGAGCATAGATTCCATCAGTTCAGTCATTGCCCTTATGACATGTTAATGCTGTTCTTGCAAGGCAGCTAATATTGTGTCAATGGGGGAAAGTCACTCTACTATCAGGAGAAATATATAAAAAACTAAAAACATGAGTTTAAAAAAAATGGAGTTCTCTGCTATATCAAAGGCCCCATGGGAACTTATTAAGCTCGTTAAGAGCAAGTAGAAAATCCAACAGCACGTTCATTTTTGCCACGTCTCAGAGAGTAAAACATGTCAGGTTATAGATGTCTAAGCTGTCAAAAGCCCAAAGCAGGGGCATAAGGTAATCTCAGGAACCAGCATTATTATCTATCTCTTCGTTTGCCTCAAAACGTTTTATTTTTGCCCTCTGAAAACATTATTTGTTATTTGAACATTTTTAGAACATCAAGCACACAACCACAGCGGGAAAGGCAGAGCTAGAAATATGCAGTTCAGAAATACTGATATTCCTGATGAAGAGTGCTGTAATTATAAGGTATATGGTCTTAAACTGGGTTGATCTTTGGAGGCTACCAATGTCAATCGAAGGAAACTACTGGCAAAATAGTGCCTTACAAGGATGACCTCACCTTGGTGACAGTGTGCCCTGCTGTGGATGAAAGGACTCAGACACAGATTGCTTAGAACCCATTGCCCTGGTGCTCTGCTCTCTGCACTGGCTCCCTTTCAAAAACAAAGGTGACAGATTTGGGTCTTTATCTTCACAGCCCTCCTTGTTTGAGCCGAGCCATCTGAGATCTCATTATCAAGGTCCCATGTATGTTTCAATGGAACAAATCAGTCACAAGAGTAAATGGGATTCTGCATGGGATTCAGCTTCCTGGGTAGCTTGCCTGACAATGCAGAAGCCACACCATTGTCAGACTGAACTATGAAGCCCACCTTTTTGACTCTCCTCCCCACGCCCACTAAGATAAATGGGCATCACATACCAGCCAAGGAGAGGAAAGAAAGATATGGTGGATCCTTAATGGGTTTGGTTTCAGAATTTGTAAGGTTCTTAGAAATCACGGTGATTATCAGTACATAAACAGTGTTACAGACAGACATGACCACACCTTATTGGGATGCAGCATGAGCTACTGTCTTACAGAATTAATGAGGGATGAAACTAGTTGGGTTCTATAGAAATTACGCTAAAAAATCCTGTAGGATTGAACAAGGAATGAAATCCCCTCTGTAGGTTTCTGGAACCTTCTACAGAGTTCTATACCAGGGATATAATTCCCTAATGGATTGTCTATCAAGTAGTAATAGGAAAAAAACTCCACCAGCTAAATAAAAGTTTATTATTTTCTATTGAATTCTACAGGAGTTTTACATCAAAGATACTGACTGGTGCAGAGGGGGAGTGAAATGAAGCATGGCCTGGCCCCCTTCCGAGATCCCTTTGAGAGAGTTAGTGCTGATAGTTGAATTCTGGTAGATGCTGAGCACTCTGGTCTCAAGACAACAAAGCCAGTTTAAGCACATGTTTAAGTTCCTGAAGTGAGTGGGTTACATGTATGCCTAAAATTAAACCCACACTTTTGTGTTGCACATAATCAGGGCTGGAGTACTCAACACCTTGCAGGACTGGACCCACAATCTTTTTGCTTACCTGAATGCAGGGACTGTAATGATGCTGAGTTCCTCTGTGGGTGCAGGAGGGGACACAAGTAGCAAGGGGCTGGGTAAAGTCTATTACAGATTTTTATTTTTTGAAGTTTGCCATGTTTATTTTAGATGAAACTTCTGTGGGGTTTCCCTAAATTTAATGAAGTAAAACAATTCACCTAACAGTAGCTAGGAAATGTACAGAAGACAGCTCCTGAGTGATGGTTTAATTCCTTCCTATTCCTATTCACAAGTTTTTGAATAAAGAAACGCAATGGTTTAATAAGACACTGACTGGGTGGCTGAGCCAAATATGGCTTCTGGGAGGGGTAAACTGAAAATGAGAGCTGATTGAAAATATTTTCCGTAGAATGGTTTTCTGTCAAAACCTCAAAATTTAACCAAAATTTAAACATTTTGTTGGACTTTGACTCTCTCCTTTCATTTCAAAAAGGAAGAACATTTCATTTGGCCTTTACAATTTTAATTTATGTAGTTTTCACTATTATATTGATATTTTATTATATGTAGATTATATATTATGTTTAATATTTTTTGAATACTGCAATGTCTGACATAAAAATAAACATATTTGATGGTTTTAAATATTTAATTATTATTATTATTTTGTGTGGATTTTTTTATTCATGGTAAATTTTTGTTTTTTATTCTCATTTGGAAAGAAAAATTTTCAAAAAGTTTGATTTTCCTGCAGAATGAAAACTTTCTGACCGCTGTATTTAAAACATATTTAGCCTGTAAACTCTTTCAGGCAGTGACTGTATTTTACTCTTTTTGTATTGTCTTTCCATTGTTTTCAGCGAACACTGGACCAGATCCTTTTCAAACTTATTGGTAAAGTTGAACTGAATAAAGGCAATGCTAGCGACCTAAATTATACCACTCTGATGAGGTTTACATAGACAGAATATGGAATTAATAAGGTATATAATGTAAGCCCTGAATTGATGTTTTGCAATCATAACAAAAACACTGGCAGTCTGGGGAGTGTATAGGTTTATTGTGGGATAGGGTTAGAAAAGAAGGAATAGATACAAAGTATTTCCAAATGCTAAAGAGGAAATATAAATTGAGGAAATAAGAGGCCTTTGAGACCTTATATATATATTCATTCTGAAAGTAATATATCTGAGCCTGCAGATTTGAGCTTCTTCCTCATGGCATTTCAGGTCCCCATGCTAAATAACAAACAGAGAGATGGATTACAGGAAGCTGTATCAGCAGGGGAGATAAAGGGGGCCATAAAATCCATGCAGTCTTTTAGGAGTTCAGAGTTGGATGACTTTCCTGCTGAATTTTATACGTAATGTATGGATCAGATCACATCATCGCTGCTAAACACCTTTAAATCTGCTTGTAATATTAGTGTCTTCCCCTTTAGTTTAAGAACTGCTCTCAACACTCTGATTCTCCACCCAGGTAAAGATGGGGAATAACACATAAATTATCATGCAATCTTCCTAATCAATGCTAATTGTAAAAATTCTCACTCAGGCCCTTGATCACAGACTTAATCATGCCTTGCCTGAACAGATTTATCCACATTAAATGGGATTCATCATCAATGGACTCTCCCATGACAGCATCATATTATTTTTGAATGTAATATATTTATTTAGGAACAAACAAAATTGAGTTGGAACAACTTCTTTAGAGGCAGAGGGAGCATTTAGTCAAGTGGGATAGGCTCTTGTTCCTGCATGAATTCAACTGCTATTTATTAATCTGGAAACCCGTGTTATAATTAAAGGTGTAGCATAGGTTGTCTTTTCCTTATATTGTCATCTGTTTCTGAAAATACTTTCAATAACTATTATGCAACTTTATTTTTGGATTAACAAATGAAGAAAGCTGTGAACAAAAACAACAATAAACAGGGTTGATATACCTTTTGCATCAAAAGTGAAAACAAGTCATCATCTATCTAATCAGTCAAGTGTCCTAGGCCTGGTCTAGATAGTGCATTAGTCACATGCTCATTGACCGATGTGAATACTGCTGGGGTGCACTCCAAGTTCCCTAATGAGCACTAACATAGCAATGTTTGAAACAGGACTACATGAATATGCACTAGGGAACTTTTACTGTGTACCAGCAGAGTTCACATGGGCCAGTTAGCACATACTAAATGGTATACCCTTATGGTATGGATTAAAGCACTGTGTAGACAATCCCTTAGAGTTTTGTACTGCTGTCCATCACCACAGTATCTGAGCTCTCTGTGGAACTGGAAGTAGGGAAGCTCCAGTACATTTTAGTCTCTGACGCGTCTCCCTTTTTAGGTTATAGAAAGCTTTACTTTGTGTTTGTTTATTTATGTTTTCCTGGTTTATTTTAAGGGGGATGGTGAAGGAGTGATTGATGTTGTGAATGCCATTCTGGTCATGGTGGGAAGGCTTTATCAAATAGGAAGCTTTTGCAGCTTTTCTTAATATGGTGATCATTGTCAGGATTTCTCTTATGGAAGCTTGTTCTTCACCTGTATCCCTGAAATTCTTTGCCTCATTAACTAGTAGCTATTTTGAACTGGGAGAAATTGGAGGCATTGTCACTTCACAAAGTATGCCTAATACATATTGAATACTATTTTATGTGGATTCTAAGTGGTTTAAAATACTCTATCTTAGCAAAATCAAGCAACCCCAATGTCATTGTAAGGGTAAATCTCAACACCATCATGAAGAAAAATAAAATTGGTTTACAAAAGATGAGAAGACCATAACTCCATGTTTGGAATAAAAGATTCACTATTAGTGGAGTCTATGTGACTAAACTCCCCCAAAAACCCAACCTAAAAAATTCATTTAAATGATTCCCAGCTTGTACCCCAAAGTACTGGGTTATGATTTTCCCTATTTTCTTAAACTGTGCATGCATGTCATATGTATGTATTAGCCATAAAATACTTCTAGCATTTTTTTTCAGTTAATTGTTTTTATGTTTTTTCTGATTTTCATTAAGTGATGGTGAGGGGAAACTATATTGGCCACAAGGAATATTTGGATACTTTAAAAGATTGATCACATACTCTAATATAAGTCTTATTCAAGATGCATAGACAAATAACCAAGCTGTTCAGAGAATAAGGTATGGTATAAAAATTATCTTTTTTATTCAAGTGTTTGACTGGGGAACATAATTGGGAAAATATTCTTATGAGAGACTGGGGAAGTATACATTGGGAAATTGTGGCAGATTAATTGACTCCATTGTTTAAAAATATCTATAATGAGTCCCAGTGCCATAGGAATGCAAATAGAAATAATTACATAATGAAATTTTGACTTGGATTTCTATATAACAGGAGCGTAGACAAGGGACATATTTTAAGGCATCAGAAAAACATCACACTATGTTGACAACTGGTAAATGCACATTCATCCAACACCTGATATGCCAAACTTACAATTGAATTACTTGGACAATTATGAATAAGTGGCTATTATCTGAGGAACAATATCCTTTTAACATTCATTAAAAGATGCATGCCACACAGAAATTATAGTATAAAAGGAATCTGCAGTCTTTGAAATTTAAATACAGGCTTTTACCTGATTTATTATAAGGATGTTACAATCAATAATGGAATTGAGGCTTAAAATAATAAGGTCTCATTTACTCGTAATATAAATCCTATCAATGACTGTACAGTATCTTCTTTATCTGCTGTAACTGCAACAGATGACTTCTGATGCATTGCATATTAAGTAATAAGACTCACTTTCTGCCAATGAAAGGGCATGTCTTTCCATTGAGTAACATTTTTTTTCCTAAATGTCTAGGCAGATTTAATAGTGCTTTTTCACGCCATCTGTCTCTTTCACGTGCATCTAGAATCTAATTTCACTTTCTACATCTTTTATCAAGAGAAAAATGGTTTTGAGCTGACACCCAGAAATCAGCAACACAAGCATTATCTCCAAAGCTTGTCTTTATGAATTTCTTTGCTTAATGAACCAAGTCATATTTTTTCTTTATCCCTGACAAAGCCTTAAAACTTTAATCTTTTATGACTCAATTCAATGGATGGTCAGTCTGATTTTGTTGCTAAGACCTCCTACCCTGTAAAGTCCTGTGTAGGGCATTTGAGTCTTCTTCATGTTGAAACCACCTTTTTTACAGGGTACCAATTGGCTTTTGTTTCACACAATTACCATGTTTTGCTGCCATCCTCTTTAGAAACAAGTTAGTACAGATGCTGCATTTCAAGTACAGTACAAACAATCTCAGTATGCTACTTTGTGTCAGTGAGTCTATTTTTCACCTTATGATCCCTGTCATATCACCACCGAGTATAATAATGTTATCAGAGATGCAGAGTCTCATAGGAAACAAATTTTGTCTTACTCTGTGTAAAGGCCCAAAGAGAAAGTGGATGACATTTTCCTATCTGATAACCAAGCATGTTATCTGTATAATTTGAACATTTTCCACTTGTGGGCCTGCCTCTGAACTAAGGTTCTACTGTTGGTTGTGTACGACGGAGTGACAGTCATGAACTCTGAGTCATGAACACAATATATATTCTAAGATAGACATCTGGATACAGATGTAGACTGAGACTGTCTTCAACAGAAGTTTAGCATGAGTAAGGGGAGCAGAATTTGGCCCTTAATGTGAACCTGTATAGATTATAATATTATCTACAATTAACCCTTGTTTACCACACAGGGAGTCCTTCAAGGTGGGCCCCATGGCAAATGATGAATGAATGATTAACTTCAAGCTAGCCATATTTAACTTAGGAAACACAACACAACTGAAACATATCCATGCGCCATCCCAAAGGCAATTTAACTGGACATTGGTGGTCCCTTCTGTTTCACAAGCATGCAAGTGCATGGGCACTATTCAAAGGAATGAAAACATCGGCTCTCTGAGCTCACTGATCTTGCATGATTCTATTATTGATGTGCACAAGTCTATGTCTGCAACTAGAGATTGGCCACAGTCAAAACTCTGTATATCTGGACACCTGAAAGCTCAAGGGAAAATATGATTTTGGATCTAGATCAAAACAGTGTGGACCAGGTTTATATCGGATTAAAACTATGTCATGATCCATCTACCTATATTACTAATGTTAATACCCAGTAATTTCTTTTTCTTTTAAAGTGCATGTCTAATTCCTGTTTTAAGTATCTTCACAGTTGCAGCTTTTGTTGTGCCTTTGCTAATCCATGGTAATTAGCCTATGTGTAAACATATTTTCCCTATACTACTTTAGAGCTTCATCTTTTCTTGGCTGCAGCTGAATTTTACACGCAATTACATTTATGTAATCTGTGAAAATTGTACATCCAATCTATATATATATATGTATGTATATATAGAAATATATTCTGCTATATACATTGCGCATGATAAACAGGCCAGGGTAAACGTACTGGGTGAAATTCTGCTCTCATTTGCACTGATGCACTAAATCTGAAGTAATTCCAGGTTTCAGTGCAGTTCCACCAGATTTACACCAGAAAAACCAAAAACAGAATTTGGCCCCAAGTGGCTTATTTATTTGTTTAATATTTGCATATTCACTGAGCCAAACAATAGCATTCTTAGTGACCAAGTGGAGCTTTCGGAGCCCACGGCCAAATTTGGTTAGCAGGCACTCCTCAGAAACGTGGTTAAAAGTGCCCCACTAAATATAATGGCTGCAAAAGTGGTTCTAAACAGGTGATGTACATGCTTTTTGAAGAAGATAAAAAGGAATATACAAGATAAACAGAATTTTTAAACACTGAAAAAACAACAAGAAAACATAGTAACATTTATACACCCAATTCAGTAATTTGATTAAAGGTAATGAATCAGCATTTTTCATCAGGCATTAGCTAAAGGATCGGCACTAATCGCAGTCTTCCAGTGACATCTAGTCTTTTTGTTTCCCAAAGATATTTGAAAATGTAATTTGTTAGCTACTCAAGTGTACAGGCTTTCTGCTATTAAGAATCTGTTAAGCTTGGCATTATAATGACAGAATAAAAAAATTTCACACAAAAACTCATTCTGCAAACACTTAAGTGAAATTCAAATGGCATTTGAGTTATGCAAAACAAACAGAATAAACTGTGGGATTTAGACACTTAAGCATCAATTTTGAAATCCTGACATCAGAAGAGCTCTCTTTAGATCTGGTTGAAAATTTCTGACCAAAACATTTTCCTTTCAAAAAAATGGGGGAAATATTGTTGGGAGGACATATAAGGGAGGATATTTTGAAGATTTTTTTCCCCAGGAAATTTGAAGATGAAAACCAGAAAATGATCTTTCCAGCTGAAATTTGTCTCATTTCATTTTACTAAAACCAAATTTTAAAAAATTCCCCTTTCTAATTTTTTGCCAATTCATGTAATAGAATGAATGAGGTGTAGGTTTTTCCCCACTTTTTTCCCTTGTGTTTTTCTTTTTATTTAGTAAGAACATTGTAGATAAAACTGCAGCAAGTGCTACACATTAAAATAGCCCAAAAGATGACAGTCTTTTCAGAATATGACTTCATTCAGAGCATAACTTGTGCTTATGGACTAAACCTCTGCTCTTTCCAAACACATTCACCTTCACCCCCACGCATGCAGAACAGTGCAGGATCCATCTCTAGTGCTTGAAAGAGGCATGACAAGCAGATGTTGTGTGCTGTTTGAGTGAGAAGAGGCTCTCCAGGCTTTGGCTGATTAATACATATACTCATATCAACAGCAAGGACTAGTTAAGGATACAGGCTGCTCGTGTTCAAGTAGCATAAAAATGTGCCCCGCTGTATAATCCCCAAGAATGCCCTGTGGGATCCTCCCTGGCTATCAAGATGTCTATGGCAGAGAGTGTACTAGGAAGCATCTCTGCTAATCTTTGCTGCAGGATTTACCCCTAAGTGCACCCATTAAGAATTCCCAAAGGGTACATATTTTCTGCTTCAAGTAGCAATTTTTTTTTCCACGTGATGTCCCTAACAAACATAGTGAATGATCGTTAGTACCGGAAAATCCCTGAAGGGGTAGAATGGTGGAGTATTTCTTTCCTTTTCAAAAAAAAAGAAAAGAGAGGGGGAAGGACTGAAGGGAAAGCAGCAGGGGTCTCCAAAAGAGGAGAGGAACAGGGTGATGAAAAGCAGAAAATTCCTCTAAGAATTTAATAGAAAATGATAACCTTTCTATAGATTTTAAACCCTACAGTATAACATAATAGTCAATTACATCCTGCTATAGCATTCTATAGGTAGTCTTTAAAAAGTATGGAAGTATTGAGTTCTCCATTATATTCTATAATGCAGCTTGGAAGCACCTCTATTGATTTTACCCTGATTAGGGAAAGATCCTGTTGTGCTTAAGTATCAGAGGTTATTTAGACTAGAGTTTGATTGCAACCTCAAATATTAGCCCAGGTTTACAAGCAGGCAATGAATCGCAGCTAGTGCTGTTTGCACAGCCCACCCCTCCTCCTCCACTTTATTCCTTTTCTGAAAGCCCCAAGACCTTAACTTTGTTGCCTATGGGCAGCCTCTGGCCTGAACTGCCTCCTTGCTCCAACTTGAGGCTGGTGGGATGAAGCTACTTGAGGTCTTCAGGGATAACCAGTCAGTTGCCTCGATAAATTCTTCAGGGGGAGGGGGGGAAGGAAAGAAGAGGGAAAAATAAGTACCACTGAGCCCCGATCCTTAGTTATTCTTCAAGGGACAGGATGCTCAGGGATTACCCTTCACAGCAGCAGAAAGACTCTTGCTCATGCTGCCTGTGACTGCTGCAGTGAGCACAGGTATATATATGGGAAATAGGGAGTCCCAGGAACCATGTAGTCAAATTTATGTGGCATCCAATCCACTGCCTGGAAGCTAGGAAACACCCATGGATTCCTTAGCTGCTGTGCAAGAGGGGATGAATCTGAGCTCACGGCCGCAACTGGCTGTGAATTTCCATATGATCAAACTGCGCAGGGTTATCAGAGCCTCAATTATAATAATCTCTTTGGGTATGGAAATAATTTGAGAACAAACACAGGCTATGTGTCTGCTGCCTAAAAATATACAGCTGGTCTCCAGTCTGAAATATAACGTATACGTACAAACAATAAATGATTGCTAACAATTATCAAGTATATACTGTATTACTTTTTGTCACAGACCTGCACAAAGTTGGCTTAGTATCATTATTATTCCCATTTAACAGGTGGGAAAACTAAGGCAGAGAGCGATAAAGTGATTTCCCTAAGGTCACAAAAATTCAGCAGTGACAGAGGCCGGAATAAAATTCTGGTCTGCCCACTTTCAGTGCAGTAACCTATCCACTCCCAGTCCACGTTGCCTTTCACAAAGACACCAATATAGTTTCAAAATGGCTTTCTCCCTTTCTTATTGAAATCCAGTACGTTATTTTAGGTATATTTAATCTTAAGACACTCTATTAGCACATGATAAATTGCGGGAAGCCTCAGAAATTTCAATTGCTTGCTATATAGGCATTTGAGAACCAATCTGAATTTGCTGTGGGAAGAAAAGGTCATACAGATATTAAAATATCTATTTGTTTCCAGAATTCCTGTTAATTTTGCTTGGTAAAAACCGTATGAACACTGAGAGTTACTGAAATAAGACCAGGACAGAAATTATATTTAAATGCATTTACTTTTCTGCAACAACAAATGTAATATGTTTGGGCTTCTAATCACAAAGCCTGACACTAACAAGTAAATGGTCACTTTATTCCTTTATCATTATCACAATGAATAAATATGAACTACATACAAAGGTTACAGATACTTTCTCCATTGTAAGTAAACAACAAAGCATAACAGGCTACAGAGTTATCAGGAGATAATCACATCCTTGGGACATCTACTGGGTATAATAAAAAGAAAAGGAGTACTTGTGGCACCTTAGAGACTAACAAATTATTTCCGATGAAGTGAGCTGTAGCTCACAAAAGCTTATGCTCAAATAAATTGGTTAGTCTCTAAAGTGCCACAAGTCCTCCTTTTCTTTTTGCGAATACAGACTAACACGGCTGCTACTCTGAAACCTGGGTATGATAAGTGCCACTGCCAGAATATGATTATCTCTTGATAACAAGAGTCCCTGGAGTTTTCACACTGTTGCATAAAAACTCATTACAGGGAAGAAAATGGGTATTTATTGTTTGTGAACATGAAGTTGCCAGTTTAGACTACTGAGCAGCAGTTTTACCTGCGATACTCATTTCACATAGCCAGCTGTCAATGTGACCCAGTCAGTCATGCCACTTTAAACTATTCATTATTCCAAGAAGTTTTATAACTAAGCCATGCTATGTTCTTACATGATCTAACCCTTGGAAGCTCTTCAGTGAAATAACTGACAGTTGGAAGAGTTGTGTGTCCAGAGGGTGAGAATGCATGTGAACCTCAAGATTAATTAGATGCTCCTGTGGCAAAAGTACTGGAGTGAGTCTCAGGAGACCTGTTGTCACAAACTTCCTATAAAACCTTACGCTAGTTGCTTAATCTTTCTGCCTCACTTCCCTTTCTTCGGGATGGAGATATTAATACCCCCCTGCATCATAGGGCTGATGTTTTGTGTTGATAAACTCATTATGGTTTGAGGTGGTCAGATACTATGATGACTGGGAGAAGAACAAATGCATAGAAAAGAAGACATTACTTAATTGTTTATTTAAGCACCCTCCGTTTCTCACTGAAGTCAAATTTCCCATTATAGGATAACAATCATGGGGTCCTGTGCCATTTAGCCCTAGCAACTTTTTATTTTCACTCAGAAAAGTGAAACACGCCATGTTCTAAGCACAAATACATATCAGGGCATGTGTTATTTGCATAACACCTTCTCTTCTCAAGAGCAGAAGGCACTTGGCCTCAGGCCTCACTGTGCACCAAAGGCAAGAATTCCTCTCTTTCTAAATGCATCTCCTGGAATGTGTTGTCCCTTATCTAGACCCTCTTCCCCCCCCCGCCAACATTCTGAACTGGTCTGATTACAATGTCATGCAAGTAATTTGTCTAAGAAAGAACAACAACAAAAACAAACCAAAAACAAAAAAAACCCTGAATGTTAAAGACTTAGGCTTCTTCATTTTATATGCATCTATCTCCAGCTGGATTCTCATGCAAGTTGATGCCAAATGGAAATAAAACAGAACTAGAGACTTCCACAGACCATTCCAAGCAATGAAGGAGTGTAATGGGTTTCTCTTCCCCCATTAGGGGACATGATAAAAGTTTTCAAGTACATAAAAGGTTGTTACAAGGAGGAGGGAGAAGAATTGTTCTTTTTAACCTCTGGGGATAGGAAAAGAAGCAAGGGGCTTAAATTGCAGCAAGGGAAGTTTAGGTTGGACATTAGGAAAAACTTCCTCACTGTCAGGGTGGTTAAGCACTGGAATAAATTGCACAGGGAAGTTGTGGAATCTCAATCATTGGAGATTGGAGACAAATACCTGTCAGGCATGGTCTAGATAATACGTAGTCCTGCCATGAGTGCAGGGGACTGGACTAGATGACCTCTCAAGGTCCCTTCCAGTCCTATAATTCTATGATTAGCTGAGTTGCAGGCAGGTGCTACAGTCTTCTGAGGCACAAGCAAGAAGTTTATACCAGCAGAACTAACTATCCCAAACAGGTTCCTTCTTCAGTACTAATGAATGGGAGGAGGGGTTGTCTATAAATATTTTCCCCTCAAAATATTTTTATTTACTTAGACTCTGGCCAAGCGACCATTTAAGCCATTTAGAGCCATCCCTAGGGTACGGCAAATCAGGGTGACCACTCCGGACCCCGCGCTTCATGAGGAGATGGGCGCGGAGGTGAGATGGCGGATGGGCGGGTGGGGGGCAAGGCGGAGCCCCCCTACCAACCTCCCCTTCCCCTCAGCGCCTCCTGCCTTTCAGCAGGCACCGCTGATCAGCACCTCCCCCTCCCTCCCAGCGCCTACCCCCTATTAGCTGTTTCGCTGTGTCTGGAGGCACTGGAGGGTTAGGGGAAAGGAGAGAGGCTGCAGCTCACTCGGGGGAGGGGGTGGGACTGGGAGGGGAAGAGGTGGGGTGGGGTGGGGCCGGGCCTTGGGGGAAGGGGTGGAGTGGGGGAGGACCTGAGGGGGGACCCCCCCCCGACAGATAGAAACTCAGCACCTATCTCCCGGGCCCCGCATCTCCCGAGGGACAGCCTTGAAGCCATTAACTCTCTTATGATATAGAAGGGACTGTAGATTACCTGTAATTAGTAGTAAATTAATTACACTGGACCCTCACTAGAACGTGTGTATATATAGCGCGAATTCGCATTTAACACGGTCATGGCCATGGATCCCAAATTTAATTACTTTAATTGCATTTCATTTTAACGTGGTCCCCACTATAACGCAGTCCCCACGGTACCGCGCATGGATTCCAAATCCCGCATTCTAGCGAGGGTCCGGTGTGTGTGGCAATGAACTAAGAATCACCTCAGAATTATCTTGCATGGCAGAGAGAAGTGTTGTTTGTGGTTGCTGTTTATTTTGCAATATATTCTGGGTTTTCTTTTCCTTTGCTGCCTGTGAGAGGGAAGGACTTAATTTGCTTCATTCTACCATAGGCCTAAGAGGTGCTTTGTGAAATCTTAAAGCTCCTCTTAGGACAGTCATCCTGGTAGAGAACCCCTCCCTCACTCCTTTTTAGAAGCCTGTTCAGAGTACAAGATAGGGAGCTTCATCCATCTGTGGCTGCGCTCTAGACTTATTTGGAATTGAGGAGGTGGGTCTATCAGACCTTCTTTCTGAGTCTACCCAAGGACTGTGGTTAGTTTATGGACAATCCACTCACTCTACAAGGAGTCAGAGTCTTCGTAATAACTCATTTGGGCCTGGCCATGCAAGGATGCACAAGGAAGGAGAGAGAGACAGCCTGAAAAGAGCCATCCCTCATCCTGCACACCCACATACTCTCAGACCTTCTGTTCCTTGAGTGCAAGAAGCTGGGGTCTCTATTACTGGCTGTGGGACCTAAAACCCCAAAATAAGAGCGAGAAGTGGGGCATGATCTCTGATCTCCTCTGCTCCATTTAGGGTTGCCAACTTCCTAGTCACACAAAACCGAACACCCTAGCCCTGCCCCTTCCCGAGGCCCCGACCCTGCCCCACCCAACCGGACACCTGGTCACCCTAGCTCCAGTCAGTGCAGGTGGCCCCATACGAGGGAGACCGTACAGTTCACCATGCCAAAGAGTCACAGTGCTGCGTGGCTGCCTGAGACACAATGCCTACAGGAACTCCCGGTTCATCTCTGCACCATCCCTAACACAAGAGGTGCCTTCAAGGCACAGCTTAGCCCCAAAGCAGGAAACTCTAGAGGTGTTGGTGGAGAGAGAATGATAATTCTTAGGAAAAGGTGCTTTACTTTATGTAGCCCAGTTTGTCAGCTGGCTACTCCAGCAACCAGAAAGACAAGCTTTGTGCCTGCAAGGAACAGCTTTCCCCATCGGAAAAGATAGGGGGGAATTGCCAGGCTTTTGGCTTTTCACAAATCCAGTGAAGAAAATGAATTTCTGCCCATTTCACCAACAGTGCAGAACCCTTGGCACAGCTGTAATGGAAACCTGTCACTCTGCATTTTCTGGTTCTATCGTGCCAATTTGTGTCACATCACAGCTGATTAATATGTCACTTTATGAGATGTGATATAATAATATATTGGAAATTCGAAACACAGTATTTCCTGCAGGTACGTGCCCTCTATCTCACGTAGGAAGTAGCTAACTTGAATATCTGCACAGGTAATAAAGCACACAGACTAAATTACCCACATTGGCCACTATTCTGTACTGGATGATTCAATACTTCTCTTATTTGAATGATGTTTCAGCAATATATGAAGGTCATTTCAAGGCATGTCCAAACTTGATCAAAATCAGAGTTCTTTTCAGAGCCAACACATAGTACATTATCTAGATTTAGAAATGACATAAAACAGAACAGCCTATTTCAGTGAACTAAGGGCTATTACAATGAATTCTCTCCACTCCATATCTTTGCTGCACTTCCCATGCTGCCATGGCTACACTGCTATTTATACTCCTCCTAGTTCAGTGGTTCTCAACCTATTTACCATTGTGGGCCACATTCAATATTATCTGTATGGCCCTGAGGATGTCACATGGGCTGCAGCAGTGTGGCAACTGGGCCGCAAACGGCCCATGGGCCACAGGCTGAGAACCACTGCCCTAGTTCTATGAGAGCTAAAGTGAGTACATGTACAGAAGCATGGGAATCACACCCCTAGCTTGTAGTGTAGATGTAAGCCTATGTGTTCATATGGTACGCAGCACGAGGCCCTAATATTACTTGAAGATTCTTCATGCTACTGTAATACCATTACTACTTCTAATAATGATTTAGTTCATAACCAAAGATAAGAAAAGAACCTCCCACCTCTCAGGGTCTTACAGCCCAGGCTTCAGCCTGAGTCCAAAACATCTACACCATTATTAAACAGCCCCTTCTCCCAAGCCCTACAAGCCCAAGTTAGCTGGCATGGGCCAGTCACAGGTTTTTAATTGCAGTGTGGACATATCCTTAGGTAACTAAAGGGGAAGATAAAATACTTGCAAAGAATATAAGAAGAAGCAATTCAGAATTAGGGGCAAGCCTTGCAAATAGATTAACATGTCCAAGCATCCACATGGCAACACATTCACTTTAATGGAGTGCTCTCTGATGCAGTGATGCACCAATAACTTAAAAGATCCTTCCTCCGGACATTGAAGGTGTACCTTATATGTAGATGTTGGAGACTTTCCTAACATTTTCTAAAGTCTCTATTTTCTGATATAACAAGGCATTATCCTTAATTAAGATACTTGTTTACAGCTTTGGTACATTCACTCTGTTTCCAAATGTGAAAACTTTTTTCAGCATACATGCAAGGTACTTCTCTGGACAATGGTGTTATACCTTATTGACATCTATATGAGACCGGCCCAATGTACCTCTCCCAAATGGCTTTGTTAGTTTCCAGCTGCACTGTTCCAATAAGACAGGCAAAGAGAGCACAAAGATCTGTAGAGCCACATCCTCTATAGTCTTCCTATGGCAACTTTTTGACCCACCAAGCAGAATTTCATCAAGCCATGTTTGGTAAAACAGATTAAGGAGGGAGATTGCAAGGGGAACAAGTTGGGTGCCTTGATATGTATCTTTCTGTGCTAAATCAGATGGCACCTTATCTGTTCTCTTAAAAGGTCCCTTGATGTCATATTAGCACACAGAACTACAATATGGGGAATAAGTGGCTAGGTGGCAGTGCTACTGAAAAGGAGGTGGGAGTTATAGTGGATCACAAACTGAATACGAGTCAACAGTGTGATGCAGTTGCAAAAAAAAAAAAAAAGCTAATATTATGGGGTGTATTAGCAGTGGTGTCTTATGCATAACATGGCCGTAATTGTCCGGCTCTACTCAGCACTGGTGAGGCCTCAGTTGGAGCACTGTGTCGAAGTCTGGGCACCAAAATTTAGGAAAGATGTGGTCAAACTGGGAAGAGTCCAGAGCATAGCAACAAATATGATAAAAGGTTTAGAAAATCTGACTATGAGGAAAGGTTAAAAAAACTGGGCATATTGAGGGTATGTCTACATTACGAAATTAGGTAAAATTTATAGAATTTGTTTTTTTAGAAATCATTTTTATATAGTCGATTGAGTGTGTCCCCACACAAAATGCTCTAAGTGCATTAAAAGAAAAGGAAGACTTGTGGCACCTTAGAGACTAACCAATTTATTTGAGCATGAGCTTTCGTGAGCTACAGCTCACTTCATCGGATGGATACTGTGGAAATTGCAGAAGACATTATATACACAGACACCATGAAACAATACTTCCTCCCACCCCACTCTCCTGCTGGTAATAGCTTATCTAAAGTGATCATCAAGTTGGGCCATTTCCAGCACAAATCCAGGTTTTCTCACCCTCCGCCCCCCCACAGACAAACTCACTCTCTTGCTGCATGAACTCGGTGGAGTGCTTCCAAAGTACTGAGGCAAGCGTTGACTTCCGGAGCGTTGCAATGTGGGTAGCTATCCCACAGTTCCCGCAGTCTCCGCCGCCCATTGGAATTCTGGGTTGAGATCCCAATGCCTAATGGGGCAAAAACATTGTCGCGGGTGGTTCTGAGTACATGTCGTCAGGCCCTCTCTCCCTCCGTTAAAGCAATGGCAGACAATCGTTTTGCACCTTTTTTCCTGGGTTACCTGTGCAGACGCCATACCACAGCAAGCATGGAGCCTGCTCATCTCACTGTCACTGTATGTCTCCTGGGTGCTGGCAGATGCGGTACTGCATTGCTACACAGCAGCAGCTCATTGCCTTGTGGCAGCAGACGGTGCAATAGGCCTGATAACCATCGTCATCATGTCCTTGGTGCTCTTGGCCGCCTCATTAAGGTCAGTCAGGAGTGCCTGGGCAGACAGGGACTGAAATAGGAGTGACTCGACCAGGTCATTCTCTTTAGTCCTGCAGGCAGTCGTATTGCACCGTCTTCTGGCGAGCAGCCAGGAGATGAAGATGGTTATCCTTGATTATCATACACATTGTAAGGAGAGTGATCACTTTAGATAAGCTATTACCAGCAGGAGAGTGGGGTGGGGGGAGAGAAAACCGTTTGTAGTGATAATCACCCATTTTTTCATGGTTTGTGTGTATAAAAACGTCTTCTGTACTTTCCACAGTATGCATCCAATGAAGTGAGCTGTAGCTCACTAAAGCTTATGCTCAAATAAATTGGTTAGTCTCTAAGGTGCCACAAGTACTCCTTTTCTTTTTGCAAATACAGACTAACACGGCTGTTACTCTGAAACCTGTCAAAAAGGTTGACCAACTCCTCCAATAAGGAGAGGGAGAGTTGGCTCTTGGTGTCCCCTTGCCACAAGAAGAACAGTGCTAAGAAAGAAAGGATGAGAGATGCAATAACTGTCATGTCAAAGCTTTGAGTGGTGTGACAGAGTCAGGCCAGATGGCTACAGGAGAGTGATAGAAGGCAGATATATTAGCCCCAGGTTAAGTAGGTCCCTTTTCCCTGGGTAAGGTAACAGGGAAGGTTCCTGAACAATCAGGAACTTTCTAGAAACAATTAAGGCAGACAGGCTGATTAGAACACCTGCAGCCAATCAAGAAGCTGCTAGAATCAATTAAAACAGGCAGGCTAATCAGGGCACCTGGGTTTAAAAAGGAGCTCACTTCAGTTTGTGGTGTGCGTGCAAGGAGCTAGGACCAAGAGGTGCAAGAAGCTGAGAGCGAGAAGGCGTACTACTGGAAGACTGAGAAGTACACGCATTATCAGACATCAGGAAGAAGGTCCTGTGGTGAGAATAAAGAAGGTGTTGGGAGGATGCCATGGGGAAGTAGCCCAGGGAGTTGTAGCTTTCACACAGCTGTTACAGGAGCCACTGTAGACAGCTGCAATCCCCTGGGCCCTGGGCTGGAACCCAGAGGGCAGGCCCGGGTTCCCCCCATTCTCCCCATCCCTCCATTCCCCCAGCTCCCTATTTGATACCGGAAGAGTTGACCTGGACTGTGGGTTCCACCAGAGGGGAAGGTCTCTGGCCTGTTCCCTGATCCACTAGGTGGATCAGCAGAGACTGCGGGGATTGTTCTTCTTCCTTTTCCCCATCCTGGCCAGCAATGAGGGTAACTGAGTGAACAGCAAATTTGAGCCATGAAAGTGACCAAACTGGGGGATGCCGTGAACCTCTGAGGCGAGCAAAATCCGCCAATAAGCGCAGGACCCACCACGGCAGAGGAGGAACTTTGTCACAGTGGTTACAGAAGATCTCATGTATTAGGTCCCATTGATGAGGTCACTGCACATATAAAGAGGCTGACTCACATACTATACATTTTTCTTTCTCCTTTGCTCTTGTATTTCTCCTTCCTGTTTATACTGATCCGGGGCCATGTAATAGAGTTAAGTTTTAATACCACTGTAGGGCTTTCCAGCAGTAGATTCCAACTAGCAGTAATCAGAGTTGCATGTATGCTCGTGAAATTAAACTGGGACAGTTTGATTCCTTGGGAGTATACTTGCTCATACTGAAAATCACTCAAGATTCTTGCAAGAGCTGCCTTGACCAATAATGCTTTGGCTTATCAATTTGAGGCTTTTGAGCTCTGTGCAGCCAGAGTTACAATTCCTGACCCATATAGCAGCAGAGGGAGCTGAACCATATAACTCACGACTATAAGCTTCAGTGATACTGTACAGTGCTCTGCCCTCAGCTTTTGAGTCATACTTTCCTTTGATTTTAGTTCTTTAAGCAGGTGAATAAAACAAGTTGAAACATATGGGTATCAGAATATAAATGCAAGAATTTTCAGACTTAAAATAAAAGGTTACTGATAGTTTGAATCATGTGCTGATCACAGGTTACTGAAGACATCTGAGTAGGGCGCATAGAGCCAGATCCTGCAAATTTTAATCACAGCCTGTGGCCCAGATATACTAAGACCTTCAATGTTGTTAACACTTGTGGAAATGAGGCAGCCTAGCTGTTGGGCAAAAAAATTTTAGTGTAGACAGGGCTTGAAGCATAAACACCTTCATCCACACTGGCTGGCCAAAGAGACTTGAACAAGGAATCTGGGGTGGAGGAGAAGACTGAGATCAGATGATGACTGAGATCAGGAGACTTGTGGAAAAAACACCATGTCTTCATGTAATTAATGAGTATATTGTAATGAATACACACATAAGGCAGGGGAGGCAGAATTAAGGTTGCATGGGTGACCTTAATTTTGACATTCCTAACTTTTCAGTGCTTAACCTTAATTTTTTCAACATAGCTTTTGTAATATTTTAATAGGGAACAAACTCATATCATTCATTAAAATGCTCCTTCAGACCAATATGTATATGGTGTTCCTATCCAGCCAGTGAAAAGATAACAAACATTATTATGAATATACTCATCACATCCCACAGAAACACCCAACTAACCATAGATTTGTGCTTTGTTCTGAGCAGTAGCATTAATAGATTTAGAACATGGCAGCATGCACATTTCTGAATTCATATTGATAATTGCTACAGGATAATTTACTGCAGTAAAGTGCTACACAAGGAGCATAATACCGTAGTAGATATTACCATAGTAAATTAAAAAGGAACAGTTACTGATAACTTGTATAAAATTAATGTACCATTGAGTGTATCTATATCAATAAAGGTACACTATGAAGGTTAACAGCAAGAAATAAACAAACTCTGGATACGCATCAATTTGCCGGCAGATGCATAGTCACCTGAAATTGCAGTATGGAAATTTCACAGAGAGAAGAGAGGAAGAGATCATAAACAAGAGACTATAAGACAAATTCAGGCCTGGTCCAATTCCATTAACTTCAAAGGAGTTGCATCTGTTTCCACCAGTCCTGAATTTGGAACCAAGACTATAAAAGATACACTAAATAATGCACACAGATTTGGGTACAGAATTTACTCCAACCTCCAGGCAGGTTTAAGTTGCCTCATTTTCACTTATATGGTAGAAAAGCATTCTGACTTTGGATTCAAAAGCATTAGAGAAACAACAGTTGCTTTAAGATAACTTTTGAGAATGTGCGTTATACTAGAAACAAGTTCTTCTTCAACATCAAGCATCCACGTAATGTTCCCTCTTTTTTTTCCATTTATACATTTTTTAAAAATAATGTAGTACTTGTGAAAGGTGCTGGAATGACAGTCCTGGAGGTTGAAGTCTTCTTATATATCCAGAGATAGGGCAGTAGTGCAAATTTCCTCACACTGGTCTACCAAAGCAACCCTCTAGGGATCATCTTTAGGTGCGTTAAAATTGTTCTGAGGCACTATTCGTTAATTGGTCTCTTTGATGTGGCTGCCAGTAAAGGTGCCAAATTGCTGCCAGTTGTGATGATTGCTACTGTGATGTAAATATAGCTAGGAGGTAAATTGAGAACTACCAACAGACCACTGAACAACCATTAGATGCTAAACTTTGGGGTGGGGCGGTCATCACTCCTGATATGGGACTGTTTGGAAACTGTATTATCAAGGTGAAAGGCTCCATATTCCATGATCAATGCCTCTGTGCTGGCATACAGAAAATGCACAAGGGATAAAAACAGGAAAAACAGGTACATACAAGCAGTAACATCAGAAGCAATCCCCTCAATAAATTTGATTCTATGCTTTAATTTCCGTATTGAAAAGTCTTCTAGAATTATTTGGGATCAAACTATGGAGGCTCTCTGGAAATTCAAAAATATAACAAGCATCTACAGAAATTAATCTAGAATTTCATAGAGAATGATCAACCTCCTTTGGATTTTTGAAGTATCCTACAGAGTAGGATAGAATCAATGAGGATGGTTACAACAAACTTAGAGAAAATTTACCATTTTCTGTTAATCCTAGATTATGATACAGAATACAGGACACTTTTAGACTAATCGGCATGTAGGTGAAAGTTCCTCACAGTAAACTATAAAATAGGATGATAGAAATGTGCAAATTTTGTACTTCTCTTTTTACAACTTAAGGAGAGAAGCAGAAATGAATGAAGAAAGCAGAAGAGTAACTAAACAAGTGGATGTGATGGGGTGTTCCAACCCCGCACTGGGCCAACAGGGACGGACCAATCATTGTGGGCCCAGGAGACCATGCCCCCTTTCCCCTGCTGTGCATGATCCAAGTGGAAGAGCTAGATAAAAGGAGGCAGCCCCGCTCAGTCGGGGCTGGCTGCGGAGGGGGAAGGACATGTCCTGGGGGCTCCTCAAGATGTACCAGTGATGCTCTAAGCAGCAGGGCCCGTGGACCCGGAGTACACTGTGGATAACTTGCTGACTACAGAGACTGACGGGGATGCTGGATCACCGCCAGCCAAGGAGACACCTGAGATACAGCTTGTAGGAAGTGATGTCTTCTGCAGTTTCCACGATATGCTATGCATCCGATGAAGTGAGCTGTAGCTCACGAAAGCTCATGCTCAAATAAACTGGTTAGTCTCTAAGGTGCCACAAGTACTCCTTTTCTTTTTACGAATACAGACTAACACGGCTGTTACTCTGAAACCAGGGGATATAGTGGAAGCTGCTGCCTAAACCCTTAACTAGGGAGTCCCTGGCTTCACAGGGCCCTGGGTCGGAACTTAGTGGAGCAGGAGGGGTTGGGTTCCCCTACCACACCCCCCAACGACTATCACTTGCCACAGCCAGGTTGCAGGGCTTCGGACTGTTTGTTTGCTTTGCCCTGCCCAGGGGCTGCAGCCTGATTGCTGCTAAGTACTATTGTTTGCCCCAGCCAGGAAGCTGAAGGGCTCCAGACTGTTTGTTTTGCCCGCCCAGGGACCCACGGACTGTTCGTTTAAGTGACCGCATCAGGGGGCCAGGACCCATTTGACTGAAATCATCTGCTTAACAGGGAATTCCAACAAACTGGGTGATGGGCTGTATCAACCCCGCACATGGCCGACAGGGGCGCCCCAAATCAACAAGCAGGGCCCCTGTCACAGTGGAATTAAAGAGGAAATAGCGCAATCATCCACATTCCACAAGCTGGTACATTAGGTAGCAGGTGTGCCACAGAATCAGCAACAGCAGCACTTCCTAACAAGCAGCAGTATGAAAATACAATCTGTCGTATTTTGGACTATCTGATCTGGCTCTAATATAATATGTCCCCACATGAGTCCATGTAGGAAATGGTTTCTAGAAGAGTATCAGACTGTACTTTCCAGTCACTTTGTTTGGAATACAGCAATTTTAGTAATAGAAGATTTATAATCACACATGATGTGGTGAACAGATTTTTTTTTCCCGTTCCTTTATCTACGCAGAGACAGAGCATTTGAGAATGGAGACAACCAAACCCGTATAGCAAAGGCCTAAAACAATGTATTTTAACATAATAACTAGAGCTCATTGAACATCCCTTTCTTTACTGCTGTAACATTTCAAAAGTTCAACTACCATTTCTCTGGAATTCCATGTATTCCCTCTCTATGAATTCGGAAGGATAGTCTGATAAGGAAAATCTCCATAGCTCTTGATCTGACTCATGGAAGTCCTACTTCACTTTTCTTTCAACAGCGTGCATTCCACATGCTGTCTTTCTGTATTATTCAAATCCACACTATAGAGTTTTGAAAGCATTGCTGCCAAATACATCCTGGCTTGTTATTTTTACGCTATGGATTGTAGTAGAATATCCTAACAAAAGATCCACCCCAAAAGACCAAACTAAGTATCCAGTCTCAAATACTGTAGATATTAAAGAGGACTTTCAATGCTCATCAATATTACACAGTATATTTTCTATAAATCTGACAAATTTGCTATAAAAGATTCAGCTTGTCTGGGGAAAGGAAGACAGAGAAATGGAGGCCCAAGTCGCGTTTGTTTTCACCTGAGTCGATTTATCACTCCAGCCGCCTGGAACTCCTCAGTTCTTCAATGCCAGGCATAATCTTCCCACACCCCAAAGACAGCTGAGTCAGCAGGTAGTGCAATAGGGCACCTGACTCTGGAGTTTACCCATAGATTCTTAGGGGCAGATCCTCAGCTCATATAAGTAGTTGTAGCTCCACCGACTCCCATAGAACTATGACAATTTGATGAAGGAATCTTATGTCAATGTCAACATATGAGGATTCGGCAAACCTGAATGGTTTGGAATGGAGGGATGCTGAGATAAAGTTTCTTGACACCTTAAATGACTGCTTCTTGGAGCAGCTAGTTCCGGAACCCACCAGAGGAGTGGCAATTCTTGATTTAGTCCTAAGTGAAGCACAGGATCTGGTCCAAGAGCTGGACCGCTTGGTAATAGTGACCATAACATAATTAAATTTAACATCCCTGTGGCGGGGAAAACTCCACAGCAGGCCAACACTGTAGCATTTAATTTCAGAAAGGGGAACCACACAAAAATGAGGAGGTTAGTGAAACAGAAATTAAAGGGTACAGCACCAAAAGTAAAATCCCTGTAAGCTGTGTGGAAACTTTTTAAAGACACCATAATAGAGGCTCAACTTAAATGTATGCCCCAATTTTTAAAAAACATAATAAAAGAACCAAAAAAGAGCCACCGTGGTTAAACAACAAAGTAAACGAAGAAGTGAGAGGCAAAAAGGCATCCTGTAAAAGCGGCAAAGAGTCCTGTGGCACCTTATAGACTAACAGACGTTAGTCTATAAGGTGCCACAGGACTCTTTGCCTTTTTTACAGATCCCGACTAACACGGCTACCGCTCTGATACTTGACATCCTTTAAAAAGTGGAAGATAAATCCTAATGAGGAAAATAGAAAAGAGCATAAACTCTGGCAAATGAAATGTACAAATATAATTAGAAAGACCAAAAAAGAATTTGAAGAACAGCTAGCCAAAGACTCCAAAAATAATAGCAAACATTTTTTTTTAAATACATCAGAAGCAGAAAGCCTGTTAAACAACCAGTGGGGCCACTGGAAGATCGAGATGCTAAAGGAGCACTCAGACGATAAGGTCATTGAGGAGAAACTAAATGAATTTTTTGCATCGGTCTTCACGGATGAGGATTGTGAGGGAGATTCCCAAACCTGAGCCATTCTTTTTGGGTGACAGATCTGAGGAACTGTCCCAAATTGAGGTATCATTACAGAAGGTTTTGGAACAAATTGATAAACTAAACAGTAATAAGTCTTCAGGACCTGATGGTATTCACCCAAGATTTCTGAAGAAACTCAAATGTAAAACTGCAGGACTACCAACTGTCATCTGTAACCTATCATTTAAATCAGCTTCTGTACCAAATGACTGGAGGATAGCTAATGTGACACCAATTTTTAAAAAGGTCTCCAGAGGTGACTCTGGCAACTACAAGCCAGTAAGCCTCACTTCAGTACCGGGGAAATTGGTTGAAACTACCGTAAAGAACAAAATTGTCAGACACATAGATGAACATAATTTGTTGGGAAATAGTCAACATGGTTTTTGTAAAGGGAAATCATGCCTCACCAATCTACTAGAATTATTTGAGGGGGTCAACAAGCATGCGGAAAAAGAAGATCCAGTGGATATAGTGTATTTAGATTTTCAGAAAGCCTTTGACAAGGTCCCTCACCAAAGGCTCTTAACCAAAATAAGCAGTCATGGGAAAAGAGGGAAGGTTCTCTCATGGATTGGTAACTGGTTAAAAGATAGGAAACAAAGGATAGGAATAAATGGACAGTTTTCAGAACGGAGAGAGGTAAATAGTAGTGTCCCCCAGGGATCTGTACTGGGCCCAGTCCTATTCAACATATTTATAAATGATAGGGAAAAAGGGGTAAACAATGAGGTGGCAAAATTTGCAGATGATACAAAACTACTCAAGATAGTTAAGTCCAAGGCAGACTGTGAAGAGCTACAAAAAGATCTCACAAAACTGAGTGACTGGGCAACAAAATGGCAGATGAAATTTAATGCTGATAAATGCAAAGTAATGCACATTGGAATACATTATTCTAACTATACATATACAATGATGGGGTCTAAATTAGCTGTTACCACTCAAAAAAGAGATCTTGGAGTCATTGTGGATAGTTCTCTGAAATCATCCACTCAGTGTGCAGTGGCAGTCAAAAAATGAACAGAATGTTGGGAATCATCAAGAAAGGGATAGGTAATAAGACAGAAAACATCATATTGCCTCTATATAAATCCGTGGTATGCCAACACCTTGAATACTGTGTGCAGATGTGGTCGCCCCATCTCAAAAAAGACATATTGGAATTGGAAAAGGTTCAGAAAAGGGCAACAAAAATTATTAGGGGTATAGAACATCTTCCGTATGAGGAGAGATTGAAAAGACTGGGACTTTTCAGCTTGGAAAAGAGGCGACTATGGGGGGATGTGATAGAGGTTTATAAAATCATGAGTGGCATAGAGAAAGTAAATAAGGAAGTGTTATTTACTCCTTCTCATAATACAAGAACAAGGGGCCACCAAATGAAATTAATAGATAGCACAATGAAATTAATAGATAAAACAAACACAAGACAGTATTTTTTCACGCAATGCACTGTCAACCTCTGGAACTCCTTGCCAGAGGGTGTTGTGAAGGCCAATACTATAATGGGGTTCAAAAGGGAGCTAAAAAGATTCATGGAAGACAGGTCCATCAATGGCTATTAGCCAGGATGGGCAGGAATGGTGTCCCTAGCCTCTGTTTGCCAGAAGCTGGGATTGGGTGACAGGGCATGGATCACTTGATGATAACCTGTCTGTTCATTCCCTTTGGGGCGCCTGCCATTGGCCACTGTCAGAGGTCAGGACACTGGGCTTGATGGACCTTTGGTCTGACCCAGTATGGCTGTTCGCATGTTCTAAATACTATAGGTAAATATGTATGTGTTATGTCAGACCAACCCAAGAACCACAAACATGGTTACCTGTGGGACATATAAGATTGTCAATGATCATTGCAGACTACTGTATCCTTGCTTTGCACTGTTCACATTTTTCACATAAGGTGTTAATGCACCTTGCTTCAAAATGGTAAATGGCAATATGACAAATCTGTCACCACCTTGCTCTGTCAGGGACTGTTTGACCCCAGCAACTGGGAAACATCTGACATGCTTTTAAGCTTGACATCCAGTGTCTTTTTATCATTTGTACTGGCTACAATGAACATTTAAACCAGTTGTGGATCTGTTGCCTGTTGTTACTACCATGAATTAAAGTTTTCTGTCTGAAAAAAAGAAGAGAATTCCCACTCTATGCTTTGAAAATTCTAAAGAGCTTGGAATTGGCCATCCCTTTGCTGTAGAGCATTTTCCTGTTTATGTAGAAGTGTCACAACTACTAGGCATGTTCATAAAATGCAGGAAAGATCAATGAACTTAGTTATTTAGTTATTGGGATTTGACTTGTATTATCACATACAAAAGAGACTTGTCTCATTAGAGACAAGAAATTGTGTGAAACCTCCCAACCACAGCCCAGGATTTCATTTAATATACAGTACCACAATGTCAATGCAAATGAAAAGGAAACATTTAAACGGTGCTATCCTTTTTGGGGGGAAGCAGTGACAGCTTACTAGGATATGGAATCACATTGCTGGAACATCAGCAATTTTAAAGAAATTACTGGCATGCTGTGTTTGGTTTACTGTCTCCCACCTTGCATTTTACAACGTGTATCAAAGCACACAGTGTAACAGCTCCAATTTCTTTCACAGCAGCTACACTGTCTGAGAAAAATTGACAAATTAAATAGAATGCAGCCTTGAAAGCAACTGTAAACTATGGCTGCCCAACAGAACAGAATTATACTCCTCAGAATAACCTGTTAAGGAATGCTTTGGCGCTCAAATGTAACATGAGCTGGTGGCACTATAATGCTTTTGGAGAAAGACACACACACACCCGGACCCAGCAATTGGAACCTCTGGTGTTCTGCTTGACAGTATTTTCAGGTGAGGAGCACTACCTAGAACAGAAATGTACCTATTGATTTTTCTTAGTATATGTAGTTTTAATTTGATGAATTCTCAAGCTGCCCTTCAAGTAAAAAAAAAATTTAAAATATCTGATCTTAACAGAAATTGGTGATGCCTAGCTAAATGAAATCCCTACTACTTCACTGGAGACATTAGTGTTAAGCCAGTCAAAACACTGGAAGTTCGCTACTTTAGCGAGTGTGACATGCACAGGACTAAGTGCTTGTGACATGTGCCTACATGTGTTATTTATCTTGATCTAAATATATTAAATGGATAAATTAGTACCACAAACACTTTAAATTCATGTTGTCTTTCCAAAGAATTATAAACACTGCGGAATGAGTCTTTTCAACTTCAAAGGCCAGTTATGATGTTAACCTTATTGGATAGACAAGATATGAAACACACTTTATTATATTGTTTATTACTTGAACTGACATCACATTATAATCTGGATAGAGTACTGCCTCACAGCATAGCTTTAGTCAGAAGTCTATCACAGATTCCATTTAAAATCTCATTTTTGAATAGTTCATAATTCAGCCATTCAAATCAGCACGTAAGCAGAGGCTTGAAACAGCATGTTCCCAAACTTGCACATATATACATATTTCAGAGTAACAGCCGTGTTAGTCTGTATTCGCAAAAACAAAGGAGTACTTGTGGCACCTTAGAGACTAACCAATTTATTTGAGCATAAGCTTTCGTGAGCTACAGCTCACTTCATTGGATGCATACTGTGGAAAATACAGAAGATGTTTTTATACACACAGACCATGAAAAAATGGGTGTTTATCACTACAAAAGGTTTTCTCTCCCCTCACTCCACTCTCCTGCTGGTAATAGCTTATCTAAAGTGATCACTCTCCTTACAATGTGTATGATAATCAAGGTGGACCATTTCCAGCACAAATCCAGGGTTTAACAAGAACATCTGAGGAACAGTGGGGGGAGAGGAGGAGAGGAATAAACAAGGGGAAATAGGTTACTTTTTATAATGAATCAACTATTCCCAGTCTCTATTCAAGCCTAAGTTAATTGTATCCAATTTGCAAATTAATTCCAATTCAGCAGTCTCTCGTTGGAGTCTGTTTTCAAAGTTTTTTTGTTGAAGGATAGTCACTTTGAGATCAGAAATCGAGTGACCAGAGAGATTGAAGTGTTCTCCGACTGGTTTATGAATGTTATAATTCTTGACATCTGATTTGTGTCCATTTATTCTTTTACGTAGAAACTGTACAGTTTGCCCAATGTACATGGCAGAGGGGCATTGCTGGCACATGATGGCATATATCACATTGGTAGATGTGCAGGTGAATGAGCCTCTGATAGTGTGGCTGATGTTATTAGGCCCTGTGATGGTGTTCCCTGAATAGATATGTGGGCACAGTTGGCAACGGGCTTTGTTGCAAGGATAGGTTCCTGGGTTAGTGGTTCTGTTGTGTGGTATGTGGTTGCTGGTGAGTATTCGCTTCAGGTTGCGGGGCTGTCTGTAGGCAAGGACTGGCCTGTCTCCCAAGATTTGTGAGAGTGTTGGGTCGTCCTTCAAGATAGGTTGTAGATCCTTGATAATGCGTTGGAGGGGTTTTAGTTGGGGGCTGAAGGTGACGGCTAGTGGCGTTCTGTTATTTTCTTTGTTAGGCCTGTCCTGTAATAGGTGACTTCTGGGAACTCTTCTGGCTCTATCAATCTGTTTCTTCACTTCCGCAGGTGGGTATTGTAGTTGTAAGAATGCTTGATAGAGATCTTGTAGGTGTTTGTCTCTGTCTGAGGGGTTGGAGCAAATGCGGTTGTATCGCAGAGCTTGGCTGTAGACAATGGATCGTGTGGTGTGGTCAGGGTGAAAGCTGGAGGCATGTAGGTAGGCATAGAGGTCAGTAGGTTTCCAGTATAGGGTGGTGTTTATGTGACCATCGTTTATTAGCATTGTAGTGTCCAGGAAGTGGATCTCTTGTGTGGACTGGACCAGGCTGAGGTTGATGGTGGGATGGAAATTGTTGAAATCATGGTGGAATTCCTCAAGGGCTTCTTTTCCATGGGTCCAGATGATGAAGATGTCATCAATATAGCGCCAAGTAGAGTAGGGGCGTTAGGGGACGAGAGCTGAGGAAGCGTTGTTCTAAGTCAGCCATAAAAATGTTGGCATACTGTGGGGCCATGTGGGTACCCATAGCAGTGCCGCTGATCTGAAGGTATACATTGTCCCCAAATGTAAAACAGTTATGGGTAAGGACGAAGTCACAAAGTTCAGCCACCAGGTTAGCCGTGACATTATCAGGGATAGTGTTCTTGACGGCTTGTAGTCCATCTTTGTGTGGAATGTTGGTGTAGAGGGCTTCTACATCCATAGTGGCCAGGATGGTGTTATCAGGAAGATCACCGATGGATTGTAGTTTCCTCAGGAAGTCAGTGGTGTCTCGAAGACAGCTGGGAGTGCTGGTAGCGTAGGGCCTGAGGAGGAAGTCTACACAGCCAGACAATCCTGCTGTCAGGGTGCCAATGCCTGAGATGATGGGGCGCCCAGGATTTCCAGGTTTATGGATCTTGGGTAGTCGATAGAATATCCCAGGTCGGGGTTCCAGGGGTGTGTCTGTGCGGATTTGATCTTGTGCTTTTTCATATGTGTGTGTGTGTTCCTTTTAGATACTTCAGTGCAATTTGTGCAGTCACACTTTTTCAAAGAACAAATACAACAATTTAGATGGTTTCAAGTGTCATTTTGGGAGCTCTCCAGCATGAGAAAGCGCTTGCTCCTTCCACAGACTTACAAAAGGAGCAGGTTTATCCTTAATCTAATCTTTTACAACCCTCTGAGCCATTCCACAAGCTTGGCCAGGCAGCTGAACTATTCTTCTGTATGTTCCACCCTTTTTAAAGGAAGAAGGAACTGGATAGTCTAATGAGGCATCCACCACCTGTAGAGCTTCAAAGTGAAAAATTAAATCTATACATTGTCGGTGAACACTCTTTGATGTCCAGATAGGCTGCATTATTTAGCTGGTGAAACAAAGAAAGCAATGGGCTCAATCCCCCAGTTCTCTAAACCCCCTTTAACACTCCTCATCCCATGCTTGGGAAGTCTAGGACCCAAATCAGCCCCTACACAAGTTAGAGGAATCATAGGTATGTTCTGTTCTAGCATGTACCCTAGTTACCATTCCACCAATGAGAAATCAACACTCCGCCTCTGACCTGTCAGACCCACTTTCCACCCTAGACAATCCCCCGAAGCTCACTTTGCCATCAGAGGATTCCCCTCTGCCAGACAGCTTTGAGGTCATATTAGGCCACTGGGGCAGAGGCTCAGGCCTCTCGTTTGCGATCCAAACATTAAAGGCATCTAAATCGCTGCACTCACTTTCTCTGACTCTCCATCTCATTCCCTATGCTCTTCTTGTCCCACTCTTGTAATTCCTCTTTTTGCCTCTGTGATCTCCTCTGGCTAACCAACCAACCCTTACTGTGTTTGTTATACAAGTTGCAATGAGTTTAATTCTGTGTATATGAAAGATTGTGTTGACTGCCAAAACAGGGAGCCTTTCCAGAATGAAGGGGCAATAAACATAAGAATGGACCTTAAAGAAGGGAATCCCAATAGTGAAGTAACTGGAGTCACTGGGACCACTCATATATATAAAGTTAAGCATGTCTTAAGTGTTTTGCTGGCTCACTGTGCTGGGTGAGGGGATAAGAACAGTGAAAATGGCAACACAAGTCACTGCCAAATACAAAACCAAAACAAACTGAGAAACAAGCTTAGAGTAGGTTTCAGAGTAGCAGCCGTGTTAATCTGTATCCGCAAAAAGAACAGGAGTACTTGTGGCACCTTAGAGACTATCAAATTTATTTGAGCATAAGCTTTCGTGGGCTACAGCCCATTTCATTGGATGCATGCAGTGGAAAATACAGTAGGACGATTTTATATACACAGAGAACATGAAACAATGGATGTTACCATGCAGACTATAACGGAGTGATCAGTTAAGGTGACCTGTTACCAGCAGGAGAGAAAAACAAACAAACACCTTTTGTAGTGATAATCAAGGTGGGCCATTTCCAGCAGTTGAGAAGAACATGTGAGGAACAGTGGGGGGTGGGGGGTGGGCAATAAACATGGGGAAATAGTTTTACTTTGTGTAATGACCCATCCACTCTCAGTCTTTATTCAAGCCTAAGTTAATGGTGTCCAGTTTGCAAATTAAGCTTAGAGCAGAATTTTGCAAACAACTGATTTTTTTGGTTCTCTGGTTAAACCAAAAAACTGGGTGGGGCGGGGGGGGGGCGGGGGGAGGTTGTCTCAGGTTCACCCAGACAAAAAGAAATAAATATTTGAAATGTTTAGGCAAACTAAAAAGTCAAAAACAAAGTAGTTTGGGATAGAAAAAAAATGTTCAACTAAAAAAAAGTGCTTTGAGTTTTTTAAACCCTTTCAAAATAAAATTCAAAACAAAAGTAATTTTGAACTGAAAAATCGAAATATCAATTTTTCAGATCTTTAACAAAAACTCTTCAGCAAATTCGACAGAAGTTCATGACACTGAATCTGCATTTTCCCATGAAAAAAATTTGGCCCAACATGTGTTGCCCACTCTAGTTTACAGGAATACTTGGACATGGAACATTCAGTCACGTGTCAACTATGGATTTGGTCCACCTGTGCACATGAGTATGGCGGGATATTCTACAGCCCCAACTGACACATATTCCTGACCCCTAAGTCAGGTTTAAGGTCTGTGAGTACCAATCTGTAGACATTAGGGGAATTCTTGTGTGCTGCATATCAAGATCGATATCAACTTGTACTTCCTTTTTAGAACTTACATGTATAGCCTCATATTTCACCATGTGGTGGTCTCAGTTCTTTCAGCATTTGAAATCAAATGAGACTATAACTAAGCTTATTTATATTTGGAGAGTAGCACTGCTTGCATTTAGCAACTTTCATAACAGATGATAATGCACATACACATTCCATTCCATACTATGAATTACTTCATGGGTATTCTGAAAACATCACATTAAATTTGGTTTGAATTGGAGTACAAAGATTTACATAACAATTCACTTCCAAGCATTTATGATGTTCCGGTCTTACCAGGATCTTGTGTAATATTCTCACTAAGTGATGAGGTTTTCCACTGTCAGAATAAGATGCAACCTGCAGGGTTCTCATTACACAAAATGCCATTAACAGGTACTATGATGTTAAGGAAATTGCTAACACTTTAATAAAAACAACCCCTAGCAATTCTAGTGTAAGCAGAATTTAATGCACTTTCTTTCTTATGTTTTATTTCAGTTATACAATTAAAATAATGCAGCAAACTAACCAATACAAAACGGATATAAAAATAATATTAAGAAGCTGATTTCAGAAGATACGAGCAACATATTTCAAATCAAAGCAGACAATTCATTATTAACTAAATCAATTGTAGCTAAATCTTAAAACGGTTTCTGATTCACGCATGCTGGAATAGCCAGGCAAGACAGGGTAAGTAACGAACAGAGTGGCCGCAATTATAACTCCCTTTCTTTCATCAATTCCAATCAGCCCTTAATACTATTTTAATGGAGATAAGTTTTTTGGGTTTTGGGGTTTGTTTGTTTTTTTGAAAATTCCTGCCATTTCTCTCTTTCTTTGTTTAGGGCCTGCTGCACTGCAGGGTAAGCCATTATAAACTAAAGGTTTGCCACTCTGCAGTGATTGCAGACCACGGTGTCTCATATCCCAAGCATAGGAAGACACTGCAGCTACCACTGGCTTGTGGGTGGTGAACATTGAGATAATGCCTATATATTGTTAGATGATAACAACAAAGTTATTGTCTTCCATAGGATTAAAAAAAAAATTGAAAGCCTGGCTCCATTTTAGGTTATTCACAATGGAAATGATTTACAAAAACCATGCAAACAGAGAAGATGATGATTTTTGTTTATAAATCAAGTATGGCCATTGCAAAGCAGCCTTATTGCTTGTTAAAGGATTGGCCACGTGGTTAACAACTAATATTTACCTAAGGCTTTATTCATGTAACATGTTTTTTTCCTTATTCCTTTCAACTTTTTAATGAGGTAGCAACATAAATAAAAGAAAGAACATTACCACAGGTCATGCAGTGGGCCAGATTCTGATCTCATCTGCACTGCTATAAATCCAGACCAACCAATCACTTACTGCAATACAATTAATTCAGTAGAGTTCCACTACATTTAAACAGCATCAAGAGAACTGGTTTATATTACTACCAATATTTGGTTCATAGTTTTCTCATATGCTTTTGAAACTGCAAAATCAAAATACAAGGAAAAAAATTTAACAACGTTCACAGAAAGAAAAAAAGGAGACAATTATTTCTATGAGAATAAGCATGAAGTTTTAAAACCCCTTTCAAACAGTAATAATCTGCCATTAGTCCACCTTAACTCACAAGACTGTACTCTGCACTAACCTGCAGAAGTCCATCTTAACTCACAAGGTTGCTGCATCAGCATCTTTCCCTATAAGTTCTGCTTTCAGGATGCGATCTAACATCAACCACTATGGTATAATTAGGTAAAGAGTCAGAGAGTAGAGATGGTCAGAAAATGTACCCCCCAGTGCACAAAGTTTCAATTTTTCAGTGACAAACTAAATATTGTCCAAAACTAGGATGACCAGATAGCAACTGTGAAAAAATGGGACAGGGGGTGGGAGATAATAGGCACCTATATAAGAAAAAGTCCCCAAACACGGGACTGTCCCTTTCAAAATGGGACATCTGGTCACCCTATCCAAAACCAAAATTGTTTGATTTGCAAATGCCACAGTGCCTTATGGGAATTGTAGTTCAGATGCTTCCTGCTTCCATTCCCCTGTCACACGACTTCTGCCACCCAGGATGCACTGTGGTCTCTCCTCTTTTTAAGGAGACATGATGCATCATGGGAATCCACGGCCATGATTCATCATGGGAGATGTAGTCCAGCTGGAGAGCCCGACCCAGAACAAATGGGGACACCAAACTACCTCTTCCATGAAACACTACAGCAGAATATCCAAATCAAAATATTTTACATTTGCAGACCGTTTTTTCAAAGAATATTTACACAAAATTTTCACCCAGCCCTGTATAACAGGTATTTAAAATATAGTGGCACAGTTCTGAGCATACCTATGCACACATTCAAGAGAATTTGGAAAGATTTCTGGTTTCACATGGCTTAGCTGTGAAATAAGCCAGTTTGCTCTGAGTTTTTCTTTCAGTTTGTGAGTTTGGAGGCAGGAATGTCCCTTTAAACTTGTATTTGAGAGTGAAACCGTGCAATAGTAATGGTTGGAGAGCCTACATATATTGGTTGAAACTAAAGGAAGTTTGCACAACCCCACTGAAACAAAATTACCAACTTTCACCTCTAATGGACATATGAGTAAATTCTCGAGGCAGGGTTATCCCTGGGAACTGGGCATTGGTATTGGGCTCAGATTCCTGGAAGAAGGGATTGTCTTGCATGCTGTTTAATCATCTTATTTCAGGACTGATGTTTGTTTGCAAATAAAGACAGTTCCACTTAGAATATACCCAGGCCACACTTCACCGATTTCTTCTTCAACAGGAAGCTAACTTGTATGGTCCTGAACATGTGATGATCTATCCCACACACCTTCTGGGTGTGGTGTTCTGTCCCCTCTAGTAGCACCGAGACCACTTAGAGATTAATGAGTCTGCTACAGCCTTAGCTAAGAGCCATGTGGCTTTGGGTTCATGCAGTAGAGGCTCATGCATTTAGCTAAGAGGTCCCAGGTTTGATCCCAGATGAACTCCCACTTGTAACACTGACAGACCCCACTTGTCGGTGGGCGGGATCAAACCTGGGACCTCTGGAGCTAAACGCATGATCCTCTACTGCATGAGCCCAAAGCCACATGGCTCTTAGCTAAGGCTGTAGCAGACTCATTAATCTCTAAGTGGTCTCAGTGCCACTAGAGGGGACAGAACACCACACCCAGGAGGTGTGTGGGTTACATTGCCACTCAGTAGAGGGGTAATAGTGGGGTTAAAACAGGAAACTTATGTCAGAAGAAAGTGCAACATAATTTACAGTGATAACACTGATAGGTCTTGCCATTGTGTGAGTTGAAAATTACACGATCAAAATGAAAATGACAGGAAAATGCAGCATGCGTGCTGATTTCTGGTGCAGTGCAGTGAATAGGTGGTCATGCTGATTGTTCCTCTAGGATACATGTCTACACAGTAGCTTCCTAAATCACGGAGGATATTACTTATACTAATAGTGAGTGACAGGCATTTTACATTATGTGAGAAACGAAGGCTATTCCTTTGTTGAACATGCTCTTTTGAAAAGCACAAGGGCTGAAGAGAATATGCCGATCACATCTACGGTATTTGCAAGGGGAAGCTTTCAATGAGCAGAACAGTATAAAAAAGTATTGTTAGGCTTAGGGCTTAGACACACTCATGTGATCACCAGCATCCCAGAAGAAGCTAGAAATATACTTTATTCTCCTCCCCCCGTTGCCCAAGACAAAGACACCAGAAAAACCAAGTTTCAGAAAACCCACTTGTACTCCCATTTTCATTTTCTAAGAGGGGGGAAGTGACAAGGAATTAATACCAGATTTGTTTTCTCCTCATCCCTTAACAGTTACCTCCTTGGGAAAATATTCTAGGTCAATTGACTCACTGAAAAGCATAAACACAGTGCTCCCCCGCACGACTAAACCAGAGCATTCTCTCGCTTTTGGAACTTCACGACACCATTTTATTAATTCTTGACAACAAACCCTTGAATCTTGGCACATAAACAAAACAACAAATGGCAGCAAACAAAAGAGAAACACCAAACCAAGCAGATAATGAACCTGTGGTAGACATGCCTGTCGAAAATATGCTGCCTAGAGTTTTGACAAACACTTATCCAGCTGGAATCTGTAGGTCTTCCCAGTTCAATCAGGGCCTAAGCTGATGGGGAAATCTACCTCTTGCTATCACTTGCTTGTCCCTAATGTACAATAAGGAAGCCTGGCTTATAGTCTCATCTTTACTTGAACATGTTGAAAATATAACTAGAGATTCCACTTTATCAATGGAGACCATTGCTTTGACAGCCCATTCACCCTATTCTGTGCCTATACCAATATCTTAAATTTACTGTGAGAACCTATAATAAATCATAATATATTTTGTTTGTACAGTTCATATCTGTGTGCACGGCCGATAAGAATCACTTCACCCCCACCTCCCCGCCAAAAATGTAGTGGATCCTTAGATTAAATTTGGCAAGTACTTGACAGCACAGGGCAGCAATACTCTATAACAGTGGCTCTCAACCTTTCCAGACTACTGTACCCCTTTCAGGAGTCTGATTTGTCTTGCATACCCCAAGTTTCATCTCATTTAAAAACTACTCGGTTACAAAATCAGACATAAAAATACAAAAAAGTGTCATAGCAGACTATTACTGAAAAAATACTTACTTTCTCATTTTTTACCATATAATTATAAAATAAATCATTTGGAATATAAATATAGCACTTATGTTTCAGTGTATAGTATATATAGCAGTATAAATAAGTCACTGTATGTATGAAATTTTCGTTTGTACTGATTTCGTTAGTGCTTTTCGTGTAGCCTCTTAAAAAACTAGGCAAATATCTAAATGAGTTGATGTACACCCTGGAAGACCTCTGCATACCCCCAGGGTTACATGTACCCCAGGATGAGAACCACTGCTCTATAATGTTTTAATGGCAGATGTGAAGACTTATCCCACATGCTAGTGAAACCACCTATCTGAGATTTATGTAGGTAGAGCTTAATTATGTAAAACGTAAGAAGGTTGAGATACCTCTTTTCTTGGAAACAAATGTCATGGGATATTGAATGATCAAGTATTCTGGGCCATTGTTTTAGGACTCATTTGAAAAACAACATCTCCAGCAGCACAGTGCCCCGTAAAATCATATTGGGAGCAATGGGAAAGTATCAAGAGAGAAGACAGCCATGTTCTGAATCACCATCATTACATCGTACAGCAGCCTGCGTGTTCCTCAAGGGTTTTACATTAAAGATTAACCAGAATTGGCTCGTTTTAGCTTAGGTTTGATATGTTCACAGCCTGAGGTGATATGGCTACTAGCCAATAAAAATGAGGGTAGTACCAGATGAATCATTTCACAGCTAAAGCAATCAATAATGACATTCTGTTGAAGTGACAGCTAAAGGGTCAATGGATTAAAAAAAACTTTTATGTAATAACCACAAATAAAAAACAAATCTTATACTTTGCATTCTACCCTATCCAGAATATATCTGCCACATGCAACCAAAGAAGGACTTTGCATTTGTCATCTTCATGGCTCATTGTCACCTTGATACTTTCAGTTTTAAAGATATTGATTGTGGAGGAATGAGAGGAACCTGACTCCCCTGTGCCAGGACAGTACCCTGTGTTTAGAAAATCTGGCAGAATTGGACCTCAGACAGCATTATGAGTCAGATCACCCACAAAATAATGAAGTGAGAACCGTTTTTGTATATGTCTACACAACCCACAACCCCCACGGCATTGGTTCTTAGAGACCGGGGCAACCGACTTGGGCTTGTGGGGCTTGCACTGTGGCACTAAAAATAATAGTGTAGCAGTTTGGGCTGAGGCAGCAGGCCGGGCTCCAAGATCCTCACCAGGTTTCAGAGCCCAGCCCCAGCCCCCAAGTCTACACTGCAGTTTTCAGCCTGGCAGCACAAGCCCCCCAAAGCCGAGTCAGTTGATCTGGGCTCTGACACTCACTGCTGCATAAGGGTTTTTTTTGCTGTGATCTGTTATTTATTAGGGGAAGGTGCCAACGTTGTCCAGAGCTTTGGTCACCCTTTGCTGTGAAGCTTGCAGAAGACTGAAATCTAAATGAGTAAATTACACAGTCTCTCACATGCACACGCGAATATTTTGGTGTGGTATATGTCAAGATATTATACAATGTCACGTCATCTCATTTTCTGGGTCAGGTCATATGAGGAGTCTGGCTTTTGCACTTCATTATTTTTCCTAATTACTGAGACCAGCAGTGCAAGATCTAAATTACACTGTAAACTGAAGTGAAAAGATGGTAAGTGTTTTCAACGTCAATAAATGAATGCCCCTTTCCTTCCCTCTTCTTGTCCCATCCCCCATATTAACCAGGGTAAGTAAGTAACATGGGTATTTTAATTTACATGGAATCATTTCAAAACTATATCCAACACTTCCAAAATTGTGAGCCGAATCTTAGGCACCAAAATAAAAAGTAGCTTGGTTTTGAGTGGTACCTTCTATATCCTTGTACTTCCAACAAAAACTGCAGGTGCTCAGCACCACTAACATTCTGGACATTTATGTACCTGCCTAACTTTAGACTCTCAAGCTTGAAAAATGTTGAATGAACACCCATACACACACACACACACACACAATGGGTCATATCAACAGATAGTGAACATCAGCAGAGCTCCATTGAAGCCAGTGGAGCTAAACCAATTTACACCAGTTGAGGATCTGGCCCACGTTTATAGTGCATTATACCATTGTAATGTATTTTAGCTTAATACTCCTCCTAATAAGCAGAAAGGTCTTTGCAATATTCCATAAACCTCATCTCTCTGGGCCCCAATTCAGGAAAACAGTTAAGTACATGCTTAAGTTCATCCTTATTTATGATAGCAGTTAAATGTGCTTAAAATTAAACATGTGCTTAAGTGCTGCCCTGGATAGGGATGCTTCCTTGAATTGGAACTTCAACTAAATTAAATAAGAAAACTCAGCAGCAGAATTAGAGATTTTTACCATTCTTACTCCACAGATTTATATTGCTACTGCTGAATGGCATGTTAAAAGAGTAAGGGCTAAACGCCATTCTCAGTTACAACTCTCTGGAGAAACGTTCTTGGGCTTCACCTAGAATAGAGTGAGACTTCCTTACAAAATTAGTCTCATTTCAGCTATAGAATTGCTCTTGCAAATTCAGTCATAATTCAAAGACAACTGAATGACTGCGAGTCTTTCTATTGATTTCAGGGGGCTTTTGATAAAGCCCCACGGAAACAGGAAGTAACCATAAATTTAATGTGCATGTGGAGTGCAACTGTATCTCATCAAAAGGAAAATTCTCCTATTCAGTAGAATAATTGTAGAGTTCCTACCTCCACCACTTCCACACTCATGTATACAATGAAAAATATACACTCATGTGAAAAAATGAGTTATCTCTCGGTGGATGAAAACCTATAGGGTTTACATGTAAATAAGAAAAACTACAAACTCGGTGTTTGTTGGAAGGCATAAGGAAGGAGAGGATACATTTTTAGGTACCCAGAACCTGATAAGCCAAACAAGATATCAACTTCCTGCCGGAGAAATAATCATGGCAACAGGTTTAAAACAATAGGTATATTACAAATTGTGTAGTTTGTTTTGTAGTAATCGAGAAACTTGTGGGCTGGCACCAAAAGGACCACACCTCATGGAGGTAATTACATCATTTCATTGACACTTCTTTTGTGGGCATGCGGGGGAGAAACCCAGAACAGGTTCAGAGCTCTTGATATTAGTGGCTTGAAGGACATTGGGAAAGGGTTGCATATGTTTAGAGAAGCACTTACATTTTGCAAGATGTTTATGGCATCACAACTGATTTAGAGTTTTGTTCAGATTCCTCCAAACTCTCACTCTATCAGTATTTGAAGACATTTTGTATTATCCCCTAAATGGCTTGCCTCTTTGTTGCTGTGATTATGACTACTGCTCAGGGCAGATAATCAAATTTCTTGTGAATCAAAAGGAATAAAACTATAAGGTGAAGCTGTTAAAAACTAGCCATCAACAAAAAGGTCAAGCCTCTGGCAATGAAAGAAGAAAAAAATGCTCCCCAGGCTTCAAACAGATTTATTCTTGATATAAAGCTGGTCTATTTACAACTAGGCAAAATTTCAAAACTGGTGGTAAAGCATGTTACAAGCTTTCGTAATTCAATTTTCTCTGGCATTTATCATGTTTAATAAAATACCTGAATGTCAACTAGATTTATAAAAAATGTATTTATAGTTTAATAAATGCATAAACTGGATTATTTATGAACACAACTTACATGGAGCATAATATCTTAAATTGATATAGATTTTTGTTTACTTCTCCATCACAGAGGTAATTAGTGTTTGTTTACAGAGATTTTATTTTACAGTAACAGGTACTAAAAAAGCATCCGGTTGCTTTCATGACTCCATGTCGCATAGTCAGTGGTCAACTTCATGGTGTTTATTTTGCTTTTTCTTCTTGACTATGAACTTTTATTGACTTTGACACAGAAACAAAGGTGCAAGGATGCCTTCGCACAAGCCCAATCCGCTCAGAAATCTGACCAACATCTGTATTATTCACAAAAACAGCCCCACACAATTATTCAGTTTGTTAGAGGTCAGGTGGAGTGGAATACTGTACCTGACTTGGTGAACACCACTGACTTGATATAAATTTCATTTGTGCACTAGTTTTATGATTAAGCTTTTCTGGAAAGACAAAGAGGAATCTAAGAAAAAAACATGAGTTCATTGATGGAACTGTGCCAGAACTGAGACCTCTGGATAACTTACAATGCACTGAAATCGCTTCTTTATACTGTAATTTACTGTTAAGTAATAATAATAAAAACACTGTTAGAGATATTCATAATCTATTTCGCTCTTTTCCATTTATAGAATGCAAGCATAGAATGCAAATAGGATGACATGAAAATAATGAAGTCTTAGCGCTATTTCAAAGTCACTGTGTAGTGCAATGAAAGGCCAAATATCTTCAGAGAGTGGTTTCAGTTAGAAGTAGTGCTACTGGATCAGCTCAGCTGATTCAACTGCGTCATAGCACAGCAGGTTTAATTATTTCCGTAACTAACCTTTTCTGATGGATGTCTAGTCTAGCCTTGAATATAGTCAATGTTGGAGATTCCATCACCTTCCATAAGTAGTTTTATGTATAAGTAATATTGCTGTGTAACCCACTGACCAGTAGCTCACAACTGTATAGGGTCTAATGTTTCTGAGGGCCACACTTGGTAACTGATGAGCACAATCTCCTTCTCTGGCAGTGCTGGAGAAGACAACATTCAACTAAACATGCCTCTGTACAACTAGAGAGTGAGGGTGGTGAGCCAAACACTATCCAAGCCCATTTTGGAGCTTGGGGGTCCATTCTTATTTGGCATCCTGCAGATCATAAAGCCATTTCTGAGCAGCTTGATTTCATTGACAAGTATTTTTTTAATTGTTATAACAAGTTCCCTGCAGTGCTTAATTCAGGGTTTACATGCTGTAACTTAAGCCCCAAGCCACTAATTCTGTTCTTGCTTAAAGACAGAATGGGCCATATCCTGAAAATGGAGCCAAGACAAATAAAGGGATTTAGTTCTGAGGGAACTGCTTGGAGCACATCAGGGTTAAAGGAAGAAATCCTCTGAATCAGAATGTCCATCAGACCCATCTAAGCCATGGCTGGGAAGCTACCCTGATGTTCTACTACACATGAATCTACTCAACAAGCTTCTCAGCGTGGCCAATTCTCCCTCTGCCTATAGAGGAGGAGGAGGAGGAGGAGAAAATCTATTATGGATGTCTTCTGCAGCCTCACTGGAGCACATTTAGAATCCCCCTAGCTGGGCTCTCCACTGACTTGCCCTCCATTGCAGGTGAAGCGTGGCATCCCTTGCTGTATCTGGATCATATCGATTTGGGGGACCCAGCATAGGATGTAGGCTATGTGAAGAGTTAAATATTTGATGACTTTGGGAAGGCAAAAAAGCCTGATTTCAAATAGCAAACATTTTAAAGCTATTGTAATTATTTTAGGGGCCTCAAACTAGTATTTCAGGTTCCAGAATACTTTTCTAAAATGGATCTAAGCAATAGAAGTGCAAAAGAAATCTATGCTTCTACATAGGGTTTATTTTAAACCTAAGTTTTCCCTATACCCATTTGGCAATTCTTAAGGAGACCACCTGATTTGGGAACTGTTTACTGGCTTGCTATGGTTATGTCAAACCCAGCAAAATATTACAGGCAATTCAGAATATTCAGCCTACCGGATATTTATAATTTCAATACCAGTTTTGTCATTAACTGGTATAAAAAAGGACTTGCAAGAGGAGGGAGGGATGATTATAACACAAATTGCAAGCATTTTGTACATCTTCAGGCCAAAATTGTCCTTTCAGATTTCCTAAGTTCCAGGAATATAGGGAACGAAGAAGAAGATCAGAGTCCAGGTACACAGAATATCCAGAGTACACTGTGCATATCTCAGAAAAGAATTCGGTCCTTAATGTCCAATTTTCTAGTTCAGTGAAATTTTCTTTCTGAAAAATGATAGCATGTATTAACCAAAAGCAGTTCTGCTTACAATATTTGTCACTTAGGATAGCTGAATAGTCCTCTCTCCCTCTTTTTAAACTCCCCTACTAAACCTCAAAGCTAGTTTTGCCATTTCAATTTTACTGAACTTTGTCATAAGAATTTGCTGACTACCCAAAAGCTTTTTAAGCTCAGCCTTCCTACTTCCATCTTCAGATAACTATTATATCTCTAATAGTACTTCTAGTCAGTGTCAGCACTTCTTTCTGATAAACTTTAATGTTCTTTAATGACATCCATGGTAAAGATGATGGAGAATACTACATTCTAAACAAGTACTTGAACATTAGCGTAACCAAAGCTTTTATGTCTAATTAGTGCTCTGAGCTGAATTCAGGTACAGTACCATTTATATCTGAAATACATTTAATGAACATTTAGATACACCAGACTAAAGGACTACATGTTTCTAATACTATTAATGAATATTTTATTTTAAAACTGTCTAAAATACATCTCAATAAGCAATACAAACAAAATTAAAATAATCGGTGTTCCAATTTACTTTTACGAGATATTTGTTCAAATTTCATCAGCATTATGAAAGTTTCATGTCTTTTAGTGCAAAAATTTAAAAACATATATGAAGTGCAAATAGATTAACTTTAGAAAGAAGTGTGTGTGTGTGTATGTATACACACGTACAAGAAGAGGACCATAAAATCTCTTTCTCTCTAATATATATGGATGGACGGATATATTATGCCATATCGTCCTCTTGTTGTGTGTGTGTGTGTGTGTGGATATAGACACGCACACATGTTTCTTTCTAAACTCAATCTATTTTATTTTTTTTTTAAATTTGCTCTAAAAGCAAGAAGCTTTGTATACACACACACACAGCCATTTTGACAGTTTCAGATGAACAGCCCCTAGACATTTTTATGCAAAATGAATAATCTAAAATACGTTAAAAACATTTATGATCAAGTTGCCCAGAAAGTTAATATATGCATGTTCCCTATCTACCCTAAATACTTCCTGAGCCCTAGCTAATATGGAAGGCCATATGACTGTTTTGCCATTCATTCTGTGTACTGGTAGCTGCAATTTTGAAATGATGAAAGCTTTTATT
Source organism: Chelonia mydas (assembly GCF_015237465.2). Classification (NCBI taxonomy): domain Eukaryota; kingdom Metazoa; phylum Chordata; order Testudines; family Cheloniidae; genus Chelonia; species Chelonia mydas. The sequence continues at coordinate 13,666,890 of NC_057853.1, read as the reverse complement.
ACTTCTGAAAGTAGAACTTCGGGAGGGTTCTCAGACTTTCGACTAGAGGGTCTTTGTTTTTTATGTCTTTGATTTCCTTTGAAAGCTGCCATTGGATTATACACTGTATGCCAAGGTCTTCGTGTGACAAAGTCAGTGACAAAGGAAGGGTGCTTTGAAAAAATTGCTGCTCTGCTGTACAGAGCACAGTTCAAACCTTGTCTTCCGAATTGCGTTGTGGGGCTGCACAACCTTTGAGTTTCACTCTGAATTTTGGGTTTGAATGAGTTCCAAAAAAGTTAAATCAAAAGTGAGATGAAACTGGTGAAAATTCAGTTTTATTGCACGTTTCAAGGCAAAAGTCACAAAGCAGGGTAGGTTCACTCAAAAGGCTGAACTATTTCATGAGCTTAGCATGAGTGTCTAGTTTATAACCCAGATAAGTCCCAGATGGGGATGGATTTTACCATGACTGGTTTTGCACAGCCCTGAGGAGCCCAGTACTCTTTTCTGGTGGCTGGAGGTAGAGCTCACTCACTATGAAAAACATAAATGCCGGATGATGCAAACGTTTCCTGGGAAGCTTTTTCAATATTTAACAACCCTCAAATATTTTTACAGAGATTTAATACTGTTTAATCAATATTTAATTACAATTTTTAGTTCAGAACATCTCTAAACGATTAAATAAATATTGAAGAAATTTATTAGACCTTGGCTTTTTATAAAGCATATGACTAATACAACTTTGAACAGATGTATTATAAAAAAGAAATCTTTAGCATCTAAGTGAACCAATAAAGTTAAACTGAATAAGAACTTTAAAAACAGCAACTAGGAAAATGGAAGATTTACAGTTAATTTCACTATCATACCAATTCCAAAAAGGTATAAATAAATATGTACCTTCCCTACTAGGAAAATAATTTAGACCAGCATTATTCTAGTGCTAAAACCACATTTTCACATGTGAGAGCCTAATATTAGGCACCTACGTCCATATGTAAACACAAACAATGGTCTGGGATTCAAACCGCACAGAACTCACTGGGAGTATTTCCATAGACTTCAGTGAGCTTTGGATCAGTTCCAAAATAGCCTAGCCTGTCCTCACCACTCCCGTTCGCTTCATCTAGACTTATGCCTCTGAGAAACTCAGGCTGCTTAAATAAATACATAAATACGGATTCAGGTGCCTAATTGTAGGCAGCCAGGCTTAAATGTTTTGCCCCTATTGTAAACACAGATTTAAATGATTAATTGTAAGCATCCAAATTTGGTCTTCACTATGTGACATTGTGCAAGGATGATGTTTATCTGTCATGGTCTTTCAAAAACAAATGCTAATTTTCAACTTGTATAATTTTTCTTCGGAGAAAACTTTTTAACAGATGGTTATTAGCTGTATCCTTTGCTGTTTGACCTCAATATTTATGGGTCTCATTCACTGACCTTTCATGGCTTGGCACAATTTTCTCTTTAATGAATTCATGTCAAGCCAATTAAGGTCTGTCACCGTTCACTGACCAGTTATATTAAAAACAAAGTCGACTGCAAAGTCTACTGCCACACTTAAATTGCGCCTAGTTTCAAAGTTACAGGATGATGGCCTATTAGTTGCAGTGCAAGAAGTGCCTCATAATGGGAAAGCACAATCCTGTTGCTTTACAAGTGAGTTTTGTCATCTTGACCAGATGAAAGTTCTAGCTCCAAAGTTGTTGCAGTTACCTATTCCATTTAATCATTGATTGCATGGTTTCTAGTATCAGTGTCTATAGTTTTTTTTTTATTTTTAAACTTTCCAATAAAATTTGTATGCATAATTGTACTTCATAAAATTAATTTCTCTTTTATAAAAGTGTATAAAACTCAGGACATGACACAAAGATCCAAACTTCATTCAGGGACTAAACCTGCAAGATGCTGTGCACCTCTTTGGGTGTGCTAAGTGCCTTCATCTCACACTAAATGGCCACAGAGCGGTAGAAGGCACGTTGCAGGAGAAACCATGCAAATTTAGTTCCAAGCAAAAGAACAAAGCTTGAGGCTGGCCAGTTTCAATACCAACAGATGAATCTATTGCTACTCAGAGCTTTGGGACAGCACTCAATTTTTCCCCCGTAGGTTGGAAGGAACTGAGAGAGATACACAAAAGCAGAATGTTCAGCCACTGAGGAAGGGTTGTGCTTTAGTGCAGCACTGATCAACACCTGTTGCTCGATTTTCCACACCTCTTTTTGAAATTTACATCAGGGCAAAATGGATGGAAAAATGCTAGCATGTCAGAATGGTGGTGGTTTACATTTTGCAAAGGAGAAAGTGACTGCACAGATTCAAGACTGCGGTCAGTCAATCCCATAAAGGGGCACTGAGAGATTCCTTAGGTAACCAGTTCGCTCAGAAGGAGAGTTATCATACAATGGGATCTCTAAGTACACTGGGGCTTCTCAGAATATTTGGGGTATGGGGGAGGAGCAATAAATAAAAATTTAAATTAAATATTTACATATAAAGCTCTAGAGGTTGTTATGGCACGAAGAACGGGTGCCAGACGTGGGGAACTGGGGTGGAAGAGGAGCCACAATATTATTTTAATTATCACGGAGGAAATGACATTGTCACAGGCAATGGACAACAGACGTATCATTAGGACATTCACACAGACTGAAATTTAGGTCTCATTTATGCCTGAGCACTTCCATTAAATGCAATGAGATGGCAACCTAATTCTGCCTTCATTTAAATAGGTAACTGTAATTATGCAAAATAAGACACTACTCTAGTCAAGAAGCACATCTATAAACAAAGCAGGAGTTAAAGGTATGAGCTATTAAGGTTTATTTTATGTCCATGCTATTAATCACGCTTTGGGTTTGTATATGGTAACATTATGTCCTATTTTATCCAGAGCCTGAAGTACAAATTAAAATGTTCCAGAACTGCAGTAGGACAAGATTAGCTGCAGCAACAGGCAATGAGTATTCACAACTATTTCCTGACTTACCATAGGTAACTAAAGATAGGTAAGTGCTTTGAATCAAAGGGTACATTGCTCCAACTGTATGACCAAAGAAAGATTTCAGCCATTACAAATCACAGCCCAGACATGCTAGAGTTGAGTAATCAATTTGCACAAATGAAATCATCATCATCCATCATCAGATGAATGCAACCTTTTCTCTTCATGTGGAATATCCAGGAGGAGATTTTCTAGAAACTATTAGATAACAGAAAAGCATTCTGTGAACATATATATTTTAAACCTCCAGAGAACTGATCACAACAGGCAGTTGATATTTGACATTTATTATTCTGTTATTAATAAATTTGTATTACTTTAGCACCTGGAAGCTCCAATTGAGGACCAGGATCATTTTGTGTTACGTGCTGTACAAAGACAGAACAAAAAGACTATTCCTGCCCCATACAGCCTACAATCCAAGTACAAGACAAGAGATGGATACACACAGATAGTGGAGTTCATGGAAACAAAGAGACAATACTGGTCAGCATGATTTGCAGTTGTATCAGCACAACAATGGCTTAATTCTTCCCAAGTTTTTTTGTAGACATAATAGAAAAGACAAGGTTTAAGGAGGGATTTCAAGGAGGACAAAGAGGTAGCTTTGCAGTTGTTTAGGGAGAGCTCCTCTCAAGAACGAGGAGGAGCATGGGAGAAAGTATGACTGTGCTTGTAAAATTTTCAAACAAATGGCCAACGGAAGCTGGCAGCATGTGCCAGCCCGAAGTGGGAGTTGACTCAGGTTACAAACTATACAGGGCCTGGGCTTGCATTCGAGCTTCTAGCCTGAGTTAAAAGCTGAGTTGGTATGTCTACACTGCTAATTTAACCCAAATTAAGAACACAGCTTTTTTGTAGCATAGACACACTCTTAATGACACTGAGGCCTGGTCTACAGTATGCGGTTATTTCGGAATTAGCCGAGTTAATTCGAAATAAAACAGATTCCGTCCAAACGACCAAACCGTTTTCCCCCCCAATTTAAAGGGCTCTTTAATCCGATTTCTGTACGCCACCTCGGAAAGTGGAGTAGCTCTAAAATCGAGATAGCAGTTCCGGGTTACAGGTACTGTGGACACAATTCAATGTTATTGGCCTCCGGGAGCTATCCCAGAATGCTCCCTTGTGACTGCTCTGGACAACACTCTCAAGTCCGATGCACTAGCCAGGTAGGCAGTAAAAGCCCTGGGAACTTTTGAATTTCCTGTTTGGTCACCATCAGCACAGTCCACCATCACAGGCGACCATGCAGAGTCCACCATCACAGGCGACCATGCAGTTCTGGATTCGCAGACGAGCTCCAGCATGGTCCAAACGGGAGGTACTGGATCTCATCGCATGTTGGGGAGACCAATCTCCGTAGCTTTCATGGAGGGAGGAGCTACTGGCAACACACACCCAGAAACACCCACGAGAATGGTTTTGCCCCATCATGCACAGGGAGCTTAACCCAGAATTCCAATGGGCGGCGGGGACTGCGGGAACTGTGGGATAGCTACCCACAGTGCACCACTCTGACATTCAATGCTAGCCTGGGTACTGTGGATGCACTCCACCAAATTCACGCGTGTTAGTGGGACACACAAGACCGAATGTATAAAATCGCTTCCGAAAATTCAAATAGAATTTTGAAATAATTTTGTACTGTAGACGTACCCTCATACTACTACTTCTGTATTTTTTTTAAATCGGCCTTTGCCTTGAATATGCAGTGTTGTTGCATCCGTGTTGGTCCCAGGATATTAAAGAGACAAGATGGATGAGGTAATATTGTTTATTTGTCAAAAAAATTATATTAACTCAACCATCTTGTCTCTCTAAGTCCCTTGAATAATAATGACTGGTCACTGGTAAAAGACCATCCATGTGGCCCTTACAGACTCTCACTCAGAAGGCATGAAAAATACATTTGTTTTTAATTTTAAAATATGTTCATTATGATTATTTTGTCTTCTTTAATTTAGCTGTAATGTACAGAGCACTGGAGAATCCCTGCATTAAAGGGTGCTTCTGGCTCTCAGCCACAGATGACAACCACTTATTCTTCATGTTCAGCACTTTGGCAGCATGAACTTTACCCTTAAGCAGAAAATACCCATGGTTCCCCTGCACAGCAGAGACTTTAGTCCTACACATGTTGTGTCTCTAATTCTGTTCTTGGGATAACACGAGAGCCTTAGTCAATGAGGATTTGTGATGGTCTGCTTAGCCAGTAGTTGGTGCTCAGTTCTGCCACCTGCCTCATGCTGAGTAGTGCTTTACTCTGCAAAATATTCCACTTAACATCCCAGGTGCTAAACACATGAATTAGGCCCTGAATTATTTAAATGCTATTTTAAGGAAGGATTATACCATTCCAGAACACTCCCCAGATATACAGAGATTGCATACCTGCTCCTACACCGCTGAACGGGTTACACTTAGCCCTCCAAACAGTGGAGCGGACTGGCATTTAGGAAGGGGTAGAATAAGGACATTTCTTCCTTCCTGCCTCCAGGGCATTAGTGAGGGAATTATCCCTGTGCTTCCTGGAGTAAAGGAACTGCTATTCTGCCTAGCTCACAGCTGAGGAGGTTCCTTATGCTGCCTGCAAGACTCCCTTCTGTTCTCCCCCTCCAATCACATGTGCAGTGCAGCTGCCTAAGGGTCAGGCAGAATCCAGTCCTCTGAGCCAGCCCATCTTGTCACGTGATACACTGGCTGATGAGTTTAGCAAAAGTGGTCAAGAGAACAGCAACCAGGTTTAAACAGAAAAGGGGGTTGGTGGTGACTCATTTTATTTTATTTTAAATATGTTTCCACAACACCCAGCTATTGAGGCCTTCTGTCTAGGAGATGATTTAAGTGGGTCATGTCTTTAAATAGGTCTGGGCAGAGACGAGGGTCTGATCTATACTTAAAACTGAGGTCAACACAGCTACAGCACTCAGAGGTGTGAAAAATCCTCCCCCACCCCAAGTGACATAGCTATGCTAACCTAACACCTAATGGAAACACAGCTAGGTTAAAGAAAGAATGCTTCCATCAACCTAGCTTCCGTCGCTCAGGCAGGTGTAGTTCCTACGGGGATGGAAAAATGCCTACTCTGTGGGGTTCTACCAGTATAGCTATCGTGCCATAGCTCTGCCTCTATAGTCCCTGGTGATTTGAGGGAGTAGTCCTCCTTTGTGGCCTCTTCTCATATTCTGAGGTCCTTTCCTCTGAGTCTGTTCCTTCTATTTCCAGTAGTTGGCATCTAGTTTCCCTCATTCTAACCAATGTGAGATTCATATTTTTTTTGTAATTAGGCTGAAGTTGAACAGTTAGGTGTTTGGAGGAGTTAAAAGAAACAATAAATGGATCCAAGAATATTCCACACTGAAGAAATAAAGAGGGATGCCTCAGAAAATTCTCACCTACATTAAAACAAAGAATAAAACTGGATGTTTATATCACATGTCTGAGAAAATAATTTTCTGTAGCTCTACAGACAAGGGCTATAGGGAATAACTTGTCTAGACTGATTATAATAGTTCTTCCATGAAAATTACAGTCCTTGCTCTGTGAGGAGAGCAGCATTTCAGAGCTTTCTGAAGTGATGCCACTACCACTCTAGAAATGAGATAGCTGTTGATACCAATAGCATGCCTTCCCTAGACAGCTGTCAAATGAGGCAACCCCCACATTATATCCAACCCCTGTAAGCCAGGAGCTCAAATTCTTCCCTGAACTTTACTCTATTAGTCTGTAGAGCAAGATGCAATGGCTGGAACTTGGGCTGTTGACTTCAACCATAATTCATTTTTTTCTTATTTCTTTTCTCAGCTTTAAAGCAAAGTGCATTTGGTTCCATTTTGATATAAACAAAACAAAAAAACACAACCAAACAAAAAACCTTATATTTTTTTCTGTAACATGATGTTCTCACTTGTATAGTTTAATTACTGCCCTTCGCAAGAAAACATAGATTCAGTGTTTAAGGGCAGAAGGGACCATTATAATCATCTCACCACCTGCATAAGACAAGCCATACAAAGTCTCCTTGTCATTCCTCCATCAAGACCTTTTGATTGCATTACAGCATGAAGTATGATGTAAATACTTTTAGTTATGTCAGACCAAAATTCTCTACTGTCATTTTATTTCTTTATTCCCAATGAAAACTGGGATTTTCACAAACCTGTGCGTATTTGTGATGGAGGACATGAGAACAGTTTTCAACTACGTAAAATGTTGTTACAAGGAGAAGGGTAAAAAATGGTGCTGCTTAACTGCTGAGGCTAGGGCAAGAAGCAACGTGCACAAATGGCAGCAAGGGAGGTTTAGACTGGACATTCGGAGAAAACTTCCTGTCAGGGTGGTTAAGCACTAGAACAAATTACCTAGGGAGGCTGTGGAATCTCCATCATTGGAGGTTTTTAAGAGCAGGTTCGACAAACACCTATCAGGAATATTCTAGTTATTACTTACAGTAGAGCCTCAGAGGTACAAATACCAGAGTTACACACTGACCGGTCAATAACAAACCTCATTTGGAACTGGAAGTACACAATCAGGCAGTAGCAAGACAAAAAAAACCAAAACAAAACAACAAAAAAACCCAGCAAATATAGTACAGTATTGTGTTAAATGTAAACTACTAAGAAAATAAAGGGAAAGCAGATTTTTCTTCTGCATAGTAAAGTTTCAAAGCTGTATTAAATCAATGTTCAGTTGTAAACTTTTGAAAGAACAATCATAATATTTTGTTCGGAGTCATGAACATTTCAGAGTTACAAACAATCTCCATTCCCAAGGTGTTCCTAACTCTGAGATTCTACTGTAATCCTGCTTTGAGTGCAGGGGACTGGACTAGATGACCTACTGAGGGCCCTTTCAGTCCTACATTTCTATGATTTTGATCAAAAATGTGCTGGTTACACTGGTGTATTTAATGCTTTGCATTTACTTCATTAGGGCTCTGCATGGCTGTGGTGGGGCTCTCAAGTGCAGTAATTTGCAAGATCAGGGCCCTAGGGACTACTCTTGAAATTTTGCTGGGTGTCTGAGATGAACAGAGACACAATTACAGCAATCCCTATTCCTTACAGCCTCCCTATTCCCAGAAGCCAACCAGGGTTCCTGCTTCTGATTCAACAAGTTGTAATGTGCTGCTTATTTAAAGTGACATAAAATAATTAAAAACTTGGAGAAAATGGAAATAACTTTATGGAAGACTGGTAGAGTTCACAGACACTCTTCAGACTCCATCTGCATGTTTTCCAACAAGTCTGCAAACTGTGAAACTTATATTAAGCTCTGCATAAGATACATACCAGAGAGAGCAACCTTGATATAACTTTGAAAAACTTCCTCATTTGCTTTTTACATAATTAATTCCCTTAATATTCATAAATTTCTCTCTGTTCACTATTGACCCGAATGACATACTGTAATGAATAGTGATGAATGAAACCCTAAAGATTTGGAATTCAGGATTCAGTCCAGCTGAACACCCAGAAAATTCAGAGACTTATTCACAATCTATGGGAATTATTCAACACCTTATGGTTATAAAAAATTGGGCTGGAAATCTCAAGGACATGTTTTCTTGTGAGATTTGTGGTCCTTCCAGTTTGCAGCCAGTTTGTAAGTCATCAAATAAAAATGTCCTTTATGCTCTCTCGCTCTTCTCTGTCTCTGGAAAGCAGAGGTAAAAATAATGCAAAGGAAGAAGAAAACCAAATCAATAAAACTATTTCCAAACTTCATACAATGCCCATTTCAAGGTTTCAAAAAATTGTGTTACTTTTAATTTTATCTAATCCAATTCAATCATTAATAATGTTTATCTCTTTTAACAAAAAAAGAAAAAAGAAGCAATGTTATCAAGTATATGTTTGATACAACTCACATTCTCCATTATATATATTGTGTGTCACGACAGTACACCTCCCCTTTATATTTAAGCAAATTATAACCACATCAGCTTTCACAACTTCATCTCCTTATCTCAGTACAAAAGAAAAACAGAGCTAAATTTTCAAATATGCATGAACAAAAGTGTGCATCTATTTGTGTCCAAATTAGGCACGTGCAATGCATGTACCCAATTTATGCATCTGGACTAGACAGGCGCACTTTTGAAGAATTGGATCTAAATTCTAGAAGATTTCACTTTTTAGAAACGTTTACAAAACAAAGATTTTAAGGCCACGATCCATAGCCCATTGAAGCCAATGAAAAGATACAACTGATTTCAATGGGCTTTGAATCAGGCCCTAAATACAATTTGCACAGTGCTCAGGGAAAATTATCTTGGAGGAAAGATTGACACATACACTTAAGAAGCCCAAAGTACCATATTGAAATCCGGTCACAATTTTTTTTTTTATAAAGACCGAAGTTCCATTACAAACAGCAGGACATTTGCTTTCATAAGAATTTTGCTTTTCATAAGATTGGAGTGTTCAAATTTTATGGTGGCTGGTGCAGAAGACATGCTGGACTGTTCATATTTTCCTCTGTAAAGCTCCATAATATGTGGTCTTGAGTTGACAGAAATGTCTGATTTTGATGGGAGTAAAGAAGGTTTTTTCCTTGAACGTGGACAGAAATCAGCTCTCAGAGTCAGTGCTGACAGTGATACTTAACGGAAATTTCGAACATGGTCAGTTGAATGATTTGACTGTTCTAATTCTTTGAATACTAGAGTCAAGTCTGAATTCATACTGCCTCATGCATATAAATTAAACTCAAAAGTGTCTAAATTGGAATTTTCATACCTCTTCAGGACTACCTTAATTCATGGGATGCTGAAGAAGTGCAGTGTACCATCCTGTCAATATACAGAACAGTAGAGGAAGGAACTTGAGTTATAGTCTACATTAATTTCATTCCCTACTGAAAGTACTTTCAGTTCATTTAGAGCTTAGTGGATCATGACATATATTTCATCTACTTATTTTTTTAAGAAACAGAATAAGAATTTCAAGCAGAAGCAAATTTCAACTGTCCAATAAAAAAAAAAGCATCAAAAAGTGTACTACATATTTGGCATTTGCCATCTAAGAACTTAAAAGTACATTCTAGTTCCACGAAATACTAATTTTGTGTGTAAGATTTATTGCACGTGTAAGCACTTGAGTAGTCCCATTGACTCATTTTACAGCACTGTAAGTCCATTGACTTTCATGGAGTTACACCAGTGTAAGGAAGATAGGAATCAGGCCTTTAGAACATAAAAAGACCTCCCAAACTACCAGATGATTAGATAGATCGAATGACAGATAGCATGTACAATCGATTGATCTAATCTGTCTAGCTGGCAATAGCAGTTGTATGCCACTGCGTTCTGCTGGATGGAATCAGAGCTGCTCCAAGTGTCTGAGACTGTGCTACTCTGAAGGGGTGGCCTCCACAGAGGATAAGTTTGAAGTTAATAACACCACCCAATGGAGGCTCTCCGTTCATACAACTGGTAAAGGCTTGTTTTTAAACTGCAGTAAGTCCTGAATTCTATTACCAGTTTGTATGTATATGGATAAGTGACCCGCACCCACTCAGCGTGTGGCATTCTATCTACTTCTGGTGGTGGCTCGACCATATTAGAGAAGTTGATGAGTCTATTACAACCTTAGCTAACAGATCTGATCTCTTACCTCAGGCAGTAGAGGCTCATGCTTTTAGAACCAGAGGTCCCAGGTCTCATGCCCGCTGCAGACAACAACCCAGGGGGCATGGCATGATAGATAAGAGCTTCTCCAATGCTCAGATTGGCCATGCCCTAAATCTAAATACCTCTGGCAATACAAATAACAATCCCATAGAAAGGACTGATATACCATTTTGAAATCATACGCATCTTGACAGATTCATTGACAATCTCCAAATTGCTAAACTACTACAGAGAAGCATATGAAGAAGATCCAAATAATAGCAGGATTTTCCCCAAAATACTTTATGAGTCACTTATTTTTCTATGAAAAAAAACCATGAGGACAACAAATAAATGTCCTAACTGCCTGTGTTAGACTTATTTTCCAGGTCAGTACCTTTACCAGTTGGAACTAAAGGTAGCTGCCCTCCTTCATCTTTAACACCTATTAGATACAACTCCACTTTTAATCCAACAACTCTTATAGCTCCCTGAGAGACTGAGATAATACAGCAAATGTTGAAGGATGAGGACATTTATAGAGGGGCTCTATGAACACAGGAACAGAGGAATTACCAAACTGGGCCACAGCAGTGGTCCATCCAGTCCAGTATCATGTCTCTCCAGTACTGGATGCTACAGAGAAAGGTGCAGGATACTGTGCAGAGTACAGTTATGGAGTTATGTTGTTACTGGCCCATAGAGATGTTTCTTCAATTAGAAGTAGTTAGTTTGTATTTGGAGTTTCTCTTTTTTTAAGTGCTATTATCTAATGTGATTGCAGTAGTCTCATTGTCCATATAACTTCTGCACCCTTTTTTTCTGAATCCTAGGCAGCTCTTCATCCCAGTGGTATCTTGTGACAGTGAGTGCCACAAGTTAATTCTATTTATCAGTTTTATCCATTTAATTGAATCTCTCCCTTGATCTTCCATTATGAGAAAGGGTGAATATGAGTCCCTTCTCCATGGCATTCATTATTCTGACTGTTCCATCACGTCCCCACTTATTCTTCATCTCCACACTAAACAGTTCCAATCATTTCCATCTCTCTTCACACAGAAGTTTTTTTCCCAGGTTTCTAATAATTTTCATTGCCCATTTTGGGTCTCCTTGTATTGAATTTGAAAACAAAAGTAAAATGTGGATTCATGAAAAAATGGAAGATAACAGATAAAGAACTGACTATGAAAGAGTGAATGGGCTTCCACTTTCTTTCTTTGGGACACAATGAAGCAAAATCACTGTAAAGGTACAGGTATAGATATATCATTGGAAGCTTAGTCCAGGAAGTTTAAATAGAATTTATAATAATGCTTCAGACACGTGCTAGAGGGAGTACATTCATGTCTGATGGAATTGCCCTAAGCCCCAGTATTCTGGGGACAAATAGAGACAATTATAGGAAGTACACGACCAATAGATCCTTAGAGAGACAAGGTGGGTGAGGTAATATCTATTATTGTACCAATCTCTTTTGTTGAGAGACACACACACTCCACTCTAGACATCCCTACATGGTTTTATACATTTAGGACTCCACTGGCGATCGAGATGATCAGACAGCCAGAGAACAGGACCTGTGCACTGCCACCTTGAGATGTTGTAGACATTCTTTCCCAGGACTGAACTCATGAACTGTCCCATTCAGGCCCACCTAGGTTCTTAAACCAAACCTATCACCTCGGCACCTGAGAAGGATTGGAACCGGAGATGTCAGTAGGGCTACACTGATTTACACCAGCTGAAGATCTGGTCCATTATATTTACATGCGTGAGGCACGTTAGTCTTTAGGCACATCAAGACAAAATCCATTAGACAATTTGGAAAAAAACAGCTAAGCCAGAAACATTGTCCTGTCCAACCTACGTAGTAAATTTTGTCTCTGATGCTCTCTTCTGTTTATCTGCATAGAAAACTCCTTAACATCAAATGGAATTCTATTTATTTAGGAAGGGCAAAATATTGGAGCCAAGGTATATTATACAAATCAAAAAGGAAAGATGTGTATCCTAAGATAGCACTAAACTGAAAAACTATTTAAAAAAAATGTTCCCAGCCAGAAAATAACCCCACAATCTCCCATAGCACCTTGCAAGAAAGTACTGGTATATTCTCATTTCTTTTCCTTTTTATCACGTACATGCACTTAAATTGTGCCACTTCCTGTTTTGGACTAGCCCTCTTTGTTAATGAGCTGCAGCAGTAGCTATGTTTTTGTCTTGGGTCTGATAACAAACTAAGGGGCCGCTTACATGTTTACTGCATATTGCACTGTCACCAAACTGTTCAGATTTGCTCTGCTGGGAGGCTGTCTCATTCCAGGAATAGAAATTACTTAATCAGTATGCTTGCCGCCCACGTGCCAGGAAAAACCTCTCTGATTAAATTAATGTAGTAAAGTTTTGCAATCACCGGTGACATAACTACTGATTAAATGGAAGCTTTGTAAGCACGTACTCATTTTATGGGTTTATTTATTTATTTATTTCACTTCCTCTCATGCTTTTGTTTTAATTACAAGGGTGTAATTCTGAACACTTTGCTACTGAATAATATGGCTCAAAAAAAAATCTAGATTAAATTCCTAAAACAAATTATGGTCTTGTGGTGAAGGCATTAGATTGGGACACAGGAGCTGAGGATTCTCTTCATGGCTATGCCACAGACTTCTTAAGTAAACCTGAGAGAGTCATGTAATCTCTCTCTGACTAAATTTACCATCTGTAAAATGGAGATAGTAATATTTCCCTAATGGCTAACTTCAATAACCAATAATGGAGGGCTATATAAATACCTAGAGGAAAAACAATGTAATTTAACCTATTACAGTAGAGTAGGGCAGCTAATGTGTCCAAAATGTTGGCAGCGGTCGGTGTAGCTAAACTTGTTATAGCTCTCCTGAAACTCTGAGGTGATAGTTTCTATTTATCTTTAGGTATTAGATACATATTATCTCTGAGAAGGAAGGGGGGTCCCTGCAAGTCTGTTTGATTTAGAGTCAGTGACATAGGGCCTGACCCAACTCCCATTAACATCAAAAAGTTTTTCCGCTAACTTAATGGCAGCTGGATGAGGCCAATAATCCCTTAGGCACTGATTCTACATTTCAATCTGCATGGACGAATTGGGTGCCCCCACAGAACTCCACTCAGGTCAAACGAATCACATGGTATTATTTTTGTTCTTTGATTGGATGAGCGGTAAGAATTTACAATTTGAATACTTGCACGTGTTCATCCTGCAACTGGCTCTGTTCAGGTGGATAAACTGTCTTCAGTGGGGCTCTATGCAGGTGCAGTCAGCTCCAGGACTTAGGGCTAAATATGCCCTGTGTGCAAATATTGCAGAAAATGAATTTTAGATTTGCAAATGCAGGGATTCAAACTAGAAGTGTTTGCAGCGCATCCAATCCAGGAACAATAGTTTGACTTATCACCACAGCTAAGCAGCACAGCTGAAATGTCAGATATTCATGATCAATGCAGAGTTTATAAAAAAAAGACTCACCATATTAACTGGGCCGTGTAATTTGTGGACCTGGAACAGTGGGAACATAAGTGCCACCCTGTCCTTCTCTCCCCACTCTTTGGGTGTGTGGGAGAACTCTGGTTCCTGCCAGGGTCCCCAGGCGGGCTTGGGGATGTTGAGGGAGTATTGCCCTCATACTTCTCCACAGGTGTATAGAATCCAGGGTCATTGGTGACCAGTTAAAATCTGCACTGTTACTGCCCTGTCATTTGGGGACCGGTTCCTCATTGGTTGATTGTTTAATAAAGTTGCAGCCTCAACATACACCAGAGAAAGGTTAATGTCTCATTGCTTCCTTCTCCACATCAATACTGAAAAGATGTTCATGGAATAATTTTGGACAAATTAATTAGCGGGATGAATCCTCACATACATTTTGCTAGAAATACATGGATGCTGCATTCATGCAATGAATTTCAGGTGGTGAATTTTCAGTCAGCTCTAGTAATAGGCAAGAAGCAATGAAGGCCTCATTCTCCTAATCATTTCCCCTATGCATTTCGACCACTTGGTCTACATGATTGTTTTATTAATTATCCTTGATCCTTTCCTAGCTGGCATTCTACTCCTCCTCCCTTGCATGCAAGTGTGTGTTATGTTCACAGCATACATGTAGAGAAGTTACATAAATATATAAATATTCTTGCTGGAAGGTTGCAATGTAGCACTACTTCATTTTTTAGCATTCACAATGATAACATGCAAGAACTCCAGAGAGACACACAGCAGGCTGCTCCCTAAAACAGAGAGGCACAACTCACACAACTTTACTACAGGAAGGCTGTCTGCAGACTGACCGTTCCAAGGCCCAGTTAATACACACCCCTAGAGAGCCCCTTAACCTGCAAGCAAGATCAGGAAAACCCCTTAATTTTAAAGTGACAGCCTACAATTTTAACAGAGTTTTCAATAAACTACAGCATGTGTCTGATGGAGGAGCTGGCAGAATTGGGTAAAGAGTTGGGTTAACTTACCAAAGTTGCAAATTCTCTCTTCGGAAGAATTCTATAACATTTTCAAAACTTGATGTGCATAAATTAGCAGTACCACATAAGGCAGCAATAATTTATGCACTTGCTATGGACCTCATTAGGCCCTCCATAACACAGAGTGCCAAACAGATTTTTTTTTTAAAAAAAAAGCAGAACATAATATTGCATCTAATATTTATATATAACACATATGCATCCCAGTTTTAGTGCTGTCATCTCATTGTACTCCCTTCAGTTAGACATAAAAAAGAGCTTAGAAATCGGCTTGCTTTTCACATGGAGTCATTGACGGAACATGGGACAGTTCTTCAGGCAGGATAAATCAATATAAAGCAATAGCCAACGGAGCTTCATTGATTTATACTGGCTGAGGGCCTGGCTCTGTAAGTGTCTGGATATTGTACATGTGGGTTTCTACAAAGTTCCATATTATTGAACAAGGGAGAAATGTGTATAAGGTCATTAGGATGCGTAGGGGCTTATACAGTGGGAATCTTCCCATTCACTTCAATAGGCATGAGATCATGAAGTGAAGAAGAGGGGCTGTGGTGCATTCAGTACGTTGACGACACTTGTTTTAACATGTCTTTTCTCTTCCAGCCTAAATGGTGCAGATTAGTGCCTTGGTCCAGTATCTTGCCGAGATTGAAGTACAACCGAGAGCTAACAAACTGAGGCTCAGCCAAAATAAAAAAAGAGTTGGTCTGGTGGAATGAGGAAAGCAAATCCAAGCTGCAAATAGATTATTTTATCTGTCTCTCTGATTGCACGCGTTTACCTGACATTTTTCATCTGAGTTTGCAACCTGGAAGTCTCAGTAGATTTCTAGTTATTGCTGCATAGCCACATATCAGAACAATTCTCCTTTGTATCTGTGACCTTTATTTCAGATATGGCCCTCAGTACAGTGATTCATAAGTCTGTCACCTCTAGGTTAGGCTCTACTTGGGGGCTACATCTTAAATCAATTTAGCAAACCTGATGCAGAATTCAACAGCCTGCTGACAAACAGGATCTCTCATTGCAAGTATATTACACTGCTGTTCTGAGGTCTTTGGCGGTTGCTTGTGGGTTTCTGTAGCTCAGGGTGTTAGTTTTGACCTTAAAGTGGCTTGGGATCTTGTTACTTCAGAGATCACATATTTCCCTGTGCCACATTGCCACAGCTGAGGTTCACAAAGATGCCCAAGATGGAGCTCCTTCAGTTTGAAAGGAAAGGTGCTCCTGGTGAAACTTTTTCTATAAAGGACCCTGGACTTTGTACTCCCTTTGTCCAAAACAACCTCTATCTGCTGACCTTCAGGGCACAATGCAAAGATCACCTTTTTACCAGGCCTTGTGTGGAGGAGGCTGATGCCTGACTGTCGCTATCTTGGAATGGTGTATATATGTAGGGCCCTACCAAGTTCATGGCCATGAAAAACGCACCATGGACCGTGAAATCTGGTCTTCCGCCGTGAAATCTAGTCTTTTGTGTGCTTTTTACCCTATACTATACAGTATACTTTCCCGGGGGAGACCAGCGATTCTGAAACTGGGGGACCTGACCCAAAAGGGAGTTGCAGGGATGTTGCAAGGTTATTTAAGGGAGGTCGTGGTATTGCCACCCTTACTTCTTTGCTGCCTTCAGAGCTAGGTGGCCAGAGAGCAGCGGCTCTTGGCCAGGCACCCAGCTTTGAAGGCAGCACCCTGCCAGCAGCAGCCCAGAAGTAAGGGAGGCAATACCATACCATGCCACTTTTACTTCTACGCTGCTGCCTTCAGAGCTGGGCAGCCGGAGAGTGCTGGCTGCTGTCTGAGGGCCCCACTCTGCAGGCAGCAGCGCAGAAGTAAGGGTGGCAACACCATACCAGGCCATCCTTACTTGTGCACTACTGCTGGTGGTGACTCTGCCCCCTACAATAACCTTGTGACACCCCCACAACTCATTTTTGGGTCAGGGCCCCTACAATTACAACACCGTGAAATTTTAGATTTAAATAGCTGAAATCATGAAATTTCTGATTTTTAAAATCCTATGACCATGAAATTAAGCAAAATGGACTGTGAATTTGGTAGAGCCCTAAATATACAGTAGCATTTGCTGATAGATCTTTGGTTTCCCACAATAATATCATGGGTGCCTAGAGCCTAGGACTGGTGCCTTTTTAGTTCCTTCTAAATCAAAATAATGACAGGGATACACCAGTATATGTAAATGAGGTCAGTGCAGAAGTACCAGCAATAATGATGTGAAAGTCACATTCAATGAAGATAAAAGGTCAAATGGAGTTTACATATTTAAATATGATTAAATTTCTCCTTGTGTAAATGGTGTTAACATAATCAGTGTGACTGGATCACATGTACTTTCTGTGCTCTTGGCACTAACTTTTAGAAATGGCTTCTGGTTTTGCACCTTCAGCTGGAATTGAGAAAAATATTTACAGCGTATAGGAGTTAATCTGGCTTGTAGGATCTAGCAACCTGCTTATCAACCACAGTACCTATCATCATTTGTCTGCAGAGTTGCACTCACAGTAAACAAATTGGAGATGCCATTGAAAAGGTGACACTGTGAATACATACAATTCTCTCAGTTCATGGAGGATCTTCCATTCCTCCCAGCCCCCATTTTCACTCCCAACCCTGTTGATCTTTGGCGTATTCACCTTCCTTCCACTAAGGAAAGAAAAAAAGGAGGTTTCTTCAGAACCTGTTACTTTAATTAGCCAGAGTGGGGATCACTGTTGAGTGAACTTCCTTTCCAGTGACTCAGTAACAACTACAGTCCAGTGATCTCTAAAAATGAGACTTCAGGATATTATCATGGGCCATTTTAATACTATATTATTATCATTATATTAATATGCCTGCAGTGGTTAAAAGGGAAAAAATATGTATGTACATTATTCTGAAATGGCCATTTTACTCGGTTTCAGAATGAGGCAGAACCAAGAAGTGCATTAGGTCATCCCAGATGAGTAGCAAAAAAATTAATTTGTCCCTTTGGTATTTATTTCAACAACATTAATCACAATGAATCCTTCTGATATTCATACAGAAGTAAATTACCTGCTTTCTTATGCAGAATGACATTTCCCAATCAAGAAGCTCCTAATGGACTCATAATTATGTTATTTATTCTGGCATAAAGCCTCTGTAAAACACAAATTTAATACTTTTATAGTCATGCAAAAGAACATGACACAATATTAGTAATAGGATCCAATTTTAATATATTAGATTCAGACAGTAATGCTATTTATGGGCTTTGTTTTGTGTTGCAGACTTGGATTCCAGAATCCAAACTCCACATCTGGGCCTGGGTCAAATTTCCAGATAAAAATGCCCATCTCTAAACATTTCACTTTTGGCTTACAGATATTTTCTTTCCTTTTTTTTTTAAAAAAAAAAACAGGCTTATAACTGTTCAATGAAGTTTGGCATTTCTTAAGCAGAGGGCAGTATTACATCAGTGAACGATTATTGAAGTTACCTAATCTACAGTATGTGAAATTGCATTTCTACAGAACAAGGACACATAACACAGTTTACTGGCTTAAGGCACAGATATAAAACATTAGTGAAGCGGAGCTGTTTTCAAGCCTCTTATGGGAAATAATAGTAAAAACACTTGATTATTAAAGCCTCCTTTTTCCCCAAGTGCTTTACCATTGAATGGTGCCTTGCAACTCACTTTGTAGCTTGACTTTGACCAAGTACCATTACGAGATCCTTCCACCAGCCCAGTTTTTCTTAATATTTTCTCCTTCTCCTTTGCATGGTGCAGGGACAGGATCATTAAATATTCTCCATGCAGTTAGATGCTTTTAGTTCACTTAAAGTTCTCTAATAATGAACAGTGCCTCATTCATTTATGTCTCCGCATCCAAAGCCAAGAACTAGAACAACGATCACAAGTTTCCCTTTTACTCTATGGCATTGGTCCTTCTGGTGTCAGTAATCTCAAGCAGAAAACTTGTCAGTCTGCTGATGCTGCCGTCCTTAATTGAAAAGCTGGAAATGATAACTCTGCTAAGAGATAACATTCAAAAGTAAAAGACCAAACCTTAAAACTGTGCCCAATACTTTGACATTTCAGTATCATTCAGAAACCACTTACTCACACGGAGGTGGTGTTCTTTACTCATGAAGCAGTTCAGATGGAAGGTATTATCAATTCCTAACTGACATCTTTCACTCAATGAAACAGTTAATTAACTTGGTCCTAGGCCACTTCTCATCCTTTTCACACATGAATACATGAAAATGAATGTGCTTTTTACTTCTTTGGCGCTATGTTCACTGCCTCTTCTGTCCCTTTAACAGGAACTTTACTTGGTTGCAATGTACAAGAAATTCCAAGCTGGTACTAGCCACACCTCATTAGTCAAAATACTACACAAGATAGGAATGCTTTGGTACAGAGATGGCTTTGGAATTCAAAATTATATGCGGAAGCTGGAATAGAAGTTAAAGTGAAAAACATATCTGGCTGTAGCAGCAGAAGAAAAATATAATGCATCCCTTTTTTAGCAACCACTGGGTGTATTACTTTAGTTTAGAGTGTGAATTTTGTACAAACAATTTCATGGAATATGCTGTATATGGGGGTTATAAAAATACTTGGAACCGGTATACTAAAAAAAAATGCATGGAGTAAACTCAGGACATGATGAAGAAAAAGGGCCTGAAAATAGCAGTGCAGAAACTGCATTTCACCAGCTGGAGATGGGCTTGGGTAATAAGCAGAGACAATATGATTTGTGAGTTACAGTAAGTTGCAGAAAGCACTAAAGAGAAGGGAATGAAAATAAAATGAAGACGACAGCATGTTGGAGACTCGTTCAAATAATAAAATCATTTTTAGCATGCATCTCACACATACAGTGATGCAGATTTAGATGATCAGTTCTGACAATAATAAAAAACTGTACAAACAGAGAATACCCAGACATCTTCAAGGTAAACAGTTTTGTCTGGAAATTAAACCACTAACTTCCGACTCACAACTGTCCATTGCAAGGAGAGAGCTAGAATACCGCCTGCCTCATGTTACTTGCAACACACTGCACAATTATTTCTAGCTCTTGCAAACTGTATCTGAGCAGCTTGGAAGAGCTGGCTGATGTACACACTTCTGGGTCAGAAGGTAAATAAGATCAGAGACCTTTATAGACATGACACTCCGATCCCAGTTTAAAACACATTCTAACCACATTAACACGGGGTTGTATCGAGTACCAAATGGAAACTGGTAGGTGATTATCAGGAAAATGGGGCGAAGTCAACATGAGCCATCTATAGAAAATCATAAATTGCAGCTTTCCATATTCTCAATGACCAACCAAAAGTATAGAGTCTAGGGCTCAGACACTGCAATTGTTTGCAGTGCTACATCTGTGTGGAGTCTTATCTTTAAACCGGGTTCTTGATAGAGCTGTGCAAATAACTGATTTTTTGGTTTGGTGGTTCCCCTTCCCCATATAATAATATGTTTTGAGATTTTTAACCTTTTACATTTTTTAAAATAAAAACTGTGACATTTTGAAATGAAACCTCTTTCTGAAACAAAAAAAGTCAAAACATTTCTCTTCAGAAATGCCCAAACGAACCTTTTCAATATTTCTGAATGTATCGTTCTTTATTCAACTGAAACAATTTACCAGCCAACACAACTAACACCAACTTACATTCATGAATTATTACAGTCTCCCTGAATTTGCATTTTTAGTGGGGAAAAATGATTCACGTGAAATTCTATTGTAGGATTGGAGCCTTGGTATAGACTCTTCTAGAATAATTTATTCCGTGCTGACATTTTTTTCTTCTGAACACAGAAAGAAAGAAAATAATTGAGTAATGCAATTAGAGGACATGTCAAACATGAGACATGAGTCTGGGAGCCTTAGCAATGCCACATGCCACTTCTGCCCAGCTGGGTGAATGTCACTGAATAATTAAATCAGGCATCACTCTCCTGAATGGGCCCATGGCATTTTTGGTTCCAGGATTGCATATAATGAAGTTCATCCTTGGCTCAGACTTCCTCCCCTGTCACAGGGGTCTCGTGGTGCAGAACTCAGACGTTCCCTCTTTTCTTACTTTTCAAGTGGGTTCGGATTAACTGCTCTCCCAATTTTAAAGTCTATCTAGGAGATTTAGAGTATGAACTGACAAGGAAGGTGGGGCTACACAATCAAACAAAGTAAAACAGGAATGAGTAGCAAACAAAGACAAAATAAAGGTTCGACCCACGGACCCATTAGTGCCAACTAGCAGAGGGCATAATGGGTGCATGGTGGTTTATAGGGGCCTTCCGGGTCAAATGTCTATATAACAGTACACCAAAGGGCCACATGAGGTCTCTACCAACAGCCAATAATGCACCAGTCATCCTAATCATTGTGAGATGTATGTACAGATGGTATTTAAGGAGTTATGTATGAAAACCGTATACTTAAGATCTGAGAGTTATGACAGGTCATAAGGTGATAAACAGGTTTTATGTAGGCAGGGGGTAGTAGACTCTTCTCTGGCTGATCATTGTGTGTCTCACAGTGTAAGCCTATTTGCATTGCTAAACCTGAGGCTATTGAAGAGATTGTGAATTCACATGAGAGAAGATATGCAGCAAAAAACAAAAAAACAGCAGGGAGCATTCCATTTATAGGTAAAGAAAATGGAATTGGGGGGGTATAACTGGGAGTACAATGAGGAGATAAACTGCAAGTGTATTCTGTTTTAAGACAGCTGGGTCAAACTAACATCCTAACTGTAAGAACAGCAGGACAATGGAACAGACTGCCTCGGGAGGTCGTGCACTCTCCTTCACTGGAGGTCTTCAAAAGGAGGCTGGATAGCCATCTGTCTTGGATGGTTTAGACACAAAAAATCCTGCATCTTGGCAGGGGGGTAGACTAGATGACCCTTGCAGTCCCTCCTAAGCTGACGGTTCTATGATTCTAACCAACCTGCCTTGAAAATGCTGCAAAGACTTTGGGTGAGCTCAGCTTCTTTAAGACAAGGCAATATTTTGTTAATCAAGTCTATGCTGTAGGATGCATGTTGTGATTTTATTTTACATATTACCATTTGTTTCCACTATTTGACTTGTAACTTTTCATATCTCTATACGTTGTTAAATAAACTTTTACTTGTTTTCACCATGAACATTGTGATGCTGGCTGACCCAGGTCATGCTAGACTGTATTGCAAACTGGATACAATTAACTTAGGCTTGAATAAAGACTGGGAGAGGATGGGTCATTACACAAAGTAAAACTATTTCCCCATGTTTATTCTCCCCTTGCCCCCCCCTCCCCCCGCTGTTCCTCAGACATTCTTGTCAACTGCTGGAAATGGCCCACCTTGATTATCACTACAAAAGGTGTTCCCCCTTCCCACCCCCCCCCCCCCCCGCTCTCCTGCTGGTAACAGCTCACCTTACCTGATCACTTTCCTTACAGTGTGTATGGTAACACCCATTGTTTCATGTTCTCTGTGTATATAAATCTCCCCACTGTATTTTCCACTGAATGCATCCGATGAAGTGAGCTGTAGCTCACGAAAGCTTATGCTCAAATAAATTGGTTAGTCTCTAAGGTGCCACAAGTACTCCTTTTCTTTCTGAAACCTATATTCAGGTCAATTCACATGTCTATTAGTATAGATCAAAGCGATTAGTGTTTTGGGTATTTAGACTTCACAAAACTAATGGGCTGTTACATCCATTGTTTTCACATATCTGTTCCTGTCAGAATGTAATATCAAACTTTTACATTGTAAATCCCCCTGTAACTAAAGAACTCAGGCATCAAGAAAAGCCTGGGAGAATGCTAATGAAGGACTTTGTCAGCCAAGGTGTTAATTCCAAAGTAAATGTCCATTGTGATGATGACCTGAGGTCAGAGGCTCAAAGTGCATTCCTCACTCCCTGTCATCAGAGGAAAAGCCCACATGGGTAGAGAGACTGTCAGTTTGTCTTCAGTGAGAAGATATAAATATGGATTCAAAGAAAGATCCTTTATCTCTGACTGTCTGGACTCTTACAGTGGAGTGTGCCAGATGCACAGTCGAGATCCCTAGAGACAATCTGAGTACTCTGAAGACTTTGGGGAAACTCACAGTTTATTACATCTCTGCCACCATTTGGAGTTACAAACTGATTCACCTGTACATATATTTTACCAGCTTTAACCTTTCAATAACCCTCATTCTTTTTTCCTAGCTAATACTCATTCAGTTAGTTTCTTATAGAATTGGCTACCGGCACTGTCTTGTAAGATCCAGAGGACCAACTGATCTGGGGTAAGTGACTGGTCTCCTGGGACTGGGAAAAAACTGGATGTGGCGTGATTTGGTGTTTAAGTCCCATTTGTCTGGGTGGCAAGATAGGCTGGAGAGTCTAAGGGAATTGTGACACCATGGTAAAATTGCTATAGTGATCCAGGACGTCACATTTGTTACTGGCTTGGTGAAACCTAATTATGGAACATAGCAACAGTTTGGGGTGTCTGCCCATGTTTTCCAACAGTCTGCTCTGAGGTAGGCACTCACAGTTGTGAGCCACTCCAGACAGCATGACAAACATATCTAAGTTCAGCATGTATTACACAGAGCAGTGATCTGAAGGGAAACTGGTAAGCTGGGTTGTACTGCCTCTTTGGGAGCTGCTGATCTTCGAGTGTGTCTAGTGGACCAGCGGCTGATCACTCCAGGAGCACCCTCGGGGGGCTCAAGGGTTAGAGTGTGCCTATCACTAACCTATAGAGAATGAGCAGGGCCTGCATTGGCCTAGAGGGGAGTACTTTTGTTGCCCATGGCTGGTGGGGTTGCGGAGCTGACCACCGGCAGGTATAGACAAGGCTTCCTCACAACCATAAGTAACCCAGGAAACATCACAATGGAAAGCCAACTGGGGGGCGGAGGGGAGATAAGCTATAAATCCAGAGTGACTCCATTGGCCTCAGGGCAGTTAACTCCAGTGTAAATTTAAGTTATCAAGAGTTGAAACTGGCCAAAAATACATACGAACTAAGCAATGAACCTTCTAGGATGCTAGTATATTAGGAGACAATTAGGAAAGGTTATGATCAGAGGTACAGGAGAAGAATTATGACCCTTGTATCCTGTAATGTTATCACAAAAAGAGGGGGTGATAAACCAGATCACTGGATTGTCAATATTGCAGGGTACAATTTATTTTGAATGGACAAGGGTGTGCGCAAGGAGCTTATGTACTGCAGCAAGAGTATTTATACTATCTACAAAATACAGACAGATAATGAAATAAGTGGCAACAGTGACATTTTAGAAGACAGAAGAAGAGACAAAGATGAGGGATACAAATTTTCACTAAGTATCTCATATTCCTAAATCATGACAGAAATGATGATTTAATTCTAGAATACACATAGAAAATCTCTCTCTCACACACACACACAAAATCACAGGCCACTATTACTCATGAATGATTTTAACTTGAACTATTGTTAAGAGTAAAGTCATCAAGGAAGTTATTGGACTGTACAGAAGATAACTTCATGTGTCAATGAGTGAGGAGATCAAATGGAATTTTAGATTACATACTAAAGGGGAAATAATTGAGATCCTCGAGCTGCTGGTGAAGAGGAGCTTATGAGCTGAACACCATGAGTGTGATCTTGCACTACTGAAATCAGTGGGGTTTCGCAATATACTTCACTGGATGCATGATCAGGCCTTGCATTAAGATATTCAAATTGGGGAGTTTACATATTGCACTTGATTTCAGCAAGTTTAGAAGAACTAGCGTGCATCATTCTATGGGTGGAAATAGTAAGAAGTAAAAAGATAGAGAAGGCCTGGAATACAGTCAAGATGCTACAGCAAAGGCAATCAGTGGAAAGCAATTCTTTTACAAGATAAAACTGAAGGAAAATGGAAAGGTCAATGTGACTGTACTGATAACTTCTGAAAGATTTGAAGGGTGACAGGGAGTTGTACCTTAAACGAAAAAGGGAGGAAGTAACAAGACAGGAGTATAAGGTAGCAATTAGATATTGCAGGCAAAACAAGGGCCTGATTCTGATGTCCTTTCTTAGGCCGTGTGGCACCTTGCTATCAATATGGCTACTCCTAGTCAGTGAGAATTGGGTCATTGTTAAGGAAAGAGGTAAATAGAACTTCAGAAGATAAAGTAATTATATACTTTTATCAGAGGCAAAAGGAAAACTGGGGCAATGAAAAAGTACTTGAAAGCAAACAGTATAAGAAATGAAGGGTGTTTGTTTACAGAACTTACTGTGGCAGAACTAGATCAATGATCTGTTCATGAAAAAGGAAAAAAATTAAACATGATCTAAAGGATCAAATCCTCAAGTTCTTTCCCAAGCAAAACTCCCGTCAGCTGCAATGGTAACTTTGGCTTCAAAAAGAACACTGAGAACAGACTCCAAGATTTGACTAAGGATTTTTGTATGTTGTTTTAAACTGATAGATTGATGAATTGTTCCCTTGTTTTAATCAAAGAGGATGGTAGAGGAGTCAGCACTAGAGATGTTTACGAACATACTAGCTGAAATGTACTGGGACCAAATTTTGCCCTTGTAAACCAAAGTGAAGTCATTTACTCAAGCATTGTTATTGTTGCTATTCTTAATAGCAAAGGCTCCAACTGTGCTACCCTTATTCTTCCTGTTGAATAGTACCTTATTCCAAAATCAGATTTACTTCAGAGTAAGGTACTCTGGAGTAACCTGGAAAACACAATGTCAATGCATTTTACCAGCATTCCTTGAGCAAATGTTTAACTGTTTAATGCTTATTAGGAGTAAATGGGTGACTGGGCTGAATTTCCTAAATGTTAATTGACGCTATTACAAACTGCCAGTGGCATTGTCAAGATGTACAAGGCAATTAACAACAGGAGAATTAATGGCAAAAGGAAACTATTTTAATAACTGGTCA
The DNA here is from genome assembly GCF_015237465.2 of Chelonia mydas. Classification (NCBI taxonomy): domain Eukaryota; kingdom Metazoa; phylum Chordata; order Testudines; family Cheloniidae; genus Chelonia; species Chelonia mydas. Next base: position 13,640,818 of record NC_057853.1, on the reverse strand, counting down.
GAATGACAGATAAGGTGGTGGTTTACTATCCGTGGCAAAAAACATTCATTCTTATTTAGCTTGTTGAAAAGCTTGTAAAGCCGATCTAATTTATAGTGACAGAAAACACTATTAATCTCAGAAACCTGATTTCCCTTTTTCATTTCAAGGTAGGGCTACTTTTAATTTGGCTCTGGGCCTGAATCTGGGAGGTGACAAGCGTCTCATTAACTAAGGAGTTGAGATGCTGATCACCTTGCCACAGTTAATTGGCACCTCCTAGTATGACTCTGCCTTTCTATCCTCCCCATCTATGAATGAGCAGTATCTTCATACTGCAATACGTAATCACACACAAAAGAAAGCAGGCTACCTAGTGAACAGGATTCAGACAGTATTGTCTGCTTAGACTGTAAGCTCTTTGTAAAAAGAAAAGGAGTACTTTTCGATGAAGTGAGCTGTAGCTCACGAAAGCTTATGCTCAAATAAATTGGTTAGTCTCTAAGGTGCCACAAGTACTCCTTTTCTTTTTGCGAATACAGACTAACACGGCTGCTACTCTGAAACCTAAGCTCTTTGTGGCAGGGACAGTCTTTTGGTTCTCTGTTTGTATAGTGCCCAGAGCAGTAGGATCCTGGTCAAATACAAATAATACATACAACTGCTGGGAGTGGACAACAGGGGATGGACCACACAATAATTGCCCTGTTCATTCCCTCTGAAGCATCTGACATTGGCCACTGTCAGAATACAGGATACTGGGTTAGATGGTGTAGTAGGAAGAGAGCCTGAGACATAAGCCATTGTATCAGGGGCCTGGTATGAGGCAGGACTTGCTCACAGAATCTGGCAAGAACAGGGTTGATATTGCAGAAGTACACATTCCTAAGAAGTGCTAGTCACAGAGTATTCACACAAATACATCCCGATATGGTACCAGAACATCCCGATATCAAGGATGGTACAAAAGCATTCCCCAAGGATAACAGGAACACACTGACCCCTCCTAAAAGATAAGATCAGGATGATAGTACGTAATAGAGTTGTTTTGATTGAACCAAAATGTACAAGGTGATGAGTGATAACTAGCCACATCAGGGGGCAGTAACTAACTATGTTAGAGGGGCAGTACTAACTTGTTTGTATCAGGGGATAAAAATGTATCTCAGAGGGAGTATCTCTGTCTAGCCTAAGGAGGAACAAAAAGGCCCGCTGTTTACTGAGCTGGTCCACTGTTTCAGGCATACGTGTATTAGTGGTCCGGTAGAGACTGTGGGATACTAGTACCATGCTTCGTTGACAATAAACCTGGCAGGGTGGCCTCATCCCTTAACAGATATTGTAGCCATTGGGCGGTTCGCTCAAGGTCTGCTGTGTCAGCTGTCTGCGTAGGGCTGGGGTGGCAAACAGAGGGAACACACACACACACACACACACACAGCTAAACATCTATCAACATCTAACCACAGATGGACCATTTGTATGATCCAGCCTGGTAATTCTTATAATAGATATTAGGAACATTTGATTTATTTGGTCACTAGTTTGAAGAGCCAATAAATCTTAATAAATCTTTGGCTTACCTCTTTAGCCCTTCATTTCTTTGCGCTCCATACCTTCTTCAATTAGTTTGCCTACAACCTCTCTCTCCTGTACTGAAGCTTGAGAGAATTATTTCTTTTAATATTTAAAATTGTGACAGCCATTGCTTCAGCCAAAGAAGAGATTCCTCTTTCAACTCTGCAGCACCAAACAAGGTTTTTGCATTCAAATTTGCTATGGTTCAATTTTGACTGCCTTGCTTTTCACACCCAAGAAAGCTCTTTCGTGTTCATTTTGATGCAGGATTCTGATCAAGCTGCTGCTGCCTCTAAATTCTCTTTCATTCTGAAAAGGGCTTTGTAGATTACTAATGCTTTTTGCCCTGGTTAACTCTGAGAATATTTAAATTACGGAAATGTGGAATACAGACATTACCTTTACCTCATTCTTATTAAGATGGGAATAGTGGCTGAATTTATCATTCTGACTCACAAAGTTTAGTGACTCTTCTTACCTATAACAAGCACTCACACAGGTAGTAGTTTGAATAATATTACATTAAAATGCGCAGTGGGACTAGATGACTTAGCAGATGAATAGTAAGACATGGAACTGTTCTTATGAAGATCACCAATTCACGAATGGGGGCTGCGGGAAGCGGCGGCCAGCACATCTCTTGGCCTGTGCTGCTTCCTGCAGCCCCCATTGGCCTGGAATGGTGAACCACGGCCAGTGGGAGCTGCAATCGGCCGTACCTGCGGACGCTGCAGGTAAACAAACTGGCCTGGCCCAGCAGCGGATTTCCCTGATGGGCCATGTGTCAAAGGTTGCCCATCCCTGGTCTACGCCAAATACCAACCAGCCACTGAGTCTAACTTTTGGGAAGAGGTGATTTTCTCCCCCTAATACATAGGGATCATCATGATCATCTATTTGACCTCCTACACCTTGCAGGCCACGGAACCTCACCCACCTACTCCTGTAATAGACCCCTAACCTCTGCTAGCTAGAAAAGTGCACCTTCTCTTTTAAAAAAATAATAATGGATTTAAAGTACAAGGGAAAAGAGCAACTGAAATTAGTTTGTGAGATATGCAAAACCTTAAATCTCTCTGTATCTAGCTATGTGCCTATGGTATGATATTGTATGGTATTGTACTTTTGATACTGTTTGGTATCTAAGTCCCTAGGGTTCATTCATCCCAAGTCACAAACCATTAAAAGTTGTTGATTACGTCGTAGGCGTCAGGAAATAAGATAGCGGTCTCATTTCAGTTCCTAAATCACTATGGCAATAGATATAAGTTAGCAATCTGCTTGCAAGTCTTAAAAGATACCCAGAAACTGCACTTTCCTCAGTCCTAAAAGTGTATCCTTTCTGCTCAGGTACAAGTTAGCCTGGCAAACCCTTGTATCTGTGCTGCACGTGCTGTACCTGTCCTGTGAGTAAACAGAGAACCTCACTTCCAGGACTGGCATCTTTCATGAGCACTAAATTCACTTAACTGTCCCTTGAGTCATCTCCAGTCCTGAGACATGGGATGATGGATGTAATACCTGAAATAACAGCTCCTGTAGCAATTTTCATCTTTCTTATTGCACCAGACATATTGTTTTGCCGTGCCCTTTAGAACCAATACCACATGCTTGCTTACAGTGATGCAACATTTCATTTTTCAGTACAGTAATTCTTTCCATGAAGCAGTTTTTCATTCCCTTTAAACAGTGCCCATGACAGCAGCTACCTATAGCATTGTTTAAGGCTCTCTCCCTCTTTCATTTAATAAATGTAGTTTATCTCAGACAGACCTCTTTGCTTTCAGCCCCAACCACTTTTACACCCATTGGAAGATTCTCTACTTATAGGGCTTTTAGTAGGTGATAGTAGACATGATGTACATTTCTTCAAAATCCCAAACAAGACCTGACTTCCGTACTACAAAAGGGTACTTTCCAAAAGATCAGTCAGAGATTGCAGTGGGAGCACGCTACCAACCTTAAAACACAAACAAGCTCTAAGAGGCTCTTCCTCATGTCAGAGCAACACATTTATTCTGCCAATTTTCAAGTGCTCACTCAACAAAACTGCAGACAGGCTGTTTTTATTGTTACCCTGAGAGAGTACTCAAGCTCATCATCTAAACTCCCAGATTTGATAAATAGCCATAGCATACATGTATTTGTTAAGGAAACAGCCGTATAAAGCTGGGAGAACTTTGATTGATAATGTTTACTGAATGGATATAAACATTATTGGCCTTTTCTTTAAAACTGTTTTTTATTCATTCTCCCTTTTGTTCAAGCATTGGAATTAAAATTCAACCAGGGCTTAGCACACATAGTAACAACACTGGAAAAATGACTGCTGGTGTCACATGAAGAGAAGGGTTGAGTGTGCTGGCGCCAGGGTCCTGTGATGTTATAGAAATAAAGCTGGAAGGACTAGACCACCTTTAACAATTACTTAAACCTTATTATGCATTTCAAGGGCTTATCTATCACAGTAATGAGTGCTTTAAAAAAAAAAGTATAACAATATGCCTCCACCATTATCATACCAGAGCCACGAGCTGTTTGTCACAGAAAAGCAATCCTCATAGGAGTGACCCCCTATTGTCCAAAATATAACACTGTCACTCATGTAATAAGTGGGCAATAAATCACCACAACCTATCCTGTAGCACCAGTGTTAGTGCTATTTCAGCATGGCGGTTACTTTCCCCTTAAACAGAAGGGATGTCTAATGCAACTAGAAACCCAGATTACATCATAATCTAAGGAAGGAACCTTGAAATGTCTGGCAAATGGGCAGTTTGTGTGCATCTGCACACACACACGATTTAAAACAACCACCCGTCGTCAGTATCAATCACAAGTGGCAGCAGCTTTCGCAGCATTGTTTATTTTCAGTACATATTTAACTAGATGACAGCTTAACCTTCTCAGAAGATCAAGATAATCTCTCTGTACATCAACCAAGTGAAGAAAAGTGGATTCGCTCCGATGTAGAAACTGTTTTTCCATCTGATTTCATAAACATGTAAGTACACTTGCTAATTTAATAGATATTTGGTGTTATTTTGAGCACTGTGCACTCTTATCAGGACAGTAAATACCATATAACTCAAGGGCAGTCATTTTGAAAGCCAGGCTTGCAGCGATCAATGCAAAAGCCTGCATGAACAGCAAAAGAAATAATCAGCCCCAAATCAGTTAAACAGTTAAAGGAATATAAGAAAACTTCCAAGATACACTGTTTTGGATAGCTACCCGCATCTTTCAATTTAAACTAGTCACAGAGCTCTTTCAAATATCTCACCCCGTGACCATGGTGGGTATAAAACTACTGAATTAACACCAAACAATGAGCATTGCCCCCGATAGATTTCCTCCTTCCCTCATTCTCCAAGTCATAATAACCCCAATGCTAAACACCGTTGTACTGTGACCAAGTGTGGTCCAAAGTGTATATGTCAAGAGGAATGCAATCCGGGTATGCTGTGGACACAGAAAGCTTCCTCTGGGTCTCTTCTGAAATGCAACTTCATGAGAAGTAAAGAAAACTCATTGTCTTGCAAGAGAAACTTAGCACGTTGCAGTAATGGGTCATCTTTGGGTCTCATTTAATGGTACCTGTCTTTGAAAGACTTAAAATGACACAGTGCGTAAAGTAGTGCATAACCTTTTAATTTAACAGCTAGAAGAAGTACTATAGAACCCACTTCCTCCGATAGAACTTCCACAGCTATAAGATCAGATAATAGTTTTACTGATTTTTGACATTACTTCAAAACAATTGGTTTAAAAATTGTTTGTCTAACCAGGCCAAAGAAATGCCTCGTGTGTTTATTTACTGACAAGTTTAAGACATTGAAAGTTGCATTTTTAACAGCAGCATATTGAGAACCTTACACTAACCCTCCATGAACAGCCCCGGTATGAGAATGCCATGTGAGTGAGTAATGGTAGCAGCAGAAATCCAACAAATATTTTCAAGAAGAATAGTGAGGAGAACAAAAGTACCTAAAGGTAACGTTAGGGAGAGCTGGCAAGAGAAATGAAAACAACTAGGAGGGAACGGAAGTAGGGGAGAGAGAAAAGACCCTAAATAAGAGGAGATGGGGATGTTGCTGGGGGAGAGGGAGGGGGGAGAGAGAGAGAGAAAGAGCCTAGTAATGATCAAGGAAGTCCTAGGAGGAGAATAATTCTCTTCAGTGGGGTTGAGAAGACTACAGGAACAGCAAAAGCTCCCAGTGCCTTTGAAGAAGACAGAAAGAGATAGGAGATCTAGATCTTAAATAGTCCATTTAAGGACACTGACTAATTGAACTAATAGAGAAATGTCTCCAAACTGAATGCAATATTAGTCAGTCTGTGACAATTATTAATAGCCAACTGCCACAATTGCTCCTTCACCCCAGAATTATCACTTTGCCAATAAATACTGAGGGGAAAAAATAGTCTCAGATCTTTTCAATAACTGATTGCTATGTATGCTATATAACTGAATATGCATCCGTTACAGTTTCCTACCCTAGAGCTATTGTCCTGCATTTCCAAGCAGGAAATGATGGCACTGAAGCTCGTGTACAACAGTACAGTATGTTTGCTGGTAATATTTCTAATTAAATTACATTGACAACTTAGTTGTTGAATACAAAGCATTGCAGCTAAAAGCTTTCGAAGATTAATGTTTGCAGGCAGATGTTCCATTGACCTCAACAAGTAATAAAGGAACAGATTCCACATTATTTTAATTGTATGTTTATAAATATTTGCCTACAAATCTTTACTTATTGGGCCCTTTTTGGAAAATGAAAACCTGATACGGAACATCTTGCTTATGTACTGAACCACAGAAAAACACACTTCTATCACAAACCAGCTATAACGTCACATTAAGGGAATACATCAAGCGTGCGTACATATAAGTGTTAGACTACAAATATTCAGCCATTGCCAAATGATCTTAGAGACTAAATGTTTGTTTTTAAACTACATTACTAGGCACATATATTAAATTTGGAAAAAAATATGTTGGCTAAGGACGTATTTAATACAAATGGAACACATTTCATATGCAAATTGAAACCGACAGCATTCGTGTAAAAATATCTAGTTTAGCACTGCTAAACAGAAGATAAGTAAATAGGGCAGTTGTTTTATTGATGTTTGTGGGTCATTAGTAGCACAGCTATTACTGTTCCAGAACTTTTCTTTGTATCAAATTGATGTTTTGAAAATTCAGAGTGCAAAACACAGACCTAGCAAAGTTAGGATATCTTTTTCATAAAATAAATCTTGATCCTACTGTTCGTATTCAGGCAAAATTTAATAGTTCCTTCAGATTAAATTTCCTTTATCTCTTTCTTTTGGACAATTAGAAACTGACGTGTCACAGGAGCAAAATTTATCAAACCATATTTAAAAAGAAAAAAGAAAAAAAAATAACTTTGCAAGTTTAAGAAAGAGGATCCAATTTCCAACAGGACCACATTGTTTACACAAAGTCACTTGAATTCTCTTTTGATTCAAATAAGTACACAAAATTCTTCAATTGGCATTCTACACAACATGCAAGCTGCCCAGGAGAAACATTTTAAATTATTCAAATCTAGAAAAGGAGAACAACTGAGAAAATAAATATTTTAATGATGTGCTGTCTGCAACTACCCAGTAGAGATGGAGTAATCAAATCTCAGATTAGAAGAATGCCACAAGCAAATTCATACCCATCTCCCAAAATATGACTCAAAGAACAACTTTTGAAGAGGCTTATATAGATCCAACAAAATTGCTGAATGCAATACTTACTACCATGAGTACTCCTAGTACGTAGCTATTTAACAGTGGAAATTGACTACCTCAATATTAGAAAAGGTGAAAAATAGATTATAGAATAGGATACAGTATCTGACCCAAAATGAGCTCATTTCTGCCAATCTTGATTTGAATGGGAGCAGACTTGGGCCCCTAACTTCTTTCACAATGAAATTTAGATTTAAATTCTTACCCTGCACCACTGAAATCAATGGGTGGTCTGGCGTGCCAGACCTAACTCAAAACACAGAGGCCAAAATCTCATCTCAAACTAGTAAATTTTCAAACCTAGGTGATGTAATTTTGCGGAGCACCCAGCATTTCACACTCACATGACCTACTTAAAAGTAAGTTGATTAAAATAAACACACTCTTAATTTACGTTCTCAATGAATTACTAACCATCAGGTTTAGAAATGTTATGATAGAACCACAGGAAGGGACAGAAAATATAACCTGAACATAAAACACAATTTCTGTGAGAAGGCCATTCTATCAGATATACACACGGAATCTCAAATGAGGTTACTTTTGGAAAAATGAGGGGGAAGGAGGCAATTAAGATGAAAATAGTTACATGAGTGCTCTATGTTTTGTCTAATCCTAATTTATGCAATATAAACTATAACTCAAAAATTATACCTATGTTACTGATCCTGTGTCATTTAACTAGGTAAACAGTAAGCAAACTTCTCCACTCAGTTTTCAGAAGTTAAAGAGGGCCTTTGCTACCAATTAAACTATCATTCAATAAATGAATGTAGTTCGAAAGCTGAGAATCTATGGTGAAATGCAGGGTATAAGACGAATTATAAGAGATGACAACAGTAAATATTAAAATATAAATACTCTACCTACTCCAGTGCATGGTATGTAGTCTTGATTCAATTCACCATAACCTGAAAAAAATAAATACATACAAAAAATAAGACATAGTGATTTTTATCAGTAAACTGATTAATTGTGTGTGTTACATCATTTTTACCTGAGGGGAGGGATGGGTAGAGCTATTTGCAAGTACAAAACAGAATATAATCTACAGTTATTACAACAACATGAAACAGCAACCTACAGGTTAGCAATTCAAACTGTACCAGAAGATAAGACGACAAGTGGACAATTAAATGAACACACTTGTGCTGTGCTGCTAATGAAGGAGGATGAGACTATACCATACAGGACTTATTGCATGCAGGTGCCCAAATGTCTCTCTATGCAGCTGAGACAAAGTATTACAAGGGCCAGATCCCTATGTCCTTAATTTTTACTCAGGGCTAAACTTTTCGTTGTCAATAGTAATTTGCCTTGAGTCAGGACTGAGTACAGACTTCAGGATTTGGTACTAAATAGCTTTTCTGTTTTTAGAGAAAATACCATATAAAACTGAAATGCTGGAAAATAAGTTTACAAAGGTATGATGGGCAGCAAAGTTACCCAATCTGCAAAAAGTGTTCTGTGAAAGTGTAAATGTAAGTTGTCATACGCACCAAATAAATATATACAGTGATGACAAATAGTCAAGCATAAACAATTGAATGCAGTCATCCCCTTCCCTATTCCAAAAACTAACCTCTCTCTTCCTGCATTTCTCCTAATACATCTATGTTCTTGGATTATGAAAGTTAAAATTTAAAAAAAAAAAAAAAAAGAACAATTTGAAAACCGAAGGGTTAATTGAACAAAGTAACAAAGGGAGTTAAAAAGTAGGTTAGGCCAAGTACTCCACTGGATTTTTCCACCCTATGATTCACAGTTCCCTTCCACTTGAGTTAATTCTGTCTTGAACAGCTCTCGGCGGTGGCATATGACTCTCAGACCTACCACTCACTGCACTCAGTAGCTTACATTCACGTTCAAGAATTCTACTTGTTTGAACTTAAGCTTTGGACTTAACTGTCGACTGAACACACTCTTATAGCCTGCCAAGTCCTCCCAGTAAAACCCAGCTTCCTTCGCTGCACGAACGTTCTCAGTCTGCCAAAACTGGCAGACTTCCACTGCTTGCATGGATAGAACTTACAGTTCCTCAAGATCTCAGCTCATAGCTTATAGCTCACCAAAATGGGTAGGCCTAACACCCTAAAGTTTGGGTGTCAGATCACTCTACCTTGCAGCCCATGCAGGTCCCAGGAAGTTCTAACTCTGCAGGTAGCCAGTTAACCCAAATGACCATCTGCTCAAATTTTGGTTTAGGGTAAATGTGATGGAGTGACCACCCCACACAAGGCCAGGAGGGGTTAAAGTGGCTAGGCAGGCCAATTAACTGCCCAGGCTGCACCTGAAGAAGGAGACAGGGAAAAGGGCAAGAACTGGAAATGGGCAGGAACAGGAGGGGCTTGTATAAGTGCACGAGCTGCAGGCAGCAGGGGGCTTTATGAAATATCTATACTCACTCCCTGGGGAGAGGGAGTTTGAGCTGGCAAACCCAGGAAGAGCGGGAAGCCAGATAGGTAGGAAGAAGCCCAGGGAAACAACAGTAAGGGGTAGTATTGTATAGACCTTGGCTGCTTGTTATAGGGTCCTCGGGATGGAACCCAGTGTAGAGGGCGGGGCTGCGTAATCCTACCAGCCATTGGAAAGTGTCACAGAACTTTGGAGACACTAGCCAGACAGCTGGTATGGAAGGATTCTGAATTCCCCAGAAGGGGCGAACTTTAGTGACCTGGCCGGAGGGCCAAGCCACAAACAGAAACGTGAGCAGGGTGAAAGAGATGGGTAGAGACACCACCAGAGGAGGGCAGTGCCTGGCAAGAGCTAATCCCCAGAATCACCTGGAGGCGGCACCACACGCGGTGAGTGGACCCCATGACAGGAAATAATTGGAACATTTGAAAATACGGAAACCATTTTGAAAAGTAGAAGATGCAGAAACAATTTCAATATAAGGATTTAGAATACGTTTCTAATATACTTAGTATAGCACCCAGCCCTGGGACATGCAAATATCAGTTGCTTAATAAAAGTCAGCTTTTGTATAACTTCAGTGGCCTGCTTCTAAAAAAAAAAAAAGTGTTGAAAACAGTGTTGCAGAACAACAACGCTGCACCTACTGACAGTCATGCCACCAACAGCAAGTTTCACACATAATTAATGGAACAGAACAGCAGACCTCAACTACAGAACAATGGGCTCCCACAGGGATCCATGTTTTCAGCATTTGCTTTTTAATATTTATATCAGTGACACATCATTGACCTAGTTACGGAAATTTGGATACATGAAGGATTCAAGCGAGCATTTTCACCCAAGTGGAACACATCTTCACAGAAGACCTACAAAAAACTGGAGTACTATTGGTCATGGCAGCTCTGATCTGAACCCTAAACTCCCCCCACCCCCACCCCCCGGTGTCTCAATTTTCTACCAGAGCAACCAACATGTAAAGAAGTGCCTGAATGTCATCTTCCTCAACATTACACTCAGGCACAAGGACTTCCTGAAACAGCTGAGTGATTCTGGATCATAGCCTCACATACTGACAGCATCTGATGAGGACGGCTGCCAAGATAAAGGAACAATGTAATCCACAAACTAGCCAGGATCAGTTGGGAAGCAGAGCTCACACCTTGTGGACAGCCACTTTTGGCCTTCATCTTCTCAACAGCTGAATATTGCATGCCAGAATGGGCAGGTAGCAAACATATGAAATTTGTTGATGTGCAATTGAACACTGCTATGAGAATTGTCAGACTGCTGAAATCAGAGGCTGGTTTCCTGTCCTCATGCATATCTTACCACCATCCCTCCAAAGAGAAGCAGCACTAATATGAGAACACATCTCTGTGATAATGAACTCAGTCTTGCCCATTTATGAAGATCTCAAAGAAACCCTGAGATGCCACCTTAAGTCCAGGAACCTACTTCTGGTTAACAGCTAAAACTCTCATTGCTTTGGGACTGTCGCCAAAAGACAAGTGTCAGAAGCTGTGAGAAAACAGTGATGTCAAGAATCAAGACTTGATTACAGATCCTACAGTCCACCACCTGGTTTCACCATGCCACATACAATATGGATCACAGCAACCTGCATTTGAACCTCACATGGATGCTGCAATTACTTACTACACAAATGAAGAACAGGCCAGTATGCACATGTGGAGAAGACATCCAAACCATGGAACATGTAGTGAACTGCTGCCTTCTCCAGAGAAATAGCCTTGATTCATTCTGTTTCATCAAAAGCCATAGAGTGGATTGCAAACTTGGATGTTAACCTTTAATGTTGCTTATCAAATTGTCATATGAAAAAGAATGTTTACGCAACATTTGGGTGGGTATTTCTTTAGAAATAAGTGCAGACCCCTTTTTACTGTCAACTCTGACTCTCCAAGATAGCCGAAAACTAAGAGTCATTGGCCAAATTCAGCCCTAGTATAAGTCCATTGATATCAATGGAGTTGGAGCTACTGATATCACCACCTTCACTCTATGCACTGTGCCGCACTGAGTTTCAAACCAAGTCTGCTATTTTTGCTTTGAATATGGAAAATGTTGCTTGTTTATTTTGTAAAATGAAAGTTTGATACATAGAGGCTGGTAGGTATCATTCGTTGCATTATTTAATGTCATGACGTAATACTGAAGGGGAAAGAAATAAGGAATTTTATATCTTTCAACAATATAGTGACCAGAATGTGTGCCCATTCCTGCTTCTGTTAAAGTCTCTGGTAGAACTCTTCCATTTAATTCATTGGAAAAAAGATCAAGCTCTAAATTCCTAGATTATTAAACAATTTTGCTGGCTGTAATTTCATGCGGGGGAATTATACATTGCTACTCTCTATTGAAATGTAATGGGCACATTTTACAAATATCTACCACAGCACATGCATTTAGACTTTTTCTTGAGGACTGACTGAGAGTTTCTCAGCCAGTGTTTGAGTCAGCATAACTCCACTGAAGTCAATGGAGCTATGTAGATATATAGCATCTTGGAATCTATCCCTTGACGTTGAGAAGAATGCATATAACTAAAGGTGAAAGAAATCATGTATATGGTACAATTTATTCACTGTGACTGTCATTTATTTAAAGAATCTGCAGTTAAAAATAAATTTCTTTTAGAATTCATGGCTTGAGTAGAATTCCAAATATTCCCATACCCAAGAGGGGGAAATTCTGATCTTGCTTACACTGTCTTAAATCTAGATCACTGGTTCTCAACCAGTGGTACACATAGCCCTGGGGGCACACAGAGGTCTTCCAGGGGATACATCAACTCATCTAGATATTTGCCTAGTTTTACAACAGGCTACATAAAAAGCACTAGTGAAGTCAATACAAACTTAAATTCCATACAGACAATGACATGTTTATACTGCTCTATAAACTATACACTGCAATGTAAGTACAATATTTATATTACAATTGATTTTATAATTATATGCTAAAAATGGGAAATTAAGCATTTTTTCAGTAATAGTCTGTTGTGACATCCTAGTTCATTCAAAGTTAAGAAGGGAGACAAAAGCAGGAAAATTTGTTTTCCTCTTCTAATCTATGAACTAAAAACTAGGTGTGAGAGAATGAGATCTACTAGTTCTAAAAACTTAAGGACATGGTTACCAGAAACAATCAATTCATTGCACTAACCACAAATAATACTTCCTTTGTCTGATAAATCAGTTTTAAATGCAAAACTTTAATAAACTTTTTTCTTATGTATCCAAGACATTTTAGGTAATTATTTAATACTAGTTTTAAAAATAAATGTTTTTGTGCATTTTAATTGGATTTACATTTCCAACCAAATAGACACATCAGAAGTAAAAAATTAATCTAGTAAACAAATACATCATTCAGCATTTTCTAACATAATAAAAATGTAAACATTAAGAATCTGAATAAATGTAACTTAAGTTATACAACTGCTTAAATAAATGTAAATATAAATAAATATATCCTCCTCGTTTACAAAAGGAAGCACCAAATGTGTAAAGGCTATATTTAGTCACAAATCAATATGTTTTGATTGTTAGCCACCAGTCAGAATCAACCTTTCTTTAGGAAAATAACTAAAAAGTACAAATGAAAAAAACATGATTTAAATCAGGAAGCAGTAAACACTGATTTTAATCATAATTAAAATTGCTTTGATTTAAATCAATCTACCCTATGGGTTGAACAAAATGGCAAGTTATGGGAGTTCTTTAGTGCATGGGCAAACTTATATTTAAGATTTTATCTAAAAATGATTTAAAATTAATCAAAACAAACTGCAAATCTCGTAGCCTTCTTCGGCTAGATTCTGCAAGATTTGTATATTTACCAACATGCTAAATGACAGCTTGTATTTCAAGTAATGTCCTATAAGGGACAGCCAAGCCTGGATTTGGATGAGAATTTTCCTGCATAAAAACTGCCAGATTAAGCTCACAAATCAGTTCTGATGTTCTATCTTTTACACCTTTTGATTCCCAGACGTTACATGTTTTCGTTTTGTAGTTATACTTTCTACTGTGCACTTGGTTTTGCTCTTGGTTTACTTAAGATTTCCTTTTGGTTTCACATAAATCAGTTTAGTCTAGAGTGATCTTAGTCCACTCCTCATTTCACAGTTTTGGGATACTTCTGAAACTGATCTGCAGTAGCAGCCTGAAACATTTCTTAGAAGGATTTCTCCTGGGATTCAGGCAATAACAGTGTCACTATTCTATGTTCACTGTTCAACACTTACACTAGAGTCAAAGTATACAAGTGAGAATTAGCTTTCATTCCTTAGGATCCACATATAAACTGGTACTCCTTAAGAGAGTCTTGTGACCTCAGAATAACTTTTGAAAGGATATTCTTTATTTGCTTATCTCTATATGAAAAAAGAGGGCAAAATTATTGCATGGTACATGGTCTAAAGTTTCCATCGGCATGAATTTAGAATGAATGCATTACTCACTGGTGGTAAAGCCAAGGGCATCCCACACTCGTGCCAATGGAAACTTTAAATTGTACAACTACATCACAGTCAGAAGAAAATTATTCCAGAGCATAGGAGTGTTTGTCAGAGCCAGATCCAATATGGCTATGTGAATGAGTTGCTATAACCAGAGGTGCAGATATTCATTATTGGAATTTGAAGTGTAGATTCTTGTGTATTCAAATAACCTTGGGTTCACAGGAATCTGCCAGCATTTCACCCTAAGGTACACAGATCGCCTAAAGAGACATTGATGTTGAAAGTCAATGTGAGCTGAAAGCCCAAGTTCCCTTTGTGTCTTTAAAAATCTCCCCTAAGCTTGTGCCCTTTAAAACACAAATAAGTTCCAAAATAACCACAAAATCTTTTGAAGTAGCTCTGAACGATGAGAGCTGAGGTCTTGCATTCATATAGGTCCTGAATTTTTCTAGTGTTCCTGCAACTAATTTTCCTTTATATGAACGCTTCATTAACTAGTACTTAAACTTAAAAAAATAAAAAACACCCTCAAGGAACTTCTCATTTCACTCTAGATACACATTGTTGAGGAATATGTTTCACAAACTTTTTGTGGTGTATATGTTCAAATATTAACAGTTGAAATCCTCTTATTGTTTCATTAATTGGTGTCATGTTTATTTCGTTTCCGCCACAGATACACTTCTCCATAGCACAACCCTAGAGGGCAAAGATGAATGACTGCCTGACAAACAGATAACTTGGTGGCCAGGTGCAAGCATAAATTTACATTTAGCAGAGAGGAGAAGAAATGAATGACAAAACACTACATCAGATACAAAAACTAATGGAATTAGAAAACATCACACAAACTTAACTCTGGCCCTAGGTTGCTTGCTACCCAGGATGGAAAACTTTATCTGAATCGCCCTTTCCCCAAGCAGCCTAGCTAAGGTGGACTGGTTGAGTGACTGATCAACATGTTCCCTTCCCTCCCCGCAGATGCTGAGTTGATGGTGTCGGAGATGGGTGCCCAGAACAATTGCCTTGATTGCCCACACCCTAAGACTGGCCCCACTTCTTCATTCTCCTATAGCAGCAGTCTTTAACTACCTGATCTCATGACTTATTAGTTAATATGAGCAACTGGTGACAGAGGTGAAATGTATCTCAGGGAGATTTCCATAGAAGATTGAGGCTCCTCCTTGGCCTCCCTCCAACACAGGATGGTGCTGCTGTGGATACAGGCATGTCATCCTCTATTACCCATCTTCCTCTCAAACCCGTCTGTTCTGGGCTTAGGGTCATTATCCTCCCTCACCATTCCAGGCCATATTGTTGCTTTAGACGTACAAGAAGGAGATGAAAAGCATATAGGTCCACTTGCTCCTTAGAAGGAGCTTGTTAAAGTGGGGTGAGGTTCACTCCTGAGCACTGTGATTTTGCTCATTGCCAAGAAAAAAGCATTTGGCCATAATGGAGTCCATTTAATTAGATATTTTTCAAGGTGACAGATTTGAGCCCAGAATAATTTTTTAAGTTTCAAGGATATACTTGGAAATGAAAACATTTACATGAAGGAAAAATTATTAGATCGAAGTGTTATAATTCCTTAAATATTTATTCCCAGGAGCTGCTCTAGCTTTAGGCAAATTAGGTAATTGCCTAGTGAGGCAGATTCTGCCTAGCCAAGCAGCGGTGGTTGGGCTACCTAGCCAGGCAGGTGAGGGAGTGGTGCTGCAAGCTGGTGCTGCAAGGCGCCTCTCCCCCGGGGCCACTTCCACCATAACCACCGAACTACCAAAAAGGCTCACTGTGCCCCCACAGAAATTCTGATGCAGTTCAGAATCTCAATAAAAGGGGGGCAGCACCCTGAAATTTTGCCTAGTGCAGCAGATTGTCTTGAGTGGTCTCTGTCCATTTCTCCTTTTCCCCTCCGTTCTCCTATTCTTTTTTTAAATCTTTTTCCTCACTCTCTCCCTGAATTCAACTGTTAATTTCATATTATTTATGAAACAATACACAGAGGTCAGAGGAAAACCTTAGAACCTACATGTTTTAATGTACCTGTGTTTGTATGTGTCTGTCTATAAACACAACAATAGACACTTTCAAGCATGTAAGTTCTCAGGCATTCCATTGACCTTTGTGTATTTTACACAGTTTTCTGTTCAGCTACCTGCATGTTTTATCTGTATCATAGCCACATTCCCTTTGCTCAAGGAACTCCCCCTCACAAACAAGCTGAGGCAATGAATGGACAAAAACTGCCACCACACACTGTCTTCTTATTGCATTTGCCATTGTAGCTAGGCCACAAAATACAAGGTGGAGCAAGAGAAGGGAACTAGTCATTCTTCCCGTCATGATGGCCTGTGTGTTACCAATAGATTATTAGCAGTGTGAAATAGTCAAAGCCGAAGAACTTTCAGCTTCAAAACAGAAGCATTGCTTCTATGGATGGTTTCATGCAAAGCACGCCATTTACATGGAAACGGCAACTCGAAAACTGGGAAGAGGGGCAAGTTTATAGTGCTTTAATTTCACTGCAAATATTTCACCCCGCTCTAACCCAAACAGTATAGTGCTCTGGTAGGCCTGGTCTACCCTAGGGCGGAGGGGGGGGGTGGTTGATCTAAGATACGCAACTTCAGCTACGAGAATAGCGTAGCTGAAATCGACATATCTTAGATCGACTTAGTATCACTTACTTCGCATCCTCGCAGCATGGGATTGACGGCTGCCGCTCCCCCATCGACTCCGCTTCTACCTCTCACCCTAGTGGAGTTCTGGAGTCGACAGCAGAGCGATTGGGGATCAATTTATCGCGTCTACATTAGATGCGATAAATCGATCCCTGATAGATCGATCACTACCCGCCAATCCGATGGCTAGTGTAGACGTGGCCGTAGACACATGTTTGAGATGGTGATTAAAGTAATTGTACTTGTATCCTCACAATCCACACTGAACGCAGATTTCCACACTTGAAAACCTAATGCATTACCACTAACAACCAGCAACCCCCAAGCAATTTTGCTTTAGAATAAATATTAGTCATAGCTTCCAATCAGCTCGAACACTCACTTCATACCCAGGTGGCGAACACACTGGAATTAATAACTATGAAATTACCGTGAAACAAACATAACACTCTCCTAGATGCCACTATATAATGCGCGAAACACATCCTGGAGTTCTTAAGCTGCTCAGAATTTTCTGTATGCCTTTCTCTCAAAATCACTGCACGGAGCTGCAGAATGCAGATATAACGTTGTTCCAAAAGCTAAAGGAAATGACAGTTCTTTAACGTGGCTCCCCAGTCACCACCTGTAAATTTTGTTCTCTCAGTTGTCTCTTCCAAGAAACGAAAAAGGTTCATTTTTAAGTGATTCTCATTTTATATAAAAGAGTAACACAGGCTCCAAAGGAACAATTACTTCAGGAGGAAAAATTAAACGGAAGACACCGCTTCATTTCACAGAACCCCTGCTTAATTGCACAAAAAATAAAATCTATTTTTCAGGTGAAGGCAGCTTTTTGGTGGCTAGTTACTGGGAGCTACTGATGACAGCCTAAAGACCATTTGATGTTATCAGTTGGCAATAGAAATCTTTACGCTGCACTCTGCATCTGCTCAGTTCTGGTAGATTGCAATTTGTGTTTATATTGACATTATTCAGATTGCAGTTTTTCAACAACAGGAAGCCATACCACAAAAGATGCACATTCACATCTCAGGCACTTGTGTGTCCCCAGTCACCATCCAATCCCCAGTCTTTACTGCATTTATCCTCATACCACCCCTGTGAGGTAGAGAACAGCTATTTCCCCCATTATACAGATGAGGAACTGAGGCACAGAGAAAGGAAGAGAATTACCTCAGTTCATATCAGAAGTCTGTGGTAGAGCAAGGAATTGAACCCAGGCCTTTGGCAGGCACCATATTCACTAACTTATCCTTCTTTATCCCTCTTCTTTTGTGATTTCTCACTGTAAAGTACTTAGTTAGAGGTAATCGGCATCAGAAAATTTATATAATCTTTTTGCCCATTGTTATGCTGTGAATGCAGTAGGTTCTGGCCCAGGGAGAGAGACCAATTCTTTGGCCAACTTAAGAGTGGCACTGACTGACTCCCGAGGGAGTTGCTCATACATGGATTGTGAGTGATGGGATGAATAGAGAAAGTTTCTTAGGGCTGTAGGAGGGGCTCAGACTACAATGAAAAGAATATAGCCCCCCTGGCATTTTTGAAGTCTTGAATCCAGCAGTTCAGATTATCACATACAACATGCACTGTTAGGGATTATACTAGTACGTGTACTGTCATGGCTAATTACATACTAGATTGTTAATGCTATTGTTATAGACGTTAAGTTATAAAAATCATCGTCCCAGCAATTTGTTGTATCTTTACTATGCTGATGTCACTTGGCTATAGGGACTGAATCCTCAAGTGTGCTGGAATAGCCCTCTGTACCTATGGGTGGGATACAACTGATGCCGGGGCTGATTCAGTTACTGGCATGTGAGAGGAATCTGATGAATCCCTAGATTGAACAGAGCAGGAAAAACTAGCTTGAAGACACTCCTTCTAGCTCACCCCTTTCGACACAATTACTTTAAGTCCCCATTGTGTTGTTTAAGCAAATGGGCCAAAGCAAGGCCAAGAATTTGACCCTATACATCCTTCTCATAAAAACTGTACAAACTGTAGGTTTCAGAGTAACAGCCGTGTTAGTCTGTATTCGCAAAAAGAAAAGGAGTACTTGTGGCACCTTAGAGACTAACCAATTTATTTGAGCATGAGCTTTCGTGAGCTACAGCTCACTGTAGCTCACGAAAGCTCATGCTCAAATAAATTGGTTAGTCTCTAAGGTGCCACAAGTACTCCTTTTCTTTGTACGAACTGTAGTTTTCAGTTCCATGAAGGAAGCCTGGAACAGGTTGTGT
Organism: Chelonia mydas; assembly: GCF_015237465.2. Lineage (NCBI taxonomy): Eukaryota > Metazoa > Chordata > Testudines > Cheloniidae > Chelonia > Chelonia mydas. The sequence continues at coordinate 13,621,652 of NC_057853.1, read as the reverse complement.
TTGTTTGTTTCACTTTATTTATAAAAAACAAACATAATAAAAATAAATAAGTTATGAGACAAATGCCAACAAATTCACAAAGTGCATGCAACACTTAGGGGTAGACAGAGCCTTTGTTCTGTGCAGGGGTGGAATACAGCTCCACAGTCTCACGAGATGCACTAGATAGGAATTGCGACTCAGTGGGATTAAAACGTGGATCTCCCACCTTCCAAGTGAGCGCCTTAACCAGTGGGTATTGGGCATAAAGGGGCTGCCAGTGCTACCTCCATCTCCTTTTGTGACTGGTATTTAAGTTCCCTTGTGAAATTCAAGAAATTGGTAGAACAATTTGGCAAATTTGTTTCAGTTGACTCTAAACTGCATTTTGGGAGGAACAAGCCATTCTTCCAAAAGATTTAATTCAGCTCTATTCATTAGTGACTTTTTGCCTTCTAATCCACAGTATGCCTCCACTGGCTTATATTTTTCTTTTCTTAGATTCAGGAGAGTTGATTTATGGCAGTAAGTGACTCACTTTTATAACCATTCGTTTGTCAATTATTTCCCTAATAAACGGCTAGATTGTGATATTTTTTACCCGCCCTGAATAAAGTGAGTCATGTAGCCACACTGCCCCCAGAGCAGACCAAGCCATGAATTTTGATGCAGTCACTATTTGTTTCCTGGTTGCCTTCTTGCTCCAGGAGAAAGCCATCTGTTACTGTTACCGAGAAGTAGGAGATCACTTCCTCTTGGTGCTGCCTCAGCTGTGCTACTTGGACAGCTCCTCTCAGACCCTACCCTTACCTGGTTTCAGAGTAACAGCTGTGTTAGTCTGTATTCGCAAAAAGAAAAGGAGTACTTGTGGCACCTTAGAGACTAACCAATTTATTTGAGCATAAGCTTTCGAGAGCTACAGCTCACTTCATCGGATGCATACTGTGGAAAGTGTAGAAGATCTTTTTATATACACACAAAGCATGAAAAAATACCTCCTCCCACCCCACTCTCCTGCTGGTAATAGCTTATCTAAAGTGTGTAAGGAGAGTGATCACTTTAGATAAGCTATTACCAGCAGGAGAGTGGGTGGGAGGAGGTATTTTTTCATGCTTTGTGTGTATATAAAAAGATCTTCTACACTTTCCACCCGATGAAGTGAGCTGTAGCTCACGAAAGCTTATGCTCAAATAAATTGGTTAGTTTCTAAGGTGCCACAAGTACTCCTTTTCTTTTTACCCTTACCTGATTACCTACAACATTGCCTAACCCTTGCCCTTCGAGCCATCAAAGGGGAACAATGACATGGTTAACTCCCCTGTGCAGGTGCACACAGCAAGCAATCATCTTGCCTAAAAGGAATACCGTGTTTTACTCACCTACCAGCTGTAGCTGATAAATTACGAACACTTTTCTCAGATATTTGAATCCCTGGCTTTCCTCCTACCCCTGAATTCATACATAGTCATTAACACAACAGATTGATGATGACAACTAAACTGAAGAGATATGATTTCAGAGGTGAAATATAAATCCTGTATGTATTTGTCATAAGCACATTTCTTGTTCATCTAAAACATTCGGTAAAAGCACTCTGAGTGCAATCTGTCTCACGGAAAGAGGACTCCAAGTCCAATCGCCACAGTAGCTCTCCCAGCGTTCATCTGTTTAACTTTGAAGAAAAATGCTGTCAAAACAAAGATCTGATGGTTTGTTACTCCTTAAACGTGAAAATGTGATAGCTGAAAATGTTTTTTTTAAAAGGTAGTAGAACACACATCATCAGCTTGAGAACTGTATTATAAATCTCTATTGATTTTCAGGTTTTAAAATGAAATTTTCTCAATGTCATTTGCTTCACAAATGAAATGAACATTGAGCTGCGTGACTGCATGTTGACAAATAAAATCATCTTTAGAAAGTGTCAAAAGAAATGTAGACATGATTTACAGGCTGATTCATAAACTGAAGATATTAGCCACATAATCTTGAACTTTTAACTCCTTTATTGTTTACAGTGAGCTTTCACTCTCCATTGAGCTAAGCTCAATACACACCAATATACTGAAAATAAGAGAGAGAGGCATGAACCTGAAAAACTGTTCTTAGGGAAACATTTTGCTGTGTGGGTGTAAACAGGTTAAAGTATATCTGTCAGTAAAAATGAATGATTGCTAAAGAATGCAGTCTGGATTAGAACAAATTAGGTTAATCTCCTTTCTACTTTAAATGCAATTAAATGCATTACATCATTTTGTATTTCCTCTAAGTGATACACTAATCTCTGAACTGCTGAGTAAGTGATTCTTTACTTATTTGCATACAGTACATCAACCCAGTCACTTATCATAAAAGATTATTTAACAGTATGCCAGACTCCAATGGTAAAAATGGAGATTTGTTGCTGATTAAGTTAGTTCTGCTTTGCTTGTTTTAACTTTTTCTTGTCACTTTAGCAGCATCTTCCAATAGTCATGGGTTTTCTGAGAAACAGAGGGTTATGGGTTGCATCAGGTGGTAGCCAGTCTTCAGTGAACAGTCAGAATTCATACACTATCATTTTAATCGGCTGATGTATTTTTTTCTTCTTTGTTTTTAATGAGATGTCTAATAAGTAGCAGCCAACCTGGTGGCAAGTGGTAGAGCTCTGCTCTCTAGGAGGATCAGTGTTCAGATCCTGATCCTAGTCTTTCACTCTCTAGAGCATCAAAACAGTCATTGTCATCTCCATAACATGGTCGGCCTATAAGGAAGGGGAGAGAGAATGCCTCCTCTGGCCAAAGAAAGAACAATGCTGACCGATTCTCTGAAGTGCTCTATTTCCTTCTGCAAGAAAAATTCCAGCCAACCCACTGGTGGTTAAAGGAGGGAAAAAATCCACAACTTCCGAAAGTCCAAAATGTCTACAGCTTTTCATGAACAAATGCGGGTTTCTCGTGATTCTGTATTTCTATTTCCAAACTGTTGTATTTCTACATCTTTTGCCCAAGAAACATATCATATTAAGACAAAGATGCAATGCAAAGAAGATTTTTCATGGCAAGTCAGTACATCTTCTTTGGAAAACACATCAGAAAGAAAGATATACAGTAGGCAAAAATCTTGAGATAGCAGGGTAATTGGCTAGATGGCCATCAGATCTTTTCCTTTTCTAACGTCTATAATTTTCTGATTTTCAAATTTGTTTTTAGGGGAAAAAAGTGGTTAAGAATCTTTTAGCGTTTTCCTGATCATGACTACGTGTGTGTATTTGATTTTGATTCTTAGTAAGATCAGTATAACAGGACACCGGATGTCAAGAACTCAGGAGAATGCCTAAACAATCTATGTTTTATGACAGCGTCTGTAGTAATTATTGACATCACTGTATCATCCACTTTGCATTTCTTTAGAATTCAACTTTTGCTTATTTGAAGTGATGATTTTGTGGTTCTTTGCCAGCTAATATATTCATCCATCCAGTCCATTGATTACTCTGAATGAAGGCCTTGAATATTTAATGCTAGTTAAACATTTTATCAAGGTTCTACTGTCACTGATGACTAGCTTGGTAACTGAGATTTTAGCATGGCTCTCTCACTTTTCTGTGATAAGAAGATCAGATGGATACACACCCACATTCTGGCCTGCCTGGCACAACAGCTCCATCTCTCTCAATTTGTCTAGAGTTGTTTTTTTTTTTTTTTTTTAAATACTGTTTCTTTACTTCTTAAGACTTCTTGAATTTGTTCTCAGCTACGCTTCAAAGCTACAAAGTAGGAGCTGCAATCTCAGATCACTCACATTCTCCCACACACGTGCCTTCTCTTCCACAAAACAAAGAACAGTTTGCTTTCTACACCAATTTACCAAATAATTTTGCAAGCTCATATATCTGGGTCACGGGACATAGACGTGTAAAATCATCATCGAATCTTACAAAATTTGAAAAGTTCACTCCAATAAAATAAATAAGTGTCTCTCCCATCATTGTATAAGAAGTGAGTGTGGGCGAGGGACTTAACCACTGATCAGCTGTTTGGTGTCTAAAAAGGCGCTTTGGGGAGGGTGGAGAGCAGCAGGCATGAGCCTTGGGGAAAGAGGCGGAGCATCCTTGGAGAAAAATAAAAGTCAGTGCCTAAACGTGCAACCCTCTAGTTTATAGCTCAACTTTATTTAATGCTTCCTTTAGGCAAACGTTCTTTCATTTGACTCACTTAATATTAAAGGAAGTCATTAAAGGAGTACAGTCCTTCGGTGGCAGTTTTTGGCTTTGGGTGAAACAAACACCTTTAGGTTCACACTAAAATCTCCATGCCTCTACTCCACTTCTGGAAGCATCCTCGTACACCAGACAACAGAGTGTGAGATGTTATGTTTCACGACATTGAGAGAGCTAGTTGATTTTTACTGCAATCTGACCCATACTATTATTGCACAAACAAATCAAGTCTGTGTGCTCTAAAATGCCCTCATGGAATTGCACCTGCAGGTAATTCCAGGTCTATAATTACAGAAAGAAAAATCTATGGCTAAGTTGAGACCCTGGTGAAAATCAGAGCTGCAGAGTCGATCTTTGGGTCTGATTTGTTTGTTTCGGTTAAGCCTCCATGGTTCTAGACAGAGGACCCTTTTGGTTTTTTAAGTAACAGTTTGTATGAACCTACTGTAGCAGCTCCTAAACAAACAAACAAAAAATAGGACAATAGACTCCAGCAATCCATAAAGGCAGTAACATTTACTGCTTTCAGTAGTTTCTTTCCTTTATTAATGCCCCTAAGAACTATGGGTTAATACGATCAATGAAAGACCTTTTCATGCTGTAGGCTAATTACAGCACTTACACATTTTGTGGAAGCATTTCCACATCTCTTGGCCATGAGACGTATGACCTACGGGCTCAGGCTTTTCCCTTGGAGTGCAAGAGTGATTCAGCTTCCATGCTAATTTCTGTGCTCTGAACAAAAGCTGTCCTCTGGGTTGAACTTAGCCCACGGGGCCTTTGGCTCTAATATTGGAACAGCCATGAAATGACAGAAAACAAAAAAACCTGTGTCTTTGGTAATCTGCATAATTTAAAAAAAATGTGGGCACCTTGACAACAATGCCTGAAATGATCAGACTGCTTTTCATATGCACATGGTGAAAATAGCCCTACAAATTTCAACTTAAGTATCACATTTGTCCTGCAGATAAACCTCCATCAAAATGCTGTTTCCCTATAACTCTGCTTTCTGACAAAATTCAGATGCAACTCCAAATTTCAACGCCATCCCTCATCTCTCTAACAGGCCAAGGCAAAACCTGGGACCAAATACTTCAAAACTTTGGAAAGACTTAAGAAAGTCACCCTCTAATGAATTATTTTCTGAACTACCTTTTGTGTTCAATATTATAGGGGCCAAGTTACCAATTTAACTTCATTTTTGGATTTTTAATTTATATCACCCAAAAATATTATTTGTTCAAAGATTATGATTGGAGTCAAATTCTGCCTCTGGTACCCGTGGCCAATTTCCATATTTGTCACTGGGAGCTGCATGTGTGTATGGGAAGCATGCCAACCATCAAACCTACCAATGTGCGATATAAGTAATTCAAATATGACAAATTAAACATGGAATGCCTGGATTCTGTTACATGACATCCCATAATTGACATATTACAATTTTTTTTTTAACTGTGAAGCCCATTTCAAAGGAGGTTAATTATCTAAACTTTTTTTTTAAAAAAATACAGGATAACATCTATCATTTGATCAAAAAGAGTGTTTTTTCCCCTATATGGACCAGACACTAAAGGTGATATACCACACTTTGCCAGTGGCTTACACAACACTTACTAGAGAACAGAACATTGAGGATCAAGAATTCTAGTTTCTATTCCTGGCTCTGACAGAGGATCATGGTCCAGGGGCTAGAGCACCAGCCAGGCACATAAATTGACACGTTGATTCTAAAAGGATAAGAGGATAACACTTTCATTTTCCACATTGGGTACTGAGTTATATTCCCAGTTCCACTTGGAATGACTGTGCAATTTCTCAGTTGGCTTGTTGTAAAATGGCAGACAATACTGGACTACCATCTAAGACAAGGGTATATGGCCTAGCTCAGTAAGAGCTATGAAGTGTACAGTAATGTAAACAGCGGTTAGACGTGAGATTGGAACTCATATCTTGACTCCTAGCTCAGTGGATTTTCTCATTTCCTACAGGGTATTTGGGAAGTGCAGTTTCTCTGCTCTGTCCACTCCATGTGGAACCTGTGATGCCCGATTCAATATATATACGTGAAACAACCAGCAACTAGAGAGCTCCAATTAAAGACACAGAACATAATCCTAGGGGGAAAAATGTCTTTCTTGGTTTTGCATTACTAGAATTGTGCTGTCTGCCAACTTTGAGAGCACAATACAAACACTGTTATAGATTGTAATGCTGGAAGGTGTAAATGGCTGCCATCAGTCACAGACCTGCCTAAAGCTGGTTAGTGTGCTAACCACTCTTTTCAAGCTAAATGGAAGGAGCAATTAAATACTTCTTTCTGTAGCGATAACCAAAAACAAGAAAATGGTATTGCCTAGGGCACTAGGCTACATAGCCAACTGTGAACAGAGTTAAGCTGAGGGTATGGCTACATTCACATTAAAAACTCATGTGAGCCCAAGCCATACGGCACAGGCCAGACAGGTCTTAGGCTAAGAGGCTGTTTAATTGCAGTGTAGACATTCAGGCTCGGCCTGGAGTCCGGGATCCAGGACCCTGTGAGGTGGGAGGGCCCCAAAGCTCATGCTTCAGCTTTAGCATAAATGTCTACACCAAAATAAAACCTGAGCCCTGAGAGCCAAAAAGTCAGCTGATCCAGACCAGCAATGAATGTCTAATGGCAGTGTAGACATACCCTGAAAGATTTCCCTGGGACTGATTGTAAACAGAGGTGCTGGAACAATATTTATAGTGGGGGTGCTGGGAGCCATTGAAACTGTAAACCTTGTGTATAACGGAAACCACTTCAAGTCAGGGGCTGTGATGGCACCCGCATTACTCTTAGTTCCAGTGAACACAGGGGCTTGATTGCAGCTATGTTTGTGAGAGGCAGAAAGCATGAAGAAAGCCAACAGAAACTGAGGGAAGCAGTCATGAGCATGGCTCTGGCAAGCAGCAGAGACACAGATTTTTTGGCCACAGTAGTGCCTGGAAAGGCAGACTTGGATTTCTGAGCAAGGAAACTGCCTGCTGTTAGTTTCTACTTTGTTCAGGGAAACATGACTGTGTGTATACTCTTTGCAAACACAAAACCAGAACTGGAAAAAAAAGAAAAAAAGAAAAAACCCACCACACCAGTTGCACCAAGCTCATGTCATTAATTTCTCCTCTTAAAGGAAACAACAGGGAAGGCCCCAAATATTGGGCAACAGCTTGGGCCAGACAGATAATAATACTTTGCAAAAGTTATCATGACTAAACGAGTTCATATGCTGTATTTGGAAAACAGTAAACACCCATTCTAACCATCAGTCAAATCTTACATTAATTTTCACTCTGAGCTAATATTTAATATAGTTCTATCTGAATACTCTTTATTTTTCCTAAATTCAGTCTCCCTTAACAGTGCACTGGAAGCAAGCAAGGAAATAAGACTCATCCTGAATGATAATAAAATTGATAGTGCACAAAGCGACAGTGAAGGCCTCATGAAAATTTCCAAAGCAAGGGAGAATGTCATTAGCAACTGATGTACAATAAATCTTACTCCCTATGAGACAGCATTTGGGATTTATTGCTCAATGCAATTCTGCCACTAATCAGAAACCTCATGTTATGAGATTACAACTTCAGTCAGACTGTTCCTTCAGGAGGATTCATGCAATACTGGAAAGTAACGGAGAAGAGATAGCTCAGGTAAATAGATAGTGGGATAATACCTTTCACATGCATGGATTGAGCTTGTAGTTTCTGTGCACAGATCCCGCTGTATATGAGTTCAACACGCAAAAGACAAAATGTGTATTACGTCACTTTCCATTCTAAACTCCTGTTTTCAGTTGCTTATAATTTTGATAAACTTTAACCATTCAGGTTAAAATTCCCATGTTTCCTCTCTGCCGCTGGCTGACCGGTTTTGGCAAGTTTCACTAAAAGTGGTCGAGGCTTTTCTGAGAAGGTGCTTAGGGAAAAGATAAGGTTTGTGAACATTGAAGCTTTCTCCCAACCATTTTTCTGAAGAGCTGCAACACCTCCATCTTGGTGTCAAAGAGATACCTTTCGTTTTTTCCATCAAAATCCACCCAGAAGTCATAAGCCTCTGAGAGCCACCTGTTGTCAGATGCTTACTACTAAAATCTCCAACATCCCTCTGCACTGGCATGCTCCAAACTCATAGAACTCCGCAAATACCAACCGCACTGATCATAATCCAGCCAGGTAGGAAATGCCAGAATTAAGGTTGCCCTGTGCCTAACTTTTGAATGCTTGTCCTGATAAACAATGTTTTAAAAAGCATACTACTAAGGTTTTATAAAACATGATTTGGGGATAAAACCTGTACGTCATTCCTTGCCTTTGTGCATTCTGTACATGCCAGAAAAACTATTTCAGGAATTTTTAGACACTTTTTTGCTTCTCTCTTCTGTAAAGCAGGTGCCTTGGTTACCATATGTAACCATCTGTAGAGAGCTAAGATGAAGCCATAAAAAAAACTTTCATAAACCTCTTAAAACCTTTAGCTTTCCACTACTTAAAGTCACAATTGTAATGTTTCATATCTCAAGATATTCATGGTCTTTTAGCAAGTGCTCACAGAGAAGTTGGAAGTCTCCCATTTCCAGTGAGACTATGTATTATATTCACACTCATTCTTTATGTAAGTTATATGTGCTCCAATATCAATAGGGTAGGATGGGTGTTATAGGGGATATGACACTGGTCTGGAACTCAGGAGACAGGTCAATTCTTGGTTCAATCACAAATTTCTTGTGCCATCATCAGCAAGTTGCTTTATCCTCCCCGAGACTCAATTCCCCATTTGTAAATTGGGAAAGCAGTTCCCATCACAGAGTTGTTGTCAGGATAGGACTGTAAGACACTCCAATATTACTGTGGTGAGGGCCATATCAGAAGATAACAGTCCTAACTTTGCTGCTCTTCTTCAGGTCAATTCTAGTTCCCACTACCTCTCCCACATGCTAAAAGAGAACTAATAAACGAATTTAGCAGGCATAGCTGTTTATTCACATCAGCGTTGCATCCTTGAAACTGACATCATCTGAAACAAGCACATGTGTTTCATTCACGAAGAGTGAATGCAGATTAAGCTAAATAAGTGGAACTTCATTAAACCCGACAGACTGCTCTGTCCATGTGGCTGAGTTGCTCCCAGCCTAACTCCCCCATGATCCTGTTTTCCTGGTATCCTATCAATAACAGTCCCTCCAGGGAACATGGGTCCCCTCTACTCCATTTCCACTGGTCATGATACATCTTCCCTGTTTCACAAATATTTTATTATAAGCATTAAAAACAAAAATGATTGACTCCCAGACCTCCACCCCATATCCCTTCAGCCAGAGGTTAATAGCCTAAAGCTGAATTAGAATCTTGTTTTTAAAACATTATCTCAAAAAATAGCTGAGTCTGTTTGGTTTCCTCAACAGGTGACCACACTAGGAATGACCTTTCTCTGACTCCCTGTTACCTGTCTCCAAGTCTAGCAAAACTATCTGTGGAGTCTCCTCCCCCCATGTGGAGTTGGCCTCCGAATGGTTCTCTCTGTCCTCAGAATATGATTTCATCCTGCACTCTGCCCTCATCTTTTATTTGAAAATATGGACATATTTTCTAGCCACCCTGCTAGTATTGCTCTCTTGATGCCTGTAGCTGGACATCCTTTCCCATAGGCTCTTTGATTATGAGCTTCACTGTTGAAACTGGGAGATTAAATCCATTAACATGCTGCACCTGATTACCTCCTCCCAACTCGCTGATGCTGAGTATATGTGCCCTGCTCAGGGTGTCAACACACACCAGTAAACATCCTGGACAATCTCCAATCTCTACCGGGTTGCCCTGGACATGCATCAGCTCTTTGGTGTACTAAGTAGGAGCTTTGCTGTGATTGTCTGCACAGGTTTTTGGTCTGATTGCACTATTACTGGGTGGCCATAGTATTTGGGTGTATCTGTGTTCAGTCTGACAGGCTTCTGCCGGCATAAGCAACTGACAGCTGCTCCTGAAAAAATGCTCTACCCAATTGCATCACAACTGGATCTCTCCTGGTTGCTAGTACTTCAGGACAGGGCACTCTCACCATTTGTTTCAGGATGTCAAACGCTTGTTGATGGGGACTTGCCCAATCCCACTCAGAATCCCATCTCATGAGCTGCCACACCTGTTGCTTTTGAAAATATATTCAGAATTTTTTTAATTGTCTGTTGTGTATGGGACTGCCCTTCCCTGTTGTTTCTTGCACTGCAGCTATACAATTCTGATGCTACGCCCTGATCAGATCCATGGCTTGCATGGCTATAGTCCCCAAAAGGGAGCTGTGTGCTTACCACCAACCACCACAAACATCAGTTGGTACCATCTGTTATTTTTCGGGTTAGTTATTATGAGGTCACATTTTCCTACGGATGCATTATACTCCTATTGTACATTTTTCGGTTGTGACTGCTCTTTGTAATGGGTGCATTCAAGCCTATTTCACCCAAGGAATCGTATTGAAGGAAGCCCCGCCATCCACGTGAAATTGCACAGGGCAGTTCCTGATTAAACACTGTTGCATGCACAAAGATTGGTGTCGTCCCTTGTTGCTTTCCTATCCCAACAACCTGAACCTGATATGCTCTCAGACTCCAGGAGAGAGTTGTGTCGTCATCACCGCTGTCTGATGCGCCATCCCCCTTGTGCACAAGTCTAAAAATCTTTCTGAAACCTTCCACTGCTCTTGCACGTACTGCTAAACTGGTTCAGCTTGCCACATTCCTTGCAATGCTGGCCTAGTGTGGGGCACTTTTTCTTTACCTGCTCATGCTGTCTGTTGCAGTAAATGCATCTCACTATGGGTATGGAAACCTGGCCCCCTGTTCTTCTTTACTGTGGCTTCACTGCATGGACTACTGGGGGTCCGATGCCTCCTGGGGCTTTCAGTTTCTCTCTTCTGGTTTCCACTGCAAGCCCTACATCTAAGCACCTGTCTAATGTAAGATCACCTTCCTGGAGCAACTACTCCTGCAGCTGGTGATCCCAAGTGCTGCAGACTATCATGTCCCAAATTAGGGAGTTCTGTCAATTCCCCAAAATTGCATATAGCAGCCAGTGTGCATAAGGCAGGAAAAGAGGGGTCTAATCCCTTCCCTTTTGGACTCATCTCTAGTGAAAAACATGTGATGCTCCACAGTTTTATTCTGCTTTGGAAAAGAATAGGTCCCAGGGCTCCTATAACTGCTGTGAGACTTGAGGCAGTGGTGAGCTTCAGGAGATGCATACCACTTGGACTTGTTCCACAATAAGGTAAAATAATAGTTTTACTTTCCTGCTGTTGTTTTTCTACTGCACTGTCACGTCTGCATACAAATCAAACTCTACCTTCCAAAAGGTCCATCAGTGGGCTTGGTCTGTGTCTGCAAAATCCAGGGCTCTGCAGGGCTTCTGACCAAGCTCCATGGCTCATACTGCCAGCTGCTGCACTGCAGAAAACTGATCGTTCCAATGTTGCCACCATGTTTCATTTGCAAAGAATTTGCTGAAGTCAGGTTAAACCGAACAAGTGGAACTTCATTAAACCCTGTGGACTGCTCTATCCATATGGCTAAATTGTTTCTGGCCTCACTCCCTGCATTCCCTGTCTCTCCTGGGAACATGGCCCCTCTGACTCTCTGATCATGATAGGTTTCCTAAATATATTCTAAAGTATTATCACAGCCTGGTAGGAAGGCTGGACATATGGTAGCCAGACAACTTTTCATTTTAGATCTCAGCTATTTTTATATTTGGATTATTTCAGAGAAATATCAGAAACTATGATGAATGAATTTTGTAATTCTTTGTGAGCTTCATAAATCACCATAGGCACCTACTCCTGTAGGAAATGATCTTTCTGCTTTTACTCCCTCTCCCACCCCTCCCCCAGCAACTTCCAGAAGAGAAACTGCTGCGTTAACAAGACACGTAAAGTACCTGGGAATATTCTACAAATTTATTCACTAACTTCAGACTGCTTGGTTATGACTAGGAAAAAAGAAAAGTGGTCGGGGGACGGGAACCCTGCTGCAATGTAATCTATCCACGTGCAGAGGTGCAGAAAGCTATTAGTCTGTGTCCCGGTGATACCATGCCATTTCAAACATTAGAACAAGCTAAGCTATCCAGCTATGACACCTGTCAAAATAAAGTAGGTCTTGGGTAGTAATTGGTAAGTTGGATTTTTTCTGTTTCCAAGACTGGTTCAATTATTGTAACAGCATCACAAATAAATGGTATGGGTTTTTAGGGGAAATTGGGGGCGGGGGGGGGGAGAAAAGAAAAATATTAAACCCATAGTTAGCTAAAATCTCTTCCTGGATTTCTGTATACTTGCCCACTCTCCATGGATTGCAAGATCTATTCCTAATGAAGAACTGGTTTAATGGTTACAATTGCAAGAATATTACTCAGATTCACCTGTTTTGCCCTGATGTCCTCTTCACCATTTACCACTAAGTCTTGCACTGCTTACACAGACAGTTAGCATAGCTGAAATCAATGGATTGCCTGTATGAATAGGGAAAGCAGCATTTAGCCCTTAATCTGCATTGGATAATCTAGAAGGCATTAATAGGGTCAACCGCACATACAGTATTTTATTGGGGCAAGATCCTACTGCCATTGATCTAGTGACAGCATATTCAAGCCCTTCATTCTGTGCTTTGTATATCAAAGTAATTCATGTCATTAGATGACGTGAGCCAAATTTTTATTCTTGCCTGTGCAGTACGGCTTACAATACCTAGGCACATGCAGTCTGCTTCTGTGCAAAATGGGCAAGATTGTATGCTAAAGCTGGCATGCAGAAAGAGAGGCTGCAGCTGAGAAGTTAGTGCTAAAATTTCAAAAGTACTAATGATGTTTTAAACTAAAAACATTTCTTATTAACACAACATTTTTCAACCATGAGAGAATAATAGGTTCTCAGATACCAGCTATAGGGACCATATAAATACCTAGAATGATTTAGGTCACAAAGATTACAGATTGCTTCACAAACTATATACATCATTACCAAGCTCCTTCTGAAGACCCAGACAATCACCCAAGGGTACACAGTACACTGTACAACAATTGAGAGGAGGAGAAGAGGCTAGGACTGTAAGGCAAACCCAACAAGAAGTGCCCTGGGAGTTTTAATATCTCTGCACATCAGACATGACCTAATTCTTTAAGGTCTAACCTGATAATTACCCACAGGGTAAATTCCTTGCTAGTAATTTCATCTTCTTTGGAAGGAAGAAGGGCTGAGCCAACCCTGTTAGGAATCTAAACCATGTATCCAGGGTACCTAGAATATCTATCCTAATGTGTACTCCATATATTAGGTTTCAGAGTAGCAGCCGTGTTAGTCTGTATTCGCAAAAAGAAAAGGAGGTTTCTAACTAGTCTCTAAGGTGCCACAAGTCCTCCTTTTCTTTTTCCATATATTAGAACACTTTGCTACACTAGGTTTTGATCCCATTGACACTAATCATGAAATTCCATTTCAGGTGTTCATAGAAGAATTTCACATTCAGTGCCTCACAGGTGTATAGCCCAGGGGCAAGTGTACAGTAAAAAATAGTTTTAAATAAGTCTGATCTTTTGTTTTATTGAAGTAACAAAAATATATAATCATTTGCACTTCAGAAGCGTTTCTCCCCCCCGTGGAAAAACTCTCAATTATTTCCTAAAGTGTGAGGGGACCCACAGGATATTAGAGAAAGAGGTGAGATGCAGCTTTACAAGTAGACATGTTACCTCTTCAGCAGAGTACTGTAACATGCTCCACAGCGTAATCATGAGGGGTTTGGGGGCCTAATTACAGTTTAAAGCTACAGAAAGGAAGAACTTACATTTATTGTGGCTATCTCCTACTCAGCTACAAACCGATCGTCAGCATTTGTGTTTTATTTAGTGAGTGAGTTACATTTCCGAACCTATTAGAATAAAACAACATGTTTATGTTACCAATAGTGTATTGCAATAAAGCTGTGGGACTTTGATCTCCAAAAAAGGATATCTATGAAAAGCAGGAAGGCTATGGGCGATGTGATGAACATCCCAGGCTTCATTTAGAATGATACCTATTGCTTTTATTACGTGTTGTAGCAGGTTCCTCCTAGTGAGATTAGAAAGAGCGTCATAGTTGGCTGTCGCCTGCATAAACATATGCTTGAGGAGGTCTGACAGTTTGGTGTATATTTGATATGCTAGCTGCAATGCTAGTCACTCGATTGCAGCCTTGAATGGCAAAATAGCCAGTTGGTTAATTACATTGTTTCTCCAAGCATTTATTATTACTAGAACAGATTTGTTGTGGCTACGGTGGAATGACTGGCTATGTGAAAATATGTTCTATTCTCACAGCACAAGTGATGCCATAGAGTCTATTTCAAATATAGACATTTTGGGGGCAAGCATAAAAAATAATCTGCCTACAGTGTTCCTAGGCCCTACATTTATATGTGCATAGGGTATAATGTTAGTAATATCTCAAGATGATATTGTGTATGTTATAGATATAGTTAGTTGAGTGTATGCAGGTATGTTTATGAAGGCATATTGCACAGTGTTATATTCAGTCTGTATTTGTATCTATATTCTAGATATATAAAATATGTTAAAGATTAATTTTGCTAAATCAAGTACTGAAAAGTTAGAAGGTGACAAAGTTAAGAATACTTGTGAAACCTTAATTCTGCTGCTTTGCATGTATGCATTATGACAATCTTTAATAACATGATTGCATACTAATTAAAGTCAAATTCAGCTTGGGAGTAAACTAGTACAGCTTAATAAATAGAGCTCAGTTTTGCCCATTAATTTTTATAATTAAAAATCAAGCCCTCCTTTTTGTGAAGTCCTTATTTCACTGCAGTGAAAATGAGTGACCTTTATGTTTGGGAAAGATTAAAATTAAGGCTGTTTAAAAAAAACGTACGGAAAATTTTCAACAGACAGCTGTTTTCTGTGAAACTTTTCATTTTGTCAAGTCTGCCTTCCTTGAAAAAAATTTGGGTTTTTTTTTTTTAATAAAAAATCTAACATATCTAAAGTGTAAAAATAGAGGAAAAGTCAAAGATTTCTGCAGGAAAAAAATTCCAATAATTCCAGCTCTAATAAAAATGCATTACATTGTTTAAAAACAGGCAAGTATAACTCTGCTGCTCTTACATTTAATTAGGGGGGAAAACCAGGTAGAATCAGAGATGGGACCTGTCATTATGGTCTCAGTCTGGACTTGTTGAAATCAATTGCAGTTGTGTAATTGACTTCTATGAAAATGGGAATGAGCCCAATATCTGCATCTTCAAGAGTTTTACTCCATAATATACTAACTGATTAGCAGATAGTGGTTTGAATAAACATTTTATATAGGTCACAAATCTACAATTTAACTATGTATGTAGTAAAATTGTTCAGTGATCAAACAGCAAATGTGACATTTCATGTTATATGTGACAACTGTAGTACTACCATGAATTTACCTGGTTCTCCAGCCATTTTATCCATGGTTCGATGATTAAGGCTGTACTTTTGTCTCAACGGTTACAGAATCCATTGATTTTATTTTTGTTTTTAAAGCAACATCCATGACTTTTGACATTTTTTAAATTTTTGCATGTGGTAGACAGATGCAGTAGCAAATAGTTGTGCTAGGAACATTGACAGCTGCCAAGTTAACACCTGGACTATGAAACCCATCACAAGGAAATGCGACATGCTTCTCAAGATACACGAACAAAGAAACCCAGGCAGACCTATCGTACCTGGCCACAGCTTTATTACTGAAGGATCATCAGAACTCATAGAAACCATCCTCAAACCCATTCACTGCACACACTGTCAGCTTCCTTCAGGACACAGCCAACTTCCTCCAACTCTGCAACATTAACAACCTCCCTCAGAATGCCATCCTTGCTACCATGGATGTCTCTTCCCTATACACCAACATCCCTCGCAATGATGGAATAGCTGCCTGCCTCAAATATTTACAAGACAATGGATAACTCTTAGCCACCCCAAACACATTTCCAAGGCCATCCATTTCATCCTCATCCATAGCAATTTTACATTCAGCAATAAACACTTTGTCCAAACCATGGGAACTTGGATGGCTCCCCAGTATTCCAATCTCTTTATGTATCGCCTTGAAGAGGAATATCTGGACAAGTGCACGAAAAAACCAATACCTGAGATACATTCGTTATATTTTCACCCTCTGGACAGATGGCTTAATCTCCCTCCAAGATTTCCACCACCCATCAATCAAATTCTCTCTGGAACACTCCCACACTAACATCAACTTCCTGGACATCACAATCAGGTTCAAAAATGGAACCCTACAGACAACTATATATGAAACCAGGGATCACCACACCTACCATCATAGGTCCAATAACCATTCCAAACACACCAAGAAATCTGTTATCTACAGCCAGGCACTCAGCTACCACAGAATATGCTCTAAGGAGAAAGTCTGGAAAATACACCTTACACTCAGACTGCCTTCACCAAACCAGGACACTCCACCAGAGAAGCAGATGGCATTATGGATCAGGCCACCCAAATACCCCAAGAGAACTAGCTTCAGTACAGAAATAAAAACCCCTCTGACCACACACCCCAATTGTCACCTACCACACCATACCGGGTATCAACAACTACAATCCATACTTGATGGGGATCCCATCCTGAAAGAAATCTTTCCTGAACCCCCCTCTTTTGGTCTTCAAAAACCCCCTCAATCTCATCATCAGAAGCAGACTTCCCACAGACCAGGACACACCAACTAGATATGGGTCAGGCAGGGTCTGTTGTTCTGGCAGAGTCAGAGGCACCAGAACAACAGATGCAAAACTTGCAGATATATCTCCACTGATACAATGATAAAACATGCACCATAACACACCTTTCAAGATCCATGGGTCCTACACTTGCCTGTCACAGCATGTGGTGTCCCACATCCAGTGCACTAAATGCCCCAGCAACAACTATGTGGGTGCAACCAGACATTCACTACGCTCTCAAATGAACTCACACAGGAAAATGATAAAAAGACAAAACCCACAATATTACCTGAGAGTGAACACTTTTCTCAAAGAGATCACTTGTGCCTGACCTATCAGTCCTCATCCTCAAAGGTAAACCTCAACAATACTTTCAAAAGATGAGCCTGGAAGCTTAAATTCAGACACTAAAAAGACACTCAAATGGTTTTAAAAAGACACTGGATTTATGGTTTATTACAATAATCTGGAGTCCACTAGCTCCTCTTTTGTCCTATGAATACAGGGGTGTTAATGTGTCACTTCAGATTTGAATGGTCCCTTAGAACAGTGGCTCTCAACCTTTCTAGATTACTGTACCCCTTTCAGGAGATTGATTTGTCCTGCATGGCCCCAAGTTTCAGCTCACTTAAAAACTACTTGCTCACAAAATCAGACATAAAAATACAAAAGTGTCACAGCACACTATTACTGAAAAATTGCTTCCTCTCTCATTTTTACCATATTATAAAATAAATCAACTGGAATATAAATATTGTACTTACATTTCAGTATATAGTATATAGAACAGTATAAACAACGTATTATCTGTACGAAATTTTAGTTTGTACTGACTTCGCTCGTGCTTTTTACGTAGCCTGTTGTAAAACCAGGCAAATATCTACATTAGCTGACATACCCCTTGGAAGACCTCTGTGTATCCCCACTGGGACATGTACTCCTGGTTGAGAACCACTGCCTTAGAATATGCACTAACTACTTACGCTAAACGATCTGTTTGATCTTTTAGTTAGCTGCAACACTCTCAGTATCTTTCTGGGACCTGAAGAAGAGCTGCGTGTATCTCTCTCACCAACAGAAGTTGGCCCGATAAAAGATATCACCTCACCCACCTTGTCTCTGTATACTTTATGTATACTAATGTAGCTGCCTGCTACAAGTGGTATTTACGAGTGTGTGAAAGAGAGAGAGAGAGAATGTGTAAGAATACATATGGGAAAGCTATTTGAAATAGGGCAGGGCAATGTGTTATGTCCAATTTTGGATTCACTTAAGCCTCCCATTAAAAATGGAGAGTTCCATTTGGCCTGAATAAATGTAAATTTGCTTTCTAGTCAAACTCATGGTTGATATTGCCAGTCCCAATTGCTCAAAAATCATAGTTAGGTCCCCAGTGATTATGAGATTGGCTTAAAAATAAGATAAAAAATAAACACATACATTTTGAGCTCTTTTCATTTGTCTTCTGGTTCCTGAGCCTTTAGGCTATACTCACTTCACATTTTCATTCTTTTCTGATGCAGATACGAGGGCTAGTAACTTACTTTTTTAAAAAATGAAAGCAGATTGTCATGCAGTTTCTTGCTTCCAACAGTTGGAGCTTTAGGGAAAGACAATTATTTCAAGATTTGCAATAAAATTGCAAGAGTTGGCAACAATGGATTTATTTCCATAGCAGGAATTACAAGTGATGGGACTTGCTGGATGGGCAGATGATTTGAGTTTTAAATTTGGCTGGTGGTAGGTTATCTATAAATCTACTGCTGCATTTAATATGTATTTTTAAATTGCATCTAAGGCACCTAGAGCATATGGATTAATGCCCTCAGAGCATTTCTATAAATAATAAGACAATTACTACCTCCCTAGATTTCCAGACAATGAAAGTCTGTCATGGCTGAGTGAAATCCTGTTGCTGGGATAAAAGGAACAGGAAGAGGTTGACAAAGATTTTCTTTCATACAGATGATTTTTAAGGAGTAGAGAGCAAATCCTTCATTAAATACATGGGGTTTCTATGCAGCAGAGCAGAGAAAAATTGTTCATTACAAAACTCCAGCCTGGTAGGAGACCTGGCTGTACCAATGATAATATTGTCGTACAGCTTTCCATGCCACTCAAACTCATTCTGTGAATCCCAAGTATTCTCTCAATACCTCAAACTTCATTGTGTTTGCCTATCTCTACTCTGAATTGGCCTTTAGGTAGGGGCATAGTCAGAATTTGAACTCCAAGGTACCGGACACTCTTAACTCTCCATGAAGTCAATGGGAACAGAAGGTACTCAGCACTCCCACCAGGGGACAGTCAGCAACTTGCAGAAGCTACAGTGAGGGAAACTTAGCCCAGAAGTTATTATAAAGCCAATATATACCAGCTGTTACCACAGATCCTTCCTATTCTAAGCATAAGAAAAAATTAAATTGATCTCAGATATAGTGTTACAATAATTGTTGGCAAATGCTAATTTTACAAGGGCACTGTCACCGGGGTGTGGGAGAGTAGGAAGAGGGGCAGCATTTGCTAGCGGGTAAAGGGAGCAGTTGCCTCCCCTGACTTCAGTTTACCCCCCCAATTTTTCATAGACCTATATGCCCCACTCACTGCTCCTGCCAACTTCACAGGATATAATATAAATTACATAGAATGCTCTTTATGCTGACAGAACTTTCTCTCTCCCCCCTCCCCATTTTTCTGAAATGTCACTCCTGGGTAGGGAGCAGTGCACCTGTAGAAAGTCTTGCCAGCAGAATAATTGTAGACGGAATAAAAAGTGTGTGTGTGGGGAATAAAATTCCCATTAGAAATATTGGACATGAAAGCCACCATTGCCCTTGATGACAGTCATAGAGTGTACCCTTAGTAGGTATTATCTTAATGGGGTAATATTTTTTGTTATAGATGCTACATGGAAAGTGTTCTTCCATGCCAAGAGTAGAGGTTATTGCCTCCAGGCTTCCTCGTGGGTTACACTGGGAATTCTATCAAACAGATCTAGCAGTCTCACCTCTTTTCTTAGGCAGGGGGTGGGTGCCATGAGGGATGGCAATTATTTTAAAATGGCATGTAGGTTCAGGCCAAGATTTTCATACATGACCAGTGATTTTGGGTGCCTTAATGTTTGGCTGCCTATCTTGAGACAGTCTGAGGGGCCCTGATTTTGAGGTGTACTCAAGCTGGGCCCCACCCAAAACATCATCCACAACAATCTTTCTATAGTCACTGTTTGACAGAGCGTGGTAAGGAAGAAGAAGGGTGAAAGATTTGTGGACAACTCCCTTAAATTCAAATATTTAATGATGTCTAAATACACCATTCCCTTTACAAGGTGCAAATAAGTATGTGCAATTACATGCTAATTACTTACAGTTTAATTACTGTGTAAATACAGTTATGTAAAAAGATAATCAGATGGTTACTTGTGCAGTGTAAATTAACTGATAGGAGATTAACAATTGCAAATTAGGGCGATTACACTTTGAGTACTATGTTAGATGTTAAGTGTAATGCATAGTTAATCACTTATCTTTATTTCAATACATCACTGCATTATGCATTAAACATGATGGCTTGTGCCCAGTATTGGGGTGATATGGAGGGGAAGAATGACAATATTTTCTGAGTTCACACATTCACATTGTGATATTATTTCCACCATAATTTTCCTGCATAATTTCTGTCATTATCTGTTACGTTCTCAGTGCTGCTGGCAACAGGCGACGGTTGCAATTTCATTTGGAGAGAGAAATTTCTGCAACCTTATCTTTAACTTTCATTTCAGATTCCTTCATCTGGTACTCAATTTCATTTCGCTTGTGTGGCCGTCTGCAGCTATCAACCAATTGTCTGCAACGGCATGCCACCAAAATGCTGCTTTGACTTGTATTTCTTTCATTGTTTCACCAGCTTACAGGGAAAAAAAGTACAATCTATGCATAAAAACGTGGATGGTTGTTTTTGCTGCTTACTAGAAGTTGTTTGTCCTCTTTTTAAACATTTCTTTGTGTCTGTGTTATTCTTGAATCTCTGCATGTCACGGCAGATCCTTGCTAGATAAAGGATGCCTGCAGTAGCTGCTTGTTGATGTTCTATTGACTTCTGTTTGTGGCTGAAGGTGTTTCTCATTACTTTCTTATAATACAGTGAGGATACCAATTTAGCTACATTGACCTTGTAATGATGTTTATTTCTTCTTTTATTAGTGCCTATGTTGAGCATAGTTCTCATTACTCAATCCATGCCTGGGTTTTGTTGCTTTTTGGATTACATGAAACAGCTAGTACATGCTGGATACCAGTCTGCGTTTGTTCAGTTTCTGAAATCTGAACATGTGTTTTTTTTTATAGCAAGGAACTCCTGGCATAGTCATCACTAGGAGTTTAAGATATAGTTTATTTGCTGGATTCCATTTGCCTTAAACATTTGTCTGGATTAAAAAATAATAATGCAGTGAGTGGGCACTTATGTACGATTTCCTGCATTTATGTGGTAAAGTAATATATTGACTGATTTACGTAGTAAGAACTGTATTGCAAACCCTGTGAGTTGAAAAGCCACGAGTTAGGTTCCCCCAGAATCATGAGATTGGTTCAAAAATCATGAGCATTTTAAAAGAATAGTAAATTTGGGGTTCTTTTTATTTGCCTTCTGGTTTGTCAGCCTTTAGGGTGCACTCAATTCATATTATTCAGATTCTTTCTGCAACTAAGAGGGCTAGAAATTTACTTAAGTAAACAATGTGAGATTCTTACCTAATCGCATGCCTCCAGGAGCCGGGGCTTTAGATATCACAAAATACCAGAGAAAATGAGATTAGTAATAAAATCGCGAGAGTTCGCAACACTGAAACTCAGTTTCCCATTACCATGTAAAGTGTTGGTAATCCTCAATCAAGTCATTTGGTCTTTAAGCATTATTACTTTTTATTATTTGTATTACCATAGCACCTAAGATCCCTGGTTACGGACCAGGCCCTCATCGTGCTAGGCACTGCACAGACACAGAACAAAAACTGCACTTTTACGCATTTTTATATGGCAGGTGGTAAAGAATTGCCCAATTAGTGCTTGTTTGATCATTTATTATGCACTGAATATTTAGGAGTTTATCGTAACAGAAGCTAGAATGTTATGTTCCAAGCTGTGTAGAGCTTGAGTGTACACAATGAATAACATTTAAAAATATATATTTCTGGTACCATAGGTATCCCCAGCTATTAGAAATAAAGGCCTGATTCTTCAAACAGACCCACATAAAGATACATTGACTTCACCTCTAATTGTGCTGTGAGGTGGGGCTACATTTTAAACATAAAATAGTTAAGTTATCAAAAGCATTCAGCATTGGTTTAACTCAGCTCCCACTGATTCAGTGGTAAAATTCCCTTTTAGGCTAATGTTGAGTGCTTTTGTAATTTGATCCTTAGGATTTTTGAGGTGGTCACCTTAGACTTAAGAAGTATAGTTAAATTTAAGAAGTATAGTTCTTGGTGTATGTATCTTCTTCTCCTTAAAAATAGGCACAAATTATGTGTAATCACTACAGGTTAACTGACGCAGTATGTCATATCAGCTTTGGAAAGACAATTGGTATAAAAACAAAAACCAAAGGTCTCCACACCCTCTGGAAATACTTTCCACCTCATGAACTTTCGCCCCCAGCGTTTATTAGATAGTTTCTTCCTAAGTCAAAACTTTCATATCAAGTTGAAGCATTCAAGAGGCTTTGTACCTGGGGTGATCATTCTGTTAAACTGTATGGAATTTATATAATAATGGAATGCTTCACAGATCTTTAACTGCATCACACTGAAGTAAAGATCTATCATATTGAATCCCCTGCATATTAATATATGTTTTCGTGTTTCGTTATTGTACGCTTCTAAAACAGAAACCAAAACACTAATTATTTTAGACCCTCAGTGCATGCTGAATGAATGAGACTAGTAAAGCTAATTATTGGTGCTTCTTGGATTAAGTTTCTAGCTTCCTTATTCCCCTACCGACTACACAGTTTTAATTATGCATTTTTTTGCTAAAACTTAATGCCCACATCAACAAGGACAGCAGGTAGCACTCAAGACTTTATATCCGAGAACTCTTTTTTGGCCACCTAACTCTTCAAAAATTGTTTGCCAGTGAGTATGAACATTTTTCAGTTATCACAAATGGACTTCATCACCTTTGTAAAGCCATGCCTTTCATTAACTGTATTTCATTTCCCTGTCACCAAAAATCTATCTAAAATAAAATTGCTATTATTTATTCAACATACTGAATGAATGTGCCTGATCATATAATATTCCACTGGTACCAAGTGACAACAGCTTGCAACTTGCCTGCCAAAACCCAAACATAACCAGAATGAAAATGGAAGGCCACCATAAAATCTTCAAAAGTTATGTTACAGTTCAAAAAGACATTCTATACAAACCGCGTAGTAGAGGCACATGTGCATTATCTGTCAGTGAGTTTTAGAACAAATCTGAACAAGCAACAGGATATTTTTCAAGTTGCCAACTCTGCAAATTTAGCCTATGTTCCTGAAGTCAAGAGAAGAATCATAGAATCATAGAATCATAGAATATCAGGGTTGGAAGGGACCCCAGAAGGTCATCTAGTCCAACCCCCTGCTCGAAGCAGGACCATTTCCCAGTTAAATCATCCCAGCCAGGGCTTTGTCAAGCCTGACCTTAAAAACCTCTAAGGAAGGAGATTCTACCACCTCCCTAGGTAACGCATTCCAGTGTTTCACCACCCTCTTAGTGAAAAAGTTTTTCCTAATATCCAATCTAAACCTCCCCCATTGCAACTTGAGACCATTACTCCTCGTTCTGTCATCTGCTACCATTGAGAACAGTCTAGAGCCATCCTCTTTGGAACCCCCTTTCAGGTAGTTGAAAGCAGCTATCAAATCCCCCCTCATTCTTCTCTTCTGCAGACTAAACAATCCCAGCTCCCTCAGCCTCTCCTCATAAGTCATGTGCTCTAGACCCCTAATCATTTTTGTTGCCCTTCGCTGGACTCTCTCCAATTTATCCACATCCTTCTTGTAGTGTGGGGCCCAAAACTGGACACAGTACTCCAGATGAGGCCTCACCAGTGTCGAATAGAGGGGAACGATCACGTCCCTCGATCTGCTCGCTATGCCCCTACTTATACATCCCAAAATGCCATTGGCCTTCTTGGCAACAAGGGCACACTGCTGACTCATATCCAGCTTCTCGTCCACTGTCACCCCTAGGTCCTTTTCCGCAGAACTGCTGCCTAGCCATTCGGTCCCTAGTCTGTAGCGGTGCATTGGATTCTTCCATCCTAAGTGCAGGACCCTGCACTTATCCTTATTGAACCTCATCGGATTTCTTTTGGCCCAATCCTCCAATTTGTCTAGGTCCTTCTGTATCCTATCCCTCCCCTCCAGCGTATCTACCACTCCTCCCAGTTTAGTATCATCCGCAAATTTGCTGAGAGTGCAATCCACACCATCCTCCAGATCATTTATGAAGATATTGAACAAAACCGGCCCCAGGACCGACCCCTGGGGCACTCCACTTGACACCGGCTGCCAACTAGACATGGAGCCATTGATCACTACCCGTTGAGCCCGACAATCTAGCCAGCTTTCTACCCACCTTATAGTGCATTCATCCAGCCCATACTTCCTTAACTTGCTGACAAGAATACTGTGGGAGACCGTGTCAAAAGCTTTGCTAAAGTCAAGAAACAATACATCCACTGCTTTCCCTTCATCCACAGAACCAGTAATCTCATCATAAAAGGCGATTAGATTAGTCAGGCATGACCTTCCCTTGGTGAATCCATGCTGACTGTTCCTGATCACTTTCCTCTCCTCTAAGTGCTTCAGGATTGATTCTTTGAGGACCTGCTCCATGATTTTTCCAGGGACTGAGGTGAGGCTGACTGGCCTGTAGTTCCCAGGATCCTCCTTCTTCCCTTTTTTAAAGATGGGCACTACATTAGCCTTTTTCCAGTCATCTGGGACTTCCCCCGTTCACCACGAGTTTTCAAAGATAATGGCCAAGGGCTCTGCAATCACAGCCGCCAATTCCTTCAGCCATCTCGGATGCAACTCGTCCGGCCCCATGGACTTGTGCACGTCCAGCTTTTCTAAATAGTCCCTAACCACCTCTATCTCCACAGAGGGCTGGCCATCTCTTCCCCATTTTGTGATGCCCAGCGCAGCAGTCTGGGAGCTGACCTTGTTAGTGAAAACAGAGGCAAAAAAAGCATTGAGTACATTAGCTTTTTCCACATCCTCTGTCACTAGGTTGCCTCCCTCATTCAGTAAGGGGCCCACACTTTCCTTGGCTTTCTTCTTGTTGCTAACATACCTGAAGAAACCCTTCTTGTTACTCTTGACATCTCTTGCTAGCTGCAGCTCCAGGTGCGATTTGGCCCTCCTGATATCTTTCCTACATGCCCGAGCAATATTTTTATACTCTTCCCTGGTCATATGTCCAACCTTCCACTTCTTGTAAGCTTCTTTTTTATGTTTAAGATCCACTAGGATTTCACCATTAAGCCAAGCTGGTCGCCTGCCATATTTACTATTCTTTCGACTCATCGGGATGGTTTGTCCCTGTAACCTCAACAGGGATTCCTTGAAATACAGCCAGCTCTCCTGGACTCCCTTCCCCTTCATGTTAGTCCCCCAGGGGATCCTGGCCATCTGTTCCCTGAGGGAGTCGAAGTCTGCTTTCCTGAAGTCCAGGGTCCGTATCCTGCTGCTTACCTTTCTTCCCTGCGTCAGGATCCTGAACTCAACCAACTCATGGTCACTGCCTCCCAGATTCCCATCCACTTTTGCTTCCCCCACTAATTCTACCCGGTTTGTGAGCAGCAGGTCAAGAAAAGCGCCCCCCCTAGTTGGCTCCCCTAGCACTTGCGCCAGGAAATTGTCCCCTACGCTTTCCAAAAACTTCCTGGATTGTCTATGCACCGCTGTATTGCTCTCCCAGCAGATATCAGGAAAATTAAAGTCACCCATGAGAATCAGGGCATGTGATCTAGTAGCTTCCGTGAGTTGCCGGAAGAAAGCCTCATCCACCTCATCCCCCTGGTCCGGTGGTCTATAGCAGACTCCCACCACTACATCACTCTTGTTGCACACACTTCTAAACTTAATCCAGAGACACTCAGGT
Organism: Chelonia mydas; assembly: GCF_015237465.2. Lineage (NCBI taxonomy): Eukaryota > Metazoa > Chordata > Testudines > Cheloniidae > Chelonia > Chelonia mydas. The sequence continues at coordinate 13,595,515 of NC_057853.1, read as the reverse complement.
TTTTCCACAGTTTCGTACCGGAGCTCTGAGCAGTCATACTGCTCCCTTACATACAGTGCTACTCCCCCACCTTTTCTGCCCTGCCTGTCCTTCCTGAACAGTTTATAACCATCCATGACTGTACTCCAGTCATGTGAGTTATCCCACCAAGTCTCTGTTATTCCGATCACGTCATAGTTCCTTGACATCACCAGGACCTCCAGTTCTCCCTGCTTGTTTCCAAGGCTTTGTGCATTCGTATATAAGCACTTGAGATAACCTGTTGATCGCCCCTCATTCCCAGTATGAGGCAGGAGCCCTCCCCTCACAGACATTCCTGCCTGTGCTTCCTCCCGGTATCCCGCTTTCCCACTTACCTCAGGGCTTTGGTCTCCTTCCCCCGGTGAACCTAGTTTAAAGCCCTCCTCACTAGGTTAGCCAGCCTGCTGGCAAAGATGCTCTTCCCTGTCTTCGTAAGATGGAGCCCGTCTCTGCCCAGCACTCCTCCTTCATGGAACACCATCCCATGGTCAAAGAATCCAAAGCCTTCTCTCCGACACCACCTGCGTAGCCATTCGTTTGAGTTTGTTTGGGCTCTATCAACACTATCAAGAGTTTGTTTGGGCTCTATCAACACTATACTAAAATTTAGCTAACAATTCCACTGATACGTAAGACAAAAATAATCCAGTTCACTGTCCTATAATGGTGCTGGCTCTGCAACGCTAACACTAACGCTTACTTATGCAACTGTTACATAGTTCACTTATGATCAGAACCCACTTTAAATGATACAGGATCAATTTTTATTGCTTGCACAACTTTATACATAACCTCAGTTTCATGATTCAGCAATTACAATTATGACGGACTAGAGTGCATTCAGACTGGTGTGCCTTTGCATGGAGAATGTAGGCCACAGGCAACCCTCTGCCCCGTGTGCTTATGAATGTGGCGCAAAAGTCATAACCAGTGTGCTCCCTGCATACAGGGAGCAGGGTACTTTAAACCGACAGCAGCATTAGAAATCCCCTAACAGGTAGACGGTGTTAATATTGATAGGTCTTTTGAAGGGGGTGTTTTAAGCAGAAACAAGGGAGAAGACAACAGAGCCATGGTGGACCAAATCGAGGGGAGTACTAGCATATGGGCCAACTTGGGAGAGGGACTGTATGTGCGAGTGAGATGAAGGTGGAGGTGAGAGGGAGACTGAGAAATCTGATGGCGACATGGAGTTCAATCATAAAGAAGGAAATGGCAGCACCCTGATTTGTAGGTCATTTAACTAGCAAATACATGTAACCCAGAGGTTGAACATGTATGGCTGTAAGGCTTGTTAGGAGTCTGATTGAACTAATTGATGGAACCATCATGCTGCACCAAACTGACCTTATTATTGTCCAGATTAAAAAAGGTCAACACTGAGCTATGACAGCCACAGCTTTCGAGAGAGCTTTCACCGATAATGTGACATTTTACCAACATGCAGAGATATTTCACACTGCAGTCACTCCTAACGGCACCCATCATGGGAAGGCTGTACAATAATCCTCTGAGAGATGGTATACAGGCAGGATCATTAAAATGCATGCTGTTCCCTGCTTGCTATCAGATCAGTAGGGCATAGGAATATGATGTCTCTAATAGCGAAGGCACTGGCTCCCACCTTCTTCTTCTTTTGAGATACCTTTACTACATCAGAACTGAACTGACTTATTTCATAAAAGGGAATAAGCCAGGTGTACATGTCTCCAGCTGGCAAGATTTACCAGGAAATGAAACAGAGGAAAGCATACAAGTAGCTTTTTTACTTAATCTCAACTGAACTCACCGTAGGATTATTCAGGTTGCAATTTATTTATATATGGAGAGGCTAAAGTTTCTTTTTAAAAATGTACATCTTAATCATTCCTCATCTATGGAGTCTATTATTTTCATGGGAGACAAAAATATCAAATAAAAAAACAGGAATTGATCTCTGTCATGGTGAGATATGAAAATATCTGAAATCATTCAGTAAAAGAAATCAAAACAAAAGGGTCTAAATGTGTTTGGCTGTTTTCCTAGCTATTCACCTAGAAGAAACAGAAAAGAGCACCTGAGAAAGGAGATTACAGTCAATTTCAAGGTAAGTAAGGGGATACTTTTTTCCATTCTACCTGAAGGCATTGCACAACCAAACGAAAAGGCTGAATGGTGATGACAGACTAACAGCAGTCTGCATATCAAACAAACATTTTGAGGGGAAAAAAAGCACAAAACTATGCTAAACAGGGTCCACATGAATCCTGAATACACTAAGGTCCTTGGAAATAAAATGGAGACCTTTCACAGTTGGTTAGCAGGTAGACCTTATGAATCCTAATAACAGTATTTATTGTACTTGTATTTTAACAGGTGTTTGTAAAAGAGAGGAAGAAAGTTCACGAGGCATGATTAATTAATGCATATGAAGGTCACAGAGTGGATGAATTTGCTGCATGTTATATATATCAAGCAGCCACATGAGAATTTCAAGCCCTGTAAAGGTGTGGGCAGTCCTTATGAACCCCCTTGCGATCTGGTGTTGCACTGTGAGGGAGCGCCACTTGAATTTTCCTCAGGTGGGGCAGCAACAGGTTCAGTTTATGAGCCCAGGACAAGGAGAAGCCAAACACACATTAACAAAGTAGTAAGCCCCCTTTTTCATAAGAGTCCAGTACAGGAGCAATTACAGCAAATGATTGATAAGGTTCTCAGAGCCTCCAGACTTAACATCCATAACACCAAGTCTCTGAGTCTGATTAGGTTAGTCTCCTGGAGCATGGGAGAAACCACTGCAGCCTGAAAGGCTTCTACTCCTCTCTCCCTTAGCTTCCTCTTCCTGTTTATATATCTCAGCCCTGATACAGGGCCTCCTTGATTACACCCCATGCTGTCCTAACCATAGGTTCCAGCCTGTCCCTTAAAGGGATAGTACAGTTCTTCACAGAGCCCACAAAAAGATAGTCCCCCCATACCCCTGCCACCCCCAGGAATTATTTATAGAAATTCAGGGTCATGTAGCTAGCTAAGGCCACAACTTGAGAACATGGGAAGGATTTACAGAAAATATCTGTTCCGTATATAATTACAGAAATAAATTTGAGTCTAGCAGTCGGACACTCCAAGGTGCACTGCTGTCAACCTTAGCTGAACCTAAAACCAATCTCCAGAATTAACCATTTATTTTTTGTAGTATGGGTATCTCCCTCAGGCCCCAATGTAGATCAGTTGCCCATTAGATTAGGTGCTATACAGATACAGAGAAAGACAGTCCCTTCCCCCAAAGAGTTTAGAATCTAAATAGACAAGAAACAAAGCACGTTGGAAAAAAAACACAGAGATGTGAAGTGATTTGCCCAGGATCACAAAGCAGGTCAATTGTAAAGCCAAGAATAGCACCTACGCCTCCTGACGCCTTAGTCCAGAAGTCTGTCCATTAGACCACACTGCCTCCTAAGCAAATGAGTCGGCGTCGCCTTATGGTGACAAACCAAGCTTGCTAGGTAGTTATTACAGGAAAAGACACCTATAAGAGCAACTTCTTTTTAAGAAGTCATTCTGGAGATTGCCATCTTTCAGGAAATCATGTAAAATCTTTGGAAAGTCTACAGTAATGGAAAATACAGAAGCTCATCGCTGACAAGCATCACTTTTCTGAAAGAGCAGTATGCTTTTTGTGTGGAAGTTAGAGCATTACAGGCCTGATTTTATCTTAAAAGCAGGTCCTTGAAAACAACTGGGAGCATGCCAAGAAGGTACACATGCTCTTCATGGATTTTGAAAAGATATAAAGGCAGATAGCAAGAGACAAATTATGGGCAATGCTTCAGTAGGATGGAATGCAGGACAAGCTACTGCAGCCTAGCAAATCCCTTTGTTACGAGGGCGAAAGCTTTGTACAGGTATGTCTCTATGGCGTCTGTTTCTCTAACTTGCTCTATTCTATTGCATATATGGACAGTGGCCTGAGGAAAAAATGTCTTGGTTTATATACGGTTGCTAAACTTGACTTGATTATTTTTATTTCAATGAAACAGAAACAACCAAAATATGCCATATAATTTACAAAATATATTAGCAGTAATTAGGAGGAGTTATGTGAAAAGACCAAGAATATTGTCCTCTGGGGAAATCACCAGGTACTGGCATTTTGCATTAAAAATATCAGCAGGACACCAAGGGTACTGCCAGAATGGAAAGAATAAGAAAGGTTAACATTTCTGGCTTAATGATCGTCTGGCACAGGGATAAATGCTAATGCAAGTAAACTAAACAATGAACAACAATTTTTGAGGGTATACAATTGACTGTATTCCTGGAATTAAACTGTGCATGCCATTAAGATGCAAATGGCTGGGGTTTCTAATAACAAAATGCTAGGTAATGTGGCTCTGATGGAGATGCTGCATAAATACCCCAGCCTCATGAATAAAACTTCCACAATGCCAGATATCTTGTCATCTGGGGATTATGATGCAATATACTATATTGCTTGGGCATGATACTGCTAGGACTCCAAAAGGAATCCAGAATTATGTTTGATTGAAAAACATGCCACGAAATACAATATAGTGAATTATTAAATGTTAGAAGCTAGTTTGGAGGAGTATTCACAAAGACACTGGACCAGACTCTAGTCATTGTCTGGCTATTCTGGAAGAAGGATAGGAGACGCAGGATATGGTTTAATCAGCCTGCAGCTTTATTATGAGATGTCTGGGACTACTCGGCAGATAGAAGTGTACAGTGCAGGTAACTCCATGATCATTTCAATATTTTCCCATGGGCTTCCACCCCCCCCACCACCCCTTTTCCATCCTGGTCCCCAGCCAACCCATTGCTGGGACCTTACCATCCCCACCCTCAAACAAAGATTAAGGTGTGCTATAAAGGAAGGGGATGGCGGGATGGCTCCCTCTGTGCCAGTCATAGGTGCTCCAAACCCTTCCACCCCCCCACCATTTTGCTCCTTTAAGTCCTTTTCCAAGTCATTTATCTGATCACTGTATCCCTTCCCTGTGCGGTACCTTCACTGGACAACCGCCCCACATTTACATAATGAGTTGCAACATCATAGCCTAACTCCTTTCCCTACTCACTGTAAAAATCTCCCCCACCCCCTGAACCCGCTGCGGGGCAGATGAACCCCCCCTCCACACACACACTCCACCTTGGCCAATCTGGTGGTGATAGGAAAAATTCCTTCCCAGCCCCGCTAGAAAGGAGCGGCTAGCGTGATGACCACAAAGGGTCCTGACTATGTTTTATTTTGCCACTTCCAAGAGTGGGAGGGTGGGTGCTGCTCCATTTGGTTCAGGGAAAAGGGGCTTCTTCCACCTGGCTTACACTTTATCAACTCCTCAGTCATTCCAGTCCCTGGGGGATGTGTCAGTGTCACCAAGCTGATCCACTCTGCTCTGACTCCCCACCCTTAAAGCGATAGGCCCCTTTCCCCGGCAAGCCAGACAGTGCCCTCCAACCACCGCTTAAGATGTGGTGTGATCATTAACATCAATGCAAAACCTGAGTAACTCCTTTGAGTTCTGTGGAGCTACACCAGATTCACACCCCAGCATTAGAACAGAATCTCTTCCACAATGGCTGCATCTACATTAGCTTTTTCCTCTGAAAAATCCCATACCATTGTTAACATTGATGCAGCTTCACCCCTGATAGCAATCATGGGGTGGTGCCCATGTACATGTAATGACCCCAGCCCAGGTCACCAGATTGAATCTGCTCAGAGCAGGACCTAACTATGCTTTCTGACCCTGTGCTAGATATAGCCTGTCCTTGTCTGTACTTACAACATAATCAACTGCACTTGTAGCCAACCCCCACTGTCAGCAACTGGCAATTTCCAAGCATAGTCAAGACTCATGAGGTAAGACAACAGGAGAAGCTGAGCAAAAAGATTAGGCATTTTCCAACCTATCTTCCCCCTTTCGGGTGGAAATTCCCAAGGAATGGTAGAGGATCAGTGAGGGGACCATCAAATCCAAGGTTATGAGATCTTTACAGTGACAGTTTAATTAGCATTGTATAAATATTCTTATTTAGCCTTGTCAAAAACATATGTTGTTAAAAACAATGATTTAATGCGATCGGAAAGGTCATCCCCCGCTTCCTGATTTAAAGGAATAGGTCACAGCCTTGTCAGATGCTTTTGCATGCAAGCGAGCAGTTTATAGGAGACTATTATCGTTATTGCTATTTGTTTTCTGCGTCATGACAACAGTGTGATCCAATTTACACAGATATAAAGACAAGGTCTCTGCCCTGAGAGCTTATGAAGTCATCCAAACCCCACAGAAGTCAACAAGAATCTTTCTGTTGACATAAGTGGATATTGGATCAAATCCCTAAAATCTAAATAGAGAATTAGAGGACCATTATGCCATTTGAAATCATCTAACCTGTGTTAAAATATATTGATGAATTTGTGACTCTTTGAAAAGCAGGGGCCACTTTCCATTTTCATTCTTCCTTCCCTTTATCATAAACGATCTGGAAAGGGGTTAAACAGTGAAGGTACAAAATTTGCAGAAGATACAAAATTACTCAACATACTTAAGTCCAAAGCTGATTGTGAAGAATTCATAGAATAGAATATCACAAAGGGATCTCACAAGACTGGGTGACAGAGCAACAAAATGGCAGATGAAATTCAATGTTGATAAGCGCAAAGTTACACACGTTGGAAAAACAGAATCCCAAATATACATAAAAATGATGAGGTCTAAATTAGCTGTTACCACTCAAGAAAGAGATCTTGGGGTCATCATGGATAGTTCTCTGAAAAGATCTGCTCAACGTGCAGCAGCAATCAAAGAAACTAACAGAATGTTAGGAAACATTAGGAAAAGGATGACGATAAGATAGAAAATATCATAATGCCATTATAGAAATCCATGGTATGCCCACATCTTGAACACTGCATACAGCTATGGTTACCCCATCTGAAAAAAAAAGATATATTAGAACTGGAAAAAAGTACAGAGAAGTGCACCAAAAATTATTACAGATATGGAACAGCCTCAATTTGAGGAGAGATTAAAAAGACAAGGACTCTTCACTTTAGAAAATAGATGACTAAGTGAGACTGTGATAGAGGATTATAAAATCATAAATGGTGTGGAGAAAAAGTTTGTTATTTACCCCTTCACATAACACAAGAATCTGGAGTTACCCAATGAATTAATAGGCAGAAAGCTTTAAAACAAATATAAGGAAGTACTTTGTTACACAACGCACAGTCAGCCTTTGGTACTCATTTCCCAGGCCAAAAGTACAACTGGGTTCAAAAATAATTAGATACGTTCATGGAGGATAAGTCCATCAATGGCTATTAGCCAAGACGATCAGGGATGCAACTCCATGCTCTCGGTGTCCATAAACCTCGTATTAAAATAAGCAGTAGGCCAAGTTTTCTTAAGATTTCATGGCTTAACAATTTACTGCAAGTTGTTACACTTCTATTCAATAGCTATTTGTTCAGTTTATTATTTTGGCATTTCATTATGGATGCTGTGGTCTCATGAGATTCCACACTCTTATTACTCCTTTCTACAAATTGATTTTTTAAAGCAGTCACAGAAGGGCCCAATCCTATGAGATGATGCAAACACTCTCCCCCACATCACCTAACCTTCCACAATAGGATTTGTGCAGGACTAGAGCCATAGCTCAGGGGAAGGAAGAAGAGAAGTGCTGTTATTGATTCATTGAGACTGGGAGGTGCCCAGCTCAAGATATGGGTAACCAGAATAAGCATCTATGCTGCTGAATGATTCCAAGCACCACTGTCATTCCAAAGTGGAAGTCAGTAATCTGGCACACCTTTCAACTTTATGGATCAGGTTCTTTACTGATATAAATCAGCAGAGCTCTATTTAAGTCACTGTAGCTATCCTGATTTACACCAAATGAGGATCTAACCGATATGCCTACTTACAGGTGGCAATTCTCTTTAATCATATTGTTGGTTTCTCTTCTCAGGATGATTGTTAAGAATATCTGGATCAATAAGTCAATTATGTGGGACCTATTAATAGGCAGATCACAAACTCAGCTAAATCTCCATCTGTCTCCATTAGTGATAAACCAAATATCATTATACCCCACAAGTACAGTACTGGCTCACACACTGTTTAGCCGTACATTTAAATTAATGTTGCTGGAGTCTGACAGAATCCCAAACACTGTCTTGCTATACTTATGCCAATATTGCCTCATTAATATACATGTTTATAGGATTTGACAAAGGGATTTCTTCAGTTTAAAGTGGAAGACAAGCTAAATGAGTCAGTAAATGTTAATGTGTCCATGTTCCTTCCAGATAACTAGTTGCCCCTAGGACAATATCAATAAGTGGCATTTATGTGGTATTATGAATGTGTTAATTATGTGTAGACAAAATAATGAGTAAGCAAAGGTCAAGGACTAATGTAATTTTCCCAGAAATACACATCACAGCATTTCCAATATTGAGGTCATTACCATTACTGAATATTAACCACTACTTAAATTATGTACATTCTATTCACTGTGCTTGTATTTTTTGTTTGGGAGTTATTGTGTAATTTACAAACATTTCAGACAGATTTTTAATAAAACCAGGACTCACTTATCTACCTCTTCAGCAAAGCTAGTCCAGATTTTGAGCAAGCCTGGCTTGATTTTCAACTTGAACTTGGACTAATTTATGGTTTGAGAGGGAATTCTTTTTGGTATAGTTTTGAAACAGCGCTGGGTTAAATTTGACCATTTTCGCTATGTTTAACTTTTGAACCTCAAAAGTCAGTTGACTGCAAACATATGCAAATCAAACTGAAAAAGGTCTCATGGACCCTTGAGAACTAAGCCGCTAGTTTTGCCCTGGTCTGTTCATTTGTCAATGTATATCTTTTTTAAAAAAAGAATGCCTTTAGTCTGTAGGGGATTTTTTTTAAAGTATATTGCTACACTTCTGTTTCATTAGTCAACCATAACAATAAACTTGTTAGTTTAGGAGATTGTTCTGCAAATTGAAATATTTAAAGCACAGTGTATGTTTGGGGGGGCGGGGGGGAGGGAACCCTACCTGTTTAATATTAATGTTTATTTTTAAAGAAGAGAAGCTTGAATCATGAGTTTTCCTTATGAACAGACATGATTACTGTTTGAGTGTTTCAGAGTAGCAGCCGTGTTAGTTTGTATTCGCAAAATGAAAAGGAGTACTTGTGGCACCTTAGAGACAAACAAATTTATTTGAGCATAAGCTTTCGTGAGCTACAGCTCACTTCATCGAATGTGTCCAGCCCTCCTTTCCTTTTTGTTTGAGTGTTGATACTACTTTTCATTTGCCTTTAGGCTTGATGAAACAGTTGGGTAACTCAGTAAGCATCCAAAAGTTATTGTGCTGCTAGGCTGCTCAAGGAAAAGCTGAAACTAAGATTCATTGAGTCTCAAGGGGTTTTCTGGAAGTCTCTCTCCTCCAAACAAGATGTTGTTCATATATGAAATATTAATGTTGCATAATAAAAACATAGTGCACAATGTTTTAATAAGAACAGGAGGACTTGTGGCACCTTAGAGACTAACCAATTTATTTGAGCATAAGCTTTCGTGAGCTACAGCTCACTTCATCGGATGCATTGATATTTTATATCTTATATATTTTAATAGTGCAAGCTGTTTCTGTCAATTAGGATTTCTAAATCAGTTTGTCTGTGTTGTCTCGAGAGAACATTGTTTTCTGAATATTTACCATGCTGTATTTTATTAATTAATTATTTTTTAAAAATAAAGAGACACATTGCCTCTGCATTTAAGGTTGGAGCTCAGGAAGTTTTGCTTCTTTTCTCTCTCTCCACAAGCATTTGCCGCCAAACTAACCTTCTATTGAGGGCACAGGAGTCGCTCTATCAGAGTGACAAATAAACTACCCAAAAATATTGGATGTGCTTTAATTCTTTCTTCCGTCCCAGTACAAATGACACCAACAAAATGCATTATTACTTTTATACTGACAATGTATATAATAAAGTAATTGAAAATATGGGGGGAAAAAGGAGAACATAATATAAGAAAGTCCATCCTGGGTCAGACCAATGTTCCATCTAGCTCTGTATCCTATCTTTCCATAGTGGCTGGTGCCAGGTATTTCAGATGGAATGAACTGAACAGGGTAATTTATTGAGTGATCCATCCCATCATTCTCCATATCATTTATGATATTATCATCTCTATCATATCCCCCTTAGTCATCTCTTTTCTAAATTGACGAGTTCCAGTCTTTTAAATCTTTCCTCAGACGGAAGATGTTCCATACTCCAAATCATGATTATAAACCCATTTCTAAACATTTTTTCCCAATTCTCATATATCTTTTTTGAGATGGCATGACCAAATGTCTACACAGTATTCAAGGCACGGGTGTACCATGGGTTTGTATAGTGCCATTATAATATTTTTGTCTAATTATCTATCACTTTCTTAATGATTCCCAACACTGTCACTATTTTTGACATCCACAGCATGTTGAGCAGATGTTTACAGAGAACTAACCATGATGATGCCAAGATCTCATTCTTGAGTGGTAACAGCTAATTTAGACTAATTTGTATAGATAGGATTCTGGTTTCCAATGTGCATTGCTTTGCAATTATCAACATTGAATTTCATCTGCCATTTTGTTGCTCAGTCACCCAATTTTGTGAGATCCCCTTGTAACTCTTCACAGTCAGCTTTGGACTTAACTAATTAATTTTCCATCATTGCAAACTTTGCCTCACTGTTTACCCCCTCTTCTAGATCATTTATGAATATATTGAACTGCACTGATTCCAGTCAGATCCTTGTGAGACCCTGCTATTTACCTTACTCCACTGGGAAAACAGACTGTTTATTCCTGTACATAGTTTCCTGTCTTTTAAACAGTTACTGAACCACGAGAAGACTCTTTTCTCATGACAGACTAGTTTGCTTAAGAGCCTTTAGTATGGGACCTTGTCAAAGGCTTTCTGAAAGTCCAAATAGATTATATCAGCTGGATCATTCTTGTCTACATGCTTCCTGACACCATCAAAGAATTCTAATAGATTGGTGAGACATGATTTCTCTTGACAAAAGCAGTGAAGACTCTTCCTCAACATATAATGTTCATCTATGTATCTGATAATTCTATTTTTTAGTATAGTTTCAGCCAATTTGCCTGGTACTGAGGTTAGATTTATGGTGTGTAATTGGTAGAATCACCCCTGGAGCGTTTAAAAAAAAAAATCAGCATTACATTAGCTATCCTCCAGTCAAGTGGTACTTGAGATTTAAGTGATAGATTACACATCAAAATTAGTATTTTGCAATACCACATTTGAGTTCCTTTAGAACTCTTGGGTGAATGCCATCTAGTCCTCGTGACTTCCTATTGTTTAATTTACCAGTTTGTTCCAAAACCTTCTCTATTACCACTTCAATCTGGGATAGTCCCTCAGATTTGTCGCCTAAAAGCATGTGCCAGTATGAGGTTATAAACCCTGGCATGCATCCAGGACACCTATCACCCAACAATTTATCATGACTTAATCATTTGGAGGATAAAATGCAAAAATCCAATCCCTTTGCCAAACTGCATATAATAAAAGCCTTTTCTACGCACCCATTAATGACAGTGCCTCCCCTGCCATTATTAAATCCTTCCCACCAACATCATAACTACAAGTGCTCCTGCCCCAAAGGAGCTATGCAAGTTACAGAAGTCTACCTGCATCCCCAGATCTATGGGCCTGGGACTGATTATTGTTCTTTCCTTTAAAATATTTATCCAGTTATTGCTTCTGCCCTCAATTAAGAAAGAACGTAAGAAAGGCCATACTTTCCATCTAGCCCATTTATTAGACCTGGTCAGGAATTTTTAAACTAAACTTTTTTTTTGTTGTTGGAAAATGCTGATTCACAGTGACACTGAAATTATTCTCAGGAAAGAGTCAGCTTTCATGAAGTTCTCAACTTGAAAACATTTTGAAATTAATTTTGAAGTTGTCAAACTTTTTTTTGACATTTTCAAAAGAAAAAAAATCTGGTTTTCATGTTTCAAAATGTACACTAGTTCCAGTATTTTTTAAATGGTTGAACTGAAAGAAAATGTTTCAGCTGACCTGAACTAATTTTTATTTTTAAATTTTGGTTCATGAAAATATTTGAGATTTTGACGTTGTCCAGTTCAGAACAGGAAATTTCAAAGAAAAGAAAATGGTTTCCCATGCAGCTCTATTTTTTAATCAAGAAAGAACAAATGGAGTAAAGGCCTAGAAAAGAATTTGTTATGTAATGAAGGAATATAGTATGTTTGAATCTAAGTGATAGAAACAAAACATGGGATGTAATGGCTACCTTGGTTTGCTGTTGCCCATTTATTATGCAGAAGAGCTTGGAGATAAAATACAAGTTGAATCACTAAGTAAAGTCAAAAAGAACAAGGAGGACTTGTGGCACCTTAGAGACCAACACATTTATTTGAACATAAGCTTTCGTGGGCTAAAACCCACTTCATCGGATGCATGCAGTGTAAAATACAGTAGGAAGATAGATACACACACACACACACACACAAACATGAAAAAATGGATGTTGCCATACACACTATAATGAGAGTGATCAATTAAGGTGAGCTAGTATCAGGAGGAGGAATAAACCTTTTGTCATGATAATCAGGATGGTCCATTTCCAACAGTTGACAAGAAGGTGTGAGTAACAGTGGGGGGGGGGGAAATAAGCATGGGAAAATAGTTTTCCTTTGTATAATGACCCATCCACTCCCAGTCTTTATTCAAGCCTAATTTAATGGTGTCCAGTTTGCAAATTAATTCCAATTCAGCAGTCTCTCATGGGAGTCTGTTTTTGAAGTTTTTTTGTTGTAATATTGCAACTTTTAGGTCTGTAATCGAGTGACCGGGGAGATTGAAGTGTTCTCCAACTGGTTTTTGAATGTTATAATTCTTGACGTCTGATTTGTGCTCCATTTATTCTTTTACATAGAGACTGTCTGGTTTGGCCAATGTACATGGCACTGGGCATTGCTGGCACAGAAACAAATGAAGTCAACAGAATGTCACAGTTAACAAAAATCAAAAAGACATTTACACCTGTGTAACTGAGGGAAGAATTTCCCCTTATGTCTCTTATCAAAATAACTTTTATTTTAAATACATGTTCACAAATGAACTATGGGCCAGGAATTATTCACTGAAAAATTTCAAACAACAAACCCATTTGAAAAACTCCAATTTTTGCAAACAACTCAAAATAGAAAGAACAAAGTCGTATCAAATCAATGATTTGCCAAGTTCCAACAGTGAGATTCTCATATTGTTGCATGATCTGCTGTCATAAATATAAAGGGAAAGGTAAACACCTTTAAATCCCTCCTGGCCAGAGGCAAAACCCTTTAACCTGTAAAGGGTTAAGAAGCTAAGACAACCTCGCTGGCACCTGACCAAAATGACCAATGAGGAGACAAGATACTTTCAAAGCTGGAGTGTGTGTGGGGGGGGAGAACAAAGGGTTCTCTCTGTCTGTGTTGTTTTTGCCAGGACCAAAGCAGGAATGCCGGTCAGAACCCCTGTAAAAAGTCAGTAAGCAATCTAGTTAGATATGTGTTAGATTCTGTTTTGTTTAAATGGCTGATAAAATAAGTTGTGCTGAATGGAATGTATATTCCTGTCTTTGTGTCTTTTTGTAACTTAAGGTTTTGCCTAGAGGAATTCTCTATGTTTTGAATCTGATTACCCTGTAAGGTATTTACCATCCTGATTTTACAGAGGTGATTCTTTTACTTTTTCTTTAATTAAAATTCTTCTTTTAAGAACCTGATTGTTTTTTCCTTGTTCTTAAGATCCAAGGGTTTGGGTCTGTGTTCACCTATGCAAATTTGGTGAGGATTTTTATCAAGCCTTCCCCAGGAAAGGGGGTACAGAGCTTGGGGGGGGGAGGGAAAGGCGTTTCCAAGCGGGCTCCTTCCCTGTTATATTTGTTAGACGCTTGGTAGTGGCAGCAAAAAAGTCCAGGGACAAAAGGTAAAATAGTTTGTACCTTGGGGAAGTTTTAACCTAAGCTGGTAAAAATAAGCTTAGGGGGTTTTTCATGCAGGTCCCCACATTTGTACCCTAGAGTTCAGAGTTGGGAAGGAACCTTGACAGCTGCAAAGAATATATATCGGGAAACATTTAGAGTATCTGCCAGGTTAGTGACAGTTGAAGGATGGATCAAATCTGATACCTGGAATACTAAATGATAAGGTTTGAAAATGAAGGGAAAGAGTGACAGTAGGTTTGGGGGATGGAGAAAATTTAACAGAACAAGGTCATATATTCAATACATTATTTCCCTTCATTAATCATTACCATAATGAAGAATGGGTTGATTCCAGTGTGAATGCATGTCTCAGTACCAAGGGATGGCACTAAGAAACTTCCATTTTACTGTTATGTCTGTTAATGATGTTGCTAACATCTGAAAGTATCTTATGAAGACCAGTAATGATAACCATTAGGTAATACCAGCTTGCAGTCACAGTGCTCACCTTTGCTTTTGGTTTGACTTTGTCTTTTTTTTTTAAATTAATTAATCTATGCCAATGGGTGCATGCTTCAAATCCAGCACTTCTACCCTGATCTGTTGGGAGATAAGACTAGAGCTGTAAAAGCAGTAGAAAATATTTTATGACTTGATATAGCTTATGTTATCAATTCACTCCTACTTCTAAAAACAGAGAGAGTTATACAATATGCACTGTAACTATTCTTTGAAAAGTTGTACAATCCAAACTCAGTTTCAACTTTGAGTTAATTGTATATTTGTTTGCTTCAGAAGCAGGAATTTGCTGTCAGATTATTACACTCAGTGTGTTATCTGAGGCTATGTTCACACTGCAGCTTAGGTTAGTATAAGTTAAGTCACTCAGGGATCTGAATAACCCATGCCACAGCAATGTAAGTTATACTGACCTAAGCGCCAGCTGGACAGGGCTATGTCGGTAGGAGAGCTTCTCCCGCCCAGGGCTGTCCCTATGGGGGGGGGCCAGGGGTGCAGAGCCTGGGACAAATCAGCCCCCGCTGGCTTGGGGCCCCTGCTTTGCATCAGCTGCTGGGCCGGAGGGATGGATGCTGTAGCATCCCCTGCGCCCCTAGTTCCCATGCCTATGTCTTCTGGAACTGAGCACGCCGGCCAATAGCACCAGCCCACGGGGCCCCCCCCAAAGCACGGGGCCCAGAGCGGTTGCCCCACCCAAGGGACGACTCTGCTCCTGCCCACATAGCTACCACCGCTGATGGGGGCTGGAATAATTAAGTTGACGGGAGAACTCTCTCCTGTCAACTTAGACCGTCTTCACTAACAGCACTACAGCTGCATCAGTGCAGCTGTAAGCTCTGTAGTGTAGCCGTAGTCCAAGAGTCATAATGACAACTGGTCAGAAAAGGGATTTTTTATTGCCAGAAAGACAGGGGATTGATCACTTGCTAACTGCCCCGTTCTGTTCATTCCCTCTGACGCCCCTTGCACTGGTCACTGTCAGAAGACAGGATACTGGACTAGATGGACCATTGGTCTGACCCAGTAGAGTTGTTTTTATGTTCTTATTTTGCTAGACAATCCAACATTTCAAAAATGTTTTCTCTTTTCATTGTGAATGAGAAAGTCAGAAGTTTCCCATGGAATGGAAATTTAAAAAAAAAGTGGAAACATTTTGTTTTGATAATGTCAAGCCATTATAATATAAAGTATTTCTCTCTCTCTCTCTAAAATATAATTATATAATATAATCTTAAAATATTTTAATATAAAAGCATAAACAAAATTAAGGTCAAAACAAAATGTGTTCATCTTCTTGAAATGAAACATTTTGAGTAGAGGTAGAAAATTCCCTGATGAAATATTTTGGAAAATGCTGATTTGACAAAAATCAAAATGTTCCATAGAAATGGATTACCAGGGAATTATGAAACGGTTTTGACCTTATTGAAAGGGAACGTTTCATTTTGATATAGATTCTGAACTACCAATAAGGATGATAGAAGAAACGTTTAAACGGTTTTAATCCTTTCCTCTACAGTTGTGTGTTGGAACACAAAGAGATTACTTCTCGTGATTTTTTTTTTTTTTTAAAAAGGATGTTTTCCCCCCTTCTTCGGTCTTTGTAAAACTCACCCGTCCTTTTCAGTCCATACTAAACAGTCACTAGGATTAAATTCCATGTAGAGCTGTGCGGGATCTGGATTTTGTTTTGTTTTGTGGGTAATTTATGTAATTTCAGAATTAATTCTGTTCCAGAATGGTTGAAAAACAAACAAAAAAAATTGGAATTTCCCATGCACAGAAATTAATAAATTATTTATATTTTGGGTTGAACATTTCAGTTTTGCTTCATTCTAATTTTTGACTTTAAAAAAAATGATGTAGTATAACACAATAAAAAAAGACAGTCATTTTGAATTGGAAAATTGAAATATGCCATTCAAAATAGTTGTAACATTTCAAGCTTATCAAAACCTTAATATTTCAATTTGTCTTCCAAAATGAATTTTTGTCAAAGGCAAAATGTTTCGATTTTGACAAATTGGCATTTTCTGACAGAAAAAAATATTAGGTTGGAAATTATCCAACCAATTCTTCTTCTTCCATGCTTGTTACTCCTCTTCTCCCACTACAGTTTCAAGCTTCTTATCCTTGTTTTATAGCCTCCCTCCTGCCTCTTTTTCAAATGGTCCCTCCAGGCCCCTCTTCTCTGCCAGCGATGTGGACATGGGTATACTGTTTGTTCTTCAACTATCAACTCTGTGCTTCTTTTCACATCATGTTTACACAAAGAACATCTTAGCTGTGAGCTAGGAGTAAGTGGGGGAAAACAACCAAACTAATTTTAAGATGGAGCTTGATATATTTGTGAACAGGATTATATGATAGTGTTGTGTGTGATAGCAGGGGATTGGACTTGATGACCCAAGAGTTCCCTTCCAGGTTTATGTCTTATGTTCCTATGTCATCCACAAGACCACAAAACAAGCCATTGTACTACTCAAGACATGGCCCTATATCACTGACTCCTCCTCTTACATATTATATCCCTATCTCTCCACCCTTTGTCTGACTCTTTTTGGACTATATGGTCTGTGGGACAGTGACCGTCTTCGTACATTTTCTGTACAGTGCCTAATGCATTGGTGAGTATACTGGAAACCATGATAAAGTTCATAGAAAGCCTGCATAAGTGGTGCCAGTCATTTATACACATTGTTTACATAACTAATACACAAAATATACTTTGCAGTAATAGAGACCTTGGGAGACTTGTGTAAATCCCTGAGAAGGAAAATTTGCCAAGTTTTTTTCTCCCTAAATTTAAATTATAGGATTTCAGCCACCACATTTCCCGCCCCCCCCCCCGAAAACAAACCCAAAAACTCAAAGAAAAGAAACTGGCAGAAACAGGTGTTTTCTAGAGGACTAAAGAAATCTGTACACAAAGGCTTGCCACCTTTGTGGCAAAAAAAAATATAAAGTTACCCCAATAATTCACAATGCTAGATTAATTTTCACTAAAGAACAAATCAAGTTTATCTACAAAGAGATAGATTTAAAATTACCACATGTTTTCAGTACATTACTGACCAAACTTTCAGGCCAGAATCTGTCCCCAAAGTGCAATGGCTAGGATTTTTGTGTGTGTTGTTTTCTTAGGTGAAAAGAGAGAGATGGATAGGAGGAGATAACTTGGGGTTTTCTTGTCACTTATTTTTATAAGTTAGCCACCCTTTAAAAGCATTTTCCTGAGCATGACCTCTAGTTGAAGTTCTTTCCGGCTGAGAGCAAGGAGACGTGGAATCCAGTAAAGGGAGGCGGCTTCATGCTGTTTCTTTTCACCTGTATATAATGAAATTCAGATTTTCTTTGTCTTGCTGTCTGAAGACTTTTTAAAGCTTATAAATAAATTGAAGTTAATACACATCCCTTTGTTTAAAATGTCCTCAGTCAAGCAGACCTACTTTATAACTTGGATACATATATTTTACCACAGTATTATTGACCAGCAAGTTATTAGTTTTCAAATGATACCTTACAAGGCATATTTTGTTCAAATCTTATTCCCATAACGGGTAGGGTTTGAATACAGGGGTACATTCTGTCACAATACGGAAAACACACAAGTGCTTAGCTTTACCTGTAATCATAGACTTATGGTTCACTTTAAGTGACTTTAAAAATAGAGGTTTCAGAGTAACAGCCGTGTTAGTCTGTATTCGCAAAAAGAAAAGGAGGACTTGTGGCACCTTAGAGACTAACAAATTTGAGCATAAGCTTTCGTGAGCTACAGCTCACTTCATCGGATGTAGTGAGCTGTAGCTCACGAAAGCTTATGCTCAAATAAATTCGTTAGTCTCTAAGGTGCCACAAGTACTCCTTTTCTTTTTTTAAAAATACAGTTCATGAGGTGGAATTTTCAATTGCAGGACAGAGTTCTTTGCACTATTGTATAAAGGAGATGATCTGAGCCAGATACAATTTTCATGACCAGAGTAAATTCCAATGGAGAACTACAGTCTTGTGTTATTTGGAATTTAATCAATTATTAAGGCTGCCTGGAACAATCTAAATGATTTGAGAGCTGTACTTGGATTGAGATATTATAAAAAAATAAGTTTTATGCAAAACCTTAAGTAGTTTGCAGATTTATACCACTGTAATGTAAGAGTTTGTGATATGTTAGTGTCTAGTTATTATTATAGTATATTATTAGGTTTTCCTATGGTGTTTATTCCTCCTCATGTGTAAGTCCGCTTTTGAAAAATAAAATACATTTTGAAACCCAAGTATTTGATTAGGTACTCAATTCTTAAATTTTGAAGTTTAATTTAGTCCTTTAAATACAGAAAGATTAATGAATTTTAAAAGACTCTGCATTAGAGATACTCTATCCTACATATTCCAATGGCTAAAATTGAAAATTTGAGGAATATACTAAAGATGTGTCCAAAGCAAAAAAAAATTAAAATAAAAAAATGCAAAGACACTAAGACTTTGCAACTCAAGACCATTTCTTATTTTAATTAGGCAGGATATAGATTTATAACGCTATTCATGGCCGAATTAAAAAGTTAATATTAGGTGCCTTTCTGCCCATTTTGAAAGGTTAAGTTAGGGGTGGCCAACCTGTGGCTCTTCAGAAGTTAATATGTGGCTCCTTGTATAGGCACTGACTCCAGGGCTGGAACTTTCGCCACCAACTTTCCAATGTGCTGGGGGGTGCTCACTGCTCAGCCCCTGGTTCTGCCACAGGCCCTGCCCCCACTCCACCCCTTCCCGCCCCCTCCCTTGAGCCTGCAGTGCCCTCGCTCCTCCCCCCATGAAACATCCATGCCATGAAACAGCTGATTGGGAAGGGAGGGAGCGGAAGGCACTGATTGGCGGGGCTGCCATTATCTGGGAAGCGCTGAGAGTGGGGCGGGGGAGCTGATGATGGACTGCTGACATATTATTGTGGCTCTTTGGCAATGTACATTGGTAGATTCTGACTCCTTCTCAGGCTCGGATTGGAGACAGATAATATAGACATAAGCCGTTTCTTAATCCACTTCAGAACTATGAACTTCCATCTTTTAACATAATAAATGACCTAGTCTAATTTTGATAATTGTCTTTTTTAGAGAGTCACTTTTGGACTAAGACAGTGTCTGCCATTTCAGAGTGAGGGAAAATTGTAACAGCTTAATTATTTTATAAATCCTTGAAGGTGTGGGGTTTTGTTTTTGTTTGGGGGGGGGTTTGGTGTGAAGACCAATACAACCTTAAGTAGTTTGCATATTTTTAACACTGTAATGTAAGGATCTAACATCTTATGTCTGTTACAGACAAAAGATGGATAATCCAGGAATAGAAGTACCATTCTGAAGTGTGACCCTGAAGTTGACAGATTGTGTTATTTCTGTACTATCTGAACTCAGTTTAAGTTTGATCTATGAGATTATTTACATTCATCCCCTTTGGACAATTGCAACAATGTCGTCTCACTTCTCCCTACCCGGATCTCATTTTGTCTTGCACTGCAACTTCGCTTAGAAAGCTGTTTGGCAGCAGTATTTCAGAAATATGAATCAAATTTTGCTGAATGAAATGAAATTAACTATCCAGGAAAAGATAATCTACTTTTCTAGTGGTAGCAATTCCATATTTCGTGCAATAGTACTGAAATACACTAATAAATAATATTAAATGGTTTTTATTCTCTACTGAATAGCAAACAAACAGGCCATCAGAACTAACCATCCTTTCTCTAAATACTGTGAATATTGTCTGGGGATGTTGTTGGTCCACAAAACAGCCAGAAAACTATGTGTTCACAACAAAAATTCTAGAGGAGCCACCAAGAACTTCCCTGAACTTGGAGAGAAATGGAAGGAACTGGCCAAGCATTTGGTCCTCAGTACATTTTGGATTCTGAATATACTCAGGGGGTGTCTACACATCAACTAGACACCCACGGCTGGCCCCTGCCAGCTGACTCAGGATTGCAGGGCTTCTGGGCTGTTTAAATGCAGTGTAGACTTCCAGGCTTGGGCTAGAGCCCAGGCTCTAGGACTTTGTAAGGTGGGAGGGTTTTGGTTTGGAGTGTAGACATACCCTCAGATTCCACATTAGAAATGCAGTTGAACAGGATTTGAAGGAGTTTCCCTCTTTTTATGTTTTAAATGTATAGGATATAGTTTTGAATTATAGTTGAGTAATATCATATTGGTGTGTTCCCCCGCCCCAAAGGATGCACAATAATAGCCTCATTTTGTAAGACGGCATGAGTTCCCAATCCAGCAAAGCACTTAACGTCAATGGGATGACTTACATGCTTAAAGTTAAGCAGATGTTTTAAGTACTTTGTTGGTTTGGGGTTCATGAGCACTTGCTGATATTCTTTAGCTCAGGGGTCCTCAAACTGGGGGTCAGGACCCCTCAGGGGGTTGTGAGGTTATTACATGTGGGGTCATGAGCTGTCAGCCTGTACCCCAAACCCTGCTTTGCCTCCAGCATTTATAATGGTGTTAAATATATTAAAAAGTGTTTTTAATTTATAAGGGGTGTGTGTGTGTGTGTCACACTCAGAGGCTTGCTATGTGAAAGAGGTCACCAGTACAAAAGTTTGGGAACCACTGCTTTAGCTTATGTAAGGGAAGAGGATGTCTCTGCCACACAGGTCCCCCTTCCCTGTGGAAGCCCATCAGAAGAGGTCAATAAGGGTGAATCTGTGCTGGGGTGAGGGAGTGGGCTCGGGCTGCAATGAGACTCTCACCATCATTCTCCCCTCCCGATGTAGTGCATCCATGTAGATTTCTAAGCCTACATTAATGCTGCTTGAAGTAGCAATCCCCTCTTTGGCATCGAGACCCTCATGGAGAAGTTTTCTGCAGGAGTCTCCCCTAAGAGCTGTGATGCCAGATGGCAAGCATCCATGGTTCAATTCTCTGTGGGACTGGGGCTTCCCTTCCAACCAGATCTCTTCATACTCCATTTAAAGTAGTGGCCGAGCTATCAGAACAATAAATAAAGGATTAGCAGGGAGGAGACAGGTGTCAGTGATGGCAGAATAACTGAATGTAGGGATTTTCTCAGTCCACTGACCAATCCCTAATCACTCATTTACATTCCTCCCCCTGCTTCTTGCTCTGTCCCATGTTCATCATCCCTTCTCCATCTCTTCACTTCCCTGCGGCTGTCATGTCTCTCCTTCTTCTGGAGCACTATCAGGAGGGTCTCTAGTTGCTTTGTTTTCTTTTCACATACCCTCCATGCTCCTTTACTTCTCTCTTTGCAGACAGCTCTAGAGGGAACCAGAGGCTCAGAGACTTGCTTATTCAGGTAAGTGTTTACAAAAGGAGGATATCTAAATATAATTAAAGAAACAGCAATGCAAATATTGCACTTTTGCCCATTTATGCCAGTCATTGATGATGGTCTCTTCAGGGTCCTTAATATACCATTGCTCAGGAACCATACTGTATCACTTAATCTACTCCAAGTACTCTGTTTACACTGTTCCAGATTCCCCTGAGGTGTGCTATTCAGCTACATTGTAACCTCTTATGTTGGACTGAACAAATCAAAGAGTATATATTCCTGAACCATCATCAGCTGGTTTTGGCAC
This sequence comes from Chelonia mydas, assembly GCF_015237465.2. Lineage (NCBI taxonomy): Eukaryota > Metazoa > Chordata > Testudines > Cheloniidae > Chelonia > Chelonia mydas. Next base: position 13,573,347 of record NC_057853.1, on the reverse strand, counting down.
ACACAGTCAGTTTCTGCTTCACATGGTATAGTCAGACTTTATACTTTTATGTACTAGCAAAATACAGATTGACCTTGAAACTCACTTTTCAAAGGGAAGCGCTCAGAATTAAAAAAGGTGGGGGAGAGACATAACATTAAGCCAGAGGATCAAAGAGGCCAAAACCACTTATTCTATATCAAGTCAATTTACAAAATGGTATAGTTGCTAACATTACCTAACAGTGTGATTCTGATTAGATCACAAATTAGGGTATAAGTTTTACATATGAAATCATGCATAAAGATCTAGGATGTCTGACTTTTAGAAGTTATTGTGCTTTTTAACTGAACAGCATATTACCTCTATTGCTTTTGTTTCATGAGCGCACACACAAGGACTATGGACCTGCGAAGTTGCTGTAAAAGCTGGTTGTATGCTTTTTAGCATCTTTCCAGGACAAGCTTATGGTATCTTCCTTGATTTGCAGGCACATTAGAGAAAGAGGGCCAAGTTCCCAAGAGCAGAAAGAGGTGCATGTCTGTAGCCAGCTGGTATAGCTCACGAGAACAGGTGGAGCTGGCCAGGAATGGGCAGAACCACAGCATTCTGGAGATGCACTGACCGTGCACACTGTAAGAAGAGCTTTGACTGGCTGACCTCTCATGGTGCCTCAGCCAGAGTTTAAAGATGCTTGCTCCCCACTCCTCTCTGTCCCCCATTGACTTGTCCTTCCACCAGTGAGAATGCTTTCTCAGACATAGCTGCCTCTGTGGATGGAAGGTCCTGCAAGTTTCACTGCTGCATCTCAGGGGGCGAATCAAGCGTGAACCTCTTACTAAGTGCGTAGACAATTATGTGCCTAATTCCGTGGCAAACGAAATTTCTCCTGTGTGGTGCTGAACTCCCACTGAAGTTACTGGGAGGTGCTGAGTATTTCACAGGATTGGGACCTATATATCTACCTTGAAGAAAATTTTACAGTCACATGGTATCGTTTAAACAGCAATCCTCTTTTTAAAAGAGGTCAGTGAACACATAGCTTCACGCACAAAGCTACAGCATCAACTTTTGATCGGAGATGATTAAACTCCACTTTTAAAAATGTCATATATAGCAAGATGCCTTTAAAACATTAAAAATACATAGCTCAAAAGTTGCCATAATCACCAGTAGAGTCACATTTGCAACATATGCTACATTCGCCTATTTTGTAAATATAGGGCAGGAAAACCCTGCGCTTAATACAACTTGTTGTCAAGTATCTTCAGTCTTTAGTATAAGTACTACATGGCTCCAAGCTCCCTTTTAGCTGAAAAAAAAAAAAATGAAACTTGGGATCCATTAATTCATTGCATGAGTTATAGTTCCCTTGAGCACCTTTTGTTCACTGTCAGAGTTCTGCAACAATGACGAATGCAGCTACAGTTAGCCCAAACTCTAGAAATTTATATACTAAAGCATTAAATGGCTAACTATAAACCTAGCAAATGATTTCCTACGTAGCCTAGAAGTTTTACTACATATGCCGCAGAAGAGTCTAGTGATAGCATTCCACTAATGAAAAGCTGAACTGTGTGTGATTATGCACCATGATTACCTTTTTCTGTGAGAAATCAGAGCCTTCACAAACATCAGGCAGTGATATCAGAGACCCGGCAGGGGGAAGAGGGGGGTGTTGTGGAGGAGCATGGCTAATTAAGTCAGCTGAGGAGCTGGATACCTTTTCCCGCTTCAATAGTACACGTGTATATGATTGGCTATTTATACTATTCACCCCACAAGAAAGGCTGCATCAAAAGGAACAAACAGAAAAAAACCATTTGTAATTGAAAACAGCAAGTTATGGTCAAGTTTTCTGTTCTCTGTTTTGTTCTTATCAAATGACAAGAGTTAAAACTGTGATGCTGTTACTTAAACTCTAGGAACTTCATCATGGGCCCCATCCAGAGCCCAGGGAATCAGTGAGAAGACTCCCATTGATGTCAGTGGGCTTTTGGTCAGACCCTAGCAGCAGTAACAGTTCAGAAAAACAACTTTCAAAGTCTTTAGAACCTCTGGCTCTTCAAAGGGATCTGAAACTAAATTAAATTGGTGAGGAAAGGGTTTGGGGTTTTTTAAAATTCCTCTAAATTATCAGCAAGTAAATCACAGTGGTGAAAAGAGATTTTGCAGTCATTGTATCAATGATAGAAGGATTACCCATGGTCACAGGAGTAAAAAATTACTTTGACCTTTGCAGGATTCTAGTACTAGCTTTTTCCCCCCCCGCCCCACCTTGACTTCAGAAAATATTGAGTCACTCTACATCTGTGCTCCCTCATTCTCAGATCTATTTGACGAGTGGTTTCCCCCCTACATTTGCAATTACAAGCAGCATGTCAAACTTTAAATTCACCTGAGCAATTTTCATTCAAAAGCGTATTATTAGCATATCATATAAAAGCGATTTAACATTATGCCTACTCCCCCCAGTAAAATGTGTTAAATGTCTAATATGTACATTTAATATTCACTGTGCAGAATGTACACAAAACACTAGGAAAAACAGCAGGGAACTATCCTGACTTGGAACAGAAACGGAGAGCAATTGCGTGAAAAAGTTGGATGTATTTCTGTGAGGCTCCTCTTATGGTGTCGTTTACTCCTGCAAGAAAGATCCGTTCATAGCAGGTACTTAGCTGAGAAGTCCTGGATACCAGTACAGAATGCCCATTGCAAGTGGAAATATCTGCTCTTGTGGCACATCACTCTTCCCCATTTTCCAGGGGAAGAAGCTGAGTGTGGAAAGGATGAGCAAAACTTTTTTTTAAAAGGGAGACCACAAAAGAATAGGTTTTGGAGAGAACAGGGGGGGAAAAGGAGAGTTTAGAGAGAGACAGAGAAATCTCTGCAGCCCCTTGCTTTATCTTACGGACCTTCCAGCCAACACTGAGGGAAGGGAAGAGGCTATGAAGCCTCCACCACAAACTGCCCAATAGACCTTGCACAGATGTGTTGTTCCAGTCCACAGACCTTTCTCCTGGTCTACTGAGGGAGATTCATGGCTTGGACACTGGGTGCCACTTTAACTCCTGTGGAGAGATGATGTGACCTGCCTCCTGTGAATTGAGCAGTGTATTCCCATGCCCAAGTCGATTTCTGAAATACCTGGCTGGCCCTTACATATGCTATGGGTGTATTTGTGAGTACCCAGGAGGAGATGCCTCTACAACTAGTTAGCTGGTGAGTAAGGTAGGTTCAGAGCCTGGGTACTAGCACTATGCTCTATCCAGGACTCAGTACTAAGCATTTCAGCACAGGATCCCTGTGTAGGAATGTGCACTCATAACAAGCACCCAGCTTGCTGTCACCATTTCATATGGGTTCTAACATTTGGTCCAGAGAACAAGTTCTGGGAACTGTTAGCTGTTCATTCGTGTTCTAGCAAGACTGCTAGAGTGACCTTGACAGCAGCCTGCTCAACTTCTAGCCTTCCGGCCCCATCTGACTCATTGATCCTTCCATGTTTTTTTTTTTTTTTTTGCCAGCTACAAGAGTGGGCTGGGCTAGTATCTAATACTTCCTCTTTGCCTGCTCTGAGTTCTCCCCCATTTCCCTCTCAATGAAAGCCAAAAAAAGTTATGGAGGAGCAAAGAGAGGAATGCTGAACAGCCAGCAAAGGCAGGGGCAGTGTGAGGAAATCTAAGCCATCAGTCATACCACTACAGAAGCGTCTGCTGTTGGGAAGACTAGCTCAACACCCAGGAGGTCATGAGTAATGGAGGATAATGGTGAGGGGCAACCAGGGGCAGAGAACTGAAGGGTAATGAAGGAGGAGAGTGGATTTGTGGGTTGACAGAGAATTGAGAGGGAAATTGATAGAATGTGAGCAAGGGGAAGGATGTGTGTGTGAGTAGCTGATAGATATTGGGGAAAGTTAAGGATTCTGGTGGAGGAGTTGGGTAGTGACATACACCGTTAGGGATTAAATGCAAATTTGCAGACAGTTTGCATGTATATGTAAATTAGCCATGAGCTTTTGGCTGAGCTCATGCAGACAAGTCTGCTTCCAAGGCTTCAAAAATATGGGGCAAACAGTCAGCCAGCGTGTAGGAAACGCTGAATTGTCTGTGTTATTTGCTGGTCAACAGGAGGATGCTGTTTGCTTTACATGGTATTACTTTCCCCTCAGGTCCTTTTTCCTCAAAAGGATGTTTCTCCCCCTAGCACCTTGCCCTAAAGAAAAACTTCTGTGTGTACCCAGTGGCTCATGGATTCCTTGGAGCACTGTGCATGCCATGATAGATACGAAATTTGGTATCCAAGTCTGGGCACTGCCCACTATGTGCACAATCCCATTAAAGCTGGACGATTTGTAAAATAACCACACTAATGATGGCCTCAAATCCAGTTGCCAATGCCTAGATGATGCCATAATCCAGTTGCCAATGACTAGATGATGCCATAATTATGCAGTGGCTGTCACCATCTAGTGGAATAGGGGTAACTGTGTGTGTGCAAACAGAGATTACATGCAAAAGTAACTGCCCACTGAATTGGGCACGTGTTTTAAAAATGAAGGTAGTGACATGATTCAAGGAAAAAAAAAAAAACCCTGACAAGCTGCTTCCAATTAATTGCAAACACTGAACAATACTGCAAAGGTTCTTTTGGATTAAAAACAGGTTCATATAATGATTTGGAAGAAATGGTCACTCAAATATGTTCAGAATAATGAAAAATATTGTAATTCAAAATAATTTACATGCACAAATTACCAATCTGCTATATCTACAAAAATCCTATTGACATGCATATATCAAGGGTTGGTTTGAAATCCTGTTTCATATGGTGCCAAGAGTTGATGCTATTTGAAATATATTTTTTCCTCCTGCAGTGCATGATGATTTCTACTTCTAGCCATACATGCACAGCAGAGGGCATTAGATATCTCCTAGCTGAACAACAATACAGGTACAATTAAATAGGAGAAATCATTCACAAGACTAAAACCATCTTAGGCAAGTGTTCCGCTCTGATGCTAAACAAGCAACTCTTTTATAAACCAGGAGTTCTGTGTTGTTCAGGAGTTCATTTCCAAAGACTGGAATAAAGAGCGTTCATCCCCATTCACCGGAACAGTCTAGTAGTGATAAAACATCATTATTTGATGACAGGGGTTCAGTGGTGGTCTCACTCCAGTGCCGAGTGGACAAGCTTCGACCCTAGCAACATTTACATCCTTGATTGTCCCACAAAAAAGCCAAGGTTTTAAGAGGCTTGACAACAGAAATAACTTCTGAACCCTATGATATTCACTCCAGGACAGCGATGAAGCAACATGGCTTTTCCCAATGACTCTGTTATGCCTGTCCTGTGGCTAGACAGAAGATTTCATTTCAGAGACGTTAGACTGTCACTTTTCAGGAGGAGTAAATTCACCTTAAAAATAATAGAAATTTAAGAGGCCACATCTTGCCCTGATTTACAGTGTTATGTCCAGAGAAGTTGTAACTAACTGGAGTGGGAGTGCATTAGGTTTAAATCAGCTCAGAATTTGGCCTAAGTATTTGATCACATCAATCAAATGCCGAGATACATTGCAGACAATAACCCTCCTGGCATCATTTGCAAGTTTTGTTGACTCACTGAGAGCGGCGAGTCACCATCTAACCTGGGTATAATGGAGGTGGGAGTGACTATCTGGAGAATGAAGATCAAGGCAATGGGCTGAGCACATTTGAAGGGCAACAGCTAAACACAGCTTGAACTGAACTTTATCATACTGTTGATTATTAATAAAAGCCAAACTCGAGGAGGAGAGTTTGGACTCTAAAGTGAGGGCTGCACTCGCAGACCAAGTTGGGAAAGGCACCTGGTCAAACTTTTTTTTTCAAGCTATAGATAATAAAAGACAAAGGCTGGAGAACAGAACAATGAACTAACTATATCATGAAAAAACATGCATGCAGCATACACTCAGAAGCTCTGTGGACTTTCACAGATAGCTATTTAAGTCTTTACACCCATATATTATTAGAAGCATATATACGGAAATGTGAACAACTGTCTAGTTTTGATGTTATTTGTAAGTATTGGCAATAATACCCTGTGATCACCTACATAAGAAGTGTTTAATAAGACGGATATTAAAGTTTGGTTTAAAAAACCCTTGTATATTACTGCCACTCAGTACATGAAGGTTTAATTACCATTTGTAATGCAAATTTTTTCTATTAGAAACAAAATAAACTTTACTGTTTGCTCATTATCTTAGTCCTCTAATTTAAGACTAAAATTACTTGTTAAGCCTTATGCATATCAGGTTTAAATGGGAAATATATAAATCCAGTTAAATATTTTATATAAATAAAATGCCATGGCATATATTGTCTCAAGCCTACAATTACCTTGTACTGTATATGATTTAGGGGCGGTGTCATCAAATCTCTCACCTCCCTAGTGCCTGGATGAGGCTCCGGGATCCCGTGGGGTGGGGAAGAGGGTCCAGCCCAAGCCTGAGTATCTAAACTGCAATTTTACAGTTCCACAGACTGAGCCCCAGATTCAGCTGATATAAGCCAGCTGTGGGCATTTAATTGCAGTGTAGACATACTCTGTGGTTCCTCACAGCTTCTCTTGGGACTAGCTCAGGAGATGTCACCTACAAGCCAGTCTCCATTTCTCTCAGTGGATGGACCGTACTACTAGCAGTTTTGTGCCTTGCCTTAAAGCAGTCAGTAGCTCTCGCCTTTGAATAGACGTTCCTCTCAGCCATCTCCCTGGAGCTGGGAGTGTGCCTCTCAGTCCTCTTGCCTTTGGTTACTCAGTTGCGAGGCCTTGTGCCAGCTCCCCTCCACTGAATGCCCTGCCTAATTAGCTGTCCACTTTGGAGGGTACAGCAAGCCAGCCTTCTGTTGTCAGCATCACCCTGATGTGAGGGAGGAGGCAGCCTTTATACAGCTCCTCTTCTCCCAACCTCTTCCCAGGTGGTTGGGTTAGAGGGGAGCTTTTCCGTTCCCTGCATGCTCTGCAGGATTTGAGTCCCTTTAAGGGATAGTAGCCTGATTCCTTTTCTGAGCTCCATTCATTCCCAGGACTCAGTCTCTACATGTATCTTTTGGACACTTCTCAAGCCTTAAAGATTCAAGTCAGGTGGTGGAGTGGGCTGACTACTAGAAGCTACTGCCCTCTATGGTGGACTACCCTATCACAGATGAGCAAATGAGCTTTGAGTTACTAATAAAGTAGAATTGGCCTAAACCTTCTAGACCAGCCATCAAACTCAAATGAAGGTTTGAATCAATTTTAATAAGAACACCTCTTCTCCAGCATAACATCTATTCTGCCCATCAGAGGCCTTGCTAGCTTGACTTGGCCCCTTGTGGAATCACACAGGACAATCTCTACTTTCCTGGGTACTGTCCTCAACTCTTGGGTGCTCTGGCTTCAATCATAGGATACATTCTAGAACTCCTGGAGTAGAATGCGGAAAAAGGCCAATTCTCTGAGGTGGGCAGGGGGTCAGGTCAGAAGGGGAACAGATCCAGCTAGCGAGAGGAAGGGAAAAGGGTGAATAGGGAAAAACATGGTACAGTATAGTGTATTAAGTAATAGTCATCTTTTGGTCCTTAACATACACCTGTTTGATGTGGATTCATAATGTATCATTCTATTTATTGAGCTCTACTACCTAAGGTTCATTTCAACTGAGCGTATTTATGGTAACTATGAAGTCATTACTGAAGAGTGTTTATTTTTCTAAACTCTTGTGTTAACCTTTAATTAAACTAAAAATTACATTTGAATGGATTCTCCCTGAATATTTGCTTTGCTTGCTTGTTAAATATCACTTTGTTTGTTTGTTTTTGACAATATAAATATGGAGATATAGAATCCACTGTATTCATTAAAAAAAAGAAGAAAACAAAATTTTGTTTTACCCCAAAACTTGTGCTCTTAATGAAATTTTATCTAGTACTAGTCTCAGCTTGTGGCTCACTGGGACTTTATGGAAGAATTAACAGAACAATGAATTTTGTAAGATCAAGTTCTTACCCCTTCAAGCTATTTAATGCAATCATTTGATTTACCTTTGAGACATTGATCTTAAAAGATTAGGTATTCAAGAAAATAGGCCATAATTGCTAAGAATAAATTAGCCATTTTTTCTTTAAATGGAGTAGCAGTGTGATGATCTTATGCTACTTAAAGCCTTCAAGTAATTATACCTACACTGTGATGTTTGTGTGTGTGTGGGGGGGTGAGGGGGTAGGTGCGATAGGCTCCTTACAAAATCCCAATCTATATTATTAGGGCCAGAGCTTGCTCATTTTGACCAGGTGGGTAGTACACTACCTATCCATCATGCACATAATTATTAAATCATTAGATTAAATGTTTAACAGGTTTTGAATCAGTTGATAACAAAGGCCACCATTTCAGTAATGCGACCCAACAATTCTAAAATCCCTGTCTTTATTTTGTTGGTATCAGATTAAAATAGGTTTTAGTTCCTCAGATTAAGATTAAAAAAAATAGTGCTTAGGTCGAGGGAGTAGCAAACAACAAAATTACTTCCTCAGTACAGCATAGACCATCTTGCAACCATTGCCTCATGTGTGAAATATTGTTGCCCAGGTTCTGCAAGGAAATGTGAAACTTGCATATCCTAACACTGGCATCTGAGGTTTTTATATCCTTGTAACAAGGTTTGCTACTCACCACAGGTGCACCTCCTTGTGGTGCATCTGGGGATTAGCTTGCCAAAGATTGGACACCTCTTCCACCAGTCACTCAGCCTGTTGTCTCAATCTCGCCCTCCAGGACTCTCTGTGACTTGACCATCTGGCCAGGTCCCTACAGTCCCCGTGTTCTGGGGTCTGCAAATACCTCTCTGAACAAGCTGTCCCTCTGCCATTCCAGGCAGTCTTCTTTCCTACATCTGAGCTTCCTCCACTCCCTGTGGCTTCTTGCCAGACCCTGTAATCGCCATCAAACCTCTCTCCTGTCAGGGAGTGACTGCAGACTACTCTCCCCAGCAACTCCCCTTCTGTTCTCAGCTTCTTAGCTTTATTGAAGCCCCACCTGCTCCTGCCCAGCTTAGCTTCATCCTTAATTAAGTATTACTGAGCCCTGGCTTCCCTCCAGGTGCAGCCTATGCTGTTAATTGGCCCATCTAGCCTACCTTAACCCTTTCAAGACTGGTGTGGGGTGAACACCTCATCACAATCCCCAATTATTTTTTTTTTAGAGGGGGCAGGGGGTGTATTATTAAGGGAATGGAAAGTGATTATATACTGCCATGTAACTCATTAAATTTGTTAGGAGTCATCATTAGGTATTTATCTAATGAATAATCAAAAGAATGAATCACTAGCATCACAACATTCATATTTATGTTTATATCTGAGTAACTATCGTAACAGATGACAATAAGAATGTGTACAACTCATATTTTGGCTGGTTTAGAGTTTTAAAGCTGACATCTGTGTATTTCCCCTGATTCATGTTACTTTTCTGTGTTTGTGATTACCTTTGCACCAGAGCTGGACATCACTCATGCAGCAACAAACAGTATACAATTCCTGTGTTTGAAGGAAAATTCCCATCTGGTTCCCCAAACACTTCTCAAAATTACCACCACCCTAGTGAAGCTGTAAGTAGCAGATCACAGCTAACACGAAAGTGGGTTAGAAACAATATTTAAAGGGACACTATCAGGTCAGTACAGATGTGGTAAGAAAGCCAGACTTTACAAAATCCATAATCATCAGAAATAGGACAATGATTATTCTTAATTTCAATTAGTTTTAATTGTTCTTGCCTCAGCACAGGGGACTGGTCTAGAGCACCTCCTAAGATCCCTTCCAGCCCTACATTTCCTTGATTCTATTATTCTAATTAAAATATTTTATTTTTAAAGAAATAATATTCTCCAGTAGTGTCTGAAACCCAAACTGTGCAGCATGATGCTAGTGTAGGGATATGCCTATATGTACTTACATTGAGATATATCTCAATAGATGCTCCTACATGGCACAGATAGTTTTTCCCCTCAATATAGCTAGTAGATGTGAACTCCAGCAGGGTGGGGGCATAGTCTTGACTTCAACTAGTTACACTGAGGTGAAAACTACCTGTGCCATGTCTTCCACTTTGAGTTTACATCAAGATAGCTAAATGGACCCAGAACATGAACACAGCTACAATGGCAAGTGAAACGGATGCAGCTGAAAATAATGAAAAAAACATTAACCACATTATGTTTATGGTATAAATGAGGTTTGTTTTTTTTAATATCACAGGTGTTACTAATAACACAGATAAGGAAATCTGTCTGCTTCTTAAAAAATAAAATATAGGACTTTTAACCCAACAGTGTCATAAGGGTAAAAAAAGACTGAAAAGTAATCCTGAAGATCAATAGCAAACATTTGTATCCACCTAGGAAACTCAGGTTCAGGAACTAATAGAGGTTCTTGCTTCCAGGTGACTGAGAGGCGTATGTGTCATGGAGGTCACACACTCACTCTGCGAGTTGTTTGAACTCAGCAACACCACTTGTTTTGTGGCTTGCAGTGCTATCCAGCACAAGTGATTCTCAGCTGACAGTAAAACATCAGCATTCAGAAAACCAACAATAGAGGGACTACAAATACAAATAAGCCAGTCACAGCAAAGGATGGTGGAAATCTCAAAAACTACCCATCATAAAGAGTGATGTCCTGAGTTATTACTAAAAGATATGAGTCAAACACCCTTCCTTCAAGTCATGGGAAAGAGGACTAGAGGCCACCAGTTGTAACTGGTGTCACATCACAACATATGTAGGCACCGAATGGCTGCACACAATTCCAGTAGAGAATTCCAAATATCAATAGCACATGACTAGATTTTTCATGCAAGTTCATGGTTAAAGGAACTCAGTGTCATTTTACCATTAAATTTCCCTATGCTAAAGCAAAGCTCCCTGAATTTCCTCTAGTTCAGGGAAAGCTCTTTCACCGCCTACCATTCACATCTAAATCAGATACATTCAGGGATCCAAGAAAAGCTTAAACATCAGGAAAATGAAAGAGGCTAGAACAGAGCTCTGAAGTTAAACTGCAAGAGATTTCCAAATTCTTCAGTTCTAATCATCCCAGCTCGTCTGAATACATCCAAATCAAACTGTTCAAGAAATCTAGGCATTTTGTGTATGATTTCGCTATGCAATACTTAAGCATGATCTTCAAACAACCTAAGCACATGCACAATTATTTACAAATTCCCACAAATTTAGAATTCATCCTGCCAACAGTTCACTTAGGACCTGATCCAAAGCCTACAAAGTCAATGGAAGTCTTTCCCATTGACTTCAGTGGTGTTTGGATCCTGCCCTTAGTTTGCTTTTGGTGTGCACACAGTCGCTGTGAAGATGAAACCAATATACGAGTGCACTCGCTACTGGAAGCCATTGCCTAAAAGGAATCAGGAGTTTTTGGGGAAATTAGCTGCCTACATACCTCTAAATGAGGAAGTACAGAAAGGGGGGGGGGGTATCCGCATAAAATAAGTAGTTATGGTAGACACTTAAGGAGTGGGGGACTTTAAGGAATTATTTAGACGCTATTTAGGCAGATTCAGTAACTGCCAAATGCAAAGCAAGGACACACAAGCTCTGATGAGCCCAGAAAGAAGACAAAAAGTTGCCTGCAGAGTGAAGTAGCAGAAGCATCGGGAATTTTTCTCCCCTGCACCCCTCCTCCCCCTGAATCCAGCACCAGATTTTACTGGTGGTTTTGAGTTCGACATCTAAACATAGAAAGATATGCTGGAAAGATTTACTGATAGCTAGAGAAATGAATGGATTATTTCAGATGGCAAACTAGCCTGGTTAAACATGCTCTGATCTTATGCCCTGTGGCATCCCCAGTAGGGGAAACAGGTTTTGTTTGTTTGTTTAAGAGAAACACCCCCCCCCCCATAACTATTTAATAAAGGATTTCAAAAATAACGTGAGAGTGTTAATATGAAGCCTGCATCAACTTCTACTGCATACAACTCCAGTAACTTATCTGTTAGCATAAAGATCATGGACCAAATCAAGGATAGATACTTTTAAAATGAGAACAGATACAAAAAAAAAAAAAAAAGATTGAGAGGAAATAATTTTATATGAATACTTGTGGCATGTAGCTCTTTAATATTTTACCCTCTTTTAGCCACTACGAAAAAACCCCAAATACATTGCCGCAGACCCCAAGCTTCCCTTTATCTCTTCCTGCAGAAATCTGCTTTCACTTATTCTAAAAGGTGATCTACAATTAGTATGTAAGATACCAACTAATTCCACTTGGTATGCAAGCAACGTCGTCTAATTTGTAGGTTAGAGAGCAAGTCACTCTTGTCTGGGATAAATAAAACAACACGCTGCATTATGTTGCTCCTAACACGGAAAGCTAACATCAGCTCTTGGAAAGCAAGAGCAGCCTGAACCCCTAAACACCAAGAAACCCTCGTTTGCAACAAGCAAAAGTTATGCATAGGTTTCCACTAGACAGCGAAATAGCAGGTCCCTCCACCCCCCTCGTACACCTCCTATTGCTCGGATAGCTGCCCTCTGTATCTAAAAATCTCCCAAGGACACCGGCTTGATCGATCTTTGTCATGCATTTGGTTTCGCACTTGCGAAGAACAGAGAAGAGAGCCCGGCTTTCTGCGAAACATTAACTTGCACCCGGCTCCTGTCCCTAAGTGGGTTTGCTCAGCGCTGCTGCGGCATGTCAGGGATCTAGCGCGTCTGTCTGTCTGTCTTTTTGTTGCTTCAAGGGAGATAAATTAACAGCGAAAAAGGAAGAGGAGCACTTGGGGCACCTTAGAGACTATCAAAGTGCTGTCCCAAGCCCTGAAGCGTTAGGAAGAACTAAGGCAATTCCCTTCAGGGTTGATCATCCGAGTGTCTGTTTCGCCGCGGTCCACCACGCTGCTCCGCTGTCTCTTACCACATTGACTGAGGGGAAATGGGGACCTGCCGTCTTGGCTTTATTGCAAAGATAGCCGCTACCTAGCAAAGTTGATCGGAAAATCCTGACTTCTCCGGGTAAGCCCTCCGCGTAGGATCGGGCTGGGGAGATGGATGATACGGACGAGACAACCGGGAAGGGGGCCCTTGGTCTATTTCACAAGTCCCGTTGCGAATACACAACTTCAGAACCCCGCACGCTGTTGCCTCCCTGCCGTGACACCGCAGGATCAAACCCTGGCAGGTCCCCTCGCTGCCCTCCCATAACAAACCTGTTCGTGGGCAAAAATAACACTAGTCAAAAAGTCTCCTAGCTGGGATAGAGGGAAATCGCCCTGACCGTTAGCGTCCAGCATCGCTGCCCGGGGAGAGGTGCCTGGCCACGGGCGAGCGGGCAGCTGCGGGCACTATTACCCTACACGACGTGGGCTGGGGCCGTTTTCACCCGGGCGAGCCCCGGCCGGGCGGAGGAAGCCGCGCGTCCGGACAACCACCAAACTTACTGCCCGCCCCGCACCCCGCTTGCCACGAGCACGGGCTAGAGCCGCCTCCGAAAACCGGGGGCAATCGACGCGCCCGCGGAGCGCGCCCGGCCCCCGCGGGACGCCCCAGCCCGGCCCCGGGAGCTCCGATCCGCGTGCGGGCCAGGCAGCCGCTGCCCATCGCAGCCAGCGCTCCGGTCCCGCTGCACGCACCCGCCGGCCTGCCTGCCTTTTTACACCGCCCTCCCCCTTCTCGGAGCAGCTCCCCCAGCGCCGCCCGTGCGATCAGCGGCGCCTTGAACTCCCAGCTTCGCCGGCATCCCGGCTCCAGTCCCGGGCTTACCTTAGCGCGGGCTCTGGCAGGCTGCGAGCCGCAGTCGGATTCCTGCCCCCCAGCCCCAGCCCCGGCCCTGGCGGCGGCGGCTCCGAGACACCTCGGCTCTGTGCCGCTGAAGAGCCGAGCGTCCTTTGCCCGAGCGCTACCTCCCCGCTTTGCCGTGCAGCCCGGAGGTGTGTTGTTAAACCGAGCCGCCTTTGGCCGTAAGATTGAACGTCAGAGATTTGGGAGCGCTGAGCAAACCCCACCCTCCAACCCCTGAGCCTTGGCCGCCCGCGTGGGGGGGAGAGGAGAGAATTAAAGAGCAGGCGTGTGCGCTAACTACAAGCGGCTCCTCCATTAACCCCTTTCCTCCCCTTCCTCCACTCCAGTGCCCTCCGTGGGGGGAACGGGGCAAGGGCTCTCGGCTGGGATTCCTCCCTGGGCATGTTAACATGCACCTGACGGGAGGGCGGCAGATTTGCTTGGCTCCAGCGCACTTTCTGGCCCTGTTGCCATTACAACTGCTTGCAGGGTTTACAACTTTGCGGCAGAAGGAGTCATTCCACTCTCTCCTTGCAGAGAAAAGGCTTTCAGGGTTTCACGGAAAGAAAAGGAGTACTTGTGGCACCTTAGAGACAAACCAATTTATTTGAGCATAAGCTTTCGTGAGCTACAGCTCACTTCATCGGATGCTGTAGCTCACGAAAGCTCATGCTCAAACAAATTGGTTAGTCTCTAAGGTGCCACAAGTTCTCCTTTTCTTTTTGCCAATACAGACTAACACGGCTGTTACTCTGAAAGGTTTCACAGCTCACTGATTATTAGTGACGTGACAGTAGCATCTGGGGGCGCAACTCAGATCAAGACCCGGGGCTGCTGGGTGCTGCCCGAAAGAGCTTACCGTCTAAACGCAGCAGACAAAGAGGACGAGAGAGAGGAAGTGACCTGGGTACGCCTACACAGCAAACAAACAAACAAAACCCCCAACAACAAGACTTGGAGGCCTGGGTCTACAGACTCTGGCTCACTCTAAAAATAGCCACGTAGCTGTACGTGCTTGGGCTGGAACTCTAAAACCCATCCCTGGCCCGGTTTAAGAGCCAGAGCATATACAGGGCTATATTGAGAACTATAGACCCAAGTTCTGAGACTGGCTGTGGCAGGGTTTGTTTTTGCGGTGCAGACATACAGCCAAAGTCACCGCAGCTCAGCGGCAGAGCTAGGAATAGACACACCTGTGCTCCGGGCCCCCAGGCTGATGTCCAATCCACTGGACTAAGTTTAGGGTTGGATGGGTTCAGATTTTTATCAGGCAATGTCAATTTCACCATACTCAAAGGGACAAAAAAATATTTCCATGACTAACAAGTGCTATTTACAGATAGGCAAAATAAGAAAAATGCTGCTTCAGAACTTATGAGAGTTTGACTTAAAATATTTACTTTGTACATTTTGACGTGTGATGTTGATAATTTGTGTTATAATGATTATAAAGCTTTAACTTTTAATGTTTATTGCTATTAAAATAATGATTGCCTGGCACGCACACCCTTAATTTCCCACAACTGTGAACATTTATATCAATTAAAATTTAAAAAAAAATACTTAAACCCCACAATTTTGCACTACTGTGAACATTTAAATAGATAAAAATCTTTTAAAACTGCTTAAAATGAACATATAGTACCCTGAGAAATTTTTAAAAAATAAAAATCAAGTTCTTCCAAGTCTATGTTCCCACCCTAATTAAAAACAAAACAAAACTTTATTTCTCTATTTACTTTTACTCAGAGGCTTCATTTCAGAACACTAAGAATGTTTTTCTTTTGATGTTGGGGAAAAAAAAAAGCCCTGGATTCTATTCAGATAAGATATACCTTGAAAAACCCTAAAGTTTATCCAAAAGGAAATGACCAGCAGCACTACTGGTTGGGGGAAGGAGGAAGGGGTGAGGCCAACTGGCTCTCCTCTCACCTGCACTCCCTCCCCAAGACCTAATGACCGTGAGAGCACATGCCTGGGCACCACGCCTTAGGCATAGGGGAAGCCAGAAAACAACAATTCCATTTTGAAAATTGTTTTTTTTTCCTACATAGGAACAAAAATGAGACATTTCAAAAATTTTAATGGGAAAACAAGAGAAAGTCAGAGAGAGCAACAGGCACAGGAATAACCAATAGCCTGGTGATTAGGGCATTTGGCTGGGAAGTGGGAGACTCAGGTTGAAGTCCCTGTTCTGCTGGATTCAGTGCCCAAACTGCCAGGCTATGGATTCTTCCTCTTCTCTGTATGTGTCTGTCTTGAGAAATTGCACCCTGGACGGGAGAAGCCCTTCCGAATGAATTTTTTTGTTGGAACAGATACATTTCCATGAAACGCTCAAAATGGCCGTTTTGATAGAAAAAGTGTCAATTTTTTTTCAACCAGCTCTGCCCATGCAGCCCACGTCCCGCACCCTCTTGGGCTCAGTGGAAGTATAAGCCGCAGCTCTTGCAGTCTAAGCAAGCCTCAAGAGCCAGAAACAATCCCCTTCAGAAGGAGCAGAGAATGAACCCCAAAAAGCATCCTGCTGCTTTACACCTGTGAACATTAGTGATGTCATCAGACTGACTTCGTAAATTACAACTCTGGATGTGGTTTTCTATTTTACCTACTGGCTATTTGCTCTGCTCCCAGCCTCACTTCCTTTGCCCTCCATGCCTCTCACCAGCCTTTCTTCCCCGTTACTTCCAGTCACCTTCAATCTCCCTTGTCCTCTTCTTTTGTCCTTCCCATTCCCTTACTCCCATGAATCCATCCCTACCTGCATTCCTTCTTCATCACCCCAACCTGACCCCTCGTCACATGCTTAAAAAGAATCCCAAGAAAAATCAACTCAGACAAGAAGAGTGGAACATATGGTGTTTTCCATCACTGTGATTGTTTTGCAGATATGGTATATCCCTCTACATTGCCCTTTGCCCCTCTTTTCTATCTACATTTAGCTCTTTGGAGCAAGACTGTCTCTCCCTATGTGTAGGTCCTGTCATCTGATACCATAAAGATATCAATCCTGATTAGAGCCTCTAGCTGTTACTGCAATGCAAATAAGTAAGCCAACAGCTACTTGGAGATTCAAAGTTATTTCAAGACATAAAAAGGAAGGAAATTTGTGTTTAAAGCTGTAGGGGACCTGCCTTTACACCTGAGTTGCAATCTAAGTTCAGTGCATGTTCTTAATGACTGTGCAAGCAGTGTCATTAGTGCAAACAGGGTGTTTAACCTTAACTGTGCATCTCCTGGGTTTTGGTGGATTAACTGAAACCCCGAATATATTTAATTATCTCCAGTGCTGCCCTCTGTGATCATTGCCTTGCTTTATGGCTTAATAATCTGCACATTGATATAAACCAAATGACAATTAACATTAGTGCAGGTTGGGTTTGCATTTATTGCTGTTCCTAGGTCTGCACGCCACATGCTTCCGCTCTGCGGTTTCATTGCCATTTATCAGCACCTCCTTATTGGAACAGCTCCTGACTTTAAAAACAGATCAATTGACTTTTCCCCAAACAGCTAGGAGAGTGAGGATCCTAACAACAACTTGACCAGTTTTCTGTCAGAAAGCAAGGAAGCTCTTTCAGACAAAATTGCAGTCCTCAGACTTCACAGTCTGGGATACCGCAAAAGGCAGCATGGGAGGGAAAACATTAGCACGTGTGAGTTCCCCAGTACCTAAGAAAGAATCACACAGTATCAGGGTTCACCCCCACCCCCGAATCTCTGCTATGGGCCCAATCCTGACAGCTGCTGAATAGCAGCATCCCCCATGGTCTTTGATGGGAGTGGCCATTGCTCAGCATCTATGAGGATAATCTAAATAGACAGACTCCAAACCCGATAATCAAATTAATCAGCCTCCCACAGTGGATTTAAAAGGGACACAATCCTGCTTCCACTGAAATCAACTCCAGAAATGAGATTGGATGAGAGCCAGATCTGGTAGATGCATTTGACCAGTACATGATTGAATTCTAGTACTGTATTTCATGAGATGTTCCATAAATGTTATTTATTATTTGCATAATCTCATTCTGATTTATACAATGGTAACGTGTGCTCAGTAATCCAATATATATAGATTATATATTTCAGGTTTAGCTCCGAGTGCTTTCAGTGTGGGAGTGCCTGTGTCTCCAAGGTCGCCTCATAAATCCAGGTATTGTGGCACTGCACTGCCAATCTGTGTGGGGTATAATAACTCTTAAGGGAAATCAACGCTGAAAATGCTTCCGAATTTTTCAGAAAGGACATGTGTAGAATACATCACCACAGCCCAGCTGAGCATGCAACATCTTTGCAAACACTGGTGAAATACATCACATCCCCTCAGTTGGGTGGTGAGCAAAAGCAAATAATGTGCAATAGGTAAATCATGGGACATCTGTGCAAAGAGATTACTTACTTAAACAGCATTTCACCCGTGCACATTTTCTGTGCATATTTTATAACCCATCACTAACAAGGCCACCTGCTTTGTTCTAAATAAACTCATGAAAAAGTTAAAGGTGGACAAAAGTTGTCACAAATCAAAGGCCCTAGCTCAAAATTCAGATGCATTCTGTTTAGACAATAGTCTAAAATATTTCATCGACAGGATGACAAATTCAGCTACAAAACTGTTTTAAGATCAATTGTAATAATAAGGCTGACATTTTGGCCAGTGCCTTACAGACCGACCTTCAGAAGCTATGTAATTGTACTAGATGATTGACAATCAGAATACCAGTTTCAGAGCATCATAACAAGAACAGTACATAGTGTGATAATAGTAATTAAACACACAAAACCTATGTTTAATTACCATAAAGGTTGCAACACACGCTGGCAAGCCAATCCAAGTAAAATGTAAAAGCTGGAATAATCCTTAACCATTCTATCATGTCCACATATAAAATGATAAACGAGGACCTACGGAGTCCGGCAAACATATGTACCATGTTGCATATCCGGTTCTCTCCTCCCCATGGCAGTTTCATCGTGCATCCTGTTGTGACCGTGCATGTGGAGATGTACACCTCCTGCATTGCATGGCTCTGGAGAGGTTTATTCTATGACAGAATGTCAGGACAAGATATCTGAGGGCTGGGGTGAAGCCACAGGATTAAGGATGCAGAACCCACCATCCAACTTCACTTGGCAGTGGCTTCTTTATCCTGTCGCTTGTGACACTCTTGAAAATGACGTTTACTTGTATATTGAAGCCTTCATTAGGTAACCCTGTTTTAAGTAACTACTTCAAAGTATCCTCCAGGTTTGCAGTACAATTCAGTTTGACCTTTAATTAAATACCAAGGCTATCTTTAGTAGGCAAAGGGTATTTGCTAGGTGCTCAGGGGATTTTTAATTTTAGCACTTCTTGTAGCTCAGTGGTTGCAGTGAACAGGGATTTGTGCAGCTATGTTCTTCTGTTTTGATCTGTGTGGGCTTCTAACCCATGAGTTTCACTTTAAGTCACAGGTTCAAATGATCCCAAAAAACTCAAAGCAAAACTCAGATAAAACAGCATTTTCACACACAAACCCATGGTTTTACCTCATTTCTTGTTTGAAACAAAGACCTGATTTGCTTGAAACCAATTCTGGGTTCAGAAACCTTACAATGGACTAAGGGTGAATTCTTCATTTGTAACAAAGCCTGAAACCCGGTCAAGATTTAGCTCATTCGCAGTTTCTTAAAGCAAGTTTTCTACAACTCTGCTTACCTAGTACAATGTAGGTTAATATCCTGTGTGTGGGTTTTCTTAACAGTGCTCTAAATAAAGGAAATGTATTTTCAATTCTCATATACTGGCCATAGCAGCTCCTTTCATGTAAATAATTATTCACACTCATTTAGAGATTACACTCCAAATATGCATTTCAAAGGAGATTTAAAAAGCAATAGACTGTAACAAACTTCTGCAGGAGCATTATCTGCAGCATAATGTATAAATATTCTAGAGTTCACAGATAAGTGACAACATAAATAGTAATGTTTTCAAAGACTATGACATTAATACACTGAATCCTGGGAGTATAAATCTTTTAGTCAATGTTTTAAGTAATTTTAGGGCTGATGAAGAGGTGCTGGATTGAAAGTCCTGGAGGCTGAAGTCCCATAAATGAAAAGGGATGGAATGGAAGAAGCACCTTGGTGTTCTGCCAATGTGCTTTGACCCTTATTTCAGAAACCATCTCTAGAAGCTAAGGAGTTTTCCTTTCTCCAGATAGATTCAATCCCTGGCCCCTGGCCAAAAAAAAGATGCCAATTATGGTGGAGGGTTTATGTAATGTGGACATTTATATATTAGGAGATGGATGGTTTCACAGTTCAGGGCAACAGCATATGTATTTCTCCTCCATGGTACCATGAGGGAACCCTTTTTAGGTTCCCAGCTCCTCAGCCATCACCTGTCTTGATCTCTCTCCCTCTGTACTGGGGATTTTCTAGGCTGCACAGTTCTTTGCCTACACTGTGATATCCCCAGCAAACCAGACCATCTGAAAGGCCAGCATCTGCACTTTGTTTTTTTATGAACCTTTTAATTGCCCACAGTTACAAGTTACAACACTGAGCTTAATAAGCAAGTATATTTATTCTTAAGGTGAAAGCATTACAAAGAAAACATATTAAAAGCCAAGTAAACCCCTACACACATGCTATAAAGCTTACCAGAGATCACCCCCAACTCTTAGCTCAAGTTCTGGTAGTTGTCAATGCTTCAAAACTCACAACTGGGTTTTCCCCATGTTTACGTGTTCATAACTTTCTCCAAATCAGAATCAGAACCACCATGAAAATTTCAATCTTTCCTTTATACGGTTTCGGCCTTTGATCTTGGCCTTAGGTAATGATGATCGGCAGACAATGCCTCACTCCTCAGTATGTAGCTTCAAAGGGCTGGGTTTTTTGCCTAGCCCAAGGTAGGGAATTTGCATTCACCTCCCCTTACATATTCTCCAAGAAAAGCACTTAAACATTTTGTTTCAAAAGTCCATTATTGTTGAGCATGTTGTTCACTATAGTCCATTGAATACCCAGGTCTCACATTTGTCAGATCTGCCCCCTGCAAGATTAGATACAATCCTGGCCAAGAATAATATATAAACCATTTATTTAATACAGTGGATCCCAAAAGATATTTAAACTTAATTCAGTCAAGTCTCCCAAGGATATGGCAGGAAATGGCCATATCTGTCACAGATAGAAACCAAACAATTCATTTAATATCCTTAGAATCTCCATACGGCCTTGAGATGTTCATATTTATGTTCCCACTGTTCATGGATAAAAGTATGTAGATTGCACTCACTTTTCAAGATCCAATTTTTTGGAAGACACCTAAATCCACTACTGATTCTTCATTCTTTACCTCAGCAAAACTTCCAGGGAAGTCAGTGGCAATTTTGCCTGAATTAAGAAGTTCAGGATTTTACTCAACTAGAGTTGTAAAATCAAAAGACTGTTTTTAATCTTAAAATGTGCAACACAGCATCTGAATCCAGTCCTGTTTTTTTGTTGTTGTTGTTGTTGCATTCATCCAAGACATCCAAATGTCCTCCCAGCCCTTTGAACAAAAATGCCTGTATACCATGTCTGAGTCCAAAGCTAAATTTTATCACTGAATTTCCAAATCCTGAAATTAGGGGTTTTATAATAGAAATTATGTAATTTGCAAATAAATGGTACCATTATAATTGTAATTTGTAAATTAACACACTAAAAAAAAAACAGCACAGGAAAACCCTGCAGCTTCTCAGTTCAAGTGCCGTAAATTATTTTTAATCGTGTTTAAGATTCTAAGATGACACCTACCTCTAGATCTTAGTACTTAAAGAACCACATTTATATAGAAAACTATTATCTGCTGTGAACTTTTCAGATTACATTTTAACACTATGCGCCTCATTATTTCAGTTAATAAAAGAAAAGTTCAACAGTCATTTGAGTTCAGCACAAAAGGGAAGTTTTGAATTATAAAACATGTGTGGAAAAATGTAAATCAGAAGCAAATATGTTTAAACACAGGCACACCCAACATTCAGACTGTGTTGGCATGATAAGGTGCTGACATTTCTAAATGTCATGTGAAGAAGAAATACAAAATCATTGCATAATAAAACCTATTAGTCAGCTATTGACTAATAAATATACAGTCTAGTGCCAGTGGAATACTTTACTACTTGTAAACATTTTAAACGGAAAACAAAATATTTTGTTAATATATTTAAAGAAACACTTATCATAGGTGACTGTGGTCATGGATTGTCCAAAGATTGGTTAGTGGGGCCTATTGATGGAAATCAATTTCATGCACTAACTGTGCACATCCAGGACCGCACTGAAAAATAAAACATTGTCTGTGGCCATTGTGTTAAATTCAGAAAACATGTTGGTACAGCGATAAAAAGACAGTGAGGGTGGGTAATAAAAATGGGCAGATAAGGCGGGGGCGGGGGGGGAAACGGTGTAGATACTGGGGAAGGAAAGAAAAAACAGTTGTTTAACCATCCATCAAAAATGCCATGCTGCCTTTTCAGCAAAAGTTTAAAATGTCCAAGTACTTGAAGTCACTTTTCATCATAAGTGCTGCACCAGAAATTCATTAGTATTCCATGTCTAGGCTCTAAGTCTGCAATCTGATCCACATGCCTCTAGCCTTTTGGTGTTCCATTGACTTCAATCAATCTCTGTGTGGTCTCATGTGGATCCAGTTGCAGGAGTATAGCTGAAGGGATGGCTTCTCTTCCCAAGAGAGATCGGCCATGGAGATGTGATCTTCAGGCCAATGGAGTGCTGGATGACTGGTTAGGGAGAACTGATGTCAGGATACAGGGGAGTTGATAATCATAGGACATAAGATTTGCCATACTGGATCATACTTGTGGTCCATCTAATCCTTTATCTAGCTTCTGACAGTGGCCAGCACGGCATGTTCCAGAGGAAAATGCAAAAAAACGTCTTAACCCTTACTAGTTATGGAGAGGTTGAAGTCCTAAACCATCAGGATTAATATCACTATAAAATTTATATTAACACTTATAATTCTGGATATTGTTATCATCCATTTAAGGGTCCAATCCCTTTTTTGTATCTTGCTAAGTTCCTGGCCTCAGTGTCATTTTGTGGCAATTAGATTGTGGAACTTATTACATATTGTGTGAAAAAGTATTGCCTTGTATCAGTTAATTTGCCATATTTTAAATTTCATTGCATTTCCCCTAGTTCTTCAACATGAAACAAGGACAAAATTTCCCCATCTTCTTTTTCTAGACTATTCATTATTTTATAGACTCTTATCATCTCCTAAGATTACAAAATCTTGATCTTTTCAATCTGTCTTCATATACATTTTTTTCCCCATGGCCCCTAATCATTAGTCCCCATTCATAGATTCCAAGGCCAGAAGGAAACATTCTGAGTATCTAGTCTGACCTCCTATTAAAAAAAAAAAAAAAAGGCCATAGAACTCTGCCAACATAATTCCTTTTGAACTAGAACATTTCTTTAAAAAAGATCCAATCTTGATTTAAAAATCACCAATGATGGAGAATCCACCACAACCCTTGGTGAATTGTTCCAATGGTTACTCACCCTCACTGTTAAAAAATTACCTCTTATTTCCAGTATGAATTTGTCTTGCTTCACCTTCCAGCCACTGGATCTTGTTATACCTTTGTCTACTAGATTGAAGAGAGCATTATCAAATATTTGTTCACCGAGTAGGTTCTTTTAGACTGTGATCAAGTCACCCCTTAACTTTCTGTTTATTAAGCTAAATAGATTAAGCTCCTTGAGTCTATCACTATATAGGACTCTTCTCTAAACTATCTTTAACTCTACAATACCCTTTTTTAAGATCAGGTGACAAGTATTGCACACTGTATTCCAGGAGAGACTATCTTGATTTACATAATTGCATTACAATATTTTCTATATTACTCTGCATCTCCTCCCTTCTACTTTCTTACATCTTGCTTCCATTTTTGACCACAACTGCAAATAGAGCTGTCCACAATGACAGTCAGGTCCCATACTTGAGTTGATACAAAGAGTCTGAATCCTGTAAGGTGCAAGAAAATTGTAAAGGTTTCCTTCCAACATGAACTGCTTTGCATTTATTAATATTGAACTTCCATTTACCAGATTGTTGCCCATTGATCCAGTCTGGCTAAAACCCTCTGAATTTTCATCACAGTTCTCCCTAGACTTGAATAACCTGCATAGCTGTGTGTTATCCTCAAATTTCACTACCTCACTGCTCATTCCCTTTGCAGATCATTAATAGAGGCATTAAGCACTGGCCCTACCATGGAATCTTGAGATACCCCACTGTTCACCTCTTGAAATGATAATGTTGTGTCCCTTCAATATTATTCCAATGAAAATAATTGCCATTAGCCTGGCAATTGGACTGGGCCTTGTTAAGAGCTGATGTAAAAAGCTGCACAGAGGAAGCCAGAAACTATGCTACTTGTTCTTGAGCACCATCTGCTGGCACCGTAACTATTTACATACCTTACACACACACACACACAGACACAGATATAGATCACTGTGATTTTACAGGTGAGTAGCCAACATTTGCATTGTGGGCTTGATTTTGCTCCCACTGAAGTCAACTGCAAAATTCCCATTGACTTAGTGACGTAAAACCACGTCCTATGTGGCTGCTAGGAAGAGTGATGTATCCCTACAGAATTGGGAACAGTCTTGAACTGTAAGACCTCTTGGACTTTCCCTAGGGCCAGCAGCCACAGAGGCAATTTTGAGCAAGAAAGTCTATTGTCAATATAGAGACAAAAAAGGACAGAAATAGAACCATGTTTATTTCAGCTCAAAGACAGAGGGAAAAATACATTTGTGCTAAGCAAAAAATGAAAGAAATTTTATTTGAAAGGTTTCTCTAGAGGCCATTACAAACCACAAAGAGAGAAAAAAAATGAAAATTATAAAGTAGTAGGTGAAAACATCCTTCTACAGGTTATGAATAACCGATAAGCCTCATTCAGGTAATGGTAGGTTACAGTTAGATGCTGAAGTGTAGTAGTATGTCAATATTAAAGGTAAAGACAAATCCATTTGTAGCTGTTAGAAGACAAACTCAGAGATGCATTTTCCTCCCATCAGTCTTCCAAGGGGTATAAGGGACATTTAATAAGCAAGTTATTAACAATCATCTCTAAAAGTATGCTGCAGAGTTATGTAGCAGTAACACCATTCAAATAATACATTGCAGATGTGCTGGAATGGTTTGCTAACAAAGACATATTTTAATATTTGGCAATTAGCAATAAGTGAACATAAACATTCCTATTTAAGGCCATTTTCTGAAAATAATGTCTCTGATGTATACATTTTACGAAAAAATTTTTTTTGAACACCTTGGGTCAAATTTGTTAATGGTAAAAAATTAAGCCTAAAGTATATACTGTATGTGCCAAAACTACTAAAGACAAACTAGCATCGAAGTACAAAAATATTTCTCAATGATAGTCCAAAATATTGCAGTATCAATACTATGAAACATATAGTGGTTGCCATTAAAATCTACACAGTTTCACCTTTTATTTAATTAATGTTACTACTAGTTAGTATAAGGAATAACATGGTAATGTGAGTTACTGTAATTTTTATTAAAAAGGTAAATGGAGCTATTATGTAATGTCTGGAAAATTATATTCAAATTTGTGTTTAAATATTTGCATCTTTTCTGCATCCTTATGAAACACAGTACACAATACCTGAGATATTGAAATTATATGGGGACTTATAGGGAGGGACAGATTTATTTATTTTTAAAATTATTTATTATTTGAATTACTAGAGACCTAAATCAGAATCGGGGCCCCATTGTTCAAACACATAGCAAGAGATGGTTCCTGCCGCAAAGAGCTTACAATTCAAATAGACACAGCCCACAAAGGATGGCATGGAAAACACAGACACCGAGAGGTTAAGTGTCTTGTCCCAGTTATAAAGCAGCAGATCACTGGAAGAGCCAGGAATAGAACCCAGTACTTCCAGTTCATTACCCTAGCAATGAGACCATGCTAGCTTGCATTCTATGTGGTATATATGCCACTAACATCTACACAAAGTCCCATCTTATTGACTTATCTGCCACCTTGAAACAATATTTCAGAGATGCAATTACTTCACCATGTCACCACCAGCAACTGAGAATTACAGCTGCCGAAAGGCTTTTCCCCAGAAGTTCTGGCAGTAGAGCAGGCCATGCATTTTGAAATTCCTAACCCAGGCATTCATTTTGCAAATCAGATCCATGCGGGCAGATCAAGAAAGAAAAAGTAGTCTCCTTGCAGCATTAGTATTAGTAGGGAGTATAATTAATATAATAGATGCACACATCTTGCTCCTGAACTCTACTTCTGTGTAATCTGCTAGGATACTCACTACATCAGTGTGGGGGTCAGCTGATATTTCATTATTACAAAAGGGTACAGAAAAGTGCAGCTGGGATCTTTCAGAAGCTAAGAACCTTTGATAACCAGATGTAGCCCAGTCAAAGGAAGGGAGTGTGCATTGTTGAAGCTTTAAGGAAGTGCATTGCTTCCTTAGCAATGCTGAGCTGTTCTACTAAAGCTTATATTGATTTGTGAGCATTTATGACAGTCTTAATGAACAATGCTGCTTCTCAGGAAGAGAATCAAACTATGGGGAATAATTCAAGGTGTGCCAAAATACTTATACGGAAAAATAAAGAATACCTCATAGCAAGCTACTTTAGAGATAAAGGTGGTGTCCCAAAAATGTATTCCAGCCATATATTAAGTCTGATAAATGTAGCAAAAAGATGGTGGTATATTGGACAGCAGCATAAAGTCATGAAACACCATGTAGGAGTTACCGAACATGCAATATAAATTGTTAGCAATAATGGATGTGTACGACATGAGATTGATGGCACCATCCATGAAAGGCATAGTATTGGACCATCAGTAAGATCCTTTTGTGCTTCATATTGACAGATTTAGAGCTGCTACTCATCAGATGTTGAGGAAATTAGAGCTAGAGCCAGGGCAGTGAATCAGCTACCAGAGAAGCTTATCTTAGTTTAGTTGCAAGGGGAGAAGGGAACAGCAGCTGGAAGCTGCCTCTTTAGATGGCCATACGAGCCATATTTTGCACCTACTACCCATTTAACAATAGTTTTTTCCCATGCTTTCTTGTCAGTGAAGAATCTACTTCTATTAAACTATTCAGGGGACAGAGAAGGCTTACTAAATATCAGGGAGAAGGCTCACTAAGTATCAGGGAAAGCAATTGTACTGATCTTTTTAGGCTTGAGTACAGGGCACTTGGTTGGGATAAGAGCATGCTAAAATGGGAATGTTTTGGATTCAGATTGTTTTTGTTTATGGCATTTTATGAAATGTGGCTTTCCATAAAAATCAGGGGACCTGGACCCTGTCACAAGTGAAAAAACTTAGATCTTTCAGAGGTAGCCAAGATACCAGTCCTACAATCAAATCAATCCCTACCAGCTGACTATCTGAGAAATCAAGATACGCACTGAGCCTTGATGGCCAAGAAAACTCAAATTTGTCAATCCAGTGTGGGTATCTACTTCCAGGAAGTACCTCTTCCCTCCACAAGAATGCTCTGTCACCAGCCCTTTCATGTTTCAGTCTTAGGACTGTTAGCTGACCTCATTCATATCAGAGACAAGATGGGCGAGGTAATATCTTTTATTGGATCAACTTCTGTTGATGAGAGAAACAAGCCTACCAGCCACACAGAGTTCAAAAAAGAACTAGATAAGTTCATGGAGGATAGCTTCATCAATGACTATTAGCTAGAATGGGCAGTGATGGTGTCCCTAGCCTCTGTTTGCCAGAAGTTGGGAATAGGCGACAGGGAATGGATCACTTAATGATTAACTGTTCTGTTCATTCCCTCTGAAGCCACTGCCAGAAGACAGGATACTGGGCTCGATGGATCTTTTCCAGTATGACCATTCTTATATGAGCTCTTCTTCAGCTTTTTGTAGCTCAAACATTTTTCTTGCTCACCAAGAAAAGTTGGTGCATTAAAAGTATTACCTCATCCACCTTATCTTGCTAATATTCTGGGACCGACATGGCTACAGCAACACTCATTCACATCAGCACTCCATAGGCAGAGAGGTTAGTTCTCAGATAGCTAAGGTTGAAGCAATGCTGGGCATAAGAGACCAAAATAAACACATTGAATCCCACACAGATGAGAAGGAAGTCAGAACATTTGTTGACAATCTCGTGAATAGTATGCTTCCGATAGGCATTAGCTCTTAGTGGAACAACGGGAGAAGAGATCTTAGAAATGCTCCAGGTGTCCTGACCTAGCAAATGAGAATCTGCGAAAAAGCATAGGAAAAAGTTGAATATCTAACTGTTAGGAGAGGGTTGGAATTGATTTATCCATCTGTCCCCTGTTAACATTCCTTGTTCCCATGGAAGCCAGTTTCTCAGAGATACTGATGGAGGAGTAGCATTTTTCCTCTGTGCCATCATCCATCACATCTGTTTTTAAATGCTCACATGTGCACTCAACTTAGTTTTGTGTGAATAACTTTAGGGCCCAATCCTGTGAGAGGCCAAGGACCAGCTGGGAAATACTGCCAATGAAAACTGAGTTTACTCACTGTCCCCCAGAATTGCAGCCCTGCACTAGATACTCTCCCGGACCCGATCTCACCTGGGCCCAAGAGGGAGGGGATGGGATATTGTCAGGGTGTTAGTGGAAAGCTCCCTGATTCTGGCCACAGCGTGATGCAGGGTACATCTACATTTGAGGTGAGACAAGTGATTCCCAGCTCATGTATAGGCACCTGCATTAAGCTCCGCTTGAGTTAGCCCCTAGAAATAGCAGGGTGAGCATGACAGCAGCTTGGGCTAGCCGCCCAAGGAATGCACAGGATTGTACTCTGGGCAGCTAGCATGAGCAGCTGTCTATGCTACTGAAGACAGATGGCTCTTTTTAGGCTGAGCTAGTACAGGTACATCAATGTAAGCTGGAAATCGCACCTCCTATCTCCAATGTAGACATGTCCTTAGAGCAGCTCCCAGGCTGCTCTAAATCATTCCACTGGCGTAGGGTCCTTAATAGCCTATTCCAGTGGAGGACTGGCAAAGTGAAATGGAGCTCTACCACATAGTTGTGCCCCCAGCATACCCCTACTCCACTGGGCAGGGTGTGGGTGCAGGGGAGACTGCAGGGTCAGGGCCCAGATCCTACACACTCATATTAGCAGGGAGGTTTTCTCTTCTTCCAACAGGAGAATTCTCTAGCATACATCCATAGCCTGATGATGATCCCCATAGCATCTACTTAGTGGCAGAGAAGAGTGATAACTGCAGAGAATCTGCCCCCTTGTCACTTTTGGACCATCTTCATTTTGGTCTTTATTTTAAAATACAGACTATAGATAACGGCTTTTTGAAAGGGGAGAGAGGAAATATGGGGCTGGTACTATAGATAAAAAGGAATGTCGTCTTTTCTGGGGTGGAGCAATCCAGCTAATTTAAGTGATTTTTTAAATGTTCTGCATTTGCTGCAAGTGTCACTCCCGTGTACTCCGTATAGCCGCATGCAGACTGTCTCACTATTGTCTTGCCTTCCGATTTATTTTTAGTTCTGTGGAAAGTACAGCAATTAGCTGCCTTCTTACTGTGGTTGTTTCTTCCCAGGCGTTTGCCAATCATTTTTTAAACCCTGTATTAGCCATCTACATGTCATATGTTGTACCATTCAGGCTTCAGTTTGAGGCCATAATGCCTAATTAGTGACCTTTTTTGCCTGTGCCAGCCTTTATTTTATGTGTGTGTGTGTGTGTGTGTGTGTGTGTGTAAGTCTAAGTGCAATTGAAAACATGCATACTCCAAAAGAAACTCCACAAAACAAAAACCCACTAAACCTCTATCCCAGATAAATATCATAGTTATCTTTAAAAAGTTACCATTTATTGTGGGTTACCCCATTATTATATTCAAGTAAAGCCAAGTGGATAATCTGCAATAATAATATCTTTGAACAATTATTTTATTCTTTGTAAGTCTAACTAAAAAGGTGGGGGGGGGGGGAGGGGAAGAGTGCGCTCATTACGATTTGAGGTCTGTAGAACCTATACCTCTAAGCAATAAAATCTATCTTCTCAAAATTCAAATCTAACCTATTCTTGAGTGCCCGCAGCAATGCCTCAACCACCACCTTGGCTCCAATGGGATAGCTCACAGGAGTGACTGCTCACCAGTGAGGGTAAGGTAGACCCAGTCTGCTAAAAGAGGATCCAAACATGTTTAGCTTTATAGATGCTCCCAACTGATCTGCAGATTTCCAATTGTTCTGAATAGTTGAATACATCCAGAAAAGGTTGATTTGCATCAAAATATATCACAGAAATGATATTTTTATGGAAATAAGTGACTGTATTATGCTAAATGTGTTCCTTTCAAAAGGATGTTCATTGGAACAAATCACTGCAACCTGAAATGCTAGGTTTTCTTCTAAAAAGAAGATTACATGTGGATAAGGAAAGTATGTAGCTTATAAACATGTTTCTGCAACATGCTCACAAAGGCCTAAAGAAAGTCATTGCACATTTGTGCATCAAGGAATTTTAAGACCCCAAATACAGTCTTCTGCAGGTTTAGCACAAGTTTAGCACAAGTTTTAGGATAATATCGAACCACAGGCAGACATATGTAACATTAATTCACATAAATCTTTAAATGGTAATGTATTTTAAACAATTCTGTAATTAAAACTTCACAGAGATATTTAATTTCAGCTTTAGAGTTTTAAATCACCATCAGCTCATTCAGGAATACCACATGGCTATTTGCCTCTGCTCTGTTTTGTCAGTGTCTGAGTTAGTTTGCATAAGCTTCTTGGAGTAGGAATGTTGTTTCCTTATTTGTTTATAAAGTGCTAATTACACAGTTGGAACATGATGAAATAGTAATTAAAAAAAAAAAAACTGAAGCAAAGGGGGCTGGAGGCACAACTCCAATTTCCTTTAAGTATAGGAAGTAATTTGTACATCTTGTATTAATTTCTCTCATCAATATTTCCAGTCAACCATTGCCTGCTTTCTAATTAGGGAAAAGCACCTCCACACACACTTATACTTGTCTTTTTCAGCTGTATGATTAAAAAGAAATGGGATAGAGTTTGTGTGGTGGAGGCTGAACAAAAACAAACAAACAAAAAAAAGATGAGACAGCCTGCTAGTAACACATTGTACATTTTCACTTCCACCCACAGGTTTTGAGCCTGTGGAGGTTTTCTTATCATAGTAATACTTATTCTTACATAATCACACTGCCAAGAAACACTCCCACTGTACTGTGGCTGTGGGAGAGATGCACTATAATCTCTTGTGAAATCCCCAGCGGGGCATACTAGCAGCCACTTGCTGGAGATTAGATGACGTTGTCATTGAATTCATGAACAAGGCTGGCAAGAGAAGGGGTGTTGCTCAGCAGTGTAGGTGCTTTCTACAATGCACTTCAGAATATCTTCAGAATATGATCTTAGTTAGGATGGGGTCCCTAGCCCCAGTTTGCCAGAAGCTGGGAATGGGCAACAGGGGATGGATCATTTGATGATTACCTGTTCTGTTCATTTCCTCTGGGGCACCTGGCACTGGCCGCTGTCGGAAGACAGGATACTGGGCTAGATGGACCTTTGGTCGACCCAGTATGGCCACTCTTATGTTATGTTCTCCAGACTGGGGGCTTATACTTTATGGTCCCCTGAGTGCTTGTTATGGGGAGCTGTTTGCTTCTCTTCTCAAAAGTAGAAAAGAAAGTGGTGGGAGGAGGGGAAGATGTCAAGCTATCACTGTTCCTTTAAGTTCTCCAAGTCCTTACAAAGGAAAGGAGGGCATTAGTTTAAAGAGGCAGCTGTTGCGGGGAAGGGGAAGGGAGCATTTATAATGATTTGAGTTCTGTAGAATCTATGCTCCTAAGCAATAAAATCCATCTGCTCAAAATTCATATCTAACCTGTTCTAGAGTGCCTGCAGTGAGGCCTCAGCCATCACCTTGATTTCAATGGGATAGATCACAAGAGCGACTGCTCGACAGTGTGAGTAAGGGCGTCACAGTCTGACCTACAGCCAAACCAAAAGGAGTCAAATTTTTGTGCTCACCAACTTTTACTGTGTGTCTGATAGAGCTTTGCTTATGCCATTTGCTCTAAACGGGAATGGCAATGGAATTTGAATGATCAACAGCAAATATTCATTGAAATCTCTACATAAGAGAGAAATACTTGTTAGCTTTTAGACCGGGGCGGGCAAACTTTTTGGCCTGAGGGCCACATTGGGTTTCCAAAACTGTATGGAGGGCCGGTTAGGGGAGGCTGTGCCTCCCCAAACAGCCAGGTGTCGTCCGGCCCCGACCCCTATCTGACCCCCGCTTCTCGCCCCCTGACAGCCTCCCTGGGACTTATACCCCATCCACCACCCCCTGCTCCCTGTCCCCTCGCCACCCCCGGACTTCCCCCCTGCTGCCCCATCTACCCTCCCTCTCCTTCTGGACTATTCTGTTTTCTGCCACTGATGCACTGTATGATAAGAGATTTCAAAAATCTGACCAATAAGGAAAGGTCAAAAGAATTGGGCATGTTAGCCTGGAGAAGAGAAGGCTGAACAGGGAGATAACAGTCTTCAAATAAGTAAACTGTTTTGAAGATGGTGATCAATTGTTCTCCATGTCCACTGAGGGTAGGACAAGTAGTAGACAAGTAGTAATCAGCTTAGTTTGCAGCAATGGAGATTCAGGTTAGATATTAGGGGAAAAATCCCCTTTCTAACCCTCAAGATAAATAAGCACTGGAACATGTTGCCTAAGGAGACGGGGGAATCCCTGTCCTTGGAGGTTTTTAAGAACAGGTTATACAAACATCTGTCAGGAATAGTTTGGTATACTTAATACTGTCTCAGTGGAGGGGGTTTGACTAGATGACCTCTTGAGCTTTACATTTCTATGATTTTATGGGTGCCTTCATTTCAGAAGTAGTGGCTGATTCACGTGGCTATGATGTTGCCATGGTGGCACATAGAATGGATTTCCATCATGAACACTTCTTCGGAAGTCTTCTTAGAATCATAGAATATTAGGGTTGGAAGAGACCTCAGGAGGCCATCTAGCCCAATCCCCTGCTCAAAGCAGGACCAACACCAACTAAACCGTCCCAGCCAGGGCTTTGTCAAGCCGGGCCTTAAAAACCTCTAAGGAAGGAGATTCCACCACCTCCCTAGGTAACACATTCCAGTGCTTCACCACCCTCCTAGTGAAATAGTGTTTCCTAATATCCAACCTAGACCTCCCCCACTGTAACTTGAGACCATTGCTCCTTGTTCTGTCATCTGCCACCACTGAGAACAGCCTAGCTCCATCCTCTTTGGAACCCTCCTTCAGATAGTTGAAGGCTGCTATCAAATCCCCCCTAACTCTTCTCTTCTGCAGATTAAATAACTCCAGTTCCTTCAGCCTCTCCTCGTAAGTCATGTGCCCCAGCCCCCTAACCATTTTTGTTGCCCTCCACTGGACTTCCTTCAATTTGTCCATATCCCTTCTGTAGTGGAGGGACCAAAACTGGACACAATACTCCAGGTGTGGCCTCACCAATGCCAAATAGAGGGAAATAATCACTTCCCTCGATCTACTGGCAATGGTCCTACTAATACAGCCCAATATGCCATTGGGCCTCTTGGCAGCAAGGGCACACTGCTGACTCATATCCAGCTTCTTGTCCACTGTAATCCCCAGGTCCTTTTCTGCAGAACTGCTGCTTAGCCAGTAGGTCCCCAGCCTGTAAGGTGCATCGGATTCTTCATTCCTAAGTGCAGGACTCTGCACTTGTCCTTGTTGAACCTCATCAGATTTCTTTTGGCCCAATCCTCCAATTTGTCTAGATCACTCTGGACCCTATCCCTACCCTCCAGCTTATCTACCTCTTCCCCACATCTGCAAACTTGCTGAGGGTGCAATTCATCCCATCATCCAGATCATTGATAAAGATGTTGAACAAAACCAGCCCCAGGACCAACCCCTGGGGCACTCCGCTTGATACCGGCTGCCAACTAGACATCAAGCCGTTGATCACTACCCGTTGAGCCTGACAATCTAGCCAGCTTTCTAGCCACCTTTGGCAAGAGCCATTATGGGATGGTTTAAGCTTCTTACATTCCTCAAAATTGCATCTTCCAATCTCATTCATGGTCAGTCGCCTGATCTACTTTCTTCTACTTCAGCTGTACAAACTTTAGGAAAAAGCATACCTTCCTCTGAACGTTGGACATTACCCCACCATTGCATTTGTCTTGTTCTCAGCTGGTGCGAGGCTGCATCTTGCTGGGATCATCTAAGTATCTTCTTGTTTGACCAAAAAAAATAATCAAACCAATGGATGTTAAGAGTACCTTCATTTGCCTATCTGTAAAGTGGATGTGATAACACTTGCCTTCTTCATAGAGATATTGAAAATCTATTTAAATCTAATATTAGCACAGCACTTTGATACTTTAGATGGCATAATAGTGCTTGAAACATAGTTTTTAACTAGTATTACTATTGTCAAGTGGCAAAATGTTTGCTTGACAATGAATGTTCAACCTACTGTAAATATGTTTGAAAACAGAAGCCATTATACTGTTCAAAAAACCATTTACCAGTTTCTATTAATATGCTTGTTTAAAGTGTAACATGTTGAAAACCAGATGTGTATCAGGTGTGTCTTGTTTTAGTTATCAATGGTTTGTTGTCAAATTGGAAAGGTGTATCTAGTGGATTCCCCCTGGGTCTGGTACTATTCAATATTTTCATTAATGACTTGGATAATGGTGTGGAGAGCATGCTTATAAAATTTGCAGATGATACGAAGCAAGGAGCGGTTGCAAGCACTTTGGAGGACAGCTTTAAAACTCAAAATTTCATTGAGTCAAAAATGTTCCAAGCAGCTCAAATGATTATAGCATGTGGGGGAGACATCATGACACAGAGGCTCAAGCATTCAACTCAAAGTCAGACTAGAATTCTAATGCTGGCTCTGTCATAAATTCAGTGTGACACTGGGGTTACAGACATCATCTTGTCTTGCCCCAGTTTCCTTATCTGTAAAATATAGATGTACCTATAGCATCCTGAGAGTTATTGATTTCACTGCAAAACCATGAGTTCACAAACCTTTTGGGAGCACATTAGACACACCTTTCTAGGAACCAGGTCAAACTGGAGTTTATAACCAATTAAAACCAGACAAATGTTTAATTGGTTTCAGGTTTCATTATGAATATTTCACATCTCTAATTAAGAGTGCAGTTTAGAAGATTCATTGCTAAATCTGAAGTTTCTTTCATTAATCCATTGCAAACTGCCTCGGGGTTGCAGAGAACCGGGCTACAGAAGAGATTAGAAAGATTTATCATTATATTGAGATAAGGACCAGGAGATTGAATTTTACCTGGGGTAGAATTGACATGGTCTTTTGCATTTTGGATTAATTTAATTTATGGATGGCATTCTGGGTCAGGTCAATGTAGAATAAATTTCAGTAATCTAGCCTTAAAGTGACAAAAGCACAAATCACCTAAAGGAATGGGTATAGCTTCCTGACTTGTCAAAATGCGGAAGAAAGTATCTATGGTTGTTGTTTCTGCAATGTATAGGTGTTCTTGAGTTGGGACTGGTGTAGTAGGACCCCAAGATTTTTAACCAATATAAGGAGAGATATTCTTAATAGAAGGAGAACTGAAGTTTCCTGCTAGTTACTCCAAGGTAGTTCTCTCTTCCAGTCAGCACTACTTTAGCCTATGTGAATATGAGCTAGCTTTTCCCCCCAGATCTTTATATCCTTCAAATTTTGCAACAACAGAACCACCACACTGTGTGGATTTAAGGAATAGGAGATGGACTTGGGAATCAATAGCACCAGAATCCACACTGTCGTCCCCAGCAGCTTCACATATGCCATAAGTTGCATGAGAGAGAAAATAAGATTGAGACATGTAGTACGCCACAAGAGAGGGCCCACCATTTGATCTCTGCAATAAAAAGGAGCAGAGCAATACCAACAAGGCTGCATCCACCCTTGGTAGGTCATGAGTGTATCAACTAGATCTCATGATTAACTTTGTGGAAGGCTATCAGTAGGACTATCAGTACTAGCATGGATGTTTCGGCCTTGTACCATAGACTTGAGGACTATCAGCCCTGAAGACTATGTGGCCTGCAATATCTAGGGCAATAGAAGATGGAAGTTCAGTTGTAACTCTGATTTGTTACAGGTTTAAAGCAGATAAGTCATCATAATGTTCACACAGCTTTGGTATAAATCATTTTAAAAAGAAGAAAATTAAAAAGTCTTTGTAACAAAAAAGTGTGTATATACCCGATAAATTCCAAAGGCAACCCCTGACAGCCTTGTGCACATTTGCAACTGTTACCCAACCACCTATGTGTGTTAAGAAGAGATTTTGATCTTGACACGTACGCAGTGAGGTACTCGGCTTATTCATGTTTATAAAATAATGTGCAAGTGTAGCTATGCTGCTTTGGCTGCATAATAACTGTTAAAAACAGTAATGGTAGGAACTCTCTGTTTTGCAAAAGACCTTGGAAAGCTAAAGTTTCAGTCAGACCAACACTGGATCAATGGAAAACACGACATTGTTCCAAGTCAGGGACAAATTCCTCAGTCTTGGCTCAAGTGTTACAGTTTATTACTCATCATGCAATCTGGACTGTTGCAAAATTAAATTTTGCAGGCCTTCCAACCTCAATTGCTGGATGTGCTAAGAACATATTCATTTGTGCATATATTTTTGGAGTTTTTTAAAGTGGTGAATCATTTTTAACTTCAAGTGTTGTGATCATGAACTACAGAATATCAAAATATCAGTACAAATACTTCCAATGAAGTCACATATGCTACCAAATGATACACTGGTTGGAGACAAGTGGTCAACAGATCTCTCATCCATTACCTGTCTGACCATCATGGGAAATAGGAACAGTGTGTCTCAATTGATTTTTACAGAATGGCTTAGTATAGAATATAAACACAGTCAGCGAGTCGTCCACAGTGTAGTCCAGGTCCTTGGGCTCTACCGCCTGGAGCATCGCGAGCACCTCTACAGGAACTTGAGGTCCACATCCTTCCTCCTTTGCAGCCAGCTCTGACTGAGCTAGGATGCCTCCTTTTATCTGGCTCTTCCACCTAGAGCATGCGAAGCAGGAGAAAGGGAGCCCGCAGTGATTGGTCTGTCCCGGTTGGCCCAGTGTGCAGTTGGTGCAGCCTGTCACAATCCCATGCTATGGGAGACTCATTTAGGCAGAAAGCTGTCTCAGACTCTTGGCTGAAACCACACTTCCTTCAGCAAGAGAAAATGCTCCCTTCCTGGGGAAGAAGAGCTGGGTCTCCTCCTTTTAACTCCTCTCTCCACTCCTGACATCTGCTACTGGTGACAAGGTCCACCGGCCTTCATTAATCCCTCCTTCTCAGTATGGAGCCTATATACCCCATCACAATCCACTTATTCTTAAAGATAAAAAGGCCCTTCCTGACCACAGCCAGTAACTGACCATGAGAAATTTTAATATCCCATATGTCTGTTGCATCCTATGAAATATCTTCTCATTAAAAAATATGCATGGCTAGAGAGAGATAATTTAGACCTGTCCAACATCTATTTAATTTATGGCCATTTAGAAGAAGGCTTTAAAAACAAATAAAAACAACCTTAAGCTTATTTCCTATTTTATGCCTGCTAAAAAGATTGCATGATCCAGCTATTTCCAATGTTTGTCCCTCCTGTGGGTGAAATAGTTTGTGTACGTTTAAAGCAACTGCAAGGAATTGGAGCCAACACGAGAGATTAGGTCAGAGCACAATGGATATTGCTGTGTACAAATTAAAAAACCAAAAAACAAAACAAAAACAAAAATGGCACAGAACAAAACATGATGCTTAGCATTACCCAAGGTCGTTAAGTCCAATTTGGTGCAAAATATCAAATATTTTCGCAGATACTGTGCATTTTTTTTCCAAACAGCAGCAGAAATTTGGATAAAAGCAGCCTGGAGGAGTTGGGTGCAACTCCCACGGAAGTCAGAGGAGCCCATCCACTTGCAATTAATAGAGTGGTGTAGAATACATGTAAGTAATAAGTAGAGCTGAGCGAAAAATAGATTTTTCTTTTTGCTGGCAATTGTGACAAATAGAAAAAAAACTTGATCAGAATTTTTTCCCCAGATTTTGCTGTTGTATTGACCAAAACAATTTGGCAAAATGACATGAAATCACAAAAGTTTTGGTATCACTGATTTTTTTTTTTTTGAGAAATGCAAAGTTTTGTGCAAAAGTATTTGCCCAGCTCTAGTTATAAATTAGTCAGAAAACAGACCTATGTGACAAGAAGTGTAACTTGCAGCACTGTGGCATTCAAGGACTATATTCAGATACCCTTACTCATGCTGAAATACTACTTTACTCAACAAAGAGCCAATGCGATCATCATGAAATAACATACCCATGGGTAAAGGTATCAGACCCTGGTCCTAAATGAGTGTAATTTAAACAAAGAGCCAGTGAAGTAGGTAAAACAGCTAATGGGAATATATGAAATAAAGCAACCCTGCTTCCCTCCTCCTCTCCCCACCCCACCACACTTTCAGACTTAATGTTGCGTGACCCAGGACAGTCATTCAATAAGATTTGTGTTCACTTACACCAGGGATGAATTTTTTTTGGAATATGCCAAATCTGTGCTTATTGCTCTTGTTTTGAAAAGCCACAGATGACATATTTGTACAAATTACACTGCTTTTTATATCTTTGCCAGCAACGTGCACTCAAAGTGTAAATTATTCAACTTATGTCCCCGCAAATCTCTAGCATCCACTGATATAAAAGGATGATATCGTGAACTATGGGAAATTGGATAGGTGACTTTTCAGGGATATGTGGCAAATATTTGCTTTGGTTCTAACTCCACTCCACCCCCACCAAAAATTGAGTTTTGGATCAAACACACCTAAAAAAATCTCAAAGAAAATCTAAACCACTGAGTTTTACCGGGTTTCCATAAATCCTTAGCAAACAAAACTTAAGCCAAACTCACTCGAAATTCAGCTGTCATCCACTAAAGCTACTGGAACTAGACCCAAAATTAGAGGAATTGCACCTAAATTCAGGTTTCAGGATGGAAGTTTTACATAACTGTAGGAACAACCACGTCCTTCCGGTTCTTATCCTTGATACCACCTCTTA
This sequence comes from Chelonia mydas, assembly GCF_015237465.2. Classification (NCBI taxonomy): domain Eukaryota; kingdom Metazoa; phylum Chordata; order Testudines; family Cheloniidae; genus Chelonia; species Chelonia mydas. Next base: position 13,534,278 of record NC_057853.1, on the reverse strand, counting down.
TAAACTGGATTCTGGACTGAGTTCTGGGTAGTACTTTGCTGGGGTGAAGCACAAATTAGTAGTCCAGGCACTTAGCTGGTGTAAACTGGTGCAGCTTCACTGAAGGCTATACTCCAAGGTGAGGATCTGTTCTATTGTACTGCAGCTCTTGGGGGTTACAATCCTGTGTGTAGTGTCACAGGCATTATATTTGATAACCCAGGTAGTTCACTGAACCATGACATTTACGGTAGGGCATTTATGGTAGGACATTTATGAAGAGCATTTACTTTCAGAGCATCCCTTCCATAGAGTTTCAGATGGATTTAAAACAAACCAAAGGATCTGTCTGCTTTTCAGAAACAGGTGATAAAATTAGCATCAACTCCTTTCTTAATGGTAAGTGGCGCAAGTACAATTTTACCTGCCAGGGCCAAATTTGGTAAGGACTCATTACTGGCAGTGTTATAGCCACAGTTATCAGGAAGGCAAATGGACTGCTAATTTCCTCCGTTACCTGTGTCTCCTTTGCTAGAAGGAGATTATCAATTTTCTGTTTACTTAGGTCACTGGATTCACAACATTCAAAATGTATCTTGTGCTGCTACTGCAACGCATTCCCTTGGCTTCGCACTAGCTTTGCCCCCAGATCTGTGTGGGCTCTTTCAGTCCACACATACTGGTAAGAATCCTTCTCGAACTTTTTCTGGAAAGTTGCCAGAGGGGGCTACGTAGCTAAACTTGGAAAGAGAACAGAAATCTAAGATACATTCGGTATACATGGAAAAGCCACCCCAGGCAACTTTAATTTGCTTGACCAGCATTTACTTAGCAAATGATCAAAGGTCTCCTTGGCCTTGTCAGAATAGTGGGTGTTATAACATCGCATGGATAGCCAATTTGAAACAGTTTGTCCGGTGCGTGAGAAACAAACAGGCTCTTTTTCAACAGCAGCCTTTCGCAACTTCACTTTCTGCGACTCTCCTCATCCCGCCAAGGATGTAAAGGAAAAGCAACTGGAAGAGTTTGCCACTTATGTGGTCAGCCCTAGATCCATCCTTTTAAGAGGACAAGTATGTGCACAGTATACCCCTTCTCTCCTCTTCCAACAGCACGCACTGGCACTGGCAGCAAGGGACGTGAGATGGCAGCTGTTTGAATACCAGCCTGACAGCCTGTGTATATTGATAATGTTGAGGCAATAGTTCCACTACCCATTTCCCATGGATACAAGCAGGTCCAGTGTGCTGCTGTGTTCTGGCCTCTTTGTGGAACTGCAATCATGTGTCAATTGTGCGTTATGAAAGCCAAAACCTGTAATAATCTGTTTACCTGCACCCTGTAATATAAATGTTGATGCATCCACATTTGCACTTGCAGAAAGAATGGCTGTGCTAATCTGGAAAGCTAAAATGACGAGTTCAAATGACAATTTTCTCCACTGACCTTTCTTGTTTCTGAAATTAATGGAAGCTGATCTTTTCACTTGCCTGCCCTAATTAGACTAATGAAAATATTTCTGGGGAACGGTCGGAACAAGTGATTGTTAAAAGACTAAACCTGAAAAATATCCCAGCTTTAAGCACAGCCAGTCATTATTCTAATGTACTTTTTTATAATTACTTGTGTCCATTTAATGTTACAAGAGGAACAGCCCTGAACCTCAATATTTTATGGGAGGAGACATCTACCGCTGAATGAATATTTGCAAGTGTTTAAATATGTCATATAACAGTGGGTTAATTTTAGATTAGTAATAAATACAGCACGGAGGCACAAATACATGAATACTAATGACACACTACATAGTTTGAGAATAATTTGGAAAATATATAATAAGCAAAGGATGTGTCATTTAGCGGCAGCAGTAGCCCAAGAGATTTTCATGAAGCGAGGTCTGCGTGTCACTTGCATCTCCCAGGCTAGGTTTGTGTTTGCAGTTACAGAAAATTGTGCATACAAGTCGAGTTTTCATGCATGCCAATAAATGCTCAGGCAAAGGCACCTGTGCGTGGTTTGGATGTGCCCCTGGTTACTTAGGCAATTGGTGAATAGATGCATTTTGCCTCTTTTTTCTAGCTAGGCATTCATAACACCAGCGTAGTATCTGAGCACGTCACAATCACAAAGAGATTTTATCCTCACCATGCCCCTATGAAGCAGGGAAGTATTAATCTTAATTTATAGAAGGGGAAACAAACACGAGGGAGATTAAATGACTTGCAGTGATCACACAGGAAGCCTGTGGCAAAGCCAGGATCTGAACCCAGGGTTCTTGGTCCCACTCTAGACCATGCTTCTTATTAGAGAGACAAGGTGGGAGAGGTAATGTCTTTTATTGGGCCAACTTCTGTTTGTGAGAGAGACAAGCTCTTGAGTTTACACAGAGTTCTTCTTCAGGACTGGGAAAACAACCTAAAGGAGAGCTCTGTGTGGCTCGAAAACTTCTCTCTCTCACCAACAAAAGATCCAATAACAGATATTACCTCACTCACTTTGTCTCGCTAGTATCCTGGGACTGACATGGCTACAACTACACTACATGCATCCTTCCTGTTGTAATCTACTAAAATATTGCACACTATTTGACTAGCTCGATTTGGCAATTAGAACTCCAAGTTGAGTTAAAAAGCCCTTCTTTAAAGAGGGGCGTGGGGGTAGGGAGCCTACCCCATGAACCAACGTTTAGGGATGTACTTTAAAACTCTTTTCACCATGGCTTCCAGTTACTGGGGCAGATTCCCTGGCCTGTTCAACTGCCATATAGCAAAGGGAACAAAAGCCACAAACATCTCCTCAAACAGATTCCTCTTGCAGGTGTACAGGCAGCGTTACCAGGTCCTACACTATGGTCCCCATAGCCCCAAGAAGGAGGGTTAAGGTAGGAGGCATGATCAGAACATGCCGCTCTCCAGCTACTCCCAGCTGGTGGAGAGATGCTTGTCAGCACACCTTAGAGCAGCCCCATAGCTGCTCTAACCTGCACTGGTGGTAGGCAGAGGTGTAGGTTTGAGCTGTAACCAGCTCCCTGACAGCCCAGCTCTACTTTGATCTGTAACCAATAGTGGAACAGCAGAACCTGGCCATGTATGTACAGTGGGACACTGACCTCACTTCAAAATTCACCCAGGTCAAATTGCTGTTCTCAGAATGTAGGTCTATGTTTATACTATGCATCTTTGTATATGGAGTACAGAGGGGCACAATACATGTGTGGGGGGTGTGGAGGGAGGGGGACAGATGTATACATTTTCAGATCCTCACAAAATATTGTGTTTCAGTTGGTACACTTGGTTTTCTGAGCTTGACTTTTCAGATAACAGGGTTTCTTCCCCTCTAATTGTGACTTATAAATTTCAGAGTTTTTTAAAACTCATTCTGTTCTATATTTGTTGCATAAGACCCGTTGGCTGTTCTGTGAGGTGTTTTTTTTTTGGGGGGGGGCAATGGGATGGGGTAAAGAAGGAGACAGAGAAGAGTAGAGACTTGTTAAACCCTTTTTGGGATCTAGCAGACTTTCTCCACACCCCTTGGAGCTAGCCAGCTCCACTGACTAACATGTATGTGTGTGTATGTGTGTGTGTAGGACAGAGGGAGGTGGAGAAGAAGAGGAATAAGTGATCTGTGGCTCTGCCTATTCTTCATCCACTCACCCCTTGGGGGAAGCATCTGGCTGAGCTCCCTACAGCATCCAGAGCTGAGGTTGGAATAACCTTAGGCCTGGTCTACACTACATGGTTAGGTTGACATAAGCTGCTTTGAGTTAACCTAGCTGTGGAAGTGTCTTCACTTATATTTGGCCCCACCAACATAAGTGCCTCTCTATGCCAATTTAGTAACACCCCCTCCCTGTGTGGCGTAGAGATACAATTGATGTAATTAGGTCAGGCAGCATTAGGGTAGACACTGGGTTGCTTACGTCAACTGTTACTGGCCTTCAGAAGCCATCCCACAATGCCCTCATGCTGACAATACAATCAATACAACCGCTCCTGGTGAGGACGCTGACACAAGGAGCCAAGTGTGCACACACACAAGTGACTTAATAACCGTGGTCGCTATATGCATATGTAAATTGGGTTACCATAATTTTGTACTGTAGACATGGCCTTAGTGCAGTCATGTAAAGGAGTAGGGGGGAAAAGGACAGGATTAATACTCTCTCCATGCCCTTACTGGGAGGCATTAGGGCTACCTAGATGTGAACTCTAGGTGCTGAAAGAAGTTCATTCAAATGTTCCCCTCCTGGACAGAGTTGGCAAGCTGCACGGAGAAGGAGGGGAAATGCATGTCACAAATTACTCCAATGCAACAGGGGAATCCTGGAAATAATTGTGTTTGAGGGATGCTTCTCAGTTTCTTCCAGTGTTCCACCCATTACCCAGGGATGTGCCTAAAGATAACTTAGCCTTACTGTCAAGTCTCCTTCCCCACTCTGAACTCTAGGTTACAGATGTGGAGACCTGCATGAAAGACCCCCTAAGCTTATTCTTATCAGCTTAGGTTAAAAACTTTGCCTTGTCCTTGAACCCTATGCTGCCACCACCAAGCGTGTTAAACAAAGAACAGGAAAAGAGCCCTCTTGGAGACGTCTTCCCCCAAAATATCCCCTCAAGCCCTACACCCCCTTTCCTGGGGAAGGCTTGATAAAAATCATCACCCATTTGCATAGGTGAACACAGACCCAAACCTTTGGATCTTAAGAACAATGAAAAAGCAATCAGGTTCTTAAAAGAAGAATTTTAATTAAAGAAAAAGTAAAAGAATCACCTCTGTAAAATCAGGATGGTAAATACCTTACAGGGTAATCAGATTCAAAACATAGAGAATCCCTCTAGGCAAAACCTTAAGTTACAAAAAGACACAAAAACAGGAATATACATTCCATTCAGCACAACCTATTTTACCAGCCATTTAACAAAAGGAAATCTAACGCATTGCTGGCTAGATTACTTACTATCTTAACAGAAGTTCTGAGGAGTTATGAAGAGCATTCCTGATCTGTTCCTGGCAAAAGCCTCTACAGACAGACAGACTCTTTGTGTGTCATCCCCCCTGAGCTTTGAAAGTATCTTGTCTCCTCATTGGTCATTTTGGTCAGGTGCCAGCGAGGTTATCTTAGCTTCTTAACCCTTTACAGGTGAAAGGATTTTGCCTCTGGCCAGGAGGGATTTTATAGTTCTGTATACAGAAAGGTGGTTACCCTTCCCTTTATATTTATGACACCTACATGTTCAGCTGTATTAAATACAGTACAAAATCTACAAATGACTAGTTTTCTTTATCTTTCATTAAGAATTCTCCAGCAGTTGCTTTCCCATGATCTGTCAGTTTCTAGTGAAATATCACACAGGTGTAGTAATATATGAAATATTATTTATCACTCTCTTATGTATTCCACATAGGAGATGCGTTATGACAATGGAATAGATTGTATCAACTTGATTTACTCCTTGTACATATGCTATATTTACAAGAAGGGATTTCACATGTGATTTATATTTAACTGTAAAAAAAAATCCACAGGAGATCTATCAAAAGTAATAGAAGACATAACATTTCCTATTTGCATCAGTGAATGGATCTTTAACAGGATAGCTTAAAATACTGCCATACAGCAGCTGTTGTTCAGTAGAGCAAAAATAATGGTTTGGGAAACAATGAATATTGCAGCTTCAGTGCTTCTGAACTAAATCCAGGCACTGATTGTATCACTAGTATACCGAATAGTCTCAGAAACCCTTAAATCTGTTAATTTACAATTAATTAGAACACTTCTTCATACCAGAGACTTTCCTTTGGTTTGTCACAAACATGTGATGTGAAGTTTTGCTAGGATTTTAGGTAGTGTGATTGTAAAATTGAAATTTACGGATAGATTTTTTTTCTGAGAATATGTATTGGAACTGAACCCAAATTAAATTTGAATATTTGCAAATCTGTTGATTTAAGATCTTTTTCCGGTTCAGACAGAACAATTTACATGTTAATCAAAAACTAGAGATAAACCTATATCAAGTCTCAGATCAGAACAAATCTAATTTTAAGGGAAATTTTGACCCAGCTCAAAATTGCATGGCTGTTCCCAACCCTGGTGCCCATAGTACAAAAAAGAGTCTATTGAAGTCCACATTAGGAGTGGTCAAAAGTTTGCCATTGAAACTGTTTTTTGATGGAATATTGGATTTTTGGCAAAATATTTTCTGCAGAAAATTTCATTTTTTTGTTGAAAAAACAAATGCCCCAAAACTGAACTAACTCAGCTGAAAGGCAAAATATTTGAGTTTGGAAATGCTGCCACAATGGCTCATGTCCTCATCTGTTCTCCTGGGTAGGCTCACCATCTGGGCAATATCTCCCATTATGCGCCATGACCAGGTACTCCCTCCTCTCGCTGAGAGGGGAGAACAGGATGCATCATTGGCTATGTAGTCTAACAAAGAAAACCTGAAAAAAGGGGAGAACGGGAGCTTGAGTCACCTAAACTACAAGTCCCATGTGGCACAATGACAGCATTTCCAAATGGAAATATTTTGGGGTGTGGTTTTTGAATTTCAGCTGGAAATGGCAGATGGAGATAAAAATAAAATGGTTTTTATAGAAATTTTTAATGGGGAGGAGAAAACCCTCTTTTTTAACCAGCTCCAGTTCGTGTTACTACTCAGATTGGTCAGGTGCTACTACTCACAATTAGTAAGGGTGGCAGAATTGGGCCTCATCATGCTCAAATTTTCAACTTTGCTCCCTTTGTTTCCAGAAATGAAACATTCAGTACAATCCATCTGTGGCCTTCAGGTACAATAAACAAATAAATAAATAAATAATGGATAACTAGATTCTGAATCTGAACAGGGAAGGGAAAGTAGAAGAGTTACATGTAAATTCTGGAATCAGCACCCCAGAAATATCATAGACTACTGAAGACTTGCAACCATTATCGGTGGTCACCATTATCAGTGGTCTTTGAACATGATCCTGTAAACATTTACTACTCACAGTAGTTAGTGTATGCAGGAGGCTCCCTTTTGGGTCAGTAGGTATCTTACTATATGGGAAATGTTGTAAATTTATTACTGTATTCTACCTAAAAATTCAACAAAAATATAAAAATAAAATAACAGTACCAAATAGAGACTGGGGTGTATATAAATAATCTCTCACACACATGTACACAGATTCATGTACATACATTTGTGTATATACATATCATGACCACCCTGTGGCCTACATCTCAACCGGGATTTGGATCTGCATTTTATCACTGTCTCTTATCTCTACGGCATACTGAACTAAGACCTCAGGTTCAAATGCTCTGATACTTTTTGATTTTCACTCATCTCAATTAAGAACATTAGTTTAGCATACTGGTGATTTGTCTTCTGAACATACACTGGCCAGGGGATTTTTGCATGCAGATGTCTCTGCCACATTATAGCTAGTTTGCAGGTGGCATATTAGAGCAGACGTTCCCAATCTTATCTTTACTGGCACTCTCTCTACACAAACAGCAGATTGCATTGCAGCTGCCCTCTTGACCTAAAGAGAAAAAAAGTTGCACACTCGTGATGTTGGTTTTTCCTTGCAGGCTCCATAATGATGCAAACTGGCATGTGAATCCTTCCTCATCAGCAGCATCATACCACTGAGCCCCATATCATCTTAACTCTCACCCAGATCCTCTCACTCTCTTCAGTTTAAACCTTGCTGTCTACTCTCTTGCTTCATTAGTTCCACAAGGAGTCCTGCATTTGTCTTCTCCTGGCTGCTACTATTTCTCATATAGAGACTGAGGGAGGGGAGAAACGCATTGATTCTGACAGGCTCTTGCATGAGTGCACAGGTATGCGGAGAGTGCTTGAGACCCTGCTCTCCCTTTTGTGCATGCCCCTTGCAAGAGTCTGTGAAAACTGCAGTCCCTGTCAGCAGCCACTACTCCTCTTGCTCATCCATGTAGGCAGTGCCATGGATCTGCCACCTTGTCTGCACCAACCTGCAAGCAAGACCATGTACAGTGTGAAATATGGTGCAGCCCATAGAGCAACTGGGCTTTCTCGCAGCGCCTCTTGGCACTGTGCATCACTTCATTGCTTCCTTAATGCGGGCCAGTGTCCAAGAGACCTAATATAGGCCAAAGAACGCAATAAGCTTTAACATCAGTGATTTGTGATGCTTATATAGGTGTCATCTTTCGTGCCCCCAAAACCCATGACCATGTTCATTTGGTCTCCCTCCCTATGCCAGGTCAAATGTGTGCTTGGTGTCTCCTTTTTACCACTTTGATTAACAACAGTAGTAGTTCTAAAACTCTTCCATGGAGTGGACCATTTCTTAACCTAGAGACACGTTTCTAGAACATTCTATGCACCCAATCCCACCCAACCACATCATCCCTGAAGCAAATAGAGACCATGATTATATGAAACAGTAATGTTAGAACAGCACCAAGATAAATATACACTCGCTTTCATTTGAGGACATATGACTGCTTGGTTAGTTCCCACATTTTTGATCTGTGTTGTTTAATTCCTTCCCTTGGGTGTCAGGCTTGACATTTTAGTTCTGGATCACTTCATCGCCTACGGCATCCATATTTGTAATCTCAACAGCTAGCCTTGTGCTTTGGTTCAATCCCTCTGTATGATTGCTACTGTACTCTTCCAATTTCAGTGTCACCACAGAGATCGATCATGGCTTAATTATGCCAAAGGATGACATGAAGCTGTCACACGGGATGCTGACTGCTTGTTAACTAACGCATGCTTTACCATTGCATTAACTGAGGACCACATAAAATTGCTTCACTAATTCAGAGCAGGTAAGAGAGGTTTACTTCAAGAGGAATGTAAGGAGTATAAAATAGGAGCTGATTCTGTGGCCTCATTGTTATGTTGTGCCCGTTGGTGGATTCTTGACAGTGATGATTGAACCTAGAAGCTCTGGTTCTAAAAGTATGAGGTGTAACCATCATATCTGCCTTCCCTTCATGTAGACTGTCAGGGGCAGGGAACATGGCTTTTTTCTCACTGATGTTTCATTAGCAATCAGAGATTACTGGCTAGCTGGCAAGTTGTAATAAAGAGAGCTTTATTAAACATGTTGAGAGACCAGTATTACATACTAAAGCTCTAGAGTTTGTCTGTTAGTGACCTCACCCCAGCATGTGGTCTGGAGTCCTGGTGTTACTCCAGAGTAGGTCCCTCCTGAAACCAAACCCTCTTTCTCTAGCTCCGCTCATCATGCTACATTTGTAAAGTATCATGCACGTATATGGTCCTGCATATAAATGTTAGATCACCACCACTGAAGGAAAGTTGGGGAACTTTAGTACTTCCCTCCTTAAATTTCACTTCCTGAAACATTCATAGCTCTCATATATACTCTGCGTCTTTCCACTCTCTCAAAGATGTCCTGGTCACATGACTGAGGTTCATATCTCAAGATAAAGCAATATAATGTTGAGATTACTAATTTGATCTTCAGTTCTATCTCAGCTATTTATCATGCATCTGCAACAGTGGTATCAGGCATGCACTGAAGCTTCCACCCCCATCGATTTGACAGAAACTATTGTTTTATTTCAAATAAGAAGCACATTGTGGTGGTGAAACTGCTTTAGTTAGGGTGGGATTGGTGCCCAAGAGTCAAAATCCACCCTATGCACAGGCCCAACACCATGATTATGAACCTCTTTAGCCCTACTTAGAGGTTTTAAATGGGAGTTAAGAACTTTGTCATTCTGGAAGCTCTGTTTGGCTCCCTTGACATTATATTGGCTTGATTGACTCAGAGAATGATGAGAAATGCAATTATTCTCAATTATGAGAAACACAAGGATACTTTGGTATGTGAAATTTAAACATTAAGGAACAAATTCATTCACAGGAGGCCAGCACAAGGCCGAAGGCACCACAAAAGCTGCACATAAAGAATGATGCATATGCATTGTGTGGACTCTATGAAAAGGGGCAAGATTCACCTTTAATACACTGAAAAGCCATAGTCTACAGCCCCACTTCAGGCCTCACAAAAACAAGCATTGCTTCATTGAACTCAATGGAGTTACACCTTCTTGCACCAGAGGTGAACTTGGCCTTGAATGAATTGTTAAGCTCAAACACTCGTTTGCTATTTCTGTCTATGAATTCCAGGCCCCAGACAAAGATGGGATTTACCTACCTACTGGAAAAAAGAAAAGGAGTACTTGTGGTACCTTATAGACTAACAAATTTATTTGAGCATCTTAATTCATAATGTCAAGGGAGCCAAACAGAGCTTCCAGAATGACAAAGTTCTTAACTCCCACTTAAAACCTCTAAGTAGGACTAAAGAGGTTCATAATCATGGTGTTGGGCCTGTGCATAGGGTGGATTTTGACCCTTGGGCACTAATCTCACCCTAACTAAAGCAGTTTCACCAACACAATGTGCTTCTTATTTGAAATAAAATAACAGTTTCTGTCAAATTGATGGGGGTGGAAGCTTCAGTGCATGCCTGATACCACTGTTGCTTATGCTCAAATAAATTTGTTAGTCTCTAAGGTGCCACAAGTACTCCTTTTCTTTTTGCGAATACAGACTAACACGGCTGCTACTCTGAAACCTACCTACTGGAATAATCATATTATAGCTAATAGTATTTCTCCTGTATCCTTTCCCCACCATCACAGCTAAGTAGTTATTCAGAATAAACTGTAAAAATGACACCCACCAAGTAAAAAAGCAAAAACACTCTAAAAATCCACCACACAGTATTCTTTTCTACGTCTGGTTTGTTTGATTTTTCCATCCTACTTTTTGATCTAAATATGAGATGTCAGTCACTAAATAATCACAATTTTACTTCTCTCTTTTCTTTCCCCTATGTAAATTAGTTAATAAAAATAGGTAAAGACTGACAAGAGAAGAATCATCTCTAAAGGCCACTAGTAAGGTCACCTCTGATGCAGAGTCAGTAAACAATGCCAGAGACAGAGGAAGAGCATTCTTCCCTCAGACAATATACTGATGTATCATGGGAGCATAGGGGAAAAAAACAGGTTAAGCCAGGCTTTCTTTAAGTGGAAGTCAACACATAAAGGGCATGCACATGCTGGACAATATAAGCCATTCCAGGGCATAATTTATCTTTGTCATGTATCAGTGGAACTGGCCTTTTTTTGAAAAGCAGTTTAATTAATGAGATCACTGAAAAACTGAAAAACTTAGTAAAATGAATATATACAGTCTCCTGCTTTAGAAGGATTTTCACCCATTTTAATATAGGTTTCAAATACCAATATTGATCATGCAATTATCCAATTTAAAAAAAAAAACAACTAAAGAAAACAGAATTCCTCTTTCTCTAAAACGAGCTAGAACTCTTTTTTAATATGGTTAAAAATTAAATCTTATATATTATGTTGCAGCAGGTGTGTAGGTTCCCCCACCCCACCCTACCCCACCCCTCCTTCTTGAAAAACACTCTTATGCTGTTCGAAAGGCCTGAGGCAGTTTCTACCCCATTTATTTTTTTGGATTTTTCTCAGCCCCATCTGTTTATTTTCTATGGAGCAATCATAGTAAAGCAGATAGCCAAGCTATAAAGAGCTGAGAGCAGGTGGGATTGGGAGATAATTTGTGAGGCACAATGTTATGTTCTGAGAATATAACATCTCTGATTTGATGACTTGACTGGTAATCTAATTTGCCTGGTATTATTTATTTAATTAAAAACAAATATACGTTGTGTGTCAGAGAAACATTTATTTGTGGCCAAATACTGAATGCCAACCTGAGGGGAGTCCACACACGGTATATCTAGGAAACTTACTTTCTACAAAGGAATTGCCAACTTATCTATTTTTTTAAAGTAGATTAAAAAATGCAGTTTCCTGAAATTTTATAGTCTGTGGGCCTGATCATCTAAGATATTGAGCCCCCTCAAATTCCATCATCTCCTTTAAATTCAGTGGGCTGAGGGGGAGATCTTTAGTTTGCAGGACTGAACTCAGTTGTAGGCCCCAAAATACTATTCAGAAGACCAAAGCAATCCTAAATCTTTTGTTGCATAAAGGTTTATGAAGCAATTTGTACATTAAATCTCATTAGATTGGATAACAAAACATTACAGATGTTATTTTAACTTCCCTTGCAGTGGAATACCAGAGGAGATTCAGGAGACCATGTGGTTATGCATACAGATATGTATCTGTCTGTGCTATTTTAAAGCTAGAATTAAGTTGGATAATTTGCTACCTTAGGGTTTTCTATGGCAAAATGTGTAAGGTAAGCCATTTCAGCTATGAAGACTGAAGAGACTTCTTTGCTTTGCTGGCTCAGAGCCAAAGTGTGATTCATTAAGTATCTTCTCACCACACCTGCAGAACTGTGACCATACGACTGGTTTTGCAGATGCCCCCCAGCCTACACAAAAAGCCGATACGTGGCAGATGGCCATACTCCTAATGATAATAATGTGCTGCTGACTAAACAGGACACGAACCAATTAAGTAATGACTTACACACTGCGAGGGTTCTCTGGGGTACGGTAATAACAGCCTTGCATTTGATCACCCATAAAGAAAAACCCACACTTCATGATTATACCTGCCAAGACTTTGCTAGTGAGAATTTGCAGACTCCAACTGCTGATAAAAATAACCAGTTGAGTCAGTTTGAATTCTACTGATTCACAGTGTGTAGGTGGACAAGGACCAGCTGATCTATAACCGTGTCATTGCCTTCACTAAAGCTAGTAAAGCGTGTATCAAGGTTTATTTTCTTTCATAACCTGAATAAAGAAACACTAAGGCCTTGTCTACCCTACAGGGAAAGGTCGATCTAAGCTATGCAATTTGGGTTATGTGAGTAGCCTAACTTAAGTTGAGGTAGCTTAGATCGGCTTACCACAGGGTCCATACTACGCGATGTCGACTGGAGACGCTCTCCCATCGACTCCCCTTACTCTTCTCGATCCAGTGGAGTACAGGAGTTGACAGGCAAGCGATCTGCCCTGTGTCAATCCCCCGGTAAGCGTAGCCAAGCCCTAATACTAGTGACCAGTTAACATCACATACCTCACTTCGCAGGGTGATCAAGACATATCCCATGTTGCCAACCCCAAATGTTCAAAAACCATGAGTCAGGCTCACCAAAAATCATGAGAGTGGCTTTAAAACAATGAGATGATGTAAAAATAATAGATTGTGTTGTTTTAATTTGCCTTCTGTTTTTTGAGCCTTTAGGGTTTACTGGCGTCTCATTTTAAAGCTTCCTCCTCAGCCACCAGGGCTTCTTTTTTTCTAAGAATGAAGGCTGAAATTATCACATCTCCACTTGACTCCAGGAGCTGGGGCTTTAAGGAAAACAATCCTGGGAGTCATGACAAAATCATGAGAGTTGGCAACACTACATATTTTGAACTCCATCAGCTTCAGTCATTTGTAGCTCGGCTTGTTCCCTGCTGCCATCTCTCTGCATTTCATATGAGATGAGGAATTCTTTTTTAACGACAGAGTTTGTGACTTCACAGGTGTCTGATTGGTGTACTCATACACATAGAATTTTAACATCTCAGGCAATATAGGTTCCCAGAAATCTTTTTCCAGAAGCACAACCTGGCCTTGTGGCTGCCAAAATGCCTGCAAACTCCATGTCTTTATTTCAAGCATAGTTCAAATGTATTTCTTTTTTTGATGGGGGTTGGAGCAGAAGTATATTTAAAAGCATTGGCTTTAGTTCCATGGTGGTGCAAGATGGCATCCAAGGGCCAAAAAAGAATGCAATTTTGATGTAAAGGTCTTTTTTTATCATCCCAAAATTATCCAGCAGTAGAGCAAGAAGTGTTTCTGTTCAGATAGAACGGAGCCCGATTTCCACCCTGTGCAACTCCTCTGAACTCCTCCCTGAAGGGACTCCAGGTCCCCCTCACAGTACTGGCTTCTCAAATGTAGGGCTGGGCAGGCAGACACTTGTGGGGTGACAGAATCTCCACTTATAATAGTAGCTTTGCCCTGTCTCCTCATTCCTCGTGAGGAGGGGTGTATCATGGCAACATCGTGATGCATGGGTACACTCAGTCAATCTGGCTGTGGGACATTTCTGTTGAATGGGCCTTCTGTGTTACCAAAAAATCAGCCTGGTTTTGTCCTAGTTCTGCCCTTAGATGGATACAATGTCAGTTGAGTTGCATTCTGGGCTGATTTGCATCCCTCCAACCCTATTATGCGGTTTATTTTTTCTAGAGTTACTAAGTTTTTCATGAAAGATGCCAAAACCAACCCATATCAGCTGCAACAGACTCAAAAGCAGCATCTCCATTAAGTTAAACACGAACTGATCAATGTACTAATTGAGGGATCGTGTTGCTTTTGCCTTTAGTAGAGCTATCTAGCTGACAGCACACCATGAAAATTTAATACCCCAGTTTCTTCTATCTTAATTATTCCTAATGAGCTACTTGCTTTAAAAAACAAGCAAATTCCAATATCCTGTCCATACGTTTCACAGCAAGACAATATCATGTTAACTGAAATTGTGTTTCTCAATAATTGGATGAATTTAAGAGAGATAGTAGATTATAAGATCTATAAAGATGCCCATGTGGTATGAGCCAGTTCCCCTCATGGTTACAGACAGTGAGGTTTAATTTATTCATTTATTTAATAAACATATCTTCCTCTCTGGGGCATAGCTGGCTTCAGTTAAAATGATATTTCCAAAAGATAAAAATAAGTATCCTAATAAAGATACTAATTGCAAATATATTCTTTAGAGACAGCCATAAATTAGAATATTCCATAGCGACTAACGCTACTTGTATTAACAGCTACACAATGCAAGACACAATTTCCCCATCAACTAATTTTGTATTTTACAATGTTCAGAATGCCAGACAAATTTTCTTTCTAATGTCAGTTAACACTGCTTTGATTATGAACGGAAAGGTGTTGAGAGGTTAGCTGCAGACTGAGAGAGCAAACGTAATAATTAGATACAAGTTCCAAATGACAAACAAACAGCTGTTAGAACATCGGAGAACTCATTTAAACAAAAGGAAAAAAAACCCACAAATATTGAGAATTGAGCAATGGCCAAAAATGCCAGGAAACAGACTGGCAGAAAGGCCAGGTATGAAACTGATGAAAATCATGATCATCTACAGAACATGAGAGGTCTGAAATAAACTTTCTAGAATAAGAAGGATGTTACAAAAGTGAACGATCACTTCCAGCCAAAGACAAGGTGTTTCATGCGCAAGTATGATGGATGGAAACCATAAAAAAGTAACACTGATGTCAATGGAGATATGCTGCTTTACACTCGCTGAGGACTTGGCCCAGAGAGTTTTAGGACTCAATCCTGTATGATATGGTGATATGGAGATATGACGCAAGAACTCTAAGTCTGATCCAACAAAGCACTTACTCACACATTTAAATCGTTAAGCTCTGATTCAGAAAAGCATTTAGGCACCTGCTTAAGTCCTTTGAAGTCAAACCTCAAATGTTTCAGCTTAGAGTTACCCCAAATCATCATGGATTTTGGCAATATTGTCATCAAGTTATTTATGAATAACCTTTTAAATTATTTGAGCAGATGTAAATATGGTTGAATAAAAATAAATAAATAGAAAACCTGTAGCACCCTACTCTACAGGATCTAGTGTTCTCATCCTAAAAGTTGATTCGCGTGGGCAGACTGCTGCAGCCATTGACTTCCATGACTCTGCATGGGCACCAGGGTCTAATGTTATAGAGAGAGAAACAGATAGAACTGTGTGGATCAGTTTTCGAGATCAGGGCCCAATCACTGTTTGTAATGGCTATTCTGTAATAATATTCAGTGTGAATTCTGGCATTTTCTACATTGATTTGCAAACACAAATAATCCCACCAGCTCTAGTTTAGCTTCATTTTAGTTTAGCACACAATAGTTTGATAATAATCCAAACCTCTTCACTACTATCCTTTTTAAGCTGCCAAACTAAGCAGCAAGTCTCATGGGGAAAGGGCTCACATTATTTCCAAAGAACAATATTTCTTGTTATGTCTCTCTCATTCTCTTTATCAACTTCTCCTTTTATTTGCTCACTTAAGAGTCTCCAGAGATACTAATAGGTTGTATTAAGGATGGTAGGATAGTGGTGAATAGGGGTTGGGGAGGAGGGGAGAGAGTCTAGGATAGCACATGCGCTAGTAACATCTAGCATAACAAAACTGACTTTAAAAGGTCAAAGCTTTAGGCAAGACATGGCATCCTACTCCTTGCTCCCTCCCCTCCCCTCCAGTATAGCCACAGTTTCAGGAGAATTGGTAAAGTCTCTACGCGATTGCCAGGTCTTCTCTAGTGGTGTTACTGTTAATTTATGAGGATCTCTCTGGTCTGCACAGTAACCCTAATTTCTTCCTCTCCTGTATGTATGAATATTTCCCTTTAACAATCCCTTTCCAGACCTGGGACCTCTGTCTCAAACTATCAGCAATACATATCATTTATATAATTCTCTATTCCCCTTTTCTTTCTTCTGAAAGAAATTGTGCTGTTCTCTTAACCCATCCCTAAAGCAGGGAGAATTTTTCCCTTTTCTTTACTTTCTCCCTTAACTTGAAAGGACCAGCAAAGCTCCTGAGAAATTGGTGTTTAGGTGTAGCTGGACAAAAGCTTTCTCCTCAGGAGCTGAGCTGAGCCCCAAACAAAATTTCCCAGCTAATGAACACCGAAAGAGGAAGCTTCAATTAACAAGTAACTGTAATACTGCTAGGTTTCAGAGTAGCAGCCATGTTAGTCTGTATCCGCAAAAAGAAAAGGAGTACTTGTGGCACCTTAGAGACTAACACATTTATTTGAGCATAAGCTTTCGTGAGCTACAGCTCACTTCATCGGTTGCATTCAGTGGAAACACTGTATTTTCACGAAAGCTTATCATCAAATAAATTTGTTAGTCTCTAAGGTGCCACAAGTCCTCCTTTTCTTTTTGTAATACTGCTGTAACTGAGTTAAGATTAAAAGGCTTAAATTTATTTTGATTATCCCACATACAACATTTTTGAGTAAATAGAAAGTACCTTACTTGATTAGTACCAGGAAAGAAAAGATGCAGCCAGATCCAGGAAAAGTGAATTTGTAATGCATTTCCCTTCCACACCAACCACTCCCTAAAAGCATCACCATAGGCTCTCTCTTGCTCAGCTGTGGGTGGTTTAAGGCAAGCTAGGTGTAGCAGGGGAAGGACAATAAGACTGAAGTAATTTGTGTATTAAGGAATAGGTCCTGAAACAAGCAGGACTTCTTTACTTCAGAAGCTACAAAGAAGTAAGTGGGCAAGATTCTGGTCTTACACCAACATCCACTTAGTAACCCCAGACTAGCTTTTATGGGTGTAAATGAAATGAGAACTGCTCTAAATCCTATTTTTTTTTTTTTGCCAGTGCTGTTTGAAAAGTACATAGATTTGCCTTCATGTCGTAAAAACATAACTTATCAGGTGTGCCAGTGAATACATTTGCACCCCATTCCTTAATGCAAAATAGCATGAGTGATGGTACCTGACATCTTATAGTGAAATAGGAAGGGCAGTATTCTTAAAACACACACAAAAAAAACCCCTCACGAGTGTCAGATAGTACATTAAAAAACATAGGCTTTCAACAAGCTCTCCTCCATCAGACTAAACAAACACCCAGTTGGTATTCAGAATCTTATAAAGCAGGACGTATTTAGCAAATGCACCACGGCTATTTGTAAATGAAAACACAATTCCATGTTTATCTTAGAAGTGCTCCCACAGTTTCTAGTCATCCTTCTCATCTCCAGGCTGTATAGATACATCTCTGTATTCAGAGATGTAATTACTTGGCTCCTATCTAGCACTTTTCATTGATACATCTCAAAGCTCTTTACAAAGGAAGGTAAGTGGTATCACCCCCATTTTACAGATTGGGAAAGAGACAATTCTCTTTGCCTCAAATACACAGCAGCTGAGAGGCAGACTTGGGACCAGAGCCCTTCCTGACTCCTAGTTCAGGGTCATGTCCACTGAACCACACAATCTTCCCTAAATAGAATTTATTTAAAGAGTATCATAAATGTTGATGTGCTGCAGAGTACACTGGGGTCATACAATTAAAGAGAGATTGAGAGTTACGTAATATGGGATTAGATCTAGGAAGAATTGGTATTGTACTGGGTCTTCAGGGGCTGATTCTGATCTCACTTTCACTGGTTTTACAGTGGTGTTTTGCCAGCGAGTTCAATGGAGTTACTCACGATATATGTCAGGGTGAGATCAGAATCAGACTCTCAATATGTAAAGGTGTGTCAATGCTTTCAGAAGCTACTTGGCTAACTGCTACCAAATGAGCTCATTCCTTCCCTCCTACATGGCTGCTCTTCACTTCTAATTAACTTATGGATTTGAACATGATCATGGTAACTTTGGATAAATAGAAAGCAAAGCCATTCAAATTGCAATGTGCCAGCTGACACAGTTCAAAGCATTCAGTGATTTTTAACTAGAAAGGAAGAAAAAAGGCCCAGTACCAGTTACATATATAGATACATAGATATTACGGGTCAGAAGGGACCATTATGATCATCTAGTCCAACCTCCTGCACAATGCAGGCCACAGAATCTCACCCACCCACCCCTGCGATAAACCTCTCACCTATGTCTGAGCTTATTGAAGTCCTCAAATCATAGATTAAAGACTTCAAGGTGCAGAGAATCCTCCAGCAAGTGACCCGTGCCCTATGCTACAGGGGAAGGCGAAAAACCTCCAGGGCCTCTTCCAATCTGCCCTGGAGGAAAAATTCCTTCCCGACCCCAAATATGGCGATCAGCTAAACCCTGAGCATGTGGGCAAGATTCACCAGCCAGATACCCAGGAAAGAATTCTCTGTAGTAACTCAGATCCCACCCCATCTAACGTCCCATCACAGGCCATTGGGCCTATTTACCATGAATATTTAAAGATCAATTAATTGCCATATATTCTGAGGCTCAGCATTACAATACCTAACTCTAAGGTGCTCTGTCACCTAGTGGAATCTCTGGCTCTGAGTGAGGTACCCAAGCGCCGTATACAATACATGGGGAGAGTTAGGCCCCTAAGAATTCACAGACACCAGCAGAATGAGCAAGGAGCAGCACAACCTATCCATGCCTGAACTGAAATGAGAGAGAAATGGTGGGGCCTAAGCCCCATCCCCCAAATAGAGTTAGACACCCCCCTCCACTTGAGATTCACAGCTGAGAACCCTCTGCTGGAGTTAGGCACCAAAGCCAAGTCAGCCCTTTCTCACAAAATACTGAGGAGGAGTCTCCCTTATGCCTCACAGATACAGGTTCAAATACCCACTGCCTGATTTGGAACAGAGACTTGAACCCCAGTCTCCTTCATTTTCCAGGTGAGGGGTCTAGCCACTGGGCTTCAGCTCAACAGCTGTCCTGTTGAAGCTTTGTATACACTATTTAAATATTCATTGGTGCAATGACTGGAACCTGGTCTCTCAGGTAAGAGCACTAACCCCTGGGCTGTGGAATCACTCTTTGGCCCAATGAATATTTAAGTATTTTGTACAAACTGGGACAGCTTCATCAGGTGAGAGTGAGAACGCCAGAATACCCTAGACAGGGGTGAAAGTAAGTCGAGTGACTTACCGGTGCGCTGGGGCCAGCTCTGGCCCCCGGAAGGGGCGGGGCCTAGGGTGGAAGGGGCGAGGCTGAGGGGGGTCAGAACCAACCCCAGCCCACCCTGTAAGGTAAGTGCCCCCCTTCCTTCTCCTCCCTCCCCCACTGGGGTAGCAGCAGCAGCAGCCCAGGGCTGCAGGGGCTATTTAAAGGGCCCGGGGCTCCCCTGCTTCTACTGCCCCGGTCCTTTAATTAGCCGCCGGAGCCCTGGGGAAACAGTGGGGCTCCAGCGGCTATTTAAAGGACCAGGGCGGCAGAGGGAGCTGGAGCCCAGCCCTTTAAATAGCCCCTGGAGCCCCCGCTGCCCCAGGGCTCTGGGGGCTATTTAAAGGGCCTGCGGCTCCCCTGCTTCTACTGCCCCGGTCCTTTAAGTAGCCCCCGGAGCCCTGGAGTAGTGGTGGCAGGGCTCCGGCGGCTATTTAAAGGGCCGGGCCAGTAGAAGCAGGGGAGTCCTGGGCCTTTAAATAGCTGCTGGAGCCCCACCACCGCTACCCCAGGGCTCCGGCAGCAGGCCTCTGGAGGCAATTTAAAGGGCCTGGGGCTCCACCCACTGCTGTTTGTTTGTTTACCTACCGCGTCGGCAGGTTCAGCCGATCACGGCTCCCAGTGGCCGCGGTTCGCTGCTCCAGGCCAATGGGAGCTGCTGGAAGCGGCGGCCAGTAGTCCCTCGTGCCCAGTACAGCTACTGGAAGAGTCTGTTAACGAGTCTGGGGATGGAGCGGGAATCCTCCAGGGACATCTCCATGAAGCTCCCCTGGAGGTACTCTGAAAGTCTTTGCAGAAGGTTTCTGGGGAGGGCTGCCTTTTTTCGTCCCCCACGGTAGGACACTTTACCACGCCAAGCCAGTAGCAAGTAGTCTGGAATCATTGCAGTACAAAGCATGGCAGCGAATGGTCCTGGGTTTTGGTCGCATTCAAGCAACATTCGGTCTTTATCTTTCAGTGTTAGCCTCAGGAGAGTGATATCATTCATGGTCACCTGGTTGAAATAGGGGAATTTTTGAAAGGGAACAGTAAAAGGACCCCGTTCATGCTGGGTTGTTGCGCTTGGCTAAAAGGGATCATTCCGGAGAATAGCCACGCGGCGGGGGGAGGCATGAAGGGATCATCCGGGAGAACATCCATGTGGTGGAGTGGGGGGAGGTGTGTGCTGCACATCCACCCAAAAACCGCAGACCCTCCTTTTAAATGTGAAACCCAACCAGCATTGCTTGCTATGGGAAAGGATGGCGCTGCAGTTTGAAACCATTCCCACATGTTATGAAGGCGTAAGAAGCCAAACCCGCGTACCAAAAGGTTTACTATGGCTGCCTGGAAACCGAATTCTATTGTCCAGCTGTTTGTGATGTGTCACCATGCTGGCAGGTGCTCAATATAAAAGGCAAAATGCGACCTTGTACCTAAAGCACACGTGCTGTCTGCTGTGAATTGCTTGATTCACTGTGAAAGAGTCTCCCTTTTGTTCTCAGAAATGTATCATCTTAAATTTTACTCTCCCTTTTTATCTCCCCCCAGGTGCAAATGTTTCTATGCTCCCCCTACCATCTCCATCCCTGAGGTTATAGCAGATTAGAATGTGAAAAAAAAGCATTTGCGATGACATGTTTTCTGAGCTCATGCAGTCCTCCCACATTGATAGGGCACAGCTGAATGCATGGAGGCATTCAGTGGCAGAGGCCAGGAAAGCATTAAGTGAGCGTGAAGAGCAGAGGCAGGAGGCGATGCTGAGGCTAATGGGGGAGCAAACGGACATGATGAAGCATCTGTTGGAGCTGCAGGAAAGCCAACAAGAGCACAGACCCCCACTGCATCCATTGTATAACCGCCTGCCCTCCTCCCCAAGTTCCATATCCTCCTCACTCAGACACCCAAGAACGTGGTGGGGAGGAGGCTCCAGGCACCCAGATGGATGGCCCAAGCAACAGAAGGCTGTCATTCAAACAGTTTTGATTTGTAGTGTGGCTACAATAAGCAATGTGGCCTTGTCCTTCCCTCCTCCTGCACCTCACCGCACCTGGGCTACCTTGTCAGTAATCACATTTTTTTTTAATTAATAAAGAAAGAATGTATGGTTTCAAAACAATAGTTACTTTATTTCCTTTGCCAGCTGTGATCAAAGTGGGGGTGGTGGTTGGCTTACAGGGAATTAAAATCAACAGAGCGGGTAGGTTTGCAGCAAGGAGAAATACACATAACTGTCACACCATAGCCTGGCCAGTCATGAAACTGGTTTTCAAAGCCTCTCTGATGTGCAGCGTGCCTAGCTGTGCTCTTCTAATCGTCCTGGTGTTTGGCTGCTCAAAATTAGCTGCCAGGTGATTTGCCTCAATCCCTCCCCGCCATAAATGTCTCCCCCTTACTCTCACAGATATTATGGAGCACACAGCAAGCAGCAATAACAATGGGAATGTTGGTTGCGTGGAGGTCTAACCTACTCAGCAAACAGTGCCAGCGAGCTTTTAAACATCCAAAGGCACAGTCTACCACCATTCTGCATTTGTTCAGCCTGTAGTTGAACTGCTCCTTACTACTGTCCAGGCTGCCTGTGTACAGCTTCATGAGCCCTGGCATTAAGGGGTAGGCTGGGTCCCCAAGGATAACTATTGGCATTTCAACATCCCCAATGGTAATTTTCTGGTCTGGGAAGTAAGTCCCTTCTTGCAACTGCTCGAACGGCCCAGAGTTCATAAAGATGCAAGTGTCATGCACCTTTCCCAGCCATCCCATGTTGATGTCGGTGAAATGTCCCTTATGATCCACCAGTGCTTGCAGCATCATTGAGAAGTACCCCTTGTGGTTTACGTACTGGTTGGCAAGGTTGTCCAGTGCCAAGATAGGGATATGCATTCCATCTATCTCCCCACCACAGTTAGGGAATCCCATTGCAGCAAAGCCATCCAGTATGACCTGCACTTTTCCCAGAGTCACTACCCTTGATAACAGAACGTCAGTGATTGCGTTGGCTACTTGGATCACAGCAGTCCCCACAGTAGACTTGCCCACTCCAAATTGATTCCCAACTGACTGGTAGCAGTCAGGCGTTACAAGCTTCCACAGGGCTATCGCCGCTTGCTTCTCAGCTGTCAGGGCAGCTCTTATCTTGGTATTCCTGCACTTCAGGGCAGGGGAAAGCAACTCACAAAGTTCAAGGAAAGTGGCCTTATGCATGCGAAAGTTTCGCAGCCACTGTGAATCATCCCATACCTGCAACACTATGCGGTCCCACCAGGGTGAGCTTGTTAGCCGGGTCCAGAATTGGCATTCCACTGTATCAACCAGACCCACTGCTGTCATGATGTCCCAATTGCCACAGCCCGTGCTTTCAGGAACGTCTGTGTCCATGTCCTCGTCACAATCGTCCTTGTGCTGGCGTCTCTTAGCCCGGTTCTGCACATATTCCAGGATAATGCGCAAAGTGTTTACAATGCTCACAACAGCAGCGGTGAGCTGAGCAGGCTCCATGCTTGCCGTGGTATGGCATCTGCACAGGTAACCCAGGAAAAAAGGCGCAAAATGATTGTATGCCGTTGCTTTCATGGAGGGAGGGAGGGGCGACTGACGACATGTACCCCAAACCACCCGCGACAATGTTTTTCCCCATCAGGCATTGGGAGCTTAACCCAGAATTCCAATGGGACTGCAAGAACCGTGGGATAGCTACCCACAGTGCGCCATCCGTAAGTCGATGCTAGCCACAGTATTGAGGATGCACTCCACCAACTTAATGCGCTTAGTGGGGACATACACGACTGACTGTATAAAATCGATTTCTAAAAATCAACTTCTATAAAATCAACCTAATTTCATAGTGTAGACATAAGGCTGCATCTTCCACTAAGGAGGCGAAAAGAAGATCTCAGTCAGGTTAGGCTGTAATATGCTGGAAGGACTTAAGATGAGGAAACGTCCCTAGAGAGGAGGTTATCTTGTTATTTAAGTTTAGGTTCCAAAGTACCTGTTATGATTTTATATGTAACCATTTGTTCCCATCTCTTACACTGGCTTTTATTTGAATCTCTATTCTTTCTTGAAAACATTCCTGTTTGTTTTATAATTGAACTCAAGTTCTGTGTGTATTACAGGAGTGGTGGTTTAAGGTGAAACTGGTGAACTGTGGTACACTGTTCCTTTGGAAACAGAGGATCTGCGATTTCTGTGGGTATCCAGTGATCAAGGACTGGATCAGTGATTCAGGGTATCCAGTGATCAAAGGGGACACTTTGAAAGGACCCCAGAGGCTGGGATGCGTCTACTGTCAGCCTGCAAGGGCTGGTGTGGCTCAGAGGACAGTGGCTGACAGGTTGCTTGTGTTAGCGAGTCCCAGGCAAAACTCCGTTGTACTGGAAGCAAGTGGTGACAAGATGACCCACAGCCCTGGGTGCCATGAAAAGAGTCACAGCTTCTTATTTTGTGTCATCAACCAAGATGGTAGCAAAGTGGTGCTTAAATAACTAAGCACCATAGTCATAACACTGATGCACAAATGCAGGTTGGAAATCTTGGCTCTGTGGTTTCTAGAAATGGCAGAATAACAGACACTAGCACTTGTTTGGAATTATTTCTGTAGAAAACACAGGGGCTGGAAAGACATCCCAGATCCTACTTAGTTTCCCTCCTCATATCCAACCCTCTTCCCCCTCCCCCCCCGCCCCGGTAATGCTGTAAACATATCGGTCACTTTCCATGTATATATAAAAGAGCATAGTATGAAAAAAGGGTTAGATAAATCCCATATTTAATAGTGGATTTCGTGGTCATTAAATCATGAAAGCTAGAGCCAAGTTAAAAGACAGACCAGTGATCTCCGCAGTGTGGTGGAACAGCTAGCTTCATGTTATCACTGTCACTGAGATTTTATAGAATTATTATACCCCTTGTTACAGAATATTGACCAGAGTCTTGCAGAATTCCAGGTGCCCTGGCTTTAATTAACCTTTTTCATGAATGGAGCTGATGGCGGGGGGGGGGAGGGGGGGGGGGGGAGTGGAGGAGTGAGGGGAGCATCTACACATTGCATGGGAAGTTTATAGTCATTTTATACACATTAATAATCTTCATAATACATAATTTTATGGATGAAACAGGCACTATTTTTACAGCTGTTCTTTAGAGAAAGAATAAGTTTCTCTTCATTAAAGACTAATGAATGACATTACGTTTAAGTGCTCGCATTAGATATGCTTCTTTGAATTTAATGATGGGGCAATGAGGCCTTTAATTAAATAGTCAAAAATTTCCACTGGGAGAAACAAAACAAATTTATCTATAGGATTTTCCCCCTAAAATTAAAAATAAAACAGAATCCATCTGCTAGATAATAAGTGCTTTTATTCCTTAAATTAGGCCTCACTACTAATTTGTCTTCTGAAGATTTGTTCCCCATTTCTGAAGTCTGTATGATGGGATCAAGATATATTTCATCTGTAGATGTAATATCAACATCAATTAATGCCTAGGTACTGATCCCATAAACAAGTTTTTTTTCTGGGAAGGAAAATAATACAAATCTTTTTGATAGATCTCTGACTTGTTAATGCATGACAATCTGTCGCTTTGTGGCATACTAGAAACTCCTTCATAGGGTAGTTCCTTTATCCAGTCAAAGAATTAGAGCTGAAGAAGCATGATCAGACTATGAAAGGGTAGCCTGAAATTGGTCTGTTTCCAGCGTTAGAGCGTGCTATGCTTGGTGTCCACATTACCCAGTGCTCATTAATAAGGTATCTATCAAAGACCCATCGTTAGGGACGTGTTAGTGGAAAAAAAAGGTTCAAGCGAGCTAAATTCCATTTCACAGTCTTAGTAAAGTCCTCACAACTGAAAGCGATTAATAAAACTTTCTATATTCTCAAACATTAAAACCAGTATCAGGTGACACTTGGAAAACCTGCCTGTCTAACCAACCATCTTATGTTCAGGCAGACTGTTATTCCTATGCACAGCTCCATTGCAATCAATTGCCATAATCCAAACATAATTCATAGGTTTACTAGGATTACGAGCAAATGAGGTTTAATGAAATCAGTAGAGGAAGTCTGCAGTTTACTTGGTAACACCATCTTTATTCTGAATTTCCAAATTTCCTCCCTTTAATGTATTTTCTTTTAACTGAAGGACCCTGTTGTTCTTTAAAATAGATTTAAATTTGTTGCGCACAAAGTGTATTAAGTTTAAAACAGGTACCATCTGTGTTAGTCTGGTCAACTTTCTGTACCAGTTTACTTCTGCCTCCTGTGAAGTTTTTTTCAGATTCACTGTATTTCTTTATATGTCTGGTTTAGTGCACAAAAGTGTTTTATTTAAGCAGTCCTTAATATGCACACTGGTTGCCATAAATAAATCAACATTTTCCTACAGTTACCACACTGGGATACTTGAGATACTGCAGTATTTGCCTATACTTACAACTAGATCTGGATGAATCAATGATCTTCCAGTTCAGTGGCCAAACCTGGGGAGAAGGAGGGAGAAAGTTTCACGTCAACCCAAAATGACAATTTTTCAGTTTTTCTTCACTGAAACAAAAACTGAAAAAGTTTCATTTTGCATTGGGACAAAACATTTTACAGTTTCAGTTGACCTGAAAGTGCTTTTTGAGCAAATAACTGATTTCCTGAAAAAATTTCACTCAGCTTTACTTAAAAGAAATAACTATTATGAAATACCTCAAATAATTGGCAGATAACTTCTGATAAATGCTGACTTTCCAATGATAATCGCTGCATTTAGTTTAGCTAGTATCCTGAATTTTGTTTGCAGATACATTATCTATGTTTCCTTTCATTTCTTTTAATAAATTGGAAGGAATAAAAAAGGAAACCCAGCATATAACTCTTCTGGAAAAGTTGAAGAGCAAAAAGGACAGCAAAAATACAATATTATTTTAGAAAATGATTAAAGAATGTTTGTTTTCAGTGTTGACTTCATTGCAAACAATGCAGCTCATTTCTATTGATGAGAATAAAAATGATTTTAAAATATTTATAAAGAAATCAAATATATTCATGAGTTATTCATTAGTTCAAGAAGCAACGTGATTGTTAGTAATGTAGACACATTTTTCAAACACCACCTGATATCATGACATTATTTTTCAAATGGCATGTGTTGGAAGTAACAGTAGCATACCACATAGACATGAAGTTTTATGTAAAAAATGTATGTGAATGTCCAAAGGCAGTGGTGGGCAACCTGCGGCCTCTGGGCCGCAGGTTGCCCACCACTGTCCAAAGGGGTACATAAATATGTGTGTGCAAATTTCTTATTGATAACGACACAAGGGCAGATCTTCAGCCATTGTAAACTGTCATTGGTCTATTGAAGTCAATGGAATTTACACCTGCTGAGGATATATCCCCCCCATCTCCGTGTTCTAAATCTTTGTTCTCTATTGTTGCAATGACACATGCATATTAAAGTGGACAGAGAACCAAAATCTATATTTTACATGCTTTTATATGAATTTGAGGTATGATTTTTATTAATGTTGATCAACCAAAGGACCCAATAAATGTAGCTGGAATTGTGGGTGCGCAGCGCCTCCCTTGATTTTAGCTATTCTCCAAAGCTGTTACTAAACACTGAAACTGAGCTAGAATTTCCAGAAAATCAAGGTTCTTATTTTCTTAAGTGTGAGGATTGTTAAATGAGAAAATTAAAAAACAAAACTTTGCCAGGCAGAAGCAAGATATATTATCACACAGAACACTCATGGTTTCACAGCTCCATCTGTTCAACCAGTGAAAGCAATTTTAAAAAAAATTTCTGCACAATTAACCCCCCGCATCAACTTAAACTCTGGCTAAGGCATGAATTGAGTTAAAAATGGATCTATTACTAATAGGTAACATAAAATCAAGAGAATGAAAAATAGCACCTCAGTATCAGAGATATGCTGAACAAAGATTTTATCCAGCAAGTTACTTAGAAATATTCGTACTGATTAGCACATGAATAGTCCCATTGAAGTCAATGCTACTCACGTGCTTATATGTCCCGATCCTGCAGACACTTAAGTGCATGCTTAATTGTACTACTGTGGGTAGATCCATGGGTTTCAATGGGACTTCTTATGGTAGAAAAGTTAAGCATATTCATAAATATTTGTAGGATTGGGGCCATAATTAGGGACCTGCTTTAGTACCCTCCTGAATTGGATTTCAAGTGATAACTGATACCTGCAAATTCTTAAGTCTGGATTCCTCAAAATTAAAGCTAATAGTGCACAAATATTAGAAATTCACCAGTGCCATATTCACACAAATCTTACCCCCCAAATGCAACAACAGCAAAAATTTAATTAGCCACCAAACATTTGCAGGCAACCCCTTTAAATATTATAAGTCTTTGCTCCTCACTCACTTCTGCTTGCAGCCACTATTTTATTTTATATAGCCTCTTATACCACACTTTTATCTGAGCACCTTCATTTAGTTTGTTAAGTGATGTGATGGACGTCTGTCACGTATTGTTTGTTCTCTCATCCACTCCCAAGGGGAGGGGTATAGGTGAACGGGTGGAAGTGTATGCAGCAGAATGTTTTGTTTTGGTAGAGTGGTTTTTTCTTTTTAAAAAATATATATGTCACAGTTTATGGCAACTATGCCTGTATTCCTCCTCCATTCTCCCTTCAGGGCACTCACTCTAAGCACCTGGCTCCTCAGCCATCTCCTCTCTTAGGTAGAGACCCATGTCTCTCTCTCTCTCTCTCGAGCAGGGTTTTCCTAGGCTGTGATATTCCCAGCATGCCAGGCTGCCTAAACAGGACAGCGTCTGTACTTTGCTTTCTGCTCTTTGCCCTTCAAGGGCTATAATTTGCCAGAAGTTATAAATGACCACACCACCTTTTATAAGCAAAAGGGAAACATAACAGAGAAAACATATAAAAGAGCTTATATGCATGCTAAAACCTTACCAGAGGTCACACATCAGTCTTATGGGGCCTCAGTAGGCCAGAGTCCTTCTAATACTTCTTAGGAAGGATTGGGGCTCCCTTCGGACAGAGTGCCCTGTCCATTTGCCGGCTCAGAAAGAAGGACCTGAGTCCATTTAAACTCAGGCTATTTATCCAAAATCCCCTTCCTTGTCTGTTGGTCTCTGGAGAATCCAGTTTTAACTAGAATATGCAAGCCTCTCCAGGTGGTGGTACTTTTCTGGAGGTGTTACAGCCTGAGTGAATTTGCCTAACCATCCCGCACAGTTCTTAGATTCTGGAGGAGCTGTGGTCACCTTCCCCCATGAAATTACATGCAATTTTGGGCCCACAATGGTCCATAACATTAATACAGAGAACATGAAACAATGGGTGTTATCATACACACTATAACGAGAGTGATCGGATAAGGTGAGCTATTACCAGCAGGAAAGAAAAAAAACCTTTTGTAGTGATAATCAAGATGGGTCATTTCCAGCAGTTAACAAAAATGTGTGAGGAACAGTAGGGGGCAAAAATAAACATGGGAAAATAGTCGGGCCTCTCGTTGGAGTCTTTTTTAGAAGTTTTTTCGTTGTAATATTGTGACTTTTAGTTCTGTAATCGAGTGACCAGGTCAAAAAAACTTCAAAAACAGACTCCAATGAGAGACTGTTGAATTGGAATTAATATGCAAACTGGACACCATTAAATTAGGCTTGAATAAAGACTGGGAGTGGATGTGTCATTCCACAAAGTAAAACTATTTCCCCACGTTTATCTTTCCCCCCTACTGTTCCTGACACGTTCTTGTCAACTGCTGGAAATGGCCCATCTTGATTATCACTACAAAAGGTGTGTGTTTGTTTTTCTCTCCTGCTGGTAACAGCTCACCTTAAGTGATCACTCTCGTTATAGTGTGCATGATAACACCCATTGTTTCATGTTCTCTGTGTATATATATATATCTTCCTACTATATTTTCCACTGAATGCATCCGATGAAGTGGGTTTTAGCCCATGAAAGCTTATGCTCAAATAAATTTGCTAGTCTCTAAGGTGCCACAAGTACTCCTTTTCTTTTTGCAGATACAGACTAACACGGCTGCTACTCTGAAACCTGTCATTAATAGGGAAAGGAATTCCAGACAATTTTCTGGCTTTTCTGTAGTGTTGCCAGGCCTCTTTTACTCTCCTGAAAGCAGTATTCCTATCTCTGAGAAGGATGAAGGCATGCAATAGAAGTTAATGCTGCTTGAAACAGTATTTGACTTTTGCATGGATATACAAATATTATATTCCTACGAGTAGCATGCTGCTCCTCAACTTTCCCATTTCCCACTCAAACCCTGCAGAATCCTGACTACATGGAGCTGACAGAGATGGAATATTCCTTCCTCCATGCCCTGTGGAGGGTCATCTCTGGGTTTGGATCAGAATAGGGCAAGTGGCTGGACCAGGGGGTTGCATATCAACCCCCTCATTGACCCATGTGTATTGTCTTTTTCCACAGAATCCCTTCCATTGTGGAGACCCCCATTTTGTAGGAGCCTCCAGGGCACATTCTCTGTGTCATAGCTCCAGCAGAGCAATGCTGCTATGGGGCAGGAGGATTCTGGTGTCTGCAGGGATGCTGCATAGATGATTCTGGCCTTCTGCTCACCCCAGAAGAGCTGCAGGGTTAGAGGGCTGGTTCCATGACCCATGGGGGGCGAGGGGGGGGGGGAGGAGGGAGGCACAAACCCTCAACAGAGCAGTTTTGGGGGATTTTCCTCACCTTAGCCCCCTTTTGTGTTTTTACCATGTTTTACCATGTGTTTTTACCAGCCTCTTGTCTTCATCTGATATTCAACAGTCAAGAAACACAAGAAATAGCAGTTTTAATTTTAAAAGAAAAAGGGAAAAACAGTTTCAGTTTCTGAAACTGAAACCTTACTGAGTTGTTAGACATGGTTGAACAAAATTAATAGTATTTTGTTTTCTTATTCTTATTTCACTCTTCATGACTTTCACAGAAAGCACCTCCATAAATACTGGTAAGCACAGAGAAACAGCTAATTAAAAATAAAGACTTCCATATTTAATGAAATTTAAACCAACAGACACTTAAGTCTGAGAAGAAAGAGCAGCATGTCTTGGCAATGCTATCCCTTCAAAGTAACAGTAATCTTTTGTCCCCTTTGGAATATAACAGTGACTTATTGGATTTCAATGAAGTTACACTAGGAGAGGGTTTGGTGGATAATTTTAACTTTTCCCTAGACATGATTTAATAGATTGCTCTCTGTGGGGCTTGTGGTAAGTTTTACAGTACTTGCACAAGTACCAGCTGTGTTAATTACAGCTGGATCAGAAGCTGTCAAGCTCTTCAGTGTTTGTAAAGCAGTGACCCTGGTGCGTTTTTCTTCTTCCTGTCTGAGATCCTTGAGGCATGTGTATCCCAAAATGAGGTGAGTCTAGAAACATAGATTTAAGTGCCTGATCTTTAAGTTGTTTAGTGCCTTCAAGTCCTTGTGAAATCATGGGTATCGAGGGAGTTCAAAACCTCCCTGGACACATGGTGACACTGTCATCTTTACTGTACCTTGTCCCCAATCCCAAACCCATGGGTGAAGTCCTGATCCCATTTACTTCCAGGATTTCACCCCCTGTGTTTAGCCCCCTGTTGAATCTTGTCCTAATTCTAGAGTGTCTTTGTTTTACTTGTCTGTACAGGACCTAATACAAGAGGGCCCCAATTCCTGGTTAGGCTTCTATGTTCTACTGCAACAGAAAGAATAATAATGACAACATGGAGGCATTCAGCATCTTGCAAGATCAGATCCTAGGTACCCTCTCCACTGCAGTGACCCTCCTGAGTGAAGTAGCTAAAGATACAATAATGCCTATAGAGGGCAAATTAGAGAGACAACTTACCTATAGTGTATTCAATTTCCATTCTTCAGGTGTATTTCAACTGAAGTGTAGTTAAATACACTGCTTACGTACTCGTCTTAGGAGGAAATCTGTTAAGATGAACACCTGGAAATGAATCCAACTCATTTGCACGTTAACTATACCTCTCTTTGATGCCACTATTCACCCTAAATGAGTGCTGCTGAAAACTCCTAGCAGTAGTTTGGCTTATTTTAGAGGAAGTAGGGTATTTATATTCAAGCCTACCTCTATTTTTAATTCACTTAATTTCATCGTAGTGAACAAATACGACCGTATCCAAACATTCACCTTGAATCACGCAATTTGTATAATAAATTATGACATAAGTTCTAATTTTTGACCAAAATAATAGGCCATTAACACTTTCCAATTGCCTTGGATAACTAAGTATTTGCAGTTAGATAACCTCAATATTTGCCGTATTTAAGGCATTTCCTATAGTAAATTTAGGGAAGGACAAGGAATTACTGCAGAAATTATGGTAAATTTATGGATTTACCTTGGGTTGTTGTTTTTTTTAATCCACCATTCTTTTTCTTAGAGATTTTGCTCATCTTGTTACATTTTCTTGTTCTTCATGAAATGTAAGTAATTCAAACACACAACAAAACCACCCTTTTGCTAAAGGTTTCCTTTTTGCCTTATCACATAAATATTGTTGTTTTACAGCTCACATGTTAAGTAATTGGATTCCTCATGCCTGATTGAAGGGGAAAATATCTGTGCAAAGCTGTTAAAGAGAAGTTTTCTGAATGTTTGACAGCTGAAAATGGTGCTGGAGTTCTATAATCTAAAAAATACTGGAACTTGGTTCTTAGCTTTTTCTAGGTTGTGCCACGTTTGATAAAGATTATATTTTGTTTTCTTATTTTGTATCACTCAAGTTTTACAGTTGCAATGAACCTGTGATTAAAGTGGGAGTGTTCTGTAGTGAATATTAATCTGTAAACCAAAATGTGTCCTGTATATTGGCTTATTAAAACATTTTTAAGCTTTTCAGAAAAAAGGAAGGAAAATCAGCTACACTCACTGCAATGAAATGTAAGCTTTCAATTCACAAGTATTCCACCAAAGCTGAGATAGTCATAATTTTAAAAGAATTAGGCAGAAAGAGACCTACATATATTTGTAACATTAAAAAATCACCATTTTGCAACTCACGTGCAGTATGATTTCAACCTGAGTAGCCACTTGTATGTTCTGAAATCTATTTACTCTCTGGGTTATATTAGTATGAAATCAGCTTTTTTTAAAAAAGCAATGGGCCTGCTCATGCATATTTAGAACCAGACTGGTAAAGTTATTCATATGAGTCGTCCTACTGAAGTATAAATTAAGCACATTTCAACCATTGCAGTCAATGGGACTGCTTGGGTGAGCATTTGTTCATGAATTCAGCTTCTATTTTTCCTTCAGTAACTTCATATATATTTCATTAATTAAAAACAAACAAAAACACAAATGTAACCCCCCCATTGGGGTTTTGAATCATGTTAAATTTTTAGCCTCAGGCCTTCTATGGGCCAGATTCAAAGCCCACTGAAGTTAGTAAGAGTTTTTCTGTTGACCTCAGTGGACTTTGGCTCAAACCCAAAAAGCAAACCAGTTCATGGAAGTTCAAGGAATTTTTATTAAGTAAAAAGGGGAAAAATGATAAAATAACAACCTTCTAATGCCAAATTTTAGTGCAAAAAGCCCCCAGCACCTCCAACATTTTCCTCTTTATCATCCTTTACTTTATTGCTTCATGGACCTCATCTAAAAGGTTCTCTGGGTAAAAAGTGTTATCACTTTGATGCGTGCCAGCCCTTTGACATGAGGCAGAAGTCTTTTCTTCTCTGACAGTGGGCCTGACAATGCTAAGGAGAAGATCTGGGCAGAACGCAGTGGGGAAACCCCACTGCTGATGAATCAGCGCTCCCTGCTGAAGGGCAGGCTGAAGATGCCTACTAGCTAAGTTTAGCATCTTTTCAGTAGGTATAAAAATCAGGCTTCTTTTTTTTTTTAAAAAAAAGAAGATTCTTATCTAAAGCCTAAGGGCTGAAACTGAAACTCAGTCTCAACATATATGTGATTGTTTCCCCCCGTACATTTTTTTCTTCAGTTTTAAGTTTTGGGGATTTTTCTCTTTTGTAATACTTCAGGCAATAATGTAACACACTCTCTTCTGTCCTTACAATTGTGAGAGGCAGATGTGAAAAGGTTGAGAGACCAGGTAAAGTCCCTCAAAGTTTAGAGGCAAAATTAGGCTGGAGAAGCCCCAAGATCAAGCTCTGGCATGAAACGTCCAGTGCTTTCTTCTTTTGATTGGCGTGAGCGGAGCACACTATCATTATTATTGTTGTTATTATTATAAATTCCACTGTAATACTTTTTCTTTACGTCCTGGGCCTTGATGGCATGCAAAAATACTCAGGTAAGAAACAAACAAAAAAAAAATAGTGGGTAAAGTTGTTTACTAAGTATTTTAAAGCTAAAAAAACCCAGGCTGTTCAGGTCAGTTCAGTTTATTTGTTTAGGGTTTTAGTTGTTGCTATTTTATTTGAACTTGTTTAGCTCTATCTGCCTAAAAGAGACACGGATATAATTAAATTACCCTTGGAAAAATGCAAAAGGTATGTATTATTATTACTAGTTATTTATATCACAGTAGTTTCTGGAGTTCTCAAATGAGTTTAGGGACTCACTATGGTTGACACTGTACAAACGCATATGGAAAAAAAGATGTGTTCTTACCTCATGTTGGTTACCACATGGTAATTAACACAAGGTAAAATCCTTGAGAAGAGAGGCAGTTGTCATTTTCATATGTATTAGCAGCTAGAGGGTAGCTTAGTGTTTCCCTCAAACTGCTAACACTTGTTAATACTACATATTGTTCATGGATAGTGAAGCAGAAACAATTGGAAGAGAAACAAATATAGAGATCACCCATAATCTGGAGAATTTAACAAGAAATACACACTGCCCAGCTACTGCTCAGAGCATAAACTGAATCAGACAAGTTGAAGGAAGAAAGCAAGCAAGTTGAATGCTTTAATCACTTCATGTGAAAAAGGCTTACTGTATAGTTGCCAAAGCTGAAGATATTTAGAAAGGAGAAAATTGATTAGGAAGAGGTAAGCGTGTACAAGTAATAAAAGAAGACTAGGATACGAATGAATCAGAGGAACCATTAGCATGGAATTGTGTGTCAGGGACTGGGAGAAAAACTATATGTGATAAAAAATATTGAAGTCAAACAGCAGCAGAAGAAAAAGGAGGTTGGAGACTCACATCAAGAATTACCCCACAATAAGTCTTTACCTACCTCAGACTCTGATGCCAAGAGGATTTGGACTAGGTAAATACTTGGTGTGTTGGAGATTCAGAGAGGTGTGTTGGAGATTCAGTCTGTGGCACTATTCCTCCTGAGTCAGTGGGCCTAATTTTTCTCTCACTTGCAGCAGTGTAAAGTAAGAATAATTCTACTTGTAATCAATGGGCTTACACTGATTTAAGTAGGAAGAGAATGAGGCCCAGCATGTCAGCATAATAGAAGGTAGGGGTAGCTGAACCAATGGACGTATTGAGTTTGAGAGGTAAAATTAAAATCCTCCTAACCTGCTGTGGTTGATTAAAACCCCAGGGCAACTTTCATAAGAGTGATGGTGCCAATCTCAGTAACTTGACCAAATAGCAGCTCAAGTTATTACATTTCTCTCCCCTACATTACCTCTGCAGTTTCATTTAGTTATATAGTGAGCACCATTAAAAATGAATATTTACCACATTTCAGTTCTTACCATGGTACTTACTGTAGTGCCAGCACTAAGAAAGGTAAATACTGTATGTTCTGAGGTCAACAAAATACTATGGGCATTAACATGTCTGGCTCTTAATGCAGCTTACTCTTGTGTACTTCTTAACTTCCTAACATACACTTCGATGCTGCAGTCCAAGACACTCATGTGGACCCCTGTGCCTGTGTGGAGCTTCAGTAATAATACACATTGATGTCAGGGTCCATCCATTCACATTCCTATTAAAGTCAATAGTGTTTCATATGAGGGTCCACCCTCATGTATCAGACTGAAGGATCAGCTCCTTGAGATGAATTTGAGATAAAACATTCAGATTTGGATACTTCAGAGCTGGGTAAGTCTTCAATAATTAGAGGGGAACTCCACCCCAACCCTCACATAGCTTTAACACATGTATTACTGTTCACATTGAAACATACAGATCCGACTCACAATTTGGGCAGGTGATCTAGCATGGACTAGTTCCTAAAATGGTGTAAATTGGAGTAGCTCCATTAAAATGAATGGAGATACACCTACCAGCTGAGCATCTGGCACATTCCATGTAGCTTTGCTGTGTGCTGTTAAATGGCTGCATTTTAGTGTCAGGTGATGTGACCTTTCTAATATTCCTCACTTACCTCATAGTTTGTCCTGAAGTTTAATCTTAGGTGCTGATCCTGTCAGTTCTTTGCAAATGCAGGATTATGCTTCCACAAAGCATCTTGTATTATTGTGGTCTTAATATGCATATTAAAAGCTCAGATGAAAGTCACTATTGTGCAGAAAAGTATGATTATCATTAGGATCATTATAATGCTTTTCATTATTTCAATATTTGCTCCCCACAACAATAAAGGGCTTTAAAAAGCTTTACCTTATCTCCACATGATATACTTTAAAAAGATCCTGTTCAAGACAGAAAAGTTTAAGTAATATAATAGACAATAGAAAAATCTCTTACTATAATTAAGATACAGATGAAGCAATGCTTACTCACCTTGTAAATATAGGTTTCAGAGTAACAGCCGTGTTAGTCTGTATTTGCAAAAAGAAAAGGAGTACTTGTGGCACCTTAGAGACTAACCAATTTATTTGAGCATAAGCTTTAGCTCACGAAAGCTTATGCTCAAATAAATTGGTTAGTCTCTAAGGTGCCACAAGTACTCCTTTTCTTCTTGTAAATATAGGAACAATGAGAACAAGTCACCTGAATGTTTTAAAATATTTTTTCTCACAGTTTATAATAATTCTCCTGGAAGCTTGAAATCTGTTTACTTACCAAATATTCATTAGCTAATGTTTGTACAGTGCTTTGAAAATGTGAAGCACTAAATATGTGCTAATTATAATTATAATTACTTTATTACTACCAAAACCGTTTTCTTTACCTGTCTTTTTTTCTTTTATAAGGAAGCTCACAGAAGCTGGGCTCACATCTTTATTTTTCCTAGAGGAAAGGATTAGGAAAGTGTTTGCTTTGAAAAAAGAGATATTACCAGGGCCTTTCATATGCAGCCAAAACATAGTAGGTCAAAAATCAAATGTTGTGCCTGTCAGCCTTAACAATGCCCCTTTTTGGCATTGCCCTTGATGGACTTCATCCTAGACCCATTCCAGTGAATGGGAATTTTTAATTGATTTCACTAAGTTGGTTCATGCCCTATTTGAGAGGCTCATTGATGGGCTTCATCCTAGACCCATTCCAGTGAATGGGAATCTTTCCACTGACGTCACTGAGTTGGTTCATACCCTATTTGAGAGGCTAATTCATTAGGGCTAACTCTTTATGTTAAAAGAGGTAAATCCAGTCCCTTTCAAAGGTTCTAGGAGGGACTGCTCCAATCTGGTTCCCCCAGATTTCCTGTGCCTGCTTGTTCTTAGTGCTTCCTCCCTATCTTTTTAGAAGTGAAGGGTTCACAGCTGTACCCTTATCTTCCCCACTATTTGGTAGCCTGCTGCATGCTTCACACATTTTTCCTCCATTTTTTTATGATTATTGTTTTAGTGTCTTCTTAGAGCAAATATTCCCAGGAGTGCATAGTCCTGCTCTCCACTAACACTTTTCCTACACAAACAGCAGATTGTATTGCGGCTGTCTTTTTGATATAGAAGGGAACAAATCCCACTGTGATGATGTTGGAGTCTTTGTCAAACTGGCAATAATGCATGTGGGCACCTATGCCCTTCCTTCCTCCCTCGTCGCTAGCTCTGCTTGTTGCAGATGCTTTCTCCAGGCCTTTTTTCTTCTTAAGTCCCTGTTTCCCTGAGTCACTCAGTCTCTTATTCCCACTGTTTAAAATTAAACTTTCCTATCTTCATTGTCTGGCATCCTGGAACCTCGTTGTTGCCAACATCATAACACTCTACCTGCTCCCTATTTCATTTCCTAGTGGTGTAATTCAGTCATTTTGCTTTGTATGTGCATTTTTCTGGCATTTTAATGAACAAAATGGCATGTTTTTAATTAAAAGGTACATGTAAGCAGTAAGAAAGGGGCCAAAATGGCAACATTAACCATTGGAACAATTTACCAAGAGCTATGGCAGATCCTCCAACATGACAATTTTTAAGTCAAGATGGGATGTTTTTCTAAAAGCTCTAGTCTAGGAATTATTTTAGGGAAATCTATGGCCTGTGTTATACAGGAGGTCAGACTAGATGATTACAATGATTCCTTCTGGCCTTGGAATCTATGAATCGCACTGGAAAATGAAGCCCTCCGTTCACTCACAGAACAGGTACAAAATGGATAGCTTCTCTCACATAGCCCTATCATTCCAGTTCGAATGGACGAGACTCTAGGAGAAGAAGAAGTTAGTTCACGCTCCATGGCCATTCAGTCCTTCCCCTCCCTTCTGAGTTTCAAGACTGTATACAGCAAGGCAAGGCAGCCCATTTTGTGGGTTTACATGATGTAGACACATCTACAGACAACTGGACTAAGATCACCAACTGATTTCACATGAACCCCCAAACACTGTCCAGCTGTTAACAAGTTGCAGCCATTTTGGACCTGGACCTCGACAATGAAATCAGTGGTTTTGAGGTTAAAGGCACCATAAACCTTAAGCAAAACTATTGAGCACTTATGCAGCACTTTATATCTAAGAACAACAAACTAAAATAAAAAAGAATTTGCTGGAGCTGGACAGAGAAGGGTAATTCCATTTCACAAAGGATTATGATATTTCAAAATTTGGTTTAATCCAGTTTGGAACAAAAGCCAAAACAATTTGAAATTCTCCATGAAAGGGAATGGAGCCCCCACTTCCAACCCATGGATCCTGGAAACGCAGGCTCCCCAGCAGTTCCCTAGCAACCTGTCTCGGTTCTGCATAGCTTTTGTGAAATCTAACCACCTCTGCAAAACAATTTGAGTTTACCAAATTGGAAAATTTAGACAAAAAATGTTTTGTTGGATTTTTTCCAACCATCTTTGGAATTTATATTACAGTGAAGCTTGTGTTAAAGGTCCAAGATTTATTAAGAGATCATCTGCCCTCAGCAACCACCCTGGCTTTCAAGTATTTTTCAAAGATAAATCATCTGTATCAAGTGGCTACCTCTCCAACATGAACAATGACCTCTCAGAATTGGTCCTAGACACAATAGCCACTCCTAAGTGACCAGCAGAGCTTCTTTTGGGCTTTAGTGTCAATAGGACACACAGAGAAAGGGTGAATCCAATGGTAAGTCACTAACCTAGGAACTGGGATACTTATTGTGAGAAAAATTGCCTATATGGATACAGATGCTATATAAAAATGATTTTCATTGTTATTATGATAAATTTGACAGGAACTTTTCTGTCAAGGGCAGAAATTTCCAAAGGAAGAATTGCTTGGCCTGTCACCCAGTCCTAATACAATATTTCAACTGCTTTGTTTGCAAGACAATAGGGACCACTGGTCATGAGATGTTTAAATGTATTTTTATTTTGCATATGGATGAATGTTGATCTGATGTAGATTTTTTTTTTATTATGAATGTAGATTCTTGTAGTCCAGCTGCTCAGAAGTTGATTTCTTTTAAGACCTTGTCACCCTGAGGAAACTATTTTAGCCATTTCAGAAGTGATTTCTGTTCTTCATTTCAATCACTTTTGGGGGGTGATGAGCACGTAGTCTCTGTGTGGTATGTAACAACTGATATTTTAAGAAGATTGCTGTTTAGGCAGGGCTTTTCCCAGATATGTCGCTAGCTGAACAAGGACTGAATCTGAATGGGTCATGTTGCATAGTGATAAGGAAGAATATACCTAATTCACCTGGAGCCTCAGAAGGAGGTACTGTAAGGCATAGTGAGCATAGATCGGAAACCTTGTAAAGCCACGGT
The DNA here is from genome assembly GCF_015237465.2 of Chelonia mydas. NCBI lineage: Eukaryota > Metazoa > Chordata > Testudines > Cheloniidae > Chelonia > Chelonia mydas. The sequence goes on along the minus strand of NC_057853.1, from coordinate 13,494,664 downwards.
AAGGTCAGGAAGCCTCTTCCTTTCAGGCCAACCCCGCCATATAAGAAAGAATCGCTAGAATCCCAGAGCCTGATGAACTCAGGGGGAGGGATTCATGACATCAAGTGACAGTTGCCCTTGATCAGTCTTTTGCTAGCAATAAACTGTGCCAACAACATCTGATTCAATAAATTGAGCCATAAGCAATATGCTTTGGAGTCTCTTTCTCCTTACCTTCACAACATGAATAAGAGTTTCCTGCAGCTTATTGGAGCTCCAATCTTTCCGGGCTGAACTCCTGTACTTCCTGAGATAAATGCTCCAATACGAAGGGGGTATCTGATCACAAGGCAGATACTGAATTGGCTGACTGGTGATTAGGGTAAAATGGGTACAAAATCAAATGAAGTTGATTTATTGTGTAGCGTTGAATGAAAGTGTTGGGTGTGTCTTACCAGTGGTGATTTGAGAAAACCAACCCTTACCGTTTGATTCTTCTTGGAGCAGACTCTAGCAGTCTCACCATAGGTAATTTGGGTAATAGCTTTTCACCAGTGATGAATAAGGTAGTTGGTTTCTTTCTCAAAGGTTTCACTGTATATAGCATTTGATTGCATGACCAACTCCTTTCTAATGCAAAAAAAAATGTCTTGGATTAAAAGCTTCAAGCAGAAATTTAGTACAGGTAATTGATAAATGAGAAAGCAAGCTGACAGCCATAATGTAAGGGATATTTCACAGCCTTGCAATCTCGAGTATAGCAGCAATGAAAAAAGGCAGCAGAATGCTTTGGTATCTTGCTAGGGGAACTGCATATAAATCAACAGAGATGGCCTGATCTCACCGGTCTGACCTCACCTAGGGCAAGCATTGGATTGGTCGTTACAAAATACCTTGAGGAGAATATAGCGGATTTTGAAAAGGAATCGTTTAGAACAAGCAGAGAGAAAGTACATCACAAAGAGTGTAGTTATGGAAGAAAATCTAAGAAAATTGATTTGATCCTTACTGAGAAACAGTAGACTTTGTGATGATCTAATTGAGTTGTTAGTAGTCCAACACACTAGTGGGAAAAAATATCAAACAAACAACACAACCACACATAATACCAAACAGGCTGAGATGTGAAAGAATTATAGTACAAGGAGAATATGGAGAATTCAGGGTTAATCAGTTGAAATCAGACCAAAACTACTGACATTGTATAAGCCATTCATGATCACTACAGCTGTAGCTAATGTTCGCAACAAATGGCAAGCAGTGAAATTTCCCTGGATTGGGGTTTTATTACTAACATGAAACTCAGATAAGGGACGTTAAAAGATTCATTCATGTACATGACCTTTTGCATAATTTTGGGGCCAGTTTTGAATGGTATCAAAATCATAATTTTTTAAACAAAGGAAAATGTAAAGTTTCACATAGTTTTGATATAAAAGCTGCTTGAAAAGCTGCCGTACTGTTTTTTTTTTTAAATCCAAAGCACAATGAGAATCTTATGCAGGGAGGTAGGAAGAAGAGAGGGGAAAGGGTGAATATGTGCATCGAAAGAAATGGCACTAATGAACCCCTGTGAAAAGATATTCTCCAGTTTTGCAAAGATAAAAACATCAGCTTTTAAGGCAAAGTCATATGTCCATATACACTAATTTGAATAGTTCTAAATTGTAAACCTATGTACCAGGTTACTGGACAGCTTCATAATTTAAGGCAAAGAAATTGGATAGTGATGCACAAAAACGGTTACATTAACCTTCTTGTGGATTTCTGCACAGCATGGTGATATCTGCACTGCACACACCACTGCCTAAACTCTAAAAGTCTTATCCCAGCTCAGTGTAAAACTGGATGGATTCTATGAAAGCAGACTTTCCTCTGGTTTTTCTTAAGTCCCAGCCTTAAAAAAAAGGCTCTATGAAGACGTCCATATGGGATTCCTCGCCAGTCATTCTATCAGAAGTGTATAATTTTCCTGCTCATGAAACAGTCTATAGAACTGTCCCTCAAGCCTGGTGGATCCTGGGGAAGCCAGAACCAGGCATGTGGTAGCTTCATGGAAATGATAATACAGCTGTATTGTATTTTTTGAGTAATGGCAGCTGGAGAGAACTACATACAACCCCCACCCAAGGCTTAGTCTTTTCTTCCCTCCAGGCTACCCAACTCTACCTCCTGTTCTGTGTGGGGTGCAGACCATGGTGAGCCCTGTCAGAACTTAAATATGGGTGCTACAGAGGCAGGTGACTCTGTCCATTCTGTGCAGAAGGCACAGATCCACGGACGGAGGGCCCCTTCCATACAGGTGCCCTGCTCAGGAATCTGAATGGGATATCTTACACATATACATACAGGGAGATAGAGGGGAAAAAGAATAGAATCAAACACTGTACCTCCCTAATCCTCTTACTCAAAGGACTAGGCATGATGGAGCTAGTGCTTCTCTCCCGGCTTAGGAATCTGGATATATACTGGTGGACAGTTTCAATAGCCAGCGAAGGGAAATAAAGCTTCAAGCACTAGTTATTATATAGATCTTCCCTTAGGGATTTTTTATTTCCCCTCCCCCAAATGGTCAGAGAACAAAAGCAAATAAATTGAAATGCACTTGGCAATAATCCTCGATGAGAGGAGACACCCTTCTCCTTTGGCTCAGCTTCCCCTTCTTTTTATACTTTACCCTGAGCACCCGTATGACCAGCTGGGACCTGTTAACACTTTACAGGCTGTAGTGTCTTTGCCTTGTCCCACTGGGGTAATAGGAAACAATCATTATGTCAGGAGATGGTACTCACATTTATTGCTCAGATTACATTCCTTAGAGAACAGTGGGTACAGTTGCAGGAACTGCTTCATCTACAGATTAAGTGCTTAGTTTAAAGGCATGCATCTACCAGCTTCAGCCTTATTCTTGGACCTATCCAGTCCAAGTATATTAAGCCTCAGGATAACAATGTCTACACATCATTTGAAGCAGATCAAATACCTCACATGTGGTCATTTTTGTACCTTTAAAAAATATTAGTTAACTTTTTTTTTTTAAAAAAAAAGAGTCCATTATCTAGTCACTTCCTATTTTTCTCCAGGGGTAAAAAGAAAGCTTGAGGAATTTACATAAAACTCTACTTTGCTGCTGTTTGGCTAAAATGGAAACTCTATTAATTGATTAAATTAATCTGAATTCCTGGGGAGGGAAGTTGATTGTTCACTAGATAAGATCACTTTTCAGAAGCCCACAAGCCCCTAGCAAAAATAACTAGTTGCTCGGCAGCTCATCTTTATTTCATTTGGCTCTGGCTGGAACATTTTATTGCATTGCTTCCAACGACATTTGTCTAGTCCTAGCCATTATGCACTTGTTCTTTAGCAAGTTTCTTTTTCTGATTTGTCAACAGTTATTTACTGGCATTTTATCCATGTATTTAACTACTCTCACTTAAACTGGGGAAATCACAAGCAATGAAGATATTTATTTAAAAGATGCATGTTTAGTCTTATTCTGATCTGACCTGTCCTTATGTGTTTCATGAAATGTTTATCTGCCACTTGACCTTAAAATATGACCTGGTTTTATGTAAACATCAGAAATAAAATTTGGCACTAATTGTACGCTTTCATCCCATCCAAAATCTATGATAAGTGAGACCTATATAGTCATCACATTAACTCCTGTTTGCGTTTTGTTCTTGCCCGGTCAAACTCACAATGGGCTTGATCCAAAGCCCATGACAATTAATGGAAAGATTCTCTGACTTCAGGGGCCTCTGCATCAGGCCTAGTGAGATCCAAGGCAAGTCATGTGACCACTTTAATCCAAATTAATTCTCTTTTATGCCTCTCCACCAGTGGAGGGAGGAGTTAAAGCTGTACTAAACAGGCAGCTGGGGACTCCCCTGGCTTCAGTCCTATACCACTAAAAAGTATGTGTTTATGTGTGTGTGTGCACATGCATATGTCATTAAGAGAGAGAGAGGCAGAGAGAGACGGATGGTGATTTCGTTTTATGAGGTTGCTACTTTACACACCTTGTAGAGAAGGTTTTCCTGGGGGCATAGCAAGCATAAAACGCTGCACATTTTTGATCCATTATTTTAAAGGGTATATTAAGAGATTAATATGTTACAAGGTTATCAATTGAGATTCTAGAAAAAGAGCTGTTAGCCATCTTTTACTTCAGCAGGACAACAGGCATTTACACGTGGCAGTGCACGAAGGGAGCTAAAAGAAAGTCAAAGAGAGAGGAGCAGAAGAAAAAAATGATATGCATTTTTACTAGTCACCATTACTACATAACGTCTTTGTCATTTGAATTATTTAATTGTATGTTTGCCATTATATTTGCACTTCACGCTGTCACATACATCAGGGTACATTTTGCTATTCTCTCATCTCATCTGATTATGTATAGTTGACTATTTGTCAAATTTCAAAAGGCCATAATACACATTAAAGAAACAAAATGATGTAGGAGTCACCAGAAACAGGCTCATCGCAGTAAATATACAGGCATAGGGAGCTCCATGGCTCTCTAGCTCCAGAAACCTGGACCTGAACAGAACTAGACTGTCCTGTTCAGGAAGGGACTATTGAATACAGTACAGTATCCAGGAACCATTCCTTTAGACAACTGCACAGCAATGTCAGCTACTGCATAATTTGCATAATGCTTCATTAGCATTTTCAGAAGCATATCCCAGCCAGGATTAACATTCGTGCAGCTACTCCAGTGGATTTGAGGATCTGGCCCTTTGAGTTCCATGTAGTACTAGTTAAACGCTCTTTTGTTATTTTTTCTGTTTGCTATAAAGTCTATGAAGAGGCAACTCAGCATGCACAGATTCTCAGAAATGCAAATGCAATGGCCACTAAAGCTTTATGAAAGTGTCTTAAAAAGGGAGGAACAAGGGATGGCTTCTTTTTTAGAGAGATGATTTGTATTCATTTTGCAGGTACCCAAATGCACAGAACGCAGGCTTAGAAATGCACCCAATGGTCATAATAATAAAATAATCATTAACTCACATATGTTTGTCCCAAAAACATAATTTATTCTGCGAATAATGAAACTCACGGTGGGGGTGGCTCAGATTTCGACAACTCGGGTATAAACCAAGAACAACTCTCCTGAAGTCAATAGAGTTACCCTGGTTTCAGACCTGTGAAAGTGAGCGGAGCTCTAGCTCAATAGCTCAGAACAAAAGCAGTTTACTTCTCCTTTACACACAACCCCACTAGCAAATGAAAACGTGAATATTCATGCGTTAGTCTGAATGACAAGCATGACAAAGGGACCAGACAATGTAATTCATCATTGAAAGCAAAAAGAAAGTGTCTGCCAACCTACTTATTGTTTCTGTATAGCAATTGTGCTGGCTTTTGCACTCCAGCTAAGCCTTGTTCTGCTGTGCCTGGGCCAAATCCCGCTCTCACACCAGACTGAAGCAAGAGTGGAGTCGCTGGCATCACAAGATTTACACCCCCAAATGCAGCTAGGAACAGAATTTGGCCACGCGATTGTTTTTTTTTTTTGCCAGATCACTCAATCTGTTTCACTGCAAATACGCACTCTGCTTGTTTCACTTGTAGTTACACAGCTGTTCTCTTTCAGTGCGACTCACAGTCAGATAATGGAAGTAATGACAAAGGGGCTGAGTTTGGATTAGAGCATTTTACAGCAGATTTTAGCATTTAGCAGAAGGAAAAGGAATGAGCAGCTCTCTCTGTCTCTCTCTCGGCTCAATGGACTACATTTATTCCTGATTTCTGAATGGGATTCTGTAAAGATTTCAGGAAATAATTTAAGGGTATTGGTGCTTTTATTTATGATTGGGTTAGAAATTGAACATCGCTGGCCTCTACAAACCAAGGAGCAGAGGGAGGAATGAACCTGCTTTCCATTATGAGTAGTGTTCCACCTTCATATTATATTCTTGCCATTTCCTCTATTTGCAGATCCCGAATGCCTAACCTCCTTGTCTTACTTTTTTCAGAGTAGCAGCCGTGTTAGTCTGTATCCACAAAAAGAAAAGGAGGACTTGTGGCACCTTTTGTTTGTCTCTAAGATGCCACAAGTACTCCTTTTCTTTTTGTCTTATTTTTAGTTTTCATGTTAGATGTCAAATGAATTGGAGAGAATTTCTGAAGAAATGATTAGTGTAAATGGAAGAGGCTATATATGACAGCTAAAATAAGACTTTATTTTCACAACCCTCTCAATTTTAAGGGGTGACTTGACTACCTCTCTTTCCATGTTGCATGAAGTCATAGACAGCTCAAGAGAAAGTTTGCCAGAATTCAAGTGGATACTGTGCTTCTGCTTAAATGCCTCAAATCACTTGAAAAGCTGTTTATGTAAAAAACAACATATAAGGCAGGGGCTTGCACTTTATTGGATGGTTATGGAGGAGGTGAGCACCTTCTGTGCTAAACATACATAATCAGGAATGGCCCAATTAAGTTATGTTGGCTTTACATCAGCTGAAGATCTGGCCCATCATTATTTCTTCAAAACAAGCTCAAAATTATACTGTAGCTATTCTACCACAAGTGAGTCAGAAACAAAAAGTGTAAGAATTAGACCAGGGCAATTATTGAAATAATGAAATGACACAAAACCAGCTGCTTGCAGAAATCACCAACTGTACGGATAACAAGGTAGTCCGCTGTTGCTAATATTTGACAAAGCTTGTTCAACCAAAAGGATATAAAAAAATCATCAAGTATCATTTTACCTATATTCTATACGACAACTACAGTAGAGCAAAAAGGGAAAATAGTTTATTGCATTATACGTGTACATAATTGTTGCTCTCTGTTTATGTTCAGGAGAAAATTCACTTTGGAATCGCGATCTTTTTTAATGTGGGAGTAAAATGCATAAAGACCTAGCCACCAAGAGCAACAACAATAGATATCATCTCCTTTCCTTTGCATTATGCTATTGTTCATGACAACGCTATCAATGCACTGCAGTCAGAACAAGATCTTGGTTTCCAATATATGCCTTGACGTGAACAGAACTTCCAAACACTTCGGTCAAATTTAATGTAACTGACGTAACAAATTTAATGTAATGTAATTTGATGTAACAAATTAATGAAGAATAAAAGAATAATAGAAATTGCTTTCTTTACTGGTACAATTTAATAAGGCGTGCAAATAACAAGTTTTAGCGTTGTATAAATACTTCTATGTACTCTACTGGCCTCCAATCATACCGCCCTTGGCTTTGATCTTGTCAGATCTCATAATCTAAGCCGGGTCTGGTTTGATTTGGTACCTAGATGACAAAACTCCTTGGAAAATCTCCGTGCTGAATGTACATGGGTTAATGAATGAATGCCCTTTAAGTCAGTACTAAAGCACAGCCCCAGCATGGTTCTAGTGGGCATTGTATCATCAGAGTTGTTTGTCAGCTGAGATGTTAAACTATAGGCCAAAACACTAGGCTTGAAATAAGAACAGGAGGACTTGTGGCACCTTAGAGACTAACAAATTAATTTGAGCATAAGCTTTCGTGGGCTACAGCTCACTTCATCGGATGCATAAAATGGAACATATAGTAGGAAGATATATACATATACATACAGAGAACATAAAAAGGAGTAAGAGGCTAATTAATTAAGATGAGCTATTATCAGCAGGAGAAAAAAACCTTTTGTAGTGATAATCAAGATGGCCCATTTAGCCAGTTGACAAGAAGGTGTGAGGATACTTAACACAGGGAAATAGATTCAATATGTGTAATGACCCAGCCACTCCCAGTCTCTATTCAAACCCAAGTCAATGGTATCTAGTTTGTATATTAATTCAAGCTCAGCCATTTCTCGTTGGAGTCTGTTTTTGGAGCTTTCCTGTTGCAAAATTGCCACCTTTAAATCTGTTACTGAGTGGCCAGAGAGGTTGAAGTATTCTCCTATTGGTTTTTGAATGTTATGATTCCTGATGTCAGATTTGTGTCCATTTATTCTTTTGCATAGAGACTGTCTGGTTTGGCCAATGTACATGGCAGAGGGGCATTGCTGGCACAAGATTGCATATATCACATTGGTAGATGTGCAGGTGAACGAGCCCCTGATGGGGTGGCTAATGTGATTAGTTCCTATGATGGTGTCACTTGAATAAAAATCTGGACAAAGTTGGCATCAGGCTTTGTTGCAAGGATAGGTTCCTGGGGTAGTGTTTTTGTTGTGTGGTGTGTGGTTCCTGGAGATTATTTGCTTCAGGTTGGGGGGCTGTCTGTAAGCGAGGACTGGTCTGTCTCCCAAGATCTGTGAGAGTGAGGGATCATTTTTCAGGATAGGTTGTAGAGCTTTGATGGTGCGCTGGAGAGGTTTTAGTTGGGGGCTGAAGGTGACAGCTAGTGGCGTTCTGTTATTTTCTTTGTTGGGCCTGTCCTGTAGTAGGTGACTTCTGGGTACTCTTCTGGCTCTGTCAATCTGTTTTCTCACTTCAGCAGGTGAATATTGTAGTTTTAAGAATGCTTGATAGAGATCTTGTAGGTGTTTGTCTCTGTCTGAGGGATTGGAGCAAATGCGGTTGTATCTTCGAGCTTGGCTGTAGACAGTGGATCGTGTGGTGTGTCCTGGATGGAAGCTGGAGGCATGTAGGTAAGTATAGCGGTTAGTAGGTTTCCGGTATAGGGTGGTGTTTATGTGACCATCGCTTATTAGCACACATCCCATCATCTCAGGCATTGGCACCCTAACAGCAGGATTGTCTGGCTATGTGGAGTCTCTCCTCAGGCCCTACGCTACCAGCACTCCCAGCTATCTTTGAGACACCACTGACTTCCTGAGGAAACTACAATCCATCGGTGACCTTCCAGAAAACACCCTCCTGGTCACTATGGATGTAGAAGCCCTCTATACCAACATTCTACACAAAGATGGACTACAAGCTATCAGGAACAGTATCCTTGATAATGTCATGGCAAACCTGGTGGCTGACCTTTGTGACTTTGTCCTCACCCACAACAATTTCACATTTGGGGACAATATATACCTTCAAGTTAGCGGCACTGCTATGGGTACTCGCATGGCCCCACAGTATGCCAACATTTTTATGGCTGACTTAGAACAACGCTTCCTTAGCTCTCGTCCCCTAATGCCCCTACTCTACTTGTGCTACATCGATGACATCTTCATCGTCTGGACCCATGGAAAAGAAGCCCTTGAGGAATTCCACCATGATTTCAACAATTTCCATCCCACCATCACCCTCAGCCTAGACCAATCCACATAAGCGGTCCATTTCCTGGACACTACTGCGCTAATAAGCGATGGTCACATAAACACCACCCTATATTGATGTTTCCAGCTGAAATTATTAAAAAATGAAAACCAAATTTTGCCAAGCCTAATCATCAGAAAATTGGTCTCAATTCAGTATGATGAAATTCAATAAAGATAAGTGCAAAACACTTCACTGAGGAAGGAAAAATGCAAAACTACAAGATGGGGAATGACAAGGTAGGCGGTAGTACTGCTGAAAAGGACCTGGGGGTTATAGTGGATCATAAACTGAACATGAGTCTACAATGTGATACAGTTGTAGAAAAGGCTAATATCATGCCGGGGTGTATTAACAGCAATGTTGTATGTAAAATGGGAGGTAATGGTCTTGCTCTACTCAGCAATGGTGAGGCCTTAGCTGGAGTACTATGTCCAGTTCTGGGCACCACGCTGCAGAAAAGATATGGAAAAACTGGAGAGTGTTCAGATGAGAGCAATAAAAACAATAAAAGCTTTAGAAAACATGACCTGTGAGGAAAAGTTAAAAAAACCTGGGCATGTTTAGTCTTGAGAAAAGAGGACTGAGGGGGGACCTGATAAGAGTCTTCAAATATGTTAAGGGCTGTTACAAAGAGTACAGTGATCAATTTTTCTCCATAATCACTAAAAGTAGGACAAGAAGTAATGGACTTCATCTGAAGCAAGGGAGATTTAGATTAGGAAAAAACTTTCTAACTATAAGAGCAGTTAAACTCTGGATTAAGTTTCCAAGGGACACTGTGGAATCCCCATAATCGGAGGTTTTTAAGAACAGGCCGCACAAATACCTGTCAGGGGTGGCCTAGGTTTACTTGGTCCTGCCTGAACGCTGGACTTGATGACTTCTTGAGGTCCCTACATTTTTATGATTAGTTATTATTAGAGAGCATGACTCTTTTCTTAGGATTCGAGTGATATTAGCCCGAGTATTATGGACATATTCAAGACCAGATAATTACATATTGTTTTCAGTTTATATAATTTTCATAGGACTGTCTGTCTATCTGTTTTCCTATGGAGGCTTACCCTGGATAAGTTAGTGTACATGTCTTTATCTGAGAAGTAGTGTTGTATATGACTCTTGGTATAGATGCCCGGTGTGCATCCACCCCTTTGGTGGCTGCACTTCAGTGATAGCGATGATTTCTACATACTAATATCTAAAACTTCTTTGGCAGCTTCCATTGCCAGAGCTCAATGTGCTTTACAGAAAGCAGGTAAGCATTACTATCCCTCTTTGACAAATGGGAAAATTCAGGCCCCAAATTTCTGTCCCTGATTTATGAGCTAATCAGTTTCACTAAAAATATATATGTACAGATATTTTGTAAGACTTTGGCAAAAAGGAAGGACAATTTTGCTTTGACCTAATGTAGAGCACAATCCATCTCTCAGTGGTGTCAATGGGAAGTCGCCACATCAATGGGATTTTGATTGGACCCTACACTCTAAATTCAGAAGTCATTCCTATGTTTGATGAATACATTATCTCAGTAGTACTGAACTTGTTGTGTTTCAACAAGAAAAAAACAATACTTGGTCTCATGCCTAAAATAGTGGAATTGAATGTTATTTTCAGGACATGTTTTCGTTCATCATTTGTGTAAGTGCAATGGGCTTTTCCTAGCGATGCTTTGAATGCTTAATTTCAGGACACATCTGTTTTTCCTCTGGAGTTAACTTTTTAAAGTAACCTTTCAGAAGATGAAAGCGAGACATGAAACATTTTCATTTTCTTGTAGAATCTCATTTCTCAAGAGATTGTTCCATTTGGGAGGTGTCTGGTTTACTTTAAATGATAGCAACTTGTTTGAAAAAAGACAGACAGACTCAGGTAAAAAAGAAGTTTGTGAATAAAAAAGCCACACAAAGTGGAGTTCTTTTTATTTTAATTAATCTGTACAAAAATTAACTGTAAAGTTTAAAGGCTGAAGCAAGCTAATGTTCCACAATTGACAGATATAATCAGATAATTACTGCTTTTTAATGAATATTAAAACATCAAATATTCAAGCCTTGTGGCTCACTTTATTTTTAATATTCTGCTGTAATGTTTTACTTTTTACCCTGATTATAATTTGGGAAATTCAGTGCAATTCACCTTGAGTGAAATTCACCCCAGTGCCAAAAGCGAGAACTAAGGTGAATGCACCACTCAAGTCTCACTTGAGATCTAAAAATAGGGCTTAAACAGGACATAAGCGGTACATAAACTTGTACTGACCCCATGCCTAGGAGTGAACTTTATGTCTTATGAACAAGCTAACCTTTTCCCCATGTCCCTGAGCTCAGGAATGTTGTGAATCCAAGCAATTCTTCTCAGGGGAGTATTTAAAACATTAGAGGCCATAGGTTTGTGGCAAGAAATAAACTAATAATATTCAATAATAATCCCAAAGACATAAAAGCACTCCAGCGTAGCCAGGTGTCAATTGTCATGAACTCATCTCCACATTCTGCATTAATGACAGGAAATGCCATGTGGCTACCAAGCAAAGCTGAGTTGGGGGAGCAATGGGAGGAAAAACAAAATTTGATTCCATCTACCCTGGAACAGCAGAGCATGCTAAGTACAGATTTTCCATTGCGGATTGATATTAATGGAATGGATGCAGAAAATAGTACTTTTTATAATATATTGCAATTTTAAGGCACAGTCCTGTTACCTATTGACACATAAGTTGTCTGTGCTATTCATTTCAACAGCACTAAGCACGTGATTAAGGTTAGAAGGATGGGACACTCATTCTGTGTGTGTCATCTGAGATCCTAACTCCCATTAGTTACAATAGGAGTGAGGCACCTAAATACCTTTGAGGATCCAGGCCATCATTCCTACAAAGTTTCTTGAAAAAGATGTTGCTAGAGACCCTATGCTGACTTTCCTTATCCATTGTCCTTCTGTCCTGCCCGAAAAAGGAAAGGAGGAGAAGAGAACAGGAGAGAAGAGATTGTGTTGAGAGGGAGGGGGCTGACAAACAGTCAGTGAACCAAATTGTTGTCTTATGGTCAATATGAGCAGGATTTAACGAAGTCTATTTATGTCCTTCCTGGCCTTTCATTCAGCCATATTCCACTCATTAAAAGTCAGGATTGTCAGTGCTAAGGTACCAAGGGATTTTCATTCAGAAATTTCTTTCTGGCTGGTATCAGATGTAAAAAGCTGAATGCAAAGAAAGAATACTCCACCTTTGAGATGAAATTTAAATATGAAATAAAAGTGACCTATTTTGGGAAGCACATATACCCACTGTTTGGGGCCTAGTCAAAAATCCCCACTGCTTTCTTGTTTTCCTTTTTCCTTCCCTCAGGCTCCCGCCACCCCCACCCCATTGTTTTTTTTTTTTTTTTTAAGGCACTTGATATCTTTATACCCCAAACCTGCTGTCCCCTAACACCATAACCATAACATTTATTATGGTCACACAAAGTCCAGTTTTCTTACAATACTGTTTGCTAATAGAAAATGATGCCCATTTGTCATAATCCATTGGAAAATGCTCCACTGTGTGTTTGCTTTTCCTTGCTCACATGCCCACAAGCACAACTGCAGACTCCAAAGCTTTGGAACAATGAGAACCATGATCCAAATTATGGTGTGTACTTTTGGCAGGACTCTAAAGGCCCTTTGATGTCAATGTGAGTCATTTGGTTGGCATTAGATATGGCCCAACACAAGCATCATAACTGTGGAACATTCAATAATGTTGTGCCTTGTTCATTGGAATTAGGTCTATATTATGTGTGCAATCTATGTTCTGTGTCTTTATATCTGAGGATCCAGGAAATATCTCATGACATAATACACAAGGGTATATTACCTAAGTGTGTTCAATGGCACCAAAAGGGTGAAACAGCTTCAAAGTCATCCTGGGTAGATTAAGCAGGAGTGTCAACATCAAGAATGCACTGTGTTGATGCATTTCTCCTGCTTGATAATATAAAACCAAACCTGTCTTTCTAGGACCTCGTCTTGCACCACTGTAGTCAGTAGGAACGTTGCCACTGAATTCAGTGGGTACAGGATCAGGCCAGAAAAGGGCTGCTCCAAAGCCCATTTAGTCAAAAGGAGTCTTTTCCGTTGACTTAAATAAGGCCACCAGCGAGCTGCATTGGAGACTGCACTAGTATATGAAACGTATTATTATCCCAGGCACTTTTTTTTATTTTATGAAGAAATGGAGGGGGATAATGATTTACAGACTATACACCTATTCAGCTGTAGGAAGGAAACACATGGACATGACACAGCCGTAGTTCTGAGGATTATATTTAGCTTTCTCACTAAAATATTTTAATTTTCTTTTCTATGCCATCTGAGCTGCCTTAGAAAACAAATGTTAATTTCAAAGTTTTTGAACTCATGATATTTTTACTTTTCATTACACAAACAAAATCCTCCACTGATAACTTACATTTGTTGCAACTGGAGTCACAGATGTTATCTATGTATATATAATATAGTTGGATTTCAATATTTTTGCACTTACTATATATAGTCTTTTCATGTTAATCCCTGTTGTCATGAATTTTGAGCATTTGTGCATTAAAATTATTGCTTTTATTACTGTTTAAAGTAGTTTTAACAGGAGTATGAATATACTTGTATTGATTTTATATTTACTTAGGCCCTGATCCTGCAAATATAATGCTCACAGACCCTGGTCGTCGGTGGGCAGGATCGAACCTGGGACCTCTGGAGCTAAATGTATGAACATTTACTGCATGAGCTAAAAGCCATATGACTCTTCGCTAAGGCTCTAGAGCAGACTCATTAATATCTCTGTAAGTGGTCTTGGTGCCACTAGATGGGACAGACAACCACGCACAGGGCACGTTACACAAACACTTAGGCAAATGCTTAATTATACTACCATGAATAGTCCCATAGAAATCAATGGGGTTAATCATGAGAATAAAGTTAAGCATGTGCATAAGTGCTTGCAGGAGAGAGACATTACATTTTATACTTGAATAAATTCTCCTTCATTGGACCCTGATATTCTTTATTTCAGAATAAAGTTTTTATTCTCTAAGGCATATGCATTGATTACATGATTGTTTATGAGTGAATAAATATTGTTTCTCTAACCTTTTAAAAAAAGAGTATTCCACTCACACTCAACCAGTAGAGCAGCTCAGCTACGGTAGTAGGAGTTAAAAATTCAGAATTTGCTGGAGTCCTTTTTTGGTTTTACTGTGACTACATTGGGCCAGATTCTTCTCTGGTTCACACTGAAATCGTGCCTCTGTGATCAAATTCTATGGGTCATGCCTCTAAAATAGTGCACCTTATCTTCCACTTACCAGCTGAGAATGTACTCTTTAGGAGAGGTTAACACGATTATAGCCCATTATCTACTTCCTGAAGAAGTGCAATCAAGTTAGAGCCCTGTTCATGGAAGAAAACACATCTCGTCCAAAAATGGAGGATAGTACCACCAACTCTTGACTTGAACAAAATAGGGTATGTTAAATGAGACCTTATTCTTGTTTTAGAGAAAATTACAGCTATTAGTCGGCTACTCAGTAGGAGTTTAGGATACACAACGAAAGCAGGTTGGTCCTTATATATTGTTGATAAATATAATAATAGTAATAAAAATAATAATAATAATAATAACTGAAAGGCATGGAGCTTCTGGAGGGATTCAAAGATCTGGTGATGTTATCAGACAGATGGGCAAGAGAGATGATCTCAGCTTCTGTGTTTTGTATGGACTGGAGTTGGATAATGTGGATGACAGGGAATCCAAAAAAAGGGGATTATAGTACTCATGATGTTAGACGATGAAGGCCTGGACACGAGTTTCATTAGTGCGAATCGAAAGAACAGATCAGCTTTTAGAATGCTATAGAGAATAAAGCAGCAGGATTTGGACACTGCTGGATATATTGTGAGAGGGATTAGTCAATGGTGAGATGCCCTACAAACTTAGCACTGTACACTATCAATAGAGCACACATTAAATGTATTAAGAACTGGCTAGCTGACAGATCTCAAAAAGTAGTTGTCAATGGGGAATCATCATGAAATGGGGGTGTTTCCATTGCAGTGCAGCAGGGCTCTGTACTAGACCTAATACCATTCAGTGTTTTCATCTGTGATCTGGAAGTAAATATAAATTCACTGCTGATAAAATTCGTGAATGATGAAGACTGGTGGAGTGATAATGATGAGGACAGGCAGTCATACAGAGTGATCTGGATCATTTGGTAAGATGGGCCCATTCTTTAAAAAAAAAAAAGTTTTAATACAGCCAAATGCAAAGTTATATACCTAGGAACCAGAAATGCCCCACTCACAGATTAGGCAGAGGTTCTGTATCATGGGAAGCAGTGACTGTGAAAAGGACTTAGAGTTCATTGTGGAAAAGCAACTCACCTGAGATCCCATTGTGATGCTCTGGAAAAAGGGGCTAATACAATATTTGGGTGTATAAATAGAGTGGTATTGAGAAGGAGTAAGGAGGTGATTTTACCTCTGTATATGGCACTGGTGAAACTAATACTGGAAGACTGTGTACATTTCTTGTTTTGCCATTTTAAAAAACATGTTGAAAAATCAGAGAACATGAAGAAGAGAGAGACAAAATGATTTATGGGCTGGAGAAAATGTCTTATAATGAGACACTTAGGGACCTCAATCTTGTCTAGTTTAACATGTTTTTTAAGAGGTGACTCAATTACTGTGTACAAGTACCTTCAAGGGGAAAAATTACTATGTGCTAAAAGGTTCTTACATCTAGCGCAGACAGGTACAACAAAACCCAACATTTGGCCCTGATTTTGGGTCAAGGTTCCATGTGTATAAGACTAGATACCTCGCTGCGATCTATTGAAAGAACCAATATCTGGAAGCCAGGGGTGAAAGTAACATTAAGCACTTACTGGTACGGTGGCCCGGCTATGGGCCCCTAGAAGGAGCAGTGCCTTGGGCTGAAGGGCCTCGGGCGGGGCTGAGGGGTGTTAACCTCCCCCAGCCAGCCCATCTGGGCTGCCTGGCCCGCCGCTGGGAGCCCATGGTCCTTTTAAATTGCTAGAACCAGCCCAACTGCCCCTTTTGCCCCCCACATTGGCAGCCCAGGTGGGGCAAAAGGGGCAACGACATTAAAGCGCTGTCACGGCAGCACTTTAACGTCAGTTGCATATGGGCCCCTTTTTGCGTACGGTACTGGTGGCCCCTTTATACCGGTACGCCGTACTGGCCTGCTTTCACCCCTGCTGAAGCTAAAGCCAGACAAATTCAAATTGGAATTAGGTGCACATTTTTAACCGTGAGGGTGATTAACATTGAAACAAACTCCCAAGGAAAGTGGTGGATTCTCCACTTCTTGATATCTTCAAATCAAGACTAGATGCCTGTTTGGAATATATGTTTTAGCCCAACACAAATTATTGGGCTCAATATATGGATAACTAGATGACATTTAATGGCTTGATATATCTAGGAGGTCTAACTGGATGATCTGATGATCCCTTCTGGTCTTAATCTCTGTAAATATGAATGTATAAATGACAGAGAGGACGGTGGTGTTATTAACAGTGAAGGAAAATGGGATTTTAGATAAGTGACACTGAAAATGTGCTCTCTCCTATGTCCAATCTATTGATTCCAACCCACTCTTGTTGAGCCTGGGAAGTCAATGAGAGTTTGCCATTAATGTCAATGGACACCAGACAAGCGATAATTCCTTTCTGTTCTCCCACAAATTTTCCTGCATGCTCTCATCCCAAATCTCCGACTGAGACAATCCTATAGTTGATGACATGGCACATGGGATGGGTTAATTTTGTTCGTGCCAGCAGTACAGTGGAAGATGCATCTATTGTCTGACTTAACGTTACTAAGGTATCTTTTGATTAAATCCTATAATCCAACATTTTCCTGATTTATCCTATCCCTTGATGTCATACCAATATATTTTAGTGGATTACATTGATAGTTAAAAATATGTCAGTCTTTGATGGATGCTTAATTGTATATGGACTGGATACAGCAATCTATTTTAGGAAATGAAATTACAGAACTGTGGAAAAGCTTCTAAGCACCTAAAATTATGTAGATCCTACTGAATTATATTACAAATAACCAGTTCTCCCCCTGGTACTAATGAATGGGTGGTCCTGAAAAACTACACTGTGAAAGAAAAAGGATAAAATATTTGGAGCTATCTGTTGTATCATATGCAGACTGTCAAAGGGAATCCAGAGATGCTTTAGGGCAGCTTTCTATTTGCTTTGCACTACTCAAGCAGTACAAAGTTGCCATAGGGCCAGACTCTTGGCCCGGGCTATCTCAATAAACTTATCAAAGACCCACTCTATTGCTCTGTTCCTGCATGCAGCAGCTGCCATATGGCAGGATTAACTTTTATAGCCCTTTCAAAATTAAAAAAACAATTTTTTTAAATGATTATTGTAGCTGGAAAAATCACCACATTCCAGCCTTTTCTCTTCTACAGATTCCCAAGCCTATTGCAGAAAAGTTTTCACTTACAACTAAGAGGAAAGGGGGTTAATCAGCTATAAAGAAGATACATTAATGTTTGGAATTAAGTTAGAAAAAAAGGAAAAAAGACTAAATTTTAAAAGAAAAGAATAAACCAGCCCCTTTCTATTGTGTGAAACTTAAATGATCCTGACTGATGATCCTGTTCAATATCTCAGTCTCTCTTATCTGAATTTTAAATCCTTGAAAACTTTGACAAGCAAGATTTGGCAATTTTATTTTGGCAAGTGCAACCATGCAGCCTGATGTTGTGTTATATAATGATTAAAACCTCGAAAAATACATGGAATATGGAAGGAACCCAAATTGCAGTTGCATCCTCTGAGCTTATCTATAGCAAAGCCATTGCTGTAATAAAAATGAACTGGATGGTAATGCATGAGTAAGTTCTTCAGATGTTACAAGCTGACTTGTGAAAAGAGGAAAATACAGTGGCGCTCATGAAATGACGCTTTCTTCTGGCCATTATTATTTAATTCTTCATAGAGGAGATGGAAAGCTACTAACACACATGTGTTTTTTTCCCAGCATTGTAATTTAAACAACATATATGTGCTTCAAGACCATATGTACACAAACATAACCTGCACCATCACTTTCATGGTATCAGTGATGGGCAATGAATGGAGACAAAAAACATTTATTTTCTTATAAACTGAAGATTAAAGAGTCTTTTCTGCCATAAGAACTGTGCTTATGTTAGAAATGTCTTGGGAAAGAAAGTTGCCTATGAGCATCAATGTCAATAGTTAACTGTTTTTATTTGAAGAACATTTGTAGTGTAGAATATCACCTGCTATCAGCGTGCTCTCTTCAGAAGTAAAAAAATCTTTATCCAGTCCATTCAAGCACAGAAAAATTGCCAATCCTGCACAGTTTGGTGCTTTTCCAAGTACCAAAGACAGGTGTAATGGTTCATAGAATCATAGAATATCAGGGTTGGAAGGGACCTCAGGAGGTCATCTAGTCCAACCCCCTGCTCAAAGCAGGACCAATCCCCAACTAAATCATCCCAGCCAGGGCTTTGTCAAGCCTGACCTTAAAAACTTCTAAGGAAAGAGATTCCACCACCTCCCTAGGTAACGCAGTCCAGTGCTTCACCTCCTCCTATTGAAAAAGTTTTTCTTAATAGCCAACCTAAACCTTCCCCACTGCAACTTGAGACCATTACTCCTTGTTCTGTCATCTGCTACCACTGAGAACAGTCTAGATCCATCCTCTTTGGAACCCCCTTTCAGGTAGTTGAAAGCAGCTATCAAATCCCCCCTCATTCTTCTCTTCTGCAGACTAAACAATCCCAGTTCCCTCAGCCTCTCCTCATAAGTCACGTGTTCCAGTCCCCTAATCATTTTTGTTGCCTCCGCTGTACGCTTTCCAATTTCTTCACACCCTTCTTGTAGTGTGGGGCCCAAAACTGGACACAGTACTCCAGATGAGGCCTCACCAACGTCGAATAGAAGGGAACGATCACGTCCCTTGATCTGCTGGCAATGCCCCTACTTATACAGCCCAAAATGCTGTTAGCCTTCTTGGCAACAAGGGCACACTGTTGACTCATATCCAGCTTCTCATCCACTGTAACCCCTAGGTCCTTTTCTGCAGAACTGCTACCTAGCCATTCGGTTCCTAGTCTGTAGCGGTGCACGGGACATGGGATTCTTCCGTCCGTGCATTTAGTTATTGTTAAGCTTTTCAGTCTTGTTTTGTTTGCATTGATTGTATGGTATTGATTTTGTTTCTAATTAATTGTTAGGGGTACCCAGAATGTAAGGCAGGCAACAGCTGTGTTTTTATAAATCCAAATAAGCAAAGATATAATAAAAAGCAGAGGCCCTGGGCGGTATATCCCAGCATAAAATTTCCTTTATCCTCTAGAGTGTGTGGTTATGGAGAAAAAATGGGGCCATCAGACAATGGACAGCTATTTCCCAACTCCTATTTCCTTCACTGAGGGACGTAGCCTGTATGGAGCTTCTCTGAAGATCCCTGCAGCTTCTAAAAAGTATGTTTTATGGAGGGTGCGAGAAAAGGGAAATAGAAGCATAAGGTGGATAGGTGTGGGAGGAATCTTTGAAAAGAGGCACAACCCTATTGGACTACATATATAGTGAACTTATTTGGCTCCCATTACATTAGTAGAGCACTCCGCAATCTTTAAGGCATTTATCCTCACAATACTCCTGTGAGCTAAGGAACTGCAATTACCTGCATTTTACAGATGGTAAATTCAGGCACAGTGAGATTGAGTGAGTTGCCAAAGATCACACAAGAAGTCTGGTGAAGAATAAGGACTTAAACCCAGGTCTTCTAAGACCTCATCTAGTGCCCTAACTACTGGACCTTCATTACTGCTACCTGGTCTGGCTTCTAGTTTCTATTTTAGCTGTTCATTTTTGCCTGCTTTAATGCCATATAGCTTTCTAGAATGATTTTTAATGGGTTAATTTGGATAGTGACTGCTCCAATTAGAGCAAAAATGTGTTGTTTCAAACAATCTCCTTTACTGTTTGCATCCTACATTCCCACTGGAACAGTGAACATACATGAGCAACAAATCTACTTACCACCCTGCTGCTGCGTGCAACCATGAAATGAGCCACAGGGAACATGAACAGGAACTTCAGGAAGTGACACAGACTGTAATTAAAAGCTGACAGTGTGAGCAGAAGGTGAATTCCATTGAAAGCCCTTTTAAAGGAACCAGGCCATTTTCTGGTTCCTTTCCCTCTCCCTCCTGTGTTTATTAAATAAAAAAGATCCTTGAAAAACTATGGTCTTGTGCAGTTTTATGTGTTTCCAGTTTCAATAGCACAATACAGATGGTAAGTGACCCAATATAAAAGGTTTATGATATTCATAACAATCTGGAGCTTAAGCTAGTGATGAGAGACCCTGATAGCTAAATGACTGTTTTAAATATGGATACCCAGGAGCTATCCTTTGTACCTACCCAGGTTCTACACAGGCCATCTACAAACATCCAATGCCTTGATTGTCCCAGCACAAGATCAGAACATTAAAATATATTAATAATACTTGACTCTTATTAATAGAATTTTCCCCAAAGTCCTTTACCATGGTGGCTGGTATCATAACTCCCATTTTACGGAGAGGGATGGAGGCACAGGGAAGTGAAGTGAATTGTGTAGGTCACCTAGCCGGTGAGCCAGGAATAGAACCCAAGTCTCTCAAATCCCACTGCAGGGCTCCAACCATGAGGCCACACTGCCTCCCAATAAAACAACAGGCATCTTGAATTTTGCTAAAGCAACTTAAACTTGCAGCTGACAAAATTGGGGGAGTGGTAAATAATGAAGCGGAGAGGTTATTATACAAGGTGATCTGGATCGCTTAGTAAACTGGGAGCAAGCAAACAATATGTGTTTTAATACAGCTAAATGTAAGTGTATCCATCTAGGAACATGTATACACATCTAAGAATGTCAGTCATACTGAGAGAATGGAGGACTCCATCCTGGGAGGCAGTGACTACGAAAAAGACATGGGGGTTGCAGTGGATAATCAGCTAAACAGGAACTCTTAATGTGACACTGTCCCCCAAAGAGATAATTTGATCCTGGGATATATACGCAGGGAAATCTTGAGTAGGACTAGAGAGGTAGTTTTCCTCTATATTTGGCACTGGTTCGACTGCTGCTGGTGTACTGTGTCCAGTTCTGGTGCCTATACAATTATAAAAGGATGTTGATGCATTGGAGAGGTTTCAGATAAGAGCCAGGAGAATGATTAACGGATTAGAAAACATGCCTTATAGTGGCAGATTAAGCTCTGTGAGTCTATCGAGCTTAACAAAGGGAAGGTTAAGGAGTGATTTGATTACACTCTATAAGTACCTTCAAAGGGAACACATATTTAATAAATGGGCTCTTCAATCTAGCAGACAAAGCTAGAACACAATCCAATGACTGGAAGTTGAAGCTAGACAAGTTCAGACTAGAAATAAGGCATACATTTTTATAAGTGAGGAGAATTAACCATTGGAACAATTGATCAAGGATCATGGTGGATTCTTCATCACTGATAATTTTTAAATCAAGCCTGGATTGTTTTTCTAAAATATCTGCTCTCAAAATTATTTTTGGGAAGTTCTATGGCCTGTGTTACACAGGAGGTCAGACTAGATGATAACAACAGTCCCTTCTGGCTTTGAAATCTATGAAAGTTAAAAGGCACAGCACTTCCAAATTCCTACACATTCCCTTTTGGTCACTCAAAATCTATTGGGTTTTATGTGCACTAATATATCTCTATGGAGAGAACACAAGTATTCCCTTTCAAAAAATGAAGCTATTTTAAACTCTGTAAAAAAACCCCAACCTGTTAATTAAGAACATTCACCCATCACTAGATGATGCTGTTGGAACTTGATATCTGTTGTTTTTAACTTGTAGACATTTAACCAGCAACTTTTCCTCAAGCATTGAGTCTGTACAGACTCAAGTACGTTTACTTTGCTTTACACTTATCTGTGATTAGTATTTACTGTTGGGATGTGACCTACTGGACAGCTATAGACAACTTTCCATTTCTTCTCATATCTATCATAAAACGGCGCTGTTAGACATGTCACAGAATTTGCTGAGAAGCAGTACATAGCTGGCATGATCTACCCTACTGTATGTATTCCTTGCCTCTGAATGTCACCACTTGGCAACTCAAGAAGGAGCGATATGATGGAAACTCCCCCACTCTCCCTGAAGTGCAATTGAAGCAAAGCTACAAAATCTGGCTGCAGGTCTGTGGAATAGGTCCCTCAGTAATGATTGACTTGGACTGGCTGTAATAACTTCTTATGTCTTGTACTGTACTGGGCTTTTGCTGGATAATTTATTTTCAGTGTTTCCTTCTTTTGTTTCCACAGGAAATCCGGATCTCAAGGTCAAGAGTCCACCATATATATATATACAACCCTGCATGACCAGGCACTTCTCCCTAGTAAAGCTGCCACCTGTCACAGTTTACCTGAGGACAGGGGGGTCAATTTAAGGATAATGATGGCGGTTAAAAACCATAGATACGTTTTTCTCTGCCAAGCAAACAGGCACATAGATACAGCTAAGTAGATATATATGAATTTGGTGGATTGGGGGAACCTTTGTTTTTAGCATTGCTCTGTCTATAATTTAAATAAGCACACAGGGAAATGTAATACAATTTTCATCTGAGTTTGATCTCACATCAGTTTTCTCTATTAGAACAGGTTGAAACTCAGGATCTCTGAGTTTCACAATTCAAATTTGAGTTTATTTTGAGTTGGACCAAAAACATTTTCTTTGTAACACAACCCACTATTCCATAAAATGTTCATTGTCATGTCATGCCATGCCAATTTCAGACACCAGTTGTTAGGGCTTCCAGTGTCTGTAGCCCCATCATGCAGACTGCCCTAGGCTGGGGACTTCAGGGTTTCCAGGCTCCTGGGCCAGCTTGCTGCCCAACTCCCGGCCAGCTGGCTCCCCAGACTGCTGGAGTCAGGCAGCCTGGGAAGCCCTGTGGTAGTCTGCATGGTGGGGCTGCCCCAAAGCTACAGCCACTAGAATAGCTGCGGACCTTGGCCCAGGGGCAATCTGTATGATGGTGGTGCTGTCCCAGAGCCATGAACCCTGGAAGCCTGGGCTCCCCAGCAGGCTGCTAGAGGAACTGGCAGGAAACTTTCCTAGTGGTCATCAGGAGTTCATCAAACCCAATATGTTCCCACAAAACAAAGAATCATAGAATTAAAGGGTGGGAGGGACCCTGAGAGGTCTTCTAGTCCAGTCTCCTGCACTCAAGGCAGGACTAAGTATTACCTAGATCAGCACTTGCCACCCCTCCCAGCTTGTTATCATCCACAAACTTTATATGTGTACTCTGTATGCCATTATCTAAATCACGGATGAAGATATTGAACAGAACCGGATCCAGAACCGATCCCTGCGGATCTGATATGCCCTTCCAGCTTGTCTGTGAAACACTGATAATTACTCTCTGTGAACAGTTTCCCAACCAGTTATGCACCCACCTTATAGTAGCTCCATCTAGGTTGTATTTCCCTAGTTGGTTTATGAGAAGGTCATGTAACACAGTACCAAAAACCTTACTAAAGTCAAGATATACCACATCCATCACTCCCTCTATCCACAATGTTTGTTATCCTGTCAAAGAAAGCTATTAGGTTGATTTGGCATGATTTGTTCTTGACAAATCCATGCTGACTCTTACTTATCTCTTTATTACCTTCTAAGGGTTTGCAAATAGATTGCCTAATTATTTGTTCATTATCTTTCCAGGTACTGAAGTTAAGCTGAGTGGTCTGTAATACCCCAAGTTGTCCTTATTCCCCTTTCTATAGATGGGCACTATATTTGCCTTTTTCCAGTCCTCTGGAATGTCTCCCGTCTTCCGTGACTTTTCGAAGATAATCACGAATGGCTCAGATATCTCCTCAGTCAGCTCCTTGAGTGTTCTAGGATGTATTTCATCAGGCCCTGTGACTTGAAGACATCTAACTTGTCTAAGTAATTTTTAACTCATTCTTTCCCTATTTTAGCCTCTGATCCTACCTCATTTTCACTGGTATTCATTGAGTTAGGAGTTGAAACTACCATGAAAGATGAAAGCGGCTAACAGCCAAACATTAAAATGGAACACAATAAACGAAGATAAAGATAAAATAAAAAAACATCTATGGAGTGGAGGAAAGGGAAATTCCATAAGCAATGGTGCAGCATATTAGCTGAGGTAGTTCGGCATACGGATTTATTTGGGACAGTGCAGGGAAATCAAACCAAAAAGTAGTAACTAACAAGACAAGCACCTCAGGCATTTTATTTATCCATCTGTCTATTACCGTTTGTCTATCTCATCTATTTAGACTATAAACTCAAGGGACCTTATCATGTCCTGTATGATTGTACTGCACTTACTCCAATAAGGCCTCATTTCTAATTACAATCCTAATCTAGGGTACTGCTCAAACCAAAAAATAATAATAAATAATGAAAATGCACCCCAGAGAAACCTTACACATTAACTGTGGAGAACAGGAAACCTGAGGCTTTGGAGCTGTATAACTTTACTCCACATTTAATGTAGGGTTTAAAGCTCATGCTGTTTGATGGGTAGATTTTTAGAAACCTGAGCAAGAATGCGTTGCTGCTTTGGAAATGAAGAGCAGTGAGATTTCCATTCTGTCTGCCATCACATTAACACCAGCACTGTCTCTTCAAATGTTTCCTGCTGATTCCTATCGAGCACAAGAAGCAATGTTCTGGTGATTAAGCAGTAATATCATTATAAAAGCCAAATGAATAATCATTGTGTTAATGAACTTTATCTTAGGAAGGATTAGTTTTTTATGTTAAGCTTCTTTCCATATGAAAGAGGAAATGCACTCTCATTCAATTTAATCAACTCAGAGATGTTCATGATCTATACAATTTAATTTTCTGTCTGCACATTTTCCTCCATATCTGCATATCTAGTTGCTTAAATAGATAGCATCAAATCCTTTTAACAGATCAGAGGCCAATAGATCCTCTTAACAAATGTAACAAACGTGTTTGATAGAACCAGATGCATTTTGTCTTAATGATGCCTATGTCTTATTGGCTAGATTTCCTTCCTTGCAACAAGCAACATGGTGTTACCTGATAAGTAATTACAATGCAAACCACACAAACAGTTGGTGACTTGAGTACACTACCCCTTGAGAGATTGCTGAAAGTATTTCTCAGAGGCTTCTAGAGACTTTTTGGTTCCAAGACCTCCCTTGATTAGTTTGCATATAGCTGATTACAAGGACAAGATGCATTTGGAAGAAATCTCTCATGGAAAGTGGATTTTACTTTTTCAGTTCCACTTCTTTTTCCTACCATCACCCCACCAACAATAGTATAGTGCAGGGTTGTTGTTTTTTTGCAAGCTCAAAGCTATTTGCTAGTTACACCTGTTATGGAGTCATGGCATAGAAATCAAGAGTCTGCACTAGAAAAAGGAAAAAAAAATATTTTGGTGTCAGTGTAGTTATGTACTAATTTTTATTTAGTAAATATTTTCCCTAGTTTTAAGCTGTGCTCGACCATCTGAGATGAAAGGAAAACAAGTTAGGCTAAACCAGTGGTTTTCAACCAGGTGTACATGTGCCCCTAGAAGTACTCAGAGATCTTCCAGGGAGTACATCAACTCATCTAGATATTTGCATAGTCTTAGAACAAGCTACATAAAAAGCACTAGCAAAGTCAGTACAAACTAAAATTTCATGGACAATTATTTCTTTATACTGCTCTGTATGCTATACACTGAAATGTAAGTACAATATTTTTTCCAATTGATTTATTTTATAATTATCTGGTAAAAATGAGAAAGTCAGCAATTTTTCAGTAACAGTGTGCTGTGACACATTTATATCTTTATGTCTTTGGTAAGTTTTTCAGTGTGGTGAAACTTGGGGGTACACAAGACAAATCAGACTCCTGAAAGGAGTACAGTAATCGGGAATGGTTGAGAACCACTAGTCTAACCTACTGGTCTATCTTAAATGGCCACATGACCACGATATTGGAGCACCTCACACTATTTAAGCTCACAAACACCCCTGTGAAGTACTATCATCTCACTGACAGATGGGGAACTAAGATACAGAGAGACTAAGTGATTTGCCCAAAGATCATACCGTAAGTTTGTGGCAAAATAGGGATTTGAACCCAAATTTCGAGGCTTGTGCCTTAACCACCAGACCATCCTTCCTCTCTTTAGGACAACTAAATTAGAAAGAATTCAGACCCAAGTCATGGCCATAGGCCTCAGGTAATTGCAGATTGGTACAATTTAATAACACTGACACAAAGAAATTGAACATCTTTGCACAGTATTTCCTTAATAGGTCTGAACCCTAAACCATTTGGACTTATTTCCAATTTAGGATATTTTAGTCTCTTTATTTATTTATAAAACTCCACCATATAGTTTTAGTTTTTATTTCCTTAGTTCCATTTATTTTATACCACAGTTAAACAGAACTTCTGAATAGGATTTTGGTGGTTGGACTTTGCTCCTTATATTTACTGATTTTCCTTGTAGGTGGGTTGTTTCTGCTTTCAAAGCACACACCCATCTGAATACAAACACCCTGCCCCTCCCTCCCCAAGCTATAGTGGTCCTTTTTTTGAGCAATTATAGGATTTTTATTAAGTAGGATGTCTTGTTTACATTTCTTTCCCCACCTTTTACTGTATACATGGTTCATAGGTAGGGCCCTACCAAATTCACAGTCCATTTTGGTCTATTTCATGGTCATAAGATTTTACAATTGTAAATTTCATGATTTCAGCTATTAAAATCTGAAATTTCACAGTGTTGTAATTTTAGGGGTCCTGA
The DNA here is from genome assembly GCF_015237465.2 of Chelonia mydas. Lineage (NCBI taxonomy): Eukaryota > Metazoa > Chordata > Testudines > Cheloniidae > Chelonia > Chelonia mydas. The sequence continues at coordinate 13,467,526 of NC_057853.1, read as the reverse complement.
CCCATAAAGGAGTTGTGTGTGTGTGTGTGGCGGGGGGGGAAGGCATTGCAAGGGTATCGTGGAAGGGGTTGCAGGACGGCTATCTGTACTTCTGCGCTGCTGCTGGCGGCGGCGCTGCCTTCATAGCTGGGCGGCCAGAGAGCGGCGGCTGCTGGCCGGGAGCCCAGCTCTTAAGGCAGAGCTGCAGGAAGCAGCACTGCAGAAGTAAGAATGGCTCAGTATGGTATTACCATCCTTACTTCTGTGCTGCTGCTGGCAGGGCACCGCCTTCAGAGCTGGGTGCCTGGCTAACGGCTGTTGCTCTCCAGCTGAAGGGTAAGGGTGGCAGAAGTAAGGGTGGCAATACTGTGCCCCCCCGCCCTAAAATAACCTTGTGACCTCCCTCCCCCTGCAACTCAGGGCTGTTCTCCCTTCCCTGTGAAATCTGTATAGTATAGGGTAAAAGCACACAAAAGACCAGATTTCACGGTCTGTGACGCGTTTTTCATGGCCGTGAATTTGGTAGGGCCCTATTCATAGGGCTACACATTTTATAATTTACTTTTTACTTGCAATAATATTACATTTGCTCTGTTAAGACATATTAATATGATTGCAGCTTTTTAGCGGTTGCTTTATTACTGATAAGGAATTTAGAGGGGGTTTTGTTTGTTTTTTACTATTTTGGTTTTGGCCACCTTTTGGGTTTTTATTTTTATTTACTCATTTATATTTAACATTTTATAACTTAATTTAAAAAAAAAGTTAACCTTTGTAAAAGTACTGAGATACCCGAATGGTTAATTAACAAAATTGAGTCTGCCAGAAACCGTTGGCTGCCGCTCAAAGAGTGTCTGTGTTAGCTTTACAACTTTGAATGAAAGATTTGGAGGGTTTTTAGTGGGTTTTTTGTGTTTTTTTTTTTAAACAAGAGAATTTATTTGACACATACATTTTTACATTTTTTAAATAGGTTTTTTTAAAAAATGTGCAGTCCCTCGCTATGTTGTAAACAGTTTATTACGAGAGGCTGAATAAATATTTTAAGCTTGCTGTGCTTAGCCTTGGTAGTAGAGCCTTTGAACTTTTTTTTTTAAATCATTTTACAGCCCTGAAGTTTTCCTTTTGTAAATTGCAAATTATAAGCAGATGACACATTTAAGTTGCTTACACTTTTAAATTGCAAATTTTATTTGTATATTTAAGCTTTGAGTAAGTTTTTTTTACAGGCAAGATAACTTTTTGACTTGGGCTTTGATGATTGCTCTATTTTAACAACATTTTTTTTTATTTTGTTTTATTTTTGTATTTTAGTTATTTGACACTTTAGTAAGCTTACTATTACACCTAACTTTTGCTGACAGTTTTAACTGCTGTTTTATTCATTTATTTTTTAATTTAGCATGACAATTTATTACTCTGGGAGGAGGGGGGATTGTATTACATTTTTACTAGTACATTTGGAAGCAGCCAAGTCATACAGAAAATTTTATTTCCTTTAGTTATTTTAACTAAATTGTTTATATCTAGACAATTTAAGTTAGATTGTGCATGCTACTGTAGGTACAAAAACAACTGACTATTTATATACACATTTATGGGGAAGGGCCGATTTTCTTTAGAATGACTGTGAAGGCTTTTCGGGGGAAAAAGCATTCAGGGGGTAATTGTTACCACCTCTCCTTTCCTGCCAAACTGCTGCCTTTATTTGTTTGGTTTTTGTTTGTTTGTTTGTTTGAGGATAAAACAAACAAACAAAAAAACCCAAAACCCAACACAAATCCCTCTAGATTTTTTTTATGGCTGCCAGTGCGTTCCTATTTTTTTAAAACATTTTAGTGTCACTTAAACTTTTGGTGTGCTTTGCCAAGCATTTTCTCCATAGGCATTTAAAGTACCTCTTTAATTTTTTAACAACTTTCATTTTGTTTTAAAAATGCCTTGTTAGACTGCCTGGCACGTATATTTCCTTTTGCTCGTTCAGCCCATTCTTTTCTCTCTCAAGATTTCCTACATAATGTGTACCTCTTTTACTTTACACAGGGCTTCTATTTCCAGGATTAATCCCTGCAATAACAAGTTTTTTGCATCTCTTTTTTGCATTTTTCATTCAGCACTATTCATTGGCGCTCCGTTTCCACCTGGTCCTCTCTCTCTAGGGAGTCAATTGGGTCCACCCTTACATTTAACCTACTTCTCCAGCACCCTGGAAACCTCCTCAAATTTAAACCCTGCCAGTGCCATTGCTAAACTGCTGGGTTTTGACTCTTGACTATTAAGCTACTCATATAATAAACTATAAGTTACCTGCTCCAGATGCATGGAACCAATCAGAGTCATGGCACCACTATGTAGCGGTAGCCTCTGAGACCTCTTCCACGTTGACCTTCCGCCAATTTGCTTAAAATTTCCTGTGTCCGTGAACATTGCTGCTGTTAATCATGGGTGCTAAAATATTGCTAGAAAGCACATACAAAGGAGCTCAAATTTGATCTGACTGAATATTTTCAAACATTTTTGAGGTAGCTAATATGCACTTATTACAGCAATTGTAATAAAAAGTTCTGTCATAGGGGATATAAACATTCTGGAAAGACTGCAGGATCCTGCCACATCTGATTCAGAGATGTGACACTTTTTGCTGTCTCAAAGCTTCGTTTTTAAATGTAATTAGGCCAGATGGACATGACGCAGAGACAGAGAAAAGATAAAATGATTTCCTGTAGGAGCTAGGAAATACCATAACCTCACTGGGTTAATGTCTAAATGTAAGGCACACTCTATTCACTTTCCACTTCTTCTTTCCCCCTGCTTCCAAAAAAAACCCCAGCCACCCCCAAAGCCATAAGTCTCTGACACTCTCTCTATGTACATGCTGTACATATATCTTTTCCCCTTCCCCACTGGGAAAACATGGAGAGGAAAGATTCTATAGACATTAGTGTCTTTGATTAATTTTCTAAGTCTAGAAAGTGTTTACATACCACAATGATGGTTGTGGTCTAAGAAACTGACTAGAAGAGAATAGCATCCATGGTCTTCCTATAGCAATGAGATAAGATACTGATTAAACTCCATTTGTTGTCATTTGAAAAAAATATATCATAATTTACTAATCTGTTACCACAATGTGGCATCTCATATTAAAGTGTGTCTTAAAATAGTACATAGTTGCAAACTCAGACCAAGATCCAACATCCATTTAAGATAGCGGAAAAACTCTTTTTGACTTTAATAGGCACTGAATCAAGCTCTCGGATACCATAATTTGGGAACTGGTTGGTAAATGTAGATATTTTAAAGGTGACCATGTACACTTTATGGGGAGCAATATATGTTTAGAAGATTTGATAGGTCAAGAGATTTGCTTGAGATTTAATTAGTTTTATATCCTCAAAGGTAAAGGTGTTTCACAATTTACTCTCAACAGTAATAGACAAAACATCTTGTTTATTTGCTCATCAAAAATGTCAGCACACAGTTGGTTTTCTTCCACACATTTCCTCAATTATATTTATAACATCATTCTAAATGCTGCTTTCTTCCCTCACATCCATAATTCAACAGGAGTTGAAGTTATGTTTAAATGTGTGTTTAATTAGGTTCTCTTGTAATCAGTACAGTACTTCATTACCCTTAACTATATCAGTGTGTTGCTATGGAATTTTTACCCATGTAAAGTAAGGAACAACATGATAAGCAAAGACCACATTGCTTATGAAAGAATATATTCCTGTTGTATGACTCTGCAAAAGTCATTTTTTATCGGTTTGTAATAGGTTTGGGAAATGGATAGCATATGCTTGGAGGAGAGAGAGCCAGACACAAACACATGCTCAGAAGTCCAGAGGGAGACACTCAGATAATTACAAGCTTTTTGTGGATTAATCAACTTGCAAAAATGCTTCAGTGGCGTTAGGCACCCAAATACATATTCATCTCCCACTAAAGTAAAAAGAAAAGACCTCATGGGCTCCCAGTGTAACTGCCCAAAAGTCAGTAGTGTTGCACCAGATTTACTGATGAGGCCAATCCATTTTCAGACCTCTACAGGGCTGCTCTCACTTTTCCCCAGCTGGCCATGACCAAAGGGGCCACTCCAGTACCCAGCAATAGCTGGACCACCGCAGTATTCTTGCCTTGCTAACAAGCTGCTGACAAAGCAGGGGTCACATGGCAGTCACAAGGATGCCCCTGTGGCAGGATACACTGGTATTACAGCCTACTTGTGCCATTGTTGCAGCCTCAGTATCACAACAGAGAACTGCAACAGTTATTTCAATTTTTGACCTGAACAAAATGAAAAGTCCTTCCCCACTACTCTTACCCTTCATTATAGTCTCTCTGCTTCTCTTTCCTCCCTTTTTTTCTATACTTCTTCACTTTGAAAGTCACAGTCAGAATCAACGATAGATTTCTGTACCATTAAAATACTGAAATTCAAGTTAAAAAGAGTTTCTCTCTTTAAGAACAGTTTCTTTGTGTTCTGAGAAAGGCTACAGGTGGTTGTTTCTTTGTTCACCCACCTTCCGATGCAGAGTGGAGAAAGCAAACCCAAGATAGGAAGCTCAAGAAAGGAGGAATGTGAACCCTGGTATGAACGTAGTTTTGAAGCTCTTCAGGGCACTTTAGGTGCTGTGCATATTTATGGTCTGTAGCCATCTGTCGTCTCTTGTCTCATACTAAGATTGTAAGCTCTTTGGGGCAGGGACTGTCTTTTTGTTCTATGTTTGTACAGAGCCTAGTTCAACAGAGTCCTGGTCAATGACTGGAGTTCCTAGGCTGACAGTAATACTGATAATAAAAATAAACTCATTTCACATAAGTCAGCCAAAAGTTGCCACATGGGAGAGACTTTCTGTCCCTGTTGAATTTAACTTTAAGCACATGAACAGCATATGGGTCTCAATGGGATTACAGTTTAAAGTTGAGCTTGTGCTTAAGTCTTTGTAGGATTGGACATTGGTCTTTACTTCCGTCAGCATGAGATGGAGCACATTACAGGTGTCACTCTCAGCTCCTGGGTAGCAGTGAGCATCTCCTATCATTCAGTAGCTCTCCTTCAAAGAGCAGCATTAACTCTTCACCCAGAAGAATGTTAACTATTATGTGGGACTCAGAGTCAAAGTTAAATGTATTGGAAAATTAGGAGATCCCATGTTCTGGCTGGGAGATTGCAGACAATTCTTTCCTTTGGCCTCTTTTGCCTGGGAGAAGACTATTTATATGGATCTGTAAGCTTGGAAGTATATGTAGAGTGAACTAAAATAATATACAGGAAAATTCAAGAGTAAAGGAATTGTTCTTCTCATTGTGATTTGTTGGGGCTGAGCCTATATCATTGTGCTTTTTGCTAGGACTCAGCCGGTGCTATTTGTTGGCTTGGAAAGATATGACTTTTATCTGTTATTGGTAGTAAATGTCGAGTTCACTATTCCCACACAAATCAAGAAAAAATGTTTCCATCAATAATAATTGAGATTTACATATAAGCAGCATTTTTCTTACATTGCCTGAGAATTCCTTTAGTGTTTGATTTTAGAATATTTACTTTATATATTTTGATGTGATGTTGACAAATTTGTGTTTTAACAATTATAAAGTTTTAGTTTTTTGAATCTCTACATCTACGGTCATTAAATAATTATTGTCTAACCACCCCATTTCTGACTGCCCCATAATTTTCCACCACTGTGAACATTGAAATTGATAATATTTTTCTACAAAATACTTACAAATAAACATTGACAGCCATCAAAATTATAAAAATAAAAATAGAATTCTGCCAAGCCTAGCTAATTTGCATGTATGCTGATGCTACAGTCCTACAGTTATATTGTGAAGGTGTAGAAGAGTGGACTAACTGATAGAGCATCTTATCATGGCTGGGTGACACAACAGGCTCTCCTCCCCTTACATTGCCTGTTCCTCCACTTGCATGGTGGTCCATTTCTTCTTGTGACTTGGCTGTCCAGCCAGGTCACATTTTATCCCACTCCTTCCAGAGTAACAAAGTCCAACAAACCACAGTCCAGTGTCCTTACAAAAGATCTTTGGTCCCCCCCCGCCGAGTCCTCGTACCCTTTACTCAGGTTCCGAGTTGTCCTCATCTTCTCAGGAGCCTCAAACCACCTTCCTCAGTGGCTGGGGACTGCAGGCCCATCCACTATGCTGGATTTCATTTCAGGGACTCCCTAATGAGCAGCCAAGGTTTGGTCTTTCAGACTCCATGCTGCTTCCTGCTTGAACTTCTTCCTACCATAATCTGTCAACAGACCTCTCCCACAGCCTCTCTATGTTCCTCCTCCTTTCAGAGACAGGATTCAGAGGAATCTCCCCTGATATCCCCCAAGAAAATCCCAGATGTAATCCCCCATTTTCCCCTCTTCAGGCTTGACCTTTGTCCTTCTCTGTTCCTCATTTAAATGTCTCTCAGGGTTCTCTCCCTGGAAGTTCAGATCTTGCCCTATTATCAACTTGGTTGCTCCTGGTGGGTGAGCTCTGCATCTCCTGGCCTCCAAACAGACTTCACCACTCAGGAGAGGATCCCAAGGCCCACCTTCCCCCGGGCTTCCTCCTTGATCCTGCCCATCTCTCTAGTGCCAGAAAGCAACTCCAATGATTTTGATCCAGCCCCCTTCTTTCTTTTTCTCTTTGTTTTAATGGTGAAGCAGACTTGAATGAATAGTTTATAGCCTCCACAAACTATTATTCCTAAATACTTAGCAGTTTATATACTCTCACTCTGCCCTGTGCTCTTCAGGTAATGTAACACCACCTGTCTAATGCGACCCCATTTCCCCAATATTTTTTACTCTACCACATAATGTAACTTTTATTACCTTAAGGCATTTAAATTAATCAGAAAGCTTTTCCCTTTCTTTATCAAAACGCTTGCATAGCCATAAAAGTTGTTCAATTGTTTCTTCCACCTTAGAGAGCTCACATAGTCCACTGCTGTGTCTGTGTCTCGAAAATGATTTTTGTGTAAGTCACAATGGACAGTTAGTACTCTAAACAAAAGCACTTCGTTTTCCTATCCAGGCCCTGAAGTATGTCATTATCCTCAACTCTAGGGCACAATTAAAAAAAACCCTCTTCCTCCCTCCCGCCCCCCCATTCCTCTTTTAAACTTTTGTGTAATAGGTTTTTACATTCCTGTTTACACAAGGGTATTTCTATGCCAATCTTTCTATTTCTTACAGCCTGTTTAGCTGTTTTGTCCACCGTTTCATTCCTTGTTATCCCAATATGTGCGAACATCCAAGCTAGAGCTACATGTATCCCCATCTGCACTAACTTTCTGAGAAATATAATTTCATTGATTAAATCACTTATATGTCCTGAGACACCCTTTTGTATCGCCATGAGGCTCACGATTGAATCTGAAAAAATGACCTCCACTGCTGGGCATTCATCCCAGGGCCAATTTACTGCTAACACAATTGCTGCTAGCTCGGCTGTCATGACAGCTACAAAATGGACTAATCCTCTCGATGTACTAATTCCAGATTTTGGTATACAATATGCCGCCCCCACTCTTTGGGGGGAGGAGGAGGGAGGGGCAGGACCCATCGGCATATATTTGCCACAACTGTCTCCACTTTTCATCTGTCTACTGGTACACTCCATTTTTAATACCTACGGTCTCTTTGTTACCCTTAAGTTTATAAAATAAATCTAAAGCCACGTTTGAATATGAGACTTCCCATCCGTAACTAATTTTCCCATGACTAAAAAAGTTTTGATGATGTCATACATTTTCCCCTGGTCTTTCAACTTTTGCATGCACACTTTAACTCAAATGGCCTATGGAGTGCTAACATTGCCTGCTACAATTCGCCTACCAAAATCCTCGTATATTTGTTTGGTACTTGCATCATTACAATTGGCCCTGACAGTTACATCCACTAATTTCATTCACAGCATAACTGGCCTTTCACTAGAAGCTATCTGTAACATGCATAGGTGTTGTAATAAATGCACTGCATGCAATATAGAATGCCTGCAGCCCGCTTCTAATCTGCACTTCCCTTTTCAATAGGTCAAAGCACAACTCCTTCCCCAGCTAGATTTCATATTTAATTAAGCCTGGCCCACCCTCCAGGTGGAGCCAGGTGGCATAATTGACCTCTCAGGCTCACATTAACCCTTTCAGAGCCAGGAGGGTAATCACAGCACAGTAATGTGCTTTGCCCAGTCTTTCGGTGTAGGACTATACTGTAGATTTTAACAGAAAATTATAACCTTAATACAGAATTTTAAAATCAACGTATGGTTTTTAATAGCAAATTGTACCAGTGCTGTTGAATTTAATACAATATCTTAATATATCTAGAGTAAGGACAGAATTCTCTATTGAAATCTATATTTTTATTAAAGAAATTTCTATAGAAACATATTAAATATCTATAAAACCCCTTAGGTTTAATCTCTATTACACTGTACATGACTTTCCCCTGAGGAAATTCATATCCAGCAACATAGCTAAGAGGGCAGATAAACAGGAAACTAAAATTGGAGTTAACGGAGCAAATCCTATTCTGATTTCACCCCTGCAATTCCACTGAAGTCCATGTAGATTCACTGCTGCAACTGAGAGCAGAGCTTGGCCCATCAGGTTAAAAATGTTAAAACAACCCCCCTTTTCTGAATTTTCCCATGCTAAGCTATTGATTCCCAAGCGGAGGGGGAGAAGACATAACACTGGTGTCCTTTGCTGATTTTAAACCAAATGGTTTTAATGTCATTCCCCTTCATTAGAATTTAAATTAATACAGTGCACTTGCTGCACCTGTTTAGCGGGAAAATAGCTCTGGAATTAGATCTGGACTTGTCAACAGAAAGCAAAGAAGCCAGCTACCAAAGGGCACAGGTCTGTAAACACTGTCTCCCTCAAGTAGCGTGTGGAGTATAAGGGTCATTTCCTATTGTAAGAGCTGCTTAATGGGAAAATAACTCTCATGTTAAAATGTCATTAGATGAGAAAGTTAGAAGCAGGTGCAGAATTATAGAGCCAGACATAAATTAAAGCCTAGTAGACAGATATATCGTAAAATCTAACGTACACGGACCATTAGAGGTGCACAGAATAAGGTAATTGTATACAGCACTAAGAAAGGCCACAGCACTTTCTCTCCTCTGCTTTTGTTCTGAACTCCCCTTATAAAGAACAATGCAAAAAAACCTCTCTCTAACAATTAATGAGAGCTACTGCTTACTAAAAAATTGCCATTAAATGTCACAAAATGCTTTGCTTCAGCGGGAAACAGGAAATGTGTAGGTCTGGATAGTGAAGCTGGTTAGAAAGCAGGGGTTCTTTTCCTGTTAAAGTTGACTTTTCAGCAAAAACAAAACAAAGAATTAAATATTTTGGATGACCACTTAAATATTTCGGATGACCACTTAAATATTTCTATTTGGAAATCCTGCCACAGTGTCCCGCAGGAGTTGTATTCTGGGTGCTTCATGATCCCATTCTCCTTTATGGAAAGGCTCCCGAGTCATACTACATCTCCTATGATGCACCATCGTTCCCTTTCTTTGTGAGGGAAGACAGGCTACAAGGGGAGCCCCACGGCCAGAGTGCAACATGAGATATTAAGTCTGGCTGCGTAGTCTAGCTCTGAGGAGAATGAGCATACGAAGCACTCATATTACAAACCCCACGAGGAATCGTATCAGCAGTGAAATATTCTGAATTTTACTGAAAATATTTTGGGTGGGTTTTTGATGAAAAAAATCAACATTTTCAATGGAAAATACTTTTTGCAAAAAAATGATGTTCAATCAAAACCTGATTTGCCATTGAAAAGTAGTTATGATGGAAATTTTTTTGACCAGACCTAGTCAATGCTGTTTTTAAATATTTCATTCTAACCATGTGTGTTAAAATCGCATTCTACAAGTACTTTAATGTTGCTTTAGTCCTTTTTGGATCAAGTTACATCAAGGATCCTTGGAGCCATGTTGGTGTGTCTCTGAGGCCGTCTACACTAGAAACTAAAGTAGACTACGCTAGAAACTAACCACTGCAGTAATGGCTTGGAGCTGCGAGCATGGGACCCGGGCAGCACCTGGGCTGGGGGAGCTGGGACCTCAGGGGCAGCCTGGCTCCCAATGGGGAACAGAATGGGTGCAGCCCGGTTGGGAGCAAGGAGTTCATGGGGCAGCTGGGCTCTAGCTGGTGCCCCCCACCTGCTCTGGGGTGACAACCCAGTTTTCTTGTCAATTTCATGGCTCCAGCATGGACAAGACAGACAGACAACCGCCAGTGTCAGCAACATAGAGTCTACACCGACACTGCGTCACCCTGACTACACCAACATAAGCCCCACGCCTCTCGTGGAGGCGGAGTTATTATGTCAGTGTAGAAGGGCACTTACATTGGTGGGAGCAAGGCCGTAGTGTGTACACTGCCATAATTAGGTCGACGTAAGCTGCCTTATGTCAACCTAACTCTGTAGAGTAGACGAAGCCTGACTCTCACCTCATGAGAGGTGGGTTCAGCACCCATATTCAGATGTTTAAGAAGACTGTGTGAGTTAAACATTCTCTTTTTTTATCTATGGGCACTAGCAAAGGAGTGGGCTCCAGTGGACACTAGTTGTAGTCACACCTGTGTAAGGTTCCTTTGTGTTATTGGGCATCTGCCCAAAAGGAAGGTTAACACCTAAACTAGTCTATGCAGTCTAAGGGTAGTGATTTCAGTCTAGGAATGAAAAATACTTGTTTGAGGTCTGGTCTACTATGTCGTTCAGGGGTGTGAAAAATCAAAATACTAATATTATTAAGTTTCTCTTCTAACTAGGGCCCTACCAAATTCACAGCCACGAAAAATGCACCACGGACTGTGAAATCTGGTCTCTCCCCGTGAAATCTGGTCTTTTGTGTGCTTTTACCCAATACTACACAGATTTCACGGGGGAAGACCAGCGTTTCTCAAACTGGAGGTCTTGACCCAAAAGGGAGTTGTGGGGGCGGGGGTCCACAACGTTATTTTAGGAGAATCGCAGTGTTGCCACCCTTACTTCTGTGCTGCCTTTAGAGCTGGGTGGCCAGAGAGCAGCAGCTGTTGGCCGGGTGCCCAGCTCTGAAGGCAGTGCCCCACCAGCAGCAGCATGGAAGTAAGAGTAAGAGTGGCAATACCATACCATGCCACCCTTACTTCTGCCTTCAGAGCTGGGCGGCCGGAGAGTGCTGGCTGCTGACTAAGGGCCCAGCTCTGCAGGCAGCAGCGCAGAAGTAAGGGTGGCAATACCATACCGTGCCATCCTCACTTCTCTTCCTTCAGAGCTGGGCTCCCAGCCAGCAGCTGCCACTCTCCAGCTGCCCAGCTCTGAAGGCAGCACCAGCAGCAGTGCAGAAGTAAGGGTAGCAGTACTGCAACCCCCTCTACAATAACCTTGCCACCCTCCCCTACACACACGCAACTCCTTTTTGGGTCAGGACCCCTATAATTACAACACGCTGAAATTTCCGATTTAAATAGCTGAAATCATGAATTTTCTGATTTTAAAATCCTATGATCGTGAAACTGACAAAAATTGACCCTGAATTTGGTAAGGCCCTGTTTCTAAGCAAAAGGAAACTGCAGAGTGTCAGAATCTGCTACTGCTTTGCAAAGGGACCACAGTACATTGTATTTCAAAGTGACCATTCATATTCCTTCTCAGCCATGTCAGAACAAGCAGAATATTAATAATTCAGGGATTATTAGCCTGCACTAGACAATCAGATATAATGAGTCAGCAAAATACACACACAGTGTGTGTGTGTGTGTGTGTGTGTGTGTGTGTGTGTATACACACATACACCCCTATAGTTTGAGTGGACTTATGAATTTAATTATATTGTAGGTAAAACCTGTATTTCCTTGGAATTCTCAAGCATGATTAGGAAGACTTAAAATTCTTCACTTAAAAATATAGTTCCTTTTCTTAAATTCAGTTATCTTTCACACAATAAAATTCTGTGAAGCATTTTTTTCAAAATACATTGCAATCATATACTACATATTTGCTTCATTCAAAGTGTCTTTTAAAATTTTTTTTTTTTTTTACATTGTAAACACTGAGTAGACTCTTTCTCCTCAGCAGCACTATAGGAAGACAATATACCTTGAGGCAAGTGTATGACCACATAATTGGAGCAGTAAATTGATAACAATTAGTACATTAGCAGTGAATAGCAGCATGCCGTAGTCTTAATTGACAATGCAGTGGTTAGTAATTGATGTTAATGACTCACAACAGAAAAGGAGAATAGTGACTAATAATCGCAATTTTTATGGCTTTCCTTGCACATAAGCAATGCATAACACCCAAGTAAATCAGAAAATGTACTGGGCACAGACAGTTCATAAGAGGATATATTGACTCAGGACTTATGTAATGACAATGTGCACAAAAAGGCAATTCATTGCTTAAGTGTGGATTTTTGTGCATTACTGATAGAGATCCAAGTGCAACTTTGCACTTTTCAATTAAATACGTTAAACCTTGATATTATACCCAGCTACACAAGCCTACCAGCAGTTTGATCAACACCTCAGCACTTCATAATTCTCAGAAATGATTGTCTATTCTTTGCAAGGTTAACAGTTCAGGAAGTGCAACGTGTTTCAGCGGTTGGGGGAAAATTCTGTTCTATTACAAAATGTGACAGTGTGCAAGGAAAAAAAGTAGTTTATGTTCATTTACAACTTTAAAAAGTATGAGGCTAGTTATCCTGAACAGATGGTAAATGTACACTGTATGCTTCACTAGACAATTAATGTCCATATTATTGATCATTATACACTACCCATTGAAATTAAGGCAATTCACCAAGCTATTGCAATTCAGTGCAATTCACCAAGCTAAGGCAGTTTTACCCAAGTAAGAAATACAGGATCTTAATTTTCTTACTATACTTCGGAATGTTCATGTCCCATCGACTGTATATATGTATGTATGTATGTATGTATGTATGTATTTATCTTTGCGCTTCACCAGTGTTGGGCATGTTTCACAATAAAACATATAATGACATGAACACTACATTAGCCTGCAGGGTTGTAAAAGTTACTGAAAGCTATTGTATTACAATAGCATCTAGAAGTCCCCAGTTGAGACTGAGAATCTCATTGTGCTAGTCACAGTACAAACTCATAGCAGGAGATTATTCATGTTTGAATAACAGTGTCTCAATCTAGCCCCAAATGCTTTACCATGTATATAGGATACAGTTTACATCAATAGAAATAAAGGAAGCTGTGGTCCACAGACTAAAATGTTAAGGATGAACCTGCCATTAAAAACACCTTATGCTTGTAGGTTTTTAAAATTTTATTTTAAAATAAAATGTGATAAAGATTAAGAGAGTCATTCCATGGCTCTAAAACGTCTGAATGCTGTGTGAATATTACAATCTTTAAAGCATTCACTTTCAGTGGTGTTTGAATGATAAAGGGCTCCCATAAATTTTAAAAAGAATTCAATTCTCTTTATAGTCCCCCTAGAATGCTCATTACTTTGATTCAAATCATGGTAAGCTTTTTTCTACAGCCTTTACATGCCTCTGCATGGCCAACCTTTACTATATGGGGCTAGATTCTCAGCTGGTGTAAGTCAACAGAGTCCATTGAAATCAATGGATCGATGCTGATTCACACCATTGCAGGTTTCTAGCCCATAGTCTTTAAGCTGTTGATGATTCCTTAACTGCAAGAATACAGTTGAAAAGTTCTCCTCACCTCCCTAAACATATGGTAGTTCACCCTGAGATGAATTCACGAGGCATGGAACTTTCATCACTCCTATGCTGATCATATTTTCTTTCTATTATCAGTTGAGGACAAATTGGTGCCCAGCAGCCACAGGGAGAAATTTTCCCGGCATCCACAGGGAGAAACTTCTAAATTCCACAGAACAGCAGGGATTGGGAATCAGCTTTTTCCCCAGAAGAGGAGTTCACTGCCAGAATGGTCCCTGCATTACTGAGCTTGAAGCAGTGGCCAGGGAGCATGGTAGTGGCAGGATTTTTGCAACTTCCGTACACCAAGCCTAGGTGTGTGGACTGGGAACAGGGTTGAGGGTTTGCCCCCTGTAGCATACAGAATCTATGTTAAGAGAGAGAAGGTTTAAGAAGAACATGTAGGGAGACCACTGCCAAGTGAGATGCCATTAGGGTGACCAGATGACAAGAACAAAATATCGGGACACATGGGAGTGGGGACAGCCACAGGCCCAACCCCCCACCAGGGCCGGCTCTAGGTTTTTTGCCGTCTGGTCACCCTAGATATCATCTATAAAACAATCACTTAACCTCATGGAACATCCCTCCACAGCACCTACTCCCAGCCCAGTGAACAGATTCACGCTAGCCAGCTCAAGTTAGTGCATTAAAAATAGCGATGTAAACCTTGTGGCTCTGTCACAGAGTTGGCCCACTTGATCCCTAGGCATGAGCTCGGGTACAGGAATGCACACTTGAAAAATCAGGCCCTTAATTTGAGACACCTGCTTTCATCAAAGTCAATGACAAAATTCTCATTGAATTCAATGGGAGCGGGATCTGGCTGCGTTTTTGTTACTTGTGAGAGGGAAGGGGGAAAAAAGCCTAAGAATACATAACAATTTTTAAAATACTATTGTGAGTACATTAACTGCATATTAAAAATAGGCACTCAAATTATTGAAATATATATTCCTTCTATCAGCTCAGCAATGGCTGCATTTAGATAATTCTCTCTCTCTGACTGATTGCAGATATGGTACAGTGTTTTTCTAATACTCTTAGACTATTTTTTTGCTTTAAATTATTCATTGACTCTGATCACTTAAGCATTGAAAATATTTTTTTAAATAAAAAACCTCTTTGCTTACTAGTTGAGTTTTTGAAGGTCTTACAATTTGATTAAATGCAAAACTAATTACTATACTGATTACTGAGTAAGAAGTACCAGTAATGTACATTTCTTAGTTCAAGCCACATCTTTGGTAGATGCGCTCTGATTTTAATTTTCTAACTACACGGAATAATTAGTGTTCTTTGCAGATACAGTAAGCTGCTTCATATAGAATATATAGATTACATCCTCTTGTCATTTTTCACAGGTGCCTGGCTATTACACAGTATAGAATTCATTCATAGTGCCTATTAGAGGTCATTATATGGTAACTGGCTTCCCTTCCTGAATATTTATAGCTGATGAGAAATTTATGGGTAGACCTAACAAGAATTTGAGGAAATACTAGGAAATGCTACTTTATAACATCATTAATATACTTCACATTAATGACAATGGCCATAAAATGTCATCTGATTGCTATACTCATACATTGTCTAAACTTTGTATTGATAGGGAAACTTAGTTATTCATGCTATCAAAGGTCTCTTCAGTCTAAAATGTCTCCAGGAAGATATTTTGCCTACTACTTAAAGTAGGTATTTTTAGTATAAAGAGTCGGGGTACCTGTACCTAGAATTAGCTGCAAATTGAATCCAAGGTAACAAACACTTGAAGGAAAGACAAAAGTTAGATTGAATATCTGGTGAACAGGATTACCCAAAAGAAGATTAAATTGGCTCATTTTATAATTAAAAACAATCCTGAGAGAACAATTAATAATGAGAAGACAACTTACATGACAATGACACTGTTTCTTTATAATAATGACTTACAATAAGTAGGTGGCAGAGGATAGTTCTATAGAGAATGCTCAAAGGGAAATAGAAATGCCATCTACTGTAGAATTGCCTGTAACTTGAAGATTAAACTTGTATCCAGCGTTTGCCATGGATTTCAGAAAGGCAGAACTCCTCGTCAGAGATAAGTGAAAGAATTTCTTCCTAACCTGGTAATTTTTCAAGCACTGGACTAGCAGGAGTGAAGCTACAAGAAATGAACATTTTCCTAAAAAAAACATCTGCTTAGGTTACAAAGGAGGACACAAGGTGAATACATATTCTTCTTATGGTCTTACCTCACGAGAGAACTTTGCCCCAGTGTAGTATTTAAATAAGAGAATATTCAAAAGAAAATAATTGTTGTGCAAAACCAAAATATCCAAGAGCCACATTTTGCCAGAAGTATTTTAGTGATCGTCTTACATTCAGAATAAGGGGCTACTCAACAGGAGCTAGAGCAGAAGAATAGAGTTCTAAAATACATGAACAACACCAGCTTGCCAGTAAATGAGTTCTGACTGCTTAGCTAAAACTGGACATCTGCACAGAATTTTAAGAAGTTAAACAAATGATACTAATGACAGTACAGAAATGAAGTGACAGAGCTATACACATGGTTTCCACACATGGAGGGTGTAGGGCAGTTAGTAGTCCAGTCCACAATTTCTGATCAGTAGCCCCTACTTGATGACACTGAGTAGATCAGGCTTGATTCAAAGCCAACTGAAGTGAGTGGAAAGAATTCAACTGGCTTCGATGGCCTTTGAAAGACACCCTTAACTATGAGTTATTGGTGTCTAGCAGCATGTGGCCTGCTTATTGCCCTACATAGCTATGTAATATGCCTCAGTTGTTATCAAGATTGTGAACACGCTCTCTGGATATAAATATCATTTTAAGCAATCAATTTCTTTTTAATACAGCCAGGATAAGTCAAAGTTAAATAAGGTGTAGACCTCAGAGTACATGATGATATGGGGCATGAACAAATGCATCTCTTTTTAATTCACCATGTCATTTCTAAGAACAGAAGAATTTAAAATTGTGTTTGATTTTTGTCTCACCCAATGTGGACTTAATACTCTGAAATAAATTTTGCCATTTATAACCCATGTCCCTATTATCATTCATCCTATCTTCTGATCATATAAAGATCAGCCAGGCTAACGCATGGCAGTCTGAGGAATAATGATCTTGTTATGCCTTGCATTTTCTGTCACCAGTGGGTGCTCCACTTAAGCATTGGCTCGAAGGAAAACAGGTGTGGAGATATTTCAGATGTACATCCCCTCACCACTCAAATTCACACTTGTAGCCCTCTCTGCACCAGTGCTGATAAGACATGTCTCTTCTCCACAGCTCCTGGCATCTGGAACAGCCTGTTTGCAACTTCCATGCTTCACCAGCTCCATCTATTTTTATCTCTCATCTCTCCTTCCTTGATTATCCCTTTTAATTTCTCCCCATCTGCTCTTTATATTAACTTATAACTCCATAGAACATTTTTGATGCAGTTTGCCTGAAAGACACCAGCTACCAATGTTCTCTCTAATTTTTGACAGGCAGTGTACGCAAAAAATTTCTTCTGTGCAAATTGTTGTGCGTGCGGTGTTTCGCCGTGTGAGTGGGGTTTAGGTTCTGTGTGCACGCGCACAGCTTAGAGGGAACAGTGCCAGCTACACCAAATAATATTGAAGCTTGCTATAAGGAATTTATTATGATTGAAGGAGAGATCCTCAACTGGTGTAGATTCAAGTAGCTCCATGGACAGTATTTTACACCACCTTAGGATCTGGCCCTTTTAATATTTATATTTCAGTGCCATCCCCAAGATCAAGAAACTGGGCAAGCACGTAAGACAGGGAGTTCACAGTTTAAGAAAATGTTGTGAATGTCCATAACTGCAGTGATGGATATAGTATAAGATACATAGAGAGATGTTTTATTTATCTGAAAACTTCATCCAGAGATCAGGTTTCAGACTAGCAGCCGTGTTAGTCTGTATCCGCAAAAAAGAACAGGAGTACTTGTGGCACCTTAGAGACTAACAAATTTATTTGAGCATAAGCTTTCGTGAGCTACAGCTCACTTCATCGGATAATCAAGCTTATGCTCAAATAAATTTGTTAGTCTCTAAGGTGCCACAAGTCCTCCTTTTCTTTCATTCAGAGAATAGATCTCTGGCTAACTAATTTACTAATACTGGGCCTCCTTTTGTAGTCCTTGACTGAGGGCTTGTCTATACTCACTGTGCTGCTGTAGCGCTTAGCGTAGATGGTAGCCGGTCAACATAGCACTGTCTACACCTGGAGTTTGGTCAGTATAACTGCATTGCTCAGGGGTGTGGGTTTTCCACACTACTAAGCAACATAGTTATACTGAAGTAAGTTTTTAGTGTAGAGCAGGGGTTAGAGAAAAAGCCTAGTTAATGGGAGTTTTGCTTGAGTCTAGGGGTGCAGTATCAGGTCCTTCATCTACTTTAATCTGGTTTCAGCACACTTTATGGATTTTAATATTGCATCAACAAGCTCCTCCTTTCCCCAGATAAAATATATGGCACTCCAGTTGTTTAAAAAAAAAAAAGTGTATGGGGAGTGGAGTGTTTGGGGAGTTTACTGCAGTTTCCAACTAGATCATTTACAAATTACAGTGTTGTTTGGAAATTTTTATAGATCACTGTAAAATAAATCATGATCAGCTCAACCCAATGCACTTCTTATTGTCTAATATCAAGTACACGATGAACATACAAGGGGAAAAAAATCTAAGTTCTTCAATAGTTCCAGGTCTTACATTTTTTGGGAGGCAGTCTGGATCTCTGATGGAAAACTTCTCATATTTCATTTACAGCAAGTTGTATGAATTCCAAGAGGTTATAAACCTTGATTTATTTTTTGTGATGAATATTTCAATTAGCATTATTTATTACAGACAACAGAACTCTGGAGACACGTGAATTATGCTCTCTCTCTCCTGGGACATTGTACAAGTACAATATAAAAGCTATGTGCATAGTGCTTTGTTTTATACCACGTTAATTTCCACCTGCAATAAGGCTGAAGTTTAGATTTATCTAGGTTTAGTGTAGCTCAATCTATTTGTGTTTCACACATATGTAATATTCACACTGAGCCAGCATAGGATGTATATTGCATGGCTTAGGGATGCAAAAATAACTATAGGGAATTCACAGTTTTGCACAGTAAGGGGCATATTAGAGATAAAGCTATTCACAAGCCTTTTAAATTCTTATGCGTTTCTTCCTAAGCGCTCCTCTGTGTATGATGTGAGAATTGTTTTCACTGTGAATCAGTGCAGATAAATTTGTGGTGAATTGTCTAGAAATTTCCTCTACCTTTGAAAGAAAAATCCTCAAGAAAAAAATACAAAACTGTAAGGATTATCAAAAGAAACTTTGGGAAACCAAAGACAATGTCAGCCTTAGTATTATTATTCTATCACTTCCTTTGGTAATAGTAAGATGGAGTCTAAATATTACCTCAGACTTCTCCTTTCAACTTCATACTTTGTCTCCCTCTGTCAGGTTTCTGTGCCTACTCTGCTCATGCCTGCAGAACCTAATTAGGCCTCATCCTTTCTGAATTAGTGTGGAGTCCAGTGTTGTTTGTTTGGCTATGTGTCTCATGCTAAGGGTGTTGGATAGAGGCCACCACTTCTTGGACACTGTGTATCTAGGTGTCTCTCAATGGGAGCTGGGGGAAGCATAGATTAAAAGGAGCATGTTTTATCATCATGGCTGTCACCCGGACTGTCTCATTGGACCCCACTATCACACTGGCAGGACTTTATCATCCTGATCCTGAAAGGCACCCTTAGAGTGCTGAGACAATGAGAGGGAACCAATGACATTACCAGAGGTGGCCAATGGCTTCAGCTAAATCCAGAACATCACCTGGGATGCGAGTCGTGGGTTCCTGCTGTCACCCCGACCCCAGTCTTTCTCCATCTTGTTTCTCCTTTTCTCTTCTGTTCAGTAAGAGTCTGGATTAACTGGCTAAAACTACCTTTTGCGACACTGCTTTGAGCCAACGGTCAGCGAGGCAGCTAAGAGCAACGTACTAAACATCCCAATGCTGGCAACATTTGCCACTTCTTGGAATGGCTGATAAGACTACACTGTGCCAAAACGTTTCTCTAGTTGCTAGGGTGCAAGTAAGAGTCAGCACCCGAGACAGAAGCTGTATTTTCTAACTTTGATATTTTTTTTCTGTCTCCTCTTGTATGTTTTTGTCTCGTTTTTGGTCTTTAGAAGCGGACTTTAACAGCAGCAACAACTCCTCTGGACCATCTCTACCCCTACCACCAAAATATCCCCACCCCAAAACCAAACCTAATTATTATCATCCGAAAGACTTCAAAGGAGAGGGTAGGGGAAGAAGTTCTAAAACTCTCTGTAGCTAAAGAGAATAAGGGACTGTTAAAATGAAAGGCTTAATACTTTGAATTTCAAATGCTTTAACTGTTTTTCCTTTTTCCTCTTTATCTTTAATAACATGTTAAAAAGTATTTTAATGGCAGTGGTTACACCGGTAGTCTCCAGCACAAAACTCCAGAGAACACAGATGTTCATAGTTACACCATTAAACAAGGATTTTATTAACATCTTATTTCTAGTTGGGCCTGAAACATCCTGTAGGCTGCTGGCCAGTTATTTCAGACCAGGAAGGATTAAACACCACACCCAGAGTTTGATCAGGCCCTTCCTTCACAGCACCATTTATTGCTTGCACCGACAACCTTCAGCAAACCTCAGAATTAGAGGTCTGTTGGATTTACACAGAACTCTTTCTCCCCAAAGCCTCCCTGTTTCTGACATCTTTTCTTCAATCATCCCTGAGATCATCTATCTAAAAGCTCCCTTGCCACAGGCACTAATCTATTTCCCATTGCTCTTATTGCTTCTCTCCCTAATGAGCTCTTTCAGCCTTTATAGCAAACAGTGCCCATGAGGCAATCACCTGACCCCTTCCCAGCTAGTTCTAATCATTCCCTCTACCAGGCCCAAACACCTGTTCTTAACAGGGCTCTACCTCAGAACAGGGCTTACTGGTGCAAGGCTCACCTTAAAGGGACACACTACCTTATTGTTCACCCCTTTTTCAACAGCTTCTACCACGCAGCTCTGCCTCTGATTGACCATGGAGAGAAAGAGAACCACTGGCCCTTCATTTCAGGGCCTAGCAAAGCCTGAACTTTCCTTCCATGAGGATGAAGAAGGTTGTAGGTTAGATTCGTGAAGGGACTTAGGTGTTGCAACACGTACCATTAAGGCACCCAGAAAACCACAGGAACAGTCCACTGCAAATGTAATCCACAAAGCTTGAGTTTGGTACCTAGGCTCCCTATACAAGGAATGGGGAGAGATAGGCACCTTAGACTGCAACTCACAAAGCCAGTATGCTAGGCAGGAAGCTGCCTAAGCTAGCCCCTAGGAGTGGCCAGTTACAGAAGTCTGTCCTAAACCCCTCTCACAGAGACAGGTGCCTAAGCCTAGGCTGGAGGGAAATGCCTATTTCTGCTTGTGTCTCTCAGCTGTGAACCCTCTTCTGGAGTTAGGCATCTAAGGTCTTTCTCAGGCTCTCCAGTTGAAGCTGTTTCACAGTATGGATAAATAATTAAAGTGTCATTGAAGCAGGAGGACCGGATCCTGGGCCACCCAACTGAGTGCCCTAACCACTAGGCTAGAAAGTTATTCTCAGTGTTGCTCAGGCTCAATTAATATTTAATTATTTATCCACAGTGGATGAGCTTCATCAGCAGAGACAGAGGGAACCCCACATCAGAATATCCCATAGCCAAATGTTTAGGGCACTCATCTCAGAAGTTGCAGATCCCTGTTCAGATCCCTTCTCCTCATTAGGCAGAGGGGGGACTTGAACTGCGGGGTCTCCCACATCCTGGGTGTATAGCCTAGCCACTGGGCAAAAAGTTCTGAGGAAGCACCTCCTCTTCTTCCCAGCTGGTTTGTGGGGGGTTACGTGGCTTCTGAGGGCACCTACCAGATCAGGTCCCCTTGATGAGTTACAGGGAGGAACATGCATCTTTCCCCATCTCACAAATTGCTCTCAGGCAGGAAATAAGCAACAAGGTGCCTAGTGGGAAGCAGCATCATGCATGCCCAGAGGCAGAAGCAGAGGTCTCTAGGAAACTTTTACAAAAACACATAGGCACTGAGTGATTTGGGGCATCTAGAGGGTTCACTAGCAGCTGAGTGGGGATTGTGTGTTTACCAGTGGTGCCTGATCCTGGATTTAGGTGTCTAAAGCCTCAGTTAGGCAGCTAAGGCCCATTGTGAATAAAGCCCTTATGTGCCAAGCATGGTTAGGTACCTACAGGATTAGGCAGCAGCTGAGCAGTTTAGTAAATTGCAGGACATCTAAAAATGAGAGCTACTTATCTTTGCAACTCTAGCCCTCCTTTCCCCAAATAGCCAGTATCCTACTGCCGCCTCTTCTACTCCTGCTCCTTTATGAGTCCCACCTGGAGGGCTCTTTGGCTCTGATTCAGCCAGGTTCTTAAGCATATCCCTATCTTTAAGCATATGGACCTTAAAGATAGGCATCTGCTCAAGTGCCTTGTGGAATCAGGGTCATTGTCTGCCTCAGGGTACAACCTCTCTTTTTACCACAGTGGGCTATTAGCCCTTTCCTTTCTTCGAGTGTGAGGTACCTGTACCCCGTGCCATTTGATATGAGGGAAGCAAAGTAAATTGAAAAACATCCCTCCTACACAGGAATGCTTCTGTTGTGCACTCCCCTCCTACATTCTGTCATCCTTCTGCACACTGAATAAAATTGCATTGAGCTCCAACATTTTTCTTAGTTTTCATCTCCCGTTCTCACTACATATGATTTTATAATCTGCTGTCATAGAAATCAGAGATGTGTCAAAAACACTGCACTGTGGCTTAATTATATGATCACACCAGGGAAAGACAAGGCATTATGCTAAGAGGTGGGTGAAAAATGTTGCAGGTTAAAGCAAAAGAAGCGAACAATACTTTTGCTGTTAAAAAATTAAAATCACCTTTCACACATGAGATTGTGTCTATTATTGTTACAAGCAAAAGACAATTTGCAGGTAACGATTGTTTTCTGTACTTGGATTTGTTTAGTTTTTCTGTTATTTGGTTATTTTATGCTTCAGAAGTTAATAAGTACTTCTGAGGACTGACCCGTATCGAAATTATGGGTGCCCCATTTATAGTAAAAACACCGTATACTTGTCTGCACTACAGATGCTATAGTAGCATAGCTACGGCTCTGCAGCTGTGCTGCTGTGGTTGTAATGTGGACACCTCCTAGAGTGGCAGAAGAGGTTTTTGCATCACTGTAGTTAATCCACCCCCTCAAAAAGTGGTAGCTAGGTCAACAGAAGAATTCTTCCATCAACCTAGCAGCGTCTATACCAGGGCTTAGGTTGGCTTAACCACATCTCTTGGGGGTGTGAATTTTTCACCCCCCCCCCCCCCCGCCCCAAACGTAGCTAGGTTGACCTAAGTCTTAGCTGTAGAACAGACTTAGGTTAGAGTAGAGATAGGCACATTAGAAACACCTGAGATAGACCAGTCAAGGTGTATCACCACATGAACTGCTTCTATAATTAGGTTTTTGCAGTTGTTCCTTGTTCATGAACTTAGCCAGTGGCATGAGATGTTTCTTTCTAAATGTAAAACTATCTGAACATCATCAGAACAAACTCTGAACAAAGGGAACAAAGGAACTAAATCCATATGTTGTGCATGGTTGACATAGGAGTTTATTTCAGTTATTAAAAGAATGACCTCACCACACGTTAAGTGGTGGGGGCCATTGTCTGGCTTGCTGGAAAAGGTATATTTTCCACTGTACGCATCCAATGAAGTGAGCTGTAGCTCACGAAAGCTTACGCTCAAATAAATTTGTTAGTCTCTAAGGTGCCACAAGTCCTCCTTTTCTTTTTGCGGATACAGACTAACACGGCAGCTACTCTGAAATCTGTGGAAAAGGTGTGTGCCCCTTTAAGGACTAGGGAGCCAAGGAGTGACTTTCGGCTGCACCTGCAGACCAGGTCAGCATGGGGATATTGACCCATCCCCCCAGGTGACTGGGTGTGGTGGCAGGAGAAGCCCCCAGCATCCCTGGACTCCATCCCTGGCAGCAGGGGAAGCCCCCAGCCTAGTGTCCCCCCATCCCCATCCCCAACAGAAGCAGGGGGCAGTAGGGGAAGCCCCAGCACCAGGTCCCCTGCTGCAGCCCCAGGACTGGAGGAGCTACCTGCCATGGCTTCAGGGCTGGGGGAGCCTGGGGCCACGGTGTGCGGGACAGAGCTTCTCTGGCCTTGGCAGCATGGAATGGGGGGGACCCTGGGTGGAACATGGCCTGCAGAAGGGGAAGAAAGGTGTGGGGCCATGGATGGGGTCACATGTGTAGGGGGAAAAACAGGGGCAGGATCACAGGTGGAAGGAAGTGGGGGGCACTTACTCTGGCCCAGGGCCCCAGGAAACCTTAATCCGCTTCTGGGACCAATGTGTTGTTCAGGCGCAACCAAGAAGCTGCAGAACCCTTATTGCTAGTGATGATACACAAGATGTAAAGAACCCAGCTTGACTCTCAGGGCCCAAGGTGTGTTTGAAGGCCTAGCATTTAGGAAAATGAACAAACAAACCCAACCAACCAAAAAAAACCCCTTTATTTGTAAATGGAAAACATTTGATACAGACGTCCTTGAGAGACAAGAAACATGCCACTCCACCGTGCCGTTTTCATAGAAACATGATTCAGAATAGAGCAGCATTTTTCATTTAATCTGGGTTCCAGACATTGAGTCCTATATAAAGTAAGAATTGATTGAATATTATATGTTGCACTGGGGCATATTCCATCAGAAGATAATATAAGAGACATTGTGAGATTAGATAGTTAACACTGATATAATGAAAGTGACCTCATCCCCCAAACACCTTGAATAATAATTGCACAACATTTAAACAGACACAATCAATAATATAATAACCATAACCTGTTTACCAGTGTTTATGGTGTTTTAAAACAGAACGAATAGTGACTATTCAGTAATTGGTATTGTAGCAATCAGTTTACATCCTTACAATGGCAAAATTAATGAGTGTCAGTAATGGTGAAATTACTTCATTCCGTCGGGGGAAGGGGGGAAAGAAGTGCTGCTAGGAGGAGAAAAAGCTGAAAAATTATGAATACGTTTGATGATTTTTAAAACCCTCCCTTTTATTGATCAAAGGTTTCTGTCTTTGATTAAAGTAGCACAACTCAGTGTTGTCACAACATTTAAAAGTGAGAATTCGTCATAGGTGACCAAGTGTTCCCACAGTTGCCAATGCTGAAAACCATGTCTGGCCACTAGTGCTCTCTATTGCTGTGATTTCTTCCCAAGTTTGACCTTAAAACTATTAGTTCAAAGTAAACATAAAGTTATAGAAAATATATAAAGATCTGCAATTTCTCGTCATTTAAGGCCTGCATATCTTGAATATCTTTATGCTGAGTAGCACCTCTATGAACGGCCCCACTGAAATTAAAGGTAATGCTTATGTAGTAAAAAGAAAAGGAGTACTTGTGGCACCTTAGAGACTAACAAATGTATTTGAGCATAAGCTTTCGTGAGCTACAGCTCACTTCATCGAATGCATCCGATGAAGTGAGCTGTAGCTCACAAAAGCTTATGCTCAAATACATTTGTTAGTCTCTAAGGTGCCATAAGTCCTCCTTTTCTTTTTGCGAATACAGACTAACACGGCTGCTACTCTGAAACCTGTCCTTATGTAGTAAGGTATTATTCCATGTGAGGAAGAGTGGCAGAATGTATACTACTACTTGCCTTATATATCTTCTGCATCCCAGTTGCTGACTGCTTACCAACTGGTTTTAGAAAATCCTGCTGTAGCTCTACATTGTTATAAACATATTGGCACTATTACCACAGGCTGCTCCCAATTTACTTCTGGGTAATTAAAGTATCTTATTACTAACTGTGTCTTGTTGCTTGTTCTGTTTCCTCGTACAGTGTGCTGTGGTCATGTTCATTTCACCCTAGAGGACTTTAGCAGATTCCTGTAATTACATCTCCCCATCTCTTGTTCATTCATTATAACTGAAATTATCTCTGAACATTCGTTCCGTTTGCTAAATCTGTTCTTGCTTTATTAACTTTAATCAAACTAATATATATTACTGAAACAAAAGGTGGTCCAGGACTCCCATACCTGACTTGGCCCTATTCCCAGGAGAAAACACCCTTCTTGAAACAGTGACACTAGTCACGGGGTATAATTTGGCTGCTGTAATATCAATTATTAAATAGTTACCATTGCTTCTCTGCTGCATTGTTACTATGAAATAGAGTTGGGGAAAAAATCCATATTAGTCAATGGAATTTAAAAATAAATTTGCTCTGGCCATGCTTGTGCTTCCTAGAGTATTTTCTTTCAATGAATTTTCAAGTGAAAGAATGTTCAAACAGGCAAAATAGCTTGAATGGATGGAGGGACATTTAATTAGAGAGAGAGGTATCTTTCATTGTGTTTATTTTTAGAATTTGTAATGCACCTAGACACAATAAAACAAAAGCCTGGATGGATGAATGGACTAGACCTGACACCACCACTTAAGAAGCATTTTCCCAATAGAAAAAGGATGAACAAGCGTGCCAGGTTTTTTCTTTAACTCTTCATTAAAACGCTTAGCCAAGAGACCTCCAAACACCATTTTGCCCAGTGTAAATCTGCCTGAGTCTACATAAAATGCACCATAAGGGCCCAATCCTGTCACCACTGAACTCAATGGAAATTTTGTGACTCGTATCAGTTCTGTTAAGTCCCATTAGGTGAAGAGAGTCACAACAGGGAAAAGTGAAGAAGAGAGATAAGCCCAGACTTCTTGCTTGTACTACCACCAAGCATTTACACCCAAGAGTTTCTTGTGGTCATCAGAAAAGTCAGTTATATCTATCATACTGTACAATGAAGCACAGACATCTTGCACATCGAGTTTAACAAGGACTGGCAATTTTCAGTAATTCATGCATTCTCCCACTCGGAACCCCAGTCAGAAATTGGGTTATTTAGTGTAAAGTGGGACATTGGTCCCAGTTGTCATATCTCAACACCAAAGAAGTAGAGATTCCCACCCATTAGCAAGTCATAAAATCTACAGACACTATCCTATTACTGGTCTCAGTAAGAAATCCTGTATCTTTTTTTCCTCTCTAAAAATTCTTTATTGCCTTAAAAATGAACCCACCATTTTATAAACTTTAGAGCTGCTCCTGCCATCTCTAGAGGCAGTAACCTCCACTTAACTTCAGCCCAATCCTGGGCAGGATCAAGCCCTATATTAGACACTGCTACTGTTGTTGCTGGTTGTTCAAAGTTCTCGCAGCTTTAATGCCTGCTATACATCTGGGAAAATCATTGATGTTGCTCCAGCCTTAGGTCATTGATTGCACTGACCACCTTTTCTAGAGTGGACATACAGTTAGGTAGTACTTTCTTCATATGTTTACAATTGCCAAGGAAAAGATGCAAGTGTGTACAATGTGCATAAAAGGGTAGATCATCCACATTTCAAGCCTTTGGGGACATGGACACCATTTTTCATGCATGTCTGTAAAGACTCTAGCACATGGGGCACCAATCCTGTTTGGGGATTCTGGGTGTTACAATAACAGAAAGATTTATTCATAATAATGCACACAGACCACTGTGTACCTGAGCCAAACCCTGTGCAGATTAAATTCTCCTTTCCCACCCTTGTTTCTTGAAACCAGTGTAGCTCATCTTAAGTGGTGGAGTCCTTACGCTATCTCATGGCTCAGATGTTTGACTTTGTTCCCAAAAGTAACTAAAAAAAAACAAACTCCAATCTAAACCCTTCTCCCCAGTCTGTTTGTCCTAGACACTAACTTCCTTTCTGGAGGGCTATTCCCAGCTTCAGTGCTTGGCTTCACTACAGTGTTAGTTAGCTTGAGATATAACTCAAGTGTTGCCAGTAACCCACCTCCATCCAGACACAAAGATGTCTAATTTAACTTAAGTGGTGCTTTCAACTTGAGCTAGTTGCCCCATCAGGAGGTGCTGGTTGGAGCTTGAGTAATGTTGACACATGTGCTAGTAATGCAAAGGGGACTCAGATACTCTATGTTGCTAACAGAAACACTCTATGAAGGTCAAGTTTTGCAGTGAGGTCGCTCTTACGTGAGCGAGGCTAGCTCAAGAGGAGTTAACTCAAGCTAACACTGCAGGACAAGCCAGGGTAGAGTTCAGTGAATCACACTTACCTCAGCGAATCAGTAGGAGTTAATCTGCAATGTTATATACCTGCTAACAGGGAAAGGCATGTTAAACTCTGCTGATTCACTAATGCAGTTTGTTTCATTAATCTCCACTCTGAACGCTGGCTAAGGGCCCCATTGTGTTAGGTGCTGTAGAAACTCATACGAAGACATTTTTACTGAAGCACTTATGCCCCACACCACAAAAGTATTTAGGTGCCTAAACCCCAATGTTGAGCTCATCTGTAGCCCATAAAACTCCTATTGAACCCTGTAGGCTCCTAAACTCACTCAGCACTTAAGTTTGCAGGATAAAAGTTCCCTGAAATATATGAGTTTCTTCCTGTGGGCCTGTGTACTGCTGCCTCACTCAGGCATATGAATGTCTAACTCCTGCGTAAGCCCCATAGTGATCCACAAACCAGGGGAGACAGGCCTATCTCGTGTGTGGGGCCCAACCTGCACCTCATTCAAAATCTGGCCAGAGAAGAAGGTGGTGGTTTTCACATCCTCTCTTCCTTTCTGGCAGAGAGCAGGGAATTGAATCTTGGCCTCCTGTATCCCAAGTGCTCTATCACTGGGCTAAGAGTTATAGGGTGGGTTCCTCCTCCTCTGGCCATTATGTGTGCAGTGAGGCACCTAACTCATTCCCTCAGGAAACATCTCAGGCATCTCAGGAAGCTGTTTCCTGTTTGTGGATCACTAAGTAGAGATAGGCACCTATCTCTGAGAGAGGGCTGGGCTTAGGACATACCCCTTTCATTGATATCTTGGCTATTTTAGGCAAGGAGCCACCTAGGATGCTAGCTTTTATGGATTGCAATCTTAGGTACCTATCTCTCGCCCTTCATTGCATAGTGACTCTATGCATCTGCTCAGCTTTGTGGATCACAGTGTTGTTCTGGGATTTATTAGGCACCTAAAAGTTAGGCACTGCAATGCTCAGTGTTGCAATGCCTAAGTCCCTTTGTAGATCTCAGCCTTATAGTCTCCAAAGACAAGTGACATAAAATGGGTGGAGGGAGAAGGACACAATCAAATTTATGCCTTGTGATTTCAATGGGGCTAGATGCAGAGTAAGGTACTATTCAGCCTCAGTAAGAGTTGTAGAATCTGTCCCTAACTTTTCAGTAATTAACAAAATAAAATAGAGAGATTTCTCTCTGGCAAATCGTTGCAATTTTCAGCACAGAATCTAAGTTTTAGATGACTTTATTTTTGTCTTGCAATTGTTTTTAACCAATATATTTTGGATTGCACACTCGTTTTAAAAATCTGCTCAGCCAAACAAGCAGCGAAGTCATAACCTGAAGAAAAAATAGTCTTTATTTTTCTGCTGTTTTATTGCTGTAGGACCAGATTCTTTCCCTACTGATACCCTTTGTGACCCCATTAAAATTACTAGTAGGAACTTATTGCTACTAAATATAATTGATACCAAGAGCATGGTAGGATTGAGAAAAGGGTTAGGAATTTATACAGATAATGAGAACTTCTTCATAGTATATACAAGGGATAAGAACACTTATACATGAGCCAGCCACTAAATGATAGGTATGTATGGAAGAATGGAAATACCTGTGTGTCAGTGAGCGGGACAAGGGCACTTGTGTCTTGTGCTTCAAGCCCAGTGGTTAGAGCAGGCATTGGTAGCCTGGTATAGGAGCCCAGGTCAGAGGCCAGATGACAGAGCTGAAATCGGAAGTCAGGAACTGAAGCCAAAGGTCAGAGCTAGGTTACGTGGGGCAAGGATAGCACCAAAGCTGGGTCTAAAGCATGAGCTATCACAGCCATGGGCAAACGCTTTAAGCAGCCACTAAACTGCTGCTAATGGGACTAAGAGCAGGTCTGCTGACTCCTCCCACCAATCATGTACTGTAGTCAATCAGGCAGCTTACTACAGGCCAGATGGGTTTGTTAGGGCACCTGGAGACTGGCTGTGCTGCAGGTCCTGATTTGTCACACTGTGTTCCTACCTTCCTAATTTGGCACTTAGGGTTTAACCCCCAAATGACTTATTATCTCATATATTGTTTGCACACATCAGCTGAATATGCACAAAATGATGCATTCACTTTGGTGCAGGTTCTGAAAATCAGGGCCCATAATTCAGCTATCTGTCTCATTGGGAAAAAAAATGCCAAACATCAAACAAGTACATAGTTGGTTCTAACTGTCCACGTATTTATATTGGGTGGGACTTTCAACATGCCTGAGGAACTGAGGCACTCACCTTATCAGTGAGTTAAAAATTAGATTGTATATACATACAAGATTATTTCCCGTAGGTATCAGTGATAACAGCACAATGCTGTAAAAGAATTAGTTTCTTTTCTATAGTTGTACTCAAATTGGCCAGACATTAAAGCTCCTGGATATATTTCAGCATTCCCAAAATGAAACAAAGAAGTTCCTACATCTCTGACATTTTTAGAAGTGTTTGGCTCAGTAATCACAATGGTAGCTGTGATGTAAGCAATTTTAAATATCACGTTGGGCTAGTTAGTAGTGGGATTGTCAGCTTTCCTTTCTGTGTTGTCCCTTTACCACAAGCCTGGTTGGGGGGATTCATAGTTCTGGTGAAGAATCAGCCACTCTACTGGTAGGAGCACAACTAAATCCCAGAGCTTCAAGATTCTTCTGAAGTGTTAATGCTGATACGCTAATGCAAAATATGAATCCTTTCCATTTTCTTTGTGCTGACTACATTTTGTAATTTTACAGGGAACAACTTCAACATTTTTCCGTGATTTATTTTGCTGCTAAGACTGCTGCTTCACAGACCCTCATTCCAACAATAAGCATTCATTCATTTCATTTATGCTAAGCACAAAATGTCCACGTGGGATTTCACATTTCTCTTGGCTTCTGTGTGTTTGAGCAGAAGAAAAATCATTTGTGGTGTGCACTTAATGCATCTGGTGACCTAATTCTGTTTGTTCAGGTAAAGACAATAGTGTCTATTTTAAATGGGTTATAGATATGATCTTTGCAAAGCTAATTTAGAAGGTAACTCTCCCTTTGAAAAAATTGTCTTTAGAAGCAGTGCAAAATAAATCAAAGTGGAGAAAACTACTATTCTTAAATATTGCAGATTATCTGTAAGACAGACTACAAAAGCAGAACATTCATCCAGGTTTTAAAAGACCCATTTAATGATCTCTTTCCCGTTTCCAGAAAAGGGCTCATATGAAAAATATGAAAGGAATGAACGTACTGGATCACCTGGGTAATCTGAAATGCTGTACTACCAAAATATCAAAAGAGAGCCATAATCCGATCTTCACGGGAGGCTAAACAAGTTTAGAACAGGTCTTGATTGCTTTGAGAAAGATGTCCCCAAAAAGATCTTACCATGCTTAGACCATGGTTTTCTTTATGGGACAGAAAATCAGAAGATTACACAAATTCTTTAAATTGGGGGTGGGGTTCTCCTTTTTTCCTGGATCCCTCTTCTTATCTGTATCACAAAACTAGCAGTTGGTGTGGAGTTTTAGCCAACAGATGGCTTACACACTGGCATGAATGCATCTGCCCATATCTGGCACGCAGTTTATATTTCACACCAAGTTGGAATGGCTGAAAAAAAAATCCTGCACAGTTGATAGACATAAAAAAATAGTGTCATTCACCCAAGTGGATTATTACCTAATATTATTTTGAGATAACTGCTTCTTCTAGGGTCTGCAGAATCCGTTGGGTATGTTTTAAGAGAGCAAGGAGCTGTCTGGGGTATTTTGCATATATTATTATTATTATTATTATTATTATTATTATTTTTATTTTATTATAAAGTGAGCTGTTGATCAGAGGTTAGCTAACAGCCTTCTGGCTGTTGCTTCAGTCTGCAGTGAAGAATGTTTCCTTTTTCATTCGGAAAAGTCTATCCTTCTGTTAATAGGGATAGATTGACTTTACCTGATTTGTCCTATCCAATTCTTAGAAGAATCAAGATCCTAGCAAACTATCAGGTTTTTCTTCACCAAGTGCCAGTCTTCTTGATGTTTCATTAGCCTCTTTTGTACCTCTTGAAATCTCCGATCTTCCATGAACTATTGGTGGCCTAGAAGATGAGGAGAAAGAGGTGGGGCCAACCAGAGAGGAAGCTGAAGGGAGCAACTCCAGCAAGAGTAAGTGAGGAAACCCAGCAACACAAAATGATTTTTTGCTTTCTGGTGGATGAAAAAAAAAAGGATCAACTTAACTGGGATAAAATGAAAAGGGGGGGAAAGTGAGGGGAACTTGGATGGATATATGTATCTGTGCAATGTTCGCTATCTTTTTTTACTACAGAGCTAAGAAATTTGGGAGAGACAGGCTCTGCACGGAGGCCACTGTAGGACAGCTGATAAAAGTGTGAAGCTTGTAGGAATAGTGCTTTCCTAGCAGGAGAAGCTGCACATATTCTCTCCAAAGCAGAATGCCATGCAGAAATCAAAACAGGACTAGTGCTGAGGGCAAGACGCCCTCCAGAGAAGGCTTTCAGGGGAGGCTTGCCTCTTTGGGCATCAAAATGTGTAGTGCTAGCCATGGATAGAATGATTATGCTAGCATGTGCATAGTTAGAAGTAGGTGTGTGAAGAAACCAGGGTGGCAAGGTGCAAAGTGTGAAGCTACACTGTACCTGCTCATGGTGCTACCTAAAGACTTTCCCTCTGCCTACTCACAATCGTCTCACTAAATCCTTCTTTGTTGTTATTTGGTTCTAAAGTCACAAAGTTTGATAAATCTTCCACTGCTCTTTATTTACTATCACTAACCTCTGCACAAAATGAGTATAATAATCCTTTCAGGCTCTTCTATTTCTCCTAACTACCTGGTGAGTTTCACCTGCTTGCTTTGTTTTAAAGCTGTAAAATGAATATAAAACCCAATCCCATTTTCACACAGGCCAAGAAAACTAACAATAGATTCAAAAGTTTTCCCAAATATAATCACCCCTTTAATCACAACAAAACCCAAATATACTCAAACCTTTAAAAAGAAAACCACTTTTCCCTAATGGTGTAGTTATAAAATAGGCTTTGGAACTAAGACTATAGAAAAAGAAAGAAAGTAAACCCCAGTGACAGAAAATCAGCTCACTGGAAATATATTACCTTTAAGAGTGTCTTTTTTATGTGTGGGGTTGATTAGCTAAGCCAGCAACAAGAAGCATTGCTTTTATGTAAATAGTATTTGAAAACATTGGGCCCAATCCTCAATTTCTTGTACATTCAACCTCTCACTGAAGTCAATGAATAGGTTAAGTGTTCCTTCTTTTCATTTGCACCTCCACTTGCAAAGATCTGACCAGCAGAACTGTTTGAGGAAGTGGAACTACTTGATTAACCCAAACCCAAACTGTCCAGCAAGCCCCTGAGGTGAGAGTCTCATTCTGTGAAGAACTCTAAATGTACTTGAGAGAGAGGAGCTGTTAGAAGATTCAGGGCAATACTGACAGTCACAGGAGCAGTTCCAGTGGTAGAAGGAAGGAGTTCCCCATCTTCACTGACTACGTTTCATTTGTTCTCACAATACAAAGTCCTCGATACACTAGAAGAGATTCACACAACTACCTATAAGATGGATCTTTGTCCTTTTTTTGCTGGACCCTGTACTGATGGCTACATGTTTCCCTCCTAATGGAGCACAACTCTTAAACATGCTGAGCTCTGACCCTTGCTTATAGAAATGATGCTGGATAGCGACAACCTCACTAGTTAGCATCCAGTCTCTAGCCTTCCCTTCCCAGGTACGTACAATGACAAAGGAATGGCTAGCCTTCTCTTGCTACTCCTGGCATTTCTGCAATGTTTCGGGGCTACTTTCAGTTAGGCTTCCAACCAGATTATACTATGGGGACACAGCATTAATTACAATGGTTCATGATCTCCTCAGCGCAACTGACAGAGGCCAGACATCTATGCTGCATTGGCATCAATGGCTTCAAAACCATTGACCCTGATGTGTCACTTACGTCTTATGAGACATGGTACCTTTCAGAGAGACTGCAAACAGCAGTGCAGGACAATTGTTCTCTCAGCTGTGTAGTACTATAGGGCTTTAACTTGCCACTACTCTCAAATAATGTTTATGAGAAACCACCAGGGGAAACTGTGAGACAGTATGGCCTACAATGTCATCAATAGATTGATTATATTCAGCTCTCCATCTCCTTTTCAGTGGACCCTGACAGAACTGTCTCCCTGTTCTCTAAGTGCCTGAGTAATATAGGACCTGGCTGAAAGCCAGATGGCTGAGGCTCAGTCTAAATAAAAAGGAAATGATGCTTGGCTGGCTGAAGGAAGCTTTATGAGGAATTGGTAAAGACTCTTCCCTCCATTTGTTTTCCTATTCCCAAGGTAGTTCAAAATCTTGTGGACTTAATGTGGCCCGCGTTGATCCTAGGAGACAAGGCAGCAGCAACCAGTAACATCTTTAATCTCTAGCTGGCCAGGAGGTTTCTCTCAGATGCAGAGCACACCAGAGCAATTCATACTTTTATCACCTCAGTGCTCTTCTAGCTTTGAATGCCACTTGGAAACTTTAGGTATTGCAATCGACTACTACCCACAGTTTAGTTAGACTGAAGACATCATATCACATATGTACTTCAAAATCTTAACTGGCTGCAAGTTCATTTCTGGAACCCAGCTATCTCAAAAATTGGATTCCGCTCAGAGAGAAAAGCTTTGACTAGATATCAGTAATGTGAACACCAAGAGCATCATAGTAAGACATTCTTGGTAGCATGCTCTCAATCCCACTTGAAATACATCTGAACTCCAGCCTGGCCTGGTTCAAGTTTGAGATACCAGATGCATCTCTTCTTTTAAGTTTTCCAACACTGATTGGTGCTAGATTCCTCTGAGATTTAATCTACTGAAGAGTCCCCACGTCAGTTTCCTTCAAGGAAACTGAGTTGGGTGCCCTGAAAAGTGGCAGAGTATGTGCCCCCAACTCTTGGCTCTTTTTAGTGGGTATAACACACACCTAGGCAGCATGGGTAATAAGTGCCTTACAAATAACTGAAACAATAAAAATAGCAAAAATAAAGATAGCAACATAATTAGAGCACAAATAAATACAGATCAGTAGAGCAACACAAATGTATTGGATGGAGGTCAGGTCAACATCTGCTTTTTCTGATTTTGCATGTCTATAAAGGCAGGTATGGCAGTTTGTTACCCTGGAGCCATTCAAGCGTGCAGTTTGTGGAGTTCCAATAAACGGAGACCTTCTGCTTGAGCTTATGTTGCTTTTTTCCTGCCGCTGTTCTGGGATTTATGTATAGTTCACAGAATGGATAAAATGTCCACTAATCTTATGGCAGCACATTGAAAGTGTTTTCTGTAATGCAGTTAGAACACAAAAAGCCATTCATAACCAAGTGCAAACTATGCATTGGAACATGCCATGTATGTATTAAGAATAGCTTTTCTCTATATTTAGATGAAAGTTGAGGGTTCCCCCCACCCCCCGAAAATGTCGGGAAACAAATGTTGGGCTCAGTCAGAATTATGATCCTAATAGGAATGAAATCCATATATATATATATATATATATATGATTGCCAAATCAGATCTGAAAGCCAAATATGAAGGCAGTTTTTCAAGCTGAGTGTGCTACTGATATTATATGAATGTTGACAAAGCATGTGCTGTTTGAATCCAGTTGGTATATCCCTGTAGTTTGTGAAAAAGTAGTGCAATGAGAAAATCTTCTCCTCTAATGAAACCAAAATATGAAAGAGGGGAGGGAATGGGAAGGAAATGCCTATGAGATTCTCCTAAAAACAACATGGGGGATGCAGGGCTCAAATTGGAGCAGTACATAGTGATATGATGTCTCTTCTTGGCTTCTCATGGGGTAGAGCTTATATTGTAGGTAGAGCTTAGATGACTACTTACTATCTTTTTATGTAGTTTGGCAGCTGGTGTTCTGTGATGCTGACTAGTATTGTTTTATTGTTCCCATGCACTTCCCACATATCTGTATGTATGTACCTGTTGTCTTTTTTCTTTTACTTATATTGTAAGCAATTTGTGGAAGGGACCATCTTTTTTTGTTTGTTTATACGGTGGGGTCCTGATACAGTACTGGAGCTCCTAACCACTGCAACACAAATAATAGCAAGTCAGCCCCTGGGGAGAGGATTATTCTGTGAAACAAACAGGAGGTTCTGCCCAACAACCTCTAGGTGCCCAATTAAGATGCACAGATCTCGAGACACGTGCTAGAGGCTTTGTACTTCTATAAGAGCTCTGGGGCCACCTGTCCCACTCAAGCTGGACTGGTGTTTCTACAGCATGTGCAAGGGTTGCACAGAAAAAAGTAATGCAAAACTCAAGTGAGCAAAAAGTGAACAAAATGGATGTGAATAAAGTGATTTCAGCTTTTGTAAGCAGTTGGATATATTCACCAAGTTCTACACGTGGATCTCAACACCAAAAATGAGCTGGTATATGTGTGTGTATATTAAATAAACCAGTTCTGTGACACAGAGTTGCTATAGTCCATGGGTATTAGAGTTTAGGATTAGAAGGAACCAATTAATGTAAGATGATATTTCCTCTCCTATTCATGTTAAAAGGGTTTGTCCCATAAATCTCATAAATGTAAATGGCAGGAAAGGAAAGCATAATCCTCCAGCATAATGATTTATTACTCATATTTCTAGCATAGGGCCGGTAGTTCCTGATATAGGTAAGTAATTAACCATGTTTAGTCTCTGTTCAGGAAAGTATTTAAGCTTGTGCTTACCTTTAAGCCTGTGACTTCAATGGGACTTAAACACAGGTTTAAGTGTTTCTCTGAATAAGTGTCCTTTCCTCAATCAGGTCCTTAAATGCTTCATTCCTATTCATGTTAAAAGGGTTTGTCCCATAAATCTCATAAATGTAAATGGCAGGAAAAAATATCTCTGTAATCACATCAGGAGAAAATCAGTTAACATATGACTTATGATTTTGGATAAAATTGGGTAATGCAAAATTGATCAAAATGCCTGTGATGGAGGGCATGGCCTTCTGCTAAGAAAATTAAGGTAAATACCAATCATAAGAAAAAAACAAAACAATGCCATGTTGGTATGAAGTTTGGGAGTTTGTTATAACTAAGGTTCATCTTTAAAGCACATGTTTAAAAAAATAATATTACAAGTAGTTATTGCTTTTTATTAGTAGGTTAATATCTGTATTTGGACATTTTAGGTAGTCGCTGAGAATTGGGTATGTATTCTGATCTGTAGAATTTCTGTACAGTATATTCTAGCAAAGCCTGTCTGTTGCAATGGCCCTACTTCTCCCACTATGGCTAAATTCTGATCTCACATATGTCAGTTTTACTCCAACATGGCTATTAATTTCAATGGAGTTACTCCTGATTTATTCAGGTATAAGTGAGAACAGAATGTGTCCCGCTGGTGAGTCTGTCATTTATTTTTACAAGAAGCCTTGAACGAGCTCATCTAACTATTTTTGGCCAGAGTGTGATGATACCATGATATTTCCCACTTAAAATAGTGTGAGATGCTGTTGAAAATTCATGTTTCTGGGGTTTTATTGAAAGCAAATAGCAGGGCAAGAGAAAAATTTAGATCCCCAGTGGTTTAGCTGGTTGATTTTCTAGTCATCTTTCAGCCCCAAGCCAAGAGGATATTGGCAAACATTGTTCAGTACAAAATAAAGTAATAATCTTTGTAAGGATGTCTATACACCACTAAACCTGTAGGGTCTTAAGAACCACAAAGTGATTGTGAACATAGGTCTCCTGGGTTAATAGCTGGAAATCAAATGCATTAGGAAGTCCAGCAGGAAGATGCTGATAAGAAACATTCTTTGTTCCTTTGGATATAGCAATACTTAAGATAAAAGTAGAGTATATTTTAGAGTGTGGATGAATCTAACTTCAGAATAAAACATCACATGAATATTGAAAAGAACAGCAGGAAAGCACTTTTGATTTTCTTCTAGAGCTCAATATTTGAACCTTAAAAATAATTTATTGTTTAGTCGGTGTTCATGGCTCTATAATATAAA
Organism: Chelonia mydas; assembly: GCF_015237465.2. Lineage (NCBI taxonomy): Eukaryota > Metazoa > Chordata > Testudines > Cheloniidae > Chelonia > Chelonia mydas. Next base: position 13,429,547 of record NC_057853.1, on the reverse strand, counting down.
CTTACCTTGCACTTAGTCTATACAGTACCTATATATTTGTATCTATTTTTAAAGTGTGAATGCTTGCATGCTTTTTTTTTTAAAGCAACACTTTGTTCGAAGCTGTTGGCCTAAGCAACATGATAGTTCTGACCAAATCTGCATATTAATTTCAAGATGACTCAGGCCCTTATCCTCTTGTCTGTTATGCCAGTTATACAGCTGAATGCGTCCACTGTTTCAGTAGCGTTACACCTGATTTACACTGGTGCAAATGAGAGAAGAATCAGGACTTGAGCTGTGTAATCCCTAGTCAGTTTTGTAGTAACATAATCCAGTGTACTGCTCAAACATGCTGTGAAAAATCTTTCTCACAGTATTATTAACTTATCTGTTCACTGAAACTGGAACCCAGGTGAGTACCCTAACCACCAGGCCATAGAGTCATTCTCACGCTCTGAGACAATGCATGTTTAATTATTTATACAGTTCCAACAGGAGAAAAACACCACCGGAGAACACACAATAGCTTAGTGAACTCACCTGAGGAGGGAAGAGATCTGGGTTTAAGTGTCTGTTCCAGAGTGAAGATTCAAACCTGCATCTCCCACATCCCAAGTGAGTGCCCCAGCCATTGGCATAATGGGGGCATACCTTCTCCTCCTCTTTTTTTTTTTAAACTAGCCTTTGGTTTCCAAGTTCGCTTTGCTTTTATTTAAAAAAACAAACAAAAAAACAGTTAAAATGCCTGGAAACAAAGCAAAATGTCTCATTTCAAGTTGAACTGAACATTTTGTTCCACCTGAAACTTTTTTCTGACTTTCTGATTTATCAAAGAATCCATTTTGGGTTGACCCAAACAAATTTCTTTTTCAAATTTTTCAGACCTGCCAGTGACTTGAAAAAAAGACAGCTTGGGTGAGGTAATATCTTTTGTTGGACCAACTTCTGCTGGTGAGAGAGAGAAGCTTCCAAGTGACATAGAGCTCTTCTTCACGTCTGGGAAAGGTATTAATGCTATGTCTACATTACCACTTATTTCGGCAAAACTTATGTCGCTCAAGGGTGTGAAAAAAAACCCCAAAATGACATACGTTGTGCCACCATAAGTGGTAGTGCACTTGTTGAAGTGGTTTTATTATGTCGAGAGGAGAGCTCTCTCCAGTCAGCATAGGACAGCTACATGAGCACTCTTACAGCAACACAACTGGTACAGTACAGCTGTGCCTTTGTAAGCTTGCTAGAGTTGACATGGCCTTAGAGTGTCACAGCTGAATACAAGGTGGAACAGATTGTTTAGCACAAGTAGTTAACACATATTCTAAGAGACCATTCAAGGTGAAGTGGCCTGTTAACACCTCTGCAGTCACCAAACTTTGGTCCAGTGAAATATATAACCTTCCCCACCTTGTCTCTCTAATATCCTGGGACCAACATGGCTACAATATTGCAAATGGTGAACTGAAAACTCAGCTATTCATATAGCTCTACACAGAAGCATCAAGTCACACTGGGGATGGGAAGGCCCTAACAACAAAAGACCTTGAAGTGGCTTCATGAGAGCACTCTCTGGTGCACTGAGCAAAGCTCCATCACACAGGAGAATCAAGACCTTTATCTTTCCTCTTACTCTGCGCAGGTGTAATGCCTCCAAGCACTGCTATGTGGTCTGTGCACCTCCTGCTCCAACCTACTAATACAGTCCTGTCTTTAGAAGCCTCAGTTATATATAATTAAAGTCCATAACAATGAAACGAGTGCCCTTCCCCCCCAGAAACATTTCTGTTTTATAAGCATCATATATTCTATAAGCATGACTATAATTAATGGGAACGTGCCGAATCCCTTCAAAATGAATTTCTCGCATGACCTACACTCATTGGGAGGAAGCAAAGTAAATTTCAGAGTTCTTGTTTCCTGTCAAACAACCAAATTGATAGATCCTTTCCAGTTTCACTCATTATAAGATTTCTTTTTCATTTGTAAGGCTAATATACAATGACTTCTTCTGCTAGCTCCATTCAATCATCCAGCCACTTACTCTACATGGCACAACGACTTTGTTTCATTTCACAAGGAGACGTGTATGCATTACAACATATGCTCAGACTGTTAAATGTAGGGTCTAACTATTGATCTTGTCTGTGTTCTCTACATCAAAATAATATTTTGGAGGTATTTAAAATAAGTATTAAAACCTCATCTATTCAAAAACTACTTATTATGTGCAGCCTACTGTACACTATAACTGCCATTTTTCAATATTCAATAAGTAAATGGGTATTACTGGTGAAGTGTATGTGAAGAACTACAGTAGCTACATATTTCCAGTCAAATTATAATAAATCCTCATGTTTTTGTCATCAGTTTTATCAAAATGTCCTACAAAATTTAGGCTCTAGTTCAGCAAATTACTTACATGTGAGTAATCCTATCCCTATTTGTCAAAGTAATTAAGCCCGTGTTTAAAGTGCTTTGCTGCATAAGAATGGGATTACTCATAAGCATGAAGTGAAGCATATACTTACATGCTTTGCTGAATTGGGACCAGAAAAGGAACAGAAGAAAAAGGGCTCTGCAGAAATCACTCTAAAACCCTATAGACTTTTAAAACCAGATTTGAGGAAGTAACAGTATATTTATCCATGATAAAAAAGCTCTACAGAAAGATTTTCATATGCTACTAAATTCTGTAGTACTTTCCCATAAGGAGAAATCTTGTTTGTATGGCTAGAATTTACTATCTTGTAAAGTATACCTTTGCTTCTATTAATATAGTCAATATTGTCATTCCATCTAATCTTTATAGCGCAGTTACTTGGAAAGAATGGTCCTTTTATCCATTAGATTGAAAGCATTTGCCCACACTCCTGACCATTCAACTTTGCTACTTTACTATTGGTACGTTCCATTCCAATCCTGGCTATATCCCAGAGTACAACAAAATCCTAACATAAAAGGTAATGAGTACCAACATATTATCTCAACTTTCTGAATGACAAAGTATTTTCCTGGAGTTCAGCTTGTGTTTCGGGCAGTGGTTCAGAGAAGTTCTTATTTTTATCTGAAGTGGGTTCCCATCCCTATGTATCAGAATTTCCTGCAGATTCCATATTTAGCCAGTTAAACAAAAGGATAATACAGTATAGTCAATAAAGAAAAGCAGAAATGTATCAACTGAATACTAAGCTTTGTTTTCCATAAGGATTTTCACTGGTCAAATATGTGCTTATTTGGGACTGAAAATTACACTCCTTCTGTATATGTTTTCTGCAAAATTTATTTCTTTTACAATCTGTCAGTATTCCTCCAAGGCTTAAAGCTGGAGATGGGGGCGACAGAGTGGGATATGTCAATATCAAACTATGAACTCCATTGTGTACTATGTATTGAATACAAGCCTGGACATGCCCAAAGACAACCTATGGTTCTGCCTGTTGTTACAGACAGTTGCCCTGCTGAGGACAGGTGTTTGATACTTGTTGAAGGACCAGATGGCAATCTTGGGCCATCAACATTGATTGTCTCTGCCTGCTGGCCTGTTCTCATGGAACAATAGTTTTCCTACACAAGGGCCTGCAGGTGGAGCAAGCATGAAAAAAAGGGGGTGGGGGAGAATGCTAGAGAGTCTCAGCTGAGCACCTGGCACAGAGACCAGAAACTCTACTTGAGAGCCAGCTGCTACTCTGAGCAGGGGGTGCCCATCACAACATGTAAGAAGGACCTGAAGGAGAAAGAGGTAAGAAGGGACTCTGCGTAACTTGAAATGCTAATGCATCTCAGACTGACAGGAAGGGTGAGATCAGATGAGGTGAGGGTGCAACTCAGGACTTCTGTTATTTTCAAAGATTGATAACTCTCAGATGCTTTAAGAGTAAAATCACCATGGTTAAGATATTCCTTTGCTAAACTTGTGTTCCTTGCTTTCCTACCACATTGTACTTGACAGGGTTAAACCAGAATTCCAGGGTGACCACAGCCTCGGTGGAGCTCTGGGGGAATGTGTATAAGCAGTGAAGGCAGGGGGACATAGGAAGGTCTCAGACACTGGTTTCAAGGTCTAGGGTGACAGTGCCTCTTGAAAGGCATCAGACAGGAGGGCTGAGCCCAAGCGTGTGCCCTAAGAGTTCAGAACTGGAAATAGTGTCTGGAATCTACTGAGACCCAGTTGGCCTGGAAACACTAGCGACTGGGCTCACTCATCACTGACTGGTGACTGCATTGAGCACTACAGGGCCAGGTAGTAACAATGAGTGCTAAGTGAAATAATGGACCTAAACTTTGGGAAAGATTGGGTCTTGATCCCACCTTCATTTTTTAGATCTTCTTTCTATAATGGACCAAACTGGAGCACCAAATTCCTCTAAACTTTGGGGGAGTTTGGACAGTAATCTGATTCTGGGGTTAGTCTCTGTATCTCTGGCCCCGCTTGTAGTTCAATGGCAAGAAAGTGATTGTAACAACAACAAAAATCAGTACAAAGCCAGTAAATGGGATCTTATTTGGACAATGTGTCCCTATAGTTATATGTACATATATACAGTACAAGGTATACAAGACAGTTACATTTGTTGAGAGGTATTTTTAAGAGAACAGCAGTCAAAGTGAGTCATCCATTCTGATCCAAAAGGGGTCACCTGCCATTTCTCCAGGTGCCCCAGTTTTTATGTGCATTGTGGGATATTAAAACATTCAGTAATCCCCGACTGCTTCTCCCAGAGTAAGAATAATATCAACCATACACTTCAAATGGCAGAAGGTCACATCCCGAATGCTGAACAGCCATTTCTCAATGCCAGACTGAAATGTGTCTCTCCTGTTCCCTTTCCTCCTCGGAGGAGCTGGCCTAGCTTTTGCCAAACCATATAAATCAATGACTACCACATTATTGTATCAGCATTTTACAGCTTTTTCACAGCAGGAAAAGGCAAATATCTGCCAGAAAAACTCCAACTATTTCTTTCTCTCCCTGGTATCATCCTCTCCCCCCCCCCCCCCCCCCCCCAAGATAACCTTTAAAAGCCACCTTTTTAAAAAAAGGGTTTTTTTGGGGGGGGGGAAATGTTTTGTAACTTAGTTTAAAAAATAAACCGTATCTTCTTCCTGCCAATCACTGGTGCATTTGCTGTTGTGAGATGCTTTTATGCAATTGTTGGTATGCATACTTTGCCAATATCTTGTATATTTTTAGCAAATGACATATATTTAAGAAATATACAAAAGGTGACACATGTCATCAAAAATTATGCATGTCATGATGAAAATACAGAGAATGTGACAAGCACCATTAACATGTGTCAAAAGTAATCAGGATCTATTTCCATTAGGCTACCTGTAAAAACAACAACAAAAAATGCCCAATCTTTTTATCGTCACATACTGCCGTCAGTGCCCCTTTTATTATGTTGTATTAAGGTCGCTGGCTGGGTCTTAGAAATATACTTTAATTCTCAGTTTTTACAAATTACACCTGCCTGTGGTCTCTTTTGAGAAAGGTGGCCAGAAACCCACACCCCTTCTTCCGCTGTCATTTCAGAAATAGTGGCAGCAGAGCAGCAAGTTTCTGATAGCACTTGGCAGCGCTTACCACATCCTGATAGGATTTATGGAGATTAAAATGCAAAGCAAGTTGATATTCTGATGCTGAGTAACTTTCAAAGCTAAATCAAAAGCAAAAAACTTAACAGGCCTGTTTTTCCTCTCAAACATTTCACTTACCTTGACCTTTGCTGTTCACCCACACAAGCAGATTCTCACTCCCTCCTCCTCTGTTCTCAGCTGAAAATGAATAAGTAAAATTAAATACCTAGATAAGTTACAGAAGTTGCACCAACACATGTCAACGGCATTATGAGTGAGTGCTATGGGAAACACATACCATCAATTCCACTTACACTGGATCTGAGTGGTTGGGACAATAGAGACAAAGATCATTTTCCAGACCAAAATGACTTGTTGTATGTCTTGTATTAACAGGCAAACTATAAAGAAATCTGACTTCGTAACCTGATGATCAAGCAAGATGTTGTCCAGGGAATACTAATATATACTTAGTCATTTACTCTGGATACTGATAGCATTTTTCTTTTTTAAAGTGCTTTGCTGGTATTAACTAACTAATCCACAAGGTACCCTGGTGATGTACGTAAGTAAGCATTATAATCCCCATTTTACTGAGGCAAAGAAGATAAGTGACTTGACAATCAGAGACAGATCTGAGATGATAAATAAGGAGTCCCTGGCTCCTGTTACACCACTCCTTTCTGGGCCGTGAGCTGATGCAAATCATATAGGTGCAGAGTGCCCCCTGAACAGAGAAACCTTCCTGCATGAAAGGTTCCTCTTTACAGAAATATCCTTTGGATGGAAGGGGTATGAGGGTTGGGGTAGCAGGACTGTGAAACTCCTCCTGATGACTCTTTACCAAAAGCTACATAGAAAAGAAGGTGGAGGCTTTGCACCCTTCATGAAATGGTAGTGGTATTGCCTCCAAATTCTGCTGGTCCTCCAAGATCCAAAAGAAGCCCTGGTTCTTTGGGTGGAGATTACAGGGGCCACTTATTAGAAGTTCCTGGAGCAGAAGGGGCTCCTGGGCAAAATATAACTGCCAATGGCCCACTGGAAGGTGGGGCAGAGAGGATGAAGGAATGCGGGTTTATGGAACATTTGCACTCCTCCAATCCTGGGGGCAACTCCAGGTTGGAGCAGTCCCCTGGGAGCAAGGACCAAGGATCAAGCTGCAACTCCTCCAGTCCTCAACAACCATAGATGGGAGGAACCCCCACATAGCCTGTTAGGGTAGATTTCCATCATATTTACAGTGCAATTGGAGTAAAGTACGGTTGAGAATATGGCCCTGTGAGTGGAAATTTGTGGAACTTCTGAATATCTGGCTCTATATTATAATTGAAAAAAAATGCTCTTGATAGGCTAGTGAGGGGAAATAAATTTCAGGAAGTTTGTCACTGTGCATTTTTTAATGTTTCCTGATGTGCTGTTACCCGGGGTTCTTTCAACCCAAAGTTTTCAGTAACTTTTACTCTGTGCGAGGTAGTGTCAGGAAATAAATCGGGGGAGACATGGCCGTCCAACTAATAGATGGCTGGCACAAACAGGACTACACAAGAGGGCTTTCACTTAAAGCTAAACTTCACTTAGTCTCAAGCACCTATACACACGTCTGCAATGGGTTAGTAAAACACCCCCAACCCTTGATAATTACCAAAGCTGACTGGCTCTCGAGTGGCACAGCAGCAGGCTTCCAGTGGCCAAATCTTCTGTCTGCCGGCAGGGACTGCAAGATGCATCCAGAGGGAGAGTCCAGAAGAGGCCAAATACCTCAAACTTTTCCCTCTTATTTATACATTAGTAATAGAATGACATGTCCCCTAAAGCAAACTTGTTAAATAAGCAGTTTCAATGGTCAAACAAGAGGTTCCTTCTGATTATTTATTAACCAAGTGTGGGTTTTTCCAGAGTTTGCAGTCTTGAGGCCCCAATAAACATTCCTGCCGCACATTCTGGTCTTCTAAAATGCATGTATCAGCAACTTCAACACAATTCTTAACAGGAAGGACCAGGGTCAAGCTGCCCTTTCTGTGGCACCCAAAACTCCCTCCCCTCCTGCCTTGGTCAAGCTGAGCAGGGCCGGTGCAACCACTAGGCGAACTAGGTGGTTGCCTAGGGCACCAAGCGGTTGGGGGCGGCCAAAAGCGTGCTCCGGGGAAGTGGTGGAGCGGAGGTGAGCTGGGGCAGCGGGGAGCGGGGAGGGCCGCCTGAAGCAAGTAACGGGGTGGGGGCGGTGCATGGGAACTGCTCCGTGCCCCAGCTCACCTCTGCTCCGCCTCCTCCCGTGAGCATGCTGCCCCGCTCTGCTTCTCTCCCTCCCAGGCTTGCGCGCCAAACAGCTGATTGGCGCCGCAAGCCTGGGAGGTGGGAGAGGCGGCGGCGTGCTCGGGGAGGAGGCAGAGCAGAGGTGAGCTGGGTCGGGGAGCTGCCGCACGGCTGCCTGGGCTGAGGGGAGGGGGCAGCGGGGAGTTGCCGCTTGGCTCCCCGGGCTGAGGGGAGGAGGGGCGGTGGCGGGGAGTTGCCGCACGGCTCCCCAGGCTGAGGGGAGAGAGTGGGGAGCGGGGAGTTTCTGCACGGCTCCCCAGGCTGAGGGGAGGGAGGGAGAGAGTGGGCAGCGGAGACCTGCCGCGGGGGGGTGCCTCAGGGCGGGGCTGGGGGGGAGCTGCCGCAGGGCTCCCGGGCGGCAGGGTGGGCACAAGGTGGAAGTTTCGCCTATGGCGCGAAACATCCTTGCACCGGCCCTGAAGCTGAGCCTGCTGAATGGCCAATTTACAGACTGCTGACTTGGTTGCTTTTAGCAATAAGCCATAGTGGTTAGGCACATCGGCACTTTACTGGTTTGCTGACATCTCCCTGTACAGTACAATCCACAGTGTCTTAAAAATCATCCTGAAGGAATATAGGATTTTAGGATCTTATGTTTTCTGTACCTCAGATGATTGCTACCATTCAATTCCCTAATACAGGAGATCTGATTTCATTCATCTCCCACACCCTCCATCTCTTCTGTGTTCCAAGTCAAATAAAATCTTTCTGTTTGTATAAAAAAACCTTGTGCTAATCCTGAAACCAAAAGATATTTACACCACAGCTTGTTTGCCAAAGAAGTCTTATTCTCTCACGGCACATTGATCTTTTTCACATTGCCTTTGTTCTCTGGTTAGCATACACAACAGCTTACATTATGCCATGCAGAATAGAACACATGCAGGATGTGCTTGTCAATTGTGTCAAGCCTGAAAATCTATGATTAAAAATTATGTAACTCATTAGCCACTGCAAATCAAAGTCAGAATAATGCTTTCTGGCCAATTTCATAAACAAACATGCCACTCATCCTTTCCTGTGATTTCTCTTTAAGGTGGAGGGGGGAAAAACAGACAAACCTATAAATAAATAAATTGCTAATTCTCCTTGCTGCATGTGCACACAGCAATTTCATGGTGATTGATAAGCATTTCATAATTCATTTTATTAAAAACTGGTTTCTATGCATTTTGGCTTGAAGTACCAAGAATACCAGTAATGATTTACAATGATTTTTGATGGCTGTTTTGTAAGCACAAGGTGCGTAGTCTCCTGCAGACAGATAACTATCGTTATAGTTCATTCAGTCTCCTCAGAGTAATGAAAAGAGTATGTTGTATTAGCAGTAAAATCCATGACTTCAGCAGGAGTCTTCCAGGTATTCCCAGTTACTTAGGGCTAGCGTTCTCCTTCTTGCAGACAGAAGCCAGAGGGGACTGAAAAGTCTGTGAGGTTCAAGAAATTGTGTCCTTGGCTAGGAAAGGTTTTCTGAAAAGGCTTGCAGAGAGGACCTCCCAGCCCCAAAAAGCTACAACATCTGTGAGAAAAGATGCCTAGTTTATCCTGGTTTGCTTTGGAACGTGAGATTACTGAGTCATACTGGAATAAATTCAACCTACCCCTCCATTTAAATCAATAGAACTACACCAGGAATGAATTTGACCTATCATATTTTATGTGTGATGGAAGAAACTAAGAACAGCAAAGGAAAGTAAGACTTGAGTATCAAGGGCCAATTCTCTGCTACAGTGCTGATTCGGGGGGGAAATGGGGGGGAAGACTCAGCCTATGGAGGATCTTCTGATGGTGTAGAGCCAGTATTGTACACCAACCATCCTCTCTGCATCCATTGTAGAGGGCATGGTCAGGGAAGAAGGGTATGGGCAGGATAATTCTACATTATGCCAGTAGCACTGGACCTCAATATTTATCCCTTCAGGCTATTCCTAGTTTTGTTAAGGACTAACCTGATGCCCAGCAGTTCCAAGATTGGTAGCATGGATCTTTGCTTTCCTGAGCTGTGGTAGGCAGTCCTCAGCCATAGCTGAAGAAAGGGGGCTCAGTCGTGACTACAGGAACAATGGAATTGCTACATTTACTCAGAGCAGCCATCCATCTTGTCTATTAACCTGTCTCTGACGGAGGCCAGGACAAGCTTCTCCAAGAAAGGTGCAGAAAAAACTCTCCCACAGGCAATTATGGGATGACCTGGCTACCAAGAAAGAGTCTTCCTAAATTCCATTAACTAGCCTTATGGTGTGAAGCATGAGGATATATATAACTTATGATGATCTTTTTTATGTAATTCTGAATATTTTGTTTTCTGTAATGTCCAATTTCTTTTCGAATCCTACTAAGATCTTGATTTACATATATTTTATTGATTTAGCAACCATTTATATATCTGTATAGATATAGAGAGAGACTTAAATTGGAAGTGAACGGAAACTGACATGTAGCCATAGCCATAGGACTGTGAAAATATGTAGGGTTTTTTTTTTTTTTAGCAATATACATTATATACTGAATACACTGATGGTATTATAGTTTATCAGGTAAATATCTATTTTGGTCTGCCTACTAATTTCCAAAAAGGGTATTAGTTACTCAGTAGACTGCAAAGAATCATGCGCATCTGTTATGCTCTGTTATGTTGCTCCTTTTTAGTTCCCAGATCACTGTACCAATAGAAGCCAAAGGATACTTTGGAGACATGATAGTCTGTCATGTCAATGCAGCAGATGTGCCTACACACTAGGGACTCAGTCCTGTCCTCCATGACACACTGTGCATCACTGCATCCTTCTAAAAATGCAGAAGCTGATTTTCCAAACTGCATGACAATACACACACACACACAGGAAAACCTATAAAAAGTAAATGAAACCCATCAGCTGCCATGATTCCTTGTTAGAGGTTAGTTGAAAGAAACAGTCATGCTCACTATACAGTATTCCATCTATTTTTAAATTCCTTCAAATTGTCAAGTATTCTTTGCCCACATCATAAGTAAATATATTTCTCTTCTGGGTTCTATTTGTATATAAGGAAAATCATAATAATAGTAGATGAATGATCCCTTAATAATCTAACTGTGAAGCATGTGAACAAACCCTGCTCACCTTATGATGCTAACTGAAACCGCCTTTTAACCAAGGTGGGTCTATTCTTGATCTACAGTTTCTTTCAGCAACACTGAGAGGTTGAAGTTGCTCAGTAAAGAGGTCTTGGCTTTTAACAGACTATACCTGGTCCAAAGCCCATTGAAGTTAATGGGAGACTTTCCAATGACTTTGATGGGCACTGGGTTAGGTTCCACAATAGGAGATTCATCAGAATCTCGTACAGCCTGTCTTTAGGGCACACTGTAAGTCCAGACTGGTTTGGTTGGCCTATTCTTGTCTATTCTGCGCCTTCTCCCCCTACTTTAACATTTGCAATGTGTCACTAAGTTTTTCGGAGTGCCAATCTTTTTGCATCAAATTCACCTCTTAACTGTTCAAATATAAATTTGAAGTAACTCCAGAGGGGTAACGGACACAAAACTTGGCCTTTTATTTCTGCTTGGCTATTCTTTTGAGCTGGTTGGTTCTTTAAGTGATTTTTAAAGTTTTGCACTTTGGTCTTTTTGACCTCTAGCATACATATATAATCTGTGGCAGGCACTGTAGAAAAATGGACTCACTGCTAGCATGCCCACTTGTGGCTGGGTGTGGCATAGCAGGCTCCCCTCTTCTAGCACCCCGCCAACAGCCACTCTCTCTGGCCCCATTGTTGCCCATCTTTTCTCATGACTCAGCCCTCTGACCAAGTCACATTTGGTCCCAACCGTTTTGGGGTAACCAAACAGTCCAATAAACTAAACTCAAATAAAGCTAGCTCTTCACCCTACCCTGGCTCTCTCCTCTGCAGACTCTTCATGCCTTCCTGGGCTCTGCAGGGCTGTCCTTCCATTCTTGGGCAGAGACATACTTCTCAGGGCTTTCACTTCAGAGGTCTGGCTCCAACTTTAAACTTCTTCACTCTCTTGCATCAAGGTGTTTCTGCATCACCTTTGGGTTCCATTCCAGGGTCCCTGTGGTGAGCAGATAAGTCTACTTCCTTAGCCCTGGTCTATACTACAAGTTTCGGTCGAATTTAGCAGCGTTAGATTGATTTAACCCTGCATCCGTCCACACGATGAAGCCATTTCTATCAACTTAAAGGGCTCTTAAAATCGATTTCTGTACTCCCCGACGAGGGGATTAGCTCTGAAATTGACATCGCCGGGTCGAATTTGGGGTAGTGTGGACGCAATTCGACGGTATTTGCCTCCGGGTGCTATCCCAGAGTGCTCCATTGTGACTGCTCTGGAGAGCACTTTCAACTCAGATGCACTAGCCAGGTACACAGGAAAAGCCCCGGGAACTTTTGAATTTCATTTCCTGTTTGGCCAGCATGGCGAGCTCATCAGCACAGGTGACCATGTAGTCCCAGAATCGCAAAAGAGCTCCAGCATGGACCGAACGGGAGGTACTGGATCTGATTGCTGTATGGGAAGATGCATCAGTGCTATCAGAACTCCATTCCAAAAGATGAAATGTGAAAATATTTGCAAAAATCTCCAAGGGCATGATGGACCGAGGATACAACAGGGACCCCAGCAGTGCCGCATGAAAATTAAGGCGCTCAGGCAAGCCTACCAAAAAACCAAAGAGGCAAACGGCCACTCTGGGTCAGAGCCCCAGACATGCCTCCTCTATGATGAGCTGCATGCAATTCTAGGGGGGCCCCTTACTACTACCTCACCCCGTCCGTGGACACCTGCAAGCGGGGAATCTCATGCAACAGGCATGAGGATTTTGAGGATGATGATGAGGAGGACAGCAGGCAAGCAGAAAAACCATTCTCCCCGACAGCCAGGAACTTTCATCACCCTGGAGCCAATACCTTACCAACCCTCCCAAGGCAGGCTCCTGGACCATGAAACCGGAGAAGGCATCTCTGATGAGTGTACCTTTGTAAATATAATACATAGTTTAAAAGCAAGCATGTTTAATGATTAATTTGCCCTGAAGACTTGGGATGCATTCGCAGCCAGTACAGCCCCTCCTTTTAAATGGCCAACCCAACAGGTGCTTGGTATGGGAAAGGAGGGGGCTGCTGCTTGAAACCATTTTCACATATTATGAAGGTTGAAGAAGCCAAAAGACTGTGGCTTACCATGGCTGCCTGCAAGCTGAATTCTGTTGCCCAGCCCTGCGTGTGTGATCTCTCACACCAAACCGGCAGGCCCTCAATATAAGAGGCAAATGTGACCTTGTACCAAAAGCACATGTGCTATGTAATGTTAGCAGCTTGGTTCACCATGAAAGAGTCTACCCACTGTTGTCTAAAATGTGTCTCTTTAAATACTACTCTGCCCTTTCTTCCTCCCGCAGCTGCAAATGTTTCAACTCTCCCCCTATCATCTCCATCCCAGAGGCTAGTGCAGATAAGAAGGCAAAAAAACCACACTCACGATGAAATGTTCTCAGAACTCATGCAGTCCTTCCGCACTGAAAGAGACCAGTAGAATGCGTGGAGGCAAACAATGTCAAAGTCCAGGAAAGCAGAAAGTGAACGCGAGGACAGGAGGGACGAGCAAGATGAGAGGTTGCAGGAGCAAGATGAGAGGTGGCGGCAGCATGATGAGAGGAGGCAGGATGCAATGCTGAGGCTACTGGGGGATCAAACTGATATGCTCTGGAGTCTGGTGGAGCTGCAGGAAAGGCAGCAGGAGCACAGACCACCGCTACAGCCCCTGTGTAACCAACTGCCCTGCTCCCCAACTTCCATAGCCTCCTCACCCAGACACCCAACAACACGGCGGGGAGGGGGCCCTCCGGGCACTCAACCGCTCCACCTCAGAGGACTGCCCAAGCAACAGAAGGCTGGCATTCAATAAGTTTTGAAGTGCAGTGTGACCTTTTCCTTCCCTCCTCCCCTCCTCCTCCACCCCACCTGATGCTTCCCTCCTCCCTCACCCCTCCCAGGCTATCTTGGCAGTTATCCCCCTATTTGTGTGATGAATTAATAAAGAATGCATGATTTTGAAACAATAATGACTTTATTGCCTCTGCAAGCGGTGATCGAAGGGGGGATGGCGGCTGGCTTACAGGGAAGTCGAGTGAACCAAGGGTTTGGGTTTTCATCAAGGAGAAACAAACAGAACTGTCACACTGTAGCCTGGCCAGTCATGAAACTGGTTTTCAAAGCTTCTCTGATGGGCAGCACACCCTGCTGTGCTCTTCTAATCGCCCTGGTGGCTGGCTGCATGTAATCAATGGCCAGACGATTTGCCTTAACCTCCCACCCTGCTATAAACGTCTCCCCTTTACTCTCAGGGATATTGTGGAGCACACAGCAAGCAGCAATAACAATGGGAATATTGGTTTTGCTGAGGTCTAGCCGAATCAGTAAACTGCACCAGCGCGCTTTTAAATGTCCAAATGCACATTCTACCACCATTCTGCACTTGCTCAGCCTATAGTTGAACAGCTCCTTACTACTGTCCAGGGTGCCTGTGTATGGCTTCATGAGCCATGACATTAAGGGGTAGGCTGAGTCCCCAAGGTTAACTATTGGCATTTCAACATCCCCAACAGTTATTTTTTGGTCTGGGAAGTAAGTCCCTTCCTGAAGATGCAAGCGTCATGTACCTTTCCCAGCCATCCCACACTGATGTCGGTGAAACGTTCCTTGTGATCCACCACTGCTTGCAGCACCATTGAAAAGTACCCCTTGCGGTTTATGTACTAGCTGCCAATATGGTCCAGTCCCAAGATAGGGATATGCTTTCCATCTATTGCCCAACCACAGTTAGGGAATCCCATTGCAGCAAAGCCATCCACTATGACCTGCACATTTCCCAGAGTCACTAGCCTTGATAGGAGCAGCTCAGTGTTTGCATTGGCTACTTGGATCACAGCAGCCCCCACAGTAGATTTGCCCACTCCAAATTGATTCCCGATTTACCAGTAGCTGTCTGGAGTTGCAAGCTTCCAGAGGGCTATTGCCACTCGCTTCTGAACTGTGAAGGCTGCTCTCATTTTGGTATTCTTGCATTTCAGGGCAGGGGAAAGCAAGTCACAAAGTTCCATGAAAGTGCCCTTAAGCATGTGAATCACCCCAGAGCTGCAACGCTATGCGGTCCCATCAGTCTGTGCTTGTTTCCCGGGCCCAGAATCAGCATTCCACGGCATGAGCCTGCCCCATTGCCACCAGAATGTCCAAATTGCCAGGGCCCATGCTTTGATAGAAGTCTGTGTCCATGTCCTCATCACTCTCATCACTGCGCTGCCGTCGCCTCCTCACTTGGTTTTGCAGGTTCTGGTTCCGCACATACTGCAGGGTAATGCGTGAGGTGTTTACAATGCTCATAACTGCCGCGGTGATCTGAGCAGACTCCATGCTTGCCTTGGTGTGGTGTCTGCAGGACAGCAGAGTTGCAGCGGAAGCGGTGGCTAAAGACGGATGCCACAAGAATAGATATTTATAGAGAACAACGAGAGGACCTGCGAGGTGGATTCATGAGAGCTGGAGAGCAGAGTTGCAGCAGAAGCGGTGGAGGACAACAGTTAGTACCGCACACATTTCCTGAGAAAGAACACACATACCTGGGATCCCATGACAGACAACATGGAGAAATTCTCTATTGAGACAACAGCAGCAGAACAGAGTTGCAGCGGAAGCGGTGTATGACGATGGTTAGCAGTCCTACTGCACCGTCTGCTGACAGCAGCACCCAGGACACAACAGCGGAGGTGTCAGTGAGCTGAGCTGAGCAGGCTGCATGCTTGCCGTGGTATGGCATCTGTGCAGAAAAAAGGCATGAAACTATTGTCTGCTGTTGCTTTCACGGAGGGAGGGGCCACTGACGACATGTACCCAAACCCACCCGTGACAATGTTTTTTCCCCATCAGGCATTGGGCGCTTAACCCAGAATTCCAATGGGCGGCGGAGACTGTGGGAACTGTGGGATAGCTACCCACAGTGCACCGCTCCGTAAATCGATGCTAGCCATGGTAGTGAGGATGCACTCCGCCGACTTAATGTGCTTAGTGTGGACATACGCAATCCACTGTATAAAATCGATATCTAAAAATCGACTTCTATAATATCGACCTAATTTCGTAGTGTAGACATACCCTTAGACTCCTTGCTACCTCCCTGGATTTCTTCGGGCCTAGGCCCTTTCCCACAGTTCCTCCCCAGGCTTATTGCACATCTACCTCCTTCTAGGTCTTTCCTTCACTCTCTAACAAAGCAGAGAGGGACTACAGAGTTCTTCCCCCCTCTCTCTACAGCCCCCTTCTCATATGGGCTTCCTCTCCATTTATGCTCTCCAACAGCTCTTCCCTCAGCTGGCGTTCATCCTGATCCACCATCCAGGTGCAATCATGTGCCTTAATTGAGCTCTATCACTCCAAGTGAACTCTCTTAGTGCCAGAGCGGGATATAAACTCCATCACAGACACCAAGTAAATAGGTTAATAAAAAATAATGAAAGTTTGTTCTTTATAATTACAGAATATCAAATTGATAAACTATAGAGCTGGTCAAAAATGGGGGGGGGGTAGGGGGAGAATGCATATCTTTTTTTCATCAAAATGTGAAATTCAGAAAGCTTTAATAAATTTACTCTTTACAAACACAGAATGTTAATCCATAGGTAAGTACTGTAAGAAAGAGCCCGTACCACTAACAAAAGGTTCAAAGTGTTGGTTTTTTTAATTTATTGTGAAATATATTTCCAATCCCAATGAAAGATTGTAACCTGTTTCCTATAACCTCCCCAAAACTATGGCCCTAGTCCTGCAAACACACATGTTTCATCATGATTTTAGTGAGATTCCTTGTGTGCTTAAAGAAAAGGAGTACTTGTGGCACCTTAGAGACTAACCAATTTATTTGAGCATGAGCTTTCGTGAGCTACAGCTCACTTCATCGGATGCATACTGTGGAAACTGCCACCTTAGAGACTAACCAATTTATTTGAGCATGAGCTTTTGTGAGCTACAGCTCACTTCATCGGATGCATCCGATGAAGTGAGCTGTAGCTCACGAAAGCTCATGCTCAAATAAATTGGTTAGTCTCTAAGGTGCCACAAGTACTCCTTTTCTTTTTGTGAATACAGACTAACACGGCTGTTACTCTGAAACTTGTGTGCTTAATGTCAAGTCAACACAGAAGTGTTTGCAGGGCTGGGGCCCATCATTGCCATGAAAGGGCTTTGATAATACAGCCTGGATTCTTAAATCAAAAATATGCTGCTATAATTCTATTAATAGCAACATAATAATGACACAACGTAATATCATATTAATAGAGTTGCTAATTATCTCAGTAAATCCTTGTATATGTCAACCAAATTCTGCCTATTGTCCTGAATTTAAAATGTGGGGACTGTGTTTCGAGACACTTAAATACAAACATATCGCTTCTACAAATAACAATAGATCAGAAATGAACTATGTATGCATGCTGATAAGCTCCTCATTAAAAACAAATGTATTGATGGTATTGTTGTCAATTAAGATACCATGATATATAGACAGTGGGATCATAGATAATTTGAACTGTTCTCACTTTGCAAACAGACAACTGAACAAATATAATTGATTCATGTATTGCAATTTTCATTCCATTAGTTAGAATATATATCCAAAATTGAAGGTGTCAGTCAAATTAAATGAATGCATGTTTTTATAGTGTTTTCTGATTCCTTTTATTAAACTAAGAACAAAAATCAATCACTATTTTTGTATTCAGATTCAACAAGGGTATCAATCCCGCTGAAAGTTATGTGGCAATAAATATACTTGTTTATTTTAGTCATGTGAGAAGATTACTTTGGACACCTTCGGTCTATTAAGTGTGCAAGAAAATAAGCTAGCTATAATAGCGGTATCCGTAAACATTTTTAGCAATACATTTCATGCAAATGTAAGGTTATAGTATATAGTCCTGATTCTGATTTTATTTACACCAGTTTTAAACTCCATTGCCTTCAGTGGAATTATTCTTGATTTACACCAGTATAAGTGAGATTAGAAGCAGGCCCTGTATTTTAAATGCTTTTATTCAGTTGCTGATCTCTGTATATTGAATTGCAAGATGAATAATGCTGAAAGGCAAACATTCCCAGTTATTTCTGTACTTCTGTGACCATTTGCTACTGCTGCACAGAATAACAACTGAGGGTCTTACATAAACAAAATTCTCATTTCTTTCATTGGGAGTTTTGTCTCCCCCAGATGTAGTGGACCTGGCCTGTGCTGTAAACATATTCTGTGAGCACTTTGTTCATAAAATAGGATAACCAAATGCCGTTTTAACCATTTTAAAATTTCAAATAGCTGCTCTCTGGTAAGGGCCTGATAGTGCAAACATTTAAATGTGGGCATTTCTAAAAGCTATTTGCAGCATCAGACCCTTAGAATGTTAAACATATAATGGACATCAATTCAAGCTGTAATGACAGTCTCAATAAATCCCTCCCTGACAACAAGCAAGAGCTGAGGCAGGAAAAAAAAATATGAAGGAAGCAACTTTTCAGATAAACCAAGTGCCAACCAGGTTGAAAACATTTTTTTGTCAGGAAGTAGGGGTGAGTATTGCCTCACCTATTCTATTCTTAAATTGTGCTCATCACTGTAGTATGAGTGCCCTGTGACCTGTGAGCACTCCAAAGAAATTGAGGATTACTGTGAAGAGCTTTCCCCAAAGCAGTGGCTTATCAGATTGTGGCTATTTGACAGTTTCCACAGAATATTTTGATTTCAGTCCATCACTGATACCCAGCTGTTACCAAATTGTGGACCGATTTGTACATATATAAAAGTTAGTATGTATATAGATACTATATATGTATATAGATACTATATTATAGTACAAATTCAACTTTTGTTTAAATGAATGGTATTAATTATTATTGTTTGTATTGTGGTAGTGCCTAGTGGCCCAATCCGGGATTGGAGCTTCACAGTGCTAGGCGCTGTACACACATAACAAAAAGATAGTCCCCATCCCAAAACATTTACAATCTAAAGGCAAGATTCTGAACAACTTATTCACATTGAATGATCTACCAGCTGTCTGATAAGTCAATGGGGTCACTTGTCAAGTAAGATTCTACTCAGTGGGAGTTAGGACATCATGGTTGTTCCTGAGAGTTTTGCTATTGCCCTCAATGGATTTAGGCATTATATGGATTAGTAACCTGCTATGATAAAAGAGTCTATGCAATGGCGAGCTCTGTGTGATTCGAAAGTTTGTCTCTCTCACCAACTGAAGTTGGTCCAATAAAATCTCACCCATCTTGTCTCTCATGATAAAAGATTTACATTTTGGAAGCAGACTTTCATTGCACTTCTATATAGTCAACACACATCCAGTTTTCCCATTGCTAATTCTGAGCATATTACTGGGGATTCAGCATGACTTAGATAGCCTCATAATCAAGACCCGAAGCATCTACTAACGTTCAAAGAAACTGCAGACAGAGAGAGGCTGTTAGAGTAAAAGTTGTGTGCTTTTCCTTTTTTATCATTCCAGCAGAACTCCAGTCAGCCTGCTGCAAGGCAAATCCATTGGGACAATTTGCACTACACTTAGAAAGAGGATATCTTAATGAACGCTGAGTCACAACTGAACAAGAAGATCTGTAAAAAAGTTATACATGGAGATATAATCTTACTTTGAAAAAGGCAGCATTATATGTCTACTCGTTCTTTTCAACCATACACAATAAAATGTGCACAAAAGGCTAAAGAGTATGTCTGCCACATCTGCGCTGTTTAAAAACAATACGGCTTACAGGTTATTGCACTGGGAATTGGAACATGTCTGCATAACAGCAAGACGCTCCCAGCCTGAGAACATCTGTAGTAAAGTGCTTAGTATCACAGAGTGCTTTTTTGTACTTGGTATTATGTCCCGGCCCTGTGGCCATTCAAATCATAGACAGTTACATCAGGAATTCTTGCCAACTTCTTCTACCCTGGCTTTGGTTTTGATATTGCAGACTTAATGTCACTTGCAGCAATAAGACTTCTCTGCCTTCTAATATGTTAAAAGAGAACAGGGATGCACACATTAATGTGGAGAAAGCCCCCAGGGGAGAGGCTGTCCTACATTTGATTGTGACAAATAGGGAGGAACTGGTTGAGAATTTGAAAGTGGAAGGCAGCTTGGGTGAAAGTGATCATGAAATGATAGTTTGTGATTCTAAGAAATGGTAGGAGGGAAAACAGCACAATAAAGATAATGGATTTCAAGAAGGCAGACTTTAGCAAATTCAGGGAGTCTGTAGGTAAGATCCCAGGGAAGCAAGTCTATGGGAAAAACAGCTCAAGAGAGTTGGCAGTTTTTCAAAGAGACATTACAAAGGGCACAAGAGCAAACTATCCCACTGAGTAGGAAAGATATGAAGTAAGTCGAGAGACCATCCTGACTAAACCAGGAGATCTTCAATGATCTGAAGCTCAAAAGAGAGTCCTACAAAAAGTGGAAACTATGTCAAATTACAAAGGATGAATATAAACAAATAACACAAGCATGTAGAGACAACATTACAAAGACCAAGGCACAAAACAAGATTAACCTACGTAGAGACATAAAGGCAGAGACAACAAGAAAACATTCTACAAATACATTAAAAGCAAGAGGAAGACCAAGGACAGGATAGGCCCGTTACTCAATGTGGGGAGAAAAACAATAACAGAAAATGTGGAAATGGTAGATGTGTTAAAGGAATTTTTTGTTTTGGTTTTCATCAAAAAATTTAGTAGTGATTGGACATTTAACAAAGTGCATGCCCGTGAAAATGAGGTAGGATCAGAGACTAAAATAGGAAGAATGAGTTAAAAAATACTTAGACAACTCACCACGGCCTGATGAAATACATCCTAGAATACTCAAGGAGCTGACTGAAGAGATATCTGAACCATTACCGATTATCTTTGAAAAGTCATGGAAGACAGGACAGCCTGGGCAATTACAGACCAGTCAGCTTAACTTCAATAGTTGGAAAGATAATGGAGCAAATAATTAAGCAATCAGTTTACAAACATGTAGAAGGTAATAAGATGATAAGTAACAGTCAGCATGGATTTGTCAAGAACAACCTAATAGCTTTCTTTCACAGGGTAACAAGCCTTTTGAATGTGGGAAGCTGTAGATGTGGTATACCTTGACTTTAGTAAGGCTTTTGATACTGTCTTGAATGATCTTCTCATAAACAAACTAGGGAAATACAACCTAGATGGAGCTACTATATGGTGGGTGCATATCTGGTTGGAAAACCATTCCCAGAGAGTAGACAGATAAGCTGGAACAGCATATCAAGTGAGGTCCCATAGGGATCAGTTCTGGGCCCGGTTCTGTTCAATATCCTCATCAATGTTTTAGATAATGGCACAGAGAGTACACTTATAAAGTTTGCGACAATTCCAAGTGCCGAGGGGTTGCAAGTGCTTTGGAGGATAGGATTAAAATTCAAAATGATCTGGACAAACTGGAGAAATGGTCTAAAGTAAATAGAATGAAATTCAATAAGGACAAATTCAGAGTACTCCAGTTAGGAAGGAACAATCAGTTGCGCACAAACAAAATGGGAAATGACTGTATAGGAAGGAGTACTGTGGAAAGGAGTCTGGGGTCATAGTGGATCACAAGCTAACTATAAGTCAACAGTATAACACTGTTGCAATAAAAGCAAACAACATTGTGGGATGTTAAAGCAGGAATGTTGTAAGTAAGACACAAGAAGTAATTCTTTCACTCTACTCCACACTGATTAGGCCTCAACTGGAGTATTGTGTCCAGTTCTGGACACCACATTTCAGGAAAGATATGGAAAAATTGGAGAAAGTCCAGAGAAGAGCAACAAAAATGATTAAAGGTCTAGAAAACATGACCTATGAGGGAAGATTGAAAAAACTGGGTTTGTTTAGTCTGGAGAAGAGAAGACAGGGGGACGTTGGGACATGATAATAGTTTTCAAGTACATAAAAGCTGTTACAAGTAGGAGGGAGAAAATTTGTTCTTGGTAACCTCTGAGGATAGGACAAGAAGCAATGGGCTTAAGTTTCAGAAAGGGCAGTTTAGGTTGGACATTAGGAAAATTTTCCTAACTGCCAGGGTAATTAAGCACTGGAATAAATTGCCTAGGGAAGTTGTGGAATCTCCTTCACTGGAGATTTTTAAGAGCAGGTTACACAAACCTCTGTCAGAGATGAGCTAGATCAGTGTTTCTCAAACTGGGGTACTCCAGGGTGTCCGCCTGCCCTTCTGATCAACTCCTCTTCCTCCCTCCCTCAACTCCTCCCTCTCCCTCCCAGTGCCTCCTGCATGGTGGGGAACAGCTGTTCAGCAGCGTGCAGGAGGCACTGGGATGGAGGGGACAGAGTGGGGATGGGGCATGCTTGGGGGAGGGGGCGGAAAGAGGAGGGAAGAGGAGGGGCAGGTGTGGAGCAGGGCGGGAAGAGGTGGGGTGAGATGAGGCCTTGGGGAAAGGGGTGGAGTGGGGGCAGGGCCTGGGGCTTAGCGGGGGGCTGCGAAAAATTTTAAATAAAAATGAGGGTCCTTGGATTCCTAAAGTTCGAGAACCGCTGATCTAGATAATACTTAATTGTGCAGGGGACAGGGACTAGAAAATCTCTCTGTGTTCCTTCCAGTTGTATGATTCTATGATTTAACATTGATCCTGAGTCTTAGCTGTGTTCAGTCATCTTTCTCATAAACCCATAGACTTTAAGGTGAGAAGGAAGCATCATGATCATCTAGTCTGGCCTCCTGCACACTGTAGGCCACAGAAACTGACCCACCCATTCCTGTAATAGACCCCTAACCGCTGGCAGAGTCCCATCAGCCTTCTTTTGGTTAAGCGTAACGAGCCAAGTTCTTTGAGTAACCTCTCCTAAGGTAGGTTTTGCATTCCTTAGATCATTGTAGTAGCTCTTCTCTACATCTATTCCAGTTTGAACTCGTCTTTCTCTCATCATTGAAAATGTGTGTGTGCATATAACACCTCTCTCTGCATTTCTCTTGTCTAAGGTCCAGGTGCTTAGCTGCAAGGTCTCATCCAACACCCTGCCCTGGCAGAAAAAGTGGGCAGAGTAAGACCAGGAATGGGAGAAGTACTACTCAGAGTAACTGGGAGAAGTAAACAGTATCCTGAAAGGGCATTAAGTAATCCCTCTGCAGAGAATGAGAGGAACAGTTGAGAAATTGTGGCTTTCTGGGTCACAATTCGTTCCTGGAATGACTTGACTATAGTCTGCCCTTTACTCTGGGCTAAGACTAAAGGCTCAAACTAGCTCTATAAAAAACCCTATATTTTACAGTTACCAAATTCCACACATTTCAGATACTAGAGCATTATTTGAAGTCATTTGGATTCCTCGGGGTGCAGGGAGCTACACTAATAGATCTAACTGTAAAATCACGGTGTAAAAAAAAATCATTTTGGATAATAAGGATGTTTTTAGCAACATAGGTAAGATTTTTAAAAAATATTTTCCCATACTTATGTAATTTTTAACTTGAAAGTGTTAACAAAATTATAGGATTACGATAAAGAAGTGATCCAAATAATTATCTGTTCTGTCTCAGAAAATCTCATTCTGACTGCAGTACCTTAATGTGCAGTACCTTAATTATAAATATAGAGCAAAATGTTACATAATAATAATATTATAGCCATCTGTACTTTATTTGTGTAAGATCAAAAGTAGTGTTAAGTGGAAAATAGACCAAAAAAAGCTTTTATTACATCAAATTAACACATACATCAATATTTGTCTCATTGGAGAGCCAGAGACATGCACTGTGCTTGAAATTCAGCTCCTTAAAAATTTATATACTTGCCAAAGGAAATATGACAAATAAATAAATAAACATTCATTCCTTAATTGGTTTAAATGAACTAGACTTAAGTTTAGAAGAAATGGCATTGGATCTGACCACAAATGCCATCGCTTGTATGAACCCATAGAGGAGAAAATAGATTTTCTTCGAAAGAAATAAAAAAACCCTCAAATTAAATTCTTTCCCTCTATCCTGCTTTGGCAGCCCATGCAGCATTTGCTTCTAATACTTAGCTTTCTGCAGTTTTAGATATAACTGCTAAAACACACCATCCAAATGTGTGTCAATGCAACACAGAGGACCTGCTTCTTCTGAGGTAGGTTCTTCAGAGTGATTTGAGTTGCTTTTCTCTTCTTTAAGCTATCACTTTTTAAAGGTCACTTTTTTCGTGGCCTATAATCTTATTAATGATGAATTCAAGTCATACTATATTTAGCCAAACCTGCTCTGTTTTGTTCCCCAATGGTTTCATTACCTGCTGCACTTTGTTTTTGAAATATCATAAGAACGTTCCTGTAGTATTTTGAATGAATACTAAGCAGACAGAGAGACAAAAGAGAAAGAAATTAACCCTGTAGTAGGAGATTTTACCCTAAATCACCCTTAAACTTCATTTCCAAATATACATCCAACATTCCTATTGATGTTATTAGGTGATTTAGAGAGGGAGGATGGTCCGGTTATGAGGACACTAGTCTAGGCCTTAACAGACCTGGGTTGTGCTGCTCAAAGTTTTGCTGCACCACAGACTTCTTGTGTGACCTTAGGCAAGTCAGCTAGTCTCTTTGGCCCACATCCTGAAAGGCATGTAGGCACCTATCTCCTATTGAAATCAAACTGTGTCTCTGTCCCCCATCTGTAATCTGGGGATAATAGCACTTCCCTACTTTCCAGGAGTGGTGTGAGGAAAAATGTATTAAAGGTTGTGCAGCGCTCAAATACTACAGTAATGGAGGCCATATAAGTACCTTAGATAGATAGATTTAAATGTGAAGGACTGCTTCTTTAATGGATCTGTAGATAGTTTTTAACCATTTTTTCAAACAAACCTAGGTCTGTTTCTGCAAGCTTTTACTGCTGTGTATGTAAGTAATGTTAATAGACCATAACTACTGTGTCAGTGTTACTGACTTGCACACGTGTTGGTAGGATGTGGGCTAGAGCTGTATGGAGAAAAGGAATTTCACATCCTGGAAGATATCAATATTTTGAAATCTGGTTTCATTCCAGTCAGGACTAAAAACAAAAATATTAAAATTCCCTGTGAAAGTAAATTGAACCCTGAGTCATGGGCAGGCTGTCCTGGATTCATGAACCCCGGAAGACCAGCACCCTCCCAAGGCGGCTACTGGTAATCTGGGTGTGCAAGCTGGCAGGAAACCAGGCAAATTCTGTTGGAACTTCAGCAAAATTTTATTGTTTCCACAAAATTTTCCAATGTTACCGAATCTGCAAATTCTGATAAAACCATGTTCACATATGTGGAGACATATGTATGTCTGTATTATTTTAGGTATGAGGAAGGTGGGATATAAAATATGCTGGTAAAAGTGAAATCGTAGCTTGAAACCTAAGGACTTTGTGAGAGCCCATTGGGTTGCTAGGGGCAACCTCAGATCATTTGTTCAAAAGTTGTCAGTTTGAGGACTCTTGGAGGGGTTACTATAGAGTCTGGCTGGCTGGATGTGGTTTGGTCCTGGCTTGTTGAAGTTGAGAAGCCTGGTCTCTCCAGACTGTAGAGACTGGTCCATCAGGGAGGGGTCAGTGAGTGGGGTGTTGAGACCAGACTTTAGGCTCCATGATTTATTGTGACAGGGTGCTGGGCAAAGGGTTGCTGATTCAGCCCTCTGTCACACCAGCTCCCATTTAGGGGAATAAATTAGAGCTGGCTGGAGGTAATCTGTCCCTAATTAGGGAAGCAGAGCGAGCTGCCACCTAATTAGCCTGGAGCTATATAAAAGCCTCAGAGGAAGGAAGCCAGGGGGAGCAGAAAGGAAGGGAAAAGGCATGGAGTAGAAGCAGGGAAGTAGCTCTTCCCTTCCGCAGCTGGTGAAGGTCCAACTGTACATGGTGAAATGGTGGTGGGAACAAACCTGTGAATAAAACTGCACCAGTGGTTACTAATCCCAAGGTCTCAAAGTGACTTTATGGACCTAGCAGAGGCAGGAGCCAAAGGGGCCCTGCCATGCACTACTACACTTATGAAGAGAAAGCCTTAACTGGGGTATGAAATAAAACTTTCTGGCTCTTTGATAGGACAGCTCATCAGTACCAGAGTTCATTAATTGATTTTAATTGTAAACAATATTTTACAGGTTTGATTATGCAATCTGGAGTGCACCTATTGTTAATGGGGATTCCTATAGTAGCCTTCGATGAACACCTATCTTAGCTATCAGAAGCCTTCCTCCCTCTTGGGGATGGGGTCCTTATGACAAGGAAGCAGAAGGAGAAGTGCCCTGAGGTAAAATTTCCATGTGAGAAGGTTGATAGCGGCAGCAGGGAACCAAGGTCAAGTTGTAAGAAACCCAGGATCATGGCAACACGCTTAATCTTTCTGCCCAAATATCTTTCCTTTCTCTTCCCCATAACTTATTATTGACACACAATGGGCCAGATCCTCAGCTGGCGCAAATCTACGTAACCCAATGAATTGTATGGAGTTAGCTGAGCTTCTGGCCTATTTTGTTTAGTTCAATGTAGTAATTTATTTAATTGGTTTTTATATACTGTAGCTCATGCCCTGTTTTGGCAAATATTTCTCCAGGATGCTAGGTCTTTCTATCTATAAAAGTAGATATTATTTTCTTTGCCTTCCCCTTTTCAAATTATACTGCAAATAAATGGATAAGTACTGATAACAATCCAAAATTTGGGTCTGATCAAGAAAGTTGCTGAGCACATACAATTTTCATTAAAGTTGCCCTATAAATGCTATTTTATTAACTAAGAAAAGAGGTGACCCAATCTTTAATTCCAATTCAAAATGTAGACATGATATTTTTTTTGAAAGCTCACAGGTCCATAAGTAGTTTAGAATGGCTCTCTTTCAACGTGGGCATTGTAGCATTCATAAAGAACAAGCAATTGTCCTTTTTGCATGTTTTTACATGATATCTGTACCACATAATGCTGGTTCAAAGAGCTGCAATCTGCTGGGCTAATTCATTATAATGGAGATATCATCCCTTTTCTGCAGCACAGAAAGTCATTCAAGTGAATGAAAATAGTGAATGGCATAGGAAATGTAGATTGGGTGATGTTATTCTAGCTTTTATATAATGCAAGAACAAGTGTGATATTCAGTAAAACTAAAAAGAAGCACATTTAAAACTGATAAAAGTAAATACTTTTTCACACAATGTACAGTTAGCCTAGGGAACTCATTGCAACAGGATATCACTGCGGACAAGTGCTTAGCAGCATGCAAAAAATAAAAGAGTTGATATTTATATGGCAATGAGAATGCCCACAATTTTATTGGTAAATATTAAAAAATAAACGAGCACTGGAAAGGAAAAATAAAATGAAATAAAAACATTTTATGCATCATGGTATAATCTAACCTCTAGCTATTCGGGGTTAGGAAATAATGTTTGCTGAGAGCAGGTTATGCCATAACTCTCTATTGCATGTTTCTTGCACTTCCACTTCCCCTATACCAGAAACAGCATCTTCCTATGAAACTGAATTAACTGGACCACTGGTCTGATTCTGTATGGCAATGCCTGTGTTCCTTTCATCCCATGCATCCTTTGGCTGGTCCTTTCCACAGGGATGAATTTCACCCCAAGATCTGATTAAACTCCTACTGAAGTCACAATGGGACTCATGCTGTAAGAACCTATGCTAGTAGCATATTTCATAAACACTCAGATCAGAAAATATCTTTTTACTTGGAAAAATGGGAGGGTGGTAGGTGCAGATGCCTAAAACTCAGCTGCTAAGTTTCTCTGGGGAAGAATTAGACTCAGCCATAAATATTGAGTGTAAAAGTTTTTGAGTGTTTTTCCCCCCAGTGGTCATTTCCTACAGCATATACAGGCAGGAAATTTTTCTTGAAAGACTCATTTCACAACATGAAGGCAACCAAAATGATCAGAAGCCAATATGGTAATTAGCATAGTAGTAATAGCATTTTTGCTTGCTTACAATAGTTCCATGAAGCATGTGTGGTAATTTGGAAAGTAATTCTTGAATGGATGGTCTTAAGAAAACTACTAAAACATTATGACTGGGAAAGACTAATTTGTTTCGAATAATGTAACACAATACCGTGCAACTTCTATAACAGACAAGTGACCTGATTTTCCATTGCCCCACACCTTATGTAGTCATTCACATAGTGAAAAGTGAGTATAAACCACTGCCATTCTGATTTGATAGTGTTCTACATCCACGTTGTCCTAGTCTAAACTACAACTCACGGCGTGAAGTATTGGAGAATCAGACAGAGATTTGAATGTTTGGTTCATTAATGCTAGATCCTGCCACCCTTACTGATGTTGACTATGCTCTTCTATGAGCAGTCCCATTAAAATCAGTGTACTACTCAGTGTGAGTAGGGTTACATGAATTAGGTCCTTACTGTTTAATGCTGTTTGTGTAGTTAAAAAGATGCACACTCATAAAAGTCCATATAGCCACTGTCATCTTCCTCTCCTGGCACTGCAACCACGTCCTCATCTTGAGTCACTGGGTTTCTGTCTGTTGACTCAGATTCAACCTCTCCTATACCCAGTGCTCTACTAACTTACCTTAGACATCCTTTATCACTTCTACCGATGCATGACTCTGGGCCATTTCCACACCAACAGCCTCTACTGGATACATTCTTCTACGTCATGAACATCACTGATGTTGGTTAGTTAACTGCTCATTCCTACCTGGGCACTACCTATGGCCACTCCCTTGTCTGGCCCTTGTACAATATTTATTTATTCTAATATTAAAAGTAAGACAATTCAATGACAGCAGCTCGTGGATACAGTAAAAAAGAAAAAAATACTTTACACAGTTTACAATTTCCTTTCCCTGTATTTGTCAGCCAAGTCTTTCTCCTTCCCCACCTACAGTGTTGCAATGTTTAATGTGCTGTTTGACCCATGTATTTTCTGTCAAAGATCCTATCCTTCAAACACTCTGAGCATCTAACTGCCATTGACTTCCAGACTTTCACTAATCTTGCACAGACCCCGAGTAAGCTGCTTAGAGCAGGGATCTCAGCTAACTTTTGTTAGTAGGACACCCAGGAGACCCATGACACTCTGTAAATACAGTAATAAAACAAAGAATAATGACGTTGGGCTAAATTGTGTTTTTGCCACAAGCCCAGTGTAATAGACAATTTGTAGTTGTGTTGTCCCAAGAACAGATCAGGCACCATATTATGAGAGATTCATAATCTGGTTCCTGATTCCTACCCTGGTCTGGTATCTGAATACAAAATCTGATGCAGATGACCTCCCCTGGTGCACGGGCCTCCTAAACCCCTTCCTCCTCACCTATGCACGAGAGGAAACTGCTACCTGTGATATGGATAAATGGTGCAGGGGAATAATGTAGATCTTTGCATCACTTAGGCCCCTGCATTGCAACTTAAAGCAAAAGAAAATCTAGACTTTTAATATTATGAAGGTATTTTGACACATTCCAGAAATATATGTACATATAACATCATATAAACAGTGATTGAAAGTAATCTTCAGGTTACTATTAATTTAAGAACATTTCTGTCTTTTAATGGGAGATAAAAGTGAGAATCAAAGACATCATCAGCTTCAAGTTGAGGATGTTCTGCACTACTTGAATCAATTTAAACTATCCTAAATTTAACGTATTGTATTGAATTAATTTAGTAAACTGAATACATCAGGATGATCAGTGTTGAACTTCATAGATACTAACCTAGTTCCCTCAAAATAGACTTTTTTTCCAGATAAGAACAATCTGCACATTTATGTCTCTTAATGACTAAATCAAGTGGAAGAACTGGATGCATATCCATCAGGGATTGTATGCATAGTTAATTAAGTCTGAAATAATAAATGCCTGATTTCCACAGGATATGGTAAACAGCCAATTAAAATAAGATGCAGTATACACTTTTCCTACTCATTAGTCAAAGCATAAAGCATTTTAACATTTCCTAAATAATTTACTTGTATCAAAATAAAGTGAAATGCTTAAAACATTAATAGGGTACTTTACAATGCTGTAGTCAATAAGATGCTATATGAAGGTAATGTAAATAATTTATGGATCTATTCAGCAGAAATGGTAATGGTCTGCAGCTTTCTGCACTGCAGAAACCCACTGAAGCCATAGAACAGGCACCCAGACAAGCAATTCCAAATCGCGATTAAACTCCATGACAGCTGAGCAACGGAAACCTCCAGTGACATGAAACTGTTTCCTGCTAAATAGGGGTCTGAGCCTGCCAGGTGCTGAGAGCTCTCAACTCCCACTGAAGGGAATGATACTCAGAACCTGGTAAGGTCAGGCACTGTGCGGGGGTAGTTTTGTAAATCCTTGCCATTACTTGTCATTGAGATACGGGGTAGCGCACAAAATGTGCTAGGTGATTTCCAACACAGTCCCATGCCCCAAAGAAAGTGAAGTCTAAAAGATAAAGCTAGATAAGGTATTGGGGAACAGCATACAGCGTAATGGCAAGATGATCAGAGTAATGATGATTCCATGTATTGTTAGTTATATTTTAAAGTTAAATACATCAGGCCCGATCTTCAGCTGGGGTAAATCAGTGTAGATCCATTGACTTTAGTGAATATGATGTTTTATACTGACTGAGAATCTGGGCCACTAAATTCCCTTCCCCTATCCTTCCTGAACAGTTCATCCCCCCCACCACAACCCCCAGATTCTGTTCCAGTGTCCTTCTACTTCTCCCTCCAGAAATTTGACCCCTTTTTTGCCCCTTAAATGAGCAATTAATGTATGGAATTGGGACTGCATTGAGATACAGCCATATGCAGCAGTGCAGAGTAAATAAAGGCTAAGAAGACCTTGTGTATCCGTGTTACAGCTCGGCTCACCCTGACTCCCAGTCATCAGGGGCACAGTATGGGCTGCAAGCCCTGTACTCTCTCCTGAGCAAGTGGATTGGGAATGTCATGAAGTGTGCGTGTCGGGGGAGCCCTCTCCAATGCATTGACCAGCAGAACCGAGTCAGTGCAAGAGGGGAAATAATCTGCGCCCAGTAAAGGGATGAAGTAAGTTGCTTGCCTTCTAGAAGCAAGAGGGAATCATGGAAGAGATTGTGACTCTCAGAGATCGCCCAGGGAATAAAGTGCTGATCATTATTAGAATCTGACCTCTTTTTTTCAGCATCACCTTCCATGTCAAATGTTGATGAGAACAAAATTAGCATATTTAAATGACACCTTCCTATGTGCAGCTATCTAGGGCTTGGTCCTGTAGTCCTTTTAGAACCACAACTCACGATGAAGTCAGTGGGAGTTTTAGATGTACAAAGTTTGCAGGACTGGATTACAGACAGGAATAACAGAGATAAAAAAAGCAGAAGAAATTTTTAAAAAATACTCACCATAAAGTTATTTCGTTCTAACTGACTAGCAGTTGGCAGGTGGGAAGAAGTGATGAGAGAGAGAGAGGGAGGCTGTAAAAAAAAAGTGTTTTTCTTTTTATTACAGATAGGTAATGGATGATGCAATCTGGCAGGATTTAAATTAGGTCATCAACTCATAGGCCCAAATTCATCCTGGCATAATTCTGCTTAAATCAATGGATTTCCACCAGGGATCAGTTTGGTGCATTGTTTTTCAAATTTTCTAGGCTATGGCAGGAAGGAAAGACATCTGATTTTTAAAGTTATTTAGGCATCTGAAGATGAACATTGGGGAGTTACATGCCTAACCAGCTTCAGCCCCTTTGCAAACCCTCTAGGCAGCTAAACACCTTTGGAAATCCAGCCTTAGGGCAGGCCTACACTACAGCCGGGATTGAAGCTTTGAGATCGATCCACCGGTGGTCGATTTAGTGAGTCTAGTGAAGACCTGCCAAATCGACAGCAGATTGCTTTCCAGTAGACCCCTGTACTCTATCCCCGATGAGAAGAGTAAGGTAAGTCAATGGGACAGTTTCTCCTGTCAATCCCCTGTGGTGTAGACCCCACAATAACTCGACCTAAGGTACTATGACTCCACCTATGTTATTCACGTAGTTGGAGTTGCATAGCATAGGTCGACTTACCGTGGTAGTGTGTAGACATAGCCTTAGATCCCTGTTCATGTTGAGTAGTACCTTATTCTGCAAGTAGTCCTATTTTGGCCTTAACAATGTTCCTAAGGGACTTATAAAAAATCAGTGACAGAGCTTGGAATTCCAATAGGACTATTCACAAGAGTAAGGTGTCTCTGTGTGAATTTGAGTTATAAAATTTGTCCCTAGGTAAGATCTTTAGTTTGATAATTTGAGGTTGTTCTTTGTTGTGTCTCAGAGAAAATTCCCTTCTATCCGTCTTATCATATAAACACGATTTCCAAAAATATGGCCTCACATTCATTTAGTGAACTTCTGTAATAATTGTTTATGATTTTGAAATAACCCCATTGTCTTGAATTGTAATCTTTTTCTAAAACTGTAAATGGGATAGGGATCCCGTGTTTAGATGTGTACTTAGGATCTCTATCCTGATTGGGGCCTCTGGACACCAAAGCACATAAATATTAAAAAATAATAATGATGGTAACTGCTCTTTCTTCCTCACTTTCTGTCTTTGTACTGTTACTGTTGCCATCTCTAAAAATTGTGAATGAATCTCCGTGCTAAGGGCATATTCACCATTTTAATCCCATTTTCAGGAGTCAAATGGGACATAAGCGATATTAGAGCACTCTGCACAAACAGGAATATCACCATTTGAGATCTGAATTACTGACATACAAAACACAACAGGTATTTCAGCTTTAATTTCAGCTTTAACTCAAGTTTCTGTGTTTAACCTGGGCTCTTTGATGAAGTATGACATTAATGTAACCAGGCTCATCTGCACTAAAGTCAATATGCTGTTCACATTTATCGGAGTGGTAGATCTGGCCTTTCATGGTATTGAAATACATTTTGTGAATTAATTACATTTCCTCAAGGTTTCTGATTTCTGTATTGAGATTTAATGAAGTAACCACTATCCGGATGGTTTGTAAATGTCATAAAATAGTTCCTATCCCTCCCCTTTTTTATTAACTGCTTCCCAATAATATCTAAAATGCCGAGAATGAAGACTTACGAACTTTAAAATCTGATATCCCCATTATCTGCTCAGCAGATAGTATAACAGTAATATAAAATGACTTCAGACAGTCTCATCTTTCCCTTTACTTCTTTCTATTCACAATAGGTACACATTTTCCAATGTGTGTGTACAAAAATTCATACATAGTTTTGCACATCACTGACTTAGACAAACAGATCTCTTGATAAAGCAGATCAGGGTTGCCATGCATTAACAATACACATATCATGGATTTGGACATCTAAATCATGTGTGCACACATTTTCTTGAGACCTTTTGCAGTGTGGACAGACTTTTCAAAAAATGTCCTTTTTACAAAGTTGGATATAACTATAACAGCTGAGATAGAATCTCAAAGAAAAATGGCTTAAAAAAGTCTTACCATAAAACCTAGGTAACATTTTACTATAACTCAAATTTACTGCTCAACCAATACACAGAAACATGGCATTTGGACAGGACAGCTTTTTAGCTTTCTCAAATGCAGAAAAAATAAATAAATAAATCTTCCATCAGAGTTTCAATTAAAAGTGAGAAATAGGCATATTGCCTTTCCTTATCTGTACATTAAATCACGCTCTTGATGGCAAGTGTTTAACATTTTTCTGTTTATAGAAAGCATGTACAAG
This sequence comes from Chelonia mydas, assembly GCF_015237465.2. Classification (NCBI taxonomy): domain Eukaryota; kingdom Metazoa; phylum Chordata; order Testudines; family Cheloniidae; genus Chelonia; species Chelonia mydas. The sequence continues at coordinate 13,395,897 of NC_057853.1, read as the reverse complement.
ATCTTCTTTGAATCACACCAGTATCCATCTGTACAAACAGGGTTTCATTTGCCTCCTGATAGAGCTTTAAAAATGTGTAATCCAGACAGTCGTGACTTAGAATTTACTGCTATTAGAAACACCTTGTCTTATGCTGGTTGTAGTTATTCTAGATAATTAATAAATTATTGAAAATCAGTAAAATCTCTAACATATCCTCCTTCAGAATGAGTTACATCCAATTTTTATACTGATCTAATTTATACTTTTAAAGTAATAAAACAAATACAGTAGCTCAAGTATCCAATATTTATGTTTCATTTTTATTTTGTAATACTGGTTTGAAAAAAATCAGACAAAAACTCTGACCCCAGAATCTCTGTTCTTCAAAATTGAAGGTCATAGATACCAAAGGGTGCATGCTGCTCTGTGGATTAGATAAGCAGAGTGTGCATTTGAAACTTTGGTAATGGATCACCACCCGATATGTTTAAACGAAAAAAAGGATAAATCACCCCTGCAGTGTAATACTAAGCAATTGCAAAGATGGCATGCAAGATAGCAAAAATGTAACTTGAGTTCACACTGGAATGCACTTTGTCCCTTAGATACAGTGGCATTGCAAGATATGAAATTAAGGGCTAAACTTTGTCATATTGCAATGCATATATTCCTGAAAGTAGCCCCTAGTGGGTTTACTTACCCATTGCGGGTATAATTTTCACAGTCTTGCCCTACACCAATCATTTGTTTGTCGACACCTTTCCCCAACATCTTGGTTTAAAGTATTCAAAATTGTACCAAAATGGAACTGTACTTTCCCCCTGGACTTTGTATTTCCTTCTGCATTATCTTTTGCTATTAATATTACAGTATTCTATTTACAGTATTGTGCATCTTTAACGCCCTTTTTTGGAACCGTTCTGTGGAACCCTTCTGTAAGTTGGGGGACTCTTTCACCAGCCTGACAAGGGAAATAAACATCACACCGTAGTCCTTTAAAAGTCTCAGGGATCAATTTATTATTTGCAAACAGAAGACATTAATAACAAAATCAATCAATTCAACTACCAAAGTTGGCCACAGTGCCTCAAGCCTCTACTAGCCAGAGGAAAAAGAGAACACACCCTCCCCTCTACACCCTGAGGCCAGCTGCTTCTTCCTTTTTTATCCTGCCCAGCTATGTGACAGGCAGGGATCCCTTAACCCTTTCCAGGCAGCTGCTTCAGCTTGTCACCTCTTCACTCTTGGAATATGACGTGGTTAACCTGTAATTACTTACTTTGCATCTCCATTGCAGCAAACATGAAGATGAAACACAAGCCATCTTCAATTTTGTGGTCCATTCTTGAAGTAGGCTAAAAGCAAAGGGCCCTCCATGAAACATTTACAATTCAGCTTCACCCTAAAGCAGTCATATCTATGAAAAGGTTGGTGGAAGCCTAAATTAAATGTGGGACCCAATTTTAAATAGAATCTCAACCTCCAGAGTAAACAATAGATGGAGCCTGCCTATTAAATCATCGTTTTTTTAATTAAATTCTTTGCAGCTTGTGAGTTCTTTGAAGTGAGCTAGGTGATAAATGAATTGTAATTTTAATAGGGTTATATTTTGTGCTAAACTCTCATAGAGAAGTGACACGAGATACATACTGTGTGACCACAAAATGCTGCATGGTATTTTGCTGATAACTGCACAGTTGGTATATGACATGGCAGCTTCACAGAGGAAACAAAGGCGATGTAAAGTGGGTTATTTTCAATTACAAACTTTTAAAAAATGGGGAGTAAAGGAGCATTAATGGCATTTTAAAGTTTATTCTTCAAGGGCCTGATCCAATTCCCATTGAATTCAATGGAAAGTCCTCCTAATGATTCAGTGGTCTTTGGATCAGGCCTCAGTTGAGGAATTAAAAACAAGGAAGATATTTACAAAACTACAAGTGTCAAATATATCTCCTCATGAGCTTCCTAAAGTAATGTAACATGGAGTGGTACAGGGCCAGAATAAAAGACACTGTAGGCAAAGGAAAAAATATAAGTGTGTATTTTTTTAACCAATTAAGGGTCCTTTCAAAGGTTTACCATTGACTTCTTTAGGAAGAGGATTACACCCACCTGTGACACAAATCCATAGCAGGACAAGGGCTGCTCACTCAGCTACAACAACTCACTCCTCTAGTAGACTCTGCAGTGGCTCATTGCCTAGGCATGCTGCAGCAATTCAGCTGCACTAACTCATCCCTCAAGCAAAACCTGCAGTGTCTCAACCCTCAGGCATGCTGCATCAGCCTACCCCTAGGCAGGGCTCAAGTCATGACCCCAGGGCACAGGTAGTTCACTTTCACTGCCAGAGCTGCAAGTTAATCTGTGCAACAGTGCCGCTTGGCTAGGAACCCTCCTGCTGCCTTGCAATATTACCGGCTCCCTAGTTTTCTAGTCTGCTTTCAATCCTGTCCCTGTGCCAGCCTTGCCCAAGCCTTGTTCCATCCTGCTTCAGCCTTCTCTGTACCATATTCTGACCCTGTTCCAGTGCTGTTCCTGACCTGCTCCAGAACTGTACCTCTCTCTTGATCCCCAGATCCTTAGACCAACTTCAACCCGGCTTTGACATTTGGTCTGTTTCTGGACTCTGACTACAATCCTCATTTGACTTGCCTATGAACTCTCAGCCTGGTTCTGACCCACAGGCTGTCCCTGAACCCCAGTTTCAGCTCATTCCTGGCTCTGTCTGGCTTTGACCACCACTCCTGCCACCGGCCTTACCACCTAGAACCAAAAGACCATGTCCATTTCCTGGCTTATTCATAATTAACATGAACTCATACTTTAATTTTCACTGTCTTTGAGTTTCCCCCTTTTAAAGTAGGAAAACTAGTGAGCCTCAGAAAAACTGTTTTTTTTTTTCAGTTGTAATTTTAAAATGAACCCTAATCTCTCCCACCACTGAATTTCTCCTCTGTATTCTTATCACAGGATATTCAATGAGACTTTCCTACAACGGACTGACATATAAGAAGATTTACCAGCAGAAAATCTTACATGATCCTAAAATAGTTAATCATTTTCCAGAATCACAAACATATGATATTTAAGGTGGTGAGATTCTCCTCTGCTTCCCTCAGCTCTGTTTAAATTGTATATCAAATGCTATAAATGTTATGGAGAAAATCCTGTCCCCATTGAAGTCAATGGGAGTTTTTCCATTGACTTCAATGGAGCCAAGGTTTTACCCCAGGTATTTCCTTGAAACACGCATTTATGCAGGAGTGTGCTGATATTGTTGGCATCTTCTTTGTCTGCATGTACAAAATTCATCCAAAAGGCCAATTTTTATCTTGATGTGAGCAGGTGAGGCTCCATTGAATTAAGTGGATGGAGTTATACCTATTTACAGCAGGGCTGTGTTTGACCCAATGGCTCTGTGATGGGCATAGTTTCATATATCTGAAAAAAACCACCAACAACTCACATAATGACACATATTACCGATGCTTAGCAATCATAATATATAATGCCACTGCTGCTAGGTTTCTGCTTGTAGAGTCCTGATTATTCCATCTGGATAGCAGCTTAAACAAAGGAACAACTGGACAAAAGAAATATATGTGCAAAGTCCGAACCATGCTATTGTTTTCAGTAGAGTTTTTCTGGCATTAGCTGCAGGGAAATGAATCACACAGAGTAACATTTTTCACCAACCCCAAACATCCTACACTCCCATCAAATTGATGTACACCACAAATGTTCACTGGGCTGTAGAATGGGAACAAAGAGGGTTGCAGACATACAATTTGTCACCCTGATTTTATATAATAGCAGGATATAAGCATATAAATGGATTGGTTTGGCAGGTGAAAAGTAAAATTACAGAGAGAGGGGAATATTGTAGCAAATTCAAAAGTTGTCATGCTGCCAACAGATCCCTTTGCCATTTGACAGCTGTCTTACAAATAGAATGAAAAATGACGTTGTAGCTAAGATCAGTTTGATCTCCATTTCAATAACTTAGGATGGGACACATTTCCCTACAAAACCATAGTATTTGATCTTTCTTCAAATATCAATAGGGTTATTATGAAAGGCATGTTTTTGTGTTCCTGCTTTCTGAAAACTCTAATGATATAGCTGAATGATAGCACGGTAAGAATACCCCATTGTCTTGTATAAATGAGTTTGCCTTGTCATTTGAAGAGATATTTTATAGCTGTCCATGTGACATTTGGGAATTTCACTTTTGTTTTCCAAATATTGTTTGAGTGTATGTTTTTCTTTCCTAAAGAAGGAAGGGAATGCTGATAACTGGCCAAATCTGGCTCCCATTTCCTCTGTAGGAGGAGAAGGTCTCACATGCAGCATATAAGACACAGTTATATCTCACCATCTTATGCAGGATATGTAGGGACTCCAGAAAGGTTGTATCCTATATAGCGCAAGACCATGTCCTTATGGGCAGAACCCATGGGCAGGACCTTGAAGGGTTAGTTGAGGAAAGGTTCAGTGTATATGCAACTGATGCACTGCATTTTCTTCAAGGCTACTTCTTGATTTGTAGTTGTACTCAGTAACTTGTCGGATCAGATTAAGCTGTAAAAGTGACATTAAACCAGGTCTTGGTGGTGCAGATTGGGTTTGGTGTTTCATCCAATATCAGATCATGATGTTCCTAACTTTACATTCATCATCAGCAGGTACTTGAGATAGCTGTTTTCTTCAGATTTGCTTGTTGGCATTTGGGGTAAGAAAGCTAAAGGAAGAAGTGCTCACTAGTAAATCATTATAGTTTTATTCCGATGACATGACATTCTTGTGTGCTTTCTCCTCCTGCCAACGATAACCAGGCTGTGGGAGAATAGACAATTTTGGGTTCTCAGGGCCCTTGAAATGACTTGGGTTCCTCTTCTCAGTATTCAAAGGTAATGACAATGTTGTCCTGTCCTTATAATAAAGAGTTTGTATAGTCATCTTTATTTACATGTACATATATTCAGTGAAGCAAATTTTTAAAGAGGCCTCAATCCAGCCACTAAGTTTGAATCCACATAAACTGTAGGCACAAATAACAGGTTTTAGACATTCAATTATCTTAGTTGCAAGTTCAGACAGGTAAGTGAGATAATATAAATGGTTATTTACACAAGAAATTAATTGGTCTGAATCTTAAATAGAGGCACACAATCACGAGCCATTTTAAAACTTGTTTAAAATGGATGGGTATGTTTTATCCCCCAGAACAACCAAAAACAAAAAGAGAGAGATATCAGGGACACCTATAATAGAAAGAGCCATTCAACCCAATAGTTTTAAAGGGCTGATGATAAAAAAAAAATAATAGCAGAAAAATAATGAATGAAATCAACAAAAGCCATTACAACATTAACAATGTACCCAGTGATAGTTAAACAGGTTTATTCTTATGAAATCAGAGTAACAAGAGGATAATGAGTATGTACAAAATTGCATATATTAATATCTTCTTCAGTTAGAAATCAGTTTATTAAATGGTTCCCAAATGTCTTTGTGTTTAGGAAATGGTGTAACCAGCAAATAATTCTATCCACTGTACGTGAAAGTCACCACTAAACCTTTGCTGGTGCATGTGGAATCACGGGAGACATTTACCTCAGATTTTCTAATCATAAGAAATATACTAGTAATAAAGCAATTAATTTAGGCTTTGTATAGACTTACTATAGGTATTGGCTCCTGCTATGGATACATCTCTAATATAGTCCTGAAATCACATTTAAAATATATTGGATATAAGGTACTCATTATCAAGACCTAGGAGTAAACTATTGAAGGAAGGAGTCCTGCCATTCATAGTTCCATGTGCTATGTTATGTCTCTAGTCAAAGTGATCTTACTGAAATTTAATTGTGTGGTATTGGTATCAGCCTTAGTTTTCATTTGGCAAATGATAAATTCAGTTTAATCAATTTTTATGATTATCTTTATGAATATTATGATCTTTATTTAAATCAATGAGCTAAGGTAAAATCCTTTGGGTCAAACTTGTCATTCAGATGAAGAGACGTGGTGAAATTTTGGCCCTATTGAAATTAATGGCAAATCTCCCAGTGACTTAAAGGGGGTCAGGAATTCACTCGTAGGGTTTTAATGGGTTATCAGTGGAAGCTGTACCAATCTACCTACAGGTGAAACTTCTCCCCTTAAGAGTAGTTGGCTTTGTGTCTATTTTGTTATGAGCATGCAGTTCTTTACTGTATGACACTCACTTTTCAAAATGAGATACCCGTTTTCAAAGCAAAACTTATACTTAAGCCTCATGTAAAATGTTCATGTAAAATGTTCATGTAAAATGTTCCTGGCTAAGTACAAAGTCAGTTTATATAATGTGATCTCTTAAGGCTACACCTATTAATAATTTCAAAACACTTCCATTACAAAAAATTCCAGGCATTTATTTATAAAAATGATCTACATTAGAAATTTTGGAATTTTTTTTAACAGCTCTAAGGGTAACCAAAATTTGGGGTCATTGGATGGAAGCAAGTTGGGAAGGTGTAATCTTACTTAAAGGCCATACAAATTATGCCAGCCCTAATAATTAAGAGCAAAAGGTTCAATCATGCAAAAATATTGTGGATCAGTGTAGTTACACCATTTTACCCCAGCAGAGGAGCTGGCCCTAAATATCTCCAATTCCCAGTGCAATCTCTAGGAGCTGATGAAGCTCAACACCTCATAGGAGACATTCCAGCTACCCATAGTCCCTATAAGTCTAAATATTTAGGTAAGGATTTACATAGATCAATTATTGACTCACTGTGTCCATGTTTATCAAACATTGTGGAGAGAGATGGGAGCATCATATGAAAGAAAATGATATGTTATTGGCAAGGCAAAAAGAGATTATTTCACAAGCTGTTTCTGTCAGTTATTCATTACACTTCTGATATTCTGCTTCAGCTTACAGCAAACTCCCTAAAGATTAAGGAACATTCAAGTACAGTACTCGATTGCGGTATGGTAGATAGTTTACCATGTAAAGTGGCTAAACTTGCTATGAATTAGAAAAAGAAAATAACCTTTTCATTGGATCCACACATAAAGAGGAGAAGCTGTGGAGTCCTTACAATTATAAATTATACAGTGGCTTGAGTATGCATGATGAAAATGACCTAAAGACTTAATATTGGGGGCTTATTTTCATTATGACTAACTTGGATACATTTTCTGGTTGCGGCCTTGAGCAACAAACCACTCTCAAATCAAAAGATGATGGTTTCTGTGCTCAAAGAGTTGCATATATTACATATATATGTGTATGTATGTAATATATATCTATATTACACACATAAGGAGCCAGGGATGGTCAAAGGTGGTCCCACAGGATATTAGGGGGCTGGAATCTTCCCCTCACAGGCCACAGAGCATCACAGGAAAAATTATTACAGCCCAAGTGCTGCAGTAGCTTGTACTCTATCAGTACCTTTCAGAGGGCAGTAAAGGGTGAATCTATACAACTGTGAATCTATCAGTCCTACCCCTGCTGCCAATCCTGTCTCAATACTGGGCCTCAGGAGCTAGGGGGACTGTATATGGTCTCAACTCCTGCAGCAGAATGATACCTGGTCTCACCTAAACATGGCAAGAGTTCAGTGACGCCGGAACAGTTTTTGGAGTGGGGGTGCAGAGCTGCACTCCTCTTACCCCTGTTCATGCACCTCACCACCCCCCACAGCTGGGGCTGGGAGCAGGGCCGTGGCTCCAGGACAGGGAGATGAGGACGGGGTAAAGCGGCGGAGGCTGGGGCCACAACTAGGGGTGGGTTCGGAGCCCCGGGCGTGAGGCCAGGACCCTGCATGTGGGGTGTCAAGGTTCCTTCCGCACTCTGAACTCTAAGGTACAGATGTGGGGACCTGCTGAAAAACCCCTACGCTTACTTTTACCAGCTTAGGTTAAAACTTCGCCAAGGTATAAACTATTTTACCTTTTGCCCTTGGACTTTATTGCTGCCACCACCTACCGTCTAACAAATATATAACAGGGAAAGAGCCCACTTGGAAACGTCTTTCCCCCCCAAATCCTCTCAAACCCTACACCCCCTTTCCTGGGGAAGGCTTGATAAAAATTCTCACCAATTTGCATAAGTGAACACAGACCCAAACCCTTGGATCTTAAGAACAAGGAAAAAACAATCAGGTTCTTAAAAGAAGAATTTTAATTGAAGAAAAAATAAAAGAATCACCTCTGTAAAATCAGGATGGTAAATACCTTACAGGGTAATCAGATTCAAAACACAGAGAATCCCTCTAGGATAAACGTTAAGTTACAAAAAGACACAAAAGCAGGAATATACATTCCATTCAGCACAACTTATTTTATCAGCCATTTAAACAAACAGAATCTAACGCATATCTAGCTAGATTGCTTACTGACTTTCTACAAGAGTTCTGACCTGCATTCCTGCTCTGGTCCTGGCAAAAGAAAAAACACAGAGAGAACTCTTTGTTTCCCCCCCTCCAGCTTTGAAAGTATCTTGTCTCCTCATTGGTCATTTTGGCCAGGTGCCAGCGAGGTTATCTTTAGCTTCTTAACCCTTTACAGGTGAAAGGATTTTTTCCTCTGGCCAGGAGGGATTTAAAGGTGGTTAGCCTTCCCTTTATATTTATGACAAGGGCTGGTGACCAGGGCCCCCAGATGCGGGGCTGGTGGCCAACCAGGACCCGGGGCCTGCAGCAGAGCCCCTGGGCAGCAGTGGGGCCGGTGGCCAGGACCCCAGGCAGCAGCGGCATGGGGCCAGCAGCCGGGAAACTGGGTGCAAAACCTGGAGGTGCTGCAGCTATGCAAGAGTTGCAGGATTTTTCCTGCAAAGCACCAGAAGGCCTTTCTGGTTTTGCTTCATTCCTGCCAGAAGAAACATTTGATTTTATACAGATTTCCATTTCTAGAAGACTGTTCTAAATTAACGCACTCTGTTCAGATGTTTGAAGATATCATGAGTTAAGCCTTTATTGAAACTGAATATGATTTATGTTTCCTAGCTGAATCCATGCTACAAACTACGATTGCATCTTTATTTCTATTCCATGAGGATTTTAATTGTAAATCTGCCCAAGAATTCACTTTAGAATTGAAACTACCTGCATGGATGGCTTTGGAATTTACTCTTTCACTTTTATGTCACAAAGTTTTTGAGGAAAATATTTTGTGTTCTTTAGTGAAAGACTAAATGTGCAGAAACCTCCTATTCAATGAACCTAGCAAGGTCAAACTTGTTAGATATAAAGTCCAAACACTATAAAAACACTTTTGTGACAAACTGTCACTCTGTTTGCTGAGATAGAACTGCATAGATATTCAGTGATATAAAAAAACAAAAGCCATGGATAAGAGCTACTTATTATTAGGGATACTACTCAGAACTCATAAAGGATGTCCTAGGAAACAGGCACATATTACTAATTATTTTTGTTACCATTAAAAACTGCCTTTATTAATTTTATTTTTGGTACTTCAATTTTTGGTTCTCTTCACCTACGCTATTTTTAATTAAGAGCCAGACTGTGAACTCTTTACTCACACTTATGAATAGTTACTCCCCTGTTTAGTCTCATTGATTTCAATAGGTTATTCCTATGATTAAATGCTGGCCAGTGTGGGTAAGAGGTTCAGCCTCTGCTGAAGTAGGCAGATTTATGTTCTGTGCCATTTAAGATGCTACAAAATAGAGTGGATTGCTTATCAGTGACATTCCTTGCTCAAAAAAGAAGGTTGAGGAATCATAATAGATACCAAGAGCTAAAATTCTGCCCTCATTTATTTCTATACAATCCCATTGACTTTAATAGGATTGCATAGATATAAAGGCAAAGCAGGATGAGCGTTGCTCTGTGGCTGCTGTGAAATAAATTACTGGCATCTGGTCATCCTACACAAAAGTTTCTGGAAACACTATATGATAAACTGAGCATCTGCATGAAAATCTGGAAAATCAATAATATAGATGATATATTACTTGTGGCCAATGATATTTAAGCCATAGCTCGCTAGAGTAAGCTGGTAGTTTAAAGTAGAGTTGAACACAGGTCCCAGAGCAATTTATAAAATGTACAGGTTTTCCAGAGGGCAGTGAGGATTTCTAACCCCATCTCTTTTCCTCTAAGTTTTTCAGTCAGCCTTAGATCGAATGAAGGAAATCATCATGTTGGAATACCCATTCCCCAATCACAACCCAACAAGAGTGCCAGTGCTATTGTTGTCATAGTTGTCAATATCCAACGGAACATCAGATTGTAACAAACTTTGGGGTAAAAAGAACAAGCCCTGTATTTTTACATGGATTAGCTTGGGTGTGGCTGATTTATTAATTTGAATTCCTCGTGAAGTTTCCTAAAATGAGTGTTATTCCTATCTATGAAATGCCACAAAAGACTTAAGTCCAATATCAGTTCTAAGAGGATTAAATACTTAGGCATTATACTGGCCTCTAAATTAAAGAAGTTGTATAAACTCAATTTCCAGAGGACTCTAAATGTGATTAAACTGGATATGCCAGGTTTAAATATCTTGCTGTTATCCATTTCTGGGAGGATTAACTCCATTAAAACAAGCTCTCCCCAAATATTTATTTTAAATAACTTCCAGGGATATGTCTTATTCGTGTTTAAAAATCTTACCAAAAACTTTGGCAAATTCATGTGGCAAGTGAACAGACCCTTCCTGAAAATACAAATATTCTAGAGACCTAATGATGGGTGTGCAGAGCTCAGCTTGTACCAATAATATATAGCTTTTGAAGACACACCTGTATCAAATGATAAGTCAAGAAGGTTTAACATATTGCATGGTGTGAAATTGAAGCTTTTCATGTTTCACCTTCAAAAATTACTGTATCTGGGGTCTTCATTCCCTCGAAGGTTAACTCAAGATCTTTTTGAAAAACAACACTATGAAAGCCATAGTCTTAACTTTCTGCAGATAATACTTCTCTAGTCACACCTGTTCCTGGGATTCTTCCCTTCTATGTCTTCAAAGCTTTCAAAATCTATTTAGACAGGGTGAAGTAGCCTTCTTATTAGAATTAGAGGATAATTTAGTCTTGCATTGTGGATATACAATATAAATCCATGTGATAGCTATATGGTCTTGTAGATTTCTTTCTTCTTTGCAAAGTAAAATAAGCGTTGGCCTTTTCTTGTAAATCAGCTCCTCAGAATATTAATACCATGTAACTCATCTTCATGAGGTGTTGGGGGGATAGTGAAGGGTGGAGATTCTTAATTTTTTTAAGTGAGTTTAGTTCTTATAAAAGATCACAATGACATTCCTGGTGACTGAAATCCTATACCCTGTGAACCATTTAGGAGCAATATATGTTCTTATAATAGGCAGAATCCAGAACGTGGCAGTTTCAATCACTACAGTCATCATTATGTTGTAAACAGATGTTACTCATAATCTAGGCCTCATAGTGAATGTCTCAGAAGCTGCTATAGAGGATCCACATACAACAATCTGCATAGACAGGGAAGATCCTTTCGGAATTGGTTTAGCTGGCTGTAGAGCTATATATCTGCAGAGTGACACCAAGCTTCCTCAGTGCAAGTCAGGATCTAGCTTAAAGACGTTCCTATGGATTTATACCAGTGTAACTGAGAACAGATTTGGCCTATATAGCCTAATTTCAGCATACCTGAGCCCACAGAGGTAACAAAGGACAGTCCATATAACCTTATCAGGACTCAATCCATTTCCTTCATTGATAATGTTGGGCAGAAAACTGAATAAAGTTGCATTTCTACCCATAGGACTGATTTCAGTCTTGTAAAAGTGTAAATCAGGAAGAGATCCATTGAAGTCAATGGAAGCTAAGTGAGGTTAAAAATGGAGTAAGTGAGATCAGAATCAGGACCCCTGTTTTTATTTCTGATTTTCTGTTACCATCCGATTTTGTTCTTTGCACTTACATTAGTTGTGGTCAAGCTTTCTCTATCCAATTCCTTTTCAGATAAAGGGTTTCAGATGCAGCCAGACCTTGTTCTTAAGAATAAAATCTACTGTCATTTCTCATTACCACTACCCAATACAATTGTCCTTTCAATGTCAAAGACTTGGTTTCATTGTGCAAACCTAAAGATATTTGTAAAGCTATCAGACATAAACCACAAAATTGGGCTTTAAAGCAGATAACACATGCTTTATAACAAGTAGTGAGACAGATACTCATCTGCTGTAAATCAGAGTAGCTTTGGATATAACTCAGTATTTTTCACATTCATCTCATGATATTTGTGGATGATATAATGATTGATTTGTAAAAAAAAATTGTGTTATTACATTTGAAAGAAAATCAGATACCTCATTTGTTCAGGTTTTATTTTGTCTGTTTTCTCATGATCTTTGGGCCAGATTTTGATCCTTTATTCACTTGGAAAAGCACCTGATACCCACAGGCAGCCCTTTGATCTCAGTGGGATGATTTGTGTAGCACAGTACTTCAGCAATCTGATCCTCTGAATCCAGAACCATGGCAGAGCCAGATTATGATGCCCTGGCTCATACTGAGTGAAATCCCATCTCCAGTCAAGCTGAAGACAAATCTCCCATTTGCTTCAATGGGGACAAGTTTTCACCCATTGAGTAGCAACTTATGCAATAAGTTATGCAATTTATATCAATGGGAATGTTCAAGAACATACTGTTCAACACAAGTAAGATTGAAAGAATCTGTCCTGGAGTTTGAAGCTAGATCATATGAATAAACCAAAAACAATGGGCTTGCAAACTCTGTTTTCCATTATGCTAGTGCAATTGGAATGTAACTCCACTAATGTCAAAATAGTTACTTTGGAACAAAAGAGGGTACAACTGGGTCCAGCGGGCCAGAGGATGATTTCACACTCTTTATATCCTAGCATGCCTCTATTACTCAGTTGAGTTACCCCCTGATTAACTCTGTTGTAAAGGAGATCAGAAGCCGGTTAATGAGGTCTGGATGTAGATCTAGATTTACACAGCTGTGTGAGTTAGTAGGATATACTGTACATTCTTTCTATTCAGAGCTGAATTTACTTTTGAGATCTCATGTGCGTGCAGTTGGAATTTGGCCAGCGGGTGATTGGTCAATTGCCTGTTATGGAAATGTACCAGACCAGCCGGAGACATTACACACTCCCAGTATGGGAACCAGACCCTGTGCACTTAGTGAGAGTGGAACAGCTGCTTCAGGTTATGATTCTAGGCTGTCTGCTCCTTCTAAGATGATCACTGCACAACAAACCACCTATCGGCTGTTAATCTGCATTACAGCTAAGGAATCAAGACAGCTGCTCACAACAGTGCAGACAAAGAAAGCGTGAGGAGCTGCTGAAACAGAAAATTGAGCAGGCAGAATATCCTTGAAGTATGGGGGGAGTACACCAGTTATAACTTGTTACAGGGCACAGTGTAGGTTCCTGTAGCTCTGGCCTTATCTCCAGTGCCCACGTGTACCCAGCACTGCTCTGACTCTCTCCCTGCATCATTTTGGACAAGTTTCCCATAACTTTTTTCAACAATGGGCCAATTTCTTAGTATAAATGAGGTTCCATTTTGCTTTGCATACAGATAATTCCATCACTAGTGTTTTACTAATAAAGTTGGTGCCAGCAATTGATATTAATCAAATTGAATATTAATGCCCAGATCAGCAGTGACTGAAATCACTCTAATCTAATGTCCTCTATGAAATGGTTTCACAAATATGATACCATGAAGATTGAGCTATCTTTTTGCAGTAGATCTTCAACACTATGGAAGAGTCCAAAAGGCATGCTAACGTGGGGAAGCATAGCGATGAATGAAGTGATTGAAAGGCAGGAATTGAGGACTGTTGCAGAGAGTCAAATGCATTTCCATAAGCTCTGCGCTTTATAGTCAGCTTTGTACCTTACAGCTGTAGCTTTATTTACAATCTTTTTCTATTTGTTTGATTTTAACAGGCTGTTGTGGCAAGATGACCTCTTTGTTGGATAGGTTGAGCTCCCGCAGACTAGGATCCATGAAATTTCAGAGGCTTGTGTGTGTACTACCAGGTCACATGTTGTCATAAATATAAAGGGAAGGGTAAACACCTTTAAAATCCCTCCTGGCTAGAGGAAAAACCCTTTCACCTGTAAAGGGTTAAGAAGCTAGGATAACCTCACTGGCACCTGACCAAAATGACCAATGAGGAGACAAGATATTTTTAAAGCTGGAGGGGGGAGAAACAAAGGTTCTCTCTGTCTGTGTGATGTTTTTGCCAGGAACAGAAAAGGAATGGAGTCTTAGAACTCAGTAAGTAATCTAGCTAGATATGCGTTAGATTCTGTTTTGTTTAAATGGCTGATAAAATAAGCTGTGCTGAATGGAATGTAGATTCCTGTTTTTGTGTCTTTTTGTAACTTAAGGTTTTGCCTAGAGGGATTCTCTATGTTTTGAAACTGATTACCCTGTAAGGTGTTTACCACCCTGATTTTACAGAGGTGATTCTTTTATTTTTTCTTGAATTAAAATTCTTCTATTAAGAACCTGATTGCTTTTTCCTTGTTCTTAAGATCCAAGGGTTTGGGTCTGTGTTCACTTATGCAAATTGGTGAGGATTTTTATCAAGCCTTCCCCAGGAAAGGGGGTGTAGGGTTTGAGAGGATTTGGGGGGGAAAGACGTTTCCAAGTGGGCTCTTTCCCTGTTATATATTTGTTAGACGGTTGGTGGTGGTAGCAATAAAGTCCAAGGGCAAAAGGTAAAATAGTTTGTACCTTGGGGAAGTTTTAACCTAAGCTGGTAAAAGTAAGCTTAGGGGGTTTTCATGCAGGTCCCCACATCTGTACCCTAGAGTTCAGCGTGGCGAAAGAACCTTGACACATGTTCATAGCATGTCACGAGCTGAATGCTACAGTATTACTCTAGATGGAATATCATTCCAGGTTTTGTTTTCTTGAGCATTTATATAGCACATAATTAAATGGGACTTGCTTTCACGATGCTAAATCCTGTGCAAGGATGCAAAATCAATTTCTCAAAGCTTTAAAAGTATGTAAGCCAGTGCATTTTTGTATACGGATCCAGATATCAGCATCCCTTTTTGTTTTTTACTTGCAATTATATAATTACTGTACACCAACATATTACATTAAAGGAAAGTAAGTCTTATTTCATTTGGATTTTCCTTTCACAGCAGCAGTGTCACAGCTTCTAAAACACTTTTCATGTGAACACAATGAGAAACATCAAAGTGTCATGACACTATTTTCAAGAAACTTTTTTTCTTAAAAGAAAGGCTGTTGATAATTACAGATAGTGTGCATGTAGGTGGTGATAGTGATTCATTAAAACATTCGTTAACATCAAATCTTAGTTTCACAGGTTTTATTGTAAATGTCTTCAATGTCAATTTATCTATTGCATTTATTTGCATTGATCATGATTGTCTCCTCCAAAGGGGTCAGATAGCTGGCTTAAACAACCTTCTATGGCTTCATATGGTGTAGGGGCAAATTCCTAATGGCAGCAGCTAGTACAGTTGCCACTACAGCACTCCCCTCCCTGTTCATTGTGTGTGCTGGGAATAGAAGGACATTACGCTGGAGTGAACTGCTATAATAATCTCTAGCTATGGATGGCCCCTGGGGAGCCATTAAAGTTGAGGTGGAGTTTAGAGCAGCCTTAAGGCTGTCCTAGATCTTTGGGGGGCTCTACAGGCAACTGGCTCTCTGTAGGATAATGTTTGGCTACCATCCTCCAGCTTCTTATTCGCTCTCCCATCTCTGCTGTGCCCAGTGGTGACTGAGCACAGAAAAAGATTGAGTCCATTATTTGCTGTTCTATCATGAGCTGTAAGACACATGCAAAAGGAGCAATGCAGTACAATATGAAATATTAAAAATGACAGCTAACTTTGTCACCCTAAAGGTCTAGCAAAACAACTTTGCTTTGTCTGCCAAACTATCATTTCCCATTGCAGATTCAGTATAATCCCTTATCAGTGTTACTGCTTCTCTTTCCTCTTTTATTTTGCCCAGTCTTCTGGAAAATTCTGTATTCTAGTATTTTGAATCCCCAGTTCTATTTTCTCAGTCAGTCCTGTGTCTGTTATTCTAAAAACATCGTACTTGTCCTTGAAAATGTATAACGCCAATTCAACACTCTGACTGAGCTCCCAGCATTTGTTTAAGAATGGACGGAGAGACACAAACACAAAGCACACACATGCCAAGGTAGATTTTTTCTGCCAGACATCCTTTGCTCATTATTTTATAGTAGCCTTCAATGTTAATGGGGTATCTTACCTTGGGATGTTGACATCTACCCTGTACAATCAGCTCCCTCATTATTAACATTAAACAAAAGAATGACAATAATACAAATACCTAGCTCTTATACAGTGCTTTTTATCAGTTCCTCTGAAAGCACTTTCCAAAGAACGTCTGTGTCATTATCTCCATTTTACAGATGGGGAAACTGAGACACAGAATGGGAAAGCATTTCCTAAGGTTACCCAGCTGGTCACTGGCAGAGCTGGGAGTATAACCCAGGTCTCCTAAGTCCTAGTCCAATGCTGGTCTCATTGCCTCAAATAGATGATTAGCCAAATTAATTTCCATATTAGATCAAAGATTTCCTTTCATACAGATGGAACACAGCAGTCTCAATGACAAGACAGGTGACTGACAACTTCTGTATAAGTCATTCAAAAACATAAAGCTAAGAACAAAACAGACAGCAATGCCTAACTCCCAAAAATCTCTTTGGGCCAGATTCTAATTCCGTTACTCATGCTGAGTAGAACATTACTCCATGAATAGTTAATCGACTTCAATAAATGAGACCACTCGTGGAGTAACATATTATTTTGTAAGTCTTTGATCTGCTATGATTAGAATATTTAAAAGGAAAATTCCCACTAAGAAGTTTTTTTTTTTTTAATTCCTATTACCTTTTATTCTCTGTCAGCAGCAATGACAAGATTTATATTGTTTACAGCAGTGTTTTACAACCTGGGTTAACCAGTTGACTGCTGGGATCTTCTGCTACACTGTAAAATATGAGTGTCTTTTCAGTAAACACTTGAATAAAGATATTGGAGATGCAATTTTCAAGTGATGTGTAAACCCGTAAACGTTTCAGAGATCAGGTTGTTTGTATCTACTCAAATGTTTGCTCCAAAGCTTACATAAACTAACCAACCCCCTCATGGCTCTGAGAAACTGGTCTGAAAACCTCAGGAGAACATGTTGTCTCATATTTCCAGCAGTTTCTCTTCAGGCTATGGCCAGAAATTGGGAGAAAAGCATATATCATGGTATTTTGGCCTTTCTAGTTCCAGTCTTGTCCTGACACTAAAAGTGAAAAAAAAAAAAAACCCAATAATTTTAGAAGGTAAAAATAAAAAATAAGGAAATATGAATCCATGAAAAGAGGAATGCAAGAGGATCAAATGAAAGATGCTCCCTCATGGAAATGCTTATGTTATATTTTTCCTTCTTATGATCTAGACTTACAGTTACTTCCAAAAGACAAAGAGCAATAGTAAAATCACAAATAAGCAAACCCACTACAAAGGACAGATGTGCATTTATAAACGAAAAGAAAAAGTAAAGCCACAACAAACATGGAACACAATTAAATATCCTTGAAGCACATGTCCCCATATAAAGCCTACAGTTGGACTACATGACTGCTTGGGCATTTCCTGTGGGAAAAATGTCTGTAAAATTTTTAAGACTTACTGACATTTCTGCATAAGGAATGGTAAAAAACAAACAAACAATCAAAACCTTACTATTTATGGCCGACAGAAAATTAACTGTGCCAAGTACTAACATTTGGAGAAAACAAAAACTGCAGGAGACCACTGGTGTTTTCTCTGTTTTAATGGATAGATTCAAATAGCTTGAGTGAATTGTCTTACTTCTTACACTGGAGAAAGATAGTACAGCTCTAATTAAGGATCTGAGATTGTTAGCATATCCATTCTAGCTTTAAAGGTTGTAAAAATTAATATCCACTGAATTTTGGCATAGAAGTCTCATCAACAAGCAAGAAGTTCTAGAAATAGAAAAGAAAAATACCATCCACACGTGTTGGTATAGAGAGAATTTTCCATTCATGCTACTTAAAAATGCAAATGTCAATGTAAACAAAGTTAATGGCAGTTGGCCTAATGAGCCAGATTTTTTTAAAAAAGGTAATTTTCCTATTTAGGCACCTAAATAAAGTAGACAGATTTTCAAAAGGGCTCACCAACCAGCAACTCCCACCGATCTCACTTCTGAAAATCTGGCCACTTCCTTTAGGTGCCTAAATAAGACTAAGCTCATTTTACAAATCTGTTGGATAAGGTGGTGACAATTTTAACTAGTTATTTTTCTGACCATTGTAGACATTTACATTTTATCCAAAATACATATCATATTATGTATCATGATTTGGATAATCATTAATCATTTAATATATTTAAAGTAAAACTTCCACTCGGATTAAAACCAAACTATCTGCATGCTTTCCCCCCCCCCCCCCCGCCCCACTGCTGATATCACAATGCAGTAGTAGATATATCCATCATATCATTATACATGGCACTACATCAGAGTTATACCAATAGTTCAGCAGTGTACTGTACACTGAATGAATTATATCAGGGATGAATTTGGTCCTAATTCTTTATTCAGAGTGATAAAGCCTATTGTCTGGCTATACCAAAAGAAGGACAGGAGACATTTGACATGGGTTTAATTAGGCCACAACTTTTTTATTAGATGTCTGGGACTATTTGGCAGATAAAAGTGTACAGTGCAGGTAACCCCATGTTTATTCTATAATCACATGGGGGGCTTTTACCAGCTCCCCCTCTTTTTCCCTCCAGGTCCTGCCAGCAAATTTATTGCCGGGACCTTATCCTACTCGGGGGGACTTCCACCAGTTCCCTGTCTTCTTCCATCCAATTCCCTCCAGCAAATGTAACCCCATCCTCCCTGAATAATTTGGTTCTCCAGGATGCCCAAATTGCTGAGCCTTTTATGACCCCAAGGAATTTGGCCACCCCCCTGTTAGAATCTGTCAAGCCTGGCCCCCCAGGTGACGCCCCATGGCTCCCAGCCAGACCCTGTGTTAATGCATTCTGACAACATGGACCTGCATCAACTCCCTTCTTGTTCTGGGCAGTAATGGAACCCCTTTACACATTCCCCAAAGTGTTCTCCAATGTGTGCCGCATCATGACAGTGGCTGCTGATGGGCCCCTCGGCGCACAGCAGTGGCATCAGCTAGTCCAATAACATGCTTCTCCTTCCATGCCAACACAGACTTGCCCCGTCACTGGACCCTGGTTGCCAACCCTTAAGGCCACTAGGACATCTGCTTATCTGCAAAAAAAAAAATCCAACAAGCCTGTGCCCACAGATCCACAGCACTGCCTCCATGGAATGAAATCACAACACATTAATGGAGACTGACTGCCCGATGCTTCAGACTGCTCCATGTAAAAGGGAGGTTTCTGGTGCAGGTCTGCCCCTTTTAAAATCTGAATTCCTAGGGAATGAGTCAGCAACCACACTGTCCTCTTTTGCAACAGTTTTCATCTTCCCCCCAGCCATAAAGCACTGTTCCCTTCATTCAGCTAGCCAGCCAAATACCCCCTCTCTCCCCTGCCTAAAGGTGCAGGGTGGTCATTCTGCATATCTGTGATAGTAAATCTATTACTACAAGTTTTACAGATACTTCTCAGTCAAAATATTAATCTATACCCCTTCAGCCCTGTTTTCAAAAACAATCCATTATGGAGACCACAGCACTCATTGGCATTTGTCCCTTTAAATCTTTCAATCTCCTGTAGTTGCACAGTTGAGGTATCAGTAGAATACACTTTAATTAGCCCAGAGGAAATCGCAGTAGGGATGAAATGAGTTGGCTTGTTATTCTTCTGTTTGTACTAACTGCAAATAAAAGCATGTAATTGTTGAAACTGTTGCACTGTGGATATATAATAAAAGAATCATTGGGCGAGACAGAAAGCAAGCATGAGAATGATTCTGTAGACTGGTAGTTAGATCACTCACCTGGTAGACTTAGGGTCTAGTCCGCCTGCTCGCCTGAATTTTTTTGACTTTATTATTTCAATTCATTTTGTTCAGACTTGCATATTATATTAAACTAGTACATTTAATATATTATATGATTGTATATTAGATTTAATATATTATAGTGCATTTACTATTTCTAATATAGAAGTCTAAACAATAGGAGTAGAAATGAAAATCAAATTGAAACAAATTGGTTTCACCTTATCAAAATACAATTATTTGACATTATTGAAAGAAAATGATGTGACGTGATCAAAATGAAACATTTCAACGGGCCTGAACTGAAATGTTTCATAAATTTTGTTTTGCACGAAATTTAAAAATTTTCCCTTTTGATTCCAATTCAGAACAATATATTTTTGGAAATGTTAGGATTTTCCATGAAAGGGAAATTCAGGTTCCTGACTAGCTCTAAAATTTTGCTCCTGTGAAGAACCCACTTTCCTGGTGAACTCTTTGTGGGCTTATTTCTCCTTCACTGAGGTTGGTGCAAATCAAGGGTAAATAAATGGAGTTGTACTGGAATAAGCAAAAGGAGAAACAAGCTCTATATACTTAAATGAGACACTGAAATAACATTCAGTAGTGTATATTCACAATTACCTCATTTCAGCAATCATTCTGGAAAGGAAAATTAAAAACATGCCACACCTTGAAAAGAACATTCAGGGCAGGTTTTGAAAGTAAAAAGCTAGGGAAATGGTTTCGAATGGAACTATGCCAAACTGGACCCAAACATGGCAAATTTGCTTTATCAAACACCATGAGAACATTTGTGCCACTGACAGACAGCTAATTGCCCACAGCTGTCCCTGAAAAAAAAGGTGCTTTTCTATGCCCAGTGAAGTGAGAAGCAGTCCTTCCATTCACTTCCACAGGAACAGGATGAGGCCCTAGGTGTTCAACCCCAGAAGACATTTATCTGAGTAGACATCAACAGAAAATGAACTGGGATTATTCTGGATTCATCTCCTCTGCATCTAAAAAAAGCAGTCTTTTAGTCCCATGTTAAAAATATGTATATGATAATAGCACTTATATATGACCTTTCATTTTCAAAGTGTTTTCTAATTATTAATAAATTAATTCTCATATTACCCCTGGGAAATAATTATGCAAGTAGTATTTATCCCCATTTTATAGATAGGAAAACTGAGGAAGAGAATGTAAATGCTTTGCCAGGATTTAAACACAGGATTTTTTTGATCCAACAACTCTGCTCAGGCCATAGACTGCATCTCACTCTGTTAGGAGTTTGCAAAGTCCTAAACAAAGAAGGGTCTTGGGAGAGATTAAATAAAGCTCCACAAGAAAGTACCTGAACTCTTTTCTAAGAGAATGTAGTACAAATTAAGCCTCCAAAGGAAAATGATCACCAACAAATTCCTTAAAAAGGAACAGTCTTCCTTTTAATGGAAAAAAATCTTTGATGCTTAAAGAATCCATATTATAAACCTAATGGAATGTTGAGAATGAAGTGCTGCTTTCCTGCTGGGTTCTGTATTGGGTTTTGTCTTCCAAGTGCTGCCGAGTCCTGTGCTGAATTACACCCTGTGCCAGCCTTCAGCTTCAATTCTCAGCACAGACGTTTCAACACTTTTAATTTTCATGCATTTATTTTTGCTTTAAATGTATAGAGCTATACTCACAGTCTATATTAGAAATATAGACCTTTGGGTCATTCAGGCCCTGGCAGTTAATGACCAGCTGGGCCAACGATCCACAAGTACTCAAGCCAGGAAATACCGACCCTGGAGTTTACTACTGCTTAAAGTGCACTTCTAACATGAAAAACGACCATATAAAGTTGACCTGTGACATATCTGCTTTTGTTGGTGACCTCCCACCAAAATGATCTTTACTGCTTAGCAGGCTTGCAGAGCCAACACATCTATAACTCAATGGAATCTTTCCCATCTTGTGCATCATCCATATGAATACTCACTAAGCACCTATCAGTTACGCCTATGTAAATCAATTGAAGGGTTTCCCAGTTGTCACTGATGGCATAGTCTGACATCATTGGGGTTGTCCAGGAATAACTGATGCCTAATTTGATCTGCCTGAGAAACAAACAAAGAAAACAACTTGACATGCCAATAACTCTACTAAGGGTATGTCTACACTATGAAATTAGGTTGAATTTATAGAAGTCGTTTTTTTAGAAATCGGTTTTATATATTCGAGTGTGTGTGTCCCCACAGAAAATGCTCTAAGTGCATTAAGTGCATTAACTTGGCAGAGCGCTTCCACAGTACTGAGGCTAGAGTCGACTTCTGGAGTGTTGCACTGTGGGTAGCTATCCCACAGTTCCCACAGTCTCCGCTGCCCATTGGAATTCTGGGTTGAGATCCCAATGCCTGATGGGGCTAAAACATTGTCGCGGGTGGTTCTGGGTACATATCGTCAGGCCCCCCTTCCCTCCCTCCCTCCATGAAAGCAAGGGCAGACAATCGTTTCGCCCCTTTTTTCCTGAGTTACCTGTGCAGAAGCCATACCACGGCAAGCATGGAGCCCGCTCAGCTCACTGTCACCGTAGGTCTCCTGGGTGCTGGCAGACACGATACTGCATTGTTACACAGCAGCAGCAACCCATTGCCTTGTGGCAGCAGACGGTGCAATAGGACTGGTAGCCGTCATCGTCGTGTCCGAGGTGCTCCTGGTCACCTCTGTGAGGTAGATCAGGAGCGCCTGGGCAGACATGGGCGCAGGGACTAAATTTGGAGTGACTTGATCAGGTCATTCTCTTTAGTCCTGCAGTCAGGCCTATTGAACCATCTTATGGTGAGCAGGCAGGTGATACGGATTGCTAGCAGTCCTATTGCATCATCTTCTGCCGGGCAGGCAAGAGATGAGGATGGCTAGCAGTCCTATTGTACCATCTTCTGCCGAGCAGCCATGAGATGTGGATGGCATGCAGTCCTTCTGCACTGTCTGCTGCCAGCCAAAGATGTAAAAGATAGATGGAGTGTATCAAAACAAGAAATAGACCAGATTTGTTTTGTACTCATTTGCAACCCCCCCCGCCCCGCCCCCCGTCTAGGGGACTCATTCCTCTAGGTCACACTGCAGTCACTCACAGAGAAGGTGCAGCGAGGTAAATCTAGCCATGTATCAATCAGAGGCCAGACTAACCTCCTTGTTCCAATAAGAACAATAACTTAGGTGCACCATTTCTTATTGGAACTCTCCGTGAAGTCCTGCCTGAAATACTCCTTGATGTAAAGCCACCCCCTTTGTTGATTTTAACTCCCTGTAAGCCAACCCTGTAAGCCGTGTCGTCAGTCGCCCCTCCCTGCGTCAGAGCAACAGCAAACAATTGTGCATCTGAGTTGAGAGTGCTGTCCAGAGCAGTCACAGTGGAGCAGTCTGGGATAGCTCCCGGAGGCCAATACCGTCGAATTGTGTCCACAGTACCCCAAATTCGACCCGGCAAGGCTGATTTAAGCGCTAATCCACTTGTCAGGGGTGGAGTAAGGAAATCGATTTTAAGAGCCCTTTAAGTCGAAATAAAGGGCTTCATCGTGTGCACGGGTGCAGGTTTACATCGATTTAACGCTGCTAAATTCGATCTAAAGTCCTAGTGTAGACCAGGGCTAACTTTAGGTTGAGTTTGCAGACTAAAAAAACATCTTTTTACTTGTAAACTGATCACGTTTAATATAGAAATGAGTGGCTTTCTGACAATTGACATGGAACCCCACAATGCCTTTTTTACAAGACTCTTTTTCCAGCTAAAGACTCTCCCGGCCACTAAGTCCATAACTCCAGTCAACAATCTCCTCCAGTTCTCTTTGACATTCATCCACAACAATAGAGATCTGACTAAATCTTTGGCACTTGTTTGTGAATGCTCAGCATCAAATTCTGGAAATAGGCCAAAAAGTCAGTGACCATTGCTAGAGATGCCCAGAAAAGGGCACTGTTTATACCTACTGTCTTCAGAAGCAAAAGACTCAAGCCTAACGGAACCACCTTGCATTCATTGTATGGTAGACAAAATCAGACATGCTCACAGAATTTTGAGCAAACCTTCTTGCATACCACAACCCATGTTGTTCCTCTTCTTGCATACCACAACCCATGTTACCAAGCTGCTTGGGCCATTATGGTGGCAGTACATATTGGCTACTGCATTTTTGAGCACTATCTGTACATCCACATGCTGATGCCTGTGTACTGACTTTACCCTCCTTACAAACTCTCCTTTCCTTACTATGTAAAATGTATCATCATGGGCTGTATTTAGCCCAAAGTCATCATCATTTATATAGGGAGAGTTCTGGTTTTACTTCAACTAAAGCGACTGTAGGAATTTAATGTCTTTCTTTATTCAGCGACACAGAGGTCACTACTGTGAGATTTATTTGATTTCACAGTTTGGCTAATTAATTTGCTCATTCTGAGCATTCACCGTCAGCATTGCTTTTGGAACAGTACTACCAAAGCAATAGATTAATTTACATGGTACATTGCATTTGGAATAATTATTACCCCACAGAATTGTTATTGCTCAAAA
The DNA here is from genome assembly GCF_015237465.2 of Chelonia mydas. Classification (NCBI taxonomy): domain Eukaryota; kingdom Metazoa; phylum Chordata; order Testudines; family Cheloniidae; genus Chelonia; species Chelonia mydas. The sequence continues at coordinate 13,371,332 of NC_057853.1, read as the reverse complement.
TCTGAAGGGAGAGGTAAACTCCCCACTGTGATAAAAGAGTTTCTGTTGTGGTTTTATCAACTGAACACAGACTAAATTAAAAAAAAAAAAAAGAAGCCTCTTGAAAATGTTAAGAAGCAAATATTCCAGTTGCCCACAATGCTATTTTTCCACCCAGTTAGTTTATTAGATATCATTCATTTCAAGTTTTAGCAAACTAAATAGCAAAAAACCCTCATTATTAAGCCACTTCACTGATCAGTGCAAATAAACACTGTAGACCAGAGATCGGCAACCTTTGGCACGCAGCACGTCAGGGAAAGCCACTGGCGGGCCGGGATGGTTTGTTTACCTGCAGCGTGCACTGGTTCGGCTGATCACAGCTCCCACTGGCTGCAGTTCACCGTTCCAGGCCAATGGGGGCTGCGAGAAGCGGCGGCCAGCACGTCCCTGGGCCCGTGCCACTTCCTGCAGCCCACATTGGCCTGGAAAGGCGAATCGTGGCCAGTGGGAGCTGCAATGAGCTGAACCTGCGCACGCTGCAGGTAAACAAACCATCCCGGCCCTCCAGCGGCTTTCCCTGATGGGCCACATGCCAAAGGTTGCTGATCCCTGTGGTAGACATTTCTTCACGACTAGCTAGTCATGAGCTCCCAGTACACCTGCATTATAATGATTTGTTTAAAAACTGGTGAGAGAACACTAGAAAGGAGTAGGGGGTTGGTGACACTGGATTTATAGTATCTAGGAAAATCAAATGAGCTAAATAGTATGAATTTTGCCCATTAAAGACTATGTGGGGATGTGAAAGCCATTTATATCATTTGAAGGACATAAACACAAAAGGGTGAAAGGAATTAATTAGAATTTGCCAGCACTGTAAAACTAGGATTCATGACATGAAAATAAGTAAAGGCAAACTGAGTGTAAGCATCATGAATATAATGGCCTGATGAGTCCTATCATATTTGGGAATGCAGTAGTTTTCCAGTGGAAGGGTTGAAACCACATTTCCTTGAATCGATTACAGCAAGATTTGACAAGGGAATGGTGGACATATGGAAGGGAACAATTCTACATTGCCGGGAAGGGATGAACTAAATTCTCAGATTCCACTTATTGGGGTCCTTTTAATTTGCTACCTGAACCACTCTTTTGACTTGCCTATTAACTCTTTAGATGAAGGTCAGCGAGTGCCTGGACCAGGGGTTCCCAAACTCTGATATGTGTACAAGAGCTTGATGTTCCATCAATTCACCTCACAACAATTTTTTAAGAAGGTGTTATGTGAACCAATAAAGTTTGAGAAACTGCTGGATTAGATTATTTTTCTTGGCTTCCTCTTTTGAGATGTAATTCTCCCCTCACTTTCTTGTTTATGAGCAGCTACCACTCAGATAAGTGTAGGACGATAGACAAGGCTTGATGGGTCATATGGACCCTCTGCCTGCCAGTGCTCCTGCTGATTTACATTCAATTCTGATGTTATATTTCCTATCACATGAGAATAATTGTGACTATTATTTTCTAATTGGAGCCCCAGAACAATTCCATCATCTCTGTCCCATTCAACTTCACTTTCAGTTTTACAATGACTATCTGTGTGGCAACCATGAAAACTGGTTCAATGTGAGTCCTGAGATTTTGGAGTTAGTTGTAACCCATGGAGGCAGGGTTACACTGAGATTACCAAATTCAGAACAAGCTGCTGGGAAAAAGGGCAGACACACCCCAAAGCTGGTGGTTATTCTTCCATGAGATATACCAAACCAGCAACAAAAGTAAACTTCTGTCTCACTTCAGTGGCTAACAAGAGGTCAGAAATGCAGCCTCCTTGGGTATTTCAGTCCTGGATTCAACACCCAGAAACTAGACTTAATGATGAGAGGTTATTTAAAACCAGTTACATCAAAAAAAAAAAAAAAAAGGGTTCTTCCATCCTAAAGGAGCCGCCACATATCCAGGTCCCTATAAAACTCAGATCTTACCCAATAATCATGCTGTTGCTAATCCTTTAGTATCTAATATCTAGAGATTTATTTAAAAAGAAGAAAGAAAGGTGAGAGTTAAAATTGGTTAAAGGAATCAAATACATACAATAATTGCAAAGTTCTTGGATCAGGCTTGTAGCAGTGATGGAATAAACTGCTGGCTTGTTAAATCTCTGGTTGCTTCCAAATCACTGGAAGGTCCTCAATCCATTGGTTAGAATGCTCCCATTAGTATAAGTTCATAGTCCAGAGGTTTGAGCAGGGAAGAGGCAAAATTAACATTTTCCAGGGCCTTATATAGCTTTTGCCAAGTGAAGGGAAACCCATTGTTCTAGTTTGTGGAAAATTACAGGTAACAAGGTGGTGTTTGGAGTCATATGGGCAAGTCACATATCCATGCAGGCTTTGCTTAGTCAGAGCAGAGGCCATTACCCATACTCTAGTTAGAACATTCTCAGGAAAGTCCATTAAGTGTAGACAGGTGTCTTCCATGGTCCATTGTGAATTAAGTGTTCTTTGATGGGCCATTTAACATGAATAGTCCCTTCATGATGTGCAGGCTAAATACCTTGTGGGTGTTACCATATGAGCAAACATTTGAAATTCAGGTGCAGAGTTAGTATTCATAACTTCAGATTTAAAAATGGTACATGCATACAAATAGCATAATCATTCAGCAAATCATAACTTTTTCATAGACACCTTACTTGACATACTTTGTACAAGATTTGTTGCGATTATATAACAGTGATAGAAACAATGATCTACATGACCATATTTTAATCAAATAACGTCACAGTTAGTCATTCTAATAGTCTGAGAAATCCCCACAAAGCCTCAGGCCGAACTCCTGAGGCCAGGCAGATATGACTATTACAAGAAAAGAGAGAGATGAAGTCAAGGTGAAAGTCTCTTAAGTTTTCTGACGATGATGGGAGCATCAGACAAAAGGGGTAATGTAAAAAGAAAGATTTTCTAATTAGCCTGGAGAGGGAAGATGGGAGAGGGGATTGAATAGCTGTAATTTAGTCTAGTGAGTTAAGAGCATGTTCCACCACAGACTCTTAACGGGTAATTGACAAGTCAGATAACATACAATTTGAAGCCAATTTTAAAGTGCACACGCAGAATGCTGTACACCTACCTGTAGTTATGATTTTCCTAGGCAACAAAATAACCACTGCGCTCTTCTAAGCACATACTGTACTCGCCTTTCCTCTGACTCTTAACCTTTTCATCCAAAGCCAAGGAGAGGCTATTTATAGATACAAAAAGAAAAAGAAAAAAAGTCAAATGGAAAATTCTGTTCAGAGTAGTTTGACATTTGATGGTCAACTTCACACTCAAACTTATGTGCTAATACTGGGATTTTGAAAGATGCTTAAGCGATTAAAACACCTGAACTATATTGCTTTCCACATCCCCTAGGTTGGCTTTAATAAACTTTCCAAAATGTTAACAGTTCTAGGATATGTTCAAACCACTAACAATAGTCTATTCTGGGCCTTTAGGAACTGCGAGGACATCGTCTTCCAAGCCAATCTTATTAAGTACAATTTTACTGCAACTGGCAGAATTCGAAGGAAACCAGTTAACTAGTATCCCCATGAAAGAAAAAGGGACAGGATTGTGACAGCATGCAGCATTCTGGGAGCAAAAAAATAGAAAGTAACAAGACAAGCATTTCTCTCTCTGTGTCCCTTATCTAGTGAGATATAAATAATACTGTAGCTATTCAGTATCTGTTGGATGTCTTTAAGGGATTCCAGTAGGTATTGGTATTCTGCCGTGAGTTTCAGGATGATAGGTTGTTGCTGCTCTGACCATCTGTAGTTCAAACAAGTGACAAGGGTGACAAGAACCTTTGACAAAACAGGTTCAGAAAAATATCTGGACTCATTTGTACTTTCCCCTCTGCTCCATCATACCCCCCCTTTAACAAAACCTCAGTGATAATATAACCTGCAGGTCAAATAATCATATGTGCTGTAAGGGAGGGTCTGAAATCTGAGCATAACTCTCAGAAGGAAAAGGGTTTACATGACAGTATCATTTTATTTAATAAGCATAACTTATTGTAATATCAGCAGCTATTTCCTGATCTTTGAGGTTCACACATATGTATCTTAGGTCTGAGGAAACTCATTTGCAAGGGGCACTATAATTTGTCTAATATTCTGGTGTTCCATTACTATAAACTCCATTTTGCTACTATAATCTAATGCAGCCATAGGAAAAACAACCAACCACTGTATATTCAAAAAGGGTGCACAGTCTTCAACCCATGTAAAGTGATTTGGCCACCTGTGCATGAAATATTTGATACAAGGGCAAAGTATTATTAGTTTACTTTTTTAAAATGCATGATCATTTCTCAGTGGCTGTAATATTGTGTATGTGCTGTACAATGCCTACAAATAGGCAAAATGCACCTGCTCTGTATATGCACTCATCTTTTCACTCTTTATAAGAACTTCTTCACTTCTGTTTCCAAAGTGCTGAAGTTTTAAACACAATTAGACCAACTCAGCTCTCAGTTGCATCAGCGTAAATTCAGAGCAATTCCACTAATGGTAATGGTCTCAAACCTGTTCTAGGTAAAGTGATATTAATGGGAGCAGAATAAGGCCCAGTTGTTTTATTCTTGATTTACTATGTTGAACTAGGAGCAGAATGAGTTTGATGAGTTGAAAGTACTAAGCGTTATATCCTGTCCTTGTTCCACATACAGGGAAATGACAGGTTTTAGCTGGAAGCATTGAAAGTGTATATATCATGTGAATCTTTTTTCCAGCAGCTTTAAGAAAGCTTAACTATGTGAGTAAAATGGGCTTGTAGTAACTTCTGTTCTCTGTATTAATTCAGTGCCCACGAAGTACCATCCCATACATTTTACCCTGAATCATCCATTAGGCTTTATACAGATTCTGAAAGTTTGTCATATTTTTCATGGTGCTTTGCTTCTAAGTAGTGTATTAACAATAGACATTTTAAAAAAATCCCTGAATGTTAGCTATAAATACAATATTCCAGTTGTATGAACCTGATTGAAAGTGCATTATCTGGCAATGGTATATGGAGCTATTTACTCTTCTCTCACTGGTTCAGTTCCAGAACAGCTCAGTATTGACCCAGATTTATGACCATTGAACAGATGCTCAATGGGCTATGAGGAACGAATTGTGATATCAATCCAGTTCCTAGTAGATACTTGCCACCATCACAAATGGAAGCCTTAGCTATTATTTATACAGAACTTTGAAAAGATAAGGTCAGATCCTGGGCTGCTGCTTTGGGCTGCATTGCTGATGTAGAACTGCTGAAAACAGCTGATAGAGGATTACCATAGTGTGGGAGAATATTCTGGTGGATTAGACCTAATGGTAGTTCGTTGTTACTCCTTCCCAACTTTCGGCACAGGAGCATGGATAACATTTACCAGTGACCTGGTGTTCGCTGGCTGTCACAGCACCCTCATGAGCAGCATAAATTGGTTGCATCTGGTCCACCCAGTTTAAAACAGATTTGCACCCACCTCTGATGATTAGGCTATAAAAATATTATACAACTGCTAAATATTTATTATTATTGTTGTTCTTGACCATCTCAGGAGAGGTCAAGGTATGAATGGACAAGAAAACTAACTTGCATTCTTACACCCCTTAAAGTGCTCCTCCTGGCTAGAAAAGGAATACATTTGGGTACAGGCAGGGTGATAAAGCCTGCAATGTCATTGCCCATGGAGAACTAATTCTATGCACAATGAGTCTGACCCTGAGAAGTGTTGACTATCTGCAACTACTAGTAAACAGGAGAGACACATAGCTAGTCTTGCTCAAGATCAAGCCACAAAAGAAGACTGCAGTCTCCAGTAATGTCCATCTAGAACCTTACACCAGCAGTAAATTCACATTTAAAACATCTGTATCTGGTATACATATCTAGACTGGGAATAAATGGAATAAGATGCATTATTAATTTGACATTTTTGTTCTTGGACAGATGCTTCTCATATTTACCAATAATTTATCTATCAGTGCATGGTGCATAGGTATGTGTGACATTATAAAAGATGTATTCATTGCTCTCTTTCCTCCCTTTGTTTTATGACTGTTCTGCTGTTTTTCTAGATTTTTTTTGCTGCACATGCAAATAAAAGAATAACTCCTTAATAGAAGTATGCTATAATTAATTTGATTGCTTGATATACTTGTCATGAATACATACAGGAAAGGTATTTACAATGTATTCCAAGCATCATATCCATAGATTCATACAGTTTAAGTCCAGATGATCTAGTCTGACTTCCTGTATATCAGAGGTCCTTACATTTTCTCAGTTTCCCTTGTACTGAATCCAAAAACTTGTGTCTGTGTTTGGCTGAAACATATATTCCAGAAAGGCATCCAGTCTTGATCTGAAGACATCATGAGATCGAGAACCCACCACTTCCCTTGGTAATTTCTTCAAATGGTTAATTACCCTCGGTGTTAAAAAAAAAAAAAAAAAAAGGTGCCTTATTTCATATTCAAATTTGTCTGGCTTTTGCTTCCAACCACTAGTTCTTGTTATGCCTTCCTCTGCTAGATTAAAGAGCCCTTTAGTACCCAATATTTTCTCCCCATGAAGGTACTTATTCACTGTAATCAAGTAATCTCTCAGTTTTATTAAAAAAACTACAGATTGAGCACTTTAAATCTCTAATCATAAGGCATTTTCTCTACCCCTAAAATCATTTTTTGTAGCTCTTTTCTGCACCTTCTCCAAGTTTTCAACATCCTTTTAAAAATGGGGGCACCAGATCTTTATGTAGTATTCCAGTCCAGTGTCATATCCTTAACCCTACTCATCACTTCCCTATTTATACATCCAAGGATCACATTAACCCCTTTTACTGCAGCACTGCCCTGGAAGCTCATGTTGCATTGCTTGTCCACTATGACCCCTAGATCTTTTTCAGAGTTACTTCTTTCCAGGGTACAATAACCCATTCTGTAGGTATGGCCTCCATTCCTTTTTCCTAACAGGATAACTTTGCATTTGGCTGTATTAGAACTATAGGTTCAATTTACCAAGCGATCTTGATCTCTCTGTAGGATTGCCCCATCTTCATCAATGTCTGTGGCACCTCCAAATTTTATTAGGGATGATTTTATCTTCAATGCATATCATTAATAAAATGATCAGTACTGAGCCTGGTACTGATCCCTTCAGAACCCCTCTAGAAACCTTATTTGATGATGACTCTCCATTGATGACTATTTTTGAGATTTGTCAAATTCTTAATTGCTAATTGCTTAATTCTTTGATATGCGCTTTATTGATATTGTATAGTGCTATTTTTTTCATGAGAATGTCATAGGGTACTGAGTCAAATGCCTTATAAAAGTTTAAGTATATTACATCGACTTAATTATCTTTATCAAACAAATTTTTTATCTCAAAGAACAACATATTTGTTTGATAATACCTGTTTCCCCTAAAACCGGTGCTTTAATTCCTTATTAATTGAATTCTGTATAAGCTTTCCATTATTTTTCCTGAGACTCATGACAGGCTAACTGACCTACAGTTACCCAGGTCATCGCGCACTCAGATCTATTGCGTGCTAAACACTGCACCATATTTATATGCTCAGTCTACTCAAAGTAAGGAAGGGTCTGAATCGAGAGCCTAATTAAAATGAAGTGTAACATGTTACCTGTAACAATTTATGTTCTGCAGTGCGTTTGCCATGTTGCTCATTGCTTTGATTTTAGTACCTACAATTTAAATACAGTACACTAGAACTGTCACTTAAAATGAAGTGTAACATGTTCTTTCTTTTATTTATATCCAGTGTCTTAACCATCTGCTATATGGAACTTCATCAGTTCACACATCACACTACTGTATGTACGGAGACTCTAGAGTGTGTTAAATAATAAAACAGGATATATGTCTATTAGTAATGGACACAACCCAAGCGATTCTCTTCTGATGAACATACTGCATTTTCAATTAAAGCATTATTATATTTTTCACTCCACTTTTATAAAGACACTAAAAAAAAATATGAACTTTGTTAAAAATGTCCCTACTGGGCCAAGACTCAGGTTGATCTCAGATGTGTTCCAGGAGTACACAAGGATCTTGAAGGGTCAGGGCCTTATAATACACACATACCATAAACTCCTACTTTATTAAGTGTTGTCTGGGCCTTAGCCACACAATTCCTTTGGGCTGTAGTATGGTGTGCCTGGCTAAATTCAAAGTAACTCTGGAAATGTATAGCATTGGTATAGGTAGGCACACGTATAGAGGTACACTGCATCTGTTTAGATGCCCATACTTTTTACTTCTATTGTTTGAAGAACAGATTGCAGAAGCAAATCTGAGTTTCAGTGGCTCTAAACCATCTGGTTTGCACCATAATCTGACAGAGACCAAATACATATCTGAGCCAGCAAACTTCATGTACAATATACAAGAGCAAATCTGTGGTTTTACTTTGCACCTATACAAAGGGGAGAAAATGTGAAAATTTACACTTATGAATTCCTGGCTTGATTCAAGTCAGTGCAGCATGATGTAAACAGATAAGTTCTGTGAAATGGATGCTTCATGATGCAGTAGAATAGGAGGCCATGTTGCACTTTGTTTTAAGTGGTATTTGCAATGTAATATACTTGCGTATTGGGCCCAAATTAACAGTCAATGTAGCCTACTGTAAAATATGGCCGTTACACTGAAACATAAATGAAAACTTCTACACAGACACTACTATTTAACATTTGGCAACTCCAGTGTGTCCCTACATTTCACAAAAATTGAGCAAACCGAGTACAGTATATCATATATCTAATGCTGAGACTATTCATACAAATCTGGGCTATGACACTGCATTCTGAGTGTAAGTGTAATTTGCCATACCTACATCAGCTACAGGGTGGTAAACAGGAGTATACTGCACTGTGGTATATGCATAATATGTGGTAGGGAAACTTTAGAGATGAACTACAAAACAAATTATAAAATTTTGTGGCTGTTAGAAGAGGTTTCAGCTATCCTGAATACAAGTGTACATTAAAGTCTCGCTTGTATCTTCATCTAATAAGCCTGCATTATAGAGGTTGTGGAGATAGGCTGCCCCAGCTGATCCTCTGGAAGACATGGTAGCCCAATGCTTCCCAGAGCTTCCGGGTGTACAGGGAGCAACACACCACCCTTTGAAGCCAGCCCTGTCTAACCTGGCTATTACTGAGTGGAATGGAACTGTGATCTCACTGCCTTCCAACCACCCTTATTTTGGTTGGTGATGTCACTAGAAGCACTAGCCAGAAGCAGTCCGTACACTCAGACATACTCGAGAAATGCAGCTGTGGCCTGTTCAGGGAGTATGCCTAGGAAATATTCTTTGTACCCTCCCATCTCTCCTTGCAGAGGCTGGCTACAATCTGTAGCATTATCAATATGTGCTTGTTTAGAGGGCAGTCAGGGACAGTTTGTGTGTGACTGAGGAGAAGTTGTCCCAGTGACTGCGATTTGTTTTCCAAAGTCACTTAGGTACTTTTGAAAATCCTACCCTTTGTCCCTCAGTAAGAAACATCTACCTTTTAAATACTGGGGCTGGTGACTATAAAATATTTTATCCTACTCTTTTATCTACTGATGCTCACATTGTACTGTGTTTTAAGGACATTATTGTATAACTAATATTTCAGTTTTTCTTTGGGGAAAAAATATACCATTCTTTCGGGGGCAGGGGGTGGTTAAAGGTTGAAATCCTGATGTTCTTACTGAGTCCCTGTTATGTCAAAAATCCCTTGAAGTCAATTGGAGTTTTGCATGAGTGAAAATGGTAAGAACGCCAGGATTTAGATTAACAATGACAAAATAAATGCAAACTACAGCACTTTTTTGTTGCTAAAATTGATTGTTGATTTGTGGGAAAGAAGATTACCGGCTCCACATTCTGTTCTCATGGTTATTAGCTTACCCTTTATACTTGCAAAATCTTTGGCTGTGGACCATAACTTCTCCAAGGAATCGATGTGACTTTCCAGATAACGCATCTGAAATGTGAAATGCAGACATCCCTCCTCTTAGCTGCTGAAGTCCATTCTATCGCTTCAATGCATTTTCTAGTGATACTTCAATTTAAAATTTCGCTCAAGTTTTGTGGACAAATGGAAAAATACCCACTGCAGTCAGTTATATGATGTCACTATAATCATCTAGCAGGATATGCACACAACAGTACCAAAGACTATACTCAGTTCAAACCAAAGGATAGTATTTATTTTGTCTGATAATTGCATCTAGTTAATTAATGAATCCTTGTGCCAAAATTTAAACAAGAAACATTTCCAAAGTACTATTAAAAATCACTTGCATTTGCATAGTCTTTGAACAAGGAGTATTGCTGAGAAAAAGGAATTGCATGTGCAAGCTACAAGGTAATTTTGACACAGTGCAAACTTTTTCCAGTGCAGGTTGAGTGCTAAGGGTCTATAGTCTAAGATTAATTTTAAAAATATATTGGTTACCAACCTAGATGCATAGTGGGATTAAGAATGCCTTAGAAAAGCAATTATTGTTTGCATTTCTACAGTGGCACAGAAAATAAGAAAATTTCCCTCAAGTAAAATAATTCCTGTAGAGAAAATTTGCTACCTTATTCACTAAACATCAAATAGAAATATTTCAGTTTCACATCAGAGGTTGCACAAGTGGTATGCAAAATTGAGTCAAAATATTTGTAAATAATAGAGCTGTCAATTAATCAGCTAACTCACATGATTAACTCAAAAATTAATTGAGATTAAAAAATTGTGATTAACCACAGTTTTAATCGCATTGTTAAATATAATACCAATTGAAATTCATTAAATATTTTTGGATGTTTTTCTACATTTTCAAATATATAAATTTCTATTACAACACAGAATACAAAGTGGACAGTGCTCACTTTATATTATAAATATTTGCACTGTAAAAAACAAAATAGCATTTTTCAATTAACTTCCTACAAGTATGTAGTGCACTCTCTTTATCATGGAAGTGCAACTTAGAAATGTAGTTTTTTTGTTATATAATTACACTCAAGAACAAAATAATGTAAAACTTTAGAGCCTACAAGTCCACTCAGACCTACTTCTTCTTCAGCCAATCACTAAGAGAAACAAGCTTGTTTATATTTCCCGGAGGTAATGTTGCCCACTTCTTAATTATAATTAAGTGAGAACAGGTGTTCTCATGGCACTGTTGTAGCTGGCATTGCAAGATATTTACATTCCAGATGCGCTAATGATTTATATGCCTCTTCATGCTTCGGCCATTGTTCCAGAGGATATGCTTCCATGCTGATGATGCTCGTTAAACAATAATGTGTTAATTCCATTTGTGACTGAACTCCTTGGGGGGAAATTTTATGTCTACTGCGCTGTTTTACCCGCATTCTGCCATGTATTTCATGCTATAGCAGTCTTGGATGATGACCCAGCACATGTTTGTTTTAAGCAGATGTTCACTGCAAATTTGACAAAATGCAAAGAAGATACCAATGTGAAATTTCCAAAGATGCTACAGCACTCAACCCAAGATTTAAGAATCTGAAGTGAAGTCCAAAATCTGAGAAGGATACGGTGTAGAGCATGCTTTCAGAAGTCTTTGAAGAGCAACACTGACACAGAAACTTCAGAACCCAAACCACCAAAAAAGAAAATCAATCTTCTGCTGGTGGTATCTGACTCAGATGACAAAAATGAACATGCGTTGGTCCACACTGCTTTGGATTGTTATCGAGCAGAATCCGTCATGAGCACGGACCATGTCTTCTGGAATGGTGGTTGAAGCATCAAGGGACATATGAATCTTTAGCGCATCTGGCATGTAAATATCTTGCGATGCCGCCTACAACAGTGTAGGAGCAGGATTTTAGAATTGCACTATAAGAATTAATGTATAATTTGATTTCATCCTGCTAGCCACCCCATTTGAATGGCAGAAAGGAATGACCCTCTGGGACTATGAGATTCTGTTTTCCCATATGCATTACAAATTGGGCCCTCTTTAGTTCTTTGTTCTAAGGTTTAGTTAGTAAGAGACAGGATTCTGTATTGTGTCCATGTTAAGTAGATTAGAGGAACATTGAAGGCCTGGGTCACAATGTAAATTGTCTTGGTTATTGATTGTAAAACTTAGCAAGGTTTAATTTGCAATATCTTTTTGCTCGATATAAAATACTACTATTTGTATTCTCAAAGTCTCTGTAAAAGACTGTTTGGTCTCTGAAGAGACCACTTGTGTGAATGAGGAATGCATGCATCAGGAAAAGATAAGGTATGAAGGCCATTGTTAACCAGATGGTCAAGAAAGGAGGAGCAAAGATACTTATCAAGATTTGTTGATGCCAAAGAAACGTCAACGTGTATCCATGATTGAGGAAGGGCAAATTGACAACCCTGAGGTGAAGGCTGGCACCCCTAAAGACAATTGATTAAATCGAAACCAGGACAGGGTGACCCTCTCAGAGGTGCTTTGGAATGTTAACACCAATCAAGGAGTAACCGGTCAGAAACTGACACAGCAAAATCTATAGACTTCAACAGAGAAAAAGGACTATAAGAACAGGTTGCTTTGCCACGGGACTTTGGGTTTGTCTTGCCATACTCCAGGAGCATTGGATTGCGACTGACAGAGCCCTGCTCCCCTCTGTGACCAATCTGGCTTGCCACTAGATTGATCCAGACTCTGGACTGGTAACTATAAACATCAACTGGCAGGAGTGTGTGTGTGTGTGTGTGCGCGCGCGTGCGAGAGAGAGAGAGAGAGATTGAAAAGCATATGCTAACTGTTGTATTCGTAATAAGTGCAGTGTGCTGCCTTCTTCCCTATAAAGATCCTGTGTGCTTCTTATAAGTGTAACATTTCTGGTGAGAATTGCGAAACAGGGAAGAGTATATGCACTGTAATTATTGACAATACTGCTAATTGATGGATCATTCAGGTGTGCACACCCCAGGTCATAGAGATACCGGGAACCAAGTTTGGTTAATATTGTATTCACTGTTGGTATTTTATAAATTGAGAATTTGTATGATTAAGTGGTATACACACCCTCGGTCGTAGAAGGGCTGAGAGACAGGAGAGAGGTTTAGTATCCCTCCCTCCACCCTGGACTGCTGGGGGGAAATAATTGGAAGTTGGTAAACCCCCAGTCATAGAAGTGCTGGGCATTAGGGGGAGGATTAGAGTCCTCACTCTGACCTGTTTGTCAGGGAAAACTATAGGTGCATACACCCTCGGCCATAGCAAGACCGAGCATAAGAGGAGAACTTAAGGGTTTCTCGCTCTGCCCCGGGAGGGGTTTTTAATATTTGTTATATGAACCGTCGGTGGTAGAAGGTCGAGCAATACAGAGGGGGACTTAGCGTTTCTCCCTCTGGCCCAGAGTGGGTTAAAATCATAAGCCCCGGCACTGGCACGGGCAAACATAAGATCTTAATTAAGGTAATTAGAAACAACAACTAAACACCTTAGATACAAAATGTTCCGACGAAAAGAGTCCTCTAAGTCGAGTACTCAGGCAGAACTAAAAAAGCTGCTGTGTGTGCCAGAGATCACTCCTTTTAAACAAATCTCGCAGAAATTTGGCCACAGCCCACGGACAGAACAAGCAATAGCCAATGTCCACACAATGGCCCACTTAGAAGATAAACTGGCAAAATATTTGTTGATTTATAAACCTTCAAACTCAGCAAAAAAGGATTCAGCTGCACTCTGGCTATTGTGGGAAGCCTGTAATGAGGCGTTCCTCCGGCTGGCCAATTGCCAAGCAGAGAACACTGTACTGTGTGAGAAGCTCAGCGCTAGTGAGCGGCAGGCAGAAAAACCTGAAAATAATGGCTACAGGGGTTCACCGCCAATTAGATGTACTTAAAGACACTGTGAGGGAACTGAAAACAAAAGAAAAGGGATTACTGGAACAGGTAGAAGAAAAAGACAAAGTTGTAAGAGAAAACCAGGTCCTACAGGGCATGATAAAGAAACTAACAGAGCAGGGCAGAGCTCCTGCAAGCCATAATCGCTGCGAATCAATTATCAAGCAGCTTAAGCAGAAGCTAGGCTTTGCAACCCGCCAGGCTGCAACAGTGACAGCAGGGGAATGGGATCAAACACTGTCCAGGGGAAACCTGGGAGGGAGACATTTGTGATAATCCACAAGAATGTCTACATGACGGGTGCACCCCCACTCCCATAGCCCCAGTAGTAGCTGTCGAACGATGCACTGTGACAACCCCCGTGGATGGTGAGAGTAGCACGACTGTTACCACAGTTCCAGGATCAGCCACCGATTTAAAAGCAATGGCTGATCATTTGGGGACCCTAAACCGAGACACCTTTTCTAAATGGTGCACTAACACCATCTTACTTGCAGGAAGGGAAGGGCTAACTACCCCAGAAGTCTATCGACCCATGGGGATATGTGCAGCCCCAAAGATTAGAGCCACCCTGGATAGGATAGCAGTCACCAACAACGACGGCCTCCTGGCCCCGACATCTGGGAAACGAATAGGCAGGTGCAACTTCACAGCACAAGCTGTAGCCTCCACCCAGGAGCCTAACGAGGACCCTGAGAATTACTTAACCCAATGGGCTCTGATGCAACTAATGGCTGGCCTGATGGCAGTCGATGGTACCACCCCGATAGATGACTTAGCATTCAGTGTCCAGTCCTTAGGAATTGTGCAGCATCTTTGGCCCCATATTACTCTGGTCAACTTGCAGTTTGGCAGGATAATCACCCAGCTAATCTGTGGGAATTAAGGGGAATGGTCCAACAAATAACCACTCACTCTGGACCACGACCCACTAGAAAGAAAAAGGGTCTCTTATGTGGCAGCAATAGAACCAGCAGTCACATACACAAATGAGAGCGGTACGAAAGGGATCAGTGGAAACCGGGGAGGATCTGCTAGGGGTCGATCCCGAGGACGAGGGAATAGGGGTTGGCAAGGGGACCGGATATACCCAGATCTCCGGCAATATCAGGCTGATCCCTCTACACAGAGGGAAGGGGGAGAAGAGAGAGGTAACTGAGAATGAGATTCGCTGCCTAGCCTGGCAAACCCTGATGCAGTATAGAGCCAACCGTGCACAGTGGGATGGGGCACCCACAGCTGACTTAGTTAGAGAAGCTACAAAGTTACAATATCCCCATAAGGGAGTAGCCTGTGTAACCCCCAGGGCACCTCCACCACCAACACCACTGCAGCTTCTCCCCGATACATACCCCCATCCCGCAAACAAATAGAGAGGCCCGCTGAATGACGAACTTCCACTGTCTGTACGGGCACAAGGGTGGAAGTTCATAGGAAAGGTCCATTGGGACCCTGGAGGAAGACTGTGCGTGTAAGTTCAGCAGGGTGAGCACAGCCCTACATTGGCTTTAATAGACACAGGAGCCGTGGTGTCTTTCATCAAAAACACTCCAAAAGCAGGAAGACAGGTTAAAGAGGTAACCCTGAACTCCTTCCAAGGCAGTCCCAGCATTGGTTAGGAATGGGCTCAGGTCCCCTTTTCAGTACAAAGATTTAAAACCTTTGGGAACCTGATCCAAACTTCTGATATGACTAATGAAATCATTTTGGGCTCAGATTGGTTGTTCACCAATAATATAGTAATAGATATGCCCAGGGGTGTCTTATGGAAAGTTGATATTCCCCCTCCCCATTCTGGGAAAATTGACCAAAAGATATTATTAGCAAAAGGGGGAGGGAGACCAATCGCAGCATTATCAGCCCAACAAATTAAAGAATGGCACCAGAAATTCCCCTCAGTCTGGACTCAAAAGAAAACAGACTGTGCAAAATTAATGCCTGCGTAAAAATTGTTGGGGAATTAGTGCATCCCCAGAAACAGTATTCTTATCCAAAGGAGGCAGAGGCCCAATTGGTACAAACTATCCAGGAGCTGGAACAGCAGGGAGTAATCCGAAAAACAAATTCACCTTTTAACTCTCCTGTTTGGCCGGTTCTAAAAGCAGACGCCTAACAATTGACTACAGGAGGATTAACAAAGGTACAATACCCACGGCTCCTATTGTGACAGACATGACACAGGTCATACAAAAGGTCCAAGCCACATCAAAATATTTTTCAGTAATTGATTTAGCCAATTGTTTCTTTGCTATTCCCATACACCCTGACTCACAGGATCGGTTTGCCTCTACGATGAAAACAGCAATGGACTTTTTGTCGATTACCCCAAGGGTATCACAACAGGCCAGCAGTCACACACAGGCATGTGGTAGATATGTCGGATAGGTTAAGCCCACAAGATAGACCTTTGTTTGTGTTTGCATATGTAGGAAACTGAGGCACAGACACAGATGACAACTGAAAAAGCGTTAGCATTAATTCAAGAAACAGGATTTAGTGTAGCCTTGGTTAAGGTTCAATTGGTGCAGCCCCAAGTCACATATTTGGGTCTAATTATTGGACAAGAAGGGAGGCAAATAGATCAGCGCCAGGGGAGAGCCCTAGTAGAAATGCCGGCTCCTACTGGTGCTCATTCCCTGAGAGTACTGTTGGGGGGCTTTAGTTTTCTGAGATCACACATTTACAAGTATGCTGAGACAACACACCCCTTGTGACGATTATTAAAGAAAAAGGCCAGATGGGAATGGGGAGAGGAGCAGGACGCTGCTTTAAGGCTCTTAAAGCAAAAAGCTCTCACAGCTTCAGCACTGCATTTCCCCGATGAATTGCAGCCTTTTGTGATTCACTTAACTGCCAATCATACGGCCTTGGCCGCTACACTGTTACAGAATAATGAGGAGGGAAAGCTGGTTCCAGTGGCATATGAATCCAGGAAGTTACATGGGGCTGAGATAAATTTTGATCCCTGTGAACGCGAATGCCTGGCAGCAGTCTGGGCAGTGCAATCTTTTGAGCCACTCACAGGCACAGATCCAATCACCATTCAGAGCACCCATACTCAACTAAAATACATTTTGTCAGGAAAACTGGAAGGCAAGTCTCTAACACCCGAATGGCACAATGGACTCTAATTTTAATTAACAGAGGAGTAACTACAGAAACGGTATCTAAACCAGACATGTTAACACATGCTTTAAATTGAGAAAGGAAACTGACACGATTGTCCAGAAATCACTCTGGAACAAAGAATTGCTTTAGTAGAAGCACCC
Source organism: Chelonia mydas (assembly GCF_015237465.2). Taxonomy (NCBI): domain Eukaryota; kingdom Metazoa; phylum Chordata; order Testudines; family Cheloniidae; genus Chelonia; species Chelonia mydas. The sequence continues at coordinate 13,354,169 of NC_057853.1, read as the reverse complement.
TGTGACGGGGTAGGGACTCACCACCGCAGCGCCTCTTGCTGTTTGCTCGGGGAATTAGCTCAGTTCATGCAGCGCACCCTCTGCTGGTGGTGTCCCGTCCGTCTCTCGCCCTAGATTGGTGTCTCGACCCGCGTTGCTCCCAGCTCACGGCATCCTCTTCAGGACACTGCCCTCCGGCAGTGCCCACTGCTCCGGTCTCACTGCCTTCCAGGGGTTTGGTGTTATCAGCAGTCCTTCTCTTCGCCCCAGCCACAATGGCCAACCACACCCCAAAGTCTAACCCCTTTTGGCAGGGGGCTGTGCAGTCCATGATGGCCACTCCAAACAGCCAGGTGGAAGTGCAAGGGGGGGACCCAGGTCCGCCCTCTACTCTGGGTCCCAACCCAGGGACCCTTTGGCGGCAGCCTTCCTGCCTACCCTCCTTCTCTCCCTGGGACGTTTCCCCTTCGGCCCCTTTGCACCAGCTAGGCCCTTTTTCTCAGGGCCTGCAGCCTGGCAGGTACTGGGCGGGAGTTCCCTTCTACTCCCCCTGCCTGCGCTGCCCCGGTGCTAGTCTCCTTACACAGGAGATAGACCTTCACCCTATGAAGGCCTGGGAGAGACTGCCTGCTCCCTTCCTGGGAAGCCTTTATATAGGGCCTAGCCTAGCCCTGATCGGCTGACTGTAATACTGGCCCTGATTGGCTCTCTAGCAGGCCCTCCCTGATTGGCTGTCACCTTGCGCAGCCACTCTGGCCTGGTGTAGCCCAGTCTGGCGTGGGGGTGGGGCACCGCCCCACCACACACCCCCACTGAAGGAATTGGATACAGTAGAGCAAGAGAAGCACATTTGGTTCACTGATGGAAGTTCAATGGTGATAAATGGGAAAAAGTATGTAAAGTATGCAGCTATCAATTTAGATAAAGAAGTTATTCCGGGCCAGCTGGACCATGGGTCAGCCCAACATGCTGAATTACATGCCATTTATCAGGTTCTGAAACGCCCGCCCACTTGCCGGATCCCAATAGGATCAGGTTCTGAAACAATATGAGCAGTCCCCACGACTAGGTATATTTATGCCAATAGCAACTTTTGTGTAAAGGGAATTCAGTTCTGGATGCAGGACTGGAAAAGACATGAGTGGAGGGCGGCGGACAGTAAAGATATTGCATATCTAGAAGAATGGAAATGGATTTATCAGTGGGTACTAGAGAATCCGAGGCACCTGAAAATCAGACTTGTAAAAGCCCTTATCAAGGGAACAAGAGAGGAAGCCATCTGGAACAGTCAGGCAGATAACATAGCCCAGCAACACAGTATAGCAGTTGTAACCAGAAGCCAAGCTAAAGGTGCCCCTACTGAGGCCCCTGAACCAACGGATGATGCTGTAAATCACCAAACTCCAGGAAAGGAGGAGAGACAAGAACCGATTAATGTAGCCCATCAGTTCATGCATGAGGGAGTAAAGGGGACCTCGAAGGGTAAAACAAGTTGCAGAATGGAAAACCATGGAGGATGATGTTAGAACATGGGTAAGGAATTGCATTTGGTGTGCACAGGATAAAGCACGGCCTCCTCACTGGCAACCCATAATGCACCAATGGAGGCTTGGGCCCTAGCATAGGGTCCAGATTGATTTTATTGACAAATTGCCAAGAGGTAAAGAAGGATTTCAATACTTGTTAGTAATAATTGATTCTTTTTCAGGGTGGGTAGAGGCATTTCCTACTAAAACCAACAGCACCAAGGTGGAGTCTAAAAAGTTTTTTAATGAGGTGGTATGTAAATATGGCACCCCTGAGATAATAGACTCAGATAATGGGGGGCCTTTGTGGGAGATATTTTCCCATTAATGTTGCAAGCTTTAGTAATCAAACAGAAGTTTCATATCTCATACTGACCCCAATCTTCAGGTCAGGTAGAGTGTATGAACCGTACCATTAAGGAAGCGCTGTGGAAGGTAGTAAACCACACCGGAAAAGACTGGCCAGACAAGCTGCCTCTAATTCTAGCAGCTATCCGCAGCAGCAACAGATTAAAAACCAAAATCCACCATTCCAAATTATGTTTGGATACTCTATGCACCTTATGATTGACCCTAGCCTCCTGGCACAAGATGTGGGGGGAACCCCTAATATAACACAGTACGAACATATACAGTGGCTTAAGCGGCTGCAAGAAGACAAAACCACTCTTCAGTATAGGGTCAGTCAAGCTATTGAACAAATGAATAAGAAAATTCATGCACAGAAGCATACTGGGGATCAAGTTATATACCTTAAATTGGGAAAAAAAGGGGCCACTCCCTGGAATCAGAATGGACATGACCCTTTTCCATAGTGGACCGCCTCAGCCCATTGGTATATCGTATTGAAAAAGATGGAAAATTGAAATTGGTACATGTCTCACAAATTAAACCTTTTGCATGATTAATAATGTTTTGGATTTTTTACAGAAAAGGACTCCTGGGATTTGGAACATAAGACGCTGCTCTCGACCACTACTACCTCTAAATCCATGAAACCTCAGTATAAGATTTGGCAGTCCCTGTTCTTGGGGACCTGTATGTCCCAGATATTTAGAGATATTTTGGGGAAGCCCATTGCTGTTTCTCCCCTGATAACGAATAATTCCACTCCAGCTAATCAATCATGGATCTCCATGATTGATTAGCTAGAGTTAGCTAATCATCTGCTTTAGGAGCCAAAGTAACGCAGTTTTTGCAAAAATTCTCTTAGAATGGTATGATAAAAATACAAATCGGATCCTGAGGCCGCTGGGAAACACCAATATTTATGCCTGGGAAGGGGAAGTGGAACTTAAGGTTCACCTTACAAATATCACAGGAATACCAAACCACTGGGAAATAGGGGTGAAAATAGAGGATCCTTACGGGGACACCACCTGGAGTGCCAGTTACCCATGATTACCATATCAGTGGGATAAGCCTGTTAAGACAGGAACAATACTAACCGTCATAGTAGGATACTGTCCAATACCTAATGGAAATTCAAACCTTTGGTTCCCAGACACATGTACTAAAACTTGGACCAAAGATGTCACTTTGATCCAGACTCTGGACTGGTCACTATAAACATCAGCTGGCAGGACTTTGCATGTGTGTGTGTGTGAGATTGAAAGCATATGCTGTTGTATTCTCAATAAATGCGGCATTCTGCCTTCTTCCCTATAAAGATCTTGTGTGCTTCTTATAAGTATAACAACAGTGCCATGCAAATGCCTGTTCTCACTTTCAGGTGACGTTATAATTAAGAAGCAGGCAGCATTATCTTCTGCAACTGTAAACAAACTTGTTTGCCTGAGCAATTGGCTGAACAAGAAGTAGGATTGAGTGGACTTGTAGGCTCTAAAATTTTACATTGTTTTAATTTTGAATGCAGGGTGTTTTTTTTGTACATAATTCTACACTGGTAAGTTCAACTTTCATGATAAAGAAATTGCACTATAGTACTTGTATGAGGTGAATTGAAAAATACTATTTCTTTTGTTTTTTACAGTGCAAATATTTGTACTAAAAATAAATATAAAGTGAGCACTGTACACTTTGTATTCAATGTTGTAATTTAAATCAATATATCTGAAAATGTAGAAAACATCCAAAAATATTTAAATAAATGGCATTCTATTATTGTTTAACAGTGCGATTAATCACGATTAATTATTTTAATTGCTTGACAGCCTTCATAAATAATAAATAATAATAATACTAATAATTAATAATAATAAATGTCATGTCTCCCCTTGGATAGGGCAGATATTTTTAAACCACTATGCATGCTACCTAGTGAAGATTTTCTTAAACATGACTTAAACACTTCAAAAATCAATCAATGTTTCTTTCCATCTACTGAGGTTTTTAACATAGCTTTTATCACTATTGTGTCTGAGTTGTGGGCCTGAACAACTTACCTTTAATAAAATGGGTGACTCACCAGGGTGAGCATTTCAGATGTGATGAGGAATTTGGAAAATGGTGACTCTTGTATTAGATGACTTGAGTAATTTTGAAAAATGCTCTCAATCCAACTTCTAAATTGGACTGTCTAATTTGGGCAAACAATATTTGCATATGACCATTCGGGTACGTACACATTTGCATTCTGCCTTCACAGACCACAACAAAAACAAAAACACAGACCTTGCTCCTGCAACAGTATTTGTGCGCACAGCTCTGGTTTAAGTGTCTTGCTTCTCAGTTTTTCACGTCACTAACTTTTAAGACATGCAAAATATTAGATGAGCTATTTTCTGCGTTTCAACTTAGAGAACACATTTAAAACTTTGACACTCTCTTGTGCTACACATACCCCCTCTGATTATGAAAACAGTGAGAACGACCATAGAGTTGTTGACATCCTATTTTTAAAAACTCTATTCTCAACAGCAGCACATTAATAAAAATGATATATAAATTAAAACTGAAAATGTTTGTTTGAAGAGCTAATTCTGTTGTCATTTAGGGCTACTTTTTTTTCTTTTGCAGGTTTTAGTCATGTCCTTTTAAAATGGATAGCAATAATGTTGTTAAATTTCTACTCATTGCACTAAGAATGGTTTCAGAGTAGCAGCCATGTTAGTCTGTATTCGCAAAAAGAAAAGGAGGACTTCTGGCACCTTAGAGACTAACCAATTTATTTGAGCATAAGCTTGCATTCAGTGAAGTGAGCTGTAACTCACGAAAGCTTATGTTCAAATAAATTTGTTAGTCTCTACGGTGCCACAAGTATTCCTTTTCTTTTTGCGCTAAGAATGTAGCCAAAGAGTCAATTGCCAATCAGTACCAAGAGGTCTCCGTGAATGTTGTCTTACATTTTAGTGTTAGATAGTGTGAGAAGGACAAAGAAAACTCAGTCTAATTAAAATGTAAACTCTTTATACAGGCTATATCATGAGCCTTTGGTTTCCTTAACTTAAAGTGTAGTGACACTACACTACTAATGTACTGTAGTGACATTATCTTTGTAATAATAAGATGTCACATTTTCTTTTTAAAAAAGATGCTTTAGTGTGGGATATTACAAATAAAAGAGTTGTGTTTTCTAGAAACTAGAAACTGGAGATGTTTTATCCAAGAGTTCTTTGTCAGGTTGTTAAACAGAAATAACAAGGCTAATGAAAGAGGAGAAAAGATACACTAATATAATCAGGAAAAAAAAAGATGAAAGAGTAAAAAAAAGGTATGAAAATTCTTTTGGGGGTTAGCTAGGAAAACTGTCAGGTTGCACACAGAGAAAGAAAGAAAGAAAGATCAAATGGTAAAAAAAAACTTTGAAGTCCTGAAAAGTAGATAATAGTTTCAGGTATGTATTCAGGTATTTACATATATGCATGAGAAGGGAGTAGATTGTACAGGCAATAACTATTTAGCTGTAAAAGAAAATGTTAGTGATGGTTAAAGCAGAACTGCTGAAAATAGGAATTACATTTTTATTTTAACATCTTATTTCTTAGAGGCAGATTCTGATATCCATATATTACTGTAGATTCTCATTCCATTGACTTTAATCAGACTACGTGTGGTACTTAATCAAGTACTACACAATGTGACCTGGATTCTAGCCCTTATCTCTATAATACTCTGATAAAAATACACTGCTGTTTTTCTTTACTATAATTCTTGAAATGCTTTTTGGAATGTGGAAGTATAAGAAAACTGTACATATTATGAGCCAGATCCTCAGCTGACATAGATGGATGCTGCACCTTTGAAGTCAAATGGAGCTGTGCTCATTAACCCCAGTAGGGGATCTGGCCCAGATGAAAGAATGGTAGCAGGAAATGATCATTTCAATCCTCATTGCTACAATTGCATTGTGCCCTACAGATCTGTTAGTTTGTCTATTAACTATTCTGAATGTCTATGCGTTTCCTGTAAAGGCTGTGATGAATAACATAACAGTATGGTGAATTTGAATGCTTTAAATTACTAGGTACTTTAGCTACATTCTTTCCTACTTAAGTTCCTAAAATAAATCAGTCTGTGGGTGTCTAGAATTTGCTTTAGATTAGTTCAGATGGTCAAGGGGTATGCAAAGTGATTAATATACTTTGTAAAACAAATCTTCAGTATGTCTGACTGCACAGGACATTCACCATTTCTTTGTACAGGGATTGGAAGGAAAGAATTAAGGTCTTAAGTAAGCAATTAATGTTAGGTTGAAACAACAGCAAACTATAATGAAAACCTAGGTGTCACCCTTGACTTGGAAGTTCCTGGCTTTTATCAGGGTGCTTCAATATAGAATGGGACTCTCTGTAGAAACAGACACTAGTTACACTGGATTATGGGTGAAACAAAAGCTGTCTTTCCTGGTTTCAAATTAATTCAGTGTTCAAGAGAATAAATAAGTGAAAAACAACAAAGATCTCTTTTACCGAGGGTCATAGGCCAGAGGTGTTGTTCACTATCAACACATTGTAGAATAATGCTAAGGATAACTTGCCTAGATTATTTTGCAGATATCCTGTCTGCTGGGTCTGCAGTTAGTTTCTGTGACCCCCTGAGCAAATCAGCAGGTTATGTCCCACTGGCTTCCCCACAGGCTAAGGAGGAACACCTGCCTGCAAATTCAACTACTTCTTAACCTCTACTAGGCTTGAATTCATTCCGGGGGGGGGCTTAGTTTCCTTCCCATGATAAGGCTGGCCTGGGGAACTTTTTGTCTCTGGATTCTTCTCCAGAACTACAAAGGGTTGGTACACATGACTTTAGGGTTTATTTAAGCATAGCGTTTTGTACTGAATTTTCTTAGACAAAAAGTACACTAGGGAGAAGATGTGAACAGAGTGAATGAGAAGCAATGCTTGTGAAAATCCTTACTGTCGCCAAAAGTATTGCCCTGGGTACAAATTCTGCATACACAAAGCAACAGCTATAGTGAGCATGGTATCAGCAGAATATCTATCTAGGTTTCTATATTTTCACTCATTGTCATAGTATCTGTCAACCTAAAATCTCTGGACAACGAATGACTTTTATTAGTTCTTCTACTTCCTACTAATCATGTCAAGTTTGGGGCATAAAGAAATGGTTTTATATAATGTATCCTAGGTGAACCCTAAGGGCTAGATACAGCCCTTGTGTAAGTGGGTGCAGTTCCATGGCTCCGAGACTCAATATTCCTTTTTGTAATAGCACAGAATCCTACGTAGCAAATACCACTGAGTCTCATGAAATGAGTGTGGTTTGGTCAGTTATAAACCTTTCTCCATTTACAACAAAACAAAACAGAACCGCCTCATATGCAAATACATTGGCAATCATCTGCATTTACAGTGTCTCCAACTACCTCCATGTGATCCTGCTTTTCTTTTGTACTGTATTTCTAGAGATATGATTTGAACTTAAGTGGACTCTGAGTTCACCAAAACACAATCCAGTTTTGCTGATGAAAACAGAGTAAATGTCAATTCAAAATTAAATTATATGGCAAGTCTTTTGTAAAATCAGTTTTAAAATGATTTTTGTATAAAATTAATATGTGAGGTATGTTGGAGAGTTCGGCGTTTATTGGCATTCAGAAAGTCTCAACATCTTAGAATGAGCTACTCCTAAATCTTTAAAAAAAAAGGAGTACTTGTGGCACCTTAGAGACTAACCAGTTTATTTGAGCATGAGCTTTCGTGAGCTACAGCTCACTTCATCGGATGCATAGCATATCGTGGAAACTGCAGAAGACATTATATACACACAGAGACCATGAAACAAAACTTCCTCCCACCCCACTCTCCTGCTGGTAACAGCTTATCTAAAGTGATCATCAAGTAGAGCCATTTCCAGCACAAATCCAGGTTTTCTCACCCTCCCCCCCCCCCCACACAAACTCACTCTCCTGCTGGTAATAGCCCATCCCTCTTTGAAACCTCTCTTTATAATGCGCATGATAATCAAGGTGGGTCATTTCTAGCACTAATCCAGGTTTTCTCACCCCCCCCCCCACACACCCCCCTCCAAATACCACACACACAAACTCACTCTCCTGCTGGCAATAGCTCATCTTACAATGTGCACAGCAATAATCCAAGTTTAACCAGAACGTCTTGGGGGGGGGGTTGTAGGAAAAAAACAAGGGGAGATAGGCTACCTTGCATAATGACTTAGCCACTCCCAGTCTCTATTCAAGCCCAAATTAATAGTATCCAATTTGCAAATGAATTCCAATTCAGCAGTTTCTCGCTGGAGTCTGGATTTGAAGTTTTTTTGCTTTAAGATAGCGACCCTCATGTCTGTGATTGCGTGACCAGAGAGATTGAAGTGTTCTCCGACTGGTTTATGAATGTTATAATTCTTGACATCTGATTTGTGTCCATTTATTCTTTTGCGTAGAGACTGTCCAGTTTGACCAATGTACATGGCAGAGGGGCATTGCTGGCACATGATGGCATATATCACATTGGTGGATGTGCAGGTGAACGAGCCTCTGATAGTGTGGCTGATGTTGTTAGGCCCTGTGATGGTGTCCCCTGAATAGATATGTGGGCACAGTTGGCAACGGGCTTTGTTGCAAGGAGTGTTTTACGAATACAGACTAACACGGCTGTTACTCTGAATCCTAAATCTTTGGATGTGCATCTATAATACTTCAATTCCATTACATCTTATTTCTGTTGTGCAGTTATGTTTTCACTTACTATGAACAACAGCTTCTTGCCACTTCTTCCCTTACAACCGCACTCATCCAAACAACCATCATAGAATTAACTGCCTGATTCAAAACTCACTGAAGTCTGTGGAAGTATTGCCGTTTTCTTCAGGGGGCCTTCAATCAGGACCTAAAAGAGTAATACCAAAAGGGTCACACGCAGTGCTTAATATGTGCCAGGGCCTTCCAGGGCTGAGCCCCAGCACGTCTAGGCTTGGGAATTCGAAAACCTGGCACCTCTGGCTTGATGCATCAGTTCTGAATGTAAAAATATTGTTTGTGCCCCAGCACCTCTTTCACTGCAAATTAAGCACTGGTCACCAGATTATATTGATTCATATCTCTAGCTTTCAGATTGACATAGGCACACCCAATTCACTAGGACAATCCATACCACAAAAAAGGAAGACTGCTCAAATAGTCCAGCTTAATGTGCCAAATTATCATCTTCAGATATAGTTTCCAGCTCTTATGTTACACCAGATACAGAAATGGCTCGAACATTTAATCAGCAATCAGGAGGCTGACCTTTTAAATGTCATCTGTTGTTTTCTAAGGCACTGAGATGGCGATTAAAGGTGTTTCCAGTGGTGAAAAAGCATTGTGGTCACGCTGTAAATTAATGTAACAAAATGCCACGACAGAGGAAAAAAATGTATGCAGCTTTCATATGGGGCAACTGACTCCAGCTTTTAAACAATCATGAATCAAAGTAAATTGAGCAATCTGGATTTTCCAGGCAATCACACATTTGATTTCAAGCTATTCAAAAGTGTTGAGATGTGTGTTGTTTGTTTGTTTGTTTGCTTAATTAGCTTATCAGTTGCACTTACATCTGCTGCCCATGAGTGAGAGGTGGGATGTGTACTTTTACTATTATTATTCACTTTAAATTCTGACAGAAAAGCTTCTTCTTTTTTTAGCAATCCCAGTACAACTTGGAATCCAAGTTATAGAATAATGTGATTTACCAGTCTCCCTACCACCACCACCTTTAATCTACTATTTCATAAAATTCTACCCTGAAATCAAAATTTGTTTTCTCAGAGTTTTGAGTTATTTTCATAATTATTTCTCTCATAGATCATTTCTGGACATAGTGTGGCCTACTGGGTAGAGCACTCAAATGGGGCTCAGGAAATTTGGGTTCTGTTCCTAGCTCTGCAACTAGCCTCCTGGTGACTTTGGACATGTTACTTCACTGCTTGGTGCCTCGGTTTCCCCACTTGTAGAAGGATAATGATATTTACCTTTGTATAAAGTGTTTGAGATCTGCTAATGAAAAGTGCTATCTATGAGCTCGGTTATTATTATGAATCATTATTACCATTATACTGCATTTTTGTTATCTGCTGGTTTGGTACATTTTAATTAGAATGGGGAAAAGACAACTTCTAAACAAATAATTCCTGTTTTAATTGCACCCATCTCTAAACATGGCTACTTATGGCACTGATCCAGAAATAATATCTGCATGGCTGGACTATGGCACTGAGTTATTGACTTCATAATGGCTTCGAGTGGGTGTAGCGGTCTGCCCACTCCCGTGCTATTGCATGATTAAGGACTGTATATACCTACAGTTAGAAACAGCTAGGTCACAGAATTTTCATATACATGCCATAAAAACAAATAGCCCTAAACACTTGAGCAAGTATCTTCACAAAAAGTGGCTCCTCTAAAATAATCTTAGGCTTTTATTCTGACACTCTTATTAACTTTGAGTAGTATCTGAATTTAATGGGACTGCTCACGGAGTAAGGTACTAATCAACATGAGTGAGGGTGGCAGAATTAGGCACTTAATATTGTTCTGTCATTTCTTTATGGCAACTTTGACAGTTATGGTAATGTGCCATTTTTTTACATAATCATAGTCTTCAAAACATTTCTCAGGCTTAGGTGCTTAACTATATCCATTTAGGTACATTGCTATGTACTGCATAATCTATTATACCATAATCTAAAGGAACATTCTTTCACAGCAAGACAGTCTAAGAAAGGACTTTCTGAAATGACCTTTAACAAACAAGTTTTCCACAAAAACTTTAAAAAATTAATTTAAAGATTGTTCCCTATTTTCTAACAAAAGATTTTTAAAGTGTCTGACTTCCAATCTGGAAATATTTCCATTGCCTCAGCAACTTTACACAGAAATTAGTAAAAAAAAAAATTTAGCACTAACTTTCAATAATGTGGAAATGCTTTTGAAAGTTCCACTTATGAAAGTAATGCCTTCACAATTTACATTAGCATACCATCAAATCTTTGTTTCCACATATACTGTCCTTCAGAAATAGTACCTCTGGGAATGATGGAGCTAAATCCAGAGTATGCATCTTAACAAACTCAAAACCACCTTCACCAAACAAGGACACTGCAACAGAGAAGTAGATAACATCATGAAATGGGCCACCCAAGTTCCCTGAGAGAATTTGCTTCTATACTGAATAAATCCCGCTCCTACTACACTTAGCACCTCACACTGGAACCCAAATGGGGTATCATCAAACACCCATACTCGATGGAGACCCCATCCTGAAAAAAATCTTTCCTAACGCCCCCTCTTCTGGCATTCAAACAACTCACCAACCTCTCCAATCTCATCATCAGAACCAAGCTCCCCGCAAACCAGGACACACCAACTCAAAGGGCACCAGACCCTGTTAGAACAACAGTTGCAAAACCTGCAGACATATTTCCACTGATACAATGATCAACACCTCCCCACAACACACCTTTCAAGATCCCACAATTTGTGGTGTACCTCATTCGGTGCACTAAATGCACAGACAATCACGAAGACAAAAAACACCACATCACCTGTGTGTGCACACTTTTCACAAACCGATCATTTTATATCTAACCTATCAGTCCTCATCCTCAAAGGAAACCTGCCCAACACTTTCAAAAGATGAGCCTGAGAGCTTAAATTCATAATTTTGCTAGACACTAAAAATCATGAACCTAATAGAGACACAATCTGTAACCATCTAACAACATCCCCAGCTGTTTCACCTCTCTTTCTTTCCTCTCTGTGACTGAAGGGGTGTTAGTGAGCCACTCCACCTTGAATGGTCCCAGGAAATATGTGTTAACTATGTATGCCGAACAATTTGTTCCATCTTATATTTAGCTGTGACACACTGAGGCCAGGTCTAAACCGCAGACTTATACTGGTATAATTACATCCACTTCCCGGAGAAACAACTGTTATACTGACCTAGACCCCTGCCGCCTCTCAGAGAGATGGATTAACTATGCCGATGGGAGAAGTTCTCCCAATGGAGTAGGAGCTTCTTCACTTAAGTGCTACACCTTTAAGTAGAAAATGAATGGGCAAACCTGTATGCAGGAATGAAAAGAAATCCAGACCCAGGTTTTCCATCATGATGTATTCAACATAGTTCTATCTAATATTTATACCTAGTTATATAATAAATACTGTTCACAATTAATATTGGAGCCAAGCTATAACGCTGAATCTAAGACCAAAATGTACTCAGTGAACTGGAGTCATCTAAAATGCTTGCATCGGGACATGAGGGGAGAGATCTGGTAGAGACCAAATGCACTGGGTTGTCAGAAGGTGCTTCAGGGAAGCGAGTATTAAATAGTGCCTGGTTTTGGAAACGTTGAGTGAAATCCTGGCTCCATTGAAGTCCATGGCAAAGCTCCTATTAAATAAATAAATATTTTTAAAAGGCCTGGTTCTGTTCTTACACTGGTTTTTCAGTAAAGTATTTCCAATTACCTCAGTTACGCCTGACTCCCTGCTGTGAATGAAATCAGAATCAGGCTGTAGCACACTATAGCATGCAACTTATTAAATAAACAAACAAAACAAAGTTACAGTTGTCTCCAGTGTCTGCAACCTAAACTCAAAAGCGTATGGCTGGTATATGAGAATGTGACATTTACTAAAAAATATGTTGGCGGGGGAGTGAAAATGAGTTGTATTTTTCATCTTCTGAGAGGACAGAAAGGCAAAAAAATAAGTAAATAAGCCACATAAATAGTGAAAAAGAATCCATTGCAACAAATCACTTTTTTTAGTAATGTAACCTAAAACTGTCATGATTTTCTTTTCAAATATTGAATACTTAACAAGACAGAGTTCCTTTCATATTTGTGAAGCACCTTGAAACATGTAAAGTGCTATTGGTACCAGCCTGTAAGTATTATCTTTTAAATATTATATGTTAATAAACTTAAAACACATGTTAAAAATGTACACATTACAGTGTTAAAAGTTATTATTTTGGTGTTATTGCTGTCCGCAACGATCTAAACTGAGAAAGGGGCCCCACTGTATTAGGCATTGCACATACATACCATAAGAGACAGTCCCTGCACCTAAGAGCATGGAATCTAAATAGGCAAGATAGATAAAGAGTGGAAGAAAAGGAAATATTATTTTCCCCAAATTTACTGAGGGGAACTGAGGAACAGAGAGTTTAAACCCCTGATTTAGCAAGATATGTACGTAACTTTAAGCATCTAAATAATCTCATTGACTGGCACAATCAGTTTAAATGATTTGCCAAAGGGAACACAAGAACATTGTAGACAGGAACATCATTAATCTCAAAAAGCATATCAAAAGCTCAATAGGGTCCTGGTCCATGATGATGGCACCTAGACATGACACTAATAAAAATAGTAAATAATAACAATAAACCTAAAATAAAAAATGTGGGTGATTTCCTCCCCAGAGTATCCACATTTTTTCTCTCTCTTTATGACTGTGCAAAAATATATTTATCGCTTAGCTAATCTGCTACTGTCTTTGTAATTGGAAACCTGGGCCATTTTTAAATGATAAAGCTAACACAGAGCAGAGTTAATAAACCAACCTATCAGCTGTACTGGACACTTGATCCGTAGAACATGAAGACTACAAATGTTTATGAGGAAGGATATAGTGCATACAGACTGAGGTAGTCATTTGTGAGGGATACTAGTTACTATTATCTATTGTCCTTTCTTTCTTCTGTAAGGTCCGTCAGCAGGAAGACAAAGGCAGAAGATTGCCCAGGCTAGGAAATGTCAAGAGACAATAATGTAAAAGCATCTTTTATTCCTTTTAAACTCAACCTTCCAGAGGAATGAGAAAGAATTGACTCCATTTGGGCTTCCCCATCCACATATATATATGTACGCTCCTTTCCTCACCAGCTATACCATAACACTATCTATCCAATTTCCTAGGATCTATGTAGTTTTGCTGTGTTGGGGCTGGGGTTTGCATGGTGTTTATTTTATTGCCCCTGTTGTTGCTGTTTACTGTTAAAATCAGTAATGTTTGGATATACTGTGGGATTTTGCTGAGAAACCGGCTGGCTTTTCTACTGCCTCACCAGAACAACTATTATGCCCTCAGCTGCTGCCTCAAATTCCCTTCCCTTGCTACAACGATCCCAAAAATGATCTTAAGTTGCATGTCTCCCCAACTGGCTGTCAGGAGTATGCCACTCTCTATGGGCTGTAAGGACTGGAGAAGAGTAATTCACAGTGGCAACACCATCAGTAAGGCCAAAGAAGGAACCCATTACCAGTGGCATACCTGATTCCATTGCCTCTCCTCTAGTAACATCTTGGCCACCTGCAACACCAGTTGCAGGACATTCTGGGGTCAGCTGCACAGTGGTAGGATAAGATTGTGTTTCCTGTTTAGCAACCAATTCCCTAGTTGGGGAAACGGTCCTCCTGTACATGGACATGCTGTGTGAGAGCAGCACTAAATCAATAGGGGACAGCTCTCATATGGGACACTGCTTATTTCCACTCAGTGTTGGTATCTTGTGATTTTGGTGCCAGCAGACCTTACCCTCAGTGGGGTATCTTGGAGTGCTTATCATTAGCTGCTTCCACCACCCTTCCCCCTCCAAACTGGCTTATGTCTACATGTGCATGTCTATGAACATAATATTCTATATATTTGTGTGTTGCTGCTTATGTGTAGCTTCACCTATCCTTTTCTCATATTTGCAAGGCAAAGTTGTCAAAGATGGCTTTTCAGGGCAGGATGGGGGGGGTGTCAATATTTAAAAGTGTGAAATTCTGAAAATGTTAAATTTCAAGCTAGAAGTCTATGCTGGCAAGTGGATCTTGGGAAAAAACAAACAACCAAAAAACCCCCGAAAGCCTCCATTACATTTTATGAAAAGAGATTTTAAGGATCTGAATATTGTACTAAATGAATTAGTGATACTCCTGGTGTGAAATCTCATGACAAATTGTTTCACTGGTTTCATACATCCTTACTCACTGTGCATTATAAAAAAGCAGATAAGAATGCCTGCTAACATGATGTACCAAACTTTTATCTACCTTTTCTTCTGAAAACAATTGTATCCCATGCTGCATTGCTAAACTCTGTGCCAAACTGGAAAATGCAGTAGTTTGGAAGTAAATGATCACAAGTAACAAAATGCCACATGAAAGTGCTTTCATGTATTGCATTGCTACACTTGTTTTTGATTTTTTTCTGGTCTGCTCGGGGAGGAGAGCAGAACAGAACCTTCCCCCCTCTTGATTAGATTGAAAGGAGTAGCTTTCTGAAGTGGATCACTTACATTATCTCTCTGATCTTTAGAGGAAACTGTTTGTGGTGTGGGATTTGAGGCATTAATAGCTGCAGATGTGAATACAGTAATGCCCACAGAACTACTTCGGTCAATGTACACCAACTCACTGCAACAGGAAAAAAGGAACGGCCGCTGTTCACGTGAGAGCGGTAGCAGCAGTGGTTGAGGGATTCTGCACTATTAACCCTTTCCTTATGATATAATGGAATATTGTCTTCACTGAAATCATCTGCAGATAACTTTTTGCCTCTTGCATGGATCTGAAGGGTGAGTTAAGATCAGCAGGTAGCTGGAGTACATAACAGACAGCAACAAGACAAGTTTTGTAAAATGTGCTATGCCTAGGTCTCAACCCTGCCCCAGAGAAACCCCTTCAGAGGCTGGTGTCAAGGTTCCTTCCCCACTCTGAACTCTAGGATACAGATATGGGGACCTGCATGAAAACCCCCCTAAGCTTATTTTTACCAGCTTAGGTTAAAACTTCCCCAAGGTACAAACTATTTTACCTTTTGTCCCTGGACTTTATTGCTGCCGCTACCAAGCTTCTAACAAATACAACAGGGAAAGAGCCCACTTGGAAACATCTCCCCCCCCCCCCCCCCCCCCCCGCAAGCCCTACACCCCCTTTCCTGGGGAAGGCTTGATAAAAATCCTCACCAATTTGCATAGGTGAACACAGACCCAAACCCTTGGATCTTAAGAACAAGGAAAAAACAATCAGGTTCTTAAAAGAAGAATTTTAATTAAAGAAAAAGTAAAAGCATCACCTCTGTAAAATCAGGATGGTAAACACCTTACAGGGTAATCAGATTCAAAACATAGAAAATCCCTCTAGGCTAAACCTTAAGTTACAAAAAGACACAAAAACAGGAATATACATTCCATTCAGCACAACTTATTTTATCAGCCATTTAAACAAAACAGAATCTAAAGCATATCTAACTAGATTGCTTACTGACTTTTTACAGGAGTTCTGACCGGCATTCCTGCTCTGATCCTGGCAAAAACAACACACAGACAGAGAGAACCCTTTGTCCCTCCCCACCTCCAGCTTTGAAAGTATCTTGTCTCCTCATTGGTCATTTTGGTCAGGTGCCAGCGAGGTTGTCTTAGCTTCTTAACCTTTTACAGGTGAAAGGGTTTTTCCTTTGGCCAGGAGGGATTTAAAGATGTTTACCCTTCTCTTTATATTTATGAGAGGTGGTATTATGATCATTTTGGGCTAGGTCCTGTTTTTCAGGTGCAGTCCATGATAAGGGTGGTGTGGAGCAGCAGTGCCTCAGGGGGAGCACTGGGAAGCAGTCTGACCCAGAATGCTTCCTGAAGCTATCTGGTATGCTAGATTTCAGCACTCCAAATACTATCTAACTCAGGATGGCCCGCCTGGGCCTTACATTCCACAAAATACATTAAAAGTCTCTCATTGACCTAGTCAGAATTAGGTCTCTGACCAGGCTTGGCTTCTTGGGCTAATGCAGAGGGAGGATCTATCTTTCTCCCTCTCTCCTGGCTTTCTTCAGAACTGACATTTGATAGCAGCCACCAGGCCTTTTTATCTGGCATGCTGGGCCCTGACTGGTCTCTGCCTGCTCCCAATCCTTCTAGTTACTGGAGGACCAAGTCTCACTGGTTCTATGAGAAACTGACACTGGCAGGCCTTTCTAGGCAACAGCTGGAGGACCAAACTCACTGTGCTTCTCTTCTTAAAGAACAGTTTCCTAGAGCAGGGTGTGCAAAGGCAGACGTGTCTCTGGCAAGGGTCAACAAATGCCTGGTGCACCCTACCATAGCACCATACTCCTGTGGGAGATATGGAAAGAACAGTCCTTGGGGTCCCTTAAGCACAGGCACTGCAGTTCGACATGGCCCTTACACAGGCTGTCTAAGGGTGAAGCTTACACTCTCCCCACCTAACCTGTGCTTCCATAGAAGGTCAGGCAGAATGTGGCCCTCAGAGCTTGGCCACTCTGCTATGACTTCCAACAAGCATGTAAGCTGTGGAGGTCCTTTTTATTATGTGGATTCTTGTCACTGAGAACTAGATTCAGACACCAAACTCATTACATACAGATACTGGATTCATATTCTGTTGTCAATCCTCTGAGCCATTCAGTCCTGCAAGCCCATTCCTCCCGCCTATAAGTACTTCACCTCACCATTCTACACAGTCACCACAAAACTGTGTGTTGAGAGTCTCATTTACATTGTGAAGCCCAGATTTCTTCTCAAGCACTGTAGCAAACCTCACTGCTGCCCAGACATGAGGCAAATGTTAATGTCAGAATTAAAATCAAATCACTCAATACATCTTTAAAATAAACTCATTATCATAACCCTGGAAATAGAGCATTGATTCATTCACACTGCAATCCAAAGATTTCAATTTTATGGTCTTCTTCAGATAATTTACTGAAAGTTGTCACTCTAAATTTACAAAACAAACTGCTAGAAAATGCTTACATGGTCAGAATAAAGAGAGTTTGGAAAAGAGAATCAAACACGCACTCACAAACAGTGCACACATGTAAAATATTATACAAGGCTTCTTTCCTCAAATATGCAATCTGTCTCTTACACACACACATACATTGTAATCCCTACTCTCATCTTTTCCCCAGGCTTCTGGGAATGTAGGTGTCTGCTGGAATATGTATAATGTGGGTGGAAGACTGAAGTTGGAATTATTATTACTTTCTTCATTTGTTCTTGGTTTCAAGGAAGCTGCTGCATCTGTTTACATTGCTAGTTCACTGTGTTCTTAATATAGGTGTTTTCTGTATTTGTATAAACCTAAATAAATCAATCAATAAACATTACAGAAATTCATAAATTATCATATTGCAAATAACAAATTGACTAAAGCCAGCCCCAAACAAAATCTCTCCTTCCCATAACATCAACAGCCCTTTACATCTAAGCCACCCTCTCACTTCTAGCAAAAGCCTGATGATCTTTGTATCATAACCTGAGGGTCAACAAACTTAAGCATAGCCAGACCAATAGGGAACCTAAGTCCAAAATCAAAGGCTCTCCACTGAGAATAACCTGCTTCCAACCCACAGATCGCCACCCTCGCAAAAGCACCGCAGCTGTATTAAACTGTCAAGACTATACCTAAGAAAAGAAGGTCCCTAATTTACCTTTGACCCAAAGTAAGCTAAAACCTATAGATCAAATCAGCTTCTTGAATTTTAGAAAGAGATCAGTAGCTTATGCAGGTTACAGAACCCATGTGTAAGTGTGAGCCACATAGTAATCACCTCTATGCAAGGAAGTAGCTGTGTTCTGCATTACCTGTAATTTCTGTGTGCTTTCTTCAAATGGAAAGCCACATTGATCCCACTAAAAGAAAAGGAGTACTTGTGGCACCTTAGAGACTAACTCAAATAAATTGGTTAGTCTCTAAGGTGCCACAAGTACTCCTTTTCTTTTTGCCAATACAGACTAACACGGCTGCTACTCTGAAAATTGATCCCACTGAAGCAGTCCAATATGGAGGACTCAGTGTTATGGACAACTGTGTTAAGGTTAATCATGTCTGAAGCAAAAATTCACAAGTGTGTAGCTCTCCAGGCTAGTGATGATACCTGGAAGCACAGATGCACCCAGGGATCTTAAAGGACCCCTAGATTGTGAACCTCAGAGACAAAAGAAAAACACTCCTCCTTTCACCAGGCAGATATTGCCTTTGTTGTTGATTCCTCCCCATCAGACTCACAGCCCCTCTTGTTTGGATTAATCTTTAGCCAGTTCACCCTCATCTGTGATCTACCTCATTCTCATCTTTGCCCCATGTATTCCAAACTTCTCTGGAACTGAGGAGAAAAGAGAGGACCCACCAGTGTTGAACGTCATCTATGTATGCAGATGGAACTGCAGCCTGAGTTGTCACATTGTTTCTCCCTCAGGCTTCACATATGTGTTGAAATGAACTCCTGAAGATTGCAATTCTCGCAGATAAATGCAAGGACATACTTCTTATAGTACATTTAGGGCAGTATTATCCTCACTAACTTTAGATGGCAGAATGTTGCGAAGTCAATGTGTATTTAAAGTTTGTACAATAGATTTATTTCCACTTGTATTGTGTGAACACACTTTCAATGTTCTGGCCAAGCATAAAATAAAACACTTAGAAAGTAAAACTCAGAGAATTTCATTAAGAATCTATTGCAAATTCCAAATGATACCTCATGTATTGGAACGTGAATTGTGAGCTGAGTGTCGCAGAAGTGCAAAATCATTCCATAAATTATCTGTGAAAGTGGTAAAATCTATGAGTCCTCTGCTATAGGTTATTTTTAGATCCTCAAACTGCACACAACAGCATGTTCATCAGAGAAACAATTACTCCATGGCAGCACACTGAAATTAAACTAGGAACACAAGTATTTAAAAGAAAAATTGCTAATCAAAAATGTGCAAAATCCAACTGTGAAATTCCTGCTCATTTCTTCCTAGAAATAACATAGATTAATTTTATAATAGACAGCAGTCACTAGGATGCAGATGTATTTTTTGAGTCTATGTCACATAGTTTGACACTTTGATATGTATTGAAAGATTTCACCCACTTTCAATGTGTATGATAGATGTGCGTACACTAAGTACCTCTTTTATGATTCACAGATGTAGGGACAGGGTGTCAGTTGTGTTGAGTTTAACACTCAGTGCAGCTGAAGAGAGAGGGTGAGATGGCTCTTAGGTACATTTTTGCTTTTCCAATCGTTTGCTGGCTAGAGGCCAAAACTTAGAACTGCCATAAGGGACTTGGCACTGGCTGAGAATCAAGAAGAATGCTGTTTGCTTCACTCCTTCCCTTTGTGTCCTTGCATTCCCCCTCATTACTCCTGACTCCTTCCCCACACTGTTAAAGGGAACCTTTGGCTGCTCTCCTGCCAGCTACAGGGGCACATGGCAGCTGGAACAGGGGCTAAAGATCTGTATGTCATTGTGCCAATTGCACTCAGTAAAATGCAGAGTGGAGATATACTGTGCTAGACAAAGACCTGGGAGGTTCTGCCTTATGGAGACTAATCCTTCAAGTATAATTGGGTATTAGATTATTGATCTTTGGTTTAATTTCTGTATGGATAACTTGCACTGATGGGTTTTGGGGAAACTCTTTACAATGTGCCATGTCCTGAGAAGTGATGTGAACTTCCAACTTCCATTGGCTAGAATGACTTTGTTCCATGGGATTTGAAGAGCCCGTGCAAAATCTTTACATCTCTTGGATGCTGCATTGCATACTGCTTAAAAGGGGCAGGTACAGCACATGGGAGAAACTGCAAACCTGAGCTGACTAGTAGTTCTGATTCCTTTCCGTGGCCTGCAGGAGGTTTCTGTTGTCTCCATCTACTATGGTTCTCTGCAGTACACAGACCATTTCCCTTGGATTGTGAGCTGGGGACCTGTTACCTTTAGTGCATGGGTATGGGTTGTAGACACAGTGGGGTAAATCTATACCTGCATACGATCCATTTGGGGAGTTTTTAGCTATCCATGATCTGAATACTAAGGAGTTTCCAGATAGATTTGGACACCATAGTATGAAAGCCCTCAAATACACATTTAAACTCTGATTCAACAGGTACTTAAGCATCCATACAAAACATATAAGCAAGTGGGTAGTCCCACTGAAATCAATTTTGTAGTCTTAAGGTTATGCACATGCTTCAGTGTTTTGCTAAATTTGGGCCTCACAAGATAGAATACATTCAGATAAAAATAAGTGTGAGATCTCTCTAAGAAATATTTTAATTTATTTGGTCAATAGCATTTATTTTAAATATTCCCAGTTGCCATGATTACATAACGGATCACAATGGCTTTGACAGAATCAATGTGAGATATCATCCAAATAATGCATATTCTAAAATCTTTGCTGACACATAGACATATTAACTGCATTATCAGCACATTGAATGGCCAGAGTGTCATCCTGCATTTTGAATTTCCCTATTTCAGTTGCTTTGATACACAATATTAATGTTACTTAAAATATTTGTGTATTTATAGTTATTCATCTTCAATCTGGTTCAAAACTGATGAAGGAAAGGATGACATTTCTTCCATATTAAGATAAACAGTGCATTTCTTCTATCGCTTCAGGTTATATGTTAGTCAAGTATTACAATTTTTGCAGTTCACTATTTATATTATTAATAGCTGTGTTATAAGAAGTGTACTGTTGAACTGTCAAGAAAAATCTGTTGCCAGATGTTAGCATAATTTGCCAGCTGTCATATTTTAATCATTTTCATTTGGCTAAAATGTGATACTTAACTTTTACGGTAAATCAAGAAAAATAGCAGAACTTATTTCATGTTACAGGAGCTAAGTAAAAAAAGCAGTGATTTCAGTATTTTGAAGTGAGGGCCCAATTCTGAAGACCTATTTGTTTGTTTGCCGCTGCAAAATCCTGCCTCAGCGCGTCATTGTGGTGCAGTGGTGACCCTGGCCATCTGACGGCTATGGTAGTGGGGCGTATGCCCTGGTAGGTCTAACCATCTACAAAGGTTTTGGACTATCCAATCCAGGGAGGGGAATTGCTCTCTCAGAGGAAAGAGCGCTTTTCCTTCTCCTTAGAGGTTGAAGGCTAGCTAAGTTTGAGGAGGTGTGCATGCCTGCCTGCCTAGCCAGTGGGATGGCTTGAAGTTAACAGCTAAAACAACATGAGTAAATGGGTCTTAGTTCCCTGCGCATCATCGAACCATTCTATGGTGGCGGAGCGGAAAATGAGCGATGAGATGTTGCTAAAAATGTCAGGTGCTAGGCCAACATGGAAAAGGACAACCCTCGCTGTGTGTACTTACAAGTGTAGGTTGCTGGCGAGGGAGGAAATGTTAAACCATCTGATGCAGGAGAAGAAAAGGATAAGATGCAATATCCTCGGTGTCTGCAAAACCCAACGAAAGAAGGAGTTGGAAGTCAACTGGAAGGATGGAAGTGCTGTGAGGCTCGGAAAGGGAGATGGTGCTAGAAATGTTGGAGGAGACGGATTTATTGTCAGTAAGGATTGGTCTTTGAAAGTCATATCATGCCAGCTAATATTATCACGTATTGGTGTGCTGCATCTTCAGATGGAGTCAAAAGCTACCCTCAAGATCATCCAGGCCTACGCTCCCACAAGTGAGGATGAAGAAGTGGAAGAATTCTACCGAGAGCTCGAAAAAGCCCTCACGCAAAAGTCCACGTACGCTGTCATGATGGGAGATTTCAACGCCAAGGTTGTGCAAGGGAAAGCTGGCTAAAAGTTCATAGGGAGATACAGCAGCAGCAAAAGGAATGAAAGAGGAGAAAGGCTGGTAGCGATGGCAAAAACAAAAGAACTGTACGTGGCAAACACCTGGTACAAAAAGAAGACCGCAAGAAGGTGGACATGGATCATGCCAAACGCGAAGAGCAAGAATGAAATTGACTATATTTTAGTCAATAAAAGGTGCATCGTTCAAGACATCTCTGTGGTGCAGCCTTTCAACACTGGCAGTGACCATCACCTGCTTAGAGCGAGGTTGATTTTCGACGAAGCAGTGGAAAAGAAGGCGTTACGGATGGCAAACAGGAAACAGCAGCCGAAGACATTTGATGAAGCAAAACTGAAGAAAGCGATTTCTGGGTTTGACTGGAACCAGACGGAAAAGTGTGATGAGGACTATAATATCTTTGCTGACAAGCTGAGACATTGCATAAAGGCAGCTGAAATTGAAAAGCTGAAGAAGGCGAAGGGAAGAATCTCGAATGAAATGAAAAGCTTGTTGGAGAAGTGGAGAAACGTGAAAAGGAGCTCAGATAACAACCTCGAGTACTCCAAGCTTATACGGCAAAAACCGAAGGACGACTTTGAGAACTTCCGGAAAGAAAAGCTCCTCAAAACATGGAATCATGCAAGAGCCTCAGGACATGCAAGCAGGAATTGATGCAGTATAGATTGAGCATAACATCATTGAAGAACAAGGATGGAGAGACAGTAATCGACAGAGCAGGGATGGAGGAGGTCTGCAAGGACTTCTATACAGAACTGTTCAAATCAAGAATCAATGTCCCTCTCCCAACGCTCCAAGAATCAGAAGAACGCATCCTCCCAATAATCATCAGTGAAGTCCGAAGCACACTACACCAGATGAAGAAGGGAAAAGCTCCAGGCAAAGATGGAATAATGTCAGAAATGATTTCTGCAGGAGGCAAAAAACTTTGGAAGGCAATCGCTTTAAGATTTAGTCGATATCTTGAAGATGGAAAAATACCATCAAGCTGGAAGGAGTTGAATACCATCTTGCTGCACAAGAAGGGCGATCAGGAAAATCTTAAGAACTACCGCCCTACATGCCTGCTGGCCTACATCTACAAGCTCTTTAGAAAGGTGATAATGAACTGACTCTCACAGAGTCTGGACGAACAACAGCTGAGAGAGCAGGCAGGGTTTCGAAGAAATTTCAGCATGATCGACCATATATTTACCCTTAGCCAGCTCCGAGAAAGAGCGAGAGAATACAAACTCCGCTGTGCATTGCTTTCATTGACTATGAAAAGGCCTTTGACAGCGTTGAGTTTAACGCAAAATTAAAAGCGCTCACAGAGCAGGGCATTAACATGCAGTACATCAGTTTGTTGAAGGAGGTGAATACTGGATGTACAACAGATATTACTCTCCTCGAAACTTCCCTCCGAATCTCAATCAAGAAAGGCATAAAGCAAGGAGATACAATTTCACCAAAACTATTCACCACCTGCTTCGAAATGATTATGAACAAGATCAATTGGAGGAGTGTGTCAACATAAATGGAGAACAATTATCCCATCTCAGATTCACGGACGACATCGTACTAATTGCTGAAAGCACCAACCAACTGCAGAGCATGCTACGAAGTCTCGACAAGAAAAGCAGTCAGGTCGGCCTGAAAATGAACCTCTGCAAAATGAAATACATGCAATCAGACTTCTTACAAAAAGCCCGAATAGTGTAACAGGAGAAGAAATCGAAGAAGTGGAACAGTACATATATTTGGGCCAAGAAGTTAATATGTGCCAAGACCGGAACGGAGAACTCTCACGAAGGATTCGGGCAGGATGGTGCACGTTTAATTCCATCAAGGACGTCCTCAAAGGAAAAACGACAAGACCACACGTACAAATATCTTCAATTCAACAGTGCTCCCAGCCATGCTGTATGGCAGTGAAACGTGGGCACCGACGAAGAGAGAAGAACAGCGGCTGTCGGAAGCTGAAAGGGCAATGGAGCGAGCTATGTTGGGAATTTCCCTTCTGGATCGCATCCCAAATGAAATGATCAGAGAAGCAGTGGTGTGAAAGATATTGTCGTGGAAAGCAGACATAACTAGATGCAATGGGTGGGCCACACAGCATGGCTCACGGACAATAGGTGGACCACAATCATTGCTGAATGGTACCTGCGAGAAGAGAAAAGACCACCCAGTCAGCCTCCAAGAAGATGGGAAGATGACATTGTTAAACATTTTGGACGAACATGGAGAAGAAATGCAAGAGTACGAGAAGAATGGTGGACTTGTTGTGATCAGCGCAGTCTTAACAACAGCTGAAGAGCAATCGATCCAGGTAATCCAGGTATTTGTTTGTTCATCAGACAAAATCACAATTGATCTGAATGGATATTTTTGTTTGAGTAAGAAAGGAGAACCTCATCTTACTTAAGCAACTGATCTTTATTCATGGGAATCATCCTAGTGAAATCCATGAGATCTCTTGTGTGAGAAAAGGTTAATTATATGAGTAAGGGTATAATAATGGGCTGTAAGCCCTGATGCCTGTAAACACATAAGCATGTGCATAAATTTACTACTGAAGTCAGTGAGACTAAGCCCATGCTTTAAGTTGAATGCATGCTTAAGAGCTTTGCTAGATAGGGTCCAGAGCACTCAGCCCATTGCAGGATTGAGCCATAAATGAACGTGGAGCAAGAGGCAGGTGGGAATATAAATAATGAATCTTGTTAGACACACTTGATTTGTTTAAATATTAATATTGAAATGTACTAGTTCTTCACTTACAAAATGAGTGGATGAAGGAGTGCAATAGATTCAATGTATTTGGATTTTAGTAAAGCATTTGATTTTGTGCCATCCACAATATTATTGTCAATGTTAATTAAACTTGGTTTGAACAGGAACATTCTCATGTAGACTGTGAACTGACTCAAAGATCATAAATAAAGGGCAACAATAAAGAGTAATCAATCAAATTGTAAGGAGGAGTTCAGTGGGTTACCACAGTAATTGGATTTAGATCTGGTTTTATTTCACATTTTCACTCTAAAAATCTGGAGAAGCAGTTATGTTGAAAGGACTCTGGGGTGATAATGGGGAGCTAATTTAGACATGCATTTGTGATATGGTAGCAGAAAAGAATGTGACTTGGGACTGAACATGTGAAGATATCAGGTAACAGACTATTTTAATGACTGCTGTGATTGCACCTAGGTATTACGTATCCCACACTACCAGAAACATAGCAACATATAAGAGTGAGCTCAGAGCAGAGCAACAAATTTACCAGGGTTGGGATGTTACATTGATTTATGAGGAGAGACTAAATGAAATAAATACGTGTAGCTTGGGTGATAGATGACAAAGAGGGGACACAATCATTGTCCACAAACACTTGAAGGTCGTGTTTGCTATGGATGGAGGGAAATTCTCTATGGGATAAAACTAGGTGTAGACAGATGAACTTAAGAAAGGGGAACTAAGCTGCACGTAGTCTGAAAATCAAGGAAAAACTTCCTGATAGTGAGATGTAGAATATGAGGCTGTGGAACAGTCTGCCAAGGGATTTGAAAAGACTCGACTCAGCAATTGGCCATGTACTGTACTGGCAGGGATATTGAATTTCTATAATTCCCTAGGCCACATTTTGAGCTTACTTATGTCTGTGACACCTTTTATTATTATTGTTCATGTATTTGAATTACACCTGTGTCTAGAGGCCTCAGCCAAGTTCAAGGCCACATTATGCTAGGCACAGTATATACACAGGATAAGAGACCTGACCTGACCTGAGGAGCTTCCAGTCTATGCAGACAGCACAGGCAAAGAATGGGAGAAAAGAAGTTATCCCCATTATACAAGTGAGAAACTAAGGGCAGGTCTACACTACCGCTTCAGTCAATATAATTTACGCCGCTCAGGGATGTGCAAAAAGACCGCCCGCCCTCCCCCAGCCCTCGAGCAACACAAGTTATAGTGACCTAAGCGCTATTCATACCCACGCTGTCGGTGGGAGACGCTCTCTCGCCAACATAGCTTCCACCTCTTCCACTGCTCAGGGAGGTGGAATAATTTTGCCAATGGAAGAGTGCTCTCCCGTCCGCATAGAGCATCTTCACCAGACGCACAACAGCAGCTGCATCGGTGCTCACCAATCTTCCTCTTCTGTTACCGATGATGGATTTTGTAGGTGTGACTAAAGATGACATTTGGCTTTATGATTATGTGGCTATAAGTGGGGCATGCAGGAGGGAATATTCAAATCACTGCATCTGAGTATTCTAAGGGAATCTCCTATCACTTTAACTATTTGACTCTTTTACTGTGACTTGAAAATGAATACACAACGTTTGAATGTTTACCCAATATGGCATCAGTAGCTCTTGCGTGGCTGGAGCCCAGGACCTATTGACACCTCGTTCTAAATTCACTGGACTACCAAACAAAACCACTAAACGGAAAGGCAGACATCACAGAAACAGGTTCAGCTTTGTTAGAATCAACTTTACCTTACTACTGATGAGGTTATTCAAGAATTTTCTGTTATGCTCACTATGTTGCTCTTGTTCATGTATTAACCCCATGGTGCTAGCAGTCAGCACATTATTTGAAAGCTTCCTGCTGGGATATTTGGACCACTAGTGACAAGCAGTTCCAAAAGCTGTAGAACTAGTTAGAATGTTACTATGGGGTGATTTTCCAGTCAAAGCTACACTGAATTTATTGCCTTCTGTGATTCGCAGATAGTCAGCAACACAGGATGATCCACTGTGCTCGTTGACTGAACAACAAATTTCTGTAACTATTAAAAAAGAAAAAGAAAAAGAAAAAGAAAGCACACATTGCTCATTAGGTTGCTAAATTTCCCCGTGTTTTCCCCAGTGTAGCATGCCATGCTGTTCATGATGTTACTGATGCATCATAGCAGACAGGGAAGAGCAGCCAGTGCTTTATTTTACAAGACACAAACCTCATATTAATATACACAGTTTAAAAGCAAGGCATTGTAGTGTAGATAAAAGCTGCATTGTATTGACTCCCATGGGACCCAAACTGGAGCTGCTGTGGTCTCTTGCATAAACATAATGGGCCAAATTCATTCCTGATGTAACCTCACTACCTTCAAGGGAGTTATTCCGGGGATTAATTTGACCCTATGCCATTTAGGCCTTCTATTAAAGGTATAAATCTAAGCGAAAAAAAAGCATGTACAGCAAGATGTTAGGTATCCACAAAGTTCACAGAGCAGAAATTCAGGATCAGATGAACAATAGTAGAGAAAAGATCCTACCTGGCTTGCCATGATTCTGATGCTGCCCTTATCCTATATTATGTGTTAAAGCATCCTGATCGGGGCTCTAAGTTATAATTGCCTGTAATGGCCACAAGGTACCAAATAGCTAACCTAGGATTGCTGTAGCACATTGTTGTCCCTACTAAGCCACTTAGTAACCACACCACCCCCTGTCCTTCTGTGTTGACCACAAGGTCATATATAGTGTAGGAGCCTCAGCCGAACGTCCGTACAGGATCACACTTGCACTGCAGTGACACTTGCTTAATAACTTAGCAAGCTTTTGCATCAAAAGCGAGGTGGTACTAGCATGATGCAAGTGCACACAAGGGTGTGGCCCAATGCTTTTAAATACAAGAGCCAGGACAATCAAAATTAAGGCTGCAGTTAATCATCCCTATTTCATTTATCAGCAAATTTTTACCCCATGCTCCATCACAGAGGGAATTAAAGAAGTGAGGCCGTGTCCTGCTATTGACTTTTATGCAGAATCCCATTAACTTCACTGTGTCTTCAACATGAACTTAAACCGTAGTTCTCCCGGAGTAACAATAGCGGGGTATAGTCCATAGTGCCCTTATCGTCGTGAGTGTCCAATTCTCTCCTTAAGATCCACCTCTATTAGTGATGCCTACAGGATCAGCAGGCCAGGTTATGAGAGGGCACTATTCCTCTTTCTCATAGTTCCTTTTGCTACAGGAGCTACAGGAGCTGGCTGGAAAATGGAAAACACTTCCAGAGAAAAAAATAGCATTTAAAAAAAAATCACAAATTAGGATGAAATGTTAAAAATGCAGAAAGGGTTTTCAAGAAAAAAATCCATTTGGGGACTTTTTTGGATTCCTAGCTGCCCTTCTGGAAGCTCCCGTCAATTTCACAAGGGAAAACGACAAAAGCCTTCCAGCCCAGTTGATGTGGGGGCAGGCCATGCAGGGCATGACCCCACTGCAATGTAAGCTCAAGGTTAGTGGGACTTGAGTCCACAGATCCTGGGTTTGCAAGACTGGGACTTGAGCATCCATGCTGCATATTGACCTTAGGTTTAGAATTTCTGGGACCAGGCTCCATACCTGGGGCTCCAGCATCCACACTGCATTATGCAGACCCGAGTCAAACCACCATATTCCAAGCCTCCTATTGCCTTCCCCTTCTGTGGCCCCTTTTCCTCCTCGTTCCTGGTGGTATGTGTGAAAACTTGACTGTCCATGTTACAGAAAGTTGTCGCACCCCACCAAGTTCCCAATCCATCCTGCCAGGCCTTCTTTTGGGTTTGCAAGCTCCCAGCAACACAGAGGAGTCACTGCTTGAAGAGCTTCTTTTGCTTGCGCTTCCACTCCTGTTTCAGCAAACAGGCAAAACACCCATGAGATGATGGCACACATTCCAGTGGCAGTTTCTGACCTACTGAAGGTGCCTGATGGCAGAGGAGGAGGAGGATGACACAGACATGGAAGAATCCAACTGGATGCTGCTGCTAGTGACTCTAGATATAGCTGCTAATGCTCCCTATGTAGACCAATGCCTCTCGTGCAGGGCCACAAGCATACGCTGGTGGGTTCATATTGTCATGCAGACCTGGTGTGACCAGCAGTGGGTCCAGAACATTCTCTTGAAGAGAGCTGCATTTCTGGAGCTTTCTGGGGAGCCTGCCCCGACCCTCCAGAGTCACAACAGTTGCTTGAGGGCAGCCAAACAGGTCAAGCAGTGGGTTACTATAACCATCTGGAATCTGGCTATCCCAAACTGCTACAGGTCCATTGCTAACCAGTTCTGTGTTGGAAAGTCAACCAAAGGTAAAGTGGTCAAGGAGGTTTCACAAGCAATTAGGCATGTGATTTACCCAAAGGTGGTGTGCATAAACAATATCATTGAAGTAGTTGCTGGTTATGGGGTTTCCAAACTGCACTGGGGCCACTGATGGGAGTCATTTGCCCTCCTCAGGGAACACATGAGTACATAAACCATAAAGTGAACTACTCCATTTTTATGGACGCTCTTGTGGATCACAGGGCCAATTTATGGACACCATCATGGGCTGCCCTGGAAAACTTCTTGATGCTTGGATTTTCCAGCGATCGGGAGTCTACATTCATAGTAAGCCTGGGACATTATTCCCACCAAATGACATTGTCATAAATGGAGTTACTGTCCCCACTGTTATCCTGGGGAACCCCCCCAACATAAGCCTTGGCTTATGAAACCATATCCTGATCTCAGAAGGCCTGGAAAAAAAAGGTACTGGCACTCAGCAGGTGCAGAATGATGGCTGAAAATCCATTTGTGAAATCCCGCTGACACTGTTTACAGACATGTCTGTATTCTTGTGTCATCAATGCTGTGTGCATTATTGTGGCTTGCTGTGCTCTTCATAAACTTTGTGAAGCCAAAGGTAAGTCATTTGCCCCTGAATGGGGCTATGGCAGGAAAGGATTGCTGATCCAGTACACGCAACTGGAAAGTGCACCTATCCCAGTTGGGGCAGGGTGCACCTGGGCAACACAAATCAGGGATGCTCTGTGTCCCCATGTTATAGACTTGCATGGACCAATGGAAGAGGGAGACTCATACGTTTCTGAATGTGCATGTACAGTCTTTATAGTAAATCAGGTACTGTCACATCACACAAGGAAATGTGTGTGTGGGGATTGCCAGGCATTGTACTTATGAATGACATGACCGCATATAAAATGGTGGGGTGGGGGTGGGGGGGGGTGAGTGGCAAGAAATTTGGATTTACAGTATAGCTTGATGGAGAGAAATGTATGGAAAAATTGTGTTTTGCATGCTAACTTCCCAGTTGTCCAGTAACATCTGTTTACCTTTATTATTTGAAATATATGTTATATGATGTAATGAAGTGATGTCGGTAAAATTTCTAAATAAAATAAAAAATCTTTATTTTTGAGCATATTTTGGAAAAGCACAATATTAAACTATTACCAGGCAGACCAGCTGCCATTAGCACAGCAAAACACTAGAAATAAACCAATACCAAAATCTTTAACTAAAACAAACTGTGTGAACGGTGACACGAGTTCTAAACAATGGACCCCAAGTGTTGTGTGTCCCTTGTCCCCACCATTATCCTTTCATTTTCTTCCATGTTTAGCACACACTTGATGCTGCTGCGGGGAGGGGGGTGGAGTTGTTCATGGGGGCAGGTGGCTACATGGGAGTGGAGGCCTGAAGGGGGAAGATGGTCGGCATGGGGGTGGAGGTTTGCCTTGTTCAGTTGCTGTTAAGTCCCAATTGCATAGGCCAGCCAACCATAGAATTGTCCAAAGTGTTCCTGGTCTGCAGCACATGGAACCGTGGAAGGGACTCAGGAGGTGATGGCTGTGCAGCAAGACACTGTATTCTGGTGGCCATAAGCGTAAGCAGCCTCTCAAACAGATCTTTCTGCTGGGCTCTATCTTCTTCCTTCAGCCAGTGTTCCTGCACCAGAAACTGCACTGCCAGCCTCTCCTCTGTCCTCTCGCTCTGCAGCCTGACTGAATTTCCCTTTGCCTTTCTACTAACCGTGAACCCTTCTCCCTACAGCACTGCACCTGTTTATTGGCTCTGTCCAGAATGGCCATCAGAAGTTGATCACAGTAATGCTTCCACTTGGACTGGTCCATGACTGCTCCACATCCCAGGAACCTCCTTCAGGGGGGCTCACGTTGCTGAGCTGGGAGAACCAGCCTAGCTCAAAGGGCCTAAAAGCAGACATCAAACCGTCCATTATTGTTTGAGTACTTCACAACAGGTTCAGAGCATCCCCAGGCAAAAAGCCTTGTGGGATATCAAGGCCAAAAAATTATACTTTGTAAAACAGAGCTCAGTATATTCTGAGAGGAAAGCCTCAACTCCCAGAATTTCCTTGAACAAAATTCAGTTAATCACAGTGAAAAGACCACACAGGCAATGGTAAGTTACAATCAGAGCCGGTGGTGGGCATAAGCAGACAAAGTAATTGCTTAGGGCCCCGAGCCCTAAGGGTGGGAATCAATCTAAGTTACGCAATTTCAGCTATGTGAATAACGTAGCTGAAGTCGACGTACTTAGACCTACTCACTGCGGTGTCTTCACTACAGTGACTCGACTGCTGCAGCTCCCCCGTCGACTCCGCCTGCGCCTCTCACGGTGGTGGAGTACAGGAGTCGATGGGAGAGCGCTCGGGGGTCGATTTATCGCATCTGGACTAGACTCAATAAATCGACCCCTGCTGGATCAATCGCTGCCCGCCGATCCAGCGGGTAGTGTAGACATACCCTTGGTCTCCTCAGAGACCAGTTTGAGTACCAGAGACATTTTAGCATCCAGAGTCATCCAGTGCTTGCTGGCTCCCCTCCACTTCTGTACTGGATTCAGGGGTGACAAAGGCACCATCCCAGCTGACCAGGCTGTCGTGAAGCACTGTGCTCAGTGCAGTACCCAGCTCAGGTTTGGTGCTGTACCAACACCGGTCACTTGTAGGAGGGGCAGGATGACAGCATGTTCCCAGAGGTGCAGTTCATATCCCTGGCTTGCCGGTAGTCAGTCTTCTCCCTGCATTGGTCACTGGTCTGATGAATCCCCAACACTGCCAGCTGCTTTGCTGTTATCTAGTCTGTGTTGTCATTCCTGGAACTCTTGCTAAAATCAAACTGTTTGCTCACCTTACAATAGAAATTAACCAAAATCTGTCTGTGATCCCATGCACAGCTAGCAGCGTGCATAGCAAAGGATTTCTTTGTGTCAGTGACCATTACAAATGCAGGGGAAGGTTCACTCTGCTTGCAGCTGAATGGTCAGAACAAAATGGAAGGATTAAATGCCGAGCAGCTGTACTTGAGAGCCAGGGGCGTTGCTTCCATTTCCTGGGAATCCTTTGGCCACTCTTGAGATAGAAAGGCCAAAGAAAACTGCCCCATGGGATTGTGGGATAGCGTTGGTGGCTTCCGAGGTCACAAGTCTGGGGGCCTAGGCCTGAGCTGTGTCCACAGTGTCAAATGATGAAGTTTAAGCCTGAGCCCCAGAGGGACTTGAGTTCAAACCCTCCACACCTGCAGTGTCCTGTGGCCGGGGCCAGGGCCTGAGCCTGAGTATGAGTTAGACCAGTGGTTCTCAAACTGCCAGCTGGGGCCCCAAAGTGGGTCATGACCCCGTTTTAATGGGGTCACCAGGGCTGGCATTAGACTTGCTGGGGCCCGGGGCTGAAACCAAAGCCCGAGGGCTTCAGCGTTGGGCAGCAGGGCTCAGGCTTTGACTTCAGCCCTGGATGGCGGGGCTTAGGTTACAGCCACCCACCCAGGGTTGAAGCTCTCAAGTTTTGGCTTTGACCCCCATCCAGGGCAGCAGAGCTCGGGTTTTGGTCCCTCTTCCTGAAGTCGTGTAGTAATTTTTGTTGCTAGAAGGGGGTCACAGTGTAACGAAGTTTGAGAAACCCTGAGTTGGACAGAATTATGTGTAGATGGAAGGGGTTGGGCTTGACCTTGAGTCTGAGCCTGCGCTTACATTGCAGTGTAGACATACCCTCAGCCTCCCTATCTTACCATCCAGCTCTGGAGCCATAGAGGCAGAAAGCCCAGCCACTAAGCCCACCCTCCAGCTCCAGGCTGGAGAGGCTTCACACTTCAGCTCTCTATCTATCTGGCCTGGAACCAGTAGGGAGGCAGAGAGTCAGGACATTCAGAGTCAGCCCCCCTCCTGGAAGACTTTGGTCAATTTCTCTGACAGAAAGTGAAGATGACAAGAGCCTTCCAGGTGGGGAGCTGTCATTTCAATTTTCCCAACAGAAAATCAATTTTTTCAGCGAAATTCAAATTTCTCCTTGATATTATTTGTTGGAAAATCATCTTGACCAAAAAGAAAATCAACCACCTCTATTTCCTACTCCTTTTCGCCGTACCTTCCCCCCATTTAAACAAACAAAAATCAAATACAACGCGAGTAACTAACAAAACTGTGGCAATCCTTCATTTTAAATGTTTGCTTGTATATCCCTCTACCTTTCATTGGTTTGTGTCTTTAGACTGTAAGCCATGCCTGGCAGGGAATGTCTCTTTTCTGTTTGTCGAGCACCCAGCACATAATGGGGCGCCAATCCCAATATGGGCCTTTTGGTAGGATCATAATATAAATATTTACTATCAATAATGATATTAATAATTTCATGTATCTGTGAAACCCATGTCAATATAGAATTTGGATGAAAGTTTTGCTACAAATCCTGTGGAATGCTCATTATTTTGTGTGGATTCACAAAGCCCCTGAAGTGGAGAATCCTTGTGTGATGCAGCATATATACATAAAGAGATCAGTTACCTTTTGCCTAAGACAAGAGGTTTATTTTATTTGCCTTGTGTCTCAAAGAAAAAAAAAGACAGTATAGTCGTTTTATACCAGAGCTTTGCACTAATATTTGTTCAAATGTTTAAATGAATACATTTTGAGTGCACCCAGTCATTGTTCACTTTATACAGAAAGTCTTACATATAATCTTACAGATGGAGTCTTTGGAGCAGGGACTATTCTTTTCTATATGTTCGTACCATGACCAGTACAAAAATACATCCATCATGATTGGGATACATGGGTGTATAACTGCAATACAAATAATTATCATAACAATAATTAATAGATTCATAGGATTTAAGACCAGAGGAGGCCATTAAATCCTCTGCTGTGAGTTCCTGTATGTCACAAGATATTAAATTTCACCCAGTTACCCCGTATTGAGCCCAATAATTTGTGCATGGCTAACACATAACTACCAAAAAAGGGTATCCAGTCTTGGATTTCAAGACACTGAGAGGTGGAGAATCCACTATTTCCCTGGGCAGTTTGTTCCAAAGGTTAATCACCCTCATTGTTAAAAAATCACGCCTTATTTCTAATTTGAATGTGTCTGGCTTCAACTTCCAGCCATTGGTTCTTTGTTTATGCCTTTCTCCCCTAAATTAAAGATGCCAATATTTTCTCTCTGTGAAGATACTTACACATCATAATCAAGTCACCTCTGAGTCTTCTCTTTGATAAACTAAGTGGAGCACTTTAAGGCTCTCACTGTAAAGCATTTTCGGCTCTTTTTGGGCTCTTTTTCTTCACCCTCTCCAATTTGTCAACATCCTTTTTAAAAGGTGGCAGTATTAGTATGCCAGGCTCAGTCTCACCAATGCCATACCCAGTCACCTCCCTACTCTGAGGGCAAGTTTGCACTACTGCGCTACATTGGTGTAGCTGCATCGGTGCAACTGCGCCGTCATAGCGCATCTGGTGAAGACATGCTGTGCTGATGGGCGAGCGTTCTCCTGTTGGCATAATTACTCCACCTCCCCAAGAGGCGGAAACTCCGTTAGTGTGGGGGCGCAGTGTGGACACCATTTTAAGTCAATGGAACTCACGTTGCTCAGGAGGTGTCATTTTCACATCCCCTGAGCAACGTAAGTGACATCGACTTAAGCGGTAGTGTAGATCGGCCCTTTGTCACCACTCCCCCTTTTGCCAGACCATTGCACTGGGAGCTCATGTTGAGTTGTCCATCCACTGTGACCCCTGGATCAGAATTACTGCTTTCCAGGATACAGTCCCCCATTCTGAATGTGTGGCCTGCATCCCTTGTTCCTAGCTACATCAGTATTAACAGTTTTACCTTTTCTAGCTACCTATATCATTACCAGGATTTTTTTCATTCCTAATACACTTTAAAAAGTCCTTATTGCCCTGGGCCCTGCAAAACAGGGATTTTTTTCCCTTATCATTTTTCTACACTTCATAACTTTAAATGTATATTGATTGCTACTTCCCCATTTTTCCATTTGTTATATTTTGCTTTTTTAAACTTTAGTTGCTCCCTTCACTTCACCACTGAACCAAGGTGGGCTTTTAGTCAAAGTTGTGCTCTTTCTTGATTGTGGAATCATGCTTTTTTGGCCATCTAAAAAACTCTTCTTAAAGAACTCCCAATTTCCATTCACTTTTTTCTGCCTAAATTTTTTCTTCCTAGTCAATTTTGCTCATAATTTTCCTCATTTTTGGAATATCAGCCCTTTTGAAGCACCACGTATATATATTACTGGTTGGGACTGTCTTTTTTTTGCCCACATTGAATGTAATATGGTCACGATCACTGCTCCTCCAGGCAATCACCAACTTTCCGTATAATAATGATACTAAATTCATTTGTTCACAGGAATGTTCACAGAAATAGTGATTTTTAAGCACTTATAGAAGAATAGTCACAAAAAGCATACTTTGAATTCATAAGAAGTATTTGCCCTGGCAACCTGATTCTAAGTGTTATGTCCATCACAGGACTGATCGACTGCCCTCTGAAATGAATGTGTTTCCTTCCACTGACTTTAATGTGCATTTGATCAGGTGCCAAATCAAGAAATGCAAATTAACCATGGGCTAGATGCTGAAAATGGAATCGTCCAGGTTCCTCCTTGTCCTTGCATGGAACCCCATAAAGACAATGGATCTCTACATGAGGCAAATCCATTTGCAGGATCCATGTCAAACATGTATCCAGTAAAAACAATTTGAATTTTGAAAAATGAATACCGTAGGGAAGCTGCTTGTGAATGAGTTACAGGCCAAGAATAATTTCCTGAAACTATTCAGTGAATAATTCTGAATAAAGAATACATTTGAGAAAATTGTGATGTTTGCGCACCATTCAAAGAAAAAGGAGATATATTCATCAGGTACCTGTTACAATTATTCGCCCAAGCTTTACTTATCACCCTGATAATAGGGAG
Organism: Chelonia mydas; assembly: GCF_015237465.2. Taxonomy (NCBI): domain Eukaryota; kingdom Metazoa; phylum Chordata; order Testudines; family Cheloniidae; genus Chelonia; species Chelonia mydas. The sequence goes on along the minus strand of NC_057853.1, from coordinate 13,317,671 downwards.
AATTGGCCCCTTTAACATTTTCTCAAGTTCTGACAATGGTTTCTTTTAATACTCTAGAATGATGTGTGTTTATTATTTCTGTAGCTGTGATACTGACCCATCTACCCAAGAGTTATTTTATTTTGATTTTACATATTGCAGATATCTGACATTTCTTACCTATTTTTATATTCAATTTTAAAAGCACAAGGTAGAGACAGAAAGCTGAATAAGGAAATACATCAGGATCTTTAAGGACATTTATTGCTAGGTCTAGAAATGACGTGTCATAAAAAATTAGTGACTATATTAAATATGTCAGTATATTTATTATAACAATTAAAATAGCAAAAGCTTAATAACTAATGAACCTGGAGAGACCTTTGTTTTCCAATAAATTTGGCAATAAAAGATTATTTTTGACAGCAATGTTTATCATGAGCTGCCTAGTACCATTGTAGCTAGCTGTTGTACTTAATAAATGATGATAAATACATCTCCCTTGTAGAAGACTAGCTTAAATACATGTTGCAAAGTCTTGAGAAATTGTACCCAAGTCTAATTAAATGTGTCTAATTAAAACTGTGTAGATAGGAAAGAAATTAATGGCTTCATTTGTACTATTTGTTTATTTCATTGTCAAGTGTACTGATATAATTTCAGTGCAAAGAAGAAATCATCAAAATTGTCTTTTACCCTGTTGATTCTCTATTATAGCAATCCGTAGCCGTGCCTTCATGTTCTCTGTCTTTTAAAGCACACAAAACTAGCTAAATAAAACCTTGACCAGATTTTTTTTTCATACCTATAAGAGTGAGAATATATTTATTGACCAAACTGAAGGCTAAGCTTCAATTAGGCATTCCAAATATATTAGTGAGATATTGAAAAGCCATAATGCTTCAGCCCACACGGTTCACCAAAAGCTATGAACAAAATAAATTATAATAGAAGCAGAAGGAGGATTCAGATGGTATGCTTACAACATGTGACTTAAGTTGGGATGAAATATTGCTCCCACCCTGAGTTGTGTACAGTTTGTGTCGGGGAAAAATAGCCTTTTATTAAAAACCTTTTATAATTGCTAAAGACTCACATGATATGAGTAAAGGACTCAGAGAAATTAAAACTAGATATACACGTCTCTTTCTTTCCAGGGTCAGGCTTACAGTTCTCTGGGTTTATGTGAAGTCCTTTATTATCCAGGGGGGCAAGATAATGGGGCAGAAACTATGTGTAGTCTCCTCCACCACTGGTTCCACTGCCTGGAGGGGGAGTTGATTCCCATTCTGTTCCCAGTGCCAAATGGGAGAAATTTGGTTGGTGTGTTGACAAATCTGTGATGCTTCCGAAGGGTAAGAGGCAAATTCACTGCCCTGATTCACTCTTTTTGAGCTATTCAGGCAATGCAAAAGCAGTTAAAACTCTCTGGCTGTCCCCAGCAGGCACAGAGATGATGGAGTCAACTGCTATGCTTCCATCCCCATTGCTCTGCTTCTCTAACCTGAGCCAGATGGCTATGGTCTCCAAGGGCAATTATGCTTTCAGCCACCATGAGGCAGTACGGTGGCTCAAGAGGATGCAGTGTCACGTCTCACTAGCCGGAGAACAAACGTTTTGACCTGATAATGTCAAAACCTTTTGTTTCCATTCCTAATTGATCATTTTGGTATGGGGCTGAAAATTTTGGGTTTTGGGGGCATTTGGTTTTTTTGACAAAAACTTGAAAGCAAAGACTTTTTATGAAAAACTTCATTCAGTTAAAAACCCGATTTCCCATTAAAAGCAGTTTAGATGGAAAATTTTCAACTAGCCCTAATAGGGAGCCAGAACCAGCTCCCTGGTGTCCTACGTTGTAATCCGGACACAGCAGAGATTCTGCCCCTAGAGCACTATCTGAAGGCTGTGCTACACTGCAATACACAAACTTTTGCATCCTGCGTGAGCAGAAATACATGGGCAATTGGAGTGTGTTTAAAAGTCCTTACATTACAGACATTTGTTAGAGCTAGCCAGACTAATGGCTTATTTACTGTCCAAATTAGAGCAATTAATCTGAACCTTTAAAATCAGAACAAAAAAGCTCCACTAAAATGCAAGGTCTTGAGTATAACAATTTTCTTGAAGGGTAGGAGACTAATCATGTTTCTCGGTGAGTGCTTTTCTTTCTCTCTGCTTACCTGCTTCTGAGAAATACTGGCACATTCAATAAAAAAACATCATTCTCTGACTCCTGACAGTCTGACAACTTGGTCTCTTTCTCTTGGTATCATTCTCCTCCCAGGAGTTCTAGGACCATTACCAGTGCTCAAGTGCTGTTCACACAGACCAGCAAAATGGAAGGGTGCAATTCTTATTCAATAGAATATATAAAAGGCAAAAAAGACCTTTGTGAGCACAGAGTTAAGGTTTCCCAGGGACAGCTCATGTCCTTCCAAAATATCCAGTTCAGCAAAACTCATATTTCAGAAAACCAGTAAATGCAAAGTTAAGGCACATGCCCATGTAACCTTGAGTCTGCCCGCTGGAGCTGGCAATAGCCACTGGGATTTATCTGCATGCAGTGCAGCTGCATTCAGTGTGTGAGTTGTGGTTGTTGAATGGTTGGGACAGTAGAAGGGGCAGGTTGGTAGAGGTGTGTCTGTGAACTGCAGAGATGGGAATTAGTTTGAGGAGTCACAGAGCTGTGATTGTGTAATGGGGAAATCAGGGTTGTGCCCACCCCATGTATGAGAGCAAAGGAAACGGGGACATATATGCCAAGGAGCTAGTCTGCATCATTTTATTGCAAAATTGTATAGGTTGTCTCACTAGTGAGGCACTGAGGGTGGAGGGGTTCTTGCCACAGGAATTGTCAGTAGTGAGGAGGGATGTGAGAGCAACCTGTGGGTTTACAAATGATTAAGGGAAAGTTTAGGTTTGGATGGTATCCTAAGACTGGGTGTGTTAAATTTCACAAGTGTGGGTATTTTGTCAGGAGAGTAGGCTAACTGTTTGAGTGAAGGGCAAGTGCAGTAACTCCTTTCCTGTACAGTGAAAAGGCAGAGTGTGGGTATATGTGTTATTGGGGTTTTGGGGTATCGCTCAAAAAGGCCAAGTTTTAGGTTACGTGGGCATGTACCTTATCTCTGTATTTCCTGGATTCCTGAAGTTTAACTGAACTTAGTGTTCTGGAAGGACACAAGCTGTCACTGGGAAACCTTAACTCTGTGTCAACAAAGTGTGTTGTGCGTGTGTGTTTTTGCCGTATAATTCTTTAGTTTTTAACAGAAAGAAAACTTGTTGAGAGAGTTAGTGGTCATGGTGGCAGCTGTTGATAGCATGCAGGCCAAGTGGACTACAAATCCCTACACCCTTCTCTCTGCCGCTGCTCCTCACCACCAACCAACACTGGCCACCATCACATTATTTTGTCCAGGCTTCTTCCCACCCCAGACAGGGGTGTTTGAATGTAGGTGCATGTAGAATGTGAGGTACCATGCCTGCCTTGGAGTGTGGGTACGACCACATACCACCATCTAACCCACCTCTGTATCCGCCCAGTCTGTGATGTGGATGTAGCAATGATATGGTGAACAACACTCAAGTCTATGTAGTCCTCCATTGTCACTACCACAATTCCCTGTCATGTGTCTTCTCACCTTTCAGCCTCCTTTGTTCCCTCCCACTTTTTCTCTGTGGACCAGAAGTTACCTGATGTTTACTTTCCCTTGAGCAGCACTGAACCCTCCCTTTTTGTCCAAGTGGATTGGTGCTCCACCTAACAACTCGCTCCACCTAACTACTGTACCGCCATTTTAAAAACAATGTCCATCCCCCAACACGTTTCAAATTGCCCAGAGAATGATGCCAAGGGGCTGGTGTCCGTCTGGTGTGACTACACACAGATGCATGATTATGGAAGGAATTTGTGTAACATGAAATAATAACAGTTTTCAAGTACATAAAAGGTTATTACAAGGAGGAGAGAGGAAAATTGTTTTCTTTAACCTCTGAGGATAGGACAAGAAGTGATGGGCTTAAATTGCAGCAAGGGCAGTTTCGGTGGGACATTAGAAAAATGTTAAGCACTGGAATAAATTGCCCGGGGAGGTTGTGGAATCTCCATCATTGGAGATTTTTAAGAGCAGGTTAGACAAACACCTGTCAGAGATCTTCTACCAGACAGAAATGCAATGCAGGGAGAGGATTAAACACTCAAGTCCCTGTATCAAAAGGCAAAGGATGCTAATGGCCAATCTGGTAACGCTCCCAGAACGTGTTCCTGCTACCAAGAGCTCAACAGTGCTATGTGCTCCTGCTACCAAGAGCTCCCACCATCATCCACTATGTCCTCCTGAATGCTGAGGGTCCAACTGTGAGGCAGGAGGAAGAAGCATCCTCAGTGGAGGACGGCAGTACACGGTACACACTTTCTCAAGTGCTGTCCACAGAGCTTGATGTCCCATGGAGGCCACCCAACAGGATGGGTTTGAGGATTTTCCTGTAGGAGTCTTTCAAGATTAGTTTCAGGATGGAGACATGAACCAGACTGGAGACAGAGTCTGAACAGAGTGTGGAGCAGGGACAGGGCAACGAGCTGCATCCAGGTCAGAGCCAAACCACCATGCATTTTATTATGTACATGAACTTCATTTTGGGTTTTTAGGGCAGGATTTGTGGGTTATGACAAGTAACTTAATTATCCTGGGAGAGGGTGTTTCATGCTGAGAGGATGTGTGTTTGTGTGTTTACACTAGATGGTGGCTGGTGCACTTCAGACCCCCATCTGGTACTTTCTCTCACTCCTGCTGCTACAGCTGCCATGAAGTATGGATGCCAAGGTGGGAGCAAAAACTGGATGCCAAGCTGGGAGCTAAAAAAAAAAAAGTAATATTTTTTTTCTTTTTTTCCATCTTGGCATCCATTTTAGAGGTGGGTGGGTGGGTGGGGAGGAAGAGTAATAGAATCATAAAAATGCAGGGCTGAAGTGACCTCAATAAGTCAAAAGTCCAGCCCCTTGTACCAAGGCAGGACCAAGTAAACCTAGCCCATCCATGACAGGTTATTATCCAACCTGTTCTTAAAAACTCCTATGACGAGGAGTCTACAACTTCTCTTGGAAGCCTATTCTAGTACTTAACTACCCTTGCAGTTAGAGAGATTTTTCTAATATCTAACCCAAATCACACTTGCTGCAGATGAAGCCCATTACTTGTCCTGCCTTCAGTGAACACGGAGAACAATTGATCCACCATCCTCTTACAAAAACAATGAGGAGTCCTCGTGGCACCTTAGAGACAAATATATTTATGCCCAAATAAAATTGTTAGACTCTAAGGTGCCACAAGGACTGCTTGTTGTTTTGCTGATACAGACTAACACAGCTACCACTCTGAAACCTATCCTCTTTACAACAGCCTTTAGCATATTAGAATATTATCAGGTCCCAATTCAATCTTCTTTTCTCAAGACTAAACATGACCAGTTTCTATAACCTTTCCTTTAAGGCTTTTGAATCCTTTTATCATTTTTGTTACTCTCCTTTGGGCTGTCTCTCTAATTTGTCCATATCTTTACTAAAGTGTAGTGTCAAGACTTGGACACACTATTCCAACTGAGACTTCACCAGTGTCAAGTAGACAGGGGCAATTACATTCCATGTCTTACATAGAACACTCCTGTTAATACACTCCAGAATTATATTAGCTTTTTTCACAACTACATCACATTGTTAACTCTTATTCAATTTGTGATCCACTATAACGCCCCAGACACTTTTCTTCAATATTACCACCTAGCCAGTTCTATTTTGTAATTGTGCATTTGATTTTGCTTCCTAAGTGTGGCATGTAGTACTTATCTTTATTGATTAGGGGAGCAGTAGTGGGGGAAAAAAACTGACTGGCTTCAAGATGGTATGATGAGACTGCCCACAATGGCATGTAGCTGACCTACAACTGCTAGCAGCAAATATACCCAATGGCCAGTGATGGTACACTAGACGGGGAGGACTCTGAGTTACTACAGAGAATTATTTCCCTGGTGTCTGGCTGATGGGTCTTGTCCACATAGAATCATAGAATATCAGGGTTGGAAGGGACCTCAGGAGGTCACCTAGTCCAACACCCTGCTCAAAGCAGGACCGATCCCCAATTAAATCATCCCAGCCAGGGCTTTGTCAAGCCTGACCTTAAAAACTTCTAAGGAAGGAGATTCCACCACCTCCCTAGGTAACGCATTCCAGTGTTTCACCACCCTCCTAGTGAAAAAGTTTTTCCTAATATCCAACCTAAACCTCCCCCACTGCGACTTGAGACCATTACTCCTTATTCTGTCATCTACTACCACTGAGAACAGTCTAGATCCATCCTCTTTGGAACCCCCTTTCAGGTAGTTGAAAGCAGCTATCAAATCCCCCCTCATTCTTCTCTTCCGTAGACTAAACATCCCCAGTTCCCTCAGCCTCTCCGCATAAGTCATGTGTTCCAATCCCCTAATCACTTTTGTTGCCCTCCGCTGGACTCTTTCCAATTTTTCCACATCCTTCTTGTAGCGTGGGGCCCAAAACTGGACACAGTACTCCAGATGAGGCCTCACCAGTGTCGAATAGAGGGGAACGATCACTTCCCTCGATCTGCTGGCAATGCCCCTACTTATACATCCCAAAATGCCATTGGCCTTCTTGGCAACAAGGGCACACTGTTGACTCATATCCAGCTTCTTGTCCACAGTAACCCCTAGGTCCTTTTCTGCAAAACTGCTGCCGAGCCATTCAGTCCCTAGTCTGTAGTGGTGCATGGGATTCTTCCGTCCTAAGTGCAGGACTCTGCACTTGTCCTTGTTGAACCTCATCAGATTTCTTTTGGCCCAATCCTCCAATTTGCATAGGTCCTTCTGTATCCTATCCGTACCCTCCAGCGTATCTACCTCTCCTCCCAGTTTAGTGTCATCTGCAAACTTGCTGAGGGTGCAATCCACACCATCCTCCAGATCGTTTATGAAGATATTGAACAAAACCGGCCCCAGGACCGACCCTTGGGGCACTCCACTTGATACCGGCTGCCAACTAGACATGGAGCCATTGATCACTACCCGTTGAGCCCGACAATCTAGCCAACTTTCTACCCACCTTATAGTCCATTCATCCAGCCCATACTTCTTTAACTTGCTGGCAAGAATACTGTGGGAGACCGTGTCAAAAGCTTTGCTAAAGTCAAGGAACAACACGTCCACTGCTTTCCCTTCATCCACAGAACCAGTTATCTCGTCATAGAAGGCAATTAGATTAGTCAGGCATGACTTGCCCTTGGTGAATTCATGCTGACTGTTCCTGATCACTTTCCTCTCCTCTAAGTGCTTCAGAATTGATTCCTTGAGGACCTGCTCCATGATTTTTCCAGGGACTGAGGTGAGGCTGACTGGCCTGTAGTTCCCAGGATCCTCCTTCTTCCCTTTTTTAAAGATGGGCACTACATTAGCCTTTTTCCAGTCATCCGGGTCTTCCCCCGATTGCCATGAGTTTTCAAAGATAATGGCCAATGGCTCTGCAATCACATCCGCCAACTCCTTTAGCACTCTCGGATGCAACGCATCCGGCCCCATGGACTTGTGCACTTCCAGCTTTTCTAAATAGTCCCGAACCACTTCTTTCTCCACAGAGGGCTGGTCACCTCCTCCCCATGCTGTGCTGCCCAGTGTAGTAGTCTGGGAGCTGACCTTGTTCGTGAAGATAGAGGCAAAAAAAACATTGAGTACATTAGCTTTTTCCACATCCTCTGTCACTAGATTGCCTCCCTCATTCAATAAGGGGCCCACACTTTCCTTGACTTTCTTCTTGTTGCTAACATACCTGAGGAAACCCTTCTTGTTACTCTTAACATCTCTTGCTAGCTGCAAATCAGGTGTGATTTGGCCTTCCTGATTTCACTCCTGCATGCCCGAGCAATATTTTTATACTCGTACCTGGTCATTTGTCCAATCTTCCACTTCTTGTAAGCTTCTTTTTTGTATTTAAGATCAGGAAGGATTTCACTGTTAAGCCAAGCTGGTCGCCTGCCATATTTACTATTCTTTCTACACATCGGGATGGTTTGTCCCTGTAACCTCAATAAGGATTCTTTAAAATACAGCCAGCTCTCCTGGACTCCTTTCCCCCTCATGTTATTCTCCCAGGTGATCTTGCCCATCAGTTTCCTGAGGGAGTCAAAGTCTGCTTTTCTACAGTCCAGGGTCCGTATTCTGCTGCTTTCCTTTCTTCCTTTTGTCAGGATCCTGAACTCGACCATCTCATGGTCACTGCCTCCCAGGTTCCCATCCACTTTTGCTTCCCTTACTAATTCTTCCCAGTTTGTGAGCAGCAGGTCAAGAAGAGCTCTGCCCCTAGTTGGTTCCTGCAACACTTGCACCAGGAAATTGTCCCCTACATTTTCCAAAAACTTCCTGGATTGTCTGTGCATCGCTGTATTGCTCTCCCAACAGATATCAGGGTGATTGAAGTCTCCCATGAGAACCAGGGCTGCGATCTACTAACTTCTGTGAGTTGCTGGAAGAAAGCCTCGTCCACCTCATCCCCCTGGTCCAGTGGTCTATAGTAGACTCCCACCACGACATCACCCTTGTTGCTCACACTTCTAAACTTAATCCAGAGACTCTCCGGTTTTTCTGCAGTTTCATACTTGAGCTCTGAGCAGTCATACTGCTCTCTTACATACAGTGCAACTCCCCCACCTTTTCTGCCCTGCCTGTCCTTCCTGAACAGCTTATATCCATCCATGACAGTACTCCAGCCATGTGAGTTATCCCACCAAGTCTCTGTTATTCCAATCACATCATAATTCCTTGACTTTGCCAGGACTTCCAGTTCTCCCCGCTTGTTTCCCAGGCTTCGTGCATTTGTGTATAGGCACTTGAGATAACCCGCTGATCCCCCCTCTTTCTCAGTATGAGGCAGGAGCCCTCCCCTCTCACGCTCTCCTGTTCCCTCCCGGTATCCCACTTGTCAGGGTCTAACTGAGCACCATATTTGGGGTCAGGAAGGAATTTCCCCCTGGGTCAGATTGGCAGAGACCATGGGAGTTTTTCAACTTCTTCTGCATCATGGGGCGCTGCTCACTTGCCGGTTTAAACTAGTGTAAATGGTGGATTCTTGGTAACCTGAAGTCTTTAAACCATGATTAGTCGACTTTGGTAACTCAGCCAGAGGTTAGGAGTCTGTTACAGGAGTGGATTTGTGAAGTTCTGTGGCCTGCAATATGGAGGAGGTCAGACTAGATGATCATGGTGGCCCTTTCTGACAGTAAAGTCTATGAGTCTATAATTTCGTTTTGTTGAATTCAGACTGATTCTCAATTTGTCAAGGTCATTTACAATTTTAATCCTATCCTCCAAAGTGCTTTCAGTGCCCCCCCCACCTTGATGTTATCCACACATTTTATATGCATATTCTCCATTCCATTCTCCAAGTCGTTAATAAAACTATTGAATACTGCTGGATCCAAGACTGACCTCCATGGGATCTGCCGAGGTATGTCTTCCCAGTTTGACAGTGAACCATTGATAACTACTCTTTGAATAAGCTCTTTCAACCAGTTTGGCATCCACCTTACAGTAATTTCATCTATGCTGCATTTTCTTGGTTTGCTTATGAGACTGCCATGTGGGACAGTGCCAAAAACCTTACTAAAATCAAGATATATCATGTCTAGTGCTTCCCCCTATCCAAAAGGCTAGTAACCCTGTCAAAGAAGGATATCATTAGATTGGCTTGGTATGATTTGTTCTTGACAAATCCATGCTGGCTATGCTTTATAATCCTATTATTATGTAAGTGCTTACAAACTGATTTTTTAATAGTTTGTTCCAGTATCTTTCCAGGTATTGAAGTTAGTCTGTCTTGTCTATAATTATCCATGTCCTCTTTGTTCCCCTTTTTAAAGATAGGTACTATGTTTGCCCTTCTCCAGTTCTCTGGGACCTAATTTGTCCTCCATGAATTCTCAAAGATAACTGCTAATTTTTCTGAGATTGCTTCAGCTAGTTCCTTAACTACCCTAGGATGAACTTCATCAGCCTGTGCTGACTTGAATACATCCAACTTCTCTAAACATTCTTTAACCTGTTCTTCCCATATTTTGGCTTGTGTTTCTTCCGCCTCATTAATATTGTGCCAATTAACCACAGATCCCTAACGGGAATAATTCCTCAATTCTTCCTCCACCTGCCACCAGTGAAAGTATGCATGCTACTGCAAAAGTCGGTCAATTTTTATCCTGATTTCACTCCACTCCTGGAAGACAATATCTGAAACTTTTTCATGGGTCAGAAATTCCAGATAATTTTGCAGATTTCTGGGGAGAGAAAACTTTCTTGAACCACCTTGGTAGCTCACCATGCTGTTCCACTCAATGATATGCAGTTCCAGGATCAGTTCCCTAAAAATCTTCAGTGCATGAATTGATGGGAATCCCACCATTTGTCTAAAACAAAATTTCCCTTTTTCAAGCTGGTATTTTAAAAAAATATTTATGTTTTTCAGGGGTGTACCTGTCTGGAACTGTAGTAAAAGCCACCATTGGTGAGTGTCCATTAAAAAGAATTTCACCCTTCCCTCCCAAAACAAGTTCCAGAATCCCAAATATTTTTCATAATTCAAAAAAATAAACATTATTTACCATGCTGTGTGTGCCTCATTCTTCCAGTGCCAGAAATGAGAATGTCTGCCCATGAGAAACAATGAAGGAGTGGTTTCTAAACATTCCATAATGTTGCCAATTGTGGCCTTGGGTCTAGGATTAAAGATTAGTTTAGTGGGGTATCTTATTATTATTTATTTATTTCTACATAGAAATGCAATTAACATACTGGGTGCTTTCTTCCTTTGGCAGGCACTTTGACATCTGCAGAGCCAGGCTTCCTATCCAAGACAGGGGGCACAGTGGCCAGCAGAGGGTCTGGAAAAAGAGGAATATGGAATAGCTATTTGGACTGGTGGCCCAAAGGAGTTAGGAGCTCCTTGCCTTCCAGAGAGCCAAGGAAAAGAGGCCTATTCTGCAAGAAGTGAGAATGCTGGAACTTTTCCTTCAAGAGAAGAGAGGAAACCACGAGCAGGACAGCCTGTTCCTGGAGTGGATCATCACTATGCAAGCCACCAGGGTGGTTCAGCAAGCTCCATTGACAGCTCCATAGCTTCCCAAAATTGGAGCTCTGTGCCAGCTATGTTGTGTGTTGCTGTCCAGGTTCATGTAGCAAGTCAACTGGAGTCTCCTCCAGCGTTCCCTCTAATTTTTGACAGGCCGTGTGCACAAAAAATTTCTTCTGTGCAAATTGTGCTTCTGTGCAAATTTTTGTGTGTGCGGTGTTTTGCTGTGTGTGGGGGGTTTAGGATCTGTGTGTGCATGCACACGTGCACAGCTTAGAGAGACAGTGGTCTCCTCCATTGCAGCACAACTTGGAACCAGTTCAGGGTTTGGAGAACATTTGACTCCCCATGAACCTCCTGCATGAACATCAACCCCTGCACAGCCCTGTGCAAGGAGATCCTGGCAGGGTCCTGAGGGCAAGGGGACTAGAAGTGCCACGCCCAGCAACTGTTTCCACTACTGCTTCAGTGCAGTACGGTGGATGTTGCAAGTTTGAACTGTAGAAATGTTCTCCTTCCATACTGACAGTTGCACACTTGCTTATTTCTGTTCTATCTGTGCTTCTCTATAAAAAAAACATTCTTCACTTTTTTGTGCTTTGAAAGCAGACTGGGTTGTCTGCCATGTGATACTAATATAATTCTCTGTTAACTTGAAAATGTTGTATAGCAGAGTTGGTTATTTCTTAGTGATGTGTGTAAACGTATGTAGGCAATGTATACTGCAGTAGTGCTTGACTGTACAGTTACCTTTGATTAAGATTTTCTCTGAATTTTATATACGCTCAAGGTTTTTCATATGGGCAGTTTTCAGTTCCACACAGTGTTATTTCTGGTGTAATCCCGTTCGGTGTAATGTTGAACTTCTGCTTTACAGCGAAATTATTTTTATTGGGGCTTCCTGTGTATTTTATGTCTGATGGGTTTGTTATGTGCACACTTTACAGTTCCATACTTAAAGAGGGATGAAACCATAAATAACAATGTGTGTTACTTTCAACTGTGTGCATAACCACTATAAGACATATGAAGTACAGGGTAAACCCCAATAAAAATAACTGTGCAATACAGTACAAGTTCAAGGGTATATTGAAAGGGCAGAAAATATAAACAACAATGTAATATTGCACTTGACCTGTACTGCACATTTAGGGTTTTTTTTTTTGGCGTGTCCCCTGTATTTTATATATCTGAAAGGGTTTTGGTGTGCACAGTTGAAACTTCCACACTTTGTTATTTATGGTTTTATTCCTTTAAGCCTAATTGTACAATCATTCATCGGATGTTACTTTTCCCTGTCTTTCCTAGTTGCATATTTTTTGTTCCACTGTTCCAAATTTCTCTTTGTGGAATTTATTATTTGTTTTTTCATGCTTTGTAGTGTTGGGGGTTATGTTGAGCTTGTACTGTAAAGCGCACCTGTATATGTCTTTCCTCCCTCTCCCCATATTACAATCAATGTTTTTATTTTTGACTAACTGAATTTGTTTGTGAATTATGTTCTCTGTGACATGGACAACTAGAGTGCTAAAGGATCCGAATTAAGGGGTTTAGTATCACAGAGGAAGGAATGACACATGAAGTGCCATCCAAGGCCTCAGTCACTGGACAGCTGCACAACCCTATGAGATGACTGCATCCATAACCATGAACTTCTTAGGTGGAGGACCCATCTGCCCACTACCCACAACCCCAATGCACATTGGGATACAGTCACCCACAAAAAGGCTGGGCTCTGGGGCTGGGCTCTGGGGCTGCAATAACCTCCCACACTATGGTGCCCTGTTCATCCCTCAACCCATGCAGACATGCAGGGGTTGATAGGTGACGGGGGGAACAATGAGAGCTACTGTCCAGGGCCCCACAGGCTTTTAGTCCATGATCTGTGCTGGGCTCTGAGGTGGCAAAGACCGATTACATTACACCCATAAACAAAGGCATGCATTGGTAACTGATGTTGAAAAACTGAAAAAGATAACATTTATTAACAGTGCACACAGTGTAAGGCAAGAACATCCTCAGATTTCACTAACTTCACCCTGACGTGGAAACCTGTGGACACAGAGGGCATCCCTTACTTTCCTTGCACTCCAGAAAGTGGACCCAGAGAGGAAAGGTGCATTTTCTGGTTGCATGTACCAAGCCTGAAAACCAGTAGTGTCTTCATAATGTTTACCTGCATCCTCACAGATGTTGTGGAGGGCACGTCAGGCATTGGCTGCACAACCACAAGCATTGGCTGTACTGTTCAAAGGGTTCTGTAAATTGCATCACCTTGCCTTCAGTCTGCCAAAGACACACTCCACAACCATCCTGCAACTGCTGAGCATGTAACTGAATCTTCTTCTAGCAGATGCTGTATTGTCAGAGTATGGTTTCATGGACCATGCTAGCAGCAGGTATGCAGGCACAAAAGCCCTGTAGACAACAATGTTTTTAGGATATAATAAGGTCCCAGCTTCTTCCAAAAGGTACAGTCCAGATCTCCTGAAAACCCTCATGTCATGCACTTTTTCAGTGCTATTCACACTGTGTTTATGAACCTACCTCTATGGTTCACCAAGGCCAGCAGAATGATAGAATAAGTCCCTTTGCAGTTTACATATTTGCTTGCTCCCTGTGGCAGACAAATTATGGGCACATGTGTGGCATAAATCACCCCACCCTAGTTGGGAAATCCCATTTCTCTAAAAACTGGCTATTGTTTCTGGCACATGTCAAGTGTCAACCACATGTGGGTATGTCACAATAACAATCACCTGGCAAACGTCCACCACCACAACACTCAGAGTTGACTTGACCACACCAAATTGGTTAGCCATGAATAAGTAGTAGAATGGGATAGCCATCTTAGAGCGCAATAGCAACCCACATCTGCACTGGAATGGCCTCCCTCAATCAAGTGTTCTGGTGCATGGGGGTCAGGGCTAGCTCCACATACTGTTCCAGGAATGTCTGTTTCCTCATGAGGAAGTTCTGGAGCCACTTTGGGGTCATCCCAGTCTGCAGGACAATGTGGTCCCACCATGCTGTTCTAGTTATGCTGTACCAGAAAGCTGTTACACACATGGAAAATAAATTGCAGTGGATGCAATCAATAGAGCTCTTCATTCTGCCATGAATGGACTAGTGCTGCCAATTTTGGTTGGACATATTCCTGGAGGTTTCATCACATGACATAATCTTTAACTAAAGATTATTTTTTAATTCCTGTAGACTCCAGGATAATCCCAGAGGGTTGGCAACCCTAGAATGGACCCCCCCCCCCCCCTTAGCACTCCTCCACCTTCTTTGTCTCAGAAACTTCCCAAAATGTCATCCAGCATCTCGCCAAATATTTATTCTGGGATAATTCACTTGCAAACAGGAGCAGATGATCAGACACATCCATATTCTGCCCACAGATTGGAATGGACAGAATTTGAGCAGGTTGCACAGTGAGAAGTAATTTACAATATGGCAGGCTGAAATTAAAAGGTATCGGAGAAAGAGAGAAAAGTTCTAGCACTGGGGGGGTGCTACATCATGAGAGCACTCAGAACAATGGGATATGCAATGTGCAACTGTCAGTGCAGATGTAGCTATGTGGGGTATGGCGTATGTATAGCTCTGTGGTGTGGACTCTGGTGGCAGATTTAGCTAACATGTGAACCCATGCAAGCAAATCAGGACATTCCTTAAAAGCAATTTAGGAGACAACCAGTGTTCTCATGTTTGATGTTATAAACTCCAGAGCACTACCTTAGACAGGTACAACGGTGAATCTGAGAGTTATTTAAGATCTTGTGCTTTTCCTATTAATCAAAATTACAGAAACACCTGTGCTAAGTAGTTCTGTGCTGATCAGTTTGCGATACCCTGGAGGAAATCTATATACTGTGCCCAAATGGGCAGGTGTTTCTTACAAGCTGTGGGAAATCATTATTCAGTAACTATCAGAATATCTCATTCCTTACGTGCCGTGCAGAGGTTCAGTGATCTGCAGCAGCAAACACATGGAAACATTACTGAAGGTCCCTTCAAGGTGGGATTCAAAAAGATTGCTAATATCATTCTCAGGATTAGGTGAAGAATTTACAACCACTGGTTCGCTTGACAAATGTAACCCTTTTATGTGTTTGAAAACTGTCCACAGTGGGATTTTGGTTTTGTTTTCTAAGGCCTGAATACGTAAAAGGAGTTATGCATTAAGTCCCAGTTTTGGGACCACTGCGATGCACAAAACTCCTGTTGAACCCTATATAGATGCCTTAAACTTACTCAGCACCTAAAATTTCAGGGTAAAAGTTCCCTAAGATGCCTATGCTTCTGCCTCTGTCTCTAGGCATACAAAATTCTATCTACAGCTAAGCCCCAGGATGATTCGTGGACCGGGGGAAGATAAGCTTTTGGCTGCCTAACTCAGATGTGGAGCCCCATCTGGTAGGTGTGCTCAGTAGCTGCCTGCTGGACCGGGTCCCATTGAAAATTAGGCTGGAGAAGGAGGTGGGGGTGATGCCCAACTTACAAATTTTAGTCCAGTGGTTAGAGCATTCACCTGGGATGTGGGAAACACAAGTTCAAATCCCCTCTTTCTGCCAGAGTGGGAGAAAATGTTTGAAAAAGGGCATCCCACTTCTCTAAGGAAAGTGCTCTACCCATCACGTGATGGGATATTCTGATGTGGGGCTCCCTCAGTCTCTCCTTTTGAAACCATTTCGCTGTACATAATGAAAGAGTGATTGGGCAGGGGACAGGGCCCAACATCTCCCACTTCCAGGCGGGTGCAGTAACTACAGGACTACAGAATCATTCTCACTCTTTCTTTGGCCCAGTGACTGCCCCAGTGTGAATAAATACTTAAATAGTCAGTGGGCCAGAGAAATGAAGGGGTGGGGGGAGAAGATTTAAAAAGAAAGACCCAGATCCTCAAACGTACTTAGACACTTGAGGTCCAAGTTCTTACAACGTGGGACTGGGCCACAGTCTGTCGTGTGTCTTTGATGAGATGGCTGGCTCTCTTTCTATTCATTAGTGCCCCAGCCTGATTTTATAAGGGAACAGAGATTCTTGAAGATGACCAGGCTTCCTTATGAGTCAGTGTTACTTTTTCCTTGGACTTTTTAAAAGCACCCAAGGTAACACTACAGACTACAGGGCAGTAAAAAGAACAGTAGGGACCAGATAAAAGGGGAAAATTTTCATTGAATCATCTTTTTTCCACATCCTTATTGCAGAACTACTGGTGCAGGGTTTTTTTCCTATATGACTTATTCAGTTGAGGCTAGGTAGCAGAAAATAGTGTACTATGAATACAGTAACCTCTTGATATTTCTATTGAGCACACAGAAAATAGAAGAGATACCAAAACCATCAGAATATTAACTTGCTCACCATTTTGAAGCAAGCTTAGGGTTCTAAAACACTTATCACATCTTTAGTTGTGTGTATTTATGGGAAATTGGTAGTGGAATTAATGGTGAATATTGGTTTGTAGGAAAATCAGATGCTGCCTGAGTATTAACTAAAGAGAAAATCAATGTCGTGTAAAGGTTGCCTTCCAGGAAAGAAAATAGTGCTTATAAATATGTTTGTCTCTCTGCTTTCTGCAAAAAGTCCCTGCAGTCCCTGCAAACTTTGCTATATTGCCAAATACAAGATCGTAAGCTTAGTGAGTCCAATGAGATCTTGCAGGGGTACTGAAACCCATTCTGTATATTTCACACACAAACCAAAGTCTTGAACCTAGTTTATTGCTCAGGAATCACAACTTTCACAATCTTCCAAACACACTGGCCAAATAAGAAGCAGTAACTAGAATCGTCATGTCCTGCTTCTAGACAGTGAACCCTGCCATTGTGTCTTGTCGCTCTTGATAGTTCCACTGGGAACCATGTCACAGCATCAGACAATTAACACTGCCTGACACAATGATGGACCTCTCATCAAAGGGAACCAAAGGGTAACTGCTGGCAGTTGCTGTTCTAATGCCTCTCACTGAGCACAGCTGCAAGGCACCATAGGCTGACACAAGAGTAGCAGAAAGGTTGTGAGCACAGGAAAGAAGGAAATGGAGAGGAAGCAGCCATTCTATCAGATATCAGGCAAGAGATATTACAAAGAGAAAGGGATATGGCTCCTGAATCCTTAGTTAGGAAACTAGAAGGAAATTTATGGAGGCACAAAAGGGAGTTGGAAATTCAACTCCCATTGGCTTTCAATGGCAGTCAGGCACCTAAGTGTCTTTTTTGCCTTTTAAAATCTCTCTCCTAAATAGGCATCCAGTTTTAAATTTTTGGCCACAAAGAACTGCCTTAAAAACTGGCCTAGATGCTGAGGCTTTCCTCAGGGAATCTCCCTTTGATATGAGTTCGTGTTTCCTCGATAGAGGATTTTGTAGAAACTGAGGAAGGACCAGATTAAAAACTAACAAACTGAAGGCAATATCAGACTATTTATTTTTAACAGAATTGTCTGGCCCTGAATAAAGATTACAGGATGTTGAGATTTTTAGTCTACACCAGACAGTGTTATCAGTTTTAGAGATGGATTATGTATACCATATCCCAGGGGTCGGCAACCTTTGAGAAGTGGCGTGCCAAGTCTTCATTAATTTAAGGTTTTGCGTGCCAGTAATAAATGTTACATTTACAGGGGCCCCCCGACAGAACCCCAGACTGGCAGGGGGCTGAGCGGCTCAGCACGCTGCCGGTCTGGGTTTCCATCTGTCGCCTGCACTGCTGGTCTGGGGTCCCGGCCACCGGCTCCACTCAGCCCGCTGCAGGCCTGGATGGACTGAACCCCAGGCTGGCAGCAGGCTAAGCGGGGCCAGCGGCCGGGACCCCGGTTGGCAGCAAAGTGCCACTAAAAATCAGCTCACATGCCGCCTTTGGCACACGTGCCGCAGATTGCCGACCCTTGCTGTATCCACTTTGTTTTAGAGTGTATGGATAAATGTAGAGATTCCCACAGTGAAAGGCTGAGGGTACTAACAATTAAAACAGTCTACAAATCGTGATTCAAAAACTGGCATCTGTACATATGCTGTTAATACTTTTCACAAACTTCCTTGAGCTTTTTTATTACAGGTGATATGTACTAGAATCATAGAAATGGAGGGCTGGAAGGGACTTTGAGAAGTCATGAAGTCCATCCCCCTGTGCTGTGGCAGGACCAAGTAAACCTAGAACATCCCTGACAGGTGTTTGTCAAACCTATTCTTAAAAACCTCCAGTGATGGGGATTCTACAGCCTCCCTTGGAAAGCTTTTCTGGAGTTTAAGTACCTTTATAGTTAGAAAGTTTTCTCTAATCGCTAACCTAAACCTCCCTTGCTCCTTTTACCGCATTACATAATTACATGATGCTTTAGAATAGCTCATTGATTTTGGGGAAATAAAAATTCTCTGGCAGGCTCAACATATACCTAGGTTCTAATAACTCCAGATGGGTTAACCGAGTAGTATATATGTTTTAGTCCATTTTTTAATCTGATGTTTCTTGAAATCATTAAAGCATAATGGACTAACATGTAAGTAATATGCATTTTTTTGAAAGGGGGATTATATACATTAGACTGCCAAAATAAAAGTAAGTTAGATTTCAAATAATAGGCAAAATTCTTCGTACTCTATTAATGTAGGTAATCAATATGATCACTATTGTGAATAAAGTGAATTGCTGTAGGATAAAACGAATAAGGTAGCACTATGGGGATGAATTAACTGCATTAAATCCAGGCTACTCAGAGATAATTCTAAAAGTTCAATTTGACAGTTAACTGGTGAGCCCAAGAATGTTTGTTATGCGGAAGAGTTTAAAATCACAAACATGGCTAATTCTCCACTAACTTACACATCTGTAAGCAAGAACTCCATTCAAGTCAGGGGAGACACACTGATGTAAACCTGCATAAATGTGAGTAGAGAGAACCACTGAATTTACTATTAGTGTCTGCCTAAATATGCCCTCTGATTGTGTTGGAATATTGCGATGTGTCCCTCTTCTTAGCCTATGCTATTGTGTAATGAGGCTATGCAAAAAGCTATATTAGCTCCTAAAGGTGGCTGAATTTCAATCTCCTTTGTACCGTCAGGTCCTTCTATAAAAGGCACTAAATAAATGACAAGCAAGTATTACTAATTGTTCCTATAAGCCACAATTCATTAAAACAAACAAAATCTAAAACTATGTGCCTTCACTGATGTCTATGGGAACTGAGGACATTAGCACTTCCAAGAAGATGCTCACTATATACCGTGAAAGATGAGACTAATAGCTACCTAGCTAGATGCTTCATAGATACAGACAGACAGACAAACTGGGTAAATATGAAGTAAGCAAGAGTTAACAATGAAATTTAGCAAATTAGTTGACGGACAGAAGGGATGGAGAGAGGGAGAAGGACTGTGATTAATGAATGGATAGTGCAGAGTTATACAATTGATTAGACACTTGTCTTCAGGAAACCCTGAATGACCCATTACAACAGTGTCCAGTCCTGAAACAGTTCAAGTTGTTCCATCCTTGCAAACAGAAGTCAAATTCAGTCTGGCTCTGAGTCCAATAAGAGCTCTTGAATCTACATTGCAATAGGCAAAACTACATTGAATCTTCAGTTGAATCTACGTTGTAATAGGCTAAACTACATGAATTATTGCTGAAAAATCCATACCAAATTTCAGGAATAAGTCTCCTTACTGATACTGATCTAACTCAGACATTTAGCACTTGTTGGAATATAAATGTGTAGTCATTTGTATAGGATATTTAACTGCAAATAGAGACAAGGTGTAATGCTTAGAGAAAAGGTATTTTCAACTATATCATAATTGTTCTGCAATGTCCTCCCTTTAGGCTTTTAATGCCATATTGTCCTGGAACATGTCACCAGCACACTGAATGGATTGATTTATCAGTTGACATTAAAATGTGCCGTCATTTTTATTAGACTGGATGTGAAAAGTAGGGGGGGGGGGAATGCCTGATGAAGTAACTGCATGGTCATTAGCCTGGTGGAGCTTAACTTGCTGATGCTTACTCTGTAAAGTCTTAACTAAAATGTTTTACTTGTTTTCCTTGTTCTTCTGTTATAAATCTGTGTTCCAGTATCTTTCAAGCCTCTACTTCTTAGAATCCATTTCTAAGCATGTACAGATGCAGCTGGAACATATGAATTGCCAGCCTAGATCAGACGGATGTTCCATCTACTCTAGCATCCTGACTCTGACAGTGGCAACCCCAGATGCTGCAACGGAGGCTGCAAAAACCCCTGTAGGAGGCAGATGTGGGATAATTTGCCTCTAGGGACATCTGTTAGAAACTAATGGTTAGAAATTGGTTTAATCTTAAGCCTTAAAGCACCGTTCTTTATACCCCTTCCATTTTTTTCATATTTACCAAATATGAGCTGAGACAGAGAGAGCAGCTAGGTAGCAGCTGAAGTGGTTCCCCCAGTTCCAGATATTAGTGTATTTTTGGGATGTTTGCATGGGTTTATAAGCCAGGGTTGTAATAGTGTCTATTAAATACAGTTGCCTTTTCTACAACAGCATCGTTATCATCTCTTTTCACCATGGTCGAGGTTCACTGGCACGTGCATGTCATGCTTCCATATTTCCCACTGATTCTCCATTAATCCAGTACCGCATTTTCTTAATCAGTTTAAGGGAATTTATTCAGGGCCATACTGAATTCTGGTTAACACCTGAGTGCAACACCATCTTTTTGGCATGTTTGATTATTAATAGAAGTGTAGTTAAATGTGTCAGCCAAATGTCCCCTGTCAATGCTTAATGATTCAGTGCACTCCTAGTATTTTCAAGTTGTCCTTCTTAGACTGAAGAAAGAAAATTGCAGAGTCAAATGTTATCTGAAAGAACTTTTTAAATTTTTTTTTAAATTGTTATTAAAGATGACTTGTTGCAGAGAGAATATTTGATATCTTATCATGAGGAGAAACATACATCATCTAAAATTAGATAGGTTTAGTCTTGGATTTTATTGGCAAACCCATAGCAAAGTAAAACTGATGAAACCCAATGTGACAGGACATGCCTTCTGAAAGTTGTAATAAAATGCTTTTCATAGGACTAAAGTTAATCAAACTGTATCTTTAAAGTGATTGTGCCAATCATGAAACACATTATAACATATAGAAAAAAAGCGTCCTCTATGTGGCCATTCAATATATGCTCTTAGATGAAGTATTTATAAATGCAATATTAATGCAGGAATAGACTGTGATGGTCTCATTGACATTGGGCCAGACTGTGTTATCTGCACTCATGCTGAATTGTAACTTATTCCACAATGAGTCCCATTGAAATCAACAGGAAAGCAGAGCATGTGCTTAGGTGCGATCCTCAACAGGAATGATTTCCTGAATCAGGTCCTTAGTGCATTATAAGCTATAGTGGTGTGACACAGAGGTCCATTTGGGCTAGCTGGCAAAGAGTTCACTATTGTGTCAGCAGCTCTTAACAGATCTGACAAACTTACTACAGCCAACACATTGCTGTGATAGTATTTATCTGTAAAGAATGTCATCTGAAATCTTAAATGAAAGCTGGTGACACACTGGTTATCATATGCTTTATGAGATGTACAGATGGTGTGTAAGGAGTTATGTGTACCGACTAAAAATGTTAACTATATAACCATGCAGCATTGACAAACAGGTTTTCTGCCAGACAAAGCATGTCTACTCCCTATTGCTGTGTCTGATGTAAATTAACCACTGTAAGGCAAACCCAGTGGGAGATACAGTTGCATTCCAAGTCAACACAAGGATGTGAAATCACCATGGGAAGACACCAGAGACTAAAACCACACAAGGTTGACCTTCTTTGTGGTGCAAAGACCATGAACTTTGGGGTATAATAGGAAGACAAAAGAACCCGTTTTATCCTTTTCCTATGAAGTAACCGGGCAGTGCAATTACATTCATGAAAACAGGATCTCAGGCAGAATTTGGTTGAAAGCACTGTGAAGGACATTTGGGTAAGGGATTAGACTGGTAAAGTTAAGTTTAGACTACAAGAAACAAGTTATACCTTTTTTGCTTTATTTGTACCCTGTTATTTGCTTGCTCACTATCTCTTAAATCTTAACCTTTGTTAATGAGTTTATAGGGTTTATTTTTTTTTACCATAAAGAGATTGCTGTTCTCATATTACAGCTGATACTCAGTTGAGCCAAAAAAAGATTGTGTGTGTATTGTTCCTTTGGGAACTGCTTAACTGGTAATTTCTGTGTGTCCAGTGACAGTGGCTGGATACTACCAGGGGACGCTTCCGAGGAGTCTGGGGACTGGGGTACATCAAGCTGTTGGAGGGGAGTTAGCTGTGTGCTCCAGGCCTGCATCACCACATAATGGTGATACTCCTGGGTGTAATACCTAGTGGCAAGATTCCAAGGGTTGATTCCTTTTGCAGTTACACTTCAGGGTAGTATCACCCATTGGTATAAATCCAAAAGCTACTTTGCCCAGTGGCTATAGTTCGGGGTAGTGTCACTCACTGGTAGTCGGGGAACCCAAGCCCACCCTATGCCACTGGCTTCTGACCCAGGACCCTTTGAAACGGTGGCCCTTGCACAGGGCTCAGGCCTTGATATTCCTAAGTGCGCTCCCTGAGTCACTTCCTACCCTTGTTCCAGTCACTCCAATATTGTCACAAGTTGGACTTGGGGTTCCTCCTGCGTTCCCCTCTGATCCATCTCCAGACTCTCTTCCACTGCTGACTTCTGCGATCAACAGGCTTCCAGTGGCTTGGCTATGACGCTTGGTCCAGGAGTTGTGGAGCCCTGGCAGTTTCTGGCAGGAGGCTGCTGCACCTGACTACTCTCCTCCTCAGTCAGCCCAGACTGAGCTGAGTCATTCCCTTTTAAATGGTCCCTTCACTGGGAGCATGACCAGTGGAGGTGAGGAAGCAGGGCCTCTTGGGCCCAAAGCAGCTTTTTAACCCTTGCATCTGCAGTGTGGGGTTGGTACACCCTGTCACACAAGTGTTAACCTGCAAGGCAAAGCAGTGGCTGGCAGACCCCTGAGGAGATTGTCAGGGGCTAATAGACAGATGGCAGGGAGATGACACCTGTAAGAATATTAGAAACGCCATACTGGCTCAGACTGATGGTCCATCTAACCCACTATCCTGTCTTCTGACAGTGGCCCATGTCAGATCTTCAGAGGAAATGAACAGAACAGAGCAATTACTGAGTGATCCATCCCCTGTCATCCAGTCCCAGCTTCTGGCAGGTTAGGTTTAGGACACCCAGCGCATGAGGTTGTGTCTCTGACCATGTTGGCTAATAGCCATTGATGGACCTAGTCTCCATGAACTTCTCTAATTCTTTTTTTAACCCAATTTTACCCAGTTTAGCACCAGCCAATCTCTCGGTCATTGAGGAAGGAGGGTAACATGGTGAGTCACAGTCCTGGGCACCCCAAGAAAAGTGTCACAAGGGGTAAAAGGATTTTTTTGCTAGTATAGCTGCATCTACCATGGGGCTTTTGCTTATGTCAATTAGGGTTGTGATTTTTTTCACACCAACACAGCTATGTCAGCAAAACTTTTAAGTACAGACCAGGCCTTGGCCACTCACTGAGAGAATAGAACAGATTTGATATAACAGTAGACAGATCTTGGTATGACACTACTTACATTTATGGGTAGCATATATAGGGAATAATGTCCACAATAAATTACCACTAGATATATATTTTATAACTGAAAATAGTGAAATATTCATGTGACAGCATCTGAGCCGGTTGTATGAAAAAAAAACAGTTCAATATCCGTTAATATCACCATATCCCTGTGTCATTTCACAATATTTTGATTAAAAAACTGTGTTGTGATAGCTCCATACTTCATCATAATTAAGCACAAATCACCTTTTCTATAGGGAACCCCCTCCCTAAACACTGATGTTGAATAAGAATTGTATTTTCATTTTTACAGGCACAAAGAAATCCTCCTCACCACCACGATAACTATAGCAACAAGCTTATAAAAGAGCACCGTGAGCCTGTGATACAGGCTATAAGGTCCATAGATAAAAACACTATCTGCCAAATAACTGGACCCAGAATGGGAAATTCTATGAACTAAACAGAATGCAAGACAGAGCTAGCAGACGTGAATCCAAGCCTCAGAAGCAACCAACATAAAATATGATGCATGTGGCATCATATAAAAGCTGCGTAATTCTAGAATCAGTGAAATGTGCAAATTCTAGAGGTGTTGACATTAAACAAATTGACAGAAGAGAATATAATCTCTGTGGCATTCTCACGAAAGCTGATGAAAATGTTTTACCAGATGGACAACGAGCCACTGCCCTTCAGCGTAGAGAATTACTTTTTCAATGATTTTTCAGAACTCAGCTGAGAAGCCATAATTTGAAATTCTTTAGCATTTATCTGACTTCACTCATTTCAATGATATTTTCACACAGCAATTACTACTGCAGATCCTATTAACTCTGTATGTACTGGCCACTGCATATTGATGTAATCTTCTCTTTGTTAATCAGGCTGTTTCAGCTACAATACAAGGCGTTCTTATTTACAAACATCTCCCAATAATATAATGTGACTTTTCGGAGGAAAGTACCGAGGTGAGAAAAGTTGAGTGTTTTTTTGGTGGATTAATCATTTGGGAGTTAAACAGACAGTAAAAAAAAAAAAAAATTGGGATAGAATTTCACTTTGGACACAGCTCTCGATTAGAGGTACTGCTTAAGCTGTGTGGTGCACATGGGAGTCATGTGACTGTGAACTGACTTGAAATGAAACATTTCATTGGTTCAGCATATTGGTTGGGGTAGCTTTGGGAGTAAGTGTGACTCAGAGTCCATGCTCTTGGGTGGGATCTATCAATGATTTAGTGTTGGCTTATAGAAACAGAAAATAATGACTCCCTTATGCTAGGGAGGTCTGGAGTTATTGGGCAGGGGAGAACAAGAATTTAATCCTACAACATGCTGAGCTCCCATTCCCAACTCAGCAATCAGGTCCCCTTGAGATGTGTCAAGCTGGGAACACAAACACCGAGACACCCAAGATTCTCACTTTTGAAAATGGAAGCCATTGCAGATGCAGTCAGATGACTCTACATATTAGAGTAAGTCAAAATTGTTCAAATGTTGAAATTTCAAAGACATTTAGAATTAAAATAATCCAGGGAGGGAAAACATATGAAAAAAAATCATGAATCCTCTCTCATTTTTTGGCCAGCTCTATTGTATATTCAGACATTCACAACATTATTTCTGGAATCTCTTGCAAGCTTAAATTCTGCAGAAACATACAGGGTTCCCATTAACTAGTTTGGTTTGACCACGGTTTCAGAGAAAAAATGGTTGGATCACTAGGAAAATTGGAGCTTAAAACATATTTTATAATTAATGGTTTATTTAATAAATTAGTAGAGCTGAGCAAAAATTTCCAGAATTGCATTTTTCATCAAGAACTAATTTTGATGGGAAACTGCTGACCAGCTTCAATACTGAGCGAACTCATGGACAATTTCATAGCGTGTGGGTTTGAGCCTCATTTCCTTTTTTACATCTCTGACATTTTCAGTGTCACACATGCTAATGATTTCATCTAAGAAGAAATCCAGCAGGATCTGAATTCTTTTGTTGTTGATATAGCTTAAGGCTCAAACCCAAGATGCAGTTTGTTTATATTCTTATTTAGATTTGCCCTATCTCACACTTCAGGTCTGTGCTACACAATCTCAATCATTTATCTACTTACATGTAATTGAGGACAGAATATGTTATGCGGCTTGTTTATTTATTTATTTATTTTAAGAAATCTAAAAAGGTGTCACAAAAGGACAGCAAACTACATGGAGTGTCTTATTGGCCATCTGCCATCCTCTGAATGGTACTCAATAGCGATCTGTCAAACAATTAACACAGATAATAAATAGTCACAAAGTAACCTAATTTGCCAGCCACTAGTAGCCACCAGTTGGAAATTCACGTACTGCAGCTATTCAGCGTCACACCGGACGCATGGCCAGATGGAAAGGAAACATGACATAACAGGTGATGATTAACAGTAAAGATGACATTCAGCAGTAATGATACTAAGATTCTGAAAAATCTCTCCCTATCTGCTAGCTATATATATGTAGCTAGTATGCATATTGCACTGCATTCTAAAGGGAATGGTGCTGTACTTACTAGTGGAATCCCATATGAAATATACTGCATTCCATCTGCCTCTCCTTCAAAAGATAGGCCCCAAGTTTGTTTTTTGCTTACTCTGAGATTTTAATTTAGTCATTTTAACGAAGAGACAATTTGTGTACAATACTGATGAAATCCCATGGAAGACCGTGGCTATTATCAAGTCCTCACAAATTATGCAGCTACCACTGCTGAACTCTTGGAGTCATCGATTTTAAGGCCAGAAGGAACCATTATAATTAGCTCATCTGAACTCCTGCATAACAGATCATAGAATTTCACCCAGTAATTCTTTCACCAAGCCAATAACTTCTGGTTGAGCTAGAGCATATCTTTAAAAACAAAATCCAATGTTGATATAAAGACTTCAAGTGATGAAGAATCCCCCACATCCCTCGGGTAAGTTGTCACAATGGTTAGTCCTCATCATTGTTAAAAAATGTGCACCTTATTTTCAGCCCAAATTTGTCTAGTTTCAACTTCCAGTGATTGAATCTTGTTATGGCTTTGGCTGCTAGCTTAAAGAAGCCCCCTTCTGTTGAAAGTTATTTCTGTGTAGATATTTGAAAGCCATGATCAAGTTGCCTCTTAACCCTCTCTTTGATAAGCTACACAGATTAGTAAATTTTACTGCAAGATCACTTACATTTTGTGGCTAATTTAATTTATTCTATGTCCCCAAAACACTCTTCATTCCCAGTCCCTTCACCACACCTCCAAAAACAAAGAACTATTGTTCATAGTTCAAAATACTCATTGATGTCAAATTCATTCATACTTATTTTCATGAAAGATTATTTTTAACTATTTGCGTTTTAACAATGTTCCCTTATTCCCCTCTCCCCCTAGTCGTTATTCTGACAGCTTGACTTAGAACCTTTTTCCTATCTTGTGTGCCAGGGAAGGAGAGAGTTTGTAGCCAGCTTCAGATAATCATTTTCTCAGCTCTCCAGCCCCTAACATGCTAACACCTAACATGCTACTTTCACAGTATTTATCCAAAAAGGATAGTGTGAGGTGTCTCATAAAAAACTTATGTCATACTGAGCCTCACCATCACTGTGAGATGGATGGATGGATGGATGATATTTAAGGAGTTATGTGTATGTGCTGAAAATATCTCTTAGAGTCTGTCCCAGGCAGATTTGTCAAACAGGTTTTGCCAGCAACCTAGTAATTTCTGGGAGTGTCCAGTGGTTAAGGGCTGGACATTGCAGGGGATGCTTCAAAGGGGTTAAGGGATTGTTTTGTGCTTATTAGCAGCCTGCATAGAGAGAACAAAATCTGCAGAGTCCTGGAAGGCAGTGCTAGTGGGGCCAGTGATGGGTAGTTTCAGGGTGTTGAACTATAGTAGACACAAACAAGGCTGTTTCACGCTAGGGGCGGGTAGTGGTGAGGTGCCTCTCAAACCTGGGTACATCTGAAGAGCATCACAATACAATAAAGACTCCTTTTCTGGTTTCAGGGAGCTTAGTGAGCATGACTGAGTATTGCTGAATCTACATGTGGTGTCTAATTATATTAATTATTATTATTATTGTTATTGTTGTTTGTTGTTAATCTGGGTTGTGGTAGCACCAGAATCCTCACATCTGGTGTCCCCATTGTGTTAAGCACTGTGAAATACAGTAAGAGAATCCCTGCCGTGAGGGGTTCACAATCTAACTAGACAAGACAGATAAAGGAAACAGAGTCTCAGAGAGGGGAAGTGACTTGCCCAAGGTCTCACCCCTCTGTCTATTTTACTCTTTGTTTGTTTCCTTCCCATGTTCAATTTTCTCTTTATAGCATAGCAGTGGATCAGCACCTTAGAAAAGTCACTTTCTTTCATTCAGAAATTGCCTGGAGAGAATAGAAAATTGCAAGCTGCAGGGGGGGAAAACACTAACATGTATCATTTTCTCAAGCCCATGATTTTATAGCAGCCTTATTCATAATATATTTTTCCTCTTGTCAATCAAAAATATGTAAATTAAGAAAAATACATTCAGTGGGCAGAATATATGAGGTCTTTGAAAAACACCTTCAAGCAAGTAATGCTTTTGCTCATGTAAAAGACTATCATAATTGCAAACCCTCAGCATAATAAAATAAGTCTGGGTAGAATTAAATGTAAGAAAAGTGACTTAAAAAGTCAGGCTACCTAAATGGTCTCTCTCTCTCTCGCACACGCACACGCACACACACACACACACATACATACACACACAGAGATAATTATACAGTGGGAAATTGTTACAGATTATGAAGGGAGAGAATGATGGATTGAAAATTGTGGCATGAACTTTGGAAAAGGTGCTTGTTTCTGGCAAGAGTCAAGAGCTGTCTCCATACTCGGCATTGACCAAATATCAAAAACAGAGTGTTTCAAAGTTAAAAGGAGAAAAAAAGTGGGAAAACCCGAAGATCAACTGACATAGAGCATCGGAATGAAAGGGCGTGGGCGACCTGGACCTTGGGTCCACACCCTTACTTATGATAAAGGGGAGTGGAGCCAACAACAGAGGTGACTCCTCCTTGGCCCCATTGTGACATTCCCCAGAGTACAATCTGGATGGTTGAATAGCAGCGCCCCTGCAGTTCTCCAACCTGGGGTGCCTTTTACACAGCTTCACCCTGAGAACAACCACTCCTGGTCTGTTTACAAAAAGCCTCTAGCATGCAAAATCACTCCCAGTTGAATTATACCCGTGCTTCTAGCCAGCCACTCCTGAATTATATTGCATGGTGACACCAGCAAATTCCCAGTCCCAGACTTGTCCCCAGAAATGTGTGTCTTCTACTGCCAAGCTCTTTCCTTCTGGATAATACAAGGTCATAGAAAGACTGTCATTTCTTTAATAGAAAATCATATACACAGACCCTGTTATCTCAAATGGAGGTTTCCAAACACTTCAGTCCAAATACACACCTTTTTATATAAAACAATAAAACAAGTTTATTAACTACAGAAAGATAGATTTTAAGTGAATATAAATAATGAGGTATAAATGTCAGAATTGGTTGCAAAGAAATAATTGGTAAAACACAAACTTATATCTAACTTAACAAGCTAAGTTAATTTAAAGCAAAAGGTTTCTCTCACCATCTGCTTCTAACAGTCTGGCTGGATTTTTCTGTCAGGCACCCTCCCTCAGTTCAATGATGCTCCTTTTGTCTTTCAAACATTGTTGATGCTATGAATAGAGATGAGGGGAGAGAGGTGATTTATGTCCTCTGTTCTCTCTTCTTATAGCATTTCTCTCCTTTGAGAATCATCTCCAATTAAGGTTCAGGCGATAGCAAGACTGTTTGCCAAGATATACATTTCTCACTTCCACCTTACTTCCTGCCAAAGAGTGGCCGCTTATCCAAGTGATTATCCATTTGATTTTGTTGACACCTGGCTGAGGCATCCATTTGCATTTTATCTCTCAGGAACTGTTTTGTGACGCTTCCCCAGATTTGAAATATGCCTTAGTAGCATCATACAGTAGAATCTTATAACTTTACAAACAATGTTGCCACACATTTTACCAGGACAATAATGATCAGCAAATTATGAGTTTTCAAATGATACCACACATACTTTATTTATCATAGTTTTGTGAAAGTGGTGAACATAAGGGTACAGTCTGCCACACCTGCCCTCTCTTCTTGTGAATGCTCTAATTTGCTGCTGCTAAAGGCAAGAAGAAAATTACTGAACACCCCCTTCTTCTGAGAAAACAGTGAATAGGAAGGTTATTGTGACTAAGGTCTGGTCTACAGTACAGAGTCAGGTCGATACAAGGCAACTTATGTCGCTCTAACTATGGAAATGTCTACACTTAAATTTCGCTTCCGCCGATATAACTGTCCCTCTACGCCAACTTAATAATTCCACCTCCATGAGCAGCGAAGAGTCAAAGTCCATGTGGTTAGGTTGATGCAGTGTCAGTGTAGATACTACTTAGATTATGTCAACTGTTACTGGCTTTCAGTACCACAATGCCCCACACTGATAGGACAATTGATACAAGCCCTCCTTGGGACAAGATGCTCCAATGTGCTAGGCACTGCGCACACATATATCTAAAAGATGTTATTTCTTAATGTTCATCATCAATTCTACTCATGTTTAATATTGAATCGGGTGTTCTTTGTAGACTTTCTAATTTGGTACTTTCTGACAAAAGTGTAGGTGAATGTGCTTTTTTCCCCCATTTATGAGAGCAGATACAAATGCAGCTCTCACTACTGTTCTTTACTGAACATCTCTAATTTCTTAGTATTGTTTTTCAGAGTATGACATTTTTCTCTTCAACCTTAGTCTATTTTAGTGCAATGTACTTTAAAAAGTTAACTATTTAATGACAACCCCGGCCAAGGAGTGGTAAGTAAGTTGCACCACCCAGGAGTGGTTCCAGGAAATATTGTGCCCTTCTTAGGCTATGTCTAAACTACAAAGTTAAGCCAACCTAACTTACATTGTCACAGAACCGCCACAATAATTACATCACTTGTCTGTGTCTGCACTTTGCTCCTTGTATCAATGGTGCATGTTGTCCCAAGGAGGGCTTGTATCAAAGTCCTAGATACATGTTTTTAAAAAAATGAAGATCAGAAAACGTAACATAACTTTATGGTGAAAGTCACAGAAAGTTCCGTTTTAAGAGATCAAAAGGGAAATACCGAGAAAAGCATTGCAGAATTAAACATAGTCAATATGATTTAAGAAACGGAAGATCATGCCTCACTAACATTTGTAAATTCTTCAAAAGCATGAATCCCACAGAAGCCCTAGGGGTTAGAGGCACCAAATGTTCAGCTGTTCATAAAGACATTACCAAAGGCATATCTTGGGAGTTTATGTCTACAGTGTGAAATCATAGAGTAAGAAAAATGTTAAACCGCTGCCATTTAGCTGTGCTTTCTCTCCAAACAAGGAGCAGAAGTGATGGTTGTCTTCAACAGAATGACAGCTGCCAAGAGACAAAGAAGCAATAAATGGAACTGCATGAAACTGGAATGAATGTATTAGTGAGAGACAGTATTTTCCAGGCAGAGTTAGCAAGATTCTTGAATTATATTCTTAAATTTGCTCTTGACTTTCTGTGTAATCTTGAGCAAATTCTTAAGCTCTTTCTGCCTCAATTCACCCATCTGTAAAATGGCTATGAAGACATATACTCACCATGCTCAGAGGCTTCCTTAACTTCAATAAATTGCCTTGAAATCCTCAGGTGACTGGAGCAGTATCATCTTTACTGTATATCAGTCTTGTCAGATCTATTTTTTCCTAATATTTGCCTAGATTGTAAATTCTTTGGGGCAGGAACTGTGTTTGTGTTCTGTGTTTGCAGAGCAGCTAGTACAATAGGGTTCTGGTGCATGACCGGGGGACTAGGCACTACTGGACTATAAATAACGATAATATTAAAGTGGCATGCGCTTACAAATGCTAAGGTGAGAGGAGAGTATTTACTGAGCAATGTGATCTGATATAGAATAGCTGAGACCTATAAGAAGCTTGGTAGATGACAAAAAATACATTTCAGAAAAACGAACCTTAGAGTAAAGGATCAAAACAAGACACTCTCTTCAAGAAAAGGACAAAGAAATACAGGACATAATTTTGCTGTGGTGAGCCATGGTACCCACACACACATATTGACACCAGTGGTTAAGTGCTCACCAATGTGCATAAAGGTTGCACACTCTACATTTGAGACAATAAGTTCTCACCACAATAAGGGTGATGCAATTTAACCCTTATATATGGGCCCAGCTAGGCACTTTGCTGGACGAATAGAAAGAGGTAGCGCTTATCCTGCCACAGAGAGCTTACAGTGCAGTTAATATTGATGGAACTACTCATGTGTGTACAGGCTGCAGAGATCAGATCCATAGTCAGGTGTCACTCTAGTAATACCCCTGTAGGGTCTGATCATCAGCTGGTGCAAATCAGCATAGGTCCACTGAAGTCAGTAAAACGATGCTGATTTCCATCCTTTACGAATTTGACTTGTAATCTTTAGCACAAAGTTATTCATGGGAGGGAAAGATGATGATAGAAAAGAAATCCTTCAGACTTGTGAACAGTTTTGGATTAAATGGATAAAAATCTACAAACGAGGAGGTGAGGTCTCAGGAGACCACGTCATAGTGGTCAGCCTACTGGTTGAAGCATGAGGTCTGAACTGTAGACAGAATCCAAATGCCAGAGCCAATTGTTGAGACAAACACAAAGTCAAAGCCAGGAACTGGAGCCAAAGGTCAGATCCATAATCAGAGAAGGCAAAATAGAGCTAGTTCAGAAGCAGGAGCCAGGCTGGGACAGAACTGGATCAAAGTCAGACGCAGAGCACAGTTTAGGCAAGTGCAGGACTTGGAGTGAGGCAAGCACAGGGAGGCAGAGAATCCACAGACACGTGCACTGAGCAGCCTACAAGCTACTGCTGCTTCTGGGCCAGGTGGTCTGTCAGGCAGCCTAATTGACTCATTAGGGCGTTCGGGAGACTGAGCAGGTTCAGCTGCAGGGCCTCATTCCTGACACTAGGAGAGAAAGAAACTTTTAGCCAATTATGGTTTTCTCACACAAAGAGTACAAAACATGTAAATATCACAGCAGAACAGATCATTGAAACAAACAAACAAACAAATCCCAATCAGTGCCTAAAAGGGACACACACTTGCTGTAGTTCAATTGTTTGCCTCTCCTCTGTAAAGATTTCTTTTCTTTTTTGGTAGAACCATAGAAAGGGATTTAATGATATTTCTCAAGGCACTCAAAACTTACAAGATTCCCGCTGTTCATCTGGTGGCCTTGCTCTTCAGTGTGAGGCTGTACAATAACTTAGAAAAAAATCATACCACCAAATCACTGAGAAATGCAAACTACCCTGGGCAAGGGAACTCAAAGTGTTACTAGAACTTACTGAAATATTCCAAGGGAGATCATTTCCATTACTGACTTGTGTTCCACCATTGACTTTAATGGGAGCAAGCTCAGGACCTATGTTATTTTGAATGGGACTGCTATATGCATGTGAGCTAGGGAAAACATGGGAGATTTTTTTCAGAACTCAAGGCTAGGTCATCTCCTTACTTTACTCATATGATTGGACCCATTGCATTCAATCTGCAACAAACAGGTCAAGGGGCAAAATAGGTGCAAATTGCCCTGAAGATGGTATGGATGAGAAGTAGGCATGTTGTATGAAAAAAGTCTGAGCTATGATGCTTCCCCAGTATGTACAGCATGATAGGTGGCATAAGCACACAGCAAGTGCTGGAATAAGAGAGGGGGCATGCCAAGTAGGTGTGGTCATAGAAGAATGGCCAGATGTCCACATTCCTTCACTTACATATACCTGAAAGCTACAGAACACATGTGTAACATAAAGCAGCTGAAGGTGGGTTCTCCTTAGGCTGCTGAACGCCCACGGGGTAAAGAAATGACATGGCTTCATCGCTATTATACATGGCATACCATAGTGCAGAAGGAGGGCAGAAAATTCAAGCAGCTGCATAGAGAAGAGAACATTTGTGTATACAGCTTCTATGTTGCCCCCAAAAGGTCTAGGTCTTTACTTATCTTGCTTCTCTGTAATCCTGCCCTTTGATCTCTGCAGTTTGTGTTGCCTTTGACAATGTTATAAAATTGTTTTTACATAAGAGCCGGAGAAAGTAAGGGCAAACTGGCCATATTCAGATGACATGTCTATGGTTAATTCATCATAGGACACTGTGGATGTAATCCTGACCGTATGTGACTTAATTTGTTCTTTAATTCCTGTGTGTGTCAGTATTTTGTTCCCTATATACTTTAGTTCCCTGTCCACAAGGACTGCTGTATGTCCTATGTTACCTGATTGCCGTCAGATCTGGAATCATGTTTGGACATCACAAGGATAAGAGCTGGCTGCTCTCTGACATCACCCCTAAGGTCTGTTGCCAGCATAAGCCTTGTCTCTGTATTGGTTTTTGGCAGTACAGTTCCTTGCACTTATTTGAGTATGGTGCATCCCCTGTAGCCACACTGCCTGAACACTCTACCCAAGGTGCTTTGAGATGGCTGATTGGGGCTGGTAAGGTGCACATCACACTTCTTTTCTCCATACAGATATCTTCAAAGCTTCATTCATATTCCAGAGATGACAATCAGGATTCCAGTGTTTTTGTTCTCTAGTGCAGTGCCTCAGAGAATTCTCAGTCAGCATCATGTCCACACATTCAGCCAGCCACAGACAGTTTTGTCATGCTACCCTGAGGATGACTGGGTGCGAAAGGAGGGGAGCACAGACTTGCCCTCCATTTTCCCTCTGACGCCCTATTTTAGCTCCACAGCTACTTTTTAGGGTCTTTTCTAGGTCTACTCAGTAACACCATCAGGTTCTACTGAGTTTTAATCCCAACTCATGCCCTCAATGTCACAATGTGTTGGATATTACCAGAGTAGGAACTCTTAGAGTTTCCAGACCTTCTGTAGATTTTTATGTTAAAATAAAAAACGGGTGATGTATTAGCAACTTCCCTGCATACTCTATTTATGTAGCGTATAAAAAGTTATAGGTATTTGTGTTACCTTGAATAAAATATCTTTAAATACAAAATGCATTTGGTGCAATGCAAGACGATAAAAAACTCAGAATGGACTTTTGCAGAAATATACCATTTTCGTTTGATACTTTTGCTTCTCCTTTCGATCTACTGCTCTATAAAATTCCATAAATTAAGATGTAAAAAGAAAAAAAAAGGCACTTGCAATAAATATCTTACACATATTCCTCTTGAATGAAAAGCTTTTAAATCTATATGTAGTAACTGTTTAATAAACAAAGGTGAATTGACATGCTTATTTTATTTAAATATTACAAACCAGTCCAATACCCCTTGAAGTAAGTCTAAGTCTGTACTGTTGGATCAGACACTAAATGAATACATGTGAACTTAACTTTTACAAAATCATAATGGAGCGCCACTGATGCATATCAGCTAAGGATCCGACCCACAGATTTTAAAGGTGAACAAAAAGATACTTTATTTCTCCATTGTCAGTTGATGACAGCACATGCAACTAAGCATTGAAGGAAGCTTCAATCCTTTAGGAGCTTCTGATGTTGTTATTCCTTGCAAGGTAGGCTCACAGCTTAGTTCCTGCAGGGAAAGTAAAGGAGGAACTGATTTTTAAGTAGACATAGAGAACAAAAAGAACTAGATAATTCATGGAGGATAGGTCCATCAATGGCTATTAACCAGGATGGTCAGGGATGGTGTCCCTAGCCTCAGTTTGCCAGAAGCTGGGAATGGGCGACAGGGGATGGATCACTTGATTACCTGTTCTGTTCATTCCCTCTGGGGCACCTAACATTGGCCACTGTTGGAAGACAGGATACTGGGCTAGATGGACCTTTGGTCTGATCCTATATGGCCGTTCTTATAGGCTGAAGCTGCAAGTTCTGGATTTTGAACACACCAAAGTACAGGGTTGGGGTCTGAGGATCAGAAGCTTTGACAGGTGCAATATAAAGATAGGAGCACTAACAAAATTTTGATACAGGTCCTGATCTGAATTTTGAGCAGTCTTTCCCAAGTTCAGGGACATCTGAAGTTTTGGCTTAGTTCCATTTCCATTTTCAATTATTTTGTTTATAAATGGATATATTGGTATCTTTTATGTTTACTCTTGTAAAGGTCAATTTTAACCAAGATAACTACACTGATTTCAGACTGATTTCTGTGGAGTAGTGCTTACTTGCACCAGGTTTCAATTTCAATGAGATCATCTGGAAGATTTGATATTTTAACCTCCTTTGTTAATATTTTTTAAAGCATTTCAAATCACCTTGATTTTTGACAATGCAAGTGCACAATTGCATGTGCATATTAGGCATATACACACTTTAGAATTTGTTTCCTAACATTTAGAAAATGCTTTAAAAATTGTGTTCTCTGCCACACAGCCTTGCCATTCTTTGTAGCACGTTACATATATCACCTCTTTAATATCCGAACTTTTCTAGGAGCACACACATGTTTTGAAGAGAAAGTACGTATGCCTGTATGCATTCCACTACCCACTTTTGGTAGTTTGGGCTATATAGTACTTTAATTTTTCCTACACCTTGGTTTAATTTAGAAATAAATAATGTGCTATGCTTGTACAGAAGAAAAACTGGATTAACCGTTTGTGATTTACAGCCTTCAACATGCTAAAGTGTTAAATTATGTGCTCTTAGCTGAAACATGACAAACTTTTAAATTTTCCAAAATGTGCATGGTTTCTTTCAGCCCCTTCACTCCAATGAATTCATTTGAGACACATAGATACAATCTTTCTCACTGCATTAGAAAAGTATCGAGATATGGTCTAATCTCACAAGTAATTTCTTTTGCCATTAAAAGTATCAGTCTAATTTTAATGCCTTGTGTGCAGTGAATTAGGGGAGGTAGGTTTTTTCTCCTATACCAGTTTAAGTAATACTGTCAAGATTGATAGCTCCTAAATTTGACCAACCCTTCATTTTTAACTTAGATATGTTTACAAAGTTCCTGAAATGGTCTCCAGGGTTGTTTCACAAAACAAATTCTCGCTTATGCTTAAAAAAAACCCCAAATCAATGCAAACAGCACAGAATTCATGAACAAATTCATGCTAAAAACAAACATACACACCCAAACAAACCCTTTGTGCTCACATGATAGAGGAGGGAAAATTGCTAATAAAATAGGTTTCACTCTGAAGCCACTAAGGCAGTTTTATAAACAAACAAACATATACTTTGGAAAATTATGATAATTATATTTGACACTTCTATGCAGTTTTGCATCTGAGGATCTCACAGTTCCTTGTAAGTATTATTTAAGCCTTACAATCCCATTCTGTGGATTGAATTTTGCAGTTTAATGATGACACACTGAAACTACGGCCAAAACTTTCAATTGTGCATAACTTTTGGGTGCCCAGCTGGCAGCCTGAGACATTAAGGCCTGGTTTTCAACTCATTGATTTCTGTTGGAGTTGTAGGCATTCAGCCCCTCTAAAAATCCTCCATCAAATGCTTCAGAAGACTATGCAGAACCCCTATCAATGGATACTTTGCTATAACAGTTCTATGACAGAAGTTTCCTCCTAATACTACACAGTCTTTTCATCAGCTTTTGAATCAGGTTCTTGATGCTTTAAACTTTGATAGAATCATCCATCCAATGATCTCAAAACACTGTGCATTCATTAAGGAAGCCCAGCAGTTCCATTCTGATAATGAAAAATGTTATCCCCATTTGATAACATGGGGTGATTAAGTGACTTGCTCAAGTCCATGCGAGAAGTCCACCACAGATCCAAGATCTCCTAGCCTTCAGTCTTGTGCTTCAACTACAAGACCATGTATTTCTGCATTTATATCAAAGGGATTTGTGAATGACAATAACATACCCAAGAGTTGCTTGTTTTCTTATTTCCATTAGTAGATACATTTACAGAGGACAGATATATCTAATTGAATGAGAAAGACTGAGTGCTTAACAGTGGTAAGGCAGAAGTAGAAAATACATAGTGACAAATGTCGCACGATTGGAACAGAAATGGTATGGTATGTTGCAGCCAGGCACAAGATGTAGAGGTTCATAATTGTCCAGTGAATGATAGTGAATAAAGATGAATAATCCTGGAGTACATGTGAGGAGGACTAAGTAATGTCAGCTGACGATTGCTGGATGTATTGGGAAGTAAAAACAAATTGAACTCAGATGATCATTTCTAATATACACAAGTGAGGCTAAGAGAAGGCTGGCTGGATGATATATAAATGAAGAAGAATGGCTTTAAGCAACTATTGCTGAGTAGAAATGAAGAGAGCAAAGCTGAACAATGTCAGACGAGTTCTGTTTAGTGGATAGCCAGTGAATGAAGATGAATATTGTCAGAAGAAGACCGCTGAGGAAATGTAAGTCAAACAAAGATAAATAATAACAAAGGATTATTACAGCGACTAGATTGGTGAATGAAGACAAATAAAGTCAGACATCAAAAGCGGAACAGGCATTAGACAAACAAAACTGAATACAAGAAGATAAGAAAACTATGCAGCACAAGTGTTTTAATGTGATGCAAGTGAAAAAAAATCCTTTGAATTGTAAGAAAAAAAGCAAATAACCTTCCGTACCTATAAACAAGAGACTTTTCCCTCATGTTCTTCTGCATATATCTCTCCTTGCTCCTGAACTTGCTTAGCTCGCCTGATTCCTTCCTCACTCACTCCATTGGCCTGAGTTACTTCCTCATTCTTGTGTTTGGCAGAACTTAGGGTCAAATTCTGCTTCCCATTACAATGTTGTAACTGTGTTAGGATTTTTATGTAATGCTGCTGTGCTGGATTTACCCTGCTGTAAATCAGAGAAGAATTTGTCGCAAAGCACTTAGGATGAAACTGATAAACCCCAAAGTATCATACTTCCTGAGTAAAAATGAAAATAATCACTGTAATTCTAAAAGCTCCAAAACAACCTAATGGAAATTACATGGTCAATCATAAAATACAAGTTACTAACCCACTCCTTCGCTCCAGACAATTAATGGTTGATTTTTAGGTTTCCTGTGGCAAAGAAAATTCTGATATGCTTTGGGGGGAAAAGAAAGTAGGTGCAAAATACCGACACATTTACATAAATTACAGAATAAATAAAACCTGATCTATTAAAAGTGTAATGAAGAATAAATCAAATAACTGATAGAAAACTAACAGAGTGTACATAAGAACTCAACACTCTCCAAAACAGAAGCATAGTTAGTAAAGACTTCTCTATAAAGAGCCACCCGGATTGCTTCCAATTCACTGCATTACTGCTGCCGAAGGGTTGATTTTGCTTCCCTCGTTAAATAATATCTTACACTGTGGGGAGTCCCATTTCAGAAAATCAGGTTATTTACAAATTCAGGTACCACTCAGAATGAATAGTTGTGTGTGTGTGTGTGTGTGTGTGTGTGTGTGTGTGTGTGTGTGTGTGTGTGTGTTTCAATCTGTCTAGGAACGTGCATGCAGAATGTACCAGGTAGAGTTATGCCCTAATAGATCAAAAGGTGTAGGATAGAACCTGAAGTGACTGGGACAATGAGAAAGGTTTGTGAGGAAAATGGAGCAGGATGTATTACTTTGTGGGCTCACCTGCATGAATTTGTGATGTTCCATTTTTTCAGAGGAAATTTTATGTCCGTTGCAAACAATAAGGCACAGAAACATATAGAGAAGAGGCAAGATTGCTCATTGAGACATGTGTACAATGTACAATACCCCAAATATATAATACCAGTCATTTGCTTCCGTCTATGGGACAAGTTTTAATGCCCTTTACTCGAAAGGAGTTGCTGTGGCTTAACATGGGGGCCTAATTTTTGCTTTACTTGTATTTATCAGTAGGTTTTCATTGAAATCTAGCAACAATAAAAGGAATACATTTTTTAGCAAAATAAAATGGACCATACAGTTCATCCTCTTCTACAGCACAGGGAGGGTTAAACTAAAAATGGAAATAGACATATAAATCATGGATGGGCAGGAGGAAATACTCCTTTATGCCAATATCAGGACTCATCAACAGTTCACAGTTGCATGTGCACAGGAAATTATTCAATAATATATATCCAGCTGCCTTATACTGCACTCTTCTTCTAAAGTACAGCAGCAACAAAAAATATGGTCTATAAAACAACTGAAACAGAAACAAAACCAAGTGATGATTCTCATTATCTGACCAAAAAAATGACTTGAATTTCATCCTGTTAATTCATTTCACCTTCCATTCACAGAAAGGCCTGTGAATTTTATCACTTTTGATCCATTCAAGGTCATTCAGTGGAATATTCTGCTTTTTGATAGAGGAATTAAATTCACAGATCCATAGACACAGAAATTTTAAGGCCAGAAGGGGCCATTGTGACCATCCAAACTGATCTCCTAGTCAAGGAGTTGAACTAGGGCATATCATTATGTGCCAAAAGAATAAACTAGTCACCCCCTTCAATCATCCTGGTCTCTCTTCACACTGATATTGAGGCTATGTCTACACTACAGCCAGGATCGACACTCTGAGATTGATCCACTGGCGGTCATTTTAGCGGGTCTAGTGAAGACCCGACAAATCGACAGCAGATCACTCTCTGGTTGACCCCTGTACTCTACCCATGATGAGAAGAGTGAGGTAAGTCGATGGGAGAGTTTCTCCTGTTTTCTCCCATGGTGCAGACCCTGTGGTAACTCGACCTAAGGTACGTCGACTCCAGCTACGTTATTCATGTAGCTGGAGTTGCGTTGCTTAGGTACGTCAACTCCAACTACATTATTCACGTAGCTGGAGTTGCGTTGCGTAGGTTGACTTACCACGATAGTGTAGACATAAACTTATAGGGGAAGAAGTTGAAAACATGGGAGCAGGAGAAGGAAATGAAGGGAGGTGGTGAGGCAGGCTTGATTGGTGGAGTGCTGGGAATGAGGACCAACATTATAAGAAATTATATCTGAGTTCTAGGCCATGGCAGAACAGGGTAGAGCCTTAGAGGTAAGGAATGAAATATAAATTTGCTCTGGTATGCAAGGAGGAGCCAGTGGATTTTTCCCTCAGCATGGGGGTAATCTCTGAGTTTTCCAACAAAAGCAACATTCTGGCCCTATTAGCTACGAGCTTAATGCAAAGATCATTTCAATTTGATTTAGATCAGGGACTAAGTTCACCATTAATTATTTATTACTGAAGGTGGAAAAGTTTGAGGTACAGAGAAATTAAATGCAAAATATTTGTCTTAAATTCTTATGTGTTATTCTGAAAAAAAAAAAAAAAAACACCCAAAACCGTCCAGATCATCAGAGTGAAAAAGATCATAACACTGGAAATATACGGATTTTCTTTTTGGCAGACACAAAGATGTTTCAGTTACTTTCCTACAGTACCTGCAAATTGCAAAAGCCTGTGTCTCCTCTGAGCCCTGATTCTAATGCAGGTTCATGAAAAGGGTGCATGTCAGGGGCAGGGTGAAGACAGGCTTTAAACTTGTCAGGACTGGAAAGAGACATCCTTGTCAAGGTTTTCTTTCAGTTGCTCATTGTTATGCTATTTATCTTCTGAAGACCTTCTCCTCTCCTCCTCACTACAGCTGACATCTATAAATGGTGAACTTTTGAACCTCAGCTTCATAAAAAATAAAAAATAAAAAGCTGAAGGCATTCTAAGCTTCACTGAAGGGAAGATTTTTTCTTTATATGCAACCCAACTTAGGCAGAATGAATCCTAGTGCAAGTCTACACTACAGCACTACCTCAGCTCAGCTGCACAGATGCAGCTGCGCCACTGTAGCGCATCTGATGAAGACGTGCTATGCCGATGGGAGAAGAGTAGAGGAAATTGTGTCAGACTTGGCACTTAGTGACGTTGGAATTTGTCAAGAGTATGTCCATTAAAAGGGGAAATTCTGAGTTGCTCCTGACTTACACTGATGTAAATGAGTTCAGAATACAGCCCATTGAGGTTATCCTGTCCACTGTCCTGTCTTCAGTTCTTGCAGTTTCTTTTTAAAAACTGATATTTTTCTTGACTTTCACCTAGCTCAGAAATAAGGTGACTGGTCCTGAGAACCATAGCCACATACACACAAACACCAGGGTTATCAGCAAGGATCAAATCAGCAGTCTTCAGTACCAGAGCAGAAGCCATTGCCACCGGAGCTAGAAGTGAACCCCTTTAGCTGTAGGTAAGGAGAAGCTGTTACAGGTGATGGGTCAGCCATTAATGGGAATCATGATCATTTCTACCAACTCATGACAAACTCTCCCTGTTAGGGTATGTCTACACTGGCCTGCATATTCAAGTAAGGACCATGTGCATGCTCCCCATACTGCCCCGAATGTCCATATTATGCTGTGCTTGACATAAGTATAAAGCTGTGTATACACATATACCCATGTCCACACTGCCACGTGTAGTTACATGACGTTAGTGCTACCATTTCAGGGATGGTATCCCAGGGTTCTGTGTACCACAGAACTTTAGGAACTATTTTGCGTTGTGTTGTTGGTTGGTGCTGGCCTGCATCTTCACACATTTGCTGATGCCAGTTTCACGTTGCTCGCTCACTATTATTCCCTGCCAAATGGGGTGGAAGACATGGAGCATCAGGGTGATGATGCATTTCTGCCTCTGCTCCTTATTGTCGGACAAATGGTTATGCAGTGGAGTAGGCAATCAGCGTGATGCTGGATGGAATTTGGGCAGAACTAGTGCTAGCCGCCACTTCCCGCAGCCCCCATTGGCCTGGAATGGCGAACCGCAGCCAGAGGGAGCTGTGATTGGCTGCACCTGCAGACACTGTAAACAAACCGGCCCGGCCTGTCAGCGGATTTCCCTGATGGGCCGCATGCCAAAGTTTGCCAATCCCTGTCATAGGTAGATACCTCAAAAATCTAGGTTGAAATGAATGTCACTGGTGCAGATAGTACTGTGATATTTGCTTAAGTTTCTTCTCAAATCTTCCCTTGCCCAGAGGTGTATCTTAAGCTAGGAGTCAGATTTGTCTCCATGAATGATTCCATAGAGCAGTCTTCAGGCTTGCAATATATTTGTCTCTAAATGATCATGTATTGGTTCCTTGCCACAGAGGCTAAAACCTAGGACCTGGTTTTCACACTTAGATGGTTTTCACACCTAGATCTGTACTTAAGTAACTAAATCCATGTTTTAGGCACAAAGGGCCTGAATCCACCCCACTGAGTTCAAAGAGAGTTATACCATTCACTTCAGGGGCCACAGGATCAACCCTTAAGGTCTGTTTCTAGCAAAGCACCTAATCACATGCTTAACTTAAGTCTCATTGACATTAAACAAATCAATTCATCCCGAAAGTTGTTACCAAAGTAAGTTTTCAAGTGGGGTGTGGGGTCCACGGGTAGAACAAGGAGAAGGTGTTTCCTAGTTAGCTGATTATTTGCTTTGTCAAACCAAGAATGGTTGAGTATAGAGAGAAGGAGCTGGTCAATGGTTCCAGTACCAAATGGTTCCATTGCGAATACAGCCTGAATTCTGGACTCTGGACCTGATGCAGTGTTTACTTAAATCAAGGGAAAAACACCCCTTGACTTCAGTAGGTACTGAATCAGGCCTACTATCTCTGTGTGCATGCTGCCTCTCTGTCACTGGCCATGGAGTGCCTAGGTATGGGAGAGGGTGAGAGTCTGCTGCAATGCACACCCTAGATCTGCATCGGTCTTGTCTCTACTTGGTGTACAGTGAACCACCACAGAG
This sequence comes from Chelonia mydas, assembly GCF_015237465.2. Classification (NCBI taxonomy): domain Eukaryota; kingdom Metazoa; phylum Chordata; order Testudines; family Cheloniidae; genus Chelonia; species Chelonia mydas. Next base: position 13,274,138 of record NC_057853.1, on the reverse strand, counting down.
CTGGGCTCTGTGCCATGTAGCAGTCTTTGAATTCCCTGCATGGTCTCTCCCTTGTAAAGCAGAACTGCACCTATTACCAGTGGATCCTCTGTACTTGTGGAGGAGGAAGCAGAATTAATCTCTTGGTGCACACGCATTCCCATCAGCACAATTTGAAGTATGTGCACGAATCCAAAAAGGAACATAGATCAGGTAGCACTAGCAGCCTTCTTCTAAGGGTGATTCTTCCTTATCACTGGTAACGCTAGAACATGGTAGCCAATGTTACAACAGTCTGATAGAAATCTTTCTTTTGATTCAGACTTTTCAGTTTGGGGTGGATAAAGGAAATGATTTATTGTTTGATGCAGCTACATATTTTGGCTTTAGCCTCCTAATTCGTTTTTCCCCATGTACTGTGTTCATTGTGGTAGCTTTGCCTTGCAGCATGCTATAATTGCCTGGTGCTTCTTTGTTTGCTTCTGTTTTCTATTTTTTTGATAAGTACCTTAAAGGAGGTTATACTGAGCTGAGAGTGAGACCTTGAGATTTTCCTTTTATCTGTTAAATAATCATTATAAAAATATTTAAACTTCCATATGGCTACTTTTATATTGTAAACATAGCAACTATAGATGTCCTTGTCTTCCACTATTTATTTGAGATTTAATGGGTAGTAATTCAACTGACAATAAAATAGCTCTTTGGAATATGGGATTAAATGAACCATTGGAGATTTAAAGTGCCTTATCTGAAAAAGGAAAACAAAATCTAGAATGATTTGATTTGAAGAGACATCTGGAGGTCAAGGATAGTACTAAGTTCAGCAAGGACTGAGTGTTTCGTTGCTGTCATGCCTTAATTCAATTCTCAGAAAAACAGAAGCCTTTGTGTTATTCATTTTAACATTGACAAAGCACTGACACCTCATGCAATATGGGGAAGGGAAAATTCATGCCAATGGATGAGACTATCAAAAACATAATTAGTGGAAGTGTGTTGGGACTTATAACCCTGCGCAAGTTAACAGGTTCACTTTGAAGGCGCTATTTTCTTACCAACACCATGTGATCTTGGCAACAGCATTGATCATGTCTGTTGACAAGGAGATATGAAGCTGGGTGTCTTCAGTTCATTGGGGTAAAGGAGACTGGGGTACTCCCACAGCCTCTCCTCAAGGTCTCATGTAAACTGTGTGAAGAAAAGGGTACAGTTCTTATGTCTGCAGATCTCTACAAAGGGGAGGACTCTGAATAATGGGGCAAACAGCTAGTCAAAAGTATGTGGTACCTCTGAGAGGATTGATTAAAGCCATGTTGCATTGTCCATTTGTAAGCAGGTCAGTAGCAACATGTGATTAACTGAGCTGAAGTCTACACAGATATCAAGTACTATAAATATTGAGGTTTATTCTCTATCTCAGTCATTCATTAGTACTACACAAGATGTCTGCACCATGTTGTGGTGTGAAGCTGGATTGCGAACAATCCACACAGTTGACTAACACCAAGTGTAAGCTGCCAGGGCTTGGGTGACCTACCTAATGTGTGGAGCAGGACTTTGCTGGTGGTTGTTATGGCAATTTGGGTAATGGTGAGCATAGATCCAGGAATCAGGCACCAGTCCAAAGGTGAAGTCAGGGTTGAGAAGCCAAGCCAAAGGTCAGAACCTGAGCCAGAAACCAATCCTAAACCGAAGGGTGAGATGGAGTTGTAGTCAGAGATGTAGCCCAGAGTCGGAAAACCAGAATGGAGCAAAGAGTTGAGGATGAGGCTGGAGCAGGTACAGGTTCTATCTGGTCTGAAGCAGGAACAGGTTTGGGAGCAAGGCAGAAGCAGGCCTTGGAGCAAAGACTGGTCCAGGAAGCAGAAGTAAGAGCAGGTAAACAGGCATGGTACAGAGAGAGCAGCCGCTGTGCCGCTGCTGCTACAAGGCTCACATAGCAAACCGTTGCCTCCCTTGACCAAGCGTAACTCTTTGTAGAGGGTTCACGGAGTCCATCTGAGCTCACCTAGTGACCAGGCTGGGAGTTAGCTGTGTTCCTCACACCATGTCTTCTTGGAGTTTTGTTGTCACTACTTTCTTGATGATTTTGCCAAGAATAACATGGCCAGATATGGAGCGAGTCTCAGTTGGGTGATTATCAGCAGGGTTAACTGAAAAGTGGAAAAAAATATTCTTGAAGAGTTTACAAGTTCTGAATAGAACTTACCTTTGACAATGGGAGGAGGGATAGCTCAGTGGTTTGAGCATTGGCCTGCTAAACCCAGGGTTGTGAGTTCAATCATTGAGGGGGCCATTTAGGGATCTGGGGCAAAAATTGGGGATTGGTCCTGCTTTGAGCAGGGGGTTGGGCTAGATGACCTCCTGAGGTCCCTTCCAACCCTGATATTCTATGTTTGAATCTCTGATTAGTCTCTCTTCACAAAGTTGTGTTTTTACAAATGTTCATTGAAAGTGAATTGCAGGTAGTCAAGATTCTTTTAATCATAAAACAAAGTTAGCTTCACGATGAAAGAAAAATGTTTCCAGGCAGCATAAGTGATTTATGCAGTTTAGGCTATTCAATCAATAAGCTCAAATGGTGAAACAGAAATATCAAACATTCAAATGAATTTCTGCAGTGAACAGTTCACAATTAACCTAGCAATTGACTGACTTTTCATCAAGCAATAATAAATAGTGAAAGAATAATAAAAAGTCACAGTCTGTCTGCAGACAATTTGCCAACAGAAAATGATATAATCACCAATAAGTTATTCACTGAAAATTGTACACCCTGGCAAAATATAATTAAGCTTTGGTTTTCTAAGAGCCAGGTGCATTCTTTAGCTGTGTTGGTCGGTTGCCTTCTTTGAAGGAGATATTGTTAATTGCATAAGTAGTAGGCCAAATTTTTCTTCAATACCTTTCAGTAGCATGGAGTGCCACAGTTTAGTGCTTTACTTTTTACTGAAATGGGACAAATATCTGGCCACAAGTCCATTTCATTTACTCATACTTCTTATGATTATTTCCTTCTCCTCAATTGATTTGGTTGTGGTGGGAAAGCTTTGTTAAAGAGAAGCATTCCACAAAGTGTCCAGAAGGTGGGCAGATTCTGGACTAGTCCCACCTACTCTAGATGCTCCATCCACATCTGAAACTCATTGATCAAGAACAATTTGACTCTGATGTGACAATGATTATTACAGTCAGTGCCTTCCTTTTTTCCTAGATTTTTCTCTGCTTCCCTCTCCACTCCAATTTATGAATCTGCCAAGTTTTCTGAAGTGCACTTTTTTCCCTATAACAGTACATTATTTCCATGTTAATTTCACGTCACACCAATATCATTCCTTTCAGTTTTCTAAAGTACATTGAAAAAACAAGTAATATGCTTGCATACAAGTTGACCAGAGTCAATCAAACTTTGCAGCTATAGACATTTATTAAATGACAGAAATTAGAAGATCAGTGAAGAAATTGGAAAGGGAGTCAAAGCAAAACTTTGGTGACCTTTGCAGCTCTTTAGAGCAGAGTTTTGAAATGAGTTTTTTAAAAAGACCTTTATAAATCTTTAGTGAACAAACAATTCGGATGATATTTGTTGGCAGAAGACTTTGAGAGAGGCAGGGATCTAAATAAGTTATCTATATTCTTGATCCAGCTTTCATAACATGTTCAGCTAGCCCAAAAAGCAGCCACAAGATTAATTCTATTCTCCTAGACAATTACTAGCTAACAAAATATAACTGCATTGAAGTCTGCCTCATTAAAATATATAACAATTGTTTCTTTTCTTTTTTCCAGCTCACTCAACAAGTACTGTATCATGTCCAAAAACCAAAACTCTACAGTTTTCTTTTAAATTCTTCATAAGCACACTTAAAACCCACCAGGTTTTGACTGCTGGATAGCCATAAAAGTAAAAAAAAAAAAGCATGTCATTTGGGGTAGGTTTATATGCAAGTAAATTTAACTGGTCAAACATGGAAATGTAATTATTAAAGCAACAGTTGGAAACCTCCCGGGACAGAGAACAAACAGACCAAAATTTACTAACCTGGCCACTGATTTGGGGTGCATCAGTTTTGGTTACCCAACTGGAGACATCTAGGACCTCATTTTTGGAGGTGCTAAATAACTACTGCTCCCATTGACGGTTTTGGGAGCTCAACACATCTGAAGATCAGGCTTAGGCATTCAAAATCCATGACCTTTTTGAAAATTTTAGCCATGGGGGTTGATACAGCAGTTAAATGAAAAGAATGTAGGTCATATGTGGGCAGTTTATACGTATATCAGTCCATTATATTAATATCAACATAATTAAATTAAGGGGTTGGCTTATTAAGCTGTTGATTTATAATGAATAGGGAGTGTTCAATGCATTAGATAAACACCATCAATAGGAAGGCAAAGAGTTATAAAGTGTTGATTGAAACCTAAAGGAATGTTATTTCATCATCTATGAATTGATACTATGCTTTACAGTGTCTCCTTATCTCCAAGGAACCATGACTCCAGAATACTTGATAGCACCGTTAAGCAGCTGTGTAGCACTCAAACTGAAACACAAAAGCTCATGCTGAAACACTGGAATTAACTGAAGAGAATACAAATTAGTTAACAGATTTAGTTTTCACACTGACATAATAAACAAATATTGATGGTTTCCTGTGGTGTAATACATCCTTATTCTCTGCTTCACAACTCACTCAAAGCTTCATCATTTTCTCTTCAGTGCTTCTGAATGGGTGATTTATCCCATACTTCTCGAAATATTAGTCTGTTTATAGTCTTCAGATAGCTAACAGATTGTGCATCATTACAGTTACTATGTGGAGACTTGCATTGCAGGTTGTGTAATTCACCTTTAACTTTTTAAGATTTTAAAGAAGAAAATTAAACAAACGGTGTTGTCGTTAACAGAGAATGTTTTGATTGTAGATCTTTTTAATGTCTTTGTAATAACATTTATGTTCCCAAATACATTCTGTTTTCTGAAAATTATTAATTGTTTGGGGCATAAGTCAAAATCCAAGCTCAAGTCTGTGTTCTGCATAAATAATGGATATGGGCGCTGAGTCCAAACTCCAGGGGCAAAGACCCACAGTTTAGCAGTTGCAAATTTTTACAGTTTGAAATTTTGAAGTTTGAAATACAGTTGAAAATTTTGTAAATAGCTCAAACACTCTCAAAATTCCAGATATTCAAACTTCAGATTGGAGTTTTGCACTTGATCACATTTCTACTTCCTAGTGCCTGTGAACTTCACAGAATCTACACAGGGATAAAGGCCCCACGGTGCACACACAGCTGGCCCAGATGAGCTGACTTAGGCTTATGGGGCTTGGGCAGCAGGGCTAAAAATTGCTGTGTATTCAGCCTGAGCCTGACTGTCTACCCAGCAATTTTTCAGTCCCAGCGCCTGAGCCCTGTGAGCCCAAATCAGCTGGTTCGGGCCAGCGTGGGTCTTTTATCCCTATGTAAACATAGCTAAAGATAGAGGGCTAAAACCTGATGCCAATCCTCACAATTCCATTGACTACAAGAGAATACTGGGGTCTAAAAGTATGTTAGTATGGAAAGCATTATTTCTGTTCACTCTATTTCTATTCACAGAGAAAGCTAAGACCATATTTTTGAATGTTACAATTCTTGATGTCTGATTTGTGTCCATTTATTCTTTTGAATAGAGACTGTCATCACCTACAGCCCCCAACTAAAACCTCTCCAGCGCATCATCAAGAATCTACAGCCTATCCTGAAGGACAATCCCTCACTCTAACAGTTCTTGGGAGACAGGCCAGCCCTCACTTACAGACAGCCCCCAACCCGAAGCAAATTCTCACCAGCAACTACACATGACACAACAGAAACACTAATCCAGGAACCAACCCCTGCAACAAACCCCATTGCCAACTCGGTCCACATATCTATTCAAGGGACACCATCAAAGGACCCAACCACATCAGCCACACCATCAAGGGCTCATTCTCCTGCACATCTACCATGGTGATATATGCCATCATGTGCCAGCAATGCCCCTCTGCCATGTATATTGGCCAAACTGGACAGTCTCTATGCAAAAGAATAAATGGACACAAATCAGACATCAAGAATTGTAACATTCAAAAACCAGTAGGAGAGTACTTCAACCTGCCTGGACACTCAGTAACAGACTTAAAAGTCGCTGTTCTTCAACAAAAAAACTTCAAAAACAGACTTCAAAGAGAAACTGCAGAACTGGAATTAATTTGCAAACATGACACTATCAAATTAGGCCTGAATAAGGACTGGGAGTGGCTGGGTCACTACAAAAAATAATTTTCCCTCTGTTGGTACTCACACTTTCTCGTCAACTTCTGGGAATGGGCCACATCCACTTGAATTGAATTGGCCTCGTTACCACTACAAAAAGTAATTTTCCCTCTGTTCATATTCACTCCTTCTTGTCAACTGTTGGGAATGGGCTATATCCACCCCAATTGAATTGGCCTCGTTAGCACTGACCCCCCACTTGGTAAAGCAACTCCCATCTTTTCATGTGCTGTATAGTTATACCTGCTTACTGTATTTTCCACTCCATGTATGTGATGAAGTGGGTTATATCCCATGAAAACTTATGCCCAAATAAATTTGTTAGTCTCTAAGGTGCAACAAGGTCTCCTCGTTGTTTTTACTGATACAGACTAACACAGCTACCCCTCTGAAACTCTCTTGATTTGGAAATTATTAAATAAATAGCAGCAGTTTCTACAGAGAGACCAAGCAGTGTTCAAGTAAAACAAATCTCGTAGGCTTGAATTCAAATCCACTGGTAAATCAGTCATTTGCACCCTCTTGTGTAAAATTAGTTCTATATGTCTAACTCTCAAATTAGAAAAGAGTCCGTTCTGAAGCCCATAGAAGTCAATGAAAAGACTCTGGTTTGACTCAAACCCTACATATACAGAAACAATCAAAATTTGTGCAAATTTCTTCTTGTTTGTGTAGCTTTGATGTTTCAAACATGCCTGTGAGTTAAATGCTTAGTACAGTTTTTCCAGTCTTTTATAATACAGGGCTTTATATCTAATCATGTAACCTTTTATAATAATGCACAGTTTCATGTGGGCCTGTTAAATAATGTAAGGTAACATATAACGTTACCCAGCAGGCCTACATAAAGTAACAGAGTTATGAAGTTATGGGGTTTTGGACAACTGTTGGAAATAAAATTTTATAAAATATTATCAGAATTGATGGAACTTCCATTAAATGAAGGAAAACTAGAGAAATCAGTGAAAAGTGAAAATATTTTGCCCTGAGTTATCAGTCTAGAGGGAAAAAACCAAACATTTCACTAAACATCTTTGTTTTGCAGCATAAACCAGAGATTTTTCTCAAATGATGATAGCTGTGAAATGATATGTTTCACTAAATGGAGTATATTTCATACACAAACTATCTATCTATCTATCTTATATTGTGTATAGTATTTGCAAAGGTCTAAAGGGATAGAGCATACTGATTTTTACTGCAGGAATATCCCAGTTATGAAGAGGGAAGGGATGGTTGAGTCTAAGACCTAGAATTCCTATCTCTTTCTGTAATATATCTGCCCATTGAGGGCTCCATAGGTTTGAGTCCTGAGGCAAGAGATTTGGCCCTCTATCTTCCTGGGTGGAAGGGATGAAACTAGGGGTAGACTCTCCTATAAGTCATCATCTGCCTCTAAACCAGAGGGGAAATACCTGCAGAATTAATTTTAACAGTGTCAACATTAATTTCCACAGGTTCTCCTTACACTCATGCAAACTCCCCCTAACATGATAGCAAACCATGACAGCACTGTCTTCTCCTCCTCTACCCAAATGCCCCATCCCACACTTTATGCCTTGGTAGCTATGGGACTTCTTCATGGATTGCTTGTCAGCCATGATTTAGCAGGGACATCTCCTCTTCATATTCCGCTGTGGAACAAACTGGACTCTTTAATGAGATAATGGAAAGAAATTGAGTTGGAACTTTCAGATTTTCCAGGTTCTACTGTGGACTTGCCACTGAGGGCATATGATCAAAAGAGAATTGGCAAGCTATTTCCTTAATAGTATTAATATATTAAAAAACCCCAAAACAAATAAATCTCCCTTAGAAATCACAGCTGTAGGAAATGTTGAAATGTCCACACACTCTCCCTGCTATGATGCAAGTTAAATAAGTTTAGTGAACTATTCTCTTCTTTGGATAGTTCTCACTGGACCCAGATACCAAGCTTCAAAATATATTTCTGCATCAGTAGCATCTGCCTCTCTGGGAGATGTTTCTGACAATTGCATTGGTAGCTTTCACTTTGCCTCTGGGTCTGCCGATGGGTTTTGTGACTCTACACAGCATTGCTCTCCTGGATGCTGCCTTTTCTTTTTTCCCTGAGAGAATGCGAGAGCAAGAGAGGACTATTCCTATTCCAGTCCGTTTGTGGCTCTGTGTAAAGTCTTGGTGATATCGCTAATCTCTGCAGAGGTTCTGTTTTAGTAATCTCACCTTGCCATGTACGGTTTAGGCAGAAATCTGTTCTAAAGACTTTGAGTCACACATAACAGTATGATTTTCACATAAATCCGTTCACTGGCTTTTACGTCACTCACTGGCCTTAGAATCAGTCACAGTGCAGTTTGTTTCTCTATTTGATCTAAGCATTCTTTTGAAGATCCAGATTCTCATCTGTGTGAAATAAATCACATTTTATACAGTCTCTATGTGATCCATTTCTTGGAGATGCCATGTATATCTGAAGAAAACAACATTCATTTTATGCGCGTTATAAGTAGGTGGAGTTATACTCCAGGCAGAAACACTGCAGAAACATAATAGGAGTAATAAAATAATCTTTCAAGCCACCCATGTAGCAGTGACAAAGAACTACTTTAGCTTGTAGATTCTGCTATAACCAGCAAAGTACTTAAGTTAAATTGTAATCAAACCTCCGCATTACCCCACCATTGTCATGAATGGAAGCACGTTAGTGCTATTGTTTCAGGCTCTCCGCAGACTCAAGGACAGACTGCATCAGTTCAAACCCTTTTGTATTTTGAATTTTATTTTCAGACACTTCTGGGCTAAAGGTATTGAGCACAATCATGCATCCATTTGGAAACAACCTCCCATGATGCAGCAGTAGATGTGGCTGGGTAATCATGTTGCACCTAGGACCATGCTAATAACTAAGGGTATTTCTACACCGAAAATGGTACAGCTACACTGCTGCAGGTGCACTGCGGTAGTGCTTCAGTGTAGACGTTACCTACACCAATGGGAGGGGTTCTCCAGTTGGCACAGGTCATCCATCCCCCTAGAGATGGTACTAATTTGACAAAAGAATTCTTCTGTTGGCCTACGACTGTCTACACTGATAGCTATGTCTTAATGTCTATGAGTCAGGGGCATGGACTTTTTGCACCCCTGAGAGACATTGCTATACTAATGTAAGTTCCTAGTGTAGAGAAGGCCTAACTGAGCTGCCAGTGACCAAATAGTTCCTATATTATGTAAATGTATTTCAGTGCTTGGTTTTGGCATGGAAACATAGTTCTCTCTCTCTCTCTCTCTCTCTCTCTCTCTCTCAGTAGGGTTTCTTTATGGTCCTGTTATCTGACACTCATATCTTGTTACAGTAGATTGATCACTACAATTATCATGAATCACTGGGGGAGCATGAGCCAGATCTATCCTTGTCTGATCAAGAAGAGCCTTATTTCATGCTTTTAGAAGTTTGGGTACTCCAAGGTACCACTCACTATGCTCCCTGACCCTGATTCGTAAATTGTCCTAAAAAAAAAATGAGTGTATTATTCCCGCACTTTCTCCATTTCGTTTCTATCCTACAGGAAAGCTGATCAATTTCCAAAATTGCCAATAACATGAAACTCATGCATGATCAAGTCCCTTTCTATTCCATTGAATTCAAGTTAACATTCCTTGGCATGCTTTACATGCAATAGCTGTAGATGTTTTTAAAAGTTTGCACAGAGACTAGCCGCAAACTCAATATTGCCAGGCCCAAGCATTAAAACATCAGCCTGCCAAAATCATGAGATTGACTTATAAATCATAAGGGTTCTTTTTTAAATATAAATGTGGGGTTCTTTTTATTTGCTTTCTGGTTGAGAGCCCTTTGAGTGCACGTGCTTCGTTTTTTCAAACTTTTCTCAGCTACAAGGCCTAAGAATTTACTTTTTATTTGAAAATAAAAGTTATAAGTCTCCTGAAATGTCACGATTGCAGTGGCTCAGTCTTTAGAAAAACCACTAAACATTTTGAGACTTGTGATAAAATTGCAAGAGTTGGCAACAGTGCAACACTTCAACTGCTGTAGCTCTCTCCTTTTCCAAACTCAGGAAACGACCTGAGCAGAGCTGAATGGCAAGATCAGGGTCAAAATCCAATATTGTACTTGTCAGTCTAAATCATTAACTCCTACAATTAGAGTTCCTTGTCATTGCAAAGAAATTATTCCATGAGCTGAGCTCTTTTTCTGCTCCTGACTTGCTGTGATCTGATCCTGATTTTGCAAATGTATTCATTATTCAATGAATAGTTGGGACAAGCTCTCTTCCTCATATGGTTGTTTATAACCTGTTCATTTTGATTATTGATTATTCACTATTTATAGTGTGTTATTGGTCACCCAAGTCACGTGCATTATGTCTGATCCCTTATTAGATAGCTGACATTCTTTAACAGGAAATTAACATATAAGCAATAGCAAATACCCTTGCTCACATGTGAATAAGTGTATTTATGGAAAGAACACCCATGTCCCAAGTATTCATATATACAGAATCCCTTCTTAAGAGTGTTTGCAAATAGTGAATACTAAGGGGAATGAACATGGTGAAAACTAAACAGGCCCTTGGAATTCAAATGAATGTCCTCAAAATACATTTGTCGTATTTCGGAAGCTCTATTTAGATGCCGTTTGAAACTGCTGAGAACTTGTTCTGTGTGCATCACACCACTGGTAAAAGTAGTTCTTACATTTGTGTACTCATGCATATCTGAGGGAAAGATTGAGTCCTAGGTGTATATCTTATATTCTCTGATTTAGAGTACTGTGACTTATGTTAAACTAGTGCTACTTTTATCAGCAAGCAAGCCAATTGTTCTGTGCAAACTAACTACCACCAAATATTCCATGGGCTCCTGTAAGTTTGCACATTGCACTCCATCCAGATTGTCGCTGGCGCAAATCAGCTGCTATGCCATTTTACATCAGATGGGATCTGCCCCTTTGTTTTTAAAACCCACCATATTCATTTGAATTTTTAGTTCAACCGACATGGTTGCAATTATTTTTTCCCAGTAGTGCAGCTATTCTTCTCAGCTTGGAAACTGATATTACTGTGCATTGGTCTGCCAATAGGTATAGGTGCACCGCATGTTAAGGACAGTTTCTGATCTCAGTTCCAGTGGCGATTTCTCCACGGATATATTGAGACTTCACTGGAGTTACCGTGGATTTACATCTGAACAGAGCAGAATCTGATCCTGGGTGCATTCAGGAGGATGGGTTGTTGCAGCACATTTTGAATGTTGCTTCAAATTAAAAAACAAAACAAAACAGAGAACACATGCTCAATGCACACAGGGCCTTATTTAAAGCCCATAGACTGTGTATCAGGTCCAGACATAATTTGTTTCATGATGTGCAGTCACTGGCATACTATACTCTGTGCAGCATATTCAGCTTGAACACTACTGGAAATGTCCAACATACTGGAAATGTTCTTTTTCTACACACCTGTTTCTAGAAAGTGTGTAGAAAAACAAACAATTAGGTGGAGCCTTTGAGGGAGATTCTTTCCCCACACACACACAAGAGACAAGCTTTACCTAAGCTACATTCCACAAGAGACTTTCCTATAGTGACAGATAGGTGAGGCCACTGGTAGCTGAATAACCCCCAACAGATTGGCTGGAGATGATCAGATATATTTCAGTCTTTGAGGCCTGGCTCAGTCCGTGACACCTTAAATTTGGATGAATCTGGTGCCAGAAGTGTCCAGTGGAGTTCCATTCCAGTACATCTCGAGTCCCAGTTTCATTCATGTCCTTTTACTGTTACCAGGATGAGTTAGCCAATGATTTCTACGCAGTGGTTTGTTGGATGGCCTTCCTACAATATACTGGGGGAGGGGAGGGATTTGCAGCTCAGAGAAGTGTTGGTGCTGCTTCTGGAATGTTAACGCACAAAGAGGGGACTTGAGGTGGTATTCCAACCCTGGAGAAGTCACAGTGGCTTTCTGCTAAATATGGAATTGATTTCAAAATCCCTTTGATGACTCATGTAGTGGTGCCCAATCCGAGAACTGTATATTTATCTGGACTATTTATTTGCATAAACACAAGGCAATATTTGGACTTATTTCACAAAAAAACATATGTTCTGTTCTAAAACATAGGCCTGCATCTTCTGGGACACTAACATTTTTGTTCAGTGGGCACCCTAAATAGCACATTCACTCCTGCTTGCAGCTGAAAAGGTTTACTAAGGAGACTCATTCAAATCTGAGCTTAAGGGACACTGTTCAAGATTGTATAAGACTTAATTTTTTTTTTTGCATTTTCAATGACACTTTTCCCCCATATTATTAAATACAAATTAATGTCATACAATCCAGCACTCATGAACAGTCCTAAAAATCAATGCCCTCATGCTGGAGGATAAGAAAGGTGGCAAGGAACAGATTTCAGTTTCAAGATTCCAAAAGGTTAGTTACAAAAAGGGAGAGGCTCAGGATTGGAGGGAGAAAAAAATGAATGATTTTTTTCTATACTGAATTATATGCTTCAGAAACAGAAGTGATTTTTTGGGATGAAATAGAGCCGCCAGCATTATCAAGGCAAGACTTAGATATCCCTCCTGGGAGATAAGCAATAAAAAGTGCCCTACAAGCAATATTACTTACTAAAGCACCATGACCAGATGGATATACAGCTGAATTTCACAGAACATCCAGTGATAAATTACTTCCATTTTTAGATGAGGTTTATAAACATTCTTTAGAGACAAAAAAAGGTGTCATTTTAATTAATCCATGTTTCTGTCTTCTTGAAGTAAGGTGCAAATCCCATTCTGACCCTTTAAAGTTTCACAAAAATTGGAGCTCTTAGTTTGGAGAAAGTCACTCTTCTGCCTTTTTACCTTGCTCAAACCAGATTTGTTCTGGGCAGATTCTTAGCAGTTGGTGCCCACTATTTAATAAGTATGATAGACCATTACAAATGGAACACTAGATATACAGAAACAAAGATGGGATTTCTCTTTTTAAACCACATTCAGGGAATATTTTCTCAATTGCATTTGAACAGTTTACAGGAAGCAAAGGACTTGAGTTAAAACAGCCAGAGATATGGCTGTTTTTGCCCAGTATGAAACTCATTTGGGATCCCTAATATGCTTCCATTTGTTTGTTTGTTCTAGAACCACTGCCACAACAGAATTTAGAACAAACCCCCATGCCAAGTGAAGTACTCAGGCAGAAACAGAAAACTGGATATCACTCTGCAAGGGGTGATGTATATATGAAAATGGGTCACCTCCTGAGGTAGAAGAAAGAGAAAAAATTGCATCAAAACAAAAGATTTAAAAGCACTTTGCAGGAGAAAGAAATAAAGATGTAGCAAGCAGCACAGCAGCCAGTTACAAAATGACTACTTAGGGGCTGCAGCTGTTCGCCTCTGCCAAATTTAAAGGAACCACCCCAGAAAGGAATGCTGGGGGAAAAAAGGTCCTATAAGAAGCAACTCTTCCTACAAGGCTTAGGAAGGGGTTGTATACTAGCTAAGGGGGCTTATTCTGCTCTAGTAGAGGGTTTACAAAGCTCCTATATAGATTAAATAGCAGTGTAAGGCAAGCTGGGAGGAATGAGTTTTTGCTGTTTATTTGTGCTTCTGGATATAGCCTATTAACAGGATTTTCCCATGCAGTCTAGATATTTGGACATTTCTGTCTGCAGGGACATAAATGAAAATTATTTTGACCCTACTGATATACATTAAAGAAGATACAAGAAGACTTGATAGACTTGTATTATCATTAGTGGAGCATAGTAACATTGTACCTGTCTTTGCTGCTGTTTTATAAGTCATGAAGTATGAAAGAAACACACAGAACTTCAGAAAGCGACCCAAACTGAGAGTCCCATTATGTCCTTGTTGATTCTAAGGGGAATTATCTTGTGCTCTTCATGGCAAGAGGACATATTCCTAAAATCATTGTATATAACTCTTAAAGGCTTGCTATAGTTCAAGGAAACCTCTTTGCTACTACACGTTTTTCCAGATAGGATTCAATGATCAGAGCTCTAGGTTGCTGATTTGAGGAACATTGTAGCTGTCCATGATGCAAAGAGAAAAATGTGGGTGGGTGTGTGGTGTGTGCGTGTGCACGCGCCAATTGACTTCCCCTGGGTTGGAATAACACCGCAAGTCCCTTATTTGTGCATTAACATTCCAGAAGCATCAGCAGCCCTTCTCTGAGGTGCAAATCCCTCCCCTTCCCCAATATATTGGGAGATGTGTGTGTGCATAATTTTCTTGAAGGGTTTTATAAAATTGTTCTGGTGTTCCCAGTAAATGTTGTGAATCACCCTGGTAACCAATTATTAACTCCTAAAGTCATCTTCATATTTGATTAACACCAGAGGCTTCCTTGTCTGCTAAGGAATGATTATCGAGCACAGGATATTTTTCATTTTTCAAATTATATTTAACAGGATCTGAAATTACTGGCTTTCAAGAGTCACATAATTACCCGATGCAGTATTGTTTCTGGTATGTGAAAGAGAGCTAAAATATGGCAGGGAAAAAAAAACTCAGGCCATTTATATTAGCCAAAATATTTTTGCTAGCTTGCTATAGCTCAAGGCACCAAAGGAGTTTGATAAACATTCTCATCTGTTTTTTCCTCTGAACTTCTGTTCCATAAGAATTTTTTTCATGAAGAAATATGGTTACTGTAGAATGATTCAGATCACATTTTGGTAGTAAAGGGAAAGAGTGGAAATATCTGCTGTTTGCCTGTACCCATGGATACTCTCAGAAGGCTGCATATTTTCCTATGGGCATAATAATATTACACCGAGGTACTATCATTTGTATTATTAGAGGCGCCAATGTGGTAGGCATTGCACAAACATGTAGTAAGAGAGTCTCTGCTCTAAACAGCTTAATAGGCAAAGGAAGTATTATCTCCATTTTACAGATGGGGAAACTGAGTCAAAGATTAAGTGACTTTCCTGAGGTCACACAGGAAGGTAGTAGCAGAGTTAGGATTTGATCTCATGAATCCCAGGCCTGTGCCCTCATTACACATCCATTTTTCCTTCCTAGATATGCTATGTTGAAGTGCAAACCACATGGTGTTTTGCCTGGTGCTCAGGGATACATTTCTAGGAATGAGATCAAAAACTCATTACTGATAATCTAACTGATTCAGAAGGGGTGAAGATAAATTGCAAGCTGTAGTCATGGTGCTCCTTACACCCCATTATTTTATATTTCGTATTTTTTTTAACTTATTCTGGTCATTCCAGTTTTAAGCAATTGGATTATTTTTTCTGACTACAAGATACTGTCTCATTTCTTTTTTTTTTTCTTTTCTGCTTAATAGGTTTGTATTTCTGGAAGGGAAAGCATAAGGGTCTGATTCTGACCTCACACTAGTGCAAATCTGAAATAACTACCCTAAAGTAAAAGTTACACTAGTATAAAGTGTGAGTAACTAATCTTAGATTTGGACCAAGGGGTCTTCTAGTTTGTTTTCTTACTCTGGTGCTCCCATTTTGTTACGTCTCCATAAGCATGTAACACACTGAAAGCTTCTAACGTGGTAATGAATGCTGATAAATAATATCAGCGTTTTCAAATATTTCCCCCATCAATATATACTTTCCATGGTTCCACCAAGTCACCGTATATGCTGCATTACTTGAATCAAAGATATAAACTCTTGGAAACACTAAATATGGGAAGTGACCATTAAATGTAATTACCATTTCATAAAAAGGTGTGAGCTACCCTGGATTTTAGAATATTGATTCAACTGAATGTGAAAGGACTGAGTTTAAAATGGTGTTCTAAAACGATCACTGAACACCCGGTGAGAACATTTAAAACTCATTCACTTCCCCAGCTGCCTGTAATAGCTACAAAATCTTGCTATATGAAGAAGTGTGATCTAATGCATAGAGGGCTAGACTAGAAACCTGGGTTCTGTGACAGAGGTTGTTCATGAACTACTGCGTCACCTCACCTTTCTGTAATTCATTTTCCCCTCCAGCTCTTTGTCTATCTAAATTATAAGTAAGGCTCCAATTTTGTCACGGAGGTCGCAGAAATCACGGAATCTGATTTCAGCCTCAGCAGCTGGGAGCTGCAGGGTTCCCCTGCCACCCATGGCAGCCAGGAGCTCTCTGGTACCCAGCTGCCACTCACAGCAGTGGGGAATAGTGCAGCTCTCGGCAGCTGCAGGTAGCGGGGAGACCCCACATCTCCTCCGCAGCTCTGAGCCACGGCAGGGGCGCCCCAGAGTGCTGAGCTGTCACAGATGGCAGGCAGTGGGGGGACTCCAAGCGCCGAGCCACCGTGGGTGGTGGGAGCCCCCCAGAGCTCTTAGCGCCTCCTCCCCCCTCAGCTGCCCAGCTGAAGAGAGGATTGTAGGGACCCAGCAGCTCCCCATGGATATTTTTAGTCCAAGTTAGGGACAGGTCACGGACTTCCGTGAATTTTTCTTTTTTGCCCCTGTCCTGTGCATGACTTGGGCTAAAAATATCCATGACAAAATCTTACCCTTAGTTATAAGCTTTTGTGCTGGGATTTTTTCCCACTATGTGTTTTTACAATCACTAAAACACACCAAGAAAAATTGATATCATGGCATTGTGGTTACTGTGGAATGGCAAATGTTGATTTTTTTTTAATGACAACCACTATAATCTTCAAAAGAAATTGCTTTTTACTCAAAGCTATTAGGATAACTGTACAAAGCCTGAGAGATAAAGGATGTCAATACAACCCTATATGCTATTATACAATCTAATCTCTTGACATAAAGAAATACAATTCCCATGTGGCATGCTGCTTTAGAATCTCACATGAAAGTATTCTGGCAATGAAATTGTTTTAATCAGGTGATTATCACTTAGTTAAAAAACAGGAAACCCACAGATTTGCTTAATAACATTAGTCCTGCCTTGAGTGCAGGGGACTGGACTAGATGACCTCTCGAGGTCCCTTCCAGTCCTATGATTCTATGATTACTACTACAAGGAAGTAGAAAAAGGGATTGTCAATAAAACTGATTACATGTTAAATGGGAGACACAAAATATAATATAGCATGAAGATTCTCTTTCTCTCTCCTTTTTTGTAATTGCAAATGATTGTCCTTGTATGAAACAACAAGTCATAAAACGGATCAATACTGGTAATCACCATTAGGTTAGATTTCATTTTCTGTCTAGTTATATTTCAATGATGTTTCCTGAATTAGACTTTCTTGTAAAGAATATATATTAATGGGGAATTTGTTATTAGGCTTGGAGGAGGCTAATCAAATTAGCCCTCTCCCAACTGATCACTCAAAATTTAAACCAAAGTCCAGTGGTTCTGAACATTTTTTCTGAGTGTCTTAAAACTTCAGATGCCATTTCTTCACCGTCATTTTTCATTTTTATACATCTCAACATTTACTGTTTCTGAGGAAAAAAACATGAGTCCCCCTAAAAGGCATGAAAAAGGCTTTTCTCATTGCATTTCTAACCTGATTGTAAGCCAGAAATCTCGTGAACTTATTTTTCACAAGGTATCCAGTTTTTTTGGTTTTTTTTAATGCACACTATATTGTATAGGAATCACATAGTCTCCCTTTAATTAGTTTGATACCATTGTTTTTTGGATATCATATTTGCAGAAAACATTTTTCTGCTTTAGAGGAAATAACCTTCTCACAGTTATTTGTTGAGTACTCACTGTGTGCTCTGAGTGACACAGGTAAAAGACCTATCTCCCCTACCACCAAGGTATTGATAATCCTAGTGTACTGTAGTGGTGATTAGGAGTGATTGATTACAATTATAAACAATGTCTTTTATTTAATATTAGATTCCATTACTTCAATAGGACTACTCAAATATTTAAAGTTATGCCCAGGCTTAAGAGATGTATTGCATACGGGCCAATGTGAGTAGAAAAGTGGAATGTGGCCCTGAAGATAAACTGACAGGTATCCAAATGGGAGTGCATAAATATTCCCAGTTGAACTGCCGAAAATGGATTGAAACATGTTTGGATGTGCAGGGTTATTTTGAAACTGATTTTAACGATTGTGGAGTGAGATGTGGTGGCTAGGGCATTTTTTTTTCTAATCTGATCAGTGTAGGATTTCTGTGCTGTGACTGGAAGTTGGAATGCAAATATGTGTGGGGAAAACTAGTTCAGGACCCTGAGAGCCTGTACATTTCTTAACATCTTTAGGGATGGACTGTACAAGCAAAGATGCTAGTGCTTTTCTTTTAGCTCGGATTTTTCATTTTAATTAAGTTTAAATAGAGAAAAATGTCTACCAGAAATATTATTATTAATAGTAATAATAATCATAATTAATAATTTACTAATAACAGTAAAGAAAGAAGGAAAGGTGGCTTCTAAAATGTTCAACACCACAGAAGCAGTTGGTTTCCATATTCATAGGTTAACAAACTATTGCTCTAGTGATAATTCTATAGGATTTGGTGTGTAAGACCATTTGTATATCAAGAAATACTCAAATTTACAAGCAAAGAGACAAAAGATAAATGTTTCTCAAATATTGACAAGTTTAGGAATTGCAATGATCACAGGATTATAATGCATCTTCAAAATACAATGTCATTGCCAGGTTAGGTTAATGTAACTGGAAACTTTTGTTCAGCTTCATTGTTCAGATCATTAAGTTACTGATATATAGTCCCTCTGTACACATGAATTTAGATGATCACCTGGAGAACACAAGGTAACATTTTCCAAAGTGCCTACTTGATTTAGGACCTTAAATCCTGAGTTGCTCACTGGAACCAGGAAGGAGGACTCTGACTCATTCTATATTAGGTCAGAACTGATCATGAGAAAATTACATTCTTTTCAATACAACCCTTTTTTGTTGGAAAACAGAATCCTATTTTTGGAAAACATAATCCAAACTATACATACGAAATGATTAAGTCTAAATTAGCTGTTACCATTCAAAAAAGATCTTGGACTCATTGTGGATAGTTCTCTGAATGTGCAGCGGCAGTCAAAAAAGCTAACAGAATGTGAGGAACTATTAGGAAGGGGATAGATAAGACAGAAAATATCATAATGCAACTATATAAATCCATGGCATGCCCATATCTTGAATATTGCATGCAGTTCTGGCCACCCCATTGTTATATCATAAAAATAAGACCAACAGGATCTTGTAAAGGGAATAAGGCAAAATGCCGTATTTATTGTAAATATAATAAAAAGATCAGAATATAAAATTCTGTATCACTACTATTCCTTATTTATCCACATATCAATTCATACATTCATTCATGCAAGTTCTGCACAGTTGTTATAGTTACCAGCCTAGAGGTTTCTCGTGAAAGAGTACTGGCCAGGTAGCCTGTACACGAGGGTGGAGCCAAATCTTTGTCAGATGCGCATTCGACGCTCCTGGAGGGTGGTAGCAGAACCAGACTAAAGTTCTCAGTTTTCAGAGTCCATTTTAATAGGAATTTGTTCCTATACCAGTCTATGGGAATTGCTTCATCATAATGTTGTCATGATGGCTCCATGATGGCTATCAAGTGTTCAGTTTTCTCATCCTTGGGATGCTTGAGTGGATTCCGGTTTTGCCCTCTGGGGGTCATCCGATTATCTCCACTCTGAGCATTCTTCAGCCAATTGATACTGAATTCTTAGGCTGGCACTTCCCTGATCATTCATTTATGATCTAAACCAAGCATCCATCCACATACATCCTCTATCTCTATTTTAATCACAGGTGTTATTTTGCTGCCTCTTCCGACTTTAACAACTCTCGGGGTGTCACAAACATAACAAAGTGAGATTAAAAACTACAGAGGGTGGGAGTCCGTGCACTGTTTCAAAGGGCAGTTACAAAGTATTGCTTTGAGGACAGACACCATTAGCAGCTTGCAAGTCTCAAGTAATACCCTGGAATTTAAACTATGGGGAATCAAACTCCCTTGTGATTTTAATACAGACCTTCTTTAATATGCCAACACCATCTCAAAAAATATATTAGAAATGGAAAAGGTACAGAGAGAGGCAAAAAAAAAAATCACAAAGGATATGGAACAGCTTCCTTCTGAGGAGAGATTAAAAAAACTGGGACTTTTCATCATGGAAAAAAGATGACTAAGGGGGGATATGATAGAAGTCTATAAAATCATGATTGGCGTGGAGAAAGTGAATAAGGAAGTGTTTACTCCTTCACATAATACAAGACTGAGGGGTCACCCAGTGAAATTAATAGGCAGCAGGTTTAAAACAAAAGGAAGCATTTTGCACAACATACAGTCAACCTGTGGAACTCGTTGCCAGGGGATATTCTAAAGGCCAAAACTATAATAGCGTTAAAAAAAGAATTAGACCTATCCTCCATGAACTTATCTATCAATGGCTATTAGCCAAGATGGTCAGGGATGCAACTCCATGCTCTGGGTGTCCCTAGCCTCTGACTGCCAGAAGTTGGGAGTGGACAAAAGGGATGGATCACTCAATTTCCTATACTGTACATTCCCTCTGAAGCATCTGACTTTGGCCACTGTCAGAAGATGGGATAATGGTCTAGACGGACCATTGGTCTGACCCTGTATGTCTGTTCTTCTGTGGTATTCACCAAAGATGAAAAGCAGCTTTGAACTTTTTTCCAATTCTTCGTTTTTCATCTAGTGAAAACCACAAGAAGTACACGCTTGTTTCATATAACCCTACATGAAAATAATATAACTCCATGTGTCTGGCTATTGTTTAGGCTTCAGTTAGATTTAGAGTCAGCATGCAAGTTATGGTCACTCATTACTATCCCTTGCAAAGGGATTTAGTAGTTTTGAAAATTTTACCCAGAAAGAGCATTATAATAAGCATGTTGCAGAACTGACTGATATGTGCAGTACTAAAATGATTGATATACAGTTCAAGAGAAAATAGAAAAATAAACTATTGTTTTAATCAAATTTGAGTTGAAATAGCTAAACAGGAAAACAAGAAGTGACTGTGTTTGTTCCACCCAAGGAAAAACATAACAAAAGAAGAACCATTGTGACAAAGTATTGAAAGCATGGAATGTTTCCAAACTGTTAAAACAATGGGAAGCCTCTAAGAACTGGTTCACAGGACGTGCCTTTGAGGCTTGAAATGAATTTCCTTGCTTTCATTCTCTCACTATTTTAATATCCCTTTAAATAGAGGGGATTTTTTTTTTTAGTATTTTTTTGTTGCGGATTATTTCTTCTCTGAGATTTGAAATTTAATGTGTGGTCTTAAATTGCGTGCAGACTGTGAAACTAATTCAGGACTTGCCCACAAAGGGACATCCAGGGAAGTTAATCCAAATAAACTAAATTGTGAAGTGGATTAGTTTAACTGCATTAAACCACTGGGTGAACACCCTCATTCAGAATAAAAGTAGTCTTAGATCACGTCTAAATTGCAAACGTTGGTGAAGCAAGTTATGGTGGTGTAAAGCTGCAGCAATTATTCTACTGGTTGTGTGTGTACATGCTTGGGTGCTTGTATTGGCACTATACATGCTCACCAGGAATGCTTGTGCTGATGCACAGCAAGGTGAACTATTGATAGGTCTCCTAGTATGCCATGCAGCACCATTTGGTACACTGCCTTTTGAGAAACACTTTTGCAGTGCATTTTGGTGTAGAAACAAGTCATACAGAGATGACTGGGAGCAAGGGATCAAGTTCCCTCAATACAACTTTCACTATTCCTTAATGCCATCTATATGACACAAATTTTGTTCTTTTTTCAGTCCCACAAACTGTGCACTAATTTTTTGCTGTATGTGGTCTCTGACAAAAGCATGGAGCTTGCAGAACTCTGCACTAATGTCATGAGTGTTGCAAACCTAGGATGAATAATATTCCATTATTTTCAGAGCTGCAGGAAAAACCACAACGATTTCATCTAGGACAGATTGCTAAGGGACATAGTGAAAAACAATTGAAGATTGTTGGTGGCATTCATGAAGCAATTGTATACATTGGAGTGCTGCTTCTGGGCCAGAGAAACAAGCATTGACTGATGGGATTGCATCGTAGTGTCGGTTTGCGATGATCAGCTGTGGCTGCATAACTTTGAGATGCAAAAGGCCACATTCCTGGAACTGTGTGCTGAACTTCCTCCTGCGCAGGGACACTGAGAGCTGCATTGCCAGTGGAGAAATGAGTGGTGATAGCACCAAGGAAACTTGCAATGTTGGCATGTGACTGGTGGGTAGGAAATTATTTTGGAATTGGAAAATGCACAGTATGCGAGTATGTAGAGCCATCAATTGTCTCCTGCTACAAGGATTGTGACTCGGCAATGTGAAGAGCATAATAGATTTGCTGCAATGCGTTTCCCAAACTGCAGTGAGGCGACAGATGATGTGCACATCCCTAATTTGTCACAAGCCCATTCCCTGCCAGACAGTGGATAATGCACTCATCTGCTCCAGCTGGGTCACATATATTCAAAACATAGACCGGAGCGTCATCATCATATTAGCAGGGATTTGTAGGCATTGTTGACCTGCTGACAGTGAAATGAACAGCAAAGTATCTTTTGACTTCAGTGGAAGAAGAACCAGCTTCCCTGTTTTTTTCTGTGAATGAAGAGAGAAGTTATTATTTATAGTATTGCCTGCAGGTTCCAACTGAAAAGGAGGTCCCATTATTCTAGGCACTGTATAAACACTAAGACAAATTCCATGCCTTAAAGTGCTTAGAGTCGAAACAGGTGAGACAGACAAACCGTGGGGGAAGAAAGCATTATTATCCTCCTTACAGAGATTGGGTACTGAGGCACGGAGACTAAAAGGCCAGATGCTCCTGCACCAAGCTTTGCTTGATACAGGGCTTAGTGTGTCAGATTGCCAACTCCTGCTCCCTGATTATTGAGGGCACACCTGCCCTGAGTTAAAATTGCCATGAGTTTTAATTTGAACAAATGCATCCTTTGACAGTGCATTATTGCTGTGGTAGAGGAGAACTCTGACCTGCTCCTTGCACTGGGGTGTCAGAGGTGCAGGTCCCATAGCCAGCACATTTGTGACTGCTCAGAGATCCTCTCTGGTGGGAATTTTCAGCTGTCTAGTTGCAGTTCCATTTGCCCCTCCTTGGTGATGTAAGGGGAATGGAAACTGATTAGAGAATCTGTCCCTAAGTGACTTGCTGTAGGTTACACATTAAGCCTCTAGCACAGCTAAGAATTGAACCCAGTGTCACAGTTTCAGGGTAACTGCATCTGTATCCCTTTCTTCATGGTCCACTCCAGAAGTGCCTACTCTGGTCTCAGGTCTTCAGCTGTCTCCTGTCTCTGAGAATGGA
Source organism: Chelonia mydas (assembly GCF_015237465.2). Lineage (NCBI taxonomy): Eukaryota > Metazoa > Chordata > Testudines > Cheloniidae > Chelonia > Chelonia mydas. Next base: position 13,250,557 of record NC_057853.1, on the reverse strand, counting down.
CTTTTGTCCAACCAGGGAGTTTTAAGGCTGCACAGCTTCCTGCTCTACGCTGTGATATCTCCAGCAAGTGAATCTGTCTAACGACAAGTGCCTGTCAGGGCCTTCTCCAGGCACCAGCTTTCCTACCAGGTGCTTGAGGCAGCATTCAAAATGGGGTGGCAGTCTATGTGCCGCGGCAGCAATTCGGCGACAGCCCCACTGCTCTTCCCATCAGGGAGGCTTTTGGGTGGCAGTTCCACCGGTCTTGAGGTGGCGGCAATTTGGCGGCGACTGCTTGGGGCAGCAAAATTGGTAGAGCCGCCCCTGGTGCCTGTGCATTGTTTTCTCTGTGGGCTATAAACCATCTATTGCCAGGAGTTACAAGTTACCACACAGCTCTTTCTAAGCAAGCACATTTTTTCTTAAGGCAACAGCATTATAGAGAAAAAGCATTAAAAACAATAAATTCCTATACACATGCTAAAAGCTTACAAGAGGCCACCCATCACACTTATGAGGCCCTAGCAGGCCAAAGTCTTTCCAATCCTTTTGCAAGAGTTGGGGCCTCCCTGGGCAGAAAGTCCTGTCCATTTGCTGGAGCAGAAAAAAGGCCTGAGTTAGTTTAAACAATCTTTTTTTAATATCCAAAACCCTTTCTTTGTTAGTCTCTGGAAAATCCAATGTGAACCAGTATTGGCAAGCCTCCCCTAAGGGTGCTACCTCTCTGGAGGTGTTTACACCCTAAGTGATTCACCTTAATCACCCTCCACTGTTTTTTGTTCCTGGTGGAGCTTCAGTACCTCTCCTCCTCCAAGTAGCATACAATCCCTGGTCCACAGTGATATTTACACTACTTATAAACTTAATACAATATGGTCCCCAAAGGTATTGCAGAAGTATTGCAATTTCTGTCAGACCCAGGTGTTATGAGACCACCAATTTCCCCAGCACCCAGTGTTTCCATTCCCGCACCTGGCATTCACTGTAAATTCATTTCAATTAATTAAAAATAACCAAGATTTCTAAGATCATTACAGGTAATGGGTAATTTTTCAATCAGCTTCGTTGTGTCAGTTTTTTCCCCTAGACTGTATTGGGTGCCACATAGAGATATCAGAATTTATAATTCTATCCTAATTGCTGACTCCTCATGCCTCCTTCCCCATGCAAAATGTTTTGTCCATAGAGAACACAACCGTGCTATCAGTGAGCAGGTTAAAACTTTATTAGACAAGGTCAGGAATTTCTTCGATATGCCTGTGTAGCTGGAATACCAATATAGCAACATTTTTGACTGAAAGTGAAGTGGGAAGGATCACAGTAAATGTCATATCCCAACAGTTTACTCTGTATGCTGTTTAGTCTGTTTTCTTTTTATATTTCCCATTTAATTATATCCGTATTATACAATGCTGTTAGGGAGGATTGTTACGCTTGCTTTGATAGTCCCAAAGCCAGCAGAACATTTTGTGGTTGTTGAACAATTATGCAATTAATTGCTCAATAAGATTAGCAATTGTGTTGCTAGGGAGATAGTCAAAATGATTTTTTATTATTAGTTTTGTAATTCAAAGTGGGTTCCAAAGAGTATTGTAGTTTCTGCCTTGTTTGCTGTCACTCGTGCTCTAAATGTCAATGAGAGAGAACCTTGTTCATGTTGCACTCTGAGCATAAAGGCAGTGGAACAGAGGACAATTTAGCATATTGATATTTTTACATTTTTCCCTAAACAATTTTCTAACTTTACAAAGCAAATTCTATCAATCATGTTCTTTTTTTATTGTTAGAATAATAATAAGATTTCATATATAAATTCCCTTCCCTTATTTTGTAACATCCTTACTCAGGCCCTTTACATAATTTTTTTCTCTTCTGACTTTTGCACATAAACACTGCCATAAGAATTTCTCTCAACTCCATAACAGAAAAATAATGTGATCCACGCTTGCTGTAAAGTCATGTCAATTTATCTGTTGTATGTGTGTGTATGTCCAGAGAGAGAGCGAGACACCTGAAGTAGAGGCCTGTGTAAGCTTGAAAACTTTTCACCCACAGAAGTTGATCCAATAAAAGATATTACCTCACACTTATCTCTCTGTCTCCACACACACAGACTCACACTCACACTCCATGTGTGTACATGACTGTCTGTGTTCACGTGCAAGCTAACTTTATATTAATGCCAGCTGGAAACTTCTCTGGAATTTGTGATTAAGTCCCTGATCTTCCTCATGAGAAATCCATTGGAATCTGCTCCCGCTCATCTCATTGCAGGATCAGGGCGTGAGTAAAGATATTGTGAAATAAAGGAAGCAACAGGATTTGGAGAGATGTATAAAGTTGTGTCTGTTTGCATGAATGTAAAAATGTGTGTGTTTGCATGACATTTTTCTACTGTGTTGTTTGGCTATTTCCTTCTCATTTTAATGAAATCCCCAGCAATGATGCATGTTGAAGAAGACTTGTAATGATTCATTTTACAATTTAATCATATTATTTGACCATCCTAATTTCTTGTTGCTGATCTAATAAAGAAGTGGAACCATATGGATGAAACAAAAGGAACAGAAATCCTACAAACAGTGATTAATGCCTCTGACATACCACCTATATACCAATTAGTGCACCATGTTTCACAGCATGCAGCCTCATAAAAATAAACCCTCCACAATGTTATTGACAAGATATTTTCATCTATAGTTAACAGATGATGAAAACTTGAGAGCCTCCATCCTACAAAAGAGTGGTTATCAGCTTGGATTTCTGGCTGAGCTTTGAAAACTATGGAAAATCCAGCTTCCAAGCAAGCTCTCTTTCTATTAAACCATGCTATGTTTGCAATTGCACTCTTGCAATTACAAGTGAGCCTATGGGGTGAATGGCACTTAGCTTACAAGCTTTGAGGGGCTTATTTTCCAGACATCGAAACTCTAGTGCGCAGCTTGCTGCAATTCTGTTTCTTAATGGCATGTCAGGGAGTTATAGCCTGGGGCTATAGAAATCTGTGGATGTGGAAAATCGGTGAATTCTGAGGATTTAGGGTCTTCACAAAGATTTCCTGAAGATTTTATCATATTTTCCAGAATGTAAGTTTTCATTTTCAGAAAACAAAATTTCTACAACTAACCAGGATGAAAAGACAGAATGTGGACTTCAGAAAGAATAAATATCAAAGGAATGTTTTAAATACAGTGGGTTTGAACCTGCAATTTTTACTCACTCCTCACTGAGGGGAAAAACTCCCCCTAGTATTGATGGGAATTTGCTTGAATGGTTGCTGAAAGATTTATCCCAATGGGCCAAAATCCACAAATCTGACAATCATATCTGTCTCTTCCTTAAATCCATTTACTCACAAATGGCTAGAATGTGACATCAGGCACAAGCTTGAGCAAGAGGTGATATGAAGCATCAATCCAAGAGTAGTCTCTGGAGACATCATGACTCAGAATCACATTTCTATCACAATTCTTCCCTTCCTTCCCACTTGCTCTAAGGGATTAATACTTTGCTGATGGCCTATAGCTGCAGAAAATTACAATCCTCCCTCATCTCGGCTGCACTAGCCAGCAAGAGTGTGTGTGCATCGGGGGGAGGGGAGATGAAGGCACTGCACGTTCTTTGCTTCTCCCCACCCACCCCTTCCAACTCAGACTGTAAAAGTAGCAAGTGAAAGGAGAGAGTAGCACCTGTGCTGATAGCATAAAGGAATCACTAAGAGTATATGATAATCCCCCTATGCAGAGCTGTCTGGGAAGAGGAAACACAGCCAGAAACTCAGTCATACAGGCGACAGAGGCTAACGGACAAAGGTCAGAGTAAGAGTAAACAGCTGCAAAATGGTGAAAGGGGGAGAAAGGTGCATAAGAAATGTCCACATAATGGTGGCTACCACGCATTTTGTGAAAAATATACATCCCAATAGAGCTGGTCGGGAATAATTTTTCATTGACCAGTGCCAATTTGTTGGCACCAAAACTGTTTGTGAAACTGGGTTGAGTTTGAGGAATTTCTTGACTCAAAAAATGCTGAGAAAAAAAGTTTTTTGAAATTGTTGCAAAGTTTCATTCTGACATTTTTCAAAAATGAAAAATTCCAGTTTTCCCATTCAAAACAACTTTTTGTTTAGAAACTTGGTCATCAGACTGAAAAACATGTTTGAATTCATGAAACCTTTAATGATCGAAACAAAATGTTTAAAATTTGGTTTTTGATGTGCCAATATTTGAGATTTTGACTTCTAATCTCAATGTGAGATGGAAAAAGACGCATACTCTGGACAATATGTGCAGAATGGGAAAACAGCTCTCCATCATGCCCAGCTCTACATCCCAGAATAATATTTCTGTGGGATATATTTTTTTCAGTATTAAAAGAACAGCAGCAATGCAATTATCTATTTGTACAGAAAACATGGCACTGGAGAGAAAGAAGGTGAGGAAATCTGGACCAAATTCTGTCATTGGGTAGGTCTGCACAGCTCCCTCTCACTTCAAAGGAATCTACCTGTACAGAGGGCAGAGTCTGGTCATTGGAATAGCTTTAAAAATAACCACGACATAGCACTGGAAAAGCATCTGTGAAGCATTCATTAGACCAGCAATAGAGCACGGAACGTGAATGGAGGTTACAGGGGAATTATGGAACTGAAGCCAGTAGAATGAGGGGGAACAGAAGAGCTTGGATGGAAGGAAGAGTATGGATATCGATAGAAGCAGCTGGAAATGTGGCAGAGGAGGAGCTGCCTTTACTTAGGGGCCACACCTTTATCCTATCTGCTTTTACTAGGGGCCACTGCTACATAAAGAGGAAGAGGAGAGGAAACAGACTGCATGCTCTTTGGAGTGGGCAGAGTTGTTTCATAATGTACTGTACAATGTCTAGTGCAGTGGTGTCCTGATCCATGCATAGATGCTGCAACTAGGGGTTCTGGGGGTCCGGCTGCACCCCCTGGCTTGAAGTGGTTTCTCTCATATACAGGATTTGCAGTTTGATTCAATGGCTCTGAGCACCCCCAATATACAAATTGTTCCAGAGCCCTGGATCCATGTGTGGGGGTCCCTGTGTGTTACATTCATAGCATACAAACAGAGAAGTTAGATTTAAAAAAAATGCTTTTTTAGGTACTTTGTGCTAGGCTGGCTTTTTCCATGCTTACTCTTATCACACCGTTCCCTGCAGAGTGCCCTAGCCTGCATGCAGGACCAGGAAAATCCTTGCAAATTAAAGTGACAGCCTACAATTCCCATACACCATGGTATGCACTAGCACAGTATTACCACTACTGACCCCTACTACTACTAAGTTGCCATCTGGAACTTGTGACACCAGTAAGGCCACAGCTGCTGAACACAACTGGGAGTGAACAGTGGAAGAGGAAGAGCCACCACGGGCAGAGGAACATGCAACAGGGAAGCATTAGCAGCACAAGAGATGGGAAGACACAACAGATGGAGGAGGGAGATAGTTTCTATTTCTCCCCGCCAAAAAGGCCAAAAACAAACATACTACATTAAACACAGTTCAAGTACACACACTTTCCTACTATAGCACCTCCCTGTAAACAACTGCTTTGGCCTTGATAAAAAACAGCAGGGAGGAAACAGCCAGAGACCCCAACTGGTGGGAGCAGCTGCAGAGCAGCCAAAGCACAGACTGCTGGACTGGGGAGAGGGGGGTTAAATGGGGCTCAGCCAAGGCCACATCACCCTCAAGCATCACCCCCCTCCCCTCCGGCTTTGTGGAAATTAGGACTCAGGGTGTGCGTTTCCCCCCTACCACTGAGCCTCCACCACCTGGCCAATACTCCAGCCAGTGGGAGCCACTGGAGAAGCAGTTAAAGCTTTGGACCTTCAGAGACCTTTCTGCAGTTTTGACTGGACTTTCTCTGCCCCGTGTTGACTGGCAGTTTGCTCCAACCCTTCCTCCTCCTCCTCCTCCTCCCTCAGTCTCTTTACCTTAGCTTCACTCCGTTGCTGTCTGTTTTACCCTCTTCTTCCCTCCCCTGTCCCTCTTACATCCTCTCCCTTAAATGTCCACTCTCCCTTCACCTTTTTTCTCATCTACCTGATCCCCTCCTAACTACCCCACCCAAAAAATGTGGCTCTTAACATGACATTTGCTGCCATCACATCTTGTATTACATTCCTTTCTAGCATCCCATGACTCTCTCTTGTCTCTTCAGATTGTACTGTGTGTGTTCAGGGCCCATTTGTTTTAGGCATTCTTGGTTGGTCTCTAGGCACTGCTGTAATAAACATGATTATTAATAATAATAATAATTTGCCACAGAGATTTTGTATGCTTGTGAGTGCAGACTTGATTGGGAGGCCGGGAGAATGTGGGCCAGAAGACTACTTCACGATTAATATATAATACAAACAATAACATCTAGCTCTCTATGGCCCACTCTACTGAACATTTTGAGACTCCTCCAAACCTCCTCTGAAGTTTTTCCACTGCCCATAAAAGGGTTTTCCTTAAACTATGCACTTCAGGGCCTCAGTCTCCCCATGACTAATGCTAAGTCCTAACTTTTATTCCATGGCTAGTCCCATTGGGCCGAATTCTGTCCCGCTTGCATTAATTTCAATGGGGCTATTCGTGGAATAAGATGTTACCCAGTGTGAGTGAGTGTCGTGGAATCTGGTTCTTACTCGCTTTTGGAATATTTTGTTACTTTAAAAGATTTCGTACAAAGAAACTATTTTTTTTTGTGAGAGAACTTGACTTCATGTAAACCTTTCATGAAAATGGATTTGGAAGAAAAATGTTTATGTACATCTTTATTCCGGTATCTGTGTTTATTTGGGAATTGACAATGAGACAAAAAAGAAAGGGTTTGCTGATTGCAATGGATTAATTAGACAATATTGTATTGGACTGTATTGTTGAGGAAGCAATTTTGTTAGACCTCTGAATGCTTATTGTTCTGAGCTGTAAAGTGGAGATTGCTTTTATTTATTTTTTATGGTACCATAAAAAATAAAAAGGGGAAAAGAGCACTGATCAACAATCTTTTATTACACTCAGAGACTAATACAATGCAGCTGCTTCAAACGTAAGAAAATATATTCAACAGGCAGTGGACTACTTTACCCCCGATTCCTTGTGGTAGGACTTCTTGAACTAAGAGGTTGTAGATTTGTTTATTTTTATATAGATCCTTTCGAGAAGAATATACACCACAGACCGAATGCTCAGATGATGAGTGGGATCCTTGTATAGATGAGTTATATCTCTGCACAGCTGTCTTAATGACAAATGAGTCATTCACTGTGGCTAATTGATCATGCTTTGTATATTTGTTTATTAGCATGAAACCATTTGTTTCTGTTCTTATTTTGCATCTGTAGAAAAGTAAAGCTGGCAACTCGTAAATTATATAACAGCTCTCCTTTGAGTCATAATGATAGAGAGGGACTGGTAACCTCATTTTTGAGGTAAGTTGGGTTGCACTTTCTTTCAGATACTTTTTTGTTCCTATAGGTAAACTACAAAACTGATTTTATAATCATGAGCTAGATTGTACCCTGTCCTAACATGGTCGCACAAGGCAATCAGAAGAAGTAAGGCCATGGACACCTTTGTGAACCTGTGCCAGTGGCTGCTTTCTAACCATCAGAGGAGTGAGGTTCAGGAACAGCTTCACAATAGGAGTTGGGGGGACAAACAACTTAATTTTTAAGAGAGAGCTGAACGCATTTATGAGTGTGGTTGTATGACGGGGTTGCTTGTGATGGTAGGGGATAGGGCTCAGAAGCCCTGAGGCTCACTTCCAGTTTGTCTTATGTTCCTAAGTCTCAGTGTCAACCAGCCACTGTAGAGATCAGGAAAGGATTTTTCCTCCCAGTGGTATTCTGGGAGGTTTTTTTCCCCATCTACTTCCTCTGAAGCATTAGGAATGGCCATGACTGGAGATGGAACATTGGGTGGGGGCTAGGCAAGGGCTCTGAGGTGGCACTGGGCATCCTCTCTCAACTGGAAAAGGAATTGATATCCTGCTTTCATGTATTTTGTGGGTCTCTATTAGCAATCAATGAAATATTTGAACACAATAACGTTGTTTAGAGAAATCAATAGAAATTTATAACAAGGCTACCTGAAATAAAGGGAAAATTAAAGGGAAGTGAACTATATAAGAACAGTGAACTGTACAAATTCACTTTCAGATTGCATTGTAACATCGCTTCCCTAGAGTAGTTCAGGAATTCGTGTGAATGGAGAGGTTTGGGTTTCAGGTGGGAAAGTAATTGGACCAAATGAGGGACTACCCAGTTAGCTACAAAATGGGGCCTTTAAGGACCACCTAAAGGAATACAGTGGGAAGGAAAGCACAAAATAAAAAGCCAGATCCTCAGCTGGTTTATAATGGCATAGCTCTACTGAAGCCAGTGAGCTGGGCTGATTTACAATAGCTAAGGATCAGGCTTATTACAGTTATTTTGCAGTAGGTACAAGGTGCTTTTTAGGAAGTTGATTAAGGATAACTTCCAGCATAAAGCAATATTCAGCAGTAAACTATATTAAGGAAAGAGCTGAAAAGGAAGATTAGGAGACAGTCTGAGGAAGAAACGCAAGACAGGAAGAAAGTGGAGTAACTCTCAAAGGAATTAGCCGGAACAGAATCCCTTGTCTTGTTGGTAGGAGTTAAAACACTTTTCATGCTGACCATGATCACAATTAGAGGTTTATCTGTTCTTATCAAAAGTAATTAGGGTTTTTTTTGCGGCTCATTTGGCCAGACTAAAATTACCCAAGACATGATTCCTTGAAAATAAAAGGAGTAACTTGACTACCACAAAATGGTTAGTGCACAGCCATGGATGTAGGGTGACGACCCATCCCGAAATGCAGACTTCAGGTCCCGGTCCCAGGCTGAATGACTTTGAGACAGCATTACTCAGTTTCCTCATGGCACCGCTCCACACCTACCACGGGGGTGGCACCAGCCTCTTCCCGGTGATGGGAGGAGGGGATTTAGCCTCCTTTGCCACAAGGCCTCAACCTCTGCTCCCCTGAACCCCCTCCCCGTATCCAGACCTTAAGTCAGACCCGAGCAGTAGTAAGAGCTGCCCAGGAAGCCTGGGCCATTGTGGGGATCCCTGGACCCTCCACCTGCCCTGGGTGGCATGCCCTGGGGATGGGGGATGGTCTCGGGCCCCCTGGCCAGGGCAAATGGAGGGTCCAGGGCTCCCTAGAGTGGCCCAGGCTCCCTAGGAGGCTCTTACCACTGGCCAGAGAGCAGGACCTTGGGGGAAGGTGGGGAAGAGGAAAGGAGAATCAGGTGGCAGGGCCACAGAGGACACAGGGATCCTACATATATCTGGCTTTTGCCTTTCAAAAAGGTGGTCATCCTACATAGAAGACACTGAATAAGAAGTATTTTTCTCCTCAACATTTACCAGCTGCTGGAGTAAGAAAGGGAACTTCCACCATTGCACACATTCAAACAAGAACGTAAGAGAGGAAGGAAGTACAATGGGAAGAAATAATACTTACTCACTGTACTGCAGGCTATCTAAGGGTGCAATTCACCCATGCACAAGGCACTGGGTTGCATGGCCCTCTGCACTTTTCTCCCCTTGTGTATTTAAAACCATGAAGAGCGTTCACACTGCCCTTAGTGCCCTATTGTCTAGGTGTTTTTCTGGACTGACAGCTAACACGATCACTGAACCATTCTTCAATACTCATTTCTTTGATAGACAGTAGCCAGTAAGTAGTTTCCATCCTGCTTTAATATTGGTTTAACCACCAGAAGAATTTTACTATTTAAAATATTAAACACATTGTCAAATATTAAACAGGTAACATTTTTCCCCTGTTTGTTAAATTTGTACTGAAACTGCCTGGAAACTGTGGTGCACCCTGTATCTATGGGTCTGCGAAAAGCTGGTATCAACGGCTACCTCTGATCTCATATACATTTATAAAAGTATAAAGGGCTTGTTGCAAAGGCTTTCAGAACGTTGCACAGAGCAAAATGGGGAAAGCTTTTCTTATGTGACTTTGTGATTGATCCAGTGGGAAACAAATCCATGCCAATGAGCCTAAAGGGCCAAATTGATCAGTAAAATAATGGACAGATTATTTTTGCTTTTCCATTTTAACAAATGAAAATAATTAAAAATGGGAAAGTAGATAAATGACAAAATCTACTTTTAGTGATTAGTACTGGGGGCTAAATGCTCTTCCCAGTTCTCTCTGTTCACTGAAAACAAATGAATAAGTACAAGGACTATGTGCAGGAGATCTAAGACGCTAATGGGGTTGGGTGTAAGGACACCACTTCTCCACTTCTCTGACATTGCTCGAGTAGATGTGCAGCTGCTCCACTGAAATAATTACAAGCAATGAGTTGTAGTAGCAGCTGGTCACCCTACATCAACCAGGGGAGGTTAGGAAAGGTGTGGTTAAGATTGTGGATCCATGTAGTGATGGATCTATTGGGAAAACTCACACCATGCCTGCCCCAGTCATACCTGAAACCCCTGTCTCTGTTGGCATGGGGAGAGGGGCTTCACAGTGTGTTGGAGGTTCAGAGTCTCTCCATAGTTTGTTCTGTCTTTTCCTTTCCTCTCGCCATGCAGTGTATCTGTGGTAGTTCACTGGGTTTAGGATCTCACACACAGACAGAAAGGAAAGAGGGGATGTAGTGGCTTTGAGTGGTTCCTCTTGGTCAGCCTCAAAGGGAGGCCACTCGGTCTCACTATGCCACCTAACTATCAATAATCAACTGGCAGGGGATTAGCAAGTAGCAGTTAATGGTCTAGGGCTTGGACCATTGGGGCAGGTACCAGCAATCACCCAAGCTCCCTCACTTGGGTAGATGGCAACCACCATCTGGCTCCAGGCCTCAGGGCGGGGCAGAGCAGTTAGCAGTTACCTTTTCTGATCCCTGACAGTGGCTGGTTGACACTGTGGAGCATGAGACTTAGGAAAGTAAGACAAACTGGAAGTGAGCCTCAGGGTTTCTGAGCCCTATCCCCTACCACTACAAGCAATCCTGTCATACAACTGCATGCATAAGTGTGTTCAGCTCTCTCTTAAAAATTAAGTTGTTTGCCCCCGCAACTCCTATTGTGAAGCTGTTCCTGAACCTCACTCCTCTGATGGTTAAAAAGCAGTCATTGGCACAGTTTCACTAATGTGTCCATGGTCCCAGCCTCCCTGGCTGGGGCAGACAGCAAACACAGTCAGGCTTTAGCCCTCTGGGTATTTTACAGAGGGCAGCAAGGCAGGGGCATCTGCCTCCTTCTCTGGCTCCAGCCCAACTGAGCTGGAGGCCCTGCCTCGTATACTTCCTGCCCCGCCCCTCTGCTTCTGGCATTGGTGGCTGGCCTGGCCTGGCTCTGCCCACCAGAGGGCGGGGAGTGGTTCCTCCCAATCAGCCTTAGTGGGAGGTCACTCCACCTCACTATGGGGAGGTAAACAGTTGGTCCTGAATATCTGTATTTCTAAGGAAAAAATGACATTTCATAAATACTGAACTGTGGTGTCATTTTCAACCTATGTCCACTTTCCTATATTGGATTCATTTCTAAAATCTACTAAACCAGTTCAAAAGACTGAAATGTTAAATTAACAAATTCTGGAGTTTTATCAGCAACATGTAGCTTTTTCATTCCCTATATTTGCATTTAAATGACCCCTATAGCTTCAGGGCACTAAGACACCAATTATTTCATTATATCATTCCATGAAGAACTAATAATAATTAGTGGGATGGAGTTTACTACTCTTAAGCAGATTTGAAGGAAACTATTGTGCTTGAGAAAGTTCTATAGATAGCACTAGAGACTGACGTCTTCAATATACCTATACACCATTTACTAAATGGACAGCAGAAATGTAAGGTTCCTCACAATACTCCCCCAGTTTGTGATAGCCTTGACAAGGAGAGAAAGAGTCTTTGTTCTCTGTGATGACACCGCCAGCATAAACGGGTCAATTAGTGACAGTTTCATTGTTTGTTGTTGCTGTTGTGGTGATCATCAGTCACTTAGGAGCTGGACTGAGGCATTCAACTCGCAAGGCCACTGAATAGTCCTCGGTTGTTATTAATTTTAGCTAATTTCCCTCTTGAGCCAGATTTGTGTCAGCGTTCTACAATACTGTTGATTGTATCCTTTGTATTTTCTCCAGAAAAACTGGTTTAATGTCACTATGAAAGTGTCACTGAACAGTTTCTCTGTTCTTTGGTGGAAATTCAAGATTCTTTACATTGAAAATTCTGAAAACTCCAACCAGCACTACTAATCGTTTTTGTTTAGCCTATCTAAACCATATTACATATTTGAAAATGGATTGATCCTTTATCCTTTGTTTTCTCTGAGCATACAATTTACTGGAATTAGTATGACGATGAATCCTATGTCTTGAGATGGGATTTGAAGGGAGTCAGAAGGGTCCAGAAGGTGGAACAACACGGGAGAAAATGTGAGACAAGAGAACAGACTGGAGAATAGGAAAGGTTTCAGGAAAGGACCTTGACAATTATAAGGAGACATATTCTATTGGATTCTTAAATGGACTGGAAGCCATTGCAGATTTCTGAAGGCTGAGTTCTTCCATAAAGCCAAACACACAGCCCAAAGCAATTTAATTTCTTTCAATTTTTAGGAATCCATAAAGAGATGAACCACCATGTTTTTATCAAATAAAAGGTTACATGTTTTTTAAACTAGAATCCCTAAATCAGTCTCAGGAGATAAGTTCAGAAGTACATTGGAGTCATTTTATATAAAAGTATACACACACACATAGGAAGCACATATATAGAAAATACACTGACTATATGAAGAGTGGATGTTTCTCTTGTTTTGTTGACACTTCCATTCATATGGAAAATTCAGTGCCAAGTTTTCATCTCTTCATGTTGTGTTACCTCTTGTAAAAGTCAATATGTTACTATTTTCTGTATGTCAGCTAAGACTGATTAGACTGCTGACTTTAAAGACAGGTCAGAAAGTAATTGGGAAATAAAACAACAATCTTTGCTAGAACAGAACAATGATAAATGTCACGGAACAAAATATTTTGATGAATTTCAGAGAACTGACATGCAAAATGTTCAGACTGCGGTGTTTAGGGGAACGTTCTTTTAATCATATTATTGTTTAACAAACTTTGCAATATAAACATATGGATAGTGATAGCTTAACATGTCATGTTCTCTTCTAAACTGCATCAGCTTAACTGTACCTTTAAGACAGTGAGCCCTGTGTTGCGGGCCATGCAGAGCTGCACCATCCAGAGAAGCACCAACTGGCACGCTGCAGAATGTCTCCCAGAACTCACAGCACACATGGGGAGCATGTGCATTTCTACACCCATTTCTAGGACACACTCCCCCTTCATGATGGTCCATTTCCATGGGCTGGTGGAAGTCGGGACTATGCCCCTTCTCTTCCCTGCCCCTCCATGCCACTTTGGGTCACTCCAAAGGGAGAATAAAGAGACTTTTAAAATGGCTATAAATGTTTTTTTCAGTAAAATGTCAGACCTGGGAATTCTGAATTCACTTCAGTTGCCTCATTTATTCCTTAATCTGTGCTATTAATAATCATTCATAGAGCACTATAAATATACAAAGTACTTTACAGACATAGAGTAAGACATATCCTAGACCCCAAAGAACTTTAATCTATGGGCTCAGTTGGGAAACACTTACTCACACCAGTTGTCCTCATTCACAAAATTAGTCTCACTGAAGTAAATCGAAATGTATGAATTGTGGCTGCAAGATCAGACCCTAGCAATCACTTCTGCATATCTTTCTTCAGAAGACACTATTTTAGTTCCAGTGACAGAGCAAAAAGATAAGAGCACCTTAACGTGCTTTTGATAAAATGGAAATTAAAGCATTTGCCTATTTATAATCTAAGATCTGATCTTCTTCCTAGTATTAACTGGGTCTCAATTTTCAAACCCACATTTTTTGGGTGGAAAATAATCAGAGGCAAATAGTGAATGCAAAAATAGAGGCCAGCTCTTAAAAACTTGTTTCTTACTGTGCATCCATGCCTCACTTAATACATTCTTCATACCACTTTAAAAGCCACAAAATTTGAAAATATAATGACTACTGGACACACTTCTTTAATGTGTTTTTTAAATGTTTCTTTAACAGCAGAGTTAGATTCAAAAATAAAACAAAGTAGAAACTGGATGATTTCAAGGTATTGGTAACAGGATGTGTAGTCTTTCAACTCTAGGTCAATGGACCACATCTGACTGAGTTTGAAAATGACAAAGTCATTACCATCTGATTGTTCAGTGTGAAATGAGTTGCTAGTCTCAGTCCTGTTCCTAATAGAGACATAGCTATATCAAAAATCTCCTATTACAAGTGGCATGAACTGAGAACCTAGGTGACAGTCTAAGCACAGAGGGCAAAGGTTGAATGAGCCCTGAGATACTGGAACTTCTCACCTCAGAGGTGGTTGCTGAATTCTCCTGGCCTAAATGAAACTTGTGGAAGATACAAACAGATTCCTTCCTGCAAACATGCTGCAAGTGGAACTCCTGCATGTTGGACGCTTACAGTACCTGGCATGGATATTCAGTTCAAGTATGATCAACATTTATTAACAGTTGCCATATGGCAGTATCTGACATATTTCCTTAGCTAAGTATTTTTGAAGATTTTGATTCTATCTTTGAGCTCTTAGAAATTTGGCAGGGTGCACAAACAGGTTTATCTGTTTAACATAAGCATTATTTTACTAAAGTTCCTTGGTTATTACTTTATTATTTTATGGGATCTTATTTATATGATATTAAAATAAAATTAAAATAAAAAACAGTGTAATTGCTTACTGTGCAACACAAACTTTTATTTGATCAATTATGAACAAAAGTTAACCTACCGAATAAATTTAAACTAAAACATTTTATTTTTAGTCTATTCCTATATTCCAAGTTACTCATGAATGTTATCAAGGGAATTCAATCCAAGTTTTCTAAAACTTTGATCAGCAAAACAGTTTGAATAATTGTGACTGACAACCAAAGTTATTAAACTGTTGATCTGTGTAGTCCCATTTTTAATGGTATCTTTCAGGGAAGAATATATGTATCATATTAGCATAAATTTAATTTAGATTCCTCATTCAAAATGCAAATCAATAAAGCTAAATTTTAAGTAGCTCTCCTTTATTTTTATTTTTTTAATGCTAGCAACTCTGTAGGGCTAAGTTTCTCAACATCTGTGATATATAGGTGGCTAGATAAGCAAATCGCTCTAACTCTCGTTTGAACTCATTTATGAAGATACAGCACCATCCTTTAAATTGTCAGTTTTGGGTGTTTGCCTGATGACTAATCTGAGTTGGGTACACCTACAACAATAATTTTCTCAGATATGATGTGATGACAAGGAGATGTTCTTATATTGTTTGCTGGAGACTCAAACTTAAATATGAACACTAGAAACTTCAGGGTCAGATCTACAGCAACATCACTCCAGCTGAGGATCTGGTCCCCCTTAAATATTTATTTATTTATTTAAGACCAAATCTGGCCACCCTACTCAAAATGACTAGTACCTTAATTCACAAGTAGAAGTCTCATTGATTTCAGTGGGATTACTTACAGAGTCCGGTCATACTCAGTGTGAACAAGATTATCAGAATCTGGCACTGGAACAGGTCCTAAGCTGCTTTTAGCCCCTAACAAACAAATCTCTACCCAGCAAAACTCCACTCTCCTGCAAATATGAACACCCACCAAAGCCCTACTTCATTCCAAGCCTGGGAAAATAAATTGTCTTTTGAAATGTGCCCCAAAGGTCCTTCTAACCTGAAAATAGAGTATGACTATCTAAAAGATGACAACACTTTAATATGATTTCTATGTTTATATATTTTTTCAACTTAAAATCCTATATTTGTAATTTAATTGAGAACAAAATATTTTGCCTTTGATTGCCTGGAAAGAAACATTTTATAGCTTTCTCTAGAGTTCTAAGAGCTGTTTAAAGTCATTTGTTTTTTAAAGACAAAAATTAAAGGGGAACAATTTCAAAGAACTACAGAGGAGACAAACCAACTTACTGTATCTTCTTATTTGTATACACTTCAGCACTTATTTAAAAGAAGGGAAAATACAGTCTGTTTTCTACAGGCTCAGGATGTGAGACAAATACTGCCTAGAAATTGTCAACAGCAATGCAGTAAAATCCTGATCCCAACTCTCTCAGAAATCAATGTGATCCTTTCAATTGACTTCAATGAGAAAAGGATCTGGCTCTAAAACATTCAGAAGCAGAAGATTATTGTAGCACATTGGGACACATTCTGCATTTACTCCGTTTGAGCAGATTATGTCATTGGGCATTATGTCTGAGCATAATTTAAGGGTAGAACATGATTATGACTTTCATGTAGAATTAAACAAAAGTCACCTGCCATGGTGAAGCTGCTGTTAAAAGCTAGAAACCTGACATTTTCTGATTTGTGAAGTTTCAACAACAGTGAAATCTTGATTCAAAATGAAAACTAATTTCTAGCATTCTTTTTTTTCCATTTCCCAGTCAGCTCTATTGATAATTTTGTCACCCCTTCTGCTGGCACCAGTGACCATTCCAGTACCCCTAACATCCATCTGGCAAGTGATAATAATGGAGGAGAAATCCATGAAATAGATTCTGGCTATATTTAAAGTGCCACTTGCTTTAGTTAAGCACATACACCGTTCATGGAACAAAGACAGTCACAAACATGATGCAGGTACTGTCCTCTTGAGAACTTTCCATCCCCTCACCAATGCCTAGTTTCCAGGATGCTACTCTGTCCCAATAATTCTATCTAAATAGAGAATAAAGCAAAGATCAAACTCCATCTGTCATAGCTTCTTTCAAAGGGCCATCACATAACAAAACTGACAATACAGTGTTTCTTCAAGGACTAAAAACTTGCTTGCACGCCAAGAAAAAGAGAGACTATCTGTGCCAGTGACATCTGGTGCCTTGTGACATAACAATATCCTACATTTTTAGGATTTTGTTCATCTCAAAGTTGCCCAGAGTCATTATCTATACAGCAGTGGTTCCCAAACTTGTCCCGCCGCTTGTACAGGGAAAGCCCCTGGCTGGCTACGCCGGTTTGTTTACCTGCCACGTCTGCAGGTTCGGCCAATTGCGGCTCCCAGTGGCTGTGGTTCGCTGCTCCAGGCCAATGGGAGCTGCTGGAAGTGGTGTGGGCCAAGAGACATACCGGCCACCGCTTCCCGCAGCCCCCATTGGCCTGGAGCAGCGAACCACGGCCACTTGGAGCTGCGATCGGCCAAACCTGCGGATGCAGCAGGTAAATAAACCGGCCCGGGCCACCAGGGGCTTTCCCCGCACAAGTGGCGGAACAAGTTTGGAAACCACCGTTATACAGAAATCTCTTCATTTACCAGTGAAGGGCAGACACCTCTGAGGTGAAACCTGGCATCTACTTTACAGCACACAGCTAGGTATTAAAATATCCAACTTAAAATACAGTTGTCTTACAGGAGAGAAGAATGTACATTTTTGAGCACACTGTGGCATACCTGCCTAAAGCAGAGGAAAAGGGTGAACAGAGAATTTTTGAGATTTTTCTTTCCCCAGAGATAAAAGCAGTTCTCATAACTACTGTTAACAGTAGAATCATAGAATATCAGGGTTGGAAGGGACCTCAGGAGATCATCTAGTCCAACCCCCTGCTCAAAGCAGGACCATAACTGGCTTTATTTTCTGCTTGGTTATAGTTAGTTTAATTTCCTTTTTCTTTTTGACATTTTCCTGGTTTTTATAACAATAGTTGTTGGTTATTTACTGTATATCAATTCATATTACTGGTATGTTTTGAAATAGTCTCTCAATCCTGTTTATTTGCATCCTCATTATATTCCTTTTCTTCAGAACTTTTCAGGGTCCATTAACTTGAGAAACTTAGTCTGAACTCCTTGATGAAAGCATTTCATTTGACAGATCATTTTAACCTTCTACATATAAACCCTTCTCCCCACACACATGCAAAGTCAGTCCTACTGCATAATCTCATCTCACAAATATAATCTGGTTTATCCCTCTTTTAATGCTACTTTTCCAGAGACAAATGTCACATTACCACAATGCCTCAAAGTGCCATTCCTTCAAATCTCCCAGGACAAACAGTCATTGCAAAATCCCCAGATATGTTGAAAATATCAGATCAAGAATGGTTTTCAGCAAGGTGGTAGCATCTTTTTTAATTTAATTAATTTATTAAGTTATATCCACTGGCCAATATTCAAGCAAAAGCTTCCTGCTTACAGTATCCTCTCCACTTGGAGATATTTTTCCCCACCATATTTGGCCTTTGATTACTGCTAGCACAAATCCTGCTCCTACTCCTGTTGAATCAGCTGTAAAATTGCCATTGACCTCACTGGGAAAAGGCTCAGGTTCAGATTTTTGCCATTTAATCAACAAGAAGTTTTAAAGATTAGTCTCTTTACATCTTTGCTTTGTTTGATCTTTCAGTTTGCTGCTCTGGCTGAGGCTCAGAGCAACCTTTGCAGACTTTGGAGAGAGCCTTTATGTCACAAAGGAGAATCCCTACAATGGGGCATTTCAGGATGGAGGGAGGAAAGCAAAGAAGAAAAACAACAAGCTCCAAAGATTCCACCAAGAAGAACAAAGAATAAAATTATTTTAAAGCAGTGTTTAATCTTTTCAGATGAACTAAACCTGTTTCTACCCTCCTGTTTCCACCCTCCACCGCCTATCTCTGGTGATTTCTCTTTGATATAAAACCTCAATTAATTCTTTGTAGGCTTTTTTACCAATACAATAAAAAGCTCTCATGAAAATGACCAATGAGCTGATTCTGTTAATCCACTTCTCTAGATTAATATCTAAATTACATTATAGTATCTGTCCAGCACATCTACATAACATTCTTTCTTCTATTTTCAATACACCTACATATAATCGCTGGTCCCTATGAAAGGCTTAGTTTGTCATTTCCTAAAACTAATACATCTTCTTTAAATCCCTTTTCAGTAATCTTTGAAATTAAGATGATATAAATAAATGATTTAATCAACAATTTTATTTTGTCTTCTGTTTTGTTTTTTTTTCTGATGTGTCTGGTCCCAACATTATCCACAATTTTTAGAGATTAATCAGGTTCTCTTGCAAAGGCTTCAGTAGCTTTTAAATAGTTTCATCTCATCTATATTAAATATTTAAACTTCCAACATTTAATAATGATGAATAAGGTTAAGATTGGGGCTAAAAGTAAATTAAGAAAAATTCTTTTATTTCAGCCGGTGATGGCCTAATAGTTTTAAAGAATTATTAAAACTGTCATTCCCATATTTCTTTTCAGCTCATAATGTTGCCACCCTCTTATATTTAAATATATTCTCTTTTTTGTCTGCTTTGTACTACTCTTGCTATACATTAGAGTTGGTGCTTGAAAGATCTTAACCTGGTATCGTCTATTTGCATACAGCACATTGCTTTTTATGTTGTCTTTTGGGAGACCTAAGTTTGAAAGTGACCTCAGATCTTCTGATGTTTTTTTTTTTTTAAAGCTCAGCAGAGGAGGGAAGATGAGGGATTCATTTGCCAAGCCCTGTGCAAGTCAAACCAATGGGATTCCTTCAGTGAACAAGTGCTAAACTATCTGGCCCCAAATTATTCATTTTGGGGTGCTTTTCTTTCCCTAGAGAAGGAACCTGTTTTACCATTTCAAATACTTCTTCTCCGCTCCAGAACTCTCAAATGAATTTTTAATGTAATAACACCTAATAACTTTCTAATGTTTGCATTATTACTTTTTATTTTCAGATCTCCCTTTGGAGAAATATTGAACTTCACATGCACATAGATATTGCAGGTGTCAGTTCATCCTATGTGTGACTCTTACGTTTATTTATATATACAGTGTGTGTGTGTGTGTGTGTGTGTGTGTATATAGTGTAGTGCATTCATTTTCATCTTTCTCAGTAATAATAAAACATTTTAGCTATTGAGTGTTCCATTCACCAATGTCTCTGAAGTCTAATTTTCTAAGCAACATGTGCTTTTGGGGTATTAACTTACCCTGTTTCCCCAATCCACCTTTTTTGAGGTGTAACACCCAATTACCTCCAGACGTTTCAGACTGTTAGTAATACATATTAAGTCATTTACATTCTGAAATTTCTTTTCCTGTGATGCATATTTTTGTAGTATGAAATCATGATTTAAAGCTTTAGTTGTGGTCCCTTATTAGACACTTCACCAAATTATCAGTCAAACTCTCTTAGTAACTGTCCTGTTTGCAGCCTTTAAAATCAGTCTTCTTTCAGGCAAGGCTCAAGTGTTAGTTTCTTATTTTACTTGTAATTTATGTAGTGCTTTTCAACTGTTATTTAATGAGTGCATTTCAGTTACATCCTCCCAACACCTTGATGAGTAGTAGTATCCCCATTTTACAGATGGGTTACTGAGGCACAGATAACCTGAATCAATGGCCATTGAAGGCAATGAAATGACTCCCATTGACTTCAATGGGCAGAAAAGATTAAAGATGCGGTTTTCAAAAGCACTCAGGTCTGCTCCGATTCAAGTCAATGTAAGTTTTACCATTGACCTCATTGGGAGCACGGTTAGGCCAAACACTGAACTCTTTTGAAAATCTCACACTAAGTGGCATGCACAAGGTGTTCTGTGTGAGAGCTTGAAATAGAACTCCACTGTCTGGAGTCACAGTCCATCTGTAGGGAGGAAAATTTATGCTATATATGCATTAGACCGACTTTATGAGATGAAGATGTTACTAAGACTAACCCATGAAGTCATTAAGCCAATAAAAGGGTGACAACAGCTCATTTTTGAATACAGCTATCCCTAAAAGAGGTGTGTCTTCTTCTTTCAGCAAAATTAAAAGAGCGGTATAAAGTCTTTCTGAAGTGAACAAGCAATGCTCTTTGCTCCCCACTGTTGTGATAGTTGGACATACTTTTTACCGTTGAGCTCACAATAGGTGTAAATTTGTATGTGAAAGTTCATAAAATGTCACAGTAACTTATAGTAACAAACATTAATGGGAAAAGGTACAAAAAGGAGATGGACTGAATTAGTCTAAACACAATGGCCTACTGATATAACTCAAGGACTGTGTTGATATCATGCTTGGTAAAAACAGAAGAAGTGGAACCGAAAATTAATGTACTAAAACAAATAATAAGGGCATGGGCTGTTCCACCCATCACTCCCTTTTTGGGTCCTTAAAGAAAGAAACTTAAATGATGGAAAAACAGATGGAGGCTCTGGAGCAAGCTTCACTATCATGTCTGCCATCCCACAGTTTCCTGGGACCCTAAGCCTTCGTCTTCATAATCCTGAGAGATGTCCTGACCAGACCGGGTCAGAAAGAGAGATACAGATGGCATTGCCACTTCTACCAGCTCCAGCTAAATCCCAAACATGGCCTGAAATAAAAAGGGATTGGATTTAACAATAGCATCAATGACAACAGCCATAGGTGCAGAGTTTCTAACCTGCCAGGGGGTGCTCCCCCCGGCTCTGCCCAGGCCCTGCTCCCACTCCACCCCTTCCCGTCCCACCTCTTCCCACTCTGCCTCTTTCCTGCCCACTTCCGCCCTCTTCCCCAAGTGTGCTATGCCCTCGCTCCTCCCCCCCCGAGCACCCCCTGATGCTGCGAAACTGCTGATCCATGGCAGGCAGTAGGTGCTAGGAGGGAGTGGGAGGTGCTGATTGTCAGGGACAGCCGGCAGGCAGGAGGCACTGTGGGGAGGGAGAGGTTCTGGTAGGGGGGCTGCCTCAGCATCCACCATTTTTTCCTGGGGGTGTACCAGCCCCAGAGCACCCATGGAGTTGGTGCCTATGAAAACAAGCAGCTCCAGCTCATCTCAACTAACTTCTCTTTTACCCAAATGGACAGCTATTACCATTTTTTTTTACCATGTAAGAGACTGCCAAACAAGGGGATTTTTTTCCTTTTAAAACTCTCTCCAGCCAAACAGAAAGGGAACAAGAAATGCTGTCAAAATGAAAGCCTGACTTAATGCTTTACATTTAACATACTTTAACTGTTTTTATTTCTCTATCTTTAATAAAAGGTTAAAGGGATTTTTAAAGGTGTGTTTGATACAGTACTAAGCAGGCCGAGGTCTCTGTATAACAAATCCTGTACCCTGTTTAATGTTGGACAGTGACTAGGTTATGTTAACACCTTTGGCCCATTTATTCCAGCTAAACTAATATAACCGCACCCTTTACAGAGCTCATCATGACTCAGCCTGTTCATTTCACCTCTGTAAGGAACCAGCAGCTGCAAAGCTACAGCTAAGAAGAGCAAACAGCCACAGAGAAGCATTATGAAGAATCAACTTTCCAGTTCAGCTGACATCATCCATGTTGAAGTCACGTATTGGTCAGATGAAATTATAGAGCACTGCCAAAGAATTAGTTTAAAATATATCTTCAGTGATTTTAAATGGATGTTGAAATGCTATGGTAATTTAAGATACTAACAGCTTCTCCTATTAAACACACAGTTTTTTAGACAGTGTATTTCTGGAAAGGAGATATAATGGGATTTAATTCAGATTTAAAATTGTGAATATTTCATTCATCTGTGGGTCTCAAGACAGCTCCTTGTATGGCTTACTTTGACTCACAAATTCTTTCTTTGGTGTTATAGGACTTAGTGGAGACGACACAACTTTGCCCACAGACTGTTTAGGTTATCCATAATAAACCAAACAAGACTCACCTGCACTTAAATGAAATTATTTTGCCCATCTTTAAACTATTTAGTCATCTATGGTTCCATAAAACAGGACTCACTCCTGATTTTGAGAACAAGGATAGACCACCTCTGAATGGTATAATCTCTGGTGAAAGTTCTCCACAGAAGCCCATAAAGAAGAGACTGTAACCAAAATAACTGTAGTTTGCTCTTTGTTCTGTTTTGATTTGTTTTTAATCCCCCCCTTTCTTTAGCAATAAAATAGTTATAGTTATAGTTATAGTTAATAAAATATAGTTAACTGTGATTGCTGTTCTTGTCTTTCATCATGGTGTCCATGAAGCCATGACAGAAACCCCCCTATGATTAATATAGTGGGAGTTGCATCCCTGTATTGGCACTAAGAGATAGAGCTATTAAGATGTGTTTCTCTAGACTAGAAAATGTTAGTAACTTGGGGCGGGGGGGGAAGAGAGGAGAAATTACTTGAAACCGCCCTTTTCTACTCTCCACATCCTTCCGCACAAGTGCACTCCTGTAGTGGAGGACAGATTGATAACCTCTGGTGTAAACCTCAGTCTTCTTTTCTTGACCTATTTTTTTTAAGGAGGACAATTGAACTCTAGATTAATCTAGATCCATACGGAATATCTGAAAACAGAGCACAATGAAATCTGCCAAGACAGGACTGAGCTTGCTGTGATCCTTCTTTTCATCACTCTTTAAAAGCTTTTCTAAGGATAATTCTAGAAGTCAGCATACTAAGCCACTGAAACCTGTTCCTAGTGCTTAATGAGTCCTACATTTCTTCAGCTCTGGGGCAAAGCAATAGACTGTGTCACAGCTACTTACACGGTTTTAATTTATATCCTTGTTTATTCTGCTGTCCCTAAATATACAGTTACTGGGAATGTGCCAGTAGTTAACGTCTTCATTTGGTTACCTTGATTTTCATAGAATCATAGAATCATAGAATATCAGGGTTGGAAGGGACCCCAGAAGGTCATCTAGTCCAACCCCCTGCTCAAAGCAGGACCAAGTCCCAGTTAAATCATCCCAGCCAGGGCTTTGTCAAGCCTGACCTTAAAAACCTCTAAGGAAGGAGATTCTACCACCTCCCTAGGTAACGCATTCCAGTGTTTCACCACCCTCTTAGTGAAAAAGTTTTTCCTAATATCCAATCTAAACCTCCCCCATTGCAACTTGACTAATATCCAATCTAAACCTCCCCCATTGCAACTTTGTCTGTCTTTGAAGGGTATCTATTTTCTCTATGGTTTCCTAACCTTGCTTCATATTTGATTCAATAACTGCCCTACAGCTGGATCCTGCTCCAGTTGGAGTCAATGGCAAAACTCCCCATGACTTCACTGGTGCACTAGTAGGCCTTGAATGACTAGTATACTGTTGTTCATGTTATTTCGCTCTCTTCTGGCTAATCACCAGAAGTAGGCCAAGGGAATGTAGTATGGCCAAAATCCAATCAAAATGCCAAATAACACAAATCAGTAGGCCATATGCAGCAATGGGAAGATCGTCCATGGTATGCCACTGTTCAATTGTTCAATTCGCCTTTCCTCAGCTCTAAGAAGCTCATGCAAAAAGATAAATTCTCTAAAAAGTTCCCAAAATAAAAAGTTTGTTTCTACTTGCTTGGCAGGAGGAAGAAGCAGCTAATGTCTCCCTGCTGAAAGCATTAACTGATTGCATTGTTGCTTGAGCACAGCAGCTGTCCTTATACATTTAGACTCCTAGTGACAACAAAATTAAGGCAGTCTCCCCTCCTGTCAGGCAATAAAATGATTTTATCGACTTCTTTATTTCTTATGAGAACTTCTCAGATTAGGAGGGAATCGCAGGAGAGAGAGAAGTCGTGGTCTTTTCAGTGATTGACCCTCTACACCTGCACTAAGCTGGTCATATGGAATAAGTCCAAGTGATCATAATGACAGAGCCCCCTTTTTAATGTTCCCCAGGAAGGCAAAGAAAAAAAATAAACAAGAAAAAACTCAAATTCCAGTGTGCCCCGGGGAGATATTTCCTTCCTGGTCCCAAATTTCCCACTTAGTTTAAATTTGTTCATGTGAGCGAGTGTTTCATCTTGTTTAAGCCCAAGATACCAAAATCTACAGGCATTCCAAGTAATTGTTCATTGTTTTCTTGTATTCTATTAAGTGGATCCTGCCAGTATATCTGTGGCAGAGTACGATTATCCAGCAAGGGGAGGGAGGATGCTCCTGCATGTATTTAACTATTTCTTTTTCATTTCCTGAAGGAGTGCCCAGATGCTTTCTCATTGCTGCTAAATCTGAGAAGATCCCGACTATCCCTAAGGTGACCTTTCACTGCAGTAATGTCTGTGATGTCCCCAGGCAGTCTATGGATCAAAACTCAGACCTGTAGATTTTGTGCCCCTTTGGAGGATGCCATATTCAGGGGCTGATTTGGACTTTGGTTGCCTTTTGGATTGTGTAACCCTACCTTTGCCCCTTCTCCTCCTTTTGGGTCCTGTCAAAGTTGATCTAACAGGACAGCTATGGAGTTTCCTTGTATAGAAGAATCTACATATGGCACAGCCAACTCTGCATCACCTTCTCTTAGCCCCCCACAGTACATGGTACATGTTGATGGGATAATGGGGATAGAAGGGCATATGGGCAGAGTGGAATACTCTTCAGTGATTTCCCAGATGGTGAAGCAGCTGACCTAAATTAGGTTGGGAGCTGAACCAGCCCCAGCAGTCCCACGTATGTTGTCCCAAGTATACCTGAAGCCATCATAGACCCTCCCCTTTCAGGTGCACCAATGCTCTGTTCTGGCTCACTTGATGATCTGGGCCACTATCTCTATTTCTTCCTACTGCCTTTCATGTTAGGCCATCGCTGAAATATGGCATTGTGATCTGATAGTGTAGTGAGGAATAAGAAAACTCCAAGTAGTTTTACCCTCCAGGACTTTAACATTTTTCGGAAACAAAATTGTTAAGGGAAAAAACCAAAACACTTGATCCATTTCTGTGTCTTCAGACTCCTCTGAATGTTTTTATTTGGATGGACATCCTACCTCCCATGAAACCAATGGAAAGAGGAAGCCTTTGTAAGGAGTCACCTGTTGCTGAATTGAATTGCATAGGGTTGAAATAAATGGAAGATGAGTGCAATGGAATCACAATTTCAGTGTATCCAATCGACTATAGAAGAAAAAGTTAAAGCTTTTTTAAGCATTCAGCTAAATCATCCACATTTGCCACAGCAGGGTACTTTACCTGTTTTCTGAAACATTTAGTTTCATTTTTTTCTCCTCTTGATCTGACCCTTGTAAGTCAGTGATGGTAATTAGTGCCCTCTTTCTTATGAAAGTACTAAACACTGGGCAAAAATAAAAGTTCCCATTTTAAACATTCAGTTTTGATAAATGCAAAGTAATACACATTGGGAAACATAAACCCAACTATACAAATGAAATTAGCCTAAATTAGTGGTCGCTAAGAAATAGATTTTGGAGTCATCGTGGATAGTGAAAACATCCGCTCAGTGTACAACGGCACTCAAAAAAGCTAACAATGTTAGGAACCATTAGGAAAGGGATCAATAATAAAACATTAAACATCATAATGCCACTGTGTAAATCGACAGTACATCTTCATCTTAAATACTGTGTTCAGTTCAGGTCGCCCTATCTCAAAAAAGATATTAGAACTGGAAAAAGTAAAGGGAAGCACAACAAAAATGATTAGGGGTATGGAACAGCTTCCATCTGAAGAGAGATTAAAAAGACAAACTGTTCAGTTTAGGAAAGAAATGACTAACGGGACATGTGATAGAGATCTATAAAATCATCTATGGTGTTGAGAAAGTGAATATGGAAGTGTCAGTTGCAAGTGCTTTGCAGGATAGGATTAAAATTCAAAATGATCTGAACAAACTGGAGAAATGATCTAAAGTAAATAGGATGAAATTCAGTAATGACAAATTCAAAGTACTCCACTAAGGAAGGAACAATCAGTTGCACACATACAAAATGGGAAATGACTGCCTAGAAAGGAGTACCGTAGAAAGGGATCCAGGAGTCATAGTGGATCAGAAAATCAATATGAGTCAACAGTGTAACACTCTTGCAAAAAAGCAAGCATAATTCTGGGATGTATTAGGAGTGTTGTAAGCAAGATACAAGAAGTAATTTTTCTGCTCTACTCCACGCTGATTAGGCCTCAACTGGAGTATTGTGTCCAGTTCTGGGACCTGCATTTCAGAAAGGATGTGGACAAATTGGAGAGAATCCAGAGAAGAGCAACAAAAATGAAGAGCAACAAAATAGAAAACATGAGCTATGAGGGAAGATTGAAAAACTTGGGTTTGTTTAGTCTGGAGAAGAGAAGACTGAGAGAGTACATGCTAACAGTTTTTGAGTACATAAAAGGTTGTTACAAGTAGGAGGGAGAAAAATTGTTCTCCTTAACCTCTGATGATAGGACAAGAAGCAATGGGCTTAAATTACAGCAAAGTCGGTTTAGGTTGGACAATAGGAAAAACTTCCTGTCAAGGTAGTTAAGCACTGGAATAAATTGCCTAGGGAGGTTGTGGAATCTCCATTATGGAGGTTTTTAAGAGCAGGTTAGATAAACACTTGTCAGGGATTGTCTAGATAATACTTAGTCCTGCCTTGAGTGCATGGGACTGAATTAGATGACCTTTCAAGGTCCTTTCCAGTCCTATGATTCTATGATTTAGCTCTTCACATAACACAACAACCAGGGGTCACCCAATGAAATTAATAGGCATCAGGTTTAAAACAAACATAAGGAAGTACTTCTTCACACAGAGCACAGCCAACCTGTGGAATTCTTTGCCAGGGGATGCTGTGAAGGCCAAAAGTATAACTTAGTTCAAAAAAATAATTAGATAAATTAATGAAAGATAGGTCCATCAATGTCTTTTAAGCAAGATAGTCAGGAGCACACCACCACACTGTTGGTGTCCCTAAACCCCTAACTGCTAGAAGCTGGGACTGGTCAACAGGGGATGGATCACTTGATAAATTGCCCTATTCTGTTCACTCTCTCTGAAGCATCGGTCACTGTTGGAAGATCGGATACTTGGCTAAATGGACTATTGGTCTTATCCAGGATGGCCATCCTTATGTTCTTAAACCATTATTACATAGGCATTGCGATGGAACATTGGAAAATAGCTCATGATATAAGAACAATTGTTATAAAATAACACTCTTGCATTTGGATTTTAGCTTTAGAATTAAAAACACCGTTTATTAAAAAAAAATGAGGCAATGTTATTTCTACAATTGTTAGTCTGATTTCAGCTGTTAGAGTCTCAGTGTGACATCAAAACATGCTGCATCTTTGCAAGAAAAACACTGATGTGCCATCATAGTTCATATATTAAGATAAGTATTGTACATTTCTTTTGAAACATACCATTTTTCTGCCCTGGCCTCCAAAATGTTGAGATCACTTTAGCCTTTGTGCAAGCAAGGATGGTGTATGAAAGGTAAGCTTTATAACCATGGCTCCTTGTGACATACAACATGAAGTACCATGACACGTTGATCTGCTTCCTGTCTTTCTCACTCTATCTGCTTGAGAGCGTCTCACACCAGGCCACACACCTCCAATGATTCTGCATCAGCTCACATGCTCATTCAGTCCTTAGCTTCCTACTTACACTGGTGCCCATTGATATGGTGTCCTTTATGCTATGAAATGGACTCATGCTCAGATGGTATGGGGGATGAGCCTTATCTAAATGCCTGGATAGACTCATATCACCATCTCTTTTCACCAGAGAGGCCTTTAAACGGTGGCCTTTTTTTTTTTTTTTTAACAGGTAAGCTAAAACAGTACAAAAACCTCCAGGACTTTTAAAGGCACATCATTTAACTAGGACACTCATACTCAGTTGCTTATTATAACTATGGATTTTAAATTTAAATTGTATTTCTCTTTCAGCAAAAAATTCAGTTTTTAGGGGATTCTAGGAAGTACATTACTGACTAAGATCCCAATCCTGCTACGACAGAGTCACCCGTTCTCACAATTATTGTGAGTCTTATTGTATTTAATTGCTGAGAAAGCTCCAACTGCTGGGGGAGGGGAAAAAAAAAGATTGACTGCATCAAAATCTCAGCTTTTGTTTCCCCCAAAAAGTCCTTTCTAGCCCTCGGGATTGCAGACAAAAGCTGACCCGAGGGCATTCTCAGGTTCAGAAATCAGAAGGCAAATAAAAAGAACCCCAAATTTATTATTCAGTGGGAAAAAACTCATAATTTTATAGGGCTAACTTATTAATTTTGAATGCTTGAGGTTGGCAATGCTTCAGTAAGCTCTGTGCGAGTATAGGGCCTGCCTGTGTGGAGTTCTTAGCAGAACTGAGTGGGTGGGTGGAGGGCAGCTAAGTACGAAATTCACCGCTGTGCAGATGGCCCCCATGAGGACTAAGAACTACTTACATGTTGTTTTGAATGCTTAATTGGGTCTTAATTAGTGTACAGGTTTTGAGCTGGCCCTCTTCAGTGGTATGAATTGCACTGTAACAGAAAACAGAGGGGTCTATCCTCTTCACTGAAGTCAGGGGCATACGTTCCAGTGACTTCAATGAAAACAGGTTGCAGATAGGCAACATAAGCTACTCCACCCCTATCCTCCAGCTCTGTCTTCCAGAGCTACATGCTAGTTAATTTCCAAAGGAAGATTGATATGGACAGAACGTTGTTTTTTGAATTTGGCGTTTTTATTGAATTCTTCTCTCCTCACCAAAATTTTAACTGCTTAGCTGTGTTGACCTGAGGCTCTTCAGTTTGTGTACTAGTTAACATGCCATATTGCTGCTTCAGAAATTCCATTGAATGTGACAAACTTTTTATCTATAACACAAGATCAGGATGAAACTCCTTCATGCCATCCTGAAGAAGTTCTATTTACCTTCCTTTGTGAGCCACCAGAAACACATTTTGTATTAGACCACAGTTGTAAATACTGATTCTCTTTTAATTCAGTAACCTCAGTGTCTAATCTTCCACTGATATGTATATGCTACAAGGAAAGCTTAAAGACATAGTTGCTAAACAGATCAAAATGAGCTAAGGAAAAATGCCTTTAGCTGAAGAGAATTTGCAAATGTTATTTAAGACACTTTATATGTTCACAACATGCATGAATGCTAATCTTTGGGAAATCTCATGTAGCAAACATGGTTTTAATTCTCATCTTTAGTTCTCTCAGTCTGGAAT
Source organism: Chelonia mydas (assembly GCF_015237465.2). Lineage (NCBI taxonomy): Eukaryota > Metazoa > Chordata > Testudines > Cheloniidae > Chelonia > Chelonia mydas. The sequence goes on along the minus strand of NC_057853.1, from coordinate 13,220,612 downwards.
TGTAAATGAACTTCACCCTATAAAAAGAAATAGACATTTATTTTCTTAAGCGATCTGGCTTATTCAGCTGGAAACTAAACTTGAATTAATGGTCCTGATACTCTGAATATAAAATTAGTGATAATGTGAAATGCACATAATGATAATATCAGCTGAAAGAGTTATAATGCTAGGGTATAACTTTTTTTCCCATTAATACACTCCACTAGTATAAAAAATGCAATCAACTATGCTATCTAGCACTTGGGTGCTTTTTCAATAGCTTCTTTAAAAGAGTTAGTAACACCAGCCATATTAACACTGTGAGTGTATACTTTATCTTATTTGTGTGAGACCTGATTTATAACTGTTATTCATTGGGATAATATTATTATGATGGAGCTCGGGTAATATTATTATGATGGAGCTTGACGCAGGTGGGCATGACAGCTGCCCTTCATCCAGGATAAATGTAAGAAAAAGTTAAGCAACTTTTGGGAGTACATAGCTGAAATAGCAGGAGCCAAGACAGAAACTTACTGGTGCAGGCGGTCGATTTCACTGGGTATTGTTTGATGGAGATCTCTCTCATTGGGAGCAGAAGCACTCAAAAGTAGAGCTGGTCAGAAATTTTTCAGCAAAATTTTTTTTTGTCAAAACTGAAACTCTTTGTGGGAAAGGGTTAGTTATAATTAATTTCTCATTTTAAATAAAGTGGAAACAAGTTTTGAAATTGTCAAAGTGATCCAGCTTGACATTTTCAAAATGCAAAATCCCTTTCTTATGGATTTAAAATGGCTTTCTAGTTTGAAATTTAAGCTAATTATACTAAAAAAAGACTTTTTTGCTGGAGGCAGCATACTAAAACACTGTAATCCTGGCCAACTTCCAAATTACTTACTTACATTCTACCATTCTTCACTTCCTGCCCTAAATTGTTATGTAGTATTGCTAGGCACTGTTAAACGGTTGCTGCATTTCACTGTAGTGGGGGATACATCTCTTTGTACCTGTGTAACGACATCTTCTTTAATGATGTAAAAGCAACCCAAGTTCCAGAATGCATGTTTGGTAGAAGTCTTGGTATGTTTTTATTAGTGAACAAGATGTGTTCACTCACGTTAGTGAACACATGGTGACTAACGATGTAAAGTCCCATGATGACAAGGCAATTTATAGTTATAACACCAGTAATTAGGGCAAAGTATACCTTATTTACAAGTTTGGTTGACAGAGATAATAGTGTTGATGTACTATGCATAAATTTAAGTATGACATTTGACATGGTACCGCATGTCATTCTGATTAAGAAATAGAATGATAAAAAGTCAATAAGGCACATATGAAATGAATTTAAAACTGGCTATCTGATAGGTCTCAAAATGTAATTGTAAACAGAGAATCATCACTGATGGTGTGGTATTCCACAGAGGGAGGTTCTTGACCCAACACTATTTAATATTTTTATCAATGACCTGGAAGAAAACAAAATATCATCACTGAAAAAGTGTGAAGATGACACAAAGATTGGGGGAGTGGTAAATAATGAAGAGGACAGGTCACTGATACAGAGTGATCTGGATCACTTAATAAGCTGGGCACAAGCAAACAATCTGCATTTCAATAAGGACAAATGGAAGGAACAAAGAATGCAGGCCTTACTTAAAGGAAGGGGGACTCTATTTTAGAAAGCAATGAATCTGAAAGGCTTGGAGGGCCATGACTTGTGGGGGGCACTTGATATCATCAGTGCAATGTTGTGGCTAAATGTGCTTATGTTATCCTTAGATATATAAACAGGGGAGTATTACATAGAGGTAGGGAGGTTTTATCACCTCTATTTTTGACACTGGTGCAACCGCTCCACCCAATAAGTTAATCAGTTCTGATGTCCACGTTTCAAGGAGAACGTTGAAAAATTGGACAGGGTTCAAAGAAGAGCCACAAAAATTATTAGAGGATTGGAAAACATGCCTTGGAGTGTGAGAGTCAATGAGCTCAATCTATTTTGTTCAGGAGTTGGCAACCTTCGGCATGCAGCGCATCAATGTAATCTGCTGGCAGGCTTCAAGAGATTTTGTTTACATTGACCATCCTCAGGCACAGCCCCCCGCAGCGCCCAGTGACCGCATTTCACTGTTCCCGGCCAATGGGAGCTGCAGGAAGCGGCGGCTAGCATGTCCCTGAAGCCTGCAGCTTCCTGCAGCTCCCATTGTCCAGGAACGGCGAACCATGGCCACTGGGAGCTGTGGGCAGTCACCGTAAACAAAATGTCTCGCGGCCTGCCAGCGGATTACCCTGATGGGCCGCGTGCCTAAGTTTGCTGACCCCTGATTTAGTTCATTAAAGAAATGGTTAAGGAGTGACTTGATCACAGTTGATATGTACCTACATAAGGAACAGAAATTTGGTGATAGGAATTCAGTCTGAAAGATAAGGGTGTAGCAAGTTTCAATGGTTGAAGTTATACACATTCAAACTAGAAATAAGGCATTTTTTAAAATCACTGGAAGTTAATTAACTATTGGGACAACATTCCAATGGCTGTGGTGGCTCCTCCAACACTGAAAACCAAGATTAGATGTTTCTCTAAAAGTTATGTTCTAGTTCAACCACAGCTATTGGGCATTGAGAGGGAATTAATTCAAGGAAGTCCTATAGCCTATATTATGCAGAAGATTAAAGTAGATGATCACAGTGGTCCCTTCTGGCCTAAAAATCTTGGTTCCCCTATAGTTTTATCTCACCCCACTAACACATTTTAAAACTACAAATTGCTTTGTCTTCGCTAAGATTTTACTTCATGCTAGTTACCATGTTAGCTAACATGAGTCAAGAACACAACTGTTTTCCTAGTAAAGACAAGGGTCTTTTCTGGAGTTTAGATATCAGTTTAAGTTTGTACAGTGAAATGCACAATATAAATCTTTATTAATCAGAACAGTTGCAGAATATTGTCTGTGCCTGTAGCCCATTAAGCACAAAATGTTCTCTGTAAAATAAAGTCTAGTTTAATAACTGGTAATTATTAATTTCCCTTCTTTTCATACATTAATCTTTGAGAAATAAACCAATGTGTAAGATGTAGTTTAATTTAACAAAAGTTCAGTTGAATTAAAATCCACAAATAAGTCCTAGAAAATTAATCCTGCAATTTAAGTCTCCTCAGTTTAACCTTTGTAGCGCTCAGTTAGGAACAAAAGATAAGTGGAAACAGACAAAGTGTGACTCACAGGCCAAATATAATTGTGAAATATGGCTTGCTGTCATCTTCGTCTTTAATAGGTCTACAGAGACTACAAGTTCCAGCATTCCATACTACATCTTAATCTGAACAGAACTGCTGCTGCATCACATGCTAGGACTTTTATTATCTCTCTTTTCTTAAATTGGAATATTGAATGCTGGGACTAGAGCTGCTTGGAAAAAAAACTTTGAAGAAATCATTTTCCAGTGCAAAAAATGCAGTTCTGTTAAAATCTAAAAGCTCTGTAAAATCATGTTGATTTTGTTGGGTATTTTGAGCAAAAAAGGGAAAAAAATAGTTCTCCCATTGTCACAACATCCTTATTTGACACTTTTGGAATGAACCATTTCAATGTTTCCTTTTGAAATGAGTTTTCATTTCAAAATTTGTTTATTTTAATGTAAAAGTCAAAATTGAAACAAAGTTTAGCTCGACCAAAACAATATTTCCCCCAAAATTTTCTTTCATGGATCATTTTGAAATTTTCAGGTTTTGTTTCTAATTGGAATGACTTTTTTTTTTTTTTTTTTTTTTGAAATCTTGTTCATTAAATTTTTGTTCTTCTCACAACTGCAGCTAGGACATAATTTTTTGGCAGGTGGTGGCTCTATCCAAAAGACGAGAGAAGCTACAACCCTGCCTGAGAGTTTCCACAAGTTACTTGCAGCGCTTTTGGCACCAAGTCAATTGCCTTTATGAAGTCTTTAATTGGATGATGATTGGATGTCATTGTGTAGTTAAACCCCAAAAGAAGTATCCGATAAAGCAAGTAGCTCTGATAAAGTCATGCATGTCTCGCATACAAATGGAAAAACTCTCCTCTCAGATGCACATAGCAAATTTTGACTCCAATATTCTATTCAACTGGAATGTACAGGGTCCATGTGATGCGAATGTGAGTTCTGTGAAATGAAGGAGAGCAGAATATTGGAGAGTCTGGGATTGGAAGCCTAAGGACCAGAGAGTAGCATTTTGTCCATAGTAAGTAAAGAACAATATCTTATTAAACATCAGGGACCACATTGGAATTGTGGTTTAAAAATGATGATGTAATTGGGCTCTGGATATTTAATTTTATTAAATGCCAAACTAAATACCATAATAGCTTGGAGAACCTATGAATCATTAAGGCTTGGCAGTTTTATTTTGTTTAAAGTGTGAACTACCGCACAGTGACCAAACCATAGTTAATGTCTTTAATTTAAAATAAAAAACCCAACTGTTAGGCTGGCATAATGATAAGCAGCAGACTGTGATTTTATGTCATACTTGTCATTTAGTGTTTTTATTAAAATGCTTTACAGACAAGGTTTTATAGAGCAGGGCATGTTACCATTTTTTACTTCCTCGCAGTGACTTGTATATCAAAGAACCAGTGATGTATTTATAGAAGAAATCTTCCAGGAGCTGGGAAAAAAAAGTTTAATGTTTGGAAATGATTAGGAATCCATACTTATGAGTGTAGTATCATAGATAAATTAGATAAATTATTATGGTGGGCCTTAGATACAAATGTCTGCTGCTATGCACTGCCTAATATTTCAGAATCACTTTGATTTTCCTTCTCTGGGAGAGAGGGATGAATAATAATTTACCTATCTCTTGACTATGTTCTGTTTCTAAAATACGGATTTTTAGTTACTAACTCTTTTTTATTTTATTTTTCTAAGCATTCTCTATCTTTCTGTGCATGAACAATGTAAAGATTTGGCAGCTTAGATATTTCAAACCTCAATAACAGGAAGGTCCTTTTGGAATATCCTAATCAAACCACCCTGTATTCAAATCTCTGTCTCTTAGTGAGATCAAACCTGCTGTTTTCAGGCTATATGGTTACATGAAAATGAGGTTGCAAAAAAATGATTTTTTTAAAGAGACAACAAATTAAACCAATATAAATCTGAAATTCATACTGTTCTATTCAGAAGGGTAGGAACATTTGAAATTCATCAGTTAATGGAATAAACAGCAACTGCAAATCTTTTATGGTCAAGGATACCTAGTGCACATGAGCAGGGTCTACATGGACTAATTAATGTGCAACACATTAGTGCTTTTAGAAATCATAAACCCCATTATGCACACTCCCCCATTGTGTAGACACTCCTAGGTCCCTTTTGAAAAGATACTTTGGTTCCTAAATCATGTAGCTGCTTTTGAAAATTACACCCTTTCTCTAATCTTTTGTTCTTTCTGATTGAAGCATAAGTGTAATTAACGGCTCAGTTCCACAGTACCACCTTCCGATTCAGTGCATCACTGCTAGACAAGTAGGATGGCACAATTTTTAATCAATTGTATAGGCTGCAATGATTATACTGTACATGCTCCACACACTGGGAGCATTTCAGATGTTTGTATACATATTTATAAATATAGCATCAATATCCTGAAAGTTGAGGGCAACACAGACTGGCAGGAAGAAGTTGGTCAGAAAATGGAATATCTGTCTGGAAAGAAATTCTGAGGTTTGAAGTGTGCTTTTGTCCCAAATCCAGATGAAAAAGTCAACAATTCTAAATTTAGTTTGTGATGGAAAGGTCAAAATATTTTATTTCAGAACCATCACAAATAACTTATTAAAATGTTTCATTTTGACAATGTAAAATATAATGTATTCAATATTATATATTGAATATAATATCTGATATAAAATTATACTAAATTAATTAAAAGTTACAAAAGTGAAAAACAAAAGTCAAAATGAAACAGGAAAATCAGAACAAAAAAAAGAAGTTGAAATGAAATACTCCATTTTGATAGAAATTGTTTCAATTTTTTTCTGTCAAATTTCACTGAAATAGACACATTACCATAAAATGTTTCGATTTTGATTAAAACAGTTCAGACCAAAAAAAAAAATGTCAAACATCTCTAGCAGGAACATTGCCTATTCCCATTGTGTGGGCAAGTGAAGAATATATATATATATTATTTTAGGCTCGATTCCAGTAGTATGTAGGAAAGTGGCATCTGTAATAGCACTCTTTCAGTCTTTTTATTTGCAATAACTTTTGGTCTTGAATTTTAATGTCATTTTATTTTTAAAAGGTTAAAAAAAAACCCTCAAAATTAAATTATGTATTTTGTTTTGTGACAAACTAAATGTTTCATTTTTTTTTAATCTTCCTAATTATATTTTTATACTTCATTTGCCAGAGTTTATGCTCCTTTCTAATTTCCTCACTAGGATTTAACTTCCACTTTTTAAAGGACGCCTTTTTGTCTCTCACTGCTTCTTTTACTTCGTTGATTAGCCATGGTGACACTTTTTTGGTTCTCTTACTATGTTTTTTAATTTGGGGTATACATTTAAGTTAAGCCTCTATTATGGTGTCTTTAAAAAGTTTCCATGCAGCTTGCAGGGATTTCAATTTTGGCACTGTACCTTTTTAATTTCTGTTTAACTAACTTCCTCATTTTTTGTCGTCCCCCTTTCTGAAATTAAATGCTATAGTGTTGGGCTGCTCTGATATTTTCCCCACCACAAGGATGTTAAATTGAATGATATTATGGTCACTATTACCAAGTGGTTTAGCTATATTCACCTCTTGGACCAGATCCACTTGGAACTAAATCAAGAATTGCCTCTCCTCTTTTGGGTTCCAGGACTAGCTGCTCCAAGAAGTAGTCATTTAAGGTGTCAATGAACTTTATCTCTGCATGCCTTCCTGAGGTGACATGTACCCAGTCAATAGTTGAAACCGACCATTATTACTGAGTTTTTTATTTTTATAGCCTCTCTAATCTCCCTGAGCATTTCACAGTCACTATCACCATCCTGGTCAGGTGGTCAGTAATACATCCCTACTGCTATATTCTTGTTATTAGAGCATGGAATCGCTATCCATAGAGATTCTGTGGTACAGTTTGGTTCATTTAAGATTTTTACTTCATTTGATTCTAAGCTTTCTTTCACATATAATGCTACTCCCCCACCAGCATGAACTGTTCTGTCCTTCTGATATATTTTGTACCCTGGTATTACGGTGTCCCATTGATTATTCTCATTCCACCTCATACCCCCCCACCTCCCAAAAAAAACCCCAAACAGTTGACCTATAGGATTCAGTAGGTGAGTTATGAGCACGCTTGCTGGATCAGACCTCCTGGGTGAATTAGGAGGAGGAACTCCTATCTTCTCCTGGTTCTGGGGTGCAGGTGTAACCCATACACCTTTTGGGTATGGTGTTCTGTCCCATCTAGTGGCACCAAGACCACCTGAAGACAGAGATAAAATGAGTCTGCTCTACAGCCTTAGCTAACAGTCAGTTGGCTTTTAGCTCATGCAGTAGAGGCTCATGCACTAAGCTCTAGAGGTCCCAGGTTCAGTCCCGCCTGCCGACAACTTGTGGGCGTTACAAGAGGGGTCTCAACTGGGAAGTCTCTGAAGCTTGGGATGTACTTCCTCAGCTGGAGGAAGTATGTAACCCACACACCTTCCAGGTGTGGTGCTCTGTACCATCTAGTGGCACCCACTAGAGAGAGAGAGAGAGAGAAAAGGAGTCTGCTCTACAGCCTTAGCTGTAGAGCAACTGGCTGGCTTTTAGCTCATGCTGAAGAGGCTCATGCACTAAGCTCCAGAGGTCACTGGTTCAATTCTGCCTGCCAATGACAGGGGTATATCAGCTTTACACAGGTATCTGGCTGAAATGTGCATGCTCAGAGGAGGAGATATAGGCATCTAGGGAACTTTTACTGCAAAAATGTAGGCACCAAGCAAGTTTGGGCATCTGCAGGGTTTTGTGAATCCTAGGAATCCTAGTGGGGCTGGAATCTGGGATTTAGGTCCCTAAAGTGGCATTTAGGTGCCTACATCCTTTTGTGAATCTAGCCCTAGGTGTTCTGACTTTCACTGGTCAACACACCCTTCCAATAAACCAGTCCAAACCATACAAAGCAACACTTCTTCCCCTGTTCCTTCTGGGGACAGTAAGGCCCCCACATTTCTTTCCTTTACAAGTCTACCTGGTCTTTCCACCCTCCTGAAGATGGGATGGAGGGTTGTAGGGAGGACAGAGCTCACCACCAGCATCAGTGAACAGCAGTAAACTCCAAGACTCACCTAGAAAAGCTTGAACAAATAGTTATTTGATCCTTTAGTTCAAAATGTCCCAGTGTCCCAGCTCATACCCTACCTGAGATTATGGGTTAGCTCAGCCACAGTGATATAGCAGGGGTTGAGCCATGTAGAGGTGGGAGCTTCTTTTCTTGGAGTCAGCTTTCGTCTAGTAATTTCTGTGCTAGAAGCAGGCATATAAAAATGGAGCACTAGCTCAGCCAGGAGGAAGACTTTCATCAGCTCATTTTTGTCAATACAGAGAGGAGTCAATCACTCTTGGAATACAGCTCTTTCCAGTGCTATACGTACCAGGCCTGTACAATCGCAGAATAAATCAATAACCACATTCGTCAATATGCTGTAAAATGCTGATCTCAGTGGATAAATTGTACAGCTGTAAGAAGGCCCTCAGATAAATTTCAAACCCACTCAAACTTTGTAGGCTTTCAATTTACTTAGGATAGTGAGATGTGTGACAGATTCCTGTTGCACATATGCAGTCCCTTTAAAATCTCCAGGGTAGCAGTGCTGCAGAATAACACGATTAAATCACACTAGCACCACCTAAAATGTCTACTTCATGGCACATTGAATACCCCAGGAAATATCCTTTAGCTGATACCTGTCAGCACAGAAAATTAACACGAGGCAATGACTCAGGGAGAAAGGCCAGGACTAGTGGATGCTGGAATGAAATCTGGGCAGCACAGGATTGAAGACATTAGGGTTTCATGGATGTAAATAAGGGTAGATTTGCAAATCTAATTGCCACAGGGCAGGCTGGAATAGCTGACCCCCCAGACACTTTGAGTTCTGATTGAGTGAGTGAGTGAACTCTAGGGGTATGTCGATACTGCCACTGTGGGGGTGCTTGCCAGAGGTAGACACACATGCTAGTTCTGCTAAATCTAGCACACTAGAAGTAGCTGCATGTCCATGGCAGTCTGGGGGGCAGCACAAGCTATCCATTCGTGTACAAATCCACCTGACCCTTGGGTATGTACTTGGATTGCTAGCCTGAGTCAGTGCCCATCACACTACTATTTTTAGCATGCTAGCTCAAGCAGAGCCAGCATGTGTCCATCTACCTGTGTTGGGAAGCACACTCCTGGCTGCTGTATAGACATACCCTAGAAGCAGGAGATGACTGGACAGAATATTAACATTGAAGATAAAAGAAACTGAAATCCTCAGATGACAGGCACTATGTAACCACAAAACATTATTATCTCAGCTTTAATAACAATTACAAATGAATATCTAACCAATAAAACAAATCCTTTTTCTTATTGAGAAGGCCATGGAGAAAATGCTATTTTAAAAATCTATTTGTTATCAGAATTATTCAGTAGCTGCAGTTTAAAATTCAAGCTGTGTTTGTTTGTTTGTTTGTTTGTTTGTTTATTAGTTAGGCAGTTAGTTAGGATGGTGTTGATTATGTTACCTGAGTGAAACTTTACTGTTTCTGATCAGGTTTCTGTCTAGGAGACAAGAGGGCTTTTGAAGTCACTTTGGGGTATTTGGTATTTCTCAGGGTGAAATCTACTCCATCTCTCTATACATCTCAGGTACTCTAGTATCTACAGGCCAGATTTTAAAAGGCATTTAGACCTACCTAAAGATTCAGATAGGCATCTAATCAGATTTTTAAAAGCACTAGATACCTAATACCCATTGAAATCAATGGGAGTTAGGCACCTAGTTACTTTTGAAATTCCTGCTAGGCACCTTTAAAAATCTGGGCCTGGACACCTCAATATCTTTATATATATGTATCCATCTTCACAACGCCACTGGAAGTAGAGTAGCTCTATTATCCCCATTTTACAGATGCGAACCTTGGGTAAAGAGACGAAGCCACTTGCCCAGCGTCACACAGAATGTTTGTGGAATAGCAGGAATTGACCCTCCCCTGCATCTCCTACAGCCCAGCCTAGGGTGCTAACCACTGGGCCATCCTTTCTATCCAACCCAATAAAGCCCTAATTGTGCTCTATCTGTCTAGAGTACAGAGATGTTGCTAGCCACCACACAATCTGGAGACAATGAACAGAGCTGCTGTGAGCCCTCCCCCAACTTCCTCATACCTGGTATTCAATTGTAGCCCTTTTGCCTTCGTTCACTAAGCAGAATGGACACAAAGACAGTTTCTGTGGTACAACTAAAAAGAAAAGGAGTACTTGTGGCACCTTAGAGACTAACAAATTTATTAAAGCATAAGCTTTCTTGAGCTACAGCTCACTTCATCGGAATGCAGTTAGTCTCTAAGGTGCCACAAGTACTCCTTTTCTTTTTACGGATACAGACTAACACGGGTGTTACTCTGAAACCTGTGGTACAAGTGTACAGGCACAAAGTAGTGGCTACTGCTCTATTCTCCTTTCACAAATCTTGTGAAGGGCTTAAGTGTTGTGGAGGGCCTAGTGGTATTCCTTTATACCACTGTGGATCTCAGACTTATTGCCAACAAATAAGTCTCTTTCTAAAGAAACATATTGGCATATGAAAGGGCAGATTAAGTAATGAAAAGATACATAACAATATTATAAAATTGACATTCTAATTGCTATCTCAGACATATTTTCAAGTACTAAGTGCTAGGAATTTACACAGAAAAGAAGTTCATATTAGAAAACCAAATGACTGAGGGCGGTGGAGAGGCCTTCATTTTAGCATTCTGTCAAAATGTCCAAGTGACCTTTTCTACATGGGAAATTTCTCCAAGAAAGACTATTTATGAATCATTTAATAACACTGTTTTTTCTCTCTCCTGCTTTTAGGATTAGATAATGGTCAGTGTGAGAGAAATGCCAAGCCCCTGTGTGTACTCTGGAGCTGACATGGGGAACATTTGAATTATATCCTGATGTTTTGCAACTTGTTTAAATTTTCAGAAAGAGTTCATATTTTTAATACCTCATTTGGCCATTTTCTATCTTTTTTTGCCCCTGTCGGACAAAGCTACCCTCATAAGTAGCAGAACTCCAATAATACACACTCAGTACTAGAAGGCAGGCTATAGACATTATATCATTGCAATGGGAGAGAGAGGTTGAATTACTTTTTTTAAATTATGCCAAAAAGAGAGATGCAGTGTATGTTTCCACACTATATGTTTCGAAAATCTCAGATACATCCTTTTTGAACCAATTTATAGGTCATTAGTCTGATAATTTTACTATATGTCAATCCACATTTACCCAAAGTCCAACATTTTCAAATCTGGTTGCATAAAATTAAGTCCTTAAATCCATTTTTAGGCACTGATGTAAAAGTGGTCTGATTTCCTGGTCCACCTCTATGGGAATTGTGGGTGCCAGACACCTCAGAAAGCCAGACCTCTGACTATGCGTTCACATTTGAAAATATTGGCCCAGATAATATTAAAATATTCTCCCCAAAAGGTGTGTGCAGTAGGCCAAATACTGCCTTCGAAAACACCATTCAACCTCTACTGAAGCCAAAGGAGGTGCATGAAGCAGCTGAAAATCCATCCCACTGTGATCTTGTTTTCATGTTTGTCATGTCAGCTGATGTCAAAAACATACTAGCAGAAGCAGAGTGAAGCTATAGGCTCAGCTCATTAGTTCATTAGGGAACAAGGAGTATTCTTGCCTCAGCTGTGCAGAGCAGTTGGAGCACGTCCTACTGAGCATTCATTATCAAAACACAGGTCATTTTAGCTACTGCATGTTCCAGAAGAGGAGGGGAAGACTTGTCTGTGGGGGGAAGGAAGCCTTCTGTTGATGTGAGTGGCCAACAATCCCCCAGCATATAACACCAACACAGTCAATCAGAGACGGTGCCCTGAGGCCTGGCAGATGGACAAGTAAGCCTTAAGCAAACCAGACCCCCAGGAAAGCCAAGTGTGTCGCACATACTCAGATATGCCAACAGCAAAAGATGTTAGAAGAAACGCTGTAGCATATAGACATTGACAAAAGAGACGCAGGGGACGGCCCAGGAAGAGTGCCAAGTGTAAGCAGTATAAATGTGCAGCTGTATCCCACATATATTTCCGATAGCAGAAGGCAGGTCAGCACAAGGAACTGGTATAGCTGGAACCCACCATAGCAGTGTAAGAGACAGCCCAGTATATATGTAGTGCCCAACCAATATTCTGTACAGGCACTAGAAAAAGACAATATGGAGGGTATTATGGGGGCTTGGAAAAGTGACTTGTTCCAGATAAAGAATATGGTGAGATGAGTGGGATTCTCCAAACCCACACATTAGTGAGGGAGTAAGGAATCAAGACTCAAAAACACACACAGGCTGCTGGACCTTGCATAATTATACTTCACATGCATAATTCCCAAGACCTTCACGTGAACGTATCTAATAGCTATTGATTTCTGTCATACCTCAAACATATTCAATCCCAATCTCTGCCGACTATCACACACTCCCACCTGTGACCATAATGTAGTCGGGATTTGTACTCTTCTGAGAGCCATCACAGAGGACTGCCTCACTATTCTCACCACTGAGTTCCCATTCCCCAATGCAAATGGAAGGAGTGGATATGCATGTAAGGGATCCTTCTGAGATCTGTTGTGTTGATAACAGGGTGTTTCCTGCCCAACAAGAAATAAGATGTTAATAAAATCCTTCCTCACCATTAGAACGTTGAACAGGTAAGTGTGGTTTGGGGTTTCAAATCAAGTTATTGCTGGTGACTGCTTTTGTAACAAACACCATTAAAAATCTTTGCCATTTATTAGAGAGACAGAATAAGAAGGAAAACCAGTTAAAGAATTTGAAATGTAAAGTACTAAGTAAGACCTTCATTAAATAGTGTCTCTTATACCCTTTCCCTTTGATTGTAAACAGTGTTTTATAGGGAAAAACTCTCTTTGACAGTCTTTTAGAGGTGGTTAAAGATGGTATTAACAGCCCTTTTCAGTAGAGAAGAGAACAAGTCAGTATAGGTAGTCTTGAGCAGTTGCTGACATCCAACTTTGTTTCCTTTAAAACAATGCAAAACAAATGCACAGAAGAGGGAAGGAAAAAGAGCAGCAAAAAGATAGAAACAGTTCTCTCTGTTGCTGACTTTGCAACCTTGGTACTGGGAAACACAGACCCAGTGATTGGTCACTCCAAGATGTGGCAAGCTTTTATTAGCATTGGGCTGCTTAAGGCATTGTCTGTCGTGTTACAGACTCACAGCAGTTGTTACAAAGGTTGCCTTGGCCAGCTGGACCAGACTCTAATTAGCTAGAAGGCTGGGAAAGAAAATAAGAAAAAGGAGAAATAAAATGGGGAAGGACAATGACAATGAGGGGTGAGAAGGGCGGCAGTAGGAACCTCAGGCTCATTTCCTAGGTGAAGCCAGGGAGGGGTGGCAATGTAATTTGGCTCCCTCTCTGTGGCATGGTCTGGTCAGAGTGCCTTACGGGGTCAGAACAACAAAGACGCAGTGGTGTTGTGTTAGATCTGGGGGTCCCAGGAGATGCGGAGGATGATGACAAAGTTTCCTCCTTCCATTCAATCAAAACACATTTTGGTGATTTAACTGTAAACATTTCCTCCCATTTCTAGAATCATTGAGCTCATTGTCATGCTAACCAATGGTTTTATGAGGAGGTTTGAAAAATCCTCACAGTATTGCTAACCCCAGCCTTACAAAGATCAGGAGTCAGGCCCCTAACAATCATGAGTTCAGCTTAAAAATCATGTTTTTAAAAAAAAAAAAAAAAAAATTAAAATGCCTTTGTCTTCTGGTTTCTGAGCCTTTAAGTTGCACTTACTGTACTTCACATGTTCAAGCTTCCCCCCCAAACCATGAGGGACCAACATTTATGTTTAAAAAAAAAAAAAAAAAAAAGAAAGCTGAAATTCTCCTAGAATCTATTCGTTTTAGCAGATCGAGCCGCAATGAAAATGTCAAACATCAAAAGACTTGAAATAACACCAAGAGTTGGCAAAACTGCCCTTATCACTGGCCTATTAATTTAAACAATCCAGTTTGTTCCAGGTCAGTTTTTCTGTAATTTTTACACAACTTTCACAAACAACTCTTTTGAACAGGCTGAGTTGGACTTTTGACAGCTTAGAGAACAGGCCTCCTCACAACAGATCCTCTCCATAGTGAGACACTGCAAAGGAAGGCCAGGGCTAAAGTGTGAAAGATAATACCACAGTAAGACACACAATACGATGGGTTGCCCATGGTGTACAGTTTTCTTTGTTATTGTATTATGGTCTTGCAGTAGCAAGACCATAGTTAAGCTTCCCTCTCAATATTGTTTTATAGAGTCTGTAACCTAGTGTCTCGTCTTTATTTGGAAACATTTTTTGTAAACATACCATAGGAAATTTGAACCAAATTTCAGCCACAAATTACTATGTGTCTGGAATGATCTCCAATGTGTATTTTGTGTTGCTCTGTTGTTGATGTGTTAGGAAATTTGGGAAAACCAGAACACAGGAAAAACTTGATTTTTTTCCTCACTGTGAACATTTGCTGTTCCCTGCTGCTAACTAAGCAGTAACAATGTGACATCAGACACAGTCAACCACTCATCACACCCTCCTTCCAGTTCATTTGCATACTTGGGGAGAATGACTATTGTACTGGTTGTCATGGCAGTGGTTGCCTTTGATAACTGATTTTCCTCAAATGACCAGAACATTATTACTAAGAAGAGTCATGGGAGGAGCTGTAAGGAAAGTAGACTGGGTTTGGATAAGCACCTGCTGTGCTCTTTTGGGCTTGTATTGTGGTAAGTTACACTGTTTCTTTTCAAAGGGTAATTGTATGTGACAAAGTCATAGTGTTTAAGGCCAGAAGGTCCCCTCTAGTTTGATCCATTGCATACCACAGGACACCAACACCACATGCTAAACCCAACAGCTCAAAGTAGACCAAAGTATTGTAGCCCACAGAAGACTAGTCTATTATGTGCCACAGGCAGAGAAAAGGAAGGACCAAGGTGCACCATTTCCCAAGGCCCCCACAGTGGCAAGGAAGTAGTTACGTGAGCTATACACCGATAATCTTGACAAATGACCCACAGCCACACACTGTACCCCACCTCCACCAGGTCACTGCCAATCTGACCTGGGGGAAAATTCCTTCCTGACTCCACATATGGTGATCGGTTAGCTCTTGAGCATGTGAACAAGAACCAGGCAACAAAGCACTTGAGAGAGAGAGAATGCTCGATGCCACCTCAGAGCCCTGGCCCTTCCCACTTAGTGTCCTATCCCTGGACATGGCCATTCCTGATGCTTCAAAGGAAGGAGACCAAAGAAACCCAGCTGAAGCAGAAGAAGTCACGGAAGTCTGTGACCGCAGTAACCTCTGTGACTAAATCGTAGTCTTATTCATGGCCAGTTTATATGCATTTATTCTTGTGCTAATGGTGTCCTTTAGCTAAATAGCTCTTCATTCTTCCTGGTGTTTACCATCCTGATGTATTTGTAGAGAGCAACTATATCCCCTCTCAGCCTTCTTTTTGCTAGCTTACACAAGCCAATCTCTACCAGTCTCCTCTCATAAAATAGTCCCTTCATCCCCCGACCATACTAGCAGCTCTTCTCTGCACCTGTTCCAGTTAGAATTCATCTTGCTTGAACATGGGTGACCAGAACTATACACAGTATTCCAAATGATGTCTTACCAGTGCCTTGTACAATGGCACTAATACTTCTCTATCTCTGCTGGAAATGCTTCACCTAATACATCTGAGGACTGCATTTCCCTTTTTCACAGCGGTATCCAATTGATGGCTCGTAATCATATTGTGATTGACCCACACACCCATGTCTTTCTCCTCTGTCACTTCCAGCTGATGAGCCCCCAGCTTTTAATAGAAATACTTACTATTAGACCTCAAGTGCATGACCCTGCACTTTGTACTTTTGAATTTTATCCCATTTCTGTTACTTCAGCTTTCAGGAAGATTGGAATGACCTTGTATGATATTCTGATCCTCTGTATTGACTGTCTCCCAACTTTGTCTCATCAGCTAATTTCACTAGTACACTCCTACTTTTTATGTCAAGGTCATTAATCAAAAAACTGAATAAGATTGGTTCCAAGACCGATCGTTGAGGAACTCCAACAGTAACCTCTCTCCAGTCCTATAATACACCTTTCAGCACAGCACTTTGCCTTTTCCCCTTTAGGCAATTCCTTATCCACCTTACACTTCTGTACTAATCCCCATCTTCTCAAATGATATTGCCATATAGTACACTGTCAAATGCTTTACTAAAGTCCAAGTGTATTAAATGTACTGCATTTCCAGTATCTAAAAAATCAGTTATTTTCTCAAAGAAGAAAATCAGATTAGTCTGTATGATCTATTTTTGATAAACCCATGTTGCATTACATCCCTTTTACTGTTTACCTCCATGAATTTAATTATTCTTTTCTTCACAATTTCTTCTAAAGCCTTGCATACGATTGAGGTCAGACCAACAGGGCTGTAATTGCCTATGTCACTTTTTTTCTCTCTTTCTTGACTATAAGGCATTAGCTATTCTCCAGACATATGGTACTACCCCTGAATAGATAGCTGTATTAAAAATCCTTGCTACCAGTTTAACAATCTCATGTGTCAATTCTATCAGTATTTTAGGATGGAAATTATCTGATCCCCCAAATTTGAGCACATTAAATTCTTTAAGTTTTCTTCCACCTCAGATGTGGTCATTTCCATTTCTATATGCTCACTTGCATCAGCCTTCCTGCCTTCATGTGCCTGTTCCATATTGTCACCCTTACTGACAAAGTATTCACTTAGTGTTTGGTCATACCTAGATTATCTTTAATCTCCTTCCCGTGCACACTGTACATTTTTTTTTATTTGTGAATTTACTTAAAGGTTTGCTCTTTGGAACAGCTTGGTAGGCATACTCTCAGGTGAGAGTATTAGCTCACGAATGTTATTTCAGAATAACATACTTTATTACCGTATAAATACAGGGCAGGATGCTATAAATGGCAGACTAAAGCAGTGAGCAGGTTCAATTTCAGTTCCTTTTACTCTGTTAAACTTTCTTCAGGAAAGAGATTCAAATATTTTGTTAAAACCAGGTGATGTGTCTATATCAGTGGAATAGTTTATTCCAGTTGTATGATACCAAAAGCCTGCGTCCTGCAGACATCTTTAGAACATAATTTAATCGAACCGTTTGAATGAACAGGAGCAACTAGCAGACTGCTGGGGCTGCACAGATAAATAATGATTGTTGCTAATAAATATTTGCAACATAATTATATTGGGCTAGACTGTGCCTTAGGCTCAGCCCTGTGGACAGCCCCAGGCCAGAAATGTGACCCAAAGAGGCACAATTGCTTCTTTGCTTCCAGTTTGTTCTAAGGGAGTTTAATACACAGGTAACTTTATTCACACGAGTGGTCCCACTGCCTTTGCAGGAGCTCCACACTTCAAGGGGCCCACTCACATGAGTAAAGTTACACACTATGAGGAGTTTCATGGCTAGGACTTGTGTACCTTTTCTCAAAAGAATAATCCTATTGCAGTCAATGGGTCTAGTGGCATGAAAAAGGGTTTGTAGGATTAGGTAAATATTTGAGGCTAGAATGAGAATAGCAAGGTATGGATAGAAAAAAATACTTCCATTTGAAAAGTTTCTTCAAAAAGGGAGAAAGAGCAACACTGTATATCAAACTGTTCACATGAAATGTTTCATTTTCCACTAATCTGCACTCTCTGATGGAAAGCCAGTCCCTCAGAGAAATTCTGACCAGCTCTAACTGTAACTAATATCAGCTTACCTGTAACCAAAACAAAGCAAAACTTTTCATTATGGCACCTTCCTGGTAACACTACACAAGCCGTACATCCATGAGAGAGTGAAATGGATTCTCTTCTGGCTCTGGTATCATCAATATGAGGTGCAAATTTGTAACAGTGAGGGTAATTAACGAGTGCAACAGTTTATCTGGAGATGTGAAAATTCCTCCATTGGTTAGAATCTTTAAATCAAGATTAGATGTCTTTCTAAAAGACAAGTGATATCAGCTTTCATGATTTTATCACAAGTATCATGATATTTGGAGTATATATCTATATCTACACACACACATACTTTTGTGCTGTCTCCCAGGCTGCCTCTCATGCTTAGCAACTCCCTGTAAATATCAACAAAACTATTTAATTGTCCTGCTTCAAATCTCTCATTGAAACTCTTCTTTGATATGATGCTTAATAAAAACACTTGACAATAGTTAAGCACCTGGAGTGCTGAGATCACTCAGATCAATATTGTCTCATTGTTTCCCTGTGCTCACACCTGTTGCCTCTTGCCTCCAACGTAAATCGTAAGGTCTTTGGGGGCAGGGACCACCTTTTTGTCATCTGTTTGTACAGTGCCTAGCATAATGGTCACTGATTGCAGTTCCTAGGCACTACCACAATACAAATAATGAATAAATAAGAATGATAAATGTTAAAACTGCTTGTGAATAAATTTAAGTATGTGCATAAGTGTTAGTAGGATTGGGGCCAAAGGGAATTTTGCTTCTGCAAAAGCTGCTTCCAGTTGCAGAATCTTTATGAATTATAATGTCATACAGCCCAGAAAGAACCAGCATAACATTCAGAGCCTGCTTAAGTTGTGGAAGTTGTACAGATAGACGTCATCTCTTTACTTGTGAACTGAGGAAGTTAGATGATTGATTATTGAGAGGTAATTAACATGGAAACTCCCAGCAGCACGCTGACAGAATGGCTTTCTGGAATAGAACTATACTTTTGTTTTGTGACAATCTAACAAGAGAATGTAAGGATGTTCAGCCTCCCATCCCCAAGTTACTTCTTTGTCTGGTAGACACTAACAAATTCAGATTACAGAAATCTGAAATTGCTATTAGCATGGAAAGGTGCCACGTGGATTGTAACCTACCTGCTGTGTCTGTAAATTGACAGATACAGCACTTGCACTGACTATTCAAATTAGCTGAAAATAGTTTTGCTGATCTCTATTTTTAAATGTCATCTGTCATAAAATATTAAGCAACTCTAAACAATGTTCAGATGGCTTGTGGGGATGTGCATGCAGTCAGATATCTGCGTTGGGATCCTGCGCCGACTGTGAGCTCTCCGCAACGCAGAAGCGTGGGAGCAACTCAGCATGTGCTTGCAAGGATACATGCAACGGTAACTTAATGAGACAGTCTCTTCATTTTGAAGTAGACAATAAACTGTTCTGATTTTGAAGCCCACTAGTGGATTTGATTGTCATGTCAACACAGTCTTTTTTAAAATTAATCTCACTTTGAAATTATTGGGTTTTACTCTGGTCTCACACTGATCTTCCTCTACTGACTACATTGGAATGACTCCTGATTTACTCCAACGGGTGAGAAGAATCAGAACCATCCTACTCTTAATCCATCTGTTCCTTTTTCAAAGATCATTCAACATTGCTATAACAGCTAGGATTGCCATTTGAAACTCTTGAAAATATTTCAGCCTCTCCATCTACACAGGTTATTTTGGACATGAAATTTGTTAGCTAGGGCTGAGGTGAGCTCTGGATAGTCCTAGTGCCTTTCTTTGATTTAGAGGAAATAATTAATTATTATTCATTCTTTTCACGCTTACATATATCCATTGGGTTTCAGGAAATCTTCAAGGGAAACAGAGAGACAACAGTGTTAAAAGATTGAAATTAGAACAAATGCTGTGGGTAAATATCTGGAAGAGAGACTACCTGCAGCAGGGCTAGTCAATAGGCAGACCACAAGCCAAATCCAGACTGCCAAATGCTTTTGAACAGACTCCAAAATATTTTTATTTACTTATTATTATCATCATCATTATTGTTGTTTTTGTATTATTTTCTTTGGAGTCTGGACCTTGACTATACCTTGACCAAGAAATTGGACCTTGACAAAAGATAATTGATTATCCCTGGCCTACAGACTAAGTGTTCTGCCCCAATTTACATGGATTTTTAACATTAATACACAAAGCACAAATATAATAAATATACTAACTGTAGCATAAATACTGGTTCTATATCCTACTGATGTGCCAAGTAGTGGGTGTGGATTACACTGAAAAAAACAAAGTCACAGATGCTGTCTCTCTCTCTATCAAGGGTGGAATAAAAATTGTATTTGTCTTCCCTGTAGCTGGGAGAGTTCCAAACAGTTCCAAATACAAAGCAATGACCCCAAAGTAAACAATTCAGGTTCCCTAGCATATGTACCTTTTTCCAGGCTGCAATTCCCCTAGCATATGTACCTTAACTGCCCCAGCATTTGGAAGCAGGAAGCTAAAGCTTCCAACATTTGAATTACCCCTCTCTCATAGACAGGAAAGCTGCATTTATTTTGCTTCCTTGGTCCTGATTGGTCCCAGACTCTGTTTTATTCAGAGGCAAGGTTAGGCTTGCTGAGAATTAAACCAAGACAATTAGCCCTGTCTTGTCTGGCCAATAGTTATTAAGGCAACTCAACTGAATCCCAGGTGTCAGGAATCTCTGAGGCTCATTTGATTCCCAAAAGAGAGTGAGAGAGGAATTTAAACAACAACAACAACAATTCTGCAGCATAGACAGAGCATAGTACAGAAAGAGAAAACAAGACAAGATGATCTTTCATACTCCACTTACATCACATTTACTCACTTAATCAAGCCACATACAACACTGAGTTTTATAGGCTATAGAAACATCTATATACCCCACAAAACACCAGACCATCCTGTCACATTCCTGAATATGGGCACCCTTCATAGCACATCTTATCCCTACGTATTACCAAACAGTGTAAAAAAGGTGTGATTCATAAGTGTGCTGGTAAGAGATTAATCTTTATTTCCAACTTCTGATTCAGTCAACTGACATGAGTCCAGATTACAAAAGGCTACACTATTGTCACATGCCAGGGATCATTGTCTATTGAGTCCGGTGTTTATTGTTACCTTTTCTTTTCATTAAATCTTTTTCTTAAATGCAAAAAAACCCTAGTATCAATAAAATTAGCAACCATCAACAAGCACAGGTGATCAGTGGAATACACCAATAGAGATGGAAAAATTTTATGTTCTCAGAACAGTTCTGTGCCTGGTTTGGCTTCTGAGTTGGATCTGCCATCTAAAGCCTGTGTTTTTCAGTGCCAGTGACTGGGTGACTTGCTACCTCCCTCTGTCAGCAGCATTCTGGATGTCCGCAAGAAATAGACAGTGTCTGCCTTAATTTTGTTTAAATATCTTCTTTTCTTCCAGCACAACTGGTTATTGCATATAATCATATGGTAGATTATCTAGATAATTTATCACATTGGGTGCCGATTTCTGTTTGAAATTTGCCCTTCTCTCCCACTTGACATGGGGTAACTGCTTGACATTTTTCTTGTTCTCTATCCTCCATTTAAGTTTCCTAGCATATCAGTTTCTTGTAGAGGTGGTTGGAACATTTTCTGAAAAATTTCATTTTGCTGCCATATGCTGTTTCATCAAAGCTGAAACAGTTTATGGGGGTGTAGTGGTTTTGACAAAGTTTACCTTAGAAAGGAGAGAGAGACTTTCATACAGCCTGGTGTTTAGGGCACTTGCCTTTGCGCGCGCACGCACACACACACACAATGAAAATCTCAGGTGTTTGTCTGAAAATGGACATTTCAACACAATTCCATTTTCATAAAAAACATGTGAAATGGCTTGTTTTCATGCCAACGTGGAACAAAAACAAATTCTGAAACCTCAAAAGTTGCTGTAAATTGGAATTGTCAACCCTAGTTTTTATCTACTTTAACGTCAATTTCTTTGACTCAGGAAGCATTTTAGATATTGTCATTCTGCCCAAATGTCTCCAGAATGGTGATCCTACTAACATATGGGAAATGTAATCTGATATTGTAAATAATGCTAAGTATGACTCCCATGAATTAATCGGGGATAATTTGCTATTTGCAGTGACTTTTCTGCTAATCCATTCAACCATTTATTTAGTAATGGGTTGGTGCTTAGATATCAGAGTTCCTGAAGTGAACCATATATGAATTGGGGTCAGTTATCTGCTCTTAACACTTATGAACAAACTATGACTCACAATATATGGTAATGATCAATTACATTGCTACTCAGGGGGTTGTCCAACAGCTCAATTTCCACAGAAACTGAGTACTAGTCCACTTAAAAAAAAGTAATATTTTCTATTTAGTTTAGCTATGATGGCCTTGCAGGAAGGGTGATCAGATGATCTGTGATTTTTCTGCATTTTGTTGTATTTATTGCAAACTCCTCTCCCTGCAGTTCCTTCTTTTCACTTGCTCTTGAAAGTGTGTCCACTATAGGAAGTTCCTCCTTGGGCCTGTATTTCACATTTAATGAGGGGTTTTTGCAAGTGCATGCTAATTTATGGAAGTGTAGGTGTCACCTCTCACAATGGTAATTGTGTCACCTCTCACAATGGTAATTAACCGAACGCCGGGTTAAGGCGCCCAATGCCGATGCTCATCAGACCCCAGAAAAGGTGTTGGTTGATATAGACAGCAGGACGGTGGCCATGGAAGTTGGAATCCGCTAAGGAGTGTGTAACAACTCACCTGCCGAATCAACTAGCCCTGAAAATGGATGGCGCTGGAGCGTCAGGCCCATACCCGGCCGTCACCGGCAATATGAGCCGCGGGGGCTACGCCGCGACGAGTAGGAGGGCCGCTGCGGTGCGCCTTGAAGCCTAGGGCGAGGGCCCGGGTGGAGCCGCTGCAGGTGCAGATCTTGGTGGTAGTAGCAAATATTCAAACGAGAACTCTGAAGGCCGAAGTGGAGAAGGGTTCCATGTGAGACAGAGACAAACACCTACAAGATCTCTATCAAGCATTCTTACAACTACAATACCCACCTGCTGAAGTGAAGAAACAGATTGACAGAGCTAGAAAGGTACCCAGAAGTTACCTACTACAGGACAGGCCCAACAAAGAAAATAACAGAATGCCACTAGCCGTCACCTTCAGCCCCCAACTAAAACCTCTCCAACACATTATCAAGGATCTACAACCTATCCTGAAGGACGACCCATCACTCTCACAAATCTTGGGAGACAGGCCAGTCCTTGCCTACAGACAGCCCCCCAACCTGAAGCAAATACTCACCAGCAACCACACACCACCACACAACAGAACCACTAACCCAGGAACCTATCCTTGCAACAAAGCCCATTGCCAACTGTGCCCACATATCTATTCAGGGGACACCATCATAGGGCCTAATCACATCAGCCACACTATTAGAGGCTCGTTCACCTGCACATCTACCAATGTGATATATGCCATCATGTGCCAGCAATGCCCCTCTGCCATGTACATTGGTCAAACTGGACAGTCTCTACGTAAAAGAATAAATGGACACAAATCAGATGTCAAGAATTATAACATTCATAAACCAGTAGAAGAACACTTCAATCTCTCTGTTCACTCGATTTCTGACCTCAAAGTGACTATCCTTTAACAAAAAAACTTCGAAAACAGACTCCAAGGAGAGACTGCTGAATTGGAATTCATTTGCAAATTGGATACAATAACTTAGGCTTGAATAGAGACTGGGAGTGGTTGAGTCATTATACTAGGTGAAACTATTTCCCCTTGTTTATCCCTCCCCCTCTCCCCACTGTTCCTCAGACATTCTTGCTAACTCCTGGAAATGTGCTGGAAATGGCCCACCTTGATTATCACTTCAAAAGGTTTTCTCTCTCCCCACCCCACCCTCCTGCTGGTAATAGCTCATCTTAAGTGATCACTCTCCTTACAATGTATATTTTTTCATGGTCTATGTGTATATATAAGATCTCCTCACTGTACTTTTCACTTTATGCATCCGATGAAGTGAGCTGTAGCTCACGAAAGCTTATGCTCAAATAAATTGGTTAGTCTCTAAGGTGCCACAAGTCCTCCTTTTCTTTTTGCGAATACAGACTAACATGGCTGCAACTCTGAAACCAATGGTAATATGGTTTCCAATGGTTTATAATCTCTACCGCAACAGATTTCTGCCAATATACATATGCATGAAGCTGCTCACAACCAAGCACAACTGCCAGCATTTCTTTTTCAATCTCAACATAGTTCTGTGGTGTTTTAATCAGTGCTTTAAAACTGTATGCCAGGGGGTGACTAGTCTGCAGAATGACATCCCCCAATCCATTTGAGCTCACATCTGTTACAGGCAGCACTGGCTCTGCTGCTGATCAGGCCTTCCATGTCTATGGATGAGCATGTTGTTTTGATCTTTGAAAAATGTGACCCTGTTCAAAATAAATACTAATCTTAATAAGAATCTGTTCTTACTCCTTGGTATGTGAATAGATTTCTTTTCCCTCGGGACCTTTTGTGAAGGGGAATGGGTACACAATAATCATCAGTAGGAACATTCAGAACATGCAAGTATGTTTCATGAAAAGGGCTGGTGTTGGTAAATATTTTCTACATATTCAGGTTTTTTTAACAAGGAAAGGGGACACAGCACAGGTCTTTATGCTGAGGGTGCACGTTTCACTGTATTCAGCAGTGGAGAGAGCATACAAAACTAGTGTGAAGTGCTGAGGAACTTTTTGGTTCCCCAAACCTAATGTGAGAGAGTCAGTCCATTGATATTGGTGTTCCTAAAGCTGTCAAGCTATAATCAACTAGTGTCACTTCACATTTTGGGCCAAACTCATTTATTTTAAATGGTTTATAGACACATACCATGGGGCTGAGTTTGACTGTCTAATAACTGAATCAACTGAAGAACTTAATCAGGTGATTTTCATCATCATGCAGTATAAATATAAAGCATTGCTCCTTTCCTTCCCCCTCACACTTCCACCTGAAGATGAATCTACAGTTACAAACAGTGACAAAATAAATACCAGTTAATACACAGTGACAGAATCTGTCGGGAGACTAGTATATTTTTTTTAGTGACAAAGGATTTTAACAAGCTCTGATATGATATCATTGCTCTGGTAAATGTGAGAAAACAGTGGAAGTCAAACACGAAGGGAAGACTGAGATTTTTCCTTGTGAAGGTTGGTAAAATCTATACTGTATATAGTAACTGAGAGAAAGAAAGACAATCTGTGGAAATTATGACTAATGCTCTTGCTGAATTGATTAAAGATCAACTTTACAAAACATTAAAGACATTGGACCCTATTCTCCCACCACATGATTTCAGTATCTCCTGGTCAGATCCCTTTAAGGGTCCTTTAAGATTAGTCAGTGATGTAATATCCTCAAGTGATATTCTGCCCCATTGAAGTCAATGGGAGATTTGGTATTGACTTCAGTAGGGCCAGGATTTCATCCACTATGTTCAGGCAGCGGGGACTACATAAATGTGAATACTCTGCAATTATATGGCTGAGCACAAAACATTTCAGAACTTTTTCAACATTTCAGATTATTTATGTCAAATCAATATGCAGAGCTTTTCAACAAGCCTCTGTATGCTTTACTGGTAATGGAAAAAAGCTCTCCTCAGATTCATCATTAGTTCTTTCAGTGATTGCATTTTATTCGATAGGGTAGTATTGGTATAAAAAAGATATAGTGCAAATGTGCGGTGAGTTTTCTATAAGGTCACACATCAACTTTTCATTTTCTGAGTGGCCCAAGTGCTACAGTAGGTTGTATTCCATCAGTACCTTTCAGAGGGCAGTAAATAGTGAATCTATACAACTGTGAATCTATCAGTCCTACCCCTACTGCCAATCCTGTCTCAATACTGGGCCTCAGGAGCTAGGGGGACTGTATATGGTCTCAACTCCTGCAGCAGAATGACACCTGCTCTCACCTAAACATGGCAAGAGTTCAGGGATGCTGGAACAGTTTTTGGAGTGGGGGTGCTGAGCTGCACCCCTCTTACCCCTGTCCATGCACTTCACCACCCCCCACAGCTGGGGCTGGGAGCATGGCCGTGGCTCCGGGACAGGGAGATGAGGACGGGGTAAAGTGGCGGAGGCTGGGGCCACAGCTAGGGGTGGGTGTGGAGCCCCGGGCATGAGGCCAGGACCCTGCATGTGGGGTGTCAAGGTTCCTTCCCCACTCTGAACTCTAGGGTACAGATGTGGGGACCTGCATGAAAACCCCCCTAAGCTTATTTTTACCCAAAGCAGCAAGATGAAAATATAGTCTTAAATATTTAAGTAACTCTATGGTTGGATTATTCAGTTATTTATTTATTAGAAAAACAGAACTGAAGCAGATGATTTAGAAAATGAAACACAAAATTACATTGAATTTCCAAACAGTTATAAGAAAAATAGTACATCAAATATTTCACAGACCAACCGTGAAGATGTTCCTTTTATAATAATATGAATGTAAATATTTAGCCCCCCTCTGAAATGCTTGATTTATTGACCAGAATAGTTTCTTTGCATGAAAAAGTTTTTTTAATGTATTTGAGAATATAGTGGTTTAGTGTATGCTGTATCATAAGAAATATTGTCCCTTTAAGGGCCTGATCCACAGCCTTTGGGATTGAAATCAATGGGATTGTTTTAACTGAGTTCAATGGGTTTTGGATTGGACTCTAATTCCTTTTGTAGAAGCAGATGACTATTTCCCTTTTTTGAGACAAAATAATTTGGTAAAGGCCAAAAGGGTACATTATATGTTGATTCACGTCTCGCAACATTCTAACCGGTGGTAACCTGATACAAATAGGTGCAAAATGTAAACAAATATTTTTTCATTAAATTGTAAAGTTTGATTATTATTCTTTTTTATAGCTTAAAATGAGGAAGACAGGATAAATATCCACTTCACAAACACCTGCAAACCTATTCCCTCTTTGTTATCAATTCACCATTTATGAGTTGGCCCGGGTCTTTCATGTGGGTCATATAATTAAATTGTATTTGTACCATACCTCATTGTTTGCAAAATATAATAGGTGTCACTTGTTACAATCACACAGCTATATTTTGGTACCACTCCATTTAATTTATTTATATATATTTATCCTCAGTTTTTAATATATTTTTATTAATGCAATATTGATATTTACATTCTTGATAATGTACAGTGTATATTCGCACCCCCCAATAGTATAGTCATCTGGAATGTTGGCTGTGGCATCAGGATAAAATCTATAGACAATTTACTTTCAAAAGTCCATGACTGTCCCTGGCTTTAATCATCAAAGAGCTGAGAAAGTAAGAATGCAATTCAGAATCGTAATCCCATTTGTTACCACATGGACTACCAACGGGAATGATTTTGTTCCTCTGGAGTTTAAACCTATAAAAATACAAAAATAAAATCACCTCAGGCAAGTAAATTCATATGCAAGAGTACTTTGTGTCAGATCTATTTTTCACAGAATTCAGAATCATTCAAATTCTTCAACCAAAATGCATATACAAGTGTTATGAATTATAATAATTCATAATCAGGTCATGCAAGGTGCTGAATGTCCTCAGTACCCACAGTTGCTAGCACTTCATAAGATCAGGACCATGGTGCTTCGTTACTGTTAATGGATTCACATAATACTTTTTACAGCAGCCTTGCGCAGGAATTACGGAAGTAAAATGACATAACTTCATCTCAACAAGAGAAAAGGAGGAACCTTTTCATGACAGCTGCCACCTTCTTTGAAGGTATTTTAGGAGGAGATGCACCCCCAAGTCTATTACCAACAACTCAGTGCTACATAATGGCACTATTATTAAGCACACCCTTGTGTTGAATAGAGTCACTTATGCCACAAGGAGTTTTGGTCCCACTCTCCTGGCCACTGCAGAGGGAGAGAGACCCTGAAAAGTTAGACCACACACAGACTATATAAATTGCTTTCCCCTATTTGCATTAAACATAAAACTATACCAGAGATTGCTCTAGGTTTACGCAGCATTAAGCCATGCTATTGCTCATCGACGGTGGTGAAGGTCTAGTTAGCCTTCCCTTTAGAAGTGCACTAGCTTCATTTTAGACGATAATATTCAGAAAAAAAAAACTTACTTGACATTTTTGGAATCCTAATTTCCTCACTACTGCTGCCATCCCCACCGTCGCTGACTGTTCTTATTTCTATGAGATAATCTTCTTCAAATGGTACCAGAAGCTCAGCTGAGGTGTTGTTTGTCTCCAGTATATGAGTTTTGCTTTGTCTATTTTGCCTGTATGAAATCTAAATATAAAGGGATTAGAAAAAACAGAAATAATTGGATTTTTGTAGTTACTTTTTTTAAAGGTCTCTGAGAGAGCATTATTTCTCATATCTCACACACATGTAATTCTGCATGTTCAGAAACTTGCAGATTTATTGAGCAGAAACACAGACCACTTCAGAAAGCTACAATCATTTTCTGTGTAGACTCAGCATATGGGGCCCAATGGGTGTACTGCTTCAATGACAATGCCAGTCCTTTTCCTATGTGCAACACAGTATTCATAAATTAAAGTGTAAGGTCATGAAAGATTGTTAAAAATGTATTATTCATGTCTCTATCTCACCCAGTGTGGAATTGCTGAGGATGCACTTAAGGCCGGATTTTAATGTTTCTCATCCACAATTGAGGCCTGATTGGAAAACAGCTCAGCTCTCATTAAGATATCCAAAAGAGGGATTTATTTTCAAAAGTGCATATCGCCCAACATCTCCCCTTGTGACACTTATGGCCCCATTTTCAAAACAGCAAAGAACCCATCATGCTGAGTTCTCTTGAAAATCTGCCCATTTGTTTCTGATTCGAAGTCCATCAGAATCAATACAAATACTCCCATTGACTGCAATGTAATGCTTATCTGCAGATCTGAAAAAAGTAAAGCAACCTGTTGGTATATGTATTAAAAAAGCTCAAGAGGTGACAGTAATTTGGATAGTGTCAACTAGAACTCCTTCTCTCCTAACACATAACTCACTGTATTCATGTGGTCTTTTTGTTATATCGTTGTGCCAATTTACAGACTGGTTGGACTATTTCACTGGTGCATGAGGGCTAGCCAGAGATAAATTGAGATGCATATCCTGCGTGCAAGAATAAGCTCTTCTTCAGGAAGTCTTTCTTCTTTGCCAGCACAGCAATGACAGTATATAACTCCTTCCCTTTGGCAGCTTTTTGACACTTTTATGCTAAAAAGATATAAACTGCAGAGTGAAGTGGATGGAGAAATGGTGTTAATGGGCATTTTAAAATGGGTTTATTGCAGTGAGTACTTAAAGAGCTCTTAGAATGTTGAAATATAATAGAAAAGTATTGCCTGGAAGCAAATGGTTAAAGCACAAAGGAGTGAATGTAACAGAGCTCAACAGTCTAGTCTGTCCCCAAAAGTGTGCAGCTCGTCACATTCCAGAAATGTTGCACAGTTTTTGGTTTTTTGGACAGGGTTTTTTTTTTCACGGGAAATATCTGTGCATAGCCTTGGGGGGAGTAAAACGATGATACAAAAGTCCTGCATACCCTTACTCATGCAAGTCTTCACCCATGTGAGTAAGAGTTTTGCAGGACTGGGCCTAAAGGCCAGTGTCTAAATTCTTCACGATGGGAATGAAGAATTTTTCCTTTTTTGAACTGAACTGTGGCCACATCCCTCCTTGGTCAAAAGCACCGTGAACAGGCTTTATATTAAATTTACCTTTTTAAAACAATAGATTTATTTAAATGATTTTCATGTAGAGCTCCTTGACACTTTTGTTATCTAGAGGTCTATCCTCTGATCTGTGTGGAGATGCATTTAGGCATTGACAAATTATAAGAGCTGATAGCAGCCCAATTTTAATTTTTCTATTTAACTGTCTGAAGAACACTGAAGAAGTCAATATTTTCCACTTAGTGATTAGTTTCAGGGAAAGTATGATTGCCATGAAGCATTTGCTTTAGTTGTGGTGCCTCTATTATAACCAATAAGTATGAATAATTAGACAAAGAAATTACTTACTTTGTAGCCTAACACTTCTGATTCATTTTCCATTGTTTTTACATGTTCCCAATTCAAGCATATTTTTGAATTTGTCAGTTTCCATGCAATGTTTGCTGGTGGTTGACTTGGTGCTTTAAAAAAGATAATCACAAGATACAACTGGATATTAATTTGCATAGTATAATTGAATGAGCTGCTGACATGAAAGTAACTAATGCACGGCTGATCCAAACCAAGAGGAGTAAAAATATTTTTAGGTCAGTCATCACTAACATGTTGGTTAGAATTGTAAAGTTCTGCTCATAACACAAATTACCTACTGAGAAAAGTGAAATTTTGGAATATAGGAAGAATCTGTTGCTTTTGGCCTATACTAAGTTCACTGAATAGATTTTGTTAAGTTTTAAGAACTATTATGAGTATTTAGATGTAATGTATTACAAAATGTTTTTCTATGTGGATATCAGAAAAAACCAAAATATGAGGTCACAAAGCTTGAAACAAGCTCAATGTACAAGTCTGTTTTTGATAGATCAGACTGCCAGGGTTTTAGGAACCCTTGTGTACAGTAGACAGAGTAGACTTTTGAAGGCACAAATAACATGCATTAGGTGCTAGATCCACAATGTTTCAGATCCTCAAAGGTATTTAGGTGACTAATTCCTGCTACAATCAATTGGAGTTACGCACCTAAATGCCTGTAAAAGTTTA
Organism: Chelonia mydas; assembly: GCF_015237465.2. Lineage (NCBI taxonomy): Eukaryota > Metazoa > Chordata > Testudines > Cheloniidae > Chelonia > Chelonia mydas. The sequence goes on along the minus strand of NC_057853.1, from coordinate 13,189,778 downwards.
GTGCCTAAATTGAACCTTTCTGCACCACTGAGATCCAGTGTTGAATTTAGGCACCACTGAGATCCTCAAAACCCTGCTCATCTGCCACCTAACCCAGTAGGCACCTGGAGTCCTCAAGGAACTTAAGCTTCCACTTGTGGGCATGTGCAAAAAATGCCTAAGTTCTGACTGCCACCAAGTTGCTTGGTGCCCTAGCCATGCCAGGATTCCTAAATGAGGTGTTCCCCTGCCTGCCTTTCTTGTGGGGCCCAATCTGGTACGTATGCTCAGAATCCTCTGTCTCTTTTTTCATGAGAAAGGACTGACTAGGCTTAGGAGACTAATTCCAGGAGAGGGTTCATGGTTCAAACAGGGGTAGGTGCCTCCCTTTTCCCTGGAGTTAGGCACCTAAATATCTTGGAGTGGAGACTGGGGGGACTTGAGCCCCTCCCCACTCCTTGGCATGTCCTAGTGGCTAGTTTAGGGAGCTCCTCATTCAGCTTGCTGGACTAAGTCCCCTTTATGGATCTAGACCAAGTGCCTAAGTGCTGTTTGTGACATTGAAAATCTACCCTAAAATGACTGGGATTAAATCATGCAAAATTCAGAGTTCTCCACAGATGTGTGAAGTTGAAACTGCATCTCTGAAGTAAATCTGAGATTTAGAATGGTGGATTGTATCCTGCTGTATGGTGTATCCTTCTTGGCTAGGGAACACTTCTGGGAAGAAAGCATTTAGAAATTAAGGGAATGAGAAGCGATTGCCTGCAGTGGCATGTGGCCCATCTGTGACTGCTAATAGAAAATATCTCCAACAGCCAGAGATGGAATACCAGATGGGGTGGGCTTTGAGTTACTACAGTGAATTCTTTCCTAGGTGTCTGTCTGGTTGATCTCACTGACATGCCCAGGATCTAACTGATTGTCATATTTGGGATTGGAAAGGAATTTCCCCCCAGAGATTCTGGGGATTTTTTGCCTTCCCCTGATGCATGGGGCACAAGTCACCTGCTGGTTCGAACTGGTGTAAATGGTGGATTCTCTGTAACTTGATGTCTTCAGATCACGATGAGAGTATTTCAGTAACTCAACCAGAGGTTATAAATCTATTACAGGTTCTGTGGCCTGCAATGTGCAGGAGGTCAGATCAGATGACCACACTGGTCCCTTCTGGCCTTAAAGTCTATTAATGGAGACTTGGATTGGAAGGAAGAAAATGAATTCATTAGGACCAGAAGGAATCCTCTGGTTTTCATGACTCAGACCTAAAATTAACATGTTAATTTTCTGGGATCCATTTTCTCCCCTTTTAAATCTATGCACTGCTGTTCCCACATCTGACCTTGACACTTAAAGTATGTAAATTTATAAGGAACTTTTAATTTGGTAACATTCTGTAATCTCTTTTGTTTCCTTCAGAGATGGAACAAACTAATTGTTACATTAGGCAAGAAAAGTAGTGTTTTTTGTTTCATAATTGTGGAGAAGTTTAATCCTTTTTATCATGAGGAAAGGAAGATGTTGGTGAACAACCGAGGTGTAACCAAACAGATGTGTGTATATTTCAGCTGCTCCCTCACTGAGAAATAGTGCGAAAGCTGGGTGAATACTGATTTCTTTTTTTAAAAAACATTCATGAGCTTGCATAAAAAGTGAATTCACTTAAATGGTGTTCACAACCTCTTATTTGCTTTCCACAAACACTTTTTTAAAGAAATTACTTGTTCACAAGGATGTTCAGTGAAGGGAAAGGGTCACAAATCCTCAACCAATTGTGTATTCTCACAGGTATTTTCATGGTAGTGTTGCAAGTACTTATGCATGGATGATCGTCACCCCTCTCCAAAGAGCCACCACAAAGGTCTTTGTTGTGCCAAAATGCATCTGTCTGCATCACAGGAGAGTTATCCAAACCTCCTCCTATATCTGAAAGTTGCAGTTATCTGATCAGAGAGCATAGGTAATATTTTGTTAGTGAGGTGACTAGTCATACAGCACGAATAGCAAATTACAAATACCATAGTCATAACTCAAAGCAACAGATGCAATGAAGCGTTCACAAAGTCTAAAATGCACAGAGTGAAATATCCTCACAACTAGTGTTCATCAAATAGATTGTAATAATGAGCATGGCCTCAATTCAGCAAAGCATTTAATCATGTGCTTAACCTTAAAGCAATGGGATTGCTCGCATGCTTAATGCTAAGCATGTGCTTGGCTCTGTTGGGGTTTATGTCTCTAAAAACTGAAATCTGTCCCATATAATGTGCAAAGAAAAAGGGGGGATAAACTGATCTGTGCCAAGGACAATAAGATGGACTTCCCTGAAGATACAAAAACTTTGCCTAATTAGATTCTGGCTGCCTTTGTGCAGCAAAACTGAGGGGGAGGGGAAGGAGATTCCAGAGGGAGTCTGTGCCATACTACTATGTGTATGTAAAAGCCACCCAGAATCGAGAACTAGTGTTTGTTCCCTTCGGCACAAGGTTGTAGGCTGGCCAGCCACCATGAATTTCCTAAACACCAGAGGAGTAACCAAGACCTCCAAAACATGTAGCCAAGAGCAAAAATTCATGGCAGTCACATTTGCCAACCTAATAAACAATCATATGGCTCTGTGTAATGGTGTCCTTGCTGTGATAAATATACAGCACCCTCTGATCTTAGTTGTATTTAATAATTTTTGGCTTACATAGAATAAAAAAATGAAGAGTGCACATTAATTTTCTTGCTTTATCAAACAATCAGTTAGCTCCAAAATGGAATCTCAGCTGTGCTACCCATTCCCACTCAGTACCTTCACAGCCTCCTTTCAGGCTGCTTTCTCAGTATCTGCCCAGGTCCTTCCTTCCACACTCACTGCTGCTACCATGTCCTGGTGGTGAGGCACCACTGGACACTGTTAGCACAGTGTGTACATAGACAGCATTGTGGGCTAGCGTGGTCACCAAGTGAAGAACAAAGGGAGGAGGAGCACTTTCAATGTGCCTGCTGCAGGGCTGGATTCCCAATAAAAATGGGCTAAGAAGGGAAAACTTTGTGAGTGAAATTCAGTTTCTCCTCAACCATCCCAGTGGGGTCCCCCCACCATCCCCAAAGTGGAATGAACCAAGAGGCTCCCCTCCCCACTGCACTATCCATCAACAAGGCTCCAGTGGAGCAATATGACCAGGGATGCCCTGTGGTCTCAACTGCCCCTTAAAATGGGATCCCATCAGTGAAGAGGGTTATAACAGGACTGGTAATATGGCCTGTGGTACTACCATCCTCTCCAGAGAATCCCTGAGGAGTTTGAGGGGAGGATGTATGATTCACCAGCCTCACTCCATCCTACCTACGCCTCTATTTTTCCCTCCATAGCTATTTGTAAGGCAGATTTCACAAATAAATAAATAAATAAATTAAATAAAAACATAAAAGCTCCGGGCCAGATCCTTTGCCCTCCACCTGGCTGCTGCAAACCTTGTATAGCTAATGTGGTATTCTGGGATTCCTCCATGTAGCCAGCAGTACTCTGTCCACTCCTAGCCCCACCACTGAAGGGGATACATCTGGGGAGGCCTGAAGGTGTAGCTGGAGTTCACTGTGCTAATGGAACAGTCAGTGGGGCAGTCACTACCTGTGTAAATTAGAGCAGTCCTCCAAATTACTTTGGAGGTCAGATTGGCCCCCAGCCAGTCCTAGATTGGTGGACAAGAAAGGTGGCTTACAGCTATCTTTCCCATCCCTCACACCTCCTTGGGTCTGTGTAGAAAGCCATGTGACTGGACTGGGAGATCTGGCCTACAGAGAGAAAATAATGTGAATACAATATTATTCTTAAATTAAGCAAACAAACAAAAGCCTAACAGTCTTTGCAATATTTGGAATTAGACTTTCTTGAGCTAGAAGCTTCATCCTATTGAATATTCTGATAGGCAGATCTCATTTTGATATATCATTCTAGTGCCATGATAATCAAAAGAAAACACAGATGCTTTACTAAATCACAAGTATTTTGGTACATAGAGAGAAGTGGGTATTTGGTGGTGGAGGTGGGAACTTATCAATGAAGCTGCTAGTGAACATAGTTACAAGTGCTTAACCTTTTTGCTGTCAGTCATAATAAATACTAAAGACAGGCCGAAAACACACAGATCCAAATCCCCTTGAACTGTGGGGAATTTCAGTTCTAGATCAGAACTTCATAGTTCAGGCCCATACCTACTCTACATTCTTATACACTGTCCTCTAGTAATAAATATTAGAGTATCTAGAGAGCTAGTATCTAGTTTCATTTATTATTACTATTACTTGATTCTTATCGCATATAAAGAACCTATCTTCTGAGGAATTTAGCTTTTTTCAAAAATTAGTAAACAAGACCTCATAATGTTGGAGTATAATTGCACCCATTAATAGATAGATAAATTAAGGTTCTAAGAAATTAAGGGACAGATTCTGCCATTTTCAGTCATGGTGAGTAACACCTTACTGTGTGCGTAGGTGACCAATCGCATCACTTGAATGACAGACTGTAAATTTCAAATACTCTGTAACAGGGTGGCTCACCTCTTTAAGTGCTAGCCAACCCTAGTTACAAAGCAGGCATACCCAAGCAGGGCTCAACCGTATCTGCTATTAAGGGCAGCAGAAAGCTGCAGAGATGATATTCCCTAGGAAAATAGAGTGGGGATGGAGGGAGACGACTGATTGTGGAGAGCAAACAGGCTACAGCAGAGAATACTGAGATACCAGAGCTGAGCTGAGAGAGTTATGGAGGACTTCTAAGAGAGAGATAAAAAAGTTGCTGGGAGCAAGTAGGTTCCAGCACAGAAATCTGGGACTCTGGGATTGAGATCATGAGCAGGAGGCCTCCAAGTGACTTGATGAGAAGATGTAAACAGATCAACTTGAGGAGGGATTTGAATATTTATTAATTTAATAAACCAGAAACTGAGGAGATGTGTGAAAGGACAAAAGGATTTGTGAGTTATAGAAGAAGCCCCTAAAAGGCAGAAATTGAGGTAGGGGCTATTTGCAGGACTGCCTTGAGGCCACAAGAAGGCACTCAGCCACACAATGACATATTCAAACTGCTATATGTAGTAAGCAGCTCACAAGAAATCCATAGGCTAAAAAGTTTCACCCAAAATAATCATTTTGAAGGGTAAGTTAATCTGCATAAAGCAGTCACTTCAGACAGGAAAAAGGACTAAATTCACTGGATAAACTGTTCGTTACAAATTTTGTGTTCAGCTCTAATTCTGATGTACTCTTTTGAGGAATAGGCAAAATGCAGTTTTGCTGATAGTGAAGGTTACAAAAAGAAAACACACATTTTCTCTCTTCTACAAGACAATCAAAATGATACCTTTTAATTTTTCTAGCAGCAAAAGTTGTAGATCCATTCCAGGAAGCAGTATGTAAGTTGTGGGCTGAAGGTGAGGAGATGGGACCCAAGGTTATGATGACCAAATTTATTGTGGGTAAAATAAACTATATGAACTGTAACTGAAATGTAGAGTGAGAAGGAAGAAAAGGAGTACTAGTGGCACCTTAGAGATAAACCAATTTATTTGAGCATAAGCTTTCGTGAGCTACAGCTCACTTCATCGGATGCATTCCGAAGTGAGAAGGGTAGATCTTGAATTATTTGGCCTTCCCTTATGCCCTAAGTATGATTCTGTCAATGGAGCTAAGTGTCCAATTCCCATTGAATTTCTATGGGAGTTGGACACCTAACTCACTAAATCCCTTTTGAGCATTGCAGTCTTTTTCTAATTCATAAAAAGATACATTGTGGCATTTTGATGTGTACTACTAAAAGGGAATTTCATGATTATATTTAAATGCATTGTTAGTCAGCATAAAGTCCTCTACCTGTGCATACATGACCACCTCTCCATATGCAAACAAGAAGTATACAATCTAAAAAGGAGATGCAGTTAAACAAAAATAAGCATGGCAATACTCAATAAAATTCTCTCTTAAATTGACATTAATAGGGGATTCACTCTTTCTAAAGCCTAATATTCAGGAGGAAGGGAAGATTATTCAGGAGCAACAAGCAAATGCAAAAGATTTTGAGAACATTGAGGGCTTTTCACACACACTCTAATTCTGGACTGAGAACTCCACTCTAACTCTAATTTTTCTAATAATACTTGAAATATATAAAGAGAAAAGGAAAACTGTCCTCATAAGCTGGATGTACTGGGACACTTTTGAGCTTTCATAATGTATCATAACACTACATATTAAAAAGTCATTTGGTTCCTCTTAGTTGCCAATATGTTTTGCTTCCAGGATATGCCATATTTCCAGGTTCTATGCCAGGTTTCTGCCTAAGTTACTTTTCACTTCCAACTCAGAAACCACTGAAAATTAGGAATTTATTATGAAAATGATGCCAAAAATGTATAGCAGAGTTTCCAGACAGCACTATAATAATATATTTGGCTTTATAGAGCCCCTTGTATGTGTATTTTTTCATCTCTAGAAATGATATGTAATAAAGGCAGAAAAAAAGCAGAATTATGACTCGGGTTAAGATAAATATGTGAGAGGTATCTCATAAATATAAAGGGAAGGGTAACCACCTTTCTGTATACAGTGCTATAAAACACCTCCTGGCCAGAGGCAACCTCCTGTTACCTGTAAAGGGTTAAGAAGCTCAGCTAACCTGGCTGGCACCTGACCCAAAGGACCAATAAGGGGACAAGATACTTTCAAATCTTGGGGGGGGGAGGCTTTTGTTTTGTGCTCTTTGTTTGTGTGTTGTTCTCTCTTGCGACTGAGAGAGGCCAGACAGAAATCCATCTTCTCCAACCCATCCTAATCCAAGTCTCCAATATTGCAACCAGTATAGGTAAGCCAGGCAAAGCGTATTAGTTTATCTTTTGTTTTATGTGAATTTTCCCTGTGTTAAAAGGGAGGTTTATTCCTGTTTTCTGTAACTTTAAGGTTTTGCCCGGAGGGGGATCCTCTGTGTTTTGAATCTGAATATCCTGTAAAGTATTTTCCATCCTGATTTTACAGAGATGACTTTTACCTTTCTTTCTTTTTTAATAAAATCCTTCTTTTAAGAACCTGACTGATTTTTCCATTGTTCCAAGATCCAGGGGTTTGGGTCTTTGATGATTTTGTAACCAACTGGTTACGATACTATTCTCAAGCCTCCCCAGGAAACGGGCGGGGGGGGGGGGGGGGTTGCGGGGATATTTGGGGGAAGACGTCTCCACATGGTGTCTTTCCCTGTTCTTTGTTTAAAATGCTTGGTGGTGGCAGCATACTGTTCAAGGCAAGGCAAAGTTTGTACCTTAGGGAAGTTTTTAACCTAAGCTGGTAAGAATAAGCTTAGGGGCTCTTTCATGCAGGTCCCCACATCTGTACCCTAGAGTTCAGAGTGGGGAAGGAACCTTGACAGGTATTCTGAATGTATTTTATAGCAAGGAAAAACTGAATACCACTTAGTAACTTATATGTCTAACATTCCCACCACTGTATCTAATTAAGAATCAGTACAATTTCTAGCTGTAAATGCTATCAATCTTCAAGGGTCAAAAGAAGTTTAAGTAGCTGATTTAAGCCTTTGACAACAATGTGCTTATTTAGATCTCATCTAGACATGACATGTCTGGTTAATATTCAGATTTTGTTTTGAATCTGCCATATGGTATGCACATGCATGTTCAATATTGCACAAAATGTTTCTGCAAACTCTTGCTATTTTTATCCATTTTATCCAGTGCCCACTGACCTCAATGACTTCCACAGGAATTGGATCAGTCTTAAATCTTATTCTTATCTTGATTCCACAAATACATCCCTTCTTTGTAGATCTGTGGCATAATGCTTTTTCTAATGAATGTTTACTGTTAACTAATAGGTCTCTCACACCACTTTAAAGACTCTATCCTGCAAGACGCTTGGTAGCTCCTGGACTGCACTTGATTTACTTCCAGCATCTTGGAGAATCAAGCCTTAAAACACCATCAGTTATTAGCTTAATTGGACAGCAGTCTAAAAAGGGAGTGGCATGTTTTGTCATAATTCTGTTACTATGGGAAATTTAAATGACTAAAAATCTGCCTTTATATGAATCCAATACACATATTTGTCTCACTCTGCAGAACAGTGGAAGACAGCAATGTAACCAGTAACATTTACAAAAGAACCCACCCCAAACTCATATTCCTGGTTCCAGATATTGTTGTTTGCCATTTGGAACAGTTTTTCTTTATTGACTCGCCATCTCTTTTGAAATCGCATATGAAAACATGCAGAAATGCAGCACATAATTGCTATTCAAAAGTAAATGTTTATCAATGGCTGCCACATGGCAGCATCTGAAATGCCATAGTAATTTTATGTTCTAAAAATGGGGAATTACTGGGGGAATCACCTAAAGGTAGAATAGAACAGATAAAATAATCTGCAGGGGTGAAATCATGGTCCTATTGAAATCACTGGGAGTTTTGCCATTTAGATAAGTCTACATTAGATAAGTCTACATATTTAGATAAGTCTACATTGCTCGCAACTGGCCCATTTCAGCTGACTTAGGCTTGATCTAAGGGTCTGTTTATTTCTGGTGTAGACATTCGGGCTCAGCCCTCTAGAGCCTTGAAAGGTGGGAGGGTCCCAGAGCTCAAGCTGCAGCTGGAGCCCAAATGTCTACACCGCAATTAAACGGACACTTAGCTCGAGCCCCTTACCCCTAGTCAGCTGGCACAGGCCAGACACAGGTGTCTAGTTGTAGCCTAGTCATATCTATTGTGGCCAGGTTTTCACCCCAGGAGTTCCCTTTGCCTATTTACTGAATTGGCATCTCAGATATCACAGAGTAGGAAACTGTTGGTAAATGTTGACTTTTTAATGTTGACTACTCTGCCTATTAACAGCAGAGGGAGAGATAAATTAGTTTATTTTATTTTGTAAATGTACTGTTTAATTCTGTGAAGCTATTATGGATCCATTTATTAACATCACCACATAAAACAAAGATGCATTGCGATATGTTGATTTAAGGTTAGGCATTTGTTCTGCTTTTGTATAACTTATTGCGTATGAAATTAAATACTTACGTGACTTCTTAGTAGTGATGTTGACTGGAGTGCTGGATGGTCCTGTCCCAGCTGTGTTGTAAGCTCTTACTGTTGCAAAATATATTGTGTTGGCCTTTAGTCCTGTGATGTTTTTTGCTGTTACATTTCCACTGACTCTAACTTTACCAGCTGCGGTTTCCTTGGAATCATCTGTCCAGTATAAAACCTGAATATTAAGAGCAAAGAACAGGCAGTTCATTGTTTTCCCGCCAATTACAGTCTTGATTGGAAACGAGACAAGCCAACAACTAAGGTTTCAAGAAAGACAGCATGTTTTGTAATTGAAACTGTCAGGAAATAAAATTAACCATGAATATTTATAGAGAAGAAATAAAATTTCAGACTCTGAATACAAATTAGAAAAGGAAATGAGAAATCCTTAGCTTTATAGATGTCCAAAAGGGAAACCTTGATAAGGTAAGATATTTTAAAGGCTTGTCTGATTTTACTATTTGAGCATATTTGAAAAAGACTTAAAAAGACACAGTGAGACACTTATATCAGCCATCAAGGAGGTTTTTACTTATGAGTTTTGATATAATAGCAATTATTTACTTAGACCTTTCTCTTGCTCTAATGGATGTTTGATTTAGTAAGGCTTGCATACTCTACACCCCTGCCCCTTTGTTTGATACGTATGTTCATAATGATAGGACAATAGAATTTTAAATATTTCTGTTGTCTGCATTTGATTTATTCTAGGCTTATTTTATGTAGAGAAGTGGGTTTTTTCATAGTGCATGTGAAATGGGTTGGATTTACAGCACTGGAAGCACAAATAATATTTCAGTGTTATTCATAGACCATATAGAGCACAAATAATGGTAATGTAAAAAAACTTCCCCCCAACCTTCACCAGTGTGCCTTCCTGAAGGCACCACCTCTTGGGATCAATTCTTTCCCAATTTACATCCCAGGAAAACCCATGGATACCAATGGGGTTGCATGTGGTGTACATCCAGGTGGAGTTTGGATCAAGTCTTCACGACCATTCAGAGCTAGAGACTGCCAATCAGTGTGTGAAAGGGGAGAAATGTGCTGTTATTTTTTATGACCTGGACAGCTATTCGCTAGGAGCTGGACTGAGAATACCAATGTATTTCATATAAGCTACAGAACAGTCTCTTGATGGTAACTACTTCCAGTTACTCTCAATTTCACATGGATTTGTACTGGTGACCCAATGTTAAAATACATGCTCTAGCTCCTCTATATGCCTCAAAGCCACCCGATGTTGCTCAGATACTATAGTGATGATTATGTTATAACAACATAAATGGATGGCTAGATAGTTATGGTTTTTAGAATAAAATGCAAGTCTTCTTATAGTACTCAATGCAAAAGTGTAGACCTAAGTGCTGTTCGTAAAAATTTAATTTACTTTAGTCCATTAGGCATAGACAGAACTGCGGTACTGGACTGTAAATACTTATGCTTATTTCAGGTGAAATGTTGCTAATGAGAGTTGGGTGAAGGTCTCTTATCCATTAACTCGCTGTAATGGAAGGCAAGCTAGAATATGCATGGTTTTCGGAAGAGATATGATTGCAGCGAAGTCTGAAATTAACATCTTTCAACAAAATATATCATTAATTTAGTGTGCATCACCTCATAGCCAAGTACCCTTCCTGTATGCCTGTTCCATGCAATAGCATTCCAAGATACTTCAACTTCAGAAGCTGAAAAGCTCTGCACAGAAACCCCCATTGGTGCAATCTGTGGCTCTGGGATCATAAGAAAGAAAATGCATGTCTGTAATAAATGCAATTTACAGAACATATCATTTGATTAAAAGTTAGAACATCAAACATGCAAGAACTTAAAAGGAGTAAAAGGTATTATGGTTAAGGCACTAGTCTGTGACTCAGGAAATTTGGTTTCAATTCCTGGTTTTGCACAGACAGCATATATGACCTTGGCTAAGTCAGTAAGGGCATGATTTTCAAAAATGTTTAGCACCTACACCTTGAGCCAGATTTTCAGAATAGCTCAGCTCTAATTTAAGCTACAAAATAAGTGGCCACATTTGTAAAAGAGCTTGACATTTTGGATGCCAAACTTTTTAGAAGAATCTGGCAATAAGCAGCTTTGTCTAGCCTTCTTCTGAATCCACTCAGTGGGGGCTGCTAGATACGGAGTGGTTTTGAAAATCTGGCCCTGAGCTCTCTTCACCTCCAGCCCCTATCTATAAAACACAGGTAATGTTTTTTTCCTCTTCTACCACATTTTGCCTGTCTTGTGCATTTAGATTGTAATCTCTTTGGGGCATGGAGTGTTTCTTAGAATATTTGAACAGTGCCTAGCACAGTGTGGCCCTGATCATGGCTGGGGGTCTACAAATGCTAATAGAACACAAATAAATGTAATGATAATAATAATAAATAAATAATAATAAATACTGTTTACCATCTTCTCCTGAGTAGACAATGAATATAGAGCTCAGAGTCCCTTCTCCTTCATTATTGTAGACACCCACTTTAACTTCAAAAGGAGAGAGAGGTATAATACTTTCATTTCGGTAGACATACTTTGATGCTTCTACTGAAGCCACTACTGCCTTTGTCCAGCTTGTTGAACCAAGAGGCCGAAACATAATGATGTAGCCAAAACCTTCCCCGTTTTGTAGTTCTTCAGAAACTGACTGTAGATGGAGAGGAAATCAATCAATAAGCATTTGAAAGTATATATGGTTTTAATTGAACCTTCATTCTATCAGTATATTTCAGTTGTATTGATCTGGTTGACTGTGCCTTAAAGAAGATAATAATGTTTTCTCCATCAGTCAATTTAATATTGAAATAAAAATCAAAACAATATATCCACTGAGGCAATCAATTTAGAAACAAAAGATTTGATCAGTCCCATTAAAGGCATGCTCTTGCAAGTGTGAAGTTTTTTTAAAATTAAAAGCATTTCACTCAACTCAGGATGTGTCTGAATCTTTTCCCCTCACAGGGACTGAAATGCTAATTTTGGATGATTTATAAGGAGAAAAGAATTTGTAAAAGAGCAAATGTATATACATAAGTGTATGTTAATTGCATACTTATAAGCACACCACTTTTATTTCAATTTTTAGCATGAGTGCCATCCCAAGTGCATAAAAATGTCCTTATTTAAGTTTGTCTTGCATAGAGATGTTATTGAAATCTCCTCTCAAGGTATCTATTAATGACTCATACCAAGCGGGCAATTTCATCAGCGCTGTTGCCAGTTTGCCCGTTTTCTTATGAGAAAAAAAATACTGCCACATTGACATTTCAAGGAGAGAGAACATTTGTGTAATATTTTGAACAAGAAAGTGAAAGGATCAGTGCTGCATGATACAAGATATACTGGATGTATTCCTTAGCAATATATCACGTCGTGCAAATAGTCACATCAAACAAAGATGCACTGAAAAGCAGCCATGCAAAAGTGATAGAAAATCTGGAGGTATACACAAAGGCAGGAAGAACACCAGAAGCTTCAGTGAGCTTAGCTTACAGTTCAAAGATCTACTGTGTGTTGGAATCACCATGACCATCAATATTGGAAAAAGGAGGAAAAAAAGCAAGAAGAGCATAACAAGTTTCCTAAGAATCATATTTTAGCTTATTTTCCTTAATCCTCCTGAGCCCAATGGCAAGCAAGACATGAAATAGTAAAGCTTAGCATCTATATTGAGCTTACCATCCTTGAAGTGCTTTACAAACATTAATCCTCAAAACCCTCCATAGTATAGTTCCCCCTTCTATTTCTTACTCAGGATTGAGAGAGTTAACTATGATAGATTATGGTGTGTGTGTGTGTGTGGGGGGGGGGGGGGATATGTCAGAGTTTAAGCTATTTGCTAGAGCATTTAATTTGGTTTGAGACTTTTGTGACCTCAGATTTAATCAGGGTGGTTAGTCAGTTCATCACAGGAAGCAGAAGAGTTGTGTTCTGTTTTGTTAGCCTGGTATAATAAGTGTCTCCCATGGCTGCTCCTCAGGACAGATTGTAGAGTCCAATATGTTAGATTTCAAAACAGGGATAATTTGATGTGGGTGTTTTGGGGTTGTTGCTGTTTTCTTTCTTCATGATGGATGAACAGAGGAGAGGAAACCAAAAAGTGGAGAAAATAGTATATTGAAAAATAAGAAAACCATCATTGAACTGACATGGGTACACAGGGTGCCTGATATACAAGATGAGAAATACCTTTGTAGCCCTATAAAAAACAAAAAGCCCATTGTGCAATCTAAACTCTGATTCCAAGATTCCTATTTGCTCAGTAAGAAACTGTAAAATATTTTACTGGAATCACCATTTGCTCTTAGATTCTTTCCATGGAGGGAAGAAAATAACAGCAGTGTCATCTCTCAAGGCCATGGAAATCAAGAGCTGCCACTTATTTCTTGACATTGTGTAACAGAAGAAGAGTTTATCTAAGGTGGCTGAGTGAAATGTCAGTTTAACATATGATCAAACACAGTTGAATTTTGATTAGTTGTGGCCACTAATTATGGAAATTGCACCATTTAATTGTCCTTAATCTTCTCTAGAATTACACCCTATCTATGAGTTCAGGACTCTCCACTCTTTACAAAGGGAAGCAAACTCTAGGGGCAGGATCAGATCATGCTCCCCCATCACCCTGAACGATGGAGGAAGTTCCACCACTTAGAGAGGGAGCACTGTGAATTGAGGAGCCTGACCCAAAGTCCACTAAAATAAATGGGAGTCTTTCCCCTTAAAACGTGTTTCATTTTGTAGAATGTCATATATACTCACTCTCCCCAGCGCTCTCCTACACAGGAAAGGGTGTGGCCTACTTATAGATTCATAGATATTTAGGTCAGAAGGGACCATTATGATCATCTAGTCTGACCTCCTGCACAACACAGGCCATAGAATTTCAAGCACCCACTCCTACAAAAAAACCTCACACCTATATCTGTGCTATTGAAGTCCTCAAATTGTAGTTTAAAGACTTCAAGGAGCAGAGAATCCTCCAGCAAGTGACCCGTGCCCCATGCTACAGAGGAAGGCGAAAAACCTCCAGGGCCTCTTCCAATCTACCCTGGGGGAAAATTCCTTCCCGACCCCAAATACGGTGATCAGCTAAACCCTGAGCATATGGGCAAGATTCATCAGCCAGATACTACAGAAAATTCTTTCCTGGGTAACTCGGATCTCACCCCTTCTAATAGCCCATCACAGGCCATTGGGCCTATTTACCATGAATATTTAATTACCAAAACCATGTTATCCCATCATACCATCTCCTCCATAAACTTATCGAGTTTAATCTTAAAGCCAGACAGATCTTTTGCCCCCACTGCTTCCCTTGGAAGGCTATTCCAAAACTTCACTCCTCTGATGGTTAAAAACCTTTGTCTAATTTCTAGTCTAAATTTCCTAGTGGCCAGTTTATATCCATTTGTTCTTGTGTCCACATTGGTACTGAGCTTAAATAATTCCTCTCCCTCTCTGGTATTTATCCCTCTGATATATTTATAGAGAGCAATCATATCTCCCCTCAACCTTCTTTTAGTTAGGCTAAACAAGCCAAGCTCCTTGAGTTTCCTTACATAAGACAAGTTTTCCATTCCTCGGATCATCCTAGTAGCCCTTCTCTGTACCTGTTCCAGTTTGAATTCATCCTTCTTAAACATGGGAGACCAGAACTGCACACAGTATTCCAGGTGAGGTCTCACCAGTGCCTTGTATAACGGTACTAAAACCTCTTTATCCCTACTGGAAATACCTCTCCTGATGCATCCCAAGACTGCATTAGCTTTTTTCACAGCCATATCACATTGGCGGCTCATAGTCACCCTATGATCAAACCAATACTGCAAGGTCCTTTTCCTCCTCCGTTACTTCTAATTGATGCGTCCCTAGCTTATAACTAAAATTCTTGTTATTAATCCCTAAATGCATGACCTTACACTTCTCACTATTAAATTTCATCCTATTACTATTACTCCAGTTTACAAGGTCATCCAAATCCTCCTGTAGGGTATCCCTGTCCTTCTCTAAATTGGCAATACCTCCCAGCTTTGTATCATCCGCAAACTTTATTAGCACACTCCCGCTTTTTGTGCCAAGATCAGTAATAAAAAGATTAAATAAGATTGGTCTCAAAACCGATCCTTGAGGAACTCCACTGGTAACCTCCCTCCAGCCTAACAGTTCACCTTTCAGTAGGACCCATGGTAGTCTCCCCTTTAACCAATTCCTTATCCACCTTTCAATTTTCCTATTGATCCCCATCTTATCCAATTTAACTAATAATTCCCCATGTGGCATGGTATCAAATGCCTTACTAAAATCTAGGTAAATTAGATCCACTGCATTTCCTTTGCCTAAAAAATCTGTTACTTTCTCAAAGAAGGAGATCAGGTTGGTTTGGCACAATCTACCTTTTGTAAGACCATGTTGTATTTTGTCCCATTTACCATTGACTTCAATGTCCTTAACTACCTTCTCCTTCAAAATTTTTTCCAAGACCTTGCATACTACAGATGTCAAACTAATAGGCCTATAATTACCCGGATCACTTTTTTCCCCTTTCTTAAAAATAGGAACTATGTTAGCAATTCTCCAATCATACGGTACAACCCCTGAGTTTACAGATTCATTAAAAATTCTTGCTAATGGGCTTGCAATTTCTTGTGCCAATTCCTTTAATATTCTTGGATGAAGATTATCTGGGCCCCCTGATTTAGTCCCATTAAGCTGTTTGAGTTTCGCTTCTACCTCAAATATGGTAATGTCTACCTCCATATCCTCATTCCCATTTGTCATGCTACCATTATCCCTAAGATCCTCTTTAGCCTTATTAAAGACTGAGGCAAAGTATTTGTTTAGATATTGGGCCATGCCTAGATTATCCTTGACCTCCACTCCATCCTCAGTGTGTAGTGGTCCCACTTCTTCTTTCTTTATTTTCTTCTTATTTATATGACTATAGAACCTTTTACTATTGGTTTTAATTCCCTTTGCAAGGTCCAACTCTACTTGACTTTTAGCCTGTCTCACTTTATCCCTACATGTTCTGACTTCAATAAGGTAGCTTTCCTTGCTGATCCCTCCCTTCTTCCACTCCCTATATGCTTTCTGCTTTTTCTTAATCACCTCTCTGAGATGCTTGCTCATCCAGCTTGGTCTACAACTCCTGCCTATGAATTTTTTCCCCTTTCTTGGGATGCAGGCTTCCCATAGCTTCTGCAGCTTTGATTTAAAATAATCCCAGACCTCCTCTACCTTTAGATCCATAAATTCTTCAGTCCAATCCACTTCCCTAACTAATTTCCTTAATTTTTGAAAGTCAGCCCTTTTGAAATCAAAAACCCTAGCTGCAGATTTATTTTTATTAATCCTTCTTGCCTGGTCTCCACCCTGCAATCTGGGTTGAATCCTCCTTTTCATATATCTAGATACAGGTTGACATTTTCTAAGACAACTAAAATATTTAACAGTGTAACTCCCGTTAATTTCAGTGAGAGTTGTGTGTGTCTAAATCCTCTAATTAGCTCAGAAAATCCAAGCCACGTTTCTTATCTGTAACAAAAAACCTGAAGGGAAGGAAGTGTTTTAGGTGTCTATCACTGATTCTAGGAGTGGTGATTGGAGTTTTAGTCCAGACCGTATCTTGTGGTTTGTATATTTTAAGCAAGAGATTTCCTTTGGATGTGTGATTGGTCTTTAATTCTCTAATACTAAGTGTATGCACTGAAGACCTCATCTCTTTTAATACATGATAGGTTATGCCTTGTCAGCTTTATTAGAGCATAAGCTTTCGTGGGCCACAGCCCACTTCATTGGATGTTAATGGTATCTAGTTTGCATATTAATTCAAGCTCAGCAGTTTCTCGTTGGAGTCTGTTTTTGAAGCTTTTCTGTTGCAAAATTATAAATGGACACAAATCTGACATCAGGCATCATAACATTCAAAAACCGGTAGGAGAACACTTCAATCTCTCTGGCCACTCAGTAAAAGATTTAAGGGTGGCAATTTTGCAACAGAAAAGCTTCAAAAACAGACTCCAAGGAGAAACTGCTGAGCTTGAATTAATATGCAAACTAGATACCATTAACTTGGGTTTGAATAGAGACTGGGAGTGGCTGGGTCATTACACATATTGAATCTATTTCCTTAAGTTAAGTATCCTCACACCTTCTTGTCAACTGTCTAAATGGGCCATCTTGATTATCACTGCAAATGTTTTTTTCTCCTGCTGTTAATAGCTCATCTTAACTAATTAGCCTCTCACAGTTTGTATGGTAACTTCCAACTTATATATCTTACTACATGTTCCATTCTATGCATCCAATGAAGTGAGCTGTAGCTCACGAAAGCTTATGCTCTAATAAATTTGTCAATCTCTAAGGTGCCAAAAGTACTCCTGTTCTTTTTGCGGATAAAGACTAACACGGCTTCTGCTCTGAAACCTGCCTTGTCAGCTTAGTATTCAAGAATAAACAACATACAAACAAAAATGTAAAAAATGTTTAATGCAGAAAATGGCCAAGCAGATTAGCGTGTTAAGCAATTTTCTGTATAATAGAGATAACAGGGTTATAGACGTGTTCTAAATATATTTAGAGTATGCCTCTCAAACTGTTTAGTTCTATAAATTATTAATGACAAAGAAAACCTGATCTGTATCTTTCTGAGTATTTCTTTGCCAGGCAGAGGGTGAAAAATCCTGGCTCTAATTAAATCAATGACAAAACTCCCATTGGCTTCAAGGGACCTAGGATTTCACCCACATTCTTTTAGAAAACTGTTTCGATCAATTGATTTAAAAGTTACCTCCCATGCGATGACAAGCTCAGAGCGACTCCCTCCACCTCCGCTCACATTTGTAGGTGCCACTAGAGGAACTAAAGAACAAAGGACATTTGTGACTTGCGATTCACGGCAGCTGTTGTCAAATGCATGATTGCAGTCTCGCATTTCAGCTGTTTTTATATACAGGGATTCCGCTTTTCAAAATGCAATACATGGACTCTATGGTACAACAGTATACTTCAAATGAGTTTAAATTATATTTACACATTTTCAGTTTTCTAAGACTGGGGACACAGATGTGCCTGATACATGGGTATCCTGGCTCGAAAAATTAAAGAACTTAGTAACATCAAGCATCTGACGCTAATATGCATCAAATGATTGGCAAATGTTCCATTCAGACTGTAGCTATGTCCATTCAGACTGTAGTTGTATGGCAAATGTTCCATTCAGACTATTGATTTTCTGGCTAGTTATATATTTGTGCAGTAAACATGTTGCTAGAGAAATATATATTTTTAATTAAATATAGGTTTTCCTTTTTCTTAAGAAACTCAGCACTCAAAAAAAAATGCCACCACATTTGTTCTTGTCGTTTGACAAGCAATCAGAAGAGGCCAATGGTGCATAAATATGGGGGCCTGATTCACCATGACACTATAGTTCCAGTGTCCAACTAATGTAATGCAGTGGTGATTCAAGCTGAGGAGCATACTTCATAGAAATCCCAAGTGAGGGATGGGGAAGGGAGGCAAGAAAGCCCAGGAAATTCCCTGCATCTTGCAATAAGTTCCTAGCAAAAGGAAACTGTTTTCAATTCTTTCTGTGAACCAGATTCTGCTACCTCACAATGTGCCAGATTCTGACAGCATTACTCAGATTAAATAGCAGCCCCCAAGTAGCACCATTGAGAAGGATTCTCACCTCCACTATGGCACTTATACGTTACCACAGCAATGTAAAAAAAAAAAAAAAAAATAGAATGCTGGAGCTAGCCAAAAGAGCATTCCCCTCATTAGTAGCTTTGCTCAAGGCAGTTTACTCTGCCTTACAAGGCCTCCACTGCAAGACTTGATGTAGAGTAAAGTCTGTGTCCCTTGTGTGATGTGGGCCAGAAGGATATGTCAGAGGTGGAAAGGGTAGGGTTACATTTCATAGGTCCCTCAAATTATTGGGGCCTCAATGCACCTCAAGCAGGCCAGGTCTGAGAGTGAACAAAGGTGGCTTAAAACCTTCTGAGCTGCAAGTTTTGTGCTGTGCCTCTCAGAGGCACACCATACAATCACACCCATTGACTTCAGAGGGACAATTTGTGGACTAAATTGATATTAAACCAGAGTACAGGTAGAGGAATCTGACCTTATGGGCCAAATTCAGTCACCTTTACCTTGAGAAGTCCCTTATTCTTGTCAATCGTCTATGGGACTAATGACATAAATAAGCTACTACTCAATATCAGAAAGATAGCAGCCATATATGTTGACGTGCTTTGTATTGTTATTAACCAGATACATGACCACACACTAATTACTCCAGTACAGTTCTAAACCTTTGTGACGCTTCATCCCCTCTAGCAATTTTGTATATAAATCACAGTCTCTCTCCAAGAGAACATATTCTATAGCGCAAGTTTAGCCTCAAGCTCATATCTTCTGCGCAACATTTCAGAGGACTGGGTGCAGACCAATTGTTTTGCTTTGTTTTTTCCATTTTTAGAAATTTGGAGAGAATATTGTTCAAAATGACTGTATTTGATGAAAGTAAAGTATTGATCTTTTGGTGGTTACATTTTATCACTCATATCCAACGTCACTGTGTGCTTCATAGTTAAGGAATTTAAGATGGGAAGGAGGGGGATTAATCTAAAGAAGTAAATGAAGAAAAAGACTTTCAAGCCAGACTCAACTCGTGCTCCACTGTTCCATGAACCCGTTGATGCTCAATTAGCACATGTGTTAAATGAGTTCAGTCTTTACTACATTTGCATGGGGAAAAATTTATACTACTGCTCAACAGAGCCTCAACTGGGTCATAGTTGAGAAACAGATGAAAATTTACGGTTGAGTGCACCAACGGATGCTCAATTAATTCTCAGCTGCATTTTAATGAAATGAGCAGTGGCTCATTTGCATCCACAGATCTACTAATGCTCAATCAGGTTTTAGCTGGCAAAATAGCTATTAAAACAGGGCATTTACAATTTACCCTTTCACTTCTAGTCTTCTGGTGCCACTGCTGTGTTCTCGCTGTGAATTCATATTCTGTTAAGAAAAGAATGCTAGGCTGTGTCTAGTATATCTCTCTGCACAGCAGTTGTATTCAGGCTGTATATACAGCAGCTGGAATGTTTTACAGCAATAAAGTGTTTAAGGCACTAGGACCTGACCCAAAGTCCAATAGAATTAACGGGAGTCTTTGCACTGGCTTCCATGGGCAATGGGTCAGGCCCTAGTGAATGCATTGTGAGAAAGTTGTTCTTTTCTCTTATTTCAATTGCTCCCCAATTCTCTATTTTAAATGGTCTTGTTGTTGTTGGGTTTTTGTTTGTTTTTGCTGTGCAAGTACCATCTCTTCACATCTAGTCTTGTTCAGCCCCCTAGCAAAGCTACTGAAAGCTTTTCCTGATGGAAGGAAGCTTGAATTCCAACACACTAGTACTCACTGAAGCATCATGTAAACAGCAACATTGCTAATTAAGGGAGGGAATCAAAAGTCCCTGACTGCAACAGGTGCTTCTGAAACCTCATCCTGAGAAGGTATTTTGGTATTTGTATCACTCTAGGTTGGTGAGGAATTA
Source organism: Chelonia mydas (assembly GCF_015237465.2). Taxonomy (NCBI): domain Eukaryota; kingdom Metazoa; phylum Chordata; order Testudines; family Cheloniidae; genus Chelonia; species Chelonia mydas. The sequence continues at coordinate 13,169,149 of NC_057853.1, read as the reverse complement.
GAACCTCCCCTGGGCTATACTGAACTTTCATGCTCAGTCCTGTGTGAAGGATGGCACACAGCTGAACTGTCCCAAGAGCAGTTTTAGTAAGTCACAATTCCTCTCATACTCCCCACTTGCTCCAGGGGGAGAAGGTAGCAATTTACTATACCCCTTCTGGGGCTACAGCATGCTCCCCTTGCTCTTAAGAAAAGCTAGACTGTATCTTCACTCTATTCATCACCACCAGACGAATGAGAAAGGATGAGTCATCCCTTCCAGCTGTTTTGGGCCCCAGTCTTTAAAAAGCACATAGGCTCCCAGGGGATGGTAAAATGAAGGCAGCTGGGAGACTAAGGGAATTAGGCAGTTGGTGAGCACTTCTGACTTATTATTACTAATTAACTCGGGGGGACAAAGGAGGAGCTCTTTTTGTACTGGGAACTTGCCATTGAGTTTGGTGGGATTCTGGGCTGGTTTCTGTGTTTTGAAATCTAGATGTGGTTGAGGACTGTCTGGGCTAGATTGCCCTGCAGTTAGGTGAGTTAGCACCAGTTTTTTGGCAAGGCCTTTAGAAGTCAGAGCAGTTCAGTTTTTATTTGAATAGACCAATATTAGAGGCAGCTGAGTGAGAGGGGTTGAGTCACTCATTCCTGCTATGTGTGGGGCCCACACTTTTAAAAGTATGTACCAGGGTATGTCTACACTACAATTAGACACCTGAGACTGGCCTGTGCCAGCTGACTCAGGCTTGTAGGGCTTGGGCTAAGGGGCTATTTCACTGCAGTGTAGACATTTGGTCTTGGGCTGGAGCCTGAGCTCTGGGACCCTGAGAAGGGGTAGGGTCCCAGAACTTGGGCTCCAGCCCAAGACCAAATGTCTACACCACATTTAAACAGTCCCTTCGCCCAAGCTCCACATCAGCTGGCCATTGTCCTTTAGTTGCAGTGTAGACATTCTTCAAGTAGTTGGTAAGATGAAGGCAGATGGGAGCCTAAGGGAGTTTGCCAGTTGAGGAAAGTAGGTTTAAAAAAAAAAATCCTTTCCCTAACTTGTAGGTACTCTACAAGGAAGAACCCACAATGGGAGAAAAATGGCATGTCACCAACACTACTGCTATCTTTTCCTCTGTTTGCACCTATGGGGGCCCCCACCAGATAGGTGTTATGACCCTGGTGGCTTCTGCTCAGGCTGTAGTCTTGACTTGCAGGGAATGCAGTCTGCATATCCCCACTGGCAAAAGCCAAGCAGGGGGAACCAACCAACATAAGAGGTGTTTGTTGGTAGAGTCCCTCACGAAGTAGGTAAAAGAGCTGAAGGAGGAGGTGGTTAGAGAAATGTGTATGGGCTAGGCTGACTTTGTAGCAAAGGGACTGATGTTTTGGCCACTGAAATCATTGAATACAATCCTATTGGCTTCAGTGGTCTTTGGATGACGTCCTAAGTTACTTCAACTATGCCCAGATACTCAGGTGATCTCAGACAAATTTTGAATAAAGATATAAAATTTTGTTAGGGATTCTACTCAGGAAGATGACATTAACCATTCCATACTGATGCTTTGCTCAGTGGCGGGCATGTGCACACCATTATAACAGGCAGAAAACAAGATCTATGATTAGTGTTTAAACAATAGAATTCATGTCTTGTTATAACAGTATGACCAACCTCAGACCCGGTGTAAGAAAGATAATCTCCATTGATATAATTGGAGCTTCATTAAGACTGAATTAGCATATTATGAACTGAAAGATGCTTCCACAAATGTAATGTACACAGGGCGTGGACCATGGCTCACTGATATCAATGCAAAATCCTCATTGACTTCAGTGGGCTTTGGAGCAGTCCCATAGCCTGATGTAATTTCATTTTTAAATAGAACAGAGTAGTGACTAGGAGGTTTCTAAAATCATTGGAATAAATCAGGAAAACTTACTTGATGCTTTTGTTCTTAGCAGCTCTGATGGTCTGCTTGGCTCCCCAATCCCAATGTTATTGCCAGCAACCACACGGAATTCATATTCAACCCAAGGGTTTAAACCAGTCACTGTTGCTGAATAGGTTCTACCATTGAGAACTTCAGGAACTAAATACAAAAGACATGCGAATGAAAAGCACCTTAGGAGTAAGTCTTGTGATATGCATGAAAGTGAACCAGAAATTTCAGATTGCTTACCGGTTGAAACTGCCTGCCATCCAACTGAAAAAGGAGTCCTTGTCTGAACACTGTAGATCTGGACTGGACTATTATTATCTGTTCCTGGTCTCCAGCATAGCAGGGCAGTAGTGCTAGAAATGTGTTCGATTCTAACATCTTGTGGAGGACCTGGAGGGCCTTATAGAAACATATATTTTAGGATATTGAATTCATTGTTGGACTGGATTGTGCAACCCATATTCACTCACTGAAGTCAGTGGGCCTGTCTCATGGAAATAAGGGCTCACCCACATGAGTAAGAGTTACATAATCTAGCTCTCAAGGTTTCATGTCTCCATTAAATGCTTGAAAAAATGGCATTCCTGTGGTATTTAAAACAAGATATTGAACATAAATATCTCTATTGTTAGCATGAAGGAACCAGAATTCAGTTGAAAGAGCTTTATTATATGACTATGTAAAATAAGATTTTGGACCTCACATTCTCTGAATATCCAAAATTCCCACTGAAGTTAATGGGAGATTAGGGTCTGCAAAGGTTGTGAGATGGAGCCTTATATCTAATAGAATTTGACTTTTCCTAAAGTTTGAAATGGATGCATAATTGAGCTTCAACATCTATCGTAGAGCATCTTCTTAGATTCTTAATTGTATCCCTGTATTTTAGCAAGGGCCACAAAATTGGAGTCCCAGCAACCAGTAGAATACACAGAATGTTCCATCCTAAGAACTCTAAATGCGGGGAGGAGAGAAGGCAGGATCATGACATTGCCTCTTTGCACCAATGTGAAGAATAACCTGGGCACACCTGTGGGGGAGCAGGATGTGCCATTCTGAAGGCTGGTGCAAACTGCGGAGACAACCTCCCCATTTACTTGAATGCTTGGGGAGGATGTTTGCCACCTTACCTTAAATGGGGCTTGCTTCAATTGGAATGAGCACTTACTCACCACCCTTACTTTGGCCAGTACCTACCCAATATAGTTTGGTCCAAAGAGAGCAATGAGTGTAGGAAACGCCATCACATAACTGCATTGTTATACCAGAGACCCACAAACTTTTTAAATTTCACCAACCCAGTTGCTGATGTTACCCATTTCACATTCTTACATAAGTTATGTTAGAATTCTACACTTAATAGACTTACCTCTTACAATTACATCTGCTGCTGCAGATAGACTGTCTATGGTTGTTTGTACCATGCAAACGTATTTCCCGGAATGATTTAGCTGAATATTTCTTATCATCAAATCCCCAACAGATTCCTGGAGATAAAAGGAAGAAAAAGATAAAACTAATCACTCACAACATGTTTTCCAAACGGACATTTTTATAACTTGCTAAATATTAATAAAAATGCAGCTTTTAAATTAAAGCATTCATTGCTGTCATCAGTTTATATCAGTTTGACACTTTTATTATGGCTTCACAAATAACTTGAGCATATTTATGAAATATAAGAAAGCAAACTAAATGGATGTAACTTTTATAAAGGAGCAGTGATTTGACATGCATATCGAAAATGGGAATTACGAAAGATGTTTATGTGGTTTAAGGACTGTTAAGAACAGCTTGATAAAGCACTAAACAGTTTGAAGAACTTACTCCTCCAATTCTTTCAAAATGATTCACTCCTCTTTTAAAATCTATCACATCTCCATTGAATGACCATGTGAGCACAACCTCAGCGGAGGGGTCATGAGACACCTGACATGGTAGGACTATACTCTCTCCAACTGTAACATCCATTTTAGAAGGTGGAACAGTAATTACAGTCCTCTCTGTTGAGAAAAATCATTCTTTATTATAAACAAGTGTATAAAAATACCAGTATACGTTTGTAATAAAAAAAAATATTTGAATGATTTTTGCAACATTTCTGAAATGGCTTAAAATTGATCTAATGTTCTGCTACTGTCCCTATTAAAGAAACTGATCTTTGACATGTTAATGATTCCAGTGCATTATAAACCATTTATAGCCTCTTGCCAAGAGCACTGTGAATACAATGGGTGCTATGTATATCTTAGAGAAGAACAGAAAATGTGCAACATACCAAAATTCATCTCCTATAGTATGCTGATTCATAAATCCCATACTCACTCGACCTGACTTAAATTCAAACAAAAGAGCAGACATTGTTGAGGCTGCTAAGACTACATGGGGAAGAGGAAGAGACATGATGATGCAGACTTTGAAAAACTGTCCTTGCAGAATATTGCAGCAAAATAAAATGTGGTCACTGTGTTTTCTTACTTCTTAAATAGAGATTTCTTGCCCTTTTTATTTATTAGTTTAATAAATTTAATTTTCATTGGCAGTTCCCTACAGTGTCATGTGCATTGCAGTATTTAGGCTCCAAAGGAAGAGACTCGAAAGACTGAAAAATCATTTAATCTTTTTTACCCCCATACACTAAATAACGAGAGAAGCAGCTCTCATTAAAGGGAAAGGTAGCTTGCTGAAGGGGAAAGACAGTGGTTTATACGGTTTTACTATTGTTGGCATGTTTGGCACATAAACTTTGTGTGAGCGATTCTCCTGAATAATTATAAAATCATGAGAATTCAGATGCATGTGAAAAAAATGTGCACAGAATCCATTCAATGATAGTAATATCTTCTGAAAAAAGTAAGTGTATGTGTGTGTGGCGGTGGGGGGAAGATGAGGGTTTCAGGGACTACATTAGTTCAGTAAGTCTATCCCATGCTAGGATTAACCCTGTGTATTGGCAAAGTATTTGAGAATTTTATTCAATATGGGGCCTTGACTTCAAAGGGATCACTCATTTATTAAAGGTGGAAGATTCAACTCTTATTAATTTGCTATTCAGACCACACTTTTAAGCAAGTTGCCAAAGCAACTATGTAGGTGGGACCATTCTGTACAGTCCTGAACTTCAAGTGACTTCCTCACAGAGTTGAGTTACAACTTCTGGGACTGTCAAGACAGCGGTCAAGTGGCAATGAGGAGGAATATTGCATTTTCTGTGATCCTTCTTTTGAACTAAAACTGGGTCTCCAGTTATAGTGTTTACACCTCAGTCTTTAACTGGCAGTTCCCAATGAATTCAAAGAAAGATCTTTGTATTGTTAAAACAGATTAGGTGGTGCTAAAATCTTTTCTTTGCTGGACTCCACCTTTAACAGGTACACATTGCAAGGAAAGGAAAAAGAGTCTTTGAAGAACCTCAATTCAATTTCAACTCAATTGCTGAAGCAGAGCAGACTTTTTCTTGGTTTCCATTGCGTGAATTAATTGCTGTTTAGAACCCTTTCTTTTAAAGATCAGAAGAGTTTCACATCACTTGTTTTTTTGAAGATTTGCCCAAGGGTGAAGGCATGACATGACACTATTAAAGATTTTTTTTTAACCAGTAGAATAGAGAAAATTTTCCCTGTCTGGAAGCAAGAGTGGCAGGTGCATTACATTTCACATGGATTCAAATGCCAAATTCTCTGTTGGCATGACTCCACTGACTACAAATACTCAAACTCTGAAAAACACCCAAAAAGAGTTTGGCTCTAAAAATCTTGCGACTCATATAACATCAGTGTCGTTACACTAGGGGATTAAGTTAACCTTTTATGCCTAGCTTGATTAATCTTTAATAAAGCTGTGAATGTGCATTATATTTCCCATGTGCCAAGTGCCCTTCTTGTCCTTCAAATTCCTCTTTGCAACATATATCCTTCACAGAAATCTTGCTGTGTCAATCTCTTCTAGGATGTTTGAACACCACCTGGTGCCTGAGCTGTTCTCCTGCAAATCTTACTCATCTGTATTGGATGGTAAATCAGTGGGAAAGGTACCTTTTGCCTATTCTGTAAAGCTACGTGTAAAGTTATAGCACTCTATGAATACTAATACTACTAGTAAAAACAATTTAGCCTTATAGGAAAGTTATATAAAAAGTTAGAAATTAAACCAATAGGGTTGTGTGTAAGTTAAATGGGGCTCCATAGAAATCATTCAGAGACCTATGGAATGTAACAGAAAATGATATCCTTTCTCTTGAATTTTAAACCATTGCCTAGGACAGTTTCACAATACATGGAACACTGGCCTCAGTTAGGTGACTAGAGTGAGCTGGGGATTTTTCAACAATTTTTTGTCAGAAACTGCCAATTCATCAAATCTAAACATTTCCATGAGAGAGGGTTGGCTTTGACAATTTTTTCAACTAAAAAACATTTGGAAAGGAAAGTTGCCAAAATGAAATCTTTGAGATTTTTCTAAATAAAAAAATGCCAGTTTTCTGCTTCAAAAGGACTTTTCATTTTGAAGTATTAGCTCAGTGGTTTGAGCATTGGCCTGCTAATAAACCCAGGGTTCTGAGTTCAATCCTTGAGGGGGCCATTTAGGGATCTGGGGCAAAAATTAGGGATTGGTCCTGCTTTGGGCAGGGGGTTGGACTAGATGACCTCCTGAGGTCTCTTCCGACCCTGAGATTCTATAGTTTAAAAATGGTCAAAATCAAAACAAAATGTTTCAATAATTGACCTAAGCTGATTTTTTTTTTTAAACAAATTTCCAATTCGCAAGTTTTTTTGGTGACTTGTATGTGTCACAATGTGGGGTAGGAAAATGTTTTGAAATCTTGAAAAAAATGCAGGATGGGAAAACTGTTTTCTACCCAGTAATATCTGTGAGTGGGTGGGGTCTGATGAGTCACATGTGCACATGAAAGGAAAAAAAATCTGTATAAACCTGCTAGGAGCATGAACACAAAGAAGGAGCAATTTATCCCTCCCTTCTTTCTTCTGCTTTTGCCTCCTACTGCCTCCAAACCCAGAGCTTTGTTTTCCCCCTCTCCCCTTTCCATTCTACCACAGTGCTCAGTTCACTACTCCAGATCTTAGCATTGCACAGGCAGGCGCAAAGAGAGGGAGAAGGGGAACCCCCCCAACCGTGCCCATTCTAGCAGTTAGCACCCACGTCTGCAGTACATCCAACTTCCACTGTGTCTGCCTATTGCTATCTCCCCCTAACCATGTCATTGTGACCACAATGAATTGTTGAGTAAGGTCAGCTGGAAGACTGTTTTTTCCGGGAATTATTTGAGTCACAGGCCCAAAGAGACTGAGAACAAACCACTATTCTAACATTTGACAGGAATACCCCTGTTATAGAATTGTATAGATAGAATTCTTACTCCAATAGACAACTTGTCATTTTCTATAGAATTCCATAGGACTGATCCATAAGGATAGGCAAGCAGTTTGGAAAGTGTAGTACTAGGGCTTCCCACTACAGATCTGCTCTTTTGGAATATCAAAAGGCTTCCATTTATACACTGAGAAAGTCCATAACTACACAGTTAACCATTACCTGCAAAAGAGCCCTGCTTTCTGAAATCTGCTCAATGGCAGGTATCTTTTTATTTTTCCGCAAATATATTTTTAAACTTGAATTATATAGGGTTTGTGTGTGTGTGTTCCTTTGTGTTCATCATTCCTGCTGGACCATGTCACATGACATGCCTCATGCCTACTTGCTCACTTAGTATGATCTTTGTTGTTTCCTTTATGAAGTTGTGTTTACAACCTCCACCTCCGATCCTTTCAAATGCCTCTCAAAAACTCTTGGTTTCCCATTATCTATCCATCTTGCTTACTAACTGCAGAGATGTATTATATAGAATGGTTTTTTTTCCCAGAGACAAACAATAGATAAGATGCTGTGTGTTGAGGTATAATAAAGACTTCTATCACAAAGAATAAACAACTCAATGAGCAGCAATAAACTTAATTTGCACATTAGATATGCTTTTCCAAGTTCTGACATTTCAGTTGAAAATAATGCTGAAGCAATGAGCCCTATAATTGAACAGCCAAAACTTCTCCAGAGGGAAAACAAAAACAAATGTTCCCTGCAAACAAGATCATTTTTATACCATGTTATTACTCTGTTTTTTTAATACACTTTGTAAATGCCAAATGAAATAATTTTGTTGCTGTTTTTAATGTGATTTTTTGCATACTGCTCCATTAGGGTGTATATATGGCGGTATGCGCAATGGTATCTAACTCTCATGAAGGAAAAGCTCCTCAAACACTACACGACTCATTTTATTCACTGCTAGCGGTGCTGTAACATTTTCTCAAATTACACATCGCATTGGTACTAACTGCACTTCCAAAATTTGAACGTGAAAACTATCTTAGCCAGCTGCGGTATGGTAAGGAGGAAAGTCAAGCCTGTAGGCTAGAGAAAATGATTGTGAAGTTACCTAAAATTAGCCAAATCAGAAAAAAAGCTGAGTTACAAATTATGCTGGGTAATCTGTCATTCTTATAACTACTATCATTTCTAATGTTATCTAACATCGAGAGTATTCTGCTCATAACTCTGATAATTGAATTTAAAGTTACATGTTTTTAACTTACTTTTCTCCACCTTTTATTGTTACCATTTAATGTCACCAGGATGTTTTCATAAGAAACCAAATATATATATTGAGAATTGCAATCATGCTTAATTAGCAGCAAGAGAAGGTATGAAATTTCCCCCAGTTTTTCCTGTGTTGGCAGCTACATTGATGTAATGATTCACCCATCCACAGATCAGCAGGGACTGAACCCAGAATCTTCAGTACCAATCACAAGCATCCTACTACTGAGATAAGGAAGTATCTTTATGAGCTGTTAGCAAGAGTATATTATTAACAATTAGGAGGCTCAGCCATGAAATGGACGACAAGATACAGTTAGGCTTGTCTACGTTGCTATGTCAGCCTTCAGTGCAGTTGCACTAGTGAAAATGCTTAATATAGACATGATTTACATTGATGCAGTGCAATTTGCCTATGTTTAAAAAAAAAAGTAATGATATTAAAGGCAAAGGTAAAATGCACCGTTGTCAATCACAGATGCACTCAGGGCTTGCAGATGAAGTCCCAGTGTAGACAAGGCCTTAGTCAGTATATCACATTCACAACAGAGAGAAAAAGGTCATACAAGCATAATACACTTTAACATGCTTCCCAGAACAGCAGTAGGAAGTCAGAGACATTTAAGTTGACAATCACAAAGAGATATTATAGCTACAAAATGGTCAATCCTCCCTTTTAGCTTCTCATGTAGGGTGAAATTCCCCCTTCCAATACAAACCTAGAACCCTGTTTTAATAAGGTAAGAGGTGCATAGGCTGACCTGGCATGTTGCACAGGGGTGAATGTAACCCTTTCCTATGATGAAAACTTCTTTGTTTTTTATTCTGTTAAGGTTTCCACACTTCGTGACTAAGCATTCTATGTAGTATATAAAGAGATCTGGATACTTAGAGTTAAAAAAAAACCCTGTCCCTCTCTTTCTCACAAATCCTTTAGGATAGGGAGGGAGGGAGCAATTGTATGGGGCTCCTGAGCTCAGGGAGTCCCCGAAATATCTGTATCATCTGTGTAAATAAAGTGAAATGGGAAAACATCAGGTCCCAGAGAACACGATGTACCGGAGCCTCAAAATTTCCCTCAATGGGCCTGTAGGTAGGCAATTACCTGTAAACAGCCCCTTTAGAAAAAATTAGGTATGGCTCATAGGTAGCAGCAATTACTATGTTGACTCCATAACACTTTCAGTGACCATTCAGATTCTGGAAAACTTCTTTTCGTATTTTAGCCTGGTGGGTGCATTTTGACATATCCCATCAGGTTACTTCAGTCACATTCTCTTTGAACACTTCCGGCTGGATTTGTCAGAATGCAACCTGACTAGGACAAGTCCATAGTGATGTCTCACAAAGTGACATCAAGTCAATTTCTTTCAAAGAAGAGGATTAGAAGTTCAACTAATATGCAGTTTGAAATAAAAAATTAACATGAGAAGAAGGTGTTTTTTCCTTCACTAAAATGACTTGCTTGGTGATGTGAACATTTCTGGTTAGCTGGCAGTTCAGATTACTCCCCCAAGAAGCAGATATTTTTAGCTGTTGGAGCAGGCAGTGAAATCTCACAAATGAATCTGGGAGGTTAAGGTGTTAAAATTCAGGAAAGTAACGAGCAGTGAAGTGTAGGAGATATCATAACTGCTCCTTGTGTTCTTTGGGAGTGTGTGTGTGTGTAGGCGGGGAGCATTTTAATATTAAGAATAGGAAACTGTCTGAAGGGCCTGAGAGCACTCCTCTTTCAGCTCTGTGTTGTTTTAGTGTCATGTGCCAAGGTGGTTAACCACAATTGTGATGGGGGAAGCAGCTTCTTTGCGATTCTGTGTTTTATTAGAGTGAAATTTTTATTCAGCTTCTAAACCAGTCTTTTTTAAAATAGAACAAAACATTAAAACAAAAACAAAAATAATGAAACAATCCAGTTTCTAGATTAATTCACTAAATCTCTTTTCCTTAATTTACAGTGGCAGAAATAATCTTTTGTAGCCTGAGATCCAACGTAAGCTATAAATGAGCAGCATTGATTCAACCCATTGTACATAGTGGAGAACAGAAAGGTGTTCAGAGGCCCACAGCCACTATATTTCAAGTTTCTGGTACTTAGCTTGCAAGCTCTTTGTGGCAGGGACTGTCTTTTTGTTCTGTGTTTGTACCGCACCTAGCACAATGGGGTCTTGGTCCAGGACAAGGGCTCCTAAGCACTACTACGATACAAATAATAAATAATTACTGCTATATATTTGATATAAGTAATCGACTGCCAGATTTCTGTTATTTTATCACTGTTTTTCTTAGAAGTACTGATCTAAAATGATATTGATAACTCAGAGGGCCCTGGTGAAAGAATAAGACTTTGTTGTCCATGTCCTCTAAGAATGATACTAAAGCATAGTCACTACCTGTGGATAGGCCAGGCATTTTAACAGTTGCTGCAGCCATCTGGTAGCTCTGTTTCAGTGTAAAGATTTAGTTGAAACCCTGCATCATAACAGTATTATTATGATCTTTGACATCCCAATATGTTTCATCAAATATGTATGTACATTTCCAATATTCATAAAGCACAAATGAAGACAATAAAATACCTTTCACAATCAGGGTTCCTGAATTCCTGGCAACTCCAAATTGATTCATTGCTATACAAGTGTACACTCCTGCATCTGTTTTGGTAATATTATATATCTTGAGACTGTCATCCTCTAGCATAAAGATCCTAAAAAATATACAGATAGATAGATAGATAAACTTAACAGGATATTGTGCCAACTTCCTGTACAGGGACTGTAATAAAAGTAACATTGCATTGCTAATATTTAGGTACTACTATGATGATTATGTTTTTCTACAGCAAACTAAATGTATTCTTCACCTCCATCTATTAACTGTCAACGTATAAGGAACATAAAAGTGACATACCGGAATTGACCATCAATCCGTCTAGTCCAATATTCTATGTCCTTCTGTGTTCAATGTTGGATGTTTCAGAAGAAGAAATAAAACCCCAATAATGCAGCTAATTATGCTATATTATACTAGAGGGGATTTTTTCCCTGACCCCAGATGCTAAGCCGCTTACGATGTGAAACCGTAACTGACAGCCTGTGTAATTTTGTCAGTTTTATGAAAAGTTGTTACCAGTCTAGATGAGAGCCTGAAACACCATCTCACAGACAATGAAAACATAAAATACACAGCTTTGTTATACTGCTCTAAGAAATCACCTTATTAGTGACTATGGTTTACCTTGCTTAGTTATGCACTGATTTGTGAGTATTGACTAGTTTATACTGATTAATATTATGAGAACCTCAAAGATAATGGTGAGATATGTGGAAAGAAAATTGTAGAAATAGATGCCAGATGAAAGCAGCGATGGTATATCAGAACGGTCTCAAGCAATGTAAACTCGAATTCCTGCATTTTATATTTCAAATTTTTCACTGATTTTTACCTCTTTGAGTCAACGTGGCATTTCAGAGTATAATCAAGTGCACATTTTGGCCTAAATTCTTGCTAGTTAAACTTTTAGGGGGCTTGAGCAAGGACTCAACATTGTGTTACCTCCCAGATGATGAATATGAACAGATAACTGTTCTGGGCCAAGGTGTTTGAAGCACCGCAGGCCGGCAGAGGTACTCTGGAAAACGAGACCCACACGCAGCTAAGCAGCGAGTTATTGGCTTTATTGAAGGTTAGTGACCCACCGGCAACGGGGACTCCAAGTGTTGCTGTCACGGAGGCGGAGAACCCAGCACACTGGAGCTTTGCCTGGGATGGAGTCCAACGAAGGGGCAACCAGCGAGCCACAATAAGCAGTACACAGAAACAGCTCATGAATATATAATTAGGTACTTTCCTAAGGGGGCTTTCCGCTACCTGGCAACGGGCCATACAAGGCAGACAAAACCAGCCTAAAACCGATTAGAGTTGGTTCTCCATGTCCTACAGTGACTGGGCTGCCTCGAGAAAGCGGAAGTTCCCTAGCTAGGCCATAACAAAGTCTTCCGCAGTCCCTTACAATAACACTAGACTTTTGCTGCGTCATTTTATAGACATACACACAATATGCAACCATCCAGAAGTGGGAAAATTTAATTTCAAATCTGAGTTAAATGGAACAATAAATACTGGAAATAAAAACTGAGGAAATTTTCTGGCAGGGAGGAAGATATAAATCTGATACAAAAAACACATTTTACATAAAAAAAAAAGTAAGCCTCACAGCCAGGGTGTTCAATGTTTACAACAATAATTTAGATGATTTAACATTTACATTATTAAAGCAAATGAACAACAACTAGAGCACAACAGGAAGTTGGCGGTAATATCAAATATATTAAACATATACAAAATATTATTGTATCTTGTATTCCTACATATATTTATATCATTGTGTTTATCTGCATAACATACCATGTGCTATGTTCTACTCTGTTACATGGCTACACTTCTCATTTACTTTATGTAGTTGAGAGCCATTCTGTGTAACTGAATACGGAATCTGGCCCAAGTTTTGATGAAGTACAAATAATAATTAATTCATCTTCTAGCATCACCACACTCTCTGATTTGCGTGGAGCTAGAGACATTATTAAAACTGTGTTCAACTACCTGTCCAATGAAAGGGAGCTCTCACACCTGTGTTTAGTGTGCTGGGTGATCAGCTGTGAGTACAAAAGTTAGACCTGTGTGGGTATGGAGGAGGAAGGCTTTTCTGTCTGCCACTATTGCTGAATCAGCAGGATGCTTTCATATATCCTAGAACTGACTAAACTTACCTTCAGGTCTACATTTTCACCAGGTATAGTTCATGTTGTTTATTCTCGCACCGTTCATCTCCTAAAAATGTGAATTTTTTTTGTGCGGGGAGGCAGAAAAGAGGTCCAAATTCTCTGCTGGTGTAAATCGATCACAACTCCACTGAAATCCGGGAAGGGAGGGATTTTCCAAGGTCCCTAACTGAATTAGGAGTCCAAGTCCCACTCCTACATCACACAAGTGCTTTAGAAAATGCCATCCATAAATTATACTATACTCAACCTAGTGACCAAAGAAGGACAATGCTAAATCAGCCTAATCTCCCCATGCCACACTGAGGAACTTTGTAGCTAAAATGGGACCTAATCCTTTTGGAAGCCTGATAGAGGAATGACCCAATTCATTTATTGCTAAGTTGTCACTAGCCCGAGTATAGCCATACTGGGGAGAAAGACATGGCTGCATTCAGATCTTACATCAGCTCAGGGTCTTTAACACCAGTGCTGCCCTCTGTGAGACAGCGGGCGTCTATTCTTCTCCCTGCCTCGCTTCCAGTCCTGACCAGTAAGTCATTTCCCTCCCCCTTTTCCCTGTCCCTGACAAGAGGAAGAGGGAATCATGGAAGGCATTGTGACTGTGTTCTTCCCAGGGCTACTCTAGGCGGTGCTGCAGTTTGTGCACTGTCCATTGTGCAGGGCTATGCCTCAGGCCACACTAGCCCATAGTAAGTATTGATGAAAAGATTACTACACTCTCAAGTCTTTGGATGTCAACACAATCATTGATACACAGCAAAGCCAGGGACTGAAAATATTCCCTTTGAAAAACCAACCAATGTTCTGTGCATCTGCCTTGTTATTCCCTATACACAATGTAATTTTATACAGTAATTTTGATTGCCCCTCTATGCCAAAGTATTTGACAAATGTGACATTTGTTAAAAGCAACATGGGCTCTTTTTACAGCACAGCTTGAGTGTCTTCGCTTACAAACTGGGTCAAATGACATCCCTCAGGTTTTATCTTTGATACAGCCAACAGGGTTTGGCCCTACACTGGCAAGACTTTCATTCTCTCTGCTGCAAGCTTCTCTAGCATTTAAAATGGGTCTACACCACAGCTGCAGATAACAGCCATTAGAAAATACGGGTGATAAAATAGATTGAGGTGACTAATAAGCAAAGACTATTCATTCTGTATAGTGAAAATCAAAGAATGTTTCACCTGTGGATCACCAGATGGTCACACACTGTATGCCTGAGTTATAACTCAGACTGAGCAGGAGGTCGAGTTTAGAGTAATCAGATACTATGTATTTATTATGTGTATTGTGGTAGCTCCTATGAGCTCCAGTCATGGATCACTGTGCTAGGTGCTGTGCAAATATAAAACAAAAAGATAGTCCAAAGAGCGTATGAGCTAATGAAATAAAGATATAAATGAATACCTACTGACGGAAAGATCAACTGCTTGGCTATATATAGGATCTTTGCGTGCACCAGAGCTGTTCAGCACTTTGTATATCAGGGACTGAGAAGTCAAAGGCGGCTTTCTGTTACCCCACTTGTAGGTCAGCAGAGTTCATTTCAGCTCCTAGTGTAATTTACAGCTCTTCTAAATCACGCCAGGTTGTAATAATGGCCCCCAGATGCCATTATGTGAGCAGGTAGCAACAGAGCACGTTGGGTTGTGAGGAGGTGGTATGAGGAACATGTGTAGATTTGGCTACACCACTCTGCATAAGCAGAGCATACCCCATGCCACGGCATTCCCCTGTATAAGGCCGTTTTACATTCCCTTTGTACTGCCAAAGCAGTGTAAAGCAATCTGATAGGGAACTCTAGAATGCACTGACACTTCTACTCGGGTCTATTCATCAGTGCTTAATTTGTGCCAGGGCTGAGCCCCAGCACCTCTAGGCTTGGCAGTGCATAGCCCCGGCACCTCTGGGCTTGCTGCATCAGTTATGAATGTAAAAAAATTGCTTGACTCCCAGCACTGAATTGCTTGAGCCCAGAGACCTCTTTGATTACAAATTAAGCACTGCTATTCATTTACAATAGATGTGTTCCATACACACAGAATGCTACAAAACAGTCCTCAGCATCCTGCCAACCTTTATTCTAATTAAAGTGTGTTTCGGAACATTACATGGGGACTTCTCACAGGTACTGAAAAAGGTGTAAAGATTTCATTATTAAGACATTCAACACCACATTCTGCCAAAGTGACTGGAGATTGAAACTCACTCTAATGGAAAATTCCTCAAATTTATGAAGTTAATCCAGCTCAGAGAGAGAGATTACTGCTGATGGTTCATTTCCTGAATTTAGCTGTGCAAACTGAGATATCTTTCTATATTCTCTTCTAGAAATCTAGGCCTCCATGGGGTTGAGCACAATGATTAGTGCATATCATGCATGACATCTTGGCTATACACGTTTATCCATTAGGATTGCTCACTGTCCACTCAGATGTTGGTCAGATAATCCTTGACCTAGAGAATCGCTGCTGATACACAAATATTTAAATAATCAGCCAGTCTGAAACTGGACATGCTTTCTCTACTGAACAAAATATATGCTGGCAAAGAGAAACTGTGACAAAAGCTAATGGAAGTTTGAGAGTTGTTTTAGAATTTGAAGTCACATTACCTAAAAATTAGGAAGCTGGCAGTAAATGCAGGACATAGGCACAATTATTTCAAAGGGTAATGAACATATAATTAGTTAAAAGGAAAGGCAGTTAAAACAAAGAGTGTAAGTTTGTTTCTGGAGAAGGATGGGGATACAGAGCATGGCAGAAAATTTAAATACATCCAGAAAAATAAGGGGGTGAAATCTTGGATTTCACTCAGAGGATTGGGCTGGTTGGCCTGTTTCTTGTATTTTTCAGTATGTTTTTTTATATAGTGAAATTGTGGGCCTGATCCAAAGCTCATTGAAGATAATGGGAATATTTCCACTTACTTCAATTGGCTTTGGATCAAGCTCCCGCAGCAAATGATTAGCAAGAAAAGAAGCTGTGAAAAGTGACCCCATTTTGCTTTGTGAAATGCTTACTATAAAACTAACTTTTCACAAGGTTTGGACAGAATGAAGCTTGGTAATAATAATTCTTGTTTATATCAAAAGTCAAGGTAATTCCAAGTACTTGAACAAGATACTAATGTGCATTAATATTTAAAGTTTGATCTAACACAAGTAACCATGGGATACATTTTCTCCTCCAAGAAAGTCAGTATTTGCCAGCAAATAAACTACCATGTGTCAAAGGAAAAAAGAATAAAAGTTAAGGTGAATCTGTTGAAAGCATCTCCATTAAGAGATGTCATGAGACAAGAGGTCAATGGGCTTTTCAAAGATATAATTGGTTTTCTCTTTGAGGCCCTATGTCAGCAAGTTACTTGAGCGCGTGCCTAACTCTGAGCATGAACTAGTCTCAGTGAAGTCAATGGAAAGGCTCACTGGCTTAAAGGTAGTCATGTGCTTACTATTTTAATCTGGGTCTGAGCTGTGCTACTGTAGTGTAGGTGAATGACACAAATAGGTGACCATTCCGTGTGGAAATGAAGCAATGAATGAAAATCCTGCTTTATAAACACATAAAATAGACACACACCCACTACAGACTTGAATTAATCCATTATTTCTAGAATTATTGCTTCATCTATGAGATAAACATAATATAAAGTCCTATCTCTATAACTGGAATCCTTAGCTCTGGATGCCTATGACTTTACCCTACAAAAGAAAATAAAAAGGACTCTGTAAATTTTCACCTGAGTCAAAATTTTCTTAATGGTCTCCAGTAATAAAAATGGTTTGCCACTTTTGTGCAGGAGACGCAAGTCTGAGCAGTACCAAAAATGTTCATTAAAAGTAAAGTAAAAGCTTAAGAAATCAAGCCTCACCTAAGTAAAAGCTTAAGAATTCAAGCAGAGACGATATGTACAACTTTTAATTAACTGTGCCAAACAAATCATCTCCCAAAGTGATATCTCCTGAGAACAAATGATTGTTGACAGCTATTTCTCTTGATCTTGAGAGTATGAAAGAATGATATGTATTTAACAAGGCTGATAGAAAATAAAAGCTGGAAGAGGTAGCAGATGTCAACACATTAGATTTTAAACTGTGGCAGAGGTAATGCGTACCCTGCTAAATTATTCAAGGCAAGTTGTGCACTGCTATGTCATTCGTTTTACCTATTTACACACTTGCACCCCTGCTTCACCATTGCTGTACTTCAGTACACCACCAGTCTAATGCCATTGAAATCATTAGTTACACAGGTGTAAAGTTTGACTAACGCTGTAGTGAGTCAGACCCAAAGGTCCAAGTCCTATAGTCTTTACTGTAGCCAATGGGTCTTTTTTCCTTATTAAGGGCTGCAGAATCACAGCCTTTTGATTATAAAAATTGGTGTTGATTTAAATCTACAGCAATTAGGACAATGAGGGAGAGAATTTTTTAAACATTAGATCTGAAATTTTGTGTCCAATTTGTATGCACAATTAGCACAAGTGAATGCACAAGTCTGACAACTGCATGCACAAAGAGGTCTGTGCATATGACTAGGGACTACAGAACTGGAATTATATGATTAGAATGGAATCTCTGCTTTCATTTTGGGGATGGGGGAGAAGTAATTTCTAGTCCGCAGGGATGTGATGAAAAGCTTTAAACTGTGAATCAATCATGATCAACCCAGCAACATCTGCCTGAGTCTGCAGACAGGCTGGAACAACAGTTGAGACTGGTGTGCACAATCCCATGCATTTCAATAGATTGTTAACACCAAGACCAACTACTCTGCTCGGTCTTACCAACATCACCCAAACAGAGGACCCTGTGTGGGAGGAGGGTGCAACAGAGTCAGCACATCCATCCAAGCCCATCAACCCTAGCTGCTGAGATAAGTATGAGGGAAGAGTATCCTTGTAGTCACTCTTTGTGGACAGAAAGTGCCCACTTTACTATCATTACTCCAAGGGGGTTTGGGGTGATGTTGCTGGGAGAAAACTACGCAGGGACCCATGTTGTGGTGTGCCAATAGGCCTAAATTGGTTTAATCCAGCCCTATGCACAAAGTTAGCCATTTGTGTATTTGTTAGCCATTTGTGAATTTAATTATCTGAATTGCATATACAATCAGGGTAACTACATTTACCAATTAGGCCAGGAGACCAGATTTTTAAAAATAGGAGCCTAAAGGTAGGCTCAGAAATCCATATTTAGGCACCCAAATTAATAGCCTCATTTTCAAAATTCAGGTGAATATATTCAGAAGTCAAATGAGAGAGGGACTGGATTACAGTGATTTGGATAAGTATAACAGAAAGCAAGAGAAAAATAGAAAAGTGGGCCAGATTCTCAAGTAACTTCGCTAAAGTCAGTCAAATTACACTTTCGAAGGTTTCATTTAGAGTTAAATTTAGCTAAGTGAATGAATTGTGTCTCATGACAGCTTTGGTTTTAGTTAAAAGGTTCTACTGACTTCCATCTTAGGTCCAGTTGTTTATATTATATGTTAATGATCTTTGTACCTGTTTATCCCATACAGAGTATTCATTTGTTTGCTAATAGTATTGCTATTTAATAAACTATGTTTAAAAGAAAACTTTCTTTATCTGCAGGCTGATATTAATGAGCTTCAAAATCAAATGGCACAATTAACTGCAAACAAAATAAATACCATTAAAACCAATGTGTACTATTTGGATCAAAATAAAGTTACAATATCTAACTGAACAGGGTTATTAAAATATTTAAATAAAGAATATTATAAAGCAATCATAATAAGCGATAACACAGCATTGTTCCTTGCTAATTAAAAAGCAAGGTCTCTTATTTTTACTATTTTTTCACATAACCTGGGGTGTAGGATCTATGTACAATTTGTGAAGACAAATATTTCTTTTATGCAAATATAGACAGACATCTGAATTGAGTTTTACTGAATGATAAAGCTTCAAGGCAAAATGCAATATGGTGAGGAAACTAAGTTTCCATAAAAGATAAGTTAGTAGAGTCCCCCATTTCATCATACAGAAGAACCAAACACAACCCATAAGGTCATTTGTGCAGTGACCTGATTTAATTTTTTCTAAGAAAAAAAAAAATATAGTGGGGTCCATTGTTAACCAGCAACTCACTGTTCAGTACAAAATACATATGACACAAAGCACCCTGATGCATCTGGATAAATCACAGAATCATCAAAAAGTAGGACTGGAAGGGACTTCAGTAGGTCATCTAGTCCAGTACCCCTGCACTGAGGCAGGACGAAGTATCATCTGGAGCATCTCTGACAGGTGTTTGTTTAACCGGTTCTTAAAAATGTCCAATGATGGAGATTCCACAACCTCCCTAGGTAATTTGTTCCAGTGCTTAACCACCCTGACAGTTAGGCAATATTTCCTAATGTGTAGCCTAAATCTCCCTTGCTGCAATTTAAGCCCATTACTTCCTCAGTGGTTAAGGAGAATAATTCATCACCCTCCTCTTTATAACAACCGTTTATATATTTGAAGACTCGTTATCCTGTCTCCCCTCAGTATTCCCTTCTTCAGACTAAAAAAACACACTTTTTCAAACTTTTCTCATAGGTCATGTTTTCTAGACCTTTCATCTTTTTGGGGGGCTCTCCTCTGGACTTTCTCCAATTTGTCCACATCTTTCTCAATCTGTGGTGCCCAGAACTGGCCACAATACTCCAGCTGCATCCTTAACAGTGCTAAGTGGAATAGAAGAATTATTTCTTGCTTACAATACTCCTACTAATACATCCAGGATGATGTCACTTGCTGGAGGATTCTCTGCTCCTTGAAGTCTTAAAACCATGATTTGAGGACTTCAATAGCTCAGACACAGGTGAGAGGTTTATCGCAGGAGTGGGTGGGTGAGATTCTGTGGCCTGCATTGTGCAGGAGGTCAGACTACATGATCATAATGGTCCCTTCTGACCTTAATATCTATGAATCTATGTTTGCTCTTTTTTTAAATTTTGCATTATTGACTCATATTTAGTTTGCGATACATTATACCCCTCCAAAATCTTTTTCTGAAGTACTCTTTCCTAGACAGAGATTTTCTATGTTGTATTTGTGCAATTGATTATTCCTTCCTAAGTGTATTACTTTGCGTTTGTCCTTATTGAATTTCTGTCTATTTATTTCAGACCATTTCTTCAGTTTGTCAAGATCATTTTGAATTCTAATCCTGTCCTCCAAAGCACTTGCACCCCCTCCTAGTTTGGTATTGTCTGCAATCTTTATAAGTGTATGCTCTGTGTCATTATCCAAATCATATTGAAGATATTGAGAAGAAATGGACCCAGGATGGATCCCTGTGGGACCCTACTCAATATGCCCTTCCAGCTCGACTGTCAACCATTGATATCAGCTCTCTGAGTATGATTTTACAACCAGTTGTACACCCCTCATAATAGGTTAATTTAGGCTATATTTCCTTGGGTTTGCTTTCCTCTGAGACGGTCTTGTAAGCCTTACTAAATTCAAGACATATCACATCTACTTCTTCCCCCCTCTCCACAATGCTTGTTACCCTGCCCCACTCCTAACACCAATTTCCTCTCTTTATGTCTGCCCCAGCTCCTCCCCTATCTGGGCTTCATCAGCAAGTAGGCCTTATCAGCCATGACTCTCCTTGAGGTGCACCCTGTCACAGGGTTAGTTGGCCCTTTCCACTTGGTCAGTCCTTGTGTAGCGTAGACATCCCATCACCATACCACACAAATAACTGGTTTAAAGGCCACTGGCTGAAACTCCATTAAAGGCTTAACTCAGCCTGAATAAAACCATTACTCAGCATCCCCAAATTCCTGTTGTCTCCCACTCCATTAATATTGGCTATCTATAGCATATCCTCACCCCCAATCCACTACTCTAAACCGCAACTCCCCATCCTGGTCTTTCCCGAAGGGGAAAACTGGGCTTCATGTGAGCTCAGACTATGTACACTATATACTCTGCCCCACAGTTCAGACTATGGAGGTGTGAATAACTGTATGAACCAAAGTGCTCTGATGTAATTCCAGCATGGGGATACGTGGGTGTGAAATAAGTTTTCTAGTTCACCTTAATGTAGTCCTGTTAGAAGATGACTAATTAATGCGAACTAAGAACCTTTGTGTTTGCACATCAGCATCCACATGGAGGAGTTACAGCTCAATACTTTGCTGAGCATTGATATTCACACCCTTGTAGTCCCAACTGCAGGACAAGCTCTCAGTATTAAGGCTCATCCACACTAGTTATGTCCCCACTTTCTGTCTAGCCCCACCCTATCTTCTCATTCCAAGAGAAGACTACGAAACTGTTCCAGGGTACTTGCCCAACCTCAAAGTTGTGACAATATGTACAATACTTAGCTCCTCGGGTGTCTGTGAAGGATCAAATTACCCAAACTACAAATGGAGATAACATTCCATCCTACAAATGAAAAATAACTAGCCAGCCTGCTCAAAGAAAAATCAATAAATATAGAAACCACAGCAATTCCTGCAAAAGTACACCAAGGAAGCCAACTCCTGTTCCCCCCTCCCCACACACACACACACTCACTCACTCCTTTTTCAGGCAATCTGTGTAGGAAGAAAAAAATACTCCCAACTACAAATTTAGCAATCAATATTACGCAGCATAGCTAATCAAGGACCAATTCAAGTGTCCCAACCTGTTCAGTACCACCCACCCAGCTGACTGCCACCTTATTGAAAGCTGCAGCTACAGTGAGAAGATTACCTTCTATTAGCACAAGGGAGGAGGAATAATCCTCCCATGCTGTCAACAGTCATATACCAAAACTCATAGTCCGGCCAAGAGAGGTCAAAGGCTTCTTCAGTATGGTTCTGCCATGTGAAGGGGGCACAGTGAAACAAAGTCCTTACAGACCTGGGAACCTGAGCCAAGAATCCACAGTAGGAAGAAATATAATATAGCTTTCTACTGACAGGGAAAGAATCAGCTTCCACTGGTTGTTGAATTCTATAGTGAAAGTAGAAGTGTAAATGTCAAATGTAATTGTCAGAAGGATAGCCTGCCAATTTCCCCTATTTGCTAGTAAATCCTGCTGTTTTTGAAAGACATTAACAATGCAGGAGCTCCAGAGAAAATCTCACTTACCCTCTGACAGAGTGCCTACACAGCTATTATTAGATCTAATTCCATAGAATCATAGAATCATGAAATCATAGAATATCAGGGTTGGAAGGGACCTCAGGAGGTCATCTAGTCCAACCCCCTGCTCAAAGCAGGACCAATCCCCGACTAAATCATCCCAGCCAGGGCTTTGTCAAGCCTGACCTTAAAAACTTCCAAGGAAGGAGATTCTACCACCTCCCTAGGTAACGCATTCCAGTGTTTCACCACCCTCCTAGTGAAAAAGTTTTTCCTAATATCCAACCTAAACCTCCCCCACTGCAACTTGAGACCATTACTCCTTGTCCTGTCATCTTCTATCAATGAGAATAGTCTAGAACCATCCTCTTTGGAGCCACCTCTCAGGTAGTTGAAAGCAGCTATCAAATCCCCCCTCATTCTTCTCTTTTGCAGACTAAACAATCCCAGTTCCCTCAGCCTCTCCTCATAAGTCATGTGTTCCAGACCCCTAATCATTTTTGTTGCCTTTCGCTGGACTCTCTCCAATTTTTCCACATCCTTCTTGTAGTGTGGGGCCCAAAACTGGACACAGTACTCCAGATGAGGCCTCACCAATGTCGAATAGAGGGGAACGATCACGTCCCTCGATCTGCTGGCTATGCCCCTACTTATACCTCCCAAAATGCCATTGGCCTTCTTGGCAACAAGGGCACACTGTTGACTCATATCCAGCTTCTCGTCCAGTGTCACCCCTAGGTCCTTTTCCGCAGAACTGCTGCCTAGCCATTCGGTCCCTAGTCTGTAGCGGTGCATTGGATTCTTCTGTCCTAAGTGCAGGACCCTGCACTTATCCTTGTTGAACCTCATCAGATTTCTTTTGGCCCAATCCTCCAATTTGTCTAGGTCCCTCTGTATCCTATCCCTACCTGCCACCGTATCTACCACTCCTCCTAGTTTAGTATCATCCGCAAATTTGCTGAGAGTGCAATCCACACCATCCTCCAGATCATTTATGAAGATATTGAACAAAACCGGCCCCAGAACCGACCCTTGGGGCACTCCTCTTGATACCTGCTGCCATCTAGACATGGAGCCATTGATCACTACCCGTTGAGCCCGACAATCTAGCCAACTTTCTACCCACCTTATAGTGCATTCATCCAGCCCATACTTCTTTAACTTGCTGACAAGAATACTGTGGGAGACCGTGTCCACCACTGATCATTATTTTTCATGATGTTCAGGCATTATTATGAGTTCAGATACTGCCACTGATAAGACCAAACTCAGTCCTGATGTAAAGTTAAACCATTAATACAGGACTTAAGTGGGATTTAAATGGTGAAGTGAGCCTTATGTGACCCTTTGTGTGGGAGTGAATTCACTCCCAGAGAGATTCTTCCTTCCTCCAGGACATACTTAGAGTCAATATAATCTATCATCTCTTATTATCTTCCACCTCCAATCATCCCATGATGCAAGCCTCCATTGACCATAAACATTCACAATATTAATTCATTACCCTCCTTAAAACTCTCCTTCTCCATGATGCAGAGCTCCCAGTTATGGATTGGATCTAAAGGCCATTGAAGTCAATGGAAAGATTTCGTTTGGCTTTGGCTCATGCCTTAAATATCAATGATATTTATATTCATGAATCAAGGGCTGAGTATGAAGCTCAGAAAGAGTGACCAGGGGGGCTCATTAATGACACTCACAGGATCTGAGCTTGTTACAACTCCATATGAAATGGTAAGAGTGGCAGATTGTTTGGGACATTTTCAGCAGGTACTGCATCCCCCTTGGTATAGCTCACCTTAACAAGGCTCCCAGCAGCTGAATCGGAACTTTTTTACAAAGACAACACACAGAAGGTAAATTGTAACATGTCAATTATTATGCAGGTTGTCAGTCTTCCTTAAGCATGAGAACATATGGTTCATTTGCCTATTTGACGCTCGCGCTAGCTGCTGTACTAAACACGTTATGTGAAGAAGTGGTGATATAAGATAAAATTAGGTTTATTGGCTTGTTCCATTATGAAGCTCTCTAAGGAGAGGGGGAAGGTGAAGAAAAGGCTCTTTTCTTATTGCTTTTGGTTGCACTATTGTTTTAATATCAGCAGGCTGCAAACATTTCATTGGGTCAAGTAGCTATCTGGGTGCCATTCTGCATTCTCATTAAGTTTCAGTGCAGTGGTTTCAGATGGAAAGAGCAGCAAAGGAAGAAAGGGGAACAATGAAACAAAAGTGATAGGATAAGAAAAAAAGGAGGATCTTCCCTTTTCTTTTCCTATCCCTGCTCATTCTTCTCCTATTATCAATAAATATTTCTGTTCTACATTTGCGGGGGGAGGAATTAATGATTTAGTCATATCGTACAAAAACACTTTTTTTCTGTTTATAGGATCTCAGCAGGGTATTAAATAGTAGCTACTAATGTTAGTCATTTTTAAATCAGCAGGTTCAGATAACTTGAATGCAAGAGTTTTAAGAGAGCTGACTGAGGAGCTCAATGTTGATTTTCAATAAGTCTTGGAGCACTGGAGAAATTCCAGAAGACTGGAAGAAGGGCAATGTTGTGCCAATATTTAAAAAAGAGTGAAGATGATGACTGCAGTAGTTATTGGCCTGTCAGTCTGGCATTGATGCCAGGCAAGATAATGGAGCAGCTGATATGTGATTCAATTAATAAAGAATTAAATGGGAGGCAATACAATTAATGCCAATCAACATGGAAAATAGATCTGTCAAAGTTAGATCTGTCAAAGCTATCTTTCTTTGAGGTAATAACGCTGATGTAATATACTTAGATTTCTTTAAGGTGTTTAACTTGGTATCACACGACATTTTGATTAAAGAACTACAGCAATATAAAATCAACATGGCACACACGAAATGGATTACAAGCTTGCTAACTCAAAGAACTCAAAATGTAATTGTACATGGGGAATTGTAAATGGGAGTGTGTTTCTGGTGAAGTCCTGCAGGGATTGGTTCTTGGCCCTACGTTAATTAACATTTTTATCAATGATCTAGAAAAAAACATAAAATTATTACTGATAAAGTTTGCAGATGAGACAAAAATTAGAGGCGTGGTAAATGATTGATTGATACAGAGCGATCTGGATTTCTTGGTAAAATGGGTGCAAGCAAACAATATGCCCTTTAATATGGCTAAATATAAATGTGTATATCTAGGAACAAAGAATGTGATCATACTTATTGTATGGAGGACTAAAAAGATTTGGGGCATGTGGCGGATAATCAGCTGAACATGAGCTCCCAGCGCAAAACTGTGGTCAAAAGTGCTAATGTGATCCTTAGATGCATGAATAGGGGACACCTCAAATAGGAGTAGAGAGGTTATTCTACCTCTTAATTTGGCACTGCTGCTACCATGCCAGAACGCTGTGCAGTTCTGGTGACCACAATTTAAGATAGGTGTTGAAAAATTGGAGGAGTTTTAGAGAATGGTAATGAGAATGATTAAATAATTAGAAAACATATATTATAGTGATAGACTTGAGGATGAAAGAGAAGTTAAGGGGTGATTTGATTACAGTCTACAAGTATCTACATGGCGAATAAATATTTTATAATGAGCTCGTCAGTCTAGCAGGGAAGTATAACAAAATCCAATGGCTGGAAGTTGGAACGAAACAAATTCAGTCTGAAAATAAAGTATACATTTTTGACAGTTAGGGAAATTAACCATTGGAACTATTTACCAGGTTCATGGTGGATTCTCCATCATTAGCAATTTTTAAAACAAGATTGGATGTTTTTCTAAAAGATAAACTCTAGAAATTTTTTGGGGAAGTTTTAAGGCCTGTGTTATAGAGGAAATCAGACTAGATGAGCACAATGGTTCCTTCTGGCCTTGGGATTTATGAATCTCTCTTCTCTCTCATCATCTTCACCCATTTATGAACATAAGAATGACAATAGTTGGTGAGACCAATGGTCCATCTAGCCCAGTAGCCTGTCTTCTGACAGTGGCCAATGCCAGGTGTTTCAGAGGGAATGAATAGAACAGGCAATCGTTGAGTGATCCATCCCTTGTCATCCACTCCCAGCTTCTGGCAGACAGAATCTAGGGACACTCAGAGCATGGGGCTGCATCCCTGACCATCTTGGCTAACAGCCATTGACAGACCCATCCTCTATGAACTTATCTAATTCTTTTTTGAACCCTGTTATATTTTTGGCCTTAGCCTTGCCTAGAGTCTTTCTGTCTCCCTCCACCCCAGCACTCCAGGCAGAGCTAGTGCTCCTTCTACTTTGCAATCCTCCCTCTTATCTTAAGGGAAAGAGAGACTGATAAGGACAGAAAAATGATTGAACCTAGAGACAAATCTTGGAATAATCTGAGCAATTTCCCAACATTCTTATGAAAGGACAACTTTTCAGACAACGTTTTTTGTCACAGTCTTTGGATTTGGGTGTCAGTGTCTTTGGGTTCCCACATTCCTTGCTGTTAGACCAAAGGCCCTATTTCTGGAAACACTTCTGCAAATACTTAGTTTTTCATTTGTGAGCAGACCCACTGAGTTCAATGACACTATTCAGAGGTGCAAAGTTAAGCGTGTGGAGAAGTATTTGTAGAATTGAGGCTAAAATTGTACATAATTCACAGCAAACAGGATAACAATAGAGTCATTAACAGATAAATATATTGTCAAGGTCTATAAATCCCCTCTTCTTACATATTTTTGCCACAAAACATCACTTGCCATCCTTCCATATAAAGAGAGAAGTCACTGTGCTCATACAGTGAAATATAGTTTTACAACTCAAATACTCATTACTGTTATCAGCATTCCCTTGAAAGAGATGTAATGATGATGTTGTCAGTTTAGCAGAGTATGTTAAATGTTTAGTGCTTTTTGCTAGAAGAAAAATCAAGGTGATTCTGTCCAGCAATCTGAGATTTTGCATGCATTTTCATATCTCAATAGATGGTTTCAGAACGAGCAATACATGGGCACTGGAAATAGGCAGGCAAATCTATGTATTTGATTTCTGTCAGTTCGCTTGTTAGCTAAGAATAGAACTGAAGTGATTAATCAAATTTAACAGATGCGGAATCAGTTCCATTGGTTCCCTAAATCAAATTAGAATGTCATGAAGAGATAAGCTTAATCTGTATTCATGTTGATTTACAGTGATGCTGCCTAAGATATCTAAAACTGTTCTGACTGCTAATGCCAATACTTCACCTGCTCTCTTTAAAAACTAGAAGGGGAAATGAACTTTCTTCTTTACAAGTATACACACTGATAAGATACTGGGTTAAAGGGAAGTATCAAAGCTATGAAAAATTACTACTGAAGGAGGAGCAAGGATAAAGGAGAACACACTGAAACCAGGCCCCAAAATTGAAACTACACAAACCCAAACTATTTTGTAGGTGCACATATGTTCATTAAACATTTTGTTAGAAAAACCCGAAGCCAGAAGTGCTGAAATACAGAGAGAATGGTTGTTCCCATGTAAAACTGTAAAGTCAGCACAGAAGGTCCCATCCCACCCCACTGGTAGCAGGGGGTGCAAGAGGCAGTGTGGTCTATTGGCTGGGTTACTAAACTAGGTGTCAGGAGCCCTGGGGGGTCTATTTCTTTCTGCCACTGCTCTCATGTGTGACCTTCAGCACATCACTTTGCCTTTTCTTTGCTCCTCAAACCCTTTGTTAGATATTTCAACATTCATTTTCATCACAAATCAAAGCAAAATACTGATATTTTGAATTATTTTTGTGGAACAGACATTTCAAAAAGGAAATGTTGAAATGGTTTGTTTCACCATTTTCAATCAAAATGAAATATTGTGACATTTTGACATTCTGAAATCAAAACATTTCATTTCCGTTCGTTGAACTGACCTGAAATGCCTCATTTCAAATCAGTTCAATAATAATCTGCATTTTCCCATTGTGGTGCATTGCCTCTTGGGAGCTGTAGTTTAAGAGCCTGAAGCCCCTAATCTCCCCTGAAGGCCAGATACCCTGGCCAGACTACATCTTGCATGATGCATCTGAAATCATGTGATTCCCATGATGTACCATGCAGCTTGGTCAGAAGGGAGTCTGCATTGCATTATATGAGATGTCCAGGGATTATTATATGAGATATCCTCCAGGGAGCATAGTAGCCATTGGTGAACAGGAGAGAATGGGGGCCTGACCTACGAGAGACATAAAGCAATGTGCTGATAGGGAACTGCACTTTAATGTTTTCTTGAACTGATTCAAAACTAAATATTTTGAGTCAGTTAAACAAAATGAAATATTACACTTTGGGTCAATTCAACCAGAAACAAAACATTTTTTTTCTCCACACACACACACACAAGATATGTTTTTGGCAAAACTGAAATGTTTTGATTTTGTGGAAACTGCATTTTCCCTTGGCATATATGTTCACTGAAAATTCCTGACCAGCTCTTCTGTCTTGTCTATTTAGAGTGTCTCTTGCTCAGTGTCTGTACAGTGCCTGGCACAATTGGCTCTGATTTTGGTTAGAGCCTATAGTACTATTGTAATACATATAAATAAAGCCTTTAGGGGCTGAGGGCTGGCCCAACATCAGCCTGGTTGAGGACACCTGGTTGAGGTGTTCCCTGAGTTGTGTAACACGCAATACTTCTGTGCTGTAGGACTGGACCTAATACTTGTAGGGTCAGGGTTAAATTACGTTAGCAAACATGCAGGTGGTTTACACTGTTGCTGACTATCTTGTATCTGTCCTATGAACAGTGAATTTCAGCTCTGAGGTCTCTCAACACAGCATCTTCCACGAGCACTAAATTCATTAGAAAATCTTTGCCTTAAAACGGAAACTTATGATCCCTTTCTTCCTCCTCCATGGTATCTATGTTTGGTATTTTTTCCTAGCTAAAAAAAACACCCCCAACCACAGTATCTTTTCCCTCTTCCTCAAATAGCAAAAAACAACACCCCCCTTCCAAAGAAACCTCCAAACCATCCAAAGCATCAATAGCAAACACAAACCTAAGGAGACATGTCTACTCATCAGATGTTATAAATATTTTAACTTTTGACATGCTGGGCCTGACCGGGGTCTGAGTCACATCACTGTAAATAAGGACGAATTGCATCAAGACCAAATGTATTATTTTAGCATAAAAATGGTGTAAATGGTGTAAATGAGAACGAGGCCCTTCTACTCTCACAATATTGTGCAAGCTAGATCTTTCCAGACACAAGGAATTGATAAAATCTGTACATCAGAACACAGAGCCCTGGAAGAACCCTCCTGCTTAGAAGGCTGGTGGCATAGTTCAAATGAAATACCTTGCTATAAACAGATTGAAATCCTTTACTTAATGAAACCTTCTGGGTCACTACACACCATGTTGGAAATGGGAAGATCTCTCTGAGTTTAAGACTCCAAAGGTCAGCTGTAAGATTTTAGCAATTACTGGATAATCTTTATTAGGCAGCAATAAAAGTCTGCAATGACAACATCTGTTCAGTTGTCTAAGTTTTCTTTAGATAGGTTATTAAAAGCCAGCATCTAATTCTTCTTTTAAAGGATTTCCTCATATTCCTCCTCTGATAAATGGCAATAATGTGCATGGTAAATACTGAAAACCTTATATAAAATAATGGTGAAAGTCCATCAAGTATTGGAGCTTCGATTTTGGATAGATAATGTCCCTCATGTCTGTAGTGATGGAACTGGAATAAAATTTTAGCTTACGAGTCAGACTGGGAACAGATATTGTAAAATAATGCTTCCCTTTGTAGATTGCTAGACCAATTTTTTGTCCAGTTGCATTGTTTCCTAAAAAAATAAAATATCATAAACAAATCTGGAGTTTTAAAATTATGAATAGCTTTATTACTGATTATTAATGCATTGAAACAGCTGTACAATTAATATAATCCTTCCTCTTGCCTTATTAAATGATTTCTATGCTTTACCTCAGCAGGCTTCCTGTAAGAGGGTAGGTGATTTGCACATGTATGTATAAAGAAAAGGAGTACTTGTGGCACCTTAGAGACTAACCAATTTATTTGAGCATAAGCTTTCGTGAGCTACAGCTCACTTAGAACTTTAGATCTAAAGTGATGCAAGTATGCATCCGATGAAGTGAGCTGTAGCTCACGAAAACTTATGCTCAAGTAAATTGGTTAGTCTCTAAGGTGCCACAAGTACTCCTTTTCTTTTTGCAAATACAGACTAACACAGCTGTTACTCTGAAACCTGACATGTATGTATGTGTTTACAGCATTTTGAGATCCCTTACCCTTGTATTCAGGAAACAGCATCTCTCACAGATGACCAACTGGGATAAGATTCCCATCTACCAACTTGTTTTAGCTGAAAATAACTTGTAATATATAGCAAAGTTTTCATTAGGTCCTGATCCTGCACCCTTGAGGTCAATGGCAAAGCTCCTAATGACTTGTGCAGGATCAAAGTCTAGAGTTCAAAACTTGCTTTATCTGAGGTACAAATCACTCTTTCCCCCGCCCCATTTCCTCATTATTCACAGTTTGAGCAAACATCTATAATCAAGGTTTGAAAATACTCTTATAGACAGAACAAGAAGGTGGGTCTCAGTTGATTAGTCAGTTCTGCCTAATAATCTCTTTGTTTTTATATGTAGGAGATAAAATACATAAGAGGTAACATTTTCAGATCATGTGATATTAAAAAAGGAGTAGCTGGACATGATAATACTATGCATAGCCATCAGAAATAGATCAAATCATGAGCAAGCACACAATGAGGGGAAAATGAGTGTCTTTTCTCCTTTAAGGCAAAATATTCTCCAAAGGTTTGGTAGCCCCATCTCCTTAACAAAGGATTTAATTTGTCTAGATCATCCTAAAGGAGCTATGTGGTTTGACTTATTTAGCAACTTGTCCATCATCACATTTCTGTCAGAACTGTGAATGATATTTTTTCTCAGATAATATGATGACCAGCTTTTCAGAAAGGTTAGAAAAGGGGTCCGTGGAGATTATAAATGCTGCACAATAAAATAGGAAAAGAAACTCAGGTAACCTTTAGTTAAAGTAGTTCAGATTTTTGTGTCCTGCTAGAATTAAAATATACATATAAAAAGCTAGAGGGGATGTTTCCCCCCTTTTTTTATAAGTAAAGATACATATGATTTTGCTAGGTGAGAAAAAAAAAAAAAACTCTGACAAGTCCTTACTTCATTTTCTGTATGCTACCTCACATGCTATGGTACTTCTGGAAGAGTTCTACTACAGAGAACTATCTCTATCATCTTTGAAATTGTGGCAACAGCTACTTTATCATTTAACAATCAAGAGAAGGAGCAATTTACAATCGATTGTTGGTTACTATGTTACCTTATGTCCAAATGATATGCTTTAACTGCATGCGAGGAATGGGGGGGCTGGTGAATTCAAACACCCAACTATTGCCTTTTTAATGGAAATTATACTTCTTTGGCTTATTTTAGTGAAAGTGCCTGGAGCTGTTCAGGATGGATGCCCATAAATGCAAGATTATTATAATTATTATTAATAATTTAACATTATCAGGGAACATATAAGTCTAAGTAAATATTATGGCTGTGTGCATGTATGTTTAATTTTATATATCTATATCTATATCATTATTAACATTATATATATTGTATACATTGTGTATATAAATAGTTAATAATGATATAGATATATAAAATTAAACATACATGCACACAGCCATAATATTTACTTGGACTTATATATATAACATGCTCATGCACATGCAAATCAGATGGGACCCTCATTGCCAGTGCAGACCTTGGTGCTATAAAGTTTAGGCTGTCTTTATCTCCTTATTACTGTACATAAGGAAGCCCAATCATTCTCTGCATATTATAGAAGTAGCATTTTGGCCAGGGACTTAGTTACTTTTAGATTATACACTATGTTCAACCATCTGAAAGATCCGGCTAAACACTAATTAAAACGATAGTATGGTAAGTAATAGCTGAATGTTTTCCCCATAATTTAAAGATTGCTTTTTTGCTATTGTCTCAGAGGAAAAATAATTAGGAACTTCTGTTGTATAATAGCATCTTATATTACAGTCTCTGGGCCATGTTCTCTACTGACTTTATCTTGTGTAATGATTTGCATCTGTGCAAAGTAGATGCAAAGTGCTCTCTTTTTGATTTGGTGGTGTTTTACACTCACTTTGTACAGGTGTAAATGAGTACACAAAGTGCAAACAAATGGAGAATCAGGCCCTCTGTTCCTATATTTAATGCCATTATACACAATTGCAATATTGAATATGGAGACACATCTCCACATTACCAGCAGGAGAGTGAGTTTGTGTGTGTGGTTTTTGGAGGGGGGTGAGGGGGTGAGAGAACCTGGATTTCTGCAGGAAATGGCCCACCTTGATTATCATACACATTGTAAAGACAGTGGTCACTTTGGATGGGCTATTACCAGCAAGAGAGTGAGTTTGTCTGTGGGGGGGCGGAGGGTGAGAAAACCTGGATTTGTGCTGGAAATGGCCCAACTTGATGATCACTTTAGATAAGCTATTACCAGCAGGAGAGTGGGGTGGGAGGAGGTATTGTTTCATTGTGTCTGTGTATATAATGTCTTCTGCAATTTCCACAGTATGCATCCGATGAAGTGAGCTGTAGCTCACGAAAGCTCATGCTCAAATAAATTGGTTAGTCTCTAAGGTGCCACAAGTCCTCCTTTTCTTTTTGTGAATACAGACTAACACAGCTGTTACTCTGAAATCTCCACATTGTACATTTGGTTGGTGTAATGCCAATGAATTATAATTTAAAAGAGTGTTATGGAAATTTAAGTATAGATAACAGGATTCATTAACCCTGAAATAGATAGATAGATGTTTCCCTGTATGGGTGATTGAAAATCTTAGGTAGATCTCTCCTTAAAATCTTAGGGTATGTCTACACTGCAGCTGGGAGGTATGATTCCCAGAGCAGGTAGTCAGACTCATGCTAAACCTGCTCAAGCTAGTGTGCTAAAAATAGCAGTTTAGCTGTTGCAGCACAGGCTGGTCAGCCAAGCTAGGACTCAGGGTGTCAGGCAGGCATGAACATGGGTGGCTCAAGGTAAACAAAGGAGTTTGAGGTGGAGGACTCCTGCAGAAGGGCCAGCACATGGCAAGTGACTCTACTGCTTTGCTGATCCATTGGCAAAATCTCCTTGCTTAAGTATTAAAGGCACAGACAGTGAATGATGTAGCCATGGGTCACAGTACAGCCTATACAGCTACTGTGCAGTTGATCTGGAGCCACGAGGTAGATTTCATCCACTCAAACCTCCACTGATCTCCCTACCATGAAGCTGATTCAATCAGGCTTTGCATGGAGTAAGAAGAGATGGCCCAGAGAATATTGCAATGCTATAGCTGTTCAAGAAAGCAAAGCATGTGTCCCACAGACAGAATTTACAGTTACCCAAATATATTTAACCCAGCTTTGTTGTCAATCAGCTTTTTATCTAGAATGGTATGGCTAGAGTTCATGATGAATAGGCCTGCAGCATTAGAGTATTCTAGCAATGAGCTGTCAAATGTGATACTTACTAATGTTCAGATACCAGAAAAAAAACAAAAACAAACAAAAAACCCAAAGAGCTCAGCAATCAGTTTACCAAAGTACCTTTTGTTTTGTCGCAGAACATTGGTGCCCTTTTTCCAGTTGATAACTGCCCTGGGAGAAGCATTTGGTTTACATTCAATGGTAACTTCACCCCCAACTTGAGCAACTGACATTTGTTTCACAGGATTTTTGGAAAAATCCGGGGCTGAAGCTTCAAAAAAGAAAAGGAAAGGAAAAAATGAAGAAACTCATGATATAGCTGACAAAGTAAATTAATTTTCTGAATTTTTCTCTCTGCTGAACATAGTGGGTGAATCCAATTGCCTTTTTGCCTTTGCAGATTTGAATTCAAATTTTTTATTTGAACTCTAGGAACTTAAACCTGTTTAGAGGTCTTCTATTTATATTGCCTTTTGTGAATTTTGTCCACCTGGAAACAAAAGGATTAGATGGGTTTCATGAACTTTACCAGCTGACAGGTTTCAGAGTAGCAGCCGTGTTAGTCTGTATTCGCAAAAAGAAAATGAGTACTTGTGGCACCTTAGAGACTAACAAATTTATTTGAGCATTAAATAAATTTGTTAGTCTCTAAGGTGCCACAAGTACTCCTTTTCTTTTTTCTAAAAGGATGAGAATAGCCCAACTTTCTGTGGTAGGCTTTGCTTAGGACAGTCTGAGGACTGGAAGGAATGTTTATTTTAGATCAGGAATGAGGTGATTTAGCAGAGCTCTAACAGGCTGCACAGTGAGTGTGTACCTAGACAGGGTCAGGTAGGCTT
Organism: Chelonia mydas; assembly: GCF_015237465.2. Taxonomy (NCBI): domain Eukaryota; kingdom Metazoa; phylum Chordata; order Testudines; family Cheloniidae; genus Chelonia; species Chelonia mydas. Next base: position 13,134,383 of record NC_057853.1, on the reverse strand, counting down.
GTGTAGCCCATGCTAAAGACCACACCATTGCATCTTCAATTTATTTTTAGCAAGCTAGCTGGATTAAAAGCTAAAGCAGATATGTCTACAGGAACTACAAATCCATATGCCCAGCTGCAGTGTAGACATACCAAAAGCTTGAGCAGAATTAACTGCATTAAGCCTGAATCTAGTCCATTGTATTCATTGCTAGAGTGTAGATTATTCATTGCAAATACATTTTTCAATTAGCTTTTTTTTTTCTGTTCATGATCTGATCTTGATGTATGAAATCCATTCATTATTCATTGGTATTTGTCAAATAATTTGTGGGTGAAATTCAATCTTGCTGCGAGGAGCAGCACAAGACCTACGCAACATTTAGTGCAAGTGGAGGTCGTGTTTTGATGGCTGAAGTGGGTCCTGATTGTTGTATAGGCTGCAAAATGACTCTCTGTACAGGGATGAATTTCATCACATGTGAACAAATTTCAGCCTGTGGGTGTTGTTGAGATTCATATTGAGATTATATGCACTAATTGTGCTGTTTGCTTAAATCACATGACATTTTTTGCTCGCTTGAAATGATGACTGATGTTTTTAAATTGAAGAATAACAAATACTAATTCCAGTAAGTAAGGAATAACACACAATAAGCACCCTTGTTCACCCACAGAAATGCTGCTCACATGAAAATACTGATAAAGAACATCCTTTCCCCCAAACAGTCATGCAAACAAAACACGTTTGCCCAAATGTTTGCGAACAGTAAGGGATACAAACATAGCTGAACTAAACAGCCTTGTGGAATTCAAATAGTCCACAAAAGCTGTGTTTGAAGTATTCAGTCAGCTCTCTTCATTTCTCACTTTCAGAATTTCGAAATTAGTTTTACATTCTAGCTGACTCATTTACTTACCTATCACTCTTAACTCAGCATTGGCGTAAATTGTATTGTATTTGTTTTCCGCAACACACTGATAGAGGCCAGAATCTGATACATTCAGCATAGTTATGGTAAGAGTTCCATTTTCTATTTGAATTCTCTCCTAATAAAGGAAAAACAAGCAAACATTTTGTCTCAAGAAGTGAACATAAAAGCTGGTGGTCATGAGTCAGAAGCTGAGATTTTGTACTTTTGAATGCTTATTAAAACACTATGAAAATTAAAAAAAAATAAAATAAAGAAGCCAAGTAGCTTAGCTCAGATATATACCTTAGAATAAAGGTTACATGATGGCTGTAATGATATAAGAGGAGTTAAGCAAAATTTTTCTCATGAAAATTTTTTGGGGAGAAAAATTCAGATTCAGCAACACCAACATATTTTGCAAATTTGTCTAGATTTTGATTTAATTGTTTCAGTTAAAAAAACTTTAAAAGAAAAATATTTTATTTTTCTATTTTAAATTACCTTTATTTTAGAAACTTTCTTTAATTTATTTTAATAAATACACACATAAAAAAGTTTGCAAAAAGAAAAGGAGTACTTGTGGCACCTTAGAGACTAACAAATTTATTTGAGCATAAGCTTTCATGAGCTACAGCATCAGATGCATCCGATGAAGTCGGAGGTAGCTCACAAAAGCTTAGGCTCAAATAAATTTGTTAGTCTCTAAGGTGCCACAAGTACTCCTTTTCTTTTTGCGAATATAGACTAACACGGCTGCTACTCTGAAACCTATAAAAAAGTTTGAAAAAATTAGTCAGGGGTCAAATGTTTTGATTTCAATTTTTCATTTGCCAAACATTTTTAAATAATTGTTTTTAGCTTGACCCAAAATGAATTCTTTGGCAATTTATTAAAATTGCCAGCAAACCAAAGAATTTGTTATTCGGCCAGCTCTAGCTTTAAGGCCCCAGTTCATCCAAGCACTTAAACATATGTTTAACTATGGGCACATGCTGAAGTCTCATTGTTTAAAGGCATTTCTGCATTGCAAGCTAAAGGCTTATGCTTAACACGAAGTGGAGACCAAAGCAGCTGCATCAGGGACAGAGGCACCATGAGAGGAGGTGAAAAATGAGGCCCCGAGGGGTTTACCCCCTTCAGCACCTGAGAGACAGGAATCTGAAGGGAGACCCCTCCCCATGTACTCCACCCTTCCCCTCCATCCATGTAGATTTGGGGAAGAGAAAAGATCCAGAGCATAGCCAGAAACTCAGCAGGCAGGAGCAGATACAGAAGAAGAAGCTGCATTAGGGGCCTTTGGACATTTATGATGTCAACAGACTGTTTCTCAGTTTTTACTTTGGACATTCTCTCCTCTCTGTTGGTTGGCTGTTTGCTCCAACCCCTCACACACCCTCTCTAACAGTCACTCACCCTCCTTAACAGTCACTTACCTCAGCCTCACTCCACCTGCCCATAATACTCCCTTCATTTCTCCTTCTCTTCTCTCCTCCCCTCTCTTCACCTTCCTCTCTTCAATGCTTTCTCCACTTCCCTTGCTGTTTATCTAATTCCCTCCAAATAAACCTTCCCTCTCATTTTCTTTAAATCATGGAACTAATATGATGTTTGCCAATATTCACTCTGCCTGTATGTTCTCTAGACTTTCCCTTAATGATTTAAGGATTATGATCAAAGGCTACCTTATTACAAATCATAAATATACCACACAACCTGCAGGACACTATGCTGTGCCACTTATAGATTCATAGATACTAAGGTCAGAAGGGACCATTATGATCATCTAGTCTGACCTCCTGCACAACGCAGGCCACAGAATCTCACCCACCCACTCCTGTGACAAACCTCTCACCTATGTCTGAGCTTATTGAAGTCCTCAAATCATGGATTAAAGACTTCAAGGAGCAGAGAATCCTCCAGCAAGTGACCCGTGCCCCATGCTACAGACGAAGGCGAAAAACCTCCAGAGCCTCTTCCAATCTGCCCTAGAGGAAAATTCTTTCCCAACCCCAAATATGGCGATCAGCTAAACCCTGAGCATATGGGCAAGATTCACCAGCCAGATACTTCAGAAAATTCTTTCCTGGGTAACTCAAATCCCACCCCATCTAACATCCCATCACAGGCCATTAGGCCTATTTACCATGAATATTTAAAGATCAATTAATTACCAAACTCATGTTATCCCATCATACCATCTCCTTCATAAACTTATCAAATTTAATCTTAAAGCCAGATAGATCTTTTGCCCCACCTAACACTCACATATTCCCACATAGAGAAGCAGCTGAAGAGACTAAGACAGAGAATACAGCTAGGCTAGATTACAACAGCATCACGACTGTCTTTGCAAACTTGTCTCTCTCTCATCCACAGAAGCTGGTCCAAGAAAAGATATTGCCTCACCCACCTTGTCTCTCTAATATCCTGGGAACAACACGGCTACAAAACAGCACACAACGTTATTTCTTATTGTTAGTTAAATAAATAAACTCTCCTTAAGCCTGACCTCAGTCATCAGTTAAATATTTCAGGTGTCCAGCAGTTTAGATAATATTGCCTAAAACATTTAAGGCATGAGTCATGTGAAAACAACCAGATCCTCACAATCAGAATAAAATTTTGGACTTTTTTCCATTGATAAGCACATTTAGTCCTCCAACTTTGGATCATTTAATGATATACTTAATTTGTGAAAACACATAGTTACTGTCCAACAATTTGCAATTTGATCCATAACTACAGTTTGGTATCCTTGTTATCAAAGGGTAAAATATTAAGTATTCTAGGTAGGTAGGTCCCAAGTCAATTAGGGCTTTACATGACAGTCTTAACCTTAAACTTCACCTGGAAACCAACAGGCAGGCAGCACAGATCATCTAGTGGAGGCTGGATATGCTTAGCTTGAATTTCAGCTTTTACTAGGCCAATTTAATCAACAGTGTAGTGCTGCTGAAGTAAAAAACAACAACAACAAAACAAATAAAAAGACCACACACACACTTGATAAATTTGGCCCACATTTTTGTTTCTATGCTTTAAACAATTTTTTTTTTCTTCCCTTTTCCTCAGCACACAATAAAACTGGCGCCATACTACTAACATAACTTAAAATCAAATATTTCAAGTCTTACTATCACTATCCTCCAGGGACAGTAAAAGCCACACTGTAAAGTAGAATACCAGAAAGCAAGAGAGAGTACTCTCTCCAAAATGAATCAGTGAGAAAGAAACCCACAACAACAGAATATAAATCCCATCATTGAATGCAGGTCTGGAAGCAACAGATTTGTTTTATTATTATATTCTTGAGACGGGCTACACTGTCTCCATAGAATTTAGAGTGCACCATACAGCGTTACAGTATGTAATAGAATCCTCAGCTGAAATACTGTATGCATCTAAAATAAAATATACGTTTGTGAACTAGTCAATGCATTTCATGTAACTTCCTAATAGTAAAAGATAATGCTAGTTGCAGAGATTATTCGATGTCCTCTTGTTACTACTTCGATGCATAGGAAGGAGTGCCACCTATTGAGTCAGCAAAAACAAATTCTTCAGCATCCTGTTTTTTTTTTTCTTCCCCTTGGAGGTCTCCCAACCACGTACTGACCCAATCCAACCTTGAAAATTTGATGAGAGCATAGCCTGGGGTTATGTAGTTGGTATATTGCTAACTAATTAACAACATCACATTACTTATCCACTTTTTTCATCGAGAGTCTGACTACAGATATCTTCTGCATAGTTAGTTCTACCTGCAGGGTGTTTGCTATCCTCTCAATGTATTTTTTCTTCTTCTTCTTCTTCTTCTTCTTTTTTTATAGCAGACAGTTTATGAATTGAAAAACCCTTTTAAAAAGTAATACAAGCAGTTCACGCAGAAGCTGAATCCCCCCCTCCCATGTTTCATCTGACTCATTTTTTGAGTTATTCAGACAAAATGAAGGGTACAGCATCACATGCACACAAGCAGAAATAACGTAGAGATGACCAGCTGTGTGGTCAGAAAGAAGTAGTTTGTTAAACAGTGGACCTATACTATAGAATAAATCTTAGGGTGGAAAGCAGCTTTCTACGATAGTTTCAGCAAGCATAGTGCTGTGAAAGAGTGAATATTTTATTACACTCACTGTACATTCACCTGCAAACTATCCATTTAGTCCATTGAGCAATAACATTCTACATTTTGTTGCCTGAAGTATTCCATTTACAATGTACTGTAACTACGGTGGAAAATATTAGTGAGACTTTACAGTATTTTATCCCTCTTTTATTAAAAGAATACCATTAGAAAATGGCAGGCTGTAAATAACATCTCCTTCTTCAAAGACAGACTGGATAATTCCACTTAAGAAGGGGGAACAATACTCACAAAATGATCAGGTGTTTTTTTGTTTTTTTTTTTAGAAAAGCCAAAGTCAAACCCATCTGCTAAACTATGTAAAAAATGTTGTATCTTACCTCTGGCATAAGGGGTTGGCCATTTTTTAACCAACTGTAGGAAGGACTTGGTTTTCCACTTGCTTTACATTCCCAAAACAAGCTGTCATAGAGAGACAGATAGGCATTTTGAATTTTTTTATCCCATTCAGGGAGTGCTGTATTAACAAGACAAAAAGTGCAAAACATTGTAAATAGAAGCTAGGCTTTTGGTTTGCTCAGTTTACAGCCTTTCACATGGACCAATATTGTCTCATTGATTCCTTGTACGCTCCGGTCTGTCTGTATCCATCTGTTGTCTTTTGTCTTACGCTTGGATCATAAACTCTCTGGGTAGGGACCATCTATTTGTTCTATGTTTGTACAGCGGCTAGCACAATAGGATCCTGGAATATGACTGGGGCTCCTAAGCACTACAGTAATAATACAGGTAATAATAAGGGGACCAGATAGCAAGCGTGAAAAATCCAGATGGGGGTGGGGGATAATAATAGCCCATATAAAAAAAAAAGCCCCAACTATTGGGACTGTCCTTATAAAATCGGGACATCTGATCACCCTAAGTAATAATAAATAACAAACTACATCCTTGGGGGGTGCACTGGGAGATATCCCTCTGTAAACTCTTCAGTGAACCAGGGGACTGTGACAGGATGATGACATCTGCTCTCCCTGGTGGGTTGATCCTGCTCCAGAGACTAGCACAGAGGAGAGCAGGCGCACAATCCCTCCTATTCCTTGCTACTGTTTGCCTTCTTTGAGCTGATAGGCATCCCTGAGAGGCATACACAGGGAGCCATCACTGCGTTCTCCTGTAAGAGACTCTTGGGCAGCGTGTTCAAAACATAGAGAGGCTCTTTGTGCACATACCATCTCACTCTCCATTGTAAGGGCCAGTCGCAGTCCTGCCTTAATTAACAAAGATCACTGTATTTTCAGGGGATGATCAGAACATGATACTTTGACAAAATATCCTTCAGTGTTATTCCTGATACACAGCTAGTTATTGGTTGAATCCTGACTCTGTGTCCCCAAATTGTTCATCCCTGGATGCAAACCACTCTTAGAGTCCAGTCCCTGCACTGGGAATGTGCATTTGTAATAAAAGAACAAGATGGTAAAAGGTGACCATGCTTACTGTTAATTGTGAATCATATTTATTACAGCAGTGCCGGAGGACTAACCAAGAATGGAGCCCGTTGTGCTAGGCACTGTACAAACACAAGGTCACAGACAGTTCCTGTCCCCAAGAACTTAGTCTAAATAGACCAGACAGACACAGGGTAGAGGGAATGGACAGAACATTCTGCAACAGTGTGGGAATTAAGCATGAGGAAGTAAATCACACAAATCATGCCAGCCTGCTTATAAAATCATGAAAAATGCTTGTGAAAATATCTGTGCTATTTATATACATTTCATGGCCTACCAACAATTATGAATGAAACTGCAAAGCACAATTAATAAGCTTGCAATCTTAATTGCATTTACTCCATTCATAATTGTATAATTAAATTTGTAGTTATTAGTCCTGGCAAGGTAATCTGCTAAATGTAATCCAACCGTTTGATTCACATTCCATGAAAACAACTAGACAATGAGAACAAAGCAACCCCAACCAAAGCATCACCATCAACAACAATTAAAGCAGCAGCAAATTGTTCTATTCCTGGCATAAACCTGTGCTTTGACGTTAACCGGGAGACTGTTAGCCTGTCAGCTAAACCAGACTCTGTACATTAGAATGAAAGTTTCCAAAAGAAAGAAAGTGTCTGCTAACATAGAGCCACCTGCAGGATCAGAGAGCTTAGTTTGGAACGATCCTTTCTCATTGTCCTGTTTTTTTCTTTACTGTCCTTACTTTTCAATTATTTCCGGCCTATAAAGAAGAGTGCCATACTTTGCTATTTAGGGAAAGAATGTGGGTTTGTCCTGTGTACCCATGCATGAGAACAAAGGTGATAAGATGCCCCCTGATTTTCCTGTGAGGGCTACATGCATCATGGGTCATAGAATAGGAGTGGTGATTGGTTTCATAAGGCTGCTACTCTACACTTCTGTGCAGGTGGGCAAGGGGGTAGTTGGAGAATGACTCCCTTCTACAACACATTGGTCAACACAGCTAAACCGGGATGGTAGGTGAAGGAATCTGCTACTGGTATAGATCAGAGGGTCACAGTTCCTTCCCTATGTTCATGGGACATCACAGCTACATGCTGCCCCCATGATATGGGCTGAGAGTAAATTCTCTGTCCATCCCTTAATGTTTCATGTAAATACATGAGATTTCTTTCTGCCTTATATTAACTTTCATAGCTGCAGCATGGCACAGCCCACATTTTTCAATCTGATACTAATACACAATATCTTGTACTCGCTGAAGTTTAAATTGTAATTCAGAGGTCATTTCAAACCTCCAATCCTTTTATTAATCAGCTTAACCTGAAACTGTATTCTTCACTGATATCTCCTGGCAAGGGGCTAACGGACTTCATTATCTTAGTCTTGTACAGACTATTTTCAAATGCTAACATACTCTAATGTAAAAACAATTCCATTTGCTCACCATAGATTATTAGTTGACCTCTTGCAATGTTTCTTCCTCGAATGTTTCCTGCAATACACTCATAAAAGCCTTCATCTTCCTGCTGAAAATCTGGGATTTCAAGGACTCCTTTGGATTTGTAGTGTTTGATTTTCCTTGCCAATGGGTGTCCATCACTCCTCTTCCAGCTAATACTGGGAACTGGACTAAATAATTATACTGCATTAGATGTGGGGATAGTTCAATCAATACATCAGAGAAAAGATAAAGTGTAATCCCTTAACAATAACTCCAGGGGGAAGAGGGAAGGATTTTAAATAAATTTTAAAAACACTTGCACATTTCTAAAAGTTTTATTTGAAATGGTCTCCAAGGATGGGATTTTCAGAGGCATCCAAGCGACTTAGAAGCACAGATCCGATTGACAGGCAATTGGAAGTGTGTTCCTAAGTCCCTTAAGTGCTTTTGAAAATTCCAGCCTCAGCCAGTACTGCTTCACCCAGATCTGCTCAACTTTTAGGACCAAATTCTGCCATCTGATAACTGAGAGAGAGAGAGAGAGAGGAGATTGTGGGAGGAGAGAGCTCAGAAAGCTTGAAAGGGCAGCTAATCTTCATGCAAGCATCTGAATTATTGGTTGATTTTCAGAACAAAACCAACCAATCTGCACCATTTCAGATACTCCTCGCTAATCAGAATGATGAAACTTCAGACAGGAACACAAAGGAGGAATGAAGAGCTGTAAATAAGGACATAAAAAGATGTAGTGAAGGGAGAGTACAAAAAAAGAGAAATGAGCAGAGAACAGGAAAAGAGGATGACTGACTGTGTCAGGAAGAAGGTAAAGAGACAAGGGAGAATATTTCCTTGTTTCGCATTTTATAGCTTTTTATCGTTTCCATTTACGTTTGGATCAATGTATTCTATATGATAAAAAATAGTCAAGTGTGAACAAGGCTATAAATACTTCTTGAGTTTCTGGTAATATCACAGACAATACACGCTTCACCTTCATGATTTATTGTGTCACCAGAACACTTTGAAATATTAATAGTCTTGCATTTCAAGGTTGCCTTTCATGGTACTGAAAAGTAAAGTAAGCTGCTTTTCCATTGTAGAAGATCTGTTACACTGGGAACAGCTTTTTGAAGAGGCTTTGACTGAATGCTGGAGGGTTTTATTTATTTTTCTTCCCTGTGGCTAGTAATGTCATCAGAAAATATTCCATACTAAAATTTACAATGGCAACAAATATATTTTGTGTAACTTGCTGTATACATGTTCCAAGGGACCAGTAAGTATATGTCCCGATCCTGCATGTTCATCTTCATGGGCAGATCTCTGCTCCTGCATGGAGCCTCATTGTGTATGTCTGTCCTGCTAATAAAACCTCACAACTGGCTGACTCAGGCTCACAGGGCTCAGGCTATTTAACTGTGGTGTAGACATTGGGGCCTGGGCTGCAGCCCAAGCTCTGGGACCCTCCCACCTCGCAGAGAGGACTCTAGAGCTTGGGCTCTGAGAGTCAGCGTCACTGACCTGTATCCACTTGTAGAGTAGAAGCTATAGTGTGTATGAGTCTGTGTCTAATTATATTGAGAGAGAGGTCAAATGTTATCTGTATGGAAATATAGTTATCTAAGTAGGAAAAAACAAATGTGCACACAACAATTTACAGTTAGAGCACCATGAAATATAATGAAAGACAAAATCATGCAAACCTCACTTGGTTTGGGTACCATTGCAAACGCAAAACTAAGACCAGATGCACTGAAAACTTTGCAAATGTTTTCAGCAATCTAGTCCTGGCAGAAGTTGATAAATTGAGCAGAAGAACGACTTATAACCTAAGCTCCTTTCTGCTATATGAAACAGAAAAGTATAGCATCAAGACCAGAACTTTAGCTGAAAACCCTCTAAGAGCTATTAGAGAACTCCGTGATCTATCCAGCTATTTTAGTATTTCATCATAACTATGCTGCTTACACAGCCAGTGTGCGTCTATATGCAATTCACTCTGGGCCTGACTGTGGCATTTAGCCAGTCCTGAGTGTGTATATATATGATTCTAATCTGACCCCTCCAATGTAGCTAAACAAGTTACTCTAAGTGAGACTGGGGAATGGCTGAGAGCTAGCTGAAGGAGTCTTAACTGAATTAAAACTGAGGTAATGTCAGTAGCAAGGGAAGCATCTGGAAGAAGCAAGCAAGATTTTATCAGTGCCCACAATTAATGTGCTATGCCCTCTTTTGTTGTGCAGGATTGTAACCTACAGCACTTTTGGACCAAGTCTCTTCTGGATGATCTGATAGCAGTGGCTGTAAACTGATTAATTTTATTACAAAGTAAAATGATTGCTTTTATTATTTGTGGTTCTGCAGGAGGTTATACTCTTTTTTGCTGATGAAGACCAGCTCACTCTTATCCAGGGCTCTGCTTCCATGCACCGGATTATTGCAAAACACACTGCTTCTTAAACTCATGTAAAAATTGCAGTTAGTGTGCAGAAAAGGCCTGTCCCCTCATTATTGTGATCAAGATTATGAAAAAGATTAGTTGGAGTGGATCTTGCTATAGATTGACTGAAACCATTGATAACAGGCAGGAGACCATGGCAGGCTTTTAAAAATGGTATTGCATATTAAACAATAGGTGAATTGCTAAACTTTTAAAAACTGTATCTTCTGGGGTGGGAGTTAGCTGGCAAAAAGATGATGAGAAAGTAGGGACCATTGGGGGGAGGGGGTAAAAGAAGACAAAAAAAAAGAAAAACTATTAAGTGTATTCACTCATACTTTGTTATCCAGAAATGATTATTTAAATATTTCCTACCCAGTTACTGGTTTGTTTTATCTGAGCAATCACTATTCATGAATAAGGAAAGTCTTCAGCAGACACCAAGGCCAGAGGCAGGGCTCTGTGGAAAAATGCCTCTGCAGTCAATCTGTTAACTCAAAGGTTTAGCAAGGCCTGAGCTGAAGATGTCCTCCTGTTTTCCTTATCCGTACCAGAGCCTTATAATTACTTCCTTGGGGATCTTTCAAGACAAAATCTCCTTTTGCCCCGCCCTGCCCCCCTTACCTTTGTACCAACATGATTTGAAATGCATTTCTCCTCTCTTGTGAACTATTACAGGATGACAGAAGTAAAACTCAGCATTTGGCTCATCAACTTTGCACTATTTACATTAGTAATTGCAATAAATACTCAACAGTACTTTGTTCTCTCACAGTAGAGGCTTAGACCGAGCGAGTGGCCTAGTTTTATCAAAAAAGAGAGAATTCATTTGCGAGGACAGCAGTTCCAGCAGACCTTCTTCGACCCAAACTATAGGTTAAATGACTGCTGTTGCAGTCTATAGTAGGATCAGTGTTTCTGTTATGGGCCTAACATACATAAATAGAATCTGCATTATCTGGGCCGTTTGAGAAGGTTTGCATTTCTCCATTGGCTTTTCTGGTAACTCATTAGCATGGACTTTCCATGTCTTCAATCACTATTTTTTGCACAAGGCAGCTTTTTATCTGGTTTCTACAGATTTAAATGACATTACAAATCTTCCCTGCCCTAAACAATTACTTATTTTAGTCTAAGAACAATGAGGACAATTTTAAAATGTATTGCACTTCACAGACAGCAAAGTCTCGATCTTTTCTTCCAAAATAAAAAAGCACAGTATATAAATGCGTGCAAGTCTGTGAACATAAATCTATAGTTTGTCTGAAAGCTCCAGAGAACCTAGGGCCACTGGCCACAGCTACTACTTTTATTCATATTCTACAGCACAGACTGCGGAGTCACGCATCCATAAGTTACTAAATTAGAAAAGAAGACAAAAAATATTTTATTTGGGGGGATAAGTCTTATCACACTGGGCCTCAATTCAATGTGTTTGTAACACCATAATCTGCACCAATAGGAAAGTTCCATCTCATCATGAAATGAAGGCACAGATAGCCTAACAGCCAGTCGATCACACTGTACTTTCGTCGCATCTTTCATGCTGTGCATCTCAGGGCATTTCACAATAAAATTAAATTTACAGCTTAGATAATTAAGACCATGCCTGGTTAAACAAATGAGACAAAGCTGAGATTTGAAAGCTCCTATAATGTCTGCATCAAATACCGACTCACGAAAGAATTAAGTTCCAAAGGGCATAATAATTAAAGGGCTCAAGCTTCCAATCATTCCGCTTTATTACTTGGAGAGCAGCTGAGGCTTCCATTCCTCTGCAGGAGATGTTTGGTCAGAAGTGTGACAAGAATCAAGTGATCCACCTCAAGCAGGGAGATGGAGATGATCCCCCTGGAGCTTGTAACTGGTGATGTAATGCTAAGGATCTGTTGTCTCTAGCAGTTAATGTGCGGAGCATCAGCGAAAATATCCATTCCCTGAATCAGGAGTGTGAGCTAGAAATTGTCCAACCCATTTGTTGCACATTGGAACTCCTGCTGGCTGGTGTCTCCCTACCAGTGCCTGCTTCCTGGTCTCCACTTCTGTACTTCAGGCCCTGCATCCCTCCCAGCCCATGGTGCCCCTTCTCCTGGGTACTGCCCCACAGCAATGCTCCCACACTCGGGGTCTTCCCCTCCCCGCGGAACCCCAATCTCCTAAGCCAAGCTCACCTCAGTGACCCACTGCCAGTCTTCATCTAGCCCCTTACCACAAGGGCAAACTGCAGTTTGAAGTGACCACTCAGCATCGGCCAGGGGGTTTGGACCTGCTGCCTCTTCCTTCCCTGGCTGCCTCCCCACAGCCCTAATACCTCTTCCAGCCCTGACAGCAAGGCCTCTGCCTGGGGGTTTGCCAGGCTGGAGCTCCCTCAGCTCCTCCTGCCCTTCCCCAGCACTATGCTGTCCAAGGTACCCTTTGGTCCTTCAGGCAGCCAGGTCCATCTGCCTCCAAAGCTGGAGAGAGACTGACTGCCTTCTGGCCCTGCAGCCCTTTTATAGGGCCCAGCCTGGCCCTGATTGTCTGCCTCCCAGCCTTTTTTGATTGGCTCTCCACCCCAGCCCTCTCCAAGTGCTGACTTTTAACCCCTTCTGAGCCGGAGGAGGGTGACTGCCCCATTACAGGAGCCTTCTAGTGATCCTCCATGTCTTCTATTTCAGAAGCCACCAGATCCTAGCAGAGTACCAGTGTGTAGAGTTAGCTAGACCTTGTATGTTTTTTATATAGTTAGTAAGCATGTTTGGAAAGTATAGACACAATGCTATCTCTGTCCAAAAACTGTGGCAAGATGATGGGGAACCCCCCATGATAAGTGTTCTGGGTTATGATTCAAAGGGCCTGAGCTATATGGTCCCCATGTATGTGCTTGTATGTTCTCTGATCCAGCAATGGCCATATACACAAGCTCCCAAAAGTATTATTCCTGATGTTAGCAGAGATAATCTATATGGGGAATGGCTATGAACAGGGTTACTGCCAGTCAGAATACAAGTGAATTTTGCATTTGCAGCATGTGTGCCTGTTTTGGGAGCCATTTTGTTTATTTTCACAAGTAAGCATACTCCTATTCCCATTTGGCCCAGGTCAGGGTGAAAAAGCATTTCTGGAAAGGTGTCTCATTTTGGAAGTTCCCTCATTTTATCAAAAACATAAATATTAAAATGCTTTTTAAAAACTCAAAATCAAAACAAAACTGTTCTGACATTTAGTTTTGCTGAAAAAATTGAAACATTTTTGTTTCAGTTTGACCTGAAATGATTTTTTTTTCCATTTGTTTTGTTCAGCCACCAAACTGAAATTAGGTGAAGGTTCCTACCTATCAAAGGAGTGAAACTCTAGAAGAAGACAAGAAAAACCTAACTTGTTTTAAGACTAAGCTTGATAAGTTTATAATAGGGTTGGTATGATTGGACTAAAGACATACAGCCCATCCATGACCACTATTAGCACTATTATCCCCAATAGCTGGAGAGGGGACATTAGAGGAGGAGGGCTCTTAGTTGCTACAGAGAATCCTTTCCCAGGTGTTTGGCAGATGGGTTTTGCCCACATGCCCAGGGTCTAACTGATGACCATATTTGGAGTTAAGAAGGAATTTTAACCCAGGTCAGATTGTCAGAGATCCTGGGTGGCTTCTGCCTTCCTTTGAAGCACGGGGTCTGGGTCATTGCAAATTTAAACTAGAGTAAATGGTGGATTCTCTGTAATGTGAAGTCTTCATGTCAAGATTTGAGGACTTCAGTAACTCAACCAGAGCTATGGGCCTACTATAGGAGTGGGTGGGTGAGGTACTGTGGCCTGTAATGTGCAGGAGGTCAGACTAGATGATCATGATGGTCCCTTCTGGTGTTAAAGGCAATGTGTCTGATCCTTTATTGCAGTAAACCCTTTCAAAAGCATAATGAAAGTAAGAATATCTAGCACTATTGATACAGTTAATTCTAAAATGTGACCTTTAATGTCGCATGGAGGTAATGTTGTTCAGTGGAATGAACACAAGGCTGGAACTCAGAAGTTTAGATCTCAGTTCTGCCACTGAGTTGCTGTGTGGCCGCGGGAATTTAGTCAAGTAACTCTTCTGAATTTCAGTTTCCTTCTGTGTAAAATGATAAAACTAAAACACATTTAAATGCTTCATTTGTCCTATTCTGTTCACCCTTCTAGTTAATCATAAATGTAACTGCTATTCCTCTGATGGAGATGCAAGATATTTGTGTCCCCCAACCCACCCAATCATCCAACACTTTCAATATTAATTTATTTTCCATCTAAAAGTCCAAGGTTCCTTCATGGTCTGGGGAAACTATACACAGAGTCTTGTATTCTCCAGCATACAATTCACTGTCAGTAGACGATTCATGATTTGAAAATTACTTTTGAATACTGCCTGCTCCAAACTTGATGGAATACTGCCTGCTCCATTCACCACTAATTATGGGATCCTTCATGCTTGTTTTATAATTTGATATTAATGTTGGTTTTTAGCTTGGTAGTACATTCCTGTCCTTCAAATATTTTGTGAACAGCTAACTTACATGCAGCTTCTCCATCTACCAGAAAACCACCTCAACCAAGTTAATCTAATATTGATGCTCTGTCCACCTTCACGTTCTTGGCAATTCAACTTGCTGATTTCTGAGATCTATTGTGACAAAAATTTGCCTTCTTCTTGGCAGCCAAAGTGCCAGTGAAGCAGAGTTCTGGAAGGATTCCCCCCCTGCCCCCCGCAGTATATTAATTGGTCTTTCTTCAGTCTGGTACTTCACTATTGGTTATATCTATTATAGCCTAGGGCACCAACACCTTTGTAGAAGTTGCGGGGGGGGCGCCAAAGTACCCCCTCTTTCTCTGAAGGTGGCTGCTCTGGTAGTAAGCCAGCTGCCCGCTCTTCTAACAACACAGCAACCTCTAGTGAAAGGTATAATAGCAGCACCTCCCCGGCAGAATCTATTATTCTGCTGGATGGAAAAAAATCTGCAGGGGATAAGTTGAGGGAGGGGCAAGTTCCGGCACCAGTAATTAGTCAAATAATGTAAGAGACAGAGGAAGCTAAATTTATCCTTTGACCTTCAATTTTCCAGAACCATACAACCAAAATACAATGGGCACAACGTTTATTTTCACTTATAACTAGAGATAGAAAAACAATTTTTGATACAATAAAACCTCTTTCTTGGTCTTTTGTCATTTCTAATTCTCACTGTCACCTAATGTTTTTTAATCCTACTGTAATAAATAATAATAATCGAGACAGTTTCAGACTCCAGTTACGCTCGTTTACAAGAAGAGTAAGTCCCCGGACATCATTGGATGTACCCTGCATTTACATCAACCTAACACCAATCCATTACTATCCCACTTGTTAATGTATTATCATTCCTTGTGTATATATAATAATAAATACACCACCTTAATTATCTTGATCTAAACTATCATAACATTTTTTCTTGAATCACCACTACTAAGGAAAACAAAAACAAATCAAGACTAATGGATTTTGAAGTCATGAATTATTAAGTCCATTAATTACAATTAATGGTAAATTATTCTTTCTAGTACTGACAATTTATTATGCAGCTGTACTTATTACCTGAACTTTTTCTTCTGTTTCTTGCTTGACTGCAGGTCTTCAACAAGAGACTTTACCTCTGGAGGCAGAATAATTCTAATGATCACCCCCACCCCCGGCTTCCCCACTAGTCCTTTAGTTTTTTAAGTCACTGGATGAATTTGATCTCTATTATTAGTTTCTGGCAG
Source organism: Chelonia mydas (assembly GCF_015237465.2). Lineage (NCBI taxonomy): Eukaryota > Metazoa > Chordata > Testudines > Cheloniidae > Chelonia > Chelonia mydas. The sequence goes on along the minus strand of NC_057853.1, from coordinate 13,118,288 downwards.
ATTTCGGTATCTGAAATTTTCTACGTGGTATTGTTTTCTCACTCTCAATTATTATATATATGGCACCCACTAGCACACTAGAGTTAAGGGTCAACATTTCAGCTATAATGTCCTTTTTATGTATTTATACCTATATTCATTTTGCCATCTGTAATAGCAGATAATGATCATTTATCATTTACAGTGCCCCCCCAGAGTGTTACCAAAAAAAATAAAAAGCCATAGCATAGAGGCTAAGGTCTTTATCTAACACCATTTTTTGGCTATTTCTTAACAGCTACAGTGCTAGTATTGAAAAGCTACAAAGAAAAAAATGAAATTAAAAATGAAGGAGATATTTATTAGCATTTTTTAATTGGAAATGCTTGTTCTTTACTGTTATTTGCAGCACTGTGCCATAAATATTGCAGAAAAGGTAAAATTATTAATTCTTAATTGAGATGCTTCAGAATTACCTGAGGTCCCAATCATTGATATACTAATTTACATGCTATGTCCAGGGTGTAGGAAATATTGTAGTGAGGAAAAGATATATTTAAAAAGTCAATATTCTTTTAGAAAGAAATGTTAGATCACTGCATATAAGCAAAAAGGAGAAGTCTAATCGTAGAATTGCCAATAAGTCAACATCTTCATTCTTATGCGATTTAGAATCCATTAAACTGGGGTTAATAAAATGGGATGGCTAAGAACAAAAGACTCAGAAGTCAGAAAATACAAACAATGTCTACAGTTCAAACTTAACTCTGTTCTCATGCTCTTATATCTTAGAGTGCCCATGTGTTTTGCGAGCAGCAGTCAGTGGTGTGGTTTTATGTTCCAGAAAAGGAAAAGGTCGCGTTTCTCTAAACACCGTGCAAGTACTTTCATTTAAGGCTTTTGGAGCGCAAAAGTACAGCAGGTTGTCTATCACCAGCTTAGATGTGAAAGATCTCTGTAATACACAGCACAAAGACATTGAGAGCTGATGGCATTGGCTGACCCAAGTGGACTAATAGTATGAATATATATGAGTGGATAATGGGAATGCAGTTCTGAAGCCTAAGAGAGACAATACCTCATAACAGCTGAGCTATATAAGAGGTATATTTCAAAAAAATGTTGAGCTGATATGTTTAGACAATATAAGGGCCAGATGCCTATACACACCTTGTGGGATTTTCAAAAGCACTGAGGCTTATCATAGAATATCAGGGTTAGAAGGGACCTCAGGAAGTCATCTAATCCAACCCCCTGCTCAAAGTAGGGCCAATCCCCAATTTTTGCCCCAGATCCTGAAATGGCTCCCTCAAGGACTAAACTCACAACCTTGGGTTTTGCAGGCCAATGCTCAAACCACTGAGCTATCCTCCCCGCAACACTTAGAGCTGTGTGAAGTGATTGTTTGGTTTGCTGAGAGTTCCAGAAAAAGAAATGTTTCAGGTTGACCTGTAATTAACTTTTTTTTTTTTTTTTTTTGCAATTACTGGCAAATGACTAAGTTGAAAAAAATCATTCTGGATCGAACTAAATATTTTGTTAGATCTGAAATGAAATGCTTTATTTTGACTTTGAGGTTTTAAAATATATATGTATTTAAATAAAGGGAAAGGAAATTTTGAAACGAAGTCATTTTGAATAGGAAAAAACAAAACATTTTCTTTATAAAATGTTGAAATAGCACATTTTTTTTTTTTTTAGAATTGTTTGTTTGTTTATTTATTTATTCTGGTGGGTGAACAGGTTGGCCAATTCAGCAAATTTGACACACATTCATTAAATTTTTGGTTGACCTAAATCTGCAATTTTTGCCAAAAAAAGAGAAGAATTCGGTCAAAAAATGTTGCCCATCTTTACATAGGTGACTAACTTCAGTTGAAATCAGGGGGAGTTAGGAACCCTGATGCTTTTGAAAATTCTAATGAGCACATATTTGCATATTTACGCTCCTAACTTCCTTTAATAAATGGCCCTATGTAACCTGCTTAAGAATGATGCATATACTATCCTGTTTTCCTGCTGTTCTCGTACATGCTTGTCAACTCTGGAATGGTGTCTTTTCACATGTTCATATCCTGGTAGAAATGTGGTGCATGGCTGAATTCAATTTAAAAAAATCAAGGACTGCATGAAAGAAAAGAGAGTATATCTGTACTATAGCAAATGTATAATGGAAATATTCTCCTAAAACTCCATTACACAGATTTGAACACCAAACAGCACCCATCCAATACACACTTGTTCCACTCAGTACTTATTGTCAGTACGGTATCAATGATACCCATATTTATTTGTTTATTATTGTACAGTAGTCACTGGTACTTACTGAATGTACCCCAAAGATATCATACCAGTACCGATATCAGCTGTGATTACATATGTGGAGTAGCAGAAGCTGCTTTGAACAGGTATAACTTGCTCCCTGTTTTAAACACAACTCAGAGAGTACCATACTGTTTAAGGGATTTAGCCTTAGCCTCACCTCCTTTTGGATAGTCAGATTGTGTTCAATTTTTTTACAAAGTGCTTAGAATGTGAGCAAGACCCATGCACCACATTATTATGCCCTTCTTGGACTCCCTGAAATAATATGGCAACATTTTTTTTAATGTATAACTTACTTGCCTTTTGAGATGACTCCATATAGCCAGTATCTCTTTCTGTCGTATGTTCACCATACATCTGATAAAACTCCTACTTAAACCTTTGAAATGTAAAGCCAGCACTGACTCACCCACTCTTTCTTAAATCAAGGCTTTAAATGTGCATAACTGTAAGTATATAAAGCAAAATCACAGTCTTGCAGAGGGGGAATCAGATTTGTTAAATGTAGAAGACTAATCTGGGAGAAATTGTCATAAAAATTGTTGATTTTTTTCCTCCTATTAGTTTTGTTTGTTTGTTTTGTTAATTTGTTTTATTTTTCTTCTTCTCACAGTGGTTTCTGCAGGAACATTTGATTAATTTGTCTTCTCTGCAACTCAGCCTTTTAACCTCCGGAAAGCTCTAAACATTTAAAAGCTCACAACCTTAAAACAGACTGTCAAAGTGAACGAAAACTAAATAGATGTCAACAATCTGAGGGCTTTTCTAAAGAAAATATTTACTCAGGGAACATTCTGATCTTCTTAACCTACCTTACATTTATTGTGTTAACTGACACAGATCCCTACAGGACATGTTGGAAATGATCTTGAGTGCTCTACTGGGATCTTTGTCTTCCTTAGACATGGAGATTAAGGGCATGTCTACATTTACCTCCGGAGCGATCGATCCAGTGGGGGTTGATTTATTGCATCCAGTGAAGACGCAATAAATCGACTGCCGAGTGCTCTCCCGTCGACTCCGGTACTCCACCAGAGTGAGAAGCTTAGGCAGAATCGGCGGGGGAGCATCAGCAGTCAACCTACCACAGTGAAGACACTGCGGTAAGTAGATCTAAATACTCTGACTTCAGCTAGCAGAAGTTGCGTAATTTAAATCTACACCACCCTTTCCCCCGCCCAGTGTAGACCAGGACTAAGATTAGGAAAGCAAATCAACTGCAGTTTCCTGCAGTTCATAGATTTTAAGGCCAGAAAGGACCTTTAGAATATCCAGTCTGCCCTCCTGTATAACACAGGCCATAGAATTTCATCCTGTTGTCCCTTTATTGAGCTGAATAACTTGTGTTTGATGAAAGCATATCATTATAGTGAGGTGAGCATTGATGGCTAATCTAAGAAGAGATTCACTACAGTGTTTAGCAAGTTCCCATTACAATTTTTTTTCCAAAATGTATTTATCATAGCAGTTCCAGTCAATTCAATGCCATTTAATAAACACTGTTCTTAGAAAGACCCATGTTGTAGCTGAAAGGGCCAATCATCTCTCAGAAGAACTGTACTCCCAGCAACATTTGACGTACTATGAGATGGGGATATAACACCTTCTCCATCTCTAAGCAGTTCCAGTTTATCTGTAATTATCCTTTACAGATGTCAGTTAATTGTTTTTAATATTCAAAACAGGAACATGCTTTTTATTTGAAAACGCCAATTAATCATGCAACAGGATAGCTTAGAAACTGGCCAGATCGTTAGCGGGTGTAAATTGGGACAGCACCAATTTGAATTACACCAGTTGAATTACACCAGCTGAGGATCTGGCTCACTCTATTGCTGACTGAATGTCATACTGAACAACATGTTGTGAAGTATGAGGTAAAAAGTCAAGCTACTTCAACTACTCCTTTTCGACAAGCACAATAGATTCCTATAAATACTATGCCTAGAGGATATGGTCCAGTCCTGATGGATGCTGAGTACCTGTAACTCTGATGGTCTATAATGTGAGGTTTGATCCTTAGCACCTCTCAAGAGATAATCAGCACCTCTCAACAGTAGTTATAAAGTGGACTGCACAAACGTCAGTAGCTCCATTTTGGAAGGTTCCTTACAATACGTTCAGGTTCAATCGGCATGGGTTCATCCCAAGTTCTGTTTTGAGATGTGAATTTGAACACAAAATTTGGTTTCACATAGTATTTTACATGATCTTCACTGAAAACTGCAAATCAGCCCAAGATTGTTCTCAACTAAGGCTTGGGCTTCCTTCCAAGGTTTACACAGCTTGATGAACCTTTCAGTGAATGCAGTCTTAGTTCTGAGTTTGTAACAAAACCAGCCACTAAGTCAGCTTCAGATTTTTGTTTGTTTGCTGGCCTGCATCATTGTGAATATTTAATACAGAAACAATAATAAACCAAAATAAGGGTTGTTTTTTTTAAAGGACCTATCTATGTATTTTTGACATTTGGATGACAACCAATCAAAAAATCTCCACCGTGACCCAGCATTCTAAAGATATTCACAACTCACAGTGGCTATCACTGTTGAATAACAAACATTAAAACAAAACCAAAAATTCCTTACTTTCCAAGGGCAAAGCATTCCAGTTTAACAGATGAACCCTTCGCTGCATATGTTGTTTCTGGAAAACGTACTTCAATCTTTGGTTCATACTCTCCCATCACACCTGTTGAACATCAAAACAGCTAGCACTCCAGTTGTGTTTGAGACCTGTCTAGTACAACAGGATTTCAGTGTAAAAGAAAGGATGTGGTTATTTCTAAAATTAGAGCCTCATCCTGTTCCCATGGGAATCAATCAGCATTTTTCAAATGATTTCAGAGGGAGTAGGACTGGGGTTCTGCATAAATCTGACCCCTGTGCAAGCAGCCACTACAAGGCCCAGGAATTATTTGAGTCTATGTGGATCTTAAGTAGTGCATAGGTTTTGCCCAGGGTAAATTTCACTTGTGGGTCAAGATATTTGAAAAAACCTGAGCACCCAGAAGCTCCCATTCAGAGCAATGACTTCTAATACAAACAGTGTTAACCACAATGCTGTCAAGTATAAAAAGCAAGATTGTTAATAGTCAGTATGAGATGTGGGCGAAGATGAAAACAACGAAAGCAGCTGGGTACTGAGAACTTTTGAAAATCTGATCATTTAATTTAGGTACCTAAACAGGATCTGAAAGTTTTGGAAAATCTGGTCCCAATTTTCTGTACTGAGCATTTTGGAAAATCTGACTAAGGATTTAGCATCTGCAATGCTTACTGTGAATAGGATCTGTTTGGGGGTGTTTAGCATTGCAGTGATTGTAGGCTTATATTTTTAGTCAATATGCTTAAAGCTGAATTTCCTGACTATACAGGGCTGTTCAATCTGTTCAGTGTCTTAATCCATATTCCATATTGGCTATAAACCAGTGCTTCTTTTTTTTTATGTTTAACAAGAATTTCATTAACATTATGTGTGTTGTTCTTCACTGTCGCACAGTGCTTCAGAGATCATTGGCCTGGGGCCTAATCCAAACCCCACTGATGTTAATGGAAATACTCCCATGAATTTCAGTATGCTCTGGATCAGGCCCCTACTCTCCCTAATGTAAAGAAAGAGGGTAGAAGATAAGGAGCAGAAGAGGTATGGAAAAAATGTGGATGGAGGAAGGAGAGTAGAAAAAAGGAGCGTGTTGGTAGAAAGGGGCAAAGAAGAATAGGAGCAAAACATAGGGTGTTTGTACCCATGTTTTATATAAAATAACTAACTTATGAGCTATGGGGCTATACATTTGTCTGGGGGCTGTGGTATTTGTGCAAACAACACAAAAATTGATCTTCTGAATTAAAAGACCATCAGACCTTGCCCTATAATGCATATTTGTCTTTTATTTATTCTAGGAACATAACCGTTTGCTGTATTTTGTTAGTTTATCAGAGTACTTCGAAAGCAGTATGAAGGATTACAATTTAGGTAAACAATGCCATCAAAAAACTTTGCTAACAGGTTTCCCAGCTATATATTCCCCATTGTGAACATTTATTTAGACAGCTACCTAAAAGGTATTTGTTTTTTTCTCACTCCAGTGACTCACTTAGTTTTGAGCTACCTCTGGATTTTATATTTGAGTAATAACTTGAATTTAAGTTTAGAAAGCTTTGTCAAATTCAAATCCAAACATAAGCCTTCCTGGGAAGAATAAAATTAGAATGGGGAAATGGCATTATTTTGCTTTCTTTCCATTGTATTACATTTTGTCTTGTTGTAGATATGTTTATTAATTAACCCTAAACTGAACCTCTTTCTTCATTTTACCAACTAAGACCTGATCCAAAGTCCACTAAAGGTAAAAAGGAATCTTTGGATCAGGATCCAAATAAGAAGTATGAATCTGCATGTTTGTCTACAGGGATTTGTTATTGCCTCAGAATGAATAGCTAACATCAAAGTCAAATAAATGATTTTAATAAGTTTTGTATTTTTTTCCAGATAGTCACATTAAAAGAACTTACCATCACTACGGAGGATGAGTGGAGTGGGTGGGCCCCGAACACTTTGTTCTGATTTAGCATTAGTTACAATACAGGTGTAATTGCCCACATCAGATGGCTCTACTTTGGCGATGTATAGATTTCCTGTCTCTTGGGATACAAATCGACGACTATCCTCCTGAACATACAAGGGGTTATCATTGAAGATCCAAGCATAGGAAAGGTCTGGAAAACATCAAATATTCATCACGCATCCTTTCCAATGTACTCTATTCCATGTTAGAGTCAAACCCAAATGTAGCCAGTTTCAAATATCCAGTCATCCTTACAGGAGAAATTTGGTATGAACTCAGATTAAATAAGCATTTGTTCATCCTAAAACATAAATCAAACCTTTTCAGAAATTCACCAACTTTTGTGCACCACTCATTTTCTTTTTCTATTGCCAATCTATTTCTTGGCTTCAACAGGAAGAAGAAACAAAAGTGCTGAAGTGCCATTGAAAAGCTGTTTTAGTAAGTAATTTCCATTTATAATACTGTCCTTCTAAATATCTGACAGTTCTATTGCTCTTTGCATGGCATTTTGGCTCCCACATATCCTTATATTTATTCTGGAAGCTTACTGTGTTTATATGTGTGTAGAAAAAGCTTGTTTCTATCCCAGCTATCCATCTAGATATTTGCAGGCTATTTGAATCCCATCTCTTCATTGAGACATTTGTAAGCTATTTCTAGGTATTTGTGGCCCCATTACCACAGTGTCTGAAAGCTTTAAAGATATTTGAGAAAAGAAACAACAATAACAATCCTGCTTTCTGTTTCTTTCCACCCCATAGGAGAAATGGTTTGATATTAGCATAAGTTTTTGTAGGATGGCTTATTTATATTTGGGTGTGTAACTTGGTGTGAATTTGTTTTTTAGTTCGGAAGATAGTTCTATGGCACTTCTCGTCTGCTCTAAGAGACAGTTTCATAGATTCAGATCTGGTGAAATGTACATATCTTCCACACAGTTTTATTCTTGACAGTTTTATTCTACTGGTGGTACGTATATGTTGTGGGAGGTCACAATTATGGAGGGAGAGGTGAGTTCTCAAGTAGTTATGGCAAATCTCATCAAGGGCTTTGACTATCAGGACAGAGACCATCAACTTATCTCCATACTGACATTTGGATTTAAGAAAAATACTTGGGTTCTGCTGATGGCTTCAGCTGTCAGCTGTGCTAACACACTGTCTGCACAGACTGGTGTTCTGGTAATTTTGGCTGGGGTTAGGTTTTAGAATAGGGATAACACTCAAAGTGATGATCACTGTGTTGGGCAACTTAAAGTTCAGAAATGTCCTACAAATGAGAAAGGAGAACAAGAAGAAGCCTGCAGCTCTCCCTGCCATCCATGAAGCAAAGGAAGAGGAACCCAGTTTTGTCAACTTCTCCTTTGTTCTCTCCGGGGAAAGAGATGGGGTTTGTGCCCCGCATCAGCCCCTCTGCCAGGGAATAAGAAAGAGAAAGAAATAGGGAGAGGTATCACACCAACACCCAGTATTGTATACCTTCTGCTTTTTAGTGTAGAGCTGCTCTTTCCTGATGGAATCAAACAAGACCTAACGTGCATTTATCTCACCTTCTCATATAAGAGATTGGCCTTAATACTACTGCATCTAAACAACTCTTTCCGTAGGGTCAGTAACAGAAAATCATGAGTTCTGTTATAATTATCACGGGTATACTGTGAGATAACTTACTCTATTTTGAATACCCAAATGGAGGAGTATGCTGAATCCTGTACATCAAGTTCCATGTTCATCCCAATATTCTATTGGCCCCTTCTCTTCTGTTTTAAGCAACATGAGAAAAAATAGGGTGATTCAAGGGTATATCACCATATTCCCAAGAGGACATGAGGGCCTCATATGGTCATACTTTATTTTATCTATAATTTATTTTAAGAATAGGACAACGTGCATGCCCTTTGCTACCATCTACCTCTTGATCTCTTGTAACTCTCGCCCTTCTATGTCTCACTTCTCTGTGCTCCGCATGCAGCACTGAATTCCTTGCCTCCCTCTTTCCTAACCCTCTTCTTTCACCCCCTTTCCTCTTGTTTCCCCGCTGTTTCTAAGTTTTCTGTCTGCCTCTGCCACAGCTGCTCCTTTCTGCTGCCTGGAGTTTGACAGCTGACTGCAGAGATCTTTCTATCATGTTCCAAAAGTGGCAGGACTAGTACTGAAATTCTATTTTTAATAAAACACAGTAAATCACAAGTTTCAAAATCCAGCAGCTTAGCTTTTCTTAAATGTATAATTCATGAGCTAACAACGTTCTGCCAACAGCTTCATTTTTACATATCCCCCCCCCCCCCCATCATCAACCTCCTTTTTGAAAACATAATTTGTTTTTCAGTTATGACATCAGTATGGTGTGATAAGAAGTCTGTAAACTTCAGTAGTTTGTTGGAGTTTTACATTCTCACCCTACAACATTATATGAGTATAATTAGAAATGACACATCTCTGGGGACCGATCAAGGACACTTTCCCTAAGTAGCTAAAGCCTGTTTTACTACTAGACATTACACCACGCTATTTGGATGTACAATAAACCAAGAATAATTGGCAATTTCTAAAATAATGTCATACTTTGAAAAGATATATAGGGACAGATTTTCAGAAGTGTGCATGGCCAGCTGGTGCATGGACTTACTCTGATGCAAACTCTAGTTTACAGTCACATGTAAAGCTGGGCAAAACCTTTTTTGGTGAAAAATGCAGGTTTTCCAACATCAACATTTTTGAAAATTCAAGTTGGTTTTTCATATTCTTTGTGTTAAAAATAATCCAAAAAAGACAGAGTTTTGTTTCAGCTTTCTTGAAATGAAATGTTTAGGGTTTTTTGGTTCAAAATGACTTTGTTTTGAAATTGCCTTTATTACAAAAATTAAAAATGCCCTAATAAAAGTCAAAATTGAAATTGAAATGTAATGTTGCAGGTTGAATAAAATGTTTCATTCTACCCACACCTTTTTTTCTTTTCATTTGATTGAAATTTCAAAAAAATGTATTATCAAGTTGACCCAAAATGAATTTTTCCCCCTGATTTTTTGGAATTGCCAGTTACTATATAGATAGATAGATAGATCAATAAATAGCTCTGCTTACCTGTAGGTATCTGTCTGTGAAAATTAGGGATTGTATACATAAACAATTAAATATCTGGCTCATAACACTTTAATTTTCTTCTATCTGAATTAAACAGTAAATGCCCAAAGTGAAAAGAGCCAAATTTTAGGTAGATTTGTGACTCATGATGTTTATTGCAAGCAGTCAGCTGAGACTGTGATTTCATCAAATTTTACAAGTGTAGTGTGCATCCTATGGGGAAGGGTGAGAAGGATGAATAACCTCTTAGAATAACCTTCCAACATCTTTCAACCATTCTGTTCATATCCCCTTCACTTCAGCTGCAGGACTTAAGCATTTAAACTTTTGTTTTCCCCCCTCTTCAACCTTTTTTTATACAGTTGCACCTTTGAGAGTCAGCCCTAGTTAGCACTGGATTTGTAGACCACTTCACGTCTCAGGATGAACCTAGGGTACTCTAGAAAGTGGTGTAGGTAGTTCAGCAGATTCAGAGGCTCTCTCTTCTGGTGCAATACTAACCCAATGCCCCAGTGTGGTGCCAGAGACTACCCTGTTTCACAGAGTATTGTGATGGACTCAGTAGCTTGCACTGTTCTCTCTAATGAAATACAAAACCAACGCCTGTTCAGAGGTTATGAGCCATTCCATAGAATGTAATGGAAAATTATGTTCCTGCTATAGAGATCAATCGTGTGGTATTAAAAAACAAACAAACAAACAAAAAACCTATAGAAAGGATCTTACTCCCTACTAAATGCTATGTAATTTAAGAAAAACTCTACAGAATCCTATTAAATGTCTATCAAATCATACTGGCTTTATGCTATATAGAGCTATTCCATAAGGCTGATCTCAGAGTCTAATGAATCAGCAAAGAAGGGTCAGCTTTCTCTCTCTCTCCTTCTCAGTAGTCTCCAGTCAGCCTCAGCTACCACACACTTTGCTAGTCATCTCCCCACATCCCTATCACATTATTGCATTTGGGCTTATCAATGTCAATGGGAGTTTTTCCATTAACTTATCTGGGAGCAAGGGCAAGCCCTTCTCCATCATATCTGAATCTACATTTCTCCCAGTAGAAGTAGTATTAGAGCTCCCAGTCTTCTAACTGGAGGTTCACCACCACCACCTTTTCTCCCTCCCTCCTTCCTTCCTCATGGGTCAGACTTGCCAAGCAGCCAATTCAACTCCCACTGAGGTCAAAGGAAGCCTTAGTTTTAACTGAGTTCAATGGGATCAAATCCCTGGAGAGCAAGAGACCAGATTCTAGAGCTCTCCTGTATGGCATAATACTAGACTGCCAGGCTAGCTCCATATGCAGTTGCTTCTTTTATAATGCAGGACTACATTTTCTGAGCTATTTTCTCTGTAAAAGTTAAGGTACAACTACTTAGACAATGTACACGCCTTTCACCAGATTTTGAATCTGCCAAACAGATTCAAGGCAGAGTCATTAAACTGGTGTATTACTGAAAGGAAGGTGTGCAGAGACCATGCCTGCCACGTGTGGGGTTTCCTTCATTTTTATTACTATCAGTAACTCAGCAAAGAGTCTGGTAGGAATAATATTGGACAAGTAGATAGGAGTTGTGTGAAGATGCACTAAAAGAACAGAGAAAGAAGTGGACAGTATCTCCCCTGGCTAATGAGGCCTACTGAAATTAAAATGCTTGGAAGTTGCAAATATGCAGGCCGTTGCACTGCATATTTGCAACTCCAAGGCACAATTATCTTTTTTTTTAATTTATTTTATTTTGTTTTTCATTTATCTACAGGATCTTTGTGAAAAATGCAGTTATGTGAATCACACCTCTTGCTATCAACATACCTGTGACAGTCTCCGAAGAATTATTGAATTCCAGAGACTGTTGTGTAAGGACTACAGTGTTGTATGTTGGGATGCACATTTTACCCATCAGCAGTGATGAGGGTTTTGGGTTTTGTTTTGTTTTTTCTGTTCGGAGAACAGTACCTTTGAAATTTCCCTTTGGGGTAACTACTTCTATATGAAATTAAAATAAAACAAAATTTCTGAAGTTAGGGAATAGAGGATTTTCCACACCTGATCTCACTATTAGTCTATTTACTCAGTTGTTCTCTTCAACAGTAGCCAATGTCTCACGCTTTAGAAATATGAATGCATTTAGCAAAATATGCAGTCTCGCACATGGTGGGCAGGATGGGTCAGGGGAATTGTAGCTCTTTTAGAATCGCTGCAGGCGATAAGCTTATTCCCTGAAATATGAGATTTATTTCAAGAAATATTATAAGTAGTCATAAAATTACCTAGTCTTTTCTAGATGTGGTAAGACCACATAAAAGATTAGATAGATAGATAGATAGATAGATCCACATTTAACGCACAATGGATTAAAAACTAGGCAAATCATTCATTCATACTTTAAGCTAACAAAATATCCTTAGAATGATCTTGTGCTGTTCTGAAAAGAAAAACACACTCTCCAGAATATGCTGTAGACATTGAAAAGAATGAAGAATTATGATATTAGCGGATGACATTCTTTCCACTTTGGCCCAAATCCTAGTATAGCTGATTATAATGAAGCTACTGGGGATATGCATAGGCTCCATCAGAGACCCAGTGTGTAATCTATTGCTGGATGGGGCTAAATAGGAGTGAATCCTGCTTAGTGGCACATCAAACATTGTCAGGCAAGCAGAACCTTGGTCCCAACCACATGTATGGCGTTTTCTGCAAACTTTTGCATCAAAATCATCTACGATACCAGCTGGACTCATTCCCAGGATACTGTAGGAACAGAGTGTAATTTACCCTTAGGTTGTAAAAATATTCTGCTAACCTTATGGCAATTTTACACCTGGAGAGAATCCCCCGGCTATGTGTGCTTGCAAATAATGATGGAAAATCAAATTCAGAGAAGTGTGAAACTTTTAGGATTTGCTGAGCAAAAAATCCACAGCAAAATGGGAATATACTCATGTCATTTTCTCCTCACATTTTTAATGTAACACTGAGGTGCCAGCCTCTCAGACAAGCTTACAAAGTCTAATTGTTCCAATTTGATTAAAATATTGTGATTATATTCAGCCACTGCATCATAAGCACTGAACCACAACTCCTATGAGCAGTTACTGCTGGTTGGTCTTTGCTCAAAGCAATGTGTACCTGGCTAGTGCATCTGAGTTGAAAGTGCTGCCCAGAGCAGTCACAATGGAGCACTCTGGGATTGCTCCCGGAGGCCAATACCATTGAATTGCATCCACTCTACCCCAAATTTGACCCAGCGATGTCCATTTCAGCGCTTATCCCCTTGTTGGGGAGGAGTACAGAAATCAATTTTAAGAGCCCTTTAAGTGGACAAAAATGGCTTCATCGTGTGGACGGTTGCAGGGTTAAATCGATCTAACGCTGCTAAATTCTTCTTAAACTCATAGTGTAGACCAGGGCTCAGCCTGTTTGTGGATGTCAGCCCTGGTACTCAAATATACACGGAGCAAAGCCTCCACTAGTGCTCTAATATGGAAAACACATATGTGCTTAACTCTACGCCTATGAATAGTCCCACTGAAATCACAGTAGGAAAGCTAAACATGAACTTACATACAGGGAATTAGATTCCAATCCTGCAAACACTTATGCATATGCCTAACTGTAAGCATATGAGTAGTTCCTCTGTGATCTATAGGACTACTCAGATGTTTAAAGTTAAACTCTTGTGTAATAGTTTGAAGGAGCAGGGCCTCAGGTTTCACATACTGGTAAAGTAAAGAAGTGTGACAATAGGTCTTTGGTTCCAGTGCAACAACAAAAGAATCCAACTTTCTTAATAATCAGCTCCAACAAACTAACATCCATGTTGTCTGGTGCATTCATTTGAATTAATTAACAGCATTTTTATTTACTTCTGTTATATATTATCCATTCATGAATACACCCATTACTTAATAAGGTCACAACTTCTTTTTTAACTTGTATAAAACTGGAGGGAAGAGGGACAACATCCTCAGATTTGCTGTTTTATTTTTTCTTTTGTTCTACTTTTTACAATTGCACAGAATTACCAGTTAGTAACTGATGTGGCTGACAGTTCTCACAGAGACTGCGGCAGAGATAGATTTAAAGCACCTCCCATGACAATCAGCCTTCCTGAACCTTGCTACCCAGTCCAGGTAGTTTAGCAGCTGCACCTTGCAGAGTGTTGATGAGCATAATTAGTAATAAGTGGCTGAATCTATTTGGGGCGTGGGGCTGGGTATATAAATCCACATGGAAGTGGAAGCAGAAAAGAGCAAGATTGCTTGGGTATTGTGGTGGAAGAGTTATTTATGAGCCTTGATATTTATTTTAAACCTAGATTAAATCAGCTGTGCATTATTTTGCTTACTTTGAACTTGGCAGAAGAAAGCCTTCCCTTAAAATTTCTTCTTTTGACTAGGGCGACCAAAAAGCCTTGAAGAGTCAGAATATTCTTGATTGTAACATTCATTTTGCTCTAAAACTTAGTGTCTCTATCTATTAATGTGAGTAAAGGACAGATTTAGGCTGAAAGTTTCAGGCATATTCAGTGACTGGCAGTTTTAAGGTGGACAATTTGAGATACGTTAAGGCTTTTACTGAAAATTTTTGCCAAATTATTTAAACTCCATCAAGGTGTTCAGGGTCTCTTGCTTTCTTGCTGAAGATCTTTATCTCCTTTCCACATGACAACCTTCCTACCCAATATATAATTGACCTCTTTTTTTGAGATGGTGTCAATTTCTCCTTGCTCTGCTGCGGAAATGGAAGATAACCATTATTTCTTGGGTTGGGAATAAATAGTCTTAGAGGCACAGCTGACAATTTTTTACCTCATACACATAGCATTTACACTTTTGGGACATCAGCTTATTTTAAAAGTTAGCTTTCAACCACATTTAAAGTGCATTAAAAGAAGAGCACCTTTGTGGCTATCTCCATACTGCAAATTCAGAATTGGAAATGTACTAGTGTCCACTGCTCTGTTTTTCCTTTAGCAAATGTGGGACTAGTGGTAAGGCTAGTTTCAAAACATTTATAAAACAGAAGGGCAGATCCTCAGCTGCTGTAAAACTTCACAGCTCCAGCAGTGTGGTGGGATGTGAGGCCCAAGCGGAGCTTTTGTTCCCGTAACCCCCACTTCACTGCTTCTGTCAGAGGTGGGAGGAATAGTCTCTTCTCTCAGCGGCTGGATCCATCCCTAGGAGTCTGATCTCCCCACCGCTCATCCATCATTTCATGTTTTTATTTCTGGGTCTGATGAACATGAGGGCCTAAGATCCCAGCTGGAGCCTTATCCTTCATTCCCCTCCCCTTGCTTTTGCATTCCAATCTTCTAGCAGTGCAATGGGGGAGATGGGAATGGATTTCTGCTCTCAGGATTATCTGTACTTAAAATAGTAAGGAAAGATCTTCTTCTTTAGTATTCACTATCAGCATTTCCTATGTGTATATTTAGCTTCAGTTCTTCTACTCTGTCTTGGGTTGAAAGTTCCCATATTATTTTGTATATTGTCTCACATTGAACTAGACTGTGAATTCCTCAAGGCAGTCTTTTCTCTGTAATATGTAGAACACAAGGGATGCATATTACATTCGGCTGTCAGTAATAAGATAATAAATAATATGGTGGGTCCTTATTTTATGCTTTGCATGTGGAAATTCCATTGGCATCAATGGAATGTCATGCATGGAGCATACATGCTCTATAGTATGCACATAGAGTTCGACAGTACAGAGTAGAGAACATAACTATTCCTTATCTTGATCATCTACAAATAATGTGAGGAATAAGATGACAGTTTGATTTCAAAGCCTCTTGATAGCATAATACTATTCAGTCTATGTTAAGTGGTGGTAATTTTTATTACAAGGGTTCTTCAAGCTACATGACTCATTTGTTCATTTCAAAATATTAAACAAAATTATTAGCTGAAATCTAATGATGAGTTTGTTTGAGTGAACTAACCATATCAGGAATGAGAGTTGTGGCAAAGTAACAGAGATCTTGTGTAAAGTCTGGATCTTATTCATTGTAATATTTGTGGGAATAATGTTAGGCCTTAAAAGGATCATCACTGGCAAATTCAGGCAATCTTGGTGCAGGGATCCTTGTTCTGTGTTTGTACAGTGCCTAGCATAATGGGGTCCTGGTGCATGACTAGGGCTTCTAGGTACTACTGTAATACAAATATATAATAATAACCTCATCATTAGTTCTGAGGCTAATCTTAGATTGCAACAAATGGACAGAACATGTTGTCTTCAGTAGTAAATGTAGAGAGTACAGCCTGTAGAAACTAAAGCTCTGTTTAAAGAAACAAAGATCAATGTAATATGACCTCTCTCTCTCTCTAATGAATGTTACAAGAATGTCCATCCTGTAATGATGCTCCTTCTTCTAATCCAAATCACCCTTTTTGTATAAAACAAGGAAATTCAACACATTTGCAACTTTTCTCTGGCATGGTGTACAGGCCAAGAAAGTAAACAGCAAACTATTTGATAGCTAACCAGTTTCTTTCCCATCTCTTTTTAAGAGCCAAATCCTGCCTGCCTTACTCACGCAGAACTTCCATTGAATTCAGTGGGAACCATGCATACTGCCACTAGGCCTTTCTCGTTTAAGTGTTTAGTGTCAGGGGAGAGAGCTTCAATCAAAGCACCTTTTCCACAGTAATAGAAGTGTTTCACTGTCTTAGTGCCCTAAAATAGAATACAATTTATACTGCAGTTTACACCTTATTCCTCATCCCTATGGCATATAATTTTGGAACACATACAGTGTCAATGGCTCACAGAAGGAGAGGAACTCAATTTCCATTCCCTGGAGGCTTGTTATTCCAAATAATGTTTTTTGTTTTCATGCCCTTTCGTCAGCAGCTCACATTTCAACCAATAAAACACTATGGAAGAGGTTTGTTTGTGACTATCCTTCTGTCAGTTCAATTAAGCTGGGATCAACTCACCTTTAACTATTTGTTTCCATTATGAACATCTTCCCCGGCTTTATGTCAGTATAATGTTTTTACTTTGAGTCTAGAGGAGCCTGATAGTCTGAGGATGGTTAATTGTCCTATCCATCCCATTGATCCATCTCAGGGACTCCCTTTGGAGCTTTCTCTGCCTTTAAGGACTGGGTTTCAGTTAATCTCCCTGATTATATACCTCTTTCATAGTGCTGTAAACATTACATGAACTGACATTTCATCTCTCTATAAGATTTTCTGGGCTTAAGCTGATTGATGGACTTCTTTCCCCCTCTGATATACTGCTTTCCCTTTACAGATCGCTATTTATCTTCTCCTCTTGAGAATTTGTCTTATAACTCTGTTTCTTTAATAAGAATTGAGAAAATATTGCTGAGAGAGAGAGAGAGAGAGGTCAGTGCTAGCATGCAGTAAACTATTTTGAGCTCCCAAGTATGTGTGGTCACCTCCCCTGGAAGACAGAAAAAATGAATGACCGAAGAGTAGCTGCTGCTTTCAGTTTGAAAAACTGATTTGGCCATTGTGCTATTTCTTATTTCTTCTTGTTATTGTTTCTAAATGAAATTTTCTATGATCTTTAAGAGGTAATACAGGGAGCCTTTTGGGCCACATTAGAAAACTATGGGGCTGTGAGCATTTGATTGCTCATGGGCAGTTCTCAAAAGGTCTGATCTGGGTTATAACACCCAGAATTTTTGTTTGCTCATGCAGACTATTCAAGCCCTCTTCAGATCTGCAAGGTTGAGCTGCAAAATCTCAGAAGAACAGGTTCTCTTGAGAGTCATATCACTTATTTCTGGTAGGGAAATAAATACCATGAGGAAAAAAAAATACATCTATATAAGCATAAAGGCATACACATATAAATGCATTCATACTAAAATACATATATGTGTGACACTGATGATGGAGAGCAGTAGAGAACAGGCTGTACAGGAAGCCAATGGGAAGGGCAGGTGAGCATAGTATCTAAGGTCTCAGAATAATTTAGATGAAAACAGGGGCTTGAAATGTTGTGCTACATGTACTGAAAATGTGAGAAGGTTACATGTGACCCTGCACTACAAGCAAAACCTAGATCACAAGTTCCTGCGAAGGAACTTTGCTGAACCCCCTACTTCACCAGCCAAGAGAGGCCACCATTGCAAACATCAGCAGCTCAGGAGCACCTAGGGCTCACAAGAAGCAGTAGTAGGGGCAGCAGAAGCATCAAGAAACCTCTCAAGCAATTCCCCAGAAGACTCCTCCCCCACTCTTTATGGGGTTTAGTCAAAGTTTTACTGTGTGTTGTTATGTACACAAACAGTCACAGCATCACACACACACACACACAGGTAAGATGGGCTTTGCTTCAGAAGAGAATCAGAGATGTTTCAGAGAATAAAGTGAGTTTCCATGTCAGATTTTATGTATAAATTATGAAACCAAAATAATGGTGACCACAAAGACAAATGGAGGCGCTTTTATACCACCCAAAGTGATTGTAATGTATAATGGAGTTCTTACTGCAGGCTGCGGTTCAGTTACTACACATAGAAAATGGAGGAATTGACATGGGATGAAGTGAGGTGGTGTTGCTTGTGGATTCACTGCATAGAGAGAGACAAAATATTTTCAACTTTCCTAGTTTCCCCATCTCACTTTTGTCCTCCAGAGACAAATAACACACTCTTTTACCCTCTGAAATCATTCTAGCATTACAAGGTAGGATGAGGAGAGATGAAATACAAACTCTAGCGTTACTGAATGGAAAGTAAATATGAGAATACAGTAAGTTACTCCCGCATAATTAAACCAAAATATCAGTGCAATAATACCCTATTTTTTGCGCCTTAGTAGGCCTTCCAATAGACCCTTCTCCTGATTTCCCCCATTCCCCAGCTAAAGTTGTCTTTTTGGAGGGTAACACTAGTGACCAAGCATCCCTAGCTAGTGGCTTTAGTAAACCTCATATCTGCTCCCTGTTCAGCATATCTTCTTGCTTCCTCTCTCACAAGCTTAGGAAACAAGAGAAAATAGCTTCTGTTGATCCTTTCAAGCACACAGAATAGAGCCAAAGCCCATCAAGAAGCCTGAAGAAATGTCATGCGACTTCATTCACGTGTTGATACCCAAACAACCCAACCTGAGATGCTAAACACTTAACTGAAAACACTGCCATGCCTAACTTCTGCTAATACTCACTGACATGAAGCATTTTCCACAGAAGCTCTTCAATCTCAGAAAGTCTGTTTAGTTTCTCAACAAATGTTTCACACAACTCTCAAGCTGTCAGAGTGCATGTGGTCAAAATTAGTGATATGGAGTACATAATTTTATCCCTATTTTTAGAGTTCCCACTTTCTTTCTGTTGATGAAGAGGTGTTGAATACTGATGAGGGAATATTTGCTCTAACCCAAACAGTCATTACCAGGTAGTGAACAACCAATCTGCATGTACTTAGTTCTTTAGCACAGGGATCATATTTACATCATGTGTATACAGTGACTAGTGCAATGCAGCCTTGATTCTGCATGGGGTTGCAATATGAATAATAATAAAGAAAAATATGGGTTCTTCTATGACCTTATAAAAAAGAACTATCATCTATCTGAATTTCTTTGATCTTTGAAATTGGACTGACAATCTCATGAAACAGGGCTTTCATTAATTTTTGCTTCTGGTGGATCTGGAAATACAATGAAATCTTTATAATATACTTTGTCCTTTTTTTGGCAAATCCTTTTCTTAAGATGCTACCACAAAATATTCTGAAGTATACCGTGTACATTTCTGCTCTACTGTTATTGGAAGACCTTTCACTCTGTTAAGAAAACAATTTTTATCAGTCTTTGTTATCATACTGCATTGTATTGATAACACTTTTCCAGATGTTTTTGGAACTTGTACTTCAGGCTGAAATTCGAAATGTAGAGGAACATGAAAATGAAAAATAATAGGGGTAAAAGTTGTCCATATTTTTCTGAAACTCTAAAAGGTTTGAGTACAGTTTGATATCAGAGTGAAGATTTACGTGGCTTTTAGTTTACACAGTTCTAGTACGCACCCAAGTATAGATTTAGGCCACAATCCTGCAAACACTTATGCACTTGCTTAACTATATTGCCACGAGTAGTCCAATTTAGGGGTCTTAATATTGAAAACCCACACGTTGTAAGAAACCCATTTAAGAGCACAGCATTAGTGGTTTGAATCTGAAGAATACTTACTCATATCTGGTGATTTTACAGTAAGGTAGTAAATATACTTGCCATTTCATTCTGTTTTTAGGAATGCAATGCTTTGAAACAAAAATTACCAATGTGTTGGGTCCATCTTACAGTATTCTACTGTCCATCACCTTGTGAGCTGCAGGCTACCTTTTGCTGGACATGACAGTATCTGTATAAATCAACATCAACTGCACAATTCAGAACGTCATATAATACCTCCATAGTGTGGTGGAGGACCACAAAGCAAAACCACTCCTTGTCCTTCTCTGACTGAGACGGTGCTTCTTGTTTTGGTTTCAAAATTTCCAAGATCTTGAACAAAAGAAAACAAAAAACAAATATTAACTGTCAGATTTATTTAGCTGCAAATTATGGGTCAGATTTTGCAATCCTTACTCTGACAAAAATCTAATTGAAATTAAAAGAGCCAGACCTTTTATTGCAATAGTATAATAAAACTTCTATCTGCATACATGCTCATATACTGTACCATGTCAGGCCAGTGGTCCCTCTAATCTAGTAACCTGTTTCTGAGGTTGTCCAGAACCAGATGCTTCAGGTGGAGGTGCTAAAATCCTTGAGGTGCATGATTATAGAATAGCCTGTTCATAGGGAAGTTACTTCCCAAGTCCTGTCATTCTGTAATACATTATATTCCCCTTTGCAAGCTCATTCAGCATTATCTGATGATTCTATAGCACCATTTTTGGATACTGAACACAAAAAAGAAGCTTGTCTTGGACTTTTTTTTTGTATATTTCAAATTTACAAGTCTTTCATGTCAATAGAGAAAAAGCCTATTTTTCTAATAATGAATGTTTTATTTGTTTAATTATTAGGTGGGCAGTAACTTTAGCATTTACTCTGGTACATTGATGAGAATCTGTACTTAAATGCCTATGCTGGCAGACCTTTTTCAAAGGAATCTGATCAGTATAGTCCTGATCCAAACCCCACTAAAGTCAGGGGGAATTTCTCTGTTAATATCAATGGGCTTTGTATCTGGACCTATATGAGCAAATGAAGAGCTTTACAGGAGACAAATAAATGGACACTAGGAGATTCATTATGGTAGTAAAGTCTCCCTTTGCCCCCGCCCCCCCCCCCCCCACACACACGCATAACCTACCCCTAAGTGTAATTTCTATGGCTATTTGTCAGTTTCTTTTAACTGAAGCTATGAATATACATCAAGAGAAGAATCTACCCTTCTGTTTCATTGCTTATTAAAAAGGTGCAGATAATAAGTTTCTCAGTGTGGTTCCCCATTAATAATGTGACTCTAATGACAAAAGATAACATAGCAGATGTATCTTCCAAAAAATTCCACCAAAGCCAATGGTTTTCTTTTTGTTCCAAAAGCTCTCATTTAAAATGCTGAGATTCATTACTTTTATGTCAGCGTGCCTTATGGCAGGGGATGTATCAAATGCATTTTTTTTTCATTCAAACTGTGTTTTAATAAAATATAACAGGATATATCATCTCCTTCCTAGAGCTATCTATCCCATATAATTTCACATATTGTTTGCTTTATTTATCTTACCATAAGGGTTTTATGTTCACACTCTGAAACGTACCTTTAGGTCCTGTTAGGCATGGAAATTTAGTCCTGTAGATAGTGTCATGCAAATCAAACTTATAACCTACAAGAAATCAGGTAAATAATGTTTGCTTTTTTTCCCTATGAGCTAAACTTTTTTTTTTTATTTTAAATATTTTATTTAATGCTGCACAGGGAGATAGATGTGTCAGGGGACTGTGTTAATGGGGCTGTTAAATGTCAGGGTTAATTCAGGTCATTTGTATCCAGTGACAGAGTCAACTGTTTCTCACTGTGAGAAATAATCAGATTATTTTGTGGTTACATTAGCTCAGATTTGGCCCAGGCTGTCTGCTCCTGCAGTCACCTTTGTTTTGAATTTTTGCCAATGTCATTTGCTGATATGCTGGTGGTGATAGGAAAGTTTTCTGTTAGGACCTGCACATTGAATACATGTCCTTCTTGGCTAGTGAAGGCCATCAGAAAGTTGCTGGGGATATTGTTGGAAATTATTTCCATGAGCTGTCTCTGGTAGGGGGACATACAATTTTCTTTGAAAGAGATGGTTATAAGAGCCTTCCCTGACAATCACAGTCTCTTAAAAATATCTTTTTTTTAACCATTCTTTTCCTGAGAAGGATTATCAAGAAGGCTCTGGTGGAACTGGTCAAGAATCTAATGGAGTTCTCAGGTACATTTACCATACCCACTTTGGCTTTAAGGAATGCTATAACATGGAGATGATGTTGATTGTGGTGGTCAGCAGGCAAAGAAGATCACATTTCTGTTTCTTTTGTATTTGTCAGCTGCTTGTGATAGCTCTAACCCGGTGGAGTTCTTTGACACGTTAGTGGACCTTAAAATGAGGAAGTGGAGTCACACTTGAATGGCTCTGTTCTTTTTTTTTTCTTTCTTTTTTTTTTTGAGAAGATGTAGAAAGTATTAGTGACCAATTGTTCAACTTCCCTTTTGGGCTCTCACATTGGTGATTCCACAGGATTGAACAGTTCCCAGTGTGTGTAGGGGATCATTATATAGCTAGCTAGAATTCATGAACTGTGATGTCATCAATATGCAATACCCACTAGTTCTATATGTCAGTCTCTTCAATCTCTCCTGCTGTCAAGCATCTTGCCTAACATCTAATTATGAGGTTAAGGATGAGACCAAGCTGGTGAGGATAAGAATGAGGTAATACCTAGTGGGTAACCAGAAGAAATGGAGGAGTCTATATCTGTGCTTCCCATTTATTATGCAAGTTTGCAACTTGGGGCTCTTCCAGTGTTTCCCCTAAGGAACGTATTGTATTTGTGCTTCACAATCTGTACTCACTGTTGGCTGATTTGGGTGGGGGCAGATTCAAAGTGCTGTTTTTTTATCTAGAAAGTTCTTTTTAAGACCTGGCTTTCTCAGAGAATACTTTTTTCTTCATGTGGTTCAACAGCAGTTTGATCAGCTGAGGCGTTAAAGTTTATAGTCCCTTAGCTTAAATGAGGGGAGGGGAGTGTCAAGGGTTCCAAATAATTATGGGTCCTGAATTCTGGAAATGACATGAAGGAGGCTCAGGATGAAAGGGGTCAGGGACACTGAAATCACATCTCATCCCTACAAAAGTTCCTTCCAATCCAAGATGGAGGCACATTGGTAGATGTAGGTATGTTGGCAAGGCTTAGGTGAGAATGGTCCCATTGCTTGTGTTGCACCTAGTCAATAGAAGAATTCTGCCTCCAGGGTGGTCAATCCTGCACCAAACTAACTTTTTCAAAGTGATAAAAATAGAGTGACAGTTTTGTTCGGATTCAGTTTCAGCATTGTATTTGTTCACAATTTCCACAAACAGCCACTATTCTCCCCTTATTTTCAACAACTGGGTATCTTCCTGAGCCAGCAGGCAGAGAATTTATGAACAATAATAAAAAACAAAAACAAATAACAAAAAAAAAAAACCCAGCCTAATC
The DNA here is from genome assembly GCF_015237465.2 of Chelonia mydas. Lineage (NCBI taxonomy): Eukaryota > Metazoa > Chordata > Testudines > Cheloniidae > Chelonia > Chelonia mydas. Next base: position 13,094,648 of record NC_057853.1, on the reverse strand, counting down.
TACTCAAAACAACAGTAGTCACTATCTGGACAGGCTCAGCTCTTGCTTATCAATACCTGAATTCGCTCCCCTTTAGATGAATCTTACACAACTGACTTTACTTTTTTTCTTCCTCTCCCTCTTTTTGTATATTGGTCTCCTGGACAGATAGTCTCTTTTCAGAGGTGGCTGAATTGAATTAGGCAGCTGGAACACCTCATGAGCACGTTCTACACTCTGTTATGGTGACAATTGAAGGTATCTCTCAATTCATTGGAAAAACATTTTGGAGATATCTGATGTCCCTTTAATTGCCTGTCTGCTAGTTTTCTGGGTTGGAGTCTAAGTATTCTATGGGGGGAAAAGACAAAAAGGAAAAGAGCATATAGTTTGTTGTATTCACTACCATAAACAGAAAGGAAACCAAGAATGGCATGATTCTGTATGCTTCACTTATATTCAAACTTAACAGATACTTATTGTTTTATTTATTTGGTGTACTAACGAAACACCCAGTCTTTTAAACCTTTTACAAACATGTCTTCGTACTTGTTCTGAAAATTTAGTACAATATAAATGAAGGAAGTACTAATAGAGTCATTGGATTATGCCTGTTCCCTTTTCTCCAGATCCATATTTGCTATAGATCCATATCAATTACCTACCCATCTTCTTGGGAAGGGAGATTAGTAGGTGCATAGCACCCACTTACACCTTGTCCCAAAGTCAGGCAATGGTGCATAGGCCTTAGCGTTGACTTGGTTTATATAGAGATAAGTGCCTCACAGAGTATTGTGTGCTTATTAGAATGTAGCAAAAATCAAGTCACATAGCCAACACTGCTATGAAGATACTGGCGATGGCATGTGAAGGCTGCTGTGAAAAACCAGTGTTTAGAACACGGGTAAACACCTCTAGGAAGTGCTTTTGTGAGGATTGGGTAGATCCTCCTAAGAACACTGCCTCAGACTTCAAATGTCGCCATAACATCTGGGGATGGTTCAGGCCTGAATATCCCAAATTTCAGAGTTTAGAAGAAGGGACCCAATTACACTGTGGGGAAAAAAAAACCCTCATTGTCTTCAATAAAAGAAGGATCAGAAACCCTCAGAAAGTTTCAAACCTGCACAACATTTTCAAAAGACGAGCCTGGGAGCTTAACTCTGCTAGATGGTAAAAAACATGGACTGAACAGAGACATTGAATTTATGGCTTATTAGAACAATCTGTAACCCACTCATCCCCCCTTTTGTCCTATGACTGCAGAAGTGTTAATGGGCCACTCTACCTTGAACAGTGGATGTGCTAACTACTTATGTTAAACTATTTGTTCCATCTCCCAGGACACTGGGAGTTCCTTTCCCAGGCCTGAAGAAGAGCTGTGTGTGTCTTGAGAGCTTGTCTCTCTCAACAACAGAAGTTGGTCCAATAAAAGATATCACCTCCCCTGCATTGTCTCTCTAATCTTATAGAACCAACACAAGCTACAACTACACTGCATACAAAGTTTCAAACTGTCAGATTACCACAGGGATGAAATAAACCAAACCTTTTGAGGTTTGTGCATTAGTAATAAAAACCAGCAGAAATCCCAGCACATTTTATCCTCCCTTTTGCTACTGTAGCACACAGAAGACAAGGCTTTATCTTTTTTTCTTAAAAGAGAATGAAATAAAACAAAATACCCTGAAAAATATACATAGTTTAGTCAAGGGCTTCCAATCCCCTTCCATTACTGTAAATCGTAGATTCACATTTTTGCTAAGAACAAGATTCTGCTGGTAAAAGAAGCTCGGGGCGGGGGGGGGGGGGAGTGGAAGAGCAATACTGTGAAGAATGTTTTCACAAAGATGCAAAATTAACCAAGTTTCTGTTCTTAGAGTCCTGCCAGTAATATTACACATCACTCTGGACATAGGCACCGACTCCATGGGTGTTCCAGGGCTGGAGCACCCACGGGGAAAAAATGGTTGGTGCTGAGCACCCACTGGCAGCCCCGCTATCAGCTTCCCCCAAGCACCTCCCACCCAGTGGCGGGCCCCATGGATCAGCACCTCCCACTCCCTCCCCACACCTCCTGCCCTCTGTAATCAGCTGTTTTGCAGCATTCAGAAAGCTCTGGGGTGTGAGGGGAGAGGAGCGAGGGTGGAACTGGGCAGGAAGAGGTGGGGTGGGGGTGGAGCAGGGTGAGAAGACGCGGGGCATGGGGGGCGTTGGGGGAAGGGGTTGAACAGGGGCAGGGCATGGGGCAGGGCCAGGGGGTCAAGCACCTCCCATTCCCTCCCCACGCCTCCTGCCCTCTGTAATCAGCTGTTTTGCAACGTTCACAAAGCTCTGGGGTGTGAGGGGAGAGGAGTGAGGGTGGAACTGGGCAGGAAGAGGCAGGGTGGGGGTGGAGCACGGTGAGAAGAGGTGGGGCATGCAGGGGGGGCGTTGGGGGAAGGAGTTGAACAGGGGTGGAGCATGGGGCAAGGCCAGGGGGTCAAGCAGACCCCCTCCCCCGCACTTGGAAAAGTCGGCGCCTGTGACTCTGGAAATTGGTACATTTGCTAGAAAGCAGGAGACTGTAAGGAGAAACTTTTGTCTGGTGGGGCTACAGTAATCTGTCTTGCATCCACCCTCTACCTTTCCTTAAGGAATTGATTTCCCCTTGTTTTTCGTTTAAAATCACAGACTCCACTTCTGATTAAAATGTCAATAGTGCAACAGTTTCCTAATTAGTAAGACTAATTTTGATGTGGTAAGAAATTATCTTCAGTATCTGATCTACAAGTGATGTGCCAAAATCCCTGTGCAGGAATCTTTCCTGTTTCATTGGCGTTATTGGCAGTATACTGGAGGTCAGATCTGCCAAAGTGTGCAGCGCTCACCACAGGTGGGGACAGGTTTTCAAAATAATTTAATTCCCATCTGGTTACCTAAAGGAAGTGACCAGATCATGTAGAGGTGCTCAGCACCTCCCATTAACACCAATGGACACTTAGTGAGTGCTTAAAAGAATTAGTAAAAAAAAAAAAAATCTGCTTAAACTCTTATCTAATGGAAAATTGGGTAAACCCCCAGAACACCTGGAAAATGAGGGGGAAATGATTGGTAAATGCCTCATCAGGGCCTCATGGGATTTGTAGCTCAGGTGCCTTATTCTTCTCTATGGGCCAGTTTTCTCAACCAGCCTACACCTCCTATGATGCATCGCAGCCAGGGACTCCCATGATGCACTGTGACAGCAGGAGACTGGGAGGTATAGTCTAGCCAGGGAACCCAGCCCATGGAAGAGAATGGTGGCATGAGGCACCGAACAACAACTCCCATGAGGCACCACAGCTGCATTTCCTCATCCAACATTTTGGCTGAAAATGTTCAATTTGGGGCCAAAAGTTTTGGTTTTTTTTAGTTTTTCACTTAAAAACCAAGGTATTTTAGTTTTTGTCATTTTTTTCTGAGCATACCTCCCTCCTCAACCACTCGATTTTCCAATCAGCTCTGGAGTTGAACTGTTTTGAAAATTCTGCCCCCTGAAATAAGTGAGTAAATGTAAGGTGTTCGGTGCTGAACTCTTTGAAAATCTGCCCCGACACGAACATTTACAATAGCAGCAGCAGAACCACACTGCCTCCTTTGTTATTGTGTTACCTAGCATAACTTTATAACACAACATGACATAACCTAATAAAGCGCAATGTTGCCTGTCAAGAACAGTATTAAATAAGATAGCAAAGATCAGGTGTTTGGCATGTATTTAGATTGCTAATATGCACTTAGGAATAGTGTGGATATGTAACAGATGGTATATTTTGCTAACTATAGAGTTTCTGCAGAAATCTATAAATAAGATATTACCTATTTCTCTGTGATTCCTTCCATTCTTTGCCTGCATTTCTCTCCCTTTGTGAATAATGAGTTGCCACAAATTGCGTTGTACATATGAGCAGCAAGTCAAAAAAATAATCCCCTTTTCAGAATTGTGTGTGCTGGCAGATTACTATTGGTATGGCACAATTAATCAGTCAAATGTAATAATGAGGTCCTGTAGACAAAGAAAACACTCAGGTGAATAAGTGATTCTTCACAGTGAAGTGTGGAAATTTATGGACTCAGCTGTGTGTGGCAGCAAGTCATCATCTTCAGTAGGGAACATTTGCAGACCTCAGCAAGAGAGATATATGCTTAGAACAGGAAAAACATATGTTACCCAGTGGAAACCAAATTAGCAGCTGACAGGACCATTTCTGATATAGGTTGAAAAATTTGAGGTAGTGGGGTTTCCAGATTTGCATGAGGTGTAAATATGGGAAGGAAGTTGGTTTAATGGGTATAAATTGTTATAGCTCTGTCAAAGTCAACAGAATTACACTGATTTACACCAGCTGAGGGTATGGCCTGTGATTCTTAAATTTGGATATTCAATTACAAGTAAAAGGAGAAGGTAAAATGAACAGTATTTTAGAGGAAAATGAACATCAGAGCAGTTTTGCTAAGTACTGCACTGCAGTTAGCAGAAGATATGCAAATCCACAGTGATCAGTGAAGTGTTTAGTTAAGGTGAGGAATGATGATATCTGGAGAAATGTACTAATGTAATATACACAAACATTTCCTACTCAATGTGCTCATGATACTGCATTAAAAGGACTGATGATCAATCACTGAAAGGAGACTATTTCCCAAGTCTTTTTTTTTAAGTGTTCAATGCCAGCCACTCCTATGAATGCTGATTGGACCAGGAGTTTATAACTATTTTTATTTTTACCTACAGGATGCTTGATTTATTTTTTTTAACGTAAACTTCTTCTAAAATAAAAGTGATGGAGTAACTATTTTAAGTCACACAACAATGTATCCTAACATGTCACAAAGCAGTAGATCAGACTGGATGTGGGGAGATGATGCATTTTCATACAGTGGGTATCAAAATCTCATCAGGAGGAGGAAATAATTTAATATTAATCTATGTATGGTAAGGTCAAAGCTACATAAATTACATAATGGTAGTTGGGACACTTCTGAATCTGCAGCTTAATTGGACATCATTCTTCAGGGTGATGGAGTGTTATTCCGTTCTTTCACATGCATTTTAAAATGCCAGAGACGGAGATGGCAGAATCCTCACCTTTCAGACAGAAGCTGGTAGATAGGGAAGGGTGAACCAGTTCAAGTAAAATATGAACTGGTCTGGCTCTGAGCTGATTGTCCGAAGACAAATTTTTGTTCTAGATAAAATCCCCTTCATCTAGTCTTACTCTGAATCCCCTACTTCACCCCTCCATTTTTAGCCCAAATCATACAGCTGATTTCTCTCTTTTTTTCAATATTGAGCAGAGCACATTCTTTAGTGGGCCTTGGCAACTGATACCTATATGGCCAATGCACTACTAATAACTAATTCCCTGGTCTTAAAGTGCTCTTAGGTGCTTTGAATACAGATAAATATACCAGAATCTGCCATGCTTGCTTACAGATACATGGCGTTCTGATACCCTGGTGAGGGCAATGTACAGAAAATAATAAAACTGTGTATTATTCCGTGAAGTAGAAGCAGAACAGGCATCAAGGCCATGAAGTACTGATACACACTTTGCAATAAATTAAATCCAATGTATGACACTCATGCCAAGTGAGTGATAAATAGTGCTATTGTAACCCATGCCTGGTTGGTATGGTACTCTGGCCCCCTCTAGTGGCACATAGACCATCTAGAGCAGTAGTTCTCAACATATTTACCATTGTGGGCCGCAGGTGTGGCCTGCAGTGTGTTATATGGGCCGCATCCAAAACTACCTGTATGGCTCGAGGATGTCACATAGGCCGCAGCTGTGTGCTGATTGGGCCGCCAGCAGCCCACAGGCCGCAGGTTGAGAACCACTGATCTAGAGATTGAGTCTGCTACAACCCTAACCTAGAGTCATGTGGCTTGTAGCCCATGCAGTAGAGGTAAGCTTCAGAGAACCCAGGTTTGATCCTGCCTGACGACAACCAGGGTCTGTTGGTGTTACACTGTCAATAGGAATTGCATGATTTAAGTTGAGACAGCTGAGCATCAGAATGCTCCTAGTTTGGGTTCAGTTGGGATGCTTATAAAAAAACCCCAGAAATATCTAGGCCTCCTGAGTTGGTAAATTTGGGTTAAAAATGTCACAGGAAGTGATTGTTTCATGATGTTTTCTGACATTTCCATTGCTTCTGTTCCCAGTATAGCTGGGAACATTCTGAGGATAGCTTAGAGACTAACAAATTTATTTGAGCATAAGCTTTTGTGAGCTACAGCTCACTTCATCGAATGCATCCGATGAAGTGAGCTGTAGCTCATGAAAACTTATGCTCAGATAAATTTGTTAGTCTCTAAGGTGCCACAAGTACTCCTTTTCTTTTTGCAAATATAGACTAACACGGCTGCTACTCTGAAACCTATGAGGATAGCGTTTATCATGGCAGTTCAGCATTTCTTGTTGAAATCCTGGCCAGAAACGTGAAGTAAGAAAGTAGAACTGCAGTGTCGGGAGGGAATCATCATCACCTTTTTTCAAGACATGAGTGCCAAGTCATAAAGAAAACTTTGATCCAAATACTTCACCAGTTCCAAAAACGATTTAGTTATGAATTCTAAAAATGGGCCAAGGTTCAGAAAGTTTTATTTTATCCAACACTGTTGACCTTAGATTTAAGCCTAGCAATTTCTTTCACTGAGAAAAAAATATCTCTTGCATACTGGAGAAACAATGGATATCGGATTGAGAGAAGAATGTAGATCTGGTCTTTTTGTGCATCCTTGAGCCAACTTGCTAGTGCAGGACACTGTTTCAGAAAGGCAGTGCTCAGAAACCAATCTTATCACTGCTCCAGAAAGACCCCGCATGTATTTTCACGTTACGCATGTTTCCTGACTTTCAGATTGCACAATATGTGCAGTAGCATACTGAACTTTCCATGACACCAGCCAGGACACCATGTTCTTTTTGGATCTTCTTTAGTTAGTCACTGTCATTTGCACCACTCTTTGGGCAACTGACGCAGGTCATGCAGCAAAGTAGGTCTGATGCAACAGTATGTTAAGGATTCCATGCAAGGGATATACTCTTGGTGTATTTATATGAAGATGATAAAACGACACTGATTTGGTGCATGAGATTTGGTGATCTGGTGATAAATGATGTTGCTTTATTGCCAATAGCTTATTAGAAGAAAAAAAATCTTCTTTTTTTATAATTAGAAAAAATAAAACTCTATTAACCTATTTTAGGAACAAATATTGAACAGCCCTGTACTACTAATGAGCAAACAAGGAAATAAGAGCATTTTAATACATGAGATTGTTACAGACAATTAAAGCAAGTCAAATTTATCACCTTGCATAATTACTAACAGTTCATCTGAATTAATGCAATTTCATGCTTTCTTGAACTTTTGATTTTTTTCCATGAATGTTTTGTCATTATATAATCCCAAATATTACTGATATAATTAAAGGCCATTATTGAATAATACTATGTATGCTAAGTCATTAGAAGTAAGAGCACTTCACAAGTTAGAAATCCTGCTGAGGAAAAATCAATAGGCTTTCTCACATTTCTGTGGAGATGTGCTGATTTGTGATACAACACGTTGGGTTCCAGTTTCTCCTTTGCTTTAGAGAATGTGATAGATCATGACATGATGTATCACAATGTAATTTTCCTCACCGGGAAATGTGACCAAAAATTGTGAACTCAGCAGTTCTCAGAAAAAGCCCATTGTTAAAATTTGCAATAAGCAATTCTACCATCTGTGATTAGAGACTGGTTATTTGTTACCTAATTTTTTTTCCTGTGGTGCAAATTACTCATATAACTCACTGCTGTTATAGTGTATGTTACAAGTCGCCCTTTGTGCCTGATTCACAGACGATATGAGTCTCTATTACTACACCCAGCTAAAGAACCTGGATCCTTAGCTTAAGCTGTTGCAGTTCATACTTTTAGTTTTGGAGTTCCCTGATATGTTGTTGAAGATGGGAGCTATTGGGGATTGGTTCTGCTTTGAGCAGGGGGTTGGACTAGATGACCTCCTGAGGTCCCTTCCAACCCTGATATTCTGTGATTCTATGAATGGTTGTTATTCACATGAGTTAGCCCCCGTGCAAACAATGAGGCTACTCATATGATCAAAGCTTTGCAGAACTGAGACCTTAGACTCATTCCTACCTTTGTTGCTATTTCTTAGTCATCATCTTTCGTCATGCAAGAAGGTTCATTGACTTCAGCAGGGCTACAAAAATAGTTAGGGTCAGATAGTTGTGATTGGCCCTGATGCACATCCAAAAGAGTGCAGGGCACCAGGATGCATGTTGCACCAGAGCCACCTCCATTTGGGCACGTGGGAAATTTCATTGACATCAGTAGGTCTACTAGCTTGAGTAAAGCAAGCAGGATGTGGCTCACAATGAAATCTAGTATTCTCACTTTAAACAGCATGAGGAAAACTCATCTAAAAAAGACAGTAGAGTGAGACTTCAACATAAGTCGTCAATTAATTCTTGCTGTTTGCAGTGTTATTGTAGCCATTTTGGTGTCAGAATATGAGAGAGATGGAAGACCAAGTGAAGTTGGTCAAATAAAAAAGATATTATCTCTTTTTCTGTCTCAATCAACCAGTAATAGAAGAGACTGGATAATTGTCAATCTAAGTGTTTGTTATTAACTGCATCATATGGCTGATTTGTTTAAACAGAAACAAGTAAGTAATACAGCAACATATACAATACTGTACTATTGGTACCATTACTTGTAATGTATGTCTGGTCCAATGGTCTTGATGAAAAAAGAATTCAGCACAATGGAAATAGCCCTGAAATAATTTATCTATACATCTATAGGAACTGAATTTGAACATCAGAAAATGAGTCAATTAAATTAAGATCAATTTTTAAAAATTTTGAAGATACCTAAAAAAAAAAAGTCTTTAAGATCAGAGTCCTTAAATTTTTTTTTCTCCAAAAAATAACTCTTTTTCAACATCATGGAAAACCAATATTATGATAAACAAAAACAACAACAGAAGATCAGGTAACCTTGGAGTATGTTAACAATCAGGGTGGGAGGGAAAGAAGTCAATTTTATCAATGGCAACCCACAGTTTAGCATGTAAAAACAATGATACTTGAACACTTATTTTAGAAACCTCCATTGTAAGCATATAAATGTTATTTTTGAATGTTGGTCTGATGTGTTTCAGGAGTTATAGAATCTCAGGGTTGGAAGGGACCTCAGGAGGTCATCTAATCAACCCCCCTGCTCAAGCAGGACCAATCCCCAATTTTTGCCCCACATCCCTATAATGGCCCCCTCAAGGATTGAACTCACAACCCTGGGTTTAGCAGGCTAATGCTCAAACCACTGAGCTATTGCTCCTCTGTAAATGCTCAGTGTTATGCTCAGTGATCTAAATCAGAGGCTTTTGACCTTTTTCATACTATCAGCTCATTTTACAAAAGGGCCCATTTTCCATCTAGACATAAAGAGAGAAAGGGTCACAACTGACTGTGGACCTGTTCATGACACCTCAAATGACAGGGCTGTGCATTGCAATTAAAAGGTTCTAAATATATAAGGCATTTTTTTAATCCTGGTGACATGATCTCGTCACAAACATAAGACCATATGATAAATGATTTCCCTCATGGCGTTACCACCACAGGTTCCCACTGTGAAATCAGATGCCCTGCCACAAAGCAGTGGAATCTGACAGAGCTCACTGAAACGACTGTCGGCCGTTGATTTTACGGAGGGAGGGAGGGCCTGACGACATGTACCCAGAACCACCCGCAACAATGTTTTTGCCCCATTAGGCATTGGGAGCTTTACCCAGAATTCCAATGGGGGGCGGAGACTGCGGGAACTGTGGGATAGCTACCCACAGTGCAACGCTCCGGAAGTTGACGCTAGCCTCGGTACTGTGGAAGCACTCCACCGAGTTAATGCACTTAATGCACTTAGAGCATTTTGTGTGGGGACACACACCATCAACTATATAAAAATGATTTCTAAAAAAATGACTTCTATAAATTTGACCTAATTTCGTAGTGTAGATATACCCTTAGAAAAACATTGGGGAGGAGAGGAGTATGTTCCAATATTCTAGAACCAAGGGTATAACAGCCCCCACCTGCCAAATGGGTTCCACCTTCACATTGCAGGGCATTTGAGACTTTAATGTGGATCTGTAAGGGCCATGTATTCATAAAAGTAGTTACCTTGGTAAGCACCCTCATTTTCTACAGATATCACTATGGTGGTGCATAGTGATCACAAGTTGCTCAGAAACCTCATAGAGTCACAAAATACTTTTTTAACTCTCAAAAGTGAAGTAAACTTATCAAGTAATTTCTCTAACGCTTCCTATATCCTGATAATGGTGTTGATGCTATTGATCTCTTTCTTTTTTTAACACTATCTAATCTTCAGTATTTACTTTCTAATTGATTTTCCATCAATTCATTCTTAAGATTAAGAGCAATGCTATATCTAATTAAGGTGGCTGAAAGCATTAGTCACTTTCTGATTTAAATCCTTGTATTTTCCACTAAACTTTTAAAGAGCCTCTCTTTACTATAATGTATCTCTTCTGTCCCCTTTGAAACTATATGTTGGGTAAGCCTCCAAATTGTCATTAATATAATCTTGTATTGTGACAATAGCCCATAGTACACTATAGAGACACAATGATCATGGCTGAACTAACAGCCACAAAGAATGCTGAGGATCCCATTCCACTAGGCACAGGTTGAAATCCTGATGTAATATTTACTGCTCATGTTCCATTGTCCCACTTGGGATATTCCACAGACCTACCCTACCTTCTGTTTAACAGAAAACCTTCATCGTTTTTTTCTCCTATCTCCCTTCACAAAGACACACTAGTTCTGGGCATAGTACATGATTTCTCCTTCACTCTGAGACTGAATCCCCTCTCTTCTGTCCCCAGTTGTCATGGCAGAGTTCTTTGGAACAGGTGGGAGAAGAAAGTCAGTCACCAAAATTCATCCCTTTAGAGATCTATCCAATTGAATAACTTCACAGGAGGTCTCTGATTAGCATAAATTGGCTCTGCAGATTCTGATGGAGAGTTGAATTGCAATGATAGGCAGCCTATACTGAATATTAGACAACCATCATTCAGGAGTAACAGCTAGTATAAGGTTGGCTTGCCATTAAGGGACTGGACTGGGACATTGAAGATTTGGGTTAAATTTATGACCCAATCCCAGTCTTCTGGGTGAATTTGGACAAGTCACTTAGGACAAGATATTTTAAGGTATTTACTATATAGGTGCCTATCTACCTCTTTTGGTGCATAAATACCTTAAAAAATATGGCCCTCAATCTCTCTGTGCTCTAGTTCCCCTGTTGTAAAACGTGGATAGCAACACTTTGTCTGCCTTGTAAATTAAGAAAGTAAGCTCCCCCCACAAGATAATATCAAGCACCACAATGGAGGAACAGCAAAAGACCATAATTAAATTAAACATTGAAGGACAGAAAAATCCTTGACTGAGTTTATATTTGCTGTGTGCACAAAGAAATTCACTGCAAAGCATATCCTCTGATGTCCTTCAGCTGGACCACATCTTTAGTGTTAACAGCATAAAATATTAAAACTCACTTCTGAACCAAGCCACGGTGAACTGTACTGAGCAGTGGGTATTGATGGAGGCTTTCACTCTAAACTCCAGCTGGAGGCCAGAGATACAGCCAAGAAATTTACCCTCACAAAAGGAAACAAAATATATATATTTAATATTTATATTATTTACGTTTTCTCGCTTGTCATCATAGAGTCAATTTGTCACCTGTCATCACAGAGTCACTTTACCATCTGCATGAGTTTTCCCAGATTGGAGTGTTCTTAAAAACAGATTTCTCTCCAAAGTCTAAATCAAATGGGCCAAATTAATCCTTATGTAACTCCATTGACTTCAATGCAGCTACACTCAGGATGGACTTGGCCCCTGGTGTCAAACTGTATCTCATGGCGGAGGCATTCATTCTCACCTTGAACTGGTCTCTTCTATTTCTGTTTCCCGACTCTCCTATTTGGACCTGTATTCTCAGTATGCATGTGGGTGTTTATGTATGACTAAGTCATTTGTTCACTCAGACTCTGATCCTTCAATTGCCTCTGAGCATGTGTAGTACTGAATGAACCTGCACAAAACCAGTTTCATGACAGGGGCTTTGTTCACCATAAGCCAGACCTATCTTGCAAGGTGCTGAGCACCCCCTGTGAAATACTGAGTGCCCTCATCTCCAGTTACTTATTTATATTGATTGGCCCTGGGCACCCTCACACAATATTATGAATGATAATCCATGCCAATAAAATATAAGTAATAGAAAAAGCAGAAGATCTCACAACACATGGGCCTTCCACACAGAATATAACAAAGATTCCCATCCCACCCATTGTTGCCCTATCCAAATGCTTGTCTAGAAAGATTAACTTTGCAGTAGGTCCTTAACAGATCTTGAGCCAGTGCAGGGTTGCCCATCTGGACCCTTGACATGCCCCCACCTTCTCTCTCCCCCACACAACCTGTACCTCAGGAGGAGTGGGGGGAGTGACAGGGTCCAGTTGCTGCACAAAACACCAGCAGGGACATCCCTCTGAATTTTCTGGAATTCACCTGAATAGTGAAAAGGGGCCTTAATCCTGCTTGTGAATGTGACCCCAGTTCTATGGTTTTCAATTTCAACTCAAGATTTTAACATCTTAGACGTGGCTATTTATAGCCCTGTGAGGTAAAAACAATGTGATTCTTCATATCAGAATTTATCTTTTTTATCCTGAATAGCTAATTTTGGGGCCTTTCTCACTTTTATTACTAAAAGTATTTATGATGAAGACTCTTTCTGTCCCTTGAACATAAATTGTATAATATAAAGACTAAATAATTGAGCTTTATGTTATGTCTTTGAAACTGATATTAAGCAAGATTTATTTGTGGTACAAGAATAAATAAGTAATAAAAACTGATTTAATTACTTTTTGTTCAAAGAAAACAGTCATTTATTACTGAGAATTTTATGTGGTTTTCTTATTTTTTCCAAATCTCCATCTATCTTTTTATTTTTTGTGCCAAGCCAAAAATAAAAAAGCTCACGTGGACATTGTAGATATTGCATTCCATAATTTATTGGAAGCTAAGTCATATTGTGTTCAATGAAACTCGGATAGATAAAAAGGAACTTCACCCACACCGCAAATAAAGAGACTGGTTTTACCCTTCAAAAATATTAAATTGTATCAATCAGAATCCAACAGCTTTGGGACCTATAGATGCTTTGTTACCAACAATATCTCAATCACACATATTGCTTTTTCCAGGACAACTTACAACAGGCTGATTTAGGATAAACCTTTCTATAGGAATAAAAGAAGAGTAAATAATATCTAACTAAAAAATAACCTTCAAATACTTATATGGTCCCTATTACCTGAGCAAATCATAATCTTTAATGCTCCTCACAACAACTCTCTGATGTATGGAATTGCTATTATCCCCATTTTATAGACAGGGAACTTTGGCACAAGGAGAACAAGTGACATACTCAAGGTCACACAGAAAGTCTATGGCGGAAATAGAAACTGAACCCAGGTCTCCCAGGGTATGCCTACACAATGTTGGGTCGAAAGACGTGGGCTAGCAGGGTTTGAACTAGCTCTCTAAAAAGAGCTGTGTAGACCGTGCTTTGTAGTTGCAACTTGGACTCTGAAGCCTAGGGTGGGGATGGGCTTCAGAGTGGAGGGTTCTTTGGTGATCTGTGCTCATAAACAGATGGATAGATTCATTTTGTACAAGGCAGAGCTTTTCCAGCCAATAGGGATTTGTTTCTACATAATAAGGAGTTGCATTTGTGAACATCAGGCTTATCTATTACAACTCTATATACAGCAGATTATGCCCATTCCTATTGGTCACATTCTAGCCAGTCACAGATGGGATTAGGCATTTATTGCTGCTAGCTATTTGAGTTCCCAGTCATAATGAAGACTCCAACAAGGAACTCAGGTTGTGGACCCATTTAACAACCTGAAGGCACATGTCAGTCAGCAGTGGGATATCTTCAAAGCATTCCCCTCCTACTACCAATATCACTTTAGTCTTGCTTGAGTTTGGTAAAGTGGGCTGCTCTTTCCTCACTTGGGAGAAATGCTGAGGGAGGGCAGGCAATAATTCATTGCCACTGCATGAACTCTTTGAGGGTGAATCCACACTGGGGCATATCTTGCCTTGGTGACAGAGTGAGGTGCAATGCATTCAGCTGGAAATCACACAGTTTCTAATCATCAACGGAGTGAGGTTCTGGAACAATCTTCCAGTAGGAGTAGTGGGCAAACAAGTTAATTAGTTTTAAGATGGAGCTTGATACATTTGTAAATGGAATTAGATGAAGGATTTGCCTGTGATAGAGGGGGATAGCGGGGGACTGGATGACCCAGGAAATTCCTTCCAGTCCTATGTTCCTCTGTACTCTATCTGGTCCTATATGTGCATACAAGTTGAGACAAGCTTCTCCACTGATGATATGGGAACAATTTTAAGCAATGATTGTGTGTTTTAGGCGTTATTCTATTTAGGTGTCATGATAATGCCATGTAAAACAAAGGGCAAAACTGTGACTTGCCCTATGTGCTCCTACAGGGGAGTAAGGAGGCTTCGAGTGCCCCTTTTACTTCTCTCTGTGGTGTTCCTGGTCTGAATTTGGAAGTATTACTTCCTTCCCCCCATAGGAAGATAAAGAGTGGCCAGAGAGCGGTGGGGAATAAATGGATACTTGGCTCTGTCCCACCTCCCCCAATCATTGGCCAGTGATAGAGAGTCAGTGCTGCTGGGGAAGTACTTTGTTGCCAATATGGGTCAATTGCAGATTGCTTCCATCTCTAGAAGTCACAACTCCTTCCCTGGGATACTCCAAGGATGGTGCAGTAATGGGCTGCTCCTTACCCAAGATGAGACACAGAAGTGAGTTTCACTTTCAAAAGTGCCTAAGTGAGTTAGGAGCCAAAGGCCCATTTTCAAAAGTGTCTAAGTTAATGGGACTTAAACTTTTAAAGGTCTAAGGCCAGATTCTCAAAGGTATTTAGGTGCCAAATTCCCTAACACTTTTGAGGATTTGGGTCTAAGTCCCCTTTGAAGATAGGTCTTAGTCTCCTAGTTTACTTAGGAGCTTTTGAAAATCATATCCATAATTCTCAACCTTGGCAAAAATGAATAAAATGTAAACAATACTATGGAATTCATAGAATTATTTGTTAAGGAGAAAAAATATTGCAATGATTTTTGTCATACAGTACAAGTAGATAAAGTCTGGCTGATCAGTATGCAAGCATTTGAAGTTAATTAATTGGTAATCAGTGGTGCAAATTACCTGAGAAAGCTTTTACTCCTGGGGAGTAAATACTACACCCACTACATCTTTAATCATGACCTAATAATTCCAATGGGCATCTCAACACATGTACAGTAGCATACTATCAGCCTAGCTAGTAGTGTAAGAGCCATTTGGAGGGAAATTCATGCATGTTGAGACTTCATAAGTTCAGAATACCTGATCTGATTTAACGACATTGATTTTTCCATTTTCTGTTTCAAAACATATGGTTCAAGTAAAAAGAATTATGACATTTTGAGGCATGCTATGTTGCTTGGCGATGTTCGTGTAATTTGTGTGCAGTCAAAGGTAAACAACATGATGAAGTAATCAGATGAAAAGCGGGATTTTATGCTTTCTGAGCATCTCATACAAAAAACGTCTAAAAGGGCTCTGCATGCACCTGATACTGTCATGATCTAGCTACGACTAAATGGATCTGAATGTTTTTAAATATCTTATCCTAAAATGGTTAGATACTAATAAAGATTTGGGGTTATTTTTTCCCTGTTACAAAACAGAAGATCATGTCCTAGAGGGGCTATTTCCTCTTCCATTTGTCACTTTAACAAAGAAAATATTTTGTGTGTTCTACACGTACAACAGTCAGGCAAACACTGTGTTAGAGCATTCAGGAAATCCAGATTTCTTCCATCTATTCCAATTCCCGTTTTTGCATCCAAAATTCTTGGCGCATGTGTGCCAGCACTAAACCTTATCTCCAGCCAAGGGCAGGGAACATGAAAATGGAACATGAGATGTTCTCTTTAACACTGATAATAATGTCCAGGTTCTGATACCTTTGCATGGAGTAGAATCTGAGTAGTCCCATTGAAATCAATGGGTATCTAAATGTGGCCATAAAACGCCAAGCAAAATACAACTAGAACTCTGTTTAAAATAAAGGGGGAAGGTTTTAAAAATGTGGATCTGTGCTGCCTGATCCAAGAGTATTGCTTTCTTTTGAAACCCATTAATCTTGTACCTGAATTCAAGTTCCTGCGAATGTTTATTGGAGTTCACAAGTAAAAAATAAGGATTTCTGACTGTCACTTGACTTTTACATAGGAAAGGAATAGACCTGTGTTAAATAGAAATCATAATCACTTCTTCTGATTAGTAATGGAATATATGACAAAATGATTTTAATGTATTAGAAAGACTCTCATTTCAGATCCCTGATAAATTGGATGTTTTAAATATTTGGTCTGCTGTTTTCACTCTCTATGAATAGTCATGAATGATATTGTTTCACATAATTTGATTCACAACATAGTCTTTTTTCCCTCAGTATGTTGTTTGACTTGTCATTTCTGGAATGTGTTTGTGTACGTTTGGATCATTACTTGGAACTAAAAGAAATAATAATGGGCAAGGATGGACTGCTTTACTGGAACTGGTTATGGGTATTTCCCCCAAGCTCAGTTGTTTGCATGTACTTATTTTACTTAAAACTGATGAAATAATTAAAGCAAATCCCCAGTGCTGGAGGGATAAAATCCCAGCTGAAACAGCACTTTGACAGTTCTTCATGACTTGGTTTTTTTAAGGAATTAAATGTGAGTTATATAATCTTCATTCACAAAAATAGATTGGCTTTATGAAAAACAACTCCTTCATATGTATGAAGAAAATGCCTCTCAACTCCAAAGCAGAAGAGAAACACTCACTGGTCAAAACTCTTCCATGAACTGGGATGCTTTTTCATCTTGTGGATTTTCTGATGTTCCTGTGCTTCCACCCTTGCTATTTCTGGCAATGAAATGACACCCCAAATGGCTGCTTTGATTGGCTCTGTGACAATTTCTAGAAACGCCATTTTCTAGTGGCATTATCACCAAGGATCCTGTCATTGCACTCTAGGTATCTAGGAGGATGCGGGCAGCGAACATTTTTAATGCTATGTTCATGACGGGAAAAAGCAAACTAAAACTCTCAAGTCCGGGAAGCCTGCACCCAGGCTAAATGTAACATCTTTGTTTTACAAAATACCATGTTGAATGCAAAACCAGCAGTTAGTTAATGGTCATTCAATATTTGCACATCGTCACTCAGACTATGCTATAATTATTAATCTGATTGATTTTTCAGACTGAGTGAAGGGTGGTGAAGATGAGCCAAGGACTCCTTGGTGGCTACTCCAGCATATGAGTTTGAATAGAGCTGAAGTCCCTTTGCACCATTTGTGTCATGTTTTGGGATCACTGGGTGCACATAAACTCAGATTCCATGGCTCCAGCACTGACCTGCCCCTAGTCCTCCCCCGTCACCACCCTATTTGAAGCTACTCGCTCTGCACTGCCCAAAGGAAATGCAGCGGCATCTCTGCATGGCAGCTCTCTTGAAGGCTTCCCCCACTCAGCAGTTAACCATGCACAGACCCTCATGCTAGACCTCTGCACCATGGCTAAATTTGTCACCTAGGTGATGATAAAATAGATGGCTGCTGACTCCTGACTTTGGAGGTGGAGGGGGCGATTCAGAATCTAAATCTAATTCTGGACCCATTTTTTTGTGGCTGGCTGCAAAAGCAAGATCCAGGATCTGCTCCTTTGAAGGGGTTGGAAATCCAGATCTGGATTTGGATTTGAATTATGCAGCTCCAGTTATTATCTAGATAACCATTAACTGTTGAAAAGCATATTGGGCAGTGAATAATCAAAGCTGAATTGCGGTTTCTAATTTAAAAGTATATTCTTTATAGGGAATATGTACAATTTCCTTTCTATTTAGGATGACACAAACTTTCACCAAGAAGTATGAATAACCTAGGCATGGCCATGCCATGTGTCCTGCTAAAGCATCTATATCAGAAGTGGGCAAACTATGGCCCGCGGGGCATATCCGGCCCGCAGGGCTGTCCTGCCTGGCCCCTGAACTCCCAGCTGGGGAGGCTGGCCCCTGGCCCCTCCCCCTCAGTCACGCCGTCGCGTGGGCAGTGCAGCTTGCGCCTGCCCACCTCCCAGGCTTTCAAATAAGCCAGTCCTGCTACTCTGAGTGGCATGGTAAGGGGGTGGGGGGAAGGGAGGGGTTGGATTAGGGGCAGGAGGTCCCGGGGGGCAGTCAGTGGACAGGGGGCGGTTGGATGAGTTGGAGGTTCGGAGTGGGCTGGTCAGGAGACAGGGAATGGGGGGGTGGGATATTGGGGGTTGGGGTCCCGGGAGGGGGCGGTCAGGGGATGAGGAATGGGGGGGAGAGTTGGATGGGTCGGTGGATCTAAGGGGGGGCAGTCAGGGGGCGGGAAGTGGGAGGGGGTGGATAGGGGGCGGGGGCCAGGCTGTTTGGGGAGGCACAGCCTTTTCCACGCGGCCCTCCATACCATTTTGCAACCCCGATGTGGCCCTCGGGCCAAAAAGTTTGCCCATCCCTGATCTATGTGTTCACACTGTCCTCTCTCTCAATGATACTGTCTTTTATTTTAATAATCTATGTCACTTCCTCCCACACAATATTCCTCCTGCAGGCTTTGATTTGACAGCTCTGTTTTTAATGAAGTATAAGAGGGAAACTCCAGCTGAATCTGAACACCTATTTGTAATCTTATGGAACAATTGTTTTGTTTCTCTAAGTAGAAAAAGCTCATAATTTCACAAATCTTGTCGAGGTGTGCAATGAATTTGTGGCCAACAAGTTTGAGAAGAGGGAGGAAGACATGAAGTTATTTTGAGTAACAGTAATTTACATTATAACTTATGGTTATTTACCTTGTAATAAGGAAACAAATAGACTTAAAATTCCTCTTCCCAAATATATTATGAGAATTATTATTTTTACTGAGATTGTAATAGCATCTTGAGGCCCCAATCAGATATCAGGGCCCCGCTGTGCTAGGCACAGTGCACACATGTATAATAAAATAGACACATCCAATCACAAAGGGGTTAGCGTAAGATATGAAACAACAGGTGTACATAAGAAACAAATGGAGGGAGGTGCGAAGATAGGGAATGGGAGAATGTAACAGTGAAATAATCATGTTTCATATATAAGAATAAGCAGTTACTACATAATTATAATTACTTCCACCATTGCTATTTATTTATATAGGGTCTGATTATGCCACACTTAAATCTGATGAGTAATACATTACTAGGGACCTGATCCTGAAGCTGGAACCAATTGGGCAGACCCCTGCACTCCCACAAAGCCCTACTGAAGTCCCTGCAGACACAGTAGCAGGCGCAGGGCCTAGGTGAGTAGTTCACTGAAATCAATGAGACCACTCGTATAATAAGGCGTTGTTCTATGGAAGAGTTGTAGAACTGAGTCATTGTTTGTTTCAGGCACAAAAATACAAATGAAAACTTAGGACCAGATCCTACTGTACTAACTTTCAGAGTTCCCACCCAATGCACTAATGGGATCCTGAGACACCCCAAACTCCTGCTGATGTTTACGGGGCCTTGGAGTGGGCAATGTACCAGCTGGCTATGAAGCAGTGCTACTCTGAAATCAAAGAAAAGTCAGCGTTTGATTTATCAAGGCCTTTCCCTTCCTTTTATAAGAGCAGTTTTGTGACTCTACTTTTGCACCACAATTTTAATTCTCTTTTGATTGGACCCATAGGTGGAAAACTGATTAAAAGCTATGAAGCTTTTGTATTAGGATTGGGGCCAAAAGCCAGGCAGGTGCCATTCATGAAAGTGACTAGACTGAATGAATTAAAATCCCTTTCTGTCTTCCTATCTTTTCACCTGTCTGTCATGGACTTTGTACTAGACCCCTCACCAAGGTGCCTTTCTCAATGTCTCTGTCTTTTCTTTCTGTAAACCAGGTTATGAGCCATATGTTCAGAGTGACTTTTTTATTGGGTGCTTTCACTTCAGTTTCTTGCTGCATTTCTGCCATCTCCTCTGATAATGAAGCCTTCTACCTGAAATTAGGATCTCATATCTGTTTGCATTCCTCTTTCTTATACGTCTGCATATTAGTACTAATGTTTGCTGTCACTTGCTGGTTCATCTAGTCCATACAAATGAGAACTAGGATCTTGTATTCCATATTGGTCCCACAAGTAGCTGTGGGAAGTGTATCTCTGGGGATATGAAGCCTCAATAAACAAACTGCTTGACCTTTAATCTTTGGAGCTTGTGGTATATCACTAAGGGACCTTATCTCCCAGTGAATTAAGTTCTTCTGGTAGAATGCTTCACCAATGTAGAGTGCCAAAAACTGTGTATTAATGAGACAAAACCATTTAACACTATCCATATAGCCATAGTCCTTACTAGTTGTTGAATTGCTTTAGTTGCATTCAGTTATATACTCCTTATGCAGGTTTTCTGGCCAGCAGAATTGCCTGGGAAAAGTCATTTGTGTTTTCCTTTAGGTTTTGGTTAACTTCACCCCTGATAACTGGTGGCCAGTTGCTGGTACGCTAATCTAGGAGTGAGAGAGTTCTCATAGTCTCCTAAGTAGTATCCTTGCTTTCCACTGCTGATTATTGTATTCTTGTTTGTAGATCCTAATAATACTTGCCTGGCAAAGACAATGTCCTCAGTCTTCTGAGATCTAAGTCATCCTTCTGAAAGGAGTGGATCTGCTTTTGGCCTAGCACCATGCAATAAAGTTAACTCCTACTCAGTTTGGACATATGTATCTTTGCAGTTTGCCTCAGATTTATTCTCACCTTCAAGTTCTTTGGCCAAATAGAGGTTTGTGTTTCTATTCTTTACTTGGCAAAGTTTTCTCTTCTCTGCATCAGGGAGGTCTTTCAGTGGATGTTACTTCCAACACAAGCTCCGCATATGGAATGTGCAAGTGCAAGTGCTGGAGGAACCACCTAGGGGCAGAGCTCTTCTTGACCTGCTGCTCACAAACCGGGAAGAATTAGTAGGGGAAGCAAAAGTGGATGGGAAACTGGGAGGCAGTGACCATGAGATGGTCAAGTTCAGGATCCTGACACAGGGAAGAAAGGAGAGCAGCAGAATACAGACCCTGGACTTCAGAAAAGCAGACTTCGACTCCCTCAGGGAACTGATGGGCAGGATCCCCTGGGAGAATAACATGAGGGGGAAAGGAGTCCAGGAGAGCTGGCTGTATCTTAAAGAATCCTTACTGAGGTTACAGGGACAAACCATCCCGATGTGTAGAAAGAATAGTAAATATGGCAGGTGACCAGCTTGGCTTAACAGTGAAATCCTTGCTGATCTTAAGCACAAAAAAGAAGCTTACAAGAAGTGGAAGATTGGACAAATGACCAGGGAAGATTATAAAAATATTGCTCAGGCATGTAGGAGTGAAATCAGGAAGGCGAAATCACACCTGGAGTTGCAGCTCGCAAGAGATGTTAAGAGTAACAAGAAGGGTTTCTTCAGGTATGTTAGCAACAAGAAGAAAGTCAAGGAAAGTGTGGGCCCCTTATTGAATGAGGGAGGCAATCTAGTGACAGAGGATGTGGAAATAGCTAATGTACTCAATGCTTTTTTTGCCTCTGTCTTCACGAACAAGGTCAGCTCCCAGACTACTGCACTGGGCAGCACAGCACGGGGAGGAGGTGACCAGCCCTCTGTGGAGAAAGAAATGGTTCGGGACTATTTAGAAAAGCTGGACGTGCACAAGTCCATGGGGCCGGATGCGTTGCATCCGAGAGTGCTAAGGGAGTTGGCGGATGTGATTGCAGAGCCATTGGCCATTATCTTTGAAAACTCATGGCGATCGGGGGAAGTCCCGGACGACTGGAAAAAGGCTAATGTAGTGCCCATCTTTAAAAAAGGGAAGAAGGAGGATCCTGGGAACTACAGGCCAGTCAGCCTCACCTCAGTCCCTGGAAAAATCATGGAGCAGGTCCTCAAGGAATCAATTCTGAAGCACTTAGAGGAGAGGAAAGTGATCAGGAACAGTCAGCATGGATTCACCAAGGGCAAGTCATGCCTGACTAATCTAATTGCCTTCTATGACGAGGTAACTGGTTCTGTGGATGAAGGGAAAGCAGTGGACGTGTTGTTCCTTGACTTTAGCAAAGCTTTTGACACGGTCTCCCACAGTATTCTTGCCAGCAAGTTAAAGAAGTATGGGCTGGATGAATGGACTATAAGGTGGGTAGAAAGTTGGCTAGATTGTCGGGCTCAACGGGTAGTGATCAATGGCTCCATGTCTAGTTGGCAGCTGGTATCAAGTGGAGTGCCCCAAGGGTCGGTCCTGGGGCCGGTTTATTCAATATCTTCATAAATGATCTGGAGGATGGTGTGGATTGCACCCTCAGCAAGTTTGCGGATGACACTAAACTGGAAGGAGAGGTAGATACTCTGGAGGGTAGGGATAGGATACAGAAGGACCTAGACAAATTGGAGGATTGGGCCAAAAGAAATCTGATGAAGTTCAACAAGGACAAGTGCAGAGTCCTGCACTTAGGACGGAAGAATCCCATGCACCGCTACAGACTAGGGACCGAATGGCTCGGCAGCAGTTCTGCAGAAAAGGACCTAGGGGTTACAGTGGACGAGAAGCTGGATATGAGTCAACAGTGTGCCCTTGTTACCAAGAAGGCCAATGGCATTTTGGGATGTATAAGTAGGGGCATTGCCAGCAGACCGAGGGACGTGATCGTTCCCCTCTATTCGACATTGGTGAGGCCTCATCTGGAGTACTGTGTCCAGTTTTGGGCCCCACACTACAAGAAGGATGTGGAAAAATTTGAAAGAGTCCAGCGGAGGGCAACAAAAATTATTAGGGGACTGGAACACATGACTTATGAGGAGAGGCTGAGGGAACTGGGATTGTTTAGTCTACGGAAGAGAAGAATGAGGGGGGATTTGATAGCTGCTTTCAACTACCTGAAAGGGGGTTCCAAGGAGAATGGACCTAGACTGTTCTCAGTGGTAGCAGATGACAGAACAAGGAGTAATGGTCTCAAGTTGCAGTGGGGGAGGTTTAGGTTGGATATTAGGAAAAACTTTTTCACTAGGAGGGTGGTGAAACACTGGAATGCGTTACCTCGGGAGGTGGTGGAATTTCCTTCCTTAGAAGTTTTTAAGGTCAAGCTTGACAAAGCCCTGGCTGGGATGATTTGATTGGGGATTGGTCCTGCTTTGAGCAGGGTGTTGGACTAGATGACCTCCTGAGGTCCCTTCCAACCCTGATATTCTATGATTCTATGAATGTGTCTCTGTGAGCCATCCTGGCTAATACTCTTGATCATGTGATTCATACCAAGAACTATGTAAAAATAACATGCAACAGCAGCCTGGCAGAGAATGGTCTCCCTTCCTTCTTCCAAGTGAAAAGAGACAGAAATTCCTTCCAGTCCTTCCTGCAAGCCCCATTTCTCTTTTTTCCAGGTTCCTCTTCTACTCTTCCAATGCTCCTTTCATCTTGTAGCTCCCTCCTTCCCCTACCCAGGCTGTGAGAAGAAGAATATTCCCAGAAATGTTCAGGAAATCCTGTGGGTAGGGCCCAGATGCCTTTTTTTTTTTCTACAGGCTCCCTTTTCAGGTAGATGTATCTTCCTCCTGGCAGGACAATGTGCTGGCAGGTGAAGAAAAGGAGGAGTTTCCCCTCATCAGATTTGGAGCTGGACTCCGATAGACACCTTCCGATAGACACCTTGATTACAGGTATATCTGTGACATATATGTAGCCTTCAGCCTCCTCCTCTTAGGGCCTCCTGGGCATCTTCCTTTTCCTCTCTTGATCTCCTCCTCCTCCATTCATTCCCCAGTTTACTCCCAGTAGCCTGCCCTGCTTCCTTCTTCATTCAATCTCCACAAACAAAATTCTAAGATGGCTGTTCCATTACTTCTGCCTGACAGGGGTTTTGTTTTGTCACAAAGCATATTTCACCTTCAAGCGTGGAATTCATTTCCCATGAACGAAAGGTTACTTGCAGAAATATTTGAGAAAAGCAAATATAAAAGGGTCAGAATATGATGAATTAAAATTTAGTTTTCATTTGCCCAGCTCCAGAGACCAAAGCTCTTTGCTTAAGAAATTCAGTGCGAAAACTATAAAACCCAGTACAAATGATAAACCAAATGATCAGCTTTACGAAAAAAATGTCTGTGAACCATCTCAACCTCTGATGTCTCCTTTGTATAACCTCTGTG
This sequence comes from Chelonia mydas, assembly GCF_015237465.2. Taxonomy (NCBI): domain Eukaryota; kingdom Metazoa; phylum Chordata; order Testudines; family Cheloniidae; genus Chelonia; species Chelonia mydas. The sequence goes on along the minus strand of NC_057853.1, from coordinate 13,070,221 downwards.
ACATGAGACTTCCTATGAGAAATGGAACAGGATTAATAATTAATACATTTACTGATGTCTGAAATAGTGACATAAGGTTGGCTTTAGAAGTATGTTTTATTAATGAGGTTTGAAAACAATTGCTTTCTCACAGTAACAGACAATGCAGACCTTTAAACTGAAAAAAATGAGTGCAAGTAAAACGTGTGGCTTCCTTCAAGTTTCTTTTGAGGGTACCAACAGCATTCACTGACCACTCAAAAACGTGCAGAAGAAATAAAAAAGAGTCAGCATAATAATTCTCAAACTGGTTCAAATTGACATCTGCACCTGTACCCAACCTGGCTGAAATATGACACATTTCAGCACAGCAGAACAGTATCCTTTTGCACAGTGTATAAGGAAGAAGGGTTTCTTACTGTATGTCTGTTACTGTAGCAAAATGTCGCTGAAGTAATTACCGGTGTGACATTTATGTGACTCTGTTGGATATCATTATGTTGTAGCAAATGTAAAGCCTACTCTTCCTGCAACTTTTTTTGCATGTGGCTAGGTGTGAAACTAGATAACTAATGAATATCACTTCCACCAAAAAAAAATAAATAAAAGCCCTCTTAAAAAAACAACAAAAAACCATAACAGCTTTATTGAACAAAAGTAATTGCATTCATCTTTCTTGACCTTTCAATCATCAGTGGTAATTATTGTTCTCTGAGTGCTGTAAGGAATTGGAAGTCTGTTTTTGTTGTTAATATTTTATGAGAAAATAGGGTTTTTTAAATTTAAAATAGAAAAGCACTGCAGAGGTAAATCCCTCCCTTTTATTGTGGTCATCGTGATACTTTAATTATCAAATAAATTACATTTCACATACAGAATTACTTAGAAATGCTTTAATAAATGCAGTCTTAGCAACTTACATGCAAATTGAAGCTTTGCCTTCCTGCTCAGAATTGTTCCAAATGAATTTGTGGCCAAACACTGGTATGTTCCAATATCCTGTTTTGTATGTGGGTTATTGATTGCCAAGCTGCCTCCAACCAACCTGTAGTGATAACTCATGGTAAGATCAATATCTGTGCCATTTTGCTTCCACCTTTGAGGGGAAAAAAATCAAATTATGCTTATAATTTACAGAGCCTATTCATATTTATCAAATAGCGTGCTGTAGCATACCTGTAACAATAAAAGTATGGTTAAATATCAGAATGCTTTTTATATCAATCTTAATATTATCAGTAATTCTATTGTTTAAAAATCTTTGCTGCTTTTATGTTAGTCACCAGCGTTCAACCAATATTTACAAAAAGTAATGATAACTTATTCATAAAAACTAAATTATCCATCCAATTGGAAGTGCAGAATATGCCTTGACGGGAGATACATTATTTTTATAATATAAATGGTACCTGAAAGTGTTTTATGGCCCTTGCAAGTGATGTCATAAATTTGGTTATAGAAATGTTTTAGAGATATAAATCAGAAAGGATTATACTTCAAAAAGGAGAAGAAAGCGGAAAGGTTTTATATAGCATGTCTGAGATTGATAATGTAATAATGAGAATGCTGCTATTTTAAAACATGATTTGTCTCTGTTAGTCTGTTAAGTAGAAAGATTGTGTCTGCAACATTTCACAGCTACTTACAAATGTCAAAATAAACATTATACTTCACTGAAAATAAATATTCTTTATTTTTGAAAGGGAAATGTTCCAGGGCTTTGCCATTAGTCACATTAGGATGAAATTAACATAACTCAAGTTAAAGCCCAAAGAACTAGCATTCATATGGGTTGAAGCCCCTCAATAGATGCTGCTCCAGGGGTGGTCTTGATTCACATCTGAAGCCTTCAAAAAGAACAGGAGTACTTGTGGCACCTTAGAGACTAACAAATTTATTACAGCATAAGCTTTCGTGGGCTACAGCCCACTTCATCGGATGCATAGAATGGAACATATAGTAAGAAGATAGATATATATATATACATACAGAGTAGTTGGAAGTTTCCATACAAACTGTAGGGGGCTAATTAGTTAAGATGAGCTATTATCAGCAGGAGAAAAAAACTTTTGTAGTGATAATCAAGATGACCCATTTAGACAGTTGACAACTTCCAACTTCTCTGTATGTATATATATATCTTCTTACTATATGTTCCATTCTATGCATCCGATGAAGTGGGCTGTAGGCCACGAAAGCTTATGCTCTAATAAATTTGTTAGTCTCTAAGGTGCCACAGGTACTCCTGTTCTTTTTGTGGATACAGACTAACACGGCTGCTACTTTGAAATCTGAAGCCTTGTCCTTGCCTATACATAGGGTTTTAGCACAATTGGCTCCTCATGATCCCGTGGTTCTTCACCTAATCCAGTCACCACACTCCACTCTACCCACTTTTCACACCCTGCACTGGCATGTGAAGGTGGTGTAGACAGCTCTGTGGCCTGCAAAGGATGTAGACACTTCCTGGATGGCTTAAGTGGCACAGATGCCTTCTGTGAGCCCTCTGCACCAGGGGAATTTTGTTTGTTAATTATCCATACAATCACAGAGTAAAATATAGAGTACTAATTAGCTTCAGCAATAAGATTATTCACAGTGATGGTAGTTTAGCTGAACAAGATTCTACAGTCAAAAACTTGAAACAAACTTTTATACTTTCACCAGCATCTTCTAAACTAAAATCATTTCCCACAAATGTAAACACTGGAAGCTAGATCTTTAGCTGTCATAAACTGGCATGGCTTCATTAAAGTCAATAGGGCTATACCTGTTTACATCATCTGGGGAGCTGGCCCTGCTGTGTATTGCAAAATACTTTACATGAGCCAACCACTGAGAGGGTTTTCTCCATAGAATTTGATTGAGAGGAATATCTGTGAGTAGGAGAAGATGCTTCAAAGAATCATGTGAAATGTCATTGCATGCTGTAAGGAAAATCTTGACAAATATGTACAGAGAAAGACAAGAAACATGACCTTGGAGGAGGATATATGCTTTTAAAGATGAGAAGTGATTGATCAAATATCAAATCAATTGAATTTCATGAACAAATTCTAGGAGCTTTAAATAATTTAGCTGGACCCTCCATATCTCTGACTTCTGTTTTATGAATGCTTTAACATTAAGGAGTCTAGTGGCAACTGCAGAACATCAATATTTTGCTTGCCTCCAGTTGCTGCTAATTTTGATCCTTGAATTCCTATGTCCTATTTTATCTTTCACATTGTTATCAGGACAAGCAGAGCTGTAGGTAATGGCCATCCATCAGCCTTTTACATGAAGCAGTTCTCTATATCACAGTCAGGATTTCACCATATTTCATAATTTGTGTACTGTGCATGCTCTCTGGACCTTGGTTCTCCTTTTAGTTTTCTAGCATAGGAAATACTGGTATATAGTTTGCCAGCTCTCTTTAATTTGGGAATCAATCACTGAAATAACTGCTGTCATCATTACATGGCTCTCAATTAAGCTCCATAATTGTTTTTCAACACAAATGCAAAGTTGTTGGCTTAGTTGCAGCAAATGAATTTTTCACAGTATCCCCATAATCATTCTAATAACCATGGTACAATGATTATTAAACTGTGCATATAGATCAGGGGTTCAGCTCCTGGTGTGGGCTTTTTTCCTAATTAATATGTTTAAATCAATGAAGGAACAAAATTAACGAATCCATGTGATTGCCAGACAAGTGTTTAATCATAGCATGTGTGCCCTAATGTATTTATCTGATATTAACTAATCCATGAAGGATTATTTCAAATCATTTTTTTAAATATCTTTATATTAAGCCCAGTTGATCTAACAGTTTTATGAACCTTGTTGAATACAGTCATTTAAAAATATATATTTTATCATTGTATGTGGAAAACACATCACTGAATAATAATTTATCTTCAGCATATAAACCAAAAATATGCAAGTCACTGAGCTTGGTTTAAATATTTGCCTAGGAAGGAAATGTTCTCAAATTAGACTGACAAAAACATGACCTTCAGTGAAGTAAATACTACACCTGTTTTATAGATTCATAGAGTTTAAGGCCAGAAGTGAACAGTATGATCATCTATTCTGACCTCCTACATAATACAGGCCATAGACTGTCCCCCATAAATCCTCCATCAAGCTCATAACTTCTGGTTGAGCGACTGCATATCTTTTAGAAAGACCTGTAGTGATAACTGGGGCTTAGCAGGGCTTCCCCAGTTGTGAGCCTAAATGTAAGAAAGTGAATAACAGTTTTTAAAAAGTCACAATAATCTGTAACACTAAATATTTCTCAGAAAAAGGTACAAAAGGGAGACAGACTCAATCAGGCCAAATACAAAAGGCCTACAGATATAATTCAAGGACTATGTTAAGATTATGCCCTCGTAAACAACAGAAGCATGGGACTGAAAATCAATGAACCTAAACTGGTGTGTTGGAAATTAGGACTAATTGGTGGACAAAATAATGAGGGCTTAGGCTCCGTTTCCATCCACTTCCCCACTTTTGGGATCCTCAAAAAGATACTTTGGGAGGGAGGAATTAGTTATCATGGATGCTGGCTGACTGATAGATGGAGAATAAGAAGGAGTGAGCCTCTTCCCACTATCTCCTGGGACCCTGAAATCCACTGTGACACTATTGGAGATTCCACACTCTAATCTTGAGAGAGGTCCTGATGAGATTGGGCCAGAGAGGTGGACCCATAAGACATTTTAACCTCCTCTGGTTCCAACTAAATCCCAAACACTACTTGAGATGTGAGACTTTGTGTCCCTCCCTCGTCAGAGATTTTTTCCCCCTTCCCTGCCTTATTTCTTGTTTTTCCTATCCCTCTCCTTTTGCCTTCTGTTTAATAAGAGTCTGTCTTATCCAGCCAAAACAGAATACTTTTCAACACTGCTGTAAGCCTGTGACCAAAGAGGTGGCTAAAAGCAATGCCCTAAAAATCTCACTGCTGCTACAAGTTTGCCCAGTCTCAGAGTGCCTAATAAGATGGTCTAACGTGGCTGTATTTTATTAGCTGAGAGACTACAAGGTGACAATAAGCACTGGAGACAGAAGCTGCATTTTCTATCTTTCCTGTACTTACTTGTACCCTCCTGTGTGTGTCTTGTTTTGTCTTCTAGGAAATGAGATCAGGCAGCAAAAATAACAGCTCCAGCCCATCTCAACTAACCTTTTCTCTTCCTCCCCAAAAAGGATAGTTATTACCATCTAAGAGACAGCCAAAAAAAAGGGAATTTTCTTCATAAAAACTCTCTGTAGATAAGGGGGAAGGAAACAGGGGATAGGGGTAAAATGAAAGCCTTATTTAAAACTTTCCATTTCAAATGCTTTAACTGTTTTTCCTTCTTTTCTGTATCTTTAATTTTAAAAAATTAAAAATATTTGTAATGGTGTGTTTGCCATGGTACTAAGCACACTGAGGTCTCTGCATTCCAGACTCTGAGCACTGTTTAAAACTGTTTAATGCTGAACAATGACAGGGTCATGTTAACACCTGTGAGTCTTTGGGTCCATTTAATACAATAGACTTCCACTCTAGATTTAAAGACTTAAAGTGATGGTGAATCCTCCATGTCTCTTGGTAAGTTGTTCCAGTGGTCAGTTATCATCACTGTTAAAAAACATGTGCCCAATTTCTAGTATGATTTATCTTGCTTTATCTTCCAACCATTGGATCTTACTATGCCTTCTGTGCTAGTTTAAAGGCTTATCAGATATATTCTCCATATATAGACTATGATCAGGCCACTTCTTGACTTTCTTATAGATAAGAAACACCCCTAACTGATGGTTTCCCATTAAAATTACTTTTGAGATCCATCAGTTAGACACTTTTAATCCATTTAATATGTAGTACATTGATATAGTTTAGTGCTATAATTTAAACAGAATATCAAGCAGTACTAAGACAAGTGCCTTACAAAAGCCTAAATATATGATGTCAACGCAGTTACTTTATGAACCAAATTTATAATATAATCAAAACATGATATCAAGTTCATTTGACAAGATCTATTTTCCATAAAACCATGTTGACTGGCATTGATAATAGTCACTTCCTTTAATTCTTTAACTTTATCTAAACTATAGGTTTCAACATTATAAAAACACAATGTTTTGATTGCACTACATAGATTTTTTTTCCCTCCTGAATTTTCATTCCACAGGAAATGTCAAAATTTTGGCTTTTTATTCTAATATGGAATAAAAACAAATTTTGAAATGTCAGAACTTCTTGTAGAATGGCAATTCCATTTTACACCCAGCTGTAGGTTCTACACAGTACAATAGTCTGCCTGGGTGCTACTCACTGCAGGATTGGGGTCCTGGTTTGAAATTAAAGTAATCTCGTCAGAAAACATCCTCATAGCAGCTCTTCACATATTGGATTGCTTTCTATATGATACCAAAAAATGCTAGCCACAAGCATAGAAGGAAGGAGGGTGAGATTTGTATTACCATTTTTGTTTTAAAATATACATTGGGAGTTTGTTATAAGCATTAATTAGAGCAGCCACGTTACCTCTCTTTGATCATTGCACCTGAACAAGCACTATCCATAGATCCAAGAAATCATGGACTTTCAAATCAGATGTGCATAGAAGCAAAATCTACCCTTTATCTCAGTGAGATAGAATGGATTCTATGAGGCATGTTACTGCCAACTCAGGTCAATCAAATTATTATTATTGGTCCTTACTGATGCTCTTTTAAGTGGTTAAAATATTTATGTGCAGCTCAGTGGCACTCACTGAGGCATGGAAGTCATTCCTGTCTTTGAAAACATTCAAGACAGCATTTCCATTCTAATCATTACAACCAAAAGCCAAACTGATCAGTATAAGGGCTGGGCAAGCACACTACATTTTTTGGAAATCGGAAGTGGCTCCATACAGCACGAGTGCTATAAGTGGTGCTTAATAAAAAAAAAAATGGCACTGTACAGACTTAAAAAACCCTATCTGTTGTAGTAATTTTCCTTCATTTTCCAATCTAAGATGAAGTTTCTAGAATAAGCAAATGGCATCCAGATCCCCAAGAGCCACCAGAATCTCGCTGTCAGTAAAGAGAACAAGAAGTGGGGCAGAGACTGACCACACAAGCATGGCTTCCCCGTCATTCCTCCTCCACTTCCCCCATACCTTCACAGTACCTAAACCTTGGTGTAAGCGTAACACATGTTCCCTAGTTAACTGGACATGGGTGGGGTGGGGTGAGGACTGATTCAAAGCCCACTGCAGTCAGTGGGAGACTTTCCTTTTATGTCAGCGAGCTTTGAATTAGGTCCTAAATCTTCTCCTCTGACCTCCTACACCTCTCTATCGTCTCTCTGAGGTAGCAGCAGCTTCATCAGAAGCCACGTAAGCATTGGGCATTCATTGCTCCCACTAGACCACTTTTACACCCTCATGGTAGCATCATGTGGAGGCTCATCGCTAATTAGAAGACAAATAAATGTATCAGTCATGTAGCTGATTGAGGTTATATTGATAATTAAGTCATGAGATTAAAAAAGTACACTGTAAGGGCAAGATTCTCAGTTTGTATAAACTATATCTAATTATGTCAGCTGATTATCTGGCCCAATGTATTTACCAACCAACACAAAATATGTGTTTTAAGAATATCTATTGTAACAACAATATCTTCTGTAGAAAGAGCATTTTTTCAAAGCCTTCATTATTAGAGTTCTGTTTTTGTCGTGCATCCTTTGGATTCAGCTGGAAAATCTCCTACACAACTCTTTAGAGGAATACAGTTCTTTTTTGTGATCAATATTTATTTATAAGCCAGATAGGCTAATGCACATGAATGATCACAGAAAAAAAGTCTAATATGTAGTGACTAAAACAGAGGGGGAAAGGATACACAGATGATTTCCGTTTCATTTTGATTTGACATAATTCACTAATGTTTTTGATATGTTCTTAACACCATGTCCAACATATAAGTTTGATAGTTGCCTAATTGCTAAATTCATTGCCCTAGGCAGCCTACTGGAGATAGATATTTATTTTTAGAGTGATCCAGGGGACAACATGTTAGACAAGGGGAAGGCAACAGAAAGGATTGATCCATCAGTCATTCTCAGATTTTTCAATAGTATGAACAAGACCTAGAAAATGTATTCTCAGATTCACTGGGCACAGTAATGTGAACTCCTTCTATTTAAGATGCTGGGAGAAGCAAAGCACCATCAACTTCCATTGTAATCAACAGGACCTGAAGGCTCTCAGAATTTAACAACTCAGTGAAATAGTAATATGTAAAGTCTGTTGCCAGTAAAACAACAAATGCCACTAGTCGCTACACAGCATATAAGCCAGATGCCATGCTTCCTCACTTTTTTCTTTCAAATCTCTCCACAAAACCCAATCCTTAACTATTGGCTTCCACTCCTGTGCTAGCTTCGCCTCCCCTCCGACCCCACTTCAATCACAGCTTTAAAATATCAGAATTTATACAATGTTACTAATATATAACATGGGTTATATCGATTGTAGCTGTTTTACCCTTTGTTTTTGCTTTTCCCAACACTTTTACTTGTCTGTTACCTTTATCTGGATTTGGATTTCATTTGGGTCATTTTATCTTATCTGAAAAACACCATTACAAGTTATGATGCAACACACACACACACCACAAATGAGTAAAATGTGACACTTATTTATTTACTTACTTACTTATTTAAACACATATCTTTTCCTGACACGTGTAATCAAAGGATGTGACTTTCAGACTCACATGAAATTTTATATTCAGTATGCAAGAGAACTCATTTGATCTCTTGCACTCCGTGACAGGAAAAAATGTCACGTGTTGCACCTGAACAATCATAAGTAATCACCCACAGTTCAAACAGGAAATGTATAAGTATCACAGAGAACTATTTATGAACAATCCTCCGAGTTTTTAAAAAATAAAAAGAAAAACAGAATAATGAATACATTAGAGAAAACCATGATATGCTCATAGATACTTTGCAGTCAGAAAAAGAGGCTAAGTATATTGGTAAAATTATTCATTGTGACTTATTGACTCCACTCTAATGAAAATATTCAAGTGCAGTGAATTAGAAATTATCTTGCAAGCCTGTGTGACATTTTTTCCTGTCATCAATATTATATAAGGTACAATAGAAATACTGGGCCAAATAATGTTATTAACAACCAACTTTGTTGGACATTAAAAGGCATAGTAGGGTATTAGATTGTGAGGTAATATAACTGGATATTCATGTTGTTTTACTCAGTATCTAAAGTTATATTTCTATCTTTAGTTTTGTTTTCATTATAATCTGGTCTGCATTCTGCTATTTCTAGCACAATGTGGAATATATTGTCTCGGTTTTTTACTTATTCTTTATGCCCATTTCAGTGAGTGCATGCTCTCTCTCTCTCTCTCTCTCACCAATGGAGAGAGAGAGAGAGAGAGATTGGTGTGGTTGTTAAGCATTATGGGTTTTTGAAAAGAAGTTGCAAAAAATTATGACTAGAGTCAACAGATATTTTTAAAAGTTATAATGAAAATCTTATAAAAAGACCTTTAGGAAACACTAAACATTTATTATTATTCATTATTATTATGTTATTTTCACATAAGCATATTTCTTTATATAGAAAAGTATCAGCTGGCAAATTATATTATATATAACTTTATTCCTATTGTAATGCTTCTGTGTTTATGAATCAAAGAAAAACTTTGCAGTAGTCCTTGCAATCCTTAACTCCACACTCAACATAACATATTACTACAATTTCATACTGTTCTTGACTTTTCTAGATATATGGGAACCTAACATATGTAGGCCAGATCCTCAGAGGGTATAACTGATTTAGCTGCATTGAAATCAAAGGAGTTAAGCTGATTTACACGAAGGTCTTATTCCTGCTCCCAGTAAAGTCAATGCAAGCCCTGAACAGTGCAGGTGAAGCCCCAACTGAGGATCTGACCATATAATTGTAACCAGGGCTTTGCAAAATATTTTATATAATGCAAAGCTTAAAAATGTTGAAACTGATTTTGACATCACACTAGTTACTCATCACCGTAACTCCATTTACTATAATTGAGTTACTCCCGACTTACACCAAAGTAAGTGAAAAGGGAGCGAGAGAAAGAAAACAACACCAAATTATTTTTCCTATCTCCTGTTCATTCCATTGTATTTTGGGGTGGAATGAAAGTAGGCGGGGTGTGGAGTAAAGGAGTTAAGGTGCATGGAATGCGGGAGAGAGAGAAAGTGAGAAACAGAATAATTGAGGGGAGGAAGAGGGGGAAATAGGAGAGTATGGGGTGTGATTGAGAAGAGTTCATATTCCAAGTGTGTGTGTATAGGGACATCACAGGGAAGAAGGTGCCACAAGTACTCCTTTTCTTAATGGATCTGTGACAACTCACAGAAGTTGAGGATCTGCCCCAGTGAGTGTGAGGTTCTGAAGCCTACTCCTGCTGCTGCAGAGACTGTTTGTGCATATGTGTGGAAGAGAGAGAATATACTGCAGGCCTGGGCTGGGGATTTTCACAGGCTACCAAGGAAGCTCTCTCTGCCCTAGTTCATTGAAAGTGGGTGAGTAGATGGATTGGAGAGCCTGGAACTCAGTGACCTGAACCAACTGATGGCCAGGCTGGTAGATAGCAGGGGTTCGTGGGATGAGGGCTGGAGTAAATATATAGTGAGCGGTGTGGTAAACCCAGGACAAACAACTACAAAAGGGGGGTAGTAATTGGTCCCAGGGGTTTAAAGGCCCCACCCTATCCACTGAGGAGAGAGAACCAGGGGGCAATAAGGTTCAGCTGGAAAAGGGGTTGCTAGGGAACCAATTAGGTTCAGCTGACTCCAACTACTTGGGACCTTTTTAAACCCTCCCCTGGGTGGTAGGAGGGGGAGAGTGAGGGAGTGAGAGGAGCAGGGAAGTTGCCAGTAGGCTGTTTGCAGCAAGACACCAGACCTTTCCAGTAGGGAGGGTGCACTCGCTCCCCAGAAGAGAAGGAAGACCAACATAAGAGTCTGACTGTGGAGAGGAGTAACAGGACCCAGTGCCACCTATAAGGATTTGCCTTGCCCCAAACCTGAGTCTCCAAGGCTAAAAGGGACTTAGCCTACTGAGGCGAACAAGGTATTTTGCTACAGTGGCTACTCTTCCAAAAAATGGAGGAAAATTTACTTCCTCATATATAAAACTCTGAAAAGATTTCACTGTGGTACATTGGCACTTAAGATGCAGAGAAGCCAAGTTCCCACTTGCTACTGGCAGCTTTGCAGGGAAAACCTTCTCTTCATATTTAAAAGTTATTGAACATATTCTCCAGTTCATTAAGTAACACTTGATTTCCTTCAATATCTTGCATGCATGATTTCTCATTCCTCAGTTTTCTTTTCCCCAAATCTTTGCTTTAACCCTATTTAATGAGGAACATATAGCATCCTTTTCTAAACTTACAGCTTCTCCTTTTATTAAACTCAAGTTTCCAGAACATTGGAGCAACAGGCTATGTTTAAAATAAAAGTCTATGGTTATTGAACAAACAAAAAATGCTCTGGACCTAGATTTTATTAAGTGAGCCTACTGGGTACAGTAAGCTAGAAATCAGAACTGTGCCATGCTGTTTCTCTAAATAAACCTTATAAATATATACATGAAGTGTTAGAATTAGAGATAAGCAAGACTTGTGTTTTTTGCATTCCAAGCTTTTATGATGAAAGTTTTTGCAAATACTTATGCACAGCCAAATGCTACCCTTTTCTGGTTTTCACAGCTGTTCTGTGGATTTTAAGTAATGTTGTAGGTTTTTAAACACTTTACGGGAAATGTTCAGTGATGTGTTTTCTTTATGTTAAAAGCTCATGAAATTACACAAGCGAAAAATGACATTTTAATGACACATACTCCACAAAATTGATGTGTTTTGTGTATTTTTTCACCATCTTTTTTTAAAGAACTCTGAACAACTCAGGCCTGATCCAAACCAGTGAAGTCAATAGAAAGATTTCCATTGTCTTCAGTAGGATCTGAATCCAGCTCAATGGGATGTATTATTTCCCAAGGGCCTAATTTTTTGTTTGTTTTCTTGCCCGTACATATGGTTTCTTAATAATATTTTAAACAGTGGTTTCTTTGAGCAGTTTATATTGTCGTTATGTTTTTTTTAATTTAAATATCTAACAATTGTGACTCAAATGAAGATATTCCATTTTTGAGGGTTAGATTGTGCCACTTTTACCCATATTGGTGAGTATCTACTAACAAAGGTAGTCCCATTGACCCCTTAATACCATTGGTGTGTGTGTGTGTAAGCACTCAGCAATGTAAGGGATGTGCTACCGAGCTTTTGATCAACTATAGTTTAAAACATTTACAGGGAGACCACACAGTTGCAAAGCTGACTTCACCTGTAGTATGGCAATGGATATCCTTTGGCTGTACAATTCAGCAGTATTTCTGGGTCCTCTGAACCAATAGAATAAGTGATGTCATATGGCTCTTGGATGAAAATAGGACTGTGAAGAGTATCTTCCTCTGTGAAATAAAACAACAGTTTAAGATTAGCCTTTATGTAGGTGATAAAAAACAAACAAAAACCAGAGCTTCCAAGGTTCTTCCCTTTATTTAAAACCTAACACGCTGCGGACTATTGGGCATCAGTCTGCAGATTTTTCTGTAATGGAGCAAACATTTAAAACCAGATTCATAATAAAACCTCATTCCAGGGGATTTGTGGTTTCATTACATAATGAAAGTGAAGAGTAGCTTGTTTGCATGTTTCCTACAGAAATTATGTGGATGTCTATTACATCTACTCCCTCTCCTCTGAACGTCACACTTATGCATAAAGATTATGGGTAGAAGCTGAGAAGGACAAAGAGGTGTCATTCTATCAATCTATCTTTAGTACTTGTATGGTGCTCAACACTGCAGTATCTGAGGGCCTCAAAATCTTTAATGTATTTATCCTTACAGTACCCCTGTGAGGTAGGGAAATACTATTTATCCCCATTGTACAGATGGGGAAACTGAGGCACAGGGCGACTCAGTGACTTGCCCAAGGTCACACAGGAAGTCTGTGACAGAGCAGAGAACTGAGCCCACATCCTAAGCTAGTGCCTTAACCGCTGAACCATCCTACCACTCTAAAATGTTTAAAATTACTTTGATAGTGCTCAGCAGTTTTCTGTATGCATTTTTGTCTCAATATCATTTTTTCTTGGAAAATGATGATACATTGGTTACATGTCATGTAACGTAAAGACTATCAAATATTGCAACACACTTAAGTATACATTTAGGCCCTGATCATGCAAGTAGAACTTAGCTCGCAACTTGCGGGAATGGGGCCTTATAAAGTATACTGCATGATTGGTTTAATCCTCTTGATCCTCTTGCCATTATTAAAGCTTCTTCTAGTCACAGATGAGACCAGAATTTTATAGTTTCATGGATCTAAATCCAATAATGTTTGACATTTGCAATAAGTCCATTGAAAAGATATGATCAAATGAAAAGCTTGTATATTTTAACTTTATCGCTTAAAAGCTTTTAAAGGATTGCAGCTCATAGATTAATATATACTAAGGTCAGAAGGGACCATTATGATCATCTAGTCTGACCTTTTGCACAAGGCAGACCACAGAATCTCACCCACCCACTCCTGCGAAAAACCTCTCACCTATGTCTGAGCTATTGAAGTCCTCAAATTGTGGTCTAAAGACTTCAAGGAGCAGAGAATCCTCCAGCAAGTGACCCGTGACCCATGCTACAGAGGAAGGTGAAAAACCTCCAGGGCCTCTTCCAATCTGCCCTGGAGGAAAATTCCTTCCTGACCTCAAATATGGTGATCAGCTAAACCCTGAGCATATGGGCAAGATTCACCAGCCAGATACCCAGGAAAGAATTTTCTGGAGTAACTCAGATCCCACCCCATCTAACATCCCACCACAGGCCATTGGGCCTATTTACCATGAATATTTAAAGATCAATTAATTACCAAAATCATGTTATCCCATCATACCATCTCCTCCATAAATTTATCGAGTTTAATCTTAAAGCCAGATAAGTCTTTTGCCCCCACTGCTTCCGTTGGAAGGCTATTCCAAAACTTCACTATTCTGGTGGTTAGAAACCTTCGTCTAATTTCAAGTCTAAACTTTCCAATGACCAGTTTATATCCATTTGTTCTTGTGTCCACATTGGTACTGAGCTTAAATAATTCCTCTTCCTCTCCGGTATTTATCCCTCTGATATATTTATAGAGAGCAATCATATTTCCCCTCAACCTTCTTTTAGTTAAGCTAAACAAGCCAAGCTCCTTGAGTCTCCTTTCATAAGACAGGTTTTCCATTCCTCGGATCATCCTAGTAGCCCTTCTCTGTACCTGTTCCAGTTTGAATTCATCCTTCTTAAACATGGGAGACCAGAACTGCACACAACTGCAGCTGATCGTCAAGACAGTACTGCAGGAAAGGGATGCTCTATAAAAGGCTTTTAAACATTTTTGAAGCCTTTTTAAAGACTTGTAAGAAGCAATCTCCTATTTCCTGTTCCCTGGTACAGTCTGGGCTTGTTTATTTTATTGTTTTCCTATTTAGTGATTGATTATTGATGATGAATAATATTCTGGGGGACGGTATTGGTAACAATCAGATAAGAATATAAATATTTATGTACTATAAGTACTGTTAGATTTGTTATAATTCGTTTCCTTTCCTACACTGTTGGTATTGTGCAGAGCTCTCGAACAGCTTTTTGTTCAACCCCAGAAGTGCCTGCTGCTGCTTTTGTAAAAGTGTAACATCCTGTTGGCTACCAATCTTTTTAATGGACAGTTATATCCAAATACCACTGGCCTTGTCAGGATTCCGCCCAAAGTTAAACACAAGTGTTTCCAGTATATTTTAATGTTAAAATCTGCCCTTGAAGAAATTCTGCCCACTAATATAAACTATATTCAGTCTACACTTCAGGAATTACATAAAAATTCACAGAACTCAGCCTGACTGTGAGTGTATTTTTATGAGTAGCACTTGGTAGAAGTAGCCTTCAGGAGAGATGGAGTTAAACTGTGAGTGGTAGTCCGAAGAGATTGATTTATTTTACACTGCAATAGCTGTTTGGGGAGACACCTCATTTTTTTTTTTTTTTGAGTATCTTGTATTATAAAGGAAATGGTAGGGGTATACATACATTAGATACAATAGAAAGATAAAATACATCCACCAAGTTTAGGATATAAAGCTAGAGCTATACAATATTTCAAGCCAGTAAAACAGCTAAGATGAGCCAGTAGTTTGAAGGTAAACCATTAAACTTCTCTGAACGTTATATGCGATATTATAAGTGACATAACAGACCATAAAATGAAGTAAATCATATGAAAAAGCATCAATTTCCAAAACTGTTTACATTCTGCTGAACTTTGCAGGCTATATCTGAACTTGAATGAGACTTCAAACATTTCTTCATTTAGCCATCTCTAGTGAACGTAAATTAAGCTTCCCCAATAATATAAAGCAAAACCAGTGACAGGATGCAAAAGATAGCAAAGCAAAAATATAACTGAATACAATCATTGACACCACCTCACCATTTGCCTTTAGTGGGACCACATGTGCTTTAAAATAAGTATGTACTTAAATGCCTTGCTGGATCAGGGCTTAAAGTCAAAAATTATTATTATCATACCACATTCTGCTAGGTTCTGTGCAAACACAGAATAAAAAGACAGTCCCTTCCCCAGTCTCAGTAAATATCTAAGTAGGGCTCTCATTTATCTCTGCTTCCTATGCTGTCCAGTTTGCTTTTACTAAAACTACAGACATTTTCCATATTGTAGAATGAAATTTCCCTGACGCTAGTTGAGGCCTTGATAATTCCGTCCCATAAGGAAGGAATCAAATTAAGATCATCTGGAGTGACAGATAGCAGAGGAGTCACTGTGAAGGTTGCTCCCATTTCCCTCTGTCCTCTTAAAGCGTCTCCACAGACAGGTGCTCGATGAGGTGAAAGACTAGGGAGAAAATATCCCCCAAGTCCATTAGCAGCAATGTATGCAGTAAACCCCATCACATTTTGAATATCCCTTGGGGTGGATGGGGAGCCAATGGTTGGGACCACAAAAGACCAGTCAGCTGTGTTACCATGGAGATGGGAGCTCCACTGAAGCATTGGGCCTCCTTACAGATGGCTTCTACTAATGTCCACAAAAAACTACGCATATATTTTTTTTTGGTTTAAAGGGCTCAGCTCCATTTATCCAATTCCTTGAGGGGCAAGGCAGGTGACTCATTCCAGAGGATGCAATGCACAGTTTGCCATGAATTTGTTCTCATTGGAAAGGGACAACAAGGCCCCAATTAAACAGTATTTTTTTTCAATAGCATTAAAAAACAAACCCACTCGTGTATTGTAAAAAGATATTGAGGGAAAAAGAGAGGCCCAGGTGACTCAAACATCTGCCCTAGCTACCTCCCTAGACACTTCCAACATATTAAATATACTGTTCTTTTGCTCAACATTTCCTACAATGCTACTTTCTCCCAACTTGGCTCCGCTAGATCATTCTCATACTACCCTTAGTAGGACATTTGTCAAACTGACCACACACTGTGTAAATAAAATTTATCTATATTCTCTCTCTGTGTCTGCTGCTTTCTTATTTTTACTACCTTTCTGAAATTTCAGATTTATTATTCCAAGGGTTCAGTCAAATTATCTCTCTATTGCCTTGCCTTCAGTAAATACAATGTGCTTTTCTTGCCTTGTGTGTTAATCTACAGAGCCCTTTCATTGTTATTATCTTCCTATGGCTCATGGCTAAATTTTTCAAAAGCACCTAAGTGTTTCAGAAGCATTAGTGCCATTTTCAAACATGATTTTGGCCCTTAGAACTCTAAATTTCATTAAAAGTCAATGGGACATAGACTTCCAAGGGCCAGATTTACAAAGGTATTTAGGTAACTTAAGATGCAGATAGGTGCCTAGTGGGATATATAAAACCACCTGTGCAGGTTAGGCACCTAACTCCCATTGAAAGTCTCTGTACTGCAGTATGATGTCAAATCAGGATACACTAATTGACATGTGATCTAAAAGGTCCTTTAAGGGAGACATGTGTTACTTACCCCTATTAGAAAGGTTACCCAGGTATTGTGCATGACTTTTTTTGTATATTTCTGAAGATGGCTTCTCTGACATGAACCTCTTGATGCCAACTGGCAGAGCGCACAGGGGATCCGATATATGAATATTAAGTTTACCTAAGAGTGGCATGTGAGGTCTCGCCCAACAGACCACTGGTTGTCATACTGGTTGTGAAATGTACATATGGAGAAAGTTTAAGGAATTATGTATCTGTACTGAAAATTGTGTTCTCATGATGTGAGTTAAGGCAGGTGTCCAGGAGGCAACAAATGTGCTCCTGTCAGGCAAGAGAGAAGAGATGCTTTTATCTCTCTCTGGCTGGTCAAGTGTGTTGAGAATTGTCTGCATCACAGTGGAGACCTAGCTACAGTCTGAGACAAACGAGGCACAGATAGGAGAAAACAAACCCAGCATCCCGTTTATGAGTAAGGAGAACAATAAGGGTAAGCGGTCTAACTGGGGGTGCAGGGAGCATCCTGGATCTTTTCCACAGAGTAGCTAAGCTGACAGTGTGGCTTGTCTCATGCATGGAAGATCATAGCCAAGCCTGGCTGTACTACACTGAAAGGATTTTGAGTGAGTTTTCTTCTGTAAGACATGACCATAACTAGTTAAGAAAGCCTATCGCTAACCTGCAGAGGGACAGCAGGGTCTGTGTAGGCAGAGGGGGGGGTGCTCGTGTTACCCATGTCCAGTGGAGTTGGGTAGCTGACCCCTGGCAGGCACAGACAAGGCTTCCTCAGGCTAAGGGCAGGCGGCAGCGGGGTACCTCACAGCCCTGGATGCCCCAGGAAGAGCCACGGCTTGCCACAGTCATCCTGTCTTCTCTCTAATATTTTCTCTGTAAGCCATGGAGCTTGCCACCAAGTTTGTCAGAATATATTTGCGTTATAGGAGACCATATGGATTAAGTTTTATCAGCATACATTTCTTCGGTAGTCTTGGGAACCCATTCCTTATTACTGTCTCTCTAGGAAAGGTCAGGCATGGTCATTTGTAATTTCCTGACTCTTCCATTTTTCCTTTCTTGTAGACAGTGGTCATATATTTTTCCCTATATTGGCCGGTTACCCCCGTTCCTCCATAACTAGTTATGATAAATGAATCTTTTTAGTATCTCTTGCTCCTGTACACATTGAATTTAGATTTTTGTCTATTAGAATAGCAGCATTGGACTAAATGGATGTATTTGTCCATAAACCTTGGCTGTGAATCTTCTGCTTAGTGTCTGAAAGCAAATACAAACTCTCATTATGAAACACATCCTTATAAAGTTAAAATGTATGTATTTCTCTATGCTGTCTGATCAGTTTGAGCTCCATAAACACCATAATTATGCTAGCTCGAATTCAAATGTGGAATATGGAAATGAAATAACATTCCTTTAATCATTATGTGATATTGTCTTGAACCAATATAAAGATTAACCCCGATATGGTGGAAGCCTTTTTTTTTTTTTTTCAGAATCCTAAATCAACGGAGGATTTCAATGTGTTTTCCTTTAGTGTCTGTGTAGGCAGCATATTTTCTGTTAGGTGGGCTAAAGTAGTCAGTTCAGATCCAGTCAAACAGTTTTCAGTATGTCCCGCTAGATTTTTACTGTGTGTGTGTGTGTGTCACTCACAGTAAAATCAAGTAAAACTCTAAGTATATTAGATATGCTTGGGAGCTGAAGAGCAAGGAATGACCTGCAGCTCCCCTTCTTTTGACACCCCCACTGCCTGTCACAAATAGATATATATGGGGCAGAAATATGTAGGTTTCCTTTTAATTATATTTATTCAATGTAAAATGGAATTATAGTCACTGTTTTATATAGGGCTATGATCACTATTATAGTGCAGCTTCTATTCATTATAGGTGAAACTGGTCTGTGCATGGTGTGCACCACTGAAACAAAAAGGCCTTTCTGCATTCTGCAGTCCCCAAAAAGACTAACACAAGAGAGGACACTGGACATGGGTAGGGCCCATGCAATCCGAATTTTCATTGACAATAAATGATGCATAAACAGAAGATCACTGGGGTACAGCATTTCTTCTTAAATGTATTGTGTGATAACATGTAAATGCCCCAATCTGGGACCTGGATTGTGCTAGGTGCAGTACGAACAAATAACAGGACAGTACATGCCATGAAGAGTTTAAACTGTTGCCGCCACTCTTTTGTCCCAGAGGCTTGAGTAGCAGAGACAGAAGAGCTGCTGCCCCTTAAAATGAATGGGTGGGTATTAAGGGCAGCCTAAATACACTGAAATATCACAACACTGAAGAGGCTAGAACAAGAAAGCACTATGTAAGCACTGTACTGCAGAAAGCTTCTAAATGCTAAGCTGCAATCATTCACATAGGGAAACTAGATAAGGAGGAATTTATCCCAGTTATTACCTTCCAGAGAGGTTATAAATTTCAGGGGTAGTGAGTCTTTAATGAATCTTTCTTACCATGCCTTAGACAGAGCCTCATATCTGATTCAAAACATTAACATGACTTTACGAACCAAAACCAGCAGATGATTAAGAGGTGTCTTTTCTAGCAACTTTATAGTGACGACCGGTTCCAAAAAAGCAGAACAGGTGACTGAGTGACACTTCTGCCCTGTAGTGACACCATGAGGGGAAAAATATGGAAAACCAGAATGTCTCGAAAATCAGTTTAATTCTGGGACTAGACACATAGAAAGTTTTTATACTTGTACAGTTATTGCATGGCATCAATACAGAGCAGAGTTAAGACTGTTTGGGTGCCTTGACTGTGCATTTCCATACTCAACAAGTTTGAATTTCTTTTAAGTGTATTCTTAATGATGAATTTCCTGGTTTGTAGCTTCATGTGGGGATAATTGCAATATCCCTGCAATGTATTCCAATCTTAATAATACATTTCTCAACAATAATTCCATTTTAAAATTTTTTGTATTTGTGTTACTATCACTTATTTATATTCTGGTAGCACCTGGCCCTCCAATCAGTACAGGGGAACCACTGTGCTAGGCACTATACAAACAGGTATCTGACCCAAAAGACTTACACTTCAATTTGATTAGTCATTGGGCAAGAGAGTGCAAATGACTCTTGAGTCCACTGGTCAGGGCACTCACGTAGGAAGTCCAGGTTTCAGTCCCTGCTCTAACGAATATTTAACGGCTTATACAAGGTGGAACAGCTTCAGTCAATTCACTTTCAATGGAACTTGTGCTCCTAAATCACTCATGCATTTTTGACAGTCCCACCATAGTGGGTGCTAATGAACTCTGTAAAGATGTAAGCATCTGCCTCTAAGAAAGCCCTGCAAACATGAGCAAAATAAAAGACAATATTTAAAAAACCAAACCAACCACACATATACACAAAGAAGAAATGCTGTTTAGGCCCTACAAATATTAAACTGTGTGTGAACCTTTTGTTGCAAATAATGCTAGGGATTTTGAATCAGTCCTGTTAGAAACAGAACAGAATGGATACTTTCTTCAACCAAAAAGTGGCTTAAAGGCTTTGAATAGTATGACTGATGCAAAAGAAGACGCAGTGGATGATATGTAGTGTCAGTTCGTTAGCTTGTTAACACCAATGGCAGATAAACTTAAAATAACATTAATGCAAGGAGTCAGATATTGGCCATGGAAGGCGCTAAGCAGTGACAGGCAGAAAGGAAATGGAATGAAAGCATCCAAGGAAAGGAATAAAACATGTGAGACATAGCAGACATATACCCAGGGAGACATATTTTCCCCAGTAAACTGTTCAAATCCCAGCCTGATATTGAACAAGGAGAGTCACATATAGAAAGTGAGATTAAAGGACATATTACAGGCTTCAGCAACAAAAACAGCCTAAAGCCTGTAGGGATTTTTTCCCCACAGGAGTCTTCAACTTTCATGTGCTTTCTTTCCCTCCAGACATTGATGTATAGCACTTCAGAGACACTGGGTTCCTTTCAGGTTTCAGTTTCTCTTGGAAAAAGTCAACTCAGGAGCAACTGAGACCTCCCAGTTTGTCTCCTATCAGACACAAAAATAGAAAGGAACCCAGCTTTCTGAAATGCTCTTGAATGTGCTGGTGGCCTAGGAGGCACTGGGAGTGAAATCCTAGTCTCTCTGAAGCCACTTGAGAAACTCCCATTGACTTTAATGGCACTCAGGATTTCAGACTCAGACTTTACATGGTGAGGCCATATATATATATAATATAATTTAAATGACTTCCAACAGAGCCAGGCATTATTATGCTCCAGGTCACCACCATTCTGAAGCTACAGGGTGTTAAAGGGTTTATTCCTTCACCCACTTACTTCCCTGGTCCTTTTCACATGAACAGAGAGTAACAATAACCGAAGTCCAAAGGTGCAAACAATTTGATGTTTATTGGGATGAACTTCCAGCAAGCATGATTCCAGTTTCCTTCCTTAGTGTCTCCCTTCCCAGCTCTGACACCACAGAGCCTTACCTGTGTCCCTGTTCCCATTTCCCCACCTTAGCAAAACATGATTCCAATCTCCCCACCCTCATTCCTGTTCCATTTCCCCTCCTTACTTCCTGATTGACTGCAGACTATATAGTAAAACTTGAGTTTTGCTTCACTATACCTTAACCAATCATTTTCCTGAAATTTAACTAACCAATCCTAACATTGTAACATGATTATTTAACCAACTATATCCCACCACCTTAATTAGTTTACACCCAGCAAAATTAATTATACAGCAGACAGAAACAATCACAGAACCAGACAGAGATTATACAGACAAACAATAGGGAAATGGGGACTACAGTGATAGAACAACACAGAAATGAGGATTTCACATGCCAGCTATTGATAAGTGAGTTCTTGCCAGGCAGGATGCTATCAAACTAAGTTTCCTTTTACATTTTCTAGGCACTTCCCTTTCTCTGGAGCATTATCAGGACAGGCAAGCTTACAACAGACGGGTCTTGCTAGAGAGGAATTACTTGCTGTAAACTGCTACGCTGTCTTTACAGCACATTTTTCAGAAGACTTTTGTACTATCGTGTAAGATGCAGAAGAGATAAAGGAAGCCTTTTCATTTATGAGGGTGAATTGTCTTATGTCATGAACTTGGCCATGTCCTTCGGATATACAAGTATTGCAGAACAGGCATCTAATTACACAGAGAAATATCCACAGTGAAGTTAAAGGGATGTGTCTTTATGATGTACAGTAATCCTGACATGCATTCTTCTCAGTGAAATTTCATTAGTTTTTGTGACCAGACAAGACAAATAAATAATAATGAACCTTTTTCCAATCTACTGCACAAGCATTTTATTCACTGTAATTTCAGCTATAAGTGAGACCTAGATTCAGTGACAGATATTGTTTGCTGCATTGTACTGTTGTAATATTCATTTGGCACTATTGTCAAACTGACTGAAGGTTTAATTCAATAATTTACAATACAGGAAAAGATAACAGCTATATTATTTAATATCCTGCCAGTTAAATAAATCCAACATTTTGTTCTCATAACTTTCTTTCTGAATAAAATATAACTATGCTTACTACACTAAAGGGATGATGATTAAGTTCAGATAATTTTTACAGTTGTTAAAGTTGGTTTGCTCTGTATTCTTATGCAATTTACTCTAAACTATATTGCCTGTATTTCAGTTATATTAGTTGGCATGTTGCTCTCAGATTCATGTTCAGACAGGGGAAAAGTGACTTTTATGTACACTAGCATATAATATTTGTTCCATTGCAAAGTTTTATTTAGATTCAAAAACAAAATATTGCACCAAAAATATGTTGTCAACCTCTGTGCTTGAAGCAGCATTGGAAGTATCTTAAAGACAGAAGAACATTTGCTTGTGTGTCTGTGTTTACTTTATGCTAGTGGTTGATTTAAATACATTAAGACACAGTGTTTCATTGAAAAGGCTTATTTTATATATTTAGAGATTGTACTTCTCATAAGGCTACATTGATTGAGTAACTTTATAATCTGTCTTGAGAAAGTGTGGCACTTGACTGCACTGCTCAGGAGAATAGCTCAATATTTTCCCTGCTTCTCCATTGCTCTGTGGAGGGAAAAAATTACTTAAGCTCTTTTTGTGAGGTAGCTTGCTCTGCATGGAGACAGCAATGGCTGGACTGTCTGTGTGTATAGCTATGACTTCTCCCACTCCTTTTAGCTCCTCCCATTTCCATTCCCCCAGGGACTGAGTAACCCCAGATCTCCCCCTTCATCTTTGCCCTGTGGCAAGAAGGACCATCAGAACAGCGTCAAGGAAGGAGGTATGGGGTAGGAGGTGAGGGGGTGCCTTATTTCTCCTTAGTCCCTTGAATGGACAAGGAGGGTTTGGGACAATCTAGATGATGATCTCTAGGGGCATTTATATAATCTTTAAAATCACATTTGCTTCTTGCTTATCTGATTACCTTCTGGAATGGTTTATTATGGGATCTGCCAGGAAGAGAAGGGATAAATACAACCAGATTTATACAGAGAATAAGAAAATAACCTCCCCCTCCCCAGCATGACTGCAGTTGCAATAAAGAAAAATATTCATAGGTGCATGATAGATGCATAATAGAATTAGCTTACATTTTTATTGCTGGCACTAAGATATAGTTTCATGACACAAACTGAGTGCCTCATCAATTTTCTCTTTGTAAAGGGCATGAGTCAAATCCTTTTGAAGTCAAAAGAAAGTCAATGACTTCAATGGGTATTCGATCAAACCTATACTAAGAATGAACATAACAGTATATACACCACTATCTTTCAATTGTGTGTATATATTCATGGAAATGCTGTTACCGTGCAAACACTGTGTGCATATATAGATCGATAGAAGCACACCTAAACAAACACATTCCTGGTGGGAAAGAAAGATTACAGAAGAGACTTTCTTATTTCCCTTCTATTCAAATTTCATTTTGTGCTTATTACAGTATGTTGTGCAGGAAATAAGCCATTTACTAAGTACTACAGTGCCTGAAAATTCCACCAACACTGTGCAATAGCTAGTGGATACTGAAGACAGCTGCATTGTTGTAGAGTGGATATAAAGCAGTAAAACAACAACAAATGGATCTGAATGAAAAATGAAATGATGTAAAAGGGTGTATAGTTACATTTTTGTAAATGTACTAAAACAAACTCTATTTTCCCCTTGTTTCCATCAGACATTCTTTGTTAGTCCTATTCATGTTTAGTAGGAAACATGTGATGATGGGTATTATTTTGGTCTTTACAGTGGAATGATTGCTCACAATGACCAAGTCCCTATATGGAATTTGGTACAATTGCAATTATAGCCAAGTTAACTAGTAAGTGTCTGTATAATCCTGTGTTACAAGGTTATTAACATGTATTTTTACTCTGAATAGCTGGGACAAGTTGATTGCTTCATATGTTTTGTAATTGTAACTGAGACTGACTGTCAATTTGGATGTGTTTCAGAGTAGCAGCCATGTTAGTCTGTATTCGCAAAAAGAAAAGGAGGACTTGTGGTACCTTAGAGACTAACCAATTTATTTGAGCGTAAGCTTTCGTGAGCTACAGCTCACTTCATCGGATGCATAAAGTGGAAAATGCAGTGAGGATGTTTTATACACACAGACCATGGAAAAAATGGGTGTTTATCACTTCAAAAGGTTTTCTCTCCCCCCACCCCACTCTTCTGATAGTAATAGCTTATCTAAAGTGATGTGAATTCATGAACCACCCATGAAAACAACTTAACTTAGATTCAGACATGATTCTGGCTGTAGAAAGGAAGATTTAAATGTAGCAACAGCCCTTAAAACCATGAGGGACTATGAAGAGACACTGGAAGTAAAACTATATGGAGAAAATTAATTTTCTAGCCAAATGTAGGGCTCAAGACAAAAATCTTTAGAATGCACAAAGATATGTTAAAAAAATTAGACTGCCTCTTACTGCTTGCTTTCAGAAAATTGATAACTGGGAGAGGGAGGAAAAAACTTTGGAAAATAAAGCCATCCCAAGCAATTAGGACAATGTAAAACCAGACAACACTAAAAGGGTTGGCATTTTCTTACATATAATTGGAAAGGAAAGAAAAATATTTAACATTTTTAAATCCAGGGAAATCCTGATTCAAGTCAGATTAATAAAACCAGAATGTTATTGGAATATGTTTTATTTACTGATTTGCATGTGTCCATTGTCACAGCATCTAGACACTTTAAGTAAATGAAATGCAGCTTCATGTCTAGTTCAACTGCTTATGATGGACAACACAAATCGCTACCCTTCCTATACTACCCTAACTAATAATAAAGAAAGCAGCCATTGTCCATACTCAGATTAATGGTTGGCCAAAATTATGTTTTGAACTCTGAGGACCTCAGCTGCAGAATCTGCTGCAGCCCTAATGCTTTTTGACAGTTCTGGGCTTTGCCCTGCCCCCAACACTGTCTTTGCATTGCCACTGAAAAAGCAAACATAGAGCATTGCTACCTGGCATACAGAGGTAAGTGGAATACGCACTGTCCATATGGGGTCTCTCCGAAACCTATTCCCTGGCACGTGCAGTGGAATCATTCCAGTTCAACTGTGTTTAGGGTCCTTTGTATGCACAGGGAAGGAGAAGAGTGTGGGGTAACCCAATTGTACCCTAGCTATATTTCATGTAGCCCCAAGTAGGTCTCAGTACAGTAGTGCAGCTGAAATATAACAAAGGAAGGTGTCCCACACTGACCCCATGCAAAATGTCATATAGGCAAAAGCCTACACAGAATAAATCCTTAGGTTAGTAAAGCGGCTATTTGAAGGCTAAGGCTGTCACACTCACAACTGTTAGAAAACAGGGCAGGCACCACAGACTTGTGTTATATTCGACAGTTAGGCTTCACCAAGCAAGTAACAAGTGTGAACTTCTGGATGCCTATACCACTCTTACCATGGAGTTACAAACAGTCCCCTTAGGCACTCCAGCCTATCTTGCCACCCAGACAAACTGAACTTAGTGATAATGGTCACATAAACCAAAAATCACACCACATCACGTTACTACCAATCCCAAAGGATCAGTCACTTACTCCAGATAAATGGGTACTTTGGATCTCACCCCAAAGAAAACACTGACAGCCAGTTCTCTAGTAAACTAACTAAAGATTTATTAGCTAAGAAAAAGAAATGAGAGTTATTGAGAGGTTAAAGCAGGTAAAATACATTAACAGGTGAGTGAGTCAAAGTTTGTAAGTCCGAATGAAAGCAGTTGATGTAATAAAGTGCTAGTTTCCCAAAAGTCTTTTCTGGGGGTCTCCACGTTGCATTTGGTATCTTCCCTGTAAGAGTCCAAACTGTCAGCGATAAAGGATCTTTCTTTGAATCTATATTTATATCTGCTTCTCACAGAGGACAATCTGACAGTTTCTCTAACCAGTCTCTCTAACCATGTGGGTTTTCCTTTGATGTCAATGAGTAGTAAATGGAGACTTAGTCTGTGAATTCTCATTGTTAAACCATAATGACCCTTGTTCTGAAGCTAGCACTGTTCTTCATTTATATTTCCAAGGCTCCAGTTGTGTTTGATGGGTAATTAAATTACAGGGATATACACTCTGTAAAAGGCAATGTAATAGCCAACAACAATTCTTCATTAGTTTTCATGAAGTTTATACATCAAGTACATTCTCATCTTAACAACACACACTTTTGATCTAGGATTAACTAGTTGCAGGGATATACACAATGTAATGCAATAGCAATCAACAGGTTATAGATAAGTGAAGACAATATCATTAACCTTTCCTTTGAACTAAAGTAACACACAAGTGGCCTAATTACACTACAATACCTTTTCACACTCCTTTCATTTCTATCAGGGTATGAGTGAATGTGCCTGCAGCCCTGACCTGAGCTGACACTAGGGTAGACAGCATCACAAAGGTTGAGGAGAAGATTGATAAAACAACAAAGTGTGATAAATGCAGAACATAACACATGCAGCCTATTGGAAACAATACACAAAACATCAAAGTAATCTTAGTGGAAAGGGGGAAAAACCAAATGTACAGTACATAAAAAGCAGCAAAGAGTCCTGTGGCACCTTATAGACTAACAGACGTATTGGAGCATGAGCTTTCGTAGGTGAATACCCACTTCGTCGGATGCATCATTCACCCACTAAAGCTCAGGCTCCAATACGTATGTCTGTTAGTCCATAAGGTACCACAGGACTCTTTGCTGCTTTTACAGATCCAGAATAACACAGCTACCCCTCTGAAACCAGTACATAAAAATGCACTCAACAGACTGAACTCTATCTGTTGTGGTTGTAATAAATGTAAACAATATTGATCTTGGGGGCTACCAATAATTATAAATGACTCTAACATGCCCTTTAAATTACCCTCAGGGGCCCAAGTCAATCTTGTTTTATTGAGACACTATATTAGTGAATGTCACAGACCTCATGTGCACTAAAATGCAAAAGAAAGTGACAAGAGGCTCTGGGGCTGAACTCTCAGCTAAAGGAGAGATAAGCTACTGTACAATCACCAGCCAAGAGAATGACTCATATCAGATCAAGTTCTTGATTGTATCAAAAGAAGTACAGCTTGTATGAGGCCTGAGTGCATATGAATACACAAATCTGGTTAAATAGGAGATTCCAGTAACACTGAGGATTTGGCTTTGGTTCTTGAGTGTCTGGATTTATTCAAAGATGTAAGAAGCCAGGTATTCCCTGCATAGTGTCATCTGCTGTTGCTTCAGATTTGGCCCAGACTTGGAATATTCATGTTCAGTTATTATTTTGGCATTCTGCCAAATTTCCTGCGTAATGGTAGTAACAGAAGGGAAATGGTGATTTTTGGCCAGTTTATATTCCAGCCAAACCTGAATGGAATTTCTTGGGACATAGTCTCAGGGCTTTGCACCTCATGAATTTCCAAGGCCTGATGAAAACAATAGAAGTACAAGAGCTTCTTAAAGGCCACAAGAATTCTTTATTGTGGAAATATATGGCAACTTACACATTACTGTTTCTCACATAATTAGTGTTGTAGATTTTTGTTGTTGTGTCAAGCACCTCAAGCTCATAGGCAGTTTTAAAATAAACATAAACAGAGAGAAATGACTCTGAACTCAGATTTTACTTTACTAATTTAACAATCTTATTACTGGCAATTAAATGGTAAAAGTCAAAACACAAACTACCGTTATCATTCACTGATTAAAAACCAGTTTAGTATGTTGCATTTCAAACTAACCTGCCACTTGCATGTTATGTATTTCAACATGAGTGGCAGCACAATATTTAAAAAATAATTAAGAATGCAGCACAAGTGATCTGTGTTAATTTTCTTGAATAAAATTATCAAAGCAAATGATGATTATAGATAAGCAAAAACACGATTTGAGGGAATTGTCTTTTGTGAATATTTGGTATCTTGATGTTAATCTTAGTCTGTGCAAATTATTCTCACAAATAGGGATTAAGTTAAAAGCAGTTCTAATGTCAGTATCCTAAATTTTAGCAGAAGCATTTATTCAGCTAGATGTGTTTGTGTGTGTGTGTCATAGATATATAGGGTAGAGTGTTTCAGAGCTTATCTGTAGCATGTCTCTGTCTAAATTTGGCTATATTATAATATTTCTTTGTTTGTTTATATTGCACTACTGTGCAAAATGTCCTCCGTGCTTTCTAAACATAAATGAGGACACAATCCTCACCCCAAAGGGCTTACAATGGAAATAGTCAAAACAACAGACAGAGGGTGGAGGGAAAAAATGCAGCCTACAGGCAAGCGGTCATGGTGATACATAGCAGACCTCTTGGAAGCCCCTGGACTTCCTTCTCTGCCTCCATTAAAATGATGTTTCAAGTGGTGACTTTGAGTGTTTCTCTCTTTTTTTGCAGGGAGAAAGGTGTTTGTTTGGGCAGTAAAGAGAGAAGTAGGAAGGGAATGAGATTGATCAGAAAGATGGTAAGGAGGGTAGGAGAGAGAGAGGAGTTCAGTAGAAAGGTCAGACATGTGATTGGAGAAGAGGCCACAGGCCCAAAAAAATTCAAGGGCAATATCATTGATGAAGTCTGGAAGCAAAGTATTTGTCCCATGCTATTTTGGCAAGGCAGAAGCCTTTCATAGGTGACTTATGATGAGGGCCACTTGGGTTTTCAGGTTCCTCTTCACCTTTTGGTCTGAGTGGTGGAGATCATCTGCTTCAGATCTGCCCTTATGAAAAGAGTGCTACGGTATTCCACAGTAATGGTTCCAAATACTGCAGCTTACACTAGTGATACTACTACAGTGACCTAAAGTAGTAATAGGGTTAGAGGAGTTCAGCATTTTTAAAGGTGTTAAGACTGGTCTTCATGCCTCTCTATTCCTCTTGGGATGTAATTTAAAGTCCTAACTGTGCAATTCTTCACTTCAGAATCTCTGATCTTTCACCCCCTTTCTTTCTGACTCACTGGACCATCACTGAAATTAGCAATGGCTACATTTCTTTTCCTTTGTTTCATTCTGCACTTGCCCATGATTGTCTCACTCTTAAAACAAAATGATAAAAATAGCAAATTCTAAAGCCTCTTGTGAAAGGTGTTTTTGATAGCCATTATTATGAAGCTAAAATAAGTGCTGCTCACAAAATGGTTAAACTGTCAAATGGCAAATTCTATTATAGCAAAACTGACTAGATAAGTGCCCTTTTTCCTCAGTGTATTTTTAGTGCTCCTGAGAGAGAGTATTTACATGAATTTTCTTTTGTTACTTTTATAATTCATGTGAAAAAATATTAGAAGGCATGGAGAAAACAGCCTTTATCTCACACTCAAATGCCTATCACCTAGACATTGTAGAATATAGAGAATATTTTGAATGGAATTTCCCTTGAAGGGAAGAAGTGGTTTTGTTTTTTGTGCTTTTCAAGCATATTTTCACAAGTGAAATTACCCACTGGAAATGAATTTCACAAGCGAATCTGTGGAAAAATTCCATGTCATCTCTGGTGCAGTCTCCACCAGTGATGACAGCTTAGCCACCCTGTTTTTATGCTCCTTTCACCCCCATTTTCACCAGTACTAGTTCACGTTTTTTGTTGTTTTCCCTCCAAAACACAGCTATATTGTAGAAATGAAAATGTTTGCAGAAAATGTCTATCTTCCTCTAAATGTTTTGGGGTTGTATCCAGATATTGAAATCATGAAAACTGGAAAAAATTGGCTGACATCCAAACTCTTATGAGGAAAGAATTTCAATGAAACCAACAGAATTGTTTGAGGAAAAATGCTGACCAAACCAAAAAAAGTTTCATTTTTGTCAAAATTATTTTCAGGGGGAAAAAAATCAACCAGCTCTAATTTCCATGCATATTTCTATACTGCTCTTCCACTGTCTCCCTCAGTTTAAATGCCTCTTTTTACTCCCTTTTCCATGATGCCCACAAACACTAATCTGAGTCAAATGCCTTCTCCACTCTGGCTGTTTTCTGAAAATAGGATAGTAATAAAATGGGAAGACAAGCATAGTCCTAATTTAACACCTGCTTATGCTTCTCTCAGGCTGTTGAGTACTGGATAATTTCTTGAGTTTCTTTGACTGCTTTGGCTCAAATGGAAATATTGAGTTGAGGTTTTATCTGCAAACTAAGAGCCTGACAGATGTTTCAATACAGGGCAAATAATAAAATGCAGGGAAAACACGGTGTATTAAACTTCACTGTAAGTTTTCACTAATGAAATCCCACATGTGCATCCCACTCCCGGTGAAAATGATGACTATGCAGGAGAAAGTAGATGTGCAGAGAGAGGTACAAGGAGGCACTCTGCATTTGAGGGAAATTGGATTAGTCGCCTCATCAATGACAGTGGTGAAATTCAGGCTGAAACAGATAAAAGCATAATGAGAATAAAGAGAAGCAGGGTTCTATGGTATGCTGAAGGAAGAAATGCTCTCAGTAGGTGGACCACTTCAAATAAGTGGGAGAGAGAGTTTGAACTGTAGAGATAAACTGAGCAATTAAAAGTATTCTCATCTAAAAAAGAACTCAGTAAATAACATAAAATAGATGCTACCAAAAAGCCATGAGGGCATTTGGGAATTGAAATGCAAGGGCAGTAGGTCAAATAAATATGTGCTCAAAATCCGTTACAATGGAACATAAATGTCCATGAGTTGTGCCTTTGCTTTAAAGTACAGATCTTAGGCTGTACTCATCCATTCCATGAAAAGCCTGGTTCAGAAGGTAGGGAATGTACTTGTTTTACTTGCAATGGTTAGAAAAATTTTATCATGGATTGATATTCAGCACGTCTACTGTGTAGCACCACCAACAGCACTGTGACAAACTGCCTGAAGGCCATATTTTTAGGGAATGGCGCAAAAATGATTGATTGTGGTGATAGTACTCTGATTTAAAAAGAAAAGGAGGACTTGTGGCACCTTAGAGACTAACCAATTTATTTGAGCATAAGCTTTCGTGAGCTACAGCTCGCTTCATCGGATGCATTCAGTGGAAAATACAGTGAGGAGATTTATGTACACACAGAACATGAAGCAATGGGTGTTATCATACATACTGTAAGGAGAGTGATCACTTTGAGCTATTACCAGCAGGAGAGCGGGGGGCGGGGGGGGGGGAGGAGGGGGGAAGAAAACCTTTTGTAGTGATGATCAAGGTGGGCCATTTCCAGCAGTTAACAAGAACGTCTGAGGAACAGTGGGGTGTGTGTGTGGGGGGGGGGGGGGGGGGAATAAACATGGGGAAGTAGTTTTACTTTGTGCAATGACTCATCCACTCCCTGTTTCTATTCAAACCTAAGTTAATTGTATCCAGTTTGCAAATTTAATTCCAATTCAGCAGTCTCTCCTTGGAGTCTGTTTTTGAAGTCTTTTTGTTGCCCACCTTGATTATCACTACAAAAGGTTTTTTCCCCCTCCCCCCCCCCGCTCTCCTGCTGGTAATAGCTCTCCTTACAGTATGTATGATAACACCCATTTTTTCATGTTCTGTGTGTATATAAATCTCCCCACTGTATTTTCCACTGAATGCATCCAATGAAGTGAGCTGTAGCTCACGAAAGCTTATGCTCAAATAAATTGGTTAGTCTCTAAGGTGCCACAAGTCCTCCTTTTCTTTTTACGAATACAGACTAACACGGCTGCTACTCTGTACTCTGATTTAGATATGCTGAGGGGACACAGTTTGCAAGGGAATAAAGCAGGGCAAAACTTCTGTCATTTCTTTTTTGAGTATTCGTGCCCATCTGTGGGGAGGGGGTGCGGATCACAACACATCTTCATAACTTCATAGATTCCAAGGCCAGAAGGGACTATTGTGATCAATCTTCTTGTACCAAATATTTTCCATGTGTTATTGTGCGTCAAATTGTGTCATTATCCTGAAAACTGCACCTGAATTGTAATGAAATTTCAAGCTTTAGGACATTTTGGCTTAGTGTGAAAATTCCACAAAACTATACATGTAAAAAGAATTTTTCCCCATTTTGTATATACTCGCTAATTTATATGTGCAGTATTTCATCTTACATGTGTTAGCTCTAAAAACAACCTCTCCTATGCAATGCATCATCTGCCTCATATATATAATGACATGATATATTGTTTTTATATTTTATTTATTGTTGATATTTATTGGCCAAAACTTGACTCAATTGTACAACACTTCTCACTCTGGGTCAGATTCTCAACTGGTGTAAATCCAAGGAGCTATGCCGATTTACACTAGCTGAAGATCTAGCCCTTTACTGTTTACCTAGATCTAATCAATGTATTGTTAACTAGAGTTTCATAAACTCATTAACATCCTTAACCTAAGATGGTTGAGTGACCTTTTCCTTTAGCTTTGATTTGTGTTAATTCCCACGTGCTAGGTTTCACTTTCAGTGTCAGGTTAGAATGAACACACACACTTGGTATGAAACTCAGTTAAAATATTGTGTTTAACCCAATTTAGGGTTGACCCCAGGACAGCCATGATTTCAATATAAACCATTAGTGAGTCTTTTAAGGACATTTTGAGTTTGTAACAAAAAACAGGGAGGAAGAATTGTCTTGTGGTTGGGCAAAAGACTGAGAATCAGTAAATCTGGGTTCTGTTTCCTGTGCTGCCACAGATTTTCTGTCCTGTGTGACCTTAGGCAAGTCATTGAACCTTTCTGGCCCAAGGGACTATGTTATTTTGAAATGGCATGATATGAGATGTTGTTATTAGATAAGTGTTGTTAACCAAAATTGTATGATGGGGCATGTTGTTGGCTGAAGACCAAAAGAACATATACTGTTGAATACACAGAGACACAGGGTACATTTTATACTGCAAAAAAATCCCTGTGGCAGTGAGTCTCAGAGCCTTAATCTACAGACTCTGGCTTGCACAGTCCACAACAGCACTAAAAACAGCCATGTAGACATTCCCACTTGCGCTGGAGCTCAGGCTATGAAGTCTGGGGACAGGGGTGGATTTCGATGCCTGAGCTCCAGCCCAAGGAGGAACATCTTCCTGGCTATCTCAGAGCGATAGCGATCGCCCACGTCCGTAGCTCTGATACTTGCTGTCTTGAGTGTTTTTCTGAAGTGTAGACATACCCCCAGAGGCTTGGATTTCTGGAAGGAAGCTCCACTTCCACTACGTGTTCAGAACTTTAGGGGGATTGAATTTGAAAGAGTTGGCCTCTGGCTGCAGAGGGGGAAGGAAGCAGGATCATAGAGGGAGTTAGGGAGCTAGACTGTGCTCAGGAAGGGAAGAACAGCTGGCCTCTTATAAAACTAGAGTTTCCATCTGGGAACGAGAAGTAGAAGGGTTACTGGACACTACTATTTGGTTTACTCTCGTTAATTAAGTTTAGTGGTTTTTGAGACCCAGAAGTTGGAAGTGTAGTTTATCGGTGGTTCCCCAGTCCCACCGTTCCCCAAGAGATCTGCAGCGCCTTTGAAATAGGACGAAGAACAGCAGCCAAGATCATCCAATATTCACAGAAAAGCATCCACAGAGGGAGATTAGAGGGGGAAGAGGGCTGTGCTAATGCCCCAGAGACACTGTTATTAAACTGGTGTGCCCAGGAAGGGCAGGTCATTACAACTGTAAAATAGAGATAATGGGTAAAAGTTTTCAAAAATGCCTAAGTGTTTTAGGACCCCAAGTCCCATTTTCAAAAGTGACTTTGTCACATAGGATCCAATGTCTAATTGAAGAAAATAGTTTTTTAAAGGTATTTAGGTGCCTAAATAGTAGGCATTAGTAGGAGCATTGCCAGCAGATCGAGGGAAGTGATTATTCCCCTCTATTCAGCACTGGTGAGGCCACACCTGGAGTACTGAATCCAGTTTTGGTCCCCCCACTACTGAAAGGATGTGGACAAATTGGAGAGAGTCCAGTGAAGGACAACAAAAGATGATCAGGGGGCTGAGGCACATGACTTACGAGAAGAGGCTGCAGGAACTGGCCTTGTTTAGTCTGCAGAAGAGAAGAGTGAGGGGGGGATTTGATAGCAGCCTTCAACTACCTGAAAGGGGGTTCCAAAGAGGATGGAGCTTGGCTATTCTCAGTGGTGGCGGATGGCAGAGTAAGGAGCAATGGTCTCAAGTTGCAGTGGGGAAGGTCTAGGTTGTATATTAGGAACCACTCTTTCACTAGGAGGGTGGTGAAGCACTGGATTGGATTACCTAGGGAGGTGGTGGAATCTCCTTCCTTAGAGGTTTTTAAGGCCCGGCTTGACAAAGCCCTGTCTGGGATGATTTAGTTGGGGATTGGTCCTGCTTTGAGCAGGGGGTTGGACTAGATGACCTCCTGAGGTCTCTTCCAACCCTAATATTCTATGATTCTAAAGAAGCAGATAGGCACAGTCATGAGAGTTAGGCCCCTCAGTGCTTCTAAAAATCTTGCAAGGTACATATTTGTCAGCACCTAAATACCTTACAAGTTTGGCTCTCAGTGACTGTCATTTTTGAAAATGGGACTTGGGCATTCCCTATGTTTCCCTGTACCCCTGCCTTTTGTGTGGGAACACTAGGGCGCCTCCCCCTATTGGTGGTTTGCCTCCAGCCCCTTCTGATGTGCGGGCTGGCAGTTAACAGGTGTTAGGCATGCACTGAGCACCCCTCCTGGATTGGGCCTCACTGGTGAGACAGGTGTTCCCTCATCTAGTTTGACAGTTCTGCTTTGTGACTTCCAAGGCTTCAGTTTGAGCTAGGGCTCCAAGCAAGTTGTTAGATGTGGGGACACGTCAGTGCTTAGGTAGCTTTGCAAATGCCAGCCTTAGGTACATAGGTGAAATTTAGGTGCCTAGGGTACTTAGGCTCCTACCTGATTAGGTGATCACTTTGAACATTTCAGTGGTCACTAAATGGTGGGCTTAGACATCTAAAGATGCAAATGGGACCAAAGGATCTTTAAGGATCTGGGCCTAGGCTTCTATGTCACTTAGGCATTTTTGTATACTTACCTGGCTCACAAGAGTTTTCTGAGGATATATCTATTATTGTTTGTGAGAAGTTGAGATACTATGCCATAGAGATGAATGCAAACAAATAAACCAAAATGAACTTTGAAAACAGATGAGTTTCATGTAGCTTCAGGTTTTATAATGAAAGATTCTCATTGCTTCTTTTATTAAAGGGAACATCCAGAAGTGATGATTAAGTACCTCATTGTTTGTCTTCAGCACTCTGCAAACAATTTTTTAATACTACAGAAGTGATTTTAGTCCATAGATCTCACAGCACTTTTGTAAAGTTGAAGTATAATTACTTCTACTCTTCAAATGGGGCAGTGAAGTCAAGACAGGTGTAGTGACTTGGTCAAGGGCACATATGAAGTCAGTGGCAGAGTTGATAATAAAACCTGACCTCTAGACTCATTCCCTTTATGCTGTACCATACAGCTCTAGTCCACAATCAGCTTGATGTGATATTAAGAAGACTTACTATGGTTTGGGAAACTTTCTTCAAAACTTCCCCAGGAACTAAGGATCATCACAAACCTGACCACTGTCCACTCCAAGAGCCAGGCCCATTACTTTGACCTTGCCTTCGCTAATATAAACAAATAGCAACAGGTATATTTAGTTAATAAAACAAACGAAGAAAACCCCTCCAAAATCAAGCAAAGAAAGAAACCAAAACATGACACTCCACTACACATACTTCGCCCTTTGGGCAGAAGATGAGAGACATATGACAGATGGGTGTCATGTTCATTTCTGTCCCACTGGAAGGTTCACCAATACTACAGTGAGCCGTGAAGTATAAAAGCTTTTACAGAACAGAATAGAAAACAAAACTGAAGAACACATATAGACCACTCTCCCAATTACAATATCACATACAATTTACACACTGTCAGCTTATGTTCCGGAAAGTCTGAGGGTTAAGTTGGCCAAAAAACCAAAACACCTACTAATTAGAAGATGCCGAGTCATGATAGATAAGATCATTTGTCAGGCAAGTAAGAGTTCAGTGTCTCTCACTGGGAATTACTACATTTCCTCTGGCCTAGAGCTAAATATTCTCAGTTGTAAATACACAAATGTTTACAGGGGAGAAAGATACAGGAAAGGCTCTCTTCATCTCTAATACATACAGCATAAAGCATAACAAATCTAATTATCAACAGCATTTAGAGTTTATATGTCAGATTCTGACCTCAGTCACAACAATGTAAATCTGGCATATCTTCAGTGGATTTACTCCAGCGTGAGTTCATTATCAGTCCCATAACATTACTGTCAACAAATCCAGTTAAGGGCTAATGAGGATATTATAGAAATTTACCCCCACCCTCTTTAGTTTTTTTTTTTTTTTTTTTTTGGCCAGTGCACCTACTGGTGTAAATTTCTCAATGAGCTGCATGAAAGCAAGTAATTGTCAATTGTTATTGGGTACAAGTCTTTAAAGTAGAAAGTTACTAGAGTATAAAAAAAAGTTGCATTCCATATTTTGTCTTTGTTTGGATGATCTAGCAGGTGATCTAGTCTTAGGCATCAGTTCTTATGACTTCATTTTTAACAGGTTTTCCTGTTAATCTACAAAGTAAGTTTCTAGACTGAGTGAGGACAACCTCTATTAGATGGAGAATATGCTGCTATGTGGAGGGAAAGTCAATGTAGACGTCTGTAGAGGTAATCAAATGCTATAAACAAGGAACTGTCCAAAACTATATAAGAAAGGCAAGGTGGGAGAGGTAATGTCTTTTACTGGACCAAGTTCTACTGGTGGAAGAGACAAGTTTTTGAGCTGCGCAGACCTCTTCT
The DNA here is from genome assembly GCF_015237465.2 of Chelonia mydas. NCBI lineage: Eukaryota > Metazoa > Chordata > Testudines > Cheloniidae > Chelonia > Chelonia mydas. The sequence goes on along the minus strand of NC_057853.1, from coordinate 13,032,893 downwards.
TCAGGTCTATTAGAGAACACTATATAGTAATTCAACAAAGGGGTAAAAAATTACATAGAAGTATTTGTTATGATTTTATAACATTTTTTTATGTTACTAGTGAATTTTCCCACAAAGTAATAGTTTGCCCCACTCCCCATTTTTAAGAAAATCCAACTGCAAATAATATAATACACATAGGGTCAACGTGTAAAAAAGAAATCATACTTATAAAAATAGCATAGAATGATCCACAAATGACTTAGGATCTTCCTACCTGAGAGACTCTCTGGGACATGCTGCTGCTGCTGAAACCAGTTGTTGGGGGGCACTGAAGCTGGACCCTCATTTGTATAAAAGTGAGGTGGGGCTACTGGCAGAGGGTAATCTGTGAGGCCCAGCATCATCATCAAACATGTGTAGTCTATTGAAGACCATTGTGCCAGCCAAAGTGACCCCAGTTAATGGTGTTGCACTAAGCGTCATATAGCAAAGTTCCCAGATGTGTCTCAATCCTGTGACTCCTCAAGTCTCTGGGGCAGCCCTTCACCTGACACCAGGTTGAGTCAGGACATACATCCCTTCCTGCATCAATGGAGACTTTAAGAGCCTGTGTGCTGGCATGTTTTTGTACGTTCTGGAGACGTGGCTGAAGAGCAGCCAACACTGCTTTTGAATATAAAGAATGTTTGGAGGAAGGTCAGTTCTCTGAGAGATTATGACATTTTGCACAAAGTCAAACTGCTTTATGCTCAGGATTTGGCACTGACAGAGCATATGGAATGCCTCTAGCTGCTCCAGGTCTGCCTGCAAATGATCCATGTTAAACGATCCATGTTTCTGACCCATTTAGTAATTCAGATCGTAGACAGGTTTGATAGATCCTGAGCCAGATGTTTTTGCGTCCACAAGTGAGACAGGGACTTCATGCAGACGGCAGTGAGACCTATTTGTTGAAGAACGTCTGGTCTGGTGCACCCATTCAAATTCTACATGCAACCTAGGTAGATGAACTTATCAACACTCTCCATGATACTTGATCTGACCTGCACCAGGAGTTCTGGCAGCCCAGCTTCGAGCTTCTGTACCTTTGTCTTATGCGCTGAGATGTTCCTCATCATTCTTTAGAGTGTTCTTTCCCTTCTTCCCCTCTCAGTTCAAAAGAGCCTGAATCTGTTGATCATTTGAACATCTTCAAAACCTACCTGTTTGATTAGGCATTGATGGAGGAGTAAGGCAGCTGTGGGTGGTGTTTCTAACTGGTGAAATGGTGTGGTGGGGAGTGGCAATTTTAAGCATATTGATCTGCTGATTAGCAGTTAGATGAGGTATTGTTGAGTTGGGGAGGAAGATGTGTAGCAACTTTAAACTATTTTTGCTTTGTCTTTCCAATGATATTGTGTGTTTTCCATTCTATATCAGGAGTGCCTTTTGATATAGAGTGAGGTTCTGTTCATTTGATTTGTTTTTTAAGACAGAAATCCAATTAAATAAACTAAAAAAGACACAGATCTCAGCCTTTTTACATAGTTATGCCACTAACAAATGCACACTTGTTGTGTATGTAAATATAATGTCGGGCATTATAATAAGCAGTTCTACAACATAATGTACTCATTTACAAAGACTACAAATTAGGCTCAGCATATTGATTCAAAAATATTTTCTTTATGGTGATACTTTTTATAACCAATGTCTATAAAACAATTGAACATAAACAGCACTTTATATTTTCAAAATGCTGCACAAAATGTTAACACAATATACAGAATTTACCAGTGTCATATCAGTAAGAGCAAATATGCAGTTTTTCAGAGTTATACCCAAATAAATAACCACACAATCAATACCAGTGTCAGAAATAATTTACACTAATGGCATCTTACAGACATACCTATTGTATGTCCTCTGGTTGTTCAGGAGCAGAAGTAAATACGTACCAATTAAAAAATAATGCAAATTGGAGATGAAGACACTAGGTGGGGAACATGCTGTCCCCAGCACACAGGCTGGATAAATGGTCTTTATTTTGGGGAAGATTCAGAGCAGGCATGACAGAAAAAAATCTCTCTCCCAAGGGACAGAATTTCAGTGCAGCCACTCCACAACTGGTACTGCAGCCTCCTCAGGCATGGTTGCTGTGTGAGACAATCTTTGGTGGAGCCCTGTGGTAATCATTGCACCCTGACCTCACAGGCTTCCCCATTCTTTCAAACACACAAAGATCTTACTAATATCAATGGACTCCACCAGTTATGCTGAGTCCAGCAATCTCCCGTGACCCAAGTGGAAGGTGAATCTGTCATTGAATAAACAGCTTCATCCACTGGATTCTTTTCTCATCTATTCAAGGCAACACACATTATGGTATCACTCAGAGGAGACTCACTGGATTAAAAGAACTGGTTTATGTAAATAGAAATGAATGACTTTCACCTAATTATAGCAACTTGAAAAGCAAGAGCATGTATTTTTGAGTTCAATAGTATAACACATAGTCACTTAATTAAATAGCAGAAATGATTTAACAGACTAATACACTAATGCCGATTCAATTGCCACAACATATTAATAATAATGACAGTAAGCGTGTCTATTAGGCAATTAAATAATTGGACTGTAAGCAGGGAAGAACAATATAGCATATTTTCACATCGGACAAAGGGGCAAAATAAGGTGGTATTAAGTTTTATAACACAAGCTATTTGTGTCAAAGTGGAATAGGATTGATACAAGAACAAAAGCAGTGTGGCCATATAATAGTAAAGGCATAGTGATTAGTAACTAAGCACTGCAGTGGACCTTCCTGTGGTAAAATACACAGGAAGGAAATGGATTGTCCAGGCCATGAGTTTTCTCGTTATATTCCCCTCATAGCACCAGAGTTTATGGGCCCGGATGAAGCCGATTACGTAGCCCTCTTTTCAGGTAGAATCAGAAGATGAGCAAGGAAGTATGGACTTCTGCACTAGTTTGAGAGTCCCCTTCAGGAATCAGGCTGCCACTGGTTTTATCCCCTGACAAAGCCATAGAGTGGAAGGCACAGAGGGGAGCTTACCACTACTTAGTGCTCATTTTAAAAGCCGTGTTGGCCCAAGCATGCCCCTGTAATTTCCTGAGGTTACCTCCTCCATTTTCTGACAAAGACTTCAGAAAAACTAAAGAAGAAAGATCGCCTCCAGGACTCCATCTCAGTTGTTGCATTGAGCAGACTGCATAGAGCATCAGGCTATTGGGACAATCGAAGGAGGATATGTAGCTTAGTGTGAGTTTTATTGATAGTCAATAAAACTCCAACTAAGCTATATGTCTGTCTTCTTTTCAGATCTCCACACTCTCTTTAATGCAGCCCCCCTACACCTGGCTCTCCACAGCAGTCCCAATCTAACATGAGTCTGTTCTCAATATATAGATAAGGGTCTTGCTCTGACTCATGGTTTGCTTCATGCACACACAAACCAACAAGCAATGATTTTGGTGGCAATAGGGAGTCGGTGTTCCAGATAGTTGTTTAAAAATGCCCAGCTCCCCAAATAGATTTCCTCTCCAATCTACACATGATCATCTGTGTCTGAATTTTACTTCATGTGTCCAAATTAAACTGTTAGCTTTTGAGGGCTTTCAGTATTCAGATAAATTCCAGCAATAAACACAACAGTAACAATGAAAATAGTTCAAAAAATCCTTTTGTTACCAAGAAATTGAAGGAGAAAAAATAGCTTTCTTGAGTCCATAAACACAGTGACTGTGTTAGCCAGCATTTGCTAACAACTCTTCTTTTATAGATGTACTGGTAGATGCAAACATAAGGAATTCAAAGAAATGTTCATGTTAATTTCTGCTTTACAAGATAGGTTTCAGAGTAGCAGCCGTGTTAGTCTGTATTCGCAAAAAGAAAAGGAGTACTTGTGGCACCTTAGAGACTAACCAATTTATTTGAGCATAAGCTTTCGTGAGCTACAGTGGTGTGATGTGATGAATCCGATGAAGTGAGCTGTAGCTCACGAAAGCTTATGCTCAAATAAATTGGTTAGTCTTTAAGGTGCCACAAGTACTCCTTTTCTTTTTGCTTTACAAGAAACATGCAAATCCCAAACCAACTCAATATGTGTTAAATGAAAAGGAAGTAGCTAATCAATAACAACTAAAGAAATTTTATTTTCAAGCTTCTCCAAAAATGGAGGGTTTTTGTTTGTTTGTGTGTTTAATGACTCACTGAAAAGTAGTAGCTATTGTCCTTTTAGTTTTGGAAAGAGATATTGGGCCATATCCACAGCTGGTATCAGTGAGCGTAGCTCTATTGTCTATGAGAATATATATCAGGTTTGGTCTACAAGTTCCCTTATTAGGTAAGCTAATCACTTTTAACATTTCAAGAAAAAAATGTTTTCAATTATCTGAGATTTATACATTTGAAAATCAACTCCTGAGAGTGCACATGAACTCATTTTTTCTTACTATCTATCATCACCATTGATGTTGATTATTTGTATTATCATAGCATCTAGAGGTCTTGGTCTTTGACCAGAAACACATTGTGCCAGCAGAACAAAAAGATGGAACTTGCCCCAGAGAGCTTACAAATTAAACATGAAACAAGAAACAGACAGACCAATGGGGAAGCAGTGGTCTTAGATTCTTTTCAGATCTCACATTACTTTTACACAAATGCAATATTACTGACCTCAGTAGAGTTTCTTTTCATTAAAATAGTGGAAGAGATATCAGAAACAGACTCTGAATCTTTGACCATGCTTTGTTGGTACTGGCAGAATGTGGAGCGGAAATCCTCCAGGGACATTATTAAGGGGACATTCAGAGGTGGCCAGTCCTGCTGGGCTGTTTGCCTGTGGCTGAAAAGAAATCAACCCCGCTTTTAGCCATGCGGTGGGGTGGGGGTTCACGCTGAGCTGTTCACGCTTGGCTGGCAGGGATCTTCCCTGCTACTAGTCATGCGGTGGGAGGAGGGGTGAAGTGATCATCCCAGAGAATTGGGTGGTGGTGGGGTGTTAGTTGGGTTTGTGCTGCACGTTAACCTGAAAACAACAACCCCTTCTTCTAAATGGCCAACCCCATGGGTGCTTGGTATGGGAAAGGAGGGCGCTGCTGTTTGAAACCATTCCCACATGTTATGAAGGTTGAAGAAGCCGAAAGACTGTGGCTTAATATGGCTGCCTACAAGCCAAATTCTGTTCCCCGGCCCTGCATGTGTGATCTCCCACACCAAACTGGTAGGCCCTCAATAAGAGGCAAAATGCGACCTTGTGCCGAAAGCACACATGCAATATAATGTTAACAGCTTGGTTCACTGTGAAAGAGTCTACCCATTGTTCTCTAAAATGTGTCTCTTTAAATACTACTCTCCCTTTTTTCCTCCTGCAGCTGAAAATGTTTCAACGCTCCCCCATCATCTCTGTCCCAGAGACTAGTGCAGATAAGAAGGTGAAAAAAGCGTACTCGCAATGAAATGTTCTCTGAGCTCATGCAGTCCTCCTGCACTGAAAGAGCTCAACAGAACGTGTGGAGACAAACAATGGCAGAGTCCAGGAAAGCAGAAAATGAACGCGAGGACAGGAGGGATGAGCAAGATGAGAGGTTGCAGGAGCAAGAGGAGAGGTGGCAGTAGAGTGATGAGAGGAGGCAGGATGCAATGCTGAGGCTACTGGGGGATCAAACTGATATGCTCCAGCATCTGATGAAGCTGCAGGAAAGGCAGCAGGAGCACAGACCGCCGCTGCAGCCCCTGTGTAACTGCCCACCCTCCTCCCCAAGTTCCATAGCCTCCTCACCCAGATGCCCAAGAACACGGTGGGGGGGCCTCCGGGCACCCAACCACTCCACCCCAGAGGACTGCCCAAGCAACAGAAGGCTGGCATTCAATAAGTTTTGAAGTGCAGTGTAATCTTGTCCTTCCCTCCTCCCTTCACCTCCCTTCATCCACCACCCAACCTGATGCTTCCCTTCTCCCCCACCCCTCCCGGGCTACCTTGGCAGTTATCCCCCTATTTGTGTGATGAATTAATAAAGAATGCATGATTTTGAAACAACAATGACTTTATTGCCTCTGCAAGCGGTGATCGAAGGGGGGAGGGCGATTGGCTTGCAGGGAAGTAGAGTGAACCAAGGGAGCGGGTTTTCATCGAGGAGAAACAAACAGAACTGTCACACCGTAGCCTGGTCAGCCATGAAACTGGTTTTCACGGCTTCTCTGATGCGCAGCGAGCCCTGCTGTGCTATTCTAACTGCCCTCATGTCTGGCTGCGTGTAATCAGAGGCCAGGCAATTTGCCTTCACTTCCCACCCCACCATAAACATCTTCCCCCTTACTCTGACAGATATTGTGGAGCACACAGCAAGCAGCAATAACAATGGGAATATTGGTTTTGCTGAGGTCTAACCGAGTCAGTAAACTGCACCAGCGTGCTTTTAAACATCCAAAGGCACATTCTACTACCATTCTGCACTTGCTCAGCCTATAGTTGAACAGCTCCTTACTAGTGTCCAGGATGCCCGTGAATGGTTTCATGAGCCATGGTATTAAGGGACAGGCTGGGTCCCCAAGGATAACTATAGGCATTTCAACATCCCCAACAGTTATTTTCCAGTCTGGGAAGTAAGTCCCTTCCTGCAGCTGTTCAAACAGACCAGAGTTCCTGCAGATGCGAACATCATGTACCTTTCCCGGCCATCCTATGTTGATGTTGGTGAAATGTCCCTTGTGATCCACCAGTGCTTGCAGCACCATTGAAAAGTACCCCTTGCAGTTTATGTACTGGCTGCTCAGGTGGTCCGGTCCCAGGATAAGGATATGCATTCCGTCTATCGCCCCATCACAGTTAGGGAATCCCATTGCAGCAAAGCTATCCACTATGACCTGCACATTTCCGAGAGTCACTACCCTTGATAGCAGCAGCTCAGTGATTGCATTGGCTTCTTGGATCACAGCAGCCCCCACAGTAGATTTGCTCACTCCAAATTGATTCCCGACTGACCAGTAGTTGTCTGGTGTTGCAAGCTTCCAGAGCTTATTGCCACTTACTTGTGAACTGTGAGGGCTGCTCTCATCTTGGTATTCTTGCGCTTCAGGGCAGGGGAAAGCAAGTCACAACATTCCATGAAAGTGCCCTTACTCATGTGAAAGTTTCCCAGCCACTGGGAATCATCCAAGACCTGCAACGCTATGTGGTCCCACCAGTTTGTGCTTGTTTCCTGGGCCCAGAATCAGCATTCCATGGCATGACCCTACCCCATTGCCACCAGGATGTCCAAATGCTGGGATCTGTACTTTGGGAGAAGTCTGTGTCCATGTCCCCATCACTCTTGTCACTGTGCTGCCATCGCCTCCTCACCTGCTTTTGCAGGTTCTGTTTCTGCACATACTGCAGGATAATGCGCAGGTGTTTACAATGCTCATAACTGCCACGGTGATCTGAGCGGGCTCCATGCTTGCTGTGGTATGGCGTCTGCAAGAGAGCAGAGTTGCAGCGGAAGCAGTAGCTGACGACGGATGCCACAAGAATAGATATTTATAGAGAATGACCAGAGGAGCTGCGAGGTGGATTCATAAGAGCAGAGTTGAAGCGGTGGAGGATGACGGTTAGCACCACGCACATTTCCCAAGGAAGAACACGCATACCCGGGAGCCCATGACAGACAACATGGAGAAATTCGCTATTGAGACAATAGCAGCAGAGCAGAGTTGCAGCAGAAGTGGTGGATGATGACGTTTAGCAGTCCTACTGCACCGTCTGCTGAAAGCAGTATGGAGTCCACATGGAAAAAAGGCACAAAATGATTGTCTGCCTTTGCTTTCAGGGAGGGAGGGGAGACTGACAACATGCAACCAAAACCACCCGTGACAATGTTTTAGCCCCATCAGGCATTGGGAGCTTTACCCAGAATTCCAATGGGCGGCAGAGACTGTGGGAACTGTGGGATAGCTACCCACAGTTCACCGCTCCGTAAGTCGATGCTAGCCATGGCAGTGAGGATGCACTCCGCCAACTTAATGTGCTTAGTGTGGACATATGCAATTGACTGTCTAAAATAGATTTCTAAAAATTGACTTCTATAATATCGACCTAATTTTGTAGTGTAGACATACCCTTAGTGTGCCGTAAGAGCGTCTACACAGGGAATTACTGCAGAGTAGCTAGTGTACTTTAAATTCACACACTAGCTCACTGCGGACTAAGTTCTCTATGTAGACAAGACGTTAGAAATAGCCTGGAACTAATAATGTGACTCCCAACTCCTTTAGACTTTGGGGGATAGGAGAAGAGGCTGAATCTGAAACTCATTCTCAATCCATATTTATAGCTGAGTTTTCATTTTTGGAATGTGCTGAACAGAAATCCAAATCCGAACACCAGCCCAAACTCTGGAGGGATTCAAAATCCAGCTCTGAATTTTGCATCTGGGAACTAGTTCTCATTTTAGCAGAGGTTTACAAAGCCAAAGACTCAATCAGATAAGACAAAGGGAAGGGAAGGATTATCCACAGTCAATGAGTAAGGTTTGAAAGCCAGCCCAGGATATATTTAGGTGAGATGCTAGAAACCGTTTCTTAATAGTTAGGTGAACTGAAAAATTGAAAGCCCTAACTGGTGAGGTGGCTGCAGTCTTATCTTTAGAGGAGTTTACATATAAATAAAATGAATCAAGTCCATTAGATCAGAGAAAAATCCTAGATGGTACAGTAGACTGGACGAGGTGACTTCATAGACTTTCCATCATTCTGTGGTTATAGGAAATTAGAACAAATTTACATTTGAAAACAGTGGTTGGGTCTGATTTATTCACTCTCGTTACCTACACATTTTCATATTACCTTCTCAGATTTGATTTTTTAACATTTATTTTACCACTTTAAGCAATAGAAAAATGCTCAAAAATATTTTAAATCCTTAATCAACTACAATTCTCTGCTTCTTGGCAGAGATAATGAAGTGCAATTGAATTTTCTTTGAACCTGCTACATACCAAAATGAAAACACTAAATTATTTCTAAAGTACCAAAAGAATGTTATTTTCTAGAGTTAAGCCTCATAGGCAAAGATAAAATTACTTGATTTAAAATAGAAAAACACCATACAAAAACTGACTAGAGAGAATATATTGTCTAACAAAGTAACGCATTGAAGAGATTTTGAAATAACAATTCTTTAAAGCACTAGGTGGTAGGATTTTCAGGCTATACATTTGGAGTTATATATTGCCCACATATAGTAACCTCCAGCTGAACAGATACCTCAAGTAATGACTTCTGTGCATTCTAGTAAGCATAACTTAACATTAAAAACTGTAAATAAAATCTTTCTGACACGTAAATCAATGCAACCTAAAACCTGAAAGTGAATTGATCCTCAAAGAAGCGTCTGTGCTCTAACCTCTTTTGCACCATATGTTTGTGCACTACAGGGAATTCACAATAGAGTCGATGGTTTTCTTGGAAATGAACTGTGAGCAAAGATTATTCACGATACTGATTGTAATATTGTTACATGATTTTAAAGGACTTCTTGTTCCTTGTGTTTAACAGGTCGGTTTGATGTGCTATATTGTGTTTGGGATAAGTGAAGACACCATATTTCATTGTTCTAGTTGTCTTTTTTTTAAAAATTTAAAAAGCAACGTTGAAATCTCTGCAATTTCAAAATGGAATGTATGGGATTTTCAAAAGTGTTCAGCATCAGTCAAATTCTCCTCCCCTTGAAGTTAATGGTAAAACTTCCATTGAATTCCCTGGAACTCGAGATAGGTCAGCGCTGATTGGTTTTGAAAACCCTAACCAATGAGCCTCTGTTGAAATGGATTGTCAATAAAACATTCTTATTGATCAGTCTACTTCTATGTTCCTTGTCACAATAGTATCTGAGCCTGGGCTAGGGTGTGCCCTGGGGAAGGAAGCCAGAGACAAGCTTGATTTCCTGTGTTTTGTGCCCTTGTGATAACAACACACCACAGTTCTTCTAAATAGACAGAGGGAAACAAACAGCATTTTAGCATTAGCTATCACTCCTAAGACTAAGGAGTGTGGGTCAAATTTTGTGCAAACACCATCAGAGTGTTATTGAGAGCAAAACGTTCCCTGTATTTAATAATGGCTCATTCTCTATGTAAGACTACTTTTAGGCATTACATGGAAAACCTGTGTGATAGGTACCTCCCTTGAGTGATTTCTGCAAAGCTGGCAGTCACCAACACATTTACATTAACAGCCTTAAGGGTACAATCTGTTAGGAATAGTTATTTTTAATTCCCTATCTGCTATGCACCACAGAGAGGATTTCTTCTGCCAGCTGGTGCTTCTACTGCTCTACCGCTTTCTGGACAACAGTATTTTTCTGGTCAATGGAAAAAAGATTTAGACTCTTGTTTGTGTTTGAATGCATGTGCTGCTGGTCACCGAGGGACAGACTGTGGCTAGCACTTGCGTGGGAGCCTTCTCCCTCCCTTGTATTGCCCACCTCAAGGTCAGCCACAACAGCAATCTTTGCACTTCAGGGAAAGATCCCTATGGGTATTCTTGAAGAGGAGGAGGAAGGTGCATTGCCTCATCTCTCCCACTCTACACCAGCCTTCGTTGCATGCTCCGAGCATTGGGAAAAGAGGCTGCACCATCTTAAGAAATGCCTCCAAATTACAGGCACCTCAACTGGTGTCAGAATGTAGACTGACATCCCATCATACACTGAAAGGTGGAGGGAGAGGCCCTCCTTTAAATATCACAACTAATGCTTCTGAGAAGGATGTCCCATCACCAACTAACCCATCTTCTATTGCTTTGAACTCATTTTCAGAAAACTCTCATGGTCAGTATTTCCCCAGGTCATGAGAACCTCCATCTCTTCAGAGAGGTGCCTGATCATCAGAACTCTGACTCCTTGGTGGCCCTCCAAGTGTCATTGTGTGTTCAGATAGGCCTCTACATTTCTGGACTGGACAAGATGTCACTTGTCTTAATATATGGTCTGTTGTTCCATTCCTAAAGGTGCTGTTATAGTAAAAATAAAACTATTAGAGACTGTGGGCACAGCCTGGGATGTAATGTCTTCCATATTCATCATGCTACAACCTAAAAGAATATTGGAGCATTTTACGTCAGGGAATTTCTCTCCCAGCTTAAACGGTTTCAAAATCCAGCCACAGAAGACACAACTACATCTCCCACTGAATGTGAAAGGAAGGTCTAGCCAGTCTTGGTCTTCAGTATATATAATGTGTGTGATTAATTTTGGATGTTTAGGCGCATCCCAACTCACAATCTCCTTTCTTTCTTTCTTTTTACACCCTAACAAAGTGAGTCCATGTGTCAGCAGGGCACAGGCCAGCTGCAGAAGCAGTAACTATCTTAGAAAACGACAGCAGTTTCTTCCTTGAAGACCAGCAGCTGCAAGAAATCTGGTAGGGGAGAGCTCATGTCCCAGAGTCTTGGGGGCAGGTAAGGGTGAAGGGTTCTTGGTGGAGAGGGGAGAGCAAAAAAGCATCTTTAAATCCAGAAACAATAGGTGGCAACAAAGGTGCTGACTTTCTGAGTTCCCCGGGGGTACTCGACCCCTACTCCTCCCCAGGCCTCCACCTCACCCCTTCCCCAAGCCCCCACCCCTGCCCTGCCTCTTCCCATCCTGCCTCTTCCTGCCCTCCTCCCCCACCTCTTCCTGCCCCTGCCCCTCCCCTCCCGCCCAGCACCCCCTGCTCACTGCTGAACAGCTGATCATGGTGGGCGGAAGGCGCTGGGGGAAGCGGGAGGAACTGATCCTCAGGGCTGCCAGTGGATGATAAGCACCCACTACTGTTTTTTCTGTGGGGGTTCCAGCCCCGGAGCACCCACGGAATCGGCACCTATGGGTGGCGACCTTAGCGGCAAAGGTAACCCGCCCCACCCCACACTTATTCCCAAATGGCAGAGAACTCAAGGGGGAGTTTGGGAATGAAACAGCAGACTGGCTACTGTGAAAACCAGACTAGAGCGTACAGTTCCCCTCTCCTTTCACTGCTCAACAGGCAGTCCCTGGCAGGTCTGTTTCTACTTCCCATCTAACATCATTTTGAGATGCTTTTGGGAGGGAGTGCAGAACACGTGGGACTTCTGTGTCCCCTCCCTCAAGACCCAATCTCAGAGTAGGGTTATTTTCCCCCCCCACCCACAGCCTAAAGTGGGAGGGAGAAAAGGGATGGGAGAGTCGCTGAGCTGCTTTCAATATTTTTTCTTTTATATTAATAATATCACTGTTACTTGTATTTCAGTGGTGCCCAGTAGCCCCAGCAGGGGTTGGGGCCCCAATGTATTAGGCACCACACACACACACACACACACACGGAGTTTCTACTTCACTGAGCTTAGAAGCTAAAGAGAAAAGACACAAAAAAAATGGGAACAGAGAAGTATTATTTTCCCTATTTATAAATGGGGAACTGAAGCACAGGGAGATTAAGTGACTTGTCCAAGATCACATGGGAAGTCTGTGGCAGAACTGGGAACTGAACCTGATTTTGAGCCTCGGCATAGTGCCTAACTCACAAGGTCATCCTTCCTCTAATTTTTGAGATGACTTGCCGTTATCCTTGCAGAATAAGGGCTGGAAGTGACAGAGCAGATAGGGTAAAACCGAGAGATGGTGAGAAGAAAGAATGCTTCTCCTTCACAAATAGAATGTCCACTGCTCTATTATGATCAGCTTTTTAACATTCTGTCCAAGTCCTTATTCCTGAAGTTGGATTTTCTCCCTCAACATATTAATACCAAGTGACATTTGCATTTCAGCAAGAATGGGAAAGAGACAGCCACTAGGCATCCTTATAACAAAAATACAGAATTTAAAATAATGATCACTGAGTTTATCTTCATCCTCCTCCTTGCCTCTGGTGATATGTGGAGATCTGATTATCTCATTGAAATAGCAATGGGTTATTAAAGAAGAAGAAGAAGCAGAAGAAGAAGAAAAGAAAAGCCCAATCTGTTCCTTCACTGTGCCACTGTGCATGCATATATTATTGTTACTATTTTATTTATTCAAAAAAAACCTTGTTGAGCCACATAAACATAGTCTGTGAAAAATGAGAAATGGAAGGAATATTTGTTGCTGCATGTAAGATCTGTGGTTCTCGGGAATATATATATATATAATACACATATATATTTGTCTTGCATGCAGTTAATTTAATTAAGATATTATTTGTAGACTTATTGGTTCCAATACTTAACTCCCCTTATACCAGTTCCACACCAGTGTAACTTCGTGCTTTTAAGAAATCAAAGAAGTTTTGTCTTTTTACAGTGGGATTGATTATGGCCACTATGGAGATTTCAGGCCAGATCCTCAACTGGTATAAATCCGCATTGAAGTCAATGGAGCTATGCCGATTTATACTAGCTGAGAATATGAACATTCATATACCTGGTCAGATTGGTTCTACTCTCATTTAAGTCAATGGTAATTTTGCCATTCATATAAATTGCAGTAGGATCAAGCCCAGATTGCTGTATTATGTACCTGATTTACTAATAACACGATTATATGAGACTTTTTTGAATGCTATCTTTCTTGGACATCATTTTTCTATTGTTTTCAAGTCTTTCATCTATATTTTAATAGTCTTCACAAAACTGAATATTCCAGTGTAACAGTACACTTTTTGGATCCCTTAACTCAAAAGTGTCCGGCATACTGAGCTCCTTTTAAAAGACGTTTGCACAAGAATATGAAAATAAGTTTACATAATTACAAAATCATGCACACCTTTTAAAAATAAATATTGATAAACACTAGGAAAGGGAATAGTTAGAACGTAAATCAGTCATGCAGGATAATAAACATCTTGAAATAGTAATAAAATGAGTATATCCACTGATGCAGATTGAGAACTGAGTGTATAATGATGTAGTGATGTCTGTGTGAGTCTCCAGGTAACCTGAATCAATAGCTTTGATAGGTGTGAAATTCATCTCAAATGGGTGAAGATTCTGAAGCCTAATGATGATGGTTTAAATGTCAGCACTGTTAACTACTTCACTGTTGACAAAAGAAGGCAAGGAAGAAGAGGGACAATGCTATAATAAAACTCTATAAATCTGGTGTGAGTGGCATCTCAAGTAGGTGGAGGCTTCTGTGATCCAGGGACTTCTTGATGCCAACCGGCATAAGGGGTGCATAGGACTTTACAGGGATCCCCTAGGTTGGATATAAGCATAATAATTCACTAAAAGGTGGCATGTGAAGCTTCTACCGAGAGGAAGTAGCCCACTTTTCATGATAATATTGCTAAATGTGAGGATGGATAGTATTTAAGGAGTTATGTGTCTATACTGAAAATTATGTTCTTAAGGCAGGTAACTAGGAGGTGACATGTATGAGACAGGCTCCTTTCAGGCTGTGGGTAAAAGACTTTTATCCCTCTGTCTGGCCATTGTGTATTGTGTGCTTATTTGAATACTGAGCCAGATGCTGATTAAGAAATTGAAAAATCTATAAGAAAGGAGTATACAGGGGAAAAAACAATCAGTAGGGGGTGTCCTGCTTATGAAGGATAATGCACTGTTCTGGTATGTCTGGGGGTGCAAAGAGACACCACGGGTCTTTCAGTAAGGAGGCAAGCTGCCAGTGTGACTTGTCTCATGAATAGAAGATCACAACTAAGCTTGGCTGAAAAACGTTAGAAGGACTTTGGGCAAGCATTGCTGTATAAGACATGACAGTATCTAGATAAGTAAGTCTAGGTTCTAGATTGTGTGCTATAGTTTTATTTTATCTGTAAAGATTTTTTTCCAATACTTCGACTTCCTATCACTCGAATCTCTATACTTTGTTTAAAAGACTTTTACTTGTTTTCACTATAAACATATTGAAGTACTGTGTGCCAAACAGAGTGGCAATCTGAGGAGAAACTAGTAAGCCGAGTGTCCTGTTTCTTTGGATGCAGAGAAACTATGAATGAAGGTCTAGTAGAACAGGGGCTGGACACTCTGGGAAGTCATTTGGTGGGCTCAGGGGTTGAAGTGTGCCTATCGCTAATCTAGAGAGAGAAAGAGAGAGAGAGCAGGCATAGTGCGGAGTGCTTGTGTTGCCTGTGACTAGTGGAGTTTGGGGAGCTGACCCCTGGAAGGCACAGCCAAGACTTCTTCATGCTAAGGGCAGGTGTAGCCCAATGCCTCATAACCCTGGGTATGCCCAGGAACAGTCACAGCTTGATTTGTGGGCAGAGCTTTGGAGAGGATCAGTACATTTGTTTGCCCCCTCATCTGATCCCTGACTGGAACTGAACTTCCAGAGCTCATGAGGGAGAGGGAAGGCAGTGTTCACACAGCATATACTGAGTGTCTTCATGCATTCCAGGGTGTTTTGAATATGGGGAGAGGCTGAGGACAAGGGCAGGGATGATGGGTCTGTGAGTACGCAGGCTGTGCAACAGGCAGAGGACTTGGTCCAGAATTAAAACAGAGATAATAACAGAATGTAATTATTTTAATTGATATACTGGAATCCAGGTTGCCAAGGAAACAAACAGTCTTTTAAAATGCTTAATACGTGGCTATTTGTCATTGACGCAGCTGCTGTTAAGCATTCATCTAATGGCAAGATCTATATTACTGAAATACTAAAATTCTAGATTATACCTAGAGTCTATTAGATCAAATATGACCTGGTTACATTTTAATTTTATTTTAAAATGCTACCTCAGGCTGCATACTACATTATCTTCTGTTCATTCTTCAGGTCAAATACAGCTGCTGATTCATGCATGATATAATTAATTTAAGCATCATTTGAGGTTGCTATAATTAATATAATTACATCATAAATATTTGACAAATAGACCAATTGCTTTAAAACCTTTAAAAGTCAATGCAAATTTAGGGGTTGACTTTGTCGGTAGAAAGATTGGGCCCTTAACGTAGACAATCCAAATAAACTGCAGAAAAGAAGATGCAAATTGTTTGGTTAATGGACCAAAACCATCAGAAATAGGCATGCTAATTTTCACATTTTGAGATGCACATTGAGTGAAAACTTCAGTTAACAGACGATCCTCTGAAAATTGGAAGATAGTCACACATTTCTCATGATATATAATTTTCTATTTTTCCTTTTTGAATGGCACAGCTTAGAAGTATGTTGATGCCCAATATCTTGCTTTCTTGTAGCACTTCAAACATGTTGGTTTTTTTTTTTTCTGGTTCAAAGTCAGCAGCGTGTATTGCTGAACAATAAAGGATTTCCTAAAGAAAAGCTGCTTACTCACTGGTTCATGAGAATAAGTACTGCTAGTTTTGGTAATTGCCTCTCTTTTAAAAAAAGGAATTATGATGCAGACATATTTATCAATCACAAACAGTAATAATGGGCCATTTTACCTGTGTTGCAGCTCAGGAGTGGCAGCAGAATTACTAGTTTCCATAGCAACATCATCTCCACTTTCCAAGGTCAAAAATCCCTCCCATCCAATCAGCAGAGAATAAAATATATCTTCCTGGAACTGTCTTTATATTCTGTTTAAAAAAAAAATAGTGAGACATGTTGAATCGTTAAAATGTAAATATAAACCAAATACACAGAGCCAGGACTTCCCTTGTGATGTTGCCATTTCCAGCTGCACTGTGGGACAGCCTGTCTCCAAATGCGGCATAACTCGTGCAGGGAAGTAAAGGTGATTTTCAGATGCCATAGACCTGAAATGTAGGCTTCTTGTAATGCCATTCCTCCTCCCAGCTATAGCAGGAAGAAGAGTATGGCCAGAGGAAAGGGGTCATGGCTGGGATTCCCCAGTGGCATGGTAATCCTCAACAGCAGTTTCTGTCCCTAGAGGCCATTTGCTGTTGCTAGATGTTAGAAAAGACCTCAGGCACAGAAGCATGATCCTCATGTTTATGCATGTATGGTCTCACTCATATAGCAAGAGGTTCTATGAACAGATCCCTACAGATTCTTTCTGCCACTTAATAGCTGAAAATCAGCCCTGGGGAAACAGCTCATGCAAGTCCTGTGTGTACTTTATGTTCCATTAAGCTCTCAAAATGTTGCTCTAGAAGGACTTAAATAGGGCATAGGCCTTTCATGGACCCTTGGCACAGGAATACATTTCCCCAGCTAAGAAGTAGGAAGAATCTCTATGGATCTGTTCAGAGAGCCATTAGCTGGATGGGCGACAGTACGTGTGCATAAATAGGCTAAATCACACCCCCAAATGCTGCCTGCTCTGTAATTCTCCTAGATGGTTTTTGTCTTGGAATTGGCTGGAATACAAATGGAGTTCCTACAATCCATGCAACTTCTGCTGTCATGCACATATGCACAGCAAAAGCCAGAATTTGGCCTGTCATAAATATAAAGGGAAGGGTAAGCACCTTTCTGTATACAGTGCTTTAAAATCCCTCCTGCCCAGAGGCAACATCCTATTACCTGTAAAGGGTTAAGAAGCTCAGCTAACCTGCCTGGCACCTGACCCAAAGGACCAATAAGGGGACAAAATACTTTCAAATCTTAGGGTGGGGGTGGGGGGGGAGAAAGACTTTTTTTGTGCTCTTTGGGTTTACGTGGTTGTTCTCTCTTGGGACTGAGAGAGGCCAGACAGAAATCCATCTTCTCCAACCCATCCTAATCCAAGTCTCCAATATTGCAGCCAGTAGAGGTAAGCCAGGCAAGGCAGATTAGTTTATCTTTTGTTTTATGTGAATTTTCCCTGTGTTAAGAGGGAGGTTTATTCCTGTTTTCTGTAACTTTAAGGTTTTCCCCAGAGGGGGATCATTTGTGTTTTGAATCTGAATACCCTGTAAAGTATTTTCCATCCTGATTTTACAGAGATGATTTTTACCTTTTTTTTTTAAATAAAATCCTTCTTTTAAGACTGATTTTTCCATTGTTCCAAATCCAGGGGTTTGGGTCTTTGATGATTTTGTAACCAATTGGTTGGGATATTATTCTCAAGCCTTCCCAGGAAAGGGGGTATGTCGGGCTTGGGGGGATATTTGGGGGGAAGACGTCTCCCTCCTTTCCCTGTTCTTTGTTTAAAACGCTTGGTGGTGGCAGCATACTGTTCAAGGACAAGGCAAAGTTTCTACCTTGGGGAAGTTTTTAACCTAAGCTGGTAAGAATAAGCTTAGGGGGTCTTTCATGCGGGTCCCCACATCTGTACCCTAGAGTTCAGAGTGGGGAAGGAACCCTGACATGGCCCATATTCCAAATGCATATGGCCCCGTTGTCCCACTGCAATAAATAAATGTCCCACTGAAATTAGGAGTTTTTCAGCTTGAGAATCCGGTGTATGTTCTTTAATATAAGACATCTTATTTTATAAGAGAGATGTATAAAAGTTAATAAGTCAGATAAGAATTCTGAAAACAAGCGTTTATATTTGTGTGGGTTTTCAAATTACAGATTACTAGACTCTTTAACTCTTCACTTTCTCATACTAGCAATAGGATTTCATAGAAGCTCAGTTCTGTGGTCTTCTTTAAATACCTTAAATCAGATGTATTAGTCACCAGAAAACAAAACAAATCCCCCCACAAACCTTGATAAATGTTGTAGTATTCCACATTATTCCACATGCTAAATACACTCCCGGGAAGGAAATGCCACGAATGCCACCTTAATGTTAATTTTACTAGCAAATGGTGAATGCCAGTTTTAATGAGGATCACTGTGGTTTTAATGAGGACCTTCTTGGTTATCCCCCTTCAATTTTTATCAGTATGATTGAAAATGCAACTATAAAAGAAATAATATCTGCTAATAACTAAAGACAGGGAGCTTATCGGAAAAAAATATCTATGCATTCCATATGGGGCTTTGCTGGGGGACTGTGAGCATCTCACCCAAGCTATGAGCAAACTCAGAGTTTCCCCTACACTTGAATGAATCCGGGACCCAGCAGAGAACCCTCCATAATGCCCTAGGAGCTGGGGACATAGTGCCGAAAGGAAGTGGCTCTTCCATCTTCACCATGGGCTGGAAGAGATGCATTGGCAGATCTAAGGGAATGAACAGGGTTTATATTAATAGTAGAATTGTAACTTTCACAATTAAGGTTAAAGCAATATAATATCATACACATAAAAATCTTTTTTTTTTTTTTTTTTTTTTTGGGGGGGAGGGTTATTTTTCAGAAATAAAACATGTTTCCCCAAGGGTTTAAATAACAATTTGCGCTAATTTCCTCTGACATTTCAGTCATTGTATGATGAATTAAATCAAGAAAAAAAAGGATCAGTTTGGCCTTTACTCCCAAATGGCAAATTAGTAATTTACTGTTGGGAATCAATTCATTAAAAAGTCAAAACTGGAAAGCACTCGATAAAGTGGGTCTATCAAATTAGAAAATCATTCTGGACCTTTTAAGTGCTGAAAATTGTCCAGTGACAAACTAGGTTCGACATTTAGGGCCCAATTCTCCTCTCTTTTGTCCCACTTTACAGCCGTGTGGATCCATTTATTTCAGTGGAGTTACTCCTAATTTACACTGATGTAAGCAAGAAGTAAGATTTAAGAGAGTGAGAGATGTTTGGTGCTCGGCACTTTTGAAAATCACACAACTTATTCAGGTGCCTAAATATGGACTTAGGAATCTAACTTTAAAAGCTTGGCCTTAATGGATTGCAGATGCTCTCATAATAGACAAACAAGTGCCTGAGTCTCTACGGTTTCTGCATTAGGTGTTATTTGCACCTGCACAAAGTGGTTGTAAAATGCTACCAAATCAGAATTCACAGTATACGTACCCTACTAATAGCACCTATCTTCCAAATTATTTCACCTAAAATGTATCTCAAAAGGTGAAGTTTTAGACAGTTACGAATATGTGAAAAGAAGGGATTTTCAAGGATTTAGAAGTGGGTAAGAATATCTTGCCCAATCTGAAACTACGGTGGTCATTTTGTATAGGTCTGTCCTAAACCTTAAGGATTAGACCTGGGCTGATATGCAGGTGTGCAGTGGGGGGGGGGGGAAGGGAATAAAGGGCATAGCCTGTGTCAGGGCTTAGCAGAATCACAGTCCCTCTGGACACAGGGAGTACAGTGACTGCTCTTTCCCGTCTCCCCTGAGGATGTACAGCACACTGAAGAGGGTGGGGAACCAGGGGTGGAAAGTGAGTTGTACCTCAGCTCCACCTCCAGACGTGTCAGACAGAGGAGTTGGGTGGCCATCCTGGGCAGAGTATCTCTCACACACGCCTTCTGAAGGGGTTTCTTCAACTGCCAATGTAACAGGGAGCTGGAAGCATTGTATCTCTTCACATGACATTGGTGGCCCCACCCTCATCTGAGGTGATGCATCTCCATACTACCCCCAACAACAGGACTGTGTCTGATGCACAGCTGAGCCTTGCTTTACTATTTTTAGCTTTCAGAGACAGGCAGTTAAATATTAATCTATGAGTATATAAATGGCTTGTGGTTTCTGGAAAAAAGAAACCTAGTAGTCAGATTGTTCTGCTGAAGCATGTGATAATACACACTTAAACTGCATCTAAACCTGGGTCTCTTGTAACACAGAGGCACATGCTGCTGCCAATAGCAAAGACTACATATCCAGTAATCATGGCATTCGTATAAGCTGAAGATATTTATTAATCTTCTGATTTGTAACTGCTGTCCCACTTCTAACCTCAAACCCACAAACTATTGCACATGATAGTAAAAAAAAAAAAATTTTTTGAATCTATTTTCTTTAGGTAGCCCAACTATTTTACTTATTTAAACTCTGCCAGAAACAAGGACCTTACGGGCAAACAAGTACTTAATAATTTTTACAACAGCTTTCCAACAACAGCTTCCATGGGATTATTTACTGTCAAACTAAATCAAGAATAAATGAAAAAACCCTGAAATATTTATAGTCGGAGAAAATCTGGTTCAGACTAGAACCCCGGTCTGGCATTAAATCAGGCAAACTAACATGATAAATCGTGCCGTCATACTCTTTGTTTTCTGGATGTAGTGCTATCACTTATTATAATTGTTATGCCATACTTTAAACACACAATCTACTTAGATAAAAAACAAGGCATGCTAAATATGATCATGGGGGAGACATTAGATTTTTCCCATAGAAGTACTGGTTGCATGTCCATTTATTAACAGCATGTAATGTATACAAATACGTTTGTTACAAAAGTAGTCAGTACTGGTGTTTTGCTGCTTTCCCATTAGAGCAAACAAATCAATGGAAAATAATTCACCCATCAGATATTATACTCTAGTTGTCACTTCCTCTCCTTTTGACATTGGAGGGGGGGAAATGAGTAATAAGTCATATGTGGGGGTCATATGGTTATGTGCTTGGTATATATAGTTGCATGCTTGAGATGAATATATCTATATAGTCTGATGGACAAAAAGATAGCTGAAGTGGGTATAAAGGAATCGCTAAGGGCCCAGTTCTTCCACCCTTAGTCAGATTGTGTTGCATGTTACTGTGTGACTTACTTTTGAGTCTTTTTTTCACAGCCAATAATCT
The DNA here is from genome assembly GCF_015237465.2 of Chelonia mydas. Lineage (NCBI taxonomy): Eukaryota > Metazoa > Chordata > Testudines > Cheloniidae > Chelonia > Chelonia mydas. The sequence goes on along the minus strand of NC_057853.1, from coordinate 13,011,459 downwards.
GCCCAGCTCTGTTGGAAAGGATGGACACAGTGTAATATACTCATGAATTACTTCTGTCTCGGCATCTAGACTATTGATGATTTGGGGCCAAATTCAGGCCTGGTGTAAACAAATGTATTGACTCCTGTGACATCGTATCCAGTGTGATGTGGTAGATAAAGGGAAAATTCTTTTATGCCTTAAGCCCAAAGTTTGAAATTTGATTGTTCTTCTCTTAGACAGGAAGAATTTAGAAGAATATGATATATAGATTTATTTCAGCACTAGGATGAGCTGACAGATATATAATGAAATAGCATAACAATACTCAGTAGATTTGTGCTTTGGGTTATTTTCTAAAACTTTATTTTGTTACTAACCTTTCTTTTTGAATAACCCATTTGCTAGTTTTAGGCTTGGTCTACACTGGCACTTTCGCCATTAAAACTTTTGTCGCTGAGGGGTGTGAACCCCGTGACCCCGCATGACAAACGTTTTAGCGATGAAAAGCACCGGTGTGGACAGCGCTTTGTTGGCGGGAGCTGCTCTCCTGTCATTGAAGCTACTGCCCCTCGTTGGGGGTGGTTTTATTTTGTCGCCGGGAGAGCTTTCTCCCAGTGACAAAGAGTGACTACACTGCTTACCTTACAAGCAATCTTGTAATCTTGTAATTTTCATTGCAAGGTACACAGTATAGACATAGTCTTAGTCTGGGCCAGAGTCATTTCTGGTGACGTAACAGATATTCATGAAAATCTGCAACATTTCTCATGTCTGCTGTGATTGTCTGTTCGTTTTCTAAAAGTGAAAGACAGTCACTTCAGGTGGAAAACCGACATTTTACAGAGGAGAACATTGTTGGGCAATGAAAATTACAAGATTTTACTCTTCGTTAAATACAAGCTCATTGACAGTTTTACCGATGACAAAATGCTGTGCCATGATTGCGGAAATAGTAACACTTTGACCAAAGAGGAAAAACAGAGGGTTTAACAGCAGAGGATGTAGGTCAAATTCACTAGTGATGTTAATGATGGGACCAAAATATACACCAGTGAGAGTGTGTTGGCATAATTCACATGGCAAGGAGATGGAAGTGTGGAAGCGTAGCAGGAAGAGAGAAAGAAGGATATGATAGAGTGTGTGTCTAAAAGTAGGGGGAGATAAGTTAGGAGTGTGCTTATCTTACTCTTCTTGATAGCTGTGTTGGAAGATTTTATTCTGCAATCCCAACCTTCCCTCCCATCCACTTACACAAATATCTATGTCATGAGATCTAACTATGAATTTGGCCTATAATATCTATTTCTCCCTTTCATGTACTCAGCTACCAGGAAAGAAGCTGAAGTCTGTCCCAGCCAGGCTTATATTTTTGGCTCACCATTATTCCTGATCTCTATATTGTCTCCTGAGCACCTGATTTATGGCATCTAATGTGAATTTTCTCATGAATACTAATGATATACAGATACATTTTTCTTTTCAAACTCTTCATCCCTCAGACACTCTACATTCAGACTCCTTCCCAGGTAGTCATAACAGAATGAATAGCAAATACTTGTAACTATATGGAGCAAAGGCAAGGGAGACCAATTCTGCTGACTTCGGAAAGATTTACCTCCATTGTTATGGCATTTATTGCTTATTTCCAAATTATTGAATCATATCTTGTTGGGGGGGAAATTACTATTTGCCTAAGGTTTCCCTGATGCTGATGGCTCCTGTTTCCTCTCTTGTTGCAAAAGGAACTGGGTCACCATTTGTTTTACCTTCCAGACTACTACTGAAAAATGTTTCTCTGGAGCTGAAAATACTGTGGCTTGTTTCTAATTCAAATTTAGTACACAAAATCTCTGGGTTTTTTATTTTTTTTAAAATACTTTCAGCCTTCAATGAAAATTCCTAACTCTGAACACCTCAGTGGGATACGCATGTACCCGTTGACAGAATATATGCTGTCAGTTTTTTCGACATCCTTTGTTAAACACTAGCGACCAAGTTCTACCCCTTTTATATGTGACTGCAGCTTCTCTTGGTTCACTTTTACAACCGACTTCACAAGTATTTGCATGGCTCTATGGTACCTGTGGATAACTAAGATAGTTTCAATACACCCCCTACCTCTAAAATGCTATAAACTTCACTTTAGAAATTCCTTCTGAAGGACTGGCAGGTCTGTTCCTCAGCTGAACCCATCTCTCCATTGATAGTGAAGTTGCATACCCAGCATTTTACCAGGCTGATCTGTGGATGCAAGATGCTGTATAAATGCAAAATTACTATTGGATAAAAGAAGAGAAAGCAAATCTTGTTATGACATAATGTTTTTGGCCTTGCTTTTTCTGGGGGCAGTGTAACTTAAAATGGGCTATGTACAACCCTCAGTATTTAATGGTCTAGAGCTTGGATTGTGTATGTCTCATAGCCAAACAAGGAAAGCAATATAGATATAAATTAGCTAGTTGTGCTTTACAATGCAGTCTCTAGAGTTTCTAATCACACACTGAAGAATGTGTGTATACTTTGCATGCACAGTTATGGTGACTACACACATCATATTTAAGATATACGTGTAAATTACCAGTGGGCCATCTAGATGATCATTTGCACATGTACCTTATTACAAGTGCAAATACAAGCAACAATATTGTGCTCCCAAAATATGCATGAATGCCCACAATTATGAAGAGTTGAAACTCCGTATAAAAGAACTAACGTTAACAGTTTGTAATCATTTGCTGCATTTAACACAATTATAGAGAATAAGAGATATAAACCCTTGCATGTTGCATGGTTCACAAATAGCATAAAAATGTCCTTTAAGAGTAAACTGCTTTACCAATAAGTCATAATGAAAATAGCTGTTATAATACAATCACAACCCTTGGACTTAACCCAAGCCTTTGGAAAAGCATAGTGAACGTACAGTTATCTCATAAATACCATGCTTTTTGAAGCTGATTTACTAGTACTTCGAATTTTCTTTGGTTGATACACAGTATGCAATGGCTGTAATCATTCTAAAAGGGTTGTCTCCTGGGCATAAAAAGAAAAAAAAAAAAAAGAAATTGCTTCACACACTCAGATTTCAGTATCACTAGAGGTTTTCCCCTATAACATAGAAGATTTAGACATATTAGCTTTCTCTCTCTCTCTCTCTCTCTCTCTCTCTTTTTTTTTAAGACTGTACCAACAAAGGTATAATTTAGGTCAATCATCTCAACTCCAGACAACTTTTTGGACTGTAAAGTTTCAGTGTTTATCATTTTCACTCTAGTTTGTGCTATGTTTGATAAATAAAGGTTGAGATTCTCCTTTGTGCTGTTCTGGTGCAAAGTTGGCCCTAAAGTTGGTGTAGTGGCTCTGAGGCCCCTGCTCCCTTATGTCAGTGCAGGAACAAGGCTGAGAATTAAGGGAGAGTGGATGGGGCTTCCCTGTACCCCACTGATCCCTTATTAGCATTTTTAGGATTGGTGGGTGGCATAATGTATAGCAGCCTTCAGGCTGCTCTAGGTTACACAATGAGATTGGCTTTGTACCTGGACAGCTTTGCAACCCCTCCCTTCTAGAGCTGCACTGTATGCTCACTAGCTTCAGCAAAGGATCAGCTCCAATCCATTTACATTGCCAACCTTACCCTACGAACATCATTCACATTTAAGGAATTCCTACTTTTAAAAATGAAAATATTTTATTTATTCAAAGTAATCAATAAGAAAAAGAAACTTATTTATACCAGTGAATGACAGTGTAGTGCTTAGATACTCAGATCATTCAAATCTTCTCAAAGCTGGGCTGTTAAATGTCTGTTTTAAACGTTACTGCTTTTATATTAAATCTCCATTTTTGTTCCCCAAAATTGTGCAAAGCTGCCCATCTAAATCCCATTGAACTCAGTGGAAAGACATTGATTTCAATGGGTTTTGCATTAGGCCTTATACTGTGTGCTTCTTGCTGCAGACTTTGTGGCCACTTATTTATTTTTCAGTATTCTACAAAAGACAGTTTATAAGATCTAGCTTTTATATTAACACATAAGGCCTGACCTAAACCCCACTGAAGACAATGGACAGGCCCAAAGTCAAGCAGCTGGTTGGCAGTAGTTTCTATTCTGAACTGTCTCTAGCACATAGTAGCTTCATTCCCATTACAGTACCTGCTGCCCAGATGTCACTCAATGAAGAGTTTGCTTAATGAGAAATGGTCAAATAATATTTGTCAATTAATGTATCTCATTTTCATGGATTTTTTTCGATTCAAATATTCACTAATTATTTCCCCATTAATTGCCCAGCTTTACCCTAAGCAGTGGCAAAAGCAATGCTTCCTATTATAACTCCCATAATACCCAGTTAGGAATGGGAGGCTGGGGCTTCCCTGTGCTCCACTGATCCCTGGCTGATTTACCGGCCCTTTTGCGCTGCTACAGGGTTCCAGTTCCATAACCATTATTGTTCTTTATTCCCTATATCCTCTTGAACCTGACAATGGCCGATGCCCATTTACAAGGGGCAGCAGCATTTTAACCCCCCAATACCTCTAAAGGTAACCCCATGAAGAGCAAAGGCCTTGCATAACCCAGGTGTGATTGAGCCCCAGTTCCAAACCCAGCCCCATTTGCATCTCACTGGTCTACAGACCAGTCCCTAGCTTCAGAAGCAACCGCAACTATTAAGGGTATCAGTGAAACATGTTCCCTAACCAAAATTCAAAACGGGAGTAAATGTGGCAGACCTAGACCATAGGCTGTTAGCCTGTAACTCTTTTTAGAAATGAAATCAAACTGAAGTGAGACAAAGTGCGGTAATTATATGTCTCATGTTGCTTGATAGGAAAACAGAGGCCACACAAATGCTTCCGGAGGCAATATGGATAATGTGTAAAGAAAAAACTGCAGCAGTGATGGCAGTGTTTAGTGATGTCTGCCACGCTTCTTCCAAGGAGGAAAGGCTACTCTAATTAGTTTCTATAGGCAACATATACAGTGGTTCACCAACAGATTGGCTGCCGTTGACCTCCTGTCTCACTGCATTGTCAAAAACACAGATCTTAGAGGCCTGCTGGAAGACGTAAACCTCACATACAATTTTCTGTTTACTTCTCTTTTTGTTTCCAGTATATAATTTCCAGTATGTATGATCTGGGGCACATATAAGTAAGGGAGACAGAAACTCCTAAGATCAAACTCCAGCTCTGACGCTGATTAAATCCCAGTTCTGAGATATCACTTAAATAAATTTTCTCTACTTTACAGGAGGGTTCTGGAGCATTCACTGACAGGCTCAGTTCACTCCTTGGATTGCACTGGTGGAAACCAAGCTAGGGCCCTGGAAGCCTTCCTATAGTGGGAACATAGCAGGCTATTCCCTCTGCAACCCTTGCTCTTCTGGGGACCAGGAGCACAGCACATAAAATGAATGAGGCTGACCAGAAAGGGAAGGGGACCCGAGTATTTGCAATACAGACTCTTTCAGGGACCCTCTGCCACCAGGCTGTATGTAGTGCTCTGGAGAGAGTTTAAAGCAGCCCTCTCCTGGCACATGGCAGACATACCCCAACTTGCCCACTTGTTGGTGTCAGTACTGCTTCAAAGAAGATTTTCTGAGCCACAATTCCTTCCCTTCCCTCTTCCCGCCTCCTACCTGTGCTACCAGGGAGAAGTTCAGACTTTTTACTTCCCTGGTGCCCTGCCAAATCTGCTGGCTGGGATTTGGGGTTGTGGGGTCAGAACCCTGGCCCTGCAAAGTCCCTGTCCAGACCTATTCATGGGGGGAGTAGCAGCACCAAGTAACCTGGTCCTCAGCATTGTGACCAGAATGCTAATATGGCAAGCAGCTCATAGGGCTATGGGTGAGAGGTTGGACCTGTTCTAACCCTAAATAATTTAGCTCTGAAAGGCTGACTTGCAGCATGATGTGTGTACTGAGGGTGACAATATAGCTGAAATCAAAAGAGAGGTTATTAGAAAGGGTATGAGTGTGTTTTGTGGCTGTGTGTCCTAGGGGCAGTTGACTATTACTAGGATGTTGCTTCTATGTTGGGTATTCCCATTGCCGTAACATGTGTTTTGGGGTTTTGTTGTAGTGAGAAACCTTTACTCCAAGTTCTCTGCTTTGATTATTATTTTATTTTGAAGTTCTGATAAGCACCAGCAACATGCATGCAGAAGAAGACATGGGCCTATCTCAACAGAAACGCACTGGGAGAAACAGAAAGTTACAAGCCTGGAGAAAGTTTGGCTGGTTGGGGTTTTTTAAAATAAAAATATTAATAACAATAATTAATGACAACTTTGTACTGATGTAGACTAATGTTTTGGTGCTTCATAAATGAATGAATTGCGAGGAGGAATTTGAGAGTGAGGGGGCGCGTTCCTGGAGCATTGGGACTGAAAGGGCTATTCATTTATAGGACGCACCATAGAAGAAAGAAAAGGAGTACTTGTGGCACCTTAGAGACTAACCAATTTATTTGAGCATAAGCTTTCGTGAGCTACAGCTCACTTCATCGGATGCATACTGTGGAAAATACAGAAGATGTTTTTATACACACAAACCATGAAAAAATGGGTGTTTATCACTACAAAAGGTTTTCTCTCCCGCCACCCCACTCTCCTGCTGGTAATAGCTTATCTAAAGTGATCACTCTCCTTACAATGTGTATGATAATCAAGGTGGGCCATTTCCAGCACAAATCCAGGTTTTCTCCCCACCCTCCCCAACAAACCCACTCTCCTGTTGGTAGTACAAAAGGTTTTATCTCCCCCCACCCCACTCTCCTGCTGGTAATAGCAGTTTGTTGGGGAGGGTGGGGAGAAAACCTGGATTTGTGCTGGAAATGGCCCACTTTGATTATCATACACATTGTAAGGAGAGTGATCACTTTAGATAAGCTATTACCAGCAGGAGAGTGGGGTGGGGGGAGAGAAAACCTTTTGTAGTGATAAACACAAAAGCTTATGCTCAAATAAATTGGTTAGTCTCTAAGGTGCCACAAGTACTCCTTTTCTTTTTGCGAATACAGACTAACATGGCTGTTACTCTGAAACCATAGAAGAAGGCATACAGATGAGAGTGAGAGAAGGAGGTAAAAGGAGTGTATTTAGTGGTAGATGACACGGGAGTACAGTATAGCATAACAAACCTATCTAGTCCCACTGATAACTGGGTTATTAGACTTTGCCATCACCCCCATCTTAACAATAGGAGCAATGTCCTCCAACAGAAAGAATGACAGGAACCAGACTCATGCTATTTATTATTTTATTGTTAAGTATTTAAATAATGCAGTAAATACCCAAGGTATATTACTTATTGAAACTGTCTGAAAGTCCAACTTCTTGCTCAGAACCTTTGAATCAGAATCGTAGCAATATGCCAATGGCAATAACTAATGGCAACCTCACAAGACCTAACTTTGCATAAACACTTGATCTGATGGTGAGCTAAAACCACAGAGCACCTGAGGTATCCTCTCAATATGTCATCACAAAACACTTTCAGTAGTCAATACCATGTGATGAAAAACACTGCCAGATTCAAATGAAAGCCCTGCAAATACATCATTTCAAACAAGATGCAGCAACCAGATGGAACTCTTTAAGGAAATAACCTGTATGTAATTCATCCTATGTAATCTGATGAGGTAAAATCTTACAGCCTGATTTTCATAGGGTCTGAACATATTTTCAAGGGTTTCTCTCCCCCCGCCCCCATCATAAGATCTATAAACATTGTATTTAAATTTAGATCCTGGAGTCTTCATGTGATGACAGACATTTTTCAAGAATAAAAAATTCTATGACAATAACCTCAAGGGTGATCTGTATAATAGTGTTGTAAAATCAAAAATAAGCATATGAATTAACTTAAAAAGCAGTCTGTCTTAAATTTTGATATGTGGTATAGAGCTGCATCAATTAAAAAAATAAGATATAGATATAGATATCTATATCTATAGAGAGAGAGAGGTATATAGATAGATTAGATTAGATATATGGAAAACAGTAAAGGATTCCTTTAAAATGATTATAACTCCTAATGTAATTAACGATTACTTTAAAAGTTCTCAGAAATCCCTTCTTAACTCAGATATTAAGAGCTGTATGTTTAAGGAGCACACACATGTATTCATACATAACAAAGAAACTAAATATATGCTTTAAGTGAAAACTCAAATCAAGAACTCTGGAAAATAGCCTCCAAAATATTTTAAGCATGATAAAGATAAATAGCTTGATCTTATTTCCATTGAAATCAGTGGCAAAACTCCTCTTTATTTTAATAATCCAGGATCAAAACTGAAATGCAGTTAAACAACATGGGAGGATGTCTCTTTCAGGAAAGGGGGTTTCATAATGGAACTGCTGATAAACCATTACAGTGGTGTCTTGAAGATCTTTTGTCTTGCAAGATCTCATGCAGAGGTTGTTACAATGTGAGCCAGATGTCACAGTAACACTTTAATTTATGCCATCAAGTCCCTTATTCAGTGTTTAAAAGGCTGACACTGGCTTCATATTAAACATCACAGATTGTTTATTAAACACCATATTAAAACTGGTTTCAGAGTAGCAGCCGTGTTAGTCTGTATTCGCAAAAATAAAAGGAGGACTTGTGGCACCTTAGAGACTAACCAATTTATTTGAGCATAAGCTTTCGTGAGTTGCATCCGACGAAGTGAGCTGTAGCTCACGAAAGCTTATGCTCAAATAAATTTGTTAGTCTCTAAGGTGCCACAAGTCCTCCTTTTCATATTAAAACTATTTTGATACCTTTCCAGTGCACTCTCTTCAAGAGGAATAACATCCTTTACTAGCAAAGCACCTGATCCTGCACTCCTTGCACACCTTACTGACTTCAGTGGCAACTTTCACTAGGATTGCAGGCACCTGTTACTAGTGACCAGCGCTGGACACAATCTGTTAGGAAAGGCCTACCTAGTGTTTTTCATAGCAGTAATTCTGCGTCTTTTGATTTGTATTATATCTCCCATCTCCATTCTAGTACTTGTCTTCTACCATAGAGCCACGCATCCAGCTGGCAGCTGAGGGGTTTTCTTACAATTATACACAAATCTCTCTCTTTTTAAAAAATCAATATGTAACAGGAATGTATCATTTATTGAGATAGTCCCTCTTTTTTTAATTCTTGGCTTGCAGACATATTGCATATTTACCTGCATAGAATCTCAGTTGCTGTTCATTGCTCCTACATCTGAAATGATCCTTCTGATTCTTATTTCACTGTTGGTCATTTATTATTCCTTCCAGTATAATTGGCCAGCTTGAAAATCTGGGTTCCATAATATTATCCTGGGACTATTGCTAAGCCTTGTGGTAACTTCCTAGTAACTTTTCTTATTAAAAAAAGTATGTTATGGTTAGTTTGTTAAATGACTGTTTTTTCCCCACACTTTCATTTTGTATTCTGGAGGGGGGAGAAAAGGAATAATGTGTTTAGCATACAAAGCATGCCAGGTGAAGCGAATAAGAGTACATAGAAGAGGCTAGCAGATTGGAGGGAATCCAGTGTAACATGAAGTGATACTGAACAAGTAGACATTAAAAGTAACTATGGGGCATAAGTGCTGGGTCAAGTGCTCCCTTACACCCTGCATCCATTAAAGTCACTCTGTAAGAGTTTCCCCTATACATATACCTCTGCAATAATCCTGAGACTCCTTTGAAAAGAAGTGGCAGGTTTTCTGGGCACAGAGGGCAGCTGCAGAAAAATCTTATGGAAAGCTGTAGTATAAGGAAGGATCGTCCAGGGGTTAGGCACTGACTGAGGACTTGGGAGACCTAGGTTCAAGTCCCTGCTCTATTACAGGCTTCTTTTGTGATCTTGGGCAAGTCACTTAAACTCTCTGTGCCTCAGTTCCTCATTTGTACAATGGGGATAGTAGCACTTCCCTGCCTCACAGGGATGTTGTGAAGATAAGTGCATGGAAGATTGTGAGGCAGTCTGATGCTTTGGTGATGGGGCCATGTAAGTACTTAAGATAGATAACTTTTCATCAGCTTCACTCAGGGATTTAAGGAGAACAAGCTGGTCAGACATGTTCCTTCACAGCTGCAGATCCTACTGAAAGGGTCCCCACTGGGGTCAGTGTGAGTATTCATGAGTGGGGACTGAGGGTACACATTGTACTCTGATTGCTAGGGAATGAGTGGACTTAACAATGCGGATCAAAACCTGCTGAAAAGGAGTCCTGGTCTGAACACTGCATTGGGTGCCAGCCATGTCTAAAGTCTAATCCCAGCTCTAACACTACATCACCCTATAGCCTGGGTAAGCCACTTAATCTCTTTTACTCAGTCTCTTTGTCTGTGAAATGGCAAAAATAGTGTTGAGCTGCCTCAGAGAGGGGGGTGTAAGAATTAATTAGCATCTCAACAGTACTTTCAAGAAGAAAGGCACTAGGTAGGTATACTAGGAATAATATATATTCACAAATATTCACAAATAGGAATTTACTAGGAAGCCACCTTGCACTCAAAAGACAAGGGATCCAATATAGACATGCTGCAGAACTGGGGATCTATGTGGCATCGTTTCTGAGTATATGGTTATCATTTCCTCTTTCCCTGCTTCTGTTTTAGGATGTTTCAGTCACCTAGTCTCATAGAGGCCATATACCAGGGGTCGGCAACCTGCGGCACGCGTGCCAAAGGCGGCACGCGAGCTGATTTTTATTGGCACGCTGCTGCCAGCTGGAGTCCCAGTCACTGCCCCCACTCAGCCAGATGCCGGCCTGGGTGAATGGAACCCCAGGCCGGCAGCGGGCTGAGCGGGGCCGGCGGCTGGGACCCCTGCTGGCAGGAGCCAGCGGATGGAACCCCAGACCGGCAGCGGGCTGAGCGGGGCCGGCGGCTGGGACCCCTGCTGGCAGGAGCCAGCGGATGGAACCCCAGGCCGGCAGCGGGCTGAGCGGGGCCGGCGGCTGGGACCCCTGCTGGCAGGAGCCAGCGGATGGAAACCCAGACCGGCAGCGGGCTGAGCGGGGCCGGCGGCTGGGACCCCTGCTGGCAGGAGCCAGCGGATGGAACCCCAGACCGGCAGCGGGCTGAGCGGGGCCGGCGGCTGGGACCCCTGCTGGCAGGAGCCAGCGGATGGAACCCCAGGCCGGCAGCGGGCTGAGCGGGGCCGGCGGCTGGGACCCCTGCTGGCAGGAGCCAGCGGATGGAACCCCAGGCCGGCAGCGGGCTGAGCGGGGCCGGCGGCTGGGACCCCTGCTGGCAGGAGCCAGCGGATGGAACCCCAGGCCGGCAGCGGGCTGAGCTGCTCAGCCTGTTGTCGGTCTGGGGTTCTGTCCACCTGTGTAGTGTGTTAAATTTCTCACTGTAGGAATGTGCTACTTGCAGAGCACCAGGACTGGCAGCCGTAAGTAGTACACCGTAAGTAGCACATTCCTACAGGGAGAAATTTAATACACTACACCGGCGTAGGGAATGCTGTGCCTCCCCAAACAGTCAGCCCTCAAAACCCCGGACCCATCCAACCCCCCACCCCCAACAAACAAAAATCTGAGGGAAAGGGCACTTCAAATGGCCTCCCAGTTCACTTGCGTTAGTGAAATTTGTAAATCAGGTTCTCCTTTTTAACTCTCTACACAAAGTGGATGGGTGGAGCTGCAAAAGATCAGAAGAGTTTAGTTACTTCCATGAGTTGCTGGTGAGATGCTCTTTTGAACCAGGCACTCTGAGAAATTCCTTTAAAGTCGGGAGGAAAGCAAGGCCACCTATCACTCCAGGCTCATGAATGTATGTATCATAGCTTGTAACAAATTAAAAAGTGAAAACAGGGCTAATGTTACTTCTTAGGCCAGAACCTGGAATTTTGCCAGCTTAATAACAATCAAGTCTTCAGCCTGGCAGAAAGTATTAATGCAGCATGAATACGAATTCTTAGCTTCAGATTTTTCCAGAGAGCTGTCAAGAAATATTTAGATTTTGTAATAGCCAGATATTGCTGCAAAACAATAAATAAGGAGACTAGGTCAATTTCTACATTAAGCAAGGAGGCCTGAATTCTTATGGGTTAGGTAAATTTGAACCATCCAGAAATGTGGCTATCCGGAATACTAAATAGTATAAATACAAACCAGGCAGTTCTATATCTCCTGCTGCTAGGCAGGGTGTCTTATATTAACTGGGCAATAGATATCTGATATGTTGTATTTGTTCCCCAAGAATAAATTCATAACCACTATTCACACATCCATGTGTACATGCATGCCAGTAGATAAACGTTGAGGTCAGGGTGTATTGTTTAACAAGTAAGTGACTCAAGTTAAAATGCTAATCTTTGTCATTTCATTCTTCTTAAGCAGATGGAAATTGTTTCTATTTATTAGTATAATTTAGAATCTCTTTTGATAATACCGAGAAAGCTGGAAGCAGCAAGTGGTTTTAGCTCAGGTCTGAATTGGGCTTAGTGAAAGTAATTTCTTACCATATAGAAAAGAAAATGTGTGAGTGGGATAATCCATTTCAGCATTTTAAAGAGATTGATTAAATTAGATGTTCTGTACAGGATTCTACCTAATCCAGTGGCAACAGAAGCTCCCAAACTTAATAACCAAATCTGCAGAACAGTGGGATTAGATGTAGATGGGATCCAGAAAAAGAGAAGGATGATATCTGAGCAAGAGCCACGGGAAAAAGCATGAGACCCAGTGGTCCACAAAGGGCTTCACTAAGGACAGTCCATGTTGTGTGGACGGCTTTCTGATATTATGGCGATGGGCAGCAGTACAACCCTAAGGTAGAGCAACATTGAAATAATTAACAAAAACTAGAATGTCGCATTTCTCCAGACTCTGTGGGATTCTGCATTTGGTAGACACATTTTCTACACATTTCTCCAATGTTAGATGTACTATTTGCAGACCCTCACATGGCTGAAGAATCACTCATACCCCACCTACTTCAGGGAGTTTGCAGAGTGTAGTGTTCTGTGGTGCACAACACATGCCCTGTGTATCACTCCCACCTCCATTTGCCCATCTTCCATGCAGAATAGAAGCCCACCAGTGTCACTGCCAAAAGGCCCTCTGCAGCAAAGGAAGGGAGGTGCTGGATTTGCATAACAAAAAGCAACAAAAAAGACAGACATGCTATGTGGATACAAAATCTTATTGCACGCCAAAGCCTGTTACACTAAAGCCCCTTTAAACTACTCTGGCAATGCCTTGGTACAAATGAGAAACAGCCACAGTATGACGCAGTGTCCACATTGCCAATGACACTATACTCAAGGACAGCAAGGGGACAGAATGGATGCAAATTTGCAAAATGTCACAACTTTTCCTTTCTCCTGTTTTTCTCTCCTCTGAATTTCACAGGCCATGAATTTCAGGTATATCTACAGTCTGAATATTCCCAAATGGTAAAGGCCAGACTGTGATTGACCTTTGTACTGGTGTGCAGGAAGGAGCGGGTGTCCTGTACCAGGATCTTTCCGCCCACCCCTTGTGTAATCCATGCAAGGGCCAATCACAACAACAGGCTGTGTCACTAGGATCTGCCCAGTAATTACTCCATCTAAGGCAGTGGGGGAAGGACAAAGGTGGGGAGGAAGTCAGCCCCTGGCTCTGCCCCCCTCTTTACCAGCCTGTGGAGCAGGTCAGTGCACAGCAGGGAACAATCTGCATTGTTCCTTTTGGTTGATGAAAGGCCAAGCAGCCTGTCTTGCTTGGAGTGCCATTCCTCCCCTATGCTGAGCTGTGTGTAAAGCGTACCACCTAGTACAACATTGTATAATTGTGTGTATAATGCACACACCAATACAGGTCACACAGGCAGAGGGTTGAGGGTTTTGAAATTTGCAGGTGCTTATCAGAATTTGCAAACTCTGTCTGAATTCAGTATCTCAAACTGGGCTAAGATAGTGTCCTTAGAAGGGCTGATATTTTCCACCAAAGTTCTAATAATAAGTGATTTAGGAATGTTTAATTAAGGATACATAGCCATGTCTTACTTTAATAGCTTGTTACAAAGTAGGCATTATATGCAGTTTTGATTTCTTAACAGGCACGCTATAGCAAGTTGCATAATCAAACATATTATAACATGTAGATTATAAAATATTGCAATTCCCCTTTAAATGGAAGATTATAAAATAAAGCATATGTTACCACAAGCCATAATATTGAACATATACAGAAAAAATGTGTTAATATGAGGTGAAGAAAACAGAACGTTAGAGAATACAGAGCAATGGCAGAATTTTAGGCAATACTAATATCTAATTTCTTTCCCTCTATGAGAAAATATCCTTTTTTTTTTTAAACGTAGAACTTTAAAGTCACATTCTAGTTCCTTCAAAGTCAGTTCACATACCAGGTCACTACTTCTTCCTACTGCTCAGAAATTATGATGTAATTCTATTACTAAGATTAATTCATGTCTGTTTATTAATGAATTTCTTCCCAAATCCATTGTTTCCTTTAAACTACATGTGAGCTGTTTGTGGATTCTGAAGACAGACCATATCAACTGTCACCAAACAAGTGAGAGAAGGCAATAGAGAGAAACATGAATATGTTTTATTACATTAATTACTACTGGACTCCCACTTCACACATGACAGATTATTTGTTTTAATTGATTCTCTTTCCTGATAATTATACTGCACTCAGTCCAAGTCACAGATGTGTGTATTAATACATTTGCATCTACTGTGTATGCAGCAGACAATTTATATAGATTCTGAATATGTTAGACAGAATTTTAGCTTGAATAATAATAAGTATTTGTGAATGTTTTTTTCTTCCTGGCTACACTAAAGTGATGTGTGCTTGAGCTTATTGTTCTGAAGGTGTTCTACATTTTTTGACAACAAATGCAATGGGAGAGATCCTCTGCTGGTGAAAATTGGCATAGCTTCCTTGAATTTGATGGAGCCATGCTTATTTATGCCAGATAAGAAACTGGTGCACATATATTTAGGGAAAAAAACTTTTATATCTAGCCAAGGCAAGAACAATAAGGATGGTCTTACTTAGGATTTATTAATATGTAGATATTAATTTATTAATATGTAATATTTTGGTCAAAACTTCTCTATTGAAAATACAACAGAAGGGCCATCCATAAAGTGACCGACCTGGGGATTGAGCTAGACAAACTGGCAGGTATATCTTGTCTCCCAGTAATCTTCTCGGGGAGGAGGGAGACACCTTAAAGGGGCAATGATCCCCTTCCTACCAGCCTGCCAACAAATTCTATCCCTACAGTTAAATAGAGTCACTTTCTCCATCCACCAGGACAAAACGGCCCCATGGCTTAATACACGGTGAGGACACTTTAAGAGAGTGAATCGCCTTTTCATTTCTGCTTTCTTTTCTCATCTTTTAAACTGTACATTCAAAAAGTAATAGAACTTGAACCTGCTTTCTTGTTCCATCACTTCTCTGAGAAGCCTTTTTTATACCCATCTAATCATCACTTTAATTTAGACTCTTTACACACTAAAATATGTAGTCTGAATCATAGTGATTAATGGAAGGGAGAATAGCAGAACACTAAACTACCTGTTAAAGTATAAAAAACTAACAGTAAAAGATTTAACATCTACCTATCTCACGCAGGCCATTTTCTGCAAGCCTCACTTATGTCAGATAGCACTTATTCACATATGTCGTCCTACTGTCTAAATGCTAGTCATCATAACAGTTTTGTACTAAAAGTCTACCATGAAACAAATTGAAATTGACAAGACTCAGAGGTCCATATTAATTTAAGGGAAAATTAAACTGATATTACCTGAAGCTTTGTCTATTTGAAAGACTCTTAACCCAAGTGTTTTGATCAGAATCCAGTCTAGGTAAGTCCCTTCCATCTCGCTAAATTCTCCCTGTGTTTACAATGTTCTATATT
The DNA here is from genome assembly GCF_015237465.2 of Chelonia mydas. Classification (NCBI taxonomy): domain Eukaryota; kingdom Metazoa; phylum Chordata; order Testudines; family Cheloniidae; genus Chelonia; species Chelonia mydas. The sequence goes on along the minus strand of NC_057853.1, from coordinate 12,995,597 downwards.
TTCTATCCTAAACAGTTATATATTGTGTCTGTACATAGTTTAAACAGCTGCCACTTTTTAAGCCCATATATGGCAGCATTTCAACGGTGGGTGGAATGAATTCAATGTTCAGGGCAAAGTTTTCTTCCAAGATCCACAGTTCTAACATTCTGTTTTTAAAGAGGAAGGAAAATCTCAGTGATGTTGATCATGGGATTCAACTCTGACGTTCTGTTTTTCCTTCATTAGGAAAGGGGAGTGGAGTATTGGGATCAAAATCCTCCAAGCGGATGTAAGAGTAAAATTTTATTTGGAGTTTGTAAAGTGCATAAGGATCCTTCAGGACCATAAAATAGATACAAATGTAATCTCTAATTAATTTGAATTTATTTGGATTATTTAATAACAGTTTCTCATGCTTGCCTAGTTCATTGTATTGCTCCTATTTGAATGCATGTTCTCATTCTCTTTGTGTTATCAAAATGTTTTAAACATACCAGAATACAGATCCATTGTCCCTACATTCCCCAGTGCCTTCCAAGATTACTGGTTTATGGTTGCATGCCCACAAAGATCTGAATATACCTCTGTCAATTCAATACAGCTTCATGCATGCTCTGTAATATTTATACATGAGTCAAGGGCATATCACTTTCTAAGTGGAAACATCTTTCCCAGAAGTACCTATAAATTTCCTATATCTAAAAAGCATTACCTAAACACTTAATATATTGTCATCTTTTAGTATTCTCCAATATTAGGAAGCTTTTCAAAGGGCTCCAGTGCTCATACAGATGTAGTAGCAGCAGAGACTAGAGAGATGTTTCAAAATCCTTCCATCCATGTCACAATTACCCACCATGCATATAACAATGGTTTTATAGATTTCTTCTAGTGACTCACAACTGTGTACAGTTTTATAGGACCCTAAATCAAGAAGCAATTTTTATCTTTTGACAATGATATAGAAAGTACTTACTTTCTCCAGGATAGCATACCCGCTCTAAAATGTTTGATCATTTTTAAAATGTCCCTTCTATTGTTTAGTAGAGTTTGATATGGTTAAAGTCAATCTTATTATAAGACACGGAATATTTACGTGTCCTAAATCAAATGGCAATTTTTGGTTTTTGACATAACTATGACAGTGTGTTATTTCTCCATATCTCCTTATGTTACCCTGTTTTTTTAAACCTCTGCAAATGCAAATATGGATAGAGCATAATAAAGCAAACATCCTGACTCAGTAAATCTTATCATATATATTTGCTTATAAGAGTTTAAATGTATTGCAGCATATAAATAAAAATAAAACAAACCAACCAGCAAAAGTTGACCTGGATTTTGTATCAAGAGAAGCAAATTACCTACAACAGTGTGGTTTGGCTGTTCATTATTGATCGTTTTCTGGTGAGTGCACAGCCAGAGAAGCAGGATCATGGCCTTGATCCAGCAAACCATTTAACAATGTGTTTATCTGTTTAGATTGTAATGTCTTTGGGACAGGGACTGTCTCCTACTGCATATTTTTACAGTGCCTAGCATAATCAGGCCCCAATCTTGGTTGGTCCCTAGACACTATTGTAATAAACATGGCTATTAATATTAACAGTAATTCATAATACTGTGTTTAATCTTAGTCAGTACCCATTAAATCAGTAAGACTACTCACATGCTAATCATTAAACACATGCTGCTAGATAGGGCACCTATAAGCTAAGACAGTTCTGCAGGGGTCAGGAAAGGAACAGTCACTGCCTTCAGGCCATTGTGTAATATAGTTACGGTTACTGCTATTTTTCATACTGCCTGGAGGAGAGGGGGTTTGCCTGGGGGATCCAACTAGCTGCAGATTCCCTGGGCACAGCCCCACCTATGGTAAGGTATTAGGAGTCTCCATGAAACAGTGGCACATGATGGCACTCAGAAAACAATGAACCAATAGGTAATCTCCCTGCATCCTGCCCCCTATGCACAATGGGGGACCATAATGATTGTGCTGTTTAGGGACAGTCCATGACAGGTTTTGATTGCATGTGAACTAATTACATGTCAATAACTACCTCTGTTTGAGCCATCTATTTCTTTATTTTGAGCTATTTGAAAACACACCTGTTCAAAGCTCTTTACAAACATACAGAACAATTATACTATAATATACCCAGACCAGGACTAGTGCCCAAATCCACCAAACTAGGATTCATCCCAACACCCATTCAGCCCAATATAGTGCCTTCCTGTCATTTAACAGTATTTGAATAGAAGTGAGGGTGGAAATATGAAAAGAAAAGGAAAGGAACAGACAGCAATGAGAAGGGGTGAGGATGGAATTCAAATTGTGGCATGGGAATTTCCTTGATGAAATCCTTCTCCTATGTAAAGCTGTGGACATGTAGCACACTCTACATGTATATACAGCATGCACATACAGTGTCTATGTCTCAACACTGTTCATCTAGCCATCTGTCATATTTTTAGGGGGCACCTCTCACAATTGTAACAGGAAAAGAGAACATGTAATACCTGAACCATTGTCCATCAGCCTTCAAACACTTTCTCAGACATAAAGGCTACAGTATGCATGTCATGGGTGTGTTAGCACATACAATTTTAAATAATTGTAAAGCCCTCCTATCAATAAACCTCAATATGTTTATTTTAAATTCAATTTATTTTATCTTAAAAATAAATTTCAGTCTCTAATGACGCTAGACTAAATTCCTGTTTGAAGAGCAGGAGCTGAGGAGGATCTCAACATTAAAAGGGTCTGCATTTTTGCATACTAATATTATTTTCAACAGAGTTATGTTCTTAATCATGTAGATTGGTTTCAGGGATTTTACTGCTCTTCTCTGGTTTCTTATCATCCACATGTTTGATTGCATTCACATAGGGTATAGAGGCACTAGTAATTTCTGATGATGTTACAATGGGTGTCACTGCTATTGTTGTATCAGCCTTTTCTTCAGTCCAAGATGTTTTCTAGCAATGTGTGCATATTTTGATTCATCAGACTTACTTGCTTTGGAGAGAGCTTAGGAGAAGGAATAGGAATGGGAGAAAGAATGAGAAGCCTGTGGTATGTGCATGAAAATGTCCATCCAGTGATCTTGGTCTAAATTATAGCATTGTCATTTCTTGCCTTCACATCTGAAGCAATGTTATTACGACATGATTTTGAATGTAAAAGGTTTCACCAATCCTGGACTCAGACCAAAAAAAAAATGTATTCCTTATCTGATCACCTACCCAATGAAAAGACTTTATTCTGTTTAAGAAGACTTTCTGCATGTTATTAGGACTTAGAGAATCCACATTCCTTAGCTCTTATAGCTCATTAGAATATCAGTAAACTTCACTGGCATTAAAAAAATACTTCCTCTCTCTCTATCGGAGTCAGAAGCCACGAACTTGTTGAAAAAAACTGTTTTAGACTGACTTACTGACTGATTGACTGATTTTGAACAAAGTTCTGCTTCCTGTGCAAAAATGTGACAATTCACTGAAAGACATGGAAAACCAATATATTTGTGGAGTTTTGGTATTTTGATTAAAATCAAAATTTTCTGCAGAAAAATTAGATGAAAACTTTTTCATCAACATTTTCTGTGAATTTTGGCGGGAAAATCCACCAGTTTTCTGACCAGCTCCAGACAATACATACAAGGAAGCCCCTTAGACCACATAGCTCAAAATATCTCAAGCTTAATTATGTTATGTGGGTCATAAGTCATAGAACAATGAATCACTAATGTTTGCTATATGAAGCCTGATTCAAAGCTCATGCTACTTAGCAGAAAGACTTCCATTGACTTGAGTGGGATTTGGATCAGGCCTTTAACGATTAGGATCATCAGTCCGTTTAATCTTGATTCTTAAACAGCATTTCCACTTACTGTTTGCCTGTATCTCTAGGTGTGTATCTCTATAGAGACATAGCCCAGACCTAAAGAAGAGTTTTGTGTATCTCAAAAGCTTGTTTCTTTGACCAACAGGAGTTGGTCCAATAAAAGACATTACCTCACCTACCTGGCCCTCTACAGATCTTTAATTGCAATTTAAAGACAGTCCTACACAGTGCAGCCATTCTGATGAAAGTTTACTTTGAATCGAGCTGGTCAGAAATTTTTCAATAAACAATCTGTTCTTCACAAGTGTGACGGTCCTTGGAGTACCCAGGACTGGAGTCTCCTTGTTACCCTCCTGCCTCTAGTGAACAGGAGTCTTTCTTGTGGCAGCTCCCTGACACCACCAGCTCTTAAGCTACTCAAACACTCTCCTCTAGGCTATGTTAGGCCTAACTTCACCTTGCAGGTTGACTTGTAGGCACACCCCAATTCCCAACCCCCTTTGAATCGTTCCCCTCTGATATCCAGCCCCTGACACTGGCTAGTCAGAGAAATTCCAGATCCTCTGCACGCAAAGGTGAAGTGTACTCTGATTTACCAGTTTTACCTTAAACCACTGCTCCTGTGAACCACACAGCATTAGTGAGCATATTTAATAATACAAAAATAGGTTTATATATAAAGAGTTAACTAGGAATAAGAGACAGTGGTGGAAACACATGGTTACAACACAAAACAAAACATAAAGTATGAATCTGTGGCCACACTCATTTATAATTACTTTTCCTACATAATAAAGTAGATTTGCCACCCAAAATTCCGTCTTTTGCAGAGCTGGCTGGTTTCAGACAAACCAGGATCTAAGCATTCAAAAATTTCTCCCCCCATACCCCACTCCTCAAAGGGTTTCCTCAGTGAATAGATGCAGTGTCCTTTCACACACACTCTGTTATGCTGAAACCAGTCTTTTGTTTCTATTCAGAGATAGGATAAAGTTTCCACGATATGCTATGCATCCGATGAAGTGAGCTGTAGCTCACGAAAGCTCATGCTCAAATAAACTGGTTAGTCTCTAAGGTGCCACAAGTACTCCTTTTCTTTTTAAGGATAAATCCTTGTCTTCCTGTAATCTTTCTTTTTTTTTTTTTTTTACCTTTAAGTGGTTTCAATTATTTGTCCTTGCCTTTGATGGTTTCCCATTCAAAGTCTTAGCATTGTGTAAGTTTAAACAATTGAGCCTTGCATTGACAGGGTGCATTGACAGAAACTCCCCCTTTTTGAATAGGCTGTTATTGAAGCATCATGGTCACTAATCTTTACTGTTTACTCCAAGTCCATAAAACAGACTTTCAATATAAATGCATTATTCCTTAAATGTTACCTGTACATATATCTCACGATGATACTGAATCTTGACACATTACCAACTTTCTGTAGATATGTTACATGTTACCCTTTATATGTAAAAACAACAGGAGTACTTGTGGCACCTTAGAGACTAACCAATTTATTTGAGCATGAGCTTTCGTGAGCTACAGCTCACTTCATCTCATGCTCAAATAAATTGGTTGGTCTCTAAGGTGCCACAAGTACTCCTTTTCTTTTTGCGAATACAGACTAACACGGCTGTTACTCTGAAACCTTTATATGTAAATGTCCTACAAGATATGTATTTGGTGTAATGAGTTTGTCAGGTCTGACGTGAGAGTTGTTTCCAAAGAACAGGAGACCCTTTGCCAAGGGGTTTTTGTGTCACAATCAGAAAATGGAGATTCCTCAAAACCAAAACTATAAAAAGTTCCTTTTTTCAGCTTGGAATGACTTTTTTGTTTAAAAATTTAACCATAGTTAAAAATTTTTTTAAAAAAAAGTTAAAAAAATTAAAATGGAAACAAAATATTTCCATTGACCCAATCAATTTACTTATTTATCTGTTTATTTGTTTATTTTGGATTATTGGCTTGTGAACAATTTTGAGATTTTGATTTTTTGTCCCATTTCATCAAGGCTAATTTTCTGTAAATCTCAAAATATTCTTACTGGACTAGAAAAACCATTTCCCTTTCATGTCTACTTATGATCCCTGTATCGGGAGGGCCAAAAAAACAACAGCAACAACAACAAAAACCCCTGCATCTCTCTAATAATTGAAAAAGAGTTATTCATTTGTTTTTTGTTTCCAATTTGGAAAGTGTGTTTGGTTTCAAAAGTTTACACTCTATTGTGAAAAAAAAAATCTTGCAGTTTCTCAGTCATTTATTAATGAGTTATGACACATTTTTATATATGGTAGAAATAAGAAGTGAATAACTTATTTGATTCATAGTTACGTTTCATGCAGTGATGAAAAATATCTCTTTCCTAAACAGCTGGAAACTGATTCAGATCATTGATTGAGATGAACCATATGTATCACAAACATATCTTTAAGAAAACACATGACAAATGAACAAAACATCTCCAAATGAACACAAAATATGTTTTGCTGGTTTAGTCAGTTCTATTTAGGGATGCATACAACTAAATTGGGAAGTCTGAAGAAACTCAGGAGAGACGTACAGTCAGGTCCTCCAGTGCATCTGAATGGCTATGCACAGATCCAGAAACGCAACACATTCCAAAATCCAACAAATTTAGCCTATGGAAAATTCCTCCTCCCAGGCATAACCCTCATACGTAGGGCCCTATCAAATTCATGGTCCATTTTGATCAATTTCACAGTCATAGGATTTAAACCATTATTAATTTCATTATTTCAGATATTTAAATCTGAAATTTCATGGTGTTGTAACTGTAGGGGTCCTGACCCAAAAGAGGGTTGTGGGGGAATCTCAGGGTTATTGTAAGGGGTCACAGTATTGCCACCCTTACTTCTGGGCTGCTGCTGGCGACGGCGCTGCCTTCAGGGCTGGGGGCCAGAGAGCGGCGGCTGCTGGCCGGGAGCCCAGCTCTTAAGGCAGAGCTGCAGCCGGCAGCACAGAAGTAAGGATGGCATGGCATGGTATTGCCACGCTTACTTCTGCATCGCTGCCTTCGGAGCTGGGCCCTCGGCCAGCAGCTGGCGCTCTCTGGCCACCCAGCTCTGAAGGCAGTGCAGAAGTAAGGGTGGCAATACCACGAACCCCTTACGACCCATCGGTGAACTTTTGGGTCAGGACCCCCCGCTTGAGAAACACTGACATCTGTTTAGTACAGCATAAAAGTACAGAAAAGACCAGATTTCACGGGGGAGACCAGATTTCGCAGGCCGTGACGCATTTTTCACAGGCGTGAATTTGGTAGGGCCCCACTCATGTGGTGTGACTCCTGTACTAGTCCCTTCCCGGCAGTGAGCATAGGGGGTTGACTATGGATAGGGTTGCCAACCCTCCAGGAGTGGCCTGGAGTCTCCAGGATTTAAAGATTCATCTTTAATTAAAGATTATTGTAATGGGTTCCCCCCTACCTTCGGGGTACCACCGGGAACTGGGGTACCACTGAGCCCACCTGACCCATAAGTGTGGGCTCCCTTTACACTGTAGTGCTGAGGCAAGCCAGCCAAGCCCTCCCTCAGGCTTCAGACTGCACTTTACCAAAATACATACAAGTAGGGACACAGCCTGCTGCAGTTTTACACGCAGATGCTGAGATTAGATCTGCCTGGGAAGGCTCAGCTAAGGAATTGCCCAGTACTCAAGTGCACACCCCCTCTAGAGGGTAAACCCAAAATTGTACCATCTTGCGCTGCACAGAGAATTGTACAATGTAAGCTCATGAAATTCGCCCCCCCCTCCCCAACGTGGCGAGAGATATACCCAGCTTTCTGCCGCAAGTTATGAATTCCACACACTGGGTTTTAGACAAAACAAAACAAGTTTATTAACTACAAAAGATGGATTTTAAGTGATAGCAAAGAGATCAAAGCCGATTACCTAGCAAATGAAACAAACATGCAATCTAAGCTTAATATACTAAAAAACCTGGTTATAAATAGCAAACTCTTACCCTAAATACTGTTTTAGGCAGATTGCAGAGATTCTTGAAGGCAAGCTGCACTTGCCTGTAGCTTAACGCTCCAGATATTCCTTTCACAGGCAAGACACCCTCTAGCTTGGGCTCAGCCCTTCTCCCCTAGTCCAGTCTTTTTGTTCTCAGGTGTTTCCAGCAGTCCTCTTTCTTGGGTGGGGAGTCAATGAAGAGTGAACCATGATGATGTCACTCCCCTGCCTTAAATAGTTTTTGCATATGGCAAGAATCCTTTGTCTCCCAGTGTGATCCCCACCCCCAGTTTGTGGAAAAATACTAGTATTATCATGGAATCCAGTACCAGGTGACTTGGTCACATGTCCCTGCAACCATAACTCAGAGGCTGTTTGTAGCGTCCCCTGGAAGACTTCCTGGTGGGAGATTAGCATCTTCAAAGACCTATTGTTTTCCCTAATGGCCCTTCCAAACCGGCCATCCAGACTGATTGAATTCTGTCTAGTGGGGGTTTGCCAGGTGTAAGCACATTTGTAATAGACGTACAGACAATATTCCTAGCTTAAGATACAAAAATGATACATGCATACCAATAGGATAATCATATTCAGTAAATCATAACCTTTCCAGTGATATCTCATGTAACCCATCTTGCATAAAATACATCTTAGTTATGCCATAATCATATCATAACCATATCTCTATGAAGAATATGGGGCATAGTGTCACAATTATGTCATGTGACTAAATCTCCAGGAATACGTCGAACCAAAACTGGCAATCCTAGCTGTGGGGCATGACTCAGACAAGTCTGCCTCTCAGCAATCCCCAGCTTCTGGAACAGCCAATGTAAGAAAGAGCAGCCCTGAGGTTGCTCTACTTCATGGCTGCGACCACCTTGCAGCTGAACAGCCTCAGGATCAGTGTACATAGAAAGGGGGGAAATGTATATTAGAAAAGAAAAATACCTGAGTGCTAAGTACAGCAAATTGAAATTTACTTCACAATTATGTACACAATCCTAACAGCAAGTATTAAATATTCTATCTGGAGGTACATACATACAAGTTACTATGGGCTATATTTGACCCTTCTGTGTAGAAGAGTATTGGGGGATGAAGGATGCCCATCCTCTCTTGCATTGCCATGTTACCAGAATGTTCCCTCCAGGTGATGAGCGAATGGTGGGGGAATGGATCTAATGGGCCAGATATTCCCCCAGGAAGCAAATGCACAGAGGTGAAGCATAGAGTAAATAACCCCCCCAGCATCATTGCAGATGGCCATGGGGGAAATAAGCAGTCTGAAGTACCTACCAGATCACCTCCTGGGTCAGTGCAGTTATTCACTACCCACTACTCAAGACACAGTGTATTATCCCTCTTCTAGCCTTATATTTCCACAGGCAGCTGTAGTTTATGGCACAATGAAAAACACTTATTCTTTAAATACCAACACACCATTTTGTAACTTGCGGGGGAAAAATATGTGGGACCCACCCAACCAATCTATAAAAAGATATGGAAAATGCTGTGATACTATAAATACAAAGTTGTCCCTTGAAGAAAGGTTTCAAGCTGTTGTGTATTTTGGTCTCATTAGGCTGCAGCTACTTGATTAATGACTTATTTTAAGGGTAATTTAATGTATAGCATGGTACGTATGAAGGGTTATTCCTTGTTATGCCCTACTCACATAATGTCTATTTTACAAAAATAAACTTTTAATGACTCAATAAATAGAAGCCATAGATAGACTGTGTAACAAATTATATATTGGATAACATATATAACCTGTTATTAGGTTATGAGGGTTGCATTGATTTGAATTTTACCCAAAAGCAAACATTACATTTCTGACATTGTAAAATAAAAGAACAGCAAAAATCTCCACTGTGATCTTTTTAACATGTGGCCAATTCTTCATTTTACCATTTTAAAAACAACAGCTCTCACCAATGCAGTCAAATACATCTGTCCTTGCTGGAATATTTTCTGGTTCTCATGCATGATCAAAGAAAATACATAAAAATAGATTAAAGAATGGGATCAAATGAGGAGGTACAGCATTATGCCTAGTGGAATTATCTTGGTGACATCCATTCCAGACTTTGATTGGAAAAGAAAGCTGTTGTCACACTTTCATTTTGGGATGCTAGTAGTTTACAATTAATTTAACCAATGCAGCTGGGAGAAATTGAATAAGAAAAACATCAAAAAGTTCATACTATTCATTTTGCACAATTGTCTATTTCCAAAATTCAGGGTTTTTTCACAATTTTGAGGGTCAGAAATTCATAGTGAATAATGTTAAGACTAGACAGACATCTTCACTTGAAAGTTTGCATTTATGAATTCTGGGGATCTAGAAAGTCTGATCTAAAGCCCATTGATTTTGGTGAAAAGACTCCCATTTATTCCAGTGTGCTTTGGTTCAGATCTTAAATGAACAAGGAAGCCATGGATTCTGTCTGGATCTTGTTATTGACTTTAATACTTTGCTCTTATTTTACAGACATTAGTTACAAAGAAAGTCAGAGTAGGACTTAGAAGTGTTCAGAGATTTCTCAAGGTCAATGAACAAGTCAACGTCAGACCCAGATTAGGACCCAGATCTCTTGACCTCCACCTAATCTAATACAAATCATTCTAATCCCAGGTAAATAATGTTATCTTTCTTAGCCTTGCTTTCCCTATCTGTAAAATTAGGGCAACAATACTAACCACAGGCAAAATCAGAATATATATCAATACAGGGCCCAAATATGCAATTGGTGGGATCATAGGAATTTCTACTGATTTAGAGCAAGATGGGAATTTACATACTGGATCAGACCTAGGGTCACTGTAATCCAGTTTCCTGCCTCCAACAGTGTCAGGAATCAGAACTAGCAGAACGGCCAATCTCCAGGAAAACTAATGAGTAAGTTGTAGCAGGGTGCCTGATTGGCTACAGCACCTGAATGGTGGGAAGAGTCACCAGATCAGCTGTTAAACCCAGCAGTTTGGTATCTTCTCAAAGCATTTCCTTATGGGTGTGACAGCTCCTGCCCCTGTCTTGGACCCAGCCCCTGCCCCTGTCTTGGACCCAGCCCTGACACTACCTTGCCTCACTCCTGGTAACCCAGTTCTGACTGTTGGTTCCTATTCCTGGCTACTGATGCCTCTTCTAAATCCTAGGTCTGACTCCTTTGACCATTAGGCCTGACTGTCCACTAACAGGTTTCAGAGTAGCAGCTGTGTTAGTCTGTATCCACAAAAAGACAAGGAGTACTTGTGGCACCTTAGAGACTAACAAATTTATTTGAGCATAAGCTTTCGTGAGCTACAGCTTCATCCGATGAAGTGAGCTGTCGCTCACTTCACTAAATTTGTTAGTCTCTAAGGTGCCACAAGTACTCCTTTTCTTTTTGTCCACTAACAGTGGCCAGTTCCAAAGGAAGGTGCAAAACTCTCCACAGTAGGCAGATGAAAAATAATCTGCCCCCAGTAAAGACCCTGCCCCTAATTCCTAATTGAATCATGAAGTTTTATCTCTCTCCCCAAAATTTCTGTTAGCATTACCTGTTCAACATCTGTGTTTTCTATATATCCAGAGTTAGAAGAGTTAAGGCTTAAAAAAAATGTGGAAGGGATGTAACCTTGCTCTTCAGGGATTAAGCCAATTTTCAGAAGTAGTTCTGTTGATTTCATGCGATTTATTCAACAATGTGCCTTTCCCCACTGACATTGTTGCATGTGTCACAGTACTCTGGGAAATAGGAATGACTTTGTCTAGCAGAGTGCAGTCCCCTTCCTGTCCCCACGGGATTGCCCTGCAGATTTGCAATGCCTCTGGGCCTGCCATATGCAGCAGTGAGGAGCACCTTACCCTTTCTGATTTCTCTTCAATACCACTTGCTGCCAAGGAAAGTTTAGAAGTGCTAGTTCTTTCCCTGGTTCCCTTTCAGGGTGAGAGATTCAGCTGGCTTCATATTTGCCAAAGATTTCATTTACTTCTGATGCCATGTACTAAAGGCACAACACACAGGAGTGCTGGTAATAGACTATTTTTTTTTCATTTTCTGGACTGGTTGCCTGATATGTATCAGATAAATAGAAGGTTTATAACCCTATCGTATGGCGGGAGCCAATGTTTACTGACTCTGTTACATTGCTGTGATGCAATCCTGTAGCAAGAGTCATCAAGATGTCTTATTATGAAGTTACATCTTTTTCTCTTGCGCACTCTCCTCCTTGGGCATTTCCAGGTTAAACTACTGGAGCATGCCCTGCAGGCGTCTACTCTGTAAATCAACTCAGAAACTGAAGCTGGTGCTCCATTTGTTCAGCAGAGCATCTCAGCCAGCACACCAGTGCTCTGGAATCTGCTTGATCTCCCTGTTGGTTTTCAGGCGGTGTTAAGATTTTGGGTTTGATTTATAGAGCCATAAGTGGCTTGGGACCTGTCTTTGTGAGAGACCATGTCTCTCAGCTGAGGTCAGTGGAAATGCTTGAGCTGGAGTGCCCGGGATATATAATGGCTCTGTCTTCCAAGATGCACTGCTGAGTATTTGGAGCCCCAGCCCAAGTAAACACTTAAGCATGTGCCTAGCTTTAAGGACTTCAGTGGGACTCTTCACACACTTAACAAACACATGGAGGAGAATTCCCAAGTGCACAGCCTCTGCATCCAGATTACTATACCCTATTGTGAGGTGAAGCTCATTTCCCTATGCATGAAGACTGGACATAGAGTAGGGGGAGGAAAGAAGAAATCACCTTGTCTCTCCCCACCTTTTTGTGGCTCTCTGTGATTCTTGAGGCGTAAGAGTGAACAAAATGGATGAATCCCTAAGAACACATGCAATAATTCTGCTTGACCTTATGAGGAACAGGGAATGGGGTACTTGACACCCTACCCCTTTACACACACACACACACTTTATGGGCTGGGCAGAATCTGGTTTTAAATAAACAAATACATATAAAGAAAAGATGTCTTTTAAGGACTAGGTGGAAAAGGCTACTAAGGCTGTAAGTGGCGATGAACTTATTTTAGAGGAGTTTCTCTCCTGACCATTAGAGCTGAATTTTCATTTTTAAAATAATTTTTTGACAAAAAATTCTCATGAAAAAGGAGTAGTGTGTGTGTGTGTGTGTGTGTGTGTGTGTGTAAATTCTCATGAAAAAAATTCCCATTTTTTAACCTACTCTTCTGAGAATGAGCCATGGTGTCATGATCCCAACGAGGGCAGTCAGGACTTAGGGTCAGAGCAGGGTCAAACCTCAGGCTGGGGACCAGTTCATGGTCAGGTTCCAGGCCAAGGTCAATACCAAAGGTCCAAGTTTGACTCAGATGTCAGGGTCTGGGTTAGGAGTCCAAGCCCAAGGTCAAAACCAGGAGTTCAGGAGCAGGGAGCACAAATGATCGTGGCAATTACAGAAGTTCCACACTGTTGCCTGGACACTTCCAGGAATCCAGCTTGGGTTATACAGAGTAGGGATCCAATCAGGAGTCATGAGGCTGCTATCTGTCAGACCCCTTGAGACAGGACTTCCCACGGTCTTTGTCTTCAGCAGGTCATGGGGCCATGTGGAAGTGTGGTACAACTGCTACTGGGTGACATTATAGGGATGTCAGCAGACAGGCAGGCCTGACTTCGACTCATCAGGTCTTATAAAGGGATTTGGTATCCTGTTCCAGGAGGCCTGTATCTAATGAGGATCCTGAGTCTGTCAATGTTTTTATTTGTTTCACTTCTATTTAAATTTCTTTTAGCATCTTGATCAGTTCTGAGGTCACCGACGGTACTTAGACCTCAGTCATTACCTCAAATGACTCCAGTTTATGCTTATTTGATGTACGCAAACTCTTCTTAATTTTGAAAAATATTCTTTTTTTATTACTTTGAAATGATTTATTAAGTAATTTTTTTGTAAGACATTTTGGAAATTCATCCAGTAATTAACATCTCCATGAGCTTTTTGTATTTTCGCTTTGTCATCTTGTAAATGTGGGCTTTTCCTTCTAACTGTGATTTTAGTTTGGTGCATTGAATTAATATTCTTTGCAATGTCACTGTGGAGGACAGCAGTTCTGTGGCCTGTGGGACTCTCAGGTCCTGGGAGCACGAGTTGATGGTCTGCTGAGAACAGTTAGGTCACATAGTGCTAGTTGTTTCTCCTTGCTCCCAGCTGCTTCTATGGGCTTTTCAGCTCTTCCTCATCTAGTTTATGTACATTTAGTTCCTCACCCATATTATAGTCCCCAGGGTATTCTTCTTGTTTGGAATTGTATTCTAGGTGGCACTGAAGACACTTGCTTAAAAATAAACTTTTGAGCAGCTTGTGTGTGGGTCTTTTCTCTTGCATTGTGTTTTTGTGGCTCTTAAGACTATCAAACACAATTGACAGCAACTCCCTTTATTATCAGGGTGATGTTTTCTGTTGCTTAAGTACTTTTCTACAAATGCACTGATTGCTCTGCTATACTCAAACAAATGCATATGACTGCCAAACAGCCCTTTTAAGGATTACTTGACCAGAGATAGCATAAGAATTAACTTTGCTGATTAGTTTAATATCCCTCTGTTCTCTGTAAATCTATTGTACACTGTAGAATGCCGGAGACTACAGCTGGTAGGACAAGAAGCAGTGAAAGCAGGGGTGGCTGCACTGAAGGGAAGGGGTATGATTGATGGCGACCTGCTGGGACCTCCCCTCCGGACAGCACTCTCCTGAACCCAGAACTGTGCAGGATAGACTTTCCACACATACTCCAGGGCACTAAGACCCAGAGGGTACCTCCTCTTCTCATTACCATGTGGTGTTGTGGCAAAACTGCAGAAAACAGTAGCGTGACCAGACATCCTGATTTGATAGGGACAGTGCCGATATTTGGGGCTTTGTCTTACATAGGCGCCTATTACCCCCTACCCTCTGTCCCGATTTTTCACACTTGCTGTCTGGTTACCCTAACAGCCAGCCAGAGACTTGAGCTTGTAGAGGCAAAAGCAGCCAAAATAGGGATGCCTGGACATTCCGGTCAAAACTGTAGAAAGTTCTCTGACTTTTTCTGCCATGCACTGATTGGATGTTTGATCCAACCGTCTCACAGTCTCTTCAAACTAAACTTCACTCCACACATGTCCCTTCTACTCTCTCCTCCCCAGCACTCCACCTCCCTTTTCTTTTCTTTCCATTTAGCTTAATCCTAACTAAGTAAACCCACCACCCAAAAAACAAAACACAATAAAATAATTGTGGATTAACAAGACGTTTGCCACTGTCACATTATTCACTCTACTTGTGCGTTCTAACTGTTCCCCCACCTTGTCTATCTTGTCTGTTTAGACAATATTTTCTCATTGTTACCCTATGCAGCCCTATCTGGTACTGGGTAATGAGACATTAGAAATATTAATTTTTCTAACTGAATATAGTACGCTCCTCCCAAATAGCTTACATCTTTGGAAGACATTCTAGAATCTCTTGCCTTGCTCTCTGTATGTAATTGTGTACAGCACACATCTTTTTAAACTAGCTACTGGCTTGGTATGTCTTCAGTCCTAACCCAGGTCATATATCAGCAATTATTCTTTGAGAAGTAATTAAGAGATATGAGCCTTTAAACAAGTTTAATATTTACTCACCTTTGGGCTGTTATTTTATGGCCCACATTTGAATCAAGCCAGAAATAGCACCAAACATGTCATGGAGAAGACATGTAAACCAGTTTGTAGGCACTCATTCAGCAAGAGGCTTTACACCAACATAGGTTCTGACTTCTACTGGCTTGTGGGTGCTCGACCCCACTCTGCCCCTGGCCCCGCCCTGACTCCACCCCTGCCCCGCTCCTCCCATCCCCATTCCAACCCCTTTCCTAAAGTCCCCACCCCAACTCTGCCCTCTCCCTGGCCCTATTCGACTCCTTCCCCAAATCCCCGCCCCGGCCCCACCTCCTCCCCTGAGCGTGCCACGTTCCCACTCCTCCCCCATCCCTCCCGGAGCTTGCTACAGCTGTTTGGCGGCGGCAAGCGCTGGGAGGTAGGCGGAGGAGCGGAAATGTGGCGCCCTCAGGGGAGGAGGCGGAGGTGAGATGAGGCGGGGCGGGGAGCTTGGCTGCTGGTGGGTGCAGAGCACCCACTAATTTTTCCCCGTGGGTGCTCCAGCCCCAGAGGACCCATGGAGTTGGCACCTAAGTACACCAGTGATGCCTGTTGAAAATACTGAACCTACAATACAGACGCAGACAATGACTTGTAATAGTACCAGTGAGCTTCACGTCCCTGTTTCTACTACAAGTGACACTGTTGAGGAGGAAGATGTCACAGATACAGCTACACCAGAAAGTACAGACACTGTTCCAGATACTGTTGGGATGTCTTTGAAACATTACGTAGAGAGAAGTCATAAACCACCTCTCAGACTTAATTTGTAGCATGTTGTATATTATTGATAGTAATATATTTGTAATTTTTATATGTTCTTATATACTGTAGGGGGAGGAGTATGTACTATATAGGAAGTGGATGGTGTCCCTTTAAATAGTTTGGAAACGTTGTATTCGGTCTTCTTCCTATCTTCTGTTGGTGTAGCCATCAGAACCCTGTCAGAACACCAGCTCTTGCATGTTTGTGTATAGTTAATAAACTTGGTTATTTGGAACCCAATTGTGTCTGTGTGGCTTCCCTCTACTATTAAAGTTGTGTAGAGGAAAAGGACATAATACTGTTTCTCTCATCTTTTTGCCATTTTCCATCTCTCTTAACAAGAACTTTACAGTGGATGCTGCCAAGAATTTTAATAACACGGACTGTGTTTCTGACCATCTTCCTTCATTTGGTCTCGTCTTTAGAGGCTAGAACCATATTACTCTCTCTCTCTCCCCCGATCACTCCATTTGCAGTATGTACCATGCATGCCTTCCACTTGTATCAACAAAACAAACAAAAAACCCTCCACAGAGACCACAGTACACACTTTAACAACCTGAAAAGCTATTCCCAAAACATGCCAGATTGTGCCAATTAGGCCAATGCACCTGTGTGAGTTCCAAGAGGCATTGCACACTGCCTCCCAGAACTACCTGCCTGCTACACCACCATTGAGGGGGATCTCCCTTCCACAATAAGCCAGTTATTTAGGCTGTGTGTGACAAAGAGCCATGGCTCAGCTTTCTCCCTGCTGTCTTTGAGGCAGCTAGCGCCTCAGGTGTGCTAGCAGGGAACTGTCCCTGTATTTGAGAGAACGGATGTAACCATGGGTGGCCCCTTTGTGTGAGATTTAAAAATGTTTGTGCCCTCCTCAGCACACCCATTCAGGGACCAGCTACAATCTGGCTCAAAGCTTTGACAGACAAAGGACACTTAGACTACCCAGTGCATTGGAGTTTCTGATGGGGAATGAAACAGGACAGGTTAATTCCTTCGAATGCCCAAGCCCTGCCCAGTATTCTGCATGATTCCAGTAGGCTAGGAACCCATCTTATGTGACCGCTTTAAATTTTTGACAGTGAATTCCTCTCAGAGCTAGAGAAGGCATGTGCACATCATCAAAGCTATCTTAGCTCACGACAGTCAGTTGTTGGGTGTTCCTGGCCTGGAGTCCTGCCACCACTGATTCACATGCATGTTTGGATGTCTGCTTATACTTATTCATATGGCTGGCACTAAGCACCTGCTCTTTGACAGGGGCAGTCACAAAGGACGGCTTTAGATGGATCGGCAGAAAAACGCAGCAAATACAATCTCCCCTGAAAGCCCACAGTAGCACAGGTGCTGTGTGGCAAGAGTAGGAAAAGTAGTGGGTTAGAGTGGGGTACTGCTCCCAGAACTTCTGTTCTCCACAATGTGACATTCTACAGACCAGGGCCTCTCCACCCTGCACCAAGACTCCACTGGAAGAATCTTCAGCCAGAGCTGAGATCTGTAGAGGGGCAGTGAGGGCATGCTAGGACAGCAGGGGACAGGAGTCAGGCTCTACCAAAACCTGCTCCAGAACAGCAAGGAGCAATTAACAAGCCATGTCTCTATGGTCACCCTGATTCCTCTGCATGAATATGTTATTTATGTCTCTATACTTCCCCTCCAAGCACACCACCACACCCAGCTCTGCCCCCCTCCCCCATTCTCTGTCTTTGTTTGGTTGGACTAAACTCTTCTGGCCAGCGACGACCGCTTCCTATATGTACAGCACCTAGCACATGTCGATCACTGCCATATTAATAGTAAAGACTTGCTTCTGTGCCATCGGTAAAAAAGAATGGAAGTGCACATACCTTGCTAAAGTCGATGAAACATACATTGCTGCGTATGTGACAAAAATCAGACATGGGAATTGGGTGATACTATATTCCTGGCCACAGGTAAGAGGTTACACGACGTCTAAAACCTAAAGGGTGCAGAAGGTGATGCCAGAATGCATGCAACCTGATTGCACACCATGCATATCTTTGCACAGGGTGAGAACGAATGCAACTACTGCATATACATAAAAGAGAACTCAAGAGTCATAGGCCTACACTAGGAATTTTCCCACCCGCTTTTGCTGTCACAGCTCCACCAGCGTTAGTAATTTTGTGGGCCCCAGCATGGATGGATCACCGGCAATTTTAATACTGTGCCAAGTAACCCACCACACAGCAGGGTATTAAAAACATTGGTGTCAGCCATAAACAGTAGATATTCCAGCACTGCTAATGCCAAAGGAGCTGAACTGGGGTTAGCATCAGCGGGAAATGTAGACAGAGCCATGTTGTAAACTTGCCCCGAAAAGAGGACAACCAGTTTGCCAGATCCCAAGTAGACAACAGGAGATTTGCAGCACCCATGCAACTGGGGCAAAAGAAAACAAGCCACAGATTTTATCAGTGAGAAATACCCTGATTAAATGGCACACAGCTGGTGCTAGCAGTACTGAAAAGAGGTCATCTGTCTTCTGTCCGCACTGAAGTTGCAACATTCAAGAGAATGCAGACCATGAATATATGAACAGAAAAGCAGGGGAGATATGGTTTTTTTTTTTTGCTGGTAACCCACAATTTTTCCCTTTTCATTCTTATGAGAGAGAAACAGACATTTGAGACTAGAAGATAAAGGGATCTTGGGAAATCATTATCTGCTGCAATGGCATCAAAGAAGCAGTTTTGTAAGGCAAAATACTAAAAATGAAGTGAGGTGTTGAGTCTTTAATTATCATGTGACTATTGTGGGGCAATTAATTTTATAGTCCCTGAACTAATGGGTGAAAACACCTTTAGTCCTCAGGAGAAAAAGCAGAGAAACTGCTTTTTAATCTACTTAACTGTATCTAATCCACAGGGCAGGAATCCACTGTGCTAAAATGTCATAAATGAGATGATGGAGTTGGAGCATGAAGGTATAAAACAAAGAAAATGGGCACCATATTCTCTCCCAACACCTCAAGGGACAGATTCTGAATCGGCTTCTTGCATGTCTAAGTTTCATTGCTCCCTTTTCTAAAAAAGTGTCT
Source organism: Chelonia mydas (assembly GCF_015237465.2). Taxonomy (NCBI): domain Eukaryota; kingdom Metazoa; phylum Chordata; order Testudines; family Cheloniidae; genus Chelonia; species Chelonia mydas. Next base: position 12,976,336 of record NC_057853.1, on the reverse strand, counting down.
TGCCAGCATTCTATTCTATTCTATTCTATTCTATTCAGGTGCTTATACCACTCACATCCCCACAGTATCTGAGCACCTTCGAATAGTACATTTAGCAACTTCACGAACACCTGTCACATGTGGCTTGTCCTCCCTCTCAAGCTCAACCCAGGGGGAGAACCGTGTGTGCAGTGTTTTGGTAGGGTTTTGATTTTTACAGTGTGAAGCAGTCCCACATTGTTTTGGGAAAACATTATTTTTCTGTACATCCCATTTTTATATTAAGAGTTTAGATAATGTGAATAAGTCACAGAGATTATCAAATGCTGGTCTGCCATTTTGAAAACACAAAAGTCACCTGGACAGCTACAAGAAGAAAAGGAGGACTTGTGGCACCTTAGAGACTAACAAATTTATTTGAGCATAAGCTTTCGTGAGCTACAGAAGTGAGCTGTAGCTCACGAAAGCTTATGCTCAAATAAATTTGTTAGTCTCTAAGGTGCCACAAGTCCTCCTTTTCTTTTTGCTAATACAGACTAACACGGCTGCTACTCTGAAAACTGGACAGCTACATAACTGATGATACACACAAATCAGACACTTTGATGACCAAGGGATAATAACTATAAATACAAAATTGTACCTGGAATTATTTAGGCCTACAACCAGCAATGGAAGGCCCAGTGAAAACTGGGCTAGAACTTCGGCCATATGTCTCTGTATAATCCTCTTGGACTACAACCTTGATAGCAAAAGGGGGAACTTTTGAATCAATCTTTTTTGAATTCATCCACTTTAAGAGAGTTTACTTGAAAGTCATCTCTCAATGGCATGCCACAAAGGAACATATCATCAAGAAGGGTCTGTCTGCACCCACTGAGTTGGGAAAGAAAGGAAAGCATTTGGAGCCCTGACTCAGAGCTAGGGAAATCCTAATTTTAATTCTCTTGAGTGTTCTTTTCATTAGAAGGGTAAACTGCATTCATCTGTCAGCATTGTGAGGGCAATTGGGAGAGCATCTGTGATGAGTATCTTTTATAAACTCAATCCATAATTTAAATGATAGAACACAAAATTGGGTTGTTTTGTAGTAACATGAAGTAAATACAGAGTTACTGCAAAATCTTAGAAAGAAATTTAGCAACATTGATGTATACATAGTTACACATTATTTTAATGAATAATTTCTGTTAAAATACAAAACAAAAGATATGGTACTGCTTCACAGACACACAAAACAAACACACAATCTGCACTCTGCCCCCTTTCTGATGCCAGGCCCTTGTTACATTCTTCTTTTGGGAGTGGAAAATATTGTAATACTCGCTTATAGAAATCAATGGATTTGTTGGAACACTGCAAGTAACAACTCCAGCACACAGAGGCAGGACTACATTTCCTACAACCTCTGCCCTCTCAATTAGACATAACATAAAACCAAAACAAGACAACAATTTAGCACTAAGATACAGTTGATGGTGGTGCTGACTACAGTGATCAATACAAAATTTGCCTAAACTGCAAGAAACTGGTTTTCGGAAATCCCATAATTCATGGCTAGCCTCCTTAATTATGGTTGCAAAGCTGGAAACAAAAAAAGAAAAGCATATCTCCAGTTGGATTTAAAGTGTCAAAGTTGTTTTGCATTATTTATAGATTTACTCTCGAGTTGAAAGACAGTGCTAGTTACTAAAAATAAAACCCCCAAAGACCAGTATCTCACTAGAATTTTAAGAAGATTGTCATAGGTATGGGATCATTTTATTATTCTTTTTTGCACAGTCTGATATATAGTAGTCACCAGCATCACCTAGATAAGAATTGGGGACTTTTTGTGTGACCGTACCTTTGAAACAGAGACACAAGAAACACAAACCACTGACTCAACACCCCTGAAGCCCCAAGGCAAAGGCTTGCTGGTGAAGATATATTATTTGTGTTGCTGTGGTGCTCAGAACTGCAAGCATTGTAAGGTTTAATTTTCTTTTCCCACATAAGACTTACAGGATTTTCAAGATATTTGAAGAGGAAGCAAGTTGTTTGATTTCTGCCTTCAGAAAAAAAAATAAAGGTGATTTAGAAGAAGTAACTATTCTGCATTCACCTTATAGTATGCACCTATAAATACTGCAAAAAAGTACAAAAGGATGAATAGACTATTATCTAAACAGTTCTATTGTTTTACAAGTGTAATTATTCTATGAATGCTGTAAGAAATTCCTATCTTGGAGGCTCATTATATCAGTAATATAAGAAGGGTCCCTTTAAAGATGCAACAAATGTCTGCAGTTCTCCAAAAAGCACAATGGAAGTATACCATGACATAAAGCAAAACTGAACGATCATCATACAGTTCCTATTGTTTGTTTCTGGACCCACAAACTTCCAAAACTTTTAATAAAGTATTGCAGTTCCTTTAAAGCTGCAACATACCATGTACATAACTGACAGAATCCAAATTGCAACTCATTCATAAATCTTTGGATGAAAACATCAAGCTCAGGATATGTTATCACCTCATTTGTTTGGATTTTTTGTTTTGTTTGTTTGTTTTGTTCCCCCCTTTTAAATAAACAAAGGGGGAAACTTTCATCTAAAGACTCACTTAAATCGTCTGAAGACGAATGTTTATTGCTTTTGAACCTTCAGCTTTTAGAAAATGAGATGAGTCTCATGTTACCTTCCCCACCTTTTAATATGCAGTATCAAGTCCTTTGAAAGTGCCAAAATTAGCACTGTCATTCTCTGTGTTGCCCATTAGTTTTACTGCAACACAGAGCTTGTGAAACATTCAAAAATATACCCCGGTGGTATCTTTGTAGCAGCACAGTCTTCTATTATGTTTCATCCTAACCTCACCTGAATACAAATTCAATATATATTTTTCCTTAGCAAAGAATAAATACATTTTGAGGATCAGTAATTCATTGAAACACAGCATAAATAAAGCAGTGATTTGTTGTTTTCTACATTTTCTACCTCTTATGCTCATGAAAATCACCAAAAGAAAGAGAAAATGCACCTTCCCCAGCATTATTCACATTGCAGTAGACACCACAATTTTGTACTTACAGATCTTAACAGTGAAATCTCTCAGGATCTTTACAATTTTCTGCAGAACTGTTTCAAGCTCTCAGCAAGCCACACTGTTCATCCAGGCAGAACCAAGCTGTATGGAATGTCTATGCAGCTGGGAGATAATGGAACTATTTTCCCAGCTGGGACTACAAGCCTTTTATCCACTGAGCATTGCGTGTCTCTTCACTGGTACTACTCATGAAATACACCGCTTTCTTGCTGTATTCGTGACAGGACCCACACGATTCGTGTTTGAATCACATGTACACATAGCCGCTACGGCTTTTGAATATTCTTATCTGGAAATCATATAAAAATCAGCTCTCTACTAATCGTCGTTCATGCAAGCTGAGAGAGCAAAAGCCCAGCTTTCACACCAGTAGCATTTGTTTGCAGTGTTGTACTTGTGCATGAAAGATTAAATTCTTTTCATACAGATATGAGCGCCTGTCAGGTAATCAGAAAACCTCTCTTCTTGAAAACTGGGTCACTAACCAGTAGTAGATTTAGAACAGGAGTGGAAATAATTTTGTTTGTTTCCTGATCCCACAACTGCTCCGTGCACTACATCAGATTAAGCTAGTAGGAAGTCTGTCTGGACTGAGATTACATTCTAACACAAGCTCTCTTCATGAAACATTTAAATAACCCTTCTGTGCTTTGCATATTTAAAAAAAAAGAGAGACTTGCTTGTCTAAAGTAATGCATAACCAAATTCGATTTATTAATAAACTTCAAAACCACCCTGATTTCCACTACTCTTTTTGGGATTGTTCCAGTGGAGTGGCCAAGAGCTGAGGATGCTTCTACTTTAGTTAGTAAATTATTTGTATTCACAGGAGAGGGGCATGGAAATGGCAGGTTACAGAACATTTTGCCCGGAAGAAGTGCATTGTTTCACAGCTATTGCTTCACCAAACCAGTTTAATGTAATCCCCATGTAAATCCATTAGTTTGTAATGGGATTAATTGCACGCCTGCCTGAGCAATAAGACGTCAAAAGGAAGTGAAAGTCAGACGGCAACAGACATGCACGTGCCAAAAAGACCAAAGTGACATGCAGATAAATAAAACAGAGGGAACGTTTTATTTTGTTTAGATCATTTGGATTGACTCCAGTAGTTAACATAAAACATACATGCAAAATACCAGTTTAAGCTTCTAGCATAACTCTACTGACTTTGGTGAATTTACACCAAATTTAATTTGTCCCTTTTTTAGTGTAGTCAACTCGATGGTGCCATATACGTGAACTTAGGATCACTTTGACAGCAGGTATCTCACAATTGTGTGTCATGCACACTGAAATGTATATAATAGCTGGTGTTGCTGTGGACCATTGCCCTCTACAGAATGGAATGCCACACCAGGCAGCGACAAGCCCTTAGGCTACATAAACCTTTATATGACAGTACTGTGGCTAACATCAATTCTGTTTTAGCTCAGCTGGCCATATCATGGGGTTTTGAAGATGTTCCTGAGTAAGGACTGAAGTAAGGGGGATCACATTGGCGGGGGAAGGGTGATGGAAGCAGCACCCCCAAAAGGAGAAGAGAGTTCACCTACTCTTTCTGGTTTGAAGAAGCCCTCTGCCACACATGCAGGGAGGAAGACTGGTTCTGTGGTTAAGGCCTTAGCCTACTACTCTGGTGAACCATGTTCCATTCTTTTCTCTCCCCCAGACTTCTTGTATGACCTTGTGCAAGTCCCTTAGTCTCTGTGCCTGTAAAATGTGGATAATTGTACTCTCTTAGCTCATTGGGGGTGCTGTGAGACAACAACCACTAAATATAGTTAAGCACTCAGGTAACATGGGGCTTGTATAAATACCATAGACACAGTAGGGCGTGTCCACCATTGTCCAATGTGGTGATAACTCCATCTCCTATTTCAATCTACGTTTAACCACTCTTCCTAATTTCTAACACAATATTTTGCAGTTCTACCATACCTTCCATTTGAGGATCTCAAAGTTCTTTTCACACAGTTAATTAAACCTTTCAATACCCTGTGAATTAGGCAAATAATATTATTAATAGTGCTATATTTAATTAGGGAGGAAATTCTAATGGATTTTTTGTAATTTATCACTAAAATTCTTCTTCTAAAGAATGTGGGTATCTTTCCTAAGTTATATAAAAAATAAAAATCTAAAGGCAGAAGCAAATACCTGCAATGTAATAAGTTGGTCATCTAGCTACAAAACAAAAATTAAAAATGAAACCGTTTCTGTGATTTGAGATAAGTCCCCTCAAAACAAATGGTGTTGTTTAGTAAGTGGTCTATATTGCCGGACAGGAACCGGATATTTCATTTAATGGGAAAATTGGGGATTTCTCTTTTTTTTCTTCTGCATTTTCCAGCAGAAAAGAACTTCCTTCAGAAAATTTCCAACCAGATCTAATTGTGTGTTAAAAATGTCAATAGAAAAAAAACACAAAAATCCATTATATTCTCCTACCCATGCTGTACTTTCAGAAATCTAAAACCCTTGAAAGAAGTTTCTCCAAAAATGAAAATGAAAACGCACCTGTTATATTTATCAACTACTTTTCACTTCTGTTAACATGTTGTATAATAGTCACTGCATTACAAAATAACCAGGAAAAGTGAACTCAAACAAGGATTTCAATGGGATTTCTCCAGTAGACAGCAAATCACCGGTGTGTGTGTGTGTATATATATATATATATATATATATATATATATATATATACACACACACACATATATATATACAGGGAAGAGTTTTATCAGCTTAAATCTAGCAGAATGCCGATATGACTAAAAATGTCACAGTGAAATCTAGTGTATGAACTGAAAGATAGGAATTAGAAGGTTTTAGTCTGATGAGTTTGTTGAGAAAACTTTTGAATGTCTGGAAGATAGTCTCTCCTGCCCCATTTTCTTTGTAAAAAGAAGAGATTTCTCAGTCTCAAATTGCTGGAACACATGAAATGGTCAACACAAACCCATGTAACTGATCCAGCCTATCTATATTAGTTAGGGAATCTTTAACCAGTCAGGTTTATTGAAATTAACTGCAGATGACTCCAGTGTTTTTATCACAAAATAAAAAATGGATAAAGAGAAAGAAGGAGAAAGTGTTGTCCAGTACCAAGAATCTGAGTTAGGAACCAGAGGCAGAACTGAGAAAAAAACTCAGAATTCCCCTTGAGCAGCATCATGGCCTTTCCATAATTGATGTTTTCCCCTCAGTAAAAAAGTGAATTATAGACAGGCTGTGATGCTGCCAAAGGTATACATATCACAGCCGATACACCTGCAAAAAGGAGTAACTTTTTCATTCTTATTTCTGATGCTTTTTTTTTGAAGGGTTGGGCTTTCAGTTTTTCCATCTCCTCTTCAAATGTCAGATAGAAACATATACTATTTGTATCTTAAAATAATGTACTCAGTCACTCAAAATGTGAGATGCAGACTGTGATATCAAATCTAAGGATGTTTCAGGCAAGTTCATAAAGTGTATCAGATCAAGGATTTTATATCAGCTATACTTATTTCTGATGGAATCCTGCAATGTAGCATGAGTTCCGTGGCTTCAGACTAGTGGTTTGACTGCCAAGCGGCAGTGAATAATATAGGGCAAGATTCTTTTTGCTGTGCTCACTTTGAATAATACCAATCATTCCAACTCATATAGAAAATTTCCAAAAGCACAACTCAGATAGAAAATTTCTATTCCATGTGAGCAAAGGCATCAGAATCTGTGCCAGGACATGTTTTTTTGTTTTCATTTTGGCAGTGCCATCTACTGGTTGGAAGCTGAATTATTAAACCACCAATTTCTATTTAGGAGTTATACTGTCTGTAGGGTTTTTGTTATTGGAAGGTTCTTGTTGATCCTAAACTAGTCACTTTGGCAACACTGAAAGTGGGTCCTAAAGGTCCTGTCCTGTACTCCTTACACAGGCAAAACTCAGTTCAAGCATAGCTTTTAGTAAAATTAGACTCCATCGCTGCCAGTTGGCAAGACTGAGTTTACAGAAAACATATTTTAAAATAAAGTTTTTAAAAAAATTTCCTAACACATGAGAAGCATAAGTGCAGAATGAGCCACAGGGTCTATGAATGGGAAATTGGATTTCTTGCAATCATAGTACCTTTCCTAGAATCTAAAATGGGAACTATTTTCACAGAATTAACAGCTATGGTTAAACTAGATTTGTGGTTTTCATCAACCTTTTTGGCAGACAGAGATAAAAACCATTTAATAATTACAGTGGACATATGGTTGTTGTTCTGTTTACTAATATAATTTCTAATCAGTTTCCCGTGTATAAAATAGGGATAATAATAATATTCCTTTTTTTAAATTGAAGTTCTCTGGTGTGTGTTATGCAGGAGATCAGAATATCTTCATGGTTCCTTCTAGCCTTCACATCTATGAAAAATGAAAATATACCTGTCAAAATGAAATGCAGCGCTCACCAGTAAAAAGTTATTATTTACCTATAGATATCACATAGTGGTTTCTGAAACTTTATAACCTTTCCCTGTGCTTTCTAAATCCTTGACTTAATTTGTCCTGAGTCCTGGTAAGTGTATATGAATGAATAGGAACAGAAAATGGTTGAAATATGAACATTATGTCAGTGAGATTTGACAGTCTTTTTATCATCAAAAATGGAAGCTGGACTTTTGAAATTAATGAGGTTTCATGGTCTTTTTTTTTGTGTGCCTATATTGTAAAAGTCCCTCTTTATACAGAGCTTTATATTGGTGAATATGTGGACAACATACACAATTTAGAGTAACTATTTATAAATTGTATATTCTTATAAAGTGAAAACTAATAGTAATATGAAGTCAATGGATCTATGCCAATTTACAACAGATAAGGATCTGGTGCATAAGGCTTAACAAGTTAAATAAAAAATATATATAAGTGATTTAATTGATTAGTGAAAAATGTAACATAGCTTGTCAGAAGAGCTAAAAAGGAGAACAAAAATAGTTTAGATGATTCCAAGGCAAAAGAAATCAGACGCAGAATGAACAATAACTTGTTCAATTTTCTTCAGGTCATTATGCTGTCAAATAATGGTGGTTCATTTCTGCTTGGTTTGGCATAACAATTAAATGTCTTGCATGTTAGATTTTAATTTAAATGTCCTATGTGCAGTTCATCTATATAGTTCAAATCTTTGATGTGTTTGTGTGGGGGGAGGTATACAGTATTCATTAATATGCCTTCCATTTCAAAAAATGAATACCACATTAAGTTTCAGAAAATAAAACCTCAGAATTCAATAAATGCAATTATGATACAAAGTTCAACCTTAACTCTGTCCACTTGTGTTTCTGTCCTAAAACAGTCTTACTTTTTATCAAACTATTTGCCAGTTAATATAATGTGTCAGTTATTCTTAGAGTGTTTTATGTTAAAGTTGGTTGGCATCTTTCAAAATTTAAATGAAAATCTGACAAAAACATTTTAAATGATATATTTTGTGAGTGCCATGTAAAAGGTGGGGGGAAAAATCTCTTGTAATGCTAAATTGTGACAGGCTACTGCAGCCAGGAAATGAAGATCAGGCTTTTGCCAGCACCTGTGCAATGTGTTTGTTTTGACAACTAATCCTGGCCATATCATGCACTTGGGAGAAAATCCTAAATGCCAGGGAATTATGTGAATGTCAAATCCCAGAGTTTATTACATTCAGATTGTTCTGTTTAAAGACATGTGGAGCAGGTTTACAGATGGCTTGGCCCTTCCAACGTGCACATTCACTGATATCTGTAGGGAAATCCCATGAGTCAGAAGGCATCTCTGGAGGGCTGGGTTATTTGTATGTTAGATCTATACCTCTGCACTAATCCTTCCCACCGTCCACCCCCTCCACACACATGCTTCATGGCAAAATGATTCCCTGGCAGCAACTATCCCAAAATAGCCCCTCCTCTAAGATTCTGGTATGCAGAGGCAGAAATCAATATAAGGCAATACTTACAAGGCTCAGCATCAACTCACACTGCATATTCTCCATTAACTACAGAGAGGGTGATCCTGTGAGAAAATGCCTTGTCTTCACTCCATCATTCCAGCCACATCCCAGTGTCACAGTGCCCTGGTCACTTAGGGATCCTGAGGTGTTATTTCCATGATCCTCCAGGAAGAAGGGAGGTGCATGTAGTGGAGCTGATGATCACCCATTTCTCACAAGCCCTCGTGCTCTTTTGTAACTTACTTTTTCTCCTATCCAGCTGAAGAAAACAGAGCTGCATCACATCCATTTAAAACTATTTTTCTCATCTCTATAAAGTCTAAATATTGGTACTCTGTGGCAATTCTCAGAGCTGGGAGGCACCTCGTCACCTCCGGCCCTTAGTTGTGGAGTTTTGTCTGTGGATAAGCTCCCTCAAACCACCATCATCTGGCAGGACAAGCAACATCTTCCAGGCTCCTCAAATCTCGCTCTTTCTGTACAGATTGGCAACAGGCACACACCATTCCCCAGGTCTTCCAAGTGCCCCTCTGGAGTGCTCAGTCCCTGTTCCACCGAACACTCACAGTGCTCTTAGATTATCTATTCCCAAAGGAATAATACACACCAGCTAGTAAGATTAAACTCAGGCTTTGCTCAACACAGACATACGCACACATATATATGAGTGATAACAAGAATAAGTTTCAGAGTAGCAGCCGTATTAGTCTGTATTCGCAAAAAAGAAAAGGAGTACTAGTGGCACCTTAGAGAATAACCAATTTATTTGAGCATAAGCTTTCGTGAGCTACAGCTGTAGCTTATGCTCAAATAAATTGGTTAGTCCTTAAGGTTCCACTAGTACTCCTTTTCTTTTTAAGAATAAGTTTATTATCAAAGAACAGAGATTCAAATGATAGAGCCTAAGAATATTGAAAACAAGTGGTTACATATAAAACAAAATTATAACTTGCTTTCTAGAGACTACACTTAACTAACAAGGCATTCCCCTATCTCTCACAAAATAGCTTATCCCAAGTTCTTTCCCTGGCATTTTCAACCAGGTTGATTGAGATCACTTCTCAAAAGATCAACCCTGCTGGCAGCTTCTTATCACAGATTGAAGGAATACCTGGCTGAGGACTTTACCTTTCTGTTTAAACACTGCACTGAGATGGTTGAGTAATAAAACAAGATCAAGTTTATTAACAAAAAACAAGAGATACTGAGCAGGAGGAATTGGGATAGAAATGGTTAGAAACCCACAAAAAAGAAAAAAAATACAAGTATAAGATGAAAACCTAATTTAACAAACTAGAGTATTTTGTTCAAAGCAGATTTTCTCATCACAGTTGTTCTTCCAGCATGGCTGGCCAGTTCTTAGCCAGGATACAATAGTGACGGTGCCCCCCATAAGGCTTTATGGAAATATGCTTGTGGATGTATATATGACATAACTGGAGTATGTTTTATGCTACATATGCCAGGTAACATATCTCCATAAAGGTTATGATCTACTGAATACATTTCTCCTATTTGTATGCATGTATCATTTTTGTACTTGAAGTTATTAATATTGGCTGTATAATTCCTTGATTTCTAAGTAAGCTTTATAAGGCATTTGGTTAACTTCTTTAGAAAGCAATTTGCAAAGTTAAGTGCCCAGTCAAGAAGCACTTAAGGAACAATGGATCTTGGAATGCTCCAACACACATAAAAAGTCTACTTGAGGACCTTCAAGGTAGCATGTGAACCATGACTGCTACCTGTAGTTCTGAGTCATGCAGGAACATCTGACTGGCCCATGTGACTCCAAAACTCCATATTGTAGCTGGGATTCTACACAGGGGGAGGGAGGGGTGTCAATCCACAAGAGAAAGTCTATTTAAACCCCAGGGAGAACCCTCCATTTTGTCTTCAGCTGGCTAAAGAGAGAGCCTCTCTACCCCCAAGGATACCTCAAAGAAACTGGAACAAAGGACAGTAACTACAGGGGGTGTGAGTGATTGCTGGACCCAGACTAGAAGGAGACTAGTATGTAAAAGGAAGCTTACTGGAACTGGTGAGGTTTTTATCTGTATTCAGTTTTCTTAGACATAGACTTGCGTGTTCTATTTTATTTTTCTTGGTAATTCACTTTTTTTCTGTCTGTTACTACTTGGAATCACTTAAATCCTACTTTCTGTATTTAATAAAATCACTTTTTACTTATTAATTAACCCAGAGTATGTATTAGTACCTGTGGGGGGGAAGGGCAAACAGCTGAACAATTTATGAGTTTACCCTGTATAAGCTTTATTTATTTGGGGTTTGGACCCCACTAGTAGTTAGGCATCTGAGTGTCAAAGACAGGCACACTTCTGTAAGCTACTCTCAGTTAAGCTTGCAGTTTGTGGGATGTGGTTCAGACCTGGGTCTGTGTTTGTGGCTGGCGAGCATGTCTGGCACAGCCAGGCAGGGTTCTGGAGTCCCAAGCTGGCAAGGAAAGCAGGGGCAGAAGTAGTCTTGGTACATTAGGTGGCAGCTCCAAGGGGGTTTCTGTGATATAACCCATCACCCCAATCTCAGAGCCCAAAGTGCTCGGTTTCTTGACTTTTCAGGTGAAGCATGCCAGCTCTCTGGGGGGAGAGGTAGATATGCTGGAGGGTAGGGATAAATCCAGAGTGACCTAGACAAATTGGAGGATTGGGCCAAAAGACATCTGATGAGATTCAGCAAGGACAAGTGCAGAGTCCTGCACTTAGGACAGAAGAATCCCATGCACTACTACAGGCTGGGGACCAACTGGCTAAGGGGCAGTTCTACAGAAAAGGACCTGGAGATTAGAGTGGATGAAAAGCTGGATAATGAGTCAACAGCGTGCCCCTGTTGCCAAGAAGGCTAACGGCATATTGGGCTGCATTAGTAGGAGCATTGACAACAGATCAAGGGAAGTGATTATTCCCCTCTATTCGGCACTGGTGTGGCCACAACTGGAGTACTGCATCCAGTTTTGGGTCCCCCACTACAGAAAGGATGTGGACAAATTGAAGAGAGTCCAGCGGAGGGCAACGGAAATTATTAGGGGTCTGGAGCACAAGACTTATGAGGAGAGGCTGAGGGAACTGGGCTTATTAAGTCTGCAGAAGAGAAGAGTGAGGGGGGATTTGATAGCAGCCTTCAACTACCTGAAGGTGGTTTCCAAAGAGGATGGAGCTAGGCTGTTCTCAATGGTGGCAGATGACAGAACAAGGAGCAATGGTCTCAAGTTGCAGTGGAGGAGGTCTAGGTTGGATATTAAAAATATATATATTTCACTAGAAGAGTGGTGAAGCCCTGGAATGGGTTACGTGGGGAGCTGGTGGAATTTCCATCCTTAGAGGTTTTTAAGGCCAGGCTTGACAAAGCCCTGGGTGGGATGATTTAGTTGGGATTGGTCCTGCTTTGAGCAGGGGTTGGACTAGATGACCTCCTGACGTCTCTTCCAACCCTAATCATGTATGATTCTGTGAAAATGGCTTTATGTCTCTGCTTATATCTTCCAAAGTTCAATGACCTTGCTTCAAGAGATAGGAAAGTTTCCTGGAGCTGCAGCTTTCATCCCCCACAAAGATTGTTCAGTGGCCATCCTCCACACTGGTTTGTCTGATGGCTTTGTTTATCTGGCATGTAAATGTAATTTCATTGTCTTTCTTTGCTCAGTTTATATTGGAGACATACTCCAGCAGGAGGAACTACATTCTTTTTGTCTAGAACAGGGTGACTTAAGCCCTGCCTGCCAAACACAATCTGATTTACATTGAGCTGGTCAGGCCAGCTGACACTCATTGCTACACATCGGGAAGCCCCTGGCCTTCTGGCATTGGGATGCTCTTAGTGTCACACTTGGTTTTATCTAAATGAACCATTCAGTGAAATCAACATGAATTTGTGAAATGTTTCACTGACACTGGAATTTGTCTTTTTTTTTCCAAAAAAATATTTTGGTAGAACAAGTTCACCCAGCTCGAGTTTCAATAGCAATCCATTATACATTATACATACAGTGTATGTTTAGCTGATTTTTTGCTGCACATAAAAAAGGAAATGAAAACCACCAACTTTCCTAGAAGTTTTCATACCAAACCCATCAAAAAGTCAAAATACACTAGTTTATTAATTATTGCTTATTAATTATTATTTGTAGCTGAGAATTCCACACAGCTCTTTTCTCAACTTTATCTGCTATCTACTTGCTCTTTATTTTACCGAGGGTATGATCCTAATTTTACTGGTTGGGAGGTAATGACAAATTAGATATGGGACAAGATATAATCACTAATATGGAAGTGCAACAGTTAGTAATGCTTTAATTGCACATAGGCAGTAATTAGCCATCAGATGAACTCATACACATAAATAATTTAAAACAAGACCTTTGAACCTGAGAGTCTATAACATGATAAAGGAAAGGGAGAGCTTATATTGATGAAGTTAGTCCCTGTGTTAAGGTTCAATGATCGCTCTCAATCTTCAGGATAAGGAGAAGGGTTGGGTTGGAGTTAATTCATGCAAAATGCATCGTTTGTTAAGGACAATTTTTGTGGGGGTAGGGGAGGTGGGCGATTACCTTTGAAACTGCATGAATAATGCAAGGAACCAACGTTTACAATAAACTGGTTTCTACATTTCATTTGATCGACATTACTCTCTCTTTGCCGTTGCAATTCTGCCACATAGCAAAGGATTTGAAAACTTTCTGTCCTCCACAGATATTTAGTTCCAAATGAAAAAAAAAAAAGGCTCAAATCAATACCTGTGAGCTTATCTATAATGGGACTGGAAGCTCTTTAACCCTAGAACTGAACTGTCAGGCCTGATTGGAGATAATTGGAAACTGAAGCTCTAAAACTATAAGTAAAACAAACACAAAAGCTTTTATTGAAGATATTTTTAAAATAGCTGCTGGTGTTGTATTGAATGTGCTTTCCATTTCAAATACATGTGCAAGTACAATTCATCATTAAAAGCTTTAGACATCAAGACAATTATAACGTTCTTAGCGATGCTTTTTAGTACCCTCATGATGGCTTTGTAGCTTTATTTTTTTATTCATAGCATGTACCTTAAGAAACAAATTGTTTGTGTTGTTTGTTGTTGTTGCTTTAGCAATCAACAGGCCGGCAAAGCACCAATTGTGTTTCCTGATTTTTAGGTTTTATTTGTGGCTGCTGCTTCCTGGATGTGAAGTATCAGATAAGTGGGTCACTTCTCAAATTGATTTTCCTTAAGGAAAAGAAAACTAGAAGAATGGAGGCTGGAACTTGCAATGGTGCACTTCTTGAGCTTGCGAAATGGTCGTTGGATCAATGTCCACCCTCTGTGCTCTGCTGAGGCCTACAAAGAAATTGGTGACTATAAATGTAGGGTACTAGACATCACGCAACGGGTTCTGCTGGAAGTAGCCACGTAACTGTGAGAGAACAAAACTTGGAACACTAGACTCGAATATATTTAGAAAAGTTCTTTGCCATAAGAGCTTATTGTGGACTTCGCAAGTTTCTCCTATCCAATAAACTGTGCTTAACTGTTACTAATGCTCTTAATTTATGTGGACACATCACAGTTAAAACAGAATACACTGTGGCTCAAATAGAAAATGCCTTTCGTTTTGAAGTAGAATGAAAGTCCAAATTGTTTCAGTGTAATGAAATGTGGAAAGTGCAGTTCAGTTTATAGTGAACCCTGATTTACAGTTAAACTATTGTGTGTGCACAGCGGGAGGCAGGGGGTTTCATTGTAAAAAAAAAACATTGGACTTTGATTGTAGGCTGTGGGAAAGGGAATGCTGGTATATTGCCATTCTGTAAATCCCTGCCTGTGGCCTCCCTAAGTGTGTGACTGTTCCGTAACATTACATGTCACTGATCAAATATGAATGATATGATATTACAAAAAGACTACATTAAAGTAACTTTAATACCCTCTCTTAAACCCAAAGAAGCAGAGAAACTCAGAGTTAAAGCTGTCATGTCTCTCCTAGTAGATATCACTGTGGAAAGGAAAGAAAAAAGCACCACTGAGGGACTCAATTTTGCTGATTTGTCTCAGACTCTTATTATTATTATTACTCATCTGTCTCCAGAGGTGTCTATAAGTAACTAGTCTTTGTAGAACTTGGACTCCTTGGTTCAGGGAGCGGGCTGCAGCTTTGGGGGTATTGCATACACCTCAACAGGTTTCCAGACTAATCTACTGGTGTGTGACTGGGATGGGGTCTTTGCCCAACCTCCTCTTCCCCCCATCTTTGGAGTGTGAGGTCTTACTTGCCAGGGCATGCATGAGAAGACTTTATGTTACTGGAATGCTATGTCAGCACAAAATGTGGGGCTCTCTTTCTCTTCCTCTCCACCCATTTTGTGCACTCATGATTCAGCCACCTAAAAACTGGTCCTCAGGGATTTAAGGACTAGAGGTACATGGGAACTGGATTTTACATGACATGGGAAATTCAGATATTTTGATTTTTTTTTCCCATTGCAAATTAGAAAAAAAAATCAATTTCCCTAAATTCCCCTTCCCTCAAAATTGTTTTGGGTCTATTGAAATGTTTTGTTTTGATAAAATAAAATTAAAAATTCCTTTCAATTCCAGCATTAAATCTTTAAAAAAAATGAAAAAAAAAAAAAGAATGTTGTTTTGAAAAATAATTTCAAAACTAAAATATTGAAATGTTTTCTTTGGAAAATATAGAAATGGGGCATTTCTATGTTACTGAAATGCTTGTTTTTGTTTTTGTATTTTCTAAATGAAATAATGTCAAAATTGTCACTTTTTTCAAAAGGTGTCAATTTTGACAAAAGCAGCATTTTTCATTGAAAAACTGTTGATGAAAAAATTCTGACCAGCTCTAGTAAGGACAAAGTTTTAGCTGGATTTCTAAGCTATAATAATGTATTCAAGGTGTTTTTCCATTGACTTCTATTGGCTTTGGATTGGGCTCATAATTCCTGGCCTTTCAATGCCCACCCAGAAATATAACATATTATTGAATATGGGGGTAGATGTTATAGTGAAATCTATAACTTTTTGTACTTTCATTGCATGTGTGTGTGTGAGAGCGAGAATAAGTATTGTTTACAGTTCATGGAAGTTAATCTCAGAATGTGCAAACTTGGATGTCTTATGCAGGGCACCTAAATCCATATTTAAGCACCTAAATAAAAGCAACCTGATCTTCAGTTGTGCTGAACACCTGCAGCTCTCTTTGAAAAGTTTGGCCTTTTATTCCCTTTGCCTCCAAGATGCAATCGCAATTTCACCCTAAGGCCAAGTCAGTCTCACCGTCTCACACCATAGGGGTCTGATTGGCCCATTTAGTGGAAATAACCATGCAGAAGGAAAAGATGTACCGAGAAATTTGCTGCAGCAGGGTAGCACTTACTGATATTTGTTCAGTGACCCAGGTGCAGGTGGACTTGGCTATCAGCAGCACTATGACCAAAAAAAGAACAAAGGTCAGTATCAGAGCCACTGTCAAGTCCTTGTACTTACAGGTGGCCAAAGGATAACAAAGCAAAAGGGGGACATCAACCGGACACTACTGTTAGAAAGGGAACATGCCACATTAATAAGTCCTTTGAATGTGATTGTGGAGGAACTATACTGAGAATGCTCCAGAATAGAAGGGTATCAATGCATCAGGTTGGTGACAGCTTACGACAGGCAACTATTTCTCTTGACCACAATGAACTAAATACTAGTTTTTGCAGCTATGGAAAGTAATCAACATTACTGGTGCCAAGGCATGGTTCTAGACCTCCCTTAATGGGTACGGGAATTAGGGCACCTGCTTTGTCACAGTTGCAAACATCGGTGCATGCATAAAGCATATGTTCTTTAATGTCCTTCAGTGGCTCAATCAAATTTTTGTCTGTCTAAAGGGGAGCGGGAGGCTAACATGATGCTTTTACTTGTGTTCTGAATATACATTTGCCACTCTGCCCTTGTGTGGGAATTGGCAGCATGCAGCACATGGAGCTTTGACTGCACTTTTGGCCCAGTTCTGCTGTACACTATGTTGGTGCATCCAGAATAACATTATGGACTTCATTCAGATTAGTCCAGATGTTTGACACTGTATTTAAGAACAGAATCTACATCAGTGCCTTGTTTTTTGACCACACCAGCGCCTTTCTACTCAGTATGCACTTCATTTGTGCAAGCCCAGCTCATGGCTATATTCACCTCTACACTGTTTGGAAGAAATGCTTTTGGAATTCCGTATGCATTTTTTTTTCTCTAGCTGCTGATATATTTTGTGAGTTGTTTTCCTGATGCCTGCTGCACAACAGGGAAGATCAATCACTAAATATCTCTCCCACCCTTCTTTTTCATTTCCAAACCCCTAGCTTCAAGATCAGTCACTCTACTATATGCCTTTTGTTTCCTCCAAGCTACTTTCTCTGACTGTGCAGCCTCAAACTCAGGCAAGAGTTGAGTATGAGTCATTTCAAAGTGACTTTTTTTACTTATCCTAGCCGCAGTGTTGCTGCTCACATAAAATCCAAAGCAGGTTGAGCCAATAAGTCTCTCACCCATTTTTGAGGTGTAAAATTATTGCCTCTCTAGCATCTATTTGGCAGTGATAGTTGCAGCTTCATTCATGTGTTCTCCAGCCTTGTGTTAAACATAGAATAGTCTAAACAATTTGTCATTTTTTGTAAAAATTGTGGGTCAAATTCTCTCATATGCCAAAATATGCTGGGTGTAAGAGAGGGGGTTGGATTTTCAAGGAGCTGATTCTATGCCTTGCACAGTTCCACCCCTGACTCCAGCCAATTAGAGAGCAGCGTCCAGGCAATGCCAGCAGGTGCCGGTCCCTAGGGGAATTGTCTTCAGTTTTGAGAATTGTGAGATCAGAGCCCCCTAACTGCCAGCTCCTCTCAGACTCTCACATCCTATCCAAGGGATGACAGAGAAGGTAACACAGGTGTCAGCTATGCCACCCTTAATGCCAAGTGAGAGATAAACCCATTTTGCAACTCCATATGTAATTCCACATATGTTCTGTTGTAGCTTAACAAAAATAGTGCTATTAGTCTGAACTAGAAATACAGAGAAAAGAAAATGAGGTTTTTATACAAGCTAAAGTTTGCTGAAGAAGTAAAAAAATGTCTGTAATGATATGTGCATGCATCCAGGAAGGTTCCACCACTGGTAAGATATTTGGCCTGGCAACTGCTTACTTTCTCTTCCATCTAGAGTACAAGTGCAAGACAGCAGATAACGGTTGTTTAGAGAGACAAAGGTTGGAAAATTTTAAAAATGAAACAAATAGGTAGCTTAGCCAATAAAGTGGCTTCAATGAACCAGACAAATCTGAATTTCCTCTGGAAGCACTAGATATTATAGCTGCACATAGGGGCCAGTGTTCCTTTTAAGGGTATATGTAGGGATCTGCAGGACTAGAACCAGGTCTGTGGAGCTTGGGGCAGCTGATGTTCCCACATTACCACCAGGAGGACATGTAGTGCAAACTCCAAGGAGCACTGTGGAGATTAGGCACAGCAGGAAGTACTGCCCAAAGGGGCCATAGTGACAGCACCCTAAAACCCTCTAATTGGCCCACATTTACTATTTAAACCTGGAGGGTGCCCCAGGAAGTTGTCCAAGCCACCATGCAGACTTCTGGTTTTCTATGGCTCCAGACCTTGCCTCACTTTTCAATCTCCAGTCTCCAACTCTGACCTGACTCTGACCCCAACTCTTGCCAATTGATCCCAGCTCTAGCAATTACTCTGATCCCTGCTCACTGACTACTGTCTCGTGGCCATATTTGACTTTGGGACAACAGCCCAGCAGTGACCACTACAGCAGACCACCTACCCTTGCAGTAGACCATTAAAGAGATATCTTGTCACTGAGATGGCATTATAAGCCTTTTAACAGCACCAGATCCCCATTAACTATACAGGCCCTTGCGGTCTTGGTTTACCACATCTTCATTCCTTGCTGTCCTTTACAATACAAGACGATACTGAACATATTCCCTTCGTATGTTCTGTGCACATATCCACTTTCCCTTGGCATGGTGTTTCCTGTAGATCATTCTGGGAGTTGCAGTTCTAAGTCTCACTGATTGTACATGCTGGACAGTGAGCTCCCTGCAGCAGCTTTAGTGAATTTCCAAATCACTGCTATATGGAAGGTCCCATTGGTGCCCTATATGGAACTCCCCTTAATTAAAGCTGACATCTGGAGAAGGCTTTAGAGACAGTTTCCAAGATCCATGCTGGGCTGTGGACTCTGGTAAGGATGTGGCTCTTAAATGCTTTCATTCTTCAGAACACTTCATAAGGAAAAGGCCCAACTCCGCTCCCAGTGCCTGCACTGCATGGTTCTCAACTGGGGTTGGCAGGATCAAACTCTACCTGGCTTAGTTTTCTGACGTTGAACTACACATACGTTCATGAGGCCATTGTGTTGGGAATAAAGAGAGGATGGACCAAGGAAGATGAGATTTGGTTTTGCCAAACCTCATCAGTTCGGCTTAGTTTTGTAGAGCCAGCATCAGGGATGATTTGGAATCTGGGTCTATTTAATGAGAACCCCAAAGTCTGGGAAAGGAGGGTGCTCAGGTAAGGTTTTGGTTCTCATCTCAGTAACAGACAAACAAACGGTTAGTTTTTGTTTTGCAAACCTCAGATCAGTGGTGATTTGGGTCTAAATTCCTTTTGTATCTAAAGCACCAGAGATCAAAGAGGTTTGCATGATAGAGTCTGGCTTGGGCCCATCTCTAAAAGGGGTTGGCTTTTTCTTCCAGAAGGCTTATGGATTGCAACTTATTAACCTCGATTCCTTGGGAGGGGATAAGGCCATGTGGTTCCCTAAGATTATATACTATGTGCAAATACTTGCTGTAGAAGAACCAGACGCCTACTGTGGATCTTTGCCTTTCAGAAGTTTTGTCACTAAACTAGCAAACAGAGGGGGGCTACCACATATGGATCTATGATGGGGCTACATGGGATTGCTACTTACAATACTGCCAAGAAGGTGAGGAGCTGATCCAAGAACCACCCTGACTCCCAAAACCCTGCAACATCTTTAGTGCTATGATAAGCAAGTCTTGCTCAACCTAATCTGATCTATCTTGCAGGATGATCCATTAGCTCAGAAGGTGATGGAACTGTTTGAACAATTGAGAACCAGAGCCAAAATGCAATACTCCACACAGGATGGGGTAACATAGATTGGTGGGCACATATATGTACCATTAGGGCAACCCTCATTGGAGGTGCTTTATGTCTGCCATAACTCTCCATTGGCAGGCCATTTTGGCCACCTTCAGACTCTCTGTATGGCTTCCTATGTCCTTTTGTGGCCCCGTAAATGAACTGAAGTCCAGACTTATGTTGACTCTTGTGACATGTGTGCATGAAGTAAGACATCCTGTGTTAAGCCCCTTGGCACTTTAGTACCTCTGAAGAGCCCACCTAGACCCTGAACCTCAATCACCCTGAAATTCATAGAGGAACTCCTCAATTCTGATGGCTACATGGTGATCTTGACCACTGTAGACCAATTGATCAAAATGGCACACTTCATCCCTACCCTCTGTGGAAACTACAGCTCAACTCCTAGTGGTGCATGTTGTCTGTCTCCATGGTCTTCTGGACCATATCACTTCAAACCGAGGCCTTCAGTTTGTCTCATGCTTTTGGTGTTATTCAAGTTATTGAACATTTATGCTTTTACCTCCTCCACATACCACCCCACAGATATGAGCAGACAGAAACAGTGAACCAAGTACTAGAGCAATACCTAAGGTGCTTTGTCAGCTATCACCAAGATAACAGTCCTACCTCCTCCCTTATGCTGAGTTCTCATACAACAACGATGACCACCCCTCCATGGAACAGTGTCCACTTTTTTGCAAATTATGTATTCCACCCTTCCTTCCACCTGGCCTTGCAGGCAGCCTCTCTGAACCCAATAGTCACCAACTGGATCCAATATTAGTTATGCATAGTAGGAGCTTAAGGACCACCTTGAAAATAAGGAAAAGGACTACACATGGTATGTGCACCATCAACCTCAGGAAGGCTCAGCTCTCACTGTGGGCCGAAAATATTGGTTCACTGAAAAACACCTCTGCATGATGAATAGGTCATCCCTCAAGCTATACCACCAGATCTTTGGAGCATTCTGGATTGTCAACAAATCAACTCCATCACCTTCAAGTTGCAGATCCCCTGGTCCCTTAAGATACACCCTGTTTTCCATGAATCCCTCTTGAAGTCTTACACTGGAGATCCCCTTTCCTGACCAATCACAATGGCTGCCCCTGCTGGTCAAGGTCCAAGAGCACGAGGAATATGCAATCTGCACTATCCTGACTCTAGACTGCAGAGAGAGAGAATGTACTGCCTCATAGATTGCAAACATAGCCCTCCCAAAAAGTGCTCCTGAGAACCTGCTGCTCATGTCTACACCCCTGACTTGGTAAAAAAGTTTCAAGACCATCCAGACCTAGCACCAACATGAAGGAAGGGTGACCCTGAAGGGAGTGGGTAATATAAGGATCCAGAGGACTACAACTGAGGTTTGGGGAGCAGCTGATGTTCCCACGTTGCCTCTGGGAGACCACACAGCTATCTCCAAGAGCACTGTAGAGATTAGGCACAGCAGGAAGTACTGCCCAAAAGAGGCAGAGTGACAGCACCGGTGACCCTCTGATTGTCCCACATCTCTTATTTAACCCTGGAGGTTCCCCAGGATGTATTTTGGGCAACCACAGAAACTTCTGGCTTGCTGTGGCTCCAGACCTTAACTTGCTTTCTGACCCAGGGCCTGACTCTACCCCTGCCCCCGTACCTGCCTCTTGACTTCAGACTGATAACTACTCCTGGGCACTGGTCTCTGACCCCAGCCTGACACTGATGCTTGCCTATTTATTCTGGAGCTAGCAGTTAATCTGGTCCCTGTTCAGTGACTACTGCCTCATGGTCAGCCTTGATTCTGTGACACCAGCCCAGCAGTGACCACTAGGCCAGACCACCTGTGCCCCAGTCTTTTATAGAAACTCTATTCATGGACTTATGTCCCCCATCTCAATCCAAGTAAAAATGAATTATCTTAAAGATGAAATTTCTCCAGTAAGCCTTCCACCTTCACCCCTTGCTTCCTCATCTAGTGAAAACAGCAC
Source organism: Chelonia mydas (assembly GCF_015237465.2). NCBI lineage: Eukaryota > Metazoa > Chordata > Testudines > Cheloniidae > Chelonia > Chelonia mydas. Next base: position 12,954,163 of record NC_057853.1, on the reverse strand, counting down.
CTGGGGCCTGCTAGGCCTTTTAAGCACTATTCATTTGGGGCTGAACCAACATTTTCAGAGATGAGTTCCTAAAGTTAGGTACTTAATACACAATCAGGCACCTAAATAAGTGGCCTATTTTTTAGAGCTACTGATCATTCACAGCTCATATTGGCTTTGAACAACAATTTTCCTACCTGTAAAAGGAAAAGTGGGGAGGAAAATAACATTTACAATGAGTGAAAATTTAAAATATTTAAGATGTCCATGTCAGATAGGTAGCATAGGGAATATTAGCTTCCTTATTCCAATGGCCCCATTATTTAGCAAGAAGTTTTGTAAACTTTTGAGGGCTTTTCTTCCACACTATAGGAACAATTTTCACAGTTAGCAAAATTCAACCTCCTCAAATATTGACTATTTCCCATTTATACATCTTTAGCTCTGAGTGACTGAGAAGTGAAGGTCTGGGAGTCAGTGGCTTAGAGGGAGGGAGTGATTAGTAAAACATGGAGAGACTTCCACTTCTATGCTCCTGGATTTTAGTGGCTGAAAGTTTTCACTGTTTGCTTCCTCAGGGCTAAAATGGTCCTAAGAAAAAGGATCCTCCATGATAACCTTAATCTACACAATTTGATACTCTTTTTGCCTAAAAAGAGCCCAATGACCAAATGTGTCTGGCAATGGACCAGTTCTCTCCGAGAAGTGATCCCTGCAGAAGAAAACTGATATAATTTTCAGGTCAGTGAAGGCAAAAACTCAGTAGACAATTTCCAGGGCTGCCAATCCAGCATATTTCATCAACATTAAATTTGTTTACACAAAACTTAAGGAAAAGAGAATGGAATGCAAGCTAAATGGGAAAAAATGACTGTATTTTGTTAGATTATGATTTTTAAAAATATGTATATTAAGTGAGTTGGAGCCCACTGTGCGTGGTGTTGTATAAATGTACAGTATATAACCACTACATTATCATTATCTGCATATTACCACAATATTACTCCAGTTAGATGCTAGTATAGCTCTCAGTTTAGGGTGATTTCAAAGGTGTAACACCAGTGTAAAATTAGGGCTTAATTCATCCTTGCATTGCTCTATCGATCTACTCATAAACTTCTCAGCAGTGTAGTATTTGAGCACCTCCAGCCTCCACCACCACTGGAGTCTAGTCTAAAATAAAAATTAACAAGAGTTTATTTTATATTGCTTACTCTTATGCCTGGTTTTCATCCAGGTAAGTAGTACATAACATCAATGTATTAATTACATATACGTGGTAACAGTATATGGAATTTTATAGATCTGATTTTACTGCAGAAAATGTAGCTATTTTGTGATCTCAACAGCTATACATCTGTACATAGATTTTTTTTGTTTTTACAGCACTGAATTAGCTTGGATAAAATTAAAACATAAAATTTCTCTGGATTCTTCTTTGGTTTATCTTTGGAGGCATTTTTCATTTGGATTTTTTTTTCCAAATGGCAAACATGCAAAAATATTATTTTTATTTCTAGATGTAGCTAAAATTAATGAAACTAATATAATATGCAGACAGGAATCATCTGTGTTAAGTCACTTGCTAGATGCTTTGCCTAGAAATATCCTTGTGTTTTGACAACCTGATTTCTTGTTTTCTGACAGTGGTATAATTTGTTTTAAGAATTGTTTTAATCAATCCCTAAATATTTCTTATTCACCATTGGCTAGTAATAATTGAATTTTGTAAAGTTGTATTAAGCTTCATTATGGGGAAAAAACCTTATGTATAATCCTATCAACCTCCTCCTCCTCCTCAGAGATACATATATTTAAATTAATGCCTCTGAAAACTGAGCATCAGTTATGAGTTATAATGAAGCTGTACAGGCTAGTTTTTTTGTTACACACAGTAATGTTTTTCTTCTTGTGGTTGGCTCATAGTATTATGTTAGGAGGTGGGATATTGTAAATAAGGATCATTCTGGCTTTCCATTTTAAATGCCTGTTTTCAGAGGAGTTATAAATTTTTAAAAGCCAGAGCTTGGTACAAATCTCAACTCAGGAAGGGTTTAATTTTTTAATGAATTACAGCTGTGGGCCGCACTCACTTCTGAAAAAGAATAGACTTCCAGGGTGAGATCCTGGCTCCACTGAATTCAGTGAGACTGGGATTTCATTTATCGTTTTTAAGATGGTACAGAATCGATTTACCTGATGTGAAAAAAGATATAACTTTCTTTGAAAAAATAGACTTGTGTTGTTTAAATAGGCCAGATTCCTTCCTGATATAACCTCCATTTAATTGAATGGAGTAATTCCAAAGAAACATTTGGCCCATTGACTATTTTCTGCCTTTAATCCTTCCTTTTCCAAATGTAATCCTTCCTTTGATTTTCCATTTGACATGGATTTATTTTTCTTTCCTTGATCTTTTTTCTTTCTGTCTTTTTTTTCTTTGAATGAAAGAGAGAAACAGAAAGCTTATGCTCAAATAAATTGGTTAGTCTCTAAGGTGCCACAAGTACTTCTTTTCTTTTTAGAGAAACAGTTGTGAGTGCAAAACTAATAACTTGGGATCCATGACTGATTTTTATAACTTTCCCTAAAGTCTGTGGGAAATTTAGGAATCCTATTCTAGCCCACTTCAGCCTAGTCTAGTCTAATCTAATCAATTAGAGTCTATTCTGTTCTGTGTCAGATTCCTATATTGCACTCATCACCATGTTTTCTGATAACCCATGTTTTCTCATAGGGGATTCAGAACATAATGTATTAGTTACTAGGGTCTATGAATTTAGGTTTCACAGAGATCCTTCAATAAAGGGAAAGGATCAGATTGTCATTCACTTACTTACTTTGAATAGCACCTTACTCCACAAGTAATCCCATTGAAACTTTTTTTATGGCAGTTTATTGGAGTTGCCTTTCTATAACCCAGCTTCAGAACAATATTGGTGACACTGGCGGATCTGCTGTCAGCTCGCGCCAAGGCCCCTAGGTCTCACTGAACACTGACAAATGCATAGCTGGAAACCAGTCTGGCTCACCTGTGTGTTAGTATCATTAAAATAGGTATTAGATTTATAAAAATACGTTCAGTGTTCAGACTTTATGAAACACTTATGAGTTGCTGCATACATTCATGTCTCTTGTAATATCTGTATCCCAGGTTATAAGGTAATCTTTAAGTGTTTGCTAGTAACTATGAAAATATTTTCTCTGAATCTGTAAACCCAGCCAGGAGAGAAGAATTATCAAGTGAGCAATACTAGTTTACCAAAAGAGGCATCATCTTCTCTCCAACAAAAGAAAGGCTATACATACCAGCCAAGCCATTGTGGAACATCAGTGGACAAAAGACTTTGTTGATTGCTCTCCCCACACCCATGAAGGGGAGACCTGCACAAGCACTGGTCCCATTAGCTTGAACTCTGGGGAAGGGAAAATCCTTGTCATGAAAAAATTGTTATCTCTATGCTGCTTGAACTCTGAGGTGTGAAGATTTCTAAGCAAACGCAAGAGATCGCCAGCTGTTTCGCCTGGATTAGCCCTAGAAGACTTAAAGAGCTTGCATATTACAGCAGCTTCTATTACCTTTTGGAACCTACGACTGTAACTCATTTGAGTGTGTTTGTTTACTTGCCATAACCTTGTAAATAACTCTCTTATTTCTTTTTCTTAGTTAATAAATCTTTAGATAGTTTATTGTAGGAATGGCTACAAGTGTTGTCTTTGGTGAGAGATCTACTGTGTAGTTGCCCCGGGTTAAGTGACTGATCCTTTGGGCCTGGGAGTAACCTGAATACTATTATATTATTCTCCTGTTTTGAGTGCAGGAGACTGGATTAGATGACCTGTTGAGGTTGTGACATTGCACTCCATATGATTTTATGAAAAATATGCTAATGGGTGTGAATATAATGTAATTGGAATATTTTTCATGCAACAGGTCTCTTGTCAGGTATAATTACAAAGCTTCAGAAGGGTAGCCGTGTTAGTCTGGATCTGTAAAAGCAGCAAAGAGTCCTGTGGCACCTTATAGACTAACAGACGTATTGAAGCATAAGCTTTCATGGGTGAATACCCACTTTGTTGGATGCATGTAATGGAAATTTCCAGGGGCAGGTATAAATATGCAAGCAAAGCTTATTTACAAAGCTTATAATCTACTGAGTGTGGTCATCCTATTTCTATAAATGTATCATTCTCGTATCTGAAACTATATGAAATATAACTCTGAGGTTCTATTGTAACTATGCAAAGTGTTGGCCATTAATGGTGGTTTGGAATCTTGATGGCTCCCATCAACTAGGACAATTGGTTGTAAATGACTCTGTTTACTTGCAAGCCTTCCTGTGAGTCAGGCCAAGAAGAATGAAGGCTTGGGGTCTCACAGGACATGTGACCATGTCACCTGGTACTGGAATCCATCTCAAACCTGGTGCTTTTTCATTTAGAAGGACGGGGGGGACCCAGAGAGACAAAAGATTCCTGCCTTGTGCCAAAGCTATATAAGGGGGTGGAACAGAACAAAAGAGGTTCCAGTCATGAGAAATCCCCTAGTTACCACCTGAGCTGGAGCGAACAAGAACTGTACCAGGGGAAAGGATTGGGCCCAGACTAGGAAGGACTCCACTCTGTGAAAGAGCTTATTGGATCATCTCTGAGGGTGAGATTTTGCCTGTAATAAGTTTCTTAATGTATTAGGTTTAGACTTGTGTGTTTTGTTTTATTTTGCTAGGTAACTTACTTTGTTCTGTCTGTTATTACTTGGAACCACTTAAATCCTACTTTTTATATTTAATAAAATCACTTTTGCTTATTAATTAACCCAGAGTAAGTAACTAATACCTGGAGGAGCAAACAGCTGTGCATCTCTCTCTATCAGTGTTATAGAGGGTGGACAATTTATGAGTTTACCCTGTATAAGCTTTATACAGACTCAAACAGATTTATTTGGGGTTTAGACTCCCAGAAAGACTGAATACTGGATGCTGGGAAAGTTTCTGTTAACTAAGAAGCCTCTGAGATGAGTGGATCTCAGTTTCAGTGAACTGCAGGGGGGCATGGCCCAACCTCTTGGTCTGTGTTGTAGTTGACTGGAGGGTCTTGGTCTGTGTTGTAGTTGACTGGAGTCTTACTCAGCAAGACAGGAGTGGAGGGAAGCCTTCTCGGGAGGGGGGGGGTTCTTTTCAGTGGTATCCCAGCACATCTAGTGATCGTCTTGAGGGGGTTTCTGTGACCCGATCCACCAGAGAGGTCTCTTCCAGTCCTACATTTCTATGATGGTTGTGATTTTTGGTGTAAGGGACCATCTATCACAATGGCAAGCTTGACCGTAGTACCCAAGGGGACTGTCTGTGACTCCGTGTTATAGTGCTTGAGGAGTCCACACTTGGCACTTGGTTGGGGAAATCTAAGTATGGAACTCACAACCAGTTTGGGGTTTGTGCCCTGCTTCTTCACAGTTTGCCCTGAGGTTGTTACTCATGATTATGAGCCACTCCAGACAGCTTGGCATATTAATCTCCTAAACCATTACTAATACATTCCACAGTAATGGTCCACTGCACTATTGCATCCTGAAGTATTTCGGTTTATCAATGTCAAATATTATTGCACTTTTATAAAGGATAGCACCACAGCTACCTGATTTTCTTAGACTACCAAAACCTACTGATTCTCATAATGAGCTCATATACAACCAATTCCTAACAGTTTAATAGCCCCTGTAATTATCCTCTTGTAAAAAACCTGATGTTTTCCCCATATCATTGTCTTCTGCATAAATCTCTGTATAGTCTCCTTTCCACTGCTTAAATTGCTACGTACATTTCAACAGCACCATGGATTTTATCAGACTACTAAAAATAAACTATGCAGGCTCCATGCCACACAGTCAAAAACAAACAACACAAAACAAACAAAAAAAACCCCAGCTTGTTAAACATTTATTATCAGTGATCAAACACCCTAAATGTCTGAAAGGTTATAGCATAACTGTTACTGAAGTGAAATAAAAGCATGTCTTAGGGGTAATTGTGTGCACTTCTATGTGAGCTGAAAATCATTTTCGATAACATTTCCATACACACCTTCTGAGTCTGCTCCCACAAAACTGCATGCAGAACTACTAAACAAAATGCATAAACAGTCATTTGTTCATTTTAGAAGCAGGGTTAGATTAATGTCCCTGAATGTGAAACCTTCAATTCTAGGTTGTGTGCAAAACTTAAAGAGGCTTATTTTCTGGTTCTGATTCACCTGCAGCCTCAATCACAGGAGAATAGCCATTCTGGAGAGAGTCTCTCTTGATCTTGTGAGATTTCTTTTACTGTTGAAGATAGTGGAGTTTTCATGCAGTCAACTAATAACAAAAACCCAGTGATTTGGGGATGAAAAATCACAGAAGAGATAAGATTTTGATGCTCTCCTCATTCCCCATCCTTTATTTGGCTTCATACCAAAATTACTTCATGTGTCTAATCCAGCAGTTCTCAAACTGTAGGTTGGGATCCCAAAGTGGGTTGGGATCCCGTTTTAATGGGGTCGCCAGAGCTGGCATTAAACTTGCGGGGTCCCAGGGCTGAAGCCGAAGCCCAAGGGCTTCAGCCTGGGCGCTGGGGATCAGGCTTCGCCTTTGGCTCTGGGTGGAAGTGCTCAAGCTACAGGGTCTCTGCTCATGGCTGAAGCCCTTGGGCTTTGGCTTTGCCCCTTTCTCCCCCCACCCCTTGGGGCAGTGGGGCTCAGGCAGGCTCAGGCTTTGGTCCCCCCTCCAGGGGTTGTCTGGTAATTTTTATAGTCAAAAGGGGGTCACAGTGCAATGAAGTTTGAGAACTCCAGACGTAATCCATACTCAAAACCAATTAGCTCCTCAGTCCACCAATATAGGAAAAGATGGGAGGGAGTTATTGAGAGAAATTTCCAAACAAAAAGATAGATAGTACATGAAGTTGATCCCGTGTCCCTGATATCATTTGTTCAAACTTGCTCAAGGCAATTCTTGCACTATTTCATTCTATTTTGGTGCCTAAGCTTTACTGAAAAAGCAACTGTTTCTAAAGAAATTCCTAGTAGCTCATTTTAATTTTGCTTTGTGCTGCCTGAGTGCTGATAACCTAAATCAAATTGATGGCTGTTTCAACTAGTAAACAGCATATATTACCCAATACATATTGCTGCTAATAGCTTGTACATAATCCTTGAGGCGATGTGTATTCTTCCAATAAGTAATGTATTAATACTATCCCTAGTAGGGCAGCTGTGGATGTCTAAAGGTTCTAGAAAGAGGTGAAACAAGAGCGGGTTTTCTGCATCCTGTGTATTCAGATCCTTCATTATAAACAAGTCAGATTCTTATAATTGAACTTGGGGGGTGGAGGAGGCAGGAAGGAGGGGAAATGATTGCTCAAGTTAGCACTGCAGAAGCTTCCTAACTTAATCTCCTCGCCTTCCTTTGCACTTCCTATGCCTTGTGAATAATGCAATTAAGAAGTGTGACTTGCACAAGCAATATTAGCTGGTGAAGAGGAGAACTGTATATTAGAAAAGAATGTCATTTTGACAAAAATAGCTCATGCTAAGATAGATCCTCAACAGAAAGTCATTGTGTTTAAACAGAGTTGTTGGTACTGTGGTTTCAAACACCGTGTGAAAAGGACAATAGACCATATTTATATATTGCATAAATCAGAGCCAGAGCAAGGAGAAAATGAGATTTTCAATTTATGTAAATACAAAGAACTGTTAACAAATAGCAGCCAACATTCTATCTTTTGATTTCCTGATCTAATCATTAGACCACACTCTCCTCGCAGAACCAAGAACAAAGCCCATTAATCATGATAATCACATTCTACCTAGGTCTATCAAATAGCTGTTTAACTCAGGGCTTGTCTACACAAAGACAAGTTTGCAGCAACCTGGGGTGTAAACCTGCCCTATAATAGCCTGAAGAGCAATCAGTGTTAGGGTGGAGCCTGCTGCTACACACTAGAAGTTCCCTATGGAACTTTTAGTGCACAGTGGTAGGGTCCACGCAGATACTTAACATGCAGCAAACTAGTGAGAAGTAGTTTTACGTCCCAGACTGCTGTGAACTAGGTGTCTGTGTAAACAAGACCTCACTGGCAAAGTTTGTGTATCACAACCCTTTTTAACGGCTAGTGTATATAAAAGGTTTCAGAGTAGCAGCCGTGTTAGTCTGTATTCGCAAAAAGAAAAGGAGGACTTGTGGCACCTTAGAGACTAACCAATTTATTTGAGCATAAGCTTTTGTGAGCTACAGCTCACTTCATCGGATGCTCACGAAAGCTTATGCTCAAATAAATTGGTTAGTCTCTAAGGTGCCACAAGTACTCCTTTTCTTTTTGTATATAAAAGATAACTGATTACTAGTGCTACCAGCTGCCTAGTTATTCCTTTAACTCGACACCTTTACTATGGGCCTGTAGTTCAAACCCTGCTCTCGATCTATCAGGAAGTCATTACAGTTGCAACTAAAGGACAGTATGATGCCCGTCTACCCACAGTTACACGAATGACTTCATTGGAGCAACTACAAATTTGCACTGATGTAGAACAGAACTTAGCTCACTGAAAACAGTATTTCCCTCATCCTCAACTCCCATTGGCTTTAATAGGAGTTAGAGCCATGTAGCTGAGAGTAGATTTGAGTCTATTGTTTCAATATTATTGAAAACAGAAATAATTATATTGCCATTGTATAATGTTTGGGGGGGAAAAAAAACATGAATTTAAGGCCCAGCTTGATAGACAGCAATGTTGGGATAGAGAACAATTAGCTCTGCTTGTGGGAATTAAAAAATTGCAAACCTTAGAGAACGGACAAAATTGGTTTATATATTTTTGGGGTATTTGATAAAACCTAGAATCCAGAAAATCAAGAAGGAGGGTGGAAATATGTCATCATCATTCCTGTGTTCATGAAATTAGATTAATTATACTCACCTAGTTATTCAGAAACAAGTTTTTTAAATATCAAACCTGCGTCCAGGTCAGTGAGTAATACCATGTGGCAGTGAAAGATTGTATAGAATTCCATTACGGACGCATAACATTGTCTTTTGTGAGCACAGTGTATGACAGAGTGGCAGCTGCAACCTAACAAAGAGGAAGTTTACATGTGGAATCATATTGTTGATGAAAATTTCCTTTTGAACAGCTCTAATCATTCTTACTCCCATGGAAAAAAGCCAAAAAATGTGTCTGTGGGTGCTGGATTGAAAAGTGCGCTGCTTGAAACCAAATATGTTTGGCCAGATTCTCAGCTAAGTTGTACTCATCCCAGAACCAGCCCTTTATGAGCTCCCTGATGTCAGGCTGTCATTTGCTGGCCTAGTCCCCAACAGAAAAAATAGTAGTCTTGGGGTGGTCTGTTCTGTGGCCCCCAGGAAATGTTCTGGCAGTGGAACTCAGATGAATGCACCAGAAACCTTGCAATCCCCATTTCCCCATGGGCACTGCACTGGTGGGCCAGGGAGGGCACAATATGAAAGCGCTGCTACAGTGGTCATACACCAAAGGAAGATTCCACCATACTTGGGAATTCCTCAGGGGACAGCTCTGCTGGGTTTATAGCAGACTGGCACACCGTGGTCGCTGTGATGGTTACAGGACAAGTTACATCTTGGACCCCTTCTCACATCTCTCTGAGTGCAGCCCCCCAGGTCTCAGCCTTTGTACCTTTGCCTGGCTCAGGGTGGAATCCCACAGTTCTCTCACTCTTACGCCGTGCTTACCCAAGCAAGGCTGACTGTGATTGGTACCTGCAGTTCCTGCTTTTGGATCAGTGATTCATGCCATGATCCAAGAGAGCCATCTTAAAACAAAAGCATTGTTTAGTTAACCATAGGAACAAAGCACAACATAAAAGAAAAAGGCATTTAAAACAAACCAAAAAAGGTCTATATGCACGTCTGTCTTACCTAGGGTCTAACCATCCTCCTGCTGGGGACCCAAGCAGGTGTGACTTCCCGGACACCCCAACCACTGAAGTATGGGTTCATCTTAGCTGTCAAAAACACGTCTCTCCTTGAAGGAGCATAAGTCTCTTTTAAACCCTCCCAAGACTTTTGATTCACACCCAACCCCAGGGATTAGTCATTCCTAGGAAAACCTATCCAGGATGCCCAGCATGGGGGCTGAGCCAGGGCTTCAGAATGAATGGCTGTTGCGCTGTCTTGTAAATTTGCAGAGAAATCTATATCAGGATCCCACCCCTCACTTCCCTAGCTGTATTTCCTGACAATCCTGCTACTGCATTAACTCAGTATATGCATACAGTAAACATCACAATAACCCAGTCAAGATACAATTTTCATAAGTTATTACAGGTGGTGCCAACTCTGTCCCAGTCACCATATAGCCATAAATCTGGCCCATTTTTATTAGAAGAGAAAAAATTGTTATTTCAGCATCCAAGTGAACAGAGAAACATTTCAAGAACTTACTTAATTGACCCCATTTCTTCATGTGTGTCACCTGTGGATGGCTAAGTTACCAATAGCTTGACCAAAAATTATTCTCCCAGTCTCTAAGATGATATTTTGAACCTATTTTCCCCTACAATGACGATAATTGCTTCTGACTACTAAAAACCGTTCCTGAATAGAGGCAATGAAACGAATCTCCAAGAGTTGTCAGATTCACAAGCCTTGACCTCATTTATGTCACTGACATGTTTTCTGAATTAAGAGGTTTTCAAGGTCAAAGTATTGAAGAAATGCCTAAATATATGTCTCAAAATACTCAGGGTAGACTTGTCAAGCCATCTGTAACTTTGAATCAACACAGGTGTGATTTTATAGAGAGCAAGATCTATTGAGAACAATTGATCAATACATCGATTAGTTAGTTGATTAGATGTGGGGCTTAGTTCTTGATTATATCTCATTTACTTAAGTGTACGGGATATTTATAATATCTTAAGTATAGTATCTCATAAATCTTCACCAAGAGAAAACATCTATTTCAGGTATTAATCTACCCTACAATAACAAAATTCAAATTAAAAAATTCAAGTCTCTCTTTTTGTTAGCTGGATTCATTTTTTTACCCTCTGCAAATAAATAAATAAATGCATACACAAACAGAATTGCAGGAAATAATATAAAGATTCAAAGAAAACTATAAAACACCTTCTCTTTAATTATCAGTGAAATCATCTAGAGCCTTCCACAAAAAGTTAGCCACTGTTTTTCATATACAGGAAAAAAAATAAAACATACATATTTCTAGGAATTCAAAGCAACTCTCTTTTTTTCCATTCTATTTTAGGAACTTATATGTACTCCATTGCCATAATATTTGACTCTGTCAGAATCTGTTTTGTTAATGCATTTACCCTCACAACACCCCTGTGAAGTGAGGAAGTGCTGTTGACCTCAATTCGCAGATGAGGAACCACAGCACAGAGAGGCTAAGTGACTTGCCCAAGGTCACACAATAAGAGGAGAGAAATGAATCCAAGTCTTCCTAATAGTAGACTAGAACACTAGCCACTGGCCCGCCTTCCTCTCCTCTAGTTTTAATGGAATTTGGATTATGCTTTTAATAAAAGTATCCCTCGATGAGCCTTAGTAAAAACGACAGAGTAAATACCTATAAAATCAATGGATTTTTTGCCTGTATAAGGACCACAGGACTTGAGGAGATGTTATTGAAAATGACAAGGGCAAATCATAACTGGGCAGTGAACCATAACATTCATTCTCCTGTCTTTCCCCCCAGAGTTCTATGGCAAATATAATCACGATAGATAATGCATATACCTGATGTCACTATTTCATCCTACAGAAGGATAAGGTACTGTTTAAAACAGTTGATGAATATTTAACAAAATGTGCAAGCAAATTTATGAAAGATTGCCAGAAAAAAATGTTCCTACAGATGTTCAAGAGTTGATTTAGATACATTCATGTTTCTGCTACAGCTAAGCATCATCCCCTTTAAATAATGTATGTGTACATCAAAATGTCTATTGTAATGTGGAAAAAGGTATAGAGTCACTCAAGAATCACCATTTTGTTACTGCAAATTGTGCACAGCGCAGCTTCATGAATACTCCGGTGGACTGGAATCAATTTCAGTTCTTTTATTGCAGATCTAAATCTACATTTTTAATGTTGCAGTATCGTATAACATTGTCACTTACCACTAAGTGCTACAGTACATGGTCAGGCATACACTGCTCCTGTATCTGAGATTATAGATGATAGCAATGATCTTTTCTTCTGTTACAGGTTTTTTTCACATCCATAATTCATGGATTCACATACACTTACAGAAAGATTCTACAATAATATATCATCTCCTTTATATCTTATAGGAGAATGGTGTGATTCATAAATAAAGGTACAAGAAATGTGGTCTTTAAAAGAATTTTTTCTTTAAAGATTAACAGCAGAATGTAATTATTTCAATTTTTAAATCAATTGAACTTCATAGACAATTTTGTTGTTGTTAATCCCAGTGGATTTACTCCGAATTGAGAGAAAGTAGTGTAGGCTGGTGTGGAGAGACTGAAACACCTGAGTTTTAATACTTGCTCTTAATGTTTTCTGTACCCTTCGTTAAGCTCTTTAATCATTTTGTCTCCGTTTCTCTATCTGTAAAATTGTGATATTATTTAGCTGTGCTATAGTGATTTTGTGCATGACAAGTTATATAGAAGCCATGCACACAACTATGCACATGATTGAAATGTAACTGAACTGGCAATCTGTGCAACAAGATATTCACTGTGCAATGATAATTGCATGTTGAAATTAATCACACAATTGCACTTGTAAATTAGGTGTGCAATGACTCTCAGTTTTGCATATGCAACTGTTTACCTTATTTTGAAACCAGGCCCGCACTGGTTTCTTTGGGTTAAATATTGGCTCCATTGAAATAGGAATCTTGTCATTTACATCAGTGGGCCAGGACTATACCCTTCCTGTTTATGTGACAATATTTGGGGTGAAACCCTGGCCCCGTTGAAATCACAATACTCATTGATTTCAATGAGGCCAGGATAACACACTCCACTTTGAAAATCATTTCTTCTTTTCCTTAAAGCATTAATAATCAGTGATCGCATTTGGAATTATTAGTATAAATGCATAGGGGAGAATACAATAATATGTGATTTAGGTTGAATTTAGAGTACTCCTTTCTTTCTCTTAATGACTCATTCTTTTTTTGATTTTTCCTAGTAATTTTCAGATAGCTATTGAAAATATAAAGAGTTATAATAAACGTAAAACATCCAATTCTGTGGATCTCAAAAACAGCTGTTTTTGCTGCTTTTTTAATCATTTTTTCTAGATAAACTTTTCAAAAAGCTATTTCAAGATACCAGCAAACAAGTAGCATTAAATTAAAGCAGAGAAAGAACAGAAGCACATGGCAAAAGGTTGTATTTTCCTGGGTTCCTGCTCTTCCTTTGTTTTGCTTTAGCTCTGTAAATTATACTTCTCCTGAAGGGGGAAAAAAAATAAAAAGGCCCAATTGTACTTCCATCAAAATCAGAGACAAAACTCAAGTCCTATAGATTCACATAGGAGCAGGATCAAGTTAGACATATTAGTTTATTTATTGATCACTCTTGGGGATATGTCTTTTCTCTGAGCTGGTAATCTACTGTAGGTTTCTCATCAGGTGATTCCTCCTTGCTGAAAGTTGGATGGTGGTGAGAGATTGCTGCTTTTTGTCTATGTAATTGCTTTGAAGATTTAGGGACAGATTTTAATCTCAGAAGAGCATTATATATTTCTGTGCATCTCACAAGAAAGAAAAAGACCTGCTAATGGAGATGCAAGCACAATCACAGTAACAGATTTTTCCACACAGTAAACAATGCATGGCACATACCTGAGATAGAATCTGGAACTCGTTAAATTTAGAAAAATTAAACAAAGAGGGTTCTTGTTAATTTCACAGCAGACTTGCTATTGGTTGTGATCTCTGTCTCTTCTAATAATATTCATTGCTTCCATAGCACGTTCTGTTCAGGGATCTGTGAACTCTTTTACAAACATTAATGAGTTTAGCCTTATGAACCCTTGGAGAAGGTATATAAATATTATGCCCATTTTACAGATGAAGAAACTGAAGCGCAGAAATCACAGCACTAAGGTGACACAGTGATGGCATCTGTATAAGAACTTGAATAAAACAGAGACATTGACTTGTCCAGTGTCTTAGAAAAAGTCTATTGGAAAGCCAAGAAAGGAACCCAGCTCTCTGACTTCAAGTCCGGTGTTTAAACTTCTTCCCTTCTCTTCAGCTTAGGTACGGTCAACAGTATTTATTCATATTTTCATTAGAGTGGTCCTAGTAGCTGTATCATAGGACCTGATGAAATTCATCCTTGGGAATTTAAGGAACTAGCTGAAGCAATTAATTATTTTCAAGAACTCATGGAAGACAAGTGAGGTCCCAGAGATCTGGAGAAGCACAAACATAAAAAAGGGAAGAAAGAGGACGAAGAGAATTATAGACCAGTCAGTTTAACATTGATGCTGGAAAGATACTGGAACAAATGATTAAACCATCAATAGGAAAGCACCTAAAGGATAATAGGGTTATAAGAAACAGCCAGCGTGGATTTGTTAAGAATAAATCCTGAAGAATCAAAACTAATTTACTTCTTTGACATGGTTACTGGCCTAGAGGATGTGGCGGGGGGGGAGAACAGTAGGTGCAATATATCTTGATTTTAGTAAGGCTTTTGACACAGTCCCACATGACATTCTCCTAAACAAACTGGGGAAATGTGGTCTAGATAAAATTACTATAAAGTTGGGTGCGCTAATGGTTGAAACATCATACTCAAAGAGTAGTGATCAATGGTTCACTGTGAAAATTGGCTGGCCAATGTAGTGGGTCCCACAGCGGTCATTCATGGGTCTGGTGTTATTCCATTTGCATTAATGACTTGGATAATGGAATGGGTATTGCAGGGTGGGACCGGAGCAGGATTAGGAAAATAGTCCTCCCGTGCCACAAACAACATGAATGCCCTGGCCAACAGCCGCCGTTCTCCAGCAGCCCAGCTCTAAAGGCAGAGCTGTTGCCAGCAGCAGACCAGAAGTAAGTGACAGGGGTGAGTGGTAGGGGGGAATGACAAATTCCATGACTGGTAAGGAGGAATGACTGGAAAGATTTACTCACTGTTGGGCTAGGTGATAGTACTGTTGAAAAGGATCTGGGGGTTCCAGTGGATTAGAAACTGAATATGAGTCAACAAAGTGATGCAGTTGCAAAAAAAGGTGAATATCATTTTGGAGTGTCTTAACAGGAGTGTGATATATAACAGTGGTTCTCAAAGCTGGTCTGCCGCTTGTTCAGGGAGAGCCCCTGGCGCCCCGGACTGGTTTGTTTACCTGCCGTGTCCGCAGGTTCGGCCAATCGCGGCTCCCCCTGCCAATGGGGCCTTTGGCCCACGCCGCTTCCTGCAGGGCCCATTGGCCTGCAGCGGCGAACCGCGGCCAGTGGGAGCCACGATCGGCTGAACCTGCGGACACGGCAGGTAAACAAACCAGTCCGGGGCGCCAGGGGATCTCCCTGAACAAGCGGCAGACCAGCTTTGAGAACCACTGATATATAAGACACAGGAGGTAATTGTTCTGCTCTACTCAGCACCGGTGAGGCCTCAGTTCTGGGCACAACACTTCAGGAAAGATGTCGACAAATTAAAGAGAATCCAGAGGAGAATAACAAAAATGATAAAAGGTTTAGAAAAAGTGACCTATGAGGAAAGGTTAAAATATTTGGTTATGTTTAGTTCTAAGAAAAAATAGACTGAGCGGGTACCTGATAACAGTCTCCAAAATGTTAAGAGCTGTTATAAAGACTGTGACCAGTTGTTCTCCATGTCCACTGAAGGTAGGACAAGAATTAATGGACTTAATATGCAACAAGGAAGATTTAGGTTTGATAATAGGAAAAAACTCTCTAACTATATGGATAATTAAGCACTGGAATAGGTTTCCAACGAGAATCTTCATCACTGCAGGTTTTGAAGAACAGGTTGGACAAACATCTGTCTGGGATGATCTAGAATTATTTAACTTGTCTGAATGCAGGCAGCTGGACTTGATGACTTCTCAAGGTCCTTTCCAGCCCTACGTTCTATCACTCTTTGATTAGTACCTATATATATATACCTTACTCCTACCATGAGTGCAGCGGACTGGACTAGATGACCTGTCAAGGTCCCTTCCAGTCTTAAGATTTTATGATTCTATATGCCTGGACCAAGATCAGGGCCCTATTGGGCTAAGTGCTACGGTTAGAAAGAGTCCCTGGCCTCAAAAGATCTTCCAAATACCCAGAGGAGAAAAATGGTGGGGGAATGAAAATGTATCCCAAATTATGTAGGGCAGCTGAGGCAAAGAGAATTTAAATGACTTGCCAGACTAGGCTCAAGTGGAAGAAGTGTGATAGAGCCAAGAATTGAACTCATTTCTCCTGAGTCCCAGCTTAGTACATTAGTCTCTGTTTCTTTCTTTTTGTCTTATGTTTTAGGTGAATATACCCTTTGTCAAAATGTTTCTTTTCTTTTTTGATTCTTCTGTACAGAACACAAAACACTTGATTGGCATTATGTAGTCTGAGCTATCGTTAAAAGGTTAGGGTTACTAGAGACTCACAGTGGGATTCCAAAGAAAAATATTATTCATGTTGGGTAAATTAGGCCTTTTCTAGAATGATGACAGTGATTCCACAGGTACAGACAGCTGAACGTCCACTCTCAAATTTGTCTAATACTGTATTCATTAACTCCCTTTGAAGTCATCATAAGCCTTTGGAAACCCAGTTGTTTGACAATGGTCTCAATTTGCAGTTTCAGTCTATGTTTCCCTTCCACCACCCCCTTCTAGTCACTGTACAGCAAATGATTTTCTTTGGATCAACTATTATATCAGCCTGTCAGCAAATCAAGGTGCCTCATCTCCTTCACTGATCCTTGATTTGTTTTCTGCAGTGTGGGTTATGGGGCTAATGTCCTGGCAGGGCTGAGCTGTTGCTTGGCTTAAATCTTGTCACTTTGTGAATATGAGCAATTGTAGTTCTTATCCTAATGTATTGTAATGTATTACAACATGATTTCATCTTCAAAACTCTTCTCTGTCTCCAAATAGCATACTATATGTGCCATTTTAAACTAGCATAGGCTTGTCCCTAACTTTATTTATTTAATAGCTAGGTATTATTATGTAGGTATTTGTCTATTTTTGCACTGGGAGATCTGAGGAATAGGTTACACTGGTAGATACCTCTTCCCACACAAGAGATAAAAATGTTTTGGAGAAATCCACCAATACACTTCTCCAGTAGCCTTGCTCCCTGTTAAAGAGGCCACTAACATTTCCACTCCTTTGGCTAGGCTCTTCTCAAGAGCATGGAACAGCTGCTTACTCTTTATTTTCTAGATAGGTAAGCCACTCTTTTGTTTGTATTTGTGACCCTGGCTGTACATTCATCCACGATGTCATATTATATGCAAAGTTGGGCACCAAGTAAACCTTGGACCCTAACGGGCCTAAATATGAGTCATATTTCAATTCTGTAGTTCCTGAGTTATAAAGATACACATTATATATGAATATCCCGTACACTGTATGCTAAAAAATGGGGATCTTTTGTTAGTTGTTATAACTGAATGTACGGTTTGTTTACAGAACTGGAATTGATTTGAGGGAAAAGTTGGCTTTTTGTTCTGTTGCTCATGCTGTGTTGACATGTTTTTGTCAGCTAAATAGTGTTATCTCTTCTATATTAAAGGTTAATCACAGATCTGGAGTTTGCAGTTACAACCTACAAATAGAAAGATTTCTCTAAACCAGACTATAACATTCCTCAAACAATTTTCCAACTTCATAACATTTTTTCCTTACCCTCTGCCTTGCAATTAAGTTATTTTAAAGCCCCACATCAAAGTGGTGTTCTAGCTCCCTACACTCTAAGTGGTGACAAAAATAGATGCTTATCCACTTACATAGCTCTTAGCAAAGAAACAAGCAACTTTTCCTTTAGTATTTCTTAATGACGTGTGATGGGGCTTAACCCATATCACTTGCAAGGCAAAAATAAGAAATCACGTCCTGCCCCTGGAGTAGGGGAAGGGGTGATTAACTAATTGCCTCCTGGCCAGAGAAGACAGAGCTAGGCTATGTAAGGAGACTGAGAGAGACTGTACAGAAGACAGGCCTCACTGGCAGAGACAAGTCCTCAGGTAAGATTAAACAGACAAGAAACAATGGAGGAAGAATACTACAGGAGCAGGCTTTGCTCCTGCAGGGGAAGCCCTGACATAGATCTAACAAGAGAGCTCTAGTGAAGCCTAAGAGGAATGGAAAGGATATTTTTATGAAGAGTTGTTCGGACTTTCATTTAAACTTGTTTGTGTTACCTCAGAAGGGGTTGTGATGACTTGGCCAGAGGGCTAAGCTACAGAACACCCAGGGGAGGAAGTGGGAGCAGATGCAATCTGAGAAAGGGCATTGTGGTT
Organism: Chelonia mydas; assembly: GCF_015237465.2. NCBI lineage: Eukaryota > Metazoa > Chordata > Testudines > Cheloniidae > Chelonia > Chelonia mydas. Next base: position 12,935,676 of record NC_057853.1, on the reverse strand, counting down.
CCAAAGGAGAGTCCAGCAGAGGGCCACAAGTGATAAGCAACCAGAGATGATGGGGTGTCCACAAAGTGAGGACATGCTACTATAGACTGTTATAAAACCAAATAAAGATAACGTATTTTTAAGTTGTTTATAAATGAAACAATTCCTGCTAGCATAAAATCCAGTCAGACAATACAGATCAGTAGTGTATATCTTTAATGTAAGCCTTTTCATGGATTCTCAAATTGCATCATAAAATCAATTAAAACTTTTATTCTACATCAGGTTTTTAGACCTTCTGTAGCAACTGATTCATTAAATAAGGAGCATAAAGATATGATTCACTGTATATATTTATTATATAAGGGCAACTTATATTTGGCTTTCAATCTTCTAGCAAATTTCTAACACAATCCTCATTGTGGAAAAGTAAGAAATCTCTTCTTTAAGTTATGTTCATTGGGTGGTCATTTTGTCATATGGGCAACTGAAATTGGGAAGAGTTAAAGAAAGGAACTAGAGACCGGAGAAGTGAAAGAATTAATTCAGGAACCAGTGAGCTTCATAGAGCTTCCTATTAACTGCAATTCTTTAACTGTACTATGGGGGGGGGGGGGGGATGAACCTGTTATAAAAAGTTACAGTATCTTAAAATACTGTTGCAGGCTGGGTGAAACATTGTTAGGGGTTGAATTAAAACCTCATTGGGAGTTGATGTGAATGCACTCTTCGATTAGCATAACTTTCACAGGATGTATTAATCAGAAGCCCCTCCCTGCCCACACACACCCCTAAGGCAAAAGGGGCAGAATGAACCAGCCCAAAATTTTGAATGAGTGAGCAGAGGGCTTTTGGTGAGTTGAATGCGAGTGAAGCAGAACACACAGACACTGAGACCATACCATAAACAGAGAGAGGCAAGGCACAAAGCAAGAAAGGCAAGCAGTAGCCTGTGAGCACAGTGTGACTTTGGAAAAAGCTAGAGAGTGAGCTTTTGGGTCTGGTATTTGCTAAAGAGACATGGGGCTGTAAGCTGAGAAGCTGCTCTTTGTTCTTGGTTTGTCCTGTCTTCAGAGAAGCAGGACCTTGTACATTCCTTACAAATAAACAAGATTGCATCAAAGAAAATACTAGACTCAATTAACTTTTTTACTTCCAACTGGAACATCCCAGGGCCCTGAACTATGACCAACTTCTCAGGTTAGAAAGGGGCAATGCTAAAAAAATGAATTTGAGACATTAAATAAAAAGTCAACACTTTGGTATTTTCTTCTGGCGAAGTTATAATCCCTCTATGAATCATACCTGTAAAGAAAAAAAGAAAGTTAAAACCTTTTTTTTTTTTTTTTTTTTTTTTTAAAAAGGGACTTCATGTATCTGAAATGGTATAAGAAGGCATGAAGAGAAAATCAGAATAAAAACTTGTGATTTTTAGTGTCAAAGTTATATTTCTGTTAGAAATTTTTTTTTTTTTTGCCCAAATACGGAATGAGTAAAGATGGCAGGATTTGGACCATAATATTTAGCAGTACAGATGGTAATAAAATGAAGAATCTTGTATTCCAAACAGCCAATGTTTCTTCTACAGGGCTCTGTCTTGGCCTCATCATATTCTTCTCAAGTGTTAATGAAGAGGCTTTTCTTTCGGGCAAGAACTCCAGGGTTGCTTTTATGAAGATCAGCAGTATGGAGTTCAAAGTAGCACTGTAAGCAGCTCTGCTGTAAAGCAGAAAAAGCCCCTGAAGGAAAGGAGAGTACATACTTAGTGAGCCCTGTGGTGGCTCTAAATTAATATCTGGAATAAAATATTCACTTTAATAGGCAGGTGTTAATGACCAAGAGCTTAGAGGCTGATGTAGTCTCTCTATATAATGATTGTTTCAGAGAAAAAACTTAACCTGAACAGAGCAAGAAAACTTAAATAAAAGCACCTGCAGCTGCAGCCTGACTAGCAAGGAATAAACACACTGGGCAGACCACTGAAGAAAACATAACAGATTCATACAATGCAGACACCAGGATGTTACTTGGAGGATTAACATCAAATTCCCATTGAAATTTATAATGAATCACGTTATTTTCTATCAAGTGAACGCAGAAAATCAGAATGGTGATAGGTGACGTGACGCACATAGCTTCTGCTACTTCTCTTTTTCTTTCAAAAGCACTTTTACTTCAAATATGTAAAGACCATTTGCATGTAGCTCCTTTTAAAAAAAATGAATTACTCAAAATCCCACGTGCATTTCATGCCAGCAGAGCACACACAGACAGGGCAACTTTCAAAATCAGCGTGAAAAGCATATATGTGTAAGGCAGAGGAAGAAAATAATTAGGCTGAAAAATGACCAAGGTTAGTGAACAAAAATGTTGTCACACATTTAATCAAAGTGCTATGATTTTTTTAGGTTGGTGTCTTTATGTCCCTGATTATTAATCTCAGTTTTCAGAAGAAATCCAGAATTCATTCCTTAGTAATAGATATAAAAATAGTGTATATTTATATGGCACCGTTCATCCTGAGATTCATCAGATTTACAAGCTATATAAATGAGTCATATATAAATGATGTTTGCGCAGGCCATTTTGAAAGGGCAGACTTTTTGTTTGTTTTTAAACAATGCCTGAGTATATAGGCTGTTCCCTAAGAAAAGGGTTAATGAAATACGTTACATGCTAGAAGCAGAAAAGAACATTAGAGGCAATGTTCTGAGTACAAATCGGTCTTCCTTCATGATGATAACGCAAACAAGGTGCTTTCAGGACAGCTAATTGTCAGAGATAAGATATGAATGTCAGGAATGAACCTGAACTTCAGAGTTCTGCCCTGACTACAACATCCAATAAATGTTAGACACTGTACCTGTGTTAGCAGCTTAACTGATCCTTAGCACACGTGAGATCAGAACAAGATTAAGTCTGTCATTTGCTTCAGAAAGAATTGTAGCTGTGGTTTGTGCCTGAAATAATCTATGTTAAAAATACGCTTTAATAATGGGCAAAAAAGTTCAATACAGATTCCCTGCAGGGTTTGCTTTTTCTAGAAGGAGACTCTTACGGCACTCCAGAAACAAAAGGGAACAAAAAAATCAGAGAGTTGTGTAAATAAAACATTTATAAGTCTGTTTTCTATCACTACCCAAACTACTCATTGTTATAAGTATTCCTAGGAGTGTCATTTTATCATAGCCTAAGCAACATATTTGTACTAAAGAAGCCTACAATAAAGTACCTATTTAAAGTATTAAGTGGAAGCCATTTATAAACATAATCTGAGAGTTAAATGTTATTAGTCATTCTAATAAGAGGCTCTATCAATACTTTCAGAATGACTAGAGATTACTTACCCAATCACCTACTGAGGAACAACAGAGTGTGATGAGTAAACCATATGGAATTAGCACGGTTATGTTTAGTAAAAGCTTTATTGTTATGCAGAATTTGTCTAGCCCACAGTTGATAGGTTCTGGTTCAACAATTATATTTACAATATGTTTATTGTTAAAAACACATGCATACACATACTCACATTGATTTAGGTATCAAGATTATAGCATGTTGCTCCACATTGTATACCAAGCAGGCAACTGATATGGCGTCTAGTTAAATACGTGGATTCTCTTGTATACTAAGGCCTCTTTACACTACTCTGACAGTGAAGGGGGGGTCTTAGAGCATTTTCAGAGTATAAAGGAGCCTTAGAATCAGTGTAAATGCAATTCTAATCCACTCTTTCCTTCAAGAACCATGTCAAATATAAAGGGAAGGGTAACCACCTTTCTGTATACAGTGCTATAAATCCCTCCTGGCCAGAGGCAAAACCCTTTCACCTGTAAAGGGTTAAGAAGCTAAGATAACCTCGCTGGCACCTGACCCAAAATTACCAATGAAGGGACAAGATACTTTCAAACCTGGACGGGGGGGAGAGAAAACAAAGGGTTTGTCTGTCTGTGTGATGCTTTTGCCAGGAACAGGTCAGAAATGCCGCCTTACAACTCCTGTTAAGTTAGTAAGTAATCTAGTTAGAAATGCATTAGATTTCCTTTTGTTTAATGGCTGGTAAAATAAGCTGTGCTGGATGGAATGTATATTCCTGTTTGTGTCTTCTTGTAACTTAAAGGTTTTGCCTAGAGGGATTCTCCAGATTTTAAATCTGATTACCCTGTAAGGTATTTACCATCCTGATTTTACAGAGGTGATTCTTTTACCTTTTCTTTAATTAAAATTCTTCTTTTAAGAACCTGATTGATTTTTCATTGTTCTTAAGATCCAAGGGTTTGGGTCTGTGTTCACCTGTACAAGTTGGTGAGGATTCTTATCAAGCCTTCCCCAGGAAAGGGGGTGCGTAGAAAGGGGATATTTTGGGGGAAGACGTCTCCAAGTGGGCTCTTTCCCTGTTCTTTGTTTAAAACGCTTGGTGGTGGCAGCATACGGTTCAAGGACAATGCAAAGTTTGTACCTTGGGGAAGTTTTTAACCTAAGCTGGTAAGAATAAGCTTACGGGGTCTTTCATGCATGTCCCCACATCTGTACCCTAGAGTTCAGAGTGGAGAAGGAACCTTGACAAACCAATATCAGCCACAATTCTCACAGATGGTATATAACATAAGAGGGAGTTCTCAGACTCTTTAGCTGTGAGCACAAAACTGAAAAGAAATAGATCAGAAGACTCCCCCTCCCATCTACACCCTGGAGAAGATACTTTTATTATTTAAACTGGCCTTGTGGTAACTGAGATATAAACTGTAGAATAATTCCTATTTTTTTAAAATGATGACTGTCTCTTCCAAAACCTGCCGCTGTCAATTATTATGAAGCACTATGTGAAAGACCAGCCAGTCGCATGCTTTCCAACTTCACCTGAACATCATATCGCCCCTGGGGAATTTTTCTTGAAAGGCAATGAAAAGGAAGAGAAGGTTAAAATAAAAAAGTTACAATAAAAGCATAGCAAAGCCACAAGGAACAGGGCAGGAAACAGCAATTCCCTACAGACGATTAAATGAAAAAGGCTTGCTAATTCATAAACTAAAGGTGTCTGGGGCTTAAAAGCCAAACCTTGCTGTAGCTGTGCTTCCATTTGTCCAGTTTTATTAACCATATGAGGTGCTGTAGGCATTTAATTTCTTAAGTCTGAAACCTACCCAATGCCTCAGGTCTGGTTTGAGATACCTGCTGCTAGCTCCTTGAAATAGGAATATTGTGACAGTGTCCTCTGGCAAGGGCTCATTTCTGCTCTGAGAAAATCCATCTAGTGTGTAGAAGTTTGGAGGAGAGAAAAGGGACTCAAAGGAGCAAATGGAAAGAAATGAGTCTCCTCCCCCACCCCCCAATTAGCCTCTCTTTAAAAAAAAGGGAATTGTGACTTGTATTATAACAGCACTTGGAGACCCCATTGTACTAGGTGATATTTGTTCCTTTATTCTCTGTACCGTATGCAGAGAAGGGGGCTTAAGACAGCCCCATCCCAAAGATCATACAGTCTACTTGGATGAAGGGTGGAATATAGGAAGTATTATTTGCCCAAGGTCACACAGGAAGTCTGTGGCGAGCCAGGAATTGATACCAGATCTCCTGAGTCCTAGCTCAGTGCTTTAACCAGATGGGATCGCAACAGATCTGGATTCAAAAGGTTCAGCACATGTTGGTTAAATCAGCTCTGAAACAATAAAATTTCCCTTAGCCTGAACTTATGCCTATTTTTAGAATGTGACTTACAGGGAACCCGAAAGTGAGGTTTGGAAATGTTTATATTTTTATTTCCAGTTGGAAAAAAGTGCCAAGTTATTGCTGGAAAGGCCATTGCATGGTATGAGACTGGGAAGCTTTACAGGTGCTGTCTGGATGCTTCCTAGAATGTGATTTACTGAATCTCACAGGCAAAGGGGTAATGGTAGTTTTGAGAACATTTCAAGGGAAGAGTAATAAAATAACAAAGACAGGCAATGTGGGAAAGACTATTTACCCCGAATGTGCCTCTCATTTCAAGGCACAGTTCCCCTCATTGTAAGGTAGGGTGTTCCCTACCTTGCACCACTGGGAGGGATGGACACACATTGCATTTACTGTTTCCTGTGGATATTTCTTTCAAGGGAAAAGAATAAAGGCATGGGGTTTTATCTATCATTGATCCTGCAAGGAACCTATGAAACTGCCCTGGCTGCATAAAAGGAAATGTATCTCTTTAGCCAGATGATATGCAAGTACTTACATAGGTAGAAGATTTCTGATAGCAGAGGACTCTTTAATTGAGCAGACAAAGGTATAACAAGATCTAATGGCTGGAAGCTACAGCTACATACATTCAGACTAAAAATAAAGTACACATTTCTAACTGAGGGTTAACCACCATTGGAATTTACCAAGGGATGTGGTGGATTAATCTTCACCACTTGAACTCTTTAAATCTAGGTTAGAGGTTTTTATTTTTTATAGACATGGTATGTGATTGATGCAGGGATTACAGGTGAAATTATGTGACCTGTGTTATACAGGAGAATAGACTAGATCATAACAAAAGGAGTACTTGTGGCACCTCAGAGACTAACAAATTTATTTGAGCATAAGCTTTCGTGAGCTACAGCTCACTTCATCGGATGCATGCAGTGGAAAATACAGTGGGGAGATTTTATACACACACACAGAGAACATGAAATGATGGGTGTTACAGTGCACACTGTAACAAGAGTGATCAGGTAAGGAGAATTTCAGAGTAGCAGCCGTGTTAGTCTGTATTCGCAAAAAGAAAAGGAGTACTCGTGGCACCTTAGAGACTAACCAATTTATTTGAGCATAAGCTTTCATGAGCTACAGCTCACTTCATCGGATGCATAAGGTGAGCTATTACCAGCAGGAGAGGGAAAAAACAAAAAACCCACCTTTTATACTGATGATCAAGGTGGACCATTTCCAGCAATTGTCAAGAACGTGTGAGGAACAGTTTGGGGGGCGGGGAATAAACATGGGGAAATAGTTTTACTTTGTGTAATTACACATTCACTCCCAGTCTTTAGTCAAGCCTAACGTAATGGTGTCCAGTTTGCATTTCCCCATGTTTATTCCCCGCCCCCCATATTGTTCCTCACACGTTCTTGACAACTGCTGGAAATGGTCCATCTTGATCATCACTACAAAAGGGGTCCCCCCCCCCCCTTGCTGGTAATAGCTCACCTTACCTGGTCACTCTCGTTACAGTGTGCATTGTAACACACATTGTTTCATGTTCTCTGTGTGTATATAAAATCTCCCCACTGTATTTTCCACTGCATGCATCTGATGAAGTGAGCTGTAGCTCACGAAAGCTTATGCTCAAATAAATTTGTGAGTCTGAGGTGCCACAAGTACTCCTTTTCTTTTTGCAGATACAGACTAACATGACTGCTACTCTGAAATAGATCATAATGGTCCCTTCTGGTCTTAAAAATCTATGCATATGTGTAAAATTGAAATTGCTGTCATATGAAAGACTCCTAAAATCTTTAATGCAAGTCTTTATTTTAGCTCCAATACCTTCAAATTAAGGAAAGCATTCCACAAAATAAGGATTATTTTGGTGCTTACCAAATACAATTTAGAAATCCTATTTCAGAACTCTCGCTTGCTTTACATAATATATAGTTTTGATTTTCAGACAAGATACAGGGGAGAAACATTTATTCATTCATATGAACAACTTCACAAATAAATCCTGTTTAAATTGCATATGGTCAGTAGAGGCATTGGGTGTAACTGTGGGTGAAATCCTGCCACATTTAAGCCAACGATATTGTGCTATTGACTTCAGTGTGGCCAGGATTTCACCCTCCATCTGTAAGGCTGCATTGAGTTAATGGACAGCCATGCAGCAGCTTGTTTGGTGAGTGTCTGGGAACTCTGGGAGATATCTGGGGAATGCACCCTGGTGAACAGTCCCATGTGTTCCCCAACATATGGCTGTGCCTAAAATGTCACAGTAAATTCTTCAATATTTTTCAAACTCAGGACCAATATTTCCACCTGGCTAACTTTAGGCTAGACTCTGATACCCTTGTTTTTCATTACATAGTAACATATTCAGCAACTATTTCCACAGAAATCTATGGAGTAAAGTACAGCTCACCCTGAGTAAATGAATCAGAATCTGTTTCTTTATTGTTATCTTGCAGAATTCATTCTTTAAAATTTACACATTGTGGCAATTTGGGGAATCTGTCCATACAATTTATGAATTATGTGAGAGATTATGAAGCCTCTGTATGTATCTTTGCCTAGCTGCAAACTCCATATTCAGCCCTTTGCTTTTCTCCATTGTCCTTTTAACTGCATGTTGGACTGAAATTTCATTGGGTAGTGATACAGGGCTTGCAATAGATGGTCACTGAACCGGGATGGTCCTCTCTACAAATACAAACATCCTTGACAGAATGCTGGCTCCCACTCAAGAAAACTGGTTTGTCGATGGAGAAGTCACCTAACAATGAAGTAAGTTTGTAGAGGTCTGGGACTGCCTGAGGAGGCTGATCTAAGGAGTCCCCTGACAGAGGAGTCCAGAGGTTATAAAAGTGCAGAACTGCTCTACTAATGATCTTGGGCCATTTTCCTCAATCCAAAGGAAGCTGCTGCAGCAGTCTGGATGAGGCAGGGGAGACCCTGCCTATCTGAACACAGATAGTACCCAAGGATTCCCAAGAGAAAGGCAAACTACAGAGAGGTGCTTTGCGCTTAGGGAATTTGTTGTTTTCTAAATGATTTGGGCTGTCCTGTGCTCTCTTAAGTAACTAGGAATAGTGTTTTAGACATGTGTGCAAAGTCTACACACGTTGGGTGTCCCTGAAGAGTTAACCTGTGAACCCAGAGCAGCCACATGGGTGGAGTTCTGTGAAGGGGAGCACATTAGCTGCTGGGGAGTCTTGGGGATGATGGACTACTTTCAGGGTCTGTGCAATTGGATCACAGGGATAGAAGGGATCCACTATCAAGAGAGGGGTCACGTACAAGGTCTGGACCTGGAGTGTGTTCCCTGAGGCCCACAGCTAGAGATAATGTCAAAACTCTGCCTAGACTCAGCAAGCCGTAAGCAAATGGGATTCAGCAACTGGACCCTCTCACAGTAGTCTGAGGAGCATTCAGGAGTGGGAGCTCAATTAGGTCTGTGACACACCTCATTTAAATTTTACTGTCGTGTGAAATGCATAAAATGTAGACCTCAGAAATTTATAGTAAAGCTGGATGAGAAGCAGTTTTCCCCATCCTGCAAATATTTGGGAAATATTTCCCCCATTCCAAATCAGGACCAAAAAAAAAATGTATGAACCAAAATGTAGTTTGGTTCGGGATAATCAGAATGATTTGTTACAATAATTTGATTCCAACCTCTTTTTAATTTTTTAAAAAATTAATAAGATGAAAATTCTATATGATGAGTCATTTTGAACAGGAAAAGTGGAATTATCAGTTTGAAAATGTCTGAATGAAAGGTTTCAACAATTTCAAAGCTTTTTAAAAAATATTGTGAGTTGGGAGATTTGTTAAAACCAGTCCTGTTTCACATTCAGTTTTGGTTTTGATGAGTTTGCATTTTTTATAAACACATTTTGTTGAAAAAGTCTCAACAGCTTTAATATACAGTGACAGAAAACAAAATTGCATTGCCAATTAAGAATATTTTGAAGTATTTTATGCATTGTATTGCATGATTAAACGTTGCTGACACATTTATTGCTCTTAATGTGCTTGTAAGAGTTTGATAGTTAAATGCAAATTGGATCCTTCAGGCTCAATTGTAACTAATTATTCAAAATATTACCATTAGTAGGTGAAAGTAAATTATATTACTTTGTGGATCTGATATCTAAATTTAATGCTGAATGGGTAGGTCTGTCATAGTTTACTCTGTACATAATTTTTCAGCAATGAATATTGCTACATATATTGTAATCACATAGTGATAATTTTGCAATATTAATGCTATATTCTAAATACTAATAGCAGAAATAATAATAATGATGGTAATAAAAATAGATACACTGCTGCTAACTGGATCTGAAAAATATAATGCTGTCTTCTAGTGTATAAGGAAGAAATACTGCAGAGTACTGGAAGGGATTGAGGGCCAGTGTTTCCATTGACTCAACTGGTAGTTAGATCATTTCCATCAATTCCCATTGAAATCCATGGATCCTTAAAACTTTCAGCACCATTAAAGACTGGGCCCCCAAGTCTGTAAGGCCTGGATTTAGAAAGCATCCCTATTCTGGAAAGCATTTTAAAAATCTGCTTAACTTTAAAGTAATTTATGTGCTGTCCTGTCAAAATCCTTGAGGTTTGGTGGACTTCTGAGCTTTGCACTGTTTCCCCTAAGGTGTACTGAATTACTTTGTGGTGATGATTTTGCCAGTTGGTAAACTGGGACCAGCTGCAGGATCTGAGTTTGTATGAGACCTCATGAAGCATAAAAGTGTATTTACCTTTTAATTAAATCAACCAATCATCCTCTTCCTTGGAGCCATGTAAAACCAGCATTTGGCCCTCACAAACTAAAGGAAAGGTCTCTCCTGTAATAAACAAATATGTAAAATCTAAACCCTCATCTATGTTTTTTTGTCTCTATAACAATACCAGTAGAAATGGGGGGCTGGAGTAAAATGATATCTGATGCTTAGTGAAATTTAGCTGAACGTTGTCAGGAAATAATGGAAAAGTAATATTGAGAAAGACCTTAAAATGTCTCCTTCCACTAACCGAAAAGACAATTGGAAATTAATTTAAAATGAGCCTATCAAATATTCAACAGGCTAGGTCAATATTTAACTGTATACAGGTTAGTTTAAAAATTCAACAATTATTTCACTTGTCAGTTTTCATATTATTGTATGCTTTTTCTTTTTCAATACATAAACACAACTGAAAAGAGATGATTGTATAACAGACACAAAAACTAGATCTTTACACTTGAGTACCAAATGCAGGTTAGATATACAGGCACAGGAAATTTACATCACCTTTAGTGAATTTCATATCTTCAGATCTGTAATAGAGCCTGACGCACCTGGAGACGCCTCCTGCTGGCTGTCCTTGGGAATTAGCTCATCAGCCTCTGGAGCACCCTCTGCCGATCCACCTTACCGCCAGCCCCAGTCCCTCTCAGGACCCGGTGCCTCCTCCCACTGGGGTGCTGCCCCTGGTAGTAAACCCCAACAATCCCTGAGGGTCTCCCCTCCCCAGGGAACCCCCACCCACTACCCCCACCTTGCCTCAGTCTTGGCTACTGCCAGTCATCACTTAGCCCTGCTCCCCAGGGCAGACTGCAGTGCATCATCCACTCACCACAGGCGAGGGGGTTTGGACCTGCTGCCTCTGTCTACCCGTGGGCTGCCCCGTTGCAACCTCAGTACCTAATAGGCCCTAATCGAGGCTTCACAGCCTGGGGGTTTCCAGGCTGGAGCTCTCCTTCTCCTGCTCCCCCACTCTAGATACTCCCTCAGGTTCCTGCAGCCAGGCCTTTCCCTCTCTGAACACAGAGCAAGAGACTGGCTAAGCTTCAGCCTAGCAGCCCCTTTATAGGCCCAGCTGAGGCCTGTTTGGGGCGTGGGCGTGGCCCAGCTGCAGCCATTTCCCCAATCAGCCTAGCTTTTCTTGCCCTCAGCCCTGGCTCTCTCCCACAGGGCAGGAGCAGGTAACCACCCCAGCTACAAGATCAAAGTGTTGTTTTTCACTATATTGCAAATACAGTGGGGAAAAATGAATTGACATAATCAAGTTTTGGATCAGGAACTGTCATATTAGTGAAATAGCATTTATTAATTGGTCAAGTCACTGATATGATAAACATTACACTTAATATGATAAGATTTAATTTTGTATTAAATACTTTCCTATCACATCAGGGAATTCCAGTCTCACTAATACTCTCAGAATATGTTACAATGGTAATTAGGTTAAGAAAAACAAAATATGCTGAATGATTACAGCACTTTGGATATTTCCACATGAAGGTTATTCACCAATCCAATAGCAACAGGTAACTTACTCAGCTGATTCGTAGCTCATGAATATGCACCAAGTATTTCTCTCTAGAGACTTGTGAAACTTTCATTACAAAACCAGAGGTCACATGAAACTCACCTCATTTTTGGCTTTCTTTCAAACTTGAAACTCGACTGAATGGTTTGCTGTGGGTCACAACCCTTTTAGGTAAATTTGGACTCAATGTAAAATAAAGGCAGTTTGTTTATAAGTGAACTTGGGTGTTTCAATATGTGTTTAATGCAAATCTAGATAAATGTTGGGCAGCTGACTGAGTTTCCCTTGGAGTTTTTGGTTTATTTCAATCTAAAACCAGTGCTATGAGGCCAAGATATAAACAAGTGACTCATAATCAAATTTCCTTCTTAGTTTGTAATAAATCATATATATTAGTGGTATTATTAGTTGTATTACGATAGTACCTAGGGGCTCTCATCCTACGCCAGGATCCCATTGTACTAGGAGCTGTACAAACAATCATCTTCTGTTTTTTCCAATGACAAGTTTGGGTAGGGCCAAGGTTATGAGCAGAGTCCACTCACATCTATCTGAGCCACCATCTGAGTCTATCTGGATGGTTTATATACTGTGTTATACCATTGTTTCCTTGGACATCCACAGCCTGTCACCTTGCACTCTTCCATGGAGAACAATTTCAGGCAGATGGTATGTGGTCATTCTAGTAACATGGCCAGACCATTTCAGCTGGTGCCTTTTGGATGATTGTATTCACGCACTACACTTTTGGTCTTCTATGGATGTCAACATTTTGTAATCAATCTAGCCTTGTGACATGAAGGATACAGTGCAGGCTCCTCATTTCAAATGGTTGCAGCTTTTGCTCCAGACACTTTGTCAGTACCCATGTTTCACAACCATAAAGTAACGTGGATACAATGAGAATTGTATATAATCTAGTTTTAATTGTTATACGCACTGATATAAGATTCCAAATAGTTGTATTCAGTCATGCAAACATTCTGCTGGCAGTAGCTATCCTCTTGTCAATGTCATCTCTATAGCTGTTGTCACGTGGTAAGATGCAACCAAAGTAGGAGAAGCTGTCTAACTTGTTCAATATCTATACTGTACTATAAATGACTTGTTTAGCCTATTTCTTTTTTTCCCCCTTTTTTGTGGGGGTGGTGTTACCATTCGTCTGGTCTTTTGTTCATTCATTTTTATTCACCATTCTTTGTCTGTTGTGTACAGATTAGTTGCTGCTTCTTGGCTATATTTCTCTGTCAGCATTATCACTATGATATTGTCTGCAAAGCCAAGATGATTGATGATTTGGCCCCAATATCTTGCAGCCTCCATCAGTGTTACTAAGGGAGTTGGCCAAAATGTTTTCTATGTAGAGAACAAAAATTATTGGATTGAATATCCATACCTGTTTGACTCCAGTTTTCACTTCAAAACATTCTGTCAGTTTGCAGCTGACTCATGCTGAATGCCAAGCCATATTACACGGACTCTGCAGTGTTTGAATCAGCTTGCTGCTAAAACAGTACAACTTGAGCACTTTACACAGAGTGTCTCTTTTAACGGAGTCAAATGCTTTCTTAAAATCAATGAATGTGAAAAACAGAGTTTTTTCAAACTCTGTGTGTTTCCAAGATTTGATGAAAAGCAAATTCTTATATACAAATGCAGAAGACAAAGACAGTCCCTGCCCTTAGGAGCTTACAATCTAAGTATAGAACAAGAGACAACAGAAGGATATAGATAGACGGGGAAGTATAGGGTAACAATGAGACAATATTAGCAATGATAGATTGTGGTCTCAGTGCATCAGCAACTTAACCGTTATCAAGTTTTCTATATATATATATATATATATATTCTTAGAGACCATAAGGATGAGGGACAGGTGAATCTATATTAATTTATTTTCTTGTTTAAAGATAGGAACACAAGAATTGCCAGACTGGATCAGACACATCATTTATCTAGTGCCATATCTTGTCTCTGGTAATGGCCAGCACCCGATACTTTAGAGAAAGGTGGAAGAAACCCCTCAATAAGCAGATGTGAGATAGTCTTCACACCATCTTTATCTATTATGGTTTTAGAGAATGGCTTAAACCCCAAAGTCAGATGTTTTATACTCTGAATATTTTATACCATTATAACTCTGGATATTTTTGTTATCACTTTAAATGTTCAATCTCTTTTTTAATCTACCTATGTTGCTGATGTCAATGACATCCTGTGACAATGAGGTCCACAGTCATAGATGCATAGATTCTAAGACCAAAGACTGTGATATTCTTGTCTGACTTTTTGTATAAGACAAGTATGATAGTCTATTTTATTATGCAAAAAGAAAATGAGTACTTGTGGCACCTTAGAGACTAACAAATTTATTTGAGCATAAGCTTTCGTGAGCTACAGCTCACTTCATCTATGAATCACTGCATCCGGTGAAGTGAGCTGTAGCTCATGAAAGCTTATGCTCAAATAAATTTGTTCGTCTCTAAGGTGCCACAAGTCCTCCTTTTCTTTTTGCAGATACAGACTAACACGGCTGCTACTCTGAAACCTATTTTATTATGGTTATCACTTTCACAAGACTATGATAAATTTTGTACAAAGTATGCTTTGTGGAGTATCATTTGAAAAGTCACAATCTGCTGAATATCGTTATCCTGTAAAAATATATATAGCAACATTATGTGCTAGGTTATACAATTCTACTGTATGCTTGTTACTGAAATATGTTCTAATTCTCAGTAACACTCACAAACCAGTTTCTCAGACACAGACATTAGTACCCGAGACAGGTGTTTAAAGGGCCATCACCTCCTTAAGCAGACATCCTCCAGCAGGTAGGGAAGGTGTACACAAGAAATTTACATTTCATTACAGGGACAATTCAAATCTCACATCCACAATGGACTGCATGTCACCGTGACTCAGCAAGGATGTTTCTAGCACAAGAGATTGAATTATAAAGACAGAGGAAAACATTTGACTATACATCACCTCCTCCCATCTGTCTGCTCACGACATCAATGACTCTTAAAAAACTGAACTCTTTTGTAACC
Source organism: Chelonia mydas (assembly GCF_015237465.2). Taxonomy (NCBI): domain Eukaryota; kingdom Metazoa; phylum Chordata; order Testudines; family Cheloniidae; genus Chelonia; species Chelonia mydas. The sequence continues at coordinate 12,920,644 of NC_057853.1, read as the reverse complement.
AGTCCTGACTTTTATGCATCATCACTGGAATCACTTAAGTTTATTAATTACAGAAAGATATCTTATTGTTTTATCTTAACCAGTGCATTTGGATTAGAGTGTGTGGGAAACTCCATCTTGGATAACAAAGCTGTTGCATATATTATTTTCCTTTGATGAAATAACAGACTTTCCATGAGCTTGCATTGTTCAGTAGTGTGTTGGACAGTACAAAATACACGTTTCTGGGGGAACAAGGCTGGGACTAAGAATTTGTGGATGTCGTTTAGCAGTTTAATTCATGAGTGACTGGTCAGAGTGCTCATATATTTAGCTGGCAATGCATTTGCATGCTGAAGGCTGTGTGAGCAGGCCAGTATTGGATGTTCTGACAGCAAAGCAGTGTAAAAGGCAACTCAGGCTAAAGAATTAAGGAGATGCAGCTGTTCAACAGTCAGATTGTACCTGGGGTAATGTCACAACAAAGCCTGAATTAATTCCTGCTTTATCTTTTAGGTAAACAGCCAATCTTGATTTAAAAATTGGTATGGATGGAGAATCAATGCAACCCTCGATAAGTTGTTCCATTGGTTAATAACCTCACTGTTAAAAATGTGAGCCTTATTTCCAAGTCTGAATTCATGTTGCTTCAGCTTCCAGACAATTATATTTTGTGTAAAAAAGTGTTTTCTTTTATCAGTTTTTATTTGTCCCCTTGTTCTTGTGTCATTTAGAAGGGAGACACTATCGACCTTTTCTATAGCATTATAATTTGATATAGTTTTATCATGTCCCCTCTTATTCTTCTCCTTTCTAAGGCAAGCAATCCCAATATTTTCACTCTCTTATTATATGAGAGAGTTTTTTCCCCATGCCTCTAATCATTCTTGTGACCCTTTTCTGAACTCTCTCTAAACTTAAATATTTGTCCGTAACCAAAGAAGGAAACAAAACCAGATGGCAAATGAACTTCAACTAACTGTACTTGCTGGAAGTGTTTTTCCACCTTAAAATATATATTGCGTACATTGCTAATACAGTCTAGTGTCTACCTTATATATTTTTAAATTATGGTGGTAGTAAAGACCTTGTCATAAGGCCAAAGGAATCCATCCCCCTGGAAAAAAAAATCCCTTTCTTTCAAACCATTCCAAAGGTAAAGAATGCATTTTTCAAAGGTACCTCAGTGACCCTCAAAGTTAAGTCTTCTCTGGCAAGGAAAGCCCTCTGTGTTTTGGGAAGGAGAGAACAGGCATGATGCAGTGAGCTCTGGCCATGCCTCATACCAGCCTTTAGACTGGGGTCTGGGAACAGAGCTGATATACCATATTAACTCCCGTGGGAAGTCCCGCAGCACAGGGGTTATTCTCAGAGGGGAGGGCATTTCTGCCTCTTTTAAGACCCCTTTATATTTTACCAGAGCAGCCTTTCTGTAAAAAGGAACTAGGCCCCGTTTGTACAAGCCCTCAGGGACCAAAACAAAACAAACAAATAAGTTTATGTAAACTCCTAAAAGGATGGAGCTAGATTTCATATAGCTATGGCTGTGACACATTTCTTTTTTTAGGTAGCTGTCAGCCAAAGCCACTGAGAATTTTTATGGGTTGTGATAGATTACAAATACCAGATGGGAGGTAGTGATAGCTCTGTCAGCTGAAATAAGTCATAATTCCTACAGTAGCAAGGACTCTAAGAATATCTGAGCCTAGAAGCAGAAATACTAATCAGTTTATAAAAAAGCTGATTTGAATGCTAAAATCGCAATTGATTCTTAAGTGTTAGCTTTATAAACTATACCATAACCTCTCTGAGACATCAGTATCTGTAAAGTCATGTGCTTAGTGTTGGTAAAAGATGCTGAATTGACAACCCCGGAGTCTAAAATATTCTGTTTATAAAGAGAACAGATACATCTCTGCAGCAGCCCTGTGAAATAGTTGCATGACTCTGAAACCCTTGCAATAGACACCTTTGAGTTTTGTGGTGATTGCCTCCATATGTATTACAAACAAATCTGGTCTCTGCCATTTGTTTACCCTTGTGTTCTCTCTTTCTGTCTTTTTAATTAGATATTTTTCCGTTCTTTTGCTGCTTGCTAACACTTTAATTTGGGCAGCCCAGTTTATTAGCTTTGCAAATATCCACTGTTCTTTGCAAAGTCAAGTCCGTTACTGCCAATAAAATGTGCTTAGGCCTGGTTATCAGTTCGACTAGTAATAGTGTGGTCTCTAAGGGTATGTCTACACTGCAACGTAAGCCCAGGTTTAGTAGAACTCGAGTTAGCAGACTCTAGGTTTGTTAACCTAGGGCGTGAGCATCTACACTTGTACATAAACCCAGGTTAGGAATTGTTGACCCTGAATCCCAATCTGGGGCTCCAGTGTCTACAGTGAATTATGCAGGCCCGAGTCTAACAACCCATATCCCAGAGTTCCTAGCAACCTCCCAAAATATAGACACTATAGCCCTTTGTTTGTGGTGCAGTGTGGAAAAACTTGTCTGTCCACCAAACTTCAATATCCAGGGGACAAAGAGTCTGCCTGTGGGGTTGTGGAATATTTTTGGCTAACTCCCAGAGCATACTTCTAGTGGGGCTACGTCTACATTGCTAAGCAATGGGTCTTGAACCTGGGTTCAGGCTTGACTTTGTACCCTCCAGCCCTGGGGGTGGGGGGGTCCATGGACCCTGGGTCTGAGCCCTGTGTTAGCACGATTTGTGTGTAGACATAAGGAGGGTTAGGCTTGAGCCCGGGCTTACACTACAGTGAAGACATACTCTATTGAAGTGAAGACATACATCTTTTAACTATTCAGTTTCACATGACTTAGCGACTGGTCTGTAACATAATGATTAATGGTCACAGGCAGCTATTTTCTTTTGAAGAAAGTCTTGTTTTTCTTGAGTGACAGTGGACATCACAGTATTCTTGACATTTCTGAATGATTATGTCTGGCAGTTTGCAGTCTTCTTCATATTCCCACTAGAATGCACTGCACATTTCTAACGCTACTAACCCTGCCACACGGAGCAGTTGGAGGATTTTGCATTCACCAATGTCTGAAAAACTAGTTGCTTCCAGTAAAAGTGCTGCAGTCATGTCCTCCAGTTCTCTGCCATGTTCCATTCCTGATTGTGGTATTCAGGAAGCTTCATTTTGCCAAAAGTTTTGTTCACTTTCCACACCACGCAAGTTTGTTTGCCACCTGCTGTTGTTTCCTTCCTTGCTTATGGAAGCCAATTAAGTTTAGAGGGGGTTCAGAAAAAGTGACAAGAATGATTAGAGGCATGGGGAAAAAAAACAACTTCTCATCTAAAAAGAGATTGAAAAGACTGGGATTGCTTACCTAAAAAAGAAGACCAAGAAGAGTGGATGTGATAAAAGTACATCAAATAATGAATTTTATAGAAAAGGTAGAGTGTTGTTAAGAGACTGGTCTTTATTTTTCCTGGTCCCAGTAGCCTAACATGGGTCAGGATTACAAAAAAAACCTCCTGCTGCACCTTCTGGATAAAAGTAAACACGACCTTTTTGGATAATAAGTAATTATTATCCAAAACATAATCCAGCAGAGCTCATACACAATTTTAGGCTTTTATTGGTTATTTAACATTTTTGTAGAATATTATTTGGAATCAATCTTGTGCATTAGCTATTGCGTCCCTGACCTTCAAGCAAAAGTATAATGTCCCTTGGACAACACTGTTCCCACTCAGAGTAAGGAATGAAGTTGGAGGATTGTGATGGTGCCCCCCATAAGGCTTTATTGAAATATGCTTATGAATATATATGATGTAACTGGAATATGTTCTATGTTACATACACCATGTAATGTATCTATGTAAAGGTTATCATCTACTGAATCTACTAATCCTATTTGTGTGCATGTATCATTTTTTAGTCGAAGTTATGAATATTGGCCGAGTACTGGCTTGATTTCTAAATAACCTTAGTAAGCATTTGGTCAGTTCCTGGAGAAAGGAATTCGCAAAGTTAAGTGCCCAGTCAAGAAGCACTTAAGGAACAATGCATCTTGGAATGCTCCAATCCACATAAGAAGTCTTCCTGAAGACATTCAAGGTACCATGTGGGCAATGACTCCTGCTTGTAAAAACTGTGAGTCATGCATGGACATGTGACTTGCCCAGGTGGATCCAGAACTCCATCTTAGAGCTGGACTTTGCATAGGGGAGAGGAGGGGGTCTCCACCCACAAGAGAAAGTCTATTTAAGCCCATGGGAGACCCCTCCATTTTGTCTTCAGCTGGCTAAGGAGATAGCCTCTCCACCCCCAAGGAAACCTGAAAGAAACTGGAACAAAGGACAGTAACTACAGGGTGTGGGAGTGCTTGCTGGATCCAGACTAGAAGGAGACTAGTCTGTAAAAGGAAGCTTACTGGAACTGGTGAGGCATTTATCTGTATTCAGTTTGATTAGACATAGACTTGCGTGTTTTATTTTATTTTGCTTGGTAATTCACTTTGTTCTGTCTGTTACTAGTTGGAACCACTTAAATCCTACTTTCTGTATTTAATAAAATCACTTTTACTTATTAATTAACCCAGAGTATGTATTAATACTTGGGGGAGAGGGGAACAGCTGTGCATATCTCTCTATCAGTGTTATAGAGGGTGAACAATTTATGAGTTTACCCTGTATAAGCTTTATACAGGGTAAAACGGATTTATTTGGGGTTTGGACCCCATTGGGAGTTGGGCCTCTAAGTGTTAAAGGCAGGCACACTTCTGTAAGGGGCTTTCAGTTAAGCCTACAGCTATCAGGGGACGTGGTTCAGACCTGGATCTGGGTTTGTAGCAGGCTAGCAGGTCTGGCTCAAACCGGGCAGGGTGCTGGAGTCCTAAGCTGACTGGGCAGGAAAGCAGGGGCAGAAGTTGTCTTGGCACATCAGTTGGCAACCCCGAGGGGGTTTCTGTGATCCAACCCATCACAAGGATGATGAAGGAATTCATTTCTCACATAGCAATTGGAGTAAGGAAGGTTAGTTTCTTATATCCTTCCACTCATCCAATAGTACCTTACTCTACAAGTAGGCCCATTGATTTTGGTAGTACCCAGTCACAAAACAAGGAACACTGTGAGCATACATATCAGCATATGACCTTAACTAACTAAAACTCATATAAACGAAGACACAGATATGGAGTTAGATGTTGTTTGAAGTGGGACCACGTGCTTGAGCTATGTAAGTCTGGAACCCCCTAATACTGCAATATCCAGCCTCTAGACAAAGAAGTAAATGAAGTCATAGATTTAGAGATTATAAAGCCAGCACAGACCATTGTGATCTTCTAGTCTGATTACTGTATACCATAAACCATAGGACTCCCCTGAATTAATAAATACTTGAACCAGAACATATCTTTTAGAAAAACATCTAATCTTGATTTTAAAATTTCCAGTGATGTAGCATCCACCACAACCCTTGATAAAGTTATTCCAATGGCTACTAAACATCACTGTTAAAAAGGAGTGGCTTATTTATAGTCTGAATTTGTCTAGCTTCAACTTCCTGCCATTGGATTTTGTTATACTTTTGCCTGCTCGACTGAAGAGCCCATTATCCAATTTTTATTCCTCATGGAGGTAGTTATAGACTGTGATCAAGTCACCCCTTAACCTTCTCTATGTTAAGAGAGATAGATTGTGCTTCTGGCATTTATCACTATAAAGTATGTTCCCAAATTATTCTCATGGCTCTTCTGTGAACCCTCTCCAATTTATCATCATCCTTTTTTAACTGGGGAACCACAACTGGACACAGTATTCCAGTAGCAGTCACACATGTAGAAAATATATAAGTAATATAATCTCCCTACTCTTAGTCCCCTGTTTATACATCTAAGGATCTCATTACCTTCATTCAGTAAGTATGGTCTACATTCTTTGCATCTAGCTGGCTCTGCACATATGCAGAAATAAGCCAAAACATCAGGAGATCCTTGTAGGAAACTCTGACAGAAGAATTTAACCCAAAACTGATGGTAAATGCAGAGCTTCAGCACTGGTGAAAGTGATTTTTTTTCACTATTAAGGTGCATTGCCATCATGTTTAAGCTTGTTTGAAACAATTTGAAAGCATTAAACATTTTCTGTATATATTTTTCCATTGAAGACTTTCAGCTGCAGAGACATTGTTAAACAGCAGAGTAAAACACAAAAGATAAAGGTTTGCATTTCCTTTGATCTATTCAGGAAGCCCGATAGAGTTTTCACTTCATTTACAAAATGGATCTGATTTGATCTTAATTTACAAAGAATAGTCTAAGTGAAGTGAAAATTCCCCAGAGGAAAAAACCTTTTCAAGGAGCACATACATGCTGTGTGGCCAGGCAGAACCAGATCAGATCACTAAAGGACTTTGGGGACGAATATATTATAGAGTCTAAGTGTCTATCTGCTACATTTACAGCATTTTAAACTGGTATTTTTAACAGATATTTTGAAAGATGATCACTTTTCCTCAAAGCAGGAAATAAGTAATTTAGGTTTGATTTACCATGACAAGCAGTCCTGGACAAGATCTACAGATTTGTTTTGGATAACTATCCCAAATTTTTGATGCTTCTCAGCTGAGCTGTTTGGAAAATATCCATCCTGAGGGAAATTCTGATATATTTCAACATTTGTTTTCTTGACAAACCAGGATGAAAAGTTGAGATATTGAATATTTTCATGGAACAAAAAACTCCCAAAATTCAGATTCAGAAAAGTCACATTGATTTTTTTATATATATTTTTGAATGAATTAAAGAGGTTTTTGTTTTCAAATATTGAGCTCTTTTACATTTTGAAATATTAATTCAAAACAAATCATTTTCCTCTGGAAATGTTAATTCAACATTCAAAGTTTTGATTCAAAGTTTCCTTTTCAAAAATTGGAAGATATAGACAAAATTCACATTATTACCGTGAAAAAAAAATTCTATTTGAGTGAAACCCATATTTCATTGGGAAAAAAACTTTCAGTGGAAAAATTTGACCAACGCTACTTATCTGAAGTAGGGCTGGATGAATTTACATATGAGGTCATTACACTTCCTGTCAGTTATGACTGGAGATAGATTGTTCTTGTAGTTTCTTCTGGCATCTAATCCAACTCCAAATGAAACCAGTGGAACTGCAATGGGACCTGGGACAAGCCTATATTCACTTCTCACTCTGATGCCAGTCAATGTCTGAGAGTGAGAGGTTTACAAAAATATAAAAAGAAGTAAGTAGAATATTTTACAACCTGAAATAATTTTTAAATCAAGGCCCAGTAAAAATTATACTGGAAGGGTGTAATGTGATTTTTTTCCATCCTTAATTGATTTGGCATTTCTGGAATGCAATAAATATTGCAGCCAACTTTCTTTCTGTAGTTGTCTTGGCAATAATTTAATTAGGAATGTTCCAAGTTTAGGATTAAAGGAAAAATTGCTACAATATTCTGCTAGAATGTCTAGGAAAGTCACTGAAAAAAAAAGTTTGGATCAAAATCCTCAATTACAATTTGTGAGTTGTAGATACATCCTAGGTCCAAGGTTGAACAAAGTTTTTAATTTGGCTTTTGAACATGGATCATTTCCTGAAAGTATAACTGAAGCTATAATCTCATTTGCAATAAGACAAAGGTCCCATTATCTTGTAAGGACTATCACTCAACTCATTAAACAGAGCCAGATTTCTAATTCCTTATCAGGCAGGATGTTAAAGGAAAAAAAATCCCACTAGATAATAACAGCATGTATTTTCTTGCAGAGATTCCTCAAGTTGTGACAGCATGATCTTTAGGTGCTGAGAGAGCATTTGAAAGGGAAAATGGCTGTTCTCCAAACATTTCATTCCTGCTTTATACAGTGGATCAGAATGGTTTATGCCTACCATCTGAGATTGTAAAGACCTCTGATGTCATCTCTTCATATTTCCTACTAGACCAATGGGTTAGATAAGAATGTTTACTTTCTCCTTTGTTGTCCTTCATGAGCAAAGTTTTTTAATGGCTACAATTTGGGTTCCTCAGTGGGACAGTGAATTATGTATTTAGAAATCTGAAAAGAAGATTTCAATTATTTGCAAATTATATAAAAATTTTTACGACGGACCCTCACAAAGATCTCAGTAGCGTTTAGTAGATAAAAGTGAAAGTATTTTCAGCTACAGAAATCAGAGAAAAGAAAGAAATCAGATTACTTATGTTGCTCTTCATCTGTCTAATGTAGACACAAAGGACTTGAATATGATGTGGACTACAAACTGCGTCAGTGACTATCATTTACTATATGTTTGCATAGTGCATAGCACAATGTAGCCCTTCAGTGCTATCACAATGGTCATAATATTAAATCATAATAACAATAATGCTCAGACAAGGGGGTCAGAGGACACAATCCTACAGCCCTTACTCAGACAAAACTCCAATTTTCTTTTTATCCATCATTATTATTCACATTATGGTATTGCCTAGAAGCCCAAGCTGAGATCATTTTTTTTTGTTATTTGTATTACCCCACAAAGCCTAGAAGCCCCAGTCATGGCTCCGTTGTGCCAGGTGCTTGTACAAACGGAAAACAAAAAGACAGTTCTTGCCTCAAAGAACTTACTATCTAAGTATAAGATAGATGCAGACAGATGGAGTGGGGAGTACAAGCAAACAATGAGACAATATTGGTCAGCATGATAGGCAGTGGCCTTGGCACACCAATGGCCTATCCCGTGTCAAGTTTTTGGAGGCCCCAAGGCCAAGGAGAGTTTTAAGGAGGGATTTGAATGAGGATAATGAGTGAAGAGCTTCTCCCAAGAATGGGGGACACAAAGCACACCGGTGTTTGTTTGAAAAATTAAACTAGTGAAACATTTAAGATGGAGGTTGACATCATTGGCTGATCACAGGCAGAGTGAATGTGCAATGATAGGTAGGATGGAGATAGGTCATGAGGGCCCAGACAGTGAAGACAAGCAACTTATGTTTGATGTGATAGACAAGGGGGGAAGAAGTGATGTGGTCAAAACAATGGGCTAGGAGACTGATCTTTGCAGCAGACTTCTGACTGGATATGAGCCGGGGCAAGACTGCATTTGTCAAGGCCAGAGACAAGGATGTTGCAGTAATCGAGATATGAAACGGTGAGAATCTGGATAAGAGACTGTGCTGTGGGGTTGGATAGGAAAGGCCGTATCTTAGAGATGTTATGCAGAAAGAATCTGCAAGATTTAAATATAGCCTGGAAGTCAGGACCTAAAGAAAGATCCAAGTCAAAGATGATGCCCAGGTTACAGGCTTGAATAAAAGGCAGGGTGGTGGTGCTGTTGTTCACAGTGATTAAGAAAGGAGTTGGGGACAGAATATGGGGGGAAAGTATTAATCAGAGTGCTGCTTTAGCCATATTGAGCTGATGGCTAGACAGCCACAAGGAGATGTCGGAAAGACAAGCAGAAATGTCAGTCTGGACAGGAGACTAGTCTAAGTAGATATGGGAATCATGTGCCTGGAGATGGTAGCTGAATTTGTGCTTGCAGATGAGATTACCCAGACAAAAGGTATAGAAGGGGTGGAGAAAGGAATCAAGAACAGAGTCCTGTGGAACCCCTGATAGAAAATAAGAAGGATCCTCTGAAGCTGAAGGAGTGATTACAGAGGTAGAAGCATAACAGCCAACTGAGAACAGGATTTCAAGAGCACGGTAGACTGTGTAAAAAGTGGCTGATATGTCAGGGAGGTTGAGGCTGAAGTATGGTTCTGAGTTTAGCTAGGAAGAGGTGGTCAGAGACTTTGGTGAGAGCAGTTTCGGTAGCATGGAAGGTGGGTGGGAGACGGTATGCCACAAACGTAGTAAAAACCAGTCCTGGCCTCAAAGGGCTTACAATCTAACTAGGCAAGATAGATGTCAGATGGGAAACAGGAAATAATATTCTCTCTATTTTGTTATGGAGAAGACAGAGAGATGAAGTGACTTTGCCCATCATATGGCAGGAAGTCTGTGGCACAACCAGGAACAGACTTGAGATCTCCTAAGTTCCAGGACATATCCTTGACCACACGGCTATCCTTCTTGTAATCTTTCTGAGTGTTTGAATTTTGGGCAGTGATATCAAGGACTGGAGAAAAGGGCAGCCTGTCTAACTGCAAAGACAATTACAGTGGAAATAGACACAGTGAAACCAAAACAGTCTAATCTTTGTGTCTAGAGTGCTCTCAACAGCTGCTCACTTCTTCTCTCTCTCAAATAAATGAGTGGAAGGGTAAATGTTGTTAGAATAATTTACTTTTCATCAGAAATGATAAATGAATAAAATATTTTACTCTTTACACATCTCTTATGATATTGTACTAAATGTGCCAGATGAAAAATGCCTAGTGTCCTAGATGTGGAGTGCCCTGCCTCCAAAATTTCCAGACCAGCTTTTCAACACCAATAAGGTCAGATAGTTTATGTACATTTTGGATAAGCTTCCAAATAACCCCCCTAAACAGAACCTTGTTTTGGCTTGCACATCACTACTTTGCAGTAAGAAGACATCCCTGAAGACCATGAATATAAAGTACTTAAGCACAAGCTTAACTTTAAGCAGGTGAAAAAGTCCCATTGAATTAATTGAAGTGCAGGAAGTTAAACATGTGCTGTGCTGGACTGGGGCTTAAAGCATGAGGTCTGCATTGTTTGGCTGCAGGGTTTGGGGAGAGGGAGCTTGACTAGTTCTCCAGGCGATGCTATTGGACTCACAGTTGTCCAGTCAGGGTGATGGGCTATGCATCAGTGCAACATAGCGCAACGGAGTGAGCATTGGAAAGAATAAAGGTTACATCTTTTTTTCAGACGTAGCACATCATTCACCCCCCTGCAAAAGCATAATGACTCCAGGAAGAAACTGTTTTCTACCTATGGAATGTTTATGGCTCCCATTACGCCAGAATGTGAGCATCTTGCAATCATTGCTGCATTTATCATCATTTAACATCATCATTTAACAACAACCCTGAGAGATAGGAAAGTGTAATTATCCCCATTTTACAGAAGGGGACCTGAGGCACAGAGAGACTAAGTGACTTGCCCCAAGTTACACACGGAATCTGTGGCAGGATAGGGAATAGATACTTAATCTCTCTATTCCCAGATTAGCACCCTACCTACCAGACAATCCTTTTGTCTGTGTTTCCCCACCTTTTCCCAAGCCCAGTTCTGCTTCTGCAAAAGCATAAATACCACAAAACTTTTTTCTGACACTCCTGTTCTAGCCATTAACACAATGATTTCAAGCTTCATTCGCTACCAAGGGACCAAGATTTTGTGGCATGTCATCTTTATGCTTTTGTTGTAAAATGTCCTGCACGTCTGATATCGAACTAGATGTTGGTGTTGCAATGACTTTAACAAACTTTTACCTCTAATATATATTTTTTCATCATTTCATGAAGAAAAAGCAAAAACTAGGAAAACTTAAATGTGAAAGTTGACATGTCTGTCATTCATTAATTAACACAACAAAGTAGCACTGCAGGCAAAAACGGTAGCCCTTTTACATTAAAGGGTATGTGTATGTGAAGAGAGCCAAATTATGGACATTCCAGCATAGGGCTGCCCTATGCACCTGCAAGAGTTAGTCATAGCTGGCTCCAGGTACAAAGAAATCTGAGGAGCCCTGGTTAGCAAAGCCAGCCGTGCTGGTGGTGACCTGAGCAGTGTGAGGGGAAGACTTTTTGAAAAGGTTTCCAGTCATTCCTGGCAATACCTATCTCTTCATTAAAATAAGATACCTTTGTTTTACCAAGGTGCTAAAAGTATCCTAAAAAGCACGGAAACATTCCTTGTGTAATATAGTATGGCATTTTGTTAGTCACCCCCCACAAAAAACCCACAAGGGTTTTCTTGTGTTGGCTTGCTAAAAGCTAATTGTGTTTTCTCCAGATAATGTGAGAGAAAAGACTTGTGACTACTGCATCATGTTAATCTAATACATTTATCCTTTCCTTATACATATCCTTGTATATAGCTTCAGACATATAGAGTAGTGATGATGATAAACAGATGTGTTATACTGTCTACCTTAGTATGCTGGGAAGACAGATAGATACAGTAGATGGATTCAGTAGTGAAAGCTGAGAGGCTCTGAATGTCCTTGCTTCAGCAGTGTGGTGCTTTATTACCCATGGCACTGTAGATAGACTCTATTTACCTATAAAAGATGGTGTACAATGCTGATCTGACAACTCTTTACTTGAATACTTAAGGAAATATTTGAGGGAAAAAACACCTTAGTCTCTTGAGTCCATCAGCCTGAAAGAAGTTGCCATGAGACTTATTTTTCTCTAGGTAATTTTCTTTTCACTCCCCTAAAGGCAGAACTATTAACAAGACGTAAGATCTTTATTGTTTTTGTTTCAGTGCTGGAAGGAAAGACTCTTACACAATCTGTTTATTAAGATGTAGTCTTGTCTCACGTTGGTGTATTTTTCCCCCCTTAAATGAAGACTTTGTAGATCATAGCCCTGAAATTATATTTTTTTCCCTTTCATCTGGTAAAATGGAATTGTTGTCCACTATAGGATCAACGGAAAAACTTCTAGTCTGTGTCTTAACGCACTTCAAGCTCTGATACCCTTGCTCACATCGAGTAGTATCTTATTCCATTATCTGGTGCACTGCTTGCAGAGTAAGGTGTTACTTAGTATGAGTAGGGGTATCAACATTTGTCCCTTACTAGCTGAATGATAGCGCAGTAAGCAGGAGAAATGGGCCAAAATCAGTACCAATAATACAAGCCCATTTGTATGTGGAAGATTCAGATACAATGGGACTCAAAGTCACACTGTCCCTGATTTTGCTTTTACAAAAAACACCACCACCGAGGTTTTGCAACCCTTTACCATCCCCTTCTTCTGCCCCTCTACAGTATTTGTATCTAGCAAAATAGCTAATTATAAAAGAGGAGGGGTCTTACTAGAGATATTGTGCAACCTAGAAGAGAGAACAGAAGGTTCTTCTTGTGGAAATGAATTATCTCTTCAGGTCCTTAACAAAAGCCCATTGATTCCTGCTGACTTCTTTCCACTGACTTCAGTGGGCTTCAGAATAGTCCCTCAATTATATATTCATCCACACAACTTTTAGTAGCCACCATGATTATGTCAGTGTTTCTGTTGTTTCTTAGTAACAGGGCTGGCTGCCTCCCATGTCCCCCCTTGTGGCCTAAAGTCACATGACAGACAGCCTGCCTCAGTTTCCCCCTTGGACTTTTCAAAAACTAAAAATACCCAAAACCCTTTTGTCCATTTCCATCCCTTCTCTGGTTGTCCTTTTATACATTTAACAAACATTCATAATACAGTTTTCAAGTCCATCCAAAAGTCCACACAAACAAAGGTTTTTCTTCCTCCTTCCTGGTCTTCCTGCCTGGGGCCTTTCCTGTTCTGGTCACTTCAAGACGCTTACCTGGCTGGAATTTGAGTCCTAACTCCCAGGACCTTTTTCTAGAGCCTACTCAATCCAAGCAGTCTCTATTGCTGAACTTTCCACCTTCATGGCAACCCCCTGATGCTCATTAAAGAGCAGTCCCTCTAATCTCTCTCAGGTGTAGCTCATTCTGTAATCAGAATTGGCTAGCCTGAACCTTCCAGCCCTTAAGGCGAGAGCCCTGCTGGTACATTCCTCATAAGTGCTTTGAAGTCAGTTTAGTGCCAAAGAAAGGCACCAGTTTGACAGCACTAGAAAATGGAGTCATTTCTCCCCCAAACAAGTACACTATAGAGAGTAATAGTTCAAGCCCTGCTCTTCTGCCTCAACAACCCCAAAGGGTGGCAGGCCTGCCCACAGTGGCAACAGGGTAATTCAGTCTCTGAGTGCCAGTTCAGTTGGTTGAGGTTCATTTCCTTATGCTCGGAACTCCCACTGGAACTCTCTGTGCTTGAAGTTGAATGATAAAAGACCACCGAGTTGGTATCTGAGCAAGACTTTTCAGGAGGCAGTTTCTCTCTCTTGAGCGGTGACAGCACATTTCCTTTGTTCAGTTCCACCATGTGCAAATGGCAGGAGAGAAGGAGGTGCCTTTTTCCAGAAAGAAAAGTCACTGAGCGGGCTGCGCAGGCACATAGAAGCCAAAAGAAGTAAGATCACTTTAGCCATCCTAGCCCAAGACTCTCAGGAGATTGACGGCACCCTCCTCTGCTCCCTTTGGCCTTGTCTACACCAGGAAAACAATTTTCCATTTTTCAACACCAGTGCTGCTCTACTCTTATTACCAATAAAGGGCATACATTTGATACTGGCTTCCATACAAGGAACATGCAACTAATATGAGGGGATCGGCAGTTAACATTAGAAAATCTATTCTATGGATATTTTCACCTTTTAGTTGATCTTATAACACAACTGGCACCACCTAAATGAATAAACACAAGAGAAGTTTTTGCATTTGCTATGCTAATAGAGTGCAGCAGCTTCTATGCTAAAATATATATGCCCACATATCTATTTTTTGTTTTATATTGGCTCAAATGACAGGGATTGTTATTCATTAAAAATACCCACTAGAATTGGTCAGAAAATGGGAACCTTTTTCACACACAAAATAAACCGTGAAGAATGTATCCCTTTTTTGGGGTTCATAAACGTTGAGTTTTGAAATTTTATGATCAACTGTATAGCTGGTAAAAAAAACACTGGATGAATCCCACAAAATATTGTGTGAACATTTTGTCCCACTTTTTATAGAAAAAAATTCAAACTTTGTTTTGTCCCTTTGATGAATCAGATGCACCCGGTATCACCTGCCCACTTTCCAGATACAAAAGCAAAACCTGAAAACCATCCCTTGCTCCATTTTGGTTTTGTTTTCAATTTTTTATTTAAAATAGTGGTTGGCCAAAACAGCCTTCATAAAGGCATTGATGATTGACATTGCCTCATTTCATCATAATACAAACCAGTATGGGAGTCAAAAGTCAGTCTTTCACTCCATTAGGAATGTGATTTACTTTGAGTTGGTGATAAATGAATACATTAGAGCCTGAAATTAATCCATACACTTGCATGGGACATCAACTTCAATGAGGGGACTCTGTGTGTTTAAGGGTCAGCCCTGTTGCAGAATAAGGTCCTATCTTTGGATTCTGATTATACTTGCATTTGGAGTTTCTATTATTTTGGTGAGATGCAGCCCCCAGATAAGATTCTGAATATCAGTCTCCTCCCTCTCCCAGTGGTTCTCAGGCTCTCCCTTCTTACCTTGAGGTGTCTTCTGTATGAGTCGCTAAATAGTCTTATTCATCTTTGCTCTGTCTTCAGGGAATGGCTGTGTGTCCTCCTGTTCTTCTTCCAACTCACTTTCCCGGTTACATTTTGTTAATTCATATTCTACCCTTCCATCTCCATATCTCCAAGACAAGGCTCTTCAAGGATCAGGTAGCAATAGGACCAAAAAATATTTCTCCCAGTTACATTGCGTAACCCACACACCTCCTGGGTGTGGTGTTCTCTCCCATCTAGTGGCAGTAACACCACTGAGAGACAGAGAGAGAGACACAGAGAGAGAGAGAGAGAGAGATTAATGAGTCTACTCTACAGCCTTAGCTAAAAGTCAGTTGGCTTTTAGCTCATGCGGTAGGGGCTCATGCACTAAGCTCCAGAGGCTCCAGATTCAATCCCGCCCGCCGACGACCGGGGTCTGCTGGTGTTACAATTGCACTGGCAATTTATTATGAAGATCTAGATTCTCACCTGACTACACTAGTTTAAGTAGAAATCACATTTAATTGCCCAATGGAATCTGGGGTACACTAGCCCCAGAATGCTAAAGAGGCAGAGAAGCAGAGCTGTGCATTACCCATCTGAGTCTGAGGAGCACATGGATGTGATAGCACCTCCTTTCTCACTGAGACCAGAGGAGAGGAAATTTGTGGAACCTCCTAAATGAGAGCAGGGGAGGGTCCTGCCAGTGATCTCCTAGCACACAGGCTCTTCTAATTCTCCAGCCTCTTCTTCCTAGATCTCTTTGGTCTCCTTCATGTTCTGTTGTCCTGTGAATGCCCTGGCAGAGGAAGGAAACTCAGTGCTCTAGTGTATGCTCCATCTTCATTGGGTAGAAAAGAAATAATGCTGAAGTAAATAGCAGATGTTAAAACATGCTGTGCTGTTATTTGGAGAGGATAAATGTACAACTGTCTGGACAGTTTACAGTCACACAAGTGGGAAAGTAACGAAGGGTGAGTATTGCTAATCAGACTTACTTAGTAATAGAGCAATGAATAAGCTGATGAAAATAAGCCCAGCAAAGGTATATGTTCCAGCCTATTACCTGCAGATCTCTAGAAAAGCTCCTTGGATATGTGTATTTCTCATCTGCCACCCTGACATAACAAAGTGATGTGTGCAGATGCTGCCAGTCAATAAGTTGGAATTAAAGATGTGCCCAAACCCAACTGTGGAGAGCACATGGATTCAGGGTTTTGATTCAGACTCAACTTTAGTCTGTATTATAAGCACTACTGTTTCGAGGGGGTTGCTTCTGAGTTTCTTGTGATCATTAGCCAATGAGGGCAGGAAAGGCTTGAGAGGGAAGATTGCAATTAAGGCACTGGCTTGGTATCGAGGAGATCTGGTTTATTCCCTGGCTTTGTCCCAGACTTCCTGTATCTTTGAGCAAGTCACCTAATCTCCCTGTGCTCAGTTTCTCTTTCTGTGATATGTGCATAATGATCTTTCCTTTCTCTCTTCTTTGTCTATTTAGAGTGCAAGTTCTTTGGAGCAAGGACTGCTTTTTATTATGTGAATGAACAGGGCCTATCACAATGGGTGCCCTACACAATATGAGCTAGATTTTTAAAGGTCTTTAGGTGTCTAAAGATTCAAATGGGTGCCTTGTGGGATTTTCAAAAACATCTGGGCATGTTTGAAAATCCATCTAGATGCCTGTCTGCATATTTCAATGCCTAAAGACCTTTAAAAATCTGTATCACATGGAGTGTTGAGATGATACACATAAGAACTGATGATGGGAGTGTAGAGCTGGGTGAATATTGAAAAAACAAATTATACATATATCTGTAATAAAAATATCATAAATGCTTTTGATTTGAATGACTTTATGCCCATTTCCTATAAATATTCCAGCAAAGGGGTTCTCTAGCAGAAATTTTCACCAAAATAGCAAAACTTCAAGGAAATATTCTAGAACATTCACAAAAACATTCTGAATTCATAAATGCCAGCATTTGCACCTGAAGCTTAATTATTGGAATCTTAGTCCTCATCCAGCTGGGGACAGTAAAATGCCATATGACTTATATGTCCAATCAAACCTGTTCAACTTTCAGTTACAATAAACTCTCCATAAATAAGCTGCAGATGATAAATTATTCACAGAGATTAATACATTCCTCAAGAAAATCACGATCTGTTCATGGATAATTTGTTAACAGAAAAAGAGTTGACATTTGTTGTATAAATAATTAATTATGAATGATTCCCTCAGCCTTCAACCTGGGGCTGATAATATGCTGCCTTTGTATTGTTTCCAATCCAATCTCTGCCAGCTCAAGTTATTGAACCCAAACCTTTCATGCAGCAAGTAGCACAAAGAGCTTTTAATGGGTCACCACGCTGACTCAGTCTGTTCCATAATCTTGAACACAATACACTTTAGAAGCCTGCCAAAGGACAAGAGTGGCTAATGTATGAATATACTTTACATTGCCCTGTATTCTATGTCATAAGGAAAAAAAAAACTTTGGTCTTTTAGCTGAAAGTTTAGCAGTATTATAGTGGTCAATAAGAAACTTCAATGATATGACGTCAAAGATCATCAAACAATGACTTCACCTCAGTAAGAGAGATCTGAGAGTTTGCACTGCACACAGTAGTTAATGGATTGTCACCAGATTTAATAGCCTCTGACTCAGAGACTTCAATTAAATGAAAAAAGCTAACAAGTAATAGCACCGTATTCAGAAGAGTTAACATGAAACAATTAGTGGCTAGGCTGCCTTGCACTTTAAATACAGAAGATACTTGAAGAGTCAGGAAAGTCTTTGAGCCAAGAACCTGACCCAGAGCCCACTGAAATCAATAGGGAGTCTTTCTATTGACTTCAATGAGCTTTGGATCAGATACAATATCTTTTAAGCTGGAATAAGGCAAAAACTCAATGGAATTTTGCCAGAGTAAGGACTGAACTGCCCCAAATGAGCCATAAAGAAAGGTAGACTGCATAGCTTGAGTAAAAATAAAAAAAATCACACTGCAAACTAGGAAACAGGTATTAATTCCATGTATTGTTTCTGGGAAGGTTTTGGTTATTTTTTTTCCTTAGAAAAGGGTTTCATGTTTCAGTGACAGATAGTTATTGTATTCTCAGATAACCACAGGCATCCCAGTAACTCAAGCATCCTTCCAACCTGCTGTGAGTTGACATCATTCCCAGAAGGTATGGTCCTGATGTACGATGTACAGTTCCACCAAATCAGCACTTTCAGTACAGGAAAGCACTGTTCCTTTCAAAGCTCTACAAATTATATCTAAAACACATTAGTATCCCTATGGGAAGGGTAGAAATAAGGATAAGAAAGTATCTCCATAAACACAAAACAGCAGAATCTTTGTAGGGGGTATTTTAACCATCTCTAGCATTTGTTGTCTATTTCATCTGCATAGTATTCACACCCCCACCCTTAACTACAGCACAAAATTGCTTTTAAAGCCCCTAACACAAAGTCTTACCAAATGATGGGAGATAATATAAATAATAAATCTCTATTTTGATTTCCCTTCCATTTGTATGTGATTTAAGAGTTAATATTATTAATTTATAGTACTATAGGAATGCATGGCACTCTACAGAAGAGGTCGTTACAATCTAAATAGGTTGAACAGCTCATGGATAAAATTGCATACTGCATAGAAATGTACAAAATATTCAGATTTTAAAAAAGATGAAACCTGCACTCTGGATAGATCCTCTTTCCCGCTGGAATGTTCTCTATGTTGAGGACTTGTGGGGGAGTGACATAGAGATGCTCCTAAGTGTCACTCAGTTTCAACAGAACATCAAAAGTCCAGGATCTTAGTGCTTGTATTTAAGGCATTCAAGGGTCTGGTAGATGTAAAAGATCACCTAAAACTGTGGGGGAATAGACTCTGGTTGACAACTCTGCTCCTCAGGCATAATGGAGCTGGCTACTGCAAAGGTAAAACTCCTCTGTGCAGAAGGCAAAGTCTACTGGAAATGGTCCCAGACTGTGGAATGAACTCCCATAGGCATTAAAAACCACCTCACTACTTTCCATTTTAAGTACAAGGTGAACTCCTGTGACCTTGCTTTTGATAAAATAAACATATGCACGCATAATTTTGTTTAAAAAACACACTATAATGCACACACAATTTTCTTCTTGCGGGGAGGATGAGAAAAATAATGAACCATACATGACAGATATTAATCATGACAATTAATGCACTGCTGGAGGTGTACAGATGCTATAGTGATGAGGATAGTAAAATATCTAGAAAAGAATGCCATCTGAGGGATTTCTCTTCCTCAGGAAGAATTCCCAGGTAGCCGGCTAAATAGTTTTCCAGCTACGTTCCACTTTTGCAGTAGTGCAGAACAAAACAGCTGGCTAACAGTGAAGGTTCTGACTGTTAAATTTTAATTGACCACATAATTGTTTCATGAGCCAAGAGTTAAAAATTACTTAAATCCTTATTGGGGCCATTGGGTGCTACTATAGTCTGGACAATAAATCATTAGGGGTGTGACTTTCAAAAGCTCTTGTTGATTTTCACTGGGAATTGTGCTTTTGAAAATTCCACCTTATAATAAAAAACTATTAATAAAATAATATTAATAATTAATAATTAATTAACAGCACTTCCTGTAGTTTGCCATATTTCTTCACCAAATATATATTGCGTATTCAGATACGGTATAGACACAGAACAAGCGATTAAACCAAGCTGAGAGAAACAACAATGCGGTCTGTGTGTGTGGGATGGTTTCCAGTTGGGATAGATTTAATAAGTTCTTTAAAAGATATTCAGCCACATGACTCTTTAGATGCCTCCCCACAGAAGCAGTTCAATTATTCATTCAGAATAGAAATTGTTTTCTTACATGTCTTGTTGTTTGAATGGTTAGCTTGAAATGTGGGATACTGTACTCGCAACAAGGTGCTGGGGCTCACATTTGTACTTGCACTTCTCCTGCAGAGTACTAAAAGAGTTTGCAGCGCCAGCTGGGAGATAGGAATATCATTAACACATTTTGATTTTGATCTTCATGGTTAGTAAGAATCAAAAATCTCTGCAGCTGAAAGTGAGAAAAGCAGCAAAATGCTGGAGTGAAAATAATTTTTTCAAATGAGTCTTTTAGAACCAATTTTAAAGTTTTATGGTTAGACTGAAA
The DNA here is from genome assembly GCF_015237465.2 of Chelonia mydas. Classification (NCBI taxonomy): domain Eukaryota; kingdom Metazoa; phylum Chordata; order Testudines; family Cheloniidae; genus Chelonia; species Chelonia mydas. Next base: position 12,900,273 of record NC_057853.1, on the reverse strand, counting down.
GTTTATTATCAGCCTTGGGTAATGGTAGGGCTTATTGGCACCATCGCCATGCAAAATTCTGTCTGAGAGAGTCAGTCCAACCTTGCTTCCCCCTAGATTCGGATCTGCAATGCCTTCCTTCCTGTCGTCCTGAAAAAGGCGCGGCTGACTCCTGCTCTGCCAAGCTCACAGGCCAGAAAGTAATGGGGGAAACACAGACAAGGCTCTGCCTGCTCTCTGCACCTCTCTGAGCCCTCTCTACCTTTTTACTTACAAGGTGGGAAATATCTGAGGCACAGTGACACTACACCGGGCCCCAGGAAGGTATTATTTGGCAGGGAAAAGGTGCTTACTCTCCTGCATGCCTGAAGAGACTGGGGCACGAGATAGCTGTTATTAAGAATCTGAGGTGATTTTTTAAGATTGGTTCTGGTTGGCAAAATCTATAACACATTTCAGAATGTATGGGATAAAGCTATGTTAGCTAGCCTTACTATCTGACACTAATTAACGACTGTTCAGCATGCCACTGTGCCAGTGGGGAAGATGGTTGAAATGGAGGTGGCGCAGAGTCACAATCTGTGCCTAAAATAGCGGCACATGGTTTTAAAAGAATTTCCTTGAACTAACATTGACGTATCTGTGTAAGATATTATATATAACCATGTGTAAACGTTATTTAGGCACTTGATAATTTTCTAATTTAAATTTCTCCTGCCATTCTCCAGAGGGCACTAATACAGTATCCCTGTAAAAATAAGAGCTACTTACCACCACAATTCTTGCCTGTAACCACTGAGCTGAGCAAAATATCTCCCCATGTATTCATATCTTTATATTTCCCCAAAGCCAAGAATGCCTAGTTAATTCCTGTCAGTGTTTACCCAGTAAATGAGCATGATTTCAAATTGCTCTGTTTTATTTTAAAATTGGATTAGTAATAATTCTCCACATTTGGCTGCTCTCACTTCCTAGGCACTCCAGAGACAACCATATTGGCAAATGCATCATCTAATCAAACAAGTGAGTTAACTTCACCACTCCATTAGCTGCATAATCTCTCACTTCATTCAGATATCCTAACTCTGCCTTCCTCTTATGAGCTTTAAGTCAAGTAAGCAGACTACCCCTGCAACCCTCATTCACAACGGATTAGAATGAGCCTGTAGATTCAGCCCTGAGAAGGGGGCAGAATGCAACTCCTCTTCCCTCAGGAGATGTCCTGGGATTGGATTGAATTTCAAAGGACCGGCTCCTCAGTGGATATAAATTAATGTAATACAGTGGAGCCATGCCGATTTACATTAGCTGAGGTTCTAGCCAAGACAGACATGATTCCTTCTCTACTTACTGTTCTTCCTCCTGGCCGGAAGTAAGTTATTGCAGCTTTAAAAGGGGAATATCTTACTTCCCCCCTCACACTTGGCCAGCCATTGCAGCCAGAGATTATGGAGCCAAGGCCCAACCCTCCCTATCCACTTGTCACAGGGGGAGTATCCCTAGAGCAGGAGCTATGTTCTGTATCAGCTCTGGACCCAAGACTCAGATAGGGCAAGCGGGGGATGGACTTCTACTTCACCGCTTAGCCAAGTAAGACATTCTGGTCCATGGAGTTATACTGGTCCTAAATAAAGACCCAATGTTGCCGTAATATGAATGCACTGTTTTTTTGTTATTGGTCTTAGTGAGAGCAGAGTCAGATCCAAATTTCGTAACGTGTGAATTTACTCTGAAAAGTGACTATGTAAATCTAGCTCCTTACTATGAATGAATCTTTTCACTGCATCTATTCAGAGTCTTAGACTGCTTACCTTAGAGACACGAAGACGTTCCTCTAAATATGTATGTACGTTTATGCACACTCATAATTATACTGCCACTAAGAAAGAGATATATAGCTGCATGTGTGTGCACACACCATTAATACTGAGAATAGATATGTGCACATATAAAAAGACTAAATCTCAAATGCTGGGAGGTTGTTTCCAAAGGGTATGTAATAGGATAAACCATACTTCAGAAAAAAATAATGTTTCATTAGTCAGGACACATACTCCAATCTGTGTTTAAAAAATTGACTGTGGGTTGATTCAGGTTTCTTATTTGCAAGGCTAATTAAAGAAAATGCCTCTGCAGGTAAGGGATTTAACTAAAGATTGCGCTCGTCAGTGTAAGATTCAGGCTATGTCTATACTATGCACCAACGGTGGCGGCATGTAAGGTATGTGTAGCTACTCACTGCAGTGAAAACCCTGCTGTGTCTACAGCGTGGCGTGCAGATATACATGGCAGTGAAAGGCTCTGGCAGAGGGGATCTTTCACTGCGGTGAGGAAATGCTGTGGCAGGGAGGAGGCTGAGTTTTGCCCACTGCCCCTCCGCCAGAACTTTTCCCCTCTGCTGGAGTCTTTCACTGCAGCAGGGAAGGGCTCCAGCAGTGGGGAGCTGCTGGAGGTTTTCCGCATTGTCTCCCTCCCCACCCTGCCAGAGCCTTTCTCTGCTTCTAGAGTCTTTTCCTGTGATAAGGAAAGACTCTGGTGGGGCAAGGCAGTGGGGAAAGATGAACCTTTCCCAGCTGTCTCCCCACTGCCCGAGCTTTTTCCTACAGAGTGGAAATGCTCCAGCAGCAGGCAGCTGTCAGAGCCTTTTTCTGCTGCCAGAGACTTTCCCTACAGTGGGGAAGGGCTCCAGCGGTGGGGGGCTGGCAGCCTTCCCCTGCTGCCTTCCCACTCCTCTAGGGAGTCTATTCCTGTGACAGGGAAAGGCCCCAGCAGCAGGACCCTACACTGCTCAAAATAGCAGTGAGGACAGAAAGGCACAGCTTGGAAAAGTGGCGAGGGCATAGGGGAGGTATTCTCATCCACACCAACAACCTTCAGGTATGTCTTTCCTCTACTTGCTTAAGCACTGCCTCACCAGTTACACTGCTATTTATACCTGGGCTGAGGGTGCTAAGTGAGTATGTACTCTACACACTGTTAAAAAAAAAGCATGCATTGCAGACGTACCCTCAGAAGGATTTATCCACCTTAAGAATCATAGAAATGTACAGTTGGAAGGGAACTTGAGAGGTCATTCAGTCCATCTCTCTGTACTGAGGCAGGACCAAGTATATAGACCATCCCTAACAGGTGTGTCTAACCTGCTCTTAGAATTCTCCAGTGACGGGGATTCCACAAACCTTCCTTGCCCTATTATTTCAGGATATTGTTTCTCCCCTGATGTTTGCCAATGGCAAGGGCTATGATACAGGAAATCAGCAATGCCACCACAGGAATGAATGAACAGGAGATTAATCTGAGTGAAATATATTGTGCTCTGTTCTTAGAAACTGAAAACATCACCTCATAAACCTACTGAGATGCTCTGTCTCAATTTACATGTATGCACACACATGAATTTAGACCAGCAAAGCAGTCTGAAACTTGTCAGCCATGCTTCTTCATGATTTGTATGAACATTTGCTTCTGTTTTGATCCACCAGAAATTATGCTCCTTTCACTGAGTTTCACATTCAGATTTTGGAGCTAGATGACTTCAAAATTTCAATGAAACAGGTGAGTTCTCCCTTGTTCTATGTAGAAATCAATGTGGAATTATACATTCTGAATGATTTTGATAAACAACAATAAAAAATGAGCCCAGGTTCACCCCAAAGTTTTGTGAACTTGAGCAAACTTCTCAGTGAAACTGGTCTGAGTTTGTAATTTATAATATAATCTGAAACCCATGGAAATCTCAGCCTCACAATTTTCATGCACAGCTTGAGAGTATAGTAATTCACATGCACATTACAATGTATTTAATCAGTATGCTAATAGGTAAGTTAAAGGTAGGAAAGAAAGATTGGAAAGCCTACGGCTGAAGTGACAGGTTTCAAAGTAGCAGCCATGTTAGTCTGTAGCCGCAAAAAGAAAAGGAGGACTTGTGGCACCTTAGAGACTAACAGATTTATTTGAGCATAAGCTTTTGTGAGCTACATCTTCCTATGGCTGAAATGTAGTATTCTCAGAATTTAGATTCCCCCTCAATAATCATCACATAGAAAAATATTGAGTTAAAATTGTCCATGCATTTACAGTAATTTTTTCCAATTAGTAAACAGAAGTATGTATCATTCTTCTCTGCATAGAAATATCACCATAAAAAAATAAAAAAGGAATTCCATGTAGTTAGCAAATCCAAAAATCTTTGAGAAATTTCAGCTCCAAATTCAAACTTTTTGGCTGTCCCCGTATACCTGCTATGAGCTGAGCTCCATTTTTAGGTCTGTACACTCTAGAACTTTGAAAACAGTTCTCATCTAGATCTCTGTGACTGTAATAATTTGATAAGCAAAACAAAACCCTAATTTAATTTTATGTATCAGATCTGTGGTTGTGTTCAGAATTCTGCTGTTTCCATCCTCTGCAATCATTTGCTTGAGGCAACCTGTCAGCAAAGTAAGGGTAATACACAGAACATGTGTCCAGTGAAAATTACACATTTATGAATTTGTAGTTATTGTTGTTTTGCAGGAGAAACCAATATCTATCTGAAACAATGTACAGGTTTCTGGATGACACAGACTATCTGTGCGCCTCTTCTGTAGTCACTTTGTTCCTTTTCTGTAAGAGGACACGTTCTTGCTTCTGGTTCTTCTAATGCTGTAAGATTTGCCACATATTATACACTGAAATTTTACAGAATGAAAAGACTAATGTCCGACTGTACTCCCAAACAAATTGAGAGTGCTCTCTTTCTCAGAAGCTAATTAAATCAAGATTCTTAAAAGAGTTCTCTTTTTATGATACAACTATTCTGAGCTCAATTGGCTCTGAGTTTAAACATGACAAGCAAAATATTAGTTTTTGGTCTGTAGTGCATTTATAGCCCTTGGTTTCTGAAATGAGCTTATCTGGAGGGTTCTGTTTATCTGAAAGAAATTGCTATGATCAATCACTTTGTAGTAAGGGATCAAAATCTTGAATCAAAATTGTTTTTCATTGCACCCGTTCAGCAAAAGACAGGGAACGATGCAAGTGAGTGGTTAAATATTCTGCAAAGAAGCCACAGTTCATGTAAGTTTTTTGCCATCATCTGATGTGAAACCATATGTTCATATGTCTGAAACTCATCTCCCCCCTGCACACACTCCCCCCTCCTCACCCCAATCAAATCTTTGGTTCCCATGGATGAGCAGAGAATGTTGGTTGCCCAGACTGAGTGTGTGTTCTTGTCAGTGTCAAAGCAAATAACAGCCAAAGTGATTTTACTTTTGCTCTGCAGTTTTGGGAGAGTGCTGTCCTTTTATTAGCACCTTAGTTGTTGGAAAGCTGGCCAAACTCCAAAAGGGATGTTTTGTGGTGTCCCTCTGCAACTTTCTTCCCTAGGCAAGTAACCTTTGTTTTCCTTTCCCCTCCAAGTCTCAGATGGTTTTAATGGTTTTGAAAAGGCTATGATATATATCTGAGCTTAACAAAGAGTCCTCTGGAAGAGTCTGTGAAGTGCCCAGCACCTTCCACTTCCTCTTCCAGCTCATTCTCTTATAAGCTGGATGAGCTGCCTTTCTTCCCACATGACTCTTCGGGAGCACATGTTAACCAGTGCTTTTGGAGAGGGCTGCTTGGTGAGATTCTTAACCCACAATCCTTCAAAGACTTGATCAACCCCCACTCCTTTCTGTAGCAGGAGAACAATTATACCCTGCTTCTTCAGCTCTGTGGATGACAGATATTCAAGAACCTCTTCCACTGGCACTGTGGCTAGCCCAGGTGCTTCCTCACTAGAGCTCAGTGGAACAATTTCAACAAATGACATTTAGCCACAATACGTTGTTTTGGTTTTGACAAAGTCTTCATCAATTTTTTTTTGGTGGGGGGGACCAGAAAGAGACTCCCCCACTACAGGATTGTGGTCAGGGCATTGGCTTGAGATGTTGGAGACTCAGCTTCCTGCTCTTCCAGAATCAGAGTGATCTGGGATGAAAACCTCTTCTTTGAATCAGCCACATCAGAGACATGAAGCTGGGTCTTCCACATCCCAGGCCAGTGTCCTAAACTCCCGGCCTCACAGACACTCACTCTTGGTCATTTTGACACATTCTGTTTTTTGCATAATCTTTTGAAAGGCTTTGTTTTTGTTCCTCTGTGAATTTAAAACACATTTTGATACCCTGAAAGTTGCCACCAAACAGAATTGTCACTTCCAGTCAGCTCTGGCCCACACCACAAACCTTCATTACAACACCATCCCTTGAAGAGGATCTTCCCAGACTGGAAAAGAGTGGAGGAGAAGGAGGAGGGAAGAGAGACCAGGAGTGGGAGCCACAGAACACTGAGCATACTGAATTTGCTTCAGCGTTTCAGATGTATGTGAACCCACAAAATGAAGCAATCCTGAAGGGTTAATCTCTGAGAAACCCTATGAACCAAATGCACATTTTATGATTTGCAAAATCCATATAAGCCAAAATCTTCAAGTTTTACAAGGCTCAGCTGGACTTAAAACTACCTGTAGATTCAGTTGGATAAAGTCCTAGTCACCTTCTGTCCTAGAGATTTATGCCGCATTGCTATGCACTGCAAAACAGCTACAATTTCCCAAAAGTGGCTGCACTTCAGTGGTAGATGAAGCAAAGACGAAACTACATTTCTCTCTCTCTCACATACACACACTGGTACAAAATGACAAGACTCATGCATTTTTCTCTCCTGGCCTGGTAGAAGAGCCAGGAGAGAAAAATGCACAAGTCCTGTCACTTTGTTGAGTCAGACAGCTGCCTGATAGTACAAGAGTGGGTTTTAAATCTCTCTAACCCACTAAAGACATATGGGGTGAAGTGATCAGTGTATATCAATTGAAGTTTGTACAGCATTTTGGGATGAGAGGTGCTGTATCTTGGGTGTCACTCTTGCAGGACAGATGCAGCGTGAGGGATGTATTACCCAGCCCTCAAGTCAGTTTAAGTCTACAATGCAAGTTGGCTTGCTCCCAACAGGAGCCGCCACCATCAAAAGAGCATTCTACAGTTTTGCATACAGAGCTGGCTACAAAGGAACACTAAGATTGTATCATTGTTGTAACTATGTCAATCCCAGGATATTAGAAAGACAAGGTGGGTGCGGTAATATCTTTTACTGAATCAATTTCTGTTGGTGAAAGAGACAAGCTTACAAGCTTATATAGAGCTCTTCTTCAAGGCACTCTGTGTAAACTGGAAACCTTGTCTTCCTCACCAATTATACCCTGAAGTTGGTCCAATAAAAGACATTACCTCTCCCACCTTGTCTTTCTAAGATCAGACAGTAAGTTTCCCATTGCATCAGGCTCTGTGTTTAAAGAGTATTTGCATTTGAAAAGAGGGATGAGAATTAGTCTCCCAGAGAGAAAGCGCTGCATGATGTTGACTCCTTCTAGCCACTTTACCTTTGTTAATATGCACAGCTTTTCTGCCATCCTGTGGAATGCGAAGAGGCTGAAAGGCACAAATTGGAGGAAGGGGGCAGAATTATACTGAGGAAGGGGCAGGGCAACTCATCCTATGAACCTTTTTATCATGAGCAGGAGAGGACATTCTTCTCGAGTCTGGTTAAATAGTTCCCCATACTGGAATGTACATGTGTTCTTGTCAAGCTTCTTGCAGATCAGCAGAACTTTGAGGTTGTAGAGTAAAACTCTTTTTCATAAATTTTAAATTACATGATCACATACTATTTCTCAGATAGGTTATTGTAATATACCATATTTTCTAAATGCTTAGTTATTACTGAATGTCGTTTTCTACTCTGTATTCCAGATGGAGTCCAGGAGAGTCATGCATGAAAGAAGTGCATAACAACCTCTATATTAGATGTATAACAGTAATATTGAGAATTTGCTGACCCACCTAAAGCCTTGTCTACACTAGATTTTTAATGTAGCTAATATTGGTCCATCTTACCTACAGACCGGTAACTTCATCTTAAAGCCACAATATAAGCAAGGGCTCTGTTCATAACTATGTTAACTTAACCCTTCCATAACTTCCTCAGGAAAGGAAGGATAATCCAGTGGTTAGGTTCTTTGCCCAGCCTTCAGATGACCTGGGTTCAATTTCCTGTTCTTCCACATGTTTTCTTTGTGACCCAGAGCAAGTAAATTATGCTTAAATCCTCAAAGGTATTTAGTTTCTCCGTGTCACAGTTCCCACCTGTAAAATGGGAATTGTAGCACTTCCCTACATCACAGGTGTGTTGTGAGAATAAACGTATAAGAGATTGTGAGATGCTCATGAATACCTTTGTCAAGATGTGAAGGCTGTACCACAGGTTAAAAAGAAAGGGCCCAATCCTCCACTGTGGCACCTCTTGTCATAATTTACTCTATTAATTCAAAATTTTACATCCAGTTTGCACAGCTGCACGTGACTTCACAAGGTGTGAGGCAGTGGAGCATCAGGCCCAAATGTATAGTATAGGAGTGCTGATGACCAGAATACAGACCTTACTAAGAAGAGAATTAATTCCATAAAAATATCTGTCAATACAGATATACTAATTTAATGGTCATAATGGTCCAGCTCATGTATAAAAGAATGTAAGAAGGCATATGTATATAAGGGTGGAGAAGATCCTGTATGCTATCATTTTGCATTTGAGAAATAGCATATAATCGCATAGTTAAAGAGGACAACCTTAACTATGGCATTTCCATACAACAAATATGTAAAGGGAGTCACATGGTAAATCATCCCAAAGTTAGGAACACCTTTCCTTTATTCATTTCAAAAAAACATTTCCCTTCTGCTCAGATTGTGAAAACTGAAGCTTGTATTTTTGTGACTGAAATAAGCTTACTACAGGACTTAAATCAAGACACTCTTTGGAGACCAAATGTGAGGGTGAATCTAATTTTTCATTCTCAGAATGATTTATACAAAGCTATATGCATATAAAAAAATGTAGACACACTAAGGTAACAAAGGCAAGGGCCCATTAATAGAACGGATAAAAAACTCAGTCCCAAACATATGTCTGAATTTGTTTACATACATTTTCTTCCTCACTTGGAAAAAATGAAAGAAGACTCTACCCAGCTTGGCATTTTCTTAGCTTACACTTGTCTTCAGAAATGAAACCAGTACAATCTTGCTAAGTAATAGTTTAACCTAGGGTGAAAGAATTGCTGAGAAAAATATTTTAAAAAAAACAATCAAGAGCCTACATAATACTAATAAACTTACCAGAGATCATCCTCTTCACCCCGCAACTCCAGCAGGGGTCTGGCAAAAATCACAGAGATTGCCTTTCCTTCCTCCACTTGGTCAGAAGGTCCTGCTCATTTGCTGGAGCAGGAAAAAAGCCCTGAGTCAGTTTAAACTCAGGCTATTTACCCCAAAGTCCTCTCTTTATCCGTTGGTCTCTGGGGAATCCAGTTTAAATTAATATATGTGAGCCTCTCCTGGTGGTGATACTTCTCAGAAAATGTTACAATGCTGAGTGATTTTGCCTAATCACCCCCACTGTTCTTAGTTCCTGGATTGGCTGTGGCCATAGTCCCCCATGTAATTACATATAGTCCCTGGCCCACAGTGATACATAAGTTTAATACAGTAAGATCTCCAAAAGATATAGCCATATCTGTTACATTCATTACCTGTGTCATTTCCAAGTTAACTCCAGTTACCTCTTCATATTGCCACAGAGTAATAGATCAGTTTATTATTACCACTCTCAGAGGCCCTGCTTTGTCTACTCTTGTATGTACAGCACCTAGCACTGTGCCTACCTCCAAGAGCTACTCATAATAGGGCTCTAAGCTCCAGAGAACTGATTCTGTGATTACGAAAACATTGCTGGTGAACTTCTGATCGAACCTAGATTTACACAGAATGCCTATATTAAGACACCAACCTAAAGACACTACTTTTTCTTCAGAAAGTATCTGATTTTCCTTACTAGCAAGCTGGTTCTCATGATAGTAATATAATGGACAAGAACAAAGAAGTGAGAAGGAATTCCTTTGAGACTCTGCTGTTTATAGCTTTTTCCCCATTGAGACGCTCCCTTGTGATGTTAAGAGGACCTACGAGATGAATCTATCAGTGTGGCTATGTAGATATGTAAATTAAGACATTTTCCAGTAGCTGATCATAGTCCTAATGAGTATTCAACAGGAAATTTCTGGGAGAGACCTTTGGAGGTAAAGAACTATAGGATTAACTGCTTTGTTACTAAGTTTTCTTTTAAATGGAAGATAAAATTGTGACCAGAAGAGTGGATGTTTAATACAGATTAATTTAGTGACCCTGTCTTAAAAAAGAGTAGTTGTAACCAAGAAAATATATTAACTCTCTTCCTCTAAAAAGCTTTTTAACTGACCTTTCCCCAATGTGGGGTAATTAATAAGCTGTGACAGAGACCCAGCAAATCCTCTTTCTACAATAAGCAGGCCATTTCAGAAGCAGGAGGACAAGTAAGTAGGGGCTAGACTGCTGCCTTTGAAATCCATGGACTGGAAGCAGAGTAAGTTACTATTCCACATGGATGACGGAATTAGAATCTGATCCTAAATAAACAAAGCTCTGATTCTGTTATACTAGGGTATTTCAGCTGTTGCAGAATCAGAAATTTTCACCTGTAAGACATTTTCAGCCTACTGGTTTATAAAGGAGATTTACCCAATATAAGACATTGCACTGTGGTTCTGTCAATTGGTGAATAAGTATCTTCAGTTAAACTATATTTCTATGTAATATAGAAAAACAGAAATTATGAGCTGTTGTCCCCTTCTCCACTCTTTTCTTCAATGACATGTACATTGCAAAACACAGTCAAAGTTTCAAGGTCTTTTGTGTACAGTCAAAGTACAGCATGGGAGATATGGGATGCAGGCTCTTGAAAAAGTGAAGTCAAGAGTCAGTCAAAGATAGCAACAATAAGACTAATTGCCTCCCTCCCATGGCAGCTTTCTCTTTCGGGGGAAACCTGAAAGATGGTAACCCTACCTTGCTCCTACTTCTAATTTATTTTAACTAATTAGCCTCCTCCAACTCTGTGCAGGTTGCAGTAAGGTTTCGGTTTTTTGCAATATTGCATTCCTAATAGGCGATGGTGCTGTATAAAGGTATAAATAATAGCACTTATAAGCCTAACAATCTTACCACTTCACATGACCCAAAATGGAATCCAAAAACTACTAGCATACACTGTGGCTTCTCCTGCCTTCAGAGAATGCTGTGTTGACAACATTACCCTGAGATAAAAATCTTCAAGTCCCTCCTTTTTAAGATAAGGGCTATTGGAAGAAGCTCTCTCTCGTTGAGATCTCCTTTCCTATCTCTCCCTTGAAACTTTACAGCAGGACTCAGTAAGGGGTTTCACTACAAATAACTTATGTTGTTGAATTAACCCTTTCACAGATCAGTCTATGAGGTTCTGGATAATATAAACTTAGGCTGGAATAAAGACTGGGAGTGGATGGGTCATTACACAAAGTAAAACTATTTCCCCATGTTTATTTCCCTGCCGCCCCCCTCCCCCACACTGTTCCTCACACATTCTTGTCAACTGCTGGAAATGGCCCACCTTGATTATCACCAGAAAGGTCCCCCTCTCCTCCCCCCCCCCCCCCCCCCCCCCCCCCCCCCCCCCCCCCCCCCCCCCCCCGCTCTCCTGCTTGTAATAGCTCACCTTAAGTGATCACTCTCGTTACAGTGTGTATGGTAACACCCATTGTTTCACGTTCTCTATGTATATAAATCTCCCCACTGTATTTTCCACTGAATGCATCCAATGAAGTGAGCTGTAGCTCACGAAAGCTTATGCTCAAATATATTTGTTAGTCTCTAAGGTGCCACAAGTCCTCCTTTTCTTTCTGCAAAACATTTTGGTATCACCAAATCTTCAATTTTCACCAACAAAATTTCAGCTAGCTCTAGTTCTGAACACTATATAAACACAAATAAAAAGACAGCACTTGTTCTGGAGAGACAAAGCATATGTCTACACTCCATCATAAACTAGGGTCTGTGGGACCCAGGCTTGTGGATTTGGTGTTTCCACACTTCATTGTAAACCTGGGTTTTAAAATTGCTGGACCCGGGTCTCTCAGCTGTGCTAACACATCTATACTGTGCTACGCAGACCTTCTGAGTTTGAGCTGCATGCACAATGCAGAATGACAGGAAACCAAGTCACAGTGGAGCTCGGGCACTGACACACCTCTCCAGCAGAATCCTGGGACCTTCATCCTGAATGTTTGCTGACCGGAGCCAGAGTGATTTGTATGTGGATGAAAGTGGGGATTGGGCTCCCACCTGAGTCACAGTCCAATCTTATGGTGTGCGGTATAGAAGCATCCAAATGCACAGTTAACGTGATTCTTGTTTTTCAGGGAAGATGTGCTCCTGCAGGTTTTCTGGCTGATTCTGGAACTCTAGCTTCAGTGGAACTATGGCAGTTTACTAGATGAAGATCTGGTTGTGAGAACCAGACAGAGTTCTGAATCCTATACTATCACACTATTCCTGGTTGAGATGTCATTCTGTTTCGAGGGTAAAGACATCCTGACTTTTGCCTCCATCTTTGATAAATGTGGGTGAGGCTGCATGTGGGAGAAAGGATGGAAGAGGTGCCATCCCAATTAAGCTGTATGAGTCACAGTGATAATTTTGAAATCATTTGTTTCAGTTTTGTAAATTTAACGCATTTGTAATTTTTTTTCCTCACTGCAACATAAGTTTAACCAAAGACAATGACCCACATAACATCCTCACGTAACTTGGACCACAACAGGATCAAGTGATCTTAAACAAGCAACTCTCATGTAGCAAGTATAGTGGGTTGTTGAAGCTATGAAACTGTCTGGGCTGGTCCTGTGAAGCAGTGAAACACTGTTGCAGTAAACATATTAGCAAGCATGAGCTTGGAAGGGGGAATGAAGGTCTAACGATATGTAATCAATAGTTTTCCATACTTTAATGCATAAAATAGCCCTTCTTTTGTGCAAGGAATGACGCTATAAAGAACTTTGTGTATACACACAAGGAACATTTTCAAACATACTGTTATAACAAATATTAAAATAAATGATTAATAAAATAAAATGCTTTCATGGCAAAATATTGCCCTACGTATATGTGGTGAAGGCCAGGCTGGACTATGACTAATAATGGGATTTTCTTTATGAAGTGCCTTTTAGAGCTTATCTAGACGATTAAGAGTCTCTATTGAGTCGGTAACTGACACAAACTTCATCTCAAAGATTCATACTCTTCAAAGGTGTTTAATAAAGAGTTGTTAAGAAGTTTGATGAGTCATTAACTGTCTACTTTGTGGTGTCTTTATTTGGTCTGGTCACAGTCTGAGATGACAGCAGGCCAGTATTCTTATTGTCTGCTTACCTGATTCATTTACAACAGTAGTTAAGCTAATGTGGTCGGTATAAAGGCAGTTTTTTCTAGTAATCACAACAAAAGCTCTAATTTTTGTCTTAATTACTCATCCTGATGGAAAGAAGCACTGACAGTTTAAGACTTTTCTAATAGAAGCTGGATGTCCTTACATTGGCCTTATCCAGTGCTAGCACCCAGTCTGGTCTCTCATCTATCCCTCTTAATGTTTGGATAACAGCAAAAATAGAATCGTGGTAAACTAAATCTTTGCTTTTATAAATCACTTTTGTTCCAAATACCTCTAAATTTTTTGCAGATATTAACTAATTGAACACCACTGTGAGATAGACAGATGTCCCATTACTATTCCCACAGTGAGGTTAACAGACTTGCCCAAAGTCACAAAAAAGTGACAGAGCTGGGATTATAAGCAAGCAGGCCTGACTGTGTCATTTGCTAACACAATGCTATTTCTCTAAGGCATTGGTGTTTTGAATTGCATTAGTGCAAAACATGCAGCCCTGGTGCAATTCATATTTACATTAGGAGTTTGCACTAATGCAGCTATATCAGTGAGTGAAATCCCAGGGTAGGCAAGACCTTGCAATCATATCCTTTGAAAGAACTAGTTGTGTTATCCATGAAAATGTCGTCTTTCTAGATTATTTTAATAATCCACATTTTTCAATAAAACCTGTCATGATGCACCTTTATTATTATTATTATTATTATTATTATTATTATTATTATTATTTTTAAAGAATGATTTATACTAAAGCTAATTTTGAGCAAGGCAAAACTGAACAGGCTGGCTGTCTGCTTTGTCCAAAAGAGATTTTAATTCTGATCAACCGCAGGATGTGAAGTCTGATTTAATGAAAGAGCGAGCACAAAAACAAGAAAGTCAGCCTGTAGCTCAACCAGAAGAGACATAATCTAGATGAATGGAAGACAGAGTCTCAAGAAACAAAGGCTATCCTGCAACACTAACCAATGCCACAGGAATAGGAAAATTGCTGCTGGTTGGGAGGGAGAGCTCATTCTGTTCCTAGCTAAAAGCTCTTTGTCTTACAGTAGCTTTGCAGCAAGCCCTGTGACAGTGGAGGGGCTATCACACCAGTGGATAGGCTGAGGTGAAAAGATAGGAGAGATCAAGCTACTTAGCTCATGAATTTCGGAACAAAAAGAATATGATGAGTCTGGGAGGAACTGATAATAAGATTGTTTCTGTTGACTAAAAGTTATAGCCAATTGTTTGACTACTCTCTTGTTTTGTTCTTAAAAGTGTTCAAGAGACAAAAATAGCAACGTATTGTCTAAAGACAAAGCAGTACAATACAAAGGAGGCCTACATAATCCTCTTCTGGGAAGCAATTCTCATATCACAGAAAGTTCACCTTACACAGAAGGTATACTTCAAAGATATACTTTTCAACGAGTAGTATTTATAGAATGATTTTGCAAGCTACAGCACTATTTATACATCACTCAAAGTTTGTTTTACCAGCCGGCTTTGTCTTTAGTATCTCCCTGTGCTTTCCCATATCTCGTTTTGAATACTACATTTCATGAATTGATGCGCCATCAGAGTACTCCCTAACTGAACTTTGTACAAACTATTCATGCATCTTTGCTTTGAAAAGTTCCCTATTTTCTTATGCCAAAGCTGGTTTTAGCTTTGCAAAGTGTTGTGGGATGCCTGACATGGGTGAACTGAATTCTGGGAAGAGCATAATACATTCAGTTAACATAACTTTACAGCATCCATGTATACAATGTATATTATAACAATACTTATTAATGTGGTGTATGCTATGCCTAGCATATATGTATTGGCTAACACTATATTTCCTAACAGTATGATTAAAAATGTCCTTTCAGAACCATTTTCCCTATCCTAGCAAAAAATGATAGTCTCCTGTTTCATTTGCATTAACAAGCTGCAATATGCCAATGTGTAATTGGATAAGTGATGCTTCATTCATGCCAGTATCGAAAGCCAACCCACAGGCAGGATTAAAACAGATTGGCCAATGTGACCACGTTTTGGTTTTGAAAAAAGCCTCTGTTGTCAAGGATGTGTTTTGCAGGTACTATGCCAACACTGTTCTGGGCTTTGGTTTCAGATTTTAAACCCATTTACATGGTACATGTTTCCCCTGTGCCAGATTCAATTTTTTTTTTTTTTTTTTTTGCACCAGTGATACATTTGAGAGGAATAAACCACAGAACCTGCAAACCCTAGTGCCCTGCGTTGACAGCACACACACAAATGCAAACAGCAATCTTGGTCCCGTGTTATTTTTGTGGGAAACTAGCAGCAACACATAGCTTCAAGTGGTATTCAAGGCAAAGCCTTGCGATGTTTTTTCCCGGTTAAGGCTTAGATCATGCAAATGTTTATGCATGTGCTGAATTGTCCTACACATTGTCTCATTTAAATTAATGGAGCTACTCATGATAGCAAAGTTACACATGTATAAGTGGTTGAAGGATTGGGGCTTTATGGAAGTGGTTTTTCATGATGCACAGTATCTGTCTTTTTACCTGCACACATGCAATCAGAGCACACATACAACTAACTCTTGATCCTGCAACTGGCTATGCATAGATGCCCTGTGCCTTCATGTAGCCCAGTTAAAGTCAATTGGCTCTGTGTAGGTGCATGGGTCCATCCATGCAGAGTAACTTGCAATAACAGGGCAGTATTTTTTTTTAATTGTGAGATACTACTTTGGCCAAACTTGTACGATTCATCATTTTTTTAATGTAAATGGATAAATAAAAAGTGTCCTCTTGTAATTCTTAATTTCCCCAGAATTTTGGTTTCTTTCTTGCTTTCTTTAAAAAAAAATAAAATAAATATCTAGCCTTTCCACTGGTGAAGGTTTTTTACAGTACAAAGAGGAGGATGATCTTTTGCCCTGTTAACCTAACTTTGCAGAAAACTGTCTCTTGCTAAACAATAGCAACAGCCGAGGGGGGACCTGTACTCCACTATTCACCTCAGTAAGGTATTAACTTCAAAGTCTAGCCGCACCTATTTAAATGATAATAGCAACCTTTAAGGAAATCATTCAACTGAAGCCAAGGCACTTTAAAAAATTGTCTTTATTTCTCCTTTTTCTCTAACACCAATTTTTTTCCAGATTGACTCTTGGCTGTGACACTGTCTATGTTGGAAGGAAATAGTGATTTCCCTATCTTGTTTTAATTTTCCAATTTGCCTTTCTTAGCAGAAATTGCAATGTAGCACTTTACTTCTGAATCAGACCACAGGTATTGGGCTACTTTGTTTAAAAGGAGAACTACAAAGGAGAGAGAAGTTCAGAGACACTCAAGTGTGAAAATATAATGTAAAAAGTGCACCTGAACCTTTGGGAACCTCAATTTCCTTTTCATCTGGGGAAAGCGTGTCTGGTCAGATCTTACTTTCTTTTTCTTTTTACACCTATCCCCAGTACACAATAACATCCTAAATACAACATTAATGAAGCAGTAACACCTAAACGGTATTTCTGGGGTGACTTGCTCTCAAACATTGCTAGATTTAGAAAGCTAATCACGATTGAGTTTGATCATTCTGAGATGGAAGTTCTCTAGAGAACATTGGATGCACAGATAATTATAGCTATAATGTCCTTGTCAGGATCAATTTGATATGATCATGTTCTTGTCTAAAAGCTATATTTTCCGGGCAAAAAAGAAAGTGTTTTCATATCAAGATTGAGATCAATAAGTGAAGAAAACTAAGTAAAATCCTAATGGAGACAAGGCACAAGTAGTTTTTACTTTGATGAATCTAGCGGTCAACACTCCCCACCACCTCAGCTCCACGTTAGCTAGCTATATCAAGATAAATTCTACCTGTCTCGTAGGATTTTACAGCTAGATACCTATCTCCATGTAAAAGCACCCCTTTTTGCTGTGAGGACAGAGCAAGCCCAAAAACCAATCTTCAGTGGGCAGGATCTTATACCCATACGAAGTAGCACTGAATTTCTTGGAGGATTGGGGTCATAAATTTTTTGTAGCATTGCTTCATGCTTGTGGAGCACTTGCTTTGCTCATCTGAGAGAGAGCTGTATTTAAATAGTGTATTAAATGTGACTCTTTCAGGATGAAAGGTGAAGCCTACTCAATCACATGTACTCTGCAGCAAACCGGATGTGAATGTTCTGCAAAGGCCCATCCTTTCTCCAGCTCTCAATGATGGAATTTTTCAGCAGACTACATGCCCTGTGACTGGTTCAAAAAGTTTCAAAATCAGAATGTTAATTGTTACATCAAAAATGACAATAGATAATACAATCAGTTCAATGTGTCTTGTATTCTTTAATACTAAATATAACATATTTTAAACTACTCCCAGATTTTCAATTTCCACTCTGCTGAGGATTGGTATATTGAGAACACTTAACTGCATCGTAGAAGAGTGGAAGCTGCTGGTTTTGACAGCTGAATACGGGACCTCTACAGCTTATGACACACAGGAAGATGGTTGAGGCAAAGACAAGTATGACTTGATGCCTCCCTCCCCCACCACCTCATCAGTCAACTCTTGATCAACCCTAGATACCTCATTGCCTTCAGTACCCCCCCACACACAACTTTGAGGAATAATAAGCATATTAGCTAGATGTTTATGTTAAAGTGATCAGCAGCAAAGAGTTAAGAATACTGAGTCATTCAAAAACATATTTTTATGTTTCAGAATGAACAACCCATTGAGATAGGGAAATCAATACTGTATCTGTTTTTCTCAGTTCGTGTTCAGAAGGTTTGTTTTGCAACAAAAAGGACAAGAAAGGGATTTTCTTCCCCCCTCCTCCTCCAGCCTCCAAAAGCTTAGAATCTGCTCATGAGTCTATGACAGGGTTAATTCAGTGGCACATTACTTGACTACAAAACTCAAAAATATATAGAATCATAGAAATGTAGGGCTAGAAGGGACTTCAGGAGGTCATCTAGTCCAGTGTCCCCTATGCTGAGTTAGGACCGAGTATGCCTAGACCATCCAAGAAAGGTGTTTGTCTATGTGTTCTTAAAAAACCTCCAGTGATGGGGATTCCATAATCTCCCTTGGAAGTCTATCCAATACTTAAATATTCATTTTGCTAGAAAGCTGTTCCTAATATCTAACGTCAGTTTCCCTTAGCTGATTACTTCTCACCCTACCTTCAGTGGAAATGGAGAACAATTGATCACCATCCTCTTTAAGACAGCCCTTAACATATTTGAAGACTTATCAGGTCCCCCTTCAGTCTTCTATTATTAAAACTAAATATTCTCAATTTTTTAACCTTTTCACAGAAGTCAGATTCTCTAAAACTTTTCATCATTTTTGTTGCTTTCCTCTGGACTCTCTCCAACTTGTCCATATATTTCCTAAAATGTGGGGCTCAAAACTGAGCACAGTAACTGTGCCATGTAAAGCAGGACAATCACCTCCATGTTTTATATATGACACTCCTGTTACTTAGAGCCATCCCTAGGGTACGGCAAATTGGGGTGACTGCCCTGGGGCCCGGGCCCCATGCTTTGGGGGGGCTCTGAGCTTCGTGAGGAGGTGGGCAGGGAGGTGAGGTGGGAGACGGGGTGGGCGAGCGGGGGCGGGGAGTGAGGAGGAGACTCCCACCAGTGCTTCCTGCCTGCCTGCCTGCCTGCGGGCCCTGCCGGTCAGCACCTCCCCCTCCCTCCCAGCACCAACTACCGATCAGCTGTTTCGCAGCATCTGGAAACGCTGGGGTGGAGGAGGGAGGAGCGAGGGCCCAACATGCTCAGGGGAGGGGGTGGAACTGGGCGGGAAAGAGGTGGGGTGGGCTGAGTTGGTGCCCTGAGGGAAGGGGTGGAATGGTGACGGGGCCTAGGCGGAACCAGGGGGGAGCTCCCCATGGCAGATGGAAACTCAGCGTCTATATCCCGGGCCCCACACACCCCTAGGGACGGCCCCGCTGTTAATACACCCCAGCTGATATGAGCTGTTTTCTGGACTGCACCATATTGTTGGCTCATATTCAATTTGTGATCCTCTAACCTCCAGATCCCCCAGATATAACTACACGAAGACTTGAATGTAATGTAAGAAGATCATTAGTATTACAAATGTCCATGCTTTATTTTGAGATGCACTCTTTCAATCCTTTGTCAATAAATTCTACTTAGCTATTATAATAAATTAAAATGTCATCATATTATAAGACTGTTCTTCTTTGTCAGTTTTCAGCTTAATTATTGTTGAATTACATAAGCAGTGGCAGTTTGGAAGCTTTGTTTACACATTTGGCCTGCCTTGACTGACCTCCAATTTGCAAGATTAGTCAAAAGTGAATAGCTAAAAAGGGACAATGACTCATGCTATTAATCCAAAGTAAACAAAACCACTTTTCAATCTAAATAGTATTGGCTAAAAGAAATCTGCATCATCTTGCTAACTGTCTCTGCCAGCGTTATTGTGAGTCTGATTCAAATGTGCTTTACCAAAATTTGGTAAGAAATATTTTACCACTGCTTTGCCAGATATTGGCCTTTTAACTAGTATTTTTGCATTTCCTACATAATGATGTGATTTATGGCTGAAATATAACCTAGGTAAATCAAAACTACAAACATCTATCTGTTCTCTCATAATATGATATAATATTTTAATCAGTATTTCATCTATTTTTAAAGTAGCTAAGAGAGAATTGATTCCAACAGTGCTGATGATAATGCCAGACTGAATGCCAGATCTACTGGCCTAAATATAAAGGGCCCTACTTCACTCCCACTTACAGAGGTGCAACTCTCATAGATTGCACTGGGAGTTGTATGCATAATCGAAATTAGGTCCTAGATTTGGAATACCTTGACTTGCTTTGATCTTAGGTTAAAATCATGGCAGTGTCAACTCACGCCTTTATTTTGCTGAAGTAGATAAAGTGAACATCAGGGAGTTTACTGGGTTGAGGGCCATTCAGTTGAAACAGAAAGTAGAACTAATGTATGGCTCTTCTCTTTAGAAGAGTTTTAAAAATGACCTCATGGGGTTCCATATTTCACGTGCCTCAGTAATTTTCAGAAATAGCTCACATCACATATTCACAATTTTTTTCTCACTCAACTCCTATTAATGACAATCCTTTAAATTATACTTTGGGGGGAAATATAACCTTTCAATCTCTATTTAAATTAAATGCTTCACTATCCTCAATTTTGTTGGCAATTTTCAGTGTGTTACCTATATAAAGACACATACGCTCTCTTATATCGGTAGTGGATTTCACCACTGGGCAATTTTATTTATGGTATACTCCTAGTTGTTAACTAGAAATACCTATGGCATATTGCAAATGATTTCAGATATTCTTCTTGCCTTATTATGTTTTTGCTCTTTCACACAGCAGTAGGGAGGCTTAAGGCCAACATATTCAGTTTCATTAGTAGAAACTGTCATCTCTTGTTTTGAAAAAATCCATTATTAAAGGCAGGCTGCTGAAGATGTATCTATATATGGCAATGAAGACCTCTTGTGACAATCTGGATTCATTTATAATTACATTCTCCAAGGTCCTGTTTCTATAGAACGTGTTAAATATTGCAATAATTTATTGCATGCATTGCAAGAAAATGAAATAAACCAATCTGGAGATGGTCAAATAATACAAACAATGATTCACAAATACAAATATTGAATTCAATTCACTGTTATTTGTGGTGGTCAAGTTATTCACTGTTCAATAATTGAGATTGTTGCTGGGTATTCATGAATGGAGTTGGTTAGAAAATGGGGAAAATGCAAATGTTTTCATGATTTTTTTTTCATTTTTGATCAAAATTTCACCTTTTGATGAAAAAAATTCAAATTTTGTTGAATGTTGTTATTCTAAAAATTTTTCAGAAGTTTTATTAAGAAGGGCTATGCCTCCAAATATTTGTGCCAGAGGTGTGTTCTTTGTCATTCAGTGTTCTCCAGTGTTTGCTTTTTCTTTTCTTTTTTCTTTTTTTAAAAGTTTTAGTGATCCATGTTAGGAGCAGAAACAACATTAGATATCTAATTCTTAGATTACCAATCACCCACCAGAAATAATGCAAAGAAACCAGTTTAAGTGAACAAACAATGAGTGAAATATGTTTACATGAACATTTGATGGCTAGTTACAAATAATAAATATCCCTGTTTCAATGGAAAGATAGTGAAATTCATATAACAGGTATTTGAAATTAATTATTAGGATGGGTCTGCTCTTATCCAGATTCTTATTGTAGCTATGCCTAATTGTATTACATTCAAGGAAAGTTGGGTGAGAATTTCATAACATGCGAGTCATAAGAACTGAGATATCAGTTGCTCTCAAGAGCTTCTCCAAAAGGTTTCCAAACAGCCTGCTCCTAGTGGTCTGATTCCCTGTTTTCTTAGGAACAATATTATTGGGCCACATGGCACATGCCATGGGGAGTAAAATCCAGTTCAGATTCAACATCTGTTTTCTAAAGTGATCGTGAGTTTCCGCCTATTTCAGAGGTGTATGAAAAGGTTATGTGGCTTCTCCATGATTATGCAAAAAGTCAATGGCTCAGATAGAGTTAGAATCAAGTTTCTGTTAGTCTGTGGTCCTTTCCTCTAATCGCTAGTCCATGTGACATCCCTTCACAAGTATGCGTGCATGGGTCTCCGTCACAGAAAAATGGTTATCAATCAATTCAGGTATGTGGTTAATAACCCAACTTGATGGTACGGTGTGTGTGTTATCTCAATAAAAAAGATGTTTGTGTTTGATTGAGAATTTGATTAGACTGAATTGCTGTGATTTATCAGAATGGGGCAAATCAGGAAAGAAGTCAGGACTCCTCAGTTCTATTTTCAGCTCCACCACCAATTCACAGCTTGATTTCACATAATTCAAATAATTTCAGTGTTTTAGAAAAAGGTGAGAAGGAGTATGGATCTGTTCTTATTAAAGCAGAAATCCTATCTGCCTAACTCTATGATCACTGGTGTCCTATGGCTGGCGTCCACTGTATTACATATTCTCGCTGTTTTACTATTTAGACTTCCTGTGTGTGTGTTTTTGTTTCTAGGTTTATTGTTAAATGGCTCTTACTGTGACTGATAAGCTTGTACCTATTGATTTTCTCTGTTCAGTGCAACCCCTTTAATAACTGACAGCTGAAAATATATTTAGGTTTCTAATGAGATAACCCTCACCCCAGTTTAAAAATCCACTTGGCAGAGCTAATTTATTCTAACAGGAGTGAAGCAGAAGTGGGACAGAATGTGGTATATTGCATTCGAGAAAACATGACCTATGAGGGAAGGTTGAAAAAATTGGGTTTGTTTGGTCTGGAAAAGAGAAGACTGAGAGGGGACATGATAACAGTTTTCAAATATGTAAAAGGTTGTTACAAGGAGGAGGAAGAAAAATTGTTTTTCTTAACCTCTGAGGAGAGGACAAGAAGCAGTGGGCTTAAATTGCAGCAAGGGAGGTTTAGGTTGGACATTAGGAAAAACTTCCTAACTGTCAGTGTGGTTAAGCACTGGAATAAATTACCGAGGGAGGCTGTGGAATCTCCATCATTGGAGATTTTTAAGAGCAGGTTAGACAAACACCTCTCAGGGACGGTCTAGATAATACTTAGTCCTGCCACGAGTGCAGGGGATTGGACTAGATGATCTGGCAAGGTACCTTCCACTTCTACGATTCTATGATTTAAAATTAGAAAAACCAACTCATAGCCTAAGAAAATATTATGAATAAAGTAAGGACTCCTTCACTCATTGAAATATTCTGAAGGTAAAGATTTATATAAGGTGTGCATCAATCACAATGTGAGAGAATTATGAGATTAAAGGGCATTGACTTGCTGTCCTGTATTTTTTAGTTACTGATTAAGGTCCCACTTCAGACAAGTGAACAACATAGCAGACCCCTTGCACTCATCTGGCATCCATTGAAGTTAAGTTTTCACTTTGCAGGACTTCAGCCTAAAAGAGTTACTTTAAATGGGTTTTTAGGACTGTCATTTCTTATATTATTCCTTATTCTAGTTCAAGTATATTAGTAGTGATACAGTTATAGTGGCATTTTAGTTCTTATCATAGCCCTACATTCAGCTTGTTTGTGTATGTTTCTGTCTCAAGCCTTTTAAAGGCTCAGTCTTGCATTCCTTGCAGAGAACTCCCACTGAATTCAACATAACTTACGGAGTAAATAAGTAATTGAACCATATAAGGATAGATTGTGCTATTTGGAAGCTTCCCATAGTAACAAGTACATTATGTCTCAAAGTTGCTTCCCATCTGTTGCTCTGTTGTACTCTCCTATGGCACTGGCTAGCATATTTGAGGGCTCAAGACTGAGCTTGATAAATGTATGGATGGTATGGTATGATGACATTGCCCATTTACAGCTGATACCCTGGCGCATTGCCCATTTACATTTACCCTGGCACATTGCCCATTTACAGCTGATAGCAGCAAATATCTCCAACAGCAAGAGCTGGGACACCAGATGGGTAGGGCTCTGAGTTACTACAGCAAATTCTTTCCCTGGTCTCTGGCTGGTGGGTCTCACCCACATGCTCAGGGTCCAACTGATCGCCATTTTGGGGGCTGGGAAGGAATTTCCCCCCATGCCATGCTGGCAGAGACCTGGGGTGGTGGTGGTGGTGGTGGTGGGGAGTTTGCCTTTCTCTGCAGCATAAGGCATGGGTCACTTGCAGGTTTAAACTAGAGTAAATGGTGGGTTCTCAGTAACTTGAAGTCTTTAAATCATTATTTGAGGACTTCAGTAACTCAGCCAGGGGTTAGGGGTCTGTTACAGGCATCGGTGGGTGAGATTCTGTGACAGGAGGTCAGACTAGATGATCATGATGGTCCCCTCTGGCCTTGAAGTCTGTGAGTTCCAGCTGAGTGGGAAAGTGCCCCCAATCACCTGAAGCTGCAATGCAGATAGGCTACCTCATACCTCTTTACAGACCATATTAGGGCTTGTAAAGAGAAATATGTGGTGACCGCTCTTTCCTATAATGCTACAGGCCCTTTATTGTCAGAGCATAATCTGGTCCTTAGAAAACTATTGTTTTTCAAACAATACCACTTACTTTTAGCATGGATGAGATCTAAATTTAGAGTGAAGCACCCAGTCAGTAGGCGCAGAAGCCAGTGGGAGTTAATGGACGTTTTGCCTGAATGAAAGCCTCAGGATTGTGTTCTAAGCAGTAAAAAATGAAATAGAATCACTTATTTTGTCTCATGCTGTCTTGGACAACTGAGTGTTTCAATGGGTTTCAATAACCCTGTCCTTACTCTAATCTATGAACAAGAGCAGACAGAAGAATTCCCTATTTTAATGTGGATCGTTGAAAATATTCTTTAGTCTAGCGGCAGAAGCCTTTAACAAACCAGAGAAGAAAAAATATTTCTTTATGGTCTTAGTCTTAACAAAAATAGCTGTGACAAGGAGACTCACTTATATTTCTCAAGCCAGACTAGTAAAAGCACTGATAGGTCTGGTGCCTGATATAATTACAATGCAATGGGTGTTGAAAGACCTCAGCTTAATTCTAGTTTAAAGTACTGGAGAAATGCTTTATTGTTGTCAGGCTATTGCAGTGGCTTTTCAAAAGTCAACAAACAGTAACTTGATTGATAGTAATTACAATTTTGTGTAATTATTAGAGCTTTGAAAGAAAGATTGGAAATACCCAGTTGTGATGTAACTTTTCCCATTTTCTTAAAAATAACGTACAATGTACTCTCTAAAATTGCAAGCCTGAGGAAAGCATAACCAATTCCATGCACTACAGATATTTGACATACGTCTAGAAAAATGGCATCAGTATGTGTCAGGGGGCATATAATCTTACATCTCTTGTTTCTTTGAAGTTTAGCAGTGGCACATTAAAACAAGTTTGCCTCAGAATACGCAGGTTTCCCTAGTAATACTAAGATTTATCATGTATAAAGTCAGTGAAGAAATCTCTAGGGAAAAGATTTAATAGTTGAAACAGGCTAATTTGTTTTGGACTTATAATACCTTCTCTTTCCTTGCCTGGTCTAACCCACAGACACTGCAAAAGATGTAGAGTGAAATCCTGCCCACATTGAAGAAAATGGCAAAACTCCATTAACTTCCGTGGAGCCACGATTTAATCCCTGAAGTAGAGATTAATTTGTCTTTTCTATTTTGCAGGTTTCCAGTACTTTACACAATTGCGTGCCAAGAGCAAATGTCCTATTGAAATTACTTCCATGCTGAAAGTAAGCACATGCTTAAGTGCTGTGCTAGATAGAGGCATATATATGGAACATTGTATGTATTGGGATCACATTCTATATCACTAGCAATGGTTGGTTAACACTACACAGTACTTTGGGGAAAGGGGACTACAGCAGACTGCTATAAAGAGAAAACCTTCACCTTAATTTTACAATGATAATTTCTTTTCTATTTACTTCCAATATGATATCACAGGGATAACTCCTGGAGTTCCTTTACTTAATCCTTGCTCAACCAAATACCCATTGAAGCCAACTGGTGTTTGACTGAGTTAGAGTAAAAATTGAATTAGGACCTCTAGTTTTTTCTGTTTGAGATATTTATATTGCAATGAGGTAGATGTTTGATTTGTTTTAGGTCACTCAATGTACCTTATCTAAGTCAAGCAACGTGGTTATTTAAGATGGCAGAATAATTATCCATAATGAAAACTGGCCAGATCACATCTCTGCTCTTGTAAAAATTTCCAAAGGCAATTAGTGAACTGGAAATTGTAAAATTTTACATTTCATTTAAAAGGCAGTGCTCCCAGAAGTTTGGTGCCCCCTAACACCATGTTAATGTACCGATTCGCTTCAAAAGTCAAAAGAAAGAGTGCCACCTATTTGCTCACCAATATCATCATCTTTCAGGCTTCCTCTGCCTTAAAGGTCAAATGTTCAAACTAGTGAGCATCCATGTGAGTGCAGTCTTTTGCCCAGTTTAAGTTCATTAAGCCTGATGTAAACACACAAGTTAGAGTGATCTGTGCATGACTAATTCTTCATTACTACAAGTCCATCCTCTGAATGTGCATTAGGGTGACTGGGCATGTCTAAGAGGCTGAGTATAACATTGTTATGGTATACTGGTAGTTATGGTAGAACATTATGGTAGTTGGTGTTGGTTAGAATGTTATGGTAGTTGGTGTTGGTCCTGCTTTGAGCAGGGGATTGGACGAGATGACCTCCTGAGGTCTCTTCCAACCCTAATATTCTATGATTCTATGATTCTATTCTATATAAAAGTTATTTTTCTTTGTTCTGCTCATATTTGTATAAAGAAACATATGGAACCATTGTCATCTTTCTGTATCTGTCTGAAATATATAATTTAAAAATTGGGTGAAAGCTTGATATATTTTGTACATATATTTGGACATGCAGCAGTGTATACTCATGGTCAGATCCTCTGCGGCAGTGACTACTTTGCCAGCACAAGTTTTAATGCTAGCACATCCAGTCATGGGAAAAGCACTCAGTATAAAGACATTGTTTGGAGGTGTAGAACTGATATAGCATCTCCTGTGCCAGCCCCCTTCCTGATGTCAGCAATGGGGGGTGGTGGGGTTGGGTATCACCAAGGAAAAAAGGAGCATAGTCTAGGTTTCCTTGTCTATACATGGCTGCTCTTTCAGCCTTTTGGGGCCATTGTAACTTACAGCAGCCTTCAGAGAGCTCTAAATTGCGCTCGAGACCAGCCAGCACACAGCCATCCTATGGTTGGATGAGTGCATCCTCAGTCCTGAGCTACATTCTTTGCTCCTCAGCCATACCTGAGGATCTGGGCCTTAGAAGAGGTCAGCAGATGTATACCACCCCATATTAATATTCTCCCATTATCTGCTTTGAAAGCCACTTCTGAGAATCGTAGCCTGTTAGTTTAAGGGGCTGAATCCAAGACATTAAGCAGTAACCAAAGGGCTGAATCTTGCAATCTTCACCAAAGCAAAATTCTTGTTTGATTAAATTAATTCTAAGTAAAAGAAAGAGAATTTGGTTTAAAGAATATTTTTTTCTGGAAAGCAATTAAATGAAATAAACCAAAACAGTCAATAAAATATGTTCATAAGAAACACTTTAGAACTGTTCACAATTTAAAAGACTCCATAAAAATAAAATCTAGTGGAAGTTTAACAATATGTAAATGTATTATGTCAGAACACTTCCAACATTTAAAAAAGCTTCTTAGGTGTTTTCAATGCCTGACTGGTTTGACAGTTTGACAGTGATTTGTAAACTAAGGTTGTTGACATGGCATACTCCACTGTCAGAGAAGATACCAAAGTTCAGATACCAGACCATTCACCACTTGAACATAAAGACAGGAGCCTTCCTTCTGATAGATATTTTCACTGTGGAGGAAACAAGCTTTGGTTCTTGAATACATCAAGGGTCTGATCTAAATCCCCTTCAAGTCAATAGAAAGAGTCCCAATTGACTTCAATGGGCTTTGGTGGGATCAAATCCTGGTTCAGTAGCATCCCTTTCTACAACATATATAATGTGCATTATGCATCAGAGGGTAGGGTGGAGCTACATAATTTGAAACCACATATCAAAGAGGGTTTCCATCAAGGTTAGAGAGAAATAAGTAAAACCTAGCAAGATGGTAATGTAAATGAAGACATATTAGAAATGGTTTTACTGTCAAAGATGATGTTGTCTATTGGGATGCTAACAATCATACAAATGCTTAACTGATGTGAGCAAACATGAAGCACCACACCTGCCAAGTTTGCTAGCCATGAAGAACTACAGTCGTTTCCATCGCAGGGCTGTATATTACACATTAAATTGTACTGTATTACATTATTAAACTCTAAATTCCCATGGCTAACAAACTTTGCACGAGTGGTGGTAAATGCTCAGTTGCACCAGTTAATTCAGATGATCTTTTCTTGGCATCCTTATGGGAAATTTTGAAACAGCTCATATGGACAATTTTGAAACAGCATATTGGTGGGAAAAAGGTCAAATATTCAAATATTTTTAATTTGAATTAGGTTTTTATAGTGCTATTTTTTATGCAAGTCACAGAGCAGAAATTCTGTGTGACAGAGATTTTCAGGTATATGGACAAAAAACATTAATATTTAGGGGGACAATGTTCTGGAACAAAATTGCATACCAACATTTGCATGTGGCCTTAATTAGGATTGCATACATAGATACACATTTTGACATCTAATCACCCATTTGGTCATGCAATTGCGGTAATTATGAATGAAGTCATGATAACTGCAGGTGGAAATGTGGACTACAACTGCATGCAGATTTTTTCTTGTAGAACTCTGGCTTCGTTTTCAAACAATTCTGGGCCAGCAATGTCAAGTACTGTCAATCATGTACTATCTATAGATCTCAGAACACTTTATATAAGTAAGCATCATTCATTATTCCCATTTTTATGGGCTGGGAAACTGAGGCACAGATAATGCTCTATTCCTGCTCTCATTTGCATCAGTTACAAAATTTCAACTGAAAATTACTGGCACAAATGGATATAGAATCAAGGTCTCATGATCCCCACCCCCAATCTTTACCCACACAATGCAAGTATCCAAAAAAAGCACATTAATTCATATAGCAGATGACCATTTTAGACACATACTACTTGAGAAATGGAGTACTTGTGGCACCTTAGAGACTAACAAATGTATTTGAGCATAAGCTTTCATGAGCTACAGCTCACTTCATCGGATGCATTCGATGAAGTGAGCTGTAGCTCATGAAAGCTTATGCTCAAATAAATTTGTTAGTCTCAAAGGTGCCACAAGTCCTCCTTTTCTTTTTGCGAATAGAGACTAACACGGCTGCTACTCTGATACTTGAGAAACGTAGGCAAGTTTTTGTTGCAGTAGTGGAAATTACTGACTTTATGGTAAGTAAAATGAAGAGGGTCATTTGAAATCTACCATATGTAAAATGCATTCTGTTTGCATGCTCATTTCCACTGAATGACACATTACTGAGTTACATATTAGGCTAAAGTAGAACATTATTAATGAGGAAACCAAGGTGTAATGTTCTTGCAAGAATGCGGACAGAAGTGAGTCTGTGTTTTAAATAGGGATTTCTTGCTTTAGCATTATCACTATTGCAGTTGAACATGTTCTACATTTTCAGGGCAAATATTACTTGGAATTAATTGAATGTAAAGATGGATGTTCAGAAATGCATCTTTAGAGTTAGTGAAGTATGACTTTTTAATCAAACTGAGTCATTGTAAACATAAATTAGGTCTTGTTCTTCCTGCTGACTTAAATACAGAACAATGTGAACCTCTTTTAGGTGTGAATCTTTTCCTCGTGAATCTGTAGTTTCAACTTTACAGATGTTTGGCAGTTCTGGTAGAACTGTTATTTAATGACCATTATGTGAAAGTACAGACCTACCTTTGTGCATTTAATACTTCTCAAGTATCAAAATTTCCCATTATTCTACACATTCCCACTATGTCTTCCTAAAGCAAAAGTATTTCTGCATTTTTTTGGTAACACACAGTATATAACAAACATCCCAATGTCTCTTAAATTTACAGGGTGACAGATCTCTTTCTATACACAGTAACAACAAAATGAGAAAGAACAAAAGTAAGGTCTTCAGGAGAGAAACCATGCAGTTTGTTTGCCTCCTCAGTAATGGCCTGATTTGCAAAGATGCTGCAAGACTTAAGGTCCCATGGGAAGTCAATAGAATTTGCAGGTGTTCAGCACATGTGTATATCAGGTCATACTGCACTGAACTCTGTCAGACTGGCTATCTATAACTACGAATGGCTTTTGGAAAAGGGAATGGCACAGTACATAGAAAAGACATAAGACAGATACAAGGTACAATCACAGATACTTATGTTAACATCAAGATACAAAGAGGACTCAAACAAGGATATTGCTGACAGCCCTGGAACAATTCCCTTTTGGAAATTAAAATCTTTCCACGTATGGATGGATAGTTAAGTACCCAATAAACAACCTGCTGACCAAACATCTGAATATTTGCACTCCCCCCCTTAGCTCCCCGAAATTTCGGAATATATTTTCAGACTGATGCCTAATGAAGACAGAGAAAGCATATAACTAGAACCATGCAAACCTCAAACCAGATGAAACTTTATAATTGTGAAATAGTCTCTCAATTCTGTCATGATTTTTATATTCATGCATATTTTCTTTAGTCTGGATTCTTATAGATTACATACTTTTAAAAGGAAATCAAAATGTTTTAAATATGCTATTAGTAAATTCATAGGAGCACAGAGATGCTATCAGAAGGAGTATTGCTAAACAAATTCAAACACCCACATAAGGGAAAGGACTGGTTCTGAACCTGAGAATTTGGTCTCTATTGCAGTATAAAAAATTGAGATGTAACAGGTGTCCTTTGTGGGCCTCTGCAACTCTGATATTGTATTGCATATCATTCTGTATGTCGGGCTTCCATAGGGGGAACAACTGCACAATATGAATTTTGCTTGCGACTTTTAGGGCTTTATATATAAGTGTATTCATTCTAAAGTCAAATTGTGTATCAGTTCTATATTTACAGTGTGTTTTTTATTTTGTTTTATTTGGATGTTTTTGCTTTAGATGGTTTATCTAGAGAGATGTTTGAGCAGGTGGATATTTCTAGATGTAAAATACTATAAAACTGTAGGCTA
Source organism: Chelonia mydas (assembly GCF_015237465.2). NCBI lineage: Eukaryota > Metazoa > Chordata > Testudines > Cheloniidae > Chelonia > Chelonia mydas. The sequence goes on along the minus strand of NC_057853.1, from coordinate 12,869,261 downwards.
ATAGAGGCCTGGAAGATTAAGTCAAATCTCAGATTAAAGGGAAGCTAAAAAAGGAGATCTTCATATTGTTTGTTAAAGGGGCTAGATACTCACTAGTGTAAATCAACAGATCTCCACTAATTTCAGTGGAGAAGTCAAACCAGAATGAACTGCTTAGCAGATGTGATCTACAAAGTACTTGTAGATGGTGAAACAGCGGTTGTGCTGTGACTTCTGTTTACTTCTTTCTTTTGTTTCTGTTTATGTGCTTAGATTGTAAGCTGTCTGGGACAGGCATCATCTTTTTGTAATGCGTGTGTGCAGAACCTAGCACACAGTGCCTAAACAGGGCCTCCAAGTTACAGCTGATTGGAAATTTTTCACTGAAACAGTATTCCAGACTTGTGTGTGTGGGAGAGAGAAATTATGTCGAATTCAACAAAATTTTCTGAAAAATATTTTATTTCCTGAAACAGACATAAATAGAACATTTTTACAATTGTCAATATAGGACATACCACATCACATTAATACCTCCCACAACACACCTTTCAAGATTAATGGGTCCTACACATGCCTGTCACAACATGTGGTGTGCCTCATCCAGTCCATGAAATGGCCCCAAAACAACTTTATGAGGGAAACCAGACAGACATGACACTGTTGACTGAACTAATGGAGCAAATTAGAAAAGACACACATTCAGTCATCACTCAGTTAGTCCCACTGAAGTACGTGGGAGTACTCGGTGGAATAAATACTACTGATTTTTACCAGAACCTCAGCTGGTGTTGAACTCACTTGAGATACGGCAATTTCCTCCCACTGAAGATTTGGTCATAATGTATGTAAGATGTTGCCCTAATTAATTGAAATACTTGGATGAAGGATGCTATCTAAGTGCAAAATTTACTGTTATTTATTTTGATTTTCCACCCCTTTTCCTTCGACCTCCCATTATGGTGATTCTCAGTTTCTCAAGCACTTTATCAGCAACTGGTAAATTGCAAAAGGTAAATCAAAACCCTTTTGAGATTTTTAATACTAGTTTTATCAGTGGAGGTCATCTTATTGCAAACAAAGAAGTTGCATAGAATCATAGAATATCAGGGTTGGAAGGGACTCAGGAGGTCATCTAATCCAACCCCCTGCTCAAAGCAGGACCAATCCCCAACTAAATGCAAATGGCATTTTAAACCAAAACTTGCTTTCTCATATGCCAACTCTCATCAAACAATAAAGATATCTATTAGATATCTGTTAGAGATACAGCCAGTTAAAATATTGAGTCTAAATTATTTTGTTGGTCCAGGTTACTAAATTACATGCATAAGTGATATTAAGTAGCAGGATGCACTGCTTGCGGAAAAGCAAAAATGACTTATTTTTGTCTTCAGCAAAATCAGTGTCATCTCTTGGGTGCTGTTCCGGATAGGAGAAGACTACAAACAGAACAGAAAATCATTCAGTGTCTTTCATAGAAATTGTCAGCAGGTACAATGGATAAACTTTTAAGATAAATACTGGTATTATCCTTTTGAAAAATACAGGTGCAGGTTGCCAAGCTTACAATACAAGGATATACAATGTAGCACCATGGAACAGAATTCAAGACACTTTATCCTGTATTCATATAGTGTCATCTGTCTAACGTTACCCAGGACTTTAACAATGAGAGATATAGAAGGACAACACAGAATAGTACAGTCTGAGCAAATGACGTTTTAATTTTAGCTTAAAAAAGAGAAGCTGATTTCACTAATTAATATATTTTCAAAATGTGTGTGTAGAAGACTAAGCTACTCAACTTACTTCACAGGGCTTAAGCAGTACAAATCACATTAATTATAATGGGAGTTCCTTGGCTAACACCTCGCACCCTCATTTCAAGGCAAGATGATATGCTTAAATATCTTTTCTCTATTTGAATGAAACACAACAAGAATAAATGAATCAAAGCTGCAGTTAGTGGAGAACATGCAGCCATATAAATAAGAAATGATTTACCAGTGGCTAAGACTTCTTACAGCATGGAGATATTTGGAAGCTTAGGGGAGAGATTATGTTTTGTACCTATTTTCAGTGCCTAGCATGCTGATGACATTGATCCAAAGCCCAATGAGTTCAGTTGGTCATGGATTTATTTGGGCTTTAGCTCAGACCCTATATACATGATACCGAATAATTTAAAATACCCGCATGTACCAAACTGCATACAAATGTCACCTTTGCTATTATATATCTATGTAAAACTCTACCATAGTGGTACCTACAGAAATGACATCTGCTAATACTGAGAGGCCGCAGCATGCACCACACTCCTAAAGTGTTGCACTGCAAAGGCATAGCTTCCCAGGATTAAATAGAAAGACATCTGACCACATGTTTGAATTATCCATAAGAAAGAAGAGACTGTTTAAGGATACTCATAGGTAGCAGGATGAATCAGGTATTGGGACCAGAGGGAGGTCCTACACCTGTCATCTGCTCTAGCTACACAGACTATTTGGTGACCTTCAGTTGTTAAACACCACCATGTAGTTTATTTACATTGCTCTTCCCAACACCATACTGATCCATACTCCATCAAATTTGCAGCATCAGGTTTCTCCTCAGTTCTCAGCTGAGATGAGAGATGAGATCTCTGCACTCAGAGATCCTTCTTGGGGTTGGCTCCATTAGCCTGCCTCTCCTTCCAGCATTTCCTTTTTGTGCCTTCTTCTACACTCTGTGCAAATGGGCTAATTAGCTCTTTTCTCTCCCCTACCCCATTCTTATCCACTAAATAAGCACAGACACGTCCTTCTGGGGGGGAAATAATTGTTATTTAAATGATCAGAGTGCTGGCTCAGCTATTGATTTCTACCACTCCTCCACAGGTATCTTGGTCATGTTCCGTGTCTCCTGAAAATGTCATGATTATCTGGAATACAATGAAAAGTCACCAATGTGTAAAACACACTTTTTTTGTTTTCTATTTTTATTTTGGAGCTCAGGTACTACAGATGAGCTCAGGTATTTTGATGATTGGGGCTACAAGAGCTTCCAAAGAGAAATAGAGAAAAGAAGGGAGTGATTTGCCACTGCATTGAAACCAATAGAGTTGCACCAGTTAACTGGAGTAATACAGTGGTGGTGAACAGATTAAGTCAGGCTTAGCTTACAACAAAGTAACAAACCTTGGGAAATCCAGCAAACCCCAGTTACAGAAATGGTCTTAAAATTCATTCCTGCTTTCATTGTTCTTGTAAATAATTTAGATTGTTTCAAATTCAGATCATGAGTTTACTTTCAACAAGTCAAAGAATATGCTAGTTAGGTTTTGCTTTTGATAAGGAAAAATCATAACTTATCCACTGGACTGTTAATGTCACAAGGAACTAATCAGACACACAATCATGCATGATATATTATAGTCCTCATGCATTGGAATAATGTTAATTATAAGGATTCAATTTATTATTCATGTGGAAATATGTAGACCTACTGTATAACAGGAATTGATGGACTATAATTTTCAAGTGTTATTAATTTGATGTTAAGTGTTTCCTGGTTATCCATGTGCTCTTTTTATTTTTGCAAGGAAAGATTACGCTATGTGCGGAATCACAAATCTTTTATTACTGGAAATCAAGGATGGAAGGTTAATGGGTAGGATTTGAGGACAGGATTAATTTCTTATGACTGCATCCTCTACTTTTATTTGAAAAGCATTCAGGAACAAACAGTGCTAGTATATTAACAGGAGTTGTCCCACTGAAGCTAACAGATGTAAGAAGAGCAGGATTTGATCCATAACTACAGTATTTTATAATTATTATTATCTTGTGCAATAAAGTCTCACAAAAACACAGCCTGCTGTCACAAATGACCAAGGCTGGACTGATAAATAAGGACGAAGTTAAAAATAGTGTTATCAGTGCAATGAAGTATCATTTCTGAATCATCTGTGTCAAAAGATCTCAGCTGTGTAGCACTGCTAAACAAAGGAAAAGTGACCAATGTAATAAAATTTGCTCATTGACTTAAAACAGGACCCTATCTCCTCTTTTGCCTATGTCGTGAACAAGCAAATAAGAATTAGGTAGGAAATGGTTTTCCCATCCTGCAGAGATTTGAGATTTCAAAATTTTTGTCCCAAAAAGTCCTCAAAATTTTCCCAAACTGAACATCTGATTCTTTTGTTTGTTTGTTTGTTTGCTTGAGTAAATTAAAGTTTTGTTTTGATAATTTCAAAATGTTCCTTTTGATTTTGACTTATTTTTTTGACTGTAGTTAGCTCATATTTGAAATAAAAATTATTTGGAACCATAAACCAGAAATTTTCATTTAGAAAATGTCAAAACAAAACTTTTTTCAATTTTGTTTTCAAAATTATTTTGAATTGAAAAATGTGTTAACAACCAACTCTTTGTGTTTTATCAAAAACTCCCTGACCCGCTCTAGAGGATATGTTTTCAACAATGATGGATAGGACATCAGGAAATGTTGGTGATAGCAATGTCTGTCACTTTTAATACTTTATTTTGTTATAATTCTTTGCCTTTGACTCCCATCATCAGGAACAATGGACCAGATTTTGCTCACTTATATGGCTGTGTGAAAGGAAAATCAGAACCAGCAAGTACAGGAATGGATAGATCTGGGAATAATACCAGAAGCATGTTATGGTATTTTAGCAGTGTTGAGAAGCACCAACACAAATCGACACCCCACTTTACAAGGCATAGTGCAACACATAGAGAAAGTCCTAAAGAGCTTATAATTTAAATAGACAAGAACAAAGGAAGTAATATTAACTTAATTTTACAGACGGGAAAGTGAGAAACAGAGATTAAGGGCTTGCTGTCAACCCCATTAAAGTCCATGGGAGCCTTTCCATTGAGTACAAGCTTTGAAACAGACACTAAGGGTCAGATTTTTCAGAGATATTTAGGCACCAAATGATGCAGTAGGTGCCTAGTGGGATTTTCAAAGCTGCCTAAAGCAGGAGATCAATCGGAGTTAGATGCCTAACTTGCTTAAGTACTTTTGAAAATTCCAGTAGGCACCTATCTTCATCTTTAGATGCCTAAATACCTTTAAAAATGTGGCCCTAAATGACTTGGCTGAGGACACACACAACATTTCTGACATAGTTGAATCTAGATGATCTAGATCCCAACTTGGTGCCTGACCATAAGATCATGAATGGAATGGTGCTCCAACTGTCAGTAGCTCCACAGCTCTGAACTGAATATTATGGGCCTGATGTTCAGAAGTACCGAAAACCCGCAGCTCCCACTGACTTCAGTTAGAGTTGTGGGTGCTCAGAACCTCTGAAGATCAGGCCCTATTGGGTACTTCGTTCAATGTATGAATGTATTTGGAACTTTTCTTTAAAGGATAGAAATATTATAGCACATTTGAAGACAGAATAATAGTATAAAAAGAATTTACTTGGACAGTCACTTTCTCTAGTCCTGATATTTGGGTGTGAACACGTGTTTTCCTTTTCACAAATCTTTGTCAGCTTGGTTTAATCCTGCAATGAAACTCAGAGTCTTATTTTCAGCCCAGACCTCACAAGGCCTCTATTTGTGCACCTGCAGTATTACAAGTTCAAATAATTGTGGGCACCTATCATTATTTTCATATAGCCTTAGGCAATATAGGGATATCCAAAAGAAGGACACACTGAAGCCAAATGCATCAGCGGAATTCTACTTGAGAGGGGAACTGGGCACATTTATGAGTAATAACAAAATTGCCAGGGTGATGCTTTTTGACAGGTTTCAGAGTAACAGCCGTGTTAGTCTGTATTCGCAAAAAGAAAAGGAGTACTTGTGGCACATTAGAGACTAACCAATTTATTTGAGCATAAGCTTTCGTGAGCTACAGCTCACTTCATCGGATGCATGGGTGATGCTGTTACAGTTTATGTACTGGCTGCCTTGGTGCTCCGGGCCCAAGATAGGGATGTGCGTTCCGTCTATCACCCCACTACAGTTAGGGAATCCCATTGCAGCAAAGCTATCCACTATGACCTGCACATTTCCCAGAGTCACTACCCTTGATAGCAGCAGCTCAGTGATCATGTTGGCTACTTGGATCACAGCAGCCCCCACAGTAGATTTGCCCACTCCAAATTGATTCCTGACTGACCGGTAGCTGTCTGGCATTGCAAGCTTCCAGAGGGCTATTGCCACTCGCTTGTGAACTGTGAGGGCCGCTCTCATCCTGGTATTCTTGCACTTCAGGTCAGGGGAAAGCAAGTCACAAAGTTCCATGAAAGTACCCTTGTGCATGCAAAAGTTTCCCAGCCACAGAGAATCATCCCAGACCTACAACACTATGTGGTCCCACCAGTCTGTGCTTGTTTCCTGGGCCCAGAATTGGCGTTCAATGTCATTAGCCTGCCCCATTGCCACCAGGATGGCCAAATTGCCAGGGCCTGTGCTTTGAGAAAAGTCTGTGTCCATGTCCTCATCACTCTCATCACCGCACTGCCATCGCCTCCTCACCTGCTTTTTCAGGTTCTGGTTCTGCATATACAGCATGATAATGTGCGAGGTGTTTACAATGCTCATAACTGCCACAGTGATCTGACCGGGTTCCATGCTTGCCATGGTATGGTGCCTGTAGGAGAGCAGGAGAGCAGAATTGCAGGGGAAGCGGTGATTGAATGACCAGTTTTGCAGACCTACTGTACCGTCTGCTGCCAGGACACAACAGCTGAGTGGGCTGCATGCTTGCCATGGTATGGCGAGACAAGAGCAGCCGAGCAGAGTTGCAGTGGAAGCAGCCCTGCGAGACCACCAGGAGAGCAGGAGAGCAGAGTGACAGCAGAAGCGATGGATGACGATGGTCATATAGAGGACCTGTGAGGTGGATTCATAGCATCAGGAGAGTTGTAGTGGAAGTGGTGGTTTGATGATGACTGTTAGGAGTCCTACTGCACCGTCTGCTGAAAGCAGTATGGTGCCCGCACGGAAAAAAGGTGCAAAACGATTGTCTGCCATTGCTTTCACGGAGGGAGGGGCGACTGACGACACGTACCCCAAACCACCCACAACAATGTTTTTGTCCCACTAGCCATTGGGAGCTTAACCCAGAATTCCAATGGTCGGCAGAGACTGCAGGAACTGTGGGATAGCTACCCACAGTGCAACACTCCGAAAGTTGACGCTAGCCTCGGTACTGTGGACGCACTCCGCCAATTTAATGTGCTTAGTGGGGACACACACAATCGACTGCATAAAATCACTTTCTAAAAAATTGATTTCTATAAATTCGACCTAATTTCATAGTGTAGACACACTCTTATAGTACTACAGCTGCACCACTGTTGCACTTAGTGAAGATTCTACTACATTGACGGGAGAGCTTCTTCGGTGTAGGCACTCTACCTCCCTGGGAGGCATTAGATATGTTGATGGGAGAATGCTGTCTACACTGGGGGTTAGATCAGTATAACTGTGTTGCTTAGCCGTATGGATTTTCCACACCCTGAGCAACACAGTTATACCAACTTAAATTGGTAGTGTAGACATAAGCCTAAAATAGACATAAGAAAGATATTAGATAATCTACTGATGAAGGAAATAAGCATAGGACTAGTGAATTTACTTATCTCAAAAACATCTTTTCCATTAATGGGTCTAATACTGTTGCATAAAGAAAAGCAGGATATATATGTAAGAACTACAGTATCAACAGATATATATGTCTATTGATGATACTGTATTTCTTTTCCTTGAAGAAAATACAACTTCTTATACAATATGGTAGAGCAGGCTGTCAAGAATTAGATACATTGCATCTAATTATTTGATTGAAGAGCTGTGAACAGTAACTGGCAGATACTATTGGCAAGCACTGCATACATCCCATTATTTTCAGAGGTTACTGACAATTAAACATCCTTTTTCACACAGCAGCTTCAGTAAATCAGAACAAGATGTAAGAATGAAGAAAATAGTGTAGTCCAATCAATTGCTTTTAGCTGTAATTGTTTTGGAGAGGTACAATCAGGTACATTATGTGGATATGGACAATTGATACCTGGAGAAAGGAAAAATGAACATGAATACCAGCACCAGATCCGCTCCGCCCACATCAACCCTTATATTCTGGGGAATCTCAGATTCACATCTGGATCTTGACTTCATATACTGGGTTTGTGGATTGAAATGTTGAATCTGACACCTCCAGATTTTGGGGAAGTTTGAATTTGGATCGTGATTTGCGTTCAGGCTATGTTTCTCTAACCCATCTCTAATAGAAAAAAAAAAACCCTCTGTACGTGGCCCATCTGGAATCTCAAGTGGTCAGCTGAAGCTTGCAGGGTTTGTCATTGCCTAGTGATGGAATTTCATTTTTTTTTTAACAAGATTATAGGACTCTGACATTTTAGGGAATTGGATGGTATCAGTACATTTTTTATGACCTCTGAGACAAGGAACATAAGAACATAAATATAAGAACACCCATTTAGCCCCGTATTCTGTTTTCCAACAGTGGCCAATTCTACATGCTTCAGAGGAAATGAAGAGAACAGAGCAATTATCAAGTGAGCCATTCCTTGGCCACTTCCAGCTTTTGGCAGTTAGAGACTTAGAACACCTAAAGCATGGGGAAGTTCCAGGGCTGGAAGAAGATGATGTTCCTGGGCAAGGGTTAGTGTTGGGCCAGGATGGGTTGTGACCCATTAGTGATCCCTTGCTAAGGCTAGGGTCTGGACAAGATGGTGACACCAGTTGAGTCTTAGAGTTTGGTCTGAATGGTGGCTGGGCACTTGATGATGGCTGTAGGCCAAATTTAGGGTTGGGGATCGATTGGAGACCCAGACAAGGATTAGGGTTATTCTGGGCTAAGGCTTGGTTTGGGGCTGAATAGTGTCCTGGGACCAGGGTTAGAGTGAAGACTGGATTCAGATGTTGGGTCAGGGTTAGGATTGGGGAATTTGGTAGTAGGATAAGGGTTGGCACTGTGGCCTGATGATGGTCCTGGGCCAGGGTTAGGTTCTGTTGCTTCCCCTGGGCTAGGATTGGGCTGGATGATCACCTAGAGCTACGGCTAGGGATGGGACAAGTTGGTTACCCTGGCCTCGGGAGAAGGTGGCTGACTGATCCAGGCCTTGGGCTGCTGTTACTGGCTCCAGCTAGGTTTAGGATTAGGTCCTAGGGCAGGATTAAGGTTGCTATTGGATGATTGCCTGCGGTAAGGGTTAGGGTTGAGCATGGGCAGTGATCCTAATGTAGGGTTAAGGTTAGATCTGGAGGGTTGCCCTGACTAGTGGTAGAGTTGAGCCCCAATAATTGTCTTGGGCAAGGTATATAGATGGGGCAGATGGTGGCCCTGGCCCTAGATTTATGATTGGTGACAGATAGTGGACCCAGGTTGAGATCTGGTAACTCAACCTGGGATTGAGTGGGCCACTGGCTGAAGCTAGGGTTGAGTATGTAGGGTGGCCGTGGCCTAGCATTAAGCTTTAGGGTGGATGGCGGCTCTTGACTAGGATAAGGATTGCAGCTGAATCACTTCCCCAGTAAAGGCCGGGGTAGAGATTTGTATGAGGAAAAACACAAACCCTTCTGTTTACATTACATACATATCCTATTATGCTTTAATTATATTATATCATTCATAGGACATTCACTTTTTAAAAGGATCCTTGAGTTCACCTCAGCCACACCAATGAGCGATCTGTTTAAATTGAAACCACATAAGTGAATACCCCTGAACTTTGGGAAACTTTGTACCCAGACATGGTTCCAGTTTATGATGTTTGCACCATCTTTATATCAAAGGAAACAGCAAATCATTTTCAATTTCTGTCTGGGCAGGAACCCAATGTTTTACGAATATTTTTATGTCACATTATTTTAAAATCATTTTCAGTGTCTTTTGTTCATAGGTCTGGCATGCATGAACCCAGAAAAAAAGATTTGACTTGTCAAAAGGCTTCACGTATATTCCTGCTTTTTACCAGTCTCTAGATACATTTATTATCTTTTATACTTCAACATCATAAACAGTAACATTTAATCACAGGTACTATGCATGGAAGCCTGTAATAGGATTATCATTGCTGACTTCCAGTGTTCTGTACTTTCCGTCAGACAGGAAAGTATATAATATGTTACTGAAATCTCAGCAGAAGACCATAATAAATGCAAAATAAAAATAAGAAACTTTAAATATATGTTTTTGAAATAGAGAAAGTAGTTATTTTTTTCTCTTTGCTTCATATGGCTACTACACCCTCTAGTGGAATTTAGCAGGTTTGTAGTGGCACCATAGACATTAAGCAGAACAAGAAATCTACAAAGAAAGTATTTTTTATTTTGTTTTGTTTGTTTTGAATGCCCAATATTAACTACTGTACTCACGAGCTGCTGGCCATAGAATTGCAAAGGTGGGTTTCAAAAGAACAATGGCTGCTGTAGAACAGAGCATCTGGTGTAAAGATGCAATCAAGTCGGGGCTGGTGTCATTAGAAGGGAAGGACAGCCTGTAAGAGGAGGGCGAGCAGATGTAGCTGTTACTGGGGAAAGTATGGGTATGACATCTGGGAGGCTCTGTAATGTTTTGAGACTCAGACTGAGAGAAATACCAGTTGAGTTAAGAGGGGGCTGAAAAAGAGCAGCAAGTTTCAGAATGAATTAGATAAAAGTTCCAATTTTTCAGAACCTCAGAATTTCTTTTACTCATAGTACTTGTAGTTTCTGAAAAGGAGTTCAGGCCTGCATTTCTGCTCAGGCAAAACTCACAATAACTTGAATGGGATTTTTGCTTGAGTAAGGAAGTCTGAAATAACCAGTCACAGCTGCCTGACTTTTTGTACAAGACCCAGTTTGTTGATAGCAATAGATCTCCTAGTAATAAGAACTGACTGCAGACAGTTGGGATGCAGGACTATTGTTCATTAGATATTACAACTACAGGGGAAGTAGACACCCACGGCTGTTTAATTGCAGTAGAGAGAGACAATGTGAGAGAGGTAATATCTTTTATTGGACCGATTTCTGTTGGTGAGAGATACATGTTTCAAGCCAGGATTCTAGGACCCTGTGAGATGGGAGGGTCCCAGAGCTCAGGCTGAAACCTGAGCCCAAATGTCTATGCCATAATTAAGCAGCCACTAGCCTGAGTCCTGTGAGCCCATCGGGCCAGCTGCGGGTGTCTAATTGCAGTGTAAATATACACTTAGACTCTCAGGACCAAATATGACATATCACTGGTGTATCATCATCAGGCAATGCAATCTCACACACTCTAGCTTACTAATGATATAACTGGCTCTGTGGCTATGGGGAAAGCGGTGGATATGATATTTAGAAAAGCTTTTGATATGATCTCCCACAGTATTCTTCCCAGCAAGTTAAAAAAGTATGGATTGGATGAATGGACTATAAGGTGGAAAGAAAGCTGGCTAGATCATCGGGCTCAAAGGGTAGTGATCAACGGCTCGATGTCTAGTTGATAGCCGGTAACAAGCAGAGTGCCCCAGGGGTCAATCCTGGGGCCGGTTTTGTTCAACATCTGCATTAATGATCTGGATGATGGGATGGATTGCACCCTCAGCAAATTCGCGGATGACACTAAGTTGGGGGGAGAGGTAGATACATTGGAGTGTAGGAATAGGGTCCAGAGTGACCTAGACAAATTGGAGGACTGGGCCAAAAGAAATCTGATGAGGTTCAACAAGGACAAATGCAGAGTCCTGCACTTTGGACGGAAGAATCCCATGCACGGTACAGGTTAGGGACTGTTTGGCAGTTCTGCAGAAAAGGACCTGGGGATTACAGTGGAAGAGAAGCTGGATATGAGTCAACAGTGTGCCCTTGTTGCCAAGAAGGCTAGCAGCATATTGGGCTGCATTAGTAGGAGCATTGCCGGCAAATCAAGAAAAGTGACTAGTCCCCTCTATTTGGCACTGGTGAGGCCATATATGGAGTATTGTGTCCAGTTTTGGGCCGCCCCACTTCAGAAAGGATGTAGACAAATTGGAGAGAGTCTAGCGGAGGGCAATGAACATTATTAAGGGGCTGGGGCAAATGACTTACAAGGAGAGGCTGAGGGAACTGGGCTTATTTAGTCTGCGGTAAAGAAGAGTGATGGGGGATTTGATAGCAGACTTCAACTACCTGAAGGGGGGTTCCAAAGAGGATGGAGCTAGGCTGTTCTCAGTGGTGTCAGATGACAGAACAAGAAGCAATGGTCTCAGGTTTCAGTGGGGGAGGTCTAGGTTGGATATTAGGAAAAACTATTTCACTAGGAGGGTGGTGAAGCACTGGAATGGGTTACTTAGGGATGTGGTGGAATCTCCATCCTCATAGGTTTTTAGGACCTGGCTTGACAAAGCCCTGGCTGGGATGATTTAGTTGGGATTGGTCCTGCTTTGAGCAGGGTGTGACGGGTTGGATCACAGAAACCCCCTTGGGACTGCCACCTGTGCCAAGACTACTTCTGCCCCTGCTTTTCTGCCCTGTCAGCTGAGGACTTCAGTGCCCTGCCTGGTTTGAGCCAGACCCTCTGGCCTGCTGCAAACCCAGACCCAGGTTTGAACCACGTCCCCTATGAGCTGTAGGCTCAATTGAAAGCAGCTTACAGAAGTGTTCCTGTCTTTAACACTCAGATGCCCAACTCCCAATGGGGTCCAAACCCCAAATAAATCCGTTTTATTCTGTAAAAAGTGATCTTCCAGAGGTTTAAGTAGTGTTTCTTTTGTGGTTGGAGACCCCCTCCTCTTTCCTATGCAAAGTCCAGCTACAAAATGGCGTTCTGGAGTCACCTTGGCAAGTCTCATGTCCATGCATGACTGAGTTCCTTACCAGCCAAGCCTCTGATAGTGTGGCTGATGTGATTAGGCCCTATGATGGTGTCCCCTGAACAGACACGTGGACACAGCTGGCAACGGGCCACACTATCAGTGGCTCATTCACCTGCACATCTACCAATGTGATATGTGCCATCATGTGCCAGCAATGCCCCTCTGCCATGTACATTGGTCAAACTGGACAGTCTCTACGTAAAAGAATAAATGGACACAAATCAGACGTCAAGAATTATAACATTCAAAAACCAGTTGGAGAACACTTCAATCTCTCTGGTCACTCGATTACAGACCTAAAAGTGGCAATTCTTCAACAAAAAAACTTCAAAAACAGACTCCAACGAGAGACTGCCAAATTGGAATTAGTTTGTAAACTGGATACAATTAACTTAGGCTTGAATAGAGATTGGGAGTGGATGGGTCATTACACAAAGTAAAACTATTTCCCCATGTTTATTCCCCCCCCCACACACACACACACCTCCCACTGTTCCTCAGACGTTCTTGTCAACTGCTGGAAATGGCCCACCTTGATTATCACTACAAAAGGTCTCCGTCCCCACCCTGCTCTCCTGCTTGTAATAGTTCACCTTAAGTGATCACTTTCATTACAGTGTGTATGGTAACACCCATTGTTTCATGTTCTCTATGTATATAAATCTCCTCACTGTATTTTCCACTCAATGCATCCTATGAAGTGAGCTGTAGCTCACTAAAGCTTATGTTCAAATACATTTGTTAGTCTCTAAGGTGCCACAAGTCCTCCTTTTCTTTTTACTGAGAATAGTGTTTTCTCAGGAAGCTGACCAACTGCTTCACTAAAACCTACTTAGAATCAGACAAGTATACAGCCAATATTCATAAGTTTGAATACAAAAATGATACATGCCCACAAATAGGATTAATAGATTCAGTAGATCATAACCTCTATAGAGATATGTTACATGGCATATGTAGCATAAAACATATTCCAGTTACGTCATATATATATACATTCATAAGTATATTTCCATAAAGCCTTATGGGGGGCACCGTCACACAAGGGGTTGGACTAGATGACCTCCTGAGGTCTCTTCCAGCTCTAATCTTCTGTGATTCTATGAAACAAATAGTCAGCTGGTGAATCATCATTACAGATGTTTTGAGCTCAGGAACACCCAGCTGGTGAACAGGAGCTCTTTACCACTTTACTTTTCCTTTAACTCTTCAAGCTACTAAAAATCTCCTTCCAGCTCTGATCTTTACTGTGCCTCCCCACTCCCATCTTCCTTCTCCCCACATTAAAACTGAACTACACTGTACTATATAATATACACCAAAAATACATTTAAAATGTTAATGTTTCACAGCCAAGCACTTACAAGTTAGGAAATGTCAGAATTAAGGTTGCCTCAATTTAATCCCTTTGGGTGTATGCATTACTGCACAGTGTTTAATTAAATGATCACATGATGTTTTTTCCACAGGCCCCTTCCCTCATTTAGTACACAGGATGAGTGGTGCTCACTGAATGCGTTGCTATTCAGTATTTAACTTCATTGTTCCATGTCTGGTCACAAACCTTATTTACTGCACCCCGTTGAAACCCTGCTTTGAATACAAAATTGTTCATTTCTTCATGCTCTTTTTATGGAGCTCATCTCTGCAGCATTGGAGTACTTCGCAAACATTAATTAATTTTTATCCACAGTACCCCAAGAGGTGTGAGGAGGCATTATTAATCCCATTTTACAGATGTGGAATTGAGGCACAGAGCGATTATTGTCAAAAGTGTACACTAATTTGGGGGGCACAATAGAGATGCCTATGTTTCAGAGCAGTTAGCATTTGATAGCACTTTATGTGTTTACCTCATGCTCCCATTGACTTCAGTTGCAGATGTGAGTGCTCAGACCCCTGGTGTCTCAAGTTAGGCACCCATAAATTGAAGAACACACAGTTTGTGGCCACCTGTGAAAAGCTTCATTTTGGTGATTTGCCTACCATCTCACAGGGGCTCTGTGGCAGAGGCAGGGATTGTCATTCAATTGACTTAACCAGGAAAACATTCTCCCTCTTTCTGCAATCCTCTGCCTCATTCACAATACACCTTCCAACAGCTTTTCCATGGAGCCATGAGCACAGGTATGTACCTGGCATGGTTCATGAAGTCCTGTGAAACCTGTCCTCTCTGTGGTGAGAGGGAGACCCTGGTTCACATCTATGCAGGTTGCAGCCCCTCTTCCAGCCCCTCCAGATTTCTCACTCAGGTTCTGGCTGCACTTTCCACCACAACTTCTGTTTTTCACACACGCCATCTGTGTCCCAACAAAGTTGCAATACCTCCTTATCAACCTTCTCCTGGCACTGACCAAGATGTCCATCCATCATACCTGGAGGAGGAAGTTGGAGGAGGCAACTGAATGTGGGGTCTATTCCGGTCCCTCATCTGATCATGCCTCCTGGCAGAGTTCTGTTAGGTGGTGTCCACTGACCCCTTAGCCTTTGAGGAGCAGTGGATGCTGTTGGGAGTTTTCTGCTTGGTGTCCCCCTCTGAAACCCTGATTTTTAACCTTTAATCATCACTTCCATCCCTGTTTTTTTCATTTGCTGTCTCCAGGATTGATCTGTGGCCCATGGCTTCTATCCCTCGGTTGAGGGAGCAGGCCTTTAGAGAGCTTTGGGCCTTCAACTCCTGGTAACCATAACAATCCTCCAACTTCTGCAATAAATGAAGTAAGGGATTTACAGCCAACAGTCTTGATTCATTCCTAGAACACCATACATCCTTCATGCTGAATGAGGCAGGGGCCTTTGGAAAACCAGTATATGGTCATGTAATTAAAGACTGTATCATAATGCATATGCACAAAGGGGCCAAATGAAGGTTGCACAACCTGATTTTGTGTCAGCTATTTTCAACTGAGAATGGGATGTACAATATATTTCTGCAGGGTAAGTCACAAGCTTTCTTCATCAAAAGGACAGTCTTTCAGCTCAGCCAGTTTTGTGATTCAGTCATTCCCTCAGCATTCCCTACAGAGAAAACTTTAAATAACACATAAGATTTCCAGCTTTCAGTGTGCTGTTGCTTTTAGTTTTAGAGAAAGAAAGCTGGAGGAATGGTAATGCTTTCTTTTCTTAGAGTGCTAAATTTCTAGAACAAGAGATGATTCTTTGACCAGTTCCACAGCTCCTCTTCACAACTATCCTCTCTCCAGCCCTCCACCACTTTCAAGCCCTGGAACCTCAGCCCCTTTATTTATATATTCATAAACACATACACAGATAAGAAATGCCCACAAACAAAAGTTCATTAACTTAGGGTAAAAGTTCATTAAGTGTATTGCCCCATAACAAACACTAAAATTTAACAATGCTGTTGCTGTAGGTCAGGGATCTGCAACCTTTGGCACGCAACCTGCCAGAATAAGCCCCCTGGTGGACTGGGCCGGTTTGTTTATCAGCTGAGGCCGCAGGTTCGGCCGATCGCTGCTCCCCGTGGCTGCGGTTCACCACTCCAGGCCAATGGGGGCTATAGGAAGCGGCGTGGTCCGAGGGATGTGCTGGCCCCCACTTCCCACAGCCCCCTTTGGCCTGGGATGGCGAACTGCAGCCAGTGGGAGCTGCGATCGGCCGAACCTGCAGACGTGACAGGGAAACAAACCGGCCCGGCCTGTCAGAGGATTTACCCTGGCAGGCCACGGGTCAAAAGTTGCCGATCCCTGCTGTAGGTGAACAAATCAAGGAATATATAATTATATTTTGTCACACATCCTTGATTCCATCCCATTAATATGTTTCATTCTATAATGTGTTATGCAGAGCTGGTTGAAAAATGGTAAATGTTTTTTTTTAAAAAGTATGAAAAGTGCTTAATATCCTGAAATTTTCATGCAAAGAAATGTTCCAACTTTGTGCTGAAAAATGAGAAGTGTGTTTTGTTTTTCACTGAAAAATCAGAATTTTTTGAAATTTTCAACATTTCAAAATACTTTCGGGGGGGTTATTTATTTTTATTATTTGGAGTTTTTCTCCCTTTTCTCCTTTCCTTTCCATCTTTTCACCTGCTACTCACCCACACTTTTCAGTGGGAAAATTAAAAAGAAAATAGGGGAAAGTTTAAAAAAAGACAGAAAAGGCAAACACCTAAGAAGTGGAACAAATCTTGGTTTTTATTTTTTGTAAAAAGAATTGGAAAATTTCAAAAACACATAAAGATTTCCGTGAAAGTTTGCTTTTGAAAAAATGCCATCTTTTGTCAAAATAAAGTTTTGAATGAAATATTTCAACCAGCACAAATATTACAGAACATGGCCATATGAAATATATTTCAATCTGGTTTTCTTTAGAGATGTAGATTGAAGAGGTTGATCTGTTTTACATAGAAGAAGTTAATATAGATATAATAGATTATTTGGTGTTTTTGATAAATGAAGACATTTTGAGTATGTAATCGGTTTTGCATTCCTTTACATTCTGGTGTACGCAATGTGAAGATGTCTGAATTTTAAAGAGGCTAATTATCATTAGATTATTAAATAACTTAAAATTTCAAGTTACAGCTGTGTATTGCAGTGTGATTTTCATTTGTCTGGTGTTTGAACTAATTGTAATGCCTTGTGTACACTTAAACGTATTGCTGCTTTACAGAGGGGGGTTAAGCTTTTATGGGGCCCTGGGCCAGAGCAAGTGGGGCCCCCCTTCCACCTGCAGCTCCCCCCCTTCCCCAGTGCTCCTGCCTGGAAAATGGGGTCAGGGTGCAGGGGCTTGCCCCACCCTGGCCTCCAACCCGCATTCCTGACTGGAAGTGGGGTTGGGGCGCAGGGGCTTGCATTCCCCAGCAGGAGCGCTGGGTGGGCGGAGCAGGGCAAGCCCCTGCGCCCTGACCCCACTCCCTGGTGGGAGCATCGGACAGGCAGAGTAGGTCAGGGCATAGGAGTGCCCATTTTTCTGGGGCCCCCCCATTGGTTGGGACCCCTGAGCACGGGCCCCATTGCTAATCCGCCACTTCTACTTTAGCTATGCATGTATAATTAAAGTGGCAACACACAAACATACAGAGTAGATGCAGTTATACAGGTGATGTGTATGCCAGTATGTCTTATTCTGATTCAGTGAAGTGAAAGAGCTGTACCAATCTAAAGTGCCTTATATTGCTATAACTGCATCTATGCCACAATGCTGAGGCTTTAATTGGCATAATTAAGTCCAGAGATGCACCCCTTACCAATATAATAGTGCTGGTGAAACTTTTGAGGTGTAGACCAGGCCTAATGATATTATTGAATTGAAAGGGAGAATGTTAAAGAAGGTTTTAGTCTGTCAGCACATTAATGTCATTATAGTAGGGGGCTAATGCTTGGAGACTTGCATTATGTTGTTCATGAAAGATACAATTGATTTCCTTGCTTTTTAATACATCAGGAAATACATGTGAGCAACCATAACCCTATTTTATTTATTAATTTATTTCAGTGGCAGGAACTTTAAGGGCCTAATTTAACACTTTGTAAAGTTAAAGCAAGCTGTTCCATCGATGGCAGTTGGATCCGACCCTTGGTGAGCACTCATGTGTCAGGTTGGCTGGAGAAAAGGCACAACACTTTGGGTTGGTTTGTTTTTAACTAACTGCATGAGCATTCAGCTCATTCTGAGTGGGCTGAGGCTTCAGGAACAATTTAGTACACAATAGGCTTGTTCAGATTCTTAATACAGTTATTCCCATACTCAATAAAGTGCCATTTCATTTGCATCGCCCTTCCCAAACTCATGATATGGTATCCATACCCCTCTAGATTAAGTTGAAAGTAAGTGTATGTATGGGATATATATATATATCCCATGAAAAACTCTTGCATGCCGATGGGGACATAAAAGATTTATTGTAATAAAAATATTGCTTTGCTGTGAAAATATAATGATATGAAAAGCCTCAATTTTTGTCACCATTGCCAGTAGTAAATTTCTTAACTGGATCATATTATAACCAATAAACAAATATTCCCTAACCCACCAGCAATACTGAGCTGTATGAAATGGATTTGTTCTGGTATAAACCAAAGAGAGCAGAATATGTATTTCTTGGCCCTTGTGGATATATATGATAGAGTTGTGTTAAATGGTTCAATTTAAGATGGAAAAGGTGTATAACAGGTATCCCCTGGACAGAAATGTTTATACATTTCCTCCCTCTTCCCAAGTGCAGCATATTATGGCTTTTCACCCTACTGATAAACTGAATTTTAAAGTTATATTGCATTTTTCACAATTTCAGATGAATGTGCATAATACATCTCTCATGAAGAGTAACTATGCAGATGGGACTGTGAAAACTTTTGCAGTTTATGAATCTATCATTAGTAATATCCATCACTTATGAATAAAAAAAGGAAGTGGCCACTGGCAAATGTTAGTGTTTTGTTTTGCTTGTTTTGTTTGTTTTGTGGAAATCCTTGAAGAGAAGAGAAGAAAAGAAATCAAATGATCAAAGATTGTTATATAAAAAACCCTTTAGGTGCTGCCACATATACCCAGCATGATTTGCTTTGGCAATGCTCATTGCAGATGCAGCAAAATCCATTTTATTGTCTTCTTTTTTGTCACTATGATTGTACTAACAGGAAAATCTCAGTCAAAATCAGTTCTCCTTATAAGCTGTATTTTCAATAAGCCAATAACGATGGGTTTGGTTTGTTATTTTATTATTGTTATTGATGTGCTATAGATATTAATGTAGTTTCAGGATGGAAAATAAAAGAAGATATTAATAATACATAAAAATAAACACACTTGGTAATGAAATGTGGCATAAAATTGACCAAAGGAAGAAGTGGAGATGATGAAAATCTACTTTTCAGTTTACTGGACAATAAATGGTGGTGAAGTGTGACAATGGCCACTGTAAGTTACATGCCAAGGGCACAGAACAAGCTGTTGTAGCAGGAAAAATGCCCAACAATAGGTTTTAAGAATGTATAAAATAATCATAGAATCATAGAATATCAGGGTTGGAAGGGACCTCAGGAGGTCATCTAGTCCAACTCCCTGCTCAAAGCAGGAACAATTCCCATGTTTTGCCCCAAATAA
Organism: Chelonia mydas; assembly: GCF_015237465.2. NCBI lineage: Eukaryota > Metazoa > Chordata > Testudines > Cheloniidae > Chelonia > Chelonia mydas. Next base: position 12,849,394 of record NC_057853.1, on the reverse strand, counting down.
TGAACATCCCCTTGATTTATCTTACACTGTATTAAACCCCCCTCCCCCGCCGCCGCCCATTTGGTCTGTTTTCATGCTACACTTTCCCCATCACTCTTTTGTGATATTTGGGGCCCATCCAGATTGGCAAGGGGTTCTATCACTGCCTGCCCTATAACGCTGAGGTCTTTACGTTGTGCAGCCATGGTTCAGCAACCTGCTCACAGCACAAGGTTCTACCAGCCTAGTCACTCTTTGCAGGGTGGCCAACAGGCCTTCTACTCCGGAGTCTCCCCAAATCCATCCTCCCCAAGTTCTTAAGTACCAAACACCCAGACAATTCCCTGGTTCCTCACCTCTGAAGGCATGGAATCAGCCCCCAGTTCTTCACTTTGGCACACTGTCCACACAGTTTGTACACCAGAGACCCACTTGGGGTAGAAATACACAAAAAGCTTATTTAATAGAAAGAGTCAAAGATGACATAGTAATGGAAGCAAATGTACACAAGTTATCCAGGAAATTAATATAAATTAATATAATATAATTAAATTATATAATATAATTTATATAAATATAAATTAATATAATATAGATATAAACCTCAGGCTTAACACTTTTATATTAGATAAAATCCCTTTTGTAATGCAAGTTACTTATTGCCTTTTACCAGGTATAGGAAGGATCCAGCTTTCACAGACAGCTTCCCCACTGGAGGCTGTCCCTCAGTTTCTAGATTTAAAACCTCAGCTACAAGCCTCTGTTTAAAAGGCTTTTTTCTTAATTTTTTCTTTTTCTCTCCTGGCACGGTGACTCCTGGTTACTCGGAGTGGGGAAATTTCTAGCCGGGATGTCTCAATGTTTTCCAATTAACTCTAATGAGAGTGACAAGGTGGGTGAGGTAATATCTTTTATTGAACCTACTTCTGTTGGTGAAAGAGACAAGCTTTAGCGCTCGAAAGAGCTCTTCTTCAGGCCTGGTCTGGTGTCACCATTGAGCATGAGTTGTAATTGTTTGATGATACCTCATATGGATTCCAGTATGGCTGATGAAAACTAGGAGTGTGCGGTCAGAGGGATTTTATTTCTGTATTGAAACAGGTTCCCTTGGGATATTTGGGTGGCCTGTTCCCTGATGTGATTTACTTCTCTGGTGGAGTGTTCTTGTTTGGTGAAGGTGGTTGTGAGTACGTTAAGGTGCATATAATCCAAGGAGAAAGTCCAGGATATACACCATTCCCAGACCTGAGGAAGAGCTCTGTGTAGCTCAAAAACTTGTCTCTCTTACTAAGAGAAGTTGGTCAAATAAAAGATAAAAGATATTACCTCATATACTTTGTCTTTCTAGTTAACTCTGATAGTCCATCTTTGTCTTTTCCTGGACTGGAAAATGGATAGGCATTTGAAGTTTTTTTGTACGAACAACTGGTTTGGGAGGTGCGTCACCCTACCATACTGTTCATTGCCCTCTTATGAAGTGGAGTGGAAGTTTATGAACACAGTTTTCTGTATGCACAAACACATAAATTCAGAATCACGATGTGTATACACGACTACCAAGTTCAGAACATTAGAATTTTTCATAAAATATCTTACTCAATACAGTTTTGTAGCACAATAATACATTATGCAATAAGATGGTTTATCTTCTCATTTGGGGTGGGGGGTTAAACCTTCTTGGAATGACTGAACCTTGATTGTCACAACACCAGCCTATACCAGTTTACACTCATGCTAATTAAGAAGTGAATCCTGCTCCCATTCTCAAGTTTGTGGAGGTCTCCTAGAGTGTGGGACTGGTGTGGTTGTGCCATGCCAAAGGGCAGGGAAGCATACTTGGGTGTCATGCACATCCCTGTGTGCCACTTTGCAGGGCAAGAGCTTGGATGGAATGGGAGAGAGGGGAGGTAAAGGAGTCATGATGATTCTCTTATCTTCATCTGTTCCTTGGAAGGGTGTATTGGAACCATGCAATCTACTTCCAACTCGGATGGAGCAGAGTTGCAAATTGGTGTTTAGTGTACATCCATACATACTTACACAAATGAACCCAGTGGGTTTAGGGCAAAGTTATAGCTATATGTTTTGCTGCCTGCTTAGGTTCCTTAGCAGAAATGGGTTGTATTGCTCAGTGGCACTCCTTTTTTTCAAGGTGGCCCCATTGGGTTATTTGGAGCAATGGCTCATTTGCTTCAAGGAGGCTTTATTATGTTGAATACATGCACAATTCTATCTTATCACTGCACCTGCTCAACATAGATATGAGGCTTTGGGGGAAAGTGGGAGGTGAGTTTAGTATGACACATGGTCTGCTGTGTCTGATGTCCTGAAGTGGCTCAGTTCTTTCTTTCTTGTCTGACCCATCCAGTGCAGTGGAATGTTGATCCCGTGTTTGCATGAGTTGGGTATTTGGATGAGAGCTAGCTGGCTGAAGTTCAGTCTAGACAAGACTGAGAAAGTGTTGATAAGATGGGAGAAACAATGGGAAGAGTTTCTGGAGCCAATATCAGCACCCCTGATTGAGGGAGAGAATCTACAGTTTGTGAGAAAGAGTGCTTTAGATTTTATGGGTCTCCTTTCATATTTGGTTAGTAGAGGGAGCCAAGAGTACTCTGCCTCATCTGTGCCTGGTGAGATGAGTAAGACCTTTTCTTTTGGATGTGAAACTTGCTATATTTTGCCATGTCTTTGTTACCATATTAGACACTGATGCACTCCATATGGGGCTCTATCAGTATTTATTTATAATACATTCAAGGGCATTGGTAAGTAGCAAGAATTCCTCTGGTGGCCCATCCCTAGGTATCAATGAAAACCCCAAAGAAGAACTTCCCACAGTCAGTAAAAAATTACAACGAAGAGGAATTGACCAATTCCACTGATGAAAGATTCAATATAAAAAAAAAACACACACACAATGTTAACATAGTACATGTAAAAGCACAAATGAGCAAATTATCCTGGGGCTTCAAAAATGAATGATAATGTTTCAATAGGGAAGGTGTTGAGGAAATAATTAAGGTTTGCAGCATTATTGGCTCAATGTGTAATTCTCAGGAATGAAAATGATGAAAGGGAATGTGTACAAAGAACGGTTAGACTTGTTGTTGCCTCAGATGTGAGATTCCCAAGATCCACCACATAGTGTGGAGATATAAACAGGTTCAGGATTTGACCCTTCTCTTTGATTTCTGAAAGAATAAGCACGCTTCATCCTGCCTTTGAGAGTGCATGAAGTTGCTTTCATTCCTGTTTTGATTTACAGAGCTAGTCTCTATCAGACATCTGTTGCTGGATAGATTAACAACACACTGTATTTATCTCTCTGCATAGCTATGCAAACTTCTCAATAAAAATGAGTAAAAATATTAGTAAGTAAAGGAATGCAGTATTTTAAGTTAAAAAAAACCTTCAATCCACTAGTCATATGGTAAATTATTATAACATTGTCACCATCATTTGTCATAACTGTATCAAGGGACGAGAGGCAGAGTAATAAATATTTAAAATGTTTCTTAGGTATATTTGTGAATATAATATGTAGACATTTCAGCTTCTATTTTACATTGTACAGTGATTGGAGCTATGAAAACACTATGCCCTGTCAGGGTGACTGGTCTCATTGTGGGGAGATGCGGCCAGCCACCCCTGTACCATAATTAATTATGGGCTCTCCGGGCTGAGGGGGCTGAGGTAAGGGGTCAGACAATAGCTTAATGGACACCTGAAATTGATAAAAGGACTGATAGAGCTCAGTCTGGGAATTGGAAGACCAGTGAATGGGATGGCTTCTGTGGAAGACCCTGAGCCATGCTTTGCAGGAGGCTGGGTACTGCAGGAGAACCAGTCTGGGGTCCCAGGTTGTATATGGGAGCAAGGAAGGACACAAGGTCCCAAGGGAACCCACTGGGAGGCTGAGTGCTCTATCCCAGAGCCAGAAAGAGGCTGAGAACAGAGACCAAAAGGCAGGGTGAAGATAAATCCTGAAGGGGAAAAGGACCTTTTGCTTGTGGGGACTTTTTAGTGTGACTCTTTGCTACCCTGGAAGGAGTTACATTTTATTTGTGACTTGGCTGGAGGGGTAAACCACATCTCCAGCATAGGTGGTGTCTGCAAACCTGAGGAGACTCATCTTAGGGAGGAAAAGTGAGGCAGGGAGCACAAGCAGCACCACACTCAGCCAGAAGGGGCTGCTGCAGGGAAGCCATGCTCCACAACATGCCCCAATTCTCCAAAGGTTACACACATGCTGTGACTGAGTGCCTGGGATGGACCACACTGAGAATGCCACAGTCAGGGCAGACTTCAAGAATTAAGCAGACAATCCCCCCAAACTGGTGGTTTATTTTATAATTAGGTTCACCAAGTAACAAAAGAGCTTCCATGGCACCACCCTGTTTAACCAGAATACAGTCCCCTTTAGGCATTTCAGCCTCCGGTTCCCATCCAAACAGGTCTAATACAATGAGAAGTTATTGAAAACCTAATTCAACATATGTGAGGTTCTACTAATTCCAAAGGATCAGAGATCTATTAATAAAAGAAAAGAAGAGAGTTAAAATGGTTAATACATTATATACATACAGATGATTGAAAAGTTCTTATGTCATGTTTGTAGCAGTGGTGGAGTAGACTGCTGGTTTGCAAAAGTCTCTCTGGTAACTTACAAAAGATTGGAAGATTCACAGTTCAAAATACTCCTTTAGTTGTAAGTCCACCGTCCAGAGAAGTTGGAGCAGGAAAGAGGCAAAATGGAGATTCTTAGGTGTCTTTTATATCTTCTGCCATGTGCACAGAAAGTTACTGTTCCAAACAAGGTCTGCAGCCTCTGAATATGGAAAATTACTGACAAAGATGGAGTCTGAGGTCACATGTCCACATCATATGTCCCCATATGTTTTGGTGAATCACGGAGGGTGGCCACTGGCTCCTTGGTGTCTGAGGCAACCACAGGAAAAGTCTACTGGGTGGGATAAGTTTCTTCAATGGCCCATTGTGAGAGTGGAGTGTCCTTAATGGGCCATCAACACATAGTTGTCTATTCCTGATGTAAATCTATCTGGGTTATCACCCAGGAATACAACCCATGTTTGAGATTCAAGAATGTAGCCAATATACATAACTTTAGATGCAAAGATGATACATGAATATAAACAGGATAATCATACTTAGCAATTCATAACTTTTCTATTAATACTTTACATGACATACTTTGTACAAGATTTATGGTAATCATGTAACAGTGGTAACAACGATATAAATAGTCACATTTCTTATACACAGCATCACACACGAATAATAACGTCAAGTGTGAGCAGTTCTATTGACTCCATTGGGGCTACTCCAATGTATAAAAGGAAGAATGTTGAAGTCTTTGCAGAATCAGTGCCTATGGTGGATGGATGAATGATCATATGTTATTAGTTTGTAATGCATAATTATCAAATGTTAAGGTTTTAGACAATGTGAATATGGAGCATCATTGAAACAATAACAATCAGTGACCAGCACATCTGTGAGTTTATTCATGCATGCATACATACATATATTCCTAGATAAAACAACTAAGTTAAAATAAAATTAAGGTTATGAATAAAGCTGGACAGAGAACAGAAATTCCATTTCATGGAAGATTTCGAGATTTCAACATTTGTTTTCCTTCCCATTCAGAACAAAATCCCAAAATTTTAAAATTCTCTGTGTACATATATTCTGAAAAAAAATCTGATCAATTGAAACATTTCATTTTGATTTTAACTTTTATAAATGATAATAGAATATATTTTTTTGTCCAAAAGAAAAGTCACTTCAAAAGCAAAGATCAAAATGTTTTGGTCTGACATTGTTGAAACCTTTTTCCTCCAAAATAAACTTTCAGTAAAATTGACAGTTTCTTATAGTGTTTCAATTTTGGTGGACCTGAATTTTCCAATGGAAAACTGACGTCATTTTTTTCTCTATTTTAGAGTATATATCAGTAATATTAAGCTAAAATACATTACAGGTATGTTATAACTATCCCAAGCCTAACTCGAGAAATTTAAAATTAGGGTTAAACTTAAGTAATATACAAATATTTTATGTTATGGAAACACACAGTTAGGGCATCCAAAGAACCTTAACTCTGCCTGTAGGGACACTGTGCACTAATCATATGATTGTGATTAAGCCACTTTCATGGCTGTTATTCAAGATTATATTAAATTGATGTTTAAACATGAAAGGGTTTTTTTCTTCTTTCTCCCTCATTGCATGATCACCTACTATTTTTCCTAAGGACACCAGCCTCCATCAGTGCATAGGATGCAATGCTGTGGGGACAAATTAGGGTTGTGTAGTAAAGGAGACTGCTGCCTGTAGGACCCGTGCCTCATTTGTCACAGAAATTGGAAGGTGTGTAGTGAATGAGTCAAGGGATTATAGGAGGAGAAAGGGTGGTCTCACAGTTAAGGCAGCTGAATACACCATTAAAATTTTGATTCTATCCCTGCCTCTGTCAAAGAGTTAGTGTGTGATTCTAGGCAAGTCACTTATACAAAACATTTCAGAGGTGGTTACTACCTCTGTGTTTCTTCATCTTCTGGATGCCCAACTTGAAACCCTGGTTTCTGATTTGCAGAAGTGCTGAGCACTCATAGCTGCAGCTGAAGAAAATGGAAAGTGTGCCTAACTATATAAAGTGCTATATAAAGCTAAGTACTCTGAAAAAAGCAGACCCTAGGTATCTCAAATTGGGAAACCAAAGTTTGTGGAAACTTTTGACCTTAATCTTTCTGTGTCTCCATTCCCTATCTGTAAAATAAGGATAACACCACCCCTTTACTTCACAGGATTATTGGGAAGATAAAGTAATTAATGTTTGTAAAGCACTCCTATGCTATAGTGATGATCCCCAAAACCAAATCTCATGAGGAAACTAATAATTCTCTCTTAATAGCAGAGTTTGAATAATGTGCAGTAAATAAGGTATGTGGCCACAAATTGAACAATGAGATAAAAAAAAATATCAAATAGCTGCTCATTAATTGTGCACCATCCATCCTGTGCATTGAATAAGATAGGGGTCTTTTGGAAAAAATAGTATGTGATCATGCAGTTAAAGATAGTATCATAATGCTAATGTTCTAATTCTGGGCAACACCCACAAACCAGTTTTTCAGAGACAAAGACATACAAGCACCACAGTCAGGTGTTAAAGGGCCATCATCTACAGCCATCCTCCAGCAGTGGGGGAAGGTGTAATCAAGAAATTTACATTTCATCACAGGGATGATTCAAACCTCATGTCTGCTATGGACTTCATGTCACTATGAATCAGCAAGGATGTTTCTAGCACAAGAGACTGAATTATAAAGAGGGAGGAAAACACTTGACTTCACATCTTCTCCTCCGATCTCTCTGCTGATGACATCAATGACTCTCAAAGAACTAAGCTAAGGGAGAGTGGTCGCAGGCTGAAAGGAGACCCATCCTGTGAAATTTACTACATTGCATGGTGAGACAACACCTTTTGCTTTTATGTTCACTTAGCTTGTTAAGTTAGGTATTAGCTTGCATATTACTCTTTTATTTTCTTTTGTAACCAATCCTGACTTTTATACATCATCACTTGTAATCACTTAAAATCTATCTTTCTGTAGTCAATAAATTTGTCTTATTGTTTTATCTTAACCAGTGCATTTGGATTACAATGTGTGGGTAAATTCCATTTGGGATAACAAGGTTGGTGCATATATCATTTTCCTTTGATGAAATGACAGACATTCTATGAGCTTGCATTGTTCAGTAGTGTGTTGGACAGTACAAGACACATATTTCTGGGGGAACAAGGCTGGGACTAAGAATTTGCTGGAGTCGCCCAGCAGTTTAATTCATAAGTGGCTTGTCAGAGTTCTCATGTATTTAGCTGGGATTAAATTTGCATGTTGAAGGCTGTGTGAGCAGGCCAAGAGTGGATATTCTGACAGAATAGCAGTGTAAAAAGCACGCCAGGCTAAAGAATTAAGGGGACAGGGTTGTTCCCCAAGTTTGAAGTGACATCATTATTCCATTAAGATGAACAGTCTGACTCTGGTTGCTCAAAGTTTTAACTCATAAACTAATTAATGAATTTCTTTATAAATTCTCAGAAAATTCATTCTGCACTCAGAGTAAGAGCTGTAATTTTGGGGAAAATACACTGTATTCTTCATACATGAGAAAATGTTTGAATCTTTGCTTTACCTGGAAAATCCGGATGGTTGTATATATGAGTTCTGAAAGGATTTATTTTTCCCGATGTACAATTGGCCAGATGTATTCTGGTTTTGGTTTGTTTTCACCTTCCTCTGAAGCATCCCAAGATTGGCCACAGCTGGAGATGGGACAGCGGATGGGGTAGACCAGTGGTCTGAAGAGCTACAGTGAATCTTCTTTCTTTGATGTCTGGTCAGTATGTCTTACACACATGCTCAGGGTCTAACTGATCACTAGATTTGGGGTTGGGAAAGAATTTTCCCCAGGTTAGATTGGCAGGGACCTTGGAAGTTTTTCACTTTTCTCTGAAGCATGGGACATGACTCACTGCTAGAATCATCTGGACACATCTGAGTTCATCAACTCCCTTCCATTGCAGAGGCTTCAGTCATTGATGGCACATCGGTTTAAACATTTCATCATAAAATATACAGCATAAGGCACATCTTCAGTGAGTTTAAATATAAACTCCCACCCTGATAAAAGGAAGTGCTTCTAAAATACTGTATATGAAGTTTTAATATTGAATCTATTATTTGACCTTGTCTGTCAAGGATGATTCATAAATTCATCATCATGGTGTCTCATTTTGATGATGTATTAAATTTACTGTCTTGGAGAGATAATTTGCTTTGATAATGTACTATTTATTCACTATCATACTAGAAAGAGGGAAAACAAGAATTGCAGAGGGGTTCTCTAGATTTTTATAAATCAAGAGAAGACGCTGTTCACAAAATTGGGCATAAATTTTAATTAGCACAGCAAATATATGCTGGCCTTAGAATATTGGTAATTTTCCTCACTGCAATGATAAAATTTAGATCTGATCTCAGGCTACATTTTGAACATCACAAATTTCAGATGGGTTCAGATCTGGAAATTTTATTTTATTAAAAAGGTTTTCTGCCATGGTATTAGTTAGGCATATTTTACATGTGTTTATCAACCAAATACATACAATTAGCTTATCATGTGATCTAGACCTTTGACAGATCTTTAAAAACTCTATCAGTGCAAATGGCAGATCCAGTAGCACAACTTTACCTACATAGCTAAAATAAAGCAACTGAAAAAACTGATCCTAACAGAGGAAATCATTCTTCCTCCCTATTCCAGCTCCCTTCTCTCACAAAATCCAAGCTAATAGATGATGTCTGCGGCATGTACTGAAGGTAACAGATTCAGAGTATTTAGGATCTTGGTAACTAATGAGTTCCAGAGTCAGCTGGATGAATGTGTGATATCAAAGGGCTAGACTGTAGTCCAAATTCTCTGATGGCATAATTTCATTGAAGACAATGGAGTTATGCTGTGAGATAACTAGCCCAGAGTCATCTTGCTCTGTATAAGGGACAGCATATAGCTAAGGCACCCCACAAGTAGTCAAGGAAAGCAGTCACACTTTTTCTTGTTCCCTTTCTTGTTCCTAAGGGGCTAGTGGTTTCCTATAGCCCTTTACAGTTCAGAAATACTCCCTAGCTTGCACTTTCTCGGCCCTATTGGCTGGTGCATGGTAGGGGCAGAGTCAAGACTCATTGACGGCTCTCATGATTTTATCACGAGTGTCACAATTTTCTTAACGTTCCAGCAGCTGGAGTCAAGAAACTCATTTTTTATTTTAAAATAGCAAGGTTCTAGCCCCGCATGGTTGTTGAGAAAAGCTTGAAAATGTGAAGCATATGCCCCCTACAGATCAGAAGACAAAGAAATGGAACTGAAGATAGATAGATTTTGGGCGTCCTGACTCGTGATTTTTCAGTGCTTGATATTAGCAATATTGAAGACTCTAGTCACTATCTTCTCCTCTCCATTCACCAGAGTGCGCAGCAGCATCTGCCCCATAGAACAATGATTCAGGTAGGCTGTGGGAAGAGGGAGGGAAGCATTTAAATACGCTTCCTATCTTGCACAACTTCATAAGGCCAGTTACAATCAAGCTTATAATATTTTGTTCAAATTACCTAAATTGATTTCAGCAGGTATTTGTAGAGTAACATTCTACTCAGTGAATAGTATGGGGAGCAAGTGGGCATGAAGGAAATTGCCTGATCAAACCCCTTGTGTTTTCATAAGCAGTTGCTTAATTTTTACAGTTGGCAGATACAAGTGGCTTCATTTCTCCAAAGTTCTGTCTCCAACAGTACAGACGATTAACAGCCCTTAAGTGCACTATCTGTCACAACAAACATAACTCACAGCCTTTAGATGGATAAGATGAGACATACAAGTGGAATAAAGTAGGTCACATTCTTTCATTGAGTAAAAATATAGCTGATGTATAGCATAAAGTATGTATTAATAGGCATGTCAGGCCAGTGGCTTCAAAATAGAAAATGACCAAAAAGCAAGTCAGGGATTCAGTTACTAGTAGAAGGCATCTCAGGTCTTTTTCCTTTAAGTAAATATTTACTTCAAAATATATATATATATTTACTGAACAATTTATTCTTTGTGTGGAGGTTGCACACAAAGAGAACGTAGGGAGTGTGTGGCAAGAAAGTGTTTTGGGGATGGCCACACCACAGCTGGAGGATGAAACCATGGATAAATTAGGCAGATTAAACATGCATACAATCAGATGTTCTGTATATGCCACACGTTTTATTGTACTCTTCGGTGAAGTAAGGATGATTTGGGGTGAAGGCACTCAACTACAACTCAGGAGGCCTGGGTGTGTCCGTTCAGGGCAACTGCACTATATTGCCCCTTTATCTTTCATCATGGGCACCCACTTTAGGCTCCAGGCTCCTCAGCCATAACCTCTCTTGGATGGAGACACACGTCTCTCTCCCTTCTGAGGTATTCCCAGACTGCACAGTTCTCTGACTAGAGTGTGAGTTGCCCAGCAAAACACATGCTGCATGAGCAGGTTTATTTTGCCCTCATTTCAGAGATGGTTAGCATGTAATTGACACAGCTAATCTACCACACTGCTCCTTCTAAGCAAGCATATTTTATTCTAAAGTTAAAAGCAGTACAGAGGAAACAATTAAAAACAATAAAAAACCCAACACGCATGCTGATCAGAGTCCATCCCAACTCCAGTATGGGCTCTGGCAAGTGAGCAGTCCTTCAAACCCCACCAAGGAGTTTTCCTGTGGTTTCAAGTTCATAACAATCTTTGCACAGAACAAGAACACCGTCTGTGGGGCCTCAGTAGGCCAAATCCTGCCAACCCTTCCCTGAAGATTGGGGCCCCCCATGGACCGGAGGTCCTGTCTGTTTGTTGGATCAGCAAGAAGATCATAAGTCAGTTTACCATCAGGCTGTTTAATCAAAAACCTTTTCTTTTTTTATGAACTAAATTATGCAAACTTTTCCAGAGGATGGTGCTTCTCTGGAGATGTTACAACCTGAGTGACTTTGACTAGTCACCCCTACTGTTCTCAGTACCTGGAAGAGCTGTACTCATCCTTCTCCTGGTAATACATACAATCCCTGGCCCACAATAACACATAAACAAATGCATTTTTAATAAAATGAACCCCAAAGGTATTAAAATGAATTAGATAAGGTTTAAATTAATTCAGTAAAGTTTATTCAAGAAATTACAGGAGATTTCTCTATTTATCACACTAGAGGCAAACTTGCAGTGTGACTCTGGTTGAGTTACCAATTTGTAAAGGTATTTACGCACCTCAAGATGCAGCTGGGCACCAACTGGGATTTTCAGATGCACCTGAGTACCTAAATACCATTGATTTCAATGAGAGTTATGTACCTGGGTGCTTCTGAAAATTCCACTCAAAAACTACCTGCATCTTTAGGTGCCTAAGCACCTTTACAAATATGGCCCTTAATCTCTCCATACCACAGCTCCTCATCTATATAATGGGAATCAGAATAATGCCCACCCTTTGTCTTTCATGTCTATTTAGATTGTAAACTCTGGGGCAGGGGCTGCATCTTATTTTAAGTATGTATAGAGTCTACCACAAACAAACAATGTGACCCAGATTTCAGTTGCAGTTTCTAGGCACTATAATAATGAGGAGAAGAAGAAGAAGAAGGTTTTGGAGAGATTAAAAACTATTCGTTGGGTCTATATTTCATCCATGCAACTGTAACATCAGGCACCCTTATTTCTCATGAGTTCCGTCAAACACTGAAATAAATTTTTGGATGGAAAATTCAGTTTCTATGGGAAAATTTGTTGTGGAGCTTCATGAGAGTTGCACATTAGGTGTTTTATGCTCCCATAATCCTCTATGGGCTGGGCTCCCTAGGTGAATTACATCTTCCATGATGCACCACCATCTCCATTATAGATGAACCATTGCAGTGCATCATGGGAATACTATGATCATCCTAATGCATCACGGAGGATGCAGTCTGGCCATAGAGACAGACCCATAGAGGAGAACAGGGTCACAAGACACTCATAAGGCAACTTCCATGAGCCACCATGATGTCTCAGATGGATGAAGTTCAATGTCCAACCAGGTTGTGCTATTTCAATATTTTGTCTCAATATGGGATGAAAACAAATATGGAAATATTGGAATTTCCTGCCAGATGAAAATTCTGATTTTCAACTCACTCTAATAAATATACCTCTGCAAGTTACCTAAAGTAGCTTTTCTCCAAGTAAAAGTGCTGCGACTTTAACATCCATTATTTTAGGACCTTCCAAGTCTAGAAGCAAGAGCTATGTATCACATTGGGAAAGTGTCTCCTTTCCAATAGCATTAGGCTTCCATTTTTAGCCATTTTCACTGGTGTTATTTCACTGACTTAAGTAGATTTATTCCTGATTTATATCAGAGTAAATCAGAGAAGAATCAAGCTCTATACCTGCACTATTCTACCAGGCCATAAAATGTTGAATATTAAACCCATTGCTATTCCAAGACTGCTTATTGCTTCATCTCAGCCTTGGGCTAGTGTAATTTTGACCCAGTGTAATCTGCATTGCTTGATTATGTATTTATACCATTTTATACAGGCGTGCCTATTCCAGTGAACTAGGGAGCTCTCCTTTGATCTGAGTGGACTCCCTTTATTCTGTCTCAGATGCAGTACAGAACAAGAGGAACACTTATGAGACTCAGTGACTTTTCAATACCCACTTTTATAACCTGAAAGGTTTCAAACGCCAAACAACTGGCCTTCATGCAAGGTGCTAAAAATAGTACTGTTCCAGCCTTTCCACTAGTGGACACGTCTAAATGCTTCATAATTAATATTATAAACATGTGTATTTGAATTATGAAAACCTGTAAAGTGGCTCTTGGAAAGATAATAAGGCTTTTAGGCAGGACTTAATGTTTGCTTTTTGTTGAATAATAAATTAGTTTGGCTGTTGTTTCAAACTTTAAAATATGCTCAACTAACCCTTCTCCTCACACAGTCAGAGACAATGGAACTGGATTCTCCTTTCATTTATAACAGTGTTACTCTGGTGTAACTCCATTGACTTAAACAGATTTATTTCTCATTTACATCAGAGTACTTGAGAAAAGAGTCAAACTTCACACCTACACCATTCTACCAAGCCTATTCTCTGCCAAATCTGACCTTTAGCTTCATTTGTCCCAGTTCTAATATTTCTATTTTGAATGACAGTTATATGATTAGGGGACAAGAGAAGTTGTTAGGGAAATAAATGTAAGAATTGGTCCCAAACTTTGTCATCCCTGAACCTAGAGGTTTTTGGTAGTTCTGATGTTTCTCTAGCCTACTGGAGAAGGAAACTGTCACAAAAAGTTGTAATAAAGTTTGGACAAGTTTTGGAGTAGAACAAAACAAAATGTCTGTACCTTTGGAGATCCTCTCATCTGTAATTGTGATTCAGTAGTTCCTTCACTGTCAAATATGTGATAAATGCCAATGCGGCAAAAGCACACTCTGTTCAGTATGAAGTTAAAGCCATGTTTGTTTTGAGACCTGTGAATTTAATATACAACATGTTTCTAAGAGAGTCACTGTTCTTTTTATCTTAACAGCTGGTTTGAGTGAAAAATTTAAAGCTTTTTTATACACCATTAGCTTGTCTACTGGGAACAAAGACACAGCATCTACATGGGGGAAAAGATTTTCTTATTTTGCTAGCCAAAAGTGCTTTTTTAAAACTATGGGGTGTTTAAAGTTCAATGACAGTGTCACGTATTCTTACAATGCTCATGAATTTAAAAACAAAAATACTTAATCTATTTGCATATGTAACTGACACAATTTCATTTTATCTGTCCTAACAAAAGAAATGGAAGATTTGAACATTAGTTTGTATTTTTCTGAAAACGAAAAGTCTTCTGTGGCATTGTGATTAAGGCATGAGATATAAAGAGCTCCGATATCTGAGGTTTAGCAAGTCTTTTATGCATCCTTTTCCCTTCTTTTAAAAATCAAGAAATATTGTGAAGATAAAATGACAACTTTAAGGGCTTTTCTCCAGATATTTAAATGTTTGTTATCTCTTGCCAACTGAAGGAGGGGGTAATAAGGACGGGAGCAAGAGAAAGACAGAAAGCGACGTTATCATGGTGCTCATTCCTTACCAGAAATAGATCTGGTCAATAATTTTTTGACAAAATCCTTTTTTAGTTAGAAAATGCTGATTTGTCAAAACCAAAGCTCTTGATGGAAACACTTCAGTTTCATCAAAGCTTTCTCAGGCCCAGGATGGAATTTATGGTCACAGAGAGAGAGAAACCCCAGAATAGCCAATAGTCAGAATAGCCAATTCCTACTGCGACGTAGGAAACATAAGTTCAGGTTCCTCTTCTGAATCAGGTAGAGTAGGGAACTGAGCCAGTGTCCTAGGTGAGTGCCCTAACTGCTACTCTATTGGTCATTCTGCAGTCGGTCTCTCTCTCAAGAGGTGTGTGAGAGTAATTTTGAAATATTTCATTTTAATTCCCATATAGAATTAAAACAAATTTTTAAACCTTCAATTTTTTTTGTGAAATGGAATTTCCATCCAGCCCTATTGAATAGTACTTTGTAAACCTTGAAAGTTGCAGAAGTTTGGTTTGATAAACTCTGGAAAAGATGCTTATAACTTATCTATAGCTCTTTCGTTTGAAATTCTCATTAGCTCAGTCTTCTTATGAGAATTCCTGTATTGCTTATTTTTGGTATTGGCTGAACATAATTTACAACTATCCTTTCCCTATACTACCCTGTTGTATAATCCCAGAAGAACACACAAAGTCAAACTAGGAGGGGAAACCTCAGCTGTGCAACTTCCCCAGCATAGTGTTAGGAAAAGTATGCTGCTATCAATCTTTCAAATAAGAGCAAAGCATAAGGACTGACTCCTAAATATTTGTGACCAGTTAAATATAACATGGTGTTCTTCATGGGCCTGATCCAAAATCCATTTTAGTCAATGGCTGTTGTTCCATTAACAGGCCTGTTCAGCTTAGAAAAGAGACAACTAAAGGGGGATATGATAGAGATCTATAAAATCATGAATGGTGTGGAGAAAGTAAATAAGGAAGTGTTATTTACACCTTTACATAACACAAGAACTGGGGCTCACCCAATGAAATTAATAGCCAGCGGGTTTAAAAACAAACATAAGTCAAAATTTCTTCCCAAAAAGCACAGTCAACCAGTGCAATTCATTGCCAGGGGATGTAGTGAAGGCTAAAATTATAATTAGGTTAACAAATAATTAGATAAATTCGTGGAGGACAGGTCTGTCAATGGCTATTAGCCAAGTTGGTCAGGGATGCAAACCCATGCCCTGGGTGTCCCTAAGCCTTTAACTGCCAGAAGCTGAGACTGAAAAACAGGGAACGGATCTCATGATAAGCTATCATGGGACAAGAGGAAAGGTCCTCTCATGGATTGGTAACTGGTTAAAACATAAGAAACAAAGGGTAGGAATAATGGTCAGTTTTCAGAATGGAGAGAGGTAAATACTGGTGTCCCCCAAGGGTCTATACTGGGCCTAGTCCTATTCAACATATTCATAAATGATCTGGGCAAAAGGGTAAACAGTGAGGTGGCAAAATTTGCAGATGATACAAAACTACTCAAGATAGTTAAGTCCCAGGCACACTGCAAAGAGCTACAAATGGATCTCTCAAAACTTGGTGACTGGGCAACAAAATGGAAGATGAAATTCAATGCTGATAAATGCAAACATTGGAAAACGTAATCCCAACTATACATATAAAACAATGGGGTCTAAATTAGCTGTTACCACTCAAGAAAGACATCTTGGAGTCATTGTGGATAGTTCTCTGAAAACATCCACTCAATGTGCAGTGGCAGTCAAAAAAACCAATAGAATGTTGGGCATCATTAAGAAAGGGATTGATAATAAGACAGAAAATATCATATTGTCTCTATATAAATCCATGATCATGCCCCATCTTGAATACCGCGTGCAGATGTGGTCACCCTATCCCCAAAAAACCATATTGGAACTGGAAAAGGTTCAGAAAAGGGCAACAAAATGATTAGGGGTATGGAACGGCTTCAGTATGAGAAGAGATTAATGAAACTGGGATTTTCTTGGAAAAGAGGCAACTAAGGGGGAATATGATAGAGGTCTATAAAATCATGACTGGTATGGAGAAAGTAAAAAAGGAAGCGTTATTTACTCCTTCTCATAACACAAGAACTAAGGGTCAAATGAATCAAATGAAATTAATAGGAAGCAGGTTTAAAACAAACAAAAGGAAGTATTTCTTCACACAATGCACGGTCAACCTGTGGAACTCTTTGCCAGAGGATGCTGTGAAGGCCAAGACTATAACAGGGTTCAAAA
Source organism: Chelonia mydas (assembly GCF_015237465.2). Classification (NCBI taxonomy): domain Eukaryota; kingdom Metazoa; phylum Chordata; order Testudines; family Cheloniidae; genus Chelonia; species Chelonia mydas. The sequence continues at coordinate 12,832,455 of NC_057853.1, read as the reverse complement.
AAAAACTAGATAAATTCATGGAGGATAGGTCCATCAATGGCTATTAGCCAGGATGGGCAGGGATGGTGTCCCTAGCTTCTGTTTGCCAGAAGCTGAGAATGAGTGACAGGGAATGGATTACTTGATGATTACCAGGTCTGTTCATTCCCTCTGGGGCACCTGGCATTGGCCACTGTCAGAAGACAGGATACTGGGCTAGATGGACCTTTGGTCTAACCCAGTATGGCCATTCTTATGTTCCTGATAATTACCCCATTCTGTTCATTCCCTCCGAAGTATCTGGCACCGGCCACAGTCGGAGGACAAGTTACTGGGCTAGATGGATCATTGGTCTGACCCAACGTGGCCGATATTATTATGTGAGCTGGCTTTAGATTAGGCCGCATAAAATTAGGAGCTGTTAACCCTCATATCCTGGCTAAATTTTCACTATGGTGCTTGTTATCTTCCTACTTAAATTTGCCAAGGAGTTTAAAGTGGGAAAGTTTGCCTTAACTTTCTCTTCTGAATTGTGGTGTTATATGGTTGACTATTATATGGAGATATAAGGAGAAAAAAATAGTTCAGTTGCTAATTCTCTGTCTCAACATTTGGATAAGTGACTTGAGTCCTCAGTGAAAAACATCTATAAAGATCATTCCAACACTGCCTTGCGGGTGGGCTGTGTATAATCTTTCTCCATTCGCCTTTTTATTTGAAAATAATGAGGACATTTACTGATTGAAATTAAGTTGTTACTGCGGGTGGGATTCAAGCTACATTAATCGGTTTATGTATATACAGAATTACTTTTTTTAAAACTAGTTTCTTTCTTTTTGCACCCTGACATTTTCTTCTGGGATTTGCAAAAAAAAAAAAAAAAAAAATTGTATTTATTTATTGATTGATTAAATGTCATTTTTTTCTTTTTGGCACAGGGCTGCATTTTGGGTTACATCAGATGTGTCACATATATCCTGACCAGTTGCATGATGTTTTGATCTACCATGATTAATGGGTCTGTAGCTGACAGGAGGCACCTGCCCCAAAAACTGGCCCCAGGGAAATTTGTAAGTCCTGACCCTGCCTGGATTTTCTAGCTGGTGAGTTTTTCCTCCAAGATTTTATTTATTTAAGTTCCAGAAAAGTTTACGTGCCTGCCTGTGCTGTCTCCTTGGAAGCTTAATCTATCTGCAGGCTAAAATCTATTCAGATATACAATAAGATAGCATGGGCCATTTGACAAACAGGCACCTTCTTGGACGTAAGCTCAAAGAGTCTTAAAGAACTAGACTTTTTTCCCTGCTTCTACCATGTATGGTGTAAGAGCTAAAAAGTTAAAGCAGACAAAGAGGGAGTCATTAATAAGAAGAGCTCAATAGAAAAGTGCATTGTTAAGCATATTGCTAGAGAAAGAGAGGGAACGGGCAGCAAAGGAAAATTTACAGTGCAGACACAGGTAAGAGTAAGAGGGAGCCTGGCACTTATGTTCCACTCTCACACTGAAAAAGCATAGAAGAGGAAAAGCTTGTCAAATAAATTATGTGACATTTGGGGAAGTGCATCAAAGAGTGTTCATTCTCAATGAAGGGCTGATGGAGACAGGGTTGGCAACGGTCTGGTAGGCTAGAGATCCACTGGAAACCCAGTTCCTGTCTTTCCCTGGCATAGTCATACCCGTCATGAGTAGCTCATCTAGCTGATTGCCCTGTTGCCATGGGATGCCTCTATCACTTCCCTACTGTTCATTCACACACACACACACACGCACACACCCTTGCCCTATGCTGGGCTTTGTGGTGGCTTTAACACAGAAACTTCTGCATTAACTTGAGGCAATTCACTGCATAACTGAAGGCGCTCTTCCGTGTGAGCATACGGCACAGATCAGCAGCTCTTTGACTCTGAGCCATCTTCTGCTGGCCTTGTTCCCATCACGTGGACTTGCGCTCAATATACTGATCTGCAATATATAGAGGAACTGCAGTTAGTGAATAGACATGCTACTATTGCATCTGGGATTCTCTGTACTCCATACAGAGCCCTTCTTCTTACAGGATGGGCTGGGCAGCTTACACTCCTTATATCAATAAAAAGTTAATTAATACCCCAATTATCATCATTTAAACATTTCTGCTGCCAAGGTACGGCTTCCTATTTCCCCACTGCTAAAGACAGGTGCTTTGTTGTTCACTTTAGAGGTTGCTGTGTTCCATCAGATGATTGATTGCATGGATGCAGGGGTTGTGCTGTTTGCATAAGCTGAGACAATGGCTCATTGTTGACTTGTATTTGCAATGCATTGATTTTCTGGGTTATTCTTTGGGACAGCAGAGAGAAATCACACCTCTGAAGGAAAAAAAGCAAACAAACACAGTTAGCTCACAGACTGGTGCTATTAGGACTGGATTCTGTCACATGCTGCAACACAACTGACCGCACTGGAAGTTCAGGGTGCTCAGCACCTCCCAAGAGTGCTAGGCACCTTACAGGACCAGCCCCCTCATGGGCAAAAGTGGAATTTACTGCACTAGTCTGTCAAATATGAGAGTGAATGAGAGGAGGGAAGGAGCTGCTTGTACCCTAGAAAAATGAAAGACACCCATGCCGGCGGCACACTAGGTTGGCCGTGCCTAGGGAGCTACTGTATATTGCAGTACAGTCGGTTCTCCTTTCGATTTCCACCAGTACCCTCTGGCTCAACCCTCTTTATTGTTTTCTCCCTTCTTGGCTCTCGGCTGCTGCCCAAGGTAAATTCCCAAGCCTCTGAGTTCATTACCGGATAAAATGGAGCTGGTTTTATTTTAGCTTTAAAACAAAGTGTCTCCAGTGCTGTGTCTGCGGCACACAAAATTGCCTTAGATCCTGTCGAAACGCTAGCTGGGCAAAGAGCATTTGGAACCTCATACTCTGGGCCTCCCTAGATGCTGGGAATGGTGGGAAGGCACCAAACGGATGCACAAAGGTATGCTGGCCCTTGTAGATTTAGATTTGGATCTGCATAACAAGGTGTATGTACCCCTATCTCTCCCCCCACCCAGCAAGGGGAAGCCAGGATTAACCAGCTCCCAAGAAGGGAAAAACCCTGCCACGCCTCAAGGGCTACGTGCAGCTGTCAATCAAAGAGGGAGTTGCAGGCATCTGAACCTCATTAATGCAGATTATAAAAGGAGGAAGGACATTTCTATAGCAAGATTTTCATTGACAGCTGGAATCTTGGCTGGAGAGGAGCTATTTCGGTGGGCTACAGCAAAGGGCAGCTTTGTTTTTGTTTTAGCTTATTGTAGTGGGTAACTCGATGTGATTTTTGCCTGCTCGTGCTATTCCAATAAGACTGAGACCTATTGCTGGGAGCAAATGATCAGCCACCCCATGTGGAGAGCACAGTCAAACTATAAGCCAGATCCTGCTTGCCATTGAATCCATAGGCTGTAGCACATTTTGTGTATTTAACCGCCATTCACTTGCTGAGGGAGAGTTCTGTGGCTCAAAAGCTTGTCTCTCTCACCAACAGAAGTTGGTCCAATAAAAGATATTTCCTCAGCCACCTTGTCTCTCTTTCTATAAATGACTGACTTGTAATTCTGATTCCTAGGTAAGGTATTGTAAAGATCCCCTTTGCAGGATAATAAGAGAAGGAATATGACCTTAGGTAATAGAACCATGGGTTAATTGTTCTTTGGGACAAGTGACGTCAGTGGGAATAAATAAGACAGGGAGCATTTAGCCCTGCCTGTGTTTGGGCATATTCCCTCACATACATTTTATGCAACCAACTCTCCTCTCCCTTAATTGTACATCGTCGCTAATAGTTTTTTTTATTATTTGATCTGTGTATGCGCTCCCATACAGAAGAAAAGAAGATATGGTCACAGCCCTAAGGAGCTTGCATTCAAAATGACTCAGCAGACAAAGGACCTTATTCTCCACGGCCTTGCGCCATCTGTCATCATTTACACATATGCAAGCTAGGGAAAAATGCTGCCAGCTCAGGATTCGCTACTTGCTTATATTGGTGGTAGCGTTTTAAACCCGCAATATATGGGTATAAATGACGATGCTGGGGCAAGGCAGTGGAGAATCAGACTCTTGCTGATCAGAAAATGACTTATTTTAAAGTACTGCAAAAAAAAAAGGTACACTGAAAGTATATAAAGAACTGCGTCCTTTCTGCTGGATTTATAGTAAGAACAGTAAGTAAGAACATCTTAACTCTGTTCTCTATGGCCAACATTATCAAACTTGGATGCCTCGCATTAAGGACCTTAGGGTGAAATTCTGTCCCATTGACTTCAATGGGGTTAGGATTTTACCTCTGAAATTGAAAATATTGGCTGGCTAGGACAGCAAGCAGGGACAGCTTCTTCTTCGGCAAGATTAGAATCTCCCTGTTTCAGCATTCCTATGACAGCAGAAACATATTTACTTGAATATCTGACATTTTGGGTTCCGAAAATTCACAATATATATAATCGATATGATGCTATCATGCTAGATTAAATTTATTATTTGCGGGTGACACTATTCACCTGTGAGCTCAGAGCCTACAAAGAATCCTAATGGGTGAGCCTCTGGTCTATGATGAGCTTCTCTTATTTATACTTCTTTAGGGAATAGTGCTCTAAATAATGGTAAAGCTGAATTGTCTGTTATATAGGACAAGCTGACATTAAGCAACTGCCTACTTGCTCTGATTGGTGCTAGCAAGAGTCCTGTGACAAACGTGGCACTTTCTGATTGAAGAGGTCTAGTTTGGTTTCATAGGGATTTTCACATTTGCCTTGTATCTAGACATTCATGTGGCAACCACTACTCTGTAATCTGGGTGTAAGAGGAATAGTGTGCAGCAAAAGTCATTCAAAAGGATTTTCTGTTTGTTTCCAGGGGAGTATTACCAGGCTGTTCTAATGTCATTGTGGGAAGATGATCCAAAACCAGACAGGTCACCTTTCCTTTGAAGTGGTAATCTCAGGGCATGTCTACACTACAGCTACTACAGTGGCATAGATCAGGTCTTATTCTGAATCCTTTGGTGGGGGCAAGGTATTGCTAATAAAGCCTTTAGAGTTTCACTCACAGCATCCCTGTGGATTGTAGCGGCCGCAGTGGGTCATAGGACAAGCTGTCTTTAAGTTAGTCCAGGCTGCTTCACTGAAAGGTGTATATATATATATAAAGGGTGCACAGAGGGCTAGCATACTGGGTAAACCACTGGAGTATTATATTATGAATTCTACCTGAATGACCTGGGTTCCCTGCAAACTCAGTGCAGTTTTGCTCAAAGGTCTGCAAACCTCAATGGCCTTCTTATGAACATGGACTGAGTTTCAGGTTATAAAGAAATCTGCAGCAAGCTGAATTTTACCTTGTTTCGTATTCTGTATGGAAGATTTTCCAGACCAGCATTTTCAAGAGCACCAGACTTCATAAGCAACAAATAATTAGATTAAACAAAACTAACCTATATGTGAAAAAATATTTCCCTAGGCCATCTTAACTTAGCATTGTGAATCAGAATCTAATTTTGCACATTCTTTAAGTTCTCCCTGAAAATCCACATTTTCCTTTCACATATTGCAAATTCTTCAGTGTGTTCAGGTTCTTTTCAGCACATCTTAAAAAAAAAAAATAGACTCATGCTCGAATGAAATCTCTTCCTAATTAGTGATCAACTCAACAACGATATGCAGATTTTCCTTGTAACCTCTATTTAACTCAGTTGCTGTCAAAATAATAGTGTCTGTTCCTTGTGTGCCTCCAATTTACTCTAGTTAATGGTGCCATAGTTGTTTCTGAAATCATCCTTCAAAGATGATTTTTAGTGACATCTGTATAGGCCTAAAGACCTGAGTTGCCTTCTAAATTATATCCACTTGTGCCTAGGGATTTAATTAGGAATTTCAAAATAAAGAAATAGGAAGAAGAGCTTTTGAAGATTCAGCTCAAGGATTCTTTATTTTTCTTTTTTAGCTCAAGTAGCCAAGTTAGTAGAGAAAACAAGAAGCCAATCATTAATAAATTGTAAATGGGTTAATTAGGTTCCACATGATGTGATTTTTGAAGGCAAATGAGGATGAAGGTGATGGTTAATGCGGTTCAACTGGAGTGTCCATTACAATTACAAACTTCTATTTTAGGATCCTTTTAAATCCAAAGCCTAAACATGCTTACAGATTGAAATAGGACTGAAATACTTATCCCTGGGCTTTTAGTTTTCCATTTTAATTGGAAACATACAGCACACACACAGATACCACTCCATCTTAATGGGTTTTGACAAAGAAACACTTTAGCCAGGTTTACCCCACTTAAACAATGCAAACTTCCCTATGGGAAATTCATATGACACAAGGGGATTACAGAGGAGTAGCTGGATTTAGGGCTCTGGGAAAATAACTCAAACAACAAAATTTTGGACATCGTTATGCATTTAAACTAGCCTAAACTGTTATCGTCCTATACATACAGCTAAAACTATTGGCCAAATTCTGACCTCTTTAAGTGGTTGCAATTTTATTAGGGTAGTACTGGGTCATAAATAAGTTCAGTACTTTTTCATTTAAAAAACATCCCTATAAATCTGATAAGAATAAAACAGTTCAAACACTGGGCATACACTCTGACAACAGGGTTGTCAGGGTTATCTGACAACATCATAGGTTATGCAGCTGCTTTAATGCCTCTCCTCCCCATCTCCCCATACACACATACTCCCATAATAAAAATTCAGACTACACACTGTCTGGAACTGTTAAAAAGTCCCAGGATTGAGGGGAGAAAATTCTTAAAATCTTTCATGAGATCATTGCTAGAGAAACTGCTACCTTGGTATTTGCCTGATGAGAACATCTCTCTCTTTGTATCTGAGCAATGGAAGTTGGGGAGCACTTATCCTGGTGGCAAGGTTTTATTTATTACCACAACTGTTTGTGATTAAATGACAACAGGTGTTTGAAGGAATCTTGTTTGTCAAGGTGGTGTGCATGGGAGGGGGAGGGTTGGTTTGTGTCAGTTGATTCCACAAGTCTAGGTGTTATTGTAGCACTGTTTTCACATGTAACAACCCTTTGTTTTTCATCTGAACAATACTGTACAGGTCAACCTGAAGGAAATGATAGTTGTTCCATGGCTATTTTATAGCTCCTGTTATGCCAGTTTGGGACTATATTGGGAGTTAGCTTTGGGTAACTTGAAATCATCTCTGATCCCTTCATGTACAAACCTATTGCTTATTTTGACCCACCACATGAACCACTTCTGTCAGAGGACGTCACACATTTGATTTAGTGACTCTCACCATAGCAAATTTAATACTACCCAGAATGACAGAAGTCATTTGATTTATTTCATCTTCAGGTTACTGCTCCCTTCCACCACTGCAAATCTGACTCCTAATACCTGCTATGTAAGAAGGGTAGCTTCTTTTAGTGTGCTAGAAGTTATCTGACTCTGTACAACAAAGCACTTGGGGAAATCAGTGTATTTTTTAGTTCTAAATTTCAAAGGATTTGTCTACGTGGTATGGCAATGCACACTAGAGGGGAGTGAATTCTAAAGTACACTAACAAACCTGCTGGTGTGCACTAAATATTCCCTATTGTCCATATGTTAATGCACATTAGGGTATTGTTAGTGCACACCAGCAGGGTCTATGTGACTCAGTTAGTACGCAACATGTTAGTACGCTTTAGAATTCACACCCCTCCAGTGCACTTTGCAATACCCTGTAGACAAGCTCAAAGTATTCAGTTACTCTAGCTGATAACTGGCTTTTAATAAGGATAGATTAAAATTTATGGGGAAAAATACAAATAATACTAATAATTTTGGGTGCTTCTTCAGGGGAGGGGAAAGAAAAAGGATCAAAACTCAAACAGCTTAAAGGGGCCTGACTTCCAGAAAATGCTGGATACATACCCACAGAAAACCTGGATCTGTTAATGTGTCTCAAATTAGGCATCCAGAATTGCTAGCCACTCTTGGAAAAATTGGACCCCAAACATTAGAGCTTTCCAGTGGGTCAGAGTCCATTGACTTCAGTGGATGAAAGTAAGCTAACCTTCCCAAATCAATTAAGTTCCATTTGCTTACATTGGGTCTGAATTTGACCCAAATGTTTTATTTTAATAAAGTGTCATTTAACTTTGCTGAAGTCAAATTCCCTCCGATCATCTAGTTTAATCTGGGTCTGATTCATTTTGAAAAAGCAGCATAAAAAAACAAACCAAAAAACATTACTTTGAATATGTGCCTGTAGTTTCTATTCCCCCATCCCTTGTTTCTGCTTGCATATTCCTTAATTGAAAGTGAAGGCAGCTATGTCCCCGGCAGCATGGTTATGTATACAGTATTATGTATGGAATTGAATGGTGTATGTGATATGCAGGTGTTTGAGAGATTATAATGGAAGAGTAACATACTATAGCTTAAAGAAAAAAATGCTTTGGATTTTCAGAACTTCAGTTTAACAAAATTTTGCCTATCTCAATTGAACCCTGCTCTGTAACATGAAGTATGAGTTTCACCCATGCAAGTGAGAACAGAGATAGGTCCTATTGGCCCTAATCTAATGTTAGAGTAAGTGGAAAGTTTTTCATTGACTGCAGTGAGTGCTGGATAAGGCAATATACATTCAAGATAATGGAACTTTTACTCCTGAAAGTATTCCCATTTAACAAAAGGTATGCAGGATTGGTCCCATAATGTAAATATCCAATGTAGAATAATAGAATCATAGAATATCAGGGTTGGAAGGGACCTCAGGGGGTCATCTAGTCCAACCCCTGCTCAACACAGGAGCAATCCCCAACTCAATCAAAATAGATCTCGAGCCTTTGACAAACAGGCACATGTTAATGTTTTATGTGCTATTGATTTGAAATAATAATACATTATATTGTCTTAACAGATTATATTGTCTTAACTATATATTTTTCTCAGGTGAGATACTTTACTGAAGGGACATTGTCTTTTAAATAATATGTGACAGAGTTTTAAATTTAGGTCCAAACTTATACATGCAGTGGCCACGATTATGCATTCAAATGGGATAACTGTGCATTTAAATGAATGAAACTACTCAGTGGTTATCCAATTTGCAATTGGGCATACAAATTAGAAACCCAAATTCCTGCCTAAGTTGTGTGAAAACCTAGTCCATGTGCAAACACAAACATTTTATTTATCTATGTTCCGCAGTGGGTGTGTGTGGATATGACTGTGAGCAAAATCTGACTTGCTGTGCTATGTCTATTGAAAGCCGACTAATAGAGAAGCAGGCTATATGATTTGTTTAGCAGCAATCTGTACAGCTGGCCTTTTCCTCACAACACTTTATTAATCATTAGGGCCTGTAAAATGTGATATTGATTCTTAGAATTAACTGCATTTAAGAAGTCTTTTATCATCCAAGGGACATTACATAGTTTATATGTGGAGCTGTAATCCAGCAAAGAAAGCTGAGCTAAGGATTCAAGCAATAATAGATGACCTGGATTACTTGTATCAGTGGCAATTCAATTGCTTACCCACTCTACACTTCTGTGTATAATGTTCAGATAAGTCAGCATCTTGATTACTTCACTCAAAACAGACTTGGACAGCAGCCACCTAATGTCACATTGTGTTGACAGAGTGTGCATTATTTCTCCAGAAAGGCAAGTTGGACGGGGAGCATGTTACTGTCCAGCTTAAAATATTGGCAGTTTGTTTTGTCATATTTCCATTATTTCTTCTGGAAAGCCTTCAAATGAAGCTATGGGCCAACACACTGAGAGGAGGAACACCAGCCAATGATGCTCAAAACATCCAGTTAAACATCTGGAGCTACGACTAAGTGATAGAATTGGCCTGTCAGGAGGCTTATCTCTTTGCTCCTCGAGGACCTGAAAGAACTTAACAGGTGGTAGAACTTGGAAAATGGGCTGTAGAAAAGTCACATGAGCCAAATCTTATGCGGTATGAACAGTCTGGAATAATTCCACATAATAGTAATGCTACTGCAAACATTAATGTGTGTTGGCAAAAATTAAGAAGAAATAACCATTAAGAAACAGTGCAAATATTGTGTCCTGAATGTTGTCAATGTTCTTGCCTTTTGTGGCAGGTACATAATGGATATTACCTTTTTTTTTAAAAGCGCGTGGGGAGGATAGGGTGCAGGTGGTGGTCGTGGCACCAGTCTGAGGCACTCACCCTCTCTCCACCCACATTGAAAGGTTACTTCTAGAAATCTACTGGTGCTCGTACTTTATATCATCTGAATGACTGGATATCAGGAAGTAATAATTCCCTCAAGGTGCTTGCAATGTGGTTACTGTTATGCACAATGACCTAAGTGCATCACAAAGGAGCTTCCCCTTCCTTCCTTGAAAGCACATGGTACAAACTATTACCAGAAGCAGACATTTAAAAAACAAAACAACCCCCCCCCCCCCCCCGCAAAACTCTTTGTCCAAGCCAGCCTGCTATTTTGCATCTACAATTGAAGCAAAAAGGGAGGTTGAGTTGAGGCATGGTGAAAATCAGACCTTTTGTTTGCTCTGCTCTGGCATTTGTTATGTGTCTAAGTTTTAAATCACTCAGTTGGAAGATAACAGTGTTTTTCACAAAGAGCTAAAGATTTAAAAAGCTGTGACTGACTTTGGAAAACTTGATGGAGCCTTTAACAGTTTTCTTTCATACTCTTAGTTGTATTTTGAGTGAGTTTTAAGCAAACCCTGGTCCAAATTTCTGAAATTTTGTTTAACTGTGTTTTCCAGGCACTACTTAAACAAAATAATTCACTGAAGTCATCAAAGGGTGCCATCTTCCCAGAAGATTTCTTTAAATCCAGATTAGAGATTATGATTAAATTAATTTTAAAAAGGTGGGTTTTTTTAAACAGTCCCTCTGCTAAGAGGAAAATCCAAAGAATGAAAGATTCAAGCTTAAGGTGATGGATATTTCTTTTTTGTAAAATATATTACACAAAGAAGGTTATTAATTTTAACTTTTCTACACTCTCTTCCTTTCCTTCTCTCTAATCTCTACTGTATCACTGATTTCTTTTAAACATAATTCTCTGTGCTGCACTTTTAGCATCAAATAGCACATAGCTGCAAAAAAAAAATCTTAACTCTCAGATTCTTGCTTTTCAGCAGAATAATGCTAGGAGACAAGGAACAGAGTAAAGAGATTCTAAGAATGTAAAGAAAGTGTGGTTTTTCAGTGTGTGTGTGTGTGTCTGTCTGTCTGTGGGTGTGTGACGTCTGAGGGAAAAAAAGAAGCTCCAATGAGAAGGATGGTGGCCACCATTTAAAAAAATAAATAAAAGCCACACAACTTTATCTGAGATACAGTAGTTACTATTCTGAGTATCTCTGGTATCACACAGTGGTAGCCAGTGGGGTTAGAGAGCAGCTTTCCTAGCACACCACAGTCAATGGTGCATGACTGCTGTTTTGAAAGCTTTATGACGTTCTCCTATGCCAACCCCATAGGCACCTGCTTGGTAAAAGTCCAGGCTAAATTTCCCTGAAAGGCTATCTAAGAGTCACAGTCCTGAGTGAGTCTGGACCGGCTCTTGAGCCAATATGGGCTAAAGGTCTAGGTTGGAATGGAAGCTCATGAAAAATGCAAGTGGTCTTTCATGCTGTGATGTGAAACCAAATAAAATTCATCATCCAAGTTTGGCTTTGAAGCTGTGGTCACAATCCTGGTGTGCATCCAAGCTGTGGTGAGTGCAGTTCAGAATGGGGTGGCAGGGGAGGCAAAGGATATTTTAAGCCACCTTTATGCCCTCCTCATCCTGCAGCTAGTTTGGTCCCTATGTTAAATGAAAGGAACATTATGGCTTCTTTATTTTACTCCCAATTCCCTATGACTGCAGGGAACCATCCCAGCACCTGGAGAGTCGGGGTGCAATGACCACACCCCCTTTCTCTTATTCTTCCCCTCCATGTTCCAAGAAAAGTGCGGTAGAACTAGTAAGCTGGTGCTGTCACTTGGTATCTCCTCTTTGAGGAGTATGTTGCTGGCTATGGCTACTTTGCACTTGTACCAAAATGCAAAGCAGCCAAAGCATAGCTGTGAAAGACCCCTCCCTGAGTCCTGGTCTACCCCGAGGCGGGGAGGTGGGGATCGATCTAAGTTATGCAACTTCAGCTACGTGAATAACGTAGCTGAAGTCGACATACTTTGATCTACTGACCGCGGTGTCTTCACTGCGGTAGGTCGACTGCTGATGCTTCCCCTTAGACTCCGCCTTCACTTCTCGCTCCGGTGGAGTATCAGAGTTGACGGGAGAGCACTCAGCAGTCGATTTATCGCGTCTTCACTAGATGTGATAAATCGACCCCTGCTGGATCGATCACTCTGGAGGTAAGTGTAGACATGGCCTGAGTTAACTCAAAATGAAACTCAGGGTGTATGAAACCCAGAGCTCAAAACAGAAAAAATGTTCACATGAATCCCTACAAAACAGCTCTTTCCTCAATGGAATATTTCATCTTTATGATGTGTATCTTAAACCATCTTAATGCTCAAATATCAAAACATCATAAACATGTCTCATGTTTGCTAATTTAATAACTAAAGCAGTTGTTGGTAATCTCTGTTCTAAATTAAACATCTTCACCTATTAAGAGGAAAATCTGAACCATATCTTGCAAATAATCCTAGATAAAGAGCCAGGAACCAAATTAATACTTTAGGAAATTATTATTTAGAGATCTAATTATTGCACAAAAGGAAAGGTTAGTCATCTGGATTATAAAGTTGAACATGTAACTAGGAGCTCCAAAATAAAAATATCAATGAGGGAACTAGAATTTTTAATTGTGCCTTTTATCACCCTGAAGGCTCATTAAAGAAACCTTGCAGCAATCATGCAAATTTAAAAAAAACAAACAAAAAAAACCAAACTATTTTGGAGACATTTCCTTATAAAACACTGCAACAAAGCAGCAAAGGATTAACTTTCTTCTCTGGTGTAGTGAAAATGCATAGGTAAATAGCTCACTGGATTTATATCACATTTAGTTCTTAATATCTTTTCAAGCCTAAATGTATCACAAAGAGAGAAAATGCAGGATGTACTTTTGTGACAAAATGTCACTGGGTTTTTGCACCTGGAGTGAGAATTTGTCCACAAACTGGAGGAATTTTCAAACAGTTGTATTAAAGCTGACACCAAAATTGCCTTGCTAGGAAAAATGTGTCGAGAACAATCATAGTAATAGAAAGGTATTGTAATAACACATACATACATTAAAGAAATAGTGCATGAAGCAAAAAGAACAAAGGAGCTTTTGCTCCTCCTGGAATTAAGAATGTGCTTAAATTAGGAAGCCACTAAAAAGCATGGGCTTGACAGACAGTTGTTCTTACAGAAAGTGGAGTTTCTTTGAGAATATTTTTCTCTTAAAGGAAATAAGTTTAGAACATCAGGAATAGACTCTGAGTAAGCTGCAGCAGGAGAGACAAACATTGATTCTGAAAAATACTCCATCCTGCCTGTTGCTGAAGTGCTGACTGTCCTCAACTCCTACCAGCTTCAATGGGAAATAAAGTAACCGGGGGAGGCCTTGCAGAAATGCTCAGAACCTTTTATAGGGGGAGCCATGCTTTCAATGAGCTAAGGACCTGGCCATAAACCATTAGGCTAAAGGTTCCCCAAACTACTTTTGTGGAGCCCCCATTTGGAGATCCATGTCCCAGGTATACCTCCCACTTTCTAAGAAATAGTGTTTTTGAGGAGCTGGAGGGGGGCCATGGGCCATGTGGCAGTTGAGGAAGGCTACCTGTCCTTGCAGTGGCCAGGTGGTCTGGGCTGCAAGGACCTTGCTGTCTGCCTCTCTCATTCCCCATACCCCATCCTCCTTCACCTGGTGGTGGAATAGGGCTATTGATAGACGAACGGAATTTTCCATTGGGCAGGCTTAGACCCATATCCTAACTTCATTTCTAAGCCAATCTCTTAAAAATAAATCCCCACAGAGGGACCTTTGAAACTCATCAAAGCCTACTGCATCCCCAGCCTGAGCTTTCAGGCTTCACTAGCTTTTTAAATTAGCCCTACACAAATTGTGGCCAAAATTTCTTATGCGTATGAATGATTTTTTTTAACGATTGTATAACTAAAAATGGCTGAAATGATCAAATACTCCAAAGGGAGGGGGAATATTTAGTTGAGGGCAAGCATGTAAAACTCATCCCCAACAGGGAATGCTCCAGAAAGTCATGAACATTTGAAAATAGGCACTACCGAAATTGACTTGTTGCCTTATAGAGACACTATCAATTTAAAATCTGGTCAATTTCAAAAATATTAAATAGCTTCAGCTACTTGTAAAGCTGTCTGAAAAAAATAGGAGGAAGGGAACTTCATCATTTCCTTTTTTATTTTGTTGTTGAAATTAAAAATTTCAGTGAAAAATATCATTGTTGAAAAATCTCTAACAGCTCTTCTCTGAATACAAAAATGCCTGTGCGATAGATTCCAAATTTATAAAATGTGGTGATTTTCTCTCCCTTTCCATCTCCCTGTTGCTGTTTGAACGATTGACACTGATGACAGAAAAGACTTTAATCCTGGAAGTGGATTCAGAAAGGTAGATTCCTGTTCCTGCATGGGACTCCAATCTACTTCAACGTGATTCCATCTGGGTACAGTCATCTGCTTTCCTGGCTTCATTAGCTGGATCAGAGATTAACTTCGTATATGAGGGAACCAGAGGAAATGATTCTATACAATGTATTGTCAAATATATAATGTAACTTGTGAATATAGAGGAAAAATATTTTCTTCCAATCTCTCTTATAGTAATCTTGTTACTTACAATAACAATAGAAAACAATCTCCAGGGAGAAGGCTGACACTTGCTTTCAAAGTTAATTGTGTCCCTTGGCATCATTTTAGTTATTCTGCTGACTTGAATGGAGGCAAACATGAAGACATTTCAAGTTTTGCATTCCTGAATAGATTGTCCATTCCATACTTGCTACGCTTCATTCTTTTTTATTTGCTGCATGGGATGTTAAAGTTCAGCAAAGTTTCTCTCTGAGTCCTTCCATTCTTGTTTATATTGGTATTCTAAGTATCAGCCACTGTATCCTCAAATGCACACACAGCTTCTAACCCCAAAGCTATCCCAGAAATACCCTTGCTCAGATACAGAGGTATATTGATTCTTTGTGACTAATATTACCATGCTCTGCTCATTCCAGGACTAGGCTAGACCTACTCTGCAATATTGATGCTGCTGCTGTTCAATGTCTCCAGAGTCTCCCCAGGCCCGCCCCCATCTATAGAGATGTGCCAAGATATCTTGAGATTGAGTTGGCTGGTAGCACGTAGCATCAGCATTTGGCTCTATATACAAAGTGAGGAAGCTTGCTTCCCAGTATTACATGACCATTGCTTTTCCACCTCTCACATATCAGAATGCCAGGCACCTGTAAGCAACAAAGGTGTTTCAGAACTATAGGTTAAGACAGCAAAGAGGAGGATCTCTATCTAGCACCACTCTCTCCTTTGTCAACAAATTGTTTGGCTGCCCTGGCTCAGTGCAAACGTGCATTTTCAGTACAGACTTTCAAATATGGAAAGCAATCACATCAAACGAGTGGTGAACAAACTGGGCATCATGGCTAGTTCATCCATGCACAGGCATTCAAATCCTCTTTCACTGGTTTCTAATTGTTCTCAAATAGCTCTGAAAAGCCAATGGGAAGGAGAAGAGAGAAGGTCTTGGGGAAGCTCATGTGCCAAAATGGTGTGAAGGAAAAGTCACAGGGGCCAATCTCTACCCTCACACCTGTAGAAACTCACAGAATACCAATGGGCTTGTATGCATATAAATAAGGACAGTGTGAAGCCCTGAAGCACCTAGTCTAGAAAACAAACAAGAATACTCAGTTGAAATTAGGATAATTCATTAATTTATGCCCTGCTTTCTGGGTGAGTTTATTGCTGTGAATCAGACAGGGTACATGGTTAATCAGTATTTAGAGTTGAGTGACACTGAAAATGGTAATTTTGTATTGTAGACAAATGTGGCAGAGTTTGTTTCAGGCTTAGATGCTGTAAAACTAATACCAGGATCAGCATATTTCATCAGGTCCTGATCTAGAATAGCACTTAAGTATGTGCTTCACTTTAAACCCATGTGTAGTCCGTTTGATTTTCAGTGGACAACTCACATGCAGCTTCTATTTATAGAAATGGCTTTGTCCACAAGTGCCAGTTTCAGATGGCAGTGGACAGTTGGGCCCAGGCTTCTAGGATACTTTGTACCTCAGAGAATATACCATGTGTGGAGTATAAAGGATCCAATATACACTTAACTAAAAAAAAATCAAACAAATGAAAGTTCTGTGTTCAACAAGTAAAATTAGAGACATATTCTGAACTCAGTACTTATGATAACGAGTAAGTATCTTCCTACCATTGAGGAGGTCCATAGAAGGAGTTGCACAATGTATCATCCACTGCACTTGATATGTAGTCATTTCTACTTCTGGCTGAAAGAAGAAAAACCTGGCAGCCCTGGTGATCTAGATATAAAAGACAGAGATGCTTTAGGTAAATGGGATTATTTGCACAGGCAATATATGGCTTACTTTAAAAAAATCTATCTCCCTTCTTCAGAGAGATGGTTCCCAACTGTATTCAGGAAAAGTATAATATTTCTATACAATAAACCTCCTCTTCTTATATATCTGAGTAGGGTTTTTTTTTTAATCTAAAAAGGATAGGAATCCTGTCTTTGCAGGTGCAATAAGAACATGCAAAATATGCACCTACAATGCTATTCCAGGTGCCTAAATTGGGATACTTGCACATCTCAGGTTTGTCTGAGAAAGGGAGATATTCCCTTTGGACAATCTGGCCTGATTATGTTACATTCTCATAGGCAAACATGAGACTTCATCATTTAATAAAGAAGTTGCAGGAACATTTAACTGATGTACAGTAGAACCTCAGAATTACGAACACCAGAATTACGAACCGACCAGTCAATCACACGCCTCATTTGGAACCAGAAGTACACAATCAGGCAGCAGCAGAAACACACACAAAAGCAAACACAGTACAGTACTGTGTTAAATGTAAACTACTAAATAAATAAAGGGAAAGTAACATTTTTCTTCTACATAAACAAAGTCTCAAAGCTGTATTAAGTCAGTTTAGTTGTAAAGTTTTGAAAAAACAACCATAACATTTTGTTGAGAGCTAAGAACATTTCAGAGTTACAAACAACCTCCATTCCTGAGGCATTTGTAATGCTGAGGTTCTACTGTAACAGTAGTTGAATATTCTTCTTGAGTTTCTTTTCCCATAGTATGGACCACTAAGTTCCCTTATGGAATAGAATGTCATTTTGTTCAGGAAAAAGAATGCATACCTTTATTGATCAAATTTCCAGGTACAGTTGCTATAAGAATGCTCTTAGCTGGCCTTGACATCGACAACTATGCTCCATATGTTCCAGTTTTACAATAGGGAAGAACTTTGAAAAAGTGAAAGAACAAACCACCCATCAACTATAAATACCACCCCCCTCCCCCAAAATTAAATCAATTAATACTATATTAAAACCATGTTCCTGCTCCCATCGAGTCATTTTCTGAGAATGTTTTCACTGGCTTAAATGGGAGTAGGCCTAAGTGTGATATATCTGCCTAAGGGACAGAGGTCTAAGTGTGATATATCTGTGCAAAACTTTTGAAATTATGCAAGAATAAAGTGTAGGAAAACATTTTCAAGCCTTAAGATAGAAATTTATAAATGAATGTATTGGAGTTAAATGAATGAAATACAGTAGTGCATACACGGCATAAGTTAAATAACAATAACACATACTCATTGCATTTAGTGAGGCAGTTCTCATTATCTTACTTCAGCTGATGCTTTCAATGACAAGTAGTTTTATTTATAAGCCACTCTTGCATTCCCACTGTTACTGAGGCCAGCTACACTGCAGGGCAGGTCCCAGTGTAATTTGGGGCTGCTCTAATTCACACCTGGCTAGCCACAGTTTCAACAGGCCATTCCAGCAGTGAGGAACCAAGAGGATATGGGGTAAGCCAGTAGCATCCCACCTTTAGCTGGAAACCCTGCATAACGAGGAGTTGGGTGAGAATATATACAGTGACACCAATTGTATGTGGGCTTGGAAGGATTAGATTTTTATCATCAATTTCACATCAATTTCACTGTACATACACAAACAGTGTATGTACAGTGAAATTTAAACATCAATTTCACTGTACATACACAAACAGACAAAAATTATTTCCATCGATAATAACCAGAATTTACAGATAGGCAAGGTAAGAAAAATGCTGCTTGAGAACTCATTTGAGTTTGCTTTAAGGCTAACATGTTGATATATAATATTGACAGTTTGTGTTTTAACCATTATAAAGCTTTAACTATTTGAATCTCAGTGTTTACTCTCATTAAATAATTATTGACTGATCCACTCCCCATGGTCTGAGCTTCCATGCTTTTGCACGACTGTGAATATTTAAATGGATAAACACTGAAAAATACTTTAAAATAGACGCTGATATTACCTGACAAAAATTATATTAAAAAAATCAAATTCTGTCAAGCCTAATTATATGTCACTTTGGGATTACCCGTACATAAGTACAATCCTCAACATGCCAATTAAACAGTAATTTCCATTTGCTTTTGCAGTGGTGCAGCACACCCAGGATTACGGCCGAGCATATCTTTTGTAAGAATGTCTGCAAAGAATTTCTCTAGAGATTCATTGAATCCAGCTCCCTGCAAGCCCTCATTTTTCCTGAGAATGAGTTCTGATGCAACAAGTGAATTGACTAAACTTCAGCTTCCTCCTTGCTGTTCTCCTATTTTATTATTTTACAACAGTAGCCTTTGTCTTTTCAAAGTTCATTCCACCCCAAAACCAATTCATGCTAGAGCAGGTTTATAGCTGAAAAGTTTCCAGCTGACTAGACAGTCATACCTCTGACAGTCTGAAGGAAATAACATGTATTTGTGCGAATGATAGTTACACCAGCCTCCCCCTCCATTTGGAGCTAATTGGAAATCCTATCTTGCTAGGTCTCTGGCCTCATCAATAGCCAGTGCACACAGGATAGTTCCTGTCTAGGCTTTCCCAGTGAAAGTGCTATCAGCTTTTGATCAGCTCCAGTTGCATGTGTGCTCTAACCCTTTCTCTCGACCCATTAAATCAAATGACAAGGAATATATTTGATTGTGTTTATAGAGTAAACCCTTGGAAAAGCACTTGGGGTTATTGTGCAGTCGGGAAAAAGCAGAGTGCAATAAAACAAAATAATACAACAAAACTCTTCACACAAATTCCAAAAGAAAAGAAGAATCCAATTTTTCAGACAGAGCTTGGAAGGGAAAGTAATGAATGCAGGGATAGCAGTGCCCATTCTATACATATCTGTAACCTTATGGGTCAAATCCTCAGCTGGTGTAAATAGACATAGTGCTGTGATTTACATCATTTTAGATCTGCCCCTGTAATAGGTGTAAGATTACGATCTAGCCTTTAACAAATAATCTGTCCTGACTGGCACATGGCTGTACATTCCCAGGAGTAACCAAGGGGTAAATTGTGACACTGAAAGTCACAATTGCTTTTTTGATTCCACCCATCCTGAGCCAGAAGCAAAGTGCTTTCCTTTCAGCACTGGCTCACAGCCATCGGATGGAGTCAAAGCTCCATTCATTTCCCGTTCCTGTTTACGCACTGCCTACCCACCTGCACAGGGCGAATAGCAGCCCTGTTCCAGAATAACAGTAGTGCCTGCTATCACCCAGCCCTTCCTTTTCATCACTTGTGGTAAAGACACTCTTTAAAGCCCCATGTGTTCCTTCATACTTTTGCTCTCAATATCACCATAGAGGAGGGCAGACTCTGACCACTGGTCTGTTTGCAAGAACACTCTTTGTAAGGTAAGCAAGACTGTAATCTACCTATGTCACTTGTACAGTTTACATGAAAAACCTTTTGTACGGTGGGATCTGCACCAAATCACAGTTCCTACGGGTACCTAGTGTGAAGCAAGAAACTCTCCTGAAGTGAGAGAGAACGGTTTGTGGTTGAGGTGGTGGGTAGGACTCAGGAGATATGGACTGAGTTCTTGCTGCTACCACAGACTTCTTGTATGGCCTTGAACAACTCACGTAATCTCTATGGTTAAAATATTCAAAAGCACCCAAGTCCCACTGACTGTTAATAAATCTTTGGGAGTTAGGCACCTAGATTCTTTTGAAAATTCCCCTAGGCACCTATCTGCATCAATCAATACCTTTCAAAATCTGGACCTGATGACTTTGGAAATTGATTTAACTTAGGTCATTTTGGAAGCCTACCTTCTGTGCCTCTGTTGCCTGTCTCTAAAATGGACTAATGCTTTTCCCCCCATACATTGCCTACCTTCTACACTTAGGGTATGTCTACACTACAACTAACCACCTCTGACTGGCCCGTGTCAGATGACTCAGGCTCTCAGACCTCCAGCTAAAAGGCTGTTTAATTGCAGTGTAGACATTCGGGCTTGGGTCGAGCCTGAATTCTGGGACCCACCCCACTCATGGGGTCCCAGGGTCCAGGCTCCAGCCCAAGCCTGAATGTCTACACCACAATTAAACAATCCCTTAGCCTGAGTCCCGTGAGTTCAAGCCAACTGACATGGGCCAGCCGCACATGTTAAATTGCAGTGTAGACATACCCTAAAGGCCAAATTTTCTAAGGTATTTAGGTACAAAAGATGGATAGAGAGAGTAAGGTGCCTACCCTGTTTAGGTGCTTCTAAAAATCCCACTAGGCATTTATTTACTTCTGTAGCTACTGAAATACTTTTAAAATCTGGTCCTTAGTCCTTGTCCTGACACACTAATATGCTATCTCAATATGCACAGGGCCTAGCACAACTGGTCTCTGATCTTGGTTCAGTTCTTAAGGCCCTACTATAATATAAATGACATTCAGACAACCTAGTTAACTTTGCCAGAATGTCTGTCAGCAGGAGCAATTCTGTAGTTTGAGTCTCTGAACAAACAAACAAAAACCACCAACCACACAACACAATATAATAAATAAAACTAGGTGAAAACAATTTATTTTATTTTTATTTCACATAGGAAACGTATATCAAAACAGAGCCCCACATAGTGTCAAAATAAAAAAAAGAATTGTAACAGGTATGTTTTATGTGAGTATGAACGTTTAGTTCCCCATCTCCATAATATTTTAATAGTAGGAGATCTGAGGATTAAAATAAGCCTCTCTGACAGGGACAATCCACCAATCCACGCCCCTCCCCCCCCAGCAAAAAAAAATTAAAAGCACTTTATTATGAGCTGTTGAGGTTTTATTTCTAGCCTCTCTTCAACAGCTAATGCGTGACAATTAGATCACATAGAGAAGAAATCTATAACTAGAATATAAGGATTATATCACTTTCTTATCCCATTGTAATTAAAATAGAAAGTGACTGTGTTGTGAACCATCCAGGATAGCCATGCAGAGAAAGCATGACAACTTTTGCCACCCCCTACTTAGCTTTTGAAAATGATGTTCTGCTCTTTATTGGTGAAAACCTGAAATTTGCCAGCTTTTTGATCCTTTCTAAGCCAAGCAACAAATTAATGTTGGAAAATGAGAAGTAAAGTGATAGTAAATCAGAATGGTCAGTATCCATTATTTCTATGTGTGTGTTCACTTCTCTTGACTCCTTTTAACACATTTCAGAAGAAACAGCCACACTTCTAAGCATCTATTGTACCTGTTTTGATCTGATCTGGTGCATTAAGTTAACTGATAATGTGCTATATTGTTCTGCCTGCAAAAATGTTTACTATTTTGATAGATGACAAAACACAGTTTCAAGCACCTCAATTAAATAACCCACTTCAAATACCAGAAAGAGAGCATTATTTTACAAGAATATATATATTTTTTTCTGCAATTGGTGATAACTGAGTAATGATGTGGCAAGCATGCAATTAGATCTAATTTGCTTATGTAAGTGAGCTGAATAAAAAGATCAATATTCAATCTACACCTAGTTTAAAAAGCAATTAGTTTAATTGATGAAAAAACTCTGCACCAGCTAATTACTATAAAATGACCTAATATACTCATGTAAATTAGGATTATTCATAATACATGAGTATTTTAATTACATAAATCATTTTTACCTCTTACCTAGTAGTTTTTATATTATTTACTTATGGATTTAATTTTCAGGCAAATGGCATCATTCTCTTTTACACACAATATTTTATGTTATTTCCTATTACAAAAAAAGCCAGTTATTTTCAGGCTTGAAATCCTCTTGGAAAACTGGAACCTCAAAATACATTGTTCTGATTCTCTGAGTAGTAATTATTTGACAGAAGCCAAATGCTAAATTAACACTAAACATACAACAGCCAGACACAATTCATGTGTACAAGGGAACAATGGAACTGAAATCAGAGAGAGGTTGAATGCAGGGGCTAAAACTTTATTTTAAACTATTACCTAACTGGGGTAATCACCTACAGGTTGTTCCAAATCGTATCTCAAATGGCACCAAAGACCATGGAGAACTATAAACCTGAGGGTGGCTATGAAGCCCATATTCCCTTCTCCATCTCCAGGACTGCAAAGGAACCCTGACTTCTCTCCTCCTCGCTGGAGGTAGAAGAGATGAGATGGGGAAAGCCAAAAGCTGTGTGAGACATGGAGGAGAAATGTGGGATTCATAAATTAATTTAGGTGTCTAACTCCCATTGGTTTCAAGGAGAGTTAGGCACCTAAATACCTTTGAGTCCCACCCAACCCCCCTCACCATGCAATGCTTTGCTCAGGACCAAGTTGCAACAACTGAACCTAAACTACTCAAACCAGCCCTTCTGGAAAGGTGAAAAAACCCACACAGCAGTTTGCCCAGTTTGCCTAATTGGAAATATCTCTTCCAGAACCAAAAAGGGTGATCAGCCTAGCCCCTGGCATCACCAGAAATGCAGCAATTAGAGTAAGGGTGGGGCTGAAACAAGTTTTCTACCATGCCTAGCACACCTGGGCAGCAAACTGCATCAATCCTCTACCATCACCAAACAGAAACCAATCAGCAGGCACCAGTACCACTCCCAGTGACAGTAACAGTGGGTGGCTCAGGCCTTAGGCTTAGATGCAGCATGTGATCTTCCCGACCCCACTTCTTACACCCTGAAGCAGGACATAGGAATTGGAAGTGGTTAGGGGTACAAGAGAGAAGAAGCATCTGAAGGTAAAGGAGGAGGAAGGCAGGTATATGGAACATTGCCTCAGCTGTTTCCAGTTGAGATCTCCACCCACAGAAGATGTCTCCATTGCTTCTGGCCCCATGAAAGGCCTGGCAAGCAAAGTGAGCATTTTAAAAGCTAAAATGTCCAAAACTAAGGTATGATGTGAACAAAGTACAGTAGCAATTAAACCCTTTGTAGTGGTCCTTTATCAGTCCAATAAAGGCTAGTAGGGATATGAAATACTCACTATGAGACCTTCACTATCTCTGCTAATTGCCACTGGCCTTATCAATGTGTTGGATCAGGCCCTTAATTAGTTTGGTCTTTATATTAAAATTGAACTGATGAAGTCTAATTGTCATGAGCTGGGTGGACTTGGCATATGTGTGAGTTGAAGGCATGTTGGATTCTCGAAGGAGATGCTCAGAATTGGCCCCATACAGATAGAGAATAGCACAGCTGTATATTGTTTTTTATGACTTTTTCCCCTCTTAAAATTCATGAACAGACCAATATGCAAAAATCTATTCACTGCATTTGAGGCTTCCTGTTAAACAATTAAAAATATATCATAGATTGATTTATACTAATCTGATTTACATAGCGGTCTGCACTCAAGATTGCGCCTGCCCCGCAGTAAAGGAGTGTATTTTTATCCAAGCCAGAGTGCTATTTAACAGATTTTACCCTGAAGAGTATGAAATCCTCTGCAGAACAGGTGGTGTTTTCTGGTTTCATACTGTACGTTAACTTAAATGTCAGGATGGCATAAGATAATTATTAGGAGATCATATTTTGCCATTTAAAAGAAACAAAAGGCTTCTAAAATGTAAATAAAGCTTGTCTTCTCAGCTTGTAAGCTCTCCTGGGCAGAGACTCTGTCTTCTAATGTCTTTGGACTGTATTTACTGCTGCCAGAATACAGCCAACGAATAAAATAATAATACCATGGATCATAGATTTACTAAAAAACAAGGAGTCCGGTGGCACTTTAAAGAGTAAGAGATTTATTTGGGCATAAGCTTTCGTGGGTAAAAAACCCACTTCTTCAGATAAAGAAGTGGTTTTTTTTTTCCAAAGAAGTGGGTTTTTTACCCATGAAAGCTTATGCCCAAATAAATCTTTTAGTCTTTAAGGTGCCACCGGACTCCTCGTTGTTTTTGTGGATGCAGACTAACAGGGCTACCCCTCCGAAACACAGATTTACTGTTATGATAGCCCGATTCAGCGCATCACAGCTGGCAGAACAACAGAACAAAATATTAGTGAACTAGCTGGCTCTTACTCACGAGTGGAGCTCCAGTTGGTCAAGTTACTGTGGGCTCCAGAAGTTCCAGAGTCAAGAGGTTCCTTAAAATTAAGCAAGTTTCTCTTTGTACATGAGGACATGTAAATGTCATTCTTTTATTATGTTCTAATAAAACACTAATACTTTGCACTTGCATACCTTTATGCCTGCAGTGCATTGCACAAACAACCAGGTGCACCCTTCTGACATAGATAAGTGTGTAATATGATCACTGTTTTCAAATCAGGAAATTAGATGCAAATATTAGGTGATTTGCTTGAGCTCACACAAATCAGGCAAAGCTGAGCTGGAGTTAGAACTGCAGACAGGGGTTTGGGGAACAATTTGTATAGTGGGGGTGCTGAGAGCCATTGAATCAAACTGTAAACTCTGTATGAAATGGAAACCACTTCAAGCCCAGGGGTGCGGCAGCACCTCCCGCACCCCTAGTTCCAGCACCTCTAACTGCAGAGTCCCTGGTTCCCCGTTTCATAAAAGTCCAATAAAGTACACCGGCTGCCTTTCAGCCACCCCTTCTCCTCTCCTCTGCTTCTCCCACTCTCCCGCAAAATGCAGCCTTTGTGCCAGGATTGTCTCTGGGATTGCACGAGGTATATGTCAGAGCAGGCCCAGCATCACTGTGTTCCTTAATATTTTTGTGATCACAGGTGATGTGGTAGAGTTTTACCTGGGCCTTTGTTATTCACTCTTCATCCTTGCCATCCAAACTGTTTTAATACAACCCTGCTCTTTTGCACAACTGCATAATACAGCATTAGTATGCAGTGGAGACTTCATACATATTCCTGCAAATTATATAAAGGTGTTAAGCATGAATCTTCACAATGCCCAAGTGCCTTTTACAACAGGTCTGGTGACACTGTGAGCTCTATTATATTTTTGTTCTGAAGTGGTGTTCCTCAGAGAGGAGGAAGAAAGTTATGCACTGTCAAAGATTCTTGATGTGTTTCCAGTAAGTTTCATACTTGAAAAACAGAACAAGGGTTTTGGAGGGAATGCCCTGACCTTGGACTGGAGAGGGGATGGGCATGCATACAAATAATGGTTAGCATGGTAGTCGGCCCCTGGTTTGGCAACATAGTTGCTGTGGAGAGAAGAGCAAAATATTGCTAGAGGGAGATGTTTTACTAATTAATTATATGCTGTACCCCATCAAGTGCTCAGACTTTCTACTCATGCTGAGCACAGCTCATTACCAACTGCCTATTTGCTGTTTCACTTTTTTTCCTCTCCTTTTGTATGGCAAATTGTTACTCTTTTAATAACAATGCATAATCAGTGCACCTTGTTTTGGCAGTGTTAGTGATGTCAGTCAGATGTGGCATTAGTGTTTCTATCGGCCATATGTGGATATTGTGATGATTAATAAAGTGTCTAGTATGTATGCGAACAACTACCCTCGACTAAGTAGAATCAGAATGGCTCAACTTCTTGTCATAGTCCCTAAACTGTTAAAAGCTAACAGATTCTCCTTCAGCTTGGGTGGTAGAAATCCTTGATCTTGGGCTGCTCCTAAACAATACCTTGTTTTATAGATGAAAGTTAGCATCTTGAATAGCTCTGAGAAGCAGATGTATGTGCAATTCATGTGGCATAGGTATAATGTGACATAATTTAAAACATGTATCCAATAAACCTAAATGTCATGACATATACATATCTCTAATTGTAGAAACATATATTAATTATGACTCTAAGACTTTGGGTAAATAACTGATTTTAATTATCAGGTTCTGCAACTTTTGGCACCTCCAAATAAATCTTTGTGCCATTTTTTTTTTCTGGGTACATGTCATAGACATTGAATGTACCAGGGAACCTTGCATCACACTGGAAGTAAGTATGTTGTTCATGTGGGGATGAAAATAAAAGTGGAATGTATGCTTCCATATATTACCCTGTTCACGGTCTATAGAAACTCTTCAGAAGCACAGAACACCAGCTGATCATATTGCTTACCTCTTTATTTATAGAAGAATGCTTAAGCAGGCTTTTGGACTTGGCTATTTTTTTGTTGGACCTGAACAGAACAGGCCTATCTGATGGAAAACAGTCCACATAGGAACCTTTAAGCTAATGTCCATTCATTATGAGACTCAGTCTCATGTTACAAGACCATCAGAGTTTTCCCAACAAATTCATTTGGGCTATTTGCATGAATAAGAGTTCCAAGAGAAAGCCTGTATTTCTGAAGGTGAACCAAAGGTCTGAATTCATCCTTAGAATAGCTCCAATCAGTTGATTTGGATGATGAATTTGGCCAGGTGCCCCTTTAATTTGCTGCCATCTCTCTCTCTACTCAACATGACTGGAGAAGATAAGGTTCGTGTGTAACAGCAAATAGATAACCTACAGGCAACATGGAAAGTACAGACAATTATTCCTGTGATTCTCCTCTTGCATCTAATTATGGGAGTGTGTATGCAGCCCTTCGCTTCTTGGCTCCCCTTCTAAAATCTCTGAAAGTTCAAATGTGTGTTTATGCATTGACTAATGGGCAAATGCATTCCCAGATGAGATATACTGTGTTCTCTTCAGGACCTGTCACTCGTCTATTTGACTTTACTGACTTTACCAGTGTTCTCAGGTGATATGCCCATGATTAATGAGGGATTTGCTCACAACAAATAAAGCAGTTAGGAAGCACTTTTTCTCTTAATGATATGCATAAATGAATTAAGTAATGTCAATCTAGCTTATCTCATGGTGGGCTTGGAGTCTTATTGCTGTTTTACTGACGTTGTTTTCCTTATTCGGGCTATAATTTACGCATATCTTACAAGCCAAGGAGAGTCAAGGCCTGGTCAGTAGCTGGATATGAAGTCTCCAAGATATGCCCATGGTGCTTCTGGAAATGGCATTAGTGATTCTGCAGGTGATGCTCTTTCCTCTGGATCAGTTACAGCACAGATGCCACGGGGGTGAGGGGGAGGTTGAAGATGCTACCCTTTGAACAAGGTGCAAAGCTGAG
Organism: Chelonia mydas; assembly: GCF_015237465.2. Lineage (NCBI taxonomy): Eukaryota > Metazoa > Chordata > Testudines > Cheloniidae > Chelonia > Chelonia mydas. The sequence goes on along the minus strand of NC_057853.1, from coordinate 12,804,927 downwards.
GTCCCGGTCACTGGCACTTACAAGTGTAAGGGTGTTATCTCTGATGTGCTGGCCCAATTCCAAACTGTGTAATTAATTGCATCCTGCTTACTTTACAGAAATCCCCTTAGCAGTTTCAGCAGGACCTGGTGTTCACATATTGTCTTCTATAGCTAGAGACGGATCCTGAGCCACAGTGTTCAGATTCAGATCTGGAAATGGACGTTTGCAGAGGTAAGAGACAATCAGGTCTGGTTTGGTGGTCTGGAGTGCTTGCAGTTTATTCTGTTGTGTACTGCTGCTGTGCACCATTAAATAGCCGCTAGGTTTCATGCCAACAGCAGCTACATAACATTGAAAGCTGAAAAGGGAGGTGCATATTACTGTTGTGTATAATGCAGTATTATTATCTGGTACACCAGAATTATTATTTTTTTAAACAGTGCTGTATACTTTTAAAAAATAACCGTCTCTGGTCATCTGTAACTCTCACCATTTTTGCCTTGTAAGTTAAGAAAAAAAGGCATCATCTTTAACCTTGAATTCTCAGCTTTTGCTGGTTTTGTGTTGCAATCCTAATTCTGAACGTAGTGTCGGTACCTATATTTCTATACATATGCTTTCAAGTTCCTCTTCCTTAAAGTTGTAACATAATTGGACAAACCTTTAACCCACTGGTTTGAAAAAGCCTAAATTAATGGTGTGCATTGATACTTTCACGTGTTAAACGAGAAGAGTTCAAAGCCATGAACAATGTCTTCTGTCACAGGATTGAAAATATTGCTAGCTGGATATTGGCCAAGGGCAGAACAGATAACATGAGAATCGTAATTAGAGTTTTGTCAAGCCAAACCTTTATATATATATGTATTTTAAAGTTTGAACTACTTAAAATCTGCAGGGGTGGTCGATCAGATTAATGTTACCTCTTTTTGATTTTGAGCTGCTGCTTGTATCTTCTAATGCCTGTAAATAAGAACAGATGTGTTGATACTCATAAAGGTTTTGATTAGAGTTTTCCCAAACATCGTCTAGTTTCGTGGCTATTTTGCAGTTTTGAGAAGGCAGAATCTTTGTTACCTTGTCCAAATGTTATCAGAAATATAAACCTACTTCCATACCATAAAAAATACAGCTCTAATGTTGGTTTAAAAAGAAAATCAAGATGGCTTATAAAATAGATGTTCAAATGACTAGTAAGAAAAGCACCTAGCTTTTCTCAGCCAATATGAAGTGTTTAGACAAACAAATGAATGACCACAAACGGTTTACAAACATCCCAATTACAGTTTCCACTGTCACTGACACAAGATTCTTAAGCAAGCATGAGCATTCATAAAAAAATAAGGGATAAGGATAGTAGGGGTATAGTCATATTGAATTTATTTTTTATCCACTGATAAGTGAGGTGGCAGTGCACTGGCATTTCACTTTTGCAGTTACCTCATTTGTATCTACGTTGAATTTATCTTTCATTTGAATGTGGTTGATTTAAGATCTTTTAAAAAATCCCTAGTTTTCTGGCATGTCTGATCTTTTAGTGGTCAGTTTCAATTCTATATTTTAGTATGTTTCATTATTGTTGATACATTTGCTACCATATTCTAATTTCACATGTTTACTTACACGATCTTCTAAACCCTGCCCCCTACTTTTATTAACATTCACAGGGCTATGTAAGCAATAATTTGTCATTATATAAAGCCTGACCCAAAGACTACTGAGCCCCCTGGGAAGTTTTACAGTAATTTCAATGGGTCTTAGATCAGGTGCACGGGACCAACATCTCAAGGGTTCGGCACCCATAATTGGGATCAAATTTTTAAGCACTCGTTTCTCACTTAGCACTTTTGGCCCTTATTTAAATGCCTACACACATTGTAATACTCATGAATATTTCAAAGGTTAAATTATTTCTGCATTCTTGGACCAATGAACCATCCCCCCGATCTATCAATATTTATACAATGGCATTTTCCATCTTGTACCCTGGCCATTCTTTACAACTGCAAAATGAATACAGCTTCCCACAACATTTGTCCTGTACATATGAAGAGATCAAGAGCTAAACACATGCCACCTGAAGGAAGTTACATTCTGAAGACACGCAGTGATGCTTAAGGTACACACTTTAGAGAGCAGTCAGGATAGATCACATTAACTGTGTAGGAGAGCAAGCACTAGCACAGGGCCAGTAAGAACCCAGGAAAGAAAGACATTTGAGAGAAATCAATTACTGGCACAGAGCCAGTAGCCAACTATGAAAGACACATCATCGAGAGTGATCAGGCACTGATGGTATACACACCGTCTGTTTGGTCTCAGGGGGAAGTTTTACTAGTGTAAATTAATCTCTTTGTTTCTTGTGATAAATAAGTGGGTAATCTATAGGGTGGAGACAGCATGACAGCGAACATTCTAAAAACCTGCCTCGTAGGTGAAATAATAGAATCATAGGAATGTAGTACTAGGAAAGACCTCAAGAGGTAATCTGGTCCAGCCCCCTGCTCTGAGGCAAGATCTAATATACCGAGATCATCCATAACAGGTATTTGTCCAATCTGTTCTTTAAAGCCTCCAAAGGTGGGCATTCCCCAACCTCCCCTGGAAGCCTGTTCCAGAGTTTAACTATTCTTGTAGTTAGAAAGCTTTTCCTAATATCTAACGTAAATTTATCTTGCTGCAGATTACAGCAATTACTTCTTGTCCTACTTTCAGTGGACCTGGAGAGCAATTGGTCATCAACTCTATAACAGTCCTTAATTTATTGAAAACTGTTAACAGGTCCCCCTTTAGCCTTCTTTTCTGTAGACTAAACATGCCCAATTTTTTTAACCTTTCCTCATACATCAGGTTTTTCTAAATCTTTTATCATTTTTGTGGCTCTCCTCTGGACTCTTCCCAATTTGCCCACATCTTTCCTAGTGTGCGGCACCCAGCGCTTGGCACTCTACGCTAGCTGAAGCCTCACTAGACCTGAGTAGAACGGGACAATTACCTCCCATGTCTTACATACGACACTCCTGTTAATAATTGCAGAATGTTAGCCTTTTTCACAACTGTATCACATTCGATTTGTGATCCACTATAATACCCTGATCCTTTTCTGCAGTTGTACCACCTAGCCAGTTATTCCATTTTATAATTGTGCATTTGATTTTTGCTTCCTTAGTGTAGTACTTTGCACTTATCTTTATTGAATTTCTTCTAGTTGACCACTTCTCCTATCTGTCAAGGTTGTTTTGAATTCTAAGTTTGTCCTCCAAAGTGCTAGCAACCCCTCCCAACTTGGTGTCATAATCAACTTTTATAAGCATACTCTATACCCGGTTATCGAAGCCATTAATGAAAATATTAAATAGTATCAGACCCAGCACAGACCCCTGCAGGCCCCCATGAGATAGTTTCCCAGTTTGATAGCAAGTCATTGATAACTGTTCTTCAAGTATGATCTTCAAGCAATTATGCACCCACCTTACAGAAATTTTATCTAGACCACATTTTCCTAGTTTTCTTATGAGAATGTTAGGTAGTACATACTAAAGCCTTACTAAAATCAAGATATACCATGTCTACTGCTTCATTGCCTATCCACTAGGCTAGTAATTCTGTCAAAGTATGAAATAAGGTTGGTTTGGCATGACTTGTTCTTGACAATTCCATGCTGACTATTCTTTATAGCCCTATTATCCTCTAGGTACTTACAAATTGAATGTTAATAATTTGTTCCAGTATCTTTCCAGGTCTCAAAGTTAGGCTGTCTGGTCTATAGCTCTCCACATCCTCTATTGTTCCTTTTTTTGCCTTCTCCAGTTCTCTGGTTCTCCACCTGTTCTCTATGATTTCTCAAAGATCATCGCAAATGGTTCCGCTATTACTTCAGCTCAATCACTCAATACCGTAGGATGAATTTTATCACGAAGTAAAGGACCTACATCTTCCTTCATCTTTCTCTTGTTCCTATTGTATTTAAAGAGACTCATTGCCTTTTATGCCCCTTATTAGGTGTAACTCATTTTGTGCCTTTAGCCTTCTGATTTTGTCCCTACATGTTTTTGCTATTCTTTGTACTCATCCTTAGCAATTTGTCCATGTTTCCATGTTTTCTAGGATTCCTTTTACATTTTCACCTCATTAACGAGCTTCTAATGAATCCATATTGAGCTCTTACTAGATGTCCTATCTTTTCTTTGCATCAGAAGAGTTCGCTGTATCCTTGAGAAACTGCCAGCTCTCCTGAAGTCCTTTTTCCCTTACATTTTCTTCCCATGAAACTTTATCTACAGTTATCTGAGTTTGTTAAAGTCTGCATTTTTGAAGTCCATTGTCCTTATTCTGCTGTTTTCATCTCATCTTACTCTGTCATTCTGCTGCTCTTATTCTATTGCTTTATGATTCTTTAGAATCATAAAATCTATCATTTCATGATCACTCTAACCCAAATTGCCTTAAACTTTCAGAATCACAACCAACTCTTCCCTGTTAGTCAGAATCAAGTATAAAATGGCTGTTCCCCAGGTTGGTTCCTCCACCTGCTGAAACAAGAGGTCACTAGTAGATTTGAAGAACTTATTGGACAATTTGTGTTTTGCCTCATTAATTTTCCAACAGATATCTAGGTAGTTAAAATTCACCCATTACTAACCAATCGTGTGTTTTGGATATTTCTGTTATTTGTTCTAGAAATGCGTCATCCACCTCCATGGGCAGCGGGTGAACCCCAGGCTCGGGGAGGCTAGCCTCTGGCCCGGACCATCCCTTCTTCCCAGGGCCCCACCCCTCCCCCCAGAGCCCTGAGTCCCCCCCATCCCAGCAGCCAGCCCTCCCCCATATCCACAGGCCAACTGAGTGCCCCCAGCCCCAGAACACCAGGCAGGTGAGCGAGCATCATGCCCACCCCGCCCCCCGCCAGTTCCGGAGAACCAGGCGGATGAGCGGGAGGCACGTCTCCACCCCACAGTCTCAGAGCGCTGGGTGGGTGAGCGGATGGCACAGCCTAGCCCCGGGTGGGTGGCACCCAGCCCCAGAGAGCTGGGACAGTGGGCAGTGTGATCTCGCTCCCCCAGCCCCAGAGCACAGGCCAGCCCCTATTAGCTCCCCAGCCCTAGCCTGGAGCTCCGGCCACAGGGGGAAGAGCCCCCCCACATCACAGCCCAGGAAACAGAAAAGGCCTGGGGGCAGAGCATGGGCGGAGCCACGCAAGGCTGTTTGGGGAGGCATAGCCTCCCCCTGCCTTCGACACCTGCCTCCCATGTCCACCCCCTCATCCTGATTTGGTGGTCTAGAGTAGACCCCCTACCATAACATCATCCTCATTTTCCCCCTTTTATCTTCACACACTAAGTGTTTTTGTATTTTGCAAAAGTTGGATGAAAAGAAGGAAAAAATCACCAGCAGGGGACAATCAAAGCAGTCGCTTCCTCTTTGGTTATGATTAACTGTCTCCATTTTATTTAGGATTCATGAAGTGTAGTTATTCTTGGAGTATCATTGATTTTATACTTCAGTTTTACTCAAGAGATGTATTTTGCACTTTCTGCATTTATCACTAAAAATGAATTTGTGAACAGACAAAATAAAAATTAGTTTTAGCTATTTAAAGGACACTTTTAAAATTGGGCCATATCCTCAGCCATTGACTAGACAGGTATACCAATTTACATCAGTTGAATAGCTGCCACCGAAGGCTCCATCCCAGATTCCAGACCTCATCCCCTAACTCAATTCCAGAAGTTAATGGTAGTACCTGAGTGAAAGGTGCTACTCAGTGTGAGTAAGGGTAGCAGATCTGGGACTTTAGTACTTTATGGGATGTTCAGAACAGAAGAAGGAAGAAGATAAGCTGTTTCACTCAAGTTGCCACAGCATGTTTTGGTGCTAAATGTTAAAATGCCATAAAGATTCTTTATTTTCATTTAGTTTATTTAAGTTTATTGAATGGGGGAAGTCTGATTTTATGATGAAAAAAGGCTGCAAATTGATAGGAATAGTTTTACCTACAGTTTTAATGAGTGGCAGGGTTATTTTTACTGAGACTAGAGGATGCAACGCTCTTATTTTTGCTTGATCTTCTATTTTTAACACCAGAAGCTTCCTTCCACTGATTACATGCAATATATATATATATATATATATATATATATATATATTTGCTTTAAAATTTGCAGAGCAAGGGCTTCTACTAGCCAAGCTAAAGAATCAATTACCTTTTAACAGTTTGGGGACTATGACAAGCCGTTCTGGTTCTATTCAGTAGGGGGTAGTTGTATGCATACATACTAGCCAGTTCATTAATATCACGATAGCCATACATGATTTATGGAAGCACGAGTGAAAAATGTCCCTTGTTTTCTGATACATCTGATCTTTTAGTGGCCAACTGCAATTCTAGAGATGAGTACTATTGTTTATACATTTGCTACCACAGTGTAATTGTTCATGTCTTCTTACACCATTTCTAAACCCAGCCCTCCACTTTTTAAACATTCACTGTAGCCCAGTGAATCAAATCAAATGTAGATATTTTTATTTGTTTGAGCATGCTGGTCACATAGGCCTTCCTTAGTTGCTGTGTGCAGGAAAAGCAGCTGTTAATGAAAATTGTCAAAGTGAGAAAAGAGACTTCTTGTGAGCAAATTCCTGGGGCACACAGTGTGATTATAAAGGAGCAAAGCAGGTACTTGTGGGCTGTTAAATGGTAAATACAAGCTTTTAAACCTACTTAACAGATTATTGTTTACAATCAGCCTTTTTGCTGTAGATAAATTGTAAATCTCTTCACCTTAAGTGCCTGTTTGAACTGTTCTCCCATCACACAGTTGTGCATTTGATGTTTGCCTTTTCACATGTTCAAAGTAGAGATGGACTTCTTAAGAAAAGAAGATCCCAAACCCCTCATATTTGGGGAATGTTTGGATCAGGAGCCACATCTGAACATGAGCACCGGAACCCATCTCTACTTGCCTTACTACACACGTAGACTATAACTATACAAAATAAAAGAGTGTGTGTATGTGTGTGTGTGTAACTTCCCACAGACCGTTCTTGTATTTCACTGTTCATGCATTTTGACATAATGGTTATATCTACATACCTTGCACAGTATAATTTGCATAAACCACTGTACATTTTCCTTTAGCACTGTTATTCAACTACCAATTCAGCCAACCCACAAGACTTTGGGGTCTTTGAGTCTGGCCATCGTTGTTAATGCTCAAAACACTGTGCGTACATCCTTAAGTCCGGGCACTGGAACAAGGGGAGACAAGGGGGTCCCCAGCCCAGCTCTGGCTTCGCTGAGGGGCGGCGCCTCAGGGTGGAAGAGGAGAGGCAGGGTGGGGCCATGGTGGGGGCGGACCCTTGTGGCCCCCCACCTTTAGAAAGAATTTATTGCCCCTGACTTAAGTGTAGTATGTGTAATGATCTTGGGGTTCATTAAATGAGAAAGGAATAACATTTTAATAAAACAAACTGGAGAGCATCTCTGATGAACTGCTGCACGCGACCATGCAGTGTTCCCAGCCCCCGCCTCCAGGGCACATCTCCAAATTCCCACACTCACAACACAGTGCCTTATGAGGGAGCATCTCCAAATCCAATCTTTCATAACTGTATCTCTACAGTATGCGGGGGAAAAAGAGGCATTTAGAGCCTGCACATGCACTAAGTAGTTTATCACTTGTGTATGTGTTCGTGCATCTGCAAAATCCATTGTAGACAAATGATTTTATGGAGGGAAGTGTTACATGGTTATAGCACATGCACTGCTTTTTGCACCAGACCTACGTGCACAGTAGACATGCAGGCTCGAGAATGCTCACATTAAGGCTGCATAGGGGCCCACTCAATCCTGGATTTCTTAACCAGGCCTATATTAAGGAAATAGTGTCTATATTTGTTAAACCTTATGAATCAGACATTTTTCTGACAAAACTGTTTTTTGCAGGGAAAAGGCCTGGTGTTTGGTTTCTTTCTTTCTTTCTTTCAACTGAAAATCTGCTTTTCACAATTTTGCATCTTTTTTTTTTAATTTTTCAAAAACATTTCTCCCCCCCAAACTGAAGCATTTTAACTAACCATATTCATGTTTGTTTGTTTCATAAAAAGAAAAATATTTTTGAAGGAAATTAAAAACAAAAACAACTGTCATTCTTTCAACTACCTTTACATCCGAATCATTCAGATACTATGGTGATGGACACCATATAAGACAGAAACTTTTTATCAGTGGTAAATGCACAAAGACTGTAACACAGACTTGGAAAAGAAATGAATGGATTTAGATAAGGAAATCTAAAACACTTCTAATATGAAACTGGGATCTGTGATTTTAAAGAGACTAGAATCTGGTCACTAGATTATGCCTTATGGGAAAGTCTGAAAACAATTCTATTTAGAAAGAATTCTGCTCATATAGCATATTGCTTATCTGTGAAGGTCAGGAGCTAGAGGAGTGTTCTTCCTTCATTTTTATTACCAGGGTGATTTGCATGAAAACAGGATCTGTGTTCCTTAGGGATTCATTGATTCCGTATGATTGTTCTCTAGGTGAAGTCATAATCTTCTGTATGTGACATTGTGGTTGGTTGCTGTGACGATGATGATAATAATGGGGGAGACAGAGGATTATGACTTTGTCTTGTAGGAATCCATCAGTTCCAGGTGCTTATTCCCAGCACAAAGAGCTTTTTCTCATGCAACTTGTCTTAGTAAAAAAAGTACAGTATTTATTGCAAGAATAAAAAAAAATTCTATATCCTGTATTTGTTGTTTGAAGAGACACAGTGGATGTGGGAAGTGGAGCTGGGTGGGCCCTGAGTAAGAGCAGAGCAGCAGCAGCAGAAGCGTGTCAGCACAAGACAGTATGGCTCAGGCCAGACCAGAACGGGGAAATGTGTGCTGGGAAGCCCTTTAAAAAGTTGAAGTAGCCAACCCCCTCACTGATCATCCTCATGGTCTATTGAACAGTAGATGGGTTGTTCAAGGGTACTGTAAGTGCGTAGGCATGTAGATGTTCCCCATAGCCTCACCTCAGGGCACTTGCACAAACTGAGACAAGTTGATCAGTTGTGACAAAAATGGAATGCTTTAATCAAGATGAGGCTGTATAAGATGTATATAATGTCATTAACCCTGTATTATTCTCTAACTTTTTCTTTACACAACCCCACAACTCCTCTGGACTTCTTCTGGCAGTCATATGAAGCAAACATGTCCCTTTGGCTGATCACCATGAGTCTAAGTTCTTCGTGAGAGGCTAGAACTAGTTCAGAATCCTGTGTCTACAAGTATTTTCAACTACTTCTTGTAGTGTGCATTCTTGGCACTTTTCTATACGGAATTTCACTACTTTTGTGTGGCTCTTTATTTTACCTGGTTTTGTTAGGTCTTTTGAGTTCTTCACAGTCTGCCTTACTCTTGAATGAGATCAAAACTTTGTGTAACCAAGTGGCAGTGTTTGCTCATTCACTCCCAGCTTCCACCTCATTACTAATGTGTCCAAGAACTGATTTCTGATGCACCCCACAATATTAACCCCTTTTTAATGTTGTGAACTGACTAAATCTAGCATACTCCAGTATTTAAAATGATCAGAAACATAAGCCTGTTTACCTGGTAGCTTTTAGACCCTTGTATAGTGGCACTTGAGCCAACTGCTATTGTAGGCATGAACCATTGTAAAGCATGGTGTACGCAACTGTGCTGCATCTCTACCAGAAATTTACATTGGTGCAGCTATATCAGTGTAGCTACATTATGGGTAATACTGAGGCTAGACAAGGCTGTAGGCCAGATTGTAATGAAAGATCATCCATTTTCTTTAATTTAGCATCTCTACATGTTTTATTTAATTAAAAATTAGGTCAAATGTGAAATCTAGTTAGCCTTATTTATCAGTAGCCTATCAAAACTTCAAAAATATATATCTGCTCCACGCTTTGGGCTGCATATTAATTTTGTGTATACATTTCACTGTTAATTGTTACAAAAAGGCTTCAGAATACAAAATATGAGAGCGTACGATACAGCATGTTTGAAGGAGTATGAGAACCATGCATACGAGTTACAACGAATAATAAAATTTGGCTAATAATATTTTTCACACTAGCATCTTATTTCTTTTTGCTAGACTGTGTCTGAAGGTTTGGGTTTTTTTGTTTTTTTAAATTTTGAAATAACAAACTAGAAAGTGTATTATTATTAAACATATTTATTATGGTTTCACTTAGGGACTAACTAAGATCGGGGCCCCGTTGCACAGGTACTGCTAAACACAGAGTAGAAGGAAGTCCCGAAGGGTTTATAATCTAATAGACAAGACGGACACAGGAAGGAGGAAAAATCATACAAGCAGTGTGAACAACACGATGGTAGCAAATGTTATGTTCTGCAATATTTCACATGTAACAGCCTGGGGAAACAAATTATTTTTGCTAGTTAACTTCTTAAAGCTTCACAAAAAATCAGAGTAAGTATAACAATAAAGGAAAATTTTTGTGTGAATGGAATTTTATGTTTGGTGTAGGTATGGGGCCTAATCCTGCAAATGCTGAATCATGTGAGTCGTTCTAGTGAATCCAGTAGGACTTCATAAAGGCTACTTGTATGTGAAAAACTAGGCATGAACAGAGCCTCAAGGGGCTGCCTCTCTGTTTTTATTTGTCTCACACTTTGTTCTTTAGAGATGGATAAAACAGTGCTAAGCACAATCATAAACGTTCAGGCAGTATGATCTTTGTTTTATATTAAGAGAACAACATCAAAAAACAATCTCAAAGTAAAGTCTTATGAAGTAACATGTGCTTCGTCTGTGGTGGGTACAACAACTCTGAAGGCCTTTGCAGAATGCGGGAGTTGTTTAAAAGTGCAGCATGAAGAACACAAGTTATAACATCTACATCCAAGGGAGGGCTAAATATTGTTTAATTCACTTCGTGCAAACCCCGGCTTGCCCATCTCAACCTGCAGGGGTCAGCACCGGTGCAGTTACTCTGATTGCCGGCCACCAATTGCAGAATCAGAGCTATGCTTGAGTGTAGACAAGGCTTGAAGAAGAACCTTTTCCCTGGAAATGCATTCTAGATTGTGAGGTGTAATTTACTTTGTTCCAATATTGCCAGCTCTATTTTATTGTGATTCTAGCAATTTTGGGGTGTTTTTTAAGTAGCTCAGGAGAACAAGATGAAAGGTGCCAACTCATGATTTATTCCTTATTCAAAATGTCTGCCATCTCCTATTACTACTGAATCCAGAAAGATGGCTGCCATTACCCTACAGTCTACCTTTATTTGCAAGTGAAGCTGCCCTTAATAAAGTTGACTGCCACATCTCATTGTTTTTAGTGAAACTGAAGCCATGGCCACAGACAAAATGGCTGCCACTTTATGGTTCAAGGGTCTAGACAGGACTCCAGAATTATGAGGAGCAGCAGACACACCATGGAAAGTGAATAGGAAGAATGAGAAGCAGGACGCTGAGGGAGTAGGAGGCAGATTTAGGAGTTGATGGGGAATGGGGTACAGGGAGAGGTGGAAGACTGAGGGGAGTGCAGAGAACAGTGATAACATGGAAGATGGAGGGGATAGGATGGCAGTTCCCTCAGTACGGTGGGTAATGGGAGTCCCTTCAGAGCAGCTGCAGTGTTGCCAACTCTCATGAATTGAATATGAGTCACAGGATTTTGGAGCCCACAGAAGCTGTCACGATGACGTGAGAAGCTCCTCCAATCCTAGGATTTTTTTCAGTGCTGGGCACATGGGCGGAGCTGTGTGCAAGAGCCTTGGGTCTAGGGACACAGATCTGAATTGCCACTGAGCCTTGCCTTCATGTGTGCAGAAGAGAGGATCCTGGGCAACACAAGGTGGGGCAGTGGGGAGTAATGGAAATGTTTCTGCTGGGTCCCCTGAGAATATTAGAGAGTTTGAAAAAATGTCCTACTTTGAACTGGGACAAAAGTCAATCTTGAACATTTTTGCAAACCCCCTTTTGTTGTTGTTGTTTTGGTTCAAATACCTCCTCGCCCTCCCAAGTTGGGCAGTCATAGGCAAAGAGGAATAGTTGCCCAGTGGAACCTGTTTTCCCCCACTATGCTGACTGGCACTCCAGCAAGGCTGGCGCAGACAGTTTAGTGACTGTACTACCTTACCTGCTTCCTCCTCTCTGCCCCAGCTCTTTGCCCTTAGTCCTCTGCCTTGCCACATAGGTCAGATCATTCTTGCCCTTAGGTTGCTCTCCTGAACTACTTGTCCTCTCTTTACACACTCTACTTCATGCTTCCTTAGAAACTCTCTGAGAGGATACTGAGGTCATCTGTTACACCATATACAATCCAGTCACCTTTCTGCTAATAGGATCAGTTTAGATCCCAGATCCTTTTATTTAGGGGACTGGACCAGTTGTCAATGGCCAAGTACATTCCTCCCATTTGACATCAACTCCCCTTTATCCTGAAAAGAGACAAGTGCCTTTAATTCTGTGAGAAAGTCACATTTAGCTACAGCCTTAATTTGGGGGTTTGTCTCTCAGAAGTGAAAGTGCTTCAAAAAGCACATGGCCAGGTGCTGCTTTTATCAGAGCTATTTTGAAGTTGAGCATAAATTAATTAAGCTGCACTGATAACCTGTAGCTGTCGCGAGTCCAACAGTAAGTAAATGTGTTGAGCCTTTGGCACTCAGAAATAAACCGTAGCTCACTTCATGCCAGTAAAACAATCAACATGTTTCCAGGATGCTAACACATGTTTTATGATGTTATTCACGACTGGTGCACCAGCAAGAGCGGTCCAACATTTCCTCCTAAACGGACCACTCCCATTGCTGCGTCACAGCCAAGCTTTTAAAGGGGTGGGATTGTAATTACAGCCCCTCTTTCTCTAGCACTTTCCTTCTGACTATTTCAAAATGCTTTAAAAATATTAAGCTTCCCAATGCCTGTGTGGGGCAGGTGAGTATTTGAATTCCTGGGAAAACTCAAGAGGCACAATCCCGCTCCAAAATCCTGGCTGCACAGATGGAGCAAGTAAGTGTATGTGCCTTGAGATGGTACAGCCTGCTTCCCTCTCTGTGCCCAGCCAGCTCCACCGGCAAAGCCCTACTTTCTCCCCTCAGTGCTGGGATGAATTGTGCCTCCTGGAGCTCATGAATGGAGGAGTCCTGGTGCTCCCTAGCACACAGGGGCTGTGATAGTCCCTGGTCATTGTGCAGGGAAAAGTGAAAAGCTTCTGCCACCCTCTCCCTTTCCTCTATTTCCAATGCTAGGGCTAGGGACAACTTGGCCCAAAGAGTAACAGCTCCTAGGGAAAGTATCCTGGTGCTAATGAATAGAGTCAAGCAACAGAGAGAAGAGTGACTGCCCATAGGGAGGGAACAAAGCCATCATCAGGGATGTGGAAGAAGAGGTTAATTATACATTTGTAATAACTCCCAGGTAAGTGTTTTTAATTAAATAAAAGGTCACAATTCAAAATCACAGTGAGTCTATTCTGCTAAAACCTGCAGCTCTGCTTTGTTATGGGGCAGGGGAGGAGGGGTACTGCCATTAACATGCTGAAGGTGCCTATTTGCTTCGAACAATGCAACACAAGAAGTGAAACTGGAGACAGTGTTTGCTTGTTGCTCACTCTTCCATTAGACCAGCAGGGCAGCATTAGACTAAAGTACAGGGGGAGGATGCAACATCACAGAACTGAAAGGAAACAAGAGGACCGAGATATATGGTTCCCTTATTCTATTTTTCTAACCAAACTCGCTCATGCCGGATGAGTGAAACTGCCATGCCAGCGCAGGTTTCTAGTGATGTTATGGATGTTTCCATGGTGTAAAACATCACCATGCACATAAAGAACGTGATGCTTTTTTCCACTTGTGATAAAGCCCCGTTTATTAGGATTTATTTAAAAGAATACTCCTGTTGTTGTTTTTTTTTGTCTTTCTTTTCAGCAGCTGTCCTATGACTTTACATGGCTGTGAAAAGCCTTGAGACATCATGTGACATACAGTACATGCTGTGCTATCTCAATGCAAATCATTATTGGCCCCCATGCCTTTCATGTTGGATGGTCTGGCACTATAATTGCTTGGTTCCAATATTATCTGTCCCAGGGCTATCAATTCATTTTCAATTTCTCTACCTGTTGAGATAGCTCAGGTATCCCACCGAGTTTTGTCCTAGGCATCTACTACTTAACTTAATTTATTATGCTCCTAGCTGTGGAACACAGGCACCCTGAAGCACTTCTACAACCAGGGTTGTATTTGAGGGTTGCTTTCGTTTTCAGCTATTTTGGCTGGAAAATAGCTGAGTTTCCTTTCCCCCCCACTCCCCCATGTAAACTTTATTGGGAGGCTAGTTGTTGTTGCACTGCATACATCTAAATTCTTTTAACTATTAGCTGGCCAGTAATAACTTCTGCTGTGTTGGCCTATTGCCACTCTCCCATCTTTTTGTTCATTCACTTAGCATGCAAAGAGCACCTGACAGAAAAACCTTATAAACGATTGCTTCCGAATAAATTCACCAACCTTTCCTGTTGCTAAGCTTGAAAATGACATTCTGGTATGATAGAACTAAATGAGTTAAAGAATCCAATTTCTGCCTTCTGTTACATTTGCACAGCTCCCGTTGATTTCAAATGGCAGAATTTATTCCCAAACAGAAAGGGAGGAAAACAAGATGGAATGGTAAGGAAACCAAAGTGAAAGAATACGCTCCCCTCCCTCGAAAGACCAAGGCCTGGCTCCAGAGCTCATGTTCTATGCACCATGGAATGGGGAATAGAGCAACGGCGGTACTGAGCCACCTCTGATTCTGAGGACAGCCAGGAACTTGTTTGTACTCCAGCATAAGATGGACGATTCCAAAAATTGCTCTTTTGTATTCCTGCCAATGACCACAAAAGGCCTTCTAATAGTTAGGAATAGATGGAGTTCAGAGGTATCCATGCTACACTACTTTCCCCTCTGCCATGTCCCTTTGCTGGTGGTGGTGTACACCTAGTATGAGACTGAGCAGACTTCCTTTATACAAGGGGAATCCCCAGGTAAAAAGGTTAGGGAGGGAGGGGAGTGTGTCTGATTGTGCACCACTGGAGCAGTGCAAAACAGTCAGAGCAAGGCCCAGAATCTGGTTTCTATTTCCCGCCTAGGAGCTAATCAGCCATGCATGGGGTGAGTACCGGGATGTTGTATATGATGATTGGATTTTCTCATAAATTAAGTTGTATGGTAATTACACCACAGATATTTAAATACAATTAAAGATGGGCAACATTTCCAACTGCACAAATTGCTTGACAATATTTTGAATGGAAAGCAAACACACTGAAGTTTGACTCACTCTGGACTAAAGTCTGCCATAATTTGACAAAATCTCCTCTAATATAAACTATTTTAGCAACACTGGATATAAAAATCAAGTCAAAATAGGATTTTTGTTTAATTTTTGGTGAGGGTGCGGGGAAGAGTAGATACAGGATAAATGGTCCTGGGATTTGGGGTGTTCACTGCAGGGTCAGGGAAGTGGGAGCATGTTTTACAAAAACACCAAGCAAACAAACAAACCAACACCAGTGCTTTGCAGATATGCCATAGTACCCCAGGAAAGAAGAAACACGTGTGACATAATGCTTAGGCCACCTGGAATTGTGAACCACTGTGTTACACCAGGTGTCTGCTAACTTGGTATCATCTTTTACGCAGTGGCTAATGGAAGGAGAAAATCATGTCTCATCCTACAAAAATCAAAGATTAAAGGTGTATGAACACTATGTTCTTGGTGAGATCTTCCCACCTCAGGCTGATGACATTACACCATTTTCTTTCTGGCAACTGCTGGCTCAGAAATGCATAATAAACTTGGGCATATGTGGAACATATTCCACCCCTGACTATATACGCACTCCTTAAAACTTATGGCATCTTTGTGTGTTCAGGAACAAACAATTCTGGTTAAGCTTCATTATTCAGGGTGAAATGAGTTGTTGGTCTCCTTGTGGGACCGTTATCTCTCACTGTTGCCATCTTTTCTGGCCATTTACACAGTGAATCAAAAGACTGAATGAGCCATGCAATTTGAATCCTCCCCATCCCCCCATCCCTAGAGCTGGATGCCTAGAGATGGGACATTCACAAGTGCCTAAGGAGCAAAATCACATTGAAAATCAATGGATTAATACTAGCACCTAATACTTTGGGATCCACTGATGAAAAGCCCTACCTAACACTTTCCAAAGGAGGTCAGTATCATTATCCTCATTTTAGAGTCGGGGGAAACTGAGGCACAGAGTGGGGACATGATCTGCCGAAGGTCACCCAACAGACCAGCCACAGAGCCAGCAAAAGAACCCAGGTCTCCCATGTCCCATTTCAGTACTCTAGTTGTTAGGATGCTGGTGTTCCTAAGATTTGCCTGTGGACAAAGAAAGTAAAACTAGCTTTAGCAGCAGGTCTCCTGTTTTTGAAGTGCTTTAGTCAATTTAGTTTTTGATTTGTGTGATCTGAGATTGTTTGGGGTGGAAGGTCTAAGTGAGAGACGGAGTGAAAGCAGAGTTTAAATCTTTTAGTAAACTGCTTGTTCTGCTTTTTTCTGCTGGGGGAAAAAAACAAAACAGAAAGATAAACGGCACAGCCATTACAGCTTGGCCTGAATCCAATCCCTGAGTTACATCTAGGCCTTTAACGCTGCCTGAGAAAGTCATTTTAAAGAAATACAGTTATTACATACATTAGTCCTTACATCCTTGGATGTACATCCGTACTCTTCAGTCTTTCTGGATTACTTGAAATGTTTCCTGAAGGCTTTTAAATCCAGTGAAGACTGGTGTAAGAAAATTCTTTAAGCAATCCTTCTCTTTTACTTGCTTCATAATCAGAAAAGATTTAAAAATAGGCGACAAATTAAAAACAAAAACTCTCCACACAATTAAGAACTGGCCTTCAAAGCTACCATGAAGAAGGAATCTTACATAAGCAGAACATGCTGCTAGAATGAAGTAAGATTAACATTTCAGATTCTATTCTCAAATAATTGATTTCTGAGCCCATGGGACCGATTTTCATCGGGTCTAAATTGGTGCAGTTCCATTGACTTCAGTGAAACTAGGGCAATTTTCACCAGCTGAGGATATCACCTTATGCCTTGTTCTCAGCTGATGGTTTACCCAGCAAGATAGGCGTGCATGTCTTCAGTATGAAATTCCATATTGTGGGTCTGGTACTGATCACATTTATACTAGTTTTTCACCATATAACTCAGCAGAATTGCTTCTGATGTGCATTGGTGTAAACTGAAAGTGACCTGTGCCCCTAAATTTGAATTATTTGGGTTAGGATACTGTAACTCTGTCCATGAGGACAGATCTGAAATATGGTCAGAGATACTGTCCGCTATTTGATGATCTGAGGCGATGATGTGCCAAAACAGAACTCTTTATTCAATATTCTACAGCACGGTAAACGTCGCCAGATTTGGTTAAAGCGAAAAACAAATTCACTGCAATATTTTGTAAGAGGATTACCCCAACAGACACTAAAACTGCTGTTCCCCAAATGATGACATTTGTAATGCCAACAAAACTGTTGCATTCCTCATCCCCTGCTGTTGGAGACGCTGTGCATTTGACTTCTGGATCCTGGCCACTGTGTATTTGCCATCTGTATAGCTTCTGTGCTTTGGCTTCTATATTTGATGCCCTTGTCAAGGGAGAAAGACAATGTGCATGCCTGATGTTACCCTACTAAACCTATATAGTATGTGCTTAAAACAAGTGGTTCAAGACCAGTTCATTCTGTTCACTCAGTTGAAGTGATAGATATAAGCCATGCAGATAGCTCTTGGCATCTCTGTTGCATAAAGCAGATTGTATACTTTAAACTTGGGGCAGCTTGAGTGTGAACCACAACCCTTTTCTCAGTTTTTCCATTTATAATGAGCTGATCTCACCCCCCAAAAAGTCCATTGTTTTAAATATTAAATTTCAATTGGGTATAGTATTTTCTTTGCACATCTCCTGCTACAGACCCAATGAAAGAGATTTGCTCTCACCTGAAAGCTCTTCCCTTTTGCAGGAGGTATCACCTTAGTCATGCTGGCACATAGGAACTTGCTGTTGTAAAAAGAGTTTCCTTGTTTGGGTGATTCCCACCGGAGGATTCTTGAAGCTGCATCTCTACTTGCAGGGGACAGGCCCTGGTCCTTCAATAAGATCGATGGAGGGACTCTGCATTCTATGTACACCACACTGGCAAGTTATTCCCTTAATCCACAGATTGCTGCATTTAATCCACAGATTGCTGCATCCATGCAAAGTTGAGAATTGAGGTTAATTGTGGAATAAAGGAACTGGCCCAGCAATCAATTTGTTTTCTAGACTATTATCAGAGAAAACATGCACCACAGTAACTTGACTTTTACTAGTTTTTACAGATAATGTTTAACTGTGTTAGTGTGAAGCTTTTCCCATAGTGGTTTAGTTCACATGCAGTACAAAATAAACTGTTTTTTTTTCCTTTCTGATAAATTACACAGCTCAAAGGTCAATAATAGTATCATGTATCACTAGTCACTTTCAGTGCCACCCAGCGCTTAAGGGCACATGTTTTAATGCAATCTGTCAGCCCCTACTTAACAGATTTAGAACTTGTTTGTAATCCATTAATAGTTCCATTTTTAGATTTAGCTTGCTACCCAAATAACAGTGGGAAATTGATTGCCAGCTCAGTGGTTTGAGACTCGAGCCAGATTGCTGAGCATGAATTACAGCCACAAAAATTGTAGTGAGATGCTGGAACTCAAGGGGATAAACAGGAAATGCTTTCTTCAGTTAAATTTGGGAGGAGGAGTTGTCATGCTCTGCAGACCTGAGAAAGCCCTGCCTGGCATGTCTGGAGTTCCACTACTGCAACATCACCAGAAAACATTGTTTAAAATGAAAGGGATAAGAAACAGAAGGCAGCAAAAAAGAGAATGGACAACTTTATTTAGCTGTGGATTTAAAAAACAAAAACAAATCCTCGAAGGGCCTGTTCCTGCACAGTCAGTCAGGCCAAACTCCCACTGAATACATATAAATTAAACCTAGGTCTGGTGTGTGCAGTGCTATGCCCCTCACTGGGGCTCTTCTCATTCCCCTCAGGTGAAAACAAAACACAGCTCCAGCATCAAGTCCTTCCCTTCTGAGGTAAAGCAGTTCCACCATAACCAGAAGCTGCTCATTCTGAGCTTCTGAGCAGCCCAGATGGTTTCATCCTGTTTTTGGGATACCGGCTATCCTTTCTCCATGTTCTATAGAAAACAACTGGGCCTGATTAGCTGATGAACATTAGCTGGCTTGACTGCTCAGACCCTCAGGATGAAATTCTGACCCCTTTGAAGTCAATAGCAAAACTCTCGACTTTAAAGGGAACAGGATTCCACCCTTAATCTTAATCTTCTCATGCCTGTTTCTTAAATATTAAAGACAAGCAAGAAAAGGTGAGTTTGTTCTTGAGTCTGACCCTTCTCTGGTGTCCTTACCTTCTGTGTCCAAGGTCATCTTGAGACTTGTATGGCCAGTACCCTCTGTCACAGAGCCTTAAACAAAAGGCTTTTGTTGGTTTAGTAAGCCAGTGGACTTTTTAACTTTGCTTCACAATCCAAAATTATTTCTAGATGTCAAGCACACTATTGGCTGTTAAATAGTAAAATAATTCATTAATGATAGATAATACATATTGTATCCACCATCCTAAAGTAGTTATTCATGGTGAGTTTTGCATCCTGAGGAATAATAAATTATGGGTCTAAATAATTTACATTAGCCAATCAGAATGCCATCACTGACATATTTACTAGAATAAGGAATCTTCAAATTGGTCAATTGTTTATCCATTAAAGTGCTGTCATATATTTCAACTACTCTTAAGAATAGCTGGTTTCAGGTGATAAATCCAATTTGCTCCCTAAATCTATAAAAAATTTGATATTCAGTAAAAGTATAGAAACTGAAAAGCCTTTGCATTCAGCACACAAATTACATCTGCAATTATCTGACATAACCAAAATAAAGTCAATGGTGAAAGAAAGTTGTCAGAGCATAAATATCTTGCTCTTAATTAATGTTACAACATTGCAACCATTTTTGTGGCTGATGAATAGCTTTACAATACTTTAAATTCTCTAGTGGTGGCAGACCATTATCCTGTGACAAACTTCTATTCCAACAGAAGACCTCTTAATTAGGCTATTATTTCAAAGTGTTACCTGACTATTAAAGGAAAACTTACTTCATGTACATGTCTTTTGATAGTTTGTTATTCATATGCAGTAGCTCCTCATCTTCATTTATTGTATTTTGCTACACCAAAGAACCCCATATTCAGAAAAGAGTCCTAAACTAAATTCAACATGTAGAACTATAAACATCATAAGATATAAACACGGAGAGCCCTGTATATTTTGAATAAATTTACCGTTCTGTTGTCTGTGCCTATTTTAAAATGTCCCCCGTCCCCAATTAAATCTGAGAAATTCTGAAGAATCCCTCTTTGGTTACTTATCTTTAGAGAAATATTCTTGCTGGTAGGTTTCATTTTATTTAGTTTCTGGTCCTGGCCTGTTTATGGATTGCAAAGGGTGATTATAATCTGAAATGCAGTTCCTCCCAGGGGAAGGTAGTGCTGAAACAGAGATAAGAAAATTTTACCAGTAGTACAATTATTTTTTAATTTAGATATTGGGCCAGATCATCTTCTGGTATGATCCAATATACTTCCATTGATAATCACTGTTAGGATTTTCTTAGACCTGCTGCCATACTGCTAGACAATTTTTTTACAGGGCAAGGAACCAAATATAGGGTCTATAATGAAACCAGGGTACAGTTTTAACTAGGGGGTCTTCCTAGCGAGCGGGAGAGAGATTGATTATTTGACAGATTTTAAAACTTTTATTAAATGCCTATGTTCATTCCTTTTATAATGGTCAGTATTTGTTGTTCTCTTTCTGAGACAATAACAGGTATATTTTTTAAAGTAATTTGGTGAAAGAAGCTGTTTTCCAGTAATTGTGACATTTTATTTACAAAAATAGCTTTTCGGTTCGGGGCTTTTCTCCCCTCCTTTTGTGTTTCACAAGGTCACAGAAGCTCTTGTAGATTTCTTTTTTTGTGAATCAATAAAAAAATAAAATAGAGAGCTATTTACAGTAAAAATTGCTGCAATGAATGTCATTTGCCACTTATTTTATGCAATTGT
The DNA here is from genome assembly GCF_015237465.2 of Chelonia mydas. NCBI lineage: Eukaryota > Metazoa > Chordata > Testudines > Cheloniidae > Chelonia > Chelonia mydas. The sequence continues at coordinate 12,783,721 of NC_057853.1, read as the reverse complement.
GTGTTTTGTTCATTTAACTATTTTTCAGCTATTTCAGTGATTCACAGAGTCAGGTTTAAAATGTCTCTTGTGGGCTAATGGAGTGTTGGAGGCTGCTGAAATTTAAGCTCTAACTACCACGATAGGTGCCTAAGGCCAACATTTAGGTGCCCCAGGCATTCACAAAACCCCTGCTAAGCTTCCCTCTAAACTAAAATTCCTAGGCACCTGTTTCTGCCATTAGTCCCAAGGTGCCCTAATTTCTGGGTATGCCTAAAATTGCCTCAGTCCTGATACTGCCCAACAGCTCAGAGCCGAACTCATGTCTAAACCACAGCAGGATTTAGAAACTGAATGTTCTTCTGCCTTCCTCGCTTTTGGGTCCAGTCCAGTAGCATGCCTAAAACCCCACAAGACAGCCACAGGAGATGGGCATGCCCCACCGCCCCTATAACCTTTAGCCCAGTGAGTAGGGCACTCACTCACAAGTGGGAGGCCTGGATTCAGGCTCACCTCTGGCCTGATGTGGAGAAGGGATTTGAACTTGGGTCTCCAACCTTCTAGATTGGGAGTTGCCAACATTTCCTTCTTAGTTTTCCCCCTCAGTCCCCTTTGTGAATCCCACCTATTGACTTCTCTTTGCAGGACTGGGGCCTTAATCCATTATCTACAACCATGGGTTTAACACCCCACAAAGTACTAATGTGACTCCGCTGGGATAAAGATTTTTTTTCTTACGCCTAGAAAATTTCAATGCACTAAATAATTCACAAACACCTAGTCCAATAAAGAATTGTTTTACCCCAAATCATAGGCACCAACTCTGTGGGTGCTCCAGGCCTCAAGAACCCACAGAAAAACATAGTAGATGCTCAGCACCCACCAGGCACAGCTGTTTGGCAGCGCCGATCAGCTGTGTGGTGGCTGGGGGAGGGGCTTGGGAGAGGGCGGAGAGCAGTGAGCGGCAGGAGGGTGGAGGCTTGGGGGAGGGGTTAGAGTGTAGGCAGGAAGAGGAAGAGCGAGGATGGGGCCTGGGAGGAACGGGTGGAGTGTGGGTGGGGCCTTCGGTGGAGCAGGGGTGGAGTACCCCTGGGGAAAAAATAAAAGCACCTAGGCCCCAAATCACTGAAGTCAATTAAAGTCTTTCCCTTGATTTCAGTGGGCTTTGAAACAGGCTGTTAATCCTACGCCAGGAGATCTGGAGAACCCTGGAACCAGCTTGTGGCATCTTTAGGCTTGGGGCATAGCAGCTTGGTGAGATGCACGCACGCAGAGAGTCCTGAATTAATTTTATTAACACACACTGCCCAAAAACACGCAGTGACTTGCTGTAGCTAGAGAAGTGCTATTGGGAGGGGAGAACTCTGTTACTTATTCCAGTACATTACACCGCCCAGTCAGATGTCCAGCAGCTTTGAGAGAAAGGAAAGATATGTATCAAACTGGGGAAATGTCAGGGCTAAGGAGCAGTCATTTTACACCATATGTTCCACTCAAAAACTAGGAGGAAATTCTATCTGCATAACCAGTGGCGTTAATAACTGGTAGGAGCAACACCGGCTCTGCATTGCTCCTTCCATGTGGCACGGTAGCAGCTAATGATACCGTAATTTCTCAAAATCCATGCTGCCAGAGATATATAGAGGGGACACCCCTCTACAAGGTTGTCGCTTTCATTCACATGGTATATGTAGTACCTTGCAGGGAATGTGGAGAGAGGACCACAGGTTCCAAGAAGGAAGCTGTCATAAATATAAAGGGAAGGGTAAACCCCTTTAAAATCCCTCCTGGCCAGAGGAAAAATCCTCTCACCTGTAAAGGGTTAAGAAGCTAAAGGTAACCTCACTGGCACCTGACCAAAATGACCAATGAGGAGACAAGATACTTTCAAAAGCTGGGAGGGGGGAGAGAAACAAAGAGTCTGTTGGTATGCTGCTTTTGGCGGGGATAGACCAGGAATGGAGTCTTAGAACTTTTAGTAAGTAATCTAGCTAGGTATGTGTTAGATTATGATTTCTTTAAATGACTGAGAAAAGAATTGTGCTGAATAGAATGATTATTTCTGTCTGTGTGTCTTTTTTGTAACTTAAGGTTTTGCCTAGAGGGATTCTCTATGTTTTGAATCTAATTACCCTGTAAGGTATCTACCATCCTGATTTTACAGGGGTGATTCCTTTACTTCTATCTACTTCTGTTTCTATTAAAAGTCTTCTTGTAAGAAAACTGAATGCTTTTTCATTGTTCTCAGATCCAAGGGTTTGGGTCTGTGGTCACCTATGCAAATTGGTGAGGATTTTTACCAAACCTTTCCCAGGAAGTGGGGTGCAAGGGTTGGGAGGATTGGGGGGTGGGGGGGAAAGACGTGTCCAAACTGTGTTTCCCAGTAAACCCAGTTAGAGTTTGGTGGTGGCAGTGGATATTCCAAGGACAAAGGATAAAATTAATTTGTACCTTGGGGAAGTTTTAACCTAAGCTGGTAAAAGTAAGCTTAGGAGGTTTTCATGCAGGTCCCCACATCTGTACCCTAGAGTTCAGAGTGGGGGAGGAACCTTGACAGAAGCATTTGGAGGGGACAACAGGAAGACAGTCTATATGCACTTGGCTTGAATACCAGCTACAGCTGCACCAATTCTGTAAAGAGCTCTCTTAATAGAGAGCCAGTTTAGTTTGGGAAACTTGTTATTACACAGCATGTGGTACATGAAACAGTATGTTTCAGTTCCCTGACTGGAGGAGATTAAACTCCTCATTTCAGGTTAGCTCTGAGACTGTGAAGTAGAAATTGACTCTCTGTGAATACCCTACAATATTTGCATAAACCTGGCTGCTTTACTGAACATTCCTCTTGGCAAGCGTACTTGTTAGAATATTTGCAGGGAGTAAATACAAGCGAGCTTGAACACACTAGAAGCAAGTTTGTTTAAAAATGCAAACAAATAATCCACAAAAGCCTTAATAATCCACCCAACTCTATCAGGGAGGGCAAAATCTTGCTCTTCCAAGCTCGTAGAGTTGCCTAAAGGGTTCCTGAGCCAATCCGCCAGTACATTTCAGGATGGCTCATAGGGACTGAGGCAAAATGCTTAAAGTGCCTTACCAAAGGACAAAACCAGCAAACTCTCCTCAGTAGTCCCAGTTGCCAAAGGAAGTATATGAGTAGGAGGAGCAGAGACCTCTTCATACAGGCTGCCTTAGGGCTCTTCAACCACCATAGGATGTTGCCTATGGGATGAGGCATATTAGCTATTCCCGTAGTCCCCTTGGAATCCTGCTCATCTGCTGTGCCTGTGCACTAGGAAGAGACATCTGAATGCACAAAGGAATTACGTAGTATGATGCAGAGCACAGAGAGAGACAGACAATGACACTGTAGCCTGGTGATTAGAGCTCTCCCCCAGGAGCTGGGAGACCCAGGATCCAGTCCTCCTGCTTCAATGACTTTTTCATTATTCCTACACAGTTCATAGGAGAAACTGAGGAAACCTCCATATCAGAATTTCCCAATGATTAGCACATTCCCCTGAGAGGTGGCAGACCTCTGTTCAAATCTCTTCTCCTCCCAGGTAGCAGGGGTGCCTGAACCGGGTGTGTCTGTGTGTCTCCAGGTGAGTACCCTAATCACTGGGCTAAAGGTTCTGAGTGAGATCATTCCCCCTCACAGCTGTTCTCCATGAACTCACCTGAGGATCCCAGTGTGGTCAGCATGCCCACCCGTGAGTGCTGTCTTCCCTGCTTTGTAAATCACTCTGAGGCTTAGGTGGGAGATCGGCATTTGGACACCTAGAGAAAGGCAACAGTGCACGAGCTCAGAGGCAGAAACATAGGTTTCTAGGGAACCTTTACCTCAAAAGCTTGGGAACCTCCAGGGCTCTGCAGACTTTCTGTGACTAAGAGTGATCCTGAAACTGGGACTTAGGCACCTAACTCACTTTGTGCATCTAGGTCAGAGCCTTTTGCCTTCCTCTTCACAGCAAACTCATGTGACTCAGGACATGATTTTGCCCTAAGACTGTAGGTCTGTGCTCAGTGAATGAAGTTTTCCTTAAAGTGTTATGGCCCTGCTCCAAATCCCATTGCAATCAATGAATCTTTCCACTGACATCAGTGAGCTTTGGATCAGACCTTGAAGGTTCTTGTGTCTACCCAGTAGGTATGATCTCATCATCCTCTCAAACCCAGGATTTTTGTTATTGTTTTGTAAAATAGGCAATACAGTGCAATTGTTTTGAAAACCAAATTATTTTTACAGACACTTACAGCTACGGTTTTCTTCTTTGGGAAAACATAAACCCTTTTACAGAGAGACAAATGCAGATATATGATTTAGTTGCATTTTGTCAAACTAAAAAGGCTCCTGACTACATTTACAAAGAGGAACTTTCCTTTCATGAGAGAGACACTTGTGCAAAGCAATTCTTCACAGTTTAGCTTCAATTTCTGTTTCATCATCTGTATTCGGTTTGCTGCTGTTGGTCTCCCTTTGTACTGTCACTTCCTTCTCTTTCATGAGATGGTGGTAAGGCTCGGGGTTCTTGAGAGGGACATAAACTCCTGCCTCAATTGTCAGGAATAAAATGTTATTTGTTTATTTAAAATACGACAGCATGAGCTAATATCTCACTGGTGAATCTTGCCCACATGCTCAGGATTCAGCTGATTGCCATATTTGGGGTCGGGAAGGAATTTTCCTCCAGGGCAGATTGGAAGAGGTTTTTCCCTGGGGGTTTTTCACCTTCCTCGGTAGCATGGGGCACAGGTGACTTGCTGGAGGATTCTCTGCACCTTGAAGTCTTTAAACATGATTTGAGGACTTCAATAGCTCAGCATAGGTGAGAGGTTTATCGCAGGAGTGGGTGGGTGAGATTCTGTGGCCTGCATTGTGCAGGAGGTCAGACTAGATGATCATAATGGTCCCTTCTGACCTTAATATCTATGAATACAACAGCAACACACTCTGGCAGTTTTTAAAGAGTATTACCCTTTATCAGTTTTAGTCACTGGATCTTTTTTTTTTTAAATGCATCAGTGAGGATAACTTAAGAAGTAAACAGACGAGAAGGCATCATTCTCTGAAGGCAGATGTTCTAGACAGAACTTTTTTGATTCTGCAGTGCTAAACTGTGTAGCACTGAAAAATTAAATGTCTTACAGTAGGCCCAGGTCTACAAAGGTATTTAGGTTCCTAACATACATTGACAATCAACTTCAATTGTAATTAATGGAAGTTAGGAGCCTAAAACCTTTGGGGATTTGAGCCTTAGTTCCTGCAAGACCTTCATTTGTACTACTCCTGTTGGCATCAATTAACTTGCAGGATTGGGCCCTTAAGATCACTCAGCAGAAACTATTTTAACCATCAAAGGTTCCAGTCCTACAGTGAGCTCTGAATGGGTGCATCCCTCACTGTATGCCTGAGGTGTAAAAGAGCCAAATTCTTCCCTCACACGCATGTTTGGTTCCCGCTGATTTCAATGGGAGCCGTGTCACAGTATCTATTTGTGTGAATTGTGCTTCTCTGATATTTTCATACAGCAGTATATTAGTAGAGGGCACTTATTAGGCCTAGCCTATATTTATGGAATATAACCTCAAGCATATTAATCAACCAAAAGAAGAGGAAATGAGCAATAAATAACTAATACATGGTAGCATTCCCAAAACCCTGCATGACAATTTTCATGCACCAAATTTTATTAATACATGCTAGAGCTGGTTGCTCAAAATACAGCAAAGCTATTTCAGAAGAGGCCCTTTTTCTTTAATTGAAGTGCAGGATAGGTGCTAAATTCATATTTTACAGCCATCTTATAGTGTTGCCCTGAAAGTATCTTTGATTGAGCCAATTTCTTTAGTTCCTATTCTCAAGATGAAGAATCTTGCAAATTATTCTGCACATACACAAGACTGGATTGACTTTAAATTTAATAGCTGCAAAATATCTCACTATTGACTACTGAACCATTTTTTGTTTGAAATGTATTTAGAATAAAAAGTGAAGTTGCTTCAGAAAAGATTAACTGTGCCTCAAAGAGTAATAGGAATCTTAAGAGAGATTCTTAACTTGAGGGTAGTAAGAAATTGCACCTTCGCCACTAGACCCCTCACTTGTGAAATCCCACAAAAATCAACTTCCACTCTTTCTTCTACATCTATATGCAGCTACTTAGTGACCTGGTCAGATGACATGGACTCTATTGTCGGCAATACGCAGATAACACACAGCTTCCCTCACTCATTCTCATAGAATTGGCTACAAGACTCATTCCCATCCTGGCATCACCTCATCTGATTGATAGCAATGCCAATATATGTAAACACAAAACCATCAACTTTTAGAAAACGTCAACTGCAAATAGTGCAAATACTGCAAAACGTCTCCTTTGCAACACAGGCTACTGGAAGCACAACAAATCTGACCTCTACTTTATACACTGGATTCCCAGGCATTGAGTCAAGTTCAAAGTCCTTCTCTTCAAGGTACTAAATGGCCTGGGTCTATGTTATCTGAAAGCTCATCTAACGTTCTGTGATGAAGACCGTAATTGACAACTCCACTCCTTGGGCATAATGGAACTTTCTACCAGAGCGATAAAGTTTCTGAGAGAAGTATCACAAACTGTGAAACAAACTGGCACAAGCACAACTGTCCATCATAAACCTCACCATCTTACATTCCAGGCACAAGGCACACTCCTTCTTATTGTCCTTAATTCCTCCGCATGCTAATCACACTTTTAAAATGTGCATTCTGTTCTGCATTTATGTTAGAGAAGGCGGGTCAAAGGAGTTTTTAAAATATATTAGGAACAAAAAGAATCCTGATAATCATACTGGTCTATTACTAAATGTAAATGGTAAAATAATCCATAATAATGAAGAAAAGGCAGACGTGTGCAATAAATACTTCTATTGTGTATATGGGGAAAAAACAGATGATATGGCCTCATCAGATAGTGATAATGACACTCTTTCCATTCAACTAGATTCATAGACCTTAAGGTCTGAAGAGACCAGCATGATCATCTAGTCTGACCTCCTGCACCTTGCCAACCACAAAACCTTGCCCACCCACTCCTGTAATAGACCCCTAACCTCTGGCTGAGTTACTGAAGTCCTCAAATCATGATTTAAAGACTTCAAGATACAGAGAAGACACCATTTACACTAATTTAAATCTGCAAGTGACCTATGCCCCATGCTGCAGAGGAAAGGAAGAAAACCCCAGGGGCTCTGCCAATCTGACCTGGGGAAAACTTCTTTCCTGACCCCAGGTATGGTGATCAGTTAGACCCTGAGCATGTGGTCAAGACCCACCAGTCAGACACCTGGAAAATAATTCTCTGTACTAACTCAGAGCCCTCCCCATCTAGTGTCCCATCACCAGCCACTGGAGATATTTGATGCTAGCAGTCGCAGATTGGCTGCATGCCATTGAAGGCAGTCACATCATAACATCCCCTCCATAAACTTATCAAGCTCGGTCTTGAAGCCAGTTAGGGTTTTTTTTCTCCACTGCCCCTAGAAGGCTGATCCAGAACTTCACTCCTCTGATTGTTAGAAACCTTCATCTAATTTCAAGCCTAAACTTGTTGATGGACAGTTTATATCCATTTGTTCTTGTGTCCACATTGGTGCTTAACTTAAATACTGTGAGGGAGAGGAGTTATTTTTCTCTCTCATGTATTTATAGAGAGCAATCATATCTCCCCTCAGCCTTCTTTTGACTAGGCTAAACAAGCCCAGCTCTTTGAATCTCCTCTTATAAGTTAGGTTTTCCATTCCTCTGATCATCCTAGTAGTCCTTCTCTGCACCTGTTCCAGTTTGAACTCATCTTAAACATGGGAGACCAGAATTGCACACATTATTCCAGATGAGGTCTCACCAGTGCCTTGTATAATGGTACTAACCTTTCCCTGTCTCTACCAGAAATACCTTGCCTCATGCATCCTGGGAGTGCACTAACATTTTTCACGGCGACATCACATTGGCAACTCATAGTCATCCTATGATCAGCCAATACACACAGGTCTTTTTCCTCCTCTGTCCAGTTCAGATGCCTAGAATTCAAGAAGAATGTTGACAAATTGGAAAGAGGCCAGAGAAGCATCACAAGAGTTAATAAAGGACAAGAAAACATGCTTTATAATGCTAGACTCAAAGAGCTCAATCTAACGTAACAACGAGAAGGTTAAGGAGTGACTTGATTACAGTCTATAAGTATCTATATGAGGAACAAATAATTAATAAGGGGCTCTTCAGTCTAGCAGCGGGAGGTATAACACAATCCAATAGCTAGAAGTTAAAGCAAGACAAATTCACACTAGCATAACATTTTTAGCCGTCAGAGTAAATAACCATTGGAACAAATTACTAAATCTCATGGTGGATTCTTCATCACTGACCATTTTTAAATCAAGATTAGATGTTTTCTTGGGGCAGCGTTAGGGCCTGTATTATACAGGAGGTCTGAGTAGATGATCACAATGATCCCTTCTGGCCTTGGAATCTGTGATTCTGTGGAATCGTATTGCTTAACACACTTCTGGAAGCACTCAGGTACTATGGTTATGAGGGTGGTATAAGATTCGATAGAGAATGCAAAATAATAGATTGGATCTTAACTTAAAATTAAAAACAAGGACATGGGCCCAAAATTATTTTGTATTGTGATAATGGGTTAGAGAATATGCATATCAGTGTGCTCCAATGAAGTGAATCAGATTTTATCAGATGTGTTTAGTAGTCCATATACTGCTAATGACTAAAGGAAATTTTTTAATTGGCTCAAGTGATAGAAGAACCTGCATCCTTCTTCTCCAGAACTACAAGCTTCAATCACCATTGATCCAAAGAGTTATGAGTAGGTATGGTGTCTACCACCATGAAATTCTTGGTAGCCATGTAATAATTGCTCTTATCTTTGGAAATCCAAATTTCTTCTCAGGCAGAGGAACAATAATTTAATCCTGATCCAAACTTCACATTACAGGTTTTTTCCTCTAGTGAGCAGATATGGTACATCCTGAAAGCCGGGGATGCTTGGATTTGGATCTATGTTTGGGACTGAACTATACAGATCAGGCCTATCGCTAATTTAAACTGAGATCAATGGGAATTTCATGCACGTATGCTAGTGATGAATTTAGCCAAGGATATGTACATCTCTCTATGCCAGGATGGGATACATTTTTCAAGCCAAAAATAAAATTAAAAACAGTTAATGGATAGATAAGAATGCTTTCAGAATAACTTGTGACAGCCCTGTCAATGTACAACAGAGACTGAAAAACAAAGCTTAGCAGAACCATATACAAGGAGAGAGTTAAACAAGCCTGATCGCCTCCTGTGCCCTTGTTCTCTCATTGTTGCCTCTTTCAGACATTCTCCTTTAATTCTCAGTTAAAGCAGAAAGCAAATGAAAATCTCACTAAACAGTTTTTGCTGAGCCTTTGGAAAAATTAAGGAAGATAGTCAAGAGCTCTTCATTTAGAAAGTGACAGTTCACCTCCAAAAGTATATAGATAATACACTGAGTGAAACTGGCTCATGTGGCTACCAATGAAAGTGCTATTAATTACATTTCCCTCTGTCTTCTTGCAGTGGTTTCCTCCTTTCATTCATTATTCTTTGCAAGTACAGTGAGCTTGATTTCAATGAGAATTTTTCCTACATGTAGCCTGTAGGATCACACTTTTTATACAGTAAATGTACCTTTCATTATAATGAGCATAACAAAAGAGGCAATATAAGATACTGCTGATATTCTGAACATGGTTCACTTCAGAAATCTTTGCAAAGCTCGCCTGGATTTGCATTTGGAGATCTGTCCTAAAATCTTCAAGACCAAGAAATCAAACTCATCAAACTGCTGAAGAATACCACATGAAAAAAGGAAAGCACAAAGAGGGAAGATTAGCTTCAATGGGAATTTTGCACAAGTAGGGAGCACAGGATCAGGATTTGAAGGGGCCTTTCGTTATGTTAAATAAACCTAAGAATCATCGACTTTGCAACCCATCTAATCTATACACCTTACTATGAACAGCAGCTTAAAAAACAATGTGAATAATAATGTTTTATATGAAGATTATATAAGATATTGGTGTCACCATATATATGAACTGAAGCTACTAGCATTCCAGTTTCTACTAGACCCACTATTGTAAATTGTGGGACAGATCCTTAGCTGGTGTAAATGAGCATTGTTCTTTTGAGTGCAATGGTGCTACTCTAGTTGACAACAGATAAGGATCTGGTCCATAGCACTGAAGCCCTTTGTTTAAGTCCTAACAGTGGGGGGTGAGAGGAAATCAGCTCCTAAATTCAGATTCTTTAAAGATCAATGATTATAATTTGTGCAGTTAGTCTGAGGCACTGATCTAGGTAGCACTTTGATGCTTTTTTTCTCTCATAAAACACCATTTACTATCGAGTGCCAGTAACATTAAGATTATAAGACAGTGTGTCATATAAAGATATTTATTGGGCCTCTGTCTTAAGCTTTCTTCTGAGTTTCCTGGTGGAGAAAACAAACATTAAAAAAGTCAACTCCATAAATTCTAAAGCTTTTGATTTTATTTTTAATAGCCTATTAATATCTTCCCCACAGCAACCGCTTTGACATAAATTAAGAAAATGAGGTCCCCTATTAGTAAAACAAGATACAGTTGCGAGGGTTCAGGTCTGCACTTAGATATATTGTAAACATCTAGTGCTGTTCATCTGCGCTATGGATGATGCATATAAAATAGATCTGCACAGGCTCTGTTAAAGCAAATTCTTCCAAATCCTTCCAGCAGGGTAGGAATTAAAGACTCAATCCTGCAAAGTGCTCAACACTCCTGTAAAATCAATGGGTTCTCCATATGCACAGCACCTTGCAGGATTGCACCCTAATAAGTAATTTTCCTCCCTTTCAAGTGAAGACAGTTCTAATCAGTTGTCACTGAATTAAGAGACTTTTACAGATGATTTGTGTCTGGTTAATTCCTTAAGTGTCAGATACAAGCACATCTAACTCATTGTCAAGGTATAAAGGCCATTAAATGTTACCAATAAAAAAGTGCTCAAGGGTTGTTCTGCCTAAGATGACATCATTTTAATATGTCTCTGTACCCTATGAGCTTTGTTATGTAATATTAGTATAGGACAATTAATGCAGTGCTCCTAGAAAAGGCTCATAAATTATGACAAACCATAGACTGCAGGGTTTTTAATTGTGCATGAAATTCATTTCATGTCTCATCCATCAAAAAAGAAGAAGTACATTCTAACAAACTTGATTATGAATTTTAAGTTTGAAAGTCACCAAATGGAATGGTAACAATGGGATGCTTGTGTCGGGGTCCTCAAGGTGCTAGCCACCAAATTTCAGGAGGAGCAATCGTGTAAATGGCTGAGATTTTAAAAATTGATTCCTAAAGTTAGGCTCCCAAATCCAAGTTTAGGCATGTAAATAATTGGTATATGATTTCCAAAAGAGAGCTGTGCATGCAGTCTCTCCTCCTGCTGGTTGCTCAGGATTTTTGAAAATCTGGCCACTTCATTTGGGGAGAGAAATGCTGATCCTATGGAAATCAATGGCAAAATTCCCCATTGACTTCAGTGGGCCAGGATTTCACCCAGATAGTCTAAATATTGACAGAGGAGTTTGGGAAGTTAAAGGTCAACACTGAATTTTCCCTTGGGGTGTTCCACCAATTCTTAGATGCAGCATTACATGTGTTCAGCAGAGCAAGATGTGAAGGCTGACATGACTGCAGTAGAGTAGTGGCTCTATGGTTCACATTTATACAATGCAGAGGAGGAACCAGTGGAACATGATTACTATAGCAATGCTGATGACATAGCTTGTGGACATATTTCAGGGTATGCTGGTTCTGAAGTTATGAATTGCCTTCAGTGTCAGCATCACTGGGCACCTCTTAGGTAGCTAGACCTCAAATCACGTATAGTGGGACTTTCAAAAGGGCCTGAAATCAGTGGGAGTTAAGTGATTAGGTGCTTTTGAAAACCCATGATTAGCACTTTGTAGATCAAAATGGGCACCCTGAACTCCCTGATTTCGGGATTTGCATTCTCCTGTTACAAAGGGGTGAAGGAATAAAAACAGCATTTAGAAATTAAGCTACGGATTGTTCTGAAGCTGGCTAATTCTCCTCCATTTTTGCTCGCACAAATACATTTGGTTCTGAAAATGTTAAAAATGATGACTGAAGCTTCAAAAGGCCCAACTTCTCTGCTCCTTTTGTAAAACTATTACATGGGAAAAAACCCATACCCATTTATTTGAATCTTGAATGGCAAACAATAAAATCTTCCTACATCCATGCGGTGACAAAGATATAAAATCTAATCTGATATAAATGGTGAAATATACCATGTGAATGTAATATATATGTCTATGTGCATTACTTTATGGTACAGCTGTGCATTTAGTGAAATATAGATAAATTCCTAATAAAGAATTCAAATTATATTGAAAAAAATACTCAGACATGACCATCAATCCACCAGTTATTTGGATAATCCTGAAATTTGGAGGTAGCGTCTCCTTTGTCTCCCTCTGTAACTTAATTTTTTTTGTTGGTGGCGGTGGTGGTGTTTGTTTGTTTGTTTGACATTTGTTTGTTTTGTGTTTGTTAGGGTCAACTTAGAAAATAGCCTGATGAACTTAATGAAGAATTCTGCTTTGTATCATTTGACAAAAGTGCTCTGTGGTCCTGATAACTGTTCCTGTTAATTCTGTTAGCTTAGAAACCCAACTGGAAACTTTTGCATGCTGTCTTTATTACTTTTTAATGATCTGGGACACAAAAGGTTGGAAGAACACTCAACTGTGTAAACCAAAACCACTTGTTTTGCCTCTGAATTATCATATGTGACTGTAGAAGAGCATCTGTAATAATGGAGATTTGGTTTGGCTTGACAATTTCATCAAAATAAGGGAATATGTTATTTATTTGTATTACCATAGTGCCTAGGAGCTAGGTGATGTACAAACACAGAACAAAAAGCAGGCTCCTGCCCCAAGTTGCTTACAATGTAAGTATATTGACTTATAAACAACTAAGGACTTGCCAATAGGGCAAGTTTTGGTGCAGCAAACCAGGGAGTGAAACTACAGCTCACTTGCTTACTGTGCTGTAAAGTTTCATGGGAACCCTGCTACAGGTCACTGAAAGTTCCAGAGTGCGGTTTGGCGTACCATGGTGTCAAGTAATGGTTCATCAAGCCACATTCTGGGATATTCAGTGAATTGTAGCAGTGTCCACATGAGACATTATTGTGCAACAAGCTGGTGTGCTGTAATTTCCCACCATGGCTTGATGCATAGTATCTTGCCCTGTAGACAAGCCCTATGTTAAGGCCCCTTTTGCACATATGATGTTATTATATGAGTTTCCATGTTATAATTAAAAGGGGGGAAATTTTACTGGTAAAGATATCTAAGCGTGCGAAATATTTGTGGATGAACATAGAAAATACTGGTTTTCTATGAAAATAAAATCTGCATATACACCTTTCTTACTGGCTGAGCTAATGCTATGAATTTCCGTGCAGTTTTGTTGTAATACATTGTTTAATTTGGACATGGCCTTCCACTGAAACACTTTTGTTTCATCCCTATTGCATTTAACATAACCGAGTGAATTTTGAGGTAAGATTAGTTTGATTTGACAGAGTAAATTAGCAACCAGTTCAGCACCAAACTCTATAACAGCACCCAACAAGGTAACATTTTTAACACAGAATAAATGTAACCACTCTTCCACTTTGCCAACAGCAAAGATACCATTCTCCTAGTTAAATATAAATTGATTTATTCACTTAGGAAGAGGATAGAAGAGTAAAAGCTCTGTATTAAAAGATATAATGAGATTGATTCTGCATTCTGGGAATGAAAACATATGACATTTAAAAGTTGGCTATGTCAAGGAATAATGAGTGATTAAGATGAACACCAGCAAAAATAGAACGAGTTGGATTAATGGCAAGAAATGTGTGAATCATGTAAAAATCAATGCATTGTCAGAGGGCTGGGGAAATCCACTGGTTTATGAGGTGTCTGTCTATCATTAGTTGTAGTTTTGGGCCTGATCCATCATGGAGTTTTACGCTTCATATTAAGCTAACTGCTAGAAGATCAGGCAAGCCAGATAAACACTAAGAGCTTTGGTATGGTTACAATCTCCTTCTCACTGATATGTGGAATCTTAAGCAATTTTAGTACCACCGTATAGAAACTCAGTCTCAATAACAGTCAAAAATATATTGGATTTTCTTAAATACTAGAGTAAATCTGACAGTATCTCTATTTTTCAGATCTGAGTGACTAATGGATAATTTAATGGCTGGCAAGAAAAGGACATTTAGTTGGAGCTAAGGCAAATATTCTAATTTTTTACCAAACTGGAAAAAACCTTTATAAAACTCATTATTTTCTTTTGAAAAAATGGAATCTTGTTGCAAGAGAGCAATACAATTAAAGCTCTCATTCAGCAAGGTACTTAAGCACATGCCTACATTTATGGATTTCAGTGGAACTGTTCCCATGCTTAAAGTTAGACACATATTTAGTCCCAATCAAAAATATTTAAGTGATTAAAAGTGTTTTATTCCATTGTTGAGAAAAACTGATTTGATCTGTCTCTGATCTTTCTAAAGGGAATGTCATCAAAGAATGCAAGCAATGATTCTGATGGTGTCAAATCATGTTACTGACATTTTTGGCAGATTTTAAAAATGTTGCTGAGTTTTAAAGAGGGTAAAGTTCACAATACCACAAAACGACACCAAATAACAAGCACCACATTTCCTTTCTATTAGTGATGTCCAATTTGAACAAAATAGGAACCAACTTGAACTGATTCGCAAAAGTTTGAAATGGTTCTGAATTGAACTTTCCTGGATTCCAAATGTTCAGAAATTGTATTTCATTGTTCATCTTCATACACAATTGAACTTCCTGGTTACAACCAGAAGCTTAAGTGCCAAGATGCTTTGAGAGTTCATACTGGGAGTTGTGCCAACCAAACTAGAAGCAGAGAGTGTTAGTAATCGCATAAGAGTCTACTCTCATGAGATTTCCTACCTGTTTTACAGACCCAAAAACTCTGGAGACTTCAGACAGCATTTACATAGGTATTGTCACTTTAGTTGCTTACCTGAACTGAACTTCCAAATCATGTGAATTAGCCCTTCACTACTTTCCATGGGTCATTTCCCAAAGGCCCCAGAGATGTTTCAACTTACAGTATCAACTTGTGTCCGAGTGGCATTAATATCACACTTTAACAGTCTACAAGGGCTGGTACAGATTCCCTTGAAAATAATATTTTGCTATTTCACAATACAGCTTGGTAACAAAAAAATTCTTGCCTTCAGACAAACTAATCTATTTACAACATTTATTGAAATTAGTCTACCACAAAACACCTAGATGAATTGCAGCAGCTTGATTTCACTGGGTCCTACTTTTATCCTAATTTTCTGGTTGGGTGTGATTGAGAAATAAGGTCAAGTAACTGCCTCAGTTTCACCAAATGTGTATTTGATTTTATATATACATAGACACATGTACAGAGAAATATAAATTATAAACCTGTGTTTCAAACATTTGTCAAACTTCCTCAACCAAGTCTTTTGGCTGTTTTCTCGAGCCTATCAACATCACCTCCACCCCAACACCACCACATACCATGAAGTCAGGGAGCTTTCCATTCTTAGGGTCTCTGTGCTTTTTGGGATGGGGAAGTGAAGCCTTAAGAAAACTCAGTGCTATTGAGGCCACCAGAAAAGTATCAAAGTAAATACTCCCTCTCTGTTCCTGTGTCAGTTGGCAGGATTCAGGGAATAGGAAATAATAATTAACATGCCCGGGAGGTCAGAAGCAACTGGAGATCATCGGGCAGACCAGTCAGATGGTGAACAACCCACTTTCCATTTAGGACATGTGAGGAGCTCTAAAGCTTGTTCACCAGTGTCGCTAATGTCACTCTCAAGAACTTGCTCCTGTGATGAGAATTCTGAGCCTGATGAGTCATCTCTGAGCCTGAGTCCTCTGAGCCTGAGGAATCATTTGAGGTAATTATCTGTGAGTTCTAAATGTCCAGCCAATTGCAAGCAAGAGTCTAGCCAGGTGACCCCCCAAGTCAGGTATATGATCTCCTAATGAAAGCAGCTACTCCAGTCTGCTCAACATTGCTACCTTGTTGGGGATTCTCCCTGCTATCTAGCAGTTCTGACAGACTGTTCCTAACCCTGCTCCAGCTCCCACTCAAAATACTGCTGATCACCTGGCTGTCCAGGCAACTCACTACATACGGTCAGTGGGAAGGACAGAGGCAAAGAATAATTTTTTAAAAAAGTCTTAAAAAGAGGTTGCTCTAGAAAAGACAATGACACAAATGATGTGATGATCAATAGTAAAGGGGGAATTCAGTTTTCCAAGAACAATGCAGAATTTAAAAAAATCCTATTGCTGATGTCTTCATAAATAAAACCTTGAACAGTCAAACAAAAACTAAAAACATGTTTAGGGACAATTCTCAGGGTATTTTTTCTCCTTCAAAAATAACTAAGCAGATGAGGAGAATATATTGCTAATTAATTACCCAAGAGGTCATCATTACATTTTGGTCTTGCAGTGAGATAGACTTCACTCATTAACCTGTCATGATGATAAAAGACCATTCATCACGATGTCTACCGTTGTGTCAAGAATCAGGTCCTTCCAAGAAGATATCCGTCCATCAGTGTCATGATCTTCTAGTTAGACAATCCATCATTTTGAATGGCACAAAAAATAGCCTTATCACTGTCTGTTGCTTCACAAAATAGGTACCTAATTCCATGAAAGGACTACGTAAAGAAAAGACCTATTTTCAGACCAAGGAGTAAGTGAAACTCTAAAAGACTATGGTATAATTAAAATAAAGAATATGGATTTGTAATCTGAGATGATGACTAATTTGGCTGAAGACTTGAGAAAGTAATAGAGTTGGTGGGCCAAACTGGGTGGCTTTCCTTCATGGATTTATTGTGCCCAGATTAAGGAAAGTCTGAGGTACAGTTACACACACACACACACACACACACACACACACTTTTAATCTAATTTACCAAAGCATCTAGTAAAATATATTATTCAAGTTGAAAAAATAAAGGCCCAGAACCTCTTCTTCATTCCTAATAGCATACCTATCATATCATACATATAAGCAAGACACAAGAAGTAATTCTTCTGCTCTACTCTGTGCTGATTAGGCCTCTACTAGAGTATTGTGTCGAGTTGAGGGCACTACATTTCAGGAAGGATGTGTACAAATTGGAGAAAATCCAGAGAAGAGCGGTAAAAATGATTAAAGGTCTAGAAAACATGACCTATGAGGGAAGATTGAAAAAATTGGGTTTGTTTAGTCTGGAAAAGAGAAGTCTGAGGGGGGGCATAATAACAGTTTTCAAGTATATAAAAGGTTGTTACAAGGAGGAGGGAGACAAATTGTTTTTCTTAATCTCTGAGAACAGGACAAGAAGCAATAGGCTTAAATTGCAGCAAGGGAGGTTTAGGTTGGACCTTAGGAAAAGCTTTCTAACTGTCAGGAGTGGTTAAGCACTGGAATAAATTGCCTAGGAAGGTTTTTGAATCTCCATCATCGGAGATTTTTATGAGCAGGTTAGACAAACACCTGTCAGGAATGGTCTAGATCAGTGGTGGGCAACCTGCGGCATGGGGGCTGCATGCTGCCCATCAGGGTAATCCGCTGGCGGGCCGCCAGACAGTTTGTTTACATTTTCACAGCTGCCCGCAACTCCCAGTGGCCACAGTTCGCCTTTCCCAGACAATGGGAGAGGTGGGAAGCGGTGGCCAGCACATCCCAGTGGAAAATGTCTGATCATAAAAATGCATTTAAAGTAATAAGGTGTATGCTCCCAAAGCAGAACAATCTGCAAAATCTTCAGCTGGTTTAAATTGGCATAGCTCTATTGACATCAGAGGAGCTATAGTAGAGTCAGAAAACTGAGAGTACTTATAGAGGTGTCAAGGTTCCTTCCCCACTCTGAACGCTAGGGTACAGATGTGGGGACCTGCATAAAAACCTCCTAAGCTTATCTTTACCAGCTTAGGTCAAAACTTCCCCAAGGTACAAAATATTCCACCCTTTGTCCTTGGATTGGCCTCTACCACCACCAAACAAATACTGGTTACTGGGGAAGAGCTGTTTGGAAACGTCTTTCCCCCCAAATACTTCCCAAAACCTTGCACCCCACTTCCTGGACAAGGTTTGGTAAAAAGCCTCACCAATTTGCATAGGTGACCCAAAAACCCTTGGATCTGAGAACAATGAAAAAGCATTCAGTTTTCTTACAAGAAGACTTTTAATAGAAATAGGAGTAAATAGAAGTAAAGAAATCCCCTCTGTAAAATCAGGATGGTAGATACCTTACAGGGTAATTAGATTCAAAACATAGAGAATCCCTCTAGGCAAAACCTTAAGTTACAAAAAAGATACACAGAAAGAAATAGTTATTCTATTCAGCACAATTCTTTTCTCAGCCATTTAAAGAAATCATAATCTAACACATACCTAGCTAGATTACTTACTAAAAGTTCTAAGACTCCATTCCTGGTCTATCCCCGACAAAAGCAGCATATAGACAGAGACCCTTTGTTTATCTCCCTCCTCCGAGCTTTTGAAAGTATCTTGTCTCCTCATTGGTCATTTTGGTCAGGTGCCAGCGAGGTTACCTTTAGCTTCTTAACCCTTTACAGGTGAGAGGATTTTTCCTCTGGCCAGGAGGGATTTTAAAGGGGTTTACCCTTCCCTTTATATTTATGACAGGAGGCAATAAAACATTCTAGAAGAAGAAATGAAAATATACTAGACTTTAATGCATCAATTATAAATTGGTTGAATGGTGCATAGGGGCATTATTATTGCTAATCTACATGATTTCTTATTAGAACAACTCATTTTTGAGTACAGAAGTCTGTCCTGGAATGTGTTTGTGAAAATCCTACAGAACTACAATATTCCCAGGTAAAAAAGCTATTGGTGTGAACACAGTCTGACATGTGAGTAATTTACCCTTATTTATGAAGTAAGTTTTTAATCTAAAAACAAATTCAAATTACATTCTTACTATGGAGCTGCCATAATTATATTGATTATTTTAATGTATGAAGAGTAGAAATAGAGATAAAATCCAGCAATATCATGCTAGTAATATTTTTTTACTTTTATTTACCCAGCTGACCGGTGTGAATACTTGTAGCAGAGGTTTTGGTTTTTAATCCACAGTCAATTAGGCAGAAATCAACAAATAAAAACACTGCACCTAAACATGGACCAATAGTTATAAATTAAGTTACCTTTCTATTTACCTTCTTTCCTATGACCTGCAGAATGGTTTTTAAAATTGGGCTTTTTGCATAGAAAAAAAGAACTATAGTAAGAAGATGATTTGAGAATGAATTTTATTAAAAATGTTTGTTTGCAAATGTTAATATCACATGCTTTCATTGTTCTTTATTGCCAATGAAGCCAAATCATACTGAAGAAGTGAACGTTAAGTTAGAGACGTACAGATTTTAAGAGAAAATTCTATCAGATAAAGTAAGAATCAATAACAGGGGAAGCTGAAAATGTGTAGGCAAAACTGACACATATATACTCTCAGAACCAAAATACCCAAACAGCAATGGGTAAAAATTCATTGCATAGCTAATTCAACAGGGTAGGCCAGCTCTGCCGTCACAGAGGAACCTCCTTCCAATAGCCAGTGAAATTAAAACTAGGCACTATCTATTGAAGTGCATTCAAAATTAGATCTGGAATATAGCAACAATAGTGATGAAGATGTGTTAAGGTAGTTACAATAACACGTTCATGAAAGGTCTAATGAAGATGGATTGTGTTGTCTTTTCAGTAGCTGTACTGTGACATTGTTGCTGCAGAACTTCAGTGAATTACATTCCAGTGTTACCCTTTTAGGTCAGGTTTCAGAGTAGCAGCCGTGTTAGTCTGTATCCGCAAAAAGAAAAGGAGTACTTGTGGCACCTTAGAGACTAACCAATTTATTTGAGCATAAACTTTCGTGAGCTACAGCTCACTTCATCGGATGCATTCAGTGGAAAATACAGTGGGGAGATTTTATATACACAGAGAACATGAAACAATGGGTGTTACCATACACACTGTAACAAGAGTGATAAGGAAAGGTGAGCTATTACCAGCAGGAGAGCGGGGCAGGGGGATGACCTTTTGTAGTGATAATCAAGGTGGGCCATTTCCAGCAGTTGACAAGAACAGTAGGGGGGGAAATAAACAAGGGGAAATAGTTTTACTTTGTGTAATGACACATCCATTCCCAGTCTTTATTCAAGTCTAAGTTAATTGTATCCAGTTTGCAAATTAATTCCAGTTCAGCAGTCTCTCATTGGAGTCTGTTTTTGAAGTTTTTTTTGTTGAAGAATTGCCACTTTTAGGTCTGTAATTGAGTGCCCAAAGAGATTGAAGTGTTCTCTGACTGGTTTTTGGATGTTATAATTCTTGACGTCTGATTTGTGTCCATTTATTCTTTTACGTAAAATCTCCCCAAGGTATTTTCCACTGTATGCATCCGATGAAGTGAGCTGTAGCTCACGAAAGCTTACGCTCAAATAAATTTGTTAGTCTCTAAGGTGCCACAAGTACTCCTTTCCTTTTAGTTCAAGTTCTATAATGTAACAGAAAACAAGTGACTTTGTGGGGGTTAGGGGGGGGGCAGGAGTTTCAGGATGGTACCAGCTCCCATAAGGCTCAAATTCATCTGCTAATAATTAGATATCCACCCAACAAAACCCCACTAGGGACTGCAAAGTCTGGAAGTAACTGAAATCTGTCTCACCCCAGAGCCAAATCCTGCTTACTTTACTCACACAAATAATTCCTATTGCTCAAAAGGGACTTCACTGTGGTTACTTGTATGAGTGAAAGAAACAGGATTTGTCCCACTGCTCAGCCCATCTGAACAGCACCCTTCTTCTCAAAGTATACAAACAAAATTTAAATTTGGCAGTAGTCCCATCTCTTATCCTCAGCATTGCACTCAGGCCAGTGTATAAAATGAAACAAAAACAGTGCACCTTTACCAGAGTTTAAAAGCAGAATTTCTAGCCAATTGCTACATATTTGGCAGGAAAACAGGAAGTTAAATGGAACCCATTACTCTTTTATTTATTTATTTGATTTTATTTTCTTTCAGCTAAGATTGGGAGAGAGGGCGTAACAATAAAACTAAAACGCAGTGTCATTCATTTTGTGTGCTGCTTGGAGATAGACAGCTAAATTCCCACATGCTGACCAGAGTTTTTAATTTAATTTAAAAACAAACAAACAAACAAAAAAACAGCTGTTTAGGCTGAAAATGAGTCCTTTTCTACTCATAAAAGGATAACAGAGACCAGTAATATGAAAAATGCAGATGATATGGTTCTTATCTCTGCTATGTGGAACTCGCCAACATAATCAAGTAGAAAAAATAATTTCTACAAGTATCTATTTTGATTTTCTTTGAATATCCATAAAGAAGGAAGCCAAGTATCACTGCAGAAGTGGGTGCAGGGTTGTTGGGTTTTTATTTAGCCCTCATAATAAGGAGCTCTCCTATGACAATCTCTGAGCCACATTAAATACCTCTATAATTATTTTTATCAAAAAGAAAAGGAGTACTTGTGGCACCTTAGAGACTAACCAATTTATTTGAGCATGAGCTTTCGTGAGCTACAGCTTCATGTGACTTAGGTGTCCAGTGAAAGCTACCCATCGCTCACAATTTTGAATATTCACAATAGACTGCTTATGAGCAATCCACTGACCTAGAATTATCCACCAAAATTATTTGATAAATGATGACTAAACTGGCACAAGCTGTATTTGTACAGCATCTAGAACAATGGGATGATAAGGGCACCTAGGCACTACTTGAATACAAATAGTTAATAATCTTCTTCTTCCTTGTATTAATCCCATCAAATGGGGTCCACTCTACGAGTCCTCTCCTTCAAAAGTCCTCTGTTCAATGCCATGTCCTCTATGGCACCACCTCTTCCTTTATGACATCCCACCACTTCTTCTGGGGTCAGCCTCCCCGTCTTTTCTAATTCAGTCTTTATCTGTTGGACTTTCTTACCGACATAGTAGTCAGGTCTGCACTTTACATGACCAAACAACCTTTACCTCTTTTTTTTTTTTTTCCTTTTATGGGTTGAGCATATCTCTAACATACCAATTCCTCGTCCGGTTGTCTCTTGCTTGCGCCACTCATCCATCTCAACATTCACATTTCTGTGGAACAGATCCATTGCTCATGTTTCATC
This sequence comes from Chelonia mydas, assembly GCF_015237465.2. Taxonomy (NCBI): domain Eukaryota; kingdom Metazoa; phylum Chordata; order Testudines; family Cheloniidae; genus Chelonia; species Chelonia mydas. Next base: position 12,761,378 of record NC_057853.1, on the reverse strand, counting down.
TTTGTTTCCCAGATTAATAACAAGAACCATAATAATACAAGACAAAATTAATAGAAACAGCTATTGACTGTGAATGATTTGCTTACCTCAAATAGAACAGAATAGTCAGACTGAATGCCCAGAGGGAAGAGCAACACTAGAGGCAGTACAGTAAATTCTACATATATCAACTATCATGTATCTATTAGGAATTCAAACACCTGACTCTACAGTAAGGAGGTATTTAAGTGCCACCTGGTGGATGTATTATGAACTCTCCATCTGTCACACCTTTTCTGAATTCCTATAAATTACACTCCAACGCACAATTGACCTCAGCAAGGTTGACATATAGTTTATGGAAGTATGTGCACTAGTATACCATGGATTGTTACTTTTCATATTAGAAAGTGTGAGTTTGCTGTTAAGAATGTTCATTGAGAGTGCTGTGGAGGAATTAGGTGGAGGAATTGTGGTCCATGTCAGAAGAGCAAGGAAACCTCTTGAGGTGAGTGTGTAACTTGTTTTGGTTATTCTGAGGTATGTTAATTAAGGCATGCAAACTAAGGTTGCTTTAATTGGTGATTTCCTTGATTTTCAGTTATTGTTGGTGGGGTTTGGAACCCACCTACAGTAATTCCTGTACTGTGTGCAGGCCCCAACAGGACTACTCACAAAATTCAAATTAGGAACAGGGTCTCTGATTTCTGTTTGGAGTCCCTATGCACTACCACAATGCAGATAATTAATATATAAAAAATAAGGATTGCATGTTTTGCTGGATCAGGGCTAGTTTGTAAATCCTCTTGCAAACTTTGCAAAATGCTTTGGGATCATTGCATAAAAGGCACTGTATAAATGCCAGTCATTTATTTATTATGAGCTTGGCCCTTTGCTTTCCAAAGCCTGTGTTACTTATAAACAGCTCATCTACCATGAGCTAGAGGTGGTGTAGTGACTGAAGCTGCTTCAGAAGGAACAAAATTGATCAATAATGTACCCCCTGAATAAGCAAAAGCAATCACTTTCATTGACTTTAGTGGGCAATTTGTGTTCATCTTACAGTGCAGCTTGCATATGAACCAGGAGAGCAGGAAAAATGTAAAAGTGGCAGCATGTCAATTGATGCTGGTGGTTGTGGCCAATTACTGGAATTAAAAAAAACCTTCTTCAGAATATAGCAGGGTTAGCTGTTGACCCTGTTGGCCTAATACAATTGCTATTATACTTATTTTCATCAGTTCTTCTGCCCTAACACAACTGATTACGCTATAATTGAAAGCACGCGCTGCAGTGTGTATTGATGCCACTTCTGCATTCAGAACTCATGGATCTGAAAGCCTTTTAGGTATTCAGTTAATAGAGGTAGGGAAATATTTAAGTAAAATTTTGGTAGTTAGAGCAAGAGCAACTTAAAACAAACAATTCAATAGCTATTGTTTGAGTGAAGAAGGCTACTGAAAGCTGCCCTTCTCTAATTGTTGTATGGAAGCTACAAAAATCAGTTTTGGTTAGTTTTGTTGTATCTTTATGTAACTTTCTAAAAAAAATTAGAAATATGTTTGTTCTACTCCCTCCTTCCAAAGATGCATGGTATTTATTATTTGATTTTATTCATGGTTAGTGAAGAGTGTGATAGGAAGTTGGGAAACCTAAGGAAATGGGTGTCATTGCCTTTTACTACCTTTTTAGGACTTGACTGCAATTGCTATACTGATGAGCCTTCACTCAAACATTGTGATGGGAATGCTTGCGTGTTTGAGTAAGGGCTCGCCAGCATAAGGAGGAGTTGATTTTAGGGATCAGTCCACTGTCCACTGAAGTCAGTAGGAGTAAATAGTTCTACTGACTTTAGTTGAAGTGGATTAACACCCAGATTCTCAAAAGTATTTAGGAACATAACTCCCATTGAAATCAGCCTTTAATGAATGTAAGGGTGTGAGTTTTAAAATATAATACACACCTCTATTTTAAACTATATCTAACTGGTTTAATTTGTTTTTTGTAAGTTACACACAGCACAATTTCAGAGATGTGTATTACACATTAAGCCTGCCTCTGATAGACCACAGTTATAGCCACATCCAAAACTAAACTGTTTTGATCACATATGAATAGCCACACCTCACTGGACTGAGTGGTATCTGAGTTATGCAACCTCAACAAGGTTGAAATACCTTATTTTAGATGCTGCCAGTCGGCTGTGTGGTGTGACTAACTGCAAACTAGATGCTTCCGAGCATGAACAGAAACAGGTAGCTAAGTATTCTAAGTGAGATGTTCATTAACTGCTAGATGAAATGTATTAAATTTTCCCTTGATAGAGAATGTCACATAGAATCAAATCTGATCCCAACAACATACACACTGAGAGAAGAAAGGCAAATTTCACCCTCTATGAAGTCCCAGCTCTGTTCAAACATAAAGAGGTCCTTTCCTCCTAAACTGCCAGGCTGTCATGTATAACAAGAACCTTCTATAACAACAAGGCCAACTGGGAGGTTGTCTTGCTTGAAGAAGATTTTATATCAGTTCATCTAGTTGTCCATTGTGCAGAGAAACAGAAAGAAACAAGAAGTACAAGGGCATCTACTTTTTATGAAGATGATCCATCTTACATATAGATGACGTAGCCTCCTGATAGGGCCAGGATGGGGAGGGAAGACAAAACAGACACTGTGGGTGGGATCCAGATCTTCCAGGGGATGACTTTTCAGTCATGAAGAAATGATTCCAAGTGTGAGAAGAGCGTCTGCAGTAGAAATAAGACACCTTGAGCTACCCCTTTACAAATTGCAGATCTGTTGACTTGGTTATTTTATTCACAAGTTTCCTTGTGTTGCTTGATTCACTCCCTCTTCACTAACAACCAATAAATGGGATCTGTGACCTCCTGACCCAGACAGTGGATTTGTTGAGGCGGCAGATTAGATGACATCACAAGGGGAATTAAATCTCCATTTAGACTTCCCTGCTTCAGGAACACAAAAGACTGTACCTCTGTATGCTCAGATGAACTCTCTTTGATAGGGTCTGATGAAAGTAAGACTAGGGGAAGTAGAATGGAGATATGAGATGTGTCTTCTGTTTGCAAGAATACAATGCTGGAGAGAGGTATGTTCACAGCAGGAGTTCAAAAGCTTTGCAGAAAAAGTAACTTTTTTTCTCACTTGAATATAACTCTTGCTGTTAGATGCCACCTGCTGAAAAAAAAATCACATTTAGCTGAATATGGGGGTGGTTATAATTGTTTTCAACAAACAAGTGCCATTGTGACTTATGAAACAAGGGCATAAATGTATACGAAAGCTACCCCCAAATACCAGATTGTTATTTCACTTACTGAACCAACTCATGAGTGAAGAGTACATTTAGCTATAGGAGGCTGTGTTAATGTGTACTCATTCTTTGATTCAGGCATGAACAAGCATTATTGACTAAAATATTATGCTTACTCAGATTATTTGGCTGAACAGTTATTGAAAGCAAAGAAAGAAGATAAACTATTCAGAATGAGCAGAGAAGGGTAAAAATACAAGGTCATAGTTTGCAAAATAAACTGAAGTCTGGGATACTAAAAAAATGGAATGAACTATAGTGCATACAGATGATTTGAAGGAACTGAATGTTTAAGGAAGGCCTGGATCTGTGCTAAGCAGAAAGCCAATGAACTCAATTACTCCAGCTACTGCTTCCTTCTTTACAGATACAAAAGTCGTTTACTTACTCATTAGTCATTCCTTACAGAATTATAATCTATCATAGCCTCATCTTTTCCGTACTTCCTTGGGAATATAGAGAGGAAAACAAATCTATAAATAAACAAACAAATAAAAACTAAGACAGCTATAAAATGCTGCTCATCCATCAGGAAGGCAATCAATATTAAACGTCTTTTACTTTGCCAAAGATTGATTGCTCCTCACCCACCGTATCATGACAAAAGGAGGTGTTTTGGAAGAGGCCAATACCTGGACACCTCAAAAACAAACAAACAAAAAAACACTTTCCCAAAATTTCAGAACTTTTCTCTCTTACATCACTTTGTTTAATCTCAGTGAGTAGACCTTCCCAAAAAATGAAAGAACCTAATTTAAGGCTTGTGATCCAAGGCTCATTGAAGTCAGAGGCTAAACACTGAGAGTGAAATTTTAAACCCACTGAAGTCAATGGCAAAACTCCCCTTCAGTGAGACAAAGATTTCCCCCTGAATATACTTGGGAACCCATACACTGTAGAATAACTAGGTTTATTCTGCCTCTCACACGTGGTGTTCCACCACTAACACTAACTATTCTAACAGGGCAACAAAAATCTCCACTCCAAAAACTAATGCAGTAATTTTTTTTTTTTCTTGGAAATTTTATGGATGCTTCCTATCACTACTGCTGACTATATAAAACAATACAATGTTTCAGTTTCTGTTCTTAAATATTTAGGTGCTATGAATACTTGTTGTTACTTCTTGCCATTTGGAAAATAAAATAGGAAATTCCTGCAAATCAAATACTGCAGGTCAACTTTAGATATTTTCTTAATTGTTTTTACTTTAAATATGTACTTTTGGGGGTCATGTAATAATCATCAGTGAGAATGATTCCACATTGCAGTATTCATATGGAGACTGGGACACTTAAAAATGTGAGCTGGTCAGAAAGCTGGGGGGAAAAAAGTTTCCCTCTTTTCAAGGAAATTTTTCCAACCTGTACTACTTTTGGCACCTAAATGCTGACTTGATTTGAGCACTGAGGGCCTAATCACTGACGTTAATGGAGTGTAAGTGCTCAGCATCTAACACTATCAGACCCCATATATAGAAAGACTCTCCATACATGGCAACCCAAGTTTGAAAACTGTACTTCCCAGTTAATAAAGAAGGATCCTCAGGTAACCTCCCCTACCTTAAACAGGCCACCTTCAAAAGTATTTGCTAAGGATCTTTTATTGGCATCTTTCCCTCTCTGTTGGTTCTTCTGACTATATAAAAAAAGTTAGAAGACAAGAGTCTAGAGCATTTTATTGGGGATTCTCATTAGCCCTACAGAGCTTTTTATGATAGTTAATCCATTCTGAATATATCAATACTGCAGTGGCCATATCAAGATTGTCTTTTGTTTTATTGAGCCACACAGACCCATGCTGATGTCTGGATAAACTAATTTAAAATTAGATTAGAGAGAATAATGTTTCCATCCATGTAGAATGAGTGTAGTGAAGAAAGAAAGGAAACTCCATAATTTTAGTTCTTCACTGAATGCACCCTGGGAACAGTGACTTCAACTTCCTAGCTAGGCTTTTATACAATCTCTCAGCCAGATTCACACCCACATGAATGGAAACTTTTTGTGGCAAAAAGAATATTTAATTAAGCCATTGAGAATCCTTACAATTAGTTTATGAAAACAATCTAAGAGCCCATGGATATTGTATAGTATTTTGAGGAACTAAAGTTTTCAGGTGATAGAAATATTGTCTAGTTTGTAGGTAATACTGTTGATATTTCTGTAAAATTAAGATATGATCTATCCACACTTTCCTTGCAGGTATAGCATGTAATCATATATGGACACACTCAAGTAACTATATATAGTATGAAGAAAAGACTATCATGAAATGCATACCAAAAGATATGTCAGTTATCATAGACTTTAAAGAACTGAGAGCCATTTTACTGATCGGCCATTAAGACACGTATTATATAATGGCAGCAGCAGAGTTTTAGGATTCAGACCTGGAGTTTATTTATTTCAATGGTCTTTGTGATAATTCTCTACAAATTATTTATTATTATTTCAATCAGCTGATGGACAGGCCTTGAGGTAAATTTAATAACAATATAAATATTATACAAATACCTTCTGGTAAAGGATATTATTTACAAAAGAAAAGAAGGAAATCCTTTCCAAGTTACAGCAGTGATAGACATTTAAAATTCCCATCCTCAGTAATGGTGAGATTCAGAGCATAGAACCTACATAGTTTCACTAAAGCCATCAAAATAGGGCCCTGCGGGGACTTCAGCTGCAGATAAGCCATCTGTAGAGGGGTGAATTTAGCTCTGAATGGAAATATTGGCAGTTTTCACATAGCATCGACTGCTTGCTTTAATATCGTCAATAATTTTTTGCTTGTGTTCCACCACCGTGCCCTTTTGGAATCATACAACTTCCCTGTGCCAACTACAATGGCTTACATGGAACTACTGTATTATTAAAGTATTTGATTTATTTTTAGATATCTACTAGTCCAATTTAGCATCTGGAAGTAAGGAGTAGAAGTCAGCACCATCAGACCAGCTAGACCACCACCAGACACCAGCAAGTATGCTGTAGATTACCACTGTTTCTACATACCACAGTCTGGCAGCTTCTAAAATACCAGTAGGTGCCTAGCTACATCTTTAGGCACTTAAATAACTTTGAAAATCGGGTCATTAGGAGTCTAAATCTCATTGAAAGTCAGTGGGACATAGAATCCTAAGGCCCAGATCCTCGAAAGTATTAGGTGTAACTAATAGTAACTCTCCTTGTACCTCTGAGGATCTGGACCTAAGTGTCTCTTAAGAATAAAAATATGTAGGGTAAAATTATAGCCACATTGTAGTCAATGGCAAAACTACCACTCCCCTGGAACTCTCCCTCAGGGAATTAATTTTATTTCTGGGCCAAATCCTGCCACATCTTTGGACCACAAAGGCACCCAAAGCCATGCAGTTCCACAACACAGAACAAAATAGGCAGCAGACAATTCACCGAAGTAGGAGAGTTCTGTTGTACACCATGAAACACTGCCCTTTGTGGACTCAAATTCTTTCACCATGCTGTGATGCTTCAGGGTAGACGGGGCAGACACAGGTCAGGGAGAAAGGATGCATGAAGACTATGCAAACCCACTGTGCAAACTTCACACTGCCTCTATATATGGAAGATGGCTGCATGCATTTTTCTAGCCAACTGACTTCCCGCATCCATTGAAGTGGAGCTGTTGCATGAGTGTTTGTGGCCTTGTTGGATATGATGCCCCCACCCAATCCCATGTTATTCCCCAATGCAAAGGCCATTTGCTTGGCCTTGGTAGAAATTAAAAGCATTGGGCCTCCTTTTTTGATGTCTAAAGACCAAGAAATCTTGCTCTATAGCTTCACATTCCTGTTTAAATACTTTGTAATTCTATATGCTAGGTGACTATCAGAGATAGAATCAATAATATATTACATATGGTTCCCTCTCTTGTTTTCCCACATATATGTTTTTAAATTGCAGTAGCATTATAAAAGCTGTGTTTTTTTTCAGATTCTTGATTGGTGTAATTCAATGTAGTACCACAGACTCTGAAAGAGCTATCCCAGCTGAAGATTTGGCCCTATGTCTTTAATATACAGTACACATCTTTCACTTAACACAGAACAGTTTTGTTTGTTTGTTCTCTGTAGCTATCCTCAGAGTATTCTCCAAGCAAAATAAAATGATTGTTTTATAGACAGCAATATATTGAAGAAGATATTAAAGAAATGCTAAAACTCCTAAGGCCACAACACAACATGTGCACAATTAAACCTTGGAAAACTAGTTGTAAAGGTTGCCTTTTATATTAAATGGGTTTTGGAATTAAAATTGAATCTTATTCAATATAACATATTTTAATAGATTTTTTAAAAGACTGTCTATTTTGTTTCATTGTTGTAACAGCAGTACATCTATTCTCTAATTTGATACTATATTTGTTAGTTTGCTAATTCTGTGAGTCAGCTATCTTTTGAGAAAACCTGATGTTTCATTTGACTTGAGTGATGTCCTACTGGAGGGAGTGGTTATTGAACCATAGGTTTCATTTTCGTGTTTCTAGTTTCCTGTAAAAATGCAAGAGACGCTACCAGATATAGATTAATAGAGTATAAGGCCCAAAGGGACCACTGGGATCATCTCAACTCACCTCCCACATGATACTGTTCCAAAGAGCTTTCCAGAATTAATTCCTGTTTAGACTAGACAGAGTGTATCTTTTAGAAAAAAAAATCCAATCTTGATTTTAAAATTGCCAGAGATGGAGAATCCCCCACAGCCTTTCATGAACTCTTCCAATGGTTAATTACCATCACTTTTTAAAAAAGGGCACCTTTTTTCCATTCTGAATTTATCTAGCTTCAACTTCCAATGTCACTGGAATTTGTTATGTCTTTGTCTGCCAGACTGAAGAACCCATTACCAATTTTTCCTCTATGTAAGTACTTATAGACCAATCAGTTGGTTCCATCTTTCTAGTTGTCTCATGTTGCTTTTTGTTTTGTTTTGTTTTTTTAGCAGGGGGAAGTACACCAGCATTGTCTCTTTCAGTAATGTTTGTATACTAGAGCCAAACTCCTGCCTCTCCGCCACCCCCAGCTGCGTAGGTTACACTGGAACAGAGTGACCTGAAATGCAGGGCAGAAGAAAAATAATAGTGCTTGTCACATGACGCCGAAAGCAATAAAGGGGAAAATTGTTGAGCATAGATTACTTTCCCCAAGACTTCAGTTTCATTATTCACCATTTTAGATGTAAATAATTTACAAAAACCTCAATGAGAAGTGAAGGGTCTATTCTCAAATTTGTGGTTTAAATGGCTGTATTTTCTTTCAGCTGTTTCTAATTCATCATTCCATAGCTTGGTCTAAGTTCCCTTACTCAAGGATGTGAGATCAGATTCTTTTCCCATTCTGCAATCAGCAGTATGGCTCTAATGCAGTGGGTTTAATAGGGTGAACACACATTCTGTAATAGAGAATGAAACAGGTTAGATCTGCTAACACATTGTCTGCTTTATCGAGCAGAGCATATGATTCCCTGTGTATGGCAACAAATTAGACTTTGATCATTTTAGCATGTAATAAAGATAAAGTTTGTGTATCCACTCTGCAAACTTCTCACCTTCTCTCTGAGGCTCGTGGAGCCTACAAGAAATGAGTTCATGGATGAAGAAAATCTGGCTTAAGCTGATTTCAAGCAAGACCAAAGTGATGCTGATCAGAAAGGGGACACACTCTGAAGAACTAGCCAAGGCATTGTCTTCAGCTTCCACCAAAGGCATACATTCTCCATTCATCAAAGTGGTGTGAAGCCTTGGAGTTCTGTTTTGCTCCTCACTAAGTCTGGATACCAGGTAGAAGTGCTGTACTAAAATGTCTTCCTTCACATTCAGCTTACTAGCAAACTTCATCCCTTTCTCCCAGACCTAGCTATAGTGATCCACGCATTTGGCAACTCTAGGCTGCATTAGTGTAACTAATGAACAGGACCCTACTGGGCCATTGACAGAATTTTAGGCGTACAAACCACATTTAAAAAAAGCTTTTTGGGTTACTTTAACTCATTGAATGGAAGGAAGAAATAAGTATTCGTTGGAGAGCTTACCTGCAGGTTGGATTTCTCCTCTTTCCTGAAAAGCTAAGGGGTAGAAGCCAGAAAATCCCACAAAGTACCAGTGACACATGGAGAGGCTGCTTTATAGGTGAACATCATACTGAATTAAAAAGACATCTGATGGCAAGAGAATCCATTTTAAAATTACAATTTGTTGGTCAAACTTAAATAAAACTTCCATTAAATCTTTATACTGCAAGGACATCAGAACTTGACCCAATGTGTAAAAACTTCCAACATGCTCTTATTACACTTTGGGGGTCTGAAAACTATGGCCATAATAATATGAGGGGGTGTATGATATGAGGGGCTGATATGAGGGGGTGACAAATCGTGTCAAACCAACCTGATAGCTTTTTTTGACAGGGTAACAAGCCTTGAGGATGGGGGGAAATCGGTAGACATGGTATATCATGACTTTAGTAAAGCTTTTGATATGGTCTTGTATGACCTTCTCATAAACAAACTAGGGAAGTGCAACCTCGATGGAGCTACTATAAGGTGGGTGCAAAACTGGTTGGAAAACCATTCCCAGAAAGGAGTTATCAATGGTTCACAGTCATGCTGTAAGGGCATAACGAGTGGAATCCCAGCGGGATCAGTTCTGGGTCCGGTTCTGTTTAATATCTTGGCCAATGATTTAGATAATGGCATACAGAATACACTTATAAAGTTTGCGGATGATACCAAGCTGGGAGGGGTTGCAAGTGCTTTGGAGGATAGGGATTAAAATTCAAAATGATCTGGACAAACTGGAGAAATGGTCTGAAGTAAATAGAATGAAATTCAATAAGGACAAATGCAAAATACTTGACTTAGGAAGGAACAATCAGTTGCACACATACAAAATAGGAACTGACTGTCTAGAAAGGAGCACTGCAGAAAGGGATCTGGGGGTCATAGTGGACCACAAGCTAAATATGAGTCAACAGTGTAACATTGTTGCAAAACAAGCTAATACACTGGGATGTATTAGTAGGAGCTTTGTAAGCAAGACACACAAAGTAATTCTTCTGCTCTACTCTGCTCTAATTAGGCCTCAACTGGAGTATTGTGTCCAGTTCTGGGCACCACATTTCAGGGAAGATGTGGACAAATTGGAGAGAGTCCAGAAAAGAGCAACAAAAATGCTTAAAGGTCTAGAAAATATGACCTATGAGGGAAGATTGAAAAAAAATGGGTTTGTTTAGTCTGGAAAAGAGAAGACTGAGAGGGGGCATGGTAACAGTTTTCAAGTATGTAAAAGGTTGTTACAAGGAGGAGGGAGAAAAATTGTTTTTCTTAACCTCTAAACATAGGACAAGAAGCAATGGGTTTAAATTGCAGCAAGGGAGGTTTAGGTTGGACTTTAGGAAAAACTTCCTAACTGTCAGGGTGGTTAAGCACTGGAATAGATTGCCTAGGGAGGTTATGGAATCTCCATCATTGGGGATTATTAAGAGCAGGTTAAACACTGGTCAGGAATGGTCTAGATAATTAGTCCTGCCACGAGTGCAGGGGACTGGACTAGATGACCTCTCAAGGTCCCTTCCAGTTCTGTGATTCAATGGTGTGGCAGGCAGATTTCTTACGATGTTTTTATGAGCCTAGTCAGAAGTACAGAATTAATTTTACTGTACATTTTGTCCCACAACCATAATCTAGTTACAGTGGTAGTTTGGCTGGATACTACGCATTAAGTAAATCAAAAATAAAAGTGCAGCGTTGACATGTACATTCCCCATTATTTTCCCCCTCCAGAAAGCTAAGGCAAATATCAACATCAATATGGATCCCCAGGGAATACATATGGAAGATTTGAACATAATTAGAGCTTTGCACGTGGTTTTACTGAGGCAGTATTAGAAAAGAGCCTCACTATAATACATGGATAGTGTGAAGCAGGTTGAGAAAATTTCAGATACAGGTGTGAGAGAAATAACTGAAATGCTATTTAAAAAAAAAGAAAAGAAAAGGAAGAAAAACAGAAGACTAGGAAGAAGCCATAAGCAATAGAATTTCAAATGTTGCCTGAGGCAGAAAACTGTCAAAGTGATGCCACAAGTGTAACTCAGGAGAAAACAGGTTGGCATGTATACTATTTGCATTTTTTTAAGCTTCTGAAAAGTTTTGTGAGTGATTAGTTGTATGCATTAGTATTTCTACACTTTTGGGACCTAATTCCACTCTCACATACCCTTGGAAGTCCACTGACTTCATCTCTATGGAACTATAATTTGTCTCTGTAGAATTATCAAACTGCATATTGTATGCCAGGTAAAACTGCTTCCAGATTGGATTACTGCAGCTCTCTGTATTCAGTGAACTGAAGGATAGAGCAGCATGGTGATTCTAGCTTGCCAATGGAATGCAGCAGTTTGGCCCATCAATGGAATAGACCACTCTGTCTTCTCATCCAACCACTGTTTCCCTTTCTGCTTGTGCTGTCAATTCAAAAACGTGATCGTTTTTCTTCAAAGCCATCAATGGGTCAGGACCTAGATATATCAACAGTTGTGTTTCCATCCATGACCTACCTACACAGGTGCACTTCTCTGGGACAATTCTGCTCACAAATCACAGGGCAAAGCTCATGAGAGCTGGATTCTTTGAATACTTTCAGGTATGAAAAAAATCCAAATCTTGCCATTCCTTAAACCATACACATGATTTGTTAGTTGGCTAAATTCACCCCCTGAGGTGCAGGAAATTCAGTTTGCAATTAGCAACATCTATCTGTGGGGGTATCTGCACTGGTAGGAGGGTTCACCCTACTTCTCCCTTTGAGAGGCTTTTCCAGAGGAAGCCTGCTAGCAGAAGTTGCCCAAAAGAGAGGTTAGATTAGCATATCTCCTGGATGTCTTGACACTGTCCCTTCCCGCGTCAGCCTTACCATTTGGAGCTTTATTGACTGGCTCAGCTATCCAGAATAGCAGGGATTGGAGATGACTAGAGTCACTTTAAACCAGCTCCAGAAGGACTTCTGCCTCCAGTGGTTTGCAACCTTAGTTGTAATGGCTTCTACTGGAGCAAATCCAGCCTTGTGACTTTTCCTCAATCTTAAGGTATAAACTCCATGGCATTTAATGAAATTTCTGTATGTTTTATTAAAACAAAACCACAACAACAGCTGATAAATAGTTAAAATTTAGTAATATGGAAAGAATCATGATGTCAGGCTGGTAATTCTGTTTTATCATTTTATCTCTAATCTCATCCAAACTTGACAAAATTATATGTGTATCCAGAGATTAAACCAGTTTTTCTTAGTCAATTAAAAAAGTGTGTTCAGTTGTTCATTTCCTTATCACCGCTGAACTATACCTATTCTTCATAACTAAAAGAAGGGTTATTATATGTTTGTGGTTGGTTTTTGTTCACTTTTGGTACAACACATTACACAGAATATTGTATTTCATTTGTAATTTAAAAATGCTACGGATCAAGGCTAGGGTTTCAAAAGTTCCTAAGGGAGTTAGACATCCAATTCCCAGTGAAATTCAATTGGATTTGGATAGCTAAGGGTATATCTTCACTGCATTGTAAACCTGGGCTCAGACTCAGGTTTGAGTCCAACCCCAGCTACCACCCACACACAAATCTGTCTGACTCAGATCAGTAAGCATTCAGGACCAAGTCCTAGGACCCACCTGGAGGAACGGATCTGAGTCTGAGTCCTGCTGAGACTCGCATACAAGCCCTGTCATTTTACATGGTGGACACAGCTCAATCCTCAGATCTGAGTCAGAAGGTCTGCATAGTGCAATGTGGATGCATTGGCATGGTTTTAAGACCTGGGTCAAGGAACTGTATGATGGGTTAGCAACAATACACATGCTGATTTAACTCAAAGACTCCCAAATTGGCAAATGGGCTATTTAAATGCATGAATCCCAATTTGCATAGGCAAATGCAGGTTTGCAAATGAATATTTGGCTGTCCAAGTATGCGGTTTCTGTTAGCAAATGCACATATACAGGTTTATGGACAAGTAATGATTGTGTGTGAATGTTTCAGAAATGCGCTGTGCTCTGCATTCACAACTAATCTCTCCAAGCCATTTCGTGAAAAGTAACTGATGGCTTCATCATGAGGTCTGAAAATAATTTACCTTCCATGTAACTCATATTCTGCTGTTTGTTCTACAAACAAAGAGAAGATGAGCTAGAAGTGAACAAGGGTAAAAATATAATCCATTATTTTTGGAGAGCATTCAGTTAACTAGTCCATTGTCTTATCTGACAAACCAAAAGGATATTTAAAAGAGAGAGGCAAGACAGAAGTAATGGTTGTTAATTTAATGGTACTGAACTAATTCTTGAAGAAATATGGTCACTGAAAAATGGTGTGAAGATGTGCGTTGGCTGAAGCTAAACTGATTTACATTAGCTGAGGATCAGAACCCATTATTTAAAAAGTAATATATGGTTAATAATGCAATTTTTCCTCTCCACACAATTGCATACATATTTTTGACAACTCAGAAATCTATGAAATTCAAAATATGTGGTTGTGTAATTATGATTCATTAATTTGCTTATCTCTTCACACAAATCCAAGCTTTTTCAGGCATCTGTAAACAACCCACGTCATATGTCTGGATGAATTCAAATTGTAATTATGAATATAACTACATACACCATTTCCACAGAAAGCTCAGACTTGAAAATATCACATTTCAGCATTTAATGAAATTGCAGCAGATGGAAAACTTTTTCTTCTTGTTGTTTAAAAGACATCCTTATGAAATGTACTACCCCCACCCCCATCTCCTTTTCTTCTTCTTCCCCTCCATCCCTTCTTTAACAGATAAACAGCAAAATGTGCTTACAGGAAACCAAAACCACCATTATTTCAGATTATAGATATAGCAGTAAGTCTTAAAATGAAATTCAATCAGACTTTTCACAGATGTTCTTCCTGAAGGGAAATAATAATAGTAGATTTTGAGCAACTTTCATACCTAGGAGATTAAAGTGTCCTTACAGAAAATCTCCTCAGCAGTGGCACATATTGTGCTGCCCCTCTGCCAAATGGGAAGCATAAAAGAAAAGATGTGAACACAAGGAAGACTATCTCCCAATACTTTCTAAAATATCAGATAATATTATACTGTATATTCAGCTAGGGCCGAATTCAGTATGCCTTGCTTATTCTGTACACTGGTAAACCTCCCAGTGAAGTAAAGGGAGCAAGGATTTCAGAATGTGGCCCTTAGATTAGTATGCAGACTGCGCTGATGCAAACCAGGAGGGAGATGTACTATCAGCTACTGTAAATAGTGAACAAGCTTTGTTTGTAAAGTTCTCTATTGTTGCTGGGCTTGCCACCCTCTGGTTAGTTTAATTAAAAGCAGTAGATTTTTTTTACGTGAGTGGGATAAGTAGGACACGTTTCATATCTTCTCTGCAGACTTTCTCTCTAAAGGATTCGCTTCTCCAAACAACCCTCAGAAAGGCAAACGGCACATGGAGTATTTTGCACAGGCACAAATTCAATCCTGTGCATTTGGCACATACAGTAATTACCTTATTTCCCATTTGCTATAAAGTAGCAAGCCAACAATATCCAGGTTTTTTTTTTCTAGGGGGTAGATTACCCACCGTTGTTGCAATTTCCCAGGCAGTCCAATTACTAATACATATTCCCAACAAAAAGCTCAGCATCTGAGCTAGAGTCACCGCTTCCACCTTCCCTTAGGCGGCATCACTGTACTCTCCTCGTTTCCAGAAGTGAGGTCATTGGCAAGGATGTTGTTTTTGCTAGAATTAGACAAATGCAGGTGGTAAGGAGAGTTAATAATATAGCAGTACGAGTGCGCGATAGCCTAGAGAATGATACAGACCCTCCACTGATTGTTTTCCATGCGGGAACAAATTTAACCCATGAAGAAGTATTTCCAAAGAGAAAATAACTTAAGATGAGATCAATAAAGGTCCTTTTTTCAGGGTTCCTGGTGGGACCAAGTTCAAGCAAAGAAACAGGGATGAGAGCAAGGCAAAGACTGCAAAGAAATATTCAGCCTGGAAAAATGTAAATTAATATGTCTGGAACAAAAAATAATCCAGCACACCTACACCCAATGGGAAAAGGAAGTGGTCTGTGGAAGGACCTAAGGATGATAGTGAGCAGCAAATTGGACATGAGTGTTGAATGAAATACGGCTTACAAAAAAGACCGATGCAATTTTCAGTTTCATCAACAAAGGAATCTAATCATGGATTACATCGGCAATTGTCCCTTATGTGGGTCGGGGCAACCACAGCTGGAATACGGTGTTCAGCTCTGGACACTACATTGTCTGAAATATTGGCACGCTACAGAAAGATTTGAGGAAAGGAACCATAATGATCAGGAGTGTGGAGAAACTTCCTTGTCTCCTCCTCTCCCCATCCCCATCAGACTGCTTGTATCCACCAGTTGCCTTATATTTATATTGTAAGCTCTTTGTGGCAGGGGACTTTTTGTTCTGTGTTTGTGCAGTGCCTAGCACAATGGTATTCTGGTCCATGATACTAATAATAGCAATAATTAATAATAAAGAGTTGAATGTATATAGCTTCGCTAAGCAAGAGCCAAGGTGGGAAGAGGTGAAACATGTCAAGAATCTATAAATACCTGAAGGTGTAAAACATTGAAGAAAGATGGAGAGGAATTTTAGTGGTATAGTGGTTGACCATCAGGTCTATGCAATTTATATGAAGATGGAGGGAGATTGAGCAGAGAGGAATGAATCTTTCAGTTGAGTCCTTAAAATTCAATGTCCTATTTTCTCTGTATTGATGTTAAAGTTCTCCTGGCACTTTTTCAGAAGGGTAAAGTTTTGCTATGGTGTCACTGGCTAAAGAATATGTTTCCTGCACAAACCATTGTGTAGTGTTCTATAGTTGACACACTGTACCTCATTGCACAGGTATAGTAGTATATAATTTATAAAGTGATTTGGCACGTTCCATGTGCTAGACCCTGTAACTGGGTCCACTGGGTTGCAACCGACTAACTTCACATGGACTCAGAGTTGTTTCTGACTGGATGCTAGATCTAGCCTTGTGAAAGCAGCCAAGCACAAATAGGCATTTGTTTTGTATCAATCCTAGTAACTCCATCTGCTTACTGGTTAGAGAACTACCACAAGATGTTATAGACACCTGCCCTCTCCAGGCAAAAGGACAGAGTAGCACAACGAAATTGATATCTTAAGCATCTCATCAAAGGCATTTGGCAGGAACCCAGACACTTGAACTGCATAAATTCACAAGGCAGATACTGTTCATAGTTCAAAGACTGTAGGTAGGCTTGGAAGGATTTGATTTTTATCCGGAAATGTGTATAAATCATAAATGGTGGGCAACCTGCTGCCCGTCAGGGTAATCCTCTGGTGGGCCGCCAGACTGTTTGTTTACATTTGCATGGCCACCCGCAGCTCCCAGTGGCCGCGGTTCACCGTTCCTGGCCAATGGGAGCTGCAAGAAGCTTTTACAGACAAGCAAATAAGAAAAGGCTGTCTGAGGACTTATTAGAGTTTGATTTAAGGCTATTTACTTTTTATATTTTGACATATGATGTTGATAATTTGTGTTTTAATGGTTATAAAGCTTTACTTTTTTTGAATCTCAGTGTCCACTATCATTAAATTAACATAGTCTAACATACCCCGGATAATTTCCCACAACTGTGAAAACTTAAATTGATAAAAATAGAAAAAAAAAACTTCACCACAGTTTTTGGGTTTTTGAATATTTAAATAGAAGAAACTAAAAAATGCTTAAAAATGAACTTTGATATTATCCATAAAATTTAGAAAAAAATAAAAAGGTTGCATTCTGCCAAATCTAACTATAGCTAACACTCTGCACAGCTGGTAACTATTTGTTCATGTCAAACGTCAAATAAGACTGTGTTGGTTTCTTAAATATATTTTTCATAAGGTAATTGGCTGGTTCCTACACTGGCAATACTTAATAATGAAGAAAAGATGAAAATTTAAATGTATTTTTCATGCTTTATACATTGAAAAAGGAAAAGTATAGTTTAAATTCCTGTGGTCTTTAAATGAGTAATGAGGCATATTAATTAGCTGTTGATTTGAAAAAAGGAACATTTCTAGGGGGAACAAAGAAGTCCCCAGGGAGTTGATTGTAACCTTGTTTTGCACAAAAGCATTTTAAATGTTGCATTCTATTAAATGACAGTATAATTAAAGGTTGAAATAAAAGTACTGACACCTGTGTGGTGATTCAAACAAACAGCCAAATAGATAGCATTATAGATTCAAACAAACCTAGACTGAGATTGAAAATGTTATAACATCTACGTTACCACACTTCAAAATATCTGTTGTTCATGAAGCTTTCATAGATTCTAAGGCCAGAATGGACCACTGTATTCATCTAGTCTGTCCTCCTGCATAACACAGACAAATAATTGCCCCAAAATAATTCCCAGAGTATATCTTTTAGAAAAGCAAAATCATCATCAATGATGGAGAATCCATCACAACCCATGGTAAATAGTTCCAAAGGTTAACCGCTGTCACTGTTAAAAACTTATACCTTATTTCCAGTTAAGCTTCAAATTCCAGCCATTGGACCGTGTTAAATACTTCTCTTCTAGATTGAAGAGCCCTTATTAATAATTGTTCCTCGTGTAGTTACTTACAGACTGTAATCAAGTCACCCCTTAACCTTGTCTTTGTTAAGCTAAATAAATTGAGCTCTTTGAGTCTAGCAGTATAAGGCATGTTTTCTTTTCTGTTAATCATTCTCGTGATTATTTTCTGAACCTCTCCAATTTATCAACATCCTTCTTGAATTGTGGGCACCAGAAATGGACACAGTATTCCATCAGTGGTTGCACCAGTGCCAAATAGAGAGGTAAAATAACTTGTCTATTCCTACTGAGATCCCCTGGCTAATCATCCCAAGGTTGCATTGACTCTTTTGGCCACATCACCATAATGGGAGCTCATGTTTAGCTGATTATCCACAACAACCCCCAAATATTTTTCAGAGTCACTACTTCCCAGGATAGAGTTCCCCATCCTGTAAGTATGACCTACATTCTTTGTTCCTAGATACATAAGTTTACATTTAACTATATTAAAACCCAGGTTGCTTGTTTTTTCCCAGCTTACCAAGTGATCCAAATCGCTCTGAATCACTGACCTGTTGTTTTCATTATTTACCACTTCCCCAAATTCTGTGTCCTCTTCAAACTTTACCAGTCATGGTTTTTTCTTTCAGGTCATTGATAAAAATGTTAAATAGCATAGGGCCAAGAACCAATCCTTATGGGACCCCACTGGAAATGCACCCCTCAATCATGATTCCCCATTTACTATTGAATTTTGAGATCTAACAGCTGTTGGTTTCATCCACTTTGCTGGTCATCTATTTTTAAAAGGTTGTGTGTTAAAATATCCAATAGGGCCAAGTACAATGTCACTTGAGAGATCCAGGAAAGGATCTGAGCTCTTTTGATTTAAAGACATTCTTATGGCAGTAGTCTCAGAACATTGTGGGGGTTAATGGAAGAGGTTGTATAGCCCATTGGTGTTCTGCCATACATATCTGCAATGGACTTCTAAAGGGAGGGACAGTCTAGGTGATGCTGCCATCATGTGGGAGCCGGTGGGTAAATGGAAGTATGAAGTGGATACAGCCCAGAATAAGATAGTGAGAGGAAAATACTCAGATCTTCAGAAGAAAAACAAAAACAAATGACCCAACCCTGGAAATCCCTTCTCTGGTAAGTAGTGCATGTGTGTGTGTGTGTATGTGACTATTATGTAGTCCCACCTGAGGTCAATGGAAGGGCCCAGATGAACATGATTGTGCAGAACTGGACAGCCACAAATTGCAACCTTTTCCTGATTCTCAATATGTTATTTATTTTTTTTCTAAACAGAAAGTGAGTTAAAGCATCTAATGCACCACAAATGATTGCTGAAGGACCAGCCAGGCGTTGTGGTGGCAGAGGGAAGGAGAGGGGTCCAGATTGGCCTGGGAACCTTTAAAACAGAAAGAGAGAGAATCAGAACAAATGTATCAACAACACAATATAGCATGGAAAAGTTGTTGTCATACCGCTATTTTCACATATCCTTCCAAGAGGAACTCTTTTTCTCACTGGAAAGATACATCACATATTTTCCCCTAATGTAGAACATAAAGGTATTCTAAAGAGTCTTCTCCAATTTAGGCTCCTGAATAAAATAGACATATAAGAGTGCCCAATGTTCTCTAAATGCCTGATCCAAACCATTGAAGTCAGTGGGAGTCTTTCTATTGCCATCATTGGACTTTGGATCAGACCCATAATAATGCTTAAATTTACTTGGTTTTTGGCATCATGTTTCACAATGCACTTGAAATTCTGTAAGATAAAAATAATTCAAGGGTGGTTAATTTCTAAAGACTCTACTACCCTTTCCAGACTCTCAATTTTTGGGGAGTAAGAAGTAAAAAGGGAGGTGCTGATAGGCTCATTTACTACACAATCTGTCAAATGCTATAAATCTCAATCTCATTATATTACACGACTCTTAACATGACACAACTGATGCAAGTAGACACAGCACATTCTCCATGAAACCTTGACTGCAATGGGCAGAAAAAAAAAAGGGATTTCTAAGTCTTTTTGTACTTTTTAAAAATGCATCAATGTAAACATATATATTGGAGATTAAATAATTAATCCAGTGTGAATAAATGGTCATGCAAATTCTGGGCCTTAAACCACAACCTTAAACCACTCAAAGATGTGGGGGGTGGGAGTGGGACAACATCAAAACTAATACTAATAAGTAAATACACTCAAGTTTCTTTGCTGAATTGTAATTTAGTTTTTCCCAAAAGATGAAATTCACCCTTTTGTGGAAGGTGAACAAAAGGCTCTGTTTGCACCAAAGGACCAGCACCCATGCGCAGGGGAAGCCAGAGTGGAGGGTGTTATGGAAGAGGGTTTTACAATGACTCTGAGTAGGCTGATCTAATGGGATGCACTTGACTTCACACGGATCCAGTGACTAGGAACTTCCACATCTACGGAGTGAAGGAACAGCTGCACAAGGGTTGTGCAGGAACCTAGAAGTCTGCCCAGAAACTGTGTTCCACAGAGTTGTCCCCAAAGCTGTTTACCTGTGAGTGGTGGCATGAAAGGGGTCTTTATCCTAATGAAATCAGAAGGCTGAAAAGTAGGTCAGCTCCAAATGCGGTGCTGTGTCATGATGGGGACCTTCAGTACATCCTGAGTGCTATCCCAAGACTTAACCTGAAAACAATACCCTGCCTACATAGAACCACCAGCATGTCTTCCAGACCTGTCCCAGTGAAGAGATAGCCCGCTAGAGACAGATTGGTTCCTAGACAATTAGTTAAGATCTTGAGAATTCAAGAAAGTCAAAGGACTAGTAGACCAATGTCTTTAAAGGACAGAATAAATCCTGAAGGTTCAGGCATTCATCCCAACCATGGTGTCTCTGTCATCACTACACAAACAAGAATGAAACCATTCACACAAGAATGAAACCAAACCTTTCCTTTTTCGTTACTCAGGGATTCACTTTACATCATTGCGAGAAATTTCACAACATTTAAGGATGCAATATTGTCCACAACCTTAGTTCTTTTGGTTGGACTGAAAGCTCTTCAAGATACTATTGAAAAATGAATAGTGCTGAATAGGAGGAAAAGTAGCTCTTGCGTAGTGTTTATAGAATGTGAGGTCAGCCCTCTGAACAAATCATGTTACAAAATTAGGGAAGAGAAAAACCTTTCTTACAGCTGCATAATATTGAAAGGGTTAGAAATAAACATAAAGTAATGCTTCCAGCTGGAAGATAATGTGTATCACACAATTGTATTTCATGAATTAAATAAAGAGAGGTTAACTGCCATCCAATGGAGATATTTTATTTATATGCCTCCTTTCTTTCAAAGACTTTGTAAACACAGAAATGCAATACTTACAGAGACACTTAAAAACTGTTTTGGAGTAGCTGGCTTTTAAACCAATTTTACTTATTTAAAATGAAAAATAACCCTTAAGTGATCATAAATTAGGATTTGCTCATCTATATTATTAGTTTAAAGGCATTTAATAACATGGTGGAGGTAGAGACCTCATAGGAGGTTCTTTAAAAAAATTATAATAGAATCATAGAATATCAGGGTTGGAAGGGACCTCAGGAGGTCATCTAGTCCAATCCCCGGCTGCAGGACCAATCCCCAATTTTTGCCCCAGATCCCTAAATGGCCCCTCAAGGATTGAACACTTGCAAGGAAATCAACAAAACTGACATTGGATGTGATCCTATTGTCACTTACCATTTTGCAGCAATCTAACTCCATATACTTCAATGGAGTTACTCCTGATTCACATCAGTGTAATTGAAAACAGGCTCAGACCCATTGTATTTTGTGCAGAGGGAGTTGCATATCTAAAAGCAACAATGTTTAGCATCCATCGCTGTACATGAGAGGGCATATTGGGCATGAACATGTTCACTTGTGCATGAACATTACAATGGTTATTACTATATATAGACAAACATAGCAGGAACATTATTCACACCTAAATGTGAGCCACAAGTGGTCACCTACTACCTTTGAATATTTGGTAGGGAGAGTGATGTGAAGCAGGGACAGACTAAGAGAGTGTTTAGAGGGAGATTCCCAAAGGCCCAAAGAGTAGTTAGGTGCTTACCTATCATTGAAAGCCAGCCCTCCAAAGAAAGGGGGAAGTGGCCCATCCAGCACCCCTCGGAAGACCTGGTAAAGTTGGGTCAGAAGAAGAGAATGCAGGTGTGACAGAGAATGGGAAAATGATTAGCATCCTCAGAAGGCAATGTAAAAGGGTGTGTGAGCAGGGAGTGTCCTGGAGGGAGGAGGTATCTGAGGATGTAAAAGGGAAAGCTGGTTGAAGTATGGTTCTGTGTAACACTAATCTTCAACAAAACTGCGTGTTCAGCAATCTTATTGCAGAGAGAGAGAGAGAGAGAGAGAGAGATGCACACACACACTCCCTGCTCAGTATTCCTATAGCTTGCAAATTGGAAAATGCCTGTATTCTGTGGGTTAATATGACATGCCAGAAATTATTAGAGAGCTTTAGAGTAGCAGCCGTGTTAATCTGTATCCGCAAAAAGAACAGGAGTACTTGTGGCACCTTAGAGACTAACAAATTTATTTGAGCGTAAGCTTTCATGGGCTACAGCTCACTTCATTGGATGCATAGAAGGGAACATATAGTAAGAAACTACATATATACATAGAGAGAAGGTGGAAGTTGCCATACAAACTGTAAAAGGGTAATTAATTAAGATGAGCTATTATCAGCAGGAGAAAAAAACTTTTGTAGTGATAATCAAGATGGCCCATTTACACAGTTGACAAGAAGGTGTGAGGATACTTAACATAGGGAAATAGATTCAATATGTGTAATGACCCAGCCACTCCCACTCTTTATTCAAACCGAAGTTAATGGTATCTAGTTTGCATATTAATTCAAGCCCAGCAGTTTCTCGTTGGAGTCTGGTTTTGAAGCTTTTCTGTTGCAAAATTACCACCCTTAAATCTTTTACTGAGTGGCCAGAGAGGTTGAACCAGAGAGGTAAAATTGTCTACCCTGCTTACACAGACATTTTTCTTCCTATTCCTTAGCCTAGCATGATCTACTATTTCTCACTCCCTTTGACATTTCTTTTATTGCTCTCTGGAGAACTGGCTTATACTTACACATGTTTGAAAAGTAACATCTTTCTGTAGTACTTTTAAAATTAGTCCGTGCATTCTCTCTGGGATCTCCGTTTGCTCTAAAGCTTTCTGCAGGTGCCAATTTCATACCATATATGACATTATGTTACCTGAACACTATATAACCTCCTTGCCAGTATTTTGTAGCAATCATTTAACTTTTAGGTTGTCATCCATTCTTCTTCTCCCAGGCCTTGCTCTCCACAGGCAAGGTAAGTTACTGGAGGCATGGAAGGAATTTCTGTATGAGGAGAGACTGGAAAGATTAGGACAGAGATTTTCAAAGCCACTTCTGAGATTTGGACATCCAGTGTCCATTAGTTTTAATGGGAATTTGACATCCTAATCCTTTCCAAAAATTCTGCCCAATGCAATAAGTTTAGAGTGGAAATGAGTACAAGGAGGACATGAGAAAGTTATACAAAATAATGAGTGATACAGATAGGGAAATTATTTATCTTTTTTTGCATAGGTCTTTTCTACCTATCGAGAAATATCACTGGACTCAGTGGGAACCCACTGCTACTATTTATGTGACTAAGGTTTGCAGGATTGTTCCTTAAGTCTGCTATATTCCTTCTACTGCACAGAGTCTTAAATATTTCTACAGTAACGATCAGTTAAGTCCCCTCTATTCAGCAGCTTGTTCTCCATCCATTTGTACTTCAGCCTTCCTTTAATAGTTATTTTTAACATTGTACGTGGTGTACCTATAGTATCTTTGCTCTTTTGAACCCAATGCACCATGATAATCTCAGCATGTTTTATAAAACATGTTGTTTTCATATATCAGTTCATCAGCAATTTTGTTTTCTCTTATTTGTAGAACATCAAAATGGCGGTCAGTCAAACCTGGCAATTATTTCCCGAAGATTTTGGTTTACCTTCTAACACATGACATCTTGAGTTTGCTTATGTGATGTGTATTTTGGCCTATTTAATTACAATATTTCCTTTTGTCTGCTGTAGCTGACAATTTAGCAGTATTCAGAGGAGTTATTATAATGTTATCCATGTATCATAGTTCTATAGATGATCTATACTGCTATAGATTTCTCTACTAAAATAATTATTACAAAATCACTTATAAGATATAGCAGTTGGGATAAATTCCTGCAGCCAAACTCCCATTAGTACTTCAGTCCCTCTGGACTTTTAGTGGGAGTTTTGCCTGAGTAAGGTCTAGGTAAAGACTGCAACATCCTCTTCTCTGGCCTTGAGAAATCCCGACTTGTCCTGCTCATATCCATTCAGAATGTTGCTGAAAAGATAATTTTCCTAGCTCATCACTTTGGCCATATCATCCCCCTCTTTGCATTGCCTCCACTAATTCCTTTTTCTTCATTGCCTCAAACATAAGCTACCTGTCTTCACTATCAAGACCCTTCACAGCCCATCCCTACTCTACCTCTTATCTCTTATGCACTGTTGAAATATCAGCTCCTGTCTCTAATCAGCCCATGTTACCAGTCTTCATTGCCTACTTGTTAAATTTTCAGACAAGTACCCTCAGGCTTTTTCCCCACGCTGCCCCCACCTCGCTGCCTCTCCCCCTCCCCCCCCATGTGAAATCTATAAGCATCTGTGAAATCTCCTCATTTTCCTTCAGTAAACTTTTTAAAATCTTTTTCATGGTTCCCTCAAAAAACTTGACAATGGTTAGAAACCAGGAGTGATGAGACAGCTGCCTATCTTGCTGACAAAAATTGTCTCACAACTCTCATTGTGTTCCCCAGTTGGTCTGTATCGTCTGATATGTACATTGTAAGCTTTCTGTCTTCTTGTTCTGTATTTGTGCAGGGATTCTGGTTGTTGACTGAGGATCTTGGCACTACATTAATATGAATAATAATTAATAGCACTACATTAATATGAATAATAATTCATTGCTGTTATACTGCATGCTTTACAAAAATATTTTCTTCAATAATCTGCTCCACTTGGCCTTGATCTAACCTGTGTATTGTCAAAAAAAAGTCTCTGCCTTTTGTGACACAGCCCTGTATCCCCTACCAGCTTCAGCCACATGCAGCTTGGCTTTCTGTTTTTTTCCGTTTGCTGACTTAATGAGCTGGGAAATCATTCTTGTGTTCTCCATATGAGTGGAGAAGATAGACTTGTTCTTAATTAGCTGATGTATCTATTTACGCATTTCTTAGCACATTAAGATTAATCAATTATCCTTATTGCTGGAGTGGGTAAAAACCAGCTTAGCTGCCCGAATCATTAAATACTGAAAAATATTGTTTGGATAAAATAAGTGGCTTGATCCCACACAATGGTGAGTACTTTCCACAAAAGGCTGAAGGTGAAATTGATCCAGTCTATATACTTATGCCCTGTTTCGGGGATTTAGGTGGGATTCACGTAATGCATAGACCTTGTACTGGACCTGCTCAGAGGAGTGAATTCATCCTGAGTCTCTTCAATGCCCATTTTAATATATCCTTTTTCAGATTGCCTTTATTACTTTCACACTTGTGCAGCTGGGTTTGTTTGCATCAATGGAGCACTAAACATATTAGTAAAGGTTTGCAGGACTGGCCTTACATATGGATATAAGCACCCAGGTTTGAAAAGTTTGGCCAGTATGTGTAATGGGCGCAAAGAGATTAAAACTTTGATAGTTTTTAATGGATTAAAGCAAAGGCAAAAAAACAGAGAAAAATGTTGCATACTATTGATTTTGTTTTCTTCATCAAGATGAATGATTATTTGAGGTTTTACACCGTAATACAGTACTGACTTATTTTAGATATTAATTCATATTTTTACTATTCTTGACTGCGAGTGTAACAACTCCATGTTATTTGTGAGAGAAGCAGATACAAAATTGAAACCTTAGTTTCAATCATTCACCTTCACTCCTTTTCAGCATCATTCATCACTTTAATTATTATTTTTTCAAGAAGGAGATTAAAAAGGCTGAACAACAATGAATAAATAAATTAAACAAAGGCAAAAGGCAAACATGTCAGCCTATGTTTTCAGACCTAACACAGTGCACAGATTTTCTGGAGAGCAGGTCAGTTTATCAAGCTGTCTGCGGGGGCGGGGGAAGATTTGGGTTGATAGCAATAAGCAATTTTGAGAACCATTTGTAATCTTGATAAAGCCCTTAAAACTTCACACCAATCAGAATCACAAGTTTAGTTATAAAGAATTGAAAAGGAAGTAGCCTCCAGGCCAATTTCTGCTGCGACACTGGTGTTGAAAACCATTTTCAAAAATAAATGTGGGCAAACCAGAACCTGTGTACAAATGTCAAGGGCAAGCACTTTCCAGAGTACACTGAGCCCGATGCACAGATTGAAGTCAATGGGAGTTTGGATCTTGACTTCAATGGGAGCTAGTGCTTAATTTTCCACTGTTGTGCATTATATTTATGTAAATGATAGGTCTAAAAGGGTATATACTATTGGGGACAAGCTTCTCATACTTGGATATATTCTCATTTTTAAGTGATCAATTGTACTGCATTTTTGTTTATGCAACACATAAAATCTGAACATTAAATTGATCCGTGAGTTATACAAGTTTAATTTTCTACAGAAGGGGAAAAACTAGTAAATATGTTTGTCAGAAAAATTGCATTTGACTGAAGTAGCAATTTGGAGCCCTGCTAGCTATCAAAGAGTTGTTTCTGATTCTGTATTCTCGAACATGTTAATCGCATAAGTTTAACTATGGCCTGATCACAATGGAAAGATTCCCACTGACTTCATTGGTGATTGTATTAGGCCCTAAATAGTTTAACTGGATATCAGGAGAAACACTTTTTCTACAACATAAATGACCAAATTCTTCTACCCTCATTCAGATTGGGTAGTGCGCTGCCTCATCAATTCTCTCACTGATGTAAATGGGGTGACTTGCTGACTAAACTACTCCTCCGAGTAAACAGGATATCAGGATCTGGCGTAAACTGTATGTAACTACTTAAAACAAGACTCTTGTACATGTGCAACAGAAAAAAAGATGAGAAGCAAATGATGGCTGCCATTAAAACATCAATATTTCCAGTCGGTATTTTGGCAAGTATTCCTTCTCCAGGGGTGATCACGATATTTGCTCTTGGTCATGTAGCCATTTCTGTAAGCTTCTCACAAAGTATCTCCCTCTCACTCCAGTCACATTCCCTCTGCTTCATGACCTGCTCTCCAAAAATGCTGCAATTGTTGTCACATTCTGCAATACACAAAGTAATGGAGTGGAAAATGGAGTCATCTTAACCTGACTCTTGGAAAAGGCGAACATTTGCAACAGTTCCATGTGGAGTTAGAATCATACTGTACCGTCTAGTAAGAAAACACTCCCAAACTTAGGGTATGTCTACACTGTAAAAGTTAACCTGGGCTTTTCATAGGTTTTAGTCCAATCCCTCCCCCCATCCCCATTAAGTCAGAGGTCAGAGGCTTTACCCAGTTGGGGGTGTAGGTTATAGCCTGTATGATGTTTTCACTCAGGCTGGAACCTGTCCACATTTCAGTGAGGATACAGGCAAAGTTACTTGAGTAATTTTCCTTCGATGCCCTTCCCATAATTCCCATTGAAGGACAGAAAAGTTCTACTGGATATGACACAATGTACTGGGGAATAATCCTAGAACATTCCAGCACAAAGATACATAGGATATACCCACAGATACACACACAGATGAGTACAGAAACAATGAGAACATAATAATGCAGGTAGGATTTTGCTGTGGGAATGCTCACACCTAGGCTAGGCTCACTTGGGTGCTCAGACCCAGCTGACAATCCCCTGGGCTAACTTTGCAGAAAAGACATAACATTAGAGGTAACTCAACCTTTTCAGTTTGGCCCATCACCATAATTGGAACTGGAGAGAATCTAGTATTTAAAAACACTGTATTTGGGAAGTACCAGGCCTAGCCAGCTCACAGTGCAAGCAGCTCTTTCTCTTTAATAAATACACTAAACAGGCTCTGTTATGGAAATAAACAAGGCTTTTAATTGTTTTCTCTGATGAGAATCAATGAGTTTATCTTTAGTTACAAAGTACACCCACCATTTTTTCACACAGACAATTAAACACTAATTTGCAAGGACAAAATTGCAGACAAAGGAATTAGTTCATGCATCAGTGACTCTTCATTAATAAATGCTGGTATTGGTCTACAAGAGATTTAAGAGGCAAAATGTAATATATTCCCTTCATCAGGAACATTGCTTTTGCCTTTCTAAGGGTTTGTCTACACTACACGGTTTTGTCAACGCAAGTTATGCCGACAATCAAAAACCAGTATAATTACATCATTTGTGCACGTTCACACAACGCTCCCTCTGTCATGTTCACAGTTGGTGCTCTAGCATCGATAGGGAGAGCAGCGCACTTTGGGTAGCTATCCCACTGTGCTACTTGCCACCTTCTGCAGCTAGGAGTTGTGGGAACTCACAATCTGAACAGGAATCAGAGTTGCCTGACTTACTGTGTGCCCTGGAGAGAAACAACATCAGAATACTTAGGGATTCATGGAGCATTACTTTGTGTATTGCAGAATGTGACAACAATTGCAGCAGGTGGACCGTTGTTTTGGGGGCAAATGTCAGTGTAGTTGTGTCATGGCTGATCCACATATCCCCTTGTGCATGCTCCCAAGATGGTACCTCCCTGCATGGTGGAATCAAACTAAGTCCACTCCAGCTGTGGAGGAGGGATCCTCCATGCGATGTGCTCTATAGTGAATTTATGATACAGATATGAAAAAACAGGCTTGATGGGAAATAAGCTATTTCTTAGCCCCTTTTCTTACTGAAATATGCAGCTCTTTAAATCCTCCCCACCAGTGAGCAGCTGTCATGAAAGATCTGATCAGAGTTCTGTACCAATAATACATTCCTCCAAAGACATGCCTGTTCACTCATAATTAGTGCGATATAGATTTCAACAGTAATTTTAGAGAGCGTTCAGCCGGTGCATAACTCAAGCTAAAGACCAGAGAGAGGGTGAGGTGACATAATGGTGAAATATACTCAGCATTAAGAAAAAGGATGGTTACTAATGGACATACAAACAACTTCACATCCATTTGAAAAGTCATGACCTACCTCTGACTCTCTCTGTGGGTGTTTGATTTAAAGACACTAAACACATAAAATTGACTACTTGTGGTTTCTGTTTTTAACTCAGACCAATCTCTAGAGCGGATAACTTTTGTTTCTAAAAGAGGTCATGTGTGACCTGAAAAAAATTGATCCAGGAATGACAAACAATTTCCTGGTGGCTTTGCAATTTTCTTTGCTACGTTGCAGCAGCCTGGGTCCATACTAACCTGCTGTTTTCATAGACGAGATTATGCCAACCAGGAGTAACAACTTCCGCAGGCCTACAGGAGTCAAACTGCATAATCTCCAATCATACAGGAGAAGTAGGTTAACTACTTCGTAGCATCACTCCACCAAGTTTAATGGAGACATTTTACACTTAAAGTTTGTGATCTATGGTGAGTGTAAAATCAAAATCCATAATGGCCACAGAGAGACATTTCACACTGAATATTTTAATTAAAGTTTTATTTATGAGATTTGACGACAGCTTTATATTTCATTAAATATTTATAGATAATGCAATTTGGTGTGCAACTGAGATACTGACAAGGAAACTGGTTATTTTACATTTTAAGCGTTTCATGGCATGTGCAAACAGAGACTGAATTCTGGATTTTTTTTTTTTAAACTAATCTGAACAGGGCACAATTAGAAAAGCAATAACCATTGCTCTTAATAGTTCAGTTCATTAAAATAACAAATGTGGCTATTAAAAGAGAACATTTATTCACACTAAGTATAGAGAGCTCAGACCAATAAGTTCAAACTTGGAAACCTAATGTTAAGCATCTAAGTCTATACCTCAATACCAAATAATCATAATTTTCAAAAGTGCCAGACACCATTAGGTCCCATCAACTCTACTTCAGTGGGTGCTCAGCACTTTTTTGGGCCCCTTTTATTTACGTACAGGCTGATGTACCTGATGTTCAGATATGATGACAGTTTTAACTGGCTCTATGGGGAGTTGCAGGTGCCCATTGTGACAGAAGTGGACCTGATAGGGAGTAATGTCATGAATACTTTAGGATTTGCTGTGTCAGAAGGTAAGAATGGATATGTAACCTAGTTATTCAGAAAGACTGTCATTTATACTGTTCATTATATGCCAACCTACTGCAATGGAATAACGGCTGTGATAAGAACAAACAGGAAAACAATACAGTGGTATCCCAGATATGAACATGAGGGACAAGAACCAGACAATTAGCTTTGGAGATCCTGTCTCCTGTGTCTCCAGGGGTTTGCAAATCTTGTTTTGCTAAAGCTAGGAACCTGGAGATCAAAGGGAGACTAAAGAGTTAATATCCCTTTCTAAGGGGGAGAAAGGGACTCATTTGTCAATATCTGTCTAAAGAGCCCAGATGACACAGGCTGTGGAAGAACCTGAAGGAACTTCCCCAGATCCAGGGAACGGTCAACCTTAGGAAGAAACTAGACATGCATTCTCTGTTTGATTGTTTTAAAGATTTTTTTCTCTGAAATGCTTGTGCTCTAAAATATAATATTTGGCTTTAAGGGTGCTGACTAGTCTCAGGTTACCACTACCCTTACCCCAGAGAGAACAGAGTTGCAGGGTCTGCCTATAAGTCAGATCTCCTGAAGTAAATCGTGGGTGACACACAGGGGACTGCAAACCAAGGCCTTGTCTCAGAATGGAAAAACCGTGTAATTCTACCTGGAAGCAAGGTGATAGTTAGAGGCCTGAGAACTTGATAGGGAGAACAAAACTAAGAGGGGTCAGTGGTTCAGTTCATCCTGTAAACAAGATATCCTCCACCACTAAAAATTTGGCCCTTAATTTATAATAGACAAGGCTAAAATTGTGCAAGAATAAATTAGTTTTGATAAAATAAGAACTAATGACTTTGACTATCCCTTCAATCACTTTCATTGACGCTCAGAATATTTATTAGAATTCCTAGTAAACCTCACCAACTTGGTGGCTACTTCCTCCTGCAAATCATTATTAAATGAAACTTAGTAGACAAATATACATAAAACAGCATTGGTCCCAGTGCCAGTTCCTGAACTTGTTATCTTCCCTCCACTCTTTGTTTCTTATCATTCATTCATTCATTCATTCATCCATTCATTCATTCATCTAAATCTAGATGACTTCTTTCTTCTTTTATAGATACTTATAAATTACCCTATCAGAAGCATTCTGAGAATCCAACCAAGTCACAAATACCCAAGTTCACTTTTATCGACTATTGAAGTTTTTCAAATAATTAGTAAAGCTCTGAAATGCTGTTCACATGTTATGTGCCTCTGCTGGGCAATCCTTAACCAAATATTATCCTTTTCTGTCCTTAGACCTTCAGACATTTCCCCAGGAATTGAACTGGTTTTTCCAATCTATAATTCCTAGGTTCTCACTTAACTGCTTTCTTTTAATTTAAAATAGTACCATGTTGATGATGGAACAATGTCATGCAATGCTTCCACTATTTCACACTTCATTTCCTTAAGAACTCCTGCATACATACATCTGTTCCTGGAGATTAAGGGTTTAATGCTCTGAGATCTTGAGTCCTATCAGGCTCCACTGACTCTATTAGAGTTAAAGATACTCAGGATCTCACAAGATTGCTGCATTATTGTTTCTCAAGTAGCTCCTTAGCTTTCTCTTTAGAAATGTAATTCTCTTAAGATCAGACACTTGTTTCCTTTGAAAAGTGAAATAGGAATTTTCCATTTCCCTCAACTCTTTGGACCAATGTAAATAATAATACTAATTTATTTCTTCCTCTACTTCACCGTCTTCTTTAATTGCATCTCTTGGAGGTATAAGGCTTAATCCTATAGGCTGCCAAGAGAAGTGAAGATAGGCAAAGCACCAATACTGAGCCCTCAGTGGTTACTGAGCACTTGTACAATGAGAGGTTTCTGCATAGCATGGACAAACATGCAGAGACAGACAGTGCTCAGTAATATGAAAGTCACTTTACTTCTTCAGTCAACACAGAACTGTTTAGTAGTAAATATAGAAAACGTGATGCCAGGGGAATAAATGGCATTTCCAGGGCACAGATATATACGCACAAACCGGTGTGTAGAAAATGCGTGTTTAGTATCAATCTTTAGGATTTTCAGTTACTCCTTTTACCTGCTAGGAATTGTAGCTCGGTTGAGTGTGCTTAAGAGCTGCACTCAGAATGAAATGAATCCAGAGGCAGTCATGAGAGCTAGCCACTTACACAAATGCTTCTGGTGGCTCCATGAAAATAATCACTTTTAGGCAGCTGCTCAATGTATTCTGGCCACAGTGTTCTTGCCAACCCACCAGCCTGCAGCACCTGCTCCCCTCACATTACTTATCGGAATATGAGTTGTGAATCATCATGCTCATCTGTGCAGCTGCCCAGAGTGGATGTCCCACATATTGATTGGTTCCTTGATGTGGGACATGAAACTTCCATTAATAGAGAGAAGAAAGAGGCACCCAACACAGGAAAAATATTCTGGTCACATGGGCTCCATTCATTATTTGGTTACAATAGCTACAGCATGTAATAGGGACATGGATAGGTCTGTTATAACCAGCATTCACTGTTTATATATTTTTAAATCAAATATTTTTTCAGACACAAACACTCAGATCACCCACTGTTTGAATTTCAATACAACATTTATTGCAGTTTGTATTCTGTGAAATATTGTCAGTGTTGAATATTATGCTGTAACTCACTAGAATAAAAGTGTGTTAATTCCCACTGGAATTTCATGCTGCTTGAAAATTTATGAATTTGATTTTCAAGGGACAACACTAAGCTCAAATCAATTTTCAAAGGGGTAAGCACTTTCAACACTTTGAAAATAAATTGTAGCTTTTCTACATTAGGAAGATTTGTGATGCTGGTTACATGAACATTATTATAATTATTCATTGGTTATTTTTTCTGGTACTTTTAAAGTAATCAGAAATAAAAATATTGCATATTACGCTTGTCATTTCTACTACCTATTGGGATTCCCTCCGAGACCTTTTCCTCTCGGCTTATCCAGAACACCTTGTTCGGTTCTGGGATAACACTTTATCCACTTCTCTGGAATCCAAAAACTTAGTTGAAATCCAAACTCATCACTAAGGTTTCTTTATTGGCATTTCATAAAACGACACATGAGGTGATCAGGCTCAAGTGTAGAGAGGTGTGCTAGGGTGCTCCACAATGCCAAAGTACATAATTATAAATCAGATCATATATATATATTCTAAAACAGATTAATACATGCACATTACATTCTACATTGTACCACATGCTTTATGATTAGCTTAATCATTTTGTGAGCCAATCCCTGTACAGATTATGAGCTATACCTGAGCTACAAAGCATGTTAGTAAGCAAAACAGTAGCTGCAAGCTTATCACATTACTCTTCTTCTTGCTATTTCTTTATCTGCTAGCTACATTTTATTTAAAGGGCCACTTCTGAATTCATATTTTGACCATTGTTAACTTCTGTTTCCCTTACTTCTGTTTTCTTTCCTTGTTCATGCAAGATCTATGCCAACAGCCCTCTAAATCATCCATTACTGTGCATTAGATAGAACATGATGACTAATTTGTACCAAAACACTTAATATTCTTTGTGCTTCCATTTTTAAGATCCAAAGAGGTCAATAATAAATACAGTCTGGGCTACCACAGGGCATACGAAGATTTAACAGATGAAAGGTTTCTCCTTGTCGTTTTTATTGGAAGAAGGGTTGGGCTAGTTGACCTGTTTTGTTAGTTATTTGGCTGAAGGAAATTTTTTTAAAAAGTGGATTATTTTTTTTCTTTTTTAGCCAAACAAAAGCAAAGTTTTTAACAGTGGAATCTTAGTGGGCACTTAGGTGTCCAAGTTCCATTAATTTAAAAAAGGAGTTGGCACCTAGCTGCTCTTGGAGTCTTTGACAATCTCTTCCTAAGTCCCCTTTGAAAATCTCCCCCTAAGGGTGTGTCTGCACCAGGAGCTTGGAGGTATGATTCCCAGCCTAGGTAGTCAGACATGGGCTAGCTCGAGCACACTAAAAGTATTTGTGTGGACACGGCAGTGTGGGTGGTGGTTTGGGCTAGCTGCCTGAGCTCAGATCCAGGCAATCCAGCAGGGTCGGCCTCAGGTGGCTATCCCAAGCCATGCCTGTACCACAATATCCACTCTTCCAGTTTTAGTGTGCTAGCTTAAGGTGAGCTAGCGTGAGTCTATTTACCAGTGCCTCCAGCTGCAGAAATACCCACTGGTTAAAAAAAAAATACTGTAGAAATACCCACAGTAAACCATACTGACATGTATTGGGCCTATTACATACAGACTATGTTGCATTTGGTGCAGGGCCCCAATGTGACACACAGGTCCATTGGTGGTTAAATACTCCTTTTCAGCAATTCTTGTCAGGCCTGACATATTTACTACACCTAATATGCTGTTGTCATGATGTATACCCCAGAAGTGACATGTAATATATCATTGCAAAACTAATAACTCACTAATAATTAATATTTTTGTGTGATGTAAAATCCTAGAAGATTAGGGATGGAAGAGACTTCAGGAAGTCATGTAGTCCAAGCCCCTGCTCAAAGCAGGACCAACCCTAATTAAATGTATGTACAGGGTATGTACAAGACTTATGAATATGTGCTATAATTACGTTTGACAAGCAATGCATAAATCCAGTTCACCCTAGAGAAAATAATGTGTATTTGCTTGTTGTCAGGCAGAGACAATGAAGGCACATTTACATAAAAGGTAAATAAAGCCATCAACCTAGAGAGTGGGGGACTGAACCTCAAATGATAAGTAATTTAATCAACTGATCACATACAATATCACTGTATTATAAAAGTCTATCAAGTAAGGTCTTTTCTGAAAGCTAACGACACTCTGGTGATTTATAACACTGGGAAATGTATCTATTGAAACTGCATGAGAAAATATGGATATTATGCTATAAATGCTGTCACCAAATATAGGGAGAAACAGGCTCCCTCTCAGACAGGAGGGAAGGCAGTGTCTCCAATGAAATGAAAGAAGGTGTGACCAAAAAAATGGAAGCCCCATTTGCACACAGAGGGATGAGAAGCCCATGGGCAGAAAGAAGAGCATGGGGTCATACTGTGTCTAGGGACATTGGGAGGATTATAAAGAGAGATAAGAAACCATCCTGGCATCCATCGCTGGACAAAAGGGGCCAGACATATGGGCTCTTCAACCAAAAGCACTGAAGTTTCTTTGAACTGAATATAGGTGAGAAACCTATTTGGCCAAAGATATTTCACCTAGGAAGACAAGGGAAAACAGCACTTTGTACTTCTGTGGAAGGTCCTGACTGAGAAAAAGTCAACCTTGGCTGGAAAGAAGAAAGGCTGATTAAAAAAAACAATCTGCCTTTAACCAAGGCTGTAGCTTGTTGAGTTAAGTCTTAGCCACTCAAAAATGATTTTTTGTCTTTTACCCTTAAAACCTCTATTTTTGTCATTTAAATTGTTTTACTTTTCAATCTAAACCAACCCAGTGCTGTGTTTGAAGTTAAAGTGATTCTTAATCTCAGTTAAAGTAATAATCTCTGCTTTTGTCTCTTTAAAGGAGCAACAATCTTTATTCATTTTTTGAGAGTTTCAGGAGAGGGCTGGAACTTCAGGGCAGATGGCTTTAGGGAAATTTGGGACTGGGAGTGGGTTGGGGTCACCCTGTATGTAGTAACCAAGACTGATGGAGACGAGGGTGGGATTGTTGTGTTGTAAGCAGGCTGCTAGGACCAGAGTGCTGATCCAGGGCTGTACAGCACACACTCAAGAAACTGCATGCTTGTCTACTGATGTCCAACAGTGAGCTCCAGCAGCAGAACGTTTAAGGAACCCAGGGTTAAAGGGCAGGGGATGACAACCTCTCATCCTACATTTTGGGGTGGTCTGAATTGCACCCCAAAACGTGACACACAGTGACTCAGACACAGCTTGGGGAACAAAAAAACCCACCCTAAGCTACAAATATGCCTGGCCCATTCTGCAGACCAGAGTGTGCATGAGAGCACTGGATCATAGCCTGGCTCCTCCCACTCTCTGCAGTGGTCAGTGATCACTGAGGCTGCAAGTCTGTCATGGAGGTCAAGGAAAGTCATGGCATCTATCACGGAGGTGATGGAAAGTCACCCGGGATCTCCATGACTTCCACAGCTGCAGCAGTCAGTGTGGCTGACCCCAGGGCTGCCTGAGATGCTGGGGCAGCCTCGGGGCCAGTCACACCAGCTGCTGCTGGAGCAGCCCCGAGACCAGTTGCACTGGCTTTTGGTGGGATGGCCCCAGGACAGCCACTGCTGGGGTGGCCCCAGGGCCAGCTGCCCCAGCTGCTGCTCAGGTGCCCTGGTGCAGCTGGCCCTGGGAGCCATCAGAGCAGCAGTGGTCCCAGAGGCTGCTCTGGAGGCCATCAGAGCAGCAGTCCCCGGGGGCCTCAGAGCAGTGGGTGGCTGGGGGGTGTCAGCCCCCCACCGCTGGAGCAAGGGCCGGCTGTCAGCCCCTGGGGCCCCCCACAGCAGCTAAGTTTTAGTTATGGGTATTCATAGTAAAAGTCCTGGACAGGTCATGGGCTATGAATTTTTGTTTATTGCCTATGACCTGACTATGACTTTTACTAAAAATACCCATGACCAAATCTTAGCCTTAGTGATTACTCACTGAACTTGCTGTGCACAACAAGAGCTTTGTACTGCCCCACGTAGACCATTGGTCTTCGAAAAATCAGCATTTAAAGGCACAGTCCCCAACATGTCACTCCCCATCTATTGCTGTCCTCAGGGGGTGAAGTGTTATCCTAGGATTGAATGGAGATAGCAACCCCTGCACTTCCCTGAATTTAGGGATTAAGACTGTCCTTCAATCTTCCATAATAGTGCATGTGTCAGTGAACAGAAGACTCTGTATACTCACCTTCCTTCATACAATAACAGCCAATTAAAAATATATATATATGTGCCAACAGGTTAGGAAGTTTCACTGTTTACCAGCTGCAAAGTTTGTTCCATAAGGTCATGTCACAATACCACACAGTATAAAAATAAAGATAGAAAGAAAGAATTGACAAATGGGCAGGCCTATTTTTGCTTACAGTGATCCTTTAGATGCTCATAGTTCACCACCTGAACATGTTCTCTACCATTAGGCCTAAACTGGGTCTATCACACTGGTCCTTGTCCCTCAGCTGTGTACCTATATGTTCTTACCTGGGAAGCCACGATGTTGTTTCCCTCTTTGTCCCTCCCACAGCTCCTATTGAATTCAGGTATTCTGGCACCTAATAAACATTTTACTACTCCAATATAAATTATATAGTCTTGCTCAATAACTAAGTTATTAGGTTCTTAGATTATTACATAGCAGCTCCTAAAATATTGTGTACTGTGTGGAAATGAACTAATTGGTCCTCTTAGGTCACACAATGTGGTCAGTGTGTCCTATGGTAATAGGAAATCATTGTTTTCCAAACAAGGACAATCACATTCTTGTTTCCCATATTGTCATACAAAGAGAATCATGTTATCTTGTGATGCACGAGAAATCAACACCTCACTAATGCACAGAGCATACAAGTATGTGATTTTTCGTGATACAACACTGGTTTCATCTGAAACAATACTTTCTAAAAATGAGAGATGCACAGCTGAAAACCAGGTAATTCCTATGCAAATTTGCTTCTGGATTTTACTTCTCTGAATAGAAGCCAATGGAATTTAAGAGGATGCTGGCTGGAGATCTCTTTCAAAATATGAGGAGAGCAAAATATTATGTTATTTCCCAGTTCATTTTAGCTGTTTCTGTCTTTCCAGTTGAGACTGCCTGAAGTAAGATACATCAGCTGTTCCTCCAGAGAGGAAAAAAGGCTGCTGGAAATACAAAAACATAAATCATTGTATTTCACTATAAAGCAGCAATATATATTAAGAGAATGTCTTTTGAAACATTATATTATGGTCTTTGGCCTAGCAGGCTAATAATACAAGAGGTTAATTTAAGTGTGGGTTTTCCAGCAAATTTGCACATAAACACTGTCATGCATAAATACATATTTTCTACATGCAGCTGGAGGCTCAAGATTGTTTTGCAGAACAGGGACATACCTTTCACATTTATTTCCTACTTCATGCACTTTAGTCAAGGTGAACTTTGAAGTCAGGCAATGATACACTTAACTATAAAACTCATTTTGCTTTGAATTTAGGTGGCCTATATATGTTCCCAAATTTGTACTACAGCCTAGGTTTGTACTTCATAGGTAGTATGCAGTGTGAGTAAGCTGTACTGAGTCCTTTTCATATGACTTTTATGGACTCACAGTACAACCAAGCACTTTGTCTCAAACCCACTTGTTTTCTCATCCACCTGTTACATCTTGTCTTTTAGACTGTAAGCTCTTTGAGGCGGGGACTATCATTTACTGCATGTTTGTACATCATCCAGCACTGTATAGCCTTGACTAGCTTAGCCTCCAGATGCCACTATGATATTTATGTTAAACAATAATAATCAGGGACGACATCGGTGTCTAAAGAGGTAGGCGCTATTGTGTGATATTTTACAGTATGTTATAATGCACACTCACAAAAGGGTAGAGTCGAGGCTAAATTAACTGTATTTTATTCCATGTGTAGCCCAAACTTTTAACTGTACTTTTCACAAACCTACAAACAAAAAACATTCAAACTGTACTATACTTGTACTATACATAGCAAATTTCAACTTTCCATCTCCATTCAATTCTGCTGACAAGCTGTTGGAAATAAGTTGCAAATATTTGATATATATATATAAACATATATAATAAAAATGACAAAATAAAATGATGTTACTCCTCTCACATGCAAGAGCTGCAGAATCATTGTTGCTCAGCCTTGCCAAAAAAGAAGGAAAAAAACAGCTCACCCTCAAAGAGACCACATCCAGAATATTTTAGCCCAAAAGCTGAAAGCATCAGAAAGTTAACTGTGACTGAAAATGGGCAGTTAGACTGAAAACCCTCATGTAACATTAACTCCAGCTGTTGGTTGTCTTTTCTGACATGGGACTTCACTGGGACTATAACATATTAAAAGATAACCATACGTAAGTATTTTGCTGAACTGGGTACAGAGAACCCCAGCACCTTACAAAATCAAGCCCATAATGATCACTACTGTGTTATGGGCTTGATTTTATATATATTTGGAGTACATGTGTGTGTGTGTACGCCAAATGAAAAAACATAGCAAGAGGTCCACAAAACTGCCAGTGTGGTTAAACAACAAAGTAAAAGAAGCAGTTAGAGGCAAAAAGGCATCCTTTAAAATCTTGAAGTTAAATCCTATTGAAGAAAATAGAAAGGAGATTAAATCTGCCAAATCAAGCATAAAAGTATTATTAGGCAGCCCCCCTCCCCCAAAAAAGAATTTACAGAGCAACTAGCAAAAGACAAAAACCAACAGCATTTTTTGTTAAGTACACCAGAAGCCGAAAGACTACCAAACAATGAGCGGGGCCACTGGATGATCAAGGTGCTAAAGGAGCACTCAAGGAAGATAAGGTCATTGTGGAGAAAATGAATTAATTCTTTGCATCAGTCTTCAGTGCAGAGGACTTGAGGGAGAGTCCCACACCTGAGCTATTCCTTTTAGGTGACAAATGTGCGGAACTGTACTAGATTGAGTTGTCAGAAGAAGAGGTTTTGGAACAAATAGATAAATTAAAAGGTAATAAGTCACCAGGGTCACATGGTATCTACCCAAAAGTTCTGAAGGAGCTCACATGTGAAATTGCAGAACTACTAACTGTAATATGATGTAACATAGCTCTTAAATCAGTCTCTGTACCAGGTGACTGGAGGAGAGCTAACGTGACACCAATTTTTTAAAAAGGCTCAAGAAGTGATCGTGGCAATTACAGGCCAGTAAGCCTAACTTCAGTGCCAGACAAATTGGCTGAAACTA
The DNA here is from genome assembly GCF_015237465.2 of Chelonia mydas. Taxonomy (NCBI): domain Eukaryota; kingdom Metazoa; phylum Chordata; order Testudines; family Cheloniidae; genus Chelonia; species Chelonia mydas. Next base: position 12,721,256 of record NC_057853.1, on the reverse strand, counting down.
TAATAAAGAACAGAATGATCAGAAACATAGATGAACACAATATGTTGAGGAAGAGTCAACATGGCTTTTGTAAAGGGAAATCATGCCTCACCAATCCTTTCGAATTCTTTAAGGGGGTCAATAAACGTGGACGAGGGTGATCTACTGGATATAGTGTAGCTGGACTTTCAGAAAGCCATAGTCAAGGTTCCTCACTAAAGGCTCTTAAGCAAAGAAAGCCATCATGGGATTAAAGGGAAGGTCCTCTCATGTATCAGTAACTGGTTGAAAGACAGGAAACAAAGGGTAGGAACAGATGGTTAGTTTTCACAGTGGAGAGAGGTAAATAACAGGGTCCCCCAAGGATCTGTAATAAGACCAGTGCTGTTCAACATATTCATAAATGATCTGGAAAAAGGGATAAACAGTGAGCCAGAAAAGCCTACAGAAGATGCCAAGTTATTCAAGATAGTTAAAGTCCAAAGCTGACTGCAAAGAGTTACGAAAGGATCTCACAAAATTGGGTAACTGGGCAAGATAATAGCAGATGAAATTAAATATTGATAAATGCAAAGTAATGCGCATTGGAAAACATATTCCTAACTATACATACAAAATGATGGGGTCTATGATAGGGTGTTCACTCCAGCCCTCACCAGATAGGGACTAATTAACCTTATAGTCTATACCTGGGGGAGAATTAGGCTGGACAGGCACACCCTAATGGATGATGGAACCCATTTGTGAAGGGACAGGCGGCACTAATATAAAGACAGGAAGCTGCCAGCAGAAGAGGGTGGCAGTGTGGATGTCTGCAGTCTCTCTCTAACCTTACAAAGGGAAAGGAGGAAATGAGGGAGAGAATAGAAGCCCTGATATCCTGGCCCTGAGGGAAGGGCATATCCAGAGGAGAAAGAAGAAAGAGCCAGAAAGAAGCGAAGAGCCTGACAGAGGTGAAATAGAAGCAGCCCAGGGAAACAGCATCAAGGTTTGAGACAGAGCAGATCTTGGCTCCTGGTTGTAGGGTCTCTGGGCTGGAACCTGGAGTAGTGGGTGGGCCTAGGTTCCCCTACCAGCCACTAGGGAAGTGGCACAGACCAGGCAGTGGGGAAGATGATTGTCTAGGACAGTCATCTTCTAGTGCGACTTTGATACCCCAGAAAGGGAAATCATACAGTGACCTGACCAGAGGGCCAAGCCACAAAGGGGGTGCACACTGAGTTGCATAGAGAGTAGTGTATGCCAACAAGCAGCAGAAGGGGGTATTGGACCTAGAAAGAGCTAATCCCCAGAGCAGCCAGCAGGAGGTGCCCTAGGGGTAAATGGACACTATGTCAGGTCTAAATTAGCTTTACCACTCAAAGAGATCTTGGTGTCATCATGGATAATTCTCTGAAAACATTTACTCAATATGCAGTGGCAATCAAAAAAGAAAAATGAATTTTAGGAACCATTCAGAAAGGGATAGATAATAAGATAGAAAATATCATAATTTTCATAACTACAGGAGGTATTTAAAGTGTGGGCATACCCTCTAAATTGATGGTATGCCCACACTTTAAATACTGCCAGTAGTTCTGGTCATCCTATCTCAAAAAAAGCTATATTAGAACTGGAGAAAGTACAGTGAAGGGCAACAAAAATGATTACCAGTATGGAACAGCTTCAATATAAGGAGAGATTAAAAAGACTGGGACTGTTCATCTTAGAAAAGAAACGACTAAGGGGTATGTGATAGAGGGTTATAAAATGGTGTGGAGAAAGTGAATATGGAAGTGTTGTTTACCCCTTCACATAATGCAAGAGGCAGGTTTACCCAGTGAAATTAATAGGTACCAAGTTTAAAACAAACACAAGGAAGTACTTCTTCACACAACACACCACCAACCAGTGTAATTTGTTGCCAAGGGATGTTGTGAAGGACAAAAGTATAACTGGATTTTAAAAAAAAGTACTAGATAAGTTAATGGAAGGCTGGTGCATCAACGGCTATTAGCAGAGATTGTTCTGGGGACAACCCCATGCTCTGGGTGTCCCTAAACCTCTGACTGCCAAATGCTGGAACTGAGCGGATTGATCAATAAATGCCCTGTTCTGTTCATTCGCTCTGGTACATCTGGCACTGGCCACTGCTGGAAGACATGATACTGGGCTAGATGGACCATTGGTCTGATCCAGTATGACCATTTTGATGTTCTTAATGTAACTCAGTTATCCGCACCTTACAGATCACCCCTCCGATGGCAGAGTGTCAAGGAGCAGGAAAATTCCATGAAGGAGGCTACCCTTTTGGTGCTTTCCTTAGATTGTTCTGTGAGAGGAGTGGCATTTACTTTGAAAACTATGGATGGGAAGTTTACTGGTGGCCAGGGCTATGTGAACACAGCCCGTGGCTGAAATTCTGGCTCCACTGAATGACAATGGCAAAACTCCATCTGACTTCAGTGGGGCCAGATTTTCACCTCCATGGCCTCCACATCATCTTGGAGTATTCTATTTCTCTTCTGGTTTGATGCCAGATAAGTGGTCCCAGCCCAAGGGCAATTCCACAGCAGGGATGAGTCCCACAGAAGAGTTAATACACCTCAAGCTACTCTCCTTTGTGAGGATTATTCTGATAAATCTCTCCCCCTGTATTCAAGAGAGGCAGTAAATCAAAAAGTAATTGCATACTCATACTGTATATTTTGTTCAGAGACTTTTGTGTGCAATAAAGTACTACCCAGCTCCAGAGTTTGTCAGGACCAAAGCAGCTGTTAATCTTATAGTGATAATATACCATTGTTCTTGAGTACGCACTTCTGAGGTTGAAAGCATATTCGGAATTCTAATCTGAAGCAAGTCAGGTAAATTAAAGCAATGAAGGATTTTTAATGTACTTAAATGAAATGCAAGATAAATTTCTCTTCTGGAAAGGAGAACTGAATGAACTCCTTTTGATAGCATTATAAAATATTTTGAGTTCCCTTTCCAGCAGCCATCTTTTAATTACATGCAGTTCAATACAGTTGTCCGTATCAGACACCATGTATGATTGTTCTTTAATCCAATAAATTGGGTGAAAATATTGTATTTTTATTACTAGTTTGATAGCTTAAACTGCACTGATCATTTAATTATTAACCTTGACATGAAAAAAAGGAAAGACTCCTCAACGATTTAAGAATTCAAATGGAGTCATCTTTTGAATGAAGTTCACAGGCTTGGTTTAAAACCAGTGTATGCTAACTTCCCAGGAACTGATACAATTTCCTTTAAGAAAAAGGAAAACCAGCATTAACTGCAATATTCTCTGTGGATATAAATGGCAGCATTTCAATAGGGTTGTATCCTCTCACAGTCAAATTGTGTTGCTGTATACTGTAGCTACAAGCTCATATGATGGTTAATTATTCAGACTTGTTAGTACGCAGAGGGCACTAGTTCTGCTACTTTTAGTAGACATGGAGATATTTTGGTTTGTAATTAAGAGATTTTTGTGGGAGTTTATAAATGAGCTAAATTATTTCCTGTGATGTCTGCATTTTTTATTGAGGAATGTTATTGCTGTCAATCATACTTGTTATCTGACATGATAATTTTAAAAGCATTTCATCTTATTTGCCTCTCTTTTCTGCTTGTGTGATAAAGATGAATCTGTGCTACAAATAGAGCATATACTATCCATGCAGCTTTCTCCCTTCAGTCATTTTTCTATTGTTAAACATTGCTGATGCTACATGCTTTGCAGTCCTGCTACCGTATCTGTGCAATATACATTCATTCGCCTCAATTTGTCTGTCATTTTTAGACTAAACTTGTTTTCCCAACTTGGCTACATTAATTTTTACTGTCATCATACTGGTCATATTATGCTCCATAGCTTTGCAGGGGTGCTAAAACAATTTGTATAGCAGGGTGCTGAGAGCCATTGAACCAAGCTGTAAACCCTATATACAATGGAAACCACTTCAAGCCAGGGGGTGTATTTTTTTGGTGGGTTTTTTTTTCCCCTCAGAGTACTATTAAGTTCTTGGCCATTTCATGGCAAAAATGCAATCCATCCACATTTTCTCTGTTAATTCTCCACATGAGCTTCTTCAGCTATCATTTGCTGAAATGAATCTCATTTTCCTCCCCATTCCCATTTCAGTGTTTAGTTTTGTTGATTTTAGTTGTTTACTAAGGTAAAATTCACCCTATTGTGGAGGACTTTCCCTGTCCCATCTCTTGAGGTTTGTTGACATCCTTCATGGGTGTAAGGGACTGGACAAAGCAGCCTTTTAATTACGGCAGAAGCACCAGGATGGCTCTAAAGAGAGGATATAGATGAGGTTACTGGGGTGGACCTAATTGATCCTCACATATGCAGGTCCCATGGCTCATAAACATTGCAGAGCAACAGCAACCACTGCTGAGCAGAAATGGGTGAAATTTTTCAATTGAATAGTAAAATTGTCCCCCAAAATGTAGTTTTGGAGCAACTGATACTATTCATGAATGCAGCTTGAATTTGGCAAATAGTTTCATACAAATAAAAATGGGGGAAATTCAGTGTTTCATTTTGCCATTTTTGAAACAAAATATTTTGATGTCATCTTTCAAAACTAAGTCATTTCAAGATTTAGCTTATTTATTTATTTTTAAAAGAGTGAAACACCCCAACATGTAACAATGAGAAAAAAAAACAAATATTTTGTTTGATGAAAACCTTTTGTTTGGCACAAATCTGAAACATTTGTTTTGTCTTTTCGTGGCTAGAAAACCCTCTCCAAAAAAACATCAGTTTTGATTTGAAACAAACTTTTTTTTTTTGGTTGCAGCTGCCAAATGGAAAAATCAATTATTCACCTAACTATACCGCTATACTATACAGCTAAGTATATCTTTGACAGAGACTGTGAATTCCTTCCTCTCTCACTGCCATGGTGCTTCCACCACAAAGCCCAGTCACTCAGGCTTTGTGCAGAGAAGTGAATTTCACCTGTTATGCATACCTGAACTTGTGTTTTATACTGCCATGGTATATATATCTTTGGCTACATATTTACAGAAGCCCAGGAGTCAATTGTAAAAAGTCACCCCTTCTGATGGCTTTCTAGTTCGTTTGTGTTGCGTTAACACAGCTAGACTGTAAGCAGAGATAGCAACTGGGCCTTCTTATTGTCTTTACTGCTATAGGTAGACATGGCACTTTACAGACATGAATAATCATAGTAATAGTACACCTTTCCTCTTCCTATAATCAATGAAGATTTAAGAGCAATAGGAGCCTTGAGGACAATAGTGTTTGTTTTGTAGTTCTAATAAAATACAAATATATCATCATTTGGGTCAGAAAGCTGACAAATGCCAGTGTTCCACAACCCCACAATATACCATTAGGGCTCATGGAAATCAATGGGCATTATGAAACTGCCTTTGAGGATATGGCTCCAGATAAGTGATGATTCATGGATCCACTTATGTGGTAAATGTGAAAAATGAAAATGACCTACACAGTACCTTACTCCATCCCTCTGTAGCCTTTTGAGGCAGAAAAAAGCCCTAAGTTGAGGCAGATAATGCTGTAATTGAGGTATTTTTTTTCTTATATGAAGGAACCAGTTTCTAAAGGTCACTGATGGACTCCAATGGAAGTAAGCCTTTATATTATGAATATAGTTGAATAAAGTGAGTCTGTGGAGGAAAGCTCATGCAAAAGAATCACCACTGCATTTAGAAAAGTCTGGCCAAATTCTGCTCTCATTCACACCCCATGGGAGGCTGAGTAGAAGCTCACAGTTGAGCCTTAAGTATATTATAAGCATCTCACTCAGAAGAAAACCAAACAGATTTCCTGAAGCATTGACATCTGTGAGGATGTTAAGATTGGAAAGGAGAGAGAGAAGAGTAACAGTTTAGTTATTTTCGTTCTCCTGTATTCTTATGTCCAGGTCACACTGGGAACAATTGCTTTAATTCTTCCACTTCTATTGTCAGAGCTAGTCTGCGCTGCCCCACAATTTGGACTAAGGGGGTGTGAATAGCAGCACATACCAAAGTGCTGTGTTGTAATTCCCCAATGTGGACGCAGTGACCATGTCCTTTAAAGGTCCGGAGTTCACATTAATGTAGTCCTATTTCAGTCTTGGGTGCAATGCCAACATACCTGGATTTTTCTCTGAGACTACTACCCTTACTTTTATTCTACAAGAGCGGTGGCAAAAGCGACTTGAGACTAATTAACAAAGTTTGTTTTTGCAAGTTTGGAAGCAGATTTATAAGCCTCCAGTAACTGTTGTTTCAGGATTTGGGTTTCTTTTAATGACTAAGGACTAATTATTTACTTACTAACTGCAATGTTTATATCTCAAAAGTGGTTTTACAAAAGTATAACCTCCAACTAGTATGTTATCTCCTAACCTGATAAAACAGTCCGTCATGTTTAACAAAAAAAATTGTTAAAATAATAAAAATTCTTTCCTTTGCAAAGACCTTGTATGCCAACTTTTAGAACAAATGTTTATAGCCATTATAAACATTTGAAGAATGAGTTTTGTAATGCTTCTGCTGACACAACCTTAACTATCATGGCGCAAACAGTCCTGCTAACATACATCTCCCTTGGACAGCTCGTATGGTCTGATACCCGGCAGATAAAAGAAATCAAGGAGAAAGACCAGTATAGGCTAGAATACAAGAGGGAGATAAAAGACTTTGTGAGCCACAGTCTCATTCTTAGCTCACACACAACAAGTCAAACAAGTTCATATTTCTGAGAATGACATATAGCTCAAATGCACAGTCCCTCCGCAGACAAATGGAAGATAAATTTACTGAAGTCTAGGAGAAAAGGGATGGATCGATGATGAGAATTATGTTACATGATAGCAGACTGTAGCACCAAGCAGAATACGAGAATAAAGTAATAGATAATGTTTGAGTAGGAAAATCAGAGGAGACGTTGTCAAGAGACAGGAATGTTACCATAAGGACAGACGATGGATACAGAGAGAAAGTGGCAGAGGATGCTAACAACTGGTCATCGTGCCTGAGAAAGGTAAAGGGGAAAAAAAAACCTAACTATAGAGTGAGATCTGTATAAAAGCAACAGGAATGTAGAGGGAGAAAAGCATGTGGGAAGAGAGGGTTTATCCAACATGGTGCAAAAGACTCGGGGGGGAAAAACCATCTAAAAGTTGTGTACAATCTGAAACCCAACTAATTGATCACCTCCACCAGATCAGCATCTCCTGGCATATAGTAGGACACAAGATTGTAGAACCAGCTCTGGCCAATTTAGGGAAGCTCCTCAAAGCAGAGCTTCAAAGGGGTATTGTTTCTAAGAATGTTACCAAGCAGAATAGACCCTGATTTGATGGTAGCCATATGCTACTACTCTTTGTGCCAAGTGCCAACCAAGGAGGACATAAAACAAACACGACAAAATTTTGTATATTTGTAACAATAGCTAGTATAAAGACCAGTTTCTTATTAGCACTGTTGTATGTTTCACCTAATTACGACAGCAGTTATACAGCTAAGAGCTATGGATTACATCTGCACTAGAATTGTGCAAACAGTTGCACAACCAATGCAAAACTAGTGATTGATTTGGACTTTTGCTAGCCTTTCTAAGGTTAGAAAATGTCTGTCACTTCACCAGGAATATTTTCATTTTTGGAAAAATCAGTTGTCATGATCATAAACTCCATTTCCAAACAGCAAATAGCCTTTTATGAATAGATGAATAGACAAGGATTATATAAATTTTAAGTTTCGGCTGAAATTTTGTTTAAATGTGTCTCAGGGGAGAGGCTAGGCTTTATATCCATCTTTTTAGGAAATTTGCCTATTTTGTACCTAAATATATTAAATATAAACCCTTTGTTTTAGGTAATGAAGCACCCTTTTAGACTACCAGTGCATTGGAGATCTACAGACCCAAGCAGTAATGGTGTCCAGAGAGGCTCACAATTGAGAGTACCAATCTCAAGTCAGACTGTCAGAAAACAGGGCAGACACCTTACACTGGTAGTGTGTTCAATAATTAGATTCACCAAGCCAGTTACAAATGCACGTTCCTGGATTACTATATTTGTCTCACCATTGAGCCACAAGCAATCCCCTTAGGCATTCCAGCCAAACTTACCACCCAGAAAAAACTGGACTTAATGATATTGGTCACATAAACCAAAAATCACACTGTACTAGGTTCTTCCAGCCCCAAAGGGCCAGTCACTTACCCCAGGTTGAGATATACTCCAGATCTCACCAAAGGCAATATTATAGCCAATTTCTCTAGTAAACTATCGATGTATTAGCTAAGAAAAAAAGAAATTAATTATTGAAAGGTTAAAGTAGGTAAAATACATAACGGGTGAAACAAAGTTTGTAAATCCAATACGATAGCAGAGGTGCAGTAATTTGCTGGTTCTCCACGAATTTCTCAGGGTTCCCTAGAATGGCTCTAGAGATCTCTGTCCAATTGCTCAGAACTCAACCCTGTCAGAATTCATTAGTTCGGAGATGAAGGATCGTTCCCAGAGCACACATTTATAACTGACTTCCAGGAAAAGCAGCCAAGCAAATACTTGCTGTCACAGATAAAGAATGCATTCTGAGTCTTTGATCTCAGGCCACCACATTGTATTTCCTATGTATACACAAATAATCCAGTTACAGTAAAAAGAAAAGGAGGACTTGTGGCACCTTAGAGACTAACAAATTTATTTGAGCATAAGCTTTCGTGAGCTACAGCTCACTTCATCGGATGAATGCAGTGGAAAATACAGTGGGGAGATTTTATATACACAGAGAACATGAAACAATGGGTGTTACCATACACACTGTAACAAGAGTGATCAGGTAAGGTGAGCTATTACCAGCAGGAGAGAGAAAAAACCTTTTGTAGTGATAATCAAGGTGGACCATTTCCAGCAGTTGACAAGAACCTGTGAGGAACAGTGCGGGGGGAGGGGAGGGAGGTGGGGAGAGGGAATAAACATGGGGAAATAGTTTTACTTTGTGTAATGACACATCCACTCCCAGTCTTTATTCAAGCCTAATGTAATGGTGTCCAGTTTTCAAATTAAATTCCAATTCAGCAGTCTCTCGTTGGAGTCTGTTTTTGAAGTTTTTTTGTTGAAGAATTGCCACTTTTAGGTCTGTAATCGAGTGACCAGAGAGATTGAAGTGTTCTCCGACTGGTTTTTGAATGTTATAATTCTTGACGTCTGATTTGTGCCATTTATTCTTTTACGTAGAGACTGTCTGGTTTGGCCCAGCAGAAGAATCTGTCCTGTCTCGGGACCTCTCCTTCTGCCCCTCCACCCCCACGAACATGATACAGTTCTGTGGTGACCTAGAATCCTATTTTTGACGTCTCTGACTAGAGGAATATTTCCAACGCACCTCTGAACAGCATACTAACCCACAGAGTCCTTCCTACCAACACTACAAAAAGGATTCTGGGTGCACTCCTCCTGACGGTCGAAACAACAGACTGGACTTCTACATAGAGTGCTTCCACCAACGTGCACGGGCTGAAATTGTGGAAAAGCAGCATCACTTGCCCCCTAACCTCAGCCGTGCAGAACACAATGCCATCCACAGCCTCAGAAACAACTCTGACATCATAATCAAAAAGGCTGACAAAGGAGGTGCTGTTGTCATCATGAATAGGTCAGAATATGAACAAGAGGAGCTCACCTAACCTGATCACTCTCGTTACAGTGTGTATGATAACAACCATTGTTTCATGTTCTCTGTGAATATATAAAATCTCCCCACTGTATTTCCACTGCATGCATATGATGAAGTGAGCTGAAGCTCACGAAAGCTTATGCTCAAATAAATTTGTTAGTCTCTAAGGTGCCACAAGTACTCCTTTTCTTTCTGCGGATACAGACTAACAGGGCTGCTACTCTGAAACCAGTTACAGGGATATACATAACGCAATTGCCAGCTCTTCATTATAATAGGGGTGATAAGTGAAAACAATACATGTAACATTCATTGGTTTTCAGTACAGTTTGCACATCAAGTAGGTTCCTATCTCAATACTAATACCATGCTTTGATCTAAGGTTAATTAAATATGGGGCATGCATACTAGTAAATAAACAAGTTACAGATAAGTGAAGACAATATCACATTTCCTTTGAATTATGCGCACAAACAAGTAAATTGGCCTTATCACATTACAATGCCTTTTGACACTCCTTTGATCTCTATTAGAATGCAAGTTCTAAAACGAAATTAGCCTGCTGGCAGCTTGCTAGACAGCATCATACAAGCAAAGTAAGCTCTACAGGATTTCCATAAAGACCTACAGAGCTATGGCTCCACCATGCCTTTACTTCTCCTCAGTATTCCCAGACATCCTCCCCCACAGCTTTGAAAAACCCATTCAATTCAGGTTGCACAAGGCTTTCAGAAGGCCCATTTTACTGTTCCGCAAGTCTCTGATTTCATTTGAGGTTCAGGTTCATATGAACCCAAATCTCAATGCAAAACTATGACAAAAGTACAAAGTTCTTTTGGATGTTTCTCAAGATTTCCTGGTTACAGTCTGAAATTCAATAACCACTTTCATAATGTAAGCTCAGTGACAAAACTCACTGGTTTCTGGAAAACCTTTCACCAAGTCTGTTCTTTTCTACAGAGATTAAATTTTCCCAAGAGGTGCACAGTCAGAAAGGCCTAAGCACTCCCTGGTTCCTCTAAAACTCAATATTTGCTTACACAAAAGAAGTAATCACATGCATAAATGCCCATTTTGTGTGTACACATTCTCCCTTTCTGCAGCCAAATGGTGCATTTTTCAGACGCATCAGAAACCCGTGTATTTTTGTGTACAAGTTAAATATTGTTATGGGATAAAATGGAATACCAGGATTGATTCCCCAGTTTCATGGTTCTAAACCTGGAATAGTCAGAGGGCACCAACTCAACTCCTTTGCTTTGTTTGAGACAGCAACCATCCCTTGACACCCTCTTTGTGCACATATGTGTCTCCTCGCTGATCAATTTGGAAACATTCTAGTTTATTTTTCCCAATAGATTCAATATCTTATTACAAGCTAGCACAACTAGCAAGACAGGGGAGAGACTTTATGACTTTATGACTATGACTTTGGCTATGACTTTATCAGGGGAGAGACATGGTCACAAACATGAGGATAAATTCTCAGTTGTTGTAAGTTGTCATCGACCGATTGAAATCAAGCCACAACAATATACACCAGCTGAGAATCTGCCCCATGGACTTCCTGAATATCCAAGAGTGATGTCCCAAACCCACCAGAGTGGATACGTCTTTTATTGAGCAATGAGTTTCTTCTGCAACAGTCGAGGACAGAAAATTTAGTGGAAAAGAAGAGGATGATCTCTAATGGTAGTAGTATTTTTCTGAGTGCTCAAAAATGTGATAAGCGCTTATAGAAATACTCCTATGACCCCTGTGCAGAGAAGCATATACTCTAAATGTGATGTGATGCAACCAGAATGAATGGGAAGCAAACAAAGCATGGGGAAGATTAAAGAGAAGGGACAGGGATGACAGCAATATGATTGCCCAGTGATTAAGGTCTGTGAGGCACATCGGCATTTAGATGGTTACTTTTAGGCATTTTCCAATGGAAATTTTTATATAGATGTAAATTAAAATATCCAACATTAAAACTGCTATCCAAACCTGTGATTTCACTGAGCATTGGAGGAAATATTAAAAGTTGTCCATTATGCCATCATTTCCCACAGCTCTCCCAGTCTGTCCTTAACACCTAAGCCATCTGCCTGTCATTTGTTGGCTCTCCCCATACCTCATCATAAACAAACCATCTGTTCAGTGCCTTCAAACTTCTATTTACAATGCATTCTCTTTTATCTATTTTACAACTCTTTGTAGATGTCAAAATTTTAATTACACCGTCACATATTAGGATGTCAGCTACTCTGGGTGCTTTTTCTAACAACAGTGTCTGTGATGGTCTAGGAGGCATTTGAAATGCATTTTATGGCTCAGTGATATATGGTATTTATGAAACATACAACAAATTTTAAAGTGAAGAAGCAGATGATGTATGAAGTCAATAATTGTTCCAAGACAGCCCCAAATGATTGATGTCTACATAATTCCACAAATGCTGTCGCTTTATTAAAATACAATAACAATATTAATTTATATGAAAATTCAGTTCAGCTAACAGCTAATGCATTTAAATTTCATATAATCTAACAATACAATCTTCCTTCTGTCTATTGTCAGGTCGGAAAAAGGAGAATGTTACTTCTTGATTACCCACTGTATAAACCCCCTTCATATAAAATGTAAGTAGTTGTGTTTTTATAAATACTAAAAATATGATTATGAAATCAAACTCTGAGAATATGGGTGAAACTGATCTAGTAAACAGACTTGACTGAAAATGTCTGCACTGAAAGCCCAAAAGACAGCTTTAATATCAGTGACAAAATTAAAATGTACACAAAGTTACAGCTTCATTCCTTCCTCCAATCTAGAAGTAGAACTGGGAAACATGGATAAAAACGTTCCCAAATCATTCACGATGATTTTGAATCCCTGGTATTTTGCTTTGTTTGTATAATCTCAGGAGATTGAATATTTTGCACAGACACATGAAAAAGACTCAAAATGACCCTTTCCATGAAATTTTTGCCAGGAGGATTTGTAGGATTGGTACAAAAATTAGAGGAGGTTGAAGTGATGTGGTGTGTTCCTAGAGACTACATAGCCTAGAGGAAGAAACACAAGCCTGGGAATCCAGTACTCTGAAATTCTGTTCTCACCTCTGCTACTGCCTTGCCTTCATTATACTTTTTCATCATATAGCAGTTTATACCATTAACTAGGTAGACACTTTAGGTGCTCTATGATGTAGACAAATATCACTGCTCAAATTTAAAGCTCAGGACTGGATCCTGCAAGGCGCTGACTGCCCTCAGCCCCCAGTCATTTCATTAGAAAGTAACTAAATTCAGCACCTTGCAGGAGTCCTTGGTGCCTTGTAGTATTGAGCTCCTTGAGAAATCATTGACTTTTCTAATGTTGAACAGCAAATTTGTGTCATAACCACAATTAGACTTCCTGTTGTCAGACACCTAGGCCCATAGCCTTGTCCATGAGACCACATCTAGTCTTTCTGACCATCCACTTTTTCTTTGAGTTGGTTGCCTCCTCTGTAATAATGATATTTACCACAGTGGAAATTAATAATATGCAAGGTTTAGAATATCCACAGCTCCACATCAGTATGGAAGTATCACACCCAATTTGAAAAAGAGAAATTAGAGACACATTTAACACTAGCGGAGGAAGTTGTAACTCCCACTGAAGTAAACACATGTTGCACCTGGTTGCACAAGGGCTGAAATCAGTCAGAGCAGTACATCACTTATCTGGAATGGTCTGTGGACTTCTTGGTTAGAGATGGGCTGGATGTTAGGAGGCCTGGGTTCTCATTCTAGTTCTGCCACTGACTGCTAGTTCTGTGTGACCTTGAGCAAGTTACATAAGCCTCTGCTTTCCTCTCTGTAAAATGGAGCAGTGATGCTTGCTTGTTCATTGGGAGGCCTAAGTGCTATGCAAAAGTGGATAGTGGATCCTAACTATAACAGGATCAATTAAGCCCAGATACGCTTGGTTGTGTCTAAATAAAACACCTTTCAAATGACCTTAATTAAGTACAATTCAAGGAAACAGACATTAGAAATCCAGTTGATAAGAGTTAGTAACAACTGATTCCAAAGCACACCAGATAACCCTCTCAAATTACTTGATAGCAACTTGATATGTAAATGTACTGCAGGTGGATTATCCATGGCAGATAGCTGTGAATGAGTAAGCAGCATATAAACAGACAGATATTTCTGAGTGGTTACCCCACAGTTGTCTCTCTCTAAACACACACACACACACGTATATCCTTCACCCAAATAAGCTTGAGCTAGCAAACCTCCACCAGGACGATGAACCTGTACTGGCATCTACAATTGTGTTCCAGATATAAATACATACAGCTGAACCATTTGCACGTCAGTGGCTTGATTCAAGGTGCTTTGGAAGATGGACCCCTGTAGAGAGAAAGTCAACAACACAATTAAATCTCTCTCCACCTCACCAATCTCCTTGTGTATCTCCCCTCTCAGCTCCATTTTTTTTTTTTAAATTTCCTTGCCAACATATCAGAGCATCACGCTGATTGCTGCAATCCACCGCAGTCATTTCCAGGGAATGTTCTTTGGTATTGAATACCCACAATGTTTCTGAGTACAGGTGGGTTGTGCTGCTCTGTTACTAAGGGCTTGTCAAGTTTCTGCGCGGTAAGGCAGCTTTTTGCGCTCAAACTGCAGCCGTGTACATACTGCCAAGCCACTTTGCAGCCTCAGATGCAGCGCTGGAAAAAAAACAACCTGGACTAGAGTCGTCAGGCTATTTGCGGAGAGTCTCCAGTGCTCTATTGCCAGTGTAGACACTTGATTGCTTTCTGCGCTGTAATTGGCCTCTGGAGCTGTCCCATAATGCCTCAAGTGACTGCTCTGCTCATTGTTTTGAACTCGGCTGCCCTGGAGACATGCGCCCCTGCCCTTTCAAAGCACCATTTCTGCCAGCCATTGTGTGCTGTGCTGATCTGCTCCGGGACCCAAAGCAAACCATTAATGTGGAATGCTCCTGCTGTTGAATATAGAGGCAGATGTGTGCGTGTGTGTGTGTGTGTGTGTTTGTGTGTGTGTGAGCGAGTGAGGGAGAGAGGGAGAGAAAGGTTGCTGTGCAGAGAGCCCAGGGAGGGAGGTGGGGGCTGATGTTGGGATTTCCCCTTCTCCTGCCTCAGGACTGGTTGGTTCCTGCCACTGTCTGAACTTACGAGACAGCATGCTGACACACTGTCCCTCAAAACACACTGTCTCTCCCCCCCCCGCCCCATACACAAACACACTTACTCCCTGTCACACACTCTTTCCCCTCCCCCCCCCCCCACTTCAGTTGGAAAGCAGCTGGCAATGTAGTAGGATGCCCATGGAACAATGGGCTTGGGAAACCTGCATCATGTGAGGCTGTGCCTGCCCCATGAGGCATTGCAAACCCTTCCAAAAGCACCCTGCGGCCAGCTGCACCGTGGGATAGCTACCCCAATGCACTGCTGGCTTTGCCCTTACAAGAGCTGTTAATGTGGATGCGCTCCAGCGTCACAAGAAGCAGAATTTGGACACGCTTGCTTTCATTCCAGTGTTTTAATGAAAGTGGTATAACTTGTGGCGCAGTAACTTGCCAGTGTAGACATACCTAGAGATCGTTGGATGATTTTAGTCCCTCTTTGTCACCATCTAACTGCGCACGTGCAGTGAGTTTCGGTTTTGTGCATGCTCATGTGCAGGTTTGTGTATGAAATTTTATGAGCTTTACTAGAGCGAGCAGATGTCCTAATTCTAAAATTACTTGGTGGAATGGAATTATTCCAAAAGAGCTATTCCAGCCATGCCAATGGAGTAGTACACCTCACTCCCTCTTTCTGTTTTTTATCTGCTTGATTAAGGTAAGTAAATGAAGACTTGGATGTCTTTAAAGGAGCCACTATAATATGTGAATAATGTCCCTTTCCCCTTAATTAGTCTTTCTCCTTTATTGACTTGGCAGTTTTTGTTATAATTCTAATCTCAGATACACAGATGCACATCTCCATCTAATGCTCTTGGATACACACACAATGCCAGGCTTTTAAAATAAATGCAGCAGCACATGTCCTTAATGTTATTTAAGAATAATTTCTTTTAAAAAATTCAAAATGAGCACTCAACTTTCCAGCTGTTTTCTTGCTTCATAACTATTTCCACCTGCATGATAACGATGCACCAGTGTTGAAGGAATGTGGATTATTTTTCTTTGTTCTAAGTCTTACATCAGTGATTGCTTTAATTCTGCTCTCAGTTGGTAGTGCCTGAGATATTTTTTGATGATGGCAAAGAATAAGGCAGAACTTCATACACCCTGGGGTAAACAAAAGGGCAGAGTAAAGATCTTTTGTGTTGTACCTATTCCAAATCACTTCTTTTCCCACGCAGTCAAAAAGACTTTCTACTGCTAATCAGGGCCGGATTAATTTTTTTGTAGGACTGGCGTCAAATATATTTGTAGGCCCCCATGGAGGCAATGGAGCATGGCGTGGGGAGGTTGGTCCCCCGAGTGAGGGGCCGGCTAGTGGCAATGGGGCATGGCATGGTGGGGGCGTCCCTGCGCCGCCCAGCCCAGTGTGAGGGCAAACTGGCAGTTGCCAGATGCACATTTGCCTACCTAGCCCTGTGCTGCCAGCGTGACCCTTGCCCTTGTAGGTGGGCCCATGCCACGCCTCACAGCCTCCTCCTCCAACCCGAACCCCCGGCTCCCTATTGCCAGTGCCCCCCTCAGACCCTCCCACAAATGCACAGCACCCTGCACCACACCACCCCTGCCCAGCGTCCCCCTGCCCACAGCCCCAACACAGCTGCCCAGCACCCCTCACAGAACCCCCACTCCCTACTGCCCAAACACACACAGATCTTCCCCACCCCCTCACAGGCCAGAACCCCCTCAGGTCCCCCAGAGACCCACTCCCCCATGCCCTGCTTCCCGGCCACGCTCACCAGCTCTGCTGGGAGGCGACTATATCTGCCGGGCAGAGCCAGCAGTGCAGCCAGGGCTGGTCTCAGGGTGGGAATTGCTCTGGCCCCTCAGGAGTGGCAAGATCAGCCAGGCCAGGGCCTGCCCTGGCCGGGCTCCGTCAGAACCCACTTGTCTGGAGGGGCCCATCCAAGCCCCTTACACTGTCCTCCCCTCCACCCCCCGCGACTGGCAAAACGGGTCACGCTTCTGCACCAGTCCCAGGCGGCTCAGCTCCGTGGAGACAAGCGGGGCCCCGCAGGTGGTGGGAAGCAGAAACTGCCTGGAGCCATTGGTGCACTGAGGTTTGGCCAGGGGGCAGAGAGGAGCTGGCGGATAGGGCCAGGGAGCAAAGAGCAGGCCAAGAGGAGCAAGCGGTGGACGGGGGTCTGGCGGGGTCTCGGGGAGCAGTGCAAGCAGAGCAGGCCGGGGCCCCTCATGAGCATGGGCCCAGTTCCATGGCAGCACTGGTGCCATTGTAAACCTGGCACTGCTGCTAATCCCATAGGACCAGATTCTGGCACCTTTATTTAAGCTGATTGATCACTTACTTGACAAGTAGCCATTAGGGGTCCATCAGGTTCTGATTTCAAAGGCACTTCTCATAAAAGAAGACAATAATCGACCTGGGAAGGGGGTGTCTAAACTGTGCAAAATGCATCTGTTTGGGGGTTTTGCTGTTGACTTGAAACTCACGCCATGTTCAGCAAAAGTCTGCCTGTCTGTGGGCCAGCTGCCTCCTGAGTGCCCCTTCATGGCCAGTCAGCCAGAGGACGCTTTGCAGTGGCCTTCTGAATTTGTCCCCCTTCCGGGGGGGCTTATTGGAAAACTCCACACAGACTTCCATGGGTCCAGTGACAACAGCCCTCCTTACAGTCCGCTTTATTAACTTAAAGTTCAAAAATAAACACAGAAATATTACCCCGCTCCCCACTTTAAGCTGGGCACAGCCCCAAAGTCCTCTGGTGCCTCAGGGTCCTTCCTGCCAGACCAGGGTTACTCAACCATGGGCCTGATACTGACATTCCAGTGCACGCAAAACTCCCAACACAAGCAAAACTCATTGGTTGTAACTTTTTCCACAGAAAAAGTTGACTCGTAGAATCATATGCAGAACTAGTCGTGCTGCCTACGGTTAAGGTTGCTTGCCACTTCCCATGATAAGAACCTGTTTTGAGGCATTCATATCAGTGCCAAACTTTAATTAGTCGGACTGAAATTTCACAGAGTAGGTATCTGCTTCAGGATGATTTTTGGGGGGACGTTTCAGACAAAGAGATTTCCCCATTTCCAAAGAAAAGATTAGGGACAAATAAATTTTTTCACCTATGTTAAAAAAGTTCTTAAGAGATGTTTCATAGAGAAGGGCTAATGGCTCTATGCTTTGGAGCAAGAACTTGAAATTTAGCAGAGTGGCCAGAGATGTGCATTTTGCTGTCCCATGAAAAACCACTCAATTTTGACCAAGTGATAAGTTAGTGAAAAAGAGACTCATTAGACTTTGGCCGTTAAATTCTCTGCATATTCCACTTGCACTGGGCAAGGTCCCAGGGCTTTAGGGGCTGAGCAGGACTTTCCCTGCACTTGCTCCTCATAGCCAACAGGCACCACTGTGGCACCAGCACAAGAACTAAAATCAGAAGGGTGGGAAATGAGGTGGGTTGCAGAAACAAAGGGGGAGGGGCAGTAATGGGAAGAAGGGGGCAAACAGAGGAAGACAGGAGGCAGTGGAGTGGAATGGGGGGGGGGGTCAAATAGAGAGGGAGCAGGAGCCAGGGAGAGAGTGAGAGAGAGAGAGAGAGAGCGTGTGTCTGTGTGTGTGTGTGTCTGTAGGACAGGACAGGAGCAGAAGAGAGCAGGAGCCAGGGAATCCGGGGGATTGAGTAGGAGTGGAGGGGAGGGCCGGAGCCAGGGGGATACAACTGAATAAATCTAGTTACATAATTACACTAGTTTAAAACCTGTGTAAGTGAGAAGAGAATCAGGCCCTTTTTATCCAAATCATCTGAAAGCAAATGCATGTCGGATTTATTTTTCCTGTGTTGATTCATTGTAGTGTATATCCAGAGGTATACGTAAGGAGTAGGAGGATCCACAGGGTAAGGGGAGCAAGGAGCCAGTAAGAGCAGCATGCTGTTGATGTGACCAGAACCTGGGTAAGATGTCTGAGTTCAGATTTGTCCTCCTAGTTCGCTGAAAACTTCTGGTTAAGCAACCCAGAGCCCAGCCTTTCATTAGTTCCTCTGTAAGTTTTGTGTGCCCCACCTGTCAGTTCACCGCAGGAGTGATCCTCATCTGCCTCTTACATTTCAATCCATGAAGAAAGCAGAGGGGGCATTTGGTTCTCATCCTTGCCAATGTTCCAGCATGGCCTCTTCTACCACACTATCAGTGGTTGCTGGGACACTTTGGTGTTGATAACACCAAATTGATCCTCAGACTCTGACCTCAACCAATAAGTGAGGGAAGGGAATGGGAAATAACCAGTATCAGCCTAAGACCACAGCATGAATTTCCATTTTAAAACATTCCATCTTTGTGGTTTTACTCTGAATACTCTTATTCTGTTTTCATCAGTTTAATGTTCCTCACACAGAGATGGGCCCTCAACCATTTAGTATCATCACTCTTCCCATAAATTCCAGTTGCCACAATAGCAGCTTCTTCCACTGACATGCAGTATGAACAATTAGATCATGACTCATTAAGCTTGTACAAGCATCAAAACAGTGCAGCTGTACAAAACCAAATAGCTTTATTGATTTTTTTTTAATCACAGATTTGAAATATAGCCTGTAAAGGTTTCAGAGTAACAGCCGTGTTAGTCTGTATTCGCAAAAAGAAAAGGAGTACTTGTGGCACCTTAGAGACTAACCAATTTATTTGAGCATAAGCTTTCGTGAGCTACAGCTCACTTCATCGGATGCATACTGTGGAAAGTACAGAAGATCTTTTTATACACACAAACCATGAAAAAATGGCTGTTTACCACTACAAAAGGTTTTCTCTCCCCCACCCCACTCTGTAAGGAGAGTGATCACTTTAGATAAGGTATTACCAGCAGGAGAGTGGGGTGGGGGGAGAGAAAACATTTTGTAGTGGTAAACACCCATTTTTTCATGGTTTGTGTGTATAAAAAGATCTTCTGTACTTTCCACAGTATGCATCAGATGAAGTGAGCTGTAGCTCACGAAAGCTTATGCTCAAATAAATTGGTTAGTCTCTAAGGTGCCACAAGTACTCCTTCTCATAGCCTATAAAGTTTGCATAGATGCATTAGAGACATGAATGACATCCTGGGATTGAGTCTCAGCCCTAGTTCCCTACCATTTGCTCTTTTTGAGGTTTCAACCCCTGAATGGTATAAAATGACCATGGTGTAAAAGGACCATAATCTGCCTGCAGTTGGGAAGCGGGGACGGGGGGGCAGAGGGGCGCAGATTTTCTATTGGCATAAAAGAAGTATAGCTGGCTTCTGTACCAGCCTCCGCTCTTCCATGGCATAGGGGGAGTGTTGAGGAAATGAAATAGTCTGATGAGATGGAGACCAAGGGGGAAGTACAGATTTTCTAGCAATTTAACATATAATTATTCAGTATTTGCTGCTCAGACATGTTATGGATAGGATGACTCTGTTTATGTTAAGATTTTGTAGCCCGTAGTTAAACAAACTTTACATATATTTTTTAAAGTATATACTTTGTGCGAAGAAGATACATTCTAGGAATCATAACTTTTCACCTATATTGCTGGGGATTTCCTTTTGCCAACGGTGTGGATTTCACTGCCTAACACTGAGTTCCTGGTTTTTCTGTTTAAAAACTCTCTCTTCCATAAGGGTAGGTGGAACTTTATAGTCTGAGGTCTGTAACTATGATTTCTTAGTTGCTTCACAAAAAAGTATTAACCCTCCAGCCAATGTGCAGCCATAATGAAGCAGAAAGCAAACAAGTCAGTAAATCATTTCAATAAAAATACCACTGAGTACCTCCACGGCAGTCTGCAGAGCTAGTCTGATTTACTGTAGCTGACAATCTAGTCCCACTTGCCGAGAAGGCTCTTGTTTACTGTTATGTAAACACACTGGGCTGATATCCATTCAGAGTATTATATCTTAGATTTTGTCACCCTGTTTTTAGAAAGGTTATATAACCATAAAGAGAAGCAAAACAAGAAGAACCCTGTCAAATTAGTCAGTTCCAAAGACAACTTCATGCACATGAATTTCTGACAAAGGAGACAGGTGAATACTTGATTTTTGTAAGTTACCAAAACAGAATTGGCCATTGTTTATTCCTGCAGCAATCTGGATGTTTTGTATTCCTATTGTTAATTTTTTTTAAAAAAGCAATCTGGGCCACATTCTGCCCAGTAACAACTCACTCCTCAAGTAGCTATTGATTTCAGAAGAGTTATATGTGGTACAAGGTATTAGGCAACCTAAGTAAGTCAGAAGCTAACCCTAAGGCTGGTTTAAAAGGATCTCCAGTCCCAGTTAAAAATCCTGCTTGTACCTCTCATTTTGTCAAAAAAACTTTTGAAGGCTGCCCTGTCTTGCAGTCAAAACATGCCATGCACACACTCACCCTCAGAAAGGAAAGGCTGTAAAACCTATCTTGGAGCATGTTTGATTTCCTGGCTGCCTTATTTGTTTACAACAATGTTCTTAAAATTGTCTCTACCATCTGTGTGGCTTCTAGTTGTTTGAATGAGAATGAGATATTAAAATGCCATCCAGATGTCTAGATGCATATCAGTATTAACATATTATGCAAATTGTCAAAAAGATGGGGAAAAAAACCTTTTCTTTAACAAAAAAAAATACATTTTCAGATAAAATGGAAAGAAGTAAATCTCTTAAGGCTGACCAAAAAACAAAAAAAAGAAAGAAAGAAAACAAGATGCACTGACTATACACAACAGGTACAAAGTGTTTTTGGTAGTTTCTCCTATAAATCTGTGGGAGGAAAATTCTATGAAAAGACAAATTTAAAATAAAATGTCGACATTGAAGAGGGGAAACATCACTTGGCTTGAAGATCCGGCAAAGTGAACCTGAAAAAGTTAAATTTTAAAGTTGTCTCCCATATATTTTTTCTTGGATGTAGCTGTTCACACACAGAAGAAATCTGCCAGCTGTTGAACATCTGATTTAAAAGGAATCTTAGGCCCCCTGCCTGAATTTATGCTTAGGATTAGGCCCAATGAACTCAGTTATGCAGGATCAGGCCTTCTCTCAGTGGAATTATTTTTGCATAGGGTTATTGTCATACATAGTACCAGAGCATTAAGGCTAATCTGTTGTCTCTAGATTATTATAATTACGGATCTTGAGTCCTACAATAGAAATATGTTTGATTTGCTTTTAAAGATTCTTAAAAACTAAGTTCTAATAATGGAAATATGTACTGAAGTGCTAAAAAAATGCCTGAATGTACAAACAAGAATTTGTGTTGTAATTCCTTGCAGTCAGTCTCAGAGCCAGGAAGTGAGGGAGAAAAGGTGGGCATCCATGGCAGCTTATGGTAGGTGGTTAGATAATATGGTGATAAATGCATTAAAAAGACTTATGTTGGATAGTACCTTATTCGTTGAGTAATTCCATTGGTTGCAAGGGCAAAAAATACTCCTTAGAATGAGTAAAGGTATGACAATCTAGCCCTGTGAGTCATTCCATAGGGTGAGGATGTGAGCTGCTTATTAATATTGGGGTGAAAATCACCACATGCTGAGGAACAGCATAAGAACTATATGCCATTTAAGTCTCAAAAAATAGTCCCACTTTAAGCCAAATGTTACAGGATGTAAGCGGTGCTCAGGTCTTAGCTACCTGTGTGTGTGTGGTGAATTTTACCCTGGGTAGTAGAGGTATATGCTAGCACTTTTCCCATCTTTTCATCAGCAGCAGAGGGGTGAGCAGTTTCCTCTCTGTGTTTTGGCGAAATCATTTTATGAATCCATTTTTCTTCTCGCAGGTTCTAGCTTTAAATACGTGAATTGAGGTGGACGTTTTGCTTAAACATACATTGCTTACAGAATAGCTTTTCCTCCTAAATCAATTATACTGAAATCAATATGTGGTGTGCAGCAACCGCACTTTTATGATAGCTTGAGTGACACTCTTCAGGGAGAAATAAACTAACCGTCATTGCTTCAGAACATTTTCCCTTACAATTATGCTCTATAAGCTATCTGAATGACTATCTTTAAAATTGCATTTGTTTATTACAGAGTGTTGATTTAAAAAAATACATATAAAAGTGTCCACAGTTCAGCACCTAAATCTATTACATTTAGGCCTCTAAGTGGTTTGACTTTTAGAGGCACGGAGCCTCTAAAAAACTGCTACCATGAAGGCTCATAGCAAATCTTTGTATTATGAACAGAAATACTTGCTTTAAGTGGAAAAGGAGAGACACTTACCATTGATAAGACACATCACATCTCTGGGGATAACATTCTGTTACCCCCACTTCCACAAGACTGCTTTCTGTCCCCTTCCTGTGGCTGGACCACATTGAGGGTTATGAGCCTTTGAACACAGGTATCTGGCTCTTTGAAGTTCAAACAGACTAGGTTTATTCTTTTAGATCCAGAGGTTTGATACCCACTGCTGAAATCCCACCCAGGGGTTGTGCCTTCTCACTGAAATACAAGTTTAACAGTAGAAGTGGTTGTAAGAAGGAAAAACAGTTTTGTGGGGGAGGGAGAAATTGATGTTTCAAAATACTGCTGTTTTGAAATTTAGATATTATGAAATTTCTGGGGGGGGTTTCCCCTTTTCTGCCACATCCCCCCCCCCCCCGCCCACACACACACCTATTTCCCACTGAATGCAACAGAACGAATGATTTATTTTCACTTTTGCACTTTCTTTCTTTCCCAGCATTCATCACAGGGCCAGGGGTTGTGATAATCCCCATCTGGCAGAATGGCTCCTTAGTAGATGTGAGTGGCCAGCATAATGAGGAATGGCCTCAAGGCTGCTCATTATAAAGCCTGGAAGGGAAGAGGGATGCAAAGATGGCTTATAAAAGCCAAACTCCAGGATGTGATCCTTTAGTACCACCACATACACCAAATCATGCAAATTATTTTCAGTTTGTTCCATTTACCTGTGTTGACTCTATTGCCCCATCAATTTAAAACATATTTGAAGTTTGTGATTTTGATAATGCCAGTATTATGCATCCACTGCCTTAAAAAAGTTTTCAGCATGGCGGGGGTGGCGGGGGGAGGGGGCGGCAGGGAGTGGAGATAAAAAAAGAAGTTTTACTCCTATTAGCAGGATAATTTGTGAAGATAGATTTTCTAACTGTAATTATGCCCAATT
Source organism: Chelonia mydas (assembly GCF_015237465.2). NCBI lineage: Eukaryota > Metazoa > Chordata > Testudines > Cheloniidae > Chelonia > Chelonia mydas. The sequence continues at coordinate 12,697,327 of NC_057853.1, read as the reverse complement.
GCCAAAATAGCTACTTTTTGAGTACTGTGCTGTTAGCAACAGTCTCACAGCAAGTGGAGAACAGTTAGAAAGCATTTAAAAAATTACATAATGATGTAAAAAAAATTGGGTTGATGTATTTCAACTGAATTCAATTCAGGGGCATATGGTACATTAGTTAGAATGGGGCCTTAGTGCAAAAAGACATTTCAAAAACAGTAGCAGTTCCCCTACAACTGACAGGGAAAATAATGTTGATGTTTTTTTTAAAAAGGTACTGCACTTGGTACAGAGCAGGAGAAAAGATTTTAAAAGAGGTTTTCTGAAGAAGCTGCAAGTCACCATGGATAGATTGTTGTAGATGCAGGGAAACTAAAGTGTGATTGTAAAGGGATGAATGGAGATTTCATGCTGGGCATGATCAGTGTAAACAATAGAGAGAGAGTCCACACAGGCTCTCCCATGGCTGCATTTTAAACAAAGTGGTGCAAAGTGCTGCACTTTAGGAGTACCTTCTACCACATAAACAGCCCAACAGACTTGCTACTCGACCAGCGTGAAAGGTGTGCAATGAAGCCTGAAAATGTATGTATAAATGTTACCTGGTTTCGGGGTTTGTTATAAAGTCTAGACTTGAGACAGATTTTGAACAAACATGGCACAATTTTATTGTCTAGCACCAACATCATGCAATATTCTTGAAAAGACTGAGTGTTATGTGTCTTGCTCTGTGCTCCATGTATAGAAAATGTAAGTCCAGTAGCACGGACTTTCTTTTAGCTCAGACTGTCGCTGCTCTTGTTCGAGTTCTGGGTTCAATCTCCAGACCAAAATGATGGTTGTTACATAAGTAGATTTCACTTTGAGATGTGGGGTATCTTCCCATGGAGAATGAAATTTTGGCTGTAAGACCAAAAACAAATATTTGCACAGCCTAACTGCTTAGCAAAACTTCCAAAGTTTATATAATTCCATTTGTGCACGTTTTGAACCTAGAAACAGGACAGAATTTTAATGGCCACCTCCAATGTCAACCTAACATCACAGGATAAAAAAGAAACCTAACTGCTTATTTCAATTTCTTCTGTAATTAAAATAGGAATCCTATCCTGGGAGACAAAAGATTGCTGCTGGGGGGACAGTTAACCACTTGTGGGATAAATATGTTTGTGGATTATTAATTGCAAAGTAAAAGCCTATTTACTGCTCTTTATGTGGGTTTGATCTCTGCAGCTAGAGATACATTCATTTGCAAACAAAAATGTTTTACTCTCCCCTCATTCAGTGCACACAGCTTCATTTAGAGTTCATAGGAATTATGAACTGCCATCAAAGGGATAATAAATACACCCTCACACATTTTTAACTTTTTTTCTATCTTGTGTCTTTGATGTTTTAGCACATAGAGTTTATCATATAGAGTTCAATTAATGACTCTTAAAACAACTGGTTTCTACTTTAAAAGTTGTTGTAACTAAATAATGTAAGGCATCTTGTCAGCAAAGTCTTCTAAACAATAAAAGCAGAACCTCTCAGCATACCAATGCAATCAAAGGATAGAGCTCAGTAAACCTGAAATTTGTGTACCACAAAATATCTCAGAGGGACAAACAGAAATACAGTAAATCTCTACTTACAAAGAATACAGTAGCAATCAATTTTGTTTTGTTTAGATTCTCATCTGCTATGAAAATCCTCCCGAAGGTAGCCAGCCTTATTTACAGCATGATATTTTTAATATTACCCCTAAACTTCATAAAGCTCTAATTATAAGAAGATCCCTGAATGTCCATTATAAAGGTGGAGCAGAAGATGAGTGGTGAGTTTTTATTCCCTGTTACCAGCAAAGTGAATCTCTGCTGCTTATACAAGCCCCGAAAATATGCATGACAACAAAGGTAAATTGGTTCTAACACACATTGTCCAAGTCTTTAAAGCTTCATCTTTCAAAGTCTAGAAATTGACAGACTATCTTGTTTTTAAGTGGTATGAGGGGAATTTTGGTTGGATTTTAATTGTTTTCACTCTCTCTGCTTTTATATTTCAGTGTTGTATAAACTGGTCAGCTTGCATTTTATCTAGGCATTAGCAGTGCCCATATGATTTAGGCTTTTCACACACTTTAAAATGAAAATCCTTTAACTGTTTCTGACATTTTAAAAAATGGTCAGTTGTGACTGTTGGATCCTTCACTCAAGGCCTGATTCAAAGACTACTGGCTTCAATATATCTCACTGACTTCAATGAACTTTGGATCAGACTGTCAGTGCCTTTATTCCATGTTTGATCCAGGCTGGTTACCAGCAATGCAGCCTCATTTTCATGGGAGTAGCCTTTCACATTGTTTTGCCCGGATGACCTCCATTGTTATTTTTCACTCATCTGACCCGCTCTGTACAGAATTACACCACAGGACGTAGTGGATTGTCCATCTCTTGAGGTGTTGAGATCAAGACTTGGATACCTTTTTGGAAAATATGCTTTAGTCAAACACAAGTTATTGGGCTCAATGCAGGGGTAACTGGGTGAAATTTTATGGCTTGTGTCAAGGTTCCTTCCCCACTCTGAACTCTAGCATACAGATGTGGGGACCTGCATGAAAGACCCCCTAAGCTTATTCTTACCAGCTGAGGTTAAAAGCTGCCACCACCAAAGTGTTACACAAAGAACAGGGGAAGTGCCCACTTGAAAACATCTCCCCCTCAAAATATCCCCCCAAGCACTACACCCCCTTTCCTGGGGAAGGCTTGATAAAAATCCTCACCAATTTGCATAGGTGAACACAGACCCAAACCCTTGGATCTTAAGAACAATGAAAAAGCAATCAGGTTCTTAAAAGAGAATTTTAATTCAAGTAAAAGAAAAACCTCTGTAAAATCAGGAAGGGAAATACCTTACAGAGTAGTCAGATTCAAAACAGAGAATCCCTCTAGGCAAAACCATAAGTTACAAAAAGACACAAAAACAGGAATATACATTCCATTCAGCACAACTTATTTTGTCAGCCATTTAAACAAAACAGAATCTAACGCATATCTAACTAGATTGCTTACTAACTCTTTACAGGAGTTCTGACCTGCATTCCTGCTCTGGTCCCAGCAAAAGCATCACACAGACAGAGAGACCCTTTGTTCCCTCCCCCGCCCAGCTTTGAAAGTATCTTGTCTCCTCATTGGTCATTTTGGTCAGGTGCCAGCGAGGTTATGTTAGCTTCTTAACCCTTTACAGGTGAAAGGGCTTTGCCTCTGGCCAGGAGGAATTTTATAGTTCTGTATACAGAAAGGTGGTTACCCTTCCCTTTATATTTATGTCAGCTTGTGTTATGCAGGAGGTTAGACTAGATGATCTATTGGTCCCTTCTGAAAAGCTATGAATCTATGAATTAAAGTTGGCCAAATAACAGCAATAGTATTGCAGGAATATTCAAAAATGAATTTTGATTTGATGTTCATGAGTCCTTCATATTGGCTTTCTTCAAACACTCACAAGGTCTAGTATCAATAGCACTAATGCTCACAAAAAAGCAAATTTTAAGCATGAATATTTGCTTTGAAGCTAATTTCATATTCCATACTGTCATACTGTATGTTCTCAATCTATTGCATTTGTTGTTCACATAAAACATCTGATTAAGAACAAACAAAATGCCACGTACATTGCTTTGAAGAAATTCACAAATGATTTTTAATAATGAACACTTAAGTATTATTCAATCTGCGCATGAACATTTCACAAAGAGAAAAGTGGTGATAATATTAATATTGAATTACTTGATCAGTACAGACAAGAAGAACATTTTAAACTTCATGGCTCAGCACCATCTAAAAAGGTCCTGAACCAGATCACCCTATCTGAACAATCCAGCACCATGGAAAAGTACAGATTCAGATTCACAACTGCAATTAAACTCCATAGTTTGGGTCCATCTCTAATTGGAATTAACAATCATCTCACTATTCACTGATTACAAATTGGCTAGATTGAACCTTTGTAGGCACAGTTCTGTTTGGGGGACAATGAGGAATCACCCAGCCCCAATGCCTCCTGGAACTGCCCAGTGTGCACTGTGGGCACAAACTGCTATAGTCCCACAGCATGGCTGGCTATTTCAAGTGGACGGTGCATAGGATGAGTGGTATCATGTCTCTGCCTACTTTGCTCCTATGTAACTACTCTCCAATTTCAAGTGCTGTGCATCCCTTAAAGAGTAAGCTGTGCAAGGACTGCAGTTCTGATTGACTGGTGAACAGGGTGTACAAGGCTACAAAGGGAAGGCTTTTTACTGTCTCCCCAAAACTGTGCACCGGCATAAGGACTGGGCAGAGCCTAGCCCTGCAGATCCCTGCTGTCAAGGTGACCTCAGGTGGGTTTTGTTGGCTTGCTCTGATTAGTCTATTGATTTTGATTTATTACTAGCCTTTTCAGAAACAATGATATCAATATGTCTCAGTTGAGTTTCCATTGATTTTAGTCACCGTAAGCAAGCTGACCTCTGCTTCTGAAAAAAGAGTGGATGAACCGTTAGGTTTATTAATATACCCTAACCTTGACTGGGGCGGGGGGGTGGGGAGGGAAGGAGAGGGGAACATGGCACCAATGTTATTCTTTTTGGTTGCTGGCCAGAATGAAAATAACATCAAGCTACCCTGAGAGAGAGTATAATCTATGCCCAGTGATTTTCCCAGATGATGTTTTCTCTGCTGGAAATAGGAACAGAATTTTTTTTATTGTTGAACATTAGGGACTTGAACTTTCAACGCTTACATGCATATATCTCACATTGGAGCATACAGAACTTTTGAGTGTGCAAGGTCTGTAGAACTGGGCATAGCATTTATATCTGATATTATGTTTCTTTATTTAAACCTAATGGATAACTGTATCTTGTGCTTTTACTTTTTACTCTTCCTGTTTTATTATTTTATTGGCTTTTAAACATGATTCTAATAAAAACATTATAAACTAGAGAAGGAATATGGTAGAGAGTGGGGAAATTAATTTGTGCTATTAATTTTTCAGTGAGGTGTAGCCAAAAGACTAACTTCCTCCTAGCACATAGACTTCAGGATTGATTAGTAGGCAGATTGTATTGCCATCCCTACAATATAATAAGTAAGTACAGATGTAAAAGGGATTCATCTTCAGGGAATTATTTAGGCTTAAATTATGTTGATAAGCTCAATATGAACAATTAAATGTGAGCTATATAAAATATCAAAGGGAAAAATCATAAAAGGTATCAGAAAGCAATTTTTCAAATCCAAAAATACTAAAGCAAAAAATAAAAATGACCTGGTAACCAATTTATTAACCAAGATTTCGAGGGAAAACACTTCAATCCCACAAGAAACAATTAGAAGATCCTGTGGAAATAGTGCATTAAAAAAGAGGAGTCTCAAAAGGACTGAATTGCTTTTCCCTCATACTCTTTTTTTTTTTTTTTATGGAATTCATCAAACTGCATTGTTCTCTCCTGTTTTTGAATTTTGCTTTCCCCATACAGTATGATTATCTGCCCTCCATTGTAAGGAGATATGAATAAGCTAATACTTTCAAGGCTGCTGAAAGGTATGCAGTTCTTTTATTTATTTGTCTTTGTGGAATACAAAAAATGTAGGAGGGGGATAGCAAAATGTTGCCCTTCTCCAACACGCTTTAGAAACTTACATGGCTGATTTACTGCCAGCACAAACATACAGCACAAAATAAACCATTTTCATTTAAATAAACAACCTTATGCTACAGAACTAAATCCTGTGCAAGGGCAATGGTTGAAAAGGAGAGCACCACTGTGCAGCTAGGATATAGGTCAAGCATTTATGAGGAAAATTCACCCCTATGTAGCGATTACCTCAGGACCTATGTACCTTTTGCATTTTACTTAAGTCCTTTTTGGAGGGCTTAGTGAGACTTGAGTGGGGCTTAGGTTTTATGCAACTCCTCTGCATATGGATGAAATTCATTCCTATCTGTGCATCACATACACCAGAGTGCTCAGTCTGATTTAGAGGGTTTGACCAGACCACCGGCCAGCTAGCACATGTGGTTTCAAAATGTATCTATCATTGGGATTCTCCAATCCTAGTTACACATGGAAGCAGAAGGGCAGCTGTTAGATCATTGCATCCATCTTCTCTTATGTAGGTATTATTTATTGTTCTTTTGAAATGAAGATAAGTAGATAACAGAGTGTTGCTCTTCTCCAACACATGAAACATATTATGAATAAAGGTTAGTAGATTCTGTGATCCATCAGCTCTAAATTGTTTGCCTTTTCTAGAAATAATGAAAACATGTTGAGACTATTGAGATAAAATTAGTAATTTATGGAATAAAAATCAGCCATAAATGTACATGTTTCATCTGAGTAAATCATTCATTACCCTTGATACTGCCTAGATTGTAGAGTAATGGATTGGAACCAAAGCCTGCTTGAATTGATTGGAATACTTTATCCACATGCACTGTGTTTTCACAATGTAAAAATCTTTTCCCTTGATTAAAATAAGAATATTAAGCACATTTACTGATGTTAATGGCAAATCCTAGTTAGGAATCTTAGTCATCCACATTTTCCTAGTAGAGTGTTACCCGCACTGGTCTCTTTGCAAATACATTGACTGTTCTGACTGTGTTGAACCCTAATCCAAAGCATCCTGAATTTTGATTTACAAAACTAATTTGAGGTCTTGAACACATACAAAACCAGTATATGAGCGTGCACACCCTGACGTACAAGGTTTTTGAGGTGGGGAGGGAGGGACAGGCAGAGTGAAAGGGCATCACATTTTCTTGTGTGCACTTTTGAAAATTGAGCCCTCATGTGAAAAGCCACACCATTACATTCAGTTTAATATAACAGAACCAGCTACTAAGGAACACAGCTTAGATCAAACACAAGTCACATCTAAAGACAAATATGAGAGACATTTCTAAGAGTAAAAGAGAGAACCACATGTTATACATACTGGTTAGGTTACTTAATGCACTTCTGGAAGGATCTCTGATACCATGGTGATGAGGGCCACATATGAACACAAATCAATTAGAATAGTTGTGCAAATACAGAAGTTAAGTATTATTAGACTCCTACATTCTTGAAACAGATGTACACAGGTCAACCTGTTATAAAACGAACATTATGATAAAATTATAATTTTCTGTATATCTCCTAAATCTATTGTTTCACTTCAGAAGAAAGTAACCAAATATTATTATAAATTATGTTATAGCTTTAAAATTTCAATGATTGCTGTTTTGGACATTGGGAAAATAATGCTAAACTGTGTTTTGGACTTCTCAATGTGCATGAGCAACAATTTCCTGAGTAGAGCCCGATATACTAATAATTCACATGACTTAATAATATGGGCCTTATCCTTCTCACCTTACTTTTGTAAGACCTGATTCAAAGCTTCTTTTTGTTGACTTCACTGGGTTTTAATTAAGGCCCCTCAGAAGTGTTACTGAAGTCAATGGGACTATATTAAGTAGAATTTTACACTAAAACTTTTTATGGAAATCAGGATATTTTATTTATATTGCAACCCTTCTACCTTGAAAGGTTATTTCCTGGCCTAACGTTAAAGGTGCTACTATTAGTGCTCGAATCTCATCTTCCAGAAAACACACATTCTTGATCTGCCCACAGCTACTCATAGCTCCCTTTCAATGGTCTACGGGGCAGGCAAGCAACTTTCTTTCAGGAAGGTGCACAGACAGTAACCCTGCATAGCCAAAATGACAATTCCATTGTTCACATTAATGATTTAATCTACCTACCATGATAGAAACATTCCCATTTGTCCATAAAAGACACACACACATCTGTGTGCTCCAAAAGTGTCATAATGAATAAAACAAAACTCTTTCTGCCACGGAAACAAATAATTTGTGTGTGAACACATGCATGTGCATGCAGTACTATTACTTGGCAACAAGTCCTTATAGCTTTATCCCTAAGAGAATAGAAATGCTTTTCCAGTACATTAAAAAAAGGAACCTCCATCTTTGAGTATCACCTGGCATTCTTGTTCATTTCCTCAACTTTTTTTCATTCGTTAATTTTTGTAGTCTGTGCTTAAATGATCTCACCCTGCATTTGTTTGATGAAGGTTACCAAGATGGAAAAGCCATCTACTTTTACCTTAATTTCAGCTGCTCTGTTTGCTTCCCTTTAATCTACTCCAAGACTAAAAAAGTTTTTTGGCCTTGTCCATAAGGAATTCATGAATATTCTCCCTCCCCAACTCTCTCCTTCCACTTAAATAGTGGGATCCTTTGCAAAAAACAATGATGTTGCCTTACAATATGTTAACATTCTAATTTCTGAACAGAAGCTACATCAAGAGCTGTGGTAATATTATGATTGCAATTTGAACAGTGCCCACCAATTTTCAGCCATAAGCTAGGTAATTGATAATGATAACTATTTCAAATGGATGTGACTGAATATAAGCAATTGATCGACTTTATTATTATCCTAACAATTACTCTCTTTATTCTTTGTGGTTAATAAGTAACCTGGGTGGAAGAGAAATGTCCCTGACATATTTTATATGCCATCAACTTTCCAAAGTGTGCTATGTTAAGTTAGAGCTTGTCCAACCTATTGAACCTGGTCATATTTCTTCCCTATTAAAGTTCTATATGTCATCTGTTGTTTCACCACCTGTTAATCCATCTGTGCTCAGAGTAGCAGCTGTGTTAGTCTGTATCCGCAAAAAGAAGAGGAGTACTTGTGGCACCTTAGAGACTAACAAATTTATTTGAGCATAAGCTTTCGTGAGCTACAGCTCACTTCATCGGATGCATTCAGTAGAAAATACAGTGGGGAGATTTTATATACACAGAGGACATGAAACAGTGGGTGTTACCATACAGATTGTAACAAGAGTGATCAGGAAAGGTGAGCTATTACTAGCAGGTGAGCAGGGGCAGGGAACCTTTTGTAGTGATAATCAAGGTGGGCCTTTTCCGGCAGTTGACAAGAATGTGTGAGGAATAGTAGGGGGGAATAAACAAGGGGAAATAGTTTTACTTTGTGTAATGACACATCCACTTCCAGTCTTTATTCAAGCCTAAGTTAATTGTATCCAGTTTGCAAATTAATTCCAATTCAACAGTCTTGTTTATTCCCCCCCACCACCACTGTTCCTCAAACGTTCTTGTCAACTGCTGGAAATGGCCCACCTTGATTATCACTATAAAAGGTTTCCCCCCCCCCACCCCCCGCTCTCCTGCTGGTAATAGCTCACCTTACCTGATCACTCCTTACAGTGTGTATGGCAACACCCATTGTTTCATGTTCTCTGTGTATATAAAATCTTCCCACTGTATTTTCCACTGCATGCATCCGATGAAGTGAGCTGTAGCTCACAAAAGCTTATGCTCAAATATATTTGAGGGTCTCTAAGGTGCTACAAGTCCTCCTGTTCTTTTTCCATCTGTGCTGTAGCTGTTGTCTTGATTTATAAACATGCCTATGTCTTACTAACCCTATACATGCAGCCAGTTCCCAGCACCATTTGTCTTTTCAAAACAATGCGCCCCAGCTACTTTTTTTCAAATTCCAGAAGGTAAAAATATGAATAATTCTATTCCAATAAAATGATACAACAAGTGATTAGATTTATTTTCCTGTTCACTCTGTGGTCCTGAAATTATATAGACAATGTAGGACACGGCTGCAATATAAATTCTGATCCACGATTTTTACAGCCTTTAATTCAGTATCAAAAATGAATTACTCACACTGTAATATATAGAAACATTCTAAACATGTGCTCTCAACAGCTGTGGTTATAAGCAATTCCCTGCTGAGTTTAGCTAATGCAAAATATCTAAGGGGATGGGGGGTTATTTTACTTATAATCTGTAACAGTTTTAACAGTGCTATTTCTACCCTATTCAAAGTTATAGGAAACGTTATCATACTGAGGTAACCGATGCCTTTTTCTTATCAAGTATGTTTTCTTTTGCAAACCTCAGCTTTGTGCCTGGAGACATCTACTCTGCTCAATTTTTCTGCTTCCTAAGTTACAACATGTTAGGAATATAGTTTTCTTCTACTGTATCATTGGACCTATACAATTAAAATGCTTGTTATGTCACAGGGTTGAATTTCCCCTCGAACTTTGCCATAGCAGTTTGCATTAAACCAGGCATTTTTATTGATTTTGAATTGCTAGGCGTGGGTCTATTTTAGGCCTTCATGGAAGATTCATTGCTGTATTTTTTGATGACCGAACTTTATCTTGACCCACTATTCCTATTCCCTATGTGCCCTGAGCCCTTCACTAGTTTTACGCTTTTCTTTTGCTTGTTATAATTAGTTCACACAGGACTGAAAAACATAGCAGTTAATAACAAAGGCTGACTACATTTATCAAATGCCTCGTATGACTGACAAGTCATAGCAATGAGAAAAAATATTATAGTGATTGTGAGCCATCAGCCCTCACATTCAGCTAGGATGATCTTTTTGGCTATGGTTGCTGAAATCTTCTTCCATCAAGGCTTTTCCTTTCAGTTCTTTAGGATGATTCATCTTCACTTGACATTGACTAAGTCAAGGAGGAAACAAACATTCACTGGCCTTTACAGTGTTGTCACCATGTCGGTTCCAGTGAATGAGAGACAAGGTGGGTGAGGTAATATCATTTACTGTATTTAGCTGTGACACTCTGAGTAAGGTTTCCAGACCTGAAGACAAGCTCTAGGTACACTCTAAAAGCTTGTCTCTCTCACCACCAAAAGTTGGTCCAAAAACAGATGTTACCTCACTCACTTTGTGTCTCATTCACTGGCCTGTTTTTTTTTTTTTTTTTAAAATCGATGAAGTTAAATGGCTCCAGGTCACTTTAGCTATTTCTTATCCACAAGTGGCTCTTATTATATATGTTTTATATAAAAGGCTACACTGTCCCAGGCCCTTATACAATCTGATGAGAGGTGGTCACAGGGAGTCTTTCCTCTTTGTATCCTTCCTAACTCACAAGAGATAGTGACACTTGGAGTCTGTGGTCTTCTGGGAGCACAGAGCCTGCTGTCTCCTAGCACACACAACTCCATCCACCTTTCCTCTACCCACACTGGTTACCAAAGCTGGCAGGGCATAGAAAGGAGGACATGATGCACCAGCCTAAGCAATGAATTAGTATGCACAATGCCTCTCTGTGTGCTCCAGGCAGATAGCGCAATCTCTTTCTTCGTTCTTCCCTGGGAAGAAACAGCACTGCACCAAATCCAGCTCAGAGCTAGCCCTTTGAGGCATAATTGGACCGAAGGAAAATAAGACAAATATGGATATAGCTTACATATTTAAAGATGGAGAAAAATATATAGCTACAGTTTCAGAAGGGCCCAAGTGACTTAGGACCCTATGTTCCATTTAAAAACAGTGACTTAGGAGGCCCTTAGGTTTTCAGTGGGAGTTAGGCACCTACATATTTTTGAAGTTCTGAACCTAAGTGCCTAAATCACAATAAAAATGGGACTTTGACTCTTAAAATTTTCCCCTATGACTCAAATTCTTGTCTCTAAATAGCAATTGAAACATCTAGTCCAGTAGAAAATCTGAGGGTAGAAAGAGTGTCAGAAGCTACTTCACTAGGTTAATTCAGTTATTATCTAAGTCATGCTGCAAGCTATAGGCTGATATTTTCCAGAATCCATTAATTGTTAATGAACATTTTAGGTACCAAATTAAATTAAACCCATTTGATCATTCAGAGTTAATGATTTCCTGCTGGGTCCTTTTTAATGTTCAGAACTGGCCTTCTGTGAAATACTATTGGCAATTTTGTCCTTTTGGGGGCCTCTGCTGAAGGTTACTTTGAAATTTTCACCTTTTCCTTTCAAACATTTATATTTATAATGTGAGCAACTGTTCCCTATTATCGTGCTTTGAATTCAAGATGCTACATGAGCATTATAAGTCCCAGAGCTCTGTAACAGCTGAAAAGCAACCCCCGAGTTTGCAAACCCAGGTAAAATTAACTTGCTGATTAACTGTGTGAACTGAAATCAGTGGTTTAGGCCACGTCTACACTACCCGCCGGATCGGCGGGTAGTGATCTATCTATCGGGGATCGATTTATCGCATCTAGTGTAGATGCGATAAATTGATCCCTGATCGCTCTGCCGTCAACTCCAGAACTCCACCAAGGCGAGAGGCGGAAGCGGAGTCGATGGGGGAGCTGCAGCCATCGATCCCGCGCCGCGAGGATGCGAAGTGATTCTAAATCGATCTAAGATACGTCGACTTCAGCTACGCTATTCTCATAGCTGAAGTTGCGTATCTTAGATCGATCCCCGCCCCCAGTGTAGACCAGGCCTTAGTAAGCACTATAATAAAAGCACATGGCATATTGTCTAGGGCCATAGCATAAACAATAGAATTGCATGGTGTGACACACTAAAAATACTCTGCCATATCCTGGACAAGCCTTATGGAATAGGATAAACTTTACTGAATTAAGTTAACCCTTATTAAATTAGATTTAATACCTTTGGGGTCCATTGTATTAATAATGCAATTGTGTATGTGTTATTGTAACTCCTCTAGCAGAAGGCAGATGCTAATGTAATTCTTCGTTTATTAGCCTTTTGAAGCTAACCCCTGGAGAGGTGTCCATATACTAGTTCAAACTGGATTCTCTAAGGACCAACTGACAGACAAAGGCTTTGTGGATAAATAGCCTGGCTCAGAGCCTTCTATGTGATCCAGCAAACAGACTGAACCCTGGTCCATGGAAAGACCTGATCCTTAGGGAAGGTTTGGATGTGCTCTACTGAGGCTCCAAAAGACTGGATGCTTGTTCTAAGCAGAAGCTGTGATGAGCTTGAAACCACAAGGAAAACCCTTGGGTGGGGTTTTGAAGGACTGCTCCTATGTTAGGGTAGGAGTGCTCTCTGGTAAGCTTATTAGCATGTGTGCAGGTTCTTTTATTGTTTTTATTATGTTTTTTTGTGTGCTGCTTTTACCTTAAGAATAAAATATGCTTGCACAAAAAGAGCTGTGTGGTATCTATAACTATGGGCAAGGACACTTAGCTGTGTCTGAAGAGAAAGCAGCCTGTCTCTGCTGGGAATAACAGTGAAAGCAGGAAACCGTGCAACCTGGGAATACCCCGATCAGGAGGGAGAGAGAGGTGGGTCTCCACCCAAGGAAGATAATGGCTGGGGAGCTGCAAGCCTGAGTGGATGCACTTGCTGAGCCACTAAGAGGAAATACAGGTGCACTTGCCCTGAACTATAATATATAGTAAGATCAGATTCCCCTTTAACTTTACTGTTATTCTTCTTTGAATCTCCCCCCAATGCCCTTTTCTCTTTCTGGGAGGCACAGCAGCAGTAGATATAGATAGTACAGCACTATCATCATCACTGTAATATCAGTATTCAACTACTCAGTGCTAATGACAGCAATAAGGGAGTTGGCATTCCAATAGCAATTTCCAGGGTATCAAAGAGCTTTGCAAACATTAAGCTTGAACACTCTGGTGAGATATAATTATATAATTTACCAATGAGAAAACATAAGCACAGAGATATTAGGAGCCTTATTGAATGCCCACTGAAGTCAATGGGAGTTATTTCATTGCTTCAATGGCCTGCGTGATATGCAAAGGTCACACAAGATGTCTTTGGCAGAGTTGGGACAGAGACCTAGATAATTTGGCTCCTTGTTCAATGTCAAAAGCACAAGACTAATTTTCAAAATAATATTGCGCCTATATACTGGTAAACTTCACTTAACGTAACTTGGTTCAGGGATATTCCTATACTCCTACATTTTCTGTGGCTAGATTCTCCACATCAGCTGAGCTGTGTTTGGCACAAATATGGAGGTGTGGGGCATAGATGGCGTTAAGACACCTTTATTTCCCCCTAACTCTAGAATCATTCCCCCTGGAGCAAATTATACCAACTGAAAGTGGCCTCTAAGTCATTCTGGATGCAGGGTCACCCTGGTCACATCACCTACATAAGCAACACAAAGCTGCCCTACTGTGCAATCAGCTCCTCTATCACTTTGCATAGCTTCTCCCATGTCCATGCAAATTATATGGTGCACCTTTGTGCAATGTTAAGCCATTTTCCATTTCAAATATATCTCCTCAGACTGTCGTAAATAATTAAAATAAAAAACAACAACAAAGCAAACACCTCCTTTCTATGCAATCTTTTATTAATTCAAAGTATCCAGTTTTAAGGTCCTTCCACTGGTAAGGAAGCATAACCACAAGTAATGTCAGTTTGGCTTGCTCTAAGCATGCTATTTGAAATGCTGTATTCACCCAAAGCTCAAGGAAGGCAATGAGAGTCTTTCTGGACTCAGGTCTCATGTGAGGTTTTCCAAGTTTCTATATCTCTAGTAATATTTCAAACAGTTTACTACATAGCTTCATAACACAGTATGCATTGCCTGTGTGGTTGGGAACTTCAATATCAGAAGAGTTGAGATAAACACCAATGCTGCTATCACAATACATTTCAACAGAGGTAAGAAATATAGCCTCGTATTTAAAAGATTTGATCCATCCAGGGACGAGGGCTGTAATAACTTAGACACTGGATCTTTTGAGCACAAAATTGTTGGAGCATATACATGATTATTTATCAAGACAGTGTATGTGTAGTGCTAGTATTATGCATTAGCACTTACTTGATATAACAGGAATAAACATTCCATGAAAGAACACAGAGCTCACTGAAAATATATATCACAAACACGTTTTTATAATGAACCAATGGACTATTTACATGACAGCTTTCACACAGGACATGAGAATGCTAGCCAAATACAAACAAAAAAACCCCAAGTGAACAATAAAATTTTATTATGGTGATATAACTCAAAAGATCTTTTTAGATTTTAAGAGTGAACTATAAATTTGCTAGAAGTATCAGTTCATCTTATTACATGACACCTGGAGGTCATTCCAAAATCACAGAATGGTAAAGAAGAATTAGGCACTTCTGTAGTATGCAGAATGGACTTAGGTATTTGTTCTAAACTGGTCCCAGCAAAGTGCACTGTGCAATAATGAGTAAATGGAATGAATTATTCCAAATTCCCATATAAAGTACTTCAAAGATTCTTATTAATGCAGCTAATTATTAAAGGTTACGATAGAATAATATGTAAAGGAACCCTACTGCTCCTTGGAATGATATTGGGATTACAGATGTTGAGAAACTGATGAATATTGTAGTCTTGAAATTCAAAGAATAACAGCGATCAATTCTGGTCTGAGAATATTCCTCAGATGATAGAAAACAGATTTTATCAAGGCACTAATATGTTTCCTGAAGGTTAAAATATGATGCAGGATCTTGCCATGATTTTTACGGCACATGATGATTACACGGTATCAAGAACACTATCTTCAAAAGAAAATGAGAGTAGACCCTGTGGATCAATCAATATTATCTCAGTTAAAAAAGAAGAAGAAAGACTAAACATAAAGTTTCTCTTTTGTAGAATGAATAGGTTTGGAATTGTCATTTCTAGCCTTGATATGTGCCAAGATAAAAATATCACTTGCCCAATCCACCTGCCTTTAGTGGTATTTACACTGAATTATCATAGATTGTTAGCTTTCCTCAAATAATTTTCTGTGAAGTGTTTTTGAGCTGTTCTCATTTCCTGTGCATCTCCACAAGTTCCTCATATTATCACACACCTGGTCTGTCTAAAAAAGCCCTCTCAGAAAGAAGAAATTCTTGAATATTGGCAAAGTTTAGCTCAGTCATAGGAACCAGTTCATGCTAACTCAAGAAAAGGTAACTTTTAATTAGCAATGACAAAACAAATGATGGCACATACTAGTTATGTACCACCGGTCAGAGATTTATACTATCATGTTCCACTGGTTTGGGACGCCACAATATTTCTTCTGTTCCTTTTCTTATCAGACCCAAACCCACAAAAATATTTCAAAGATCAGTTAAGCTTACAACATTGCATTTATCTATCCCAATATTAACAAAACCCATGTCCCTAAAAGCCAGAACATCGCAAGCACTGCCCCTCTAATAAACCATTTTCCTCATTATCAGAAAGGAGTTCATACTTCAGCACAATGTAATGTCAACTTTGACTGAGAGATTAGAGGAGATTTATGCCTTGTAGTTATCAGCTGTGAGCCATGGAACAAGCTAGCTGCCTTGAGTACAAACCTGCCTGGAGGGTCCATATTTGGAGCAGCTAACCCATGATTGCACTCGCAGCAGCCCATGCCACTCTGGCTACATTATATTTTTAAACACACTAGCTCGATGGGAGCTAGTGAAAATATGTCCATTGGAGCTGGGAATCACACCCGCAGCTCCAAATATGGACGTAGCCACAGAGTCAGCTATGCTCTGCCCCCACTCAAGGCAAACTGTAAGGTTACAATCTAGCCCATAATAAGAAGAACTATCATGCGTACACTTGGAGAAAAAACTAAAAATAATCAAAAAGCTTTAGGTTTATTTTAGAAGAAAATGGTCCAGCTGTGAGGATGTGGGCATCAAGGGGTCGGGCTGCTGTATCTCAGATCCTTCCCCAGTATAAATAAATAAATACATGTAAGAGGTGTTACGTTCTAAAGAAGAAAACACCACTGAACCTAGGCAAGAGAGAGAGAAAATGAGGTGGTGTCACAATTCTGACAATGCAGAATGGAAATTCAATGTTTGTTCTTGAGTTCGTGCTCTGCTTTACTTTAGGGGAATAAGAAATTTTTGATTAAAAAGGCACCATGCACATGGGGTGCATTATTCATCCTAAAGTTCAGTCTTGTACAGTAGAATTGCCAGATACATACTTTTCCCCCTGAATCTGTCTGCTCCCTCAGTATTGCTGGAACTTCACACAGATGATCTAAAATCAAACATTCAAGGGAGATACTGCAGTTAAGTATTAAACCTGACATCTTTTATGTCCTGTACAATAATTGACTTCAGGTTATGCTACCCTACTCTGCAGGTTAAAGTAGTGAGGGCAGTTTCAGATCATATAGATGGCACTAGTCTCTTTATTTTATTTGTGCATTTGAGATTTTAAAGGAGCACGGAGGCAATTTACATTTGTATTTTATTTTTAGGAATATTTACATGGATGGAGAATATAAGGAAGAATCTTGCATTGACAAGAGGACCAATTCAATCTTGTAATGTCCTCTGAAATGGAAATATTAAGGTCATACTTGCCATATTTCTAATACAGCTATTTAACATGCTTTCTCCACTTTGTTTTGGTGACAAGATTTGCTTTCATGAGATTAGTAACTTTTTTCCACATTTTCACCTTTTAATTGGCACTCGTATTGATTTTTATTTACAGAATTTGCTCTGGGGATAGTTGATCAGTGGACAGTGATAATTAGCCAGAGGACACCGCTTGATATTATGGGCTATTTGTATGTTTATTGGCTTTCTTTTTATTGGTCCATCTGGTATATATTGTTTCTCGTGAGACTGTGTTCCTCTCAGCCTGTTTGCACATATCACACAGTCTGGTTGATTTTTTTCCCCCTTTTTATGTCAGGGCTTAAAAACAACAACCCTGTTACAAGCCAAATCTCAGCTGGAATAAATTGGCACAACTTCCTCAATGGATACTTGTGCGTTCCACTGATGAAGACACCCCAGCTGTGACTCAAACCCTTAGATTCTATTTCTTCCCTGAGACTATTCCAGTTAGAGACTATGCTTAACCTCCAAGTCTTAGTAGGAGTATTTATGTCCACTATCCACCTCCTCCCCCATTATTCTCTGAGAGCCCTTGCTGCGATTCTTGCTTTGGATATAGACTTGCTATTTAAAAATACAATATGCAATGTTAAGGAGTGGAAAAAGAATATGGAGTCTGATTCTCCACTGCCTTGCACCTTGTATAATCATTTACCTCTCAGCAAAATGTGACATGATTGCAAATCAGAATGTCAACATTATATAGTCACTCTACACAGGTGTAAATCACTACACAAGATGCAGGGAAGTAGAGACCTATCTTACATATTCGCACGTACTTGTGGCAAAACTTTAGGAATCTGAAGAATCTTCTTTTTTAAAGGTACTTAGGGATTTCAGTGTGAGACACCTAGATTAGGTACTAAACTCAGATTCACGCAGGGAGTTAGGCAACTAACTCTAATTTCCATATCTCCAAATTCTGGCAATTAGTTATCTATGTCCAGATCAACTCTGCTTCCATTAGTATTGGCCATGGCAGCAGGTGAAGTGTACAATACAGAGGTTTAACAGCTATGTTACTGGACAACACAAGTTTCTTGCATCTTCAAGACATTGTGCTTTCATACAGCAAATTCTGTTGAACTACTTAGGTATATGTACCCTACTCATCACTTTGGAATCTGAGAGTCTTATGAACTTGATATGAAGGTGTTTTCTCTGGAAATAAGGCAATTACCAATAATGAACCTGAATCAATGCCCATTGAAGTCAATGGCAGTTCTTTTTCAATGGGCATTAAATCAGACCCAATATGGCTAGACAGGCCAACAGTAACTACACGCTTCCTTTTAGGGTAGTTTTCACAGGCTATTTATAGTGAGAAATGAGTGCTGCTTTCTTTTTTGCACATCCAAACTACTGGGCTGAAGAAAATGGTTAAAACTTTTCTTTTAATTCTATAATCTTATTATCCTAGCTCCACTAAAAACTGATTATGAAATCTGAGGATATTGAGAACCTGGATTTTTTTCCATTAAATTTAACTTGATATTTTTTTCAAGCAATGTGGTACTTACTATAGTCCAGATCCTTTTAAGGCTATCCAGGGAAACATAAACCCATGCAGTGAGCCATTTTCTGTCAAAATTACATCTGACCCGCATATTTTTGCAATTCTCAGATGCATTATACAGTCAGATCAGGTTGTTCCTTGACCAGTTGTTCACCCCTATCAATTGCATTAGCATTTAACCCGTCAGTTTAAATTACAAAGGTACCAAAGGTTTAGGAAGGTTACAATAGATTCAATCTCTCACAAAAGTGGGAAAGAATAATCTTAAATCATCCATCAATGTGTGTTTTTTTTTTCTAGTGACATACATATACTCGCCTTCTAGAAACGTCACTGTTACTGTGTGTAGCATTCTTATGGGATAGACCATATGCAATGCAGAAAAGTGCTGGAGAAGTAATAGAAACAAGAGCACTGTGTATGTGCTATTTAAACTTAGACTGCATCTTCTTTATCTTGGTATCATTCTCCCCTCTTCTCTGTCTCTTCTTTCTATGCTAAATGTTCTCATAATTTTTCTATATAGATTTTTATTGCAACAGCAAAGTGATACTTCTGCTGTATATTACCAGTAGGACCCATCCTGGAGCACCCAGAGAGGGGCTGGAGTCCCAATGAATCCTACTGAAATAGAGGACACTAACCTCCCACCACACACACACACTGGAGGCACCCAGCCTCTTGCAGGATCAAGCCAATCTAGTAGTTTTATGCACATGTATACACCTGCATAGTTTAGGAATATTCAATACACATATTGTTTGTATATGTTTCACTATAAAAATATGATCAAATATACATAATGTAAGAATGCACCATTTGGCCTTTCAATATTTCAGTGATAATTTAATAGCTAGAGTCAAAGTAATGAATGGCCAGCCAAATCCCCTAAATTTTCCTCAGTCAGATAGATGCTAACTTTCTACTCTTTTTTACTGATGCAAGTAATTCCAGGACTAATGAAACAGTTCTATTCTTTTTTGTTATTGATTGTTTAATAGACACGGTTAAATATCAGATGGTCGCTGGTCCTGTATGAGTGTGTAAGGACTGGGACAAGAACATGCACAGCGCCCTCCCATTCTTTGCAGCCCGGGCTATGGACCAATTATGACTTTAGCACCACTTCTAGCCTGACCATAAGGAGCAGGGTGAGCACTTGCTGCATCCACTGAAAATCACAGCAGAATTCTCATTACAGGTTGCCCAAATTCCAAGTCAGAAACAATTCCTCCTGGAACTACGCCAGAAGCATCACCTCCTTCATGTTCCACTGCTCCCGGAACACAGGGGTGTATGTTAAAGGCACAATCTAGTCTTACATATCCAATAGACAATATCTCATGCCATGATGCCACAATACCATCGAATCAGCAAGAAAAGTCAAGTTCATCCTAAGCTATGAAAGTGTAAAAGGGAGCAACATTGCTTCAAAGCCTTTTCCCATAGAAATGCTTTCCCAAATTTCTATATGATTACACTTAGGGCCTCATCCTCCCATTTCACCACAAAGTGCCCACTGATGGCAATATGAGTGTTGCCTGCTTAGAAGCTGTGGGATCAGGATATTGGAGAGGCAGAGCCTTTTGTTGGTACACTGGGGAGGAATGTGCTATTGCTGAGCTTAGGAAACCCAGTTCGCCTACACCCTGCTATGGCAATAGAGATAAATAATGTATTGTTATAATTATAATAATATTGTTATAATAATATGTATTCTGAGAACAGTGAAGAGCACAAATAAAAACAGGATCTGGAAACATGAATGCATGAATATATATTGAGTTTTAGCAACAGACAAGTGCTGAAAGGAATATGTCAGTGGATAAATATTTCAGCTTCCATATTCTTGTGTATTTACAAGAATATATTAACTGCACCTTGTTAGCTGTGCCATGGTGAATGTTGTTTAATAAGCAAAAGAAAAGCTTAAATATAGATTTAGATAGCCTGAGCTTGGTTCATCTCTGACAGAGTGAGGACGTGCCGTCTGCACCTCCCTGATTCAACAAGGGCTGCTGTCCCCTGGAGTAGGGAATTCATGCTAGGGAGAGGCTGGGCAGCGTTTGCAGTCAAGCCGTCGAACCTGGGGATTCTCTGAGCGGTGGTCACCACTGACATGTATTGTGGCCATCCTTGCAGAGCAAATGTTTTGCGGCAAACAGCTCCACCTTGTTCCAGTGAAGCCAGACATGCCGGTCTACAGAAACACCCATTTAGGGAACCAAGCAGCATATTTTTATTTAAATCCCCATAACAAAAATTTACATTCATATCTTCATGAATAGATAAGGATCATAATCAGATCTGCTGTCTATTCTCACAGGAAGTAAATCTCAATATCAGTCAGTGTGAATTCCTACTGAACATTTACAGCCGTGCAGATGTCAGGCAGATAATCTTTACAGTGACAAGAACCATGCAGGCCTTATTGATGTAACCCATGATATTACCACTCTAAAGCAAAGACAGATTGCTTTTGAAGTTACATGCCAGGCTTTATTAAAAAGGGCAATGGGAATTGTCAAATTTCAAAGTCTGCTATAATAGTCTGAAATTCAGAAGATTTGTCTACACCACGGGGAAATGCACCCTAGGGGGATGTGATTTCTAAAGAGCACTAATATGTTGCACATGGATTGATCTGTGTAGACCCTGCTGGTGTACACTAAAGGTTCGTTAGAGAGAACTATGTGAAAGCTCACTAGGGAACCTTTAGTGTGCACCAGCACAGGCTACATGGACAAATTAACTTGCACTGTGCTCGAGCACTTTAGTAATCACAGCCCCACAGTATGCATTGCCCCACTGTGTAGAAAAGATCTTAGTCTGTTTTCAGTACCAATGGAATGTGGTTAAGAGAAAGGAACAAGAGATGAAGTGACTTTCATTTTCACTGCATTGTTTCAGCTCCATATATTTCAGCTGGAGATATTGTTATCACATGCAAAAAGGTGGAGGATTAGTCTCTTGACCCTGTTGTGTCTGCTTTGTGCTGCAGTACTTAAAACTGTCTTAAATGTGCAGCTGAGGATCTCACTAGGATAGGGAATCCTTCAACAGCATAGTGCCCATCTCTCAGTTCATCTCAGGGTTGTAGCCAGGAGAAAGGCATGTGGCTGAAGTACCATTGCACTCATGCAATCATCAGTTTCCCAAACAGCCTTTGGGGTTCATTGCCACTTAGTGCAAATTTCTGCTGCTGTGAGGTTGGTCTAATTTGAACTGTGGGCTTTACAATTCCACCTCTCTTTGGTGAATTGCTGTAGAGTGAATTTCATTTGATAACAGTGAGTACCTTTAAACATAAAATTAATTTCCTTCTTATATACTTGTTGAAAATATAAAGCTTCAGGACTGAACTGGGCCAAAATCTGTTCTTTATTGCACCCTTGAGCCTCAGTGTATCTAAGCACATTTTGACACACTGTAATTTTCCGTCCTCCAAAAGTGAATAAGCAAACATTCTTTTTATGTGAAATAGATAATCCACTGTCATCACAAGTGTTGTGAGGATTGTAAAGGAACCAAAAAGCTATATCAATAAGATGAGAAGCTGAACAAATAAGAGAGAACCACAGAGAAATTTTCCAGACAACACGTGTGTGTACATTTCTGTGGTCACAAAATCAGAGGCTAGAGCTGAGGATGGCTAAAGCTTTGGCCATGAAATCATATTTTCTAAAAGGAACATCATAAAACAATACAGACATTTCTGTGTGCTCACATATTGAACAGTTTGTGGCCTAGATTCTTGGCTGAATTCCATTCCAGTTAAGCTGCTTCAATGGCATCCCCCAATTCACCCCTCAGAGAAAGGGAGTCTTGCTCAAGATTTTTTGGGTTTTTTGGGGGGGGCAATTAAGGGAGGGAAGAACATCATCACAACTTAATTGTAAATTTTAAATGCCCTAGATCCTGTAATCCCCGTTTAATTCATTTTTCTATTTATTACAAATTCTGAAATCCTGTAATCCTGAGGGTGTTCGCTATTGATATTCAAATTTAATAAAGACAATTGGATGATATCCTGTAATAGGTGTGTATGTGCACTGTTCATTCACATTCAAATTTATTAGAGGCAATTGCCTGAAATAATAATCACAGGCTCTTACATTTATTAGAGGCAACCACCTGAGATAGCACTGTTTTGTCACACAGTCCAATATTTCTTTACTATCTATCGCCAACTGCTTTCTGCCAATTGTCATGCACAGGGAAAAAAAAATCATACTAGAGAACTTCATAGCAGTGCCCTGTCATACTACAGATTGACAAGAAAAGACATAGTCCAAGACCTGCATGCACTGATGTGCACTCATAATGTAGGATTTGTCAGTCCCTAAGCCTTCTTTTTTAAGGTTAGGTCTTAAAAAGCACAACCAACATTTCTGAGACATTCTCATGCAGCTTATCTCCTATCCTGTTTGTTTCTTGGTCAACTCTGGGATGCCTCCAAATTTTCATCTATTTGGCCTGAAATTAACATTTGCCTTTCCAGGAAGGTAATCATTCATATGGCCTGTGCAATTCAGGCCACAGAAAGTGGAACTGGGTAAAAGAGGTTATGAGCTCCCTACCCTCCGGGCATAGAGCAGCACCCTGTGGGGAGAAGGATACAACTGCCTCACCACGTTCTCTGGGGGCCCCATCCTGTGATATACTGTGCTTTGCCCCCATGGCCCTAGATTGACCACAGCATACCTGGGAAGTGCAGGAATTATGTGAGTTTATCACTGTCTTATGAACAAAGCTCCCACTGAAGTCAATTTGAGTTTTGCCTGCTTAGAGGCTGCAGGATGAGGATATAAGAGAAGCAGATGGTTTTCTTGGTGCACTGGGGAGGAAGGTTTCTACTACTGAGTTTAGGAAATCTTGTTTGCATACAGCCTGCTGTGCCACTAGAGAAAAATAATACATTATTTTGATATGTGTTTGAATACAGTGAAGAGAACAAATAAACAGGATCTAGAAATACAAATGCATGCATATATATTGAGGTTTAGCAAGAGATAAATGCTGAAAGGAATTTGTCAGTGGAGAAATATTTCAACTCTTGTCTATTTACAAGAATACATGAACTTTTCCTTTGCTTACTAAACAATGGTCTTCATAGTGAAGACAACATGGTAAAGACTTTCATCTAGATTCAGATATACAGGACTTGAGAATGTGGGATTGTGAAATTTCACCTACCTGAACCAATTGTAACTGCTGTACCGTGGAATGGGGAATTCTCCCTGAGTTGGGTCAGGAAGTATAGTCCTAGAGCTTCTGCAGGAGAGGGCAACATTGAAATGTAACCTAGGTACCGTGGAGGACTCTTCAAGAGAACCTGTACATGTGATGCTCTAGATCAGTGGCTCCATTTCCATGTGAACCATCACCCTTCATAATTCCATCAACTTTTTAGGTAGTATTGATTTTTTATGACCAGCTGGGGGAAGGGAGTTTGTGGTCAATATGTGCAACCATAACGTCCCCTTTAGACCCCTGGACCACCAGGGTCATCCACCATCAAGACAGTCTGAAGAACTCCCTCTCTCATCTAGAGATGTATCTTATTATTATTTCTAAAATCATTCCAGTCTGCACTAATAGGTCCATAAAATGTATTGTTCTTCCTAATACCATATAATAGCCCAAGAAATAAATCTCGGTGTCAGTCAGTGTGACTTCCCAATGAGTGTTAATAGTGGTATATGTGTCAGAGAAAGAATCTTTACAGTGACAAGAACCATTCAGGCCTTATTGATGTAACCCACAGTATTACTTCTCTTGAGCAAAGTCAGATTATGGTAAAGTTATATGCCAGGCTTTATTAAAGAATGCGACGGAACTGTGATACTTCTGAAGCCTGCTGTAATATCTGAGCACCCAGAAGACACTTGAGGCCTCATCCTGAAACTTTTTCTCCTGTTTTCAATACCGACAGGTTAGGAAAAGGAACAAGAGGTGACATGACTTTCATTTTCACTACATCGTTTCAGCTCAACACTAATTCAGTTCAGCAGAAGGACAAGCTACCACCCACACAAAGACTGAGGAGGCCTGAGGTGACATGCTGGCACCATTGAAGTCAATGAAAAAATTGTCAGTCATTTCAATGGGGCCAGGCTTTCACCCCTGATTTTCATTTACATGAAAACTTTTTTTGCAACACTGTGGAAGTCTAAATAGGCCATAAGGTGAGCATAAATGTAATTTAGACCCATTTTAAGGCCTGTGTGTGGACCCATGCTTGCAAGAAGTGGTTAATGAGGGCTTGTGGACCCAACTGGCCTGGGCCTGCTACACCTGTAACAGATGTCAGGCGTATAGAGGGGAGTTAAAAGAGGAGATTCAGCTCAGGTTAGGGTCAGGGAGGAAAGCAGAGTTCTGATTTTCTTTTGGTGAGGGAAGCCTGGTTTCAGCCAAAAGTCTGAGACAACTTACTGGATGAGCGTCTTGGTGGATGGTATGACCAGACCTTGGAAGGCAATCTAAAAGGACTGGCTACAAGAAGAGAAGCCCTGAATAAACAAGCAGGGTCCTGTCAAAGAATTCTCAAATGACCCTGGTTTTGACTTCATAGTATCCTCTTTTTTGGACTTTAGTACCCCAGAAGGGGTGGACTTAAATTGTGACCAAGTTGGAGGGGCAGCTCATGGGAACAGGCAGACCAGAGGGCTACCGTAGCTATCAGGGGGTGCCAGCTGGGGAGAAAGTCACTATGTCATACCCAGCCACAAGGAGGCAGTCCAGTGGTTAGTCCACTCTTTCACAGGCCCCTTTAAACTCCCAAGGGTAAAGGGGTAGGAGAGTAAATGAGAATCAGGCAGTAGATAGCACATGTCTTGCATACATTGTATGGCACATTATCAACTTATGGAATTCAATACAACAGCTAGGCATAAAGTCAAACCCTCTGGCTAAATAATTTCATGACCCCAGAGTTGTAAGGACTGTATGTAAAATAAGCTAATATTGAATCTCTTGCTTCAAGGTATAAATTCATCAGCTGAAGGCCCAGTGTACAGTAATGTATAATTGGTTAGGTTTAGTGTGATGGATCTGGTTCACCTTCCTTTGAAGTATTGCTTTTGGGTCACTGCCAGAGGCTTGATGATACTGGACAAGACTACCATCCTAGATGAGTCTGGTACTATATTGCAAATCAAATGACCCTGTGTTAATCTAATTGGGCTGTTAATCAAATGGACTGTTCCAATCTAAAATAAAATATAATAAAGTCTCAGAACCAGATCATCAACAGCCATGGGGATGTTTTGTATCACATTAATAAGTCAACATGCCATAGCATGACTTCCTTATGCTGATCCCAGCTGCAGTGTTAGCTTCTTTGGGCTGCTGGTAGTCTACACAAATTAGAGGCTGCTCTAATTTACTCTGGGTGATGGCCTGTGACTGGGACTGTGTGTGTGGCAGGGTGGTGGGTGGGAGGAAAGAGGAGCAGGAAGATCCCTGCACTTCTTTGTCAAAGCTTTTGACACGGTCTCCCACAGTATTCTTGCCAGCAAGTTAAAGAAGTATGGGCTGAATGAATGGACTATAAGGTGGATAGAAAGCTGGCTAGATTGTCGGGCTCAACGGGTAGTAATCAATGGCTCCATGTCTAGTTGGCAGCCGGAATCAAGCGGAGTGCCCAAGGGGTCGGTCCTGGGCCGATTTTGTTCAATATCTTCATTAATGAGGTGGAGGATTGTGTGGATTGCACCCTCAGCAAGTTTGCAGATGACACTAAACTGGGAGGAGAGGTAGATACGCTGGAGGGTAGGGATAGGATACAGAGGGCCCTGGACAAATTAGAGGATTGGGCCAAAAGAAATCTGATGAGGTTCAACAAGGACAAGTGCAGAGTACTGCACTTAGGATGGAAGAATCCCATGCACCGCTACAGACTAGGGACCAAGCAGTTAGGAAGTAGTTCTGCAGAAAAGGACCTAGAGGTTACAGTGGACGAGAAGCTGGATATGAGTCAACAGTGTGTCCTTGTTACCAAGAAGGCTAACAGCATTTTGGGCTGTATAAGTAGGAGCACTGCCAGCAGATCCAGGGATGTGATCATTCCCCTCTATTCAGCATTGGTGAGGCCTCATCTGGAGTACCGTGTCCAGTTTTGGGCCCTGCACTACAAGAAGGATGTGGAAAAATTGGAAAATGTCCAGCGGAGGGCAACAAAAATTATGAGGGGGCTGGAGCACATGACTTATGAGGAGAGGCTGAGGGAACTAGGATTATTTAGTCTGCAGAAGAGAAGAATGAGGGGGGATTTGATAGCTGCTTTCAACTACCTGAAAGGGGGTTCCAAAAAGGATGGATCTAGACTGTTCTCAGTGGTACCAGATGACAGAACAAGGAGTAGTAGTCTCAAGATGCAGTGGGGGAGGCTTAGGATGGATATTAGAAAAAACTTTTTCACTAGGAGGGTGGTGAAGCACTGGAATGAGTTACCTAGGCAAGTGGTGGAATCTCCTTCCTTAAAGGTTTTTAAGGATATGCTCTAGTTCAACCAAATTAATTCAGAGAAGTCCTATGGCCTCTGTTATACAAGAGGTCAGACTAGATTATCAGAATGGACCCTTTTGGCTTGATAATCTCTCTTTTACAATCCTCAATAGCAGCTGAGAATCTGGACTTTGTCAAGTATTTATTGCAAACACTGTCAGTGGCAAAATGGTCTGGACACCTCTGTTTGTTTCATGGGTGATCCTATAATCCTGTGAGTTTGCTCTGATGGGTTTCAAATTTAATCAAGGCAATTGGCTGAGACCATATGTAACATGTTTAAAAATATTTGAGTTACTCCTATTGCATTAAGGGAGCAGATACTTCTTGCAGGGACACAGCTGCTATCTAAACATGCACTTCGAATGTTGAAAAAAAAATGTTTTTGAAGTACATTTGTGACCTTTTTATGGTACCTTGTAACCATGTGTATAAGGCGATGTTAACATTTTGAAATTTAATTTTTTATTCAAATATTGACATAAATATTGGAAGTTTTTCAAAGCCATCCCATCCTTGTATTTTCAGCCAGCTCCAACCATAATAAAATTGTTAGCTTGTATAGTGTCCCCCTGCCCTTTATTGGAGAGAACAGAACAGCTCATCTTTGTCATAGACCCATTATGGCTAACAGTGTTGTTGCATCTTATCAGCTGAAGTTCCAATTAGCCATTGTGTTCAACACAATGACAATTACGAAGGCCTTGTTGATCACAGATTTATTACAGAATAAAAGGTACACATATCCCTGATAGAACAGCCCAACTACTGTTACAGTTCTTATTATCTTTCTGGTGTGCTTGTTGTATAAACACAACAACAACAGACTACCCCAATACCGCGTCTTTGAAGTATCCTCTTGTATCGTTTATGTACACACAATACAAGTACATGGCAACAACAGCAGATTTACCCAACACGAGTATAATTGGTATGCTGAGATCATTGAAGACAGCTGGGTTTATTTCATTCAGGATACTTCATTAAAATGGTAGTCCAGGCTTCATATCCCCTTTGGATCAGAAGCTGGAGAGATGCTAAGCAAGAAATATGCTTTTCCCAAGCCAAAGAGACGACAAGAAAAAATAATTGTAACTGAACTGATTAATATTTATAGTATCATAATTTTTGTTATCTGTCACTGTAGAAATCAGACTCTATAAGCTATGTTAAATCTTTGAATGAAATCCTGACCCCAGTGAAGTCAAAAGCAAAACTCCTATTGACGTCAGTGGGGCCAGGATTTCATTCTGTATCATGAGGGGTGTGCATATATATACATAGAGAGAGAGAGTGTGACAAAGTTCCTCCTCTGCCTTGGTGGGTCCTGTGCTTTTTGGTGGATTTGCTCACCTCAGAGGTTCACAGAAGCCCTCAGTTTGGCCGCTTCTGCTAGAGGCTCAAGCCTGCCGTTCACTCAGCTAACCTCATCACTGGTCACCAGGGGGGGAACGGAGAACAATCTCTGCAGTCTCTGTTGTCCCACCTTGTGGGTTGGGGACAGGCCAGATCCCTTTCCAAATTAGGCCTGCCCTTCTGGTGTTGCTCACAGACCAGGTCAACTCCTCCTGTGTCCGATCAGGAGTTGGGGGGATGGAGGGAATCCGGGCACAGCCTCTACAACGGGTTACAGCCCAGGGCCCTATGGATAGCAGCTGGCTACAATATCTCCTGTATCCATTACAATCTACATATCACACAGACTATGCTGACAGCTTGTGCCACACGCTCTCAAAGAAACTGCGGAACCACCTGATCAACATCCTCTACAGCACACAGGGAAAGATTAAGAATGAGCTCTCAAAACTAGATACACTCATAAAAAACCAACCTTCCACACAAACTTCCTCGTGGCTGGACTTTACAAAAACTAGACAAGCCATTTACAACACACACTTTGCTTCTCTACAAAAGAAAAAGGACACTAGACTATCTAAACTACTACATGCCACAAGGGGCCACAACAGTGGTTCCCTTAACCCACCCAGCAATATTGTTAATCTATCCAACTATACTCTTAGCCCAGCAGAAGAATCTGTCCTATCTCGGGGCCTCTCCTTCTGCCCCTCCACCCCCACGAACATGATACAGTTCTGTGGTGACCTCGAATCCTATTTTTGACGTCTCTGACTCAAGGAATATTTCCAACACACCTCTGAACAACATACTAACCCACAGAGACCTCCCTACCAAGACTACAAAAAGTAGGATTCTGAGTGGACTCCTCCTGAAGATCAAAGAAACAGACTGGACTTCTACATAGAGTGCTTCCGCTGATGTGCATGGGCTGATATTGTGGAAAAGCAGCATCAATTGCCCCCTAATCTCAGCCATGCAGAACAAAATGCCATCCACAGCCTCAGAAACAACTGACATCATAATCAAAAAGGCTGACAAAGGAGGTGCTGTCGTCATCATGAATAGGTTGGAATATGAACAAGAGGCTGCTAGGCAGCTCTTCAACACCACTTTCTACAAGCCATTACCCTCTGATCCCACTGAGGGTTACCAAAAGAAGCTACAGCATTTGCTCAAGCAACTCCCTGAAAAAGCACAAGAACAAATCCGCACAGACACACCCCTGGAACTCTGACCTGGGGTATTCTATCTGCTACCCAAGATCCATAAACCTGGAAATCCTGGATGCCCCATCATCTCAGGCATTGGCACCCTGACAGCAGGATTGTCTGGCTATGTAGACTCCCTCCTCAGGCCCTACGCTACCAGCACTCCCAGCTATCTTCGAGACACCACTGACTTCCTGAGGAAACTACAATCCATTGGTGATCTTCCTGAAAACACCATCCTGGCCACTATGGATGTAGAAGCCCTCTACACCAACATTCCACACAAAGATGGACTACAAGCCGTCAGGAACAGTATCCTCAATAATGTCACGGCAAACCTGGTGGCTGAACTTTGTGACTCTGTCCTCACCCATAACTATTTCACATTTGGGGACAATGTATACCTTCAAATCAGTGGCACTCCTATGGGTACCCGCATGGCCCCACAGTATGTCAACATTTTTATGGCTGACTTAGAACAACGCTTCCTCAGCTCTCATCCCCTAACGCCCCTACTCTACTTGTGCTATATTGATGACATCTTCATCATCTGGACCCATGGAAAAGAAGCCCTTGAGGAATTCCACCATGATTTCAACAATTTCCATCCCACCATCACTCTCAGCCTGGACCAGTCCACACAAGAGATCCACTTCCTGGACATTATGATGCTAATAAGTGATGGTCACATAAACATCACCCTATACCGGAAACCTACTGACTGCTATTCCTACCTACATGCCTCCAGCTTTCATCCGGACCACACCACACGATCCATTGTCTACAGCCAACCTCTACGATATAACCACATTTGCTCCAACCCCTCAGACAGAGGCAAACACCTACAAGATCTCTATCAAGCATTCTTACAACTACAGTACCCACCTGCTGAAGTGAAGAACACATTGACAGAACCAGAAGAGTACCCAGAAGTCACCTACTACAGGACAGGCCCAACCAAGAAAATAACAGAACGCCACTAGCCATCACCTTCAGCCCCCAACTAAAACCTCTCCAACGCATCATCAAGGATCTACAACCTATCCTGAAGGATGACCCATCACTCTCACAGATCTTGGGAGACAGGCCAGTCCTTGCTTACAGACAGCCCCCCAACCTGAAGAAAATACTCACCAGCAACCACACACCACACAACAGAACCACTAACCCAGGAACCTATCCTTGCAACAAAGCCCGTTGCCAACTGTGTCCACATATCTATTCAGGGGACACCATTATAGGGCCTAATCACATCAACCACAGTATCAGAGGCTCGTTCACCTGCACATCTACCAATGTGATCTATGCCATCATGTGCCAGCAATGCCCCTCTGCCATGTACATTGGGCAAACTGGACAGTCTCTATGTAAAAGACTAAATGGACACAAATCAGACGTCAAGAATTATAACATTCAAAAACCAGTCAGAGAACACTTAAGTCTCTTTGGTCACTCAATTACAGACCTAAAAGTGGCAATACTTCAACAAAAAAACCTTCAAAAACAGACTCCAACGAGAGACTGCTGAATTGGAATTAATTTGAAAACTGGATACAATTAACTTAGGCTTGAATAAAGACTGGGAGTGGATGTGTCATTACACAAAGTAAAACTATTTCCTCATGTTTATTCCCCCCCTTCCCCACCCCCGCTGTTTCTCAGACGTTCCTGTTAACTGCTGGCAATGGCCCACCTTGATTAGCACTACAAAAGGTTTTTTCCACCCCTGCTCACCTTAAGTGATCACTCTTTTGTTACAGTGTGTATGGTAATACCCATTGTTTCATGTTCTCTATGTATATAAATCTCCCCACTGTATTTTCCACTGTATGCATCCGATGAAGTGAGCTGTAGCTCACGAAAGCTTATGCTTAAATAAATTTGTTAGTCTCTAAGGTGCCACAAGTCCTCCTTTTCTTTTTCTTTTTTTTTTTTTGGTATCAGCTGAGTGACAGTTACAACTCCCTGGGCTTCTTCCCCATGGCCTCCCCCCAGCACCTTCTTTATCCTCACTGCAGGATCTCCCTCCTGAAGCCTGATCACACTTGAACTCTTCAGTCCTCCAGCAGCACACCTTCTCACTCCTTGCACACCCTCCACTAACTGATGGGAGATCCTTTTTAACCCAGGTGTCCTGATTAGTCTGTCTGCCGTGATTGATTCTGGTATGTTCTTAATTGGCTGCAGGTGTCTTAATTAGTTTGCCTGTCTTAATTGGTTCTAGCAGGTTCCTGATTGCTCTAGGGCAGCCCCTGCTCTGGTGACTCAGGGAACAGAAAACTATTCATCCAGTGGCCAGTATATTTGCCTTCTACCAGACTCCTGTACCCCACTGGTCTGGATCTGTCACAATATATATGTAATCTTTTTTTCCTTACCTGCATCACGCTAGTCCTTCTTAAGGGAACAGCCTACCTCATCTCTCACACACAGCCTGCTCATATTTTCCTCCAAGCTGCCAAACTAAACTCATGAAAAACTTGGGTATGTCAAAGTGGACTCTAATATTCCAAACAGAAATAACAAATTTTATTACATAGTCTGGGTTTGGATTCATCCACCCAACCATTCAACCAGTTTTGTAAGCCCTTTGGACCAATGCTGTGTCTTCCTCTGAGTTTGTAGAGCACCTTGCACAACAATATAAACATTAAATAATATTTATTATTAATCAGAGTAATATTAATCAAGGCTCAGTCATGAAAGGTTCTGAATGCCCTCACCTCTCATTGGCTTTACCATTAAAATGAAGTTATGGAGGCCACTGTAGTGAGTGGATGGTTAATGTTCTGTTCTATCTTAAGATCGAGTTTGTTGTTAAGGGCCTGATCTTTCAACATGTCTTCAAATTCCATTAAAGCTACCAAAAGTTAGGGCACTCAGCTCCCCAAAAGAAATTCTCTCATAACACTCTGAAATGATGTTTTTGTTTATCTAGCATTCACAGGATTATGATGAAGCCACTGTGACAGATATGGCAATTTCATGCAATATCCTGGACAAGCCTTATTGAAATAAGTTAAACCTTACTGAATTACTTTGAGTATCTTAGGCATTCATTGTATTAAAAAGGAAATTTGAGGGTGTTTCCAAGAAAATACTTGGGAGGAGGGGACTGCAAATATTCATCTCCATACCCAATCTTTTGAAGCTATGCCCTGAGGAGAAATCCGTTGTCTATGAATTGCCTATTCACAAATCAAAGACCCAGGCTCTGTAAAAGGGGCACTACATTTTTCATAAATGTTCTTCTTCTGAGTAAAAGCTGTTGTGATATTGTAACCACATAACCACCCCCCAAAACCCCACCCGTGATGGCTTTGAAGGGCTATTCACTTGGCAGAGTCCTTGGCAGAGTTTCAGAGTAGCAGCCATGTTAGTCTGTATCCACAAAAGGAAAAGGAGGACTTATGGCACCTTAGAGACTAACACATTTATTTGAGCATAAGCTTTCGTGAGCTACAGCTCACTTCATCGGATGCATTCAGTGGAAAATACAGTGGGGAGATTTTATATACACAGAGAACATGAAACAATGGGTGTTACCATACACACTGTAACAAGAGTAATCAGGTGAGGTGAGCTATTACCAGCAGGAGAGCGGGGCAGGGGGACGACCTTTTGTAGTGATAATCAAGGTGGGCTATTTCCAGCAATTGACAAGAACAGTAGGGGGGGAAATAAACAAGGGGAAATAGTTTTACTTTGTGTAATGACACATCCATTCCCAGTCTTTATTCAAGTCTAAGTTAATTGTATCCAGTTTTCAAATTAATTCCAATTCAGCAGTCTCTCGTTGGAGTCTGTTTTTGAAGGTTTTTTGTTGAAGTATTGCCACTTTTAGGTCTGTAATCGAGTGACCAAAGAGATTGAAGTGTTCTCTGACTGGTTTTTGAATGTTATAATTCTTGACGTCTGATTTGTGTCCATTTATTCTTTTAAGTAAAATCTCCTCAAGGTATTTTCCACTGTATGCATCCGATGAAGTGAGCTGTAGCTCACGAAAGCTTATGCTCAAATAAATTTGCTAGTCTCTAAGGTGCCACAAGTACTCCTTTCTTTTTAATTCAAGTTCTCTAATGTAATGGAAAACAAGTGACTTTGGGGAGGGTTGGGGGGGGGGGGCAGGAATTTCAGGATGGTACCAGCTCCCATAAGACTCAAATTCATCTGCTAATAATTAGATATTCACCCAACAAAACCCCACTATGGACTGCAAAGTTTGGAAGTAACTGAAATCTGTCTCACCCCAGAGCCAAATCCTGCTTACTTTACTCACACAAATAATTCCTATTGCTCAAAAGGGACTTCACTGTGATTACTTGTATGAGTGAAAGAAACAGGATTTGTCCCACTGCTCAGCCCATCTGGACAGCACCCTTCTCAAAGTATACAAACAAAATTTAAATTTGGCAGTAGTCCCATCTCTTATCCTCAGCATTGCACTCAGGCCAGTGTATAAAATGAAACAAAAACAGTGCACCTTTACCAGAGTTTAAAAGCAGAATTTCTAGCCAATTGCTACGTTTGGCAGGAAAACAGGAAGTTAAATGGAACCCATTACTCTTTTATTTATTTATTTAATTTTATTTTCTTTCAGCTAAGATTGGGAGAGAGGGCGTAACAATAAAACATGAAACAATGGGCGTTACCATACACACTGGTGATCTCTGATAAGCTTATTAATGTGTGTGTGTAAATTTTCATATGTTTTCTCTGTAATGCTTTCACCATAAGAATAAATATGCTTGTTTAGAAAGGGCTATGTGACAGCTTAACTATGTGTGATTTTGCTGTTTATAACCCCTGAGGAGGGAAGGCAAAGCCAGAGTGCTGAGGCAGTTCGACTTGCTGGAGAATTCACACTGTAATCAGGGCAGCCTGGAAATACTCTGGTCAGCAGGGAGAGAGACACATGTCTTGTTCTCAAGAGAGGTGACAACCATGGATCCTGAAGCCTAACAGTGGGTGCCCTTGCTCAATCACAGAGAGGTAATACAGGTACAGTTGCCCTTAACTATGACCACAATATCTACACCTTCTCAGATATGTGTCTAAGGCACATTCTTGGAAGTGATTTAAAAATTTTCACTTTGTATGCCAGTATAAACCTAGGGCCCAATTTTAATGGTATGTAGTTGCCTAAGAAGCAGATTTTATTTATTTAGTGATCAAGAGAAGAATGAAACAAGGGTGTATAATGCCACTAACTTTATTCAACATTGATAGAGGATTATTTGATTAAATTAATTGAAGAAACAGAAAAGGGTATTAAGATGATTGGAAAAATGGGTAAATAACCTTTCGCATGCAGATGAAAGTGATCTTGACTCATTTAGAAGGTCTGTTGAAGTTAGTGGAGATTATATGTGAGTACGGCAAAGAACGTAGTCTAGAGTAGAATGTAGACAAGACAAAAACTATGGTGGTATGAAAGGACCCTGGGAAAACATTCCAGATTCCAGCAAATGATGCAGCCGTACAGCAAATGAAAAAATTACTACTACTTAGGAAGCATAATTACAGAAGATGGAAGATCAGATACTGAAGTTAGTATCAGAATAGTAAGAAGCAAAGAGAGACAAGGTAGGTGAGGCAATATCTTTGTACTGAACCCACTTCTGTTGTTGAGAGACACTTCTGAGCTTACACAGAGCCCTTCCTCAGGTCCTGAAAACTTGTCTCTCTCACCAATGGGAGCTGGTCCAGTAAAATATTGCCTCTTGTCTCTCCAGTATCCTGGGACCAGCACGCCGACAAGAGTAGCCAAAGAGACATTCTGGAAAAATAAACAACTGCTGAGAAGAGACACAAATATCAAGACAAAATTCCAATTCTTAAAAACTTACATTTGGACTGCATTAAAGTGGCTGTGAAACATGGATGATGTTTAAACAATCGATAAAAAACCTACAATCCTTCAAAATATGGTATTATAGAAGAACTCTTAATATATCACGGATAGGCCACATCAACAACAACAAAGTTTGGAGGAGATGATCAATTTCAGTGGTACTTAAGCACCTGGGAACTTTTAAAAATCCCAATAGGTGCCTATCTACATCTTTAGGTGCCTAAATACCTTTAAAAATCTGGGCCAGAGTCCACTACACACTTGAACTTAGGTGTTCATTTCAGTTTATATTGGCTACTGTATAATGTGTCATTCTTTTGACAGAGATCATATGCTTTGCTCACCTGTGGGAATTAACACACCGAAATATTTGTTTCACTGGGTGAAAATGTAGGAAACCCTAGCAAGGGGAAAAAAGTAAAGCTATAATTGGCATAGTGGATGAAAAATTCTGCACTTAGTCCATACCTATCAGGATTGAAGCAGATAAAACACATGTTAATACCTTAATGTTTAGGAATGTTTGGTCTTTCCTTTCTTCTCTCTTTTTTTAAATCATAAAAAAGAAGAAACATAATTTTATTTGTATTCTTTCATCTATCCCTCAGCCAACAGATCACTACAGCTATCTCTGAAAAATAATAATATTTCCAAAGCAATGCAAATTCTTGAAGAACTACCAGTATGTTTGCTAGATAAATTTTCTTCATTCCTATATTCATACAAAGCTCATGTATTTTCATGTTCCATTGAACGGTGAGAGATAGTGCGAATTTCTATAAGAAAGCTATTATTATGTTCTTCTTTTTACTGAAGTGATGATTGCTATGACTTTTCAAAGCACAAAGTCAAAATCTCAGTAATCCTCTCATGAGCCATAATGAGTAAGGACTCCAAATTAATTTTAAAAATGATATGCTATTAATTGGAGACATTTGCATATTTTATTTTTAATAGACTGAAATGTAATCACTGAAGATGTTTTTCAAACTCTTAACATGTCTCTCTAGGCCAGATTCTGATGTCAGTAACATCGGTGTAAGTCTGGAGTAAATACATTATGTCAGTGGATTTACACCAGCATATCTAAGATCAGAATCTGCTCCTATTTCTCCAAAGTCTTAGCCACAGCAGTACCTTTCTTCTTATTCCATGAAATTCCCTCACAGCCTTAGATGTAGGGAGGCTTTGTCTGGGCCAGCAAGGGGAGAAAACTCTTTGGCTCCTTTAATTCCCTTATTTTTACACTCCTCATTATGCGTGTT
Organism: Chelonia mydas; assembly: GCF_015237465.2. Taxonomy (NCBI): domain Eukaryota; kingdom Metazoa; phylum Chordata; order Testudines; family Cheloniidae; genus Chelonia; species Chelonia mydas. Next base: position 12,660,391 of record NC_057853.1, on the reverse strand, counting down.
CAGGCTCCAGTGGGCTTTGAGATGGGAGGAGGGGGGTTCTTAGACTGGTTGTGTGTATAGAAAAATGTAGTGGAAGCCCATTGTCTCTTGCAGATTCAAGAGGAGCATTTATAATACAGCACAGTGAATAATTGACTTTTTCTGGTTCAGAGGCTGAACTGAAAAATAAACAAAAGAAACCCAGAATAGCTCTGGGTCAACTCAGATGTAAAATGTTTCAGCTTTATCTCTACAAAACCAATCATTTGCTTTGGGTTTACCTTTTTCAAGTTAAATCTAGCTAGATTTCAAACCAAAAATTATTTCAAAACAAAAAGAAAAATGTTTCATTTAGAAAATGTCACCATGAAATGTTTTGACTTCTTGGGAAATGTTTCTCCCTTTCGTTTTGGCCAAAATTATTCACCAAATTGCACCCGAATTCATGAACAGTTTTGGTCAAACTGAAACAGCATTTGTTTGGAGAACAAACTATTCACCAGTTTGTTCTCCACCCTGCTCTAGTTTATGTGCCCTTTGCCTTGTGTAGAGGACCATTCTGTCCCCTGGGGCAACAGCGGCTTCAAGGAAGCAAGGCAGCAGAGGAGGAGCATACCACAGTTCCAGTTGCAGCTGTGGCCACCCCTTTGGAGTTAGGAGATCCCAGTAACATCAAGATGACCAGTGGGAGTCCCAGGAAGGACTGGCTAGAAATCATCCAGAGGGTCCCAGCAGAGGCAACAGCAGAGAGCATGTGCAGAAGGATGAAAATCGCAGTGGATAGGCTCCTTATCCACTGCAGGACCCAGAGCTTTATTTCCTGGAAGTGGATGATCCAAAACCTGCTTGCCGCAGGGAGAAGCAGGAAGACAGTAATAAGTGTGGCTCTCCTCTCTCCCCTCCCTCCTCCTTGGCTAGGGGCAGTTGGATGCCTTGGCTCAACTCTTTCCCCCCTATAATTTCACTGGACCAGGGTTTGGAACTCAGAAGATCAGTGGGAGAAGACTCAGGGACTTTCCTGTGGGCTGAAATCACTGACTGTGAAGGCCAGACGGTCCTTTCACAGGAACTTTGGAGGGCAGGGGAAACCTAAATGCATGGTGCCCATAAGGTTTTCTTTGGGCAGGGGTTTAGAGGCTCCTCCACACAAAGATTGGGTGCTGGAGGGGTTTCCTTTTCCCCCTAGGTTCTCCAGGAGCTGTTAGCAGCTGGGAGTGTTGATTTCAGGTGCCAGCACTCCTATAACTGTGCTACCAGACCAGGATGGGATGGTGGATTCCCTGGTTCCTACTGCCCAGAGATTAGGGGGTAGGCAAAGCAACCCCTACAGAGGAATCTGGTTTAATTAGAACACTCTTAGAGATGTGGCTAGTAGAAGGCTATTAGATGATAAGCAAGGGAGTGGTGAGTTAGGGCTTTGGAGTTTAGGGATCTGCAAGGGGGATTAGACACCCTGACTCAATGTCAAAAATTGATTAGGGGATGACGAGGTGAGTCAGAGAACTACAAGTGGCTAAGGCAAGGGGAGGCTAAGGCAAGGATTTTCCCAGTCAAAGTATTAGGCTTGCCTAGTGCAGACACCTGCTGATGACAGGCAGCTTTTTTCTTCATTAGGAAGGGAGTTGCTTCACAAAATTTCAGCTCATTGTTAAGGTAAATTTGGTTCCCTTTCATTAGGATTGGGGTGACTACATCCACAGCACAGCTGGGAACAGGGGCGAAAGGGGTATAGGCTATTAGAGGGGGCATTCAAATTCATAGTCTGTATGAGGCTGTATGTTAAGGATAATAATTCAATGGTATAAATGTGCTGAACTCTTGCTGTTATGTCTTCTTTCAGGATCATGAGAATGGGCCATAATAGTTTGTGTTTGGAAGCATGGGAACAGTACCGTGCATTAGGCCCCCTAGCAGGTAGACAGTTCCCCCTGGGAGTTCATAGCTGGGTCTCAGCAGTGAGGGAGTTCTGAGATGGTATGTAAAGAGGGGCACACTTTGGGGTCAGCAGAATCGCCTCTTACATTTTTTGGCCAGGGAAGGACCATCTGAATTAATCACTGTGCACCTGGACGGAAACAATTTGGGAACTTTATAAAAGGGTTGAGTTCATGATTAGGGGAAAGAGATTAGGGGTGAATCCAGGTCCTTTTCCCTGCCCTCAAATGCCACCTTGATGGGTCTTGCTGGAGAGTTTCCAGGTCTTCACAGGTGGACCAACCCGCTCAGGAGATGTGTAAATTGGTTGGTGACTAAATTATGTGAGTGGGAAAGCTTGATGATTGCCCATATTGAAACTGCATATTTAATATGCAAAAATTGGGGATTGGTCCTGCTTTGAGCAGCAGTTTGGACTAGATGACCTGCTGAGGTTCCTTCCCAACCTTGATATTCTTGATATTCTATGAATACCTGAGTTATTCAGGAAGATGGGAATATACACCTGTCTGTGGACCAGATAGGATTCTGTCTTATGTTATGAGAGGAATTAACAGACTGGGGATCTAGGTAGGAGTGATGCTAGTCAGGTGCCCAGTGCACGTTCTTGTTTAACAGGGAGACTGATTCCTTGAAAAATGGAATTGCAATCAGGATTAGGGGAAAACATCACTTAAAGAAGGTGGGAACCATGCTGGGGATTCTAATGTCTGGTACAGTGAGAGGCCAACCCCTTTTCCCTATATTCTCAAACCTTCTAGAGGAGGGTGTTGGAGAGGGTGTTGGGGTCCTAGCAACAGGGCTAGGACATGTGGAAAAGATTGGAAAGGGTGGGGCTGAAGGCATCCCACCTGAGGTGGTACAGGTCAAGGAAGAAAGGATGACTTGCACTGGACAAGTCATTTCCAGATAACTTATTACATCTGGGAAAAGAATAAAGTTGCAACTTAGTTAAACTATATTCCTGGTGTCTTGTCTGTCTTCCTGCAGTGACTGAGGACTATTAATCACCACTTTCTCTCACTAAACAGAATGTGATCCTACAGGGATCAGCACAGTACCTGTAAAGATTTGACACGTGTATGTATGTGGAGAAAACAGTTAAAACAAACAACCTTAGGCCCAGCAAGCATTTAACACAAACATCTGAGGGGCGTGTTTGTGTACATATGTGACAGAGCTGTAAAAAAACAAATGCTGCCAAAGGAAGGGAGAAACTACGAATTTAGTAAGTAATGATTAATATACAATAAATATCAGTTATAGGCAAGTTACCAATAACCAATCAAAGTACACACAGCTTTTCTAATGCCTCCAAAAAAATTCTGGAGTCCCTCTTTGACTGGTTGCTGATGATTTTTAATCTCCAGCCTGTTTTCTAAAAAATCAATATGACATCGCACAGCAAGCCATCATTCTACGCACTAATAGATTTATCCTGCATTCCTTGCACACACAGAACTCCAGTGATCACACTGGGATGTTTGAGCATCAGAATCTAATAGGATATCAATGATACTGAATACCGAAAACACCCACAATTATATTGTCTCCATACTGTACCAATACGAATACTACCAGTATTTGTAAAGACTTCACAGACAGTGCATAATTAAAATTTCTTCAGCCTTTTCCAATGCTCAAGCATTATGAAAATAGACAAGGGCATTGTTTTATCTGCAATAAGGTCACAGGAATTGCCATAGATATAGCAATAGTATTACACATATAATTACCACACCGGTAATTTATTCAATAAAGCTCCCATTTAATTACAAGAACCCATTGCACTGAATGATGTGTTAAGCATGATTTATATCTTGGTTGTAAATATTCAGAAATAGTCCCCTTTATAATGAAAGCAACTCTTCTCTATTCTCCGTTTGCATTAGACTTCAGAGTGCTGATACGACAGAAAGGTGCCATCGGTGGATCACATAGCTACTGAATATTCTATGTGACCTGTGATTTAGAGACACAAAGGGGATAACTCAAACATGGCTGGCTAGAGTAGCATTATATGCTTAATAATTGCCCACATGTTCACAGTTTGAGGAGAAGAAAACATCAGTATGTTCAAAGGAGGTTAAATCAACACCCAAAACTATCATCAGTCTGAAAATGCTTGTTCCAAGATTTCAAGAGAATATTTCCATGTGATTGTTGTAGACTGGAAGAAATACAAGAGGCTCGGAGAGGAGTAAACCCTTTGCACCCAGTGAGGATTCCCTCTTGTGAAGAGCAGGTTGCATTTCTGTTCATCACTGGGTTCCCTCAAGGGGAGGAGGGAAGGGAGTGCAGCTTCACCTCTACAGGTGCTCTGCTACCAGGAACTCCTGAGGGAGGCCACTGAAGATAGGGCTTTGCAGCCCACTTGTGTTCCCTGTACATGAAGTTGCAACCACTTTGCATTAGTGCCATTTGGGCCACCACATATACTCTCTAATACAGGGGTCTCAAACTCAAATGACCACATGAGGACTAGTACATTGGCCCGAGGGCCGCACCACTGACCACCCCACTGCTGCCCTGGCCCCGCCCCCACACCACCCCTTCCATGAGGCCCCACCCCTTCCCCGCCTCTTCCCACCCCTTCCCTGCCCCATTCCAACCCCTTCCCTGGGTTGCAGGTAAAATGACGTGACCATTACACGATCTCAATGCTGACCTTGTTTGACCTAGAAAGCTAAAGATTTCCCATTGAGAACGTAAGTTTTCCCATCAACTAATTGTTATTTTATGGTAGTGGACATGGTTCATGACACTTACATTACATCATAATCCTGTTAACCTGTGTGCCACATAAATCTTCCCCTGACTATAGTATTATCTATGTACCTGCCTTATGACCTGCAACACCAAAAAAACATACCTCTTTTGGATAAATATTTTGTGAGAACTAATTTTTTTAACTAATTTGACCAACCCTCCTCCCAATCCATATTCTAATAATGTATGAGTTGAGACCAACTGACAACAGTCAACACAACAGTCTATTTAATCAACTGTTGCCAAGCTTCAAGATTATCCCTCTCACTCCATTCACTAGGACACACACACCACTCCTGAGGATAGTCTTCTTCCAGTGCAGTACTCAAACTAACTTATAAGGCAAACAGACAAGATCCTTCCCAAGGTTTTCACATCCTGCTGGGAGAAAAAGAAAAGAGAAGCTCACTCCCAATCAAATTTGGAATCTCCATTCTAAGGGATTCCTACAGTAAATCACAAAGACCACAGAATCCCAACACTCTACTGAAGAACCTTTTTTTTCCATCCTCCACTTTTTTTTTTTTTTTTTACATTTTGCCCTTCAGGAGGGTCTTCTTCCTATACTCCAGATATAATATCATTTTATCATAAATTAGCTTTGCTAATTCATAGTAATGAAAAATGAAGTAAAGAATAAACTCATCCTCAACCATTATAAAAAGATTGCTTTCCTATAAAACTAATAACCACTGATAGATCAACTAACATTTACTAGAGTACTTCTGAAAACTACTAAATCAGTAGTTTGTAATGGGTTACTGTGTTAGTGTTAGTATCTAACAAAGATATCTGCCGATCGACACATAACATGTAACAGTTAATGGTCAGTAGGTAATATGACAAACCTTAAAAATGGATATATGGAATTAATAGGATGTCTGACACTTTAAGGTATCATTGAAGGAACCTCAGGCATTTGACATCAGAGCCAATAAAATAACACTACTGAGATCAAAGACATTCAACAAAATTACACTTTTTGAAGTTTGCAAGTCGTAAGTTGGAGACATGTTAGTCCATTTGACCTTGCAATTTGCTGAATTCCTGAATGTTTGGAGTCATTACAGGAACATCTGATGTTTTGATACACAAAGATCTGAAAGATGCAGAGAGTATCCAGGTTAATCCACACTGACAGGTAGGTCGGTCTTAGAATCCCATTGATTGTGCTCTTCAGATTTTGCTTGTGGAATTAACTTGGCTTTGCCCTCTAAAACAAAGTTTGCTCTTCTACATGTTATGATGAAGAAAGTTCATGATATTAGCTGTGTCTTGAATGTCATGGAATGTCTTTTGTTTTATATTTATGCAGAATCCAGAAGAATGGGAACAATTCCTGATGGGACCTCCTGAGTGCAAAACTGATCGATGTGTTTAATAAATACATTCAAGTAATCCTGGGGAAATTATTTGAAAGTTGATTGTGATTTGCATCAATATCATATTAAATAAACATTTCAATATTGTTTAACCTGACCTTGCTCCTTTTGGTTTGTGCATACTCTGATTTGTTTAGATAGCACTGAGCCCATTTTTTTTCTTTTATGTTACAGTTTATGGACCTAAACCTGCAATCCTTATTGGAATGTGTTCAGTTTAAGTGAAAATCATATTAAGAAACAAAGGCACTCCATACTGGCTACTCAGTGCAGTGTTCTTTGATCTGCCACTATACCCCCAGAAGTAGCATTGAGAACACATTCAAGTACACAGGCCACATTTGACTTCTTCCATTGAGTTCAATAAGCTTTGGATCAGGCGCTAAATGTAATAAGAGTAAAGTGTACTGTAGTCAATAGGAATAGGATCTGACCTTTAATGTTCTTTGTTGACATCTATTGTACTTTTATAAAGCAGGCACTATTCCGCTAATATCTATCCAGTTTGGCTGAACAGTGATGTCCCACTCTGCCCTGATGACAAATGCCTCAAGCTAACCCAGAATTTGATAAGAAATAGAAAAGGAAAAAAATAATTATTCTTTTTGTATGTGCATCCTCTTGAGGGTGCAACTGCAGAAAAGCTGTTTTCTTAAATTCCTCAGTGATCTGATTTTCTGGTATACCAGGATACTTTTTACAGACATACTGCGTCTGCACATAGGATCTGAGCACAAAGAAGGGTGTACAACAGTACGGCTTGCAGCACTTTGGCTGAGAGAACACCCTTCCAGTAATACACATTTGCATGAGATGGAAATATGGTTTTGATGCTGCTCTGAGAACCTCAGCCAAGTAATATTTCTTGTCAGCACTTGTTTTACAGATGGCAGGTCAGGCATGTATAAATGTATGCTTTCCTGACGCATTGTGACAGATAAATAGTTGCTTATTTACTGGTGTGTATATCTATGGACAATCAAGTATAATATCTCTTCCTCTTATCCATTTCACGAATCCTTCCTCTTCTTCATTGTGTTCCATCCACTTAGCCTTCTCAGTCTGGTTTTCCACCCTGACTTCCTCTGATTTAGACTCATTACACTATTCCACACCTGGATGGCAGACCCATTTGAGTAGAATTAGTCAGATTTGTATTTTATGACATTTTTCTGTGGAAAGTAACTTTACTACAAACTTCATTTTTCCCCTCTAACTGCCAGCGAAGGTAAAGCAACCAGAACACACACAAGCAAACCTTAAGAAAATCTGTGCCTTCTGACATGCAACGCCTCTGCTATCCCAAAGCCACGGGAATACAAAGAATGTTACGCAGCAAAGTCTTAGAATGGCACCCCCGAATGCACACACCTCCTCTAGAATCAAGTCATCTGTTTGCAATATTTTTAACCTATTGCTATGGCACATGCTGTTAATCCTTTTCGGTCAGATAGAAGGCAAAATAATTGTTAGAATACAATGAAAAAAATAAGTAATATGTTTATGTGTGTTTGGGAGGGAGTGCCAGGAAACTTTCCCAACCACTTTTGTGATACCCTGCTTATACCTTGTTCTCTTCTGAATCTCTATTCAAAATCTTTATTTAAAATAAAATGGTAGAAACTAGGTGGGATGTATTTTGACGGTGTTCCAGGAGACATATTTGTGAGTGCTATGTATTAACACATGGTAGAGTCAGCGCAGGTCAGTCACAGAAGCTACACAACCGAGCCAATCAACATCAGCGAAACATGATTGGGACACAACTTCTGAAAGTAGTGAAATACAAATGTTATCAGATTATTTTGACAGTCATGCAGAAGTGCACAGCACACCTCTTCTACATTGGGAGATCTGTAAATCATCCCATATCGCAAACAAGTAGAGGTCTTGAACTTGCAAACCAAATTGCTTATCCTTTATATGAGAGAAAACCTTTGATTGTAATAATGCACCATGTTAATCCTGTGCCTAGAAAATTGTCCTATGCAGATAAAACGATAATAAAATTTAGCATTATTCTGTATATCTGGGGATAACATCCTATTTCTGCACCAAAGTCCTTGTAAAACGTCCTATACATAGCAATACATCTGTTTATTTTTGTTACGGCTTCTCCATCACTTTCCAACTGCTTTTGTTTTCTGTTTGAAAGCACTCGATTGTGCCATTTTCTGTTTTCAGCATCATAAAATGAAATTCACCTCATTGATCAAAAGATGACCTCTATCCAGTGTGTCTTAGATTAGAGATAACAGCAGGCTGCTGTCTAACTGAGAAATAATTTCATTCGCTCCCTCACTAATCCTTTTTTATTATGACTGCTTACTAAAATGTCACTTAAAGTACTGAGTGGAAAACAAATAAGAATGTATTCATCTAAATATTTGTGTTGGGATTTACCAAAAAAAAAAAAAGAGCATTAGCACATATTGCTTTAGAACTATTTTATTTTATCCTTCGCTGACCAAAGTAGTGTTTAGATTCACATAATCAATAAAAATAAAATTAAAGAAAAACATGGGAAACAGTTTTATCTATGTGGTGTGATGCTGAAAATCAGAAAAATATGTCTGATGCATGCAGACATGGAATTTCAACTCTGCGTATTTTGGAACAGATTTTTAAATATCAGTGTTAAAGATCACTTTAGAATATATTATCACATTCTACACTGTAACATTTGTTACAGATCTATAAAAAGGGATGCATAGATGAATAATCATACTCTGTGACTCATCATGTTCTACAATGAGATTTTTCAAAGCATCATTCCAGATGTTTATTCATGCTAAGTGAAAAAACTTGGCAGTGTCCTGTACCTCCTACCAAATGGATTTTTTTCTGGATGGTCCTAATTTGAAAGGATCATGGCCACTGTGATATTTACCTTAACGTGGCATATATACTGCACATATTTTAGTTATATAAGGCCTAATGCTCGACATCAGTGGAAATTTCAGCTTACAGCTAATATTGGACTTAGCTTCCACTGCCCTGGGCACTGCCATTTTGGCTATAATGAGTTTTTTTAAATGACTTGCCAGACCCTGTATGCTTTGTCAGCATCAGTCTTATCCTTCCCTTCGCTATATTGAAAAATGTATTCTTTAGGATACCCCACCCCCAACAAAACTTTCAGAGCCTCAGTCATTAGAATGGGTTTTTGACAGCTGACCTTATTTTACCAAATAATACATCATCAAAGCAACGCAGGTCTGATGGTATATTACACTAGTAGAGATGAAGAATTGTTGCACTAATAGATCATCAGAGTAACATCACTTTGTTGATATATTTGCACTCATATGAGCTAGCTAGTAGAAACTCTTTCTCGTGGCATGTGCCTTTCAAGGTTTATTTAAAAGAAATTTATATTGTGGATCCTTTTAGGACAAACCTAGGAGAGAAAATATGTTTATACTGTAACTGGTAGGGAGTTTGCTAAGTTCTATCAAGACAGGGTGGTCAAATATTTTGAGGCTAGTCAAAGCCCTCACCTTCCTTGTTTTGAGGAGGAATAAATAAGTCCCCTTCTCACCATCTCCCACTCGAGATACACTGCTTCAGAAGAGGACAATTGTCTTCCCTTCGATGAGCCTTCCCTTGATGCCTGAACAAAAGTAGCTGAGCTTGATGCAGGAGGGATCCTTGGGAGGATTCAGTAGAAGGGCAGAATCTTTACAGGCCACTATTGCAGCCCTGAGTGGAGAACTGATTTGTGATCCACCTAATGATGGAACCATCAGCCATCCTCATCAGACTATCCTATCTCCATCCCTCCCTGTTCCAAGGTTTGCTGCCTTTGGTATATTCTGGGTGGCCACAGTTGAAAGTCTGCATCTAAGCTGTGGGTAGAGAGTAACAGCAAAACAACTAAACCCTCAGTTCCTGGAATTTAAACACAGACCAGTGTCTGTCAGAAATTTGGTCTGAGGTTACAGCAATGGACAGGAAAAGAAAGGTGCATACCAGTTCTTAGAATGGGAAACCTCTTTAAAAAGGAAGGGGACCAAATACAGTGGAATTAGACTGGGTGAGAATTAGGCACATAATATTCATTACTTATATCTAAGTATTCCAAACCAATAGGAGGAGGATAGATACCAAATGACTAAAACAAGGCTACGTATGGCCAATTGTCATGCCTAAACAATTTAAAATTCAGACAACAAAATGCCTTGAAAACTCAGAGCACATTCCCAACAGAAGATGGTAATAGTTTCTTAGGGTTTGGCTACACTTGAAGTTAGAGCTCATGAAAGCAGCCCCGGGCACCCTAACTCCCGATGTGTCCTGTTGCAGGGTAGACACCCGCTCCTGCCCTAAGGGGCTTAGAACAGCCCCAGAGAGGGCTATGGATGGGGACAAGAAGCCTGGGCTGATTGGGGAAGGCAGCAACAGCTGGAGCCACACCCCAATCAGACCCAGCTGGCCCCTAGAAGAGGTTGTGAGCCAGGAGTTCAAACAGACTCTCTCTGGCTGTAGAGAGAGAAGGGCCTGGCTGCTGGGGAGCCTAAACCAAGTGCCTAGAGTGGAGCAGAGCTGGGGGAAGGCCAAGGGAACTGAGGAGCTCCAGCCTGGAAACCCCCCCAGGCTGTGGCCTAGTCGAAGGCCAGTTAGGTACTGGGGTTGCAGGGGGCAGCCCGTGGGTAGGCAGAGGCAGCAGGTCCAAACCCCCCTTGCCTGTGATGAGTGGCTTATATACTGCAGTCAGCCACAGTGAACGGGGGCTAGTTAGTGACTGGGCAGTAGCCAAAGACTGAGGCGAGGTGGGGATAGGGGGTTCCCCTGGGTGGGGAGACCCTGCAAGTGAGGGGTTACTGCCAGAGGGCAGCACCCCAGTGGACAAGGGGCACTGGGTCTGGGAGGGACACAGGGGCCTAGTGTAAGTGGGACACCGGCCTGCAGAGGGTTCTCCAAGGCTGGAAGTAGAGCTAATTCCCAGGACACCAGCAGTAGGCGCCGTAGGGGTGAGTCCCATGCGCTTACACGTCCACACTGGCAAGGCACATAGAGCACCTGGACTCAGCAGCTGGAGCACTCCTGGTAATCCAGTGTAACCACCCCTTAAAGTCAGTTCCTTTTGTAGAGTCACAAAATAAAAAGATGGAAGCATCCAACCATCAGGTATACATCATCCAAGGATTACGTATTTCTATTCAGGGGACATACAGCACTGTGTACCACAAAGGAGTGGAAGTTAAGAGATCTTGGTCTAACCCTGGCTCTTTCAAAGACTTCCTATATGACTGCAAGCAAATTACTAAGCAGCTCCCTGCCACAGCTGAAAAATTGGGATAATGATACTTCCCTACCTCATCTGTTGTTGTAAACCATAATTCATTCAGGTATGAAAATGCTTTGAGATCAGCAGATGGTTGAGTCAAGCTGACATGCAAAGTATTATTACAGATATCCTCCTTTTACTTCAGTAGATTTTATCCACTTTGACTAGTGAATTTTGAAACCACAAAAATATTACAGGCAGGTTGAGAAATAAACATAGGTCTTTCTCCACCATAATGCTACTATTGGTCATCACATTTCACATAACAGAAGTTACTGTTATTTTTAAGTTATTCGATGCAATGGGAATTTTAAAACAGTGATTCCATTTTCCTCACTGAAAGCTCACGGTGCATCAAGAGATAACGTAGACGATAAATCATGTCACTGTTTATTTACAGTTTACATTCCTACAGTTGATGCATGTCATACAGAAATTGATCTTTACAAGAACTATTGTGGCACGTTACTTTTGCAGCAGTAAAATTGATGGAAATTGATATGCCTGAAAAACACACAATTATAGTGTCTTGATTAAAAATGGAGCACATTTCAACTAACTTTTTTCTTCTTTGTATGATTATGATACACAAGTACTAACATTAATGGTATTTATATATATATATATATATATATATAATGAACCATAAAATTACAGTTGGCAGTCAAGAGCACTCTAGCAGATAAGTAAGGCAATTTTCCTCATAATTTTTTCCCTTTGTTGTCAATCTTGTTGCATAGCCCATTGCCTTTTCAATGAGCTGTAATGTGAATTTTCAAGATCTTGCTTTTCCCTGGTGTATACATTTTGGTTGAAACAGTTCAGTTTAATGCCACCCATTTAAATAGGTTTTTATCAAGTAAACTTTTTTTTTTAGGGTTTCCGCTAGTGATGTACTAGAATTTGATTCCATACTGAGGGGGAAAAAAGAGTAATGACATTTCAATTGTCTCCGGGTTAAGCAATCAGAAAAAGTGGTTATGGAGCTTGCTGTACAAAAATACTTTGTTTGCTTTTGTTTTAGAAAACCCAACTTACTAATACCGTCTTCTTGGTATTTCCACACAGTTCAGCACCTTTTATGAATTTTAGACATATTTGAACACCTACACATGTAATGTATGACAACCCAATGAGCTATCATTTTAGACTGAACTGACGTTACCATGAGCATTTATTATAGTTATTAGCTTTCATACAACGTATTTAAGGAGCAGTTGGCTAATGAGGATAATGATACTGATTTGCTTTGTAAATCCCTTTGAGATCTGCTGATGAAGAGTGCTAGAAAAAGGGATTATCATTGGGTTTTATTTCCTGTAGTCCAGCAATTTATAACTCTCAACAACTTTCATTTTGGTAGATGAGAGGTTTTAATGTCATGTGATTTCTTCCTATGTATGAGTTGAAATAACATAGGGATAAACAATTGGAATGTTATTCACGCTTGCTCATGATAGGAGGAGATACATAGGTGGAATCTGGTGAGTGTATACCAGTCCCACAACTCACTCACAGGTAGATAAAATCACTAAAAAAAACAATGGTATAAGTGGCCAGTACCAGCAAGACTCAAACATCAAGCTGGATAAATTGTTGTTAACACTGAATAGCACTAACATAAACACCATGTTTGTGGCCAGCCAGTAACAGATTTAAAGGTGGCAATTTTGCAACAGAAAAGCTTCAAAAACAGACTCCAAGGAGAAACGGCTGAGCTTGAATTAATATGCAAACTAGATACCATTAACTTGGGTTTGACTAGAGACTGGGAGTGGCTGGGTCATTACACATATTGAATCTATTTCCCCATGTTAAGTATCCTCACACCTTCTTGTCAACTGTCCAAATGGGCCATCTTGATTATCACTGCAAATGTTTTTTCTCCTGCTGATAATAGGTCATCTTAATTAATTAGCCTCTTACTCCACCTTTTCATGTTCTCTCTGTGTGTGCGTGTATGTATCTTCTTACTATATGTTCCATTCTATGCATCCGATGAAGTGGGCTGTAGCCCACAAAAGCTTATGCTCAAATAAATTTGTTAGTCTCTAAGGTGCCACAAACACTGCTGTTCTTTTCATGTTTGTGAAGTATATAACGTCTACTGAATTTTGGATTTTGCTGCAGGAACTCTAATGGAATTAGATACAGTGTCAGAATCAAAATCGCATCTACTCAAAAATAGTTAACATTGCCCAAGTAAAAATGCAGGAGACTGTTCTCTTTCAATCCAGAATCCCTGCAGTTGATGTGGTGGTAGCAGAATTATCATCAGGGCGGTTCCCCTAATGCAGTCCTCATCCTACCCAGAATTTTTGCAGGCGTGCAATGATCTGGTGGTAATAGAACTGTGACCAGTGCTGTTTCTGAATAAAAACTATGTGCATCATATAATGGGGAATTGAGGGTTGCTCAGAACTTGACAGGAGGCACTAACGGTGAAATCCTGTCCCCACTGAAATCAATAGGAGTTTTGCTACTGACCTCAATGAGGCCCTGATTTCAATCTCCGAAGTTTAAAGGAATGTTGAGCCCTACGTTCAGCTCCGGAGATGGTCTCTACCACATTCTGCTTCCAGCTCCCTCTCCTTGTAAGATTCTCCTCTGTAATGCAGCTTTCAAAAGTCCTCCTCCTCACAGTCACACACTGTAAAAAGGCAAGCCAGCAGCCATTAAAGTGGGCCACACATGGGGCTTCACATAATTCAGTATTACCTTCTATATCGGGATGGCCCACCTGTGGCTCCGGAGCCATGTGCGGCTCTTCAGAAGTTAATATTCTGCTCCTTGTCTAGGCACCGACTCTGGGGCTGGAGCTACAGGCACCAACTTTCCAATGTGCCAGGGGGTGCTCACTGCTCAACCCCTGGCTCTGCTGCAGGCCCTGCCCCCACTCTACCCCTTCCCGCCCCCTCCCCTGAGCCTGCCACACCCTCACTTCTCCCCCTCCCGCTGAGCCTCCTGCATGCCACGAAACAGCTGATTGGGATGTGCGGGAAGAAAGGGGGAGGCGCTGATCTGCAGGTCTGCCGGTGGGCAGGAGGCGCTGGGAGCAGGGCTGTGGGGGTCTGATGGGGGGCTGCTGACGTATTACTGTGGCTCTTTGGCAATGCACATTGAAAAATTCTGGCTCCTTCTCAGGCTCAGGTTGGCCACCCCTGTTCTATATTCTCATAAAACAACAAGAAAAGATTTTAAAATAATTTTCTCTTAAAAAAACATAATTCTCGGAAAAGGCAAAGACAGCAATAGCAAAACACAAAGGTGAATTCATAAATGTGATGAATGCATGTCTGTCTAGGTAGGCATTCTGAACATCTTAAGAATTCTAAAGATATTAAATAGTAGAGCCAGATTTCCAAAAGAGTTCATCTGGGTACACTAGAAAAAAATTGGCCTTAACTTAAGCGTCAAGATGGTAGTTCAACCCTCTTGAAAATCCAGCCTCTTGAATCTTTGTATTTTTCTCTCCAACATGCTTCTGTTGTTTTATTTTAAAAAATACTTTCTTTTTTTTTTAGTAAGGAGGGAAGCCAAATGAAGGAAGTAGATTTTAAATTTCAACTTGAAAGCCATTAGATTTGAGGTGGTTCCAGTCTCTTCCAGAGTTCCACACTTGTGGGCTAGCTTCTGAGAAAGTTCTGCCTCTTATGCATGGAGCTGCACGGTTGCTGTTCCAGCAGAATAGGTGTTGCGGAAGGGATCTGACTGCACAGGGGGAGGAGGTGCCCTGCGTGGCTTAGGTGAGTATTATGGAGAACTTGTAGCCGTATGGCTTTTGTAGAGATGTGTGAAATTCCTTGCTTTTGGTTTGTATTGAGTTTGTGCCATCTGAATTTCAGTCTGAGTTCAGGGTTTGAATAAACTTCCGCTTTTCTGATTTCCACTCAAAACTTCAAATCCTTCCTGGCAAATGCTCCTGGCAAAATATGACTTTATTATTTGGAAAATGTGAATTTTGTGTTAGGAAGATAAAAGACGTGGTCCCTGCTTTACTTAAAGTTCTAGGTTTTGGCAATGAGTTTTAAGCATTTAGCAATTGCTGAGAATAACAGTTATAGACAGAATACCCTGAAAGTGACAACTTTCAGCTCACAGATATTTGACCCACTGTAGAATCAGCTGTCAAGCACAATGTTCAAGCTCCCTTCTGAGTATTCCTGCCAACTTCATATTTATTCATACTCACTCTTTTAAATTTCACTCATTGTCAACCTATATATTTTCACCTGTTTCACACCCTGCAAACAAAATTAAGAGAAAACCCAACAATAATCACCACCTCCCAAAGAATGCAGCACCAATATTGGTGACATACACAAGGCTGTGTAATACCAGCCTTCATTAAAAAGGTTTTTTCCTCTTTTGAAGTTTACTTTCACAAAAAACTAAAATCTTCAAGATGGTGTGGGTTAAGAGAACTGTCACGTGAATCAAAATTTAAGTAGTTAATTAAAAGCTGATTTTGCTCCCCTGTATGCTTTTGTCAGTGAAGATAAGTTATCGCTATGTCTTGTTACCTTTTGTCAGATCAGCATACGCTAAGAAATAATGCACCATAAAGGGAAATGATTTATGAAAACGCAGTTCAAGTTAAAGGAGATTACCCTGATTTTCATTTTGGATGTCCAACACTATATCAAGCATAGTGCTGACCACTGGAAAAATACTCCTTCAGGGCCAATTTTTAAGTTTCCAGCAAGTTCCCAATTTAATTCATTTAGGGCCACGTTCTGTGGTATTTAAATCACACTAAATTCAGATTGACTTCAATAGGAGTTTTGCTCATTTAAGGAACAAATACTTTGACCTTAAATTATTACTGAATACTATTTGAAAACCACAGAGATCATACCAGTTCACCCACAAAGATTTGCTTGCAACCAAACCAGGAAAAAACCCCAACCTTTAAGATTTATTTTCTATAAAATGAAGATGAGATATTCTCATCAGCATAAGATTATATCTGACATACTTACTTAAACATTAGTCTGTTATACATCTAGAGGCAGTACACCAGATATCTAAGAGGAATGCAAGAATTTTTCTCTTATTTTGGTTTTTCTCTAGAAAGTTATAAACTAATGTCTTCGGTGTGGATTTTCCTGTTATATGAGAAAAGTAGAGATGAGTGAGAATGTAAACCTTGAATCAAGAAACTGGTTACATTTCATGGGGGGTATGTGTTATACTTGAGTTTCCTGAGCTGAAGTCACCTCTGTGATTTTGGTTCTGGTTGGGATTAAAATCAGAGATCCAATGCTTAATCTTTCAATTTCTAGAGGCAAGCTAACCTCCATTTTTACTGTAATTGGTTGCAATCTTGTGAAACTAGCTCATGAGATTTTGACACTGTCAAATTAAATCTCAGCTGAAATTAAGTCTGGATATAGAGCTGAACAATGACTTTTCAGCCCATTTTTCAAGAAAAACAACCAGCATGCCATACAATGTAGCCTCATTCTGATAGTTAATCAGCAATTGCCATCAAGTTATTATTAATTACAATAGGACATATCCAAGGATAGGCTGCTATATTGTATTAGCACCACCAAATAATAAATAATAAAAATTGCACAGAAGCCTAGAAAATAAATTACCGCTAAGATGGCAATCAAATGTCATTAGTGTGATTAACTGGTGTAAATGATGGTACACTTTCCTGCTATGGATGTTAATGTACACAAGAAAAGCAAAATATTGGTTAATCAAGATGTTATGAGCAGTCCAGTTAAAGGACAGGTTATTGAATAAGGGATCCCATTGTAAGAAATACAACACTGTATATCAGCTTTTGATACCGGTTCATATCTCTCTCATACAAACAGAAGTACCTCATCTTGCTCAGAGAACTCTGGGGGAAAAATGTAGGGCTGAGAAATGAAGAGTGTCAGGTTTGCCATGAGCTAATGTGGGAGAAGGTCAAGGTTGACAAATCTGAACAAGGCTAATGCCTTGAACATGTTCACAACAGTGTTAGCACAGGGAAGATAAATGAACAAACTCCAGTCTAAACAAAGGAACAATTTAAAGTGGAGGGAATCATAATCTGAAGCAATTTGTTTCATAGTGCACAATCATTATAAAGAAGTCTCAGTTTTTCTCTATCTTAGTGAGGTGTAAGAGTGGTTTCAGCAAAAATTGCAATACAGCTCTGTCCTTCATACAAGAAAAATCACAAAGGTAAGCAATATTTAAGGATAATGCCCAATTGTTACCTCAGTTACACAGGCGCAAGTGAGGGCAAATTTGGGCTCATATTTGAAAAATAAATAAATGATATAATACCAGTTGCCATGTTAGCATCCAAATACACAATTGTGGGTAGTTCAAACATATATTGGGGGAAGTTGTGGTTGGTATCGAGTCAGAAAGCCATGTTAGTTCTAGGAAACATACCCACATTGTTACCAATGTAATGTGCCATCTACCTCCTGGATGAATTGTTTTTGGAGACAGTACTATCCCCATACTGATATGGAAATTGTTAAATGCCCAGACTAACCCTAAACAAAGTACTCTTCCAAATCACAACTTTAGATTTTTCTGCCCTTTAAAACTAGTATAACTAAAAGGAAAATCTTTAATAAGGTACAAGACCAGAATTGGTAGATCTGTGAGAAATAGTCATTATGAGTGTCTACTTGTTTAACACATACTATATTGTGTGAAAAGTAAAATAATAGCAAAACGATATGGGTTGTAACATATGTTTCACCACATAAAAATGTAATTCTTAACAGGTATTAAGGTGATAAAATGAAGGAAATTGAAATTTAAAGCTCTCACTCATTCACTCTGTAACTTACACAGTGGTTATGGGTTGCTACTGAAGAGGTTTAAGGAATCCATAATCTTATGTTGGATGTTTTTGATTTGTCTTCCAGAGTCCATCACAGCACTAGGACAGACTTCAAGAGAATGTTTCTCCAAAGTCTGAAGGAAATTCAAAGTGATTTTGAGTTAACAAAGCTTTACAAAAAATTACCCTGATACAAAATTTTTATTTTTGTCTATTGTTTGTCTCTCTGTCGCCAAATATAGAACATTAGTACCGCTTCAGACTTCTCATCTTACACATTGGCTAGAATCAAATACCTAGGTTGTAATTATTTTTGCTGTGGATAGTTCTGGGCCCTGTCCACTCCCACTGATCCCAATGGTTCTACACTACATGGTCAGTTACAACTTAGAAAGAATTCAAAGGTTCTTTTTATAGCTAGAGATATTCCATTAGCTCAATTGGGAGAGAACTGTATTTGTTCAGCTCTAGGAATAGGGTCTTTTTAATTTGGGGGATATAAATATGTCCCAGGTAAATATAAATATGCCCTACAATAGATGTCTGACACTACCTAGACCCTAGGCACACCATAGACTTATACATGTAAGTAACTTTGCAAATGTGAATAGTCAGTCCAACTGAGTGCATAACTACTTGCAAGATTAGTGCCCAAAGCAGCTCTGTGTAAAGGAATGCCTTCCTGTTTATTTATTATAGATGTAGGTTAAATCCTTAATGTCAAAATAACTTAAAGCTGGGTATGTCTCTGCTGCATTTGGGTGGTGTGACTGCAGCATGAGTGAACATATCCAAGCTAGTCTAGATAGCTTGAGCACCTATAGCAGGGAAGCTGAGGCAGCATTGGGAAGCCTGCTTGAGTCCCTAGGTTCTTACTTGGCAGCTAGCCCATGTTGAGGTCCATGCTACTCCCTGCTATAGGTACTTGAGCTAGCTAGTTTGGCTGAATCTACATGTGTTGCAATCACACCTCCAGTTGCAGGGTAGACATGCCCGTTTTTCCTTGTGTTCTAATTCCCTTTTGTAATGTTATTGAGAACATAAAAGGCGGCGGGGGGTGGGGGGAGTTTGACACTAACATTTGTCTTCTTTCAACAATTTGTTGATATTTCTTCTCTAGCACCATTGTGATGTGGCCAGAAGTACATTTGATACTACATTTGAAATCATACTGGTGCTTTACACCCTGCAATGTTTTATTAGAATGATTTAAGACCCTTTGAGATTGCCTGGACTGCTGTGGAGTCAACATCTTAATAGAAAGAATCACACTGAGATCAAAATGGTTTCCTCAAAGAAATGATGATCATAATGGAAGTGAATGAGGCACTCACATTCTCCACTTTCATACGTTACTAGAGCCCATTGTGTTAATGGATACTGTGCAGTCAGATGTTTTTGTTCCCCAGTTCACATATGCTCACTAGTTCTGTTAACTCCTTGCATGGAGTAGCTGTATTTCTAAGTGAAGTTATTAGTGATTTACATTTAAAAATAATAATCCATGTTCTACCACACAAGCCTCCAGAATCTCATGTTTAAAAATCCATCTCTCAAATGAAAAGGACATTTTAAATAATATCTTTCACCCCAGAATTACAGTTTTTGAGCTCAAGGATTTGGTGTATGTAGCAGGAATCTGTATGTTAAGATCTGAGTAAGTTATTGAAATCCCAAAAGACACCAACATCGCAATTATATGTTCCCTTCTAAAATGTAAGGATAGCTAAAATGATGGAAAATATAGTCTGTTCACATGTAGATCAGAAGCGATATTTATGATGGAGAAATACTTGGAGGACCTTGAGCTCCTAACCAAAATTGGAGCCCTATTATGCTATTCAGTGTATGTATTCATAGTAAAATATAATCTCTATCCGATGACAAGATAGACAAATGATCAGAGAAAGGAAATATTATGCCCATTTTACAGGTGGGAAATGGAGAGAGAAATCATTTAAGTGACTTGCCCAAGGTCAACCAGGAAGCTTGTGAGGAGCAGTGATTTGAATAGGAGATATAGGGATGCATAATGGCAAAAACTGTTTCCCTCCATAATAACTTTATTCTTCTTCTGCTTTTAGTTCATTTGCAATATGGTACAACAAAAATTCAATAGGAATATTTGTGTAAGTGAGGCCTACTCTTGTGAGTAAGACTTATAGGATCAAACCCCTTGCTTGAACCACTGTTGATACTTTATTGTGTGACTGGTGAGCCTAAGTTTACAATACCGTCAGGTTATCAAAATCAGAACATCATTAGAACTTGAGCTAAATAATAATTAAAAAGATAAATCAAGCTTCAGAGTGTTAATTTTAGTAAAACAATAAAAAAGTATGAAATAGAGAACTACAACAGCATCACAGAGTCTCTATTATGATGAGTAATTGCATTAAAGTTTTATTGAAGATGTTTATTTCATGACCCCACTGAGGTCAACAAATCTCCTCGCATGCTTAAAGTTATGCATGTGCTTTAAATATATTTTTGGATTGGAGCTTTAGGGCTAGGTTGTAAAGGTATTTAAAGGTCTAAAGATGCAGCTAGGCATTTGGTGGGATTTTCCACAGTATCTGGAACGACAACAAAGCTCATAAATGGGAATTAGACATCTAGGCACTTTTGAAAATCACACTAGGCATCTATCTGCATCTTTAGGCACCTCAATACCTTTAAACATTAGGGTCTTAGAGGCTAAATTTTATCTCTGATTTATATAATTTATAGCTTAGTTGAGTTTCACTTCAGGAAACCTATATGCAGAATCAAAATCCTTTGACATTCAGCAAGAGTTGAAGCAATGAAGAAAACAAGGTGAAGACAAAACTATTCTTAAAATTAGGCTACTTTTCTACCATGACATAAATAAGACTGAAAACACTGGGCTAAATCCTCCTCTGGTGTAAACTGGAATACCTCTATTGACTTCAATGGAGCTGTATTGATTTGTACCAGCTAAGGATCTACCCCACCGTATAGAACACATTTCTCAATGGAATTTAAGACCTTTAGGGTTACAGAAAATGGATTCTATAAAACTAAACCTAAAAGGTGTATTTTTTTTCTCAGAGGATACAATTGTAACAAGCTTCACCTGATGGCAAAAATCCAATTATCGTAGTAAAGGTTGTGCACAGTTATTTCTTGCTTTGTGTCAAGGCAAACTGTAAAATGAGGTGTATAGGAAGTCTGTTGTTCTGCCTATAACAATACACAGACTTACATTTTGTATCAATTTTTGTTAGAAAACAAAAACCAAAATAAAAAAGGAAGGATAACAGCATCAAGTTCTACTGAAGAACTTTGATTAGAGGTGGGTTTTTTTCAATACATTTTTCAAGAATAGAAAAGAAAATCTTAGCACAGATGGATCAAATATATATTTTTTTTATTTCAGGGCAGAAATAAAGATGTCTATCTCTATTGAATTTCTTTTCTTCTTTTCAGATAGCTCAGTCTAGTTTTACATAAGCTACTATAGAAAAGGAGGACTTGTGGCACCTTAGAGACTAACAAATTTATTTGAGCATCCGATGAAGTGAGCTGTAGCTCACAAAAGCTTATGCTCAAATAAATTTGTTAGTCTCTAAGGTGCCACAAGTCCTCCTTTTCTTTTTGCGAATACAGAGTAACACAGCTGTTACTCTGAAATCTGTCATAAGCTACTATGTTGCTGTTTGCTTGGCTCATTTAAAACCCGGGGAAAAAAAACCTGTGCTCAGAACTAAAGGCTAAAGCAATTATTTTTAGCACTTCTTCACTTTCAGCAATAGAACGGTAGGGGTGGGAAAGAAAGATGACTTTTCCATTCCAAAGAATCCAGTTGTATCAAAAATGATACTGAGTAGAATCTGCAGCATGTTGATAAGCTATAGTTTTCCCTTTCTTTTGCACATTCCTTGTTTAAGTCCTTCCTGCAGGGATACCCCCATGGAGTAGTAATTGTAAACTGTGCATCCACCACTAGACCCTTTGCTTTGGTGTCCCACAAAGATCAATTCTGTATAGGTTTATTTTCTACATGCAGCCATTAAGGAAACTGATAGATAGCACAGACCCAATTTGCCAGTAGTATGCAAATAACACACAGCTCTATTTACCCTTCACTACATATGACCATTTCATACCATCAAGATAGTCCAGTGCTTGGACAGGATCACTTTATGGATGAAGAACAGATCACTGAAGCTGAATTTAAGTGGAACCAAGGTTACACTGGTGGGCAGAAGAATGCATTTTGAAGAGTTTATAGCCACAGTGCAGTCTTCTTTGCTTCAAGGTACAACACTAGCGCTTGTCGGGATTTTTCTTTTCATCTGAAAATGCTAATTCATCTAAATGTTTTGGATTTGGTTTCAATTAACTTCCCTGGAAACACAGGGAGGGTTCCAGTGGAAATCTGCTTGGTTTTCTGTAAGCTTGCCTGGGAGGCTGCTGAAGCCCCCAGAGCTTCCAGAGTCCATTGCTTTGGGGTAGCCCCACCACATGGACTGGGTCAGAGTCAGGGATTCCAGGCCTTCCAGGCTCTCTGCCACAGAGGCAGGAGCACAGAAGCTGTGGCACCAGCAGGGGATCTCAGGGTCTAGGCTCCCTGGTCTGTAGTGGAGATCCTGGAAGCCCTGGATTGAGTCCCCCAGAGCCTAGCGCGGTAACTGCTCCACTTCATTTCTGAAATATCAAAACAAAATGGTCATTTTTTCTGAAATAAAAACCTTTTGGAATTTCCATTCCACAGGAAACTTCAAATTTTTTAGTTTTTGTTCCAAATCAGAATGAAAACCTGAAATGTTGGAATTTCCT
Source organism: Chelonia mydas (assembly GCF_015237465.2). Lineage (NCBI taxonomy): Eukaryota > Metazoa > Chordata > Testudines > Cheloniidae > Chelonia > Chelonia mydas. The sequence goes on along the minus strand of NC_057853.1, from coordinate 12,637,428 downwards.
ATAGAATTGAAATTCAGAGTTTCAACCAATACACACCCAGAACTGGCCAATTCAGTCTGTTGTTTAGCAGGGCTCTTGGATTCCTCACTTAAACTAACCTCTCATACAGCAGCGTCTGTGAATAATATTTTCTATCATCTCCACTTTGCTAAGAGACTGTCCCATCTTGGTGAAAGATGACCTGGCCTCTGTTATACATGTTGTGTTGCCTCTCACCTGGTCAACAGCAAGGCTCTATACCTGGAATCAGAGCCATAAGCTCTTAGGCGGGGTGAAAGTAAGTTAGAGGACTTAATGGTACACCAGAGTCCAGAGCAGGGGGCGTGGCCTCAACCGGAGAAGGCATAGCCCTAACCAGAAGAGGCTGGGCCTTAAATCCCCGGGCCCTTGAAATCTTGATTTAAAGGGCCCGGGGATCCAGCTGCAGTAGTGGCGGCTGGAAGCCCGGGGCCCTTTAAATCACCCCCGAGCTACCAGCTGCAGAGGCGGCTGGGAGCCCCGGGGCTCGGGGGCGATTTAACGGGCCCAGGGCTCCAGCTGCCACTACCGCAATGGAGTCCCAGGCCCTTTAAATCACTGAGGAGCCCTGGGGGCTCCCGGCTGCCACCGCTACCCCGGGGCTCTGGGCTCTGGCAGAGCTTTAAAGGGCCTGGGACCCGAGCCCTTTAAATCCCCGCCTGAGCCCTGCTGTCCGAGCCCTGGGGTAGCGGCGGCCGGGCTCTGGCAGGGATTTAAAGGGCCCTGGGGCTCCAGCCGCCGCAACCGCCCTGGCCCTTTAAATCCCCTCCTGAGCCCCGCTGCCACTACCCCAGGGCTCAGGCAGCAGGGCTCAGGAAGGGATTTAAAGGGCCCCGGGGCAGTAGTGGGGGCTGGAGCTCCAGAGCCCTTTAAATCCCCGCCAGAGCCTTGCCACCACTACACCAGGGCTTCAGCAGTAAAGCTCAGATGGAGATTTAAAGGACTTGGGGCTCCAGCAGCCGCTACTGCCCTGGCCCTTTAAATCCCCTCCGGAGCCCTGCCGCCGCTACCCTAGGGCTTCGGCAGCAGGGCTCTGGCAGGGATTTAAAGGGCCGGGGCGGTAGCGGCGGCTGGAGTTCCAGGGCCTTTAAATCCCCACCAGAGCCCTTCTGCCACTACCCCAGGGCTTTAAATTGCCATCTGGGAAAGCAGGTCCCGGTACACTGTACCGGGGCGTACCGGCTTACTTTCACCTCTGCTCTTAGGTAACGCCAACTAGAACAGAACGTGGCAGCACATTTCCTCAATAACACAGGCTGCTGCGAGCACATCAACCCTGTCCTCCACTCTGCACTTGCTTCTGGTATATCAGGTTAAACATTTCAGTCCTTATCTTCAAGGCATTCGGTGGCCTGGGCCCAGAACATCTAAGAGATCACAAAAGTTCTGTGATTAGGATGGTGATCCACAATTCTATTCCTCAGGTTCAATGGACCTTTCTACTATAAGGGTAAAGGGGATCTGTGTGCAGGACACAGAGTTTTCTCAGGGGCCAGCCAACCTGTAGAACCAATACAAACCTCACCATCTTTTGCCCCAAGTGTGAAGTGTGCTTCTGCAACCTGCCTTCTCTATTATAAAAGCATAGGGTGATCTGATATCAAATGTGAAAAATCGGCACACATTTTTTTCTCGTGCGTGTTTTGTCTCTACAAAAACAAAACCTGATCAGAGTAACACATTCCATGGCTCACACAATTCTCCTCCTGGGAAAAGGATCTGGGAAAAGAACAAATTTCACATGACAGATGTTAGTCACATTGCTTAATACACAACTAGAAAGCACTCAGATATGATAATGAGGACTGTATGAAAAGGACAATATAAGAACCTAGACAGAACAGAATTCCATCCAATTTTCTAGTTTCATTTCTTCAGCAGAATATCCACAGGGAACCACAATATTCTAGTGGCATGACACCCACTGTATGATTTTATATTTATAGAGAAGAGAAGATTTTCAGTTAGATATTATGAAAATAGTCCACTTTTCACAATATTTGCTGTGTATTTACTCTCCCACCCAATCTCTTCATTGGAGGTTCTGTCTTATCTGAAATACCTGGGATCCATGGAACCAGAGATACAAATCCCACCAGAACAGAGAAGCCCTTCATGCCTCTATGTTAACTAAGTATGGTAGCATGAAATTGAAATCTGTCTTTAGATAAGACCTTAAAAATTAGGAAACTATCATAGAACCATAGCCATTTTCTGCTCTACCTACCAGAAGCTTTAGGCGGCAACCTGATCCACGCTCCCTTTCCCATTAATAGGAAGTGTTTGAAAATAGACACTCAGTTGAGCAACCAACTTTGACTGATATCACTTGAGATGACCTAATGAAGTTGATTTGAGGTTGATTGAATCAGAATTAAAATAAAATAAAATAAATAAAAAAGACATCCACCAAATAAGTCCTGTCCACTTCTGATTTGAATTGAAGTCAGATGACCGTTAACATGCACTGTTATAAATGATTGTATTCAATTAGAAGGGCATTGGTGGATCAAGTACATAACCTAATTAAACACAAAAGGACCACTTTCGCCAGTCATATTCATACTCATGGAGTAAGATACAATTTAGTGTGAAAACAGGTTAACAGAAGTGGGACCAAGGTAAAGGTGCATCCTTTTTCTACAGCTGGATAGGAGATCTACAAAAAGAGGACAAAGCACTCAAAGTCCTCTTCACAGCATGCACCTGATAGGTTCTGCCGATAGGTTCTTTAAGGGATGTGTCCACTTTAGTTTCTCATTGTCCTGATCAGGAGCATAGAGGCAATCTTTTCTGGGCATTACAAGAGCATGTATTAGGAGGTGAACAAGCCACGATAAGCTAGGCTTGAGGTTCAGGTTCTGCTTCTGCTCAGTGACTATGCAGAACCCTAAATACTGCTTCCTACTACTGATGCTCCAGTAACAGATTCCTGAAAGGGTTGATCTCCTAGTGTGGGATTTTTTGGTGCTGACAACAGTGAACTAGCCAACATCTTCTAATGCAGCAGAATGTAATTATGTTTGCACTATAATGCATTTCATGATGCAAACACAAAGACAACGGGAGCCTCTTGTCTAACAAGCCAATGTTTGCTTTCAGTACCAGATTCAGATATCTACCGAACACTAATTCTTTTGGGCAATAACCTTAATAGTTCTAAAGGTATGACAGTGAGACTGTTGGCACAGGACTGATATTTATTTCCTGAACCCAATCATCTGACCTAAGTCAGGGCTAGAAAGGGCTATATTCCATCACATGAGAGGGGTCCTTCCAAAAACTAGTGGCTACTGTTACAGTCCTGACATACACCTATTTTCCATTCACCCTAGTGGGAAATTCGTTCACATAATGGTGGCAGAGTTTGGCTTTAAAAGTTTAGAACACGTTCATTCCTCAGATTGGAATTTTATAGACCCCTTGTTGTCAATCCACTTTCCAGACCCAGGTGCCTTAATTACTTTTACTGAGTAGATTATCTTACTCTCTGTAGCTGTGACTATTCCATGCTCCAGTTCCAAAGATTTGTTACCTAGACTGGTAATGCAAGTAAAGGCTAGTAATGAAACACAACAGTTTATGCTCAATATTTGCCTCTTTAGCCCCAACCTTTTCAACTAGGCCATTTATCTTCCTCTCCATCCAGTTTACCCTGTTCTTTTATAGGTCTCTGTCACACAGCCACATCACATACCACATGCACTACAGGCATTGCAAGGTTTCTAAATACATTTACTCTTTACTTTCAACAGCACAAAGGGCACAGTTCCAGACAAAAATAATAAGACACCTCTGTGCATTTCCCTGCCGGTTTCTTCACCACTCTGGAGGATTCTTTTGGATTAGGTCAGAATCTTCTGGAATATCCTGGATTGCCTCCTCATGGGTTCTCCTCTAAATCGGGGAGTCTCTCTAACCCCTGCAGCCAGTACCCTTCTGCTCTCTCCCCCAAAATGGGGGATAAGAGCACCTCTGTTTTATAACCTCCCATCCCCTTTGTCAGGTGACCCTTTGGTCAGCCTTGGCAGGTGATCCAAGTCTCTCCCAGGTTATCTGTTGCTTAACTATCTCCCTTCTGCCAGGCAGCTCAGACTTGAAAAAACTCCTTTACTCTAGATGGCAATTGTCTCTTTGTCTAAGGCTGTTTATGTGAATGGACAATTGTCAAAGTTTAATAACCCTCCATTGTTAGTCCTATGTCAGATGCAAGAATGTCTCCTGTGGGCTTTACCTCACTGTGGAGGCAGAAGACAGCAGAGGAGACAAAAAAGCTCCATATTTCAGAGGAGCATCCGTGTTAGTCTGTGTCAGCAAAAACAACGAGGCATCCTTGTGGCACCTTAGAGACTAACACATTTATTTGGGCATAAGCTTTCGTGGGCTAGAACCCACTTCAGCGGACGCATGGAGTGAAATAGTCAAAAATCTTCAAAATGGAGTTTGCAGTCTGACACAAACACACAGTGGTCCCCCTATCAACCAGAATTCAGGAGCACTGCATAGTCAGATTCCCCCACACCATGGCAGGCTCAGTTAGTGATTGCTACCTCAGCTGAGACCCAAACCTCATTTTATTTTGTAGGCTTCTTACCAGCTGCTTTCAACACATGTAAGTATAGTGCTAACACTTCCTGATTTTCTTTAACTAAAACCCTTGGGAGAAAACACCTTTGGCAGGAAAACAGAGTGGAGAATCTATATTAAAAGCAAAACTCCAGATGAAAAAGGAGAGAAGATATTAGTGACAAATGACCTCTCCAGCTCCCTGTGTTTTCAGTATACAAACTACTGTAAATTGTATGTAGTCTAGGTTAAATTGCAGCCTGCACCCACACAGTATGTATATATTTTCCTATTCAACATTATGAACTCTTGAGTTTCCTGTGGGTTTTTTTAATTAATTTGCTAGTAACTGTATCTACATCAGTGCTGCTGAGTGCCAGTATAATGTACTGGAAAAATTGTCACTGCTTTGGCAATTAATGTAGATAGAGAGAGAGAAAAATGTGAGGATATTAACAGATTAATCTAGGATCCCTTTTGACAACATTGTAGGTAAGATGACATGCTGAGTTTATTCCATCCAATGTTAGATCAGTGCCCTCTACTGATCATTTGTTAGATTAAACTATACACAAGGTCTCTGTGCCCATTTAATACAGCAACTGCTTCACAATCCCAAATGCAGTCTGAGTGAGCACAACTTGAATGTTAGAGAAAGAAATCTTATTCATTTTTAACCCTGAATCCCCCTTTCTTTGGCAGAAATTACAGAGAAGTTTGGGGCCAACGCTATATACGAAGATTGTTAATTAAGAAGAAAGAAAACAGCTTGTTACACATTACACATATTATGGCTGAAATTTATGGCAGCAACAAAAGCTCTTCTGCTTGCTGCCTCATTGTTAAATTTTTTTTGTTTTTCTCTCTGTGAATAATCAAAGTAAAAGATGCAATTTTAGCATTTTAGGAGTACATATGGGGAAATGAAATCAAAACTAAAAGGTCAGCTTCTGATACCCTTGCTCACCATGAGGTGTTCCTTACTTTGCAAACAGTCCTATTTGATTACAGTCAGATTACTCATGGAATAAGGTACCACTCAAGGTGAGTATGACTGGCAGATTGAAGCCCTAAGTGAATAAATTAAAGGACAGTAATACCAGAGTCCCATATATAGGAATAAATGATCAAGAACTCAGTTAGAAGGTAGTTGCATATCTCCTTTTATTCTTGACTGAGGCAAAATGTAAATTAATTGCAGGGCACTTTACAGCAGTGTTTCCCAAACAGCGGGTCATGAACCAACCAATGGGTCGTGGGCATGTTGTAGATAGGTTATGGGAAGCGGCTGAGGACTGGTGAGCTGGTCTGCCCTGCAATCACCCCACAGCAGTGGCTTCTGTCCCATGGGACTGGGCCCAGCTCCCTGCTCCAGGTGTTTTGACCTGGCTCACAGGATTGCAGCTCCACTCACTCCATTTTTGCCAAGCCACACCTCTCTTATGACAGAGGGGTGACCAGGCCAAACCTGCAGCCCTGTGCAACACCCAAAGCAGGGAGATGGGTCCTGCCCTATAGGAGAGTTGCTGTTGCAGGGTGAGTTTGCTCTCTAAACTCACACACCCCCAGTTACACCCTTCTGCACCAGGTCAAGATTCTGGTTGCGCTGCTGGGGTGAGGGTTCTGCTGTGGATGGTCTGTGTCCCCTTTGGCAGGGTGATAAGGAGGAGGCAACAGTCATTAGAGGAGGATGCTGGCCTATGATTTTGTGGCCCCGGCTACAAATTTGGACCCTGAGGGGGTTGCAAAACAAGACAAAACGAAGCTGTGGGGGATTGTTTTATGAAAAAGTTTGGGAACCACTGCTTTACAGGATTGGTTCGTCCACGTTTATAACTTTGTACCCATCAAGTATTATACAGTTGATATCATTGTTTGGCTTAAACATAGTGGTAACATTGGTGGAAGATTTTCTGTAGATGATATTCAGGTATCTTTACATGCTACATCATCTAATACTTTAGATGCAGACTGACAATATCTCAGCTAAAAGGTAATGTAATGCTAGGGGATGCCTGCACAAGTTGGCCCCAATCCTGCAAGTGACAACACATGCTGAGACCACCCAGAGCCCCAGTGAAGCCAGCAGTAGGAGCAAGGCTTTATTACCCAAAAATAGAAAGAGATGCAAGAAACCAGGAGAGTTAAGAGAGGAGAAATGGGAACTATAGAACGAGAAGGGCAATAGCATATGCTCAGATATTGCCTGCAAGGAAGAGGCAATTGCACCACAAAGATTTTTAAAACTAGGGGTAGCAGGTTGTTGTCATTGTTGTTTGAGGATCTTTTTATGTGATTTAATTTCTGTTTATTAAATCAGAAGGAGAGTGGGGTGGGAGGAGGTATTGTTTCATGGTGTCTGTGTATATAATAATGTCTTCTGCAATTTCCACAGCATGCATCCGATGAAGTGAGCTGTAGCTCACGAAAGCTCATGCTCAAATAAATTGGTTAGTCGCTAAGGTGCCACAAGTCCTCCTTTTCTTTTTGCGAATACAGACTAACACGGCTGTTACTCTGAAACCTGTTTATCATTAGTTTAAACTTCCAGCCTGGCAGACCACATGGAACATATAAATGTGACCAGCACATTCAAATATGACATGGATGACAGCAAAGAGAGATCATTATTATTTGTCAGGGAGAAAGTTTTTAAAATAAATACTGGAGGCTGTATTACTGAATTCAGCTCAGACTTTCAACTCTCCATATTTTCTATGGATATTAGCAATAAAACATCTTCAAAATTGTTGTGTGTGTATTTTATATATATAATTCTTCTAGTCCTAGTTAGTAATTTGGGCTCTTGATGAGTGTTTCGGAGTATGACACATCATTTCATTTTAGAGTGTTCCAAAGCCTGGTAGCATGAAGCTACATAATCCATTTTGCCATGATATCACTAACATATTACAATGTTGAAAGCAGAGTCCTTTATACACAGTCTGTTGAATATCCCTGGCTATCCTCAAAGGTATTCAATCTTAAAATTTAGCTAGAAGCTGGAGAGTGGGCTCATGTTCATATTATTCATGAATATTTCCATTCTCCAGCTAGCCACACTTGTACAGTATTTCTAGCAGGTCAGCTGGCACAATTCTACATTCTGCATTATTAACTCTAGATGCATATATCATAAATAAACATTTGCAGTGTTCATCCAATAATCAAACAATGAATGATGGCTTGGTTGAGGGGCAGAGGCAGACAGCTGATAATTACATAGTCTGACTATAATAATTTAAAATAGCATGCACATATACTTAAAACTGTGCAAAGCATGATTATAAGGTGTTTAGGGCAGTACCTTGGCTTTCTCAGCATTTGTGTGACACCTAGCACAGCCTCTGAAACTTCATGGGGCCTCTCAACATTAATGCAATATAATACAAATAGTGCCCAGAGATAATGTTTAGTGCAGAATCCTAATTGTTGATGCATGTGAGGCAGAATGGGAATCGATGCTTTCAGCAATAAGCAGAAGACATTTTTAATGCCACTCCATTAATTTTCTCCAAATCTTGTCCCTGAACTAGTTATAATTTTGAAGCTGGCACAAGAAAGTTTCTTTTTAAATTAAAATTATTGATAGCTGAAAATTGCATTGAGTTTTGCCTTATTGGCTCAAAGAGACAAACTGAGCTGTGCAGCAGTGTGCTGGAATGAAATGGCCAGTGTCTTTACCAGGTTAGAAGAGAGATTGTGAATCCCCAGGGAGATTCACTTACCTGTGAACATCTCATCTTCTCTTAGCCACATCCTTTTCTTACTCCGCTGTCATTGGGCTGACTGGCACTTCTAAAATGACACCTCCTCACAAGTCTTCCTACTTCCCTACATGAAATGAGTAATTCAGTGGTATTGAAAGTCTCTCCTCTGGAAGTGTTGCCTTTGGGAGTTAACATTTAAGCACAATAGTACTGCTGGCAAGGTACCTCCTGCCAGAAAGAGAGAAAGAAGTTTGCCAGCCATGGGTAGATGTAGGTAATAGATATTCTTAGTACCGGCATCTCCCTAATGGATGGCAGCCCTCTTTTGTGCTGTGCTGCTGTTTTATAATCTGCTGTGTTGGGCCCGGTCCAGGAGCACATAAATCCTCCCAGTTGTTAACAAAATTTGCAGACAAGCTCCTATGCTCTATTTAACAATGCGTGGGGTGTAATCTAATTTCTATTCCTATTAATAATTAGGGCTGATCGGTTAGAAAAACTTCCATTTTGTTACAAATTTTGAGCTTTCACCATTTTTTTCCATTCCTTATCAGGATAAAAAAAAATTATCTTTCGAAGTTTTTTTGTGAAAAATAAAACCAAGAGAGTGGGAGACCTACCTCAGAACAGCTAACAGTCTGGTGTACTACTAGGGGACTCACATGGGTGACCCAGATTCAAGGCCTTTCTCTACCTGCTCCCTATCTCTGTGTTGTGGTTCTGGAGTGGGGCAGATTTGGAGCGCCTTTATACATGCCACAGAGCCCAGGTCCTAGGAGTGTGCTCGTATAACATTGGAGGGTGAGCACATGTACCCAAAGCTCCTGTGCCTGGGGGTATGGTAGTGGCTGTGACGTGACTTCATTGCTGTAGATTCCCTCACATCCTCAAAGAAAATCTCTAGTGTTTAAACAGGTTGCTTGGGTCACGTGGGCTCTCTGGGGATTATATGGGCCTAAGAGCATCATTTTGGGGGAGTCTTCCGCCTCTTAGGCTATGTCTACGCTACAGGGTAGGAGCGTATTGACGCTAAGTATAAACAGCAGTATAGCTGTGGCAGCATGGGTAATGAGAGCTAGTGTAAATGAGTGTACAGAAGCAAGGGAAAAAAAATCACACCCCCACCTCATAATGCAGACATAGCCTTAGTCAAAGCAGATGTCCTTTATCTCTTTACCTTCCCTTTGTTGCGCACCTCTTTCCTCCATCCCCTGACCTTTCTCTATTACTCTTTCCTTCCAGCCTCCCAGTCCCACTCCCTTACTAGTGCAGGAATTTGTAAAGCGACCAGCTAGTTTACCATATGGTCCTGAGTATGGGATCCTGGAATATATGGTCTTCTAACCCAAGAGCTGCTTCTTATAGAGAAATTCCTCCCCAAAAATCACAATCCATACCCCAGTGCAAAATAAATATGGTGGTTACATAACCAGCAATAAGCAGGTCTCAGAATTCAGAATTAATGTTGCCAAAACAATCCTTTTTGGCGGAGAGAACTACAGTATTAATGAGTGAAGGTATTTAGATGATGTTACATATTGGCCTATTACTAAGGTTTGTGATACAATGTCTCGGGCAATCCCACTCTCAAAATGAAGCCTCTACCTGAGCTGGAGAGGGAGTGGGCACTGGGGGAGCAGATGTGAGACCTACACAAGAAGGTGTCAGGATGGGGTCTGGAGTACAGCTGAGTGAAATTTTTGGGTGAAGCATTTTTTTGCCCCTCCTTCCCCTACCAAAGTGCAGATCCTGGTCAACTAAAACATTCTGCAACTTCAAGATGATTTCAGCAAATTATTTCGGTCCAAAAAAAAAATCAGAAATGTGAGGCTACGTTCACAAAACTGAGGAGGAGCCTTCCTTTACACCCAATAGTTCAGTGGTTAGGATAGCCAATTAAGATGTGGGAGCTGCAGGTTTGAATCCCTCCACTAAAGCAGAATTGAATGTAAGTTTCCTGTATCCCCATGAATGCTGTATTCACCAAGCTGTTGAGTATATTGAGTATTCTGTTCCACTTTGTATGACATATTTAAATATTCATTGGGTGAGAGAAAGAGTGAGAATGTCTCTGTAGGCTGGGACTCAGGGGACTCATCTTGGAAGAGGGTTCCAGACCCTGCTCCAATGACTGTACACAGGAACAGTGTCACCTGAAGAGATTGAGTTTAGCCCCACTGCAGAACACCCCATAACTTGGTGGTTAGGACACTTGCCTCAGCTATGAGAAACCTGGGTTAAAGTTCCTTCCCCAGAGCAGGGATTTGAACCTGTGTCTCCAGCATCCCAGGTAAGTGAACTGAACTAATGAGTATAAGGGAGGAAACAGATCCTCCTCCTCCTGGGTTTTGTGAAGCTAGCTGTTTGTTTGTTTTTAAATAAAAGCAAATGAAATTTGAAAGCAGTTAAAAAGGCCTGAAATCAAAACCCAATGTTTTTTTTCAGTTCAAGTAAAATATTTTGATTGCCCCCAAATGAATATTTCCAACCTTTCAATTCACCAACAATTTAAAACAATTTTTGGTCTTCGGTCATTTTGTTTTTCAATTCAGTGAACCAGAAAATCTGTTATTCAGACAGCTCTAGTCTTGAGTGAGAAGTTGGGGCTAGAGTGATTCCATCCTACTACTGATGCCGAGAAAATGCCAAAGCGAGGTATTATACCATCAAGCCTCCTATGCCATCTTGTAGGCATCACAGGGGTTATCAATGTGTGGGTGCTTCATAGGGACTTGCAGGGAACTGAACTGTAGGAGGGTTTCTGTGGTCTCTGTAAGCTGGGATATTTTGAAGAAGATTCTGAGAGGCAGTACTTCAACTGCATGACAGTCTCAACACTAGGGCTTGGTCTACATTACAGAGTTAGGTCAAGGTAAGGCAGCTTTCATCAACCTAAGTATGTCAGTGTACACACTACAGCCTTGCTTCTGCCAATGTAAGTGCCCTACTACACCAACATAATAACTCAACCTCCACAAGAGATGTGGGGCTTATGTTAGTGTATATAGGTTGACGCAGTGTCCATGTAGACACTGTGTTGCCTTACATTGGCTGTTGGCTGTTATTCTTGTCAATTTCACGGCTCTGTGCTGGAGCCGTGAAATTGACAGGAAAACGGGGCTTTCCTCATGGGGCAGGTGGGGGCTCCAGCTAAAACCTGGCTGTCCCCTGGGCTCCCTGCTCAGAGCCAGGCTGTCCCCCACATCCCAGCTCCCAACTTTCAGCCAGGCTGCTGCTGGGAGGCTCCTCACTTTCTATGGAGTGAAATCCTCGGTGCACCAAAATCAAATAGTTTTATCATTGACTTCAATAGGGCCAGGAAGTCATCCTAAAATAGTTAGTATGTATTTCTGCTGGTTTGCAGCTAGTTTTCTGCATGCTGTCATTCACCCTAGAGACCTGGGACCCACATTTTACTCAGGTGAGAGATCTTACTGAAGAGTTAAGTACGGATTTTCAAAATCAGGCCACAGCTCCCCATCACAAGCTGAAAAGTAGCCACTTCACTCCAATTGAGAACTAAAAATAGTTTGGGGGAAGGGGAAGAAATAAATTTCACATTTTGGAACTGGCCTGATTTCCAAATGTTTACAACCTGGAAAGCAACTAGCAATCTAGAAATGCTGGAATAAATACAATATTCAGAATAAGCAGGTTGTTTCAGGGGGAGCTAGCTTATTTGGAATGTGAATTTTGCTTGCTGTAGGAACCTGTGAGGTGAGCCTGGGGCAAGTCTGGCAGTAATCAGACTGTATTACAGTTGCAGAAGGCATAAGCACTGAGAGAATGAGAAAAGTGGTGGGGGAGGGAAGAGGAGTTAGATAGAGAATCTAAATCTGCATAAAACAAACCAGAAAACATAAGGACAGATTGGAATAAGTGGAGGGAGGTCAACAACAGGATCTGGCCCAAATTAGTTCACATTTTAGGTTTTCTGTTGTCCCTCCAAAATACCTTTTTTAAACACAGGAGTTTAAAATGAAGTTCATGACCTGGCAAAGTTGGAGATCAGATTATTTTATTTTATTTATTTATTTATTTTGAATATTGGATAGCAAGTTTGCTCACATGAAGGGAAGGAGGCTGGGGAGGAAAATACATGTTAGCCAAGAGAGGGGTATGACAGTCTGTGTCCCTATGTTCACCCTTTTTACAAAACTATAATGGATTTTGTACAAAGTATGCCTCGTGAGGTATCATTTGAAAACTCATAATTTGCTGATCATTATTGTCCTAGTTAAATATGTGTGGCAACATTGTATGTTAAGTTATAAAATTCTATTTTATGACATTACTGAGGCGTGTTCCAAGTTTAGAAAAGCAGGTACAAACCAGTTCCTCAAAAACAAAAGGCAAACTGATCCCTCAGCCAGGTGTCAACAAAATCAAATGGACTATCACTTGGTTAAGTGGTCCTCTTCAGAAGGAAAAAGAGCATGAATGAGAAATCTACATTTTGGAAAATAAATAGCTGGCAACTCCCCTCCCCCTTCCCAGACCTTCTGTCTCCTGAACCTCAGCTGGGGGTGATTTTCACTGTAAGAGAAAAAGAGAACTGTAAGAAAGGGGAACTGGTGCTCCAAAATACTACTTCTTTTCTCTCTTCTCACATCATCAACAACAAGAAGAACAAGGAAGTAACAACAAGAAGAACAAGGAAGTAACAGTGAACTGAGGGAGGGGTTCTGGTGGAAAGGAATCCAGCCAGTGAGCATGTGGTGATAGAAACCTTTGCTTTGAATTCATTAGCTTGTTAAGTTATTATTTATATTTTCCCTTTTACCAATTCTGACATATAAACCTCATTACTTGTAATCACTTCAAGTCTATCCTTTTGTAATTATTAAACTTATTTTATCTAAATGTGTGTTTGGGAAACTCCATTTTGGGTAACAGACTTTGTGCATATTATTTTCTGTTAATGAAATTACTGTCTATATATGAGCTGGTATTGCCTAGGAGGGTGCTGGGCAGTACAAGACACACATTTCTAGGGAAAAGTCTGGGAATGGGAATTTGCTGGTATTACCCTGCAATGTAATTCATGAGTGGCTGGCTATAGCACTTATACAATATAGCTGGGAGTGATTTACACACTGGGGGCTGCATATAAGCAGACCAGGAGTGGTTCCTTTCACAGTGAAACAGTGTAGGAAGCATCCCAGACTGGAGAATTGAGGGGACACACCTGTCCAGATTATGTCTGGGTAATGTCACAAAGGGCTCCTGCAGCAAACCCCAATTCTAACATATTTTTCTCCCTCTAAAATTTAAAATAGATTGTTATAAGTGTCAGATTCTTGAGGACCTGTCAGAACATTTCTCTCAATATTTTATTTGAATTTTCAAATTCACCCATCAGTAATGAGAATTCTGATGAAAAATGGAAGAGAACATTTTTGGCTAGATTAATAGACAGACAAACAGATGTCTCCCACTCTAATCTCGGTTCTCTACATTTTAGGGACACATCCTCAGCTGAAATCCATGTTGCTTTATTGATTTTATTGCAGCAAGGCTGATTTACACTGGCTGACGATCTAGCATTTTTGAGGGGGTTTTATTCTTAACTATTAGGCTAAGGACCTGAAATGTTGTGGTCAAAGTTCTTCTGAGAAGTTTTAGTTCTGTTTTGTTTCTAGGGGATCATGTGTGGTCCGTTAGAGATGGTATATGAAAATTGGAAGGCTGTTTGCAAAGGAAAGGGTGAAATCTCCCAAAGAAGTCAAAACCCATAATACTGCCTATTATAGCAATCTCCTAGACAGAATCCCCTGAAGGAAGAGACTGAATGAAATCAGGAGTTGTTTCTCTGTCTGACAGAGAAAGGATTGACATATACCATCTTTATTAAAAAGGCCTAACTAAGCAGCATTAGTCACCCATCATCCATATTTCTTGCCATAAATGAGACTGCATGGAGTTATAGCGTCTCTGGAGAAAGCAATTACAATATTAATTTAATCTAAATGACAAGTGGAAAAACACTAACTAGTTTAAGGAGTTGAGCTCTCAGAGTCAGACTGTGAAGACTACTTCACATACATAGCAAACCGCGGCACCCCCGCTATAATCTTAAATGAGCTCCCTGGAAGACACTGTGGAGAGCAATAGTGGTGAAGGAAGACATTTCAGCGGTAATGAATGTCAGAGTCTTCAACTCTGCCAAGCCACAATTTTGTAAATAGGCCAGATCCCCAAGGATGGCAAGAAAAACACACATGGCCATCCTCTGCTGGCTTTAATAAGCAGAGCTTCATTGAAGTCCATGGAGCCTAGGTGGTGGACACCACCTAAGGATCTGACCTGTATAATGCAAGCCAAAGGATGCTGTGCAAAGTTTTTTTTTAAAAAAATTCATTTTTGCACTGCCATAATAGTGGTACTGATCTGGGCATGGCAGCTTCCCCTATGTTGAGTTAGAGCAGCCCCCAGACTTCTCTAACTCACACCAGCCTTGAATGACCTCCGGTAGCAAAAGACAACAGCATAGAGTTCCCATGGTGTAGTGGTGCTCTGGCCAGGCCTCCTTATCCACATGATTGTCTTACCTTGCTGCTGCTATTAACCCACAAACTCCTATGTCAGCTTCACACTACTGCATGATCACACGTGTGCTGGGTTGATCCTCCCTGGGCTAGTTAATTTAAATTTAGGGCCAAATTTTGCCAATGGAGTGGCAAAAAGTGCCCAAACTACACCAAGGTTTTGTCCCAGTGTGTACAATAACAATGACAAGAATAAAGTATTTACCAAAATATATTCTTGTGCGACACTCTTCATATCAAATAAACCTACTGCAGACAGTCTCTTCTCCCTAAGACTTGTGCAGAGCATTTGTAGATCCAATTATGCAGCTGCCAGTTTCACACTGAGAAGTGCTCCTGGGAACGTCATCTAGGTCAATGAAACACTCCACCTTACTATATCGACTGCTTTTGTTTTTTATCGGGAAAGTGCTATCCGCCAAGAAGTGTGGTGGTCCTGAAACAAAAGCTTAAAAGAAACACCAACTAACCAATCAAAAAAATAAAACAACAAACACAACACCTGCATTGTCCTGAGAGACTTCCTGTTCCCAGCCATCATCTTGGATTCCCTCAGAGATGGGGGAATCACAACAGCCTCTGCAGAAGCATTAAAAACTTCCTTTTAACAGGGACAACCCTCCGTGTAGGTTTTATACGCTCATAAATCTTTGAAAGCTGTCAAGAGATCTCTGTCTCTCTTTAGAGTGAGTCTGGGAGTGGAGCTACATGAAGGGTGCATGGGATTGCGAGTCTCACGGTGCAAAAAAATGACTGGGACCCCCTACGTTTGGGAAACATTAAGAGCGACACCATTTTACTGGAGTTTTGTAGCATTTTCAATACTTCAACAGGATTGAAAAAAAAGTGGAAATGGTGCTTCTTTGTCTGCTGTCTTTTTTCCATTGCCATTTAGTATAATACAAAAGATTATACTAACAAAAGAAGACAAATAAGCATTGTACCTAGTTTCTTGAACTTCTACCTACATCTTTAAATCTGACAGATCCAAGATTCTGACCCCAATTAAGAAGCCTCATCACTGTACTTCAGCCAAACAAACAAATAGCTAGAATGGTCTACCATATGTTTTGATTTTCAATTAATTAAATCCTTCATTGCACAAAACTTTTCAAGAGAGAGAGACAGTACCAAAGACAGGCAAAGCTATTTTTTTTGATTGTTTGGAAGAATCTTATTAAACACGTCCTCCAAAGAGAAGCAGCATGACATTTAAATGAATTATTCATGCAAGGCTCTGCAAGATAGGCAAGTTTCCTGCAAGACTAGCGCAGCAAGGGGTGTTATAAAACTGAAATTGGTATGTGTGGAGAACGGATGGAGAAGATTTCAAAAGATGATATCTGTGGAAAAACTTCAGACCTTTAAATTTGCTTCCCCACAGCAGAGGGCTTCCTAAAATGCCCTGCTTCCCTGCCTGACCTCAATTCCTTCAGTTCTTACACATGTTTATAAAACAATATGCTCTTTTAAAATTAGGTCATTTAGTGATAAATGCAAATTGAAAGAATTGCTGCTAAAAACATTTTTTTTATGATCCTCACGCTCAGGTTTTCCTTCATGAAACTAGTGGAAAGAAGTTTTAAATTGCTGTAATTCCACTGAAGTCAATGGAGTTACTCCTGATTTACACTGGTGTAAGAGATCAGAATCTGGCCCAGTGGTTTTAAAACCGTGAGCAGTATGTGCCCTCCTCAGCACATCTCGAGAAAACAAGCAACCAACTCTGTGAGCAGCACTTGCAAGATTTTTATGTTGAGTCTCATTCCTCCACTGCCATCTGGCAGTAACACAGTGAAAACTGACAGTTCAAGGATTAAAGCCTTTAAATTTTACCCGTATTTGCAGGACTTGATACTCTGAGGCAGCACTCTGCATCAGTAAATGAATAAGGCTTATGTCATTGATGGTTCATCCCACTAGGCAGGGATACAAAGCCTGTGGCTAAGATAAAAGGAGCAAGACACTAAATATATACACATAAGAATAAATAAATAGAAGAAAGTACAGATATTATGTATCTGTTCATATACTGTAGCCTCCCCCCCCCAAGTTATTTGATGCCAAATAACTCATGAAAACGACATCGTAAATATTGTAAAAGGCACAAGGAGGGATGCAGTCATTAATGCAAAGTTACTCAACACCACAGAAAATTGCTTTGGTGACATTTGTGCTAAAATAATTATAAACATAACAGATTAACAATTTATTGTTGAGTGCATTTTAAAATTAATTCAGCAATTAATTTAAATCTATTTTAATTTCGCCTTAGAGAATCAATTTTTCAGCACTTCTTTTTCCCTCCTCAGTGAAGTGCTAGGTTCCTTTTGTTATTGAGCACTGACACTTTGGAAACATTACTGAAGCCACAGGAAAATAATGAAAAACACAGAGAGTGCTGAGATTTCCAAGCTATCCAAAGGGCTCTTAAAAATCCTGCAGATAATCTTTAGAGAATATGCCAAACAGCTCTGTCATATAAAGTTGCATTAAAGTCTGTACTTCATGCTGTGTCTGAAAAGTCATGCCCAAAAACCCATGATCAGCTTGATTAGATTTGCATTCACTGTCAGCTACTAGGAAAGTTCAGTAAAGACGAGATAAATGGAAAAAAAATCAGCAGGCGGATCATCTTTTTGTATTTCAAGCCGAAAGAGACATAGTTAGCTGTGAAAGAATTGCTCAAAGGATCAGAAATATATTTTGGAACCTGTGTCCCTTTTGAGCTAAGCTAGTCTGTCCTGGCTTTTCACTTCTCAGGAGTATCACTCTTGAGACCAGCATGCATCTCCATGACCAAAATTGTTCTGCCAAGCCCAGAGACATGCTCATACCTTGGGGAAGGATGCACCCGTTGTGACATTATCGGATAAAATATGACTATGTAGATCATTGTTGCTACCACTGTTATATAATTGCAACAAATCTTGTACACAGGTTGTCAAGTAAGGTGTCTATGGAAAGGTTATGATTTGCTGAATATAATTTTGCTATTTGTATGCAGGTATCGTTTTTGTATTTGAAATACAGCCAAGGCTCATAACTTCAAATAGGTTTTCTCCTGTGGTAACGCCCACAAGGTATTTAGCCTCCACATCTTGAAGGGACTATTCAAATTAAGTGGCCCATCAAAAGAACACTTAACGCACAGTGGAAGACGCCCATCTACACTAAATGGACTGTCCTGTGAATGTTCTGTCTGGAGTATTAAGTAATGATTTCCTGCTATTACGAAGCAAAGTCATGCATGGACATATGACTTGCTCGTGTGACTCCAAACTCCATCTTTTACCTGTAATTTTCCACTAGCTATGCTGAAGGCTTTGTTTGAAATAATGGATTTGCCTCCACATGGCAGAAGCTATAAAAGGCGCTGGAAACATCTCCATTTTGCCTCTTTCCTGCTCAAGCCTCTGGACAATGGATTTATTCTAATGGGAGCATCCTAACCAAGGGATTAAAGGACCTTCCGAGGATTTGGAAGCAACCAGAGTGTTGACTTAAGACAGTTTATTCCATCACCGCTACAAGACTGAACCAAGAACTTTGTAATTATTGTATGTATTTAATTAATTTAGCCAATTTTAACTCTCACCTTTCTTTCTCTATTTTTATAAATAAACTTTTAAATTTTAGATACTAAAGGATTGGCACCAGCATGATTATTGGGTAAGATCTGAGTGATATATTGACCTGGGTGTGTGGCTGGTCCTTTGGGATCAGAAGAACCCTTTGTTTGATTAAACTGTTTTTAAAGAAACTACTCATCTGTAAGTCAAGTGTTTTGGTGGTGATTCAAGAATTGGAATACCTAAGGAAACTGCTTTTCTGACTTCTTGGTAGACAGTGTGATGAAATTGAAGTTTACTTTTGTTGCTGGTTTGGTATATCTTATGAGGGAATAACCACCAGTGTTGGGGTGTATCTGCCCTATTTCTCAGCAGTTTGTCCTGAATTTAGTATTCTCAGTTGTGATCCACTGAGGCATGGTTACTAAAAGAAACGGGTAGAGAGCTATTCAGATGAGATATCAAACAGATCTCTCAAGCTCATGTAGTCAATCCAGATGTCAAGGCACTTTTTTCACAAAAAGCATGGATATGAATCTTGGTGAGTTCCTCAGTTATAAATTTGGGGGTGAAATCCTGGGCCTATCAATGTCAATAGAAGTTTTGGCCTTGACTTCACTGGGGTCAAGATTTCACCTGGGAGTGATTCCATTCTTCTTAGCCTCCTCATGTTGTTTTAATGTTGTCTAAAATGTTGTATAGCAGTGATCGGCAACCTTTGGCCCATGGCCCGCCAGGGAAGCCCCCTGGTGGGCCAGGCTGGTTTGTTTACCTGCCACACCCACAGGTTTGGCCAAACATAACTCCCACTGGCCACGGTTTACCGCTCCAGGCCAATGGGGGCTGCGGGAAGTGGTGGCCAGCACATCCCTCGGCGCGCACCACTTCCTGTAGCTCCCACTGGCCTGGAGCAGCAAACCGTGACCAGTGGGAGTTGCGATTGGCCGAACCTGCGGACGCAGCAGGTTAACAAACTGGCCCAGCCTGCCAGGGGGCTTACCCAGGCAGGCCGCGTGCCAAAGATTGCCAATCCCTGTTGTATAGGAACCAAGTCTTACTTTAAAAAAAATAGTTCCACTTTACTAGACAATTTTTTGTCTTGAGAGTAGAGAAGGTGAAAGACTAGAGAAACATTGAAAATATTCATAAGTACTAGTTCTGCACTTTCACGCATTGATGTTTAGGCCCTTTAGTACCTGTGAATACGTGGGACTTCAAAACTGGTTAGCATGATTATGACAGATAGAGATATTCAACTATATCTATACATACTCTTGATCCTGAATATGTGTATTCAATAATAGATATTAATTCAACATCACGTATGGATGCTATACCCACAAGGAGACTTGTGGGATCAATTTTGGAGCTCAAGTACTGAATATGAAGAGTGTAGTCATTGTAAATAATCTGTAGACCACCACTGATTTGCTTGTGATACTGTGAATATAAGAAATGCTGAACGAATAGCCAAATAATGGGATGGATTTGCAAATACTTTATGAATCCAAAAAAATAAAATTTTCAGCAAATGTTATATAGCAAACTACTTAACTGATCACCCCAGCTGTCCCCAAATGATTTGAATACAATTTCATTCCAGCTTTATAGACAGATTTTCTTCATTAGGCAAATAATTTTTGTCAGCCCCTGAGGTTTCTTTTGGTAGGACAAAAGATAGATGTGCACATGCAGTATAAATGTTTCTCTTTGATTTCAAATCACTTTATCATATATCATGAAAAGATAAATTTGAGATGTATGTATGGCAACAGGATCTATTATTGGTCTGCTTTTTGTAGTTAATTCATTATTTGAATTTGAAAAGTTATGCACATATGGACTTTCTCCAGAATGAATTGTGATCTAATAAGCCATATGGAACACTTTTCTGGTTTTGGAAAACAAATATTAAAAGGGAGAACTTGGATGTTTGGCCCACTTCTTAGCTAGCATATGCTCTTTTGGTTGTCCATTATTTTCAGTAACTTGCTGACCTAATTAATAATGTTTGTCCACACACACAAAAAACAAAAGGTAAATTTAGTTATATAGGCTTGGGCTCAAAATGAAATAGTTTAAAAAAAAAAAACATTTGCCAAGAAGAAATTGGCACAATTGGTAAGGAAATATTATGAGCCTGATTCTCCAATGCATTACACTATGTGACAAAATTCCTGCTCTACCTTGGTGGGTCTTGTGCTTATTGGCGGATTTGCTTGCCTTGGAGCTTCACGGCAGCTCTCAGCTTGGCCGTTTTTCTGAATTCACAGTCCAGGTCGACTCCTCCTGTGTCTGACCAGGAGTTGGGAGGATTTGGGGGGAACCCGGGCCCGCCCTCTACTCCAGGTTCCAGCCCAGGGCCCTGTGGAATGCAGCTGTCTAGAGTGCCTCCCAGAACAGCTGTGCGACAGCTAGAATTCCCTGAGCTACTTCCCCATGGCCTCCTCCCAACACCTTCTTTATTCTCACCACAGGACCTTCCTCCTGGTGTCTGATAATGCTTGTACACCTCAGTCCTCCAACAGTCCGCGTTCTCACTCTTAGCTCCTAGTGCCTCTTGCTCCCAGCTCCTCACACGCACACCACAAATTGAAGTGAGCTCCTTTTTAAAACCCAGGTGCCCTGATTAGCCTGCCTTAATTGATTCTAGTAGCTTCTTGATTGGCTGCAGGTGTTCTAATCAACCTGTTTTAATTGTCTCCAGAAGGTTCCGGATTGTTCTGGAACCTTCCCTGTTAACTTACCCAGGGAAAAGGGACCTACTTAGCCTGGGTCTAATATATCTGCCTTCTATTACTCTCCTATAGCCATCTGGCCCAACCCCGCCACAACTAGTTTTATCAGTATTATATTTATTATTTGCATTATCATAGTGTCTAGGAGTTCTAGTCATGGATCTGGACACCAGTGTGCTAAGTGATATACAAACACAGACCAAAAGATTGTCTCTGTCCCATAGAACGTATAGAATTCCACCATTAGAACACTGGTATCATGGGTAGGAAATTAGGCTCATTCAGTTTAAAGATTCTAGTAGTATACTTGAAGTATTAAGGGTTTTTTGGTGGGTTTCTTTAAATGTCTACTTGATCGTGTCCATGTGGCAAAACCTTTAATGTGATATTTAGTGATATTGACAAAGTTGATAATATATATCACAGGGGATGTACACAACAATAAATAAAGTACAACCTTTTGTATTTTCTTCTGGAAAGCTCAACTCTTGCCTTTTCTCATCAAAATTCATATAGCATCCCTGATATATGTTTTCTCCTAATAAGAAATGCCATAGAGTTCCCTTAAATCTGAGGCAAGCATGGCAAAAAGAAACATGGAACAATATAGCTGAGATGATTGACTTAATATACTGTTTGTAGTGTTGCTGTGGCTGTGTTGGTCCCAGGATATTAGAGACAAGTTCAGTGAGGTAATATATTTTATTGGACCAAATTCTGTTGACAAAGAGACAAGCTGTCGAATTTACACAGAACTCTGTCCTAAAGAACTCTGTCCTGAAGATCTCTGTGTAAGTTCAAAGCCTATATAGGTAATAAACAGGCCTTTAATCCTACAGACACCAATTAATATGTATATAATAATGCTTCAGATTTCACAATTACAAAATTTGCAATTTTCACGTATTTTGTATAGAAGAATATTTCTAAGCTTTTGGTAGCCAAATGTGTTGTTCACAGACTAAGACCTTGCCATCATACTCTGAATAGACACAGTATTTAGCCTGAAAAGCATCTTATGATAGAATAATTTGTAGATTTTGTAGATTTGTAGAATAATTTGTAGATTTTAAAGGGTAGGTGCTTCCATAACCACCTCAGTGCCATGTAGGACAAACTAAATATAGAATGAGCAAGTTTTTAGTTCCTTCCAGTGACAATGCATTTTCCTATGATTAAATATCCGTATAAAATCCAGAGTAAACGTGCACAGTGTTCTAAAAGCCATAACAAAATTATGTCTTGAGAAAACAATGGCCTAGGAACTCAAAGCCTGAACTTGCTCTCACTGAAGTTCATGGAAGTTTTGCAATTGATTGCAATGGAATCCAGACCAGAACCCTGATTTTGCAATCTTATTCACATAAGTAATTTTTTCTCCATGCAAGTAATCAGCAGGACAACTTGTGAAGCATGAGTTTGCAGATCAAGCCCTTACAGACAAACTAAAATAGAGGACCAAAGTTCTGGAAGAGGAAGCAGTGAGGAAATCATAGGTGAGGAGATCAACATAGAAAGAATTTGTGAAAAATGGATTTGATAGCGATTAAGTGCACAAAATCCTCTCATGACGGCACACAAGAAAGCCCAGACCTACTGGTTTCTGGAGGATAAGATGGTTTGTTCTATATTGTTATAATAGTTACTAACTAGCAGTCTGATCCTCTGAGCACATTCTGCAAGAGCTCAAACACATGCAGCTCTCCTGCACTTTGACAGAAGTTAAGGCCACTCAGCACCAGTCTAGGTTAAAGTGTGGGTTACAAGTTGCACAATAATAAATTGCAGCCTATTGAAGATTGGTGAAAAATGCCACAAATGTCACACTTTAAAAGCTCGTTTTAAGGCTAAGCTAATAATGAAGGATCACTAAAGGGAAACATGTTTCAGAATGCAGTTTCAATGGCAAGTGATTTCACACATTTTTTTTCGCGTTTTGTATTTCTCCCTATGAGCGATACTCAATTGAATAAACTGTCCCTCAGACCAGTGTAAAACATGTTATATGACAATAATACATATGGGAAATTTGCATTGGATATCAGTCAGCTATAAGACTCAAATGTTAATCTCTTGGGTGTGCCACAGAGCTTTATTACCTGAATCTTTATGTTACTGCATAAATATAAAAGCTAATGAAGGTCATTATCTCAGATTAGAGGATATGCCTAACTTATTTGTATGTTATCTATCATTAAAACATTTAGTCAATATACAATGCTGCTGAACATGTCTACTACAAACACACCTACTTTTTTACAGCGAAAGCTAATCAATAACATTTCTAGAAGCATAATTCAATTTGCCTTTTAGAGATGAGGTAGTTTATGAACCATGTGCTACCTGACCCATCCACTGCTAAACTAAAACCCATGCTAGGATTCTTGCTGGATATCATATTGTACTTTAATATCATGCAGGAGGCAGTTATTCTGAAAATGGCATCTGTCAATAGTCTGATTCCCTTCCCCCCCCCCCCCCCCCCAGCACTGGATGACTTCAACTACTGAGAATCACAAAAGGCAATTTAGATCAGCACTACAGACAAGGTAAATGACCAAAAAAACTATCTTGCTGTCACCATGCTTACTGTCACCATGGTAACAGGGCCCTAGCCTCAGTTTCCCTCTCACCAAATGAAATAGATCATGCTTTACAAGAAGAACTCCACCCTGCCCGTGGTAAGGAATGTTCACAGTCCATTTTAAACAGAAAAAACGTGTTCCTAGTCTTCTGGGTCACAGGCTCTCCACTGAGGTCTGTGTAAATATGCATTCAACCCTCTCCTAGAAGCTCCAGCCACAAGCCCCTCAAAAAAAAAAAGCAGATGTCCAATCCAGGCCTCAAGCCCACTCTGCCTCCTTGCCCTAGCTGTCTTCTTTAATTTATTCCCATCACATCTCACCTTCTCTGGGATTCCTAAACAAAAACCTTAAATAACTCTTCTCCTGGGTTTCTTCTTGAGCCTACCCAGCTCTCTTAATAGTTAATGCCTAGGATCTTGCACTGGCCTTCTCTCACTGAAGAGACCAATGGATCCTGTCTTTTCCCAGTCTCCTACTCTGAAGTAGGGTGACCAGATGTCCCAATTTTATAGGGACAGTCCTATATTTGGGGCTTTTTCTCATATAGGCTCCTATTATCCCCCTTCCCCCCCTCCTGATTTTTCACACTTGCTATCTGGTCATCCTACTCTGAAGAGACCCATAACTTGCACTTACCAAGGAGCAGGAGAGACCCACAATCTTCCTTCCCAAGCACTCTCTATACAAGCAAAGGAATTTTATATACAAATGCCCTCTTTCCTATCATTTCTTGCAATTCTCTGCTGCTTCTGGTTTCTCTCAACTACAAGTTTTCAAATGCTACTGTTCTGGTCTGAACCAAAACCAGAGCTATGCTGGGGCCTGTAGTCTGTCTTAAAGGGCTAGCAGGGTTTGGCTACATTCCCGTTATTTACATACCTCTTAAAATTACTTGCTGATAGTAACATACTTTTCTACCAACACATTTCTGTTGTAATTGTTTGCTTGGGATGCAGTTCCTCATGTCTATTCCAATAAACAAAATATGAGGAAACTTTTGAGTTATGAGATCAAAATTCCATATCAGGATTCTGGTGTTTTGCTCACAACTGATTCATGTAGGCACCAGAACTCTGAAATGAAATTACAGCTCCATATGACTCATAGTCACATGCTAACTAATGTATATTAGTGATAACACCAATGGAAGACAACATGCTGTACACTCAAAACACGTACTTTATAACAATGAAGCCTGCATTAGAGACCCTATAAAAAGTAACCTCCATATGTTCAGCCAAAATTGAATGTTATCTTCTCATTGATTTTTTTTCTCAATTGTGAAAAGCACATTTACAAACATTAAGACGGCAAAACAACATTTTATCTTTCTCAGAAATTGCAGAGGCAGCGGACAAGATAAATGTCAGATGGTGAACAGGACTTAAAATGTCTACCTTCATAAAATCAAATTTGGCTATTACTTGGCTTACACTCTGTCTATAAATTCTTGTCTAATTGTTAAGAATGCAGTTGATCTCATTAAACAAATTCTGCACTTGCTAATGGAACAGACCTAGTGAAAGAATAGCATTTTAAGACATAAAGGCAAACATATACACAAATACCATGAAACAGGCTACCAAACACTCCTAGAAATTATAGTGCAAATGTTAGAGACCTTAAAAAGGTAACACTGATGGTTAACAGGTGAAAAAAATGGGCCAGATATTTTTTTCTGAAAAACATTCACAAGTCCTCTTGATCTTAGTACTTCTTGAAATATTGTTCACACAGACAAAGGATCACTTTATTACTGATATAGTGCTGGCAGTCATTTTTTTCTCGCCTTACCAGTTTTACCCTCTAGGGCTTGATTATGCTGTCACACCAATGTAAGCCAGGAGTGACTCCACTGAAGTCAATGACGTTTCACTGGTGTAATACCAGTATAAGTGACCTTAGAAGCAGGGCCATTGACTTTGTTTGCATGGCAACTGATTTACTAGGTGTAAAGGAGAACAAAATCAGGCCCCATATATATTTGCTGGTGTCCTTTCTCATAAAAATCTTGTTATGGATAAGTATTACTTGCAGATTCTTAAAGAAGCAATTCCAATAACCTCTGTTATATCTTTAGAAACATCTCAGCTAAATAAAAAAGGTTCACGGGCTAATCAGAGAAGATCAATACAAATATATGTTGGGGGAAGGAAAAGAAAATCGTAGGAAAAGCTGAAGAAATGAGAGTTTCTGGAAGCAAATATATTCTAGGGGCAGGAGTAAAAAGTAAACTGGGGCATAGCAGGGGTTAGAAAATGAGTTTTCAAAACTGTCAGAGGCTGCACATTGCAAGCATAAACCTGTGTACAAGCATGACTGTCTGATATGCTTAGGGATCTTAGCGTACTAACATGCTTTTAATGGTAGTACAGTTTTATAAGTCACAGGGCATCATGTTGTAGCTTAGGGTGAAGACATCATTGGTCTATTGAAACTCAGCAGGAGACCTTTATATTGCACAACAGCATATAAAAATCCCTCATCATAAAATTCAGAGAACTTAGATTGCTCCTCTGACCCTACCTCAACTAATTTTATATGTGAAGCATGCTTTCACAGCAGCTTGGTTTTTCCCATGGAATCTAGATGTCATCCCATGGGGACCGGTTTAGCTTTTGCTTCTCTCTTCTCCGTGATACAGAAGTACTTTATTCATGTGGGCACTCATTATATTCTCCCCCATGCTATAAGTTTGCTTTTCAATAAATGTCCCTTACTGTGAACTGTTCTTCAGCTTTCATTTTACACCTCACCCATCTGCTTCACCTTTCTCTAGGAAGTATAGTGACATTGGTACTATAATTTGTGTGCCAGTGTAGACTGATGCTACTGCTTGATGCTGGTACATTTGCAATGGGTGGAAAGTGAATGACTGACATGACTAAACTCTACTTTTCTTGCAGAGAGATTTCAAAATGGCATTGACTATCAAACCTATCCTACTGTCAGCAACCACTTGCTAGCATGTTATTTTACTTCTAATACCTATCAGTCTCTTTATAGTGTGTGCACTTACATATTACAAACAGAAATGGATTTCTCAGATAAAAGAATTGATATGACTAAATAGAGAAATTGTCATTTGTATCCTGCAGCATAATTAGTGGTAGCATAGCTGTAATTAGAGTTGGCTAAATAATTAGTAAAAATAATAAATAAAATCTTCATTTGTGGCTATTTCGGTATATAAAATTTCCAAGTTCAGCTTGCTCTGATTTGAGCCATCAATGTATTCACTGAGTATTTGGATGGTCAACATTTATTCGAGAAAAGGACAGAGGCCTCTGGGATTCCCACAGATGGTGGGGAGGAGAGGAGAGAACACCGAAGGAAACAGAATCACCAGAGAGGCAGGAAAAAAACCAAGAGGACGATGTCATGAAAGCTAAGGGAGATCAAGATTGCATTAACGGAGCATGATCTAAGTGTCGAAAGCACTAGAGATGTGATCAAGGATGGTCGTGGTTAGAGACAGGACATTGGGCAGGAAAGGCCAGGGCTCTGAGGTGCACAGACATTCTCTCTAGCAGGTGCTTGGCTGATTGGTTCTTGCTCTGGTGCTCGGGGTCTAACTGATCACCATATGAGGGGTCAGGAAGGAATTTTCCCTCAGTCAGATTGGGAGTGGTGGTAGGTTTTGTTTTTTCCCTTCCTTGGCAGCATGTGGGTGTAGTCACTTGCCAGGATTATCTGGGTGTATCTGACAATTTCCCTGCCATTGCAAGGTCTTGGGCACCGATGCACCTTGGTCCGTCCTATTCTCTCCCTCTGGCATGTACTGAGTATCCTGTGGGCCATTATATTTTGGTCTAATTGCAGTTTTTGGTTTTAGTGTGCAGAGGCCAGATGGTGTTGGTGGCCTGTGACATACAGAAGGTCAGACTAGACAAACGGATGGCCCCTTCTGACCTTAAGATCTATGAATAATAAGCATGGAGTTGAGAGTAGACGTTAAAGGTATGTCTACCCAGCAGCTAGGAGTTGTAATTCCCAGCATAGGAAGACATACATATACTAGCTCTGCTCACGTTAGTGCCTAAAAATAGCAGTGTGGTTGAAGCAGGATGGGTGGCAGCTAAGGCTAGCCATCTGAGTACCTACCAAAGGGATGGGCAGGATTGTGCTTGGACGGCTAGCCTGCGGTGCTGCCCATGCCACACTGATAGCTTGAGTGGACTAGGTTGAGTGGAGTGAGCATGTGTCTCTCCGCACTGAGAGCCACACCTCCCGGGTTCTGTGAAGCCATACCTTGAGAGCACGGACAGAGGATTGGAATCCAGGCTGGAAAGGATCTAGGATAGAGCTGGCAGAGAGGAAGCCAATGGGGGGACATTGTGGACAACTTATTCAATGCATTTAGAGGTCAAATAAGGAGGTAACTTGGGCAATAATTGGAGAGACAGGTAGGATCAAGGGGTGTTGAGTTTTTTTTTTTTGAGACCAGAGTATGATTTTATACTGAGGAATAATAGATGAGAGGGTAAGAGGAAGAGAGTAAGGAGTTGAGTGGGTGCACAGGAGGTCAGTAGCCAGAGGGAACAGGATTAAGGGAGCAGTTACAGATAAAGACCATGCAAGAATCCTTAGTGGCTGACGAGAGAGTCTTGTAGGTGAGGATGGGAGAGAGGGATGGTTTGACTGATCTCGTCAGGCTGTGCTCTGAAAGGGAGGAAGGTACGGACAGAAGACTTCAGAATTGGCAGAGTGGGAGTAAATGAAGGAGGAGAAATGTGCCGTTTTGCAAGGAACATGGCAGAGGTGAAGAAAGGTAGGATAACTTAATGAGAGAGCTTGTGTCAATATGGAAGCTTCCCCAGAGGCATATAGTAGAGCTCTGGGAACTAATTTCTTTTCTCTTAATGATCCATTATCTCTGAGTGGACACTGTACTACATGAACACATTCAATACTGACTTCTTTATTCAGGGCTCTGTGGCTACCTTTCTGATGGGTACTGGTAGGAAATGTAAAATATTTTTTTCTCCACCATTTTTTCCAGTAGGGAAAGTTGAAGAGCGACAAGTGGTCAGCTCTCTACCATGAGGAATAGGCACAGCAGAGGAAATAGGTGTCCCAAACTAACTCCCAAACCTTGTTTGCTCCTCAATTTTTACTTCCTGCATTCTTTATGCTTGTGGTGTTCATGTTGCCAGTAGAAGTAATTTATCTGAATGGGATTTATTTAGTTTTCTGTCTTGTAGGTTTGAAATAATGTGTATGAAAATCACAACTTGCAAACTTAGAAACTAAACTCAAAAACTTTCAAATTTGGAGTCCCACTTGACTCTAGTCAAAAAAGCTATTCTCAGCTGCGGCAGTTCTTTATTTTATTTGTGGGAGACTCCTAGAAGAAAAGCAACACATTAATTTGTAGCAAGAATCATTCTTGTTTGCACAATACAGGTTTCCATTTAGTTAGAAAAATATTATGGGTTTTGTTTTGTTAAAATTTTCCCTCAGAAAAGTTTAAGAGAAATTATATTTTGTGCAATTTGGAAGAGTTCTGCAAATTTTTAACTGTTTGGTAAATGCCACAAATACCTCAGCATTCTCCAAATCCTAGTGAGGAATAATACATACGGATTTTAATGAGATTTACACAATGGCTTCACAAAATATTTTTATATTAGGAGTGGATATTTAGACAGTTATAATGAATAAAATAGCATCTGTAGGTGTCATCTGAGAGGTCAAACTCAACATCTATTGAACCTGAAAGACCAATTTATAATTTTACATATTTTTTCTGTTATGTGCATTTTTCAATTTGCTATGTTAGCAACTGTCTTATTCTGTAGCTCTGTAGCATGCTTTAGCCACTACATACTTACAAGTAACACTGAAAAATGCCTCCTAACAGTGTGGGCTCAATTTTGCTCCCATTGAAGTCAATTGCAGAAATGCCATTTACTACAATGGGTGTCAAGTGAAACCCTAGAAGTTTGGTCAAAGAATTTCAACAACTTATTGGAATACGAGATCTGTCCCAAAAGATGAAAAAAAGGATTTGAATTCAAGACACCCTTGCAAACTTGGAGAATTGGTCTGAAATCAACACAATGAAATAATTAAAAAAAATACTTCGGAAAAAAATCTAATGCATAAATTCACAATGAGGAATAATCAGCTGGGCAGTAATAGTGATAAAACATCTGAGGGTTAGAGTGGATCACATATTGAATATTGGTGACAGTTGCAAAAAAGACTAATATTTTGGGGTTTGTTCACAGGAGTGTTGTGTGTAAGACATAGGAAGTAACTGTCCTGCCCTACTCAGCAGTGGTGAGGCCTCATCTAGGAGTACTGTCTCCAGTTTAGGGTACTACCCTAAGAAAGTCAAACAAATTGGAGAGAGTCCAGACAATAGTGACAAAAATGATGAAAGGTTTAGACAACAACATGATATATGGGGAAAGACTGGGAATGTTTAGTTTTGAGAAAAGAAGACTGGGGGTGGGGGGTGGAACCTGGTAGCAGTTTTCAAATACGTTGAAGGTTGTTATAAAGAGGACAGTGATCAATTGTTCTCCGTGTCCAAAGAAGGTAGGACAAGTAGTAATCAGCTTAACCTGCAGTAAGAGAAATTGAAGTTAGATACCAGGGTAAGAAACAAACAAACAGACCTTCTAACTATATAAGGAAAGATACATATTACCAAGGGGATTGTGGAATCTCCATCATTGGAGGTTTCTAAGGCCAGGTTAGACAAAACACTTGTCAGGGATGGTCAAAATATACTTGGTCCTGTCTCATTATGTGGGACTGCACTAGATGGTCTTGAGGTCCCTTCCATACCAACATTTCTATGATTCTATGTGGGCATTCAGTTTAAAACATGCTCATCTTGGTTGTCATTTGGTTTGTTTCCTTGTTGGATGTATCTTATAGACATGGTCAATATCCTCCCCTCCGCTCATATATGTTTCATGAGAAAATTTTATTATTTTTCTATAATAAAGAACAATAGCTGGGTCTTAAAGTACTTTTTACCTGTGGATTTTAAAGTGTTCGACGAGGGAACAAAGTATCCTTACCATGCAGAAACTGGGGCACAGAGATTGTGTGACAGGGCTAGGAGCAGAATCCAGGGCTCCTTAGTGCCTATCAAAGTACTCTCCACTGGGCCCCACTGTCTCCTAAAGCCAAGGAAGAGGAAGCTAACTAAAGATGATGCTAAAGAATATTATATATTAACTTGCTCGATGCAGGGACCATAGAGAAAGTGAATTTTCAAGAGGTATTTAAGTGAGAGGGACCTGATCTTCCAGCTCAGGAAGGGTATTTCATTTATAGAAAGCAGCATGAAAAGAGGCATAGAGGTGACTGTAGAGAAGCAGATGAGCGGGACATCAAGGCCAACATCATGGGAGGAACATAAGGTGCATGAAGCAATGCAATACAATAAAAGGCTGAAGGAATAGTCCTGCTGCCTGGGTAGTGCTCCATCGCCCATTTTATTCTGTACCTCTAAAAGCTAATGATAAAACATTCACTTCATTATTGGAAACCTCCTCACTTCTGTGTTTGTTTTTGTAATAGAAATTAAAGAAATAAAGTCAAAAATAAGCATCTCTTTATTTTTGAGTTTATTGTTGATTGGTATAGTTCACATGGATTTACAGCCTTCTAGTAAAAAAGACCGTGAAGCCTACGGTGACCAGGAAATGATAGCAAAACTACTGGGGAAAAAAACCAGACTCTCCTGGGCTGAGCTGCACTGTATGACAATGACATTGCAGTGCAAATGTAGTGTACTGTATGCATTTCTTTGGGGTTTGTGTCATGTCTAATTCAGCTTGAAATTGAAGTCATCGCATTTTACTTTTCATGAGAAGTGTAAAGAGAGTTTGGCTCCCTATGAAAATAGGACAAATGGGTAGCACAAAGGTAAATTATTTCTAACTCATTTGAAGAGAGTCCTAAAATAAAAGTGACATGAAACTGTCAAGTAAAATTCATCCAAACAGCTCTAGAAATCTCAGAGGGAAAACTTCCTTTTCTGTAAAATACTTTTACAAGGAAGTGGGTCAGCTGTATAAATCGAAATATAAATTTTAATTTCAGCTTGTGTAAGTTCATCAGTCATACATCACTACTTTGAACAATAGGGAAGCCTCAGTTTAAGCACCTGACTTCATTTGACTTTAAAATATAGTTTTGGTTTTTTATACTTAGTTTGTGATTTCTAAGTTACTTGTGGAAGCAAACTTGTTTCCCTTTAGGGTGTTCATAACAATGAAGTGACTTACAGACAGTGGGCCAGATTCCAAGCTTATATTGTGTAAATCAGAAGCATCTCCATCTAAATTATACTGGTGTTAGACCAGTGGGAAAGATCAGAACCCAGTTCCCTGTCTCTTAGGGCAGAGCTTTTCACATGAACTCTCATGCAACAACAATGCTCAGAATCTTCTGCATTCCATACACAGCTCTTTCCATCTTAGATTACTGGGCTAGATCCTGGAGTATGGCTCACAAGAGGCCAGTTAAAGGAGTTTTCATGCAAAGACGGCATACAATTCTTTTTTTCCCACCGCACTGAGCCTGCTGCAGCTCTCTGTAGAGGTGGCCCTGTGTTGGAGCTACCCTCAGGTTGCTCTAATTAATATCAGCTGCAATGGACCAGAAGGGGCCAGAAATTGCCAAACAGCACAGGAGAAACTTAACCATGGCCACTTTCTTCCTACCAAACCCCTTTTCCCTGCTATGCCTATAGTAAGGAGAAGGTTTGGTATAAGAAGCCCAATGCTGGCTCTGAAAATCCAGCTTACATGGGATTGATTCTACCTGGGCTGGTTACACTGGCTTTAGAGTAGAATAAGCCAATGGTAGAGCTCAGAACAACCAAACAGGAGATTCTGGCCCTGTTCCTCTTACTTCCCACAGAGGGATTCAGTCGGAGACTCATCAAACGCTAATATGTTTCCCACTTCTCCTCCCTACTGATTGTTAAGTTGTTGAGAAGTTATCATCTAGGAGCACTGTTTAAACATGTGTTTCCTGTGTAAAAGCTTATTTGGAAGCTCTGATCCATGCCTTTACAATAGAGCATGTGAAGTGTGGGCTAAGCTATCTGGGGAGGAAAATCTGCAATAAGTAAATAAATAAATTAAATAAATAAATGGAACCAATTGCATAAATAAATCAACCAAATCCTTATATGGTCTGGAAGCAAAAATGTCAAGATAGTGAAAATAGATGTTGAGGTACAGTTAAAAACCCAACAACCAGAGACTAGAGAGTTAGAACACATTTTATTATGGATGGGAAACATTGTAATTTAATCCAGGGGAAGAAAACACAGGAAAATAATAATGCTCAGGTGATTTCTTACAATCAATATGCCCTTAAATCTTTGTTGAGGACATAGCGAAGGAGATCATACAAGTTGTTATTATATATAATGGCACAGGAACAAGCAATATACCTGACACAATCAGTAGTTGTAATTATCTTGAAGCATTTTCCAGAAGAGTCACACATATGACTATTTGCCCCATGTAACTAAAGTAACTCTCTTTTCCGCTGTACATGGCAAAAGAGTAGAAGGGGTTTGGAATGGCTGGAAATAAATTTGTGGGAACTGAAGATGACTATTAGGGAATTGGAAGGTATCAAATCATAGTTTGTTTGCATTTCTCTCTCCTTTGAAGTAGAAAACCTTAAAGTTGTTAGTGCATCAGAAATTAAGAAGCTAAAAGAGATTGCTGTTTGCATCACGAGGAAATGTTTTGTTTTGCAGAAATCTAAGTGGAAGATAGACATATGCCACATTATGCTCATTATTTACCTTCAGAAAGATTTGAGTTTAAAAATGTAACCTGACAGTGCTTCAGGATTAAATTCCTGAAAAAGGCAAGACAAATGGCAGGACTTAATGACAAAGTCTGAATTAAAGAATTATTTTAAAAATATGACAGTGTCAAGGTATCTGTTCCATGCTAGGGTTTTCTTTTAATTATTTTCTCTCCCATGTAGAATTAATCCTATGGTAAAAGCTGAAAACAAATGTGTTCACTCTACCCATTTTGTTTCCTCCATTGTGTATGCACACACATGCAGACACATAAAATGGAGGATGAAAAAGTTGAGTCTGACAAATGCTGGGCCTGATCTTGTGAAGCAGAGTGCACAATCAAGTAGTACTAAGAACCATCACCCCCCCTCTCTCTCTCTCTCTCACACACACACACACAGACACACACACACACACACACAGAGTTTGAATCAGTGACAGCTGATAGCATTAAGCAGTACTTGATTGGGCCTGATTTCTCAGGCAGAGAGCCAATGTTGACCAGACTCAAGGGTGGCAGGGGGAGAGATAGCTCAGTGGTTTGAGCATTAGCCTGCTAAACCCAGGGTTGTGAGTTCAATCCTTGAGGGGGCCATTTAGGGATCTGGGGCAAACATTGGGGACTGGTCCTGCTTTGAGCACGGGGTTGGACTAGATGACCTCCTGAGGTCTCTTCCAATTCTGTGCGATTTATTTTTCTTCTTTCATCAGTTTACTAGTAAGTCTTTATGACTAAAATATACTCCTTAACTAAGGTCTAAGAACACTCTGATCCTGAAAACACTTATGCACATGATGATAGGTTTCAGAGTGGTAGCCGTGTTAGTCTGTATCAGCAAAAAAAACAAGGAGTACATGTGGCTAAGTACTTAGAGACTAACAAATTTATTTGTGCATAAGCTTTTGTGGGCTAAAACCCACTTCATCAGATGCATGCAGTGGAAAATACAGTAGGAAGATATATATATACACAGAGACCATGAAAAAATGGGTGTTGCCATATCAACTGTAACTGGGTCATTACACAAAGTAAAAACTATTTCCCCATGCTAATTTTCCCCCTACTGTTACTCACACCTTCTTGTCAACTGTTTGAAATGGGCCATCCTGATTATCGCTACAGAAGGTTTTTTTCTCCCGCTGATAATAGCCCACCTTAAGTGATTAGTTTCATTACAGTTGGTATGACAACACCCATCTTTTCATGTTCTCTGTGTACATATATCTTCCTGCTGTATTTTCCACTGCATGCATCTGATGAAGTGGGTTTTAGCCCACGAAAGCTTATGCACAAATAAATTTGTTAGTCTCTAAGGTGCCACAAGTACTCCTTGTTTTTTATGCTCATGAGCAACCCACATCAGTGAATTCAGTGGGACTCTTCATTGTATGTACAAGGTTACTTTCATGTGTAAGTGCCTACAATACCAGAGCCAAGAGCCAGTCTCTGAACAGGGACTTGGAGCTGGATATCTAAGCCACAGTTCAGCAAAGCATGTATGCACGTACTAAGTGCTTTGACAAACTGGATTCTTTGCTGTGCAAAAAGATTATATAAATACAGATATATAAATGGAAAATGTCACATCTAGGAAGTGATATCATTTAGTAAGACTGCAATTAAAATGGGATATAATTTTTCAAAATTCACATGATTGTGTCAGCAGTAATCCTTGCTCTAATAAGCTAACAGGCTCTTTTTCTTAAGGAAAGTTACATTAAAGGAAGAAAGATGGGTAAATAGCCTAAGAAGCAGCATAAAGCTTGTCAGTACTCACATCAAAAACCTCATCAAGACAAATATTAAATCAGTTAAAAATCAAACTATCAAGCAGTCTAAGAAAATGAGCATCATTTATCAGTATTCATGGTAACTTCCCTGACCATCTGGGAGACTAAAATGTCTTTAAAAGAAAAGGAATGATGCTTTAAGGCTAATTGAACCAATAATCGAAGTTTGTCTTTCTAACTCCTGGACTATGCAGTCAATTACTAAAATAAATTTGACAGCAGACAGATAATTGTATGCAATTACTCTGTAAAGACTTCATAATTTTGGCAAGAATTAATCTGCATTTTCCATTGAAGTGAAATATACCCATTTTTAGTGGTTATCATCTTGATTATAAGAAGAAAGATTCAACTATGTCTTGTCAAGCTGTCTAGAACCTGAAAATACAGTGTGGGTTGAAAACGGGCCGATGAAATGAGACAAAGTTTAAAGTTTCTTTTCCTTGGCTGGGAAGTTAAATTAGAGATGTGAGAGCCTTTTAGCATTCAGCAAGCACTGCTGTCTGAGAGCAGAGCTGTTCAAAAGCTACTTAAACATGTAGAGGGACTAGCAAAAGTGTATATATTTAATGTATTTTGCAAAATTTGAGTCATATTGTGTACCCCTCGCTAACATTGGCAATATATTCTAGCCCAAGCATTCAGCAATCATGAGTCAGGCCCCCCTAAATCATGAGATTTTTTTAGAAAGATTAGTTTTGGGTTCTTTCATATGCCTTCCAGTTTGAGCCTTTAGAGTTCATACTTTCAGTGTTTTCTCTGAAGTCATGAGGGAGATATTTTTTTCTTTTTAGGATGAAATCTGAAAGTCTCATGGAATCATGAGACTCAAGAAGCTGGGGATTTAAGAAAACCAATGAATATTGCAATATTTGTGATAAAACTCTGAGTATTGGCAACAATGCACTGGTGAACCATTACTCACATGAGTAGTGCCACTGATGTAAGCTTAAGGGAGAATAAAGGTATACATTGGTCTAAGATGCACTTTGAGGGGACCAGAAAAAGGTGTAAACTACAGAAAATTAGAGTCCCTTTAGCAGCAATAGTGACAGTGTCAGAGCTAGGAGTTGTACCGTGATTGCAAGTAACGAGGGACAGAGGAGGGGGAAAGCTGTTAAATCAATTTTTGCCAGTGTTTCTATGTTGTTACACATTATATGAATTAGTATGTAAAATTATCTGATTTCACTGCACTTTAGGTTGATTTACTTACTTAATGGCATCTCAGTTCCATGCTGAGTTTCGCTGAATTTAATGTGTTTATTAGAAAATTAGCTAGCACTCATGCTTTTTGTAAATTACTACCAGATTGTCAGTTTAAATAGCTTAGTGATTTTTATATATTACACACAGTTTTATAAACTGCTGGTAAGAGAAAAATAAATGCACAGAATGACTACCTGAAATAACTTCCCCAAAAAGGATAAAGCAATTGTTATACAATTGTTTATTTGACACTGTATTTGCTCTTATTTAACAAATCATCAAAAAAATAACTCACTCTAAAACAGAAGTAACATCTTTAGATACCATGTGCCCAACCAGAGATGCAGTGTGATGCATGTTCCAGTGAATTTAATTGTGCAACAGAGAGTGCTACAAACAATTAGAAGGGTATCCATGAGCCCTGCAATAGCACTGGGTCCCATAGAGAGACAATTCTTTGTGACGAGCGGGAATAAAGAAGGACTGCATCTTATGTAGGTTGCCACCAGAGCCACATCTTTCATCCTAGATTCTGTAGAACTTTATAGAACTTTATCCGCAAAAAGAAAAGGAGGACTCGTGACACCTTAGAGACTAACAAATTTATGTGAGCATAAGCTTTCGTGAGCTACAGCTCACTTCATCGGATGCATTCAGTGGAAAATACAGTGGGGGAGATTTATATACACAGAGAACATGAAACTATGGGTGTTACCATACACACTGTAATAAGAGTGATCAGGTAAGGTGAGCTATTACCAGCAGGAGAGTGGGGGGACGGGGGGAAACTTTTGTAGTGATAATCAAGGTGGGCCATTTCCAGCAGTTGACAAGAACGTCCGAGGAACAGCAGTGGGGAGGGGCGGGAATAAACATGGGGAATAGTTTTACTTTGTGTAATGACACATCCACTCCAAGTCTCTATTCAAGCCTAAGTTAATTGTATCCAGTTTTCAAATTAATTCCAATTCAGCAGTCTCTCGTTGGAGTCTGGTTTTGAAGGTTTTTTTTTTTTGTTGAAGAATTGCCACTTTTAGGTTTGTAATTGAGGGACCAAAGAGACTGAAGTGTTCTCCGACTGGTTTTTGAATGTTATAATTCTTAACGTCTGATTTGTGTCCATTTATTCTTTTACGTAGAGACTGTCCAGTTTGACCAATGTACATGGCAGAGGGGCATTGCTGGCACATGACAGCATAGATCACAGTGGTAGATGTGCAGGTGAACGAGCCTCTGATAGTGTGGCTGATGTGATTAGGCCCTATGATGGTGTCCCCTGAATAGATATGTGGACACAGTTGGCAACGGGCTTTGTTGCAAGGATAGGTTCCTGGGTTAGTGGTTCTGTTGTGTGGTGTGTGGTTGCTGGTGAGTATTTGCTTCAGGTTGAGGGGCTGTCTGTAAGCAAGGACTGGCCTGTCTCCCAAGATTTGTGGGAGTGATGGGTCATCCTTCAGAATCGGTTGTAGATCCTTGATGATGCACTGGAGAGGTTTTAGTTGGGGTCTGAAGGTGATGGCTAGTGGTGTTCTGTTATTTTCTTTGTTGGGCCTGTCCTGTAGTAGGTAACTTCTGGGTACTCTTCTGGCTCTGTCAGTCTATTTCTTCACTTCAGCAGGTGGGTATTGTAGTTGTAAGAACGCTTGATAGAGATCTTGTAGGTGTTTGCCTCTGTCAGAGGGGTTGGAGCAAATGCGGTTGTATCGTAGAACTTGAGATGGTTCACAACTTAGTTATCATGGCCCAGCCACTATTTGTTGACTAAAGAGACAGGGAGAATAGATGCAACTATTCAAATAGATAAAAACTCACTTGGGATCGCCTCTATTATTTTGGATGAAGGTTTAAATGTATGAGGTTCAGCTTCCTCAAAAATAAAAAATCACACACGCCACCAGAAGAAAAGGTGGAGGGGTAATTAACCATGGTTATTCTTGCTCACATGCACAGGATTAAATTGATCACCAAATCAGGACTCAGGAAGGAATCTCCCCCATTGGCAGGGCCAGTGATGGTGGGGATTCTTCTCACCTTCCCTGGAACAATGAGCTAGGATTAGAGTTGTGCAAAATATTAAGCCTTGAGCTGAAGAGTCTGAAGTGGCTCTTTATTTGTGGATATTCTCTCAAAGAGAGGTCACATGAAGCATCTCCTGTGTTCCTGATAGGCTTGTCTCCCACCATGTGATCACAGAGTTTGGGTTTGATAGAGGGCATTTTGCTTAGGTAAGTTCTCCCATTCAGATAGACATTTTATCCCAGTCTGTCTCCCTCTTCTGAAACTATTTTTACATGTAAATGTTCATTATTCCAAAGTTGAATTAGCAACAGATTCTATCACCTTAACCATACAGTAGATGCACAGACTCTGGACGGACAGTCCATTCCCTGCTGGGAGCCATGTCCTGAACACCTGCGTTGAATGCAGCACTGGAATCTCTTATACCTATTGGCGAGTGGGTTAGAATGGCCACTCCAGAACTGGTCAGGACCCAGTATATCTAGCAATAATGGGTTTAGCTAGGCAGCCTATATTGTAAATAGCAATGTAAGAGGGGCAGCAAATCCTTTTGGTGCATTTAGCACTGGCAATTCCTCCACCTCTGGTTATATCCTAAGCAGCAAAGAAAATGAAGACAAAGAAGAAAGGTACTTTCAGTGGCACTTCTGGCTCAGGCATCTCAAAAATTCAGGTAAACCACTTAATGTGTCAGTCAAGAACCACCCACATGAATTCTGCATGCAGACAATCTAGTGGTATACAGCATACCAGGAGGCAGCAATGATAAGCAGCATGCTAGGAAAAAAACTTAATATGTTTATTCAGTTAATTTTAACCCGGCAATGAATAGCTAAAGTAGGTAACAGCTCAGATAATTGTCAGCAAAGAAGGGTAAGATGGTGATTGTAAAATGTCCCTTTAAAAAACTAGCAAAGTACAGTATATTCCCTACAGCCGTGTCCGTTCAGTGCACCACCAAATAGTTGAGTTTGAAATGTTGATTTATAAACTGATTTTGCTTTATCATAATCTCAGCTTGTGAGACTGGAGCAGGCGATGGGGTCTAAACCATAAAACATAAATAATTAGGATTTATTGTTTACACTGAGGTAGTGCCCACTGTGCTGAGTGCTACGTAGACATATGGGGAGGAGGAGGAGGAGGAGAAAGGATATGAAGTGCAGAAAACAAAGTGGCCTGGACAGTGATAGGCACAAGTCTTGATACTTCTTATTCAATATATATGGCTTCTGTGGGGTGGGGAGTAAGGAGCACTCATATCGTTCTGACATGGGAGAGAGGAATGATAGAAAGGAGATTCTAGAGTAAGTCACATAAAAGAAGAGGGAAGACGCTGGGGAGGGAGGTAAGCACAGTATAGGTGGGGAAGAACCAAAATAGACAGAGAGAATGAGGCAGGACAACTGAAGGGGTGCGGTGGTGGTAAAGCAGTGGGATGGAACGGGACAAGCCACCAATGACAATTCAGCAAATGAGGAAAAACTTATTGAGAACCTAAGTTTCAGAATAAAGGGGAAGGGGAGCATTATTCAGGTATTCCATAAGGGAGAGGGGGAAGGAAGGGCTGGACAGCTCTGACTCACCGGAGCTGCTGCATCTCGAAAGTAACAGACACTTCATTTAAGTTGTGAATCTGGAGATAACATGAAGTATATGGGATCTCAGTTAGCAACTATAGAAATATCTTTACTTCAGAATAGCTAATGATTTTGACTCCACAGCATCTTCTAAAACCATGAAGAATTTGTGAGCCAGTGAGCTCAGTATGTAACGAAGAGGAGGAAGTGGAGGTCACAAGCAACAGAGGGAGGGGACTTATCATTGAGGGTGCCTGTTAACTCAGACAGTACCCTACTGAGTACAGTGGAACTGGAAGCTAAAGAATCAGCCAAGAGGAGGACTCCTTATGTACAGTCAATAGTAGAGAACAGAAATTCATCAGCCGTGTGGAGGAGGCATTAAGGGCTATTTTGGTGATACAGAGGTGTGGGATGGAATAAGAAGTGATTGGAGGTATTGTTTCAAAGGGGAGGTGATTCAAGAGACACAGAACTTGCAATTATACTCATTGGGTTCTAGAGACAGACAATAAGCAAATCATTACGGACTTCCTTAACCAAATAGCAGATTAGTATCCAGCAGTAGCAAAACTGATTTGGAATCTTTCGTAGTAAAGGCCCATTTGCCACCATAGAAGTCCTGGGAAAATTGGCTGTTATTGTTCGATAAATGGTTCTCTGCCAAAATCTCTAAGAAAAGATGTTTTTGTTTTTCTTTATGCACAATTAAAAACAATGCACGATACAAACTCTACAAATCTCTGACCATCAGAAAACATTGATGGTCCTGGAATAGCCTTCTAATTGCCTTCCCTTATTAAGAACTAAATTAGATACCTGAGGGATGCATAGTTTTTTCTCTTTGTATGAAGTGAATAATCTCTAACCACAGTGAATTAAGTTTAATCTCTCCATAATTTGGAATACCAGCTGCTAATGAAAAGCTGTTTCAGCCATCTCTAAATTAAACTCTGATTACCAGGGCAATCCTATGTCTTCATCTCTTCAAAGTCAGCATAGTAAGAGTGAAACATGAGAGAATGTTTTTGTCTCCAATCCTACTCCGCAACTATGTGAAACTCCACTGATTTCAACAGGGCCTGTTTTCCTGGAGACACCAACAGAATCAGGGCCTTCCTTTCAATGACATGGATTTATATTTCTTGGGGGGAAGAAGGGGTAAATGGGATTAGGTACAGATTTATTTATTTGGAACCAGAGTCTGGGTTGGTTCTACTGCGAATTTTTCCCCACCCAAGGTTTGGAGAGACCTGAATATGGGTTATTACATATGTGAATATTTCTGTGTTACATCACTTTAGAAAGGTGTGAGTTAGCCTTATTATCCCATATTCACATGTGGGGAAACTGGGGCACATAGAGGCAAAGTAATTTGCAAGGCAACAGCAGAGCAGGGAATAGGACCCAGGTCTCCTACCACCTCATCTCGTGCTCTAGCCGACAGAATCCCAGTTTCCAAATGGGAGGAAGGAAGTGTGTTTGGAAGCCAGTTCTGGAATACTATTACCATTTTTTTCCCTGTGAAGCGAATAATAAAGTAGATTTATGCTAGAACATTTAGCAATCCACTACTGATAATTAGGACCAAATCCTGCACTCCTTATTCAGACCTTACTCCGCCAACCTGGGTTTTGGCCCATGCAGGATTTGGCCCCTAGAAATCAGCTGAAAATTACATGACTACAGTTCCATATGCAGGGGATGATTTCACAGTGGCTGATGCAACATGTCCTATGGAATGACAGAAGGTAGTTGCAGCTATGGTAATTTATACCATAGTGGGATGTGTGACATCACAGTGTCCTTATCCACTCTTGTCTCTTACTATATCACTTCACTTCGTTCCATGCTGGTAATGATGCCAGCCTCAGCTACACATTTGTCCCTTTCTCCCAGTCTTACACGTTCTCCTCTGCTCTGCCTGTCACCCATGGAATGACCACGCTCGAATAGTCATCCTTTCCTCTTTCAGATCCCTTCTCAAGAACCACTTCTGCTGTGATTCTACAAGAAACCAACTACCTAGTGAGTATTTGGTTTGTGGGGCAAGGGTGGGAGAGTCAGTGTCCGCTGATATGAATTTTAAATGATTAAGAACTGTCAGGTTCTTCTTCTATTATTATTGTTACCCTTGTCCTCCATCCCTGCCCCTCCTATTGTTAGTTAAACCAACTTGCAGGATCTTGTCTTTGGTTGTAAGTTCTTTGGGACAGAGACTGTATATTTCTACACCAACTAGCACAACCGGGCTATGATCCTGATTGAGGACTTGGGGAGTTACCACAACAGCCATAAATAATAAAACAGCAATAATGTTTTTCGTGAAATGTTACATGGTGCAGTAGTTCAACCTAACCACAGTGGAAGCACTAGTAATTCTCCTTACCGACCCTGTATTAGCTCCTGTTATGTAATTTAGAGGAGTCATCACTGCACGTATGAAGAGACAAGGTAAAATTTTCAAAAGCCTCCAACTGACTTAGCAGTCTAAGTCGCTGTGATGGGGGGCAACCATCTCCTGAGTGCCTCATAGCAGCGGGGTGTCATGCTGCAATCTTTCTCCTGCTCTGGCACCCCTGTAGTTGCCCACGTCACTAGGCAGGTTTTCAGTGGCTCAACCCTCAGCCAAGTCACAGAGTCAATATGAACCACTTCCAGGGTAGCAAAGAAGTCACCAAACCAGCATCTTCAGCCCGATGTCTGGGCCCTTCAAATCTAGCCCTTCACTTAAGCCTGTAAAGGAACCTTTCAGAGTAACAGCCGTGTTAGTCTGTATTCGCAAAAAGAAAAGGAGTATTTGTGGCACCTTAGAGACTAACCAATTTATTTGAGCATAAGCTTTCGTGAGCTACAGCTCACTTCATCGGATGCATACTGTGGAAAGTGTAGAAGATCTTATTATATACACACAAAGCATGAAAAAATACCTCCTCCCACCCCACTCTCCTGCTGGTAATAGCTTATCTAAAGTGATCACTCTCCTTACAATGTGTATGATAATCAAGGTGGGCCATTTCCAACACAAATCCAGGTTTTCTCACCCCCCGCCCCACACAAACTCACTCTCCTGCTGGTAATAGCTTATCCAAAGTGACCACTCTCCTTACATTGTGTATGATAATCAAGGTGGGCCATTTCCAGCACAAATCCAGGGTTTAACAAGAATATCTGGGGGGGGGGGGGAGTAGGAAAAAACAAGGGGAAATAGGCTACCTTGCATAATGACTAAGCCACTCCCAGTCTCTATTCAAGCCTAAGTTAATTGTATCCAATTTGCAAATGAATTCCAATTCAGCAGTTTCTCGCTGGAGTCTGGATTTGAAGTTTTTTTGTTGTAAAATAGCGACTTTCATGTCTGTAATCGTGTGACCAGAGAGATTGAAGTGTTCTCCGACTGGTTTATGAATGTTATAATTCTTGACATCTGATTTGTGTCCATTTACTCTTTTACATACCTTGTTTTCTACTTCGAGCTTAGGCCACGTCACCAGTGGGGGACCCATTTCCCCAGGTCCACTCAATACTCCAGGTA
Organism: Chelonia mydas; assembly: GCF_015237465.2. Lineage (NCBI taxonomy): Eukaryota > Metazoa > Chordata > Testudines > Cheloniidae > Chelonia > Chelonia mydas. Next base: position 12,593,758 of record NC_057853.1, on the reverse strand, counting down.
CCAGGCAAGAGACCCTATATACAGCAGCCACATATTGCTTCCTTTAATTAGTTGCTGCTGTTTTCCCTGGGCTTCTTTCTATTTGGTCCTTTTATCTCCTCACATCAGCTTAGGATTACAGTTCTCAGGTCCTCTCTCCCAGGTCCAGTAAATGCAGCCTTTCTAGGCAGCCTGGGGGACCCACCTTCGCCACTCTGGGTCACAAAGGCCTGGTACATCCCATCCCATCTGTGGCCCCCACTCACTTTTAATAGGACTAAGATCTCCTGGGTCACATAAGGGGTTTTGAAATTCTTACTCGTACCCCTTATACCATAGGCACTATCATGAATCAAACCAGTCCCAAAACAGAAACAACACATAACAAAGTACACTTTAAACCAGCCTCAACATTTACTCCAGGAAGCATTCTGTGCCAAAAAATTAAAAATTCTGCACATATTTTAAAATTCTGCAAAATTCTGCAAATTTTGTTGAAATAACACTGCATAATCACACCAGTTTCAATTATTTTGGTAAATTATTTCAAAATACTTGTCAGCAAGTATGTCTGTAACAATACAGACACACACAAAAATTCCCCTAGGAGTAGTGAATTAAAGAAACCCCTATGACAACCCGTTTTCTATTTCTCTGCCCCCTTCACACACCCGTCTGAGCCCAGCCGGGAAGCCAGACACCCACAACCCCTCTCCTCCAGAGCCCAGCCATGCCCCCCCCCAAGTCTAGCTATGGGGCTCCCCCTTGCTCAGACCCTCACCTCATCCCCCAGAGTCCTGGGATCCAGAGGAAGAAACAGCCTGCTGCTCAGTCCCATGGAGTTTTCTATGCACCACCCTCTTCTTCCCTCAGGGCATGCTGGGAACTGCAGCTGCCAGAAACCCTCTAGATCCCTCTCCCTCCCCCCAGTAGTGTCTTCTATGTGCAAGCTGGGCTCTGCTGGGTCCAGTGGCCCCTAGTGGTGGCTAGCAGCCCTGCAGCTCATTTCTGTGTGGGAAAGGAAATTCTGTGTGCACGTTAATTTCTGCAAAATTCTGCATTGCACAGTGGCGCAGAACTCCCCAGGAGTTAACATTACAGATCTCCATTTAAATCGATTGGTGGAGGCAGGGTGAGTTTTAAAGCTTATGCAAACTATCTGAACCTAGCACCCCACTAATCCACACTTTCCTCTGCCCCACACAATTTTCCTTCCCCCTTATCTGGCATTGTCTTCTTGCTGGGAAGGATAGAGTGACCTACTACACCCCTCTTGTTGTTGGCAGCTCCTCCATGGAGCCATAAGGATGGATGTGTATTTGGCACAGTTCATGGAATCCTCTGGCACCTGTACCCTCTGCAATGAGAGGGAGACCCTGGCACAGATCTATGTAGAGTACACAAGGCTGCAGCCCCTTTTCTGGCTCCTCTAGACCCTCTTATTGAAGTTCCATCTGCACTTCTCCCTGAACCTTTTCATTTAAATATATCTGTGGCGCCCACAAAGTCACAAAACCTCCACATCAGCCTCCTCTGGAGCTGGTTATGACAGTCATCCACCACACCAGGAGGTGGAAGCTAGACAGGGGGGTGTTCTGTGACTGTGGGGCCTCTTTCCTGTCCCACATTAAATCATGCCCGAGCAGAGTTCCCCAGGGCGCTGTCCACTGACACCTTGGACACCTTTGAGGAATATGGATGCTATGAGGGATTCTTTGCTCAGGGTCCCCATCTAGTTCCCTGATGTTTAACCTTTGACCTCACACCTGTTTCTATTTTTTCATTTGTTACCCCAAGAATTAATTTTGGGCCTAGATTCAGTGGTTCGTCCCCATCAGTTGAGAAGGCCTAGACCTACCCCTCCAAATATTTGCATTAGGTAAAACCTGCTGCTATCTTTGGTGTATCTTGCTGTCATAAATATACAGGGAAGGGTAACCACCTTCCTGTATACAGTACTATAAAATCCCTCCTGGCCTGAGGCAAAATCCTCTTACCTCTAAAGAGTTAAGAAGTTCAAGTAACCTGGCTGGTACCTGACCCAAAGGACCAATAAGGGGACAAGATACTTTCAAATCTGGGTGGGTGGGGGAGAAAGGCTTTGTTTGTCTGTTCCATGTGGCTTTTGCCGGAGACAGATCAAGGAAGCAAGCAATCCAACTCCTATAGAGTTAGTAGGTATTTAGCAAGAAAATGCATTAGATTATCTTTTGTTTTGGCTTGAGTTTTTCTCTGTGCTGAGGGGAATGTGTATTCCTGTTTTTTTTTTTTCTTTTTGTTACTTTAAGGTTTTGCCTAAAGGGAAATTCTCTGTGTTTTGAATCTAATTGCCCTGTGAGATTATCTCCATTCTAATTTCACAAAGGCTTCTTTTACCCTTTTTTCCTTATAATAAAGTTCTGGGTTTTTTTAAGAATCTGATTGGGTTTTTTTAGTGTCCTGAAAAACCCAAGGCTGGTCTGTGCTCATCTTGTTTATTCTCAGGCCTCCACAGGAAAGGGGGGTTTAGGGCTTGGGGGGATATTTTGGGGGAATAGGACTCCAAGTGGTCCTTTCCCTGATTCTTTGTTAAATCACTTGGTGGTGGCAGCATTTACCTAATCCAAGGTACAAGGGAGAATTTGCGCCTGGGGGAAGTTTTAACCTAAGCTGGTAGAAATAAGCTTAGGGGGTCTTCCAGGCGGGTCCCCACATCTGTACCGTAAAGTTCAGAGTGGGGAGGGAACCCTGACACTTGCCCATCTCCAGTATTTCTTGGGAGCTGCCAAGGAAAACCCCTCAAATCTGAATGGTCTTTAAGAGGCTGAAGGGAATGAACCCCATCCTGACAGAGAAGCAAGGAACAACACTGAGTCCATCTATTGTTTATTTTCACAACAGCTCCTAGATAGCACACAACATGCATCTGCAAAAAATGAGTCAAAATGCCTTCTGCTGACTTTCCTGATCACATGGGTTGGGCTCAACCAATAAGGGAATCAGGAGCAACACAACCCCATGTGATTCATGTGACCAAGAGCAACTGACCCGTCTTGAAATTCAAGAGTAGCCCCAAAGTTTGTTAAAATAAGTATTGCACATGCACTCTTCCTAACCGCTGAAGCAGGAAGAATGACCCAGTGGCTAGGGACCTAGTCTAGCACTCAGGAGAGCCAGGTTCAACTTTCTGCTCTGCCACAGCCTTCCTGTTTGACCTTGGATGAGTCACACAGGGTGAGATATACAACAGCACCTCTCAGCCTAGAAAACTACTGGGATTCACAAAGCCTGAGTTAGATGCCTAGGCTCCCTACAACAAATGGAGGGTGCATAAAATGGATTCACAAAAGCCAGCACACTCGGCAGCTCCCCACCTGGGCTAGCCAATAGGACAGGTTTTTCCTACATCTTGCCCCTCTCAGAGAGTTTGGCACCTATGTCTGCTTGGATTTTCATCTGTGAATGCTCCAGTGGATACAAGTGACTAAGGTGTTTATTGCAAGAAGCTTGAAAAGGGGATAGAGGAGGATCTCCCTAATAACATTTAGACGAGTAGTTGGTCAAGTCCGATCCTCCACCTGATGGGTAGAAGAGATCTGAATAGGGCTTGGCCACTTCTCAGGGTAGTAACTTAATCACTGAGCAATAGGATAGTCTGATGTGGGATTCCCTCGGTCTCTCCTGTTGAATCTGTTCTACTTTGGATTAACAAATTAAAGAGTTATTGGGTCAGACAGAAAGCAAGAATGAGAATGACTTTTGTCTGGTGGTTACATCACTTATCCAGGTTTTGGGAGCCCCAAGATCCAGTCCTCCTGCTCTAATGAAACTTTCATTATTAATCCAAAATGAAACAGCTTCAACTGGAGAAACTGAAGTCGCCCCACATGAGAATAGCCCAGTGCTTATGGCACTCACCTGAGAGGTGACAGATTCCTGTTCAACTCTCTTATCCCCCATAAATTATAAAATAGGTCCCTTTTGATTACAACAAATTGTTTCACATATTCTGCCCCACTCTGCTGTCACTGCCTGCCTTGTCACCATCATCTTCTGAGGTACCAGGTCGGTAGACAACATAAACTCTATGGTGCAACAATTGTATAATGTTTGCTGTGTAACATAATGCAGTGCAAGAAATGTAAACTTTACAGACTAGTTTTTAACAAAAGTGAAAACTTCCCCAGTCCTGTGGCTAGACAGTGACAGTACCTCCTGTGAGCCTGTGCCTTCATCTCAGCAATAAAAAAAAAGGGGGGAAATAACAGGAGTTAAAAGCTAAAAGACAGGAAGATACTACAACCATTTGCAGAATGGCCACTAGAGGGCTGCTTGGCTCTAAAACTTTAAAATGCCATCTCCAGAAAGGCACACTGAGGAAAAAAAAGTTTCTATATGAAGGATACTGGGGAGAGCTAATAAAGGTGAGCAAGTCCCTGAGGGAGGTACAGATTGCTTCTGTGTTCTGCATATCAGCACTATATTGCACCACCTGCATCATAGAACATCCACCCTGAATACATGATAATGGCATCAAAGGGAGAATAATAAAGCTTTTTTTGTCTGACTGCGTCACTGCAGAGCTAACAGGTTAACATTTTCTATGGTGTTGTGAGAGTGACATGTAATCCATCTCATGAGCACCGGTCCACGTCTCTGCAGTGATATGAATATGACCTCCTTCAAATTGCTTTAGATCTCACATTGCTCTCCTCAGAGAACACACTTAAGGAAAGTTTAGTGCACTATGGTGTGGACAGGCAGAACCAGCCTACATTGGAGTGGAGTTTGCTCCCTTCTCAGTGTGGGGGCAAGAAGGTGAAGCCATTACCCAACCTAATTCCATTCCACCCTGTCCTCTTTAGCATGATGTATGACCCGTAGTGGTACTTGGAGGGGGCAGTCCCTCCATTCCCTTCAGTGCCTGGACTGCAGATGTGACCTGTCTTTGCACAGGTGTGCCAAGAGGACATATCTGTGTGCCCTCACCTTCCTCCACTCCGCCACGCACAAGGGTCAGTCACAATCTGGCCCTTCTTCATTGCCTGAGGCCCACACTAAAAGAGAACATCAATCCGCAAAAGCATCTGATATGGATGAATGTTTATTTACTTGAGAGACAAGGTGGGTGAGGTAATATCTTTTATTGGACCAACTTCTGTTGGTGAAAGAGAGAAGCCTTTGAGCTACACAGAGCTCTTCCTCAGAGCTTACTTGGTTTTCATTGTTACTGTTTACTGAAAAGCCATTTGATTTGGTCTCTCACCTCCCACCAGTCACCTATCCCCTCTTCCCACCATGACCTACAGAAAACCAATGTGATTCTACAAAATAATATAAAATAAATACAAACAGCTGCTAACTGTTCGGACTCATACCATCCATATGTAAAGTGTGATTAAGCTTTGGAAGAACACGCAGAAAAACTCCAGGCTTTTTATTTCGAGTCAGATTGTGAGCTCTTACACCTAATAGGGGGAAATTAGACACCCAAGGAATCTCACTGACTTCAATGCGCTGCTTGTATGAATAACTACTTACCAGAATAAGAGGTTCACTGGGCCCTTAACTTGAATCTTCCTACTACCATCTCCAGCTTCTTTTCCACTCAAGTTTGTTGTTTCCATAACTTTGCTACAATTGACTTGTATGTCCCTTCACAATGATATTTCAGCACTGATGTGCATGGTCCTTTCCTGGCTTTAAATCTACATAGTAAGTTAGGAATATAATGAACCCTAGACAGTTTATGCTGGATCAGTGCTTATAAAAAATCAACAAAGAAGAGAATGCTGGCATAGACCTCAATCCTGCAAACAGGCATGTGAGAAGTTCCAGTGAAGTCAATGAGACAACTCACTTGAATACAGTTAAGAACATGTGTAAGTGCTTGCATGGTTAGCATCGTATTTAGCCTTGTGCTCTGTTTTTGTTCTTTCTATAGTTATTTTGCATTGCTTTGCTTCTTGATAAATGCTCTATCTACAGCACAAATTCAGGAGAGTTACTTCCAGAATTTATTTCCTCAGTGGCTGTTTCCTTCTCTTCCTATCTTTCTTATAACTGAGATCTGGCTCTGGCAAGCCTTTCCTGACTTTGAATAGCTGTCCACAACTGAATGACGTTTTTGGCCTGGAGTTCAAATGGAATGGGTGCAACAGCAAACAACATCATTGCATGCAACTTTTATAATTCTTGTAATGGATTTCTACAGTAGACCTTGGTCTTCCCTGATAGGTATTTAGCACAGGGAGATGAAGGAGACAGTCGGTGCTGTTCACAATTGTGTCTTCTATCAGATTCACAGCAAACACTGGTACCATACTGTGTATACTAAGTGGACGTATTTAATAATATTTAATTATATAGCATATGATGTCTATTAATCAAATAGAACGCATTTAATCAATTATTTCAATAAGCATACATCCTTTCATGTGGATGCTCATTGAACTAGATCGTTAGTGCACAGACAGCTGCAGCGGCACAGGAGATAGCAAACAGAGCTGTAAACAGGGGAGTTTGAGTGGGAGTCTGTAAGGGGAGTTTGTCTTGTGGTGCTTGTTTGGGGTTTGTTTTTGCTGTGGGTGGTGGTGTTTTGGTGTGGTTTGTGTTTCCCAGATTAACAGGATTTAGGTGGGAAGGCTATGACAGATACAGAGGCAGCAGTGGGAGTGACCCATGTAGTGGAAGACACAATGAAGATGACTGGATGTGGAAGCTGTGGTATGTGGAAGCTGTGGTATGTACATGATCCTGGAGGGGGTACCTGGTAAGAGTTTTGTCCGTATGAAATGCCGTCTGATAGAGCTGATGGAGGAAAAGATCCGAGGTTTGAAGATGCAGGTGGAAAGTCTGGTTGAGTTTAGGAAGGACTGAGGAATTCTGAGGGGAGACTGGGTGAGGAAAGTGGTCAGTGGAAGCATGTGACTAAAAGAAACAGACAGAGGAAAAGACGGGCTAGTGAAGGAGAAACAGAGCTCAAGAATAGGTCTGCAGAGTTGGAAAACGAAGAAGGGGCTCAGCAGGTAATCACTGAAGATGGAAGGGCAAGGAAAAAGAGAAGAGTGGCTAGTCCTATAGGAAAAGGGGAAGAGTTAATGGAGACAACACCAAATATGAGCTCCGGGAGGATACAGGATGGGTTGAAGAGGATTACAAGGGAGAATAGGAATGGAAAGAACTTGCAGCCAGAGGGAACAGGGGATAGACTGGAAAATAGCCCCGTCACCAGGAAAAGGCAGGTCTATGTGATCAGGGACTCTTTACTGAGAAGAATAGACAGGCCTATAACCAGAGCTGATCCAGAGAATAGGAGGGTGTGCTGTGTTCCAGGTGCTAAGATACGGGATGTAGACCTGAGGTTGAAAAGGATCCTAAAGGGAGCAGGAAAGAATCCCCTAATTATCCTGCATGTGGGAACAAATGATACGGCTAGATTCTTGCTGGAAAGTATTAAGGGAGACTATGCTAGGCTGGGAAAGACGCTTAAGGAAATCGAGGCTCAGGTGATCTTTAGTGGGATTCTGCCTCTTCCTAGAGAAGGGCAACAAAGGTGTGACAAGATTATGACTATCAACAGATGGCTTAGGCAGTGGTGCTATAAGGAGGGCTTTGGGATATATGGCCACTGGGAGGCATTCATGGACAGAGGACAGTTCTCTCGGGATGGACTTCATCTGAGTAGGGAAGGAAATAGACTTCTAGGATGGAGGCTGGCACAACTGATTAAGAGAGCTTTAAACTAGGAATTTGGGGGAGATGGTTGGGAGATGTCCAGGTAATCTCCACGCCAGATTTTAGCATTGAGAGGGAAGAAAACGAAGTAAGAGAGGATACAGCCGTGGGTAGGAGAATGTATATAAGGAGGAAGAGCAGTGTAGATACCAGTCTAATAGGTTATACTGGCTGTAGAATGACCGTGCCTAATAGGGTACAGAATGTGAGTGAGGCCAAACAGCAAAAATTAAGATGTTTGTACACCAATGCGAGGAGCCTAAGTAACAAAATGAAGGAACTAGAGCTACTGGTGCGGGAAGTGAAAACCAGATATTATAGGGATAACAGAAACATGGTGGAATAGTAGTCATGACTGGACTACAGGTATTGAAGGGTATGTGCTGTTTAGGAAAGACCAAAATAAAAGTAAAGGTGGTGGAGTAGCATTGTATATCAGTGATGAGGTAGAATGGAAAGAAATAAGAAGTGATGGAATGGATAAGACAGAGTCCGTCTGGGCAAAAATTACATTGGGGAAGAAAACTATTCGAGCCTCCCCTTGGATAGTGCTTGGGGTGTGCTATAGACTGCCGGGATCTAATTTGGATATGGATAGAGCCCTTTTTAATGTTTTTAATAAAGTAAATACTAATGGAAACTGTGTGATCATGGGAGACTTTAGCTTCCCAGATATAGACTGGAGGACGAGTGCTAGTAATAATAATAGGGCTCAGATTTTCCTAGATGCGATAGCTGATGGATTCCTTCATCAAGTAGTTGCTGAACCGACTAGAGGGGATTCCATTTTAGATTTGGTTTTGGTGAGTAGTGAGGACCTCATAGAAGAAATGGTTGTAGGGGATAATCTTGGTTCAAGTGATCATGAGCTAATTCAGTTCAAATTGAACTGAAGGATTAACAAAAATAAATCTGCGACTAGGGCTTTTGATTTCAAAAGGGCTGACTTTCAAAAATTAGGGAAATTAGTTAGGGAAGTGGATTGGACTGAAGAATTTATGGATCTAAAGGTAGAGGAGGCCTAGGATTATCTTAAATCAAAGCTGCAGAAGCTATCGGAAGCCTGCATCCCAAGAAAGGGTGAAAAATTCATAGGCAGGAGTTGTAGACCAAGCTGGATGAGCAAGCATCTCAGAGAGGTGATTAAGAAAAAGCAGAAAGCATACAGGGAGTGGAAGAAGGGAGGGATCAGCAAGGAAAGCTACCTTATTGAGGTCACAACATGTAGGGATAAAGTGAGACAGGCTAAAAGTCAAGTAGAGTTGGACCTTGCAAAGGGAATTAAAACCAATAGTAAAAGGTTCTATAGCCATATAAATAAGAAGAAAACAAAGAAAGAAGAAGTGGGACCGCTAAACACTGAGGATGAAGTGGAGGTCAAGGATAATCTAGGCATGGCCCAATATCTAAACAAATACTTTGCCTCAGTCTTTAATAAGACTAAAGAGGATCTTAGGGATAATGGTAGCATGACAAATGGGAATGAGGATATGGAGGTAGATATTACCACATCTGAGGTAGAAGCGAAATTTAAACAGCTTAATGGGACTAAATCGGGGGGCCCAGATAATCTTCATCCAAGAATATTAAAGGAATTGGCACATGAAATTGCAAGCCCATTAGCAGGAATTTTTAATGAATCTGTAAACTCAGGGGTTGTACCGTATGATTGGAGAATTGCTAACATAGTTCCTATTTTTAAGAAAGGGGAAAAAAATGATCCGAGTAACTACAGGCCTGTTAGTTTGACACCTGTAGTGTGCAAGGTCTTGGAAAAAATTCTGAAGGAGAAGGTAGTTAAGGACATTGAAGTCAATGGCAAATGGGACAAAATACAACATAGTTTTACAAAAGGTAGATCGTGCCAAACCAACCTGATCTCCTTCTTTGAGAAAGTAACAGATTTTTTAGACATGGATCTAATTTACCTAGATTTCAGTAAGGCATTTGATACCGTGCCACATGGGGAATTATTAGTTAAATTGGATAAGATGGGGATCAATAGGAAAACTGAAAGATGGATAAGGAATTGGTTAAAGGGGAGACTACAACGGGTCCTACTGAAAGGTGAACTGTCAGGCTGGAGGGAGGTTACCAGTGGAGTTCCTCAAGGATCGGTTTTGGGACCAATCTTATTTAATCTTTTTATTACTGACCTCGGCACAAAAAGCGGGAGTGTGCTAATCAAGTTTGTGGATGATACAAAGCTGGAAGGTATTGCCAATTTAGAGAAGGACAGGGATATCCTACAGGAGGATCTGGATGACCTTGTAAACTGGAGTAATAGTAATAAGATGAAATTTAATAGTGAGAAGTGTAAGGTCATGCATTTAGGGATTAATAACAAGCATTTTAGTTATAAGCTGGGGACGCATCAATTAGAAGTAATGGAGGAGGAGAAGGACCTTGGAGTATTGGTTGATCATAGGATGACTATGAGCCGCCAATGTGATATGGCTGTGAAAAAAGCTAATGAGGTCTTGGGATGCATCAGGAGAGGTATTTCCAGTAGGGATAAGGAGGTTTTAGTACCGTTATACAAGGCACTGGTGAGACCTCACCTGGAATACTGTGTGCAGTTCTGGTCTCCCATGTTTAAGAAGGATGAATTCAAACTGGAACAGGTACAGAGAAGGGCTACTAGGATGATCTGAGGAATGGAAAATATGTCTTATGAAAGGAGACTCAAGGAGCTTGGCTTGTTTAACCTAACTAAAAGAAGGTTGAGGGGAGATATGATTGCTCTCTATAAATATATCAGAGGGATAAATACCAGAGAGGGAGAGGAATTATTTAAGCTCAGTACCAATGTGGACACAAGAACAAATGGATATAAACTGGCCACCAGGAAGTTTAGACTTGAAATTAGACGAAGGTTTCTAACCATCAGAGGAGTGAAGTTTTGGAATAGCCTTCCAAGGGAAGCAGTGGGGGCAAAAGATCTATCTGGCTTTAAGATTAAACTCGATATGTTTATGGAGGAGATGGTATGATGGGATAACATGGTTTTGGTAATTAAATATTCATGGTAAATAGGCCCAATGGCCTGTGATGGGATATTAGATGGGGTGGGATCTGAGTTACCCAGGAAAGAATTTTCCTCCAGGGCAGATTGGAAGAGGCCCTGGAGGTTTTTCGCCTTCCTCTGTAGCATGGGGCATGGGTCACTTGCTGGAGGATTCTCTGCTCCTTGAAGTCTTTAAACCACAATTTGAGGACTTCAATAGCTCAGACATAGGTGAGAGGTTTTTCGCAGGAGTGGTGGGTGAAATTCTGTGGCCTGCGTTATGCAGGAGGTCAGACTAGATGATCATAATGGTCCCTTCTGACCTAAATATCTATGAATCTATGAAATTCGTGTAGGTCCATTTACACCAGCTCTGGTTCTGGCTGTTGGTACAGAGCAGGACCAGCCCAGGACTAACTGAAGTTTAATTTAAAAACCCGAGGCGCTTGCATATTCAGTGAAACTGGGATCCATCACAATGGCTTGGTGATATTTTTATCTTATGCTTGACTTTTTTCAGACTGAGCTTCATTTCAAGGCTATTAGCAAATGGCAGTGGTCGGGAGAGGTGAGATTTTGTTGAAATATTGACCGTACAGAGCAACAGAAAGAATACACTGATCAGAAATAAGATTGTTGGGATCCTTTTAGCCTGGCTATACACGACATTGAAGGAATTGAGGTATCATGCTCTAATTTAATAGGTTGCCACTTTATCTACTCTGAACCTAAAACAAATCTAATAAAAATAGTTTCTCCTCCTTTTTCTCCTTTAATTTGTGCTAAAGACCTCCAGGTTTGGCATCAGTGCATTGAAGTGAATCGAAATCTGTAGCTTATACATTGAGGGAGGCAGTTGCATCTTTATTCTCACTCCAGTGGAGCACATGATTGTAAGGCTTTTCCTCTCCATTATGTTACTGAAAAAAAGTATAACTCTCATTATATTGGAATATGAATAATAATAACAAAACTTTGAATGTCCTTGATACCTTCCTGAAAGGTTAATACTAGTTATTATATTCCTAGCTGTATTCATATTTGCATTGAAAGCTCTCTGAGTTTATGCAGCTGGAAAATGTGTTTAAAAACTCCTGAATTTCTCCTCTTAAAGTGAAATAGCTGAAAACCCAGTGGGGAGAAAACAACAAGTGAGAATTTTGCTTTCACTGAACCAATAAATCAAAAACACAGATTAATGTGTAGAATATTATCTTAAAATAGTATGATGAATATCCTGGAGACTAGAGCCAGTGACTATTTGTGGCAAGCAATTTATTAATCAAATTTGGCCATTAAATCTGTCATTGTTCATGAACAGATTTATTTTTAACTAATTGGTTTATTTATAATTGTTTGACAAATAAGTTTTACATTAATATTAGTCAATGAGTTTTTTGCCAGCTGGTAGTAATTAGTACTCTTTTGCTTATCTGCTATTTGGAATTTTCTATTTAAGGTGTGTAATTGTCTAACTCAGGTCATATAGTACATTTTTTGTCCTCAGATTGGATGACCTATCCTCTTTGAGGAGGAATATCTGAAGAAACCACTTGGCACTGAATCTTTAAAAAAGGGGTAGGGATAACTTTATGGAGTGATTCAGAATAGGAGAGAATAAGGCCTGGGAAATTTTACAATACTTTTAGTCTTTTCTGCCCAGATCCCCAAAGGTATTCAGGCTCTTGTTAGGAGCCTGAATACCTTTGAGGATCTGGATCTTCCTGTCCTCTTTTGCAAAGAAAGAGCATTCATTTTAGTTGGCTTTGTATAGGGACCTCAGACTTTAGAATATCTAGGTTTCTTCCTGAGTAAAGGATACAAAGATGAAGGTAAGAATTATTGGGTGTCTGGTGGACTTTACATTCAAATTTATTTTGAAACATTTACAGAAATATTTGTGTATATGAATGGTCCTAATGAACTTTGTTTAAGCACTGTCTAATACTTTTCTGCCCATTTTGCCTACCTCTATTCCCCCAGTTCTGGAAGGATAACATATTCTTTTCTTCCTTGTGTAGGTCTGATATGTTCTGTTAAACAGATATATCGTGCCATACTAGAGATGAATGCATTTCTGTGCTGGGTAAAATGACATTTCTGAATAGTTTGCTCACCACTTTGTTAAGTTTATAAGTGTTTTGTGGGACATGTAACTTTGGTTATGTGATACATGAAAACTATTAAAATATATTATTTATATGTGCTAGGTTTATGTGTGACAACTGATTTCTTGATACTTTGCCTGTGGACACCATTCCTGAAGTTGCATTATGAATTAAATGAGCCCATTGAAGTTCAGGAATGAATAGATATGCTTTTTTCTGGTTCAGGTTTATCTCCAGTTTTGAGTAGCTCACCTCTGGAATCAATGGAAGATGCAGCTATTAAACACCAAGAAATAAGGCCCAAGATGAGAAGACAGAAAAGTTGCCCTGTGTGCTGGAAGCTAGGAATTAATGGCTTTATCTCCCCACACCACATGTCCCTTCACTCTCTTGATGTTCAGTTCTTTTGAAAACATTGACCACATTTTCTTGTACCTAATCCTAACAACTTACAGTGCATTTATAATACTGTATAATGTACTACTATGTACAATAGAAGTAAGGCACAGTTATGACTTTGAATTTGCCTCTTGTTGAGACATGCATTGTTTTCCCTGGCTTGCATGCATATGTTCAAATGTGTAAATTCAATAGATTTTTTAGGGCCTGATCCTCAGCTAGTATATTTGCTCCTCTGAAGCCAATAAAACTACACCACTTTACACCAGCTGAGGATCTGGCCTTAATTTAAAATCAAAACAAAATTCCTGACAAAAAAACATGAGCAAAAAAAATAAATGTGCTGATCACAAGTTAGGCATTTGAAGAATACATCAAGTCAAACTTTTATTAGCAAAGTTGAATTCCATGTATAATGAAAATATCTTTTAAAACCATACATGTACATAGGCATGATACAAACAGCAACTACAGTACAAACACATTTTTCTAAACCTTAATAAATTTACATTAACATTCATCTAGTAAAAAAAGAATGGTGTGAACTTAGTACCACATTTGTCTTGATCTTTTTACATGAAGTAACAAAATATCTTGTGTAAAATAAAAAATACAGTATGCTTTGGCTCATACCCATATATTGGTTCCTGCATGAAAACTGAATTACTGCAGATAACAAAGCTTGATCTGATAGTCAAAACTTTTACATGAAAGATATGGTGCTGAAGTGTAAACATGTACCAATAGTCAGGAGATCAAATGGCAAACATTATGTATATACTTTATTCGGAAACACTAAACATTAAAAAAAGATGCTTTTGAGGGCATGATCTTTTGTCAAGTTAATGGAATTTCTGCCAGCAAGCCCTAACAATGATTTCCCTTCAATTTCTCTCTCCTTACATGGTTGTTATTTAAAATAATTGAGATACACTATAAACAGCATGTCTAAATATCCTTTTTATTTGTGTAACTATGACTGCATGATTGAAATTACAGTGAAATGCCTCTTCAGATGTATACAAGGCTTAGAATAAAAGTACCCAATTACCTAACATTGTTTTCCAAAGCTACGTGTAAAATTATTGTCAAAAGCCTGGAAAGATGCAACCTGCTCATTTTTATTTAATTCACTTGGGGGAAAAATTCTGATCCTGCAAACTTTTATTTACACGAGAATCATTGGCTCATATGGTTTGTCCCATTAGCTCCATGGGAGTACTCATCTGAATAAGGGGTACCCATAAGAGTTTGTATGATCAGGCCAAAACAAAGTGACAAATCATTGAACCACTGCATCATGTTGAAAGCTGACCTACAGAAGATATAATTTCTTATTAATTATATATACTAAACAACCTAACCATTGTAATTTTAATAAATTTATTAATGGAGTTATATGATGGGGTTGCTGAACTGAACTCCATGACCCAGGAGGTCCCTTCCAATCCTGTAGTCTATGTTCCAATATATATATATTGATTTATTCATAGGGGAAAATAACTTGTCTATTGTCTTAATTGGAAGCAGATACATGGCCAAGACACTTATCCTGTATTGGAATCCAGTATCAAAGCCTCCTGGGGAATCCCACTGATGTAAATGGGAGAATGCACAGAGATGGAAATACGGTTTTTAAAATGCATAAACTCCTTTGAACTTTGTGCCCTTGAGCTCACAAACACCACCAGAGACTAAACTGGAGATGGAGGCCATTCCGAAGAATACAATATTATGCAAGCTTTCTTTCTTGGGTGGCTTGTGCATATTTTAAAATGTAATGCTCTGATATATGAGGGCCAGATTCTAATGCCCTTACCCATGTTGAATAGGCCATACTCCATGAGTATGTAGTATTAAAGTAAATGGGAATACTAGTGGAGGCTAGGATTATCCAACATGAGTAAAGCGTTTGGTCCTTATTACCAGGGAGGAGTAATCCCCTGTATTTTGCTTACCTAAGACTTTTCATTATAAAAGATTTTTGCAACCTTTTCTTTGAGTAGCTCTATCACCTCCATTGTTTAAAGTGGGCCTTTGAAATTGATCAGGGAGAAATCCCTGGAACCAGAGAAGTGCCTTTTCTTTGTCAGATGAAATTCCATTCAGGTGTGGCTGAGATATAAGCTTCTGAAAATCACCTTTACCCTTCTGTGACTTGTGCTGCCAGTAAAATGTTGGCAGCATGCCAAAATAATAATAGAATTAACTCTAATCTGAGCTTGATACCATGCCACTATCAAAGCAGCAACAGACAGAACAGGAGTGAGGGGAGAGAGAGCCAAGCTTTTCTCCTTTCTAAAACCCCTTCCCTCTGCTTCCCCCAGGAGTACCACATGGGGAAGGAGCTTCCCTCACCTCCAGAAGGTTGAAAAGAGGAGAGCTGTTCCACTCTCATAGTAATCTCTTCATTTTCCTTAGACCCAGCCCGTGACTCCAGTAACCTAGTCACACCTGTCTATGGAATATCAGTTTTCTCTTACTGCTAACTAAAATGGTTATTGCAATTAAGTCCTCAAGCTGTGCTGGAGGTTTAGGATTCAAACTGACTGATGATGTATGATAGGGGGAGCTGTTGCATATAATTAAAATTTGTTTTTACTTTTTCCTTTAAAAGAAACCTAAGAAATTACAGACAAAAATCTATGTTTAAAAATATTAGTTACAGTTGTAAAGTCCAAATCAGAAAATTTAGGAAAGGCCAGAATTAAGGTTTCATATGCAACCTTAACTCAGCTTTCATGTGTGTATGTATTATGAGATATACTACATGATCACATGGCTTTTTTTTCATAAGACCCCTGTCTCATTCAGTGTATGCAGTTTTAATATAGGAGGAGTTTTTTGTATGTAACAAATTAAATGAAAAATCATTACAGATTTCCAAAATGTTATTTGATTAAGAGGATTTCAAGCACTTCTGAAAAATATCAGAAATACCTGTTCTCTTAATTGTGGTACCACATTTATGGTGCTAATACTTTAAATGCAACATAAGTGTCAAAATGGCCCCTTCTTTACACCAAACCCCTTTGAAATGAATGGAACTGGCCTGCTTTGAATGAAAGGAAAAATTGGCTCCAAAAGTATAAACTGTTTTGCTGTTTTGTTTTTAAAATGACATCTCTTTTGGAAGCATATTTTAATCTTCTCCACATTCCAGGATATAAAGTAGATATAGTGGTGCCTAAAAAAATCCCTGCTGAAAAAGAATTACTCAAGAAAGAGAATGGAGCTAGACAGACACAAGAATCTCTGGGAATTTCAGACGTTTGTTTAATATTCATTGGGCAGAATCCTAAAAAGTCAGTGCATGTTTAAAAAAATTTCATTGCACATCTTTTTGTCACAGTGTGATTTTTAGGCCCTGAGGAGTAATGAATCACGAACATTAAGATTTAAGAGACTGAATAAAAAAAAAATAGAAAAAGTACTCATACCGACACAGATGAATAGCACATCACAGGAATGTCGTCAGCAACTTTAAGCTACAAATGAGCAAGTCATAGCACAGGATGCTTATTCATTATTTGATAAGAGGCTGTCCCACTAATGTGGTCTGAAATTTGTGTCTGTTTAACATAGATGTTTCTGGGACAATGACTCCACTTAAACCGAACATCCTGTAAGTGCAAGAAAAATGCATACCTTTGCTGACTTTTAATGGCTCATATCATACCTAATGTGTGAGTGTGAGCAGCCATCCAAACTTGCAGATGGCAGTGGCCCACAATCCTAAAGGTTTGCCCCTATCAGAGGTCCAAACCCTTTGAACAGAGGAGTGTTTAGTAGCTATGGGGAGTCGAAGGAGAAGGCAGATTTCTGTAATTGAGCTCTTACCTAATACACTCTAACACCCTAGTCTGGACCTTTCCCTCCTCCACAATCAGATTTCTCTCTGAGGATTTGTGCCACCTACAGAAGTTGGCACAGCAGTAGGGGAGAAGAAGAGAGGCTCTGGCTACTCAATGGACCATTAAAAACAAACTAGAAAGGCCAGTAAATTTGTGGATGGGAGCAGTGGTGGTTGGGGACTTATTACTCCATCTTGCTGGATAAGGCTAACTAGGGGCTCTCCCTGTCCTATTAAGAGTTTCTTTAGAGGGCAGAAAGAGAAAAGATGAAGAGACTAAATTTCATGTTTACAAAATCCAAGGCAATCAAAACATTTCAATTAAAAAAAAAAGAACATTCAGTGGAAATAATTGAGAAAGCAAGGACACTTTCCTCTGCTAGCCAAACATTGCTCCCCTGTGCTAGTGCATAGCTCCCTCAAAGTGAAATGGATTAGGAATAGACTAGCAACAAATTGAAAATTGTAACACAAGTCTGGTCAGTTCTCAGTTTATTTCACTTTCAGGTTCTAATGCACTGTCTCAGTGGACACTCATCCTGTCGGTTAATTTGTCTGGAGTCCTGAAAAAAGTCACCTTGTGTGACTTGGGACAGGATGTAAGGTTTCAGTTTCCTGCCAGAATCTCTGGGTGTGAGACCTTTCCCCGCTCCCCCAAGCTGACAAGTCCCTTTTCAGTGATCAAGTTGAATTAACTGTAAAAAAATATACAGTACAAATAGTGAGACATTTGTCAAATTCTCCCAATTTTAGGGATCTGAGGTGCTAATAATACAGTATAGTGTGCTAACTATTTTAACCTATGACCATATCATACTCTTATAAGCCACCTATAAGTAGTCCCATTGGCCTTTATTCCAAATAGATGGTAGATTTAGGGCCAGCACCCAACAGCTACCATTGTTTTCAACTGTTGTTGAGAACTTTTGAAACTCAAGCCACTTCATTTAAGTACATGAATGGGAGCTGGTCCCTTAGGTATTGTATAAAATTAAAACCAGTGTTATGATTATTTAACTATGTGCATCGTGCAGCTCATAAAGTTGTAATTCTGGGTCTGATCCTGCAAACCCTTACTCATGGGAGTAGTCTTTACAAACACTATTATTTCCACTGAAGTACTTGCAATGAAATCAACAGAGCTATTTGCCTAAGGACTACTCGTGTATAAAAGATTTTGCAGGAATTAGCTTGTTTCTCCTTCTAACAATGGCTAAATTGTAATTATGCAGATACAACCATTTAAAAAGAACAACACAGAACTACAAGGAACATTTGCACTGTACTGAAGTTAACAAAATATAAAAGAAAAAAAAAACCCAACAAACTTTTAAAAATAATTGGGAGACCAAATATAAAAAGGAATGAGTAGCAAAGAAAGGAACAGCTCCATTGGGAATTTTAAACCTTATTCAGTAAACCATATAGAAAAGAAACACTAGGGTAATCCATTTTTTAAAAAAGTAACAATGCAGGATGTGAAAATATTTTTTTAAAAAAAATCCCTAATTATTCAGGGTTTATTTTTTGGAGAGAGAAACAATTATTTTTAAGTATTATCCAAAAGAAAGAGGAAAAGCTAATATATGACTGTTTCACACCCAACTAGTCCCTCTATTTCTACATAGCAATACAGACTCGTGCTAGGATCATTTTCTCACTTCAAATTAAAACCAGTCTGTGTTTTCAGTTATGTAAATATTAACATAATATGTACAAGAGAGACAAGGTGGATGTCTTTTATTGGACCAACGTCTTCTTCTGAAGAATTCTGTGTAGCTCAAAAGTTGGTCTCTTTCCCCAACAGAAACTGGTACAAAACAAAGATATTACCTCACCCACCATGTATCTCTGGTATCCTGGGACCAACATCACTACAGCAACACTGTAAATAATATGTACAATGCATTCCTGAAATGTATGCTCGCATACAGATATACAGACAGAAGGCAGACAAAACACAGTTGCTTAGAAATGCAGCTTTCAAGGATCTTGGGTGGCAGATTCAGGTGGCCTTTTTAGTAGTCTAAAGACCTGATCCTGCTTCCTTGACACATCGAACAGATGTGGGATGAGCCTCGTTATCCTCTGCCAAAGGAAAACTAGTGTAACTGAACTTGTTTAAGGAAAGAGTGACAGCTACTGGAGAGAAGATATAGATACCAGATCGGAACCGGTTTCTTTTGAGAGCAAGTTTGAGATCAAATTACTTTTGGATAAAGCTGTGTCTCTAAGTAATTCCAATCAGCTCTAGCCACTAATTCTAGAATTACTTAAACAGACTTTCTTTTTCTTCGTGAACATTAAATAATATATGGAATGTATTTCTATAGTGTTTTCAATTATTTTTTTCTTGCTGTTAACTTTTAAAGTAATCTCCCTTCTCCCACCCCCACTATCTTCTGACCTCCACCATGCTAAGGTCATTATATATTAGGGAATACCGGATGTAAATGACTATACAAAGTGACAAAGCATACAAGAAATAGAAAGTTATATAGAGAAACATGTAGGGTAACAAGTATCTATATACATATGTAACACTGAGAAGCTATGGTTTTGGTCAGACTGAGTGGTATATATTGTATGTGAAGTATTATTCACCTGTTTTTATGAATGAAAACACCTGAACAATCAGGACTGAAAAGTCTCAAAAGTCATGTTTTGATAGCAGCGACTAATTCCCATATTACCTGGAGGTTGGGGTTCTGACTGATTCATTCTGCAATCTACTTCTGATCACCTATGGTAATAGTTGATTACTAGTCAAGATAAATATGGAAATTTGAAATGAATCATTTATGTTAATATTTTATGCGTGGAGAGGAAAAGTTGCTGTAGAACTTCCAGTGCTTTCAACGGATCCTTTTTCCTTAGATCCAGCGTAAGCGCCAATAAATGAACCATCTTCATTAAACATCCCTTGGTCCCCTTCTCCATAATCTACCAAACTATCAGCACTTTCCGTAGCTTTAATGTCCCCGTTAAGTGACTGGAGGCTGCCTTTGAGTGGCTTCTCATCGCTGTCACTATGAAATAAAGAAAAAAATCTTCCCAAAATCTAGCTTTGTATTACAGTTACAAAAGCAATCGTTCATTTCCTTTGTCAAAATAAACAGACATACTGAGGGAAGAGGGAATCAGATACATTTTGATTGGGATACATTTTCAAAACATTGCACACAACACATTACTCACTTGATTCCAAGTCAAGTCAATGGATGTGGTGCCGCTAATACACCCTGCTCTGTGCATTGTTTGCATTTTGCATTTTTTGCAATTTTGAATTTAATGGAATAGGTCAAAAAACAAAACAAAAACCAAAAAATGCAAACATTACTGAAAAGAATGGACTGCGGACAGTTTTTATTTTTCCTTTTTTGTCCCTTTTCCTCCTTTTGCCATTGAAAATGGAGGGAGGAGGAAGGGGAAAAGACAAAAAAGCTGAAAACCGGCTCTACTGATGCATCATTGTATCTTATTTTGTATCTTGAAGAGAGGCATAAAGAGTCTGATTTTACAAAGCAAAGAGCCATTTGTATTGCCCATTGCAGGGTCCATTTCTTTCACCTAGCCTTTGAAGTGGAGTAGGTGGATTGAGGTAAAGGCTGATGTTTGGGGGTATTGGTATTTTATTCTGTCCTGCTGCTTGGTGGAAGGGGTGAGCACTTTGGTTTTTGCAACTTTAAATGATCGGCATGGTGCTGGTGGGCACTTTTATTTATTCTGAGTAATAAATAAAAATATATTTTGCATGTCTATCTATTTCACAACTGCACAGTCATAATCCACATTCACTCAGTGCGGCACCCTGTTCCCGTCTAGGGACAACTGGGCCACATTATCGGGGCTGATGAGCCTGCTACAGCCTTGGGTAAGAGAGCTGGATCTCTTTTGCTTTCAGATGCAGAGGTGCCAGGTTTGACTTCAGTGCTGAAGACCCATCCAGGGGCACAGAATTACATAAAGTGGGTAATTTATATGCACAAACAGGTAGGCCCCTAAACAGCTGTGTGCCCAATCTGTACATACAATTGCAGTTACTGCACATGCCATAATATATGTAATAATATATGATCTTGACTCATCTCTGAAATATCAGGTCCAAACCTCACTTCTTCATACCATTTGTATTCAGTACAAAGAGCCCATCATTTCATATGCTCTAGAATTACTTGGGAAGAGTCTCCAAATCTGTTTTGGGCTGCTCTGGCTTTGCACTTAATTCACCATTCACCATTGAGCCTTCCCCAGTCCCATGCAGGGTTTGTGGCTGGATTACACTCATGTATGGCTAATCCTTAATTGCTGGAATGACCCTTGTGTTGGCAGGCTGTGCTCTCTTCAGCTACACCTAAGGATTAGAGTAGCAGCTGTGTTAGTCTGTATTTGCAAAAAGAAAAGGAGTAATTGTGGTCTCTAAGGTGCCACAAGTACTCCTTTTCTTTTTACCTAAGGATTAGGGAGCCACAAAGGTCCCAGACTCTGGATTTGTGCCAAATACACCCTGAGCAGCCCAGAGCTCTGGGCCATTCCCTTTGCAGCAGAGCTGGTTGAAAGATATCCTAGTTTTTCCGTGACAAAGGGGAAAGTTATTCTGCAACATTTTTCACAAAGGATCTGTTCCATTTTTCAGTTAACTCTGTGGAACCTATCAGTATCACAGCTTAGTTGCACATTGGTTACATCATTACATCTCCAGCCTCAAACTCTGAATTTACATATGTATATGAAGGAATGATTCAATGAAGTGTTAAAAGACACCTAGTGTTATTTGGCAAAGTTATTTTGAACAAATTTATGCTAATCTATATTAATTCAAATCCTTTTTTATTAGGCAGAGCAAAAATAGCAAAGAAGACACAACACCTAATTACTAAGAAGGAGTCAAAAGAGGCAATTTACAATGAGGACCTGTGTAAGGCTGCTACGAAAAAATGCGTTGGAAACAGTGAAGCCTAAAGGAAACTGTATCTTCTGACTAAGGTACTCCAGTGGAAATGGCATGAGAAATCCCATGAGATCTTGCAATGAGAGCCTGTTATTGTATATTCTGGAAAGCCCAGCGTTTCCGGTCTAAAAAAAGACTGTCACAGAAGTTTCCCAACTGCCACAAGATATAAGTAATATTACTAAAAATGGGCAAAGAAGCAATAGCATTTTTTAGTCAAAGACATGATGTTACAAGTTTAACTGGAATCCCTAAAATATTAGGCAACTGGGCCATATTCCTGCTCTGGGCCATATTCCTGCTCTCATTTATGCCAATGTATGCCTAGTAACGCCACTGAAATCAGTGGAGTTCCATTGGCTTTACAATGAAGAAGGTGACAGCAGAGTCCAGCCATGTGTATCTCTAGGATATCTATGTCTCCCAGAAAGATGCTCATGGCCAATGATGATCTGAAGTAAATCATCTTACGTATATATCCAAACAGAAAATGGTCGAGACTGAGAGAATCCAATTAGATGGTTCTATTAAAGTGATTTCAGGAGAACCAACAAATTAATGCAACTTACTGTAGTTGCACATAAAAATTGAGTAACTTGTGCACAACTTCACCACACGACCTCTCAAGATGTGAATGCAATGGCACTGTCTGCTGGCTACCCCCTCACACTGCAGCTCTAGGAGCCCAGGCAGCCTTAACAACCCAGCTGTCTTCTCACTCTTGCTCCGTATAAATGGTATAGAGAGACTGTCATACATTGGACTGTTCCAAGACCAGATATTCAGGATAGGCATTAGACCACACATTTGCCCCTCTCAGACCAGCGCTTTGAAGTCTTAAGCATCTCCTCCAAATTGTGATCAGCACTTTTGACTGCAATTGACTTCAGGGGGAGTTGAAATTGGTCAGCACCTCATAGGAGGTGCTCACACTGCCATAGGATCACCTGCTATTTTGTTGGCTGGTCAAAAGATACTGGCCTGTTAGTTTACATTAATCTGTCCCACTCTATTGACTTCAGTGGGACTGAAGGTCATTAGAATCAGGAGATATAAAAATATCTCAAGTATGTTTTCATCTATCATGAAAAGAAATAACCAAAGAAAAATGGAAAGTAGATGTAGATGCTACAAAAATCTTCCAAATTGTTGGGCCCAAGATTGGGTTTCTAAGCTAGTAACATAAAAGTTCAATTCCGCCATCCTCACTTAAACTATTACTGAAGTTATTAGTAATGTTGACTGAATAAGGATGTCAGTAACTGGCCCCCAAATTTGTTTCTTCATAATCAATATACAAAATATTTCTTGCTCATTTTACCATATACAGTATTTGTATTTCTAGAAAATACAGGCTGGAGTTGGGGGTGAAAATTACTAACCTCATGACATTCTTACCTTTCTAAATATCTGTCCCATTAGAAGGCATTAAAAATTAAATAAAGATGAAATTATGCATGAAAAAACCTTATCCTTGGTAAATAATCTAGTATACATACCGGATTTAGCCAGCAACGTTTGTGTTTTAAAAGCTAGTTAACCAGTATTCAAATATGGCTCATACCACGATGTATTTTCATATGTAATGTAAATATATAATGTAATTAATTAGCCTCATTAGTCTTGAATGCAGCCAAGTGTAACTATTTTACTTCTTATACAGAAACTACTGTACTGATATTTATTTGCCATTTTCTGTCTTTTTAATTTTTCTCTCTTCTTTTGCAGAATGAACAACCCCCATGTTACTAAGGGCCCAATCAAAACCCATTGGAATCAATGAGAGTCTTTCCATTGACTTCAATGGATTTTGGATTAGGCCCAATATAAACATTATATAACAATATATATAAAAGGTGCTAAATAAGAAACAGATGGAAAAATAGGGCTACTCCATCAAAAATTACCTATATCATAACTTGGGTGGATTAAAGTGTTCTGGATATATCTTTACATTCATATTATCATCCACTCCCATGGGGTTTGCTTTGAAAATGAAAAAATAGTGTTACTTGCATGCTATAATAAAAACACATTAAATAAATACTTGTGAAGATATTGGGGGAAAAAAAACATTTGATGTAGTAGATCATATTTACCTATATTCCCCAAAGATCTCATCTTTAATTGATTGAGCTTCAGGATCTGGATGCAAATCCTCTTTTTCTTTCACTGTACAAATAAAAGAAAGAATAGATCTGTTCACCATGCTGTTTCATGTATCATTTTTATTTTTGGCAGATTCTATGGGAAAACTATCAATCATTATCTACAGCTGGGGGGCAACAAATTTAGTTAAGTGTTTTGCATTGCACAGAGGAGTATGTTTTCAAGAGGTGTAGAATGGGGTAGCTGCCTAATTCCCAAGGACCCTAGTCAGAGTTTTGCAGCTAAATCCTTGTATACTGCTTTGAAAATGCAGCCCCTACAATTTCTTTTACTAAGACACATTTCTTTCCTGTGTAATTCAGGCTATATCTGGAACCATAATGTATATGTCATTATAATACTATTTAGTTGGAATATGAATTTAAAAATTGCCATGCTGGAAAAAAAGATTTACAGGTGCATTTAGTCAAGTATCCTGCCTCTATCAGTTGGTAATTCAGGATGTTTCCAAGGAAGGTGTAAAATTAGGGTGACCAGATGTCCTGATTTTATAGGGACAGTCCCGATATTTGGGGCTTTTTCTTATATAGAGCCCTATTACCCCCCACCCCCATTCCGATTTTTCATACTTGCTGTCTGGTCACCCTATGTAAATCCATGTAATTTGTTTACAAACCTAATTATGCAGTACCATGTGGGAAATTTCTTTCTGATTTCTGCTGATGATCAACGTGTACTACAGCCACTATTACTTTTATCCTAGCTAGTTTAATTGTGATTAGATTTAGGGAAAAAAAACGTTGTGGGAACACAATTATTGTAACTGGGTATATAAAATAGGTAACTGCACATGCCAAAAAAAGGCAAATTAGAAGACTTTAGTCCAATAAACACATGCAGCTCTAGTGAATATGGACAAGATCTTTTAAGAAATGTTGGTCCCAAACCCCCACTGAAATCAATGGGAATTAGGCACCTTAAGTACCTTTATAAAAATCTGGCCCTGTGTGTACAAGTTAGGGTCCCAGTTCTGCAACTGGATCCCCTAGCATGGCCCCCTGTGTTTGTATAGTGCTCAATGAAATAAAAAACATATTAGCACAACTACTGTGAAACAATAACATATAGGGCTGGATTGTAACCCTACCTGAGTAAGGGGCAATATGTAGCATTTTAACATTATAGCCTGTAGGTATAATGAAAATTATTGTAGTGTCTAATACAGTGGTGGGCAAACTGTGGCCCATGGGCCGCATGCAGCACATCAGGGTAAGCCGCCGCTTCCGCAGCTCCCAATGGCTGGGAACGGTGAACCGTGGCCACTGGGAGCTGCGCGTGGTGGTGCCTGCGGATGGTCAACGCCAGCACAATGTCTCGCAGCCGGCAATCAGATTACCCTGATGGGCCACATGTGGCCCGCGGGCCGCAGGTTGCCCACCACCGGTCTAATACTACCAAACTCCCACAGCCTTTACTTTTCACTTCCATAGCTCTTATCGTATATCTAATATTCCCATTTTTTAATTTGGAATACAAAATCTGGGGAAAAATAGAACAGAGATTTCTAATTGCACAGCTCAAACAACCCAAGTAATGCAATGACTAGATCTAGTCAGAGGACATTTAAGAAGTTACAATTCATATCAAATCACTGACTACTGGGTGGACCTGCCAGGGCATAATTTTAAAATTTCCATGTGTGAGACCTTGAATGAAAAATGACCGTCTATCAATATGATGATCAACTTGGTGTCCCTACTCACTTTAGTGATACAGGATCAGGGCCTAAACCTGCCCTGTTAGAAGTTGCTTCCTGAATCACATGTAAAATACCCTCACTAATGAAAACAATGAAACCCGTAGGGTCGCTCTGGGGCATAAGCAGATGTTAACCAGTGACAAGATTGCTAGTGGCACCAAGACCACTTAGAGAGAGATTAATGAGTCTGCTCTACAACCTTAGCTAAGAGCCATGTGGCTTTTAGCTCATGCAGTGAAGGCTCATGCATTTAGCTCCAGAGGTTCCAGGTTTGATCCCGCCCACCAACATCCGGGGTCTGTCGGTGTTACACTGGAAGTACAGAGAGCAGCCATAAGTATGCCTCCTCATGACCCCTCACAAGCCATGGAGCATTCTGGGAGCAGAACTAGGAGTGGGGCTGTATCACAGCCCCATGGAGATTCTGAGCAGTGCAGCAGCACACAAAGCAACAGGGGGAGGATGTTGTAACTTACACAGGCCCCCATGGCTGTCTCAATTACACCGAGGAGTCCCGGAGCAGCCCAGGATCAGGAAGGTTCAAAGGTGGCTTAAAGCCATCATAGTGCCTCCTCCTCTGGGTGAGTGTTCTGTGCTGCACCTCTTACAAATGGAGCACAGAATCTCATCAGCTGAGTATAATGTTTATTTAAATTCACTCAATGTTATATTTATTAAAAGTCACAAATACAAATTTTGTATTTCAGTTGGTATAAGTCCAACCTTTAGGGGACCGAAGGCAAAATATTGAGGCATTTCCACTTAAATAAGAAGTTATTGGTGTGAAGAAGGACTGCTATTATATACATATCTCAAAAAGGACGTCATTTACCTGAGTATTTTCCTCCTTTATTTCTTTTGACAAAGCACATAGTTAGCAGCAATAAGGTAAGCAAAGCGATGGCACACATCAGTCCAATAAACCAGCCTTGGGTGGAAATTCCCTCATAGATGCCAGCATAAGCTTTGTAAAAGGAGAGAAGTAAAAACATTTAACAAGAGGAAAATAGACCATCCTAACCAAAAACCCCACCATTTAATATTTTCTGAACTAAACCTGACTCACAGCAAACTATCGCTATTTGCTGCTTTACTGATTTCAGTCTAACATTTTCAATGTAAAAACGAAAAAATACAGGACAGAAATAATAGGTCTGAGGAATAATGTTCACATTTAAGTAAATAAAGTGTCCGCAACATAATATACATAAGTAATTCCAAAGGAGCATTTGATTCAGAGGATTAATGCCAAATAGGAAAGTTGGATAGAAAATTGATAGCCTCTCATGCAAGCAGTTTTGCGACAGAAATAGTGTTAAAAGTGTTTAGGGTACATGCAAACTGCTCAGCTAGTTACACTGAAGACATAAAACGTAACAGCACCTACCCTATTAAAATGGCATAGTAGCTAAAACCTGTAAATAATATGTATTGGAAATTATTTACGTGTCATTATTTACTACTGGGAAGACAAAATACAAGGCTGAATTGAAAAATGATGGACTCATTCGTGTTCCTATTGAAGTAAATGGCAAGAAGAGGCTAAGATTTCATTATTTAACTGTTACACTTTCATTGCACAACATAATATGTAATGTCAGTATTTCTTGAAATATTAAAAATAATCTTGTTTTATCACAATGGATTTATCACCCTAAACAGTTTCATTTCTCACCTCTCTCCCTCGTCTCAATTACATCTTCAAAAATGCTATTGTTATCAACCCAATTCTTAGTCACTAGACGAACTGTATATTCAGTACCAGGCTCAAGTGCCTCAATGGGGTGAAACTTTTGGGTGGGATTTACTGCTTCTGAAATCTTCCCGATCCCTTTACCTATGAAATGTACACAGTCAAGTCACATTGATTAATTCTATTAATTCAATAGCAGGACTCTGAAATGCACAGTTACAAATGATTTAAATAACAAGTGATAATAAAACAGCATACATGGATATGTTTAACATTTGCCTTTGGATAGTTTATCTTATTTTTTAAGGTAGACAAGAAAATAAAGTAGAAAAGCATTTTCTGTATTTGCTCTTTGATATTCTGCAGGATAAAATCAGTGTCAAACTGAAATAATCCTGAGATTTATGAAGGGCTTGTTTTAAATTTGCAGGATGAAAGTAAATATTGAAGGAAGGACATATAGGACTATAGATCTGCTTTAACTAATGAATGCTTAATTAAAAAAAAAAAAAAAACCTGAATATGGCCTGGGTTTATTTACACAATCTGTGGCTTGATCCATCTTCCATTGAACTGAAGTAAATGGGACAGGACTGAGGCCCATATTATCCTGAAATAATATTACATCTCTCATAGGAACAATTACACTGGGATTTATACTCAAATTTTCCTTAGGCAATAAATCTCCTTGTCCCCATTTATTTCACATTTGTACTGAAGCTATAAGCAAAGCTCTCTTTTAGGTATACCTGAAGTTTTCTTTCAAATGGATTTTCATTACAATCTTTACATGTTCCAACTGATATTTATTTATATGAAAAGTATTTGCAATCAATTTTTTTCTATGGTTTTCAAACAAAGTCAGTCTTGCACTCCTTTTGCTTTCAAGACTCTCCTTGACGTGAACAGATGTTTTACCTGAATCCAGGACTGTAGGGTAAGTGATTTATTATGTATGTTTTTTTAAAAAAAGTATTTCATGCTAATTGCAAAAGGAAGCAACTGTTATTCACTGCAGTGAAGATAGCAGGATTTGCCCTCATCCTGGATACAGTGTAGTATAAATCATACGAATGAATCATAACTGTTCCTCTCTTTCAGGATTTTAAACAGTAACTTTTGCTAAAAATTACACAAGGAATATAAAACAGCACCCACATTTAGGGCCTGATCCAAAGTCCATTACAGTCTATAGAAAGGCTAAGAATCATTGATGTCAATGGGCTTTCAAATCAGGCCTCAGACTGAACGGTGCCCAGGTCTAGTATTAGACACTAAAGTTTGGAGGAAAGCATTAAAACATATGCCTTTTTACTTCTGTTCAGTGTCTTCATTTGCTTAATTTATCTGGTGAACATTCTAAAGTTAACTCATGAAAGGGATCTTATGGTTACTCATACATACAGCATAGCTCAAAAACGGCTCGATCAATTTGCGCTTATAACACGGACAGTAAAGCAATGCTGATTACTATTGAAACTGGTAAGCAAGCAAACAAAAAAGCTTTGAGTGATTAGCCCTTCTTGATAGCTGAAGGAAAAGAAAAAAAGAGATTAAGAGTGGAATAGACATGGTTAAAGGAGCTGTACATAAAACATTTTCCAAGGCAAGTATACATATATTACAATAAGTAGCTAAATTAGTAGACCACTGGGAATCAGACAGAACATGTTCAATTAGAATAATGCGGATGGTGAAGCACAGTGTATTAGCATAACTTAATCCATCTAGAGGTACGTTTTACAAAATGAACTACATGAAGCTGAGGTATAATTTTTAATCAAACTGCAAATTCAGCAACAAGGCATTACAGGTGCATTTTAATTACATTTTGTAAAATCAGGATGTCAGAACAATGTGTTTCATAAAAAAAGCTACCCATAAAGTAAAAAGAAATAAAGCTCTGCTATATGAACTTTAATCCTGTTGGTCAATAAACGCCATAGAACACTTAAAGATGTCAGCCAGACAAAGTAGTCACATTTTCCAGTCTGTATGCAGCATAGGTCTGATCTTGTAGCTCTACACACTGAGATCGTAAGCCAGCAAAGCACTTACATTTGCCCTTAATTTTAAACATGTGAGTTGTCCCTTGAAGTCAATTTTTTTAATGCCATGACTCATTTATTTAAAGTTAAGTGAGTTCAATCCTTGAGGGGGCCATTTAGGGATCTGGGGCAAAAATTGGGGATTGGTCCTGCTTTGAGCAGGGCATTGGACTAGATGATCTCCTGAGGTCCCTTCCGACCCTGGTATTCTATGATTCTATGTGCTTAAGTGCTCTGCGGGATCAGGGATTGGGGGTTTTGCCTGATTGGGAACAAAGTTTTACACCATGAGTTGTGCAGGACTTTTGATAGTTGGCACCACAATGTTGTATAAAGGATTTTCTGTATCCTAAACTGTAAGATAGGAGTCGAGTGGAGATTGTGTGTGTGTGTGATTTCTTTCCATGTAAATCTGGTTGGCATTATAAAACTAAACACTGTACAATACCCATAGAAAAGAAATAATGGGTAACTGGGGAAGGGTTGGTAGAGGGAATAGAAAAAATAGTTTAGAATCCTGAAGGGGGGAAAACAAAGACGTACTGGTAAGGAAATGTTTACTCAATATACTGAAAGGTCAGTGCACAGCAGAAATTAGCTTCAGAAAACTGAAAGCAGTTAGGATAGGTTTTTAATCTACAATACAGGAAATAAGCTTTAGTAATATATTTAAGCTTTAATAATATATATACCACCAGCATTTGCCATCTTCCCATGACTATTTATCAGCCATATCATGGGATTCACATGAACATTAAACACTGAACTGCAATTTTACAATATTCCTATTGGGTTTAGAGATTTATGAGAACAATGGAACATACTTTTTTTTTTTAATTGAAGCCTATGGAATAATGGGAAAACAAGATAAACCTCCCCTAAAGATGTACTATAGTGCTAGTTCTCCGAAAGTTAGCACATCTGTTATGAAACTCACTTATTAAAAAACAAAGATTGGCAATCTTACAGTTGAATTATAATTGTAAGTAATATTTTAATTTATAACAGCACCTGTCTAAATATATCTGCCTGGAATAAATGGAAAGTTAAACTACACTTTCATCAGTTTTCCTCCACTGAATGGCTATTAAAAGCTTATAAATATGCATCATAATTACACTCTACCTTCTGGGCTTTTGTATTTCACGAGGTAGTTTGTGCTGATTGGGAGGGATCTTTTTTTACTGGTAATTTACAATTACCCTCACATCCTTAGAATCCATTAGATGAAAATTAGTAGGCCATCCTGCTTATCTTGACACCTAGACCATCCACCTTGACTTTTGGGTTGTTGAACTTTTGGACAAAGCACAGAAGAGAGGCTAGCTCATTTTCTCTTACCACCATTTCTGTTTACCTTTTGCTCCTGGCCACAGTTTTACTGGCTGTAACAGGTGGGATAGGTGTGACTGTATTTAACTATAGAAAGGATTCAGTAGGTAATACTTGTGATGCTCAGAATAGCAGTCGGTGATCACCAGTGCCCTGGTTCAGGAAAAGTTCGTATGTACACCAGGGCTTGCAGAGTTGCTCCCAGTACATGTGCAGATCAGCAGTGTGGCTTGAGAGGGCAGAAGGCTGCCTGAGGAGTCGTATAAATGATGCGGTAGTGGTGGAGGCCGGTCAATCAGTTGGTCATAGTTCAAGAAATAGTTCCATTAGGATGTTATTCTATACGGCTAAGAAAACTGTGTTTTTAGTCTGTCAGAATGTTGGGTGGCAAAAGAGAATTGAGTTGGATCATACCTTTGTTATGAGAGGCTACTATCATGATCTTGAGAGACGTCATAAAGGTTAGTATTCTAAGGCTGGGATATTAAATGAAGCCCAAGGGAAGTAGGTGCCCAACTGTCACTGAATTATAATGACAGGTTTCAGAGTAGCAGCCATGTTAGTCTGTATCCACAAAAAGAAAAGGAGGACTTGTGGCACATTAGAGACTAACCAATTTATTTGAGCATAAGCTTTCGTGAGCTACAGCTCACTTCATCGGAAGCATTCAGTGGAAAATACAGTGGGGACATTTATATACACAGAGAACATGAAACAATGGGTGTTACCATACACACTGTAGCGAGAATGATTAGGTAAGGTGAGCTATTACCAGCAGGAGAGCGGGGGGGGGGGGGGGGGGAAGCTTTTGTAGTGATAATCAAGGTGGGCCATTTCCAGCAGTTGACAAGAACTTCTGAGGAACAGCGGGTTGGAAGGAGGAGAGAATAAACATGGGGAAATAGTTTTACTTTGTGTAATGACACATCCACTCCCAGTCTTTATTCAAGCCTAAGTTAATTGTATCCAGTTTGCAAATTAATTCCAATTCAGCAGTCTCTCGTTGGAGTCTGTTTTTGAAGTTTTTTTGTTGAAGAATTGCCACTTTTAGGTCTGTAATCAAGTGACCACAGAGATTGAAGTGTTCTCCGACTGGTTTTTTTCTTGACGTCTGATTTGCGTCCATTTATTCTTTTACGTAGAGACTGTCCAGTTTGCTCAGTGTACATGGCAGAGGGGCGTTGCTGGCACATGATGGCATAGATCACATTGGTAGATGTGCAGGTGAAGGAGCCTCTGATAGTGTGGCTGATGTGATTAGGCCCTATGATGGTGTCCCCTGAATAGATATGTGGACACAGTTGGCAACGGGCTTTGTTGCAAGGATAGGTTCCTGGGTTAGTGGTTCTGTTGTGTGGTGTGTTGTTGCTGGTGAGTATTTGCTTCAGGTTGGGGGGGCTGTCTGTAAGCAAGGACTGGCCTGTCTCCCAAGATCTGTGAGAGTGATGGGTCATCCTTCAGGATAGGTTGTAGATCCTTGATGATGCATTGGAGAGGTTTTAGTTGGGGGCTGAAGGTGATGGCTAGTGGCGTTCTGTTATTTTCTTTGTTGGGCTTGTCCTGTAGTAGGTGACTTCTGGGTACTCTTCTGGCTCTGTCAATCTGTTTCTTCACTTCAGCAGGTGGGTATTGTAGTTGTAAGAACGCTTGATAGAGATCTTGTAGGTGTTTGTCTCTGTCTGAGGGGTTGGAACATGTAATGAGATTGGAACATGTAACTTCCGTAGGCTCCTTTGAAAATTCTAGTGATAGTTACTGTTTCATATGCGTGGATTTTTCATTAACACTTGGATTTTTGTATGTACAGTAATCATTGTAACATACATAATTCTGTATTTTGTCAATGCTGCAACTCACTGGTAGCTCTGGATAGTATGAAATTTGGCAACAAAGATTGTTGAGTCAGATGACAATATATCAGAGGAGGATTTAGTTCTATTTTTTTTTTTAGGAGTTTCTCTTTCCATTTAAAATATATATTAATGTTATGTTGTATATCATTTCAGGTGGCTAACTACACGTATAGCAATATTGATCATCAGGTTTTCTTATGTCAATGTTTTGGGGGCAGTTTAAGAAATGCTACCTGAATAAAAAAGGTAGAAGTAATAATCATTTTCTAAACAGAGACAGCACACATTCTTTCATGGAGTTAAGCCTGAGATAAGCCCATAATATTTAATCAGCTCTCTCTAAAGATACAAAAAAAGGCTAAAAGCTAAACAACGTTAAAGCTATAAATTCCAGGGTTCATAATTCTCACAGCAGGGGAAAAACTGCTGATCCTTAATAACAATTTGCTAATCTCCAGTCATTCATTTTAACATCAAACTGAAAATATAATTTAACTTTGAAACTTTATTTTTTTAAAATTTATTTTGCAATGTAATGCAAATGTTACAGAGCGGCAGTCATTTCCACCATTAGTAAAAATTCTCTAATCAAAATTATCCCTGTTCTACATCTAACCTCCCTCCCACCTTGCCCCCCCCGGCCCCTCCTCCCCCACAAAACAAACCCCTCTAACTCTATGTTGACTGACTGAATAATAATTTCTCTAGGTGACTGAAAAAGAAACTCGAGAACCCACGGTAACCCAAAAAGGATTCATTTCAAGTGCGACTGTGAGTCATCTTTTTCTAGTAATGAAAGGCCTTAATCTGAGCTTCTGTGCAAATGGAGTGTTCCCTGTGGTTCCCCATGACTTTTCCATGCAACTCAGTAGGCACAAGTTCTGCACAGTGTTTTCTCAACCACCTCTGCCTCAGCATCTCAGCTGGGTTTTGCCACTAAATATTCACTTCCATTAGAATGCTGATTTAAGAAATCTTCCCCTCTAATGACTGCTTATTACATACTGGATTTAGTTATTAGTGCTGTTGGCGTTAGGGTAGTGACATGCAGGCTAGGCCTGGGGGATTACCTTTGGGACCTGCTCCTTACAGACCAGGGGCAAGCAAACTTCTTGGCCTGAGGGCTGCATCGGGTTTCAGAAATTGTATGGAGGGCCGGATAGGGGAGGGGATTGTGGCCTGGCCCCCACCTCCTATCCGTACCCCCCCACAGGGGTCCTGCCCCATCCAACTCCCTCTGTTACCTGACAGTCCCCCGGGACTCCTGCCCATCTACACCCCCCCGCTCCCTGTCCCCTGACCGCCCCCAGACCTCCGCCGCCCCATCCAACCCCTCCTCTCATTCCTGACTCCCCCCCCAGGACGACTGCCCTATCCAACCACCCCTTCTCACTGACTACCCCCGGAACCCCCACCCTTGACTACCCCCTGCCACCCCATCCAACCCCCCCTCCTTCCTGACTGCCCCCCCAGGACCCCTACTCCCATTCACCCCCCCTGTTCCCCGCCCTCTGACCACCCCAACCCCTGTCCACACACTCCCCAGCCGAACTCCCCGCCCTGTAACCACGCTCCCTGGAGCACTGGTGGCTGGCCGGGCTGTGGAGCTGCACTGCCCCAGGAGCTCACCCTGCCGCCCAGAGCATGGCGCCGGCGGCGTGGCGAGGTGAGGCTGCGGAGGAGGGGGCTGGGACCTAGCCTCCCCGGCCAGGAACTCAGGGGCCAGGCAGGAGGGTCCCGCGGGCCATAGTTTGCCCACCCCTGTTATAGACCATTGGTTAATAGTACTGGATTTGACCCTACACACACACATTGCAGAGGAGAACCACATTTTAAAGGAACTATGGAGAACTGGCTCCTTCCGACTCAAGCAAGGCTCTGGGCTGATGGGGAATTCTCTCCACACCAGGACATGCAATGACTGCAGAAAGCTGCTCTAGCCCATTGAGTGAAAACACGGAAGATTTTCCTGCCCCTAGCCCAGCCTGTTCATTTCCCACTTCCCCATGTGCTGTGATGCAGAAGTCCACCATGGAACTGTGGTATGAAGCAGCTTTGGGACCTGCCACTCTTTACAGGACAACCTGCACAACCTACTCCCCTGAGGTTAAAATGCATGAATTCAATAATCTTCAGCTATAATGGAAAACAAATGAGTATTTACTTTAATATAGCTATTATAAAGTCAGGTCAAATATGCTAGGCGCCAAACATGACTGAATACATATGCACAACCCACCCAGACAGCCTGTGACAGCTGGATATACTAGAGTAATGGGAGCTATAGAAGCCCTAAAATAGATAAGGGAGGTAGATCATTTTTCTTTAAAAATGGAGCACATTGAATATGGGAATCACAGAGACAAAATAAAAACCAGAGCCGATAATGTTATTTTATAGAGTCTCTTTCCACAGTAGAACCACACTTTCAATCTGCCACTTTAAATCTGGGCAACTTTAATATGCCTTGACTTTTGAAAACACTCCATTTTTGAGAGACTGTGTAACTTGTTTAACTGAGACAGTTACACATTTTATCATCCTTTTTGTATTTTGCGTGCCCGCCGTTCCTCACCTCAAAAAAATGAGAAAGTCACAGAAATGTGTGTGATTTCCTCAGCCAGATGGCACAGATTTTGCACACTTTAAATGAGCCTGGACCAAATTTAGCCTTCAGATAATTACAAAAAACTCCTTTGGGATTTCAATGTAAGCAGGAGAGTTGTATCTAAGGATGGACATTGGTACTATCAGGTGGCTCTCCTTTAGATTACTTGAAAAATTTGTGTAATAGGGCACAAAAGTAACAGCAGATTAGGACCCTTAGAATTTACAGAGATTATGCTGTTCTATTTGATGTGCAATCTGCCACTCTGACTTTCAGTAGAATCCCTTGCTGCCATTGCCAACAAAATCTTTTGAAAGAAAAGAAAGAAAACATGGGAAAATTAAAATGTCAAAATTCCAATTTTGCATGTTTCCTAGCCATACGTTACTGACAGCGTTACCAACAAAGATCCTTTTAAAACCTAGAGTGTTACACAGGGTCGTGCAAATTAATAACAACATCCTAAATGACCAAATGTAGGACTCCTGATCTCAGCAAAGAATACAAGAATAAATGGCTAATGAAGTAGCACTGTATTTTTCTGGGATCAAATTAAAATAAAATAAAATAAATTATATATAAATTATAAATATATATATAAATTATGTTGTCAAAGACAAAACTCTAACCCATTTTAATCTGATTTCTTAAATTATCTTTTTCAATTTAGCCATTAATCTCATCTACCAGCAAAAAAGTCACACTTCCCTTAATAGTAGAATAAACGGGGAACGAAAAGGATGCTGGAAGTAGAGGCCATTTATTAATATAGCACCAGATTCTGCTTGGCCCTGAAACAGCTGCACAGTACAGTGGTTTTGGAGGACATATGCAGTGTATGGGTGGGCTTGACTTAGATCAGTGAAAAGGCATCAGTTCAGCCTTATGATCAATACAGTAATACAACCACAGCCAGTTACCTAAGGGGAAGAAGGTGGCAGAATAACCCAGCCTAGGGTGAGTCTGGTCGCTTAAATGAAATAAGATCTGGTCTGTGATAGAAAACCTTACCTATCAGGTATTGGGTCTGGGAGGGCAGCATTATCATTCAAGCCTTTTTGATGATGGGAGTCCACATGAACTACAAAGGGAGAATAATAGAATATTTTGCACCTTGGTATCTGCTGGTATCATAAGAACTGTCCTGAATCATTTCATGAACAAGGGAATATGTTTATGTGTGGAATTAGAGGTGGAATCCTGGACCCAGATTTGGACGCGGTACTCTGGTCTGGGTAGGTTGATTCATGGAAATAATTTCTCACAGACTGCAGGTATGCAGGTATTCAGGAGATTTTCTGAAGTCCAAGGAGAGCACGAGAGAGAGTGTGTGTGTGTGTGCGTGCGAGAGATGTAATTAAATGAGCTGCTGATTTCATCATTGGATAGGCAATCTTTGGACATTCTGTGTGGGATGCAAAAGTGGGAAATTTGTCTTTAGATCCATGCATGGATTCGGAAGGATACTGAGAGGCATCGCATGCACAACCAGGTCTTTATGCACAAAAATTCATTAAGGATTAAATCATGTGGAAGAAGGCAAAAGGCAATGGGGTGTCTCTGTTTCACGGACGGGGCCTTAAACGCTTCTTAGTAACTGGATCCTGAAATCAGGCTTGCTACATTCACTGGATTAAGAATCATTTTTTGCCAGGAACTGTGCTTTGACTTCAGCACCTGAAGAGACTATGCAGGGTGAAAGTCAGCTAAGATATTAAATTTCATGGTTACAATGTTATCAGTGTTAAAAATGATGAAGCCAGGCCATTTCTGCTTATCACATTTTCTTTGTCCTTTCCTGTGGTATGTCAAAAGCAATTATTGTTGATTAATATCTAGGAACTTGTTCATTGGTACAGTAGAACTTTCAGAGTTCCCGAGCAGAGTGTATTTGATTTCAGCTGAATAAGACAGATTGGCTTGTTCTTCTAATTTTCTTGTAAATCATCGAACGTTAGAGCTTTAGGAGGACAGCAAGTAGCCTACAAATGTATTTCACTGTGTTAGTTTATGGGAAAATAATGCTATGTATGGAGCAAGTGCACTACTGTTAGCCTTATGTTAATCTTGATTTGTGGGATTCCCAAATTCTGCCCTCAAATGACAACACATGGCTTCCATTAATATTTCTTGGAATCCAAAATGTCCATTTAAGGGCAGAATATAGCCATATAATATTATTGAAAACAGGTTTTTGTTGTTCTCCAACTTCCTGTTAGTGGTTACTAAAAGCTAACTGCTAGTTTTGATAAAAATCAGCTGAGTTGATTGGTTGGTTGAAGCTGCTGTATAGTGACACGCAATAGCTAAACCTTTTTTGTGTGTTTGGAGTATCTGGGTTCCTACATTTAAAAGTTCACTGATTGTGCTAAGGCAAAGCAAATTTAAAAGCAAACAACTTCCTCTAATTAGAGAGGAAAATGTCAAAGCTGGAGTAGTCTCAATGGACTTTCCATTATCATTAAAACTCCTCATCATTAAATGATACCCCCATTAACTTACTCCCTTCTGTCATTGTTAGTCCCTCTTCTGTGATTGGTTTCCCACAGCCTTTTATAGTACAGGCCCTCACATAGAATTTATACTTGGTGCTCGAGCTCAGATTTGAAATCCTCCAGCTGAAAGTCGAAGGGTTTGTAATATTGACGTCATTCAGTGCTCCAATCTCATCTGTCTCATTTACTGAAAGAGAAACAATAGAGTTCAGTCAAGCATGGCAGCTAAATGTTACCAAAATGCAAATGTGTCAAGAAAGCTGATGGAGAAGATGCAGTTTACAGTAAGTAGGAAGGATGGCACTTTAAATAAATGTATATCTTACTACCCTGATACATTTGTGAGTCTTCAAATGGGATTTACCATGTCTAAATCAATCAGCTACACAATTGGGTATTATGATAGTTGAAAAGGCTCTGTGATTCTAGAGATCTAGTTACTGAAAAAAGAGAAAGGCCTGAGTTTTAGAGCTATGCAAAATGTTTGTCTAGAACCCTAAATGCACATTAATTGAGACGTTCTTGGATTTTCATTTTGCTCCCAAACATCTGCCCATGTCCTTAAACTTTGGTAGGCCTGCAGTCACGATGCAAGTTTATGGGGTGCTTCCAGAAAGTATAGTAGCTGGCTGCTATTTAAGGAATGGCAATTTGAACACCCATAGCTGGCCCTCTCCAAAAATGGAGAGCATCCAACCACCACCCCTATAAAAGTACTACAAAAGTAAGAGTGCAGTTGCCTTAGTAAGGATCAGTGCTGAGCAAAAAGTTCACAACAAACAAGTTCTTTGGCGACGTGTGTTGTATGCCTACTCCATTCTCAACAGAGTACATTGAATTAGTGTCCAAACTTACCCCCAGTGTCTGGCTGTACTGGTAACTCATAATCCATAATTCAACATAAACTTTCCTCCCTAAACTTGGCTGCTCCAGAACCATATCTGTTCTATCTCCTTAGCTCCTTCTGGCCCCAAAGAAACATTTCTATTTCCTTGATCTCCTGGTTACATATCATTGGACCCACCTGATCATGACTCAGCAGTAATTACCCTGACTCTAAATGTAGGGTTTTTACGAACAGGGGGAGAGAATTTGCTGAAGAGAAATCATTAAAAAATCTGAATAAATATTCACCAGAAAAAGTTTGCATTATTTGCCCAGCTGTACCAACTATGCGTGTTTAAAGATTCTAAGCCTATGCACACGACTCATGAATTATCATCACAAATTATTTCTTCTTTGAAGAGTCAGGTGCATTTCTAAAAACAGCTATAAATATTCTATGTGCTGTTTAACTATTGGGTTAACTGTCTGTGAATTTGAAAACATGTATTACATGATTTGATTAGTCTGAGAGTCTTTGAATGTATCATGATTGCACTTTGGGCTTATCTAGACAGAAAAAGAACATGCTGAAATCCTTTTTCCCTGGAAAATGGAATTCGCCTGCCCCCAGCAGGCTAAACTAAAATCTGTAATTTTGGAACATTTTTTCTGTGATGAACAAGTTGTTACTTAAAATTTAAAAGGATTAGTTTTAAGTTACTGTCTATTTTAAATAACTTTATATTAAAATAATGTTTGATTTAAATATGATCTATTTGCTAAAAGTCTACATCAAAGTAGAACATGTACTTACTTATCTGATATTGCAAAATGTAGCCAGTAAGGAAGCCATTTGGTTTTCTGGGAAGTCCCCATGACAAAGTGACAGAATCCTTATCTTCGTTTAGTAATCTTAGAAAACGTGGTTGTTCAGGGACTGGAAAACATAGGAATTAGCTTAGTTTCACTGAATGTAGATCATATCTTAGCAGCTCAGTCTCCATACATTCCTGTTAGTATGGCATATAATTTCATCCAATATGTACAATTCTCCATTCTCAGTCAACATATGCTAGATGCTTAGGGTCTGATCCAGCAAGATGATTGCTAAACACCTTTTGAGAGTCCTCGGCCTTGTTAACTCCATTTACTGCATAGACTTGGGCCCTTCTATTGGATAATCATATTAAGCACTTTTTTTTATGCCAGCATAATAATATAGAGTCACACAGAGTTCTTAGTAGAATTAATTGGTCTGATTTCAATGAAGATGTTCGTTTAATTTCTTCCACCCCCATATTTTAATTTTTCTTACCTCCTTCTGGAGTTTGGAATACAGTTGGAGAGCTTTCAGGTCCAGCTCCTTTTGCATTGAAAGCCAAAACAGTTAAGTGAAATTCACTAAATGGCTCTAGACCAGGAA
The DNA here is from genome assembly GCF_015237465.2 of Chelonia mydas. Taxonomy (NCBI): domain Eukaryota; kingdom Metazoa; phylum Chordata; order Testudines; family Cheloniidae; genus Chelonia; species Chelonia mydas. Next base: position 12,553,600 of record NC_057853.1, on the reverse strand, counting down.
TCATGCCATAGTTTCTGTCTCCTGTAAATGTTAGGAAGTGTTTATCTGGGTGATGTTGTTTTCCATCCAGCAAACTCCTTGTTTTCCACCAAATGACCTGTATTGAGAAGGGCAATTCTGTAACAGATTAAGTTCTATGGGGTTGAACACTGCATTGATTTCCCCCAACCCCACAGCAATTGCTTTAAACTTAGACAGGATTCACCTAACACAGCATGAAAAGACATCTGATTATTTAAAGAATAAATTATGACAACCTTATATCCTTTTAAGTGTCCACGAACTCGGTCTCTTGGAATGCTGGACCAGATCGCTTTAACTAGTGTACTATTCATCACTTCCACCATTACACTTGAAGGAGCAGCATCTGGAACTGTAAATATGTAGGTGTTACATACTAAGGATACTCCCTAGGATTTATTTTCAAAGAGTAGCTCTACACTTATGCTGGCGTGTAGAGTACAGACACCGCATGCCCAGCTAGCATGGGTAGAAACAACAGCACAGATGGTGAGGCACTGCTCAGGTGAGTAGAGTGCCCTACATGCCTGAAATCTAGGGTATGTACCCTATACATGGATCTCTACATGCCAAAGCAGTGTCTCTGATATCTACACTGCTATATTTAGCAGTGTAGTGTCCCACAGCCTCCCTGTTGTCAGAGCCTTTCCCCACCACAGAGAAAGGCTCCAGCTGCAGGGAGTGCTGGAATCTTTCCCTGCCACAGTGAAAGTCTCTGGCAGAGGGAAAAGTCTTTGGCAGCTCCCCAGAGTCTTTCCACACTGCCTCCCCACTGTCAGTGTCTTTCATTGTCACGTGTAGCTACACACTGCAGGCAGTGTGGATGTAGCCTTCCTTTCATTGTGCCGTGTAGTTACACGTATCCTACACGCAACAGCAAAGGTAGGCAAGTGTAGACAAGATCATAGTGTCCGTCCCTCAGCTACCCAACCTGGCTCAAGTTATAGAGACTCATGCTTTTAAGTCTGGAGATTCCCCCAGTTCAGTTCCAAATGGAGGCCGTCACATCTGTATCAGTGAGGATAAAAAAAAGAATTATGATTAACGCCTCATTCAAAAAAGCAATCTTAGAGTTCTTTCTGGAAGCAATTTTCTTTTAACTAAATCAACTGGTTAAAGAATAGGGTTTTAATCACCACAGAACATCAAGAAATCTACTCCAGAACCTGAAATACCTAGACCCAGAGTCAATGCCACATCAGTGGATACAGGATCAGGTCCATAGAAAGCATATTGCAAGTGAAACTGAACACATGCAGAGAATTCTCCCTTTTTACTTACTTTCACTATCTACCAGATGATATGATGTTCAGTGTTAATATTGTGACTGTGAAAAACCACATGTCCCTAACCCCGCACTCACTACCAGGGAATAGGGGATGGGTATTGTTTACTACCATAAACAATCTCATTTAGACTCCCAGTAGTAAGTGTTTACAGGGTCAGGCCTTAAATTAACAAACTATCAGAAAAATGAAATATGACAAAAATTGCAGGCCATGTAAAAGACCTACTTTGCAAACATTAATAACTCATCTACTTAGAACACGTCATTCAGTGGAATCTGTAAACAAAACCTAATTGAGGGTTAGTTGCTTTGTATAATGTCCATAAGAGTTTCCTCTTTGGGCCATTTTTTGATGTTAGGATGATGATAATGATAGCTTTTATAGCACCTATTGGGGCTAGGCACAGACTAAGTTCATGTCAAGAGGCAGACAGAGTAAAGAGGCTGGAGGAACAGTAACATCTATAAGATCATTCAGTTCAGCAGTTGCTAGTGCACAGCATGATGGATTAAAGAAGGATTTTGGTTGTTTGTCCATTTGAATAAGTGATAAAGTAAACAGTTGTCTTAGTTGGCTAATCCCTTGCAGGCTTTTTTGTAGGCCATTCAAGCTGGCCATGTATTTTTCTGTTAGGAAACACCTTGAAGGTTTCAGACGTGGGATGAAAACTGCCCGACTTTACATAATAAACTTAATCTGCAGAATCTGAAAGATGTACAATTTGTAGACACTTCTGACCCTTGCTTGCCAGCAGTCCTCAGCCCCTGCTGCTAATGACTAATGCATTGGGCATTTGTTATTTATATCAGGGAATCTTGGCTCCCTATGCTAGCTGGCTACACTGGTGTTTACTCCCTCATTGATTTCAATCCCTAAATCCTAAAAAGATTTTTTTGCTTCTCTTGCTTAACTGGCTTGTCTACTGAAGGAAATCTTGGCTTTTCATCACTGCAGCTGGGGAACATATAATCCTCCCAATGTCTTTTATACATTGATTCTCTAAGCAACAGAAGGGAGAAAAAATTATGATATAGTGTCAGGGGGGATTGGAGGGACTATTGTCCAATAGTCTAGATATTGTACCAGGGATTTCTACAATCTTACAGTAGCCAGAAGCATGTTTGTATTAACTCCACCAGCTTTGACCCTGCACTAGTGTTGTCATTTTTGCATTAGTGTTTATTGGAGGAACATGATTACTAAAGAGCACTGTGGTGCGAGGGATTGGCAAGTATGGGTAGACTGCTGGTATCACAGCTGATGCTGATATTACAAAAGAGTATGAAATATGCTTATGTGGGAAACTGGGGAAAACATCATAACAGTCCCTTAGGGGCTTCAAATCTATGAACAGATGTTTGTGACACGAATGCTGATTGCTTGTATCAAGGCAGTCATTTAAGAAGAAAGACACAGTACAGACATTGGAAAGAACATTTTTATCAATGGTGGACCTCACTTTGAGAAGTGGCCTCCAGTTATGACAGGAACAAAACTGGATCCTCAGTTATTTGAAAGATCAAAGTTGCACTTGCAAAATTAGAGACCTGTTTGGGATCCCTTTAAAAATCGGGGACTCTGTGTCTCACAATTGTAAGAGTAGTTTCTATAAAAAGCAATAATATTGAGTGGAATATTGGTGCGGCTGCAAACTGTACAAATTAGAAGCAGTACAAATAGATCCAGTGTGAAAGGGATGATTGTGAAGGTCATTTCATGAGAAAGTACTCTGTTTCTTGCATAATACAGAAAGGATAGGTGTGTTGGTATCATGGACAAAAATGTGCTCACAATATGGAATGTAAAATATACTGAGGTGTCTACTGCACATGCAGGGCTGTGATATTACTTGGAAAACACTGCAACTCTAGTGTTGACACATTCCTCAATGTTCAGGGGGGATCCTTAAAGATAGTGCCACCTGCTTTCCTCAGTGTCGCTGGCCCATTCTGTAAACTGTGTCAAGGAGCCATAGTCATCCTCTTTCTTGCTGCCTTTGGATACCCTGCACCCCAGGAGTGCACTGAAGGGGCATACATCACTTCTTTTTGCAATTTCCTGCATTCTTTTTGGCATACAAAAGCTGAATGGTCTGTATGCTCTGTTTTAATTCTAAAATGCCCACAAACTGAATATGTGCATCTACCTGTAGAGCATTTTACTCCCTGTAGTTTGAGATGAATGGGTTAGGCCCCAGCCCAGCAAAGTACATAAGCACATACTTAATTTGAAGCATGTAGATAGTCCTTCTGAAGTCAATGGGGCTATTAAAGTGCTTAACATTAAACATGTTTTGTTGGATTGGAGCCATGATTAGGTGCACAACTTAGACAAGCAATTGTACACTCATTTTGGTATATGCAAGCATAACTGACCTTTCTGAAAATGAAGCCCTTGATAGCTAAAATTCATAGTAAGGAAACTGACACATAATAATTCTGTTTCTTTTAGTATTCCAACATGCTGATCACTAGTGAGTGACATTTAAGCATTTTTAATTGCGAGCTGATCAAATAATACTTGTTATCCATTTATATTGGGAATCATAAGAATCATCTACCCCATATATTTTTACAAAAATGTTTCAGTTACTTACTGTCCTCTCCTGAATATCCAGTGGTAACATTTGGTTCAGGACCAGATCCAAAATTGTTTACAGCTTGGACTTTGATATCATAGGGCACAAAAGTAGGAGTATTCCTCAATGTCAAGGAATGTTTTTTTACAGTTTCCTCGTTCCAGTCTGTCTCTACTCCCTGCTGTCGCCAGCTGACTTTGTACTCCAGTCCCGGTCCATTTTGCTCCATGGGTTTCAATGGCTACAAAAGAAGTTAAAGGGATACTGAGCTGCCTTTGTTGCTATGATCATAAAATGGCAGATTAAGTGGAGAATAATTTTGAAGCAGTACACTGCAATATTTTGCAAGAAAAAAATAACCTTCCCCATCATGTTATTTTTAAGATGGCTATAAGAAAAGTGTTATGATTCTTAGAACAGCATGCGGGAATAAGAGCTGGATTTAAAACAGGTTAATTATTAAAGCATATCTTTCTACTTATAGAATGCACTAATTGGTTTTGCGACACGTTTTCTTAGTTTTATGGTAATATAAATATACGTAATCTTCATTACAAGTAAAAGACAAATTATCTCAAATTTTTATGTGGCACAGCAAGTTGGGTCATTAAAATTTAGATTATCCTGTAAAATCTTAAATATGCACCAACCTCCCCGACTCCCACTCCTCTCCCCCCCCCTCCACACACACACTTACTCACTCCACCCAACTAGATTTAGACACTTAATAGGTAATAAATAGCTGTACTCCAATTTTATTTTTTTTTACTGCTTGGTTGAGGAAACTCTTCATGATGTAAGGCAAGAATGAATCTATGAAATGGAGTCAGCTGGGGCTGGTTGGAAAATGGTATGGCTTTTCTGTAGAAATTTTAGAAAGAACCGGTTTGTTGTTTGTTTTTCATAAAATCTTTTCAATTTTTATAGCATTTTTTTCAGTTGACGGTTTTTTAGTTGAAAAATCAGAAAATTTAGGAAGAAATGAAAAGTTTCACAGAACGTTTTCATTTACAAAAAACAAGCCATTTTTCATCAAAAAGCTGAGGTGTTAGCCCTTATTGATAGGATAATTCAGTCACCAGGCCCTATAAGGTCTGATCTAGCAGCCTTTGAAGTCAATGGAAAGGCTGCCATTTACTTCAGTTGTTGTGGGGGAGTGCACCTGAGGAGATGAATAAATGATGGGGCAGTGGTAGAGGCCTGATAATCAGATTGGTCATAGCTGTTCATTGTGAAGACTGCCAATAAAGCTACCAGTTGTGAGTCTTATGATGTGCATACCTGCAAACTGGATTTAATCACTCACCTTACTAGACCAATGGTGGGTAACCTGTGGCCCATTAAGGTAATCCGCTGGCGGGCTGCCAGACCATTTGTTTACATTTTCACGACTTTACATGACTCCCAGTGGCTGGGGTTCGCCGTTTGAGGCCAATCGGAGCTGCAGGAAGTGGCAGCCAGGCTTCCTGCAGCTCTCATTGGCCGGGAATGGCAAACCGCAGCCACTGGCAGTTGTGAGAGGCCATGCAAATGTAAACAAATGGTCTGGCGGCCTGCCAGTGGATTACCCTGATGGGCTGCGTGCGGCCCACGGGCTGCAGGTTGCCCACCACGGCACAAGATTCATTTCACACAGACCATCAACTAGCCATCACATGGTAACAAACTAATATGGGTTGGATTTGAATAGAGTTGGGAAAATCACATTGATGGTTTGTTCTGGGGTTTTTTTTGGTTCACTGGCATTTCCAAAAAACTTTTTAAAACAACGTTTATGGTGGAAACAATGACAATTTCCTTGCTGAAATTTTGGGCAAATCAGAAAGTCAAATCAGGTTGAACAAAAAATATTTCATTCAATTTCAAATATTTCAGTTTTGACCATTTTAAAATGTTTTTGAAAGGAAAATTCATTTTGACCTAAAAAATCAAAATGTTCCCTTTTGAAAAACTAAAAATCGAAACATTAACATTTTTTTTTCAGAATTTTTTTAGGTTATCTTTTCGACCAAAACAATTTGGCAAAATTAACAGGAATTCATGAAATGTTTCAGTGTCGCCAAATTTGTATTTTTCATCAAAAAAAGTTTTGTGCAAAAAATTTTGCTCAGATCTAGACTTAAACAATGTGTTTTTATAAACTACTTTTAGAATTTAATTGTAATGTATATAAGCAAAAAAATGTTAATAATTCCATCAACATTTTTTTCCATACATAAGAAGCATTCAAAAATACACTACAGCTCCAATCCAACAAATCACATGAACTCTATATTTGAACTATTTGCTGGATAACATCTTAAATTGACTTAATTTGAATTACTATTTAATTAGCTGCATTAATACTGCAATTAATTGAATTGTCATTTATTAACAATTTTGCATAACATTTAGGAGCACGTGACTGATGAAAATGATCATTGTTATTTAAACTCTGACTTCTTCATTGCATTGCCAAAGCATTACACAGGGATTTAATTTTGTAAATCCCCTTGACTAAAACCTGAACGATACTTTGAAAATTGATCGTTTACAAATGCACTAAAAGGAAAATAAGAAAATAAAATTTAATGCTGGAAAATAAATTCCACTTTAGGGTTAAGTTTCAGCCCCACTTGACTATTATTTTGATCTTGCTTAATGCAACAAAGCCTTGGCTGAAAATCCTGTTGCTAATGCTCATCTGATCTGTTAATCCAAACTAGGCAGATTAACATCATTTTGCAGAATCAGTGTGTGTACATATCCGGCCCTTGTCTGCTGGAAATAAAGCATTCAGTGTGTACCAGGCATAGAATATCTGCTGCAAAGCCTACAAGAAGCAAACTAAATAAAAATATTTGTTCCCAAAAATAGTCTAAATGAACCCAGAATCACTGTCTGTTCTTATTTATCTAAACCTATCCAATCCCACTCCATTCTCACCTTTAAATGTTGTGTTACAACTGAATTGTAGATTGTAAGATTTTTGGGCAGAGAATACGTCTAGCTAGCAGTACAAATAATTAACAACAACCTACGCTGTCTGTGTTGGTAACTGCCTCTCTGTAACTGCTTATAAAAATAGAATTGTTCTCACTGACTATGGAATATTCTGCAGAATGAAGTTTCACAATAAAGTAATAGTCAATAGATTTACAGGGTCACATTCACTTCTGGGCTCCACCCTACCTAAAATGAAAATTCAGGTTGAGGAAATTTTTATGGTTCTTTTCTGCTAGAACCAGGGTGGGAAATAATCTTTCCAAATCCAATGCAAAATGTGCTTTATTCCAGTTACACAAAATACATTCCTTCTACAATTATTAAAACTTGTTTGGAATTGAAGAGAAAATATATCCCTCTGAACAGATGGCACATAAATTACAGACAAACAGTCTGGAAATCTGAAGGCTGTAATTCTGTCCTCAACACTTCTACAGATTCCTTTGACACTTGTGCTAATGACCTTCTCCAGCTCTTTCTATATGTGCTATATATGGGATTTCTTCTCCCACTACACACTTGTGTATTTCAGGCCTTCTTACATTTTTCCATAGCATTTGTCACACAGGTGTCAAAAATGTATTTTTGAATAAGAGAGGAAGGAAAGAAATCCTTTCCCCATTGAAGTGAATGGAGGCTTTGCCTTTGACTTCAGTGGTCCTCAGATTTCAGCCATAGAGTCTACTAATGGTGGCTACAAGACAGATAGCAGGAAGAAACCCATGAAATCCATATTGAAAATGTGAGTACTGTCTTAACATGATCCTGATAACTTCAGTAATGCTTCAGGATCTTCAGCTTGAAAGGAGAAACCATTTCACATACAGTTTCACTGATAGGAAGTTTTAAATTACCTCCCATTTCATAACCATTTCATTTGGTTCAGAAGCTTCGACTCGGATGTTTTCTGGGTTCTTGTCTGGAGCTATAACAGTAGAACGAATAAAATTAGTTTACGCCATCTGTCCTTTATTAATCCTGTCTTTTTTCCCCTCTCCCCCCATGCCCTGCATCTTCACAAAACAACCAGATAGATGTGAAAAGCACCACACTAATTTCCTTACTTCAAATGATTTGGCTTTGTTGCAACCAACCAACATGTAAATAAAGAACTCATGATTAAACATAATAACTTGACACAACAGAGGGTTAGTGAACAAATACGTAGTTTATATAGTTTGATCTTGAGCAGCCTTCTTGGTTAGTTTTAGTCAATATCTCTAAGATGACTTTTTGGATTTCAGAGTACCAGATGTAGGGGGATTATGCTGAAGAGACATTTCCCCTGTTGGGAATGGAAAAACAGAAGGCGTATCATTAGTGTGTGACACAGAGCTGAAAAGCTGTGGAAGAAGCGGAGACAATATATGTAAAAAAACCCCAAAAACAAAAAACCCTAAAGCAAAAATAAAGCTGGGGCAATGTAAATTACTATGCAATGCTGAACAGCTGGCCTCTGCAAGTACTTTCAGGAACCAGTCATTCTGTGTTACAATGAGAAATGTGTTGTGAATGGAGATTTGTGACAAGTTCAGAGCTGCTGGGAGACTCACCATAAATCTTGAGAAAGATCCTATCTAGCAACTGATTGTATGTAAAAGGGCTATATTGGGGCTTTAAGCAACAGAACCAACCGGAGCCCCTGGACCATCGTACCTAACTTAGTATGCTGTCCTCCAGAGCTTCAGAGCGTGCAGGAGAGCACTGCTGCTGTGCCACCCTTGGCAAATGTGTGGCATATGCTCCCCTTTGCAGGATATCAGCTCTTCTGGCTGGTGTGGGTCACAGCTCTGGCCTCTCTTTTCAGAGACTATTGAGTATAACTACATCTTCAGAGAGCCCCATTTGGCTTCAGTGGGACGAATCATGTACTAAGGTGTTATTCAGGTTTGCAAGAGTGTAAAAAATTGGTCCCAGATGACTTAAACTGGGCTGAAAGCAACCCTGTTGGATTTCAAACTCTCATGGAACAAATAGGATTAAATGTTATTCTAGAAAATATATAGCCAGGAAATGAGATGACAGTATGTACCAGTGGGAGGTGTTTCATAGCGTGCTGATGATGCGCTAGCCTTGCTTCTTCCAACATCATTAACGGATATAACACGGAACTGGGAATTCATATAAGGAGCCAACGATAAAACAACGGTTGTGTTGTTCCCTGGGATTCTTGTGAGTTCCTGCCACTTCCCAGGCTCCCAACGATTCACTTCAAATTCTACAATGGACTCTGGACGGGGAAAAATAAAAATGAGAGAGATAATACCAAAAGCATAACTCTGCATTAAAGCCCATATAAATACAATGGCAAGCAAAGAAGAAAACAAATTTACAACAAAGGTGTTTAAAAAATAAAAACAATTAAGTATGTCTATGAACCTTGTCTGTTTATTCTAGTGGTAATGACACACTGTAACTCTAAAAAATAAATGCAAGACTATGGTACTAGAATCCTTCATACCATAAATGGGACTGTTGTGACTGTCTCCTGCTTTCCAGGATAATCTAACACTTCTGTTCTGTTTTTCTGAGAGAAGTAGCTCTTCTGGTGGGTCAGGAACATCTAAGAAATAAAGAAGAAATAGCAGAAAGGTGGTGAGTGGTATGTATTTAGGGTAAGATTTCAACAGTGCTGTGCATTGGCCCTAACTGCTCCAACTGAAGGCTATGGTAAAACTTCCACTGACTTCAATGGCGACTTGGTTAGGCCAGCAACAATCACTTTTAAAAATCCCACCCCTATTATACAAACACAAAGTGAATCCTCTGATTTTATGAATGGCTATATTCATTTTTCAGGGAAATCTCATGTACTCTTATTGTAATAACTAATGCAATCGATTTATTTTTTCTTCATCAATATAAAGTCTATACAATAATTAATATATCTCAGTTTTGTTTTTAATAGAAAGCTGCATTTGCTTCACTTGGATTTACTGTGGTCCAAACCATAGTGATGGGGGAAGAAGAATGAACCTCCCCGGATATTAAACCTATGCCCCTATAATGTTAGTGAGAGGAGAAAATGCATTATCCCTGGTGGATTCCCAGTTTAACCCTATACTGTGTGAGTGGAGAAGAAAGTTCATGACCCAGCTACTCAGTTCATCATCTATCTAGAGGCTAGGACAAAAGCCAGTTGGATGCTCAGATGCTGTGATGGTGAGTGTGATATAACAACCTGGCTAGATCTCTCATCTCGGTGCCACGAAGGTGACTTTTACTCTCTCAGCAGGGTCATTCCAATCCCAGCTACTACTCCATCATATGCACTGTCTGTGTCAGAGCCGATTTTCAGAGCTACATATGAGGTCTGACAATACAGGACTTTAGAATCTGACTTGTAAAGCTTTAATACGGCATATACAGAGACGGATTAACCAGCAGGAGAGCAGGAAAACAGCATGGGAGGACAGACATGTTTGCAGAATGACCCTGTGTTTCTCAACAAGTTTATAAGAGGCACTAGAGACGATCTATGGTTTGGGATAACATATGTTTGTGAAAATCCTACAGATTCATCCGATGAAGTGAGCTGTAGCTCATGAAAGCTTATGCCCAAATAAATTTGTTAGTCTCTAAGGTGCGACAAGTCCTCCTTTTCTTTTTGCAGATACAGACTAACACGGCTACTACTCTGAAACATATCCTACAGTGAATGCCTTTAATACAGGCACATTCAGACTGACAGATGTTTATCTTCATCAGTTATTGAGACTTGTTTTGTCAATTGTGCCATCCGTTTTATGAAATTGACATGGTCTGAGGAAAAAGAACAGTTTCCCATAACAATAGTATTGTGGGGCAGTATGTTTGTTGAAATAACATCTAAATACAAAGAAAACCCATGAAAGAAATTAAAAAAATCATGTTAAAAATAAAATTATTTTCATTATGAACGTATTCTTCAAACCTCAAAGTGGAAATGGTTCCATCTCCTGGAGTCACTCTAATCTAAGGCAATGTGATTAAGGAGTAGGGCTTTGAGGCTTTGAGCAAGTCTTCATCCTCCTTGTGCCTCCATCAAGTCACCTGTATTATTGGCTAAAACTAGGACTGACACTGCATGTAAACTAAATTAAAGGTAAAGGCACAGGATTTTTTAAAAAGTGAGCTTGTGCCTTCTTACCGTGCTTATGATGTGCAAAAAATGCTAGAAAGATTCTTCACCTCTTCTCTCCTCCCCAGTTGTATTACACCTTTGAAATATCAGAAATACCCAGTATGGTCTCCCTAAGTTTTGCTAGTGGCCCTCTTGTGGTCTCAGAGCATGTCTGTTGTGAGTTCTTAGATCTTATTTGGAGAGACAGCGATCCTCTATTTTAACACAGATGTTCTCCAGTATGTCCATTAGTCACTGATGGGTGTTAACAAAACCAAACAGTTTTAAACAGACCAATTAAAAATTCCTTCCTGCTCAAATTGTGGTGTCTTGCTTTTAGCAAAATTAGTTCTCTAGTCACCATAGAGTTTTCAAGGACAGAAAAGACTTGAATTTTTAGTTTGAAAAACACAGATTTTTTTAACCCCCCATCTGGCTTATACATTATAATAAAAACAAAAAAGGATCAAGACCATTTTTTCCCGCAAGCAGGTCAACTTTTAAAAGGGAATATAGCCCTTCATGGAATTTTCATAAGTAGTACAACAAATAGTCAACAAACATCTTGAATTACACAGTAGTATAAATGTACAGTACTGTAAATAAAAGGCATGTCATGTTGTTAATTTACTTTTTATTGAAAACCAGCATTTATCATTAAAGCATGAAGTAAATACAAAACCCTGAAGGGTGAGTGATTTAAGTCCTGCTGCAGCCTCTGCCAGGAAAATAAATGGATTAAATTAAAACAAAAACAAAAGCTTGCCCTTAAAACAGGGGTGGGCAACGTTTTGGCCCAAGGGCCACATCGGGGTTGCAAAACTATATGGAGGGCCAGGTAGGGAAGGCTGTGTCTCCCCAAACACCCTGGCCCCCATCCCGTATCTGCCCCCTCCCACTTCCCGCTCCCTGACTGCCCCCTCAGAACTCCCGACCCATCCAACCCCCCCCGCTCCTTGTCCCCTGACCGCCCCCTCCCGGGACCCATGCCCCTAACCGCCCCCAGGGACCCCACCCCCTATCCAACGCCTGCCATGCTTCTTGTCCCCTGACCTCCCCCCGGGACCCCCTGCTTCCCACCCCCTTACCATGCTGGAGCCAGCCGCGCTGCCCGGCAGGAGCGGTGGGCCGGAGCTCTGGCGGCGCAGCGCGCTGAGGCTGTGAGGGAGGGGGAACAACAGGGGATGGGCCGGGGGCTAGCCTCCCTGGCCGGGAGCTCACAGGCCGGGCAGGACGGTCCCGTGGGCCAGATGTGGCCTGCGAGCTGTAGTTTGCCCACCTCTGCTTTAAAATAGCATTCCTGTTAATATCCAATTCCCTTGGATAGGTACTTAGGCTCTGATTCTGCAATGGATTGCATGTAGGTGCATCAGTTCACCCACCCTTGACTTCAATAGGGCTTCACGTGGGCAGAGCTGCAGGCAGTCCATAGCAGTGTCAGGAGAAAAGGAGGCTTCTCCAGTGGTTATGGTGCCAGCTTGGGACTTGGGAGAGCTGGGTTTCAAGTCTCAGTTCTGCCACTAGCTTCCTGTGTGACGTTAGGTAAATCGCTTAGTCTCCCTGTGCCTTAGGTCCGGTCTACACTAAAATGTTAGGTCAACCTAGCTATGTCACTAAGGGATGTGAAAAACTCACATAATTGACCTAGCTACCACCTCTCAGGGAGGTGGACTACCTACACTGATGTGGGAGAACCACTCCCGTTGGCATAAGTCGTGCTGCGGTAGCAGTTCAAGTGTAGACAAGCCCTAATTAGTTCCCTTTCTGTAAAATGGGGGTGTAACTGCACCTGTTCTGTGTGGTGCTCTGGCCCCGTCTTGTGACGGCTGTGTCACATATAGAGATTGATGAGCCCGAAGCTGTCAGATGCAAGATTGAACCTGGGACCTCAGGATTTTAAAGCATGAGCCTCAAATGCTTGAACTAAAAGACTCTGTTAGCCGTAGCAAATACAACAATAGCCCTTAGTAATTGATTAGTACATAGATACTAGTACATCCCTACCTCACAGGGGATTTTGTGAGGACAACGACATTAAAGATTATAAGGCACTCAGTTACTATGGTAGTGGGGGACATATAAGTACTTTAGCTTCAGGACTTTAGATAACAAAATAAAACTGCCTCACTATTTTGCAGGAAAGATATTCCCAATCATAATTGAAGGGGTGCATAGGGTGTATTCAAATAGCAAGGCAGACTTATGTATATAGCTAAGTCAAAACTGATAAATTCTCATGGCCGGCCCCTGTAATACCATATTCTGGAACCAAGATAGTCCAAGTGGCTAGGCTGCATGCCAGAGATCTCTATGGAAGCTGGGATGGAGGAATCCTCCCCCCTGAGGTTGCAAAGTGACAGCATAACTTTTTCACCAATGCAACTAGAGCTTCCAGCCTTCAACAGCTCCTACGGCTGGTGTGATTGCCTCTTGCACAAAAGAAAATGATGAATGGCGCTCAACAAGGACATTATTATATGTGATGTTGTATCAGAATATTGTGCTCTGGGGCCCAGTTTTCACAGATGTTGGAAAGCAGAATCCTAATGAAATTAATAGATGATACAGGTGCTCTGGATCTCTGAAAACCAGGCCACTGATGTTCTATAAATTGAACTGAGTGTGTAGAAAAACTGGTCTGAATTACAACATTGTTTAACTTTTTGGATGTAGCGTGCAAACCAGGGGGAAAAAATTACTTACCAAGGACAATTAATTGGGATTCGGCTGTGACACTGTCCAGAGATGTACTAGCCACACAGGTGTAAATGCCTTGATCCTCTAACGTCACACGTGATATGAACAACGTATCCATTTCAGTAATTATCCTTCAGGACAAAAAAGAAATTACATACGCATCAGAGAGAGAATTGGAAGAGAAGCATATTATTGACAGACATTTTTTTCCTGACGTTCATGCATGCCTTTGATAACAGACACATTTGGAATAATACAGTGGTGGTGTATGTCTGTTATTTAAAATTGTGTCTTAGCTGCAGATATATTACACATTGTACTTTACAATATTACTTTTGTAGCAATTTAGAGCTCAGAGTTAGATCCTCAGCTGGTGTAAATGGCATGGCTTCATTGTCTTGAATGGAACTATACTGATTTACTTCTCAATGAGGATCTGGCCCTCAGTCTTTATGCATGTGCTCAGTCATGTGGTGGAGCGTGGGGGGCTGTACCTCTTCCGTGACTAAAAAATAAAGGAGTTGTCCATTCTGGACACTTCATAGGATTAGGGGCCCAATCCTAGTCATATCAAATTCAACGGCAAAACTATACAGAGAGCAAAATTCAGCCCTCATTTCATTCATTCCTATGCTTGGGACACAACCACTCAGAAACACACTGCTTTTAATGTATACTATTTAAACTCATGTTTCTAGCTCTCGCTAACCATCTAGCACCCCAGTGTTGAACAACTGGGGTGAAATGCTGGCTCCGCTGATGTCAATGATAAAACTCCCAGTGCTTGCAGTGGAGCCAGTATTTCACACTTGGATGAAGGGTAGGCAGCCAAGTTTGACACTTCATTGTATAGGGTGCCTGCCAAATGAGAAGTACTGCACCACTGGATAGCAAGTATATATGAACCTACCTGCAAAGCTTGGTTCAAAAAATCAAATCAAATCAAAGCTTTAAAATATTTGAAAGAGCACGGGTGCATTCACAAAAAGAAATGCACCGCATGAACAGCTATGATATGCACAGACTTGGCTTAAAGCTATAAAAAATATCCTATCCGTAGGGAACAAAATTAACCATACTACACATAACACAGTATTGTTTCAGAGTCAAAACAAGGAGAGGTTTTTTCTCAAGATTACCTGCCATCTTCTGTGCTGTTGATTTGCAACTCATCTCCATCTTTCCTCCAGGATAATTTAAAACTTTGTTTCAAGTGTGAGTCATATTCAGACTGACATTTCAATAAAACTGAATGTGATTTCAACACTTGTGGGTTTTCAGGAGTAACAACAAGTTTTGTAGCATCTGGTTGATCACAGAAAGATATTCTGATTAGCAATATACAGGTGATTGTCCTACATTTTCACCAAGAAATTCAAATGCAGAAAATAATCATAAGAGCAATATACTGTAGTTTTTCTACACACTAGTCAAATTAAGGAGGAATATTTTTGATTTGTGGTTGGGCTAACATTTAGTGTACTACAAAAGCATTTTCCTTTGAGTTCAATTCATATCAAAGAGGATCATACAGCCAATCAGGAGTTTATAGGAAAATATCACAGGTGAACATCCTAGCTAATGGTCTGTTACAGTATATGACAAAATAAATGAGACAGAAAAACTTCACTACGATTTTTATGCCCAATCCTATTTCAAATAGACTTTGGCAATGACCCAGAGAAAATTACAAACGAATTAAAGTCAAGTGGGGAAAAAATATCACAATCAAGTTAGTTATTTTAAAATCAATCTGAATGAAGAAACAGAAGACTAAGTAATGGAAAGCAATTGGCTACATTGCCATACAGTGAAAAGTAGCTTTGTGAACATTTCATTGTGTGTTCCCATATTTATAGTCTCTCATTAATTTCTAAACAATTGTGTCCAGCTGACAAGTAAAAAGAAAGGGAAGAAAACAAAAAAAAAACAAAACCTAACTACAAAACCTGCAAAATCATCTTTCGCTCAGTCAAACTGCAGTCTTTCCTACTCATGCATCATTAGCAGTTCTTCAGGCTACACTAAACCCTCTGTAACATGTGCAACCCACTGACTTTAGATTATGTTCTCAACTGTACCTGTCCAACCCCATCCTCCATTTCAAGACACACACACACACAAAACCCCCAAAACCTGTGTTAAAACGGAGTTAAAGCTGAGAGTACATATCAGTAATTTAAAGGTAACACACATTACAGGAATGCTATAAATATCCCAAAAGCCAAACATTACAAATCCAGCATATCCACTGAGTCTCAGGGCTGATGAGAAGAAGCAAACCCTCCCCTAAACAGTGCTCAGGCCAATACAGGAATATGGAAAAAAACTCCTTCCCAGTCTCAAAAAGGCTACTAGTATAATGCCCACAGCAAGTGCCCCAAACCCAGATCCTGCTCTAACCTGAGAGAGTAGAGGGGGTTATCATTCATGTTGCTGCAGCTTGGCAGGTGCCCAGTGAAGGTACTCATGCACTAGGGGGTCCAATCCCCTGACAAATTGGAATTGGTGGCAGAGTTTGGAGAAGACAACCCCTAAAGAAGTGGGGAATGGGGTGGGAGGTTCCTAATGTCTGGTACAACAAGGGCCCAGTACCCATGCCCTCAACAATCAAAAGAGGGGAATGGCAGTGGGGTTGCAGCAATGCTGCTGGGACCAGGTTAATGGTGTGGAAGGGGATGGGATGACGGCCGTGCTGCACAAGGTGGTATGGATTACAGAAGGAAGTTTGATCTGCACTGGACAACTTATTGCCAGATAGTTCCCAGATGTGTTAGTTAATAAAGCTGTGACCTAGTTAAGCCGCATTCCTTGTGCCTTGTCATTCTTTTTGCAGAGCCCAGGACAATGTGAGGGTCATCCATTCATGGGGGAAGGACCATGCACAAAATATGCAAGAGTGCATACCTTGTCTTGATTCTTGGACATTCCTTTCATTAAACCTTGCATAGTTGTCCCTTGCATCATCCATACATGATGCTGCTTCTTTTTCTGGACTGGGTCCTTCTGAATCAAGTATTGCTCTTAAACCATGTGATAATTTTTGATGCAATTACAAGAAGCAGAATATACCTCTGTTTTGGAATAGATTTTCTCGAAAGCTTTAACATGTTTCAAAGATGTGTCTATTCATAAAATGAGAAGTTACCTCTGATACCCAGATTGGCAGTGATTGCACTTTTTCCAACCAAATTTGTCACCCAACAAGTGTACGACCCAGAATCTTCTTTCTTTGTCTCTCTGATCTCCAAGGTGCCATTTTCATATACAGTGTACCGCAGACCTTCAAGTGGCATTGTGCTGTCATCCCTCATCCTAACAGTATAATAATGGTTACCAATTATTTTCAAGTCTTGGAACCAGGCTTTCACACCAGGAGGAATTTAGGTTTAGCGATTATTGCAAAGGAATAAGATGAAGATTTCTGGATTCTGTTCCCAGCTATGCCACGGAGTGGCTGAATATCTCTGAGCAAGTCACGTTAGCCACACCATGTCTCCGTTTACCAGCCCATTGGATATTATAATACCTTCCTCAAACAGATGTTGTGGGGTTTTCTAATCTTTGTACAGCATCATGCCTTGAGATCCTTGGATAAAAAGCTTGTTTAAGTCCACCATATTGATATTATCTTATTCATTATTAAATTTAACTCAAACATGATGACTGAAAAGCTTCAATGCGTTTGTACAGCTAAATAACATGTTCAATATAAAATCTGCAATTTAAAACAGTTATCAATGGCTTACCAAGTAATGACAGCGGGAGGTGAAGCAAAAACTTGACAGTGCAAGAAAGCATTGAAACCAACAACTGTGGCATAGTCTTCACTGTCTGAGGTTAGCACTAATGGAGCAATATCTGCAAAACAGAATGTAAATCAGTTATGTTATGCTTCGGAGTTAGACTCAAACATGTTATTTCTCAGATCCTCTTTCCAGCGCCCCCCCTGCCACTAGCCCCACAACGAGTACAAGTAACTGGGCTGGTGCAAGAGGGAACTGCACAATGAGGAATCAGTCCAACTCTGGACCCTCCAGCTGTCCTACCACTGCTCAGTGCAACTGCAGCTCAGATGCCTTGACAGCTACTGCCACCAGCTCATAAGGGTCGATGGCTGGTGTATCTTCTTAATGAGAAATTCATTGCCATACTCTCTCTCTTTATACCGTGCTCCTTCTCTGTAGCTAGTCCCTGGCTTCCCTCTCAAGCACCACTCTGTAAACACAATAGGAGGATGGTTCTATGACATGCCGGGGCTGTAGGGCCTAGGACATGCTCCAGAAATCTTGGTCTGGATGCGGAAACTACATTGGTTCTGCTGCCGACGGGGATTGCTTCCACTAAGTCAATTCCCAGCATTATGATTGTTTCTTAAATGAACAAACTGATAATAAAAATTGAAGTTCCAGATTAATGATCTGTGTAATAATATAATTGTACAGTTAAGGGCACAATCCCGGTTCCACACCATCGGTCTGAACTCAACTATCAGTTATTGTTTTATTTAATAGAAGTCTGAGCAAGGCACAGTTCTTAAACTAGAGTGTACACAAGTCATTCTGTGCTTCCACTAAATGTATAATATCGTGCATGTGACACAAGGCTCTTTGAATCAGATTACACAATAAATTGCATCTCTTCATATTTTGGACCAATGCAAAGTTACAATGAACTTGTTAGAATCCTGAGGTTAACAATGAAAGCCATAGAACAACAGCCAGCTTTGGTAAAGCATTAACAACTGTGGGCCTGATTGTACCAACTTTTACTCCCACGATTTATCCTCAAGCAGTGATTGGTGAACAAGATTGGGTCCCTTGGCAACAGCATCCTTTCCATAAAGAATCTAATGTTGTGGGGTACTTACTTAAAACGTTCACATTGGCAGTGGCAAGGATGGCACCATGCTTGTTAGTTGCCTCACACTGGTACACTGCACTGTCCTGCAGTTGTAGGTTGGTAATGCTGATCTCCCCAGCAGAGACTCTGCCCCTATAGGTCCGTTCTTGAAAGGAATCAAACCATGTCAGTAGGATGAGGAATGATCAGCACTTTGAGTTCACAGAGCATCTCTCAACTGCTTCCATTTCAGATGCATGCCAAAAGGGCAAGCTGCATTTTCAGGATTAGGCTAACAGTTCCCCAAGCACCAGAAAGCTGCTCTAAAGCATTGCACATGTCATCATTCCCATGGAGAAAAAGAAGTGGATAACTTGGCTCGCAGTAACATGTTTATCTCCAGAGACATTTTATCAATGACAGAAATAGCACGGTTTATATTTTGTATGTGTGTGTGCAGATTTCCAGAAGCACCTAAGGCATCCGACTACCCAGTTCTCATTAAAAAGAATGTCCAAATCACCTAAAAAAAAATTTGAATTTCAGTCATACTGTCTGTTCTTTACACCTATATACACAGTATGATGGGATAGACCAGGGATCGGCAATCTCTGGCACTTGGTCCGTCAGGGAAATCCGCTGGCAGCCGGGATGGTTTGTTTACCTGCAGCATCTGCAGATTCAGCCAATCGCGGCTCTCACTGGCTGCGGTTTGCCATTCCAGGCCAATGGGGGCTGCGGAAAGCGGCATGGGCCGAGGGACGTGCTGGCCTCCGCTTCCCCCAGCCCCTATTGGCCTGGAACAACAAACTGTGGCCAGTGAGAGCTGCGATCGGCCAAACCTGCAGACGCTGCAGGTAAACAAACCATCCCAGCGGATTTCCCTGATGCGTGCCAAAGGTTGCCGATCCCTGGGGTAGACGGTGTCCTGGATAACTTGGAGTGAGAATGGATGGGCCATGCTGCAGATTGCCTCACCCTGGGAGCAATTCTGATTTTCTCAGCTAGAATTCATTAGAGGGGTTCAGCATGCAGCCTGCTATGCTGGCTAGTTCAGGTGTATCTGTGACAGAGAGAGAGAGAGAGACATGGCCTAACCCTTCCCCACTCTTATTCAAGCAGATAGTGCCAGTGGAGGAACAAGGAGGGAGCAGGGCCTTTACTCTTCAGACACTTTGTGGCTTATCTCTGTGCTAGTCTATAAGTCCTAGTGGGGCCCTAGTATTGTAAGAGACTGATCCATGTTCCTAAAGATGAGAAACATACACTGACTGGACATAGGCTTTAAATTACAGTTGTAGCTTCCATATTATTGTTGCTTTAATTCTACTCCCTTCATTATCACCATGAAGTATTCACTTTGGCTAAACCAGACAAATCAACTGTCATATGATGCATTTGGATTTATGCACCAACTTTTGTGCTGGGAGTATAGTATATGCTAATCTTGTCCAGCTGTCTGAGTGTAACCCACACACCTTCCGGGTGTGGTGTTCTGTTTTATCTAGTGGCACTGAGACCACTTAGAGAAAGAGTTAAATGAGTCTGCTCTACAGCCTTAGCTAACAACCAGTTGGCTTTTAGCTCATGCACTAAGCTCCAGAGGCCCCCGGTTTGATCCCACCCGCCAAAAACCGGTGTCTTTCGGCGTTGCATGAGCACACTATTTTGTATCCTTACTTACTATCAATAGGCATCCCATTACGTTTCCACTTTATAGTTGGCTCAGGTTTGCCAGTAGCTTCACACAATAGCAAAGCAGTTGACTCTATACTGTAAACATCACTTGTGGGTTTCTTTATCCACCGAGGAGGTTCTGTTAAGAAAGAAAATAACATTTCAGCAGACGTTACAACGAGTAGGAATAAAAGTTCATGAAGATGTTGCTATCACTAATGTCTTCCAGCAGATGGCACACACTATCAACTATTGCAGAGCAAAAAGAAAAGGAGTACTTGTGGCACCTTAGAGACTAACCAATTTATTTGAGCATAAGCTTTCGTGGTTAGTCTCTAAGGTGCCACAAGTACTCCTTTTCTTTTTGTGAATACAGACTAACAAGGCTGTCACTCTGAAACCTGTCATTATTGCAGAGCAGGTTCTCTCTTAAAGGATAAATATATTGTCTTATTTTATTTTGATTTATAAAACAATTCTACCAGAGAAATTAAAATAAAATATACACCATTCTCCTCTATTTAGATGGTGTTTGTTGAAATTAAATGCCAAGGAGAGGCTGTCGGAAGTGGACAGTGTTTTGAGTGAAAATGCCGAGCTGTAAGCGCAAACCTAAATGTTTGTGCACCAGGAAGGCTGGTGAAAATGGCAAGGTTGCTTGGTTTGATATGTTCAGAAACACCCTCAATATGGAACTCTTAACAACAGACATGCAATGTAACCAATGTAACGAAAACGCAAATATCTATTCAACCCAAATCCTCCCCTTGGATGTAATCATATGGCTTCCATTGTCTTCAATGGGACCTGGATATAGTCTCTGATGGAAGAACCTGCAGAGTTAAGAATATTTTGGTGACTCAGGGAATGCAGGGACTGAATCCAAGCTTATCTCTTTGCATGGACCAGAGAGGTTTCCTGGGATTTCTGACACCTTTGCATCATCCTCACAATAGCCAGACAACTGGGATCCTAGGGGCCTGATCCAAAGATCACTGAAGTAAATGGGAGTCTTTTTATTGACCTTCAATTGGCTTTGAAACAGGCCCTAAATGTTCAAGATAGAGCAGTTACCACTCAAAAGTCAACAGTGCTAAAAGTTGTCCACATGGTGGTGCCAGAGATGCAGTGCTGTACTGACATCTTTCCTTGTTCTTAGAACAGGAAGTAAACACTATGTTTATGTTAATGAGGAGAATAGAGCGTGTAGTGTGGTGTTTGTTTTGGTAGGGTTTTCCTTTTCTTTCTTAAATATGTAAACACTGCTATGTGTTCACATTAGAGAAGGTCAAAGCAGCAGGTCTTGCACCTGGAGCAGAAGGTGGGGAGATCCTTGGTTCTTAGGGGAGTTTGTTCCACATATGGAATCAGTCAAAGCTCTGTCTCTTGCATAGACCAGCTGTACTGAGAAGTGGTGTTGTTAACCACAGTCCTCATCCTAGAGCTTTAGGCAATCTTTTAGATATTCAGGGCCCAGGTCATTAAAGGTCTTGAAGATAAGGACCAAGACAGAAATGAGATGGTGACAATACGCTAATACAAAGGTTCCCAAAATGTACCCCAAGATCACTGGTTCTTGATGGAGAACTGCTGATAGTCCAAAAGAGGCTGCCTGCCTCATGGTGCTAGCTCCTCGTCTCCTGCTGCTCTGCTGAATTAAAGAAGAGCTAAAAATACACAGCTTAAGTACTTTCCTAACGTTTTTCAAGTAAGAAACTGCTAGAGTTGCCTCATCGATGTTATGCAATTGTGAGTCTATTGGTGTCCATTAGACAATTTCAGTATTAAAATGTAGTCCGCACCATGAAGACACTAGAGAAGCCCTTCTCGATTAGGAAGAGGCGCTGTGCTGCCTATTAATATATTAAACGCAATGGATGTGGCATCAAATATGAACATGCACCACTTGCATCTGCAAAATCCCACATTTATGCCAGCAAGTTGCTGATTTGTGCGAGCAAGATGAGTAAAGGCAGCCACCTCCATGGGCAATTCACCCCTCTTAAAACAGCTGCGAATCTGGGGGCTGTGATTACAATTGGTGTGTGTGTTTTTTTTTAAATGACGCCCCAGTTATATTATATTATTATTGTTAATTACTATTATTCTGGCAATAAAGATGAGACACCCCAACCAAGATCAGGGTTATGATGCGAGGCATTGTGCTAGTTAACAGCTTCAGAGGTTATAAGCATTTTACATTTTGGGGGATTATATTCAATAAATAAAAGTGTTTGAAATCATGACAATTTGTTTTTGTTTTTTTTTTAAAGAACCTCTCTCTGCTCAAACAGCAACAACAGGGCTTTTTCTGTCACCATTCTAATGTTCCAGGCTCTATCTCTTTTCAAAAAGAGAGATTAAAAGGTTCAAGCAGTCAAACAATTTGCTGGCTGAACATTTCCATATGCTTTGTCATAACTGCCTGAATCTTGGCCCTCAAACTATTGTAGGATTAGTAAATAGGCTGCCTGCAAATGCCATTGCTTGAGAATGCTGTTATGAAGACTGGGGTTTTGTTTGGACATGCTTAAGTATCAGCAAGAGGACACAACGTGAAAATGAGAGCTAGATTCTGATTTATACTCTAGCAATAGGAGAGAGACTGGGCAGAAGAGCAGTATTGTTGATATAACACTAGTTAATGGCATAGAGAGTAATTTTTCTTACTTGTTTAATTTTCTCTCCCTATACACATTCATAGAGGAAAACCTGTCACATCCGCAGATGCTATAAAGTGGCGTAACTCCACCAAAGTCAATGGAACTACACTCATTTACACCAGTTGAGGAGCTGACCCCGTCATGTGCGCAGAGAGAGAATGCGACTGAATATGTGGCTCTGTGATGGATGTTAGTGACATTTATTGGTTTGAAACTCTAGAAAAGGAGACTATTTGGGCTCACTTGTGCCTAACGTGTTGCATGGGAGGAGACTCCTAATAGATCTAAATCCTATTAGTGGCATCAGCCGACATTGGTTCTATGCAGGGGAGAGGGGTTTAATAGCGCTCATAAAAAGCATTCTTTACATGGAAATAGCGGTTCTAGGTTTTTGGGGACTTGCTGGTTAATGAACGGAAACAATAATTCATCACAAAGCTTTTATCCCTGTAGAGATCTGTGGTCAACATACTGAACAACTTAATTAATGTTATTTCCTTTGCATTTTACTTTTTGAAGCTCCTACAATTGCTTTGAGGGCTTCAGTTTTTACAGTTGAGAAAACCATGACCAGATTGTTAAAATATTCAGCTACTGTAGAGACGTTCCATACCATCTGGAATGATTTCTAAGAGTCAGCAACTTCCACGACAGGAGCATTTGAAATTTCTCCAGGCCGTGGTGTCCCATTCCTCCCCACTTTCAGGAAGAGAAATAAATATTATACAAAACAGGGTTGTGTCAAATGACAGGGAGTGATCAGTCATATCATATGACAAAATGCTGTGTAGATACCTGAAAGGCTGTTCTTCCTCTCTGGGTGCCTGCTTATGGAGAAGTGAGGAGAGACGGGGAAGTGAAGATTAAAATTGAGCAGCTGGCAGATGTGGATGGCTTAATAGCATAGAAGCACATTTCTCTCAGCAAAGTGGAGTCTCTTTTTTAGTTGTGGCAAGTGAAAAATGTTTTTGCTGAGTCTTTCAATTATGTTTCAGTATCTTCCTTCCAGAGCTATTTTGGGTGTCTTACCCAAAATAGCAGCCACATTAGCATGGCTGATAGTAACATTACAAAATGATAATATCACTAAATGTTGTACTCTACTCTGTGGGGGGAACTGTGAGCCCTGCTGTGTGCCTGGACACAGCAATACGGGGGAGTAAGGATTCACCACATGGTCCTGCATGGGCTACCCACATCCCTGGAGCTTTCTTAGTGATGGAGGGAGGAAGAGCAACCGCCAGCAGGCTGATAGTCCCCCTGTGAGGAGGTGGTGGGTGAGTGGGTCCCCCAATGCACACATGGAGCAATAACCTGCTACAGAAAGGGGGATGGTCCACCTCCCTGTGCCCTGGAGCAATGGGAAGCAGAAATCACATTGTGACTTTCACATTCTGTTGCTACTCTATTCCTGAAGCAGCAATGTTGCCCTGTCCTGCAGCCGGATTGCCCTATTAACTCTGAAGAAGAGGCATTTATCTACAAACTCATTCTGTTACTCATCCCCTGTGTAACTATGGGGCGATGCTTTTCTAGACTTTATTTTGATCCTAGATTGTTTCTCACTTTTGATTTACAATGGAAGTGTTTTGCATTGTTACCTAACCCACCCAGTTTGCATGATGCCTATTGTAAGATACTACACTGGCTGGTTTTATCACTCAGTTTCACCTTCGCCAGTAAATAAAATAAATAAATAAATAAAAAATAATAATAACGGATAGGAAAATGCACACATCTGTGCAAGCTCCACTGATTTCAAAAGAGTTACACTGGAGTAATTATGTGCTTTGTTATGCTGTTATGTGATATGATACAAGTCACTATTTTAAGACTGAATCTCTGCCATGATGCCTATGAAGAAGTGCTAGCTGCCAATGGCTAGGTACGCAGTGAGCTGAGACTTCTGTTTATTGTGTCATAGTTTGCTCCATTAACTTGTGCTCCACCCGCCACCATTTGTTTGTCTCATCCAAATGGTACGTCTTGTCATAGCATACACTGCAAGCTAAACTGGGTGTCAGGGAACTTCAAAGGAGCCACAAGCCTCTAGTTCTTGGTTTGTATTGGACAAGTAAGTTCCTGAGCTTCCTGACTTTTTCCTGGTTATGCACCATGCCTTATACAGTGGTGCCCTAATTCTTGAGCTGTGTATCTAGGTGCTATCATCATATTATTATTTGCCTTGCAAAAGCAAAGAAAGGCATTGTGCTTTATTATTAATCATGGTTTGTTAAGAGTTGACAGTGTCCTTGGCCTATGGACTTTACCACCTAAGTAAATCCAGAAAATACACTGGGAAACTTCAAATGTGATGCTCATGTAAAATGATTCACGTGGGCAGGAAGGGGGGTGTTGCTGTCCCTGGGGATAGAACCTGGACATGTTGGTCTAAAAGCATGAGCCTCAATGGCCTGCGTGGAAAGAATCAGGTCTCTTAACCAAATGCTGCAGCAGACTCATAAAAACCTTTATGTTGTTCAGCCACTACAGGTCAACAAAGCTATCCAGAGTCAGCCAGGGCGACGCTAATAGAGCAATTGTTCAGCAATGTATTATTTTAGTGAAGGGCTGGAGACAGCAATTTGTGGTGGCATCTTACTGTTGGAGCTGGCCTCTCTAGCCTTTGTGGAAGCAGAGATACAGTTTGCAGATCTAAAGTTAGACAGGCCCCCAGGCTAACGTACACAGATAGTACAGGAGTAACGATAACATTAATGAGTGAGGATATAAAAACTGCTGGGAGACAGATTAGGAGGGGTTATAAAACAGATCAAGTAGGGAAAAGTAAGAAGATAGTGAGTTCCTTAGCTCCTGGGGAAGACTGTTTGCTTTTGCAGTCAAGAGTTACAGTCACTTAAATTGTCCTGTTATGTTAACTTTGAGAGTATTTTATTAATATTACAAGTTG
Organism: Chelonia mydas; assembly: GCF_015237465.2. NCBI lineage: Eukaryota > Metazoa > Chordata > Testudines > Cheloniidae > Chelonia > Chelonia mydas. The sequence goes on along the minus strand of NC_057853.1, from coordinate 12,527,835 downwards.
TGAAGGTTTGCCATGTGAGACACTGGCTCGTGTCATGTCACCTTCGGCTACTTCTACCAGCTAATGAAATTACTCCTTCACGTCTCTGCTTTTGACGCTGAAGATCATGGATGCTCCATCCCTTTTGATGACCCAAGGTAAGTTCATTTAGGGATGAGAGTGTCACGGGGAAGTGCTCTAGTGAAGATCAGCGATGGCAGGAAAAAAGTAGGCATGGGTGAGGGATTAGAAGAAGAATGAAATCACCAGGTGCACTGGAGAGGAAGGAGTGGTTCCAGACGTGTTGGGTAGTGTGACAATAGAATTTGGGTTCTGAAGAAGATGAGGCCAAGGGATCATAAAGATGAGCAAAATTAGCAGAGTAAAAAATGAGCACTGGAGTGTACCACAGTGGCAGAAATATAGGTAGCAGTAGAGTCCTGCAAGTGAGGCTGAGACGTTTCAATACAATGTGGTAGGAAATGAAGCAGATTGTTCAGCTGTGATATTTTGAGAAACCTGGAGGGGAGCGAGGAAAGAAAACTGCAGTAATCTAGCTGAGACATCACTGACACCTTTCAAATGGTGGCAAATATAATTAAAACCACAGAGATGACTCTTTGTGACTACGTTATGTTCCCATTATGGAGGCCAGGATTGTTTCCCCTAATTTTTCCTTTCTATGCAAGATGCTTTGGATTTATCAGACAGACTTTACTCTACAGATTAGGAGTTATATTTGAATAAAGCATGCAAGATCCAGTCAAAGTTACTATATTAAAAAAAAAAAGTAAATTATACCTCTGATAGTTTCATAGATTTTAAGGCCAAAAGTGAACATTAGGTTGCCTAGCCTGACTTCTGCATAACACGTCACAGAATTTAATCCAACAACCTGTGCTTGACTAAAGCATATCTTTATATTTTAGATTACTGTTTTTGCATATATTACCATTCTTACTTCCCATTCTACAAAATCTTCATGGTTTGTAAAAAAAATCATTTTACATGAAATTTAATGCTACACTGTGCAAATATAAAATCATAGGGCCAGATCCTCAGCTGGTATAAATCAATGAGGCTCCACAGACTTCAATGCATTGTGCTGATTTACACCGGCAGAGATTCTGACACCCCTGTTTGTTTATTATTCAAAATCTAAAACCCATTAAAATATAAATGGCACCTTCCACGTGAACTTGAAACTCATGTTTCACTCTCCCCATAGAATTGCTTGCGGTGCACTCATAAGTTCCTTCATCTGCTGCAGATACTTGTTCTATCTTCAAAACCTTTCCAAAACTTTCTGTCACTGCTCTGTCCTTAGGCAAATCTCTACCAGCCTTGATCCAGTTAAGATGCGGAGTTGGGCTAGCAGAAAAAGAAAGAAGATGTTGAGTTTAATTTAAAAAAAAAAAAAAAGAAAGAAGTTGTAACATTTCACATCAGTATAACTACCGAATGTTGAAGTTTATATATTTCCCTTTGCTAGATCATGATTTCAGAATTCTCCAAATGGTCCTCCTTTGTGTGCAGAGCTACCCATTTTACTCATTGAAACATCCTGGCTGGAGGTTTGATATGGTCCATAGCTACTGCCTGTTGTTTAAAAGGGACCTGTGAACAACAAATCCTTTGCAGCTGACAGTGGGTCACAAAACAGGTTTGCATCCCTTGTAAACATAGTGGCATGAACTGTAGTAGAGGCACTGAAGCTTGTTTTGTCCTGTTCCATAGGGACTTCTTGCAGACAGACAAGGGGGTAAAGACTTCATTAAAATAACTCCGCTCTGTACTCTGCCTGATTAGACAGGGCTAACCGCATGTCACAGATGGCTGAAAAAGCTACTTTATATTTTTAGAAAGTTAGGAGCGTGCTCAGAACCAGAGACACTGAAGTACAGGACAGATTGCTGTCTGAATATTCCCAGCTGGGTTTCCTGACCCCAGCACCATACATGATGCATATACACAGTGTCATATCTGCTTACTCTTGTGTCCATCTGTTAAGATGGCAAAATGCCCAGGCACAAGCTACTCAAAGCCCCAGGTACCGAGAAATTATGTTCCTTTATGAGCAGCATGGATAATAGTTCAAGTGTCACATTTTCTGCAAGAGAGTTCATCCCTGATACAGTACTTAAACACCGACACTATGAAACCCCTTACATTTCATCAACACCAGTTTAGATCTTTGTACCATCTAGAGGAGGTTGCCTGCCATTTTCAAGATCAGGGTAAAATCCTCCGAGATCACAAAGTGGCAATATATTTATTTCCATTAATTATTTTTCAATTGACTGATCCTCATTTTCTGAGTTTGAAACTTGTCTCAATCTAGCCAATCTAGTTCCTCATTGACATTTGCTCACCGCATAGAACAGGGATGAACTGCAGGGATGAACTGCAAGGGGAGGTAGGTTGGGGGAATATACTTAGAGTCCGTCAAAAATTTGTCATTTTTTTTTCCAAAGAAAAGTACCTTTTCGACAACAAGATTTTTTTTTTCCATTTTGGCCTAATTTGTTCATGCTTTGATGTAAATTTGTTTTGTAATTCATCCCCACCCCAACTTTTTTTGTATACTTGAAAGAGGAAGTACTTTTTCTCCCACATCATGGGAAATTTTGAACGAAATGTAAATGTAAAGTGTTCGTTCCTTTTTTAAATGTTTATGAAGTACACTTTCCCTTTCTCCTACCGGCTTTAATTATTACACGGGGAAAGTTTTATGAGGAAATTTGCAGAACAAGTCCACATACTGTCCTTGTTTCAACCAAAGTGATCAGTTCCTTACATTCCTGAGCATAAAATTTACACACATTTTTTTTTTAAGAATTCATCAACTGGATAAAAAGGAAGTGCACAGGTGGCAGTGAACTAGACATGGATGTATTGCAAAAAGGAACAAGAACCCATTACAGTTACTTGGAATGAATCCAACAGAGATGAGTTGCTCACATGCTCTCAGAAAATGGCAACCAATTGCAAAGTCATAATCTTATCTAGTCAAAGGGTGAGTGATGCCCTTTCAAACAAGCATGGACAAACAAGATGCCCTGAACATGTTTGCTCAGGCAGATAAACACCCTGATTTTGCGGTTTATAATGGGAGATAATTGCACATGCTTTAATATGGATCATTTATCTGCTAACCACAGTGAGCACACAAGGATGTGGAGTTCAACAATACAGGTTGTAAACATGATGATTTAAACACCCATTCAACAGAGAGCTCTATCACACATCAACCAGGAGCAAATGTGTTTTCCCTGTTAAGTTTAATGGTTGGAGGGCTTTTAAGCTTTACCTAGTTTTCCTCCCACAACTCTTTTTGGGTAGAAAGTTGCACACATAAGTACTAGGTAAAAAGTGGTGATCAGGATGGAGGGCATAGGTAAACCTGATCCCATGTTGATGAAAGTACTGCTGTACGGCTGCCAAGTTACCCCTGCCCACTTGGAGGAATCAGGGCTTAGAGGAGTATTCACAGCTAAACGCCACATCATCATCATGAGGATTGCACTTCAATCATGTCTGCTTAGACTTTCCCATTCCCCACTCATTTTCCATCCTGCACAATAAGAAAGATGGCATACCCCTACCTGTATCTATTTGTTGCATCTTGTCTTAGATTATAGATTCTTTGTGGCAGGCATGGTCTTTTTGTACAGTGACAATCACAATGGGGTACTGGGCCAGGACTAGGGCTCCTTGGCACTATGGTATTACCAATACTAATAATAATGGGGTTTGAGATTTCCATTCAATGCAGAGGGCTACGCCTAGGGATTAGTTATGCCTGCATCCATGCATTGAAATTGGCCCAAATTAAACTTGAACACTCCCAAATATGAATCTATATCTAATTTTGCAGATGTCCCTTATCTTTATCATGGGCCAAACAGAAAGCCCTGAATCAAAATGCCCCTAGTCTTTTACTCTGTTGTTGGGTTTGTTTCTGAATGGGCAACATGGAAGGCAAGAATCCTTGTACGATGGTGGTCAGGAAATTGAAATCTCATTGAAGGTGGAAAAGCTCAGGAATTTATTGATACTTAATCAATACTCTGAACTGGCCATGCTAGAAAAGAAAAAAAAGGTGGGTTTTTTTGGAGTCCAAACTGTGGAAGTTGAATCAATTCCTAATACACTCAAAAGAATAATAATTTTCAGTGGTCACCATACTGGAACATCTGCAAAACCAGTGATCACAGGATGGATAAACAACTGTGATATGCCAGTTACTATGGTAAATGCTGATTCTTTAGTTATACTTGTCTATAACCTGTACATGACTCACTCGCCAACAGGAAACTTTCTCCATTGTAACTCTATGCCAGTTTTCAAAAAGTACAATTTATTTAAACAGAAATTTGGTGTAAAATTATATACTCTGTTGGAGAATGTATAAAGGTGCTTCCTTTTACTCTAACTTTATTTCAGAAGGTTGTTAAGGGGTCCAGTACTCACAGCCCCTCAGCAATGCATTCAAGTAGTAGAACTCCCCCTTTGATGACAGTAACTGATGAGCTGCTACCAGAAGATTCAGGTGGTATCAGTATTTTGGGTTTTCTTTCCTTGATGAAATTAGCTAAAAAAGAGAAAAGAAAAGGGTCAGACTTTGTGAAGTAAGGTGATTACATATGCCCCTGAATCATTCTGTACCCTCTAACCAGTGCTAAAAATATTGCTTTGATCAGAAGATTTCTGGAATATTCATTCATTCATTTTATTTATATTTGTGGTATTTTTCTAAAAGTCCTACCTAGGGCTCTGTTTTTTACTTACATTCAAAACACAACTATAGTAACAGGAATAAAATTAGAACCTTCTCTTCCTCAAAACCAGAGCCCTGAACCTGCAAACCCTTAAACAAATGCACAACTTTACACTCATGAAGTTCCTTTCCATCCAGCTTTCAGGACTGGGCAGTGGCTAGGCTAGAATCATACAACAGTGGAGGATTCTTTCTCTGGCAGCTACTGTTGGTGTCTTAAAGAGGCAGATCAACCCAGAAGATGTTCGGGGGAGGCTAGTCCTGAATTATGCTGGTACAAGAGCTCCTGGTTGCTGACTATGTTGGTTGGGAGATGTCACTCTTAAAAGGGCCAGAGTTGCAGCTGCACTAGTATGACTCCCAAATGGTATAGGGTGAAGGGGTGTGTCACAAGGGAGCTGGTCCCTCTGAGCAGAACTGGGCCCAACTCCCCTGGGTCAGAGCAGGTGAGCCAATTAAAGGGACCTGAGCTATCCCTGTGCCTATTAAGGGTTACCAGAAGGGAGGAAATGGGAGATGGAAGGGAATGACTGGGACAGGCCATGCCTAAGAAAAGGAAGGAAAACCATGGTGGAGTGCAGCTAACTCCTGTGATGGGTCCCTGGAGCAAGGGTCTCAGGGCAGCAGCCCTGGGGCTATTGCTCCAGGAAGGGAGCAGAGCTGACTAGGACTGGGATGCTGCCAGGAACAGGAGCACCAGAGACTCCAACGAGAGGTGGCTTGGAAGCCTGAGAGAAAAGGAGAGTTAAAAGGCTGTTCTCTGTTGTTTTACTTGCCTTTGGTAAGAGGCTAAACCATCCTAAAGGAGACTGGGTGTGGCAGCGAGTTTTTGGAAGCTGGGAAGAAGCCGGGTGACAGGGTGGCTGGGCCAGATGCTCTGTTCCAACTCTGCTGAAATCTCTTCTAATCCCTCCAAATGAAGATCCAAGTACCATCTCTCCAGGTGACAGCCTAAGAAGAATTCGGCTTCCCACCTCACATGCCCTAAGAAGTGTGCTTCATCCTCAGACAACCTCCCTGGTTCCCAGTCAATTTTAAGAACTAGTTCAGAATTTCCTGCCATGCCTTGAAAAAACTCTATCGTGGATTTGCTCCAGCCTCTCTCATGGACCTTTCTTCTATTATCATGCCTGCTCAGCTAGTATTTGCCTCCTCTCTGCTTCCTTATTTCTCCCCTCACCCACACACTCTGACCAATGGTGGTGAATGAGCGTTTCCCTTGTCTGTTCTTGCCATCTGGAACAGTCTTCCTCATGTCTTTCCCCTTCACTAACTTTATATCGTCTTCTAAATCTCAGCCGATATCATATCTTTTGTCCTTTTCCAGCAACTTAGAATTCGCCTTCCCTCTACAGTTGCAGAATTTACAATAACTCACAAATGCATTTGGGAATACAGCTTGAAAACAAACCACTGTTCATAACAAAACTCCTTTTTACTGTCGTGGGTTTCAGATAACCGTTTACTCTAGACTGTCAACAAAAACTCAATTGTTTCTTTGACAATACATTTTAACCATTTATATTATTAAATGGTTATTCAGTAATAATTAATAGCCAATATGTCATTCAAATGTTTACTGATTCTTCAAGAAAAGTGATTTACTGATAATTTGGTAATAAATCATTTCTATCTTACAAGCCAGTTTTCCTCTCCCCTTCTTTAATTGCTTTGGGTCTCTTTGTACAGTATGTACTACACAGACCAGTGAGTACATGTGCTGTACACAAATGTTCGCCCACATATGCCTAGATTTTCAGACATGAATAGCATTCTTGGGTGTCCAGCATGACACACCTGAAAAGGGCCTGATTTTCAGAAACTGTTCAGCATTAGTCCTCTGAAAAATTAAGTCCCCCTCAGGTGTTCTTAGTTGGGCACTCCAGAAACTGAGGCACTCAAAATCACTAGTTAGTTTTGGAAATGATGGACTTAATTTTAAAATATATTCTCTCTTGATAACCATGTTTGGGGAAAAATAAGGTATTTGGTAGAACGGGGTGGAAAATAGATTTTCCATCTCATGAAAAGTTTTTGTTTTGTACCCGAATAGGAACAAAAAGCCACAATTTTGATTTTTTTCATAAAATGAAATACCTCCCAAAAATATCACTGAGTCACTTGAAACATTTTGTTTCACTATACTGAACCCCCCCCCCCACTTTTTTTTATATTGACACTTTATGGTTCAATTTGAAAAAAATAAATTAAATTTAGGAAAAAAAAAAGGTTAGAATACATAAAAAAACCAAAACTTCGAGATCGAAAACTATGAAAACAGGACATTTAAACATTTTAACAGCTTTTTCCTTTAAAAAACAAACAACATTTCCTCAAAATCAATCGATTTTATGAAAATGTTCAGTTTTGTCAAAACAGCATTTTCCAGTAGAAAACTTTCATTTAAAATCTTCCAACAAGCTCTAGTATTTGGGTTGAGAATCCAGATATATTCTCAAACAGAAAAGGAGTACTAGTGGTACCTTAGAGACTAACCAATTTATTTGAGCATAAGCTTTCGTGAGCTACAGCCCACTTCATCGGATGCATCTGATGAAGTGAGCTGTAGCTCACGATAGCTTATGCTCAAATAAATTGGTTAGTCTCTAAGGTGCCACAAGTACTCCTTTTCTTTTTGCGAATACAGACTAACACGGCTGCTACTCTGAAACCAGATATATTCTGTTAGCTATACACCCTTATCAATTCTATCCATATTTTCTGCTATTGTTACATGAAACATCACAGCATATTCTAACACTATCTGGTCATCATAGTTCCTTTGTGATTTTTTTATTCATCTAGCTTGAAGCTCCTCCCCTTGAAATCACTTTCTTGATCAGCAAAACTGCCAATTCTGAAAAATACTTTCTATTTGTCAGGACCACTTCTCTGAACGCTTTATTTCACATGGAAGAGAGATGCAGTAATGTTAAAAATCCTTCAGACCTCAGTCAAGATAGTAAAGACTGAGTCAATACTGATGCATGTATTCCTTATACCCAGCAAACATGTTAAAAGTATTTCCTAAGCAGTAACAGTATTTCATCTACATTGATACAATATTTCATTTTCTAAAATTTCAGATTACCCAACACATTAGGTAGCTCTTAAGTATTCTCATTGTGAATTCAAAGGCAAAGAAACAAACAGGTACATTCAACTCACCCTTAGTAACAGCAGCATTAGGTGAGCTTGAGTCATTAGTATGTTTAACTGAAATAAACAAAAATGAAAACCAAATGCAAATGGAATAGTTGATATAGATTAAAAGGTCAAAAACAAACAAAACATCAACTAAACAAAAAAAACACCACACAAAATATTTTCTTAAAGGAAATGTAAATATATTTTATATAAAACCACCAAAAGACTATAATGCAAATCAACACAGACAATGAATTTCTGTATGTATAAAGAAAACAATAAAAAGATGTAAAACTCAGGAAAAGATTCACTAGAAAGCGATTTTATCAGTTATGTCGAATAAGATTGATAGGTTCCTAGCATTCATTAAAAGATTCTATCCTTAATCCTTTCTCCTTTGTTATTTATCTGCTTCTTCCAGCTCTCAGACACAATGCCTCAGTAGGGGCATTTACGCATGTGCTTCACTTTAAGTACATACATAGTCCCATTGACTTCAACAGTAATGTGCATGTACTTAAGTGGTTTGCTGCCCTGAGGCCAGAGTGTTCCAAAGCCTGCAGGATGAAGTCCTCTAATGTGTGTGTGACTGGAGACTTTTAAACATCTATAGAATGCAATATCTACTTCTGATATTTTACTTACAATTAATATCCTAAAACACAGCACCATAGTTCATAGAAAAGTAGGTTTGGAAGGGACCTTTAAGGCCATTTAGTGCAGCCCCCGTTGCTGAGGAAGGATCAAGTATACCTAGATCAGTGGTTCTCAAGCTTTCCAGACTACTGTGTCCCTTTCAGGAGTCTGATTTGTCTTGCATACCCCCTCAAGTTTCATCTCATGTAAAAACTACTTGCTTCTAAAATCAGACATAACAATACAAAAGCGTCACAGCACACTATTACTGAAAAATTGCTTCCTTTCACATTTTTACCATATTATTATAAAATAAATCAATTGGAATATAACTATTATACTTACATTTCAGTGTATAGTATATAGAATAGTATAAACTAGTCATTGTATGAAATTTTAGTTTCTACCGACTTCGTTATTGCTTTTTATGTAGCCTGTTTTAAAACTAGGCAAATCTCTAGATGGGTCTCTGCATACCCCGACTGACTTATACCACCCCTTACAGGTTTTTGTCTCATTTATTATTCAAAATCTCCAATGACAGGGATTCTACAACCTTCATTGAAAGCCTATTTCAGTACTTAACTATCATTACAGTTAGAGAGTTTTTCCTAATATCTAATCTAAGTCTCCTGTGCTTCAGATTAAGCTGATTACCATTGTCCTACATTTAGTGGATATGGAGAAAAAATTATCACCATCTTCTCTATAAAAGCCCTTAGCATATTTGAACACTGTTATCAAGTCCCCACTCAGTCTTCTTTTCTCGGGACTTAACATGCTTAGGTTTTTTGTTTTTTTTTAAATTTTGCTCATCATTCAGGTTTTCTAAACCTTTTATCATTTTTGTTGCTCTCCTCTGCACTCTCTTTAATTTGTCCACATCATTTTTCAAGTGTGGCACCCAGAACTGGACACAATACTCCATCTGAGGCCTCAAGATGAATTAACCAAGTATTAAGGTATATGAACTTAGTATTATTAATTATCTGTTTACCCCAACAAGAAAATATACCACTTGTAAATTAAATATTGAGGCTTTCATTTAGGAAGAAAATATCCCTGATTTTTTAGGAAACATAAATCCCCCAAAGTCAGATATTACTGAAACCAAAAGGGTGACTTAAAGGGCAGAGCCAGCTTAAAATAATATATATTCTCAATTGATTTTTCACATATTTATTCTTGCAAGTGACACTTAAAATTACTGCAACTGAATGAGTCAAGCAAAATGGGAAAGATCTTCAGCTGGTGTAAACTGTCATAGCTCCACTGAGTTCAGTGAAGCTTTGATTACCACAGCCTGCGAATGTGGCCTACCATATTTTCTCCGATTTTCTTTTTGTTTGTTTGACTTCTTTCAAAAACACAATCTCACCGTTTCCTGTACATTCTGTACATAGAGTCACTTTGTTTCCTTTGTTGTTTGGTTTGAACTTTGATACACAAAAAGAGTAAGCAAAATAAATATATAGGAAAATGTAAATGTAAAACCATGACATTGGCAGTGGGACTTAGGTGCAGCTACAGTATCTGAAACGACCTTTTTCTCACTTTTGGAAACTGAACAGATCTGAAGTATCTGGTGTTCTTTTAATCTGCAAAAAACTGGGTAGCTACAATGCCCATGAGTCAGAAAATGAACAGCTCCATGTCTCCTACTCACCCTTTAATCAGGAAATGCATGGCATATTATGCTCAATTCCTTTGTGCTTTTTACTTCTTACTAGAGGCAGTCATGCAAACAAGTTTTCCTCTTGCTCTAGAGTAGGAATACATTTCCTATGTTTGGGAAAGCATTGACACCCAGTTCTCCTCTCCCAAGGTCATGAAAGTTGATGCTTTTGTACCTTATAAAATAATGGGGTTTATGAGGCTTTTTTCTAAACAACAGGTGATTTTGTGCATTTAGAGACAGAGGGACCATTCATGACTGCTGTTGATTCTACCTTCTCTTGAGCTCCTATCAAAAGTGGGCAGGGATAATCTTCTACTGTTTGTTCAGTTCCTCTCACAGTGGGGCACCATCCTTGGCTGGTGCTTGGGCACTACTGTAATATACTGATTACCATTAATAGAAGTGAAGACAAATGGTACCATTGGCTCTCCATGGCTGAGCTCAGGAACAGACTTGTCAGATACAAACCATGAACTCTAGGCTATGGCCATTTTGAAGTTCTCTAATACCCAGTCAGCCAAGCAAGAACCTTGTTGCATAACAGGACACCTGGAGTACTCCCTGATCACGTTAACTGCAGCTCCCTAACGTCATTCTCCAGAGCCCAATTGCCATATCCAGGCAAACCCATGCCCGGGGGAAGAGGCAGTATGGAATGCCTAATCATCCACTCAGTGGCTGAGAAGGGAGTTGATTTCCCTGATGCATCATGATTAGATTTCATAGCTGTGGAGAACAGAAGGAAGACAATAGTGCTTTTGCAGCCCAGCAACTGCAGAAGCTTTTTATCAGTTGGATCTAGCTCTCAGAGTAAGGCTTATAATATAGGAATAAGCGTATTAACATGTATTTTGTTCAGAGAGAATCATGTTAGACACATGCCACATATTTTCATTCAGTGACAAGGGGGAGTTAAAACAATTTTTAAAAGACTTACTACGTGTAACCATCAGTGTCATTGGCATTTTCTGTACAATTGTCCGCAGCCTGGGAAATGCTGCAAAGCAACAATAATCGCTTCGACTGTCATTTTCTTCCACATTTGCGATGTATAGATCTCCCTTAAGGCTCATGGAGACCCTTTCATCTTGTGGAATGTGTTGTAAATCTAGAAAAAAAAATATTATAATATGGTTATGATATCCTGCCATCCCCCAATATGACGATTTACACTTCCTGTCATGTGTTTGCTTTCAGGTGCAGAATAGAACTTTGATGCAAAAGAGGAAGGAGGTGCAACATAACCATAATCTCTGTGTCCTTTTATAGCCATGGGAATGGGAGTTTATGAAACAAGAACCTAGGTAAACTTTCTACAGAAACAGCATGAATTCTCTGGAAAGTCAGTTTTGTTCATTTACTTTAATTCTGTAATTACTAGGGGATGATGCAGTGAAAATCCCACCAAGTTTCAGTGCTACAAAGGCTTACAACACTGCCACGGATGCCTTGATTTCTAGGTTTCCACTGTGCAGAACCCCAACTTATCTTCCCTGTAACTACACCTTATAATATGTAACTACTAGACCATGCAAAGGTTGTGTTGTCTCATTGTCAAACCAGCCAAATGTAGAATGAGAGCAGCTGTCTATCTATCTAGTCTGGAATCCTGTCTCTGATAGTGATAACTCCTAGGGGTGAAATCTGAGTCCCACCAAAGTCAATGGGAGTTTGCCATTGACTTTTACGTGGCCAAGATTCCACCCTAGACATTTAAAGAAGAATGTGACAGAATCCCCTAAAATAGCCAATTATGCAATAACCAGACAACAGAAGAAGGTTATTCCTAATCTTGTCAGTTAATGGTTGGCTTGCCTTCTGAAGCAGGATGGTTTATATTACTGGTATATTTTATCCACTTTACTGTAACTGAATGTTCTGATTATCTGTGTGTGTCTAGCCCTTTCTAAAACCCTGTTGAGCTCTTGCACTCAGTGTTATCTTGTGGCAATGAGTTTCACAGGTTAATTAAGTGTTATGTTAAAAAGCATTTTATTTCATCAACGTCAATGTTTTTTGCCTTTCAGTTTCATTGTATGTACATTATGAAAGGTGCAGAAGATGACCTGATTCACCTTTTTGTACCATTATTACCAGTACCTTTCCATGTGTCTAACCATTCTTATTACCTATCTCTTAAATCCCTCTGCTATATCCTTTTTTGATATGGAATGACCAGAACTAAACAAAATATTCATATTGAGGGTAAACCTTTGATTTATGTAATGGCATTATAACATTTTAAATATTGATTTATATCCCATTCTTTAAAAAACTCTGGCAAAAGTCCCATGTGACTTCATGGGGTCTGAATTTCAATCGTTATAATACTGCTTGTTCTTTTGATTGCTGTTGCACATTAAATAGAGGCTTTCACTGAGTTGCCTACAATGCCATCCATATATTTTTCCTTAGTGCTTACACTTTTAATTTTCATCAGTTATGAATTTGTAATGAAACTGATCTTGATAGGCATTTTAAGAAAGGCCTGTTATGTGTTGTGTCATCAAATGTTACTTACCAATATTCATCCAATAGATATGCAAAGGTGGAATTCCTCTGGGAGGATTACAGTGCAAAACCACAGCATCACCATACTCTACCTCGATTGGCTCAATCTTTTCTTTTGGGAATTTTGGTACACCTATGACAAAAACAAACAGTTTCCTTCATTTTCTTATCCTTAGCCCCCTTTTATGCAAACAGCACATCTACCCCATATCCTTCCTTTTGGTCTCTGTATTAAGTAATATTATTATGCGCATAAAAGCAAAAATTGGTTTGGCATTTTTTGAAAAAAGAGCAAGACGACAAGATCCCAGCAAAAGAGTCTGTAATACACAAAGAACAAAGGAATTAGTGTAACGGAAAGCAAAGTAATGGTGATGTTAAGGGGAAGTCTGGCATAAAATCTGCATGTATGACTCTACATCAACCCATCCTGGTACACATTTTTCCTCTATCCTCCACTACTCAGGGGGCATGCTGAAGGCTAGCAAGGGCAGGACTGTGGTTTGATGATCCTTGCTGGCATAATGGCTCCCAGGGAACTATAAGGCAGTGCAACTTAGAGCAGCCTTTAGGCAGCTGCTATAACTTGTGCAAGGGGCTGGCTTGGTGCTCAGTCAGCCCCAGAATTAGAAGAGGCAGAAAGGTAGCTTAGGGTGATCTTTGCTTCCCCCTCTCTCAGGTGTGCAAGCTTTGCTGTGGCACAGCTGCAGACTGACCCTACATAATCTTTAGGGTCTGATCTTGCTCCTTGTACATATAAGCAGTCCTTTTGACTCACATGCACAAGGGGTAATGGATCTAGCTCTTACATATAGACCAGCTGATCCAATAGTTTAGGACCTGATTCAATTGCCAAAATTCACTGTAGCCAATGGAAACCCTCAAGGACTGCGTATAAAGGACGGGAACAGCAAACAGCCAGCTGCAAACAGAAACAAAGGACTGTATCTTGTTTGTCAGTCTCCTGCGAGCACCCCCACTGAAGGCACTGGTGCTACATCCACAAGTAAGGTGAGTAAGATTTGATCCTGGAATGAGCCTAGAGAAGCCACAACTCAACAAACAAATTCATTTGTTAAATATAACCACTCTTTAAGCAAACCAAGTTGAGACTGCTTCAGGGCAGACACTGAATCCTGCTTACATTTGAGGCAAGTTAAAACTGGTGGAAGGTGCAATTCTGTCAGTTCAATACATAATTAAGCAATAGTAAAAGAATGAAATAATCATGGCTATCAAGAGCCAAAGGGAAATATTAAAAAGTGCCAGCTTTGCACACCAGTTATTAATGTGAACTCCAGTGCAATGCAACTGTATATTATATCACGTTTAAATGTCAAAGCTCATCTGTGCCAGATCCTCAGCTGATGTAAATCAGTATAACTCCACCAAATTCAATGGGTTGTGCTGATTTACACATCTGAGGATCTGGCCCCTGGTCTAGGAGTAGGTTACAATTAAGGAACTGAATGATTATTGGGGATTTTACATACAAATATTACGAGATGGACTGAGACTGGTATGTGTAGTTCTATAACGAAGCAGGATGCAGGACCTACCTGCATCTTAAGTTTGGGTGCAGAGGAGAAAACAGAGGCTGTGTGCCTGATACTTCCTGCCCCACTCTGAGTAAGTAGCTGGGAGGAATTAGGGGAGAGAAGCAGGTGGGTCATCTGGGGCCACCTCCCTGCAACATGTATGCCAGCAGATCTGGCATGCTGTGGCTCCAAGAAGTGTTTCTGAGTTACAGTTTCTTCTTAAATTTCCTTCTGCGGTAACACTAGCTAGTCTGAACTGGAACAATTACAACATGATGTTGATTGCTCGAGTAAGAATTGTGTATGGATATTACTGGCCGAAAGGAAGGCATTACACTGCCATAAGATAAAATGGAAGGAATGTTCTCACACCTACCATGGATCATGAGAAATTATATCTACCAGTCTTCTATTGGCAGAGAGATTAACAATTTTAAAAAATCTCCAGTTTATAAACTGAGTAAGGGTCCCTAACAAGCAGTAAAATGGAGATCCCATGAATCTCACCCACTTCATGAAGGACAATAGCGAGAATACTACAGCTAGCTTCCTTCCCATAGCTTCTTCACTCCTTAAGTCCTGCAAGGTACACCCAGTGACAATTCCCGTTCCTGCCAGGTACACATATTAGGCTGAAATTTAGGTCAGCTTCCAACCGATTCTCTTGCTGAGGCCCACTCTGTCTAATCAGCTGGAAGGCAAAATTTTCCTACATTCTGTGTTCGGGAGTTATTAAAAACCAAAAAAGCTGATTATATTGTTACCCCTTTGTGACCCAAGCAGCTACCCAAATTTGGAACCCTGTGGGTTGTTTTATTAAGAGAAACTGTTGATAGTCCGTTATTTCTTTGATGCAATCCTGATACAAGAAGAAAACAACAGGAGATAGACTTGGAACAGTGAGCCAAGAAACTCTTTCAGCCAGCACTTAAGCCAGAAGCTCTCTTTTATCTTTTTCTCAGGGACACACAATCAGAGCTTTTCTGTCTGGTGCATGCACACATGCACAACCCTACCCCAGTCATTGTCCTGCCCCTGTGTTTGTTATCAGCTTTAGTCAGCCTGGCCAGACCACTGCCTAGGCTTGTCATGCTGGTGCAGACCCTGGGCATTGGTTTCCATTATTTCATTTATCAGTATACCCCGGGTATTGAATGGTTCCCACATTTAGCCTGAATAGACGTTGCTTAGTACACCCATCAACCCAACCATCAACTCCGTGATCTATGCAGCCACCAGCACCTCTGCGCATAACATTATCTTAAGAAAGGGCTGTGCTATATCACTCCTAAGTGCAGATAGGCGTGCAACTTTTTTGCAGTATTCGTCATTTTAATTCTTGGATATTATGTAATCAATTGCTACTAATTTTTGGCTTATCACAGAATCTATAATAATTGAGCTAAGCTGGTAAGTGGTTCTGAGCTCTATGCAAGACGTACTGCTTCATGATAGATTTTGAAATTGCACGGAGTTATCCATACAGTACATGGATAATGTGAAATTGGAAATCAATCAATCAGTTTGCCATGACATCTACAAAAAAAGGTCATGTCAATATTACAGGCAACTGCCTACAAACGGACATAAAGAGCAGGGCCAGACAATCTTTCATAGCTCAAGGTACTCCATCTCACATTTTCATTACCCAGGGGGAGAACAAACTTGTATAATGGGCCTCCGAATGACCTGTTGAAATGCCAGCAGGTGGATCCTATCAAGGCTCAGACAATCCATTGGCAGGAAAAAAAAAAAAAAAAAGAGCCACATGATGAAAAATTATCCACCTGCATTCTGCCTCTTATGGAAACATTTCCCAAAGCACACTGTGATATATAACACACTCAGACCTGTCTTGGGAATGGTTCTTCATGCCACATTTTAATTCCTGCCGAAGTAATATCTTGAGTTCTCTAATACCAAAGTGTCATTAAACTGTGAGACATATAAGGATCAAAATTATATTGGTCTGTGCCCAAGTTCTCTGCTTGTGACGGATGGTGACCCAAGCAGTGACAAATTGTTGTTTTCAGTGCCCTCTCACTGTTGTGAACCTGGGTATATCCAATCCCTAGAGTGACTTGTGATTTAATAACCATACACTACTGGAAAACTCAAGATTAGAGTTGAATGTTTTGAAATACCACTGATAAATGGGACAAGGGAGAGGAAAAATTCAGCAACTGTCTTGTGGATCCCTGCTCCTATTTTCCCATGTTCAGAAAATTCAAAATCTCAGTGAAAAATTAGGAGGAAGGAGGAATTATGTAATCTTATGCTAAAACTAATGAGTGTTTTTAGTATAGATACTGGGCCTGAATCTATTCCATTTCACTGGTATCAACCTGAAGTTACATAGGTCATTTCACTACACTCCAAACTTTAGTGGGATTAGTCCAGATTTACTCATGCTTAGCCTGCACTTAATGATATGTCAGCATAGTTTCATTAGTCAGGGGTGTGAAAAAAACCAAATACCTAGTGACAGCCATGCTGAAAAAATCCACAGCGTTGGAGCAGCCGTGTTGACAGAAGAGTGTTTCTGTCAACTTGGCTAACGTTATTCAGGGTGGTGGCATTCCAACACACACACACACACACACACACTTCTGTTGGTGCAGAACGCTCTCTAAACTAGGCACTATACCGACATGGATATACTGACATAGACTTCATGGTGTAGACAAATTCTCAGTGTAACTGACAGTAGAATTTGTCCCACTGTTTAGAGAAGGATGTAATTAAGGTGCCTGATTCTACTCTCTTACACTGGTTTTACGTGGTTATCACTCCATTGACTTTGTGGATTTACACCTGTGTAAGTGAGAAGAGAATCAGAAAGGCCCATTGCTTGTTTTTTGCATTTGAAGCCAGTGTGGAGTCAGGGAAGCTAGCACTGGGAAGCTGTGCTGGAGAAGCATGCACTGAGGAGATTCTCAGACGCAATTCAGCCAGTGAATGAGTCTTTCTATGCAGGTATATGGTTATATACGTTCCCTTCATAGAAGGACTCATTCATTGGCTGACTCCATCAGGTTTATACCCACTTTGCACCAGCAGACTAGCGAGAGACAGAGAGAGAGAGAGAGTGTGCACACACACACACACACACACTCTGTTGATGCCCAGTCTTGAATAAGAGCTGCTAAGGGGACAATGGCCAGGAGATCTCTATTCTCTGGCAATCCCCAATACCCAGAGCATTCCTCGGCCATTGATAATCAGCAGTAATTAGAGCAGCCCTAAGGTTGATCTTCTTTATGCCAGGGATCAGCCCAGTGGCCAGCAAACCAGAGGGACATAAATATGACTTATAACTTCCTTCCACCTGCACTGTGCTGAGCACAGCTTGGACACAGCCTGAGATCTGTCTCAGTGTATTAATTTCAGTTCTGGCTTGTGCCGTTTGGAGTTAAAGTAGCAATTCTCATTACAGTCTTTGAACTGTTTACAAAGGATGATTCTGCTAATTTATGGAATGATTTCTAATTTCCACACTAAACTGACTAATGTAATGGCTGGCTGTCAATCTAGGAAGGTATCTTACTATGGGATAGATGCTAGTCCTTGCCTACATGGAAGGTTTTCGCTATTACCCTTTCCCAAGAAGAAGGGCGTTTATCCCCATAAATGACTTGGCGACTGTCAGAATAATCACAGTGAATTAGTTGGTAAATTGGGTGACCAACAGGACTGGGTTCTATTCCTGGCTCATGCACAAACTGCTGTGTGACTTTGCTCCATTACTTAGCCACTCTGTTTTCTCATCTGTAAAATGAGGATAATATTGATCATTCACCTTTGTAAAGTGCTTTAATGCCAATTGTTATTTTAGCTCAACTCAAGAATCCTTTTGGTCTCTTCACTACAGAATTCAGTATGCCTTTTCAAATTTTAGATAGAGGCTTTGCCTTCTAGGTGGACTGTGCAATCGATAACGTGAGATACTGTCCGTGAATTTATTTCTTGGTTGATTTATTTTCATGCTATGCTTTCATTCTGTAGTTTTAAGTGTTTTAAGGAAAGTAACTATAAATATACTTTAAATGGATCTTGTGTACATTTCACCAAGGAGGCGGTGTACCTTGTGATCAATTAAATACAAGGCTTAAATTTCTAGTCCTAATTCAATTTCTCCTTCTGACATTGGGCACATTCAATAATTAAAGTAATAGAATTATAAGTTCAGTAGTACAGTGGTTGTTGTCTGCATCCTTGTCTTATTATGGCATTTAATATGTGTCACACTATATAATCTGCACTGCCTGTTTTTTCACTGAATTGTATATGGACACTAATCATACACATATGCTTAGATAAACATGCATTGAGATTCTACTATAGTTCTTGGTCAATTCAGTTAAATACAATAAAGGGAATGGAAATCTACTTCTAATATAAGCACCCTTATTGCAGTGAAGGAAGTCTTGTCCAGCACATATCAAGCTATCCACATGTCCTGCCTCAACTACAGGTTCCAAAATTCAAGAAACAGGCATCAATTAAGAAAAGTGTTCTGTTTTTATATATTTAAGTAGTTCTTCTTTTGGAATCAAAGTCAATGGATCACCAGAATATCAGAAGACTTTGTACTGCTGGAGGTGACATACTTTAGAAGGGACATAAAACTGACGTCCTCACCATTTGGGAAATTAAAGGGCCCCCGGCAGTCTTCTTATGAATAGTGGTATCACCCCAGTGCCCTGGCCAGATTCCAAAGCGAATAATTGTGTTCTGCCTAGAGCTTTGAATGGCAATGTTGCTCTTTTCACTCTCCCCAAAATTATTGGGTGACATTAAACAACTACTGTGTCCCCTCCAGTAATGATTAGGTCATTTTAACTCACACCATGACATTCAGTTCAGTTCAACTGAAAATACAATTTGAAGTCAAACTGTTGTGCAGTGCTGATGAGTTACACCCCTAGAGGCTGCTGAAATTTAGTGATGAGTGAAGTAATTCCTATATATACACACCTGACCTTTGTGGCCAGTGTGTCATGAGGCTTAACTGGCTAGCTAGTGTATAGAGCACACCTCTCAAGAAAAAAAGTATCCATAAAAGCTGGTCAGTAAAAAGGAAACCCTGGGAGACTCCTCTCATGGATTTCATTTCAGAGTACACAGTCAGGAAAGAATCTCCCTGAAAAGGAAGAAGTTCCATAGACTCCATGAAGTCCACCAAGGACTTCACTGTTGTTTCTGATTTTACGCAGAAGGTGCTCAGGTACTATGGGTAAAAGCAGCAGTATAAAACCAGAGACAGACAGAGATTGAGACAGGGAGAGAGAAACGTTTTGTCCCCACAGAAAGATCAAGAGGTTCTGCTCCCTGTGTATCTTGGGGGATCTGCCCCAACACAGAACAGTTTATGTGGACTCTCTGTCCTGGCTCTGGCTCTCCTTCCCAGACCTTCTAAGCTTCTGTGACCGCACAGTTCCCATGAAGCCACGTTGCTAGGCTTTCCCCTATTTATAGCTGCCTTTAGATCACTTCTCAGGAGATGTTCCATGGCACAGAAGGAGGATGCCAGAAAAATAAATAGCCTTAGGCTGCATAAACTTTTCTACAGGGCTGGTAGACAGATGATGCATGTTCCCTATTGTCTTCTACCTCTGCACTCAAATGGCCAGAGATACTGCCAAGGAGATAGGTGACCACTCCCTTCCATGGCAAAGGCTGAAATCAGCATCTGGAGGGCCTCCATCACATGCAGATCTCAGCAGGACCCATTGGCCCTATGTCTGTCAAGTGCTTTGGGATCTTTTGATAGAGGAAGCTGTAGAAATGCAAAGTACTAAGACTGGTGGCATTGAATGAGCAAAACTGCTGTTTTAAACACAGTACAAAAAAACTGCTATGAATTTTGTGAAAAATAAAAAGAGAAGGCATTAAAAAGGTGTTTATTTTCATAGCCTCAGTAGAGAAATAATAGTCAAGTCAAAGCAAATCATTTTCTGCCACCAAACACTCAATTTTCCTGAGGATGCCATTAAAAAAGCCTGTACTAACAGCCCTGCTGGCTTATTCTCTAGAGATAAAGCATGGTGAATTCTATTCAGCAAGTATCAGTGAATAATAAATGCTCTCCAAATTAATATAGCTGTGAAAATATGTACACAATTTACCCAGTTCCTTGTAAATTAAAGTATTTGGGGAATGTTTTTTAGTATTTGTACTATAAAACTTAGAAGGTACTGACGGTTCAGTGGTAATATCTTGAACTTCCGTGCTATTTACTCAGATTTGGTAATTAATTCCTAGCAAACAGGAGTTGGGAATGCTGTGGAACAAACTTAGTGAGTTAGTGGGGAGAACAGAAGTGCCGCATACCACTCAATAGCAAGCGGCCGGAGTGATTACGAAGTAGTTAGGGATATGCGGGACTACCACATCCGGATTCCCAGATTACAGGTGGTTTTTTGAGGTGACCCGCTATTAAAAAAGTCTGAAATCAGTTCTGAGGCCTGTACAAAGTCATCACATTGGGACATTATATCTCAAGAGGGATGATGGTTTGACACAATGTCATTATGTTGCACCATGGTGGTGCTTGGGCACAACATGATGACAGCACTTTAAAATGTCAGAATGCTGCATTGCAAGGGCCTGTCAAACTGACTCACAACTGTGGCTAACTTAGCTCCACAGGAAGTCTTGGTTAGGAAGTCTTGTGGTTAAACAGAGAAAAACCTTGAAGGTTTCTTAGGGCTCCCTAAGAGATATGGAGGACAGTAGGGGAAATATGAGAAATTCTGAAAATTAATAACTATAGCTTTCAGTTTCACTTTTGAGGCTGCTATGACCATGGCACACTAGAATAAATAAATATAGCATGCCGTATATGACAACCACCTTCACTGTTATACTAAGATAGCATCTAATATTCTCTCCCTTCATTAAAATTTTGACTAATATATGCTGGCAATCAATCAATCAATCAATCAATCAAAATGCATTAAGCACCAATAATATTAACCACGAATATTGTAACAGTGATATAGCCTAAACCAGCCTGTACCATAATCCTATTCACTTATGCTAAGTATCCCATAACACCTTGTATTTGCTGAAGAAAGCATTTGGCACAAGCAGCTAGGAAACTTGTCAAAATCAAGATACATCTGTTCTGTGTCTTAGTACAAGCTAGGGATATACCTTCACAGATTATTACCTGGAATGCTAGTATCCAAAACAAAGATAACGAAGGAACAGAAGAAAAGGTTAGGGAACTGGAACAAACTGATGAGTTGGATTTTAGTGCTGTAATTTATAAAATCATTTAAACAATATCAGCTGAAATGTGTAACATGGGGAGTACACCTGCTGCATAAGGTGAATGCAACATCACTGCACGGGACTGTTCTTTGGAGACTGGTATCATATCAAACCTTTCTCCTGTACCATATTAATAAAACTGACTAACATTGGTTATTTGGTCTCAATTATATTTCATGAAGAAATAATGAACCAAAGTGTGGTCAAGCAACTGACTATGCACTTTATCAATAAAAAGAAACACAGCATTTCATTTGAGAAACTTACTTGGAACTATTATTTCGATTTCTTCTGACATGGCAGTTCCCAGTTCATTTGAAGCATAACAACGGTATTTCCCTTGAAAATCAGCTATGATCCCCTGATTTTGGATCACAAAGGTTCCTGAATTTCTGGATGCAATTATCCTGGGGTCAGACAGCAGACTGAATGGTTTCTCATCTTTAGTCCAATTAAAACTGAAAGGTAATACAAACATTAAACATAAGGCCTTGGAAAATAATGTGCTCTAGTATAAGCATAATGGTAATCAAGGACCCAATCCTGACTCATTACAGTGAATGGCAAAATTCCCTTTGACTTTTACGGTGCTGGATCAGTCCCCAAGGGAAATGTAGCTAATGTTAGCTATGGGGCACATCTCTCCTGTTGAGCACGCTACTTTGAGATACACTGACTGTGACACAAAATATTAATCGAGGGCTGAAGGCAAGGACAATAAATGAAAGTCACAGTCTCAAAATACTGGCCACAATGAAAGGAACTACAGAATTTGGATTAGAACCAAAGCTATAGAAAACTTGGTGCTGTTCGTTGGGAGCGGTCCATACAAACAAACAATTTCACTGGTTCTGTCTTATGTAGATTTGAAAAATTTAGTTGAATCCACTGAATTTCCCTTGGTTTGCCACATAAACATGAGATGCTTCAAGTGGCCTTTGGTTTTGACACAAACCTCAATTTGGGTGTGATTTTGACATAAACCCATAACTTTACCTACCTTATTTACCCATAACTCAATCCAAGCCGGTTTGAAACTGGGGCAGGTGCATTCAGAAGTCGAGTTGGTTGAAAAATTTCCATTTGAACAGTTTTTCATTG
Source organism: Chelonia mydas (assembly GCF_015237465.2). Lineage (NCBI taxonomy): Eukaryota > Metazoa > Chordata > Testudines > Cheloniidae > Chelonia > Chelonia mydas. The sequence continues at coordinate 12,505,187 of NC_057853.1, read as the reverse complement.
GAAAAAGCAGTTTCATTGAAATCTAAACATTTTGCAGGAACATGTTTATTTTGAAGAAATTGTTGTCTCTCAACTTTCTCATTTTGTTTCAATAGTGTTAAGAACTAATTGAAATTATAAAGTGGAAAACTAAACACATCAAAATGAAATGTTTCATTTAGACTTTTATATAATACTATGTGTAGAGATATATCTATCTCTCTCTATAAATTTTATACTATGTTTTGATATTATTGAAACAAAAAGTTTTGATGGTCCCAAATCAAAATTTTGTGGGAAATTTTGACTTTTTACTCCAATGCAGAATTAGAAATAAAAAGTCAGAATGTCTCAGTGAATGGACATTCGGTTTTCTGACCTGCCCTATTCAGAATGTTAGGAAACCTTGGCAACAATTGACCTAGGCTGACCTTTCAGTTCATAACCAAACATGAAACAGGGCAAGTTAGTTGTTAACATGCTGCAGAGCTTCAGTCAGAGCCATCTTGAAAATGACTGTGTCTTATTTAATATTAAAATGACAGTTGTCTCCTTAAAAAAAAAACCCACCAAGTTTTAAACTTTGTTCACTTTGTGGAGTAATGAATATCAAAACTGTACAATCACAATCACACAGGCACAGAGCTCCAGCTAGTTAATAAATAATTTAATCCATGTTGAACAAACAACCTGACTGGTAAAATTCCACAGAATATTTTATTACAAACACCATAAATTTATATTAAAAATATTTGATGAAAAATATTATCTTGTGCTTATTTTGAGATAACTATTGTGATATTAGGCACATACAAAATATGAAATTAAATGTAAATGTGAATACTTGGCACTTGGTTTAATGAGTTTGGTATTTTCATGGGGGAGGGAAGGCTAAGCAGTGTGAAAAGTAAGTGGACAGCTGGTACCCTTTGATTGACATTACACAACTCATATCTCTTTTAATACTGCGGAGTCAGCCTTGTGTGAACCTGGGGGTAAATTTAGCACATACTTGAGAAATGAAACATTTCCAAACAGGAAAAGGCATGTTAATCCCTATTCATGGAGCGAGTGGAAGAGATCAAGCAACAAAAGTTGGGTGGCCTAACGGGGAACACAAAGCTTAACCTATCCCCCAGATTCTAAGCTGATTAGTGTGCATCAATTCTCCCTTTCCCTGCCAAGTAAGAACAACGTTTAGGCAGCAGTTAACTGGTAGAAAAGGAAAACAAACTTTTGATTACTCCTCTAGTTTAAAGAAACACTTACGTGGGTTGTGGATTTCCTTTAGCTTCACATTTAATTGTAAAGTCTTCATCAAAAGGGTATGCAACTTGGGTCATGGATTGGTCTGTAATTGTTGGAACCTGTGCAACTGAACAGAGGACAATTTGATTAGATCAAGTACTATTCAAACCAAACTAAACACGGTTCAGATTATTTAAAGGGATCAAGGTTGCCAGACCCCATTACATTATCCCAGCAAACATTTCAGATTTATACATTTATACATATTCTCCTGATGATGAAAACACTGTCAGTATTCTGAAGTCAATGCTCCAAGTGTCTCAGCACCAAACGGGAGGTTGGACAGTGCTTGGCTGCAGCACTCCATGACATGGAGGGAGTATAATGGGATGGAGTAATTATATGGCTCTTGTCCTTCCCTCCTCAGACATTGATCTTCACCTGGAGCCTGATCCAAAGTCCACTCAAGTCAGTTAGTGTTTTTCCATTGATCTCAATGGGCTTGGGATCAGACTCCAGTAGAACAGTGATGGGGGCTGCATGAGCAGAAAAATTCTACTCTGCCATTCCTATGTTCTCTCCTCTAAGGCATCATAACTTGTTCTCCTGTCTGAAAGCATAACACATCAAGAGGTTGCAACATAGCTGGTGTTCCTGCTTCCACGTCCCTGCATGGCTCCAGCTCATAGAGCCATAATAGAGACCACCGTCTCTTCCAACATAAACTAAAGATAGCAAATGTGGAGGCTAACTTTCTAATGCTCATGACTGTACTGAGCTCTGATTTGTCTTCTGAGAGTTTGTAAGTGATTTTTTTAAAGCCAGGTGACTAAAAGAAAATACTTTCCCCCTGCTGACTTCTAATGAATCAAGCAGGTGGCGAATCTGCAGATAAATCAAATATGTGCAAAATACATGCAGGTTTCAATAAACTGGAATATGGATGATTATACACTTCCCAGAGCATGCCATCTATTTCAGTAATGACATTTCTGAACATAGCCATTAATATTACATACATTTTATTGCCATTAGAAATGATGAGCTCTGACTCAGAATAGAAATATTCCCACAGAAGTCAGTCAATACCTACACCTTGCTTGTGAGAGCATTAATGTTTCCTGTTTTCCCAAATTTACCAAGTTTAAGGAGGAGAGTAAATGAATAGACTGGCGTGTTTTAAACTACACATAGATACACTACATGGTACATCATTGGATCCATTATGGATACATAGTGTTTTCCTTCATCTGTGGCATGAGTGCGCATCGTTACTATGCAAACAGCAAATCAATGATGTTTCACTGACTTTTCTTCTATGGGAATTAAAGTGTTGAGTAAGAGACACACAACAGAGAATGTGCTCTGCACTGTAAGCTGGGATAACAGATCATCACATTGTTATACACAACAAGAAAATTAGCATGTTCTCTGGTTTCATTTTTAAGTCGAACAGGCCATGAAGCTCAAAGCTCAAACAAAATGTAGTATCTTGCTGCACCATGTCATGCTGAATCCCTTGCATCTCTACTGTGTCCACCCTTTCCCACTAGCTTATAAATATTCAGACAGAATTCCTTTTTATTAAAATATAAAATGCTCTATTCAAATAAATTAAGACACAGATGGTTCCCAGAGTTAGTGCTTACATTTAGGTGAATGCACAAGGAACCTGTCCCATCCTTGGCTTCAAATGCAGTCTTGTACACAGCTGAGTGCAAGGACTCCTCTTGGCTATCCACTGGGGCTATCCACTTCCAAAGGAAGGAGAGGTACTGCCTCCCTGCACTGGTATGTAGAGCTACCCAGCCATGGAAGGGAGTGTATGTTGAAACTCCTAGTAAGTGTACTCTTCCATAGCAGCTGGGATTGCTGGGAGGCACGGGGTCATTCAGAGTTCTTCCTGGGGCCTGGCGGGGGGTGCCCTAAAGTGGGCCAGTGCCTTAAAGTTATAGCTGAGACCTAACATGTTTTGAAACTACTTATAGGACCCTTCTGGCTGCAGTGTCTGAGGCACAGATCCCCAAAAGGAGTTTAGGGGCCTAACTCCCATTGAGGTCATGTGAGTTAGGCCCCTAACTATGTTTGAGGATCGGGCCCTGTATGCCTAGAAAAAAAAGGCCAGGTTTGTTTTTTTTTATGAATAATTGGTGAGACAATTCATCTAACAAAAATATTAATGGGATGAGATTTTTTCCAAAAGAAAACTGTAGTGTGTAATCACCCTTATTTATTTGCCTACGATGAAATTTAGTTTGGGGGCTAAATCTTCCACCCTTGCTCCTTTAGTCAGCTCCATGGGATTGGCCTTTTATGAGGTTCATTACATATTGTACACAGGCACTGAAGAAGAACCAGCTATGTAAAATATGCCATTTGATGTGTACCATGGCCAGACATGGGTAAAGTAGGTGCTCCTGCAAGTGGCATTCAAATGATGGGAAATATTCTCCTGGGATAAAACTATTCGGACAGATCCACATATGTTCCCTTTTGAAAATGAAACAGCAGGCTGCATATAAATAAATAAATGGATATGTATATCAGACAAATTGCAGAAAGAAAAACAGCCAAAAGGAGAGATTTATGCAAAAGACGGAACTGAAACTTCTGAGCAGAACAGAGGGTAGGATCTCAAAGGTCAGTGATGTGCTATCTAGATAAGTTCACTGCAGCATCTAAATGGGCCTGAAGAAAGTAAATTACAATTGTATCATGTATATACTCCCAAAAGGCCATGTTAAGGCAGAATAAAATTCATAACGGAACACCTGAAACGGGGGAGAAAGCAAAGTGGTTTTCAGGGGGGAAGAAAGCAGAGTAAATAGTAATAAATAGCTACAGTAAATAGCTACAACTCACCTGATAATGGTATTTCAATACCTTCTGCCAAATTTAATACAAAGAAAAGCAAACATATGTTGATCCTTTTTGTGCTTAATAGTATCTCCATCTCTCTTCTGTAAACAGGGAGTCCAAACAGAATGAAAGAATGTTTTTCTCCCACCTTCAGTTCAACTGAGACGTAAGGATGTGAACTTGCAAATCTAGCAAAGAGGAGAAAGCCATATTAGCGCACAATATTAACTTGGCTTTAATGAGGTTAGTAAATTAAAGCTACGCTCAAGGGTTCAGAGCTAAAGCAAAAATGTAAACATATTAAAGGTGTATTAAACTGCACAGTTCCCCTCTTTGCTTCTGAAAGGTACTATAATAAAACTATAGCAACAGAAAAAATATAAGCACATTAATTATACCACAGAAATTTGATTACTTTTTGCTTTGATTTTGAGAGCAGGGATGGGTATATTTGTAATCATTCCAGTTCATAAATTTTTCTAATTGAGAATAGTGGTAGTTGGAAAGCAGTGTAACACATCTAATGAGAGAGATTCTGTACTCCAATGACCCTATTCATAAATCTCATATGTTCTTTATCTTTCATTTATGCTTAAAACAGGACATTTAAACAAATTTGATTCACTACTAAGGACCATCCTATGAAACTTTTGCTTTTCTTCCATAATCCCAATACAATTACATACCAGCTTTACACACACCTCACCATTATCCATCCTAGGGTTATATGTTAAAAGGCAAAAATGTCAGGAGTCTGCCAAAAGGAGAACATTTTCATCTCTAATTAGCATTTAACTGCTATTCACAGAGGAGTAAAAAGAGACAGTTCTGAAAATGCAGGTGTATAGAAAATTCTGATGGTCAGTAGTGCTTGTGGTACCTCAGTTAAATATTAACCAACACCAGGCTGATATGTTTTTTTAGCTATCTGTGTATCTCTATCTGTGGTATTTATAGGGTAACCAATCGCCACTATATGACAGATATCAAATGTCAACATTACTTAGACAGGACAATTTTCAGGCAAGAAATGACCAAGAATGAGGTAAAAGCCAGCTCAGGAACGAGCAGCGGCTGACTGCCAAACGGCAGGAAAGACAGATAGCCTATTTCCCCTGCAGAGGTTTCCCCTATGTGGAAGAAGCTGACAATCTGTTTCCTCTCTTACCCAAAGAGAGATGATAGTGAAGAAAGCCAACCAGCCAGCCTTAAAGAGCCCAAGAGGGAAAAGGGGCATAGCTGACTGACCTGCAACACCTGTGGGCAGGTGTCATAAGCCATTGGTTTATAACAAGGTGGGAATTGTGGCGAATTCAGCAGCTTTGTAAGGTTCTGACTGAAAGCTAGGTGGAAAGTAGAGATTTTGACTGAGGGAGGGAAATAATTTGGAAGTGAAAGTCAGGGAGTTTGAATGCTGGTAAAATGAAAGTGGAAACAAAATTTACAAGTTCCCTGAAAATCAGAATTGCTGTTTCACATTTCAAATAATCTTTGAGAATTCCCCAGTTTATCAGCAGCATGAGAGAGACAAAGGAAGAGGCTGACTGATAAGCCTCATGCCAAAATCTTCCAGTCTCACTCTTCCACAGAAGAGATCCACTTTTCAGAGGATGTGCTGAATTCAAGAAGTGCCAAAACCTGAGTACCAGAATAGTTGTAAAACGAGTACCAGAATAGTTGCAAGATGCCCAAAAAAGGTCCAGAACAGGGTCCCAGAGAATTCCGGCAGGACTTGAACACTGCCACTTTTAAATATTTATATGACAAGGGTTTATATTACATCCACTAACTGGTCTTTCCAGGGACTTATTTTAACAATCCAAACCATTGAGAAGCTTCAACCATATTTTAAATCAACATGCCACAAAAATCTCTATTTCTTCTCTCAAATGTGAAAATTTACTTCAGATTACAGGAGTTTACAGATTACAGCATGAGCAATATTAAGTCTTGTGTTAACAGCCGTAAAATCTGATCCTTGCAGCTAGGAATGGAATCTTTAAATCAGTGGAAAGAGGAGATTCCCATCTTTCCATTAGGACCTACAGCACCAGTCTTTAGGCCTGGAAGGTGTTTAAAGGTCACAGACAGCCCTTAATTGAGGTAACTTCTTTTCAGCTCATGAGGAAGAGGGCCTTTACCATTCTAGGGCTGATATATCTGCCTTCCACCACTCTGTGGTAACTCTCCGGTATGACTTTGTCACAATGATCACAGACATCTAACCAGAGAGTTGCTTGCCAGTTGTATGTTACTGGTAACAAACCCCAACTTTTGCATATAGTGCTCTCAAGGTCCAGTATCCATAATGACAAACTCATTGACATCTGGGAGAACGTCCAAAGTAGAGGAGCCAGAGTTGCAGAAGCATACTGAGGTAGCATGTTGGGAGGGAGACATGGAAAGGAGGTGTCCCTTTATCTGAACTGTATCAAATCTAATCGAGTTTCAGGTTAAATCCAAGGAAGATGCTAAGGTTTAGGTGGTTTCCGTTAGCCCATTAGCTCACCATACTACTCTTTATAGAGAGACAGACAGCAAGGTTTAGAGTGCAGACATGATCTTTTATCACAACTTGTCTCTCTCCAGACCACTATAATTAGTTGGTTCATCTAGCTCTCTCTTTCTCTCTCTTCTCCTATTTTGAATACTAATGCAGAATGCTGCCTGCACCAGCACTGGGAACTAGTGAACACACTGAGATGGATGGTGCTACATTTTCTTGAGGCAATACCCAATTGCAGCTGTGTTGAGCCCATTGTCATTTTTATTTTTTGTTTTGTTGTATGAGGTAAAACCCAGCTGAGCTGTGAATTAAGCAACAGCGTCTTTCAGGCATATTTACCAAGTGATAAGTATCTGGCAAGATACTCGAGAGGCAATAAGTGTAACCCATCAACAGGCAGAGTAACAGCGACATTATTTTAGTTGTGCTGTGTGTGGTTTCTATCAAACTATTATGACCAAACTGCTTCCCATCCTTGTAAACTCAATTCTGATTTCAGTCTGGGAGTGTGTCTGATTCTCAAGGCTTATCAGACCTTCACATATAGGAAGAAGTACACTAGGCTAGTCACTATCTTTATACACTCACACAAGGAAGTAAAGGAGCATAGAGTGTCCCCTGCCACTTTTTCAGGGGAGCTACCCACACCAAAGGGTGCAGGGAAGGAGACGTAACGATGCCACTTCCTCACATCCCTGCACAGGTTGGGTGGGGAGGGATCAGAGGAGCTTAGGAATGAGCACAGCCTTGGCTCCATCACCTCTCCAGTGTGCTGGCTCACATACCTGAGCCGACATGCTGGGTGCAGGCCTAGAGCAGATACCTTCTTCCCCAGAGCAGGCGGGGGAAGATGGGGAGGCAGGTTTTGACTCTCCAAGTAACAGTAGGCTTCCTGGGTTGCTCCTGGGGCAATATAATTGCCTTGCCCCTTGCTTAAGGCAGATTTCAAAGCGATGACCTAGTCCTGGGTGAGGTTCTCCTTAGGGGTGAAGAATTTGACTCCGTTCCACTGCCTATTTGTACCCACTCTTGCACGGTAGCAGATGTCACGTCTAAGAAAGGATCAAGAGCTAAGTATCTCAGTGTGACAGGGCTAGCTCTTAAAAGCATGTCTTCTCAGACATGCCCTTCTCCATCTTTGCCAGGCCCAATTCTGCACTGAGCTCTGAACAGTAAGATAGTGGTCAAGCAGGGAGGTTAGGACATATGTCTGCTCAGCGAGGGGGCAAATGATTCACCTTACTAAAGCTGCCAAGTAGACCAGGCTGCCAAGTATTAGGCAATTTGCGTGGATGTCATGCAGTAAGCAGCCCTGTCATGTTTCAGGCCTACTGCTACGCTAGATATCATCAGCCCCTCCCCACCTACCTTCTAGCACCCACCAACCCGAACACTCCAGTATCCATCCACCTAACCTAGCAATCCCTGAAAACTTCCAGGTCACAGAACACCCATAGAAACCCTCCAGCTTACCCACAAGTATTGTGCAGCACAGTGTCTGACCCCCACCATAATCTGTCATATGCAAATTATTTGTAAATGTGAAGATTAGCTCATTAAATAATTTGCATAATATATCACACATATAGCTGCACAAAACTGGCAGCTATGTGCATGGTTTTGGTCATTCTTGTGCCAAAGTACAACAATCTCATGCTGTTTGCAATGTGCCAAGCAAGGATTTGCAAAATCTAGGACTTGGTAAAATTAACAGCTCAATTCACCGAGCTGGTAGCTAGAGCAGCCCCAAAGTGCTTGCCTTGGAAATGTGTTTTTGTCAAAGTGGTGTCATGCTACCCTTTTTCCTTGTGATGAGTTTTAGGCAGGATTCTGCACTGAAGGGGCTGAGGAATCCATTGGGGGAAGAGGAATCCATTTTGTTACAACAGAAAAAAGGGCTAAATCCACTAGAGCAGATGTTGCCAACCTGTGGCTCTTCAGAAGCTAATATGCAGCTCCTTGTATAGGCACCGACTCTGGGGCTGGAGCTACAGTCACCAACTTTCCAGTGTGCCGGGGGGTGCTCACTGCTCAACCCCGGGCTCTGCCACAGGCCTGCCCCCACTCCACCCCTTCCCGGCCCCTCCCCTGAGCGTGCTGTGCCCTCACTCCTTCCCCCCCCCCCCGCCCCGAGCCTCCTGCACGCCACAAAACAGCTGATTGGGAGGTGCGGGAAGTGACGGGGAGGTGCTGATCGTCAGGGCTGCTGGTGGGGAGGAGACGCTGGGAGAGGGAGCTGATGGGGGGCTGCTGACGTATTACTGTGGCTCTTTGGCAATGTACGTTGGTAAATTCTGGCTCCTTCTCAGGCTCAGGTTGGCCACCCCTGCACTAGAGCTACTTTTCTTCACAACAAAATACAATATGAATGCTCTGTATAGGAATTATATATATTCTATGACTTATCCTCTTTTCTGTCTCTCTCTATTTTCTCTTTTCTCGGCCTGAGGCTTCAAGCAGGTAATTTGAATTCACTTCCGATAATTATCCATAGTTCTTTACCTGCAATTCATTATTTATTATGCTGTTCAGTTAATAGTAAATACTGATTGCTTTAAGGACAGCTCATTTGTTTGTTTAATGAGATGTCCTTTACTTAGAGTGAACAAATCTTTCAACATAACCAGTTTTATTCAGGAACCATGCAGTGTCAGATTCCTGTATTGTGTCTGACCCTTTCCAAGAGCATGTAGTAAAAATATTGGACAATCAAATAGGAGAGAAAATATTACATTTCCATTTGTCTCCTAAACCTAGGGAACAATTTTCACGACATGGAATTACTGTATCAAAATAGTTCATAAATACGAAGAGTGACCACCAAAAAAACTCAGATTACTGCTCTATAGCTACCAAATGAAGTTATATTGTGCAGCTAAATACATCATCAGCCCAGCAATTTTGTGTCCTCTTAAAATGCTTGAGTTTCCATTTCTGAGTAAGTTCTGTACAGTACAGCCAATATTAATGAAACTACTGGATTCCCAAAGCCTAGTAATGGTTAATTTCAGAGATGACCTTTTTATTAGCCAGGTTCAGATTTAATTTACCAGTAATTTATATATTAAAAGGTTTATACATAAAAGTCATTGGTAATTAGAAAGTACAGCCTTCGGGCATGGCCCCAGATACGAGATGGGAGAGTAACTCTCTCACTCTCTCTCACACACTCACACACAAAGCAGCTTTTGGGTTTTAGAAAGGAAGGAAGTTGATTATTTAGTTATACAATATGTGGAAAGATACAGGGACTATATACCACAGGAGCTTAATGAGCTACTGTTGCTCTTTCTTAGGCATGACCACAGACAGACGAGATGAAAAATGCTGCTTCAGCCAACATTTGTCCATGCCACAAACCAGTAGCATTCTCTGCTCGAAGGAAAACTGGTGCTGAATTTCAGCTATGGCAAATACAGTGGCACAGCTGTGCTGGGAAATCACACACAGACCCTGCCTACATCGTGGCTAGTTTAAAAGACATTTTTCATATATAGTCTCCTCCTCCTATCTTTTGGGTATCTCTTTGTGACCCCACCAATGTTGGGATCTCCTCTATGGGGCCCAGACTACCATTTACCTCAAATCTCATGTGCTTAAGGAGAATAGTCGCAGAGCACACTAGATTTGAACAACCTCTTAGAATGAATTAAGGACAAATGTTCCCTCTCCATGGCTTGCATCCTCAAACAGTCACCCCCCCCACCCCCAGCCTTCTAGCTCTTGTTCTATTCCTCCCTTTAACAAAAGAGCTCCTCTGCCTCCATTCCCTCCACAATTCCCCTCATGAAGTGCCTGAAGTATCCTTCTGCTCCACTCCACCCATCAAAATGGTCCAATTGTCCCACATTCCCTGCACTTTGCACTGCCACTTGTTCTGCCTCTCAACTGATCCTCTGCCACACACTATACAATGTTGGTCCTGCCCCAATCACTTTTTCCCCTTCTCTGCATGATTTCTGGCCCGAGGTTAGCTGAGAACTAACAACAGGGGGAGTGGGTCATGTTTGGTGAACAGGCGGGGGGAGGAGGGAAAAAAGGCCTCATGGATGAACCCTGTTGTGTGAAAGGTGGTGGCGGGAGGGATAAATCTGGTCTTGAAGACAATCCAAGTGGTTTGGATCATTTCAGTAAGTCAAGACGTTTGGATATTTACACTGGGCAAGACTTTCCCCTCACTGGTTCACAAACTAGCTGCTCAGAACAAGTATATTTAAAGCCTATGATTCAGGGGGACACACAGCTTAATTCTACTGATAATGACCCCTATTCAAAAATAGTCTCCACAGCAGTTGCTCCATAGGCCTACTTCTCTCCCCCACTGCCAACCCTTCTAATGAGTCTGAGTAACTAAAAATAAAATGTTAGACTTTCTGCCCGACCACTATTCTCCATGACTGGGGATTGGGCCTTTTGGAAAAAAGAATTCCATTGAGCATGTGTAGGTCATTAACCTGGCATTTTTTCCATGCAGTGAGCAGGTGAGATTTCATGTGTTCACCTGTGAGCTCCCATTAGCTCAGAGAGAGAAAAAGAGAGAGAGATTTATGCTATCGAAGCACTGGCTGTATTGTAATGCAACAGCTGAAAGGATTTTACTGTGTTCTGTAGCTACAATATTAAAAAAAAAACGAACATTTGGCAAAGGTGGAAGGTGAGCTCCATGCGGACTCTTTTTCTTCAGCTGTCAATATCATAGGGACCATTTCCCGTGAAAGCTTTCAGACATCCCAATGTCAATGTTAGGAAAAAATAACCTTCCCTTGACACTATATCCAATGCCTATTTTGGATACTGCCAGTCTTCTGAAAACAATTCACTGTGCAAATGCTCGTGGAGGTTAAAATATTCCTCTAAAGCAGAAATATAGTCCAGTGTGTGAGGCAGAGAACATATTTCCATAAGCACCAAGGATCCTCTCTGTCATTCCTGGAATTAACTATTTAAGTGACATTTTTTTCTTTTGGCCACTGATTTCTCGCTAGATTTGGAGCGTAGAGTCAATGCATGACTTAACCCTTAGAAAACTGTTTTGCCGGGTGGCCCTATAAACTCCATTTGTCTCCGCCTACATCATAGCAGTTTTCAGAACAATTACCCAAACAACATTTTTTTAAGATTTAACAAAATTGGCACAATAAATTTAGAATATATAAAGATATTATGTTTTCTATATTTAAACAAAAAATTTCCACCCTTTCTTATTATAGATTCATAAATTCCAAGGCCAGAAGGGACCATTCTGGTCATCAAGTCCAGAGGTGGGCAAACTACTGCCCGCGGGACCGTCCTGCCCGGCCCTTGAACTCCCGGCCGGGGTGGCTAGCCCCCGTCCCATCCCCTGCTGTCCCTCCTCCCCCACGAGGGTAGCACGGCTTGCACCCGCCCACCTCCCAGGCTTTCCGATAAGCCAGTCCTGCCGCTCTGAGCGGCATGGTAAGGGGACGGGGAGCAGAGGGAGGGAAGGGGGTTAGATAAGGGGCAGGAGGTTCCAGGGGGGCAGTCAGGGGTTGGGGAGCAGGGGGCAGTTGGATGGGTCAGGGGTTCTGGAGGGGGTGGTCAGGGGATGTGGAACGGGGGAAGTGTTGGATAGGGGGTGGGAGTCCCAGGGGGCATGTCAGGCGGCGGGGGTGTGGATAGGTGTCGGGGCAGTCAGGGGGTAGGGGAGTCGGATAAGGAGTGGAGTCCTGGGGGGCGGTTAGGGGTGGGCAGGGTCCTGGAAGGGGGCAGTCAGGGGACAAGGAGCAGGGGGGTTGGATGGGTCTGGGATTCTGAGGGGGGCAGTCGGGGCGGGGGGGAGGAAGTGAGAGGGGGCAGATAGGGCGGGAGCCAGGCTGTTTGGGGAGGCATAGCCTTCCCTACCCAGCCCTCCATACAGTTTCGCAACCCTGATGTGGCGGGCCAAAAAGTTTGCTCACCCCTAATCTAGTCTGACTTTCCATAGTTCAAGCAGTAGAACTTACCCAGATTAATTCATTTATATCTTTAGGAAAAACATCCAGTCTTGATTTAAAACTTTTCAGTGATGGAGAATCCAACCTGACCCTTGGAAAGTTGTTTCAATGGTTAACTGCTCTATTAAAAATGTACACCTTATTTCTAGTCTGAATTTGTTTAACTTCAACTTCCAGCCATTGGATCATGTTATACCTTTTTCTGCTGCACTGAAGAACACACCTTTAAATATTTGTTCTTCACGTAGGTACGTATGGACTATAATCAAGTCATCCCTTAACCTTCTCTGTTATGATAACTAGATTTAGCTCCTTAAGTCTATCACCATAAGGCATGCTTTCTAATCCTTTAATCATTCTCATAGCTCTTCTTTGAACTCTCCCCAATTTATGAACATCCTTTTTGAATTGTGGACACCAGAACAGGACACAGTATTCTAGCAATGGTTACACCAGTGCCCAATACATAACCAAAGTAACCTCTCTACTCCTACTCAAGATTACCCTGTTTATGCATACAAGGATCGCACTAGCCGTTTTGGCCATTGCGTCACACTGGGAGTTTATGTTCAGCTGACTAACCCCCCGCAACCTCCAAATCTTTTTCAGAGTCACTGCTTCTTAAAACAGAGAACCCCATCTAAGTATGGCCGACTTTCTTGGTTCCTAGATTTATACATTTAGAGCTAGCCATAATAGAACATGTTGTTTGCTTGCACCCAGCTTACCAAGCAAACCAGACTGTTCTGTGTCAGTGACCACTCCCCCTATTTCTGTGTTGTTTGCAGACTATCAGTGATGATTTTTCCCCCGCTCAGGTAATTTATACAAATGTTAAATTAGCATAGGGCCAAGAGCCAATCCCTGCAAAACCCCATTAGAAACACACCAGTTGCGGATGATTTCCTGTTTACAATTACATTTTGAAACCTATTGTTTAGCCATCTTTTAATCCAGGTAATGTATGCCATGTTAATTTTATATCTTTCTGTTTCTTTAATCAAAATATTATGTGGCACCAAATCAAATATCTTACAGAAGTCTAGATATATTAAATCAACACTATTACCGTTATAAACCAAACTTCTAATACCATACAAAAAGTTATTTTCCATAAACCCATGTTGACTGGTATTAATTATATTATCCTACTTTAATTCTTTACTAATCGAGTCCCATATCACCTGTTCTATTAATTTCTTGGGATTAATGTCAGACTGGCATGCCTGTAATTACCCAGGCCATCCCATTTACTATCTTTAAGTACTGGCACAACATGAGCTTTTCTCCAGTCATCTGGCACTTCCCCAGTGTTCCAAGTCTTATTGGAAATGAAGATTAACAGTCTAGCAAACTCCTTATCCAGCTCTTTCATAACTTATGCATTTAAAGTACGATTGAGGAGCTAGACAGATACTGGGAAAGATATGCAAAAGATGGATAAATATAACTGAAGATGCGTATAGAGGAGCAGAACATTTGCTTTTATTTAAAGGAGGAGGTAATTTAATTTCCTTATGTAGGCCAAGGTTTTCAAAAATGACTAGTGATTCTCAGTGGCCAGTTTGAGATGTCATAAAGGAGACTGGTTTTTACAGAGTGGATGCTCAGAACTTAATGGAAAATTTAAGTTGTGTCTGATTCAGCATTAAAAAGTTGAGGCACCACTATTGTCTTTTGAAAATCTTGGCCTTAAATTGCCATTCACCAGACCTCTATGACTTAAAACATTCACCCTCACCACAAATTCCCATTTGAGACAAATCCCGCAATCAGAGGCCTTTTCCCTCCCTCCACCTATGCCCCTCAGACAGACAGGCTTTGCAACATACCCAGACAATCAATGACTTTGGGATCTTTCGGACCAAGGAGAGACAGCATTCCAAAAGGAAGCGACTCGCTTGCAGAGCATTATCTAAGAAACCTTCTCTCTTTTATGCCAGAGGCATCCCAGCCCAAGTCACCTTGTTGATCTTAGCTCAAGTAGAGTGTCATAGAGAGAGAGAGAAGGTCTCTGACGTATGAAGGTCCTAAGCTATTTGGGGCTTTATAAGTCAAAACTAACATTTTATCCTCTACCAGCAGCCAAAAGGCATAGCCCATGCAGATCCCAGAACACCACTGCCACATGTTTACAGCAAAAAACACTGCTTACAAAGATGTCTGCCACATTCCTCACAAGCTTCAGCTTCCAGATGGATGTAGGTGTAGCCCCAGCTAAGTCTGATCCAAAGCTCTTTTAAGTCAATGAGAGAGTTTCCCATGTAAGAGTGGCCAATCCCCAAAGAGCTTACAATGTACATAGACAAAGAGTGAGAGAAAGGAGGTATTACTATCTCCATTTGACATATGGCAAACAGAGGCACAGACAGATCAAGAGACATGTCCAGAGTCACACAGGAAGTCTGCAGTAGAGCTGGGAACTGAACAAAGATCTCCTAAATCCCTATCGGGTATCTTCTCCCCAAAGCTATCCTACCTCTCTGTAAATTCTTGATGACTCATTGTGGCAAGTGTGACTTGTTAACTCGAACAGGATACTTGAGTTGTACATAATGGCCTCTTAGCAGAGAGAGGGAGATCATGCAGGAAATCTTAGGAACAGTCAGGTTGGAGAAAAAGCTTAAGCTATTCTATTCAATTTTATTCCATCTAGGCTCTTGAACCATGCTTGTCACATAGCAGCCAAGAACTTTCCAATAGTATATTGAGGGGACTAATGTCTATCATGAGTTGTGTGTTCTCTCATTCTCTCTCAAAGAAGTATGTTCACTGGAGTAGTTTGTTTTTTGTTTATTTTTAAAATAAATATATATAATGTTGCTATATGTTTGTTAAAAAAGGCAAACATAAAATGCGCCTTGCATTTGGAATGGAAGGTGGTGAGTTTTGAGATGGCTATTTATTAATTATTACATGGGTTACCAGTAAAGTCAAACCACATGTAAAGGGTAAGTTTGACCTTGCACAGCACATGCAGACTTTAATTGTGCCATTTTACTATGGTCACTTTTCAAAGCAGAATTCAATGAACCTGATTTTCAAACATTGCTTTTTTTTACTCTCGCACTTTAGAGGCATGGTTTAAGCCATTTACATGTAAGTAATAGCTTTACATTGACTTCACTGGGGGCTACGAAGGCCCCAACACTTTTGAAACTCTAGCCATCTACGGAAGTGCCTAAATATGGACTTAGGAGCCTAGCATTAGCCACTAGGGTTGCCAGGCATCCGGTTTTCAACCAGAATGCCCAGTTAAAAAGGGACCCTAGCAGCTCCGGTCGGCACCACTGACAGGGCCATTAAAAGTCCGGTCGATGGTGCAAAGGGGGCCTGGGGTTAAGGCAGGCTCCCTGCCTGCCCTAGCTCCACGCAGCTCCTGGAAGCGGCCATCAGGTCCCTGCAGCCCCTAGGCACATGGGCAGCCAGGGAGGCTCCGCGCACTGCCCCTGCCCCAAGGGCCAACTCCACAGCTTCCATTGGCCGGGAACCGCAACCCATGGAAGCTGCAGGGGCAGCACCAGCAGGGGCAGCGCACGGAGCCTCCCTTGCCACCCATGCATCTAGGGGCTACAGGGACCTGGCGGCCACTTCCCAGGAGCCAAGATAAGCGACACCGGGACCCCATGCCCCAAACCCTCTCCCACTCCCCAACCCCCTGGCCCAGCCCGAGTCCCCTCCTGCACCCAAACTCCCTCCCAGAGCCCGCTACCCCCCAACATCCCAATCCACTTCCCCAGCCCCCTCCTGCACCCCAAGACCCTCATCCCTGGCCCCACCCCAGAGCCTGCACCCCCAGCTGGAGTCCTCACCCCCCATTCCCGCACGTCAACCCCGTGCCCCAGCCCTGTGAAAGTGAGTGAGGGTGGGGGAGAGCAAGCGACAGAGGGAGGGGGGATGGAGCAAGTAGGGGCGGGACCTCGGAAAAGGGGCGGGGCATGGGTGTTTGACTTTGTGCTATTAGAAAGTTGGCAACCCTATTAACCACCCATTTTTGCACATCTTGGCCTTAGATATCTGGGCCAATCAACTTTGTGCTAATCAAACCACGGGCACAAAAACAGAGGCCGGGTTAGACTGGGTTGAAAATTTGGGCCTATGTCCATAAATACATTTTACCATGGCAAATTCAATGCCTTTTAGTGTGTTCATTAGTTACTTCAGATAATGTCATATAGCACTCCTGAAGTTTTTTCACTTTGAGACTGCCTACTCATCTCTAGTCTCTACGAAAAAAAATTATAAATATCTTGTTGATAGTCATCGACTATGTAATGGAGATGTTTGGCATGGAGTAGTTTGGTGCTCCATGCCAAATATGGTTGTGACTTGTTGCTGTGCATTTTAATCTCTTCATTGCACATAATCCTAAAATGAAGTCTTATTAAAGGCTCACAGTGTATTGTAACCTATGGTTCCAATCTGCTAAAAAGCGGCCTACAGTAGTTGATATTTTCCTGTGGTCACTGTTCTGCCCTTATGATTGCCTCTGACAGCCTCTGTCATTTAATTTGTTTGGGACATCTATGAGCTGAATCACTGCACTGCTAAATTACAACCTACAAGGGCCCTATTTTTTAGGGCCTTTCATACCTTTTACACACCCGTAGTGATTGAAAACTAAAGAAATGACTCAGAAACCATGAATTCTAATGGACTGGTTTTTCATATTTACAATAAATTGACAATCCATAGTCTCCTCATTAGCGACTAGGAGTGCATGTGCCAAAAGAGCACGCAACCTTTGGTTTTGCCAAAATAACTGTTCTCTCTTTACAGGCCTGATCCAAATCCCACTGCAGTTCTTTATATCGACTTCAATTGGGTTCGGACCAGGTCTTAAAATGACAAAGGCTTGGAATATTTTCCCAGTAACTTAAGTTACCCCTTCAGTGGGAAATCATCCCCTTATTTTCAGCTTGCTCACTTTCAGTGATGACATGCTCGCTCCTCTTAAGTCAATGGGGTTTTGTGTCCCTAAGAACTGCAGCAGTAGGCAACAGTCCTGGCAACAGTTGACACATGATCACTGCTGAGATGATAATTTTATAAAGAAAACCAGTCAGTATTGATTTGGGCCTCTCAGTCTTCTTGACCAAACAATGCTAAGTGTATTATGATTGGATCTGGGTCAATACCGCTAAGAATAATTAATAAATAGTCATTCAATTTGATTTTAATAAATTCCCCCACTTCTATGTTTACTTCCCATGAATATTCTTGTCAGCAAGGTTGGGCACCAGAATGTTTGACAAAGCAGTACATTTTAATCATGTATTACACGTTCACTGAAAGCAAATGTCAAATTTTCAATCATGGACATTCACACTGGAAACCTAATTCTAAGAGTAACACTCGCGCTATCGTGGATCAGAAGAACAACATTTGACTTACTGTGTCCAGTCACAACAGCTTGAATTTGAAGCATCACCTAGTAAAAGCTATACACATGGTAAACAATGCACACCCAATCCATTCACTTAAACATGTCAACATAGAACATTCCCTGAATAATTTCAAACAACGAGCAAACACATGGAAATCAGGATCTGTATTAGGACTATTCACAGACTGGAATAATGGTAAAAATTGAGAAATACATTGTTCACTGTGAATATTTCATGTAACACTAGTTATGATACAGTAGGCCAGGTGGTAAATGGCATAAATAAGTGTACCTCCACTGAGGTAGATATCCAAGTTATTAAGATTATACTGAAATATAGTAATACTTTGCAGCCAAATTCTCCCTGTTGCTGCTATTAGAGACACTTATTCAGAAAGGTACTTAAGCATGGACATAAACTTAAGTGACTAAGCAGTCCCATTTAAATCAGTTGAACAACTGAGTAAATGGGACCCATGCATCTGTTTCAGCTTCTGATAGATATGTTTGTAGCTGATTTGTATTCAGCTGATTAACACTTGTGTTAGGGTACCTGAAGCCAGTTCAAATAAAGACACAGTGTACAGTAACTGTGAGATATTTTAAATTATAGTATGGAAGCACAATATACATTTTACCTGTACTTACACAACTTATTATAAAAAAACTACTCCATGCCAAATATATACATGATTACAAATATAATTCTCATCTGTAAATTAATTATACTATACACAGCATATCTGTTGTATCACATTGTTTTAAATATATTGTGATAAGTTCATTTTTGGTGTAACTCTGTCAAAAGCAGTGAAACTCATTGGAGAAGAATATGGCCCATTAGATTTAAATGTACAAGCATGGAGTTTTTAATTCTGTTTGAAAAATAGAGCAGGTGATTGGAGAATATTTTTAAAAAAGGAATATTATCAACCTGGTGTGACATTCTATACCTTAGGAGAGCACCCTGTAACCCCTATATTCCTCATTTACATATAATTGTGATATTGAATATAAAACATGACAAGTAAAGTATCATAGGAAAGGTTATGATCTGCTGAAACCCACTGTTCCATCTAAATATGTACATCATCAATGAATATGAAGTTATGAGAATGTGTTTTATGGTTGTCACTAAAATATGCTGTGGGTTTCGGAATTGCCAAGACTCTAACTCTCCAGAGACAATACCAAGGAAAGTAACTAACGTCTGGGGGCGTATCAAACAACCATCAACAGACATTGTCCAGCAAGGGAGATACAATTCAATGACTCACCTGCACAAGGCCACATCAGAGAAATTGCTCAACCTTGCCTGGGGACTCAGCAATACCCACCAGACATGCTTGGACTTGTGATCTCCAAGCACATGTACTAAGGGTATAAAACAGAACACAGCAGCCACATGCCTAGCCTTTCTCCTGTCCCCACCTATGCTGCAAAGAACAAGGACGCTCTGAAGACTCCAACAGAAGGGACTAGCCCAGGTTTCAAGGGTGAAACCTGTGTACTATGAACTGCAGTATCGAGTGGGGTGAGAAAAACTGCTTAATCTAGATGTGGTCCAGCCTAATAAGGTTGAGAGTTTAGACTGCGTGCTTATATTTTATTTTATTTTGGTAACCACTCGGAGTTTTTGCCTATCACTTATAATCACTTAAAATCTATCCTTTGTAGTCAATAAACTTATTTTACTGTTTATCTTTACCCGTGAGTTTACCTGAAGAGTTTGGTAAAACTCCTCAGGTTTGCAAAGGCTAGTGTACATCCACTTTCCATTCATGCAGTGGTGAACCAATGAATAAATTTGCACTGCTCATCCTGAGCAGTTCAAGATGGTATATTCCTGAGGTACAAGGCTGGAAACTGGGGGGATTTGGCTAGTGCCTTTCTCTATGTGATTCATGCGTGGCTCTGGGAGCATTCATGCAATCCAGCTGGGTGTGGGGCTCCACATGCTGTTGTGCTCTGTGATAACAGCACCTGGAGGGGTTTGCTGCTTGTCACTAGCAAAGCACTGTTAGAGACAGCCCAGGCTGGAGAGTTAAGGGGGGCACAGCAGTCCCAAAGTCCCAGGCTGCACCCCAGAGATCCTGTTAGGGACCTCGTCATAATTGGCTTTTTCACAAGCCTACAAATAATGGACGGTCAGATTGTGCCTGCGGTGATACCACCGCAGCCTTAATTGTACCTTTGTGTGTATAACTGAGAGCACATTACACCTTTAAAAATATACATGTGTTCTATTACTCCCTTGCTATTACTTTTTGACTTATTATATGACATCGAGGAAGTGAGCTGACAACATTTCTGGCTGAAACTAGTTTTATGTTAATTGAAATTTTCAACAGCGATTAGCATTTTATCTCATAGGTCAACTGTGAAGTATAATACAAAGCAAAGCATCAACAGGGCATGATGACTAGAAATGATGGAATGTCAACAGTACACAGCCAATAAAAGCAGTTTGCAGTTTGTTTGTTTTCCAATGGACACGGTTAACAACAGATTTTCCCAAATGAAATTGATGCAAATTATGATAGGAAAATAAATTTATGTCAAGGGAGTTAGGATATAGATATTCAGGCCTGTCTGAAAAGGCCTATACTTTAAGAATTTAGGTCTATGTTTATCATTTAGCTAATTATAGAAGTATAAAAGAAAGAATCTGTGTAAGGGCCTTCTCTCACTGTGACAGTCTGAGGCCCTGTTCTTAGGCTGATGCCTTTGGCCAAGCAGCAGAGGCAGCCATAAGCTGGGAAGTGAACGGTCACATCCTCACATTCCAAACCAGTCATATTGAAATAAGGCAATCTGGGGCTTAGAAAGGTGATCCAATCTATCACCTCCAGAGAAAGGAAAGAGCCTAGAAGATGTAAAAGGAAATTTAGTTTGATAGTTTTCTGTTTGCTAAGAACTCACTTATCAATAGACACAGCTGGGAAACCCTTATGTCTTTATAGCTGTAGTTGTGAAATCCTCACTTCTGTATTGTTTTATCATTATAGTTCCCTCTTTACTATTGTTTATTGGCATGGTCTCTGTCTGGTTCTGTGATTGTTTCTGTCTGCTGTATAATTAATTTTGCTGGGTGTAAACTAACTAAGATGGTGGGATATAATTGGTTAGCTAATCATGTTACAATATGTTAGGATTGGTTAGGTAAATTTCAGTAGAATGATTGGTTAAGGTATAGACTATATAAATTAGGGGCAAACAGGAAGGAAATTGGGATTCGAAAATAAGGAAAAAGGAACTTGGATATAAGCTTGCTGGAAGTTCACCCCAATAAACATCAAATTGTTTGCACCTTCGGACTTCGGGTATTGTTGTTCTCTGTTCATGCGAGAAGGACCAGGGAAGTGGGAAAGTGAAGGAATAAGCTCTCTAACAAAGGGCATTTTCTCTTATTGTCCCCTCCTACTCCCCAGTCTCTCTGCTTTTTAAAACATAGTACATTTAATTGCACTGAATTATGACAATGCAACCTTTCTATGGTTAAAAATAAATATATTACATTGAAGTAACATGCTGCTTTACTTGGAGTTGTGCATGAGTCAGAGGAGCAGGGTTTAAGCTACCACAGTTTGTTTTAGCCATTAAGACCCATACCCCACAAGATGTTCACTAGGCAGACAGACAGACATGAAGTGCTCCAGTGTCTTCACAATGTAGCAAAAAGCATAAGTGCTGACTCTGTGGGTGCTCCGGGGCTGGAGCACCCACAGGAAAAAATGGTGAGTGCTCAGCACTCACTGGCTGACCCCTGATCAGCCTGCCAGCGGGCCCCACCAATCAACACCTCCCCCTTCTTCTCAGCACCTCCTGCCTGCTGCAGATCAGCTGTTTAGCAGCATGCAGGAGGCACTGGGGGGGGAGTGGGTGGGGGAGGAACAAGGGCAGGATGCACTCAGGGGAGGGGGAAGAACAGGGCAGGAGGAGGCAGGGCAGGGGCAGGAAGAGGACGAGGAGTGAAAAGGGGAGGGGGCGAGGTTGGGGTGAGGCCTGGGGCAGAGCAGGAATCAAGCACCCCCCAGGAAAGGACCAAATTGGTGCCTGTGGTGAAAAGGGTCTACCTGTGCACAACTCCTTGCAGGCTTGGAGTCAGATTTAATTGTTCATTCAGTGAAAAGTTTGGTTTAAAATAGCATACTTTCTCCTCTCATATGCATATATCTTATCCATTGTAAGTTCATCACAAGACAAACATTGTACTTTATCGGGTAGTAAATGAGAACAATAAAATAGCAAAGCGCAATACATATGCTCTCCATTTAAAATACATAGCAGCTCACAGTATGGAAACAATTCCGATGCCATGAAAATCATTTGACTTCAGTGGTGGTAACCACTGTACAGCAATGAGGTTTCCATTCTGTGTAGTGATTTTCACAGCATGGGGCTTGTGTTCACGCCAGAGTTCCCTGCACTTGCAACTAGATGACATTGACTACAGGAGAAAAAGGTATTTAATTACAAATGAATTGCCTCTATAAACCATAGAAAATAGCTATTATTCCCATGTGATCCATTAGATATTAGTTGTTTCTGATGTAACTCAGGAAGGCAGACTCATCTGCAAGGTGCATTGCTCTGGTGGCGGCAGGTTTTGTTTGTTGCCTTTTATATCAGAGTCTTGAGTCTGAATTTATTGTCTTGGAATATGAAAGTAGCTTTCACAACATTTCTCTCTCCCTCCCACTAACGAAATATATTTATAAGCAAGCTCAGCACATTCCCCGAGGATTCTGAGAGGAAAATGCTGGCTGTTTCTAGTTCTGAAATCTTAAAACAAAGCAGACCTTAACATCAGAAGTTGGCACAAATATCCGCTTATACGGATACCACTCTTATATCCAAAGATAGTGCTGTTACTGGAAAGTGAAAACCACCAAGACACCATGTGGATCTAATTGAAACTGCATTCACTCACTCATAACAATGGAAGGTTTCATGACAACAGACTCTTATGTCTTTACTTCTTTCCTCTGATTTTTCCCCTTCCCTATGTAATGAAAGATTAGCTTTTCCAGCTTCATAAAGGTTTTTAAAGTGCTTGCATTTCCTGATCAGTCAAACCCATCAAGCTTCCATCATTTCTTATACTACAAGAGATATGAGGGAGTAACTCAACAAAATAAGGTGGAAATTAAATATTTAACCATATAAATCATATGAAAAATATTTTAAGGGTGTAGGTTAAATTTCAGATTCATCACATTAAGCCAAATACTGCAGTCTTTATTCATTCCTTATTTAGGCTAATCCCAGTGAATTTTGTCTGAATGAGGAGCAACGCCAAGCCAGCATCCCGTTCCCCATCAACACTTCCGCCAGCCTCAAATAGTATGTCAGAGCCCAACTAAGAGATTCTTGTTCTCTTTTATGAGTGGATCTCCCATTCGTCTCAATGGTGCTGCAATATACAGAAATATAAGGAATTTTATCTTGGGTAAAAAATGCAGAATTTGGGCAAGTTTGTCCAGGTCGTTTCAACTTTAGGTAAGAAATCTTTAATACCTACATGTAATATTGTACTGAATGAAGGATGGATTCTCAGCTTTAGCATTTCCTTGCTTGTGATTGTCAGTTAGATGCTTAAGTAATTTTTCTAAATCACGGAGCAGCTTTAAAACTTAAAAATAAAGGATGAGGAAGAAAAATAACCATACATAATGGGAGTGCATGACACTATTATATCACATTTATCTTCTTTTAGAGCCATTATGATCTCAGAGGAGGTATATGAGCAAGTGTTATGGTACAACAGACATCTCAGCAGAGCACAGTGTATACAATCTTAATGGAAGAGTCTGAGATATTAGATTAAGTAGTATAATATCACAATTTATCAGGTCATCATCTTGTTTCAATAGCTGGTGTTAATGGAAATCTTTTGTTTCGAGGCTTTCAGGGGAATTGAATAGTTGATAAGATGAAAATTAATTCTGAACATCAGCAGTAGTAACTATTTGTTTAGGCTTATTTTATTTTATTTGTTTAACACTTTAATGATGAAAGTGTCTTCCAAAACTTACTCTGATTTACCCACTATCACCAACATTGCTCTGCATTAATGCCTTTGCCCTCAGAGTACTGTATCAGATATCAACCAGTTAAGCTGAAGAAATCTGGTGGACTTCCATGAAATATGAACAGAGTATCTTTAAGAGAAAGGAAAAAGGACTTGCTCATAGTTCTGCTTCTCTAAATAAATAATTTGACTGGATCACTATTCATTCGCCCCCTTCCACTAAGAGTTGGAAGTGAAATGTTTTCAGTGACTGATTGTTTTCAGGTGCTGTTATCCTGTATACGTGTGTGTATGTATGAATATTCACATACAAGGTATTTTATGCTATTTATTAAATTTACTGTTCGATTCTGACTCACACTACTTGCCCTCACAAAGGATTAAGAGGAAGTCAAATGCACTATACAGACTACCCAGTTATTGAGTCCAGAAACTTTCTGAAACACATAGGGCGACACACATGCCTACCCGCTGCATGGTTCAGATGGGTAGGGAAGGGAAGACAATGGGAGGGGACTTGACAGAGCCTTAACTCTACTCCCCTGCTGGTTGGCATGGGGGATTGGTGCTGCTAGGGGCCAGGAGTAAACCCTTGGCTCCCAGGAGAAAGCAGGAATGGAATTCAAAGTCAGACTACTCCTAAAACTTAAGTTGACCTAGCTATGTCACTCAGGGGTGTGAAAAGGTAAGCTATCCTAAGCCCCAGCAGAGACACCGCTAGGTCAATGGAAAACTTCTTCCATCAACCTAGCTATTGCCTCTAAAGGGGATGCATTTATTACAGCAATGGGAAAACCCCCTCCTTCACTGTTGTAGTACGTGTCTACACTACAGTGATGAAGTGCAGAACTGCAGCTATGCCACTATACCGCTTGTAGTGTAGACATACCGTAGGAAGGGACTCAGGGACTACTCCACAGTTGGTGTAGCTTTCACATCCCCATCCTCAGGACTTTTCCAAAAGTCTGAATCTAGTCCTTAGATTGTATCCTATTCTAATGTTACATGGATGTTACCAGGACCTTATATTTGCATGATGGTGTTCTTAATATGCAGCGTGCACTGAAATGGAAGGTGGAAAAACTCTGGAGTATTGTCAGGACAGCTGGCCTGCATTAGGCAGCCTGATTGGTGGGAAGAGTCAGCAGACCAGCAAACCAGATCAGCATTTGCCCCTCGATGCAATAGCTCTTGTGCCTGCTTATTTCTAGCCCTGCTCCTGCCTTGATTCACTCCCAATAATCCAGCTCCTAACCGTAATGCCGTCAGACCCCCAGTCATCGGTGGGTGGGATCAAACCTGGGACCTCTGAAGCTAAATGCATGAGCCTCTACTGCATGAGCTAAAAGCCATGTGGGTCTTAGCCAAGGCTGTAAAGCAGACTCATCAATCTCTCTCTAAGTGGTGTCAGTGCCACTAGATGAGACAGAACACTACACCCAGGAGGTGTGTGGGTTACATAACCTTGGCTCCAATTCCTGACATCTGACTCTTTTAAATATGGCCTCTGACTCTGGTTTGGAACTTTGGCTCAGATTTCTCACCTCTGACTCCAGCTCTGATCCTAGGCACCGATTCCTGTCTATCTGACTCCACTTGTAACCCCCAGGCATCACAAACGCCAACTTTTTTCTGCACCCATGGGTGCTCGCGCCTCCCCCTAACCCGCCCCAAAGTTCCCGCCCTAACTCCGCCCCTCCCTGACCCTATTGGACCCCTCCCCAAATCCCCGCCCCGGCCCCGCCTCATCCCCCAAGCATGCTGCGTTCCTCCTCCTCCCCTCTCCCTCCCAGGCTTGCCACACGAAACAACTGTTTCACGGCGCAAGCACTGGCAGGGAAGGGGGAGACGCGGGAAGCGCGACATGCTCAGGGGAGGAGGCAGAGCAGAGGCGGAGGTGAGCTGGGGCAGGGGGGTGGGGCAGGGAGCTGCTGGTGGGTGCAGAGCACCCACCAATTTTTCCCCATGGGTGCTGCAGCCCCAGAGCACCCACGGAGTCGGCGCCTATGGTAGGCATGACTCGTGTGCCATGACTGCCCAAGTCTGAATGTCTGATTGTCAGACATTCAGAGAACCTCCCTAACAAAACATGAGAAAAAAAAACCGTGAGACAAATAGACCTTTAATTTATCTCTGATCCTGAGAGATGTTGAATGCCAACAACTTCATTGTCTTCAAAGGTGCTGCCTGGGCTGAGTTCCTCAAAGTATAAGGCTGCAAGGTTGCATATTTACATCCTAACACATACCCTACAAGGTGATTAGCACCTTCTGTAAGATACCAACCACACTCTCTTCTATTTGGATTCAAAGGAAGTTAATGGGAAGGGATACGCTTCCAGGAGGTGTTGAACAGTTTGGAGGGGCTGGCCCAAAAACACTCTGAGCATCCGGTAAAGTGAGCAGTGTTGCCAACCCCAAATGTTCAAAAATCATGAGTCAGGCTCACAAAAAATCATGACATTGGCTTTAAAACAATGAGATTATAAACAAAAAAATAATAGATTTGGTGTTCTTTTTATTTGCTTTCTGCTTTTTGAGCCTTTAAAGTGGACAGGGGTCACATTCTGAAGCTATCTCCACAGCCACAAGGGCTAAAAACTTACTTTTTCTTTAAGAAGGAAGGCTGAAATCATCACATAATCCACGTGACTCCAGGAGTTGGGGCTTCAAGGAAGGCAATAACGATCATGTATCAGGGGGTAGCCGTGGTAGTCTGTATCCACAAAAGCAACAAGGAGCCCGGTGGCACCTTAAAGGCTCACAGATTTATCTGGGCACCAGCTTTCGTGGGCTAGAACCCACTTCATCGGATGCATAATGATCAGGGGACTCATGGCAACACTGGTGAGTTATAAGTAGCCATGGAAGTATGTTGTCCACAGGCGCTTGTACTTAACAAATGGATTCTTTTTATGTAAAGATTACACAATGGAGACGGCAGCAGGCAGCTCACTCTCTCCCTGCAGCCCAGGGCCCCACCTTCCAGTATAGAATGAAAGCAGTTGGGGAAAAAAGGAGCCATTGACTGCTAGAGCTATTGCCACATGGGCATGAAGGCCAGGCTCCTCCATTACAGCACACGTCCTTTGAGCTTTTCTATCTATACTCCTCTTTTTTCCTTCGTTTATTTAACTGAAGTTATTTAAAGGACAAATCTCTGTTTAAGCAGCTGCTGCCATGACTCGTCAGCCTAGGCAGCAATTTTAATTAAATATTTGCTGCTGAGCGAGGTGCTCTCTCTCTCTCTCTCTCACCTGAGCCTCTCCCCGCACATCCCCCTCTTCCTTGCAAACAGCACTTGTTCTTGTGAAGATAACAGGTCTGTCAAGTAGCCTCTAGCTTTGCCTTAAAGGCCTCTCTCTTACGATATGCAGTACATCAACTGCTACCAGAGAAATCTATCAACACGAAGGACAAGAAACAAAACTCGTCTGAATTTAATAATGATAAATGCCTCTTACATAATTAAACTTTGCTAATTATTATTACAAATCATTTCTACAGCGCTGTACCTTTTCACAACCCTTCGCAGAGTAAAATGTGTTCCTTCTCCCCCAGTAACTTACCATATAAACTAGACTAGACAAACAATTCAAGAGAATCCATGGAGACACGACAGTTTAGGGAGCAGGATGGTGTGGAGAGAAGCATAGAGATGTGACAGGAACAAGAGAGGAAGCATTTCTGTGAGAAGTGGATGTCAAACATGGTTCTACTCCTGAAAAGTGGCTAAGCAGAAATAGCTCACTCTTACTCAGCAGATTGGTGCCCTGTGTGTATTTAAAATCACATCTGTTTAAATTACAGACAAACAGGTTTGCACTTTCTTGGCTCCTGTTAGGCCTGCAGAGATAACCCAGCTACAAATGACTGAACTGACTACCACATGCATCAGCACAATTGGTTACTATGTTCCAGTCAGCATTACCTCTGAAGGCAACTGGATTGACTAGGTATTGATTGGGTCCTAATTTGGCCTGCAGAGTCTTCATTGCTGCTGATGGCATGGGAGAAAGAAGGAAGGACCCTGTCTTGTCTCTTAGAGAGACTGTCTGCAAGATGGACAGTTTGGATGTTTTCTTGTGTTTTGTTTTTTTTGGTCTTTTTGCTGGTAAAATGACTGGTTATGGACCCTGAGAGACAACTAACAACCCATGATGTCATTTAACAGAGGAATCAGAAAGTAGGAAAGAGGATGCGTGGCACACTGAAGTATGGAAGGTATTCCCAAGCTGTCATAAATATAAAGGGAAGGGTAAACACCTTTAAATTCCTCCTGGCCAGAGGAAAAACCCTTTCACCATGTCAAGGTTCCTTCCCCACTCTGAACTCTAGGGTACAGATGTGGGGAGCTGCATGAAAACCCCCTAAGCTTATTTTTAATAAAGCAATATTAATGAGCGTCTGATTCAGAATGGGAAAAGGAGGTGAAGGTAAAGAAGAAGCCAGATGGCACGCAGGACGAAATGAGAGCAGAGACCACAGAGGTGGCTTCTACTCTTTAGGGCTTTGAAGCAGCCTTAATTAGGTGTGGAAAGACAGGGAGCTGGTGAGCAGGTCCCAGAAGCTGGCTGAAGTGGTCAAAATGGCAGGAGAGGCAGATTCATTTAGAAGCATGGGGCTGTACAGACTGAGTGGGGGAAGAGGAAAAGCAGTAAGGTCAGAACAGCAGGTAAGTCACTTGGAGGGAAAGGGGCAATGAGAGTCATTTGGAGTTGAACTAAAAGGAAATTAAGAAGCAGAGAGAAGGGAGGGCTCAAAGTAACAATGTCCCCAACACAGAATGTCTTCCAGGAGCCAAAGAGAAGGAGCGTTCATTGAAGCAGAGCACAGCAGCAGATTGTTTAATTCAGCTGAGCATTCTGCATGGGGTTAAAGCTCTCCAAATTGACAGATATATTATATAATCACTTTTGCAAGAAAGGCTGAGTTGTAGCAAGCTGGATGCATGTGTATATATAAGCAGGCTACGTGAAAAATACAAATGTATACAAAATCCACACACAGACAGAACAGATTCTGCTCTCGACTACTCTAAGTTTATATCAGCCCATCTCCTTTGATTTCAGAGTAGATACTCCTGATTGACACCATTGTGAGAGGAGAGTCTGATCCAGTGCTTCCATGGGATACCTATATTATTGTACCAAACAGCTACCGTCTCCACCCAGTAAGTGTCATCATGTGTCAAACTATGTTTCGGAATGACAACAGCATAAGCAAGTAATGAAAATATATTGTTCCATTTATTTAAATTGTTTCACATTGAAACTAGGCTTTATGCATTTAACACTAATTTAGACAAATATTTACACTTTTTAGACTTACTGGACTTGCCATAGAAATAACAATAAAATTGCAGATCGCTTTTCATTGTAAAGGAGGTTAGCGCATGTTAAAAACTTGCATTTAAACTATGCACAGGGAACTGCATCATCAAGGAATAAAATATAAACATGACAACTGGTTAGCAGCACACAGAAATGCTTCACAAAATAGGAGAAAGAGAGAAGAACAATGTAGCCAACCGATATTGACCTGTGCTGGAATTTGGCCAGAACTCTCACTAACCACCACATTTACAAAGAATGTCATGTGTTCCTTAATTACAACTAGTCAGGACCTTGATTTTAAGTTTCCTCAGAAAGATAGTCTTGTCTTTGCCCCCAAACGTCTCACTGGAGCACTGGTTCAGAACTGACTCGCAGGGAAGAATGCCACCTAGTGAATCACAAAACCATTTTGTGAAACCCCTAGGTTTGGCCTTCTAGATCTGCCATCCAGGTATCAAGCCCAAGGTCACTTAGCTCTTAAAGCTGAGACGATCACAGCATGAAGTGGTATGGCTGCAAGCCTGAATACTATTCATTTGAACAGATTTTCCAGTTAATGTTTTACTAATCCTAAGGCACAAAAAAGGCTTAAAATATGTGTCAATCATGCCATCCTCCTCCCAGCATACTCAACCGTGTCGGGAGAATTGCTATTCAAACTGCTGACGCACTGACTGTAACACTGTCAATGTTTGGAGAAAGGGAATTAAATTGCATGTGTGAAACAACTACTACAAAACAAAGAATCAGCGGGAGATAGAATAAATGCTTATAAACAAAACATAGGAAAATGTCAGGAAAAACCCCATTAGCATAGCTTCCCATTTGTTATGGATTAAAAATGCTTATTTTTGCAGGGAGAACATTAATGTTTTGATGCTTTGCAGTTTTCTTCTGTAACCACTGCACCATTACCTTATTTTAGCAGGCTCAACTATCTATGCAATATCATATTAGATGGGGCACTAACACTATGTGGTAAAGTCAAGTAAAAGTTTGTAGTAGTTACATGCCCAGGAGATTTCATAATATTCTAGAATTATCAAGTAGCTCACAAAATTATATATCACTTAATCTGCAATTACTACATCTCAGGAAAACAATCCATTTTAAATTACAACAGTGACCACATAGCACATTACTGTATATTGCAAACTTGTAGACTAATTGTTCTGCCTTGAAATTAGTTACCGTGTAATCTACTAATTGTTCTTTGTGAAAGATGCAAGGAGCAGGAAAGCATTTTCATGAGTTTTTATTTTAAAGGTGCAGTTTTCAAAATTCTGACTTCAGTATCTGCTAATTTAAGGGAATTTGTTAATGAATGCAAGAAAAGACAGTTCAAATTAGTAAAAAAGAGGCAGTTTACTCTTGTCAAGCAATTTGCACGAGAAATCACTTCCAATTTTTCTTCAGTACAGAACAGTTTTTTTAATGGACTGGCTTGATTCAAGGGTGATTAAGTCCTAGCTTGCAATAGGTAGCTTGAAACATTTAAAGGTTAAATTTATAAGCTAAGCAAGGAGATACTGCTTTCCTGATGAGAAGTACTATATGGCCAGCCAGCATGAGTAAGATTTTTTTTTTCTGGAGACATGTGTTACTAAAGCTATTGGTCTGGCATAAAGCTCATTAAGCTCCCTGACAATCATTTTGACAAAGCATAAGCCAAAAGCTACTGCATGTTCTTCATCTGCTGTCAAAATATTAAGCAAACAGAATGGGTTTAGAAGGTTTTATATGCAGCAAATTTGGTTTTAGAAGTATTACTCTAAAGAATAGCTTCATGAATCCAGTGTAATCAGGAGGCTCTCTTATTAATGATCTATTTGATTAGATCTACAGGCACTGCAAAGTGCTGTTAAAGCAGCTACTGCATTTCACCTCAGAGGTGGCTGCACTTCAGTATTGGGTAAAGTGATTGTGACGGGTTGGGTCACAGAAACCCCCTTGGGACTGCCACCTGATTTGCTGAGACTACCTCTATGTCCATTTTTCCTGGCAGCTTGGGACTTGAGTACCCTGCCTGGCTGTGCCAGACACACTAGCCTGCTACAAACACAGATCCAGGTCTGAACCACGTCCCCCAAAAGCTTCAGGCTTAACTGAGAATAGCTTAAGAAGTTCTCCTGTCTCCAACACCCAGATACCCAGTTCCCAATGGGATCCAAACCCCAAATAAATCCATTTTACTCTGTTTAATGCTTGTACAGGGTAAGCTCAAATTGTTCACCCTCTATAACACTGATAGAGATATGCGCACAGCTGTTTGCCCCCCCCGGAATTAATTACTTGCGCTGGGTTAATTAAAAAGTAATAACAGACAGAGCGAAGTAAGTTACCAAGCAAAATAAAACAAAACACGCAAGTCTAAGTCTAATACAGTAGGAAACTAAATGCAGGTAAATCTCACCCTCAGAGATGCTCCAATAAGCTTCTTTGACAGACTACACTCCTTCCTAGTCTGGGTCCAGCAATCACTCACACCCCCGTAGTTACGGTCATTTGTACGGTCATTTGTTCCAGTTTCTTTCAGGCATTTCTTTGGGGTGGAGAGGCTATCTCTTGAGCCAGCTGAAGACAAAATTGAGGGGTTTCCCAGGGCCTTATATAGTCTTTCTTCTGTGGGTGGAAACCTGTGTTCTCCTTGCAGAATCACAGCTACAAGATGGAATTTTAGAGTCACATAGGCAAGTCACATGTCCATGCATGACTCAGTTCTTTACAGGCTGACACCATTGTTTATGTGTCAGTTTGAACGTCCCCAGGAAAGCTCAGATGTGGATTGGTGTCTCTCAAGGTCCATTGTTAGCAAAGTACTCCCAATTACTTGAATAACCCCTTCACACTATGCTGACCAAAACTTCCTTATGTGCTTCCTACAGCAATCACTTTAAAATACAAGCACAGAGCCAGCGTTCATGACTTCACATATAAAAATGATACATGCATATGAATAGGATGAATACATTCAGTAGAACATCACCTTTGCAAAGATATGTTACATGGCATATTTAGCAGAAAATATATTCTAGTTGTGTCATATTTACACTCCTAAGCATATTTCTATAAAGCATTATGGGGTGCAATGTCACAGTGATTTCCTACAAACCGTATGTAATTTGTCAAGTCAGTTGATAAAGCATTTTGGGGTTTCTGACACTAGCCATGCAGGAAAGGACAATTAAAATGAGACAGAAAGAAATGTATTCCAGATTTAAGATAGAGATTTTGGGGCAGATTGTCTCCTGCACTAGCATGCCAGTGGGCACAGAGGGATGGCCCGAGCATCAGGGAGCGGTTTCTCAGAGCCAGGTTGTTCATGATGTGACCCAGAGCAGCTGCTGGACTGCTCTAAGTTGCATTAGTTCTTTAATGTCCATTAAGGAGCTCTGCCACATCCCTATCCCCACCCCACCTCAAACAGAAGAAAGGGGCAAGGCAGCAATATAAACCTGGAGATGGGCACAGATACACCAGGAGGGAGGTTCCTTTCTGGCAAGGGAATTTTTTGCTGGCAATTTTCAGCTGCAATCAAGCGCTTTTATGCCAGCGAAGTGATGCACAGGAGCTGGATCTCAGAAGAGAATCTTCAGTTATCTGTGGTTTCTTTTTACCTAAATTAATTTAATTTCCTGGTTTTATTCAGAGCTAGAACACTAATAGAGTGTGCAATAATTTCCAACAACGTAAGTCTACGATACAGTATACAAACAATGTGTTGTAACTTAGTGCATTACCAGTCTCGCTACAGCTGACTTGGACAACCAGCAAGTAGGGAAATTACACCTATCATAATTGAAAACCTTCACCTAAGCATATGATACTAACCAGATCACTCTGAGATCCTGATTTAAACCTTTACAGGTTTCAAGGTACACTTTTGGGGCTCAGACTTGATCTGGTCTTTTAAGAGATCAGTTCCATAGCAAAGAAAAATGAAATAGTGAAAATAAAATGAGCATCCTCCAAGGTAAAAATTCTGCAGGAAATAGCACAAACATGCCTCGCCCCATTACAAAACACCCCACTGTATTGATCAAAAGACCAACAGGACGTGTGACATATAACTGAACAAAAAAGGCACCGATGCCCTAGTGTATAACAGTCTGGAACGGTTTATGCCAGATCAAGTATATTAAAACATACAGATAGTGAAATATTCAGATGGAATATGTAAGGAGACCTTTGGAGAGTGGCAAAGCACCTGATGTTATTAGTGTCAAGTGACAGAAAGGTGGAACAGATGTCAAGACTCTAATCTATTTGGCTAATACAGTGCTTCCTTTTGCAGGGTTCAAAGTCCTGGGCACTTGGTTGGGTTCTAGGACCCCAACTCAGCAAGATTTATAATACATGTTTAAGTATCTTGTTGAATCAGATCCTAGAGGGTTCTTCTTCCATTAAAATCAACAGCAAAACTCCTGTTGACTTCAATGGGAGCAGTAGCAGGCTCTAAAGGACTTTTTTTTAAGGGTGGCCAAGTCCCCCAGATGTGTGATGAGGGAGCTTACCAATTTTTAAATGGAAACATATTAGGCCTGATATTGATGGTATTTGGACACCCAGTTCCCATTAAAATAAATGGGAGTTTGGGCACCCGAATTGCATAGATGCTTTTGAAAATCTCAGCTTATTTGTTTTGTCCTCTGTATTTTGTCTGTGGTGTGTGGAAGCAGAACCATGAAATAAGGCACTTTCCAAACTTTCTCCATGCTCCCAACAACAGTTTCCTGCTCAGCTCTTTATTGTATAAAGATCTGAGAGATTGATGGAAACGCTCCCTCCCAAATGCAAAACTGCATTAAAAAACAGTGTTCAGTAACAAACTTTTAAGACAGGTTTCAGAGTAACAGCCGTGTTAGTCTGTATTCGCAAAAAGAAAAGGAGTACTTGTGGCACCTTAGAGACTAACCAATTTATTTGAGCATAAGCTTTCGTGAGCTACAGCTCACTTCATCGGATGCAAGTGAGCTGTAGCTCACGAAAGCTTATGCTCAAATAAATTGGTTAGTCTCTAAGGTGCCACAAGTACTCCTTTTCTTTTTGCAAACTGTTAAGAGCCATCCTATTTCTTCTAAAATGAGAACATGCTATGTAACTTTAACTATCTCACATACTCACACTGAGCCTCTCAGAGTCTTTAATATATTTATCCTTATAAACAACCATGTGAGATAGGGAATTGCTAGTATCCCCAGTGTACATATAATACAGACACTAAGGGCCTGTTATACAGAGCAGCAATGGGCAAAACTCCTGTAAGAAAGAGGCAACTAAATGCAATGCCTTAAACGGCCCAATGCTGGCACAAGTTTGCCAGGTTTTGTAGTGGCAGGTAAGACCATGTGCAGTGTCTATGTTTTTCCAGCAGTAAATGCAAGTGAAAGTCAACACTAAAAACTGTAGCTGCATTTCCTCTTTGCTGCTCTTTTCTTCCTCCTTCCGAGTGTATTTGTCCTGTTTTTCCTCCTAGAAAAAGGAATTGGTCTGTAACAACATCAGCAACAACGACTGTGCCCGCCCACCTCAACTAACTTCTTCTCTTTTTCACAGAAGGACAAATATTACCATCTTTTATATACCATTTTAACAGATTATATACAATTTTAATAGACTAAAAAAAAAACCTCTCCAGCTGAAGGGAAAGGGAACAAAAGATGTTGTCAAAATGAAAGCCTTACTTGATACTTTACATTTTCAATGTTTTAACTGTTTTTCCTTGTTCTGTATCTTTAATAAAAGGTTAAAAAGATGTTTGAATGGTGTGTTTGCCATAGTACCACAGAGGCTGAGATCTCTATATCAAACCTAGAACCTCATTTAACACTGTTTAAAGCTGGACAGTGACAGGCTCACATTAACACCTCTGACACTTGGGGCCCATATATTCCCTCTGAATTAATACCCACCTTAACCGCTAGATCATCCTTTCCCCCTTTTCAATTAAGCTCATTTTATAAACATCTCTGTTATTCTTTGGATTCTCTACCAGCATCCATCACCATAGTACCCAAGTGCTTGCTCTGATAACTAGAAAAACCTCCATATTGGAGACTTGTCCCAGAAATGGATAGCACAGGAGCCTGTCTTCCCTGTGAGCGGAATGTTTGATCAGTGTGTCCAGTAAGCTGTTTTAAGTGGATCTTTACACATTAAAGTTAATCTTGTTTCACACAGCGATTAGCAATTAGACTACATAGGGTGGATATTTTAGTGACTTGGGGCCCAATTCTTGCAAGTGCACACCGATGTTGAGCTCTCATTGGAGTAAAACAGGGGGTAGGGAGAGATTCTGCTGGCAGAGAGTGTTCAAAATGGGGTTCCCCCCACATTTTCTGACTAGCAAGGTGACGCTAGCCACAAAACTACATTATTGATAAAGAAAAGTTAATTCCCCTTCAGAAACAATGATCCTGAGAATGTTTGGCTGCTGTAAAGGGGAGCTAATATCTAACAGAATTACATAACCAAAGGTCAAATTCTACCCTGCTTTAAGATCTTGCAACTACATTGAAGTCATACATTGAAGTCATATGGGGATTGGGGGGAAGGGGATGCAGCGCACAACATAGCCTAAGATGTTTCTGACTCAAGCCAGTGTTAACACATGCACTCTTCAATTTGCAACTACCCTAACTTTCGCAATGGGGTATGAATACTTATTGTTCTTTAGTGCACACATACACCTATTTTTCTCCAAGCTCTTTATGGCTTGTGCACTGGCTGGCTTCATAAAGTAGATACTACTCTTTTTATTAGAAAGGCCTGTATTATTCCAAAGTCAAACTCTCTGGAAAACACATTCTTCAGGAATAAATCTCTGTGTTTTAGCCCTGCCCAATTACGAAGACTGTCTTAGTCCCTATTGATACAAAACTCTAACTAGCTTTAGTGGGAGAGTGACCAAGAAAAGTCTTGGCATTTTACAATCAGTGATACAATATAAATCCATCTTTGGAAAAAAATATTGGCTACAGTATATGCTTAGCCAGTTAATGTAGGATAAACCACTACAAGGCATATTTAATTCAGAATGTGCATCAAATCTAACTAATGCCAAGTTATAGAAAGCACACAATTTTATTTTTATTTCTTAATTTGGTGAGTAAATGTACTGCTTACTAAAGCGAGAGGACTAATAGTACTGCCTTTAGGTACACACACACACATTGTACAGGCTTGCTAGCCTAGGCTCTAGGCTACTAGAACTGCCGATCAAGGCAAATTTGTGTGTATGTGTGATTGAAATAACCGGTTTCATTTTCATTTGTGAACAAAATTAAGGATTGATCTCAACTTCCAAAAGATAGACGGGGTAGGGCACTAATGCGTTTTGCCACCTAGCCCTGGCCCTCATGTAATAAGCAACTGCTATGATGGAGATAAACTAAACTACATCTGAAAAGATCAAATCAATATATGAAAGTTCAAAGAAATTGAAGAATCTATAAGTAGGCACATCTCAGCACGCATGTCATGGCCTGTTCAAGGGAGAAGACTGTTCATAAAAATGGAAGCATTTTTTTTTCCTCCCACCAAATAACAAAAATATAAGGTGAAATAAAGGACTATTTTCTATGAGTTTGCCTATCAACAGCTTACTGCTCTTTTTCTGATTAGCAGCTCCTGCTGTAGCACCACCATATTATGGGACTCCTTAAACTGTTCTATCCTGATAAGACCATATTTCACTGATCTTCTCCTATCTAAATGTCAAATATGAAAGTCCATTTCGCAATTTGGGTACATTCAGGAAACACTCTGACATGTCAGGGAAAAACACAGCCCGCTTTTTTTATAAAACAAAACCCAAACCCAAAAAGAGATACACACTTCAATGTGTAACTGTCCTCAGAACAACCTTGAATGTTTTTCAAAATGTCAAAACTTTCTTTGATGAAATTCCAGGTTCCTGACATTCCAGACCAAAAAGAAGGCAATTTTGACAAGGAAAAAAACAAACAACAACAAAACATAAGGATATCTTCACCAAAGACTCAACAGCAAATTCATTGGGAGTTTGCAGGACTGGATGAAGATTTCCCTTGACTAATAAAGGACTTACTATTATATTACTAACTTATGTTTGAAATAGGTGATTCTTGGATGGTTTATTCATTTACTACGATTTGTCTCATCATTGAGTAAGCTGCCTATCCAGCCCCCTTCCACCTATGCCATATATTAAATATACAGAAATAAACAGCTGCATTCATCTAAAGAAAGAGAAAATAACTCCTCAACTAATCCCTGCTGTCAGCTCACCCCTGCAGAGCTACTGAAATCTTGTCTCTTTGCAGTGCTGTTTAAATGATTAATTGCTTTCCTGTGCACCAGTGAGATACTGCAAGTGCTCCATTTGCTCAAAGGGGATTGGGAAATTTTCTCCACACTTCTGTTTCCTCCTTAGAAGGAAACTTGATTAGGACTAGTTATGTTTTTACATGGGGGGGGGGGGGGGAAGGCAAACATTCCATTGTTTCATGCCATTGGCTACTTGTGACTCTCTCTGCCTCTCTAACTAGATCTAGTGAGCAGTGGCATAAAAATTGGGAATTATTTGGTTTCAATATTCCAATTATAAAGAGACTTTTGCATTCTAATGCTGTGGCGTGCACAGACAGACACAAAACAACAACAAAATCCACAACCTTTGGGGCTGTGCCACTAGTCTCTAGTCCAGTCCCTTAAAAGCAGAAGAGATAAGAATGTTTTTGTTTCTTTTATTTTTGACTGTAATAAATCCATCTCTTGTTTTCACCACTATCTCAACATGACCTGTAATGAGGGCTGTTGCCTGGTTTTGAGATTCTTCAAAATGCAAAGCATAAACTTTAATAAATGACAGAAGTGATCATGAGATTTTATTAATCTAATTGCCATTTAAACCTAATCTTCATATTATACATCTAATTCTTCATATCTTATTGTACACTATTCCATTAATGTTTCCAGCATGTAAGCCCATTACAAATCAAAGATATAAGAAATTGCTTATCTTTATCTACTGTTTATGTATGCATAGGCATGTAATTTCAGAATAAATTAGCTTGTCTGATAGCCAGTTATGTTAATACTGCATTGCATCCAAGTACTCTACCTCTACACTACGAGCTGGGGTGTGATTCCTTTGCTCATGTACACACAAATATGCTAGTTCTCACTGACCTAGTGAAAGTATAAATAGCAGTGCACTGCCATAACAGAGGTGCCAAGTACAAGCTCGCCTGAAACCAGTGGGCATGTACTTGGCATGGCTCAGCCATGTGTCCACTGCTGCTACCAGCTAGCACGAGAATGTGTACACAAGCGGGGGAATCACACCCCTATCATAGTGTATACATGCCTTACTGTGCTTTATCAGGCGACATGCTTCCACTTCCCCCATCATTCATAGTTTCAAAAAAGTCCTTTCCTTATAGGACTCTTATGCAAAAAAACCCTGACAAAAAAGTCACTTTCCTCTAACACTGAACAAGGAACATTATTATAATAAGGAAAACAGTATTATCCCCCAAAGCCATCTCTGTGTTTCACTGCATTTTCTCCCTCAAACCATCTCCACTTCCCAATGTCCTGATATCCTGCTACAGTAAAAGAAATAGTATTTACAACTTCAGATCAAAAAGGTCTTAATTCTAGATGATGAAATGTTAGATGTGAGCATTTAGAGTTACAGTGATTCAGTGTGTATTTTGCAAATGATATATGATAACTCATTGCAACACGAGCCACAACAAATGACATACCAGTCACGTACCCCCATGACCAAGCTACAGTAGAAAGTGCAGATAATATAAGGCATGAAACATTTGATGCCAGAAATCAGTGGCATTTGAGTACAAGCAAAACACTGCAGTCTCTTTGGATCTTCTCACAAGTCCAAATTTTCTTCCTGGCCTGTTTTCAGGAATGTTAGCGGAATTGCTGAATAAAAGACTCAGTTTTATGTCTAAAATGTTGCAATTCTTCTTTAGAGCTGAAATAAAGTAGTAGTGGACATGAGGACTGGAGGGGGGAAAAAGACTTTCTAAAGGCTCAGGGCATAAAAGTCATGTTTTCAAAACTGAAGTATTTTCACTGATAGGAAGATGATTTAAAGGGAAAGGGGAGAAATATCTGATAAATTGATACACGTGCAGCAGTCTGGCTCATATATAAAAGGGGTTCCCTCTGCATTTATTACCTTATTATTACATTGCCATGCAAACAGGATAACTAGGGCAGTACGAACATCTATCATGGTGACTTATCCCCAGAGATGTGTTAATCGTATAGGAAATTTACCAAAAGAGATAAGATATTATTTCTACTTAGTCAGCCAAATATTACTTCAGGATATTCCCCATCTAGGAGTCCAGGAATGCCCAAGCTGCATAAATTGGGGAATCTCAAATAGGAGTACAGAAGTTTTTTTTACCTATATATTTGACACCAGTGCAACTGGTTCTGGAATACTGAGTCCAGTTCCAGTGACTACAATTCAAGAAGGATGTGGATAAATTGGAGAGGGTTTAGAGTAGAGATATGGGAATGATTAGAGTATTAGAAAACACATGAAGCCTTCATGAACTCAATCTATTTAGCTTAACAAAGAGAAGGTTAAGAGGTGACTTGATTATAGTTTGTAAGTACCTACATGGGGAACAAATATTTAATAACGAGCTCTTCAATCTAGCAGAGAAAGCTAGAACACGATCCAAAAGCTGGGAGTTAAAGCTAGACAAGTTCAGACTGGAAATAAGTTGTACATTTTTCACAGTGAAAGTAAATAAGCATTGGAGCAACTTCCAAGGGTCATGGTGGACTCCCCATCACTGAAAATTTTTAAATCAAGATTGGAAGTTTTTCTAAAAGACATGTTCTAGGAATGATGTTGGGGAAGTTCTATGGCTTTTGTTATACAGGAGGTCAGACTGGATGATATAAGTGAGATGAGTTACAAAAATTCCAAACAAAAATGCTAGACTCAGACTTAACTGTGGAGCTGCTATCATGCCTCCATAGTATATATGTAATCACATGATTAATTTTATTAAAATTAAATTTTACATATTTAATATTAATTCTCCATCTCTGAGAACCCTTAATAGTTGATTATTTATTGTATTTTTCATCAAATGATATAACTTATTTCAAGAAGTACTGTTATTATGGCTTACTACCAGCCATAATGCTTACTACCATGAATAGTTCCACTGAAGACAACTTAATTTGTCAATAGCACTACTTGTGGTAGTAAACACCATGCTGGATAGTACGTATTTGCTGCTTCTAGTCTATATTAAAAATGTAGACTTCTGTGGATGGTCAATTTACTTGGAAAGAATATATCCTCCACTCTACAGAAAAGTCTAAGGATATATCAATAGTGACAAGTTAATTAATTTTACCACTTGATATACTAGTATACAGAGAAGCAAATCAGACCATTGGAATAAAGGAATCAACCGCCTAGTTAAGTGTCTGCAGTACTGCAGTTAAATCGTTGTACAAAACCTAATTGTTAGTTTGCTCTACAGTAGTGAAATATTTCACTGCAGAAAGCAATATGTGTAATCTCCCTACATGGAGATCAAAAAATGAATAAGAAATTCTTTTTTTAGTTTGACATGAGGAAAGTGAAGCTCAGATATGCTTAGAAACAGGGAGGCATGAAAAAAAATGTTGAAAGACCAATGCTTATAATGTTATAGTTCCAGGCCAACAAGTTGCATTTAGATTGATCATTTGAAAGTTAACGTGACCTTTGTTTATCCAGGGCCAGATCCTCAGATCCAGTGAACCCAGCAGTGGAAAATGGATGGAAAGATGACCTAAAGAGACATCATTGTTCTCCGCTAGCAAAAGGGAATTACACAGATGGTGTAAAGCTAGAAGAGGGGGCTCAACCCAATCCCTCCATAAAAGTGTGTTTGGCGGCCAGAGCTAGGAGGGGAGGAGACATGTTGGGGCAGCAGAGCTAGAGTGCATGATGCTCCGGCCAATCCTTGGCCAGCCTCAGGTTTGGGGGGATGGAGAGGTGACATGGTGCTAACTTTACTTATTCCTCTCTTCAGCTTGCTACAGCTGAAGTTCCAAGTTCCAAAATGTATATCTTGTATGATAAGCAGTCTTGAATACAAACAGAATCCTTATGTTGTATCAAAATTTAAATGAAAATATAGCATATAAATCAAGTCTTCAGGCATTAATGTTTAATTATTTCTTGCATAGTATCAATGGACAATATTTTTCCCTAACCGTGATTTGGATCAAATCATGAAGTCTTTACTCAATTTTTATTCAGCCCTTTCTCTAGCAAAATTCCCACTGAACTAATGCTGGAGAAAGGGTTTAAAAAAAAAACTGAACGAGAATTTCAAGATTTCACCCTTTATTTGACTATCTATGGAAAATAGTCCTCTGTTTATGCACCTGATTGTCCTCTCATGAACACAGGGTTTACTTCAATGTAATGTCACTGATTTCAATGGAGTTGCTGCTAATTTACACCAGTATAACTAAAAACATATATAAACACAGGATGTGACAGCTCAGGAATTGAACAATCATGCTGTTCTACTCTCAAATAGCCAAGAACTAGTTATGACTGCATTCTGAGTAAGGCTATTACAGAACTGACTAAGACTGTGATGCATGTGATTATATGGTTGTTGCTTACATCTTGTGGAAACATGCCTCAAAACTGTAGGTGGCATTTGACTATACTTTGTAGTCCAAGTCACTTTGTACAGATGTTTACTGTGTCATATCTGACACAATAGGACAGTCTGTTCCCCACATATAGACAAACATGAATACCTCATATCAAACAACCTTCACAATCTGATGGGAAGGATTTAAGATGAAAAGTTAAATGAAATATGGCTGTAAAGAAATGCAGGGACTGAGATAACTGTCCACAGATAATTAAAGGGTGTGAACACCAGGACTGGAGAGTCATTATGGCACTGCACTGTCCTCCCCATCCAATGCCACTATCACTCCTGTCCCATCTATCTATCTATCTATCTATATTTTAACCCACTGGTTAATATGCAGCATGGCCCTCTCATGTAAGACAAACTGATGAATTGATTACATACGCACATAGAAACTATGTTATGTTCCGCTATGCCAAGTTGTCCATTCACATTCCGATGTCACCAGACTTGCTGCTAGAAGCCCCATCACATAAGCCATTTACATTTATACTGGGCATAGTTCTCAAAGATATATTGTAGGGAAAAGCCCTGCAGTTGGAGGAGGTTTGACCTAGGCGACCACATGACATAGTCCTCTCCATCTAGAACTCTAATTGTATGCACAAAATATGTAGTCACACACAAGCCTATACATGTCTGTGTATGACTTCAATGAGAAAGTAGGGGACTGAATGGACCAGAATTGACGCTCATCATACTTTTAACTTGTAAATCAAAGTCAGAGAAATGTGGAGTAGAAAGAGGATTTTTCAAGATACTGCATATTAATAGCTTACTGATATTAATAGGATTTTTTAATATAACATAGGAAGTTGAATATTCATGATTTCCAATCCATTTAATGTTTTATTGCACAGGCTATAATGAAACAGGAAATTGGTCCAATAATTCCTAATCACATAAGTGGTGTGCAAGCAGAAAGGCTGTACCTTGGACCAAAACAAATGCTCTTCTTGGACTGGGTAACTGTATGTATAAGCATCCAGCTGTGGTCATTCGCAAGTGCAATTATCCACTATGCATGGGTGAAATTTGCTTGTATGCTCAAGACTACTGCAGGGAAGGATGATCTTGGGTAAAATTTTCAAAAATGCCCAAATGATTTAGGAGTCTAAGGCCCATTTAGAATCTTAAGTCACTTGGGTGCTTTTGAAGATTTTACCTCTTGTGTCTAAGACATAGTCTGTGATTAGGAAGGCTGAATTCAATTACCTGCTCTTACCCAGACTTCCTATGTGATTTTGGAAGTCTTTTAATCTCCTAGTGCCTCAGTTTCCCATCTTCTGCTTGCGTGTTATAGACCTTTCTCCCACCCTTTGCTTGTCTTATCTATTCAGATTGGTCGCTCTGCAGGACATGGCCTGCCTCTTACTATGGGTACGTCTACACTGAAGCAAGGAGGTATAATTCCTAGCTTGGGTAAATGTACACATGCTAGCTATGATCAAGGTAGCACTTTAAAAATAGCAGTGTGGCCAACTGATGCTAGATACATACTTGAGAAGCTAGCCTGAACTGCTGTGATCATGCCACTGACTGAACTAACATATATGCGTCTAATCAAGCTGTGAATTACACCTTTCAGCTGCAGGGTAGACATACCCTATGTGTATGTAGAGTGCCCAGTACAATGAGGTCATAATTCCAACGGAACACTTAGGGGCCATTGTAAATAATAATAATACATAATAATGACACAAGTCCCACTTCATCCTTATTTGATTAATTAAATGGGACTTAAGTGGTGTATAGACCTCATGAATTTCATCCTGAGCCTACCATTTCTGAAAATCTGGCTCTTTAATGTTCAAATAAAAGGATGACATTTTATACATTTGTTAAAATATTGGCATATGTACATCATGACATCATCCTTGCCACAGGCTGTTAACACTACAAGGAGATTTAAAGAAAGGCTGATTGATGTCTGTGTTTCTTTTGTGACCTGTAAACAGATGGATCTGTAGAAGAGAGTACTGAGTTGGAAGCAAGAAGAAGAAGAATTAAGAATATTCAGTAATGTGAATTTTCCTGAAAAAAAAAGAGCAATACAGCTTACCATTTATTTCCAGCATGTGAAGTGGTACCTCAGTCTCATTCCCAGTTCCCCAGAGACCAGCGTCCATCCATATGAGGGCAGATTGTATACTACTGGCAAAGAAGCAACTGTGGAATGACTATAATGCAGCCTTATGTGGGTACTAAACAAGGAGTAGCTTCTGAAACTTCATCACTTTCATGGGCCAGGAGCCTTTAATTTGTACTGGGCCTCTCTTACAGCAAGTGTGACTGGAAGTGCTTATCCAAAATCATTTTAAAACTAGATATACTTGACCATCCACTCAGGCTCCTAATACTTATTGCTGCTAGAGGATGACTATGAATACACATGTAGCAGGACACTGCTTAGCTGAAAGTCTAGGGGGTTCTGATTTCTGAAGGAGCCACTGCTGCTGAGGAGACAGGAGGGAAATACAGAAAATCAGGGGGGATGGCAGGAGCTTCTCTCTTCCCTATCTCACATGTTCTTCCTCAGAGCCACATGGTGGTACTCACGTTGGCCTGCACCTTACTCACTGTTAAATCCCATTCATGTCAATAGGCCTATTAATGAAATAAGGTATTACCAGAGATGAGTAAGGGTATCATCCTCTGGCCCTCAGTGAATAGCTTTCTGGGAACCTGGATAACGCAGCAATTCCTCACTGTCTCTTTCACCCTCTGCTCTGACAATCAAGCAGAGTGAAGATTTTTGCTGTTCCTCAGTTCTTGAGCCTTTTCTCTGCCCTCCCCTTCCTGCCCAGGCCCCCAGCAACAAAAATTACATGGAACCTGATCCAAAGAGCCATTCAAAAAGCAGAGGCTGTGCTGATAAGCAAGCCTTGTGGGATGTAAA
Source organism: Chelonia mydas (assembly GCF_015237465.2). Classification (NCBI taxonomy): domain Eukaryota; kingdom Metazoa; phylum Chordata; order Testudines; family Cheloniidae; genus Chelonia; species Chelonia mydas. The sequence goes on along the minus strand of NC_057853.1, from coordinate 12,460,280 downwards.
TGAATTTCAGATTAGCAAGAATTTCAGTAACTTTGGTTCAGGTAATCAAGGTTTTATGGTACTGTACTTCTGTTCAGTTATAGTTCTTGATCATTTATTATGCGGCACAACCTGGGAGTGCAGATCTATTTTGCATATACCATTAAATGCAAGAGCATTTAGTAATAAGACCCTCTAGAGAGAATATTACCAGAGATTATGGACTAATTTGGCCAAAAATGTCCCTTGAGAATCTCATTGCTTCAACAGAGGAGACAGACTTGATGAGTATAAGACATAATAATAATAGAATTCAAGAACACTTTCTACATTTGGATTCTATATTTACTAAACTGGTTTCTAATCCCTAACAATTTATTTTATTTGTATTAACAGACTATTGAATCAATGTTTGTTTTTTTTGGCTGTTGCATATCATTTCCTTAATGTTTGTTTTAAATTCGGTTACATTGTATTTCTTAATGCTTAAATCTCTATTTTTATCTGAGAAATACTTCTTTATACACTAATAGCCTAAGTAACATTTTTATGCTAATTAAACCCAGTCCTGCAGTCCTTATACCAATAAAACTACGAGAGGTCACATAGGTTTGAGTCCTTAATCTCTCTTTTAAATATAGATAGATAGGTCATATTTCATTTAATCATATGGATATTTATGTTTCAGTGCTTTGAAAATTTACTATCAAACTGAAAAGCAGCACACTTTAGAGAAAATTCTGCACTGTCTCTGAAAAGTAGGTCTGTAATTATACCTTATAAAAAAAGCCAAAGGAAGTAAACTTCTAGTTTACAAAATCACTAATAGGAAAAAAAAGGAATTTATTAATGTATAATAAAGCCTTTGGGAGAGCAATGTTACAAATCCAGTTGACACACACCCATTTAATACAGAAGAAATAATAGATAATATATTACATATTTTGTTTTAAATGGATGTGTGTTTAGCTAAATTTGTAACATAACTCTACCAAGGTCTTTATTATACGTTAATATTTTTTTTCTATTTTCCTCAGGGAGGAATATTTCTGGAAATGGAGGCTCAAGCCAAATCCTCACAAAACAACAGTCGCTGCATTCCATCTTGAGAATAGGAATCATAGGATAACAGGGTTGGAAGGGACCTCAGGAGGTCATCAACCCCCTGCTCAAAGCAGGACCTATCCCCAACTAAATCATTCCAGCCAAATCACTAAGCACATCCTAAAAGTGACCTTCTGTGGCAACAATGTGCAACATGACTCCTACCTATCTCGGTGTGAAGCTGGGTTTGCATGCTAACCTTCCATTACCATCTGAAGAAGGTAGCTGCCAAGATGAAGACAAGGGTCAACCTGGTCCAGAAACTGGCAAGCACAATCTGAGGAGCATCAGTATCAGTATTATGGACACCAGCGGTGACCCTTGTGTATTGTAGCCGAATATTGTGCACCAATATGGATGAGAAATAGCCATACTCAACATACTGCAATGTGGTGCATCACTGGAACCCGCAAGTCAACCCCAACATCTTTGTTGCCAGTGCTGTCGCACATTACTCCCCCATCTGTTTGCCATGATACTGCAACCCTTTGGGAATTCCAAGGACAGTGGAAGATGAATGTCTTCCCCTTCCACCAGGACCTTAACAATGTCCCTCACCGCCTGAAGTCACATAAGCCCTTTTGGACCCATGCATTTAACCTGATGAAGTTTGGAAAGCCAAATGGAGTTCACAAGAAGTCACAAACACCTCGTAAAAAACCTGATGCAGAAGTTCCCTGGCTTCAATCTCCCACAAAGCTCAGAGGCACCCCTAAACCATAGCCACACAATTTTATATTACACAACAGTCAAAGAGAAAAAAATTGCAGTCAAGCAAAGTTAAATTTATAACAAAAGATGCAAATGCCCAAAGGGGAATTTTTGCTTTTTTTTTTTTTTTTAAAAAAATCTAGATTTGGACTGCATTAGCTATGTCCAGATCTGTCCTAATCCAGGAATTAACTCAGAAAACCAACCTGAATATACACATATATTTTTACATTATTGTTCTGTACATCATTAAGTTACTGTGCTTGCTTAGCGTGTAAAAAAGTGTGAGGATTCTACGTTATTGTAACTTCTCTGTATGACTATATGTTTAAATGACTTTGTGCATAGGTTTGTGCATAGGGGAGCTGAGAACCCTGTTGTGTCAAGCATTGTCCCCATGCCATATAAAATATAGCAAGTGTGAATACCCACACATGCGAGCTTAAATTTGCTTTCTACAAGCAGTCATGTGAAGAAAATCGTCCCAATGTTCATGGAAAGTGAAGCAAAGTTATTTAAGAAAATCAATTGAATAGTCATGGCATTTTTTGTGGTATTTCCTTAGCCATACGACCTCATCCTACTTCCATGGAAGTAAATCAAAAGACTCCTATTAATCCAATGGTACAGGATCAGGTCATTAGCGTGCACACATATATGTGCCTAGGCATAAGATTTTAAAGAAACTTCTCACCATTTGCATCTTCTTGTCTCAGTGGAGAATTGTCAGCATAATATTTAACTTGTAGGAATAACAGAAAACTGACAACTATTTTTCCACTGAGAAATATGCACAATTCAGTGTTTTTTCGAAGTGCTATTACAATAAAAAGCAATTATGGAATATAGGTTTAGACATGTCGTCCAATTTCATAACAATTCAAGTCAGATTTTTCAGGCAAAGAAAGGAAAAAAATAAAAAATACATATATTTAGTGTCAAAGTGGTCTCTGTATTATTCATCATCACATGTGCACTAACAGATCCAAAATAATTAGTATTACTCACATTAATTAAGTTATGCAATTCCCCTGCCTAAAAGAGAAACACAAAGAAATGCAAACTAATTATACATTGATAACATGCTCTTCTGTCGATCTGTATCTGTAACCTCAATTTTTTCTCTCTGTGAATGTTGCATAAGAAAAATCAATGTCATCCAGGTCCCTAGTTGTGCTAGAATGCTGTATTATGCCTTACATCTAGTAAGTTTGACTTCACAGAGAGATACTGCATATCAAAATGTTAATGCAGAGAAAGAGGTGATTATTCTCCTAGATAGGATGTGAGGCTGCCCGCTGAAAATGTCACAGAAATGTGCAATCCGTAGCTCACAGGAACAAGGACTCCCCCGAACAGTGCTAGAGACATACTACATGAACTAAGCAAGAAGATCAAAGGTCATTTATTGTGGATAGAGATTAAAATTGGCGCTGACAAATTAAAAGAAAGATGAAATTTTTGGTTGATTATGTACAGCTTAGCCAAACCTCAGAACCTGCAGAAACCACTTAACATAAGAACATAAGGATGGCCCTACTGGGTCAGATCAAAGGTCCATCTAGCCCAGGATCCTGTCTTCCGACAGTGGCCAGTGCCAGGTGCCCCAGAGGGAATGAACAGAACAGGTAATCGTCAAGTGATCCATCCCCTGTCGCTCATTCCCAGCTTCTGGCAAACAGAGGCTACGGAGACCATTCCTGCACATCCTGGCTAATAGCCATTGATGGACTTATCCTCTATGAATTTATCTAGTTCTTTTTTGAACTTCATTTCTTCCTCCCTCCACCCCCCCCCCCCAAACACACACAGAGTCCCTTCAAACCCTGCACCCTTTGGGAACTCAAATGTGATCCCAGTGGACACAGAGCCCATCTCACACTCAAAAAACATTACTACGAGCACGCCTCATCCTTCTAATGCCAAACTCTATGCCAACTCACATTTAACCACTTCACCACTTAGTGTGTGCCCACGAGGGGTATGAATACCAGTCACAAAACTCTGAAATCCCAGCTACTTGATAGCTGTTTGCACAGCAACATTCATGGAAATCCCCACAGTACCCAAGATTTCCCACCTGGCCTTAGGGGTTGGCAGTTGTGTCTTACAGTAAGTGGTGTATTCTGGCGAACAGTGAGGCTTCCAGACTTGCTGTAACACCCTTGTTCCCAATCTTACGAGGCAGAAAGAATGAGACTTAAGGAGAGGGTCTGAGATGGTGCTGAACTTTATATTTGGGAGAAAGATACATGGGGGGGGGGGGAGAAATCAGGAAATAAATAGTGAGTGGGGGGCAGTTCATAGGGATTGGGTAGGGAGGTCCAGCAAGTACTGGAGAAGATGTGATCCAAAGATTTGGCTTCTGTTTATACGATTGGAGGTTTTATCAGACACTACTTTTGCCCAAACTAGCAAAATAATGCAGAATATTTTGTACACAGATGTTCTGAGGTTGTCCTCTCTGTCTTCAGTTTCCTATAAAGTGAAATTATTCTTGCTGATTTTGCTTTCAGTTCTGCTAAAATGTGAAAATCTACTGACATCTAACCTTTAGAAAATATTTTTTTAATCTTGAGATTAAGGCCCTGAAGCATCATTTATTGGGTTTTCCATGAAGAAGAATGTATCTGAAGCAATTTGCTCTGCTTGTACTTTGCAGGGGGGAAATACTTTATTAGTACTATGGTAAACATACATCTTCAGAATGTAAAGCTATCTTCTGTATAAATATCTTAATTCCAGGCTGTGAAACAGGGAAGTGAAATATATGTTATCAGAGACAGATGTGATTTAATATCTGAAAATATAAAGAATTCTACAACTGCTATGGAGATTCCTCCTTTCCCTCCCTAAGTCAGGGCCAAATAAAAGATATTACATGAGTCTTGTACAAAATACTCCACTATATTTTTTCTATTCAAGCATTTGTTAATATATTAAAAATATACTGTCTATTTCATGTGCTGTATTATACACTGCCTAAAAAGTCGGATATCTTGACTATAAAGCCATATCCACTTAAACCTGGGTCTTAAAATTAGTTTTCATAACTTAAGAATGGTGGGTGCTGGTCAATATTTGGTTGCGTTACCTACAAGCAAAACCAAACATACTGATAGAAGTGTGGCTATTGATTCAGTAGGTGTCGCTCCTCCAGCTGAATCAGCACCGAACCTATTGTGACAGACTGACAATAACTTGCAATATCCCGAATGAACTTTATCTAATTAAGTTTAACATCTTTGGAGTCCATAGTATTAAGAATGCAACTGTGTAGTGCGTTATATCTGGACGGTATTAGGAACTCCAAAGGACTTTTTGGAACAATACCTGTGAAGTGGATTTCTTAGGAAGTACCTGGGGATTACAAATGACCCACTTCAAATCCTCCTTTTTCAAGCTACCACCAGGGGAGGGGAAACCCATTGTCTATTAATTCTAGGAGCCGGTGAATTTCAGCTCAAAGACCCCTGCACTACATAAAGGGTGGAGTAAACATGAACCTGTGTTTATCATTTCAGAGTTTGCTTCAGACTATGGGGTGGGGGCTGGAGTGATGCCTATGCCATCCCAGACCAATCTTTGTTTCTTGATATCCCATATACAGTATGTAAAGGGCACCTTTAATGTGTGTCAAACAACTGAATTCAGGGCATTAACTGGGTCCTCATATAACCTAAATCCTTTACTCCTTGTGTCACTACTAGCATGGGGTGAAAATATCTATCACCCTTTCACAAACAAAAACCTATATACATTCAATTTCTTTAACCTTCCCTCTTCAACCATATTCTCCAGTTCTTATTACTTTGGCTGAGCAGTGATTCTTTTTGATATATTTTATAGAGTGAGAGTAAAATACATTTTATTTATATGTATGCGCTTCCTCAGGGCACCCTCATGCTCCCAATGAAGGCAATTGGACTTTGATCGCTGACTTCAATGGGAGTGAACGCAGGCTCATTCATTCAAACTCCCTGTACTGAAAAGACAGTTTAGTTGTTTTCAAAGTGTGAGAACACAAAATGGACCAGAGTGAAGAGGAAAATTAAGCTCAAGTTAAGTCTAATGCTGAACAATCCCCTCCTAACCTCCTCGCCCTCCTCCCTACGTTTTAATACTTTTTGCACAAAACAAAAAAATTAAGTTTTGGGTCTACGAATTGTCAGTAAACTACAAGGAGTCCACTGGCTACAGTTCTACATGGGAACGACAAAAAAATGTCAAATGCATTAGTATTATAGAAGGAGATGAGTGGCTATGCTTGTCTTCAAGCCCATTTGCTGAAGAAAGCATTTAATAATGACTGGCATCTAGAGCTGGTTTCACTTGTTAATAGTGGCATACTGTGTAAAAATGAGAAAAGTTTTGGAAGCACTTTCTTAACGTTGCCATTTTTGTGCCTCTAAATGTTTCCTCTGTAGTAATAAGAACTGTACCACATGTTTTATTAAAGTGCACTTTCTAAAAGATTATTTTAACGAGTAACAAAGGGTCCAATCCCACTCCTGTTGACATCAATGCCAAAACTCCCATTGCATCAATAAAAGCAGGACTGGGCTCAAAAACTTTACTGCCGAGCCCCTTTAAACCAATACCTAATTGAAAAAAGCTTCCAGTTTTTTTAATAGGCAACCTTCCCATTGTACTTTCAATTCATTGCTTCTGTGGTCTACCAAAAGGCAGCAAACTCCTAATAAATAAAACCACTGAAGGACATTATTTTCAGTTATGATAGTAACTTATAATAGACCACGCTGGGAAGGATTTACAAGACATTAAACTCTATGCTTTATTAACAACCAAAGGCCAGATTATGTTTCCATTTCCCCAGTGAATATCCAGAGTAACTCCTCTGAAGCCAGTTGATTAACATTAGTGAAACTGATTTGATTTAGCTTTCTTTCATATTAGAAGAAAAGTTTTATATTTTAGTAAATTAAACTCAAATCTCCTCTCTTTCTTGACTGAGAGTATGTCTACACTGCTTGCAGCTCATGGACACACTCCTAAGCTATCTTTAATTTAGTTAGCTCAGGTAGTGGAGCAGTGAAGCTACAGCAATGCATACTTCATCATGGACCAGCCTCCGTAATTCATTACCCAGAATTGCAAGCAGGTTTGAACAATCTGTGCTGACACACATGCTGCTGCAACTTCACTGCTCTGGCACCCAAGCCAGCTAGTTCAAAGTTAGCTCAGCTATGTCTACATAAACCGCAATCACACCCTGTGATTGCATTGTAGACATACCCTGTGGAGCAGCAGTTTCATTCAGCTTGGAAACTGAACCTAGTGCAGAAGGTGGCAGTTTGCCTGTTAAGTGGTGTGTCATGCCATGTGCACATGACTCCAAAATCTTCACTGGCTGTCTGTTAGTTTCCAGGTGGAGTTTAAAGGGTTGGTTGTGACTCATTAAACCCTATGGGTCTTCCAACTCCCACTGAAATATACTTCAGTGGGCGTTAGATCAGGCCCCAAGGGTAAGTCTACATGCAGCTGGGAGGGAGCCTCCCAGCCCAGGTAGACAAACTCACACTAGTGGGGCTAAGGATTGTACACTAAATGTAACTGTGTAGATGGTTGTGGCCCATGGGGCAGCTCAGGCTTGCAAGCCCACCCAACTCTCTGGGTCTGAGCTCAGGTGGCTAGCTAAAGTCTCTGCTGGAGCGACAATATTTACACAGGTTTCAGAGTAGCAGCCATGTTAGTCTGTATCTGCAAAAAGAAAAGGAGGACTTGTGGCACCTTAGAGACTAACAAATTTATTAGAGCATAAGCTTTTGTGAGCTACAGATGCATCTGATGAAGTGAGCTGTAGCTCACGAAAGCTTATGCTCTAATAAATTTGTTAGTCTCTAAGGCGCCACAAGTCCTCCTTTTCTTTTTGCAAATATTTACACAGCTATTATTAGCTCACTAGCTCCAGCCCCACCAGTGTGTCCCCATCTACCTGGGCTGAGGGGCGCTCTCCCAGCTGCAGTGTAGGCATACCCTAAATGACATAGGACCTGGCTAACTGAAAGCTGCCGCTCCTTTGTTATGTTAGCATGCTTTACAAGGGCCCTCCTACTTTGGAATTCACTCACTGCATTTGCTCAGACTGAGCTCAAATTCATTGACTTTAGAGTAAGCTGAAAATCTTATCTATTGGGGCGGATAGTTGGGGAAGGCTGGGGACTTCTCTTGGGAATGTGGATCTTTATCTCAGGGGATTTCTTTTTGGGGAGTTCTGAGATAGGCAAACAAAATTTCACTTAAAAGGGCCTCTGTGGTATGGAGAAAATTGGGCTATTTTTTGTTAATTGGACTGTATTATTAATAATGCTGAGGCTCCTACAGCTTGCTATTGTTTTACTCTATGTCTAAATCAAAACAAAGCAATATTAATATCTTTTACATAAGTATGAATTACAGAAATGTAAAGAAATATCAATATACTGTAAAGAACAATCCTACAGTGGCAGGGCTATTGACTAGATGATCATGTAGGTCTTTTCCATCTCTAACTCGCATGATTTTATGATACCACCTTTAAAAAATTAAGAGGAAGTGAAAGACTGAGCACTTTTTATACTATCTTCATAAAGCATTCTTCAAAGCATACATCTCCCCAACTAGTTCACCCATAGCCAGTGTCCAGCAACAAAGACTGACTCAAATTGGAGACTTAATCATTAACCAGAAATCACTTAGTGGGAAACAAATGCTTGCCTAATATGAGAGGTTTCATAGGCACCATGCTCATAGGCCCCTATTTGTTCATTAATATTCAAACAATAGATTCTGAGCAGAAACAGTATGCTTTTGTTTTCCAGTATGGCACATTCAGGATACAATGCTGAGTGCTTTATTATTGGGTGTGTTTCTCACCACGAGCAGAGAGCCAAGATGTCTCTTATGATGACAGGGTGAGTAGCTAAGTGGTGATTTCCAGACACCAGAGATTGTCAGATGACTGGTTACCAGAGACTATTCATTTCATAGCAGCCTCTTCCGAGTTCTCAGCACATGCACACATCTCTTTTGTACTATCTTTCTGTTTTTACATCTCAAGGCTTTCCAATAGTCCCTCTTTTAAATTTAGCAAGGCAACAATTCTGATCATATGCAAGAATACCCGGATCATCGGTCAAGTACTTCTAAATGTTATGCAGCAGATTACAAAAACCCAACGCTTTCGAGAAAGTCCACCTATTATAGCTGGAGGAATCATAATAGTATCCAAATTCTTCAACTTAATGAGGTACCATCACTTTGGGCCAACTCTTAATTCATATGGAAATTTTTCAAGCTTCAGGTCAGACTTGCAAAAGAGTTCTGTATAGCTCTAAAGCTTGTCTCTCTCACCAACATAAGTTGGCCCAATAAAAGATATTACCTCACCCACCCCATCTCTCTCATATCCTGGGAACAACACAGCTACAACAATACTACAAACAACAATGGAAAATATCCTAGGCGCCTAAGTCCCATTTTCAAAAGATACTTAGACATTAAGGTGCTAGAGCCACAAAGGGGACTCAAAGGTAGTGTCACAACACTTAACTTTTAGGCCCCTTTCCATCTAGGAGAATCCACAGTCCTGAATTAGACTCTTAGGCTCCGGTACAACGCATGGGAAGAATTTGGAACCTAAGAATGGGATTCACAGAAGCCAGCATGCTGAGCATGGAGCTGCCTATACTACAGTAGGAAATGCTGAGGGGAAAGGTAGGACTTAAGCCACACCCCGAAAGGGAATAAGGTATCTAACAGAAGGTGTCTCCTGCCGCTTGGGATCCATAGCAATGAATGCTTTCCAGGGGTTAGGCTCCAAAGCCAGGCCAGTCCTTTCTCACAAAAAATGAAGGAGAAAGAGCAGCTGCTGGTGGTGCCCACCCCTTATACCCAAAATCTCAGTGTACCTGGAAGGCAGAAGACCCAGGTTCAATTCCCTCCAAGTCCTTGAGGTGGAGCAGAGACTTGAACCACCTTTCCCATCTCCTAAGAATGCCCTAACCTCTCAGCTATATGGTAGGTGGCTCAAGATGTGAGGTTGCATCCCACTCTCTCCAGTTCCAGTCCCTTCTCCAATCAATATTTATGTATTTCATAGGCAATGGAACAGCTTCAACAGGCGAGCTTGAGAAAGACTCCTCCTGAACTTTCAGTGTGACTTAGGAGCGAAAATGCCTGAGGGTTAGATTTACAAAGGTATTTAGGCACCTAACGAGACAAATGTGTGCCTAATGGAATTGACAAGAGTGCCTAAGCAGGTTAGGTACTCAACTCCTATTAAGTTATTGGCCTTCACGCACTTGTGCAGTGGGGAGTGGGGAGCAGAGGGGTGGAAGAGTATAAGGAGACTGCCCCATCCCCAATCTGTGTGTTCACCTAATGGCCAGGTACAACTGCAGTTCCTATTCTCAGGAGAACACAGGGATCCTATGTCCTTCCTCACCTAGGCACACTTGGTGTCCCATAAAGGGCAAGGAGGGTCATGTGTAGGTCAGGTCATAGCTCTACTCCCTTATGTATGTGAGGTGGTGAAATAAACTACAACCCACGGAAGAGTGTGGCAATGAAAGAGCAGTCTCCATGTGCCTGGGAGCCCCTTCACTCCAAGCATTCTGGATCTCTGAGGTGCTTCAGCTGGGTCAGGGCTATCATTAGCCCACAGGGACAAGCAGAATTCTTATAAAGGATAGAGGATAAAGGGACAGGAAAACAACTGCCTTTTCCAAGTTTCCACTGCTGTCTCTTGCACCTACATCTTTCGTTCTTCTTCTCCAGGTGGGGAAGCAGAAAGGTAAATCCTAATTACCTAATCCTGCATTCTTTGTGTAAGCAGTGTCAGGATGAGCTCCACCCTGACATCTGGTGGTGAGGTGTGGCAAATTGTGGAAAAGAACTTCAGGGGCTGATCTCATTTGCATAGGCACACCCACCCCGCCTAGAATGAGGCCATAGCTGCCCAAATGGTCACTTTGGCTGCTGTGGGATCCCCAGTGTCTCTGTTATTGGGGCAGGAAGAATAAATTGTTATTACCCTGATTATGGTAACTGTGCTTGGAACTGTACTTGGCCTTTTGTTATGATGGAGGGACTCACCATCAACTAAGTAGCACTCGCTAGGCAAGGGTCATGGGTTCCAAAACTCTGTGAATGGAGAGAGACTGGGGACAAGTATTAATACTTGGTGGTATGGGCTTCTTGGTGAGGGCCTTACATGCTAATTGCACTTCCTCCTCTCTCCACTGTGGAATATCAGAGCTAATTTTGATTTCATTAGAAGTCTAGTTACAGGCTGCTGAGGTCACTTTGGGCTAATAGTGCACCAGCACTGATGCTCCCCTACTACAAGCTGACTTCACCAAAGAGCTGAACTGACTAAGAGATGAAATCACTGAGCGTTGTGTTAAGTAGTGGGGGAGCCTGAAGATATATTGTAGAGCAGTTCATAGGACGGCGGGAGCTGCTGGTGGGACGCGGAGCAGCTTGTAGACCGGCTGGTGGAGCAGTTCGTGGGATGGCAGGAGCTGCTTGTGGGCCGCAGAGCGGAGCTGAGCGAAGCAGTTCGTGGGGCGGCTGGCGGAGTGGAGCCCAGCCCTATGGATCTGTGGGGTGGTCAGCTTCAGATCATGTAAGGTACCTCTTACCTCCACCCCATCTCCACCCAGGTTGGGAGGTAAAGCTCTGTAGATAAACTTTTGAACTCTGGGGCTGCCCTGACCAGGGACGGAGACTTTTGGGTCATTGGACTTTTGGGACTTTGGGGTTGCTGGACTCAAGAACAAAAGGGAAAGGGCATGCCCTAATTTGCTTGGGGTGGATTTGTTGCTCATGGGTTGTGTTATGAATCCTGTTGGTGGTGTTTCCCCAACATAATGCCACATTGTTTCTCTCTGTTATTAAAAGGCTTTTTGCTACACTCAGACTAGGTGCTTGCGAGAGGGGAAGTATTGCCTCTTGGAGGTGCCCAGCGACGGTGGTATATATTTGTCCCAGGTCACTGGGTGGGGGATCGAGCCGGTTTGCATTGTGTTATTGGAATGGATCCCCTAGATATTGAACCCGGCCCTTGTTGCTGCCAACTCTGACGGGCAGAAGGGTTACATTTGTGCACCCAGAAATACCTGTGTAACCAATGGGAGCTTTGAGTGTGCAAAGAATACTAGGCCAGATTCTAAGGGATAAATCCTCCCTGCATAGAACTCCTATAGTCTTCAATGAGAGAGCTCTGCACACACAGGAAGCTTTGGATGACTGGCTCCTAGCTGCTGACTGTAGGGCCATTTCTAGACAAATTATAATATTTGACTATACTGATGGACATGCTATGTTTGCTTTCCAAAGACAATGAATCTCACAGCACACATTGCATGTGAATAGACATTTTCTTTAAGGGCATTTTATTCAAATTACTAAGACTTACTGGACCCTTTTTGACACACAAGTTTGCACCACTTTAACGAACAATGTGTTTTTAGTGAAACTAGTGCAAGTTTGTAAGTCAATTATTTTAATTTCGCTTCATCCAATAAAAAACTGAACTGACACATGAGTAAAAAGAAAAGGAGTACTTGTGGCACCTTAGAGACTAACCAGTTTATTGGTTATTATTATTATTAATTGGTTAGTTTCTAAGGTGCCACAAGTACTCCTTTTCTTTTTGCGAATACAGACTAACACGGCTGCTACTCTGAAACCTGACATATGAGTGTATATACAGAGGTTTGCATCGGTTTAAAAACAAAGTTAAACTGGTGGAACATCAGTACGTGGACAAGGCCTTAGATTGTTAATCACTGCAGATGTGACCTTTTGTATTGAGGCCTTTTTTATTAATGTACAGTAGTCACAATTACCACAAGACAGCAAAATCTTTGTCTGCTTCTATCTACAGATGATTTATTATTACTACTCCTATTGTAAAAGCCTACACTTTGGGACGAGGAGGAAATCCATATGGAAACAATGAACAGTGAAATGAAAAAAAAAGGAGGAAAAAAAGTGTCCACTTATACAGATATTAAGCCATGTAACTTTTGGATAAAATCCTGATTTAATTTGCTATACATGGAGTCAGGACTCAGGAGCACTTTTGCAAAGCACAAGCGATTGGAAAGGAAAAACTGAGGACTGATACTAACAAGAGCTGGCATACTGCCGCGGTCCAGGTTGACCACAGTGCACAGGGACTGCAATTATGAACACTGCCTGTAACGGCACAATCAGATTGATCCAGCTTGTTTTGTTTGTTCATTTCTGGAAAATGTCAGTTCAGCTAATTCAATCAGAAATGCATCAGGCAGTCAGAATGGGTTTTCAAACGGTCAGAAAACAAAATAATTTCCCATAATTTAAAGATTGAAAAGCTCCTGATGCCTCATGGAAAAAAATATTGAAAATAATAATAATTTAGTTTACAAAGCATTTCTGTTCATATAATCAAATTTCTTATGTAAGTCTCTTCCCTGTTTATTACTATCATCATTCATAGAAAATTACAGTATCCCATTTTTCAGATTGTAGTTTGCTCATTTCTCAAACTGTTTAACAACTCACCATTTCAACCATAATTTGGGGGAAAAAACTCCAGCAAACCTGGAGATAAATGAGAGGGGCGGTTCTCAGCGAGGGGCCCCTGAGGGCAGGAAGCTGAAGCCCAAGCCCTGCCGCCTGGAGCTGAAACTGAAGCCAAAGCAACTTAACTTTGTGGGGCCCCCTGTGGCACGGGGCCCCTGGGCAATTGCTCTGCTTGCTACCCCCTAACCCTGGCCCTGGCTTTCAATCTACTGGATATGCAGAAAAACAACTGTTGTGGCACAGGTGGGCTGTGGAGTTTTTTATAGCAGGTTGGGGGGGGGGCTCAGAAGGAAAATGGTGGAGAACCCCTGAATTAGAGCATACCTTTAAATAACCTTCTGAGGAGGACGTCAGTCAGTCTTTAGGTTGAGAAAGAGTTGCATGAATTGGCCTCAGGATTTATCTAAAATAATTGTCAAAGGTAAATTTATTAGTTAACTCCTTTAATGCCATAGGATGCAAATCATCCAGATGAGCCAACTGTATATGTAAATGTTCAGCTTTTCCAAGCATTCCCTTTCTTGCTTTTTAGCACTAGTTATTTTTAATGGCTCTTCATTACTTTCTAACTGTACAAACCTTATTTCCTTTATTTTTCCACTTAAGGATAGATTTACAAATGCCAAACAAATATTTACAATCTAATGCAATGATTAAGCAATGGCTAAGAGGTTTCCTGGGCCATGCCAATGTTTATTTTATTATTTATATGTACACGTGTGTGCAATGGGCAGTGTCAGACAAACTTAATTATAGATGATGCTAACAGCCCAGTCTATTTTAGGTGTGTGCACGCACGTGTGCGCACACACACACCCACACACATGGCTTCCCAATATAAAACCCTGTCTTCAGTTTCTTAAATCTTTGCAAAAGTACCAGTTTGGATTGAAATTTTCCATGCTGCTTGTCTCCCTCAGATTTATTATTATTAGAAAACTTCAGCCAAAACAGTCAGTCATTTCCAAGAACAAGGCAAGGGGAAAATATGTTGTTTTGCCCATGTTGCAAATGTTCTTTGAAATGCTCTAGCACCCACATATTTTGGAGAAGACTTGAAAATTGGTCCAGGGCATGGCCTATGTGTCAGGGATGTGCTGTCCCCATGAAAATCCACCCAAATTCAGACAAGTTCTACACCATTGAAAAATAGCCATTCACACTCTCTCAACAGAGACTTACTAGAACTTCACAGAAAAAGTGTTGACGATACCATCCTATGGGTACAAAGGTCTAGCTACTCAAAGGTCCTAATGCTGACCATCCTGCGTGCACCATCCCCACAGAGCAACTGGGCATCTCCATCCCCTCACATCTCCTACTGTGGACCAGACTGTACATGGCCCATCCCCACAGAGCTACTGAGCATGCTCCAGCCCAGGGCAACAGGGACCCAGAGAACTTTTCCTAGTAATATAACAAGTTGGGCTAGGGCCAGACCCTAGAACCAAGAGAATAAAGCCTGCATCTCCGGTGCTCTCAATAACCCCCTTGCTGGTGGCCAGGCAGCAGTGAGAGGAGATTTATCCCCTCGATTCAGATGAGATTGTATCAGAATGGTTGGGGGAGATGAGAGGAGCAGATTGGGACAAGGAGTCTGGTGATATTGGGAGGGGAAAGAGAGAAACTGTGAATGGGAGGTGGAGGAGGGACACAGACTGGCTGGCAAGTGGACTGGGCCTAGTTGGGCAAGGAAGCTAGGACTGGGAGCTGGTGCAGTGAGCAAAGACTGGACAAGGAGACTGGAACTGGGAGTGCAGGGGGAGGGTAAGCTGGAACTTAGAATGAGAGAATGAAATGAGGAGCACTTGGCTGGTGGGGAGACACAGAGATCAAAGCTAGGGGGAAGGTGGGGTACTGGGACTGGGCAGACAAAGAGACTAGGACTTGGAACCAGTGTGGGGGAGAATGTAGGTTGCAGGGGAGGAGAGGCACATCTTAAAAGTAGCTGGGGTGCTGGGGAAGAACTGCGACCTGGCAGGCAAAAGACTAGGACAAGGAATCAAGTGGAGCATGTGCGCTAGACAGATTGGATGAGGAGCATAGGGAGGAAGACTAGGGCTGAGAGACAATGAAAGGGAAACGGAGAGAAATATATCAAACAAGGGACCAGGAAGGAGAACTGGGGCTGGCTGGGCAAGGAGACTGGGGGCAAGGAGCTGGTGTGGGAATGACACTGGGACTGGTTTGTCAAGACGACTTGGCCTGGGTGTTGGGAAAATGAGACGGGAAGTTAGTGTGGAGAATGGAACTTGAACAGTGAGCCTGGGGAGGGAGACTAGGACTGGCTGGACAAGGAGACTGGGATGAGAAGCCTGAGGCGTGGAAATTGGGACAAGGAGCATGGGCAGGGAAGAGACAAGACTGGGCCAGAGACAGGTTGGAGAGAATAGGATAGAAGGGGTTGAGCTTGGGAGGAACAGCCAGAAGAATTTGTGCCCCCTCTGGAGCCTGGAATGAGAGCTAATATTACATGATCACATACTGGCTTCTTCCCATGCCCCCCACAACAAGACCCCTACCTCATTCAATGCCTAGGGAGGGCCTGCTCTGGGGGTGAATTAGGGTTGTGTACTGAAGGAGCCTGTTTCCTGTAGGACCCCTGCCTCATTGCTGCAGAATCTGGAAGGTTTGTAGTAACTAAGGCAGGGGACCTCAGGAAGAAAGAACATTCTCATGGATAAGACAACTGAATGCTACCCTGGAGAATTGGCTTCTATTCCTGCTTCTGCCACAGAACTCCTGTGTGATGTTAATCAAGTCACTTAAATTGAAACCAAGCTTTCCTGAGTTGGTCACTAATTGTGTGTTCCTCATTTTCTGGGTGCCCAACCTGAGATGCCTCAGGCTTGATTCGAAGTCAATCTGAGCATTCAAAACTGCAAGTGAAATCAGTGGGAGCTGGGCTTGAATATAGAGATTGCTATAGTACTAAGTATTCCCAGGCATCTCAGATTGGGCACCCAAAATTAGTGGATCCTAATGACCTTAATCTCTCTGTGCATCAGTTCCCCATCTGTAAAATGGGAATATCATCCCCCACAGGGATGTGAAAATAAATTAATTAATCCTTATGAAGTACTTAAATAATATAATAATGAGCACTATAGACTGAGGAAAGTAATAATTCTTTCTTCAGAACAGGGTTTGAATAGCAGGCAGGCAGTAAGGGCCACATAGAGATCAACAAGGATAATACAAAACATTGAATAACTGCTCATTAACTGAGTACAGTTCATCCTGTGCACTGAATGAGGCAGAGGTCCTGTGGAAAAAAAACAGTATGATCATGTCACTAAATACTGGGTCATAATGCATATGCTCAAGGGAGCCAGATTATGGCTGCAAAGGTGGCCTTAATTCTGGCATTGCCTAACTTTTGAGTGCTTGACTTTTCGGCCTCAATAATGTTGTTTTAATGTAGTTTTTCTGTTTATATATACACACACAAATCTAAAAACCTCATTCTAATTCAACTAATGAAGATTAATTAAGAGATAAAAAGCATTTCATGTAAGCCTTGCGGTGGATGAATTAACTACAATTAATTTTAAAAAGATAGTAATTTAGTTCAAAGAGTCATTTTTTCGCAGTAAATTAAAAGAAACTACCTTGAGAACTGTTATACACACACGCACACACACACACACCCCGTGCATACTTTTTGTGAAAATGTTTTTATTGGTTGAAAAGCAGTTTTTGTACAAAAATATTGATCAAAAATGTTGGCCAGCACTAATATCTAAGTACATAGGCACAGCTACACATAGTTCATTTTTATGTCTCCTGTCAATTTACTGTTTAAAAATTTCTATTTCATTCAACAAATTCAGGCAGAAAAAAATGTGTACAGTACCAGTTGAGAAAAACCCCTGTTCATCTAGGAAGGGAGAGCAAATACAGCAATAAGAAGGAATTCTTCTGCCTCCACTATGCTCCATGGAACAGAGCCCTCTGGAGTTCCACAGAATATTCAAATTCCATTGCCATAGAGCTCAACTGGAAATGGGAGCTGGGGGAGCTTCCCTACTCAGTGGTTGCTGTGAAGTGACTACATGGCCCTTGAATGCTGCCTTTCCCCTTTGTCACCAAAGGAGATTAGGACGACACACACAGCCACTCCAACTCTCTGGAGCTGGGGGGAAAGTCACTGCAACTGACTGTCAGTCAAATGTCCCTAGACACTTATGAGTTAAATAGGAATAGTGGCCAACAGGTACAGAATGGAGCTTTCAGCTCGAGTGAGGAATTTCCCCAGGCCCCAGGAAAATGAAGGGCTGTGGTCACAGCAATGCCCCCTGCTCACCTTCCAGCTTCCCACATGCACAATCACTGTATACCACCTTGTTCCCTACTCCTACTTTCTTTCTTCACGCTCCATCTAAGTGACCTCAGAGATTTTCTCCAGTCCCACATGACTTCCACAAGGAAGAAGGCAGGGAAGGACCTGTAGAGAGCTGGCAATTGGCACAGGAAGCATGTTTGTATTAGTTAGCACCCCCATAAATCAGCTCCCTGGATTGTGACTGCAAAACTAGTGTTGAGATGCTCGGTGGCTCTGTCTGCTGGCGCTAGTCTATTAATCTTCAGGACAGACCAGGTCAATGCAGAGTCTACGAAGAGTTACGGTGCTAATAGAGCCCCTTATAAAACAAAAGCAGGATCTGCTCTTTTAACCATGGAGGATCAAATTCTGCACTTATTGAACCCCATTTGTGCTCCAGTCCAGTTGTACGTCAGCACAGAGCCGAGCACAAATTCTAATTTGTGACTGAATATACAGAACAGAGACTGACTGTCATCGGAGGAGAAAGTTAGGTGCATTTATCATGAATAGCAGGGGATCTTATAGAGTTTCTTGTGGGGGGGAGGGGAAGGGAGCAATATAAATGATATTAGCAGTATTTTGCTTTCTAAGTGAAGAGGGAATATCATACCTACCGGTAATTGCAAAAAAGGAACCTAAGAGCTTCCACTTGAATTTTCTTTTATGGGACAGTCTGCATATATTTTTTGGAAGTGGATACATCCCTTCATAAACTCATTTCTTTATAGAGCCAAGGCCTCATAATGAGCTATTTTGATCCAGTTAATTAGCAGCTTCCATCCTCACGACTTTGATTAAAACAAGTGCGATTCTAAGGTTGACAGGAGGCAGTAAGCTAATTCATTTGACTAGCTTTGAGCTCATTAAAAGTTGGGCTGAAATATGCCCGAAGTCAGAAAGAAAAAAATTTTAGTGGTCTCATCAAGACTGTCTCTAGTGCAAAACATAGCATTTAAAAAAAAAAATCATATGAAGCAAAACTGGCCGTCTCTGCTCAACATAGTGCTAGGTTTGTAACATGGTAGGTGTTTTGCAGCTCAGATCAGAGATGTATTATTAGAGCTTTGTGCTTGAGTTTGCTCAGCACCTGTGTGCAAAATGTCTTTCTTAAATCAACGTTGCCAGTCTTATTTTACTGATACTCACATTCAAAAAAAGGAAGAAAAGAACAAGTTTCATCTCCAATTTCACTGCCTTGTATGTAATACACATAAGCAAGAGCAATATGTGATGTGTTTCTCAAAGGCTGCTTTGATTATATATATTTCATTTATACTCTTTTTTGTTTGGTGCAAAGGTACTTAACTCTGATGTTTACTTCTACCAGTTGCTCATTTGAGGGAGGATGTATTAGACTTTGATCAGGAGCTTTGATTTATTATAGTCACTGTTTGATCAGTTACTTGCCCCATGAGTATTTGATCTACTTGGTAGCCTTTCCTATTTCATTTAAATTCTTTGTTCTATACACACACCCCATTTTGTTTGTTTTGTTGTTAGGGTTTTGAGGGCTTAAAGACTCATTCAGCTCAACAACAAGCTTTTTTTTTCTAAAAATTGATTTTTTTTTTAAATAATTTGGCAGAGTTATAAACTGCTGTTCTTTGGAATTTTCCATTAGCATGGCCTGCTCTGGATTTCCTTAGGGCAAAAAGTCATTCCAGTGAGAGGGTATGTAATTTGCTTTCTTCATTGACTTTTCCTCTGGTGATTTGTATTGCTGTGTTGCATATTCTTACTGATTTTTCTTGGTTAACCCCAAAATATTCAACATTTCCATATGGTTCTTTAGAGACATGCTTATTTCAGTATCTAAATAGGATTCCAGGTTTCAATTTTTTGAAAACAACATACAAGCTTTCAGGGGATTTGTTTCATGTATTTTGGCAGTTGTATTTTTCTGTTATTTCACGAACATCTATGTATTTGATTTATAGTATATTAGCAATCTACTTTCTGTCTCTCTTTATGCATCTATCTGGTGCAGATCTCTATGGAAAAAACACACAAAAATGCTATTCTTTCATAGGTTCCAAGGCCAGAAGGGAGCATTGTGACCATCTAGTCTAACCTCCTGTATAAAAGAGGTCATAGAACTTCCTCAAAAATAATCCCTAGAGCAAAGCTTTTAGACAAAATATCCAATCTTAATTTTAAAAAATTATCCATGATGGAGAATCCACCAAGACCCATGGTAAGTAGTTCCAATCATTAATTACTCTCACTGTTAAAAATTTACACCCATTATGTACCCTAATAATGAAATATATCAAACTCATTAATACTTAATAAAAATAATAATCATAAATGCCATTTTAAAATTGATTTTATACGGCACATTAAAAACTTGATGGCTCAGGAGATTGATAATAAGAGAGTGTCTTTCTTCTCAAGGTCATCAATTCAAACTCAGTTCAGGCTGGTAGTGATTGAAAGTTGCTTGATGGTGGATGTTAGCGATCCTAGTCCAGTTTCTAATGGATAGCTGCTTGCCAAAGCACAATTTGTGCTAGCTGGCACCTTTGTTGGAATTCTCAGCATAGAGGCTGAAAACTGAATGGGGTTTTGGACTACCCTCATTAGTCCCTTCAGGCCTGGCTTGCTGGTGCAGTGTGGGGAAGCTTGGACTGACATTGTCTGATCCAGAGTAACAGCCGTGTTAGTCTGTGTTCGCAAAAAGAAAAGGAGTACTTGTGGCACCTTAGAGACTAACCAATTTATTTGAGCATAAGCTTTCGTGAGCTACAGCTCACTTCTCACGAAAGCTTATGCTCAAATAAATTGGTTAGTCTCTAAGGTGCCACAAGTACTCCTTTTCTTATTGTCTGATCCATAACTGTTTGGTATCTCAACAGAGCACTTCACTCACTCATTTGACAATGTACTTTTGCAGCTGTTGTGTGTCAAATAAAAGCATTCAGGCTCTATATTGAGTAAGCGGATAGATACCTCCTTTCATAACTTGGAACAACTATTTGCTTGCACTCTATCATGTTTACCAGCAAATAAACCAGGTCACATATTGTGTTATTTTACCAGCCAAATAAAACCTTGTCCTAGGATAAAGCCTCGAGAATGCTGATCAGCATAATGTCCCTTGTCCCAGTACAATGTCCTTGAAATGTTATAAACATATATAAATGTTCAAACTTACACAATGTGCCATTGGCTGTAGTCCTTGCCTGGTGGAAATCATTGGTAGGCAAATCTTTTATGTTTTCCTTTAGTTTGATTTTTAATGCCAAATGAGGCCTTTTGTTTCAAAAAAGTAGCTCACTGGGCTAAATTTTCAAGATCTTCCAAAACGCACCCTCAACGTTTCTTTTGCTCTCATATTTTGCACATGCAAAACTCAACACTTGCAGGTTGGGTAGCTGTGCATACATCTACTGTGAAAGCACAAACCACTTGTTTGCAAGTGCATACGTGAAAGGTCGACAGGTGTAAGTGGGAATGAGTACATAAAACATGTGACTTCTAGTGTTATATAGTGGAAAGACATTTCCTCAGTATTCTGCATATGAAACCCAAATGTTCTTGCATATTTAATCTAAAAACAACTTCCCTAATGATTTGTAACTTAGACAAACATCTCCTTTCACACAACTCCTGATAACAGGTATGTTCAGAAGCATCTAAGTGACTTAGGAACCTAAGGTAAAATTTTCAGAGGTGCCTAAAGTCCCAGAGACATAGGATCTCTAAAGCCTAAATCACTTTTGAAAATGCAACTTACATGCTTTTGAAAATGTTGACCCAACATCTTATATAGCTAAGGGTGAAATTTTCCCTGTACAAATGATCTACACAAGGCTTTATGCACCACTACAGCCCCACATCTCAGGCCAGTCTGTGCAATTAGGGCACAACTGTGGACCGGTGTGATTCATACTTGTGCTACTCCAGGGGTAGTTTGGGAGGGGTTTGGTCTCCCTGGGGAGTGCATTCACCACACCATCTTTTAGGACTGTAAATTGTATGATCTCCACTGTTCAGCTGTTGGAGGGCGTATATGGCTATGATCTTGTGCAGGTATAAATTTCACCCAAAGGCTTCCATCTTTGACATCCTTGTGTTCAAATCCAAGTTTGTGGAGAGATGTGTGTATGATGGGGCTGATAAATTTTATCAAATTCCTTCAGACCACATATGCATCCTCATTGTTCTGATGTAGCTGAGGATAGACAATGGCATGGGATAGAAAATCTACTTTTCCCCAGCATGTAGTCAGGTGTTCAACCAACAGATAGCTCAGTACCTAGGATTATAAGGAAGACTGGTGGGTTTGATTAGAGAACCTCTTCTTGGGTTGCAAACACTAAACAGCCCTAGTCATTTCACTACTGTCTTAAGGCGTTCGCATTAAATACTGATCTGGATTTAAGCATATTTTCAAGTGTGGAAGAATCCTGAATGCATCAGTTAAGGTCTTTAGCCCACATGATATATCTCAATGAGATCAATTTTCAAAGATAACTGTGTGAAGAACCGGCTGAAGGATTTTTCCCTTAATGCCTTAATTCATTCGCTATTATAGTTATGATAACCTTATGCAGGGCACTTAAGCTCAATTTGCCCTATATCAGTTGGGGTTGAGGGGGGTGTTAATAAATGAGCCATTTTTCCCAAGACCAAAGCTACTCACTTTCTTAGGCAAGTTGTTTGCTTTCTTAAGCATGCAGAAAAGGACATATCAATATTTCACATCATAAATACGGTTACATGAATCATGCCCTGATTCAGGGGTTCTCAAGCTTTTTCTTTCTGAGGCCTCCTCAACATGCTATAAAAATTCCATCACCCACCTATGCCACAATAACTGGTTTTCTGTATACAAAAGCCAGGACTGGCATTAGTGGGTAGCAAGCAGGGCAAGCAAGTCCAGGGCCCCATGCCACAGAGGGCCTCGCAAAGCTAAGTTGCTCTGGCTTCAGCTTCAGCCCCAGATGGCTAGGCTTGGGGCCCTGGACTTCAGCCCCATGCAGTGGGGCTTCAGCTTTCTGCCCTTGGCTCCAGTGAGTCTGATGCTGGCCCTGCTTAGAGGCCACCCTGAAACCTGCTTATGGCCCCCCACAGGGAGCCCTGGTTGAGAACCACTGCCCTGATTTAGAAAGAACACTAACTTTTAAGCTGTCAACTACAAATGTTTATTAACAACTGCCTTTTGAAAGAGATTAGCATCGTGAACTCTGAATAAAAGAAAACTGTTACAATCACGCTTTCTTTCATTTATAATGAATCAAAAGCCCTGTTATAATTCTACTAAACTACTATGAACAGAAATAGAAAAAAAACCTAAAGAGTTTGTCTGAACATATATATCCCTATGTGGCATGGTTTTATAGCATATATTAACACGGGTTCATGCTGTGGTCATGCAGTGCAGAGGGGTCACTTATCAGATTGTGCATTGAAAACAGTGTAAACACAATTTGGGGAATCGGCACATAAAAGAGAGAGAGGAGCAATGAAAAATGTAAAAGGAGAGAAAAAAGAAAAGTGGAGCATTCCCTGAACACATGTTTCTGACATCCTAAACCAAGTTCATGGTTGGACCCAGGTGTATGACTGGGTACATGGACAATAAAGTTAGGTAACATTTGCAATTACCTAACATCCAAAGAGCTAGAATATAAAAAAATATAGTTAAGGTTACACTTAGAATTCTTTCCCAATGTCACCTGCTCCAACTTTGTAAATATTTCTCTTGTTCAGATGAAGCATTCTAGACTGGGCTTCGGTTTCATGGTCAAGGGTTCAGAAAAATCCATTCATACATTTTTGAGTTACATCAGGAGGAATAGAATATATTTTCCAATCATAAAGACGGGAAAAAAAATTCATGCTCTTTATTCTTGCTTAACCAAATTATGGCCAGCCTTTACATATTGACTTTTCCAGGTGGCTAGTCCTGAATGAGGACTAATTTGCAGCCTAATTTACAAACAAAGAAAGGAAATGAACTTCACTGCTCACACCTCTTATTTTTATTTGTTTTTTTTTAATAATTATCTGAATCAAGACACAGAATTGGAACATACCTAACCTTCGCTGAAGTCCAGATTCAGATAGCATTTGAAATGAGCTCTGCAGCTTGGTCCTATATCTACTATGGTTATTTTGGACTTATAACATAAAAGGGTAGCTTTTATTTAGCATATGACTTGACATTTACTGGCTGGAAAGATCAAAGGTTTGTCAATGGGTTGACTCATATGATGAACACTGGTTTCTTTTTAAAAAGACAAAGTGCATGTTACCAGCAAATGAAGTATTTTGCAGTTCACTAAAGTAGGGAAAGTGAGCTTCAAAACAGACAAATAAGAAGCGAGTTCTCAGCCCTCATTCTCTCTGTGTCATTGTTTGCATTAGCGAAGGCTGGGGAGTTGAATAAAGAAAATCCCATAAATGGCATTTCAAAAGTTAAGGGGTAAATCCTCAGCATGATATGTGATATATATGATATGATACATGGATTTTGCCACATGGCCTCTATTAAGGTGAATAGGAGTTGCACAGTTAAGTCTCTTCATACTGAAAACGTAATCCCAATTTCTTTTTTATTTTATTTAATTAGTCACAATATAAATGGCAACAAAAATATAAATTTAAATTCAAAGCTAAGAAAGAAAAATATCTTTTGGCAGCATGAATGTTTTGCTCAGTAGCATATCTAGCTATATTAAGGGTTCCGAAATCTTATGAAAATGGGAGTATCCTAGAGAAGCCAAGGACAGAAATAATTCTGTGGCTTCAGTACCTTCTTTCATTAAACTACAGTTGTTGGCAATGCCATCACTAAAGACATGCTTTAGACTCTTTCCCCTTTCAGCACATCCCAGGAGTCCTTTGTAAAATCCTAGAGCCACCACTTCAGATCCAGTCTTCTCAGGTGTTTGGAATACTGTATGTGTCACTCATTTGTCTACATGGCAACCATTAGCAGAGTTAAAAGGAGAGAACTGTAGACTTTCATTCAAGAATTACACCAAATCACTGCAGGGCTCAGCCAATCAGACAGCAAAATTTGGTTTTCAGGGAAAACCCCCATCTCTTGACAAATTAGAAACCATAATAGGATGGAAGTCCTGACTTGGTCATTTCGCCTCACAAAGGTAGCTGTGACTTGTTTGATTAACAAACTTGTGAACTAGATTTTGGCAGCATGAAGCTTTTCATTCTGAAGTGATAAATATTTCAGACTCTGAATGTCAGTGATTTCCAATCATTTTAAAATGATATGCTATTTATGCAAGAAGTTTTATACATGGAGAGCACAAGAGAGAGAGAGCACACTACTATATACAAGTATAAAATATGTAAATTGTTTCAATGAACTTAGAGCCATGTATTTAGTATGCTCCAGAAATAAATATTAGCTAAATATATGCAAGACACAAATCTTTATTTAAAAGAAGTTTGCTAACCTGTGAATTCAGCTCCTTCTTCATCAACTCCTGCCACAATCTGCAGTTTTAAATCTGGATCATTCTTCCCACTTTACTGCATCTGGAGACAAACACAAAGTTGCAATTTGAATAATAAAAAAGGACTTCAAAAACAAGCAATCCCACAAATAGGAATATATCAGTCTTTGTTTCTACGTAGACACAGCTTTTATAGTGATAGAACTTCTCTTTGTTCTTATCCCGTTTCATCAGATCACTGAGTTTGTCTCTGATCTCATCCTCTTTTCTCCTACATTTAACTAGAAAAGAAGGCTGATTTTCCATGTTACAATAAGAGCAGTAACGTGATCCAGTAGATAGGGAACTGGAAGGGAAGTCAGGAGACCTGGATGCCAATCTTGGCTCTAACACTGACCTGCTCTGTGACCTTTGGGCAAGTCACTTTTTTGTGCATCAGTTTCCCTTATTCACTCAATCTGCACTGTTCACTTAAGATTGTAAGCTCTTTGGAGCAGAGTCGGCCTCAGTTTTCATTGCAATCTATCGATGCTTTTGCAATATAAACATATCATCATACTAAAATGCAATAATACATTCTGAAGCTGTGGATCAAAATGTTACTTTTGTTTTAATTCCAACCTATCATAACAGGTAGCCTGAACAATATTATGGAACACGAAGTATGATTCCAAGAAGCTTAGCTGGTAGAGTTCGAAAAGACTTGTTGAATCATCCTGTCCACTGTTGTTTCACTTAGTAGCCACAAGAGGTGATCGAACCCCATAATGAAATCATAAGCATTTTGGCAAAAAATAGTTTCTACTATTCATCTAAGACTGCTTTGGGAAAAAAAAAATTTCCATCCTCTCTAGTCGTCACATTCAGTACTACTAGAAATTCAAACTGTGAGGCATCTGTCTATACTCAATTTGTTGCAGTTATTCCAAATAGAAAACCTCTCTCAATCTTTCTGATATTGCTAGAAAGGTGTATTTTTAGGGGAGATTCATGTCAATCACCCCAGTGTAGAGTTTCCTTTTTTCATGCTTCTATCTTTCAATCTATATAATAACTTTAAGATATCTAGATTTCAAAAGGGTCAAAAAGAATGGTTTGGAAGACCTGTGATCTTCTGACTATGACAAGGTGTCAAAAATATATTGTTCCTGTCTCTCCTACTTCAGTTCAGCAATCTGGAGCATGCTTGAAAGGTGTTCCATTTAAAATAATAGATGAAAGGTGATATAAAAGAAGTATATGATCAAGAAAAATATAAGGGAATATTCTTAGCTATTTTCTTCAGTCGTGTTCTCTCCATTTCAAGCACATCTTCAGTGATTAACCTGTTTGTATCTCATATACACACACTACACACGTGTGATATTTCTTTGCTATTGTGCCTATCCCTTAGCATTTATACTACTGAGTTCTTTCTGAAGGGATATTTCACACATTGGGCCACGTTAACAGGTGCAACCACCGCTTTGCACCCTCAGGCTTCTCCAATATGTGCTGGACCCTGGAAACGGGGAAGAGTAAGGTGACTTAAAACCACCTCTCCCAAGTCCCATATTTTAATCAGGGAGAACAACCATAATATACATTTCAGGCTTTATTTCCATATACCATTAAGGAGAAAAAGAAGGATTGCAGGTCACCTTTACAAGTGATTTACTATCAAGAATCTTTGCATGAGTGACAAGATATTCAATGAAATATTTTTAGGGAAAAAAGTGATAAAGGGAAATTCAGCTAAGCTTTTTTCTTCCTTGACACTACTCGATAATCTCTTTATCTGGCCTTATTCCAATAGAGTTAGAGGCAGACTGTTATTTCCCCACAAACAAATCCCAGCCTCTGACACACACACACACACACACGTACGTTAGTACTTCAAACCGATGGCTACATTTTTAAATACGGGTTAGCGCCTTTGAGATGCATGGCCAAATTCTGTATACACACATACACTTCAGTGAGGCATGTCTATCTAGCTGGCCTCATTTGGTGCATCGTAGGTCCATGCAAGAGACCAATAAGTTCAAAGCCCTGATGGTGAGTCTGTTGCCTTTTTATTTAAGAGCTTGATCCAGCTCCCCTTATAGTCAATAGAAGGTTTTTAAAATAATCAATCAATCATACACAGAACACATACATCAATCTCTGCTTCAAAGTGAAGAATGTAATCCTGCTCTGACACAATGGACTGACTGGTAGACAAGCCCTTAAATATACATAGATACTTAGTATGTGGCAAGCTCGGGTGAAAATCTGCAGGACACTAGACTAAGTTGCTATATGGACCCTGCTACCACACTCTAAAAGTTTCATAGTTTGCTGTAAGGTACCACTGTTTGGAAGCCGAGTACATCAAAGCATACTATGGAACTTTTAGTGCATAGTAGGAGGTCCATATGGCAATTTAATGCATAGCAGGCTAGCGTGACAGATTCACACCCCAGGTTTCAGCCTATTGCTTGAGTCTATTAAGGGTTGTTTTTCTTTTTTTACCTTACTTGTAATTCACACAGAAAAGTAACTGAAATGCTTGACAGGAGACCATAATTAAAAAAAAAAAAGTCATCTTCACAAATCCTCTGCTTCCTTTATAACTAAGTGAGGTCCACCTGGACCTATCAATCAACCTTTAACTCAGAGTCATCCATGACAAGAGTATAGAGAGGCAGACAGGAAAGGACCAGAGAATGATATAAAGGAATTCTGTAGGAGTATTCACATTTGCTGAAGGAAGGCCTTAACCTTTTCTCCAGCAAATTCAGTTAACAGGTAATAGAAATGAAGGCAAGGATGGTGTTAAAGAGATAATGAGGGCTGCCAAGGAAAGTTTAGGAAAATGACTACCCACTTCATGACAAACTTATACCAACAGAGGATTCCACCAGAGGTACAGGTGAGAGGCCGTCATTTCCCTTTAGAAACTCACTCTTAGCACCCTGCTTTCCACTTCGAACCATCTGCTCCGGCTTATTGAAAACCATAAACTATATCATTTCATACCAGCTGAGGATGTGGTCCCCTGTATATAGAATGACATGACATGACAATTAAAATGTAAAAAACCAAGTGGCAACAAACCACGTGCCAGACATAGCCAATCCAAGCCCTATGCTTTTAAAATAGGTTCTTCCCTCCTTAGCAATTCTCTGCAGATTATGAATGGCCTTATCTCCATTGTAGTCACCACTGAAGGGCCGGGATCCATGCTGCTTTGTACTCCGTGTAGTCCAATGTAATTCAGTAGCATTTTACCACTCTCCATAGGTTTAAATGGCCACCCAAGGGGCAGGGCAATCTAGTGTTAGGCCCCTACTCTTTTGTGTTGTGTAAGCACCAGGTGTGGAAAAGCCTGATTCAGATACAGAGTTCTGTTGTAGCCATGTTGCCCATTGACTCCCCCATTATGCCTACAATGCCTCCTATTGGTGATATGGATGGAAGAGACAATTGGTAAATTAATGCACACAGGGTTGGCATTAACCTTTCTGCTACATCCAGTAGAATCTGAGGGGAAGGAATGTTGAAGACAGCAGATGGGCCCCTAGTCTGCCTATGCCTACACAACAAAGCCCTATGTGGAGGAGCTTCCATGGAGTGGGGGAAAGGTGGACAACGAAGCTGCAGAGGTGGATATTCTCCTTTTTCAGCATCACCTCAGTCCACTCTAGGGCTCTGCTAGGTTTTTGTTTCCTCTGATCCCTGAAATGAGGAGAGCATGTCCTACGACTCATGAAAAAAAAAAAGTGAAGTTGTCAGTTGCGAGCTTCCTTTCATATCAGCGCAAGAGAGTAAGGGGGTGTAGTGAGCCTCCTTACTTCTTTGCTTGGGCTATCTGCATTGCTAATCTGCTCGCAGTGCGGAGAGCAAGAGCTAATATTTACCATCCCATTAAGTGAGTGGGGCCTTAGCTCTCTGCCCCCAATATGCTGTCTAGTCCAGCAGAGTCATCCCAGAGAAGGTCATAAGATAGCTTAGGGTTGGTGAAGCCATTCACACCTGTGCAAAGTGGATGTAAAATTATGAGAATGGCACCAATATGCACCCGCTTTGCTTAGGCATAAGTGACTATTCAAGATGAAAGGCAGTGGAGAATCAAAGTATAGGAGTCTAAAGTAACTCTGGATAATAGTATAGTTATTATGCTTTATTACCATCAATGATGCTCTTAAAAGGGGGATAATCATTATCATTAATATAAAATTAGGTTCAAATGCATGATAGTATATGAGGAAACTATATCCATTATTTTATTATATTAGATCTGCAAGTATTATGCTAAACGGCTTTTGCTTAATGTTCTGATTCTTTTTAATTTGTGTCAGGTACTCATATGCAGAGGCCAGAGACACCACTAGAAATCAGTCAATGCTTCTCTATTGTTACAGTACACTGAGTTTACTTTCATAACCTAGGGAAATGAATGTGACTTTGGACCTGATCCTACATTCCTTGTGCCTCCAAAAATCTCACACGTATAGCAATGGGATATTTAAAGGGACAAGGAATGTGAGATTAGGAATTGATTCTGTAATGGAAATTTATTATTTACCCTGTCACTTACAGTCATGCCTATGGGCCAAATTGAGATTGGATCCCCATTGTGATGGCCTTTGTGTAACACACACACACAGAATGAGATAGGCTCTAAATATGTTTAACGTTAAGAAGGGACACAATTGTCCATTAATGTAAACCAACATAGCTCCATTGATTTCAAAAGAGCTGCTCCACTTTACACCAGCTAAGAATTTGGCCCTAAGATTTTTACAACGGTGTCCATTTTAAGACATCCTCAGGTTTCAGCAGCCTTCAAGCATTCCTACTTCACACACTCCGCCTCTCCCCCACCTCAACCTCTCTGTGAATCAAGTAGCACTTAATGGAATAGGGGACTGTGTCCTATACTGTTTCATTGGGAAGATGAGTTGAATTCCTGGAAATATTGTAAGGAATGTACCGGTCTACAAGAATGCACCTGTCTGCAGCAGAGACTGAATTATGCTTTCCTGTGTCTCTTTTGTCATCCAAATGTTGAAATGTTATTCTGTGATCTATTTCCGAGACTCTTCAGTGTGGAATGATGCTTTCCATAGAAAAGCATGATTGTTATTCCTGGAGGCGTGGGTTACCTAGCAGGCATAGACAGGCTGCTGTTTTCCCTTGCTCAGGGAAATGCATAAATATCTTTAAAAAGCTGCTTGCGTTTAAAAGTCAAGTGCCTATTTTACAGAGGGCTAAAGGAGATGATTTGTGAGAGACGTGGTGCTGTGGGTGCATGGTTTCTTAAATGGGGAGAGGACAGTTATTATTATAAGTGTTCATTGTGCATATCAATAGCCATATGGCCGATTCAGAGCTGCAATGAGTTTGCAGCTGCAAAGTCCAAGTGATTGCATTTAGTGTGCTACTAGAAACGGCGGTATTACTGGAACAATATATTCCTTGATAGAAATGAATGTGTGCTGTACTGTGCTAAAAACTTGTCTTGGTCTTTGAACCCCAGTTGCTAAAGAGGAGGGGGGAAATGGTTTAAGTTTTAACCATATCTACAGTTCAAGGTTTGCTGTGGCTAGAATATATTTTTAAGTGATGAAATGCACCTCTTTCTTAGATCTACAGGGATTAAATAAAAACAGGAAATAGTGTGCGTGTGTGTGTGTGTGCATGCGCGCGTGCGTGTTACTAACTAGATTCACACTGCTACTTCTGCTCCCTGCTTTGCAATTGCATCTTTTCATTAATTATTACTACTGTTACTAGAATTGCTTCACGTCTTCCAATTTTCAAAAGGGTTAAAGGGGTTAGATTTGTTTCCAACCAGGGGACTGAGCATTTGAGGGTTTTACTCATTTCAGCTGCTTGCTCACTGAGTGTGATTCTCTGTTCCAGCAGAGTTATGCTTGGTGCAGAAGAAAAAGGAGCAGAGACAAAGGTGGCTTGAATCCATCTTTGTGTTTCCCCTATTCCTGGGCGAGCTAGGAGTTTGACCGACCTCTGGTGTAAGTTAGAGCAGCCCAATTGCTGCAACTTAAAATCTAGCCACCTGTGGTCTCAAGGGGCAATTCCAGCAGCCAGGAATAGCAGGAGTGCAGCTCTGCTGTGGCCACACCCCCTTTCCCTGTGCCACATCACAGATGGCAACAGAGCTGTGTTACTGGATCTCTGCCACCTTGAGACACTTCAAATGGTGTTTTATTGTACCACAGATAAGTATAGACTCATGTAAGATACATTATGCTAACTGGAATCTGAACTTTTAAATGTTTCTTGTATTTGGTCTGCTGTGGAACTTTGAGTCGTTGCATTCCCATAGTCTTACTCATGGCTGTGAGATCCTCCATAAAAAGCTAACATTCCAGGGCAAGGCATCATTGTGCTGAGTTATATTGTTCTTGACAGCCCCAACACTGCTCTCGGGGTGGGGCAGAATGGCATTGTCCCTGAAGGAGCACCAGGAGCAGATAATCTCCTTAAATGCCTGACCCCACACATGGGGCATCATGCCCCTGCATGCCCTTCCTATTCTGCCAGCTATTGAGCAAAGAAGGCGGGGACATAGCCCTACTTTCTTCCTGACCCTCTGGGTCAATGGATGCTCCCAGGAGCTCGTGGAGGAAGTAGTCCCACCATCCCTCTCAGCTTTGTGCACCCAGGGGACCAGGCACAAAGTTGCTTTGTATTATTGAAGAAAATGACTACTAGGCTTTGGCACTGAAGGGTTAACAAAGTGTAAAGAGATGAATGGGGGTGTGGTAGCCAAAGGTAATATCAGCCTGTTGCTTAGGCTGCAGTAAACAACTTCTATAACCAACTCACTCATGCAGCCATGTACATCTGGCTCCTCACACCAGACACTCCGAGACCAGAGGACGTCCTACAGGGTGGACCATAGAAACTTTTGCCACTGCTCTGTGTATAACAGGGGAGTGAAGAATCAAATCCTGCAGTCCTTACTTGGCCTTGACTTTAGTAAGAGTTATGGAGTAATAGTAAGGAATGAGCCTGACACCTGCATATTAATAAAGAAGTTTTTGGGGGGTGAGGGTGTAGTCACAGAAGGAAACTATTTACGAACCAACTTGGTAAACAGTGCAGCATCACATGAATAAACCACGGTCCTTTCAAAAAGTCACTGTCTTTGAAATGACAACGCATTTTAGTGGTGTTTTGGATTCCACGTAAGAGAGAAATGAACTAGAGAGAAATTTGTGATTAAGTCTACAGTTTAATTCAAAGGCCATAAAGTTCATATGTGGAGAGAAAAAAAAAAAGAAAAGAGGCTTTAACTTTTAAAATAAAAACATGAAACCAAAGTTTTAGAAATAATCATCATCCACTTATATAATGAACGCAAGACATGCCATAACTGCAATGATGACATAGATGGCAATCCAAGAGTAAAAGTTCTCATTTTTAATTATTTAATCTTTAAAAAGTGGGGTAGAGCTAACTTTGTAACAATGGAAAATGTACACATCCATTTTAGTTGACATGCAATGTAAAAATAAAGATGGATTATTCTTCACAATTGCAAGTCCACTGGCAAAAAAGCATTTTTGAGGTTTACCCTTTATACATTTGTCATGCTACTTTTATACAAAGTCATGAATATTGAAAAAAATATACTTCATAATAAAAAAAAGTTATTTTGAAGGGTCTCTCTTTCAATGTAGGGTTTGGCCATTCATGTCAATATGAGCAGAATGTGGTAAAAAAGAAATATATCAGTAGATTTGCTTTCAGTTGAACTCTTAATTTTGGACTCTTTCATTTTCCATTACAAACTGTAACAGAACAAATCAGACAAGAAGTTCTCTCAAAGTCACAGATTTAACTTAGAGATAACAGTCTTATAAAATGTACCCACTGAACGCAAATTGCTGTATGCAAGTGCTGTGATGTTTCTGTAAAATATTTTGAGCAAAAGATTTAAAATAGTGACATGAAACAGTTGCTTGGTAATCTATTAGCATTGACGGAAGTCAGAAAATGAAGTCTGTGGATCAAAATCATATAACAAGTGCACATGAATTCAGGGCATATTAAGGGGTAGGGTTGACTCTTTCATTTGTTGTTGAAGACTCCTTGATAAATAAGAGACCCTTTGGTAGGATTCTATCCGAGACCTATTTATTTTTAATTTACTGCTGGGGTGAAATATTCTCCTCTACATTAATCCAGAAGAGCTAGTTGGGAACAATCTGTTGCAATGGTTTTTCAACAGAAATTGTAGATTCTGCAAAATTGAAATATTCTATGGGAAAATGTCTATTCTGCTGAAATGTTTCAATTGTCATCTAAAAAAAATATGGTATTTTGGATCAGTCCAGCATCAATCTGTCTTCCTGAGCAGCCACAGTACCTCATACACCCAATCTCCTCTACAGACCAGGCTCTCAGGCTGGACTACCTATACTGTGATACATCTGTCTCCCCTCTGTTTCAACCAGTGTGGTGAATCCCAGAACTCCTATGAGTGCCTCATGGGAGATGAAGTCTGACCAGGGAGCTCTGACCACAGAGGACAATGGTGGCACTGGACACCCGAACAACATCTCTCATAATGGAGATGGATGCAGTTCAATGTTAAACAAAGCCTAAATAAAACATTTCAACTTGTTTCTACAAGCTGAAGTGAAATGTTTCAATTCAGGAATGTTGGACCCTTTCATTTTTATCAAAAATGTTGAAGTGCAGCATTTCAACGTTTTCCAGTTTATGTTTTTTTGGAAATTTTTGAAATTTCTTTTTTGTTCCAATTCAGGATGAAAACAAATTATGAAATATTGGAACTTCCCATGGGACAGAAATTCCTATTTTCAACAAACTTTACCCTCTAAAGTGTACAGGTTACCAATTTACTCTTACCTAAACTGAACTAAAAGTTGATAAATACGGAAAACTCTGATATGTAGCAAATAATGAGAATAATCGAAAATACAGTAACTTCTAATGACTATGGCAAAAAACCAAACCAGCTAAAAGAAAAGGAGTACTTGGTGGCACCTTAGAGACTAACCAATTTATCTGAGCATAAGCTTTAGTGAGCTACAGCTCACTTCATCGGATGTGAAGTCCGATTTCGTAGCTCACGAAAGCTTATGCTCAAATAAATTGGTTAGTCTCTAAGGTGCCACTAGTACTCCTTTTCTTTTTGTGAATACAGACTAACTCTCAAAGCAGCTAAGTATCTAAAATCTTCCACTTATTTCCGTCCAAGAGCATTATTAAAAGTGAAGAGAATCTTGACGTGCTCAACTTAGTTGTATAATCGGTAATAGCAATACACAGAAATTGGCAAATTAAACTCTGTCTCTAGGATTTATAGTACCAATAAAATAAGGCAGGACAGAAAGATATTTTGTCAATCCAATGCACTGGACCAGATTCTGGCTGATAAAATAATAAGACCAATAATCAGAAATAAGGCTGTATTGACACATACCAGAAGTAAATCAGGTACAATATTTATTTAAGCAAATGGTCACTTAGGTTTCTTACTTGCTAGGTACATGTGTTTTTTTTCCCCACGTAAATTAGGTTTGGGCAAATAAATTCATGCCCGATATGTAGCAATATTTAATGATCATGGTAAGTGCTCAGCAATTAAACCCAATTCTATGATACATGTACATGTATTGACTTTAAATTTCAGTGAACACCAAGATTTATGGTCTCTTGAGGAAAATTCTGACTGGTAGGAATCACCGCTGTCAATATTTACCTCCTGGGTCAATAAATCCTGATAGTCAATAAAAGTCAGTAAATTCAATTGACAGCACTAGGGTTGTCTGTGTACACCTTAGGGTAGGATTTGGCACACTTAGTATATGCTTATTAGTTAGAATGATTTTGCATTTAGAGTCCCTGTGGTATAGGGCACACTTCCATGTGCTTTTTACAACATATCAACCATAAGTCATTTCTACTGTTATTGCTTTGCTACTACCTTTCCTTGAACTCATTTGGAAAATAAAGTATATGCAAATTGAATGATATGCATTTTCTTTTATATATATCAAAAAGAGGATTCCCTCTGGGCTGGTAATATAAAGTCACATAATGCTGTATGCTACAACTTTATATTAGATGCTGGAGAACAATTTTTTCACAGTGTATATGTATTCATATTCAAAGTTTTGGGATTTAAGGGGAAAAAAATTTCATACAATTCACTCTTGTATTTTGAAGATTACAACAATTTCTAAATATATAGTTGTGAGTAGATATTCTGGGCCAGATCCTTAGCTGGCATAAATCAGCATAACTCCCTTGAACTTCAGTGGAGCTATACCAATTTACACCAGCTGAGGACTGGGTCTCTAACTTTTTCCATGTCTTTAAAAACAACAACTAAGCAGAACTGTATGAGTTTGAGCTGCCCTTTTCCACATCTCCAACATAAACGTAATTCATATGACAACTATTTCATACCTATTATATAGTTGCATTGAAGCACCGTCCTGTCTTCCTTTTACAGTATTTATCAAACTGTAATCTTACAAGAATATCTAAAAAGGTTATTCAGATATTTATTACTCAACAAATATCAACAAATAATTTATTTATACAACTAACTTGCTTTCACTGTGTCAGCACCCCTTTCATGTTCACGTTGAGTGGTGTTTCTAGTGAAGGAACAGTTTGTGCTAGTTCAAGGACTCAAGCAAAAATGAATTGTAAGACTGAATTTTGAATATTTCCTAAAAGTGAATTCCAAATGGTATCACCGACCACTGCAAATTTTCAATGCTGAACTGAAAATTCACACTGGAATATACAATTGTAACAATGTTGTTGTTGGTCAGTTACACAAATGACCGCCCTTTAAGCATATGTGTGTGTGTGCGCACGCACGCGTGCGTGCTTGGCTGGATGGCTGAATGAAGGGAACAGTGCTTTACGGCTGGTGGGGGAGGAGGCGGGGGGAGAAGAGGAAAACTGCTGCAAAAAGGGACAGCGTGGTTGCTGACTTACCCCTTGGGAATGCAGGGTTTAAAAGAGGCAGCTGTGTGCCCAAAGCCTTCCTTTTTACACGGACCAAGGCTGAACCAGGACCCACCCTCCCTCCCTTTTAGGTGGTAAAATACCAGGTTTGGTCAACACCTGCTGTGGTCATTACACTAGCAGCCCCGTGGGAGGGGGCTGGGAAGGAATTTTTCCCTGACCACCAGATTGGCTTTGGTGCAGTTGGGGTTTTTTCACCTTCCCCACACCAGGTTTCAGGAAGGGCTCTGTTCAGGCATGGCACGACGGGTGGTAGGCCATATATCGCAACTCATTATTTAAGTGTAGGGCGGATGTCCAGTGCAGGTATTCCATAGGAAAGGCACACAGTGACCGGATAAATGGCTTGTAAAAGGACTTAAAAAGAGGTGTTCATTAAAGGAATGAACGGGGAGTGGTTGGGGACTCCTATGATTGGTACAGCAGGGAGCCAACCCCCCATTCTTATAGCCCACCTTAACCCTCCTATGGGCGGGGGTGGATGGTACGGTCCTGGCAATGGATTTGTTGGAGGGGCCTGGAGGGAAAAAGAGAGGGAGCTGGTAAAAGCCCCCCAGGTAATTACAGAATAAACATGGGGTTACCTTCACTGTACACGGTTATCTGCTGGGTAGTCCCAGACATCTAATAATAAAGTTGCGGCTGGATTAAACCCATGTCAAATGTCTCCTGTCCTTTCGGCATAGCCAGACAATAATTGATCAGGCCAAAGAAACTGTAACATGTAAGTTAGGTAGTGAGTGTGAATTTTAGAACATTTCCAAAACGCTGCTGGCAAGGGATTTATAGACTAAAAATTATCCTATGAGGACAATTACAAATAATTCAGAAGAATAAGGACATTTGAGATTTGTTCATGGACAAATTAAAAACAATCTGCAAACAGAAAAACAGTGAAATGCGTTGAATAAATTGTTTGTTATGAATCAGCTGCCCAGCTCCAAGCGTGATGTGATACTCAGATCCCTTCTTATTTATAACAAGATATGCTCATGGAGAGTTTTACTACCGCAAAATGTGATACTTGGTAAAGATGGACCCTTCAGCTTTGTAATTTTTGAAAAGCTGGAGGACAGAATAATATGAAAATCATTTGAAAATCCTTGAAAAAGCAGATCAGTGAGTAGCATTATATTTCCCTTTATCACTGCAAGCATAATATTTACTCTTTATATTTCAGCACAGGGGTAAATACATATTTTATATATATAGGCCCCAATGAAGCAAAGCATTTAAGCATGGGATTATTCATATGCTTAAAATTCAATACATTGTTAAATATTATCTTGGACTGGGGCTTTATAGACTTAAAAAACCTATACGTTTCTACTGGTATAATCATTCCACAGGATTACAAGCAGGTGAAATGTCTGCCCAGAACAAACAGTTTGGTCAAAAATCAAATCTCTCACCCCAGTGGAGGAAAGACTAATGATTCAGATTGCTTTCCAATCACCTGTCCTGATCAGAGGGCATTCAGTTGTAAGGATCAATTTGGAAGTAATTATTTTGAGTCTGTATAATGTCTTCAAAGGCAATTAAAACCCCCATACATTTTTGAGGGGCACACAACTGCAGGTATAAAATACCACAGCCTGTGGGAATGCTAGTTAGAACCAATTAAAACCCGATCAACCTTCCATGATACTGACATGCCTATTTGAACTTTGCCTCTCTTTGCAAGATGGAGATCACCCCACGTGATCATAATACAGATTTAACGATCAAAATGGAAGATGCCCAAATTGATTCTCGTAACTGGATTCCACTGTATCAAAGAGTCATTGCTGCAAGAAAAAGACTTCAACTCTTTAGTCACAGATAGCCATCTTCACTTCAGTATAAAAGCAAAAAGTGAGAGAGAAAGAATGGCGCACATGCATATTTAACATAGACTTCAAAAGCAAGGGGTTCATTAGGAGAACATCATAAAAAGCAAGCTCTCTCCTGAACGAATAGCTACAGTTTAATAAAACATGACTTCAATTTTTTTTTTAAATTACATTGCAGACACATTTGGGCTGACATAGGGAATATAGCAAATTATGATAAAAATCAATTACTCAACAGATATGTATAGATACTGAATAATGCATTCATTATTATTCATTCTCATTACAATTCCCTCACATCACAAAGAAACTATGGAGGATGAGTGACAGCTTTAAGAACATATTTACCAAAATAGATGAATCTGGAGTCCTAAGCTATTTAAAAAAAACTGGTGCACTGTCAATACTGTGTTATAGGGAATTTAAAAGATCTTAATGGTTTTGTTGTTATTTTTAACTAAATAAACAGATCCACTAAATTATTAATCTGAATCTTCTCCCTCCCTGAGCCCTCCCCGTCCGAAACAATCCAAAATTTCAGAATGTGCAGGTTTCATTTCAGCTCAGTTTTACTGAGCTATAAAAATGCCTGCAAATCAAGAAAGGTACAACCAACAAATATCTTCTTATACCATGAAATAGGCTACCCTTTTTTAATGATTCAAATAGAAACATCGACAGAGTGGGAGAATTGGTAATAAATATAAATAGAAGGGCTGAGGAAAACATCCACTTGAATAGTTTGCTAACTGCTACCTATAGCATTTTGGCCATTTATAAGGCCACATTTCAGACAACTTAGGTGGTTAAGTTAATGATGCTTAATTTTTGTGTGCAATTCATCGGATTACACACATTACAAATCTGCACACCTAGTCACAGCAATTGTGCATGGGTTTTGACCACACATACATTTAAGAACCTAAAATGTGTGAAAAAATCAGATCCAAATCCTCAGCTAGTATAAATCAGTATAGCTCCATTCCAGTCAAGGAAGATCTGCCAATTTACTCCAGCTGAGGATCTGACTCTAAATCTTTACTCTGTCCAATTTTGCTGCTAATATAGTCCATTTTCAACATCCATAAAATAAGAAAACCCTTTCTGTCTTCGTTGAGCAGTAACTAATATTATCACCCACTCTAAGATGTCAGAGAAAGAGACTGGAGTTTTCACTGTCTGTACGACTCAGTTACAATGTTTTTGTGACAGCTTTCCCTACACTTATGCTTTTGCTACTGTGTTCTGTGTAGGCAATGCTAGGAGATTCTGGTATCAGTAGCAGATCTGGTAGGGAGTCGTCTTTTTCAATTCAGACATCCAGCAGAATCAATAACTCTTTGAGGAAATCTCTCAGGGTCTGACCTTTGGGGTGGCCTCTTTAGGCCCCAAACTATAGTAACAGCAGCAGTTCTCCCAGGCAACCTCCTAGGGAAAGATTCAAAAGAAGATTGTTGCCTATTGGAGGCACCAGAATCTTCCAAGCAGGCGATCTAAGAATGGAATTAATCAGCCTGCGAAGCTTTTAAACTCAACTTATCATTCACCCAGAGCTCTACACATATTCTTTGTGACCCTGTGTTCCTCCGTCTCCTTTGATCATATTATATTGAAGTACTCTCTTGTTGCAGAAGTAACACCGCTTCATGGTAACATCGAAACAAAAGAGAACATAAAGAACATAAAAGAATATAGAGTCCATCGCTTGGCCTATCACAATGCATACAAAGACTGAGTAAAAAGCCACAGTATTGCAGAGCTGTATTTATCTTATTACAGAGCAGAACTAACAAAGCTAAATAAGGCTTTAGGACCAAACATGATCTGAAACTCTTAACTAGAACTACTGTTGATTGTTTCTCTGTTTTCTATGTGAATTATTGCACAGTTAGGGGCAGATCTTTGACCACCGAGGCAATTACTTATTCAAGTGTACCGAACCTTGTCCCTCACTCCAGCTGGTCTAATACACCAGGATGAGGATCCGGCCCCCAATGTGTTGATTTCAACTGGTCAACTCTAAGCAGAGTGTCTGTTTGAAAGAGATTCATGGGTTGTAGCGCATGGAAGCTGCAGAAGGTCATGCTACATGATACCTCACCCTTTTGACTTTCACACTGTCTTTCTGGCAAAATCAAAACCATTTCGTAACCAGTTCCAAAGGTCCATTTGACAAGCCAGAAAGGGATGCAACGTTCATTTTAATACCACTCAGACTCCTCTGCAGAACACTAACCTCAGTTCAACAAAAAAGAAACTTGCCTTATGTTGTCTTGTTTTCATTAGGTTTCCCAAAGTTAATCCAGTTTAATCTTTAATTTAAAACTACATGGTAGGTGTTAGAAGCCATATGGACTCTGATTTTGATATGTGTTGTCCACAATTCATCTTAAACTTGGTTTTCATACTTTGGTTCTTGGCTACCTAAACTCACGTTAATCCATTAAGACCATTTTGCCCACTCACAAGGTGACATATCACTTGTGCTCAGTTCTATTATGCATCAAACTACCAGGAGATGAGTTTAATATCTCACTGTTAATTATCATTTATCATTTTATTTCAGATACAATTCCTTTTTAATCAGTGATTTACTTTTGGTATAAAACCATGGGGTGAAATCCTCATTGCAGTCAATGGCAAAACTGCTGTTGATTTAAATGGTGCCAGGATTTCATCCCTAGAGTTTAGAGATAGAAGCAACCCTATTAGATTATTATGTATATTGTGGTAGCACCTAAAGAACCTAACTGAGATGGCTGCTCCATGGTGCTAGGCAATATACACTTATTATTATTATTACTGTATTACCATAGCACCTAGGAGCTCTAGACTTCATTACGCTATATTAACAGATGACTCTGCAGGGCAGGGACTGACAGATTAAATAGCTCAGACAAAGTATAAAGGGGGGGGGAATAGAAACGCAGACGTGAAGATACTTGCTTGAAGTCAGACTACACAGCAGTGGTGGAAATAACCACTAGACCACACCGACACCTGGATTAAAATGTGCCAAGTTCTTTCCACAGAAAAAGGCATAATCCTTGCCCTGGAAAAATGTTTAATCTAAAAAGTAGAAAAAAGACAGATGAAAGACAGGAGAAGAACTTGCAACCTATAAGCAAGATGACAGGGGCGGTGATGGCACATCTTGTTAATTGGATTTCATTAATTATTATTATTTTAATATAAACTATGCCTAACTGCCTGCTCACTTGGCCATTATTAGCACCTGACTCGGCCATCACCTAAAAACTCCAACGGCTTCAGCTATCTATTTTCAAATCCACTAGAATCCTAGTTATATTACCACCTTACCCATGACTCCTATCCTCCTTGAACAAAGCAAGCTCTGCCTCTCGTGCTACCCCTCCTTTATGAGAATCTAACTTCCTCTTCTGCACAAGTCCTCATAGTACTCACCCGCCCCCCGCCCGCTACATCCTATAGAGACAGGAGACATTTTAAAAATAGTCACTGCTGACATCAGAGGAGATGCTATGACTGTGAACACCTTCTTCCACCCCCATCACACTGAGCTAACAGGTGCTTGGGAAACCAAGCACCTTTCCTCAAACCCACACCCCATTTATGCTCAATCTCTGCCTATTATTTAGTCCCCTCTTCAAAGCATCCAGCCCATATCCAGTCCAGCCCTCCCACAACGCAAACAATCAGATGTAGTGATTAGGATATCTTTTACACTACAATGAAGTCTCCCTTTAAGAAAAAAATCAACTTTCAAGGCACTGTGTTTTGCTCTCTTAGGCTACATCTACCACTGGTAGCACCAAGTAGGGTATGCGTAGCTCCAGAACACAGTGAAAAGCTGGCAGCCTCCACAACGCAGTGTTTGGCTAAACGCATCAGTCAAAGTCCCTGGTGGGTGAATGAGGAGGGGAAAGGCTCCGGCAACAGGCCCACTGCTTCCACCCCTACCTAGGCAGGCCACTCAGCCAGTTTTGAACTGGACAGTCCTTTTTTGTAACTTCTGTCCCCCAGCCAGTACTGAGCTAAAACCCCCCACCAGTCTGATACACACCATGATGGAGTGTGCATCGCCCCAGCCATGTATGTGAGGTCACCCCAACGGGGGTGGGATAGCATTGCACAGTGTGACCTCACGTGCACCATGCATACAAAATCATGCCAGCAGGGGTGAGTCATGTCAGCGGGAGCATGGTCATGCCATTCCTGGAAGTCCCAGAATGTCCAATATTCCAGGAATATGGCAAGGGCAGGATGCCCACTGCCAGAGCCTCTACCCACTGCCAGAGTCTTTCCCTGAGGATTCAGGTGTGTCTTTATTGGCCTAAGCGTAACCCACACACCTCCTGGCTGTGGTGTTCTGTCCCATCTAGTGGCACTGAGACCACTTAGAGAGAGAGTTAAATGAGTCTGCTCTACAGTCTTAGTTAAGAGCCAGTTGGCTTTTAGCTCATGCATTAAGATCCAGACGTCCCCTATTCGATCCTGCCCGCCAACAACCATGGTCTGTCAGCATTACATAAGCAGCAGCTCACCATCTACACTGCAATTTATACCTGTGCTAAGGAGGTGTACAATGTGTGTACTCTATATGCCACCATAAGGAGTGTGCAGTGTAGGCATACCCTTAGACACCATACATCACTCTTAATTCAGCCTGGACGGCAACTCCCACTGCTAACTCCAATGCCATTACACCAGTTTGCAGCAGCTGAGGATGCGGTCTGTAATGTCTACAAACAAGGCTGTGTTTTCAGAGCTGAATCACTATACCCAGCAGTTTGTGCCTTATGATGGTCCATACATAGTGGGACCCTTTCTGGGTATAGCTAGATGCCAGTTGTGAAGTGGAATGAAAGTCTGTAATTAACATGCAGAATTGGACTTCCATGACTCTACATAATGAGTCCACATTTGCAATTCTTGTGCACTCAAAAATTCCACCATATCTATTAAGATATTGTTCTAGGTGGATTCCTCCGTTCTTCTATCCAGTGACTGTCTGCAACATAGGGTTCTGTTGCTCTTTTTGGGGATTTCTGTTTCTCCTGAGATTCCGGTTTTCTACACTACAGAAGACAGGAATCTGAACTCTCAGAACAAGTGAAATCAATTGTGTTGATTCCTGGATCAACATTAGGCTACATAGTAACTAAGCCACATAAGCCCATGAAAGTTTGAATTTGTT
Organism: Chelonia mydas; assembly: GCF_015237465.2. NCBI lineage: Eukaryota > Metazoa > Chordata > Testudines > Cheloniidae > Chelonia > Chelonia mydas. Next base: position 12,417,140 of record NC_057853.1, on the reverse strand, counting down.
TTTCTGCAAAAGGTCCTTTGGCAAATGATGTTTTTCAGGCATTTATGCAAGAATCCTCTAAATTAGCCAATTTCCTCTGAAATATTACGGAAAAAAGAATAAATAATATAAATAAATCATACCTTATGTGCAATACATGTGCTGACAAAGTGATATTAATGAGAATTGAGAGCTAAAACTACCTTAAAATAGGAAGCAGAATTCACGAAAGCAATACATAAGGCTAATACAAAAATCAATGTTCGCTGCACTGGTTGTTGGCAAAATTAGACAATTAATTCTGTGTAAACTAACCTATCAGGAAACCACACTGTGGGGATTCTAATAGCTGTTATTGCAGTACACTATATTAAGGAGAGAGCACTTTAATGAGATCCCTGGAGAGTCTATACAGACTTGGATCTTCTTCTCAGAAAGAACATTTTACCCCATTTAACTGCCACTATGTTATATCTCACACACACATGAACAAAACAAGCTATTAAAACAATTATCAGTACCAATCAGTATGGTGCTTTTCAGGATCAAAAAGACATTATGCCATTTTCAACATATATGATCCATCCGGAATACCATGTGCATATTAAAAAGAACAGTCAGCAGCATTTGACAGTGCGGCAGCACAAAGAAGAGCATAATGCACCAGGACAAAAAAAAAAAAAAGAAAAAAATCAGACGTTGCCTACATCATAACTTTTAATTTATATTTTTAAAAGGTTCTAATTTCTTGCAGACATTGATACATGAATTGGTACAGTATGTCATGTGCAATAAAGGCCCTAGCTTGAAATTTAATTTTCCAAACAGGTGTTAAAATGAATCTTTTACAGTCTTGACTTCAAAATGGCTGTATTTCAAGTTGACTATATGCTGTAAAATAGTGGAGCAGAATATCTTGATTGTGCTGTAGTGGTAATACCAGAAATAGCAGCACTAAATCCCACATTTTCACCTGCTTCTATTTGCAACTTCTCCACAAAATATGCAAGCATCAAATTTACCTCTGAAATTAAAGCAAGCAGTACTCTGAGGTTTTGAAAGGCTAGTCAGTTTAAGCCTTATGACCTTTATTTTCATATTACCTTTCTAATAAAATGTTCAGTGATGCCTTGGAGTTTTTTGGGGAAGTCACAAGTGAAATAAAATGATTCTCCCCCTTTAAAATAGTAATGAAATGGTATAAAAATATTTTAAAAAAGGACCTATACACCTGTAAGGGATATCTGTTTAGATAGCTTAATACTCTATTTTCCCCCCTAGTCGTACATACTGGAGGAAAGTTTGCTATTCACACTTCTTTTTACTAATTAAATTGGATCAGATCCTGATAGCCTTAGTGATGTTAAATAGTATGAGCAGTCTCATTATAGTTAATAGAACATCTCATAAATTAAGTGACTATTCTATGTAAGTAACAATATCAGAATCTGGCCCATCATAGAATATCAGGGTTGGAAGAATATCATATCAGAATCTGGCTCATCATAGAATATCAGAGTCAGGAAGTCACCTAGCCCAATCCCCTGCTCAAAGCAGGACCAACCCCAACAAAATCATCCCAGACAGGACTTTGTCAAGCCAGGCTTTAAAAACCTCTGAGGATGGAGATTCCACCACCTGCCTAAGTAACCCATTCCAGTGCTTCATCACCCTCCTAGTAAAATAGTTTTTCTTAATATCCTACCTAGACATTCCGCACTGCAACTTGAGACCATGGAGACAGCAGATCGAGGGACATGATCGTTTCCCTCTATTCGACATTGGTGAGGCCTCATCTGGAGTACTGTGTCCAGTTTTGGGCCCCACACTACAAGAAGGATGTGGAAAAATTGGAAAGAGTCCAGCGGAGGGCAACAAAAATGATTAGGGGACTGGAACACATGACTTACGAGGAGAGGCTGAGGGAACTGGGATTGTTTAGTCTGCGGAAGAGAAGAAGGAGGGGGGATTTGATAGCTGCTTTCAACTACCTGAAAGGGGATTCCAAAGACGATGGATCTAGACTGTTCTCAGTGGTAGCAGATGACAGAACGAGGAGTAATGGTCTCAAGTTGCAGTGGGGGAGGTTTAGGTTGGATATTAGGAAAATCTTTTTCACTAGGAGGGTGGTGAAACACTGGAATGCGTTATCTAGGGAGGTGGTGGAATCTCCTTCCTTAGAGTTTTTAAGGTCAGGCTTGACAAAGCCCTGGCTGGGATGGTTTAGTTGGGGATTGGTCCTGCTTTGAGCAGAGGGTTGGACTAGATGACCTCCTGAGGTCCCTTCCAACCCTGATATTCTATGATTGTTTCTTGTTCTGTCATCTGCCACAACTGAGAACAGCCTAGCTCCATCCAATATGCCATTTGCCTTCTCGGCAATAAGGCACACTGTTAACTCATATCCAGCTTTTCATCCCTGTAATCCCCAGGTCTTTTTCTGCAGAACTGCCGCTTAGCCAGTCAGTCCCCAGCCTGTAGCAGTGCATGGGATTCTTCTGACCTAAGTGCAGGACTTCACACTTGTCCTTGTTGAACCTCATCAGATTTCTTTTGGCCCAATCCTCCAGTGTGTCTAGGTCACTGTGGATCCTACCCCTACCCTCTAGCATATCTACTTCTTCCTCCAGTTTAGTGTCATCTGCGAACTTGCTGAGGGTGCAATCCATCCCATCATCCAGATCATTATTGAAAATGTTGAACAAAAACCAGGCCCAGGACTGACCCCTGGGGCACTCCGCTTGATACCGTCTGCCAACTAGACATCTAGACATTGATCACTACCCGTTGAGCCCAACGATCTAGCCAGCTTTCTATCCACCTTATAGTCCATTCATCCAATCCACACTTATTTAACTTGCTGGCAAGAATACTGTGCAAAACTGTATCAAGAGCTTTGCTAAAGTCAAGGTATATCATGTCCACCACTTTCCCCATAGCCACAGAGCCAGTTATCTCATCACAGAAGGCAATCAGGTTGGTCAGGCATGACTTGCCCTTGGTGAATCCATGTTGACTGTTCCTGACCACCTTCCTCTCCTCCAAGTGCTTCAAAATGCATTCCTTAAGGACCTGCTCCATGATTTTTCCAGGGACTGAGGTGAAGTTGACTAGTCTGTAATTCCCTAGATTCTCCTTCTTCCCTTTTCCAAAGATGGGCACTATATTTGCCTTCTTCCAATCATCTGGGACGTCCCCCGATCACCTCACATTTTCAAAGATAATGGCCAATGGCTCTGCAATCACATCAGCCAACTCACCCAGCACCCTCGGATGCATTGCATATGGCCCCATGGACTTGTGCATGTCCAGCTTTTTTAAATAGTCCTTAACCTGTTCTTTCACCACTGAGGGCTGCTCACCTCCTCCCCATACTGTGCTGTCCAGTGCAGCAGTCTGGGATCTGACCTTGTCTGTGAAAACCGAGGCAAAAAAACCATTGCGTACTTCAGCTTTTTCCACATCATCTGTCACTAGGTTGCCTCCCCCACACTTTCCCTGACCACCTTCTTGTTGCTAACATGCCTGTAGAAAACCTTCTAGTTACCCTTCACATCCCTTGCTAGTTGCAACGCCAACTATGCTTTGGCCTTCCTGTTTACATCCCTGCATGCTCAAGCAATATTTTTATGCTCCTCGCTAGTCATCTGTCCAAGTTTCCACTTCTTGTAAGCTTCCCTTTTGTGCTTAAGCTCACCGAAGATGTCTTTGTTAAGCCACGCTGGTCACCTGCCATATTCGCTATTCTTTCTGCACATCAAGATGGTTTGTTCCTGAGCCCTCAATATGGCTTCTTTAAAATACAGTCAACTCTCCAGGACTTCTGTCCCCCCCTCATATTAGCCTCTCAAGAGATCCTGCCCTTTAGTTCCCTGAGGGAATCAAAGTCTGCTTTTCTGAAGTCCAGGGTCCATATTCTGCTGCTTTCCTTTCTTCCTTTTGTCAGGATCCTGAACTCTACCATCTCATGGTTATTACCATCACGCTAACTAACTGGACAAACCTATAAGAGATATCTTACTAATGGAGGAAAAGTGCTTCCAAAGGGGCTGGCGTTTGATAGCAAGGCAACCAGAAGTAACAACAGGTGAATTTTTGACACTGGGTTAAATTCAGACCTGTTGTAAGCAAACCGCTCTGCATGTTAGACTGCGGTACATACATACCTAGGACGTGTGTTTCTGTGGAAGTCAGTTCTCAATATAGCAACACATCTAAATGTGTATTGTGATACAGCATGGCCAGAGGGCAGCAGAAGAGTACTAGAAGAGAGCCTTATTCCCTGTAGAGGGAAGAAAGTTTGCTATAGACTAATTAAAGCACCTGAAGCCAATTAGAACACCTGAAGCCAGTCACATGATAAAAAACCCCTGCTTCAATCAGACAAGGAGGAGTTGGAGCAGAGGAGAGTTTGGAGAAGTGCCGTGGCTGGCTAGAAGACCAAGACCCTAGGTAAAGAGACACTCATCTTGTGCAGAGAGAGAGAGAGAGAGCGCGCGCAGGAAGCCCCACAAGCTGAAGAGCAGGAGAGGGAAGTATCCCAGGGGAAGGAAGCACTAGTTCAAGTGGTTTACCACTATCCCTTGGGCCCCTGAGCTGGGACCCGGAGTAGAGGGTGGGCCTGGGTCCCTCCCTCTCCACTAGCCTTCTCTGGGTTAGTGGTGGGACAGTAGATACCCTAGTTCAGGGGCAGGAAACTTGCACCCTGAAACCCCCCCCCCCCGCCCCAGAAGAGGAAGTGCAGGACCCATCATAATTGTACCTGCAATTTGCCGCAGCATTAAGTGACCCTAATTGATTTCATGATCCTTGGAAATAGAGAATTCAAGTATAATCTCCAAATCTTAATTGTTACACAGACAAACATTTGTTTCTCTGTTAACCACATTGTCTAATGAGAAGAGGACTTGGGATAACCTGTTCTTAAGAGGCTCTCTACATTTCTGGTTAGAGGACTCTGTACCCTGTCCTATAAATATTCTTAACATTCTCACCCAACAGACCAAGTATTATTTCAACAGACTAATTGGTTCACAACCCCTGCTAAGTATCAGCCATATCATTCCTAACTGCCATAGGCTAGTATCATCATTAGCTGAGTGACAATCTCCTAGAGCATTTTGATTCTTTAATCTCCATACTCCCCCAGGACAGCAGGCCTATTAAGGGTTAAAGCTCCCTCTTTAATTCCTTTCTTATCCTCTACCTCTGTGTAGAAAAGCAGGGGAAAGGTAGTGACACAAAGGAAATAGAAGACCATGTCTCCCTAAGGGGGAATAGCAAGAATCAGATTATAGGAAATTGTAAATAATGGAGAAAAAACAGAGGTCCTGATCTTTATCTCAGCTGACTTCAAAGAGTCAGTATGTGATCTCACATTAGTGTAAGTCAATATTACACCACTGAAGTCAATAAAGTATTGCAGTGTCAATGAGATCAGAATTTGGCCAAGATTCTTCTTCTTAATATTTATTATTTGCATTATAACTGTAGCACTAAAAGACCCTAGTCAAGATTAGGAACCTATGGCAATGGGTAGTGTACAAATGCATGGCAAGACATGGTACCTGCTTTGAAGAGCTGAATATAAAATGCTCTGATTCAGCAAAGTACCTAAGCATGTGCCTAACTTTAAGCCAGGAATTGTCCCATTTAATCTGACAACACTCTCCCTATTCCATCTGGAAGTCAATAGGACTACTTAAATACCTTGCTAAATAAGGCCCTAAAAGAGGACACAGAAAAATAGTGGGAGAAAGGGAAACCCTGTAGAAGCAAAGAGATCATAGTGGTGGCTGTCAATCAAGTTGGTTTCACAGTTATGTATTTTTTGTATGTTGGGGGATGTGTCCTAGGTGAGTTGATGTGAGTTGAGGGGAGGAAGGGGACAAGTTAAAAGAAGAAAGGGATTGGAAATGAAATGAACAGAGTGAGGGATACTGAAAGGGGAGATGGGAGAAGAAACACAAGGAAAAAGGATGGAAGGAATGCTGGTAAGAAGCATGGTGAGGGAGGGTCATAATAGGAGTGTGGACCTATATGACAGAGGGTGGGAGGAGGGCAGAGTGAATCAAAAATACATCCTGGAGTATAAACTCAAAAATCCAGAGAGCAATGCCCTTACCAGAGTGCAAAGGAATAGTAAGGTGCTAGTGCTAAGCCTACTAGCCTGTCTGGCTTTAAGGGCTTGCTCGGTCCCTCGGTTCTTGCTTTTCCTTTCTCTGAGCTTACAAGAGCCTCCCTGTTGCTTCAAATACAGAGTACTGGCTTAGGGACTGCTGAGGCTTCAGTATAGCCAACCACCATCCATTTGCCCTTTTTGTGCCCAAGTGTCTTAACTGGCATGTATGCCTTCTTTACTGCCAAACCCAAATACTTTAAAAAATCAAGTCTGGCATCAAAAAATTTGAAATTGCATAATAAAGTTGAGTTCTTTTTACTTGGCTTCTTTCCATTTAGGGTTCATGTTTTCAGGCTGTTCATTTCACTGTAAAGGCTAGACTGATTTTTTTTTTTTAAATGAAAGATTTTTATCACAATCACTCATTTCCTAGGGCTTTACGAAAAACATGAAATATAAACAAGACTTATGATAAAGTTGCAAGAGTTGGAAAAAAGTGATACTTTGACTAGTGGGAGACAGCTTCTCATGAAAACATATCCAACTTTACTGTTGCTTTGTCTCCCTCCCCATTTCTCTGTTTTGTTGCCTCTTAAAATTCTAGACTCTGAGCTCCCAGTAGCAAAGGCCATTCATGTTTTACTTCTTTGTTTAGTGCCTGCTATAATGGGGTCCTGATCTCAGATTGTGGATTCCAGGTGCTCCAGCAACAGAACTAATAAACAATGTCTATAGTATGTATAACAGAGGTTTTAGAGCTATGCTATGTACAAACAAAAATATCCAAGATATATGCACAAAAGTCAAAATTCTTCAAATGTGTGTTCTCATTGAAAATGTCCTTTTATCAAAAAATAGTTCTTGAAAAACTGGAGTTTTTAAGCATTTTCTGTTTTTTCTAAGATTTTTCACATAATTTTGTTTTTCACTGAAAAAAGTTTTTGAAATTTTCCGGATACCGAAAGCCATTTTTACCAAACATAACACATCAATAACCATTTAGATAATGGTATTAATAAAAATGTTGATCAAAAAGTTTCACAAAAACAAATAAAATGTTTATTTTGAATCCTGTGAAAGAACTCCACATTCTGAAAATTTGTGGGTTTTTTTTTTTTGACCAGCTCTAATTTTAATAGTTGGACTTGTGACAGATGAAACCTGATAGCTAACAAAGCTAGCACTAGTGTTCAGACAGAGAGAGGATTACCCTTTTTAAAGTTTTCCTGAGATAAGGGAAACCTAATTAGACAAGAATTCTTATGCACATTGAATCTCTCAAACCCAAAAGGTAAAAAGAATTGTCTTGATACCGACAATACCCTCATTATGCCACTTGGAAAGTTTTCCAGACAGAACCTCCCATGGAACTTACATTGCTAGGCTGGATTCTTTGCCCTATTTAAAAAATAAATAAAAATCCTGCATTTTAAATGGTGTTATAAATCTCTACCATGAACAAAGATGTATGGAAAGTGCAATTTCCTATCACTGGTCACAATCTCAACCTCGCTGAAATCTGTAAATTATTGACAAGCTACTAGGAATCCAGTTTTTGACACACTTTGTTATTTTATTTTGATACTTTCTTTTCTAGGTCAGTCCGTCACCTGTTTCTGGGTGATTCTTTGTCAACTTTCGGTCTCTTCTTTCAGCTGTTTCTAGACAGGAGGAGAATTCTCCTCTTTTGGAAAGATTCCACTTCCAATGAAATACCTCAACTGTAGAGTCAAGAAATCCAACACTGGCCACAGATCTCAGATAGTAAAAATAATAAGCACAGAGCAGAGGGAGCAGTCTCTTCTGTGTACCTGGATCTCTGAACAGGTAGCCTTTGAGCATGCTCCAAATAGAGTCTACACACTATATGAAAAGTCATTCTTACCTTCTTCCTGTGTTTGGCTTTACTGTTAACTAACAATATTAACAGAACATAAACCTCAGCCTGATCTTCCTTCCCAAACCTAATGGTTTCAATAGTTTCTTTCAGGACCTCCCTGTCTCACACTATTTCCCTCTGACCAAACGGCCACACCAGCCTCTCATATCATTAACAACCTGCCACAATGAGTCAGCAGAATTTACCAAGTAGCTTTCGACTGGGTTCTCACTCTAGCTAACACGGTGAGTCAACAGAAGCACTGTGCAGCCCTCGGAGACACTGGCATCATCTTACTGGGCTTCTCACTCGCTATTTTATTTCTTTGCCCCATATAAATTTGAAGCTCTGTTTCTTACATACTGTATTTCCTGAAGCTTCTTGCTTTGTGCGCTGTATTTGTTGCCCAAATTCTTCCAAGGATCTTATTTGAGTTGGTTAAAAATTTCCCACTCTATTGGTTGTTTTAACAAGTAATATTAATGAAAGCGGCCAAAGCAGTGAGCGGCTTAAATAAAATTATCACCAGTGAGAGAGAGAGGGGTCTGTGCACTGATAAACACTGCCTCTCTTGTGGTTGAAATTTTGGCTTTCAAATCAGAGGGGAAATAGTGTTCAAAAGTCAGTAGCAGAGCAATAAACTACTTGTTCTAATGCCCACAATCACACAGCCCCAGCAATACCCTACCACTATAGAAAATGATCAGCAAGCTCCAGACTTTTTTTTCCTTGAGTCATGCTGAGAAATCTCTGCAATTTGTGGCTATGGTTTCTAGCCCTTCACATTTACTTTCTAATTTGAAATCATATCCTCCTTGTCAGAACATGCCTGGGGGCAAGCCGCTTATGGAAAAAAAAAAAAAAAAAGACAGCTTGAATCTCAGTGTGTCTAGTCTGAGTCATAACATCTGCCACAATGAGCTTCTACCGCCAAGCGCAGGAGTGCTCTTTTGTACAGTCCCTCTCATGGAGATGAAAAATCCAAAAGGAAGCAATTTAAGAGACCGAGCATAACTGAACCACTTCATTACACTGATGGTCAGAAGGCACTTATCAGCCAGCAATGCCAAAATTGAGGTTATAATCTTCCACTGCTTCTTGGTGTTTCTGTACAAGATACAAGGACTAGCTTTTCTTTTTTTTTTTCCTCCTCAAAAGGGTCATACAAATGTATACACCTGGATTAGATCTGAAAAATTCATATGCTTCCAAATCAGGTTTCTTCATTTTTGTTTGTTTTCCTTTCAGTCACGTAGAAAGCTGCCAGTAGTCAGATTACTTTCCAGGAAGCTAAGCTAATATCATATGCAGGACCCTGAGGCAAAAGCCAAGCCACTGCACACTGCACAAAACAATCTGGAAAATATATATCAACTAAATTGGGCTAAATTCACATTAGGATTTAGGCACCTTAATCCCAGAATCAGGCCCCAGTGAGAGTCACAAAACCCCAGCTCAGCTGCAACCAAACGGGTTGGTGCCTAAATTCACTCGGTGCCTAAATTTGTGCTGAAAAGATTCCCTGGGTGCCTACATTTCTTCCTCTGAGCAGATCTCCGGAAGCCTAAGCCTCAGAGTTAGGGTTGCCAGGCATCCGATTTTTGACCAGAACGCTCTGTGCCCTCTCCCGCATCCCAAACCCCCTCATCCCCGGTCCCACTCTAGAGCCCTCACCCCCAGCCAAAGCCCTCACCCCCCTCCTGCTCCCCAACCCAGTGAAAGTGAGTGGGGGTGGGGGAGAGCGAGTGAGGGAGGGAGGGGGGATGGAGCGAAAGAGGGTGGGGCCTCAGAAGGGGCGGGGCAGAGGTGTTTGGTTGTGTGTGATTAGAAAGTTGGCAACCCTACTCAGAGCACAAACAAACAAAGGGACAAGCCTCTGCCTAACTTGCCCAGGAGGCCTAATCTAGTAAGCATGCTCAGATCTCACCTACCAGATCAAGCCCATGTAGGTGAGCTTATATAGCAGGAAGAGAAGGCAGCTTTCCCTCATAACTTTTAGGGCAGTAGTTAAGCTATTCACCTGGGATGTGGGAGCCTCCCAGTGTTCAAGTCCCTCTTCCACCTGAGTGGAAGAAGGGATTTCAACAGGGTTCTTCAACCTCTCAGGTGAGTGCCCTAGCCACTGATCTGTAGGATATTTTGGTGTGGGTGTTGGCTTCCTCCATCCCTTCTGTGAAGATGTTGCACTGTGACTAAATATGAAAGCATCATGGGGGAGATAGGGAGACAGAGACTCTGTAGCCTGGTATTCAGAGCACTCAGCTGGGAGACTCAGAATCCAGTACCCCATACTCCATTTTTAAAAAATTATTTAGCCACAGTGGAATAGCTAGAATAGCGAGAGAGAGGATACTCCACAGTCAAATATCTTATAATGCAGGGGTTAGGACACCCACCGGAGAGGTAGCAGATCCCTGTTCAGATCCCTTCTCTTGCTCAGATGGAAGCGGGATTTGAACCAGGTGTCTCCCTCCTCCCAGGCGAGTACCCTAAACGCTGCTCACGAGGGAGGTCCCTAACTGCTCACCTCCCACTAGTTTTTGTAAAAACTGCAGCTGCCTAATGCCAAGAGAAGGTTCTTCAGCCCAAGCAGTTGGGATCCCTGCAGTCTGGACTCAGCGGTGTGGCTTAGCACACCCCCCTCAGCTTACATCTCCCATTTGTTACCTTAGTCAGGGAGCCTCCTAGTGTGCTGGCTTTTGTGAATCCCATTCGGATGCACCGCCTCACCCGATTCATTCAACAAGGAGCCTAGGCACCTAACTCAGGCTTTGTGACGCTGAATGTCACCGTGCCAAAGCCTCTTTAGTAATCAAGACCTATGTGTTGCTTCTTTTATTCCCCAACTACTTTTCTTTTGGTTGGAACTACACTGTTTCCCAGAAGAGCCACACACATGTAATTGTTAAGCTACTTAAAATATTAATCTAATAAAGAAATTGCTGTATTTTAATAGGTCCGTGGTCCAGCTAATCCAGTATCCTGTCTGTAATGGTGGTCATTACTAGCTGCTTCGGAGGAAAGCGTAAGAAACCTTGCAGGAGGCAGTTATGGCATAATCTGCCAGAAGGAAATTTGTTCCCAAACCCCCATTAGTTAGAGGTTGATTTATGAGCTAAAGAATGAGAATTTTAGAGGACTGTATTAGATTCCCTTAACTATTTTCAATTGTATATAGGGTCAGAAGAACCTACAAGGCTCAATGGCTCAAAGCCACTGTTTCTATCACTGAAATTTCTTAAACTTCACCTTCAGAAATATCTGTCAAACTTTTATTACACTTTGAACATATTCTTGGCAATTGTATGAACCATTGCATTTTATTTCTAAAAGATTGAATTTGGGTCCCTGGAAAGCTGTCAGTGCAGCAGAAGTGCTGATGGTCCAGAAAGCAAACAAGCTAATAGGCTGCTTGAAGAAAGGGTTAGAGAAGAATAAAAATTATTATGGTACTATATGTACTAATGATAGGCCCTCACTTGGAATACCGAGTTCAGCTGTGTTCACCTAACCACCATAATGATAAAGTAGAAATAGAGAAGGATGGCAAAACATGACAGTATGCAAAGATTTCTGTAAGAGGCAAACAATAGGATTAGGACCAGTAGTTTAGAAAGAAAAGCCTTGAAGTCCCATGATTGATCAATATAAAATAATGAATGGTATAGGCAAGGTCACATGGGAACTCTGTTTACGCAGTGAAATTAGAAGATAGCAAATTTTAAGTGGGAAAATAAATTCACACTAATTAACCCACTGCACTCACTGCCACAAAACATTACTGAGACAAAGACACAAACAATTCAAAAAGAATTAGAGCTTTATATGGATAATCAAAATACCCTCACTCGCTAGGATAAAAATGTAAAAGAGTTATAACCCGCGTGTTTCATAAACCAAACACTAAGGACATATGCCATCAGCTAAGTGGTTGGAGTTAAGGCAAACTTCCTCTATAGGCATGTTATTGCATGATTGTCCATTATGGGGGCTTTACACTGTCTTTGAGTCACCTGGTATTGGTTACTATCAGAAACAGGACACTGGGTTAGACGGTCCACTATTCAGATCCGTTATGGTAATTCCTCTACATTCCCAAAGCACTTCACAGTGTAATGCGTTTAAAAAGGGGTAGTGCAGCTTTGTGCTAAGCAACCTCTTTCACACACGTTTAGATGCTGTAACCCATCAGAGAAAGGATATTGGCCAAATCATTCTATATACTTCAAAAAGTACTATAGGATTAAAACTCTACTTGGGCCTAATTTTAAAGCCCGGCCCACACCCAAACCCAACCCAAGCACCCCTGACCTCAGCCTGAGAGGAGCAAGACGTTTTCAGACTCACCCCAAACCAGAGTCAACATTGTCACCGTCACCTCATCCATGGGGCTTCATACTCCCCATGTCCCTTGACCATGATCAGTCTCCAGCCTTCTCTAGCCAGTGGGGTCACTGCAGGAACCTCTGCATGCCCCACGCCCACCAGCCACTGCCTTGTCGTGCTGAGACAGTGAGAGGGGCTGCGACTCTTTGTCACTCTGCAGCACGCTGTCTTTGTGGCACAAGCCAGCAGATGCAGGGCAGCCACTGCTGCACAGACCTCAAAGGCATGAGGAGGAGGAGCTCAGAGACAACCCATCCCCGAGAAAGTTGGGTTGTTTTCAGACCCAACCCCAACCCTTGCAGTCAGTTCCCATAAGGTTCCAGCTGGGTTACAAGGTTCCACATGGGATATTTACCAGCCAGCTGATCAGATACCAGGCATGGCCAGGAATGTTTGTCATAATGTTTCTTCCACAAAGCAACCTAACAACATACCACTCCTGTAATAATGTAACAGAGTGTCATCATCATGAGCCCAAGTTCAGGCATGGTACTGAAAGCTACCACCTTCTGGCCAAGAGCTACCAACCAATACGTTTATATTCATGCCAACATCACTCATATTATTTGCCTCTTCTATGTATACCAAGTATATTCAATGTCCTACTTAGTCACAAATGTTCTAATACATTATATGCCATGTTTGGTAGCCAATTCACACAAAACATGTAACTTATTTCCACAGTAAAGATCCTGCAGTAACTCCATCTTTAAAACCAAAAAGCTTTCATGTAAGAAATATCACAAGTCAGCCAAACATTATAGTATTCACTATGTTTTAGGTTTATGAAAGATTCTAGTTATTTTTCTCCGTCTAGCTGCTATAAGAATAAATAGGCAATAATGCTCGCCTTCACTGAAGAAAAAACGTACAGGTGAAAAAATTTCTAGAGTATCCACCATTTGAGGAGGAGAACTTTTACAGTACAAGCCCTGATAAAGTGATACAGCTTTCTTAAAGGACTTAATGGGCAACTGCCTGTGTGGAAAAAGTACAAGGACTGAACCAGTAACTAGCTCTGTATCTTGCATCTTCACCTAAGCATTTTCTTTTCTTACAATCTGGTTTCCAAACACAGAAGCAGCTCTGTAGCAATTTTAAAATAACGATCGCCCATCTGAGGCTATCGAGACCTGAAGCACAGTTGTGCTTCTGCCAAAAACAAATCAAGGTTTCACTGTTCATGTGAATTTCATAATAGGAGCTGGACAAACATATGCCAAAGAGCAAACAGACAAAACAGTTTCCTTTCTGGGTTCTGCAACAATTCATTCTTCATGACTTCAAGAAGTCACATTCTGAAGAAAAAAAAATCAGGAAGAAGTTGCAATATGTCATGGTATGTAGCATTTCTGTCGATGAAATGAAGGGTACATCAGAATCAGCAATGGCAGGCCACAGCAGAAGAAGCTACATGTGACAGATTCCAGGCAATGTGTGTCATGCCCTTCAGTTCTGGTTCATGGAGGGATATGTCACATCCCAAGATATGATGCAACCCTCCCCTTACATTATGTGCAAGCAATTTTGATTCAGCTGCCTTCTCTCATGCATGGAAGAATCCAGAAGTTAAACAATGTGAAAATATGGTTTTGCATAGGATTCATTCCAGAAGTTTGTCGAACTGGGATACGGTCCATCGTCATTAACAAAGGGTAGGGTCTAAAATTGCCCTGGTGCTTTTACTTAGCATGAAACAGGCAATTCAGGCTCCCCCCAACACTCTTGCCTTTACCCAGAACTAGTTTTTCTAAAGCGACTATTTTCCATATAACAGTGACAGAAGGCGCTGTTCCAGCAGCCAGTTTCTACCTCCCTTTTTTCCCCTCCTCTGGACTTCTCTCCTTTTTCCTGTCCTCTCCCTTTCCACTGTTCTAACCCCATTGGTCATCTCTAACTCCTCCCACCACCACTTACATCCTCTTACCCCAGCTGTTCTGTCACCCTCCTATGGGGTTCTTCTAGCAGTAAATACTAACTGCAGAAGCTCTCAAACCTCACAGCTAGAAGCACTAGCAAATGCAAGGAGGACAATCACCAGATATTTGGTCACACCATGAGGCTGTATATGAAAGCTGATGCTAGTAGAGTATCCTAATTTCATAAGCACTCACCGTTGGCCTAAGGAGTCCTATTAGTATCAATCGTGAAACTCCGAAGGACTTGAATGGGAGTTGAGCTAGGCCAACGGTCAGCACTTTTAAAAATATCAGCCTCAAACTGCTCTTAGCATGAAACACTAATAGCACTTGTGAAATTTAACAGAAGTAGCAACACTCAGTGATCCTGAAAGGACAGTACATCATCCTCTCCCAAAGGGATAAAACATTAGGAGATGAAGGATACAAATTGTGGAACCAGGGTGCAGTCCCACCCTGAAATGAACTTGGCTTACACCACTTATTTGTACTGGACTTATAGTTCATTTATTGACACTGTACCTGACCCAGACAGAAAAAGAAACAAAACACTTGCACATGAACAGATGAGTTTAATGCATTGAATTTTAGTTTGTGTACCTAAAATGTTCCAAGAACCATCCCTTTTCTCAGGTACATTTTGAGTTTGGCATTTTGGGTTGAAAGATGCATAAAACTCTAAATGGACCTTACTATGGACTAAACATTAAAGGAGTTCACATGTGCATTGTTTATTCCAGTACGTGCATGGTATAAATAACGGAAGAGGAAAAAATAGTCCTTTCCATGGTAGTATTTGTATAAGGCTAAAATATTTGGTCATACCATGCCCCGTTACAAGCACGCTTAGCGTACATTTTGGAGGAAGGCAGGATCCTAGTAGAGTTTTTTAAAATTTAGGCTGTCACTTGCCTTGTGAATATACAGATATTTCAATATATTCTGATACAGAAGGTCAGTCCTCAGAGGATAGCTGAACACTTGATGTTTGTTCTCTTCCTCACCCCCTACCCCCATCAAATACATCCACACATATTTATGATACACAGAGAATTAAATTTTCATCTTGATGTGCAGTTGGAATTACATGAGGTTTCTCTGCATAGTAATCATGAAGCAGACTGATGATGAAAACTGGCTGTGCCAATAAGATAATTAGATACAAGGCTTACATGCTTTCACTGACGTAAATCAGAGAGATCCCTTGGACTAAAGTGGGTGCAGGACTGGACTTTGCATTTTTTTTATTTTTTTGGTGAGTGCCAGTATATTCTGTAGTTACGCTTCTTTATTAAAACTATGTGCTGTATTAGAACTCAAATTGATTTTGATTTCCAGCAGTTCACTAGGATGTAACAGGAAATGAAGCTCAACATTCCAATTACAGTGCCTCCCAGCAGGTGCGCTCAGTTTGGAGTAGGTATTACCATAAAAGCACCTTCCAGCAGGGCATGTAGCGTATTATCCAGATACAAACAATAGTATAAGCAGGGATAATCCAATCCCAGATTTAGGTAAAAGTAGGAGTGAAAACTGGATGAGCTGTAGCTCATGAAAGCTTATGCTCAAATAAATTTGTTAGTCTCTAAGGTGCCACAAGTCCTTTTCTTTTTGCGAATACAGACTAACACGGCTGCTACTCTGAAACCTGAGTGAAAACTGACTCAATCAGTGGATGGAAATGTGTGTTTGCCACAAATGTAGTAAAGCCTCCGTTTGTTGAGCTACTGTTGATTTCAGTGGGAGTCCTGTGAATACTGGGATGGGTCCTGGCTTTGTTATATGGGAGAGCGATTTAAATCGCAACCATTTTTATGTGTCACACAACAGCAGTGTAGTTACTCATCTGATTCAGTAAAAAACTGCACATTAAACAAAACAAAGTGAATATTTTATTTTCAGTCGGAACAGGATGCAAGTTTAAACCAAAATAGAACAGACACAACAAGTATTTTTTTAAAGTCAGTCTACAATAAGAATTCAAATGCAGAATGAACAAAGTGCTTTCAGATGTGATGAGACTAACGTAGTATCCATGATACAAGTGGGCAGATCTCCAAATG
This sequence comes from Chelonia mydas, assembly GCF_015237465.2. Lineage (NCBI taxonomy): Eukaryota > Metazoa > Chordata > Testudines > Cheloniidae > Chelonia > Chelonia mydas. Next base: position 12,400,793 of record NC_057853.1, on the reverse strand, counting down.
GTGTAGATCAGTGCAACTCAATCAACTTAAATGGTGCTATGTGATTTATACCAGCTGAGAGTCTGGACCACTGTTTATTTTTCAAACTGCTCAAATTGTAAGTTATATTTTGTCACTGGTCTTGGGTTGAAGTCCTAGCGTAAGTGATAATGGGAGTTTGGCTATTGACTCAATAAGACCAAGCTTTCACCCTTAAGGTACATGTACACTGGAAAAAAGGACCCCGGGCTCAGCCGCGGCTGGGCCTGTTCAGCCGACTCAGGCTCACAGAGCTTGGGCTGCAGGGTTAAAAATTGCCATGTAGATGTTTCAGCTCAGGCTGGAGCCCAAGCTCTGGGACCCTGCCCCATTGTGGTTTCCCAAGTCCAAATGTTTGTTCAGCAATTTTACAGCCTCTCAGCCCAAGCCTGAGCCAGCTGTGGGGGTTTAATTGCAGTATAGTTGTACCTTCAATTTCCATGTGTAATACAAGTATTGAAAGAAGTCATATAAATAAGCCACTGTTACATTATGCCTACCATGCTTACTACTTCCACAACTCCATCTCCTCGTGGTGCTGGAACTAGGGGCACTACCGCCACCCCTGGCTTGAAGTAGTAACAACAAACACATGGTTTCCATCATCAGCATCCTCACTATAAAAATTATTCCAGAACCCCTGCCATCTCCCCTAAGTGTCTGATAAAATAAACTTATTCTGCATTAATATGGAACTGGGAACAAGCATCCAGTTACTTCTCCTCCCCCCATCCATAAATATAATTATAGTTGCAATTTAAGTGAATGACATTATCAGTATTATTCCCCACCACCAAACTCAGTAAACACCACAGCAATGATGCTCCTGACCAGACACTTCAGCTAGATTGACTCAGGATAAGTCACCTGGGTACAGGTAGTAGAGTATTTTCAGTAGCAGAACTTCATCTTACCAGAGAAGATCAGATGAAGCGTAGTTTGGACCATTTTCAGGTCAAAATGCAAGACTCATAAGATCATCCCCCAGTAATGGCATTTTGGAAGGACCAAATCACTACTGGAGAGAGATGAAGAAATGAAGCAGAAAGCTAAGAGAAAAGAACTAGACCCTAACTGAGCAAGATACTTAAATACACGAGTAGTCCTGATAAAAATCAAAACAATTAACTCTTGGGCTCACTTACCTTGCTTCAGCAAGGTCCTAGAGAGGAGAGCAAATAAAGACCTACTGAAACATACACTGGGAACAAGAGGGGTTGGGAGCACATTGAGCACTCTGTGTAATTGTCATGTACCATTTAGACAGGACAGTGCACCAGAGTTATCAATAATAAATTCTTGATGAATTTTACAGGTGCTAATTCTTATTAGCAGCAACCCACATGAAAGATTCCAAATGTAAAAGTATCTGTTTTGTTAGCATTTGTAAATTAGTCATTGATTTATTCTGGATTCTCAGGGCAAACTCTCCTTACCCAGGTGAGCAGGCCAATTCTTCATTAAAGCTAACACCTTTGGGTAACTAGATATGGCAATTGCAATAACAACCCAAGGTGAAATGTTTTAAAGATGCATCAGACTTGTAACAATGCAACATGCTGTAGACAAGCTGCATGATGCATTTTAAAAAGTGCTCTTTCAAGCTGTAGGAATACGTCCCAAGAGGCCAGCCCTTCCTTTTCCCTCCTTTTAAAGTGCCTTGGAAGCACAACAAGCAGCATTTGAGATTACTTCTTATGTGTTAACTGGCTGAAAGTCTGACAGTGAAATGCTGTCAAACTGCAGAAGTAAGAAGTGTGGGAGAGATACAGCTGGGTGGGAGAAAGAAGCAGAGTGAAAGGGAGGTTGGCCCAATCCTGCAACTCACTCAAGTAGTCTTACAAGAGTAACCTCACTGACTTTCACTGGAATTCTAGCCTGAGTAGATTGTAGGATTTGACCTGTGGAATGTGCATGCTGAGACAACTAGCTTTTAATGATCATTGCTACTTATAGGCATTTGGGGTGCGATTTTCATAAACTCCTAAATTACTTAGCAGCACCAGTCCCATAGAAAGCTATTGAAAGTCAAAGAGACTGGAGTCCCTAAGTCACCTAGGTGCTTTTGAAAATCTCATCCCTGTCTTGCATTTTACTAAGACCAAATTCTTGAAGATTTGGGCTTGAACTTCCATGCTACATGCACATCTACTTCCTACCCAAGAGACCGCCAGCGAAATGCATACCCTTAAAATGGAATCACCGTGTCCCCCATGAGACAAAAATGTTGCCACCTCTAAGCAAGATCAATGGTTACAAATTAACTTATTCCATAAATATGTGACCCTTATGTAGCCTCCTGCTCCCGGAGGATGGAGGAAGCACCAGCAGCTACAGAAGGGACCATCCTTGAGCAGTCAATAAAAGGCAGCTCAAAAAGGAAGCGACAGCTGCAGAGATGTGAACACCCATATAGCAGAGGAATGTCTTCCTCCTTACTATTCAGAATTCCCAGGCAGAGAGACACTGGAGGAGAGGAGAAGCAGGAGGCAGGTTCCCTGAAGAGGCCATAACAAGGCTGCAAGTCACCTTTTTCTTTCTCACAAAACTTAGGTAGAAAGAGCTATGGGGGAACTCTTCAACATTGGCCTGACTTCTGCAATTAGGGCATTTATTTGGAGGGTACCTGCCAGAAACCCCAGGGCCACAAACTCTAAGTTTCCTCACTTCTGAGCTGTTTTTACATCAAGCAAGTATCATGCCTTTCCTCCCTGGAAGGAATAAACTACCTGAAAAGAACAGTTGCTGGGTTCTCATCAGGTGGAAGGAAGAGCCCAGGGACTGAGTACCAGGAAACATTCTGAAAGTTTGAGAATCCTAAGGGGATGGTATCCAGGGCTGTTTTCAGCCACAGGCACCCCTTCATGGTTGAGTAGGTTGCTGCCCCTTTGTTCAGCCAATTGCTATTTAATCCCATGTCTGGTTGTTCCCTATAACATCAGCCCTCCAGCAGGATCATTAATAATCTCTCACCACTTGGGGTGGTAAAAATTCTCGTAGATCAGGAGGCTGGTAACCCTAGCAAAGGACCAACAGTATCTACCTTAAGATTAGCTTTGCCTGGAGTTCAGCTGCCTTTGTCCTTCAGGCTTTACTAACCCCTCTGCTGGGTTGGTAGGGGAACCCAGGCCCACCCCCAACTCCGGGTCCCAACCCAAGGACCCTGTGGGAAGCTGCTGGAACTGGTTTTTTGCAATCCCTTACTGCTTTCTACCATGCCTCTCTTGTAGGCTTTCCCAGACTCACATTCCATGATCCTCTTTTTTCTAGAGGTCCAGTTACCTAGGCAGATTCCTTCCAGTCCATTGCTGAATGAGCCTGCTTTCTGTGGTTCTCAACTTCTCTGTCAGTCACCCCTCCCTTCCAACCTGCAGCCTTTTTATCTCCTCAGCTGTTGTAGGGCCACCAATTAGCCCCAGCTGAGGGGGCAGCTCATCCCCCCTGTTAACCCTTTAGCAGGTGGTACAGCATGGGGTCTGTACACCTCATGACAGAAAGCAACATTCCCTTGGCTCTCAAATGAGCACTAGCCTCTCCAGGGGTGACCCATATTTGCACTGGGCAACTAATGAAAGCTAAGACTGATCAAATACTGTATTCAAAAACTTTCATGGTGTCAAGGTGCCACCAGACTCCTTGTTGTTTTTGTATTCAAAAAGTGTCACAAAATTGTTCAAATACATGATTCACCTACTATAGTCACAAATTATTCAGCTAATTCAATAGGCTGGGAAATATGAAAGCGTCATCATTTAGCCTAAAAGTATCATGAACACAAGGAAATTCACATGAACAATAGTGTTGTCACCATACTACTCGCAGACCTAAAAACACCTAAACTAAAGACCTAAACTAAAGCCTTGGGGATTCTGTCTGCATCTATGCAAAATCCTAGTGACTTCCATGAAGCTTTATGAGGGCCCTGGTGGATGGAACAGCTTGCAAGATCGGGGCCTGAGTTACGCTGATTAATATTAGCACAACTAACACTGTACAATGATATAAACAGTAATGCTGATCTGGTAGAGACCATTTATAATGTATGGATTCCCCCCCGTCCCTCCCCAGTTTCAAACTCAATCTCCCATACTTGGGGATAGGGTGGAGAAAGAGAAACAAATATTTGGAAGCCACATCTACAGTGCAGGGCACAAAACAATCCTCAACAAATATTAAAATACCATAAAAGTCCATTGTATTTCTAACTATGTTGAATGGTTGGTACAGTTACCCAGAGGAAGCAAGGGAAACCAATTGGAGACCTTGGGTCAGCACCATTTTTTACCATGCACATTCACCTAACATACACAGGCAATTACTGCCACTGCATACATAAATTAGGCATTTGTGCATGCAAATGGTCTACGTAAGTGCATGCACAAATCAGATGCAAAAAAGAGCAAACAAAACTTATTTTTGTCTTTGGGCCACAGCTTCATGGGAGAAAAATAAAAAACAAATCAAACCTTAAATGATGCTCAGATGTCAGACAGCACTAGCATTAAGTCAGAAATGTTTGTAATGGGCTTTTCCTAGAATGTAAGTAATACTTTTTCTAAATAAGTGTCAGGAATCAAGGCCTGCAGCAGAGCCAGTCTCACAGCACCCTAAAGAGTGCAGCAGGCTGCCGGATTGGATGCACTGCCAGATTGGTTGGAAGACTCAGCAGACCAGCTCTCAAGCTGCAGTTCAGCAACTACTCAAAGCATTTGCCTATGGCTATGATAACTCCTCTGCCTGTTTGTTCCCAGCCCGCTCCAGTTTTGCCTCCCTCCAGGTAACCTGGTTCTGACCACGGGCTCAGATTCTTGTCTCTGGCTGGGACCCTTGGCTCTGACACTGGCCTCTGATTCCTGCCTACCAATGCTTGTTCCAACCAGCAGGAACAACCATCCACGTCCCAGTAATTGACAATAAGGCTAAACGCCTTAAGTGGTATTGTACCTTCCTTTACTACTTTAGGTTACTGGGGCTATTCTTAATTCCTCAGGGGAATGCACAAAAAAGCCCTGCTCTTTGGTTGTCACAAAATGATACATTAGGCATTATTTGCCACCTCCGTTAGTAGGCCAGATTCCATTACTGCACCCAGCCCATTTGGCTGCATCAGGTTCTTGACAAGGACATCAAATGTATAACTTTGTGCTTGGTCAAGAAGTCACATGAGGGATAGGAATTGTTCCAGGGATGGGGAGATAACAGATACAAAGGAACAGACAGCAGTTCTATACATAAACAAGGAATGCTCTGCAGATGGGACTGCCATGTTTTGAGGGGATTTTTTCCCCCTTAACAATAAAGATAAGGAGCTTTAATGAGCTAAAAATATCCATATCCATCCACATAAGACTAGTATGATCTGGGGTCTTGTGATTTTTCACTGGTTTGGGGCTTTAAGTTGTTACAGCAGAGTGGTTCTTTTTTTGTGTGTGTGATTATTTTTTAACAGCCGTTTTATTTTGCAGAGTTCAGATCTGTCAGCCTACCTTTGAAATTCCCACTGACCCTGAGGGGAGAGCTAACAGCAGAATGATGCCAGGATCCAGTCCAAAGTTTCTTGCTATGCATACACCTAGGTTGTTTGGAAACATGACCACACGCACATAGTTTGTAATACACTCTTGCAAGAATGGGTTTATTAACTCTTATTTACACACTCTGGGGTCAGATTCTGGTTCACCATGGAAGTGGACCCAAAACAAGTAGACATTAATGTTATTATTATGTATCCTGTGAAAGAATCCATGATCCGCAGTCATGGACAAGGACCCCATTGTGCTAGGTGCTGTAAAAACAGAACAAAAGACAACCCCTGCCCCTAAAAGCTTTCACTCTAAGCAAAAGCAACATTATTGTAGCCACCATCATCCCTGACTCTCACCTCAATACCCCCCTACATGGATTATTTTACTAGGAGCAAGAACGATCAGCAGGGGTGCTCAGAACCCACAGTGATAACAGCGACATAAGTACACAGATAGATAGTGGGGATGTGCAATTCATGTTGAGATCAATGGACACATACTCACACAGATATGACCACTACCATCCTAAATCGCTATGCTCCACCCTGGAAAATCTCTCCACGATTCCAGCCAGGGGCCACACGTGGAGAGATCTCTCTACAGCTTTTGATTTTCGCCTGAATCTGAACAGCAAGTGTCTGCCCGGCATTCTAACCTGTACGACATGGTTTTGGCACTGTTGATAAATTGAATAGTCAATTGCTTGACCACACCTTAGTTCATTATGAAATATATTCAAGAGACCAAATAATATCGGTCAGGTTAATTGCTACAAGATTATAATAATATAGTACAGGGAAAAGGTTCAATACAATACCAGTCTCCAGGATGCTGTCTCACAAGCAGCGGTCTTACATTTGCCTTACACAGAAGGTGTGCCCTCAAACTTACACCCCTAAAGTCGTCTTTTTACAGCCAACCTGTTCACAAGGAAAAGATGTGCGACATCTGAAACTAAACTCAACCAATCAGCTTTCCACCTTGTTTCTGTGGTACCACAGTGTGCCCCTTATCTCTTTGTTATGAACAAATACAATCCTAGTACCAAGGGGCATGAGGACACCTCCTAGGCTTGTACCCGGGTAGACTATTCATATATCTTGGCCTTTTCCTTTGGGACAGTCAAATACTGTCCTAGGAGAATAACTCCCTACCTCTTCCTGTGGGGAAAACACTTTATGTCCTGATCCAGACCCATTTTTCCATTTACTTAAGCCAAAAGCTTACGGCAACTAATGCAAAGTGTTATGGGATACCTGATGTGGGTGAACATAATTGTGGGGAGACTATAATACATTCAGTTAACTTCCAAACACTTTTATTAATAAGATGCCTTACATCTAGGTATTGGCTGATGGGGTGTGCAAAAGCACACAGACAGCCAGAATCAGGCCATATATGGAAGAACCTCAGAGTTACGAATGCCTCCGGAATGGAGGTTGTTCGTAACTGAACAAAACGTTATGGTTTTTCTATCAAAAGTTTACAACTGAGCATTGACTTAATACAGCTTTGAAACTTTATTATGCAGAAGAAAAATGCTGCTTTTAACCATCTTAATTTAAATGAAACTGTTTCCTTACCTTGTCGATTTTTTTAAAAAAACTTCACCTTTTTTATTTTTAGTAGTTTACATTTAACACTGTACTGTACTGTATTTGGGGGTTGGAGCAGGGGCAGGGGTGAAAGTAACTTAAAGTCTTACTGGTACAGGGCCTAGCTCCGGGCCCCTGGAAGGGGTGGGGCCTCGGGCAGAAGGGGCGGGGCTGGGGTCAGCCACCCCCAGCCAGCCCTTCAGCGCTGCCCAGCCCGCACCACCCAGGGCTCCGGTGGCGATTTAAAGGGCCCGGGGCTCCGGCTGCTGCAGCTGAGCAAGCTTCCCCTTTTGCCCCCCCCCCCCCCCCCCCCCGGCAGCCTAGGGGCCTAGGGAGGGCAAGAAGGGCAGTGACGTTAAAACGCTGCCACAACAGGACCCTACTGGCAGGGCCACCGACTGCAGGTGGGGGAGGGAGAGGAAGGGGGACGTCAAAGTTTAACGTCGGCTGTGTACGGGCCTGTACCGGCGGCCACCTCTTACCCACCCCCTTTCACCTCAGGGAGTGTGGGTGCGTGTATGTGTTTCTCTTCTGCTGCCTGATTGCAAACTTCTGGTTCCAGATGAGGTATGCTGTTAACAAGTCAGTTTATAACTCTGGTGTTCATAATTCTGAGTTTCTACTGTATCAATACACATAAAGGGGCAGAAATATTTTTGTGGTGAACCCTTCACCCTGAATTTCCCCGACTTCTCTTCAATCAAAATCTGAACTGTAGTTTTACATTGAATCCTTTTTGTTCTGAATTCATAAAAGTCATTTCTGATCTTAAAAATGATACACAAAGCAGTTTTCTACATTCCATATGAAGCAATATGGATCTGGAGTATAAGGCTGCATCTTGCTATTATTCCAGATGCAGGAACTCCAACTGGAATTATGGGAGTCTTGGATACCAAAAATCAAGCAAACATGGGATATTGTCTTATAGACACTCTTCAAAAATGTTGGCCCAGATTGTGAGTGTTACTGAGAGGAACTATATCATAGTGTTATTGTTAGATGTTGACAGGAAAGCAATTCTTTAGTTAACCGTACAATACATTTTAAAAATCGGTTATATCTTGGTCATCTGCTGTAATTTAGGCTGCCTGTGTTTATCTTTCTTTCACTTTGCTGAGTCCTAAATCTGTTATTTCCTTTGGATGAAGAATACACAAAATGTATCTTATAAAACAAATTTCTGCTACTGGGAACTGCCCAGCGAAGTTCTCCAGTCATATGAACTACAGGATGTGCCAAACTGCCCTGATATAATTCAGATAATCATCAAACTGCATGTTCCATGTTATGTTCCATTTACTCATAATGAAGTATGATGTAACTCAACATGACCTATCAGGACCTCACATTTCAAGACAGCATGACAAAAAGCACTGAGTGGATGAATCTCTTTGTTGGGATTATGCTTCCCACTGATGGTTTCCTTTCAACAGATGTCTGACTGAGAAAGGACAAATATTTAATTGCAACTTATTATAAAACACTGAGTATATCAAATTCTGAGTTTCCAAGTAGCAATGCATTTTTTGTCCCTTCCCCCCTTTTCCATACACATTCTGCTACCCAGCTTCAATACTAGAGTAAGGCACATCATTTTTAGTAACATATAATCTGAATTAGTTATGGTGAGGCTTTTGTACTGGCAAAAAATGTTCTTTAACTAAAACAGAATTTTCTAGTTTACTGGACAAATACCAGAAGAAAATTGTGGAATCATGTGGGGTTGCTAAGCAACCAATAGTTCTAGTGTCACTTGTTTGTGATCAATTCAAGTCATTCATCAGGCTCTGAAGCACCATGCTAAGGAATTCCAACAAATTTGTTCCTTGGGAAAGCCACAGAGACTTCCTGCAACACAGTAACATTTTCATTCTTAGAAGATAAACTTAGATGTTCTTTTGATGAAATGTGATATGTTAATTCATTATTCTTAACATACTACTAATGGGCAAAGCTTTAATTAACTAACTACATCATTGTAACACATGCAAGATAAAATGGAGTAATTAGTACTGCTTAAAGGAGTCACTATCCTCTCCCACTGGGAAAATGAAGAAGGAAGCTTCCTTATCATGCAAACAATTGACCACAAACATCACTATATGTAATTTGCAGCTAGCTTTTGTTATTTTTTCCAGTGATACGTGATAAATTACATTTTTAATGGCAAACAAAATGTCTGCAGTCCAAACCACACTAGGTAGACCTAAAAGGCTGTGAATAATATAATCTTTCATTTAAAAGGAATGCTTATCTCTGGGCTTTCTGGAAAAAAGGGATGTACTATTATGCCTTTACTCATTAAGTTTAATTACAAATGTGGCACATTGTAATTATTATGGGCATTTACTTTCTCTATAGACAGTCAGTGAGTTAAGGATAAAACTGTAATCAAAATGCACACAATTGAAAACATAGTATCCTTACTGTCTCGTTTCAGTCTCTGGTTCAGAATTCAATGCCTCATATTCTGATTGTTTAAAATGTTGTACTGTATTACAAATTTCAAACAGTGAATGTAAAAGCTGTGCTTATATTTATGGTAAAACTGCTACAAGACCAATTTGCTTATAATTTTTTGGTCATGGACATTTCCCAGAATTTTCATACAAATCCTGGTTATTTTCTCCCTTGCATAAATTATTTTGTCCCATGTCTTGCTCTTGTTATCATAGGACCTGGTTTTGTAATCAACTTACTCAGGCAAAACTCCCACTGACAACAAAAGGACCCTTGCTTGAGTAAGTAATACAGAAGCTTGGTTCACAAGCCTTTTCAATTTCATTAAAAACAAATTGCCTTTCTAAGAGCAAATCATTCAGTACTTTGAAGATACCAAAAGGTCATATTAGGACATTAATGATATATCACATTAAAAAAAATCCTCCCTAAAATGAATATTCTATATTTTTGTTTTACAAGATGGTGACCAAATTTCGAAACAAAATGTTGTTAAGTAAATAAGATCTGCATGCATAGGATCATGGGTTATAGTGTGCCAATGATCATATGAACTGCTCCAATGTTTCCAAATTTGGTCACCATCTTCTAAAATGAATATTCTATATTTTTCCTTAAGGGAGATTTTTTAAATGTATAAGTCATAATCTCTCTCTTTGAGGAGCACTAGGGGTCAATTCATACTATTTATTCAGTAGTGCTCAGTGGTGCTTATGAAGTTCTTCCAAATACCGTTCCATTAACACTTATTTTCAACATAATTTAACTTTGTCAGATAAAATAGCACTGCACAGTCAAACAAAATGAGATTTGTCAAATCACTTGAGAAATTTCCCAACAATATGTATCAGATTACACTACTTCTAATGACCAGTAATAAATATATATGGCTATATATATGCATATATGTGGCTTTTTATCTATTAATGATGTATGAAAACATACTGCATTTTCAGACATGATTTTACAACTTCTCTGTCCACCTGTCTAAAATATGTCATGTCAAAAACTGGACCCAAATAATGTTAGTGATGAGCTGTGTGTGAAAAGGCAACTTCTGTTTCCTGGTACAAAGTCTTCTGTGGGCTGTTTGTTAATTTATTCTACTACATTGCATAAAAGCCTACTGAAATTATGCAATCAGAAAATGTAAGTGGAACCACTTATTAAATAAAACTTTGTGGTTATCAAAATTATAAACAGATGCATCTTTTGATTAATAACTTGGATTGTACAATGAGAATACCATTAAACTACCATACATCACTAATACCAATAGGTTCTTGCATTTCTCCCTACTTTTGGTGAGTTCATCTACATTTTATTGCAAAAATGAATTACCACAACTTTAATAAAAGATGTTAAATATTTGAAAGAAAAAGAGATGACTATTGAAAAACGACACTCGCCCCCCTACCCCAGCACCACCACAAGAATCTGAAAATATATATCCCCAACGGAAACTGAAATTGAGGCTTGCAAACTTGAACTTTCACAAAACAATGTGAATTCAGAAGAAACAATCCTAAAACTAACAGTCACCTCAAGCTATTTGTGTTTGTGATCTTAGTTACATAGATACCAAACAGATCTTCTCTTCTTCGCCTGCCATTTCTGCTGAAAGTTTCCCCTTATTTCCCCTGCAGTGCAAACTTTCGCTGGACAACAGTTTTGCACGGTGTGTCACAGCATGCATTTAAGAAAACTGCATCAAAACTGCCTGAACAATAAGGACAGACCATCTCAAAATGCCTCGGACTCAGAAAATGCGTGAAGGACTAATTGGGGTCTTGCTCCCCAAAACATGTGTGAAGGGACGATCTCTGTCCTAGAGGCACTGTGAAGCGAAGCCAAAGAGCAAAAAGATTCCAGAGCTCAGCTAAGACCTGCCAACCCAGCTCCCTCGCACAATAGTACTGATCTGAGTTCCCTGGGTGCTTTCCAAGACTCCACCGAGCGTTAAAGCGTTTGCAGTTTGCATCCAGCGACTAGGCACATCCATAAAGCTACGCCGCTGTTGGGGGTTTAACTCCAGCCCAGCCGCTCTGCTCCAGGGAGAGCCTGCTTGACATACAGACGTAGGCATGAGGTTTCAGTGCAATCAGCTGCTTTCCGAGCCCTTTAAACCCCCTGCCTCAGCATGTCTGCCTCAGCTTCCCACTATCGCCTTGCCTCCCCCCACCCCAACATCGGATCTGATGTTTCCCCTGGGCAGAGCGGCTTTTTTGCAAGCAAGAAACCCACTGGCCTCACAAGCCCCCATCAAAGAAAAATACCCCCCTCCCACCCCACTTCCCACCTTCTACCCTCATCCAACCACACCTCTACCCAACCAGTACCTGGGCTTGCTGGTTCCAGCTCAGGGCGGGCGGGGAGGGGGCTTGCTTTTTGGTGGTTAAGGTCCCTCGCTGGGAAGAGCCCGGAGTTCGCAGGGGAAAGGGAGAAGCGCCCGGCTGGAGCTGCGGTTCTTGGGCAGCGGCTCCCCCGTCCCAGCGCTCCGAATTAATCGCTTCGCCTTCCCCCCCACCAAAAAGGGGGAACGCGCTGAAAGGAAGAAGGCTCCCTCCGTGACTGGCATCAATATCTCCTTCGGCGGAGCTTCCCGGGAGCCATGGCAACGAGCCCCTAAACCTCCCAAATCTCCCCCCGGCTTCACACACACACAGAGAGAGTGGCGGCTGCTCTGGGGCTGGCCAAGCCGCTCGCGCTCCCCAGCACCCGCACAACCCAGCCAGGCTGGGGAAGGTGCGGGGAGGGGCGGCAGCCTGCAGTTCCCCGGCACACGCCCCTCTACCGCAGCTGGAAGCTGCTGCCTTCCTCCCGGGGGATCGGGGGCAGCAGCAGAGCAAAAGCCAGCCCTGCAAAAAGGGGTGCGTGTGTGCAAATTCCTCCCCCCCACACCTGATTCAGCTGCAAGGTGGGGAGCAGTTGGCAAGGCAGCCGGACCCCCCTCCCCCCCCCAACTCTAAGGCAGGTGGGGAGCTCCCACCTGATGCAGCCGCTCCCTCGGGTCGTGTCAATCCGGATCAGCGGAAGGGCTGAGCCGCGGCAGGGCAGCCCCTTGAGGTGGGGAGCGAGCCGCCCAGCTCCCAGCCCAGGGGCGCGTGGGAAGATCGGGGTCTTCTCCAGCGCAGGAGCAGAGCGAGGCGGGGTTCCCCGGGCTCCAGCGCTGGGTGGCTCTTCCCCCCCCCCCCCGGCTGAGGCTCACCCCTCTCTCCCAGCGGGCTGCAGCGAAGTGCCCGTCTCCTTCCCCAGCTGCCAAAGGGCGAGGAGCGCAGGGTGCCGTCCCAGCATGTTCGCACTTTCCACTCCCCCCTCCTCCGCCACGCTGGAGGCTTGGGAGCGCGTGGAGAGCTGGGAACAGCGACTCCAAACTCCCCGGGTGCTGGAACAGTTTCTATAGTGGGGGTGCTGCTGCTGGAGACCACCTATTTGGTGACTGTTATTACTGTTCCAGCCAGGGATGCGGCAGAACCCTCAGCACCCCTATCCCAGGGAGCGTGGCTGAGGAGGGGCACGGGGCTGGGGGTGCCCCAGGACCCCTCTGATAATCAGGGGCCAAGAGTTGAAAGCCACAGCCAAGGACCTTTGCGGCCTGTGTTAAGGACCCACCTTCGGAAGCCCCTGAGATGCGGTGCCTCGGAGACCACCAACAGAGCACTTTGGAAAGACACAGGACAAAATAGCATATTCTTGACTGCACGTGGTTCATCCCTCTTCAGTAACTGGCACAACTGAAAACTGCAAAGAAAAGGGGCAAAAATCAAGAAAAGGAAAATAATGGTTGAATAGTGGGGTGGGGGAGCACCCTACTGGCAAGACCCTTGGAATAAGGAACTGAAGGGCCAAGGGCGCTCGTAGAGAGCCCACTATCTAAGTTAATTAAATCAATGGGACTAAATAAAACACCAGACTCTTTTCTTGCATCTAAATCAGACCTCTCCGTTTTCCACCAGAGACAAAACTTTATACCCTCCCTATACAAGGCAGGTGCGGTAAGTAATTATTACCATAGCAGATTCGTTAAATTAGAGTGTTCTGAAAGTTAATTAATCCCACATCATTTGAGACTCCTTTCAGCATTGTTTTTCTCCACCTCCCCTACCTTTCTTTTCCCCACCTAGCCAAATTAACTTCTTTTGAATTAGTGAGCATTTGGAATCTCTGGAACATATTGAACGAGTGGAAAGGTTGGCTTTACGTCTGGGTATTTTCCTTGAATAACCCGTTTATTCCATAGAGTAACATTGAATTTTCCCCTGTGTTAGGCAGGAAGGTGAAGACACACTATCACCAATCTGTCACCCATGTTCTTAAAAGACTTTACCCAGGAAAGAGGGGAGGGGATTTTGTGAGTACTTGGATTTCTCATACAGTTTCCTACTTCACTGCTACCTGGGAAATGTGACCTTTCCATTTTTTCCCCTCTGAGCTTTGTCTGATGCGATGAACAAAAATGATCATAAACACACATTAAACCATAACACCAGACTGAGTGAAGGGCTAGGACTCATGGGGATTATTACCACTGGGGTTACAGATTTTTAAAATAAATTTAAAATAATTTTTAAAATTAGAAAGTGTTGATGTACCAGGGAACCATTGTTGTCCACCTCCGGCAAAATTGTTTAGGTGAGATTATTTTTGGACAGGACGTGAATAAAATGGCACATTAGGCTTGGGAAATGATGTTTTAAAGCAAATGAGGTAATAGGAGAGAAATTCTGCAAGCTAATAAGAAAGATGGTAGTATAATTTAATATATTTGTTTTGGATAAGGAAACTGAATGCAAAAATCTATACTGAGTCAGTGCTATGGTTTACATTTCAATCATGTAAAATCAACCAATATACAGTCAGAATTTTCTCAGTAACTGTAACTCAGCCAATTTGTGACTATAAGGTTGCTGAAATTTACAACCAGATGCAGAGGGGGAAAACCTGCCTCTGTGCAAGGGAGCTAAGTTCGGGTTGCTTGGAAAAGTCACAATATTGAATTCCTAGATTTATCTGCAATTAGGGCCTTGCCCAAAGCCCAGCAAAGGAAACAGGATTCTTTCCATTGACTAAAGTGGACAGTGGATCCGGCCTTCACAGCTAAACCCTAAGTCTATTTGCTGGTTGTGAGTCTATTCAGTCCAAACACAGTGGGGAAAAAATGTTACATTGACATGGCACTGCTCTCCAAAGCAGCTGAGAACTCAGCAGTGGGTCTCCACACCTTTATGCACAAGAAACCTCTGCAAACTAATGTGAATGGATCAATGGTGATACTAGTAAAGCAATTTTCTATCAGTGTTAGGGCCCTGAACGATGGATGCGCTGTGAAGCCGCATGGCCCAGTATCAGCATTGGAGTCAAATAGCAGACTGTACCCATTACCAGCCATTTCCTCATATACACAGCAGAAGCCAGGAGTGGGCTGATTCTTTGACTTCTGAGAGCTTCACTTGCATGGCTGGTTAATCTAGCCCCAGCTTTGCTATGTTAACTCACAGTTTCACTGAGAGGACTGACTCCTTTGCTCATTTTTCTGGGTTTCAGCCTATGTTTCCCTTGCCTGTAGAAAAAAACAGATAGATGGATGTAAAACAATCAAGAATACTTCAGCTAAATAAATAATTGGCTTACAATTATAATGCAAAATACGTTGTTACTAATACTAAGATAAGACACTAGTGAAAAACTCTTTTATCTAGAGGCCACAGTTTCTCTTAGATGTGGTGTAAATAGACGTATTCCATCATCCTTCGGACTTCAGCGGATAATGAAAATGAACAAATGTTACATGCACTCAATTCATTCTTAATATGGGAGGAAAACAAAGACACATGAGGAACACAAAGACAGTTCAGTAACATGGGTACTTCTAACCAGCTGGTTCCTCTCTCCCTGAATTGCTTGCCTGAAAATAAAAGATGTGCTTCAAAATATCATCCATTTGGCTAGAGAGACACAGATAGGGACATTGGCCAAATCTGTCAAACCCAGGTGCCTAAATATAGGCTCTGACGTTCATACTAAACACCTACATAAAAGTGGCTTGATTTTCACAGGTGCTGATTTTTTGCCCATTGATTGCATTTTAAAAATACAGTACACATTAAATATATATCATCTTCCCAAATCAAATGCCAGAGTAAAAGGTTGAGTAATTTAGCTCAGGGTTTCGCCAAAGGAACCCGGAGTTGTAGAGGGTCAAGCTATATCTGACTTTATTTTTAAAAATAGGTAGTACTTTCATGTAATAAGTTATCATTCAAAAAGGCCATTTTCAAAGTCATATAGGAGGGTCAGAGGTTAGAACTTGGATCTTCAAGCTCCCAGGGTGAGTGCTCGGTATTTGAGTCAAAAGAACAGCTGGATAATGTCTTCTTTGGCGGAAGAATCATTCTGCCCATAATTGTCAATACATACACAACTGTCATGTATAGTTGTTAAGAAAGATTATGTATTTCTGAGTGCAAACAATCTCAGAAACATTTAGGTGTATGAGTAGGTAGGAACACCAACAGCTGAATGCATTTTGTTACTGATAACATAGCCACAATTTGATGTAATTCCTAGAAGTATTACTCCCAAAAGCAACATTTCTGAGAAACACATAGTGGTGATGGAGAAGTTTATCGGCTGGCTTAAGTAACATCATGCCTACAAACGTTTTATGAGAATGACTTTTTTTTCTGGAAATTATATTTCAGCCCAGCATTTCAGAGTGTCGCATGAATTGCAGAATTTTGAGAGTAACCAATGAAGTGCAGTTCAATTGTAGCCATTATACCAATTCAAATGATTATTATTGCTCTTATTAAAAATATTACAGAAGCACTCAAAATCTTCTAGGAAGTCTGTAAACACATACAAAGACACATCCCCTGTCCCTAAGAGCTTTTAATCTTAAAAGGAAAAGCACAGATGAAGGAACAGGGAAAGAGGTACAACATAAAGCAAAGAAAACAAGGTGATGACTGGTGCACATCTTATGAGTTCCTTTTAAAAATAAATATGTGTGCTAATATAAAGCACTCACCTTTATCTTTGAAAGGCAGAAAGTATAAGGGTCTTGATTGGCATAGTGAAAGTTACAGCAGGACATAATGAAAACTGCTTACTTCTTGCTTCAGAATAAGAACAAGGGGAAAGTCAATGAGATTAAAGGGCAGCAAATTTAAAACAAATAGAAGGACATACCATTTTACACATTTACAATCAACCCTTGGAATTCAGTCTTCAGAGGTCATTAAGTCAAATGCTGTGGCTTTTTAAAACTAGGGCATTTTTTTAAACACCAGATAATTTTATGATTGCTAATAACATTTGTAGCCATGCAAGCTAAAACAATAATGAGGGTAATCAAATCTCATGCTTCAGGGCATAAATTGATTACTTGAGGGGGTCATGAAGGGTATTTTTTTAACCACTGAGTACAAGATTGCACAATTGACTAGGTGCATAACAAGAGGGTTTGCTACTGTAGATAGACCAATGGTCTGATCTGTCTGACAAATCTGGTGCTCCTTCAGGGAAGCTAAGAAACTTAAGTTCTAGTCCTGCTATTGACTTTGATTCAAAAATTTGATTTTTACTGATAGGGATACCATCAACTTGAATCTAGTCAATTTTAAAATGAATTAAAAGTAGTTTCAGGTGATACTACACCTACTTGAGTCCAGTTGCCAATTTTTTGTGATTTTACAGTCACATTTTCCTACTTTTAAAAATGTTTAATCTCTTATGAAAAACCCCCACAAAAAACAGAGGCAAAAGTTAATTAACTGATTATATGGGGAAACTGTGAAATTGGCTAAATGAAATTGCATAAAGCATTGCACAATGCATAAACTTATTTATGAAAAAGAAACAATTATTTGTTTTTGTCATCTCTTCCACTTACAGTGATTCTAGGTATCACTTGTAACAATAGAAGGCAGAAAGAAGTGTGACTTTTAAGATGATGGTATCCCCTTAATTAGAAGACTTTCAAGTAAAATTCATTTTCTCAGGGCACTTGGTGATGGCACTAGAATTGTCTGTAAGGCTCTTCTCTGCATTAATGCAAAAGTCTTTGGTTGTAATTTACAGTATGTTACATTACTGGCTTTTGAGGGGGGGTAAGTGAGACCTTTAACATTCTGGGGGGCAGCGGGGGAGGTTTGTACTGAGTAATAGTGACATTCCCAACAAAACACTTCAATACGAAATTGTACGGTACAGTAACTCCACAGTATGAGTTCCAAGTACATGCATGTGTTGAAAGGGTAGGCTTGCTGCCTCAGTGTAGTTAGTCCCTCCACCCTAGACTCCTCTTTTTGGTGCATTGCCCAGTTATCTAGTTGGTGTTTGCCAGCTTTTAGCATGGAACTACAGAACCAAGGGTCTGAAATGGAAATACAGATTCCTGGCAACCGTGTGCCAGAACAGAGTGTGCCTATTCATATGTCTCTGAATGGGCCAAGTTCACTTTATAAAGAAAAGCCATTATGGAATAACACAAGTTGAAAACACACACACACACACACACAATCTGAAAAAGTCTCTGTCGCCATTTTATAACTTCAGAGGAATCAGGCAGATTTTTTTCTGAAATTTAAAACAACAAAATTACCCCAATGCTGTATCCTTATGTGATTCCATTCTGAAACCAATTTGGACAGCTAAACTACAGACTTCCTCCTTCCCCAAAAAACATTCATACCCTTAAAAAAACAGCAGTGTGAATACTACCAATAGAATACAAAACCTGTAATGTGATGGTCAAGTAATACCGTCATATTGAAATCAGAACACTAAACTGATATTTTGCTAATGTGATTCATTTGCATAAATATAGTGTTAGATACAGCATTTTAGCATAATATTGGCATTTTATATTGTTTGATAGTAAGGTTCTAGTTCAGAAGGCCAATTAAGTACAGTACTTTTTCATAGTGATCAGGCCAGTTAGATCAGTCTGAGAACCCTCCTTTCAGATCCAAATTTTACTATTATTACATGGCTGAGAACAGATAATGAAAATTATAGTTCACTCACTCCTTCCTGGCTAGAATGCAAAATATCCAAAATTAGCATCTGAAAGCAAAGCATAATAAATAAAGCTACAGGGCTTAAAATATAACACTCAAAATGCAATTTAAAATGTAAAATAATGCTAATAATACTAATATGTTGAAACAGCCAAGAGAAATTAATCCACTATCCTATTCTGAAACCTCAAAAGAACATTGAGGCTAATATTTCAGGGTTTCATAACATGGCAGCATGGAGAAGAATAAATATCAATTGGTAAATGCTATTGAATAATATTTTGGACCTGTAAGATTGCTGCTGAGAAATGTTGCTTATTTCAAAAGCATATATCTGACTGTTATATCTTAAACACTTTATCAGATGATGCAAGATTTGATAAAGCCCTAAGCTTAACATTGATTATTAATATCATATGGCATTTTCAGGAGGCCTGATCCAACTTACGATGAAGTAAATGGAAAAAACTCCATTGACAGTAATAGGAACGGGATCTGGCCCTAGAGGAATTCCACTCTTTTTTTAAAAAGCACAACGTGGATGTAGGGAAAATGTACTTGAAAGTTAAAATACGATTCCTGTACGATAAAGATAAGAGGCAGAGTTCTGAACAGAGGTGTTCCGTTATGAAACTTACAGAATGATTTTACATTAAAATAGTATCTTTCATCATAATAGACTCCTAAGAGCTTTATAAACTGTACACACTGGAGCAAAAATGTAACACTGCTTCTTCAACCACCACAGAAAACAGTAACAGTACCATGTGACTCTGTGTAAGGAGTTCCTCACTTTCTCTCTTTTTTCTTTTATCTAACCAACACTACCAGGGAATTTTACATAATCAGAAGATAGCCAGATTCCCAGATGTGGATTAAGGCACAAGATCTCTTAGTCTTGTGAAAAAGTGCCTGTGGATATGTCATAACCACATGAAGTCAGAACCTTGTTTAAAAGTCTTATGCAAGGCAGCATCATACTGGGGCATTAGAGCAACTATTATACTCTCTACGTTGCTTCCCTTGTAAGGGTCTTCCTTACAAGTAACGATCCAGTCAAATGATGCCTTGTGGGTGAAAACAGACAACTTCAAGTGTCGTGGCTACAGTCTATAATTAGTGCTCCCATTTGCAAAAAGAGAACAGAAATACTCAAACACTGATTATTACCTGGCCTTCCCAGTGATTAATAGTTTTCAAACCACCATAGTTAAAACATCCATCAATTTCTTACCATTTTTAACCATTTAATTAATAGCACTTACAAACAGAGTTATATGGAGGTTTGAACCTCATGAATAAACTTGAGATCAACATGCTGTCTCAGGAAGATCAGATGCATCTGCTGGACAGGTTTAAACCATTCCAGGAGACTGAGAACACTGTACAGGAGCACAGTGCAGGAAAAGTTCCAGGTGAAAGTGCCTTTGGAGCTGTCTTTGCTAAAACATTCCAAGCACAGCTGGTACTAATCCTAAAAAAAGCAATCAAGGACATTTATCGAAAAGGAATCTTGTCTCATGACATGAGTATGGCATTGATCTTACTTATAAGAAAGATAAAAAGGGGAGAGCCGTGGAGATTTACAACACATCTTCCTCCTGAACATGGAAGGTTAGACACCAGACAAAATATAAGGGACAAAACTTATTGAGGTTACTCCTATACTTATATGTGGTGTCCAGGTGAGGGTTGTAAAACAAAGGCTACCAGAGGGTAACACATGAAAAATATTTAATGGACCAGGTACAACTGTTAGGAATTCTGGCTGAGATATTCACAGGGGCCCAAGGGGATTAGGCTTTCAGCTCTGATTGAGCTTCAAGGATTTGGGTGCCTTTTTCCTTTAGGCCCTTTGAAAATCCCAGCCTCCAGCTATAGCTTTGTTTCTTGATGCTGATGAGGCCTTTGACAGGATCAAACAATATTATTTAATTTAAGTGCTAAGAAAATTTGGATTCAGTCCAGTCTTTTTAACATGCGTAGAAAACTTTCCCCATTTGCATCAGTCTTAATTATTGGTATTATGATATCACCCTTTTGAATAAGACAGCAGCCAAAAATTAAAGGCATCCCCGTCAATAAACATAATTTAATATCAGTCTCTGAAAAGATATTTTCTGTCTACCGAATAATCCAGGCTCTTTAATTCCACTTTTATTAGATTCAAATGATCCATTTTCCTCTATATTTGAGATTCCTTCTAAATTGGAATAATTCATACTTAACAGATACATCCAAAAGGCCAGACTTACACCGTACAATGTTCATGGCTACCCTCCTATATACACAAAGAAATAATATACTTGGGAGAAAAGGTGTGGGCACAACATCCCACAACATGTGGGCATTGCAGGCGACTGATCAAGGTTATTATTCTTTTGTTTTTCTATAGGAAATGAAACAACTTCACTGATCTCATAAGATGTGAAGAAAATAAAATAAATAAAAACAAAAAATAAAACATAGCTGTCTGGACAGATGTGATCACCTGTACCATTTAGCTTTCTGCACCTACTCTCTCACGAAGTGGCTTGATTCTTTTAAAAAACTAGCTCTATCCCAGTTTGGATAAGAATAGTTAGGATGTTGACTGAACCATTTGGAGCTCTTGCATTCACATGTATACTTTCCCTGACCTCCATATCTAGGATGTCAAGAACATAGCTAAATTCAATCTAGACAACTTGCTGTTAGCTACTACCTGGAACAATCCACACTTTCCAATTACATTTCAGAACTCTTACAAAGACTACTGGGTAGATAACGATATAGAAAAAAAAAGACCTATGATCTTCAGGAAACTGGCAGCCTTCAAAATCTACATAATAAGTATGAAATGTCTTTGTCATGCAGTCCAATGTATCAACAGTCATGCAAGGTTATTAACACAAGCAGGAAATCAATAGTGCACAGTAACTTGCTTTCAACTAAAGTTTTACTTTAAAAAAATATATTGGCAATTCTCATGTAGCAAAGAACACATATAAATGGCTTAGCTCTTTTCTGAGCCCTTGAACCTTAGACTCCAGAGAAATAGGAAGAAGAACTATAAATATATCTGACAATAACTGGGAAAACATTTAGCAAAAAGTCAAGTATATTTCCAATTCTTTACCGAGGAGATTTTCTCAAAATGCAACTCTAAATTGATATTATTGGAGCCCAGAGAAACCCCTTCAAGCTAAATTAACAAAACATAGCAAATACTGGAAAGGCTGAAAGCAACATGCCAGACTTTGTGCCTATGCCTGAAATTACATCTGTTAGTCCCGATACAGGTTCTGAATCTGCCACTCAGCAATTTTTAGTGGAGTCCCACAAACATTGGTTCATGGCCCTACGTTATTTCACATTTCTATCAATAATCTGGTGGAAACATAAAATCATTACAGCAGAAGACACAAAGGTTGGAGATGTGGTACAAAGATTGGAGAAGACAGGTCACTAATGCAGAGCAATCCCAATTGCTTGGTAATCTGTGTGCAAACAAGCAATATGCATGCCAATACAGCCAAATGTAAAACCATACACCTCAGAATAAAGAATGTTGTCTGTACTTGCAGAATGGGGGATTCTATCCCAGGAAGCAAAAACTCTGAAGAAGACTTGGGGTCATTATGGGTAATCAGCTGAACATGGGCTCTCAGTGCGAAATTGCAGACAAAGAGGCTTGTGCAGTCAGTCCTTGGTTTTATAAACAGGGGAATATTGAGTAGGAGCAGAGAGGTATTTTACCTCTGTATTTGGCATGGATGCAACTGTTGCTGGAATACTGTGTCTGGTTCTGGTGTCCACAGTTCAAGACAGATGTTTAAAAAATGGAAGAGGGTTCAGAGAAAGCACATAAAAATGAGGAACACAAAGGATCGGAACACATGCCTTATACTGAAAGACTCAAGCTCAATTGACTTAGCATAACAAAGATATATAAACAGATTTTTTAAAAAATCTTGTAATTATGCAACAGCAATATTGATTTTGTATTAGAATCATAGACGATTAGGACTGGAAGAGACCTCAGGAGGTCATCTAGTTCAACCCCCTGCTCAAAGCAGGACCAACCCCAACTAAATCATCCAAGCCGGGGCTTTGTCAAGCCAGGCCTTAAAAGCTTCTTAAGGGTGGAGATTCCACCACCTCCCTAGGTAACCCATTCCAGTGTTTCTCCACCCTCCTAGTGAAATAGTTTTTCCTAATATCCAGCCTAGACATTCCCCACTGCAACTTGAGACCATTGCTCCTTGTTCTGTCATCTGCCACCACTGAGAACAGCCTAGCTCCATTCTCTTTGGAACCCCCCTTCAGTAGCTGAAGGTTGCTATCAAATCCCCCCTCACTCTTCTCTTCTGAAGACTAAATAAACCCAGTTCCTTCAGCCTCTCCTCGTAAGTCATGTATCCCAGCTCTCTAATAATTTTTGTTGCCCTCTGCTGGACTCCCTCCAATTTGTCCACATCCTTTCTGTAATGGGGGGCCCAAAACTGGATGCAGTACTCCAGATGTGGCCTTACCAGTGCCGAATAGATAATAAGAAGAATAATCAGTTCCCTCTATCTGCTGGCAATGCTCCTACTAATGCAGCCCAATATGCTATTAGACTTCTTGGCAACAAGGGCACACTGTTGACTCATATCCAGCTTCTTGTCCAGTGCAATCCCCAGGTCCCTTTCTGCAGAACTGTTGCTTAGTCTGTCGGTCCCCAGCCTGTAGTAGTGCATGGGATTCTTCCATCCTAAGTGCAGGACTCTGCACTTGTCCTTGTTGAACCTCATAAGATTTCTTTTGGCCCAATCCTCCAATTTGACTAGGTCACTCTGGACCCTATCCCTACCCTCCAGTGTATCTACCTCTCCACCCAACTTAGTGTCATCCACGAATTTGCTGAGGATGCAATCCATCGCATAATCCAGATCATTAATGAAGATGTTGAACAAAATCATCCCCAAGAGAGACCCCTGGGGCACTCCGCTTGATACCGGCTACCAACTAGACATCGAGCCATTGATCACTGCCCCTTGAGCCCGATAATCTAGCCAGTTTTCTATCTACCTTATAGTCCATTCATCCAATCCATACTTTAACTTGCTGGCAAGAATACTGTGGGAGACCATATCAAAAGCTTTGCTATTCTAAGCTCCCTACTCTCCTCCTCAACCCACCCCAAACCCAGCCCCCAAACACTTTATTTGGCTTCCCCTAGACCCCTTGCTTTCACTCTCACAGCCCGGCCCCCTCCTGTAGCCACAGCCTTCTCTCCCCACCCCCAGGCCATAATCATTACCAGGCTGCTCACTAAGTTTGCTCACTAGTTCCATCTGCTTCCTCTGTACTGCTGTTGCCCGGATCCCACTTGCCATGCCACTGCCTGCTGCACCAGACCAGAAGAAGTGACAGTGCAGGGGCAATGCTTCTGGGGCATGCACGGGACAAGGAGTGATATGGGGAGAACCACCTAGACACTTCTTGTGGCCCACTGGTGGTTCAGAACCCACCATTTGATAAACACCGGGGTAAAGGGTTATTTGATCACAATCTGTAAATACCTATATGGAGAACAGAATTTTGATAATAAAAGGGTTCTTCAGTCTAGCAAAGCTATCACAAGGTCCACTGGCTCAAATTTGAAGCTATATATATTTAGCCTAGAAATAAGGGGCACATTTTTAACAGTGAGGGTAATTAACCACTGGAACAATTTACCAAGGTGGATTTTCCATCACTGGCCATTTTTAAATTAAGATTGGCAATGTTTCTAGCTCAGACAGGAATCAATTTAAAAAAGTCCTATGGCCTGTGTTATGCAGGAAGTCAGACTAGATGATCACAAAGATCCCTTCTGCCCTTATAATCTATGAATCTGCAAACAAAGCAGATTCCTGTGGCACTGATTGTGGATATAGTGCAAGGACCAGTATTAAGAAGATATAGGTCTGAAGTATTTCTACCTAGGGAGGTGGTGGAATCTCCTTCCTTAGATATTTTTAAGATCAGGCTTGACAAAGCCCTGGCTGGGATGATGTAGTTGGGGATTGGTCCTGCTTTGAGCAGGGGGTTGGACTAGATGACCTCTTGAGGTCCCTTCCAACCCTGATATTCTATGATTCTATGATTGTGTATGCAGACTAGCTGGATGAGATGTTTTACTTTGGTGCTGGGTTTGACAATACTCTCTGGGCTGCATGGCTGAACTACATTCCATAGTGCTTTAAAGCTATGGGGCAGATACCTAGCCTGTCTAAATGATCATAGCTCCAATTAGTTCTCCTCAAAGTCAATGTAGCTATAATAATTTACACCAACTGAGGATTTGCCCTATAGACTTTTCCAACAGCTTTTCTAATTTCATTGCACTTGCTCTCTCAATCCTTCTGTGATCCGCTTTCTTGCTGTGCTCATCTGTATTCCCTGAGAGTGCTTTTGTAAAATATATTACTGTACTGAATGGTACAATGGACTGTATACTTTTAAAATGTCTTGCTTCATTTATGAGCTAAATGTATTTTATAAGAAAAATGAATAGAGATGTAATGGCAAAAAAAAAGAAATAGTACATCTACTTTCGGCTGCAAGTTCCTCTGCGAGATATTCATTGTGATTGCTGACAAAACCAACCTCTTAAAAGGTCTGTGAACACAGCCTAGCATATGTTCCACACTTGATGAATTGCACACATCCATCGTATGACCAATAAAGAAAGGAATCCCCATGCCAACATTCAAACTCTGGACAGGAATGCAAGAAAGCCATAACTCTGCTCTGATGACAGTGAGCACCAACAGAAAATAGGGACCTTTCCTAAAAGGAATTGTCTATAGATGGGATATACTCTCTCTCTCATGTAAAAAGCTGTGTGGTTACCCTTACCATTTTTTATTCCTTTTACCTTTCTTGGAATAAACATCCTTTGCTAGTATTATATGATTCCCTTGCCACAATGTGCTTAAATATGTCAAAGAACTTTGGTTTTAATATGTGCCAGTTAGAATATTTTCAGAGCACAGATAAAATACAGAATCATTAAGTATTTTTTTTCTGCCCACATGATCACAACCCTTTCCAGAATAAATAAACCCCCTGCAGGGTTTGGTGGTTACATTGTCCTCCCATTTTGCAGAAAGCATCACAGTTTCTCTCCTTGCTGCAGTCAGTAGATGTAATCTTGTATATTTGTTGAAGATGGATGACTTTGTTTTCAACCCTGATTCCCAAGAGATTGGAGTCAAGTGAAAATTCAGAGGCAGGGATGTTAAATGCAGCAATTGCAGTAAGACCAAAGCCCTACAGAAACAGGTACAAGCCATTAAAAAAGAATCCTCCACAAGATAACCTGTTTATCCATGGGGGAAGGCGGGAGGGATGGAGAGACAGAGAGAGATTACAGTATATAAAATTGCAGCTGGTTTGAGTTTGTGTCCTTGTTAAAGTTTGGGTATCTACAGGTGAAGTAGTACTTCCATTTTTAAGCTAAACCAGTCACAGGTATCAACTTGAACAGTCTCTGAAGATAGGGAGTCAGAATACAAGAGCTATCAACTGCAAATTAATCTGCCAGTATGCATCAGAGTAATGGGGCTCTGCACAGATGCAAGGATGGGCCATGACCCTGCAACTGCTGCATCCTGATGGACCGCACGGAATGCACAAAACTGCACTGAAATCAGTGCAAGATCAGTGCCTTGGCTAACATCTGGCCCTATATTTCAGTCTTTTAATGCTATTTGATCTGCTAATGCCACTAATGTACTCAATAAGGGACTAGATTTACAACTGTTGCAGTGCCATGCTCATCAACTTGATCTAAACCAGGAACTGTCCACAAACATCTCTAGCGTCCATCCCGTCATTAATTATTATTATTTTATTTATTACTAATTGACAGTTTATTTGGCACTGTGTAAGACACAGAAGAAGACATGGCCCTACCCTGGAGAGCTTTCAGTCTAAAGAGAATGAGAATAGATTGCAGCTCATAGAAAATTTTAGGCAAGCTCTGTGATAATATTATGTTTTTTATTTGTGTACATGATTCCCAGCTTGCACAGATCTACTAGTGCCAGCTGTCATCTGATAGCATGGTAAAAATAATAGTGCAGCCATGAAAGGACGGACAGCGGTGGCAGGGGCATACCCACCCCAGGTGCATACCCACAGGGTTCAGGCAGGTGTGTATGCAGGGCAGCTAGCTGCCTGTGTTCTGTAGCTACACAACTAGTTTTAGAATGCTAGCTCCAATGAAAGCTTGCATGAATACGTCTACGTCAGCTGGAAATCAGGCCCCTTGCTCATAGTGTAGACATTCCCTTAGAGAGACAGTCCCTTCCCTAATAGCCTACAGTCTAAATAAGCAAGATAGATACGGGGTGAAGTGATTTGCCCAAAAGCATATATTAGGTTAGTGGCAGAGCAGGGAATAGAAGCCAGAAGTCCTAAGTCCCAATTCATTGGCCCACAACGTAATATATCCCATGCTATCAGACATAATACAAGTAAGATATCAATTAAAAATAATCAAATTTAATATAGCTACACTTTCTCTCCTCATATCATGGAGGTAGTTTGGCTCACAGATTGAATCAAATGATAGCCTCTTTTTGCTGCACATAGACCCTAGTTGCTGACCATGGGAATGTTTCTGCTTACTTCAGCGGGCTCTCTGAGAGCAACTGAGAACAGACAGACCAAGCAACCCAAAGCATCAAGTGGGTTTTTTTACATTTCATTTTACTTTAGTTATGGTGAAATAGATCCTTGTAAATATGTATCTAATAATACAATCAGGGTGTATGTTTGTGTTTGTATGGATGTGTTGGTTGCATGTTTTATTTCATTTACATACAAATCAAGATGATACATAACTGAACACTGATATTCAAATTCAATTTACAGATTAGTATTATTGTTGATTATTAAAATCATTTTGTTTTAAACCTTATGAATTAGATAAAAGTTTTGTACCATAATTGTATTCTAGATAGAATGTATATATAAAAATAGCAGTGAAACCAGTGTACCATACACATTTGAGTAGTTGATAATGAGTATAAAAGATGTCTCAATGCTTCTGATTTCAAATGGGAAATGGGTGAGAAAATTGTGTTTCCCACATCCTGAAATTCAAAAAGTTTTTACTGGAAACCTCTAAGCAAGAAATGCAGTTATGAACATTCTCTTTGGTTCATACAAGTTTGTATGGAATACCCTAGGGATGAAAAGTGGACTAATAACCACATGGGAAAATGCCATCAGATTGGACCTACATGTTTTCTCACCAGTGAACATCCTTTGAACTTAAAATTCACCAGCAAACTGGAGCCTCAAAATGTTTGTGGATATTGAGATAGAGCAATGAGTTTGCAAAAAGCATCAACAGACACTTTCTGGACACACAGAAATTCTAATGATGAACCACCATTGGTCTATGAGTGGTCAAAACAAGGCTGATTTTGAATATTTTTGTATTTCAAGTTGAACATGTCAGAAGGCTCTTATGAGCATCTGTAATGATGAATAAAGTACTATCCATTTACACAGTCTAATAAGAGAAATAGAATGACCAAATTATAAATAGCAGGTGCTGTCTCCTTAAAATATCTTTGCCGTGTACATTATTTCAGAACAAGCACCATGAATATTACAATATTGATACAGATTAAATAATAGTATATATTCCCTGCTATATTGGTTTACAGAAAGTATTTGGATCTGGGGATGTGCTGTTAATCTGTATCCCAATTGTAGGTCAACCTGCCATCCCCAAGAGAATGTGACCCTTAATGTCCCCAGGAAAGTATTACCTCTACCGTGCAGAAGATGACAAAGTTACCCAGAAGAAATATGAAAGGCCATACATTTTCAGTAACTGTCTGGATTGACAAACCTGCTCCTCAGCTGAGATGTATGCAAGCCATTGTGATAAGTTCTGGAATGCAACAGAGAAATTCACAAAGTGTATTCAGAGTGCATGCTACTGAAAGGCAAATGAGAGCAAAATATGGCTTGAATTGTGATGAAGTGGATAAGGAATGATTATGGGTGTTTATTCTGATGAGTTTAGTAGCTTGGACTGTGACCTCGGTAGTGAATAAGATTAATTGTTATACTAGCACCTTCTTTATCTCATGTAGGAGTGATGATGAATAATGGCTCTTAATTCGCAAAGCCCTTTTCACCTGAACTGCATAAAATGCTCTCCTCCTCCAGGAACTGTAGATCCCTAAAAGGGCAAAGTCAAGCTGGAAAAAAAAGGGGAACTGTGCCTGTTTCTCTGTCACTGGTGTAAATCAGGAATAACTCCACTGAAGTTACATCTCTGTAAAACTGCGACAAGTGTGATCAGAATCAGGCTTATGTTTGCAGCATAAATGAACGCATACCTTTTGTTTCAAGAGGGAAACAAACAGCCCTTTAAATTTGCCCAAGAACAGACCCAATTTTTCAAGTGCCAATTTACATGATTTCATTTGACACACAAAATTATTAGTTACTTATTAGTATTATCAATTATATTGCAGTAATGACCATAGGCCTCAGTGACCATTAGGGCTCTGTTATTCTAGGCAAGTGGTGCCCAAACTTTTCCTCTCAGGCCCCCCATTACCAGTAATGGAATGGGACCATGCCCCTGCCCTGCCCCAGCCAGGAGCGGAGTCATGACAGGCCAGGAGTGGAGCTGTGGATGGAGCCAGGGCCGTGGCCGGGAGTGGGGCTGTGGCCGGGGGCCGGGAGTGGAATCATGGTCTGAGACAGGGTCAGGTGGCCATGGCTGGAGACAGGGGCCATGGAAGGGGGCTGAGCGCCGAGACATGGCCAGGGGCCAAGTCATGGCTGCAGCCTGAGGCCTGGGAGTGGGGCCGTGGCTGGAGAAGGGGGCCAGGGGCTGGAGACTGGGGCCAGGAGTGGGCCTGGAGCAGAGCTGGGAATACAAAGGGACTGGGTGGTGCTCCTTCCCTGCCCACCCGCGGGGGGCTGGCCTGGGCCCTGCCATGCGCCCCGCCACAGGCATTTCTTTGTGCTTCCCTGGTGACAGAGCACACCCCACAGTTTGGGGACCACTGTAAAGGAGTTTAGGAAAACACAGCCCTTACCCCCAAAGAGTTTATGACCTACAGCTTGTCTCTCTCACCAACAGAAGTTGGTCCAATAAAAGATGTTACCTCACCCACCTTGTCTCTAATATCCTGGAATCACCACAGCTACAACTACTCTATATATACTTTGAGAAGACAAATATCATACAAAGAGTGGGGGAAAGAGAGACAACATACAAAGGGATCAAGGTGGTGAAGGCACATCACAGAGTAACTCCAGGTCTTTTTAAAATATATTTGTTTTTCACATATTGTTTGTGTTATCAAAAAACGTCCCTTTAGTGGGAGTTTCTTGGCTGTCTTCTGAAATGGGGATGCACTCAGGCTTTAAGAAATGAAGGGCTCACTACAGTAAGGTAGAGGAGTGGTTAATGGGGGAGGGAGACTGGGGAAAGAGGTACAGCAGGAAGGAAGAAAAGAGAGGGAGATGAGAATCAGAAGCACAATCGGCAGTGGGTCGGGGGTGAGGCTGGGCATCAGGAGGGTGACTGGTATAGCCACCCTCCAGTGACCACAGCCTGATAAGTCTGTTTTGAGGGCACTGGAGTCCACTATCATGCCATAACACAGCAGAGGCAGGATGAGCTGTCCAGCACCATCCTGCTAATGAGCCACATACTATGTTAGTAAAATGAGAGTACCTGTAGTTCATCCTGCAGACCAATTAAATCCTCAGCCTCTCTGCAGAAAATGCTAATCAGTGTGACAATTAGTATCAGCTCTGGGGGTGGTTTTGTTATGTGAACGCTTCTGCATGACAAATTGGTCTGAGAGAATGACTTCAACTCACTCCAGGCCCTGGAGAGCTATGGTTGATAAAAAATCTTTCAGGGCTGGATCCTGAGGTGTGTCTGAACTCTGGGGACAACACACACACACACACTACAGCGCAGTGGTTAGGGCACCCACCTGGGAGGTAGGAGACCCAGGATCTAATTCCTGCTTCTCCAATAACGCTTTAAGTATTTAAACAAAGCTTCAACAGGAAAGAGAGTGAGGAAGCCCTACCTCTGACTATCCCATAGCTCCATAGTTAGAGCACTCTACTGAGAGGTAGGAAATCCCTGTTCAAAACCTTTCTCCCGCTCTGTCTGAGAGTGGGCTTGAGCTTGGGTCTTCCACATCTCAGCTGAGTGTGCTAACCACTGAACTATAAGGTGGGTGGTGGCAGCATCACCTGCTCCTGCCAGACTTAGAATGGGACCTGATCCAGTAGGGCCCCTCTGAGCATGCCTAGTGGATTGGGCCCTTCGGGCGATAGGCAGGCAAATGCCTAACTTGGGGCTTAGGCAGCAGGTAGGAATCTGGTCATCGAGAGTGAGGCAGCCAGTGCACATGCCCAGAGGCAGAAACTTAGGCACTAAGGGACATTTTACCCTGAAAACCTAGTATATGCCTACGCTGCAATAAAAGACCTGCAGCAGCAGGTCTCAGAGCCCACATCAACTGACATGGGCTCATAACACGGGGCTAAAAATAGCAGTGTAGACGTTCAGGCACAGGCTGGACCGAAACCCCATAAGGGGGGTGGTTCTCAGCATCTGGGTTCCATCCCAAGCCCACGTGTTCATTGCGGCGTAGACGTACCTTTAGGTGGTGCATGAATTTCGGTGCCTAGGAGGGTTTGGGAGGCTAGGGGAGATTGTGGATCACAGTGGAGCCTAAGTGCGGATTTAGGTGCCTAGGTACCTTTGTGAATTGGGGTCTGATCTGTAGGGATGGGCAGCGATATAAAACCCTAAGACAAAGAGATGGTATTCTATTGCCTTACAGCGAAAACAGGGCTTGAATTTCAGTGCAGGATCAGTGGAATCTAATATTCTCAAGTCTGCCTCTGTCTTTTTGCCTCTAATCTGAGAAGGAAAACCTGACTATAATTTCCAGCAGAGTAATCTTATGTTTGCTCCTGAAAAGTAGCACTGTCCTAACTTAATCGGAATGGAACTGGAGGATCAGTTTCCTTCAAAGCCAGTTTCACAGGGCAGCCTGCACCTTGGAGAAAAGATTACCATGCAAGAGCAAGATTGTACTAATTGCAGAAATCAGTTTTCAACAGCTGGTGTCTTGGAGTAAGGAGATGAATAAAAATAGACTGAGCTGAGCAAATGATTACTGATGAAAAGAGCAAAAGCCAGGAAGAGAGAACAGAGTTGCGTGAGGGTGAGGACAGCAGAGGGAAGGCTGGGTTTTGTTGTTGTTTTCTAACATGTAAACTGCGATTTTTGTACTTGCCTTTGTTTAAGGAATTGTATGAACTGTGAAGTACTTGGACATTTATATGCTTAGCTGGAACCAATGGGGAGAATAGATGTTTCCTCTGCTGTCCATCAAGGAAACGGCATGCAATCTGAAAGAGTTTTGGTTCCACCTCCTCCCTCAGTTTCCCCAGTCAACACCTCCACTGGGAACCTTTTTTTTCCCTTTTTTTTTTTTTTTTTTAATTTCAGCCTCAGTTTTCCTTCAGGCTCAGCAAGACAAGAGATTCAATCTGGTATAGCAGCAGCCTAAGGAGCTAAGACGACATTAGCTGCCCAAACTTTTTCTCTGTTAAGGGTTTCCCATGTTTACAATGCATACCTCCCAACCTTCCAACTGGCTACAGCAGGACTCACCACCAGTCAGTTTGGCCTGTCCACCTCTGTGTCTCCATTTACAGAGGGGAACAATGGGCCAAACTGTTTGCATCCAGTAGCTCTAAATGCAGAAGAAGTTCCCCTTCAATCAGGACAGAGAGTTGTGGGTGTCAAAGCAGGACAGCCCTGAGAAACCCCATACTTTTGTGAGGTCTGGGAATGTGACACTCAAGTTCTCTGCAGCTGCTCACTGGGGACAAGCCTCAGCCAGGGGGAGCCATCAGGAGAACTCATTACTAGAGCAACCCTTCAAGCCAGGATTCTTCCACTGTAGTACCTGCTTTTGTCAGTTAATCTGGTTCTGCAGCAGCCTGCATTTTCCATGGCCCAGCCCTCCATTCAGCTCACCCTTCCAGTTCAGTCCCCTTCCACCATAAGGAAAGTCCCACTGGAAATCCAAACATCTAGTCTTGGGCTACCCTGAAGTTCCCTGCTCTTTGTCCCTACTCCCAGGCTCTGCAGAGTCAGCCATTGCCTCTCAAGCTACCTTCCAAGCTTTCTCCCTGGAGGCTTTTTTCTTCCAAGCAGGTTTCCTACTGCCTCCACTCAGCAGGGACTCTAGCAGCTTCTCCAGGGAGCTCACACTTCTTACAAACCTTCCCTCTGGATCTCCCACAGAACCTTATAGGTCCTTTCCTTGCAGCAGCCTCTGCTCTCTACAGTTTCCTATTCCTAACTGTGTTCTCTCAAGCCTGTTTATGAGGCTCAGGTGTTCACCATATTATCACTGGATGCCATTAGTCCCACCTCCTCGGGCTAAGAAGCAGCTAATCATGACACAGGTAGGGTTAACTGCAAAGTCCTTGATGTCTCAAGGCCTCCTGGCCCACAAAGGAACCGGTTCCCTGTTACAGGCACAAAATGGTTAAACATATAACTGCTCCTGCGTGGGCCAACAACAGGATTTGAACCCTAGCCAGCCACTACTAGTAATATGAGCTGCTAATACTTGATCTAAAGGACCAATTGCTAGAATTAGGAGCAGTTGTCAGTACATGTGGAACAGCCAATAGAGGCAGACAAAGACACACTCTCTCCTAGTATGAGTTACAAGTGCACCTTGATGAGTTTCTTCTAAGCAGCAGGGGAGAAGGGCAAGGTGATAGCAGGAACCCAAGCAGGCTCCCTTCTCCAGCAAAAGGATTGCTTGCCCCAGAAGCCAGGGCCTGGACTTAAGAGTTAAGCAGCAGTCTCAGTTTACTTAAAGATTTTATATCTGTTTTGTGTGTATGCCTGTTATTGATCAGTATTAAACTAAAATAGGCAAAGAAACCAGTGTTAAGTTTAAATGAACGTCTCATGTTCACAGTAGGCGTCTGTGTGTGCGCGCGCCACAGAATATTGACAAAATAAGGATTACCACAGAGAACTGCCCCACATTTCTTGGATTACTTTCTATATCCTGGTTCTAACCTGTTCATCATGTTAACTTTCACACCTCTGGTGCTGCTGAGAACAGAAAGGTAACTAACATTTAACTGAGAAACAACTGTATTGAAATATTCATAACTGCCCTTGATTCCATCAGAGGGTTACATCTGAGAGATTTAGGTGGGGTAAAACTGGAACTTGGTGCTAATAAACTGGAGGGTATTACATGAAAATATTGGGAGGATAACACATTATTGTGGGAGCAGAGATGTTCTTTCTTATAATCACTCATTTAAATAGAGGCATAGTCTTTGAATAAGGATTATTATAATGCCTGAATGCCTAATTGAAACAAGGTACTGTAGTTAACATAGTAACGGCTTAATTTTGAACCTTTTTATCATCCCCAAACGTGAATCCAAATTTAAATATGCGGGGGGGGGGGGGAAGCCTCACATAGAATGTATGTAGAAAATAACAATGGCATTGTCTCACATAAGAAGCTTATGCAAAACTCCATTTACTGTAAAGCTTTCAAATACCCAAATAAATGATGGAAAAAGCTTTCTTTTAATCTGTGTTTGCATTGTGGGATTTCACCTCACCAATACTGAAGAGACAGCACTATTCAGCGAAATAAGAGCTTTGTTTAGCACCTTTCCGAAGCACCAAGTCTGCAAACCGGTATCTGTTTTTTTTAAAAAAAGATTTTCATTATTCATCCACTACCTATAACCCTAAAGCAAAGTCTTTAAAGACAATATAGACATGGGACATTTTTAGATTAAAGTAGTGGGGAAAGTACATGTGATATTGGTGTAGAGAGACAGCGTGGTCCAATTGATAGAGCACAACACTGGGGGCCAGCCTACCTGTGTTTTATTCCTAGCTTTGCCTCTGGCCTGCTCTGTGACTTCAGGCAAGTTATTTCTCTCTGTGCTTCTATTTCTGCTCTCATCCTTTGTCTGTCTTTTCAACTTAGAGTGTAAGCTCTTTGGGCAGGGACCGTTTCATACTATGTGTCTAAACAGTGGCTAGCATGATGGTGCCCTGATCTCAGTTGTTATGCTAGTACAAATAATAATTATGTGTGGACAGGTTTCATATGGATGGATGACTGAATGGCAAAAAAACTGAACATTTCTTTGTTCAGGATAATCATCTTAATTCTACCGTGGATGAGATCTCTCTCAATTATAGGGGAATCCATGTGTGCAGCCAAGACAGCAGAAATCAATCCTAATTCTTCCCTGCCTACAAGCAGCGTCTGTTGTGCACTATTTCAGGGGCTATGGGAAGGGATGGGATGGGTTATAAAGCTACATTGGTCAAATGGATGGTGCTTGGGGCATTACTTCTTGTAGCACTTTTGTAAATAAAGGGGCTGGCACAGACCAAGCAAAGAACACAACGATTTTGTTAGAAATATGACAAATAGGTTGCCTCCAGCAATAAAACACTGGCAGAACTTGTGACAAACCAGACCATAGAACCAGGTTGTTCTTTGTTGGCATATGAAAACAAGTTTTAAGGGATGAATTTAATAACTTCAATAATAATAAGGGGAAAATATAGAATTATAGATTATAAAGTCAGAGGGGACCATTATCATCATCTAGTTGGACCTCACAATAACACAAAGGGCCAGATTCTCAGCCCCTTCTAAGCCTCCTTTACACTGTTACAGATGAATAAAGTGGTCATAAGGCAGAGACTCTGGATTCACCCACCACACTCCATAGCTAGAATGCTCTGTACTCTGATGGGAGGCTAGAAGCTGAGGCATCTCAGTGGTTGCAGGAGACAGAGACAGGGATCAAAGTTCTTGTGTGATCCCAGCCAGATAGTGATTTTTTTTGAGACACTAACTGCTTGTGCAATCTATAGCAACCTTGAAGCTGTTCTAAGGTGAGCTTGGCGGGTGGGTTTCACCTCTGTAGCCCCCAGGAACAAGGAAATGGGAAAATAATATCAAGCCACCTATGCTCTCACATACACACACAATTTCCCAGGTGTTCTAAGTACTTTGTTGGCACCCCTAGAGATCACTGTGTCTATGTGCATTAGCTGAATTCATAAGAAGCCAATGGGTTTCAATATTTTATCTGATCAGCTTTATTTTTATATCATCTTATCACTGAATGTGCCCCTCTATCTATCCTAAATAAGTCAGTTTTAGTTACAAATCTCTTTTAATAGCATGTACCCAAAACACAGATATGAATTCTAATCAACACAGATGGCCAATGTTTATCACTCCCTCATTTAATTGACAAGGTGCACCTTGGCTCATAAGCCATATTTTATTTTTATTCAGTGAAACCTGGTTTCAGTTTTTTTTAAGTGTCTGGTATAAAACCACAATGACTTTGGTAAAGTCACACAGGAATTAATGTGGACCATTGGGAGCTGTGTGCCTGTTTCTGGGAAGGCAATTTTTGTCCACAGTGTTTACAAAAGTCAGACATTAATTTAAAGATTCCACACAGCTGAGAAGGCAGAGAAAGATACTGCAACTGACTAAAACTCAGAAATGTTAAAAATAAATTTAAAAAAACCTGACAGAAGGACAAAATGCTTCAAATACAGAATCTAGTGCCCTACTTCATAGTATGTACACACACACACACACACACACACACAGTGTATTATATATAAGCTAGAAGAGATGCTCTGTGAGATTTTATTTCAAACCTGCTGTCTGAAGATCAAAAGTCAATTTCAAGTTTCCAGCTCTTCCTGTACTAATGACAGACTGAATTATGCTGCTCTTCTCCAGGGCTATACTTGGAACTAGATATGTTCCTTGTTATAATTTACCACTGTAATCATCTCAAATGGTGGCGTTTTATACTTTTTGCCAGAGTGCTATTCTGTACCAGTTGCCATGACATCCCTCAATAGCTCCTATTGCCAACTGCTGAAAGATGGTAGAGAGGGAGAGGCAGAAGAAAGTTAGTGGGAGGGGGAGGAAGAAAAATAATGAAAATAATAATGGAAAGTGAAAATCAAACCTCACACAAAAACACAGTAAAGGAAACAAACAGGTTAAAAGAGAGCAGACAGAAGGAGGGAGAAAGAGATGCTAGAACAGGCAGGCAAGGGTCTCTCTTAAATGGGGGCTCTACCAACCACTGAAACCTTGTGAGCCCCTCAATTAGACCAATAGGCTCGTTATAAAAGATTCATGAGCAAGAGGTTGGGATGGCTTATGTAGTAAAATGCAAAGTGAACTAGGCAGGCCATCACAATTGAGTGCGAGGAGTCCAGCTGTACAGGCCTTAGTGGGAGAGAAATATGACAACTTTGGACATTTTCTTTCCAAGAAAATGAGTTAAGATAATATTCTCAGTTTGTAGGGGAAACTAAGGACTGATACCTCAGGCACTACAAACAAGTCTTATGTGTCCCATTGGGAAGCTGGGAATGTCCCTTTTTACAACAATACAGAGGTCTCATTATTTGAGCCCTGATGATGTCTGACTTTTAACCCATCACTGATCTGTGATTAAAGGTTACTCATACTGGGTTTTGGACCAGTGTAATTTTGGGAGGAAAATATCACAGATTGGGGGAAAGAAGGAAAACATGCAGGCTCTTGGCTAAAAAGCAAAGCAAAACTACAGTAGCTGCAGAAGCTGGTCAGAGCTTTGGAAATTTAGAAGTCACAGGTTGATTATGGGTAGAACATGTATAAGATGGTCAAAGGTGCATGATAAATACAATTTAACGTACAGTTCTTCAGTTGATTCCACTTTTAATCACATGGTTCTGCAGTTAATCACAGCTGGGATTTCCAGAGGGGCCTAAGGAAGTTATTAATTATTATTAATTATTATTATTATTAATTATCTGTATTATTGTGGTGCCTGGAGGCCCCAGTCAAGGGGCAGGGCCCCATTATGCTAGGTTCCCAACCCTCATTGACCGTCAGTGGGAGTTGGGCAGCTAACTCCGTTAGGCTCCTTTGAAAATCTCATCCTACATGGATATCACTACAATATGCTCCTCTAAGCAGAATTTCAGTGGGGACCACGGCTGCACCTGTCATAAAAGGAGCTTTCTTTTAGGGATGCAACATGTTTTTATCTACATATCAGTACAGTCTGCTGCAAACAAATCACTGCACTGGCCCCTAATTTTTTTAAATTTAAATCCATCTATAAGTCTAAGAAGAGAAACCTTGTTTTTAATAACCCTGTGCCTTTTAATCCCAGCACCAGTTATGTAAGGAACCAAGTCCCAGTCTTAAAACCATTTTTTGCACAAAAACTCCCATTGACTTTTGTGGGCATTTTGGATACACAACAAACGCACAGTCAGGCTAAGAATGTACGATATTTTAATGGACAGAGATCCCTAAGTATTTCATTTGTCATAATAATTTATGCATCCACAATCTTGACAATTAACATTGAACTGGACTTTTAAAATGCTATTACTCATACATTTGTTCCCTCTTATCGGGGTGGAATACCATAATACCTGAATGTAACTCTCCTCTCACTTACACCTTTCATTCACCTCAGTGGAGTTATTCCTACTTCACTTCAGCATGAATGAGAGGGGTCTCGGGCCCATTTTCTTCAGTTAGGCTTTTTCCATCCATTCAGTTGTTCTGGCCAAGGTTTCAGAAGTGAATAGTAATTTGGGGTGCTGGTAATCTGAAGCTCAACTGGAAGCCTAATTTTCAGTGAGTGATTGTTCAAAATCAGGCAACTTCAAAGTATCTCAAACTTGACAACCACAAATTAAAGTACCCCAAAATCACCGGTCACTTTTTAAAATCTTGGCCTCCGTTGCCTTTGGATACAAAACCATTGTCATCATTTCCTTTCACCAGGTGTGTTTTTTAAGCCACTTGCCTATAAAACCATTTTTTGATTTTATATATAAACTGCTAAGCTACTTTTGGAATATTTCCAGCTTTTTCATTTTCATTCATTCTGATGCACATATTTAAACAGTTTCCACTACTTCAGCTTTCTTGGCCAAGCAGAAATATTCATCATACTTGTTAAAGTTTATATTACCCCATAGCAAAGCAATTTATCATTACTATACATGAATGACTTTCCTGATTATTAAAATACTGTT
Organism: Chelonia mydas; assembly: GCF_015237465.2. Taxonomy (NCBI): domain Eukaryota; kingdom Metazoa; phylum Chordata; order Testudines; family Cheloniidae; genus Chelonia; species Chelonia mydas. The sequence goes on along the minus strand of NC_057853.1, from coordinate 12,361,978 downwards.
ACAGTGAAAACTGTTCAGAGTATACCACACTCCATCTAATTTATTCTTGTTCTTATTTGACCTGAAGCACAGTAAAACTACAGAATAATACATATGATTCAGAAATTGAGGTAGTCAGGATGGTGCAGCTGGCATCTGGGGAGAATTTGCTGGCGTTACCTCTTGCTGAGAAATTTGAGTGTAATCTGTTCTCCTTTGCATGTATTGACCAGGGTCATTTTTTGCTACTGATGTCAAATGGGCATGAAAGGTAGATTTTAATTGAGAATTAATCCATTTTAAACTTGGATTAGTGGTGCCATATCCCTTTAACTAGAGTCAGGCAAGCCGAGGATGGCAGCTGCTGTGACATTCCCAGTGGGGAATCTATCCTCAGCAAATACACTTGATGAACACAGATTTTTCCCTTTGCTGCTCACACTCATACCCATCTGTTAGGATGGCACTGTGCTTGTTGACAAGTTGGTTGTATCCTGGCCTTAGGGTACAACTGCCAAACTATGATGGTCCTTAAAGAAGCAACATGCATAATATCACAAATTGCTAACTCTACTACAGGATGTCCCTCCTCTGTTCTTTACTGAAGGTGCCATGTGAATCCTTGCAGATGATCATATCTGATGTCACCTATATCCCATTCCCATTCTGGTGTTTGCATATGGTCTAACTAGGTTGTACAGCCATGGAGGGCTGGAACCTTGCATTCATACTTTGCAGAATACCTGCTATATTGTTGGTGTTATGCAAATAAATAATAAACTAAGCAAAGGAGACAAGGAAAGCACAGAATTCATGGCACTTAGAACAGCCAACTCGATAAGTGGTAGCATCTGAAACACTCTGGAAGAACACAAGGGATGTGGAAATAGATGCTTAAGAAAAGTATCATCTACAAAACTAGGGCTGCGAGGGGCTATGATAATACAACAGTAATAAAACACTGTATACATTGATTTTATTTATAGAAGACAGCGGCAACCACGAGGACAGTGAACTAACAAAGGAATGAGTCTCCCCTGGAGTCAGTGGAGCTACACCAGTTGTGCATCTATCTCACAGTACTGGCCTCAAGAAATGGGAGCTCTTCCATTCTATTTTCCATTAAATTCTGACTGTTAACAATGCAACTTTTGCTGCCAATTCACAGGGTGGAAAATAGCAGGTGAAAATATTCACGTACTGAGTTGGGCATAGCTGAAGGGAAGCAAACAAAGGCGGAGGAGATCTCTCTTAGGATATGTCTATAGTGGAAATTACACCTTCCTGCTTCAGGGTAGACATACCCTTAGCCATAGTCAGCCTATGGACACAAGTATATTGCTATGACGGGTAGCCATAATCTGAAAATGCAGCTCTAGAATCTGATTCTAAACCAGAACTACGGGCAGAATGACAACTGGGGGAAACAATGATGTTCCCTGCAGCCAAGACTGCAAAAATGGATCTTCTGTCCAAATCAAAGCATTTGATATTTCTTTCACAGTATATATTTTTGCATTATGGGGAAACCTTCCTTACTACACATCTGTCTTTACATGTTTTGTAACTAGAGCTGAACTAATTCTTCATTATGAAACTGGGAACCACACCATAGTAACCCTGATTTCAGGTTTTGGGGCTAATTTGAAATCTAGCCCAGGTACAGATGATCAGATACTAGGCTGGGGAAGATGCTATATAATGGAACGTAGCTGTTAGACAGAATGTTTCACCAATAGATCTCAGAGCATTTTGCCAAGGAGGTAAACATTATCTACATTTTACAGATGGGGGAACCAAGGTACAGGAAAGTGAATTGACTTACCCAAGGTCGCCCAGCAGGGCAGTGACAAAGCTGGGAATAGAACACAATTTTCTTCAATCCCAATCTAGTGCTGGTGCCAGTAGGCTATGCTGTCTCTCTCCAGTGTAAATGCCTAGATAAATCAACAAAGGCATAGTATGATATATAGACAGTAATTAAGGTTAATGAACGTAGGATTCCCATACTTGATCGGAGCAGTAGATCATCTTGTACAATATTCCAATTCTGACATTGGCCAGTGGCAGATGCTTCAGAGGAAGGCGCAAGTAACCCTGCAGTGGGCAATTACAAAAAAAAAAAACCCTGCCCATAGAGAAAGTGTCTTTCTAACCTCCATTAATTAGAGGTTGGTTTATGCCCTGAGTCATGAAGGTTCAAAAACCTTGACCCAGGCTCATGAGAACCTGGGGGATTTATGGTGATACTAAACAGTTTTGACAGAGTTTTGGGGGTCAGTTGGAGTGTAACTCACAGAGTGTAAACCAAAGTGAATTTAAATAAAAAACAAGGGGGACACAAATCCCTATAAACAGTGTTGCCTAGGTTTTCACATCTCTAGTGTAAATGAAAACTAATAGTTTGACTGGCATGATGAAAATTATTCAGTGCACTACATGGAAATGCAAATATAATATCTGATGTGCCTTTTAGCTTCCATTTAACTAGAGCTCAATGCAGGCTGGGCAGGGGTGGGGGGTGGGGGAGAATTGAGTTTTTCATTATATAAAAAAATTTCCCTGGGATCTAGAGTCTGGCTTTAAGAATAAAAATTGTTAGATCTAGGAATTCTCCTGGATATAGTTGGATTTAATAGGAAAATGCAAGGAGATTTTAACCATTCATAAGGGATGATGCAAATTTACATTCTGCTAGTTTAAATTAAAATTTAAGAATTATTTCAAGCATCTTTATAAATGCTGGTCATGTGACTTTTTCTAGAAAAGAAGCTTACACACCAGTTTTTTAGCTGGTAGTAATTTATTATGGTTGAGTTATAAACTCTTCAAAATAGGGATTCATAATGAAAATGCTGATAGAACACAATCTGTAGAAGCTGCAATGGGTTCTTCTAGAAAACTGTAATTTTTTTTTAATGTGAATGCTCTTCTGCTCTTTGTGGAAATCTTGTAAGATTAAAGCATGGCAAAACTGAAATGCTTTTAACAATATAAGACCACAGATCTCATTATGGCTGCCCCTTTCCTTCACTTGCAATTACATTTTTCTCTGTGCTTGCTTCCTTTGTATCAATAACTCATTTAATCATTGCTTGAACTAGTGTGAAATACGTTTTTGGCCAAATCAGTTATTTTTTTAAACTGAATCACCAAGTTTTAGATGATGTGTCCACTTCTTCCCCTCTCCCCCTTTCGCAAATGGAACTCAAGTCACAACATACACCATTGTTTGTTGAAAGCAAAGCATCAGTCTAGTCAGGTTATAGGTTTTACTTCTCCTAATGAGCTGAAATTCTTCTGTCTTTTCATCTACATTATCTTAAATTGCAGAAGATGGTATTTTGGTTGCCATATAGCAAACCACATCCAGTAGCAAACAGGTTCTTCTGAAGCTATAGTGATCAATGGCAAATAAAGTATAGTTCTTTAAGTAATGTCAAAATGATGCCTTACAGTTACAATGCCAGCTACTTTGATTTATACTGCCCTTCTCTACCAATACAATCCAGCATTCTGTTTGCCCTTTTCATGCAGTTGCACATTAAGCTGAATGCTTTAGAGATTTTCTACAACTCCCAGATCTCTTTCCTAATCAGTATTCAACAGCATCTTTCCTTTTAGCAGATGTGCTGTTTTTTCCCTTTGTTCCAAGATTCATTGTTCTACACTTATCTGCATTAACTGCAGTTGCCATTTATTCGTCCAGATGCAGAAACGATGCAAGATCTTGTGTATGTGTGTGTGTGTGTGTGTGAGATTTTGATTACACTGAATCAACAGACTGTTTACATGAGAGCCAGGATGCAGAATTTGTGAACAGTTCCTTGGAACAAGAGATGATTCTCAATCTGCATATTTAAAAAAAAAAGAAGAAAAAGGCAGAATTCTGGACCAGCAGAAGTAAGCCTGTTTCAGGGATAGTCCTAAGCACTCCCTTTTCTCTGCTTCACAGACAATACAAATATACAGGGCCAATCCTCAGCTGGTGGGAAGCACTCCATTGGTTCCTGATTTAGACCAGCTGAGGTTTTGGCCCATTATTTCTTTGCTGCGCTGCTGCATGTATCTTTTTGAAAGTGTTTCAATTTAAATAATAACCTGTAACCCTGGATCATAATAGTTATTTTTCTGAAATGGGAAAAAATGAAGTATGGAAAATTTAGGGGGAAATATGCTCAGAATATACAAAATCATAAGGAAATGGAGAGTGTGATGTTTATTCAAAATATTGACATACAAACAGATGGCAACAATAAAGTATGAAGAATATTAAGCTGGAATCCTGTGCACACTTTGGAGATAGGAAAATAGGATTTAACATACCATACTAGTTCATTGGTCTGTGAAATCCTGTATCCTGCCTTCAGCAATGGTGAATAGATAATGCTTTAGAGGAAAACAACCTCTCCCTTCATAATGCACCTAGGGTAATGTGAAATATTATTAGAAAGGGGAAATGGGAAAAGACAGTGACTTAAAATTTTAGGGATGCAAAAGAAGATTTAACAAAGAGGAGAGTATCACTGGCTAAAAATGCAACCACAGTGGAACTGAATAGCTCAGGCAATTATTAGTGGGATAGAACTTTTCACTGCTAGGTCACAGTTCAAATCATGCCCTGGTCAATGGTAGGTAAAATTTATTACCATTGAGCAATTGTTCAGTGGCCTTTTTGAATTGAGCTGATGGTCTCAGGCTAGTTTCTAGTGGACACGGACATCACAATTAAACACTAACTGCTCTTGTTGTCCTAACAGGAGCATAGAGGACAGAGATTGAATGACCCTCTTGTCACAATGGGTGGCCCAGCCAGAAGAGCACTGAGAGGCATTGCTGAAGTGAGGTAGTAAGCATGTTATATCTACCCTGGTGACTTCAGGATCCAGAACTGTTACTATTCTCTCTCATTCTGTGTAATAGTGTTTAGAGACCTTACCCAGGGGATGAGACCTCATTGTATTACGCATTATAAAGATGACTAAAGCTAAAAGACATTTCCTGCCCCAGAATGCTCACAATCTATGATTTTAACAAGGCACAACAGGTAGATAAACAGGCACAGGGGATGGGGTTGGATCCCAGCTAGCCAGAAGTGCCAACTTCCCCAGTTCCTGGGGGGTGCTCGATCCCCACTCCACCCCTTCCCCCAAACTCCCACCCCTGCCCTGCCTCTTCCTGCTCTGCCCCCTCCCCCACCTCTACCGTCCCTCACTCCCCCACTCCTCCAACACACCGCTGAACAGCTGATCGCGGCAGGCGGGAGGCACTGGGAGAGAGGGGGAGGAGCTGATCCATGGGCCCTGCTGGCGGATGGGAGGGATGTGGGGGAGGGGGAGGAGCTGATCCATGGGGCTGCCGGTGGGTGCTGAGCACCCACTATATTTTTCCCATGGATGCTCCAGCCTCGGGGCACCCAGGGAGTCTGCGCCTATGCAGCTAGATGTGAACTTCTGTAGAAGGATGTGGTGTTTTTGAAACTCCATATGTTCATTTAAATAAAATAAACTGTGTACCAAACGTGAAGCAAGCAGTTATGCTGATGGATAATCACTGTGCTGTGTCACACAGGCCCAGGTCAGCAGAGATGGGGCGGGTTGCACTGCAGTTGAAAGGATAGTTTGCAACCCACTTGCATTTACTATAAAAGTATGAATTTTAAAAAGTATCAGTGCTAAGCTTATATAATTTGTTTGTGTGTGCATGTGTTTCAAAAGGCTGATAGAGAATACTTGACCTTGAAGGGTACAGGTGTCTGGAGAGTAGGGGAGCGAAACAGTGGGAGTGTCACCTGCACAGACGTGAAAGAGACAGAGCGACGACTACTGTATTTGACCTCACAGACTTTGAAGGTTTTGGCAGCCCCAATGTTATTTTGGAACCTCTATTATCTTTGCTTTAGATTATATTAAAATGTTCAATGCCATATTCTTTTCATGAACCCTCCCCCCAGACACACACACACAAAGATTGCAACCCACCTGTTTCTCTTCTCTTTCCTGCGTCTTCGTGTTTTGCAAGTGCACTAGAGGTAATCATTTCCTTGGTCATCACATAACCTGAGTAGGAGATCACAGATTTTCTATATATATTTTGACTAAGGAGCTGCTGGTCATTTTAGCAATCATGACTGGTTACTGCTAGTGTTATTATTTACACAATGCCATAGAGGTGCGTTCATGAGATGTACATGTATAGACACATATGACATGTAACATACATGCCTGAACCATATTCATGGGCACAATCAGTCTCTGATCTCTCTGGTATTCCTTTGAATGGCATAGCTGGCTCCCCTCTCCACATTTGGACTCATGCTTCCCATCCCTCCAACCTTCCTCTAAGTTGATTTGCACATAGAGAAAGGAGCCCTTGCAATCCTCCAAGCAATTATCCCCGGCTCTTGCATGTGTCTTGCAAGGGGCTGGGGGAACAGAGTAAAAGGATCTTTGTGCTTTCCCCTCCTCTCTGATGTACCCTCACAAGGGTCAGGAACAATCTGGCCTCTTCTGTCTATCCATATCTTTCCCTCTCTCAAGGTATCATAAACACCCGCATATATTCAAGAGTTGAAGTTGCAAGGAGACACTGCACAAAGAGAACACATTGCAATGCAGATAATATTAATCTGCTGTGGATTGCTGCAAGGAATGTGGCTAGAAACATTTAAATAATACCATTTATTTTCATGAGTTTGGGATAAACCACAGAGCTCATCTATTACCAAGCAAAGTGAAGTCATGGGAGGGTTGTGTTAGGTCATCCCAAGCAAGTCAATATAAATTGCTTATTGCCCTCCTATCATCAGCACTTTTTGAAATATATTTACACACTGAAGTAGAAGCAGGGAATATTCAGACAGGATGCTATGAAACCTATTGGACTCCAGCCAAGCACACATATTGACTGGTGTTATGGAAAGATCATTTTTTCAGGTTTTTTGTTTTGGGTTTTTTTTTGCAATAATATGTCAGTAGCATGAGACAATGCCCTATTATATTGTATCTCACTCATAATGAGGAAGTTATTCTCACTTATAGGAAGAATAGCAGGTTTTATTTTGGGGCTTTGGCTTCTGACTCATGTGATTAAGTGTGGAGAGGCATTCATTTCTGTACATGTGCGCACGCACACACAAGATGAAACAGCCTTGGGTTAAACTGGACATGGGTGTTTTGAAGATAACATGGCTGTTTTGAAGATGAACAAGAAATTAAGGGGTTTCCCTAGCAATGACAAGAATACAAACACTCTCAAAATGTCACCTTTCCCCACTCTGCTTTCATTTTCTCCCTATTCTTTGTGGCAGTTCACACACTGACTGACACGAAGAACCACAAAACTGAAGTCTAGGGGAAGTATTTTAAGTGACCTGAATCAGAGCTAAATTATTTCATTTTGTTTACAAATTTAGCAAACACTAATTCATTGCTAATGCTGGATATGGATATTTACTAAACAGCAAGGGATTCAGTATTTTTCTTTGTTTCTTTCCAAATGGCCATCTTGCTAACCAACGCTGACAAAATGATTGTTTATATGAAGAAAAGAATGTGGTAAAACTAAAAGCTATTCTAAGTGCTGAATTCAGGGAGAGACTGAGGATGCAACAGATTCACTGGACATGAAATTGGCAAACCAGGGTGTCCCCCCCAAAAAAAGTGGCTGATACCTTTTTAATAGTTTGGATGCCACAGTACACAAAGCAGCATCAATTGATATACTAAATGATCCATCTTGTCATGTGATGGCTTCATTTGACATGATGAATCACTCTATAGCATGCTATTCTGCATTTTAAAAAAATCAGATTGCAATAAATTATCGCAATATCTGTTTGCTTCTTTTTTTAAAAAAAAGAACACACATGGCTGAAAAACCATGCGGGGGGGAGGGGGGGAGAGATTTGTTTCCTAATCGTTGTGAGCTGGTTGTCAACATGAGCCATTGGAGGCTGACATATCTCTGGAGGTTAGAAAGTTTTCTCAGCAGTGTAAAACTCAACACTTGACCACTCTCCTTGAAAATCTTATTAATATGTGTTAGCATTAAAGTGAGTCTCCATTCCTCTCTGAATATGATGAGCAAGTCAATGACTGTAGATACCAGTGGAGAATTTTAAAGGCAGGAAGTCAATGGGAGTTAGCTAATTAACTCCCATCTTTGCCGTGGAAAATCTCCTCCACAATGCTTACTGTATCCCCAGCAAATCTACCTAAAGATTCAGGCTTACTCCTGAATCGCATTGAGGTCCTTTGTGCCATTTCCCTAAGACACGGAAGCTGAAAAGCATTTGGATCTCCCCAGCTGAGTATTCCTCTTGCATGGGTGAGAGTTCCACTAGCATAAAGATGGCTGCTACACTTCCCCTACCATTAGAAGCTTTGACAACAGGAAGGTCGCATATTTAGAGAGCACTGTACTCCAGTGGTGCCTGGTCAACAGAATGCCCCTGGGGATCATAGCCTGACAGGCATACTTTAGAGCAGCCCTAGAGATGCTCTAAACAATGGGTCTTGGGGAAACTCTAAACTACTCCAGGGCAAAACCAGTCCCCAGCTGCCCCAACATTGGTAGCTACAAACTGTTGACCATTTAATTTTCCAATCCTAGGTGCAGCTGTGGAACAAAGCCAAAATCTCTTGCATTTGGGAACTTGTAATGGGGGAGGGGGAAAAAGATTTATAAATGACACTGATATCTGTATTAATATTTCTTGTTATAAATTGTTTAGATACAATAGATAACATGTAAATTAACACAAGGCCAAATTATTCCTAATAGATTCAGTATCTAAAATACAACTTCCCCCCCTCAGTTTAAAGACACTTATATTTCAGATTGCTTTTACAAATTACAGAATTTAATGGATGTTATGGGTTTTTTAACCCTCAGACAATTTCTGCAAAATTCAATTATTTTTGGAGCCTGCTTGAGTTTCTCTCTCACTGTTATGATGAATTACCTATTGTTCTAGTAGACTTAAAAACAATATGAAAAATCAATTGTTTGACAAAAGGAAAGACAGAGAAGAGCAAAGACTGGCACATACCATCTTTGCATTGTGTTTGGAAATGAAGTAATTTAAATCACTGATGGGCCTACATTTTGTAGCAGCATCTGATAAAATTTAAACTGAGTATTTTATGCAGGTTGATTTTGCTACCAGTGTTATTAGACACCAAGAAATTGTAATTAATTTAATGAACTCTGTCTTTGAAACAGTTGGATTTTAAAGCTAAGAATAACCATTATCACAAGAATTAAATGGTTTTGTTTAAAACATATGTATTCTGTGGCAGCCTTGAACAATCGTATGCAAACCTTTTCATAAGCAGTTATCTCTGCCTAGATGTGAATGTGGTATTTAGGATTACAGACCGTCTAAAGTAAAGATAATATTATGGTATGAATAATAGCGGTAGTAATAACAATAAATATTATTGACATGGCATTTTAAGTAATGCCTGTTAGAACAAAGCTCTTTATGACTCAAATCTGTTTAGAAAAGGGTGAAACATACTGTATTAAAGGGGATCCAAGACACTATCCCTCTATAAAGCCATAGGATGCAGTTTCAAGCCAACTTCTTCATCGCCACACATTACTTCAAATACTTTCAGCTTGAGTAGCATACACATTAAGAGGGGAAAAAATATCACTAGACTGATGCTACCAATAAAGATGGTTGTTCTGCCGAATGGTTAAATTCCATTTACAATCATTTACATGTTAATCTCACGTTAAACAAATCCAAAAAAAGTGTTGCTCTGGTGTTTAGTCTGTAATGATAAAATCTCTCTCCTGAGCTGTGATTTGATCTGAGACACAGAATACTAGACTTGATCTCATCCTTACATGATCAGATGTTACATTTGACTGGTGCCAATAACGGTTAACATAAGAATGGCCATACTGGGTCAGACCAAAGGTCCATCCAGCCCAGTATCCTGTCTACCAACAGTGGCCAGTGCCAATGCCATCCATCTCCACCCTCTGACAGAAAGAGGCTAGGGACACCATTCCTTACCCATCCTGGCTAATAGCCATTAATGGACTTAACCTCCATGAATTTATCCAGTTCTCTTTTAAACCCTGCTATAGTCCTAGCCTTCACAACCTCCTCAGACAAGGAGTTCCACCGGTTGACTGTGCGCTGTGTGAAGAAGAACTTCCTTTTATTTGTTTTAAACCTGCTGCCCATTAATTTCATTTGGTGGCCCCATGTTCTTATATTATGGGAACAAGTAAATAACTTTTCCTTATTCACTTTCTCCACACCACTCATGATTGTACATACCTCTATCATATCCCCCCTTAGTCTCCTCTTTTCCAAGCTGAAAAATCCTAGCCTCTTTCATCTCTCCTCATATGGGACCTGTTCCAAACCCTAATCATTTTAGTTGCCCTTCTCTGAACCTTTTTTAATGCCAGTATATCTTTTTTGAGATGAGGAGAGCACATCTGTATGCAGTATTCAAGATGTGGGCATACCATGGATTTATATAAGGGCAATAAAATATTCTCCATCTTATTCTCTATCCTTTTTTTTAAATGATTCCTAACATCCTGTTTGCTTTTTAGACTGCCGCTGCACACTGCGTGGATATCTTCAGAGAACTATCCACAATGACTCCAAGATCTCTTTCCTGATTAGTTGTAGCTAAATTAGCCCCCATCGTATTGTATGTATAGTTGGGATTATTTTTTCCAATGTGCATTACTTTACATTTATCTACATTAAATTTAGGGATAGGTAGATCCAAAGAGAGAGTCTATAAAAAGATCTTAACAACAATATTCCAAAATATTTCAAATTATTGGAGGGCAAATCCTCCATGCCTTTGACTCTGATACCCCCATTGCTTTGTGCTTTGCACAGTTATGGATATCTGTTTTTTGGATAGTGTCAGGAGGAGATGAACCACTAATGCAACCCGCACACTCTCCATTCCATACCTAAGCTAGAATCCAGATTTATAAGATTTCAGGAGATCTGCGGCAGTTAGATATCTAAAAGCTGTCTTGCCACAAGCTTTTTGATAATCTTAACTGAAAATGGAAGATTAAACCTAGGGTAATCGTTGATTACCAGTGTCAAGGGATTTTATTTTGAGCAGTAGCCACACAGATATTTCTTTAAGAGATGCAAGCAATCTGCTTTCCTTCAATGAAATGTTGGCAGTTCACCACAATGGGTCCAGTGCTTCCAACTCCACCAGCTGGCAAGGACATTGATCCTGAACATAGCTTGACACACAAGGCATTTCCAACATCACTGGTACCTCAGAGAGTGACACTGAATGAAACTCAAGCAGAGAAAACTTAGGCAAAATCTTGAAGGGACAAATGCTTTCTCTGACTATATCAGACAGCTCTGACTGTTTGTGCACTGCTCACCACAATGGGGCACTAATCCTGATTGAGGCCTGGGGGTGCCACTGAAAAATAAATATTGCATAATAATGAATAATGGGTCTCTTCCTATGAGGAAGGAATGCAAGGCCTACATTTACAATATCACACGAGTTTTGCCTACATTTTTGGTGTTTTCAATTCACTTTGGGTGCTGAACATAGTTTAGGCTGAAAAATTTGGCAAAAAATGTGTATTTGTTTTGAGAGCATAACCTGATGGCTCCAACTTCTTCTTTCTTATTCCTTTTTAAAAACTTTTTTATTTGTTGAGATAGATTTGCTCTTAGTTAGTTCCTAATTTGAAAGTAACTCTATGGAATTCACATCAATAAAGCAAACAATGATATTGTGCTTCAAAAGTAACCAGGCATCCAGTCTGGAAGCCCTTCCTCGCATGAGCAGTCTTACTGAATAAGGGCTGCAGGATCAGGCCCCTAATTACTTAGCATGTACCTCTGAAGGGCATTATAATGCTACTAGACTCTGTCTCAAAGCTCCATTGGAGTCCATAATGAACTTCTCACTTTATAAAAGACTTCACTATAACTCATGAAACACTTACTATAGCTCCCAAGAACAGCTATACAGAAATCTCTGTGTTTTCACAATTTGCTTCATCCCTGCAGAGGTGATTTAAAAGTCACTGCTGAGAGCCTACTGTTCAAATTCAACTTGGTTGTAAAGCTTTTCCAGATGTAGGTTTCCATAGTATTTTTCACACTGGTAAGCTACAAAGGGGACAAGCACGGAGCTGCTCCCATGTCCACTGAAGTCAATAAAAGTTTTGCTATTGACTTCCCTTGGTGCAGGATTGGGCCCATTCTGTATGTTGTAGATAAATGCCATTCAATACCAGTCCATGCCATACTCACTGTATCAACAGAAGGTCTTGTCTACACAAGAAAGGGTTTGCCAGTGTAGTTATGCAGGTGCATACGCTTATACCAGCAAAAGTTGTTATATCATTTCCTCAAATGAAAAAGCTATACTAGAAAAAATAACTGGGTCCACAGTAGGGTTTGTGTTGGTATAAAAATGTCCTCAAAAGCAGTCCCATCCCTCCATTTGATATTACCGTACTTACACACATTTCTAGTGTAGGCCAAGCCTAAGGAGGAAGGAATAGCTTCTCAGCCATTGTGACCAAAAGACCATTTAAATGAATGATTTCAGTATTATTTCAATTATTTTCAATATTAATTGGTTCCATAACCAGGCCTAGGATCAATTTCTGAATGCAGCTGTAAGAAAGGGGAGGAAGTGTAAGATACCCAGAGAGAGCTGCTTACCAACAGAGACAAACCTAGCACACTCCTGGCTTGGCTAGAGGATTGCTTCATTTCAGTTTATATAGCTGAAATCCTTCAAAGATTTACACATGTATTTCAATTTATGCACTGAAAGTAGACCCAGTGTCTACTCTCAATACACAAGCATACGCATAAGACTTTGAGGGATCAGGAGCTTAACACGGCTGCTCCCAAACAACAAAAGAGTTTGAGTGGTAGCAGCGCTAATGTCAGAATAAGCACATAGAAGATCCAGCTGCAAGATGGGGGAATCCACTGGTAAGTCTGCCTCAATCTCTGTCCGGTCATCAGTGGCAAATGCAGCAGAATCCATCTTGATAAGAGAAAAGAAGAAGATAAGTGCAGGGAATTTCAATGTTAGATGGCAGATTTGCACAGTGATCCAGGAACAGTGGATCAGCAACAAGGTGCCAGGACTATGAAATCACTGGACATCAGGAGATAGCATACAAAGTCAGCCTGTGTATTAAAATCTAAGGTTCTAACTAAAGCTGTATGTTCACAATCTTGTTTCTAATGTAGTTAGGAAGGGTCTGATAAAATTAAAAAATCCTTCCTTCCAAGATGTAGAGTCTTAGAGGTGCTAGGAAGATCTGTTGGGTTTGCACTGGGGTGTTTAGCAGGGGTTCAGGGTGTTACAAGTAGAGCTGGGTGACATTTTTTTGCTGGCTTTTTTCTGACAAAAATGCAGATTTGGGTCCACCGAAACATGAGTCCATGTCAAATTCCCTGAATGATTTGGGCAAGAAAACAAGTTGAAACGTTTTGTCTCAACACTTTCTAAACGTAACATTTTGATTTTTTTTTATATTCAGAATGGCTTTTTCTTTCAAATTTTACTTCAGTTAAAAAGGAAAAGGTTAAACTCAAAATTGAAATGAAACATTTTGTTGAACCCGAAACAAATTTTATTTTATCTTTTCAGTTCAGCCAGTGAACTGAAAAAATCAGTTATTCATACAGTTCTAGTTACTAGCAAATTTTCCTTGTGAGAGTGGCATCTTTCAGTAATCCCGCTGCTTAAATGGATTCATACTGCTAATATAATTACAATCATAAAAGGAATAGAAAAGTCCCATTGCTTTATTACTAATAGGATTGTGGGTAATATTGCTCAATTGTTTAAATGTAAACTATGTAAAAGCAGCTTTCCTAAAAGCTGGTAACAATGGCAAATAGGCCTAGTGTCTTAGGAACCTCAGTCCCATCTTCAAAAGTGACTTAGGGACCTAGGAAACTAAGTCCGATTTTGGGCTAAGTGCTTAAGTCTACTTTGAAAATGAGACTTAGGCTCCTAAGTCACTTATAGCCAGATTTTTAAAAGGTATTTAAGCACCTAAATATGCAGATAGGTGCCTAGTGGGATTTTCAGAAGTGCCTAGCTGTCCAACTCCCTTTGATTTAAATGGGAATTATACACCCAGGCATCTTTGAAAAATCTCACTAGGCACCTATCCCCGTCTTTAGGTGCCTAAATACCTTTAAAAATCTAGCCTTTAGGCACTTTTGAAAATGTTGCCCTAGAGCTGCTATTGATAAACTCTGATACACAACATATTGGAAACTTTCCCCAGCTCTAAAGCCCAGAAAGAGAATGAGGCTATGTCTTCATTGACAAAGAAAGGTGTGCTTTGACCATGGAATCACACACACATACACATTAGCAACCCCACTGTAGAAACATAGTGGAGCCAAGCTACTGTAACGTTTACCACAAGGCGAGGACAGCCAGGGGAGAAGTATAGTGACAACCTCACCTAGCTACCTCTCAGTGAACACTACAAATGTCTTGTCTCCACTTAGTTTTCTTGCTATACAATGCCAGCTCACGTTTGTTGTCTTGGTGTGAAAAAAACCCCAACAACAACGACCCTTTATGTCAGAAGACAGAGCCTGAGACTGCAAAGTATGACTATCTGATAATGTTATCAGACAGATACCTCGAAAGCAGAAGTGAGTTGGACTGGCTGGGTGCACCTCTAAGTAGCACTTATGCACCTATATTCAAAGCAAGTCTCCTAGTAGCATTATTTTGGTAGTCTCATTAAGAGTCAGTGCAGAAGGGACACTTGGGTTGCATTCATTTTGATGAAATACCTGAAAAATCTCACACGCACAGTTATTTTGACTGGGACGTTTTTTTTTTTAAATCAAAGAAATCTTAGTTTACTACAGGAGATCCTCACAGGGCATTTGGTGTATGTGTTATTCACTCAGAATACTTACTAGCCTCTTCCTATAAACACAAGTATTAAAATGATAGACATAATTTATGGGGGCAAGCAGATGCATTGCAATTCAGCCATGTTACCACTCGGGTTCAATGCCTTAATGGGCTGAATTAGGAGAGATCAAGAGCTATTATGCTTGCCTGGATGAGGACATTGTCATCATTCAGTATCATTCCCCTACATTGCCAGGGGCATATACATTTCCATACAGCTGGTGACATTAATTAAGGTTGCCTTTTAGGAAATTCCTCAAGGGTCCCATGCTAGTCCCATAATTAAGTACTGTCTAAGCATAAACATGCAATCCAGTGCAGTTTTAAAATCAGTGAGGCAGATCATCATCTCAGCTACACTGAGATAATAATGGAATAATAGCGACAGGAGAAGAGGAAAAATCAAACCTAAAAAAAACAAGAATAGGAAAAAATCCCATCCTTTTAGTGCCATTGTACCTATTGTACAAAGAATTGTCCTGTCTATCCACATGCCAGCGCTATCGTTTAATTGATTTTTTAAAAAATAAAGTGCTAAGACAGGGTGAAATCCTGGTCCTACTGAAATCCGTGGGAAAACTCCAATTGACTTCAATTGAGGCCAGGATTTCACTCACAGACTGCATGGGACAAAATCATTTTGCAGAATTAGAGACCTCTCTCTTTACATTTCTATCTTCATCCTCTGTGTCCTTGCAAAGATTTTCTGGTGCTCCTTCCCCATCCTCCTGCTTGGACTCAGCAGCGCTCATTAAATGGCACTGAAACAGGGTTTTACTGAAAACACATTAAAAGCCCACAGAGAAGGCATCACTGTTCTGCCCTGCCCTTTGCTGCTCTCATAAATAACATGAGTAAATAAAAGGCAGAAGGGGGTAAATCCCTTTCCCACAGCCAAGGAGGCTGCCCTTAGCACCACCTTCATTCTCCTCCCAGCCTTTCCTAAAGCTTTATACTTAAAATACTAACATTTCAGACCAGACCTTTAGAATATTGGTAGCACACAGGGGATGAGGATTCTTCTGGCGCAGGGAATCCCCAAGAGACATACAGCCAACTCTAGGCCATCGTCATCCAGCCCCCCCTTCCCTCCGCCACTGTGTTGGGAGGGCATGTCTGGGGGGGGGGGCGCGGGTGCATGGCTAAGGTAATAACCACTAGGGGGCTGTTATAAGCGGATATAAATTGGAGCAGCTCAGTTTACTCTGGGCGCCACACCAGCCTTCAGACAGCCCGAGGCTCAAAGGAGTGCAAGGCAGTATACAGACACTTTTGCCCTTCCCCTCACCTCTTATCTCTGCTGAGCTGTGCTCAGCTGGATCTAAACACTGTTAATTGCCTATTTTATGAAGCTTTCCACTCTGTCTCTATCTCTCTGGCTCAATGGTCCACACAACCTGCTCACATCAAAGAGAAAAACATACTCTGAACTAGATGGCAATGCCTCACTTTTAATCTGAAGGCAACTACCATTTTAGTTCTAGTGCTCCTCTATCATTTCCCGCTCTTAGAAAGCTTGATATTTCCACTAGCCTTGTACATGGCGCATAACCTAGGTCGCTATGTCTGGGAAGTGCCCCCAGAGGCTCACAAACAGTTTGTTGCAGCTGTGATTTTCCACACACGTTTCTCACAGAGATAAACTGGAATTGCAATGTGTTCCTCAATGAAATTGCAGTTAATTGCGGCTATCAAAGGGAATGTCTGCTCATTTTCTTCTCACAGCCCCATTGCAAGACACCTTTCCTGTTTTCCTATTTATTTCAAAATCCAGATCAAAACTGCCTTCCTTAAAACTCTGCATGGTCTTGTTCCAGCCAGCCTTATTTTAGCTTACACATACACCACAACTACATGGTCCTTCCAGTGGAATACTGTTCCTCCTTACCATGATAATGTCTCAGCTGGAGTACTGTGTCCAGTTCTGGGCACCACACTTTGGGAAAGAGGTGAAGAAATTGGAGAAAGTCCAGAGAAGAGCAACAAAAATGATAAGAGGTCAGCAAAAAACGTGATCCATGAGGAAAGATTGAAAAAAAATGTGTTTGTTTAGTCTGGGAAAGAGAAGACTGAGGAGAGACAGGACAACAGTTTTTAAGTACATAAAAGGTTGTTATTCCGAGGAGAGTGATAAATTGTTCTCCTTATTTAGTGAGGACAGGGTAAGAAGTGATGGGCTGAAATTGCAGCAAGGAAGATTTAGGTTAGGCGTTAGGAAAAACTGTCAGGGTAGTTAAGCACTGGAACACATTACCTAGGGAGGTTGTGGAATCTCGCTTGCTGGAGGCTTTTAAGAACAGGTTAGACAAACACCTGTGAGGGATGGTGTACATAATACTTAGAGTATCTAGTCCAGTCCCTTGCACTGAGGTAGGACTATCAATGTCCTTGTGAGATCTACATTTCTGTTATTCTATGTTCCCTGTGCATCTCAGACTCGTAAGGGTGAAATCCTGGTCCTATATAATTCAGCGTGAGTTTGGCTATTGATGTCAAGAGGGCCATGATGTCAAGAGGCCCAAGAGCCTCAACAAAGCCTAAAATAACATGAAGGCTATTATTAATTATTATTATTGCAATAATGTATATTACAGTAATGGTGGCAATAAGAAGTCTTACTTGGTGATCAAAAAGAAAACCATAGAAACAAGAAGTCAAAAAAAAATTCAAGTCCATCTTGTGCTCCTTGGATTTCCGTGGCGCTCTTTGATGCTATTTACTTACCCACACTGAAGTACTGCATAGCTCACATAGTTTCTGTTTTATGTTCATTTCTATTGGCAAAACAAGGCTGATTCAATCTGAGAAGCAACCATGGGCTAGTTCTCTTTTGTTACTTCAAGTACCCTAATAACACAGAGACCATGCACATCCACAGCTCAGCTAGATTCATTAATTTCTTGGGCTGCTCATGAAACACAGTCCTGTCCTAACAATAATATTTCAGAATTTTTGCCTCAGCTAGCAAAGCATAGAAAAAAAATCCACACAATAAGTAAGAGAAATAGGCACTGCTTAATAATTTAGATTCTCCTCAGTGCAGCAGTTGGTTTATTGCAGATTCTGTTGTGATAAGAATGTATTTGGGGGACTAGATTAAAAAAAAGATTCTGTAAACTGAGCCGAGTATTTAAATGTGGGGGGGAAATGAAGGCTAAGAACTGTGTGGTGAAGTGCATCAAGAATACTAATTGAATATGGTCACTTCTTTCATCAATGTTAAAAGAGAATGAGGATCAGCTCTAGTAACATAGCTTTTCAGGAAGCAAAATATCCTCTCAGAACAAGACTATTTGTTTTTAAATGGAAATAAATAGTTAAGATTTCATTGCCGCAAGGAATATTAGCCACTGGTTGGACCATAACCTTTACTATTATTTTAGAAATACTGGGTGTCCTCTGGCCCAAATCCTCAAAGGTATTTAGGCACATAACTCCCATTGTTTTCTCTGGGAGCTCACACCTAAATACCTTTGAGGATCTGAGTCCTAGGTCACCATTTACTCCTCCGCAAAGTGAATGTTAAACAGCGCCATTCTGAGCCACAGGCCTTTCTCTGTGCCAGATCCTCCAGTCCAGCCAAGCTTCACTGAGTGCAGCTCCAGGGATAGGAGGTGGCTTTACGCCCCCATCCTAGGACAAACCAGGTGCCAGCTTTGCCCCTACCACAATTTATAGCAGCATCAGAGTTGCTCTAAGTTGTACCCAGCTGGGAATCACAGTTCACCAGCGCACAGCAGCACTCTGGCCTGACTTCTTTTTCTTTAGCCTCTACTGTCAGCACGATGCCAGGAGGGTACAACAATATCTGGGGATTTCTTATACACCATGAGAATCCTCAGAAGGCCCATTAAACCATCTTTATGACCCAAGAATCAGAGTGCTGCAAAGGGACAATAACAGGGCCACAGTTCAGGCTCTCTGTCCAACTGCTCAGTGACCAACATCTGTCAGGTATGGGAAGGCATATGAATCATAACTAAGAATGCAATACTTAGCATATGTATAGTGAGAGATATCAGATGAGCTCAGGGCCAGATTTCTGAGGGCATGTAGCAGTTTCCATTGTGACAATTATGGCCAGATCTCAAAAGAGCTCAGCACCAAACCTGCTGAGCAACTTCGAAATCTGGCAACTTATTTTGGTGCCTAATTGGGATAGTAGGGTTTTTTTTTTCCCGAAAACCTGACTTGTCTTCTGGGTGCTGACCCCTTCTGTAAATGCTGACCCTACCTCCTTCCAATCCTGAAACATTTTACAAACATTTGAGTGCAGTTATGGCCTCAGTACTGACTTGTGTGTTTCCTGTGTGCATGCCAAACCACACCAACTACTTATTGAGAAAAATAAAGGTTAACTATTTTTTACTCCTGTTAGCCCTCTAAAGCCTAATCTTGGAGAGTAATGACACTTTCAATCTGGTTTGCACATCAGTACCAATTGCAAAATCTTTGTTACTGGTGATGATGCTCAAACCCAAAAGAGCCAAGCTTGTCTTTTGGGTTTGCAGTGCCAGCCATTAGACAAAATGTACTTTTCACTGGTTCTGATTTCCATCAGATTACAAGACAAAAATCCCATTATGACATTTTTATGGAGTCAGTGTTTAGTGTAAGCAGCTCAAACTGCCTCTCATTAAAGTCAATGGAAAAAAGGTCTATCAGAGTTTGATGAGGCCCTCCCTGTTGTTCTCAAGGTCACACAGAAAGTCTGTAACAAAGCCCTGAATAGATTCTCCTGACTCTCATCCCTGTGTCTTAACCAAAAAATGTCCTGCCTCCTGTTAAATATCATAAAATGAATTTAGAGGAATGAGAGCCCCGGGAATCTTAAAATGTTATAAACATGCAAATACTGTGGATTATATTCCACATGGAGCCATAATTTGTGCGCCTTTTTGTATCCCTTTTAAATTAAAATCACAGTAGGTAAAGCTAGCCCAGTGTGCATGGTTTAAAGAGTTTAAAATATTTTTGTTCATAGATTTTTTGATTCTTTATATACCAGGTGCTATTCAGGAAACAATTTTTCTGCTCCTGAAAGACAAAAGAATTTGTTCTGAAAACTAAATTCTTCAGGAAACCAGTTGGTAATTTGGATTAATGTGTTTGCATGCTTTAAGATACAAGGAATATAGTTAACAAAAATATCCAGTTAGTTATTTAAACATACCTTGAGATACAAACCCCTAGCTGCAGAAGAAGGGTTTAATTGGAAGAAAAATTGTAATTAGCATGCAATATGCAAGGAGAAATTTGCCAGCCAAAAGTGTTCAGTATCACTGTAATAGTAAAGAGAAGCTATTGCCAAGCTCAAAGAAATGTGGCTGAACTGTAGATCCTATCTAGGGGTTAACAAGAAGAGAGTTAATACTCTCTAGTTCTGTGTAAAACCCATAAGATAGATTCTGACCTAGTGCAAATCAACATAGCTCTATTGAATTTAACAGAGCTATGTTGATTTACACCAGCTGATGATCTGAGCTCTTATCTACCTGCCCTAATTGCAGGGATTGCCGGAAGAGTAAGGTTAAGCCAGCTGTCGTGAATCAAGTAATTCTCCCACTAAAATATAAGAGGGAGAGGCTTAAAGCAGTTAGGTGGTTGTATAAGGAGCCAAGCTTTAGGGGGGAAGGATTAGTTAGTTAGTTAGTTATGCTGGCTGTTTTGTTACCCACTAACTTTTGAAGTGTCATAGATTTGTTTATTTAGGGTTCTGAAACTGAGTTAAGAGAAACTTAATTCAAGTCCTGGCTCTGAACAATTTGTGGTTATCTGGTCTAATTCTGAGAAGCTGGGTGCATCTGCAGTCTAACACTGTGTGCCTGGAGGGAAAGGGTTCTTGAACTTTACAATAGCAGGTCTGCCCCATCACAAAATGTGAGAAGATATAAAGGGAGAAGAGTGAAAAGAAACTAAAAGGAGACAAAAGACCTCAAATTTATTTCTCTGCCAAATAAATCCCTTTGGGGAATGTACAAAACATTTAAGGAAAAATCAGGGCCAAATCTTCCTCTTTTCCAACCCAATTCTCTCTTAAAAAGATACTTCCTCAGAAGTACCCTTCTGCCTTTCCTATTGTGATAAGCCCTGTCTACTAGGTCTATATAGGTTCTTGTAGAGAGGAAAGTTGAGGACTTAAAAGGATTAAACACTTATATGACTAATGAAATCATCCACACTGTCACATTAAATAGGATTTAAAGCATTGGAATAGAAACCTTGCTTCTTCAGGGTATGGATCAATCAGTAACTGATGGCGTTAGTAAGAAACTTCTTGTTTGGGCAAGTTATTCTATAATTCTTTACTCTATGAATTTTTGAATCTTCCTCAGAAGAATCTGATACACACATTGAGTTTGATGGATCACTAGGCTGATCAGGTAAAATAATTACTATGTGCCTATGTTCCCACTTAAATAGTTGCTTATTCATACAACATTTTTTTCATTAACATCCCCAAGGATAAGAGGCAGCACACAGCAAATGAATGCATATTAAGCTGTGCTGTTCAAGAAGGGTTCCTACTTCATTTCTGACTAATATGATTAATATAGAGAGATTATAGTACTTAATGTGTAATAATTTAAAGAGAGTGGGATGAAGAGATTATGGAGAGACAGAATATATCTAGGAGCCCTTGGATACTCTGGAAAATACCTACTCATTTAATGTAATCTGGTCCATCCAAAAGCAAAACATTCTTCATAAATATATATATTATTTGAGCCCCAGGAAAAGTTCACCTCAATTAAATGGGGTTTAAAAGTATCTGGTGATGAGGTGGATTTCAGTAGAGGCAGGAAAATCATCCCAACTTTCTGGTCAATTAGGTGGCAGAATTTCTCAGTGATCCCTGAGAACATCCAATGGCTTCATGTATGTTTGGAGTTGAATTAAAATCTTTACGGTTTTGAAATTATCATATAGTGGGGGGGGGGGTTCC
Source organism: Chelonia mydas (assembly GCF_015237465.2). NCBI lineage: Eukaryota > Metazoa > Chordata > Testudines > Cheloniidae > Chelonia > Chelonia mydas. The sequence continues at coordinate 12,340,102 of NC_057853.1, read as the reverse complement.
ACTTCTAGTTTCCAAGTGGGACTGGAAGAAGTAGTTCAGCATATAGCAAGTTTTTGTGGGGTTTCAATCCTCATATCACAGATGAGAAGTTCTGAATAGTTCAGAGCTTTGGATGAAGTGTGCAAACTCCTATACTTATCAGCACTTCACAGCTTTTTTTAGTTTGACCATAATCCGACTCTATTTTCTACCCACTGCCCTAAGTCAAGCAATTGAGATGTGTTGTTCTCTGCTTGGCGCAGTATTATTCTCTGGCTGAATCAGGATTATAACATTCACATGCTTGCTGTGATAATGGTATGTTTTGGGAGGGAGTATTCCCCAGCAGTACCATGTTCCAGAAGTACTGTGTTCTATTTGGTTTGTCTTAGCATTGAGAGTCAGTGAACATGTGGAATATTCAGGCAATTTGGGGATATCCACTGAAACTAACACAAAGAAGAGAAGAGGGCCAGTCATTGTGAGGACATGTTATCAGAGCACTTAGATGTTGCAGAGAATGGTGACATATAAGGACCTAGATAAATGGATAGATTTCACCAACAATAGAAAAGGACTCTCCACTGTCCATTTAGATCCTTAATATAACATGAAAACTCGTCTCAGCCAGTCTTCAAAACAGAAACAAATTGCTTGCACGTCCTGTAGTTCACAGTACTTCAAGGTAAAGTTACTTTGCACCTTTTATCCAAGGGCCTCAAAGCACTTCACCTAAATTAAACAAACACCTAAATAAACAGAGAAACCAAGGCAGATGGGTTACGATCAGGGAGGACAGAGACAAAATTAAAACACTGACCCCTTGACTCCCTGGCCTCTGCTCTAACCAAAAGATAAATACCTTCACCCCAATGAGTTAAAATACAAAGCAGCACAGTTCCACTTGCTGTGATAAAGTGGGGGGAGAGAGATTCCTCCTTTCTCTGTCTTGGCTCCCCCATGGCACCTGTCCTATTTCAGTTTACTCTAATATTGTTCACTTACGTGCACCTGATGGACCCTCAAGTTCCCAGCCCTCCTCTTGCTATGTTTATAACTCCACCATCTGGGATGAGGCTGTCAATTACCCTTGGTAGGCTAGCATCAGTTACCTGAAGGAAATGTTAACAAGTGTAATGACTGGCTGCTTTTTCCATGGTTTTAACCTCTAACTTGCAGGGTCCATCTGCCCTGTGACAGGAGGAAATTATAGAACTGGTCCGTCTTCAATTAAAAATATTGTTCCATGCAGCATGAGAGGCTACGGCCCTGCATACATAATAAACATTACAATAAAAATAGATATTTTATTGGCAAAATTATAAAACCATTCAGTTCCTCTCCAATCACAATAATCAATGGGGGGCAAGTACCCTAATTTGCAGTACATTCAGAGTCTCATTAAAACTTGCACCCTTTGCCAATGTGGGTGCCAATAGAAAAAGTTGGGAGGAAAGGTAGTTATGCAGCAAAATATTGCATGTTTAGTTGACAAGAATCTACTCATGGTTGTTTAATAACACACAGAATGTGGTTTAAAATTGACAATCCATTACTAGAACTCCATTCTTTATTTAGGTTGATAAACTGAGATTGAATTATAGATTTCATGGCAGCATCTTCTTCCACTGTGCATTTAAATCCATAGCTTCTGCTTCCCTAGTTTTTGAAAATCCATTCATTTGAAATGTGTGTTCATGGTCAAAAACTACCTCAGTTTAGGAACATTTTCACTTCAGGAAATGTAACACAAACAATCTCCAAGATATGGGTTGTTCAGAGGCTACTGTGAAAGGAGCTTTGCTGTCACAGTCTATTTCACAGTATTTATTTGTTTCGTTTTATTTCTGACCGAATATATATCCCGGACTCTGTGCACTTTTGGCAAGTTTAAACTATAGGAAATAAGTTAATATCAATACAATGAAAACTATTATTATATAATGGCATTATTGACTGCCTGCACAATATCACAGTGCTGTCACCATGAAATAAAGGTAGCATAGTACACAGGCATCCCAATAACCATCTTCTAATGATCTAAATATTTAGATATCCAAATATTCCCTCCCCAGATGCTGGAGAAAAGTGGGTTTTGCCATGTGCCCAGAAAGTTAAAAAATCCAGGCTGTGGCAGACCAAGGGAGAAAAGGAGTTCTAAGATGAGGAACCTTCATGGAGAATGTTCTAAGGCTTTTTTCAAGTGCCTCCGCCTATCGCAGATGAACCAGTAGGAAGCCTTCCAGGGTACCAAATCCCAAACCATTTAGGGCTTTATAAAGAAAAAACACCACCACAAACTCCACACATATCTAGACCCTCAGCCTGTGAAGATCACAAATTTCCCAAGTGATCTGCTCTTGAAAGGAAACACTATCTGACTCATGAGAATATAAAACTGGCCATATTGGGTCAGACCAATGGTCCATCTAGCCCAGTAGCCTGTCTTCCATCAGTGGCCGGGGCCAGAGGGAATTAACAGATACAGGGCAATTTTTCAGTGATCCATCTCCTGTCATCCAGTCCTAGCCTCTGGCAGGCAGCTTCCATATGGTGTCAAAGAATAGTCACAAGTTGGGCCAGGTGCTGATACTTTTAACTTTATGTAAATATTGAGAGCCACAATGAAACCTTGAATGCATGTTAGTGATCAGATAAAGTGGGCTTCAGTGGAAATACACAATTGAGTAATTCCTCACCACTGTGAGGGAAGGGGGAGTCACAGTCTGGCCCATCACTAGATACCTTCATTACCAGGTATGAGTGCCTATCAGGAGCTTTTCATTACATAAATATTTTTTTAAATCTCTAGATAATTCATTTTTGTGACTTAGACTTGTTTTGTCATCTTCTTCCATGATAGTCTGACACCTTTCTTTCCTCTCTGTAATAATTTAAAATCAAGGCTTCTATTCACTAGATTCCCCTTGATATTTTCCCAAATAAAATTAGACTGGATATACGTCTGCAAACCTCTCCAAACTCAGGCTGCAACAGTAGTTGGAAATAAATGCAGAAATACAGGCAGCTCACTGAAAGAGGAGTGAAACAGCTCAGTTATCAGTAAAACCAGTTGCAGCTGAAAGCTGGTTGAATTGGCTGGTCTAAACATTCTGTGTTAATTATCTTAAATGTGAATCAAAATCTAGTAACAAATGTGAGTGTATTAGAGAGAGATTTCAGCCCAAACTCACATCAATACAATTTAAAATAGTTCAACGAACTCTGGTGAATGTTACTCAGTCTGTTACTTTTGTTATTGTTATGAATGACAGTAGTCAGCTATTTAAAGCAACTGATGCGTTCAGTTGTTAATTGTAAATGCCTACTGAGGGTACCTCAAGTGAACCACAATTTTCCTTCAGTTCTGTTCCCCCCTAAGCCAAGGGTTACACAATGAAAGAGTTCAAGAGAGTACAAGAAGTACATCTGTTAAGCCAACAAAGGCCTTCAGAAAGGATCAAGAATGGGAAAGAGGGTTAGAGGGAAGAGGACACACACAAAAACTCACTGTCACCTTTATATTATGACACAAACTGACTGATACTCTGTCTTTTGCTCACTCTGGGTTGGGAAAACCAGTCTCAGGAGCATTCAGTCAGGATGGGGGATTCATATAATAAACGTCTATAAAATTATCAATGGTGTGGAGAAAGTGACCAAGGAAGTGTTATTTACCCCTTCATATAGCCCAAGAACCAGTGGTCACCTGATTAAATTAATAGGCAGCAGGCTTAAAACAAACAAAAGGAAATACTTCTTCATGCACTGCACGGTCAACCTGCAGAACTCATTGCCAGAGGATGTGGTGAAGGCCAAAATTATAACTGGGTTCAAAAAGAATGAGAAGTTTACAGAAGATAGTTCCATGAATGGCTATTAGCCAAGATGGGGAAGGATGCAACTCCATGCTCTAGATGTCCATCAGCCTCTGACTGTCAGATGCTGGGACTGGACAATGGGATGGATCACTTGGTAATTGCCCTGTGCTGTTTATTCCCTCTGAAACATCTGGCATCAGCCATTGTTAGATACTGGGCTAGATGGATCATTGGTCTGACCCAGAATGGCCATTTTTATATTCTTTCTTAAGAGAATTATTCCAGACTGTGGCTCAGCGTTAATTCAATGGCAAACAGATTTAAGGAAGTGGTAATCTTACAGACAGGTCCCATCATTAGCATAAATTTAGTCTGTAAAGCCCTGATTCTGCAAACACACAGATGAGTATTCCTATTGAATTCAAGACCAGACATAAATATTATTGGATCAGGCCTAAAGTGTTGCATATGGGACTATTTTATCCTGGTAACCTCCTCTTGGCACAAGCGTACTGGAACACCCGTAACAGAATGAGGAAGCAAAGCTAATGTAGGTGATGAGGAGCTGAGTCTCATCAGCACAGTAATGCTAATTCAGCCCATATTGTTACTTAATGGAAGCCAATGAGCTCATATGCAATAAACATTCATAATCATAGAGCTTTAGCCCTAGAGGACCCATAAGGGACATTATCCAAAGCACAAGCATATTCCTGTATTGCGCAATCTACAAACTGAAACGTAAGTAAATAGGAAGAATATCGAGTAGTAATTCTGCTGGACAGTCTTCTCAGACATACAAAGTGACTTCAAAGGACACTCTGATTCTGACCATCCTAATAAAATATGTGCCGCAAACATTAACTTTAATTATTTTGGCTTTTCACACTGTTTCCAGCCACTCTCCAGCACTCACTTTAGCTTTAGTCAACTGTGATGCACAACAGCCATCTCAGAGCCCACCCACACGCTCTGAGATGCACAACTAAGAGCCAGACTTGACAACAGAGGGCAGCTGGGAGTAGCACACATTGAGGTAACAATTCCACATTATTTAACAAATAGTAATATTTCTTTTCTGTGAGGGGTTTTTTTTTTGTCTGTTTTGTTTGTTTTCAGTATTAATTCTCCACCATACCTGAGAACCAGCGAGTATGGACAGGAAGGAACAAGTTTCCAGAATTTATCAAGGACAATTTGGATTTTTAAAATGCAATGGGATGAGGAATAGAGAAAAAAACACAAATATTAATACAACTGGCTGTCATAAGGTGGTACTTCAGGTAATCATATTTCACTATAAGCCCGTTATCATATTTGGCACTGCAATGTAACTTCTCAAAATATAGTTATGAGCTACATGAAAAGTGCCCTTTCTCAGCAGACTATTTCCCATCTGTAGCGTATAGGAATAGGGTAGTATGTGAGCTCTCTGGTAGTGCTCATTATGTTCTAGATGCTGCCAGAAACGAGGCAGAGCCAGCAGTATGTCTCTAGCCCTTGCATGTTTGTATATATTTAGTAAATATGGGTCTAATAAACACCATTTGTTTTGGCCTTAGCAAAGTTACCTGTTGTAAGCAAAATGGGTCGAATGGAGTGCTCATGAAATTTTGTTCATTTTGACCACTGCAATTTGCTCTCTGCAAACACTCAGATACATGGATATTTGTTCTCGTGAATGGTTTCAGAGTAACAGCCGTGTTAGTCTGTATTCGCAAAAAGAAAAGGAGTACTTGTGGCACCTTAGAGACTAACCAATTTATTTGAGCATAAGCTTTCATGAGCTACAGCTCACTGCATCGGATGAAGTGAGCTGTAGCTCACGAAAGCTTATGCTCAGATAAATTGGTTAGTCTCTAAGGTGCCACAAGTACTCCTTTTCTTTTTGTTCTCATGAATGTCTGCTCTGCATACAAACACCCATAGTCTCATGACAATGTGGTTTTTTATTCTCTGTTCACTAGTTATTTCTCTCTCTTTCTCTGTGAAAGCTCTGCAGAAATTGGACAGGATTGGATAACCCAAGAACATTTCATGTTCCCTGGAACTATCCCAGGCAGTGGGTCTAACAATGGTGCATGTGGGGTCACCACTAAGGGTGAGTGGGAAAGCAGGTGTTTTGAATTTCTGTGGGTTGTATTAGTAATAATTATAATAGAAAATATTTTAAAACAATTTTATGCTTAAATACCTACACAATTATATGCTGTTAGTCAATATTTGTGTTTATAATCTTCTTTTCATTGGGCTAATTTGAGCCGTTGGGCTCAGCCCTGGCTGTGATGTACTACATTCTCAGTGTTCATATCATTACAATTCATTGCCATGGGAAAGAAAATGCATAACTACTTGACGTATAGTCCTCTCCATAAAGCTGAATGTCTAAGGAACAAATATACTGCATATCAGCTAGCTGGCACTCATTTCTACCAGCTATCATAGAGTGCCAGCTACCTAGTTTATTGAAAGCTGGTTGTGTCCATCAGACAAAACTGATTTTGGTTACAAAAGCTAAATCTAAATCATGCTTTATCAGGTGGTGCTTTAGCAATAACCATTTTGCTAATGACAGGTTTCAGAGAAGCAGCCGTGTTAGGCTGTATTCGCAAAAAGAAAAGGAGTACTTGTGGCACCTTAGAGACTAACATTTTGCTAATGTTTCTGATACTTTGAAAATGGAGTCCACATCTAATCATGTGAAACAGAAACAACCAACTTCAAAATTTCACTTTTTTTTTTAGATCTCTATTGCCATAGTTCTGCAGGGAAGAGAGGGAAGCTTGAGGACACGATAGACTATAAGGTCTTCGGAAAAAGACCTTCTTTGCATTTTGTATGTATACTGCCTCATGCAATGGGACCCTGAGTATCGTTTTAGGTGCTTCTCTACTAATAATATAGATCAGTATGAAAATGTAAAGCCATTTATCTACATCAAAAAGAAGCAAGAAAGGGCAAAAACATTTCTGATTTCCGTTCATCTCACAAGATAGACCAAAATAGAGTAATCAGGTGATTATATTTTTATTAACTAGATTGTCCATTTCTTTTGTGACTACACATGACAAAAAACCTTTTGGTTACCAGGACCCATAGAGAGGGTATCTGGATATCAGCTAATTATGCACCTGTCTAATGGAATGTAGTTTGTCTAAGTAATAAATAAACAAACTTCATTTTGTCTCCAGTTGTTGCCTGGAATTGTTTATTTATAACATGAGGGACACTTGTAGGGCAAAAGAAAGCAGCACAAATATTAAACTAGAGTTAAAAACAGTTGGTCAGTGAAGGGTCACAATACTAAAGCCTAAAATCTGTCATTCTTCATGGTCTGATTTACCAGCCATTGCACTTTGCAAAATATGAGTTCTGATACAAAAAGTACCATGACATGATATTACACAGCATGAAATCACTCAATCTATGGGGCTCATTCTTCTCCAACATCTCATCTTCTGAGGGATTGACATGCCAAGAGGAGTCAGGAAATCTATGCAACCATCATTTGTCAAAAAGTTTTTCCACTTCCCATCTTAAATCAGGCACAATTCTGTTCTCTGAACCCTGCATATATTTCAGCATTTTTTGGCGCACGGAACATTTTTCTCTTTGATGAAAAATCATTTTGGGATTACACATTAATATAAAAAAGTCAGCACGCTCATTGTCCTCATAAAGAAATGGAGTACTGAGATTCATCTTGAAAGGACAAGGAATTACAGTGGACATACACTACAATTTCTAGTATATTGTTTTTAAGAAAAACGGAATAACAAAACCCTAGGGAGTTACCAATATGCCAGTCTAAAGTGACTCAGTCTGCATTTGCCTCAGTGTTTTCTTATTGTTCTCAGTGATAGAATCCTTCATACCTTATACTTCTGAAATTGCTGAGGATCCAAATCAGCAAACAGGCATATATCTGATTTTGGCAGAGAGCCACCCACTCTACAGAGCCAACAAGCTCTACAGCATCACAGAAAAATGTAAAGCGATCATCTTCTATTAATAAATGCAGGGGGTTGGAGAAAAATACAGGAACTCCTCACTTAAAGTCATCCCGGTTGACGTTGTTACATTGCTGATCAATTAGGGAACATGCTCGTTTAAAGTTGTGCAATGCTCCCTTATAACGTTGTTTGGCAGCTGCCTGCTTTGTCCACTGCTTGCAGGAAGAGCAGCCCATTGCAGCTAGCTGGTGGGGGCTTGGAACCAGGGTGGGCTGGCAGCCCCCCAGTCAGCTCCCCGCTCCCCTAAGTTCCCTGTGCAGCAGCCGCCCAGCAGGCTACCAATTGCCAGCAGTTCAGCTGTCCCTCCACCCACTGCCATGTGCTGCTCCTGCCCTCTGCCTTGGAGCTGCTCTCCGAGCCTCCTGCTGCTGGGGGGAAGGGGGAGAGGGGCTAATGTCAGGGTGTCCCCCTCCCCCCTGTTTCTGCACCCCGCTTACCCCATCTCCATATAGAGCAGGGTGGGGACAGGACAGGGCTCAGGATGGAGAGACCGCAGCTGCTGTCTCAACTTCCCAATCTTTTTAAAGGCAATGCACTTAGAGTGGTGTCAGCGTACTTACAGGGGCAATGCACATCTCTCTCTCTCTCACACACACCGGGTGTGTGTCTCTGTCTGCCATGCTGTCTCCCGTCCCTTCATGCATGCTGCCTTGTACAGTGTGACGCTACATTAACAACGATGTGTTAACCCACGAGCACTCAGCCAAACACTAGTTCATCATTTAGCAGTAAGGCATTCCCTAGGAAATATCCCACCCTCTCACTTCACCACCTCAACCAAGCTTCGCAATCGTCATCGCTGTGTATAGTATTAAATTGTTTGTTTAAAACTTATACTGTGTGTGTGTGTATATATATATATATATATATAGTGTGTGTGTGTGTGTGTGTATATATATACTTTTTTGTCTGGTGAAAAAAATTTCCCTGGAACCTAACCCCCGCATTTACATTAATTCTTATGGGGAAATTGGATTCGCTTAACATCGTTTCGCTTAAAGTTGTGTTTTTCAGGAACATAACTACAACGTTAAGCGAGGAGTTTCTGTATTGTTAATCTCACAGAAAGGAGGGAAGGATCTTATGGGCTTTTGCTCACCTGCAGATCACTCCACTAAGGAGTATACATTGTTAAAAAGCCACAGAGTGTCTCCAAATTTTAGAGTGGCCAGAGCAGAAGGCCCAGTGAAAGATACGGGCAAACAGGCAGCATTGTTGTCCCTGACCATTGTGACTGGATTCTAGCTGGCTTCAAGACTCCCAGTAAATAAGAGGAGTTTACAATGGAAAGAGACAGATTTTTGGAACAATCCCAGAAAACCCAGAAGGCTACTGTGCCAACTCCAGTTCTCAGTCCCACCCCTTCAAAAGGGACCCCTTGGAGAAGGGTTTATTTGGGGCAGAATTCCCAGAAGGTCTGAAGAAGCTTCCTGGGTGAAATTCTGGCCCCATTGAAGTCAATGTGTATCTTGCTATAGACTTAAATAAAACAGGATTTTACCCTGATCTTCTTTTTATCTGTGATACTTATATGGCTCCCGTTACCATGGTCTCTGAGTACATCACAAATCTTCAGTGTCTTTAACCTCACGACATCCCTACTAGCTACAGAAGTGCTATTATCTCAATTTTTACAGAGGCACAGACAGAGACTAGGTAACTTGCCCAAAGTCAAACAGGAAGTCTAGACTGGAACAAGGAATTGAAACTGGGTCTCAAATTTCCCAGGTTAGCTATCTGTTAATAAGTAAAACTTCGATTGTGCAAACATCTGAGTATGTGTTTAACATGAACTCAGTGAAACTACTCACATGAGTAAAATTACTCATGAACAAATTTTGTTGAAGGATCAGAGGCAAAATCATGGACCTGGGTTGGTAACAATTGTCCTCTCCCATATATTTATCTGCTTAAAAATATGCATGGTTAACAACAAGCTGCTACAAATTTTCCAGACTACCTTTTCACAGCAATGCAGATATAAGTAAATAAACAGTATTTAATGAACAATGCTCAGTCTTAGCAATGACAGAAGAAAAGAGAGAAATCGTATAGTGCAGATTGCAACTATAGCCTTTAATCTTCATTAAAGATTCAAATACAAGCATCTAAAAATAAGATTCAAGCGGGATGATGAAATTCTTTTTGTTTAATGGATAACACTGAAGTAAAATATAATTCCTTGTAGTAGTAATTCTGTAACTATTCTGTTCCTTTCATGTGAGTAATGTGTCTTAATAGGGTTTACAGCAATTTAGGACACGAGACAAAGCATCTGGTGAAGACTAATTTACAAGAATGTGGCTCCTGAGTAACTTGTGCTATCCATAGAACTGAAATATTGGTGCGGGAGGGAGCTGAGCACTTAATCCTACTGCTATACAGAAGTCCTGTAAATACTTTTTAAAATAAATGTACATTTCCTTAAAAAATAACAAAACTAAGTTGTACTTTTCCAAGGAATTGTTTGCCAGTTACTATCCTTTGCATAAAACTTCTTTTTCTTGCTTATCTGTTGTCTAAAAATGGTCTTGCTTTGCTTCATTAAGGAAAGACATTAATTGCCTCTTCACCAGAAACTCATGTGAAAATCACCAAATCTTTGGTACCAGAGAGAATACCAGACATTTCAGACACCCTATGGTAGCTTCATTAGAACTGTGAATGAGAAGAGAGATTTCAAACATAAAATCTAAATAAACTCAGATTAATAAAAACAATAACTGATGAAAAAGTTCATAAATACAAAGTGTACAAATGTAGGTTATGATGTGATTTTAGACATTACTTGTTTAAAACAATGACCACCTCACGCCATCTTTTCAATGGAACAGTTATGTTCCTTTTGTCTCAGGTTGCATTGGTAAATTTCAGTGTCTGTGCTGCTCGCATCTGAGGGGTATTGTCATTCTGGAGATAAACATACTGGTAATGGGTAGAGTGAATATCTTTAGAGATACAAATCTATTCTTTTTGGGGATCTCCCACTTTGCAGTGACCTACTCTATTGAAACACTGTGCACTGAAGAGACACTACAGAAGGAATTAGAACATTCTAGCTAATGCATAAGGATCAAATGACATCATTCCCATGAAATAAGGTTCAGGTTGGAGAACCAGGTATGTGTAGTTAATATATATTAGCATTTATATTCCAGAAGGAAATGGCCAAAGACTATAATTAGCTATGAAGCTGAAGTATGAGCAGCATAATAATGCCTTTTAGGCTAAAAGAGAATGTAATGAATAAAATCTCAGTCCACAAAGGAATACAATGTTAATACTGAAATTTGGACATTTCAGAATGGTGATTGGCAAACGAGTAATGATTTTCTGCCATGGAAAGTTAACTGAAATATAAAAGCCAGCGAAGATATAGTTGTACTTTGAAAGAACTCAAACAGGGCTATGCGTGTGTCTGTTTTACAACATATTCTATTGTTATGAGCTGGGTGAAACCTTGATCTGGGTTCAGTTAAAACCCCATTGAGGTTGGTAGGTGTGAACTCGCCCGTCAATTAACATAACTGTAAAAATAAACCCACACCTAAGAAAAAAATTGTGCGTAAACCCATCCAGGAGCTTTTGCTGTGTAAAACTGTGGTCAGACAAGAACAGATGAAGTAAGAGAGAAACCAGAGGTTACCTGATGGAATAAATAGGCAGCAGGTTTAATTCAAACTAGAGAAAGTACTTTTTCACACAATGTACAATTAATCTGTGGAACCCATTTAATTGGATGTTATAAAGACCAAAAGTATAACTGGGTTAAAAAAAGAAATAGATAAGTTTATCGAGGTTAGGTCCATCAGTGTTTATTAGCCAAGATGGTCAGGGATGGAACCCCATGCTGAGGGTGACCCTAAACCTCTGACTGCCAGAAGCTGGGAGGGGAAGATGTGTGGGTCACTCCCATGGCCCTATTCTGTACACTCCCCCCGAAGCTCTGGCACTGTCCACTATTTGAGACACGATACTGGGCTAGATGGACCATTGGTCTGACTCAGTATAGCAGATGTTAGGTTCTTCTGAGTGCACAATTTCAGTCGGTGCATCTGAGAAAGTATTTTATTCCCATTCACATAACTCAGAAACTGCTGAGCTGGTTTTGCTCGCACTTTCCAAAATAATTCACCTTTGGGCTAAGACCAACCATAATTTAGGTCTGAAAGGAACTTGTATAAGGAAGTCTGGGCAGCTGATAAATGAGGTTACAGTAGAAACCAGATCTTAAACTTTAATATATAGCACTGCCTAATTGTGAAAGCTATACTATATCATGCTGTTATAAAACAGGGCTACATTAGCAGTTAATAAAATAAGCATTAAAGCCATCTCATTTTCAGTTTCACGCTTCCAAACTCAGATGAGACTAATTTGTCCTTTTCAGCATGGATTTGGTATATGCAGAACTGTCCAACTTTCTTTAGGCTGAAGTTTGTGTAAGTGTGCAAAGGGTGAGAAAGATTTCAAGAAGCTCTGAGATGACACTAAGCCCACTATCACATCAACCTTGGCCCTTCATCTTATATCTATTTGTGTATTTGAAGGTATTCTGGCTACTTGCTAATTGCACAGGAGAGAAAATTTCTGGCTGGCTGATGGATACAAAAATTGTCAAACAAACTTTTTTGCCTCAGCTAGCTGAAACACACACCAAATAGTAAATAGTACTGCCATTAAAGTCTGGCTGGCTAACCATCTATTTTAAGCAGTAGACATGGAAATAAGAGAAAAGAAAATATGATCTCAGCCCTGAACTGGAAGGAACATATGTGCAAAAATATTTAAGACTCCAGCTATCCTTCTCTTTTCCAGATAGCTCCAAAATATCATGACCCTAGTGCATTATGTAATTTAACTAGATTAGACTGATTGAGTATCTTGAAAATTTCATAATACTCCATTCAGTAGCCTCATGTACTTCTAATGAACTCTGTGATTACTGCCTGCCTCTTTTCATAGAAACACTTATAAAATCAATTAAATGTGACATGCAGAATAACACCATCAAACTCAGTATTCCGTCATTCATGCTGCAGTCAGGAAAAAGCATGCACATAGGAGTTACTCACAATTTCCGTGTAAAATGATGATGATAATGACTATTGTTAATTGTTTTATAAATCCATTGTTGAAAAGCCAGAAACATTACCTGCCACAGGGTTTAGAATATGTGCAAATGCTGCATAGAATCATAGAAATGTAAGGCTGGAAGGGACCTTGAGAAGTCATCAAGTCCAGCCCCCTGCACTGAGGCAGGACCAGGTACGCCTTGACCATCCCTGACAGGTGTTTATCCAACCTGTTCTTAAAAACTCCCAGTGACGGGGATTCTACAACCTCCCTTTAAAGCCAATCCCAGAGTTTATCTACCCTTATAGTTACAAAGTGTTATAAACCTTTTATAAGTTTAGTTGCTCTCTTCTGGATTATCTCCAAATTGTTCATGTCTTTCCTAAAGTGTGGCACCAAGAATTGGAAACAATACTCCAGTAGGGGCTTTTCCATGCCAAGTAAAGTGGGACAATTATCTCCCATATCTTACATACAACACTCATAATACTACACTCCAGATGATTTTAGCCTTTTTTGCAACTGCATCACATTACTGTCTCATACTCCATTTGTGATCCCCCCCCCCCGCCGCCAAAATTTTTGAGCAGTACTGCCACCTAATCAGCTATTCCTCATTTTGTATTTGATTTTTCCTTCCTAAGTATTTTGCTCTTGTCTTTACTGAATTTCATCTTGTTGATTTAAGACTCATTCTCCAATTTTTCAAGGTCATTTTGAATTCTAATTCTGTCCTCCAAAGTGCTTGTAACCCCTCCCTATGTGAACACTAGGAAAGCAAAGAGAAACATCCTCTCCACACAAGACAATAAATTATCTATATCTACGTTAGGCAGAGTTTGAAACTCCTAGGCAAAATCTTCACTGGTGTAAATTTACAGTAGTTCCATTGAAACCAAATTTACCCTAGGTTGAGGGTCTGGACTAACAAGTATGGCAAACCTAACTCCAAAACTGTATTCTCCTTATACTTAGGGATCAATTCCTAGAGCAACAGGCTTTTCTGGGTCAGTAGCTCAATTAATTCAGAGTGAAAAAATATAGGCCTAAAAGTATGATAACATCATATTTCTATGGTCAGATCCTCCATTGAAGGTAATTTGCAAAGCTCCATTGAAGCCAAGAAGATATGAAATATAATCTTTAGTTTGTCTTGTTTTTCTTAAATACTGTATACTGAGTATCAAAGATCACACCTTTTTTACCAATGTAGAAATACATATATTCAACAGCGTATCTTCAGGAGTAGAGCTGGCTGGGAATTTTTTGACAAATATTTTTTTGCTGTTGTTGGAAAATACTGATTCATCAAAACTGGGAAAGGATCAATTTTGATGAATTTCCCATTTCAAATAAAAAAAAAAGATTCAAAATTTTCAAAATGCCCCCTTTTGATATTTTGGAAAGGAAAAGTTTCCCTTTCTTGGTTCAAACCCAATTTTAATTTCAAAATTTAAGTTCATTTACATAAAAAAGAGTTGAAAAAATTCAAAGATTGAAATCAAAACAAAATGTTTTGATTGACTCAATCCAAAAAATGTGCGTGTTACAAAAATTGTCTAGATTTGAAAGAATATGGCAGACAGTTTCTGAGTTTACACCAGCATGAATCCACAGAACTCCCCAGAAGCCAATGGAATTTCTTCACATAATATATATATATAAACTACGTAAAATAATTCAATTAAGAATCTGAATTTTATCCAGAAATCCATGATATTGTGTATTAACAGGTACTGGATATAGGATGTCCAAATATGATCCAGTCCCTCTTAATACACAATATCATGGATTTCTGGGTATAATTCAGATTCTTAATTGAATTATTTTATGTAGTTTTTAAATTGAATTTGTTTTTTTGCAAACCAAAATGCAACCTCCAGTTGCAGACATTGATTCTATGATCACTGGTAGGGCCCCTTTATCTGAATGTTATTTAATGAATGTATCTAAGGGGATCATCATGTCAATGCATGTACATTGATTTCCTAATCCAGTCCTTCAAAGCTGCTATGATCTGGAACAACGCAGGCAGCAGCCGTTCAAGGTTCATCATACAGCTCTGGAAATGTGCTTTCAAGCCTCTTGATGTGAGAATTTGCGCAGTCCCGAAGCCCAATTAATCTGAGGAGACTGTCAACAAATGTGTCATTTGTATTTGCATTTCTGGCGATGTGGACACCTGTCTAAAACATGGAATGAGATCATCAGCTCATTTACATAGGGCAACAGATGGTAAAAATCTGCATTTGATATCAGCTTGGGCTTTTCTGTGTCCCAGTGCCAAACCTCTAAGCCACCAGGTCCCAAGAAATAATCACTACAAACCAAATATAGTTTGATAAATAATACCTGGTTTCAGTCCTTGTATAACAAGCTACCTCCCAGTGAAATTATTTATAGAACCACTAGAAAAGAGGTTATAATGAAAACAGTCAGAGGCCACTAAGTCTTTCGCGCCCCCATGAAGAAAATAGTAGGGCTGGTCAAAATTTTTCTGTCAAAACTATTTTTGATAGAAAATTGGGTATTGGATTAAATAAAACATTTTTGCAAAAAGTGTATGCTTTCTGCTGAAAACTCTGATTTTCTTGTGAACAAAAGCAAATGCCCCCAAACTGAAATATTCTGATTTGGCATGCTGCCACAGTGACTTATGACTGGTCTAGTTAGGCTGCCTCAGGCCCCAGTCTCTTCTAAAGGCTGGGCTCTCTGGCTGGACTATATCTCCCATGATGTACCATTGCCAGGGACTCCCATGATGCCCCACTTCCCCTCTCCAAGAGGTGAGACCATGGTGCACCATGGGAGATGTAGTATGACCAGGGATGCTGGCCTATAGAAGGGAATGGGAGCTTGAGGCATCCAAACTACAACTCCCATGTGTCACCGCAGCAGTATTTCCAAATCAAAATATTTGGGTTTTTTTTGTTTTTTTCTCAACCAGCCCTAGAAAACGGGTAGTTGTGTCATGCCCTGGACTGAGTAAGGCTAGTAATCTAAATGCTTTTTATGCACCTGGTAGATCAAATGCTCAAGTTCTAATCACATCCTGATGGCTTTGTCACACTTTAAAATTATTCTAGGTGCAAAAACTAATGGCCCACTGTGACACTTTGGGGTTCAACCCAGACCAGAAGGGGATTGTATCACTGCCTGCCCTGCAACTCTGGATGCCTTAAATGCTATGTTGCCATGTCTCACGCCTCTAACACCAACAGTACATATTTATATCTCTCTGTGTGCACCACATACATACATACATCACACAATGATTTTGGGAGCAGTGTATTACCAGTTTGCACATGATACCTTACTGGACACCTTTTAGATTCAAATTATGACACCCGTGTGCTAGGTGTAGTGAGTATGTCAGGTCTGAGAAGAGTTGCCGACACAGAGTAGTGAACCACCAGTGAGCCTCTGTCTCATCAACACATGACTCTGTTGCCCACATGGCCATGCAGTTCTTTCCCTGGGGATTCTTCTAGTGCTTTGATATGCCAAGGCCCTTTCCTCCAGCTAGCTTCCTCTTTCTATGGTTGAAAGATTACAACCTACAGTTACATTTTTCCTCCTTTTTTTTAGTAAATTCATATTTTACTTGTCATCTGGTCCTTTGTGGCCAGTTCCTCCAGCAAGGGGAGTGTTCTGAGGGTCAGCTGGGGCTGGGAGGGGACTTGCCTGGGGTGCTTCCACATCCTGGATACTCCCCACAAGTCCCATAAGGGTAATAGCAATGCAAGGAGCAGTTTGGCCCCTAGTAGTTCCTGAATAAAGATGGACACACACATTGCTTTCCTCAATCCCTATGTGGGTGCTATTGAATCCCCAGCTAAGGTTTCAATCTTGCTACCACTGAAGTCAATAGCAAAACTCCAATTGACTCTAATGGTGGAGAATCAGGTGCTAAGGCAGGAGTTAAATATTGCCAGGGGAGATCATTCTAAATATTGTAACCTATTAATTCCTTTGCAAACTATGGAATGGGACATTCTACATGCTAACTTCTGTAGAACTTGCTGTCAAGTGAACTGAGTATAGTCTTGAATGTATTATAATGAAAAATCCCTCTAACCATTTTTTTTATACATGCTACACAGAATCCATTCTTATGCTGTCATCAGATTGCCTCTGTTTCCTCAATGTGTCCCTGCACAAATTTGGCATGCTTCCTGTTTTTGGGCATTGTCTAATTCCCTGGGTCATTAGTTATGTAATCATAATAATTTTCTGCTGGGCAGATTGGTGTTATCCATCTCATCTTCTTTTTTCTCATCACCTCTTTAGTAGTATTAGAGCATAGAGGGGAACATGCAACTCCCGGAGGGTGCCATCTGGTACTACCATGTATGGAGAGAGCTAAATGAATGACATACTGTATGAGACTTTCTACTCATTAGTTACTGATTCTTTGTTTTTTAATTCATGCCATTACAGTTTCCTCGCTTAATCTCTTCATCTTTTTACCCCCTTTCCTTTATGTGACATCTAACGACTCCAGAGGGTGGAGTAACAACTGACAAGCAAAAAAAAGTGGAACACCAAAGGTTTCAGTAGATCAGGAATAATATTGTGAATGTATGAATAAATCAGACAGGATTAACATTTAAAATGTACGCAGTGACTGACATAAGCAATACTGGGAGTCATCACCAAATATATATTGACATAACTGGGAAACGCTTATGTGAGTCACTTGTTTGACCATAGTGAACTCATTATACTGTACAGTCCTTTAACGTTAAAGAACAGAGCTTTTATATATAAATAATGCACCGACGTGGAGCCATTGGATCCCTTCCCAGTAGAATAAAACTCCAGCCTATTTCATGCAAAGCTTGAAACAATTTGAAAACTGCCTTTTAAACCTTCCATTGATGGCCCTCCACTGCCCACAGTCTGATGGCATGGTTCCCGCTGAAGCCAATGGGAGTGCTGCACACAGACGAAAGGCAGTGCGTAGTTTTATTTTTTCCTTTGCGTCTATCTTAGGCTCATCTTAATAAGCCAGGTTGTAATTTTTTTATTATACTATGATGCACCCTAAACGTGCATGGCATTTTGTATCCAAATATTTATCTTGTCAAATAATTGCCAATGAAATGTAATATTAATTAGTCTTTATAGGGCAACCTGCTGTATGGGTTTGCACATTTCAAGATTTCTTATGGCTTTGATGGTTGTACACGTGCATCTTAGAAGTTGGGGAGATCAGCACTGTGGATGAAGGAGGGTGTGTAAACCTATGTGAACTGAAAACAAAGGGCAATGTTTGTTCAAGCCCCATTAAAAATGAGTTGGTGAGATGCTCAGAGGTTTATTTCATAATCAGAGACCGTACAGATGTTTTACATGTTTTGTTCGATGATACTTTAGGGTTGTTTCTTCTTCTGTCTCATGTTTCCACAATCAGTATTTCTTTCTGTTTTAATATAGATTGTTTTTCAGAAGAGAAGGAAGAGGGAACGAAGGGATTGGGAAGAGTTCATAAAATGTACAGACATCTGTGATCTAATACAAACATTACCATAAAATTCAGCGTGAACGACTCAAAGTATGCTCAAAGAACAGGAGGACTTGTGGCACCTTAGAGACTAACAAATTTATTAGAGCATACGCTTTTGTGAGCTACAGCTCACTTATGCTGATATTCATCCCAGCATTTTTAAGGACTAATATTATTAGGTATATTCTATCTCATTCATTAGGAAAGATATATTTTCAAATCTGGCAATCTCACTCAAACCAACATACCAGATATTAAAATACTTTCTGCTCTTCCATTTCACAATATTAATACTTTAGCTATTAAGTTTGATTCCATTACCATGTTATTTGCATTAGCAATGGTCATCATGAAGACAATGACACCCAAAATAAATATCATTAGTAGTCATAAGATATATTTGCTGATAGAGCCATATTTAGAAGAAAATCCTGGCCTTATGGCCCAAAGTCAGCAGAGCAAGTTTAGTGCCATAGAGCCAGTATGGTATCCTGTAAAAGAGATGTCCAGTCTTCACGAGACACAAGATGTCCTTTGTGGGACCAGCTGATCTTATGCCAGGAAATTCTTGGTGTCTCATTATCACAGAAGTAAAATGTTCACTGATACTGCAGCCGTTTTGAATTGACCTTCTCGGAAATATATGTGCTAGATATCATTTGGCTGACCACACCCTGTTCACTCCTAAAACACACTCTGGCCGCCAGGGTAAGGGTTTTAAGGTTGATATATCTGTTTTTGTTTGCTCAGGTGGCATCACACAATTGCATCCACACTGGGCAAGTCGGCATTTGTGCTCCTGTTTTGAGCAATGGCAATGTATGCCCTCAGTCTTTTGACTACGACTGCTCAGAAAGAGTCAACCCCTTCACGTTCCTTCGGTACATAGACTAAATCTCCGTCACAATCATTCATCATCAGCGTGTAGCTCAAGGGCCCAAGTCATTTTGTTGCTACCCAGGCCATAGGCTCCTAACACTAGAAAATCTACCCAACATGGGAGTGACGTGATACAAGTCATCCATGAAGCACACTTTGTTGGGTCCCAAAACCAGGCAGTGCTGCCACAGTGGAACCGGCTAGGGGAGGGCAGGGCCAGAGCTATCTGGAGATGGGCTGAATCAGAGAAACTCACAGAGGGTCTCTGCTGGATAGACTCCTGTGAAGCCCCTGATCATATTTAAAGCTACTTCTACTGCTGCCAGTCCTAGGGGTGAATGCATACACTAGCACAGTGTTTTCAACGGGAGTAGGGATGTACAAATAACTGACTTTTCAGTTCAGTGGCCAAACTGAAACTCGGAACAAAAAAATAATTTTGAATTAATCTGAAACGAAACATTTGGTTTCATCCAAAACTCAATGTTTTGTTTCACTTGTCAGCTTTATCCTTTTTTAAAAAAATACACAATTACTGTAAATATTCCAAACAAAAAGGCAAACAACCCCCTCACCGCCTCTTCCATCTGTGGACCTGCCCATGGTCCTACCCCATTCTGCCCTCGTCCCACCCATGGCCCCGCCCCTGTTCCACCCCTTCCCCCGGGGCCCTGCTCACACTCGCTCCTTTCCACCCCCTCCCTACTCCTCCCCCGCTGCAGCCCCAAGGCCAGAAAAGCTCTGTGCCACCACCACGGGCCCGCAAGAGCATCTGCAGCCCCAGGGCCATGGCAGGGGGAGATTTTTCCAGGGGCCCCAAATTGGCCCGGACCCCATGAGACAATGCAGTAATCTGCCATTGCTCTCTGTCCACTCCCCCCCCACTCTGCAGTGTGAGATTTAGGGAAGCTTAGCCTCCCCCAGCCTCCATTACAAATCAACCATGTTCTTGGTGCTAAATATTGCAAGCAAGAAGTAGTGTCTGGGAGTGTAGGAGAGAGGCAGAAATAATGACTCTGGGAGAACATAATAATCAAAGCTCTTTTCCCTTTAGAAAAAGAAGCAGCTGTGGTTAATAGGTGAAAGCAGTGGTATGGAAAGTGGTACCCTGGCCATGCCCCCAAATGGCCTACTCGCACTTTGAGGTATGCAGGGAGTGCTGGCTATACCATTGTGACTGTCTGCCGTGTCAGTGTGATAGGGAAGATGCTCTTCCCCCTCTAATGAATCCATCTCGGAGGCAGTCACAATTTTGCCCTCTGTTTTTGAGAACAGTTTTCTTATTATCATAATTATTTTTACTTCTTATTCATATTATAGTAGTGTCTAGATGCCCCAGTCAGGGGAGGCTCTGTACAAACACAGAATCAAAGACATTTCCAGCCACAGAGAGAACAATCTCAATTCCTTGATGAAGATGAAAATGACTGAAAAAACAATGCATAATTAGAGCCTTATTGGACAGGTTCTTCGCTGGTGTAAATTATCCAATCTCTACTGATTAATAGGTCTACACCAATTTACACCAGCTGAATCATCAACCCATGTTCTCCAGATTACTTTCATTCTAATTTAAATAATGGAATGTTGAATGTATCATATCATTTTAAAAGTATGTGAAACAATAATACAAGGAGTGAATGTGTACACATTCTTGAGATGGTTTGTTTCAATTCATTCTCCTTTACATCAGCCTCTGTTTTCCCCTTGGCCTTTTCCTTTTCATTTAGCTTTTCAAAGCCCTGTGACATTACACAAGTCTTTTTTTATTCATAGCTGTCCTTTCCCTTGAGCTCCCACTCTCTCTGTTTCTGCATGACACTTTCTCCTGTCTTGATTGCTCTTGCTTTTTGCCACATCTTTTGTTTCTTAATTCTGTTTTGTTTCTTGAGCCCTGTTGCTGGACTGAAATCCCCCTTTTTATGAAACCAGACTTCTTTCTCATCCACCCTTAAAAGGCATCACTTTGGCCAGCCAAGCTGACAGACTTACTATGTTCTCATTTACAAATGTCACTGCAGCCCTGGCTAAACTTCAGCTTCAGTTCTGAATACTACACTGGCACAGAACTAAAATGTTCACATGATTTATATACTGCTGGGTTGTTTCCTTTTATTCCTCTTCCATACTGGTTTAGTTGTAAAAACTGTGATGAAATTTTAGCATGAGACATATGTTCTTCAGGGCCCCACTCTTGCTTGTGTTGAAATTAACGGTAGAACTCCAATGACAGTAATGATTAAGGACCAGTCCTTAAGGAGACAGAAGCAGATAGGGAGACCTTTTTTCATCCTTGCCTCTCTTTTTCCAGTCCATTGCAACTTGTGAAAATTTTCCTCTTCAAATATTCAATTTTAAACCCTAATCCTGCAATTTAATTGACTGATTTCAATGGGGCTTTGCCAGGGCACAGGCATTAACCTACACAGATCTGGTTGACAGATTGGGGCCGTAGTGTTTACTCTACTTCAGCTGTTCTCAAACTTTGGGTCAGGACACCAAGGTGGGTCAGGACCCCATTTTAATGGGGTCACCAGGCTGGCTTAGACTTAATGGGGCCCAGGACTGAAGTCCAAGCCCCTCTACCCAGGGATGAAGCCGAAGGCTGAGGGCTTCAGCCCTGGGTGGAGGAGATCAAGTTACAGGACCCCTTCCTGGGGCTGAAGCCCTTGAGCTTCCACTTTGGCCCCCAGCTCAGAGTGGTGGGGCTTGGGCTTTGCCCCCTCCCCCTCAGGACAATGGGGCTCGGGTGGGCTCAGGCTTAGGTCCCTCCTCCTGGGGTCATGTAGTAATTTTAGTTGTCAGAAGGGGGTCGCGGTGCAATGAAGTTTGAGAACCCCATCTCTACTTTAAGAAAAGTCCTAAGGAGCTGTCTCTAGCATGAGTTGTCCCATCGCACACTTGGCAAAATGATATGCAAAGAAGCCATGAATTTAATGTGTTGGAGAAATCAAAACCTAAGCCCCCGCTCATGGCCTCCTGCTTAAAACTCTTCCCTTCAGAAAGTTTCCCTTCCAGCAGAAGTTTGATGAATGCTGGCCCTACTAACCTGAAAACAAACATGCTCTAGGAAGCTGAAATAAGTGGGGTTGAACAAACCTCTGCAATTTGCAGGGGTTGGGGGGAGGATGTTTGCTTTCTGTTTAGTTTTGCTTAGCCACTGTGAAAAACGAATGCAAGTGTGTGGAAATATCAAGTTAAATTGTATATAAATAATGGACACATTGAACATGACTTAGGGAAGTCAAGTATTTGAACATCTCATCTGAGTTACTGGTGGAGCTCAGTGCAATAAATATATATTTGGTCTATGAATAATTAAAAACAAAGCAGGAGGAGCGGGTTGGAGAGGAAGCACATCTCATTCTTCCTTACAAAGAAATGGGATAGCACAGCAATGTTGTTGTGTTCGGTGGTTCATCTGAGTCCACTGCACAAAAACAATAGGCTGCTCAAGCCACTGAAGGCAATTGGCACTAACTGTATAGAGATATTAGGAGCCATCAGGAAATCCTTGAGTAACATAAAAGAATCTCCTAGAGGCCAATCCAATGCCCATTGAAGTCAATGGAGAAACTCACATTAACTTCGCTGGCCATTGGATTAGGCCCCTAAGGAGCACACCTAATTGCACAATAATTTTAAGCTTGAATGTAATTGTCAAAAGTAAGAATGCCTTTTTTCCAGTATTAGTTGTAATCTCACTACGTTAAGATA
Organism: Chelonia mydas; assembly: GCF_015237465.2. Taxonomy (NCBI): domain Eukaryota; kingdom Metazoa; phylum Chordata; order Testudines; family Cheloniidae; genus Chelonia; species Chelonia mydas. Next base: position 12,317,108 of record NC_057853.1, on the reverse strand, counting down.
ATTATTCTGAATTTTCCACGTTTAAATAACAAAAAAGGGAATAGGACATTTGAATTTCCATTCACTAAATGTTGGCTCTAAATGGTTACTAATAATGTAATTTTAAAAAAATTGAACTATTGAGCCAAATTCTCTGCTGGTCTAAATTGATGCCACTCCACCAAAGTGCTTGTCAGATTTACTAGCTAAAGATTTTCAGAAAGAAAGATGTGAATTTTAATAATCAGGAGACTATTTTTTCTCAAGCATGGGTTTCCAGATACAGGGAAAGAGAGAGGATTTTTTATCTCCCACTCAGGTAGTAATTTGGGTAATCTTCCTTTGGGAAGATCTGAGCCCACCAATCAGTTCAATACCTACCAAAAGTGAAAGTGATTTATGGGGGGGGATGGCCAAGGGAATCTATTTATTTTAGACTCAGAGTATGACTTAATACTGCTGGAATAACACTGGAACTATCCAGTGAATCACTTAAAGGATTATTGGTGTCCAAAGAAAGAACATCCACGGGCTGGATTTTGCAACCTTTACACACCAAATTAGGAAATCTTTTCACCACTCCGTGAGTGGAGTTCAGGGGTATCCTAAGGTTCTGGAGCTACTCCTACGCAAGCCAGCTTCCAGAAAGCATGGCTGAAAAAAAGAGGATATGGTAAGAGTACATAATTGATGGTGTTTGGGGACTGCTTGGGGTTGCAGGACATTAGGGGGCATGGAGTATATAGAACTGATTACTCTGTGTGCCTGTGTGGGTGTATAAGTGTAAGAGTTTAAAGAATCAGACCCCAAATAATTAACTTTCCAGAAAAATGTGTATGGGGACTGACACCTCCTCTCCTTAAGAAAGACGAACTCCCATTGACCTGAGTGGCAACACAGGAACTGCAGGGGGGACCCCCCAGGACAGTAACTTTCTATTATGCATAGCTGTGTTAATGTTGTGACTGCTTCAATTTATGGATTGGCACAACAATACGCACATTTAGATGACCGTAATGAAATACCATATGTGTGAAAGAGCTGAGATGATTAATCACATGAAAGTCACTAAATGCTTGATCACTTCATCAAGTCATTAATCTGCTTTCCAAAAATGTCCCTGCCGTATATATAGTCAATTAGATGCATTTTAAATGACCAGACCTCAGTATATATTTATATGGTTAGATCAATACCATGCATAATTTAGCCTTTATATACTATCAGATATTCAGGGAGATTTTAAAACAGAGTAAACCATCCCTGTGAAGCAAAGAAATACTTTGGATCACATATTGGACAATGCATGATCAATAATCACTATGACAGTAATTTGTATTGACAACTTCCATATTGTGTTCTCTTATACCTGCGATGCTGAAACCATTAAGAAAACTGAAGAATATTTTCAAGCTATATTTATTTTTAACGTTTTTCAGTTATAATTAGATTCATTATTCCATGAATAACATTGTAACAAACTGGTTGGTGTTTTCTGTACTGTTGCCCTTTACTGGACTGAATCTGTACTACTCAACTGTGTATCATAGGCCCTATATGCTAACAGAGATTATTTGTTTAGGTCCAGTAGTAAAGGTTTATGCCATGACATATGCTTACTTGGTGACTTTATTGAGAATCACCCACTATTAAATCTTTTTTGCAAAAATCACCCGTTTGAGAGCAAGTTGTGCCCTCCTTTCGAGAGACAGCATCATATTACAAAAAATATGCACTTATAAGTTGCACTTATTTGAAACAACTGTCGTTCTGTGCCTTAAATGATTCACTTTGGTTCAAAATTAAGAGGTCTGTTGGAGAGCTGTATCAGCACACCTGAGCCTCCCTGACAATGTCCCTTTTTCCGCCTCTTTTAGCCACTTTGGGCTGCACTGCTCTGCTGATGCACTACTCAGGGTTGAGAGAAGGGTGTGGCTGCTTTGTAATAGTGAAGCCTTGCCTGTAGAGAACTTGCCATGATGTCTGGAGACCACCATTTCCCTGAGAGGTGAATCTTTGGACTCCAGTTTCAAAGCTAAGCATCCACCATCTGTCTTCATGAATGCAGAAACAAAGTATATGTTGGCAAATGGAGGTTCTGAGGCCCCTGTGACTCCCCTTGTTTTACTGATATTTAGAGCAGAGAATGGAAATTCCATTTGGTGGAGGATTTTGATGTTTCAACGTTTGTTTTCATTCTGATTAGGAACAAACCCTCAATATTTCTAAATTCTCTGTGAAAGAAAATTAAAACACAGAATGTTTTGGGTGAATTGAAGTATCCATCGGTGCAGCTGTGTTGCTGTAAGCTCTCGAGTGTAGCCGTAGACCCAGTGTGTTTCCGATAGACTCTCCTTGGTCAGTACAGAAAGCCCCAGAACTTAAAATTCTCAAGCAACAATTTCTAGGTTAAACGGTTTCTGAGGCAAAAATGGAAACACCAGAAGAGAAAGATTTGGTCACATTTCAACATTCAGAGACATGTTGTGGCCAATCACTACATAGGTGTGCAAGGGATGGGGGAAATACAAAGAGCTTCTCTCCAGCGTGTAATGAGACTGCATATGCAACCTCTGCTACCTCCAAGCACACCCTGTCAGGAATCACTGCCTGAAGGGAGAGGGTGAACTTGATATCATTGTCACATACTCAGCTCGGCAAGGATCTATGGGTCCTGAACTTGAGCCCACAGGGTCTTGGGCTGCTGCTACAGCTACAACATCACCCAACAGCTCTACTAATGAGTGGAGAATTGGGAGCCCTAGGGCACTACGCTCCACTAAAGTGACCGCCCACAGGGAACTGCCTGACGGAGCTCCAGAGGTCCTGTTTGGATCAGATACTCTATGTAAGCCAGAAAGAGACAAGAAGTTGTCTGTGCAATGACTCCTGCCTTGCTACTGTGACACACCCTGCTGTCTCTTGCTTCCTAGCCTCATCCCTGGTTCTTGACTTCAGCTCTTCCCCATTCCTGGTTCCTGTCCCTGTTCTCTGACTCTGACCATTGGCTTGACTCTCTGACTTTGGTTCCAGCTCTGAATCTTGGCTCTGGCATCCAGGTACTGATGCTGGGCCTGATCTTCAGTTCTGATTCCTGTCTCTGACTCTGGCTTGGCTCTGGCATCTGGCCTCCGACTCTAGTTTTGACCCTTTGTTCCATTTCCTGGCTCCTGACTTCTGCTCTGACCCCAACCCTGTCTCTGACACACACCAGCCAGAAAAGGTGAGCAGGCACAGAAATGAGAGCATCGTTATGTTCTTTCCAAAGATGTTGCGAGGAATTTTGCTCAGCCTGAAAACCCCTGTAGCATGCCAATGGCCCTATCCAATCCCCAGGGAATCAAATGAAAGTCTTTCCATTGATTTCAAAGAGCTTTGCATGAGATTGCAAGTGCTCATTGTGGCCATGAGTTTCATATAAACTATTCTACCTATATCACATATAGAAAACTTTAAATAAAGCCTAAGAAAGCACAGAACATAATAAAAATAAACAAAAACACTAACGTAAGTGTATAACCATCCATTTTAATATCTGTGACTATACACAAAAAGCACCATTCAAAAATTCCAGCCAAAACTTCCTCTGTCTTATGTATGGTTCCAGGAAAATCATTCCAGCTTTGACTCTTTGCAGAGTTCATAAACTAATTAAGTGTTTAGTATTCAGGGTCTGTTTTAGTAAAATGAGCAGCCAACTTTCCACTGGGCCAAAACTCAAACAGAAACTCAATTCACTTTTCTTAGAACTTGGATACGCACCATCCTGTCACAACAGCCTCTGTCCGCCAAGCAGCTGGAACTGCGCAATGAAAAGCAAACGTCCTGTTTGGCAAGAGGGAGAGCGTGTTTGCTGTGATACACTCTGAGGTGAACTACATTGGAACCTGTCTTACAACATGTACAAGCACCCAGCATCCTGAATTCTTTCTGAAACACAAAATAAGCGTTCTTTGCCAAGGGTGAGCTTATGGCAATCCTTACAGAGGCCCATGTTGGGAGTAGTACAGCAGGAAAAACCTAGAAATAGCTCATGAGATTTTTTTGCACTGTCGTTTTGAATCCAGACCGTGTCCCAAATTCAGCCTAAAACCTTAACCTCTAAACCTAATCCAGAGCCAATCTCCACCTCTTCTCTGTAGTTCAAATCCTGTTCTTTGCTTACATCCCTTCTAATCTAAAAGATGGTGAAAGGCTCAAGTAAGATATTGCACTGAGGGAAAGTGTAGTTACAGAGTGCATCTTGGTGATAGTTTATGTCTGTGATGAATACCTATCCAGAGCAGTGATACTCAGACTGAGGCTCAGGAGCTGCAAGTGGCTCTTTAATGTGTCTCCTGTGGCTCATTGTGCCACATTATGTTAAAACACGGTGTGATTTAATTATTGACTGATCTAAGTTATTAGCCAGTCAGGATGCTTTTACTATGTTATGAACCAATTATAGTTGATAAAATAATAATACTTGGTCAGTCATTGTGCTGTGAGAATTATATGTATATATCAATCATTTATATATAAAAAAAATAAGCTGAATATTTCCCATCATACTGTTTAAATATGAATAGTGCTATAGTAAATGAAACAGTGAATTCACACTGCTGTGGCTCTTTTGGGTAATGCTGAACTGAAATTTGGTTCCTGAACCACTGAGTATCAGTGCTCTCTAGAGCAACATTCAGGGCTTTAGGAATGAGTGTGTGGCTTTCGTGAAGTCCTTGGATTTAATTGAAGCTACCCAATGCTCAGCTAGTGCAATGGAGGGCCAGTCACAGAAGCCTTGCCTATGCCAACTGACAGTTAGTCACTGGGAACTGCATCTCTGCTCCCTCAAGCAATCAGGCAGCGATAGAGATAAAAGGTATCTATAAACAGAGACACTGAAAGCCACAAAAGAATCCCATGAAACACCTGGACACCAAATGGTGATGTTCCTCTGTGATTTTGCATCAATGTGTGCTGACACTGACTCAAAACATTAATGCATCATGATTCATACATGGCAACACAATGTCAAATCAATGCATCATGTTTACGGTGAGGTTCTGTGGGACTCTACTTGTGAAGGGTGGGTTTTCCAGCTCACACAGGGTCCCACTGGTCTATTATGGTGTCTTCCTTATTCTTTGTGTTGCTAAGCTGGCAAAAAAGCAAATGAACTGCAATTTCTCAGATTTTCAGCTCGTTTACTTGTCACATTGCATGGGACCGGCTGTGCTCTAGTGATGCTGCCAGAGCTTCAGGAAGTCTGCAACAATGTGTCTTTCATCTGTTGACTTCTCTATTCATTTTAACTTGCACTGGGTGAAATGTCATGATGTTGAGGAAATAACTTTTTACACGGTTCATGAAGGGTGGCCTTAACCCTGGGCTGGATAGGCACTGACTTAGGATGCTATGTTTCAAAGAGCCCTTGTGGCACCTTAGAGACTAACAAATTTATTTGGGCATAAGCTTTGTGGGCTAGAACCCAGCAGATGAAGTGGGTTCTAGCCCACAAAGCTTATGCCCAAATAAATTTGTTAGTCTCTAAGGTGCACAGGGACTCCTCATTGTTTTTGCTGATACAGACTAACACGGCTACCACTCTGAAATATGTTTCAAAGGAAAGCCAGAACTCTGGAATGATTTCAGCTGCAAGAAGTAACCCTGTAGTCATACTCCCTGGGATCTCATCCCAAAACGTAGGCTGAAGTAGAAAGCAAGACAGGAGACAAGCTACATACCAGAATGAGGTGGAGTAAGCAGCCAGATGAAATAATATTAGGGAGCAAAAGCTTTGGGTGTATCAGGGTAAAGCAAAGAGACAGTGTCCCAGGGAACAGAAAAAGGATGCGAGTCCAAGGACTAGTGGAAAGGTCTGTGCCAGAAACGAGTGACCAGAAATAGGTCAACTCCCATTGATTCAGTGAGGCCAGGATTTTGCCCCTGGCGTGCCAATATTCATGGGGCTGATCCCCTGGTTAGTTGAAATGCTGTAATGCTGAGGGTCGGAGTCAAGTTTGAAAGCACCTGCAGAGAAGGAATTTAGAAAGAAGGACAATAGGAAAAAGGAGTTAAAACAGCTGATTTGGAATCTCTCACTATTTATGTTGTATTTTTTTCAATAAATTCACCCTCAGTGGAAATAAAATGAAAAATATAAACACATCGGACTCAGCACTTTATTACTTGTCTTAATTAACCTGCAGAATGTAATAACCTTGCTTCTATTTAAGTACACCATTTCGTTTATTGAAATATCTGCTGTTCTTGCAAATGTAGCATAATTATAGAGAAACACCATGTGGTTACAAGAGCAGAAAAAGATTAATCTTGAGAAATTCTATTTCTGTGGATGGGTGGGGCTGCAATTCAAGTGCATTGTTGAGATTTGATTTCTTTGTAGTGAAATTACTATGACTTTTCACATCATGCTGGGATGCAGAAAAGTGAGAAATAATTGTCTTCTGCATTCCTTTGATCTTTATTAGGAGATGCTATTTTGAGCCAGTTTATTGCTGTTATCACTCTAGTCACAGTGGTATTTGTTGCTGTGGCAATACAGAAAACTGCATAATGAGGGGATTACAGCAACTGCACACCATTACATTCAATATCACTGTGAAATTTTAAAGGATTCGGCCAACATTTTCAAATGTGGGTACCTAAATTCAGGATCCTAAATAGACATTTGGGAATCTAAATACCAGTTGGCTGATTATTAAAGGTGGTGAGCAACTGAAGCTCCCATTACTAATAATGAGATCTGTGGGTGTTCAGCAACTCTGAAAATCAGGCCAACATTCTATTTAGGTGGCTACAGATGGCTATGGGAGCCTAACTTTGGGATCTGGGTTTAAAATGTTGGCTGATAGCATTATTGTTTGAGGAATTATTTTGCCAGAAGTACTCAGGGCTTCATACATCTACCACTGAAGTCGGTAGCAGTCCTTCCATGGATTTAATTGGCCACAGGGCCAAACTACATGAGCAAGGAAGTAAAGGAGGGCAAAACAATGAAAAACAGGATATGCTGGAGGCTTACATTTAAAGGAAGAAATGATTTAAAGGAAGAAAGTACAAATGTGCCCAAAAATTGTATGGTAGCTATGAGGAGACTGAAAAGTGGAAGGACATAGGTCAAAAAAAATGCAAATATACAAGAGGAAGCAGTGCCCAGATTAGGGGAAGAGAGGTTAAAGGATTTAAATATCTATAGGTGTATTTTCTGGAGACAGGCTACTGCAAGCCTAAGGAGAGATGGTGGCAGAGCCTAAATGGTACTGAATATCACATTTTATTGGTATTTATGATTTATTTAGTGTTTCAGTTATGCATGATACTATGTAGACAAAGAACAAGATGGAATTATGTGCCAAGGGTCTATTAATGTAAATCTGACTTGTACATAATGAAAGGGGAATGGGCCCAAAGGATGTGGAAAGACATTGGCCAGAGACGATACATAACTGTTGATAGTGGGTAGAGGGCACAATTTAAAGGTACTGGTGGTTTGCAGCAGGGTTCAGGGCAGGGCATATAAACCCTGGCAGAAATTGTGGGTGGGGGGACTTTAACCCTGTGTGCTCCCCCACACACATGTTGCCTCTGACATTGGCCACCAAGGGAGGGAACTGCAGCCTTTGGACAGCAGTTGTGGTGGAAAGACACACTTTTCTCAAATAGTGAAAGGTGAAAGCTATATCTCTTTTATAGGTATTTCTGATGTTATGGAATGAGCAAGTATTAAATCATAACAGAGTGAAGTATGTTTTAGCCGAGAATTAGAGGTGATAGACTTTTGAGGAAGAAGCTTTGAATCTCAGCTGTAAAATATTTGTGATTGGAGTTGCTAAGCTGTGATATTTGTTCAGGGTTTTTTTGGACAATACAAGATGTATTATAGAATGGGAAAAAAAAATAAATAGGAATGCAGCCAATGCATTATGGTTCTGTTTCTATGCGTTCTTCTGCTATAAAAACAATTGAAAGTGTGATGCATCTCATCTCCTATGATGTACCACACTGGCTCAGCAAGAGGAGAATACACTGATCCCTTGTGAGAGACGTAGTCTGTCCACAGAGGAGGATGGGGACATAAGGCATCCAAGCTGCAGTTTCCATGAGGCACTGTGGTCGCATTTTCAAGTTGAAATTTTCAGCCAACATTTTCCTGAAAAGTCAACAAATTTCATGGAAAAAAACTATGTTCTGACTATCTGTAATAATTAGTGAAAGTTGGAGGCCTGAGTCACCACTGTGTTTCACTGGTGTCATGCTAACAGAATTGCATTGATTTCAGTGAAGACGTACCAGAATAAAACTGGTATAACACAGAGATCAGTCAGGCCCTGTGAGTCTGATACATCATTTAAAAATGGAACCACAACCATTTCAACTGTGAAAGTGTGGACTCAGCTTCCCAACCTTAAGAGAGGTATTTCCTCTTCCACTTGATTTTCGTGATTAGCCAGAGCATGGGCAAAGTGCAGTACCCTGTGTTAAGGGACACAGCTCCCACTATATACACACATGATCTCCTTTCCTCCTCCTGGCTAATCACAATTTTCCCTTTGACCTTGAAAGATAAACTGAGAGACCTAGATTCCTTTAATAAATGCCTGAATTCACTCCCTTAGCCACTTGCCAAAAATCTTTTGTCTTAATAAGAGTCTTGAACCTCCTATCCCAAAAGCGTGGATATTTGTCTGAATGTCCTGTGAAGCTTATTTTGCAAAAAGATTTACAAAACACACTCTGTCGGGCCCACTTTCCTTTAAAATGCGTTGTGCCATGTGCCATTGTCCGTTTTCAAACTCATTCACACCTGCATGGTTTTGAAGACTAGACTTTTCCTCTTAGCAGCTCACCAGCTGACTTCTTTATATTTATATGTTTTGAACAGGCCAATGCTTTGTTACATGCAACAGATATTCTTCTATAGAATACCTACACAGGCAGGAGAGGACAGCCTCATTCTTTGATGTTTAATACAAAGAAATAGCTAAATGCTTGGAGCTTTCAAACATGTGTCAGACCTTTTGCTCTCTTTTTCAAAACAATTGGCCAGATCCTAAGCTGGTATAAATCAGCTCTAATTTGAATAACTATATTGCTGTACCTGGCAAAATCTTAGAAACAGTTGAAGAGATGCCCAATCCCATGGAAAACCAGCAATAGCAAATGCATATTTCTACTTCTCTTTGAGTCCTTAAGTTATTCTTCATACATCCCTTGTGTGCCAGCATATTATTTCTGTGGCAAGACCATGTCCTTGGTGATTGTATTGAACATCATGTCTCATAGTCCTGTTTTTTGGAACTGTACAGGTTGGAGACAGCAGAGTCCTAACAAAAGTCCAATTGAGATATCAATGAAACAATTGTGCAGCCTATTACAAAGTCAGATGTACTTTTTGGCATTTAAGCAGACAAAGCAGTCTGTGTCATTAACATGATTCACTATAAGTGAATTTGTGGTTCCCATTTACTTCCCTGAAAAGAGAAGCAGCTTGTTTTCACTGTAGTTCATTTAAAAGTAAAAGAAACAGTGTAGCAGTGACAAGAGTGATGGTCCCTGCAGACAGAGATTGCAGAAGCATTTTTGAAACTGGTGAATATTACATGGGGTATCTCTCTTTTTATAATCCATTCAGTTAAGGAAGCAGAACCCAGAAAAATGTAGGCTTTTGTGAAACATTTTAGAACCTATTTTGGTTGAGACATTAATTTGGGTTTTGAATCCAAATGTCCTCAAAATTTAAGAGTTCTGGTTTGGGTCCATCAGTAGTTTTGACATTTGTTTTCGAAGGTTAAAATACCTTTTCACCTTTTTTTTTCTCTTGCCCCCTTCTTCACTACAGCCAAGCCCCAACCCTTCTACCTCTTAATTCTGGATCATCAGAGGTTATAGAACAATTAAATGAATGGGTTTCAGTGTCTCCTATACGTTCATCCTGAGGCATGAAGTCCTATCATAAACACCATCTGTGGCTGTGTGGTATCTATAGAGTAATATAGAAATTCTTCCTTGTGTAGGGGACCAGTTCAAGGTCTATGCACCACTTCAACCTCACTTCTTCCTGTATATAAATATAAATGGCAGTTAAGTATTGCAAAGCCCTTGTGCTGGGCCTTCATTTAGGAGTGAATTTCGCCTAAAGCCCTATTTATATGAAAAATATCATAAAATGAACAGCACAAGCATAATATAAAATATGTAACATATAAAAATATACCTGTGGTATTTGCTTATGCATACATTAAATATAAGCAGTTAAAAATAAGCACCCTGAACAAGTCCAGGGGTCAGATTCTGATACGCCCTCCCCCAGTCCTGGCACTTGCCTTCAGACCCTGGCATATAGTAGAGCAGTCTTGAGGATGCTCTAATCTACACCTGGCTGCAAGGAGTCCCCAAGGCGTACTTGTGACAGCTAGTGGTAGCAGGTGTGCAGTAGTGCTCTGACCACACTCAGTTGCCCATCATGACCCTTATACCAGGGGGCACTGTGAGGGGAACTAGCGTTGGGCTGAACCCGGGGATTCCTGTTTTTGAATGGGCGGGATTTCACGCTGGCTGAAAGGAGACTAATGAGATCCTCTGGCTCTGTTCAACACCAACAAGGCGTACCTGCAAGGCTTGTTGAGCCAGGAAAGGGAGGGGAGGAGGGAAGGAGCTTAAAAGGGAAAACCTCTCACAGGCAGAGGGCTGTCCCACTTTGAACAGCTGAGAGAGGCTTACTGAGAGGGAGACAATAACAAGTCTTACCACTTCCAAAGCCGCAAGATCCTTAGAGCAGTAGGTCCCACCCAGAGGCACTGGAGATAGACCCCATTTTAGACTAAGCCCAAAGGGCTGATCCAGGAAGACTGCCTGAGATCCAAGTCACTCTTACCTCTCTTTTCCTATGAACGCGCCTCTACCATAAGGGAAGAAAGAGGGGAGAGGACTTTTCTTTTGTTTGTGTGCTCTAAGAACCACCTTGGGCATTTGCTGGGGGAAGGAGGGGTGGCACAGGGGAGAAGAAGACAGTATAAGGACCTGAAGTGGAGTTTGGAGCAGATGGAGGAGAAGCACTGTTATATCATGGAGACAAGACTGTGCCCTCTCTCCCCCACAAATTCTACCTTATTTACTGTTCTGCTGCTCCTGTCTGTACCATCTCACTTTGGATTTTCCTTCCTCTCTGTTCTTCTTGTCTACTTCCTCTCTCCCTCCAGCCTCATGCTTGCACGGTATGACAATGGTCTGTAGGGAGGCCAGTGCTGGGTCCCCCTCCCTGTCCTTCCCATTTCCTGTAAAATCTGTCCCTCGTTCACTCTCTCTTCAGAAGTGCTCACCCTCTTCTGCCAGTTATCTTGTCTCCTCTTCTCTGTCTCCATTCTTACCTTGCTCTGTCATCATGTGGCAAGACCAGGCCCAAAGAACTCTTCTTTGCGTGGGGTGGGGAACTGGTGCTTTTGGACCTTGATAAGCTCTCCATGACAGGAGAAAGCCATTTGCAGAGCCCGTCAACAAATTTTGTTCATCCTACAAAACCCAGGAACTATGCTAGATCTTCTAAAAGTGTGATCTCCTGGCTCTTCATCATTGTCTATACATACAGACATCTTGTTTATAGAACATTCCTATAACAAATCTGGCTAGCAGATGAGAAAATTTCCTCTGGGAGGAGTCAGAGCACTCTTGATATAATGATAACATTCTTCCTCTGCCCTCACATCAAATGGAGAAGAGGGTCAGATTCCCCTCCTGAATTGCATGCTTGGCTAGGGGTTCTACTGCATCTAAGGTGAATTCACCAGAGCAGGGCAACATATTTTTCATGGTGTTAAGAGCTGACAAAGAGATTCATAGAGGAAGCCAATTACAGTGCCCAATGAGAATAAATGTTATTGGTCCTACAAAATCTAAGCGCTATGCTATGTATTCTTGAGTGATATCTACTGGCACCGTATCTAACAATTATTTACGTATATACTACTATAGAGCTCTTTTGCATCATATGACTTATCATCCCAGCCAGCGGGGCAGCAGAAAACTATAGCCATTGACCACAAGTGATCCATGAGCTGTATGAGTATCTCGGCTGTATGAAGTTATGGGGCCCAGACATAGGTTTTGTGGTTGCGGTAAAAATGGATGGAATGTGGGAAGGTGGTTCAAAGCCAATTTTGCACTCAGCATATTCTGGGGTGATTCAGGGCCTGTGTGGTCCCCATTGTAAATTTGAGTAGCTGATTTAACCCACGGTCTGCTTCTTGTGTCCCTCTATGGACCTGGGGTAGCAGAGAATGGCTGGAGTGCACTGCACTGTGCCCAGGCCTCCCTCTTGCCTCCCTCCTCACTCCACCATGGACCACCGCAGCACAATCCCTATGCAGATTACTTATGCCAGTACTGCACCACCCAGGAAGTGTTCTCAGGACTTCTATCTGCCCCTTTCAGGCCTCTGAATGCTGCAAGAGTGGTGTCAAGGTGTCTTGATGTAACATGGAATTAAGGCCATTCTATTTGTCCACACACACAACAAAATAGGTGTTGTTTATAAACACAATACTCCACATTCCCAACTAAACTGCACTACGGTACTATTTAAACGGCACTTCTCTAAGATTTTGAATGAGAATTATCGATTAGAAACAAATCCTAATGCAATATTAGGGAAATCTTTCCATTTAAATGGTGTATTGTCTTTTCTTTCTAGAAAGGAAAGAAACATTTAACATTTCTGAAATGGAGAGCAAAAACTGCAAAGCACAGTTGTCGAATGCCCCCTAGTGATATCTGGAAAGAATAGCTCTATGTGTATTGCTGGTTTAGCATCATCAGGGAAAGACAGAATCTGTAGACCTCTACTGGCAAAAAGCTAGATTCACAGTCTCCTTACTTTCAGTATTCTTATTTGCTATGCATCTCCATTCTGGTTTCTATTGAGGAATTCAATTCATAATGTCAATATCAAGTTTAATGATTTAAAGGGAGCCATTCAGATAGATTTTTTTCCCTGATATGTACTAACCTTACTCTGACATCATCCAGACTATATCTTTATTATTTAAAAAAAAAACTCAGATAGTTACCTTGCAATTCACTTTTACTAATCAGTGGAAAAGTTTATTCCTGTTCTTTGTGCATTGGCCAATATGATCCTAAACATTTACATTATTAATCATTTATTTGTGTTTAAGTAGCACCTAGAGATTCCATTCTGCTAGAGACTGTACAGCCACATAGTAACAGAGTGCACCTCAAAGTGCTTATAATCTTATTTAAAGATGAGATCAATGGTAGATTGAATAAAGAAATGGAATTGGAGTGGGTGCAGAGTAACAGTAATATGAGCATATCTTTAATAGCCTAACAATGTGCAAAATGTGTAGGTATAGAGTAGATTTTTAATTCGAGAGGGAAATAAGCAGATCATCAGCAGTAGTATTACCTCTGCATCTGCTAGGCTTTTATCAGCTTTTAGATTTTTCTAGGTATCTCAGAAGTGGTGTTGGTGATGCAATAGATAATATTCATCCTGTAATGTCAGTTTTTGCACGCAGGATCGAGTGTTCTCTGGTTGGGAAGCAGGAGCTGTATATGGTTGAAACCCATGGTTTATGGAAGCATTGGGCCAGATTCTACTGTATAAACTGGCACTGTTTTCTAACGATGAACTGCAATAACTCATAAGGTCCGACCGCAAGTGTGTTGCTGAAATGTCAGCTGCGCAGTATCAAAGAGCATGAATTGTAATTAGGGGTCATCGATTGAGTCAACAGTGTGTTCATCCCCAAAAGCTTTAGTGATCAATTCATATTAGTGACACACAGCCTTGGAGATTTGGAGACTTGTTATTACAAAGTGTCAGGCAACATGACGTCGTGTTTGCATCCTCATGGCCTTGTCATGACTAGAGATGCCTCTTGTCTACAGTTGGCTGAAAAAATTCAAATTTCAAAATGTTTTGATGAGAAAAGGGGACAAATATTTCACAAAAAGTTTTTCAGCCAACTCTAATTATGATCATGTTTCCCTGGAATTCAGCATTATAACACATTCATGCACCATCATAATGCTGTATAAGGGTTATTTTGGGACTGCAAAACAATATTTTCCCACTGTGCTTGGGATAAATTAAAGCTGTAAATTGTGACTATTACAAAAGGAGTCACCTACAAAGAGATGAGACCTTCAAGAGAAGAGGAACATTTTACTGCTCTCCTCCCCCAAACATTTAAATAGTTTGCTTTTTGCAGAATGTTTCTTTGGATATCAAATACAAGCACTTTTAAAATTCCTATTATATTTCAGGCATACCCAGGCTGGATTGGGTTTTATTTCTACACTCACCTAGTGGCGCTGATCTAAAGCCCATTCATGTCAATTGAAAGATGCCCCTTGACTTGAGAGGGCTTTGAATTAGCCCCCCTAGTTCAGGCTATCAGCTGAACTCTGAAATACTTTTGACGTATCAGAATGCATCATATTTATGGCTAGTTTATAAATCTGGATTCTGCATTTTTAAAAATACCCAAACCACACCTCTTAATGAATGAATAACTCAAATATTCTGCATTGCTACAAAACTGAATTTTTGCTTCTGAAAGGCCAGCCAATTTCTATTTATCTTATAAAAATACAAAATGAAATATATATGCTGACCTTGTAAATAGGAATAATGTGATGTGATGTGGAATGGAGGGTTGAAATCACTAATTCACTGTTTTTTTTTAATTTTGTCACTTTCCCATCATTCTGCAAAATCTCTTTCCTCTTATGATGCAGTGTCATGTGAGCATCATATTCCATAATTATAGCTGCTGCGTGCAACTGATTTCAGTACCATTGACTTCAAGACTCTAATTACCATCTTTCTTTGTGGATGAGTCAGTCATCTAACTATATGATTTAATTTGACTGATCATCATCATGGTAGAACATTTGCAAATCAGACATTGTAGCACAGACATTTTCTAGATTGGCTTTATTATGCATGTACATGTTTGTTAAAGTTATATCCAGAGCATATTATTTTATTTCAACAATAGTACAATGATAAAAAAAAAGAGAGAGAAAGAGACTCTACAGAAGTTGCCAGTAAAAATACTATAGTAAATAACATAAATATATGTAGGAGTAGTCTTAGTTTTATTTCAAACCCCCTCTCTGGATCCATGAAAAGCTCTTCATTTTCATCCAAAGACCAAGATTGTAGCAAGAAATCTAGACACATCCCCCAAGAAGCTATTAGTGCCACTTCATGCGTACATCCATCTAAAGGGGTTGCTACAGAGCGATACCAAAGTGTTCTCCGCAGGAACTGAGAGGTTGCCTCTGCAGCACTCAGAAGGCTTGATTCTCCTTTTGTTTACATCAGTGCAAATCAAGAAGACTATCAAAATCAATAAAGTTCTACCAATCTAAAAGTGATGCAAATGAGAGAATCAGACCCTTGTCTCTGCCAGCCTAGGAGAGAGGAAAACACAGTGCAAACTCTGATTCTCCAGGTGATACCAGGCTAATCACTCTGTCCAAGGAATTGTGATGTCTGAGTCAGCACAAATGTCGCAGCCTTAGAATGAACTCATGACAAGTCTAAGACATCATTTTGCTGGAAGAATTGCTTTTGTAAATGGAAGGAGCTTTTTTGTTGTATGCCAGAACTGAAAAACGTGTTTGACTGGAAATTTTAAAATGTTACATTTAACCTTTTATGCTTTGTTGAATAGCTTTCTATGTGTGAGACAGCTGTAATAATCTTTATTACAGAGTACCACATATAAGGGAGCTTATTTCCCATTTGCTGCAGAGCTGGGAAAAAAGTCCTATAATAACAGTGCTTCTTACTGTGAAGTGCATTAAAATCACGTCACCCTTTGAACAGCACAATCCCCTTTTCACTGGTGCGAGTGGCAATTGGGAGAGCAAGTTGAACTGTAAATCAGGAGAATGTTACAGTTTTGACTCCCATTCATTTCAGGAATTTGTTTACACTATGTAAAGAGGTTTTAATAGCCCACAAGATCTATTATTCATTATTTTAGGTGTGTTTTTTCATTAGATTAGAGATGTGTGAAGTGATTTCTCCCACTAAGGATCACTGCTTAATTCATCTTTAAATTTAGTCTTATCCAAGGTGAACTTTGGGAAGGTGAACTTTGGCAAATGACTCATTAAATTGAGGGGAACAAACACACTGAACTACATTCTTTTCATTATTCCATACTATCTCTAGCATTAGTCTTTTTATTTCAAAATGTGGACAAACGTAGGAAATCAACCAACAAAATTTGTCATAGAAAAGATTGATTAAAAAAACTGGATGAAATTTCTGTGGAAATTTTCATGAAAATTCCATCTTGTGGGTGGTTGGGTTTTTTTTTGTTTTGTTTTGTTTTTTTGGGCGGGGGAAAGTTGGGGGTGGTTGTTATTGGGTTTTTGGTTTTGGGAGTCTCTCTGGGCCCCTTCCTAGAGTCCTAATGCAAGAAATGCTTCCACTAAGTTGTACACATTATATGCTTGCTTAGAAAAAAATAACTAAACTTGTCACAGCAATCATCCCATGAAATATTAATGTCTAATATACAATGCACTGAGTGTGAGGGTTGACTAGAAATTAAAACTGACAAAAAACTAGGTAAGGACATGGGGATTTGGCCCAAAATTTTTTAACAAGTAGACTTAGAGCACATATGAAATGTTCTATATTCTGTAAGCTCTTATCAGGTGTCCTGCAGATAGTGGGTACCCATATGATAGTGGGGTTAACTATTGCAATCAAGGATATCTGAATGACTGTGAACATAAAAATGTACTTTTTATGCAGGTAACCTAGTGCCATTGGTTATTCCAGATAAATTAAAGAAGACGGAAGTAAAAGTGAAACCTTAAGCAGCAACAGACAGAGGTATAACTCTGGAACCACAAGATCAGGCATTAAGCGCTTGATATAAAGCATATTAGACTCAATGGAAAAATTCCCATTGATTTCAGAGGGCTTTGGATCAGGACTTAAAAGATCAGAATGACCTACAGAAAAACATGATCAGCCATTGTGGTTGTGTTTCATAGACTACAAAAAAAACCCCAACCTCGGAAAGATTTGTTCCACAAATCTCAAAGAAAGTGCTCCTGGAAAAAAGTTTTCTTTGACATTACATAGACTTGCTTCATCTCTGTGTGACCAGAAAGCAGCCCTCATAATAATAAAATTACACCTCAGATAAATGAAGGAAAATGTTTCTCCTGAAAAAGACTTTATCACAGATATGAAGGACTTCATGATAGATTACAAAAGTATAGTTTAACAGGAAAGGAGTCTGACAATGATGGGTTTCATCAGTGCATCTCTTTAAAGAGATATGAAATGTACAGTGCTACTGATGGGTATGCTGCTCAGGTGTGAATTGAAAGAATCAACCTCTCACTCTTTAATATGTTAATGGTAATCATACACACACATTGGTGGAAGAATAGGCCTCACAGTGTATAGTACTAATGTATATATGTATTGAATATGCACTGCATGTACTTATGAGAGCATTTTTTAAAAATCAAAAATTCCATCTTTATTAATAGTTCAATCAAGTATTGCAGAAGAGGTATAGAAAACATCTTCAAAAAAAATCAAACTTCCTGGTCATAATTGTTACAAAAATCATTCTGCAGCACTGGAAAGACTCTTCTCTGCTAAATATTGATCACCTGAATCAATGTTTTACATGGAAGCAGCCTGGAATTCTTACTTTCTAATGATTCAACTATAAAGCACTGTGATGCCACCTAAAGATGCTAGGCTCTCCTGCTGACTTACCTTGATGTCAAGTGCCAAGACCCAGTACCTAGAGGCAGAGTTATTTCTGCTGACTGACAGATCAAGTGAATGCTATTAACTCTGCTTTAGGTATGTAGGCCTCAATCTAGCAAAACACTTAAGCACAACTTTAGTTCACTGCAAGACTCAAATGATAAGCACATACTTAAGTTCTTTTTTGGAACAAAAATATATATAAAAAAAGGTTACAGCTGTAAGGCAAAAAGAATGAAGGGCAGGGACAGAGAGGACGGAGTCTTGACATTGATCTCATATGTAGTGATAACAGGCTAGGAACTCTGGCTCTTTGTAAACGCTCTCCTCTGGTTCTTTTTTGGTGGTAGCTCAGCTGAAAAATTCATGTTGCCACTGAACTGACAATGGCAAAACCCAACCCAAAGTGGAAATCTTAATAATGAATTTTTAATGTCCAGTGTTTTTTGACCTGCCCCGGCTAGAATGAATTTAGTGTCATGATACCGGAGCCAATATACTTTTTCAGGACACAACTGTAGAGAAGCAATCAGAAAATAATTATATTACTGCCATACAAAACACTGAGCAATGGAAGCCCCACAGATGTCTGATTAAAACAAAACTAAAACTTTTCACATATTGCTTGGCAGTGTAAAATTCAAATAGAATTATAGGATGTATACATGTAGCAGTGGTATAGAATATAAGGGACAAACTAAGCCTTATTTGAGATGCAGCACACAGAGATCACCTTATTATGAAAGTGTTAGTGATACAAGACATTGAGAATCTTATTAAATAAAATATGCTACAGGACCCATGTCTGCTTTTCAAAAGAGCTAGACACAATTCAATGGAAAATGGAGAATGATGGTGTCCCAGTTGTTTTAGACTGGGATTTATTAGCCATCAACCTCTTTTTATGGTGAAAGTCATGATGGCCAGAAGCACCAACTTGTCACTATTCAAGTCAGGTTTAGAACCAATAATAACTCCAACAGCAAAGGGGTGTAGACTTATGCTAAGGGAAAATTCAATATGAGAGAAATTTAAATATTTCCTTCTACAGAGAGTAGTTTATATACAGTCTGAAATAAATCAGTTATCAACCTATGATCCATGGAAAGGTGAGTATAAAAATTAAGTTTCAGATCCCAGAAGAGGCATTCGGTTTTTCTGATCAATCAAAAGTTTGTGAATATCCCCAGCTACAGGTCAAAACCCCTAAGTATTGTCATTACCATAGAAACCCATAGTTTGGCACCCTTTCTCGCGCTGTGTCAAATGCTGGGCCAAACACGTGCAGTATTTATAGATGAATTCTGTTTAGTCAATATTCAGTCTAAGGCTTCTATTGAAGGGGTCTGCGGACCTCAGGTTGAATTTCCAAAGGGGTCCACACCTCCATTTGAATTTTTTTAGAGGTCCACAAATGATTGGGTTGAAAACCACTGAAATAAATAATCAAGGCAGGCACTGGAACAACTTGGATTATATTTTAATGTTCTTTTGTGTTACACAATAAAACATGAAAACCACATATACTATTGCATATATCCGATCAGCAAGCACTGATCACAGCAGACCTAATGCACAATATAAAACCTATAGGCCAGACTCTCTGTTGCCCTGCACCTTGTGTTCTCTTGTGCAAAGATCTCCACATTGAGGCAAAAGTTATTTACACCCGTACAAATGCTACCTGATCAGAATGGTGGCATTTTAGGACCTGAATGCACTCATGTGGCCAGTGGCACTGGAACATTTTTAGTAGTGGGGGTGTTGAAAGCTAGCCCCCTTACCGCTGTCTGCCCCCACCCCCGAGGCCGTGAGCAGGGCTGTGTCTCCGGAAGGGAGGGACCTGGACAGGGCTACGGGGGCCGAGGCCACAGCTGTGGGTGGCTGTGGGGCCAGGAGCAGAGCCCCGGGCAGGGGCTAGTAGCCAGGACCCCACAGGTGGGGCCAAGAGCAGGTGAGGTGAGGGGTTGGGGAGCGGAGTGCGGGCAGAGGGCCAGGAGCAGGGCACAGGCGCAGGAAGCACCCCAAGGTTTTATGCATGGAGCCAGCAGCTGGGCTGTGGGGCTGGTGACCCCGCATAAAACCTGAGGGTGCTGCAGCACCCCCTGCACTCCTACTTCCCACGCCGATGCATGTGGCACAAGTGTCAATGATGACACAAGGCACAAAACAGGGCATACACAGAGTAAAACACATTCTCCTCTCAGTGAAACCAATGAAATTCCATTGAAGCCAATGGGACTGCCTTATCTACATCCCACAAATTAATGGAGGGAGCATGGTTAAAGGGTTTGTGGCACAGCTGTTTGCAAAGGGGAAGGATTACTCCTGTGTAGATTCATTGACTCATTTAGGGGGTTCATAAAGGGGAACATGTAGATGCTCAGATCTGGTTTAACTGTATTTCTAAAATAAGAACCATTCCCCTCCTGTTCATTAAATACTGAGACTACCTAGTGGACAAGCAGCAGTAAGTTATGGGTATCTCAAAATCTTGAGTGATAGGAATCTCTTGCAAGTGGAATTGATCCTACATTGTCACTGTAGAAAAAGGAACTGATTTAGAAGCAAGTCACAGATTTTTCATACCTCTTTTCCTGGGTATTTGCTTTAAAACAGTGTAGAATATAGTAACAATTGAACTATACTACTGTCCTTCTGGACTCCTCTTCCCCAGGCACCACTGGGCTAGATATGTGTACTTCTTTCCTGAGCCTTCAGTGTGTTATTAATCCGCATCAGCCAAACTGAGCAGTGAGGGGATACCAATTTTAAGGACATCTCAGGGACATTTTTATCATTTGGGATCTTTTTAATAATAAATATGATTTTAGTTCCAATAAAACATCCCTGAAAATAACCCGGAGATTTTTGTCCTATTTTTTATCTGCTTCCCCCTCCCCACCCGACTGCAGAAGCCTAAAGTAAACCCTGCTGAAATCTACCTGTCCTCTTCTCAAAAACCACAGAAAGTGAGATGTTTGCTTCCAAGTTGCATAAACATGAGACATAAAACATACTAAGCTTTGACAGCTTTACTACAAAAAAAGATGTACAATATGTAGTCATGGAGCTATGCATTGCCCAAAGTCTATAAGAGCATGCATCAAAAATATAGATATAAAACATACAACTGACTTTGTCTCAGTATGTTGCAGAGGTTTTATCTCCGACCGATAAATAATGGAAGCATCAGCACATTTATCTCTGCACAATAACAAATCCCATCCTCCTGGTAACTGTAAACACACTGAAGCTTGTTATTGACCTTGTATAAAATACTGACACAGGAAAAAGAAAAGAAAAAAACCTAAGAAAGTTCCTTCCCTCCGTAACTACTCACTTACAAAGCTCCGTTATGAGCAGGAAACTACCAAATCTGTGATGTGAAAGGAACAAAATATACTGTAAATGATGAGGAACTATTAAAAAAAACCCCAAAGTACTGCACAAAACATAAAAGCCATTGTTGCTGTTTAATCTAATAAAACAGATTCATCTATACAGTGTCTCTCTCCATATATGTTTCGCTTTCTTAAAAGGATCTTCATTTTAAGTGTGATCTTAGAGCATCAGTCACTTAATTTACAAATCAGTTTATAAAAATATTCTATGCAATTTTAAATATTCAGATAATCTGTGGAGTTATGCTGGACTGTTTGAATGGACTAAGGGAGTTAGGCACTCATCTATCTCTGATTGCTTGCCTAACTCTGTTAGGCCCCTTTGAAATTCACTGAGTTAACACAATACTGCTGGTGCTTAAATACATTATTCATTTAATTTAGTTGGAACATTTCCTTAAATGGTCTTTGACTTGAATGAACATTGGAAAATATGTATCTATCAAGATAACAGCCATAACATTTTCTGATAAAATATCCTTTCCTACATTATCAGTTCTCAAGGACCATAAAGGTTTCTACTTAACTACTCCATTCAAAATGTTTTGAATGAAACAATTCTTCTGATGGTCACGACTATAACTTGTAACAAAATGCTATATTAGACACATGCCCATACCAGCTAAAAGCCTCACAAAACTTTGTGTACAAAATAATTGTGTTTGAAGAGCCATAAGGGCTAAGTTGAGTAGTTTAAACCATCATAGATCATAATATGGTGTGATGGGATGCATGAACCCCACCTTGGTTAAACATGGGTTAAGAGGGGCCTACGCCCGTTAGGCCACCCGGGCAGGGTATTAGGCATAATTGGTAATCCAATCCAGCTGGGGAGGAGCTGGGTCTTCAAAAAGGAAGGAGAGGAGGCCAGTAGGAAAAAGAGCCAGGAGAAGAACCCGGTAAGAGGTTGCTGAGTGTCCACTCTTTTGGGCTCAAGGCTAAAAGATGCCTACGCAACTAGAAGCTTGGAGCCAGAACTAGAGGGGCCTGAGTCAGGAGGAAGCCAGGGAGGCTGAGCTCTGAAATAAGAACAAGAAAGAACTTTGTAGGCATTAGGTTGAACTCCAGCAATAAGCCTTACGCAAGTATGGTGTAGGACCTGTAAAGAAAGCCTACATGGCTGAGGCTGTCAGGGAAGGCTGCTAGAGATAGGGGGAAAACCTGCAGACGGACATTAAAAAGGCAAAAGCAACAGGAGATGGAGATGATGATGATTATCACTACAGTAGGTCCAAAAGAGGTTCAATATGGAGCTGAGACTGAGGGAATAGCAAGATGGTGGGAGTTGAGGGCTGTGGTGAGCCTGAGACAGAGTTTAGTAAATACTGGAAGCTGAGTGGGGCTATAGGTTTGAGTTAAGATGTCTTCGAATGGTCTATGTGGATGATCCCAGGTTGAGGACATGTAGGTTTTAGTAATGCCTAGGAAGAGAGGCTGAAGAGTCTGGAACACTGTGTATAGTTTTTATACACACTTAGGACTTGGGTACCTCGAAAGGCGTATGAAACTGAAACCTGATCTGGCTGGAGGGCTGCGCTGCAAGAAGAGATGGACCACCCCAAGACCTGAGTGGTTGTAGACGCTTGAGGAGGAGGGTCTGGTATGCTACACCAAGCCATGAGTGGGCATGCCAGTGGTGAGTCAACCATTTTACATCCAGTAACTTGTAACCAGTGTCTGAAGACAATTTAGGCATGTGCTTAAGTGCTTTGATGAATCAGGGCCATAATAACTCTGAAGCCCATTTGTAATGTGTGTTAATGTACTACATTAACTCTAGATAACTGCAATTAATTCATCTCACCAAGGCAAGAATAGCACTACTGTATAATTAAGGGACATAGAAACACAAACTATTAAATTCCGCTTTCTGCTTTAATGTTATCAGGATATAGAAGTCTGACAGAAATTGAATGAATTTTCCACATCATGTGGTATGTTTCTGCTCTTTTCTGTTGCACTATTAGTTGACGTAGTTGTGTCTAAGTAATTAATCAATATCTAGAAATCATAAGCGTGCATGTTATTTTCCCCTCTAATGCATTTATCAAAGGTCACCAATGTATGTTAAAGGAGCTAAAAACTCAAAGCTTACAAGTGAACCTGGGCTGACTTACAGAATTTTCATCAGAACAATGTGGCAAGAACCCCTTCCATGTATTTAATGTACTTCTTGAATTTTGCAACAAGACTTTGGCTTGAATCAAACAGAGGCTTAACATGAAATGCACATGGGTGTTTGGGTTAAATCCATGTGGACTGAAATGGAAGAAAATGTTCATGGAAACTTCTGTACATTTAAGTGGCCCCTTCTTTGGAAAGAGTCACTAAAACTCTCATTCAACAAGCCTTTTAGGGGGGCTAATATAATTTTGCTTGGTTGAATTAATCTTCATCTAAATTCCCGGCTTGCATCCTGGAGTATGTCTTCTCTGATGTGTTCTGCACCTTAAGTCATTCTCTGTTTGGACATGACAGTGGAAATTACATACCACAAAAAGGATATTATAGCTGCAGGTAGCAAATGAACCACAGGAGCAGAGGAACAATTAAGATTACAAAAAAAATCTGTTTCCATGGAAATCTCCTCCATGATAAAGAGCAAGAGAAGAGAAATACCGAGGAAGACATTCACAGAAATGTTTCTAAATGGAATGTATTTCAAAGTTTTCCAGGAGGCATCAGCTGCTATGTAAATAACCAGTTAAAAATGAAATGGTCTAACTTGTATTTTTATGTATCCATAAAACTCCTTCCACTAAATGTTCACTGAAGTATATAACACTAAAATGTGAAAAAACAGAACTATAAAACTAAAAAGAAACATGGAAAGACTATACAAGCCTTTAAAGAGTAGCATCAAAATATAGTTTTCTCTATTTGAATCACTCTAACAAGGTTGCTTGGTGTCTGTGTGTGTGTTGGTTTGGGTTTTTTTTTTTCTTCCTATCATAGAGGTTTTAAATAGTCACAATGACAAAGGGACATGATTCCAGCCATGCATGGTAAATCCATGACACTGTAGAAATTAATCATCAAGAATTCTGTTATTTACTGAAATCTTCTATGACAAACCAAATGGCCTAGCAGATTCTTTCTCTATCAGCTGGGATGTGCTCAATTGGTGTAAAGTGAAGCTAATGTCTAAACTCAGTGATTTGTGGGCTTTAAAAAAAAAAAACACCTTTGGTCTCTTTACATGCTAGCGATTACTAAAGTGTTATAGCTATATGCAAATTCGTCATAGGCAGGAATGGTCTGAGAACAAAGAGTAAAACAGAATTCTTAATTGACTCTCAGACAGAAACAGGAATCACTTCACAAACCAGAAGGGTGGAAAAACCTACAAAGTGAGTATGGCAACAAGATGAATTAAGTCCTTTCAGGGGGAGGGCTACTTGCTTCCTTTATGTTGGAATTTGAAATACATCATTTTTAAACACTTTCTTAGCCAAACTGCACTTTATTCGATTACACTAGCTATTTTTGGTTTGCCCATAGCACCTTTTCAGCATGGTATTGAATAGATATTAATCCAAACAGTGCA
Organism: Chelonia mydas; assembly: GCF_015237465.2. Lineage (NCBI taxonomy): Eukaryota > Metazoa > Chordata > Testudines > Cheloniidae > Chelonia > Chelonia mydas. Next base: position 12,292,393 of record NC_057853.1, on the reverse strand, counting down.
GCTTTCAGTCAGATTCCACAGATGGCCTCCAAGACACTGGTTCTCATCCTTTTCCATACTGGGAGATCGTGGGACCCCCAACACCCATCTAGCCAGGACGTAACTGGGACTCCTATAGCAATATTGGAAAGGCAAGGTGGTCATGATGCTCATCCCTGTTCACAACTCCGAGGCTAAGAACTGTCTGTGTGTATGTCAGATCAGGGTAATATCTGGTGTGATTCATATGCAAAACGCTCTCTCGAAAATAGACATTATCAAGTACTAGATATCAAAAATCTCTCAATAGAAAAGGGCCTACCAAGCCACTGGCTATGAAAAATCAGTGGAATTACAGAAGTGGGTCCACAGCTACATAGTCAGTCACTCCCTATGCTGTATTGGAGATAGTTTTATATCTGTATTTTGCGATAGTTAAGAGAAGTGCACTGAGCTCATTTGTACAAACATTCTACTTTCCAGGGAGCTATGTGCCTCCATGCAGGATATATTTTTAACTAGCTTCAGGACAGCCAACAAAGTAACAAACATTTCCTCTGAATAAACTGGCCCATCAAGGTACCACAATCCATGAACTTCCAGTTCAGTAAGCTGAAGACAATTTCTCCTAGATCAAGCAATGCATGCTGATAATGCACCTTTAAGAAACTAGGCTGGGTTTTGATCATCAGTGTCTTCAAATTCTCCCCCACGTATTTCCCACTCTTCCAGTTCATTGCTTCCCTGCTGTTTGGGAGAAGAGGAAAGAATATTGGGATGTTTGCCAAGTTCCTAAAACTAACTGACTGTTGCAAGCTTGCATCCTTGTCTAAAAACACATTGTTTGACTGTTAGTCACATTGCGATGACTGATATGCAGACTAACCCTTTATGTTAAATTAAATGCAAAGTAACAGAAAGCAATATAACTATTGGAGTTCATTGCGGCTCTGTTCTAATATTAATAACTAGAACTGTTATATCTGGTATGAAAAGCAATTACAGGTTTGGTAAGATGTAGCTGACTTTTTTTTTTTTTATCCAGTGACACCTGGCAGCTAAGCAAAATATTCTCTGAGCTACAATAAACAGGCAAAGCTTTCATCTGAAGGTACAGACAATACAAAAGGTAATCCTTGGGAGATTACATTTTCATCAGCTTTATTTGCTAGGCAGTTCAAATTTGACATACTTTTATATTTTGAAAGACAAAGGAATCCGAAAGCTCCTAATGGTTTTCAACTAGCAAACTTCCACAGTAAAAATTCCATCAGATTTCTTTTTTCTTCTCAACCCACATTCCCCAGTAAACTGCTTCAACAAAAATTACTTTAATGGTATAACATACTCTGATCACAAAACCTCAGTAGCATATTTCACTCACATAAAAACCTGATAGGACATAATGGAAATGTTTTACACAAATTTTGCAGCCTATTAATGTTATTGGCTTGAAATGGCAAACAGCTATAAACCATACCATATATGCATAACTTGGTTTGATATGTTTGCTTCTATTTTATAATGGGTATGAGAGCAATATAAATTCAGGCACCCAAGAAGAAACTGGCAAGATTGCATGGCTTCATAGAAAGGTAATCAAATGTAATGCTTACTTTGGGTGGTAAGCTAAAAGATAAGTAACCTGAGGTACAGATGCTTATCTGAGCCTCTGAACCATTTTCAGCCTGTTACCCCTTCGCAAGACACAGTTTATTCCTTGGCTCTGTGGCCCCGGTTCCCTCCCTTTGAAAATCAGATGAGTATTGAGCAACTCTGGCAGTCTATCTGCATCTGGTGACTAGATTTTCTAAGTGACAAAGTCATAGAGCTGATGTTCCAGAAGCTGATGTGTTGCCCAGGAAGGTTTAGCTTCTGGGAGGAGACAGAAAAGGGTGCCCAGTCATCCTTCTCCTCCTTCCCAGTCATTCTGTGGACAGTACTCCATTACAGCGATGAGATGGCTTATGGGAGAAAACTCACTGGAAAGATGGGAAAGTGACCAGGGGAACCTCAGTGCCAACTGGCAGAAGGCACAGGGGTTCACAAAGGCTACAGGGGTCCCCTGGGTCTGGTATCTACATGCCAGTTCACCAAAGAGTGTCATGTACAGTCTTTAATGAAAGGTTGTGTCACTCTGGTCCTCATGATCATTGTGAAATGGATGGATAATATATAAGGGTTTGTGTGTGTGTATATACTGAATTATGTTCTTAGGGTCTGTGACTTGGGCTGGTCACCAGAAAAGATGCAGAAAAGGGTTCCTTTCGGGTGAGATGTTTACTTAGCTGTGTGCCTACATGTGAACCATACAATACTCGATTTACAATGGGCACCATTTACAAACTGAGCAAAATGCTAAGCAAGTGATTGTGATGCTTTCTCTACAGACAAATCTAAGTGTAATCCCCCTTTCCTCTCTGGGTTACTCGGGAGCAGGCAACACTCACCTGTGTGCCTGATGTTGTTGACATTAAAGAAGATCCTGAGTGATGTTGGATAGGTGGGAATCCTCTATCCACCCCTCTGCTGCAGTCCCTTTACTCCTAAAGGAATTTAAAATTGGCAGTGCCTTCACCTGGCTGGCCCCTGTACACATTCAATGTGAACTTGGGAACCTCCAGGAACAAAGCTATTCTAATAATAAATAATAATAATATCATCTGTGGCATGGGTGTAACTCAAAAATACCAGTTATAAATAATATACATCCAGTATTCTTAAATTAGAGTTAACTCACCTTTACTTAATAACTTAAAAAAAATCAGGGTATAGCAGTCTAAGATTATATGTCGCTACTAATTTAAATCCACAGGGGTCAGTTGAATAAAATCAATTAACAAATATAGTATATAGTAATAAATGAAACTTATTTAACTGGCATTTACACTGCCACCATTTTACCCAATGTACACTCGTCTCGATTTCAGAGTCCTAGACACTTGCTTGCATAGGCGCGCTTGGAGATCTGCAGCTGGAGACAGCGCTCTGTTGGTTCTGTGTATCAGTCCAGTCAAGGCAACAAGCTGCACAACCCCTCCGACGACTGGAGCTGGTTCCACCAAATGTCATCAGCTCTGAGTCCTGGTTCGGTGGGAAGATCACTCTGTATCTCCTCAGACTCAGTCTCTCTGCTGTGCCCCTTCCCTTGCAAGCACTTTCCCAAACCAGAGTGGGGGTTACTCACAGTTCCTTCACTGCAGACCCACATGAGCCAATCCCTAAGAACCCCAACATTCTATGTGACTAGATCCCCCCGGCGTGCAGTCTGAGACTGTGGTGGGCCCATTGTGCACCCCTGACTCTCTCCCCTGCTTGCCGCTGCTTGCCCCTTGCCCCACTTGCCAGGAGCAGATCAAAAAAAAGAAGCAACAAGCTCCAATAAGCTACAAGCCAAACAAGCTACAAGCCAAAAACTAGCCAACAAGCAACTCACAAGCCAATTAAGCCAAAACAAGCCCAATTTCCTGGGTTTTTTTCCATGGGTTTGGCATGTCTGAAGTCTCTCACCCTTTCCTCAAAGATGTAGTCTCTAAGGCTAGATTGCAACACACAGGATCTTCCTAACTGGAACATGCCCAATAAAGTTCAGAGGCCCCTCTAGTAAAGGGTACCTACATAAGTGTTGTGTGTTAAGTGGATCTGTGGTCTAGGTTGTAACGGGTAAGCTGTGGTGGGAACAGCGGATCTCAGAATTCTGAGTGTCCAGGGGGTCAGCACTCCAGGAAGACACTCAGAGGATTGAAGGGTTGGAGTGTGCCATCCTTCACCTGAAAAGAGAGCAAAGGCCTGTAATGCAGGGCTTGTGTTGCCAAATGTTTCAGGGGTTGTGTAACTGACCTTCAGCAGGCACAGACAAGGTTTCTTCGCACTAAGGGCAGGCAGTAGCCAAGTTCCTCCCAACCCTGGGTACCCTGAAGAGTCACAGCAGGGAACACAAAGTGGCAACAGCCTGATAGCAGAGAGAGCACAGCCAGCCTAGTATCTCTTCTACTTGTTCAGCTGGCAGGCAGTTTCTTCAGGGGGCAGGCTGCAGTGGGGTTATGTAAACCAGGGATTAAATACACTCAGTTAAACAACAACGCAAGAGGGACACTAGACTAGGCCCTGAAAACCAAGACATCTGCAGTTTTCAAAAGAAACTCATAGGCCTGCTCACTCACTGTAACCTGTCTATACTAGGCTCCAGGCTGTACCAGCCTTCATCATCCCTTGCAATGAACACACAGGCGCCCATGGGACACACTGGATGAGGTAGTTCTGGCAACAGGGAAGGCACTTCTTTCTGGGGACAGTTATCTGAGCTGGGAGAGGAGTTGAGTTAAAGATGTTTGCCATGGTGAAGGAGGTGGCAGAGTTCTGTAAGCGAGGGCAGCTGGGGTATAAGACTGTTATAGGGAATCAAAGGCGGCTGAGGTGGGGGGGGGGGTTGCGGGGGTGGGGGGAGATAATCCCCACCTGGAACTGTCTGTGTTTGAGGGGAAGGAATTTCCATTTTATTTAGAAAAGACTAAAGCATAAATGGAGCTTATCTCCATGAGGTGCTACTGCAATACAAAAAGGTGTAATATTAACAGGGTAAATTCACATGCTCAGCTGCTCCCCCTTCTCCTCGGGTAAGCTTAAAGAGGGGCTGAGTTCACAGATAGGCATTAGAAGGAATAATATTGTAACATCAGAGGTATCTGAAGGAACGGAGAGATAATGTTGTCTAGAAATCTAACCACCCACAGCCCCAACACCACTCAGCAAGCACCTCACTCACCAAACAACCACTGCTTGTTTAAATATGGGTTCCCCAGCCTCTCAAACTACACCCACCTGCAACCCAGCTCACGGCAGTTGTGGGGAGGAGAATGCTTTTATAACTTAAAATATCTACAAATAATAGCAGAAGGTAACCTCTCCCTGAACTTTTGCTGTGTTTTTAGGAATGAGCATTAGAGTGGCCTGATTTTTAACTTGGAGATCTCTCTGGGAGCACAGAGGCAAAAACAGTGTTAGTCTGGACAGAAGGGAGTAAAGCAGCAGAGGTGAAGACCACTCCCCTAAGGTGAATTTATGTGGCACATAAGCAGAATATCGACCTTGTGCCGGCTTTCTGCATGGCGGTGAATTTCACCCAGAAAGAACAGGGAGAAAAGGAGGTTAAGAGCATCATCTATTCATTACCAGCAATGCAATGTGAACAGTTAGGATTTTAGAACTATACTCTGAGTTGACGTGAGGGAAGGATTGTAATATTCCCCTCTCAAAAGAGATCTATAAAGCTTTGCAGTAACATCACACAGAGCATTCATGAACAGTAAACTACTTCTTTACTGCCCTTTACTCCTCATTCTCCCGATCCCTGTGTGTATCTGTCCCTGTAGCTTAATCAATCGTTTGATCACTTTTTCCTATGATACCATACTACTGCCCTCTGCTGTGTGTAGATAAAATAGCAGACTGATTCTTTTATTAAAGTGAAAACACCTTCCTTAACTAAATATCCCCCTAGATTCCCAGAGCTATCTTATATTTATCATGCCCAACAAGATGACCAGGATTACAGGTGGCTGATCAATGGCAGCAGCATGACTAGACAATCAATTACATGTTAATATAGCTATTGGGGATACAAATGCCAAGCATACAGCAGCACAAACCCTGCAGATCAGCAAGCTAAGAAATTACTACCTGCTGCATATTCTTATGTCTTTAACCAGTGCCACTTACATTTCCAAGGAAAATGCTTGACTTACATTACATCATTGCTCCATCTGTTTGCTCAGGTGTTCAGTTTAATAAAGGATTTTAATGGTGGCAAACAGCTGTGCTTTTGTTTATCTTTTGTTGGGAGGGGGGAGGCATTAAAAATGGGACAGCCTGGCTATTTGAGGTATTTACAGTCTGGTTTAACATCTAACTGTCCTCTTTCGGATGCGTGGGTTGAGAACTAAGGGCTCGATTGGCTCTCACTGTGTTAAAACCCTGAAGAACCTCACTTTGCATAGTCCTCCTTGCATAGTTCTCCTCAAACAATTTTGTGGGATCCCCTTGTTGTTGAACACCCAAAACAGGGTGCTCAAATCCTCTGCAGAATACTCAGTGGAACCACCTGGAACACCCTATGTAAGCCTTTAATTACATTAGGTAGCTACCTGCAACTACATTCAAAACACTGTTTATGGGCTGTGTACAGTTAGAATTTCTCCAGCACAGGTAGAGTGATTTGTCAGAACAATTCTGTGATTTGCTTTTGTTTTAAAATAATCATGGAAGAAGTATGAAATAATTATGAAACTTCCCTAAAGACCCTGAGTGGTATTTTCTCCTGGCCAGTTATGCGTGCAATGAGATGGCCTTCAAGTGTAATGAGTGGCATGAAGTGGCTTTTCATTATACCAAGTAAGATCTGATGTTTTGACCCTATCCTATAGAGAATTGGTGGGATAGAACATTTTTCTGAGCTACTACTGGTCAAATACTAATCTTAATGTTACTGTCACCATCCTCAATATTCATGTTCCTCTGTACTGGACACATGACTTTGATTAAATAGAGTCATGGGGTAATATTTGAATTAAGTTGAAAAACAGGCAGGGCAGTTAATGGGTACATGGGGAATATGTTCCTTTGATCTAATGCAAACAAGCAAAAATCAAACATAGTTCTGCAAAAGATTTCACTTATACTATATTTAGGATAAAAATGCTTTCACCTACTGTCATAAATATAAAGGGAAGGGTAAACCCCTTTAAAATCCCTCCTGGCCAGAGGAAAAATCCTTTCACCTGTAAAGGGTTAAGAAGCTAGGATAACCTCGCTGGCACCTGACCAAAATGACCAGTGAGGAGACAAGATACTTTCAAAAGCTGGAGGGAGGGAGAGACAAAGAGTCTGTCTGTGTGATGCTTTTGCCGGGGACAGAACAGGAATGGAGTCTTAGAATTTAGTAAGTAATCTAGCTAGATATGCGTTAGATTATGATTTCTTTAAATGGCTGAGAAATTAAGCTGTGCTGAATAGAATGGATATTCTGGTCTGTGTGCTTTTTGTAACTTAAGATTTTGCCTAGAGGGATTCTGAAAACCTCCAAGGACATGAAACCTCCAAGGTTCCTTCCCCACTCTGACTTCTAGGGTACAGATGTGGGGACCTCCATGAAAACCTCCTAAGCTTACTTTTACCAGCTTAGGTTAAAACTTCCCCAAGGTACAAACTATTTTACCCTTTGCCCTTGGACTTCCACTGCCACCACCAAACGTTTATCTGGGTTTATTTTATTAGGAAAGCGTTGTTTGGAAATATCTTTCCCCCAAAAATCCTCCCAACCCTGGCAGCCCACTTCCTGGGGAAGGTTTGGTAAAAATCCTCACCAATTTGCATAGGTGACCACAGACCCAAACCCTTGGATCTTAAGAACAATGAAAAAAAGCATTCAGGTCTTACAAGAAGAATTTTAATAGAAGAAACAGTAAAAAAGAAGTAACCATAAAAAGAATCACCTCTGTAAAATCAGGATGGTAAATACCTTACAGGGTAATCAGATTCAAAAATAGAGAATCCCTCTAGGAAAAACCTTACGTTACAAAAAGACACACAGACAGGAATATCCATTCTATTCAGCACAGCTTAATTTCTCAGCCATTTAAAGAAATCATAATCTAACACATATCTAGCTAGATTACTTACTAAATTCTAAGACTCCATTCCTGTTCTGTCCCCGGCAAAAGCATCATACAGACAGACTCTTTGTCTCTCCCTCCCTCCAGCTTTTGAAAGTATCTCACTGGTCATTTTGGTCAGGTGCTAGCGAGGTTATCCTAGCTTCTTAACCTTTTACAGGTGAAAGGATTTTTCCTCTGGCCAGGAGGGATTTTAAAGGGGTTTACCCTTCCCTTTTTATTTATGACACCTACTATACGGTGTACTATCCAATCAACTAGCCCAAGTACACAAATTAAGACCAGACAATGAACAGAATGACAACAATAAAGTTCTTCCCAACCATACAAACCCTATTCAACATGGAAAGGCAGGGAGAACCGGAAGAACATATATCCCAGGAATACAATTATCTCTCTGGTGGACCAAGGGGCATGGAAATGAGTTCCAGAGTTGAGGGTTACTCACTGAACACTCCACCAGCAGGGGCCTATTAGCCAGAGTGTCTGAGATCACCCCAACCACCAGTGTATTTACAAAGAGCAAGGTAGCCTCTAGTCTAAGCACATGTCTACACTTTGAGCTGGGGGTGTGATCCCACCTTGAGGAGACTCTGGTTCTCATCTAGCTCGTACCCTAAAATGGAGTGTGGCGAGAGGAGGCTAGCTCCCCCATGTATGTGTCTAGTAGCTCTGAGCATGCACTCTGGGAAGCTAGCTCCTCACGCTGCTGAGGCTCCATTCTATTTTTAGCATGCTAGCTCTAACCCAGCAATGTCTCCTGGAGTTGGGAATGCCCCCCTTCTCCCACAAGTCAAAGTGTAGACGTGCCCAAAACGTTTAGGACTGAACTCTCCTCTCGCTTACACTGGCTCTATGCCAAAGTCATTCCATTAATTTAAATACAGTGAATCCTGATTTACTTTGGTGCGCATGTGAAGGCAGAATCTGGCCCAGCAGCATAGGGATTAAGTGTCTCTTACTGAGTTGTCTCTTGTTATATTACTGCACAGCCTAAAACTAAGATGGTAGCTGTACAACAAATCAGATAAATTACAAATTAGCGTATTCCTTTTGTGTACAAAAAAATCTATGTTTGTTAACGTTACATTTCTAGGGTTAGACAAGTGTGTGTTTGACTAAGCCAGGTCTATACTACGAACTTACATTGGTATAACTACGTCGCTCAGGGGTGTGAAAAATCTACACTCCAGAGCAATGCAGTTATACCGACCTAACCCCCGCCGTAGACAGCGTTAAGTCGAGGTATGGCTTCTCCTGTTGAAGTAGCTACTGCCTCTCGTGGAGGTGGATTTACTAGGCTGCCAGGAGAAACTCTCCCGTCAGCATAATAGCATCTTCAGGGAAGCACCACAGCAGCACAGCTGCAATGTAGACCTGCCTTAAGTGTGTTTATTCTAAAATATAGCAATATTCAGTTACATTCAGTGTGAGGCTTGACTTAGTGTAATATAGGGTCTGATCTGAAGCCCCTTGATGTTGATGGAAAGATTCCTATTAACTTCAAAGGGCTTTGGATCAGGGCCAAAAATTCACAAGGACTCGTAGACTTTAAGGCCAGAAGGAACCATCATGATCATCCTGCACCCACCCACTCCTGTAATAGACACTTCATCTCTGGCTGAGTTACTGAAGTCCTCAATCATGATTTAAAGTCTTTGAGTTATAGATCATCCATTTACTCTAGTTTAAACCTGAAAGTGACCTGTGCCCCATGGAGCAGAGGAACGCAAAAACATACCCAGGGGCTCTGCCAATCTGACCCAGGGTAAAATTCCTTCCCAACCCCAAACATGGTGACTGGTTCAGCCCTGAGCTTGTGGACAAGACCACCAGCCAGTCACCTGGGAAAGAATTCCAGAAGAAAATGTCTTGCTTAAATAAGTATAAATCCAAGAATGCTTCGCCTGTATTTTTCAGCATAAACCTACATTGATTTCATCTTCCTGTCCGCGCTGCAAGAAACGGTTTAGTGTCAAAAATTCAGTAAAGTTTGCTTTTACTGCTATTCCTTTCTTGCTGTCACTTCTTGGTTTGCTAAATGGAAGAATATTTACGTGGATAACACCTACTGGAACTGCATGAACTAACAGACACATTCTCAATGTACACATGCATAGTTATGTAGACCTAACAGTGAACAAGAGAAAGGACTGATGACAAAGAAAGCCCTTGAAAAGTGGCTTGTTCACTGGTAATGGAGGAATTCTGCAAAAAAGATTTTGCATAACTGGGGGAGGGCAGGGGAAACCTCTCATTTTGTAAGTGTCCTGGGTTCACTTCTGTGACTATAGTAGAACACAGATGATTAAATGGAGCATGAGCTTATCTTGCCATATGCCACAATATATTTCTGAATGAAGGAAGATAATAGCACAAAAAGGCAAACACTGTGTTCTACAAAATGGTAGAAAACTTGCAAAAAATGTCACCTTGAGCAATTCACGTCCCCTTACTGTGTTTCAGACTAATCTTCCCATTTGTAAAATGGAGTCAATACTTATCCACATCATCAGGTTATTGTGTCAGTTAATACCCATACAGTTTTTTTCCCCAATCTTCAAATCACTATCTACTATACAGCCAGAGCTGACTGGACACTGCAAAGACATTCCTTCAAATTCTGTGCATTTTGATCATGTTCATGCCTGTTATTCACTATTCATGAACATTTGTGAGTGATTTTTTTGTTTTGTTTACACAAATGTTTGGGAAACAGCTCTTGTTTGCACGAATGCCCTATTTATATGCAAGCATGGCAATTCATTCAAAATAAATAATGACTAGCAAATAAATGTATTAGTCATCAGTGGTGACATTACTGCTTAAAAACCCTTAGTCATCCAATCAGAGCAGAAACAACGCCATGTGACTAAGGTGACTGATCAGTCATACACCATAAATAACACTTAGCAAATAGACAAAGTGAACACTGATGGACATCTGATAACCTGCAATTTGTGTGCATAAACTATATGGTCATTATCTGTAAACAACTATATTCGCAGAAATGTATATTAGTTGGCAATTTGCAAACAGAAAAGAGGGCAAAAGGGCATTTTCTATAATTTTTCACTGTCATAACTTCCCTAATGTAGTGGACAAGTCTCCCCATAACTCTTAAGAACTACACCTATAAATGGTGAGATATGTTTGAAATTCTGAATATTTTTAATTAATTTTTTCAGCAGAATTTTATACTTTGACCTCCACCCCCCAAAACAATTTTTAGCAAAATTCATAATTGGTTTTTAACCAGTTCTAATCCCCTGATTATGCATGTTGATTGCATGTGAAATTAGTCCTGAGAATCTCACTGAATGATTTTTCTGTTTAAAAAAATATACACGAAGTATAAATAGTGTACTGAATGCCTTTGACTAGACACTAAAGTTTATAAAAATATGCCTGATATTCCAGAAACCATTACGATAGCACAGAACAGAGAACTTTGATAGATATTACATGTAAAATGTTAGCAAACAATGTTTTACAGTGTACAGTCATGTATCTTGATCCCCAATTCTAAATATTTACCAATTATTAGCCACAGAATAAATATTTTCCCTTCTGTATTCTTCTCTAGTTTTCTGTTATTAGCTGAATACAGATGTCCTATGTATATTTAAATGGTGGAAATTGTGAGATCATCCAAGCATATAGGATATTTGGAGGCAAAATCTGTTTGTGAGATTTTTAGTGCCATCACAGCAAAACTTTATATGATTTGTCCTTGAACCTGAATTCTAGTTGACCTAAACATAATCTTAATCCAAACACCCCATGGTAGACCAGACTCTTCTACACATCCCATCTTTGAGCTCTGCAATCAAAGAATAGAGCTGACTGAAACTTTTTCACCAAAAAAAATTCTCAACAATATATGGGGAGCGGGTTTTCGAAATAATATTTTCACCAGGCAAACGGTGATTTTGAAAAATCTGTTTCAATGGAAATCTTTTAAGTGAAATATTTCATTGACATTGAAGTGTCAATTTTGCAATTTAAATGAAAATGTTGACACTTTTCTTTTCAATGTTTCCAAATTGGATTTTTGGGGAACTTTTTGTTCTACGAAAATTTTGATAATTTGATGTTTCATCCCATTATGGGAGGGGGGTGGGGAAGTCAAAATATCAATATTTTCCACAGTATGGAAAATCTGTTTTCTGATCAGCCGTACATAAAAATCTGAAACCTTTTATAGCTATCCAGTTCTGGTCTCTCTATTTATGTGAAACTGAAATACTATAGCCACTGAGTGGCATTTCTCACTGTCTTTGTGAATTTTGGGCTTCACTTTTGGACTTCACTTTTGAGTCTGATGTGAAATGTAAATGTAACAATCTGTACTAGCAAAAATCTAAATAGAAATGCATAAAGGGCTGTTAAGAAGAGTAGTAGGTGTTGATCACAAGCCTAGCACTCTTAACTTAGCACAGTTCCTCTTTCAGCAGAATTTTTATTTTCTAAAAATTTAGTGCTAAATCAGAAAGCCTTTTCTTTTTTTATAGCTGATGCATAATGTATGATTCCCCATAAATCTGGACTGAGTCTGGCATTGGACATGCACAACCACTACTGTATAATAAATTTATAATAAAGACTGACTTTCACAGCTGCTTTTTTAAATTCAAAGGATTGTAAGTCTGTCTACAAAATTCGCAACGTTTGCAGTGTGAAGGATTTCTTTTTTTCATTTTCTTAATAGTTTCTCCTTTTTTATGTAAACTCCTGTTATGAACCACCACTGTGACCCTGTCATATGTTCAGCAGAGAAGGGTCTATGGTTTGATGTCATCCTTCAAATTGCCACTTACTGTTATAGCAAATAAGTTGCAATGCTACTTTTGGACACTTTCAAGTCCAGTGCTTTCAAAATTAGAGAGCCAGCATGGTGACAAAGTGGTGTGATGGAGTAAAGGTTCTTTTCACTCCCCTGATATAAGACTAATGTCAGTTTCCCTGAGCAAAGCTTGTGTGATGGCCGCCATCTTGGCCAACACACTGGATTGACCTGAGTTGCCATTGCTTCAGCTAAAGTAAGCAGGCTCTGTAGGTTGGCTGTAACAGAATCATATCCCCTATGGCTCTGTAAAGAGCAGGACCTGAAACATGCACTCACCAGTGGGTTACACTTACTTTCTCCTTAGATTTTTGGAATCAGACATACATGCTCAATCACATTTTGCAGGAGTTCCTCATTCCTCACAGAGTCTGTGGGATTCAGATGGGCTTCTGACTTTATGGAGGAGCTTCTCAGATACAATTGGGATGATCCTCATGTCACTTCTTTGGCAAAAATACCAGATTCCCCATTAAAGAGAGTCTGCTACTCTGTGCAATCTTTATTGCAGGTACAAAGATTATTGAAATCCAGTGCTTACTTCAACCCATGGTCCACTAAACTAATTCACGTGTCTCTATGTACCTTTTAAGAAATTAAATTTAAAATCTTGATTTAAGATGGCCAGTAGATTACTAAAAAGAAAAGGAGGACTTGTGGCACCTTAGAGACTAACCAATTTATTTGAGCATAAGCTTTCGTGAGCTCACTTCATCAGATGCATTCCAGTAGATTACTAGTAGATTACTAGTTTCCTCTAGCCCTTCTGACAAAGTACTGAAAATCTTAAAAACATGCTATTCATGAAAAGAGGTATACTGATCTGATAGTAAATTCTAATGGACAGCACTCTTCTCTTAAAGCTAACAAAATTGATAATATAAGAGTTCAGTAGAATTCAAATTCTAAACTCCTTCCCTATTCTCTCATTGAGAGTGTTCTTAATATATATGCCTGTCACTTATAAACTCCTACTATGAGCCAAATGGAGGCATTTAAACATAGGGGCAAGACAGAGCTGTGCAACCCTATTGGGTGCTCAGGGAAGCATAATCAGTCCCAAGTGTCATGGTGAGCAGGGTTGCTCTGTGGGTTGTCGTGGGAAAGGGTAGAGCGTAAGCTTGGCTCCTCTTCATCTCTTTTGGTGAGAGGCAAGAACCTGATTCCAAGACTATTGAAATCAACAGCAGTCCAGACACTCCCATGAGCACAGAGCTTGCCTGTTGAAAGACGGTCTGCTTGCTTTTCTCCTATACATACTCTGTCAGTTAACTGCAGAAGCTAAGGTCTTTGTTCAATGTCTATTATACGTAGCTGAATTACTGCAAATTGTGTTTTCCAAAGTTTCCCTTCTTAGATGTTTCTAACTTCTTGGGTCTGACTTACCAAACAGATGATTAAAATGTATCCCAACTGGCACTCCCTCTATATATCAGGATGTTTTAATGTGTTGAATATATGTGGTTTATATGTTAGCATCTGAGTTTTCAGGCCAGATTGCTGACTTCAAATCATAGTTCTATAGGAGTGAAAATCGGAGCCACATTCTGCCCTGCGTGACATTGGTCCAGGTCCCATTAACTTTCTGTGGGAGTTGTAGCTACTTGACTGAGGGCAGAATTTTCTCTGATTTCTCATTAATAGACTACTTGTTGTCAGTCTGCAGCCACTCAAAGTCAATCAATTCCACTAATGAATCAGGAACTGGAAAGGCAGAAGGCAATTATCTCTACTTTTAGATAATTTTAGAGGGTCTCTTCTATCGACAGAGCTGAATCAGAATCAGATTTTGAGTTTACATTCTTTTTTTTTTAATTAAATGAGAAATCCATCACAATTAAAGTCATCCCACAAGACCTGACTCAGGTTTGGAGGAATAAGTGAAATTCCATCCTTTTAGAGGAAAATGAAGAGGTTTTCTTTCCTAGTGACAGAGGATGTGGAAAAAGTTAATGTACCCAATGCTTTTTTTGCCTCTGTCTTCACAAACAAGGTCAGCTCCCAGACTGCTGCACTGAGCAGCACAGCATGGGGAGGAGGTGACCAACCTTCTGTGGAGAAAGAAGTGGTTCGGGACTATTTAGAAAAGCTGGACGAGCACAAGTCCATGGGGCCGGATGCGCTGCATCCGAGAGTGCTAAAGAAGTTGGCGGATGTGATTGCAGAGCCATTGGCCATTATCTTTGAAAACTCATGGCGATCGGGGGAGGTCCCAGATGACTGGAAAAAGGCTAATGTAGTGCCCATCTTTAAAAAAGAGAAGCAGGAGGATCCAGGGAACTACAGGCCAGTCAGCCTCACCTCAGTCCCTGGAAAAATCATGGAGCAGGTCCTCAAGGAATCAATTCTGAAGCACTTAGAGGAGAGGAAAGTGATCAGGAACAGTCAGCATGGATTCACCAAGGGCAAGTCATGTCTGACTAATCTAACTGCCTTCTATGATGAGATAACTGGCTCTGTGGATGAGGGGAAAGCAGTGGATGTGTTATTACTTGACTTGCGTAGGGCTCTCCACCAGCCCTACTTGAAGCAAAGGAGATAAATCGGGCGCTTGACCAGAGGGAAGTGCACTTCAGCTATTCCCTGTTTTCACAGTGCCCATAGTGAAGCACAACATAAGTAGGAGCAGCACTGAAAAAGTCCTAGCTTACCCTGGAGGCTAAGCAGCCTTTGCATGAACCCCAAAATACAGGGAGCACAAAGGTACTTTCAGGAATCCTTGTCCTTATCTCTGTCCCTTTCCCAAGTGCAGGATGGGAATAATGGAGAATCAGGCTCTAGGTTTCAGCAGATTCTTCTGCTCTTCAAATATTTTTGAGACACTACAAAAGGTCGCTCCCCCCCCACCCCCGCTCTCCTGCTGGTAATAGCTCACTTTACCTGATCACTCTTGTTACAGTGTGTATGGTAACACCCATTGTTTCATGTTCTCTGTGTATATAAATCTCCCCACTGTATTTTCCACTGAATGCATCCGATGAAGTGAGCTGTAGCTCACGAAAGCTTATGCTCAAATAAATTTGTTAGTCTCTAAGGTGCCACAAGTCCTCCTTTTCTTTTTGCGGATACAGACTAACACGGCTGCTACTCTGAAACCTGGTGACAGACAGATTCTCTGAACCCCCTAATAATAATCTCAAAGATCCAGGTGGACAAAGCTTAATTAAAATGGTACACTATTACCTCCTAGTACAAGAAAAGCTTTTTGCTGACAGAGGACAATGGTATCTCTCATCTGACGAGTGCTTTTTCCTTTGTTAGAAGTTCTATGTGAAGAACTCTCTGGAGTGCCCACAGCTTGCTGTGATTCAGAGCTGTATGAAACCTGACAGTTTCAGTTCACAGGAATTCATGAGGATAAGAGGACTATCTTTCCAGTTTCTGTTCATGTGAGTCTGCACTCCCTGAATTTTGCTTTGAGTTTCAGATTCTGATAAATAAATACAAATCCCCTCCAAAGTCAAACTCCACCAAAATTGCCAAATTTGGCCTGGTTTAAAGTGAAAACCTTTTTGAGGCTATAGAGCAGAAAATGGTTCCCAAACAGAAGCACAGCTCAGCCCAGACTTACTCCAACCTTAACCTAGGTTTAGAAACCTTAAATTTATCAGTGTGTTTGCTGTCAGTTTCATATTTATAAACATGTGAAGAGAGGATAAGTAACAATGAATAATGTATTGGTTTAATTAAGCCTCTTTTCAGCCTTTGGAATATTTGTGAACAGACCCCATATTCTCTGATTTGTTATTCAAATACTTTTGGATTTAATCATGGGTTTTTGGAAATGAGCTAATTTGCATAGTTGTGACTGCTCAGGTATGTCACAGGTATTCTTTCTGTCCTCTGACTAGATGAGCAGAAAAGCATTCTTGTGTGAAAACCTGAGTGTGTATTTAATAGATTTTAAAGCCAGAAGGGACAATTATAATCATCTAGTATTATCTCCTGCATAAGACAGACCCTGAATTTCACCCAGTTACTTCTGTATCAAGTCCATAACTTCTGGTTGAGCTACAGCATATATTTTACTCTTGCCTACACTACATGCTAGGGGGCAATTCCCCTGATAGCGTATATGTGCTCATGAAAAGAAAAGGAGTACTTGTGGCACCTTAGAGACTAACCAATTTATTTGAGCGTGAGCTACAGCTGATGCATCTGATGAAGTGAGCTGTAGCTCATGAAAGCTCATGCTCAAATAAATTGGTTAGTCTCTAAGGTGCCACAAGTCCTCCTTTTCTTTTTGCGAATACAGACTAACACGGCTGCTACTCTGAAACCTGTCATATGTGCTCATGCTAGTTCTGATTGAGCTAGTGCAGGTATAAATAGCAGCGTAGCCATGGTAGCCTAGATAATGGCAGCTAGTGAGACTGTGTACACAGGCAAAGGAATTACACCCCCCTAGCTGGTAGCTTAGACATACCCTTAGCAAGACACCCAAGCTTGACTTACAATTCACCAATATTCATGCAGGCTATTTTGAATTTGCTTTCTGAACCAGTTTTGCCAGTAAAACTTGATCACTCAAATATGTGTGTTAAGCAAACACAAAGGGAGTGTGGACATGACCAAAGCAAATTCATCTGAAAAGTCAAGAAAATGTTTCCTGATTTTTTTTTCTTTGCACTGTTTACCCAACTCAATGAATTATGAAAACAAGCAAGTTCAATTATGTTCTGAAATGGTTTTTCCATATTCTTAGCTAGTTACTGCAAATCTGGTGTGGACCTAGCAGAAATATCAAGGAAAAATACTTAGGTATCTCATCATTCTGGATTGGTGGGATAACTCTAAAGTATCCTTCAGGGTGGTGAAGGTACAGTGCTGTCAGGAACATCTATCTCATACATACCTCTTCTCCTTAGGCCCTAAGTTAAGACCCTAAGGCCTAATTCTGCTGAACATTTTTCCACTAGTGCTTCCATGGACTTCAGTAGATTTACAACTGACTTAACACCAGCAGGAAAGCAGGGTCTGTCCATTTGTCTCTAGTTCTGACTGAAACCATGTATTCATCTACTTGCTAGGGAATCAGTTTACAGAGCCTGGTTTGCATGTGGTTATACTGTACATCTGTGATCACAGCCAGTTCTTTGAACCTACAAATAGGTCCTGATACTCCTTCCATTGAAGTTGGTAGCAAAAGTCCAGTTGATTTCATTGGTGGAGAATCAGACCTATATCGTGCCCCATGACTTGTTAAAGAGGTGGGTACTGGTAGCACTAGGGCACTAGGCTCTTATAGGCAAAATAGTAATTCATTTAAATACATGTGAGACTGGCAGCGGCCATGGTCATGTTCTGTTGGTTTTTAATGGTATGTTTGTTCATTTTTTATTTTTGAACATGCAGAGATTTTCAGTAGTGTTTCTCTTGATTTAAGCAAACACGATGCTTTGTCTAGTTGTTATCAGGGCAGGAGGATGGACTTGAGGACCTCTCAAGTTCTGTTCCAGCCCTATTTGTCCATGATTTTTATAGTATATCTGTTTGCTATTTTAAAGCAGGTTTCTTTACTTACAGCATTTATCTGCCCTCCTCATCATCACATTTGTTCTTAATATGGCTCTTAAGAATCTCAAAACAAAATGATATGCTAATAAAACTGGGTCTTTACGTGCTAGCCCCAAATGTGGAAATGGTTTTATTTTTTAAAAGGGAAAACCGTCTTCTGCAGTTTTGAGAAGCAATCTGATGAGTTCCAAGGAATTTGAAGTAGAAAAGAACCCAGAATGTTCAAGAACAAAGAAATAGCAGATAACTGGAAAATTAATGAAAACGATATTAAAGACTTTGTTTTGTTTTGAAGTTGTATTCTGTTAAGATTCTAAATTCTAATTGTCTTAAAGATAATAGCATGGCTCCTCAGCTATAGCATGGATGTGTGTCATGTTGGTAGGGAAACAGCAACATTGCAGATCCGGGACAGGTAATGACAAAAGGGAGGCATCTAGGAAGGTGGCAGAGGGGTCAGGCTCTCAAAGAAACAAAAATACTTTCACTACTGATTACACAGCACAATGTATAAGTAGGGATAGAATTGTGGCCTCTCTTATTCTGGGGTGGCTGTATGGATCCCTGGTCAGGGATCTTTTAGCCAGCTGTTTTCCAGGCAGAAAATGTCAATTCCGCAACACCAAAACTGTTTGGGGGAAAGCTGATTTCAACAAATCTCTTGACCTGAAAAAAGTTATGAAATTGCAAGATGTCCTGTTTTCACATTTTCAAAATGAAAAATTCCAGTTTCCTGCTTCGAACTGACTTTTTTCAGTTAGACATCTGAGCTATTTATAGTTTAAAACAATTAAAAATGGTCCAAACAAAACAAAAAATATTGAAAGTATCTCAAATCATTTTGATTGCCCCAAATCAAATTTATTTGTTCAGTTGGTCAAAATTGTCAGAAACTTGACTTCTCATCCTGATTTGGGTCAAGAACGCTTTTTTATCTCAGATATTTTCCAGGGATAAGAGCCATTTCCTTCCCAGCTCTAGCCGGGTACTTGTCTGGTCCCAGAAGACTTCTCTAACTTACTACCGCTTGGCCCCTGGGGCCAATATGGCAGTCAGGGATCAATGGATTTAAGGAAGCCCCAGAAATCTCCACATTCCCTGTATGCTGGCAACAGGAAGGGGAAATAGGACAGGGAACTTTTGCATCTCAATGGCAGCAACTGGCCACAGTATGAACACCATTCTTGGACCACGTAGTCCAATATCTTGTCTCTTGACAGTAGCCAGCACCAGATGCTTTTGAGGAAAGTGAAGGAAACCCCAAGTAGAAAATTACGGGATAATCTTGCCCAGGGATGTTTCCCTCTAACCCTGATAGCTAGAGACTGGATTAATCCTTGAAGCATAAGAGTTATATCCCATCCCATCAAGTCCCTGAATTGTCCTGAGTACAAGGACTTTACCTCCTAGGACCCTCACAGGCACTAGTCACCCTAAAGGTCTGACTAGTGGAGCATGTCCTTCACATCCTTAAGAAATGCAGCAATGATACCTACTGGAGAGCTCCAGGATTCATCATACCCTCCTGAGATACAATGCCTCCTACTTTTCCCACTGGGGCAGCATGGCTCTGTGTCTCATGGTTATGCCTGTAGTGCACAGTGGAACTCTTAATAAATACCTTTCTGGAATTTCAGGTATATTATAGTAATATCCATCTATACATATAGAAATAGACATAGCTATAGCTGTATCAGTTTCCAACGCAGTTGCAATATCAGATCCAGATTCTGGTGCCCTTACTCTTGATGAATAACATCTTAAACCTTGAAGTCAATGGGATCGTGTGTGTTAGTAACCTCTAACCAGTGCGAGTAGGGGTATCAGAATCTGGACCTGATCTTGCAGCTGGGCTGAAAACTTATTGGAGCAAAATCAAAGGTCAAAGTATGCAAATCCGGCCTGTGTACTATACCTACAGTATATTGTTGGCCCAGTGGAAATACGGATAAATTACTTCTGTTATTAAAAGAAATAAAATATTTTATAGTCAGATTTCAAGACCAGATGCAGGAAGGACTTTTAGTCATGTCACCAAAGAATCAGTCTAGTGAGGATCTCTGGAAATTATGTGGAACATTTTTCAGTAATAATGGGAACTGCTTACCTTTCACACTGTAGGAAATCTAACCTCATAAATTTCCACTACTGTCCTTGATGCATATTATTGTTTGAACAAGAGACACAAGAGACAAGAGCGATTGGGGGGACAGATAAAGGGTAACCCTAAATGCTAAATTTAAAATGCTATTTACTTGTTTGGCATTCAAAACAAATTGAATCCAAGTCCTTCCATTGACCTCAGCAGACTTAGAATCAGTCTTGTAGGGCTTGATCCTACACTCATTGAAAGCAACGGCAAAGCTGACTTTAATGGTGAAAGATTAGGAATGTAATGTTTCCATCTAATCTACTGTACCATGAGTAGCTACAAAAGCATGTGTTGCAAGGTATCACTTCATCTGTGTGTGTCTTGCTTCCACTGTACCTGCAAATGGAAAACTTCTCTTTTGGAAATCACATGGGTAACTCACCATATAAGATTCATCTCTCTAAAATCCTTACTGATAAGAAGGGGCCTTCCCAGTTTTGGCCAAGGTAGTTCTTGGATGAAATGAAAAAAACCACAGCCACTTGTAATCACTTATAGAGCTGGGCAAAAACAAACTGTCAAACATTTTGCCAAAAATATGCAGATTGGGCTCACCATTTTGTGAATTTGTGCTGATTTCAGCAAATTGCTTCAATTGAAACAAAAATGGCATTTTAAAAAAATCTGCATCTTTAGGTGGCTAAAACCTTTAAAAATCTGGCCCCGAGTGCTCTTGGTATCTGCAGGAATATAATATACAACACAAATCCACTCGCTTAGCTACACGGAGTTGCAGATGGAAGGATATGCATTCATAATGCTCAGAAACTCCAGCGCACAGACCCTGAAATGTATGTAGTAAAATAATATATTCCATCTATTTTTAAGCCTCTTGCTCTATTTGTTTATATTTCAAGGCTCAAGATTTAGTTGCAACAGCACTTTGGACAAGGCTTAAAATTCACATGGAATTTCATAAAAATACATGAGACAAGAGGGCAGGGCCAGATCCTGATACCCTTACTCAATTTGAGTAGGGCATCACGCCATACATTGAAGACAATGGGATTACTTGTAGAACTACAAGGTACTGCTCAGTGTCAGCCAGGCTTTGAGGCTCTGGCCCAAAAAGAACAACAAATATTAAGAGTGAAATCCTACCCCACGCTGAAGTGTGTAGGAATTTGTCCATTGATTTCAATGGGGCCAGGATTTCATCCCCAACCTCGCATGATAGAAACTCTTAAAGGACTCCAAACAAGGAGAAAAGCCTCCATATAGTTTCTAGTGTGCTGCTGAAAAGCCCCATTCATACTGGGGACTTATTGACTTCAATGGAGCTAGGCTGACTTCTATCAGCTAAGGATCTGACACTCCACTGAGGTAAATCCAGTTATTTTAAATTGTTAAAAAAATGTTTCCTTTCTAAGTAACAATTGAAATAAATTAGTCTTTTGATCAACACTTTAATAGATTAAACTCTTTTAAAAAGGATTAAAGAGACACTCACGGATACTCTACAGCAGTTGGCATTTTCCCCTCTGATATCACTCCCTTCCATTTTGCTTTTTTACATATCTATTGTTTTACAGCAGAATTTGAAATGTTACTGTTATCAGTTCTTTTCACCCTTTCCTTATTTGCATACCTATTGAAATATTGTTTTTAGAATATATATTTCCTGATGTTTTGCTATATCTTTCTCTGTACGGATCAGTTGATGAAGAGCAGTATATCATCTCAGAACATTTCAACTTGGTATTACTCTTTCTTATTACATGCAATTTACTTTTACTTGTTGTTTTGACACAGTTCAAATGAAAAGCTTTGAAACTGTTTTGCATAAAATGTTCTATTCTTTACTAATGCAGTTTGGAGTCCGGGTATGTTCAGAGTTGAAAGTACTGTATTAAAGACAGAAAATACTGGAATCAAATTCTATGGAAAAACATAATGTCTCTAAAATATATGGATAAAACAATGTATCTAAAGTGATTTGTATGGTGCTATAGCTAAACATATAGTGGGTATCTAAAGTAGCAGTTCTCAATTTTTCTACACTAGTATCATCTGGGATCCCCTTGTATCTAGCAAGGACCCCCTCCTCATTAATTCATATGGGAAATTCAGGTGGTTGTGACTCCCTGATACCTGTTCATATCCCACCATGGGGTCATGAACCCCTAGATTGAAAACCCCTGTTCTAAAAGGTATTCAGTGTGGTATAGGAGGATCAGAAGCATACCTGTTCTTATTGATAAGTGTTATACACACACATATTTGTGCCAGGGCTGAACCTGGCACCTCTAGGCATGGCAGTTCATAGCCCCAGCATCTCTGGACTTGCCCCATCAGTTATGAAAGTAAATCTTTGTTTGAGCCCCGGCACCTCTTTGCTTGAGCCCTGGCACCTCTTTCATTACCAACTAAGCATTGATTATGCATCTAGGAGTCAAGAAAAAATGGACTATTACTTGGCTACTGACAGAGATCAATAGCCTGAAATACAATCTTGCAAGGAGATAAACATACCTCTGAGGTTCTGAGTGCCACAGGCTTCAGTCAGGTTTGAGGGCACCAGCACAGTATAGGATTTACTCCTTAATGGGATTAGATTATTAGCCATGATAATTCTCACTCATGTACATAGGATGAAACAGACTTCCAAATTTGGGCTTGGGAAAACGATCTATCTATGGGCATATCAGCAGATACCTTGTGTTTTCCCACTTATTCTGGAACACTGAGGAAGGAATCATCTGTAAAGGGATGGGGAAGGCTATATTATATGGTGAATTTCCTGACATAATGAAGCGAAAGGAGAGGTCAGTAGGTAACCAACCTCAGTCCTTCCTCTGTTAAGGACCAAATCCTCTGGTGGTGTAAACTGGCATGCATCCATTGACAGCAATGAGGCTATGTCAATTTCCCAGCTGAGGATCTGGCCCTAGGATTATATATATATATATATATATATATATCTGACTGAATCCAAATTCTCCATTGTCAATTCTAAAAGATTATTTTTAGTTACCAAGACTCCAGGAACATTAACTGTAGAAAATCCTATAAAAAAGCATTAGGAAAATAGAACACCATTAATCCAAACATCTGTACAATCTTTCCCTAAAATAGGTTCTGATAAGTAGATCACTGCTTTAAGTGTAAAATGGAACTCATCCTTAACCATGGAGTCATGACCAGCACTTCCATAATATCTAGCAAATCAAAATTGATGCAACATAAGTTCCCATGTAACCTACGACCAACTTATGTATTTGTTTAAGATGTGTTTTTGAAATGGGGATTCAATCTGATTCTCTAACTTTCCTAATGCAGGGCTAGCTTTAAAAGCAGACTTGGCATCATAGAATGGCAGATGTGCGTAATAATGACTCAATTTTTAAAACACATAAATGCTCAACTCACAGAAACGTTCACTATCTCAGTCAAAGAACTTCGGGGAGTTGAAACAAAATGTCAGAAAAACATTGACAAATTTATAAATCTCAGAGCACAATTTTAACCAGATTATATTGATGGCAAAGTAAAAAATGCTAACTTGCTCTAAGAAACTTACATCAGAGAAGGCAGGTCAGTGGATTACCGGCTTTAACAGAATCTTAACAAATCTACATTAAAAATATGGAGCATTTCATTTAAAACCCATAAACAAGAAGAAATCACAAGAAGAGAGCAAGTTCAACACTACATTCCTTTCTGGAAGATAGCTTTAGCCATGATATTCTATGGCCTGTATTATATAGGAGATCAGACTTGATGATTTGATGAGTCCCTCTGGACTTGGAATCTATGACTCGCCCTCTATGATCAGGGATTTTGTATGTGGGGTGGGGGTGAGATGGACAAAGATTGACAGGGAATTGAATTGTTATCCCCCAGCGCCTAGGAGGAACTCCACAGGAAACATAACAACTTTCATTGCATTTCCATTTCTCCACTGGAACCCCCCAAGCTTGGGGTTCCTGGAGCAGCTGCCAGTAGATATACCCCTGACATCACAGCTCCAGAGGCCCAGATGCAAGGTTTGAGGGAAATCTGCTAACATGAAAGATTAATGTCAAAATATTCTAACTCCAGATGCAAATATAATAACTATTGGCAGATTAATTAGACATTGTCTTATTGTAAAGGAGACTGTCTAGGGACTCAATGATTCTCATTCGTTGCACTGCACTGAATTGACCTCAGCCTGACAAGAGTAGTGAGAGTTGCATAACGGGGAAAAAACAGTTCCCGGACACCTGAACCCCTACAGCTGATAAAACTTAGAAATCTACTTTCACAGTAAACTTCACTATAGCTTTAAAAGGTATTTTTCTAAATGCAGCTCTTAGCCATTATATCCGCTAAGAGTTGTGAAGCAAAATATTTTCCCTTCTCAATTATGCATCATTTTCTCCATCTCTGCACTGGTGTATTGGTTCAAATTATTTAATAAACCACATTTTCAGAGGTTATATAATAAACCACATTTTTCCTGCTTTTATGAAGGGGGATTATAGTTATTGAATTTTATCTAATATTAAAAAAAAATTGCCATGTTGCTGTTTGGACATAAAAACTAAGTTTTTGTTTTAGGCCCCATCATACAAGGGGATCTCCCTGCATAGACCCTCATGAACACAGAGAATCCCACTGAAGTCAACGGAACACAGCTCATGCAGACCTTGTTGCGTGATTGTGACCCTATGCAAGCTTCTTACAGTGCAGAGCCCTTAATGCACTTTCAAGTCAATAGGACTTCACCACATACTTAAAGTTAAACACATACTCCACTGAATAGGAGTGAACTTCACCATGTGCTTTCTTTCATCAAGGCCCAAATCCTTTACTTGATAACAGAATGTCATGTAACCCATCATTCTCTCTTTTTGCAGTCAGTGAGAGATCTGCTTGCCAAAGGACTGCAGCTTAAATAACAATGGCGAGATGCATCTTTTCACATGTTCCAGTTTTGCAGTACACATTGTGAAATAGATTTACAGTATGCATGTTATTTTTGGACAGTTTTTATGTGATAATCAGTAAACCTTTTATTCACATCTTTTTTTCAAAGGAAAAGTCATCTGGCTGAGGGACTGAATTTACACACACAATTAAATTAAACAGTCCGGTTATAATATCAACTATGCTATGGAAATAAGACTGATATATATTTCTCTCAAATATTTTTTTAAAAAATCAAGACTAATGCTTGTAATATGAAGCATGCTGGAATAAGTAGTCATGCTATTGAATTATGTGAAGTAATTTAACATTTTACATTGCAGATCTAAGACACCATACTTTAGGCTCCTCATTACAACTTCCTGTATAACATATACTTTCTCATTCATGTGCCCTGTGGTTTATACACCTCATCTGAGCAGATGCTTTGCAAATCATAAATTAAACCATGGCTTTATTGCCTCTCATTTCTCTGACATTATTGGCCTTGTCATGGGTCCCAGATACAGAATTTTATGACATCCAGTAAATCCCTCTTGGTTGTTTGTTACTCATAACTTCAGCTTCATAGCTTTGTCATCAATAACTTTTTTTAACAAGAACAAAACTTCCCAGGGTTTACACCTGGAAAGATAATTTACAAGGCTATTATGGGTAATGGCAAAAATCCCTTTTGACTGTTTCTTGCTCAGACCTATATTACTTTTAGAATACCAATTGACCCAGCAAAAGTTCAGTTAATTTAGAAATAATTCAATCATGTATTCAATTCCATTTGCCATCTTCTACTGAATTAGAAGTTTCATAATATTTAGAAGCTCTAAGTTTGACTTTTCCAATGAAGGGGAAATTTATTATATTAAATGAAACTGCTTTCCCATGAGAAAATATCCTAAGCAATAGAAATGCCAAAGAAAATAAAAGGTTTTGTCTATTTTTCATTTTTGTTTGCTAATGGTGCTCAGTGAATTTTGTGAAAGTAGGCAAAAGCATCTACCACTGGATAGATAATAGGGAATGTTCCTGGAGGAACATACTGAAATATAAGTGAAATAATTTTTTGTATAAGATATTTGTAAGAATTTATACAATCCACTAATCTTGCCACTGCAGCTGTTAGTGTGTCATATCAGCCAGCACAACATTGCTAAATGCTTGACCACAAAACAATCGTGGCCACTTGTATTCTAATTCAATCAGTTTGTTAATAATATGAAACTGGTAATGCCGGTACATTTTCATGCTTAAATGTCAACATCACAACTAGAACACACTACAGAAGTTTCCCTCAACCAGTGTATATTCAAGAGGGGATTTTGTATTATAATTGCTTCAAGATTACCTGACTGTAATTTTGCTTATAGTGACTTAATCGTCTCATTCCTGATAGCACTCCTCTTTGCTTATGTCACTTCATTGGATTCATAAAAGGATAATGTTTGAGGCTGAATAAAACCGAAGTACATTATTGTTCTAGCTCTTCATTAGATTGGAGGTTTACTGTGGAAGTTCCTGAATTTTAGGCCTCAGAGGTTTGGGCTCCACAAGATAAAGACAAGTACAGTTCTGTTTGCCGTTCGACAAGCCCTGCTTTCCCCTCCTTAGAATCAGCCTGAGGACTAGTGATGTGCCCAGTACTGTCTTGCTTGCCAGGGCTCATTCAGGAAATATAAGTTTAGCTATCACTATCAGCAATCGCTCTGCAGTCTTAAGAATCTTATCGAATGCTTGCTCCTTTTTGCTGTTACTTATGGAGGACCCCTTGCTGTAGTCCTTGCCTAAGCAGAACCCAGATTGACTCTAAGGTGCATGGTTGTACATACAAACACACGGGCCAGATCCTCAGATGGTGTAAATCAGCAAAGCACCAAGGACTTCTGTGAAACTCTGCCGATTTGTGCCAGCTGAGGCTTGATCTTTCAAGGTGCTGATTGCTCAGCATTTACCATTATCAGACCATAATGCATTGCTTAAAACATAGCTCTCCAGATTCCTTTCATAGCTAAAAAGCCAAAATGTTTTTTGAAGCGGAAGCAATGAGAGAAAAATCAAACGAATGGTTAATAATAACTAGCCAGCTGAAGGGAACGCAGACCAAGAGATATCATGAAAACAGGGAAAACTCACTCTCATTCAGTGCACTCTTTCTGGGAACATATGGAGATCCAGTCCGAGTTCCATACCAAACCTGATTGCTGTGCAAAACTCCCACTCTGACAAACGGAAGTTTGGACAAGAACATCATGCAAATCATAATGTACATGTGCAAAGTGGATATCAGAGGACAGTGAGATTGTTTTTTTTTCATCTAGTATTTTCATGGAGCAAATACATAATTTAATTTAGAACACTGCTCAGTCTTGTATATCAGGTTTTGTGCACTTTACTTAATGAATATAGCTCACTGGCAGCCTGACCCTACCTATCTCACTTAAAGAGGAGCAGAATTGTGGCTAAAAATGCCACCTTGGATTACTTAACTGAAAAGGGATATGAATGAATACAAGAGGGAGAACAAACCATGTGTTCTCAGTTTAGTATAAGTGCTGTCTATAGAGTGAAGTCATCTATGAAGCATGGTAGATTTTGCTAAAAATATAAGCTGAGATTTTTCAAAACCAAGGAGAGCTTTGAAATCAAGCACTGTGTGATTCCCATCTATTTTCACAGGAGTTGTGTAGCTGAATCCCCTAACTGATCTTGACAATCTCATCCATTGATCCCAATCTTTCCCCCACTGAGGTCAAACACAAAATTCCCATTGACAATTTTTATTGGCCACGGGTTCCTGATTCATTTCAAATCAGAGAAATATGAAATCTGAAACACTTAACTATAAATCACAACTTGATTTTTCTATGGCTACCATTCAGTGAAATATATGCCCTGATTCGGATCTTGTTCTAGAATGAATCAGAAGTGACTTCCTTGAAGTAGTTTCTTAGTGTCATGAAGTTTTAGTTTTTAATAGTGCTGAAAATTTAAATTGCTTTTTTTATAATTTGAACAACGACTGCGTGAGCAGAGCCTCAGAGGCAAGATCTTATTAACGGTAATCACCATGCTATTTCCTCACGTGACACATTTCCACTTTGCATAAAATTTAAGACAGATTTCATTAACTCATGTTTTCCCCAAAACACATTTAGATGAAAACTTTAGCCACCAACAAGAATGAAAGGAGGCCCCAATATGCAGAATTCAGAAATAAAGGTCATTTTGTAATGTATGCATAAAATTGTAGGTTCCTATTTCTTGTGGTTAGACTTTAAGACTCTAATTCTCAAATCTGCTAATGCCCCTTTAGATCATTCTGGTAGTCCAAAGGTACCTTAAATATGTATAAATGTACATGCTTTTGTGTGAATGAGATTCTACCTTTTTCATATGACATAAATCAATTAAAGAAAAAAATGCATAGGAAAACAATAGATCTAATATTAGCATCTGTGTGGTTTTTATTTGATACTTCTTACATGGCATTAATATTATAATATCTCCCTTTCTCCAGTTTTGTTTTTTTGTTGGTTTATTTTGTGCATGAAAGACTTCTGGGATGAGAGCTTTTAATTACAGTGTACCAGAGCTATAGAACTGTTTATTCCAGGTGATTTATTGACTACCATGGTTTCATTGTTTAAGTGCAGGCTAAGAATTATTTATCTGACCTAGCTTACTGCTATTTATTCAAGCTACTATATTTATTATTCTCTTAAATAACTTAGGATGCATTGCATGACAGACGTATGATCATGTCCGTATTTGCATAATGCTGCATAAGAAAAATCAGTAAAATTTTGATTGGAAGTAATAGATGTTAAGTACATTATGAAAGATTTATATATTTTTAAAATTGCTTGTAAAAATTTGTAGTCGGCTAAAATAGAAAAGATGAAATTGGCACCCTGTGCAAGTAAGAATATGTATGTGTTAGATTTTGCATTATTCTAGAACAGGGTTGTGATAGTGAACTATCATATGGGCTGAGGAAGAAAAAACATCCAAGCAGCTGACTCCTATTAAGCAGTCGTCTCAGAGGCTGCTGAGAGTGTGTGGTGGGGTGGGGTAGGTGGTCTGGGCTTACATAAACCAGACCCAGCTCATTCCAAGAAGGAGTGGAGGATGAGACAGCACTTGAAATGCCTTGGAGGATAAAGAAGTCTCTGGAAAAATAAACAGAACAAGGCATCTACTGAGGAACAGGTACTGATTTGGGGGAGAGTTAGTCCCAAGTGTAAGTTTGCCTCCCCAGGCAACTGTGGACTTGCTATAGTGGTAAGAGACCTATGGAGAAAGGGGAGTAGAGACTTTGGTTGTAGATGATGATGATAAAGTAAATACTGATATGCACTTTTGTAACTATTACTACTGTCTGTTATCTTTTTTTAATTTCCCCTTCTTTCTTCTGTTGTGATGAAGTCATACTGGCTCACCAGGTGATAGCTTGGAGAAAAGGGTATGCAATTATGCATAACAAAATCTACTACAGCTTCTTAAAAGTTCAGAGTAATAATTGGTTAGTCTCTAAGGTGCCACAAGTACTCCTTTTCTTTTTGCTTCTTAAAAGTGTCTTTTAAAGTTAGAGAAGAGTCCGTTTCTAATGTTTTTCAGCTGTATAGCTTGACTTATGGTCAAATATCCTGTCAAGCTGGAGGTCTGCACTTTCAGTCTTTTGAATGCTCAGGAGGTATTTGCATGTAACTGAGTTTTGGGCTAATTATGCATCTTTATTTTGAGTGTTATACATTTTATTTTATAATCTCTTCACTTTATGGAAGCACAATCTGCATACAAGTGCCCACTAGAGGTCTCCTCCAACTCAAATGATCCTGTGACCTAAAGTGACTCCTTCTGATCCCTAAAATGAATGCTGGATATAGATGTTTTAGGTATTACTTTTGCAGAACCCTAGCACTTATAAGCTATTTTGTCCAATGGCACATCATAGTCCTAAAGCAACATTTTAGGTATTAAAGTTGTCACTGTGAATTATTTTATTAACAATAATTTATACCCACACTAACTAATTGATACCTCCCCCTTGACCCTCCAAGCCAGCTGAAGTAGGTGAAATTGTCTTTATACTCCATCCCAATGTTCTGTCTGGATCATATTGGGACAAGGACTTGCTGGTTCAGCAATCCCATCTATAAAACCTCCTCCTTAGCTGGTTTGCACGTTTGGTGGCATGATTTCCTGATTAGGTCAGTATGGCCTTGAGCATTTTTGTTTTCTTTTTGTCAGTATTTTAGGGTTGTTTTTTTAATCATTATCTATCTTTATTGGCTGGATGGGTCCCGACTGTGCACCAATTCTGAGTTACATTTTTTGTTTTAATTTTGGGTATCATATCCCAGTTTCTCTGTTAGGACCTGATCCCAAAGCCCATAGTCAATAGGGGCAATTCTATTAATGCCAGTAAGCTTTGGATCAGGCCCTTACAAAGCTGGATTCCTTAAAATAGAATAGAGAGAATTTGAGTTCAGGGGAAGCATTCATGTACTTAAAGTTAAGCAGGAGCACAAGTCTTTGCAGCATCAAGGCCTTAGATTGTAACCTTTTGAAGCAGCAATGGTGTTTTCCTATATATCTAAAGAGTGTCTAGGACTATGTATTAAAACGCATGTGCTCTCAGTATAATAAATAATACTAACTCTCAGGTACAAGAAATTGGAACATTGTGTAAGGAAAACATGAATCTTCCCTTTTCAAACTACCATGGAGATCAGCAATGATTTTAATTTTATTTTTTTTCAAAATTAGCCAATAAATGCAGGTCTCTGTCAAAGATGAGGCTAATGTTAGGAGAATTACAAATCCAAAAATTTTCCATCTTGCTCATATCTCTATAATGGATAGTAAAACCCCAGATCAAACATTCCTAATTTATAAGGAGTTTGAACTTTACATCCATATTTTGGACCTTCAGCCCACTTCTGCTTTGTATACAACTTTCCTTCTTATATACAGTTTTAGAATGCACAACAATAGAATATTAAATCACCACTGGCAATAATATTGGATTTTGAGTTTGCTATAATTCTGTAGTGCTATCTCATTACTAAATGGTCTTTTCTCTTCACTTGCATTTTGTTCAGTTTCAAACCCACAGAGCAGAATACAGATACAGTTCATAGAAAAGCTTGCTGATCAGCTTTCTAGGAACGCACACATGAGTTTGCTAAATCACAATAATGACAGAATACAAACTATGTTTTGATTGTAATTGTGAAATGCTGCATCTGGTACTCTAGGCATACAATTATCCACTTCAACTTTATTTGTCAAATGCTTGGATCGATTTAGTATAATAATTTCAGCTGACCAATGGTCTCTAAAATTCTGACATTTGCTATTGCTTTGTTTAGAAGATCAGATTTTCTTCTACAGTCTTCATTTTATATATCAAACTTTATTAGTTGTAATATCTTTAAAAAGACGTACTAAATGTCCATAGATTTCTGGATGTACCTTCCTGTTAAGGGACAAACAGAATCCTAAAGCTTATATTTTCAAAGGTGACTAGTGATTTATGGTAGCTCAGTTTCTGAGTTCCTGATCTCACACATTTTAAAGGGGTTTGTTGTTTGTGAGTTTGCTGGGAATCTGTCCTCTGAAATATCAGGCCCATCTAGGTATGTCTCAGGTTGGAGACACATAAGCTGAGACCTGATAGGTTAGTAAAATATTTCAGCAGATTCCCCTTCTCACTAACGTATTGTGAATTGCTGAACTTGTCACTTGAGATTCCATCTAAGATCCTGATCCTGCAAACACATAACACACATGCTTAACTTTACCACTGTTAATAGTACCACATCAGTCTGATTTCTCACAATAGTAAATTAACTATGTGGATAATTGTCAGAATAGAGGCCTAAGGCCTCATTTAAACTCTGTCCACTGTCTGCAGCAAGGAATCTGATGGAAGTCCATATCAGATCAACCTCCCACCCAAAATATCGACTTTCAAGACTCAAATATACTGTTTTGCAATTAATTATGCATAACAAGGACAGTTTTTAAAAGTCTCATCAAAATCACCTAGCAGAGGAGGTATAACATTATATATTTATTACAGTGAGCTCTGGATCAGTCCATCCTAATTAGTATAAAACTTCAGCCATGCTAACATACATGTTAAAATCAACGTAATTATGTTCCAAATATTTACAAATTTAATGAAAAAATAAGTCTTTAAGTGTCACTTAAGTTTTCCTTGGAACTCATGTTGCAATTGCATCTCATTAAATTCACTCCTTATTAAATTATATCTAACGATGACCTACTTTAGATGTTTTCTCCTTAGAATGTCAGTTGCACATGCTACAAATGAAGATAGAGCTTTTATAAGTCTTTTCTGTCATATGAATAATGAATAGGTTTCACACAAAATGCAGGAAATTGCCATCAACACCAAACTACTATAAAAATAAGCTGATCTGAGAGAAAATGCAATTCAAACAATTCTTTTTGGTTTGTATTTTTTTTTAAGGTGATCTCTAATGGATTTATATGTCTAGTTAATGAGTATCATCTTAATTCATTAAAATCAAAGCAACTATCTTAGACAGAACTTCCTTTCAATTTTGTTAAAAATCATGTGGAAATGTCTTGGTAACTGAAATCTACATTATTTTAAAAATTCTCTACTTGAAATAAAGGCATAGCGAGAAGACTAATTTGACAATGGCAAAGCCTCTGATTTTAAGAAGCTCATTATGTGAAGCATTTAATTTGTTCTCTGCACTAAATTGAGTTTCTTACTATTTGCTGATTTCTCCACACTTGTAAAGCCCCTGGAGTGCAAAGTAAAATGCTAGCATGAGAAAATATGTCTAATAACCTATCTAATCAGATATTAACAAGCCTGTCCTCAGTTGATCTGTATTATTACAAAAAGTTCCGAAGTTAGAGAAAATTATCATATATACAATATATCAGCTTCATTTTGAAGATGAATATTTTACACTAAGATTTTACATAGCCAGCAAGCTTCCAAAAGAGCAAAATTTTCAAGCATTATAGTCACTAAGGCCTGATCCAAAACCCACTGAAGTAGGATTACCAATTTTGGTAGGATGTATTCGTGGAGGTTTCGTCACATGACATAATATTTAATTAAAAATTAGTCTTTAATTCCTGGGACTCCAGCACAATCATGGGGGGTTGGTAACCCTACACTGAAGACTACTGGAGTCTTTCCATTGACCTCAGTGGGTTTTGGAACACTCCTTAAATGGCTTTCTGGAAATGATTAATTGTAAGAATTGCAACTTCTTAAACGTCTCAAGCACCAATATTTGGATTCCATCTATTTTGTTAGCTGTATCTGAACTCTAGATGATAGCTTTGGTGGGTGATTTTCAAAAGCCCTTTATCTTCGCCTAACTGCTCCCACTGAATCATTGGGGCCTGGATCACAAAGGAAGTTAGATGTTGCAAACTGTCAAATCGCCTAGAAAATGACAGGAACAACACTGCGGTTCACAAATCCTCAGTTAGGTGCCTAGGATTTCTGTACAAAGATTAAGGAGAAAGAGACCCCTTAGAATGGGATCTGTGAGAGATGCCAAGGAGAGGTAGGTGCTGCCCTGAAGCCCATGCTTAGGTGCCTATCTCTGCTTATCAATCCACAAACTGGAACCCCTGCCACAGGCACCTGGAGTAAGGGTTTCTCACAGCTGTTTCACCCACTAAAAACCTTCTGAAAGAGGCGCTAATGGTAGTGCACACCTTACAACTTTGTAGCACAGTGGTTAGAGTACTTGCCTGGGATGCAGGACTCCCCATGTTCCATTCCCTCCTCTGTTTAAGGGGAGGGAGGATTTAAACAGGGCCTCGCACTTCTCAGGAGCATGCTCTAGCCACTGAACTATGGGGAATTCTGATGTGGGGCTCCCTCCATCTCGCCTGTTGAAGCTATTCCACTGTGGATAATTAATGAAAGAGAGATTTGAGAGGGGGACTGGACCCTGATTTTCCTACCTCTCTGGTGGGTGACCCATGAGACTAAGCTATTATGTGCCACAAGCAGAGTATAGGAGGGATCAATGCCTAAGTCACCTGTAATGGCAGGGAATGCATTAAATGAGATACAGCCAGATAATCCTGGCAAGTGACTTGCACCCCATGCTTCAGAGAAAGGCGAAAAACCTCCACTGCCCATCCAACACCACATACGGAAATCAATTAGACTCTGTGCATGCCAGCAAGAACCAGCTAGCTAAGCATGTAGGCTGCTTAATGGTGCTTAACAGGAGCCTCGTTTATCACTATAGGCCTGATGCTTCTTGGACATTGATTTGAATAAGAATGGATTGTTAGCTCTTTGAGGCAGGGACCGTCTTTTTGATCTATTTGTACAGCATCTAGCACAATGGGGTTCTGCTCCATAACTGAGGCTCCCAGGCAATTCTAAGTCAATTAAAATAGTGTAAAAACGATACTACAACAGGATATTTCTTGAGTTTATTGAGCATTCCTCCCAAGCATATCACACTCACAGTTATCTTAACTCTTTGGACTAAACTTTCAATGGCATCTGCAGGGATCTCTGCTTCCATACATATGATAGGATATGCTGCTCTGGATACACAGGTCTGGAAAACTACCTCAGATCAGATACTCTCTTCTGACATCTGCCAGATCAGTTAATGGTTTTCTTAGAGAAAGCTAAACATTTCTTACCTTAAATATTAAAATTTATTATAAATTTTTGAAAGGGCTTGATTCCTGAAGCCAGTTTTAAGCCTCATTTGTCATCAGTGTGAAATTCTTGGTGAGTTTTTTTATGAATAAATTAAAGACCTTCAATATAGATATTACAAAATTAAATGGATTTTGCCAGAATACATTACAGCCATTAAAGTAAATCAGACTATTAAACAGGAAAAAAGGAGAATCTGCAAATTCCATACAACTTCATGACAGAACCAATTAATCAACTCACTATAATTTGGGACCCTTGCTAGAAAACCTGTATAGGAAGAGGGTGATAGATATCCATGATATATATCATCATTATGTGAAAGTATGGAAAATAAATTCTGAAAAGAAAGATCATAAGCTTGGAAACTGTCCATATCACGTAACCAATTAGATGTGGAAAGAGGGTTTTTTTTTTCCTTTCTTTAATCCCCTCAGGTTACATTATGTATCTGCATCATCACCTCAAAGCATTCACAGAGGGGGTGTGAATCCGCTTTAAAAAAAGTCTAATGTCTTAAAAAATAATCAGGACGCTCATTCTTTCCCAGAAAAATGCTCCACAATGAGGGAGTCAGTAGTCTGGCCACTTGTCCCCTCATAGTTGCTTCAAAGGGGTAGATGTGGCTCAGAATAGATCCCATTGAAGTTGTGGAGGTGAGGGGGCAAACAGCCCCTGACATTCAACTAGGAAGAAGGCATGTAAGCGTCCCCCATAGCCCTTGGATAGGAGTATAGACCATTGGACTTCCCTTGGAAAGAAGACTTGCTTCCTAAACGAGCATGAGTTAGGACTGGTGAACAGCTAAATCTGCTGTTTCTCTCTCAAAGGTGGGAGCCCACATAGTTAAACCTCATTGTGTGTTCTTGGACAAATCACTCCTCTGCCTCTTCTTCCCTCTCCTGTCCTTACTCTGCCTTGTCTATCTAGATCGGAGCTATTCTGGGCAGGGACTTCCCTTACACTGTGCGTACACATGTGCACAGTACCTTGCACAATGAGGGCCATAGGCACTACCATAGTACAAATAACAGTGAGAACCAGAACCTTGTAGAGGAGTTGGAGGTTGGGTAACAGTCCAGGAAGGGAGAAAATGCTTATTCCCCCGTGCCCCGTGGCCCCTCCCAGGCCATTTTGACCATCCCTATTCAACATCTTCAAGTTAAAAGAAGTTATTTCTGAACAAATTAGCTCCCTATCAAAATGCCAGACACGACAGTTTACAAGGGCTTCAATCCTGCAAGCTACTGAGTGAACACCCTCACTTCTGACTGGCTTAAGCAAGAGGTGAGGGTGCTCAGCACCTAGATGATCAATCCCCATGTTAGCTGACTCAGGTGAGCTTATCCCTTCCCAGTTTCATCCTCACCGCTTTAATGAGAAGCTCCTCTGACCTTCTCTGTGTTTTAAGAATTAACCATATACAGAACCAATGGCTTAGGTAAGCAAAACAAAAAATTGTGACTTTCTTTTGTGACACAGAAAACAATGGATTGTAGCAGTAACCTAAGGTGGAAGCAAATGTTAGATATGGAAGAGAAAATTTCATCCATTCTGCTAGCAAATCAGCTCTTATTTTGGATATCTGCCTTGTGCTGCCTTCTAAATACTCGCAACTAGAGCGTCAAAAAAGACTAGAAATGATAAATGGGGTAGAAACTGCTTAAGGTCTTTGCAAAGTTTAATGAAAGATTGATCTCTTGAGGGTAATGTTCCTCTTTCTTTTACTGAAACAAGAGTTTGATAACCTCTCATTGTGCGTTTGATAAATTACATCTCACAGTCATAACTAAAATGAGTAAGTGGAAAATAACTAAACCTTTCTTTAGCCTTTTTTTAATCCTAGTCATTTAAGACAAAGAATCCAAAAACTACTAAGTAACATGCAACGTATTTTTAATCACAGAAGTGAGAACACTCTGATGCAGTAATGAGTAATATAATAGCAGAGGGGAAAGGACTCCTATATCTTGCTGAGTGTACATTGCATCCATTAGTATTTTAAAAGATAGCTCTAGATTTTATGGTGAAGCCTGATCCCTCTGAACTGGAATATTTATCCCTTGGATATCCTTCTAGCACTAATTCCCCATCACTAATGTAGCAGTCATTATATTACCATAGTGAGAAATCCTGCAGTGCATGGATGTAAAACTCCACTTACAATCATGGATTCTTTTGCAGGGTCAGGCCCTTATGCTGGAATCTTCTCTATGCACATAGAACATGACTACTAAGCTCCTATCTAGGCTGAGTGTAAAGGAACTAGGGAGGTGAAATCCATGACCCTTAACTCAGCCAGCGAGAGAGGCTGCTGCACAACATGCGCCTTCTCCCCTCTAGTCCAAAGGAAGGAGCTGCTGTAGCCAATTTTCTAACACTGCAACCACAGTTCCCTCCATAAAGCTGGCTGGAAAGCAGAATACCCATCCCGTGAACTCCTCACTGAATCAGAACGAAACGCCAAACTTCAGAATCACCTGCAAAAACGGGAATATTCTGATTCAGGAACATACCAGTGTCCCTTACACCTGTACTAGGTCTCCCTATCTGCTGTGGGGGAGCAACCCTTTGGCTGATTGGAGGAGCCAGGGATGTGAGCAGCCCAGCAGGCTGGTTGCTGGGGCAGAAGAGACTGAGGAGCCCAAGCTCTGTATCAGCTGAGCTGTTGAGGACCAGGGACCCTGGGAACCCGTCTCCCAGCAGACTGCCAAGAGAGCTGATGAAGGCCAGAGGAGCTTGGCAGCCAGAGCTCCCAGTGCTTCCTGGCTCCCCTTTCAGCTTTCCAGGCAAGGCAGGTGCTGGGCAGGTGAGCTGGCAGGAAACCTGCCTGGTTTCCCACTGGAATTTCAATAAAATTGGCATGTTCCTACAGAACACTTAGTTTTTTGATGAACTGGCATTTTCTGACAGGAAACATTCCCAGCTAGCTCTGCCCCTCTGTGACTGCTGTGCAACCAGACACAATGTTGTCATCCTCTAGCACTCCCATTGTAGCCTTAGGAGCCAGACCATGCAGTGTTGGTGCAAACTCCCTTTCTGTGTCTCAGAGGATGTGCAGGCACTCCATTAGCTGCCTCATGTACTCACTCTAGATGGGGCTTATGTGATTTTAAGGGAATGTCTACATTGCAATTAAACCCATGGCTGGCCCATACTAGCTGACCCAGGCTTGGACTAAGGGGCTATTTGACTGCAGTGTAGATGTTCAGTGTTGGGCTGCAGCTTCCCACCTCACAGGTCCTAAAGCCTGGGCTCCAGCCGAAGCCTGAATGTCTACACCATAATTAAACAGCCTTTTAGCCCAAGCTTCTTAGCCCTAGTCAGCTGGCACTGGCCAGCCGTGGATTTTTAATTGCAGCGCAGATACACCCAAAGGGACGTATTCTTGCTTGCTGTTTATAGGTATTTAGGCTAGTGGCCCTTTGTTTTCCTGTGGTCTTAGGAAGCTAAGATGTCAAATTGTTTCTGAGGGTTAACACAAACACTTACAAATAAAGGAGGGAAACTTATGGAGGGGTAGGTAAAGATGTTCACCCTGTAATGTCTGTGGGCAAAATCTGGATATGTTGACAGGCCACTAAGCATTCAGCGGCAACAGGAAAAATGATTTATCAGTCCCTTTGTACAAAATAACCTCTGTTTGACAGCACAGCTTGGGGTCAAAGAGACTTGAATGGACAAAGGCAATGAACCACCCTCTCATCCCAGAGATGAACCTGCCAGAACAGGGCTGAGGTATATCGGCAGGCTGAGACAAGGAAGCATGCAAACCCATTGTCTCTCCTGGGGCTATATTTTCTCCTTGGATAAATGTAGTACTTACTTTGGTAGCATTCCTCAAGGGTGCTAGATTGTGCTGTTTTTTTATTCAAATCACTATGGCGGGCAGTAATAGGTTGCCTGACTATACTGTACTAGTGTCATATAACTGTTTTACATTGCTCAAAGAATGTATATAGTAGTAGTAGCAGCAAGTGCTGAAATGCTCCATTATATTTGTTCATAAACCAACAGACAGAATAATTGCAGAATACCTACAATATACTGTTTGCTACTTCATTTTGGAACTCTTCTTGTATATCTATATACTGTAGATATATAAATGTCAAACTCTCTGACTGAGAACAGCATGGTTCATGGCGCCATTAGTAAGAGAGATGCTTTTGTCCTTTGGCTTTTTCTTTTAATGAACCATACAGCAAAACTCTTCAAACCACAAGGAAAAACACATTTTTTTCTATTGAAAACAGAGCTATGAAGGAAGACATTCACTCTATTATATGTGCACATTTATCTTTCAATTATTTTGTTTACGACACACATAATGTTCTCTTAAGTTGTGGAAAACCTACTGCAGCATTTGCAGGGAAGTGACTATTCTACTCAACAAGAAACAGGTTCTTCCATTTTTATTTTATTTTTATTTTTATTTTTTTTAGGTATAGGGCACAAGCAGTGTGGCCGAGGAATTATAAAATTGCAGCACGGATGTAGGAATTGGGACTCCTTTCTTCTGCTTTTTGGCTCCACTATTCACTTTGTATGACCATAAGAAAATCCCTTAACCTCTTCATGTTTTAGTTTACTCACCTATAACCTTGGTATAACATCTACCTACCTAACAGGAGATGAGGTAGATACGGGCTGTTTTGAAGTAAATCAATGAGGTCTATGCTTAATAAGAATGTGTGGGTTGTTTTTTATGTATATAATTTTCAACATGTCTATGTATTTTGTCAAGCTACTGATCATTCTACTGGTAGCCCAACATCCAGATTAACTGTCCTGTTGAGAAGCAATCTCTCACTCCAATACATAGCATTATTAGAGGCAATAAACCCAATTTAAATTTCTCAAATTAAAAAAAGGATAGCAAATTCTCAGAGTGTCACTTGTAGGCTTATTCAAAGTAGATAACTCTTTATGAGGCACAACGGGATTCAGCAAAATTGGTCCCATACCACAAACCCTGTAGTTTATGCACTTCTTGTAATACACTTTTAATTAAGCGATGATAAAAAGGGCACACTGCTTTATGAAGCATTAACCTTGCTCACAATTAGCTAAACCATGAGATCAAAGATTCTGAAGATATCCACATGAAAATATATCATTTCAAAGACAGTGCAGCCATTATTGCTAATATGTTGTAAGCAAGCATATGTAAAAAGATTTTTATAGTTGAATTAAATATTTTTAGAGTAAATGCTTAAAACAAGCAAAGTCTGATATGTGGAGCTATTTTGCTGGCATCTCTGGAGACCAATTTCTTGGCACCATTCCAGTGAAATCTGCATGCTGGAGAAGTGGTAATGCTACAGCATAGAACAACCCGTAGGCAACTATATGTAAAGCGCCGAATCCGTAGCTGATCGGCACAACTTCATCGACTTCAAAATGTGTTTGTTTTTGCTGTTTTAACTTTGGACGCATCTAGATCAAACTTAAGCACCGTAAAACAAAACTAAAAATATATTTACAGTGCACGAGGTGCCGTGCAATAGAATTTAAAATATAGCAACAATGTAAAAGGGATAAAAAGGATTCTGACTTACAATATGAACACAAAATGTAGGTGAGGGGGTCCAAGAAGGAAGGGTATTGAAAGGGACGATAACGAATATAGCACCAAAAGTGTTTGTCTTAACATAGCCTTGAATTATTATTATTATTTTTTTTAAAAAAAGCTTTAAGCTGTTTAAGAGGAGGGATGGAACTGGGACTCAGTTCCACATGACAGCGCTCAGTGCTGCAGACGTGCAGTTGCCTCTGATTTCAGTGAGCGTCGCGTGAGCATAGATATAAGCTGTCAGTCTAGCTATGCCTATCACCGTTAAGCGCTTCAAAATCCAAAGTTAATAAACAGACACTTTATGGGAATCGAAAATAAAGGACACAGGTTGGGTCTAGTATTATGCTAACTCACCCCTCAGAAGTTGTGCTGTTGCGTTACCTGGAGCCCTCATAAGAAGAAGAAATGATGCTAATCGAGGCTCAAAAGCAGAAAGACACATGTTGCTGTGCTGTGAGGTCATCAAAAGATAGATGTATAGCTGACCAGAAAATGAATAATCAAAGCTCACTTTCTAAAGGCTCATGAAGTTTACAGGCAGAACTAGGAACTCATGGCCCAATACTTCATTCCTTACCCTGCTTATCATACTGATCTTAATCGTCCCTCTGTCACCTTGTGCTCTGCTATCTGTGGTATCCAAATATAAAAGCAGAGTCAATAGGTGGATTGTAACTTCTTCAGGCTAGGGACTGCCTTTTTGCTATGTCATTAACGTGCCTGAAATGAGGCTGGGATCTCTAATTGCTATAATAAATCAGTATCAACCAAAGTCTTCAAGCATCAGAACTGAGAGAGACTGGAGTCATTAGATTATTTTTCAACAAAATATTCATCAAGAATGTGAAGATCCACATTTCTTAAAAGATTCATTTGAATGCTGTCCCCAAGACTCATTAATTTTTGCCGTTTGGAGGGATTTTGTTTCCAACTTTCTTCCTGTTTTTGCACAAAGGAGGCTGGAGATCAGTTCATCATTATTTCTGCATTTCGTCCATTTCTTCTCCTGAAAATTCATTTGTTCCCTCCTACCACCTGACCCATCACCCGCTGTTGAATTTCCCTGAAAGTGCAAATGACTCCCATGTAAAACACACAGGAGAACTGAGACAGTCATGAGGATGTATAAATGAAAAAGCTGCCATATAATACACAAAATGGATTTTGTTTAACTCTGCCTCCTACATAATAATAATAATAAAAAATAATAATATTCTATTTAAGACTGAGGAATGGGAAGGCAAAAGGAGAAATCAAAGAAAGTTAAGGGTAAACAGGAAAAGGGACAGTTTAATCATTATTTAAAACAGATTCTCATTTTGACAAGGAGGGGAAAAGTCCATCCTCCATCAGTGCTAACCATAGATTAGCTGACAAATCTGGCAAGTAACAAATTTTGATTAAAGAGAACAAACACTATTGTAAAGAATTACATGTTTGTATTCTATTATAAAACTGCTAAAATCTAGTATTCCTTTAAAATATACTGGCTTTCAGGGGATATATTTTAAAGAACCTTTTGTAAGGTAGACAATCAATTTCTATTAAGTTATATTTTTCTCGTTGTCTCTGTGTTATCCCCAAATTCAAAGGAACTCACATGAAGATATTTAGGTGCTGCGGCTCAGATATGACAGTAATATGGAAATAATTTGGTTTCACTTCTTTTGGAAGACTGAGCTAGTTTGTCACTGTGAATGCAAGTAGTTCCATGAAATTAAATGGAGGTACACTCATTTACACCAACGGGATCCTGTCCTGTGTATATCCCCGAACCTTGTAGGAATGGAGAAAATCAATAGGTTTTAGTATGTTATATCTTGCGGGGAGGGGGGGTGATTGCATGTTCATTTATGTGGCTGTGTTGGCTGTGTTCTCCACTGACACCGGGGGCCTGAACCTCAGCCAGTCAATGAAGTTATGCCCATTTACATCAGCTGAAGACTTGACACATAATTCATTAATTCTTAGTCAGCATTCTTTGGTTTATGAATACCATATTTGAGGAAAACCCAGTGAAAAGCGTGTGTGATCACATCCACTTGTTGTCTGGGAGAAACACTATGTTTTTGGGAGATAAAACCGATTTCATTGATGCATTGAAGGGGCTGGGCCTTTGTGTAATGGCTGACTATGGAAAGTCTGTTTGTGTCACAGACATATGCAATTTTCAGGGTTAACTTTTGCTGTCCTTAATCCTGTCTGTGGACACTTACTCATGTGAGAGTAAGTGGCATCAAGAGGAATTACTCAGATGAGAGTGTCCAAACCCTTACTCACACCGCGGTGTAAAAGCTCAATCTAGCCTTGTACCCTGTATGTAACATCATAACTTCTCCTTATTTCAAGCATTCCTATTTGTGAGCATTAGGGGAATACCCTTAAGGTGTTTAAGGAGGGCAAAGTTAATAGATGCAATATTTCACCATCTTCAGGAGGATCCATCGAAGGTTGATTAAGCCTCTTTTATTATTTTATTTAATGCTTAATATGTCAGCCAAAGGCAATGTATAATCCTTCAGTGACCTGCTCTAGCAGCTCAGGCACTAGGCCAACTTCTTTGCACAGAACAAACCTCAGTTCAGCCCAAATGTCTACAGAAGTGGTGATGAGGAGGGTTTGATGTAAACGTTAAGGTCGGATACTTCCCCTTGTCTGTTTTGCATGACAGTTCAGCTCTGAGATGTGTTCTACTTATGTAAAATGGTTACATAACCGAGCTCGGAAAATACACTGTTCAGTGGTCCGTTAACGTGCCATCAGAGAGAATGAAGTAGTTTCTCAGCATAGACTATGTAGTTTTAGAGATGCATACTGTCATCTTTATTGCGTATCAGTACAGTGCTTAGTATAATGGGTTCTGATTCTTGACTGGGATTCCTAAGTAGTTGTGATAGTTTTATAAAACTATTTTTCATATTTGTAGAAAAAAGCTTTTCTGGATGTCATAACGCCGTACATCTCTCGGTGATGTAATGATGTAAC
This sequence comes from Chelonia mydas, assembly GCF_015237465.2. Lineage (NCBI taxonomy): Eukaryota > Metazoa > Chordata > Testudines > Cheloniidae > Chelonia > Chelonia mydas. The sequence continues at coordinate 12,249,049 of NC_057853.1, read as the reverse complement.
CGGTGAGAGCAGTGTGGCTCTTTGCCTCCCCACTAATGGCTAGGTTTATAAGTATGCTACTGATTCTGAGCTAATGAACCTGCCTCGAGATAGAGAAGTCCTGGGTTCAGTCTCTGCAGAGGACCTTCCAGAAACGTAGTTACATTTGTCTTTGTAAGGCCGACAGACCCCAGTCATCAGGGAGGCAGGATCAAACCGGGGACTTCTGACACTTAGTGCATGAGCCTCTACCATATGAGCTAAAAGCAAGCTCACTGTTAGCTAAGGCTGTAGAGCAGACTCATTTTATCTCTCTTGCTAAGTGGTCTCAGTCCCACTAGGTGGTACAGAACACCACACCCCAGAGGTCTGTGAGTTACATATTGACATTGTTTTTGAACAAAAACATTCTCCTCTGAGCACTGCAGCTGTTAGTAAGAGAGACGGCTAAACAAGTTTTGGGAAATTTTTGAGTTGAAGTGTTCCCAGTGTATGCAGATATTTTGATATCTGGGGGACCTAAGTGAGATCCAGGCATCGACAGGAATATAACAAGTTGCCAATGATGGTAGGCAGATAAACAGGTGATAGAAATTGGATGAAATCAATGGTAGAGAAGTGAAAAGTCATGCACTTAGGGTCTAAATTTCTGTTACAATCTGGGCCTCATCAGATGCAAGCAACAAAGGAGTGAGACCTGTGTGTGTGTGTCTATCACAGGATGTCAGAGCTACCAATGTGATGCAGCTGTGAAAAAGGCAAATGTGATTCCAGGATGCATTACCAAGGCATTTCCAGAAGGGCAGAGGAGAGAGATATTAATGACATTGTACCAAGCACTAGTAAGACTTCATCTGGAATACAGTGTTCCCTTCTGGTCACCCATGTTCAAAAAGATGAATTTAAATGAACAGGTGCAGAGAAGAACTATCAGGGTGATCAGGGGAATGAAGGGCCTCTCTTATATGAGGAGACTGGAAGAGCTTGGCATGTTTAGTCTAGAAAAAAGAAAGCTGACGGGATCTGATTGCTCACTATAAATTAGGGGAGTAAATGCCAGAGAGGGTAAAGAGCTAATTAAGCTGGAAGGACAATGTTGGAACAAGAACAAATGGATATAAACTGGCCATAAACAAACTGAGACTGGGAATTGGAAGAAGGCTTCTAACAATCAGAAGCTCTGGAACAGCCTTCCAATAAGAGGTGTGGGGGCAAACAACATAATTAGTTTTGAGAGAGCTGGGCAAATTTATGAGTGTGATTGTATGATGGGTTTCTTGTGATGGGGCTCAGCAGCCTAAGGGCTCACTTCCTATTTGTCTTATGTTCCTAAAGCTTATGCTTTATTGTTTCGAACAGCAAGGGTCAGAAAGGGATTTTTCTCCCCAGTGTATTCTGGGAGCGATATTATCATTTCCCTCCTATGAGCGTCAGGGATGGCCATGGATGGAGATGGGACATTGAACACGTGAGAGAAAGAATGCTTGGTGCCAACTCTGGACAAGGTGGGCCAGGGTTCTGAGTCTAACTGATCCACATATTGGGATTGAGAAGGAATTTTCCCCCAGATCAGGCTGGCAGTGACCTTTTTGCCTTCCTCTGTAGCATATGGATGTGGGTCACTTAACTATTTCCCTGCAATTGAAGGGGCCTCAAGCACTGGTGTCCCTCAGTCGCTCCTATTCTCTGCCTGTGGTACATGATAGTCTAGTCTCCTGTGGGCTACAATACTTTGGTCTCATTTTGGTGGTTGGTTTTAGTGTGTAGCTTCCGGGTAGAGATGGAAGCCTGTGATAGAAAGATTAGATCTAGTGGTCCCCTCTGGCCTTAAACTCTGACTCTGACTGGAAACAGCTATTGGAACCTCGGCTAATCTGGTCTGTTGGTGGTGATCTATGGAGGAAATGAGGGTGATCATCTGGAGGTACAGTGGTAAAATGTTACCAACGTGTGGACAGCTGTAGCTCCTAGCTAGGTTGTCTACCCCATGCTTACTGCGAAGAACCTTAAGATTGAATGTCCTGAGAAAGGAGAGAAACAGGGTGGAGAGGGGAGAGCTGGAAAGAATTAATGTAGTAATAGAAACACAGAAGTGTGGCATCTGAATGGGAGAAGTGCATGTACTGGGTTGGTGATGGAAATTTGCTTCTCTCATGTAAGAAGCGATGTTTCCACTAAATAAAGCTGGCAAACAAAAATATAGGGAGGGTAACTGTGTAAATTTCACAGTGTTCTTGCAATCATTTATCCTTATAAAATAAAAATTGTAAAACATTTAAAACAAAATTCAGAGCCAGTCCCACAACTAGTGGGAAAACAAAGGGGGGATGGATTGCAAAAAAAAAAATCTCATTTTGAAGTTTTTTGAATTTCAAATTTTCAAAATAAAAAAAATACATATAAACTGCTGTAGTCATAGGGATGCAGGGCTGGAAGGGATCTCCTGGGCCATGAAGTCCAATCTTCTGCCATTACAGGCCAATCAGCGATAGAATCCAATTCAAAAACAAACAATCCTGAAGTACAGCACAGCATGCTGCTGCACTAATTCCTAAATGGACTTTCAGTGGTCTTGGAAGGACGATAACATACATGCAGTCCCAGCCCTCCCCCTTCTCATGCCTGGACTCTGAGAGTGACCTCTACAGGAGCAAGGAATGGATTGCGTGTTGGAGAGGGGCATTAATATACCACAGATGTGATAACTGACTGCCCCCCCCCCTACATTTTGCACAGGTGTTCATGCTCCTTGTGAATTTAGGGGGAAGGATCTCGCCCATGGCTTTACTTCAGTCGGAGTTTTCCATTAGAAATATTTTTAAGACCTTTAAAAGTGGCTCTTTAGCAAAGCATACCTCTGTAAAAGTTTTAAAGTTTTTTCAGATTAAAAACACTTAAGTTCTCCTAGCCATAATTATAATACCCAAGTGTCCAATTTAGTTTGCATTTCCAGTCTACTAGTACATGAATCATGTTCAATAACCTCCCATCTGAGTGCTTTATTGCTGTTTAAGTACGAATTAAAACCTATAAAAATAGATGCTATAAATCATTGTAGCAATTGCTAGGAATTGTCGTTGATCATGGGTCTAAAACCCAGTCAGACCCACACCTAAAACATCTGTGGAAGAATACAATGTTACTGTTCAGAGTTGTTCTTTCCTATATGTGTGTCAAACCGATATTAACACAGTCATGCCTGAAGTGTGGTGCATGTTTTCCACTATGAAGGGAACATCAAATAATTTACTACAAGTTACCGTTGACAAAGAGGAGACCATAAACTAACCCACATTGTGAAAAAATCTACACTTTCTAAGCTTATGACAGCAAAATAAAATGACACACTTATGTTTCAATAAAGTTATTCAAAGAGATGCAGTCATGAACTATTCTCTTCTCAAATATAATGATTCTCCTATAAAACACTAACCCTGATATTTTCCTCAGTGCTACATGCACCCTTGTGAACTTTACCAGTCCTCTCACTTGGAAATGGAGTGATCTAAACATGTATTGAACTGGAGATTATTCCATTGTCAAAACCTGTGAGTATTGATATAACTGAATGTCTCCTGTTTGGCTCTAGTTTCAGGCTATAGGAATATGAAGCAAAACCAAATGGTTCCTAATTCCTTAGACAAAACCACCATTAAAGCCAATGAGTCTTTTGTCTCAAAGACAACTGGTGGCTAGATCATGTGGTGGGAGAAAATGGAAGGGGCTTCCTTCTGTGCAGTGTAACCCTCCTGCTCGGTGGTGTCAGCAGCAACAGGCACTGAGTTCAATATCTAGCTGTTCCTCTTAGCCATTGCAAAACAGAACTGGCTCCAGCCCCTACCTGGTAATCTGGGAACACCAAACACCACCCTTGGGTGCCTCTGAGACAATATTTCCCCACTTGCAAGCACTGAGTCTGTGTAATGCAAGAGAAATGTATTAAAAGGCAGAAGGAACTCAGCATTAATTTGGGGAAACACTGCAGCAATTCAAAGCCTGTAAATCATAACTAAACACCTGCCCTACTGTATGGTGAGCAGCATCTTTTGCCTCAGTTTTCCACCTGGTAGTTTGAAAGTCTGATGGATGAATGTCCCTTTAACACACCACTCCCCTTTCCCTCCACTGCACCTCAGTCACCGGTAGTTGTCCACAGTCAATTAAGCCCCTCAATTCACGGATGCATTCACCTGGGCTCACCTCCCACCCCAAAAGGTGGACATCGAGTGATGCTGCTGCTATCTCGGCCACTGCTTCGCACTGCCATTAGTATCTCTGCTGCTTGCCACTCACTGGCACCTCTGCCATGTTCTGAGGTTCTGTCACATAGCCCAGTTCTTAGTGATTTCACTGGATAGTGGGAAACCTCCCTGTTGTTGCAGCCTCTGTGCCATCTTCCACTGCAAGTGTCCCCATGCCAAGTCTAAGGTTTAGCCCCAAGACCGGCTCATCAGCAACTGCAGCTCTAGTAATCACTGAACAGAAACAAGAATTCTCAATTGAGTCTGGTCAGCTCTGTCTTCAGACCCTGGAGAGGGGAGGGTCAAATGGAGAGAAGGTGTGCCTATACAAATAGACACACAGCTCCTGAAGTCTTTCCTTCTAGTTCATCACTAGATGGCAGAGCACTCATTCAGCCCCTGGCTTATGCAAATAAATTGCAGAGGGCCCCTTGCTAACAATCTCAGGGCAGGAGTTTGCTCTGTGAATCAGATCTTGTGCCCTGTGAATTAGATTTCCGATTCTATTGACATTCTTATACAATACTCACATGGGGATGAGGGCAATATAAGACCGTGTCGTGCCGTAAGCAACATGATTTTCATCTGTGGTTTGTTCTTTTCATTCTCTTTCTCAAGGAGACAATGTGTACAGTGTAGTGTTTTGGCAGGGGTTTCTGGGTTGTTCTTTTTAAATATCCATGCTGTTACGTGTTGCCTTTCAAACAAATAGTAGTATCCACATGGCATTACTAATGTAATTGGAAGCAGTGAAATCTGAAACAATTATTTTGCTTTTGTTAAATCTTTTGATTATGCCCTTTCTTGCAACCTACTGGTCTGAAAGAGGTGCCTCAGGTATAGACCACAAAATAAAAACTGCAGGGTTACGAAAATTCAGCCAGCTCCACTGATCTAATTACACATTGTTGTGCCTTACAATCTGGCTCATGAGCACTCCTTTGTAAAAGGCCATGATGGTCCTGCCATGCCCAGTAACAAGGCCACCTTCTTTTTGTCTCAAAATTGAACCCATCTTCTCTAGTGCTAAAATGGAAACAGTAACTTATATTCACAGTTCAGATGTCTTGGTTTTCCACTATAGAGAATGAGTTAACTGCTGTGATTGCTACTTTATGCCCTAATTTCACATTAAAGCCTTTGAATGATTAGTATTAACTGATTTTTCCACTACACAGTTTGCTCTGTATAGGTTGCTGTTTCACTGATTATCACGATGATTCATCTGGACTTGCAATGGGGGTCTTTTTTTACTAGAAGAATGATTTATACCAGTGTTAGAAGGGCTAAATACTCTTAGTAGAGCTACAGTTTAAAAAAAATCTGATTAACTGAGATTTGCAAGGAAGGGTTTAATGCTTAGACTGCTTTATAGGTTAGCAATGGAAGCATGATCTCCACCCACCTTAGATTATTTCAATGCCAGAACCTAATCCTTGAAGCTCCAGACATTTTATTCTTTAATACATCTTAATTTTTTGGTAAGATTATGTCCTGAGTTCTAATCACTGAATTTGATAGATAGATAGATCATTTTCTATCTGAGCTGATTGCAAGAAAGGTCTAGTGATAAAGATGTATCATCTTTAGGCCAGGTGTTAATACAGGCATTACCCATTCATGCCTTTTCCTTGAACAAATGTGAACCTGGTGTAAAATCAAAAGAAATATTGTGTCAGTTACTATAGAAGACCACTCTTTGCCTTTTCAAAGTAACATGTGTAATGGTAAGAAATTTCTGCCTTGTGCTGTCAACCTTGCTCTTTCCAGTTTCAAGGACAACATTTAAATAATCTGACATTAGTCACGAAATCAGAGACATGATCTTATAAAAGAGAGACTCTAGACTTTTCCAGTCTTCTCCACTTTCACCTCTCTATCTTCTTTATACCAATTGTTGGGTAGGATTGATGCCCCGAACCTCAAACAAAATTATTTGTGCTTAGGGTTCTGGTGTACTACAACACTTACCAGCAAAAAGCTTGTCGGTTTTCAAAAAACAATCTTTGTCACCTAGATAAGTATTTCTAATGAAACCCGTTTTTCCTTTCTTTTTAAAAGGAAAATATGGGTATTAGAACACTGCTGTCATTAGTTCAGCACAAGCTAAATATCTAGAATTTGTGCTAGTTTTTATGAAAAACTTTTAGTGTTCCAGGAATGATAGACAACAAATTAAACATGACAGTGAATTCAAAGATTTTGGATCAGTGTCATGTAACCTGTAATGGTGAAAGAACGAAGGTCATGATTTTCCCATATATTCACATATATATATTTTCCCATATATTCAGAGATCTTTCTTATTCAAGAAAGACTAGAATTTGTATCACTAAAGACAGCATCTATAATATAATAAGTTATGAAACATCACTTAGGTCCCTATGCAAGCCCCCAGGAGTCAACAGCCACCTTCCTGCTGAGTTCAGCAGTGGACTAGGGCCCTTATGTAGCACTCTAGATACATAGTTCTTTTCCGCTGATATAAGACACACATAACTGAAGTCATTTAGCACATGCACATGTTAAACCCACAGCGGGCATCTTTAATTTATGTCACTGACAAAGTCCCTCAGGGAATCTACTCCACTGAAAAATCAGGTGTACTGGAACCTATCACCACCAATGTACGATGGACAAAAATCCCCAGAAACTCAAGACAACAATACAAAGTGGAAAGCAATGACTAAGTCCGGAAGACAGCTTGAGAGAAGACACAAACCAGCGGAAAAATGAGAAAGAGGGGTAAGGCAAGGAGCGAATGATCTTGATTCTCCAGGTTTCAGAGTAGCAGCCATGTTAGTCTGTATCCACAAAAAGAAAAGGAGGACTTGTGGCACCAATTGTTTCATGTTCTCTATGTATATAAATCTCCCCACTGTATTTTCCACTGAATGCATCTGATGAGGTGAGCTGTAGCTCACAAAAGCTTATGCTCAAATAAATTTGCTAGTCTCTAAGGTGCCACAAGTCCTCCTTTTCTTGATTCTCCACTTCACCTGAGCTCTATTTGGATGAGATGCAGAAGAGAGATTGTTTGTTAGGGAGTGGGTTGCCACTATCTGATCCTTGGCCACTGTCACAGGATGGCTGGAACCTTAATGGCAAGGGGGCCAGTCTAGCCTCCAAACAGGAGGCTCACCCGGAATGTGAGGCCTGGTAAGGGAGTTGGATCTAAGAAGGGGTTGATGGAAGTATGTAGGCTGATTAGTCCTGCTATATTTGAAGACAGGTGTGTCAGGCAGGAAAGAGTTATATGGAAGGGAAGCTGGGGAAGGGAGAACCGCAGGGTTTTCCTCTCTATTGAGAGGTCTGCTAGGAGGCAGAGGGAGAACTGATGAACTCTGCAGGAAGCAATACATTCCAAGGAGTGCGTCCTAAGGAATTGCAAGGAATGAAATAAGAAGCCAGAGCACACTAAGGCATAGTTGCAGAATAAAATATTATTTAACTGATCACACAAGGATACAGCATTTGCCTCATTTACTGTCACAAAGCTTACAAAATGATCTTTTATATCTACCTTTCCTTCAATATGATCAATATCAACAAACCAAAGCAAATTGCCATTTGATCAAGATGGTTTGCATCTGGAATGATAGTAAAAACTTAGCTTCGTGGCAGCTATTAAATATGTGCCTCCTAGTTTTGGACGTTAAAAGACTTATAAATTCATTAGTAACTGTCTTGCTCAAGTTTTTGATTCTGTTGGTCTCAGTGGTACACTGGGAAAAAGTTGCAATATGTCCGGCAAGTAGCTTACGGATGCTTCAGTAAATACGACAATTGTGCTCTCCAGCACTTCATGGTATCTGTAGAAGGGGAGACCTAAACAAGCTGGAGTTTTGACTGACAAGCAACATTTTTAGGACTTCTCGCCATTTCAGAAGATTGTTTGTCAAAACATGCCGTGATACTATGACTCTGTAGAGGTGCCACATGATGTGACTGCACATGTTCGTTCTTCCTCCTGTGAACAGACATTGACTTTAGCATATTCTTCCAATCACCGTTAACCATGCTGGGTTTTCAGTTTCTGTATCCCTGAACAACCAACAAATGTGTCAGTATGCATAAGCTGAAATATATGCTAAACCACTGGACATGAAAATCTTCATGCAGTGTATTTTTTCATTCTGCAAAATGCAGGTGAAAAATGGTGCTTTGTAGGTAGGGGAGAAAGGAAACTGTTCATTTGGCATATCACTTTTACAGGGGTTGGCAAGGATCAGTCTGAACAAGCATATGCAATTGCTTAGCTGATAAAACTGAACCTTGAAAGTGACTCTTATCGGATGGAACCATCAAACCTATTTCGGCAGGAAGACTGCTTTGACTTGCTTTATTGTTAAGCCACTCATTTACAGGGCCTGTGGTTTGTTCCTTTCAAGTTCATCTATAGGGCCTTTGGGTTTTTTGGTATTAAGATCATCTGAGTTCTTGGGTTTGTTTGATTTGCAGGTCATCTACAGGGTCTTCAGTTGTTTTCTTGGTTTCAGGCAAAGCTTCACTGGAAACACTGTCAGCTATAACTACAGGCACAACTTCAGTGGTACTGCACAAATCGTTGTCCTGACGTAAACTTTGACACAATGACAGATTCATGCTTGCTGAGCTGGGAGACAGTTCTCGACTTTCTACTTCAGACTGCAGGAGTTGATCAGGAAGCTTACAAAATGCTGCTTAGGATCTTTTGGAGGCAGTTTGTAATGTGTTTTTGTTGTCAAAACAGACTTGTATGTGTATTTATGGTTTTCATTTTCAGATATCTTACAGTATGAGAATAACTAAGTTGGAAGTAAAAAGAAAAGGAGTACTTGTGGCACCTTAGAGACTAACCAATTTATTTGAGCATTATTATTATTATTAGTCTCTAAGGTGCCACAAGTACTCCTTTTCTTTTTGCGAATACAGACTAACACGGCTGTTACTCTGAAACCTGTCATTAAGTTGGAAGTATAGGCCTAAGTGCATTTTTGTGCTGCTTGCTTTATCCTTCAGTTGTGGGGTAATCCTAAAAAAAAAAAAAAAAAATTATGTGCAGAATCTTGCAGAGAGGCAGACCTAGAATGGGGCTGGCTGGAGACAGCACTGTTGGGGTAGGGAGCAGCGAGAGCAGACAGGCACATACCTCTTTGTCCCACAGCAAGAGGAGGATACGGAGGCTATTGAACAAACTACATTTCCCAACAGTACCCTGTTGAGCACTGAAGAATACTCAATGGCTGTGATCTCTACAGGATGGGGTAGGAAACTTTTCTCCTACTATGAGTATGCTAAAATACTGTGAGATTTTACAAAGGCATTGCAGGACAGGTGGGTATGGGTCCCCTGGGACACATATAGAAATGGGGGCTGATGGCCAGGAGCAGTGTTAGACACCGGCAACCCATGCAATTGCATCAGCCCTGAGACAGCAAGGGGGTCCCTTGCCATGGTGACTGACTCAGTTACTGATGAGGGTGGGGCCCCAGAATCGAGTGACAGAGGACACATGGCCGAAGCAGAGGAATAGATGATGCAGCTGCTCGAGGACCCATGCACTTGCAGGGCCGCTGAAGACTCAGGGCTGCTTGGCCACACAACATACACCTGGCGCAGGCTGCTGCCATTGTATGCGACCTGCTGGAACCTCTAGTTCAGTGGTTCCCAACCTTGTTCCGCCGCTTGTGCAGGGAAAGCCCCTGGCGGGCCGGGCCAGTTTGTTTACCTGCCACGTCCGCAGGTTCGGCTGATCGCGGCTCCCAGTGGCCGTGGTTCGCTGCTCCAGGCCAATGGGAGCTGCTGGAAATGGCGCAGGCCAAGGTACTTACTGGCCGCCACTTCCAGCAGCTCCCATTGGCCTGGAGCAGCAAACCGTGGCCAGTGGGAGCCGTGATCGGCCAAACCTGCAGATGTGGCAGGTAAACAAACCGGACCAGCCTGGCAGGGGCTTTCCCCGCACAAGCGGCGGACCAAGTTTGGGAACCACTGCTCTAGAAAGATCAATGCGCTAGCCCCAACTTTGAATTTTGCCTGAGGAAGGGACCTCCAAAATGGTGGTTCTGCCATGAATTCTGATTACTAGGACTGTCAATGGCAGAGCCTCCATTTTGGCTGCAGGCCCCTCCTCCCCTGCCATTGTTCAGGCCAGTGAAAGTGTGTGCAGCAGGAACCAGCACACTGCTCTTCCTAGAGGGTCTGGCTCCAGTTCTGGTGGCAGCAGGGGTGGTGGTTTTGTGGCTCTGGCTCTCTCGGCAGCTGTTCTGGCTTTGGCAGGAGCAGCGGCGATGGCTCTAGCTATAGCAGCACTGGTGCAGGGCCAAGGCCAGAGGGAGCCGATGGCAGGGCATGGAGCTGGGCAGCGGAGAGAGTGAGGCAATGGGGGAGTACAGCAGGGATGCAGAGGCAGGGATGAGTTGGGAGGGTGAAGAAAGTGTGTTTATTTGGGTGTGGAACATGTATGGGCGGGTCCACAATAAAAACCGGCACTGGGGCCCCTCTTTGCTCCTCTGCCACTGGCAGAGCAGAGAAAGTGATGCAGGGAGGCTGGACCAGGTGGCACCCGGTCAACATTTGCTGACTGTATTGACTTAAATCTGCCGCTGAGCAGAAGATGCTGAATTTCTTATGTTTGATTTAGTCCTGTTTTGAGGGACCTCAGGGGAAGGCCTTGCGGGTCCCAGCCTGAGGAAAAGAAGCCAAAGACAAATTGTGGTATGTTTTTCTTCTGCAACCTGGATGTTGGGCCTCTGATACCCTGGAAGGGGTTAGACTGTATGTGACCTGGCCAGAGGGCCAACTCATTGGAAGAACCAGACCACCGTTGTATGTATTCAGGGTCAACGGTGTTAACATGACACTGACCCTGTCCAACATTAAACAGGTCCAGGGTCTGGTATGCAGAGATTTCTGCTTAGTAAAATAGCGAACGCACCATTAAAAATCCTTTTAACCTTTTATTATACATACAGAAAACCAGGAAATACAGTCAAAGCATTTGAAATGTATGGTATTAAGAGAGAAGTAGAAATAGACCAGAGAAGTAGATCGCATCGTGCAGGAGGCAGCTTTAATTTATGTCATTGACATAAAATCCATCCGGGACATACCTGAGTGAACAGTTAGGTGAAGCACCAATGCCCCACAGCCTCTCTGCACTCCTGGAATGCCTCCGACATGCCCCCTCCCTCCCATTATACTGGTGGGGATGAGCGGGTAGGTTCTAAGGGTGGCAGAACAGCCTCTGCTAGCTTTATACCAGTGGAGAATCCTCCTTCAGAGGGAGAATTCACTATCTTTCTCCAAATGTGTCGGGTTTACTTTACAGGTGAAAATTGAACTTGGAAGCCTGGCAAATCTGATCTGTTGCAAGGAATGTAGAGAAAATAGGGGAACATGAGACACTGAGGTACGAGGTAGATGGAACAGGATAATGTAGGGCCTTTAAGATGAGGAACCTGAACCGGATACAGTACAAGATAAAAATAATAATGAAGGGATTTGAAGAATTAAATATCGGGGTCAGAGTGACAGGAGAGGAAGATGACTCTGCCAATATTGTGGATAGTCTGGATGGAGGAAAAGATAAGCAGAGGAAAGGCCAGAAAGGAGACTACAGCAAGTAGGGAAATAGAGGACAAAGGTATGAGCAAGAGTTTTAGCAGAGCAGATAGGGCCTGAAACAATGTCCACTCAAGTCAACAGAAAGTTTCCCATTGTCTTCAATGGCCTTTGGTTAGGCTCAGGGTGAGCAAAGGGTAGATTTTAGTGATAGTAAATTAGAAATCAGGGCCAGAAAAAACCCGCACCTGTTTTCTGCATTGAGAACAATAGCTAAGCTTCTTATATTCTCCATTACTTGCTATTCTAGCAGGTAGATGCTCTCCTTAATTATGTAAATGAGTTGATTGTGACAGATTTTAAATGACAGTCTTTCTATTTTGAAGATATATTTTGTTATCAAACTATAACTGAGTGAGTGTCAAAGATGCTCTTTTGCACTTTTATATCTCCTTTTGTGACTAACAGATTTCAAAACAGCATTCATTTATGGAATATGATACTAAATATGCTACATGAATATACGTGATCACTGTATCTTTTTGCCTACCGTGTATTGCTTTTCGTTTTCAGATTGGAATGTTGCTATATTTTAAAACAATGTCTATTTATATGTCCGTAAAACAGAAGAACTTTTTCTGACACTTGATTTTCCCAGAGGAGTTATGATCTGCTAAAATTGAATATAGCATACACTATCTGTGAAGCAAGATTTCTTATTGTCAAATCATTGTTGATGCAAGGAAGCATCACTCACCCAAAATTGCCTTCTGGATTCTCCTCATAAAAAAGTGAAACCACGTCAAAGCTGTTCCACCCACTCTTAGAGACCGCAGCCTTGTCAACAGCATCTTAAAGTCATTGTATAGCAGGTGGCTGGCAGATCCTCCATTTGTATAAATCTGCTTAGTGCCATTGGAGTCATTGGGGCTATGCTGATTTATACCAGCTGAGGATCGAGCATGTTAACTTTATCCATAGACAGAGGGAGACCACTGATCAAAGCCACTAGTGCACTTTTAGTCCTGTACCCAGGTCAAATCCTAGAGTGACCATAATCAAAAGGTATGAAGATTGAAAACAGTGCCTTAGCTGATTCTCAGTAATCTTTCCCAAAATGTTTGGCAAGATTGTCTGTGTTTGCTGTTGCTGTTTCATTATTATTATTATTATATTATCATAGTGCCTAGGAGCCCTAGGCATGGACCAAAACCCCATTGGCCTAGCTGCTGTACAAACAGAGAACAATGAGATGGCCCCTGCCCCAAGGAGTTTTCAATCTAAGTATAAGACAGGAGACAACAGATGGATACAGACAGGAGTACAGGGGAGCGATGAGACTATTGGTGATAAGTAGTGGTCACAGCATACCAGCCTAACCATTGCCAAGTTTCAACAGGCACCATGGCATAGGAGAGTTTTGAAGGAAGATAATGAGGTAGCTTTGCCATGGTTTACGAGGAGCACCTTCCAAGTGGGAGGGGCGGCATGGGAGAAAGAAAAAAGGTTCAAAAACTCAGCATACATAACAAGTGCATGATAGAGGCTGGCATCTCTTGAGCAGAGACTTCCTCGGTGTCTATTTGAGAATGCCCAGAGAAAAAGAGGCATTACAATCTTCACAACAGGCCATAGTTCCACTGGAACTTTTTCCTTTCTGGGTTGGTGTGGCAATGACAATTTACACAAGGTGAGGTTTGGCCCCTTTTTCTTACTCTGGGCCCATTTTTGTTCAGAAATAGAGGTCTCTTTTCAGCTGAAGAACTGAATGCAACACAGTGAAATTTTCAATCATCATGGGCAACTTTAGAGTTTGCAAACAAAATTCAAAGAAATTAACATTTCAAAGATTTTTCGCTTTCTTGGGACTGTCACATACCCTTGCTGTCATCCTATTTCGGAGTCATTTTCTTCATGTATGGCTAAATACATGATAACTTTATACTGGAGAAAATGCACACTTCTATGGACATTGTTAAAAGATAGCATTGTTCTTGGGAAGTTTCTTTGCTACAGTATAATGAGTAGTTTGTCAAATATGATAATAAATTGGCATTGCTCCACTGACTGAGGATCTGGCCTTTATATATTGAAAAGAAAAATGACTTAAGAAATAGGCCCTTAATTTAACTAGCTAGTTTATTTTCTGTAGATTCATTCAAGGGCAGCATGGCATACCTTTCAACAAGGCAATAATTCTGCAAATAGTTCAGAAAGTCCTCTCCAATGTGTTTTCTTTAAAAAGCAGCCAGACTGGCTGTCTTTCCCATTACAGAAGATAGAGCTGGATTAGCTTACTTTGAAAACCGTGTAGCTTATCTAACTCTAGTTCAGAGTCTCCTAGTCAAACCATTGTTGTAATACAGTTTGTTTATTTATATTTAATTTTATTATACCTTTTATAATCTGATCAAAGTTAAGTAAACAAACAAGTGGTGCATTGCATTCAGTTATTGCTCTTCAAAGACTTTAGCAAAAGTTCTATAGCACATCTCATTATTGCACAAAGATCAAAGTTATCACAATACTTCAAAATTGTCTAGAATTTTTGGCTAATTCAAATATGATAAATAATAATAGTACCAGACATCACACATATCAACATAAAATAGTAACTGTTAATATATTGATACAACATACCATAAAGTGCCCTGACTGGAGGCTTGATTCCACTCCCATGTGTTCAGATGTAAGCTAGGCAAACCTGCAATAAAGGCCTGGTATAACTGTGAGCCACTCAACACTGTAGTATCTGAGGGCCATTTAAGTACCTAAATAGACACAGATCTTGCTAGTGTGAGGGTGTCATCTGACCCCATTAGCTCGCAATTGCTTAAATGAGTTGGGAATATGCAGTTATCATTAATACAATTAGTCTATTTCAAGTAATTGATTCTTTTGATATTTTTATTTGTACTGATCTACCATCTGAGGCCCCATCCCTATTGACACTGTACAAACACATCAGAGATGGCATCTGTACTGAAAAGCTTACAACAGAATGCCCAAATCAAGTGCACAGTTAGCATACATTTAGTAAAAATTATGTGAGGGCAACCAAAGGTTATGGTCTATCTAGCTTTTCCAGGAATTTCCATAATTTCACTAGCACTTAATCCCTTAGGGGGGAAATGATTTTTTTTTTTTTTTTGCTACTCTTATGAATTGACAGACTTAGTAAGCAAACAAGTATAATTCTCTCTAGATGCATCAATTTATGGTTTCCATATACGTTCCATATAGATTTGGGGTATATAATAGGGAAATGGGAATATCATGATTCCGGTCTCAAGGACATGACAGCGAAGCTGACAAATGTAACTGTTCTGTTTACTATGCATTTCTGTACAATAAATCTCAAATGGTTTTTCACCAATGTCCATAATTCTGGCAGAATTTTTACATGCACACTATGTAGTTGTCTGTCTTAGAAGATTCCTGTCTAAGCAGGATTATGATGTGAATTGGGCTGTGTGCTTACTGCAAGGTTCACATTATGCAGATATTATAATTTCAGATGACAATTTCTCATGTTCCAATTTTAATGAGGTCCTTATTATAAAGTGAGAATTCCTGGACTCCACCTAAATAAATAGCATTCTCTTTCTGTATCTGTGACCAAGAGAGTAATGCTTACACGTATTTTTATTAGAGATTGGTCACCATGAAAACTATTCTAAATTGCTTTGATTTTAATGAACTATATGACAAAATGCAATGACAAAATGCAATGTCAAAACTAAGCATCTTATGGGATGGGAAAAAATGAAATCCTTTTAAAATGTCTGCAGGATATTCATATACATTTTGCTTAATGTGTGTATTACATAGACATAAGGTCATTACCCTATTTAGGAGAACTGTCTTTTGTTCAGATATACTTCTATGAGCTCCATTGATAAATTAACACTGGCAGGAACCCTATACCAGTATCCAGAGAGGGGTAAATTCTGCAACTGGTAAAGAGCTTGCTTTACATTGCTGCAGACCATGAGAACCAGCTCCATCACTAATGGTCTATTTTTCTCCCCAGCCACTGAAATCTTGGTTCTGAAATAGGACCAGCAAAGGGAGAAAAGGAAGGGACAATGGCAGTATTGAGTGGCTAACCGGAAGTGAAATTGCAGCTAATACATAAATGCAATGGCATGGTGTAGCCATTTAAGTCTGTAAGGAACTTTGGGACCTTTTGGGATGGAGCATGCCAAAGTTCTTCTCATTCACATTGTACCTATATAAATGTCACTGTGCATTTATAGCTTCACCATTGTGATATCTGAGCACTTTTCTGATTGTTTATATAAAATAAGGAGGAAAGCAGTGTGGCCCGATGAACCACATACAGTCCTGAAATCTAGCAATCCCCACCTTCTAATGCTGTTGATTCATTTTGTGTGGTGTTGGAAAAGTCACTTGTAGAAAGATTATCCCACCCAGAGCTGGATCTGGTCCTGGCCTCCTCTGGATTCACCAGGTTCATGTACCATCCCAAAGGCCTTTCATGCATGGGAGGGGTAGTCCTGTTTCTCTCCCCTGACTGGACAGTGATGGGGTGCCTCCTTGAGAGAATCCTTGCAGCCAGTTAATCATGAAGGGGAAACATCTGGACAATGGAGCAGATTTTAATGTTACAAATGGGAGGAAATACAAAGTTAAGATTCTCTCTGAAATGTAACTCAATCAGATAGCACAAATAAGCTAATACTGGTTTGTGAGCAGGACTTCCATTTGCTACCATCAATGCAGACGACAAACTGAAAAAGCCTGCTTTCACATGCTAATGGAACTGGTTGGGTTTCAAACTGCGCTGAGGAAGAATGCTGCTCAGCTGATGGACCACTCTAACAATGGTTGATGCTCAGATATGATAGTAGGGGCCCAGGTACCAAGTGATGAATGCACCATAAGAACTAGAATTCAATAGAGCTCGTGCATCCATCTTTTGTTCGAGAGAGCCTGAGTCTTTTGACCTTTAAAGGAATATTGCAAGACCTATTTATTTGCCCAGGATTTTTCTGAGGGTGTGCATTAAGCAGGGAAAGTATTGGTTTTCTGTGTGCTGGGGAGACTTTGGGTATGTCTACGGGTCAATAAAACACCTTGCGGCTGGCCCAGGTCAGCTGACTTGGGCTTGCAGGGCTCAAGCTGCAGGGCTATAAAACTGCAGCGTTGATATCTGGGCTTGGTCTGGAGCCAGGGCTGTGCGACACTGTGATGGCGATGGTCCCAAAGCCTGGGCTCCAGCCCAAGCCTGAACACAAACATCTACACTGCATTTTTATAGCCCCACAAGCCTGAGTCAGCTGATCAGACCAGCCATGGGTGTTTAATTGTAGTGTAGACATATCCTTTGTGCTTATTTTGATAGTGTGTAGCTTAGAGGTGTTTAATTTTTTTTCTTTTGTCTGCATAGAGATGCTATGAATAGCAGGTGTATGGTATAAAGAAAATATATGTATATTTTTAGTAATACAGAATACGTATTTCAGGGATGCTAAGTTACAGTTGCTTTGGAAACCAAACCTTTGAATTTCCTGATTTATGTATGGTTTAATGCCATAGCTGAGATTTCCGGTAGTTTTCTTGTTGTTACTATTGTCTATGTTCTCTGCTGACTGACTTGAGGCAGTCTTTTCTACAGAGGATTACCCACAGGGAGTATACAAAGACCATTCCCGCCTTCCTGAGATGCATTTTGCTGTGAGATAGTGATAATATACAGCTCTGAACCTTACTTTTTCTCCTGCCTTAAATTATTCTGCTTATGTCAAAGTGAGGAGCTGAATTTTAATTGGAATGAAGTTTGATAAGAGTAGATCAGTGTTATTAATAGGGCAATGAACAAGACATATGTTCTACAGTGCTAGACTTTGCAATGTGAATAAAAAAGGAGATTCTTAAAATTTACTATCCAATGATAAATAATAAATTGTCCCATTTACTATTCTCTCTATTGTATCTTCCAATCTGATGTAAAATTATAAAGGCCATACATCTTGGTACAGGAATAAAACCAAAATATTACAAATAGCTAATACAATAATGAAAACTTATGGGTGATTCTCAGGATACATTTAATAAGGTTAATGTAATATGCACATGCTTTGTTTCTTCAACAATGTAAATCTCTAATATTTCATTAAGTAGCATCTGGAAAAAAAAGTTTCTAGACATGCACGTCTTTATCTGCAGTGTTCCCCATCATTCCCAGAGTTAGTCGATTTAATACAAGCTTCATTTCTGTACAACACTAAGAATAATTATGGATGTAGGCATTCTGTTGCCTAGTGCAACAGAATGCCTACTCCTAAAGCCAACTCCTAAAAGCCAACAGCCATTCACACAAAGAGGCCCTGAATGGTTTGCTGCCCCTAATATATTTGTTGTCTAGTGCCTAAAATTTCTGACTGGCGTGACTAGAACTTAATCCTGTAGTTATCCACAGGCAAAACTCCCACTGAAGCCCACAAGAATTTTGCCTGAGGAACTCAGGACCATGCAGCTTCAGGGAAATCCATTTTTTGGGATTGTGGGGGGTTTTGCAATGCAGAAGTTAGACATTAGGGAATGGCCAACAAAGTATAATAAAGTAAGCTCCCTAAGCCTACTTCTAACTGAATTTAAAGAGCTGGATTGTGACTTTACACAACACTTCCTGTGCAAGGTTGTGTCTAAACTGAACCAACCCAAGAGCAGCCCCAGTTCATTCTGACTCTCAGAACCCCACCAAGTCACACTTCCTCCTGTGCTTCCTGTTGTCCTGATGGGGAATGGAATTAGTACTTTACTGCCGACTCAGCTCCTCTAGCCAGTCAGCAAAGGCTCCACCCTTTTCCCGTCACCTCCCTGCCCACCTACTGAAGGCACTGTACTGAAGGTGGACTGCGTAGCCCACCTACAGTTCAAAGGGGGGATTTACTCCCCTACGTACATAATCCAAGTCATAATCTAGCCCTAAGAGATGAAAACATTACAGACAGAGAAACATTTTCTAGCAAAACACCATAGTGGTTGACTTAAATTGAAACTTGCACCACGTGCATAAGAGAATGGAGAAAATGCAGAGATTGACTGGATGTTTTCCCTTCAGCATAAGATATCTTTCGAAGGCTCTGGATTGATTTGACATACATCATGAACGACATAATAGTGTGTGAGAGTTTGTCTATTTCTGAAGATGTTCAGCATCTTCATTGCTCACTCTGGAAATGACAGCATGCCTTCCCTGTGTGACCTCGCTTCATAATTACTTTATGGCAGCCATTCTGTCTTCTCCATTCAGCCAGAGTCAGCTCTCAGCTACCCCTTGCCAAATGCAAAAGCACACTGTTTTTTCAGAGACTCAAGACGTTTACCATTCTGCAAGTACTCCTGGTGCAGACTTGCAGCTGCCTTCTGTTAGAGGGACCTCACTCTACCTACCACCCAAGCCAGAGTTGTAGTGCATTTTTCTCTCTTGTCCAAGACTATCTTTAATTATAATGTCCAGCTGTTTCAAATAAGATGTATGACTAGAGAACTCTCCAGTATAAAATATTCTAGGCTACAGTTGGGGGGCAATTATTGGCTGCTTATCCTCATCTATTAGTATTAGGAAGCTGGTTTTAGGTCTTATCTTTTTGTTCTCACTTCCACAGTAAATGTATTAATGAGAGTTACTCTTCCCCATGATTTTATTAAAAGCTACTGCTCCAAACACTGTATTCTTATTATTTTAATGATAGCCACAGTGTATCTTACAGTATCAGCCTTTGCTGACAGTGATTATATGAGGATATCTGACTTTATCACAGCATTTTCTTGCAGAAATCTGTGCAGACTTTATGCAATGCAGTCACTAGCAAATGTAACTATTATTGAAGAACACAGTTTGGATCAGTGTAAACTCATACAGTACTTTACAAATAAAGTGGCATAATCTCTAGTCCAAAGAGTTTATAATCCAAGACCCAAATCCTGCAATAGGTTCACACTTTATATTTAGGGTTGTCAAGGTTCCTTCCCCACTCTGAACTCTGGGGTACAGATGTGGGGACCTGCAGGAAAGACCCCCTAAGCTTATTTTTACCAGCTTAGGTTAAAAACTTTCCCAAGGCACAAACTTTGCCTTGTTCTTGAACAGTATGCTGCCACCACCAAGTGATTTACACAAAGAACTGGGAAAGGACCGCTTGGAGTCCCTATTTCCCCAAAATATCCCCCCAAGCCCTTACACCCCCTTTCCTGGGGAGGCTTGAGAATAAACAAGATGAGCACAAACCAGCCTTGGATTTTTAACACCCAAAAAACCCAATCAGATTCTTAAAAATAAGAACTTTATTAGAAGAACAAAAAAAAGATAAGAGAACAACTCTGTAAGATCAGAATGGAAGATAATCTTACAGGCAGTCAGATTCAAAACATAGAGAATCGCTCTAAGCAAAACCTTAAGTTACAAAAAGACACAAAAACAGAAATTCACATTCCCTCCAGCACAGCAAATTTACAAGCCAAAACAAAGAAAACCTAATGCATTTTCTAGCTAGATTACTTACTAACTTTACAGAAGTTGGAGGCTTGCATCCTTGATCTGTTCCCAGCAAAGGTATCATGCAGACAGACAAAAGCCTTCCCCCCCCCCTCCAGATTTGAAAGTATCTTGTCCCCTCATTGGTCATTTTGGGTCAGGTGCCAGTGAGGTTACCTTAGCTTCTTAACCCTTTACAGGTGAAAGGATTTTGCCTCTGGGCAGGAGGGATTTTATAGCAGTGTACACAGAAAGGTGGTTACCCTTCCCTTTATATTTATGACAAGGGTATATAATAGTTTATGAAAGATTAATATGCTTTTATACACTCCAACAGGTTAATAGGTTGCTTATCTAACACCTTCTACTGATGATTTTATAGCCATCTATAATACGTTACTCATGTTGGTAATCTGCTTGTAATGTCTATTAGTCAACAATTAACACTTTATATTAAGGTTACTTTTATAAGGATCATCTACAACAGCATGCAGGTGAGAAGAACCCCATGAATATCCTTCACAGGTCTGTTAATAAATCACAGATACAAGGTGGGTGAAGTAATATATTTTATTGGCTCAACTTCTGTTGAGGAAAGAGACAAGCTTTTGGGCCCCACAGAGCTCTTCTTCAGGTATGTACTGTAATACCCAACCCCCTCCTGTACAGGACAATATACAAAGTCCATTATTCTTTCCAGGGAATAATATGCCATTTTATTACCTTAAATAGTGATGCAGACACTTCATTTTAAACACACTGGATTAGGACTTGAAGAAGAGCTCTGTGTTGGCCCAGTAGAAGATATTACCTCACACACTTTGTCTAATATCCTGGGACTGACACGGCTACAGCTACGCTGCATATTAATACATCAGACAGACCCCTGATGCAGATTCCGGAAATTTTTATCACCTGGATCTTTAAGTATACATGCGAGCAGGATAGGACAATACACTGGGGAATAAATCTGTGTCCGTGCAAAGGAGAGACATGTATGACAGGATGCCATAAAATTCCATAAAGGGAATACAAATATCCAAGAGGGCATTTGCTGGGGCTCTTCCTAGATTCTGTGCAGAATTGCTCACTTTAGCTTTGGGGTGAACTTGTCTGCAGAAATATACTTAAGACAGAACCTATGTTCTAGCTGTATGATGACTAATCACAGGGAGACAAATCCTGCAGCCCATTGGAGCTAGATCCTGCCACCCTTATTTGTACTGAATTCAGTGAGATTACTTATGGAGTAAGGTACCACTTAGCATGAATAAACGTGGCAGAATCTGGCTCACTGGAGTCATTAAAATATAACTGCACTTCTTAGTTAAGGTGAAGTATTACATTCCTGAGAGCCCATGGAACTACTCATGTGAATCCTAGAAGATTAGAGTTAGAAGAGACCCCAGGAGGTCATCTAGTCCAATCCCCTGCTCAAAGCAGGACCAACCCCAACTAAATCATCCCAGCCAGGGCTTTGTCAAGCCAGGACTTAAAAACCTCTAAGGATGGAGATTCCACCACCTCCCTAGGTGTGGAATCTGTGGAAACACTCACTTCAGTTGAGGCCTTGCCCTGTAATTATTGCCTCCAAGGCAAAAATGGGTGTAAAATGCTACCAAATTAGAACAGCAGCACCTTACATTCACTCTGCACCAGTGTAAATGATGAGATAATGAGCAGAGAAATGAACAGACAAGCCCTGGAGTTCAGACTGAAATACACCAAGTTATTGTACAAAATGGCTGAGAAATATATACACACAGCCATCTGAGTGTACATAAAGAGGAGTAGTGAGGCAATCATAAATAACCATGTTTTAAGAATACAAATTAAAATTTTTCTTTCAAAACTTGTTTGCATGTTTTTAGACCTTACTTCCTTTTTTTTTTTTGATTTATTACAGAATATCCATTTTATATATTTAGCAGAGAGGTTCTCTGCTGGTGTAAATCAGCACAGTGCTATTGACACTAATGAAGTGATGGAGATTTACACCAGCTAAGGCTCTAGCTCTTACAATTGTGTTAAATAGTTTCTTCTTCTGTATCTTTCCCTTCACATCTCTTCTAGTAACTGAAGTCCTTGTGGTGAAGAGGAAAACTAGAGTGGATCTTAAACAGGATAATTTATGCTGCTAGAAAAACTTTTTTTAATTTGGGCCTAAAATAACATTTGCATGGAAATATCGTAGCCACCTTGATGCCATTGCTGAAGATTTGCTGTGGAACATGGAAAGAAACCCACTAATATTCAAAACTCCAGTGATGTTGCACATTAAAAAATTATACGCACTGATCAATAAAGTGTGAAAGGACTGATGAAACACACTGTATTTTTCTGGGACAGTAATTTTGCTCCATGAATTATTTATAAGGACTGTGAAGTAGAAACAAAAGAAGTATGAAAGCAAGGCTTACCTTATCACTCATAATCTTGCAAACAGCTCCAAAGAAGCTATAATCATTTGCTACATGCTGGGATATCAAAGAACAATGTAATATTGCGGCACGTAAAAATGTATTATAATATATTAAAGAAATTAGCCCCTGGTGAGTTGATAAGTATAGACTGTAAGATTCTTTTCTTAGAACGAGTTACCATTTTTGCTGACAAAATGAGTTTCTTCAAAGCTGTCTTGCTTTGGCATCAAGGACCAAGTAAAAAGTGAAATGGAAAAGATTGACTTTGCAGTTGATTTCAGACTTGCAACAGGCAAAAAGATGTGCTACAAAATGACATCCCAAACTTTTGGGGAATTACTATAGGGAATTACTATAGATTTTAGACTTATCGCTGCCATGATGGTGGCAGTTCTTTTTGGAAAGAATGTTAGGTTTAGCGGTACTTGGGTTTGGTTAATGTTTTCAAAAATATTTTAACAAATTGCATACAGTAAGATATAATCACTAGTTCTTTTATATTGTGTTCATACATTTTTGCATCATAAATTCCCTTAACACGTTCCCCAAAAGAGAATGGAGGGTGCGGGAAAAAAGAAATCCTTTAGTTACATATTTGTTTTCTAAGCATTCCTTTCTTAACTAAACTAAAGCCTTCCCGTACATATGGCTGTGCCTTGTGTCTGCCTCAACAAGAACTGTCGGAACCCATGTTTCCTGTTCGGAAGCTTGTGACATTCCTTCATATGTTACCAATTCTGTATTTTTCTCATTTAGACAGTGTCTCACAATATTGTCAGATATTAGCAATGCTATTTTAATCCAGAAAGTGCTAGTTATCACACTGACACTAAGTATGGAGAGGTCTGGTGAACACTGCTGACTACATTTGTCTCATTACCTTAGGCTCCCCTGTTTGTTGTGTCCCACCGTCAGCTCTCATCTTATCTTAGGTTGTAAGGTCTTGCAAGCAGATATTTTCTTTTGTTATGGCTTGGTGCAGCACCTATTACAATGACATGCTGATCCCTGAGTGGGGCTTCTGGGTGGCCTAGATTCTAGACCCTTGCACTGGGACTCAAACCATCTGGGTTCCATTCTTAGCTCTGCCACTGGCTTGCAAGGTGATCTTGGGCAAGTCAATTTACCTCCATGTCTGTTTCCCCATCTGTAAAATGGGAATAATGGTACTGACCTACTTTGTAAAGTACTTTGAGCTTTGCTGACTTAACGTGCAATATAAGAGCTAGGACTAATAATAATATTTTTATTTGTGTGTGTACAGACACTTCTTGCAGCACTGACCACTGAATTATCTTTGCACCTCATCAACATTAATGCATTTATTCTCAGCAGCCCTGCAAACTATGGACGTTTTATCCTCGTTGTAAAAATAGGAGCTGAGTCAGAGATATTAAGTGACTTTAGGTCACACAAGAATTTTGTCGCACTGGGAACTGAACACAGACCTCCTGAATTCCCATTTAATGGCATAAGCAGAGGACCATCTTTCTATAATTTCTAATGAATTTCCTAAGTATAGCTTCTCATTTTGAAACGTGTAGTACATTTCCACTTCCATTTTGGCACCTATAGAATAAATTACAGTTCCTCAAATCCTGCTGAAGTATCTGAAGTGCTTGAGTAGATTACTTGAGAATTCTGTGACTTTGTAGTGGCATCTTTCACAACAGCACAATTATTTTCCCAATTTTATGTGCCAATTTCCCCTGGTGCTCACTTCTCTCACAAGATGAGTTGACTTGTAATAAAGAAAGCGTATCAGTCAGCTGTTAAAAGGCCAGTGTGATCACAAGCTGGAGGTTTCCTTAGAGGAGAGTTCAACATCATTCTTAAGCACAAATGAGAAATATATTTATTTGCAAACTTCTGTACTCAAAGGGAAACAGAACAGAGCAGCTCAAAAAATCATGAACATTGTGTGTCCTTTCTTCCAAAAAATCTTTTTTTCACTGAATTTTTGAAACCTTAAAAAATTGGAAGCTTTTTTCATGAACATTTCTCCTTTTGTGCCCCACCCCCCAAAAAAATCAAAATTCTTTTTTTTTTTTTCAAACTAGCTTTAAAACAGAATTTTGTGTAACCCAAACAGAGTGTGGGTCAAAACTACATCAACGTTCCTAGATGTGACAGAACTTATAGGGGCTACAGTTTTGCACTCAGGTGTGGAGACCTCTTACTGACAAAGTCTGAGTTGCCTGGGCAGAGAAGAATTTGGGTGTGTGTGTGTGTGTGTTTGTGCACGCACGCATTTTCTGTTTTTTCAAGATTCTTTTTTCTACTATTTGCCTAGATATGGGGTTGTGCATTTCAGAAAATACCTTAGTGAAGGATTCATGGACCAAACAACTTTTCATGTCATAGTGAAGATGCTGGGAGGCAGCGAATTGAAACTGTATCTCTGTAAAACAGTGTTGAAAATGAGATTTTTTTTCCCTTGAAAATAGCACCATTTCCTTTCAATATAAAACGCTTTCAACATCCTCTCCCTTCGCCAACAGCACCTTTAAACATGAAACCTATGAAGAAGCTCTCCTCCTCTGATGTGACTTCTGACAAACTCTACCTCTTATCTATATGTCTGAATCTTCATATGAAGAAAATAAAACCCAGGGCCCAACCGTGCATTTTTTACACACCCAAAACTTCCAACATCTCTTGACTTCTGGTCATAGATTGTCAGAATAGCCTTAAGTTTTATAGGTTGGTATTTTTAGGTAAGGAAAAACAGAGATAGTATATCTCTAATGCAGTATTTTCAGTGCAGTGCTAAGCCATTCAATATTTTTGTCATTTGGGGATATTTTTAATAGATTTTTTTTTTGTTAGTTACCTAGTCTTTTGTGAAAATTTCAATGGCTTAGTCTCACTTATGCTGGACAGGATGAGAATAAAATGCTAGTGGTCAAAACTGAAGTACAGGAATCAATATCAGTATGATTTTTCCACTATATAAAATCCTGTAAGCTTTGATTCTGTGTGCGAACATAAACCAGTATCCACGGATAGATAAACACACACCTAGGTATAATTAGTATAGAAAAAATATGTGCTTTACATGGTAACACTAATATTAATGAATAAACATGATCTCTCACTGATATTTGTAGCAGCTTATGAGATCTTTTCATAGAAAACTCTCTAGAAATCCAAGGTATTTTCTATTATTTAAAAGGGAGCTATACATCTTTTACAAAAGCACATGGTATAAGAAGAAAACATACAGTACCGATTCATCTCCCATGAGTGTAGCAATGATCTCAAAATCACTTAGTGTACTAATTTCTTCAGACAAGGGAAAAACCATTAAAGAATTAAGAAAGAAAACACGACCCTATGATGTTCCAATATAATGTCTCATTTTGCTGTTTGCCTTATTAAAATGGAACGTGACATTCTTCTTAAATAAGCTGCATTTAAATGAGATTATTTTTCTTTTAGTTGTATTCCTTAACTCGGCTAAATAGCCTAACTCCTTATGTCGGGTATACATGTGCATTTAAGTCTACTACATTGCACAGGTAGAATAGAGCAGAACTTGGCTATGTGTTCTCATACATTAAGATTTTTCACAAGTACACAGCACTCATATTTCCCCTTGAAGCCAATAGGAACTGAAAGTGTTCAGCACTTCTGATAACTGGACCCCAAATAACAAGTGATGGGCTATGTCTGCAGCAGACATAGCTCCACAGTTCAGGCCCCCACAGTTCACAAGTATTTGGGTCTGTAGCTAGGATTCAGGCCCATCTCTACAAACAACAAAACTGTAGAGCAGTGTTTGCTCAGCACAGGCTGTATCTCTATGCACAGAGCAGAGATTTGTCATTGTCATACATAGTCATACAGAATCCCACAAAGTCGTAAAGGAAAGGAAGAAAAAACATAAATTATCTCAACTGAAAGCTAGATACACTGGAAATGTATTTCACTTTCCTTGCATTGCAGCTTCACCACCATCAGATCTTTAACTGCATAAGAAAAGGGAAGAATAAGGGGAGAAAATATTGGGCCAAATTCAGACCCAGAAACAGCAGTCACACTTTCCAGTGCAATCAGTTGGAGGAGCACTCATTTATTTCAGAAGCAAAATTGGTCTCCTGACCAAAAGTTCTCTTAGGGTATGTCTACATGGATAGCTGGCCTGTGTCAGTTGACTCAAGGTCATGGGGCTTGGGCTAGGGGGCTGTTTAACTACAGTGTAGACGTTCGGGCTCACGCTGGAGCCCAGGCTCTAAAACCCTGCAAGGTGGAAGGGTACCAGTGCTCAGGCTGCAGCCCAAGCTCAAATGTGCACACTACAATTAAACAGCCCCTTAGTCCAAGCCCCATGAGCATAGGCTCAGCTTTTGCACAGGCCAGTCACACGTGTCTAATTACAGTGTAGATGTACCCTGAGAGGAAGGATGGTCACATGGTTAGATCACTGACCTAAAACTCTGGAGACCGACATTCAATCCTACTTTGCAGCAGAGTTCTTGGGCACCACAGTTAGTCTCCCTTTGCCTCCATTCCTTATCTGTAAAATGGAATAAAAACATTTTTTCTGGCTCACTGGTGTGTTGTGAGGATAAATGCCTTAGTTTCAAACACTATGAAATCTTTAATGTAATGACCGCCATCTAAGTACCAGAGTGAGAGAGTTTATTGCAGTTTCGTTGTGCTGCAGGTACGCTGATAGCAAAGTCCTGTGTACAAAGCAATACTTGAGAACACAATGATTGAAGTCTTAGTCGAACCTGAGAGAGAGAGAGACCTCCATCTCATGAAAAATACTCTGTTTAGAGACAACTCCTTATATATTATATACATGGTGCATTTTGTCTTCTGCCTTACTTTTAGGACACTTACATGACAAAAGGAGGACTCTGCTTTTCCGAGTTCAGTCTGCTGTTTGTGGATTTTGCTGGTGGCTGTGAAAATGATCATGATTATGGTGAAACAGAAGATTATGCTCATTCCTCAAATGAGCTCATAAAAAGATTAAAACTTAAAAGCAAGGACATCTCCCTTGCAATAAAGGCAAAAAATGATCACGAGATACTGCACAGGAAGATTTTTTTTTCTAAATACAGCAAAAAGATTTTCAGAGTTCTCCAGGATTAATCTATAGTTTGTTACCACATAGTTATAAGGGTATACATGACCACCTAGCCATTAGGCAGCATGGAGGGAAACAGAAGGGTGCTTTCTTCACACAGGAGGATCCAGTGGTGGACTGCACACAGGGGTAAATTGGCTATGCAGAGGAAACGTGGCATTCTGCCACCACCATTTTAGCACTTTCATAGTGTCACACCCCAATGGCCCCACCTCCTTCAGGGAGTCTCCAGGGAAGGCAGATCAGCACTGTATATTGCTAATGCTGTTGCAAGCATTGCAAAGCATTTTGGGGAGGGTCAGAGGTGTATAAGTGGGGAATAGAAGTTTCCTTTGCAGGTACGAAGGGCTGGGGGGGGGGAGAGAAAGAAAAAAGCAAAGAACGGGTTGATTCAACACTGCAGCTAGCAAGCTCAGTCTGAAAATAAAAAGCTAATTCCAGCCCAAGGCTACCTGCCAAGACAGAAAAGGGGGAAGTCCAAACCTCCCCCCCCCGAACCAGCCGTAAAAAAGAAAAGTTGTTAAACAAAATGCAGGGGCCAGGAAAAGAAGCAAAACGGCAAAGGCCAGCCAGGAACAAACAAAACTGTCTCATGGCCCTAAAACTGGGTGTTTTGGAAAAGGAAAGAAAGACCACAAAAAGCCGGTTTGAACGGCCACAAAAAGCACCAGAAACAAAGGTTGCGAAATAAAACACCCCCAAAGAAGCCTTAAAACCCTCCTAAAAGCTGAAGCAATTCGGAGAGCACAGCAGATCCTTGGACGGCACAGCACTCCCGTCCACCTTTCCCCACCCCTTCTTCTGACGTTACACACAGACTCGGCCAGTCTGGGTCGTGCATGTGAGAGTATGAAAGTGGGTTAGGGCTTGGGGCATTAACGCTTTCTTTCTTCCCCTAAATAACGTGGAAGCGTTCCGAGCACTCTCTGCTGGTACGTTATTATTTTATCAATAAAGCTTTAAAATTTAGACACTTGATGTGCCTCGTCATCTCCTCCCCAAAAAGATCCTGTGGCCCCAGCCCGATCAACTGTGGCCCCAGGCAGATTGGGAATAAAAATCTGTCACAATAGTATCTACCTAAGAGCTCATTTCTACATGTCTGAGTGATGAATAACCAGGAGGGGTTGGAGGAATGGTCATTCTACACAGCATGTTCCATGGAGGTCATGGTTTGCATGACATTTGCATTATATATTATTGTTGTTTTCCTTTATAATAACTCTTCCTTTTCATGGCTTTATCAGACTGTAGGAGCATGGTAAGGAGACTAACAAGCCAATGACTGCATGGCACCTACACGAGCCTTGTATGCTTTGCTGGAAGGGAGCATCATCGATTCAACAGGAGATCCTTTGAAGCCCTGTGATTAAATGAGCCTTCACTGGGATTTCCTATGGATTTCACCCAAGTCGTTCCATATGCACTGTCCCTTTCACTCCTCTACCTTACCACCAACCCTGAAGAGATAATTGAGTGGACTAAAAACAGCACATCTCTAGAGAGCAGCTGTTTGAACTGTGAAGGAGAGCATTTGACAAAAAGTACATAGGAAAAAAGATGCAGCAGTTTGTTTTTGTTGTTTGTTAGAAAATTTGATCTGACCACACTGGGGCACAATGGATACAGAGTGAATTCACTGCATGACAGAAAGCAAGTGTAGCTCTTGTACCCCAGCTGTATTAGAAAATAAGCCCCTGAAAAGGGGTGTGACAAGGCTCCAGTGAAATTTAGAGAACACACAATAAATTATAACATGAAAAGTTATCCATATCACACATTACAGCCTGTTCTCCCAAGTGCTATGCAGGTTCTTCTAGTTTGCCAATCAAATATGAGTTGGAATAGAATAACAGCATGCTACCCTTGCTTTTCTGGTTATTGCCATTCAGGACTGTCCGTGTGCAGGAAAATTCCTAAACCATATCATTGCAATACAAGCTGTCAGTCTTCTAAAATAGACAGCCTGGATGCCTTCTCCTTTGTCCATAGCAACTCTTGAATAGCTTGAAGAGCAGCTAATACATAAACTACAGGCCGTGCATTGTGTTACACACTGCAGCAAAATGAGTTCCATGATATTTCAGTCTCATATCATATGAACACACCAAGAAGATTTCCGAAATATTGAATCAGAAAGGACAACTGATGAGAAATGTACTGCCAAAGACAAGGTAGGGGGAGAAGTCCACCCCTAAATTAAACTAGAAATTGAAAGAAAAGGAAAAGTATACTGTTCAAAGAAGCCACTGGAAACCAGTGCTGCTACATGTGTGGAACATACCGATTTTAAGGAGCGAAGGTTTCATGGTGATTAAATAGTCTGACCTGCATAACACCGGTCATACCATTTCACAGTTACTTCTGTGTAAAGTCCAATAATTAATAATTTGAGGTAGAGCATATCTTTAAAAAAACGCACACACAAAAAACACCTCCAGTGTTGATTTAAAGATTTCAAGTGATGGAGAATCCGCCTAATAACTTGGAAAAAATTTAAAGGTACCACTTAGTTTTCATATGTATCACCTGGTCTATACCTGGTATTTGAATGCAGAACCTCTTTCAGTGTAACAAGGACTCATAATCCTACACCAGCAGTCCACCATCCAGGGTCATAGAACAGGGTGGTAGGAAAAGTCCCACTTTTAAAAAATATATATATAGCATTCTTATTCTCCAACACAATTCAGTGCACTTCAGAAGGGAGACATAAATGCAGTCTTTAACTGAAATACAGTGAAGTAGCCTTTACTTTTCCACCTCCCCCAGAAACGTTCTGCAGCATTATATCCTACACAATATTTTGTGTCTTCTGTTTCCCTACTATTTTTTTACAGAATATTGTGAGATTTGATTATTACAGGCCAGTTATTTCTAAAAAATGAGTAACGCTTCCACTGGGTACTGCTAAAATGCACAGAGGCATATTTTAATTGTCTATGAATATTCAAAACCTCATTATTGTTACAGTTCTATAATTATCCTATTCCCCTGACAAAAACATGCAGCACACAATAAAAAAGGCAATCCATTAAAAAGTGTTGACATCCACGTTCAACAGTTTTCTGGCTTTTATACTAACTAGTAGGCTGTTTATCTTAGGCTATTAAAATCATTTCTGGGAGACACTCTGGTTCCAAATTTAGAATAGCCTCTTCCCGTGAAAATACAGTGTGTACAGTTAGTATTGTAACCATTCTTTCATGTTGGATATACAGAGTATTCCAGATAACCAGCAGTATCAGCAAAGACCCAATCTTGCAATGAGCTCTGTGCAAGCAGTTGTATGGAGGCCCATTGCAATCAACGGAATTCTGCATGGGCAGAAAGGTCTGCCAGTGTAGAATTTATCACATCCTCAGAGTCTGAGACACTACAGAAAACTCACAACTATACAAAAAAAGAGAGGTAGGGGGTGTGTGTGCATTTTTCAGATCCCCTCTGTGCCTGATCTGCAAAGGATTTGAGTTTGTGACAGCCCCAGATAGAAAGCTTTGTTTTTTTAGCTCAGGCTGTAGCATCTCATGATTTTAGCTTTGGAGGTCCCTGTTTCAATCCCATCTGTGCCAGCCAAGATGGTAGCTATCACATGTGCACTGTGAAATTCACATGCTGGCCCCTTAATCTTTTTTCATGGGAGGAATCTTCAGTTTTGTAAACCAGGAAGACTGAAACCAGGACCAATTTCTCATTTCTAAGAAAATTACCTTAGATACATGATGCACAGTGTATACTCTACGTTGGGATAGTGTGATCACTCCTCTTAATTTCTTTTACTTGGTGCTTTATTCAGGCATTTGCAGAAGCAGCTGCTGAAAGCAACAGAACAGTAACGATATTTACCAAAGTTTGGAAAACCACCTTAATTAGCATCTTGAGCAAATCCCTGTGGTTGCTTTTGAAACCATGGAAGTTTCAAATAGGCTTTTGCAACTGAAAATGAAGCTTTAAAACTTCAAAGATGGTCATGGGGGGTTGCTTCTAAAAGCGATTTGGTCATCCAGGACTTCAGCTGTGAGGAATGTGTGCAGGATTTAATGACTCTCAGTCTGCAGGGTCCTAGGAGAGCAGCCGTGATGCCACGCTGTTCAGCTTAAGTTACAAAACAGCATCATTGTTCTGGACACGGAGTACAGAATCAGGGGATTTCGCTGCATCCTGTACAAAGGGCATTGGTGGCAGAACATCATCTGTCCTTCTGTTATATGCTCTGTAATTAGTGCTTTTTTGAAAAGGTTTCTCTGGGTGCTTACTTATTGAAAGTTTGCTGGGGTCATCTTTTCCCAGTTGTCTCTGTGATCTCAAAAAAATAAATGCATTATAGCACAGATTTGTCTGAATCATTCGAGCAGGTTTTTCATTTTAGCACATTATTGTAAAGGAAAAGTAACAATGGTATCATGCTATCTTATCAGAATCCATCCTGCACTCTTTGTAGGCTATATCTTGATAAAGACTTATTTTACACTGCATGCTAAGAATAAGTCATTTATTTTTCTTTCTGGCTACCATTGTTGAGGTTGTTTCTGCACAAGGAGATTGTTGGAGACTTTCTTTAAGTAATGCCAAACAAACTGAAGTATAAGAGAGAGAGAGTGACCAATGATCCGATGAAGTGAGCTGTAGTTCACAAAAGCTTATGCTCAAATAAATTTGTTAGTCTCTAAGGTGCCACAAGTACTCCTTTTCTCAATGCAGAACAGACATGACATAGCAGAATGTGGAAAGGAAGACATTTCTCTGTGCAGAAATGACTGAATTGTTCTGTTCTGTTCTGAGTTTGCCCATGCTAAGGAATTGATTGGCAGTGGTTGATATATGACCAGGTTGTTGCTAAATTATTCTGTGAATTACTGCTATTCACAGACACAAACAACCCTATCCAGTTGGTTCTCAAAAGTCTATAGCCTAAGACGAGGAAGGAAAACAGAAAACATGAAACGCCTGTCAGCTATAGTAAAAATAACTGCAGTAAAAAAAAAATCTAGGCGATTACGAATAATGACAGCTGCTGCTCAATGATATCTAATTGTTGACTGAAGCTATGCCCAGTAGGCAAACTGTATATAAACTAATTATAACCTATAACTACAGCACAGAATTTGCTGTTGCTGAGAAAATCTAAATGAGAAACTTTAGTGTACACTTGTTGCATCAATTCTGTAGCCATGTACACTTCAAAATTCAAGGTGTCCTGGATTTATGTTTTAGCATATACAGAGGCTGCTATTATAAAGGCAACATTTGCCCGTACATACAATACAGTTAACCATAACTTACGTTTAAATGGCAACCATCAGAATATTAATAATGCAAATATAAAATAGGGATCCATAAAAGTTAAGGTACTCAGCCTCTGCGAACTTATTGTAATATTAAAAGCTATTTTATAGTGGCTCCTTTAGTTCTCTGCAAGGATTGTTGCCATGAAGCATGTGTCAGTCATTTCTCGAAATGCCTACTGCAGAACTCAGCACTTTGAAGGATTTGGAAAACAGGGAAGAGGGTTGGGGGAGAATATTCTCTTCAGATAAGTGAACTGAAAAGTCCAGCATTTTGGAGGACTGCCAGATTACTAAATCTGCTCACTTCTAACAAGAATATAGAAAAAGCCAGTTACAAGAAGAATGCACCTCTTACCACCTGACACCTTGAGCTGGCGAAGTCCTCATGATAAACTGGAATTGAGGTAACTATTTGTGCATATTCTCCACTTAGCTCTATTTTTGTTTAGTTCTTTGTGGAACTGGTCAGAATTTTTTTCCATGGAAAATTTATAGAAGAACAGAGGAAAAAAATGTGTCTTCATCAACACTTTCACTGAAAGTTTGTCTTGTTGAAAAATGAAAAACCAAAAAACAATTCTTTTGGCTGATAATTTTTAGTTTTCTGGGGGAAAAATCAAAAATTCTCAAAGACAGTAAGCACTTGCCATGAAAACTTTTGTGATGTAGAAAACTGAATTTTCCATCAGAAAGAGGTTTTGGTTGGAAAATTTCAACCAGCCCATGTCATTTGGTAGTTAGGAAGCACTGGGGATGGACAATAGTGCATGAAGCAGTAAGCTCAGGACTTGATTATTTTTTTTAAAATTACTGAAGACTAGATTTTCAAATGCTTACCACCCACAATTGGGGCCGTCTTCTGGAAGAGCTCAGCCCCCATTTAGACATCTAAATAACGGCCCTATTTGCAAAAGTACTAGAAACTCAGCAGTTCCCACTGTGACACTGATGGCCAGATTTTCAAAAGAACCCAAAGTACCCAGTGTGCTGATCTCTTTTGAAAATCTGGAAACTTATTTTGATGCCTAAGTAGAAACTGAGTTCTCTTGAAAAACTGGCCTTATACTTATGGCTTTGGTAAGAATGAGTGTGAATTCATTTCTCTTTATTGCAGGCCAGAAACTTTCTCTCTTCCTCAGTGAGTCATTGAATTACTTCATGCTGGTATAAAAGCCTGTCTTCTGTCCTAGGGAGTGAGACAGTATCATAGAAGTCTTCCTTTCTTGTAAAAAAATATTTAAAGCCTGTATGGGGCAGCCTGCTCTTCAGTGCAGAAAGAGGCTGTTTGGGGAGAGGAGAGTCAACATAAATACGGTTCCCTAGTGCTGTGTTACTACAGTGACAATCAAAAGGTTGGTCTTTAACACACAGTATTATCTAAAATAATGCTGGTATTTTGAATAGTAAGTGACTCCGATACCATTGTGTGGTGACTGCTTGGGAATGATGATTTTTGATGGTAATTGCTGTACACAACCCAGAGAAAGTCTGAACATGAGAAACATATTATTAAAGTTAGTGCTGTATAAAGAAGGCGACCTTTATTTCTGTCTATATATTTGTTTTCTTTTGGAAAAGCACAGCTAGCTGAAGCTGGAAATCCCAGCAGCTACAGCTTCCTGTTTGGGCAATCTTGCAGCTATCAGCATGAGGGGAGTGATTCTTCATCCTGACAAAGTTCTCATATGCCACTGCAGCAGGAAAAGGAGCTGCAAAAGTACCTTTGCGACCAAGGGAAAGCTCATTGACACAGGCACGGCGTAAGGCAGCCCTAAGCTGCCCTCTTCTGGCTCCCCCCACAATCCCCAGTGTAGAGAGCATTACAGGTGCAGGAAGGGATGTAATGAGGTGGAAGGGGACCGGTCTGTAGCAGAGCATGGAGATTCTGGAGTAACTCTGGATTGTGAAGTCGCCTGTTAGCAGGCCAGGCAACAATGCTGTAACTTAGAGCAGCCCCCTGGGCTACCTGAATTATGTTTGAGGCCATTTTGGTCTCCAAATAGTCCAGGATCCTGAGGGCACAAAGGTGGCCTAAAGCCAATTTTGGCAACCTCCTCAGCCCTCTGGTCTGGACTTGTGTGTACACACAAACTCACCTGGTTTATTTTGTTCTTTGAGTGTGTTGTTTTGACCTCGGCTAGTAACACTCTGGGACACCTAACTTGATGGCTGCATTCTTTGAAGGCTGTTCTTGTTGCTATCAGAGGTGATATTGTTCACAGCCTGTTTGTAGCAAGAGAATATTAATTTTGTGATGGGGTTGTTATGCTTCACTAATGGGATAATGCGGAGATGTCTGGTTTGTCTACAGAACTTATGAAGCTTCAAGTAATATTCACTAAGGAATAAAAATAGGAACGCTAGCCTGCAAAGGTGGGAGAATAGCGTAATTAGTATTAGATATCTGCAGGCACTTACTCACAATACATACTGTAGCCACACAAGGCAAAATGTAGTTACAGCACAAGGTGCAACATAAGTTAAGATTCATCAAAGCATGTAACGTTAAAAGGAAGTGCTACAGAGTGCAGATATTAGGACTCACTCAGTAGAAGAAGGTAGTTCTGCTCCCATTGAAGCAAAGCAAGCTGCATGTATTATACCACCAGAAGCGTTAAATTTAAAATGAGCTGACATGGTTCAGTGGATAGGGACATTGGACTAAGGCTCCGGGGACCTGGGTTCTAAGCTTGGCTCTCTCAGTAGCTCATTACGCGACCTTGGGCAGGTCTCTGTTGTCCTTTCTAGCTTGACTGTAAACTCTCTGATTATGTGTGCTTTGTATACTGGGGCCTAAGAAATAGTGCAATACAAATAAATAAAAATAACTATTCCAGGCAGCCCCCAGATCTGCATACCTCTAATCTGACACAAAAGCATACCTGACATCAGTAGCAGCATTTCCAGGATGCTTGGATGGGGCAGCTGTGGAGATCCTCTTGTGTGCATGCCCACTTGGCTGAGGTGGCGTCAAATCTGCTGTGGAAGCAGAGTTCCTCTCTACTCCCGACCTTCAGAGGCCACTTAAGGCAAATGGCTGCCCTAGGCAACACTTCAGTGTGCCACCCCCGCATGCCACTCAAATTTGATCTCTCCCCAGTCCTACCATTATGATGGGGGGAGAGCAGCAGGCCAAATTTGAGTGAGTGGTGTTGTGACCTCCTGCATCGGGTTGCAATGCCACTCAGGTTTGGCCCAGCCACCCCTCCCTCGTGCCTTGATTTAAGAAGGTCCCTGAAAAGTGGGCACACAAAAGCAGGCATTGCAACACCTACTTGTATCTTTGGGCCATCTCTAGAATTAATACAACCATAATGACACTGGTACTGATAATTACATTCTCCGTTATTTAGCTGCTAACTTTCCCTTTTATAAGGTAATAAATCTCATTAAATGCTCCTTAAGCAATCAATTGATTCATTAACTAGTAATAAATGCTTTTTAACTGCAAATTAAATACCAATCTGAAACACCTATTTAAAGTGCTTACCAACGTGATTTATATTTCTGTGCTGTTTGAAACTCCTAGGTTTGGTTTAAAAATAACTATAGAAGCATATCCATGGAGTTGTTCCTACCACACTGTGGCTTTCACTTTTATAGGTAAAGCACATCTGAGCATGAGCCATGATCCTCTTTCCTAAGCAAATAAAACAAAATCTATGTTCCAGGTGGTGGAATTGCCTGTCATTGGAAACTAGTGTGTTCAAGCCTCCTGCAAGTCAAGATGGCTGGACTAAATCGTGCTCCCATGAATGACAGTGGCATATGGACTGCATTGGAAGTAGGAGTCTAGTGTTTAAAAGAGTAAGGTGCTGATCCTCAACTGTACAGGGCAACTTGGGAGTGACCACTACATACTGTCCAGTCCCCCAGTGTAAGGTAAGCAGTCTGAAAGCTTCTCTATGTCTGCCAACAGCCCCAACGAGGACTTTGACAGCCAGAGTTTATGGGAAGCCCTGGTTACGTCCCCTTTTCACTGACCAAATCATAGAAAGGGTTAATAATTCATGCGAAAAGGCACTTCTAAAAGGCTAGCAAGGGTAACTAAAAGAAGGTTGAGGGGAGATATGATTGCTCTCTAAATATATCAGAGGGATAAATACCAGAGAGGGAAAGGAATTATTTAAGCTCAGTACCAATGTGGACACAAGAACAAATGGATATAAACTGGCCACTAGGAAATTTAGACTAGAAATTAGACGAAGGTTTTTAACCATCAGAGGAGTGAAGTTTTGGAATAGCCTTCCAAGGGAAGCAGTGGGGGCAAAAGATCTATCTGGCTTTAAGATTAAACTCGATAAGTTTATGGAGGAGATGGTATGATGGGATAACATGGTTTTGGTAATTAAATATTCATGGTAAATAGGCCCAATGGCCTGTGATGGGCTATTAGATGGGGTGAGATCCGACTTACCCAGGAAAGAATTTTCTGTAGTATCTGGCTGATGAATCTTGCCCATATGCTCAGGGTTTAGCTGATCGCCATATTTGGGGTCGGGAAGGAATTTTCCTCCAGAGCAGATTGGAAGAGGCCGTGGAGGTTTTTCACCTTCCTCTGTAGCGTGGGGCACGGGTCACTCGCTGGAGGATTCTCTGCTCCTTGAAGTCTTTAAACTACGATTTGAGGACTTCAATAGCACAGATATAGGTGTGAGGGTTTTTTTGTAGGAGTGGTGGGTGAAATTCTGTGGCCTGCGTTGTGCAGGAGGTCAGACTGGATGATCATAATGGTCCCTTCTGACCTAAATATCTATGAATCTATGAATCTATGAATTACATCTACTGGAGTACTATTCACATAGAGTCAAAGACCTGGATCCACAAAAATATTTAGGCATCTAACCCCCAGATTTGGGCCACCTGTGTTTGGGCACTACTGCGATCCACAAAACTGCTGCCCGCCTGCTGCCTAACCCCATAGGTGCCTAAACTCACCTGGTGCCTACATTTTTCAGAGTAAAAGTTCCCTCAAAGCCTATGTTGCTTTTCTCTGCACATGCTCACTGCTGCCTCACTCTAGGCATCTAGACACCTGTCTTCCCCATGCCTGCCCCTACCTTCTTTTAGACCCAAAGCAATCCACAAACTGGAGGAAGACAGGTGTTTCTCCACCAAACTTGCATGTGTGGCCCAATCCAGTAGGTGTGCTCAGAGGCTGCTTATCTCCACACAAGACAGACATAGGAGGCCCTTACCCCACCCTTATATCCTTTATTCCTGTGGTTTAGGTACTCACTTGGGTTATGGGAGTCCCTCTATTCAAGTCCACCCTCTCCCTGATGAGGAGAAGGGATTTGAACAGGGACCTGCCACTTCTCAGGTGAGTGCTGTAACCACTGGGCTAAAGGATAGTCCAGTGTGGGCCTCCCTCAATCTCTCCTATTGAAATTGTTCCCCTTCAACAAATAATTGAATAATGCTAATTGGGCCAGAGAGAGTCAGAATCATTATAAAGGTTACAATAGAGGTCCTCCTTCCCCTGGCTGTTGTGTGGATTTAGGCAGCCTCGAAGCGCACACACTGGATTAGGCCCTGCATGCAAGCGAAGCAGAGGAGTGCCTATCTTCCCCTGCTACACAGGAACCTGGCTCCATCAGCAGGGTTGGCCTTAAGACACGTCCATCACATCTCCCATTGGGTAGCATAGGCAGGTTGACGCTGGTTGACATGGACACATTGTGCCGGTGAATACACAGGACAGGATTTCTTCATCCAAAAAACCACAAGTTAATAACATATCGGACTTCCTGTTCAATTTGTTGTTACTTTCCTGCAGCTTAGATGCAGGTACAAAGTATCGCTACATAACCATGATGCAGATAGATGCTGGCAGGTTCCCAGTTAATGAATTATCTGAATTAGTTTGGATGGTTTTAGCACATCTGGAGCATTTAGCACTTTCTCTGAACGTTTCACGTTAATACACAGACCATGTTAATGCATTAATTAGCTTTGCTTAAACTCTCTTAATAAGGTTCAAGTGCTACTGGTATTTAAAGGTCCATTTGAAAAATAGAAAGAGAATGGCTATTTAGAGCAGCAGAAAGTGAATTTTCTCTTCATTGTTAACAAAGAATTGCTCTTATTCTGTTTTAATGCTTGTCACTAACTTAAGTTAGATGCATTAAAGCAGGTTTTAACAACATCAGTGCTGCCAAATTGTCTCATGGGCATTTGGTGTTCTTTAAAATGATAGCTATTACTTTTTGAGTTTAAAGGGGTGTTTTGTTCCTGCTTTGGGAGGGAGTGGGCTTCTTATCTCTGAGGTTTTATTCCTCTGCTCTGGTTACATTATACATACATCTGTACACACACCCTGAAGGCTTCATGTCATGGTCTCCATCCATCCTTCCAACTGACATCAGTATAAGCAGGAAACTATTGAGTAGACTGTTCCATGTACAGGGCCTAAATTTTAGTTCTGCAAAAGGCCCTTTATACTAGCAATATAAAGAGGGCAAAAATAGACTCCTGAGAATTCCTGTCCAGTATTGAGTAGGATGAAGGTTCTACACCACCCCTGCTCTTAGCCCTTGGTGGATGGGGTGTTCCTGGGGTGGAAAGTGTGAGCCAGGAGTCGGGAGGGACCATGATCAGTGCATAGTGCACTCCTAATATTCCGTGCTTCCCAGAACCCATACAGGTCTATGGGAAAGACAACAGTAACTACAGCTGCTATAACTTACAGTGGGCCCTGTGCTTATGGAGAGTGCGAAGATCACTAACACCACTGGTTTTTGTGTCCTTCTCATTCATGTTCCTGCACCAAGCACAGGAACAGAGGAATTGAGCATGGTCTTGAGGGGACTTCTCCAGCTGATTGCAGAGTAACATGAGTCAGACAGGAGGTTGTGTAAGCTAATGTGGCAGGAAAGCCAGGATTTGGGGGACTGAGGGTGGGAGAAGAAAAGTGTGTGTGGCCGGGGGGGGTGTTGTGAATGAGAGGATTGTCCAAGCTTTGAGACACCACAAAATGTTCAGGGTCTAGTCTGACTTGGTAAAAGGCAGAGATCATTTTCCTTGCCTGTTGCTTTGATCAAGTCACCCCTCTCTTTGCATCTCTCCACTGACTCCACCTTCTCTATTGCATAAAACAAAATTATTTGTCTTTGCTTTCAAGGCCCTTCATGGCCTATCCCTTCCACCCCGCCCCACCCTCACCCCCCCATTTCTCACTCACTGTTGAGATGTCAGCTGCTGCCTCCGATCAGCTAGGGATGCTAGCCTCTATGCACCACTTGCTTATTTAGAAAGTTAAGACCTTCATGCTTTTTCTCCCATGCTGCTCCCTTAGACGTCTGCAAAACTAACTCACAAGCCTCCTTTAAAACTCTCCTTTGCTGTGAGGCCTACAAAAAGCTTGATAATGGTTAGGCTGCTGGAGTGCTGAAACCACTGTCTATCGTGCTGACCAATATTGTCTCATTGTTTCCTTGAACACCTCTGTCAGTTTGTATTATACTTAGATTGTAAGCTACCTGGGGTGGGGACTGGCTTTTTGTTCTGTGTTAGTACAATGGAGCCCTACCCTGTAATAAGAAAGAGCAAGGAAAACCAGAATTAGGTCAGTTATTCCCCAGAATGTACCGGGGTTTTGTTGGCTATATGGGAGCTACACAATTCAGTCCTGGTTTTCTCTTATTCGTTGACTGCTGTGGTGCTAGTCCTCTGTGAGTAATATTAGCAGGATTTGACAGAATGAGTCAAATCACCATTATTAATGCTGAATTCCCTTGTATTTCTCTCATTATGACTGTAATGTTCTGCATTCTTTTTTATATACGGCTATTTTGGCATTTACATATAGTGCCAGTGCATTGTATAATAAAGTGTTTTGCCATTTTTTATTTATTGGATGTTGTATTTGTTATACAATATTAGTCGTCTGTGTTTTCACCAATTTGAATTATTCCACTTACATCACATAATCAATTTCTAGTCTATAGCTCAAAGAGGTTATATTCCATTCTGGAAAGACTCCCTGCAACAATACAAAGCTTCTGAAGGCTAGAAATGCAGTTTGTTACCAAGCGCATACTTTTCAATATGTTAGCTATTCTACACCAAATTTCTGTGCACAGACTAATGAACTTGTTCACCTCCATTTATATAAAACAGTCAACTTTAATTGCCAAGACAAAGTAATGATGAGCTCTGCAGCAGGACTAAAGAGGGAGCTGTTGACTAAAGATGGCTTGAATATATCACAGAGAATAAAGACACTCTCAGTACTGGGAGGAAATCCACTAGATATGTTGCAACTGTCAATGATGTTATTGTACATGGTGAAATAATGAATTATTTTATAACACTGTTAGCTCTACAATGAATATTTGAGTTGCTTTTAAGGGTTGGGACGCGTTGATTGTTTCATTTTTGTTTTGCAAAGCCATGCTCAAATGGCAAAATATTATTTTGATTTATGACTGGCTTAAATTAGTTAGCTCTGTTTAGCATATATATTGGTGAGAAAAATGTGATCTGTACAAATGTTATAGAATTAATAGTAAAGTAACAACACTGTAGGGAACAATTGATTATTAAGGCCCTAAAATAGACAAAAAAATCCCTCAATGTAATGAGCAAAATCACGATAATGTTTTTTTGTAATGATTCACAAACATAATGGTGGACTTTGAGTGGAAAAATCCCTGAAAACCCATGTGTAAAGAAGTTAAAAAATACTGACATTTTGAGGGTATGGCACTTTCTAACCCCCACACATCCCCTATAGATGGTTATAACGATAAACATATGCTGACCTATGATGTTAAAATAGAAAAATGAAGAATAGCTAAATGGTAAGATTGAGAACTTTGTTATGCTTTAATATTTTCTAATTATGAATTGTGAATGAGTTTAGACAAGGTAACTTATGCCAAGACCTCAGCCTATCTTGCTGGCATGAGTGTTTTGCCAATTCTTCTCCTCTTACCTAGATTTGCTTAAATAATGCTAATGCTGACAGGGCAAAGGTAATACCCTGCATTTGAAGGCTTTAGGTAAAAGGGAAAGCTAATTAGTATAATATACAAATCTGTAATGAAAAAAAGTCTCCTTTTATCAGTGAAAACTCAGGACCAGGTGACATGAAAAAGAGAATGATCTGAAAATTGTACTAACAGCAAAAGTTGTGTAAGTTGAAGCTTGCACATGAGTCTTGTGTGGGTTATGCAGAACACAATGCTTAATGCTGACTGGAGGAAGCTAATGAGTACACAATGTGGAAAAGTATCAGAAGCCAAATGAATAAGGCCCAGATCGGAGAACTACTAGGCCAGAAACTGAATGATCAGAACAGGGATCAGAGGTGGTGATGACCATCTTGAAGTACAGGAAAACTTCCCAATACCCCAGAATTTGGAAATATAGGCCCCAACCTGTTCCATCGTATCTGTTTATCATCTGGCATATATATATGTCCAGACACTATAAGTGACATTTTATAAATAAAGGAAAACTTGATTAAACCTAAAGTGGGTGGACTTGTGACGGTTTCCCACCTTACATTCCCAACAGCAGCCTAAACTTTATGGCATATTCCCTTTGATGCAGTCATATCTCCCATTTACATCTGTGCAACCACAATGATGACAATTATTGGCTTTGAAAAGAGATATGTATGAAAATGCAGAGAGTTACTGGAGTATAAGACAAACACTGATAAATCAGGGGTTAAACATGTTACCACTATTAAGTCAGTACTTGGCACAGCTCCATTAAGATTGGGAAGAATTTGGAGGTATTGTTTTGGCCACCAGAGGGAGTTCACATTGTTCCAAGTGAGCTGTAGCTCACGAAAGCTCATGCTCAAATAAATTGGTTAGTCTCTAAGGTGCCACAAGTACTCCTCTTCTTTTTGCGAATACAGACTAACACGGCTGTTACTCTGAAAATTGACAAAACAGTGAGGATCATTTGGGAAAGCAAGTTGAATAAAAAAATAATAATTCAAAGGGTAAAGGAGAGAGCATATTCCCTATTTGATACCAAAAATCATGCATCCACACAACGTTTCATAAAAATCAGATGGAAATCACTGTATTTTCATTAAAAAGAGTGTGATAATGAGTATTCCTACCAATTCATTTATATATATCCATAAACACAGCAGGTATTTACCTGATTCTTTAAATGAATTTAATGTAAGTTTCTGATCCTGCAAAGACTAGTGCATGTTCAGCTTTATGGCCCATTCCTTAGCTGTATAAATTTGCATAGTTCCACTGGGTTCAATGGAGCTATGCTGTAAGCTGTGGGGGGCAGTGACTGTCATCTTGTTTTGTTTGTACAGCGCCAAGCACATAGGAGCCCCGGTCATGGCCTAGGACCCCAGGCTCTATAATAATACAAATAATAATATGCTATATTACACCAGATGAGTTTCAGGTCTTATGACTTTGGGGTCCCGATCCTGCAAACTTGCATGTGCTTAACTTTATTCATGTGAGTAGTCCCACTGAGTTTTTAATGGGATTTCTCACAAGTGTAATGACAATCTCATTCATAAGTGTTTGCAGGATTAAGGGCCAAGGTGTTTTCCTGTGTAGACGATACAATGTTGTTTTAAGTCAACCCTTCAGTGGAAGGCTTCTGCTGGAATTTTAGCTGTCAATGGGTATAAGCTTGGGGCATGTGTGTGTATTTTGACGAGAGATAAATAGGAGGGAGAAATGCATGAATAGTGTGTTGTGAGATAAAAGTTGTAATTTTCATGACTTTACTCATGCAAGGATTACTCATGAATGTGGGTTAATTAAAATTGTTATGCCACATTACACCATAATATATTCTGTATAAGTCATGTATTTAACAGAAAAGCTATCTTAGAAATATTTTCAAGAGTTTATGAAAAACCATTGCTCTGAACAACTCAATACACAAACACTTATGGGTGTATTAATAAAAGATAAGTCCTTTGTACCCAGAAAGATCAAGCCTCCTCAAAGTTATATTAAAGTAACTAATATTAGGATATGGGGATTTCATGAGGTATCTCAAGAGAAGGAGCTTTCTAATTTAATATCTGCTTTTTTGA
The DNA here is from genome assembly GCF_015237465.2 of Chelonia mydas. Taxonomy (NCBI): domain Eukaryota; kingdom Metazoa; phylum Chordata; order Testudines; family Cheloniidae; genus Chelonia; species Chelonia mydas. Next base: position 12,204,928 of record NC_057853.1, on the reverse strand, counting down.
ACTCTGCCCTCTCTTCAGATATTAATGATATTTTGGATACAAGATAAAAATTCACTAACATAAGCGTGCCAGATCAAGGGTATTTTTTCTTTCAATCTAATTGTCATTTTTGACTCACTTTTGGATTGGAACAGAATTTACAAACAGTATAAAGAAGAAAGGGATTACTTTATGTAATGATTGCAAGATCCATATCTTTCCTAATTCTTCTAAGGCTACAGAGACTAGAAGACACAAAGTACTACTACTGAAAAATCTTATTGTTTTAAGGTTTTCTCCATCACATTTGTATCCCGCCAAGCTAACCCTGGGTAAAGACAATTAAAAATATCTATTCTTCCATTATGATGACTGTAAAGATTTTCCTGATCCCTAAAAGAGTAGTAAAGAGACTCCTTCTGAAGATCTTGAAAACAACTCCAGAGATTTCAAATTCTTTAGCACCATTTTTATGTCCTGAAGGGCTTACTGCGTTCCACTCTTCAGTCAAATGTTAGTTCATTTTAAGTGAGAATCATATCCTCAGTCCAGCCCCTTAACACCCAGGAAAGGATCAGAGCAGCATAAAAGGGGCCTAAAAGCTTCAATTCCAGTCAGGGAAAGCAGGCACTGCCGGGACAGCCATAAGACTGCCTTTTGAGGACTCACTTGCAAGCACCAGCACAGGGGTGCTGGGGCAAGACTGTGAGTGGGAGAGGTATGTCAGTACACAGTACAGCAGAGAATCCAAGCAGCTGTGAGAGGCTGTCGTAACTTAGATGGGTTCTCAGAGCTGCCTAAGGGCTTGTCTTGACTACGGCGCTAGGTCCGCTAAGTTACGATACTCCAGCTACATGAATAACATAGCTGGAGTCGACGTAGTATAGGTCTACTTACCACAGCGTCTTCACTGCGCTGCATCAATGGGAGATGCTCTCCGGTCGACTTATCTTACTCTTCTCGGAGAGCTGGAGTACCGGGGTCGACCGGAGAGTGCTCTGCCATCGATTTAGCGCTAAATCAATCCCTGCTGCATCAATTGCAGCAGCGTCAATCTCCCCATGGTAAAGATCAGCCCTAAGTTACACTGAGGGCCTCACCAGCCTTGAGAATCAGGAGGGATCAAAGGTGGCCTAAAGCCACAATAGCCCCGGCTTCTTCCTCCGGGCTGAGAATGTTTCATCCTTTGTGTTTAAAATGTGATTCATGATTAAGAGTCAGATTGATAGCACCCTTGCTTATTTTGTGTAATACTGTACTCATCAGACCAGTGGCGCGGGCCACAGGGACATGCTGGCCGCCACTTCCCGCAGCTCGCATTGGCTGGGAACGGCAAACCGCGGCCACTGGGAGCTGCGGAGAGCCGTGCAAATGTAAACAAACTGTCTAGTGGCCCACCAGCAGATTACCCTGATGGGCCGCATGTGGCCCATGGGCCGCAGGTTGCTCACCATTGCTCTAATTTCTAGCCACTCTGGGTTATGAGATCACACCTAGAATTGTCAGTGAGCCAGCACCGATTGTCTGTGCTGAGTATTGGGACAGTATAAGTTAGGGGAAATTATATACTGTATTTGGGAGAGAAAGGAGGAAACATATTAAGCTTTTAAAAAAATAATATATTGTGGCTGTCTGAAACTTCCAAGATGTTTCAAATGTTAGTAATAATCCTAGCAGAGATAGATTAATGAATAGGTTGAATTGTCAATACTTGTGAATATCCTGACCATCCTGACTACTGATAAAAACATTCCTTGCATATTAGAGCACTATTCATCTCTATGTACATATGCATTAAAGACAAACAAATGCATAGAGAGGTTACATAATTTCTGAAATGCCTATGACTCAAAATCATCATCATCAACATCATCATTTGAAAACATTCAAAACTATAGGTTCTCTCAGCCTGAGAGCTTGTATTCCAAGTAGAAACTCCCAAAGAACTATCTAGAGGATGGGAATTCTGGCAGATTATAAACCACTTATATCTTAAATTAATAAAGGAACACTCCAATATTAACTTTCCTTTAAATTCTTAGTCAATATTCATCTTGCTAAACTATCAAAAGGGACTGAAAAGGAATTAGTGTCTCAATAGGTCAAAGCCATCATGCCTCATGGTTTGAAACTTTAGTCATAATATTGATCGATGGTAAGGTAACATATTGCAATTGTCTCTTTTCATGACACACATGCTTACCACATGAAAAATCAATGTGAATAATGTGTCATTTTTTAATTGTCTATTTGATACAAAATTACTGATTAGCTCTCCTTCTAGAGTAGGATATTCTGAAGTCTTAGATAGATCATTTATTTGTGACAAGTTTGTCAGGGTTAGAAGTGGCCAGTGTCCTGGCACAATTGCTGTGTGCAAAACAGCTCATTTGTTCTGTCTCTGAGGTAATAACTAAAACCCCTTTAAAATGATTAAAACTATTGTTCAAGTAAGGTGTTAGTGCTACCGACAGCATCAAAGGACAGACAAATGTTAAACAGTTCTCTATAAAATGGTTATTTGGACCAGCCAGCATGAAATGATATTATACAATAGCAGTGGTACATGACTTTTAACTCTATCAGATTTTAATAACTATGTGCTCTTCCGTAGGCTATTCAGTAGAATTTAGGAAATTCACATTTACAGGACTGATCTCATTATACCATGAAAGCTGTGGTGGAAAGAGGTAAAGGGTCTCTCCTGTAGCAGCAGATAGAATATGTGCCAGGATTAGAGCTTGGGAGTTCCTGTCTCCCAACCTTATCCTGAGGCCAAATGCTCATTCATTGTCCTTGATTTTCACACCAAGATTTTTTAATGTTTTTATTTTCTGTGACAAATGTTATCAGTGTGAAACATATAACAGATACAAAGAATAGCAGCCCTAAACAGTTGCTGGGTGTCAAGCATATGTACTTCTCCAGAATCATTACCTCAGAATCTTCAAGGAGAGAAAACACCCCTTTTTCTTCCCAGTTCTCCATCAACCTTCCTTATCCCACAACAAAACTTCCCTGTGACACCCCTGACTATAGCATCCCTGCTTTTCTCTTTTGACAATTTAATCAACCTGCTGGGGCAAAATTGCCACCTGAGGCTCCACCCCTTGTTTGGACCCTCTGGGTAGGTCCATAATCTTCTGGCTTAGTAGTGTTTCTCCTGTTGCCAACTAGGGCTCATCTGAGTGTAGAGAAGACAACAGACTCCTATGGGTTCCTAAAATTCCAGTGCATTACTCAGACTATCCCTTTGTATTTTACATAGTAGGCTTTTACTAAAACTCATTCATTTCAACAATCTAAAAGCTTATCTACTCAATAGACTTTTTTCTAAATACCTTTGAATTCTGCCTCTTCACCCTTTGATTATAATATGCCTTTTCAACTGATGCTATATTTTGAAGGCATTTAAGCCAATCTCAAGGAGAGAGGAGAGCTTTACACTGCGAGGCTACCCTCTGACAAACTGATGATGATGGGCAAAATTCAAGACCTTAAATACCATCATGACCTATTATGTTGTGCATAGGCCTTGTGCTACTCTTCTGCACAGGGGTGAATTTCACTCCGTGAATATGCAGCAGCTGTAATTACACTGCCATGTGGGTGAGTCTGGCAGGTTACATTCCTCTTATGGAGTTTTAACAAGTTGGACTATAACAGTGAAATGATGTCTTGATGTTAAAATGTTCATGCGGGGCACATCTGGGTTAGTGGTAGCTAATTATAGATGTACCATAGATACATGTGAATGAGCTACTCAACTGAATTTTGCATAAGTCCGCATTGAAAGTTTGCTCCTAACTCTGACACTAAGCAAGCAAAATGGCTGAATAAATTATCGCAACACATGCTGCTGAGAAGAAAATATGTCCTGGTTGATTTGGGCCTTACCGCTATAGTAATACATACTGAATGTTCTCTGTATTATTCAGCACTCACATGGCATAGAATTATGCTCAATAAATAACTAACACGTATATGTAAATAAGCAAACTATATCCTGTTGAGACTGTTTTAGTGTGCACAACAACTTTAGTGCTAACAGGCAGAGTCAAGTTAGCCCACAATACTAAGAAACCACTCCAAGCAATGTTAGACATTTGACTTAAAGCCACTACATTTATCATTAAATAGGCAGGTTGCATAATACACTCACCTTTTGTCCCATGAGACCTGTTTAAAATATGGCTTAGATAACCTGGAAATTGATGTAATGGTCCCTGGCATAGTATAAAACCACTATCCAATCTGCCACAACTAGGCATGATTATAACTCTCTGAAGAGAAGTTTGTGGCTGCAGTCCTATGGCACTGTGGAGTAGAGATGTGCGGTCAGACTGGTGCAATGTCTGCTTTGCAGTTGGGGCTACCTTCTGCTGAGAGAACCAGACAGCAGACTTTGGAATCTGCACAAGCTGCAAGTGTAGGGAAGAGATGGCTTCTTGCTCGGGGTACAAGGACAAGTATATGAGGGCTGGGAACATTCATGTCTTCTGCACTTAGGAAACACAAGGATTGCATGAGGCTGATGACTGCTGCAGCAATAATCTTCCCAAAGGAAATAGGGAAGAGGGAAGTGGGTGAAGTAAGCCCAGATGGCAAATGCCAGACTATTTAAAAGGGTGTTGCAACAGCCATGATTCCCCATTCACTCCTCAGAGCTCTGGAAGCAATGGCTGATCTACGCTAGCAGAGGATGTAGTCCAATGCCTCTACTTGTTTCCCTTAGTGTGATGTGCCTCTTCATGGCCTGTGAAAGAAAGAGTGCTTGGGAATACGGGCCGTCTGTAAGATTTAATTATTTTAAATGGATTATATCTTGAAAGGTTTTAAAGTAACTTTTCTCTATCACGCTGAGAACTTTCAAAGATAAGCTGTTTGATTCATGGATTAGTTCCTAAATATAAAGATAACTAAATTGCCTTGTCTTGCAAGAAGAATGGTGACATCTGGTCATAAGATGTTCAAATTTATTTTTTAATTTTGCTGATGGATGAATGTTGAGTGGCTGATTGCTGCTAGATCTTTTCAAAGAGTTATTTATATAGGATTGTGAGCTGAACTTTCCCTAAACTAGTGACAATGTCACTTCAAGGCGTTTTTACCCAAGGGCATGTGTCAGCTTCCTCAGACATGGTCTTGTGTTTTGTATTTTTGATATTTTGGGGGATCACAGACTTAGTCTCTGTGATGTGCAAACATCAAATACTTTTAAAGTTGTTGGCTTAAGCAAGAATTTTCCAAGCTGACTCTACCTAAGGGTGACCTAATTTGAACCTGACTGGACCAAGTTGAATGGCTTTGTCCAAAGGGCTTGGAGGGGGCCTGTGTTCACTCCACACTTGCACAGAAAGGGTTAATGAAGACTAAGAAGGGGCCTAATTCACCGAACAAGCCACAGCTGAGGAGAATCAAGTGGCTAAGTAATCTGATTAAGTGAGGGAGCCCAGCTGAAGAGGAACAAGCTGGGCTGGATTTATAAAGGAAGGAAATTTGGCAGCTGAGGGCGCTGTTGGGAATAGACTATAGTCACTCCATGGGAGGAGAACATGGTGAAGCTGGCAGACCCAGGGAAGGAAGGGAGAGCCAGAAGGTAAGGAAAGGGCTCTGGGAAATACTGCAAGGTCTGGAGTGGAACAGACCTTGACTGCTGACTAGAGGGTCGCTGAGCTAGAACCTAGAGAAGAGGGGCAGGCCTGGATTCCACAACCAGCCACTGGAGAAGTGGCACTGGCTGGGCAGTGAATAGGAAAACTGCCTGAGCCTCTGTGTGGGAAGAGACTTTCCAATCCTGGGAGGGGAAACCATTTGGTGACCTGGCCGGAGGACCAAGTCACAAAGAGGCAGCAACAACTCGTGAAGCAAGAGAGGGGCTGCAGACCCAGAGAAAGAGGCAGAGGATGGCATGCAACTGTGGGAAAGGCCATTGACCTCATGAGCTATCCCCCAGAGTGACCAGGAGGAGGTGCCATGCTAGCAGTGAGTGGACCAACCGTCACAGGGGTGCTCACACACATAGAAAACCAAGGGTAAGGCTGAGAAGCCTCACCTTTAGGTCAGCAAGCCACCTGAGGGAAGATTGAGGTTACAGAATCCTAAAGACTGATCAATTCCCTTGGTAAGAGGAAGTCACAATATCAATAAATAGGCTATACCAGCCCATGACCAGTCTTTCCCTGCACCCAAAGAAAGCCCACAAGGAGAAGCAATGTGCTGGGAATACTATCTGGCTCCTTGACTGCAGTTCCACCTCCTACCCAATGAGAGTCCAGAAGACCGCAAGAACTGAAGAGTTCACCAAACACCCTCTTATGTTAAGTACCATTTTCCTTCTTTCTGTTATTGTCTGTTGGAAGACGTCGCATCTTTTTATTCTTTAACATAAAGCTTTGAAAGTGGCTGTGTGTATGAACACCTGTGAAATTCACGCAGGGAGAGCTCCAGAAAGAAAGTTCCTCTGATGTAAACTGCCTTAAAACATAGTCTCACAAAGATACTCATTAAAGTGCAGGCTGTGTTCACAATTTACAGCTTTAAGTTTCATAGGATTCGTAAAGTAAAAGTTGTCAAACTTCCATTTATCAGCGTGTTCTTTAAAGGCCTGCATTTATAACATCTTTGGAGAAGGGGGAAAGGGCTAGCCACTACCTAAGAACTTAAATCTAAGGAAGAATCTGTGTAATTAGATCTTAGATTGTGGCTCGGATATTAGATGGTTGATTTCAGTATCAAAATATTTAACCAGCTTCAACTTATAGATTTCATTGGGGTTTATAAGCATACAGCCACTTCCTGAGAACCCTACCTAAGACTTATAAGGACTTGTTGTATTAAGTGATTTAAGTAATCTGTTCATCACATTCCAATTCAGTATGCCGCTAACTTGTTGTTTTGATAGCTGTATTGTGTTTTCTTAGCTTAGTCTAGTAGTAACTTAGCTTTGATATACAATCCTAGACTTTAAGGTTAGAAGGGACCATTATGATTGTCTAGTCTGACCTCCTGCACAACGCAGGCCACAGAATCTCACCCACCAACTCCTGTAACAAACCCCTAACTTATGTCTGAGCTATTGAAGTCCTCAAATCATGGTTTAAAGACTTCAAGGTGCAGAGAATCCTCCAGCAAGTGACCCGTGCCCCATGCTGCAGAGGAAGGGGAAAACCCCCCAAGGCTTCTGCCAATCTGTCCTGGGGGGAAATTCCTTCCCAACCCCAAATATGGCGATCAGCTAAACCCTGAGCATGTGGGCAAGACTCACCAGCCAGACACCCAGGAAAGAATTCTCTGTAGTAACTCAGATCCCTCCCCATCTAACATCCCATCAGAGGCCATTGGGCATATCTACCCCTAGTAGTTGAAGATCAATTAATTACCAAAATTAGGCTATCCTATCATATCATCTCCTCTATAAACTTATCAAGCTTTGTCTTAAAGCCAGATATGTCTTTTGCCCCACTGCTTCCCTTGGAAGGCTGTTCCAGAACTTCACTCCTCTGATGGTTAGAAACCTTCATCTAATTTCAAGTCTAAACTTCCTGATGGCTAGTTTATATCCATTTGTTCTTGTGTCCACATTGGTACTGAGTTTAAATAGTTCTTCTCCCTCCATGGTATTTATCTCTCTGATCTATTTATAGATAGCAATCATATCTCCTCTCAGCCTTCTTTTAGTTAAGCTAAAAAAGCCAAGCTCCTTGAGTCTCCTTTCATAAGACAGGTTTTCCAATCCTCGGATCATCCTCGTAGCCCTTCTCTGTACCTGTTCCAGTTTGAATTCATCCTTCTTAAACATGGGAGACCAGAACTGCACACAGTATTCCAGATGAGGTCTCACCAGTGCCTTGTATAAAGATACTAACACCTCCTTATCTCTACTGGAAATACCTCACCTGTTGCATCCCAAGACAGCATTAGCTTTTTTCACAGCCATATCACATTGGCGGCTCATAATCATCCTGTGATCAACCAATACTCCGAGGTCCTTCTCCTCCTCTGTTATTTCCAAGTAATGCGTCCCCAGTTTTTAACAGAAATTCTTGTTATTAATCCCTAAATGCATGACCTTGCACTTTTCACTATTAAATTTCATCCTATTACTCTTACTCCAGTTTACAAGGTCATCCAGATCTTCCTGTATGATATCCCGGTCCTTCTCTGTATTGGCAATACCTTCTAGCTTTGTGTCATCCGCAAACTTTATTAGCACATTCCTGCTTTTTGTGTTTTCTTGATTGTTGTTCAGTGGTTTTAATAAAAAGTATAAAACTGATAGTCACATTTCTTTCATTAAGGAATATGGGATCGCATTCAAGATTTGACGGATACCAGCTGCTCAACTTGAAATCCTGATCATCTCATCCTAATTACCCTTTGGTTCTCCTAGGCCCATGTATCCCTCACAGTCTGAATGCAGATTTCACACTTCCTTGATCTGCTACTATTATTATCCCAGTTATTCAAAGGTTTCCAAGGGGCAACTATTAGCTTGTTCTTGGAATAGCAGTGGGTTGGTTTAGAATATCTATGGCAGACACACCATGTCCCCAAAACTTTATAGGGACTGCCTATGCCTGGCAACAAAATTTGAAAACAACCACAGAAGACCATCTGGGGAGAGCCCTATGTGGCAAATTCCAGCCTACAGCAGAATTCTGTAGCCAAGTAGAACTAACTTATAAATAAATCAATTAAAGACAGTATATAGTACAGACAGGCAAGCCCATCACTTTAGCAGAGTTAGTGGTCACAACTGTAAGAAGGTGATGTTGATTTAGAAAGGGGATATTACCTCTAATATGAAATGTGATGGATAACATCTTTCTTTAATGCATATTGTTATGTTATCAGCATTGGGCATTGGTAAATGCCAGCTATTGGTAAATGCATGTCCAATCATTTCTTGACACATAAGATTCTTTCTCAACCACTAATAACATTAAACTATATAGCATTGCAACTGAAGTTAATGTGTGCATAACAAATCCCATTCTCAGTGATTTATACCACAATCATAAGGTTGTCTCTGTTGAAATATGGCATTCAACTCTCTTTCCCCTTTACAGCCTATAGGAGGGAGGGGAAGATCTTGCAAACTAAACACAAGAGATAGTGTTGGTTGTTGTTTTTTTTAAATAAAAATTCTTGATTCATGTTATATCTCCCCACATCTCATTGCCCTTCTTTCTCCCGCAAAGGATTCCCCAAAACTATTTATTACAGCTTGAGGGATGCAGTAATTCTCACAGCCTGTATGGTACCAGCAGGCAAAAGAGGATCTGAATCAGATAAGTGTGTGAGATATAGCAAATGCATCTACCCTAAGCACTCTTCTCCTTCCTGGGAAGTTATTTCAACCACTCCTCAGCTTGGTGCTTGGGTTTTTCATCTTGATTTGTTGCCCTACTGCAACTTGAGAGAGAATGTATGTAGGACTGTGGAAGGGTATACATTTCTTCTGGGAAGGGTCCAAAAATAATTCAAACCCATTTAGTAAGTATCCATTTCATTTCCCTACCCTAGTTAGAGGCTGTTTAAAAAGTTCTCTCTCAACTATTGTGAAGTCTGATTTTACATTAATATGCATATATTTCCTTTCATCCATTTAAGAATGTGATAAACAAGCTGTTTCCCACTGATGAAGAACTGAACACGGTTTGAAATACCACTTACTTGAAATTCATAAATCAATCCGACCATAACTTGGTTTTCCCCCTCTATTACTCAGAAAATGACAGACAGCTAATTCCACTGAGTGAAATTTTCTGTTCATTCATGTATTGTTCCATCTAAGTTTTGAGAGTTGACTTCTTTTCCGTTTAAACAGTGCAGTTTAAAGTCAAAACAGCGCCTCTATTAATAAGACCTGCCTTGTTGTTAAAGATGACAGAACCTGTTCCTATTTAAAATTGCTGTTAAGTCCTTATTTAATAAGAGACTATTTGCACGGTAATATATTCTCTTAGGGGGGCATGTCTACACTTGCCATTTAAAGCGGAAAAAGTCCCTTTTTTGCACAAAAACTGTGGGAGTGTCTACACTTGCCAATGACTTTTTGCGGTGAAACTTAGAAGTTTCACCACAAAAAGAAAACCACCTCCATGGGAGGCGTACAGCTCTTACCAGTGATGTTTTTGAGGTGATGTGCAAGTGAAGACACATTCCTCCTGTTTATACAGCTTTAGCCTCTGCAGGAATCCCACAGGGCCCTGTGACCACTCTGACCAGCAGCTCTGCTGCTTTGGTGCCAGGTAAACCGACATCCACCCCTCCCCCTGTAAAACCCCAGGAACTTTGAAACTCCCCTTCCTGTTTTCTTGGCAAGTGCTCACCTATCATCTGGCCAAGTGACAATGCCTGCTCCACAGAGCAAATGATCCCCTGCTTGGAGCAATGCTGAGCTACTGGAGCTGATCAGTGTTTGGGGAGAGGAGGCTGTGCAGGGACCCAGGGTGCCCCGCAATCACCCCACCCCCACACTTCCCACAAGACCCATCATCAAAATGGCGAGAGCTGCACTGTGAGAGAGCTGCCCTAGAGCGCTGGTCTCATCAGCGATGGAAGTGCTGCTAATGTAAACACTCTCTGACGCCTGAGGAATTAAGTGAGAGCACAAACCGGCGCTTTACTTTCACCAGTTCCCTAGCACCGGTGAAACTTAACAGCGCAAAAACTCTGCAAGTGTAGACATATCCTTAAAGATAGGAAACAAAACTGCTGTATAACTCCACAAAATTTATTTGAAAGTGTAACCGTCCTTTAATATACACATAGAGACACAGACATATATAAAGACAAGGGAGAGTCAGAAAACTTGGGGCCAGATTCTGATACCCTGACTCACACTGAATAGCATCTTACTTCACAAATATCCTCATCAACCTCATTGTAATGTCCATGGATGAGATACTGCTCTGTGTGAGTCAGGGTATCAGAACCCAGCTCACAGAGGGCTAGATTCTGATTGGTCCATGTACCCAATAAGGAGAAAAAATCCCCTCCTTCCCCACCATTTCCATCCAGTGTCCTCTGCATCAAATACACTGGTGTGCAGGAGTAAGGCAGCACCAAGTTAATACTCTGCCCCGTCATGCACGCAGTTGGAGCTTTGGCACAATTATCTGTGGCATAAATCCTGTGAAACCACCCAATATACAGGGCTCATGCATAGCCATAACCCTAAACCAAGGTGGACTGGATCACACCAAATTTTACTAAGTGCTGTGAGTTTCCAATAACTTGTGATTTTGGTGTCCATTTGTAACAGAGGAGCAGATTTCCAGGTGCCTGAAATTGTTTTAATGCAGAAAACATACTGTATCCAATTTCTTCTAACCTTCTAATATAAAAAATAATCTTGTTATGTGCATGCAACAAAATTAACATAGCTAAATATTCTTGATTCACTTCCTAATGTGTCAAGTAATAGTCCTTTGCTGTTGTGCCAAGTGGCACTTGCTTCTTTAACCTCCAGTTTCTGGTGCAATGTGTAATGGTTCATTTAGCTAATCACCTTACTCCATCCTAGAAATTGTCATGGCATGACTGGGAGCTGAAACTCCCATGTAACTGTAATACTGACAGACCTCCCCCCTACCACCCCCACCCTCGGTCATCTCTGTCGGCAGGCAGGATTGAACCTGGGACCTCCGCAGCTTAGTATATAAGCCTCTACTGCATGAGCTAAAAGCCACATGGCCCTTAGCTAAGGCTGTAGCAGACTCATTAATCTCTAAGTGGTCTCAGTGCCACTAGAGGGGACAGAGTACCACACCCACAAGGTGTGTGGGTTACATAAGCACCAAAGTTAAGATCAAATATATTTAAAACAAAGCTATAGTAGAAGTTACTTCCAGCAGATTCCTTCAGAGTTGTCTGTGCATGCCTATTACAGCTTCTGGCTACTTTGAATGAATACCTTGATATAAAAAGCTCTGTCTTCTTTTCCTAAGCAGATTTGAAACTAAAATAGCAGTCAGACTGAGTTATAATAAATCTGCCATTTGCTTATGGCACCAAAAAAAAAAAGAGAGATACATTTGGCCTTCCCAGGTACCTTGGACTATCTTATTCCCTCTGCAAATCATTCACCATTTCATTCCCAGATACACGAGAGAACCTACCTAAGGTAGACTTACAACATTAGTGCTGATTTCTGCAGTGTAACTTAGCAGTGTACATCTGCTGGTTCCATCTTTGACAGCTCACTGAGAGGAGAAAGAGAGAACTTCTCAAGGCATATCCTCCCCGTCCCCCCTACACAGACTGACTTACTTCCATAGCTCCTCTTGCTGACACTACTTCCCAGAGCACTATGGATTCTCTTTCTAAGAGAAGGAAGATCAGCTAGAGCTGGTTGGAAAATAAGGGGTTTTCACGGAAAATTTTGGAAAAAATGTTGTGTTTTTGTTAAAACTTTTTGAAGAAAATTTGATTCTTCAATGACATAATTTGGCCCCCCCAAAAATGGAATATCTCATTTCAAACTAGTACAGTGGTGCCTCATTGGAGTTCAGCTTCCTTAAATTCCCATTCTTGTTTATAGACCTGTCTCTGTGCTGGGATTACATGTCTCATGATACGCTGCCTTTTCCTATCATTGCAGGGCTAGGAGGCATCAAGAGTCCCTGTCTGTGGTGCATCCTGGAAGACTTAGTCGAGAAGGAGAGTCTGGTTCAGGGACTCTCGCATAAAGCACTTGAACTACAACTTGCAAGAGGGACCACAGTGCATTTCGAATCACAATATTTTAGTTCTTCAATTGAAATGCTGAATTTCCCACAGAAAGCGGACACTCCTCATGAAAAAAATTGTTGAATCAAAATCCTGTTTTCTACTGAACATGGAAAAATTTGACCAGCCTTAAAATTAACAACTAAAACACTGAAGGAGGAGAAATATCCAGGGTTACAAGCGTTTCTGCATCACCTGTAATGTTAATAAAGGTTCCTTTTTTAAAGCATAAGACTTTTAAAGGGCCTAAGAATGTTTTTCACCAATCCAACAGCATGCATACTACTCATCCAGGCGCAGTTGAGATGAATGAGGGTAATTACATATGTGAAGGAGGAAAACACAGGGCAGAAGGAGGAGGAGATGTTTGTCTACCTTTTGAACTGGGTAATTGGTAGGGTCTGAAATAAGGGTAAAAATCTCCACTAGAGGAAAGTGTGGCAAGAAGCCTGAGGGAAAGACTGTAGTGAAGATATTTGCAGATCTAGAGATCCATATGTTTTGGTGGCTGACTGTAGTGTGGGGTCTGCTGAGAATCTAAAAGGGGGAGATGTGTACTTTGAAGAGGCATACTCTTGTAGCATGTCACCTGGACACAGGGTCAGCATGATCTAGAGCCATCACGAATGGCCAGATCTAATAAATTTATTGTAAATGTGCTAAGATCTTAAATTTAACAAGATCCCAGGTGTGTATAAATATATTACACAATTCCTTTGACAACTGGGCCAAAGAAAATATCCAGGCAAGAGGAGTTGAAACATTGCTATTCCTATCCAGTGAACCTAGATTATATCTCAGCACACAACACATATTTCCTGGGACTCCTAATCAGATACTCACCTAGCATTGAAAATACCACAGGAGGAAAGTACTTCTTACTTCACAAACATTTTCTGCAAGAATTATACCAAAAAGAGTTACTGTATTGAAAATAACTATGAAAAACTTTATGTCCAACAGTAAATCCATTTTAAAGAGCTAAATTTTCAGCAGCATTACAGTTCTGCACTAATGTATGTCCAACATTTGTGGGTGCATCCATTTGCGTCCAGAAATGTACCTTTGTGCATGTCATCTGCTCTTTTGAGTGCACAGATATGGCTTTGGCACATCCTAGCAAGATGGTGCCTGGAAAGCACACAGATATACTCACCTCTTAGAATGCTCATCACTTTAACTGTTAGCATGCTTTGTTATACCAATGCACAGGCCCTCATTAGGTTATTCCCTTACTTTAATTGAGGGTGTTCATTTGGTTTCAAACTACCAGAACTGAAACAGCTATGAACCTTGGAAGGGATGCATTACAAATACATGCCTAAGCTCACTCCTCCTTATCAACCCCTCTACCTGCTCTGGCAGTGTAATGCTTCCTTCTGGCTTGACTTGGCTACAGTATAAATGAAAAGGAATTCACAGTTAGCTTTATATCTGTTTTCTAATGAGAGCTTTGTTTGAGTTTCTCTTCATGTATGGGCAGATTAATGGATAGACTGCAGTACTATATTTCCATCAAAGGATTCTGGGGACACCATGAACTGAAACCACAGCTGACGTAACTTAGGATTTTTCCAAAATGCAAAAAGGAATTCACTCCGTGCAATTTGTTGCAGGTCATTTTTTGTTTTGTTTTTTTTGTTTTAAAGTACAATACATGGATCCCAGACCATTTTTAAAATTTAAAAGTATTTTACAAAGCAAAACAATTATAGATTAATAAATGTTAAAATTATGTCTATGCGACTGCTATTGACTTTATGAAAACTCTGTTCCCTTTAGTAGTGGAACTACTAATTTCAGATCTGAAGGTCTTTGGTTTAAGTCTTTACGCAGATTTATTTCTCATAACATAATGTTTGCCCAAGTTCTTCCTCCATTCATCTAATCTGTTCACACTCAAAATATGAGCCTTCATGAATAATGTTTGCATTTTGTGCCCCTGCAACTCTTACCCAACCCACATAAATTAGTCTCTCAGGGTTACTGATTACAAACATGCTATGAATTATTATTGAATTATCAGAGGAAACTATAGCAAGAGAAGTTCACATTAAGTTGTTTGGTAATTCAAGAATGAAGGCTATTCAAGAGGGCCATTAGCAACTGGGAGCATAGAAATCTTTAAATATTGTCAGGTTATCAATTTTGCTGTGTTTACATCATATCTAGAAATGAATTAATTCCTTTGGTGCTTCATGTTATGTATTTTTATTGTGTAAAACACCAGGAAGGGTACATAGTGTAGGAGTTTATGGAAGAAATACTATTAAAATCAAAACTGTAAAACATATTTGTTCTTATTTATGCTTAATTGTTCATTCACCTGGTGTGAGCTATAAGCCCCCCAGTACAGATAGAACACATGATCTCTGCTTGGAAGGGCTTATAACATAATTTAAGATGGGATGCATTGAAGACAGAGCAAAACAGTATGGGAAAGATTTAAGATAGAAGAATGAAAGCACCATAGGTAAGCTTACGTGGAGAGAGTCTCATCCAAACCCACTGAAATCAATGGGAGTCTTCTCCACTGACTTCAGTGGGCTTTGGATCAGGACTAATTCACCAAAGGCTAATGCACAGTTGCATTAGAAAAGAAGTTTGTGTTGCTTTTTATAAGAACTAAAATAGATAT
Source organism: Chelonia mydas (assembly GCF_015237465.2). Classification (NCBI taxonomy): domain Eukaryota; kingdom Metazoa; phylum Chordata; order Testudines; family Cheloniidae; genus Chelonia; species Chelonia mydas. Next base: position 12,189,573 of record NC_057853.1, on the reverse strand, counting down.
GTCTTACCTGGAGAACTAATTGTAGGCATTGCACAAGTGGGTCTTTAAAGGGATTTGAATGAGAAGTAGGAAGGGTTTACACACGAATACAGGACAATGCTATTAATATTAATAATACAATATTAACATACTTTTTGCAGTTCTAACGAAGTATTCAGAAAGATTTTTAATGAGTCTAGGTGGCAAAATGCGTATGCAGTTACACATTTAACTTGCACACACAACCACTATGCTTAAGCATGCAAAATGGGTGACTCAATACGTACATAGCTAGAGCTGGCAATTTCATACTCACGTGGCCAATTTGTGTGCTACAGTGGTAATTAAGCAAACTAATTAGAAATCATATTGTACTCTTAAACTCTTTAAATATCTGGCCCATTTGTATTACTAATGTCATTCAAGGAAATTACATACAGTAATTGCATACAGTAGCTCCTCACTTACCATTGTAGTTATGTTCCTGAAAAATGCGACTTTAAGCAAAACAATGTTAAGCGAATCCAATTTCCCATAAGAATTAATGTAAATAGCGGGGGTTAGGTTCCAGGGAAATTTTTTTTTTTGCCAGACAAAAGACTATATTTATACACACACACACACACAGTTTTAAACAAACAATTTAATACTGTACACAGCGATGATGATTGTGAAGCTTGGTTGAGGGGTGAAGTCAGAGGGTGGGATATTTCCCAGGGGATGACTTTCTGCTAAATGATGAACTAGCAATTGGCTGAGCCCTCAAGGGTTTACTCATTGTTGTTAATGTAGCCTCACACTCTACAAGGCAGCACAAATGGAGGGAGGGGAGACAGAATGGCAGACAGAGACAAACTGTGTGTGTGTCTGTGTGTGAGAGAGAGAGAGAGATGCACATTTCCCCTTTAAGTACACTGACCCCACTCTTAAGTACACTGCCTTGTTAAGTTAATCAGCAAGCTGAGGCAGCAGCTGCTGCCAGGAAACTCCCTCCATCCTGAGCCCTATGGAAATGGGGTAAGAAGGGTGCAAGACAGGGGGGAGGGGGACACCCTGACATTAGCCCCTCTCCCCCTTCCCCCCAGCAAGCAGGAGGCTCGGGGAGAAGCTCCAAGGCAGAGGGCAGGAGCAGCACACAGCAGTGGGGGGAGGGACAGCTGAACTGCCAGCAATTGGTAGCCTGCTGGGCGGCTGCCGCACGGGGAACTTAGGGGAATGGGGAGCTGGTAGGGGGGCTGCCAGCCCACCCTGGTTCCAAGCCCCCACCAGCTAGCTGCAACGGGCTGATCTTCCCGCAAGCAGTGGACAAAGCAGGCGGCTGCCAAACGTCATTATAAGGGAGCATTGCACAACTTTAAACGAGCATGTTCCCTAACTGATCAGCAACGTAACAACGTTAACTGGGACGACTTTAAGTGAGGAGTTCCTGTATTTACTTATGGAAGGCTGATGGAATGCACTAATGTTGGGGGCTGAGAGACATGGTATCTAAAATGTTGCTTCTTTCTTCAAATATGTTGATCAAAATTTTTGTAAGGGATTTTGGAAACTTAGGATAGCAGTGTTTACAAAACATTTGCCTAGAAGACACAAAATCAAAATAAACCATCCACCTGTAATTCATGCCTGTGTGGTGTGCCAGCTAGAGATTGATATGCCTGCTACAGCTTTAGCTAAAAGAGGTGTGTGTTTTTTTAGCTCATACAGCAGAAGCTCATGCATTAAGCTCAAGAGGTCCCAAGTTTGATCCTCACTGCTTACACCCCACCAAGGGGGCGTTGGCATTACACACCCATAGATTCTCCCATTACAGTCAGTTTGCATGTACTGTATATTTAGGGAACAAACTTGTTTGTTTGATTGAGGAATGTTAAGTTGTATGGAAAACTGCCTGAATGCATCCGATGAAGTGAGCTGTAGCTCACGAAAGCTTATGCTCAAATAAATTGGTTAGTCTCTAAGGTGCCACAAGTCCTCCTTTTCTTTTTGCGGATACAGACTAACACGGCGGCTACTCTGAAACCTGCCTGATCATGGTTACTTCAGTCAGTTGTCTCCTATGCTATGCTTCCTAGAATGCCTGTGCTGTACATATGCCCAACATTATTGAAACATGAAAAGTCAGGACAGAGATTTGTGTGCTAGTTCAAAAACATAGTTTAATAACAATACTGTTTCTGAAAAGGTGATAATTTCTTAACCAGGGAACATTCACTACTCAATGAGATAGTTATCCCTTATTCCAAAGGACCTGTCTTCCTCCAAATGTCTCTGAAGAATTCTTTTGAGAAGCTCACATCTCAAATTATACTTTATCATTCCACCCCCACCCTACCTTCACACGTAATTTAGAGACACGCTACCTTCCTGAAAGCTATAGCTGTCAGCTGTTGGGATTGGTGAGAAATTAACCTCACAGACTCTCACTTCATGACAGTTTATTTACTGTTACCAGTTTGTAATCACTCTTTGTATTTGTGAACGCATCATTCTTGACAGTTCCTAGCCTAATCATGGGCCATATACTACCCTCTATCTACTCACAGAAGTCCCAGCGATATCACCCCAAGAGGTTGATTGTTCAGCATCTTTTTGTTTTCCTAACCATAAAGACAATGATAAGCCCCAAAATCAAAGAAAAAAAATCTCTACTTTCTGCTTGAAACTTAGCAGTGCAATACTTAGGGGAACTGCAGGCTGGTAGTTTGCCTGATGTTAATAAGTTAGACTTTTTGCCACTACCTTCATGGTAATTTACATAAACATTATCCATAATGGCTTGTGCTGGAACTTTTAATAATTTCTTAACTTCTGCAAATAGAGCTGACTGGTTTTGAATATGTCACTTTAGACTGAAATATACAGTAGAATATGATGCAAACTGCTTGTGACTTAGGTACAGTTCCTTAAATTGCTCTCTTTCTGGCTAACTCCAATAGAAACAGGTTGGGAATATTCACAAAAGATGGCTTGTTCTGATGCAGATGATGCAAGATAAATTAAGATAGTTAACACAGATTTACATATTCTGAAGAACTTGTGTTTAGTTTGCACATTTGAATTAATGACAGGTTCAGTTTATTTCACTGATCCTTGGATCCCTTTAAGACCTTTCTTGTGCAATCCTATAGCAACTAATTGAAATAAGGCAGAAAAAAAGGGATTCAACCCTGAAAAAAAGGTTGCATTGTAGTTACAGTTTTGCTGAGCTTACATTGCTTGTGGCATTTCTGTCATCTCTGTATTTCATGAATTTATTAAATCTTGTTTCTTATGACAGCCACAGCTGATTACTGTTGAATCATCATTCAAACTTCAGATCATTCCTCTGCTTCTTGCACTTATTTTTAAATGGACTATAATTCATTGGATTTCATGCAGAATGACAATTCAGACAGCATGGGGTAAATTTTCAAGGTGGTGAGTGGGAGGTACAGTGTAAGCACAAATCCGATTATTTGTTAATAGGATTTGTCTGCATCTCTTCTGCCTATTCCTTTGAAAATGTACAGCTGTGTCTCATTTACTGGGTAATCCTATTGGCAACAAACACCACCACCACCAGAAACTCCAAAGAGTGCTGGCCACGTGCTATGGTGGCTGTCTATGCAGGAGTCCCAGAGAAGGGCATGACATTAGTATTTCAAAAAGAAAAGGAGTACTTGTGGCACCTTAGAGACTAACCAATTTATTTGAGCATAAGCTTTCGTGAGCTCACAAAAGCTTATGCTCAGATAAATTGGTTAGTCTCTAAGGTGCCACAAGTCCTCCTTTTCTTTTTGCGAATACAGACTAACACGGCTGTTACTCTGAAACCTGTCATTAGTATTTCAGTTCCTAAACAAGTGACAATCAGGCACATGGCAAAATTTGTTTGTAAAACTATCCTACTCCTCAGTTGCTCTTTATCAGCCAAGTCAAACGCAGCATCACTATCAATAAGGTGGCCAAAACATTTCCCATTAGAGAAATGTTTGCCATCATTATCACTAACACTGTGCTGGCAGCTATCACTAAAGTGGGAGAGAGGACTTAAAATGCTACATCGAGACAAATGTACAGTATTCTCCACAATGCATCAGCTATGTTGTTGAATGCCTGGGAGAACATCTGTCACATAGAGAAAACAACCTTGTCTTCCCACATGAGCTAAAAACAGTAGCAAATTGTCCATCCGTATATCAATCTGTGCAGATTCTTATATTTCCACCTATCGTTGCGTCTGAATGAGAAGACTTGCTTCCAACTGGGAGAAGAAATAGGTATGTAATGAACTGATAGAAAACTAGAATAATTGCAGGGCACTTATTAAGTAAGTGTTAAGTACATACGCTTCCTATTAGAGAATTTACTTCTGGGGGAAATTGCGCAGAATCCATACCTTCTACAGATTTCTTGTCTCCTCCGCAGAAAAATGGGGGAGCAAAGAAATCTGTGGGGAACACACACCCTTTCCCCGGCAGCCCACGCTCATCTGCTGGGAGCAACCAGAAGCGGAGAGCAGATCACCGTTGGGGGAGAAGGCAGGGCCTGGATGCCTGGGTCCATGGAGAGATGTTAAGGGGGTCAGGCTGGATGCATGCCTGCATACCCTCTCGCTCACTGTTGCTACATCCTGGGCTTAGAGGCCTAGGGCTGTGTGCAGCAGGCTCTGTCCCTGTTACAGAAATGTAACAACTAAGCAGTCAGGCTGCTAATGTTCCCACTGTTAGTTAATTGTTCTCCTTCTTAGTCAATTAAGGCTCCTTTACCTTGCCAGAGTGGTGTAAAGGAGTTTTATTGTAAATGATAGTAATGGAATCCTCAGCTCCGGAGGTCTATGTCAGTGGTTCTCAAACTTTTGTACCGGTGACCCCTGTCACCCAGCAAGCCCCTGAGTGCGACCCCCCTTATAAATTAAAAAAAAAATGTTTGTATATGTTTAACACCATTATAAATGCTGGATGCAAAGCAGGGTTTGAGGTGGAGGCTGGCAGCTCGCGACCCCCCATGTAATAACTTCACAACCCCCTGAGGGGTCCCCACCCCCAGTTTGAGAACCCTTGTCTATGTGCTTTCTCGCTTTTCTTCCTGTGCCAGAGAGTCACAAGGGGGTTAGATTACAGCTCAGGATCTATTTAACTTACCCATTTAAAAAAAATGCAGGACAATGATTAGCAAAACTGTATGACTTTCATGTGTGAAAGTCAGAGCAATTTAAAGCAACATTCTGCTTTACAGAACACCACACACCAAAGTAAAAGTAATGTAATTTATATGAAAATCCAGGATTATAACTGGAATGCAGGTATTGGTTACTAAGTATTTGTAACTTTCCTGTGTTTAGGAAATGCTGAACAGTTATTGTGATTTTTTTTTCTGTAGGGTAGTTTTAAAAAATTGCCAGAATAAATGAAATGGGTGAGATTATATTGCATTATTTTGGGAAATAAAATATGCAGAATTTTGCAGAATTTTGGATTTTTTGGCACAGGATTCCCCCAGAAGTAGGAATTATTAAATGTCTAATACACCAGCACATGGTCAATGACACTGTTAACAATAGACTATCCTATTCCCTGGAGAATGTTTTTTAGCCACAATAATTAGATAAGTGAGTGGGTTTTTTTTGAGTCCCAAACCAGGGACTGGGAGTACTGTTTTGTACTCTGATATTCTGACCCATATATACAAGCTCAGACCTGACATGTAATGCCAATGATTGTGGTTTTTTCCCTACAAGCTGTGTTAGAGGTTTTGCAACAGGAGACATGAGTGAAATTTTAGTAAAGGACTAGAGGACGGACTTCTCCCTCCAGCTTTCAGTAGGGGGTGGAGAGTAATCAGTGTCACTCAGTACTGTATATTCCCATTTTCCCACCTTCCACGTGATCAGCTGTTGAGCTGGATCTGGGCAGAGAGGAGCATTGTAGCTTCTTACCACTTGGGGCAGCATTTTTCTCCTGCTGGTGACTGATCTCTGGAGCTGGGTTGGCATCTGTCACAGTTCAGAGCAACTGCACCTCTATTCCCCACTCATGGTCCACCAAGAGCACCTCCTTTAGGCTCCCAGCTCCTCAGCCATCAACTCTCTTGAACAGAGACCCGCATCTCTTTCTCCCTCCTGATGGGCGTGTTGAGGCTGCACAGCTCACTGATTTACACTGTGATATTCCCAGCAAGCCAGACTGCCTAAAAGGCCAGTATCTGTGCTTTGCTTTCTCTCCAGAGGCTATGCACAATGTATTTCCCATAGTTATAAGTTACTTTACAACTATTTCAGTTGTAAAGTAACAAAGCAAGTACATTTGTTTTTAAGGTGAAAGCATAACCGAAAAAACATATTAAAAACAATAAAAGTACCTACATGCATGCTAAAAAGCTTTTAGAGGTCACCCCCAACTCCAGCTTTGGGTTCCGATAGGTGTCATTCTTCAAAACACACAAATTCATCACGGTCTCAGATTCAGAATGAGAACCCAGACTGGGCAGTTCAGCTGTTTCTTTATACCTCTCGTACCTTGAATCTCCAGTCTCTGAGAATAGATAATCAGTAGACAACCACTCTCTCCTCAGAGTGTAGCTACAGAAGGCTGGGTTTTTGCATCACCGGGGATGTGTAATTTACATTACCCTCTCCTTCGGTATTCCCCAGAAAATCCCCTTCCCACTTACTGGCCCAAAAGGCCATCACATTTTCAGTATAGTCCTTTGAACTTCCAGGCCTAACCCCGCTCTCTCCCCCAGAGAGGATACATACAATCCCAGCCCACAATAATACATACATTTTGCATTTAGTTCAGTGGACGCCACAGATATTTAAACTTAATTCAATCAAGCCTCTCAAGGATGTACAAGAAATTGTCAAGTCTGTCAGAGCAGCTTCCTGCCTTTCCACCTTCATCCCACATGGGCAAAGAGTGCAGAGCAGAGGAGCCCAGTTGGGCAGGATGGGGGCTGAGCTTGCTCCAGAGAAGAGACTGAGATGGCTCTCAGCAGTACTAGCACCTTCTCCCTACCAACAGAGGTTCAGATATGAGGGAGAGGAGCCTGGGGCAGGGAGAGAGAGAGAGAACAGAAGACAAGCTCAAGGAGGGCCTAGAGGGAGGAGGAGACTGAAGAAGTGGACAATTTTACAGGCTCATGGTACTATGCAGAAATGCATCCCCCCTACATTGGTGGTAACGTTAAATGTTGCCACATCTTGTGATTTTATCACAATACAATATCTGGTGTTTGTTTTTCTTAAAGCTTCAGCTCCTGGAGTCATGTGATTTTGTGAGATTCTTAGCTTCCATTTAAAACAAAAGGGTAAATTTCTCTAGATCTTGTGGTTATAAAGACAAGCTTGAAAAGTGACCCTAAAAACTCAAAATCCACAAAGCAAATAAAATGTACCTCAAACTTATTATCTTCTAAGATCTCTTGATTGTTAAACCAATTTCTTGGGTTTTGAGATTATGGCACGTGAATTTTGAACATATGGGATTGGTTTACAAGAAGCATAATTCTGTGGAATGAATTTCCCATTCTGTTACAATGACTGGGATTCAGAGGTTCAAGAAGCTGCAAATTGTTTCATTCTTGCTGGTGTCCAATTAGTTAAGAACAGTCGTACTGGGTCAACAGAGCAAAGGTGCATCTGGCCAAGTATCCTGTCTTCTGACAGTGGCCGGTGCCAGATGCTTCAGAGGGAATGAACAGAACAATTTACTGAGTGATCCATCTCCTGTTGTCCACTCCCAGCTTCTGGTAGTCAGAGGTTTAGGGACACCCAGAGCACAGCATTGCATCCCTGACCAGTTTGGCTAACAGCTATTGATGGACTTATCTTCCATGAACTTATCTAATTCTTTTTTGACCCTGGTTATACTTTTGGCCTTCACAAGATCCCCTGGCAATGATTTCCATAGATTGACTGCATGTTGTGTCCAGAAGTACTTCCTTAGGTTTGTTTTAAACCTACTGCCTATTAATTTTACTGTGTGTCCCCTGGTTCTTGTGTCACATGCGTGTGTAAACAACACATACTCACTTTCTCCACACTATTCATGATTTCATAAACCTCTATCATATCCCCCCTTAGCTGTCTCTTTTCTAAGCTGATGTTCTAAATTGTTTAATTCTTAATCTTTTTAACCATTCACTCAATTGAAGAAAGAGAGACAAAAAGTCAACAGGTGGTCCCTGATGTTTCCCAGTAGAATCCTTTAGGGTTTTTCAGCTTGGCAAACCCTAGCATGGTGTAGTAGTACCAGAGGAAATCAATGTTGCAAACAGTGGTGGAGTATAACTTTGCTATTAGGAGTTTCCGGATTGCCACAAATTAACCCTAATTTTCAGCAATAACCTTTGATATATTTCCTGTAAAATAATTCCACATGTCTGCAAAGTGGGGTTTTTGTTTTTTAATGAAGTAGAAGGGGTTGACATATGGTCTACAGTACTAGCATGCTTTTATATCCAATGAATTGGTATTGTTTTTCCATGATATTTTTTGAAGATGATGACAATGGATGCTATTAAGCATCAGAAATGGTATCATGATTTTGTAACTCAGGTGCTATTGGTACAGTGTCTGATGACAGGACTCTTGAGGGTACAGGGTGCATCTTTGTTCGCTACATTTCCATTATTCCATATTCAGAATAAATAGTCTCCCACATCTCTTCTGTCCTTGGTTAGTCTTGGATCCAATAAAATAAAATAAACTACCTCCCTATAATAATAGCAAACTGTCATTTCACTTTAATTGGGAAGTCATAAATGTGTCGTCCCCTCCTCCTCACTTTTTCATTTTCAGACTATGGTGTCATTTTTCTTTCTTCAGGTAAACAAAGTGCCTAGAACATCTTGTTTGATTCTCAACCCGCACTCCCATCTCTGTGCTTTTGAACAGAAAAATCAGGTCAGACCTTGGTATCTCATATGTCAAAAAAAAAAAAATCATATTTAGTGCAAGTTAATGACTCAGTCTTCCCATCCTATGAATTTTCTTCTATTTCATTTGCTCCATTGTTTCATCCATTTTCAAATGGCTTCATTTCCTGCTGGATCATTGACTGACTTTGTAACAGGTTCTCTTTCCACTGTGAACTTGCAAGGCAAATCACATTATGTTTGTGAGCACAGAGATGGTATGTTCACCACAAAGGCAAGTGGTCTATTACAGATCTAGTGGTAATCCCTTTCGTGCTCAGGTCAAATGAAAATAATATGACCATGCAAAATAATTGTTATTTCTAAGCTTTTCATAAAGACCTTTGCTCAGCTATATACCACCCTTAGTCTGTCCGCAGAACTAACAGCCCTTAAATCAAAACATCTTCCGTTGTAAAGCCTGCTAATTATTGCTGCGGCTAGGTGTTGCTCCATGCTGCTGTTTATTGAACAATGATATTATTAATGTAAGGGTTCTGACACTGAGTAAGTGAGGTCTGTAAGGAAACAACCACACCAGTTCTCCCTCTCAGCGTTCCCCCTCTTCCCCACTTCACCTCACTTCTTCTGTCGGATTATCCTCCTGGACCATTTGACACAGGGGTCATGTGATGGCCAGGCTATTTAAAGCAAACATAACTGCTTATTTCGCAGAATGGTGGGAAACCAGAGGAGGGGCTGTCTATGAAGACCACTGGAGAAGCAGCCAGAAGAGTCTATGGGAAAGGATTTGTGAGGCCTATAGATATGCAGAATATAGAAGAATCCAGAGTAGGATGTGTAAGAAACTGACAATAACCTACAACATCCTGGACAAACCTTATGGAATTAAGCTAGACTTTACAGAATTAAGTTAAACCTTACTGAATTAGATTTAATATCTTTGTGGTCCAATGTATTAAAAATGCAATTGTGTATGTGTTATTGTGGAATTGTATGTACTCCTTTAGGAGGAGGGGGGGTGCTAATGTAATTCCTTTGATTATCAGCTCCTTCAGAGGCACCCCTTGGAGAGGTTTGCATGTAGGAGTTCAAACTGGATTCACCAGGGACCAACAGACAAAGAACGGATTTTTGGATAAATAGCCTGCTTTTTAAACAGGCTCAGGGCCTTCTTCCTGATCCAGCAAGTGAACAGGATCCCTGGTCCATGGAGGGCCCCAGTCCTTAGGGAAGGGTTGGCAGGACTGGGCCTACTGAGGCCACATAAGACTGGATGCTGGTTCTGAGCTGAAGCTCTGATGAACTTGAAGTGATAAGGAACCCCCTTGGATGGGGTTTTAAGGACTGCTCTTGCCAGGGTCCGGGTTAGGGTTGGGGTGATCTCTAGTAAGCTTATTAGCATACATGTAGTTTCTTTTATTGTTTTTTAATAAGTTTTCTCTGTTGCACTTTCACCTTAAGAATAAAATAGGGTTGCATAAAATGATCTGTGTGGTTTCTACCACTGTGGGCAATCACACTGTACTGTCTCTGAAGAGAAAGCAAGCAGGACTGCTTGGGCAGCCTGTCTCTGCCGGGAATAAAACAGTGAAGGCAGGGAACTATTTAGCATTGAGGGTACCCTGGGCAGAAGGGGGAGATATGTGTGTCTCCACCAAGGAGAGGTGATGGCCAGGAAGCTGGAAGCCTGAGCATGGGTGTACATCCTGTACCCTAGAGGGGGAATACAGGTGCATTTGTTCTGAACTGTGACAGGGAGTAGCAAATGAAGGAAATGGCCTGCGGAACAGAGTACAAGTGTCAGCTGGAGGCCCAGTCTTACTATTGTCCTTGTCAAGAGGACTCAAGGTCAGGTCTTCCAGTGAGGATGGGCAGAAGGCCTCCAGTCAATTCTTGCATTACCAGGGGGAGACCAAAGCCAAGACCCTGGTGGAGAAAGGATTACTGAATTGTTAACTCATTGAGGGAAGCACCTGGTTATCCAGGGAGGGCAAAGAAGCTTGGATTGAGACATGTATCCAGAGGGCATAAAATTGTTTTACCCTGGGAGGGAAGAAGGATTATTGAACCCTGAAACAGTAGGGGTGCAGACTTAGGTCCAGGGGACAAAGGAAGTCTTTTGTCTGGTTTGGACTTTTGTTTGGCTTGGGAAGGGAAGAGTTGATGGTTTGGAAGGCCAAACTACTTTACTAGAAGGGACACTGAGGGTGAATTACCCTACTGACAGAGCAAGGCTTACTGTAGGAGTAAAACCCCAAAGAGGCATCAGTGGGGGGAAACTGAGATACTGATGCCAGAGATAAGTACATGCTAGAGGCATGATTCTGTATGGGCCCTACACTCATATTCAAACCATTGGGAGTTGATGCTATTCATAATATTTATGTTTTCATACACACACAAATTGCCTTGTTAAAAAAGCAAAGCTGAGGGACTATCCTTGAATGAGGTAACTTTGAGATGCAGAAAATCCAGATGACATGTGACCAGTAATTTGTATAATTTTCAGAGCAGCAATTAGTACAAAAATTTTCCTGCACTAAAAAGATTTATAAGGCACCTCTTTACTCTGTAATACTTAGAAGTGGGGTTCTGAAAGAGCCACTATCATATAATTGCAAATGAGGAGTTACACCTAAGAAACGACTGTGTCAGACACACTATGCTTTGAACTGTGAGGAAAAGAAGGCACATGACATATGGATGCCTAATAACATCTCAGAGAAGTCACATTCACAGTCATAGTCAGCAGATTAACATTTTAACAAGAAGCTGTTCCCACCGGGATTGCCTCTTTCAGGTGACTGAGAAAACACTTCAAACTGTGCTGAGGAAAAGGAAAACTAGGGATGGAAAACTCTGTTAGAGCCTTTAATACCAAAGAGTCCATTGAACTTTGTTTGGCAGTAGTGCTCATCTCATACACAGGAAAGATACTCTGACAAAGTGAGCTGTAGCTCACGAAAGGTAATGCTCAAATAAATTTGTTAGTCTCTAAAGTGCCACAAGTCCTCCTTTTCTTTTTGCAGATACAGACTAACACGGCTTCTACTCTGAATCCTAGAGGTTGTTTCCCATACCAGCAAAACTGCAAAGCTCACAGAGGTGTGTCCTTAGTTATGCATGATCCTTTCATTGAACCTTATCTTTGTGTAATCCGTTGCTTGATGTATGTTATGCATCCCTCTCTTGCTTAATCCACAGAGGATGTGAATCTGCTACAACTCCCAGCTAATGGGAGCTAGTTGTTTAGCATCTTATGCTCCTAGCTCTATTCCTGGTGATGTCCAAGAGGCATTGCACTTCTGTCATGATGAGCATACACCTCACTGTGTAGCCTGCTGGAAGTTTGTTCTCACTGTCTAATAGCATGGAAGGAGTCACACTTCATAGTGGAGGCTGTATCAGGGACCACAGGTCTTGAACGCCAGTCTACAGGGTTCTTAGAAGCCAGTGAGTCCTGACCTGCTACCCAGTAACCTATTCCATGCTAATAGTTGCCAGAACTGGAAGCTCAACCCTGACAGAGGATGCCAGTCCTGAGATCTGATTGGCAGAACTCTGGGGGTCCTGATTGGTTCCCTGCTTCTGTTAAAACCAAGCACAAGAACAGGAATTTTTCCATGCAAATGGGTTTCCCTGATCAGGACTGCTTCACTTGTGCTACCTGCTCCTACTGCCTGCCTCTGACCTGCTGATAACCTGACCCTGCCTGCCTCCTGACCCCGGCTTCCCCTCTGTCCCGCCTTGGACTCTGAGCTCCTGGTATGTGAGACAGCCTGGCTCCCAACTCCTGTTCTGACCACTAGGTCAGGCCTCCCACATCCTGGTTGTGAAGAGCACAGAATGTGATGCTTTTGACACACTAGGGCCTTCCTGACCATTAACTCTAATGAGCATGATCAGTCACCAGAAACTTTCAGTCAGAAGTTTTTCTTCTAACAATAGCCTACATGCCTAAAGAGAGCCCTCCACAGGATAGACAAAATAATAGGGAAAATAAAGAACTGCAAATCCCAACAGTGTGCAGTCTAAGATATCAGGGTAACAAATGCATTTCTACAATAGAAATTCCAGCACAAACAACTGTTTTTTGAGGTTAGCCAGAGTCTTTTACAATAGCTATCGTGATTTGTAGTCTAGAGGGGAAAATAAGAGGAAGGGGGCAGTTTTGTTGTTGAATCACTTCATCACACTCTGAATTCATATAATATTCAAATTACAGGTCATATTTCTTTCCCTCAGGGCTAAATGTAATAGTCCTAGAGCCACAAACACTAAAGAAGGTAAATATGTATGTAAGTATTTGTATCATATTTGGTATACTCTTTTCCAGATAGACTAGGTTCTTTTTGAATCTCAGATTGTTTTTCCATTGGGATTGAGAGTGAGAAAGAGAATTTATTATAAAGTCTCTCTCATGTGCTAATCAAATATTTTGTAATTTAATATTTGATCAAATATCCTTTCATGTATTTGAACATTGACTGTAATGCAACGATAAAGGCATTTGTCTAATATTCTTATAGCTTGAGAATTTTGACTCCCAGTTCTTTAATAGATGACTTTTTGAAACACTAACAGACTGCAGCGGGGAGATCCCTTCATCAAAATCAGAGTGGGAAATGTGCAACAAATTTAAAATAATATATTTTTTTCATAATGGGGGAATAGTGATCCTTACTCCCTGTGCTTAACAGCTAGACTTTACAGTTACTCTAAAAGGCTGCTAAGGGAAGAGAGAAGCCATGTGAAAATGTGATTCATTCATTTGGAAATTGCTAGTGAGCAGAGTGATGTTTGAAAGCTAATATTTTTACATTTTGAGAGAGAATTTTGATCTTTTAACATAAGATTTATTATAATGCCAGACTGCTGCTGAGAAAAGAGACTATTTAAAAAAAGGCAAAATTCCTTCATCTCAAAATTGAAAAGAAGCAGAACATTTTTAGACGAGGAATGTTTGACTTTCAAGCAGCCAGAATAAATAGAAAGTTTTTTACACTGAAGATTTGTGAGTTTCTTCACCCTGAGCATTAAAAATATTAAATATTTTTAAAAAACTCAGTTCACTTTCTTTCAGTTTTTATCCAAATGGATTCTGTGCTCTCACTTCAAGTCAAATGGTAAAAAGTGTTGATCTTTAAGAAACTGTTTTACCATTCGTTTGAGCTTTTAAAGAAAACATTTCTTTTAAAAATCTTTTTTGCCTATAGTTTGCCATGTTTTACCATACATTATTATTTAGCACCAGTTATAACTTGTTACTTAGTACAGGCTTGTTTTCTGTCTGCTTCCAGACAGAGCGGCATGATGTTTTTAAGGTCAGGCTTGGATGATTTAGTTGGGGATTGGTCCTGCTTTGAGCAGGGGGTTCGACTAGATGACCTCCTGAGGTTCCTTCCAACCTGATATTCTAGGATTCTATGATGTGAAATTTCTGCTTTTTGAAAAAAAAACAAATGAGGAGAAATAGTCACAAAACAAGAATCCCTGATTCACAGAGATGAAGCTTGGTGTGACCCATGGATGGTCCCAGAACATCCACAGGGACTACTTGTTACCACCCTATTTTCCTTTCCCCACCCAGTTTCTTGTTTAGTACTTGATGAAAGGGCAGGTTGACCTTGGTGACCAAGTTGGCCTTCTAATGACCTTAGAATGGTTAGAACTGAGGGGGTAACAGCATGCTCTGTGCCACATATATGTAATAAGATGCGGGACCCTGCACACTAGTTCAGGAGAATTATAAGGAATGGATGAAATAAATCATCATTTATTGTGAATTAGTTTTTAAAGCTAATGGAAAGTTAAAGATGCTCAGCAACTTGCTGGAGTCACTCCACAGTTTGCAGGGCCTGTCCTTGAGATTATAATCTCTCCAAGGCAGAGACCTTGTCTGCATTTTAATGTGAAACACCATGCCCACCAGTGACACTGTAGAAATCTTAAATAGTAATAAATCTCTGTGTTGTGAAAGAAGCTGTTTGTTTCCAGCTGTTCATCCAGGCTCATTATACAAGATGATGGTCTCACCATGATGCTGGGCAAAATATTATCATTATTATATTTCATGTATATAGTGCCTAGATGAAAACCCACACAAAACTACCACGTAGTTTCTCCTTTTTTTCCTTTTTGAAGATTCTTGCTGTAGATACCATCTGTCAGGCTCTTAACTTGTTCTTCCTTACACCATCCTTGTCATGCCCAGTTTGCACCTATCTAATCCCCTTAGAGGTCTATAATATTTAAACTACATAAACTACCATGAAGAGTTAAATTCATTTCTATTTAGGAGGATCAGTGTAAGGTCTATTCACTGCTTAAGTCCCGCGTTAACCATATTTTGACTGCCTAAGTGGAACTTAAATTGAGCAGTGGCTTTTGTGCTGGCACTCTGCACATGGGTGAATTTCAATTTAGGTGTTTGCTTAATATAATTTTTATTTATCCGAATATTTCAGAACTCTGGGGATTCTGAACTTAGGACTTTATATTGTGATAGCCAGAGCAGATGGTGTTGCCTTTTCTTGAAAGATTTTCCTCCAAGGACAAAAGAATCTTGGGTAGAACTTGGACTCATTATACAGAATGAAAGATGTGGGGCTTCTCTGCACAACTGCATAACTGCTTACTGTGGCAGTTCTGCAGAAAAGGACCTGGGAATTACAGTGGATGAGAAGCTGGATATGAGTCAACAGTGTGCCCTTGTTGCCAAAAAGGCTAACGGCATATCACGCATTAGTAGGAGCACTGCCAGCAGATCGAGGTAACTGATTATTCCCCTCTATTTGACACTGATGAGGCCACCTCTGGAGTATTGCGTATGAAAGGATGTGGACAAATTGGAGAGAGTCCAGCAGAGGGGAACGAAAACGATGAGGGGGCTGGGACACCTGACTTATGAGGAGAGTCTGAGGGAAGTGGGATTATTTAGTCTGCAGAAGAGTAGAGTGAAGGGGGGATTTGATGGCAGCTTTCAACTGCCTGAAGTGGGGTTCCAAACAGGATGAAGGTCAGCTGTTCTCAGTGGTGGCAGATTACAGAACAAGGAGCAATGGTCTCAAGTTGCAGTGGGGGAGGTCTAGGTTGGATATTAGGAAAAACTATTTCACTAGGAGGGTTGTGAAGCACTGGAATGGGTTACCTAGGGAGTTGGTGGAATCCCCATCCTTATAGGTTTTTAAGGCCCAGCTTGACAAAGCTCTGGCTGAGATGATTTAGTTGGGGTTGGTCCTGCTTTGAGCAGGGCGTTGGACTAGATGACCTCCTGAGGTCTCTTCCAACCCTAATTTGCTATGATTCTATGAAATGTACTCACTTCGAATCCCAATGATAATGAAGAAGGATGCTGCTTACTATCTACATATTGCTGGAAAGATGAAATATTGGCATATTTCAGAAAAAAATTACATCATCTTAAGCACAAGAAGAAGAAAGACAAGTGCAATATAATAAAGACATAAGAACTGAATTCAAAAACTCCTATTAATATGAAGAATAATTAAATCGAAGCTCTGTTATGTACTTGGTAACTGGAGTAATAGTCTATAAAATATAGAACTAAGAAGAAGACAGATGCATCCCAGTGTGTTGAGCAAAGAGTGAAACTCAGTGGATCTAATCATGTAAGTAAAGATACTTGCATGCCTATGTTCTTGTAGGACTGGGCCCTACACTGTGATTAATGGAAGGACTAATGTGACACACAGAAGTGGGATTTGCTTTCTGCTGTACTTTCCTGTGAGACATGTGATATTTTCCCACCTCTTATTCCCTCTCCCGTTTTATTTTCCATTGTATAGAAACCAACTCTTTTTCCAGTAGAAATATTTCTTCTACAATGCCAATGTAAAACGATCTTTGATCACTGTTTTTTTCCTTTTCTGTAAAATTTCTTGCAAGCCCACCATACAGTAGAACTTCGATTTAGGACCACCCGTCTTATAAACAACCATTATACAAACCATTTTTTCCTAATGGAAGGGGGAAAAAAAATCACATAACAAAAGTGATGTTGACAGAGAACAAATTGACATCTCTTTACATACCCATGCCTTCAGTGCATTGAAGATCACTTTGAAGTGGTTTGAAGGACAAGAAATAAGTGATGCAGTGCACCATACTGCAACTTATGCACCATACCGGCTGTAATTTTGAGATGTTCAATTTTATGAACTCCTGAATCCCCAATTGGTTTGTAAAATAGGATTCCACTGCATTTTATTTCACTCCATCAAAAACAATTGACAACATATTCTTGAAAAAAAAATCTTTAAAATTTACTAATTTTTTTAATACAAGAACAATATTCTGACAAAAATTTGCAGATGCGTTCTAGTAGCAAACTTCAAACCCTGATTCTGAACTCTTCCAAATTTTTGAGTCCCGGGTACTTGTATTTTCAAAGGACCCAGCTCCTACTGAATTTCAAGGGGAGACAGAAACCTAATAGTTCCTTAAATTTCTTTTGAAAATCTCAGCCTCAGTCAGTTGGAAAAAATTGCCCTATTCTGAGATCTTAAGTGGGACTTAAATGATGCATAGACTTTGTACTGGTTCTCTGTACATGATGAATGTCAGCTCATGTGGGCAGTTGCTCGTGTATAAGTGCATATTGGATATAAGTGGATATTGGGGGATGCACTTGTAAATATTATTCTAAACTACTAACTAAAAGTAAACCTTAAGTATTGTTCCTGGAAAATACCCTACTGTGAATTTACAGGTAATTAAAAAAAGAGAAGTTTGCATGAATAACCCATGAATAATGCCTTTACAAAGCGTTATAATAATTCTCTTTTTAAAAAAAAAACAAATCTTTTTTAACTGATTCATAATTATCAGGACAGTGTGTGATGTGTATTATGAATTGCACTAAAACTGAACTGAACCTGATAAATCTGGCTTTGTTATTGCAGTCCTGAGAAAGAGCTACAGAATTAGTTTTTATAATTTGCCATTATCCAGTATATGTTGGCAGATATTTAGCAGAATGGATATCTTATAAAATAATTTATTGTGAGTTAATATATCTTTAGGCAGTTTGAAACCCCTGATGATTCAATGCTCACACTTGTCTCATTGATTTGTCCTTACATTACCCCTATTGAAAAGCATACATCTTTCAGGAAAAAATAAACAGCACTGTAAATTTCTGTAAAGAGAGAAGAGGAACTGAGATTACACAAGTACAAAATACATCTCACAGTTTTGTTATGCAAAGAAATGCATACATATTTGTAGCCACTTGTCTTCAATAAATAAAAATGCTGATTATATTTTTAGATGAAGAAACTGTATTTAAACTTTTATGATTACCTCAACCTACCTATGTAAATGAATTGCAACCCATTGTTTTGTTTTAGGTTTGTTTTCTAATGCATTACTTTCTGATACTGATGAGTGAAAAGAAACATCTTTCAGGGGAATTAATTTTAAAATTTTATGAGAAATCAGATATGGGGAAAGAAATGAGCTCATTTTGCTTAACATTTAGGCAAGCACTTCAATGAGGTTTTCAAGCTTTGCATATGTGAGGCAAGGCAATCTTAAAGTTAAAGCAGAAATGATTCTTTATTGCATCCTGTCTCTGGTCCTCAGGCTTTACTCTGGCCCTAACATAAGCTAGAGTTTCCAAGGGCTCTTCTGATCTGTGACGACTAATAATGGTTCCCGGTGGAGTGCACATCAGTTGAGAATAGTCAGAGTGTACAGTAGTCCTCCAGCCACAGCCCATCTTGCCCTTTCATGTCCCCTGGCATCTCTTCTACACCAGGTCCAGGACAGAGGACAGCATAGGAGGTGGCTATACCATATCTACTTCAGCTGAGGACTTTCCCCATGCCAGGGGAATTCCCAGGTGGCCAGATGCAGATAGCATCCAGGCCCTTTGCATTGCCACTGTGGATCAGAGAACCTGCCAAAACGCTCTAAAACTTCACATGCAGGTACAATAGACCAGCACATTAGGCCAACAAACTTCCATACAAGCTGTGGAAATATACCATCAGATCTGTGTGACTGCTGATTTGTACCAGTCTCTTTTATAGCAATCGTGAAATACATCACTTTCCAACAATTTAACAGAACAAAATATCTTAGCTCAATAGTCAAACAAAACAGACACAATTCATAGCACAATTCACTGCTGGAGGGGAACGCTATATCATTATGAGCTATCTCCTTAACCGCTGGGAAAATAATTCCCAGATAGAAACAATCTGGTATGATGTTCCTGAATTCTTTCTGCAGCCTGTCTTTGTCTCATTATCGTTAATGTTCCTATGTTTCAGAACATCTCACCTTAGGTACACTTTTGAATCTTTGCTATAAGCAGTTCTGTAAATAAGTTCCAGAAAACACATCTGTCTTGACATGAAATTCTGACCCCATTGAAGTCAATGGGAGTTTTGGTATTGACTTCAGTAGAGCCCAGGATTTTACCAATTCATTGTGGAAAATAAGTTCGAGGCTTCCACCCTTTCTTTGGGGAAGGCTTCCTTACTCTGCCTTTATTTCTGTCAATATGCAAAAACATTGGTCAGAAAAAAAAATCTCTGCTTTTTGACTAGTTGTATCATTGGGTATTGTAACCTCTTGTGCACATTGCAAGTTGGTCTTTTTCTTTTTTTTATTTGGAAACTCATTTCTATTGGTTCATAACTATAAATAAAAATTCTCTGTGAGCTGAAACCCGGTGATTCTGTGACCCACAAAAGAACTGGTGATGCTATTAACTTTCCTGGATGCCTGTGAGACCCACTTCATGTATTCAGTGCCTGTACCAGGAATGAAAGGCAGCTTGGTTCATTTGCTAAAGCACTGGATTCAAACTTGGGATACTAGTTCTATTCCTGGCACTGCCACTGTCCTGCTGTCTGACCTTGAGCAAATCACTTTGCCTCTGTTTCCTTTTCCACCCTCTGTCCATCTTTATTTAGATCATAAACTTTTCAAGGCACTATCTTTTCCTATGTGTATAGGTTGACCAGATGTCCCAATTTTATAGGGACAGTCCCAATATTTGGGGCTTTTTCTTATATAGGCACCTATTACCCCCCACCCCCTGTCGCAATTTTTCACATTTGCTGCCTGGTTACCCTGTATGTGTATATACAGAAGCTAGCATAATGGTGCCTCTGGGTGCTATCACAATACAAACTCTTGGGTAGGTGAGTAGGTTTACCAACAATGCTATCCCATTCAGTATGACAGAATTATTTATATGCATAAGGGTTTGTACTCCAAAGAGGTCTTAACAGAGACTAGAACGTCACAAAGTGATGGGCCATTTAGGAGCAATAAAACAGATGGTGGGGGAGGAAAGGTGTATGGAAGACATTGTAAGGGGAACCCTAACGAATATATATAATAAGAAGAAATATGTATATATATGGGGTGTGAAGCGATTTAAAAAATTAATCACAGTAAATCACAATGTTGGTAATATAATACCATTTATTTAAATATTTTTGGATATTTTCTACATTTTCAAATATATTGATTTCAATTATAGCACAGAAAACAAAGTGTACAGTGCCCACTTTATATTTATTTTTGATTACAAATGTTTGCATTGTAAAAAACAAAAAAACAGTATTTTTCAATTCACCTCATACAAGTGCTGTAGTGCAATCTCTTTGCAAATGTAGAATTATGTACAAAAAATTATGTACAATAAATAACTGCATTCAAAAATAAAACAATGTAAAACTTTAGAGCCTACAAGTCCACTCAGTCCTATTTCTTGTTCAGCCAATTGCACAGACAAACAAGTTTGTTTACATTTGCAGGAGATAATGCTGCCTGCTTCTTGTTCACAATGTCACCTAAAAGTGAGAACAGGTGTTCTCATGGCACTGTTGTAGCTGGCGTTGCAAGATATTTACGTGCTAGATGTGCTAAAGATTCATATGTCCGTTCATGCTTCAATCACCATTCAAGAGGACATGTGCCCATGCTGATGATGGGTTCTGCTCAATAACAATCCAGAGCAGTGCAGACCAACACATGTTCATTTTCATCATCTGAGTCAGATGTCACCAGCAGAAGGTGATCTTTTTTGGTGGTTTAGGTTCTGTGGTTTCTGCATTGGAGTGTTGCTCTTTTAAGAATTCTGAAAGCTTGCGCCACACCTCATCCCTCTCAGATTTTGGAAGGCACTTCAGATTCCTAAACCTTGGGTCAGGTGCTGTAGCTATCTTTAGAAATCTCACAGTGGTACCTTCTTTGCATTTTGTCAAATCTGCAGCAAAAGTGTTCTTAAAATGAACATGTGCTGAGTCATCATCCGAGACTGCTATAACATGAAATATGTGGCAGAATGCAGGTAAAATAGAGCCGGAGACATACAATTCTCCCTCAAGGAATTCAGTCACAAATTTAATTAACGCATTGGAAGCATGTCATCTGGAATGGTGGCCAAAGCATGAAGGGACATACAAATGTTTAGCATACCTGGCACGTAAATACCTTGCAATGCCAGCTACAAAAGTCCAAAGCAAACGCCTGTTCTCACTTTCTGGTGTCATTGTAGATAAGAAGTGGGCAGCATTATTTCTTGTAAATATAAACAAACTTGTTTGTCTTAGCAATTGGTTGAATGAGAAGTAGGACTGAGTGGACTTGTAGGGTCTAAAGTTTTGCATTGTTTTGTTTTTGAGTGCAGTTATGTAACAAAAGAAATCTACATTTGTAAATTGCACTTTCATGATAAAGAGATTGCACTTCAGTACTTTTATGAGGTGAATTGAAAAATACTGTTTCTTTTGTTTATCATTTTTACAGAGCAAATATTTGTAATAAAAATAATAATATAAAGTAAGCAGTGTACACTTTGTATTCTGTGTTGTAATTGAAATCAATATATTTGAAAATATAGGAAAACATCCAAAAATATTTAATACATTTCAATTAGTATTCTATTGTTTAACAATGCAATTAAAACGGCAATGAATCATGATTAATGTTTTTGAGTTAATCGCATGAGTTAACTGCAATTAATCGACAGCCGTATATATATATGGCAAGCCATATGTAAAATCCTACTTCACCAAGAATGTTTACTATTAGATAAGATAATGAAAGTCCACTTCAAATGTGTTGAAAGAAGTCGTGGGCAAACCTCCAAAATCTGATGGTTTATTACCACTTGGATAAGAATCCAAATATGGAAGCTTGTTCCAGAATTTATCAAACCCTCTTTAAGTGTCAAAATCTAGGAGGATGTGATCCAAAATGCAGATTGCCATATGGTGTTATTAATTTACTGACCCCTGTCAATTTTTAAAAAGGTTTTGTATTGTTTTGCATTTTGAGAAAATATTCAGGTCATTTCTAATTTTATCCGAATTTGAAAAACTCTAGGAGCCTGATCAAATTCTCACTGAAGTCAATGGAAAGACTACTGTAAACCTTAATGCAAGATAGATTAGGGATTAATTTAAAATCCTATTATGCTAACATATTAATGTTTTTCAATTTAGGGTAAAAATATTCTACATAACAAACTCACATATTTACATAAATAAGAGTTCTTACAGTATTACTCATAAAGTACTCAATCAAGCTTCCATTAAAATCAATGGAATATTTTCCATTGTCTTCAATAGGTGCAGGATCAGAATGGGAATCATCAGATAAAGTTAATCATATGAACTTGCTATTCTCACAAAAGTGGGAGAGAACAGACACAATTTACCTTCATAAATTTCAAAGTCTCTTCTAAGTGAGGGCCCTAATACAACATATAGCTCTGTAGCACTAGCAAAGACCCTCTTTGTGATTTTAGAGACAGTTAAAAAAGAGGATATCGTCCCTTTGTAAATATGTGGCTGGATGTATTTGCTCATGGTTTGAAGAGTTTTTGAGAAATACAAAAGCTAAGAAGAATAGTTTCCATTAGCTCAGCTTACTCATTTCTGAAAGCAAGAAGAGCAGACTATTTTTGTGAAGTAAGCACAAGTGTTTTTTCTTATGCCGTGCACCCTTGGTGGAAGCACAGAAAAAATATAGCACCTTTGAAAAAAATATTTGAAGTGGCTTTTAAAAAATGGTCTCTTCGCTTTTCTTCCGACACTCCCTCTAGGGTATCAAAGTGACTGGTACTATCAGCAGTGTAACAGATGGACGTCTGAACAAACTTAGAAAAAGAAAAATCCCTCCTCAAAATCTTAAAGAAATCATTAAAAGGGTGAAAAAAGTATTTGGCATAGTGTTCAAATTAAGGGTATTAGAATGAACAAGGACTTTAGGAAGAATAAATCAGTCTTCCCCTAAGTAAGTTAAGGATGAAAGCTATTATAGCTGACACTTTTGGTCGCTCGCTTTTATCACCTATAAAGGTTTACTGAAATCTTTTAAAGAAGTTTAAACTTCAGTATGATACATTATCATTAGCTCTTAACAAACTTAGCCCTTTTTAGGTTTAATATTACAGGATTGTAAAAGTTTAGTTGTTTCATGCATTATTATTATTAACTAATATATGTAGTAAGTATTCTCTTTTCTGTATTAGAGAATGTTCTATTCTTTCTGTACGTTCACAACATAATATGTTTAATTAGACCATGAACTCATGGATCCATAGATATTAATGCCAGAAGAAACAATTGTGTTCATCTAGACTGACCATTTACATAACACAGGCCATAAGACTTCCCTGAATTAAGTCCTCTTTGAACTAGAGCATATCTTTTAGGAAAACAGCCAATCTTGATTTTAGTTGGTGATGGAAAATCCATTAAGAACCTTGTTTACCACTGCCCCAATTTTTGTGTCGTGTGCAAACTTAATCAGTGATGATTTTATGTTTTCTTCCAGATAACGGATAAAAATGTTAAATAGGGTAGGGCCAAAAACTGATCCCTGCAGAACCCCACTGGAAACAAACCAGCTTGATGACGATTCCCCATTTACAATTACAAGACTCATCAGTTAGCCAGCTTTTAATCCACTGAAGCTTTGCAATGTTAATTTTATATCATTCTAGTTTTTTAATCAAAATGTCATGTGGTACCAAGTGCCTTAGAGAAGTATAGTTTGTCAACACCATTACCTTTATCAACCAAATTTGTAATCTCATTTAAAAAAAAATCAAGTTAACTTGACAAGATCTATTTTCCATAAGGTCAGGTTGATTTGCTTAATTACATCACCCTTCTTCAATTCTTTATATAAATCTGCACTCATGGGATATAGTATGTCATTGTAGAAACCTCCTAGAAGTTATATGCCTTTAAAAGACTATTGTGGATCAATAATACTGAAGAGTTGGTCTGCTTTCTAAACCTCAGTATTTTTTTTCTTCCCTCCCCTCTCCCCTGCGCCTTTTATAGTGAAAATAGTCAAATCCCTGTTGTGGAATTTTACCTGTTAGACATTTTTAGAATACATTCTAATTCTAAGTAACAAGATAACCCAGTAAATTGTCCTATTTTTTTCTTTCTTATCATTTAAAAAATGAGCCAGGCTTCAGTTTTGTGCCTGAACCAGACTTCTATTTCCTTAAAATAGACTTCTACCTTTAAGGAATTTACTGTTAACTTCTTTTTTTTAACCGAGGGCCAGATGCTTCCCCAACATGGGTTTTCCCATTAAGTGGTTCAGAAACTCAATGATCTTCTACTTACAGAGTTTTCTTTACATAATTGCATGTGACCCCTTCCCTGCAGATCTTAACAAGGGTTCACCTTCCAGAAAGCAAGGCTCTCCTGACCTCCCAGCCTCCTCCTACTCCTTCCCTGAGTCCAGTCCTCTTCCCATACCCCAGAACAGATGTTCGGCTCTCAGCCAACCTCTCTTTGCTGAGTCTGAGGGCAGCTTTGGCCAACATTTATTTTAGGGTTAACCTCATCGGCTGTCTATATTTAACCCCCCAAAAAAGTGATTCTTGGTGTCTTCTTCTAACGCTGCAGAAAGATCAGCTAGTTTGCGCCGTTATCTTTAGTGACAATTTTAATCCCCTTCCTTTCCCCATCCCCCAAAGTCCCAATTCCTTCATTGGCTGTATCGGCTCCAGTGGAACTCAGCCTAGGTTCCTGTGTTAGGACTCCTCTCCTTCCCCATACACCTTGACCCAGGCTGACTGGTACACAAGAGTCAGCATGCCTGCCAAAGCAGATAGGTGGGGATCTTTGCTCTACCATCACTTCCCACTCACTGGCCAGCTTAGCTGAACTGGCATGGAGCATGTTGCTCTTTGCTGCTGATATAGGCCAGACCTGAAGAATTTCAACTGGAAAACACAGTGCCCCATGGGCTATTGCGAGGTTGGTTCAGCTTACATATCCCCTCCCCCCACACACGCCTGGACCTCCCACCGCCACCCCATGCACAGAGTCAAACTTTAGCCCTAAATCGTTTAAGTTCAAAATCTGTCTGTATCAAAATGTGGAACTTCAAAGGAAGGGAGGAACAAAGCAAGAAGGATTTTGCACTACTTATTGAAAATATCTCCAACATAGCTGCCAGAATATTTCCAGTACATATGTCCAGAAATGTCCCAAAAGGATTATCCATCAATACTGCTGGAGAGAAGTATTCCAGTTGAAGGTGTTATTGATTGTTATTACACAAACCAGCCTGAATCAAGACAGCATTTCTGTTTGTCTGTAACATTAATCAGCTCTGTTTGTGATGGGGTAGGAGGAGATGGAAGTCAATGAGGCTCTGTAATATGTTTTCCTTTAAATGTACAGGAATGCTTGAGATAATTGACTTTGAGTCAGTTTAACAGAGTGGAGTTAAGACCTGTTCAGATTAACTAGACCACCATTATCTGCTTTGGCAGTTTCATTGTAGTAATAGTTTAAAAAAATATATTCATGTAAGTCACAGAACTCATTTGATTTACTTCATACTTTCAGACATAAAGCATGGACTTGGCATTATCCCGGTTCCCCACAAATTGGTCTAAAGGGTTATTGTTTCCTTTACCACTCACGATAAAAGGCAGTCTTCTCCTGATCACCCCAATCAAAGCAAGTACCTACAGAGCAAACCAAGTAGAATTTGCTGCTAACTCCTTTGAAGACATCCCTTTTGTCCTTAACACAATCCAGCTCTCTCGTGCCACTGCTGTCCTCCAGCCCTGCACTAAATCAATCCTGCCTCTCATCATTTTCAGGACGAACATTTATCGCTCACTAGAAAGCTGTTTTACATTGACATTTCTCCCTACCACATTCCAACCTGGTGTCATCTTTATTATTTGAACCAGAAATATTAAATCATGGAATAAACAGCATGATGTGTAAACAGTTGTGTGATGGAAAGGAATCTTGTATCAGAAAGCTTTACACGTAATATTATTTTTTCTTAATTCCTTCCTTCTAGAGCTACAGTGTGTCATTCATTGCATCAGACATTTAGAATTTGGCAGATTGAGAGGCATTTTCCACAGGCTGCCACCATTCCTCTTGTCTTTAGTGAAAGCTGCCTTCAGGCCCGGAGGTATTTAATAAACCTTTGCTGCACTTGTATGGCATATTTCGATTCTTGGTTTCCTGCCTCCCCCACTTATCATTAGTCTCAAGTCCCTTCGTTTTTGGCTTTGATTTTGGGTAAATTTCCCAGGAATTTATCAGTGTTTATTACAAAAATTTTAAAAAGGATGACAAAAAGTAACTTCATGGTTTTCTGGATTAATAGTGGGGGACAAAAGGATAGAAAAAAAAGCAACAAATAAGCATGTTGAAAATAAAAGCAGTTTAATGCTATGGTTTATTTCATGAACTGTATTTAACTGCATAATACTGTGTTTTGACAAACACATATGCATGAGCATGTGGGTGTTTATTCTCCACTACTTTTCTTTACTTTGGCTCTTTAGCTGAAGTTGTAGCGACTTGTGCATTTAACTCTGGAGGTAGCCAGTTCAATCTCTGGTGTTGGCCAGGATGCCACACCTGAAAGTCCTGCTGTGTTAGGTGTTCTGTACACACATAGTAAGAGATGGTTCCTGCCACTAAGAACTTGTGATCTAAAATAATCCCTGAGGTATGGATTTGAAAGACTGTTTCTGCTGGAATCCATGTTAGAATTGTGTGGGTGTTCTGGGTAACCTTATTAGCACGTGTCGGTTCTTTTACTGTTTCTAATGTTTTCTCTGGAATGCTTTTTACCTTAAGAATAAAGTGAGGCTTGCATAGAAAGAACTGTGTAGTACCTTATAACTGTTGACAATCACTTTGTTATCAGTCTCCATAGAGAAAACAAGCAAATGTCCTTGAGCAACCTGTCTGTGCTGTGAAATAAAGTGAAGGCAGAGAACTGTGCAACTTGGCAATGCCCCAGTCAGAAGGGGGAGAGAGGCATGAAAACCCAGAAAGGCAGTGGCTTTGGAAGCCGAGAGAAAGTGCCCATGCTGAACCACTGTGGAGAAATACAGGTGCAGTTGCCCTGAACTGTCACACTCATGCTTTTACCGCTCCTGGAATGGAATTTTCCAAATCTCCCACTCTTAGATCAGGCCCTGGGCTACCGTACCTTGTGTACCAAGAATGGCTCTCCAGCAGGTCTGATAGGCGTCAGCACTGAGGGTCTTCCCGTCACGAGTCTGGGACCAGTGGTGAAATAGTGACCAGGCAGCCTGTGGAGAACATTAGGGTCTGTGTCGTGTTTGCATTGTTTTGGGTGTGGTAGGTAAAATATGTGGCTCGGAGTGAGATAATGGTTTGAAACCTAAGGACTCTTGAGGACCCATTGGGTTGCTAGGAGCCACCTTGGAATGTCTGTTCAAAAGTCTGCAGTTGGAGGAGGCCTTGTGGGGACTGGCAGACGCGGGTGGTTTGGTCTGGGCTTGCTGCAGTTGCTAAGAAAGGTCTCTCCCAACTCCAGAGATTGGTCCTTTTGGAACAATTGAGGTACAGGCTCCCAAAAGGGTGGTGCTGAGACCAGATCAGGAGAACATCAGGCTTATGAAAATGGAACCTCCACTGGGGCTTGAAAAGGACAGTGGGCACTGCCAGATGATTAGCACTGGCATTCATTCGTAAGTTTTAATTGTAAATAATAAATTGCATGTTTGGTTAATTCAGTCTGAAGTGGAGTTCTGGTGAATGACGATTTTTGCACCAGTCTTTGAAGAACACCTACCACAGCTACCAGGGGATCCCAGGTCCTGGGGATGGAGTCCTTGTAACAAGGGCGCAGAGTGACAGGTGCCCTGAAGTAAATTTCTAAGTGAGAAGCAGGGAACTGAGACCAGATCATAAGAAACACAGGGTCACATCAAAACAGTCTAATTGTAAACAAGAAGGCTCCCTGATCCACTTTGAGGCTAGCCGATATTAACAGGAAGAGGAAGCTGAGGAGGGGAGAAAGCAGCTTGGACACTATGTGGGTAGCCATGAGTGGCAGCTTCTGCCTCAGGTTGCCGGGGACTAGTTGGACCAGGTTCCAGATATTTTGTTTTGCTGACACTAAGTTTGGGAGCTTAGAAGCGTAGCTCTGAGGTAATGACCTGATGAGTGTTTGCAGGCACTGCTTCTTCCCGGAGGCCTTCTTAAAGGAACATAATCCTTTGCTGATTTGTTTTGGGTCCTTCTTCACCATCCCCTCTTCTGGGACTCCGTTTAGCCCTCAAGCCCAAAACCTCAACTCCATAACATCAAACTGAGAAGAAAGTACTTCCTCCTAGTTTGTTTTTCAGACAGCTCCAATTATTCCAGACTATCACTTTCTCATTCTATTAAGTGGGAGCTAGTTGCTGAGCTTGTGCCATGAATGCTGGGTGAGCTAATTATTAATAATTTTCCTTGCTAACTTCAAAATGACTCTTGGCCAAGCAATTGACTGAAAAAAGCAAAGGAAAGATGAAAACCTGGTGGTGTTTTTTTTTTTTCTAATCATTCCTGCCTCCAAGCAAACCTAGATAGCTCCGGAATCTGGGCATCGCTGAAAACATTTGCAAACATTACAGCAAAGGGGAACACTTCTTGCAAAATACCAGAAGACCTGGAAGATTGCTGCGGGACTGAGGAACAAATAAAATTATCCCCCATTATTATGTTCTAACGCATCAGAGGACTTGGAAGCCTATTTTAGAACTGGTGAGCAAGTAGCATATATTCCTCCCATATAGAAGGTCTATAGAACCTTGCCAGACTTCTGGCTAGATGAATGCTAGTATTAACATTAACACACAGGTTGTTATGAAGATAAGTAATGATCTTTTCTGCAAACCTTTTGGCTTGAAAAATAACTTTAGACAAGCTGCGTACACAAGTATTTTATGTGTGATGAAAGAGCAGTGTCACTTATCTAACAACAATACATTTAATTATATTCTGCAGTAGATGGTAGAAAAAAGGGTGATGCAAAAATATCAGAGTTTTCTCTATGTGTGTTTTATTACTTGTTTTTTTATTGAATCTGTTGTAGCTCTGAATTGGATCAAAAGGAAAATAAGTAATTCTTTTTGCCTAATACAATGTATTTCTCAGTTACTAACTGTTTAAAATAGTTACTAACTAAAATATTAAAGCCAAAATACAAAGCAAAAGGCAGAATCATAATAGTTTAGTAAACAATAATTAGTTACCATCTGCAGAATGGCTGAGCACTCTGTAGAAATCTGAGCACTTATTTTCTTTATTAGCAATATATTCTTCCATACAAATCCCAAACGTATGTCTGTTTGTTTGTTTGTTTATTGCTTCATTCAAAGCTATAGCAAAACTCAAACTATCAACTTTGTGTCTGTGAAGTTTGAAGGCCAAATCTGAAGCTACTGTGTGTTTTGCCATTGACTTCAATCACATCGTCTGATGAGGATTTCTCCATTAAGGAGCAATCTTGTGCTGGTTCCTTGAGTGCGGCAGACATTGGCACTGGAACTTTTGTGACTCTGCTGCCAAGCACCACTATGTAGCATGGAGAACAGGTCTGTGGGGCCTCTCTGCACAACAGACACGTCTGGGGTAAGGCAAGATATGGAGGCATGGCTGGAATATCTGCCTTTTAAGAGATCCCTGGTCCTTTCCCAAGGGTTGTGGTAGGGCCAATAGGCTGGAGTAGCTTCCACAGGGTCTCCACTGCTGCCACTTACAGTCCTGGGAGGTGGGGCCAGAAATTTGCCCCAGATCACTCCAGTGCTCAGATGACATATTCAGCTTGGCACAGGAATCTGGATCCCCCTCTCAGTGCATAGCAAATCAGGTTCAGTAATACATTTCTTTTTGTCGTAAGAGAGAAGATGAGAGGCCAGTGGAAACTCAGAAAGTATTTATTATTGCCCTGTGTGTAGGACAGCAGGGATGAGAAACTTAAGAGGAGAGGAACAGACACAATATCTTTATAATGTGTAACTAGTCCTGAATACGAGCCACATCGTCAGGTGAGACCAGAATCTTTCTGTTCAACTCTCGTGAACTCACTGCACAAAATGACTACGCACAAAATGTAAAACAAATGCCCCCCAGAGGCAGAAAGCAAAGATGAGACTGACCCAGGATGGAAATAATGTAATTATACTCTGTCTGCATTAGAGAGCTCCATTCCAGTGCTTCGTAATGTCTGACTATTTTACCTTGGTCTTAGTGGGGCTTCAATTCACTGAAGCTATCTGTGCAATATCCTTGCTTTTCTATACGCTCAGGATGGATCCTGCAAGAAGTATAAATAAAAATATAGTATCCAGTTAGCACAGTAGCAGAGAAGGGAAATGAACAAGGCAAATGTATCAGCGGAAACGTAAAGCAGCACTAGATGGACAGGTTGAAAAACAAAAAGAAAAGGAGGACTTGTGGCACCTTAGAGACTAACCAATTTATTTGAGCATAAGCTTTCATGAGCTACAGCTCACTCGATGAAGTGAGCTGTAGCTCACGAAAGCTTATGCTCAAATAAATTGGTTAGTCTCTAAGGTGCCACAAGTCCTCCTTTTCTTTTTGCGAATACAGACTAACACGGCTGCTACTCTGAAACCTGTCATTATGCAAGATTGAGAAACATGGCTCCCCTACAGTGGTGCGGAACTAATATCAGCAATTTGATCCTACTTGGTACATTATGAAAAAAGAATTATGACTTTAAAAAAAAAGCTTATTTTATTGTTTGCTTCTTTCTTACTTGCTAAATATTTGACACTGTGCTCACTGCTATACACAACACAGCAGTATTTATTTGTATTAGATTAGTGCCTAAAGGCTCTGACTCATATCAGGGCCCCATTATACTGTTGTATGTATGCACAGTAAGACAGTCCTGGTATTGGTGGTGGTCATTCACTGGGGAAGGAGAAAGAGGAGTGACTGCCTCATTCAGGGATGACGAAGCAGCATCCATCCATACCTGCGGATCCGGTTCCACCTCTTTCGCCTTGTACACCGACGGAACCAGCTGGCAAGAGGGAGAGGAGTAATGCGAGTCTCGAGGGGGCCCTGATACCTGTCATAAGCATCCCATCAATCCCAATAAGGCCAGAAAGAGGAATCTTGTTCCTCGATTATGCCCGGCTTGGTCATGTTCCTGTGCATGATGTCCTGCTGTCTAGTCAGTTGTCAGCCTCTAGGTTAGACTGAACTTGGGTGTGTTTGCATTATTTTTTTGGCATTCTATCATCTGTTTGTCTTCAGCATCATAATCTTTTTGACTGTACCCAATGCTGTACCCTGAATTAACATCCTACTTTCTTTCTAACTTCTTCATTTGTCTTGAAATCATTTCATCTTCCACCTACCGTCTTTCTAGAAACTCTGCCTCCAGTCTTCCGATGTCTGTTTTATTTAATACAGCTGCTTCAGACCGTAGAATAATATTGTTTACAATACTTTGTTAAATTTTCACTTGGTATCAAATGTAATGTTTTTATCAGTCCATAATTTTCTCAATTTCTGTGCAGCACTTGTAGCTAAGGCACATCTCCTTTTAACCTCATCCTTGATGGAATAATCAGCATGGATCAAGCTTCCCAGATATATGTAAAAAGAAAAGGAGTACTTGTGGCACCTTAGAGACTAACCAATTTATTTGAGCATAAGCTTTCGTGAGCTGTAGCTCACTTCATCGGATGCATACTGTGGAAACTGCAGAAAACATTATATTCACAGAGACCATGAAACAATACCTCTTCCCACCCCACTCTCCTGCTGGTAATAGCTTATCTAAAGTGATCACTCTCCTTACAATGTGTATGATAATCAAGTTGGGCCATTTCCAGCACAAATCCAGGTTTTCTCACCCTCCGCCCCGGAAATGGCCCAACTTGATTATCATACACATTGTAAGGAGAGTGATCACTTTAGATAAGCTATTACCAGCAGGAGAGTGGGGTGGGAGGAGGTATTGTTTCATGGTCTCTGTGTATATAATGTCTTCTGCAGTTTCCACAGTATGCATCCGATGAAGTGAGCTGTAGCTCACGAAAGCTTATGCTCAAATAAATTGGTTAGTCTCTAAGGTGCCACAAGTCCTCCTTTTCTTTTTGCGAATACAGACTAACACGGCTGTTACTCTGAAACCAGATATATGTAAAATTTTACTTGTTCTATGACTTCACCAGCTGCTGTATATCAACATTTTATCGATTGATACTTTTCCAAGATGCACCCACTTCACCAGTTTGACATTTATTGTAAATTCAAGTCAGCTACATCAGTTTTCCAAGGTAGCAAAGAGTATCATCATTCATTCAAATGTGTTGATCAGTTGTACAATGTCATCTGCATAAGCTAAGGAGCTTAATTCTGGATCATCCAACATCATGTCATTCAATTCATATAACATTCTTAATGTCTAGTTTAAGAACATAATGAAAAGTGATGGTGATTCCATGCCCCCCTTGTCTTACACCAAACTTTGACTTAAACTACTTGCTTAATTTTCCACTGATTTTTACGGCACTGCAGGAGTCTTTGTACATAGCTTTTATAATTACAATTATCTTATCTGGAATACCATATGATTTTGCTGCTTTCCATAATGTTTCCCTCCAAACTGAATCAAATGCCTTTATGAAATTGAAAACAACAAACATCTTTAATCCCCATTCTCACTTTTTTTGCATCCGTTGTCAGAGTGTGAATGCAACTTTGGCCTGATTTAAAGCTGCACTATTCTTCACTTACTATTTCCTCTAAAACCGGCCTTAATTTGTTAACAATTACTTTTATCATGATTTTTCCCAGTATTGACAAGACATGTATAGCTCTGTAATTGTTCAGATTAGAAGGATCTCTTTTCTTCAAGATTGGTGCAACTGTTGCCTTTAGCCAGTCAACCAGTTCCTCCTCTTTCTCCCATACCTTTTTGTATATTTTTTCTAATGCTTTGATAGCACTTGTCCCACCATGAAATAGATAATCCTTTTCATCTCAACTGAGATGTAATTTTGATGGGGAAAAAGAACTGAGGTCTTACAGCCAAGAGATAGATAATCAGCTCTTAGAAGCACTAGCTTCTTTCTCTAATGCTGAGTGCCGTTCAGAACACATTGAAATATATGCATCCTTGAAAAATATTTTGGAACATAATATGGCTCTTTTTCTGCTCACACTTGATATATTAGTCTTTCCCAGATTCTCAGGTACTTCAGAATGAACAAAGTTTTAGTCAGAATGTAATGTTCAGAGGTAGTGTAAAGCTCCCATTGCTGTGCTGGTTTTTAAGAACATATGAACAGACTGATGCAGAGCCAGTTATGCTAGCTAATGATTTCCCTGTGTTGCCATTTCTGGGTGGCTCCATGGCCCCTTTGATGCATTCACCCTCTCTTACTCTCAGGAGTCTAAAAGTGTTTTTAAATGTTGCATTGCAGAACAGAAGAGTTTCAAGAGTTATTTGAGAAGCAAATATGGGAATCTAATTATTTGCTTCCAGATTCTTCTCAGCCAGTAGGACTACATCCATATATACTGGCAAATGCCAGACTGACCATGTATAGAACAGAATTGAAGTTACTTTTATGGTTTCTGAGAGATACTCTGTACATGCAGTGATGGACATGGAGCTGCTTAGCAATAATTTATGAATACTGCATGCTGTCCTGGTTATCATGGTGTTTTCTGTATGACTATATTAGTTTAACTCATCATGAGACTGAAGAAACAAACAGGAAAGGTAAAAATGGTCTAAGATAAGCCAGCCCTCAGTGAACACTTGAGGGTTGTGAAGGGACAATGATGTGACGATGATTCGCTTTTCCTCTCTAGCCAACCTACAGAACTGGTTTGAACTAGGAAAGGAAAAGGCACGCAAAAACAAAAGACAATGAAAGAATTATAGAAGGATTAAAAAGCAATCCTCTCTTGAGATGAGTAATTGTTTGGGAGAGCCATGCTGAGACACGGGCACCCTCTGGAGTGACTGAAGAAGCTAGACTTGCCTAGGTTACCAACCAAGAATGGTAAATCTGTATGTAAGATAGACATGCATGTAGACTGTTTTAAAATCTGAGTGTTAAAAGAACAATACTTTGGTTTAAGAAAGGTGTCTGGTCACTGTACACTAGTGGCCACAGAATCCCAAAGGGAAGAACTGCACCTACCTTAACTCAGTCAGACTTGCGGGGTAAGCACAGTTGATATGTAGGGTGCTGTAGCCCAGGGCCTGGTGTAAAAGTGGGATACTTGTGGAATTCCACCCAAGAAAAGGTGAAGGCACAAGGTCTAATACCTGAGGTGGATCATTCAGAGAACAGAAAGGGATGAGAGGCACAGTTAGTCCTGCAACTGTGCCACATGCATGAACAAGACGCAGAACCAAAACTGAATTGAAGGCAAATGCTACTCACGGCCACTTGGTGCTAAGATCATGCTGGATGCTGTTCTGTGCTTGCCAAGACGAACAAAGTTAGAGCCTTCATCGGTCTCATATGATTGAAATGCTGCATCTATACAACATTTAAAGAAAAGATGGTGGCCAGTCTATTTGTGGCATAAACGCATGGTACAAACACTTGTTTGTCACTGATGTCTGAAGAAAATTAAAGCCACTGTATTGTTTGGTTTATTTTTTCCATGTAAAATTCGGTTTGAGTATTGTTGACTATGCTGCATCATTCAATGCTTCGCACAAATGGCCTCCACATCAAACACACTGTCTTTGTTTCTCTTTCCACAGAGCAGCTTGCTGAGAGCACTTGTCATGGCTCGTCTATTTTCACCAGCTAGCATGCAGTCTGTGCGCTCCTTTCTGCCTTTTTCTAGCTACTCAGATGTCTAGAGAACAATGCCCTATGTCTGCTTTCTTTTCTTTCACCTCAAAACGTCAACTTTCTTCTAGTTTCAGCTCTAAAATTAGGATGTTCATTTGTAACGGGAGTGATATATTTGAAGGGCTAAACTCTACTTGTATGTACATGCACAGGGCTCCCAGCACTTATACTTACTTTTTCCAGATACTGCTGGGAAGGGTGGGGCTAGTGCAAATCCCTTGGCTAGATAGGTAAAATGAGTGAATGTACAAATGTTCAGGAACACACAGTAGGATAATTAACCATCTGGATAGACAGATAGCAGCAACTTCCTTTCCTATGAAACAGTCTGAGAGATTAAAACAGGAGGCCAAATTTGGGCCTGAATAATCGCCCATGCAGTGGCATTGTACTGGGTAGGTCAGGGAAGAATTTATTCTATTGATTCTAATTTCACAAACATCCATAGGTGAGATTGTGAATGCCTTACTCCCACTGGAGAGCAATTATCACACAAGTAGTTGCACTACTATCATTGGGATTAAGTAACTGCCATACTGAAATGTAGTAACAGAGCGCTCTGGTTCCATGTTTTGAGTTTTCTCAGTTATTCTCAGAAATTTTCTTTAAACATAGCTGTAGGTCATATTGATCTGTTTTTCTGTGAATGGTGCATGCAAACAAAAAAGAAACCACTGGGAAGTAACTGACTCTTCCCCCTGAAACAATATTTGTTTTCCATTTGTTTCTCAGAAACACTTTTTGCAAGTAAATCTGCGTGTGGTTGAAGTGACATGGGATACCCAAATTGCTGCCCCTTCTCAGAGTTGGTTTAAAAATTAATTAGTCTTTTATAAGAATGGCATCGTGTCACAGTCTAGTTAACATGTATTGCTAAACTGTGGTTAGGGATATTATAAGCAGAGGAACTACAAACATTGCAGTATTGTGACTGTTTACTGCCTTTATCCATTTCCATGGGGCTAGAATCTGCTGCCTTTATGTTCATTAATCTAATATTAGTCCCATTCATTTAACTGGGAGTAACTTACTATTTTTTGGATAAAATCCTGGCTCTGTTGAAGTCAGTGGTAAAACTTCAAGGTTAGTAAAGTAAAATCTGGCACTAAATTTAGTTCAGTCCATTTCTGGGGGAAAAACACATTTAAAAATCTCCATACAAGCCGGTGGATTTACAATAAGTACAGTAGCTCCTCATTAATAGCTTCCTTTTGGTTTGATTCTTGTTTTAGTTTTAGGAAAGTCGATGGAAACCATATCTTGGCGTATCAACTTTTTTTGGGGGGGGCAGTATCATCTCTTTTTTAAGTAACCCACAACCAAAAATGAAGCTCTCAGTACCAGCTGTGGAAAGAGAGCTTGGGGAACGCTAAAAAGTTTTAATTTCCCGATGGTACTATCATTCTGCAGTGTAACAGCCCTTTGTCTTTGACAAGATCCATAGCTTTTTTTGGTTTTTTTGTTCCAGGATACTGGGGAAGCAGAGCATTCAAGGGGAGGTGAGCTTAGAAGCACAATGTATGGAAATGTTTGCTTTTATGGATCTCTTCCCTAAAATCTTGCCCGAAGGCAAGATTAAATACCTGAAAAAGCCTCTCTGTATGTTGAGGTGGCGTCTAACTGTGGAGTTACCTAAAAGAAAGAAAAATGATGCTACACTCACACTGGAAAACAACTTCTACACAAACAGGGAAAATATAGGCCTGGGGAAAACACAGCATATTTTTTATAAACGATCATTTCAAAGGTCTCTTTGTAATTTTCAAGTCCCTTGGAGAAGCTTTTTGGACAGGTTTAAAAGCACACTGTAACCA
Source organism: Chelonia mydas (assembly GCF_015237465.2). Taxonomy (NCBI): domain Eukaryota; kingdom Metazoa; phylum Chordata; order Testudines; family Cheloniidae; genus Chelonia; species Chelonia mydas. Next base: position 12,152,757 of record NC_057853.1, on the reverse strand, counting down.
TTATTATACACATCCAATTCAATAGCATAGAAATAAGTTGTTCATTTGCATTTTTATCTTTGTTGTCTTACAACCATTAATTGTGCAAATGAAACTCAGAGAACATTTGTATTCAACCCCAGGCTATTAGAAATTAATATACATGCAGAACAAAAATATCGAGAAGTTAGGGATGACCTTCATGTGTCATAGAAAGAGATGCAGTGAGGCACAAGTTATAGTTTCCAATTTACTGGAAAACAACACATCCTATTTCAGAATAACGGCACTACACAGCAATCACAGGGTTAGCAATACTTTTGGAGTATCCGATGGTAACAGGAAACAACGCAACACCAATGCTGTAATTCTGGGGAATGAATCAATACTCATGAAAAGTAAGAGGGTGCTTATATGTATATTAGTGAGGTTCTGAAATCTCTATCACTGGAGATTTTTAGAACAGGTTAGACAAACACCTGCCAGGAACGGTCTATTAGGTAGTCCTGCCTTGAGTGCAGCAGACTGGACTAGCTGACCTCCTAAGGTGCTCTCCAGTCCTCCACTTCTGTGATTCTATGTTTATTTCAGTGGGTTGGGATTTAACTCGTAGTGTATCAAGAAGAGAATATACCTTTAAATATACATCTTTATTTTCATAAACGTTCATTTTAATGTCACTCAGACATCAGTGGGGTGGATCCTCAGTTGGTGTAAATTATCACACTCTGTTGAAGTCAATGGAGCTTATGACAATTTACACCAGATGAGGATCTGCCCCAGGATTTGGGTAATGTTTGTGGGCTCCGTCCTCCGGCCTATACTCACATGAATGGCCCCAATGAAACAGTCAGTTGGGACTATTCATACTAGCAAGGGCCGAAAGATTAAGCTCAAAGGAGCTGCATCCATATACTTGAGGGCAAAATTTGGCCCTCTGAAAAGAAACAAAATGGTACTAAGAAGGAATGTGTTAGTTCTAAAAGGAATCGGTCATAATACTGTAGGGTTTCATTGAATAAGTAAGTGAACTCTCCAGTATCTTAAAAAGCTACAACCCATGTGGAATATGGCTTTAATTCAACATCCTTACATTAATAATAGGGAAATGACATGGCATTTAAACTGTAGGGTTAGCATATAGCCAGTTTCTGCATGAACACACAGTAGGGATTAACCAAAGAGCACCACCACTTCTATGCTACGCAAGTGTGAGGACTGCTCCCTGCTATTCCCCTATGAATCCTAGCCATGCTAGGGGGAGCAAGGAAGAGCCAGAGATGGCAGGCAGAGGAGGGGAGTAAATGCAGGAGCCTCTTAAAAGGGTATAGCAAAAAGCATACCATTCTGCATGTGGAGGGAAGGGCTGGGGGGCAGATGGGGAAAATGCCCTCTGTGGCTGTGTGGCTCTTTTCCTCCGCCAGTGGGCCAGTGCTTAATAAGGCATAATAATGAGTCATTTCACAAAATGGGAGAAGAAAGTAAAAGGGTAAAGTACAGACATAAAGGGAGAGAGGATGAAAGATTGATGTGATCACCACAGGGACTGACTGAGAAAGGAGCGAAGATGACACTCAATCCATTATGCCTGGCAGAAAACAAAGATGGCCTCTTGCCCACTATTCAGAAGCCCCCCAAAAGCTAAAGGTCTGTGCTCCAAACTCCCATCTAACGTCCCACCGGTAGCTGCATCTGGTAAAATGCAGCATTAAGAACACAGAAATCTGTGAGCAAATAGGACAGTTCAGTTAACCAGGGCTCATCAGATATGCACTCCTTTGAGGAGACTTTAATGCTTCTCTTATGCAAGTCATATAATATATTATTTATGGTTATTATTACTTATTAATTTATTTTCTATCAGGCGCACCCTGCTTTAATGTCTCAGGACACACTGCAATTTACTAAAGTAGCAAATAGTTTTTACTAAGAAGCAAAAAGGAAATGGACACTCCCTCTCCCAGCCATCTTGAGAAAGTAGATTGATCAAATGCTATATCAATAGATTTGAAGTGGGAGAGGGAGGGATGTAAGTTTCAGTGCTGAGGGGCTTCCCCAAAGAACGTTGTCACCAGCCCCACAGACAACTAAATCTAGTGACATGTAGCTGGAGTCATGTAGCTATGGCAGTACAAGTGGAGACAGCTAAGGCTGGAGCCATGGACGAGTTGTAGTTTAAAGACAACAGCTTGAACGGCATTCGTAAATCAATAACATGCCAGTGCAGCTACTGGAGAAAACACTTAGGTGATTTTGAAAATTTTACCCCAGAGACATTTAAGTGATGTAGGATTCTCAATCTTATTTACTTTCAATGAGGTTGAGGCTCCTAAGATGCAGACCCTCTAAGGTATTTAGGCACCTTTTGGGGATCTGGGCCTTAGGCTCCTAAGTCTCTTTTGAAAATGGGCTCCCAAATCATTTAGGTGCTTTTGAAAATTTTACCTTCTCTGGCTAATACTACCTAATATGTGAGCATTGGAATTCTGCCCTGCGGGAAGCCTCTGATTTGTCTTCATTGTCACCTAGGTTGAAGCTTAGCCCTCTGATCTTAATACGGGTGCTGATTTGGCTAGAAACTCAGAAAGCTGCGAGGGTGCTTTGTACATTTGACCACAATACATAGAGCTAGATACTGTCTACATTCTCTTGGCACTTCAGCCCATGTTGTCTCACCAGATAACCCCAAAGGTTGAACAGCATGAGGGACTGAGACTTATGGGACTCTGTAGGGGAGGGCTTTGCAGTGAAGGAACAGTCACCTGTAGTGAACATCAGGGGGAGGAAGCATTCGAGCCATTTCAAGGTATTTTACTTAGACTGCAAATGCTTTTTGGCCAGGAACCATCTTTTCATTATGTGCATGTACAGTGCCTAGCACAATGGGCCTTGGACTCTGGCTGGAGCCCCAGGTTCTATCACAATACAAATAAATACTACTATCAATATTTTTGTTCACCCCTGTAGCCAGTTGTCAGTGGGAGAGATGAGCTTCCACTCTAATGAGGGTACTGAATTAGTCAACACAATCCTCATGTCCATGCAGATTAAAAACTGCAGTTCTTCTTCCTGCCTGGGAAAGCTGGTAATTGATTCTTGATTAAAAATACTTTGAGCAGTGGTCAGATGCTTATATTTATTTGTCATGTCTACCTATCCCTGTTAGGGCTTTTCCTCTTTTTCCACCTATGAACAGTTGTAAAGAATCATATTTGTCAAATGTTGAGCTACAACTATCTCTGAATCAGTGTTTTACATAAATATTACATTCCAACCCCACCATGTAAATGCTCACAAAAGTTAATAGAAACATAGCTATGAGAAACAAAGAAAAGAGTAGGTACACTGGGAGATTATATACATTGATGAATGACATGTTCTCTTTTCTGTAATTATAGTTCTCAAAGGGACCACGTTAGGACAGTAACCTGTATTCAGACACTAACCTCGCTAATGGACTATAGGATCCCACATTAGCATTATCATCAACCAGTTCACTGTTGGGTAAAAGACTTTTCATCTTCCACACTTCTGCCTATATTGAGCTTCACCCACCCATGCCAGGTATTTAAATTTAACGTTTCATTTCCCCACTTTCTATATATCTACCCTTTCCCTACTCTTGAATTATCTATTTTATCATTTTAATTTTTTATGAAGGTTTTTCAGGAGCTGTACTTCAGCTCCTTGACTCCACAAAGTGTATAATGCAGTTTGTCACTGAGCTTTGAAACTTTTGGGAACAGATTGTCAATGAGGGTCTCGTCAACTAGCCCACTGCTCCATTGTCCCTTTGACCATAGTGATGCACACAGTTTAGTCTTGGTTAAAGTAGACTAACAAAAAGATGATTTGAAGCTGGCATCTTGCTCACATTATAAACTTAATCTGAGGATCTTTAACCATTTTTATAAAGGTGGATCTTTATTTCACGGAAACACTTAGGTACCAAAAGTTTAGGTAACTTGCCCCAGGCAACAAAGTGAGCCAGTGGCAGAGTCAGGAACAGAACCTAACTCCCCAGGCTCCCGTTCCTTTGTTCAGGATGTAAAACCATACTGACTTCGACCTTGCCTCTACAGCCATAGAGGTACACAGAAGTGCCGTGCTTCCAGTCCTCAAAGGAGGTCAGGATTCTGAGGACCATTGAAGATATACACACCTATGTCACTAAGAGGGCTCAGGGGTTCCCTGTGCAAAAGCAGGTGGGGCTGGAAGATGATCGGGGCAGTACCAAAGAGGAGCTGGAATGGAACCAGAACACTTTTGCAGCACAGATACACCAGTCTTCAGTCCTGCAATGGGTGGCTGCATAACAAGCACAGACAGCTACTTCAGCCAACAACTACATCACAGTTGCCAACTTTCATGCGGTAAATAAGCACCCCGACTTTCACAATAAGCCAAAAATCAAGCTAATCCCATTTCAAAACAAGCCCGTCCCTAAGAACCCCAACACTCTGTGACTAGATCCCCACGGTGTACAGTCTGGGACTGTAGTGGGCCCGCTGTGCACCCCTGACTCTCTCTCCCCTTGTCCTCTGCTTGCCCCCTCCCGCCCCCGCCCCTGCTTGCCGGGAGCCAATCAAAAAAAGAAAAAAAAAAGAAGAAGCAACAAGCTGCAACAAGCTACAAGCCAAAAACTATCCAACAAGCAACTCACAAGCCAGTTAAGCCAAAAACAAGCCCAATTTCTGCATTTTTTTTTTTTTGCGGGTTTGGCATGTCTGAACTACATCCTACCTGTGCCCCTCACTGCGCATCTAGCCAACACCTTCTCAGGCTGGGCGCTGGTATTTGGTTTGTTTTGCATTATCATGAGCATGCCTTCAACATGCACACAAATTAGTAGTATCAGTATTTCTTATCCATGTGGAGGAGGCATCTAAGAGGCCCAGTCATGGGCCAGGCCCCATTGTGCTGTTCAAACACAGAACAAAAACGTGTTCCTGCCCCAAGACCTAACCTCTACAGTCACCATGTTTCCAGCAGAATTACTGTCCTTCTGCGTAGAATAGTTGTGAGATACTCCATTTTGGGTATTTTGTGCTGGCTCAGAAAGACTTGTCATTACTCAGCTCCTGATGATTTGGGGATAAAAAACTTTTTTCGAGTCTGCAACCTATTTCTATAGTTAAATATGAAAAGCAAACTGAGCTAAAGGAACAACTTTGCTGCAAGTCCCTGTGCTGTACATTCTTGTTCGGCACAGTGACCTCCGAGATCTTAGGCAGAAAGTAAAAAAGCCAGGATCATGGAGCCAGTGTGACCTTTTCTTTCAGCCAGATGATAAACAGTAAAGGGTAAATTGCCAATGCAGTGCACAGTCATTTAGCCACATGTCTCATTAACTTTAATGGGAGTCTCACCTAAATATCTGAACATCACATAGGAAATATACCTTGAAGTATGATGTCTGGGGGAAAAATTGCCTAGAGAAAAAATATAAAGAAGAGAAGAAATATGAAAGAGCAAACTCGATACAAAAGTACTGCATGTGGGTGGGAATGAACAAGATTATTTGTGCATCAGCTGTGACATGAGCTAGCTAACCTCCCAACCAGAGAAGGTGATTGGAAGCAATCAATAGAGTGGTAGAATGTAACAAGAAGACGAAAGGTATCAAAGGACTAATTCCATTAGCATCCATGGGGAGAGTTAAAAGAAAAACATAAGAGGACTCTATAGGGAATATCAATCTACAAATCCCAGTGTGACAGTTTTATCTTTCACCATAATTTAATATAGAACTCAGGTTAAAGTATTCATGAATAATCACATTCATTTTATCTTGTCACTTTCTATTCAAATTATTTTATTATCTTCCACAGGGTAAATCTGGCAAGGTTTCTGAGCTTGTTAAAATAATCTAAAAGTAACTGCTTAAGTTGCTTAAGCCACAAATGCTTCCATTTCAATCTTTCTGAAAACTATGAATGGAGGAAGTGTACAGCAAGAACAAAAGACTATGTGGAGGTATACATCAGGACTTGTAAAATTCTTACATTCTTTACAGATGTCTTCCACATAAGGAGCTAGGCAATTTTTTTTTTCAAAATCACGTTTTACTCAGAAAAGTGACTAAAAATGGCACCTACCAACACCAGAGAGCTGTTCCTTGTATATATTCAGAGTTATAGCTGTTGTCTTTCCTGACAAAAGTGAATCTTAGGGCTGGTCTACACAAGGCCCTTAGTGCACAAAAGCAGTGCTCAGTGTGATCACACAGGCAGTTAGAGTGGAGTCACCAGTGCACTCTAGCTAGTGCTCACCAGCAACTGCAGACTTTTTCCCAGTGTAGGCAAGCCCTTTGCTGCTGTTTATGCCTCTTAGCCCTGCAAAACCAATGGAGTATGAGTTAGATTCTCTTCCTCCTTGTGCATCGTGGGCTCGAATCTTCAAAGTGCTGTGTGCTCTGGACTTGATCCAGGAGGGCATTTAAGTGTGTGCTTAACTTTAAGCACATGAATAATCCCATTGATTTCAAGCTTCTTGCTTCCTCCCCTTCTGGGATTTGGCATTCTTTTCCCACCACGGGAGCCAGAGAACAGGAAACTATACAAATCATTAGCTAAATAATCTTTGCCCATAACAAAGGCATTCATCAAAATGTCATCATTCATACTCCAGAGAGGCTTTTAAACCATCAGCTATTCCTTCCTTCTAGTATAACCAAATGTCACTTCAGCTGAACTGTATTTAGACTTTCCTCCTGAAGTACGACTCTATCTAGACTAATTTTAGCTTTATGTAACAACTTCCATTAAAAAAAAACCATGCAGTATTTATGGGCTCAACCAAAAGAAAAAAATATCAGTCATGAAAATCACTGTAGTGTCAAGTAAATAAATAGAAATACTGAGTATGCAATCACATCCAGCTCGCCACCATGACAAACCTTTTTAATAAAAAAATAGCCAATCTTTTTTTTCTCAAATGTGGAAGCCTGACTGTTAAAGTCCCATGTGCTGCTCTAGCCCTGTCTATTCCTCAACAACTCAAACACCTTGGTTTTCAGATCCTTCAAGAGCCAGTCTTTCCTATCTCCACAACTAACTACGATTTCAACAAGCAAAAACGAAACCCAACGAACAAAAATCTCTGTCCTTTTCAAATCCGTTTCATTGTAAATTTGCTTTCCCTCCCACTGAAATGTTTTTGTTAGCGCTAAACAAAACTCAAGACTTAAGAAATCTAGGACTCCAGTTATATTACACAAATTAGCCCATGAATGGAATCAAAGTTGTTTCCCTCCAGAGAGAAGCAACCAATTCTAAAAATGTTGTTCTAGGAAATAGTTTGTTTCTCAGTTGCTGTTTGTTTTCTTTTTATTAACAAACTAAAGCAGAATACGAAAAGGGCACATCCTGAGGTGAATCCCCCAAATCAAAGTATAATTAACCTGTGTATCAAACATACTTTTCTTCCTTTTTAAAAAAAAACAGTAAATGTAAAGGGACACATTTTCTATGGATGGGAGGACCATAGAAAAGGGATTGTTACAGTTTTATATTGTAAAATGTTGCAATTTTGAATGCCATTTAAATATTAGTTTGTATTTTGGTTATTAGATGGATCCCTCATATTAAGTAGAAAAATGGAGGTGGCCCCTTTAAAATCAGGGCAGGGCACTGGATGGGAGTGTGCACTTGAAGGGATTTGTGAGCAGAATATATGTGAATGTTGAGAGCTCTAAATGCAATGGCCCGGCCCACAGGAAAAGTCGCCTGACAAAGGTCAGAACTCAGGTGGTAATAAAGCTATCCTTTGTGAAACAAAAGCTTCATTACTGAAGGTATAACACTGTTGTAGTTACCGAAGGTGTGACACGGTTGTCGTTTCGTTGACTTCAGTGGAGTTATACAAGCAAAGAATCTCTCCTAGACACTCAGAACTCGTTGAAGTCAATGGAACCACAGCCACTCACCGCAGCTCAGTATCTGCCCTTCTGTTTTATCGCATGAAATGAGGACACTAAAGCATTCATGAGGACATTTTGCTCATCCCCATTGTGGTATGTCGTCTTATACAGCATGTCTTTGTCCTGCTGCCTGCCTGTCATTTAAATATTTAATAACGCTTAATAGTTTCATCTCTTCATTAGCACTAGTAATGGGAAAATGCGAAATAAAAGAACTGTTTATGTGTTTGGAAGTAAACATAAACACAGCCTTTGATATTATTTACTTTTTAACTGGAAAATGAATGTAACTCTAAATTAGTCCATCAGTATCTTACAGAATACCTACAATGCAATTTATTCCTAGTGCAGTTTCTCCAATTATAATGTACAACCCTTGCTTAGCTAATTGCTTATTGCACAACATTTCCATAACTGACAGTGACCCCATCAGCTGTATTAATTTCATCTCTAGCTTCATATTCAGAAACCTCTATCTACAGTAGACTAACCAGTAATAATAATAAAAGAGTGCTTCTGGCAATTTGTTCACATTCCAGTTTTACATACCATCAAGTTGACTGTAGGATGCCTCTGTATGGTACTTGTAAATTGGTAAATTCACTATATAAATGATGATGATGATATTATTTGTATTACAGTAGTGCCTAGGAGCCCTGGTCATGGACCAGGGCTGCATTGTGCTAGATGTGTACAAACACAGAACTAAAAGGTGGTCCCTGCCAGAAAGAGCTTACAACCTTAGCATAACAACCATATAAACGCTAATATTGCACTTTTCAGCAGTAGATCTCAAAGTGATGTACAAAGGAAGTCAGTATCATTATTCCCATTTTACAGTTAGGGAAACTGAGGCATAAAGAGATTATGTGCCATGCCCAAGGTCACCCAACATGCCGGTGGCAGAGCCCTGGTCTCAGGTCTTCTGAGTCCCAATCTAGTTCTTTATCCACCAGGCCACAGTGCCTACCCTACAAGACAAGAGACAACAGGTGGATACAGATAGACCAATGGGAGAGCACAAGAAAACAATGAGATAGCACTGGTCAGCATGATAGGCAGTGGTCAGAGCATGTCTCAGTGTTGTCAGGTGAGGGAGTTAGATGAATCTCCTCACATAAGGGATTTTTCCATTAACTACTGTGTCCCCCACTAAAATCAACAACAGTTCACACTTCCACCAGCTGATTTGTTCTTCCACCAGCAGGCACTCTTGGATCAATGTGGCTGACCTACTCCACACTGAAGGGCTGAGCAAAACAGTAAAATGTGGGTCATTTTATTGGCTGAAGAGCTAACCCTGTAGTTCATCATATATCTGCAAAATGGCATAGAAAGACACTGTGGTCATGATGGCAAAATCTCTATGTTTAACCACACACTGCTTTGGACAGGACTGTTAAAGGTTATTTCACTTGGCAGTTTCAACATATACCCTGCCTCTAAATACAAAGGTGTTCTGTACTGCATACTAAGAGTCACATTCAGCTCATTTCACATCTAAATTGATCTGAACTGGAATCCAAGCCTTAGGCTAATAAAATCTTTGAATGGATCCAGATGACAGGCAGAGTATTTTCACATCTTTTTATAATCTCAGTAGTTTTATCTTTGTGACTTGAACTATGTCATAAAGTACTGAGTGCAAAAAATGCTAGTTACAATTCATTAGACCTTAAGAATGAAGACTAGTTTCCTCATTCAGGTAGACATATTGGTATAACACAATTAGATTATGGTGGCTTTTGTGTTTTAAAAGATGCACAACTCCAACGGATGCTACTGTAACAAACGCACATCCTATGGAACCACAATCCCATTTACACGGTATAACTGCTTTCATTGCTGTAAAATACCTAGGGGTTTGGGATCAGATTTTCAGTGAGTGACTTTAATTCTGCGCTCAAAATTCAAGAATGCATAGTTTTTGAATTCAGGGACAGATTATCCTTTCACATCAAGGCACAATAGAATATTATTACATCCCCATCCTCATTCAGTGCACACAAGGCAACTAGAAGGGTTAGTTAGAATCATGGGTTACAGTGTATACAGTGGGCAATACCAAGTTGTTTATCTCCAATATGGCTCATTCCACTGTTGCAGGGGAAGGAGGGACCGAGAAGCATCTGGATTCTGGTCTTGGTTGTAGGCTGATGGCTAAGGCTGAAAAAGACCATGGTAGTGCTATTCGACTGGGGGAGGCAGGCAAAAGAACTGGCTAGAATTACATAGCCTTGGTTTGTAAATTGGGTTCACAATGTAGGGGTTTTGCTGGATGCTCAAGTGGCAGCCATGGCAACAAGAGCACATTTCCATCTACCGTTGGTGGGCAAGACACTTTGTTTGGGATGGGAACCTTGCTCTACTCGTTCCTGCCTGTGTCACATTAAATTACTGTCACATGCTCTACTTGGGGCTACACTTTGAGACCGTTTAGAAGCTGAGGGTGTGTAGCAGCCTGTTTGTCAGGCAGAATTCTTTGTGAGGAGCATGTAACACTGTTGCTCTCTTAGCAGAGTTGGCTGCCTTTGGGCTTCCAGGTGGAATTCAAGCTGTTGTTTTTCCACTTTAAAGCCCTTAATTATTAGGATCTCGCTTACCGGAGAGATTGTCTACCTTTCTCCTCATGCCAGCTGCAGCTGCTACCGTCTGAAGTTCCCTGAATGCAAAAGAGAGTGAACTGCTGCCAGGGCATTCCTGGTGAGGGCCCCTCAGATGTGAAATGTACTTCCCCATTCATCCACCAGCACCAGGATTTGTTAATCTTGTGAACACACTGCAAGGGTCACCTTTTGTACTGAGGTTTTTCGAGCCAGGATAAAGTTTGCATAGGGAGGGGTAGTCATTGCTTATCTTTTGTAGCCATTGAAAAGCAGGGGTCAGAGCACAGGATGGGTGCTCCTAATATGTAGGGCTGTTGTTAAATCAAATAAATACACATTTTACTTAGTTGTTTTTAAAAGCCAAACATTTTTATTAAAGGCCATCGACTTCATGTGCAACAGCAGAAACCCTCTTCTTCCTCTTCTAGCCTCTTTGTCCTTACCTTGCCATAACTCAAATAACTAATATGCGGCCAAGATTTATTCTGATGTGATCCATTCTTAAAGTCTATTTGTCTCTTTTCTTGACTTCAGCAGAAAGGTTACGCATGCCTGTTGGTTATGCTCCTTTTATTTTTCCCAGGATGTTCACCTTCAAGCACAGCACCAGGAAAAATGAAGTTAGTTTACACTGGGTCGATGACCTCCTACTTCCGTTATTTACTGCAGTAATCACCAAATGGAACTGTGCTTTTCTCCAATTGCACATATAAGTTATCAACTATTATGCCCTCATGTACTGATGCAAAGGTTGATGCAACTTCAAGTTTTAAAACTATAGGGTAATGTAGATATTCAAACATGCTTATGACTTGATTTCTCACTGTTTCCTTCACCAGCTTTAAAAGGACCGCAAATGATGACTACATTACCATACAAGCAGCTTATATGCTAACTGGAATTACATAAGCATTGTGAAGCATTCTGAAATGCTGTACATGAGCTTTGGGAGATCTAGCTTCTCACTGCTATTCATTTTTCAATTTTCAGCTTCAAAGATCTTGGACATTCTCCTCTAGGCTCATCTAGGAGCAGGAATCCAAGGCCTAGTCACATTGGGTGATTTTCTTAGGCACAAGGATTTGTCTCAGCAGTCTCGAGACGAACCCAAACAAAGGGAAGTTTATGCAATAGTGGAGACACTTTCATTCTTTCCATGTGCCGTGATAATTCTGTTATTGTGCAGAAGACAATATGGTAAATTTACCTTGCAGAATATGACTATGACTTTATTTTATAATCTGCTTTTCACTAAACCTACTGTGCACTTTCATGCAAAACTGCACTCTCCTTGGGTCTGTGTGAGCTATGGTTTGAAATACAGTGAGGTCCCCTGACTGCAGACAAACAGCACCTAATGGGACAAGTCCAAACCATGTGCAGCGAATGGAGTTTAATCAGAGGCATAAGATATACCACACTGTCAAGTGAATTATGGTATCCTGCCTCCAATTTTGCCACCCACCTTCTAGTAATTCGATCTAGACCACACTTCCCTAGTTTGCTTAGGAGAATGTCTTGTGGGACTATATCAAAAGCCTTACAAAAATCAAGATATATCATGTCTACAGCATCTGCCTCCCCCCACTCCACTAGATGGTGCAATTCACCAGAGCTGTATCATTTAACGCTAGCTGAGGATTTAGCCGAGGATTTTCTCCATTTTCCACAACCTAGCACATTGACTGGTCCTGTATCAGTTTGAATATTAAATGAGCTCTCACTGGGAAAAAAAGTAACAAGACCTGCAAAGAAGGAGCAGAATAAGGACAAATACATAACTATCTAGGGAGTTTAAAAAAAGGTGGAGCAAAAGTTCACGTCCCTTGGAGTGGCACATGGCCCAGTTAATGTACAATTTAGATGCAGTAGTTTTCTTCTGGCTGAGAAGTCAGGTTGATTTTTTTCCCCCCCAAGCTTATCCTTTCCACAGTTTTGATTCCCCCCCCCCAAATACAATGATGATAGAACTGAACTGCTGCAGCCAGCTGCACAAATTCATTAATGGCATTAGCAAAATAATGGTTTCAGACTTATGTGTCAGTGCTGGCAGCAGCCGCATTCTTTTAGGGAGAGTCTTCCAGCATTCCATTTTTATAGTAATGTGAATAAACAGCTTGCTTCATCATTACTGATATGAGAAATATTAGGGATTTTAAAAGTCATGTTTATGGTCCTGCTGCACATGCCTTTCTCTCAAGTCCAGACCTCAGGCCCAGAAATGGTATTCAGCTCCCTTTGCCCTCCAAAATAATTGTCAATAGGAGCCACTAGTGAGGTTACTGATAAGTCTCTATCTCAGAAATCAACTATGCTAATGAACAGGCCAGGTGTTTCTTCCAGTTAGGGCTTGTCTACATTACCCACAAGATCGACGGGCAGCGATCGATCCAGCTGGGGTCGATTGATCACATCTAGTCTAGACGTGATAAATCCACCACCAAGCACTCTCCCATTGACTCCGGTACTCCACCAGGGCAAGAGGCGCAGGCAGAGTCGATGGGGGAGCGTCAGCTGTTGGCTCACCGCAGTGAAGACACCACAGTGAGTAGATCTCAGTATGTCGACTTCAGCTACATTATTCACATAGCTGAAGTTGCGTAACTTAGATCGATTCCCCTGCCTCTCCCCCTCCCCCCCGCTCAGTGGAGACCAGACCTAAGTTACACAGTGTGGGCTAGGTTCTCAGCTACATCAGTGCTCTGTTCGGCACACTCAGAAGTGTGCCGGGGGTGGGGGGGGGGGGTGAAGGTGACTGTAGGCCACCTTTGCACTTATCTAATCTCTGGTGAATCTGGAGGCAAGTTCAGCTCTGAGTTACAAATCACGTTGCAGTCTTGCATTTCATCCCACCTGAAGTACACTCCTGCATGCCTCCTACACCACACCAACTCTCTTGCATGGCAATGAAATATGGGTTCCGAGGAAGGCTGAAGAGGGTTGATGTTTTCAGTTCTCATTATTGTCATTAGCTACTCCATATTAAGTGGTGGTACAAAATCAACAATGAGGATGTACATAGACAAACCCAGCAACCTCCTCCAGCAGCACTGGTTCAGTTTCAATGGCTTTCTTGGCTTCCATCTTAATAACATGAAAGACCAATAAATTATGAAGCACATTTACCAAAGAATGCTGCAACATGGCTGGTGATCACATGGGCATCAAAAGGTTCTGTGGCACGATAAAATCTCCAGTGATGGACACAAATTGAATAAGCAGCCAGACCACCTTACGGACTTCCCTAGAGCTAACAGTGTGTGGCACTAGATCTGCAAGGAGGCTATGTCCCTTTGGGATTTGCCATGATGAAGGTCAAAGAAGAATTTGGCAGAGCAGCTGCAGAAAGCATTTCAAGCTGGTACCACTGCACTGCACTATAAAACGAGGTCTATTAGACAGCTTTCTGCAGTCTTGACTCTGAATGTTCTCTCCCCGTGCTGATTGATTGTTTGCTTTAACCCACTCCTACTGCCCCCTTCCTTTGTCTTTCCAACTAGTTAATCCTCTTCTGACATAAACCCCCTGAGAAGATTTAAAGAACCAACCAAACTCAAAACTTGGACATAACATGTTTGCAGTCACTGCATTGTTCATTCTGCTTGTATTTTCTGTCCCTTTAAAGCCCCTCAGCTCTTTGGGGCAGGGACTCTTATTCTATCTTTGTACAGTACCTACCACAAGGACCGCACATTCTCAATAATAAATCTAATGTTACAGTGATATAATGGAGGAGATTGTGAGGGAGGGGATTCCACTGTGACAGAACACAAAAGAAACATGGGGAGCAATGTCGCTAAATGAATAATCTTCATTTACTTCATTCACTTATGTATTTAGTTTAGAGTATTTTCTTTCAAGTGTGAACTTTCTTTAAAAGGATCATTCCTCTCAAATAGTCTCCACTCTGGATACAGTAATTCCATTAGAAGAAGAAGTAAAACTCAGCTCTTCTCTGCTAATGTTCATCACACAAACCTCTTTATGAGCTGGGAAAGAAAATGTTTCTGGTTCAGATGCAAATGTCAACAAATACCATAAATACTTGTGTATAAATGAATCAGATTTAAGATGATCCCTTAATAGTGAGAGTATAAGGTAGGAACTAGCAGAAATGAATGATCTTCACGGAAGGACTTCTCTCTGTCCCATACACAAAATGAAACTTGCTTAAAACGCCTCTCACCTAACTGTGTCTCTCAAGGGTCCCTCTGCTTGACTGCTGGCCTATTTACTTATCCAGCTTTTACTACTGTCTCAGTCCCTGCAGTATTTTCCCCAGCCTCCTTCCTGATTTGCTTCATACAGCTGCTGTGCTCTGTTGCTCCTCTTTGTGTCCATCTGACAGTGTGGTAAATGGTTTCCCCTAATGAACCAGCAGACTAACTTGCATATAAACTGACCTCCTATTTAATGACTCCGAATTGCACATATCTTTGACAGCTCATATCTGAGTATATGGTTATATTTTATGTGAGTATATGTTCTCCCTGATTCCCACACAAAGGAGGTACGGGAGATATAAATAGGGAGAGCTCCAAAGCTCACCAAACCCAAAAGTCTTTCCCGTGGTTCCAGTGCCCATTTGGTTTGGTCCCTTGAACCCGGAAGCAGGTACACACTGCTGCACTTTGCCTCAAAATGTTTGGATTAAAATGGAATGTTCTTTCTATAAGTGTACGAGAATTTTAGGTTTTAGATGAGAATGTTTTACTGTTTCTCTGCATGCTGTCAGAGGATTTAGGATTACAGGAACCGGAGGAAAGCTCACTCAAGCTTTACAAACCTAAAAATCTGCCACTGAGACATCTGGTCAATGTGTAATTGGAGGAGTGTATTGGGTAGTTTACATTTTTTTTCCTCTTGTTTTTTAATAACATTTACAAGGAATCTGATTATTGTTACCCAACAGTCCCCACTTTTCAATATCTCCTTTTCCTGATATTAGGGTGAACAGATGTCCTGATTTTATAGGGACAGGCCCGATTTTTGGGTCTTTTTCTTATATAGGCTCCTATTACCCCCCACCCGCTGTCCCAATTTTTCACACTTACTGTCTGGTCACCCTACCTGATATACATATCCCTTAATTGTCTGGCTATCCTACTTCTAGTTCGTCTAACTAACCTTAGTCTACATAGCAGAGACACCCATGTATACCCATGTATATAGGTCCATATACAGACTTTTCTTTAGATCATGTCACTAGTTGTGTTCCGGAGATCAATGCTTGGGGCAACACGGTCTAGTGGTTAGCACACTAGCTGGGGTTAAGGCAACCTGGGCTAGTCATAGTTTGACCACTGGCTTCCTGTGTTGCCTTGAGCAAATGACTTTGCCTCTCTTGGCCTCCATTTCCCTTGAACCCTTTGCCTGTCTTGCTGATCTAGATAATAAGCTCCTCAGAACAGGGACTATCTCTTACTATGTGGTTGTATAGCATCTAGCACAATGGGCTCCTGATCGCAGTATAATACAAATATTAATTATATGATTTGGTTTCAACCTGGACAATAGCTAACCTGCTGCCAGTGGATCTGATCCTCCACTGGCTTTTTCCCATCAAAGTCAATGGAATTACACCAGCTGAAGCATATGGAACATTTTGGGATCATGCCATTAGTTTGTCATTTTATTACTCCTTTCTACAAACACTTTCTTTTTATTGTGCAAGTAAAATATTATACTACATGAGGCAGCTCATTTGTATTTAATACTTCATTGTGCAGACGTATAGGAAGAAACTTTCAAGAATTTAATATTTAATAATACTATATGTGGTGGGGAGCTGGGAGAAAAAAAACACAGCCATATTTACAATGAGTCTTTAATGACAAATATAAATGTTGGGGATTATGCTATACTTTGTTCCTTTTTTTGTGTCTGAAACGACTAGTTTTGAAATATCCGTAAAATGCTAATTTCCAACATCTTGAATCATCCATAAACACTTACGTAGATGGTATATTTTTAAAATCAAAAACATTGGATATTATTTTGATCTCACGTCCAGCAGCAAATCAGAAGTTACAAGAAGTCAGTGGAGTTACACTGATGTAAAAATAATGCAAACCTGATCAGAATTAGGTTCATTCTCCTTAAATGAGGTTTGCTGTTACCTCATGCACATATTCATGAAATAGCACCAGCTCCCATTCCCACTGAAGCCAATGGTTGTCTTTCCATTGATTTAATGAAGTTAGATTGGACCCATAATGAGCTAAATCTTGAAGTCCTCACTCAGGCAAAACTCTCAAAACTTCAGTGGCAGATTTGCCTCACTAATGCCAGTAGGATCAGTTCCAAAGTACACTATGCAAAACAAAATAACATGGTTTCAGTAATCTATTGAAAAACAATTCACATCTTACCCAAAGCTGCATGTATTATACTACGTTTCAGACCGTATGCCTTTTTTCAGATTAAATAATGTTGTTTTCTGTTCTGAATTGGATTTTCTTTTTTCTGGCGGGGGGATATGTTGGGAAAGATGTGAGCTGCCAAACACTGGACAAATGGGAGAAAGAAAGAAAATCTGAATCCCTGAATCTTTGCTTTTATCCTTGACAAATTAGACTACAGGAAGTATATAAAATGAAAACTTTTCTTCCAATTAACATTTCAAAAAATTCTGAAGAGCTGATTTAAGAAGACAATGGCACAAAAGTACATATTGAATCCGGACCTGTGCTACTGCAGTTATATGGATTTTCCAGCAATAAAGTAGGTTAGAAGATAAATTAATTGTATGCTTCCTGTTCAAGAGAAATAGACCAATGGTAGTTACTATAGCAACTACTTGTAATTCATTCTATTAACTTTCTTATTGCAGAAATAGTCAGTAATGATATAGATCTCTTTAAGATAAAATATATGTGTAGGCTTTTAAAATATATTGTTTGTTTCACATTCAAATAAAATCTGATATACTTTTGTAAAAGTAAAGTCAATGTCAGACAGAAGCAATATTTTGGAATTTTTTGCGGGGTGAAGGGGGAAGAATGGTGAAACAAAATTATAACAGAATCAATCCTCTCCTTTTAGCAATTTCAGTAAAATGCTCATATAAATGTTTGTTTTGGCACTTACTCATGTTCATCTAAATTGTGAACATTACACCTCATATAAAGGTATAATACTATGTGATGAAATCTCTCTATTGCTGCTCTTTGAAAATCCCAGATGATCACTCCGAAGACAGAGCTCTCTCTGGAGCATAGAGTCAACTTATGACCACCTCACACCTACCTAACACTCTATCAATGCTCATTTAAAATACATCTCAAGGCCATATTAACTCTCTAAGGGTCTCCTCTGAAGATATTACTGAATAGCTGCAGGGGGATCCAGTTAGTTGCAGCCTGCCTTCCATGAGATCCCTGCTGTTCCACGTTAAGCTGACTCAGCAGAGCACTGCAAAGGCACATGCTGACCATGCCAAAAGGGACAACCTGAGCTAAAGCAATTCATTTGTATTTGTATTTTCTGGAATCTGTACATATGGAAATAACATATACACTAGCAGGGGTGCATCTGATATAATTTGTGGTATGGCTGTAAGAACCTGTTTAAATACCATGTGATATGTATACCTTCTACAGTATTCACCTAAACCATCTTTCAAAGATCCCCATTGACTGGATTGGGTCCCACTCAAAATCCAGGGGGGTGGGGAAGGAGGAGGAAGCAGCCGGGGCCGTACCCATTGTATAGCTTTTAGCCTAGGGGTTAGAGCACTTGCCTGGAATGTGAGAGACACAGGTTCAATTCCCCCCTCAGGCAGAGGAAGAGAAAGGATGCAAACAGGAGACCCCCTACTTCTCAGAAGAGGCCTCTGACCACTGAGCTATGAGGTAATCTGCTGTTGAGCACTGTCTCCTGTTCAAGCTGTTCCACGGTGGATTAAATAATGAAAGAGTGATTGGAACAGGAGGATTGGACCTGAGATCTGCCACGTCCCAGGTGGGTGCCTAACCACTAAACTTCAGGGTCATTTCTCTCTTTCTAGCCCAATATCTGTTCCATTGTGGATAAAAATACACAGTGGGAGAGAGAGAGAGAATGGCACCTGGTAAAGCCATTGAAATCAAGTGGAATCAAAGTGAAGGCAGAATTTGGCCACTCTCTGATAGCTTAGGACTATAATTTGATCTCAATTTTTTAGCAAGAATGCAGGGGGGGCCCATAAAACAAGACCACCACAAACCAAATCAGGGCAAATAATAGAGAGAAGATGATTTATGCAGAGCTTAAGAGAGAAGAAGCTTGACTTTGATGGGTTAGAGGAAGCAGAGCCAGGGAAAAGATTCATGGTAGAGGTGGAATTGACACGATCAGTTTGGGAAAGGTAGATGATATTGGAGGCAGCTTTTTGAATGGACTGGAGAGGGTTTACTGGAGTTCTGTGGGAAACTAGAGAGGAGGTGGTTATGAAGGTTGTTCTAATGCTATGTGATGAGAGAGTTTTAGTGTACAGACAGACAGAAATGGACAGATCTTCGAAGCATTTTGGAGAAGGAAGTAGCAGGATTTGTACATAGCTTGGATGTGTGGGGCAGCACAGAGGGAGGAGGCAAAAATGACTCCTAGTTTAGGGTCCTGAGTGAGAATGAAGATGGTGTGGTTATCAGTGGTGAGAGAGGACTGGGGAAGTGGACACCTGTAAGAAGGAAGATAAAGAGTTAACATTGGCTATACTTGCATTAATAGAGAGACATAAAAGAGATAACTCAGAGAAGCTGAAATACAATTTGCATTCATGTTGCAAATACACTGTTTATTTATTTCATATATCTCTCACCTTACTTAGATAGAAGACAAAACCTGTTGCCTCCTTTAACCTGATATTAAACAAGCACTGAAATTAAAATTTCACATTAAAACATTTTTGTAGAATCAACTTCTGTAAATTATTTTCTGTAAATAAATTTTCTATTTATTTTAGAAAAAATATTTATTTTCAGTGTTATAGGTGATGTTGATAATGCAGTGATGCAGATTACAAGATGTAAGACCATCATTAGCTCCAATTAGTATTCATATAGCAGTACTTCCCAAGCCCAGGAGACTCAAAATGTAAGTTTGTTTTTATTAAATTATGTATATACATCTTTAGAAAATTCCCACGCAGATGCCGGTCAATTTACAAACTGAAGAGGATTTTCTGTTGAAGAATACCTCACAGACAATGCCTTCAGAAACCAAAACACAGAGATACTGCATTACATTTTTCTACCATTACATTGTGATCCATTCATATGCGTGAAACACCAATTAGCTGAATCCTAGCTCTGCAATTTTTATAACTAGGATTTATAAACTGGGATTTCTCATGCTATTGAAATAGAGTTTTCATACTTATAATTAAGGTTAAGATTTTGTCACAGGTATTTTTAGTAAAAGTCACAGACAGGTTGCGGGCAATAAAAATTCATGGAAGCCTGTGACCTCTCCGTGACTTTTACGAAAAATACCCTGGGGGGGATTAACAGTCAGGGCACACTGCTGTTCCAGACCAGCCACTGCTTCTGCCACAAGGATTGACCCCGCCCTGGCCGCTGCTCCAGCCCCAAGCCACTGCTCCAGCCCTGGGGGCAGCCCCAGCCCCAGATGGCTGACCTGGCCCCGGCCACTGCTCCTGCTCCAGTGGTGGTGGCCGATGCTCCAGCCCCAGAAGTGACCCGGCTCCAGGCTGCTGCTCCTACCCTGACTGCTCAGAGTCAGGAAACTAAGACTGAGGATCCATAATGAAGAATGCTGAGATTTATTAGAGCAACCTGGACAATATATCTGGGAACTAGTTCAGTGGGGATCTGAAGAGCTGAAAATACAATGCCAGGAGCAATTGAAAAAAAAATAGCAAGAAAATATGAAACAATGTGGAGCTATCAATTTCGTTTCTTACTGTCCCTGTTGCCATAGCCCTTGTACATGGATGGGAGTTATAGTCATAACATGACATGAAAAGAGTGACATGAAAGAAGAAAAAAAAAGGAGACTGACAACTCGTGGGGAAAATAACTGAACATGGCTCAACACTTGTTGCAAATAGTATTTAGAACAGTGTTTCTCAATGACCAGTCCCTGAGATTTCCCTGACACCATTTAGGAAGGCAGCAAACCGATCCCTGGTATCAAAAAGGTTGAGAAACACTGATTTAGAATCTGGAACTTTTGAACTCCTAACTGACTGAGGAATTATGTGTAATAGTAGAATTAAATTGCCAATGTAGGGTTCAGGGAGAAATAAGGAAACCAGAAGCCCATTTGTGAAAATTAATAGGTTTAATACGATTGGGAAAAGGCAGCTGTGATGGAGTGTATGAGCTCTTTAAGTGTTGTGAGGGGAGCTCTCCTGGGCTTGCACTATCTCCTTCCAAGTTTGCCCCTAAAAATACCTGCAAGACGGGTAACACTGTTCCTAAGAGGAAGGAAATGATTCTAGGGAAACAGTCTGGAAGTAAAACTGATCCCTTTAGTAGCCAAGAATGGCACATGGTTAGCAGGATGGGATAAGAACATAAGACCGGCCATACTGGGTCAGACCAAAGGTCCATCCAGCCCAGTATCCAGTCCAGTCTGAACAGAACAGGTAATCATCAAGTGATCCATCCCCTGTCGCCGATTCCAAATTGTCATAACTTTAAAATCTAAGTTCTTAGAATCTTAGAGAGCAAGAAGTGAGTGCTCAGAACTCATAGTAACAAAGAAAGCTAGCTAGTTGCAAGAAGAGATACATTCTTATTTTGTTCACCATACCTTTACAGGCAACAGTAGTATTACAGGCCAAACTAACAAACAGCATGTCCATGAAGCTTGTATGCAAAATTATCCCCCAACTGGGATTATTTTTAGTTTCTTTTAAGGCCTGCACAAAGACATATCAACACAACAATTGTCTAATTAGCTAACTCAGAGATGCCTGATTTCAGAACCAAAATAAAAAACATAGCAAGGTTTACATACCTTTCAGTATCTTCAGCACAGCGCAACTCTCTCACTATGTCTGGAAAGAGTATGATTTACATACTCCCTTTATTTCCCAGCATGCCTTGTCCCAACCTAGGATTGTACCATGGCTGCCCTGATGGACTACATTTCCCAGTCTTCCTTGCTCTCCTGATTCTGAGAAAGAAAGATTGGCTGGAACTGTGAGGGGTTAGCTTGAGCCATTGCCACAGAGGGGAAAGAGGAGTTATACTGGCATTAGAAAAGGTTCAGAGAAGGGCAACTAAAATGATTAGGAGTTTGGAACGGGTCCCATATGAGGAGAGATTAAAGAGGCTAGGACTTTTCAGCTTGGATATGATAGAGGTATATAAAATCATGAGTGGTGTGGAGAAAGTGAATAAGGAAAAGTTATTTACATGTTCCCATAATATAAGAACATGGGGCCACCAAATGAAATTAATGGGCAGCAGGTTTAAAACAAATAAAAGGAAGTTCTTCTTCACACAGCGCACAGTCAACCTGTGGAACTCCTTGCCTGAGGAGGTTGTGAAGGCTAGGACTATAACAGGGTTTAAAAGAGAACTAGATAAATTCATGGAGGTTAAGTCCATTAATGGCTATTAGCCAGGATGGGTAAGGAATGGTGTCCCTAGCCTCTGTTTGTCAGAGGGTGAAGATGGATGGCAGAAGAGAGATCACTTGATCATTACCTGTTAGGTTCACTCCTTCTGGGGAACATGGCATTGGCCACTGTCAGAAGACAGGATACTGGGCTAGATGGACCTTTGGTCTCACCCAGGATGGCTGTTCTTATGACATTGCTAGATCTAAAAGAGCAGTTCTATGGCTTTTATGTTTCCCTCCAACTCCTTCACAGATGGGCTCCTAGTAACCTAAGAACCTAGTCGTTTTACAAGCAGAGGCAATTTTTTAATCTCCTTAAAGTACCCCTGGTGTGTCTCCTGCCCTTCTCATAATAATAAGTATGAATAATACACATAGGCTTTGTGGGGTTGAAATCATTTTTACACAAAAATTTATATTGTGGTCTGGCAAGTTTCTAGAACACTGAGCACTGCTAGATGGCTCACAAACTGCTTAAAGGGATCATGTCCACCCCTACACTGTAGTTCCCTAAATCATCTCCCCTTCTTTCACACACACAGTCTGGTTGTCCTTAAAAATTTACATATTTTGCTTTAAATGTAATTACAGCAGTATTTTCCGTCTTTCCTAAAGCTCCTTATACTTACCATAATGAAGTGAATGAGTACTAGGCACACCCGTTTATTGGTCACACCTGTTGTTAAGGCTCCATTAATAAATAGCTCAAAAGGTTAACCATGTTTTAATAAATGGTTAATCAATTGTTGAAAGCTCGTCCAGCAAATTAATAGGTTTCTTACAACACCTTCTAATGTTCGTATAGCCATCTGATGCACTCAATCTGTAACATGCTCGTGCCATCTATTAACCACTAATAATGCTTTCTAAACCAGTTATAAATGGAACCAGTTATAAAAGGAACTTACTATGAAGAGTGCTCTGTGTATCATATTAAATTATTTCTCAATATAAATGTAAAAACATGCAGCAAGAATAATGAGAATGCCAAAACAACAAACAGGAAAATAGCTGTGGTGATAAATACATCACTTAAAGCCAACTGCTCCCAGGTTCTTCCAGTCAACCAGTCACGTGGAGCAGCCTGTAGGACTGAGGCCAAGATAACAACAAGATGGCGGGTGGGGTGTGGGTGTGAGAGAGACAAACTTCTTTTCCAAGTAACCTGTTTCATTTTTGTTTCCTCTTCTTATAACTTAAATGGCAAAGATACTTGGCACCTTTATAACTGATTTTCCTCCAACACTTTTTAATATGTGAATAAAAGTGTGTATTTTAAAGAAATACCATGTGCTGATTCTAAAGTAAATCCGAGTGTAATCAGTTTGTTATCCTGGGTTGTCAGAGTGCCTGCATAAAACTAATCTGCCTCAAAAGGGAGACTATGGGTTGCTAAAAGAAAAGGACTACTTGTGGCACCTTAGAGACCTAAGGTGCCACAAGTACTCCTTTTCTTTTTGCGAATACAGACTAACTGGCTGCTACTCTGAAATCTATGGGTTGCTAATAACTCTGTTAATAGATTGATTAGAAAAGAGTTAACTTTTGGAGGAGTTTCTGTTCTCCTTCATCCCATTTAGGATGTCATTAATATATGTTGCCTAGCTAAAGCTGTTCAACAGGCCTATACCAAAGAAATGTAGTTTCCCCACCTGTGGTTTATTTCCAAAGTACTTTGAAGGACAATGTGAACGTATTTATACATCACGTAAACAGGTGCATCAAGCTAACAAGGCAAACCTTACACTATCACACCGGGGAGGAGATTGACAGTTGCGTGTAATGTTCATTCAATTGCATCAAAGGGGACAGAACTAAATAACTTTCATTTTAGCAGACACAACTCCAGCAGGACTCTTTCTTCAAGACAAACTCCATGTTGCCTACCTCACAGCTGGAAATAGACTTTGGACTCGAGGTATCTTTCAGAAGAATCCATTTCAAAGGTTCATTGGATTAAAATTGCAGTTTCTTTGCACCTCTTGTAATCTGTCTTTCACCTACCAAGACAAAGGTACCAACCCTTGGACTCTGGAGGATGGACCCTGACCCACGAGTTCAATCCGCTATTTTGATTGAAAACATGTGGTGAGAATTTTACCTTGAACCAAGTCTAGTTTAAGTTTTAGTTACCAGAATGCATTTTAACTTTCTTTTTTCTTATAACCATTTCTGGGTTTTATCCTTTGATTTTTAAGTGAGTACAAGTGTATATCTGTGAAATGAGAAAAAACTGCTGTATTTTTAATCTAAACCAATCCAGTGCTCAGTTTAGGTGTAAGTTTAGATCAAAACTGTTTAGGTGTAAGTCTGGTTAAAGTCACAAACTGTTGGATATTGACTCTTTAAAGGGGTAATAAACCTTAACATTCTTCTGGTTGTTCCAGGTCAGGGCCAGACATTTCAGAACTCAAGTTTTTTGGGAAAATTTGGGACTGGTGGGAGTAGAGTCACCTTAACAGTTGTTCACCAAGGCTGAAGGAGACCAGCTGATGACTGTGGTATTGTCAGCAGGCTCCAGAATCCAAAGTATTGGATCAGGGCTGCCCAATGCATAGTGCATGCTTCTTGCTAACTGTCCCAGGGGAGAGAGCTACAGTAGCAAGGCATTGTGAGGCACTCAGGGTTATAGGGTAAGAGGTGACCCAACTTTTCAACGGTCTGGATTGCACCCCAGAACGTAACAGCCATATTGACAAAGTGACTTATAAATTCAATTCCAATTATGATTTTGATTTGATTGTGCTGTTCAGTTCTCAGTTAGTTTAGTAACACTTATAACTAGTTAGAAGTTTGTTTAATCAAAGTTGGCTTTTGTTACTTTATAGTAAAACCCACAAAAATCATACCACTAGTTTTTTTTTTTTTTTCAAAAATATCAACAAGGATCATGATATCCTCATCTAGGGTTAAAGGTGAGTGATCAAAAAGGTAATTGTGTGTGGTATCTCAGTGCCCCTTTCCTCTGTTCATGAATTAATACATTGATCCCTTTCACAAGAAACTCTAAGCCTAGTCTTCTCACTAAAATCAATGGCAGAACTCCCACCGACATCAGTGGAGCAGCATCCAGCCCTGAGTAATGGCAAGAAGTAAGAATAATTTGTCATAGGCATAGGGCCCATACTGAAAGATGCTGAAAACTTCATGGGATGGCGGGTGGGTTATGAGTGCCCTCAACTACCAGTGCAATCAATGTGTGTTGAGGCCACTCAAAATCTTTCAGGAAATGTAAGGTACCTTTTAGGATCAAGCCCTAAGTAATGTCTAAATTACTGAAGAACTTAATTTAACAATAAACCTGAAAGAGAACATGACTTATTTCTAGCTAAAATGTTTTTGTGACTGCAGTTGGAAAGGGAAATACATAAGGGTTAAAAATGAAGATGGATGAATAAACAAAACATGCTCCTGATAGCATAGCAACCTGAGACCAGCTGTTGCTGAACAAACATTTATTATTTTAAACCATCATAGGCCTAGAAGAAAATAGACCGACTGGAATAACACCAAACAAGAATTGCGTATGTGATAATCAAATATGCCAAGCTCATTGCTCCCTAGAATTTTTTCTTTCCGGGGCAGACCTGAATCTATTTCAGTTGTACACAGATCACTCAAAACAAATGCTGTAAAAGATCCTGTGCTTTCCTAAAATGTGTTTATACCGGGAGAATGAAGAAAATTGTCAACTAGCATTTGTTATGTCACACTGGTGCATGAGAATTCCAAATGAATGCTGAAACTCTGGCCACGTCATCACTAGGAAAAAGGGTATATGAGTTTAACATGTGTTAAAAGCCTATGTAGACAAGGCAAGCTGTAGTTCTAACATGTAACAGGTGGTTTACCTCAACCAATTAACATGTTAAAACTAAAGCTGCATTTTTGCTTAACCTGTATGTGGAAAAGAGGTTAGAAGGAGGGAATGAGAATGGGCGGGGAAAAGTTGCTGATTGGAAGTAGAGGGTCGCTAGCTAAAGCTGTGTCTTCACTGGCAAAAAAAAACAGTGATCTGTTACCATGAGATAAATAATGTGTTCTCTACCTTGCTGTAAAATCCCAGTGGAGACAAGGCACAGGTAATTTTTACCACAGTGTGGCTAAGAAAGGTCAACACTATACACGTCTCCCACCTGGAGTTGACTTAACCTAGGTACACTGTTGTAAGCCACAAAGCCCTGTCTCCACTAGGATATTACAGTTTGAGATGGCTAATGACCTTAAAAACACACATCTCTTTTGGCAGTGAACATACAAAGGGGGAGCGGGGAGCAGAGACTCTTAATCTGTCCC
The DNA here is from genome assembly GCF_015237465.2 of Chelonia mydas. Classification (NCBI taxonomy): domain Eukaryota; kingdom Metazoa; phylum Chordata; order Testudines; family Cheloniidae; genus Chelonia; species Chelonia mydas. The sequence continues at coordinate 12,126,381 of NC_057853.1, read as the reverse complement.
ACAAGTCTTGGTCCTCTTGGAGGAGTGTCATACCATCCGTCTACACACACACACACACACACACACACACGACACATGCTGAAGTTTTCACACAGAGTCTCTTTATGTTACTGTCTTAGTCATAACTCTCACAGTGGGTTTCAGTTTCACAACTAATGGAAACTGAAATGACTTCAACCCTGCTTTCAACCTCTAGCCTGAATCCCTAACAAAATCATGAACAAACTGTTAGAGAACTTCTGTAAAGCTTGAGGCAACAGCAAGCCCTGACCCAGCTCAAAGTGTTGATTTGTATCTGTTAAACATCCTTTATCGTTGTTTTGAATCCCCTTCCTTGAGTTCTCTCTCAAAGCTCAGTGCTAAGACTTCCCCTGCATTGTCAGTTAGCACTTCATAGCATCAGGCTGTCACTTCCAAAAACAAATGCTTTTACAGGCCCTGGTTTGGGAATGGCATCCAAAATATGACAGCCCCTGGGCTCTCCAGGAGTATTAGCTGGCACTGAATAAAGGACCCTCCTGAGGCTTCCCACCATTTTGTATGTGCTAGAGGGAAGCTACTGGATGCTGTCAAGCAGCAAAGGGGGAAAAAATAAAATAAACCATTTCCCACTTATGTGATAACAAGAAATCTTTGGTGCACGGGTCAAGCTGAGCTGTTAGCAAATGGCTTTAGGAAAGGAGCCTAAGATATCACAGATTCATAAAATATGACATTTTTATCAAGTCTTGAGCTGTTTTCTAATTACATTCAGCTACACTTAAAGGGAAAACAGGAGGTGTCAGGTTCTTGTAGAGACAAGCAGAAAATTGTCCTCAGTACATCACTGATTATTATGAATTGTGCAGTGTCAAATTACCCAGAAAAGATATAGCAGTAAATCCTTCTAAAAGTCATATTTCCAATTTTCTTTTCAATTTTGTCTCGGAGTAAATTTGGCCACTGGTTTATTCAGAAGCTGACTTTTTTTTTTAGTATCTTTTCTATATTTAAGTATGTATAATGGATCTGCTAAAAACATCAGAGACCATTAAGCCACAGAAGCATGAAATCAACTAGAAATTATTTTAATTCTATGCACTTGTGCATCACAGTATGAATGAGGTGCCAAATAAACATTCATCAGAACACCAGCTAGTTCTCCAAATACTAATGTGATTTTGAGTTTGGAAATCACAGACACAGAAAGCAGACACTTGCATATATTCTGAGAGAGACACTCGGATGCAAAGGATGGCTTGCACGTATTCTGAGAAGCAAACGAAGATGCCAATGACTAGATAGTAGCTTTATTGTTGTGTGCTCTGTTGCTAAGTGCTTCTAAAATCAAGGCACTGAGGCTTGACAGGTGCATAACTCTGAGCTTAACATTTATATTGATCATGTTTGTATTGTGCAAACCGAATGAATGCTGTGTTTACAAGTTCTTTCCCAGTATGCATTGTGGTCGGTGTTTAAATCTGACATTAGTTGTCTAAGGGTAATCTCTTTCTTTGCACCAGTCAATGTGGAGGAGTTTATCCCCAGGGTATTACAGCCATAGGAAAACACTTCCTGGTGGGTGTGGGTATGTGTGGTGGGGGAGGGGGATTCTGGATGTTTATATAGGTGTGTGTGTGGATTCCCCTCCCCAGTACATCATTAGCCTTAGAAGAGAGAAGGGATAAACTGGGCTGATGCTTATACTTCCTATTCTAAGAAGAAATTGCAGGAAACTGACTAAGGAAGAAGGATAGTCTTTTATCTTCTTCCAACTCCAGGACACTTTTTTTTTTTTATTAACAGAAAATTATTTTCTCTCCCTGTTAAAGGGAAATGGGCAAAAAGGATATCTAAGTCCTACAAGTGCAGTAATTAATGCAGCTCCAACAGAGGGACATAAACCACTGAGGGCAAGGAGATGTGGTGGACTCAGGGGAACTCAGTTGCATCCTGCCTCAGCCAGGTTTCCAAGTAGCAGCCATGTTAAGTCTGTATCCGTAAAAAGAAAAGGAGGACTTGTGGCACCTTAGAGACTAACAAATTTATTTGAGCATAAGCTTTCGTGAGCTACAGCTCACTTCATCGGACGCATTCCGATGGAAATGTGGAAAATACAGTGGGGAGATTTATATACACAGAGAACATGAAACAATGGGTGTTACCATACACACTGTAATGAGAGTGATCAGGTAAGGTGAGCTATTACCAGCAGGAGAGCCGGCGGGGGGGGTGGGGAGGGAGGAGAAGGGGGGGGAACAGTTTTACTTTGTGTAATGACACATCCACTCCCAGTCTTTATTCAAGCCTAAGTTAATTGTATCCAGTTTTCAAATGAATTCCAGTTCAGCAGTCTCTCATTGGAGTCTGTTTTTGAAGTTTTTTTGTTGAAGAATTGCCACTTTTAGGTCTGTAATGAATGACCAAAGTGATATATGCCACCATGTGCCAGCAATGCCCCTCTGACATGTACACTGGCCAAACTGGACAGTCTCTACGTAAAAGAATAAATGGACACAAATCAGACGTCAAGAATTTTAACATTCAAAAACCAGTCGGAGAACACTTCAATCTCTTTAAGAAAAGGAGTACTTGTGGCACCTTAGAGACGGTTAGTACTCCTTTTCTTTTTGCGAATACAGACTAACACGGCTGTTACTCTGAAACTGTTCAATCTCTTTGGAAACTTGTTTTACAGTATAAACATTCAAATAACTTGCAACATCACCACGATTTTTTTTTCCAGCCGCTACCTCTGTTATGCTTTCAAATGTTCATATGTATGATCTGTAAAATGGCTGTTGGAGTTTTTGCCTCAAGAGAAGAGTTTGTTGCTCATTAAGTTAAGCATATGCAAACACCACTATGCCCCGGCAGCACAATATGACATGACTCTAATGATATTTCTCTATTTCCATCCTTTGAGTAAAAGATTAACATACTATTTATTCAATGACCCCATTCCTCAACTCCATCACTCTTATAAAGCAGTTTGCCAAACAAAACAGGCATTCCTTGTAACAACTGCTTGATTGTTGAATATACATATTTTTAACTCTATGCACAGAATAGAAGCTGACCTTCAAATGGAGCTGGGGGCATTTGCATGCTGCACTGCATGTCTGTGCAAAGGAGGGGCCCCTCTGAAGGTCTTCAGGGAGATGATCTGTATAGCTAGCAGAGGGTACTGTGACTCCTGCCTAGCTTATGGTCCATTAATGTCCTTTTAAAGGAAGACAAATTTTTGTGGAGAGGAACAGCTGCTGCTGGAAATTGTGATCTATTCATAATAGAAAATCCCATTCATTAGTCTCTCTGAAGTACTTATATGGTCCCTATTACCCACAATACCTGAATGTATTTATTTAGCCTCACAACACCCATGTGAGGTAGGGAAGTGTTGTTATCCCCATTTTCCAGATGGGGAACAGAGACTGAAAGAGACTAAGTAACTTGTGCAAGATCACAGAGGAAGTCTGTGGCAGAGCAGGAAATTTAACCTGGGTTTCCCAAATACTAGGCCAGTACTCAAGCCACCTAACCTTGTTTCAGTTCTGAAATAAAATTCTTAGTCCTGAGTAAACTTCCATGCCTAGAAAATCCCCACTGAAAGGGACCTGAGAATGTAGCTAAGACCTAAGCATGCCAACATTATGTTTAAAACTTTTTCACCTGTGGAATTCACTAACAGCATTTATGCAGATAAGGGTAAAAATATTCCTTGGATTTTTACATCCACCTTATAGGCCCGAAGAAGACCCTTGGTAAAGAGAAAAATACTCTTGAGAAGAAAGGAGACTGGAATTTCTAAAAGAGAAAATGGAAGCCTTGTTTGCCTCTCTTGGTCTCCAGATGGACCTGTGTACTCTAACTGGCTCTCTTTGGAGCTTAAGGCAGCATTGCAGGGGCTATTTAGGTTTATGATCTAAATTGGGTTAGAAAGATTGTGAGAGACTATAAGGCACACCCTTGGGATGTGGGAAACCAAAGTTCCTGGTCAAATGACTATACGAAGTAGAAGAGTATCTACAGGGGGGAGAGAGAGAGCCCTGCTGAAGAATATCTAATAATACAGTGGTGAGGGCACTCTCTAAGAGACAGGAGTTGTGGGATCAAATCAGTGTTCCATCTTGGGCAGAGGGGGGAATTGAACCAATGGTACCCCACATCTTGGATGAATGCTCTAATAATTGCTGGACCGAAAGTTACGGGGGAAGTGAGGGGCAGGTGAGAAGCACCATCACCACTTCATCCGCTGCTTTGTGCAGGGCTCGGCCTGTTAGGTGATTTCTGAGAACATGTACCAGATTAGGTTCTGCAGGTGAGATAGGCAGGGGAAGGCCTAGTTTGAAGATTCCAGCGGGGCTGAGGCATCTCAGTACCCAGGACAGAGGTGGCTGTGAGCATGCTCAATGGCAGATTTTTAGGCCCCTTAGGGAATTAATTGGTACAAATTTAGGTGTCTAGAAGTTTTAGGATTATGTGGCGTCTTAGAGGGGGGTTTTAGGAGGCTAAATCCATAATATAATCTATAATATAGATTCTCAAAGTGGCAGAGCCGCAAAGAGATTTAGGCACCTAGCCCCAAACATGTAGTCCTAACTTCCCTTTTGTTTCTGCCTCCATCTTTTGCTGCATCAGTCAAATACATAGATCTACTAGAGCCAAAGAGGTAACTGTGGAAAGATGACCTCTTGCACCAACTATTCTCTATGAGATGCTGCTTTCTGACTGTTGAGTGCCTTTGAATCCCATTGACTTAAAAACCTCCTGCAGGATGAAGCTCACGAGGTGGGGACAGTTAGCTATATACCTAATTTGACAAATCAAACAAGTTATCTTTGAAACCTGAAGCCTTGGATTGTTGGAGGGCTCTTTTCATTACCCTCGACTGCTAAGTTGGTATCAGTCATAGTTTACTGTCCATCAGATAGTCCATTTAAAAACCACCAGGCTGATCTCCTTCTGTCTTAATCAGTCAGGTGAGAGAAAAGCCCCTACAGTTTCTGTAGGCAATACCAAATAAAATACCTCTGCTCACAGGCTGCCTGTGAGCACAAGGAATGTGCTGCTGCAAAGGGATGAAAATGAAGTTTCCACACTCTCATTTGTCTCTTGGTTTCCTGCTGTGTTGTGTGTGTATAGGCATGCCCACTACCCTTTTCTCTGTCCACTTGTAAGTGGGGGAATAGTCCTGCTATTGTGGGGAACTTTCCTGGCTTCTGCACTACCCCGGTGAAGTGGGCTAGTGAAAGGATCTGAGTCCTCGCTCCCACTTCCTTTACCCAGTGGTCTCCCTGCCCTTGAGGACTCCCCTTCCACTCTCCTGTCTGGCAGAGTCCTCGTAACCCCAACAAGGCTGGGCCCAGGATTCCTGGGGGGCTCGACCCCCAACCCTGCTGTGGTCACCTAGGACAGGGGCTAGGGTGTCCCCACTCCGCGGTACTCTCTCTGCACTGGGCACTCCTCTGACCCACTGACCATTACATACAAGTTAAAGCAAATGCAAGTTATTTAATAAACAATTAATTTTAAAAAGAATAAGGAAAAGTGGGAAAGGTTAAAGGAAACACATCACCCCGCTCTGTGGCAGGGAACATCACAAACACTGTCTCTGGAATGTCAGGGCAGTTCACAGTCTGTTCCTTGTAAGACCCAGGCCCCTTCTCCGGCCCAGGCTGTGCTGCAGAGATGCTGTGGGTTGGACACTTGCTCTGGTGGTGGCCGCACGCTCTCAGGCTCTAAGTGGTAGGATCCTTCTTTCCAGTGTTGCCCCCGCCCTGTCGGGGTTACGATCCAAGCCTGGCCTGCAGAGCCTCTTGGCTGAGGCGTCTCCCTGTGCTGGGCCCGCTGCCCAGGGTCCCCCTCACACTCCCCAGCTGCTCACCGCACCCGGCTCCGGACTGCTCCACCACTCTGTCTCTGCACTGCTGCTGCTCTGCCTCCAGCTCCCTGGCCTGCTTCTCTGGCCCCTCTGCCTCTGGTTGCCACAGCTCCACTCCCAGGACAGGTTCGCTCTGCAGGCTGCCCCCGTGACTCTGCTCCCAGCACTGACCTGCCCCGTGGGATGCCCCTCTGGCCCCGGCTGCCGCAGCTCTCCTCCCAGGGCAAGTCTGCTCTCTCTGGGCTGTGCCTCTGGCTTTGGGGCTGCAGCTCTGCTCCCAGGACAGGGTCTGCTCTCTCTGGATCTGACACAGCTCTGCTCCCCAGCTCAGATTGGACCCCTGCTTTCTCCTCAGCTTGGGCCCACTCTGTCTGACCCAGGCAATTCCAGCTCATACGGAGGACGGGACCTCCCTGGCCTCCTGACTCCTTGATTAGCCTGCCCACCCTGTCATTCAGGCTGACCTGGAGCATTGGCCTCTCCCCCTTGTTCTTGGGGGCTGTCAGTCTCAGGGTCCTGATTCCCTCTCCACCCTTCCCCCTTTTTAGTACTGGGAGCTAGCAGCTAAAACTCCCCCACTGAATGTTAGTAAGGGGACAACAGTCCACTTACACACTCTTTCCCTCACTCTTAGTATAGGGAGGTTGCAGCACCCTACTAACAAGCTGAAGCCAGTTAATGAACAGCAAAATGGAGAGTCCATTATTACATCCACCTTGATTTTCAGTGACCTGATGCTGGAGTTCAGGTGAGTGGAAACGTTCAAGATTGCCAAAATATGAGTAACAATGAGAATTTGAGGAGAAACTGTAAACTGAAATGGAACCCTGTCTGCATCCTAGCTCAAGGTAAGATTTTCCACAAAGCTTAAGGGCAAAATTTGCAAAGATCCCAAACTCCTATTTTCAAAAGTGACTTAGGCATATGGGAACCTAATTCCCATTGACTTTCCATGGGACTTGTGCACTTGAAACAGAGTGGATATTATAAGTGGAATTTCAAAAAGTGCCTTGTGTCCCCCAGTGCCAATAAAGATCTCCTTGCTTGCCTCATATATAGAATCATTGAATATCAGGGTTGGAAGGGACCTCAGGAGGTCATCTAGTCCAACCCCCTGCTCAAAGTAGGACCAATCCCCAACTAAATCATCCCAGCCAGGGTTTTGCAAAGCCTGACCTTAAAAACTTCTAAGGAAGGAGATTCCACCACCTCCCTAGGTAACGCGTTCCAGTGTTTCACCACGCTCCTAGCAGAAAAGTTTTTCCTAATATCCAACCTAAACTCCCGCACTGCAACTAGAGACCATTACTCCTTGTTATGTCATCTGGTACCACTGAGAACAGTCTAGATCCATCCTCTCTGGAACCCCTTTTCAGGTAGTTGAAAGCAACTATCAAATCCCCCCTCATTCTTCTTTCTGCAGACTAAATAATCCCAGTTCCCTCAGCCTTTCCTCATAAATAATGTGCTCCAGCTCCCTAATCATTTTTGTTGCCCTCCGCTGGACTCTTTCTAATTTTTCCACATCCTTCTTGTAGTGCGGGGCCCAAAACTGGACATAGTATTCCAGGTGAGGCCTCACCAATGCCGAATAGAGGGGAATGATCATGTCCCTCGATCTGCTGGCAATGCTCCTACTTATACAGCCCAAAATGCCGTTAGCCTTCTTGGCAACAAGGGCACACTGTTGACTCATATCCAGCTTCTTGTCCACTGTAACCTCTAGGTCCTTTTCTGCAGAACTGCTGCCTAGCCGCTCAGTCCCTAGTCTGTAGCAGTGCATGGGATTCTTCTGTCCTAAGTGCAGGACTCTGCATGTGTCCAGCTTACCTAAGATTACTCTTGTCTTTATACTAATAAGCAGGGATACTATAAACCTATCAAAAAGAAAAGGAGTACTAGTGGCACCTTAGAAACTAACCAATTTATTTGAGCATAAGCTTTCGTGAGCTACAGCTCACTTCATCGGATGCTGTAGCTCACAATAGCTTATGCTCAAATAAATTGGTTAGTCTCTAAGGTGCCACTCCTTTTCTTTTTGCGAATACAGACTAACACGGCTGCTACTCTGAAACCTATAAACCAAACAGACATTGTAGTGCCTTTGCTGAAGAAATTCTGCTGATATGGTCTGTTCTGTTCAGTCATGAATTATGCTCACTTCAGAGTGATGAGACTGCAAAATTCACAATTCAAACTTACTCCTAAGTTAAATGTAAGTCAAACAGTAGATACAAATTTCAATGATTGACAACAGAAACTGTAGCCGGTAGTAGGAATGACTACAGTATGATAGTTTAAAAAAAAAGAAAAGTATCTCCTAGGTAAAATATTCAGAAATAATAAGGAAGGGGAAGAATTATTTAGAGTACGTAAAGGGGGAAGGATAAGTGCCTGAACTGTCTTACCAATGGATAAGACAAAAAAAATGTAATATCATATGCTGTTAAACTTTTATAAGAAATCCTCAATGCCCTTTCTCAGTACCATTCATCTAAATAACATGTTGGTTATGATTGCTTGTGTTCTTGCATGTTTCAACGGAGTATTTATTCATGTTCACTTAACTCTGCTGGCCATACTGTATTATTCTCCTACCAGGAGGACTCATACTCCATGCTGCACATCCTTTCTGAGACCCTCTGACTGCTTATCATGACCTGAGACATCTAAACAAAAATCCATAATGCTGGAATGTTCTGTGCATGAGCAACACCACTTTCAACTAACTGGGAGAGGCAGTCATGAACACAATGCCTTGGAGAAAGGTAGGGTTATTTGGTCATATGGAGGTCTGCAGTCACAATGTGTAGAAGCCTTTATGACTTCAGGGCCATGCCACTCTTGTCACCTCCATGCTTCAGGGCTAAGGTATGGACAAACCATAATATGCATTTACTCAACCCCTCTCATCCAATCATCTCAAATAACTTTACAAGCTAACTTTCAATGAAAGATGAGAAGATCCCTCTAACTCCCCTTTTGAGACAATACTTAAGTAATGTGTAGTGATCACTCTACGCATAACTCTATTGCAGCCACCTCTGGGGAGGAATGTGCACAGCAACACTATAGAAGTGCTAAGGAGAGGAAGTAAGGAAGGGCCATATCCTAGAATCAAGGCATAAACACTAGAAAATGTACAGAAGGGAACAATCTTGAAATGGCAGAGAGCTGGTCTAGGACATTTAAAAGGTCTTTCTGAACTCCAGTATTTCTCTTGTGGATATAGATAGATAATATAAACTATAAACTCCTACAAAATATTTATTAAGCCTGCCAGGTAAGCATTGGGCTAGCCTTCTTTGCTCCTTCATAGAGGAAATACTAAAGAGGGATGGAGGGGAAGGAGGAGGAGAAAAATGTAATCAAGAAATTAAAAATGTAACTTAATTGGACTTTACATTTCACACATTAACAAACAGTAGTGAATATTCTCTAGTTCCTCCTGAGTTCCTGTGGACTATGGGTTTCTTAGCACTCCTTTTCAATCTCACTGTTTATTAACATTTAGTGGGCTGGGGAGGAACAACACTAAAGAATTGTTGCATAAGGAATGTAAGTATTGGAGATACACTGACTGTGTCTAAAAAATCATTTGGTCCCAAAAGTAACATTCACGAAGCAGGTCACTGATTAGATTGTAACACAAAGCAGGCCAGCAAATCCACATTCAAAGTCAATCTGACTACTTTTCACAGCAAACAAGACCTTCCTGACAACAATGCACTTTCCTTCAAGGGGCTAGTCAGAAAGCACAGAGTCTGTTCACCCAGCTGTCAGCAGCTAACCCTCTGCTGCCAAATCACCAGATTATGTAGCAAAGGTTCTGGCCATCAGGTTAATTACAATGAAATGTCTCTGTTCGTTTATATTCGAACATTTTTTGAGTGCTTGTTTTCTTTCCTCTCCCTATGTTGCTAGCACCAGCACCATCAGCTTTCTAAATAAATATCACATGATAATGTTCAGATTGCAAACTTTTTGTTTTTGTTTGTTGTCCCTGCACTTCTGACCCATTTTCCTTTACAGTTCTTGACCCAGTGGAAAGCATAGTAGAGTAAAAAAGCAGAGACAATCCTTATCCTAATACTTAGCTGTTCAGACCCCGAAGCACTTTACAAAGGAGGTCAATATCATCATCCCCATTTTACAGATGGGTGGGAAGCAGGTCTTGCGCTGTGCATTTGGACACACTCCTGGAATTAGGACTAAGTCAGTGCTCACCCACAATTAAAGTCCCAATTCACCAAGGGCTGAGTATGTGTGCAGCATATTCAAATACTTTCTTATGTTCTGATTTTCTAAACTATCTCTAAGAAATCTGCTGAAAGCTTCACAGGTCTTTTGTATTTCCCTAGCTTAGTTCTTGTAATAGCCATACATTTGAGAGAGAAAAAAAGACAATGAACATGAGCCAGTAAGTCTATGTACAAATACACTGAAAGAAAAGCTCATGTAAAAATCCATGGTAATAGAATCATTTCTATTAATTGCCTTTGTTTCCAGAATGGTGCTACCAATGTATTTAAGTGGTTAAATACTGAAGCCAGTCCTTACCCATGTTAAGCTCTCATGGAAGACAAGTTGGTGTTTTGCATGACTAAATATTGACTTCGGGGTCTGATCCAGTGTGAATATATTGGGTAGCTAGTATTTTCCTAGACAAAAACAGTAGCTCCCTAATGGAAAACTTGATGAGCAAGGGAATGAGAGAAGAAAGCACTATGGTGTACATTTAACACCATGCCTGACCTCACCTCTGTTTCGTGCTCATTAAACATCCAGAACACTCAGACCATCACTAAAGACCAAACCTGTGTGCTGAGAACTCCTTCAAATCCCATTGAACCCATTGACAGGGTATGTTATGTGAAGCACTTACACGCGACAAGTATTTTTTTTTTCTAATTGTGCCCCAACTGTTATAAGATGTGGGGGAACCACTCTATTTATTGATCAAGTTTATTAATATACTTTCTATTGCATTAGCAATTGACCAATTGAGGCATAATTGGGGATCAGAACCCATTGGACTCAACACTGCACAAGTAAGTAACAATGTTTTTGCCCCTTTGTCCAAGAGCTTTCATTAATGTGCAGAGCTATTCTGCTGATTCACCCTGTCATGCAAACCAGGTGGATCTTGTGAAGAGCACAGAAAGGATGGTGAGTGATAGGTGGACAGGAGGTCCTTCATGGATAACTCTGACCACCCACATCTGCCTGCCACCCCAACAATAGAACATAGTCCTTGTGGTTCAAGCTTCCTGTGGTGTTACTGTAAGATGAAAGAACACTAGAAGGAATTTTAGACAACAAGTAGCTAAATTCAGCATACACAGTAGTATACATATATACAGCTGAATGTTCACTTTTCTTTTGCCAAAAAATAAACATCTGGGGAACTACAAAATTTCTCTTTTTAGACACCAACAAAACCTAATCAAAATCTTAGTTTGGCACAGGGAAAGCCATTTCCTATAAAAGAAAGCTTGTTTGCTCATACAACTGTACCTACTCAGCAATGATACCAATACCATTAAAGTAGACAGCAATCATCCCCTAATAAAGTACCCAAGAATCATAATCCTCTTGCATAAATCATATAAGGATATCTTTAGAATGCAATAGGCAAGATACCACAAATTTCATAGTCATATTTTAGAGCCATATAATCTGACCTCCACCATAACACAGGCCACAGATTTCACCAGTGATTTCCCCTACATAAAGCATAACAATTTGTGATGAAACTAAAGCATTTATTTTCTATCTATATTAGGATGATTGTACTGCCACCCATCACCCATAGTATCTGAGTGCCTTGCACAAACAGAAAGACCTCCAGACTTGACATAACGATTCCAAGTGATGGATAATTTACCACACTCCTTGGTAATCTGTTCCAATGGTTAATTACCCTCACTATTAAAAATATACACTTATTTCCAGTTTACCAAGTTTTCAATATATCTTAATTTAAAGGAGCCTAAGGAAGTTAGGCACCAAAGCAACAACCCCAGGCTGTGTTAAGAATCCCAGACAATCCTTAGTCTTTTTTTTAACGAAGGTTGTTGGTTTTTTGTTGGTTTTTTTTTCAAATTTAATCTTAGAAAATTTGAATAGATAAGAAAGGTGATTGATTGCAGTGTTATTAATGATAACATTCTGTGCTAAGTTGCACTTTATCTGCCCTGTGTCTTTGTGTGTTCTTGTTCTTAAATTTTACAAGTACTAACAGATTTCATGGGGATATTTAAGTAGTTTTGTTCAGTAGTAAAATCCATTGTAAAAATTTAATTTATAGTGATCTTTCAGGTCTAACATTAAAAATTGGTGACAGCAAGGCTCTGCCTCAAGAATATTTATTTAAAATATACAAAAACAGCATGATCTATAACAATATTGGCTATTTTTACTAAGTAATTGGAAAAACTTCTTAATGAAAATATGCCACATCAATTGTATCAGATTTTTTTCCTTCTAACTGATATTTTACAATTGCTACACTTCCTATTTTCCATAATTCCCCTGATTTAATGTGGATTTTTAAAGTTTTTTATATGAGCAACTATGGTACTTCAGAAATGTAGATAACCACACACTGTCTGTATCTCACACATTGTGATATTGTGACAGGTTTCAGAGTAACAGCCGTGTTAGTCTGTATTCGTAAAAAGAAAAGGAGTACTTGTGGCACCTTAGAGACTAACCAGTTTATTTGAGCATGAGCTTTCGTGAGCTACAGCTCACTTCATCGGATGAAGTGAGCTGTAGCTCACGAAAGCTCATGCTCAAATAAACTGGTTAGTCTCTAAGGTGCCACAAGTACTCCTTTTCTTTTTGTGATATTGTGATGTCTTGCTCAGAACACCCAGCGCTGTGAGACACTGGTGATTAAAACTTAATTTAGTGATATTCTTTGCCTAAGCCATTTTTTCTCTTACATCAAATTTCCAGGCCAACAGGATCCAGCTTTCATAGGCTCAAAGAGTCCCATCCCCTTATGTCCCTTAAAGGGCATAACTCAAATGTCTCTTTTTTTTTTTCCTCCCTGATATTGTTTTTGCCTCAAGAGCCAGGCTTCCTGGTATACAGATCTTGTCCCTGATGTGATTGTTGACAGTCTTCTCCCCCACTTGTTTAGCTTATATGTGATACACTTTCATTGTTCTCTGCCTGCAACCAAGCCAGTTAGATGAGTAAATACACATTCCTTTGCCTAAGGTGGGCTGGTTTCATGCTGTGCCTCTCAAACGACATTTGAAGAACATATTTCCAGCATACGTTTATAACTGACTGTGCACAACCCATACATCCATCATGTAATGATTTTCATAACCATCATGTGTCACCAGTTTACATATGATACCGTACATGATACCTTTGGGATATATATTATGACAACAGTATGTTGGGGCAATACGTGTGAGTTACAGCATGGGGAGAGAGAGGGGTGGCTGGTGAGAAGGTTCCAGAGTCACAGATACACTGGTAAAAATTATATCAGGTAGCAACACAAATTCTACCTGATATCATATCTTAATTTTATGGCAGCACTTTTGAAAAAAATCACATCAATTTCTGATTCATTTGGTGTTCGGTATAAATACCGTAGAATATAATGAATCCACTTAATATATACTAGGCTGTCATATGTAGTTCTCTTGGTGTTTCATTTTAATTTAGCAGTACTTAGCAGACACTTAACTCATTGTCATTCTGAGGCACAAAACTATTAAATTTATCTTCATTTTGTGCTTTTTCATAGATTGAAATTAGCTTATGCTAAGTTATGTTGCTACTATTAACCTAAAGATGATTTCTCACCTGCCACTTATTTCTAATGGAGGAAGCTAAAGGCCAGATTTTTCAGAACTCAATCCACTAAGTGCCTTTGAAAATCTGGCCAAGAATTTCCCCATGGGAGGAAATTTAAGGGAGCTGAGAATTTTTGAGAGTTTGACCCTAAATCATCATTGAACAGGAATTCTTATTTTAAAAAGAGATGAAAATGTATATGGGGTGAAATACTTGCCCCATTGACGTTAATCAGAGTTTTGCCATTGTCTTCAATGGGGCAGGATTTCTCCCACAGACCACCAAATGTGATTATGCCAAAGCAAATGTACGCATAGATACAGCACCTCTGTCAGTCCTGTATAATCTGCCTTTCAGTCCATGCTATATATCACATTTGATATGATACATCATACTTACTAGTGACCCCACTGTGTGCATATATGTGAACATACACTCTATCTGCTCATTCAGGAATTCTGTTAAAAGAACATCAGGGTTGGATGGTTACAGCCTGAGCAATCAGGAAATAAAGTTAAGGTTGTGCATGGTGGCACAGATGAAGCTGAGCCACTGTTTCATGGAGGAAGTAGAATCTCTCTGGTGCATAGGAGGTGAGGTTCACCTGCAAAGGTCTTCAGTTTGCAGGAATCTTGGGAGAGTTTTAGAACACATTGTATTTTTGCATGAATTCTATTTAAAACCATTGTTTAAAGAAATTAGCATTTTTTTCTTTCTTGTAATTAAAGTGATTCCAAAGTCTCTTTTCTAAATTGTAATTATGATTTAGTGGAAGACCTAATAGGATTGTTAAGGAGAAAAGCTAAGCATGGACGTTGGTGTTTAATAATTTGAGGGCCGTGTCAGAGATGTCCCAGAGCAGGATTATTGATGTCAGTGAGAGACAATGTAAGAGAAGTGGAGGCTCATGCAGTGATTTCCAGAACACTGAAACTAGCATTTTTATTACTAAGGGTATCAGCGATTGAAGGAGAAGAAAAGAGGGGGGCCATGAGTGTGATATATGTGATAAAACATCCACAAATAATTGAATGTTTCATGTTTTGATTTATTCACACTGTGATTCCCACAACATCAGTTTTCCTGGTGCTTTAATTATTTTCTCCATTGACATCTGGTAAAGATCATTCAAGTCTTGTGAACTTGAGAAACATAAAAACAAATAAAAAGCAAGATTGCTTGCTGGGGTGATTCTCCCAAGAATTCCAGGGCCCAATGATGACCTTGTGGAGTTTATCTGTAATACAGCATGAACTGCCACTGATGTCCAAAGCAAAGATTCTCCCAGCACTAAACCACACTGGAGTTTGTCTTTAAAAATTTAAGGTTGTTTGAAACTGAAATTGAACTCCCCTCCCTAAATATACTGTGTGCAAGATTCAACACACTTTCAAACAAAGTAATAGCCATGCCCAGAACATTCCTTGTATTGTACCAGAACCTTTTGCAACTGTCTATTTAAGAGTAGAGCTGGCAAAACCCTTTCTTCCAGGGAAATGCAGTTTGGTCAACAAACATTTCTTGAATTTGCTCAACTGTTTTGTCTGGGAAAGAAGAAGAGAATGAAAAGTCAGTTTCATTTGAACATTTTCATATCACTTCAAGTATTTTATTCAAAATATTTTTTGTTTTGAATTTTTCTTAAATTTTAAAAAGTTAAAAACCCTCAAAATAAAATGTTTCATTTGGCATGAAACATTTTTTTTTGTTTCATCAGAAAAATTCAAAAAATGTTTGTCTGAGTCGAACTTGAAACAAAAAAATGTTTTGAACCAAATCATCAAACCACAGCCCTGGTAAAGAATGACCTTCATTACTTGCTATTAATATGTTCTAAGGTTGCATATGGCCCCTACCGATTTGAATAGGAATTCGGTGGCATCAAGGGGAGAATAGACTTCATCGTATGCTAATTAAAAAACATTACCCCATTGTACCTTTCCCTACTACCCCACACTTTTATAACCAATTTACTCTGCAGAACTGATCAGCATATTAATAGCATTCCCTCTAATTCACAAATAGGACTCCAGTTGCGAATATCCATTAAATGTAAAGTTATACCCTGTTAGGTTCAATACAGGAAGTACAAACATGTTTTCTTTAATATGAATAATAAGAATGAATGAATTATAAGATACAACCCTGTACTTTTATTTTAATTTTTGAACCCTTCCATAATTCACAGATATAGAAGTGTTGTTATTTTTCATAACTAATCACCAGAGCGGTGGGTGTATTTTTGGTGGGTTCTCCATTATGCAATATTGTCTAATTAGATTTTTTTTAATGTTCTTTCACTTTTAGCTTTCTCTTTCTTCATCTAACACTCTCTTCTCTTTTTCCACTTTAAGTCCTTCTTTTCTTGTCTCTCTCTTTCTTCATCATGTTTTCTTAAGATGTAGAGATATGTCTTTAGATCATTCTCTGTCCATCCTAATGCTTTATTTTCTAATCAGGGTATTCAGGCACCGAGGCTCTTTCTACCAGTCTAATTCAGTGAACTTAAGCACTGGGCTTGCTCAGACTTGAACTGCCACCATCAAAGTCTGTCACTTTAAAAAGTAAGACTAGCGAAAATTTTGACGAGCGACTTACCAAAAAAGTGGGGGTTTGGTTACATGAAATTTTTCAGAAAACGTGCCTGTTCTGTGTGGAAAATTTGAAAGTGAAATATTTGACCCAAACTCAAATATTTTGATATGGTGGAGTAATTCAGCTGCGGAGCCCTGCCCACTGAGAATGAAATGGGTTCATCAGGCAAACACGTTCCATGATGTACTACTTCCCCTCCCTCCAAGAGGGGAGGCTGTGGTGCATCATGAGATACTGACTGACCAGGAACCCTGGTCTATAGAGAAGGCTAGGAGCAAGAGGCACCACAACAGCCATTGTGTACCAAAATATTTTGGTTTTCAGCTAAAATAGTTCCGGTTTTGCCCCACCCTTCCTTTTTTCTGAAAAACTGAAATTTCCCAGGAAGCAGAGGGAGACACTTTCCCACCAACTCTATAAAAGAAGCTTGGTCCCTACCCACCCCCAGTATTCACAGGTTTACACATTTCTTTAAATACTAAGGAGCTGGAAGTAAATATTTGATTCTAGAGCCCACTGAAAGAAGTTATGAAATCTAGAGATGGAAAAAGCCCATTGGGTCATCTCTCTGCTGCTGAAGGACTGTTGTGTATTGTGTGAGCTATCCTGCCTGAGTATATCACTACACCAAATGGTGGGTTTTCTCTTGGGATACTATTCCACAGACTAGTAGGTAGCCTCCATAGAAGTATGGTTTGATCGATCAAGTAGCCCCTTTGTTAGCCAGGTTTATTTACATGAGGGAGAACTGAGGGGATAACGTCCTTAGAATACAGGCTTTAATGAAGAATTTGTCAGGTACCATGTACACTAATGGCACTCATGACATTTTTTTTTAGTATTGGGTAGATTTTTCCTGATATTTTCCCTAGTTTAATCACTTTTGCACAATGTATACTCCATCCAAAGAACGTTAATCAAAGGTTCTTCAGGAACTCTCATGTAATACTTGCAGAGCCCATGGATCTAATAGGAAGGCCTCATATGCTACCAGTTGTAAAGGCAGAAGGAACGGAATACCAGTTATGGACTGTAGCCCAGGATGCAGACCCATGGGAACCAACAGGGAAGTGCTGAAGACGATGATTGGAGTTACTGGGATCTCTCCAGCTCTTGAGAGTTGAATATCACTGCTCTAGATAACCAGAAGCAAAATAGCAGCACACACAGATAGAAGGAACAAAGCAGTCAGGATAACATAAGGTAATATGGGGAACCATGAGGGAATAAGAAGACCATCAGGGTATAGAGAGATCTGTCTTACCAAAAAATACTATGATATTTCTCAATTGCAAAGTAATTTCTGTAAAATTGATTAAACAGGGGATTTGGACCAAAAGAAGGCAAATTTCACAAAAAAACCTCATGCGTTCTTTCAAATAAGCTAGCAAGGTAAGATGGGATTGTCCTATGAGGCAGATTAAGCAAAATGTTTATTTTTAGATGCCAACCATGAAGAAATAAATCAGAATTCTGAGTTTCACAAACAAAATTATATTTTTTCTGGAGTGAGGTATATGGAATCCAGCATGTCAAAAAAAAAGTATTTTTGTTTTAATTGTTCTAGTAGATTTCTGACTTCTGCACCCCTTTCCTAAGTGATAAAAAAAGGCATATCACAAGCTCAGGGGGAAATGCTTCTGGGAGCCACTTATTAAAACATTAGCATCATATCATTGATATAATGCTTATCACTTCTAGCAAGAGCCTGGATTGTAGGGAAGAATAATAAATTCCCTATTGGCTGAATAATATAAATAACCACCAGTGCTGACAAGTATTTTAAAATGAAATTGAACAAGCTTGTATCCTGTTACTATGCCAAATTTTTAAGTAAACCACCTTCTTCACATGAGAACCAATGAGGCAGTGCTTCAATAAACCCTTGAGGAACTGAATTTTACCAGGGTGGCTGATCTAGGAATAACCTACCTGTAATTTAAAACGGATAGATATCTTCCAGTCTAAAGATTGCAAGCTCATTACTTTTCTTAAGTCTCATGTAAGAAGTAGCATTATCTATCTTGTAAAAAAAAAAATGTAACCCAAAAAACCTAACTATCTGAAAAGCAGAAAGGCTTTAAAGAAGGACATCCATCAGGAAAAACTGTGTTATGGGTAAGTCCAGTGCCAAGATTTACTCTACTTTACAGTTCTGAAAGTATGTCAGTGGTTTGGATTGATTACAGGGAAATCTGTGATTGTGTTTCCCTGTTTTATAGTTCAGTCCTCGTTCTGCAAAAATTGTTAATAGATGGCACGCTTCACAGTAGGCAAAAGCTGAAATTAGAAGAGTACTCAGAATTATATGTTTGAAATGCCTACCGCCTTATCCTCTTCTATTGCCTTCCCTTATAACCTTGAACTCCCTGATCAAAAGAATTAAACTGAATGAAAGACTTAGAATGGAATTACAGAACTAATTGCTTGCTGTATTGTAAATGGAGGCTAGACAGTGAGTCATATTAGGTGTGCAAGCCTGGAAAATGTCATGAAGTGTTTCCTTTTCTAGAGGCATTCTGAATAGTGTGAGTTGCACTAATGCCTCAGGACATGACATCTCCTTTCTTTCCAATTACTGGTAGGAATGACAGGCAATTTCTTTTTGAAAAAACGTAAGTTACCTACAACATACAGTAAGGACAGTACTACAATAGCTGGACTACTGAGAATTTTAAAAGTGGTAAGGAAAGGCTACAAAGCCAATAATTTTGGGCCCATCTTTAGACATGGTAAGACTACGTCTTAAACCAAAGCAGGTAGTACTGATTGGAAAGAGCAGCTTAGACTGATGCCCTCAAGAATTGCAAGCCAGTTAAGGCTTTGTGTCGGCTGGGTGGTTGTTAGAACGTTAGTTAATTAATGTTCTAATTAACATGTTTGAAAGTGCCTTGTCTACACAAGTCTTAACTTGAACAGCATAGCTTGTGTTAAAGGCAGCATTAACCCTATATATACTAGACTTTTAAAATGTTAACTAACATGTGCTAACATCATCACATCTTTCAGTCCTAGTGAGACAAGCCTGAGTGTTCCATTCTTGATCATACAGTGTGTTAGCCTCTAAGGTGGGAGGGCAGAAAGTATGCTAAAAATAAAGAGCCTCCATGTTCCAATAAAAATGGGGAAGGATTTTTAATTTCAGATCTTACTGTATATACTCCCTAGCCAACAACGTGCTTTAGCTAGAATTAGAAAATGCAGGTTGTGTCTCAAGAAAACAAACCTGCCTTTAATTTAAAGCCTGTTAACCATGGTTCTCGACAAATATAAACACCCGTATGAACTACCACTCTTCATAACTTTCAATACGTTGGGCTCCCCACCATAATGGGGGTGGGTTATGAGCATCGGCAAGTCTGAATTAGATAATGCAGGTTGGATCCTAAGCACTGTGCCGCAGAGCTGAGGCCATACAGACTCAGTTATGAAATCACTGCAGCTTCCTACTTCTTTCAGAGTAAATTATATTACTTTGTTAATTATACTGAGGGTAAAATAGGGTCCATTGCTATATAACATCTGCTATATAATACTTTATTCTGAGAGGTGTTAAATAGCCTATATTACAGGGTGCCTTTCTCCATTGTACTTCAATAAGCAGGGTTTAGTTTGTGCGCCAATCAAATCCATTACATTTCATCACGTTAAGTGGTGTTTAATTTGCACTATTGCAAACCGCTCACTCTCCCCATGTTCCTGTCTTCTAACATTCCATCAACACAAATTGCTATAAACCTGTGTTACCATGGCAATGAGGGTAGCCTCTATTGTTTTTTGGGCGTCAATCAACTCAGCAGTGTTTGTCTTGAAGGACTGTACGAACCCGTGGGGGGAGGGGACGGTCAGATCAGCATACTTTTCTGAAAGCTTTGTACTCTGGATCCAGGAAAGGGATGGCTCAGACTAAAAGACATGTTTCCATGGCAACTGGAGCTGCTCCCATTGTCTCCATTTGTCACTCAATGTTTGTTCTGGGAGATAGTGCAAAGCTTTTCGAGTAGCCTTTTGTTGTGGATCCAGAAGGCTGGTTGGCAATGCTTCTGTGGTAAACAAAGGTTTTGTCTGGGGAAGAGGGAGGAAATCCACTGACTGAGCAATCTGATTGATTGATTGATTGAATTAGGGATTTTAAATTAATTGCACAAAAGGAAAGGCAAGATATCTTAAATGTGCTGCATAGGAGTGAATTATACCAATAACTGTCTGTCTGTACAGAGACTTCTTAAGGGAAAGAAAATCTGTCACCTATAACCCTGACAAAGGATGACAAACACAAAGCAAATTAGAATTCTTTTGGTTTCCTTAATTTTTTTCACCCTGGTTTGTAATAGTTTATTGCATCCACAACGATATTTTTTATGCAAGGAGTGGGCCAGTAGAAATAATTTAATTCGTAGCTCCATATTAATGCAGAGCTTCAGTTTCCTAACTGTTCTCACTTTTTTCTGAAAAAACATGTGTGATTATATTGCTCATGAAATCTACTCGATATGCAGTCCTGGAAACTGAAGTCTACCCAGAATATGTACATGATAGTGGCAGTGGAAGTTTTCCCACATTTTTTTACCTATTGCCTGATCCAAAGCCCATTGAAGCCAATGGGAATCTTTCCATTGAATTCAATAAGTGTCAGATGTTGGCCCAAAGGGTCTCATAGCTGAAATTTAATTCTACATGCCTATTCCATGCTTGAGGCAAGATGGGTGAGGTAATATTGTTTATTGGATCAACTTCTGTTGATGAGAGAGACAATCTTTCAAGCAACACAGAACTCCTCCTCAGATCTAGGAGGGATTTGAGGTGACTCTGAAGATATTTACTTCCATACATGATGGACAGAACTGGAGAAAATGTGAAGGAGTTTGGAAAACTTGACATGCGGACTTGACATACTCTTCCCTTGTCCTTGTTCAGGGAATTACAAACAGCCTTCTTTGGATAAAACAAACGTGGCGTGCAAAGTAATACATTCAACAGTGATGGCAGATGACAGAACAAGGAGCAATGGTCTCAAGTTGCAGTGGGGGAGGTCTAGGTTGGATATTAGGAAAAACTATTTCACTAGGAGGATGGTGAAGGACTGGAATGGGTTACCTAGGGAGGTGGTGGAATCTCCATCCTCAGAGGTTTTTAAGGCCCGGCTTGACAAAGCCCTGGCTGGGATGATTTAGTTGGTGTTGGTCCCGCTTTGAGCAGGGGATGGGACTGGATGACCTCCTGAGGTCTCTTCCAACCTTAATATTCTATGATTCTATGAACACAATTTGGAAGACCCCTGATTGTTGCAAGGTGGTGCATAGAATTGCTACTACAGTATTGCCTTATGTGTGTAGTTTACAATACATATGGCTTCCTACTGAATATTGGGTCTTCTATATAGAGAAAAAGAAAAACCACCCAAAACATAGCTGGAAGATTCATCCAAGAATGGGAAATTAAATGAGTTAGCATGCTACCAAAGTAAGTGTAATTGAATGTTTCTGTTCAATCCATTCATTGCAAACAGACTGTGTCTTGAAAGATTACATTACAGAACTTTTCTAATTGTTTACATATGTCCTTTAAACATCACTAGTCAACAACTCCATAGAAGTAGTCTGGCACCTGGTAAAGAATCGTATGGGGATTCTTGCTGATTCATCCGCAAAGAATGAGATAGATGTGTGATTGAAAAGTATTTGTCTAACCAGCTGCAGCTGTGTGTAGCTGATACATAAACCCTCATTTAGAAGATATTATCTATCAGGCAGAACAAAGGTGGGTAATTTGAAATGATTTAGCACAATGACTTACCAAATTACCACACTAAAAAAAAAAAGGATTTTAAGTCACATGAAGGTTGTGAGACAAACTCACAACTTCTAGGGCATTCAAAGTCAAAGCTGGTCCATCCTTAATTTACCTTTTCCCTTTTAAAAAGCTGTTTCAGTTTAACATGGAAAAAACAAATGACTAGGGATGGGTTGTTGATGAATCTACAGACCTTCTGGGTTAATAACTATTCACCACTGTAAGCTTTTTGGGTAAGGGACTGTCATTTATTATGTTTATACAGCACCTAGCAAAATAGGACCCTGACCTGTTTGACTTCTAGTCACTACAAAAATATAAATATTATATCGTGCTAATTAATAGCAGCAGCATATTATACACACTTCCAAGATAACAAAAGCAAAAGCAACGGTAATATCCATGGAATTGTTTCTTAATCTGTTCTCCAGAAAATGTGTGGAGAACATTTATGTATGGGAAAGGGGAAGTGCTCAGATTAAAGGAAAGAAAGAACTCAGTACTGGAGAGTCATTGATTTTAAGGGCCGAAATGACTATTATGATAACCTAATCTGACCTTTGGCATGACATAAACCAGAGATTTTACCATGTGATTCCTACATCTAGTCCAACAACTCGTAGTTGAACTAGAGTATGTGTTTCAGATAGGTGTCCAGAGTAAACTCTTGGATCTACTGAAATCGATGGCAAAATTCCTATTGACTTTAGTGGGGCCAGGATTTCACCCCCAGTCTTGATTCAAAGATGGCGAGTAATGGAGAATTTACTACATTCTTTCATAATTTGATTCAATACTTACTAGCACTCATGTGTCAATGTACATTTTATTTCCAATTTGAATTGAGATACAGTGGGTGCATTTAAAATATTTTCTTTAACCTTTTTGACCATTGAAAGTTACTACTGGTCTGTGAAGGGAATACTGATAGCACCGCTCAAAAGCACTAGTCAGAGAAAAAACAAAAAATCACTGCACCCACTGTAGTGAGTCCAGTTTTCAAAAATGGCCTCTAAAACCTTGATCCTGCAATGAATCATAGAAATATAGGGCTGGCAGGGACCTCAAGAAGTCATCAGGTCCAGCCTTCTGCATGCTGCCAGGACCAAGTAAACCTAGAGCATCCCTGGGAGCTGTTTGTCCAACATGTTTTTAAAAATTTCCAATGATTGGATTCCACAACCTCCCTTGGAATCTTATTGCAGTGCTTAACTCCCCTTAGGAAAAACTTTTAACTAGCATCTAACCTAAATTTCCCTTGCAGCAGATTAAGCACATTACTTCTTGTCCTACCTTCAGTAGACATAAAGAACACGCGGTCATCATCCTCTTTATATAGCCCTTAACATATTTGAAGACTATGATAGCCAGGCCTATCTAATCCATAAATTCAGTATCTCTATTTAGTCCATGATTTTTGATGTCTAGCAAAGTTATGAATTTTAGCTCCCAGGCTCAACTTTTGAAAGTGTTGTGCAGGTTTTCTTTGAGGATGAAGACTGAACACAGGCAGGAACGTCTGTGAGGGGAGGGCTCCTGCCTCATACTGAGAATGAGGGGCGATCAGCAGGTTATCTCAAGTGCTTATATACGAATGCACAAAGCCTTGGAAACAAGCAGGGAGAACTGGAGGTTCTGGTGATGTCAAGGAATTATGACGTGATTGGAATAACAGAGACTTGGTGGGATAACTCACATGACTGGAGTACTGTCATGGATGGTTATAAACTGTTCAGGAAGGACAGGCAGGGCAGAAAAGGTGGGGGAGTAGCACTGTATGTAAGGGAGCAGTATGACTGCTCAGAGCTCCGGTACGAAACTGCAGAAAAACCTGAGTGTCTATGGATTAAGTTTAGAAGTGTGAGCAACAAGAGTGATGTAGTGGTGGGAATCTGCTATAGACCACCGGACCAGGGGGATGAGGTGGATGAGGCTTTCTTCCGGCAACTCGCAGAAGCTACTAGATCGCACGCCCTGGTTCTCATGGGTGACTTTAATTTTCCTGATATTTGCTGGGAGAGCAATACAGCGGTGCATAGACAATCCAGGAAGTTTTTGGAAAGCGTAGGGGACAATTTCCTGGTGCAAGTGCTAGACGAGCCAACTAGGGGGGGAGCTTTTCTTGACCTGCTGCTCACAAACAGGGAAGAATTAGTGGGGGAAGCAAAAGTGGATGGGAATCTGGGAGGCAGTGACCATGAGTTGGTTGAGTTCAGGATCCTGACGCAGGGAAGAAAGGTAAGCAGCAGGATACGGACCCTGGACTTCAGGAAAGCAGACTTTGACTCCCTCAGGGAGCGGATGGGTAGGATCCCCTGGGGGACTAACATGAAGGGGAAAGGAGTCCAGGAGAGCTGGCTGTATTTCAAGGAATCCCTGTTGAGGTTACAGGGACAAACCATCCCGATGAGTCGAAAGAATAGTAAATATGGCAGGCGACCAGCTTGGCTTAACGGCGACCAGCTTGGCTTAGCGGATCTTAAACATAAAAAAGAAGCTTACAAGAAGTGGAAGGTTGGACATATGACCAGGGAAGAGTATAAAGATATTGCTCGGGCATGTAGGAATGAAATCAGGAGGGCCAAATCGCACCTGGAGCTGCAGCTAGCAAGAGATGTCAAGAGTAACAAGAAGGGTTTCTTCAGGTATGTTGGCAACAAGAAGAAAGCCAAGGAAAGTGTGGGCCCCTTACTGAATGAGGGAGGCAACCTAGTGACAGAGGATGTGGAAAAAGCTAATGTGCTCAATGCTTTTTTTGCCTCTGTCTTCACTAACAAGGACAGCTCCCAGACTGCTGCGCTGGGCATCACAGCATGGGGAGTAGGTGGCCAGCCCTCTGTGGAGAAAGAGGTGGTTAGGGACTATTTAGAAAAGCTGGACGTGCACAAGTCCATGGGGCCGGACGAGTTGCATCCGAGAGTGCTAAAGGAATTGGCGGATGTGATTGCAGAGCCATTGGCCATTATCTTTGAAAACTCGTGGTGAACGGGGGAAGTCCCGGATGACTGGAAAAAGGCTAATGTAGTGCCAATCTTTAAAAAAGGGAAGAAGGAGGATCCTGGGAACTACAGGCCAGTCAGCCTCACCTCAGTCCCCGGAAAAATCATGGAGCAGGTCCTCAAGGAATCAATCCTGAAGCACTTACACGAGAAGAAAGTGATCAGGAACAGTCAGCATGGATTCACCAAGCGTAGGTCATGCCTGACTAATCTAATCGCCTTCTATGATGAGATTACTGGTTCTGTGGATGAAGGGAAAGCAGTGGATGTATTGTTTCTTGACTTTAGCAAAGCTTTTGATACGGTCTCCCACAGTATTCTTGTCAGCAAGTTAAAGAAGTATGGGCTGGATGAATGCACTATAAGGTGGGTAGAAAGTTGGCTAGATTGTCGGGCTCAACGGGTAGTGATCAATGGCTCCATGTCTAGTTGGCAGCCGGTGTCAAGTGGAGTGCCCCAGGGGTCGGTCCTGGGGCCGGTTTTGTTCAATATCTCCATAAATGATCTGGAGGATGGTGTGGATTGCACTCTCAGCAAATTTGCGGATGATACTAAACTGGGAGGAGTGGTAGATACGCTGGAGGGCAGGGATAGGATACAGAGGGACCTAGACAAATTGGAGGATTGGGCCAAAAGAAACCTGATGAGGTTCAATAAGGATAAATGCAGGGTCCTGCACTTAGGACGGAAGAACCCAATGCACAGCTACAGACTAGGGACCGAGTGGCTAGGTAGCAGTTCTGCGGAAAAGGACCTAGGGGTTACAGTGGACGAGAAGCTGGATATGAGTCAGCAGTGTGCCCTTGTTGCCAAGAAGGCCAATGGCATTTTGGGATGTATAAGTAGGGGCATAGTGAGCAGATCGAGGGATGTGATCGTTCCCCTCTATTCGACATTGGTGAGGCCTCATCTGGAGTACTGTGTCCAGTTTTGGGCCCCACACTACAAGAAGGATGTGGATAAATTGGAGAGAGTCCAGCGAAGGGCAACAAAAATGATTAGGGGTCTGGAACACATGAGTTATGAGGAGAGGCTGAGGGAACTGGGATTGTTTAGTCTGCGGAAGAGAAGAATGAGGGGGGATTTGATAGCTGCTTTCAACTACCTGAGAGGTGGTTCCAGAGAGGATGGTTCTAGACTATTCTCAGTGGTAGAAGAGGACAGGACAAGGAGTAATGGTCTCAAGTTGCAGTGGGGGAGGTTTAGGTTGGATATTAGGAAAAACTTTTTCACTAGGAGGGTGGTGAAACACTGGAATGCGTTACCTAGGGAGGTGGTAGAATCTCCTTCCTTGGAAGTTTTTAAGGTCAGGCTTGACAAAGCCCTGGCTGGGATGATTTGATTGGGGATTGGTCCTGCTTTGAGCAGGGGGTTGGACTAGATGACCTCCTAGGTCCCTTCCAACCCTGATATTCTGTGATTCTATGATAGGTCAGATATAGAGTGATCGCTTTGGAAAAGCATTCACCCATAGGTGATATGGTGTTTTTGTCTTTTATTATTTTCTTGAATGAGTTCATTTGAGAGAGTAGTGGTTGTCTGGTTTCACCCACCTAGTATCTATTGGGGCTTTTAGTACACTAATGAGTTATAGATTATTACAACAATCTATAACCCACTAACAACCCAACCAACCCCCCAACTGCTATCCCCACTTTCCTTTCCTCCCTATCACTGGAGGGGCATTAAGGGGCCACTTCTCCTTAAATGATTTCTTGAAGTATGTGTTAATTACTTATGCTAAACAATCTATTCCACATTTAGATGTGACACTCTGAGTAAGTTTCCCTGAAGAAGAGGTCTGTGTAAGCTGGAAACCTTGTCTCTCTCACCAACAGAAGTTGGTCCAAAAAAAGATATTCCCTCACCCACCTTGTCTTTCTAATATCCTGGGACCAACAAGGCTATCACAGCACTGCATTTCTCTCATCAAGTTTATTTCAAGGATCAACCTCAGCTAACCCACTGTTTTTTCTCTCCTCAATTTAAATTTGAAAATAATAGTTTTCTCTCACATACAAGAATGAATAAATTTGAAATTTGTTCCCAGGTATTCCTTTTATATTTTCCTCAACATCTCCCATTTAGCCTCTGTCTCTTTCTGTTGTGAGCCTGATTACTGCTGATCACATGGATACAATTCATACTGAGACACAAAAAGCTTCATTTTTCTTTTGAGGGTTCCCTGCGGAAGGCCATACTGTCTGAAATGTTGGTGCTTGTTTCTTTTAAAGGGGAATGTAAATGAGCTTTCTGGATAGGTGAAACTGATGTGGTTTTTTATTATTTTATATTTAGAGCTGCAATTTCTTTTTCTTTTGTGTAAAAGAAAGAACAAATGCTGGTTCTTTCAAACATGCACCCTGCCCAATCTTGCTGAACAATAAAATACTTGAAAAAGCTGATTGAATACTTGTATCTGGAGACAAATATGAAAGCACAATGTACTATAGCATGTTGCTAAGTGGAATAACATCTGAATACACAAGCAAAACTGGTGTATTATCCTTGATTGTTAATACTAATCCAAATTATTCCAGAGTAACTCTCACATTTGCATCATAGCTTAGAAAGCTCATTGTATACACTTAACATCATTCACTGGTTTTCTTCATATCCATACTGCACTCCTAGCAGGACACTAACCATGAAAGATATAGCTCCATCTACTGAAAAATATAGAAATTCTATTATGCCAGCAGTATGATGAAAAGTATCATCTGTATTATAACAGATGGTATTATTCTTAAGGGTGTAATTAATTTTCACTCTCTTCTGCATAGACATAACATAGAATGTTGCACTCTATTTGTAGGATTTACTTAACTTCATTTTTTTCTATGTCTGTTTTTCTTGAATTTGACTGCTTTCCTACTTCAACCTGGAATTCTGAGCCAAAAAACCCAAAGCCTATACGCTGTGTATGGAAATGGATTAAAAATAAGCCCAAAGAATGATCCAGGCTGAATTATTATATAACATTGATTAGAAAAGCAAAAGCTACAGCTGCAAAGAATGTATTGTAATATTACATACACCAAGAGGGATAGGTGTATAGACTTTGAGATTTTTCTACCAAGGCTCAAGTTAAACCTTAAATAAGCTTGAGTGTAACATTGAAACATTAAAGTTGAAAATAGCAAAACCTTAATATGCAGAACCCAAAGACAGTGATCAGTAATTCTTTTGGGTCATATTTAGTCCTGGCGCCATGTTATGACAACACATAGGAGCGCATAAAGACTCCATGTGCAGTCTGCATTAGAGCTACCTATATGGTGGTGTGACAGATTTATGTTACCAATCTGCCTGGGGCTTCAGGTGATCAGGCTGAGGCCACAGGATCTTTAGGGGAAGAGATGAAGGAGCACACCAAGTGGCTAAGTTTAAAGCTTTATTTACCAAATAACAGCAGTGAGTGCTGGGCGCACCCCATGTCACTCAGAGGGAGGAAGAAAGCGTTAGTGCCCAAGCCTTAACCCACTTTCATACTTACACATGTGCAACCCAAGGCTGGCCAAGGCTGGGTGTAACATAAGAAGAAGAGGCAGGAAAGGGTAGACAAGAGTTCTGCCCTGTGAACAGGTCGTCTAGGGTCCGCTGTAAATCTCCGACTTGCTTCAGCTCTCTGGAGAGTTTTATGCCCTGGGTTCTTCCGGGGAGCATTTTCATCCAGGGACCCTGATCCCACAATGCTCTCGGTACCAGTCCAAACCAGCCTTCTGCAGCTCCCTTAGTTTCCCCAATACACACCGGTTTCAAGGTCGCGAGACTGTTGTTTTTCAACTCACTGACCTTCACAATCTTACTAGTTTTGCAACTCCTTCAGTTCTGTCTGGCTCAGTTCTCCTTTCTCACAGCTGGCCAGGGTTGAGATACAGGCTTCTGGCTGTTTGGTAGCACAGAGCTTGTTTGTGTGCACTGGCCTTGGGCTGCAGTTCCGTTCCTTATCTTCGGGCCTAGCTGGATTGTCGAGTTAACCCGTTCCTTTCTCCCTTCCTCCCCCTTCGGCCTCTTGTAACCTGCAAAGGAATCTTCCACTCCACACTCACACCTTCAACCCTTCCCAAGATACTTTCCAATGCATATAAAGGTGTCAGCAATATACAACGCTGGTGCTGACCCAGGGGACCCTATGAGGGGGGCATTTTATTGTGACAGTGGCATGGGAGAATACAGCAGCTGTGCCCAAGATCCTTCCCATTGCTCCTGGTCAGGTAAGACGAGAAACTGAGGCTCCATTCCAACTATGTTCTGGCCTGCAGAACTGGCTTGCCATGCAGGAGGAGTATTCTGCACTGCATAAAACAATGTCCCATGTTACACGCTTTAACCCAGGACAAATGATTACCAAGATAATAGCAGCATGATCTAGCTTTTAGGTTTTTAATCAACTAACTGCCTTCTGACTTTTATGTAATTGAGGTTCACAGAGTAATGGCCTTCTGATTCTCTTTCTGCTGGAATGTCTGGGTGTGGGTCACTTGCTAGGATTATTTAGGTATATTTCATGTAATCATTTGCCTGCCATTGCAGGGGCCTCAGGCACAGGTGCACCTTGATCCCGCCTATTCTCTGCCTGTGGCACATAATAGTCTAGTCTCCTGTGAGTTATAATAGTTTGGTCTCATCTTGGTTGTTGAGTTTAGGATGTGGGTGCTGGGTGGTATTGGTGGCCTGTGCTGTACAGGAGATCTTGTAGTCCCTTCTGGGCCTTAAACTGTATTATTTCAGATTAGTCATCTTTACTCCTCCTAGTAAACTCATTGACTGTAACTGTACATCTGACCAGTAACCTCATGAGTAAACCCTTACTAATATGGGCACTGCAGAGCATGTAGGCAGAGTGCAGCAGATGCACCATCCTTTGGGTTCTATGAGCTGGTGAAAAGGAGGTAGGGATGCTTCCTTGCCCCTAATGATGTGAGCTGGATTGTGACCTAGGGATGCTATAAAGCTAGTAGTCCCTGCATTCTGCTGAGTACAGGAAAAGTGATTGTCCTTAGACCTCACTGAGGGAGTGCAGTGGGAGATTGAAGTCTCTTGCTCCCATCCCACTCCCTCCTCTTTGGTCACACCTGTGTAGTCAGCAGACATGATGACTGGGATGGGCCCTCCGGGGTCCAACCTGGAACTGGAGTACCAGGGACCCCTCTGGCATACCAGCCTGGGCACCCTTACTCACTGTAATGCTGTGACAAGCTGCAGACCGCTCCCGGTCCTGCACTTACACAAACCTTTACACAGGCAGGGACACACCCAGCTGAAGTTATATGAAGGCTTCTCCCTCAGCTCCACAGCCTGGGACCCCACAGTTGTACCATCTTGCCTGGTCAAAAGCCTGACCAGTATAAGTTTATTACCTAGTCCATCCCTCTCTGAAAGTGGAGAGGACAAATCACCAGTTTTTGTTCCCGAGCAGATTCCCCCAGTACTTTAAGCAAAACACACTGTTTTAGGTAAAAATATAAAACAGATGTATTAACTACAGAAAGATAGATTTTAAGTGATTATAAGTAAATAGCATACAGATCAAAATAGATTACCTAAGAAATAAACAAAAATATAATCTAAGCTTTATAAACTAGGGAGGATTTGAATCAAGCAGTGTCTCATCCTGTTAGCTAGTACAAGCAGGTTACAGCTTTTGCATACACAGGCAGGAATTCTTCTCTGCAGCCTGGGACGACCCCTTCCCCCAGTTCAGTTTTTGTTCCTCAGGTGTTGTCAGGTGTTGTGCGGTAGGGGGAGTGAGGCCCTGTGATGATGTCATTTCCCCCTTTTATGTCTTCTTTCAGCTTGCTGGAAAGATCTTTTGCTGAGACATGAGTCAGTCTCCATTAGGTATATGCTATCTCTGAGAGGTTCCCATTGTTCACAGTTCCTGGGATAATCCTTGGCAGTGTTTTGTATTCTCCTCAATGGACCATCAACATTGTTTGAACTTTTCATTGTAGAAAGGCTGCTTGTGCGTGTTCCCAACCTCACAACATGTTTCAGAAGCACATACATAGCCACATCTTATAACTTCCCATCCCAATGAGAGCACAGACAACTTCACAGGATATTAATGTTCAACCGATTAAGACTTTAAAATGATACCTCACAAGGCATATTTTTGGACAAAACATATCATAATTATATCACCATGGTAAATAGGGGGGTGCCGGGGTGTTGCTTTGGGGCACAGAATGTCAGAGTGACCCTTAGCAATTTATGAAATAAGATCAAGCAATGGGACCCCTGATTTATCTTCCAGGGTGCCACAATACCCCACTGCCATAAAAGTCTTTGTAGCTCTCAGGGACACCCATTTTAATAACCATTGTTTGTTCTTAGTTGTCATCCTCCCTCTTTCCATCAGATTATTAGACCCTCAAAAGTAAGACACCAATGGCCAAATTCTCCTTGCCTCAGATGAATATTAATGTTATTCATTGAATACCATCCCACAGGTGTGCCAGTCACTTATGTCTGCAAAGAGAGGTGTGACTGTGTAACCCACGACTGCTTGGTGTGGTGCTCTGTCCCCCTCTAGTGGCACCTGGCCCAGCTAGTGATTGATGAGTCTGCTACAGCCTTGGCTAAGAACCACATGTCTTTTAGCTTATGCAGGAGAGGCTCATATACTAAGCTTCAGAAGTCCCAGGTTCGATCCCACCTGCCGCCGACTGGCTTCTGCCGGAATTACAACTGCAGCATGTGGAGATATACACCCAAGGTAGTTTATAATGGATCTATCTCGAATAACAATAGCAGTGAAACTGTGTCAGTGCAGGCTAGCGGCTTCAGTGCAGACAAGGGTCCCAGCCGGGGTGTCCAGCTTATGTTGTTGCCTATGCTGCGGTCACTTCGCTGCTGTTGTTATTCGAGCTAGTTAGATCAAAGCTCGCTCAGGTATGTCTACATGTGTCACAGTCACACCTCGGATTGCAGCGTAAACCTAGCCAAAGAAAACAGATCCTGGCCCCAGTAATTTTATAACTTAAATAATTAAATAAAGACAAGGGTGGATCTAAACTGTGTCAGAAAGGGGAGGCAAGGGAAAGTATGGTTAATGATATATATGATTGTGGGTTAGTCAATTCAGTACATTAAAATCAAAGGCACTGCTTGAGTAAGACAAACAGGGTTCTTTACATTTGAACACTTACTCTCCAACTACACAACACCAAAATGAAAATATTCATCTCTTTGGCAGAAAACACAGCTGCTGATAAAATATTACATAAAATTATTGCCAAATTTGCTTACTGGGAGATGTTTCATGCTGAATAATAGTTTATGGAGTTGGGTATTTTTCAGTCTCCCCCAGTTTCCCCCCAAGTCAAATTCTGACATTGGAGTAGGATTTGAAATGGCTTCATGATCAATTAAAATAATACTGGTGCAAACTGCTTTCCAATGTCAAGACAAGGAAAATATAAGAATTACCTGACGGTTAGGGCACATATAGCACGTAAACTGTTAGGTACAGAAAAAGAAATCCAAAGCTCAAAGAATGAAGTCAAGAAATAGTGCAAAATTGATGAGAAAAGCAAAGGCAGAGAATGAAAGGAAGTTTGCAAAAGATGTAGAGATAAATAATAAAACATGTTTCAAGTACATAAGGGGAAAGCAAAGCCTCCAGGAGACAGCAAGGGTAATTTATTGATAGAAGAAGCAGCCCTTAATAAATAATTAAAGGAATTATTTGCTTCATTGTTCACAGGGGACAATGAGGGACAGGTGCCAGCATCTGATACATGTCTCTATGGATGTTGAAGAAAGTATATGATCAAGGAGTCCTGATAGCTGAAGGGACGTGGCGGCCGGCGCGGGGAGGGAAGGGGAGAAGAGAGAATCACAACCAGGCAGAATCTCTTGCAACACTTTTGCAAAAGTGGAAAAAAAGGATCTGGAAGGAAAGAGGGAATAGGAGATGAATGCAAAACCTCTCAAGCTTTTTATGGTTACTGGGTGTTAGTTAACATGAGCTAAAAGCCTAGTGAAGACAAAGGCAGTTTGTAGTTTTAACACAACTCAGTAGGTTGAGGTAAACTCTAGCTGTCCCTTACACTATGTCTACACTGCGTACCTTATAGCGGCACGGCTGTGTGGTGAGGTATGCAGTGTAGCCACCCTTTACGAGCAGAAGAGAGCTCTCCTGCCAGCAAAATAAAACCACCGTCAACGAGGGGCGGTAGCTTTGTCAGTGGGAGAGCAACTCCCACCCACAAAGTGCTGTTTACACCGGCACTTTTTGTCATTAAAACTTCTGTCAGTTGGGGTGTGGTTTTTTTCACACCCCTGACTGACAAAAGTTTTCATGACAAAAGTGCAGTGTAGACATAGCCTTAGTCTTTACCTCTACTTGCTAACTCATGTTAAAATTATAATTTGCCTTGTCTTCACTAGGACTATGCCTTATGGCGGTTACCTTGCATTAGATAATATGAGTTAAAATACACCTTTTTTCCCCCCAGTGAAGATGCAATTGCAGGAGGGGAACTGAGGCATCAACTCTACCAATTACATGTTAAAAGTAAAGTCTCTAGTGCCCTGGTTGTGCTGGAGGTCTGGAAAGTATGAGTTAGCAGGTATGGTGAACACCTTCTAACAACATACTTTTTAAAATCCTAGTTTAGACAAAGCCTTAGAAAGATACTTCCCAGGGACTAATACATTGCTCTGAGGATCAGTGAGAAGATTAATTGTATTTGCAGTGTAAATCTGTAAGCATCATTAGCTTTGAAGGAGGAACATGCAGGAGGATACAATTTGTCAGATGAAGTGTCTTAGGTCCCTATTCAGGGAGGTACTTGAACATATGCCCAACCTAAAGCATGTAAGTATTCCAGGTGCAAACAATGGGACTACTCATATGCTTAAAATTAAGCATGTGCTCAAGTACCTTCCTAAATAAGGGGCTTATTCTCTGCATTGGAGTCTAGAGATGCACAGTGAGAAGAGGGTGAAAAGAAAATAAAGGAAAGGGTGAGGTTTCTTTCCCTGCACAAAGATGCTGGATTCCATCTGTGCTGTTCAACCGTGCGTCTTTTTTCAATTCCCTTCTCTTGAAATCCTTTTGCATCACTGCAGTTATACCTGATGGGTATAATTATGATGTTAGATCTGGCAGTCAAGCTCAGATCTGCTAACTCATTAATAGAGCGGATGTATAATATTGTATCTGCCTATCAATATCTGTGCTTGTCTGTCTATACACACACAGAGAATACATAAGATGGAAGGTGGATTAAATAAATAGCTTTCCCTACTCTCGGGTGGCAGAGCAAAGCACTCATCTGAGTCAAGCATGCATGATCATCTTCAACAAGAAAATAAATTGATTCCAACCTCTTCACGTCATCTCTTATATTTTATGCTATGTCCATCTGACTCTGTTTATAACAGTGAGAGTGTTCACAACTTTAGGCCCATACAACAGTGTTACATGGGACCTTGTAGCTCACAAACAACTAGAACTCCATGCTTAATTTCTCTTCTGCCTCCCAAGAATCTGACTTCAGCAGGTTTAACTCTCTACTTCTCCCACTACGTAAGCTGTGCTTTATCTGAGCCTCCCGACTCATCCGTCCAGCCCATGCGGAGGAGGTGGCTGAGAGTCTGTGGAGCATTAAAGGGAGGGACAGGTATCACAATCTGAGAAGGGAACGTTGGGAGGCAAAAATCATCTAGGGGGAGCTGTAGCTACATAGAAGTGGGAGGAGAGTCACAGGTGGTGAGAAAGCTGTCAGAATTTGTTAGATTGAAAGTTCTTTGGGGCAGTGGCCATCTTTTTGTATGTATGTGTCTGGGGCACCTGGCTGCTGCTGTAATACAAATAAGAATCATATCAGAGATCCTCCACATCTTACCATAGGACCCTGCAAAATCTAGGACGACCCTGAACATTCAGACGGCATCCTAGTTAGTCACAAAGCTATTGGGTAAGGGTAGAGCCTAGAGGCTCTGAGCGAGATCACAGCTCCTTTATGCTAGTTAATGTACATACTCATAGTGAGAGGCAGTCAGTCCCTGCCCCCAAAGACTTTACCAGTTATAGGCAAGACTGGCAAAGCGTGGGAGAGCAGAAGATTAATATCCCAATTTTACAGATGGGGAGCTGAGGCACAAAGCGAGTGACTTGCCCAGGGTCAGACAGGGAATCAGCGACATAGATGGAAACTGGGGGTTGGGCTACACTGAAAACTGGCATCCACATAGTTACATTGCTCAGGGGTGTGAAAAATTTCCACCCCTGAGAGATGTAGTTACGTGGACCTCACCCCAGGTATAGACAATGCTAAATTCTTCTGTCAACCTAGCTATCACCTCTTGGGGAAGTAGATTACCCACACTGATGGAAGAACCCCTCCCATCACTGTAGGAAGTGTCTACATTGAAGCACTGCAGCTGTGCCATTGTAGAGTTTTTCAAGTGTAGACCATAGCCTGAATGCAGATCTTCTGAGTCCTAGACCAGTGATTTAAACACAAGACCATCCTCCCTCTTTAATCCTTGTCTGGGTTGTGCTTTCACTAGCAGATGCTGAAACTGATAAGACCAGACTTCAAAGAAAGACAGTACTGCTTTTTTAAGGGTCTAAGAGTTTTAGCTATAATACACACACAGAAAGCAGTGCATTAGAATGGGGGATGTGCTAATGGATATATTTGCTATTCCGAATTTCTATACTATAATGCTTAATTTCTCCCCCTGTTCTCTCAGGCATGATCCAATTCTGACTGTAGCATGTAACTCTGTAAAGCTTCTTGGGGACACAGTTTGTTCAAAGACACAATACTGTAAAGATAAATGCGATTTTGCTGCATAGCACTGCATTGTATTTATTGTGAGGCAGGAAACAGAAGGGCTCCTTCTTGTCCCTTTCCTCTCTTTTGTCTCTTCCTTCCTGCCCTCCTTCCCACCAACCATACCGCTGGAGAACAAAGCTGTTCTAAAATGAAGCAACCCTCAAAAAAAAAAAATATTGTTAGCAAAACCAACACTTTCAATAATTCCTCATCTAGAACACAACATCTCACTTTTGTTTTTTGTTAACCAAATATCTAGCTTGCAAAGTGTCCAGTTGTCATTCTGATGATGAAAAATGTGAGTTAGAAAAAGCTACTCTTTTTTAAAGCAGCGACCTGTGGGCCAGGGAAAATAGCAAACTTGTACAGTGAAAGGTATAATTCACCTCTCTGATATTGCAGGCTTTGCTTTAAAAAAAAAATCAGAGCTAGACTAGGACTTTTTTTTTGTTAGAATTTTTTTAGCTCCACTCCGTCAATCAACAGCTCAGCGACTCCAGTGATGAGCACAGAATAAAAAAATCTAGCTAGCTAGATGAGATAGATGATAGATAGAAGGGCTGGCATCACTGCACTGTGTTATACAAGGATTATGACTGCACTCTGCAGAGTTCCTCAGGCAATTAATGGAAAAATTGTACCTATGGGATGCCTGATTAACAGGGATTTATGTTATAAGAAAAGCATCATTAATGCAGAAAACATGTACATCTATCGCCATGTGTTTCAGTGGTAACTTATTTCGACTAGGTTCCGGATTTAACTTCTAGTAGGGCAAATATGCCCTTTGTAAATTAAAAGCAAATGTCCACACAAAGAATGCAACACTTTAAACTTGAACTTTACAAAACAGTTGATTAAAAAGAAAGAATTGCACTTATGCAAATGTTTTGATCTGAATTTCTGGAGCCTGATCCACGGTATAAACCAGATTCTCTTCAGATTTAGCTCCACTAGTAGGTAGTACTAATAATGAAGAGTTCCTTCCTAACACATACTCACAGTACCCAGTTTCAACATCAGTCTTAGAAAAGAATTCTCTGAAGTAAAATCAAGACATGACACAAGGAGCTGGGAACTGGAACAACCTAGAATAAGACTTTCCTCCGTTCTCTTCGTAGCTCTCACAGTCCTAGAGTCATCAGTGGATTTACAGCGGCATAAACTGGTGTAACCCAGTAGAGAATCAAGACCTTAGTCTAGAATCCTTCTTCAGCTTCAGAATTCCCCTCCATGCCAGTGTTCCATGGCTCCTGGAACAGCCTCTTAGGATATGTCTACACTTCAATTAAACACCTACACTTGGCCTACGTCAGCTGACTTGGGCTTGCACAGCTCGGCCTACAGAGCTGTTGAACTGCAGTGTAACCATTCAGGCCTGGGCTCTGGGAGACTCTTCCATGTGGGGTTCCAGAGCCCAGGCTCCTGCCCGAGTCCAAACATCTACACTGCAATCAGAGGAGCTGACTTTCTAATGTGTCGGGGGGGGCTCAATCCCCGCTCTACCCCAGGCCAGACCCCCACTCCACCCCTTCCCCCAAGGCTCCATCCCCATCCTGCCGCTTCCCGTCCCCGCTCCACCCCCGCCCTTGAGCACACCCTGCCCTTGCTCCTCCCTCTCTCCTCCCCAGCACCTCCTGCATACCCCTGAACAGCTGATCACGGGCGGGCGGGAGGCACTGCGGGGAGAGGGGGAGGTGCTGATCGGGGGAGGGTACTGGTGGGTGCTCACTATTTTTTCCCGTGGGTGCTCCAGCCCTGGAGCACCCACAGAGACAGTACCTTTGACTGCAATTAAGCAACCCCATAGCCCAAGCTCTGCCAGTCCGAGTCAGCTGACACAGGCCAGCCATGGGTGTTTAATTGAAGTGTAGATATACCCTGAGGAGCCAGATGCACCCAGGGTAAATTAGAGCAGCAACAACTCAGTACAAATCATCCCAAAGCTCCAGAGCAACAAAGGTAGTTTAAAGCCACTTTTGCCCCATCTGCTTATCCAGATCTTGCACCAGACAAGATTCTCTGAGGGAGAATCTGGGCCACAGAAAACAGCAGGAGGTTTTTGGTTTCCCCCTACTTCCTAGGATGATACTGTTACCAAACTTATTATTTGGAGTACAGATTGAATAGTGAATTCACTAGCAAGTATGCACAATAAATAGGCGTCTAAATCTAAAAAAATACATCTTTTCAAATGATTTTTTATCATGTAGAACCTCAGCTGATGTAAATCAGTGTAGCTCCATGTCACTCACTGAAGCCAGTCTGACTGGGATCTGGCCCCTATGTATTTAAAATGAATACTGCCAGAGTTCTAACGAAACAATCTTATTGGAATCTAATGAGATGAGAACAATATTTCAATTACACATTTTACTGATACGAAAAGAGGACTCTGAGCTTCCATGGTAGTGCTTTTTCAGTTCCTGGTATTGAGATGTGGATCAGTTAAATCACTACTGCACAGAAATGGTTGATGTCTGTGGGAGTTTTGCCTGAATAAAGAGTTCAGAACTGAGCCCTCTAGCAGCGGAAATGTTTCATTATTCAAGATAGTTACGTGGAGTATGAAGAATCCTTCAGTTCAAAGATTGTGGATGCATTTCACACAGAAATGTAATTGAAACATATTTTACTGGGTGAAATGCATCACCATACACTGAAATAAATAAATTGCATAGTAAATAGAGTTCATATTGAAATTGGCAAATGACTCACCGGTTAAAACATGGCATATGGAACCAGATATATTACTTTTCAGAACTCAGTGTTCTGCACAGTGCATCACTATCCTTGTGAGTCTCCTAAATACAAGGATGGATCGTGTAGTTTTTGCACAACCAAAACTTTTGAAATAAGTAGAAGTTTTACTTATTTAAGGCCATCAGTTCTGATTTCTGAAGACCATTTTTATGTGAGTCTTGCATAAGCACAGTCAGAAAGAAAGAAAGAAAGAAAAGTGAATTTTTGAACATGCATTGAATTTCCTTGGTGATAACTTCTGACAGTTTTTATGTGCTGTCTCAGACCTATTTTTTTAAAAGATGCCTTAACTCAGTCTCCCTCTTTGCTCCTGCAGATTTGTGCCTGAAAATAACTGTAGGAACAATTATTTGCAAGTTCAAAAGGGGACCTGTAGGCATCTAAGTACCTGATTTGTGAGTGCAATCAAATATATATCTACATGTCTTTGTGCCTGCAAAATTATGCTCTTGCAATTATTTATGGGTATGATAATGGAAACATTAAAAAAAATCCAGCTCTTAGTCCTTTGCTCAAATTCACATATTTCTAAATCCTCCTCTTCAGATCTTCAAGCATTCTTCTTGCAATACTCTTTAAGAGTATACAATGCATTAATATCCATTATTTCATTTAAGTGCCACTTAATCAAGGCCAAGAGCAGTCTAAGGCAAACACTTGATTAAAATGAGTGCATTTCTATCATTCCCAAATTAGTGTGTTTGCAGAGTAAGGATACAACATGCTTATTTATCCACATATGTGGCACAAAGTCTTTTTTTACTAGACAGAGGTGCAATATATTTAATGTCAGAATAAGAAAATGCGATTGTTGTGTTCCCTTCCTTAGGGCTTGAGCCTGATTGTCACCAGACTAAAAGACATGGCTGATAACGGCAGAGACACAGCAGAATTCCCTTCTCTGCAAATAAATGCACAGAATTCTTCAGAGGCAAACGTCTAGAAAGAACTGCAGACTTAGGGCCCAGTCCAGCAAAGCGCCGAAGCACGTGCTTGACTTCAAGTCCATGAGCATGCCCACTGATGTCAAAGGGAATGAGTATTCTCCCTTCCTATCTTAAACTGCAACACAGGAGCTAGTACAAAATGTGGTAGCTAAACAAACTCCCATGTCCCAGGACAGATCCTCTGCCAATGTCAATGGTCAGAGCTCCATTGAAGTCAATAGTTCTATGATAAATAGCACCAGCTGAAAATCTCCCCCTGCCCCCATATCCCCCCTCATATCAGAGGTGGCCATTTCAGTAGCGAGTGAAGTAATTCTGATGGTAGGTGGCTCTTTAATCTAGCAGAAAAGGGCATATCAAGATCCAATGGGTGGAAGCTGAAGCTAGGCAAATTCAGACAAGAAATAAGGTGCACATTTTTAACAAGGAGGAAAATTAACCGTTAGAGCATCTTACCAAGGGTTGTGGTGGATTTTTCATTACCTAAAGTCTTGAAATCTAGACTGGACATCTTTCTAAAAGATATGCTATAGCTCAGTGTTTCCCAAAGTGGGGTCCCCTGGGGGTCCACCATGAGTTGTGCAGAGGTCCTCCCTTGAACCAGGGCTGGAACACATTGGAACAGCATTCCAGTACTTTTGCCACATGGAGGACACCATTCTGTTCTCAGTGGGTGTCCTCCGCACAGCGTGACATCGCACGCGCCATGTGAGAGAGGTCACGCCAGTGGGGGCATTCCAGTAGTACCGGAAATGAAAGGGGTCTGGGTCATTTAATCAGATGCCAAAGGGGTCCTTGGTGGAAAAATAGTTGGGAACCGCTGCTATAGGTGAAACTGAAGTTATGGGTTTGATACAGAAATTAGTGGGTGAGGTTCTTTGGTCTGTGTTATGCAGGAGGTCAGGCTAGATTATTATAATGGTTCCTTCTGCCTTAAAATGTATGAATGTATGAATCTGTGATTTGTGTACATAGTTTGATAATAAGTTTGGAATGCTTGGGGAAGGAATGGTTAGATATTGTTATAGAATAAAAACAATAAACATACTCTGAATATATTACACTTAGTAACCTCCCTTGAGCTATTTTCCTTTGACTGTAATTTAGTTAATGAGCAACTCTGGTATTTATGTAGAATACCATATTTCCCTACTTATGTACTTATGAACATAACACTTTACTTTACATAGTTGAATATTACTCTAATGTCATTGTTCAGAGATAGGTACCTCAAGTGCTCTTAAGAAGAGGTTATCCCTTCATGGTAAACTGTGGTTTAATTTGCTAGAATACCACTTAATGAAGACAATAGCAGGCTGCACACACAAGGATTCTACTATAAAGGACAGAGTACTGCAAACTCTAAACAATAAAACCATCACCTCCCATTTCTATCAAAAGATTCTCAGTCCAATATATTAACCTAATATTGTGGACATCATCCCACTGCCCTCATTTCCTTATTCGTATGGTTAATATAATGGCATAAACAATAATAGGGGGCAAATGAACATCCTGGGTCATCTTATGCTAAGATCAGGAAAATCAACGTTTCTCTCCCCTCAGAAACATTAGAAAACAACCAAGCAGCATTGCAGCCCAGTTAAGTGAGAGAGAGAGAGAGAGAAATATTTGCAGTTTAGAGGTGTTTGAAATTCAAAATGTTTGCATTATGGAATTTCACATGAGTATTTGCTCTTTTATTGCATAAGGTTTTGCCTTCTACTCACAATTTCATGAGAGTGGAAATTTTTACACTGACAACAAAGAAAGATAAGACTTTTACTAACGCCTAACTTAACAAACTATATTCGATTCAAGCAAATTTTCTCACCATATGCTCTGGCAGACTAGTGATCAAACTCTCAGGTCAGGACCCCTCCCCCAGAGTCCGAAGACTGCTTCTTTAGTCTTTTTGGGTGGAGCAAATGCAATGGGCAGGGAGAAAGAGAGAGAGGTGTCCATTCTTTTTATAAAAAGAAAAGGAGTACTTGTGGCACCTTAGAGACTAACCAGGTTATTTGAGCATAAGCTTTCGTGAGCTACAGCTCACTTCATCGGATGCATGCATTGGTTAGTCTCTAAGGTGCCACAAGTACTCCTTTTCTTTTTGCGAATACAGACTAACACGGCTGTTACTCTGAAACCATTCTTTTTATAGTTTCAGTCCCCCTCTTGAAAAACATTTCTAGCTGAGACCCAGGAGCCAAAGAGTCTATGTGAAAGGATGTTCCCGGCTCTTTTTTAAAACTGTTTCAACTTCCTTTGCCTTCCTTCCTGCCTGGTGATTCTGTTCACTGCTTTAATGCAATTGAAGCAGAGCACACACTTCTTTGTTTAGGACAGACCTATTTGCCAGCTTCTGTTTGGGCAGGGCTGTGCGGTTTGGTAAATGAGTTAATACCATTCAGAGGAATCTTATAATGTCACATTCAATGTTGCCACACAGATTTTATCAGGACAACACTGACCAGCAAATTATGACTTTTCAAATGAAAAGTCACACCTTGTACAAACTTTATTACAGTGGTGTGTAGGGTGTGAATACAGGGATGTATTCCATCAGACCAGCTAATTCATGTGAAAATTACAGACTGCCTTGTCTTCAGTAGAATTTTACCTCATGTTAGTTAACTCGAGTTCAGAACACACCTTTTTTATGTCATGAAGACAAGGGCAATTGGACAACCTCATGTGTCTTCAGGATCAGGGCATTAGAGAAATGTTCTGCTATGGCCATTTCTGAGTTCTAACCAAAATGTGAAACCATTTGTAGGTTGAATTGTCTTGCGTGAAGCTGAATATTAAGAGATAATGCTTCTTTCTTTTCTTTGCAAAGAGCTTTGAGATCTGAGGATGGAACAAAAATCTGGTTTTGTCTGATGGAAGTCAATGGGAGTCCTGCCACTGATTTCCGTGGGAGTCGGATCAAAGCTTATTATGATCAATAATCATTTATTTATTGCTACAGCCACTCTACAGCATTAGTCTTGCAGCAAGCTCCCTGAAATGGCTCAGAAAGTAGGGAAAAATCTTCTGCCTGGTATCAGTAAGATGCTGTACAAGAGAGAGAGGAACAGACAAGAATGTAAATTAGGATTTTCATGGTGTTAACTGTAGTGACTATGTTTACGGATGAAAAATAAAAAGACAATATCTGCATGCCTGGGAATGCCTCTGCTTAAGAGTTGGAAGAAATCATTCAAAAAACAGTCCATCAGCGTGAAAATATAGCCAATGTAATACGGTGTTAGGTTGCTGTAAATTAGACTTTGAGTAATCTGCAGTATAATCACTGGTCTCCTAAGTTAAAAACGGTTATTGGCTGCTTTAACTAACACATCCAATTTTTTTCCAAGCTTGCTGAAAACATTATGCATGCAGCTTATAAACTTGCACTGGCTCTATTATTTGTTTCCACTACAGATAGTCACACTATCCCTCCTCCCCACTCCTCTCTCCACTCCCCAAATGGTCATACAGTCCTCCCAAAATGAGACATTGTAATGTGTAACAACAATTTAATATATCTTCTGGTCTTTTGTGTATTTTAAAGATAGGCCGTGCCCTATAACTCTGCCATTTATTCAGTGTTGAAGGCTGGATGTTTGCTCTGTACACTGGTGGGAACTCTAGAGGGGTGTAGAAGGGTCTCACAACAATCAGAGTC
Source organism: Chelonia mydas (assembly GCF_015237465.2). Taxonomy (NCBI): domain Eukaryota; kingdom Metazoa; phylum Chordata; order Testudines; family Cheloniidae; genus Chelonia; species Chelonia mydas. Next base: position 12,083,128 of record NC_057853.1, on the reverse strand, counting down.
TCAGAAGGAATGCTGGCTGATTAGATCATAATTCCATATAGGGGGTCCCTGGGAGCCCACCCTAGTGTGCCTGCTGCACTACCCTTGAGATCTCTAGATGAAATAATGACCATTCACTCTCCCCCTCTCCCCTTTTATTACACTGTGTTTGTTTTGTCTCTCAAATGTCATACCTTTTGCGTTTCTTTAGAATAATTCAACTCAACAGACCCATGGGGCTATTTAAGGGTGAATCTTCCAGACAAATACTTTTGTGTGTGTGTGTATGGAGGGCCATCAATATTTTGCCACTTAAATTGCACTTTATTAGAAGCCTGATCCTCCAAAGTACTCCATCCTCAACTCCTAGGAGGTGCTAGTGGCCTTTCCTCCTAGCTAGCTCAATGGAAGCTGAGAGCCCTCAGTACCTACCAAGATCAGGCCCGCTTTCATTTTCTGCAGTTGTGAATTAGCAATCCTTTGCAATTTGTGACTTTACATTTGGATGATTCTTGGTTTTTGTTAACTTGGAACCCAAATATTTTCAGTCTGGTGTATCTTGGAAATGATTTCTGGTCAGCAGTTGGGATTTTTCTAAGGACCCTCTGGAAGTTAGGCATCGAAATCCCATTGGATTTGAATGTGAGATAGTCCCTTTTGAAAATCCCATCCAATATTATGAAATAAAAGCTGGAACAGACTGAGAAAATCAAGTTTAGAAAAAGCCTGTGGATTAGAATCAAGGGTAATAACTACTAAGTCTGAACCCATAGAGTTTTACATCCTCCTACAGCTACAACTGAAATAGATTGAGAATGTTTTCCAAAATACACAGTGAAAAACACAAGCATATAAACATAATAGTGGCAGTCTATGAAATTGGGACACACAGCAATGGAAAATTCTTTTCAGATTCACTTCCAGCAACCAGCAAAAGTGTCAAAATAATTTTCCCTGAGTTTTACAAGATTGAATTTTGCAAGTGGCTTTCACAATGTATGCTACTTTGGTTCTAAAAGAATCCTTTATCAAGTGAAAATGACATCTGGATTTACTGGGGTTTTTTTTCCATTTGATCCTCTTCTATCTTTTGTTAATGCTGAGTTTAGGTTGCGAAGCATCAGAGACAGAGCCACATCTGGTATCTGGTAATTTAATAAAAAAAGCAACTCTGAGAATGTTAGGGAAATATTGACAGGTAAAGAAATAACTCTTCTTAATCAAAATGAAGAGTACAGGAAAGGCTGAAGTTACTTATAAAATGATATATCATGTTTATAGAAAATCAAGGCCTTTAGATGCAGGCAGCAGAATTATTTTTCTGTTGATTACACCAATTCGTCAATAAGGTATCATCCCAGTTTCAAATGTGACAGAGCATGTATCTGTGAACAGAAAAGGCCTGATTCTTGTTTCCATCAGTTTTATGCCATTGGGCAAAAATTGCAGCTTGTGTAATTCCATTGGAATCAGCTGAGAATATGGCCCAGTGATTTCAAAGAAGTTACTCCTGCTTTATAGCTATGTAAAGGAGAGGAGAATCAGGCCCACGCTCTCCTTTTGTTGCCAATTAGTTCTAAAGGTCTGTATATTTTCATTAATTGTGTTTCGATGAACAACCTGTGTGATAAAACAGCCCGAGGAAGCTTTTCTTACCTGTTCATCTTTTCAGGGTTTGAAAAATAGCCCATTTCTATTTTCAAACAATGTGCAGTAGTTCAATGTCAAAGACAAATGCATGCTGCGGTATTTAGACTTGAATTATACCATACAGAAGCCTAGGATGAAAAGAGAACACGCAGCATGTTTCTGAGTCATTTTTGCCATAATCTAGCTTGAATGTATCTATGCTGATTCTCAGATCAGTTTGTGTTCCTTTATCTGGATCAAGCGTGTCTTCTTGGTGCATTGGAATGAGCCATCAAAAAGCAAATGAATGAGTTTAATATTGTTTCTTTTAACATCCCAAAGGAATTTTTTCCCCAGAGGAATTTTACTCTGAAGCTAGGGTCAGAGTATGTGAGCTTTATGGTCTGAAATAAAAGTTATAGGGCCAAATTTTAAGCTGCTGTAAATTAGGATCGCCCTTTTGATGTCAGCATCGCTATGGCAATTTACATCCGCTGAGGACCTGGCCCCTAATTTTTCCATATGAACGGCAAGAGTCCAGCGAGGTCACCATGCTGCATAGTTTGGCTGTGTAAGTAAACCGGAAAGTTTGTGACCCCTATGGTTCATGAGAACTCAGCTGTTGGAGCCCGAAGTAGGGGCACAGATAGGCTGAGTTCCCTCAGGTCCAATAGCTGATGTAGCACCGCTGCCGGAGGGCTGTGGATACAGCAGTACACTGGGGTCAGGACTGCTGAGGTCCTATTCCCATCCCTGACCTGCTATGTAACGTTGCTCGCCTTCCAGCCACAGCTCTGCCCTGCATCTCATCTTCTGTTGTAGCCCACGGTGCCTCCTCTTCTCTACCCACTCTTCTCCCCTTGTTGCTTCTTTGATCTCCTCCTCTCACTCCTGACTCTCATCTACTTACGCTCTAATTAATGATGATTGCTTGCTTGGATTTACTTTCCATTATTTAAGATGCTGCTCTTGCCTCCATGACTTCGATTTAAAACCTTACTTATCTCCTAAAAATAAATGAAACAAATTATTTAAGGCATCAGCAAATTATTATGGAGAGCAGAATTACAGAACTCATGTTTTGAATGCATGGACCTCTCTGAATAACTGATATCTTTGCATGTTTCTCACATTAGAGTTGAAATGACTGCTTCCATTTTCATTTGAAATGTGTATTTTCACATGCAAAGAACATCACCTAAGGATGGTTATTTATTTCCATATGCCCTGATATGTTGGGGATTGGTCCTGCTTTGAGCAGGGGGTTGGACTAGATGACCTCCTGAGGTCCCTTCCAACCCTGATATTCTATGGTTCTATGATCTTGCAAACACTTATGCCTCTGCTTAACTTTATGAACCAATGGGAGTACTTGTGTGTAAATTTCAGCACAGGCATAAGTGTTTGCAGGAGCAGAGCCTTAATTTGAGTGTCTCTTGAACTGAACTTTAATTCCACAGAGCATTCTGTATACTCAGAGTAAGCTGAGAAACACGTTCCAATATACATGACAAATGGATGTGTAAGTACATGATGGAAAGTTTTGTTAATATAAAAATATGATAATATAAAAGGACTCACTCCAGTCAGGCAGGGAGGAGCTAGGGGGGAGGAAGTGTGGCTGAAGGGCTGGTTAATGAAGACACCCTCAAGTCATAGGTAAGGGTGAAGAAGGGAGAAGCAGGAGAGCTGTGGGGAAGTGGCCCATGGAAATGTAGCAACTTTTGCAGTAAAAGGTTGGCTGCCAACAGCTGCAACCATTAGGGTCCCTGGGCCAGAACCCGGAGTAGGGGGCGGGCCCGGGTTCACCCCAACCCACCACTACAGAAACACCTCCTGGGAGGGGAAAACAGGCCCCTGTCAGGACAGGAGGCTAAACTGTTTTGGCATGAGGCCGTAGGAGCAACAAGGACTGTGGGAATTCTCTCACCAACCTCCATTGCTGGCTTATGATGAAAAGGGCTCAGTAGACTGTATCCCTGACCCTAGAGAGAGAAGGGCTATGTGGAGGATTGCAGTGAGCCTCTCAAGCTAGCATAAACCACCTGGAAGCACGGGACCCATGGGGACAAGGTCGGGGCTCTGCCACACAGAGCTTAACATGTCTAAATTATCCCTGGAGTTAGGCACAGTGAGATTCTGGTGTATGATCTGTTGAGAACCTGGACTATTAGCATTGTTCTGTCTGATATTATGGAAATAATTCCATAAGGGATTTTTTAAAAAACAGTGAAAGAAGATTAAATGAGTAGTTTCAAATATGGAATGTCAGTTTCAGTTAAACTTTGTGTTTGAAAAATAACTCTTCCTCTTTTAGGTTAGTCTCCAATCAGTTAGGATTGTCTCTGAGTCTGAACTGAATATTAATCATCTTTAATATTAATGGTTAACACTCAGAACTCCAGCTAGGAAACCTAAAATTTACATATGGACACTTAATTTGAACTTGACACAACCTTCAGTCAGCTTTAGGTAATGGTGGAAGATATTGTAGAATGTGAGCAGAGCAGAATACATTATAGGGAATCCCGGTGCCATGGATTCAACCTTATGTTGATTTTGATAGAAACTATTTTCCCATTTCCCAAGTGCAATTACAGGGCTATCATTGCAGCAGTGATGAGTGTAAGCCCTGGTCTACACTAGGACTTTAGGTCGAATTTAGCAGTGTTAAATCGATGTAAACCTGCACCCGTCCACACGATGAAGCCCTTATTTTCGACTTAAAGGGCTCTTAAAATCGATTTCCTTACTCCACCCCTGACAAGTGGATTAGCGCTTAAATCGGCCTTGCCGGGTCAAATTTGGGGTACTGTGGACACAATTCGACGGTACTGGCCTCCGGGAGCTATCCCAGAGTGCTCCATTGTGACCGCTCTGGACAGCACTCTCAACTCAGATGCACTGGCCAGGTAGACAGGAAAAGAACCGCGAACTTTTGAATCTCATTTCTGGAGACTGCGGGAACTATGGGATAGCTACCCACAGTGCAACACTCCGGAAGTCGACTCTAGCCTCGGTACTGTGGAAGCACTCCGCCGAGTTAATGCACTTAATGCACTTAGAGCATTTTCTGTGGGGACACACACACTCGAATATATAAAAACGATTTCTAAAAAACTGACTTCTATAAATTCGACCTAATTTCGTAGTGTAGACAAACCCTAAGAGTTAGAGGATCAGGGCAATTTGAAGAAGCATCCAATATTTTCTCCAAAGTTTCTTGGGATAATTTTTTACACTCCCTCCCCACTCTCTAATACTTGCTAATACCTCCCTCCCCCATTACTTTCCAATATGCTTCAGCTTCCAAGGCTACATCTACACTTCACACCATGGTACAGATAGCTACACACCTCAGTGAAAAGCTGTGTCCACACTACAGTGTGTAGCTACTTGTGTCAGTGAAAGGCTTTCCCAGTGGCCTCCCCCCTGCCAGAGCCTTTTCCTACCCCCACACTGAAGAAGCTTTTCCCTGCAACAGCAGGGGAGAGCTAACCAAGCCTTGCCCCATGGCCTCCCCACTGCCAGAGCCTTTCCCCACTTGGGGAGTCTTTTCTGCGGAGAGGAAAGCTTCTAGAAGCAGAGAAACAGCAGGATATCTTGGGAGAATAGATAGCGCATAAGGGATGTACTTGCACACGTACCCATCCTCTCCAGGAATGTCTTTACTCTTCTTGCCTAAGCCTCATTGACTACACTGCTATTTATACCCATTGCTGTTCAAACCCATATGAGCCGAAAGAAGCATGCAGTGTAGACGTACCTTAAGAGTCCCCACAACTCCCTTCTTCCATCCAGCACTTCCAGGCTCTAAAAGCTTCATCTAGTGCCCACTGAAGTCAATGGGAATCTTTCCACTGAATTCACTGGTCTTTGGACTGGGTCCTAACTGCCCCTTCCTTCTCATCCATCTCTAGTGTGCTTCAGCTCCCCCAGTCTGCACTCCTCCTATAAACCCAATTGCCACCATCACAATTTTAAAATTCCCCTTGCAGGGTTTTATTAGCCTCTCCGGTAGGATCCCATGCAGTGTTAAATTCAAATATAATTGTTGGAACATCCCCAGTTTAAAGCTTTGCTGCATAATATGGAGTGTTGCATATTTAAAAAAAAAACATTCCTTGGCTTGCACATTACTGTGTAGTAATAGATGTTAGGGGGTTGGAGGGAGGTAATAGGTGCTTTGGACATCTAACATTTAAACATGGCTGAATGTCTTTTCAAATGCTACATTAAAAATTAGAAACACTTAAAGATAAAATCCAAAAAGAAATCGAGCTGAGGCTTATTGAACATTAGCCATGAATCTAAAATTAAAAGCAAAAATTTAAGTCAATGGCATTACTAACTCACATATCCTCAGCCTTAATAAAGCCCCTGTCCTGTTGCTCCAGCAGTGCAAAGAGCCCACGCATGTGTCATAACTAGTTGAGGATACATGAGGAAATACATGGCTGGCCTAGAGCTCTACCGCCTCCTGACTTCCTGGTATAGGGGACACAGCCATGGGAGTAGAACAGGACCATAGTGCTGCTGAGGGGGGGACCTACTCTAAGCTGGTGTAAATTAGAGCAACCTGAGTTAGACCAGCCATGGGGCTGCTCTCGCTTATGCCAGAGACCAAATCAACCCACAGAATCTCAGGTATCTAAGGAGTATATAGGTGGAAGAGTGTGGTATATTTCAGCCAGAAGAGTACAGCTCAAACAGAACTGAGAATCAGACTTTAAGGATTTAAATTGGTCTAATCAACATAAAAGATCTGGCCCTTTTTTCTGAGACCCCTTTAGTATTAAAATGTTCATATTGCACAATAATAATCTTTATAAAATACATCCTGAGTAAGGATACAAATTCAAAGCCTGCTGAAGTCCAGTGAAAGACTCCTGTTGATTTCAATGGGCTTTTTGGATCAGACCCTTATTAAGTGTTTTACTGGTATAAATTAATATACTTAACTAAAAAATCTTGATTAATAAAGTTTTTGCTTTGGGCTCAATTCTATATCCTTGTGGATAAAAATGTGCTATCAAAGTATGGGACACAGCTCCACAAGGTATGCAGGATGGAATCCTACGTGAATCTTCTCACATGTTTAGGCCCCGATTCAGGAAAACACTAAAGCACGTACTTAACATTAGACATGTGCTTTAGTCCATATGACTGCAATAAGACTTAAGCACATGCTTAAAGTTAAGCACATGCTTAAGTGCTTTCCTGCATAGGGATGCTTTCCTGAATCAAACTCTTAGTGCTGATCTGTAGTTCCTTTAAACAAAACTTAAGTTCAGCTACTGTTAGTGCCTTATGTCTTGTATTCCTTTTGTATTTTTAAAACATCAGTACTGACCTAGCAATTTCATTGCACTTGAACAATACTTTCATTTGTATTTAGCCCTCCTGTCCATTTGTTGACTATTGAGGAACGTTCCATTAGATGCAAAACAAGTGTTTACACATCTACATCCTAAGCAAAACAATAGAGACACAAATAATATATAAACCAGTTAATGTAAAATGCAGGTGTACATGAGTTATTATACAAAGGTGATGTTATCTACTAGAAGACAAAGGAGAAGAGATACCCCATACAACACCAAAGGAAAATCAATTCTATAATGTGCCATTATTCTGTAATTAGTAGGCAACCTGAGCCTGGAATTTTTGCATGGGCGATAATCCAGAATTCAACATTCTGTATATGTACTGTGCAGAAAGTAAATCAATTGATTTTTAGGAAGGAAATTACTGTGGGGAACTAGATATCCCAAAATATAGCCTCTGAGCCCCTGCACCATCTAGTCCTCTCTATCACTAGATTCCTGAATCCATGAATGCAAGGTACATTAAGATGCAGAGAGGGCTTTTTTTTTTCCCAACTCACAATAGTCACATAGTGCCTGTCACAAGCAAGGAAGCAAGTGGTATAGCTGAGATTTCATAGTAAAATAATTATGGTCTATCCACAGATATTTAAATAAAGCTAGGAGTGGACTTTTTCCTGGTTTGGGGGATTGTAAATCTCTGTGTGTTGGGGAAAAACTCCTGGCTAGAAGAAATAAATTCTTTCAATCTCCATAAACCATGCAAAAGAGACTTTTACCAAGACAGATTTGGAGCGAAATTTACACACATTTTAACAGGGTTTAGTATAATCTATGGATAGGGAGGGGGGAAACAAGTCAGTGAGCATTCAGGTCAGATATATGCTTGTTTCCTTGGTTTATCAATCACCACGTAAGTGGCATCACACATTCTATAGGGAATGAACTACACACATTTGCCTGCACAACAGGATGGAAAATTCTTGTAGCTTTGTCTTCAAAGTGAAATGAAAAAACATGCACACACACCCCAGCCCCCTCAAACAAAAAAAAAAACACAAGAAAAACCCAGAAGTTCTAATCCCAGGAACTTCAAAACAGCAACTGCAGGCAAGTGTGAATTTGAATTATGCCACACACTTATGCTTGTGTCCAGTCATTTGCTTGACCCAAATACTAAAGGGCTTCATAGCAAATCTTTGAAAGACTAAACCCATCAAAATGACCCAAGCGTGTTAAAACAACAAAAGTAACAACAATAATGACAACTGACCCCAATATGGGCTAAACTGTGGCTTTACCAAGAGCTTCAGGTGAGAGACAAAGAGCTTGATTGATACCCCAGCAGCAAACAACAAGCTTGATTGTGACTCAGAGAGTCACAGTCTGGTCTCTGGTTCTGCTCGTGCTCCAGGTGTGGAACATACTCTGTGCCAGCCCCCTCCCTGGCACAGATTAATCCCCGTGCGGTGCCATCTCAGCTGTGCTGGCCTCTGCACGGAGAATGGAGCCAAGGTTCTGCACAGTACTTAATTTGTAATGAAAGAGGTGCAGGGTTCAAGCAATTTTTTTTTTTTTTACTTTTATAGCCTTCACAGCTATCCTACCCTTTCATAAGCACACCCTGATATTGCTCTTATGACTTATAATACAACAAAGCCAAAATAGGCTGCATGCTGAATGAGCATATTCTAAAGCTTGGTCCCTGCCCCTGCAGTGCCTACACCAACAAAACCACAACAGTGTTTTCAAACACAAACCTTTCCTTTCTGAACTGGTATCCACAGATTCCATCCATGCTGCTGTCTCCCCATCTTCTACTTCACTCGCCCTCTGTTGCACCAGGTCTTAGTGCATCACAGTAACCGTTGATAATGCTCTTCCCTGCCTCCAATCAGAAAGGAAATTAATTTTCTAAAGGCTGGATTGTGACCCTTTGGACTCCCAAATGACATCAATTATGCCCATGAGTAGTTAATAGAAACTGCTCTGGGAGTAGTTAATCACCAATATGCGTAATCCTTAAAACAAAGAGTGATGGAAAGCTCTTTTATGACAAACTGAGATTCCCACCCCATGTAAGGTCTGAAGTACATATTCAGAAACATGTTTAGCATACTCAATATCTCCACTTAACCCTTTCAAATGCTATTGTGTGACTCCAAATAGCAAGTATGGACTTTTCTTGTGGGAGCTCTGCTAAATGTGTGTCACAATAGAGCATACAGGGCAACAAACTCTACTTAACAAATACAGTCCGGTTACTGGAAAGTGGAGAATTTGCTTAATTCCTAACACTTTAACCAGAGCTATAATGGCTGTATCAAATAGTTTCGGTGTATCAGCTAGGTACTTAGATACTAGCTTTCCCTCTTTTCAGGTCAAGGTGGGAAGTAATTATATTTTAACAGCTGGGAAAATATCTTCAGATATTAAAACTTCATAGATGCTCTCTGACAGCAGTGGGGATAAAATACACATGAAAGGTCTTTCAGAATTCCAAATGCTATCTGTCAGGGCCAGCTTTTATTAAATTTAACACCAACTATATTTCATAAGGAATTATTTTCTTCTCCAGGGAAAATTTGTCAGAATCTGACAGGCTATTCATTTCCCCCACCTTGTAAATACCTTGTATGTTCTCAGTCACTAGCAGATTGGTATGATGTGCAGAGGGACTCATAAAAATGAGCAGAATTCTCATTAATAACTGAGGAATATTGGACCCTTCCCCCACCCCTTACTTAGGGGGGGAAATACTAGTTCCCTCTTTCTTTATTTCCCATGCAAAACATTGTTATGATTGATTATCCACTTCATACAACCCAGCACTCTAAATCTGTATTATAGAGGGTGGATATTTCTATCCCAGGGTTTGCAAACGGTGTAAAACATCTGAGTCCTGACTCAGTAATAGTATGAAAAGTTCCAGCAATTGGATTTAATTTTTTGGATCTTGATGGGATTGACAGCACTGCTTCCAAAGGGTTAGAACTGTGAACAGTCCCATTGTCTTCCATAACACATTCTGGGGATGCCAAGTGTTTACTGATCTCCAAGAAAATCATGTCGTAATTTGATTATTCATGAAACTGACAAATAATGCTCTGCATCTATGTTGTCTTCACCTCCCACATGTTATTATGCTTGACATTTTGTCAGCACTCCATGTTTAAATTCCCTGCTGATGTCAGTGAATGCAGCTCCATGGATTTCATGGGCTTCTGCCCATTTACACCAGTACAGAAGGTGGCCTGTCAAATGGATTGGTGCATGTCTGGCTGTTGTATGGGAGCTGAACTGCTGTTATTTTTGGCTGATCAAAGAAATATATCCCTAAAGCAAAAGTCAAAAACTCATCAGTCCTTACACATATCCTTTATTTACACTAGACAAAAAGTATTGTACTACTCACCAGTAGGATTCAAAGCTTACCAAGAATAGTTTCCCTCAAAGTTGTCTATATATTTTGCTATAGGGTTTAGCTAGCTCTCTAGAATTCAATGAACAATACTAAGGAATATTGTCTTAGGCTAGGGCAGTGGTTTTCAACTCTGGTCCACCGCTTGTTCAGGGAAAGCCCCTGGCGTGCCAGGCCGGTTTGTTTACCTGCCGCATCCGCAGGTTCAGCCAATCGCGGCTCCCACTGGCCGCGGTTTGCTGCTCCAGGCCAATGGGGGCTGCAGAAAGCGGCGTGGGCCGAGGGATGTACTGGCCGCCCTTCCCGCAGCCCCCATTGGCCTGGAGCGGCGAACCGCAGCCAGTGGGAGCCGCGATCGGCCGAACCTGCGGATGCAGCAGTTAAACAAACTGGCCCAGCGAGCCAGGGGCTTTCCCTGACCAAGCGGTGGACCAGGGTTGAGAACCACTGGGCTAGGATGACCAGATGTCCTGATTTTATAGGGACAGTCCTGATATTCGGGGCTTTTTCTTATATTGGTACCTGTTACCCCCCACCACCTGTCCCGATTTTTCACACTTTCTATCTGATCACCCTATCTTAGGCCCTAGTTCTTTACTTGTTTAACTGTGCAAGAGTAGTCAGTGGGCGAAAATCCTGGCCCCATTGCAGTCAATGGCAAGACTCCCATTGACATCAGTGGGGCCAGGATTTCACATCTAGTGTTCAGGAGGATCAGGACCTTTATTGACAAACATAGGGCCTGGTTGCACAGACCGTTCCTCACATGATTAAAACTCTTCACGTGAGCAAGTGTTTGTAAGATCAAGCCCATAATTAGCTGGAGCAAACACAGACTGTAGGAAACAAAAGCTGGAATTTTAGGAGGCAAATTTGACCTGAATGCAAAGATAAAATCTAGTGTAGTTCCTGGCACCCCTTTATTTGTATATAGAGCACCAGGAAAACCTGTGGCACTGTAGAAATGGTAAATGATGACAATAATTAATAATTGATATCTCTTGATCTTGCCTTTTCCAATGACCTAGCTAACTGACCTGCCTAGCCTCTTCTAAGAACAGGAAGTTATCCTTCAGTAAATGTTGTTTAAATGGCCTATTTTTATCTCCTCTGTACTAGTAGAGTTGACCCCATCACTGTTCTTTAATGTAACTGCAATGGTGCCATTGTAGTTAAAGATGTGTCTTTGACTTGCAGAGAACAACAGCCAAGATTCAAAACATCACAGACTTGAAAAGGAGATTTATCTGCATGTATCTTTATACCCTCAAATAAAAAAGATCAGTTAAATGTTTGGTATTCTCTGATTTTTGGTATTCTCTGATTTTTAAAGGGGCTGAGCACCTACGATGCTTATTGCTTTCAATGGTATTTGTTAGGGGGCTTATTCCTTCACACACTTACTTCCTTGGTCCTTCTCGCATGAACAGAGAACAACAATACCCAAAGTCCAAAGGTGCAAACAATTCAATGTTTATTGGGGTGAACTTCCAGCAAGCATGATTCCAGTTTCCTTCCTTAGTGTCCCCCTTCCCAGCTCTGACACCACAGAGCCTTACACCTGTGTCCCTGTTCCCATTCCTGGCCTTAGCCAAACGTGATTCCAATTTCCCCACCCCCATTCCCTGTTCCCATTTCCCCTTTTAGCAAAACATGATTCCAATTTCCCCACCCCCATTCCCTGTTCCCATTATCCCCCCCACACGCCCACCCCCTCACTTCCTGATTGACTGCAGACTATATAGTAAAACTTGAGTTCTGCTTAGCTATACCTTAACCAATCATTTTACTGAAATTTAACTAACCAATCCTAACATATTGTAACATGATTATGTAACCAATTATATCCTACCACCTTAATTAGTTTACACCCAGCAAAATTAATTATACAGCAGACAGGAACAATCACAGAACCAAACAGAGATTATACAGACAAACAACAGCAAAGTGGGAACTATAATGACAAAACAATACAGAAGTGAGGATTTCACATCCCAGCTATTGATAAGTGAGTTCTTGCCAGACAGGATGCTATCAAACTAAGTTTCCTTTTACATTTTCTAGGCACTTCCCTTTCTCTGGAGGTGATAGACATGATCAGGACAGGACTGTATTCCTAACAGCCCAATAGCACCTTCTTTCAATGTGACGAGTTTGGAATGTGAGGAGATGACAGGTCGCTTCCCAGCTTATGGCTGACTCTGTTGCTTAGCCAAAGGCCTTAGCCTAAGAACAGGCCTCAGACTGTCACAGTAAAAGAAGGACCTTACACCGGCAAACAGTGATTTTGATTCTTTCTTTTATACCTCTAACTAGCCAAGTTATAGGAATACACCTAAATTCTTAGAGTATAGGCCTTTACAGACAGGCCTGAATATCTATATCCTAACAGTATTTGAAGACATTCAGTGTCTGGAAATCAGGCCATGTGTCCCTGTAAAAGTGGTTGATAAGATCTGAAGCAAATGGGACTTATGGGACAAGCTGCATAAGGAGCCTAATGCTACTATCATGATCAGAAGTGACCCTACTGAACAGTATTTTCAGCGTGCTCCCTAAGAGTCAGCGCAAAAAAAAAAAAAAAGCCAATCAACAGCGTGGCAGTGCGATGGTGCCCCCTGGAAATTGGCAACTTCCCAGCTTACCTGCCTCTAGAGCTTGCCCTGGCCATCACAGTCACAGAGGTCTGAATCCACAAAGCGCTGTGATGTTGAGCTTTGCAAAGCTTACCTTTTAGGCACCCAGAAAATCAAAGGAACAAGACAACACTGCAATCTACAAAGTGTGTGTTAGGTATCTAGGCTCCCTATGCAATGAATGTGATCCATCCAAAAGCCATCACACTAGGTGGGGAGCCATCTACCTGGCCAATGGGAGATACTAAAAAGAGGGGTGTGTCCTAAGCCCCACCCCTCTCATGGAGACAGGAGCCAATCTCTGCTTAGCAATCCACAAATTGGACACCCCTCTCCTGGAGTCAGACAGCTTAGGTGCCTAAGTTGTTTCTTGCAAGAGCGAGTTAGACATCTGTCTCACTCCAGACAAAACCTCCAGAGAATGAGGTGGTGCTGGTGCTCACATTACAACTTTTAGTCCAATGGTTAGTGCACTCCCCTGGGATATGTGTTTAATTGCCCCCCTCTGCCTGAGGGGGCAAAAGGATTTGAATAGGGGTCTGCCACCTCTCTGGAGAGTGCGCTAACCACTGGGCTGTGGGATAATCTGATGGGGGTGGGACTCCTTCCATCTCTCTTGTTGAAGCTTTTCCCCTTTGGATAAAGAGTCACTGGAGTAGGGGTACTGGACCCTGCTGTCTACGTGGGAGTTTCATCAAGACAATCTCTAAATTGTGCAGATTTAATCAGAGAAACCCTCCGCCCATCCTCCTTTGACTCTTTTTTATAGAGAGATCTCTAAAGCCCCTTGACAGGAGAAAAAAGGTATTCTGAAATGAAATGATCATCAGTAGGAGAAAGACCAAGGCAAAATTGCACAAAGGGAGAAAGAGAGATTGATCCCGCATTCAAAGGGAAACTGGATTTTTATTTATTCTTCTGATGAAAGCCATTTCATTGCTACAGTGGCAGAATTAAAAAAAAAACCAAATACAATTAGATGTGAAGGTTAGATTACAAATTCTATAGTGTAAGGTATACTGATGTTACATGAAGTATGTTTCACCACATTTCGATAGCATGCACAATACATATGTGTGTGCGTGTGCATGTATAAATAATTATGTATGTGTGACAAGGTGTACAATCCCTGCACCAGAAAGGAAGAGGTGAAAGAGCTACTTTGGGCACCGCAGCCTTCCCCCCTCTCCCCCCACCTGCAAAGCACCTATGGGCTGGAGCAGGAGCTTAAAAAGGGAACAGAACAGCTGGCTTGTAGGCAGACAATGGAGTTCAATAGATCTGTGCTCTTAGCTCCTTGGAAGGAGCACTGTGGGAGGTCCAGCTGCTTAGGAGTTCTGGCTATTGGGACTCTGCCAAATCTGCTGAGGAGAAAAGGGCTCTGGACCTTCAGAAGGTCTGTGACTCACTGTTGGTTTATTGTCTTCACTTTGCCCTTTTGTAGAAGGGTCCTGGCAGGAAGCAATCCAGGGAAGTGTGTTAGGGGTGCAGACCTTTGTTGCCTACCACAGGGTCCTGGATTGAAATATGGTGGAGAGGGTAGGCCTTGGTTTCCCTACCAACCCTTTTGTGGGGCACAAGGTGGAAAGCCTACCCCTGTTATGAGGAATGTAACTAAAAGAAGTCTTTCAAGCCAGGAGCCACTCACTTGCCTGATTGCAGGGCTATGCGTAGTTGGGCTCTTGGCCTACTCCAAAAGGGGCAGATGTAGAATGCGTGCCCTGGGCTGAGTTATGAGAGGGGGTCATTGCAGGGCCACAGCAACTATCAGCAGGAAGGTGGCAAGGAAAAGGAGAGCCTGCTGTGTCCACATGGGTGTGTCTGCAGTGAGTTAACTTTTCCACAATGTGTAATACAAATGTGAATGTATCTGTATGTCTAATGAATAACAACAAATTGTGTGTGTGTATAATATAGTCACACACAATGCTTTATAAAATTATGAACTGCAGAATTTTCAGCAGTTCTGTGCAGATATGAAATTTAGTAATTTAGCAAATGTCAGTGCCACTTATGGGGCATACAGTGCACAGAGATGCCGGGAGGAGGAACATCCAGAGCTATTTGCTCTGCAGCAACATGGAAACAAAATTAACAAAGCTGTGTGATGGCAGAAATAGTATCTAACGCCAATAGTACCACTAACAGAGATGTGCAAGTAACTGCTATTTGGTTCACTGGCTGAACTGAAAAAAAATTTAAAAAATCATTTTTGGTTGAACAAAAGGATTTGTTTCAATTTTTTTAAAAATAAAATTTAATATGAAATATTTGTTTCAGAATTCAGAACAGTTTTTGGTTTCGTTTTTTCACCCACAATGGCTTGGTGAATTGACCAGGAAGTGCTGTTATCTGCATTGTACAGATGAGACCTGAGAGAGGCGAGGTGGTTTGCCCAAGCTCACAACGGAAGTCGGTGGTAGACCAGGGATGTGAAGCTGCATCTTTCAAGTCCCAGGCCAGCGTCTAAACTGTGGGCCTTCCTTCCTCCCCACTGTAACACTACTGAAATCAGGAGTAAATCATGTGTTAATGGAGCTACACCAGTCCGATAGGAGAGTTGGATCTATTTTCTCTTACTCCTATGGGAGTGGCAAGTCACTTTAACCCAAAAAAAACAACCTTTTTTTAGGGCAACAACTTGTTTTGTAACTCTGTGGGTAGAGAAGCAGAGCTGTAATCCAGATGTGGAATACAGTCTGCCTGACTTGTGTGGTGAACCTGTGTAGCTAGTGCCTGTCCTTTAACTGCTTCTGCAGTCCCCAGAGGAAGGATCTCCTCCTTTTTCACTAATCGGCTTTGACATGCAGTTGGCAGTCTAATCCATGTGAATCACTTTGGTGGTGTTCTAAACTGGTCTCATCCCATGCAGAGAAAAACAGATGTGGGACTTGACTTTCCACGGCCCGGAGCATTGTGTTGTCACTTACAGCTGAGTAAAGTGGATGTAAAACATCCCAATTCTAATTGGGGTGGTGGGAAGGAGGTATTGTCAGCTCACTCTGTACAGGTGTAAATGATTACACAAGGAGTAAAGCAGCAATGAATCATTCCACAAGGGCCTGAATCAGATCTGACTTACACTAGTGTAAATCAGGAGCCACTGATGTAAAATGGGTATACAATTAGTTTGAGATCAGAATTTGGCCCCAGGGCAGGAAGCAGGAGTAAGTTGAAGATGGTGTGGGGGTTAGGTTTAGTTTTCCACCAATTCACAAATTCTGCAAAATTTGCTTTCTTTGGCTCAGATTCCGCTCATGCAAGGGTAAGCAGGGTCTGAATGAGCTCTCCCCTGACATCTAGTGATGAGCTGGGGCAAAAGACTTCAGGAACAGACTACGTTTGCATAGACATGCCTACTCTGCTTAAGTATGCAGCATGATTGAGCATGCTGCCAAAATGATCACTTTTGGCTGGTGCTGTGTTACAAATCACTCTAGTATTTGGTGCAGGGGTGATGAAATGTTATCCTTATTATAGGAGTAAAGGGCAGCAGAACTGGACTGCCTTGATTGAGGGGATCACCCAAACTGAACCTTACTTGCTAAGCAGTGGGTAGGGAAGCCAAATCCCAGTGACTGAGTGGGTGTGGACTCTGCCCAAAGAATCCTAGGCACTGTTTGACCTTCTTCTTTCCAGTGTTTCAAGCCAGAGCTAACTGACTCTTAGCTGAGTCTGTTATTATTCAGTGATTGCTAGAGCTGAATCGCTGACAAGCGCAGAACTAGGGGCTATGCCTTACACCTGGTGTTGAGACAGTGATGAAAGGAAAGATCATGGAGGTTGTACTAGCAGTGAGGTTCCCTGCTACCCAGTGAAATCACTAAGAGATGAAATCACTAAAAACCTGTGTTAAATGGTGGAGCCTCAAAATGTGGCAGTAATGACTAGTAACAGAGGTGCACAGTGATCACAGAGACATTGTTCAATGCCTCTTCCTCTCTGAGATGGGAGGTGAACTCCTAAGAATGCACCTCTGAACTCTGGGTCTTTACTAATGAAGGTCAGCCAACCATGAGTGTGGTGCAACAGAGGGAGTAATGTGTTTTAAGGTACATTCTTTGGTCGGACTTTCCCTCTGCAAGGTGGGAAACTGAAGCAAAGGACACTGCCCAGTGCTCTGTGGGGTGCGGTTTCTGCTTATGGCTGCATGCCTTTGAATGTGGTTGTGGTGTTTTCATAAAAGGGAAAAGGAACCAAGCACTAGTTTGGGGAAAGTTCTCTTTTGTTATATGCAAACCCAATGCTTAGAAGAGGGGAAATATTGCCTCTTCAAGGCACCCAGGGTGGTGGTGAAGTTTTCCCCAAGTTACTGGGTGGGGGATCAAACTGTTTCTGTTTTGTATTATAAGAGGAACCCTAGATATTGAACCTGGGCCTTCTTGCTGCCAACTCCACCTGACAGAAATTTTACATAAGTAAAGAAGCAGAAACTGGCCCTGTGTGTGTAGTTTGTGACTGGCTTTCTCCTCATTCAAGGATGGTCCTGATACAGCTGCTGAACTGTAGGGTTTTGCACCAAATGCAGTGTTGTATGCCTATTTGTTATCAGGGTAAGCCTCAGCTAATCCAGTTGATGTAAATGCTTGCTTGGCCTTGTCTGTGCTTAGGGGTCAGCATCCAGGTGGCTACATAAGTTGCTGGCCAGTAACTACAGATCTGTTGCTACTCTGGAGAGAAGACATGGCCTGCTTGGGAACATTCTGGTGAAGCACCAGGCAGGTGCTTTGCAAAGCTGTGAGTGGGAGGAGGTGTTGCTTGCTGCTTCTGCAGTATCAGACTTGCCTCTGGCTTCTTGCTGCAACCAGAACAAAGTGAAGGCTTCTGTACGTTCTGTTTTCTGCTTCCATTGCTGTCTCCTTACTGCTCCTCTTTATTTTTTCATTGTCTCACCTTTGTCCCAGCCATGGCCACAACCGAATGTATCACAAAATGATAATGAACACAGGACTTTAAGACGCATGGGCGGATGATATCTGCCTATCCAAGGGGAATTTTAATTAGCGTTTCCATTTGTTATTTCTGGCACTGATTATGTAAATGCCTGTCTGGTGAACCATGCTGAGGTCTGTCTGTGCTAACTGTGAGCTTTGGTGATCTTGCGGACAAAAGAGACAGACTTAGGGAAGCAAAAATAATTTGTCTACCAGCAATATGTCCTCTATTTTTTTTTTCCAGCCTTCTTTTAACAGAATCAAATAGGTTAAACTTTCCAGTGGTGCTGTGCTGTAGATGGAAATAATGTCACAAAGCAATAGAGAATGTACTAGTCCCTTCTAGGAGGAGTAGATCTGATGGCATAATTAGGGGACAGGATTCGAAATGGGGAGGGAAGGAGGATATGAACAAACAGTCTAAGCCTGCAGAACCTGATCTTTAAATATTGGAATTTTTTGGTAGCTAGCTAAGATCTGGGAAATAATGGGACAAATCTGACCCCTTTTCCACAGATGTGGTCAGCCCCAAATATAACAAACACCACACTTCCATTGTATAGGCTGTTGGGCAGCAGGGAATCCTCCACGTGACCCTACAGAAGTCCATAGAAGGTGAATGTTAGTAGGCAAGGGGCATGACCAACGGATCGGTTCACAGCGCAGATCCATTGCTGTAATGCCTGCTGTGGATTGGGAGCAGTGGCCCACATCTGCGTCTCATCCCCATATTCAGCAGCAGCAGTTGGGGCCCCTCTGTGCAGGTGTTCTCCCCTTGTAGATCTGGGAAGGACCGCATCTCCCACAACTCCAGGTAAATCTGGTGGGTAAATATACAGCTGCAGAAAGCATACACGGGCTAGCGGGCTTCAAGCTAGCACACTAAAAACAGCAGTGTGGCCACAGCGGCTAGAACTAGCCAGCCAAGTACATACCTAGGATCTCAGATGGGATTTTGTTCAGGTGGCTAGCCCTAGCCACTGCCCAGGTCACCGTGGCCCCGTTGCTACTTCTAGTGAGCTGGCTCAATCAGAGCTAGGGCATGTATGTCTACCAGAGCTTGGCCATTACACCTCCCAGCTGCTGTCTACACACAGACTTTGTGTGTGCGGTAATTCCTATACTGAAGTGCTATAATTCTTTGATCTCTCTTGTCTTTACTTTTCACCGACCACACTTGATACTTTTTTCACTAATCCCTTGCACACCTATAGCCAGTTTCTGCTTTATTTGACCCACTAATTTCCCTGGAGTAATAGCCTCCTGAGACGGATAACACCACGCGGGGGTAGAGGTGGGGGGAAGGGTACGGGGGAGGGTGGCGGGAATCCTCCTTGTTCATATTATAATCCCCTATTAAAGTGGTACATTTCTAAAGCGGATACGGTCTGATCCTGCACGGCAGTTTCACAGTTGTTTGTGCCACCGCCGGGATAGCTGTAAAACACAGGCATCTGGTATCCTTGACATGATTAATTCTCTTCTTCAACCCACCACTGAGATGTAGAATTAAAAAATATTACCCAGATCTTGAGACCATGCAGAAGACATTTGTTTGCAAGCACTAAATTATATATTATCTAAATCTTTTGGGCTGTGTCTGACAGTGCAATAACTAAGGAGAGCAGTTACACGAGCAACTAGTGCAACTGTAGATCACTTTCTTAAGGCATCTAGCTATCCACACTGCAACTCAAATGAAGCATGTACTAGTATTGTGGTAGGTGAAGTGAATCCTCTCTCTAAGTATTAAGCCACCTGGGAGCTTTTGTGTTGGACAAAGCTGTAGATTGTAAAGTCAAGGTGATACAATCATACTTAGAATGTAAGCTCTTTGGGCAGGGATGATCTTTTTGTTCTTTGTACAGCACCTAGGACAATGGGTCTTAGGCATGATGGTAATAAGGGTGATAAATATTACAGTTACTGTGCTGAGAATTCTGGGCCAGTTAGTCTTGCAGTATTAGACTCACTGAGGATCTAATCTGCCAGGATCCTGGTCTTGAACCCACACCCACTGGCTTCTCAGGAAGCAGCTGTGGATGTTGCATTAGATTACTACTGAATTCAGACATGGGTGGGCTAGTTTCCAGGGTTCTGCAGTCTGCTCCCTGACTGGCTGGTGAGCCAATGTAAACTTCCTGTGTCTTTTCTGGCCTTGTCTGAGCAACAAGCCATTGCTTGCTACTTGGAGCCTGCCTCATTGTCTTGTCTGACCCCACCCAGTCCTGACCTTGCTGCCTCACCTGACCCTACCAGCAGCCTCATTGAGTCTTACTCAGGAGATCCAATCTGAGGGGATCAGACCTTTGCATGAATGCTAGGCACCAGTCAGGAGTGCCCTTCGACCCGCCAGACCCCTGGACAGAGCATAATCAGAGCTGGTAGGAAACTGGAATTTGCATTTTTGTAGGAAATTACATATTTTTGAAACTTATTTTCATTTTGAATCACAACAAAAAAAATTGAAATTTCCCATGAAATGGAAATGCCAGGCAGGAAGGAATCCTCCTGGCAAACTTTGTTTTGAAAAACATTAAAATTTCATTTGAAAACTTTTTTTTTCCAAAATGTGCTTTTGGTTTTATTTCACTTTATCCCATGATATGTCAAGAACAGTAGATGTGTGTAATATGACCTGCCAAGTCATGGCGTCTTCTTATTGGAGGTGGAGAACAGTTTCCCCTAGCCTAGATTAATTCTGTGCTGGTCTACCCTCTCCTTCTTGGGAGGATGGGGCATGTTTGTAAGCGGTAGCCACTTTTGTATATTCCAACCTTTACTCTCAAGATTCCATGCTCTCTGGGAGCTAAAGAGAGCCCTGGGCAGTCCTGGAACTGATCTAGAGACATAAGGCTACCACATTGAAAGTCAGATATTTCTTAGTGGAGCCTCCAGGAACTGTGGAGTTTGATGGCACAATCCCTGCTAGTTCCAAGGGAAGGGCAAAGCCTGGGATTTCTGCTTCAGGGGCTTGTGATGTGGGTATTTCTATGGGAGAGTGTGGTCTAATCCAGACCTCTTTATATCAAAATAAAAACATATGTTTGTGCAGAAAAAGATCAGGCTTGTCTGGGAAATAAGAGCATATGCAACCCACTGGTCAGTGTGTGCTATATTATCCTCTGTGCCTGATCCAGAGCGGATGAATCTGTTACAGCTGCCAGCTACTGAGCCTGGCAGTAAAGCAGTAAAGACTACAGAATTTAGCTCTGGAGGTCCCTGGCTGGAGCTGTGTCAGTCGAGATGGCAGGCAATGCCTTGAAGGTTTGTTGCCACCCTCTTACATCATATAGTTTAACATTTGCTGCAATATGTTTACCATTTGTTGCAAACTTTTTCTAAGGATCTTGTGACTCAAATTTGCATTGGTTGAGTTTCTGCTGTAAACACATTAATCATGTTGAATTCTTTTGGTGTTCAATTGTATGCTATACTGTTCTGTAGGATTAATGCACAGGCTGATATAGAGGTGAGGTAAGTGTGGAGGGGGAAAAAATCTAACTTGATTAATTAAATTGTATTAGTTTAACAGATTGTACTTGCTGGGACCAGATGTGGGTTGAGGCTCATGATGATTTAAAGATG
Source organism: Chelonia mydas (assembly GCF_015237465.2). Lineage (NCBI taxonomy): Eukaryota > Metazoa > Chordata > Testudines > Cheloniidae > Chelonia > Chelonia mydas. The sequence goes on along the minus strand of NC_057853.1, from coordinate 12,061,614 downwards.
GATCCAAGCCACTAACTTTGGACCTGGATGGTTAATCCCTGCAAAAAAACTGCAGGTTGATTCAGATCTCACTGTTGCTTGTCTTATGCTGGAGGTAACTCCATAGACTGCAGTAAAGCTACACCAGTAAAAATATGATCAGAAGGAAGCTCAGGATTTGACCATGATACTTTCTTTCTGTTCGGATCTAAACCTTCCAAATTCAGTAATGTTTAGTTCTGGAGCTTTGAATTAGGCTGCTCTCAATGAGAAAATAAGTATAAATTAGAGGTGCTGTTATGAAAAGGATCACAACCTGCCTGTGAAACTAGAAAAGATTTTCATATAAGGCTACATTATTTCCTGAGAACACAAAGATACTCAAAACCACAAGGATCTCCAGAAAGGCCTATCAAAACTTGAAAGTCTTCAGCTCTTTGACTGATGAAATTCAGTGCAGACAAATGGAGAGCAATGCACACTGAAAGAAATGATTAAACTGTTCAAGATCTGAATTAGCTATAACATCATTGCAAAAAGATCCAGGTAGTGTTGTGGTTAGTTTAGTGAAGATGTCTGTTAAATACAAAGCATTGGTTATAAGTGGATAAGATGCTATGTTTTAATGGGGAAGAGGAAGAATATGGAGGATGCTAAATTGCTGTTGTGTTATCACCTTGACTACTGCATTCATGTCTGGCCACTGCATCTCAGAAAAGACATGGAAGAAAAATAAGGTCCAGAAAAAAGTAATATTAAAATGATTGGAGGATGGCATCCATATGAGGATTAAAAGTCAGACTAGTAATATGAATTCACTCTGGGTATTGTGAGACGAACCTTTTGAGATTTCAGGGAGATTTTTCATTTAAAATATTGAATTTTGAAAGAAGCAAGATCTTACCTTTACAATCTTTGTTCACAGGTTCCTTTCACGCTCCTTAATTTGGCTTTTCATTTAGCTCAGCACCTATACTAGGGGTGTGAAATGCAATATTTTTACCCCATAGCAGTCTCTTTGTCTGTTTTTTAATTGGGTCTGATTCTGAAACAGGCTGTGATGGATTTTTCCCAAGTGGACTATTGCCCTTTTATGTCTGGTGGACCATGCAGTTTCAGTGACAACAACCATATGTCCCTGAAACTTACTTTGATTTTTAAACTATTCCATGTAACTTTTGTAACATTTACAAGCTAATGTGGGGTCACCTGAGGATCACAGATAATCAGGGTTTACTAGAATAATGAGCCGATACCTATCAGTCTCCACTGACAGCTGGAGATGCCATGCTTCCTGAAGTGCTTTTATTTAACCATTGCATCAGTAACCTAATGAATGAACTAGAGGCAATTGCTGGGATTCTCACACCTGCTCTAGCCCCTTCATGCCACGCTTGCCCTTTTACCCGGCATAAAGGAGCCCTGAAAGCGCTGGTGCCCTCCAGGGGAGGATTACCCGAGCGGCAGACGGCTGCCTTCTGAGGATCCCCTTGCAAGCCCGATATAGGGGGCGAGCAAGGGTCAGGGCTGACAGAGGGAGATATGTTGGGAATGGGGCCACAGCATGCAGCATGGTAGAGATTTTTTTTACAAAGCACTGCTGGCCATAGGGCAGTCCAGGGAGACTGATAAAGCTTAGACAAGGTCAGAGTACTTGTGTTAGTCTGTATCCGCAAAAAGAAAAGGAGGACTTTGTGGCACCTTAGAGACTAACACATTTATCTGAGCATAAGCTGTCGTGAGCTACAGCTCACTTCATCGGATGCATGCAGTGGAAAATACAGTGGGGAGATTTTATATACACAGAGAACATGAAACAGTGGGTGTTACCATACACACTGTAAGGAGAGTGATCAGGTAAGGTGAGCTATTACCAGCAGGAGAGCGGGGCGGGGGGCCCTTTTGTAGTGATAATCAAGGTGGGCCATTTCCAGCAGTTGACAAGAACATGTGAGGAACAGTAGGGGGTGGTGGGGAATAAACATGGGGAAATAGTTTTACTTTGTGTAATGACCTATCCACTCCCAGTCTCTATTCAAGCCTCAGTTAATAGTATCCAGTTTTCAAATTAATTCCAATTCAGCAGTCTCTCACTGGAGTCTGTTTTTGAAGTTTTTTTTTGTTGAAGAATTGCCACTTCTAGGTCTAGAGAGACTAATAGAGTGACGAAAGAGATTGAAGTGTTCTGTGACTGGTTTTTTTAATGTTATAATTCTTGACATCTGATTTGTGTCCATTTATTCTTTTACGTAGAGACTGTCCAGTTTGGCCAATGTACATGGCAGAGGGGCATTGCTGGCACATGGTGGCATATATCACATTGGTAGATGTGCAGGTGAATGAGCCTCTGATAGGGTGGCTGATGTGATTAGGCCCTATGATGGTGTCCCCTGAATAGGTATGTGGACACAATTGGCAATGGGCTTTGTTGCCAGGATAGGTTCCTGGGTTAGCGGTTTTGTTGTGTGGTTGCTGGTGAGTATTTGCTTCAGGTTGTGGGGCTATCTGTAAGCAAGGACTGGCCTGTCTCCCAAGACCTGTGAGAGTGATGGGTCATCCTTCAGGATAGGTTGTAGATCCTTGATGCGTTGGGGGCTGAAGGTGATGGCTAGTGGCGTTCTGTTATTTTCTTTGTTTAGCCTGTCCTGTAGTAGGTGACTTCTGGGTACTCTTCTGGCTCTGTCAATCTGTTTCTTCACTTCAGCAGGTGGGTATTATAGTTTTAAGAATGCTTGATAGAGATCTTGTACATGTTTGTCTCTGTCTGAGGGGTTGGAGCAAATGCGGTTGTGTCATAGAGCTTGGCTGTAGACAATGGATCATGTGGTGTGTCCTGGATGAAAGCTGGAGGCATGTAGGTAGGCAAAGCGGTCAGTAGGTTTCCGGTATAGGGTGGTGTTTATGTGACCGTAGCTTATTAGCACCGTAGTGTCCAAGAAGTGGATCTCTTGTGTGGACTGGTCCAGGCTGAGGTTGATGGTGGGATGGAAATTGTTGAAATCATGGTGGAATTCCTCAAGGGCTTCTTTTCCATGGGTCCAGATGATGAAGATGTCATCAATATAGCGCAAGTAGAGTAGGGGCATTAGGGGATGAGAGTTGAGGAAGTGTTCTAAGTCAGCCATAAAAATGTTGGCATACTGTGGGGCCATGCGGGTCATTCCAGGGGCCACTCCAGAGCCCAGAATAGCCTAAGAGTGGGAGGGCGCAAAGTTAGCTTAAAGCCGCATCCTCTGGGCTGAGAGTTCTGGGCTGTGCCTTGAAGATGCAGCCCAGAATCTCCCCCAGTATCTGGCTCAGGGAACTCCTAAATTTTGTCTGTCTCCATGTCTCTCTCTAATCTGCTTCCCCTACGTGTCACACAAGAAGACATTACCACAGCTTCCTTTCTATTTAGACAAATAGCTAGCGATTAAGAATGACATGAAGCTGTGTTCTGAGGTTGAACTAAAGGATTTAAAGTCAAAGTGGCAAATAGAACTAGTCAAAAACTTGAGAGTATCTTACAACCAGCATTTGGCCTTGGTAGTCATTCAGTCAGGGAGCAAAAACAAAGCCATTTGATTTAAGTGACCAGTCACACAGCACCAATAGCATATGACAAATTGGAAATACTCCAAAGCAATAGTCATCATGAAATGGTTACCCAAAGGCTGAACAATAATCCCATAAACTGTTGTATTGGATAATCCCAAATCAATACATCCATAAAAATAATTGAATCTGCCTGTACATAATTCCCAAACACACAAATAGGCTAAATGTAGGGGGGAAAACTTATGTTTGGGGTGGTGGTAACCTCTCCCTTCTCTTCTCCTCTTCCCCCCCCCCCCCCGCTGGACTAATAATAGCAACAGACATATATAGCACCTCTCCTCATCAGTAAGGACCCTGAAAGCTTTAAAAAGTTATTTCACAAAGTCATTCCGCACCAGTAATATTCCATACCCCTTCAGAGTAGGAAAGGAGGAAGAAGAATAAATCCACATAAAACTGCTGAGGCTAAAAATAGTCAGGTAAAGGCCTTATGTACATGGGAAAGTCATACCAATTTAAGTTAAGGTGTGAATTTAAACAAACATTGTCATACTGATATAATTCCTGGACGCTCCTATACAGTATGGAGGCGTTTTTGTTTGTTTGTTTGAAATCACTTTGGAAGGGGTTTGAGCTAAACCAAAAAATCTCTTATTATGGAATAAGTGCCACACAGGATCTTGTACTGGTATAACTACATTGGTTGAACTATACTGATACAACTGATAAAGACCTTACTATCTAGAGAAGCTGTAAGTATTCAAATTGAAATTTGGTGGGGAGACCAGTTCTGACCCACTTTTAACCTCTCAAATATTTTCCACTCATAGAAAGGCTTATGATACAATCTCTCCAATAACAGATTTGCTATTGAGCCTTCTGAAGACCTGACCCTCCTATGCTTCAAATCTCTCTCCCTATACCTGACACTCCTAATCAATAATTGTATAGTCTTGCAGTTACTACTTACTTACAGTATCTTATAAGGAAGAGAGTTTCACTGAAGATTAGAGGGTAGAGGTGTCTTATTGTTCAGAGAATAAGAATTCTGCCTCTGAGAAAGAATTGGGAATATATAGGTTAATATGGTCCCCTTTCCTACCCTATTCTTAGCATAATTAGACTCTGCATTATTGCTGCTATTCTTATTTTTCCCCTTATGATTCTAAAAGAAATAATTCAATTTATTGTCTCAATAATAAACCACTTGAGTGCTTTACAAAGGGGTAAAATGACCTAACCCGTTAAATGAATTGGGTACAGTGAATGCTATACAGAGAGCAAGGGAAAAACAATGCATCAAGATAGATGGGAGTAGGAGAAAAGAAAAATATAATGAAAGGAAGATGAATCAATCAACGGGGAGGGAGGAGGGAAGAGAATGGGAGGTGGCTAGTCCTGATAAAAAGCTAAAATTGGCTTCTGAGGTAAGATCTGAAATAAGGGAGTGAAACAAGTCTTTGGAGAAACTTTAAAGCTAGTAGGGATTTTTTTTTAATAGATAGAAAATTAGTGAGCATTATGAAGGCGGGGGGGTAATATCCTTCCTGACTTGAAAATGTAGCCCGGCTTAAGCATTTTGGATCCTCCAAAGCTGAAGTAGACCATGTTTAGGAAGACCACAAAAGAGGGAATTGCAATAGCTGACATTGGAAGTGAATAAGGATTTCTTCAGGGAGAAGAGAAGTCCAGCTGAAATCTGAAAACGTCCTGAAGGTGGTGGTAGGCTTGTTAACAGATATATGGTGAACTGGAGAGGGAAAGTTCAAGATTATTGCATCTGGCCTTAGAAACAAAGTTGAATTACAGATCAAAGTGATAACGTCAGTCATGGGACTGAGAGCCGTCCCATGAACCCTCTCTCCTGAGGGCACAGTTGTGGAAAGGCCAGGTGGGCTGAGACTTGGGCATTGGCTCACATTAGTCACCCATGCCACAACATCCACACTGCTATTTTTAGTGCGCTAGCTCAAGCAAAGCATGGATCTGTCTGCCAGGACTAGAAGGCACACGCCCAGCTGCAGTGTAGCCCACAGAGCTGGATCCTGCTCCCAGTTAAGACAATGGAAAACTGACTGTCTTCAGTGGTACAAGTTCAGGACCTTAATGCAGCTCCTTGACAACCACCTCTAGAAATGGGGCTGCAGAAGACCATGTGAAGAGGGTCCTTTCTCTCCCACCTTATTATCCCTATAGTCCTGGGAAATTTGAACCATAGTTTGAACCCCTACTGCTTCCCGATGGAGATCCAGACCATAACTAACATTAGTGGAAGCAGAATGGACCAATGGGGAGAATGGACCAATGAGGCCATAACTACCATGACTGTCAATAACCAGGATGATGTATGTTTCACCATCTAAACGGACAACAAATTAAATCCTAGATATAGTCTGTTTGTACAGTAAACTCTTATAATAGTATTTCTATATATTGACTTCAAATGTATGGTTGTTTTTGTTTGTTTTTTTCCAGATAAATTGCTTAGTGAAATGTCCAATCAAGCTCAATTTCCAACTCATGGAATTTATTTATTTATTTTGCTAATTAGCGTGCAGGTATTTCTAATAACCTGAGTTAGACGTGACTTAGAGTAAAAAAAAAAAAAAAAGGGGGGGGGGGGGGTGATGTTACATCACATGTAAGGGAGTTAGTCTGTGTGCCTATTTTCAAATTTTAGAAAAAAATATATAAAACTTCCTTCGCGTGTGTCACCTCTGAATAGGGCAGATAAAAGGAACTAATAATTTAAAAAAATCCATCCAATCATTTTGGAAATTATGACTTCTGACGTTTCTCTCTCATTCCATGCAATTAGCTAAGGTATGCTACATGAATGTCAACTGCTGAGGAGTGGTGGTGGTGGCTGCTATTTTAAAATGTTTGGGAAGCACAGAGAGGTTACAGTGATGAGGGTGCTACTGAGGCAATTTTAAGATTATAGGTCGTAAGTATACCTCCTTTGTGCAGTCATCCTGTTTGATCTCATAAAATAAGCAGAATTGGGCCAGATCAGTAGCTAGGTGGGAGACCTCTAAGAAACACATGGTGTTGTAGGAATTTTTAATTGCTGATTCCATAGGTGTCACTCACCACATGAGGAAACCCTTACATGATTTACAGCATGGTGCAGGGACGCTGATGTTGCCAGGCACTGCTTGCCATTTGAAGGTGTTAAAAATGTCATAGACTGGTGCTCCAGCCAAGTTCCTATTTGGGTAATTACATTTTGCTAACTTAAAATTCATACTGCAATTTCACACGGATATAAGGTGGTTCTTCACTTCCTGTCCTAAACTGTTGGATAACGTTGCAGTGTGCTGTTAAATAGCTATTGCATTTCATCCTACAGGCACCTGCACTTCAGTCCAAGTGATCCTCAATTTTAATGATATGATCATCTCTCTCATAATCTGGGCGAATAATAGGGTGCTTTTTTTTGTTAGTTTGGTTCAGCCACCAAAAATAAACATCCACCAAAATAAACAATCTGAAAACAGTTTTGCTTTGGGTTGGCTCAAAGGAACTCCTTTCCTCCCCTTCACTGAAACAAACTTTATTTTGTTTATGGGGCTTTATCCTTTTTAGCTTTGTTAAATCAAGCTAAATATCTAAATGATACATTATGACTTTATCAGAAAAAAATCATTTTATTTATTTATTTTTTGGCTGAAACTATTCACCAGATTTAACCTCTCTTCGTGAACAGATATGGTCAACCCAAAACTGCATTTTTTCAGTGAATAAACTTCTCCCAGGTCTACTCTGTTACTCTTTAAAGGCCTGAATTGGTAGTTCTCCTGCATGATTCTGGCCTGTTTCCATTTCTATAGTTTCCATGGTGCAAGATTATATTGACTATAAATAGTCAGTGTTTCTCTGTCTTCCCAGCAAAAGTAACGGGCAGGATAGAGGCCTGATTCAGTACAGTTGTGGATACTATGAAGAGCTACTTGTGGTATTAATAATAATAATAATTAATAAAAAAGGCCAGAACATACATTACTTTGATAATAACAGCTATGACATTTACAATATCCTTTTTTCTCTGGTACCTATTTACCTCACTATAAATTTTGTGTTTTCAAAAGGTTAAGAATATGTGTGTGTGTGTGTGTGTGTGTATGTATGTATGTATAGATTTGTAGACACTGACTTATCTACAAAAATGAGAAATTGAAGGTGGAACCTGATATTCCCATTATCATGGTCCTTCCAAAACAGATGTTTGTTATACACTTTGATAGCATTTTTATATTAAAAAAAAAAAGAGAAATATGATGGTGTGGGCAAAAAAAGAGAATTCAATAGGAAGAGGGAAGGGGAGAAATGGAGGAAGCGTGGCATCTGCTGGTGACAAATATGCAGATAAACGCCCAGCAATAAAAGTATTCTACCTGATTCTATTCTTGCACCTGCGTAATTCAAGAATAATTACATCCAAGTAAATAGAGTGAAATGCCCATGGTATTAAATCCAGCGTTAGAGGAGGAAGCAGACCAAATAGCCTCCAAATTGATTTAGGCCTTGTCTACACTAGTGAGCTTACAGCGGCACTGCTTTATTGATGCAGGTACGCCACTGTTAAATCGCTCATGTACATGCTCTGTGCCGGCGGGAGAAGCTCTCCTGTTGACACAGCGCTGTCCACACTAGCACTTCTGTTCGTGCAACTTATGTCATTCAGAGGGGTGTTTTTTCACACCCCTGAGCGACATAACTTATACTGACAAAAGTGTAGACCTGGCCTTAGACTAAAGTACAAAACCAAGCTGTCATTCCAGAACAACTCCTGGAATCACATCATTGGGTGAATATTACTGTGTTAATAAGAAATCAATTGGAATGATTTCTAAGATAACCGGAGGGTGCTCCTCCTTTGAGGCACTGTGCTGTAATGGAACTGTCTCAGTCCCTCAGAGTTCAGGGATGCTGAACAATTACTGAAGCAGAATTGACATTGTACATTTGTTTCTCACTTATGTAACGGTCTTCACTGGTTGCAGAAGTCTGACATGCATAATAACTATTTCTGGTTTGGGAAAAAAATGGTTTTACATCAGAAAATATAGATCCATCAAAACGGAAATATTTTGTGACATCATGTTGATTTTGCCAATGTTGAACTGTCCCATGTTAAAATGTCCCATATTGACACTTTTGGAATGGAACTTGTCAACGGTTCCTCCTTAAATGACTCTTCATTTCAAAAATTGTGTGCACTATATATTATAAAACTAAAAAATATTTCAAAATAAAATATTTCAGTTGTCAAAATGAAACATTTTAATTGCTCTGAAATGTGGCTTGTTTTGTGTCGGGGTTGTGGTTTGTTTTGTGTTTTGTTTCACAGAAAGTTTCAGATTTGGGGGGTTTGTTCTGAATCAAAACAAAAACTGATTGATTGATTTATTTTTTTTTGGTTCTCTGCCCAGCTCCAATAATCCAGTATTCTAATCGGTGCTACCCTTAGAACTCACAATCCACATTGCGCACATAATATGTCCGTTCCTAGCCACCCTCCAACCCAATATCTTGACAGTTATCAAAGGAATTTCACTCTGAGGGAGACAGGGAATGAAGTCTTGGCTTGTGGAACATTCTTATTAAATGAATGTGCAGGCTCTTAGCTTCAATGTTTAGTCTTGGATCAAAATATGTTCGAAGAGGACTAAAGTTACAAATGGGAAGTCTTTTATTTATTTATATTTTTTTTTCCCCTGCAGAGGAAAAACCCTTCCTTTATTTCTGCTCACCCCATAAATAGCCCTCTCCTTAAAGCATCATCTCCTCTCTCTATCCCTGCGAAGAACTTTACCTCCAGACGTGCCAAGTGAACGTGTCAAGAAAATGACTGCGGTCTGACAGCAGAAATAGCAGAGGTTCTGGTGTTGTGCTGTAGCTGGGGAAGCTCCTCTGGCTTAAATAAAGTATGTTCCTTCAATATTTTTTTAAAATAGCTATTAGGAAGAGAATCAAAGAAGCATGGTCCTCTGAGACTTTCTCCATGCTCAACCCCACTAAATAGGCCCCACATGTGTCTCATCACACAATTATTCACAGAACATTTTTGACCAGATGTCCGCAAAATGAATTATGTGCTGTCTGCCAAAGCGACTTCTGGCAGGCTGCTGGGCAGGTAAATAGAAAGAGAGATTGAAAACATGACTAGAACAGCTTAAGGCACTTTGATCCTCACATAAATTCAAAATCACCATTCAAATATATGTAACTACAGCAGATGGAGCATGATATTGTATGAAAATATGTTGAAGATAGCCAAGAGGGAGGGAAAGTTGCTCAGCAGTCTCTGCCTTTCCTTGTGTTAGTACCATTGTAGCTAGAGTAACTTGTCTTCCCTCAAAGTAAGGGGCGACTATGTCCTTTAATGTTAACAGTAGATTGAGTCAGAACTTCTCAGTTCCACTCCCAGCTCTGCAAGCCTCTTTGAATCCCTATAATTAATGAAAGGCGCTAGTACGCCACACCTCTGAAAATCAGGCCACTAATTAAGGTGTCCAAATATAAATTTAGCTGCTTTACTCTGAGCACCTATATTCAATATATTTTTATCTTAAGCGCTCTCTGTATATCATCTACAAATGAGCATGATAATTACTGATGACAGCTATTGTGTGGGGTGTTACAGATTAATGTTGAAAAATATTTTGAGATCATTAAAATATCGGAGGTGCATGATATAAATGCTGAACATTGCTATTACTAGTATATGTAATTTGATAAGCTAGTTTTAGGAAGCTAAAATTTCTACTGGCCTGATGTTTCTAAAATTTTAGAAATAAACCTAATTACTGGTGGAGAAGCTGTTATCACTGTGTACGGTTGAGGTTGCCCAACATTTCCCATTATAAGACCCTGTTTCCAGATGTTTATAACTTTTGCCAAACTTTGCAACCTTAATTGTAGTATTTCCAAACTTCTGAGTATTTTAACATAGTCGGTAAAAGTGATTTTTAGCTTCTTTGTTCTATGTTGTGGTGTTGGCCCTTTGGCCAATGTGCAAATGAGCCGTCTCAATGTGCAGTAGTGTTAGAAAATTGTGTGTGAAAGTATGAAGTTGAATGATCAAAGTCGACCAGTGATTGGCCTTAGCTATATTAGTCTTCAGCAAGTACAGTGGCTATCCAAGAGTTGATAACACTGAACTGGCCAGTATTATCTGATGATTTACTGACAGATACAGTCATCCACTGCTGTTACCCAGTTCATAATGTTAATTGTAAAATGCAGCATTACAGGAGTGGAAGCAAGACTGGAAAGCTCAATCCCTTATGTCTTTCATCTCAATTCCCATGCTTTCCCTCCATACTTCCACAGTCACATGCTGCTGCCCACTCTGAGAAATTCTCAGCTCCACTCCATAAGCTGCCTGTGCTGATAATGCACCAACAAAGTCAGCAGATCACAAATGTTAGTAAATTCACTTTGTATGATTTTTATGTTACTCATAATTTTATATACTAACCAAAAGCCTTTTTATTTTGTAAAAAGAAAAGGAGTACTTGTGGCACCTTAGAGACTAACCAATTTATTTGAGCATAAGCTTTCGTGAGCTACAGCTCACTTCATCGGATGCATACTGTGGAAAATACAGAAGATGTTCTTATACATACAAACCATGAAAAAATGGGTGTTTATCACTACAAAAGGTTTTCTCTCCCCCCACCCCACTCTCCTGCTGGTAATAGCTTATCTAAAGTGATCACTCTCCTTACAATGTGTATGATAATCAAGGTGGGCTATTTCCAGCACAAATCCAGGGTTTAACAAGAACGTCTGAGGAACGGGGGGGGTGGGTCGGAAGAAACAAGGGGAAATAGGTTACCTTGCATAATGACTTAGCCACGCCCAGTCTCTATTCAAGCCTAAGTTAATTGTATCCAATTTGCAAATGAATTCCAATTCAGCAGTCTCTCGCTGGAGTCTGGTTTTGAAGTTTTTCTGTTGTAATATCGCAACTTTCATGTCTGTAATCGCATGACCAGAGAGATTGAAGTGTTCTCCGACTGGTTTATGAATGTTATAATTCTTGACATCTGATTTGTGTCCATTTATTCTTTTACGTAGAGACTGTCCAGTTTGACCAATGTACATGGCAGAGGGGCATTGCTGGCACATGATGGCATATATCACATTGGTGGATGTGCAGGTGAACGAGCCTCTGATAGTGTGGCTGATGTTATTAGGCCCTGTGATGGTGTCCCCTGAATAGATATGTGGGCACAGCTGGCAACGGGCTTTGTTGCAAAAATAGGTTTCTGGGTTAGTGGTTCTGTTGTGTGGTATGTGGTTGCTGGTGAGTATTTGCTTCAGGTTGGGGGGCTGTCTGTAGGCAAGGACTGGCCTGTCTCCCAAGATTTGTGAGAGTGTTGGGTCATCCTTCAGGATAGGTTGTAGATCCTTAATAATGCGTTGGAGGGGTTTTAGTTGGGGGCTGAAGGTGATGGCTAGTGGCGTTCTGTTATTTTCTTTGTTTAGCCTGTCCTGTAGTAGGTGACTTCTGGGAACTCTTCTGGCTCTATCAATCTGTTTCTTCACTTCCGCAGGTGGGTATTGTAGTTGTAAGAATGCATGATAGAGATCTTGTAGGTGTTTGTCTCTGTCTGAGGGGTTGGAGCAAATGAGGTTGTATCGCAGAGCTTGGCTGTAGACAATGGATTGTGTGGTGTGGTCTGGGTGAAAGCTGGAGGCATGTAGGTAGGCATAGCGGTCAGTAGGTTTCCGGTATAGGGTGGTGTTTATGTGACCATCGTTTATTAGCACTGTAGTGTCCAGGAAGTGGATCTCTTGTGTGGACTGGACCAGGCTGAGGTTGATGGTGGGATGGAAATTGTTGAAATCATGGTGGAATTCCTCAAGGGCTTCTTTTCCATGGGTCCAGATGATGAAGATGTCATCAATATAGCGCAAGTAGAGTAGGGGCGTTAGGGGACGAGAGCTGAGGAAGCGTTGTTCTAAGTCAGCCATAAAAATGTTGGCATACTGTGGGGCCATGCGGGTACCCATAGCAGTGCTGCTGATTTGAAGGTATACATTGTCCGCAAATGTAAAATAGTTATGGGTAAGGACAAAGTCACAAAGTTCAGCCACCAGGTTAGCCGTGACGTTACACAACAGAACCACTAACCCAGGAACCTATCCTTGCAACAAAGCCCGTTGCCAGCTGTGCCCACATATCTATTCAGGGGACACCATCACAAGGCCTAATAACATCAGCCATACTATCAGAGGCTCGTTCACCTGCACATCCATCAATGTGATATATGCCATCATGTGCCAGCAATGCCCCTCTGCCATGTACATTGGTCAAACTGGACAGTCTCTACGTAAAAGAATAAATGGACACAAATCAGATGTCAAGAATTATAACATTCATAAACCAGTCGGAGAACACTTCAATCTCTCTAGTCACGCGATTACAGACATGAAAGTTGCGATATTACAACAGAAAAACTTCAAAACCAGATTCTAGCGAGAGACTGTTGAATTGGAATTCATTTGCAAATTGGATACAGTTAACTTAGGTTACCTTGCATAATGACTTAGCCACTCCCAGTCTCTATTCAAGCCTATTTCCCCTTGTTTTTCCTCCCCGCCCCCCACCCCGCGTTCCTCAGACGTTCTTGTTAAACCCTGGATTTGTGCTGGAAATGGCCCACCTTGATTATCATACACATTGTAAGGAGAGTGATCACTTAGGATAAGCTGTTACCAGCAGGAGAGTGGGGTGGGGGGAGAGAAAACCTTTTGTAGTGGTAAACACCCATTTTTTCATGGTTTGTATGTATAAGAACATCTTCTGTATTTTCCACAGTATGCATCCGATGAAGTGAGCTGTAGCTCACGAAAGCTTATGCTCAAATAAATTGGTTAGTCTCTAAGGTGCCACAAGTACTCCTTTTCTTTTTGCGAATACAGACTAAGACGGCTGTTACTCTGAAACCTTTTTATTTGGTGTATTTATATATTTATTGCCCTATATATATTGAAACTAATAAGTTCTTTGTTCTTCAGTTGAACCTAATGGGTGAAGGGAATGATGGAATAGGTACATTTATTTTTTACCCTGCCCTTGCTAATCTAGCCCAAACATCCAAGGGAGGGACCCCCTCAAAACTGAGAGGTGTCTACAACTGTATGTTCTAACAAGAATCGGTAATTGATAAGGGGTGCTTATGATCCAATTATATTCTGTGATTAATAAGAGGTGTTTGTTATTACAGATGGGTTCTATAATGGATTAAATAATTACCCATTGCAAGATGTTTATAACTTATTAAGAACTGTTAGTTGTTACAGCTGTTTGCAATAATGACCAGATTACACATTCCCTTTTTACTCATCAATCAGGTAAATTGAAGACCAGAATAGAAATTCCATCAGTAATTAGGAAAACAGAACACATGGTAGATTAATCATGGAAAATTATTTTTTCTCTCCAAAAATAAGTCTTTCTGTCTCACACCATGTAAAAAGAAAGAGGATTGGAAAGTTGGGAATGAAATTGTCAGTATCCCACCAGGTACAGAGGAAGTGCCCAAACTACCTTCTCTTCACGACCTACAGGGAGTGGTAAAGTGTGTCTTCTTTCTGTATAGTGCTGCATTACTTTTTGATAATCTTGTCAAATAATAGACTCAAATTAAATTGATTAAATCTCAAATAGTTATTAAATTCCAAAATGCAACACAAACAGACATCTGAGACACAGGGCTCCACGATGGAGAACTAAACCAGATGCCAATATGGGACATTTTTCTAAATACACTCAACGCATTAGTCCATAAGGAATTCCTTGGAATTCCACCCTATAGCTCCATAAAATGTTCAAGATGATATATCTTTGTCCAAATGTTACCATGTTGAACAGACAGCACTCTGTTGACTCCCTTACATTCTATATAAATATCAACAAAAATGCTTCCATAGTTTTGGCACATGGCTAGGGTGTTACCAAGAAGGGTATTTCAGTACAATAGGAAAAGATGATTTTCTCTTTTAAAAAAAAATTAGAAAGGTAACTATACAAATCATGGGCCAAATGTATCCAGTGCATTGAAAGCATCAGCAAATAATTAGTCCCAGCCAGAAATCTATTTCCTGGTAATAGTTTTCACCTGTTCAGTGGAACTACTGTTGCTACTAACTCAAACAGGATTCTACAGAATTGGGATGCCCAATTCTAACACTTGAGGTTCCGAAATGATAACATTCCCTTTTCGGGGGTGTATAATTTAGAGAATATCAGCTTTGATATTTTGTTGTACAATATGCTAAAATAAAATTTGCAAACTCTTCTAAATCCCTTTTGTCTTTGGTTGGTACTGTATACGCAAAGGAAGCCTGTTGAGGGGATTAAAAATCTGGGAGAGAATTACCATTTTAATGCATTTGACTCCACCAAGGGGGGAACAATAGAAGGGTTTTCAGCCTCAGTAAATCCAATTTATTACAAGTAAATAGTTGAGACAAGCTCGTTCTATCCAGTTCTCTTTATAAAGGAAATAACAGAGGTACCTGGATTAGTAAAGTAACATTTAGTTTATTTAAAAGCAGGAGACCTTGCACAAATACAGTGGTATTTAGGAGGGACAGTCTTGTCTTATTTTTTTAGTAAACCTGTACCTTTTAAATATAGCGGTGGAACAAAATATATAATCTACCATGATATCTTTAACTCCCATTGAACTGTGTTCCTGTTTTCCCCTCCAATTGTCTCCTTTAGTTGGCTGCAGGAGATTAGAATACACTAAATTGGTAAACAGAATAGAACACTGGCATCTGCATTGTCAGGGAAAGACAAAAATAAATCTCCCCATTATAGGGCCCAGTCCTGCAAACTTGTATATGAGCAATTTTACACACATGAACAGTCCAATTACGTTCACTGGGGCTACTCACATTTGTAAAGATACTGAGGGCTTGCCTACATGGTGAATTAGTATATGGCAAGCCAGGGTGTAAATCTACAGCATACCAGTTTGCACTATCTCACTGTGTGGACCATGCTACAGCAAGCTGAAAGTTTTGGAGTGTGCTTTGGTGTACTGTTCTTTGAAGCTCACCACGTAAACATGCAAAGGCATTTGTAGGACTAGGACCTTAAAGGAGGAAGATAATATAGCTACAATAAAAGAGCTGGGAGACATCCTCATACCCTGAGAGTTACATCTGAAACAAACACAAATCCTCCCAAATACTTAGTCATAAGCTTGCTGATGACTGAATGTTCTTACAAACAGGAATAGCTTATCGCCATTTCGTGCTAGCTTCTGTTCCTTCCCTTCCACTTCACATTAGGCACTAAAAGTCTGGAGTATGGTGCGCCATGAAATAGTAGTGCAAGTAGGCAACATCTTTGACACATCGGTGTTCATATGTGAAAAATGTCTGGAGACAAGACAATAATGAAGACTGTGCAAAGGCAGAGGTATGCAGATGAGGTCCTTGAATGAATAGGTGTGTTCTTGTATTTCTGAGAAATAGGACAATGGAATAGACAGGAGGATATTTTTTCTATAGGTATTCTTAACCATGATAGAGAATTTGATATTAGGGATAATTTTCTCTACTAAAGCCTAGTTAGTTCAGAAAGGGAGGAAAAATAGTGTTGTGATTAAATTATTGGAATGAGACCCAGGTGAGATGGTTTTTATTCTCATTTTTGCTGTAGTTTTCCAATGTGACTTTGGGCAAGTCACTTCTGTGCCTGGATCCTCTAACTGTACAATGGAGGTGATAGTGAATTCCTAATATCCAGGGTGTTGGGGGAGTAAATGCATTAATATATCCACTCAGCTGTATCAATAATCAAGGAATAAGACAGCCCTGGAGTCACTGTGTTAAATTAGTCAACAGCCATGTTCTGGAGTTCTTGCTCACAACAGAGGAGGATTAAAGGTATATTGCCATGTCCTCTATGTATTGTATGAACAGAAGGTTTTAGTCATTGTACTGTCAGCTTGGCACCTTTTTACCAGCACTAATTTCATTTTAAAATAAAATAAAAGTGGAACAAGTCCACACCTAACCTTCAAAGTCAGAAGTGGAATATCTAAATGATTCTGGATGCACAGGCAGCCAAAAAAGGGCAGAGCCCCTTCAAAGTCATGAGGTAAAGTATTGTAATGCAGATTACATTGATTTGCTACAAGTTACTGACAGCTAACAGGAAACTTTTAATGATTCTCTACAGTACCTATGGAATAAAAAGCCCGCTGCCTGAGAAGCAAGTTTTGCTTTCATGCAAAAGACTCAGGGGGAGGAAAAGGGAACTAATGTTCTGATAATATTTATAAGGCAAGAAGCAGTTTTTTATAAGATTAACATTATTTATCCAGCAAATCACTTAACTGTATGATTAACTTTAAAGCATGTAAGTAGTGCCATTGCTTACATGCTTACAGTTAAACTTTTGCTTAAGTACTTTGCTGGATGAGGGCTTTAATGTGATTCATTTATTGCATAGATTACAGTGGTTCTCAAACTTTTTTACTGGTGACCCCTTTTAGATAGCAAGCCTCTGAGTGCGACACCCCCCCGCCCCCCAATAAATTAAAAATACTTTTAAAATATATATTTAACACCATTATAAATGCTGGAGGTGAAGCAGGGTTTGGGGTGGAGGTTGACAGCTCGCAACCCCCCATGTAATAACCTCACAACCCCCTGAGGGGTCCCGACCCACAGTTTGAGAACCCCTGGCATAGAAGCAATTTCTATGCCCAGTGCATTGCTCAAGTAACTAGGCTATACATTAGGGTGAGCCACAGGGGCTAGATGGGTAGCAGTGGTCTCCTCACAAGCCATTGAGTAGAGCCACTCCAGCACTGCTTCTACAGCCATAAGGTTTCAGTAACCCATGTAGCTCCTGTCCTGCTCCCCATCTGGAGAAGGAAATGTCCTGTGGATCCATGACTCCATAGTTCCACTATGGCTTCCCTTCCATATCCCAAACCCCATCTCTTGCTGAGGTGCAGGTTTGTGCTTTCTGGCAAACAAGGGATGCTGCTCCCCAGGGTAGAGACCAGCAGTACAGTATTGTGAACCCCAAATGTTCAAAAATCATGAGTCAGGCTCGCCAGAAATCATGATTGGCTTTAAAATCATGAGATGATGTAAAAATAATACATTTGGTGGGTTTTTTTTTAATTTTCCTTCTACTTTTTGAGCCTTTAGGGTGCACTAGGGTCTCATTTTGAATCTTTCTCATAACCACACGGGCTAGAAACTTACTTTTTCTTTAAAAACAAAGATTGAAATCATCACATATCCACTTGATTCCAGGAGCTGGGGCTTTAAGGAAAACAATAATTATCATGAGACTCATGACAAAACCATGAGAGCTGGCAACACTGAGTCTGCCACATCCATCACAGAGCAAACCTGTATCAGCTCACTGTGCTCAGGAGAGAAAGAGGCATTGGATTTATCCCCAAATAATGAAACATTTTAAACAGAAAGAGCAAGTGGTGACCTGCCATATAATGTCACCTGCTGCTGTGATCCTCCACTATCTTGTAGAAGACTTATCTTACAGGTGTAGGACAAGAGTAGACAATCGTCTATAACACATACTGTAAGGGCCAAAGCTACAACCACAAAACCGTAAAAGAAACAATTTCATAATTCAAAACAGGGTTTTATTTATAAAGAGTGATTGCCACCCATAAAAGAATAATTTTAGTAGGCAAATAAGTGTGTGTGTATATACAGTGTCTCCATTTATAGAGGTTCAGTTTCTTGCAGGCTCTTCCAGAGTCAGTGGAATAATTTTAGCTTGCAGTTCAATTCAGTATGGCTATGGCATTCGGGGAAGAATACTCACAAGGACCAATTCAGGGCTCAGTCTGAAGAAATGCCCATGCAATTTGTACACAACGAAGTTGCTGGCCCACACAACCTGCAGTGTACACCCACAAGCTCTGATTTGCATGTATCTACATGCATTTGGGGTTATGCACACACTGCAGTTTGTGTGCAAGAACATATTCTCAAAAATCTGGTGCTATGTAGAGAACAAATTAAATTAGATACAGTCCAGTATTTGACACTTCATCTTGCCATCACACCATCATAGCCGTTTTGTTTTTAACTCCAAATCTTTAATATTTCTCAAAGCTTCTAAGTCCTTTGCACCCAAGGACTGAACTGTACTGTACAAGTTACCTATAACTAATTCCCTTGGGTATGGGAAAGAGTCCCCTGTATAGGCTCTCCACAGGCATCCCACATACTAGTGCTATTACCTGGAGGAAAAAAAAATACAAGGAAATGATGATAGGAGAAGTTATACACTCTAGTCTGAGGCTTCAGCAAACAAGTGTAAGCATGAAAAGAAAAAGGGGCAAAGTAGAAAAACTAACCCATCCTTCCTTGAAAATCTTCCTCTGAACTCCTGATGGGATTTTGAAATTGCTCTTATCACAAATATCTGTCATAAAAATTGTTGCTACAGTACTTCTGATGGCTTTGTTTCTTGTGGCAAGAGCCTTCCTAAATCAGATGAAAACACTAGCACTGTGGGAAGGCCCTTTTGCTTTCCAGTCTCTGATCCTGAGGCAGAAAGTACAGCTTGCCAAGACTGTAATTGCTGCTGCAGATTTAAGCTGGTCACTCTCTAGCATTATTCCAAGGTAGTTTTATTGGAACTTGAGATATCATTATTAACTGTCATGCAACCCTCCGTACCGAGAATGAAGAATGAGTGACATTCCTAAAGCTAAACATGAAGACCTGTCACTGGAAGGAGGCCATAGTTCTCAACGTTCAAGGTATCACAACTTCACATAGTGATGAGTGGGATATACTGCCCCTGTGGCCATTAAGTTCATAGCGTCGTCATAATCGAGAGATGCCAGATTCCTGATTGGTTAATGGTAAGCTGAAATGTAGGGTATAGCATTAATTTGTTGATATTGGTGAAACTGCTCATTTTTCTACCCAATGTGGCAGCTGGCAGGAGGAATGATTATGACTGCAGACTATGTACAACTGGCAAATGTACAGTGAGGTAAAGTTAAGAAACAAGAGGAAGTGCTCTGCTTTAGGCAATTCACTGCAATTTGAGGTTCAGTTGCAGCTCTGGTACGCATACCTGTGCTAACTTTACCCATACTAGCATTGCTTTTGCAGTGGCTGTGCTGTCAGGGGCTTCAGCGCAGGCTGTTCCAGCATGCTGGAGACCTGTTCGTGTTGCCAGCCCATACTGAAGCCCATGACCACCATATCGATGTTGTTATTTTAGCAACAGGAACATGGGTAAAGCTAATGCTGGTATGTCTACCAGAGCTGCAAGCATACCTCGGATTGCAGGGTAGGCACACCCAGACATCATGGTCTCATAGATGTCAATAGTACGTTTACCATTAATATCAGTGGAACCAGGGTCTGTCCTTAGGGAATTAATTTTCTACCTTAGGGCTTGTCTCCACATACCGGTGGATCTACGCTGTGGCGATTGATCCACTGGGGGTCGAATTAGAGGTCTAGAGAAGACCCAATAAATCGACCATCAATCGCTCTCTGGTTGACTCCAGTACTCCACTGGAACGAGAAGCATAAGGTAAGCCAGCGTGGAGTAGGCACCACAATAAGTTGACCTAAGGTACGTCGACTCCAGCTACATTATACATGTAGCTGAAGCTGCATAACTTAGGTTGACTTAACCCCGTAGTGTAGACCTGTTGGATTCTGCAACCCTTATTGTCATTCAGGAATAGGTACTCATATCAAGTATTTTCTTTGGAAAATTTTTTGGAAAGAAATGAATATTTTTTTCAGGATGTCCCCCCCCCCCTTCAAATATTTTGATGGGCGGGAGAGAGGGAATCCTTTGGGTTTCAAACACCACAAACAACTGAATTCCCTCACATTTTCATTTTTTTTTTTTTTTCAAACCACAACATTTCAAAAAAATGAAAATTTTTGTTTAAACAAACAAAAGCCATTTCTTTATAAAAAAAAAAAAAAAAAAGAAAAGAAAAGAAAAAAACAACCAAAATTTTGACCAGCTCTAGTCCCAGCGCAGACTGTGCAAGTGTTTAAAAGCTATGTTGTCAGGTCCTTAAGACTTAGAAAGCTCTGTTGCTCGGTTGGCAGATAGATAACTTCACTGTACAATTTATCCTCCTGCATATCCCCCTCTCCCTACCCCCCCCCCCCCCCAAAAAAAAAAAAACAAAAAACAGTTTCTGAAATAAGACTAAGGGCTCAATCTTGGACCACTTTTAACAGGAGTTTTCACATAAGTAAGTTTGGATCCTATCAGATCAAGATTATTTATAGCCAAAATCAGGGAGATATCTGGATTTCTTTTTCTTTTGTTGCCTAAAATACTAATTCTTTACTTTCAGTTATTCTGTTTAGCTTAGTTTAGTTAAGCTTCAATCTACTGTATTCCCTCTTTTCCCCTGTCCCTCCACCCATAGTACCTGTCACCAGATAGGCAGTGCTCTGAGCACCAGCTGGTTAGCCATTGTCAAGATGTTTCATGAGGAGAACCTTGCTGTTTCAAGCTTAGCTCCTAGTCATGCAAGTCCCTTGGCACAGAGAAGTCCCACTGAAGTCAATAGAGTTAACACCAAGGACTTGTAGGATCAGACCCATAATTGGGATTGTAGTAGGCTGTGGCTTGGGGGCGGGGAGGGGTTGCAGCATGCAGGTCTGTGGGTTGGGGAGTCACACAAGCTGTTTGCTTTGGCTTTGAGCAAGTGACAGGTGTTTTGTGCTAAGTGCAGACCATATTTTTTCTTTTGAAAATGGTGTTAGAGAGAGGAAGGCCAAATAGCTGAGCTTACAAGAGTTACACAGAGCTCCTTAAGAGCTGATAACAAGGTTTGACAGTCATGTCGTAATTGTTAACAATAGTATTTGAGACCTGCCAATAGCTTAACTGCTTTTGCCTTACTGCTTCTCTGGACAGTTAGGAGGAATTTGCTTTTCAGATATACCAGGCTGGTAACCAATTTTAACAAAAAGGGGCACTGCTCACAGGAGAAAATGCAAACCAATGTGTCCTATTATATTTAGCCACATAATATATTACAAAAGAGTGGAAATAGCAAGTATTTATTCAGTGTCATTGCTTTTATTCTTTTGCTAGATCACCCAATAAACCTCAATAAGTTAGTGTTAACACGGTGCAATAACACTGAATTAATACTTGCTATTTCTGCTCTTTGTACAATCAAATATGGCTAAATAGGTAGTAAGAAGCACATGATCAAGTGGCAAGGTGAAATGGTTTTGACAGTGTGAATTTGGCATGATCCTGTTACTCATAAGTGGCAAAGCCACAAGTGATTTGTACAGGTGTGCTAATAAAAATTCTGCACTGCAACAAGATATCACACAGTCTACACAGCACAGAAAACCTATTTTATAGATGCCGTAGAGAGGTTTATAAAAGTGATATTTGGATGCATTCTTGTATTTCCAAGCCCTTTTCTGAATGACTGCAAACCTAACTTGAGTACTGGGTCTCACTGGGGAATGGAATAAAGCTACTGTTTCTAACCATGAGTGAGTGTGGAGTGTGGGGTTTTTTTTGTTTTGTTTTGTATTACTTGTATTATTGTAGCAACTAGGAGATGCTCAGCCATGGAACATGACCCCTTAACATCGAACTTGCCTGGCTTTGATGATATGCACAAAGTCAGAGTAGATGATCATTGTGGTCCCTTCTGGCCCTAAAATCTATGCCTCTGTTAATCTAGACCTGAATGCAAACACACGCACAGTGTCGGAGAAAAACAAACCGATGTAGCTTGGCTGCAGATGGTAGCCAGCCTCATGCTGCCTTAGGCTCAGCCTGTGTCACATGCCCTCACAGCTCTTTGCGTTTGCAGAGTTTCAGGAAAGGTGTCCACTCACATTCAAAACTGGCCACAGAAGGCGTTCTTTGAATAGCCGACCATTAAATGACCTAGTCTAATGAATAACTTATCCAGTGTTTTCTTGGGTGAGGGGGATTAGCCTTCCAATGAGATGTAATAAGTTTTGGTGAGCAATGGCACTTAATTAAGGAACTAGTTTATGTTTAGCATGAAGTTACTGCTGCTATATCTTGGAGCAGACAGATCATTGGAATTGCCCAGTACCATATCACTGCTATCATGTGAAAAATGTACACCGCTGACCGCCTCACAACCCCTCTTTCCACTACGCCATTTTGTTGGGACCGATCTTAAAACGTTGGTACCCAGAGTAGCTGAAACAGCCACTTACAAACAGGGCAATGTTTCCTCCCAGGATCCCCAAGTGGACTCCACTCCCACCAATAAAAAAAAAAAAATTACATGGCTAGGCTGGGCAAGATTCAGGCTTGGACATTAAACATATCACAGCTTATAATGTCTGATACCTTTGTGCTTTCTCCCGTGTGGCCCCTCACCTCTGGGAAAAGCTCCCTGTATGCATCTGCAAAACTAACTCCCTATCCTCCTTCAAAACCCTCCTTAAAACTCTCCTTTGCAGTGAGGGCTACAAAAAACATTGACAACAGTTAAGCTGCTGATGTGCTCAGACCACGGCCTACCATGCTGACCATATTGTTTGATTGTTTCCTTGTTCTCCCCCGTCTGCCTGCTGTCTCTTGTCTCATACAGGAAGTTCTTTGGGCAGAGACTGTTAGCAGGATATAAATCTCTGCTGAAACTTTCCCCCCAAGCCAGCTTTTCCTTGAGGTTTCCTGCAGGGCCTCCATGTCTCTGCCACTAGTTCTATCTGAGCAGAGGGTTACGCCCACTCCTCAAATCTCACTGGAGTTAATATATCCCCTGCATGCCATGGAGGGTAGGATGCGTGGTGGGGTCTCCAAATAGTCTGGCAAGAAACGGTCATTGAGGCAGAAAAAAAGAGGTGCCTCAGAATTTACACATCTGACTCTGACACATAATCACGCAGCTCCTATTCCAACCCTTAATGCATAATCGTGGCAGTGGAAGGCCTGCACTGCAGCCCTGTGGCTTCTCTGGAGGGCCAGAGCGTGGATTCATTATCCCCTAACTCCATAAAGCTCCCTAGGAAAGGTTGGGGTGTAGAAGTACAGGCTTAGACGGGGCCACATGGATAATCTAGTCTAACCCCCTGCTGTAAGTCTATTTGTTGTCAAATAATGGCATCCTCTCCAATGAAAGTGTGACTATTGTTTAGGGTTCTGGATAGTTCCTCCTTTTACTGAAATGTTACAGGAGGAAGAAAAGGCGTCATGCCAAGACAGGCTGATACAAAAATGCCATAAAAATGAGCCACTCTCTATAGCTTGGAGGTGCTAACCAGGAAGAACACGAGTTTATGTATTTCAATAGTAAAACATTTGTTGCTCTATTTGAGAATTCCAGCTGCAGGTAGTGTTGTGATGACATTCGATAGGTAATCCGCCATTTTCCATTCTTGTTGGTCAGATGAATGAAATATAAGATTGCAAAGTCTCAGTTTGAATTACAAATGCCTGTGGCCTCAACTGGCTCTTTAAATGTCATATAACTTCATCAGCTGTACCCTTCACTGACAGTGGTTCCCACATCTGTAGTCAAGTGAAGGGAGAGCCTTCAATGGAATATAGGGTTCTGAAAATGCTTATTTGTGTATCATTATCCCGGTAATGCACCCGCATTCTCAATGCTCGGGGAAAGAGAGGAGAGAAAAAAAGGTTAGGATGATGACTCTTCAGGCCTAACTCAGGCAGTAGTCTGATTTCAAAGGGAACTTTGCCCAGGGAGATTACACAGGAGACGGTTATGTGTCCTTTTCTTGCTTCAGTATCAAGTCAGGCAATCTTGTTCTAAGACCAACACTGGCATGAAGACGAGAAGTATAGAGTGGCTATTGCTATGAACACTTGAACTGCAGAAGGCTTGAACGTGGATTCCGGGTCTTTAAACACTGCACTCATGACAGACAAAGAAGGAGGAACATTGTTAACCACCTTTCCACTGAATTCAATAAGCATTGAATCAGGCCAATACGGGGGGAAAAAGGAAAAGTCAGTTGAGAATTGGAAAGGCATAACTGACATAAAACTGATCAAGATGGGGAAAAGGACAGGAAAAAGTATAATTACTTTTTATTTAGGGTCAAATCCTGATCCCCTTGAAGTTAATAACAAAATTTCCATTGACTTAATTGAGAGGTGGACTTGTCCCCCAGCACTATCCCCAAATTTATTTGATCATACTATGAGCAAATGTCCCACATATAGTTGTTTATACAATGATTCTGATCACAACGTCTGTCACACAGAACATTTGCATAGAGCTATATCCAGACTACAGCATTGCAGTAGATGAAAATATCCTAGTGCAGTTTCTGTTGACTTCTGTGGCATTTTAACCCATAAAATAATTTACCTTAAAAGGTTCAAAAGACATCACAGGCTCAGAATATTAAACAACTAAATCCTTCCCTAACTTTAGTTACCATTTAGTGGTAAATGTATTGCCAATCTGGCTACAACATCTGCACAAGGAAATGGCTTGTTAAAGAAAAATGATACTTGTCTTTCTCCCAAAGTTTTGAGAAGCTTAAACGGAAATTAATATCTGCAAGAAATCTTGGCGCATTTTGAGAAATTATCTCTATGTGGCTAGTAATACTGTTGCTGTTTCGTTTTAAGTTCAGAAAGAAAAGGTATTGTTGAAAGACACATTTCACTATACAAATCAGTATTGCTCCACAAAGAGACATGGGAATGGTGATGCTTTGACACAATTACCTTTGATTTTTGTTCCTGTGAAGTTTAAATTTATGCTAATCAGAGTTATTCCCAGCAAAACAGATCTGATATGGACTGTAGAGGAACACAGATCATGATGTGTCAAGAATTCTCCAGTACCTGCCCACAGGTTGACGTTAAATAAAAGATGCGCCTGATAACTCAAAATCCTTTCCCTAGCATACGTTCAAGGGGTACTTTTCGCACTGGGGGAATATAAAGTCTCTCTGCAAAATGTGTCCTGGAGAAATTATTTATGGGTCTCATGGGAATACTCCAAATGAGATGGCTTGCAAATAACCACATATGGTGCCCAAATACTGATAAGGGGATTAAAAATATCAAGCATACAAATGTGTAACAGGGAACGCTGGATTGCCCACACCCACTTGCTCCCTGCTGTGTCCCTGTTCATTGGAAATAATCTTCTTTGGCAAAAAAATTCCTATTATAGACCACTGTGAGCAGCTATTTCCCACTGTTTAGCAGAGATGGCATCTCTCATCCTGCCATTTTCAGCATGCTATTTTGGAAATTAAAGACTTTGCTGATCGTAAACCTGAGGAAACCGCACAGATCTTCGTATCCAAATTCTGATACTGTTTTTCCCTAATAAAACACTTAAATGAATATTATTCCTAGTGTCATCCATGCCAGCAAGTCAAATGGATCAATCTTAGCTGTTAGTTCAACAGAAATTTATTTATAGTCTCTGTTTATATATTTTAATTTACAAGATATTTCTGATTTGTTGAGATCAATGTTGTAACGTAAATGGTATGAGTTTCATATAACTGTGTACACCGTTTAATGCCTAATGGGTGGGGTCATTTACCACAACTTTGCTGGCACATAAGTTATGGGTCCATCCATTATGGCTTATGAAAGTGGACTTTTTTGGAAAGCTCAAGTACTGTTTAAATTGTTACCCGTAAGACACTAAGGGCCTAGTCCAAAACCCACTGAAGATAATGAAAAGTCTCCTATTGATTCCAGTGGGCTATGAGTGTCTATACATAGCATGTTCCAGTTTTAAATTCCAAAATTTTAAACCACAACACATAGCAACAGTTATTAACTCAACTTGATGTGATTTAAAGAACTGAATAAGAGGATACCTTAGAGTATTTACAAACTTTTTTCCTCTCTGACTTTGATAAAGGATATACTTTAGTAAGGGTTTGTCTCATGTGACTTCTCATAAGCAAACTAGAGAGATATAGCCTAGATGAACTTACTATAAGGTGGATGCACAACTGGTTGGAAAACCCTACTCAATGGTTATTGGAAGGGCATACCAAGTGGGATCCTGCAGAGATCTGTCCTGGGTACAGTTCTATTCAATATCTGCATAAATGATATGAATAATTGCATAGAGAGTACACTTTTAGAAAGTGTGCAAATCGTGTTGCAAGCACTTTGCAGGACAGGATTAGAATTGAAAATGATCTTGACAAACTGGAGAAATGCTCTGAAAGAAACAGGCTGAAATTCAATAATGACAAATGTAAGATACTATTGATCACTCGATTACAGACCTAAAAGTGGCAATTCTTCAACAAAAAAAATTCAAAAACAGACTCCAACGAGAGACTGCTGAATTGGAATTAATTTGAAAACTGGATACAATTAACTTAGGCTTGAATAAAGACTGGGAGTGGATGTGTCATTACACAAAGTAAAACTATTTCCCCATGTTTATTCCCCCACCCCCCACCGTTCCTCACATGTTCTTTTCAACTGCTGGAAATGGCCCACCTTGATTATCACTACACAAGGTTCCCTCCCCATCCCGCTCTCCTGCTGGTAATAGCTCACCTTACCTGATTACTCTTGTTACAGTGTGTATGGTAACACTCATTGTTTCATGTTCTCTGTGTATATAAAATCTCCCCACTATATTTTCCACTGTATGCATCCGATGAAGTGAGCTGTAGCTCATGAAAGCTCATGCTCAAATAAATTTGTTAGTCTCTAAGGTGCCACAAGTCCTCCTTTTCTTTTTACACTTAGGAAGGAATAATCAATTGTACAAATACAAAATGGGAAATGATTGGGTGGAATACTGCAGAAAAGTATCTGGGGGTTATAGTGGATCACAAACTAAATATCAGTCAACCATGTGATACTGGTGCAAAAAAGGGTACATTCTAAATGTGTTAGCAGGAATGTTACAAGCAAGACCTGAGAAGTAGTTCTTCCACTCTACTCAGCCCTGATAAGGCCTCAGCTGGAATTGAATGTCCAGTTCTGGGCCCCACACTTTAGGAAAGATGTGGACAAATTGGAGAAAATTTGGAGGAGAGCAATAAATATGATTAAAGGTCTGACCTACGAGGAAAGATTGAAAAAATTGGGGGTGTTTAGTCTAGAGAAGACTGAAGAGGGACATAACAGTCTTCAAGTATGAAAAGCTTGTTATACAGAGATGGATGATAAAATGTTCTCTTTATCTACTGAGGACAGGACAAGAAGCAGTGGGCTTAAATTGCAGAAAGGGAGATTTAGGTTAAAACTTCCTAACTGTCAGGATAGTTAAGCACTGGAACAAATTACCTAGGCAGGTTGTAGAATCTCTATCACAGAAGGTTTTTAAGAACAGGTTAACTCATGCAGGGAACTGGACTAGATGACGTACCGAGATCCTTTCCATTTGTACATTTCTATGATTGTTATATATCCAGCTGCTTACCGTCAAATCTGCTAAGTGTTCTTGGATTTCAAGATCTAGAATCCTATACTTACTATTTTATTTACTATATTATAAGGGATAAGTGGATCACTTGAAAGCATGCTGCTTTTGCTTTTTATTACTGAAATGTGATGCCTATGGCTACTATTACTTTGATGCTAGACCATGGACAAGGAAATACTCAGCAATGCTTAAAAAAAATTGAGCCTAATGTTCTGCTCTCAAGGCAGCTAGCTGAGAATCAGGCCCCTCTGGTTTTTATTTAACTCCAGCAGGAGGTAATGCATTTGATTTATCAAGCAATGTCAGACTTGCTTAGAAAAAGCCCGGGAGTCACGACTAAGGATACAATGGTTGTAATGGATACAGCATTTGAAAACTTTGCTTTCAAATTGTAAGAAGCTGAGAGGAAAATTTAAGTCATAAAGATAACAATCAATGGTGCAAACTGAGATTCCAACTCACAATACCAGAAGCTGTTAGCTGCTGAGATATTGAACTGATAATCTGGAAATAACCTAAGATTAGGAAATATTAGGTTGGTGGGGCTCCTGAAGCCTTGGAGCCAAGATATTCTTTTTTCAGTGAATTATAAAAGGTGCCAGGAATGGTTCTCTACTTCTTCAACAATGTACTGTACTGTACATTCTGATTCATATCATACCCATGAGAAGGTCCTTGAGAGACCTTATGCAACTCTTGTTCTGAGAAACAAAGATTTCGAATAATAATACTTTGATTTTTATTGCACATTGCAGCTGTAGGGCTTAAGAGCATTAATACATTTGAGCTTCACAATACCCTGGGAGGTCATTATTTTCCCTCTTTTACAGGTGGGAAACTGAGTCACCATCATTGCATCACAGATGAGAGATTTGGGCTCATAATTGACAAGTCATGTGACTAGTCAGTAAAGTTCTATTGTTTACCTCCTCAGAGGTGAACAAGAATGAGGCCTAGAACAATGTTAACCAATCAGATTACATATACGAATTAACTCTCCTGGTTTCACTGAATTTCTCCAAACTATTATTCATCTTTCAGCTAATCATATCCTGAATGAAATGAAAATTTCAGCTTCGCAGCTGGCTCATCAAAAATGAATAATAGATTTTAGGGATCTTTTAACTTTGTTTAAAGGGACAAAATATTGTACTTTTGTCTACAGTGGACAAATTTCACTGAATAAGACATTCAGAATATACATAGCATCACAAAATTTGTGGCCAGAGTCACCAGGCAGCACTGTTATACAAAGTCTTCCAAGTTCTTAGCATGGGAGAAAACGTTCAATCTTGAGAAGACACGCTGTGATGTTGTTTCTTGTTATGCAACATTCTGTATACAGGTTTTGGGAGAGAGAACTGTGTGAGCAGCTGAAGAGTTTGCTGTCTGCCTTGGTCTCTGATTAGAGTTAATTCTTGAGGCAGAATTGCTGTCTGGGAACCAGGCATTGGTGATGGTCTGAGATTCCAGAAATAAGGGATTGTCCTCCATGCTGCTTGTGACCACATCTGTTCCAGGACTGGTGCATATGTATAAATAAAGCAAGTTACACTTGAAGTGTATCACTGATTTCTCCTCCACTGGGAAGTTGACCTCAAACTCCTGACATCTGCTAACAGTGTGGCAACACTATTGTCAGGAGAAGGGGCAACCAGATACTGATTTAATTTGTTGAATATCAAGATTTATTGTTGGTAATTTATTTTCGTGTCTCACAAATGTGGCTTGATATCCACTATAGCATATTTAGCATGAGACTGAAAAGTAGGGGTCTGGAATATACCTTGTTTTTCCTGCTAGGTTAAGCTTAAGGTTAAAGAGTGGAGTCCAGACTTACAATGTACCACTATTTTCCACATGGATGTTGCAGCCATTCTAGATAAGAACATTATTCCCACTGTGTTGGATGGGTTTTATATGATGATATAAACATGTCAATTAGTATTTCAATTAGCATCTGTGACTAATCCTGCCCATGCTGGGAAGTTGCAGTATGTGAGTTTCTTACCAGAGGGTATGTTTTTGTTAGTTTATTATTCAAGTATAATACCAGTTGACAACTACAATAGCAGGGGATAGGACAGAAAATTACAGGGTTTCTTTTTAATGGAAAATGAAGGATTGGTGGGAAGCATTGCAGTGGAAGGCTAGGTCTTAATTCTCCTGTATTATAGAATTCTACATTTCACTGCACATTATTCATCAACTCCCACACACCTTCTTCTAAGTACTTTAGAATTCCAAAGTTCCTGTGAACTTTGTCAGGGATTTTGTGATATCTCTAGTTTTAGACTCATATTATATTGCTTTTCTGATGCTGTCCCTACCTAAAAATCCAATAAAAATAAAGGGCCTGATTTTCATTTACACTAAAGTCTTATTACATCGTTCTGGCATTAGTTATACCCACTGTAACTACTTCTAAAACGGTGTATAGGGGCCTTTGTAGAAATGAGAATCAACCCCAAATATTTTAAATGACATTTGTGTATGTTAGTACAATTTATGTCTACATGTTCAGATTACATCATTTTCATAGTATGTTAACATCAGTGTTACATTTTCCTCCCAGACCTAGCTTGATGCAAAGTGTAGGAAGAAGGTATCATTTTTTTTCTCATTTTGCATTATTATCTTTATGCCAGTAGAGGGCACAAATTGTTAAATCCCATTATTATTGTACCTCGGATGTAATGCTAAAAGCAAGTAGCTTTATAAAAATGGATCAGGGAAAAAAAATCCGTCATTGGTAATGAGCATTTCATGGAGTTTGACTGTATTATCAGTGAGTCGCTAATACCAAGAAAGGTTATTTAAATAATTTTACATTTCTGAACTGGTTGGGAGTTATTAGAGAGTTCACTACTATAAAGGAATATTTTGGGCTCTGGGATTAAAGTAAAGAAAGATAACAATAAAGAAATGGTAATAGCAACAATTAGAATAAGACCAATCACATTATGATTGTAAAGCTATGAACATGCTTTTGCTGCTTTTAAATACTAAGTGTTAGAATTTTTTTTTAAAGTATTTAAAATTATCTATAGCTGTATAGTACCCCTGTAAAGGGAAACTGATGCTGGTCTAATTTCTCACTGTGTTACTCCAGTTTGATCCCAGTGTAACTGGACTCAGCCAGTGGTGAGTCAGACCCACCGGACTTAAAATTGACAAATAAAATAGCAGTGTGGAATTTTATTAGTAGTGTATATTATGATGTTGTCTCTATGCTGTTTACTTTTGCTAAGTCTATAAAGGACACCACATTCAACTGATTAATGATTTAATTGCAGTTGTAAAGGAACCAAGTAATTAACACGAAGAGAAGAATATAAAGTAGCATGGGGTTTTAATGAAATACAGTAAGTACACCAAGAGTTTATTTTCTGGCCAACGTCTATAAACTTTTGAACATAGCCATGTGTGAGATTTCAGTGACTAGAAAACCTACTAATAGATTTAATCTAACCCTCAAACTGGAGACACTGTGTCTTAGCCAGCACAGTGCTTGCAAAAAGCCTAATGAAATTATTGAACAATGCATAAAACTGACAGCTCCAGATAGGGCCAACCTTGGTGGTAAGGTCATAAGAGGGATCAAAACAGCTAAAAGTATCAAGACCTTGCCAAATCATACTAAGCAAGGTTCCGGCCAAATCATTCTGCATTGTAGCAGGAATAGTACCAAGGGACCGTTGGCTTGGCAGTGGGCTTAGAATAGATAATAAGGAAAAAATACAGAAAGCGAGTGAGTAATGCATGGATTAGAGAATAGCTGGTTCTGGTAGAGTTTAAGACTGTGCAAACTTTTCAAACTAATTTTTGGTTCACAACTTTGTGAACCTTTCCCCCCTGTAATTTAAACCCATGTTCCTCACCTCTGGCCCTTGGCAAAGAGGAGTAAAGTAGGGGAGAAAGAGAGATTTTCTGGCTACTGTAGTTACTTTTTAAACTTTGCCAAGTGCCCTGCATACCTAGGAGCAGAGTAAGCCTCTTCATGGAGCTGGCGTCCAGAAAAAAACTGAATTTTCAACCTCTAGTTTCTAACCCAGCTCATCACAACTTCCCCAAATCCCCCTGAAATTCCACATGCTATATCTCATCCCAAGGTAGAGATGTACCCTTTCTCCCTTTCCAAAAGGTAAGTTTGGAAATATAAGAAAAAGCAGTTTGGGTGCTTTATGCCTCTCCAGCAGCATACAGCTGATACAACTGTCTTAAACAGCTACCTGAGAATTCTTTAATATGGAGAATACTCTGGTGGTATAGGGTTGGCATGACAGTTTCTATGCAACCTCCTTACAGCCCCTGATATATGGGTGACAGCTGGGAAAAGGAGGGAGTGGCCAGCAAACTGCTGTATCCAGTCCATGGTTGGCTGCTGCAATGGCCCTTTACCATGGTTGGGGGCCATTACCAAACCAGTGTAATTGAGAGGAGCCCACAGGCTACACTAATTTGTGCCTGACCCTCGGCCGGCACCTGATGGCCCCATGATCTTGGAGAATATTTACACATAGGGGGCCTTATAACCCCCACTGAAGACAGTGGGAGTATTTACACCGATTTTAAAAAGGGGTTATACCAGGATATTAAATTGCATCTAATCTGCAAGAAGGGGAGACTTTTTTTCCTAACACGCCCAGGAACTTAATGCCATTCCATGGAATTCACTTGGCAGAACCTCCAAGACTGCTGAAATCTTAACTCTGGAGTTGCAGATATGTTTTATGTTTAAAACAACTGGTAACCTTTTCGTGATACTCCACAGCCATACATTGTCGGGGTTTTTTGGTTGGTTGGTTTGGGTTTTGAAGGAATTCTTTGTTTTTATTTTTTGCCTTTCACAATAGAATTTCTCACTTCGGTCTCCAGGGTATTGCCTGATTTGAGACACTCTATAGTTTATTAATTATTTTAGGCTTGGAAAGATTCGATTTTTCCTTGGTAAATGCCAATCTCACAAGAAACACACAAAACTGACAAAAATATTTCCATTGATAACTGTAATTTACAAATAGGCAAAATAAGAAAAATGCTGCTTGAGAATTTACTGAAGTTTGATCCATGGTTATTTACTTCATATGTTTTGACATGTGATGTTGGCAGTTTGTTTTTTAACGGTTATCAAGCTTTTTCAATCTCAGTGTCTATTGTCATTAAATCATTGTTGTCTAATTTCCCCTTCCATCTGCATAATTTCCAGCAACTGTGAAAAATTATATAGATATGGGGTGGAAGCATAAAACCCATCATTTTGTGCAAGTATGACCCCTTAAATTGATATAAATTGAAAGAATCCTTTAAAATAAATATCAATATTACCTGTTATATAGAAAACAAATTTTGCCAAGCCTAATTATTTTATACTGCTAAGTAATTATGGTGATGTGTAAATGTGACTTTCCATGACTGGCACAGATTCTGGCATAAGTCTTACACCAAATACATAGTGCAGGAAGCAGGACACCGTACCAAATGAGTGGGTGGATGATGGAAGATGTTCATTAATCAGGAATACCTTGAAATCTATGAGAATCTTTCCATTAACTTCAATCAACTTTTGATCATGACCCAATGGCCTAAATTTCCAAAGAAACAATAAGATGGAAGGCAAATTTTTATGGCCTGACAGCAGTAAGAGAAAAATAAACCAGTCTAAAAGGGAGCATTTAAGTTTTCTCATTCTCCACGGAAGAAGTGGAAGTTAATGTCCTTTTTAAAAACCATTTTGTAGAGAGTATTACGGTGAATTGGAATTGGAAGAATGTTTGTAATTGGGGTTGTGTTGATCATTTAAATGTAATGAGGAAAGTGACACTAAGTTTAAAACAGATATTCATGAATGCTGCTCAGAGTTCAGGGTGCAATTTCCAGTTGGAACTCAGTTTGCAGAATTGGGTATGTCCTCTGTAGGGAACATGTGTTATCTTTTGAGATTTTTCTTGGAGAATGTTTGTTCAAGTCTTAATATTAATTCCCTTGTTTTTTAAGGTGTGTGTTTGTTTGTTTTTTAGTGGTGGTGGTGGTAGTAGTAACTTTAACTTCCTCACAGGTAATTTTTTATTTCAATTTCCTAGGGATTTTTTTTAAATTACTGTATTTGTAATAATTTAGCTCCTGATGCACGGCACCAAAACTGCCCTCACTCTAGGATGCAATGATGTTTGACATATAGATCATTAATAACCCACCTGCCTTATTATCTTGGTTGAATTAGTGTCTGGATTTCCCTGATGTTGCCTATAAACTCCTTTTGCACCAATAGGCAATTTGTATCGGTTATTACTGGCACAGATTTGTTTTTCTTTTAACTGTATAGTTTTCAGCATTATTAGAGCCTGATTCAGAAAAGCCTACCTAATCAGGACAGACTAAAGTATATGTTTCTATAGGGATAGATTTAAGTACAGGCTTAAACATTTTCCTGAATTGGGTGTCCTGGTTCCCCCTCTTGCATCATTTATTCCTAGATTATAGGCCAGAATGGATCATTGTGATCATCTACTCCAGGGACCGGCAACCTTCGGCACACTTCCCACAGCCCCCACTGGCCTGAGATGGCGAACCGCGGCCAGTGGCAGCTGCCGTCGGCCGAACCTGCGGACGCTGCAGGTAAACAAACTGGCCCGGCCCGCCAGTGGCTTTCCCTGACGGGCCGCATGCCAAAGGTTGCCAATCCCTGATCTACTCTGACTTCCTGCATAACACAGGCCACAGAACTTCCCTGAATGGATTCTTGCTTGAACTACAGCACATCGTAAAAAACATCCAGTCTTGATTTAAATATTTCCAATGGTTAATTTAACCTGAGAATTTCTCAAGCACCCATCTAATTTGGGATTAATGCTGTTTTTCATTTCAGGCGCCCATTGCTCAGCATTATTTATGCTCATTGTCTGAGTATCATATGTATATGGATGATACAAAGTTTAGATTTAACTGTTTTATGCCTTTTGTTTCAACTTCTTTGGAACACCTGAGGTGTTTAATAATGACCTTCTTGATGTTACTACCTGGATTTTCTAATGTTAAGGACTCTACCACATTGTTGTAGCACCATTCAGTGGTTGCATGAAAACAAAAGTGCTGTTTAATAAGCATCAGTAGTGATTAATTGCTTGATTGGCTGAATTGATGAAGAAATCTCCCCAGTGCTTATATCCCCCAGTGACTGTATTGGTTTTGATAAATCACCTGCATGTGATTAATAGTTCTCAACTCACTCTCAAGTCTACCTTTTAATATTTAGCATTTCACATGGAAAGAAGCATTGCACAGGTGCAGAAATACTTATAACAATAAGGTTCCTGGTAAATGCTTTTTAGTATAATGAAGAGTCAGTGAATATACAAGCGTGTTAAGCGATGTTCCCTCTAATTTTTGACAGGCTGTGTGGGTAAAAAATTTCTTCTGTTCAAATTTTTGTGCGTGTGGTGTTTCGCCGTGTGCGCAGGGTTTAGGATCTGTGTGCGCGCACAAATGTGCACAGCTTAGAGGGAACAGTGGTGGTAAGAACAAGGGCAGAGGCAAGCCATAACCACGCTGAACACAATCACCTAATGACATCGATCATACTCGAGAGTGTGTTGCTTTTTAAGAATAATTCTTCACAGATCAGAATTTACTGACCACCAATCTTTACCTGCAATGGCTATCCACAGCTTTCCTTTCCTGCTTTCCAGCCCTGCACAATAAGCCCTGCAGAAGAATATTTTAGATATAGTCTGAGTCCTTATGCCTTTTTAAAAGAAATGGTGAGGGAAGACGAACACTACATAAAGCAGAAGTTTGTCTTACTAACATATGGTATCGCCTCTCTCCTTTTAGAACTTCAGTATATCCCTGTGCCATTGTCAATACCAGCTGCTCTAACAATATGGGCTGCATTTTTGAAGAAATGGAGCCATTAATCCAGAAAAACTCCTGTATTCAGTAAACGGTTGGATTATTTAACTGTCACTCCACTAGCACAAGAGAAGAATAAAAGAAAAATTGAATTTTGTAATAAAACCTGTTTTACTAGATTAGAAAAAAATCACATGCCCTTTCCTCTAGCTTTTAAGGTTGCTGTAAAATGTCTGTCCCTTCCACAAGCTTACCAGTCAGCCCTAGATACTAAGTTTGTTTCTGCTCAAGGTGGCCAATTAAGAGTAAATGCTAAGAACTGATCCCTGCATTTTCATAGATAAGACCATTGCAGGTAGAAACTCTGGTATGTAGGAAATGGATCATATTTTAATGCCTAATATCTGCTGATCTGATTAACCCCACATGTTATAAAAATGAGTGTTTGCTAATGTACAAGTAAAAACAGACAAGACACCTAAAACTTTAGTGTGGTTCTCTCAGTCACTTATTCCTGATAACAAATGCTATCCTCCTCCTCTCTCTCCCATAGTTCCCCGATTGCTTTTAAATTTCCATCTAACTACACATTAAATCATCCCACCATTTTAATTTTCTCTCTCCAGGAGTTCAAGATATTGTATATCAGTTTGTAATCACTCAGCACTCAACCTTCCTATTACCCTTTTCTTTCTCTACCATGTGCTCTGCAGTACAACTGCATGTCATTCACACCCTTTCATTATTTTCATATTAGTCACCCTGGTCTGATCCAGGCCCTTTCTACATTTGGACCAATTTGCACCAATATAACTGATTAGTTATTACATTTGTGCAAACCCCTAATGGGGGGATGCTACACCAGGGCAAGGCAGGGCTTATACTGGTGCAGTTTAATTCAGTACCATAATGAATTTCCTTATCCTACTGTATTGGCCTTTCATTAGCCTTCCCCTCTTACTCTCCCACCCCCATTACAATCACCGGTTCAGATGACCCACTGGTTGCAATGATGGAAGCACTAGTGGAGACAACAGTATAGGATTTTTCAAAAGGCCTCACCCAAGGTGGGATTTTCAAAAATGGTCAGCGATGGATGGCCTAATTCTCCTGCCGCTGAAGTTAGTGGTAACAGGAGAATTAGGCCATCCATCGCTGAGCGCTTTTGAAAATCCCACCTTGGGTGTCTATGCCCACTGTTGTTTTTAACGAAGTATCCCGTCGACCTGTCGTGAGCAGGGTTAGATCACATGGTGGTAAAACCACTGGCGGCAGCAGGCGCTGCGTTCGCACTAGTGCTCCTGCAGCGTTAGCAAGAGCAATGAGGTGAAATGATATTGTGGGCAAGAAGCAGCGTGGGATGCAGCTGCAGTCGTCCTAGCTAGTTCTCAACACTGCCACTACACGCAGCCTACAAGTTCTCCTGTGCTTTAAAAAATGAGCACGTACCGTCATCAAGATGTGGACGTCATTCAACATTCCAATCTTGTTTCCATAGGCCACTGAAGACACTGATGACAATATGCTCTAGTAATACTTGGTTTTGATAGAGAATACATAGTCTCTACTTTGTGCATGATGTTGTAAATACCAGCTGGGTAAGGCTTTGCAAAAATGGGCCTCGCTGTGATTTAAGGAGATGAAAATTTTTTAAAAATTAGAAGACTTCTACACGTTCGATACAACACCAAAAACAAACAAAAAACCCAAGGCAGAAAGTGCAAGACTTTCAAACAACATTGCAATGTATTTGGAGCCATTGATTTAACCGCAACCAGAGCCTCGTGTATTTTGTTGGTAACTTAGCATGCGTATGTAGTAGCCCTTTCCATCCACCAGTCTCAAAGAGCTTTACAAAAAGTGCTACCACCCACCATCTCGCAGATGGGGAAACTGAGGCATGGAGCAGTAGAAGCCCACATTTTCAAAAGTGGCCTTTACTTCTGAGTTGCTCAACATCTGGCACTCCATGTGGAGACTAAAGGCAATAAATTCTTCTCTCTCTGAAGCATCAGCCACTGCCAATCCAGTGGTCCAGGATCCTCTCACAGATTTTCTGTTTCCATTTTTGCCAATGGATTATATATGATTTTTGTAGGGGGAAAATTAGGTTTGGGCACTGGGAGGGGGAATTAATTAATCAGTGCTTCTGTCAATGGAGGAGAGATTGGCATATGAGAGGGGGAATAGGGAAATGGCAACTGCAAAAAAGGTTGTGAGCAATTTTCACCTGGGGAGTTGTGGCAGCTGTGAACTTTGTCGCTCAGATATTTTGTCACTGGAAGTGCAATGTACCCCTGAAGACTGAACTAATAGGTTTTGTGAAAAGTGTATGACAGGAGTAGGCAGCAGGAATCCCTGATTCCAGTGGCTGACTGCACAGGGGCAGTGCATGTTGGCTACAGGCTGCAAACCTTGGGAGCATGGTGGGAGGAGAACCATGTGAAATCAGGAAAGCCAGCCATG
The DNA here is from genome assembly GCF_015237465.2 of Chelonia mydas. Classification (NCBI taxonomy): domain Eukaryota; kingdom Metazoa; phylum Chordata; order Testudines; family Cheloniidae; genus Chelonia; species Chelonia mydas. Next base: position 12,023,350 of record NC_057853.1, on the reverse strand, counting down.
ATGTTTGGCGCGGTGTAAGTGTGTGTGTGTAAAATGGAGTCTACAAACCCCATAATGAACATAGAAAGTGGGGGTGGGGGGAGAGTCTCTCCTGTTTACAAGCAAGCAGCTTGATCACAACTGCTTGCTGCTGCCAATCAGAGGGGCAGAAAGGCCTGAGATAGCCTTCTGCATCAGGCTGCCTCCGAGAAAACAGGAGACTCAGAGAGATTGAAAGCCCAAAAAGTGAAGGGCTGACAGGCTTAATTGAAGGTGAGGGACCAGGAACTGACCTGATTGAGAGCAAAGTAAGGAAGGTCAGTCAAGAAAAGCTGAGGCCCCTCGAGAGTCCACCCCAAGAGGCGGTGACAGGGACAAGTGTCATTAAGGAATGCTTTTGTTCAATACATACTGTAGATCTATGCCAATAATGGATGTCAGGGGAGTTATTTTTTTTTTAAAGTTTGGTCTCACTAAGCATGAAATTTGGGAGTTTCTTGGCTGAGCTATTAAAATGCTGACACACCCATCCCCGTCAACTTTCACCTTGCACTCAGGCTGGCTTTGCTTGTAAATCAAAGCTAATTTTTGTTGCCTGTTTAATGTTTGGGAAGTATTAATTAGAAAGCACTACAGTAGCCGCATATCTGCATATACAAGTTCTGAGATATGTCTAAAGTGACTGTTGAATGACTGGTGGAAATGAAAAATTCATTAAGATGGAAGGAGTGCAGGACGTTCAATTAAGTTATTGTTATTATTAAACATTTATATTAATGGTAGCATCCAGAACGCTCAGACAGTAGAAAGGCATCATTGTGTTAGGTGCTGTACAAACACATGTGAAAGCATACTATTCGGCCTCTTAAGTGTTCACAGTCTATGAAGTGGTTCTTTCAATAATAGGTAATAGTCTTAGGGGGAGGGATAGCTCAGTGGTTTGAGCATTGGCCTGCTAAACACACCATTGTGAGTTCAATCCTTAAGGGGGCCATTTAGGGATGTGGGGCAAAAATTTGGGGATTGGTCCTGCTTTGAGCAGGGGGTTGGGCTAGATGAGCTCCTGAGGTTCCTTCCAACCCTAATCTTCTATGATTCTCTTCCCTCTGCATCAGTACTGAATCAAAGCTCTAGTGTTGCATTAATGGACACTGTGATGTTACCTGAAGGTGCTGTTTTTTTTTTTCTAAACTGTAATACCAAGGCCTGACCGCCTGTGGCCATTACAAGATCTCACGGGACTTTGTGCAAGTATAAGAGAGCTAACGTCAGCATGTAGGCCAAAACTCCAAACTAGGTAAACATATTGTGCCCAGGGAAAATTTAGCCTGACGTTGTGTGTGTGTGTGTGTGTGTGTGTGTATATGTGTGTATATATATAGAGTAATTCTTCCCTTCCCCTCCTCTATGTGATCATTGTGTTGTAGTGTTTTTGCTGCATTTCATTTCAGAGGCAGCTGCCTTTCAGTGCTGGACCGTCCTTACACAGAGATTCTAAACTTGCAATCAGTGCTCATATAAACTCCCCTTGAGGTCACAGGGCCAAATTAATTCTTGGTATAACTCCAGCAGAGGTTACTCCAGCCCAGATTTACCCTACTGTACTTTGGAATCCTGCCCAGTGTGTGGGACCATGGAGTGTTCAGTGATCACTGGGTGCCTCAAGGTGCTTGTAAGAGAACTGTTTTATTCTGTGCCGGGTTCCAACTGGCTGTGGACAACAAGACACTCATAGTGCTCTGCCCTGGCACTCTGGCAGGGAAAGCTCAGCTCTTAAAGCCACAGTCACCACAGGGTGAAAAGCATTATAGAAAAGTTATTACTGTTAGTTGCATAACACCCTCAAACAGGATTTCTAATGGAGAAGTCTGCTCAGCCTTAATTACAGGCACCATTACTATAAAAGCATAATCAGCCGGAGCCAGATTCAATAAAACCTCCATCCAGCTCCCACAGTGAGGTGACACCCATGAACTTGATTTTATTTTTCTGGGGGGACAGCCCAGAAATTCGATGGACTTTTTATTTAAGCCTGGATGAGTCACGGTTTTTGTAAATATCAAGGTTTCCGTTTGCTCGGAGTCTAGGAAGGGAGAGTCAAGACATGAGCCCCCACAAGGCAATCTCCTCATGGCACCCGCAGACATGCCCTTCTTGCTTCTGTCCATGTTGCACCACCTTGGCTAATGCAGTCGGTTCATTATAGCGCCGGTAAATTCTAGTAACGCTTCCCTCGCGCCGCTGCCCCTGGACTTTCAATTGCCTTAAATCCCTCCCAGCACTAATCAGCTTTTACCAGAACATGCAAAGCGAACGAGGTTTTACTTTTTATCGTGCAGGAGGCAGAGTCTAGTTATTCCTCCTCCCCCCCCCCCTCAAAATGTGCAGCCAGGGGCTCAAAGGAATTAACCCTCTTGCTATTTGAAAATAGCTGTGCGCTTCTTTTTAAGTCTCTCTCCGTGCCGAAGGACGACATCGACACGGCTGCTGGGGGTGGCGGCACTGGGTAAGGAAAGACCGGTCTGACTGGGGTGCAGAATGATTTGGTACCCGGAGGGAGGGGAAGGCACCCGGCTGGAACACCGGATTGTCCCGGTCTCCTGTTTACCAGGGCGAAATCAGCATGGGATTGGGTGCTCACATTTGCCACATCGCAAGCCAGGAACCGTGATTTCCGTAGAGAGCAAAGCACGGGGCTCGGATGCAATTGCGTGGCTTTAAATAAAAAAAAGCAAACGGGCCCTTCGGCAGCAGGCGAGCCGGTGATTGCTGAGTGATAAAACGAACGATTAGTAAAAGCAACGACTTCCCTTTTCTCTACCCCCCCCCACCCCCATCTCTCCCTCCCCAAACCCGCACGCGGAGGGCAATCAGCGCGAAGGGATGCCGAGGGCCGGAGACGCAGGCACCGGGACGGAGAAACGCCCGCAGCTCAGCCCAGACTGCGACAAGAAATAACCAGGGAGACCGAGCTCGTGAAAGGCGCGGGGAAGGACTTGAGCAAGTTTCCTGCCGTCTGAAGTCCCCCCGCCCAGTTCTCCCCAATCCGGCCGAAGTATCTTCATTGGAGGGCCCTTTACACGCCCCCCCCCCCCCCCGCACCCTTCAAGCGGGATTCGGGCTGTGGGGGGGGGGGGGGGTGGCAGCAGCTGCCGTTTCCAGGCTCACCCCCATCGGGATCCATCCTCTGCCCACCCAGGCGGCGGCTGCAGGGCACCCGGGCGTTTGCCCGTCTTCTCCCCCGACCCTAACCCAGCCTCCTGCCCCGGCGCTCCGCCCGCGCCCCGGCGTGGGGGCAAAGCCCCGCGAAGGCGCGCTGGCCCCGGCCCTTTGCAAGCCCTGGCCCCTCGCCGCCGCCAGCCCGCGCGTGTGTGTGTGTGTGTGTGTGTGTGTGTGCGGGGGGGGGGCCCGCCGAGCAGGTCTCCCCTCGCTGGGGGCCCAGAGCGCCGGCGGGCGGGGGGCTGCTCGGCGCAGTCAGCGGCGAGCCCCATCGCGCGGCTGGCGACCGGGAGCGGGAGAAGGGAAGCGGGGGGGCGGCCCGGTGCGGGTTCGATGCGCCGTCGCCCCTCCCCGCTCCCTGCCCCTCCCCGCCTCGCGCGGTGCTGGAAGGGCGGCGCTCCGGGCTCCGGAGCAGGCGGCGGGCGCCGCAGGATTACACTCCGCTGCTCCCCGGGACCCGCCAAGGTAGGTGGCTCCGCCGCTGCCGCGGGGCGCGGGCAGGGGGGGTCGCCCGGGGGGCTGGTCCCGGCCGGGGGCTCGCTGGGGGACAGCGCCGGCGCCTGCCCCAAGGCGGGAAGGGCCCTTACGGGGGTGTAAACTTCGGGGAACAAAAGTTGGGCTGGTGCCGGCTAACGTCCCGGGGACGTGTAAATCCCCCGGGGCGCTCGCTTCGCCCTGGCACCCGGCTTTCCGGGAGCCGGGGGAGCGGCGCGCGCGCTGGCAGAGCAAGTTCTCCCCTGCCTGCTTCTTCTGGCAGCCTGACGCGGTGCCTCCGGTGTGCAGCCGTCCCTTTCGCCGCTTCTGCAGGGCTGTCTGGGTCCGGCGGCTCGTCTCTGTTATCTCCCGCGCGGGGCAGCGCTCTGGCTCGGCTCGGCGGCCGCGAAACCCGCACGCTGCTGCGGGCAAAGCCCCCTCTTTTATTTGTTTTTTGTTCGTTCCCACCCAAACTCAATCCTCCGCAGGGGTTTCCAGGTGGAAGCTCTCCCAGGCGCTGTCTGAATGCAGCTTGGGTTTGCTTCTGTCTTCTCATCTTTTCCCTCCTCCCCTGGTGTTAGTATCTTTTAAAAAGGTTAAGTTCCTGCGTTGCTATGGTTAAAGCAGAGCGGTAAGAAGAGCATGCATTGCTGGGCTTGGGGTGTAAGCAACGGCAAATGAAGTTTTATCAGAGCTACAGCTTTGTGAGCGTTAAAAGCATGAGGAGGAGAAGTTTGTAACAATCAAGAGAAATGCTTTCAAGGATAAGAATGATTAGAAAATCTGACAGATGCAGTGTGTAAATTAATCACAGTAAAATAGATTTAAGAAGAAGTGGGAGACCGGTGTACCAGAGCCCTGGCTGTGCCATCCCAACGGAGATCAGTGTCACACATTGACAAAAACTCTGATTTGGATATAGATTATAATTAGTAAAAAGAAAAGGAGGACCTGTGGCACCTTAGAGACTAACCAATTTATTTGAACATAAGCTTTCGTGAGCTACAGCTCACTTCATCGGTTGCATTCATCCGATGACATGAGCTGTAGCTCACAAAAGCTTATGCTCAGATAAAATTGTTAGTCTCTAAGGTGCCACAAGTCCTCCTTTTCTTTTTGCGGATACAGACTAACACGGCTGCTACTTGGAAACCTGTCATTATAATTAGTATTAACCAGTGATTCAGAGGCTCTATGTTGTTTAGAGGTTTTATTTTTCAATGACCTTTTGAGAGGACCATGTACCTTTATTTAAAAAAATACTCTGGAGTTATTTTTCCACTGTGCCATGCTAAACACATTACTGAAAATGAAATAATTACTTTTTTTTTTTTACACAAAATATGATGCTGGCAGTTTCATAGGTTGTACAGTTATCTTCTTTAGCAACAGTGTACTGTGAAACATAATGCTGCTGTTCTGGCTGAACTGGTCTATGTTAGTTTCACTAAACAAATGTCTTCACTTTTACTTCTGCATGCACTACAGCAAAGAGGTTTTTCATGTTATTTTTCTTTCTTTAGAAGTTGTGTGTGTGGAATGTTTACAAGTTATATTTCCTACAGCACCAACCTACTCCTGCAGGGATAGAAACAAGGGGTAATATTTTCAAAACTGCCTGGCTGATTTGGGAGCCTAACTTCCATTAACTTTCAATGAGTCTTAGGCTCTTTGGTTCCTAAATCACTTTTGAAAATGTGACTGTAAAGCCCCAGTTCTGCAGTCTTTAGCAAATGCTTATTATCCACTGTGACAGCCCCATTCAAAAAAACAGTAGCAATACATTTATAGAAAAACTTCAAATGTTTATTTGCATTTAATTGCGCTAAAGTTTCTGTTTTGTTTACAACTCATTCTTATACATAATTTCAGTGTATTCAGTTACTAACGTTAAATTTCTCTCTCCCATTTTATTTAAAGATCTGCTCAGTCATGTGTTCTGAAGTGCAAATCATTGTTTCAGTTCTTATACTGAATGCTTAAAATCCACTAACAATTGAAGGGCCCCAATGTGAGTTGCTTTACGCCACTGTCTTTCTCGTCAATGAAAATGAGGGTGTTTGGCATTAGAGCTAGTCCAACATTTTCAAAATTCCAATGAACCTTTTTGCAAAATGTCTGTGAAATCTTCCACGCAATATTTCTTTGTTTTTTGACCAACTTATAGAATGGCTGAAAATTTTCAAAAATTTGAAATATCAGTGATTTTCCCCCCTGGAAAATTAGAATGGATTTTCATCCAGTTCTGCTTAGCATCTGAGGAATATATGTGGCACCTCTCAGTATCAGGTGTTAAATGCAAAATATTGTTCAATAGAGTCTCATTAATTATTTACTGGATCAAACTTGAACAAATACACTTTCTTCTCCTCATACAAACTTGCTCGTTTATTTCTATCACGTGGTTGCAGATTTTTTTTAAAGACCTCCACCCTCAAACATGGAGAATCATAGGACTCACCCATGTTGCCTAAACATCCTGCAAGATATTACAGTAATTTTATACAACATTTCAGCAGTTAGAGACAGAAGACTTTGATTCATCTAGTCCATTTCTCTTCCCATGCAGAGTTGTTCTCCACCATATACTTTTAAAGCATTTGATTCAGTTTACTGCTGTTCTTTGCAGTTGCGGACTTTCTGCAATGATGATGTGGGTAAAGGCTTTTTGAGCTCTCTGCAGTTGAAATTTAGATTCGGATTCATCTACAAGAGCTTGAGCGGTGAAGTCCCAAGAGATCTGTGGTGTGTGCTCACCACTGCTGCTCATGGTCCAGACCCCAACTCAGGGCTTGTCTACACAGAGCAGCAATGTGCATTATGGGGTAGGGGTATTATTTCTGAAGTGCACTCAAACGTTGCGCATTAATTGGTCTGTGCAGACCTTGTTTGTGCACACGAAAAGTTCCCTAGTGCACTTTAATGTAGCACTGAAACAATACTACATTTAAGCACACTAGGAAACCTTTAGTGCGCACCAGCAATTTCTGTATAGACCAATTAATGTGCAACATGTTAGTGCACTTTAGAAATCACCCTCCCTCATAAGGCATGTTATCCCACCATGTAAACAAGACCTTAGTTTCAGTTTCCACTTTGTTAGACCATCTGTGATGTTAGCAAGACTACTGACCTGCACGTAACCTGTTTGAGACTTGCCCTACTACCAATGACAGGGGTGGTACGAAATGCACTATATTCAACATATGCTGTTTCACTCAATGTGGAGTGTCCTGGTTGAAGCTTTGTAGATAGTTGAAGTTATATAGGAACTCAGAAAAACATCAGGAACTTGAAGAGATCAAGTAGTCAAACGGATTGGAAACTTGTTACAGGAGAAATGTAATCTTTGGCTCAAATTATGTGCCAAGTTTCAGGCCAGAGTGATTTGATTTCTAATTTTTTTTTATAGGCAAGTAGAAACAACAAATAAGGGTTTATAATGGAAGTGCTGACAGAATTTTATAGCATTGCAAATGGTGTTGCTACTCTGCATGCAAACATTGCTAGAAAGTTATTTATTATGCAAGAAGCTTTGTTGCAAAGGAGTTTGGAACAGATACTTTTAAAAGGCATTTTTGAAGGAAATATTTAATAGATATGTATAATTCTTATTGAAGAAATACTATTGAATTGAGAACCTATTTAAGGGGCCCAGTTCTTTTTGCATCTGTGTATTTGAGGGCAGAATTGGGTTTTAGATGAATTACACTGATTCTATAATAGTTCTGTTCAAAGCTATTAGGAGATACAAATATTATAATTTATTAACTAGTACATTCACTGTGGGCTAAAACTAGATATGCAGAGTTCATAACCTGGGACAAACTTTATTTGCCACTTAAAAATCGTTTGGCTTCCTAATAGGAGTAACAAAGAAAAGCACTTCTTGTTTTCAGATGAATTTGTGCATTCCTATGACTGAGAAACACTTTGATGTGAAGTATAATGTAGCATCTGATTAGTATAAAAAGAGTCTATTTTTAAAAATATGGTGTAATAATAATACCTAGCTTTTCTATAGTGCTTTTCATCAGTGTATCTCAAAGCACTTTCCAGTCTTTAAATGTCATATCTCTGAAAATTCTCCTTGAAGTCAATGTAAATGTAAGAGCTGCAGACGTTAGCCTAAAGATTTTTACTATATTGGATGTGAATGTGTGTTGGCGGCTACAGTGAATGGGTTAACTGGATCTCTGACCTCTCCTGGTCTCTGAGTGCGTTCCCCTCTGGTACTGTGCCTCTAGTTTTCACCTTTCTTTTGGGATGAAATCGCATGATTTTCCCATTGTCAGACTAGCCCTTGGGCTGCATTCCCCTGTGATCAACTGTGATTACCTCAGCAGGCTTGACTTCTCTTCAGTGCCTGTGCATCTGTTCCCTCCAAGAGCAATGACAGTGGTAATCAGTGACCAGACAGCCTTCTTAAAGCAAAATATTACTTATTTAGAATGAAACCTAGAGAAAACAGATCTTAAAACAACAAACCAATCTGTGTGCCTAGCTGCCTCTCCCTAAGGCTTACTCTCTAGGTCTAGATCTTCAGACACTTATTGCAGAGTCTTTTGGTGTGTTGGTGTGTCCCTCTGGACAGCTCCTGACAGAAGACCCCCATCGTCCTCTCCTGAGAGGGCGTTTTAATTGTTTAGTGTCCAGCCCAAAGGGACACAGCTATTTAGCCAGTCTGGGAGTTTGGAAGTATGCCCTTGCTTGTAATTGCTCCCCAGTGTTTGTTGGGAGGTTGGCTTATCTCTATCTATTGTGCGTCAGGTCATGTTGCTCTGCTGCAGTGCTAAAATGGACTGAAAGCTCTAGCATTACAGCTGCAGCGGCTCAGTTAATCCTCTCAGTTCAATCCCACAAAGTGGGTTGTTTGAATAACTGCTTGTTTGCAGAAATAATGCAACCCAATGGGTTTTATCAGTGTGACATGAACGTAACGTAGCCTTGCAGGTACTAGAAACGTTAAACTCCGATTTGCACATAAAAATGTTGCTATTCTAAAAAAAATAAAAGGGAAGTGATGAGATTACCACTATTCTTGTTGTGTGTGAGGAACCTATAAACATAGGGGGAAAGGGGAAGAGTAGAGTCATTGGTTATCAAAAGAGAGTGTGGAAAGTGGGTGGAGTAAACTCCTCATTGGATATCAGAAGGGGAAGTGAGTGGAGCTCTGGATTCATTAGGAAGTGGGGCTTGGTTTATTAGGCACTTCTGGAAGGTGGGAAGTCTAGTATCTGGTTTTATATAAAGCTAGTTTGATAGTCCACATTTTTCCAGTGTTCCCAGTGCTGTACTATATACTAGGTGGTGGTTTCTTATTCAAAGACTAGTAAGGGTGGAATCTGCTAATTGATATTGCAAATGCGTGACTCCAGATTGCGTGATTGTATCTGATTCAATGGGCCTAAAGTTAAAAGAAGAGACAGGAAACAGTTTGCTGAATGGAATGATGTAATGAAAATAGATAACTCTTCTAACGGAATGCTTTTGTTGAGAGTTTTTAAATAGTAAGATAGAACAGATCCATTTTCATTTCAAAACATGTAGAAAACCTGTTTCTTGGGATTCTTCAAGATTTAATGTACTATTGCAGGAATCAGTCTACTGAAATGGAAAAGCAGAATATGGGTTTTTATGAGTCCGTAACTGAAGTGTGTTCAGTGCCACCAGTATTGCCATCAAAACATACTTACAATTTAAGTCCCTCTCCCAGACCTTCTAGCAGATCTTCAATATTAATTTCACTCAAGAACAGTCTCCTTCAAATGAGAGAGAGGGAAAAAAAGGCAAAGGTCAATTGGTGATTAGGCCACTTAAAAGCAATTAAAAGGCGAAAACTTGAACTTGACAAGATTGAAATGATCTTTATGCCAACACCAATACCTTCATTTGATCATAAAATGTCCAGTCAAAGAAATTATTCAAGCACATTGCACGGGATACACTTTTTGGGTCAGATTTACACTCTCACATCCTGTAGCAGGTGCTGTAAGTGAATAGAGGGAAAAGTTAAATGAATCATCACTGATGTGAATGCAACACATTTTACTGAACATAAGAAAGGACCAAATAATAGCGACAGGCATCCACACGGGGGGAAAGCTCATGGTATGGATTCTATGTGCAAAAAGAAAAATGCAGACTGTTGTGTCTAAACCATCCAAATCCTGACAAAATATGACAAGGAAGACATTTTGTAGACATGATGACAAATGATCAGAGAACTCTCCAACTCCAATCATCTTAAATTTATGATGTATGGCTATGCAACAGGTGACTTAATCCTGAGTACCAAGGAATACCTAACACAGCCCTAAGGCAAGCTGCAGATCTTCCAGAGTTCTTTTGCATGCACCAACTACCTAATGGTTAGTTGATTGGAAAAAGGAAGAATAATACCCCAACTTCTCAATGACACTTGGTGGAACTCTTAGGTAGATTGTTTTTTTTAATCCAGAGAATATGCATATGTTGAAATTTGCACTGGGAAGGAGGAGAATTTAGATCAGAACACAGCACAAAACTTGCACAACAAGGGCTTCCTGAGAGAGCTACTACAATGTTTTTGGAAGGACTTGACAGATTACAGGCTTACATGACTTTCACAGTCTCTGTGGAACTGTAGGTTGATCTAATTAATGACAGTGGACTGGAACCACACAGGGATAACCTTTTTTTAAATAGCAAGCCAATTCAGAGCATCTATGCAGCCTTTCTGTTACTTACCCAACATGACTGATCCCAAATAAGAAGCTCATAGGTTGAGCTTAGAACAGGTAGAAGAATTAGAAATGTGGTTATCTTAATTTTTTTAACATTCAGGAATAAAGATCTAGATTTCTAAAAAATCTAAAGCTGAAAAAATTTGTAGTACCATTTAATGTTTTAAGCTATGTACTGTATCTTTAAAAAAAACTGATGCCCTAGTCTAAAGGAATACAGGTTACATAAGAAGAAATTTTCTTCCTACGGACAATGCATAAGGCTACTGCTCTTTAAACTATATGTGTTTAAAAATAAATTACTGACTGATGACATAGTTGTTGTATTGTGCGTTGTATCCACTCTAGTAATTATTATTCCTACCTCATAACATTTAGAATAAGCCAGAGACTGTTCCAAACTGCAGTCTGAATTTTTAAGAAGAATTCACCTTATGTACAACTGGATAATGGTTGATGATGATCCACACACATAATTCAGTGGGATTATGGAATGTGAGTGGCAAGAAATGACTTCCAGCCGCAAGGCTGTGTGTCCCCAGTGTCTGGTATCTTCATGCTTCACAATCAGTGGAATAACTTGCTATGTGGACCCAAGGAAACAGGACGTTGCAACATGGGATGCAAAAGATCCATGAGTGTATGTGGTTTTATGGGTCTTCCCCTCTCTTTCTTGTGGAAAACTTCAACTTTATGATGGAAAAAAAAATTAAGTTTGGAAATGATGCCTTACGCCTCCCATTCTTCTTCATGAGCCAGGCTCGTTGGTTGGCCTATATCGCTCAAGATGACCAGGGACTCCCTTGATACACCACAGCGGCCCAGCAAGCGGGAGAAAACCAGTCTGCTCTGGTGACTTTACTATTTGGATTAGTAGCTGACCTTCTGACTCCTTCCTGTGAGCTCCTATTGCCTTCATACAGAAGCTTTCTTCCCCCATTGGGGCACTTAATGCTGCCTGCTGTTCCTATCTGATCCTTTCCCCTACCTGTCAGTCTGTCACTACAAACACACATACAGCCTTTCGAAACTGCCTTTCCCTTTTTTCCCCACAGGCTGCCTTTGCCTTTCTTCACTTCCCCTGCACCAAATGTTTGTTGTTTATTTTAGGAAGACACATACAATGTACGGTTTAAATGCGGGATGACAGGGACACAAACAAGTGGAGGCCCCAACTAAGTGGCTCTTCATTTGGGTCAGGTATTTTGGAACTTGCCATGATGTGTTGGAACTTGCCGTGATGTGTTGGAACCTGTTAGCATGAACTCTTGTTTTCACACCTGGATGCCATGTTGTGCACTAACTTCCAGTACACTTCTGTAGAGAGTATTTAGCACGTAATTCTTGTTTTGTTTCTTTTAGGAACTAAGAGGAATGTAATGCAGCTAGACTGATACAGCTCAAAATTTTTAAAGTTCAGTAGGTAATTGATCCAAAATTGAAGAAGGATTTATTAGAAAACTTACTGAAATTGCACAGGAATTTTTATGATGTCAAAAATCCACGTTTCCTACAGAGGGAACCATTATAAGCTTCTGAGTAAATAATGCAGATCTGTAAGAATGAGTATACATTCCAAAATATGCATTTATTCACAACTCCTCTGTAGCCTCTGTGTTCTTATAAGCTACTACATATTCCTAAATGCATTAGTTGCTCTCCGGTTTCTGAATTTTTAAGTTGTTTTAGAATTTTTATTTATAATTTGTTTGAGACGATAAACACAAGACAGTAGCCACTGTGTTAACCACAACCTTAAAAAACCCAGCGACAATCTGTTTAAATGTGTAGGTTTGTAGCAGAACTTTCCGCTCCTATTCTTAATACACAGTTTGATCTTTAGTCAGACTTAGGCTTGAAAGAATTAGATTTTTGTCATTACATATTGGTAAATGTCTTTCAGAAAATATTGCCATTGATGATCAGATTTCCAGATCGGTGTAAAAGGGTGGCTTGCCCCTGGGTTGGAGAGCTAAGCCAGCCCTGATTGCAGGATGAGCCACACCTGGGTTGAATCAGATGATCCCAGGATAAAAAGTGCAGGAACTTGCAGCAAAGGGGAGGAAGCCCAGGAAACTGCAGCTGGGTCTGTAGATACAGTGGGGAGCAAGAAGGCTCCTGAATCAGGAGGGGAAAAGCTGACGAAGTAGGGGAGAGATTATGAGTATGTCTACACTGTAATTAAATACCCGTGGCTGGCCCGTGTCAGCTGACTCAGGCCAGGCTACTGGGCTGTAAAATTGCAGTGTAGATATTTAAAAGTAAGGAAGACTGCAGTTCGACCCCTAACGTCTGCACTGCAGTTAAACAGCCCCATAACCCAAGCCCCTTGAGCCCCAGTCAGCTGACATGGGTCAGCTATGGGTGTTTAATTGCAGCATAGACATAACCTATAAAGACCAACTGGGATAAAAACTCTGTGAGTTTGTGTTTTGTTCTGGATTAATCAGAAGAGAGACACTCTAGTGTTGAGGCGTAGAAGGCCAGTATGTACTGGAGGATTCAATAAATTGGACCCCAAGAGGGGATTTGTTAGCGCTATCTTTTGAACAGCAAGAGTTCTTAAAAGGACCCTAAATCAGGGAAAAGCAGAACAGGGCTATGTCAAGGCACCCCTGGCCAGGAGGGGGCGCTTGGAAGTCAGCTACATGATATTACAATAAGCAGAGTAAGAAAAACGCTGCTCCAGAGCTTAATGGATTTAAAGTTAAGGATATTTACTTTGTATATTTTGACATGAGATTTTGACAGTTTGTGTTTTAACAACGATAAAGCTTTAATTTTTTGAGTCGTTAAGTAATTGACCCCCCCCATAGTTTCTCGCAACAGTGAAAATGTAAATTGATAAAAATTGAAAAAAAAAAATGCTTAAAATAAACATGGATGTTATCAGTCAAAGTTGTATACAAAAACTGAATTTTGCCAAGCTAGTTATACCATATTGCAGAAAGTTATACCGTGAGTGGCTCTGAATTACATTAAACCCAATAATATATATTTCTCTTAGCTAGCATGCTATGAGATATAAGGCACTTTGAATGCTCTGTTCTTTGTTTTTTGTTTCTGTTAAACTGGAAATGTGCAAACTGTAAGTATACAGGATTAGCTGTGACTATTCAACACTTATTACTATGAAAAGTGTTCTTACTTTGTGACTTTAGCAATTGGCAAAATTGACATTCTCTCCAGATAGTGTGTAATCCTGTTTATTTCTTCTGGCAGTAGGTTTTGCTTTCCTTAATGTGGTTCTTAAAGTGACTAATGCTGAAATGACTAATGTGGACTTACATAAATAGACAGATGAAGTAAGAGTGCAATAAAATATTGGTTCCTGTATACTTTTTTTTCTGAAAGAAAGGTTCTCTGTGGTGAACTTATTTTGATTGTGCACCTTCTTGAAATATATAGTGGATGGTGACTAAGAACTTTTTTCTTACACTGCATAGCCTTTACATTTCTCGACTGCAATTTGAGAAGAGTGCCGCATTTGTACTTCGTAGATTTATAACTGCTTGTCACAGCTTGTAAAACCTTTGTGCAAATGAAGTCTGAATGCCAATATGGTGCCAGTAATTTTCCTGCTATCCCAGTGGGCCAATATGCTGCCTGATGCATTGTAATTTTAACAAGGAAGCTGAGGATAGAATACGATTTTTATACTGTATCTGCATAGCAAGGCAAAAAAAAGAAAGAAAAAAGTAATGGAATGCCATTTCTGCTTATTCTACTGTAGATCTATTTTAAGGTTGCCTGGTGGGCAAGGGAACCCAACTCTCCCCCGCCCCCACCCCCGTGAAACCCTCAAAAAGGATAAATTGACTCAAATGGAGGCTTTTCATCCATCTTTTCTGAATATTTTCAAAGATGTGCCTCCTTCAGTTTTCTTTATTTGCAGTAGAAAGTAGAAAATTAGAATTTTTTTGAAATTAAAAGCCTGTCTGTTTGATGCAACTTGAGTAAAACATATGCAACGGTTCTTAGGCATTATACAGCACAAGTGGCCTCAGACGTACACGTGGATCTCCTATTAAAGTCAGTGTGGATCTTTGGGAGAAGTGTGATTGAAATGCATATTTAAGGCCTGTTCTACACTGGGGGGGAATCGATCTAAGTTATGCAACTTCAGCTACGTGAATAACGTAGCTGAAGTCGATGTACTTAGATCTATCTACAGTGGTGTCTTCACTGCAGTAAGTCAATGGCTGACGCTCTCCCGTCGACTCTGCCTGCGCCTCCCGCCCTGGTGGAGTACCGGAGTCAACAGGAGAGTGCTCGGCAGTCGATTTATCGCGTCTAGACTAGACTAGATGCAATAAATCGACTCCCGTTGGATCGATCGCTGCCTGTCGATCCAGCGGGTAATGTAGACAAGCCCTAAGTCTCTCTAACTCGAGCACACAGTGTTTCTTTTGAAACTACATTACTATGTTTGTGATTTTGGGAGCGTTTTTTTCAGTCTGATAGAGCTTGATGCTCCCAAAGCAATGTTATAGCTACACACATTTAGCTCTTTTCTGAAATTACAATTTAATTAATCACAACTGCTTATAGTTGTAGATCTCTTTGCAATAAGTCAGTGAAAATAATCAAATAGCGTTCCACAGTCTGACTTCATATAAAGCATGGCCAGTGTACCTTTTTGTTATGCGCGAGGTCAGAGCAGTCACTTGCTGTGTTTTACACTACTTGATTGCTTAAGGACCAGTCCAGTTTAATCCAACATTAGGCAGGTCAGTAAATGATAAATTCTGTTTCACTTACAAGGATACTGATTTCCACAGTTCATTTACAGTAAATCTATGCAGCCCAGGATTTGAAGGGATTCCATTTGTTGAATATTTTGGAATTCAAAGTAAAATGTGTGAGATGGAAAATGTCATGTAAATGTAATATAGTGTGTGTGGGGGGGACTTTTTCACACAGAAGTCAGGAATTCAAATGTTTGTTTCCCACAGTCACATAATTTACTTCCCTTGTGTATTTCAGAATAGAAACTGCTTTTGTTATCCAACTCGCGTATGCTCAGTTATTTTATTATCCAACTGGGGTGGGGACAAGACAAAACAACATCTTAATATTTTTTTCAATGGTGAGTCTCTTTCTGCCCCCGCCCTCCCTGAACTTGATGCCCCCTTTCTAACACAGTGCTGGTGTGTGTGTGTGTATTAGATATTTCATCTTAAAGCAGTGTTTCTCAAATGCGGCCACCAGGGGCTTTTCTTGAGGCCACAGCCTCCTGGGCTGTGATTGTGGGGGTGGGAGCAAAGTAGCAGCCCCTTCCTGTTGCACTACCTTGGTGTTGGTTGCTGGGGCTGCCAGCAGGGGTTGGGCTCTGCCACCCTCCAGAGATACCTGAGGCACAACGCTGGAGAAGCTGGCAGCTGGTGAGTTCCTCACCTTCCCAGGGGCGGTGGGACTCAGGCTTTGGGCATCAGCCCTGCGGTGGCAGGGCAGCAGGCTCTGGCCATGGGGCTTTGGGGTCCAGCCCTGGGCTCAGGCTGTGCAGTGGCAGGACCTAGCAACCCAGCTCCGTCCCTGGGCCCCGTCTGCAGGGCTTCGGTCTCTGGACATGGGGCTTCAGGCTCCAGCCCCCCACTGCCTCCCCCGACCCTCCATCCAGGGCTTAATTTACCCCCAGGGCTTGCCAGGCTTAGTAAGTCTTCTGTAGAATGTGATATTTGCATGTTTGTTAATATCACATTTCATAACAGACTTTCTAGCTAACAATAAACAAATTACAATGATCTGGACATGTATATGTGCATATGTATTTGGTTTTCCTAAAGGTAATTAAGTATTTTAGGAAAAAGCGTGAGAGTGGCCACCAAAAAATTTGTTCTGAGAACCCCTGTCTTAAAGGATATTTTTGTGGCAAGTCATGAGTGTCTAACATCAGGGAATTATAATGAATAATCTTCTAAACTCTAATCTAAACTGAAGCTAGAGTTCTGTTCTACTTCTAAAAATAAACTTTATTTTCCAGTTTCTGCATAGTTTTCAAATTCTGCTCTTTTTAAACTAATCATTAGGGGGAGGGAATGTTGCTTACTGTATAAATTAACAAATTACTGCTGCAGGATTTAGGGCGTATCTACACTTGCCGGTAGATCGGCACTGCTGCAATCCATGCAGCGAGTGTCAATTTAGCGGGACTGGTGAAGGCATGCTAAATCGATGGGAGAGCACTTTTTATAATTCTACCCTCCCCCCCCCCCCCCAAAAAAAACAAACAAAACAAAACCACAGGGCGAGATCGTGGAACCCTTACTCCTGGACTTTAATGGGATTACTTCTATGAGTAAATGGTCATCAATGTCGGGGGCGGGGGGGGAATGACTTTCAGTGGTCTCGATTGCATCTTGGAGTTTTACTGTGGCTTTTCTCTGTTGGGCTGTCCGTAATCGGATCACATCATGATATAGAATCTTCCATTGTTACCAAAAATACCCCACACCTCCAAAAATTGTACCTAACTGTAAGAAAATAAGGTTTTTTAAAATGAAAAATGACTTGGGTAGCTTTCTTTTAGAATATCATCTTGGCAGCTAATATCTTTCTAGGTGCGAGAGTGGTGCCTCCTGAGTACTTTGGATATTAGCTGCATTCATCTACTCTCTGTGGTCCCATCTACTGTAAAACTCTAAGGTAGTTTAAATAAAGATAGAAATTATAGAAATGGAGAAACTAGAACATATTACAAGGAACAGCTGGTGATCTTTGTTTCCTCTAATGTTGCCAACTGTAGCTCAGCAAAAGGACAAGGCCAGGGCATGCAAGCAGTAGGAAAGTTGTTCCAGGAAGAGCTGAACTTAGTTTTGACCTCTGGACTTTACTTTGTCTTCCTGAATGTTCAGGGAGATGAATAGCAAGCTGGAGGGGTAGTAGAGTGCCAACTTCCAAGTCACAAGCTCAGTCTACTGGGCTGGATATGAGAACTTTGGGGAGTTATATTTCTGCTGAAATGGGCCACCCTCTCTAGACCCTATGTTTCACATCTGAATAATCTCTAGACTATTTTATGTATTGTCAGGGGAGTCATCTTGCATTATCTCAAAGGCACCTCTGTGTAAAGTAACTAAAAACTAGCATTTGCTCTGTCACTATAATCTTAGAAGGGAATTACAAAGGAGAAAGTACTGAGTTTGAAATAGATCCTGCAATGGATAACAGCCAGTGTGCTAAAATGAGGGCACAGATGATCTCAGACGATCAGGGCATGGTTTTCTTTCAATTTGGCCTTAAGAATATATTAATTTTAAGAAGTGTGGCTTGAACCGAAGGAAAATATGTTTGTGCCAATATAATGGGGAATTTATTCAAGGAGTGTTAAGTTAAAATAAGATAATGACCTTGCCAGTTTGAAAGGTATGGTCTAGGTTACCTACTATGTAAAGTGTGTGTTTGAGACACCGGTCCTGCCCTTGGATGGTCTAACTTTATCCATCTGGCTCTTTAGGAAGTGTTCTTGTCCATGAATTAGCATTCACCTTTTATGAGTGCTGGCTCCAATTATTTTTCCTTCCCATCTGTCCTAATTTCTGATTGTTTTGATTAAATAGGAAAAGTGTGATTTTTAAAAAAATAAATAAAATTTGTTGTGCACATAAATGAATGTAAATGAACTTACTCCAAGAGGTGTTATGTGACAGGAGTGCATTTGCTACCTGTCTTTCTCCCCCTTAGAAGATCAGATTGTTTGTAAGTTTTATCTGACTCCTAAGGAATCTTACATTGTTTCTCTCAGGCTATTGCTTAGAAGTGTATAATACTTGGGGTTGAAAGTGCCTTAATATTAGTTTACCTATCTGTAATAGGAGGTTAGGGTGCAGACAAGTTTAAGTGGTTTACTCAACCTCACAGAACAAGCCCATAGCAGGGGGGATAGAACTTACATTTCTGACTCCTGGTTCCCTCTTCTAACCAAGCGTTCCCACACCTTTTTCCCCAGAGTCAGACTGCCATATATTGGCCTGATTTTCAGAGGTGCTGCACACATGTAGTTTCCCTAGTTTTGGTGGAAGCTGAGGATGTAGAAGACTTTTTTTGGAAATGAGGCCAATGCAGGAATAAATTAGTCACATTGGGATTTTCATTAAAAGCTGTTAATCTCAGAAGGTTAATGAGCTAAAAACAGTGTGGCCTAGTGATTAGAGCAGAGGAGAGGGAATCAATAGCAAAGTCAGGAATAGAATACTGGACTCCAGACTTGCTCTTGATGTTTCTTTTTCCCATGTGTAAATGGAAACAGTTGCCTATGTGCAGCTTCATCCTTGGTTTGTAAAGTATTCCAGATCATCAGCAGTCTCTAAGTGCAAAATATTGCTATTTCCCTACACTCAACATGTCTTTGCTGCTTACATAATAAAAACAAATAGCACTATAGCTGAAATGGCAAATAATATCTTGTATCTTCTTGGAAAAAATGTTTTAAAAAGAGTAATTCAATCCATCACATTAGCCCGGTTCTTCTGTTGAAAGGAAAAGCGACGTAACTATGAGTTCTGGTAACATTTTGGGCTGTAGTTAATGACCACAGATGACACTGACTTCATAAAGTAATTGGAAATGAGGTATGGAATATGAGTGTTCTTAAATTAAGGGAGCATAACTGATTGAGAGGGAGTACACAAGTAATAATGATTGCAAATGGGCACAAGTCACTTTGTCTATGAATGAGTGCACAGAGGATGCTGAGTATAGTAAATATGAATAATTTATAATAACTTAAGGAGATACCAAGTGTTTCTGTATGATGAAATATGCATCACTCAGTGAATGTATGAATCATCTGATTTTGGTTTGATAAGTGATTATTTTCTAGATGTCTGTTAATACAACAAAACCTGCTCAAGACTGTTGCTAACACAAATATGTATCCTAATCAGTACGAAGATAATAATATTTAGACCTTAAACAGGACTCTTCATCCAGAGCTCTCAGAATTTACAAAGGAAGGTAAGTATCATTATTCCCACTGTACAAATAGGGAAACAGAGGCAGAAGGTCAATGGCAAAGCCAGGACTAAAACTTGTTGATGGCCAACACACAATCCACTAGACCAAGTTATCTCCCCGCGGAAGAGTGGGGGGTGGCGTGGAAAGAGACAGCAACTAGATATTACTGAGATTAACAGACTATTTTAGGCTCACCTGTCCTGTTTTGTTCCTCTGAGGCAGTGCTGATTATCCTCTGGTGCTTTACAACAATAGATAATTTGTGTGTGTGTGTGTGTGTGTGACATGGACAGCAGCATCATTAGGGAGAGCAGTTGTCAGCTTCACCTGTGTTCCAAGCCTTCACCTTGTCTGTGAAGTCCGAGGCAAAAAAAAGCATTGAGTACTTCAGCTTTTTCCACATCATCTGTCACTAGGTTGCCTCCCTAATTCAGTAAGGATCCCACACTTTCCCTGACCACCTTGATGCTAACATACCAGTATAAACCCTTCTTGTTACCCTTCACACCCCTTTCTAGCTGCAACTCCAATTGTGTTTTGGCCTTCCTGATTACCTCCCTTCATGACTCAGCAATATTTTTATACTCCTTCCTAGTCATCTGTCCATTCTTGTAAGCTTCCTTTTTGTGTTTAAGTTCACTGAAGATTTCACTGTTAAGCCAAGCTGGTTGCCTGCCATATTTGCTATTCTCTCTGCACATCGGGATGGTTTGTTTCTGCACCCTCAATAAGGCTTCTTTAAAATAAAATAAAACCCTGGACTCCTTTCCCCCTCATATTAGCCTCCCAGGAGATCATGCCCATCAGTTCCCTGTGGGAGTCAAAGTCTGCTTTTCTGAAGTCCAGGGTCTGTATTCTGCTCCTCTCCTTTCTTCCTTTTGTCAGGATCCTGAACTCGACCATCTCATGGTCACTGCTGCCCAGGTTGCCACCCACTTCTGCTTCCCCTACCAAATCTTCCCTGTTTGTGAGCAACAGGTCAAGAGGAGCACGGCCCCTAGTTGGTTCTTCCAGCATTTGCACCATGAAGTTGTCCCCAACACTCTCCATAAAGCTCCTGGATTGTCTGTGCACTGCTGTATTGCTCTCCCAGCAGATGTCAGGATGATTGAAGTCCCGCGTGAGAACCAGGGCCTGTGATCTGGAAATTTCTGTTTTCCGAAGAAAGCCTCATCTACCTCATCTTCTGGGTCTTGTGGTCTATAGCAGATGCCTACCATGACACCATTCTTGTTGCTCTCACCTCTAAACTTAACCCAAAGACTTTGAACAGGCTTTTTTCAGGTTTCATACTGGAGCTCTGAGCAATCATACTGCTCTCTTACATACAGTGCAACTCCTCCACCTTTTCTCCTCAGCCTGTCCTTCCTGAACAGTTTATACCCATACATGACAGTCCTCTAGTCATATGAGTTACCCCACAAAGTCTCTGTTATTCCAATCACATCATAGTTCCTTGACTGTGCCAGGACTTCCAATTCTTCCTGCTTCTTTCCCAGGCTTCATGTGTTCATATACAGGCACCTAAGATAACTAGCCAATTGCCCTCCTTTCTCAGTATGAATCAGGAGGCCTCCCCTGTTGCACCCTCCTCCTTGTGTTTCCTCCTGGTATCCCACTTTCCCACTTAGGGCCTAGGTCTCCATCCCTACGTGAGCCTAGTTTAAAGCCCTCCTCACTAGGTTAACAAGCTTGCCTGCGAAGATGCTCTTCCCTCTCTTCGTTAGGTGGATCCCATCTCTTCCTAGCAATCCTCCTTCCTGGAACAACATCCCATGGTCGAAGAATCCAAAGCCCTCTCTCCGACACCACCTGCATAACCACACATTTACTTCCACAATTCGATGGTCCCTACCTGGGCCTTTTCCCTCAACAGGAGGATGGACAAGAACACCATTTGCGCCTCAAACTCCTTTATCCTTCTGCCCAGAGCCACATAGTCTGCAGTGACCCGCTCAGGGTCATTCTTGGCAGTATCATTGGTGCCCACATGGAGAAGGAGGAAGGGGTAGCGGTGCAAGGGCTCGATCAGTCTCAGCAGACACTCCATTGCATCCTGAATTCTAGCTCCAGGCAAGCAACACACTTCTCGAGTTTCCCAGTGAGGATGGCAGATGGAAAACTCCGTCCCCTTTAAGAGGGAGTCCCCGACCACCACCATCCATCTCCTCCTCTTGGGAGTGGTGGTCGTGGAACACCATCCTTAGGACAATGCATCCCATGCCTTCCAGTCGATGGGGTCTCCTTCTGATTCCTTCCCTCAGATGACTCTTCCAAACCATTCTCCGCTGTCGTACCTGTGCAGAGAGCCTGAAAATGGTTTCTTACCTCTATCTACATTGGAGGTACATGGGTTCTCCTCTTTCTTCTTCTGGAGGTCACATGCTGCCAGTCTTCTTCCCCATTCTGCGCTGCCCTCTCCGATTCTTCAGCATGTTGTGCATGCAGTACCAAACACTGACTTCTATCCAGAAAGTCGTCTTTTTCTCTGATGCAGTACAGGGTGGATACTTGGGTCTCTAGTCCTTTAACCTTCTCTTCCAATATGGAGACCAACTTGCACTTGTACAGACGAAGTCGTTTCTATCTGGGAGAGAGACAAACAGGGCACATCCTGTGTAGGTCACAATAGCTGATCGCTCACTGTCCATATTGTCTTCCTTCTAAGAGCCTCTTCAGATGTTGTATTTACTGCTCTCCAAAGCCTGAAAGGCAAAAACTCTGTTGGAACTCCCCGCAGGCGAACTCCCAGGCAAACTACCTCTGTTTGCTTCTCCTCTGTTTGCAGTTAACTTGGTTTGCAACTCGTTTTTCCCCATTTTCTTCCAATGTGAGCCTGAGACTGCTTGTATAGCTCTGTTGCGTTGCTTTCCTTTCCTGTTTGCTCTTCCCATAGGCCCCAATTAATATAGATCAATACATTCCTACAGGACATTCTAATACCTAATACCACCACAGTTAGCTCAATGACCGGGTCACGTACATTATTCATACCATTAGTGCATATCAATATTCTTAGATTAATACATTGAAGCTCTCATCCGCCATGGCTAGAATGCACAGTACTTGGAGATCTATACAACACACAGCTGATTCTATGGCTTCAACTTCTGGACATCCGGGGCAATACCGCTGGTTCTGTAGTTAAAAGAACAGTCCTCTTTTCTGAGGGAGAGTCCTGAGGATCATGGTAGGGTTAGCATATTGCTTGATTTACTCTCTCACACTCTCACTCTCACACTCACTCTCTCTCTCACACAAACTCTCTCTCTCACACACTCACACCTATGTAGCACAGAATTTCCTTGGTTTTATAAAGCAGTCAGGGAGACTGGGAATCTGGAGGTATCAAGCTTGAGTAAGTTCACTGGTGAAACTTGCCTAGCTTGTGATTTTTCATGTTCTATGGTTAGCAAAATTGCCATAAGCTCCTTATCAGGGGCAAAGCACTTAGATGCACTTCCAAGTTCCACCATCCTTTGCTCCAGCCTATTAAGCTTCTTGACCATACAATCTCCTGCTCTTTCAGCAGCTGATCTTCTGAATTCCTGTACTGAGATAGCTGCACTGTTAACCAGTTGTGCATGCGCATTACGGTGCAGGTAGAGAAGGCTGCTGTGCTGAGCCATGATATACGAATTTAAAAATAAGTAATTCGTTCCATACATTTGATCAGATTCAACATGAGAGTTTAGTCACCAGTCCTCTGGCAGTCTGTCCTCCCATAAGGTCTCTTACAGGTCAGCTGTAAAACAGGATGTTCTGTGAGTGTGAAGCACTGTACCCTAGTTCCATATGTTTTGAAGGTAGACAATGAACACTGGCCTTTCATTGTGCCACGTATGTCACAACAACATACCTCCAGGAGGTAACATTTGTTTAAGGACATAAGCAATTAGAATTTTTTGCTTGGATTCCAATCCAATCCAAGATGAAGAGTGTAACCAGATATGCAAGCTGAACCAGTGACTACCTGGGAGAGTGAATTATGACGTGATCCAGAGGATATGTCATCTACTAAATTCTTTCAGCCTTAGTACATCCAGTACCACCATGGTGAGGAGCTTCATCTGTTCCCACGGGGACTGCATTTCAGAGGATGGTGGCTACATCCAAAGTAATCCCACCCTGGAACTTGCACTTAAGGTGAATGTGCCACATCCAATCCAGGATTCAGATCTGGGTGCACCAAGCACAGCCTCTTCATCTCTCCTGATCTCCTCCAGGTTCATGCTGTACTTAATACTTGGCTGGAACCAGCTGTGCCCTTGCCCACCAAAGAAGTCTAGCAGTATCATCCAATCAGTTTTTGGCAATGATTGCAAGACTGGGGGTCTCATTCCAAATAAAATGATGGACAGTTTAAACTTTAAACACAGATGTGGGCTTTTGACAGCATAAACCAAAGACTGATCAGCAGGCAAAACCAATAGAATAGAAATTAAATATCTTTAACATGGTTTACTCTGGACAAATGATTCCTTCCTGACTCCCTTCCCCTGCTCACTACCACTGGGATTAAGGAATCCAAGCTTCCATAATTGAATTCCCAGCCCCCTTACTCCCAGGAATCAACATCTCCAGCATCCTTCCACCTTCTTAGTTCTTTTAAATGTTTTTTGGAGCTGGAATAGGGACCTGTCAAAAAGGTCATGTGATGGGGTATACAAATCCCACTCTGGGCCTAAAGGGGTTAAAAATCAACTCTGGGCTCAGGTATCCCCACCCTGCAGACCTGCCAAGCATGCTGCAACTGGAAGAGTGGGTTAAAGGGAGCTCAGAAGCCCAGGCAAAGGGTGATGGACAGGCTGTGGGAGAGAGAAAGCCAGACAGAAGAGTAAGCCTGAGACACAGAGTGGGTAAGGCCCTCAGGCAGAGCCATCTCCATCCACCACCCCCTTCAAGCCCTGTTCCTTTGGAATCTTTTGTCAAAAGGTGACTGAGTGATTGGTTGGACTGTGGGGGCTGTGCCCGACTGTGGGGGCTGTGTCCAAATGTGGAGCGCTCTGTAGGTAGGAAGTAGCCCAGGGAAGCAACTTAAACTCACTGCAGAGAGAACCCTGCCAGTGTTTGTTCCCACAGGGTCTTGGGCCTGGGACCTAGTGGAGAGGGAGGGCCTGCGTCCCCCTATCACATCCTCTTAAGGGCCTAGATCCAGATTTCACCAGGGACGGGGGAGGGAAGCTGAAGATTGCTGGCTTAAGGCCAGGAACAGATATCTCTACCACCTTGACTGAGAGGCAAGGGGCTAGAAGTCAGGAGCATTAACCACTAGACTTCCTGGCCCTCCGAACCACCTATCACAGGCCATCTAAGCAGGTTATGCATCCTTTTGCTCCCCAACATTCCTCCCAATCTCCCTATAAACGTCTTAACAAATTAAAACTAATGACAATAAATCTGCCATTCACCCTGCCTCCTTAAACTTTAAATGCAGTTTCCCAAATCTCTTCCAAACCTATTAGTTCCCAGACCTTCACAGGTACTAAGCCCTTCCCCAGCCGTGAACAATATTAAGTGACGTGTCCTGTAAGATTAACTAAGGTGGTAATTAACACATCAGCATGAGTTGATTTCAGTATAATCTTAGCTGTGAAGTAATATTACATTGGGGATCCTAGCTGTGGAGTACTTAATCTTACTTGCACAAAAAGGGAATGCATTGCTAATTATATGGAGATATTATATGACTAGGTAACAACAAAATAAATGTGAATTATAAATGGATTTTACTTAGTAAATATTATCATCTGAGTTAATGTATAAGAAAAAAACACGAATTAATGCTATTTCTGTCTTGATCTTGACTGAGATGCTGTTTTCTTCTTTCTCTTTGACTGACTGGCAGCTGGAGTAGGAAGGAATTATTTTTAGTACTGTCTGTCCTGTACCGGTTGTCATCCTGAACACAGCACCTTTCCACCTTATTCACCTCCAAAGTCCATTTGAATTGCCATACTGGATAAAATCAGGGTCCCTTCTCCAGCAATGGCCTGTACCAGCTGCTTGAGAGAAAGGTGCAAGAAACCCTGTAATAGGCACTAATGGGATAACCTGTCTCCCCCTCCTCCCCCCCAGCCAGGAAATATTCTTCCTAACCCTCAGTAGTTAGAGACTGGCTTATTGCCTGAAGCATGAGCATTTATATTCCTTCCAACTCTCCTGTTTATTTTTCATGTTTATTATTATAACTGTGGATATGCTTCGTTACAGAGTAGCAGCCGTGTTAATCTATATTCGCAAAAAGAAAAGGAGGACTTGTGGCACCTTAGAGTCTAACAAATTTGTTAGTCTCTAAGGTGCGACAAGTACTCCTTTTCTTTTTGTGGATATGCTTGTTGTTCATATTATTGTCCAATCTCTTTCTAAGTCTTGTTAAGATTCTGGCTTCAATGATACATTGTAACAATGAGGTTCACAGGCTAACTGTATATTGTATGTGGGGCGGGTGGGGGGAACTCCTTCTATGATTTTAAATTTTCTTTTTAGTTTCACAGAATGCCCCCTAATTATGTATTATGAAAGGGAGTGAATCGAAGGACACAATCTACCTTCTGTATATCTCTATATGTCCTACTATTTGCTTCCTTCCTAAGGTAAACAGTTCCAGTCCTTTCAGTTGTTTTTCATACGGCAGTTTTTCCATGCCTCAGGTTCCTCTGACTCTACGAAAAACATACAGTTTGGAATAAATGCCCAGGAGGGGACCAACCATAGCAGTCTTGTCTTTTTGCACTCCTCTATAGCCTAAGTACATACACTTTTACAGTATCACTGGGACCTGTAAGGCAGGCTTTGAAAATCTCCTTTAGGACTAGGCTCTTCAACGTCCTGCTCTCCAAATTCACTGGGGGTGAGGAATTGTTTTTGAAGCCCTTGTTAGATACGAAAGAGAGAGACAAAGCTCTGATTGCCTTGAAAGAATTAAGGCAATCCTTTCTGTGACTGAGACTTTTTATAGCACCCATGTGTCCATGTTTGGTACCTGCCTGCCAACTGAGACAGGCAAACGAACTGTATTGGTTTAAAGTAGTTTTTCATTTTCAAAAATTTATTTGTCTTTTATTATGGCCAGGTAGAGTATGGATCCCTCTTCTCCTTTCTGTCTCCTACCAAGTGAGAGACGTTAATGGTATTCCAAGTACTTGAACAATTTAAATGCCTTTCAGCCCCAAATACCAGGTGTCTGACTATTCAGATTGGTTAGACAATTTAAATCACTTCTCCCGACCAAGAAGAATAAAGGCAATCTAAAAATGTATGGGGAAGGCTTCTTTCTTTCTTTTTTTCTGTCATCTAAAGGAGAAGTGCTTTCTGAGAAAGACCCTGATTCTGGTGACAGAGACAAAAAGATGTAATGCAGAAGGTCTCAATTTTTTTTGTAGGCACATTGAAAAACTGTTAAAAGTTGCTTCTCCTAAGTCTTAGGTCAGGCACTGTGGGCACAGAATGATAAATCTCTTCTTGTGGTGTATGTTCTGCCATGCAACCCCTTATTTCAAAGACTTGGTCTAACACCAGTGTTAAATATTCAGGTCCACTTATATTAAGGAAAATATATTCAGAAATCCAGCTGATAAAACTCCTATATGGTAGGTTTGATTGTGCTTATGGTTATGGATGATGCCAAATCATCTTCCTCACCGAGGGAAGTTTTTCTGTTTTGGTCCTTGAGCTTGGTAGGGTATTTCATGGTGACAGAATATATCAGTTGCATAGACGTTAGACGTTGTTGATATAGAATTAAGGTTGTGGTCCTCTGGCCCTTTGTTTGCTATGAAAGTCCTGACTGGCCAAAGGCTTACTCCATCACAATAGAGCAAGAGTCTTTTGGCCCAAAGATAAATGTTTTTCATCCTGAGTGCTTCAAAGAATGTAGCTGATCTTGCTCCTTAGATTAACATGTATTTGCTAAAGCAAACCATTTCTGGATATAGTCAACTAAGGCAGCAATGGCTGACAGCCCAAGTGGTGTGTTTTTTTTTTTTTTTAATGAACTGTGGAATCAATTTGACGATCATTTCTGGACAGGTTACCTGGCATTTTGCACTTCCTTTTGGCCTACCACCAGCTATTCCATTTTTGATTAAAATTGAGTGAGAGTGGCACACAAGTACATTCAGAAAGAACAAAGAGAATATTATACCTGGATGGCTGGATAGTAGCAGAAGAGTCTGTCTCTTTCCAAATGTTCCAGAGTCTGGAATTTATAGTCAACAGAGTAAAGAGCTTGCTACATCAGCCCATCAGGCACAAACAGGATAAGTGTTTTCTTCCCTTGAGATTAGAAAATAAAAGTGGCTTTGGGGGAAAGAAAAATGAAACCTGCCTTGCATAGAAAAGCTTCATCTGGGTAGGTTAAAATAATATATAGACCTATTCCAAACTTACTTTAGCGACCACGAATGACTTCAGAACAGGACTGTAACTGGGATGAAATAAAACTCTTGAACCTTGAAAACTAGATTCAGATTTATATTTCTGCAACGTTTCTTATACCACCAAGTACAAATACCATGCAGTGTGGTGGCTGACTGGCATTTCTGGGCACCTAGTGTGCTGCCATAACATTCTGGATGTGGAGTTTAAAGTTATTATTCTGAGTACTTTGCAAATCAAATAAAAAAAAAATCCAAACTTTTCCAGCCTTCGTGCCTTTAAGAACCTCTGCCAACTAGATATTTCCCAATCTAAGTCAACATTTTTTTTCCAGTATCTTTTTGTCTTGGGTATTCTTCCCTAGAATAGCTGCTAATGTTATCTTCATATTTTCAGTTTAGCTCTTAGCTTCTTGCAGTTTTAAACCAAAACCTTCAACGTATCAAGCATAGCCTGTGTTATGTTTGTCACATCAAACCTTGTACTGATATTTAAAGAGTTCTCGCTAAGTAATTTCAACACCACTTGAACCATCATGTCTTTTCCTCTCCGTGGTATGAAAGCAAGGCCTTGTGACAATGGGAAAATAAGGTATGTTTAGGAAATGGGTTAGCTGACATGTGAATACCACTTAGCATTTTATGTAGATAAAGACAGCAGTGTTTTAAAAATGTATTAGTTGGCTGTTGTTAACACTAGAGGGACATATATTTGAGTGAGTTGAAGATTATAACCTTTCATTTATAAAGCCCTCATTTTTCCAGTTTAGAGAGCCCCAGAGACAAGCACCTAGCTAGTGGGAGAAAACTTGAGAAGAATATTCATAATCATCAGCTATCCCAAGATTGTGGCCCTGCGTCATCTGATTAAACTTCCTGTGGGGAAGTAACAATTCCAGTAACAATAACACAGTTGAACCAGTGGTGGTTTTGGGGATCTCAGAATGAGGCAATTTCTAAAGCCTGCCATGAAAAATATCTCTATAGACCCACCATAAGGATGTGGGTGGAGATTAGCCCTGAACAGTGATAAAAGGCTACACCTGAAAAACATATTTTTCAACAGTGAGGAGTTAATTGTGGGAGCCGACTTAGCTCCTTTCCCACTGTGTTCACCAGTAACAAATGTGAAAAGGCAATCAGGAGAGAGGGAGCATTGGGAATGAGAAGAGGCGAGTTTGGGGGAGGAGGGGGAAACGTAAACATCAGCAAGGGATAGGAGCATTATTCTGTTTACAAAATCACACGACTGTGTGAGGAGTCTCCTCAACAGTAACCATGAAACAGTCTGTTTCTGTTATATGGCACACTGGAACGTTCAGCTAATTGACTGAACATCTGTAACTGCTTTAGAATATTCTCAAATGGGCATTAATCTGCCTGCTAGCTCAGTTTAAGTGTCTTTCCTGTTATAGATTCATTTTGGGGGTTTAACTCCTCTGCCATTTTCATTGCATTTAGCTGAAACTGAGAATTCGAGTTCTTGGGTAAGATAGTTTCCTTCCCTTTTTTCACTCTTATTAAAACAAAAAGAAAAGGCAATTTTATTTGTCTATTTTATTTTTAGTGGAGGAGAGAGAACTCTCAAACCTTTATTACTTAAAATTGAAATTTCATAGACATTGATATAGAGTAAACCTTGGTGCTTTGTTTAAAAAAAAACACAGTTGAAATTGCCTGAGAGATCCACATTTGTGGATTCATTTCAGCATCACTTTCTGTTCTCATCAACATTGTGTATTATGAAGAAAGGTGTTTTATGCATTGTGTAGTATAGAAAATTATCTGCCTGTGTGTGGATCTCGATTGAATGAGGTGATCAGAGGCAAGGGTGGATTATGGCTTACTGGGTCTGCATTCACTGGTATTCAGTTCAACACTAAACTGATGGACTTCTAAGACCGACAGATTCTACCTCCTGCCTGTCTCTCGCTCCAGACTATAGATGTATTAAAATGTAATGAAAATGGTGTGGCTGCAGAATTTCTACAAAGTAATATTACTCCTACTCTCTCCCTTTGTCATCTTCACTTTTCTCTTCTATTCCTATGCATTTTCTTATTTCAATATTATTTATATAGGAGTTGTTCCTTCTCCTTAGTGACTCCATTTTGGTCTGCATTTTCTATGTTCAATATTTTTTTAAAAAATCCTGAAAATATATGCATCTGGTGTAATGCACTGTTTAGTGTATGGCTTCTCTCTCTGTGTCAGATCCACAGATAAGTTCTGCTACAGGTTCTAGGTAGGGGACATAGTCCTTCATTTCAGTTTTTGGTGTCTCATGCTCGTTGTCTCGGATAATGTTGCTCTGGAGGTCCTAGTGAGGACCAGATAATGCTTGTTATCCATCCATCCATCCATCCATCCATCCATCCATCCATCCATCCATCCATCCATCCATCCATCATCTTGACACATGAAAGGAGACACAACAAAGTTGGTCCAGCAGTGGTGCTTAGCAGTGATATGGAAGAAGAGCCCAATGCGTGAGCGGCAAACCTTCCCACAGTGGCTACACTTCCACTTGCCAGATGGAAGTTGAAGTACATTCTGCTTCCTGGCTCGCCTGTGGGCCTCAGCCTGGGCTCTCAGGGTTTCCAGTGACTGCATCAGACTTAACCCAGCTTCTCCAAACTGAGCGACTGTAGGCAGGATTTTCCTGGTGGTCAATCGGAATGTTGAATTCCTTGAGGCTTTGCTCAACCTTGTCACTGTATCAGAGCTTTGACCTTCCTCTGTGGCCATAGAGCATAGCCTTCGGGAGATGATCTTGAGGCATGCACTTCACTTGTCCCAACCAGTGAAGCCTGCATAGACTGTATGACGGTTTTCTCAAGAATCTCTTTATTGGTGATCCATTGGTACCAAGTAAATCCAAGGATTTTTCTAAGACTGGAGAGGTGGAAACTGTTCAATCCCCACTCCTGCTTGGAGCACATAGCCCAGTTTTCACAATCCTAAAGAACTAAGGTCACAAGCCTGATAAACAGACAGCTTTGTGTTCAGGTTTAGCAACTTGTTGTTCCAGACGCATAATGTTCCAGAGACGGTTGACAAAGATAACAGAAGCTTTGCTGATTCTAGCATCAAGTTCCCTCTCAAGGTTGAATGAGCTGGTGAGAATTGAGCCGAGATAGCAGAAGTGATCCATGCTGTCCAGCGCTTCATTATTGACATAGCTATTAGGTGGGATGTTGGTGCCTTGTCATGTGACAAATGTTTTCTTGATACTGATTACCATGCCAAACTTAGTACATGCATCAGCAGTCTTATTCCTCATAACTTGCAGTTCATGAGGTGAACTGGAGACAAATGCAGCATCATCTGTGAAAAGCAGATCCCAAAAGGTTAGCTGAGAGACACGCCTTCTGCTCTAGAATCAGCTGCCGTCCGTCCTCGATTCAAGTATGCCAGATTGATAATTTCCAAAGGTGTACTGACGAAGAATAGAGAAGCCGATGCCAAAGTCAGTGGGTGCTAAGACACAACCTTTCTTCATACCAGTATCAATACTAAACTCGGATAATATTTCGTTTTCAAACTGGATGGTTGCCTTCATTTTCTTGTGGAACTCCTTGACTAGGGAGAGCCCCTTATGTGGCCAGCCAATTTTTAACAGAATCTTGTAGATGCCATTCCAGCTAACTGTGTCAAAGGCCTTTTGTAGGTCAACAGATGCTACATAGAGAGGCACCAGTTCACAACTGTTTTTTTCTTGCAACAAATGCAATGTGAAGGACATGTCCAGCTCTGAACCCACACTGGCTCCTCAGGATAGACTTTCTCAGCAAGGACTTGAAGTCTTTTCAACAGGACACTTGCAAGCACCTTGCCGACCATGCTGAGCAAAGATATTCCTCAATAGTTGTTGCAGAATGCACTGTCCCCTTTATTTTTATAGAGAGTAATTATGTTTGCATCTTTCAGATATTGTCTTAACCCCATTTTTATCTCCTTTCTCTTGAAGCATTAGAGACTGGTGACATGGATCTGTTCCTATGAGCAGGGGACTTAGCTTGGACGGGAGCTCTCTAAACCACCAAGGTACTGAGGGGAAGTGACCAAGAGAGTCTAGGTGTGGCGGTTTGGTTCGGATAATTATTTAAAAACTTCAGAAGCGTAAGACTTTCAGAAATACATTCTCACTACTACTTGTGATGACCTCTCCCACACAAAGTAGTGTATGTTTAAATCCTATTGAGAATAAAGAGGAGCTCTACTCAGAACCAAAGGTGTAGGGTAGCACTTTATAATGCACCTAGACAATGTGATAGTGCACTGAAAACTCACAAGAAATAAATAACACAGTGCCTGTGTGATAACTGTTTGTTTGTTTTGTGCTTGAAATGGCAACAAATACTTGCTCAGCTGCAGAACAAGTGCAGCACCTTTGTACGCCAGTAGTCCTCATCCTTTGCCCATGTAAGCATCAGGCGCAAGACAAGATGGCTGAAGTACCTTAGTGTGATGGGATGTAGATCCCACATCAGCCCTGATAGGGTTAATGAGGGCCTGAGAGGCCATTTAGGTTATCTGATCTCACCTGGGAGAAGGAGGACCAGAGTTAATGGAGAGTGAAGCCCAGCTGGGAAAGGGCTGGGCCAACACTCTACAGCCAGGAGGCTGAAAGCAGAAGGGAACTGCAGGACTAAAAGTCTGCAGTCACTCCATGGGAGTAGGGAGACTGTCAGGGACCAGGAAGAAGTCCAGGGGAGAGTAAGCCCTGGGATTCTGCCCTGGAGTAAGGAGTCTAGCAAGAGGCTAGGAGGGGATGAGGTAGCCACAGAGTAGGTTCCTGTGTGAAACCCAGAAACAGACAAGGGAAAAGAGAGAGGCTGGATAGGAAGGAACCCAGGGAAACAGGGACTGAGCTGAACTGAATTGCTGGTTATAGGGGCCCTGGAACCTGGAGTAGAGGTGGGCTGGGATTCCCTTACCAGCCACTGAGATAGTGGCACTGGACTGAGACTAGGAACCACTGGACAGCTTGTACAGTGGGACTTTCTTACCCTGGGGGAGGGGGCGGGGGGTCTATTTAATGACCCGGCTGGAGGGCTGAGTTGCAAAGAATGTGCGCGTGGGGAGGCGTGTCACAGCATGAATAACTGATGGCAGATGGGGAGAGAGCTAATTCCCTGTCCTCGCCACAAGAAGGTGCACATGTGGTGGGTGGACCCCTGCACGCTAAGCAAGGTCTGTTCATGTCTGCCTGCTTGTAGCATATGTCTTCTGCCTCTACCTTTGCATCGGGGTTGTATATGGGAGAGAAGAGGGCACGTGTGTATGCCACAGCTTCTGTGTGAGCCTGATAGAAGAAACTGTCTTCCCTTCTTACTTCATTTACACAGATTGGTCATTTACATTGGGGTTCAGTCAGATTTACGTAGATCACGGTGTTTGGTATCGATGAAAGAGGAAGAGAAATAGACACATAATGGAGAAGCCCTGAAAACTTTCTTTTAAAATGTATGTGGTGTCTGTATCCAAGATAATGAAGGATTTTGTGGCTATTGCATTCATTAGATATGATAGTTGCTTTCAACCACAGTGACCCTCTGCTCATCTCATCTTCGCTTCCCTTGTTGCTCTGTCTCCCGCACCTCAGTCTGTCACACCCAGTAACTTCGGGGCAAACAGCTCAGTTCCCCGAACGCTGCCTGATCTTGGCCAAGGAATTTCAGCAGAAACATTATGCCCTTCCCCGCACCATGGACATGTGCTGTGCCGTATGACACTAGCGTGTCTCCTCTGCGGCATCAGTGCAGATATGTTGCAATTTGGTGACAGAGGACACAAGGTTTTCCTGGGTTTTGGGTTGTGTTTTGTGGATTGGAATCCTTGCCATAAGAAAGGGAGATGGGCAAGAAAATCAAGTGATGGGGGAGGGGGAAAGGCAAAGGGAGGAGCGGGAAAGTAATAGAGAGAAATGTCCCTGCTGGAAGCAACCTCCTAGTTAAAGATTCTTTGGCAGATCCCATTCTCACACCCAGCTTCCTAGGTTCTAAAGGTAGCACCACCTCTTCATATAGGGCCCATATTCTATAATTAGGATTATTATTAAAACTTTTTGGGGATTTTACAAAATACGTTAACTGTTACCCCTTGTCATGATTTCCCTCTGATTTACACAAAAGGGGGAGTCAACTTAGTGCACAAATCGGCAATGAGATTCTGAGCTATAACTTAGCAAAAACTATCCCTTTTTGTATGAGTAAATTGGTAAGAAAAGACTGCATTAACGCATGTTAAATCTTTTAAAATGTATAATGTGGAAGCCTTTCCCATTTAAAAGTAAAGTCCAAATGGTCTTAGAGCCTTGAGGGCCCTTAATGGCATTCCGACTGGAGAGGTGTAATTGAAGCCTAAGCACTTCTGTGCTTCTATCCTCAAATCATTGTTATGAAATTGGGACTTTTTGTTTCCATGGGAGGAAGAGGAACAAGTGTGAAATGATAGCTTTTACCAGCAAATGATGGCTTTTGGGGGAAATGATTAATACAACATGAAGGTCACATTTTATGTTTGGTGAGCTGTTTCAATTAACCAGAGAAGATGTATTCATGCATTGACAAATTTTTGCACATATTATTTGAATTATGACATCCTTGTCATGTGTAATAAAATGATAGCAATGTGATTTTTTTCTTCCATGGTTTGCTCAACGTAAGTATTAATGTGTTTGGAAGCAGCGGGGGGATCTTTCTTCAAATATAAGCATGTGTTTTATATACACTGTCAATTCCTTGTCATTATCAGGTTATTAAATAAAATGTTGCTATATATATTTTTAAAATTTAACCTAATCAGCCTGAAATTAATAAATCTTTTTGTTTTTAAATCTTTTTTTTTGTAAACTGCGTCCAGTTTTGGGCCTCCCACTACAGAAAGGATGTGGACAAATTGGAGAGAGTCCAGCAGACGGCAATGAAAATGATGATGGGGCTGGAGCACATGACTTACGAGGAGAGGCTGAGGGAACTGGGCTTGTTTAGTCTGCAGAAGAGAAGATTGAAGGGGGATTTGATAAGCCTTCAACTACCTGGAGGGGGGTTCCAAAGAGGATGGAGCTAGGCTGTTCTCAGTGGTGGCAAATGACAGCACAAGTTGCAGTGGGGGAGGTCTAGGTTGGATAGTAGAAAAAACTATTTCACTAGGAGGGTGGTGAAGCACTGGAATGGGTTACCTAGGGAGGTGATGGAATCTCCATCCTTAGAGGTTTTTAAGGCCCAGCTTCACAAAGCCTTGGCTGGGATGATTTAGTTGAGGTTTGTCCTGCTTTGAGCAGGGGGTTGGACTAGATGACCTCCTGAGGTCTCTTCCAACCCTAATCTTCTCTGATTCTATGATAACTATTACATTTCTTGGAACTCTCATTAAACA
Organism: Chelonia mydas; assembly: GCF_015237465.2. Taxonomy (NCBI): domain Eukaryota; kingdom Metazoa; phylum Chordata; order Testudines; family Cheloniidae; genus Chelonia; species Chelonia mydas. The sequence continues at coordinate 11,988,237 of NC_057853.1, read as the reverse complement.
GCTCTTTTATACATGGTAGAGTGACTACAAAATCTCATACTAGTGTTTGAAATCATTATCCTATCAGCAAATGAGGATTCTTGGTTTTCTGAGGATGTAAATCTCCCATTTTTAGCCTAAATTGGTTTCCAGTTATTGGAACTTAAAGCTCTGATAGGTCCAAGAGTGAATATTATGGATTTGTACCTTAGGCCAATGTAATTTTAGGAAGAAATTCCACTTCTTTGGGGGGAAGTGAGGAGACGGATTTCTTAACAGAGTTTTCCGAATCTTATTTGAACTAGATGGTATTATGGACAGCTATGGAATTATTGAAAATATAGCCCCTTTCTGAATTATGATGCAGACTGAGCTACTGACAGATTGCTTTAGGTAACCTAAGTTACCTAACTGAGTCAGGTCAGTAAAAAAATAATTAGCTTTCTAAGGAATTGTCCGCTAGGAGAGGACAGACACCTTGAGGGGAACTGCGATCTTAATTCAGGCTGGGACAAGAAAAGATATACAAATTAACTTCATTCCAGCCAAAGAATATCAAAGGGAGATTATGTATGCAATGGAAAATTATGCATTTTGAGTTGGCAACTATGCAAATAAAAGCAACTTTTGAAATGATAGGTTACAGGAGATAGGAACCCAAACTGCCTGCCCAGGGAAGCAAATAAAATATTGTTTGCAGTTGGTCACAGAAGAGCCTGTAAGTAATAAAAGCAAACAGCTTACTCTCCAAATGTTAATCCAAAGGATGCTTGTATGGCTACATTATTTTAACCTGAAGAGCATAATTGACAGACATCCATCCTACTTTCAGAGATGAAAGCTCACTGACATCACAAGCTGACACTCCAAGTCTATGGTGCTGAAGGTTAGCAAGATTCTGGCAGCCTGAAAGAGAGAACGCTAATGGTACGAGCATCATATTTACTGATTTTATTTCTGTAACTTCAGATAGGAGGGCTATTCAGGAAGATGCTACACATGGTCTAGTTTAGCTATATCATTGTTGATCTTCTGATTTTTCTAATAACCTTGGTTTTATTTAACATGCTTTTTGAATCTTAGCCTGTTTCTGGGATAATTCATAATATTCTGTCCTTCAGGATGATAAAAAAAAATACCTCTGGGGATGGTACCTGTGCTGTGGCACTCAGTCGAAGGTGATACCTTATAGGTGTTATTGAAAGGTGGTGTGAAATAAGTAGGTTGCATAGGATATGTCTGAGGAGCAGGAGTAATGGGAATAGCGGACTGAAAGTAACTGGGGATATATTTTTGTGACAGGCTGCTCTTTTGAAAAAATAAGGCTCTTTGAGGCTGGTCTGAGGTCTGGAATGTTGGTAGTAATCCCAGAGGAGAGGGTTTAGTGGTCAAGAGCATGGTAATGTGGTCAAAAGGGCATGATGATTTCAGTTCATCTCTTGGGATCTGTAACTTCATATGGATATTACCGAACAAGTGTGTATGGAATGTATAGAATGAACTAAACACATAAGTGTATTGGAGTGTGCAGGTTTGTATCATCATGCATTTTTGGAAGACTATTTAGGCATGTGCTACCCCCACACACAGTTGTTAAGGGGTGTGTGTGTGTGTGTGTGTGTGTGTGTGTGTGTGTGTCTAAATTTATTATTGTTATAAAGTAATATTGGAATACAGCCTTAGAGGTAAGTTCTCATATGCCCTACAGGTATCTTTAAAAGAAAAAGCTTTTGAATGTGTTTCTCTAGCACCACAGTTCAGTTGTGCTGACACATGTCATAGATGTTTGTCGAAATGAGTATGAAGGGTTCCAGCTTCCACCTCACAGACTCATCAAAAGCTTTACACTAGATTGTAAATCCTTCTGGGGAAGGGACACTCTATTATGTTTGTCCAGTATCTGGCACAGTGGAGTTCTGAAATCTGTTGGGTCCTCTAGCCAGAGCTCTTGCACCAGGGTCAAAATTGTGTTACCCACGGATACAGTGGCGTTGGAACAGTTTTTCTAGTGGGGGTGCTGAGAGCCATTGAACCAAACTGTAAACCTTTTATATGATGGAAACCATTTCAAGCAAGGAGGTGTGGTAGCACCCCAAGTTCCAGCACCCCAGCATGGATCAATTGGCAAAAGTTAGCAAACATGTTGGAAGTGGGCACGGGAGTTCAAAAATCAGAAAAGAAAACAAAACACGTAATTTAATCTCCTTAAAAATACTTTATTTTTGGCCAATCTCATGATTTTCTTGCATCAAACTGATGATTTTGAGGTTGGCAGTATTGTAGTTTAGGCCTGGATGTTTTGTGGTACTGGTTTGGCTTGTCCTGCTGTTGCTGGTTGACTAATTTCTCTTTCCGTAATCAGAATAACAGAACAAGTGTGAGACTGCCTACTAAATTATTCTGCATAAAGCACAGCACTTCTTAATACCATTTGTGAGAATTTCTGAGCTTTCCTTTCTATAAGACAAGGAGGCTTTTTCTTTGCAAGTAAAACCGTTTCTAGTACTGCCACGAGCAACATGACTTTCCTCCTGTTTAAAAGAAGTAAAAGAGAGAAAGAAATACATTGTTTCAGATTTTCAGGTTCATGCACTTTTCTTTTTTCCTGATAAAACTGAAGTGTAATTTTGGCCGCCCAGGAGGGAAAAGAACATTTTTACTGTGAAAAGAGGAAGTGAGCTTGATTCTGACAATGACATAGGACACCTGTTACATAGATCCAAGGAAATAAACATTTTAATGGACCTGTGGCTTCCTAGGATTTGACAGTAGTCCCTAAAAGCAACAGGATACAGCTTGGATTCCCCCTTTTTCAAAAGCACAGGTATTTCTACTTGAGCTCAAAAAGAAACTTCTTCGCTACCATCTGTGCAGCTGGGTGATCTGCAGCAGCCCTTGCAAATACCTTATTTGATGTATGGGTTCTTCTTGTCTCTTTGCAAATTATCTGTTTGAAGAGTTTGATTTTTGCCAATCTTTTCTTTTTAGTCAAACTTGTTGGAACACTTTTATATGAACATGTTTCAAATACTTTTCGTGAGCTGTTTTCTGTGACTATGTTTTTGACTTTACTTGTTATTCATGGCAAGTAACTGGTTGCCTATGTTTAACAGTATGGTTTCTGTTGCTTGATTGGGAGGGGGAAAATCAAAGAATTTGAAGATGATGTGAAAGCTTCTAGCATGAACCTATATGCAAGCACCCTTCTGTTATCAGTGTTTGATACTTTTGCCTTTTGCAAAGAGTTCCCTGTGAATTTTGACTGAAAAAGAATATAAAAGGGTCATAAATATCATGCAAGTAATATCCCAGATTTTTAAAATTAAACTAATGTTACAGCAAATAAATATTAATCTAGATCTAGTTAGCAATCGGAGGTCTGTTACACACCAGCTGACCAGCACCAAAGCATCTGTAACTTAGCTTTCAACTGCTCTAAAGTAACCCAGGTTGTCTTACTTGTTACAACAGTTATGCTCAAAACAATTGTTTTCCACCTGTGGTGAATTTGCAGCTGCTTGTAATACTTTATGAATATTCTATGGAGATTTATTGTATGCATATTCTAATGGAGTGCCAGCTCTGCTGTAATGAAGTTTGAGAAGCCCTTTCTGTTGAATGGTCAACTCTGCTACAATGTGCTAAAATCAACACTTACTCAGATTGCCCTGAAGTTTGCTATGTCTCATGGAGGTATGGAGTAAGACTAGTATTCCAAATTTGGGGACATTTGAACATGGGGTTACCTGTCAGCCTCATATTGCCCCCTCCTATATGTGTCAGCATCTGGTGTCCTGGTGCTCTGGGGAGAGGGGGCCTGAACCCCTCTCCCTGATTTCCTGATATGAGTTGGGATGTAGGGGACTCCCTAACCATTTGGGTGAGTGGGCTGAGCTGTTTCCCTGAGCCCCCTCATGTAAGCTGGGATCTGGAAGGCTCTGAGCTCATTTTCCTGCCCCACTGCCTATTCTGGGAGCTGGTAAGGACCTTGCTTCTTTAGCAGGTCTGAGCCCCCCTCCCTGCCCTTCCAAGTTAGCTACCATTTGGGGAAGCCATGCTCCTCTGGGTGGAGGGGCTGAGCACAGGCCTATGGGAAGCCATGCTCCAAGCACAGGTTGGTCAGACCAGGGTGATTAGTTGAGAATGGGCACGCCTGGTGCATATTGTGCACAAGCACTGTGAGTGGCGAGGGGGATGAGAACGCCCATTGAAATTAGAGGAGCAGTTAGCATGTCTCAGAGCTTCTGTTTCAGGCTGTATTCATCTCTGTGGGATAGAAATGTAGGGTTGGAAGGGACCTTGAGAACATCTAGTGCAGCCACCTATCCTGAGGCAGGACCAAGTAAATGTTGCCCAGTTTTTTTTAACTGTGCTGGGGTTCTAGATATAGAAAAAGCAGTTGCAGCTGACTAATTTCATACAATACTTTCACATAATATAGTGGAGCGACCTTTATGTTTAAATGTTAACTTCGCAAAGTGCCCTAAATCTGCATGCTAACTCTTGACATTTGTCTTGAAATTTGGTAGTTCGGGCTAGAGCAGGGTTCGGCAGCCTTTGGCATGCGGCCCATCAGGGTAATCCGCTGGCGAGCCGCAAGACATTTTGTTTAGGTTGACCTTCCACAGGCGCGGCCCCCACAGCTCCCAGTGGTCGGGGTTCGCCATTCCCAGCCAACGGGAGCTGCAGTGGGCTGTGCCTATGGATGGTCAACATAAAATGTCTCACGGCCCACCAGTGGATTACCCTGATGAGCTGCGTGCTGAAGGTTGCCGACCCTTGGGGTAGAGAGAGAATGATCCTAAAATGGGGTCATTTTGAGCAAGGAGTTGCTGCAATATATCCCCTCCCTTCCCTCCTCCTCTGCCCCCACCCCCCAAAAAAACACCATTTCATAAAGTTCACAGATTCTACCTTCTTTTTATTTTTATTATTAGTAGTAGTAGTATTTTTGCACACACCTGGGGCTCAAGCTTTTACTCTGATTGTCACCTAACTGACAGCAGTCACCTGACAGTTATCTCCGCTAGTGCATGGGGAGGCAATTTTGGAATTGTTGTTAAAGAAAAATTATGCTTTCAGCGTTGGCCCATGTACATGTTTATTTTGACAGCAATAGCAGATTTGTCAGGAAATGCACCCAAGAAGGAGGGGGGTATATCCTGATATACAGTTCTTTGCAGACACTAGAGAAAATGAGAGAACCACTGATGCTCTGGCTCAATCACTGTGGGAGCTCACCGAACTGGTTTTAGGCAGCTGGTCCAAGTGCATAGGCTGAGAGAACTAATCTCTTTGGGTGGATTAAAGAGAGCCTCAAGGACAGGGGAGAGAGAGACTACTGGGGGATGGACAAACCCCAAGAGGTTAGAGGCCTGGCGGAAGATAGATAGACATGCATGGAGACCTTTTATTTTTTGAAACCCTTTTTTCTTTTGTTTTGTTCCTACTGTTAAGATTAAACAATACTTTGGGTTAGAAGGCAGTTTTTGTTCACTATATTCACCACTGGTCACGAGCTCCTGGAGAGAAAAAGTGTAGGTACTAAATCCAGTAGGAACTGTTGGGGGTAAGCGTGGTTTGTGCTCAGAGTATTGAAGCCTAGCACTCTGTCTAAGCATGAGGATTCCACCCCAGAAATGTAGAGGTACAAGACATAACACCTGTGGGAGTGCACTCAGAGAGACAAAAGAATGGGCCAGAGGTGCAGCTAGCTCAGTAACCATGACATCATGAATGGAGAGATTGCTACATAAAGAAGGTGGAAATTATTACTATTCTTTCTATTGCGGGAGTGTATACGGACCAAACAAGGATTGGAGCCACCATTGTACTGGGTACTGTACAAACAAATAACCTCCAGCCTGAGAGATCTCACAGTCTAAGGTCTAGACAGTGCACAAGGGGTGAATAATAGCTAAGGCAGGCATGAGCCAAGTTAGCAGCAGCGACAGTAGAGAATATATTTAACAGCCAGTAACTAAGCAATAGCGTGAGAGAATTTCTAATATAATTTTATGTTTAATTTTTACTAGTTCCCTATTTGAGGTTTTTGTTTTTAAACAAATCCAATCTTGCTGGTGCAAAGCTCTCCTCGGAGTTACATTTTGATTAAGTCGCTGCTAATGACACACTGAAGATGATTTTACTCCTGTTTTGTCCTTGCCATTTTTGAAGTCTCTTTTTAAAATTCCCTCCTCCCCTTTTTTGTGTTTACTGTTCAACTTCATCAAATGATCTGTCTACAGCAGAGAGCCCTGCTGGGATAGGCTGGCTGAGTAAGCCACAGGCAACCCCACAACTGCTACCTGCTAAGGCTGCCTGCTAATGAGTGAGTCTGTGATGTGGCTGTGGAGTAAAGATCTAATGAGACCCCAAAGGAACCAGAGCAGCCAGTATTTCTTCCCCGCAAACCTTCCCCCCCCCCCCGCTTTTTTTTTTTTTTTTTGAGTAAACCATTATATTACCTTGTACACTGTTAGTGGTAGACTTCCTCAATCTGTTGAGATTATATTTGGTTAGTGGTCGTTGAGTCCCTGTGTTTCAGTTGCATGGGATCTATTTACATTTCTTTCAGTAGCAGCTTTGTGAGTTTTTTAATATTCGGTAGTTCTTTTGAAAATTCTTCCACTGGTTCATTTTCAAGTCTTTCCCATCTTAAACACCTTCAGTACCTTTATCTCCTGATATACCTATTTAGGGACAAATGTTCGTGCATGGACTTGAAAATGTACATGGACTATTTTCCTTCAACCAACAGAACCACCTTTAGAGAATTCACTTACGTCCATTTTATGATCCGAAATACTGTCTATTCACTTGTTGCGAATTATACCTGATAGGTTATGCGCAGTTCAGGTCTAGGCTGAGGCACACGAACAAAGTCCACAACTGCAGAGTTCCCAAAGACATTAAGTTTATTACGCTCGAGCTTGGTGCCCCCTTGCTAGTCAGAAGGGGACCCCGAATGCAGGTTATACAAAGGTTATATACCTTTTAGCAAAGCATGTTGCCCTCGTGCATCGGAAACCTTAGCCAGTAGACAAACCCTTTTCTTATCTACCACGTATCCTGCTAGGTACATTCCCCGTGCTAAATCATTACTTTAACTACACAACATGGCCCTAAAGCAATGCATCAGTAACTTTTCTTATCAGGATGGGAGGCCCACATCAAAAGGCCAGGAGGCAGGGAATTAGGAACAGCCAAAGAACAGAAACCGGGAGTCGAGACAGGCTGGAGACAATGGGGTGGGGGGGAGGTTTCCACAGGAATGCAGTATCTAAGGCACACTCTTCCTGGTGCATGATGTGCTTGCTTTTAGACAATGGTGGGCCTCAGACCGAAATGGAGTCACCTATGCTAACTTTTCCTTAACACACTGGAAAGAATGTGAGCACAATCCACCCTCTCCCACTAATAAAAACAAAACTAGGTAAGCAATCTCTTCCTAGAGAGGAAGAGAGACTTAGGGGAAATCACAGCAATAGAAAGAAGAGGGATTTGGCTCAGAAAGACATGTTAAAAGAATTAAGTGCACTGGAGCCAGTTGGTGCCATTCCAAGGTAAGCCAGCTGAGAATCTGGCCCAGTATGAATAACTTGGGTTAGTGATAATTGAAGATAGTAGAAAGGTAAGTCTACAAATGTTTGTATAAATAGCAAGGAGGGAGAAGGAATTATTAGGGTCGTGCAAGGAGCTATAACAAATAGAAATTTCTTGATAAAATCAAGAAATTGAAAATCTAGACTGAATATAGAGAAAATGCTGTAATAGTGAGATCTGTTACACTGCGGAATATCCCTCTGTGGGAAGGAATGGAGACTGCATCATATGAGACACTTAAAACTAGACAGGACAGACCAGCAGGAAATATTGTGTGAATAATTCTCCACTGGTGGGGGCGTGGGCTATGCTTCTACTTTCAATTGGTCTATGATCTGGAATTGACAATTTGAAATGTGTTGCCTCCCCAAGATAGAGGACTTTGCTTTTCTTGCTATTGTCTGATTTGGATCTTGCAAAATTTATGGAATGAAAGCTGGAATTAAGGGCAGAAATTTTATATTTGTAAAATAAAGACCGTACCGTTAATTATTGCCGGTTTAATTTGCAAAGCTTTTTTTCTACAAACCAGATCACTTCTCTAGCCCCATCCGCCCCCTTGACCTCGTGTTTTCAGAGGTGGTTGGGGTGGGGAGGGGGTGCAACGTGGGGAGGGAAATCTTCTTTTTTTAATAAACTTCAATTTATTCTAGCCAGAGAAATTTTCAGAACATCATACCTAAAAATAAGTATCTACTGCTTCAAATTTCAGACAGACACCTGGCATTCAGTCATGGAGTCTAATTCTTGAATTGTCCTGTGTATATATCATTTTATCATTAGGCTGTGAGTTCATCTCATAATTTATCAAGATGAGATTCTAATAATCTCTTCCCTTTGCCAAAGACATGCTGACCTCTAGTGTCAGTCCCTCAGTTTATTTTCTGCTTTGTGATTTGTGATCAATATAGAAAAATCAGTTCTTGTTCTGTGTAGCTCTCTTGAGTTCCTGGAGTTTCTGATTAATTTAGACTCAGTGACTCTTCAAATTCCTCCGGTACAAGCTGAAAGTTTAACTTAAATTTATCAGCCAGATCTGATATATCAAATAAAAACCCAGCTATGAGGAACTTGTGAGTTTGTATTTGATCTTATTTTTGCCACCCAAAGTCATATCTTGAGACCCTGAACTAAATTCCATTTCACCTTGAATCTCCCTCTGCGCTTTCTCTCAAACTTTTTATTCTCTCTCTGTCTTCCACATTGCGGTCCTTTCAGAGTGTACAAAATAATTAATAAACGAGGGTCTTAGCTTTTGGACAGCTAATTTTTGAGAGAAAAATATCAGTCTCAAAAATTCTTCCTTTTGCCCTTTGTTAGTGTTTTCAGAAGAATGTTTCTAAACTCCTGAGGATCTGCTTGTCTCCAAAATTATGAGAAATGCATAGCAATAGAATTAAACTTGACTTTTCTGTGCACGTAAAATAATTATTCAAACATTCTGAAATAGTTCCTTCCAAAAGGACACATTCTCATTTTCTCCTTCAAGGATTATGTTCAAGTTCTCATTCATCTAAAATCAACAATATTTCTAACCCTTGTAAGCTTTTTCCGGTTAAAACCATGTTCTTACTTTCTCCTACCGGTTCACATCTCATGTTGTAATGCCACTGTTCTCCTTTTTCTTTAGGGTATTCCCAACCATAGATTTACCTTTAGACTCTTTCCCAAAAAGCATGAGAAATATTCTCTCCTTGTCTTAATCAGTGTGTTTTGCACTCAGTAGCAGCCCACTAAAAATATATTCCTATGCCTGTGACAGTGTGACAATTTAGTGTATATCTGTGTGTATCTGTATCAAACTACAAACTCTGTTTGGTTTTGTGAGCAGTATTGGGTTGTAAGACTATCCTGTGCCTTCCCTCTTATCCAAGGTGGAGTCAAAAGGACTGGCATTCCAAGAGGTGTTCACAGAGGATGAACAATTCAGAGCCATGAAGGCTTGCTTACAGGGAATGAGTTCACCCTGGCAGTTCAGTAGGTATGCTAAAGAGGGTGTCCAAGCTGCAAGAAACCTGTTTTTCCAGTCTGGACTTCAGGTGTGTGGTAACCAAGCAGTGACTTACCCAGTTTGGGGAACCTTGGTCACCTGAGGGGGAATTTGAGGCTGACCAGGAGGATCACATGACAGAGGGGACTGGAAATGTATAGAAGGTCTGCGCTTATCCATCAGAACAAGAAGGCAAAACTGGGAAGATGGAGAGATGGGTCTTAAGACTCTGGAAAGCCGGCCCAAAACTCAGGGGGCTCTCAGAGGGTAAAGGCATTGGCAAGCAAATTTTTGGCATGTAGTTGTTTGATGCTTTTGCAGGGATCAGTAAGTCTTCTATGCTTTCCCTGAATAAAGAGAGTGTGTGCGTGCATGCACGCATACAAGAAGTTGCATTGCAAAGCCTCCATGGGACTTGCTTTATCTGTTACATATCATAGAATTGTAGGACTGGAAGGGACCTTGAGAGGTCATCTGGTCCAGTCCCCTGCACTGATGGCAGGACTATATGTCCCTGAAGGGTTAAACTGTAAACCAGTGTATCCACAAGTGTGATGCTCGGGATGGTGGGAGGGGCGGTTATCACTGGTCTTTGAGCCTACGGCAGCTCGATTGCCAGGTTCCACTTCCAAGAAGGAGTAGCAGAGAGGGTGTCTGCACTCCAGGAGTGAGCCTCAGAGGCTAGAGCCAGAGACCATGCCTGGATACTGCTCAAATCTAGTGGGCTTAGAAACACACAGGATCTAGCCCTGGGATCCAAACATGGCAGCCTGGTGAGGTCTGTCAGCTGGTGGTAAGCATTTCCCCACTTGGAAATGGCAGCAGACTCAGACACCGATCTTCACTAGGTCAGCATGATCTAGGGTCAGTTGCATGGAGGCCCGGTTCAGCTATGCTACCTAATGCTCCCCCAGCTGTCTCTGCCTCATAATGAACCTTACTGAGATTGGGGAAGGATTGTAGATGATACAGTGTGAGAATCCACATAGGTTAATTCTCACCACTGGCCAAGATCAGTTTGTGCAGTGTGCATAGGGGTTTTGGGCTGATGGGGTTCCTGAGGGTAAGAAGAAGGTGAAAAGCAAGCTACGGAGCAAGAATTCTCCTTGTCCAAACACCCTGGACTGGGACACCAGGATTTCAGTCTCCTCTCTACCTACAAGGGTATCTCTACCTACAAGGGTATTAAGAAACAGAGCATTGTGGGAATCAGTGGGTTCTGAAATTCTGTCTGAACAAAGTGATTCCATAGGATACAATAGATCAGAGAAATGAGCGGCTGGGTCGTTGGCTTTTCAAGATGTAGTTCAGCTTAGGTGAAGGAAGGGAAAAACTAGATTCTATGGAGTGGCTATCTTTTAGAAGCAGAGCAAAATAAAAGTGGGACTCAGGAAGAATTACTTATAGAAATACTTTTTTTTTTAAATGTTGGTCAGAAATACAGAAAATGTTAAAATCACATTTAAACACAAGCCGGTATTTCTTCAGACAGATCAGAAAATCAAGTGACAAGGGGAAAAAAAAAGGTTATTCAGGTATTGAACCCTGTATTCTGGTATAAAAGAGTAAGAGCAAGGTTATCAAACGTTCAAAGAACTCAGCTGGATATTGTCAACGGAGAGTTCGTTGATCAAGTAGCTAAAATAGAAAAAAATGAGCCCTAGTACTGCAGATGGCATTAAATTATCACTTGAAAAAAGAGAAGAGATGCTGAATAGATTTAAAAGTAAACAAACTACATGTCATGAATTCTATAAACAGTGAACAACATACAGGGCAAAATCAAATAGTGAGAAGAAAAATAAACATTAATTTTTGTGTGACTGCTTGTGATAGTTTTCAGCCAGTTAAACACTAATGAAGACAGGTGAAGTCTTGGCTCCATTGAAATCAGTGGGCATTTTGTCATTGACTTCAGTGGAGACAAAATTTTACACTCCAGATTGTTCTCACTGTATACTATTCTCTTTGGTGGCAGTAGGAAGTCTGTCTGTGTGACAGATAACCTACTGATAGTGAAATAAAAGATATAGCAAAATTATTGAACAAGAAGGCAGAAAAAATGAGCCCCAAAAAGTTCACTGGGTACTGAAGATCCTGTACAACATCAGGCAAGAGGCAAAAAGTGGACCTAAGATGTGAGGAAAGTGGAGTCTGGCCATTTAACTTAATTCTTTAACACCTGCTGCCTGCCAGCTGGTAACTGGGATGTGCAATTTGATAAACGTGGTTTGAACGGACATGGTTTTGCATCAGTCTTGAAAGCACCAGCCCCAAAAGCATCTGGCATCTGAAAATAGTTTCTTGCAGAGGAAGTGTTTCTGGAAATTGTTGCATGACTGGCTTGTGCCTGCCTGTTTGTTTGTGTGTGTCTTCAGCTGCACAAATAGCTCTTGGAAAAATTAGGTTAATTATCTGATAAAATAGCTGAAAAAAAAGAAGACAGGTTGAAGAGAGAAATGTGTTAGCGTGACAGTTCTGGTTATATACTAAATTGTAAAAGCCCTGGGGAAAGAGATCATGGAAGTGGTAGACATACGCACAACACTCTAGAAAATATATGACAGAAGATGTTCTCCCTCAAGTGCAATGTTGGAATAATCATGAAATGCTGATGTTAGAGAGAGCCAGCCCATGGAGGCCAGAAGAGGTTGTTTGGGGTGTAGTTTTTTGTTTTTATTTTACTTGACAGCTCTGTCTGTGCATACACAGATGCAGCATCCAAAAAAGAGGTTTCTGAGAGTGTCAGCATTATTCTAAATAACACAAAGATAACCACACCTGTAGTTTGATAGCACACGGCTTACTAAGACTAGGGAGGGAATGCAGTCTAATGGATAAAGCAGGGGGCTTGAAGAACCTCCTGAGTGCAAGCCACTGATCCATTATGGCCCTGATTCAGGAAAACATCCCTATTTAGGAAAACACTTAAATGTGCGCTGAAATTCTATTGATGTTAGTGGGACTTCAGCACATGCTTAAAGTTCCGCATCTGCTTCAGTGCTTTTCTGAATTGGGGCTTATGTGACATGGGACAAGTCACTCTTCTCTCCGTGTGTCTGTGTCTCCGTGTCTACCTGTAGTTTGGCCTAATAATATTTACCTACCTCACAAAGGGGTTTTGAGAGGCTTAATTCATTAATGTTGGCAAAGCAGGTTTAGATCATTGCCTGGAAGCTGCTAGAAGTGGGCAAAGGATTAATAATTTGCTGCAGATCACCTTATTGCATGGTTACAAAGTCTGCTGTACACCTTGCATCAGGTGCTGTAGGAGGAAATCTGATTAAATTATTCAGCTTCCAAGACACACTATCTGGCAAAGTTCGTGTCTTCTACAGGCTAATGCTGGGCTACCTAAAATTTCCTTTTTGGTAGTTTCTGGAGCATTAAATTACAGACATATTTATTCTTCCTGTTAAGGATGAAGGAAGCTCAACCTTTTGTAAAGTACAGAATCCTCAACTTGTATCAATTAACAGCCTAAGGCAAACTGCTTGTTTGCCATGAGCTGGGTAATCATGCTGTATGTAATTGAATCAGTGATTTTTCCCTATGTTTGTAATATCGCAGACTTTACCTGTGAACGCCGTGTCATGGTGATGATGACGCTCCTATTCCTTGAACAAATAATTGAATAACGATGAAAACATTTTTCATAGCAGAGCATGTCATGGAACTGGAATAGTGCCACATGTTTCACAAACCTAGAGCACTTTAGATTTTCTGAGCAGCCAGCTTATTGTAATGCTGAACCTTTAAATAAAAATATGCAGACAAAGTGTGGTGCATCCCCTGTTCTGGCACAGCTGCTTTCTGTGGAGGACTTGGGAGGGGAAAGGTGATCGTCACCTTTCTGTTCCCCCAATCCTGGGGCTGAGCTAGCGGCAGGCATAGTTTAAAAGAGCCCAAGGGACGTTCAGAAGGAATGGCACACTAAGGACCATTCTGCTGGCTGGACATAGCTGGCCCTATCCTCCAACACACCGTCTGCCCCAGAGACAATGGGAATGTGGGGCATACAGGTGACTGCTGGCTCTGTACCACTCAGGGTAGAGCAGTACAGCCACACAGGGACTGATGATCTGACCCATTGTCTTTCTTTTAACAAAGAAAAATGAGTTCTAAATATAAAACTAACTGCCCTTCCACCCATCCCCACATACACCTCTTTGTCCTGGATAACTGAAAATAGGAAGTGACTATGTACCGAAATGTGAACCAACAGCACTGCTGGAGGGATATATATTTATTTCTTTTTCTTTTGAAAAACCCACCACAGTGTCATCAAGTTCATAAAGGACTTATTCTGTTATGTGTATAAGCTTCCCAAACACAAACTGGTTTACACCCTTCAATATGGCCAATGCTAAACAGTCAAAATTCATGACTCATGAGATCTCCATTTAAAAGGGTGCATTTTGGATTATCTTCATTTACTTTCTGGTTATTGAGCATTTAGAGGTCACATTTTCAAGCTCCAGAAAAGCAAGAAAGTAGTTGTCCTGTAAATTAGGAACTTCTCTGGGAATGTGCGTTGATATTTTTTTTTCCTTTTGGTAAGTCACCTAGTATAGTGTCATGTTTACAAACCAATTTTCCATGTCAAATGAAACCTATATTTTCAAACTCATTCCTAGACCCGGTTCTGGAATCTTTGTTTGAACAATCTGAAGCCCCAAAATGACCACTATTAAACACAAAGAAAAATATTTTGGTAATAAGATTGTGACAAAAACCAAGAAGTTATGAAATACTGGTTGAAATACAACACTGATTTCAGTGCAGTGCTGTCCATAATTTCCCTTCCTGCCTTTAGCTGTTGCAGAAGAGATTGTATAGTACATGATACACATATTTCCGACCCCGGCAAAAGCTAATAATGGAAGAGAGTTAGAAACAGAGATTCAGCTGTAATACTGAACAGTCTTGTTTTTACTGGTTTTGGCCATAACTGCTTATTGTGATTTAGTAGAGTCATTAATAAATATTCTCTCATCTTTCCTCAAAAATGCAGCTGTACAGTCAGTCAGTTACATGCACAATGTTTCCAGTAGCATCTTAAAGACAGGTTTACTTCACTGCTTCTCAGTGGGCAAATATTTGTTCAGCAGAATTAATTGAAATGCCAGTAGAGGAAACAATAGCAGGTGAAAGGAGATGGCTCTCCAACAGTGCTTTGGAGTGACACAATCACTGTAAAACTGGGCTAGGTTGAACATGTACCAATGAAAATACCCCAATGTATTTAAAACAATAAATACAAGACTCTGTTCAGCTTAATGCAATAAGAATAAACCCTTATTTCAGTTTGAATTTGGATGATGTGCATTATCTCTGAGAACAGATTCTATTTTGTTGACAGATGTGGGCAGGGAAAAAGTCCAGAAACACCTTCATGATACACTATTATCTAGCAGTGTCCCACTAAGATCTGTTGAGCAAAATTCTGCTTCTGTTAGCATCAGTGAAACCCTTTGACTTGAATTTGGCCCTGTGGGTACACTAATGCTAAACCTTCTTTAAAGTGTGCTATTCGGGCAAATGGTTCCCTAGAGTTTGCTCATGAAATAGAATTCAGATTGAAAGTGTACACAATAGAAAAGAAAAACAACCAATAGGGATTTATTTTTTATGTTGGAATGTTTCTTCTTCATAGAGAGGAGCAGCAAAGAGCATGGAAGCCAGGACAGAGCGACTGAGAGCAAAAACACAACAAAGACTTCTGGGCTCCTGCCATCTTTAAAACTCTGGTTATTGACAAAGAAGGGGAAGCATTACGATAAGGGTCAGACAGACGTGAAGTTAAGCCAGGAGAACGAGATAAGGCTTGGGAGATGGACAATTGCAGCTGTGACTAGTGGAGTGTCATGTCACTTCCAGACTTTCCCCTCTTTGCCCCTCTTAGGTAATGTACAAAAGACATTTAAGCTAATGCTGTTCCCTAGCTGACTGTTCAGGAACATTAAATGAGAACTGTGGAGTGAAGAGCAAATAGAGGTGGTTTCTGTGCAGTCCCACCAGTGTACATTTGACATACTCCTCGATAGACCTACTCAGGCCTAAATGAGTAGAATTTGGCCCAGAGTTTGTGAAACTTACACTGAAATACATACTGGAATATTCTCCTCCTCCCCTTATTGGTGTCTGCTACTCAGCTGAGGAAAAGAGAATAACTTTTTAATGTGACACATAATAGTGCTGGATTGTTGTTGACCCTTATCCATATGTGGCCCACGTACGGGCAGTTGCAGTCCCTCCTAAAAGAAGTACAAGGATGTTTCCTTCTCTATGCCTTGGAGATGACCAGAGCTGCACAAGGGACCCGTGGGAGGTGTAATGATGTTTACACTGTATATCATTTGGCTGTAAGAGGTCTCGTGTGCTGTTCAGGGTTCCAGACAAGATGTGGCCCCTGGTAAACAAGAAAGACAAAGCTGGAACATGAGTTGTATGGAAGCCAGTTAGTTGTTGTAATTGTAGCTGCTTTCTTCAGTTAATGCCTCCTGCTTAAGATAGACTGTTTTTTGGGTTTTTTTGGTCATGAAGGAAGTGAGGGCCTCACCTCCCTCCACACTGACCTTCAGATAGAGTTATGTATTGTGCAGGCTATACCGCACACCTCTCCTTGACCTTAAAGGCACAATCCTTCCCCACGCAACCTCTGTGTGGGGTAGTTCTGCACTGCCTCCAGATCAGGGCTGTTCCTAAAAGGTCTAATCCAGCCTACAGTGTTGTTAGTTTGTAGGAACAAAGTGGCTATGTGATGTCCATGCTTCTAGAACCCTGTAATATGCAGAACAACAGTGCACTGACTTGGCAAATTTAATAGAGCACAGATTTCTTGAACATCTCTGTTTAAATCTGAAAACTGCTATTTTTAGTGAAAGGGAGGAGGAGATTCAAGAGACTTTTACCATGATGTCTCATTATTTGTCAAAAGATCTTACTGGGAGATTATTGCTAAAGGGAAATAGACAAGCAAATATACAGTATAATGAATGCATATGAAGAAATTATTTTTTTAGTAGACATGGATGTGCAATTATATAGCAGGAAATTGTATCTTGCTGCAATATTAAGTGCAACATTTTGAATAGCAGAAACACTGGAGAGGTGAACTTTTAGGTAATACAGAGATGGCCAAGCTTAAAAAAAAAATGCTTGTGGGCAGACCAAACAAAACAGGGGTGACCAACCTGTGGCTCCGGAGCTGCATGCGGCTCTTCAGAAGTGAATATGCGGCTCCTTTCATAGGCACTGACTCCGGGGCTGGAGCTACAGGTGCCAACTTTCCACTGCTCAGCCCCAGGCCTCACCCACACTCCACCCCTTACCCCAAGCCCCCCCCCCCCCCCCCGAGCCTGCTGCACCCTTGCTTCTCCCTCCTCCATCCCAGAGCCTCCTGTACACTGAAACAGCTGATTGCGGTGAGCAGAAGGCACGGGGAGGGTAGGGGGAGGTGCTGATTGGCAGGGCTGCCACAGGCAGAAGGTGCTGGGGTGGGCTGTGGGGGGCTGATGTGGGCTGCTGACGTATTACTGTGGCTCTTTGGTAAATTCTGGCTCCTTCTCAGGCTCAGGTTGGCCACCCCTGCAAAGCATGACAATTTCATTTCAGCTCCAAAGGGTTAATTAGTTGACAAGCTAGCATGCTTTCTGCAGGTATTCATGGGACACTAGCAGCACTGTAGTCAAGGTTTAGAGTGACTCGTCCTTCCTAAAACTCTAGTTTCAGTTTCTTGACTTCCTCAAAACAGTGCTTTTGGGACCTCACGCAGTTTTCATGCTCTCCTCTTTCCCGAAGCATTTAAAAAAGGTTCTAGAATCCAGGCAACCATTTCTGAGTTATCTACGAGTTCCTTTTCCCAGTCTTTGTTAAAAGTGCCACAGCACAGAGGTTTTTTTGGGTATAATTGTACAGTGTATAATTTTACATGACTAGTAAAATTATTTCATCATAAGAATTTGTCCCTAATCACTGTTGCTAAATGGAAAAGCAAGTTGCTAAAGTTGAAAGGCACAATCGTAATCACTGTAAGATTTATTAGAAGCCGGCTGATGCTGTATAAAGCTCTCATCACTCCAGAAGGCTGGGCTCCAGCGTGGGTATTATTTCAGCTAATCAAGTCAGCAAGGAC
This sequence comes from Chelonia mydas, assembly GCF_015237465.2. NCBI lineage: Eukaryota > Metazoa > Chordata > Testudines > Cheloniidae > Chelonia > Chelonia mydas. The sequence continues at coordinate 11,970,526 of NC_057853.1, read as the reverse complement.
AAAACCCAGTGTGCTAACATGAGCAGTATGCCGATGGGCACATTTACTATCCCTCCACTCTCTCCACTGGCACTGTTCTTTTGTCAGGGGAGTGAGTTTTCGAGTTCAGGATTCTTGTAAATTTGAATCTCTCAGCTGACTGGCAACACAGCTAGGAGCAAGGACAGATGCAAGGCACAGCGTCCTACCTCCTGTATGCTCCCTCTTGGGCTTTTACATCACATGATCTCCCAAGGACAGCTGGCATGGTGGGCCTAATTTCAAATCTTCCAGTCTTAATAGCATTCTTCAAATCCCTGGGCAAACGTGAGTGCTTTCATGTTGAGCGGTGGGGACCAAATGAATTCTGTTCCTATCTCCCTGTCCTCTGTTCTACACTCACCCTAATAGGAACCCCATACCCACAGTGTTCACTTTGTCTCCCTTCAGAGTAGCAGCCATGTTAGTCTGTATTCGCAAAAAGAAAAGGAGTACTTGTGGCATCTTAGAGATTGGTTAGTCTCTAAGGTGCAACAAGTACTGCTTTTCTTTTTGTCTCCCTTGACCTTCTCTTGACCATATTTACAAAACAAATAAAGTTTCCCATACCAGGAAGCATCCCCATCCTTCCTTTTCTTTGCTTGCTAGCCACCTGCTCTCCCACTTGGCTAACATTATGCTGGTCCCTCCTTTCTCCCGGCCACAACTGCTGCTGTGATGGGCTTTGTTTTCTAACCTCTCAGATGAGGTGCCACCAGGTAGCAGTAGGGAATCAGGATCATTGATATGTATGCTGGAGGAGAAAGCATGGCCTTGACTCCGCTCTGCCTACCAGAACTTCACCCTGCACCCTCTCCCCACGTGGTCCAACCCAGCCAAAACCCTGGAAATGAGCTCTCCCCAAAGATTAGCTGGAAAGTATTAAACGTTTGTCTCTCCCTTCTTTATCTCCATTGACAACTCCATTATCTTTTGCTTTCGCACAAGCTGTGTAACCTTTAACCTTCCCTCTCCTTCCCACTCCCAGGGCTTGCTGATTCTGTTTCCCTCTTTGGAAGATCTTCCTTCCCTTTCCTACTCGAAAACCTGTTTTCCATGCTCTGCTCACCTCTTACTATGGTTACTGGCACTTTTTCCTGTCCACCTCCCCCGTGTCAAGCACCGACTTAAGCTCTCCTCTCCAGCCATTCCATTCCCTATGCTTCTCCCAATCCTTTAGCTTTACTGTTCCCTTCATCGCTTTGCCCGTCCTCAGAAATACTCTCTTCTTCTATGCCTGAAACAGTTCCCTCTCTCTGCCTGCAAAGCACTTGGTGTCCTCTTTAATATCCCACTTTTAAAAGCCCCTCTTTGAGCAGTCCTTCCTGCCTGCTCCTCCTCCTCAATCTCCCTATGTCCTGCATGGAACCAGATACACTGTGCTTGTCATGTGTTTGATTTTACTGTCTTAGAACCTCAGCAACCTCAGCTGAGCAGCCTGAAGTCCCATTCACCCCGCACAACATCAGACCCACTGACTGTTTTAGCTCGTTGTGTGCTGCAAACTTACTATGCAATTACAGCTAGGTGACCTATGTGAATGCCGTTGTACCACAGTGTTCCACGAGTAACAGTATTTAGTCCACTTTTTTCAATACATTTGTGTAAAATCACTGCAGCAGCAATGTACACGGCACAGTACTATTAGTGCTTCGTAGTTCTCATGTTTCTGGTGCGGAGGGGGTTCTTCTATAACTTAATGTTCCCAGTGGTATTTGTTTCTTAATCATGGGGCTCGGGGATTTCCTTTATAGGCAGGAGAAATAGTCAAATGTGTGGTAAATTCTCTTGCCACACAACATTGCTTCAGGGTTTTGGCTTGTACAAAAAAAATATGTTTGTCATGCAGCTGTCACATCAATAGAATTTAAGCAAACCCTAATCCCTTTGCTCATTTTTACTGGAGGTTGCTCTAAGTCAAGTGAGCTCGAACATTTGAGCTGTTGCCCATTCTGAATTTCAAATTCCTTCCACGTCATTACAATTATGAATGCGTTTCAATATATTATGTATGCCTTCCCTAGCATAAATTCAGTACAGTATGTCATGGTATAGGACAAGTACAGAAAGCATCTGCCACAAAAGAACAGGAAGTCCTAAAGCAGCGTGGTTGGGATTTTGTGATTTGGTCACCAGTGTTTCAGTTTGCTTGACATCTGGAAGGATGTGCTTGTCAACCTATATATTGCATTTAGGGAATACTTTAAAGGCAAACACGATGTGAATACATTGTTGCAACAAAAGAACAAAAAGTTTTGATTTTCCTTCTTTGAAGGAGATTCTTTTCTTGGTTTTAAAACTGTAAATATTAATACTGGAATTGATCACCTCTTTGTCTGTGATTGTTTATATGGTACCTTCAGTGCCTACATCTGATTTTAATTTTTAGCTTCAGAGGTAGAAAGAGTTATTAGGTTTTTTTGTCTTACAAAGAGTTGTCTGGGATTGTAATATTTATCTGGCTGCTTTCAGATGCCACAGTGAGGAGCACAGTATAAGGCCTAAAACTTTAGTGGCTTTTCCATGTGGTAAATTGTTTCCTCATACGTTAGCCTAACCTACATATGGTACCTACCATAGTTTAGATCAGTGGCTCTCAAACTGTGGTCACGGATAAGTGGTGGCCCACAGAGAGCTGCTGGGAACATTCCTAACATCCAACTTCTAAATTGTTTTAAAAACCATGAAAATGCAATATTTTCCTAAGATAGGACAACATTCTGGTATCTTTACTCACTTGAGCAGCACCTTGCTCTGTATGTAGTGTCACTGGGACAACTCATGGAGTAAGTTGCTTTCAGTGTCAGAGCATGAGAATTTAGCCTGAACTACATAACAAACACTGGTTTCAAAGTAGCAGCCATGTTAGTCTGTATCCGCAAAAAGAAAAGGAGGACCTGTGGCACCTTAGAGACTAACAAATTTATTTGAGCATGAGCATTCGTGAGCTACAGCTCACTTCGTCGGATGCATTCAGTGGAAAATACAGTGGGGAGATTTATATACACAGAGAACATGAAACAGTGGGTGTTAACATACACACTGTAAGGAGAGTGATCAGGTAAGGTGAGCTATTACCAGCAGAAGAGCAGGGCGGGGTTGGGAAACCTTTTGTAGTGATAATCAAGGTGGGCCACTCCAGCAGTTGACAAGAACATCTGAGGAACGGTGGGGGAATAAACATGGGGAAGTAGTTTTACTTTGTGTAATAACCCATCCACTCCCAGTCTTTATTCAAGCCGAAGTTAATTGTATCCAGTTTTCAAATTAATTCCAATTCAGCAGTCTCTTGTTGGAGTCTGTTTCTGAAGTTTTTTTGTTGAAGAATTGTCACTTTTAGGTCTGTAATCGAGTGACCAAAGAGATTAAAGTGTTCTGCGACTGGTTTTTGAATGTTATAATTCTTGACGTCTGATTTGTGTCCATTTATTCTTTTACGTAGAGACCTTGCAGTTTGGCCAATGCACATGGCAGAGGGGCATTGCTGGCACATGATGGCATATATCACATTGGTAGATGTGCAGGTGAACGAGCCTCTGATAGTGTGGCTGATGTGATTAGGCCCTATGATGGTGTCCCCTGAATATGTGGACAATCACTGTAGTTGCCACACAAATGTTACGCAGTTGTGAAAGGCAGGGGAGGTTCTCTGCAGGGATCATAAATGGAAGGGCGATTGTTCCACAAGCCTGTCTGGGGCTTTGTGCAGAATCCAACCCTTGCTGGAGAGTTGTTTGTTCGGATATAAGCTTATTATAGGTGGGGCTGTCAGCACTGCATATTATTAAGGTTGTTCAACACTTCCTACTTGAAATTTTCAGCTGATTGTGTAACTTTGCCAAATTTTAACCATTCAGGTTGAAATTTCCCACTCCAGATGTCTGCTTCAGGCTGAATTGTCTTGGAACAGTTCAGCCAAAATGTTTGAGCTGTTTCTGAGAACAAGGATAGGGGAAAATACTTTGTTTTGCCCTTTACAGATATGCTGGAAAACTTTCCTTTGAGTTGCTCTAGTGCCATATGCTTTAGAGCAGAAATTTGAAATTTGTCGGGGCACCTTTGTATCAGGGAGGTGCCTTTTGGTGTTCCTGTGAAAAACCACTCAAATATGGCCAAGTTATCAGCCTTTGGAAAAAGTCACCCGCTGCACGTGCTCAGCAGAACTTCTTAGAGTTTAACAACTGAAATCTCTGAGGATTGCATCCTTGCAGAGCACATTTGAACCTATCTCAGCTCCTACTGCTGACCAAACTGCACATGCAACGTTCCCACAGAGTGACCGAGCATACCTGAGCCCAGGGGGTCCAGCGGGGCTTTCCCTGTAACTGCTATTCCTGGATACTCTCCACGGGGTTGCGGCTGGGAACTAGAACTGAAAGAAGGGAGCTTTCTCTGCTGGGCACTCAGTGACATCTCCCCCTGCTGGAGCCCAGGCAGTGAAATCTGCCTGACTCAAATATATTGGGCACACAAGCAGGGTATAGGGTGAGGTTTGAAAGGAAAGGAGTAAATTGGGATAAGGATCCTGGTGAGACTGGGGGTGGGAGGGAAAGTAGAGAGAAACTCGAACTGGGGGTGGTGGTGTCAAGGCTGGAACAGGGAGGCAGGGGGACTGAAGCTGGTGAGGGAAACAGTGGGGGGGACTAGGGGCCAGTTGCAGGGGATTAGGGACACCTGTGATTGGCATAGGAGCTGTGGGGAGAGGAGGCAACTGTGACTGGCTGTCCAAAGAGTCTGGGGACAAGGAGTCAGGGTGGATTGGGGAGGGGACAGGACTGGAACTGGCTAGACAAGGAGACTAGGACTGGGATGAAAAGATGGGATGGGAAAGAGAAACGACAGGGACAGGTTAGAGGGGAGTAGGCAGAAGGGGAAAAGCTTGGGGTGAAAGAGGCAGAAGGGTTTGTGAGCCAGAGCATAGATTGGAACCCAAGATTGCTGAGTCGCACCATTCATCTGCTCTCAGCAGATATCTGTGAAAGCCACTGGTGATGTGTCCCATTCCCCTCTAGTGCTGGTCCACACAGAGGATGTCACCCTACTCCTCTGTCAATTATTCTGCTAGTTCAAGTAGCAGAAGTCTGTGTGGTGGATCTAAAGTTCCCAACCCTGTTGCTGCCCCATGTGGATGTCAATATGATGCCACAGGATGGAATTTCTGGTTTTTTAGTTTGCCTTTTTTTTTTCCCCTAAGAAACCTAGGAAGTTACACGAACTATGTTAAAGGAACGTTATTAAGGTTGCACGGTCAATCACTCAGGACCATCCTTTCTCTTCTTATAGCCCCCTGCCTCATTTGCTACACACCTTGCAGCTTCTGCACCAAATAAAATGGGTCCTACAGACAAGTCTCCTTCACTACACAGCCCTGACCTAGAGCATCATACCTAGAGCATCTTCATCCTATGCCCTGAATGAGGTAGGGATCCCATGGAAAAAGTAGTCAGTGATAATGGAATTTAAAGACTGTGTCATAATACATGCGCACAAGTGGACCGAATCTCTGGCAACCTAATATTTGAGCGCTTGACTTGGCAACGTTAAAGTAATGTCCGTATGGAACACAACAAATGTTGCTTATTGCCACAAACAATTTTTCCAAATGTGAGCAGAGAATAAACTGATGGGATATTGTCTGCCAGAGTGTACAGACATCCTAAAACAATAGTTCGGAGACTTGCAAACTGCCCTGTTCATCTCAGATGGGATGTTGGTGCTGAAACCTGATGAAGGCACTATTAAATGTATCTTGCAATCCTAAACTGCCTGTCAAAGGTACCACATACCCCAGTTGTGTCTTGCTCAATTGCTAAAATCTCCAGTTCCCCCTCCACAACCATTACAGTGTGGTTATGTATCCTCAGTGCAAAATTCTGCAACATAAGCATAAATAAAACCTTGGCAACATCAATTTTATTGTTTTTTACATGTGTTACAATGATTGCCAGCATAATGGTGACAATACAAGTGGAATAAGAGCTGTGCATGTAACAGCAGCTTGGACACTGATTCAGTTTCATTGCTGTTTGCCTCTCGTGCCTTTTCATACTTTGAAATGAAGTAACCTCTGGTAGTACTTGAGACCCCAATGCTAGTGAGATCAGCACAGATCAGTGGAGGGTTCTTTCCTTTACCTCTCCTATGGTCCTCTGAGTGAGGGTTGGTTTCCCATTCTTATCATGAGTCAGACAGAGGTAAGAACACTTGAAGATCATACTAACCCTAGGGAGAGGAGTGGTGCTGGCTAGTTTTCCCATGTTTCCAGTGGCAGGAATAGCAGGAGGTGAGGAATGAGGAAGTGGAAGGAAAGAAATGGATGGAAGCAAATTTGGGGGGGAGAGAGAATCCCAAACCACCTCTAAAGCTGAGCACATCCCCCATCAGCCTGTGACGGGAACTGGGCAGCTCTGCTGTTCTTTGCATCCCGTGTAATCTGTCTGTGTAGTTTTAGGCTCCAATCCAGCAAAGCAGCTAAAGCACACACTGAACTTTGTGCTCAAGTAGTCCCACTAAATCAAACTGGGATTGGAACTGTGCACATACTTAACTGCATGGCTGGATTGGGGCCTTATTGCATCTATATTGCTTTTATATTAGCATGCTGTTTACATGAACGTGAGGGGGGAACAAACTCACATGCGTGCCCGTGTGTTTTCTTAATTTCCAATCAACTCTGCACTATATTGCACTTCTAATTATAGGTTTGCGCTCTTCTATGGCTCATGATTGAGCCCTAAATAGAAAAGAGAGTAATTTCTAAGGATTTAAGTGACTCAATCTGCCATTATTAAAAAGTGCTTTCATAAGGAAACGAGGTTTTCATTTGAATCCTGTGATCACACTTTGTGTGTGTATATATTGTTTTAACAGATTAAAGGCTTTGCGTGGAAGACTGTGGCTGGATAAGAGTTACTAACTTTTGGAAATTGAAGATGGTGCTACCGTGGAAACAGTTGTTCCTGCTTTCATTCATTGGCTGCCTTGGAGGTAATGATATATGATAATCTCTAACTTCTAAATTAGAACTGTACTTTGGTCACTTCTTTAAGGAAAAAAAAAATTTGAAAATGCCAAGGTAAACTATATAGGAGTCAAACATGCATTGTAGAATTTAAAATGTCAATAGTATTCTAAATAACTGTTCTATTCATTTGTTACATTGGGCCACACTATTCAAACAGGTAAAAGATTTGATGTTATTGCAGATGTTGTTAGTTATGCTTATGTTGTAGCTGTGCAAATATTTTGAAAAAAAATCCTGTGGGTATTAAATTTAGATGGGAAATGTTGCACTTCAGTATATTACCCAGGCAGACTGCTTCAGCTTTTGTTACAACTCCATATACTTCAGAATGGGTCTGTTCACAAAGGATACTACTACTCTCACCACACCAGTTCACAACTTGTAGGTTGGCTTTTTCCACTCTGGCAGCCTAACTAATTCACAGTGCCTGGAGCTTTTGATGCCTTAGAGTTCTGCTCTCCTGCTGTGACCTTAACTTTTCTACCATTTCATTCTTTCATTGAGGTCAGCAGCGGCTCCTAATTTTGCTTTGTGGTCTTGTGTTCTGTGTGTGTTCTTGTTTACAATCTCTAATCATCTCAGAAGGTGGAAAGGAACAAAGAGCCCTATCTTGTCCTTTGTAGCTACATCCTGGTAACCACATCCACAGTGACTTCACTGCTTATTTGACTTCACTGGGATTGCAAAAATCAGAATTCGCCCACAGTGCCCATAGACGCCCTGCCACCCTCCTACCCAACACACACATTCTCCGTCCAACAAATGTAGTGTCAGTATGTTTTTATTGTTCTAATATCAGTGGTCATCCCAAAGAAGTTCAGTGTTATTTTGAGCCACCTCATTCAGTAAGGCTCTTGGATGTACTCGAATCTGCAATGAGAGAAGAAAAAAGACAAATTCCTTTTCAATAAATCACTTGGCAAGTCAAGGCAGAGCACAGGTAACAGACTGACTACAGAAGTAGAGAAGAGATCTGAAGTGGCAGAGGGCAAGTCTCCAGCAAACACATTCCTGCCCTGTTGAAAACCCTAAACGGATGATCTCCCTCATAGGCTTTTACATCTGGACACATGAATGTGGATTTAGAGACATTTGTCTTGCTAAACAGGGCCTCTAAAGATGATCCCTCTGAAGAGCAAGATCTGGTGATTGACTCTATTGATGCCTGTTGAAGTGAAGGAGGAGAAGAAATCTGTTATTTCTGAAGTGGTGTATTAATTGCAGAAATAATGTCTGCAGGCAAAATTCCTACATCTGGAACAAAAACTCTCTCTAGGAGAAATGCAGTTGTTTTTTCTTTAAAACATGAAAGGCGGCTCTAAACATAAAATCTATAAGCAGACTATGGGCCAGATTCGGGACCTACACCAAACAGAGGGCGTTTATTCTCTGCAAAAGCACTATTAACATATGCCTATATTCTGTCTGGTGGCAGTGCTAATTGGTGTGCAGAAGGGTGTGCTGGATTAGGGATGTGGGCACATAAGAAGTTGGAGCACTTCAGGGCACGAGACTGGGACCCAGGAGACCTGTGTTCTGCTCCTGACGCTGCTGCAGACTTGCAGTGTGACCTCGGGCAAGTCAGGTAACCTCCCTGGGACTCAGTTTGCAAAGCGGGGGTACCAGTAGCACGAACCCCATTTGCAAAGCGGGGGTACCAGTAGCACGAACGCCATGAATTCAAACATTAGACAAGAAAAATCCCATGATGTTTAGAAATACGAACTGCCTTTCTTTTTAGGGCTGCCTTCTGGTTATGAATTAACACTCAAATTAGGGGGGCTTCCCCTCCCTCATCACCTGCAGACCAATGGGTATAACTTTGCCCTTCTCTTTTTCTTCTCCTTAGTTCCCATCTGGCAGTCAGCGTCTCCTGTGTCTCTAGTGCTTACCCCAGGCACACTCTCCTTTCCACCTCATGGTCTGTTGCGTCTGGGGCCTTACAACTATCTGTCTTCCTTGGGGTCCACAGGAAGTCCTATAGCATTAGGATAGAAGGGAGAGGGCCGCAGGGAGTCACTTCCATACTGCGGGAAATCTTGGGATGCTGCTGAGGAGGATGTTGTTGTGTGGATCTCCTCCCTGCTTACCCTGCCTGGTTTGCTGCTCAGCAGCATGTTCAAAACCTGGAAGATGAGGCTCTGCCCTGGAGGAGCTCATCAAGCTGGGAGCAGTGGCCTGTGGTGGCCAAAGGCTGCAACTACAACCCAAAGCCATCAGCCGAAGGTTCCACCACATCCTCTGCTATGGGGCCCACATTCTCACTGTGTGGGTACTAACTTATTCAAAACCAGCATATGGAGCTTGCCCCCTTATCCCTGGGGTCTGCATTAGCTTGTCCCTTTGCAGTTCCCATCTTCAGAGCCTGAAGAACATCCACCACAAAGGTTGGGTGGAGGAGCCAGGGTATGGATAGCTAATTTTCCATCGGATTATCCCCAAGAGCAGTTTGGAAAGAGGTAAGCATTTATCCATTAAAAATTTCCTTTAAAAAAAAATGTCTATGAAAATGTTCTGATTTTTTCCATTTCCCCTCTTTCTCTTTCCCCTTCTTTTCCCCCTCCTCAACCACTTTTCCTCCCCTGGAAAAGTGGGGGAGGCAACAAGGAGGAAAAAGGAAGGAAAAATCAAGGAACCCTCCCAATTTTTCATTGAGAAACTGGAAAATGTCAAAAGAAATTAAGGGGAGGTCATTTTTCATTGAGCGGGGTAGGGGAAATCTGAACAACCTTTTTTGGTTCTCTCTATTCTCCCTCTGCTGCGTTTTGTCAAAAATGTCAAACCAAAAGTTTGGGATTTTACTAACAATTTTTGCAGGAAGGTTTTTTGTGTGGAAAATTTTGACTTTTTTAATTTAAAACTCCAAAATGGAAAATTTTTCAGCCAAGAATGTTTAGTTTTCAGATTTCTGGCATTTTCAATAAAAAGTCAAAAGTTTCCCTGCAAAATTTCTATAAAATCAATTTTTTTTTCATTTGTCAATTTTTTTCCCATAGGGAAGGGTGGGATGGGATGAGACACTTGCTGACCAGTTCTCCCCAGGCATATTACCTGCGAGGATTTGTCTAATCAATGTATGTACAGTTATTTTAAGGTTATAAATATATTTACAATTTAAAACAAAATCAGTTTGTGTTACCCACCTGCCAACTCATTCCAGGATTCTTTTACCTTTGCTACTTTTGGGGAATTACTTGCAGGGTCAAATGCAACAGTACCCGTTGTATTTTGGTAAAAACCTGCAATATGCATGGATAATCAGTAACTTGTCTAACAGGGGGTTAACATTCAAAGATGTTACAGGTTCTCTATTTAACAGAGTTAATGTTCAAAGGCAGAATGTTATCAATTCATGTACAAAGTAAACAAAGATTACAATTACCCTGTTTACTCTAAATAATCAAGATTTTGTAAAGAACAAGTCAATACCAAAACGTTTTCAAAATCTTTATTAGCAATCTAAGCATATTCCAAAGTGGTATCCCTACTGTAGTGTTGAGCCTCATATTCCCAATGGATGTTGATTTTGTTTTGTCATTAGGAAATTGTTTCTTATGTAAATACAAACTATGTGTGAATGTCTGTCTTGTCATAAATGACACTTCTCCTGAAACAGAAACGTGTGTTGTTTATAGTATAATGAATGAATTGGTGTTAGTTACAGCATTGCTGTGTGTGACTAGTGGTTCTTTCAGGTCAACTGAGCTAGGTTTTTTCCTGTTGTTCCACAATTACTAGTCATTTTTGGCTTTAAAGTCTTTATTTGCTCCATTACTTGTACCTGGAGTCTCTTCTTGTGGAATTAATGATGCTTATGCTGCTTGATTTTAATGTTAGTTAAATGATAATTAAATTTGATTTTTCTTTTTACATTCTAATTTTCAGGAATATAAATGGTATTGGATTCTGGAATGGCTTGAGAAGGTCTAAGAGTACCATAGGGATCTCTTTCATGCTTTATAATTAATGTCATGCAGTAGAGTGTAGTGTATGGAAAAGCACTGTGCAGGTACAATGCTGTTGTGTTTAATATGATTAAAGTTTGTCCAAGTTTAAATAACTCTCTTTATTTAAATGAATACTTCATGCTCCATAGTAACACTGCTAATTTGTGATTCATATATATTATGTCCTTGGCTGCACCTGTCTAATGGTTTATAGATAGGCAGTAAGAATGTTCATAGCCTTGGCTTCTTACACATGCTATATTGATTGTCCATTTTAAAGAATTGGATATTGCATTAAAAGGTACTGTATGCTACCGTCCAAAACTTAGGAAAGAAACAAAGGGAAAAGTTAATTAACCTACTAAGAGTTCTGCCTATGGAAGCTATCTACTCAGATGCTCTCCTGTAGTAGGGAAATGCTTGAAAAAATGCAAGATGTTACAGTATGATCAACATATCTATAACGTATTCAATAGCACCTCATAAAGGTTTAAAGGAATTGTCTGAAATGGGCAATCTCTTGTTAATATGCACAAGTGTGCCCAAATGCAGATTTTTGGATCAAATATTTATTTAAATATGTTGTAATGGAAGGGTAACTCTTTTACAGCTGAGATAACATTGACATACTGTGATGGGTTGGATCACAGAAACCTCCTTGGGGCTGCCAACTGATGTGCCAAGACTACTTCTGCCCCTGCTTTCCCTGCCAGCTTGGGACTCCAGCACCACGTCTTGTTGAGCCAGACGCGCCCATCTGCTCCAACACATACCCAGGGTCTGAACCACATACCCCAAAGTGCAGATTTAACTGAAAGCAACTTAAGAAGCGTTCCTGTCTTTAACACTCAGATGCCCAACTCCTAGTGGGGTCCAAACCCCAAATAAATCCGTTTTACCTTGTATAAAGCTTATACAAGGTAAACTCATAAATTGTTCGCCCTCTATAACACTGATAGAAAGAGATGCACAGCTGTTTGCTCCCACAGGTATTAATACATACTCTGGGTTAATTAATAAGTAAAAAGTGATTTTATTAAATACACAAAGTAGGATTTAAGTGGTTCCAAGTAGTAACAGACAGAACAAAGTGAATTACAAAGCAAAATAAAATAGAATACACAAGTCTATGTCTAAGAAAACTGAATACAGTTAAAAACCTCACCCAGTAAGCTTCCTTTTACAGACTAGTCTCCTTCTAGTCTTGGTCCAGCAATCACTCACACCCCCTGCAGTTACTGTCCTTTCTCCCAGTTTCTTTCAGGTATCCGTGGGGGTGGAGAGGCTACCTCTTTAGCCAGCTGAAGACAAAATGGAGGAGTCTCTCACAGGCCTAAATAGACTTTCTCTTGTGGGTGGAGACCCCCTCCTCTCTCCTGTGCAAAGTCCAGCTCCAAGATAGAGTTTTGGAGTCACCTGGGCAAGTCACACGTCCATGCATGACTCAGTTTTTTACAGGCAGCAGCCATTGCCCCCATGGTATCTTGAATGTCTCCAGGAAGACTTCTTACGTGGATTGGAGCCTTCCAACATTCTTTGTTCATTAAATGCTTTTTGATTGGGCACTTAACTTTGCAAATTCCTTTCTAAAGAAGCTGACCAAATGCCTTATTAAGGTTATTTAAAATCAGACAAGTCCGAATACAACAATGACACATGCATAGAAATAGGATGAATATATTCAGTAGATCATAACCTTTACATAGACATGTTACATGGCATATCTAGCATAAAGCATATTCCAGTTATGTCATCTATACATTCATAAGCATATTTCCATAAAGCCTTGGGGAGGGGGGACCGTCACACATAATAACGAAGGTTAACACTTTAGGACAATGCCCAGAAGAGGGGAGCACGAGTTTCACAAAGCAAACAGAAAATTCTGAAAAGTAAGCTCTTTTAAGGTGACTGGAGCTGGCTGCCCCAAAAATTGGGGCACCTAAAATAAACTTACTTCTAAAAATTTTGTCTTAATCATCCAGAAAGCTGGTAATGGGTATAATCAGTTGGTCTGCAACACTGTTTGTTGACGATTTTATTTGGCTTCACGCAGCTTCAAGATGCAGAAAGTTGCAGAGAAAACTAGCTAAATAGCTTGCGCAAATGAACACTCCAATAACTATGAAACTCAATGCCTAATCCTCTACAGCTATTCCTTTAGCATCCTCAGCACTACACACTGAGCTTTTTAGCCCTAGAAATGACTTCATTTAGAGAAGTACATGGCCTCTTGATAAAGTGAAAGGAGTCCATCTATTGAAAAACGTTGTGCTCTTTTAAAAAAAAAAAGTTATTTCATGTCATGTTAGCCCTTTGGGTTATCTTTAAAGGTGTCTTACATTTGAAAGCAAGTCTTAGTTTTACTGTTTATGGAGAACTGTAATTCTCAGGATTCAGCATAAACTGCCAGGTAATTTGTTCTAATCCATGTTGTATATAGCATTCTGAGTTCAAACGGACATACCTACTCGCATACTGAATAATTATAGAAATGCATGTTCTAGTTCTGTACAAAGAGAATTTCAGTAAAAGATACAGTATGAGAGGAGCAAGCCAAAATGTGCTATTTATAAGCCGATTTCCTGAATAAAACAATGACTTGCAGAGTTTATATCAACAGCAATGGGACTTTTTCTGATATTTCACAGAACAATATCCTAGCCACAGACTGCAACATGTGGTTATTAATCAATTAAGTTTTGGGCTGAAATATTTAACTTACAATTTATGAGTGCAATGCCAATGAATGAACCATTAGTGCTTGAGGTGCAAGTGATTTAATGTGGAGAATATTATGTCTCTTGCAGACTGCAATTTTAGCTAATGCTTTTTACAAATTATTCATCTTCAAAAACATTTTACAGTATTAATTTATTGTCAACTTTAGCAGCATTAAACACTGACTTAGAAGAAACTCTTGGTTTTTTTTTTTTTTAAGCCACTCAATTCTTTTAGTTCCTAGCTCTAACGGCATATGAATAAAATTGATGACAGATAAAATCAAGTCCTTAATTTTCTATAAGTAATCATCTGGGTATGATAAAAAGACTTTTAAATAAGCAATTGCTTTTTATATTCAATTTTAATTCATTGACAATATCAATTTAAAAAAAAAAAAGCCCAAACCAAAAACCTGCCCCTATCAGCATTCGTGGCATGTACTTGTGTTCCATTCAGATTAGTGGCGCACAGTGTAATTTGTGTTCTCCAATTACATTTGCTCAGATTCTTCCTTAATTTAACTCTATTGCTGCAGTTGTGAAATCAGCAGAGTTACGATAAGCAGGAATGGACTTGGCCCTTTACGTCTAAATCAGAGCTAAATGCAAAACTGACACTTCTTACCTCATTGGTATTAGAAGCTGAGATGTACAGGGAGGAAGACTCATGTCTGGATTAAGCCACTGACTCAGGAGAGCTAGGTTTAGTTTCTGGTTCTGCCACAGCCCTCTGTGACCTTGTGCAGTTTACTCAATCTCTGTGATGTAGTGCCCTCCCTGTAAGGGGAGAACAAACTTTCCTTTCACCCACCCTTTGTCTATGTTGTCCATTTAGATGGTTACCTCTTCAGAGCAGAGACTGTGTATTTGTACAGTTCCAAGCACAATGGGACCTTAAATCGTGACTGAGGACTATGGGTGCCACCGTAATACAAATAGCCATCTCAGTGCATGAGACTGCTCCTAAAGGATTGATAATACATATGCTATACTCATTAATTGTTCTATACAAATTACATACTTGTTAGAAAGCGGGTCCCTGAGTGAATGACTTCATAAACTAAGGCAAAATATAATCCAGACAAAGGTGGGAGGAAGAAGGAAAGGTATTCAACATGACACTAATCCTTTTCCCTCCTCCACTTTCCTGTTCTCCCTTTCTCTCCTTTTCCTCCTCCTGTTGCCCTTAGACTCCCTTCAGTGACCCCTATGCCATGTCTCATTTCCACTTTTTCCTTCCTTCGCCCCTTCTACAACTGTTACCTACTGCAGTTTGCTAATCCATCATGTATCACAACGTGGGTAGTGGAGTCAGCTATAGAGTGTGTCCAACGAATAACGTCAGTTGGATAGTGGTGGGTGTTGGTGGTGTCACTTGAGCCTCTCTTTGGCCTGCAAGTGTACTGCTTTTACATTACCATATCCCAAGTGGTTTGATGGAGTGGGCCTGCTGGAATCCTTGAGCATCAATAGTAGAAGCACTGGAGCTAATGCTGCTGAATAGCTGTTGGCAGTAATACCGCATCTGTTTATCATCAGTATTTTTGAAGACCTGAGGCAGAGCCAGGCATAATTTGGGAAGGCAGAGTTCAAGCTTCCTTGCTGTAACTGAGCTCAACTAAGTCTAAGTCCTGGATCACCCTTTTATTTGAACTGTTTGAGAAAACTTGATAGCCTTTAAAGTGAACTTTTAAAAATCTTCTATGTAATGCTGCAATTTAGATTATATACAGACAGACTTTAATAAAAATGAACTATAAGCATCAAGCGCGTGATTAAGCACATTTTTAAAATCGTCCTTTCATTATCATTAAGACAGATATTGGGGGAATCTGAGTATGTTACTGGAAGAAGCAATTTTAGGTGTTTTGTCCATAAACTGACATCACTGCAATTCCCCCCACCCCCACCAAAGATTTTTTGCAATTTAGCATTGTGATAGCATCATTTCTAGAGAAATGAAGATGTCATTGATCTTGGCTTTATAAATCTTGACATTCTTTGTTTGTACAGATACACTTATTTCAAATTAGCTCTGCTATTGCAATATCCTTAGTCTTGAATTGCTTTTGGTTTATCCCATTGAAATCTTGACAGTTTATCAAAGTGGTGATGTGAGAATGCCCGAGCGAGAGAGAAGAAGAGCCCTGGGCCCTTATTTTTTAAATAGATAGCTATATCAACATCTCATCGGTTACGTGTATGTATTTTTTTGCAGTTTACCTAAGGGAGGGCAGTGATGGGTATTTAGCACTTTAAGGTACAAGGTGCTTTACAAAACCAATAAGAGGCTGGAAGAAAAAAAAGCCAAAGCAAACCTCTCCGAAAATAAGACTGAGTTAAAATGTGTAGAGAAGGAGACAAAAGGGGAAGGATGGTCCAGTGGTTAGGGTGCTAGCCTGTGTTTTGAGAGACCTGGGATCAATTCCATGCTCCACCACAGACTTCCTGTGTAACCTTGGGCAGGTCACTTAGTCTCTCCGTGGCACCGTTCCTTATCTGTGATGTGGGGATAATAGTACTGCTCTACGGAGGTGTTGTGAAGGTGAATGCACGTGAAGATTGTGAGGTGCTAGATAGTACAATGATGGGAACCATGCAAGTATCTAAGACATTGAAATAAAAGAGGACTTGCTTAGAGCAAACCTGTGTTTGTGCTAAGAGTGACTGACTAGATTCCTGACTTTGCTACCTTTTCGCATGGTTGTCTTGCTCCCTGGTGTAGGGCTATTGGGAGGTTCACTTTAAAATAAAAAGTAAATAGTATTTGACACTAGAGTTTTGCTCTTGCAGTGTTTGTGCAGTGTGTGTGGGATGCATGGCAGCTGACTTTCCCTCCTCTTCTTGCTGACTGTTGGCTTCACATCCCTATTCTGTCTCACTGCAGAACGAAAGTGGAGGAGTGGGCACAAGGTGTAAGAAAGGGGAGGAGAGAGAGCTGGTGCAGCACCAAGCCCTTAAAAGGGAGTGGACAAGATTTGAAGCCTGTTTGGAGGGATTAAAGGCTGGGAAGAAGAGGGAGGTGTGAGAGACAGGGAGAAAGCACCAGAAAGAGAAATTTGAAGAGGGTGAAGAGAAGACTTTTTACAACAACAAAACACTATCCTGCCAGCGTGCCCCAACACAGATATGGAGAAGCCACTTCAAGGAGTACACAGCCAGCTCAGTGTCATGTTAGTTGCTGCCACAGGTGGCATAGTGCAGTGGACACCTCAGGTGAAATCCTCGGCTCATTGAAAAGGTCCCACTGACTTCAGTTGGTTTGAGATTTCACCACAGCTCTCTAGGAAACTGCACTCAGAACACTAAAGAACCATTAAATTGGACTTTCAGCCATTGTTAACCTGGACCATATTTGACCCAAGGATGTGGAGCTGAAAGGATCTGTGTCCCATTTACAATCCCTTCAGTTATTCAGTTCATTTTTCTGAGGATTGCTTTGATTTCTGGAACTTTCAAGCGTTCATTTTGACCTCAATTTAAGACTTTTTTTTAAGGCTGTCGGAATTTTTGTAAAAGGCCCCTGCAGGAGGCAACTTTCAGTGTAATGATGAAGGTATTTTAGGACAACAATACAGTGAATCCTGTACAAAAGACTACTCTGAGTAAATAGCTTCCGTTTGAAGAGACCAACCCGAACATATTGAAGACTATTTTACTTCACTAATTTTAGAAGGCCCCCTCTGTTTGCCTACCCGCAGCGTGGCAAACTACATTGCTAAAGTATTTCCTTGTAACTGAGATTGTCATTACTGGATGGAATCAAGCATTTTGTGCTTGTGGGGAAGAATGATTCATTATTAGTACAAGCTCTATAAATTGTTAGATTTCCTTCATCATACTTTTTAGATGTTCCGGTTATTTACCTATTAACCTTCCGTTCCACTCTCTGAAGTGCTGCACAATGTTAGCTGAATTCTGGGTAGGATTCAATAGCCTGTAGCTTAATTGGAAGGAACAACCACAGCCAAAAGCACAGTTATTACATTTAGTGAATGTAAAACAGCCTGAATACAGAGACCATATGCTACTGTAATAAAAGATGAGTACCTAGGAAAGGAATGGTGTTATGAGAAATCTTCTGTGCAGCATGAGTTAAACTATAGTCATGACTGCATTAACTTGAATTATTAAAAAGAGAAACGTGCTTAAAAGAAATTCGCATGCAGCATCATTGGCCAAGTTCGTGGGGGGTGATACATCCTCTATGTAACTGCATCACAGGCAGAATCAGGGTGAGGAGCCGGCATAGCTGGCCATGGGATGATCATCCAGTTGCAGAGTTATCTTCTGGTGGCATAGAGCTGGCATTATATGTCATACAACACTCTCCTCCCTTCAGCCAGTGTACTGATTTGACCAAGGCTTATCTGTGCCCGTTGATTCCTAGCTGCTTTAATGGCCCAGGGTCCCATTGGCAGCTGATGTAATTTAGAACAGCCTTCTGACTACACAAAATTATCCTGGGAGACAAACCCAGGATCAGGAGAGTTCAAAAGGCACCTTTGTGATTCCTTCTCTGAGCTGCACTATACACGTCTTTACCTTCGTCGGGGTACTGGGCCATAATCTCGAAATATTGGTTAAATTAGTGAGTTTGAACATTTTCATTGCACTATACTTCTGTATTTGGTAAATTTCACGGGCACATCACTGATTAATAGTTTAATGGTGCCTGACATGTTGAAGTCAGTTCCCATTACTCTCCATCAAAGATCATGTTATATAGATCACCAGACCCAGATAACAAAACGTTTTTGGAAGCAGAAAGATGCACTTTTTAGTTCATTTTCTTTTTGGATGACTCTTCAGAGAAGTACAAAAAAGAAGAGCCACACATCTTGAATTTTGCAGTTGAAAGCCATTGTGCTCTGTATAGTCCCAGAAATAGATAAGATGATCTTCTCAGCTCTCGTTTTCATTTTATGTGAAATATGAGAAATGAAATAAAAGGTGTTTTCGAAATGAGAAACTTTAGAGTACTGTTTGACTTTACATTTGTGGGCCTTCCTCAATTTGTGGTGCTGCTGATAAAATGTGTGTGTGCCTGTGCATTGCTAAATATGTCAGTGAAACACTAAAAGCTAAATTGTTTTGAGTGCCTATCATAGGGTGACCAGATAGAAAGTGTGGAAAAATTGGGATGGGTTTGGGGGTAAGAGGTGTCTATATAGCAAAAAACCCTGAATATCAGGACTGTCCCTAGAAAATTGGGACATTGGTCACCCTAGGCTGTCATGACTTCCACTCTTTGTAATGCAACTGAAGCAATGCCTGTCATATGGAACAAGATGCCTGTCAGTATGGAATTTGATTCCAAGAGCTCCATTCTGGTCTCAGATAACAGTGAGGTAATTAATTGTTGGAACAATTTATCCACCATTTTGTGGTGGATTCCCCATCACTAGTGATGTTTAAATAAGACTGGATGTTTTTCTAGATCTATGCTCTAGTTCATCCACAACTATTGGACCAGAAGCAGGAATTAATTTAGGGAAGGTCTACGGCCTCTGATAAGCAGGAGGTCAGACTGGATGATCACAATGGTTCCATCTGGCCTTAAAATCTATAAATGTCAGATCTGTCCATACAGATCAGTGAAAAGTGGAACAGCACGATCAGATTGAGAACATCCTAAAAATTGTCCTCTATTACTTCAAATGTATTTGCCATTGCTCAAGGACTATCTGGAGGTAAACTAGACTCATGCTGCCTTCTAAACAGTTGGTTAAGACAGAACTGCACAAATGATGATGCACTTTTTCCAGACTTGAAGGCTAAAAGAACATGGTGAGACTAAATATTGGGAGGGGTGTGAAACACTGATCATATTTTCCAGAAGCCTAGATAAGAAAATGTTTGCCCCTGTACCCAAATACAGATCTGTCAAAATAAACAATATGTAGTATAATGTGTGATTCCATTCAAACATATGATCAGGCCAGATGTCCATCTAATTCAGAATCCATTCTCCTATAGTGAATTCTTATGGAATAATTTGTCCTTAAGGAGTGTTTCTTCCTAACCTCATCAGATAGTCACATCAGGGTTTATATTAAATTAAAGTAAATGTAATCCTCTATGCACAACTGTAGATGTTCTCACTATCCATATAAATGTCTATCTAATCCTTTTAAACATTCTACTCATTGCCTTAAGCTTATCATATGGCAGTAAGTTCCACAGGTTGATAGTGTTATGTAAAGATTATCTCTTTTTATTAGTATTATATTTGTTGCCTTTCAATTTCATAAACAGCAGTGCCTCTTCTATATTTTAATTGTGTTCTTTAAACAAATGATGAAATCAAACCCTAAGTGTTCTTACTGATTTATAAGGGGATTTCTAACCTTAGCTGCCATTATCTTACAATTAGAAATGTAAATCCAAAACACATCAAAAGAGCAATATATATTTTTTTCGTCTTGCTTTTTAATGTAGTTAGCGGTGTCTGCTAAAATGAATGGTGACCTTTCGCAAATTGCAGAAATTCACATCATGGATTCTGCAAAGAATCTTTGTACTGCAGTTCTGTAGTAAAGCATTCTGGGCTTCTAAGGGCACAATATAAAAGGCAGTGATTGATCAAGGAAACTCTGCAAAGAATCCCATAGGCATCCTGGCCTTCAGAGCCAACAACATTGTATTACTTTGATAATGCCTGCATATCGGTTTTGTTAAGGGGCAGACCTTATACATGGACTTCATACTGACTAAAATATACTGAAACCAAGACTAGATGTACCATAGAAGTACATTGTATTCCTTTTAAAGGATCTCGTTACCAAAATAATCAAACCAAACCCATGTGTACTACTTTGATAGAACAGTAAATGTACTAATACTTGGTCAGCAATCCTGTTGATATAAAAAACGTGCTTAGGCACAGCCTGATGCAGTCACAAATATGTTAATCTGTCCAGGGAAATTAATACATGCACACATACAGAATGGTAAATGACTGCCTAGGAAGGAGTACTGTAGAAGGGATCTGGGGGTCCTAATGGTCACAAGCTAAGTAGGAATCAAAAGTGTAACACTGTTGCAAGAAAAGCAAACATCATTCTGGAATGGATTAACAGGAGTGTTATAAGCAAGACATGAGAAGTAATTCTTTTGCTCTACTCCATGCTGACTGGGTCTCAATGGGAATAATGTGCCAAGCTCTGGGCACTACATTTCAGGAAAGATGTGGACAAATTGGAGAAAGTCCAGAGAAGAGCAACAAAAATGATTAAAGGTCTAGAAAACATGACCTATGAGGGAAGATTGAAAAAAATTGGGTTTGTTTAGTCAGGAAAGAGAAGACTGAGAAGGGACATAACAGTTTTCAAGTACATAAAAGGTTGTTACAAGGAGGAGAGACAAAAATTGTTCTCCTTCACCTTTGAGGGTAAGACAAGAAATAACAGGCTTAATTAAGTTGCGGCAAGGATGGTTTAGATTGGACAGTGGGAAAAACTTCCCAACTGTCAGGGTAGTTAAGCACTGGAATAAATTGCCTAGGGAGGTTGTGGAATCTCCATCGTTGAAGATTGTTAAGAACAGGTTAGACACAAACCTGTCAGGGATGTTTTAGATAACAGTTAGTCCTGCCATGAATGCAGGGGACTGGACTAGATGACCTCTCAAGGTCCCTTTGAGTCCTATGATTCTGCAGAGATTGGAGACTCATCAAACTTTCTTTTCTTGTTAGCGATATGCTAAGCCCTGGAATGACGAGTGGGGGCTGAGGGCAACTTGTATTTGATTGTGTAACTTCTAATCCTTGTGAAATGGCTATGGTGATGTTCCATATACAGGGAGCGAGGGGTATCTTTGTATTCCAGATAAGAAAATGAAGGAAGGGAAACAGATGTCTAAAAAGACATTACAAAATTCGCCAAGTACCATGGTTGGCACGACAAGAGATCTGATGGTATTGTTGACATCATCATTAGTGACAACAGGATGCATCCTGGAATTGAGGAAATTCATCATTTTGGAAAGAGCAGTGAAGCAGCAAAAGAAGCAGTAGTGCCAAGAGTCCCCTGATGGGACCACTTGTTTCTGAAGAGGAAGCAATCTCCCTAATTGCCACCCACTTGCTGGAATGGCCACAAGGTGCCAGTGGGTGGGTAGACTTTGACACCACTTCTGGCAGTGTTTATGGATTGCTGCTGCTGCATACAGATGGAGCATTGAAGACTTGCTAGAGGAGCTGGAGAGTGCATTTTTAACTCTTGCTTCTGCAATCCTGCAATGTGTACACAGGTTCAAACCCATTTGAAAAGGAGTTAACACCTGGGTCAGAAATATACATATTGTGTGAAGAACATAATCTAGCTGTTTATTTGATGTTCCCCTTTGGAGTTTTTTCCACATGGCCTATTTAAGCCTACTAACTTCTATGCAAGTGCATCTATCTGTGTTTGTTGCAATTGCTCCCTTCCCGTGTTTGGTTATTCACTACCTAGGTACTGCCTACATTTTAGATTCTGAATGATCTGGGTGCAAGGAATCGTTGGTTGGTTGGTTGTACAGTATCCAGCATAGTCAACCCTAATTCTTGCTTGGTGACCTTGGGTATCGGGTATCCTTTGGCGCTACCATGAGAGACCTAAACATTAGCATGGCTTCCAAGGTGTGAGGAAGGGGTAAGGGGAGTCCACTAATGACATGTCTAGACTAGGACAAAAGGTTCAGGGTGTGTTAAATTCCTCCTTGTTAGGCCTTTTTATTCCTTCCCCCATTCTGCTTCCAGTTGCCATTTCAGCAGGAAGGAGGAATTCGCCAATTCATGGGGAATCGGGAGTGGAGAGCAATCAACAGTCTTTTGTCCTCTGATGTTCTGCAGTGGTTCCTCTGGTGCTGATGGGCCTTTTTTATTGGGCAGAAGATAACACCTCCTGTTGGAAACTAGTATTAACACTTGTTAATGCTCCTCTCCTGTTTGCTCTGTAACTGTAAATCATCACACACCTATCTGTATCCCAAGTTATAAGGTAATAGTTGATATAAACAAGATAAGTGCATGTAGCAACTTACCAGCATTCCATAAAGTCTAAAAACAAAACACATTTTTATAAAACTCTAATACCTATTTTAACAATACTGAGACGCAGGTGAGCCAGACTGGTTCTGGCTATGTATTTGTCAGCATTCAGTTGAGACCTTGGGGCCTTGGCATGAGCTGGCAAGTGTCCTGGGGAGCCGTACTCTTCTAGTAAGAGAGAAAGGGCCTCACTGCATTTAACTTCTTCCCCAGCACAGCCCCAGTCTGGTATCCTGTATTATGCCTGTCACTTCGCTGGGCATTGATTCAGCTAGTATTGCTTAAGGGTGAGATTAATATGAGATGAGTTAGGCCAACAGTGAGTCCTTGAGAAAAATCTAGCGGTATCTAAGGGGAAGTGTCCAAGTGGCACTAAAAGCACACCGTTATTTCTAAGGCATAAAAGGAAGTGGGGCTCTTTTTGGGGAAAAAAAAATCTGTCTCCAAACTGTGCTACAGTGAACTGAATGCTATAAGGAATTGATAAGATCTTTTCCATTTCTTGTCAGTAATGGTCTCTTACCTGCTTGCAAATATATCCTTCCATTACATTAGAGGAAGGAGGGAACAGGAGTGGTTTAATAATCTTATATTTTACACAGGTTTCAGAGTAACAGCCGTGTTAGTCTGTATTCACAAAAAGAAGAGGAGTACTTGTGGCACCTTAGAGACTAACCAATTTATTTGAGCATAAGCTTTCTTGAGCTACAGCTCACTTCATCGGATACACAGTACCCCTCCAGGCTGAGGGATAGCAAAACACTTTATAAATGTAACAAACTCGTGTACACACTACCGAGCAGAATTGCTTCATCCAGGACTTCTCTTGTCCTCTCCAGAGTGAAACGTGGCAGCTGTGTTAACAGCACACGCTGCACAACAGATTAGAAAAGTAATTGAATAATATTGTCCATTTGAAACTGTGGGGGGATTTGGAGAAGCAGAATTTAATTAACCAAGTATCTAGTAGTTTATTTAAATTCTGAGTCTCAGATTCCCTGGTACAGCAAGTCTAGAGTATGAGCCAAAGTTCCTTCATTAAACTTTTTAGGTTCTCAGGGTGTGACCAGTGTTGATGGGCTCTGAGAGCAGCCCCAGGCCCTTCTGAAATTCATCCATTTGCCCACATCAACAAGCAATATCTTTAGTAGCTAGCACCATCAGAGTGTAGCAGTGTTTCAGCCATAACTCTTTTTTCTTCATGGACACCCCCTGTGTCAGTTGACCAGGAGTTGGGGTGTCATGGAGATGCTATACTAGCTCTCTACACTAGTGGTTTTCAAACTGTGGGTCGTGACCCAGTACTGGGTTGTGGAATGTAAGGCACTGGGTCATGGTGGCTCTGGTCAGCACCGCCGACTGGGCCGTTAAAAGTCCTGTTGGCAGTGCTGCCTGGCTAAGGCTGCCCGGCTAAATCTCTACCTGTTCTGAGACTGCCCTGTGCCCTGGAAGTGGCCAATGGGAACTGCGGGGGTGGTGCCTGCGGGAGAGAGCCGTGCACCTCCACCTAGGAGCTGGACCTGCTGCTGGCCGCTTCCGAGGCGCAGCGTGGTCTGTGGTGCCAGGACAGGCAGGAAGCCTGCCTTAGCACCCCCACTGCGCCTCTGACCAGGAGCTGCCGGAGGTAAGCCCGCACCCCAATCCCCTGCCTCAGCCCTGAGCCCCCCCCCAAACCTGGAGCCCCTTCCTGCGCCCCAGAGCCTGCCCCCCCCAGCCCAGAGCCCTGCCCCCATCCCACACCCAACCCCCTGCCCCATCCTAGAGCCTGCTCCCACACCCTGAACCGTCATTCCCGGCCCCACCCTGCTGCCCTCACCCCTGCACCCAAACCCTCTGCCCCAGGCCTGAGCTCCTCCCACACCCAAACCTCTCCTCCCCAGCTCCGTTGGGTCACGGGTATCAACAATTTTGTTCAACTGGGTCACCAGAAAATTTTTTTGAAAACCACTGCTCTACACCACCAAGAGATTCACCATACGCAGGGGCAAACCTGAAAAAGCTGGTTGGTGGAGCCAAGGATCTGGCATTGCAGCTCCAGCAGCAGAATCTCCAGCAGTGCTATGTAGTGTAATGGCAGCTGTGTTGCTTGACGCACTGAGGAATGATCCCTGGTAGAACTGAGAAACAATGGATTTTTTGGGTTTGGCAGCTGAACTGAAAAATCCAGATTGATTCTAACTGAATTTCTTGGTCAATTCGAAAAACTCAGAAGCCTTTATTCAAATCAACTCAAACACTTGTGGGTCAACTTGAAACAAATTTTTTTTTTAAAACTAATTTCAGGTTCACTGAGACTTTTTGCTTGACCCAAAACATTTTTTTCCTCAGATTTTTGTTTTAATTCTGTCAATTTTGGGTGTTTTCACTTTTGTTTTTAACTTGGCAAAATTTGAAAACAAAATGCCATTCAAGTCACATGTTTTGAAATAGTCAAAGTGAAACATTTCAACTTTTTTTTATTATTTTTCATTTTTTTCAGCCAAAAGGATCAATCAGATTTGACCCAACTTTATGAATACTTTCAGAGTCATAAAAATTGCGTTTTTCTGTGAAATGTGTTTGCCACCCCACCCTCCAAAAAAAAAAAAAAAATTCACTTAGCTCTAATCCAGGGACCTCCAGATCTGAATGCATGAGTCTCTAGCTACAGCTAAAGAGCCAGTTTCTTAACCTGGGGCCTGTAACAGAGCCAGGTTCTCTGTACACTAAGCACAGAGTGGGATATGTAACACACAGTGATCAGTGGGCTATAGGCTTTCTGGAGAATATTGGACAGGGAAAGTTCATCCTAAGTGTCTGAGGCCCACAGCGGTTTGAATTCTGAGCAAGCTGCCGCTTATAATGACCACTACCTTGGCTGAGGCTGGAGGTTGAATGGAGGAACCCACCAAAACTAAAAGCAGTATTTCTTCAGTCTGAGTAAACGGAGAGACTCTGTAGCTAGTGGCTGTAACAGGCGCATCTTCTGTGAATCAGGCACCGAGGAGGACAAACTCTGACCGGTGGGTTTCAGTACTGATGCAGAGGGAAAACCAGAACCAAAGTGCTGAAATAACATCATTTCAGTTAGGGAAATAAAGCACGTTAACAAGTTGGTAGGATAAATTTGCAAGTTTTATGTCCTCTAGTAGCAAGTGAGATTAATTTGTTCTGCATGCTCGATTTCTTGTCATTTATTAATATTTATATGGTGCTTAAAATGTGTTTGGCTGTCTTATTAAACAAATACAGACTCAGTCCCTGCCCAAAGGAACTTACAATCTAATTTTAGGTCTGAGTCAAGAAGTAATGATAAAAACCATTGTGGGAGGGAAGGAGGAGAAACAGGAGTTACACTTACAAAGCAAATACTGCAGTAATGTTTAGTACTTGAAAATGAAAATTTTAAAGATAGTACTGGACACACACTGTATGCACAATGAAAGCTAAAATACTAACGAATTACTTAATTTTCTTGTGGACTGTACATATACCATGCTATATTACCCTGTTAATGTTTCTTCTCAATCACTGATTGGGTATTTGGTTACTAGTGGTGACCTGCGGCTTTGCCTCTCAAATTTATGGCTTTATGGTAAGTCTGAGCAAGGGTGTGTATTGTGCTGGGAGACTTGTGTTGAATTGTATAGGTGATGAATAAGGAGCGTGTACTCTAGTGAGGGGGACTGTGTGTGTGTTTGGGGTTATTGTATGTGCTGGCTGTACTAGTGTGCTGAGGGATTTTGTGTTAATTTGTTTGGGGTGTGGGTTGTGTTGGGGGTTTGTGTTGTTGTATGGGTGGAGAATCAATCTTTGAAGAAGTATGGCTGCTGGGCCAAGTAATCTGTGCAATCTCCCCTGTATCACTGACTCATTGCAACCAATGAAGTTATGACGAGATAACTGGCTCTGTGGATGAGGGGAAAGCAGTGGACGTGTTGTTCCTTGACTTTAGCAAAGATTTTGACACGGTCTCCCATAGTATTCTTGCCAGCAAGTTAAAGAAGTATGGGCTGGATGAATGGACTATAAGGTGGATAGAAAGTTGGATAGATTGTTGGGCTCAACGGGTAGTGATCAATGGCTCCATGTCTAGTTGGCAGCCGGTATCAAACGGAGTGCCCCAAGGGTTGGTCCTGGGGCCGGTTTTGTTCAATATCTTCATAAATGATCTGGAGGATAGTGTGGATTGCACCCTCAGCAAGTTTGCAGATGACACTAAACTGGAGGAGAGGTAGATACGCTGGAGGGTAGGGATAGGATACAGAGGGCCCTAGACAAATGAGAGGATTGGGCCAAAAGAAATCTGATGAGGTTCAACAAGGACAAGTGCAGAGTCCTGCACTTAGGACGGAAGAATCCAATGCACCGCTACAGACTAGGCACCGAATGGCTTGGCGGCAGTTCTGCAGAAAAGGACCTAGGGGTTACAGTGGACAAGAAGCTGGGTATGAGTCAACAGTGTGCCCTTGTTGCCAAGAAGGCCAATGGCATTTTGGGACGTATAAGTAGGGGCATTGCCAGCAGATCGAGGGACGTGATCGTTCCCCTCTATTCGACATTGGTGAGGCCTCATCTGGAGTATTTTGTCCAGTTTTGGGCCCCACACTACAAGAAGGATGTGGAAAAATTGGAAAGAGTCCAGCGGAGGGCAACAAAAATGATTAGGGGACTGGAACACATGAGTTATGAGGAGAGGCTGAGGGAACTGGGATTGTTTAGTCTACAGAAGAGAAGAATGAGGGGGGATTTGATAGCTGCTTTCAACTACCTGAAAGGGGGTTCCAAAGAGGATGGCTCTAGACTGTTCTCAGTGGTAGCAGATGACAGAACGAGGAGTAATGGTCTCAAGTTGCAGTGGGGGAGGTTTAAGTTGGATATTAGGAAAAACTTTTTCACTAGGAGGGTGGTGAAACACTGGAATGCGTTACCTAGGGAGGTGGTGGAATCTCCTTCCTTAGAAGTTTTTAAGGTCAGGCTTGAGAAAGCCCTGGCTGGAATGATTTAGTTGGGGATCGGTCCTGCTTTGAGCAGGAGGTTGGACTAGATGACCTCCTGAGGTCCCTTCCAACCCTGATATTCTATGAGACTATGATTCTAAGTTGGTGCATACAAATTAGCTGTAAAGGTGATGATTTGTTGTTACCTCTGATATCATAATGGTGTAGGTCTGTTGGCACAGATAGATACTGTTTTATTATCTATAGATACCAGAATAAGGCCCTCCTCCATTTTGTCAAACCTCTGTACCAAAATAGAATAACTTGCAAGACAGGGACCTAAAGGATCCTCATTTATGGCTCCCTTTCTAATGTCACCAGGAGGTGCTGCTGGAAGGCTGAAATCAGGAAACAAACTGGGGACAGAAAAAAAGAATACTTTTCCACTTTCTTATACCTTTGTAAGTGAAGGGATTTAGTTTGCTCTTTACACAAATATTCGCCTTTGGTGAGATGCCTAACAGAGAAAATACCTGTCCAAATTACAGGTTTCAGAAAGTAATGGGTATGTGAAAGCAGAGGATTATAAAGGGAAGTGGTTTTGGTAACCTTAGCTAGGGTGGTCACTACTGATGCCCATTCGAACAGTTGAGTTAAGTTGAGTACTACTGCAAACCATAAAATGAGAAATCCTGTTGAAACATTTGAAAGACATGGATGAAAAGAGAGGTTTATAGCGATGATTAATGCAATTTTTTCAGTAAACTTCACAATACCTTTATTGGTTTCCACCTTCTGAACATGCAGGCATCATAAAATAACAGGAAGGCAGTTGGAAGACTTTTCTCTTTATGAGTAAATAGCTATATTGATTGTTTTTTAAAATTTTTTCCACACTGTGTGTACCGTGAAATTCTTTCTAGAAAAGATAGAATGGAGAAACAGAATCCCATAACTTCTAACCTCCTACTGATGTTGCTATTAAGCCAGCTGACAAGGACAGTGCAAAGAGTTGTCTCAAAAAAATGTGTGTGTCAAAGAGGGAGTTTAGCTCAGTGACTCTAGAATAAACATTTAAGGAGAGACAATGTAGTGGAGATAATTGCACTTCTCCTAATACATCACATTATAGTATAAAGCTGAGGAACAAATGCCTCATGTTTTGAAATGAAATAAGCATTGATTTCCCCAGTTAAAAACTACAAACCCTTGCATAAGGGCATGTTCAATTAGCTGGAAGGTTACAAACTCAAGTTAAAACTTAGAGCTTATGTCAGGTAGCTTATCTCTGGCAGCAGAGAGGAATAGAATTCTTGAGCTGCCAATGACAAAGACAGACCTGCTACTTAGTGAGTTACAAGGCAAAAATGCAACCTGCTCTTTCTGTACATTCACACTGAAAGCACAGTACAGTGTAAAGCTGGCTGGGATTCGGGACTTATATTTCACAGGAAACTTGAACATTTCAAAATTTGGCTTCATTCTGATTCAGAATAAATCATATTTTTTTCCAAAAGTTTTCCATAAAATGGAAATCCTATAAAAGTTTCATTTCGTAAAGGCCAACACATGGTTCTTTGGAAACATACTTCCTGGAACCGCTGCAGCTGCTTGTTACTATTAAAATGATTCTTGTCAGTTTCATCACTGCCCATGGTTGAGTACCAGCTGTGAAACTGGGCAGCTGACCCCCTGCTCTTCAGTGGTGGGTAGCCATGAAGCTGACAAAAATCTTGTCAGTTTCAGTCAGCTGCTGCCAGCACTTTCAGAATCTGTGGTTCCAGGGCAACCCAGCCATGTAAACTGCTTTGGGGCTTACAGACTCCTGGGTTGGCTGACTCCTCGGAAGCCAGCTGGCCAAGGAGCTTTGGCATCCCTGGGAATCTCTAAGGTCTGGGAGCCTGGAAACACTGGGGGCTCTCAAGGCTTCCAGGCAGCAGGGTAGCTTGGCAGACCTAGGAGCTATGGCTCAAGTTAAACTCTCAAGATGAAGGCTCTCTGCAATGGAGACAGGAGTTGGGAAGACCTAGGATGGGCTCTCAAGGTCTGCAGCTCCAGGGTAGCCCCACTAAGCAGGCTGCTGCAGGCTAGGGACTCCAGGGCTTCCAGGCTCCTGGGCCAGCTGATTCCCAGGCCAGCTAGCTCCCTAGGCTGTGGGAGTCAAGCATCCCAAAAAGAAAGCTGGTTCAGGAGCCTTGAAGCTCTGTGGTCCCTGACCCTATGGTAGTCTGCATGGTATGGCTGTCTCAAATCCACAAAGCCTGGGTTCCCCAGCAACCCACCTGGAGCCCTGCCTCTGGCTTGGTGGAGTTCGTTGAACCCCATATATTCCCATGAAACATTTTGGATTCAAATTGGTGTTTTCTAGTAAAACCTTGTTTTTTTGGAAAATTCCCAACTGGCTCTAAGACTGTTTATTAAAAATATGGATAAAGTTGGAGAGCTGTTCTTCTTCTTAGCATGTGCACAACATGCCTCAGGTGGCACGTGACCAGGATTCACTGAATTTGGTCCGCAGGTTGGATCATTAGTCATCGGTGGCTAGTTATATGGGACCGTGGTGCCCTTGCTCAACCAATATGCAGGAAGGTGGGCCTGGCTCCACCAATGTTTGGGCTTATATTTTCAGAGCCGTCCCATCCATAGGTCGAACCGGGGCAAATGCCCTGGGCCCCACGCTTCAGGGGGATGTGGGGTTCGGGGTGGAGTTGGGTCCAGGGGGGTTAGCAGGGGACCTTGTGTCAGCAGCAGTGAGTGACCTGCCCGCAGTCTGCCCCACTCCACTTCTTCCCACTCTTGTTCCGCCCCCACCCCTTCTCCCAAGCGCCCACCCCTGCCCCAGCACTTTCCAGCTTCTGCCCCCTTCCCCGAATGATGCTAGGAGCTGGCGGGGTGGAGCAGAGGGGGCGGACTGGGGCCGGGTTGCTTGTTGCTGCCGGCGCCAGGTCCCCTGGTAACCCTCCAGGCCACCCTGGACCCTGTGTCCCCCTGAAGTGTGCCCCCCCCCCACAAAGTGCAGGGCTTGGAGCAGTTGCCCCGGTCCAACCTATAGATGGGATGGCTCTGCTTGGACCCGTTCTGGGCACCACCAAAAATTATACAAACCTGAGGCCCATGTCATTAGTTTCTCCCACCTGGGCTGAGTACTGACGGAGAGTGTAATGTGAACTCTGATCCATGCCCTCTGGAGAGCTATTGAAAACCAGGCAAAGTGTGCTCGTCATCAAAAACTATAATGATTAAATTGTGTGACGTACTTAAATATGTGATTGGACTTTGTCACTACCACAGAAGTAGAATGGAATTGCTAAAAACAAACAACAAACTCAGCATTGGCCTGACTCTACATCTATTGACGCCAGTAGAGCCAAGTTAGGCCAACACTGAATGCTTTTGAAATTGCCACCCACAATCAGTATAGGGTACTGTTTTATTAATTTAGATATATTATGTGGGTTAAAGATGTTAACATAGCTTGTTCATTGTCCAACATTAAACAGTGTTAAACAAGGTTTACAGTTTGGTATATAGAGACCTCAGCCTGCTTAGTACCATAGCGCAAACATCATTAAAATCCTTGTAACTTTTTATTAAAGATATAGAAAAGAAGGAAAAATCAGTTAAAGGATTTGAACTGTAAAATGTTAGGTCAGACTTTCATTTGAGCAACCATTCTTGTTTTGTTTTCCTTTAGCTAGAGAGAGTTTTAGAAGGAAACTGCTCCTCCTCCCCCCCTTATTTGACAGTCTCTTAAATGGTATCAGAAATGGTAATAACTGTCCTTTGGGGTAAAAAAGAAGTTGTTAGTTTCATAGATATTTAGGTCAGAAGGGACCATTATGATCATCCAGTCTGACCTCCTGCACAACGCAGGCCACAGAATTTCACCCACCACTCCTGCAAAAAACCTCACACCTATATCTGTGCTATTGAAGTCCTCAAATTGTAATTTAAAGACTTCAAGGAGCAGAGAATCCTCCAGCAAGTGACCCGTGCCCCATGCTACAGAGGAAGGTGAAAAACCTCCACGGCCTCTTCCAATCTGCCCTGGAGGAAAATTCCTTCCCGACCCCAAATATGGCGATCAGCTAAACCCTGAGCATATGGGCAAGATTCATCAGCCAGATACTACAGAAAATTCTTTCCTGGGTAACTCGGATCCCACTCCATCTAATATCCCATCACAGGCCATTGGGCCTATTTACCATGAATATTTAATTACCAAAACTATGTTATCCCATCATACCATCTCCTCCATAAACTTATCGAGTTTAATCTTAAAGCCAGATAGATTTTTTGCCCCCACTGCTTCCCTTGGAAGGCTATTCCAAAACTTCACTCCTCTGATGGTTAGAAACCTTTGTCTAATTTCTAGTCTAAATTTCCTGGTGGCCAGTTTATATCCATTTGTTCTTGTGTCCACATTGGTACTGAGCTTAAATAATTCCTCTCCCTCTCCGATATTTATCCCTCTGATATATTTATAGAGAGCAATCATATCTCCCCTCAACCTTCTTTTAGTTAGGCTAAACAAGCCAAGCTCCTTGAGCCTCCTTTCATAAGACAAGTTTTCCATTCCTCGGATCATCCTAGTAGCCCTTCTCTGTACCTGTTCCAGTTTGAATTCATCCTTCTTAAACATGGGAGACCAGAACTGCACACAGTATTCCAGGTGAGGTCTCACCAGTGCCTTGTATAACGGTACTGAAACCTCCTTATCCCTACTGGAAATACCTCTCCTGATGCATCCCAAGACCGCATTAGTTTTTTTCACGGCCATATCACATTGGCAGCTCATAGTCATCCTATGATCAACCAATACTCCAAGGTCCTTTTCCTCCTCCGTTACTTCTAGTTGATGCATCCCTAGCTTATAACAAAAAATCTTGTTATTAATCCCTAAATGCATGACCTTACACTTCTCACTATTAAATTTCATCCTATTACTCTTACTCCAGTTTACAAGGTCATCCAGATCCTCCTGTAGGATATCCCTGTCCTTCTCTAAATTGGCAATACCTCCCAGCTTTGTATCATCCGCAAACTTTATTAGCACACTCCCACTTTTTGAAATAAGTTGCTACTGTTTAAGTCCAATCCCATTTCATCCCAGGTGCTTCATGGGATTCAAGTAATGCTGGTAGAGATGGCTATGTTATTTGGTCCCTTTGGCCCGGTCAGGTCAGAACATCTGTTAGGAGTTGGATGAAGAAGGTTCACGGTCCCAGGAGATGGTGGGGTTGACAGCCATGATGGTAAAGCTTGCCTCAGTAGCCTCACTCTGTTCTTCCATATTTCCTCCCTTAGTCTCTTTCTTTAAGGAACCAAAGAGGGAGTGATGGGTGGAATAGCCCATCCCCTCATTATTTTGTTCACCAATTTAGTCCTAATATCTGATACACCAACTTTTGGTTCGTCAATTTCCAGTTCCACATCTGTTTGTTTGTTTGTTGTATTTTGGGCAGGGGGGTTAAGGGCATGATTTCAACACAGCCTTTCAATCATATCAATATGGCCTTTTTGACTAATTTAGACTTTCTGTCTGGTTTTCTTGCGCCTGCTTATAACATTCATTATTGAGAGCAACTTGGGACTATTTCCCATTAACATTTGTTTGTATAGGTTTTTATATCATCTTATAAACTTTCAAATGCTTTTTACAATTAAGCTTCCAAATAGGATAAATTTGTAGGCCCAATTATCACAGCAATACCCTTTCAAAATATTGCTCTGGAGGTTCATGGGCACTTAACACTTTTGTGTGTAACTCTTTTTATGCAATTTTACACAATTACAAATATTTTTAACATTTGTTTTAGAATTCATCAGTGTGTAGCTTAAACCACCTTTTGCAGCCTTTGGAATACAGGAAAACCCTGATTAGGAGGACTATTTGATTTTAAGCTTCTCCATTATTTCCTTTGTTCCCCTGAATCTAACATTCATTTGCAAACTAAATTTTGGTTATCCAGTGCTCTCGTTACTCTAAAGTATTGGTTGCCCATTGATGTGTTTGCTAATTGGAGTTTACCTCTACACAAAGTTATGCTTCTGTGACTGTGGATACTCATGAAATACTGTGTAAGTCAGTGAATGTATGTGGAATTGTTTGCTTCTCCTCCACGCCCTGCAAATTCTCAAAGGAAACCTTTTGATCTCTTGGGAATATTATCTCCATTTGGCAAAATAATGCAACTGCTGAGGTTCCCATCTCTGTTTTTCATTGTCAGACGTCATAAAAGTGGTGTAGAATGCTGCCATTAAAATTGATCTGCCACAGTTTGGTCTTCCATTTGATTTTACCTTAGGATCTCGTGAAGCTTGTAGTTGTGTACAAAAGCAACTATTTCTGGTAGCCTCTGGGTATT
The DNA here is from genome assembly GCF_015237465.2 of Chelonia mydas. Lineage (NCBI taxonomy): Eukaryota > Metazoa > Chordata > Testudines > Cheloniidae > Chelonia > Chelonia mydas. Next base: position 11,936,493 of record NC_057853.1, on the reverse strand, counting down.
CAAAACTATTTTAGGATTGGATTTTTAGATTTGTTCGAAAGCGTTATATATCTTTTATTTAAAATGGCATTTGGGACACAGGCTAGCATTTTTTTCAAAAGGTGCTTGTTCATAAAAGTGTCAGTTTAAGTCTTCTGTACAGCAGCAGTTTCAGTTAGTGTGTTAATGTCATGATCTGCTGGTAGTCAAACAGATTGAGACTCAAGGCATGTGTTATTTCATTTGTGAAAGAGAGTAAATATAGAATGACCGGGATTGAAAATAAAATACAAGAGTGGAGTTTCTAAAGTGATTTTAAGACCAAGATTAATTAGTAAAACCACCAACACATTTTATTTTATGACCATATGCTTGGGGTATCACTCCGTGCTGAGGAATATTCCTGAGCTGGTACCTGAGAAACTGGGACCTCATTGAAATGCAAGTGGTTCTCCTTCTTATACACAAAGACTCAGCTGTTGGCTATTCGGTCTCCATCATGTTTTAATGCACTCGTTACCTGCATAAAGTGGTTCCACATTAAAGACAATGTAGCAGAGACTGCCATAATGGCTGCTAGCTATATTTAAGGGGGCCAGCAGTGGCTTCTACTCTTTTTAGAATACTATTTTCCCACTTCATGCAATTTATCTGAACAGACTGGTGAGTTTCACTGCTGCTGTTTACTGTGGGCAGCAGCAAAACTAAGTATCTGTTGCTACTTTGGAAGGTTATTGGCCAAGGCAGCAACAGACACTGGAGGTATTCACCGATGAAGATGATGCGGGGTGTGGGGGCAGTTCAGACCCGCTCCTTCACAGTCAGGATGATGTGATGTGAATGGGGCATGGGAAGAGAGTGAAAGGAATTCTTTGTGCTGGCAGCCAGATGTGAAGGGTGATGGTGGTGTGGAGGACTTCAGTTTCATTAGGCACTTACTAGCCAGAGGCTGATATGGAAAATGGTCTCCTGAGCAAGGTCCAGGGACAGCACAATATTGTATCTAATACTGATGGAACAAGACATGTATTCATCTGGGGTATCACTGTAGTGTCTGATTTCCATAATGAATGCAATCTATATCCATTAGTTTTCTTATGGCCTCGGTCACATAGTCACATGATGTCCTTGAATGCAGCTGGTTAGGTATAAGACAGTCAATACAGCTTGTGTAGCAAGACAGCTTCTTCTTTGCTACACCTCTTATTTGGTTCCTCTAGCATTTCTCTGAAATAAATTAATGCACCAAAAGTCACTTTTGATTCAATATGTGTGAGAGCACAGCCCAAGAATAACCTATGTGTTGAGGTAAATTCTTCCTCTTAAGTTGAAACTGTGCCCTGTTTTGGGGATACCTGCAATCATAACTGTAAATGTAGGGAAGTAGCAGTGCTTCCTGGAATATGGCCGAATACTGGTGGCAGCTCCCACAGGGTATTATTTATAGTATTTCCTTTTTATAGCCAACAGAATAATTATGCAAAAAGAAAAGGAGTACTTGTGGCACCTTAGAGACTACCTAACAAGTACTCCTTTTTTTTTTTTGGCAAATACAGAGTAACACGGCTGCTATTCAGAATAATTATGGTCCCTTTTTCCTTTATCCCTTGTGAAGGGGTTGTTTCTCCATGGGTGAGAATCTATTAATTAAAAACAAAGGACTATGGGTTGTTGTCACTACCACTTACTTGAAATTATATAAAAATTGTCATGTTAAAACTAAGTTTCCATTAAGAATTAAGCTGTGCAAAGAGAGCTGTTCTTTATCATGGCGCATGACAGTTTACAGGCTAATAATATGGCTTTTTGTGTATCATGATAAATACAGAAATACCCTTTGTAGGAATATGCTAATAGTAAAGTGGCAGCATATTATTGGCTCAGGTGATGCTCTGTGTATTGAAAGAAGTTATTAATCTGATGCAAATTTTGCTTGTTGGAGCTATACAATGAGCATCCTGTCTCCGAAAATCCATTAGGAATGAAGAACTGTGATGTCTTCATTGCATTACAGCAGTCCAGCTGATAGCACAGTCATTGGATAGAAATGCCAGGCTGCTGTAGCAATTTTGAAAATGCATTTGTTACAGATGCTCCCCTTCCCCACCCCCAGCAAAAAAAAAAAAACAAACCACCACCAACAACAAAAAACAGAATACATGTACCCCAATAGGTGCAGTTAGAGACACGTTCCCTTCAAGACTTTTCTTATTCTAAGTGTAGGGGAACCCTTTGGAATCTCAGATACCGTTGTGAGGTAATTCTTGGCAAATGCTGACTTTTTTTAATACTGAACTTTTTCGAAAAGCCCTCTCTGTTTCCAAGTGTGCTCTGATTGAAGGGAAACCTTGTCTCCTGAAAAGCAGCTGTTTCTGCTTTAAGGTAATGTCCGGTTTTAAAACAGAATACCTCCAAAATGCTTATACTTTCACTTCAACATGACACACACTCCATGTCCCCTTTCATAAATTACACCCCTGGCAGATTTTATGAGGTTTAAATAGAATAATTTTGGCTAGTGGCAATTTTAGTTTTACATGGGACTATTATGACAAGAACTTGGAATAAAGAATTTAGTCCAAAAAAACTTTTTGCTTGCAAATGGCATTGCGAAACAAAGCTGTGGATCAGAGTTTACACCATACTTTTCTTCACTGCAGTTTAAAGTACCACAGAATGTAGACCGTACATAAATCCAATATATTGCTGTAACACATCATAGCAACGGGGGTGTTTATTTCAAAATATTTATATTTCATAATGTTTATTTCATAATAGCCACTAAAGGCAGAGCCTTACCAAAGACCTGGTCATGCTTTGGCTTTGAATAGGAAGAGTGGTGATTATCTGTGGTGGTAGGATTTGATGGATAAGTCACTGGCCTGGGAAACAGGCCTTGAGTTTTATTCCTGGCCCTGGCACTGACTCACTATGTGATTGCAGAGGTGGCTTACGTCCAGTTATATTAGATTCAACAATCATTTTTTATTTTTTTAAGCCCTCATGGTTCAGGGCAAAACCCAACTGGTAACTTATGGGGGGTTAGAAACAAACTTTCATTAAAAGCAGACTATTACATAATTATTTTCTAGGACGTTTCCTCTGAAGTATCTGGTACTGTCCATGGTTGAAGAGTAGATGCTAAACTAGCTGGACCACTGGTCTGATCCAGTATGTGATCATTTCTATGATCTCCTGTAACATCTTTAATCACCCTTTTCCAACCTTTGCATTGGGGATATTGATATGTACCCGTTCGTGAAGTGTTTTTAGGGGTGTGTTGATGGAAAGCACTTTGTGAGTGCAAGTATAGATTTACCAAAGCACCTTTGCTCGTAGTATGGTCACTTCACTTTTTTCCCAGCCTGAGGGTAAACACAAAGATAGTGTCAATTTCCTGGGGAAATGGTGAAGTTCAAGACCCTGTGAAGGAAAAATATACCTTAGTGGTGGTATTTAAGAGAGGGCCAGGTGTAGTGAAGATGGAAATCTAAGACTAAATAACCTGGCAAATGTGCAGGAAAACCAAGTCCAAAACAAATACAACTTTTCCTACATTGCAAACTTTATCATTTTTATTTCTGTAGCACTTAGGAGCCTGAGTCATGAATTTGTGTTTGTGGATGAGATTACCCAGAGATAATGAGGAGGGAGAAAAGAATTGGTCCAAGGACAGAGCCTTGTGGAACCCTTACAGAAAGTTGGATGGGCAATGAGGAGGATCTTCCAAAGGACACACTGAAGGAGCAATTAGAGAGGTAGGAGGAAAATCAGGAGAGGACAGAGTCACTGGAGGCAAGGGAGTACAAGAAAGGCACACTCAATAGCATCAAAGGCAGCTGACAGGTCCAGGAGAATGAGGATAGAGTAATAGTTCTGAGTTTTGGCTAGGAAGAAGTCATCAGAGACTTTGGGAGAAACCCACAAACCTTGTTCTGGCTCTTGATGGTCCATAATGAATGTCATTAGAATGCTTTCCTGCTTTTCCGTTTTCTGAACAATTTAGTTAGATATCTCTGTTATATAACTGAAGCTCCTTTGTGCAGTAATTCACTATTTTCATTCTGGTTTAATTATGTATAGAATAATATTGCTCTTTAACTCTTTGAAATAAATGCTGTACATACTGGTTATGTATTTTAAGGGCCAGTGTTCATCAGGGAACCTGCTGATTCTGATGATAGATAACCCAAGGTTGTGTAGCAAAAGGCTACCTGTCATCCCATTACAGGTATGGTATGCTTTTGAAAACCCAAGCAAATAAAGACCCATTTATATTTTGCCAAATGATTAGCACAACCAGAACTCCTTACTGGTACAGTGAATCAAACTTCTGTATTATTAAACAGAATAATAATTGAGTGTCTCCTGATGGTTTTTCCTCTCCAGATCCAAAAAATCATGCTAACTTTTAAGAACTTTTTAGCAGTCTTCTAACAACTAAACTGCCTTTCAAACACACACATCTTGGCAGGAAAAGAGACCCTTTTCCAGGTAAGCACAACTTGCTGTCATGGAAAAGAAAACAAAACAATAGTTTAACATGACAGACTAAGAACAACACATTCACTTCTTATCCATTAGTTTTTCACAAAACTTTAGAGGGTCAAACGGTTCAATAACAGTGAAGACAGTGGAAAAGAGATTTGAGAGAAATAGGGATGTGATCCAAATTAATCACTGTAGCTATTTGGAATATTTTAATCTAATAGAGGTAAAGAACTTTACTGACAAATATGGTGAAGTGATGCTAAGGTGGTGATGCAGAAGCAAGGAAGTTTTATGGTTAAAACAATGCCCAAAAGCCTGGTCCAAAGGAACTAGTGCATAGGGCACGAGACTGGGAATCAGGAGACCTGGGTTTCCATTGTGACCATAGGCAGGTCATTTGTCATCATTGCTACTCTGTTTCCATGTCTGTGTAATTCAAAGTGAAAGAGAGAATAATAACATGTGCATGTCTTTGTGGATCTACCTGAAAAGAGCTATGTAAGTAACAAGAATCGTTATGTTTGGTAACTACAGCTCAATATGATGAGATGCCACCTTAGGATTGCCCTGAATACACATGTAGAAATATTCATGTCTATTATCTTAAGATTTCTGCCAGGTGTGCAAAGCATGAAGTGTTGTTGGCTGAGTTCAAAGCACCATTTTTATTTAGTGGGGTCAATAAAGAAGCATGCTAATAAGTCTTGAAAAATTCACAAGCCCCTGACCCCCTAAATTGGGGAATGCAGCAATGCCATCCTATCCCTTGTATGCCAAAAGTGGTGCCTCATACATAAGGGATATAGTTTGCAAATAATCCACTGCACCTGCCTTGCGCTCTGCAGCTGGGGGAAAATGACAGCACAGAAGAAAAATGCAGCATCAGACACACTCCATTTGTCTTTGACAGTTGCTGTGCCATGAAAGTGTCCAAAATAGAAATGATGTCCTTTCCCCCTTTAAATCAAAAATAAAAGTATTTTATTTATAAAGACCAAAGCATCTGTTACAAATATTTTATTCTGCTTTCTTATAAATACGGTTATAATTGTGGAAGCAACAGTAATTTCCAGAAGAGTTTGATGTAAGATTACAATTAAGAATGCCCTGGTACTTCAGAGATGGCTGCTAAATGGATTACGATGGCAAATAAGCATTTTTAATACCATAAAATGTGCAATAATTGATCAAGTTGCAAAGTTAGAATTGTTCATAATAATAGACACTTAAGGCCTAATTCTTCAAGCCATCTTTTACACCAGCCTGGCAGTGAAAAGGTGTCTTGAAGTGGAAATATAGTTTACACTCTCAATATGGCATCTTTACCTCACGGTAGTGATGTGAAGGGGCTGAAGTGTAAATGAAAAGCAGGCTTTTCAAATGGCATCACCTCTTTTTGTAATCTGCTAGCTAGGCCAGTCTCCTCCTTTTTTGTTCAGACGTATTTCCAGGGATTGTTCAGAGGAAGATTTCAGAGTAGCAGCCGTGTTAGTCTGTATCCGCAAAAAGAAAAGGAGGACTTGTGGCACCTTAGAGACTAACCAATGTATTTGAGCATAAGCTTTCATGAGCTTATGCTCAAATAAATTTGTTAGCCTCTAAGGTGCCACAAGTCCTCCTTTCTTTTTTCATAGGAAGAGTGATTCTGTGACTTGGACCTTTTTAGTTGTTTGCGTTGCGCTCCACACCTTTTCCAAGTTTAGCATGGAGGAAATCATGTGACTTATGAGTAATGAATCAAGCCCATCATGGATGTATAGCAAGAGGAAATCAACTTTCTTCGTGTTTTCCTGAACAAAAAGAAAAGTCCAACATTCATCCTCCTTTGACATTAGAAATGTAGCACTGTTATCACTGTACTGGCTGATTAAAAACAAGAAAGATACAGCATTTAACATGCCACTCTATGCCAACTACTGAGAAATTCCAACAAGTTCTGATAAGAATACAGTGTTGTTTGAGATAAACTAGTAGCATTAACAATGGCTTGGATTTTTTGTTAATTCAGCAGTCTATAGACAGCTCATTTTGCATGTTACCTTTAAAAGTAATCAGAATGGCTATTGCTGACTGTTGCTATGGGATAATGAATTTATAATCAGCTGCTTACTAGCTTGTGGCAAACATTGCAGACAGGAGACTCAAGCTTAAATACTGTACCTTTTTTTTAAAGTAGTAATCACAGCCATTGCTGTCAAAGTCCATTTGAACATCCTAAGCCCATTCAAGTCCGTGCCAGTTTTATCATTGACTTCGGTGGGACCAAGATTTCACTCTGATTATACAAGTGAATTACTACAGCATGCAAAATATTGGAAAATATTACGACTTAGTGTAGTTCTTTGTCATATTGTTGCATCATGCTTTTTAAGGGCAATGCCATTTTGCATTCTTTGATAAATGAGGTCTAAATAGAAAATAAAATTCACAGAGAGATAGAGAGAGAGGGGATGGGAAGAGTATATTAGGGAGAGAAAGCAGTTGTTCCTAATCATAACCTTATCTGCTGAAGCAACAGTTTCAATTCCATCCGAGTCCTCTCCAGTTGTCGGGGGGGTTTTAATGTTGGATTAAGTAACATTTTTGTCATCTTATTCCCATAGCAACCCAATCTTTTTGATGTAAATCTGCTTGTCTCTTCTTTTATTATCTTCCCAAGCTTGTACATGAACAGCATACACAAGTGATGAAGATCATGGTATGGTGAGGAGAGGGTATAGCTTTTTCTGTAAGAGGAAATAAAGGAAAGAATGTATTATATGCATAATAAACTCAACATGTTCTTCACAGGTCATTGTTTATTACATCATTTTCTCAGCAGAGTTCCTCACAAGAGTGAGAACATTCTACCTGTTTTAGCAAGATGTTGGAGCAACATTTAAATCTGTTCCAAAGAGCTTGGGAGGCCAAAACCCCTACAGAGACTAAAATACAAGCTTAATGGCCTGTAATAAGATGGCTTATATAACTTAGCTTGATGTCAGTTTGAATGAAAAGAAGTCTTAATTGGCCATATAAGTGCTGCAGATGAAATTCAGAGACTCTCAGGTGAAACTTACTTTTTGAGAGTTTTAATTGGGTGCATTGTTGGCACACTATTTTGTGTGGACATAGCTATTTTGTGTTTCCCCCACTCGTGCCTGGAAGCCTGTACTCGGAGGTTAATTAGGACATAGTCTCAGCAGGACTCCAAAGGACGCTAAAGGATGACATCTTGAGTGGAAAGGAGGACTTGTGGCACCTCAGAGACTAACCAATTTATTTGAGCATAAGCTTTCGTGAGCTACAGCTCACTTCATCGGATGCATACTGAGTGCATCTTGAGTGGAACACTGCATGAAGCTGGAAGGCATTTCTGTGTGTTAGGAAAAGACATACGAGTCTCCAAGTTGACCATCAGAACGTTTTGGTAGTTCTTTGTACGTAAACATTTTGTTTTCTAGCCATAATGGAATTTGAACTTTATCCACAGTCTATTACCTAGCTTCTACAGGCCACTACTTGCAATAAACCAGAGATGCAGTTTGGTTATCATATTATCCGTGTTTGAATTAAGAAACAATTATCTTCTCTAACTGAATTTTTGTTTGCACATTTTCCAGGTACATATTTTTGCCTGGTGGCTGAGTATCTTCAAAGAACCAGCTCCAGCCAGCCTTTGTGTTGTGTGCATGATAGCTGTTCTATCAGAGAGGGAGGAATGGAATTTTTATATAAAACACAGAATCTACAATATTGTTTTAATGTGCTCTGTGCCCAGTGTAAGTAAGTTCATGATGAAGCTTTCTAAAGGGTATCTTCTGAAGTGTAGCTTTGCCTCTCTAGATATAAATATTGTACATACCTAAATTTACCACTCAGTTGCTGAGAAATTTAAAGAAATTAGTAGCCATATTTTTGGCGGGACCTACAAAAAAACCCTGTCTTCTCTTGTTAATATGAGCTGTAGCCTTCTCAATGGATTGATGTATTGATTAATCTCTTAGACTGCAATGGTCAGTAAAGGTTTGGTCCCCTGAGGTCTATCGCATCAGGCATATTGGTATCAGTATCATTAGAATGAGAGAACCACTAGAAACACAGAAGAAAGAATTGCATTATATCACAAGTCCTCTACTAACCAGTCCGCTAAGCAGATACACAATCGCAAACACTGAAATAAACAAACACTGAAATACAGAAGCAGATAGAGGGATAGTGAAGTGTTTACCTCTGTGACTGGCAACTCTCTCAACTTGTGGTGGGGGACCCCCAGAGTGTCAGTCATTGTCTTCCTTCTCAACATCATCTTTGGTGTCACCATCACCTCTGGCTGCCATCCTGTCGTTGTCCTGTGTGTTCTCCAAACCCACCCAGCACACAGGGAGAGCAACACCTTTTTACACCTGAGTTACGCTTACACCCACTAAGGCTCATACAATAGCTCCATCGCCTTTTGCCTTACCCATGCTCCCTCGTTCCACTCATTTTGGGGCACCCCATTTTTCTTCGGTTGCCACATTTGTTCCTTTTTAACTCATTAACATTGCAAATAGTTACTATAATAACATAAAGTGAAAATTCCCTAAGGTGTTACAACTCGTCATCTTGGGATATTAACTGATATATTGTGATATATTTTCCAAAACATCAGCACATCTTTTACTATAATTTTGCTGTTTACAGATACAGGGTGATTACTCGGTGAACTAGTTGTGTCAACCTATTTCAGGCCTAAGGACTTGTGTGATTAAGCTGAATATTTTACAGGCCTGAGGGTTGTGTAGCCCCTGTGGTGCAATATTAATATTTATATTTCACCTTTATATCCTAAATATACTTGATATCTTTTATTCTTGGCCACAGAGTATGTGGCGGAATCTGATTTTAAAGGGAATTACGTATTTGTGCATAAAGAGGAGAATGTTTGTGTTAACTGTTGCCAATACGGCCAACACAGGAAACTTTCACATTATCCCAAGAGCTGAGCTTATGGTGTTGATGATGCAGATACACAGGCAACTGTTTTAGTGGAAGACACGTGGTTGACATTTTCAAATTTGTCTTGAGTGGTGTTGTAGCCCTGTTAGTCCCAGGATATCAGACAGACAAGATGAGAAAGGTGGTATCTTTTATTGGACCAACTTCTGTTGGTGAAAGAGACAAACTTTCATGCTATGCAGAGCTGTTCTTCAGGCTCAAACTTAGAAGATAGGTAGCTAAATCAGTAGCTTGACTTCTCACAAGTGCTGAGCACTATTGGCGCTCAGTGAAATCAATTAGAGCTGTAGGTATCGGGGCATTTGAAAATCAAGCCGTTCTTACTTAGGTGCTTAACTTCAGGCACCCAAATTAGAGAATCTCTTCCCTGAAGTAATTAAATGGACACAACTATGTACCAATCAGATGCTGCAGTAATGAATATGATCTAAGAAGCCAAACAAAATAAAGTTCCATCGCATTTAAACATTAAATAGTGGCAGGGAGAGGTTAATATTAGAGCAGCAGCAAAGAACAAAATCAGTGGTCTTTTATTCACTTCTCTGGTCTCTGGGTTTTAAAACTATTTGGTTCTTTGACTTTCTACTGTAGGGTTCAAACCTTGATTGAAGTGAGCATCAGCCTTTTATCTTAGAAATCCCAGAAGGCCATGGATATTGGCTTTGCATGAGGCTGTTTGCATGAACAAAAAAAGTGGGCTTGAGATGGAAGCCTTAAACCAGAACTCCATCGCCAAATGTTGGGGAACAAAAGGGTGGTGGAGAGACTATGTAAACAAGATCTCTTATAAATAACAAATTCCCATTTTTCTCTTAGTTAAATTGTACACTGCTAAAAATTCAACATTTCAGCAACCGACTGTGAGAAACCTTGAACTGATGAAGGTAAGTGGTTTTCGTGGCTTCTATGCAAAGAAAACTGAATTAAACTTCTCTCTTTTTTTTTTTTGTTTTCTGCTTTAGAATTTGAGGTGGTCTTTTTTGCATTCAGAGCACCAAGCCAAAGAAGCATGATCCTTTAACTTTGTCATTTCATACTGAGCTCTAGATTTAACCTTATTGTACATTGACAACTGTCTCTGAATAACAACAGTATCTTAAAACGAAATAAGCAGACATGAATGGCCTTCTGCTCATTTCTGTCCCCAGGCAGCAGAGTACTTGTCATTCACGGATAATCATCCACTTCTCCATACATACGCTTCTCCGCTCTCAATTACAACCTCAAAGCTCAACAAGCACCAAAACTAAAACTAGCCTCTTTGTCTTTGAATCAGGCTTTCCCTGCCCACTGAGGGGGCTGAGCAGCCCTGGCTCATCATTGGCCGTGCAAACTGCTTCACCAGATCACCCCATGCAGTAGCCTCCGTATTGGCCTCAGAAGGAGTTTCCAATGTATTCTGTCCCCACCCCTGGTTCCAAGCGTGCTGGGGAATGGTGTCAGAGAGCTCTGTAGCTGTTATTGTCCTAGTCCATAGGGTTGGGTCCCCTAGAGGCTCAGTCCAGAGTTCCAGGAGCTGGCAAATGGGGGGCTGGTTACAATGGGAAAATTTAACACCATCCCCACCATATCGGTTAAACAGAACGGTACTTATTCAGATACAAAATCAGTGAAAATGGCAATATTGTGAATATTTACTTAAAATAACACACTATATTCTCCAGTTGGGGAATGTTGCAAGTTGTTAACCTGTAAGTATTACAAAAAATCCTTTGGGGGCAAAAAAATCTAATATTTTTTCCTTTGCTGAAATTTCAAATTTCAACCAAAAAAAAAGTCAGAAAATCAAAATTTTGAACCATTTGTATGCATCTAATATTACTCTTAGTCATTTTTGGTCTTCATCTGAGAACCTAAATCCCAGAGTTGGTAGTTACAGCTAGTGATAGTCCTTAATTGTGGAGTTTGGATCCAACACAGTACTCAGATTCCAGCTTCCAATTTACCCCATTCGAGGCTCTGAACCATAGAGTTTCGGTCCAGAATTGCATTGGGTGCCACAGTGATGGATAGAAGAACCTGAATGGAACAGCATATCTAATTACTGCACATCTGAAAAGAAAAATTGCCAAAGCCTAGTAAGTGGTGATCATGGTGCCACAAGCAATGAGAGCATGTCCTGCCGTGTAACTAGAAAAAGTAACATTTTCCCCCAACTTAATAGTGCAGCTAAAAACATAAAATGTATCTTTTTGTCTTTGAACATAGTGGCTTTGATTTGATTTTTAAAGCTGCATGTCTTTGACCATCTACAAATGTGATTTTTTTCTTCATTGAACAGGTGCAACTTCATCCTTAAATTCTGTAGCCACAGTTGCCAAAAGAAGGGGAAAAAAGTAAATCTTTAGCTAAACGACTGAGCGTTTTATGTTTAGAGTGAAATGTTGTCCCTACGCATTTGTAGCATAATGATTTAACTTCCCATCTAAACTGACTTCTGAGATGGTGGGAGAGAAATTGGGAGCTCCAATGTTTGCTTTATGGGAAGCAACTTCCCATTTTGTTTTGGGACACACCAAGTAGCGTATATTTAATTATCCTGGTTTGTTGCAGCACAATTACTGTAACTTGGATTTGCTAAAGAAATCTTAAGAAACTGTGTTCTCTCTGCCGTCTGATCTCTCTAAAGATCCCACCCCCCTTTTTGCAAGAGTTGACATGGTTTCTGAGGTCCTTGGCCAGAATTTCCTCTCTCTACCACTCTGGTGGTGCTACACTGTCTGTTCTTCAAACCAGATGTGACAGGATTTCAGTGGTGTCACATATGAAGCATTTGAGGTTTTTCAGGATCAAAGTCCCTGTGTACATGTGTGAAATGTGCTGCCAATATCTTAAGAAGGGCCCCCCCTCTGTACCATCTGCCTGGAGCTGCATGGAAATGGCAAATGATTTCTGCTGAAACATTTTGAAAGAAAAATACAGATTTTCTTTTCTAATATTTTTGTAAAGCTTTTGAAAATGAAAAAAAAATCAGTTCATTGAAAATCTGGAACATTTCTAAAGCAATACAAATTTTTCATTTAGGAACAGAGGCCATTTTTCCTTCAAACAACTTTTTCAGGACATTTCAAGTCACTCTAGTTCTTTCTGCAACGATTTCTATGTCACAAGGTGAGTGTGTGCACTTACAGAGGGGTGAGGTGCTGGATGAGGCAATTATCATGAAGCAGGGAGGCATTCACTGGGCTAACCAGTGTGCTAAGCTGAAGTTTGCTGGAAATAACCATTCACTGCTCCTGAAAAAATATGGGACTTGGTTGTCATTTACACTAAGGGCCCTCTACACTGCTCTGGCAGTGTAGGGAGGCTGAAAGTGAGTTAATTAGTTACTCACTGTGACCTTACATTCACTAGGGTAGTGAACATATGGTAACTAACGAGGTAAAATCCTTGGGGAGATGAGGCAGTTTGTAATTTTAACACAAGTTAGCAACTCAGGCTAAACCTGTAGCCTTTATGTCAGCTTGCTAACTTGTGTTAAAACTGCAGACTTCCTCGTCTTCACTCAGATTTTACCTTGCGTTAGCTACCACAAGTTACGAACGCTTCTGTTTCCGCTAGCGAAGATGTGACCTTTAAGGCCACTTTACAGTGCCAGAGCAGTATAAAGGGGCCAGAATTTAAAGATAATCAGGCCCATGGAGTGCATTAGCAATACAGTCCAGTGTAGTTTGAAGTGGGGACTGTGTGTGTGGGGAGTGAGGAGAAGGGGACCTAAAAGTTCTCTTTCTGGTGAATGTTTCTTTTTCGAGTGTTTGCTCATGTCCATTCCATTCTAGGTGTGTGTGCACTGACACGCGCGGTCATCGGAGATTTTTGCCTTAGCAGTATCCATAGGGTCGGCTGTGGCACCCTCTGGAGTTTTGCTCTCATGGAGCGGTATATCAGGCGCTACCGGCCCTACTCTCTCTGTTCCTTCTTACCGCCCATGGTGGTTAGTTGGAGCACCTTCCTTGCTTAGCAAGAGCTAGTGTTTTTTTCTCCTATGAACTGCGTGCCTTAGGGCCTTTTGTAAATAATTTGTTCTGGCCAAAGGGTTTGAATACCTTTATACCACCCACTCCCGGACTCGCTGGTTGTGTCTGCGGCCAATGAGAAGGACAAGCAGGGTCACACCTCCTTGATTCCCAAGAACAAAGAGACCAAAAGGCTTGATCTCTTTGGGAAAAAATGTGTTCAACTGTCAGCTTACAATTTTGGGTGGCGAATCATCAAGCCCTGTTGGGCAGATATAACTTTAATCTCTGGGACAGTCTCAAAAAAAGTTCCAGGAATCCCTCCTACAGGGTCTGGCCCAGGAGTTTGGCACCCTGATGGAGGAGGGCACCATGGTGACCAGGTGCTCCTTGCAAATGGCATGGGATGTAGTGGACTCAGTGGCTCGGGTAGTCGCATCGGTGGTGGTTATGCAGCGCATCTCCTGGCTCCAAACAGCGGGCCTTTCCCAGGAGATGCACACCTTGATTCAGGACCTTCCTTTCAGTGGGGTAAGTCTCTCCTCCGAGCAGACAGTCACCAGTCTGCACAGGTTGAAGGACACTAGAGGCACCCTTCGCTCGTTGGGCACGCACACGCCGCTGTCTGCTCATAAGACCTTCCAGCCGCCCCCAGCCGCCAAGGCCCTGGCAGCCCCGTCAGGGCTCTTTGAGAAGAAGGAACACTAGTTTTAGCCGTCGACACCCTTCTTCCTCGCGCTTGCCTGCATGACCTGGGCCAGCCAAACATGTAGGGGGCCAAAAGCACTTATTTTGAGGGTGCACTCGAGAGCAACGCCCCAATCAGCTACCTGGATCCTCCCCATTTCTTCCTCAACCATCTCCGCCCCTACCGTTCAGCGTGGTTGTGGGTAACCTTGGACTGCTGGGTCCTGGATGTAGTATCTCTGGGCTATACCCTGCCATTTACGGCCGCCCCTGCCTCCCACTGACCCTCTTCCCCATCCCTCTTCAGGGACCCTTCTCACAAGTATCTCCTTGTTCAGGAGGTCAAAAAACTCCTGTGCCTGGGGGCTGTGGAGGAGGTTCCTTGGGACATGGAAAGAAGAGGATTCTACTTCCACTACTTCCTAATCCCAAAGGCAAAAGGGGGCCTAAGACCCCCTCCTGGACCTGCGTCGCCTCAGCAAGTTTCTCAAGAAGTTAAAGTTCCCTGTGGTCTCCCCGGTCTCCATCATCCCCTCCCTGGATCTGGGAGACTGGTATACCGCTCTCGACTTAAAGGACACTTACTTTCATGTCTCCATATTTCCAGGTCAAAGGCATTTTCTGCATTTTATCGTGGCCGGGCGCAATTTCTCATTCACAGCGCTGTCTTTTGGCCTGTTCTGAGTACCCAGGGTGTTCACAAAGTGTGTGCCAGTGGTGGCTTACCTGAGACGTCAAGGGGGTCCAGATTTTCCCATATCTTGACGACTGTTCCACCTGCCACGACCTGGGCCTGTTGATAAACACAGAAAAGCCCACGTTAACACCAGTTCAATGCATAGAGTTTATTGGGGCAGTTCTCGACTCCATGCGGGCCAGGGCCTTCTTTCCGGAAGTGCGTCTTCAGGCTATGTCAGACCTGATCTTCTATGTAGGGAGCCGTCCGCTCACCACAGGCCACACCTGCCTGTGACTGATGGGCCATGTGCACATATGTGGTCAGCCATGCTCGACTTCATCTGCGGCCTCTGCAAGTGTGGCTAGGTCCATCTGTATCCCCAGCAGGCACACACTGGACCGAGTGGTCATGGTGCCGAACCATGTCCTTTTGTCCCTGGACTGGTGGCTGGATCCCAAGTCGGTGCTGCAAGGAGTTCTCTTTGCAATCCAGTCCCCGTCGCTTACCCTGGTTTCAGACGCATTGGATCTGGGCTGGGGAGCCCACTTGGGCAGGCTCAGCACCCAGGGCCGTTGATTTCAGCATGACATAGCCCTTCATATCAATGTCAGGGAGCTCAGAGTGGTTTGCCTGGCCTGCCAGGCTTTCTTGCCCCACCTAAAAGGCAAGGTGGTGCAGGTCCTGACAGACTATACCGCCGTGATGTATTACATCAACAGGCAGGGCAGTGCCAGGTCTTCCGCCCTGTGTAGGGAGGAGCTTAGCCTCTGGGACTTTTGTGTGTGGCATGCCATTCATCTGGTAGCCACCCACCTGCCTGGAACCAAGAACGTCTTGGCAAATCGCCTCAGCAGGACCTTCTCGTCTCGCCACAAATGCTCGCTCCATCCAGAGGTGTCAGCCTGATCTTCCACTGGGCAGGGTCAAAGGCTCCCTGTCAGACACCTTCTTGATTCCATGATCAGGAGAGCTAATGTACGCCTTTCCGCCGGTACCGTTGATCCACAAGGTCCTGCTAAAGGGGAAGCAAGAGAGGGCGAATGTCATCCTCATAGGCCCAGCGTGGCCTTGCCAACGCTGGTTCGGCACGCTGCTGAGTCTTTCAGCCGCCATCCCGCTGCAGCTGCCTCTTCGGCTGGATCTGCTGTCCCAGAATCATGGCAATCTCTTGCACCCAAACCTAGTGTCACTGTACTTGATGTCTTGGCTAAGTCTGGACGAACAGGTGTGCTCCGCTGATGTCCAACCGGTCCTGCTGGGCATCAGAAAATCTTCCACAAGGGCTACCTACATGGCGAAGGGGAAGCAGTTCATGTGTTGGGCCTCAGATTGGCACATTTGGGCTGAAGAGGCCCCGCTGCAGGACATCCTAGAATATCTGCTGCACCTTAAGCTCCAGGACCTGTAGCTCTCTTCAGTCAAGGTGCACCTAGTGTCCATTTTGGCGTTTCACCCTCCGTTTCAAGGCAGGACGGTCTTCGCCCATCCTATGACAACATGGTTCTTGAAAGGTCTGGAGTGCCTCTGCCTGCGTGTTCCCCCTTAGGACCTGAATCTTGTGCTGTCAAGGCTCATGGGTCCTCCATTCGACTCCCTGGTTTCCTGCTCCCTCCTCCTTCTCTCCAGGAAGGTTTCTTTCTTGGTCGCTATAACTTTGGCTCGCAGAGTGTCTGAGATCAGGACACTCACCTTGGAGCTGCCGTATACGGTATTCTACAAGGACAAGGTCCAGTTACACTGGCACCCGGCTTTCCTACCCAGGGTTGTTTCCAAGTTTCATACTGTTCAGGACATATACTTAACGGTCTTCTGTCCCAAGCCTCGTGTGATGGATGACGAATGCAGGCTGCATACTCGAGACGTCAGATGTGCGCTGGCCTTCTACATAGGCAGAATGAAGTGGTTTTGTAAATCAGCACAGTTGTTCGTTGCTGTCACAGACAAGATGAAGGGTTGCCCACTGTCTACCCAGAGAATATCATCGTGGATCACAGCCAGCATCTGCTACTGTTACGAGTTGGCCAAGGTGCCACCGCCAGCGATCGTGACGGCTCACTCAACTAGGGCGCAGGTGTCATCGGCAGGCTTCCTGGTGTGGGATTTGCTCAAACTTCCTAAATATATTTGCTTTGGACTTTTTTCCAACATGGAAAAAAATTCTACAGAAAAGGTGAACGTTACCAAAAGTTGTCTGTAAAAACAATGACAACTGTTTTGTGTCCCTAACTATAGCTGTAGGAAGGACTAAGAGTGATTTTCATTGATGGGTGCACTGTATATCTTTTGCTTGCCTTATATATGGCTGCTTTGGGATCCTGATTTGCTCCTGTTATGCTTTGCTTTATTGTCTTGATGCTTGTTACCTTTCGAACCACTCTATAACCACATAGACATTTTAATACCGAAGAGAGAGAACTTACAAGACTGTTCTGTTAAATTGGATTGGTCATGTTTTTTTTATCAACAATGCATAACATAAATGTTAATAGGATTTCCAGGGTAGTGAAAGGAAAAGGAGAACTACTCACACAGACTCTGAATTGCCAAGAGTGTCATTTAATAAACAAGTACGCTCTCACTGCTTATGACAGAAGATGCAATACCTGGTGTTTATTTTCCTCTGTGTTATTACTTGGCTCAGCACTGTGTACTAAGACATCTTCATTCTTTTTTATGAACCAGGATTTTTTTCAGTTAAAATTGTAGATAACAATATGCTTTTGAGGCTTAGGCCACCCTACATGGAGCAATTTGGCGAACGCTGGAGATCAATCATTACATACTGCATCCGTCACTTAAGATTTCTGTTTAGGTACCAGTAGAAAGATTTGAAATCCTATAGGGTTTTTAGGTTGTTTTCTTATATATAGATATAGATATAGATATAGATATAGATAGATATATAATATGTATATGTCTCAGTCTAGTAACTCCTCCTCCTCAATAATTCTGTTTTTGAACAGAATACAGAAGGAGCAAATGTGTATTTCTGAACACTTTTTCCCCAAGCTTCTGTTTTGGAGTGGTTAGATGCTGAAAGTTTTCTAATCTGTGTAGTTGTTTGGTCATGTGTAATCCCGGACTCAGCCCCATTTATTCACCCATTGGAGAATGTGCACATTGGCTACATCGTGGTACATTAAAGGTTTACCAAAGCCTTCCACAGCTGTCATCTCTTTGACCTGTCAGTAAACTAAAAGTATTCATATAAGTTTGCTTTCATTCAAGTGTAATGCTATTACTGCAGAAGTGGGCAGAATGCAATTCTCTAAAGATCTTGTCTCATTCCCTTCTGATCTAAAGAGGTTAATGTGCTCAAATCATCCCATCATTTTGTTTTTCCATTCTCTGTCACTGCAAGAGGAGTAAAGAGAGAAAAAGAAATGTATTGAATAATCCATTACTATCAGCATGGGGAATTAAGGGGAATGGAGAAAATGACTGACTGCTGGGGTATAAGGCCTCCCACCCCCACCCCACATAGATAATCACTCCTCCTCAATTCAGTAGCAGAGGACTGATCTAAATCCTCCCTTCCCCTTCTCCATCCCACTGTGAACTACCAAAGCAAAGCCTCACTTAAACAGTGTCATGCATATTAGTGTTCATTAAGCCATGTTTACACAAAGGATTTCCTAATCACATATATGTGTATATATAAAATGTTCTACTTATGCCTTTAAAGAACTGAGAACTCTGCCTTGCATGCACAGATATCTGATTTGTAACACTACTTTGCAGAAAGATTGCTAATCCTGTAAGCGCTCCCCGTTTTACTGATGCTTAGAAAAGCCTGGTGCAATGGGCACATGACTAAGCCATGTGACTTTTATGTGCTTCCCTTTCATACACATTCATGACCCACCATTCCAGGAGAAACCTCTCATGGAAATAGAACTTCTTGCGTTGCCTCTTTTTGGAATTACTGCTGTGTTGGGACCTTGGAAACGTGATGAGAAATTGAGAGATTGGAGAGAATAAGAATGTTTATAGCTGATGGTCGGGAATTGGCCTCTTGGGCCATCTATCCCAACTCCCTGCATGAAAGAAGGCAGCTATCCTCTTTGTCTAGCGTGATTGCTCTTTATGAACTGATGGTTTTTATTTTACAGTGTTGTTCTTTTTCAAGTGCTTATTTATTGATTCCTTGTATTATATGTTTTATTCAGTAATGAAGTTAATCTAACAAGTCAGTCATTCCTTGGGCTTCTCTTTTTAAAGATTGGCTCTGTGGTGCAGTTGCTTTTCACCTATCTTTTTCTTGCTGAATTCTAACACATGATTGCTAGCAACCCTGCAGATTTCCCCACTAATTTCCGGAGAACCTTAGGTCTGTATCATCTGCTCCTTTTTGATTTATGAATAACTAATTTTACCAAGTGTTCTTTTTTCTGCATTCTCTTACCAATCACTTGCCTTGCTTTGCACAAATAATCAATTGCATACCATTCCCAAACAATTTTCTTTCTCATCATCCCTTTTATTAACAAATAGAACAAAATAGTTGTGCAGCTGGTCCTAAAGTACTCGCTCCTTAATTAACACACACACACACCCCCTCTCCATATATTTTCTTTGATTACACGTTTGTGAAGATATTTCTGATTACCCCAGTTTTAATACTACAACGTTCGCTTTGCTTAGAGCATATGCTACTGCTTTTATTTGCCCTTTTTAATTTCATGTGTTACTTTTCCTTTCCCTTTCATTTTACAGCTGCTGTTACCCTTCTTGAAATTACATTGTCCTTCCTGTGTTTTGCTTTTGCTTTTTAGGATACAGCGAAATTAATCTTTTGAATGGTCTGTCCCTCGTGATATCTCCTTATCATTTGGTAATTTTGCCCATAGGACTCTGCCAGCTCAGTTACCTGATTTTTTTCAAATATGTGACTTGCTGAAGTAGAGCTTCCTCTGTGTGACTGCTTACCACAAGCTCATTCCTTGGTATTGTAAACTGAATTCAGAGTCACCTGTTCCCAGGTTCCTCTTTCCTCCTAGGTCCATGACTAACTCCTTTGGGGCAATACTAGATCCATTTGTCTTCTGATTTGTTATGCCCCCATCATCAAAAAATCAAAATACTTTGCTGTAAGTCTTCCCCAACAGACACCCAGTGATATAAAATTTATCATGAGCCTTAAAGTGTGAACACTCTGGTGCCTTGTGAGCTATTTCATTAGTCCTCACTTCACCATCTACTTTGGATGCCATCACTGTACTTTCTGAACTTGTCCTTGGTATGCAGAGGCATTTAAAAACAAAACCAATAACTGTTTCATGCTTTTGACTTAGATTTTTTGGGAAGGTGGGAATTTGACTATTAGAAACAGTGTATTGTATTGGTGCTGTATGTAGGCCAGAAGACTGTCAGAGCTGTTTGAGTGCGAGACAGCCCACTTAGCCCACTATCAAAACCTGGTGTTTTTTAAAAGGTATTGGTTATGGAAAAGATCAAGTGTTTGGGGAAGAGAAAAATGTTGTTTACGGGGCCTTGCCTTGTGAATCTTTCCAGACACAGAGGGACAGGCTGATTCATGCTTTTTGTATTTCAGTTGTTATTTATCTTCCACATAAGTATTACACTGTTTGATTTTAAATGTAACTGGATTGTATCTGGGCTAAAGCAACAGTTATTATTAAGGGGTGAATTTTGTGACCAGACTGTCTGGAAACTACATTACAAGGACCAGAAGGCATTTTTATTATTTCCATCCTAAGAGGAGTGGGAGTAGGTATACAGCAGAGGAAGTGAAATCCTGGCCCCATTTAAGTCAATGGGAGCTTTGACTTCAGTGGAACCTGGATTTTGGCAAGGTTGTGTGATTTCATGTTTCAGGCATTTTCTTACATGCTGTGTGTGGAAAAAGGGTACAGTGCAGTTGTTTGAAAGGATAAAGGATAACTTTTACATAGCTGCAGACACCACAAGGAAAGGTCTGCTACAGGTAAGCAACATCATGTCCATTTTAGATCATGGTTAGTGTCCCTGTGAAAGTGCACCATGGAATCTGTCCTGAGAACTTCAGCAGCCAGACAGGTGTGTCCTGTTTGCTTACCCCTATGGCAAGTATTCACTCTAAACCAGTGGTTCTCAACCTATTTACCATTGTGGGCCGCATCCAAGACTACCTGTATGACCCTGAGGATGTCACAGAACTGTGTGCTGATTGGGCCGCAGCTTGAGAATCACTGCTCTAAACAAAACTATTTTTGTTGACTTGTGTTTCTACTGATGAGAGAGAAGCAAACGCAAAACAAAGTTGCTTATAGTAAAATCATATTTTGTCTGGGGTTAGTGAAACAGTTGGTCTGGGTGTGAATAAGGCTTGCTGAGTTTGTTAAAAGGGGTGTCAATTTGCAAGGCCCCTGTTTACCAAGTTTGCTGATGTGACCAACCAGGAGTTAAAGCTTGTGCTAGGTAAGGATTGTAATGTGTTTCCCATCCCTGCAGGAACATACCTCTGCATGAGGGGCAAGGGAGTTTAACGGCTTACACTGAGCAGCACTGGAAAAGGGGAAAGGCTCCTGGATGAAACAGAGAACTGCCTGTTCTAGCCGCAGTAGAATATGATAGATACAAATCATGTGCTCCCCTTGCTAAGCCGCTACCATCTGTACTAAGTGAAAATTTTAAGCCTTCATTTTATTTTTGGTATGATAGTATTTATCGGTCTTATCTATTTTAGCAACATAGCTTGATCATATTTTAGGAGAGTTGTCACTTCTCTCATTTCAGAATTTGTGTTTGAAGCCTTTAACTTGCCACATGCGAGAGTATTTTGCAACTTTTTTTGAAGGGTTAGCTTATAAAATACCATAGGTGCTGGTAGCCTGTGCAACCTTCATTCAGCCACCTTATGTGTATACATTATGATACAGTCTTTAATTACATAATCACATACTATTTTTTCCCACAGGACCCCTGCCTCATTCAGTGCACAGGATAGACGGCACTTAATGAACAGCTATACAATATTTAGCTTTATCCTCATTGGTCAACGTGTGGCTCCATATTTTATTTACTGCACACTATTCAAACCCTGCTCTTAAGACCGAATCATTAATTTCCTTAGTGATCAAACTAGATTGTGTGTTGTTTTACTTTTTGGAATATGATTTTGATCATTTCTTTTTTTAACGGGTAAACACATGGAAGTAATCCGTGTCACACGTTTATCGACCAAAGTCGGTTGTTCTGCACAGTCAATGGCATAGATTATCTACAACACCTGTTGGTTATCTGCAAATTAAATCATGGCACTAAACTCATTTCTGTCCAAAACCCTCTCAACACACTGCTTTTCTGAAAACTTTAGTGAGAGAAAAGTATTGTGTAGTCCACATGGTTTAGCCAACTTACACTTCTGGAATGTAAAGGAACAAAATATAATCTGCCGCTCTTTGATGTGTTCCTACACTTCTATTAAGTTATAATTTAGCTGTCTTACCTTGATAGAAATAGATCATTTTCCTTATCTAGCCTGTCCTTCTGAGCCTGTTAATGCAGTCTAATTCTAGCTAGTAACCTAACAGATTTATATTAATAACTGCTTGCTGTGGTTTCTCAGACTACATATTTTATGCTTTTGAGACATCTTTGTGGTCAACTTAGATACTGCAGCATTTATACGAGACCTTCCTATTCCTTTTGTTAAGAGAACCTGAAGAGCAAGAGTATTAATTCTCCATCTGAGAAATGTTACATTTTAACATCGTATTACTTTTGTTTCAGTACTATATGTTTTTGTACAATATGCTGTTTTCAGGTGGTTCAGCGTGAGTTGTGTTTTGTCAAATGTAAAATTCACTTAACATGTTGACAATTGTCATGCAACAGGTAATTAGCAAAACAAAGGTCTTAGACGCCTTACAAACCAAATAAGCATGATTCCATGGAAAAATTATCATACCCAGATACCAAACATACTGGCACCTCACACAAGCTTAGACAGAAAATTAAAAGCTCTAATATGCTTTGAAATCCACTATGAAATACTTATACTCTTCATAATATTAGTCTTATTTTCTTGACTCCTGTTCGTAACATACGAGCAGTATGGATTTATTACTTTGAAAATATTCTCTCTCAGGCTTTCTTGTATTTATTACAGTTGAGTAAATAATTTCAATGAATAATTTATCTGACAAATTCATCTTCTAAGGTTGCAGGATATCTCTGAGAAGATAATTTCCTCAATGTAAAAAAATTGATTAATTTGAAATGTTTAAGCTCTATAGATTGATTGCAAGCATTTTATATGAGCTGCATTGCTTGCCTATCATTGACAAGGTGGGTGAGGTAATCTTTTATTGGACCAACTTCTGTTGGTGAATGAGAAAAAATTTTAAAGTTACACAGAGCTCTTCTTCAGGTCTGGGAAAGGTACTCTGAAGCTTTCTGTACACTACCAAGTTTTGTCGCCAAAAACTGCCTTTTGGCGACAAAGCTGTGAGTGTGTACACACTGAGATGCAACTTTTGTTGGGGAAAATGCCCAGTTTCGGTGAGAAAACACTTCCACCCCTACAAGAGACTTTTTTCGCTTCGTTTTATTATCAACAAAGAGCCAGTGTAGACACCACACTTGCTTTAATCACTTTATTTGGCCTCTAGGAAGTGTCCCACAATGTCCATCCTGACCGCTCTGGTCAGCAGTTTGAACTCCGCTGCCCTGCAGCCAGGTAAACAACAATCTGCCTCTCCCCTTGGCAAACCCCGGGAATTTTAAATTCCATTTCCTTCTTGCTGGCTCCCCATGCACCCCTGCCGACCATTTCCTGCTTGCCGTTTCTTGCTTGCCATTTCCTGCTTGCCTGCACGCCTGCCGACCATCCCCAACAGATAAGAAAGAGGACAAGATGCAGCAAAGTAGACATGTTCCAGGAGGTACTGCAGTGCTCCACTACAGAGAAAAGGGAACAAAAGGAGTGCTGGGAAGCTGAAAGGCAGGACAGAAAAGAGAATCAAGCGTTTGCTAGGGACGCAACTGAGCGGATGATAACAGTAATGGAGAGGCAAATAGAAATACTCAAGTCTTTAATAATGCCGCAGAGTGAGCAGGTCTGTGCTCGACCTCCACAGCAGCACATACACAATTCTTTAACCCCCACCCACTCCGCCTGCATATTCCTTTCCATTGTCTGGGACTTCTCAGTTACCCCATCACTCCGCCCCCTCACACAACTTTCAGAATGACAGTTGGACCTACACACAGTTGCGAGGGTCTGCCCTTTCCCGGTCCCTCCTTTCACAGCAAGCATCTGTGTTTTGTGAGTGTCACTGTGCTTTTTCTTGATCAATAAAGGCAAAGTTTTATAATGGTAAATCATCTTTATTTTGTTTTCTACAAATTCACATTGCAATCACTACGAGTACATGTACAGGCATTTTAAGCATTTTCTTAATGCGATATGCGGCCCCAAATGTCAACATAACCTCCTAGGAAAAAAAATGGAATGCACCATGGAAGCTACTCTAAGAAAGCTATATGTAGCTGCTGCTCATTGTCAAAGTGCTTCCTCAAAGCCTCCCTGATTTCAATTGCCTCCCTGTGAGCTCCTCTGACAGCCCTAATATCTGGCTGCTCAAACTCAGCAGCCAAATGCTCTGCCTCAGCACTCCACCCCAGAGCAAATATTTCACCCTTAGATTCACAGAGATTATGGAAAGTGGCTATGACCATGGGAGTATTCTCCTCATTAAGGTCTAACCTGCCATAAAGGCAACGCCAGCATGCCTTTAATATGCCAAAGGCACATTCCACTGTCATTTGGCACCTACTCAGCCTGTTGTAATGCTCCTTACTGCTGTCCAGGTGTCCCGTGTAAGGTTTCATGAGCCAGGGCTGTAAGGGGTAGGCTGGGTCTCCCAGGATCACTATGGGCATTTCCACATCCCCTACTGTAATCTTGTGGTCTGGAAAGAAATTCCCTGTCTGCAGCTTTCTGTACAGGCCGGTGTTCCTGAAGATGTGTGTGTCATGCACCTTTCCAAACCACCCTGCGCTGATGTCTGTGAAATGCCCATGGTGATCCACAAGCACCTGCAACACCATGGAGAAGTACTCCTTCCTATTGATGTATCTGCTGCAAGGTGGTCTGGTGCTAAAATTGTAATATGTGTGCCATCTATTGCCCCTCCACAGTTAGGGAAACCAATCTCTGCAAAGCTGTCCACTATTTCATGCATATTACCCAGAGTCACGGTCCTTCATAGCAGGATGTGATTTATTGCCCTGCACGCTTGCATTAATGCAGCCCCAGTGGTGGACTTCCCCACTCCAAATTGATTTGTGACCGACTGGTAGCAGTCTGGAGTCACCAGCTTCCAGACAGCGATTGCCACACACTTCTGTACCGAGAGGGCAGCTCTCATTCTGGTATCTTTGCGCTGCAGGTCTGGGGCCAGCTCACCACACAGTTCCAAGAAGGTGGTTTATGCATCCGGAAGTTCTGTAACCACTGCTCGTCATCCCACACCTGCATGACAGTACGATCCCACCATTTAGTGCTGGTTTCCCTAGCCCGAAAGTGATGGCCTACCCTATGCAGCTGCTCCGTGAATGCCAAAAGCAATATAAAGTTGCTGCTATCCATATCACGCAGAAAGTCGGGCACCTGTGAGTCTTCCTCTGTCAGTAATTTCATGATTAACTGCACTGCCATGTGCGATGTCCTCGTGATACTTAACAGAGCATAGGAGAGAAGTGCGGGATCCATCCCTTCTCACAAAGATGCCAGCATGCACAGAAGAGAATGGCTATTGCAAAAATGCCATGAAAGAAAGCCAGAAGCCCATGGAGTGCTGGGACACAAAGCAATGCATCATGGGACATTTAGCCACGTCCCAAGATGCATTGCAACCCGCTCCTCCTTCCCACAACACCTAGCGACAGAAGGTGTTGCCCTGCACTGTGGGATACATACCCACCGTGCATTGCTCCCACTGTTGATGACAGTGCCCCCAATGTGGATGTGATCTGTCGCCAGAGGGGGCTAGTGTGAACAAGCTTTTCTGTTTTTTATTAAGTTGATTTTTGGGTGTCGATATAAGTGGAGTTGACAAAACTTGGTAGTGTAGACAAAACCCTAGTGTCACAACTAAAGACAAGGTGGAACATATTGTTTAGCATAAGTAGTTAATACATCTTAAGAAACCATTCACGATGAAGTGTCCTGTTAACTCCTCTGCGTCAAAAGGGGGGGGGGCAGGAAGGTGTGGGGGAGGTTATTGGGTTACAGATTGTTGTAATAAGCCCTCTAAAGCTAGTGTCTTTATTAAGACCATGATTATTAGTATCTACCAAAGTTATGAATTGAAGCTCCCAGGCTCATCTTTTGAAGGTGTTTTGCAGGCTTCCTTTGAGAACAAGGACTGAGAAGTCAGATATGGAGTGATCACAAGTGATATGGAGTTTTTGTCTTTTGTCACTTTTCTGTGTGAGTTCATTCGAAAATGTAGTGATTGTCTGGTTTCACCCACATAGTTGTTGTTGGGGCATTAACTCCATTAGATGAGGTACAGCACATGTTGTGATATGCATGTACAGAACCCAGGATGTGTTGTGGGGGATATTGATCATTGTAGCAGTGGAGATATGTCTGCAGGTTTTGCATCTGTTGTTATGGCAGGGACTCTGGTGCTGCATTGAGTTGGTCTGTCCTGATCTGTGGAAAGTTTGCTTCTGATGATGATCTGTGATTGGTCAGATAAAGCAATATGCAGTTATTACTGTTCTCTGAATGGGAAATTGTGCTAACAATTCAGTATGAATAGTCATGTGCAAACTTACATTTTGAAAGATATTTACAATATTTACTCCTGGGGGGGTTGAAATTTTTCTTTCCCTGAACTCCATGCCAGTAAAATGTAATTGTGTGGTTTGTTCTTCAGAAGCAGTCACAGTGTAGGTCTAAACACAACAGAAAGAAATTCACTTAAAATTTGATTGAATATTCACAGAACATTTTTCTGCAATATTTGCCCCAACTTGTTGCTTATTGAGAAACTCTATATGCAGAACACTCATAGAGTCCTGATTCAGGAAAACATTTAAGTACATGCATAAGTCCATTCTCTATTCAGGAAAACTCCTAAGCAATATTAAAGTGAAGCATGTTCTTAAGTGCTTTCTTGAGTAGGATTGCTTTCCTTATTCAGGGCCTGAACTACTCCTATGTTACTGTATACATCCTACCAACTGATAATGTTTCCCCACTTCAAGTACATGAAACTATATGGACAGTTATTTAACATAGTTGTCTTAGAGTTAACATAGATGCGTCCATAGGTTTCCTTATTTAGTCACTCTCATCTGTCTTACACAGGAGTAGAATTGGCATATAAACTATAAAGGTAACACAGCTGGGTCTTATTCAGCCTAAATGCAATATCTGAAAATATATTTTTTCTTTTTGGATGATTGTATTTGGATTTGCTGTAGCTAATCATCATTCAGGACGGGTTCCATATCCTTGCTGCAGCACCAACTAAATTGGTGCATTTCACACAATTTTCTTAGCTGGCTTTATGATGAGTTTCTCTGAGACTGGAACTATTAATCTTTAAAGCCACAGAACTCAGATGTTTGTTGGCATCTATGCTAACAAACAGCTTAGCATAGCTGTTAGCTGATAGAATATTTTGTCACTTAGAGTTGTTATAAATTATGTGGTCCTAGTCAAAGCAGGTTTGCTTTTTGTTAGGTGTCCCAAACCAAGCAAGGTCCAAATGACACTTTGCTATATAACTCATTGGCAATGTCCTGGCAGTGCTCTCTGGTGAATGAGAACCCAATCGTATTGTGAAGTCTCTAGTGTACAGTGTCATTTCACCAGCATTTAAAGACGGCAGACTTTTTTGGAACACTAAGGAATGAAATCCTAGCCCTATTGAAGTCAATGGTAAAACTCCACTTGACTTCTGCGGGGCAGGATTTCACTTAGCACGTCCACATGAAAAATGTCTCATTCTTCCCAGGATCTAACAATGAATTTCTCATTCGGGAATAGTATCTCCTGTAAAGACCTTCATACTTATGCCCAGATCTAGGAAAGCATGTAGACATGTGCTTGTCCGTATGCAAGTGAGTAGTCCCATGTTCTACTGACAATAACACCTGCCTTCAGAACATCTGTTATCAAAGTGATATGGATGCTTTTTGTAGAACTTCAAGGACTATTCACATGCTTTGCTGGATGGGAGTCTTAAAGGGCGACAAGTCAAAGAACTCAGTTATAGGGGAGTTAATTGCTTTAAGGACCCTTACTGTAGCATCTCTTGAACTTTTTAGCCCAAAGCTGTACAATATTTGCTTTGCATAATCGGATAATTCATAGAAAAGATTAGCTTTGGGGTGATGTTCCTTTGAAATACTTCTCTTCTTAGGCTCCAGATTGGGTAGGATCATTTTTTAATATTTCTCTTTCAAGATGTTTTTTTCCTGGCTATTTTCTCCTCCTCTTAATTCCTGCAGTGCACACTTTCCAACCCCCCATAGTCATACAGATCCTTTTCCTGGACCTTATGATCTCTCTCTCTATTCCATCTGGTCATTCTGTGTAGCTCATACACACGTCTCCCTCCCTCTTATTTTCTCTCTCTCCTGATCCCCTTGTTACTGGAAAGATTTCACTCACTTTGTTGGCATCATGTCTCTCTGCATCTCAGGTGATTGATTTTATGCCAATTTGTTTCACTTTTAGTGTTGTTTCTGTTTATAATCTATTTATACTTTGTTTTGTGATATTTTAATTATTCTCAGTTAATTATTATGATCGGATTTTATTGTTTTTGTCGCAACTCAAGTGACATAATGGAGTTGGAGGGGGAAAGAGCTTTATAAATAAGTTTATTGCTATTATTATTTGTCGTTGTTCACAGCTCCCAGTTCACACCATCTGTTAATCTCTGTGTGAGTCATTTGTGAAACATAATAGAAATTGGTCTGCATGCAACAGAAGCAATTCATGGAAAATGTTTCTTTTCTTTTGTCTGTGGCAATGTTACTTCATTTTATTGGTAGTAGTGTTCAAAGCCCCATGGATGCAAGTGTGGTCCCACTGGTTTAAATAGACTTTGTAGGTTAAGAATAATGTAACCCAGTACGGTAATGAATAGAGCAATGTGGTGTAGCGTGAGCAACATTTTAAACTAAAACCAGCCCCGTTAGCTATGCTGAGATTGGACTTGTGGCAACTAAGAAGAGTCTACCTTTCTGTTCCTTCTCAGTCTGCAAGGGTCTGAAATGCTTCCCTGGTATAAGTTAAAGAAGTCTAAGGGATTACCCAGGATGAGCAGAACTCTGAACATTTCATTCCTCCTCTTCCTGTTTCTGGCATGCCTCCTTCACAGGGAGAGGGCCTACAGAGAGAGAGAGAGAGAGAGAGCTAGTAGGGACTACACCATCCAAGAGTCCCCCCGCCCCCCTTCAGAGGCAATCCCCAGCTTGATGGAAGCTCCACAGCTACCCTTTGTGCTGCTAACATAATGCAGAAAACCTTGGTCGAGGATGTGAATTTGGCCAACATGAACAGCTTGCACCTGAACAGCCTCAGCATTAAAGTTATTAACACTTTCTACAACAGCAGCTCGGGGACAGCTATGTTTAGTACTGATCTACCAGTGGAAGATTTCTAAACTTTGCATATATAATGTAAAAATTGACTATTAAAGTTTTCCTGATTCTAAAATTGTATGAAAACGTATATCCCAATGAAATGTGTTTAAAAGTTTTGTCATACCCTTGGAGTAGGGTTGCCAAATATATTAAAAATAAGGGACTGTTTTCTTAGCACGCCCATTCTACTCCTCCTCCTGACATTATCATTATTAGTATTATAAATAATAAGCAGTCACCTACATTCATTAGGAGGTATTTCTTACAGCACTCAGCAACTCCAGATCTTGTTGTACAGAGATGAAAAAATAAGGGACATCCCTTGTAATAAGGGACTATTGGCAAACTTACCTTGATGGCACTTTAATGTCACTGTTTGCCAATATTAGAGTGATGTGTTGCAAATGAGCAGAGAAGATATATACCTTCTAGTGTTATGTCGAAGTCCTCTCACTGTCTACTTAGGTACATTATTGGTTAGAGCTGTACTTCAGTAAGGTATATATTTAAAGTATCCATGTCCCTCCAGAGCAGATGTTTACAACGCAGACATTATTGCAAGTGGAAAGTGGCACCCTGAAAAATGTATTTGGTCTGTTAACTATGTCACTGATATTAAACATTGTAAACATTGTTGATTTTATGACTAAGGATGCAGAAAGGCAGCATTCATCACTGCATAATAGTCCACTGCTAATAGACCTTTAATTGTGTGCATAGTTTTTCCTGGTTTTTATAAACACAAAGAAACTGAAATCCTGCTATTTCTGTCTTTTTTTGTTTAACTTAGTTTTCAGTCCCCTATTGGAACATTGTTTTATTGAAAACTTATTCTGTATAGAATCAACGATCTAATCAGGGCGAAGCAGGAGGAGTAAGGCATGTGTATGTGGGCAGGGAGCTACTCGCTCTTACTCCCATGCATGGCCAAGTGAAGACTGACTAGCTAGCTTATAGCAAGCAAAGTGACTAACCGTCATAGTGACCCCCGAATGCTTTGATTTGAAGGGTCACTTTAGTTACCAGAGCATTACATCTGAAATTCATAGTTTAAAATCTGTCATGTTCTACTATACTTCAATACATATTTCTTAGAGCGTAAAGAATATGCAGTGAAAATGACTTAATTGCCTTTGACCCAGACAGACTTGCATGCCATTCTCAGAAACACCCACTATGGTTCCATGAGCTACATACCGTAGAACAACAATGCTATACCAGACATTTCGGCATATTTACTGCACATCTTAGAGTCATCACTGGAGAGGCTTCCTGAAGTCAGTTTGTGGGAAATGCTCAGAACCAACATGGGTGCATTTCCAGACAACATAATAGCTGTATGCATTATTTTAATTCTGAGGATGACTCAGAAGGGCAGCAGCAGCAATCTTTGCTGTAATATTTTTGATCAATG
Organism: Chelonia mydas; assembly: GCF_015237465.2. Taxonomy (NCBI): domain Eukaryota; kingdom Metazoa; phylum Chordata; order Testudines; family Cheloniidae; genus Chelonia; species Chelonia mydas. The sequence continues at coordinate 11,905,688 of NC_057853.1, read as the reverse complement.
GTTGAGTATCATTCTCCCTATTTTATTTTATTGTACCCTAGTCTTCAGAGTCATGAATCACATTCTCTGTGGGCATAATGCCACTGTAGTCAGTAGAGTAGTTTATGCCAGCGTAGAAACCACCAGGAAGGGGGTCTTCTGCAAGAACTGAACATGGGACCTCTGACTCTAAAACACAGCCCACACTCCTCCCTAGACTCCCTAGGTTATCGACCTAGCCTGGGAGGCTCGCTGCCACGGGCTATATAGACACACACAAGGAGCCCTGGTCATGGACCCGTATCTCATTGTGCTAGGCACTGTACAAACACCCAAAGAGCTTACAATTTAGGTACCCAAGTCCCATTAAAGGTTAGTGGAATTTGGTTCCTAACTCCCTTAGGGTCCTTTAACAATCCCAGCCTTAAAGTTTTCAAAATCATACTTAAAATGTATTTCATACCAGATGAATTGCTTCCAAGCATAACGCATGCCAATGTAATGACATAGAATTGCGTCAATGATGGTGAACTTATTGAAGATAAAACCACACTCATGTTTCCCCTCTAGTACAGCTGGTTCAAAAGAAAAATTAAGGCTTTGTTCGTGCTGCCTGGACTAGAAATTCAATAAAATGCAGATAAAAAGTAGGCACATTGCCAAGGTCACCGGCCAGATATAAATATTTATATCTGTTATTCAAGTGTATTGATTTGGTGGACAATATTCTGAAGGGAAAATAACGTGCCGCAGAGAAGAACTTCTAAGATCTTACAGTGTGTCACTGCACTTATTTTGAAACCTTTTTTTCATCTTTGTAAAAATGGGAGCACTTGTTATACCTAATTTTCAATATTAGTGAAGGCTGCGATTAAAAAATAAACGGAATTCAATAGGAATTGGATTCTGAACTTTGAAAATCCAAGTCTTAGCTAGTTTTAGTGAGGAGCTATTGTGTATATTGTACAGTAACTCGGCACTTAAAGTCATCCCGGTTAATGTTGTTTTGTTGTTACGTTGCTGATCAATTAGGGAACATGCTCGTTTAAAGTTGTGGCAATACTCTCTTATAACGTCGTTTGGCAGCCGCCTGCTTTGTCCACTGCTTGCAGAAAGAGCAGCCTGTTAGAGTTAGTTGGTGGGAGCTTGGAACCAGGGTGGACCGGCAACCCCTCTACCAGCTCCCCATTCCCCTAAGTTCTCTGTGCAGCAGCCGCCCAGCAGGCTACCAATTGCCAGCAGTTCCGCTGTCCCTCCCCCCACTGCCTTGGAGCTGCTCCCCAGAGCCCTCCTGCTTGCTGTGCAGGGCGGGGGAAGAGGCGGGGCTAATGTCAGGGTATTCCCTTCCCCCCTGCTCCTGCACCCCGCTTACCCCATTTCCGTAGAGTGTGGGGGGACAGGACAGGGCTCAGGATAGAGGGAGCTTCCTGGCAGCAGCTTCTGTCTCAACTTGCTGATATGCTTAAAAAGGCAGCATAGTTAGAGTGGGGTGAGCGTACTTAAAGGGGCAATGCGCATCTCTCTCTCACACACACTGTGCGTGTGTGTCTCTCTCTGTCTCTGTCTGCCATGCTCTCTCCCCTCCCTCCATCCGTGCTGCCTTGTAGAGTGTGAGGCTACATTAACAACAATGGGTTAACCCTTGAGGGCTCAGTTGAGTGCTAGTTCATCATTTAGCAGTAAGGCATCCCCTGGGAAATATCCCACCCTCTGACTTCACCCCTCAACCAAGCTTCACAATCATCATCGCTGTGTACCAGTATTCAATTGTTAGTTTAAAACTTATACTGGTGTGTGTGTGTGTGTATGTATGTATGCGTGTGTGTGTATATATATATCTTTTGTCTGGTGAAAAAAATTTCCCTGGAATTTCTCTCCCCCCTTTGCATTAATTCTTATGGGGAAATTGGATTTGCTTAATATCGTTTCGCTTAAAGTCACATTTTTTGAGGAACATAACTACAACGTTAAGCGAGGAGTTACTGTATGTGGGTTTTTTTTTTAATTAATTCCCCTAGTGGTGGTAGGAGTTAGTGTAGCTTCAGTCATCAGTACAATACAGTCATCATCCAGAAATGAACTGCCTAACAAGTCCTACTGCTGGTATGCAATGGAATTTACATATGGATATATATTTATGGAGAACTATTGGCATATGTGTTTTTCTGCCCAGATAGCATGGTGATATTGCTTGGCTTTCTCAGCCAGTCAGAAAGCTAAACTGAACCAAATTTCTGAAGCTACTTCATAATTAAAGAATGAAAGTCTCAGGATTTCTCATGTACAGCATCATCCAGCTTTGCTGAACAAAGACAGGATAGTAGGTCTGATGTTATATCATCCAATTGCTCTCTCTCGTAAGCAGAAATTTGTGAAAACCAGAATATTTCAGTAGGTATCTTAAGGGAACTAGCAGACATGTTCTTCACAGATTAAAAGCTTTCCCCACTCCTCTCCTGAACAGATGTCTGTAGCCTTTATTTTATTTAAAGAGAATTATGTAACATGGTTTTACACCACTGAGTGTTCAGCTCTGGCAGCTGCAGTTTCAAGTTTAACAGAGTGAAAGTCACCTCTGCTACTTGCTTCAGAGTTAGTCTCTACGAACACATAACGACCACGGGTAGCAACAGCACATACATTCACCAGTACAAAGTCTAGTCTGTTTTATAGGTTTTATTAAAGTTACAGAATATAGTAATTCTTTACAGACCTATGCACAAGTTACAAATATAGTGATATTCACAGTCTTAACAGTGTTAGGGTCTGATGGGACTCTCATGGCTTGATCGTCAGTAGAGGGATGGTTCCTGCTGGAGTTTCCCAGAGGGAGCTCAGTTTTCCCATTGTGGGTATCCCCTTTTTATAATGTGATTGTATCAAACCTGCGTCCTGCACGTGTCCATAAAAGTATCCACGCTCTTTTCTCTTATTGGTCTGTGTCCCCTGGAAACTTTTCTATAGGTGTAAGTTCCCTTTCTTCTCATTAGCATTGACACAACGTGTATCCCATGATTAAGACACATGTCTGAGAAAGATGCGCCTTTACGGTATTTTTGTGATCTGATATTCTTCTTCGGGGTAATTTTGCACAATTTTACCAGTTGATAACTCTTTTTCCATAATCTTAGGGCATCAGGTTATTTCTCAGTCACTTATGTCCTCGTTTCTTGTCTCCAGGGCCTATAATACCTAAGCTAAAGTCTTGCAGGTCTCAACCTACAGGTCGTGCGTTTCAGCTTGTCTTACTCATGTCTAATACTTATTGCCTCTAAATACTGATCAGTTTTATACTTCTATAATCCTACAAATTAACTCTAAATAGCATACAATGAATATATGTAACAACAAATCGATCAAAACATCTCACAATAAATGGATACTAAACTAAAACCATTGGCTATATTCCCCGCTTTGACAGGGTGAGTGTTATCTCATTATCACTGATGATTAGATAGTAAGAGCCCTGTCACATACATATTACATGACAGTATCCAGCAATGATTAATGCAGTAGTACACATAGTGATAATACTGTGGACAAAAATTCATTTTTCCATCCAATTTTCATCTCTCTTGGTAGAGTGAATACCTTATATGAGCTGCTACCATCCAAAATTTCAGACAGTGCTTGGTTTGTCTTATTTACGTCATTCCTAATTTTAATTAATTGTGATTTTTTAATCTTTTAACTATTGTTTTAGCTGTAAAGTTAATGGCATATATGTGTGAAACACTGGAGTACTTTGTTTAATGAGATCCTGGTAATCTGGGTTGCTAAGAGTAAGAGTTTTGTTTTCAGAAACATTGGAGATATTATTGTATGCCCAATAACTGTTGCTTAACACAGAAATTTTGATTTGTGACCATACATCCAAGATGACCATCATAGAATTCCTTGTGATTAGTTACTACATAATATTATTCCTTTTCATCATAAGCCACACATTCTCTAAGAGATTTCCATTTGATGAGTAGCACTGGGCAGGATACCAGTGTTGCATTGTCCTTGGAACCTTTCCAGCTGGTCACATGTTAAGGAGGAGAAGAATTAGGAAATACAGGCAATATATCTGCTTATTTCTTGTATAGGATTTTTCACATGTTGCAGTATATTATTGATTTCCTCCTCCCCCACTCTCCATTCACAAATCAGTATCATTTAATGATTGTGGGTAACCGTATCACATGAACTTTTTAATGCTCTGCTTTCCAAAGCAGATAAGCAGTTATTCCCTGAGTAAAGGCAATGAAAATGATTGTTATGTTCTTCTTAATTCAACTTGATATTTGGCAACAATTTCTGAGCAATGTACTTAGGACTTGAACTCCTACTTTACTAAACAGAGGGAAGCCAGTGGAATATGTGATCTTTTATGCTTACTATTTATGCTTTATTTTACAAGAACACATTTGATTGATTGATGCATTCCTTTTCATGCAGAGTAAGAAACTCTTCCAAAAAGCTGAATTCCATTTTCTTACACCATTTTATTAAAATGGCATGTGTATTCTAACTGATATCAGTGTATGTATGCTAAAGCAAATGAAAAATGTATATATTACCATGGAGAAAGAAGGGAGAGTGCTGTTTTGGAAGCCAGAAAAGTGTATATCTCTTTCCTTGCCTTGATTGTTATTAATTTTAAACTTACTTCAATTTTGCAGGCAATAAAAAGGCAATAAAACTGCTTTTTATTTGCAAATTATCCAGTTCAAGCACTCTGTTTTTCAACCAAGCATTTTACTCACCTCCTACTCAAAATTGGCTGAACCACTTTTTACTGAAATATAATTTAAAAAACTCAAAACATGATATTTAGACCGAGACCAAGCCTGAAAAATTTCACTCTGTGAAAGAAAAGTCATAAAGTAACTGAAAAATTAGAATTTCTGTGCTTTTTGCAATGTTAAGGTGGTCTCTGCTGCTCCGCTATAATATACAGAATCATAGAATATCAGGGTTGGAAGGGACCTCAGGAGGTCATCTAGTCCAACCCCCTGCCCAAAGCAGGAGCAATCCCCAATTTTTCCCCCAGATCCCTAAATGGCTCCCTCAAGGATTGAACTCTCAAGTCTGGGTTTAGCAGGCTAATGCTCAAACCACTGAGCTATTCCTCCCCCCCTAATATTATATAATTAATATAATTAATTGATATTATAGAAACAAGGTCAAAGACGATTATATTACTCCAAGCACAGGTTTAATTTAGAACCATATAATTCATTGTATTCCATCAGAAGATGACCATTTCAAAAGTGGTGTATACAAATATACACTTGTTTCTGTTTAGTAAGATGAAAACCCCATTTTGGACCTGATCTCATTGTTTAAGAAAAAATCAGGGCTTAGATTTCTGCGAATGAAAAACTTTGTTTTTTTTGTTTTTTTTTGTCCTTTTAGCAAGTCCTTACCCTGCTCTTATCTGTTTGTCAGAGGGCATTGGAAGATCTAGGAGGTGGCAAGCAGCATGATACCTGGCTCAGATACAGTGCACTCAAGTCCAATACCTGTAGCTGATAGTGAATGGTGCATGTGTAAGGTTTTTTTTCCTTTATACCGCATTATGCATTTGGACCCAAGGTCTGTTAATTCAGTTATTCCTGAGAATTGTATCCCTAAATGGTGGGTAACAACAGGAGTCAAACCATGTCAAGTATTATAGGCAGAAAATGTAGTTAAGAGGGCCTGACACTTCACCATTATAAGACGCTGTGTTGAGATGCATATAACTTCGCCAAATTTTAACTGGGCTGAAAATTCCCATGCTGGGTGTCTGCTTCAGGCTGAATTTTTTTGGAAAATTTTCAGCAAAAAAATAGCACCACAGTTACAGAGAATGAGACTTTTTTCTGTCATATTGAAAACTCTTTCTGTCTTTTTGTTGAGAAATTCTAGTACCGCCATGCTTTGGAACATGGCCTTAACATTTGGCATGGAGGGGTGGGCTTTGTGTCAGGATTGTGCCATTTGTTGGTCTTGTGAAAAAATGCCCAAATTTGGACAAGTTGTAAGCTTTTGGGGGGAAAAAAAAATCTGTTTGCACACGCTCAATAGAGACTTTTGAGAGTTTGGTAGCTAAATTCGCCAGAGATTCTGTTTGCACAGAACACGCTCCAACCCACAAGTGCAAAGACTTAACAGGACTTTCTCTGAAATTGCTGCTACTGGCAGCCAGGAGCTGCTCTGGCGTGGAGCGGAGGAACTGAAACTAGGAAGACTGGCTCTGTGTGTGTTCTCAGCTTCTTCCATTGCTGGTGTCCAGGCAACATGGAGGAGAAAAAAGAAAAAGCATGACTGGAATGTAGAGGTGACAAGAACCAGAGTGGGGGGTGGGGGGTGTAGGGAGTAGATTAGGGTCTGAGAGACTGATACTAACTAGTTGAGAAGCCCGAGAGGAGACTGGTACTGCGACTGGGAGCTGGGATGAGGGGAAGTCTGGGACTCAGACATCCCAGAGCAGGAGACTGGGACTGGGGATGAGATGCCACAGGTGGGAATGGAGAGAAACAGGGACAGGCAGCAGGGGCCAAGGGCAGAAAGGGGCCAAATTAAGGTTGCACAAGTAGCCTTAATTCTGATATTTCCTAACTTCTGAATGATCAACTTTGTAGCTTTAACATTACTTTAACATAGTTTTTGTGTGTAAGAATGGTTAGCAAATCTCTCTTCCTCAGAGCTTGTCAAGAAAGGCTGCCATCAAAGAGTCCTGGAGTAGGGGGCCTGGGTAGCTGTACCCACCAATTCCACGGCACACTGAGAAGGATTAGTAGGCTCTGTGACAGATGAATTTCTGCCTGCTGCTCATCAATGACATTTCTTCCTTTGACAACTCTGATCTCCCCCTGTAACCACAGGCTTCTCAACTTTTCCTGAGCAGCACTGGTGGGAGCAGCAGTGCCAAAACAGATTCCTGGTTTGAAGGTGACGTAATAGTTGGACTCCCAAATAGCTGTAGGATAGCTGGTTTGGGATTGGAGCATGTGGCTTATTTTACTTTTTCCAATACCTCCCTGGATGGATTCACTTTCCACCCACATAGCCCCCCTTTCCCTCAAACGTTGATGAAGCAGGTGAGCAAGTGTGGAGCAATGCAGTACAAAATATGAAGAGGACACAGCTCCACTGGGTAGCTGACTTGCTCACAGGAAATGTCAAGTGAATGGTTAGCCTCTGACAACAGTCCTGTGCATTTTAATAGAGGTTCTGGCCCTGTGTATAATGCAATTAATTCTAAACTAAATATCGACAGGGCTTTTCCTCAAGTTCTATATCATCTTTAAGATTATTTTTGAATTCAAGAATTCTTCTTTTCTGCAAATTTATATTCCCAGCAAAGCCTCTATTAAGAGAGACCCCCTTACAAAGTAACTTATTTCTGAATATGCAATTCACAATTTAATATAAGAATAATATAATCCCCAACATTCTCCTTACCTAACCCCAGATTTACAAACAATATCTGCATCATAAGGGTATTACTATCGACCCTTGATATACAATTGTTCATCTGTCCAAAAATATATCCCCTTTCCCAGAAACAAATTACGGTTCCAGGAAGGTACATGAAGCTTAAAAATTTCCAGAACGTTGCAATTAAAAGACAGCAAAAATAAAGGTTATTTTTCCCTCTTATCTTTTCTGAGTGCTAAAAAGGTTGATTTTTTTGATACGTTATAATATGTTTAATGTTGGAGAGAGACCAAAACTAATGAACTGCATCTCATTTATATTTTAAAAAAAATCATATAATAGTCCACTTGGTTTAGGAGTTGTTATAATACTCACTATTAGAATGAACAGGGATGATGCCTTTATAGGAACTTATCCTCTTATTCCACAGGACAGGGCCAGGTTTTGATCTTGGTTGCACTCTGAACTGATTCTAGTGTAACTGAGATCAGTTAATCTCCTAATCAGGGGGAATGTTTCCCAAGATCAAAGATTTGGGCCTTAAGAAGTGCATTACAATAATGGAGAGACAAGGTGGGTGAGGTAATATCTCTTACTGGACCAACTTCTGTGGATGAGAGAGACAGCTTTAGAGAGAGCTCTCTGTCAGGTCTGTATAGATCTGTTGTCTGTCTCACCCACAGAAGTTGGTCCAGTAAAAGATATTACCTCACCCACCTTGTGTCTCTAATATCCTGGGACTGACGTGGCTACAGCTACACTGCATACATTACAATAACGCTCATTTTAACATTTATTTCATGTAGTAGTTTTTAATTATTACCTGATTGCAAATTGACATCAGACAGAAAGTGCAAAAGGAGAATCTAAAGATTTATAAAGGAATTCACAGATGCCATTTCTACAACTGGGTGATTAACTAGTGTTTGCTGTGTAAGTCTGAGGTTGAGAATTTCCTGGGATTGAGTGAAAATAGCTTTTCCATTAGAATGTGCGGCTCTTCTGTTTTATTCTTTACTTTCTTTAAGAACCTCTCCACTGTCTCAGCGCACCTCTTCTGCAATGAGCGATAAATACCTTGTGCAACATGAAATTGCAATAGAGCAGGCTGGAGAACTGTGATGAGCCACAGTTAGGTTCCCACAGGATAATGAAAATCTATCTGTCTTGATGTTTGTGTATTATATTCTTTCTTATGGTGGGCCATATTCTGTTTTGAGTTGCATCCTGCACAATCCCCCTTTGATGGCAATGAGTTGCACGGGGTGTAAGAGAGCACAGAATGTGATAATTTTAGAGCTAAGAGAAACGTATTTGTATATATATGCAGTTACAAGCAATAATATATACTTAATACTGAAGTGTGTAAAAGTAAAATAAAATGTATTACTTAAGTGATGTTGCACTGGCGTAATAGGGCAGAACAGGATCCTAAATGCAACTCATATATATTTCTTTTAGCACGAAAGTGGTCAAATTCTGTGTAAACTTAAATATATCCCTATATTTAAATTGCCTAATTATTTTAACACCTATGAGAATATTTTACAGCCTTTTCTGCTGTGAGGTATGGATGGATGCTAATGATAGTAAAACAGCACAGAAAAAAGTCCAGAAGGTGGGAGTGGAAGCAATGGGGTATGTTGCACGCCTACCGGTGGAAGCTCCTCAGTGGCCAGTTTACTCTGGATGTGCTTTCCCAGCATGCTGTCTCTCAGACCGCATGGAGATATTGCCAGAAAACGAGACATGGTGATATTAAAAGCATTGTTGCTCTTTTTTGACCCAAGAGACGAGGCAAACTTTGGGGTTCTGGGGATGTTCCAGTTGAGAGTAGAAATTGTTGATAGGTATTTCTTTGATGCAGTGTTGTTTCTTTACAAAGAATGTACAAAGTCCTGTCTCTAAATGCATAGGGAATCAAATAGCTTCTTTTGCTCACGGCACCAAGAACACTCTTTTCAGCCTGCACCCCGACCTGAAAACCTCTCTTCAGATATCTTGGAGGGTCAGACACTATGTTTTCAGCTGCTCCTTCTGTTGTCTGTCTCTTTGCTTGTCAGTCTGTCTAGGTCTTCTGTGAATTCTCAATTCTTCAAGTGTTTGCTCACGTCCATTCTATTGTAGGTGTGTGTGCTCGCCACATGCACCGATACCAGAAGTTTTTTCCTCAGCAGTATTCATAGGGGACCAGCTCTGGCACCCTCTGGAGTGGTGCCCGTATGGTGCGGTATAAGGGGTGCTCAAGATGCAGATCGCCGGTGGCTTGGTGCAGGCCCATGCAGGTGCACCCATCCCTGCAGCCCCGATAGCGAGACTGACCTAGCTGCTCTCCGAGTGCGTGGCACCACTCCAGGGACACAAGCCAAAAGTCCTGAGAGCCTCATTACTAGTCACTGGAGCGCCGGTAGGGGTCGCCGCTCCCCGCCTCGATGGCTTACTCATTCCCGCTCCACTTGATGGCCCGGCATTGCTCAAGAAGTGTGAAGCGTCAATCACTGGGCCACCGTCACAGATCCGCTGAACGCCGTCGGTCTCTGGGAATTCGGCTCTGGGACTCATCACCCTCGGACAGATCTCCGTCACAGCACTGAGATTGGCACCGTCCTAGTCTCCCAGATGTGATTCCTTCTCTTTGGACTCCGGTACTGAACAGGAGTCCATACCAGAGGTCCAGGGTCCGCTACAGGGCAGTCTACAGGTGGCACCACACATTGCATCATGGCCCCGGGGCCAGTGGGGGTTTCCGCAGCCCTCAGGTTGGCCTCAGGGGCCTCAGATAAACCATCAGCCACGGTTTCCCACCCGCCCCCTGATGCAGAGGGCTCTGGGGGAAAAACCCTCAGCTCCACCCAGCTCCCATGGAGGAACCAGCTGAGCAACCTTCAGAGGCAGCAGATCCTCTAGTGCCAGCTTCCACCACATCCTTTCCTGACGAGGCAATTACAGGGCCCCCCATCCAGTCCTGCAGGAAGATGCTAAGGCCCATCAGGAGCTTCTAAGAAGAGTCGCCTCAAACTTAGGACTTCATGCCGAGGAGCTGGAGGAACCCTCGGATTCCCTATTTGATGTCCTTAGCTCGGCGGCTCCAGCCAGGGTGGCGTTGTCCTTAGACAAGGGGGTGGGAAAGATCACAAAGTCCCTGGGGAAGACCCCCTCATCGCTATTTCAAGAAGGGCAGAACGCAAGTACTATGTGCCCACTAAAGGTCATGAGTATCTTTATACACGCACCCTGCCCCAAGCTCCCTGGTGGTCTCCGCCATTAATGAACGGAAAAGGCAAGGCCAGCCAGGCACCACCCTGAAAGACTCGAAGAGGCTCGATTTGTTTGGAAGAAAGATTTATTTGTCCTCGAGCCTCCAGCTGCAGGTGGCCAACCACCAGGCCCTGCTTGGCCGCTACGATTTTAATATGTGTCAGTCCATTGCCACATTGCTGCCTGAGGACCCTAAGGAGGAGTTCCACATGATCCTTGAAGAGGACAAAGCGGTAGCCAGAGCGCCCCTCCAGGCGGCCTCAGACATGGCAGACTCTGCGGCCAGAATCATGGCCTCAGCTATTTCGATGAGGAGGGCATCCTTGCTGCAGTCGTCGTGCCATTAATATATGTCCAGCAGTCAACACAGGACCTCCCATTCGATGGCCAAGTTCTGTTTGCCGAACAAACAGAAACAAAACTGCATGGACTCAAGGACTCCCAGGTGACGCTGAAGACCCTGGGACTCTACACCCCAGGCGCGGCCAGAAAGCGGTTCAAGCCACAACAGGCCCAGGGCTCTGGGAGCCAACCCAGGTCGGAAAGGGCAGGGGTTACAGACACCAGCAAGGTCACCAGCCAGCATTCTTTGCCCAGTTGAGCTCTACTCACAACCAACAGGGTGGCAAGCAGACATTTTAGAATCTTAGAAGTTTTTAAGGTCAGGCTTGACAAAGCCCTGGCTGGGATGATTTAATTGGGGATTGGTCCTGCTTTGAGCAGGGGTTTGGACTAGATGACCTTCTGAGGTCCCTTCCAACCCTGATATTCTATGGTTCTATGATTCTATGATTTTGAGGGTGTGCCCGAGGGCGACCTGCCAGCCTGTATCCCAGATCCTGCTTTCCTGTGCTTTTCCAACTCCCTGTCTCCTTTCCTCCCTGCATAGGCCTCTATAAGTTTGGACCATTGGGTCCTTAACACGATGGTGCAGGGTTATACCCTCTCACTTCCCTTCCCCATCCCTCTTCAGGGACCCTTCTCAAAGTAATTGCTCGCTCAGAGGTTCAGGGCCTTCTGCAAGTGGGGGCCATGGAGGAAGTCCCTCAGGAATACAGGGGCAAGGGATTCTACTCCCAGTACTTTCTAATCCCCAAAGCCAAGGGGGTGGAGTTTCTAAGACCCATTCTGGACCTGCGAGACCTCAACAAATATCTCAAGAAGTTGAAGTTCCGCATGGTCTCCCTGGCCTCCATCATTCCCTCCCTGGATCTAGGAGACTGGTATGATGCCCACGACGTGAAAGTTGCGTACTTTCATGTATCAATATTCCAGGGACCCAGATGATTCCTGTGCTTCATGGTGGGTCCCACTCACTACCAGTTCGGGGTGCTCCCGTTCATCCTGGCTACAGTAAGGTATCCAGGTTTACCCGTACCTCATTGACTAGCTCAACAAGGTCTGCTCCAGGTCTCAAGTCATCTTGGCATCTCAGTGCTGCAGTTCACATGCCATGCTCTGGGCCTGTTGATAAACAAGTTAAAATCAACGTTAGTCTCAGTACAAAGGATAGAATTCATCGGAGCAGTCCTCAACTCCACCAGTGCCAGAGCATTTCTGCCGCAGGACAGATTAAAGACAATGGCGTGTCTCATTGCCAGCGTCTCTACATATCCCCTCATCACAGCCTGGGTCTGTCTCAGAGTGCTGGGCCACATGGCAGCATGGACTTATGTTGTCCGCCATGTGAGGCTCAGGCTGCAATCCCTCCAATAATGGCTGTCAGCAGTCTACAACCCGTCCAGAGACCATCTGGACAAGGTCGTCATGATTCCACCTAAGGTACTTACATCCCTGAGGTGGTGGACCAATCCGAGGGTGGAGTTCTGTTCGAGAGTCCCCAACCCTCGGTATCTTTGATATTGGATGCCTCTGACCGACTCTTGGCTGGGGAGCGCATCTCGGCATGTTGTGGACCCAAGGGATGTGGTCCTCAGTGGAGCTGACATTGCACATAGAAGTCAGGGAGCTCAGGACAGTTCACTTAGCCTTCCTGCCACACATTTTCGATAAAAGTATACAGATACTCCTGGACAACACAGCTTCAATGTTTTACAGCAACAGGCAAAGGGGAGCTCGCTCGTCAGCCCTCTGTCAGGAAGTGCTCTGTTTGTGAGACTTTTGCATCCAGTATGGCATCCACTTGGAGGCATTGCACCTCCCCGGCATCCGGAATGCGCTGGCGGATCACCTCAGCAGGTCCTTCCTCTCTCCCCATGAGTGGTCCCTCCACCCAGAGGTCGTCCAGTTGCTCTTCCGAAGGTGGGGGGTTCCCTGAGTGGACCTGTTTGCCACTAGGCAGAACAGGAAGTGCCAGTACTTCTACTCTCTCCAGGGCCTATACAGGGACTCCCTCTCCGATGCCTTCCTTCTGTTGTGGGAGGGGGATCTGATGTACCCATTCCCGCCGATTCCACTGGTCAGCAGGGTCTTAGCAAAAGTCAAAAGAGACAAGGCAAGGGTCATCATGTTCACCCCGGCATAATCTCACCAGCACTGGTTCGGCACACTCATGAACCTAGCCATGGTGCCCCCATGGCCACTGCCCAGCTGTCCGGATTTCCTCTTGCAAGACCATGGGCAGCTCCTGCTCCTGAACCTACCCTCCCTCCACTGCACAGCTTGGTTGCTGAGAGGCTGAACCCGGAGGAAAGGGCCTGCTCCAGCCAGGTACAGCAGGACCTCTTGGAAAGCAGAAAGCCCTCCACCAGAGCCACTCTACCTGGCAAAGTGGAAGCTGTTCTCCTGCTGGGCAGAGGAGCATGGCATCTCCCTGGCACAGTCATCTGTGCAGTCCATACTCAATTACCTGCTCCACCTTAAGCAACAAGGCCTTGTGCTTTCTGCCATCAAGGTGCATTTGGCATATCAGCTTTCCACCAACAGGTCCAGGGCAAACAGTTGTTTTCACATGACATGTCCATCTAGTTCTTCAAGGGACTAGAGTGGCTCTTCCCACCGGTCCGGAACCCGATTCCGCAATGGGGCCTCAACCTCATCCTCTCGATGCTCACAGGGCCTCCCTGGTTTCCTGCTCCCTTTCACATCTGTCATGGAAAGCAGCTTTCCTTGTAGCCATTACCAAAATTAAAGCCCATCACCCAGCAAGCCAGAGTGATGCTGGATTCAGCCAAGCTGTGTTGCAATCGACATGTTCATGAACTCCTACCTGCCTCCGGTGGCACTGCTTGAGGTCATATACAATGGAATGGACATGAGCAAGCACTCGAAGAAAAGACAGTTACCTATTTCATAACTGGTGTTCTTCGAGATGTGTTGCTCATGTCGATTCTGTGATCCGCCCTCCTTCCCCACTGTTGGAGTTTCCCACAAAAAGGAACTGAGGATGCAGAGAGCTGCCGGCGCCCCTTATACCGCGCCATATGGACGCCACTCCAGAGGGCACCAGAGCCAGTCCCCTATGGATACCGCTGAGGGAAAAACTTCCGGCACAGGTGCGTGTGGTGAGCACACACACCTACAATGGAATGGACATGAGCAACACATCTCGAAGAACACCAGTTACGAAACTGGTAATTCTCTTTTTTTATGTGTTCTGCTCTCACGCACACCCCGAGTCAGAACAATACCCATTTCAACATTCTGTCCATGTGGTGCTAGTTTCTGGACAGACTGTATTAGGTCTTGTTTTAAGTGTGGCCCCGTAAGTGTTTCTTGGGTGAAGGGCGCATTCAGTTTGAATGAGATTTTAACTCAACCCATAACAAGGTTTCACCCAACTTAGAAAAGTATTATTAACCCTCACTTCATCTTGTCCCCTTTTTGTGTAAGGAGTAAAGGTGCAAGAATATTAGGGTGGCTAATAAGTTGTGCTGTCACATTGAGGGAGGCAGGGAAGGGGCAACCAGACAAACATAGGAGGGTCTGAGATTGAAGGGCTTTGGAGCTTCCTTTGAGCTCCCATTGGAGTAAATCAGAGTTATAGGTGCTCAGCACCGCTGAACATCAGGCCCTGTGTGAATACAACTGGAGTAACAAAAATTACTTGATTATCCTGAGAATTTGGGCCTCAGTGACGCATCCACATTCACACACACATTCTGTGGCAACCCAGTTCCTGAGCCCCTCTCATGTATCTCAACCACAAGATATTCCTGCTGAGGACAGTTGTGAAAAATATGTTGTGATGGGTTCCCCCCGGATGCCATCTGGAACTGGGGTAACACTGAGTCTCCCCTGACCCACCAGCCTGGGCTCCCTTTACACTGTACTGCTGTGACCAGCCTACCAAGCCCTCTCCCAAGCTCCAGTGACCAGCCTGCCAAGCCCTCTCACAGGCTCCAGCCTGCACTTCACCAGCACACAGAGAGGTAGGTGCATACCCAGCTGCAGTTACATACAGATGCTGTGATTAGCTCTTCATGGGGTGGCACAGTTAGGGCACCTGCCAGTTCCTAAGGCACTCACTCACTCCTCTCTGGAGTGTAAACCCAAAATTATACCATCTTGCACTGCACAGAGAAGTGTACAGCATAAACTCATGAAATTCGCCCCCTCCCTCAATGTGGAGAGGAAATATAGAATCATAGAATATCAGGGTTGGAAGGGACCTCAGGAGGTCATCTAGTCCAACCCCCTACTCAAAGCAGGATCGATCCCCAATTAAATCATTCCAGCCAGGACTTTGTCAAGCCTGACCTTAAAAACTTCTAAGGAAGGAGATTCCACCACCTTCCTAGGTAACGCATTCCAGTGTTTCACCACCCTCCTAGTGAAAAAGTTTTTCCTAATATCCAACCTAAATCTCCGCCACTGCAACTTGAGACCATTACTCCTTGTCCTGTCATCCGCTACCACTGAGAATAGTCTAGATCCATCCTCTTTGGAACCCCCTTTCAGGTAGTTGAAAGCAGCTATCACATCCCCCCTCATTCTTCTCTTCCGCAGACTAAACAATTCCAGTTCCCTCAGCCTCTCCTCATAAGTCATGTGTTCCAGTCCCCTAATCATTTTTGTTGCCCTCCGCTGGACTCTCTCCAATTTTTCCACATCCTTCTTGTAGTGTGGGGCCCAAAACTGGACACAGTACTCCAGATGAGGCCTCACCAATGTCGAATAGAGGGGAACGATCACGTCCCTCGATCTGCTAGCAGTGCCCCTACTTATACATCCCAAAATGCCATTGGCCTTCTTGGCAACAAGGGCACACTGTTGACTCATATCTAGCTTCTCGTCCACTGTAACCCCTAGGTCCTTTTCTGCAGAACTGCTACCTAGCCATTCGGTCCCTAGTCTGTAGCGGTGCATTGGATTCTTCCATCCTAAGTGCAGGACTCTGCACTTGTCCTTGTTGAACCTCATCAGATTTCTTTTGGCCCAATCCTCCAATTTGTCTAGGTCCCTCTGTATCCTGTCCCTACCCTCCTGCATATCTACCACTCCTCCCAGTTTAGTGTCGTCTGCAAACTTGCTGAGGGTGCAATCCACACCATCCTCCAGATCATTTATGAAGATATTGAACAAAACTGGCCCCAGGACCGACCCTTGGGGCACTCCACTTGATACTGGCTGCCAACTAGACATGGAGCCATTGATCACTACCTGTTGAGCCCGACAATCTAGCCAACTTTCAACCCACCTTATAGTGCATTCATCCAGCCCATTCTTCTTTAACTTGCTGGCAAGAATACTGTTGGAGACAGTGTCAAAAGCTTTGCTCAAGTCAAGGAACAACACGTCCACTGCTTTCCCTTCATCCACAGAAAGCTTTCTGCCCCGAGTTATGATTTCCACAAGCAAAAACAAGTTTATTAACTACAAAAGGTAGATTTTAAGTGATTATAAGAGATAGCAAACAGATCAAAGCAGATAACCTAGCAAATAAACAAAACATGCAAACTAAGCTTAATATACTACATAGGAGGGATATGAATACCCAATTATCACCCTAAATGATGAGGCAAGCAGGCTTCAGGCTCCTAAGGGGCAAGCTGCACTAACTTACAGCTTGGAATCCCCAGGTGTTTCATTCACAAAATCCCTTTAGCCTGGTTCCAGCACTTCCCCCCAGTTCAGTTTTTGTTCCTTAGGTGTTTTCAAGAGTCTCTCTGGATGGGGAGTCAGTGGAGAGCCCCAATAAATGTCACTCCCCTGCCTTATATAGCTTTTGTATATGGTGGGAACCCTTGGTTTCAAAGCTTTGTTCTCACGCCAATCAGTGGAAAAATACTGGTATCCCAAGATGGAGTCCAGCACCAGGTGACCTGATCACATGTGCCTGTAGCATCATAGCAGCCATGAGTCAGAGGCTGTTTGTAGCGTCCTCAGACCACCCCCCCAACTCCGGTGGGAGATAAACTTCTTCTAAGGCCTATTGTTTTCCCTAATGGCCCTTTAATCTGAATGGGCCCTTCCGAGCCAGCCATCTGGACTGAGTGCATTCTGCCTAGTGAGCATGCCCCAGGTGTAAACATATTTGTAATACGGATATATAGTCAATATTCCTAACTTCAGGTACAGAAATGATACATGCATACAAATAGGATAATCACATTCAGTAAACTACAACCTTTCCAATGATATCTCACATGACCTATCTTGCATGAAGTACATCAGAATTATGCCATAATCATATCATAATAATATCTGTATGAAGAATACAGGGTGCAGTGTCACATGTGTCCATTTGTGTTGTGCTCCCAATGTATCTGAGAGAGTCACTGTATGGCAAGTATGAGTGAAACCAATCAGCGTGTAAGGTGACTGACGGCCCCAGTGAGAATACAATGTCACTCTGTTATGAAGAGAGAGAGATGGTCAGGTTCATACATTAATAGGCTCTTAAGAGCTCATAGATGTTTTCTCTTTCAGTTTGATTTTTAGTGTTTTTAAATTGTTTAAAGAATAATATGAAGAATGAGAAGTACATTATTACTGTTGCATTAAGCAACAGGTTTTTTCTTTAAATGAGGCATTGAAATGCATAGTTACTGTAGTTGAGTGGTCTTGTTGAGTGAACATCTTCTGTTGCTTTTTAATGTTACATATAAATGACACTGGAAAACAGCTATTGTTGGTCAACAAACTATTTTTATTATGCTTGGCTGTAACGGTTTTAAAAAGTCATTTGGGTGCATCATCAAACATCTGTACATGATAACTTTTGTGCCTGTCCCCTTTCCAAACTTGTAAACATTTCCTCCCCTCCCCCTCGTAGCTGATTCTACTTACAGCTCTCTGAATTGACTTCTGTTTGGCGTATTAATTTGTAATGGTGTACTTCAGGTCTTCGTTACTGTAAATAACACTCAAATGAGTATCTTGAGAGCAGATCTCAGATTGTACTGAAGGAAAACTGCTATCCACTGTGAGCTCTGTTTTCAAAATCCTGTGCTGATGTCTCTGCAAGTTTGTGTTTGAAAGATTTGCTTTAAGATTATTTAGAGTTTACTGGGGAGGACTTCTTTTTAATTATTTTTGGATGGAGTACCAAATTGTCAGCTTGTATTTACCGCTGTTTCTGGCATCACGGATAAATATAACAGGGCCTGACTGTCCATTGGACCTTGTGTCATCATTTACACCATTGCAAAGTGGGTATAAAATGTTACTGATCTGGAATTCTGCATTTACTCACAGAGTTAGCAGTATTTTACACCCACTTTACATAGATATTTAAATGACTGTACAAGGTACAAGGCAGTGGAGAATCCAGCCCAATATAGAGAGGCCCAGTTCTGGTGTCCTTACTTAAACTACCATGAACTTCAAAGCTAATTTTGCCTGAGTAAAGTCAGTAGTATCAAAAAGACACCCTCCAATTTCTGAACCGCTATTGAGTGTGAATTTACTGGTGATCAGAGGACGTTCAAATCAGATCCTTAATGTTATTCCCAAATATCAAATGCTTCATTTCAGATGAAACTCTAGGTACCAAATAGCGGCACATTAGAGACCTGATTCTAACCCAAGTTACAGTAGTAACATCACTGGAGTTGACTGAGTTATGCTGATTTAAACCCAGCATCAGTGAAATCAGATTCAGGTTCAGTATCTATTTAGTCATATCTCTGCATAAATAATTCCTGATTTGATCCTTATTCTGTCATCCTTACTCATGTAGAGTAGTTGCTTGTACTGAGTAGTCCACTGAAATCAGTGCAACTAATTTGTGTAGTAAATTGCTGCTTGTCCTGCACAAGAGTGATAGACTTGGGCCCTCTATGAATGTATTCTTCTGTCATTGTATGTGTTCTGATACCGACTTCTCTTTTCTTTCAAAAACAGATCTTGAAAACTTTAAAACTAAAATGAGAACTACAGTGTCTGTTCGAGAAGGTCAAGGAGTTGTGCTGCTTTGCAGACCACCGCCTCATTCTGGAGGTAAGAAATGTTTGCAGCTCTGTTGTTTGCTGCCATAGTTAAATGATGCCAGGTTGGAGTCCGTACACTAAAGGTGTCAGCACTGTGGGATCTTAGAGTAACCAACCAGAATTCCCCTGCAGTAGAAGTTCCATATATAAATATGCCACTTGAAATGCCTATTCCACAAAAAATTTAGGACTAGTCCATGTAAGGACTCTACATGCTAGTAGATGATTCCCCCCAACCATGTTTTATCTTATTAGTGCCAGGTGAACAAGCATTTGATAACCTTGAAGGACCTGAATGAACATCTGAGAACATACACGCTAGTAGATACTGGGAGACATTTTAAATATACCTCTCAGCAATAATTTCCATTCTTTATAACTTGTCTTAGATGCCTGCAATTTTTAAAAATCCTTCTGTGAGCTAGATGTGCTTAGTCAATTATGATTATTATTTTGTGATTATTGTTTGATATGTATTTATGTTGTAGTGGACGTTAACCAAGTTAGGGCTCCTACCTGCTAGGCACTCCACAGACATACAGGAAATGCCAGTTCATGTCCCAGAGAGTTTATGAGCCAAATCATGAACATTGTTGGAACTACTAGGAAAGCAATAGATAATAAGACAAATATCATAATGCCACTATATGCATCCATAGTACACCCACGCCTTGAATACTGTGTGCAGTTCTGGTTGCCCCATCTCTAAAAAGATATATTAGAATTGGAGAAGGTGTGGAGAAGGGCGACAAAAATGATTCGTGGTATGGACCAGGAAAGGTTAAAAAGAACTGGGACTGTTCAGCTTAGAAAAGAGAAGACCAACGGGGAATATGATAGAGGTCTGTAAAATCATGACTGGTGGGGAGAAAGCTAATAGGGAAGTGTTGTTTACCCCTTCACATAACACAAGAACCAGGGGTCACCTGATGAAATGAATAGGCAGGAGGTTTAAAACAGACAAAAGGAAGGGCACGCAGTCAACTTGTGGAACTTGTTGCCATGGGATGTTGTGAAAGCCAAAAATATAATTGGGTTCAAAAAATAATTAGATAAGTTCATAGAGGACAGGTCCATCAATGACTATTAGCCAAGATGGTCAGGGATGCAACCCTATGCTCCAGGTGTCCCTAAGTCTGCAACTGCCAGAAGCTGTGATTGGATGACAGGGGATGGATCACTCGAAATTGCCCTGGTCTGTTCATTCTCTTTGAAGCATCTGGTATTGTCCTCTTTCAGGAGACAGGATACTGGGGTAAATGGACCACTGATCTGACCCAGCATGGCTGTTCTTACAGGAGTCCATTCCAAGAAGATATTTGTTGACTTAACCAGCTATGCCAGTAATGTCCTCTTTCCTGCTCTGCACATCTTGGTAGCTAGGTGTCAAGCCCCCTTGCTCTTCACCCTCTTCACTTCTGGGAAGGAGATTCTGCTCCCCCTTTTCTCCCACACTTCCACCTTGCCAAACATACATATCCTTGCTCCCCTCCAGCTACTGGACAGAAAGGTCACTTGGCTTCTGACTGCTGGAAAGGAAGGGACTGTTTAACTTCTCTTCTCTCTCCCTTTCTTTCTGCTAGCTTGAGGGTCTGTATGTGTCAACTCCTGTTCTCTGTCCTAGCTTGGGGTGTGTGGGGGGGTGGGGGGATAAACCCCATCATGACAGTGGGGGTACTTGTTAGGTGGGTTCCACGGCTTTGTCTTACCCACTCACACATGTGTCATGCACCTTTGTCTCTCTTCTCACCTTTGAGGCCTGCAGTTTCTCTCATGCTTGGCACTGACAGGCCCAGTTGATTCTCTGCCAAAACACTGAGTACGTAACATTTACTGCAGATGTAAGTATTATTTCTCACTGGAAGTAACACATGCTCGATGCAAAAACAACACATGAATCAGATTTACTTGGATGGGGCCAGTCATGAGGATCAGGTTTAGCCAGACATGAAATTTTGAAATAAAATGGCCTAGTGTCTCCCACTTCTGTTCAGTATTGTTTAAATGGTTGCCTGTCAGAAAATCAACACCTGCGACACTGACTGGCAGATGACACCCATCTCATCAGAAGTAAAATGTGCACTCTTGCTACAGGGAAGTCCACAGCCTCAAACGTTGTTGATATCCCTTTTTCTGCTCCTGAACTACCCTCTCATAACACAAGAGAAGACTTGGGTGCCTTTTGATTATGTTCTTTTGAAACTTAGAGCAACTATTAAGTTGGCAGCCTTTCCTGGTGATCCTACAAGAAGCACTGGGCCCATTAATTAGCAGAAAGCAGTAGTGTAAAACTCTAACTTTCAGATTTAATGCAAATTTATTTGTGGGCACACTATTTAGTGGAAGAGTCACTCACCTCTTATTAGAACAAGATTAGTTCCTTTCAGTGATCCCAAGGGCACTGCTAACAAAAGTCAAATAGTAATTGTTTACCTGGTTGCCTTTCCAGCCTTGCCTGTAGACCTTAAACATGTCACTCCATTGGGAGGTGGATGGGAGGGTGCATAGAGAAATTAATTAAAATTCCAGTCTGAGTCACTCTGTATTGGAATTTCAGAATATAGAATCTAGTATATTTCATTCTGTTTTGAACAAATTGAGAGAGAAAGGACCCCCATGTATGAACTGGATGTAGAGGAGAGAAAGAAAAATCACAGAAAACTGAAGCCGAGGGGTGGAAGGAAGGGAAAGGAGGATGGATTTACCGGGATTTTGAAGTATGCTCCAACCTCCAGCTAATTTCTTGGAGCTCAGTGGCTCTGATTCTACAGTAATTCTAATCATTGATTGATAACCCTTATGGTTAATTTCTGCCTTCTGGGCATCATTGCTGAAGCCTATGTAGTTACATAGCTGTAATTACCCAAAAGAGCAGGTTTGGTCTTAGTTTTGCTAGAATGTATCTATTTTCATGACGGATAAAATAATAAATCTGACTCTGTCTAGGGAGGAGAAACTGTAATGTGGTGATGCTCAACCAGAGCTAAAACAAATATTCTGATGGACCATGCAAACATAGACATGAAAACAAAGTTCCATTAGAGGCAAAAGGCTATGTGCATTTTATAATTCATGCTGTATTTTAAAATGTCTTAGACTAATTGGCTTTGGGCCTCCCTAAGATTCTGAAAGAAACTAGTTTTGTTTGCTTGTTTGTTTTAATTATTGATGTGCAATCACATTTTGGAAGTACTGCAATGTTAAATATTGGATGCTATTTCCCAGGCAAGGTGAATATAAACGAGACATGGGCAAATGGCTGGCATTGGTAATGCAGCAATTTAGATACTATTGCTCTGTGTGTTTGACAGGGCCAAGCAAATGCAGCCTTAAAGGGGCCATTTTACATCTGGCTGAGCTTGTTAAATTTTTCTGTCTTTGACATGACGTATACTCTAAACTCCTGTTCATTCCTCCCACCCATTTTCCCCTTTCTTGTTGCTGAGGAGATGGCGCATTCTCCCATCTCTCTGTAGAAATAGACTAATGAAAACGTATTCCTGCAGATAGACCAGTGCTTTTATTACTGATGTCAGTCATTCAACAAGGTCATGTGTATTGGCTTCCAATATTTTACAGCACTGTGGAACTTCAGGAATGTGAAAGTCTGAGGTGCCAAACAGAAGGTGATAAAAAACCAGATGATTTTGCTAAGAATTGCTGTCCAAAATGACACATAGAAAAAGTGAGAATTCCTGTCATCATCCACAGATGGGATGTGACTTGCATCCAAACTATAAATGTTATTCACCAAAATGGAGGGAAAGACAGCTGAGGTGCCAGTGAGATACCCCAATGGAATCAGGAGTGGCTCTTGACATCCATTTAGGATTCCTAGACTTGTGAAGAACTGAGCACTATCTAAAGTTGTTGGGGGTATGAGAACAAAGCGGAACAGCCATAGGAATAGGACCAGGGTCTCTTTTGAATGGGCTGAATCTAAGCCCCAGACCACAAACAAACCTGAACATTGGGATGGTCAAGATCTGGATCTGAGTTTTGCATCTCCAGCAAATCTATGTTACATGTCTCTGTGAAGCCAGGTTAATGTATTGCACTCCAGTAACCATTATTTTTTGTGTGATATAGTTGTGCCAAGATAAATGAATTTTAAAAATAAATATTGTTAAATTCACAGCCAAAGTTAATAAGGTTTTACCAATTGATCTAATACACACACATCCAAAAAAGCTATAGAGTAGAAGGAAGCACACAAGCATGAACAGTTTCATTTTCCACCTTTGAATTGGATCCTGACCTTGCAAACGCTTATGTACATTTTTAAATACATGAGTAGTTCTGTTGGCTCTAATGGCACTATCAAGAAAGGGTAAGCACACGTTCACAGTGTTAGGTTCTTGAATTGCCACTCAATCTGCAGTTGTTTGGAGTCAATTGATATAAAATGTATTGTATAAGCCAAACATGAGGTAGCAATAAAGTCAGGTGAACAATGAAACCATTACCTTTCACTATTTTATTCACACAACATCATGGTGTTCTGTTAGATTTGTGAACATCCATGAATTATTGATCCAGCTCTCCAAGCCAAAAGTTTAATCTCTGTCAGTCAGTTGTATCAGCATTTCTCTCCCATTGATCTGTCAAATAAATAAACTAATTCTATACAAAACAGTTTAGAAATCTTCATCAAACATTTCATAATATCGTTTTTTAGGGTTTCTTTCCCCAGGTCCCTGCAGAAACTATTCCTGTATTCTTAGTAATTAACTTAAGTGCCCAGAGATGTTGAGAAGAGATTGAGGAAAGAACTATTAAATCCTGCAAGGGATGAAGAGCAAAACACTGTCTGCATGGACTAAATGTAGTATCCCCTCACTTCGATTAGAGCTCAGGAAGAACTTAATAACCTTACCACCACACAGCCCATGTTAATTTTTAAAAAGCCTGAGTCATCTTGCAAACTCTTAAGCATGTAACTAATTTTACTCACAGGAGTAGTCTCTATGAAGTTAATGAGATTACTCGTGTGATCAAAGTTATGTATGTGCTTTCGCATTTGTAAGTGGAGTTCCATAGGGACTGATCCTGCTGCCAGTGGAGCGACTGCCAAGACTTCAGTGGGAGCAGGACTGGACTCACATTCTAGTTTTGTTTGAATTATTTCTATTGGATTACGGTGGGTGGATGGGAGTGATTTACAGTGAATGCTCTTAACTGACTCACTGTGGAACACTTACGCTTCTGGACTTGGTTTGCTAGCTAAACTGTGCCATGAACTGCTAGTGAATTGTATACTCACTAGCATTTGTGGGAGGATACTTCATGTCTCTTATCATGGACTAGGAAAAGAGGAGAATAATGTTTATACTATAGTTAGGGTAATTTTGGTGTTTTGGCATTTGCCATTTGGGCAGGTCAGATTAGAAGGTAAATTGAAAGGGAGACCTTCAATTTTGATGCATATTGGGGATTTTATTTTTGAGTTCTTTTTTGGTCATAGATCCAACTGAATATTTATATTTTTATAATGATTGTAATGGTGCCTAGTGGGTTGGGTTTTATTTTAAATAAATATTTTGCTGATATAACTGTGTGCACTGCACATAAAATCTCCTGTAATTATATTTGACAGTTGTTTTTTTTGATAATTAGGATGCCCCATATCAGATATAATAATTGATTTGCAGATATGGGAAAACATTTCTAGCTGCTATAATTTTCACTGTATCACAACTGTTCTGCTAAAACATATTGTTTTTCACAAATCATTAGGAAATTCTCCCCAGAAAACACATGAGGTGAAATAACATCTGAAGTTTAGATTTATGTGGATCTACACCTATCTTTTTCATTCATTTTAACCATTAAGGCCCTCTGAAGTCCTTGGAGGGTGTTTTGATCTTTTACTATCTTTATACTATATTTTTGACTGTTTAGAAAGAGAAACAGTATATCAGACCTCTGGTGTGAATGAAACATGTTAATGTTTGGCACACGTTTCACATGCCCACTTAAAAATATTAATAGGATGTTTGTTTTCTCCTGAAAAGGAAGGAGGGAGCTGGCCACAAAGAGATGTTAAAATGATTTTTTTTCTGTACTGTTGTCTTTGTTCCAAAACAAGTAATTGCTGAAACAGTAATAAAGGGATAAGGCCCTATTAAGCACATCAACTTCCCAAGTTCATGTAGAGCATTGCCTGCCATCATGTGTGCATATGTATCTTGAATTTTCATATAATTTACATACAAGATTTCTAATGTGCATGAGTTATATACAGTGATTTCTCCTTAATCTGTCAATAATTTTGTCACTGAAGGGACAAGCCTGGTGGTTGGGGTGCAGTGGTAGACGTGGTATATCTTGACTTTAGTAAAGCTTTTGATACTGTCTCCCGTCACCTTCTCATAAAAAAATGAGGGAAATGCAACCTAGATGGATCTATGAAAGGTGGGTGCAAAACTGGTTGGAAAACAGTTCCTAGAGAGGAGTTGTTGGTGGTTCACAATCATGCTGGAAGGGTATAACATGTGGGGTCCTTCAGGGATCAGTTCTGGGTCTGGTTCTGTTCAGTATCTTCATCAGTGATCTAGTCAATGGCATACAGAGTACGCTTATAAAATTTGTGGATGATACCAAGCTGGGAGGGGTTGCAAGTGCTTTGGAGGATAGGATTAAAATTCAAAATGATCTGGACAAACTGGAGAAATGGTCTGAAGTAAATAGGATAAAATTCAGTAAGGACAAATGCAAAGTACTCCATTTAGGAAGGAACAATCAGATGCACAAGTACAAAATGGGAAAAGACTGCCTGGGAAGGAGTACTTTGGAAAGGGATCTGGGGTTATAATGGACCACAAGCTAAATATGGAATCAACAGTGTAATGCTGTTGCAAAAAAAGCTAACATTATTCTGGGATGTATTAGCAGGAGTGTTGTAAGCAAGACATGAGAAGTAATTCTTCTGCTGTACTCAGCACTGAGTAGGCCTCAACTGGAGTATTGTGTCCAGTTCTGGACACCATATTTCAGGAAGGATGTGGACAAATTGGAGAGAGTCTGAAGAAGAGCGACAAAAATGATTCAAGGTCTAGAAAACATGACCTATGTGGGAAGATTGAAAAAATAGGGTTTGTTTAGTCTGGAAAAGAGAAGACTGAGAGAGGACATAACAGTTTTCAAGTATGTAAAGGGCTGTGTTACAAGGAGGAGGACGATTTTTTTTCTTAACCTCTGAAGTTAGGACAAGAAGCAATGGGCTTAAATTGCAGCAAGGGAGGTTTAGTTTGAACATTCGGAAAAACTTCCTAACTGTCAAGGTGGTTAAGCACTGGAATAAATTGCCTAGTGAGGTTGTGGAGTCTCTATCACTAGAGATTTTTAAGAGCAGGTGAGACAAACACCTGGCAGGAATGGTCTCGATAATACTTAGTCCTGCCATGAGTGCAGGGGACTGGACTAGATGACCTCTCAAGGTCCCTTCCAGTTCTATGATTCTAAATTATATTGTACCCAGCACTACAGCTGGTTGGGAAAATGTGATGGTTGCTTGGGGAATGGTGAGGGTGTTCCTACAGAAACTGTCAGCTTTTTGTCAAACATCTGGAAACTTTAAGATTTTTGGACATTCTTCTGATGGGAAAACTGAAAATTTTAGAGGAAAGCAGACACTCTCCACAAAAATAAGATAAAATAAAATAATTCCAAAACCCCTGGTTTTTGTTTTTTCATTAAAAAAAAATTACGTGGAAAATTTTCAATCAACTTAGTATAGTACATGTCAAATATACATCATTTGGAGTGATATCATTTGTTTTAGTGCCAGTTTCTCCTATGTTTCACACAAATTTGGTGTACCCTCACTGTTGTTCTTGCAGTAATAAAGACTTACGTAACTGAGAATATACAAAGCATTATTAACACTCAAGAAGTGAATCCAACAGCATTCAAAGGCTCCTGCATGAATAATTTTTTTTTGTCTCTCATTTTGAGTGTTTATCGCACATTGTGTCCGCAGCTTGATGACTGGAAGATTAAGATTGAGAATTATAAGTGTACAAGCAAGTGTTGCTGACAGTATGTGCCTCATGTGTATTGTAGTTCAGCTTCGCCATTGCAGTTCCTATCCACTGTATACGTGTTTCAGATTCAAGAAGCAAACATGTTGGGAACGCAGGAAGGTTGTTTTGACTTTACAGACTTGTTTTTTTTTTCCCCTTTGGACAAATTTGATAAAACTGAGACAAAAGTGTCTGTGTAACAAGACGAAGTTGGTTACTCCAATTACATTCTAATGTAGTTGTTAGTGTTTTATATAGCTGCAGGGTTCACTCGTGCCATTCTCCTGAGCACAAGCAGCTTCTCTTCATTGCTCATCTGAGGAGAGAGAGGTCAAGCCAAAAATTAGTTGAACAAATAGGCTCTTTCTTCAATTTCTCTGCCTCTAAGGATCCAAACAGCCAGCAGATGGTGTCAAAAAGAATCTGGATTTTTATTATATAAATATATATATTTGTATTATATTTTATTATATATTGCATAACACCAGAAAAGCTGGGAATAAATAGTCCCCAAAAAATAAAACACCAGGCTTTTGGTATGGAAAAACACAAGGATACCTGTAATGGATTGACGTTAATCTGTCAATAATACCTACTCGACACCGAGCAGACTAATGATAAAAGGGAATTATAATAAAATATAAACCCTGTCTCTTTTTAAAGGAAGACTATAAGCTGCATTCAACTTGCATCTCCAGCTACAGTCACTAACATGCAAAAACATGGTCCTTGAGCTAGAACAAAGATCAAATGACCTTTGGAGTGTGCAACAATGATTTGTAAATAAGATGGGAAGGTGGTGATGGGAGACCATTACTGAGCATATTTTTTTTTTCCAAAGTGTTTTTAAATGTGTCACTGTGGAAAAGGAAAAGGAGGAACTGTAAACTGTCCATCCAAGCAACTACCAGAATATTGAATGGATTTGGGAACTGGACAAAGGATGTTTCATGAGAGACTTTCGTTCCACTGAGAATATATCAGTGGAAGTACTTTAGTTGGAAGGTCACAAGGGAGAAGGCCAAAATAATCTGAGAGAGATAACAGAGAGACTTGAGTCAATATAGGTAGAATGATGAAACAAGATGTCTGATAGTAGAGGCTGGGTCTCTGATATGTTGCCCTGGCCAAAGGTTTGGGAAATGGAGGAGAGAAAATGACTAGCTCTTGTAGAATGTGTGAGTCGATAAGTTAGATGCACTGGCCTTCATTTAAATCTCTCTCTACTTAGCACCTCTTGCTTTACTCCACCTGTACATGGGTATAGAGCGTTGTTTAAGAATTTCACGTACACCAATGCAAAGGAACGGCTTTCAGCCCCTAAGGAGAGGTCCTGTAGCGAAGGAAGGGGATTTGGAGTCTACCTATTTTTGAGGTACTTGGTCAAAAGGGCACAGACTAAGGTCTGGTCTGCACTTAAAAGTTGTGCTGGCATAGCTTGGTCATTTAGGAGTGTGAAAAAAATCACACACCCCTAATTTATATAGTTATCCAGACAAAAGCCCTAGTTTAAATGAGTTACTCCCACAATAAAAGGCCTTTTTCAGATATTGTTTGCTTTGTTCAGGGATCTGGTATAAATTATGCTGCAAACCTTTTCTAGTATTGTATAGACAACACCTAAGGGAGACATCTCCCACAGGGTATATTGCTTTCAGTGTTAAGTTTCAGAGAACACATGGAAAATTCCAAATACTGCAGGTGAGAATTGAGTTTACTCGGCATAAAGTGACTTCCTTACACCCAAATCCCTGGCCTTTATATATCTGGGAATTTAACCACTTGCAGATGTTAAACAGATCTCTTGTCTCTGGCTGCTTGCTTGCCATTGAACTCTTTGTTATGAGCTCATCTGTTTAAGAGGGCCTTTTCTAACTTGCCGCTGTCCAGTAACTGGCCCTATTAATCTAGGAGGCACAACTAAGAACAGCGCTGAAATGGGCATTGTTTGGCCTAAAGCAGATATTTGAATCAATCTTACTTCCTTTCCAGTCAGTAAGCATTTGGGGGGGGGGAGGGGGAAGAGAGTCAGGGGGCTCCTGTTATATTTTCTCCTGGGTTTTCCCTTCTCTTGTCTCTAAGGATGTGGTATATCTTCACATTCTCCTTCATTCTTCTCATCCATAGTGCCCTGTCCCCTGAGGGGAAAGAGCTGTAGATTTTTCGTGTTAGAAAATGTAAAAGACGATGCAAGTCTGACCAGCATCTGATGCCAAAAGACGGTAATGGAGTGAGAACAGTAGTTATAATTTCTACCATTAGTGGTTTCTTCACCCCTAGAAGGTTCCTACACAGACTCATCTTCATCCTTGTTCTGAGAGCATCTAACCTATAGCCTTTTTTGTGGAGAGGAGAATCGCTGGTGCCAACCATTAAGAAGCACATACTGTTGGAAGAACAACCTCACCCTGCCAGGTATGTGCAAGAGCAGTGATCCTGTCATAGCTTGGGAGCTAGGATACAGGATGTAATCTCACTGGAGTTATTTCTTGGTCCTGGGATTTAAAGAGGGAGGTAAGGTAGTCCCTGTAGAAGGTGTGATGCCAGAGTTTTTCTATCTGCTTTTACCATTCTCACTCCTCCTCCTCCCCTGCACATATCATCTTTATGCACCAGGAGTTGCATTTTGCCTTTCCCTATGATAAATGGTAGTGCTGCTGCAGTTTCTTCAGCAGGATCCTTCCACATTGTCCCAATCAGATTGGCAGAACTGCTGCGACCCAGTCAGAGACCAAGGCAGTGTCAACAAACTGAACGCACACATCTTGTTTTGTGAAGTTAACTTGTCATTTTTAAAGACAAAGGTTAGTTTTGTTCCCTGCTTAAACTGTTCAAGGAGTACATGCTAGTGTGGAAAAGGCAGACTTTAAGATCTTATGCTGGAGGAGAGAGTAAGGAGTCTCAATAACTCTGCATAACCCTGGTATTGCTATAGTTGCACAAATGATCTTTAGCATATGGAGGATGCGAGTAACCCAAGACAACTTGAATAAATTGCAAACATAATTGAACCAACAGATGTATACAAGAGGGTGTTGACAGTTCTACTCATTAGCCTCTGGGCAGATATGTTTCTGCCTTGCAGGCAATGACATAAGTAAGAGACACCTGCT
The DNA here is from genome assembly GCF_015237465.2 of Chelonia mydas. Classification (NCBI taxonomy): domain Eukaryota; kingdom Metazoa; phylum Chordata; order Testudines; family Cheloniidae; genus Chelonia; species Chelonia mydas. Next base: position 11,875,568 of record NC_057853.1, on the reverse strand, counting down.
GATACCTCTGGGATCCTGACGCATTTGATTGCATGTGGTGGGTGGGCGGTTTGTTGATTATGATCTCAAATTAGCATTTCCACAGCAGTTGCTGTTACTTTAATCCACTGGGCTGCCAAATTGCTAAAACATGATTAGTCCTATTCAAATACTTTTGTGAGTGCAGTTTTAGGGCTAAATTCTGGTTGCCTTGCTCACATGATTAGCCCTGTTGAAGGCACTGTTCTTCATTCATACTCTGCAATGGGACTACTCTTGTGAATAAGGCAAGTACGAGTTTGCCCTGCCTCTCACTTACAGCACTGATAGATGCAGTCTTAATTGATAAATGAATGTATATTGAATGATATTGATCATTCTCGCTCATGGCTCATTATTTTAAAGACTTGGCATGTCAGTTCAAAATGATGTGAGATCACTGAAAATAGATAATTTACCACTCATTAGTTAGTGTGACAAATCGTTCAATGAATAATGTCATGTCTGTTGCAAATTAGTATTTTCACATGCAAACTGATGCTCATGTCTCCATATTGCCATTTGGAGACCAGTAAGTTCCAACAAAATTGTTCTTCATGAATAAAATAGTGTAAAAACTCTCCTGTGCTGAGTAAGTATGTGTCACGAATATTTTCATACCTTTATTTTACCTAACTTTTGAATGCTCAAATACCATTTTGCAACAAAGTACAATCCAGGATATTTTTGTTTAATTTGTTAAACACCTCAGACCTTTTTTTGTGTGTGTGCATGTATGCGTGTGCGATAGAACTGCAGAATTCAATGCAAATTCTATTACTGTTATTTGGGCTGTAAAAGGTCAAATGTTCAGCTCGCTGCAAATAGGCCTGACTTTGCACACACCCACTTACACCCTTGTAGCCAATTTTTCACACCCAACTGTAGGTGAACCTAGAACAAATTGCACTTGGCACATACAAATCATGATGTGGGGCACCCCTTTGTCCATTTTTGTACACAAAAATGCATGCACACCCAGTGTAGTAAATTAAGTAATCAAAGGCCAAGTAAAATCAAAGACCAAGGCCTTAAAAATTGTGTTCTGTAGCACTTTTTTAGCAGGTCTGCTCTGCCATGTAGAAAAATTGTGTTCTACTTAAAAATATAAATTGCAGTGGCCCTGATGGTATCAACATCATTTGCATAAATTTCAGGTGACAGCCTGAAATCAAATGGGACCCAAGAGCAATTGATATTGGCCCATACAAGGTACAATGTTCACAGCTAGAATTTACATTGATTCTATGTGTCGCGTTTTTTTTCTCCTCACCAGCAACAAATCAGTGTTGACAAAGAGACACGCTCTAGCTGTGTTCTTCCCTTGCATTAATGCAATCCTTCATCATCTTTTTCTTTGACAAAACTGTACACTGGGTAGAACTGAAAGTAAATCTGACCAAAATCATCACATCTTTATTTGTTTGAGTGACGGTTGTACCCACTAGAGAGATAAGGTGGGTGAGGTAATATTTTCTATTGGACCAACTTCTGTTGGTGAGAGAGCAGGGATGAAAGTAACTTAAAGGACTTACCGGTACGCCGGAGTCCTGAGCAGGGGGCGTGGCCTCAACCAGAAGGGGCATGGCCTCAACCAGAAGAGGCGTGGCCTCAGCCAGAAGAGGTGGGGCCTTTAAATACACCGGAGTCCTGCAGCCGGTCCTGCTCTGGCAGCCGGGCTTGGGCGGTGATTTAAAGCAGCGGGGAGCCCCGGGCCCTATAAATCGCTGCCCAAGCCCCTCTGCCGGAGCCCCGGGTTGCAGCAGCAGGGCTCCGGCAGTGATTTAAAGGGCCAGGGGCTCCCTGCAGCGGCTGGAGCTCCGGGCCCTTTAAATCGCCAGCCTGGGGAAGTTGGTCCGTACTGGCTTACTTTCACCTCTGTGAGAGAGAAGAGCTTTTGAGCCAGGCAGAGCTCTGCTTCAGGTCTGGGAAAGGAATTCACAGCGTCACAGCAAAATGCAAGATGGAAAAGATTTTTTTAGCTTGAGTGGTTAGCACATATTGTAAGGGTCCATTCAAGGTAGAGTGGCCTGTTAACACCTTTGCAGTCATAGGACAAAAAGAGGGAGTTAGTGGGTTACAGATTGTTGTAATAAGCCATAAATCCAGGGTCTCTGTTCAGTCTGTGCTTTTTAGTGTCTCGCAGAGTAATGAATTTAAGCTGGCAGGCTCATGTTTTGAAAATGTTATGCAGGTTTCCTTTGAGGATGAGGCCCGATCAGGCAGATATAGAGCGATCACTTTGTGAAACGGGAAAAGGAGGACTTGTGGCACCTTAGAGACTAACAAATTTATTTGATCATAAGCTTTTGTGAGCTACAGCTCGCTTCATCGGATGGGTGAAAAGTGTGCACCCACAGGCAGAGCCAGCAGCTCCTCCTTAGGTAACGTGGGATAGGGAGGGGCGGGCAGGAGTCACATGTCCACCTTTAGCTGGTGCCCCCCTTTGTATCCCTCCCATGAGTCGCCCTTGCCCACAGGTGATATAGTGGTTTTGTCTTTTATCATTTTCCTGTGTGAGTTCATTCAAGAGCATAGTGATTGTCTTGTTGCACCCACATGGTTGCTATTGGAGCATTTAGTGCACTGGATACGGTACACCACATGTTTTGATAGGCAAGCGTAGGACCCAGGGATCTTGAAATTTGAGTAGTGGAGGGTATTGATCACTGAGCAGTGGAGATATGTCTGCAGGTTTGCATCTGTTGTTCTGGCAGGGTCTGGTGCTGCTTTGAGTTAAGTGTCCTGGTCTGTGGGGAGCTTGCTTCTGATGAATTTGGAGAGACTGGGGAGTTGGTGAACCCCAGAATTGGGGGGTCAGGAAAAATTTCTTTCAGGATGGGGTCACCAATGTGTATGGGATTTAGTTGTTTAATGACAACCCTTATGGGTTCCAGTGTGGAGTGGTAGGTGACAACTAGGGGTGTACGGTCAGGGGGGCTTCATTTCTGTATTGAACCAGGTTCTCTTGGGGTATTTGGGTGGCCCATTCCACGATGTGATCTACTTCTCTGGTGGAGTGTCCTTGTTTGATGAAGGTGGTTTTGACTATGCCATTGTGTATATCCCGGACTTTCTTGTCTGAGCATATTCTGTGGTATCTGAGTGCCTGGTTGAGTGCAGAATTCAGTCCTGGATCCAATACTATTCAATATTTTCATTAATGTCTTGGATAATAGAGTAGAGAGTATGATTATAACATTTGTGGATGACACCAAGCCAGCAGGGGATGTAAGAATTTTGGAGGACAGAATTAGAATTCAAAATGATTGTGACAAATTGAAGAATTGGTCTGAAATCAACAAGATGAAATTCAATAAAGACAAATTCAAAATACTACACTTGGGAAGGAAAAATCAAATGCACAGCTTCATCATGGGGAATAACTGGCTAGGCAGTAGTGCTGCTGAAAAGGATCTGGGTGATTATAATGGTTCACAAATTGAATAAGAGTCAACAATGTGATGCAATTGTGAAAAGGCTAATAGCATTCTGGGGTGTATTAACAGGAGTGTCCTATGTAAGACACAGGAAGTAATTGTCCCACTCTGCTCAGCACTGGTGAGGACTCAACTTGAGTACTATGTACCATTATGGGCACCACACTTTAGGAAAGATATGGATAAGTTGGAGAGAGTCCAGGGGAGAGCAACAAAAATAATAAAAGGTTCAAAAAAATCTGATCTGTGAGGAAAGGTTTAAAAAAAACTGGATATGTTTAATCTGGAGAAACAAAGGTTGCATGGGGACCTAATAAGTCTTCAAATATGTGAAGGGGTGTAATGAAAAGGATGCTGATCAATTGTTCCCCATGTTCATTGAAGGTAGGACAAAAAGTAATAGGCTTAATCTGCAGCAAGGGAGATTTAGCTTAAATACTAGGAAACTCTTTCTCACTATAAGAATAGTTAAGTTCTGGAATAGGCTTAAGTGAGGCTGTGGAATCCCCGTCGGTTTTTAAGAACAGACACTTCTCATGGTTGCTCTAGGTAGACTTAGTGTTCTTTCCTCAATATAGTGGGCTGGATTTGATGACCTCTTCCAGCCCTACATTTCTATGATCCTATTATTCTATGTGCTAGACACTTTCTACACTCTTAGAGATACATTCCCTGTCCGTAAAAGCTTATGACACAGGATGAGTATTTCAAGTTTGGGAGAAGGGGGACTAGAGGGTAACACTGTTTTAAATGCTTACAAAATTTGAAATTCACAGAGGCCGTTTTGTACATTAATATTAAAATGTTTGATGTAAAATCTCTACTCTCACATTGCACAAAGGAATATGTGACTTATTGGATACCCTACATTCCCATGCATTTCACAAGACATTGTTTGTACATTATGTATAGATGGTGAAGGATGCTTTTGTGGATCGATAGGCCATTAGAGGTTGTTGGTGCTAAGACTCACCAATAATGCCCAGTGTTGCCAACTCTCACTATTTTATTGGGAGTCTCACGCTATTTGTTGAACTTAAAGTTCCACCTCCTGGAGTCAAATGATTATATCAGAATTTCAGTTTTCATTTAAAAAAACTAAAGCAAGTTTCTAACCTTTGTGTTTGTTGAGGAAAATTGAAAACATAACCTGAGTTCACTCCAGTTGCTAACCACAATGCAAACCAAAAAGAACCCAACATTTATTATTCTTTTGAAATCTTCATGATTTTTAAGCCCATCTAATGATTTTTGGGGTGCTTGACTCATGATTTTTGAACACTTGAGGGGTCAGATACGCTGGAGACGCTGTGTAGTGTGCACTTCAGGGTGCAGTACCATCTGCTGCCATTAGGGGAGTGCTGGTGGCACGAGACCTGATTCAGTCCCTGGAGCCTGCAATACAGAAGGTTCCATCTAGAATCCCAGGAGCACAAGCTGCAAAAAGCTGAGGAAGGAGGCAAGGAGTGGGGCACATAGGCTTCTGTGGGGCTAATTCCGTGGGAACAGGCATCAGGGGACATGTACAGGGATCCTTGTAGTCACAGGGATGAAGACCACAGGGTCTCCATGGCACACGTTGCGTGATGCCTGCTCCCAGAGTCCTTCCCTGTTGGCTCTGCCCAGCTTCTCCAGGTTCAGGAGCTTGTAGGGATGATTTCTTAGATGTCGGAGTGTGGGGCTACTGAGGCTGGTGGGTGTGAGGTAGATGGGATAAGAGTTCTGATACTGTGGGCAACTTTTCTGAGCTTGGGATGTTTTAATGGGGGCAGGGTGGGGGAGAATGAGAGACTGTAGAGTAAGAGCTGGGTTGGAGGGGGAGAGATTAGGAATTGGAGAGAACAGTGAAGGGATCACACAAAAGAGAAGTCAAATAAAAATCATTTTCTCTTGTCCTGCCCTTTGCTGTAAAGCATCCCCGTTTTTTTCTGTTTGAAAAGGAGAGGAGGTGGGAGGAGGTACCCATTTTTCTTCCACTTTCCCACCAACATCCCTTATTCCCCTGCAGATTGCTTTGGCTTTCCTCACCCCCTTTAAACACTCCGATATAGTGCCCCTGTCTTTTTTCTCTCCATAGGGAAGGTTAGGACAGGATAGCTTACAGCCTGCAGCCCTACCACTGATTTTAGGGCATTACCACTAGTGAGTAAAATAGGGGATACAGTTTCTGTGGTTTTTGTTGGGGTTATGCCAAGCAAGTCCTATTAAATCAATATAGGATTATTAAATGACGTTTGCCATGTGAGTCCTATTAAATACTACAGCAGCCCTTTGAAAATTTACCCTTAGGTAATTTTAATTATTTTATACAGCTAACATGTAACATTAATAAGAAATCAGATGTGTTTTAGCTGAGGAATGATCCAAAGCATTGTCTCTTTTTATCCTTCAAAATTATTATAGGTAGGAAGTCATTTGAAATACTTTCAACCATTGAAAAAGCACAACAGAGTTGTTAAAAAAAGCCACAACGCTTGGAGCAATTAAAATATAAAATTGTGGGGAGGTGATTAAAAGAACAATTTGTCATTTGAAATAGATATGGCTAATGGGTATGTGTTTAAATATTGCGTTCCGAAGCAGTTTCTTACCCTAAAAGTATGCACAAAAGTAAGAATAATATGCTCAGAGCCAGTACATTTTGAATGGCGTTGCTAGTCTGAAACAATTAGTTCAGAAATGTGATAAAGAGAAACTCATGCATCATCCACGCACTGCTACAGGGTAAATGAAATTGGGTTTTTATTCAGTGGTGAAACCCAAATGTATAAAAGCATTTTGTTAGACCTTTTCATTAGCATTTTAGTTTCTCTCCGAGTGGCAAGGAACATTTAACCTGTCAGCTAAGGAGCACTTCTATGTTACAAGGTCACAAGTTTCATCCCTCTTTGGGATTTTTCATTCCTGGCCTACGTCTAAATGACTGCTGTGGAAGCACTGAAAACTCAGATCTCATTCCTCCTGTTAGAATACAAGGAAAGCACATTGTTGTGGGCATTCCGTTTTAAATGATTGCTAGTTAATTATCAAATCCCCCATGTGTCTGAAGGACGCAAAGGAGAACAAGTGGTGCCAAATTGCCAAGTGCTTATGTCCACTTATGTTTGGATTTTTACTTACCTTGTGCTATATTCATATGGCATTAATAAATACTCTAAATGAATGAAAAGACGGTTCTTGGAGATACATGTGTAATGCGGGTTAGCATCGACATGTGGTAGTATTGTTTTTAATTGCAGCCACATGCTGCTTTTTGAAGCTTGTAAGAAAACTTGGGGAAAAAACTGTAATATGTTGTTATTATTGAGTCTCTTCCTCCACCCCTTTTTTTCAGCTGCTTTTGCTAAGTAAGTCTATCCTTCCAACAGAGCAGACACAGAACTGGTCTTAGAAGGTTTTGCAAGAGGGACCAAAGGACATTGATGATGTCATCAGGCTGCTTTCTACAGTTTTCACTGTGAATGTTCATCTCTCCTGCGCTAATTGGCTGTCTGCTCCAAATCCCTTCCCTCACAGTCTTTTCACCTTAGCCTCACTCTACTTGCCCTTCATCCTCTTCCCCCCAGACCTATCCTCCCTCACACCCTCTTTCTTTCTGTGTCTCTCTGTGTAGCTAATCCACTCCCAACTAAACCCAACGTAGAAAATTTAAAAGGAAACAAAAACAAACAAAAAATCCACAGCACTAACTTAACATTTGCAAACTATCACTTTTATGCCTCTTTCCCCTGTCCTCTTTGTGTCTTGTCTGCCTACACTGTGAGCTAATCAGAGCAGGAACTACCTACTACTGCAGGGATTGTCAGCCTTTAGCATGCGGCCCACCAGGGTAAGCCCACAGGCAGGCTGGGCCAGTTTGTTTACCTGCCGTGTCCACAGGTTCGGCCGATCACAGCTCCCACTGGCCGCGGTTCGCTGCTCCAGGCCAATGGGGGCTGTGGGAAGTGGCGGCCAGTACATCCCTTGGCCCGCACCACTTCCCGCAGTCCCCATTGGCCTGGAGTGGCAAACCACGGCCAGTGGGAGCCACGATCGGCTGAACCTGCGGACGCGGCAGGTAAACAAAATGGCCCGGGCTGCCATGGGGGCTTACCCTGGCGGGCTGCGTGCCAAAGGTTGATGATCCCTGTTCTACTGTGTGATTGTACAGCACCAAGTTATTCTACTACTCACACATGTCCTCTTCTACGGGCAGCCCTACCAGTGTCTGTTTTGTGAAGGGCTCACATGGGCACTTGGTTGAATCACATCACAGCCTCTGCATATCCTGTGTGCAAGCAGAATCCAGTCTCTCGAAATTGCCCATCTCTTCACTGCAATTTGAGCTCAGCCTCTCCATGGCTTTTTCTAACTAGGTTTAAATCAGGTTTGTTGTGAGCTAAAAGCAGCTTCCGAAGTCCTCATCTCTCTTTCACAATGCCTTGGCTGGATGTGTATTGTGCCCATGCTTTGGCTTTCTTGTTAGTATTTCATTTGACTTTTATCTTCTCGGATGTCGTAATTGTTATTGATAGTTTTGTGTTGTAGCTCTTTTGGAGCATACCGTGTGCTTGGAGGTGGGGACTGGGCCCTTTTTGAATACAGTTATGATGTTTTATATTGTGGCACCTGATTAATACACTAAACGAGCTCTGAAAAGATGAGTGTGCTGCTACCCATTTATGAATGAGTGGGGAGGTGCTAGAAGTCAGATGGGTAGTGCTGCTACTGAAAAACCAAGATCAGCTCCTTCTTTTCCCCAGGATCAGACAGGAGGCTGGAATATTTCTTCAACTTCACTTTACGTAACACTTTAGTTTGACGCAAAAGTCTCAGTTTCAACCAAAAAATGCATTTTAACATTCTTCCTAAGAATTTAGGGTTAAACATTCAGCAGGTTTCATGGGTAATTGCTCACATGACTTTCATTGTTTTGTTTTTCTTTTTGTGGGAGTTGCATGCCTAATAATCTGCATAACATGCTGAAAATTCATCTTTTACATTTTATCTGCAAAACAATTCACTTTTTATGCCAGAAAGATTAATGATTTATATTAGTTTCAAATCAAAACATTTCGTTGGTACTCTGGGGAATTTCAGTGTACAATTTCCATATTCTGTGTAGTTGGAAACACGGAATGATCAGATATGAATTTCCATCATGCAATATAGGGAAGGGCTACTAAAATGATCAGAGGAATGGAAAACCTACTCTATGAGATAAGACTTAAGGAGCTTGGCTTGTTTTTAGCCTAACAGAACAAAGCCTGAGGGGAGATAGGATGGGGCTCAATAAATACATCAGAGGATAAATACCAGGCAGGAGTGAGGGAAACAGAATTAGGAACTTGGGGGGGGCCCACTGGCACCTGAACTGTGGCCCTGCTTCCCAAGACCCCAGCGCCCACTCCGCCTCATCCCTCTCGCCGCTCGCCCTTAAAAAGTGGGAGGGCATAGCCCTCTGCAGCATGTGGCACAAGTCACATAGTGGTTTAAAGTAGAGCATGGTGAAGCCTTTGTAACTTGAAGTCTTTAAATCCTGGTTTGTGCACTTCAGTAACTCAGCCAAGGGTTATGGGATGTATTACAGGAGTGTGTGGGTGAGGTTCTGTGGCCTGCGACATACAGGAGGTCAGACTAGGTGATCACAATGGTCCTTTCTCCCCTTAAGTCTGTGAGTCTAAATCCAAAACGACAGGTTTCAGAGTAGCAGCCGTGTTAGTCTGTATTCGCAAAAAGAAAAGGAGGACTTGTGGCACCTTAGAGACTAAGGTGCCACAAGTCCTCCTTTTCTTTTTGTATATCCAAAATGTAAATGAAATCAACCAAAAGAAGAGGACAGCATAAATAATATTGTTAGGCTTTCAAAAGAAAGTTATTTAATTTGTAAAAATGTCACGAGAAGGGGAAAGGACGCAATTATTTTTTCCACTTAATCTGTGCCCCTTTTGTTCCTAAAAGGGTAAATTTTTTGAAAACACTACACAGGGTTTCTATTTGGTAGATGTGAGTGGGGATGGTATCCAGTAATGGTTCCTGTTTCACTTTATTGTTGATAAAATAACTACATGCATGAGAACAATTCTGGAAGCCCCACAGAGCTGCTAATTCAGTTTCCAACTAAAAGTAATTGGAACTATTTCCCTTTTTCCGTCATTAAGAGTTATGAGTGCTCAAGGAATGCAGTCTCAGGGCCTGAGTGGAAATACCCTTTCTTTGCACTCAGCCTGTTGTGAGTCCTTGTCATATATGCAATTACACAGGGCATCTCATTTAAGCAAGCGGCAGACACGACCGGTAACCTCCCTACACACACATCAGACAACACTTGAAAGCTTATTATGTCTACTTTAAGATGAGCTATGATGTGGATCTGTCAAGTGGTGCCTTTACCACAGAAATGGGCATAAACAACGACACTATCAATATGTTAAAATGACTTTTCCATATTTACATTAGTTTCTGTTAGTTTAATGACTCCGTGTATTATTTTAAGACATAAAATTGGTTTATTTGTGACCTCAAAGCATTGCAACACCAATCTTAAAATCTAATAAGAATTTGTACAGGTATCATTGAAATCTAATAGTGCTGGTGACATCATCATCTTGTTCATCACTATAATCTCTGGAGAGTGTGTGGGTTACTACAGTCTTCGCTGCCTTGGCATGTGCACAGTTCTGTGCAGGGACCATTGTTCTGATTACAGGCACAGTTGATATTGCAGCAACCCCTACAGTCATAGGCATAATTAAGGTCTCATAGAAGGTCTGATGCCACTGGGTCCTTGAAGAATACAGGAAGTAATTCATCACATTTTTTCCATCTATGTTGCAAAGATGATCCAATATCTGGTTTGCCTGTGTGCGAAGATATCCAAATCTTTGTTTAAGATGCTCTTTTGACATGCTCTTCAAAACTGTCCTCGCATGGTGGGAGTTTGGCCTCTGACTTGTCCTTTTTGATGGCTAGATTGTGGTGCAAGCAATTCACGTCTCTGTTGGTCTCCTTTTCTTTCTCATTCTGGTCATACAGCATTGCTACCAAGTTCCTTTCAGCGGAAATTGCAGCTCTCCTCCAATTTGGCAAGATCTCTGAAGCAGTAAGATCCTATTGTTTTGACAACATTAAACACATTTTTTTCCTCAATGCTGGATAGGGATGACACAGGGTCGAATCTTTGAAATGCACGTACAGCAGGAAGTATGTTGCAGAAGTCAGGAGTGAGTGCATCACAAATTGCATGCATAGGTCTGAAGAGATATTTGTCACTTGTGCTGGTAATGGGGCCTGTTTCAATCCACATGTTGTCTGTGTGTTTCATTTTTGGAAAGTAGTGAACAGCAAGGAGTAAAACGTGTATCAGGTGATCTAATTGCTATGGATCCTTTGACACCAAGAGACCCCAAAGCCATATTGGCACATACAACATGCAGAAACATCCTTATGTCTGTTTCCTCTCGAGTATTACACAAGGCTTGGTCTTCCTCAGCACCTTTGTGGGTGGAGAACTTTGCTACTTTACCATTGGAAAAGCCTCCAGCAGGAAGGAACGTTTGTGTTGGGTGTGTTCTACACACTCAGGTACATTTTGAACCATATATTTATAGAAAAATTTTCACAGAATTGTTGTCAAACATTTTAAGGATTTTGATTATAAAATTAACTTTGTCAGATTCTTTTAGGACCTGTCTCAAATACTTGGCAGCCTATTCACAGACTATGTGGAATTTGCCTCCATCTGTATGAAAGCTGTGAAATCTTTCATGTACACTGTGGTTTCTTTCCTGCATGCTCTCTGCTCATGGATTGTTTCAGTGCACTGCTGTGATAACTTTGGAACTGTGCAATACTGTGCACTCCTCAGCTGAGAACCACATTCTCCAAATGTTTTCTGAAGGATGATGTTCATTGCTAGCTGAATTATATGCCTCTTTATCTATCAACCAAAGGACAAACTCTTGCACCAGTTGGGGCACATAAGTAGCTGACCTCTGTAAATTACAATCACCTGGCTTTGGATAATATTCTGAGGCTTTCACTTTGGCTGTTTCAGATTGAAGAATTGAAGCAGCATTATATAAAACCACTTGTTCATTTTTGAAAGCTGTTTATCAGGCTCACTCAGCAGAAGAACATCTGCATTCATTTACTTGCAGCTCGGATAGCATCAGCTAATGTTGTTGTGCTGCATAGAACAACGGTAGACTTGCCTTGCCCATGCTTTTTATGGAATGAAATTGCAGAACCAGTCTTTTTCTAATCTTGCCTGTAATTTGCTACTGGAATAGCTTGTAGTTTCTCTATCTGAGGGAAGTAGGCTCTTGCAACATACTTCCTGCGGTATGTGCATTAGAGCTTTGTAGCGGCTTGGACAGGAGAAGAGCCTTCTTGTTGTACGTAAGATCATTGTCTACCTCTCCAGTCAGCTGATAAAATGAAGTGTCATAAGGTGACTGTATTGTTGCAGAGTAACTAGATGGTTTTGCTTTAAGAATAAGTAGGAAAAAAGGCATGTTGAGTGATAAACTCCATCCTTAGTGATCAAGTCTTCCACAGGTATTCTGTGTAACATGTCATCATCTCCTCTTTGAAATGCTGCCTCCCTTAAATTGGTTGCTCTCTCATATGTTTCTGTTTTATTAAGTTTCTTGTCTTGTTTGTGTTGTTTTTCTCAAGCAAGCAATACAACAAGACCAGTCAGTGGAAGACATGGTTGCTCTGGTGACTATAGAAGTAGGTGAGCATGATACTCTGATCAGATTCTGAGTAATTTTCTTCCTGAGTTCAGTACAGCTCTGACATGTGCAAAATTCGACTTGCTTGTGTGTTTCTGAAACAACCCCTGTGATAGGGTATTGGTGGCCCATCATCTAAACTCATTCAGTAGCTGCCTATACAATTCATCTCTCCTGGCTCCAGCTGACAACATCACAGAATTCTGTCCAGTAGTGGTGACTTTTGATACTTGCATTCTTTTGATTTTCTTGGCAAATAACACATTTTTCAAAAAGAACAGCAGTGTTTGTGGCACCTTAGAGACTAACAAATTTATTTGAGCATAAGCTTTTGTGCGCTATAGCCCACTTCATCGGATGCATAGAATGGAACACATAGTAAGAAGATAGATAGATACAGAGAACGTGAAAAGGTGGAGTAAGAGGCTAATTAATTAAGATGAGCTATTATCAGCAGGAGAAAAAAACTTTTGTAGTGATAATCAATATGGCCCATTTAGACAGTTGACAAGAAGGTGTGAGGATACTTAACATGGGGAAATAGATTCAATATGTGTAATGACCCAGCCACTCCCTGTCTCTATTCAAACCCAAGTTAATGTATCTAGTTTGTATATTAATTCAAGCTCAGCAGTTTCTCCTTGGAGTCTGTTTTTGAAGCTTTTCAACTTTTGTGGTGAGCCTTTTGCTCCTTGTTGTAACCTTCAAGAGGTTTATATCCTCCATGTTTTCCTATTCTGTAACTTCCCTGTAGAGGTAAAATCCCCAAAGTATATTGTTAACATTAGCACCACCACTACTGCCATTTTTCATTTTGTACAACTATACAGATTTGTGCTAAATTAGATCTATATGTTAGTATCAAAATTTAGGTTTTTGTTTAGTGAGCACTTTGATTGAAGCCCAATATGAAGCTGTGTATTGCCATCTGTAACACTAATATTGACCTGTGTATAAATGTCACTGAATTAAATGTCACTGAATTAAAAAGATAGTTTCTAGAATATTTCAAAGACTAGTACAAATTTAAACCTTCTACCAGACAGACTAAATGCTACATTGTGTGTGCAAAAGCTTACAAATGGAGAAGCATTAAGGAACAATCAGTTGCACATATACAAAATGGGAAATGACTGCCAAGGAAAGAGTACTGCAGAAAGGGATGTGGGCGTCATAGTGGACCACAAGCTAAATATGAGTCTACAGTGTAACACTGTTGCAAAAAAAAGTGAGCATCATTCTGGGATGTATTAGCAGGAGTATTGGAAGCAAAACATCAGAAGTAATTCTTTTGCTCTACTCTGCGCTGATTAGGCCTCAACTGGAGTATTGTGTCCAATTCTGGGTGCCACATTTCAGGAAAGATGTGGACAACTTGGAGAAAGTCCAGAGAAGAGCAACAAAAATTATTAAAAGTCTAGAAAACATGGCCTATGAGGGCAGATTGAAAAAATTGGGTTTGTTTAGTCTGGAAAAGAGAAGACTGAGAGGGGACATGATAACAGATTTCAAGTACATAAAAGGTCGTTACAAGGAGAAGGGAGAAAAAAATTTCTTAACCTCTGAGGACAGGATAAGAAGCAATGGGCTTAAATTGCAGCAAGGGAAGTTTAGGTTGGACGTTAGGAAAAACTTCCTAACTGTCAGGGTGGTTAAGCAGTGGAATAAATTGCCTAGGGAGTTTGTGGAATCTGCATTGGAGATCTTTAAGAGCAGGTCAGATAAACACCTGTCAGGGATGATTCTAGATAATACTTAGTCCTGCCATTAGTGCAGGGGGCTGGTCTAGATGATCTTTTGCTATGATTCTCTGAATTCGTGTACATTTATATCTATCCACTATGCAGTACAAACTGGGTATGCAATCTACTACTACTGTTGCACAACCTTCTGTGAGAGACTGGTCAGCAAACTTCAGCTGAAAATATAGACAGTTATTATAATTAACAAATATATGTGATGTGAAAATACTCATATTTGTATATTGCAAAATGTTGATATTCACCATTTTTGCCATGTGCTAAACAGCTTAATCATTTCTGAAGAAAAAAAAATACTTGACCATGCCCATGCAAATCTTTTAATACATTGTTGTTTGGTAGCTTTGACTAATAAACGCCTCATTAAGGGGTTGAAATTAATGTAAACAATAAAAACTGTAGTTATAGTCACAGTGTTTCTGGAACTGTTCAAAAATCACACCTTTTCATATTAATAAAAGGAGGACTTGTGGCACCTTAGAGACTAACAAATTTGTTTGAGCATGAGCTTTCGTGAGCTACAGCTCACTTCATCGGATGCATGCAGTGGAAAATACAGTGGGGAGATTTATATACATAGAGAACATGAAACAATGGGTGTTACCATACACACTGTAAGGCGAGTGATCAGGTAAGGTGAGCTATTACCAGCAGGAGAGCGGGGGGGGGGGGGACCTTTTGTAGTGATAATCAAGGTGGGCCATTTCCAGCACTTGATAAGAACCTGGGTCCTGTTGTCCTCCTTGTGTTGTTTGTCTGTCTCAAAGTGGTGATCCACGGACCGGTCTGCGCACACATTGGGGAAAAAAATTACCGGTCCCCCACATCAGATAGCTTGAGAAGCACTGATCTAGAACATTCCTGACAGGTGTTTGTCTAACGTGTTTTTAGAAATCTCCAATGACTGAGATTCCACAATCTCGGTAGGTAATTTGTTTCTTCTGAGCTCTCCATTCCAGTTGCAGTTGCTGGTTTATATGGAAAATCTGACTCCTGCTGTTTCTCCACTTAACACTGTGATTATGCTGCAGTTAGCATCAGAAAAACATCTGCCAAAATGTAAAAGACAGATGGGTGCATCTGTAGACAGGAAAACGTGTCAGGTCTGATCTGATTTTTCTGTGGATTTTAGCTTGCTTTCTAATAAATAGTGAAATCTACTATTCCCTGAGGATTGACTGTTTCTTTACTGTGCATTGTGTCTTCCAAATGCCTGTTACAATTCATCTTGTGCTGTATCAAGGATATATGGGGGTTGCACCTCACACATCCTTAATCCATCATGCGTCTTTCTCCATATGGTCTTGAAAGCACATTGTCGTGATATCAAAATAGTGGAGGCACGTGGAATAAAAACACAGATGTTGGAAGGGAGATAAAACCTCATGCCAGTCTGCACCTGCAAGGCAGGGGGAGGGATGGAGTAGAGTGGCAAATTATCCCACATCTGTCTACTCTGGGATTTCTTGTATCTTCCTCTAAAGCATCTGTTACTGGGCACAAGATGAGTCTGATCCATGGTAATCCCTATGTTGATGTTAGATAAAGAAACCTACCAGAGACAACTTTTTAATTTTTTTATGTAATAATTTATTTAATTTTTGTCTGGGTACATTCTCATATGGAAAAGCTGGCTATGTACCAGATGGAAAAGTCATGGCTAGAATAGTCTATTGAAAGTGCTTCAAAGGGAGCAGAGGAAAATTAGGTGAGTTGTGGTAAATTCAGGTGCCTCATTTTAGTTCTCTTTGTGGATTAAATACACAATTAGGTAAAAAGAAAAGGAGTACTTGTGGCACCTTAGAGACTAACAAATTTATTTGAGCATAAGCTTTCGTGAGCTACAGCTCACTTCATCGGATGCATCCATTGTGTGTAAAGTTATAAGATTTTACTGTATAATATTACTGAGACATTCCAAGTTTAGAAAAACAGGCACAAACCAGTCCCTCGAAGACAAAAGACAAACTAATGCATCAGCCAGGTGTCAACAAAATCAAATGGGCTCTCACCTGTTTAAGTGGCCATTCTGTGGCAGGAAAAAGGGTGTGGGCAAGAAATTTACATCTTGGCAAAGAAGCAGCTGGAAGTTCCTGTCTCCCCAGACTTTCTGTCTCCTGAATCCTGGAGGTGATTATTAAAGAAGAAGGAAAGGATGAAAATGAGGAACAGAGGCCCAAAATCATCTTTCCCTTCATCTCTACTCATGGCATCAACAACTCTTGAAGGACAAAGGAAGCATCATTAGACTGGGGATAGATCCCTGACTGAAAAGTTTGTAGCCAGTAAGACTGCTAAAGCATGTGGCAAGAGAAACCATTTCTTTGAATTCACTTAGCTTGTTAAATTAGGTAGTAGTTTGCATTTTACCTCTTATTTCTTTGTAACCAATTCTGTCTTTTAAGGCTCATTACTTGTAATCACTTAAAAATCAATCTTTCTGTAGTCCATACATTTGTTTTATTGTTTTATCTAAACCAGTGTGTGTTTGGATTAAGAATTTGGCAAACTTCATTTGAGATAACAAGGTTTGTGATTATCATTTTCTATTAATGAAATGACAGACTTTATATGAGCTTGTATTGTCCAGGAGGGTGCTAGGCAGTACAAGATGCACATTTCTGGAGGAAGGTCTGGGACTGAGAGTCTGCTGGTGTTACCCTGCAATGTAATTCATAAATGACTGATTATAGTACTCATAAAATATAGCTGAGAATAATTTACATGCTGGAGGCTATGTGTGAGCAGACCAGCAGTGGTTGCTCTCACAGCAAAGCAATGTAAGAGGCACCCAAGGTTGGTGAAATGAGGGAGCACAGCTGTCCATCGGTCCAGATTGTACCCTGGGGAATGTCACAGCCTTAAAACACTGACCTGGAAATTCAGTCACTTCCTCAGCTTGCTTTCTTAGTAGTCTGAGCCCAGCTTAGTGTAGGGTTGGCACTTGGAACTGAGAACCTGACTATACACAATAGATCAAAGCTAGCTCGGGTTGGCAGACATGAGCTGCTCTGATCTCACTTCCTTATTGCTGTATAGACATACCCATCACTTAAGTGCTTTTGAAAATTGTACTCTTAAATTCCTAAGTGACCAAAAATGACAGTGCTAGACTAGAAATATTAGGCTGATTAAGACTATTTTACCTTTAAATTCTCTAGACTGTACAAATTTAAACTTGGAAGCTTTGTAATTGAACTATTATGTATATGCCGTGCCTAGCACAGAGGGGCTTGATCCCAGATGGGGCGTCTCAATGCTATTGTAATATGAATAATAATAAAATAGGGATAAATAATGCTGAAAATTTGACTGAAGTAATCATACTTGGAAAAAAACTGTGGAAATAAGCCACGATCTAAACAAATAAAAATTAAAAATTGAGTAGTAGCTATAATTTTCTGTGCCTTATGCCCCTTGTGGGCTCAAGAAAGAAAAAACGGTATGGTTGAAAACGGAGGATTGGATCTCTGAGGAAACCTAAAAAAGGATGCATTACTTTAATTTATAATAGAAAAATCAACTGAAGAAATATAATGGACAGGAAAGAAGAGATTTTATGTCACTACAGGTACAGTAAGAGCAGCAAAAGGCAAGCCGAGTAAATGTAATAAGTCACAGAACAAGTTGTTTCATATGAATTTATTGGGGAAAAATAGAGTTTTGTTAGGCAGTGTGAATATAAATGAAATATTGGCTATGGGGTGCTGGGAAAAGGAACGTTGTACTTCATTTTTAAAGGTTTCAGAGTAACAGGCGTGTTAGTGTGTATTCGCAAAAAGAAAAGGAGGACTTGTGGCACCTTAGAGACTAACCAATTTATTTGAGCATAAGCTTTCGTGAGCTACAGCTCACTTCATCGGATGCATACTGTGGAAAGTGTAGAAGATCTTTTTATATACACACAAAGCATGAAAAAATACCTCATCCCACCCCACTCTCCTACTGGAATCATGAAAATTGCTGTTGAAAGGGCAGTTAGGGTTTATTCATAGTTATATACACGTCATATACATATACACGTCATATGTCTGATCAGACTAGGATATACTGGACCTGACTGTTGTCCTCTGTCGCAGGAGTAATTATTGAGTTGACTGAAGTTACTCCTGCTTTATGCCAGGGTAATGAGAGCCGAATCAAGCCTCTGCTTTTTACACCAAATATCCAAATCCTTAATTTTTACTTTGGTGTCTTTTTCTGGAGAAAAAATACAACAGATGCATTAAAGCAAAGTCAACAGAAAACAGTTTTACAGAAGAATCTGTGTTATAATTTACTTTAAACAACATTTCTTTTAAGGATAGTATGTAGGTGGCTGTGTTTAGTATCTTGAGCTGCTGAAGAGAAACACTCACATCTGAAGAGACTCTTCAGAATGATTTTACGTCATACTAATTATCTAACTTCTGCAGCTTTCAGTATAAAACAAGCTATACTGTGATAATAAAGTTAGAGTAAACTCATTGCTTTAACAAAATGAATACTTATGCGCCTACCCTTTATTAAATAGAAATTTCCCCACATTAGACATTATTCCCTCCCTATTGTGAAAAATGTTAGTATTTAACAGGGCTGAAATCAATAGAGCTGTATGGAAATAAGATTCTGAAGGAATTACTCTATAGAAAGTGTGTCACTCTTTGTTTTTATCAGTTTTATTAATCCTGCTATAGAATTCTATAGCAATTATATAATTCTTCATAAAATTCTATAGGGTGCTTTTGAAAAATAATTGCAGAAATGTCACTGTTTTATCTCATCCTATAGGACTTTTGCATACACTCCTGAACACTGGGTAAATTGAAGAGTCTGATCTACAGTCTGTGTCTCTTGCCCATCTCCAGCATTAAACTATATAAGCAAAGGAACATGAGAGTTTTCTCTGCTGTTTTAAATAAGGATTGGAAGGCAATACACCCAAGACTCTCAGTAAGAAAGGGAGGGTGTAGCAGATTGGTGAAGAGAGAGAAAGGGAAAAAGGGAAGAAAATAATTCAAACCAGAAACAGAAGGAAGGGGAAAGGTGAAAAAATGGAATGAGGATAAAAAGGCAGAGCAAAAAGGGGAGATGGCAGCTCAAGCAGAGTGAGGAATGAAGAGATCAAATAGATAAAAGGACATACAGTTTGGTTTTATTTATTTTATTTTGCTCTCCTGTTGTAAAATCAGAACTTGTTTGGTTTATTTAATTTTAATTTTTTTAAGCATATTGGTATACAAACTGGTGCAACCCTTTGGCTTCTGGAAAGGTGCGGATGGCCTCGGTTCAGCATAGTTTTGGACCCCTCTTTAGTCCTTTTGTGGGTACCTTAGGTGTAGCTGAGGCAGCTTCACCTTAGGAGCGTTGCATTTCACTTCCAAAGTTCACATTATGCCCAGCTCAAACCCAACAGGAAGATTGCCAGTGTGAAAATATGTAAATGTCAGAACAGGTTTAAAGAGCCACAGTATCCGAAAGGGAATAAATGTCATGAAAGTTCAGCCGCTCACGTACAGTGAATGTCTCTTTGTCTTAGAAAGCAGCAGTCTGGGCTCAATGCTGCCATGCTTATCCACACTGTGTGGTAGGTTTCAGAGTAGCAGCCGTGTTAGTCTGTATTCGCAAAAAGAAAGAGTACTTGTGGCACCTTAGAGACTGACTAATTTATTAGAGCATAAGCTTTCGTGAGCTACAGCTCACTTAATCGGATGCATAAAGTGGAAAGTACAGTGAGAAGATTTTATATATACACACAGACCATGAAAAAATATACATTGTAAGGAGAGTGATCACTTAAGATGACCTATTACCAGAAGGAGAGTGGGATGGGGGGAGAGAAAACCTTTTGAAGTGATAATCAAGGTGGGCCATTTCCAGCACATTTCCAGGAGTTAACAAGAACGTCTGAGGAACAGTGGGGGAGGAGGGAGGAATAAACAAGGGGAAATAGTTTCACTTAGTATAATGACTCAACCACTCCCAGTCTCTATTCAAGCCTAAGTTAATTGTATCCAATTTGCAAATTAATTCCAATTCAGCAGTCTCTCGCTGGAGTCTGTTTTCGAAGTTTTTTTGTTGAAGGATACTCACTTTGAGATCAGAAATCGAGTGACCAGAGAGATTGAAGTGTTCTCCGACTGGTTTATGAATGTTATAATTCTTGACATCTGATTTGTGTCCATTGATTCTTTTACGTAGAGACCGTCCAGTTTGCCCAATGTACATGGCAGAGGGGCATTGCTGGCACATGATGGCATATATCACATTGGTAGATGTGCAGGTGAACGAGCCTCTGATAGTCTGGCTGATGTGATTAGGCCCTATGATGGTGTCCCCTGAATAGATATGTGGGCACAGTTGGCAACGGGCTTTGTTGCAAGGATAGGTTCCTGGGTTAGTGGTTCTGTTGTGTGGTGTGTGGTTGCTGGTGAGTATTTGCTTCAGGCTGGGGGGCTGTCTGTAGGCAAGGACTGGCCTGTCTCCCAAGATTTGTGAGAGTGATGGGTCGTTCTTCAGGATAGGTTGTAGATCCTTGATAATGCATTGGAGGGGTTTTAGTTGGGGGCTGAAGGTGATGGCTAGTGGCATTCTGTTATTTTCTTTGTTGGGCCTGTCCTGTAGTAAGTGACTTCTGGGTACTCTTCTGGCTCTATCAATCTGTTTTCTTCACTTCCGCATGTGGGTATTGTAGTTGTAAGAATGCTTGATAGAGATCTTGTAGGTGTTTGTCTCTGTCTGAGGGGTTGGAGCAAATGCGGTTGTATCGTAGAGCTTGGCTGTAGACAATGGATCGTGTGGTGTGTCCTGGGTGAAAGCTGGAGGCATGTAGGTAGGAATAGCGGTCAGTAGGTTTCCGGTATAGGGTGGTGTTTATGTGACCATCACTTATTAGTATTGTAGTGTCCAGGAAGTGGATCTCTTGTGTGGACTGGTCCAGGCTGAGGTTGATGGTGGGATGGGAATTGTTGAAAACATGGTGGAATTCCTCAAGGGCTTCTTTTCCATGGGTCCAGATGATGAAGATGTCATCAATCATCAAGTAGAGTAGGGGCATTAGGGGACGAGAGCTGAGGAAGCGTTGTTCTAAGTCAGCCATAAAAATGTTGGCATACTGTGGGGCCATGCGGGTACCCATAGCAGTGCCGCTGATTTGAAGGTATACATTGTCCCCAAATGTGAAATAGTTATGGGTGAAGACAAAGTCACAAAGTTCAGCCACCAGGTTTGCCATGACATTATCGGGGATACTGTTCCTGATGGCTTGTAGTCCATCTTTGTGTGGAATGTTGGTCTAGAGGGCTTCTACATCCATAGTGGCCAGGATGGTGTTTTCAGGAAGATCACCGATGGATTGTAGTTTCCTCAGGAAGTCAGTGGTGTCTCAAAGATAGCTGGGAGTGCTGGTAGCGTAGGGCCTGAGGAGGGAGTCTACATAGCCAGACAATCCTGCTGTCAGGGTGCCAATGCCTCGGATGATGGGGCGTCCAGGATTTCCAGGTTTATGGATCTTGGGTAGCAGATAGAATACCCCAGGTCGGGGTTCCAGGGGTGTGTCTGTGCGGATTTGTTGTTGTGCTTTTTCAGGGAGTTTCTTGAGCAAATGCTGTAGTTTCTTTTGGTAACCCTCAGTGGGATCAGAGGGTAATGGCTTGTAGAAAGTGGTGTTGGAGAGCAGCCGAGCAGCCTCTTGTTCATATTCCGACCTATTCATGATGATGACAGCACCTCCTTTGTCAGCCTTTTTGATTATGATGTCAGAGTTGTTTCTGAGGCTGTGAATGGCATTGTGTTCTGCACGGCTGAGGTTATGGGGCAAGTGATGCTGCTTTTCCACAATTTCAGCTCATGCACATTGGCGGAAGCACTCTATGTAGAAGTCCAGTCTGTTTCGACCTTCAGGAGGAGTCCACCTAGAATCCTTCTTTTTGTAGTGTTGGTAGGAAGGTCTCTGTGGATTAGTATGTTGTTCAGAGGTGTGTTGGAAATATTCCTTGAGTCGGAAATGTCGAAAATAGGATTCTAGGTCACCACAGAACTGTATCATGTTCGTGGGGGTGGAGGGGCAGAAGGAGAGGCCCCAAGATAGGACAGATTCTTCTGCTGGGTTAAGAGTATAGTTGGATAGATTAACAATATTGCTGGGTGAGTTAAGGGAACCATTGCTGTGGCCCCTTGTGGCATGTAGTAGTTTAGATAATTTAGTGTCCTTTTTCTTTTTTAGAGAAGCAAAGTGTGTGTTGTAAGTGGTAGTTGAGCAGGCACAGAGTGAGGCACTCCACAACAGTGGGTTTAATCTCATCCCCTTTTTCCACAAGATAAGGTGGGGGATGCATGGGCTGATTTCTAATATTTTGCATTGTCTTTGTAGTTGCGTTCCCTGCTCTACCTCCTCCGCCCCGCTCTGGTCTCCTGACCTATCGTGTAAGGTGCACTCATTTTATATGCCTAATGGACACAGGTTACCCTTCTTCCCCACTTCTCATAAATTTTGATACATGATATTGTATCATGTAACAATTGCTAAATATACAGAGGAAGACGTTTTCAGAGGTGCTCAGTGTTGACCTAACTGTGGTCTCTTTGAAGTCAGTGATAAGGTTCCCATTGCCTAAATCTGGGAGCAGAACTAGGCTCTTTTAGGTAAGTTTGAGCCCATATATATATTTTAAGGTTGGTAGGGACCATTGTCACTAGCTAGTCTGATCTCCTGCATGACACAGATCATAGAATTTTGCCCAGTATATTCTTGCATCAATCTCAGTTAGCTGCCCTCCTCACTTAATCAAAATTCCTTTTTAAATCAGTGGGACTGTTGCTCCACCGTGCTCTTTTGAATCAGGCTTTCAATCCTTGTCTACAAAGAAAAGTTGTATTATTTATACTGATGTATTATATACATATGATTATATCAGTATTGTAGCCCGATCTATAGATTATGTATTACTTATATTGATTACTTAAGAATTCACAGTAATCACACTGAGGTTTGACAGATTCTTGTCCCAAGATCAGGCCCAGTGTTATTAAAACTACTGTTCAGTTGGGAACCCTGACATGCACAATTGCAACACTCACACTTTAAGAACGCTTCTGTATTTACAGTAGTTCGTTAATACATTTAGCAAAGTTACAAACACTCTAACCTAGCAAGATATTTAGAGATAATACAGCATGTACATCTGAACATCCATCTACAAAGTTCATGGGCCTCAAGCCTTATGCTAACTGCTGAAGCCAGTGTCTGACAGGATCCAGGCTAAAGCTCTAAATGCCCCATGGGCTACAGTATAACTGTTCTGTGTGGGGACACTTACGCTAGAATAAGTGTCCACACGAGGTGGGGGGCAGGGATTATACTGGTATAAATAGTCTGGTTTAAATTCACGATTAAAACGATTCTGTTTAGGCGAGGGATTATCGTCATATAAAGAGACATACTAAATGTTCATTAGGTTTCATGGGTATATTCTTTCAGTAATGAATGCCTCCTAATATAACAAAAGCCTAACACTTGAAAACAACATTCAGGCTCAATAGAAAGCAAAAAGTCTTGCTGTTAACATTGTCTATGACTTTGCTAATGGAGGGAGTTTAAAATTTAATAAAAGAAAATTAAACATAATTAGGAAATCCGTCCCATTTTGATGTCTGCTTTGTGTTACTTAGTACATACATATTTTAATAATTTGCTTTATTCCAACTTTTGCCATACATATCATCTCCAGTGTTGTGACATTGTTCTTCTGATTCCCTGTTCTCTTGGAACTCGTTGGAATTTAGTTCTACAAATTATGTTAAATTCACATTCTCTCTTTCGATAGCTGCATTTGAAATGATCACTACGTGCACAGCTGTGGATTTCTAATTAGCTGCGTGCAGAGAGGTACAATCTCTATTTGCAAAGGCAGGGCAAGTGCTATAAGGTATTTTAATACCAGGGTAGGTCAATCACATTATAATTAGCTCTAATTAGCACTCACAGAAGCTGTAACTTTTTAAAAAAGCTTTCAGCCAGGTGACACTCAGGTGAAAAATTGTTTGCTGCCTGCAAAACAATTAAAAATAATTAATTTCAATTCTGATTCTGAGGCATATGACTAAAAGGCAAGTACATTAGCTTGCAGAGGAAATGTGTTTTGCAAAGTAAAATTTAATACACAGAGCAGAATGTTCTCTAAAAGTGGTGATCAGTAAACCAATTACATTGTAATTGTAATGTTTGTCAAATTTAGTCCTGAGCTTTCGTTTAATGTTTAAATTGCAATTGTGCTTTAAAGTGACTGTGAAACTGGCATTATGAGATTCCAGGTCAAATTTGCTCACTTTGCTATAAAGCATATCCATCTATTTTATAACTGCCAGCCCAGCAAACTTTTTGTCTGGCTTTCGGACAGATGTGTATTTTCCTTCAGCTGAGGTAAATGGACATAGCTCCTTTGACTTCCATGGAACTATGCCAGTTTACATGACTTAAGGATCTGACCCATATTCTGAATGATTAGTATTTACCTTTTCAGCTAAGGCTTGTGTCATTCTTGCTATTTGCACCTCCTTCCATTCATCCCAGGTCATTAGAAAACAAAGAGTTATAGGCCAGGACATTGCACTTAAATCATTTGTTTTCCTTTCATCTTTTTCCTCCTCCTTTTTTTATGTGTAGATATTTGTTTCTTTCCAAAATCTGGCAGTTCAGTGAGAGATTACAGATTGCACATTAACACAACCAGTCATATTCCTGTCTTTGCTGTCTGCTCCTCATTCATATAGTACACAAAATTCCATAGGGTAAAAGTTAGGAGACCATATTGCATGATTAAGTACAATAAAGCTGCCTATCTAGAAAGAGACCATTTGAAAAGTTGATTTTTTTAAAAAATAATTGATGGAAACATTAAATAATTTGGGGATGGTGCTGCACTAGAATTATAGTGCTCTGGAAGTGTCTATGTCTACACTACATAGCGAACGATCCAGCGGGGATCGATTTATCTCGTCTAATCTAGACACGATAAATCGACCGCTGAGCACTCTCTTGTCGACTCCTGTACTCCACTGCCGTGAGAGGCACAGGCGGAGTCAACGGGGGAGCGGCAGCAAAGTCGACTCACCGCTGTGAAGACACCACGGTAAGTTGATCTAAGTACGTCGACTTCAGCTATGTTATTCACATAGCTGAAGTTGTGTAACTTCGATCGATCCCCTCCCACCCCAGTGTAGACCAGGGCTTAAGAATAAACATCTATTAATAACTGACAAACAAACTACATTTAAAATATGTAAAACCACAAAAACAATGGAAATTGACTTGTAAGTCTTATCCAACTCTGAAGTTCAGAGGAGCAGTTCTAAAATACTGTTCTTTATAAATCTGTGGTCATCTAGGACTTCACAGGTGTTACTATTCTGCACACCCGGGAAACTTTTCAGTGACAGTGAAGATAGAACTTGCACCCTCCTGCTACAAAAGCACAAATCCCGATCACTTGAGAATCTGTTAGCTTGTAATTATAGGTAATTATAGCTAGGGCTTCTGACACACTGGTGAGCAATTCTGATTCCATCCCACACGCACACACATGCAAACACATATATATTAATAGGTTTTCTCTTCTCTTACTCTCTCTGCAAGTGTGTGTACCCCTGGTATTCAGAATTCATCAAAAGCTAAGGAAGAAATATTGTGTGGGCCACTAGTTAAAGTATTGACTCCATATCATCGTCACTACAGTGTAAAGTAGGATACCACACCACATATTTGAAGCAGTGGATATAAGGTTTCCTGCCTGTGACTGTTTGGGAACTGTGGAAGGTGATGGGGTAGGGAAATACTGGTGTATTTCTATATAAGTTTTCCCAGGTAAAATGGCCTGTCCCTCCTGATTGAGGCATAACTAACTACACCCAGGTACCAGTATTTGCGAGAATATTGTACCTGCCAGTATGAAGCCCACTTCTTGTGCTATCAGGCAGACTGTGTGTATTACATTCATATTTCTTTTTTTTTTTTCAACACAAATTAGAACTGTCATTTGCTTGGATCTTCAATAAATATCCATCGTTTGTACAAGAGGACAGTCGCCGATTTGTGTCTCAAGAGACTGGGCATCTCTACATAGCTAAAGTGGAGCCATCAGATGTAGGAAATTACACCTGTGTTGGGACCAGCACTGTAACAAACACCAGAGTTCTCAGTTCACCAACCCCTCTAGTGCTGCGCACAGATGGTATGACTTCAATCTGAAACTGTATATTGATTAAAACTGCTATCTACATACACATAGTATCTGGACCATGCATTTTTGTCATATGTAGAGTAATCTTCCATGCATATCAAGAATAGTAGTTTCTAATCAAAAGGTTCGTGCTGACTGTGAACTACTCTACTGTACACTTAAAATTATTTGTCTCATGGGAAGAAAATCCTGAGGCCCATGCATTTTTTTTAAAACAGTGTGCATTTGATCAGAAGAGATGGATAGTTTGAACCTAACTTGCTGTAATGCTAAAGAAAAAGGCAGAGCTATACAAATAAAAACTACTGATCTTTTGTCCTTCTCATAATTAACAGGTGTTATGGGTGAATATGAACCCAAAATAGAAGTTCAGTTTCCTGAGACACTTCCTGCAGCTAAAGGTTCAACAGTGAAACTGGAATGTTTTGCCCTAGGAAAGTAAGTTCTTATATACTTTATTATACTTAAAAACATGTATTTAGGCAACATAGCAATTTAAATATGACTTCAAGTTACCTTGAATAAAATCAATATGATGTTATATTAAATTTATTCAAACCATCCGTGGCATGCCAACACACATACGTAGAATTCTCATTGTACTGTTAACTGATGCTGTCATAATACTTCCTTTCTTTGACTTCGTAAATATCCATAAAAACAGTTTCTTAGCACGTCATCATAGTTCTTTCCTCTTATCCAAACTTAATCCCTTCTGCTCTTCACAAATGGTTTGAGAACCAGTCTTAATTTATGCAAATATATTTGCCAATTATTCTGTGGGTAATTTGATGAGAGCTTTGCCAAGTATTCATTAATTAGGATGTGAGATTGGCAACCTAAATCACATAATACTGCTTGTGCTTATTGAATAGGTGACTGAAACTTTTAAAATCAGAGAATTAATGAACAGCAATTGAAGAATGCAAATTTCAAAAGTGCTGAGCCTTGTCCTATCTCTCTTCCCATGGAAGTCAATCATAAAACTGCCTTTGACTTCAGTGGGAAACCAACTCTACGATTTTTTGAAAATCCTATTCTAAAGTATTTCTGGAATGAAAGTACTGGGATTTGTAGAAAGTTTTACAAACACTGAACAGTCATCCAAATTATTGTGAATAATGGACAATTTGCCAACACAAATAATAGTGAACCAAACACAATGCATAGATTTGCAAATCAGTTTCTTCAGTATTCCACCATCTCTAATATATGTTGTATATTAGATAAAAATTGACTACAAACCTTTTTTCTTTAGTCAGTTCTGAGGTTATTTTTATTTCATATTATGTATATAATGTTGCCAAATGTGTGTGTTTAAGCAAACTTTTTAAAAGTAACTAATCCCATAACTTTCTTTTTAGCCCGGTGCCTCAGATAAACTGGAGAAGAACTGATGGCCTGCCATTTCCAAGTAAAGTAAAGTTGAGGAAATCCAGTGGCATGATTGAAATTCCAAATTTCCAGCAGGAGGATGCAGGCCTCTATGAGTGCATTACTGAAAACTCAAGAGGGAAAAACATTGCAAGAGGACGTCTCACCTATTATGGTAGGAAGCTTTCCTCGTCACAAAATAAGAGTGCAATTTACGTAGCACAGACTATGGATACATGATTTAATACAGTACCATAGAATTCCTGCAGTTAAAAATCAGGTGCCATCTAATTTCTACCTGAGAAGGAGAGAATCTCCACATCCCGTTCTGAAGTTTTTTGCTTAAACAGGCTTTATTCCAAGAGAAACAGTCTTTAAAGCTTCAAAAATAGGAAATGAGGGCTTTCTCCTGCTAAGAACAGTCCATGTTCAGGAACACTCCTGGAAGTGGTATGGGAGGAACTACATTGAATAAATTGCCTGTTGCAACAGAATAGTTAGTTACCTAAAACTCTAATTTTTTTTGATACTGTCATTGATGCATAGGTCAAAGCTTTCCAGTAGCCATAATAGTTTTGCAGACTACATGTGGAAGCCATACTTCCATTTAAATAAATAAGCAGATTTTTGAGGATCCTTTTGGGATTATCAAATCATATTTACAGGAAAATTAAATTCCATCTTGGTTTGGAAAAAATGATTCTCGAAAACTCTCAAATCCCTTGTGTTCAAAAGGACCAATGAGGCTTTAAAATGAATAAATAAATTAGGGAATGTAATCTAACTTAGAAAATTAAGAAACGTGGAATTTAATAGCTGGAGAACAGCTACAGTCTCTTGTGCATTTAAAACTATACAGCCAATTGAAAATCAACAATGCATATTGGTGTTTTCTTAATGGTAAAGTGATTTACAAGCAAACTGGCAATTGACAACTTTTGTAAAAGTCAAATCTCATCAAATGTAATTTTCCTTAGGAGTAGCAATTAAACGACTTGTTTCACTGTATGCTATGAAATGTTTACTTCATGTAAGATTATTTTAACAAAGATACAAAAGTTGTATATACAAGGACAGAATGTAGACTCAAAGAAGATCACAGAAATATTCTTTTCAGATGTTTATTCTTTGATACAGTACATAAAGCGCTACAGCATAGATTTCCTGAATTTTGATTCAATTTATATAAAGGTGATTTTACAAATAAGTGGAAAGGCAAATTTTCCCCCGTCTTCAATTCAATGAAAAAGGATAGACTGATTTTCCATGTGCAGGTTGCAGTTATGAATCCTACAATAAACATTATATATATAAAATACAGTACAAAAAGGCTAGGATTAATCATCTGCCAGCACCACATCTGAGACTTGGCTCTATGCACTGCTTTTCACAGAGTGACTTTCATTAGCAACTTGCAAAGTCTTAATTAAGTGACAGTACATCCATTGAGTTTGTCACTTGTTTACAGCAGTTTTACAACAGTGTAATAAACACATTGATTTATGAGCCACACCACCACAAACCTGGTGTAACACACTGGTTCAAGACAACTGATTTATTGGTTACTTGGCATAATTTAACCTCAGGACACTGTTTCCTATGTTGCATTGGGGCTCCTAGAGAACACCGTGCCTGAATCAAAGAAAGTTTCTGCACAATGGATGGCAGGACTGGGTTGGGACTACTGAGAACAGAGTCCTGACCTTCCTCTGATCTTAGAACCATAAAAGGATGAAAATGCTCACTGCAAACTCTGTATCCACATGGGAATTTGAACTCTCTCGGAGTTAGTATTCAGCTACAGTGTTGGGGATAGGTTCATCCCTATTATTGATGGTTAAGACAAAAACAACAACTATACATATTATAATAGTACAAAAGTTGTACAAGTTGATTCATTTGTTCTTCTTAGTGAAATCCATACCACAGAATCAAAGAGTCTTACCTGGTCTTTCTACTTTGATACTTGCTCTGTTGACATAAGTAGCAAACCAACCAGTCTATATTAAGGAAATTGTATTTATATAACTTTTTTCTTTTGGCAGCTGGGGGATTGTTTGTAGATTAATACTGTTCTGTAACTGGAGATGCTACCTTCATGTGACTCTGATATTTACTTGTCACAGACTGTGATATCACAGCTCAGAAATCTTTCTGGTAAAGAAATGTAAGCTTAAAGTATATGCAGTTTAATCATCCAGTAAACTCCTGTGTCAGTTATTTGGAGTTCCTGAAGAAGTTAGTCTGAGAAGCACAGGGTGAGAAATTTAGTTAAAACTAATGCAATATATTAAGGATTCAGAAAAGATCAATCATCTGCTAGAAAGCACCAACTCTGGTAAGATACATTATAATGCATGGTGGTGATACTAGTGCGGGTTGGCTGGTGTTTAAAGGTTTTATGAGTCTGAGATGCTTCTGTTACTCGTATGTGGTGAAATATGCACATAACGAATGAAGAATCTAATATGATTCACGGGGCGGGGTATATCCTCCTCTCACACAGTCACCACATTAACCTGCCCTCTTTTCTCATCAAAAAGTTTGATGTTTTTACTAATTATGGCCCTCATTCCGCAAAGCACTTAGTCTCGTGTTTGACTTTAAGCATGTGCTTAATTCTTATTGACCAATCAGATTTAGGGACATGCTTGAAGTTAATCACGTGCTTAAGTACTTTGCTGAATAAGGTTGGACTGGGGCTTAAAGTTAAGTATATTCTAAGTGTTTTTCTGAGTCTGGGCCTGTTTTATCTGTAAATACTATACTGGAGGGGTGAGCGTATTTCCTTGTGCTTATTAAAAATGCCATGCACACCGGTGGCACTGTATAAATAATGGAGCAGGTGGTGTTATTCTAATTCAGCACCGGGTTCTTAATCACTACTTTCAACACTTTTCTGAAGTTGCTAATTAAAATAGATATCTAAAACAAATATTCTTGACTCTTTTGTAATGTCACTAAGATCATATTAATCCTCTTAATTATTTCTTTCCTGAAGGAGTTTATTAGGGGATGATCCAACATCAAGTTAACAACTTATTTTTCTTTCCATAGTTCTAACATGTTTAATACCTGATTTCTCCACACTACAGTCCTTGTCTTTTAAAAATTGAAAACTTAGGTCAGATACTGCTCTAATTTATTATATCATCATGACATAGATAGATTCCCCGCACCTTCAGCGTTGTGCTCCCTTACGATCACCCCCATCCTGTAAAACATCAATTAAGATGTTTGGAGGCATGGAGACGCTTCCAAATGAGGAGAGGTGAAAAAGATTACTTTTATGTAGATTAGAGAGAAATAGGAGGTGACAAGATAAAAGTACATAAAATAAGTATAGATGTCTGTGAATTCCTCTTTACCCTATCTTGTCATGCAAAAAAAGTCACAAAATAAAATTAGTAGCCAACACATTTTAAAATGATCAAAGGAAATGCATTTTTAAACACAAAATGAGCCAGTGGAACTCAACTGATGCAACTATTATCGAGGCAAAGAGCTTAATGGAGGGGCACAATTCCCTCCCTTTTCCTTTCTTTCTCCTTAGGTTCGGCATTTTTCTGCTAGTCTATAATAGCAATACATTACTATTGTGCTGGCCAGCACGTTCGCAGCAAAACCGAGGCTCTGTCCATTCCCTGGCCACTCGCTTAGGAGAGCAATGGGTGAACAGCAACCTCCCTTTTTCTGCTCGCCTGGACCCAAGGTCTGGCAAGTGTAAGGTGAAAGGAGGATTTACACCCTTATGCAGGTGTATAGACCAAGAGACAGTCAACCCCCTTATAAATTGTTGGTGTGTAAGCTGCTGGTGATCTGGGTCTGCAGTAATGTAATGGTAAAGCTACACTGAGATTGCAGTATCTTTGAAAATAGAGCATTGCCAGAGCAATCGAATTATATACACTCTAAAATAGTAGCGCTTTTGTCAGATAACCTCAATCTGTCTTGTTCACAGAGATTTCTTCACAACATTAATTACAAAACTAGAAATAAACAAATTAACATTGATGACTTGCTGAGCTTGATCAACTTGAAACTTAATCATCAATGGTATCTAATGATTTAATTGCTTTGCTACTGACACAGATTGTTAATCTTTTTATGTACTAACAATTTCCCCAGTTATTAAAAATTACAAAAGATAAGTCTGATTGCTGGAGGTATTGAAGGCAGTTTATGGGGTTTTTTTGCGGTGTGCTTTTGGTTACAGAGGATGGGGCACCTCCAGGTAGTAACCCCAAAAACTCACTTATTTTGCCAAAAAAAAAAAGAGGCAAATTAATGCTTAGTCATTTAGTTTTGTATATACAAATAAGCTCATCACTTCCATAGACATGGTGGTAAAGTAGCTTGAGAGTCAGAGCCTGAGATTGGGAAAAATATTGCACTGTTATCTAGAAAAGCAGAGAAGAAATTTTCCATTTTGCCGAATGTCATAAGGTGGTAATTTTGGTTCAACTGTTGTAACTAATTTTTCTACTAACGTATTGCCTGACTACTGGGTCAGCAGAAAACACAGGCCAGTACGGTTGAGTTTTTCACCCCAGTTCCCTCCATGTCTTCCCTGTAGGGAGTTCCCCATCTCTATGCAACTGGGAACAGACCAGATCTTTGCTCAGAGCCTGGTCTTAAGATCCCCCTCAGGAGGAACTCCCTACCATTCTCTGCGTTGGCTCCATGGCTCCCTTTGTCACAGAGTTTTCATGAGGTTTTAGACAAGAGGAATAAGTGCCTCCCTTTGTCCAGGAGGAGAATCTTCAAATTATCTTATCTTGGGAAATGTTCCCTATGAAGCTACTGCTTCTCGAGGTTCCAGCAGGTGCATTACACATTAGGAGGAGGCCATTGCTGTCTTGAGAGTTGGAAGACCAAGGCTGAGATTGACTGGAAAACAATCCGACTCCAAAAGCTCCTCTTGATTTTTCCAAGTCTGGGCAGATTTCCCTGTTTGTGTGGAGTTTCATGGTGTGCCCTCATCTGGGTGTGAACTACTGCAGAAAATGGATGTTTGACATAATCAGGGGAGGATATAAAATAGAACTCATTGATTGTCCTGGGGGGCAAGTTCATCCATTCCCAGAATTTTTAATTAAAATAAAACAGCACTATCAACAAGTCCTTCATAGCATCAAAAGCTGTAGGGACCAATAGTTTCTCCTGCATAATGGAAGATAGAACCAGTTCTGTAGAGAGACAGATATTTTGGTAAGGTCACAAGATTTTGTGGTACCAAAGAGAAAACAAAGTGATGTAGTCCATTTTAGATCTCAGATCTCCTAACAAGATCAATATTCCAGGTGGAAATCCATCATTACATTATCTTCCCAAAATTTCAGAAAGTGGAAATAAACTTCTTGGAGATCTATTGAAGATATGATCAGGGAGAGTCAGCCAGAGATACTTTAGCTTTTTGCTACAACAAGAAGCATTTTCAATATAGAATACTTCCCTTGTAGTGTTGTAACTGGTATACAGGTATTCTCAAATGCCCTTTCATACCTCCATTCAGATGACAAACTTCTCATCATGTCACACATGGCCCAACAGCCAACACTGAAAGCCTTTGGGAGCAAGTGTGAGCAAACAAATGGATGGGCCAATTAAAGCCCTCGCAAAATTCCCCATCTGCGTTATCAGCTAAGAAAAACTTTATTTTAGAAGAGAAATGGAAGAAGGTATTACCTGATTCCTCAGGGTTCTGCACTAAAAAGGAAACTCACAGTCAGCTGGCTCAGCAAAATGCACTTCGAACTGAGGCTGTACAGTGTCCCGTGTAGCCTTTTGGCACATCATGGGCCAGAAGGGAAGCCTATTTATGAATCTATTTGCATTCAAATCCAGGTAGAAAACCAAAAGAGGTATTGCATGAGGAAAAGAGTGGTTCTGTTATCTCAGAAGTGGGCTAAAAGGTCTCCTTTCTGCCTTTTTGCCCTCTCAGCCACTGAGAGTAAAGAATATTGTGAAGGAACAGGCCAAAGTGATTTTATTCACCTTCTTGTTAACCCTCAGAAGGTCTTGGTTCTCAGTCCTGATTTAAATTTATCTGGAACTGCTTCTCAAACTCCCAATACACACTCGCACATAACAGTGCAACAGGGACTTATCCCTGTCCCAAACCAAAATCTAGCACTGTCTTACCCATCATCTGGGAAGCTAAGAGGAAGGTTTGAACTACCGTCATGCATTTGAGAACGTGATACACAGCCTGTTAGTATTTCAGGGGAAATTCACAAATGATATCAATTTATCACTTGATGTAACAAGGGGCACACATCGGGATAAGCCAACTGATGATGGGGCTCAAAGCCAACGTTTCTTGGAAAGACAAGTCAGACTGCAGGTACATTGCACCGTAAGATACCCAAAAGAGTCTTTCATCACTGTCACATAACAAATTCCTGAGGACCACAACTCTGACAAAATGCAGATTGCTATCATGATCTTGATCTGTGTACTACAAATCCTAATAAAACCCACTTTCAGCTTCACAGTGATAGGTCTCTTACTTGTCTCACTGAAAAGGTGTTGTCTACTCACCGCTTCCTTGTCCCGGGGGGTTTCAGAGCTTGGTTTGCTCTCAGTGAAACCTCAGTGAAACCATGATCTATCAAACATGGTAGTTTTGTGAACTAACCAGGCCTCCATCCCCAAGGTCACCACAATCTTTCTCCTATAATAGGAAGTGGTGTTTGTTGTCCTTCTGGAGGAATCTGAATATCCTAAACAAGTAAAATTCATAAGTTAATGCAAACAGAGCCTAGAGGAGAGTAAAGATGTATGTAGCTGAGGTACTCAAATCTTCTGGTTTAACTCCTCTCATTACCAGACACTATTAAAAAAAAAAGTGTTTTTTTGGGGGTGGGGGGGGTGGGGATGGAGAGATCATATTCATCCTATGAGGAAGTACGTAAGACTACTATTACCATGGTCTTACATCCACACTTTCTCAAACCTTATGGAGTTCACACCCTCACACCTGCTAATGCACCATTTCGTGGAAGGGTATTATGGAAAAGGGTACCCTAGTAACCCTTACATTCTTACATGGTTAAACTGAATCCTTCGCCCTGTCTAGAAATGATGTGCTGTTTTCTGTATCCTACTGTGTAGAGTGTCTGGCATGGAGGGGACTCAGAAAGGGAAAAGTCTGTCTTACCTGCGAGTTTTTATTCTAGGACCCTGTATGTCAGTCTGACCCTCCCTCAGAGGATTGCATTATGTCCTTTTTTTCCCCTTGCTATTGCTCACTTGATAAATAGTTTGAAAGAAAAGAGGGTGTTCCTTAAATTTCATGTTAAGGCTCTGCTGCAAATGGTGTGAGTTGAATAGTGCCTTTGAACTTATAGTTAGTATTGTTCAGCTTTGGAATGTATTGTTCTAAAGAGTTCTTCCTTGCGGGGTCATCCTGAGCCCAGGCTCAGAGTAAAGGTCTGGTTTGCTCCCAATAGCTGTGGAGACAGACAACAAGCTGCAGTGAAAACTGATGTGGAGTGTCCTAGAATGAAAATTTACAGACAAGACAGAACTTTCCCTTTCTCGGGAATTCAGAAAATGATTAATTTTATAGCTATAAGCATCAAAGAACTTGGCTACTTTAAACCTACTTTGTAGGAATGCTTTCAAATGAGGGTATATAGCAGATGTGAAATATTGCACATGTATGGATCCATCGATAATGCAAGTACTGTTGCCTGTTTTACATAAATATTTAGGTATGCAAAGTGCAAGAACCATGCAGACATCTATGCTCAGGCTTTCATAGTGCAAGAAGCTTTAGCATAAATGGCTCTTTTTGTAACTTCAGTTTAATAATTTAGCTTTTGTGATGTATATAAATGTGATGATAGTAAGATAATAAGTTTGTGTGAAGCAGAGATGAACCTGTGTTATATTTGAGGAATGCCTCAATAAAAAGGACAGTTGAAAGTGCATTCCTTAGGCTACAAGAGGTTTTTCAGTAGAACGGTATCTGCTGAGATAGGGCATAAACAAGATCTACAGTTTCTCTGTTCCCAGTAGCAGTTCTCCCTTGGACTCCCCTGGAATCTCATTGCTTAAAAGCCCCATTCACTGTTCCTGTCTCAGCCCTTGGGATTTTCACCTGGGAAACTCCTTTCTTCAAGGTTGCTCACCTAGCATCACATAGTCCTAAAAGATGGTCTGGTCATTAACTCTTGTTTGCACAGCTAGTCTGCAAAACAAATGAACCTCAGAAAGATTTCACAGAGGATGAGACAGAAGAGAGTGGTTTAAACTACCTAATCCCCTTAACTGCCAGATGTGTACTGCGTGGTTAATTTTAACTCTTTACATGAGAGTTTCATCCCATGTACTTATACATCAGTGACCTGTAACAGGTATGATATTAGCACCTGTTAGCATAACATTATACTATATTATTTTAATTAATTATTGTAATGAGTCCAATGTAGTACACTGTCAAAACAACATCTTTTGAGGAATATAGACCTGGAGGTATATTACATTACAGAAACGGGTGAACTGCTTTGTATAAAAAGAATACCAACCCAAATCTTCATCCAAATGGCAGACTACCGGTCTTGTGGCTAAGACACTGGCCTGAGAATCAGAAGATCTGGTTTCAGTTCTCAGCTGCCCTGTAGGCTGCCTATGTGACCAAAGGCAAGTCATTAATTTCTCAGAGCTGAAGTCATCCCTGGTGTAACTCCATTGTAGTCACCATCTCAACAGGAATTCATGAGGCCCTTTCTTCCTCAGTACTAGAGCGAGTTGAATTTTTTCCAACCCAAAGTGCCCTTTTTGCAAAACTGAATTTTTTTTGTGAGAACATTTCATTTTTTACTAAAAATTTTGATGTTTCTATTGGGAAAATCCAGTTGATGACTTCCCACCTGGGAGGCTTGTGTCACTTTTATTTTTCTACAAATGAAACTTACAAAATCTTTCCCAGAAGGCTGCTGAGGCTGAGCATCCTAACTCTGACCTCTCGGTCTTCCCCCAGCTCTGGGGACAGAGAGGCAGAAGGCAGCCGGGAGACCAAAACATCCCATTTTGTTTCTCCCAAAAGAGAATTATTTTAGAAAACCCATCCTATGAAAAATTTTGCAATTGTTGATGTTTCATCTCCATTTAAGATTTTTTTCAAAAGCTTGAAATATTTCATAGGAATAGATTTCCATTTTCCAGCCAGCTGTACTCAGAACCCCATCTATAAAATGTGGATATTTCACTATCTTGCCAAGGAGTTGTGAAGATTAATGTTGGTGAGGTGCTCATTTGGGGTCCCAAATCATTTTTGAAAAAGGGTCTTAGGCTTCTAGGTCATTCAGCATTTTCAAAAACTTTACCCCAAATCTTTTTCCAACAGTCAAAACATTTCCAGGAACTGTTATTCTTCGTTTCCCCACAACCTGGCATTGTCTGAATGTGGAAAGATGTGTCTATCTTGAGCAATGCTCTTTTAATAACATTTCTGGTGCGGATGTTTATCTGAACCTTTTCATATTCACCCATCATTATTTTATACTGCAGAATGCAGTAATGCTGGGTTCTCTAGGGGTCTGGGTCAACAAGTTAATAGTGACTCTGTTTATATTTTCTATGTAAAATGCTCAGAAGCAGGTGTGAGGTACTTCACTTTTTAAAATGCAGCTTTCACCCAGTAAGATTGAGTACATTAAGAAGTTAAAAATGAAAGTACTTTTCATTTATCACTGATAGCCATCTTCCAATGGTAAATTACTTATCCCCTTCCTGTTAGCAGTCAATCAAAGCTAGACTGGACAAGTACATAAGGTACCAATTCTGTAAACTTAGGTTCTGGCAGAACATTATAAGAAGGAGAATCAAATTCCAGACAACCTTCTTTTTTCAGAAGAAAATAACAATTGCAGAAAATCCATAAAATCAAGAAAGTTATTGGTTTGAGCCCTGGCAGTCTTATTTTAGCTAAGTATTACACAACCCTACATCTGGTTTTTGCAAATGCAAAGTCCAGGGTTTGTCTGTTGTGAGAGAAATAGCATATATGAGAATACAGGCTTAATACAAACTTTACTTATTTCTGTTTCAAATGGAATTCATAATGATAACCTGACAAGTAACTTTCTGCTTTTCAGTGGAGAGCTACTAAAGGGCCAGGTTATTATTACCTTTTACCCAGTTAGCTTGTAACTGGCAGTTCCCCATTTCCCTTGTT
Organism: Chelonia mydas; assembly: GCF_015237465.2. NCBI lineage: Eukaryota > Metazoa > Chordata > Testudines > Cheloniidae > Chelonia > Chelonia mydas. The sequence goes on along the minus strand of NC_057853.1, from coordinate 11,837,858 downwards.
TACAAAGGAAAGGGGTGACAGCTGTCATATGATATCTAAATTTATTTCAAGAAATGCTGAAGAGGACACAGTGTGAATGGTTCCTTTCTTTTGTGAGATAATTGGTTATTTATCTTAAGGCCACCTTCTGGATGGCGTGCCATTTGTCACCCACGGCGGTTTACCCCAGGGCATTAGGGTAGGGCAATTTCCTCACAACTTGCCTTTAATAGGCAGCAGATTTAAAACAAACAGAAGGAAGTACTTCTTCTCACAACACACAGTCAACCTGTGGAACTCCTTGCCAGAGGATGTTGTGAAGGCCAAGACTATAACAGGTTCAAAAAAAGAACTAGATAAGTTCATGGAGGATAGGTCCATCAATGGCTATTAGCCAGGATGGACAAGGATGGTGTCCCTAGCCTCTGTTTGCGAGAAGCTGGGAATGGGCGACAGGGGATGGATCACTTGATGATTACTTGTTCTGTTCCTTCACTCTGGGGCACCTGGCATTGGCCACTGTCAGAAGACAGGATACTGGGTAGATGGACCTCTGCTCTGACCCAGTATGGCCATTCTTATGCCTTGTGTTTTTCCAGTTCTTGTTATTTTGGGGGTTTGCATTGCATATGGTTGCAACAATGGATATTTTAAGGAGACTACTTGGTCTAAGCAAGACTTTCCAAACTGATATTCAGTCCAAAGCTTGTTCACTACAGTATAGTTGGACCATGCTGTCTGTATCCAGGTCACAATGCCTGCCTGAGAGCCCCAAATGAGGTGCTGTAAGGTGAAGCAAGCTAGCATTATCAACCAGAAAGATGAAGGTAAAGGTGGAAGGCCTTTCATTTTGGGTCAGCAAGCCAGTTCAGGAAGCTAAACGTTTCCATACTCTGAGACTGATCAACTGTGAGAAAAAAAGTCATGATGTCAACAGGCTATGTAGCCATGACTTGTCTCCCTGTATCTAAAGAAGCTTGCAAGCATATAGCATTGTGACAGCAATGTCATTGTCTGGTGCTTGACTGCAGTTACAGCTCCCACGACTATGAGAACTGGAGAGTTCAGAGCCCTTTGTATCTTACGTATCTTGTTTAATCCATTTCCTGATTTTGTTGTTTGTTTTTATTAATTGAGAGACGTCCCAGCTTTTTATTATTTTAGGGTGTGAATATGTGGTTATGTGCATGAATATATGTGTAACCATCCATAAAGACCACATGGGGAAAGAATAATCTTCTACATTTAAGTAGCCCTAAAATTTTGCCTGAAAATCATTCAATGTATGTGTTCCTAGTTCTATAAAAGCATCCAGAGAAATTAAATTATCAGCAATATAATGTTAAGTGAGAGCTGTGAAACTTTTGCTTATTAGAAAGTTTGATTAAAGTCTGCATTTGTATTAGGAGGAAATGGATTGTTCCTCATACATAACAGTGAAATCTGAGAAGAAAGTTTAAATTGGCTTTTGATGTTGTGATTTACATGTAAACAGTAATTTGGTTTCTGTATTAAAATATTCACCCAGTTGTGTTTTGAGTACACTGCCATAGGAAAAAGCCATCACTTGGAGTTTAGAAATAAACGGACAGCCACCTCTTTAGATTTCCTGGTTTAAGTGTGTATTAATTTCATGATTTAACTAAACTGATTGTTGAATTCCAATATTGGTGCTAATTTGTCTATTTACACTTATTTTGACCTCAATTTCTTACTGTATTGTTTAACACTTAGTGTAGTAATATTTTAGTACTTAGTGATATATTTAGCCTTAATGATGCATTTTCGTAATTTTATTTTTTGTTTGTTTATCAGCTTTAATCAAATTAATTTAAAAAAGACATTGAGTCATATTTCTTTCAGTAAGCAACCCAGGTCAGAACCATAGAGAATCTTTGGGCACCAGCTGATCCACCTAGGAGCCTAATCCACTCTTTCTAAATTAACCCTTTTGTTAGATAATTGAACAGTAATTTGCAGTTTGTTTGGGCTTTCTTGTTTTGTATTTCTTATGTAGCAAAACCTCACTGGGTCCAGATTATAAAAGATATTGAAGCTGCAGTGGAGGACAGTTTATACTGGGAATGTAGGGCAAATGGGAAGCCCAAACCATCCTACAGATGGACAAAGAATGGAAACACTCTAGCATTAGAGGTAAAGTAGGTTTTTTTCTTTGTTTGTTTGACTTTTTTTAAGTAAAGTCATATGAAATTAAGATCCCTACATATTAACTGCTAAGAGTTCATTGCGGTCCATGGAATTAACCAGGCCGGTAGGGTGGCCAACCGGTTCTAATTTATGAAAACCGGACACTGAGCACCGGAACCTCCCCCACCCCTGGCTCTGCCTTTCCCCAAGGCCCCACTCCTTATTCCACCTCTTTTACTCAAGGCCCTGCCCCCCGCTCCTCTTTCACCCCCACCCACTGCTTGCTTCTCTCTCCACCACCCTCCCTCTGCCAGCTGAGCAGAGCTCTAGGGGTGGAGGGGTGACTGGGGCAGGGTGCGGGAGGGAGAGCCATGCTCCGGGGTGGGGAGGTAGGGCGGGGGCGGGGGAGCCACGCTCTGGGGGTGGGGCAGGAGACGGGGGCAGGGTGGGGGAGGGGGAGCCACGCTCTGGGGGTGGAGGGGTGAGTGGGGCGGGACAGAGAAGCCACAGTACCTCTCTCCACCGGAGCCATTGCTGAGCGCTCCTCCAGGCTCCAGCAGCAGCTGTGGCTCTTCCTGTCCCCCAGTGTCGGAGGCCAGTTACTGTGGGTAACTGGACTTTCAGTGTCTGGTCAGCACTGCTGACCAGACGGACACTGCCAGGTTCCCTTTTTGACTGGACTTTCTGGTCGAAAACCGGACGCCTGGCAACCCAACAGTCCAGAGAAGCCTTAAAAATGACTTATGGTATATTTATACCTTAACTGCTAGAAAATAATAATACAGTATTTGCACCACTAGGAGGGGAATGTGTTATACTGCAAAAACCCCATGATTTGGGAGGCCTAACTCATAATTTCTGAATACTTGCCGTTGGCAGTAGGGCACTTTGCTAGTCATAATCACAAGTGACAAAGTTAAGATCCATAACTGGATTTCCTTAGTGTGGGGAAGATTTGGTGTCTGATTCAGGCCTTTTTCTCCTTAGATGGCACCATAAAGATCTATTCGTCTCATTAAAACCATCATTACATCATTCCCAAAGTATGGAGTTCACCCCTGTGCAGAGATCATATGCCCTACATAAATCCCTCTTTGGACCTCGTAATGGGACTTACGCAAACTCTCTGCACATTGATGAATTCCACCCCTTTTATTTATTTCCTGTAAAATGTAATGTACATTAAAAGTTTTTTTCTTAATATCCAGGGGAGGATCCAAACTGAAGGTGGTACACTTATAATAACAAACCTAAATCTGACAGATTCTGGCATATACCAGTGCATAGCTGAAAACAAACATGGAGTGATATATTCCAGTGCAGAGCTCAGGGTTGTTGGTAAGATTAATTTTTCTTTCTACGGGGCAGGGGGAAGGCGCAGAAAAATAACTTTTTGCCATTACTGCTGCAGCTAGTAACATGCACATGATCTCAAATTTTTAACCCACTCAGATGCATTCAACAAAATAAAGATTTTTATTACAGCAGATAACTTCTTATCCACAGTGCTGAGGAGTTTACTCACCTGGTTCTAAAGGATTTGCTGGAAATAGCCACCATATTTACAGCCCAGTCATTCACTGCTTTAAACCGAGGAGACGGAGATAAATTATTAATTAGGGGGAGAGCAGAGACAAAGGCTTGGATGCAAGCCCAAAGATTAAAACTAATCACACGATCTGGAAGCCACGTTGGCTCAGCACATTAGTCAGTAACGCTGACCTTCTGCATCCGGACTCCACTATTTCCAGGAGATAAATGTAATTTCAAAGCAATAAGCTGGTTGTATGTGCTACTTTCCTTGATCGTCGGGATAAGGGTCTGTCATTTTATGGTTCAGGTGATCTGTGCTCATTTTAAAAACAAATGACAGTCACTTACTAGAATGAAACACTGAACTTGCAAAGTGTCATGGGGAATTCAAATGCTTTCATGCTTTTTACTTTTAAGGCGAGGGAGAGTGATTTGGAAAATTAATTGGAATGAGGCCTATGTAAAAAGGTATGTTTTCTGAAAACAAACTAGTTCCCTTCCAATGATAAGGTTCAGAGTCAATCACTGAACCCAGCCTCAGCTTCCTAAAAATTGGATTTCCATTTAAAGTTCAGTGATTAGCATTGTTCTATGTCATGCCCATTTATTGAACTGTTAATTAATATGGAATATACTTCTACAGTCCAAGCGGTTTCATAATCCTGAGGCCCAGACTAGTGATCTGACACAAGACGAGGAGTCAGGAAATTCTTTGAGTTCTAATACAGGTCCTGGTGTTGAGTCCAAGTGATCTTGGGAAAATCCCTTCAGCCCAGATTCATCAAAGCTCTTGAGCATATACTTAAAGTTATGCATGTTCTTAAACACGACCAACTTCAGTAGGACTTAACCATATGTTTAAGTCCCAGTTAAGTCAGTGGGACCTTAAACCCATGCTTAAACCTCAGCATGTGCTTAAGTGCTTTGCAGGATCAAGGCCTTAACTTTTGTGTCCCAGTACCTCAAGTTGTAAAAAGGAGAAATAATATAGGAGTACTGTTTGAATTAACTGCTTAATTGATGTTTGTAAATACACTTAGAAGCTGAGAAGTGCCATATAAATGCTCAATAGTGGTATCATTAATATAATGTCAACCAGTTTTATTTCACTGTTAACATTCCCTCTGTTTTAGCTTCTGCTCCAGATTTCTCCAAGAACCCAATGAAGAAACTGATTCAGGTTCAGATAGGCAGCACAGTAAATTTTGAGTGCAAGCCAAAAGCTTCCCCTAAGGCAATTTGCTCCTGGAAGAAGGGAAGCGAGCTGCTACAGGAAAATGAAAGGTATTATACCAGTAATGGTGTATTTGTTTTAATCTTACAAATTAGAAGATTATTTGTTTATAACCTGCAAATTCTTTTTTAAGGACAGCTATGTAATAGTATCACTTTCAAATCCAAACAGTAACTGGGCAGAATCTTATCTAATATCTGTCTAGGTTTTAATAATTGATAATAACAATATCTACCTTTTATATAGCCTTTATACCGTGTTTATTGCCATTCTATCTGAGAATATTCTGCTCTGGGATACAAGCATGCAGCTTTCATTGAAGTCAGTGGGCCAACTTCTGCTCTCTGTTTCACAGGAGTAATGGAGAACAGACTTTGGCCCAGGGCAGTGGCACCTTGGCAAGTCTATGTGAGACTTGGAAATGTACTGTAATTACAAAACCTGTAATATAAGATGCAAATATTTGGACTTGCAAAATCCTTTAGACAAAATCTCTCACAAGTGGAGGGTAAGAAAAGAGGTTTGGGGTGAGAAACGTAAAGTAGTGTCAGAGTGAGAATTTGGCTCAGAAACAAAAAACAGGAATAAATGGTCGATTTTCATCATGGCAAAAGGTTAATAGTGGGGTAGCCTTGGGTCCTGCACTTAAGACAGCTGTTGTTTAATGTATTTATTAATGATCTGGAAAAGGGAGTGACCAGCATGGTTCAAATTTGCAAATGATACAAAATTAGTCAGGTTAGTCCGTTTTACTCCAGAAGGAGCTAATAAAGCTAGGCAGCTGGGTTGAACAGTGACAGATAAAAATCAGTGCTAAGTAATGCAGGCTAATACACATTGGAACAGAAAACTCGAATTGCTCATACACAATGTTGTAAATTTTAACTATAACCACTTAGGGAAAAGATGAGGACATCACTGTTTACAGCTCAATGAAAAAAATCTGCTCAACATGCACCATCCATCAAAAAAAAAAAAACCCACAGAATTATGATATGTAAAGAATGCGATATAAAATATTACAATGCTGTTACATAAACTGATGTTGTTCCCTTACCATGAATACTGTGTTCAGTTCTGATCACCTTTTCATAAAAATATACGCAGAAATAGAAGTGGATGAGAGATGGCTGATGAAAATGATTAGAAGCATGGAAAGGCTTTCATATGAGCAGAAACTGAAAAGATTAGGACTGCTTGATTTAGAGAAGAGCTAAACAAAATGGGTCAGAATAGAAGTAGATGACATAATGAATGGTGAGCAGAGGATTATCAGGCATTTCTGTATACCCTTTCTCATAATATAATGAAATTGAAAAGCAACAAATGGAAAACTATTAAAAGGAAATACTTTATTAACACAGCACATGACGAGCCTGTGGAGCTCCCTGCCACAGAATATCATTGAGATCAAGCAGATTTCAAATAAAAATTAGGGATGCAATTTTTTCAGAAGCTTTTAACATTGACCTAACTCCGCTCCCCTTGAAGTCCATGGTAATTTGCTTCAAGGGCGACAGAGTAAGGCCAATGCTAAATGCTTTGAAAAATCCCATTGTATCATAAACGTCTAATGAGAACATCCACAGTTACCTTTTTTTATCCTATCTAATGCATAAAGAACGTGAACCCTCATGCTTTTGGGCAGAAACCAACTAACGAATGGAGTTTCCCCGGGGGCAGGTAATTCCATAATGTCCTTATGGCATCCTTTTCACAAGCAGCTGGCACTGGTCATGGTTGAGGGTAGGATACTGGACTGGATGGAGCACTGGTCTGATCCGGTGTGGCAGTTCTTATGTAAACGTCCCTGTTTCCTGAAGACAGAATTTAGCCTTAATTAGGAGTTATATTTGACTCAGTGATAGTGGTCCAGTCTGTCTGTCATAGTGTAGGGGAGACAGAGCCCTCACCTATGTTTGCCCTTTTAATCCTTTGATGGGTGTGGAGAGAGTTGAAATATAGTTATGGAATTTTAAGTTTTCAAGGTCTCTCACCACTCCCATGCCATCCCTGATGAATGAGTAATTAAAGAGGCAGCATTTTCTCACTGTGTGACAAGTGGCTCTGCTTACTACATTCAGACTTAACAGAGTCAAGAACCATCGGTTTAGAAGCAGCAGACACTCTTGTAAATGCTTGATGTCTAACTAGTTTAGAAGGATGCACTGAAATATTCCAGAGACCAGATACATTTCCTGAACAAACTATCTTCCTGCTTTACATATTTCAACCTCTCCTGTTAAAACCGAATATTGCATTCTTTTATTGGGCTCCCACAGCATTGAGATACTCAGAATTGTTCATGCACGTGCTGAATTCCATGTGCACATAATCTGCATTTAAAAAAAAAAGTCTGAAAAAATGTACACAGTTGTTTTACATATATGAATTAGTACATGGGCTTAAATTTACCACTGACATAAATGAATGAATTTTGCCCAATTATAACAGCATTGAATATGGCCTGGTGTTCTCAAAGTGCTGTGAAGTATAAATGCTGGGTATTAATAATAATTAGTTCAGTAGTGGTACTATTACTATTGTAAATACGGGATGAATAAATATAACTGATTGTAAATGGAACAAAAGCATGTCCAAAACAATAAGAAAAATCACCGTGCCCCCTTGTACAAGATTATACAGAAACCAAATGATTAACAATAAGCAGTGCCAGCTAAGTAACTAAATGTGGGGCCGGGGGAGGGAATTTTAATACTTTCTTGGTGACAGCTTTGTGGTTCATTTATACTTTGCTAAGAAAATAGACTGCTTCCTACAATAGTTAAATAAAGGCCCCACCTAAGAACAGGTATTCAAAAATTGTCAGATCAGTTTGCATTTGCCAGATCTTTTATGTGTTCAGTTAAAAATCGCACATGCTCAGTGGTTCAGTTCCACTGACTCAGAGCAAAGGAAAATGCAGCTCTTTCTACCCTGGAAGAGTAGACGCAGAGGTACATTTGCTTTGTGTTTCTTAAGCCTTGGGGGAGCACTGCTGTCCTCAGCATTCTCCCTTACACCTCACCATTTGCATATAGCAGGTGCTCCAAGATGTGATCACAGGCAGGAAGAAAACCTTTGTGGGACACTTAGTGACAAGCAGAAAGAGTTCTGGGGCTGGCTGAGAGCCATGAAAAAGGGTGGGCTGCAGAATGTGTTTGTTGTAACGTTCTGGCATCAAATGTCCTAGATCAAGTGAGAGAGGGGATGTGACTGTCGGTGGAGGTGCACTTGAGAGGCCTTAGATGAGCATAGGGAAGCTGTTCTGACGGCTTTGATTTTATGGGGTGGTTCAGAATGCTGATTCTAATTTCTTGTACGTATGCGTCTAGGGAACCTTGTTTACTGTGTTAGGTTTTGCAGAGCTTAACTTGCTGCTGGCAAGGTATTCTAGTTCAGGAGAAAATCACATGGTCTTATTTAAAACTTTGCTAGTATTGTCACGTTTTTGTTGGGAAATTAATTTAAATATTTTTAAACCCAGAAAATTGGGCAAGGTGTTTCATAGCTATTTTGTGGACTTGGCTCAGAGATGTTACCTTTATTATTTGTTACATACATCAAACTCGAGATGGACCAGAACCAAAAACCCAACCCCCCTGAGCTTTGAAGAGTCAGCAGCTTTTTGTTCTGTGCAATTCTCACTCCTCTCTTTACATCAAACACTGTTCTTACTTGTGGTCAAGTCTAAACATTGACAGGTATAGGAGTATGGCATGATGTTGAGAGCACCCTTACACAGCTTTGTACAGCCCCATACGTTTGCTTAGCTGGCTGCACACCCACCTGGGATCATGATCTCCTTTCAAATCAGTCTCTTTTCTTGTTGCTTATGCTTTCCACATGCAATTTCCCATCATCTCGAAATGTCACAGCATCTCAGTGTCCTGTGAGTTTGTAACGTCGTACCTCAATATCCACCAAAATTTGCGAGGTCCCCTTCATAATTTGGCGTATTTCAACTATTGCATGTTTTCTATACCTCCTTCTTGCTCATTTTTGTAAAGCACAGCTTTGCATGCACAAACTCAGGGCCTGATACTGTTCTTGTGAGAAAAAGTCCCATTGATTTTATTGAGGAAAAAAGACCAGGCCTGTATTGAACATACAAAATGTCCCATCACCAAAAAATATATTGTGTGCAAAGTACTGCCTGCCTAGATTTATGCACCTACTTGAAAACACAAATCATGGCTCTTAGATGTGAAAACTGATTTCAGCTGTAGCCCAGGGTATCTACAACTTTATTTTTGACAGCATGCTCTAAATGGCTTACAGAATAAATGTAATAACAAGCCAATAACCCTGGATTAATCTAATGAACTTGCCTTCAGAGTCGAGTGGAATTGTGAATCTTTGCAGGAGACACTCTAGTTCATTACTGTCTCCTGTGAATAATTGCAATTCAGGAATCTATTGCAATTCATGAAAGGGTTGTCACTATATACAAATTGCAGTTCAGAAAAGGTTTCCAATTAGTGGAAATTTTTTTCATTCACTCTCTTCAAATGAAGAAGTCTTTATTAAAACAAACAAGCAAAAAAGATGATGCTAATATCAGGACTAGATTCTGCTCTTTGCCAAGCTGGTGAACATAGGGGAGGCAGGCAGGACAAGCCAACCTGGATTTTGGGCCCAGGTCTGGTGCAGAGTGCAGCCCTTGTTCTTCAAATACGCTCCACTAGTGCATGTTGGGAGGGGAAAGAGAAGGTGGGAAGCAGGCAGAGCTTTAGCTGTGTCCCCATCCATATCTCCCTCCTGGCCAAATTAGTTGGTAAGGTACAAGCTGGTAAGTAAGCTGGATCCTTCCCAGGGATGCAGTACGCTATTTTCCCTTCCTGAAACTGCTTGGGAGGCTGGGAGCAACTATACACTACCCCTCTACATGGTGCTGAGTGTAAAGGCTCATTATAACCCCATATTGGTAAATAGGGCAACTAATCCTTCCACTCTCATCAGAACCTTATCCATATTCATTTCAGTGGGTCTTCTTGTGGAAAGAGAGCCCCTCAGCTTGAGTGCAGGTGGCAGAACCTTGCCTGGTGTTAAACATATATTGGACTAAATTCTATTCTGTTACACTGGGGTAAATCGGGAGTGACATGTTTAGAGTGAATACGTTTTAATAAAGCTTATACTTGAATAATCAAAAAATACAGTGATAGTGTTTCAAAGTGTTCTCAGAATTTTGTGGTTTAATAATTTATATTTCTTTGGATGTTGTAGCCACATTCCTTTTCTAAACATGTAAGATTTTCACTTTGATGTCATCGTTGCTTATATTTTTTGAATATTTTTGAATATTTGTTGCTGCATTTTCAGCTCATGGGAGATTTGGAGAACAACTCGTAGGTTTAATTGAAATAGCTAAAAATGTCTTGGAGAAAAAGCATACAATTTAAAAATGAATTAATATCTTCTGTACCAAAAAACCACTCAAAATGCGTGGAAAAAATAAATTCCTGTGAGCCTCTAAAAAAGTGTCCCTTTTTAGAGTGACTTGAATAAGGAATGCAGGGCCTTCGAGTGCTGGCTTGGGAAAAGTGTTCAAGGCACAGGGGTCTGCATGGAAAATGGATCAGGATGGGATGGGAAGAATTAAATGAACTGAGTCATTGAGTCTGGCATTATTGCCAGAGCAGAGGAGTTAGTGGAAGACCTATTCTGACAGATAGGTGGAGGTAAAGCTGTGAGGGATAGTGAAGGCAAATTTGAGCAGTTCCAAACTGATACAGTGCCTAAAGGGGATCCCGTGGTGGGATCAGAAGAGGAGTGTGATACCTAGTAGTGATCCTGGCATTTAAACCTCATACTCCTTTCCCTTTTTAAAGTGAATTGTTCCTCTGCTGTAAGTGATGTAATCTTTTTAAGGGTTGCACAATGAGTTGCACAATGGGCATAAAAATTTTGATCTTGTTCTCATTTAAGTCAATAGCAAGACTCCTATTGACTTCAGTGGTGCAGAATCAGGCTCTAGGAGAGGAGGAGTCTAGTTGATTTTGCGGTTATCTGGTATAACAGCACAGGTCAGTTCGTATTCCCCATTGCAGTCATAGCAGAGCTCTGTCCTTTGCCAGTTATCTCATGTTACAAGCAATGTTGCCAATTTGTGTGATTTTTATCGCAAGTCTTGTGATGTGTGGTGTTAACTGGAGAAGCTGGACGGTCCAAATCATTTGGTGACACTTTGTACAAATTGTGCAATTTGACCTCAGTTGGGTCTTCCAGTGAGAACTCCTGCAGTGGGTGACAAAATCACGTTACTCTATACATTTGGTACGGGACAAATTTGGTGACAAGGCCTGTAAAGACTTCCTTAGAGATTGTTTTATCAGCAGTTCAGTCATAAAGCAATAGACTTGGCCGCTTTGATTCAAAGTTAAACATAGTTACAAATAAAAAGTCTGGCTCTTCTTTCGGTTGCATTGGAGCCGCTTCAACTGACCATGGGCAGGTCAGTGCCCTGCCTCTAGTCTGGGGGAGGCGGAAAGAGCCAGAAGGGAACAGAAATAGCTAGAGTCTAAGGCCTAGATTCCCAAAGTAATGTAGGTGCCTTACACTGAGTCCCAGTTTTAGGCTCTACTACAATTCATAAAATTCTCCCTGAATCCTGTAGGTGCCTAAATTCACTTGGCACCTAATTTTTTTGGTGCTAAAGTTCCCTTGGGGCCTATGTTTCTGTTTCTGGGCATGCACTGTGCTGCCTCACTCTAGGCATCCGGGAAGACAAATGTTTGCCGGAGAGAAAGAGAGAGTGAGCACAAGAATGAGAATGACTTTACAGCCTCATGGTTAGAGCACTCACCGGAATGTGAGAGACCCAGGGTCCAGCCCCCTGCTCCAGTGACTATTTAGTTGTTTATCCATAGTGGAACTGCTTCAAGAGGAGAGACTGAGGGAGCCCCACATCAGAATATTCCATAACCCAGTGGTTAGAGCACTCATCTGAGAGATAGCTGGTCCTTATTTAAATCCCTTCTCCCCCTCAGGTGGCAGGTGGACTTGAACTGGGGGGCTTCTACATCCCAGGTACCTGAAACACCAGTCTAAAAGTTATGAGGGAGGTCCTCTCCTCCCCTTCCCCCTACTTTCTTGCAAAAAACCCATTAGGTGCCTAACTCCAAAGAAGGTTCACAACTGAGAATTGGTAACAGAGGTAGGTGACTCCCTGCAGCCTGGTGTTAGGCGTCCGTCTCCATGAGAGGGGCTGGGCCTAGCACGCACCCCTCTCATTGGCATCTCCCATTGGCTAGGTTAGGTGGCTCCCCGTTCAGTGTGCTGGCTTTTGTCAATTGTAATCTAAAGAGCATCTCTCTCCACATACATTGTATAGGGAGTCTAAGTCCCTAACTAAGGCTTTATGAATCACATTCAGTTCCTGTGATTTTCTAGGTGCCTAAAACTTAGGCCTTGTGACACTCAGCATCATGAAGCCTATGTTTCTTTGTGAATCTAAGTATAAGAGAATAGTAGTGAAAAATTATTTTCACCCACAAGTCTTCCAAATAAAATAGACACACCATAATGCTGGTAGAGTTCCCATGGAATAAGAAACTGTCTTCATATGTTCTTGGTCCATCCCCAGATGAAAGGCTTCTACTCAGATGTTAGAAAACTCATGCAAGTTACTCCAGGTTTACACTCTTGCTTTCCGCCCATCCCACACGCCACTCCACCCCCCAGCAGTCCGATTATACTGGAAAATACCATGAATTGTTGAATTTTTAAAATGATAAATAACCATTTGGAATGTTAGTGACTGCTGCCAATAAATGGCTACAAAAAATTCTCCCCTCTAAAGAAATGTAGTCAATCAGAATAAAAGAAGAGAAATGGATTGATTTACTGTCTCTATTAGATTAACAACTGAACTATCCAGGAAGCAGTGACTCTGAAAAAGACTTGGGGTCATGGTGAATAATCAGCTGAACGTGAGCTCCCAGTGCAATGTTATGGCTAAAAGGTCTAATGCGATCTTCGGATATATATAAACAGGAAAACCGAGTAAGAATAGGGAGATTACATTTCAGAAGTATTTGGCACTGTTGTGACCACTACTGGAATACTGTATCCAGGTCTGGTGTTCCCAGATTCTTAGGATCATTCTAGAATCAGTACTACTAGCTGGTTCTAAGCCTCTGGCTTCACTGTTTATTGCAAACTTTGATTTATCTTTTGATTGGGAAAGGGTTAATATTGGTGGCTTTGAGGGGAAAAAGAGCAGAGTAATAACAGCAAACAAATGTATCTTTTTCAAGTGCTTGCTCATGTTGATTCCATTCTAGGTGTCTGCGCGCACCCACGTGCGCGGTCATCAGAGATTTTTGCTTAGCAGTATCTGTAGGGCCAGCTGTGGTGCCTCCTTGAGTGCCACGCTTGTGCGCTGGTATATCAGGCACCACTGGCCCTATGCCCTCTCGCTTCCTTCTTATCGCCCGTGGTGGTTAGTCAGAGCGCCTTTCCTTGCATTGCAAGGGCTAGAGGTTTTGTCTCTTCTGACTTTGAGCCTTAGGGCCTTGTAAATAGCTTTAGTAGTTAGTGTTAGGTAGTTAAGTTTAGTTAGAAGTTTGAGTCCCAACAGGGACTTTGCCCCAGGCAGGGCATGCCCCGGTCTCCAGGGTTTAAGCCCTGTGCAGACTGTAACAGACCTATACCTGTAAGGGACCCCCACAGCAGCTGCCTCAAGTGCTTGGGGGAATCACATGTGAGGGACAAGTGTCATATTTGTAAAAGTTTTTGACCCAGGACTCAGAAAGAGCAGGATATTCATTTGCAGGCTCTCCTCATGGAGGCTGCCCTTCATCTGGCTTCTGAGCCATCCCGCCAAGACTTGCCTATTATCTCGGCCTCAGTGTGCAGCGCATCCCCGGCACCACTCCCCATAGCCAGTGCCCAAAAAGAAGAAAAAGAAGCACGGTCCCCAGCACCGAGCAAGAAGGGCCGTGGGACATTGGGCAAAGGACCCAGTTCAGGCCGCCCAGCCACTCTGGAGCCACGTACACGTGCTTCCCTGGTCGGGGCCCTTAGCACCTTAAAGAATCCACCACTGACTCCCGGGAGTGGTAGGGGACCCAAACTCCTGGCGGCATCAACACCATCCCAAGCTCCCCCGGTGCCAAGAGAGCAGAGGCCTCTTCCCGCACCGCCAGTACCACATGTGCCGCAGGAAACGTCAAAGGCTTCCCACAAGGGCAAGCCAACAGCTAAGACCCCTCAGGGGGCAGTAGAGCACTGCCAATCCCCCAAGAAAAGGCAGCGCTCTCCTCCACACCACAGATATCCACAGTTGCAGCCCAGATCCCCTGGGGTTTGCCCTTGATCACCGGCACCATGATTGCAGTCCCTGCTGTCTTGACACGGATTGCGTAAGGGGAGGCACCAGTCTCCGTATTGCTGGCACTGTTTGACCTCCCACCGGTTGTCCTCTTGGCGCAGCTCTCAGTCACCTGCCCCGGGAGAGTGCTCCCTGTCACAACTCCGGTCCCCCCAGGCCCGGCACCAGCCCCTTTGATACCGGCAACGATCCGCTCACTCCAGGCACTGGTCTCCGGCGGTGACAGTCAGCAGGCAGACTCAGGCAGCGACGGCCCCTCCATGGTCACTGGAAGGGGATCCCTCCAACACATAAAGGCAGTTCAGCTCCTCACCCGGACTCCACTAGCATGACTGGGCTCCTGTGGCCGCATCAACATCGACAGCACCACCTTGGCAGCACAGTCAGAGGCCAGCACAGTGGCCTTATTGGAGCACATGGGGCATGCTGGTCATGGCAGTGCCACCTTCACACTGCTCATCTGCCACGGCCTTGGAGCAATGGTTGGCAGCACCGATGGCACAGGGCTCTGTGCATGAGGCGCGCTCGGACGTCATGGTAGAAGAGACTGCACCCACCCCTAAACTTCCCTCCCCTGTGGAGGACGATGCCCCAAGGCCTCCCGCAGTGGTAGAGTTGTTGTCTTCATCCCTGGACAAGATAGTCGCAGGACCCTTGGGGGCCAGCCCTTCTGATGACTTTAAAGAACACCAGGCCCTGCTTCAACAGGTGAACTTGGGCCTAGAGGTGGAGGAGATGGCCAAGCAGGCGGACACCTTGTTCAACATCCTCTCATCCTCTGCCCTGATCCGTGTTGCATGACCAAGGCATGACTGGGTCTTCAAAATTTTCAAAGCCCTCCGGCAAACCCCGTCTTCGATCCCTCCCACCTCCAAAAGCACCGAAAAGAAGTACTTTGTCCTGGCCAAAGGGTTTGAGTACCTTTATACCCACTCACCTCTGGTCTCGTTTGTTGTCTCTGCAGCCAACGAAAAAGACAAGCAGAGGCACACCAGATCAACTCCCAAAAATAAAGAGGGCAAAAGACTGAACCTTTTTGGGAGAAAAATGTATTCCACTCCCAGCCTGCAATTCCGGGTGGTGAACCATCAGGCGGTCTTGGGCACGTACAATACCGCTGCGGTGTATTACATCAACAGGCAGAGCAGCGCCAGGTCTTCAGCCCTTTGTCAAGAAGCTCTTCACCTTTGGGATTTTTGTGTGTGGCATGCCATTCATCTGATAGCCGAGCACCTGCCTGGAACCAGGAATGTCCTGGCGGATCACCTCAGCAGGACTTTCTCCTCTCGCCATGAGTGGGCACTTCATCCAGAGGTGGTCAGCATAATCTTCCAGAGGTGGTGGACTCTCCAGGTGGACTTGTTCGCATCCAGGCAGAACAGAAAATGCCACATGTTCTGTTCAATTCAGGAAATGGACAGAGGCTCCCTTTCAGACGCCTTTCTCATTCCATGGTCGGGGGCGCTGATGTATGCCTTCCCGCCAGTGCCACTGATTCGCAGAGTCCTTGTGAAGGTCAGGCAAGACAGGGCGAAAGTTACCCTAATAGCCCCCGCATGGCCTCGCCAGCACTGGTTCGGCACATTGCTGAGCCTTTCGGTAGCCGCCCCGCTGCAGCTGCCCCTCTGGCCAGATCTACTGTCGCAGATCTATGGCAGCCTTTTGCATCAGGACCTGGTAGCGGTGCACTTGACAGCTTGGCTACTGCATGGCTGAGCGCGGACGAACGGGCATGCTTGGCCCATGTCCAGCAGGTCTTGCTGGGTAGCAGGAAACCCTCCACCAGAGCGACTTACCTGGCCAAATAGCAAAGATTCACATGCTGGGCCTCAGAATGGCGTACTCAGGCCGAGCAGGCCCCGCTACAGAAGATCCTGGATTATCTGCTGCACCTCAGACTCCAAGGTTTGTCCCTGTCATCGACCAAGGTCCACCTGGCTGCTATCTCACCTTTTCCATCCTCTGTTCCAAGACAGGTCAGTCTTCTCTCACGACATGATGGCACAGTTTTTGAAAGGTCTGGAGCATCTCTACCCACACGTCCAGGATCCCATCTCCCCCCGGGACCTGAATCTCATGCTGTTGAGGCTCATGGGGTCTCCATTTGAGCATCTGACTTCTTGCTCTATCCTGATACTATCCTGGAAGGTTTTATTCCTGGTCACGCTAATGTCGGCCCACAGGGTGTCCGAGATCAGGGCGCTTACTTCAGAGCCGCCCTATATGGTCTTCTACAGGGATAAGGTCCAGCTGCGACTGCACCCAGCATTTCTGCCCGAAATCACTCCCCAGTTTCATACTGGCCAGGACGTATACTTTCCTGTCTTCTTTCCAAAGCCTCATGCGTCAGGTGAGGAGCACAGGCTACGCACCCTGGACGTCAGGAGGGCGCTGGCCTTCTACATGTATAGAATAAGGTCGTGCCATAAGTAGACGCAGTTGTTCATTGTGGTGGCAGACAGAATGAAAGGTTGTCCAATGTCTGCTCAGCGGATTTCGTCCTGGATCACGGCCCGCATACACTACTGCTATGAGCTGGCGAAAGTGCTTTCACCGGTCATTGTGACAGCACACTCGGCTAGAGCACAAGTGTCGTCAGTGGTCTTCCTGGCACAGGTACCAATCCAAGAGATCTGTAGAGCCGCTACCTAGTTGACTGTCCACACGTTCGTGCCTCATTATGTGCTTACCCGGCAAGCTCGAGACAACGCTGGCTTTGGCAGAGCAGTGCTGCAAGCTGCAAGACCGTGAACTCCAAGCCCACCTCCATTGATACTGCTTGTGAGTCACCTCAAATGGAATCAACATGAGCAAGCACTTGAAGAAGAAAGAACGGTTACCCACCTTTTCATAACTGTTCTTTGAGATGTTTTGCTCATGTCCATTCCAGTGCCTGCCCCCCTTGCCCCTCTGTGGGAGTTGTCAGTAAGAAGGAAATGAGAAAGGTGTAGGGCTGGTGGTGTCTGATATACAGATGCATAAGCATGGCACTCAAGGGGGCGCCACAATTGGCCCTACGGATACCATTAAGGCAAAAATCTCCGACAACCATGCATGTGGACACACACACACACCTTGAAAGGAATGGATATGAGCAAACCATCTCAAAGAACAACAGTTGCAAAAAATATGGATAACTGTTTTTTTTCCTCCAGATATTTCTAGGCTCCTCCAGACTAGAAGAAGGGGGTTAAAAATCACACAAATAAAAGCTGTATATTGTGAGTGTTGCCTTTACTGGAACTGGCTGATATATTTAATTTTCCCTGCTATACTTAGTCTCATGAAAGATGCTAAAAGTTGGGTCTTACAATTGTGATGTGGTATCAAATTAAGGAAAATAAGATAATTGTTGATAAAAAGTTGAATGAGTCTGATGGGGATCAGTGACTGGATTCATCTTGAGTAAAATTTGAATTAAGTAACTTTTACTTATGTTTGGTCTATGGTTTGAAACTCTGTGTGATCTGGAAAAGTAATGTATTTGCATTTACTTACCAGGACATCAATATGAATTTAATTATGCTAGCTTTCTTGTTGAATAATCTGCTTCAATTTAGCTGGAACTTGACTGATATATAAAAATCAGTGTTGACCTAGTTTCCTACTGATCCTTTGTGTTGAAGTGTTGTGTACTGGGGAAGTAATACATTTATGTTTATTATCATGTCAATAGGGGTCTAATTTTGTTGCTTTTTTGCTGAATAATCTAATAAATACAAAAAAGCAGTTGGGATTTAGCTTTGTCGTTATTTTAGTAATAAAACGTTGTGATCTGAAGAGTAACAAGCTTGTGTTCACTTACTGTCTCATTATTGGGTCCTGGTTTCATGCTACGGTCCTGGTTTCATGCTACAGTCCTGTCTGGGACTGAATAAACATAGGGTCCCCCAGTAGCAAATGCTGAGGTAGGATCAGGGCTTTAATCATGTGTGTTTATGCAGGGGGGAGGGTGGTGTTCTAGTGAATAATCAGATCTAATTTAACTTGAATTCGATGGGTAAAATATGCAGTTTATACCTAGTTTTATAGTATGGGTCAGATTCCCTGAGCAAGCCACACTGGTCCTAGGGGAGAGGTGAGTGAACACAAAAGTGGCTTCAGCTGGTGCTGAAGACCCCTATCGACTTAATCCTGGGCATGGTTTCTTTTTGAGCAGCCTGGTGAGATAGAAAGGCCCTGGCCCTAGATGCTTTCTGCCAGGAATGCCTCCAGTGCCAGAGGCTGGAAATGCTGTTGTCAGAGCTGCTATAAGAACTCCATGCTACCCAGGGATTACACAGGGGGAATCCTCAGATGGATGAATCAACAGGCTTTAGAGATGGGTTGTGTTGCCATACCCCTGGTCAGGTAGAGGATCAGGCCCTATGTGTTGAATTCTTATTTGCTGTAATGAAATTCTCGTGCGTGATTAGCCACCTGATTTTTATCGAATGGATACTGAACTACTTAGGGTGTCTTGAGGAGTTGGTGATGAGCTTATATTTATTGCATTGTCCATTATTATCCTGACCTGATTATTATTTTATTGAAACCCTTTAAGTTATACCTATTGTGCCATACTGGGGCACAATCCAGACTAATGAGTAGCTGTGTTACCTCTGCCCTGCAACCTGTCATGCCCTTCACAACGCCTTGTTGCTGTAGCCTACAACCTGGACTGCTCACAAACAGCCTTCAGCATGTAAGTCACCCCCAGCTATGACTGTGTGTATTGCAGCCAGCCAGCCACACCTTGGCTCTTGCCAGCCTTGGTTATGCTGCAGAGTGACCCCAAGACACTCCCTGTCCCAGATCTTCCCCAGAAATGTATGTCCTGTACTGCCCAGCCCTTTCCTGGACAGTACAAATGTATTAAGTGTGCTGTGCCTTTAAGGGAATTACAAAATACATCTTAAAAAGAAAAGGAGTACTTGTGGCACCTTAGAGACTAACAAATTTATTTGAGCATAAGCTTTCGTGAGCTACAGCTCACTTCATCGGATACATTCAGTGGAAAATACAGTGGGGAGATTTATATACACAGAGAACATGAAACAATGGGTGTTACCATACACACTGTAAGGAGAGTGATCACTTAAGATAAGCTAATACCAGCAGGAGAGCGGGGAGGGGGGGAGAAAACCTTTTGTAGTGATAATCAAGGTGGGCCATTTCCAGCAGTTCAGAAGAACGTCTGAGGAACAGGGGGGGGGGGGAATAAACATGGGGAAATAGTTTTACTTTGTGTAATGACCCATCCACTCCCAGTCTCTATTCAAGCCTAAGTTAATTATATCCAGTTTTCAAATTAATTCCAATTCAGCAGTCTCTCGTTGGAGTCTGTTTTTGAAGTTTTTTTGTTGAAGAATTGTCACTTTTAGGTCTGTAATCGAGTGACCAGAGAGATTGAAGTGTTCTCCGACTGGTTTTTGAATGTTGTAATTCTTGACGTCTGATTTGTGTCCATTTATTCTTTTATGTAGAGACTGTCCAATTTGACCAATGTACATGGCAGAGGGGCATTGCTGGCACATGATGGCATATATCACATTGGTAGATGTGCAGGTGAATGCATCTGAATGCATCCGATGAAGTGAGCTATAGCTCACGAAAGCTTATGCTCAAATAAATTTGTTAGTCTCTAAGGTGCCACAAATACTCTTTTTCTTTTTGCGAATACAGACTAACACGGCTGCTACTCTGAAACCTGTCAAAATACATCTTATTATTTTAAATAGTTATCCAGACACTTCAACTTAAACACATTGGATTAGGTAAAATAATAAAACAAGTTTATGAACTGCACAGAGATAGTACAAGTAATGAGGCATAAAAGTCAGAAACGGTTACAAGAAAAATCAAGATAAAATGCTTATTGGTGCCTAACTTAACAAACGATATTAGATTCAAAACAAAGATTTCCTATCACATGCTTTCAGTTGTCTCAGGGCCGGTCTACACTTAAAACGCTGCATCAGCACAACTGACCCTATGCAACTGTGCCATTGTAGCACTTAAGTGAAGGTACTCCTACACTGACAGGAGAGCCTCTCCCATTGGTGTAGCTGTGAGAAACTCTCCCATCAACATGGCACTGTCCACATGGCGGGGGGGGGGGTTAGGTTGTTATAACTATGTTGCTCAGGGGGGTAGATTTTTCATACTCCTGAGTGATGTAGTCATACTGATATAGGTCTGTTGTGTAGACCTGGCCTCACTGACCAAACTCTTTCGGTTAGGACCCCTCCCCCAGAGTCCAATGGCTTCTTCCTTTTTCTTTTTGGATGCAGAGAATGTGATGGGCAAGGAGAGAAAGAGGGATGTCTTGCAATGTCTGCCCCCTCTTATAGTCCTTTCCCCACTTTGAGAAGCATTTCCAGCTGGGAGCAAGGTGACAGGCAGTCTGTGCAGAAGGAAACTCCATGTTGTTTCTTTGCTAAGATATAGCTTTTTGCCCCAGCCCCTTTTCCTGCCAAAGAATGGCCCTTTAGCAGGTAATGGTCCATCAGCCTTGTTTACCTCTCTGCAGATGCACTGCTGTAAGGTCTCCTGTGTAGCCGCTCTATGCCTGCAGGAGACGAGAAGTTGTTGAGATCAGGAACTTAGCAAGATTTAAAAACAGATTGGACCCTTATGTGAATTTCGAGAGTTATCATAATGAATTTTGGAAGGGATCTTTAACCTCATGCTTCAGGGCTTAAGCCAGTCTCTAACTACTGGAGATCAGGATGACAACTAATGTTGGGGATAGATCACTAAGGGTTTCTTATACCTTTATCTGAAGCCTCTGTAGAGACAATAATGAACTATGTGGACTGATCCAGTGTGGTAATTCCTGTGTTCCCATCCTACCTTCCTATCTCCTGACTTACTGCCATATTTTCCCATACAAAGCCATGCCTCAGATTGTCTCATAAAGGACATGGGCTGGCAGCTATGTCCATGCATTTTCTCCTTCCTTCCCTGGTACTTGGAGGAGAGATTACTATCAAAGAGCCATTTCTTCTATATCTATGGAGGTGGAAAGAGCTGTCATTTTTGTTTTTGTAAAAAAAAAAAAAATTACCCCTAATATTTTAACACCTTTTGCTTGATTATCACTGAGACCTCAACTTAGCCTCCAGTTGTGACTGTGCAAGCTTGCACGTATATATACAAGTGCGTGAATTTTGACTGCACTTTTTCCTGTGCACTTGCAAAGGCAGAATGTTAATGCACCAAAAGTGCATGTGCAGGTATTTGAAAATGGAATCTAGTCTCTGAAAATTAGGATCGAGCCTTTCTCTATTGTGCTGTATTGAAATATACTGTAAATATGTGGAACACTAGAAAGCAGTCTCATTTTTGTGTATTATAAGCTAATAAGTACAACAAGGAGTCCGGTGGCACCTTAAGGACTAACAGATTTATTTGACCATAAGCTTTCGTGGGTAAAAACCCCACTAAACTGTAAGATTACCCATGAAAGCTTATGCTCAAATAAACCTGTTAGTCTTTAAGGTGCCACCGGACTCCTTGTTGTTTTTGTGGATACAGACTAACTCGGCTACCCCCTGATACCTGAAGCTAATAAGTAGAAATCTAGGTCACTTCTTGAAAACCAGCCTGCTGGAAAGATATTTGCTTTGTTAAAAAGTGTAGATTTCTCTGTGTGTGTGTGTGTGTGTGTGTATATATATATATATATGTTTATATTGTCTAGAATTACACGGAGATGGTGGTGGAGGTTAGCAGATACTTCAGGGTCTGTTCTCTTCATCAGCTGAGCTGTATCTGCTACCTTAGTCATTGAAAAAGTAAAGAGCTCGGTTTTTAATTTACCAATAAAGATTTTATTTTGACAGTACAGTTTTTCAAGAATTGATTTGTTTTGTTTAATTCTGAAAAATAATGTGATTCTTAAATATATCCAGTTTTAATAAGCTTGTTCCTTCATTATTTCAGACAAGCTTGACTTGCAAATAGCTCAAAGCACTCTAAATGTCATTTGTTTTAATTAAACAATAGAGATTTTTTTTTTACACCCTGATCCAATTTTCTCTTTTGCTTGATCTAAGGCCTTGTCAACACTGGATTTTTTTGCACTGGGATATCTACATCTACCCCTTGTGTAGAAGACACAGATTGTTATAGAGTCCAACAGTTCAGTAGATTGCTTCTAACCATGATTGAGAACATTCTCATAACACTTTCTCTTGAAGTGCTTATAACTATCTATAAAACCAATGAATCACGTCTGTAACATGCTTAAAAATCTATTAATCATGTATTAACCCTTAATAAGTATGTATGTGCCATATAATATAAAGTGTGACCAAAAGGTACTAGCAATGGTGCAGCTCACTCCAGTTTCACACCAAGTTAAGCCACACTAGTGCAGATTTCAGGTTTCAGAGTAACAGACGTGTTAGTCTGTATTCGCAAAAAGAAACGGAGGACTTGTGGCACCTTAGAGACTAACCAATTTATTTGAGCATAAGCTTTCGTGAGCTACAGCTCACTTCTTCAGATGCATACTATGGAAAGTATAGAAGATCTTTTTATACACACAAAGCATGAAAAAATGGGTGTTTACCACTGCAAAAGGTTTTCTTTCCCCCCACCCCACTCTCCTGCTGGTAATAGCTTATCTAAAGTGATCACTCTCCTTACAATGTGTATGATGATCAAGTTGGGCCATTTCTAGCACAAATCCATTTCTAGCACAAATCCAGGTTTTCTTCCCCTCCTCCCCCCCCCCCCCCCCCACACACACACAGACCCTCTCTCCTGTTGGTAATAGCTTATCTAAAGCACTGTAGTGTAGTGTCCAGGAAGTGGATCTCTTGTGTGGACTGGACCAGGCTGAGGTTGATGGTGGGATGGAAATTGTTGAAATCATGGTGGAATTCCTCAAGGGCTTCTTTTCCATGGGTCCAGATGATGAAGATGTCATCAAATATTCATGCAGTTGATAGATTTCCACTCCATACGGCTAAATGCAGTGCCTTGCATAATGACAGGTTTCAGATGATGAAGATGACATCTTCACCATCTGGACCCATGGAAAAGAAGCCCTTGAGGAATTCCACCATGATTTCAACAATTTCCATCCCACCATCAACCTCAGCCTGGTCCAGTCCACAGAAGAGATCCACTTCCTGGACACTACAGTGCTAATAAACGATGGTCACATAAACACCACACTATACCGGAAACCTACTGACCGCTATTCCTACCTACATGCCTCCAGCTTTCACCCAGGACACACCACACGATCCATTGTCTACAGCCAAGCTCTGCGATACAACCGCATTTGCTCCAACCCCTCAGACAGAGACAAACACCTGCAAGATCTCTATCAAGCATTCTTACAACTACAATACCCACCTGCGGAAGTGAAGAAACAGATTGATAGAGCCAGAAGAGTTCCCAGAAGTCACCTACTACAGGACAGGCCTAACAAAGAAAATAACAGAACGCCACTAGCCGTCACCTTCAGCCCCCAACTAAAACCCCTCCAACGCATTATTAAGGATCTACAACCTATCCTGAAGGATGACCCAACGCTCTCACAAATCTTGGGAGACAGGCCAGTCCTTGCCTACAGACAGCCCCCCAACCTGAAGCAAATACTCACCAGCAGCCACATACCACACAACAGAACCACTAACCCAGGAACCTATCCTTGCAACAAAGCCCGTTGCCAACTGTGCCCACATATCTATTCAGGGGACACCATCACAAGGCCTAATAACATCAGCCACACTATCAGAGGCTCGTTCACCTGCACATCCACCAATGTGATATATGCCATCATGTGCCAGCAATGCGCCTCTGCCATGTACATTGGTCAAACTGGACAGTCTCTACGTAAAAGAATAAATGGACACAAATCAGATGTCAAGAATTATAACATTCATAAACCAGTCGGAGAACACTTCAATCTCTCTGGTCACGCGATTACAGACATGAAAGTTGCGATATTCCAACAAAAAAACTTCGGAACCAGACTCCAGCGAGAGACTGTTGAATTGGAATTCATTTGCAAATTGGATACAATTAACTTAGGCTTGAATAGAGACTGGGCATGGCTAAGTCATTATGCAAGGTAACCTGTTTTTTCCTACCCCCCCCCCACCCCGTTCCTCAGACGTTCTTGTTAAACCCTGGATTTGTGCTGGAAATGGCCCACCTTGATTATCATACACATTGTAAGGAGAGTGATCACTTTAGATAAGCTATTACCAACAGGAGAGTGGGTCTGTGGGGGGGGGGGGGGGAGATCTGGATTTGTGCTGGAAATGGCCCAACTTGATCATCATACACATTGTAAGGAGAGTGATCACTTTAAATAAGCTGTTACCAGCAGGAGAGTGGGGTGGGGGGAGAGAAAACCTTTTGTAGTGGTAAACACCCATTTTTTCATGCTTTGTGTGTATAAAAAGATCTTCTATACTTTCCACAGTATGCATCCGATGAAGTGAGCTGTAGCTCATGAAAGCTTATGCTCAAATAAATTGGTTAGTCACTAGGGCAAATAGCTTTTTACCCAGGAGCAGTACATACCACTGAAGGTTTGCAGCTATATTGGGGTAGCTGTCCCAATCAGAGGCACTGACTCCATGGGTGCTCCGGGGCTGGAGCACCCATGGAAAAAAATAGTGGATGCTCAGCACCCACCTCTTACAGCTGTTTGGTGGCACCCCAATTAGCTGATTGGGGGTGCCGCCAAAGAGCTGATCGGGGGCACCGCCAAACAGCTGATGGGGGGCTCAGGAAGGGATTGGGGGAGGGCAGAGAGTGGCGAGTGGGCGGGGGCCTCAGGGACCTGGTGAATTGGGGGTGGGAAGAGGCAGAGCAAAGGCAGGGCCTTGGGGAAGCGGCGGAGTGGGGCAGGGCCCCAGGGTGGAGTGGGAGTTGGAGCACCCCTGGGCAAAAGTAAAAGTCGGCACCCATGGTCCCAATCCACCTCCCCAACACACACATACGTAGTCAAGCGCTACGTGATTTCAAGAATCTAAATATATTTGTGATACTGCCTTTGCCAGATAAAGTGTTCTGAATCTAAGTGAACGTCTTAAAAATCTGAATTTGTTTAATATATGCTTTCTCCTTCCCTTTAAAATCCTCTTATTATATCCCCCTCTACACATCTTTTTACAAATTAATAAGTTATTTTTCTCTTTCCCGCTTTTGTTGACATTTTTTCTGATCCTAATTTTGTTTTTAGACTACATCTGTCTGTCCACTAGTATTTTGGATTCTGTTCGTACGCTCTGTAAAGGGTTACGTGAGGATTTAAATGGAAGGGATTTGTAAATAATACGGAAATATCATTTGCATACTGGTGCTGTTCATTGTGTTTATCACTGTGTTCTAAATCCCCTAACTGGAGTTGCAGTGAGGAGGGTATGCAGACAGGAAAAGAGGTGTGGCTTATGTAAATAGGGGCAAAAATAGTGTAGAGGGAAACTAACCCAAATGTCCAAATTAAAGCATCTTTGCCACCCATTTTCACCCTCGTATGTGAATATGTTTGGACTGATGCAGTATCTACACTAGCTCAGATATGCCAGGTTACACTGCAACCCTGCTCTCGCAACAGCCATTATGAAAGCATGATATAGGGTAGTAATTTTTTCTCACAATAAGGTGGAAACTAAAGCTGATTAGGAAATGATTTTTGTCTTCCACAAAGAAAAAGGTTAATGAAATGTTCATTGTTTAGTTTTCATTATTATTTTTCTTTGCAGGCTTGGTTTTTGAAGGTGCTGTTGAGATGCTGAAAAACCAAATCCAAAAATAATTGGTTTAAAACCTATTTTTGTTTGGTTGCCAAAAAAATACTAGTTTTTTATTTTAAGTTTTTCAATGAACATTTGAAAATTTTTGACGAAAACTGACATTTTTCCATGAACATTTTTTTTAATATGGAGACATACCTATCTCATAGAGCTGGAAGGGACCTTGTAAGGTCATTGAGTCCAGTCCCGTGCCTTCACAGCAGGACCAAGTACTGTCCCTTATTTTTGCCCCAGATCCCTAAATGGCCCCCTCAAGAATTGAACTCACAACCCTGGGTTTAGCAGGCCAATGCTCAAACCGCTGAGCTATCCCTCCCTCCCTCCCCCCCCCCACCAAAAAATTTCAATTTTACTTAAAAGAACCACCCTCTTTTTCTGGGAATGGGGATGAGGGAAATTGACAACATTTTTAACCAGTTCTATCAGCAACACGCACGGCCCTACAAAACAGGGCCAGCAGTGATTATGCAGTTCCTTCCTCTCCCTCCCCTTTCCTATTGCTGCAAGGATGCCAGGTGTCTACTGTGGTTGCCCAGTGTCATCGTCCTATATCCTCTGGCTGCATAAACTCACATATGCATCTTTCTGCAGCCCTCAGAGTGACACTCTCCTTGTATGGCTGCATGACATTTGCCACAGTGGAAGGGTACTTAACTCTATCTTCACTGTGTGGGTACATTAACTAAATCAGGTCCCAGCCAGCCAGACTGCCTCTGGCGTATTATACTGCCAGTGAGCACCACACATGCTATGTGGTTGAGAGCGTCTGCCACAGCAATAAAGGAGCTCCTGTCGGAATAGGTAAGTATTATTGTTTCAAATTGAGAGTAGACCCTGAGTAAAGCCAAATGATAAAACTTATATTGGGGATGCATGTCAGCTCATTAGAGTTAGAAATGAATTTGAATTTTTTATCTTCTCAGATGCATTTTGACATTTTTCATGTTATTACAAGAGAATGTTAAAGTGATAAATTTAAGCTCTAATTTTTGCAGGCATGTATTTCCTTATGCATTATTATCGTCATCACACTTGCCTTTTAAACTTCCATGCATTAGTCATAAGTACTTTTCATATTCTTTACCCTGAACATCTGTCTGTATGTATCCTCAAATTAACAATGCAAAGTGTCTCTTGTAATCCAAAGCTGCTTCGTTATTTATTGTACTAGTGGATAAACCTGTTAGTTTAATTGTTTGCACTGTAGTATATTTAAATATTCTCTCCTTTCAGCTAGTCTAAAAGAAGAGCATTCCTGAAACACGTACAGCCTCTGTATGTGGTTTTAATGGTTAATAGGGCAATTGTTCCACTTTAAGGTTAAGAGCAGTGTGGCAATGGTATGGAGCCTGGCTACAGTACTTTAGTCATGATCTGTTATCACGGATGATTGTTGGTTTTATACAACCATAGTAGAGATGAAGGTCATTGACTCCATCAAACCAGAAGAATAAGTTGTAGTCTGGAAATGCTACATTTATTCACTCTATAGCAAATATTACCCTGTTGCGCCTAGAAAACAATACATTTTGTATTGTGCATTATTTGCAGGATAACTAAATTCCATGTACACTATTAATGACAGTGCAGCCCACTGAAACAAGCACTTTCTAAGGGACAAGTTTTGTTTCCAATACACAGCTGAAGCAACCAGGCAGTGCACTCAGAACATCTTTCCTTCACATCTGCCATGCAGATCTTCTCTCCCAAGCCGAAGAGTGGCAGCAGAGCTTCTCAGTAACTACTGTTGCAGTTTCAGGGCTGCACTATCCCTTGCAACCATCTTGCCTCCTTTGGCAGGGTCCCCAAATTAACAACCAAACACCTAGGCAGAGAACACCCACTGAACTGTGCTCTGCAGTATAGGGCGGGGTGGAGAGCTAAGGAAGAACCTTTCATGCAGACCACAGGAAACGTGCCTCTCTCAGGCTCTGGGATCAGTTTTGGGGGATGGGCAAGGTTCTGGATTTTCCCCAAGGAGAACAGATTTGTTAATGTATTTTCTGTAGCATGCGAACACACAGGGGGCCAGATTCTTCTGCTGCATATCATCACTGTATAGCAGTTACATTTTAAAACATCACTTTGGAGATTGATCCATTTTGTAGTAATGTAGTAAGGTGAATGTTCATTTATGTCTTCTGCAAACCTGTGATGCATTTTTCATCTCTCCATCTTTTTTTTTTTTTAGAATAACATTATTAAAAGATGGAGGCCTAAGACTAGCTAATGTGACTAAATTAGATGCTGGAAGTTACTCGTGCCTGGCAGAGAATCAGTTTGGAACAGCCAGTAGAACAACAAGCTTAATAGTAACAGGTATGTTTGGGTTTTTTTAATAAGATTATTTGAAATGGCTGTAAATTGCAATAAATCCAGCAAGTAGAATCTACAAGAAGCATAGGAGTTCAAAGTTTAGGCTCTAGTTGGTTTATTGTGTGTGACTGGAGGTAAAGCATCTGAGGAGTTGTATGTTTAAAAATAGTTAAATAAAAAGAGATCAGTTCTGGTTCTTTTTTAAATTTAGAGGGGAAATCTCTCATCTATACTGCGAAATACTTCCTAGACCAGGGCAGTAAGGAGTAAGGTCATCTGGATACTACTTCTGGCTTGCACACTGACTCATTGTATAATCTAGGGCAAAAAATTAAACCATGCTTCCTCAGTTTGGCTATCTGTAAAATGGGTTTATTTTTACTTTCAGTTCCAACCTGTTTTGAGAGTTAACTGATGTTTGTAAAGCACTTTGAGATTGACAGAGATTAATCACTAAAATTACCACATTCTGTACTTGCTTGACACGTAGATCTTCCACTAATGATACAAAAAGCATGCAAGAAAATCCAACAGAAATCCACAGTATGGATCAGAGAGGAAGATTTTTCCTTTAATTATTAGCAGTATTAGATTTTCTATAGAACTGTACTTTTTTGTGTGCATTGCAATTTGTTGAGCACGACAAACTATGCAGCAGGTCACATTCTACTCTAAGCCACAAGGAACTCCTGTTGAGGTTAATAAGCTCTCACAATACTTCAGGAACAGAATTCAATCAATAATATTTACAATATAGAATTTGACTAACCTAAAGTGACTGCCACTGGTCAAGTGCATCTTATAGAAATGAATGTTTAAAGAAAGCTCAGTATCACAGAAAGTTGAGATAGCTGCTGAGATGGCTAAAATGACTATTTCTGCTCTCCACAGAGCCAACAAGGATAACTCTGGCACCTTCAAACATGGATGTTACTGTTGGAGAGAGTGTAATCTTGCCATGCCAAGTTCAGCACGATCCATTGCTAGACATTAGCTTTGCGTGGTATTTTAATGGAACGCTCACCGATTTCAAAAGAGATGCTTCTCATTTTGAGAAAGTAGGTGGGGTAAGTTGTGAACGTTTGTTTCTCTGATTATAGGTGCATGGATCTTAAAGACAAGGTTGACTTAAAAGAGCAAAAATGTTGCACGTTTTGTGACTTCGGTTTTGTTTTTGTTTTGTTTTTTTAATTTAACATGGTAACTAAAGCACAGCCAGGTCTTCTCTTCTTACAGTACATCTACGCTACAGCTGGGAGTATGCTTCCCACCTTGGGAAGATACATGCTAGCTCTGCTTAAGCCAACACACTAAAAAGAGCAATGTAGCTAGGGGTAGCCCAGTTGCCAGCTCAAGCTTGCCAGCTGAGAACAAACCCCTCTGGACTCCTTGGACACATACTTGGTTGGCTAGCCTGAGTCCCCACCTGTGCTGCCCCCAGCTACATGGCTATTTTTAGCATCCTAGCTTGAGCAGAGCGAATGTGTCCTTCTACCCCAGTTGGGAAGCCCACTCCCAGCTGCAGGGTAGACATACCCTTAGTATTGTAGAATTGCCTTCCCCAAAGGAGATCAGTTGTTCAGAATTATAGGCACAGAGCTGTATTCCATAATACATAATAATTACATATTCCATAATACAGATATTAGATACCTGAAGCCCAATAATACAAAAGAATTAAAAATTTAAGAAAGTTATTTACAGTCCACAACCACAATATCTCTTTGAACCATAGGTGAGGATCCAGATAAATTGAAAACAAGTTGTTTGCTGCCAAGCAGAAATCTGTTTAAATAGGTACTTCGTGAGACGTATCCCATGTTATTTGCAGTGTTTGCATTCCTCAGTGGTGCACAACTTTGATGTTTTAGTCTTTGCCACAGTCAACCACCAATTGACTTAACCATCAAATATATTTTTCCAAACAATGTCACTTTGATTCATGCCTATAATTACTGAAGTCTCCATTAATAAGCATCAAAGAGGGCTCCTTTTATTCTGACCTTATGCAGTCCACCTAAGAGAGAGCAATATCAGAGTTAGATGTGTCAACTGTGCAGTTCTACAGAGCAAGATTGGTAAGAAGTTTGTTTGAACCTTGTGTCGAGTTTGTCTGTGTAGATTTGTACCACCTCAAATTTCACCCTGAGGTTTGGGTTTAAACCCACACAAAGTTTTAACATAACTGTTACAAGAGAGCTCTATACCTGTATATATGTAAATAATGAAGGTGCTAGTAGAGAGAGACTCAAGAATGTGTAGCAGAGTTCCTGCATTTTGTAGGACCGATAAAATTTGCTGTGCCCTGCAAATGGCTTCCCCTGTGTAGCTCTACATCAGCTCTTAATAAAAATTGCTGAGTGTCACCTGGTTTTGCAACCAGACACTATGCAAGGGCATTACATAGTGTCAAAGGAAAATTCATAAATGGGCTCAAGATGATTGGAAGGTTTGTGTAAGCCTTTGATAAATCTGAAAGGCGTTTCCAATTCGTAACCGTAAAATCGTCATCAAGCTTCATATCCCCAAAAGAACTAAACGAGGATTTAAACATCTCTCCATCCCAGGCAAAGGCAACAGTTATCAGCTTGAGCCCCCTTCAGGACTAAAGCTGGAATGTGCAAATTACTGCCCCAGTAACTCGTACAGGGGAGGACCATATTCCCTCAACAGTACAGACTAAAGCATGGCATAAATCCAGGATGATCTTTCCAAAGCTATGTCTATGCTGGGACATGTTATAAACATAGCAGGCAGTATAAGACCCCATGTCATCTGCATATTTTAGCCTAATTTGAAATAATTTATTTGAATGATACAGGTACGTAGATAAGAAAATAGATTAAAAGTTCATTGCAGTCAATGATGACTTCATTGCAGTCAATGACTTCATTGCAGTCAATGGTGCTATACTGATTTACACCAGCTGAGGATCTGGCCCATGTAAGCGGTTTCTAAGGACTCAGTGCAGTTAATTGAGCTCTCACGTTCTCCAGTGCTCCTCCTGATGTACGGTTCTGCAGCACTCCCTGCTCTGGGCTGTATCACAAAAGCCACAGTCTGGCCTTCTAACTGAGACATTTGGCTCTTGTAAAATACTTGTCTATATTTTCAGACACTCGCTGAATTGTGTCAGTCTCTGAACGTCATGCTTTCTGTCTTGTTAGCAAAGTGGTTGGTTGATTACTGTGAATGAGCAAACTTGGCTTCTAAAATTTTAAGCTTCCAGACTCTACAAAACAAAAGAGGATTGCTTCATATTTGGATGAGTTCTATATAAAATCAGTTGTTTTATTTAGTTTTTAGTCACACACGAGAAAAGTTCCAGGTTTTCCCTTTCACTGCTTGAAGCTTACTTTTCGTTTTGTTATAATAAAGTAGTTCAACTGGGGGTCTCCCACATCCCTGGTAAGTCTCCTAGACACTCGGCTAAAAATTATGAGCGAGCTCGCTCTCTTTCTCCTCCACCCCCAGCTTCTTACAAAAATGGCACTAGTACCTAATGCCAAGAGAGGGTTTCCAGGTGAGAATCCCAAGCAGAGGGAGGCACCGTACCTGAGAAGGTCAGGGCTTAGGAAACACCCTTTGCCTTGACATCTCCCATTGGCTATTTTCTATGGGGAGCTGCCTAGCATGCTGGCTTTTGTGAATCCCATTCTGAGGCACCTATATCTCCCCATTCATTGTATAGAGAGCATAGAAGCCTTACTCAAGTTTGTGAATCCCAGTGATATTCTAGGTGCCCAAGGCATCTACACAGCATTTAAACACCTGCAGGTGGCCCGTCAGCTGACTTGAGCTTGTGGGGTTTGGACTGCAAATTGCTGTAAAATTGCAGTCTAAGTGGTTTGGGATCTGGAGCCCAGGATCTGGAACTCTCCCCTATTGCAAAGCCCAGTCTCCAGCCTGAGCCCAAATGTCTAGACTGTGATTTTTAGAGCCCCATAGCCTGAGCCCTGTGAGCCTGAGTCAGCTGACATGGGTCAGCTGCGGGTGTATAACTGCAGTGTAGATATACCCAAAGTGACTTGCCTGAGGTCACACATGCAGCCTGTGGCAGAGCCAGGAACTGAACTCAGATCTCCTGAGTCTCAGTCCATTGCCAAGGTCATCCTTCCTCCCTTATTTTTCCTGTGTCTGTTTGTTTCATGTATTTATAGTGTGGCCATCACCATACTATCAAAAATCTTTGTGTGTGAAGGAGAGGGGTCATGTCCACTAGTAAATATTTTTATAATAAATGCTATTTAGGACAATGCAATGCATTTAAAAGGTTGTTGTTTTTTTAAATGCTCTTTGGAATTATCCATTTAATCCAAGCATAAAAGGTAAAGTTTGCCATAACTGCCAAAGCCAGGTGGTTGTAGACAGCCTCAGCAGGTAACACTGGCTTCTCGGTAGGTATATTAAAGTTCTGTTTCCTACAGCTCTGCCTTCTTGCTGATGAAACCAATGATCAGTTAGGTGTCCGACTCCCACTGAAAGTTAATGGAATTTAGGTGCCGAACTACCTTCTGTGCCTTTGAAAATTTTCTCAAAAGGCATAGCATTTAATCAGTGGACATAAAAGAGGATCCATATACAGATTGGCACTTGATTAAATGCAAGTGCATGCAAGAGAAGTTAGGTTTCTTTTGGAGAGCAAAGAGACCTTTGTAGATCTTATAATTTTTTATAAAAAAATTTCTGGAAATTTGGGCTGACCATCTGTCACGTCACAATTTGAATCCTCTGATTTCACAGTCTGTTACCTTGCCATATTGCTGCATAGTTATTATTTATTTACTAAGTTTCAAATAAAATACCTAACCAGGCTCTACATAAACACATTAAAATTACAAGGGAAAGGTTAAATATCGTTGATAAAAGAAGTTATTCCAATATACGGGACTTCAGTGGTAGATATGAACTGACTGAAAAACTGATTTTTTTTTCCAGTGAAAATTTCAACCTTTCGTCAAAAAAGATAAATCAAGAACCCAAAGTTTTTTATCAAAACCAGCTGAAAAGTTTTTGGTTTTCAGGAAAAGGTCAAAATTTTCAGTGGAAGGCAACTTTCTTTAAAATTTTTCACTGTGTTGAACATCCAATTTTCCATCAAAAAGCAGTTTTGATGGAAAATTTTCAGTCAGCCCTATTCAGCACCTCTTAGGACTCATCCCAGTGATTCTTCATTGGCTAACTCATAACTCTAAAATATATAGCTTTTTACTGGAATATTTGCCATAAGGAAGCAACAGTTGAGGGTATGTATAGGAAACAGGAGCCTTGTCATTAATGTTTGGACAAGGTAGGGTACTGGTGCTCTGCTACCTGGAGACTACAGAAGTTAATCCACAAGACAAACTAAATTACCTCAGACGCCCAATCCAGCTCCCACTGAATTTAATAGAAAGACTTCAGAGGGAGTTGGATAGGGCCCTTTGTGAGCAAATGAGTCAGTATACTGATTTATAAAGCATCTGATGGCTTATTCATACACTTGAAGTTCATATTCCCCAATAATAATAGGCGATTTCAACTATCCCCGTAATGACTGGGAACACGTCACCTCAGAATGGTATGCAGAGATAAAATTTCTATACAACATTAATGACTGCCTCTTGGAGCAGCTAATCCTGGAGAGGCAATTTTTGATTTAATCCTAAATGGCACACAGGATATGGTCTAGCTGAACTGCTCAGTAATAGGGACCATAATGGAATGAAATTTAACATCCGTGTAGGGGGTAAAATACCAAGCAAACCCACTCTGGTAGCATTTAACTTCAGAAAGGGGCGATGGCACAAAAACAAGGAGGTTAGTTAAATGGAAATTAAATGGAGCAGTCATAGGAGTGAAAATGCCTGCAAGCTACATGGAAAGTTTTTTAAAACACCATAATAGAGGCTCCAACTCTATGCATAACTCAAATTAAAAAAAGTAAGCTTTCCAAAAAAATACCACCATGGCTTAACAGAGGCAGTTTCAGACAAAAAGACGCCTTTTAAAAATTGGAAGTCAGATCCCACTGAGGAAAATAGAAAGGAACATAAAGTCTGGTAAGTCAAGTGTAAAAGGGATAATTAGTCAGGCCAAAAAAAAATTGTAAGAGCAACTAGCAAAAGACACAAATAGCCATTTTTTAAAAAATCCATTAAAAGCAGGAAGCATGCCAAACAATTAGTGGGGCTGCTGGACAATCAAGGTGATCAAGGTGCTAAAGGAGAACTCAAGGAGGACAAGGCCTTTGTGGAGAAGCTAAATGAATTCAGTGCAGAGGATGTGAGGGAGATTCCCACACCTGAGCTATTTTTTTTAGGTGACAAATCTAAGGAACTGGCCCAGATTGAGGTGTCAGTAGAGGAGGTTTTGGAACAAAAAGATAAATCAAACAGTAATAATTCACCAGGACAAGATGGTATTCACCCAACAGTTCTGAAGGAACTCAGATATGAAATTGCAGAACTACTAACTGTGGTATGTAAACTATCACTGAAATCAGCCTCTGTATCAAATGACTGGAGGAGAGCTAATGTGACGCCGAGGTTTAAAAAGGCCTCCAAAGGCAATCCTGGCAATTAAAGCCACTAAGCTTAACTTCAGTATCAGGCAACTTGATTGAAAGTGTAGTAAAGAACAGAATTATCAGACACATGAACACAATATGTTGGGGAAGAGTCAATATGGCTTTTGTGAAAAGAAATTATGCCTCACCAGTTAGCTAGAATTCTTTCAGGGGGCCAACAAACATATGGACTATGTTGATCCAGTGGATATAGTGTACTTGGACTTTCACCAAAGGCTCGTAAGCAAAGTAGGCTGTCCTGGGATAAGAGAGAAGGTCCTCTTATGGATCAGTAACTGGTTAAAAGATAGGAAATAAAGGGTAGGAATAAATGGTCAGTTTTGAGAATAGAGGTGTCCTCCAGGTACCTGTACTGGGACCAGTGATGTTCAGTATGTTCATATATGATCTGGAAAAAGAGGTAAACAGTGAGATGGCAAAGTTTTTTTCAGATGGTACAAAACTACTCAAGATAGTTATGGCCAAAGTTGCGTGTAAAGTTACAAAGGGATCTCTCACAACTGAGTGACTGGGAAACAAAATGGCAGATGAAATTCAATGTTGTTAAAAGCAAAGTAATGCACACTGGAAAACATAAGCCCAGCTAAACATGCAGAATAATGGGGTGTAAATTAGCTGTTTCTACTCATTGTGGATAGTTCTCTGAAAACATCTGTTCAATGTGCAGCAGAAGTCAAAAAAGCTAACAGAATGTTAGGCACCATTAGGAAAGGTTTAGATAATAAGACAGTAACTATCATAATGCTACCATATAAATCCATGGTACACCCACATCTTGAATATTGCATGCAGTTCTGGTCGCCCATCTCAAAAAACGATACGTTAGTACTGAAAAAGTACAGAGAAGTGCAACAAAATGATTAAGGGTATAGAACACCTTCTGTGTGAGGACAGATTTAAAAAACTTGGATTCTTCAGTTTAGAAAAGATATGACTTAAGGGGGATCTGATAGAGATCTATAAAACCATAAATGGTGTAGAGAAAGTGAATAAGGAAGTATTATTTACTCCTTTATTATTTACAAGAACCAAGGGTCACCCAAGGAAATTAATAGGCAGTAGGCTTAAATCAAACATAAGGAAGTACTTCTTCACACGACACACAGTTAACCTGTGGAACTGATTGCTGGGGATGTTGTGAAGGCCAAAATTATAACTGGATTCAAAAAAGTATTAGATAAGTTCATGGAGGATAGGTCCATCAATGGCTGTTAGCCAAGATGGTCAGGGATGCAACCCCATGGTCTGGGTGTCCGTAACCTCTGACTACCAGAATCTGGGTCTGGATCGTAGGGGAATGATCACTCAAAAAGTTGCCCTGTTCTGTTCATTCCCTCTGAAGCATCTGGTACCAACCACTGTTGGAAGAGAGGATACTGGGCTAGATGGACATTGGCCTGACCCCATGTGGCTATTCATATGTTCTTATTCACTGTATGAAAAAATAGCTAGAGATCCCAATTTTGGTGGTGGCTGGCAGTGACTGCAGCAAATGCAAAGTAACTTTTCAACTGATGTCTTCTCTTTGAGATGAGCAGTGATGTAATAATGTAGTGGGAGTTCCTGGAACATTCTTGAGGGAAGTGGCATGCCTTCAATCTTTGACATATAGCAGCGCTTGGAAATGTTATGGTAGCACCTGTTATGCAACATACAGCTCTTCCATATGGACCCCAAAAATACCAGTATATAACATTGTTATACATCTCTTTTCTGTTAGACGGATGAGTCATAGCAGCAGCACGGCGAATCAAGCCGTTTTTGAAACTGTGAACAGATTGCCTGTAAACTGCGTCAGATATCACCTGTTCAGACAATCCAGCAGCAGTTGAAATTGTCTTGCAGCCAGCAAAATGAAATTCAAGGATGGATTTAGTTTTTTATGTTCTCAGTCCAATTCCATCCATGAGCAGTAAGCACACGTTCACACTTGCAGACATACACAGAGCAAAGCTGCAACATGGATTTCCTTTTAACCCTGACCATGCTGGTTCACTCCACACTGGCCTTATCTTATAATTTCTGTAGAGCACAATGCCATTACAGGTGGTTGTATAGTATGGGCTGCCAATTTGTGTTCCATAGGTTAGGGTAGTGTGCAGCAGGGAAGGTGACTTTCCTGTCACCTTAACTTGTCCACGCTAGCAAAGATTTAATTGTACTGGCCAGAGATGCCAATGAAACTTACTCTGTTGCAAACTCTCTAAGGATCAATGACAGTAGAAAGCACCAACTATGTTCCAGCAATATTGGCCCAGTATTTTCAAAGTATCCCAGAATGATTTATGTGAAATTTCAGGACTTTGATAGCAACCTATTATTTGGGATGTAATGTATGGAAAATATTGGAACTTATTCTACAGCACTCTATTGTTTACCACAACTAAAAAGAGGATTTGGTTTAGCCCATTCTAACTGTCATCCACGGAGCAGTCAGACTTTTATTTAAAGTAAAATTATTCTATTTGACAATCCTCTGGGTAAATTTATGTGTAGAAGGCTTAGTACAAGATTAGTTTGTGCTGATAAATTGCAATGTTGAGAATATGTGCTGAATGCGCACTTTGCATCAGGTCGTTTCTGTACTCCAGGTTGCCTTTGCATTGCTCAGTCTCAGGGTATGTCTCATCTGCTATTGGTAATGTGATTACAACACATACAGAGATACACAAATTAGCTTTAATCTAGCTAGCTCAGGTACCAATAGCTGTGAAGTCACAGCAGCATGCACTTCAGCAATAGCCACCTAAGTACATCTGCAGGGTCCCAGGTGGGCTTATGAAGCCCATGTTGAAGCCCTTGTGTTGCCATCACTTCACTGCTATTGGTTCCCAAGCTGAGTAGGTTAAAGCTACCTTGGATATGTCTACACATATTGCAGTCACGCGCCCCGGTTTGCAGTGTAGACATACCGTCAGTATATTGTGGGGAATTTCAGCCAGTGTTAACATTGTCCTGTAAATTCTTTTCCTGTAATGATTTACATCTGCATTATATTAGTGAACATAACATTACATTTATTTGTTCCTGTACAGTAAGAGGAGCTGTTAAAAACATGCTTTTAGGTTGTGTTACACAAAGAGGTTGTGGGTAGTATTGCTGGGACCAGCAATTTAAAAAATCAAAAGTAAAGGCTTGATTTTGCTCTTATTCAAGTCACCAGTGAAATTTCTTTTGACTTGAATGAAGTAGGAATAATCCCTGAGAGACAAGCCGGTAACAATATTGCAAATATTAGAGTCTTGTATTTTAATATTGGGCAGTCTCTCTGGAAACAAATGATCCTTGAAATATTAGGATCAAAATACAAGTGCTAATGGTTGTGAACATAAAACAAACAACCCAAAGAGTTTCAATGTTTATTCATTCAGATTGCAGTCTCAAAGAAACCCTTAGCAAAGAGTGCTCACGTACATTTCTGAGCGACTTTGGCATACATTTGTAAGTGCAATAAGGGTTATAAAACAACAGTCATCCAAAGCAGTGGCACTTCTCCTATCTCCCACACATCATTAAATCACCAGCCATGTGACCAATATAACTGCAAGGTCCCACCAGACAGGAATCCCACCCTCAGATGCATCACTCCTCTGCCTGACAAATGGGCTTTAAAGCATGCCTGGAATGTCAACAGATTTTTGTAAACAAGAAGGAAACTTCTCAAGTCCTCCAGGATGTGTCTGTTCCAAAAGGGGGCATATCTTCATTCTGTGGAAGAGCAACTTATTCAGAATAAAAGTCAGCCTGAGGAGGAAGCTAGTCACCAAATGGGAGGAAGAGGTGGTGTATTAAAAACATTGCATAACTATTGAGAGGTGGAGAACATTTACAGATAAGTTTTACTCTTGCAACATAAAACACTTAATTCTCACCAGTGCACTCCAAACTTAGACACTCTGAAAATGCGCTGTCCATGAGGAATCTCCTGTTAAAGATGCAGGTAGTCCAAAAGTCTACTGTCCTACAACCTCAGTCCTGCAGGGTTCTGAACAACTCTCCACAAGATGTGGTCCACGCCCTTTCCTCCCACTGAAGTCAATGGGAGTTGAGGACACCACTCAGGATCAGCTCTAAATGTGGAAAGTTCGTAGAAATGCAGGACTGGAAGGGACCTCAAGAGGTAATGTAGTCCACCCCCTGAGCTGAGGCAAATTAAGTATACATAGACCATCCTGTTCTTAAACTCCACTAAGTAACCTGTTCCAGTGCTTAACTATTTTTATAGTTAGAAAAACTTTCTTAATATCTAACCTAAATCTCCCTTGCTGTAAACTAGCAACCTTTTATGTATTTGCAGACTGTTATCATGTCCCCGCTCAGTCTTCTCTTCTGTAAACTAAATACATCTACTTTCTATCTTTCCTCACAGGTCATGTTTTCCTAGGCATTGATGGCCTAATTTCAAGGCATTACAATGGCCTAATTGGTCTGTGTGTTTTTATTAAATGTTCTAGCCATTCAGAACTACTTTACTACTCTTCTCCGTCTGGATTGTTTCTGTCTAAGGCCTGGTTGATGTCAATAATAATAATAATAATAATAAATAATAATAATATATTATATTGTATTGGTATTAGAGGTTTCAGCCAAGATTAATGCAAACCCGCAGTCAAGCAGTCCCTCTCTAAAGAGCTTACAGTCTAAGTACACAAGACAAAAGGTGGGAAGAGAAAGAGAAGCATGGTCAAGTGAATGACTTGCCCAAAGTCACTCAGAAGATCAGTAGCAGCACCATGATTAGGACTCTCAGTCCAGAGTCCTCTCCAGTAGACCACATTACCTCTCTAGACAATGCTGCATCTCCTGTAATAACCCTTGAATAGAGGGCCTCAAGTAGTGAACTTTTCTACCTGGTAAATGATCCATGGACAGCCTGTTTAAAATTCTTCTGCAAGTGGCAGGATTTCCAGGCTATAATCAGGTTGAGTCATGGGGACCAGGTTCTGATTTTGGCTCCATGAGTGTAAATCCAGCATAGTTCCTTTGGAGTCAGTTTGACCCCAGATTTACCTCCATATAACTGAGCCTAGAAACTGACTTAGAGACTCATCTCTTGGGAAGATGGGATATGCAATGCCTTATAAGGAGTTACTCAGCAGCTAGAAAGAGGGGATGTCCCTTCTTCTGAAGAATCTTCCTCTGTGGCTGTACAAAGGAAAAGAGTATATCCAATGAAGGATCAAACCCTGAAGCAGTACTTCAGAAATAAATGTTAAATTGCAAACCTAACACTTCCCGGTGCATTTTGAAATTACAGCTATCAGTCAAGACTCACGTCTTCCGTCTCCACAACACAGGAGGAAATCAACATAAAGCAAGTGCTTACAGCGCAGTCTGAGGAAAGACAAATGCACTGTGGATGAAATGCTCAGTTAAAAACCAAAAATAACACCAAGGGAATCTTAAAATCATGTGAATTCAGCCAAAGAGTTACAAATGTATAACTCCTTTTAAAAAAAAAAGTACTCATGTGGCATTAAAT
The DNA here is from genome assembly GCF_015237465.2 of Chelonia mydas. Classification (NCBI taxonomy): domain Eukaryota; kingdom Metazoa; phylum Chordata; order Testudines; family Cheloniidae; genus Chelonia; species Chelonia mydas. Next base: position 11,797,493 of record NC_057853.1, on the reverse strand, counting down.
ATGGAACACATACCATGGAAAGTCTGCAGAAGGAAAAAAAATAGTTTTGTGATTCTCACCTACAATTTTATCATATGTAAGGACACAACAGTTTGATTGGGGGGGGGGGGCAAAATTGACTCTCTAAAACCAATCCACTCTTGCATTGTCGCATTCTATTTTACTCACACACCTACAGAAGAAGTTGAATTTTTTCATACCAGTTTCACATGGCTACCTTTTCTAAAAGTCTGTTATATCTAGACTATACTAGGAGTCTGCTTAGGAGTGTACCCTTCCATTAATTTAGAATGCAAACTCCACAAGTGACTAATAAGAGGTCCTTTGAGTCAGGCAACTACATTAATGTATTATAGGAGATGAGATTAGTGAATCACAAGTAAAATCATGGGAGTAACTGAGCAGGGCTGTGACAGCAGAGTTGCAGAGGGCTTACTGTGCTGCTGCAGGGCTGATGACACCCAATCCCTGCAGGTGCAGAGGCCGAGGAAGGGGAGTCTAGTTCTCCTGGCGGAGCAAGACTGAAAGAAGGAGGAGGAACCTCCAGTTGCGGGGAAGGGCACCCCACTGCTCAATGGCCCCTATCTTCTCTATTGTCTGAACTCCCAATTATCCAAATAAAATCAGTGCCCCACCCCTGCTATTCGGACAATTGGCAGTATGCTGAATACCAAAACAACCCCTGCATTGTGTATACTCACAACTTTATGGAGACCACCAGATGTATCTGAAGAGAAGATGGAAGGAAAAGTAAGTGGAGAAGCACTGTAAGTGGATGACATTCAAGTTTCCACAATCCTGTCATCCTGATGTCTCAACTAGAGATTGAGCGTACGATTCTATTCTACACCTTGACCTTACAACCACACAATTCTGGAACCATATTTGATTTTTAAGTTTCAGCCTCTTTTGCATATATGTCATTCTGAGGAACCATAATTGGCATTCTGATTGCTAACATAAACTATCTGTGTCAATACATTCGCTAATATTTCCAACACATTAATGTGGTTAACCTCATGCGTACGTATTCCAGAAATCCCTTAGAAATCTGTTATTTCAAGCGTAAACAGACTTTTTGTGGATTACTTGTTTATCACAAGATACATATTGCTTAATCATATAACCCTAGGCCAAGAACTGTTGTCTAATTAACTAGGCCTCATACTTTTGCAAAGTCTGTAACAAATATTTTTATAAATGTTCTGTTTCCCCCTATTTAAATTACAGCTTTACTTGCTTTCCTAATTGGCATTTTTAACATTTCTTAACATATAAATTAGATAAGCTCATTAGATACAGACCTCCCAAAATCAGTTCACGAGGTCAGAGGTCAACAGAAGCTTATTAGTTATAATGTGGTGAGCACGTTTTCTCCTTCTTACAGAGCGGCTGTAGTTTGGAAACACTCGACATTTTGGACAGCTTGTTTATTAGTTAATAGAACATGAACCTTGCATTTTATATATATATATATTCCCAGGAATCAATTCTGAAGCACTTAGAGGAGAGGAAAGTGATCAGGAACAGTCAGCATGGATTCACCAAGGGCAAGTCATGCCTGACTAATCTAATTGCCTTCTATGATGAGATAACTGGTTCTGTGGATGAAGGGAAAGCAGTGGACATGTTGTTCCTTGACTTTAGCAAAGCTTTTGACACTGTCTCCAACAGTATTCTTGCCAGCAAGTTAAAGAAGTATGGGCTGGATGACTGGACTATAAGGTGGATAGAAAGCTGTCTAGATTGTCGGGCTCAACGGGTAGTGATCAATGGCTCCAAGTCTAGTTGGCAGCCGGTATCAAGTGGAATGCCCCAAGGGTCGGTCCTGGGCCGGTTTTGTTCAATATCTTCATAAATGATCTGGAGAATGGTGTGGATTGCACCCTGAGCAAGTTTGCAGATGACACTAAACTGGGAGGAGAGGTAGATACGCTGGAGGGTAGGGAAAGGATAGAGAGGGACCTAGACAAATTAGAGGATTGGGCCAAAAGAAATCTGATGAGGTTCAACAAGGACAAGTGCAGAGTCCTGCACTTAGGACGGAAGAATCCAATGCACCGCTACAGACTAGGGATCGAATGGCTAGGCAGCAGTTCTGCGGAAAAGGACCTAGGGGTTACAGTGGACGAGAAGCTGGATATGAGTCAACAGTGTGCCCTTGTTGCCAAGAAGGCCAATGGCATTTTGGGATGTATAAGTAGGGGCATTGCCAGCAAATCGAGGGACGTGATCATTCCCCTCTATTCGACACTGGTGAGGCCTCATCTGGAGTATTGTGTCCAGTTTTAGGCCCCACACTACAAGAAGGATGTGGAAAAATTGGAGAGAGTCCAGCGGAGGGCAACAAAAATGATTAGGGGACTGGAACACATGAGTTATGAGGAGAGGCTGAGAGAACTGGGGATGTTTAGTCTATGGAAGAGAAGAATGAGGGGGTATTTGATAGCTTGCTTTCAACTACCTGAAAGGGGGTTCCAAAGAGGATGGCTCTAGACTGTTCTCAGTAGTAGCAGATGACAGAACAAGGAGTAATGGTCTCAAGTTGCAGTGGGGGAGATTTAGGTTGGATATTAGGAAAAACTTTTTCATTAGGAGGGTGGTGAAACACTGGAATGCGTTACCTAGGGAGGTGGTGGAATCTCCTTCCTTAGAAGTTTTTAAGGTCAGGCTTGACAAAGCCCTGGCTGGGATGATTTAATTGAGGATCGGTCCTGCTTTGAGCAGGGGGTTGGACTAGATGACCTCCTGAGGTCCCTTCCAACCCTGATATTCTATGATTCTATGATATTAACAACTAATTATATAACAACTTTATATATTCAACAGAGTGCATCAGGAGACTTAATGATTAGAAACATCCAACTGAAACACAGTGGAAAATACGTTTGCATGGTAAAGACAGAAGTGGATAGTGTATCATCAGCAGCAGATCTGATAGTACGAGGTAAACTTTGGCTATTTTGCTGATCTTATTTTCTAATGACTTTCGTAGCTGACATTGTGAAACATAGAAGGGGCTAGATTGTGACTTGAACTATACACACATGTAAGTGAGGAAGGGAGAGTATGAATACTCCCCCCTGCCGTGTGCATTCACACACAGCCCTGCCTGGACCCCTGAACGCCCACTTACACTCTCCTTGGAGTCTGTAGAAGCGAGCGATGGGAGGAGTACTGGCTTCACACCTGCTCAATGGGTAGTTGAGCTAGTGGGGGAGGGTAGAGGTGTAGAAACTTGCTAGTAGAAATGCAGTTGTGAATCAGTACCTCCACCAAAGGAGCAGATAGGCAATTGTGGCCCACTCATACACCTGCCACTCCTTAGGCTTTGTCCTCTAGACACAATTTAGTCCAAATTATGGAATCTGATGGCATTGATTTTAACTCAAGATTTATTTTAGTTGTTAGAGATTGAATTGTAGCTCCATATAAACTCTCATTACTGGTTAGCCAGCTGAACTTATTGCAAGAAAAACAGCTATAACAGAGTGACGAAAATTCAAAAATCTACATTCATTCAATGTATTTTAAAATGCACTTGACATTTTAGAGTGGTGGCTGAACTGTTGAGCATTTCATCACCCCACTCCCTCGGCAAGGCCAGTCTTCATCTTCTGTTTGTGCGGCACCTAGACAATGGATTACTGGTCCATGATTAGGGCTCCTAAGTGCTACCACCACCATAATAATAATAATAATTACATCTCCTGTTGTGTGTAGGGTGACCAGAGAGTAAGTGTGAAAAATTGGGACTGTCCCTATAAGATCAGGACATCTGGTCACCCTAGTTGTGTGTGAGGCAAAAGCAGCATCTCTTGCAGGGTCTCATAGAATCAGGATTTTCCAGCATGCTGCAGGAAGCTACCTGGGTGAATTGCTGTCCAGGGTGCTGATGTGATGTTGTGCTGAAAAATTACTGCATCATACAGAAAACAGCTTTAGATAACAAATTGGAGGACTACAGAACCGTATTAGTAAATTAAAGGAGGACATCAAGGACTAAAGAAAAAGGCATTGCATTTGGAAAGGTAGAGGAATCCTGCTGAACAAAAGTCCCTGAAAGAACCAATCATCTGTGTTATAGTTTTGGAATGACTATTTCAGAACTTGTTTTTCACAGCTATAAAATACCAGACAGACGTATTCAGGAAATGTGAAAACTGGTATTTTTATTGCAAGCTAAATTGTTTTATTCCTCCCACAGTGCTGGTAAAATAGGAATCAGTTGGGGCTGTATTTGAGGGTTTTGCTACCTTCACAACATACCACCAACTTCTCAGTCTGCTTTCTGATTGTATTAGGCTCCCCTGGCCCTCCTGAACATGTGAAAGTGGATGAAATAACGGATACCACAGCTCAGCTCTCTTGGCAAGAGGGTGAAGATAATCACAGCCCAGTCACTACTTACGCCATTCAGGCGAGAACACCATTTTCAGTGGGTTGGCAGAGAGTCACCACAGGTAAAACGAGAAATCTTCTTGTAGTGTCTATATCCATTTGAAATGGTTGTTTAAGGGGAGGGAGAAGTTTCTAATGCCCCACGATTTTATTGAATAGTCCCTGATGTCATCGATGGAAACACTTACACAGCCACGGTAGTGGATTTAAATCCTTGGGTTGAATATGAATTTCGTGTCGTTGCCAATAACAAAATTGGAGGTGGAGAACCTAGTTTACCCTCAGAAAAAGTAAGAACTGAAGAGGCAGGTTAGTGGGTTTTTCTATTTGTTTGTTTATAATTAAAATGACTTGGCTACAAAGCAGCATTCAGACCTATGATCCTTTTCATACAAATTTTGAACTGTCCAATATAAAGGCACATAACTAATTTGTTTGTGATTTTTCCATGCAGCTAGATGAGTGTCCTTGCTATCATCAACCAAACATCCCAGTCCATGCTACAGCATGCTGAGATCTCATTGTGTTCAGTCAGCTACGTAGAGGCTAAAGATTTCAATGGATGTAGAGGGGATTTCTTTATTTCATTAAATAAAGGAGTACAACAGTGCAAGTTTCAACATGGGGGTTCCTTCACATTTGCACTTAGTTCAACCAGAAGAAAGCATCATTTGTACTAGACCAGGGGTGGCCAACCTTTGGCTCTGGAGCAACATGCAGCTCCTCAGAGGTGAATATGCGTCTCCTTGCATAGGCGCCAACTCCGAGGTTGGAGTTACAGGCGCCAACTTTCCAGTGTGCTGCAGGGTGCTCACTGCTCAAACCTTGGCTCTGCCCCAGGCCCTGGTCCTGCTCCACTCCTTCCCCCAAGGCCCCCGCCCCTTCCCCTGAGTCTGCTGTGCCCGTGCTCCTCCTTCCCCCCTCTAACCCCCCCACGCCTCCTGCACACCACAAAACAGCTGATCACGGTGGGCGGGAGGCACAGGGATGGACGGTTCAGTGCTGATCGGCAGTGTAGCTGGCAGGTGGGAGACACTGGGGGCAGGGGGGTGAGCTGATGGGGGGCTGGTGACGTATTACTGTGGCTCTTTGGCAATGCACATTGGTAAATTCTGGCTCCTTCTCAGGCGCAGGTTGGCCACCCCTGTACTAGACAGTAACCAGTTGTTTACACAGTACTTCATGGGAGCGCTGCCTTCCTCACACACTTAATGTTCTGCCATTAGCGCTATTGAACACTCACAGCTGATGGATAACAAAGCACACACTCTGGTGCTCACATGCTAAGATAAAGAAAACCAATTTTAATCACTACAGGATGGAATTACTAGAGAAGGTCACTAAATAGTTGCATTTTCTCTGAAGCACTGAAGTATTAAAGGAGTCTTTAGGAAAAAAAAGAAGAAAGCAAAGCACAAGGCTAGAAAATTACTCTATCCAACAAGCCCTGTTTTTAATGCTTGAGAAACACAAGGAAACTTGAGTATAAGTGAAGAGTGGGATTTTCTTTTTAATCAGCATCATAAATGTTTATAGAGTATACAAAGAGTTGGAGTATAAATTATGCACGTATGATTATCTAACAGTAATATTCTTCTGCTCAGGACGTGGGAGGGAATTATTCAATAATCATCATTCTCATGAAAATCTAATGCTGTCATGCTGGCAAGGTTACTGCTAATTTCTTTATCCTGAGGTTAGGTATAGGTTGTAATTTTTTTTTCATTCATAGATCAAGTTAGTTTGGTTAGTTTTGTCACTTTTGCTTTTCTTCTTCCCTTTTGATCTTGGTGCACCTGGTACATATAAGACATGTGTCCCAAGAGAATATGTTGATGAATTCCAATAAGGTGGTAGTTACACTAAGTAAGAGCATTGCACAAGTGAACTGTGTCGCATACCCAGCATGATGGCTTGTAGCATGTCTCAAGTTGTTCGGGGGCTCTTAAATTTTAAACCACAAATATGACATAGGGTGCAATCCTACAAATCAGTGAGCTCCTCCTGTAAGTTCTGTGCCAAGTAAAATGAGTGCAGGAAGTACTTGGTGCTTCCGAGGATTGGGTCCACACAACAGTGGAGAAACAACTGCCCTGTTTTGAGCAACAAAATTGAGTAAAACTCTGAGTTCCCTTCAAAGCATAGATTAGTGTCATACAGTGTCATCTGTTTAGTATGTGTCTATATGTTTATCTAAACTATGTGTTTCTTCTTCACAGTTCCTGAAATAGCTCCATCTGAAGTAAGTGGGGGAGGAGGCAGCAGGTCTGAACTTGTCATAACATGGGATGTAAGTTTTCTGGCAAGAGATATTCTTCCAAGAATAACTCTTCTCATTCAAATTCCCATTCAGAGATCAGCCCCCTTGCATTCAGCAGCATCTCATCTAGGACATATGAGTGTGCTAATGTTCTATAATGTGAGCAATGCATATTTCCTTCCCGCTTTCACTTCCATTAGTTACTGTCCTAGAACAGAATCAACAGAAAATATAGTTAACATGCCTGAGACTACTTCTGGCTTAGCACAAATGTTAAGAGAAGTGTAGAAATATTGTTGAAGAGTCAAGCAGAAGAAGTATGTCTTTAATTTTGTCCACTCCCAGTGGCATTCTGGAGCTTCTCCTTGATTCTGCTAGTTTTGGACTTCCCAGGCTGGCATATAAGAGTAAAGAAGACAGTTGGGTAACACTTTATATTAAGGGTTTCATTTATAAATTGTTTATAAAAGGTTAATAAATGTTATAAACATGTTACATTCATAAGAACTATGTGTTATAGATGGTTGTCACTTCAGTAGATGTTAAATAGTTATAACCCATAGTAGTAAGCAAGTGTTGTCCTCATGAACTTATTAATTTTTCATACAAATATCAATTAATCATTTTAATCCTTTATAAAAAATTTATAATAAAATGTGACCAACATTTTTTAAAATATTTACTCAGTGTCTGTCAATCCAATTTACTTAGTGAAAAACAAGCAACGTTACTAACAATTTATTCTGTTGTTAAAGGCAGTCTTACAGTACAAATTGTGAGGTGGCCGCAGGGGAGCACTCTTTAATATACCGTACATAGCCCATGAACTTGTATCCTTGTTTTTGCACAGCCTGTTCCTGAGGAATTACAAAATGGTGAAGGATTTGGATATGTTGTTGCTTTTCGACCTCTTGGCATTACAACATGGATACAGACTGTAGTCACATCTCCTGATACTCCAAGATATGTCTTTAGAAATGAAAGCATCCTGCCATTTTCACCATATGAAGTCAAAGTTGGTGTATATAATAATAAAGGAGAAGGACCATTTAGCCCAGTAACCACAGTGTTTTCTGCTGAAGAGGGTATGTGTTTGAATCATCTCTTGAATGGTTTTCTTAATGTGTGTTTGATATGATAATATTACAACAGCTGAATGAATATTTGCTTAGCAGATATCATCAAGGCCATTTTCAAAAGCCGTGCTGACATTTTTATTTTCCTCTTTACCTTTTACCATTCCTGTTTACTATTGTTCTCTTATATTTTTATTTTCAAATACAGAGCCTACCATAGCACCTTCTGGTGTCTCTGCAAAAAGCTTGTCATCTTCAGTAATTGAAGTTTCCTGGAATGCCATTCCTTGGAAAATGAGTAGTGGACGGTTACTGGGTTATGAGGTAAACCCTTTTAACTATGCTCCCTCCAGTAAGGTAGCATGACCATAATTATGTTTTATTTCCTAATCATTGATTTGTGGCTTAGCAGTCATGCAGTATGTTCAAATAATAATAAGAATATAGCAGTAGGAATATATTACCGATCACCTGACCAGGATGGTGATTGTGGAATGCTCAGGAAGATTAGATAGGGTCTAGAAATAGAAAACTCAATAATAATGGGGGATTTCGGCTCTATGGACTGGGTACATGTCACCTCAGGGTGGATGCAGACATAAATTTTCTAGACACCATTAATGACTAATACTTGGATCAGCTAGTCCTGGAACCCACAAGGGGAAAGGCAATTCTTAATTTAGTCCTAAGTGGAGCTCAGGATCTGGTCCAAGAGGTGTATATAGCTGAACAATTTGGTAATAGTGACCATAATATAATGAAATTAAACATCCTTGTGGTGGTGGCGGGAACCAAAGAAGCCCACTACCATAGCATTTAACTTTAGAAAGGGGAACTACACAAAAATGAGGAAGCTAGTTAAACGGAACTTAAAAGGAACAGTCACGAGTGAAATGCCTGGAAGCTGTATGAAACCTTTTTAAAACACACCATAAAAGAGGCTCAAATTAAATGTATACCCCAACTTTTTAAAAAAATAGTAAGAGGACCAAAAAAAATGCCACCATGGCTAAACAGACTAAAAGAGGCAAAAAGATTAGAGACAAAAAGAAATCCTTTAAAAATTGGAAGTCAGATCCTACTGAGGAAAATAGAGAGGAGCTAAATTCTTGCAAGTCAAGTGTAAAAGTATAATTACACAGGCCAAAAGAGAATTTGAAGAGGAACTAGCAAGACTCAAAAACTAATAACAAAAAAAAATTTAAGTACATCCAAAGCAGGAAGCCTGCCAAACAAGTGGTGGGGCCACTGGATGATCAAGGTACTAAAGGAGCACACAAAGAAGACAAGGCCATTGTGGAGAAGCTAAATGAATTCTTGCATTGGTCATCACTGAGGGGGATGTGAGGGAGATTCCCACACCTGAGCTTATTCTTTTTAGGTGACAAATCTGAGGAACTGGTCCAGACTGCTGATGGAGGAGGTTTTAAAAAGTTATAAGTCACCAGGAACAGATGGTATTCAGCCAAGAGTTCTGAAGGAAATCAGATATGAAATTGCAGATCCACTAACCGTGTTATGTAAACTATCACTTAAATCAACTTCTGTACCAGATGACTAGAGGATAGCTAATGTGATGCCAATTTTTTAAAAAGGCTGTAGAGGCGATCCTGGCAATTATAGGCCAGTAAACCTAACTTCAATACCAGGCAAATTGGTTGAAATTATAGTAAAGAACAGAAGTATCAGACACATAGGTGAACATGATTTTTGGAGAAGAGTCAACATGGCTTTCTCAAAGGGAAATCGTGCCTCACCCATCTATTAGAATTCTTTGAGGGGGGCAACAAAGATGTGGACATAGGCGATCCAGTGGATATAGTGTACTTGGACTTTCAGAAAGCCTTTGACACAGTCCCTCAGCTAAGGCTCTTAAGCAAAGTAAGTAGTTATGGGATAAGAGGAAATGTCCTCTCATGGTTAAGTAGCTAATTAAACTACAGGAAACAAAGGGTTGGAATAAATGGTCAGAATGGAAAGATGTAAATAGCGGTGTCCCTCAGGGATCTGTACTGAGAGCAGTGCTGTTCAACGTGTTCGTAAATGATCTGGAAAAAGGGGTAAACAGTGAGGTGGCAAAATTTGAAGACAATACAAAATTACTCGATAGTAAAGCAGACTGCGAAGAGCTACAAAAGGATCTCACAAAACTGGGTGATAGGGCAACAAAATGGCAGGTGAAATTCAATGTTGATAAATGCAAAGTAGCGCACACTGGAAAACATAATTCCAACTATATATACAAAATGATTGGGTCTAAATGAGCTGTTACCACTCAAGAAAGAGATCTTGGCATCATTGTTCTCTGAAAACAACCGCTGAACATGCAGCGGCAGTCAAAAAAGCGAACAAAATGTTATGAGCTATTAGGAAAGGTTTAGATAATAAGATAGTAAATATCATAATGCCACTATATCAATCCATGGTACGCCCACACCTTCAATATTTCATGCACTTCTGGTCACCCCATCTCAAAAATTATATTTTAGAAATGGAAAAGGTACAGAGAAGGGCAGCAAAAATGATTAAGGGTATGGAACAGCTTCCATATGAGGAGAGGTTAAGAAGACTGGGACTATTCAGCTTGGAAAAGAAACTACTAAGTGCGGGAGGGTATGATAAAGGTCTATAAAATCATGACTGGGGTGAAGAAAATCAATAAATAAATGCTATGTACCTCTTCAAATAACACAAGATCCAGGAGTCACCTAAGGAAATTAATAGGCAATCGGTTTAAAGCAAACATAAGGAAGTACTTCTTCACAAAACCCACAGTTAACCTGTAGAGCTGATTGCCGGGGATGTTGTGAAGGCCAAAACTATAACTAGATAATTAGATAGGTTGGTGTAGGATAGGTCTATCAATGGCTGTTAGCCAAGATGGTGAGAGTTGCAACCACATGCTCTAGGTGTCCCGAAGCCTCGAACTGCCAGAAGCTGGGAGTGGACGACCGGGAATGGATCACTCAATAATTGCCCTGTCCTGTTCATTCCATTGGCCACTGTCGGAAGACAGGATACTGGGCTAGATGGACCATTGGTCTGACCCAGTAAGGCCATCCTTATGTCTGAAATCTGCTTTTTCATTAACAGCTCTTTATTTGAAAATGATTCACTCAGGTATCATGTGGTTTCTTCCCTCCACCTAGATCTCTGAGGGGAAGGTGCCTAAGAAGCATTTTATTCAAAGCCAGAATACATTAGGGTTTACTTTATGCTTCTGTGTCTAAATGAGCACATGCTATCATCACACATAATCTTGGTATTGGGAATGCAAGAACAAAATAGTCACCGATTTTTGTGCAGACCTTGTGCATTGTCTTATTTGCTGCACTACACCAGACCAATTACTACAAGCTCACAAAAACTGCAGCCAGAATGAGAACTTCTGGCAGTCCATACTTGTTGGTGTTGCATACCTCCCTGCCTTGATATTTGCTGCACCTCCTGCTGATCACAGAATGCTCGTCTAGCCAAGACAAACTTCTAGTTACTGTGCAATCCCTAAAGCTCTTCAAATATGGGTCTGGCTTCAGCTGTATATATCTGATTATATGCCTACTGCTTTGGAGAGGAATATATAAAATGGCAGGTACGTATCATCTTTATTTAAACTGACATTGAAATTTGAGTACAAAATAAACCAGGCCCAAAATCCGATTGAAATATTATAGGGGATATAGCTTGCTGAGTCTTCAAGGTAGAGAGCAGCTGATTGGCTGCGGACCCAAGTTTCACAGCAGAGCTGTCCTTTCATTTTTCTGCTGTTATCTAGCTGCCCAGTTTGGTAGTCCAGCCTATCTGAGATGGCCATCCTATTCAAGCAGAAACGGGGAGGCTGGTCTGTTTCAGAGAGAGACAAGATGACCCACATAATCATCTTGCCAATAACGAGGACTGTGGCCTTCCCAAACTCATGCTGACAAAGGATTTTTACTATACTGTGCTGTGTGTGATTCAGTATTAGAACAGATAGATATCTGTATAGTGTGTAAATGTATATATGTAATGAGATTCAAAGTGCAGAGATCCTGGGGGCCAGAACCTGATCCTTCTTCTCACTGCTAATGCAGTGGTCCAGAAGTACCAGTCAGCTAAAGAGCTAGCTTAACTATGTCCCTGAGAATTCCCCAGCATGTGATATGCATACAAGATACTCCTGCGGCAATTCTGCACCACTGCACAGGCACAGAATTTATGTCCCCCGCAGATGTCTTTGTTTCCCTGCTCAGAAATGACTTTCTGATGGGAAAGCAAAGGGAATCCACAAAAGCGGTCATGCGACTCTCCCCAGCGGTATGTTTCAGGTGCCCAGGGCAGGCGGCAGAGAGGTAAATCACTGTGGTGCAGGAGGCGGTACTGGGGAAGGCCCAGCTGGTGGCTCCTACCCTGCATCGGGCTCAGCTGCTAGTCCTGGATGGGCTGGGGAGGATGGTACTTCCTCTTACCTTGCACGGCATCCGGGGCCAGGTCAGACCTACCCCCAGATTTCTCCCACGGCTGTAGGAAGCTCTGCAAACTCCCCTCCGCCACCGTGCTTCCTGCACCCATTGCTCCTCAGCTGCAGGGGAGAAAAATCTCTGTACAGGGAGCTGCTCCCCCATCCGTCCAACCCCCATGCATCCAGACCCTCTCATACCCAGACCATCACACCAAGCCTCAACCCCCCACAACCAAATTCACCCCCCAACATGCCCCACTGCCCCTGCAGCTGGACCACCCCGACAAGCCACCCACACCCAGATCCCCTCCACACACACTGAGCCGCAACCAGCTCCACCTGGATCCCAACCCCACTGAGCCCCATTCCCCCAGCATCTGGATCCCCCCACTGAGCCTCTCACACCCAGACCCCCCTGCTGAGCTCTGTCTCTCCTTCACACAGATGCAGACCCCACCTGCTGAGCCTCATCCACTTTCACCTGGACCCCCCATGAAGAGTCCCATTACCGTTGCACCCATAACCCACCAACAAGCCCCTGTGCATCCAGATCCCCCCCCGCACCTGGATCCCCCACTGAGCCGCCCACACCCAGATTGCCCCACACAGAACCCTCTCAATTCAGCCTGGATTCTCCTCCACACTTGGATCCTGCCTTGCTGAGCCTGCCTGCCCACATCTGGTGCACTTGACACAGAGGGTCAGGGCTCTGGGGTGTTTCTGGGGCAGGCCTGGTCCTTGCGCTGTGTCAGGGTCCTTGCGCTATGTCACCACTGAGTCCATGTCCCAGGATAGGGGAGCTGTACAGTGATCTCCCACCTCTGTGCAGCCAGTGGCCCGTGCTCCCCAGTGCCATGCTGGAGCCTCCACATTTTTTTTGACAAATAAAATTTGCAGAATTTTGAAGAATTTTAAAATATTGTGCACAGCATTTTTAAATTTTTGGTGCAGAATTTTTAAATTTTTGGCGCAGAATTCCCTCAGGAGTAACAAGAGAAAGAAGCTGTGGCTGGGTATCCCACCTGGCTGATGCTCCATTTGTCAGAATGGGCCCTTGGTTCCTCACATAGCCGGATGTTAATTGGAACAACATTCAGGGTGGCAAAGGCTCGGCTGGTTCCCATTTGGCCTCAGTATCTGTGAGCTACAAAAGATTGCATACAGCCACCATGGCTCCTTCTCCCCTGAGTTGTGCTAGTCACAGATTAGATGCAGATCACAATCTTTGCCTATATTAGCGCTGGTAGAAAAGGAAGAATGCAAATTTTACTGGTCTTTTGAAAAAAAATTATAAATATTTCTTGAAAATCTGGATCAGTTCTAGCTAACATTGTAGTACATAAAAACAGCTGTACTGGGTCAGACCAAAGATCCTTCAGCCCAGTATCCTGTCTTCCAACAGTGGCCAATGCAAGATTCCCCAGAGGGAATGAACAGAATAGGTAATCATCAAGTGATCCATCCCCTATTGCCCATTCCCAGCTTCTGGCAAACAGAGGCGAGGGACACTGATGTCCCATGTACTGGTTATATATAGTAGAGGATTTATTTTCTCTCTCGCTCTGACTAAGCTTGGTGTCTCGTTCTGAATATCTTTGAGAGCCCACCAGAATGGGCATGTATTGTATAGCGATGCCTGTGATGGTAGTCCTGGCTCTCTCTCTGTCTGTGTCAAGCTGATATTTTTTGAATGACAGCTTTAATTTCCAAAGGAACTGTTATATACGATAAAGTGTTCTAATGAGTTTAATGTGTGTTGTATTATTTTTTATTATTTTTAATCATGTTTGTTACGATAGTGCCTAAGGACCAAGAATGGGGCCCCATTGTGATAGGTGTTGTACAAACACCAAATATTAGACAGCCCCTGCCCGGAAATGCTTACAGTCTAAATAAATGAGGCAGACATAGGGTGGGAGAAGGGGTAGAACACACAAACAGAGTGAACAATATGTTGGCAGCAAACGTCATGTTAGTTCTATGATTTTTGGGGGTGGAGGGCCTAGTTAGGAGGGTATCAGCTACATGGAAAGAAAAGTGAGGGGAGAGGTGACATTGAAGAGAAAGGGAGGTTAGGGAGACAGGGCAGGAAGATGAGGATAAGAGGGGCACATATGGAGGGAAGTTGAGGTGAAGAGACTGTAAGGGAGGGAGTGAGTGGAGCAAACAGCCAATCGGCACAGGGCAGAGAATGTAATGATGAACTAATGCTTTTCCTCTGTGATCATTTTCATTCAAATAGTCTCTAACATCTCAGTTTCCTCTTTTCTATAACCACACTAAGAGAGAAATATTACTTTGAAAGGTAAAACCAGATAGGCAATAGGGATGCTATTTTCATAGGATATGTATTACTTCTGGAACTTTAAGGTAATTCCACCATTTTCAAGAGAGAAAAAAGCACTTACAGGAATCAAACATAATACTGTGTATGAACATTATGTCACAAAAGCATTTTAACTCGCTATGTTTTGTATCCTAGGTCAGGTACTGGAATAATGGTGGAAAAGAAGAATCTTCAAATAAAGTAAAAGCTACAGGGAATGAGACATCAGTAAGAATAACAGGCTTGAAGAGCAACTTAGTGTATTACACAGCTGTCCGGGCATACAACAGTGCTGGGTCAGGACCCTTTAGCGCCACAGTAAATGCCACCACAAAAAAGACACGTGGGTATCATCAGTCTAAATAAATGAGGGGAAGGCCATAATGGATTTTCATCACTTACTGGCAAAAGGGAGAATGTGTGCATTATTGGGAATGATGAGAGGAACAAATGAACCAGACTTTCATATAAAATAGAACACTCACCATTTTTCAAATTCAACCTCCGAACCAACACCCACTTCTGTGGATGTTGTGCATGATCATGGTTATGCAAAAATCAAACATGCTTATGGACTTGACTCACTGAAAGTCACCACCTCTGATTTCCAAACATTTGTGAATTTGGACTGCTAAATTCTTCTTACTGACGGAGAATTTTCAAAAGTCAGGTTTGATTTTATTATGTTGAAAAACAAGCTTCTGCTATATGGAACCAAGTGACTCTCTGAATATTTCATGGCTTTATAATATAAGTTCTCTAGAGCCTGACTTTTGAGGTGGACTGCAGTTCACAGAAAACAATCACTCATGTTGACTCTTGTGTTCTCTTGCCCAAATTACTCACAAGATACCACTTTACTACCAAAACAAGATTTAACTCCGGAGAACACACAAATACTCAGAAAGGCTGTGATAATTTCCACAGAACAGGAAATGTTTTGTGTGTGTTCTGATGTTTAAACACAGTTCAGAATCAAAGCCATACATTTTGAAGCATTGCTTTTTAACTAACATAAATCCACAAGTAAATCTGAATAGAGGGCCAAATATATACTCAGAGTCAGACTCTGATATATTTACTAATGCAGTTCTACCTCGAGTAGTCCCATGGCCAGTGCCGTTATGTGAGCCAGTTTATCAGACTCTGTCCCTTGAAGAATAGTACCAATAAAGTTAACGTCATTATGGCTACTCACATGAGTAAGGCAGGCAGGATTTTGCCCATTAGAATTAAAAAAGTGTTCCATAGAAATGCTAACTATTATTGTTTTATTAGAATGGTTAGATTATAGTATTGTCGATTCTACTATATCCCGTATCAAAAAGTGTTAAGTAAAAACACCACTGCCAATTTAAATATTATTTTACTGAGTGTTCTTGCTCATATTTTTGTGCAAGTTTTCTTCCCTAAGTCCGCTGATTACTGCCTGACCCATTCACTGATGCTGCAGTCCTAATTTTGTGACATTGTGGTGTCGTGGAAGAATATATGTGAGACAAAACCACTTGACTGTGGTAATTATTGAATTAAGGCCTCATGCCATTGACTTCAGTGGGCTTTGATTTGGCCCTGAATGAATACATCTGGTAGATGGAATGGGCTCATTAAAAAGTTTCTAGCTACACACCGATATTTTGGTAGTGAGTAATGAAGGTAAATAAATTATGCTACAACAGAAGTATGTGGCAATTTAAGATTGTTTTGTATCCCTCAGATTAAGTGAAAGTAAACAGCTTTCTGCACAACTTTAGTACTCATGTAAAGAACTTTAATGTTTCAAGTTTTCTCATCTTCTCTAAGGAAAACTTTAATTCAAACATGGCTTTTTCAGAATTGCTCCAAACTTTCTACTCATGAAACATTCCTCATCAGAGAAGAATGACCATCTTATCCCTTTCTTTTCATTCTCTACTTTCTTTTGAGCAGAAGTGTTTGAAGAATTTGAAAATTCAAAAATTTCAGTGACACATTTTCATTAAAAGTTGTTGAAAATAAGTGTTCCTTTCTTCCATCAGCTCCATCAGTTTTAAGCTTTTTAATTCCCACCAATACCCCCTCAGATCTTCTTGAATAATGCACTTCTTATTGTGCATATGATTATATATGTTACAATTGCACTTCCCACATTTTAGCATACAACCTCTAAGATATTAGTTAATAGTAACCTCTAACATGAGACATACAAGTCACATACCATAGTCATGGATCATGAGAGTTCAACTTCACAGTCTATATAATGGTCAATGTTCTCTTCATAATCACTGCATTATGCCTAAAGCTAATGTTCCTCAGGCTGGCAAGTCCTTATTCAAAGAAAAAAAAAATTGTGCCCCCCCCTTCATATCTTATAAAAGTAAGAGTAAAAAGACAGTGTTTCAGTGCTAAGCCTATATAAATGTATTTGTGGGTGTGTTTTGCGAGGTTGACAGAAAACCTGACTTGCATGGGTAAGGCTGTTCAGAGAAGGGGGAAAGCAAGATTTTCTTTGCATTAGATTGTTATAAAATTTGCCTCACAACTCCAGTGATTGATTGCTTCTGGGGGTCTGAAAGCACCAGTTAAAAACACTGCTGTAAGCCATACTAAATTGTTTCCATTGCAGGTTCTGTATCAACCACCTTTGAAAATATGTTTCCCCTTGTTAAATATTATGCACACTTTCATATTTCGAAGAGAGTATCATCACTTTTTTTTTTAACCTTGCAAGAGTATCACTGAAGGTGACTTCCTAGCAAAGGCTGTTAAAACTTGCCCTAATAGCTTCATTGTTTTCAATCCCATCAGGCAGAACTAAAAGCAGAGGTGCAATATATTGATCCATCAGAGCAACTCCCCTATTTTAATTCCCATAAATCTAATGGTAAAATTCATTTTGTGTCACCATGCCAGGAATAAACCTAATTAAAACTCTCTGAGGGAAAGTCAACCAGTCACATTTCATTTTTAATAGGTTTCAGTTCAGCATGGGACTCATAATTCCCATCATGGTCAATTATCTCACAGTTGGTCTATAATGATTAGATGCTCTCTCTTAATTGAAACTTCTCGATGTGGTATAGAGAGATGCAAATATAAGTTTCTGTATAGGCTTGGCAACTGGTAAAGAAGGTCCTGAAATGAAGCAAGAAGGAATCAGTTATTGTAATATCTCCTGCAGCAGAATACTCCCATTTAGGTTATCATGTTACTGTCCTAGCCATTGGAGAGGCAGAGATCATTTTCAAATGACCATAGTTCTATTAATTATAAACTTAACATAAAGCTAGTAAGCTGTGAATTCAGCTTATAGAGGTTGGGTTAAGTCAAGGACATTGTGCAAGAGAACATTTTAGTTATTTGCATAGGAGAGAAGTCAGTGGAATAGTGGACTAAAACTATCACATTCCAAACACTGGCTGTTGGACGTTAACTGTTTTGGGGAGAATTAATTTTTCTTCAGAAAAAAGCGTTTTGAATTTTTTCAGTAAGTTATAGTCTGTTTATCCCAAATATTTGACAGAATATTTTTGCAACATATTTTAGGTTTAAACATTACATTGTGCATTTTATCTTTATGCAAATTAATATTTTTAAACCAAAAATCAAGAATGGCTGTTCTGCCTTAAAAACCTTGAATTATGCAAAAGTTCAGATAAACAACTGTGCAAGTCTTCACTCATAGACCCAAATGATAAAACAATTTAACATTTTTTAATTACTTGCAATATATATAAAATTCATTAGAACATATGTTCTGCACTGAAGGCCTAATTCAGCAAGGTACTTAAGCATGTAACTAACTTTAAGTATATCAGTGGTCCCGGTGAAGTCAGTGGAACTATTCACATGCTTGGAGTTGGGCAAAATTTGTCATGCAGTTTTTTGTGTGTGTGCACAAAATGCAGGTTCCAGTTGTTTCAGGTCATGAAAGAATTCATCGATTTGGGTCAATTTTGGCAAATTGTTTTGGTCAAATAAAAAAAATCAGAAATGTCAAAACACTTCATATTGGCATTTCTGAAACAAAATGTTTTGATTTTTTTGTCTTGGAAAGAGGTTTTGTTTTGGAAGTTCACTCGGTTTTATTATGAAAACATTACAAAGGTTAAAACCCTCAAAAATGAAATGTTCTGTTCTGAGTCACACAAAACATTTCATTTGATCTGAAATAATACTTTTTTTTACTTTTCTAATGTCAGTGGATATTTTTTAAATTGTTTCTGTTGATCCAGTTCAGCCAATTTTTTTTTTTTTTTGGTTCATCCACTGAACCAAAAATTTGATTATTTGCCCATCTATACTTGTGAGTTACTTCGGTAAGTCAAGTGGTAGAGGCCTATGATTTATGCATAATTATTGTGTATTTTTCCACTTGTTTGCAGATGTCATATTACTATTTTGCTGTGGGTTTGAAGGAACAATTTATTTATTCTCAAACCCAACCTTAATATCAATGTGCGAGAACTACGAAAATACGCTATAACACTCAGCTCTCGGGTATAAAAAACTTTATTTGACAAACTCCTTTTATATATATAGAAATTGGATATTAGTTCATCAAGGTAAATCCTACTTAGTAATCAGAGCAAGGAAAATACTGGAAAAAGAGAATATTTGCTTGACTTTTAAAATGAATTCTCAAGCCTTATCTATACACCTTTTGTGTCTGCTTTGTATGAACATATGTGAGGTCCAGATTTACTGATATGCATGTTCATAGAAAAATTACAAAGTTTCTTATGTGAAACAATTTTAGTTTTGTTCCAGTGAGTATTTGCACTCAAAATGCTCATACTACAAATTCCACCAAAGGTCATTACCATAGTTTGAGATTGGCCATTCTGCACCAAATCTTAGACTTATGCTCCTTGAACAATAGCTAACTCTATTAGCTGGCACCTTTAGTAGGCTGTTACACTTTTCAAGTGTGTTATGTGCTCAGGACAAGATTTTCAGAAATGACTGGGTGACTCCAGATGCCTCATTCTTTAGGTTCACAACTCGAGACACTAAGGGATCCTGATTTTCAGAGGTTGTGAGCTTGTTTTTGAATATCTGGGCCCTTCGAGTTGTCTCAAAAATTTGGGCACCCAACATTTACTAGTCCTTTTTGAAAATATTGGCCTTATCCTGTCAGGGATCAGAGAGAATACTATGTGGTTTAGCTGACCAATGACCTGTCTGACTGCAGCTCTAATGGGAATTATTGAAAACTTACAAATAACTCTTCATAATCATACCACAGAGTTAAAAAAAAAAGTAGCAAAAGAAATATCAAATACTTTTGTCATAACCAATAAATTCAAATAAAGAAAGACTAAATTTGTCAAACAAGTTATTCATTGCAAAATATTTGTAGTCTTAACAAAATGTTAAAGATGTAAAAGGTCTGTATCATCATTCCACTTACTATAATTTGTTCTAATTCATTATTTTTATATCTAGATACAAAAGCTTTTATCTGGCCATGTTCAATGAAGGACCATAGATTAATAAGTCAGAAATAACATTTTTGTGTGTATCTATTTATCTCCTCTTCTGTTTTTCCAATTTAGTCTCTGAACCATACAGTCTACAAATGATGATGCTCTATTTGAGTTGCTTTTACATCTAACATGTAATGACAGTCAATTACCTGAACTATTATTTGCTGATGTATAATAAATCACTAATGCCAAGTAAATTAAAATCATGCTTTCATTCTGTATTTCAAGCACCCAGTCAGCCTCCAGGAAACGTTATATGGAATGTTACAGATTCCAAGGTAGTACTGAACTGGGAGCAAGTGAAAGCAATGGAGAATGAATCCGAAGTAACTGGATATAAGGTAGGTAAAAACGGTATAGCTAGAGTACTTTATGGCAACACACTTTAAGCTTGTTCATTTCCAAGGCAGCAAATGTAGAGTTTAAAATGCTTGCAGATGCAGCCATTTTGCATAACTCCTGATCGTGGGGTGCATGATACCACTCCCAAAAATCTTTACCGCACCTCCTTTTTATAGCCATTGTTTATTTTATTTCCTTTGAAACAAAACAAAGTGAGCCAGATCCTTGGCTGGTGGAAATCGTCAGAACTGCAATGCTGGCCCAACTGATTTAGTATTGCCATGTGTCAAACTGATAAGTTCATGGCTTTTTAACTATTGTGGGAAAACTTCTACTGCCTTGATAAAACTTTTGTTGTTAATAGTATTCTAGCAGCAAACAATGTTCAGAGAGTGCTATAAATCTATATGTGCCCTGTACAATTGCTATCTCTTAGTTAATTGCAGAGGATGCTACTACAGAGCTACATTTGTTTGCACTCCTCAATGTTATTACTGTAAACAGTATTTATATCACACGTCTGAATTCTGGCAGCATTTTCGAACCATTCTGGGTTGTGTTAACAAGAGACTGATGGTTGGTTACAGCCTATGAAAGGCACCTGGAAAGTTAGGTCATTGGGCTTGCAGGTCATAGTTGGATTGCAAATATACATAGTCACAGATTCAACCCTAGCTCTTCTGCAGTATTTGACACAGCATTAGGTTGCCTTGGCTGTAGCTTCAATAAATACAATACAAACACCTACTACAGAAGTCTTGTTACACTGGGTAAAAGTTTTCAAAAGCACCTAAAACCCATTTTACAAAGTGACTTAGGCACTTAGAGGAGAGATCATTACCCCTGCTTCAGACTGTTTACGCCAAGTAAAAGGGCCCTGGAGCAGCATCAAGGGGCCCTGAAAGCCCCACATTTGACAGGGGAGGATTCTCCCAGCACAGCCATTATAAAGGAAGAAAGCCATAAAATTGTTCTCCGAGGTCCACCTCGCACAAGTCGTGCTTTGAGGGGCATGTCTTGGCTCAGAGGTGGGGCTGAGAGGGGGAGGGGTGTGCCAACGCTATAAAGATTCTGAGCAGTACTGTAACCTACAGGGCAACGCAGGAGGCTGTCATAATGTAGATAGTGTTGTTGTAGATGTGTTGGTCCCAGGAAATCAGAGACACAAGGTGAGTGAGGTAATATCTTTTACTGGACTGACTTCCTTTGGTGGCAAGCATTCAAGCTACATCGAGCTCTCCATCAAGACCTGAAGAAGAGCTCTGTGTAGCTCAAAAGCTTGTCTCTTTCACCAACTGAATAAAATTTGGCCCAATAAACTTGTACCTATAATGTAGATAGGCATTGACAACTTATGGTGGGATGTCATGCCTACATTTCCAGTGGACTTCTGCTATTTTTTCACTCCATTCCCACCGATACCATTGGAAGTTGTGTCATTCTCGTGCAATTACCACTAGCATCCAAGGATGACTCTGAGTGCAAGAATTCGTCTGATGGATGCTATTCTGGGGGAAGCATTGGATCAACATATTCTCTGGGCTTTCAGCCCGTGCTATCTTCCCAGTCAGGCCACCTACTCTGGAAGCTGTGCTGGCCAAATCCAGACCTTATGGGAGAAAGGGGGTTGTGGGCACATTGGCCTACTGTGACACCATCACCAATACCCTTTCTCCTCCAAGGACAATTTTTTAACACTGGGCTGTAACCCTGGGTTACCTCAATGGAAGCCGACATAACCCAGAGCTGGTTATAGCTCCCAGTTTAAAATGCAACAGGACACATGCAGTTAAGTTCCATGACAGAATAATCATTCAATACTTGCTGAACTTATTCCAGTGTAGCCCATAATTTCCACATTTTTATTAACTCCCTTCTCTGCGTCCCCTTTCTATTTATTGCTTGAAGTGTTTGATCTAGATAATGACTGGTTCCAAGTGGAGGGATAATTTATAGAACAATACATTACTAAGAAACTCAAGAGAATATATTATTCATTTGTTATCATTATATATTGTGCCATTTTAGATTAAAGCTGGGATAAAAGAGCTTGATTAATGTTATCTGCTTTTATTGCCTTTCTAGATATTGAGTATAATTCTGCTACATGAAGTCAACCAAAACTGAGATTTTTTCCCCCTGGATTTTTTTTTTTAGAATTTAACCCTTTTTCAGAAAACAAAATTCGGAGCAGTACATGGTGGAAGAAACACTGCATGCAGCATCACCAAAAATTCTGTTTGTTTTTTTTTTTTGTTGCAGGTTTTGTTCAGGACTAGCAATCAAAACCATGTGAATGAACTGAACACAAATATGACATCAGCAGAACTTTTACTCCCGTTCAATGAGGATTACATCATAGAAATAAAAGCAACAACTGACGGTGGAGATGGCACTAGCAGTGATCAGATCAGGATTCCCAAACTGACTAGTATGTAGTCACTGATGTGAGGTGTCGTTATTTTATCTTACAGTAATGCCTAGAAGCCTACTGATATCAGAACCCCACAGTACTAGGCACCATACATACAGCTTAGTAAGAGATGATGCATGCCATGAAGAGCTTACATTTTAAACAGGCAAAGCGTGAGGGGAAAACAGAAGTACAGAGAGGTGGAGTGATTTGCACAAGACCACACAGCTTGTCAGTGGCAGAGCTGGGAAGAAAACCCAAGTCATTGGACTCCTAGATCAGTGCCCTGTCAACGCTGTGGTTCCTCTGTTGACATATTGTCTGACATTTCATTCCAAAACTTAGTGGCAAAGCGGATGCGCAAGGAGCATAAATTCTGATCTTTGTTGCTCCAGGTTGTGAGAGTCCAAGTAAGTGTCGTGCTGATGCTCTGCTCAGGGTGACGTCATCTTGTTACATAAGTACCTACTATAGGTTGATCAAAGGAGTGGAGAGAGGAACTCACTTGTATTCCTGGCTAGATAACCTTAACTGGAACTCCCTGGCCATCTAGAAAGAAAGCAGATAGTGACAATGTTCGGAAAAGGAAGTCCCTTAAGTAACGCTAATATAGTACACTGGGAATGCTTAGGCTTTAGAGTTTCTCAACATGAATACAATGGGGCTTCACGGATTTACCCCAGTTGAGGATTTGGCCAAGTGTGTGCCTCCTGAAAAAAATTTATGAAAGGTTTTGTTCTGCTAATGTTTTATAAAAGTTCTATACCCCGATGACAGGATACAAGACAGACATAATACCGTAAGGATCACGAACGTGACTTGAGCTGAGTTTAATTGAGTTTCACAATGCAAAGTAATGCTAACTAGCATCTGAAATTAACAGAGAAATTGTTAATCATTTATACGTCTGGGATTAAAGTGCTTCAACAATAGGCATTAAATGGCACCACTAATTTTATATATATATATATATATATGTTCCCAGTATTTTGTCACACCGCCTGTTTTGTTTTAGTTAACTGAATCATGACTTTGCGCCTGACATCCACAGCCAGCAATTGTGGGAACCAGTCTTTATATGAATGGAGACCTTACTGATTAAAAGGAAAAAACCCATGCTTGTATGTTGTATGGTAATAAGTTGTTAAAAAGGAAATCAGTTAACATTCACATGTCCTTACTCATGATAAACTTCCTTCTTTTGGATAGGTAAATTACCATGTAAATTAGATAGTGTGTGTGTGTGTGTGTGAGAGAGTGAGGTTTTATATATATACATAAGTGTGTGTGTGTATGTATGTATCTTAAAAAATCAGATTTTCATTTTTCAGATGGCTCTTTTTTATTTATAATCTTAAAGATGAAGACAGTTCCATGAATGCTCCTGAAATGTGAATGTATTTCAATTCTTTATAAATATTTAGAATTATTTGGTAAACCCTGCCTTGATTAGCTGAAATGAAGAACTGTAATAAATCTTATCTGTAAAATAACAGAGACCGAGATACTCAAAGGTATCTAGGTTCCTAACTCCCACTGCTTTTAATTGGAGTTGGGTACCTAAATAGCTTTGAGGATCTGTCCCAGAGTCCTTTCTGGTAACATGTTTTGAGACCTCATATATATTTGCGTTAATTTAATCCCAAACTTTTTCATTTGTCACAGGTATGGATGCAAGAGGTTCTGGCGCATCAATCTGGAACATCTACAGCTTATCCAGCTTCATACGGATAGTAACTTTCTTGACTTTTAATGCAGTGTTGTGGTGATACATTGTCATTCATTGGATACATTAAATCCATTACTAACAAAAGTGCTTTTTAAAAAAAAAATGCAGTGGTTATGCATGGGTTTTTTTTCAACTCTGTGTTTTTAAATACTTCATATTCCATTGTAGGTGAAAGTAAAAAAAAAAAAAAAAAAAAAAACAACCCCACCATATAAAAATTCAGCAAATCCTTTTAAAGGAATCTAAAATGCCTTAATACTTGAACCAAAGGAGTTTACATAATACATTCGTCAAATCTGATGTAAATGAGAGTAAGAGTATTATGTTACAGTTTGAGAGCTTCACAGAGTCTCAGATACACCTTAGCTCTATGATGAACTCCATTTTTTTGCAGCGACACTAAATTGTTTTGAGTATGTCCCGTGTCATTGTGATAGAATAATTTTAATTCACACAAACAGATTAAAACGGATGCATATTTAACTGGAATCTAATGACAAATCTTGGACAATGAGATCTTTTAAAAGCAGTGTGTTTACCAAGTACGTTCAGATAAGCTTGCATACTGTCCTTTTATATAATCTACTCTAAATCTACCAGATAATCATAGGTATTAGAGATGGAAAAGACCTAGTCCATCTCCTGTCAATGTTTTGTCCCATTTATCTTTGAAAGTCCAGGAGACAGGGTTTCCAGCACTTCTCTTGGGAGCCACACTTCAAAGGTTTTCTCTTTTTCCTCATAGTCAGCATACATTTTTATACCTCCCTTCAAGAACACAAGTTCTTTCTCTCCATTTATATGTATTTGAATTAATTATAGATTTTTTTTCTCATTCTCCTACTTCATTCATCTCTTTGCCAGGTTATTGCATACGTGTTTAGCACTATATTCTGTCTTCATAACCTGATCTCTCCAGGTCCCGGATCGTTTTTGTTGCCCTTCTCTGAATTCCCACATCCCAAGATGTTTTGGAAAATGCAGTGCCCAGAACTGAGCACTGTATTTTAGGTGCAGATGCACCATGGCCTTATAGAAAGGGACTGTTGCCTTCCTGCTCTGGGATGTGTTTCTTCTGAATATTCAGCCCAAAATTACATTGGCCCCTTGTCTACCACATCACATTGCAAACTATGCCTGATTCAATATATGCTATTATTCCTACGCTCCCTTTTAGCATTGCTGCTACCCAGATTTCTCCTTTTGGTTGCTGAAAGGGACCTCTGTGTCTAAGCTGGGCTGGCATTCTATAATAAATCCCATAAACATCGTATAATTCTTGGTATGATTATGGCAATATACTGTAGCTTTTACTAGATATATAGAAATAGATATATAGATATATATATAAGCAAAGACTTTTTGTCCTTGTTATTACAGAGATTGTTCTAAATCTATGTGTTCCATAGCAATATATAAAAGAGATGCCAAACCTGGTACATTTGATTTTCTACATTTGCAATGCTTAGACAGATCATATGTTATTCTATCCTTTCAGATAGCTTTCAGTCGAATAGCAAATTACAGTGTCAGATTTTCATGTGACATAAAAATGATTTTTTTTTCAGTTTAATCTCAAAGAATTGTTACAACACAGACAAAAAATCAAAAATGTCAACCTCAAGTGAACCAAGATCAGTAAAATTCTGACATCACTGTAGTAATGTTTTAATATGCATTCAGATATCAAATTCACATTAATATAACACGCAAACTATTTTGCTAGCTATCCAAGCAAGGTCTGTATATACTGTACATACATAGTAAAAACATAAATGGCTAGTTGTTTTTCAATATGGCTAACCATTGACATTTCTAAACAGCCACACATGGGGGGAAATAGACGTTCCTAGTAAATATATAGTTCAGTTTCATGCAATGAAAGGTGAATCTTTCTATTCTTGTTTAAGAAATTCTGCAGTGTCATTTTCATGATTATTCTAGTGCATTATTTAACTTTGTTATATATCTCCATGAGATATGTACTGAGTATCTTGTTTCATATTGAAAAGTATGAAATTTATCCTTAAACTTTCAGTTGTGTGTGTATCCTATGGTTATCTGTATGCATTTTTTTCTATTATTCTAATAAAATATTTATAACATTAAGCAATATTGGAATATTTCAAAATATGTTGCCCTCTCAATATCACATATTTGTACTCAGAAGAGCACATTGTAAAGAGGTCCAACCACAACACTTCTATATTCTTAGCAGCATTCCTGCTAACTGCCAGTTCTCTATTTTTTCCCCATCTCTGCTCTCATGAGGCCGGATCCAAAAGGTATATAAGTCAACAGAAAGATTCTCATTGACTTTACTAGGTTTACGTACTCTTTTCATACGTTTCTTATACTATAATATAGATCTGCCTGGGCCCATTTCCTTAAACATTTAGTCCTTAAACTTGTGTTAGTTTTTGATGACTCTCCACTTCCCTTCCTAATATTTTATTTTCAAGGGAGGCAGTCTTGCCTAGAAGATAGAGCAATAGATTGGCACTCAGGACACCTGAGTTTATTTCCAGCCCTTCTATTGCTTGGTGAATGACCTTGAGCAAGTCACATCACCTAGCTGTGCCTCAGTTTATCCATCTGTAAAATTAAAATGATACCTCCTTTGTAAAGCACTTTGAGATCCCCAGATAGACAGTATTATAGAGGAGCTAAGAATTTTTTATTATTATACATTATTATTTAAAGGTATGGAATGTGTATTGAAATGCAAAGAAGTGACAGCCCTTTTATGTCCCTAAGTGCCACCAGCAACAAAGTATCTATTTTTGGCATGCAAGACATGCAGAGTTGGGGGACAGAAGCTAGATTTACTGTTTGAATACTCCAGTCCTGTAAACATGGATGTGAGTAGCTTTACTGTCCCACTAAGTTCATAAATGTTGTGTTTTCATTCTTTTCCACTCCCTTCTTTAGTTTCTTATCTTCCCTCCCCAAGCTGCATTTGCTCATATTTTGATCCTTCTCCCTATCTCAGCAATAGCAAGACCTGTTTGCATGGCTTCTGCTCAGAAAATTCAGCCGCTCCTTCTCAAGCCAAACTAAAGGAAAATCCAACCTGGGCTTTTCTGCCATTTAAACCTTATGTTCAAAATGGCATTTGGCACAGCTAGGCAATGTTACTAAGAAGAACGCATGGCCTTCATATCCTGCCAGTTGCTTCTAAATCCAACATATTCTCAGTCTACTAAAAGAGCCAATTATGAACCAAATAAGAGTTTGTGACCTCTACCCATGTAGTGTATAGCTGTTCCAAATGGTGCAAGCTTGAAAATCAAAAGGCAACATAGAGGCCATTTTCTTAGATGAGCAAGTTTTTGAATCCTGTTCCTAGGATTGTGAATTGGCAAGTACATTTGTGATGAATGAGATCCAAAAGAGCCTTTGCACCATGGTTTCCCAAAGGCTCTGATGAATCTTTGTTTAAGCTGGACTCCATTTGTGAAACTGCACCTTAGCTTAAGAGTCTGGCAAGGTTAATATTTATTTATCCAAGCAGGACTCACTTCGATATGCAATATGAGGTGGGAAAATAGCATTTGTTGGGGTCTTCAGGAAAGTATTGCAGAGAAGAAGAAATGGTCAGTGATTGTAAATGTAACAATATCTGAAAAAAAGCCACATCTCAGTCTATTTCAAAATATTTCATACAGTCGGCCAAATTGCCGTCCTGACTTTAACCAGGTTCTATACACCTTCCATGTTGTAGACCACTGTTTAAAAACCTATCCTATAGGAATTACATTAAAGAACATGGAAAATTATTCATATGATTTATGTAAAATGGTTGATATCACTGTGTGACTACGAAGGGTGAATGCGAAAGTGTTTCTGCTTTTTTATTGGTAAGAAGGGAGGGAAAGCATTTACAAAGAAACTAGCCAATTCTACATTATATCAATAATTCCAAGATGGTGCAAATGATGAATCATTTGAAGCCCCATCAGTGGAGCATAGTTAGTTTGAGTGGTAGCTATAAAACAGAAATCTATTATAAATAGCATCATTTAAACATTAATTTGTATTCATTTAGGCAGCATGTAGCATGGGTGGGGGGAATAGCTGTCCATCCTGTTGTATCCTTCTACTATAGTTAATTATTCCAAAACATTATACCGAAGCCAAAAGAAGCATTGAAAAATAGAATGCCCGGTGCAACGGAGTCCTGACCCATGAGTGGTCCATGGTCTATCCATTAGGCCACACTGCCTCCCTAAAACGCTGTGGTAATACAAATCAACAATAATAAAGGAGGTGGGGAGGTTGGCCAAAGCTCTGAAAGATAAATCCAAGTCTTTATTTCAGTCTGCAAAACAGAGTCTCGAAGACGGGTCCTGAAACAAAGACCGCTGAGCAGCAACAAATCAGCTCTGGCATCACAAACACAGGCTCTTGGAGTTCTTTCAACTTGCCAAAGGAATATGTCAGCTCTTAGGCCCTACTACACATGCCCATGCTTTGATATGCAGGTGTTATAAGCATGGAAGCAAATCTGTATTGTAACCATGTAGTCACAGACCCAACAATCACTATTCCGTGCTTGAAGTGTTTAGACTGCATGGCGTGCAGGACAGCGGTAACCTTAGCCATCGACATACGGCATCTATGTTCGGTGTCTGAATAGTGTTCCTTTCTTTAGAAACTGTTAATGAAGTAGAGTAGCAAGAGGCACTGCTAGAAAGTCTTAATTTGTTTGTTTTTAGGCTTCAGACTTTTGGGGAATGTGTTTTAAGTTGTCATTATATAAAATGTGCCCGTATCTCTGTGTAAATGACACATACAAATTAGGGGTGGAAAAAACTCCCAAGTTTCCAGTTCAGATTTAATTGAAAAAAAAATGGTAGTGGACCACTTCTCCCAGTTCACAACTGTGTGAATCTGGCATAATTCCCTTGAAATCAATTACTGTAGTTACTACATATTTACACAGGTGCAACACAGGAGGCTTTGGTCCAAAATCTCTAAGCCCTGCACCAACATCCTGCCAAGGTTCTCCTTGTAAACCCTATTCCTGCTCAGTCTAAGGGCCTTGTTCGTGGGTCCTGTCCAAGCTCGGATTTATCTGCGGGAACGGATGATACTTGTGATTCTGAAGTGTGAATTTCTCAGATGTGGCTGGTACAGAACTTAAATCCCACATTTCATTCTCAGACAGTTTGCTTTGTCAGATGTGTGGTTGGAAAGTTGGGCTCTTTCTGAATACAAAATAAGTTGAAAACTAATATCACGTTAGCCATAAGAAATAGTGGAGATCTACATTTTCAACTTTAACTTTCATTTGCCTTTAATGCAGAAGTGGGCAGTGCCTGTCAGTATTTTCATATATACGTTACATCTTAATAACAGGCAATAAAACAAGCCTGCCTGCATAAGGGGGTACATTAATCTGACAATCTTCTGTCTAAAATAAACAACAGTGGAATATTGGGGAAATAGAAGGAGTTTGTAAACAGGCACTCTCTCAGAAAAACAAATTCCTCTATTGTTTTATGCTACTGCTCTGCAGTACTGAGAACAATAGGCTACATTTAGCAGAGATATTACTGACTGTGCATTATGGCTGCACATTATGGACACAATTCTTTTCTGTTAATCTGATACCGTATGCTACTAAATAGGCAAAAAGACAGTAGAAGAACAAAATGTACTGCTTTCTTTAAAATCCACTTGCATGGCTTTTCCTCTCTTAGTGGAGGGCTCTCCCAAGGCAGCATTTATGGTTCAGGTTTTCCCTTTTTGACCTGCATTCAGACACCTCACACCACTTTGGTCTCACTAGGAAAGTGGAGGCGTGGCATATAAAGATGTGTCTTAGACATTTGTGCTTCTGAGATTATTCCTATTTCAATATCTGTATCAGGTGCACCTTGGAGCTACCTACACTCAGGCTGTCTGAGTTCAGCTTCTAACACCTTTCAGCTCTGGGAGCTGATTCTCCAAGCACCAGTAAGTGCATCACCTTTGACTTGCTGGATGAGATTTTCAAAGCTGCCTTAGGCAATTGGGTGCCCAATTCTCATTAACGTCATGGGGGATGGACGTCCAAACCCTTTAGTGTGCGTTCCCCTATATATATATATCGATGAAGACTTTCAAAGTGCCAGACACAGTGCTGTGGCATTCCCTAGGAATGGATTGCATCCGCTCCACAACGAGCCTCCCTCTCGAGGACGTAACCATGGTCTCATGGATAGCAGTGCAGCCACTGGCTTGCCAGGCCAACACGGGATTGTTTTGTAGCAGTAGTTTTCATTTTACATGCTTAGCCAAGTTTGTCAGTGCAGCACATTCACACCGATTGGCATTTGTTATCTCTTCTTTGCCAAGGAACAAGTTCAGACACATCCACACTGTGAGTTCTGTCTATTCAAGAAGAAGAAGTTTAGTGTGCTTGTGAAATTCCCTGATAAACAGAAGTGATGGATGCCTGAAATACCCTGAATCTTTTCTCCTTACTGTCTTTTAAGGCCTGAACTAAACCTAATGGAAAGATTCACATTGACCTCTGTGGGCTTTGGATCAGGCCCTTACAGAATAATGGCAGAGTGTGTTTTTGACATTAATGAACCAATTTTCCTTTTTATATATATCTACTGAGTGCAAAGGGGTGTCTTTCCCCCATATCCAGATTGGCAAATTGTGTTTATGAAACCTTTAGTCAAAGCAATTACATTTTTCAAAAGCTAAGCCATGATCCCATATTAATTTCAGTGGGGCTTCACATAGGATTAGGGCCTTCGTGTTTAATTTCCCATTTAATTTCTCTCTTTTTATTAGTGTTTTGCTATCACCCGCCCTCCGACTGATACCCTGTACTGTATATTTACATAGAAGAGTTGACATTTCCTGTCCCCATTGTCTTGTGTTATAGTTTTTCTTCCTTTTGCCTCACAATTTGTTAATAAAATCTCCTTCCCTGCAAAAGAGAATCACTAGTTCTTTCTTTAAAATTTGCTCTTCATTTGTTTGTGTGGTCTAGAATGTACTGCCTTTCCCACCCCCACCCACCTATCCTACATCTCTCACTTAAGAAACACATAGTTTTCCTAACTCAAAACATCTGCTTTGGTTTTGTTGTTGTTTGTTTGTTGACTTCTCTTTTATTGAGACTACTTTTGTTGTAAGAATACGATAACAAAGGTCGTGCATGGGGAGGATTTCTTTTCCTTTTTGCACATCATAGAGAGCCAGGAAAACTTGGCCAAACTCACTTTGAATTAAATTCCTTTTCTTTCTGTGCACTTAACAGTCTCCTAACCACCCTAAATTTTGTAAACGTGACTGGAACTATGTCTGCATGACAATGAAGTCATTTCATTGGCAATCTACCCATTATTAATTTAGCTCCACCAGTATGTTCGGCACTGCCTAATACAAAGAGTAGGCATGGCTCCTGCCCCAAGGGGCTCATTATGATTTTAAGGATTGTATCCTACAAGGTGCTCAGCACCCTTCATTCCCACTGACATTTGAGGGCATGAACCAGGATGGATTCAAATGATGGACTGTACAAATGCTGAATCAAAAGGATCTGTCAAGAGCCAGAACATGGGTAGGAATGGAGGGACAAGTGCAAGTGACAAAAACATAATAGAATAGCTGCAGTGATGGTGGAAGAGACATGAGAGGGTTTGGGGAGGAAATATAATGGCAACTAACTGGCATAGTTATCAGTGGCTAACAAAACAGTATATTTTAAACAATTCACAACAACATGAGCCTAGTGGCAACGTGATATTTTTTCTAAGTATCAATCCACCAAATCAATTTTCAATTTTACAAGATTTATGAATCACTTAGTTTGAAAGACTTAAGGTTTCACCTTTTCTGCAGGGATGATCTTTTTGTACTTAACTTTGTTTTTCCAGTGGAATTCGCCCTGTAGAGAAAGAAAGCTCCTGCAGAACAGAAGAGCTAGTTCATAGAGCCTGTGTTAAGATAAGGGTGAGGTAATGCACCTGGAAGAACTGTCTGAAGTTATATCAGGTGCTTTGAGAGCTGGGGGAGATTTGCCTGCCAGTCATAACACAGGTTCACCAACCTGAGGACTCTGCTGTAGATCCGTCTCCTTCCTCATGCCTAAGACATATGTTTACATGTGTGCTTGGCCAGAAGATTGCATTCTTTCCTTTCAGTTGTGGTTATTGACAAAGTGCTCCATGCTTTTGTCACCCTGCTTTTGGATTACTGCAGAGCAGTCTGTGTGGGGGAAAAATACCATTCAGGAACTTCGCCCAAGTTACTAAGAAGCTCTTATGGAGAATAGAGGCATTATTTCTGTTTAACCTTGCCTGGCTGAATGTGAGAGGAGGAGTTTACTATTTAATTGGCGAGTCATGCCAGTGTGTTTAATGCATGTGTGCTTGGAATGATGGTGAAGTGCAGTTAATTATGGTAAGTCAATAGATTTACCCAAGGAACGTGTGCAATATGGGTTGCACCAATGTAGGCTTCCTTATGCCATTCCACCATTGCACCTGACCTGGAGAGGACATCTCAAGGGACAAGAAGGAAGTTTGGTCACCTCTGGTCTGACACAGCCAGGAAAGGTATTCATTAAGGTCAAATCCTTAGTGAGCCCTTCATTATTGA
The DNA here is from genome assembly GCF_015237465.2 of Chelonia mydas. Classification (NCBI taxonomy): domain Eukaryota; kingdom Metazoa; phylum Chordata; order Testudines; family Cheloniidae; genus Chelonia; species Chelonia mydas. Next base: position 11,764,430 of record NC_057853.1, on the reverse strand, counting down.
ATTTCATGTTCTTTTATTTTACATTAGAACATGAGTAAGGATCCATTATATCAGGAAACGTCATAAAATTAAACCAAATTGAGGAAAAATAAGGAAAAAACCTCTTTCTTTTCCCTTTTATTATATACATAATGCAATTTCCCAGATCAAGTCCTTGAAAGAGGAAGATCTGTCAAAAGGGGCATTATGCATTTAACAAAAACTGTACCACCTGCAATCCAAGAAAAGCCATGTTAAAAACCAACAAATACAGTTACATTTTTGTCATTAACACTTCCTAACATTGCTACTAAAATGAGGCATTTAAAGTTGCACTTGTCATAACACTAATTATCTATTTGATCACTAGAGTTCTTGTTCCTCTGGAGTGAGAATAGGTGATTACTTCAGTGGTCTTGAATCTGTTACCTGGTGTAAATCCGGAGGAACTATTGAAAACAGTAAAGATGAGAATCGAGCCCTTTTGTATGTAATAGAAACAGTTTCAAGTCTTCTTAACCTTGTCTTTAGGAAAGACTATTCACTTATTCTTTCAATATAACAGAACACTTGCTAAAACTCTCACAACAAAATTATTCCAAGGGAAAATTTGAGGGGGGTGGGGGAAACCTCTAAAAAAAATAAATAAATAACTGTAACTCGGTAAAAGCCTCTGAATTTCCTTAAGAACTAATGCTAATTTATGGACTACACATTTGTTCCTTGTCTGTTAAAACTTCTGATGGCTGGTTGTGATGTACATTAATCTTTATTTGCCACCCTAAGCACAATTTTTAGCGCATCTTCCCCTCATGGATAGTCAGAAAGCTGTCCATCGTACCTGTAAAACCGACTTATCTAGCTTGGAATTCCAGCTACATTTTGATAGCCATAGTCACGTTGAACGGGTCTGTATGCGACAAAGAGTGCACTGCACTATATGGGGCCATGTGTGGATTAAGATGTCACTCAGCATACCTGTGGGCAGGGGTGTGCACAAGGGGGAGAAGCACTTTTGGAGGAGCTCTCCAACTCTCCCCACCGTGACCCTGGGGATGGAGGAGCTCTGTGACCCGCCGCCGCCAAGTACTTGTGGATACATTTATTCAGATAGCTTCACGGTTTATGGATTTTCATTGAAATGGTGAGTGTACAGCTGTTTATTTCTATGCATGTGGTGTATGTGCGTGTGGTGATATGGTTTAATGTGGATAACTTGTGCATGTTTAATGTATCCCTCCAAAAGTGGTCAAATTTAAATTCTGGCGCGTGTCCCTGCCCATGGGTATCAGAATCTAGAAGAATATTTGAGAAAAATAAGATACCTTTTTAAATTGATGTGAGCTTCAACTCTGGAAGTAACCCCTGTAATCAAATGAGCCTACGCGTGTGGAGCAAGGTATCTCAAGATGCCAAAGTCAAACTCTGTCTGGAGTCCCTTTAGCTTCTAGGATTCCATCCCCTTTACACAGCCTTCACAAAGACAAGGCAGCATTGCACTTCCTGCACTCAGGGGCATACAGAAACTCCTCTCTCTCTACTCCCCTGGGAGCTGTGGTGCTCCACGTGGAACTAGGAGGAAGCAGGACCAAGATTCTTACCTTACACACTGGCCAGCATAGAATCATAGAATCGTAGGACTGGAAGGGACCTCAAGAGGTCATCTAGATCAGTCCGCTGCACTCAAGGCTAGACCATCCCTGACAGGTGTTTGTCTAACCTGCCCTTAAAAATCTCCAATGATGGAGATTCCACAACCTCCCTAGACAATTTATTCCAGTGCTTAACTACCCCAACAACTGGGAAGTTTTTCCTAATGTCCTACCTAAACCATACTTGCTGCAATTGCTTCTTGTCCCAGAGATTGAGAACAATTTTTCTCCCTCTGCCTTGTAGCAATCTTTTATGTACTTGAAAATTGTTCTCATGTCCCCTCTCAGACTTCTCTTCTCCAGAGTAAACAAACCCAGTTTTTTCAGTCTTCCCTCATAGGTCATGTTTTCTAGACTTCTAATAATTTTTGTTGCTCTTCTCTTGACTTTCTCCAATTTGTCCACATCTTTCCTGAAATGTGGCATCCACAACTGGACACAATACTTCAGTTGAGGCCTAATCAGTGTGGAGTGGAGCAGAAGAATTACTTCACACCTGCTAATACATTCCAGAATTATGTTTACTTTTTTTGCAACAGTGTTACACTGTTGACTCATATTTAGCTTGTGATCCACTATGACCCCCAAATCCCTTTCGGCAGTACTCCTTCCTAGGGAGTCATTTCCCATTTTGTATGTGTGCAAATGATTGTTCCTTCCTAAGGGGAGTACTTTGCATTTATCCTTACTGAATTTCATCCTATTTACTTCAGAGCTTTTCTAAAGTTTGTCCAGATCATTCTGAAGTTTAATCCTATCCTGAAAAACACTTGCAACCCCTCCCAGCTTGGTGTCGTCTACAAACTTTATAAGTGTACTCTCTATGCCATTATCTAAATCACTGCTGAACATATTGAACAGAACTGGACCCAGAACTGATCCCTGCAGGACCCCACTTAATATGCCCTTCCAGCTTGACTGTGAACCACTGATAACTACTCTCTGGGAATGGTTTTCCAATTGTGATGCACCCACCTTGTAGTAGCTCCACCTAGGTTGTATTTTCCTAGTTGGTTTATGAGACGGTCATGTGAGACAGAATCAAAAGCCTTAGTGAAGTCAAGACTTACCACATCTAACGCTTCCCGCCATCCACAAGTGGGATCAATGTGCAGGAGAGATGCTGCAGCCTATAAAAGGGTGTAATAGTGATCCAGGCAGCTTCAGAAAGCTTTCCCCTTTTCTGCAAAATAGTCCTTTGTGCTTCCACAGGGTCCATTCTGCCCCTTACAATGGGTTGTGCCAAGCCGGCACAATCTAGCCTACGGCAAAACAGCGACTTTACCACTTAATCCAGACTCCTCCCATTCCAAATGCCAATAGCACAGCATCTCCATTGTGTGCGTGGGCCCTTATAATGGTATATCTCTGCTGAACGTTGGCATTATTATATATGAATTTCAAGTGTCCTTACTGAGGTTTTAGGCTCAATACATCACACAATATTTCAAATGTCTTTACATAAAAGGTTAATGAGGAATAAAAAGTGCTGGACATTGACTTCTGTCTAATCTCTCTCCTCCCCATTCTCACCACCTAAGCTGCTTTTGCTGTTGGCATTATTCTACAGAAGAATCAGCATTTTAAGATGAGGAATTCATTGGCAACATCATTTCATTAGAGGAGTCACTGATAACCAGTCTAATTCAAATTATTCCTTTTCTGTGATGGAACTGTTCTGCAATTATGCTTGAAAAGGACCGTGTTAGATACTGAAGTGAGAGACTGGTGGTATGACTGGGATGTTAAACAAAATGTCTTTGCTCAGTGGTCGTGCTGTTTAAACAAGAGGGAAAAAGAAAGCAGGGCTGATTCTTCAACCGAAGGATGTACAATAATGCCCTTATCTGTCAACCTAATGAATCTTGGAATTAGTGAATTCATTTGGAAACCTATCCAGTGTGCTGGGTTACTCATCTATGAGTATGTTTGGGCATAATCGACTATCAGAACAATTTCAATGTAGGGAATTTTTCTGAAATACCTTCATTCTATAATGTCATATGAATTTATTGTCCTGTTTGGTACCATGTTATTTTATACAGTCAAGATCACTTACAAGAGACAAAGCAAGGCAAATTCTGCTTTCAGTTATATGATGCAAATCCAGAATCACTCCCGGTTACAATAAAAGAACTTACCTCACCCACCTTCTCTCTAATATCCTGGGACCAACATTAGTCATACATACAAGTCTGCCAATGTCTAAATAATGAATACCTGAGTCTAAAAGCACATCAAAGATGCCTTTATCTTTCTGAAAGGAAGGGAAGAGCTGAAGGGATAAAAACTGAGTCAATCTACAACAGCACACTGTCTCCTTCAAAAACACTGAGGATTAAAGCATTAATATAGATTTTTACATGTAAAAGGATGAATTCAAATCCCGAATAAATATACGTCCTGTAACTTGACTTAAATGTCCCAAGGTACCATAAAATATATGAGGGCTAATCCTGCACCATTATAGGACCTGATCCTGCAATTGATAGCATGTGAGTGAACAGCTCTGCCTGTTTAGAGTCCCATTGACTTTGGATTAGCCTCACAATGCCAATTTTCCTCTTTTCAAGCACTATGGATGTCATCCCCTGAACTATTCGGTGCATTTTTTTCTGATAGGTTCCACACACTCTTTGGAGTTCCGTTGAGCTACCCTCCGGTCGCTGGCTTCTCATTTAGATCATTAAGGTTTTGAAAGTTCAGTGGCTTTAACTTTATGGCTGTTGAAGAGTAGCGGTTACTGAGGAAACTTGGTGCTATTTTAATTAGAAAACACACACACACACACACACACACGCAAAAGTCACTAATTTGGGTGTCTCCATTTTGGAGTGCTCTCCTGAGCCACTTAAAAGGGACCTGTTTTTCAGAGTGTAAGTGCTTCACTTTCTGAAAGTCAGGCTCCTTCAAGGCAGGTATCCAGAATTATTGATCACGTTTAAAACAATTTACCCACATAGAAAAACTTACCAGAAACTGGTTTGTAGCCATTGCCCAGCAACTATAAATGTTCATAACGACTGTGCAGTTCTTTCCACCTATAAATTACCATAATTCTTGTGCAAAATTGAATTGTTTATACTGGAAATTTGGATTCTCTTTTCTCCATCCAAGTTTCCTTTGGAATAATTGCCAGGGGTGTTTTTAGTAAGTATCTTCTTACTCTTTAGAAGGATAAACTGATTGGCTCTTAGAGGAAAGTTTGAGCAAACAAAAATCCTTTATCCTAGAAGCACAAAGAAACTTTATAATAAAACAAGATAAGCTAGAAGTTTGCATTTCTACCACATGGATATGCTTGTAAAGGAACTGTAAAAAGATGGGACATTTTTAATTTGATCTTGGAGTCTTAGCTAGTAGCTAGTAGAAGAGAAAAGAGACAAGATTGGCAATCAAGTTAACTTATAATGTATTTAAATTAAAGTTCCAGAGTTTTCAAGATTTTCTGTCTGCAGGGGAATCTTCTGTTGAAACCATTTTCAAATACAGGAGAAAAAAGAATAAAGTATCTCCAGATAGCCCAGGGATAGCACTTCCATGAAAGCAGCAGAACAGGTAAGATTCCAAGCAGCTGCTATTAACTAAGCTGAGGATTCAAATCAAAGCTTGAGAGCACAAGGAAATTCTGAGCACTGATGGGTTTTTCCCCCTTTGCTTATTCTACGATGGGTAGAATTATATTAGCTTAGAACTAGCGGTGGGTCCAAGCTGCCTAGCAAGGAGCCAGCCTTAGGTTAGAACTGAACCAACTTGCTTCTCCTTGACAAGTCCTCACAGGGCTCCTGAGGAAGAAGCAGCCAAAATTATGCAGCCAACACTCTCTGAAAGCAAGAAGCTCTCACAAGCCCCCCATGTGAGTCCTTCTGTGTGTTCCTCAGTTCTAACCGGGGAGCTAGCATTACATTCTAATAGGATTAATAAAAGCTTTGATTGACCTGAATGGTAAATATGAGAGCTGGATGTAAAATTTACAACAGTGAAAGAAGGGAAACATTTTCCAAACAACATTTCACAAAAGATGTGCCTCCCTTTGTTTGGACCGGCTCTAGTAAGTATTGACTAACTCAGAGCTAAGTTCTCCACATACATTTATACCTGACAACCTGTTGCTGAGGCACCCGCTCACATACCATTTATGCTTCAACTTCAAACAGCCCTCAGCAAGGAGGAGAACTGTCCATTCCACAATGAATTAGTTGTCCAACCAAGAAGTGGTAAGAAAAGACAAGGCCTAAATATAGACCAGTCCGGTAAAGGCTTGGTTGAAAAAAATGAGGCTTGCACCATGTTTTAAAAGCTAACCAACTCTGGCTTCTCTAGTGAATTCCCTCCACCCTGAATACCCTGCTGCCAGTCCTTAAGAGTCCATAAATAGGGGCTCTCAACAACAGCGCCTCTGCCAGGCAGTGATGATTGTTTATATGGCAAGAGGTGGTTTCTAAAGTCCAGAGCCTCAAAGGTGTTTAGGCACCTACCTCCCATTGAAAACAGTTGAAGACAATGGGATCGAAGTGCCCAATACCAGGGGAGAAAGTGAGCTGGTACGGGCTGGTACAGCGTACCGGTAAGAAGCCAGTACCGGCCCGTACACAGCCCACGTTAAAGCGCTGCAGGAGCAATGCTTTAATGTCCCTGCCCGTTTTGCCTCCCCTGTTGGCGGCTCTGACGGTAGGAGCCCTATCAGCCGGGCTGCCGACGGGGGTGGGGGGGGGGGGGCCACAAGGGGCAGTGACCTTAAAGCACTGCCACAGCAAAGGAGCCTCCTTAAAGTGCTGTCGCGGCAGCGCTTTAACCTTGTTGCCCCTTTTGCCCCCCTCCCCCGCCCGGGCCACCGCTGATGGGGGCAAAGGAAGCAGCTGCCCTGGGGCCAGTGTTTTAAAATTGGCAGCAGCCCGAGCCCCGGGCCCTTTCAATAGCTGCTGGAGCCCTGGGCCCCTTTCTGACCGAGGCCCCCCCCCCGATCCCCCCCGTACCAGTAAATCTTCGGAGTTACTTTCACTCCTGCCAAATACCTTTGAGGATTTGGGCCTAAGAGCTCAAAACCACAGAGGGCTTTCCAGAGTCAAAGCAATTGCATGCACCTCAAACCAGTCTATTAAGCTGGAGGGTTGCCTTTTCCTGCACTGGCAGAAGCTCCCAAGTGGTCTAACTTTGGAAAACGAACATCAATCTTGATGGTATTTTAAAACAGAAGCTAATATTTGAGATGTGCCTGAACCAACCCATCTGATCTGAACGTCGAGTCTGGAATCAGATCCAGACCTAGCGGATGGGATAATTTATTCTATGCATATAGCATGTATTAGTTTACCCTGTGCTCTGTACTATAGTCACTTGTTAAAAAAAACCCAGCTAAAGGGGCATACTTATGGTAATTTTTCAGTTCCCAAAGCACACCTCTTATCTGGACAGCACAGGGCTGGGTCTAGCATCCGTAAGTAGGTGAATTGCTTACATAATTTATGAAGTCCATTTCTTGTCAAAACAGCCAGAGAAGCTTAAAAATAAAATTTACACTGTTATCAATGGTATGCTCAAAAGGCTGATTTAAAGGTTTTTGATGGAGGATGGGAAATGTCTAACATTAGAAGAGGATAACAAGTGCAGTTGCAGGACTGACATCAAATATGTTTCATCCTCTAACCAGAGAGCTTTTAAACATGTGGTATCAATAATGCTCGGGCTTTGCTCCAGAGATAGAAAATTAAGTTTTCCCAGGTGGCCCGAAGGAAATGTTTGCTGTACCAAGTAAACATTGCTGTAATTGTTGGCCTCAGAAGGTATTGATATGTCACATGACAGTTCTCAGCCACTGAGGGCCACTTCATGAAGTGAAGCCCAGGTTCCTGTGAATTTTTGCACCTATGTTGCATGTGTGATGTGAATGAAAATTTGGAGTTTGGTTGCACAAGTGGGCAGTTAGGCATCTAAATATCTATCTGTGTGTGCAAAAGGCCTAATTTGTACACACAGCTTTAGTAAGTGTACATACATTAGCCATGCGTACTTTTGTGTGCCACTATCAGAATTCAGGATACTGAGTTAGATGGACCCTTTGTCTGACCCAGTATAGCTGTTCTTATGAGCCCTTGTGACATTTGAGCAGATGGCAGAGAATTCAGGGTTAACTAGGTCAGCTTGACAGTACCACCCATCATTAGAGCTATTCTTAATTCTCTATAAGATACAAATATATTCCTCTTGGGTCTTACTAAAACATCCTTCAACACAGCAACTAAGCACTGGTAATATTATTGCTTGCACAGCAAAGAGGAGTAATAGGTGAAATTCTGTGGCCTGTATTATGCAGCGGTCAGACTAGATGATCATAGAGATCCCTTGTGGCTTTAGTCTAGAAATCATAACTATAGGCTAGAAGAACATTAGAGGCACGTCAGCACAAAAATATTCATTAAGTATCCTCCAACTACCAAACCCATCTACAAAAACTCTGAAATGGTGAGTGGGGGAGTAAAGAGAAGTGGCTGCCAAGCCTGGATGATGGGACATCAATCCTGGAAGTAGTGGTTCTGAATGGTGATACACTGATGTAATTTCTCAGTGTATCAAACAGCCAGTCTCATTTCATTCTGCAACTTTTTTCTCTGTGATAAACTTTACATTCCACTTACCAGTGGTGGAAGGTTAGCTTAGAGTCCTCCCAGAAGTTCAAAATTCATCATCCCAGTATGTCAGTCCACTGTATGACAAAGGACCCCTGAGAGATGCTGAACTCACACACACAGAGTTCAGTGGGAGTGATATAAGGTCTCAGAGGTGCTCAGCCGCGATCTTACTCTATCTGGTCTATTCAGGTTCTTATACCATGCCCATAAGCATGGTAACTGATCTCAGGATTGGGCCCTACTTTGTTATTGAGCATCCAACCATGGACTGAACATGACACCACCCACACAGCTCCTGTAAATGCTATAGTTTCTCCATGTTCTTCGTTAAAAATTTAAGCAGTGGGTGTGCTGTGGCCATTGCTTATCGTGCTGGCGAGTGTTCTCTTATTGTTTTTTTGAGCTCATGTTTATTAGTTGCATCCACTTGTTGCCTATCGTCTTGTACTTAGGTTGTAAGCACTTCAGGGCAGGGGCCATATCTTTAAGCTTGTCTACACAAGCCATTACCTTCCAGCAAGCCAGGGTGTGAATCTACACGCACTAGCTTGCCGAGTAAGTGTGGACACTGCTACAGCACGCTAAAAGTTCAGTATCATGCTTTCACTTACTGCTCTTTGAAACACAGAAGTAGGACCCCCACTGTTCAGCTGCCCTAGGCCCCAAGACCAGTGCTGTGAACCCTCTAAGTTTCCTCAGTAGCTTAAAGCACACCCTCCAAAAAGCGCTATCTTTTGAGGCACTCCAATTTACAGTTTAATCCTTCAGGGACAGCCTGCCGGACACACACACACACACACACACACACACACACACACACACACACACACTTTACTTCAGACAGCAGAAGAGATCAAATGAAAAACAGGTCTTTACTTGGAACTAGGGGTGTGATTCCCAGCTTGTACAGACACGCTCACACTACCTCTCATGGAGCTAGTGCACTAAAAATAGTAGTGTAGTCACGGTAGCTGGTGTCCCTGAGGACAGCCCTCCTGGACTCTGAGGGGATCCTAGGGCCCTGTCCTAGACATTTTATGGTGAAAGTCACCAGCATAACCATAGTTGCAGGATGTGTGTGAAATCACGTGCATGCTTAACTGCTCCCCTCTCTGGATAGGTGTCATTGTTCTTTCAAGTGTCAATGAGCAAAATACCCAGGCAAGGTATGAGCACTACTCCCTTCTGAACAATGTGGAGAATATACAGCATACGTCTATACACATACGCTGAAATCTGTAAGAACTGAGAAGAGCCCTTAGTTAATTATTTGTCTGTTGCTGGGTAGAACGGTTGTTTTTCTTTCTGTGGCACTTACAATGCACACAATGACACCTAGTGGGATTTTCAAAAGTGCCTAGGCACCTAACTCCCATTGGCGAGTTCCAAAATGACACGCTGTCCTGTACAGTTCATCGTAATGCTCTACGTTACACTGATACATTTCCCCTCCGTTTATTACTTTCTACCACATCACAAAATAGCAATGCCATACAGCAGAACCTCAGAGTTACCGACACCATGGGAACGGAGGTTGTCCATAACTCTGAAATGTTCGTAACAGCGCACCCCCATCCCGGCTTGGGGGCAAGGGGTAAAAACAGCACGTCCCCTCGGGGCGGGGTAAGGGGTGAAAGCTGCACAGACTCCAGCACTGCTCCCGGTCTGCTGGCTCTGGCTGCCTTGGGCTGGTAGCCCCTGTGTCTTGCTGACCAGTGGCTGCCCCCCGAGTGGGAGTAGGAGCGGGGACAGGCAGCCCAGATGTGCCTACCTTTAAGATGCAATACAGGCTCAGAACAGTACTTGCTTTTTTTTTTCTTTTTTTTTTGTCTCTGCTGCTGCCTGATTGGTTACTTCCGGTTTCACATGGTGTCCGCATGACTGGTCAGTCCGTAACTCTGGTGTTTGTATCTTTGAGCTTCTACTGTAATACACAAATACATGTTCTAAAGAAACTTCAAAGTAAATATTCAGTGGTGTGTATTTATTATTATTCATTTATTATGGAGGTTCAATATTGTATTTGGCACTGTACAACTGCGAAATATAAAGACCTGAAGTGCTCACAATCTGTTATAAATAAAAAACAAATTTCAGATTTATACTGAAACATGTTCAATGCACAAGACAGAGCGAAATCCATATAAAAACATGTTTGCACATCTTTAGTAAATTTCCTTTGAGGTTTTGTCTCATCAGCTTAAAACATTACATGTTTTGCCAACACAGCGGATCAAGCCTTCTGAAATGAAATACAGTAGCAGGAAAACACCAAGATCCACTAGCTCTTATCAAGGCCCTTCTAAACCTTAGGTCGAAAATAATTCTTTAGACGCAGGGATTCTGTGAACCTGAGCCAAGATTCTCCAGCCTATACAAATAAATCTGCCGTGTGTGACTCTTTCCTGAGGAAGGGTTTAGTTCTGAAACCACACAGGAAACTATAGTAAAATCACTCAACCAGATTCTCCCCTCATTTACAGCCTTGTATATAAATTAGGAATAATTATAAATTAAGAGTACCTCCACAACAGTCAAAGGAGAGAGTGTAAAATTGGTGTAAGTGAGAGGAGAATCAGGCCTTTGATCTCTAGGTACAAATTTTGTAAGTCCAAAAGCTCATGTTGTAGGTGGTGTTATCTGGTCATTGTAATGTGTCAACAATTTGGAATTTTGTTTTTCAATAATAATCCTAGAATGCAAAGCAGACAGAGTTAATATCTTAGATTATCTTTTATAAACAAAGAATTAAAAATATCCGTTTTTCTCTTCTTAATGCAAGTTTTAAACAATGCCCACAAATAAAGTTTTGGTCATTCACAGAATTCTGAGTAAACCACTTTTATAATTATTATTATTTATTACCATCATCTCATGTTTTTTTCTGCTAAGTGCCCTAAATTTGTTATTCAGGTTTATAATGCAATTATTTACATAACGAAGAAAAAGAACTAGACCAGGCGTTCTCAAACTTCATTTCACCATGGCCCTCTTCTGACAACAAAAATGACTACACGACCCCAGGAAGGGAGACCAAAGCCTGAGCCCACCCAAGCTCCTCTCCCCTCAGCTGGGGGACAAAGCCCAAGCCCCACTGCTCCAGGCGGGAGTGCCAAAGGCCTCCGCCCCAGTTGGAGGGCCTGTAATCTGAGTCCTGCCACCTAGGGCTGAAACCCTTGAGCTTTCGGCTTTGGCCCCAGCCCCAGCAAGTCTAACACCAGTCCTGGCGACCCCATTAAAACAGGATCATGACCCACTTTGGCGTCTCAACCCATAGTTTGAGAACTGCTGAATTAGAACCAAGTAAAATGTATGGGAGCTATACCTGCAGATTCGTATTACATTGGAAGAATGGGAGAATTCAAAATATAACAATAAATGTAAAGGATGACACTTTTTTCTTGATGGACAATTTTTAATGGTCGCCAAAAAACTGGGTGGGAAAAGAACCATATATCAGCAATAAACAACTGTTGGAACTATACTATAGAAAATGCTAGCTTAATACATATGCAAGAGAATTGTTACAAGAGCTCTCGCCCTGGTGGTTGTGATGCCTTTGTATGGTCACAAAGAAGTCTGATGTGGGAGGGAACACAACCAGATGCCCTTTCTTTTGGTTAGACAGGTAGCACTCTCAGAGACCAGCTCAGCCAATGGAAAGGAGCTACTTAATGGCTGGCTAAATCTATCTCAGTTTGTTTGTATGTGAGGGAAAATATCCTGGTTTTGAACATGTATAAGAGCTTGAGCATTAAGAACAAAAGTGCATGCTGACCTGTACTGGGTTTTATTGATTATTTAATATTAACTCTGTCTTCTAGTCATGCATGCATTGTTAAATGAAATAACACATGGGGTTGAAAATTACCAAGCAGGTGTTTAAACGATATCTAAGCAGTTCTGCTGTAGACTAATTAGTGTTCCTATACATTGTACAGTGCACAGTCATCATTATTTCCTCTTCATTAGCTGCTGATGTATAATGCATCTTTTTATTTTAAAAAAAAAAATGTCTACCTCCTTTATAAAAACAGTTGTTTCTTCCGTGAGCACAACAAAGGAACGAGGAATGTGACTCATGTGTGCCATCTAAGCTATGTGCATTAAACATTAAAAACCAACGTGCCTTCTCAGCTTAATGTTCATTAGCAAATTATAAAATATACTTGTCATTGTTAACACTTGTGCCATTTGATATGCTGTTTTGGAAAAGAAATTAGCAGAATGATCAACCTGTTCTTAGAGCTATCATTATACTAGGCATGTGACTGCTTAGTCCATCCAAGTGCAGCTATTGTATAGTTATTGCAGGTGTGGACTGATTTGATGCATAAAAGCCTGAGACCAGGATTTTCAAAAGTTTAATCACTTTCACTGGGAGTTGGTCACCTAACGCCCTACGCTCCTTTGTGAATCCCCGTCTGAATGCCCTATGCCTCCCTCCATAGAGCTACGTAAATCAGATATTCTGTGAGTTTGTATACCAAGGTTCTTCCCGGTTCTGATTCAGGGCAGGGTTTTCTCCACACCACAGAAATGGAAGAAATCTTCCAGAGGCCAGGGCGATCCATGTGAAAACCCTGTGCTTCTACAGTAGCTCTGGAACACCTCTGGTCTCGTGACATCATGGCTCGGATAGAGCTCTAATTCTGTCCTTAGTGGAAATTCCAGTTGAAAAATGTTAACTGATTGCGGTTAGTTTTGGCAGAGAACAATGGGGTGGCCCTCCAATCAGAAAACAATTGTGACCAGCCGAAGGATCCTAATGGAGTGTATGAGATGTTCAATGCACTTTAGACACATTGGGCAATCTAGCTAAGCAACGACTAATGAGTTCAGTGTGAGGGTGTGGGGGAGGGTACAGCAGAAAGGGTTGCAGAGGGTGGTCAACCACCCATCCCACTCCCTCCTCCTGCCAGCACATTCCCCATAGGGGGATCCTGACAGATTGGGGGAGGAGGGGGAAGAAAGAGCAAATATGCCTCAGAACTCGTCATTCCCTACATTCATGCCCAATCAAGCCAGGTTCAGAATCCCTTCTGCACTAGTAAGCAGACAGCAGCATTTGGGCCTAGCATATTCGTGACCTTCTCGCAGCATATAATACAGGACTAGGGCTTTGCCCTATCAAATATATCCTTTCAATTAAACATAATTAAAACAAATTAAGAATAAAGACCATCCAGATGGGACTGCTGTCAACATAGATATAGTTTTATTCCTACTCACTTTGCCGGTGTCCCTTTAATTACAGCACAGTGTAAGTCTGTCACAGTTTGCCAATTCCCTTTTATCCCCAGAACTCAACGTTCAGTGTCTCCCAAACTCATTCTCTTTCCACCCTCACTGACAGAGCAATGACATGTGTTTCACAAGCTGATGTCTGATGGACTATAAAACCAGAGCTGTATTGTGGAAACCTCCAACAACAGTCCTACTTAGAGAGCTATAGAATCTGGGCAATTTTTAGAAACAGGATTTACACATTAATGGTGAGGAAGAGCTTGGGTAGAAACCTAAACTTGAGCTTCTGAGATTAGAGAAAGCTGACACATTTTTGTCTCCAATCCTACAACTGATCCAGGCAAGCAGACCCCTTAGGTCCATGTGGAGCCCCAGGCCTGCCTTGATCTGATTGTAGCTTGGTTCTCTCAGTGGATTTGGAATTTTAATTGAAAATAATGGGTGATCCTGCCCCACTGAAATCAATAGGGGTTTTGCCACTGACTCTAATGGGCCCAGAATTCCACTCATTGTATCACCTTTGCTGATGAGCCATAATGATCAGCTTCATAATATTGAAAAACTGCCTGAAACTAATCCCAGAATTTCTGGTGCATGTAGCTCGTAACTGAAAAGAAACACTATTATTCTGTTTCCTGCACCTTTAACTGTAGAGCAGTCTCTCTCCCTGATGCAAGGACAGATGTGGAACAGCTGACATTCTCTGTAATAGCTCACATAGAAGATAGCAGAGTGAGTGTATGGGTACATCTACATGGTTAAAAAATTCCATGATAACAAGTTTCAGAGATTGGGCTTGCGGAGCTCATGCTATGGGCTGTTTGGTAAGTGCCCAGCCTCTGAGACCTCCTCCCTTTGCCAGGTATCAGAGCCCAGCCTCCAACCCAAACCAGAACATCTACACTGCTATTTCTAGCTTTGTAGCATAAGCCCTACCACCAGTTGACCCAGGCTCTGAGACTCACTGCCACGGGGTTTATTTAGCAATGTATATGTAACCATGTGTGTTCTCAAAATCATGGAGCCTTTATGTTCGTTCTTTATGTTGGGTTTTGTTATGGCTATTTTCCTTACTTTGAAATAAATTAACTTAGAAAGAAGAATATTGATACTGACATGTAGAGATGAGAAATATAACAATTTTTCGTGCTAAATTGTTATCACATTAAGCTGAAAATAAACATGGTCACATTTTATCGTAAGGGTGCTGTCATTACAGGGCAGTTACAGGGCAATTACACTGTGGCTATGCTTTCAGGTCCCAGGAATTACTACTTAGTCATACACTGGGGAAGTTCATTTCATGACTGGGAACAATCGCACTATAAATACAATGTAGTTAATATACTGTAGCGAGACTCAGATAGCACATGTATTAAGAAGAATGCCCACGAGGTAATAGGAAGTAAATCATGTGACTTAATTGCAATTACAGTTTGAAAAAAGAAATCACAGTGTTTTATATGGTAACGATGGGCCAGATTCACAAAGGGATTTAGGTGCCTCACTGCCACTTCAGCCACCTAAATCCCATGATCAGGTCCCACTGGGATTCACAAAACACCTGCTCAGCTGCACCTGAACCCTGTAGGTGCCTACGCTCCCGTAGTGCCTAGGTTTCTGCAGTATGGGCCCATGTTTCTGTCTCTGGTCATACACACTGCCGCCTCCCTCTAGGCATCCGGAGGCCTAAGAACCAGGGGAAGACCAGCGTTCCTCCGCCTAACTCACCTGCAAGGCCTGATCCAGTAAGTGTGCTCCTCTTCTTCCTCCTCTCCCTTTCTTGCAAAAGATGTCTGAGGTGCCTAACTCTAACAGAAGGCTCGCAGCTCAGACTCCCAGGCAGAGATAGGTGCCTCCCTCCAGCCTGGACTTTTGAACCTCCTGAAAGGGGCAGGGCTTAACACATACCCTGGCATCTCCTATTAGCTAGTTTAGGTGGGGAAACCACCTAGTGTACTAGCTTTGTGAATCTCGTTCTTAGGTGCCTATTGCTCCCCATTCATTGGGTAGGAAGCCTGAGAAGCTAAGTCAGACTTTGTCACCCTGTGATGTTTAGGTGCTCACATGTGAGGTGTCAGGATGCTCAGCATCCCAACACCTAAGTACCCAGGCTGGCACGATAATTGGAGTACCTTTATTGCAAAGTGTGATCACTAACACTAATCACATAGCTGATCTTAAGCCTTCTCCCGTTGTTTCTTTCCCACCCATTGCATGCTGCTCATCTGAGGTTGTAAGTTCTCCTGGCACGGACTCTATCTTTCACTGTATTTGCACTGCTTCTAGTATAATGGAGCCCTTTATATGCCACAGTAATATGAATACTATGTAATAACAGTGATCATAATTATGAAAGCTGTGCCCTTTTCTGACATTAAATCGGTGAACAGTTCTACAATTAAAATGCCATTCTGTGCTCCCGCTTCATGGGAATTTTGGATAGTTCAATTAGTACAAGTTGGTGACATATGAATCCAAAGAAACTAATAATAATGACTAATGTTAATATGGAACACCTAGATCTTAGGATCACCTGGTCTCTCAGATACTATGGTGATGTGTGGTATAAAAACCTAGATAGAATAGACTCTATAGTAATATTTTCCATTTGCCATGGATTAAAGCTATTATAGCATATAAGTAGGATACAAATAGTCTTGATAACAAGCAAAGATCCAGAGGAACAAGCAGTGACTATCAGTTACCGATAGACTCTAATTTCGTTGGGCCATTTGATCATTCCTTGCACTGTCTTCCTTTGGGGTAAGCGACTCCAGTTTGTAATGATGCTGATAGGACTTTCCATGTTGACATTGCTGAACAAATATTAACTAATGAATCCTCAGAACAATTCTTTGGAATAGGCAAGGAAGCATTATTACCTTCATTTCACAAATGGGAAAATGGAGGCAGAGAAGTTAAGTAATTTGTCAAATGCCACCCAAAAAATCAGTGGCAGAGCCAAGGTTAGAATATGGAATTCCTGATGCCCAATTGTGTGCTTCAAACCGCATTGACTCAGCTCAACTGAAGGCACCTTAATCGTTCTCTTGTGACTTGGCATGTAACAACTCAGCATAGCAAATGGTACAAACTTGTGTGTCACGTGTAAGAAAAGCTTGATAGGATTTTGTTTCCTCTGCTCTGAACAGCCAGCACAAAGAGCAGAATGGCTGGGATTAGACTGTGGGCCAGTTTTCTTTCTTTAATTTTTTGTTAGCTAAGAATAGTCTGCAGTTTCAAAATGAAAGGTTAATTGTGTCAACAACATTTTACATGTGGTCTAGACAAATTCATTGCAGCTTTAGGTGTGCTTTCTTTGTAAAGACACGTTTACATCGCAGCTTGACGAAACTATTGAACCATGTTTTGCTGAAGTGGTGTGCTACACCGTCAAACAGCCAAAAAGCAGAGTAGTTTGATAATATTTTAATGCACCAGGGATATTGCATTTGATTTCACAGTATTGATCATTCTACACACAATTTGTTGAGTAAGTGCACGTTTACAATTTGTGCTGCTCCTGCTCCTGTTTGTTATAGTGAATGAAGCTGATTGAACTATAAGCATAGGAAAGCAATTGTGCTTTATGACCTTAGAATTTATGCCATCCACATTAATGAAGCATGAAGGTTTTTAAATCCCGTAAAACAGCAATTCATTGAATATCTGAGTTATGCTGACTGGCATACCTTATGCATTTTAAGGGCTTTTAAAGTGACATTTACAGTAACCTGATCTTGGATGATAAAGGACTTCTGAATTAATGTTATACTGCAGCTATGTTGAAGTGGGAGGGAAAATGGTAATTGTTTTAATTTTATCTGCTTTCAGTTCCAGGCACTGATATATTTTATAAACCAAAATCACATAATGTTCAAGGTATGTAAAGTCTACAGTGTTGATTTTTCTCTTTCTTCTGTTAAAATGAATTTTGGTAACTCTAAATTACCAGGCACACACATCATTTTTATCACTCTAGCTATTTACATTATATGCTAACTGTTGGCCGCTCAGTGATTGTGCTAAATGTCATGTAGTGATGAGCTATTCAAAAGACCCTCAATCCTCTTGTTCTTACTCCAGCCAACTCCCACTGAATCCACAAGAATGTGACTACAATATCTATGCTTTACATGATTATTTCTGTAGTCTAAACTGTAATTACCCACTTACCCTACGGAAATTATTTTTCAGTACTCAAACAGCTCCTCAGTCAGGACTGTACTGCACACACAAAACACACAAGTCACTAAGGGTATGTCTACACTGCAATGTAAGCCCAGGGTTCAAACTCAGGCTTAAGGTTAACCCCCGTTCTGTCTACATACAAATCATGCTAACCTAGGGCTCAGACCCAGGACCCCACGGGGTGGAGAATCTGAGCCTGAGTCAAGCTGGGACTCACGGTTCAAGCCCTGTTGCTTTGAAGATGCAGCCCCACTGGACTTGTGCTTTGGGAATCCACCAAAGGTATCCCACAATCCCATGGGCTGACTTTCTTTGCCCTCTAGACAGTCAAGTTTTCCCACACTGCACCACAAACAAAGGGCTAGAGTGGCCACATTTTGGGAGGGTGCTAAGAAGTCTGGGATTATGAGTGGTTGTGCTCAGGCCCACATAACGCAGTGTAGACACTGGAGCCCCAGGTTGGGACCCAGGGTTCAACAATTCCTAACCTGGAGTTATAGAGGAATGTAGATGCTCAAGCCATAGGTTAACAAACCCAGGGTCTGCTAACTCAAGTTCTACTAACCCTGGTCTTACCCATAGGTTATGTCTGCAATGCAATGTATGTGTAACTGCACACTAAGCCCAGACTCTGACTCAGGTTTGAGCCCAAGCCCCCCTTCCATCCACACACAAATCAGTCTGACTCTAGTCAGCAAGCACTCAGGACCTGGATCCTAGGACCTGGGTCACACTGTAATTCAGATCCAAGCCCTGTCATTCTGCAGTGTGGATGTAGCTCAAACCACAGACCTGAGTCAGAAGGTCTGCATAGTGCAGTATGGCACATCATCCTGGCTGTGAGACATAGGTCCAGTAATTGTAAGACCAGGCTCACAATGCAGTGTGGACACTCACGTGTTGGCTTGGAAAGACCAAGTCCACAAGCTCAAGTCCCACAGTCCCAGGTTTACACTGCATTGCAGACATATCCTATTGGAGATCACAGTGTGTGTGGGTGGAGGTGGCGGGATCTGTTTAGCCAGCTCCCATCAATGCGAACATGTCTCTCCATGGAACAACCCCTACAAATCCCTTCTCCTCCCCATTCCGCATGCTCCTTGCACAAGAGAACATCACTACTTCTACTCCTGTGGAGGAGGAGGTCCCTACGAGCTTTAGTGAATCGCAACCCTGATCAACATATTCCAAACTTGGATCTTTTTGGCAGTCTCAGGAATAAAATTCTTCTTTGTCTCCTCAGTGCCATCTGGCTATTCCATGTCAAACTCACTGTTCAAAATCCATTAATGGCATAATGTTAGGCCAGATTTTCAAAAACGTTCAGCCCTGCACCTGCTCCCATTGGAACTCTTACTTTCAGAAGAGCCCAGCATCCAACAGGTTGGGCTATTTTGAAAATCTAGCTCCAGTTGTGGGTGCAGGGACCTTGTGAAAAGTCTATCCATAATGACCAGCTTAAATAGCTAAAACTCTAAAACCTACACTTTTTACTATGAAAGTATTTAGGCTGCATGACTTTATTACTCTTTTTTTAGTCCTGGCTATGCAAAACAAGCAACAGCCATATAATCCTTGGAATCTAATAAAGATTCCATCAATGTAAAATCATTATCCTTAGGCAAGAAGGAAACCAATTCAATTATGATGCTGGATGAGGAATTGAGGATGAAAAGTTGTAGTACATATTAAACTTGAGGGTGGAGAAGTTGTAGTACATATTAAAATGGTTACTACAAAATTTGTGCATCCAGGCTAACAAATGCTAATATGTTCTTTTGTTACCCTCTAATTTTAATGATTCATGTACGCCTGCAGCCAGAGAAACTTGTACTAAATTTCATCTACATTAAAAAATAGCAACGCAATGAATTGCAAAGTTATTAACATTCATGTCTAGTTGCATTATTAAGCTGTACACATCAAATCTGGTAGTACAAGTAGAGAAATGTCATAATGAAGTAGAACAGCATTTAATCAGAAGGATTTCTAAAGGTCATCAGAGCATCATATAAATCCATCCAAGCATGACAGCAGTGTGAAACAAACAACTGAAAGGACACAATAAGAATAAATGCTTTGAGTATTGTTTGCAGTCGTAAAAGAATCAGTCAAACTCTCCTCTTAAGGGAACAGTTAACAAAATCCTGGATTCTGCAGCCTTAATTAATCAAAGACTAATGAGAAGCAGATAAGGAATATTTAACATGAAGGGGACTTATGGGCTATGTATATTGATACCTTGCAATGAGAAGATCTAAAACATCTGTATAGAACTAAAGAAGACATTTTGAGTTTGGCTGGGTTTTCCTCATTGGCCAGAAGAGACATAAACTATATAATTTCAATAATCCATGATTTGTTAATATCTTCTTAGTTGTAATAGCTGTTTGACTGCTTCAGGACACGTATTATGGGTCGAATACTTGGCAGCTCCAAACATTTGAGCCCTTTACGTATTTTAGATTAATGATGTGAAAAGTTTCCTTCCTGAGCACTTTGCACAACTGTGCAGTTAAAACAGATGTAACGGTCACTTAGAACCAGATACTTCTACTCATAGCTTGTTCCGTGAGTAATCCAACTGATTTTGCTGGGACTCTTCCAAGAATAAAGCATGATTCAAAGTGATCGAGAGTATCAAAATCTGGCTCATACTGTGTATTCATATTGGTCTATGAATATAATGTGGGGCAGTGTTGGTAGTACAATTAGACAAGCTAGACAACTAATTCACCAAAGCCGTTTTCTGGTGCGCTGCCTATAAGCCAACACAGGGAGCCTGTTCTCCAGCTAACTAGTTGACCGTGATAGAAACAGGATTGGGCCATTCGTTTAGGCACTTTCACAAATTGAGTACAGTTTATATGCATCATTTTCATGGGTTTTTTTAATCCTATAACCACTGCACTAAAGAAAGAGAAATTATAACTCCAACCAGGATTCTCAGGAACGTATCCTTGCAAGGCATGTTTACTGACACAGCAGTGGGTGGGGGATGGGAACAGACAAACAGAAAGAAATCATAAAAGACAAAAGGTTTCTACAGGAAGGATATGGAAGCTGAGAAGAATCATAAGATTATGATCTCAAATTAAAACTACAATGAGGGGTAATATAAAAAGATATTCTAATTGCTACATCTAATTAAGAAGAACAATTAAAACAAGTTAAGTGCCTTAATTATTACAATAATTAACAATTAAACAGAAATCAAGCATCTTTGAAAGAATGATGATGTGCATTAGTGAACAGGGAATGAAGCTCTCCATTTAAATGCACAGAAATGTCAGGAAGCAAAGGCTGAGAGCTCTCCCCTGGGCCACTGCAAGCAGAGAGTAGCAAACAGCAGCAGTTCTGCATGGTGTGCCCACTCTATAAATTCATTCCTCATCCACTTGCCCCAATGGTAGCCCTTTCACAAGGCTCAGAGTCTGCAAGGTCAGCCGCTTTTCTGCAATCATTCCTTCATCCCATGAGAATCCTGGTGTATGTGGGTCACACAGTGAGCCTATTTCCTACCCACCCACACTTACCATTGCTTTGGAGGGTAATAGACAATAGGGAAGCTTATGAGAGTGGAACTACAGCAGGGGAACAGGGAAAAGAGAGGAGGCACAGGCCTTATTGTGGATGGTGCTGGTTTTGAGGAGATCTGTGGCTTTTAGGGAGCAAACCCTCCTCTCATTTTGAGGGGGAGGGGAAGGCAGCTACATCCACCTTTCATTTAGGGAACGTGGGGTGGAGGGGGAGGAATGTTCAAGTGGAAATTCTGAGGGACCGTCACACAGGTAGGGGAGCATCTGGCACACTGATGATCATGCAAATGGCTGAAATAATATACGAACTCAGTCAAAAGACCGGATCTTTAGCAAACACACATTTGCCAAAACTCCCTGGAAGTCCATTAAGTTTAATGGCACAATAGCCAACACCAGCTGAGGGTCAGGATTTAGCCGATATATTACCTTTCAGCTAGCAAAAATATACTGAAAACCCATAATCTCCTCAGTTAAAACTATTTCACTGGTTGGTAAACACCATTCTGGGCTGTCAACAGTGTGGGCCACATTCACAAAGTGAATTTAGGCTTAGAGTTGGCAAATCTAATTTTAGGCACCCTGCCACCCAGTGGAATCCACAGCCCTGAGTTAAGTGCCCGGGTTCCCTATACAATGCATGGGGAGGGTTAGGCACCTGAGAATGAAATTCACAGAAGCTGGCAAGCTGAGCAGAGAGTCACCTAAAGTAGCCAGGAGGAAATACTATGGAGAGGCTCGTGGCCTAGGTCCCACCCATCAAAGGGACTTAGGCACCTAACACTGGGCTAGAGGAAGGCACCTATTTCTGTTCAGGATTCAGAGCTGTAAATTCTCTCCTGGAATTTGGCACCTAAGCCAGGTGACACCCTACCCACTGCGCGATAGGCTATTCTGCTCAATCACTCCTATTGAAGCTGTTCTATGTTGTATAAAATACTTATATATTTCATCCAGCCAGAGAGAAATCTAGGCAAGACTCTTTTGCCTGCTGGCACATTCACCTTGCTCCGAACCAGGCAAAGTGAGCATTTAAATCTCAGTCTCCCACATTCTGGTTGAGAGCTCTAACCACTGGGTTATTGGATATGTGGGGGAAGAGGGCAGCACCCCCTACCTCAGCTGTGTTTGGTGCAGGGCCCAATCTGGTAGACAGATTAGGCCCTGCAGGCAAGACAGCCGGGGGAACATGTAAGTTGAAGCACCTGCCAAGGCGGAGGCACTGAGCTGATTTTCAGTGTCAGGACTTAAGTCTGGTCTACACCTTAAAGTTCAGGGCCCAGAGAGATATAATTAAGCCAACCTCAGCCCTGGTATAGACAATGCTTGGTCAACAGAAAAATTTTTCTGTCCACATCTTGAGGGGGTGGAGTCACTAGAACAGTCAGGGGTGAAAGTAATTTAAAGGACTTACCGGTATTCCAGAGTCCTGAGCAGGGAGCGTGGCCTCGACCGGAAGAGGCGGAGCCTTTAAATACCCCAGAGCTACCTGGGCCTTTAAATCACCCCCAGAGCTACCAGCTGGGAGCCCGGGGGCTCAGGGGCGATTTAAAGGGCCCCGGGCTCTGGCTGCCACTACTTAAGCGGAGCTCCAGGCCCTTTAAATCCCGACAGAGCCCTGCCGCCGCTACCCCAGGGGCTCCGGCAGCGGGGCTCGGGCAGCTCTTTAAAGGGCCCGGGGCTCTGGCCACTGCGGGGAGCCTGGGGCCCTTTAAAGTGGCAACCTGGGGAAGCCGGTCCAGTCGGGCATGCATACTGTTTCTTACCGGTATGCCGGACCGGACCAGACCAGTTTACTTTCACCTCTTGCAACAGTGGAAAAACCCCTTCCTCTGCTGTGGAGAGTGTCTTCACTACAGCCACGTAGCTGCTGTGTGGTACTGCTGTCACACCTGTAGTGTAGCTGTCGCCTCAGGCAGCTTTGCTCATGTCCACCAGCAGAAGTTTAGGAGGCTTTGTGTGTGGAGACTTAGGTGCCACGGGGCTTCAGTCACCTACATGGATATGTGGCAGCTGCACAGGGATTCTGAGGATCTAAATTTGGGACTTTGGCCCTGTAAGTGGCTGCCTCTTGGCCTCTAGCCCTGCCGGTTAAAGGCAAATAAGTGGATTATGTCCTTCAAATGTAGAATGTTATCCTGTAGCTCATAGATTGGTGCATATATCTGCATTGTATTGTATTGTTCTCTGAACTTATCCAAGCTTACACACATTCATTGTCTCCCCACTTCTTTGGTAGTGCAAAAACAACATTCCGATCACAATCCAATGTTACAGTACAAGAAGAACATTTGTAAGTAGCTAGCATTTAAATACAACCCACTATTAAATTAAACTCCCTGCAATCCTCCACTTTACATTAGTCCAAATTTGTGAATTGGTAATAGATGTTTTAATTAGCCAAATTAGGAACCAAGAAGCATAGTTCAGATAGGGGATTTATCTCCAAATGATAGTTTACAGTTGCAGGAGATCTATAACCTTCCTGATTAGCAGAAGGGAAGTATGATAAACTGAGATAATGTTTGTCTAATAGCACTGGCATATCCCTGTTGACTTAATCTCTTTCTAAAATTGCCATTGCCTGATATACAGTAGCATGATCTCACACTGCGTGTTTCCAAAGTCTGGTTAAAATTAGATGTACGTCATTCCTGCAAAGGTTGACTCATGTGAGTATACCCCTTACTCATATAAATAGTTTCATATAAGTCAATGGGATGACTCAGTCTCCTCAGAGTAAAGATTATTTGCATGAGAAAAGGTTTGCAATATATGGTTCTTCATTTCAAGAGATTGAAATGGTGGTAGTGGAGGGACTGAACTTCATTAACTCTCATTCAGCACCTTTCAGGCCACTCTGAGGATATGTGTACTGTTTCTGTAAAACTGAAGTAAAAGGCCAGCTTTGTTAAGATATAAAGGGAGAAACTAGAATGTGCTTGTATTCCAAGGGGATGGTTTCAGACAGGCTAAGGATGAGCCATATGGCCAACCCTGAGTGATCCAAAATCATGTCTTCCCCACAGAAATCATGAGACTAATTGAAAAATCATCAGTTTTTTTAAAGTAATGAATGGTAGATTCTTGTTGTTTGCCTTCTGGGTTTTGAGCCTTTTGGGTGCGCTTGGTTTGTATTTCTCCCATGACTGTGAAGACTACAAACGTATCTTCTTAAAAAAAGGTCAAAGCTGAGGTTCTCTCAGAGTTACACGAGCTGAGGCTGCAAGAAAACCACCAAATATTGCAAGAGCTGGCAGAGGCCAGAGAGGTCAGTAGCTGGGTGGGACCGAGATCAAACGAAGCGCTTGGAGGTTCAGAGTAGATTAAAGACAGAGCTAGTGACAGGAAAAAGAAGGATGTTAGAGAGGATGAAAGGCGGGAAGACAAGTGGGAAGGCAGAGATGGAAAAGGGAGATCCCAGCAGAAAATTTTTTTGTGTCAAAGAGGTTACGTTAGTAGCTATTTGCAGTAAACATCTAACATTACCCCAGTGTGTCATTATCAATAAGATGACACATTTCCTTATTCAGTATGGCCCTGATTCAGCAGCTCATTCCTATTCAGTAAAGCACTTAAGATCCTGCTTAACTTTAGACATGTGCTTAAGTCCCACAGATTTAAAGTTAAGCACCTGCTCAAGTGCATTGCTGTACAGAGATGGAGTTAAGCATGTGCTTAAAAGCTTTGCTGAATTGGGGCCTATGAAATGAAGATTTTTGTTTGGTTGCACTTGTGCTGGATTATAAATGGTTATTGGGGTTTATTAAATTAGAGCTGTTTATATTTTAAGGAGGAAAAACATTCTTTGAAATGCTGTATACCTAATTTTTTGTAATGCTCGTATCTGATTACTTCATCCAATTGTCCCTTTTCTCCGTATTTTACACATTTCTTTTGTCATGAAAGTGTTCTATAAATGTTATAGAATAAACTAAAGAAAAGAAAGGAGAAAATGGTTGAAGTGAGTTTGTCCAATTCTCATTCTTATTTGCTCTCCTTATAAAGAAAATGTATTCAAGTGCTCAGTTTGGCCTTTTTATGTTACAATTTTATCTCAAGAATGTAATCTCTCCTACACCTCATTGTGTGAAAAAGAACAAAATACTGTATAAATGTAATTTTTTTCACCTTTACAATTTTTTTATTTCAGGTAGGTAAATGCAATTATACATTCGGCACAATAGTACATGTCCAAATATATCCAAATAGTTGCAGTGTATTTAACTTAGATGCAGTCTTTTGTATGAGATGTATAATACATCCACAAGGCAAAGAAAAGAGAACTATTATAGTATTACGTTTTACCTGGCTGTTTTGCAGCAAGAAAAAGCTCATATAGAAATACAGCAATTTTCAAATTGCAACAGGCCAGTTCCATGCTGAGTCAATGCCAAATGCTTCATCAGAAGGACATACACCCTGCCCTCTTTCCTCGCATTCTGCAATTGCGTTGGTAATACTATGTCAGAGACGTATTTTTTCCTGACCTCAGCTGGTAATCAGTTTATGCTTTGAAGCCTAAGGATTGATAATTACCTATAATATTAACCTAATTATTGTAATTGCATATGCTGTTTTTATTTATTTTAATGTTTAATCCTTGAATTTTCCAGTATTCTTCTTGAAGAGTAAGTACCTAGTTTAAATCCCAGCCCTGAGAGGTGCTGAAAGCCTTCAACACTTCAACAGGGGCTACACGGAAACTATTAATTAGCACCCAGATTTTAAATCACTTAATGCCATTGGGAGCAGTTACACACATATATATAGTTCCTTGGGCTGTTCCACTGACAATAAGGTAGTTACAATCTAGCCCAACATAAACAGTCATTCATCTGAGTCAGCCTGATTCCCCCACCACCTGGCACCTTGCATTGTCATTTATACCTGATGCCAAATGAGGGTAAAATACTATAATTCCAGTTTGATAGCATTTTACCCTCACTTTGCACAGGGGTAGCTGATGACACAAGGTGAAGGCCCTGGAGAATCAGGCCCAGTGGAGTCGGGTGAAGAAGAACTTGATTAGATTGGCCCATTAGTCAGGACGTTAGTGGAGTGAGCTTTAGTTTTAGATCTTGCCTTGACTAGAAAAAAGATTGAGTTTAGGCTGGTCTTAATTCACAAATACTAGCTGAACCCAAATTTACACTAGACCTAGTGGAGATGGAGATTTAACACCTTTAGCTCCAGTTTTAGCAGGCCAAGTAGAAGTCTGGGCCCTGCCCCACATAACATATCAATCTATAACATTATCCCAGTACAGAGCACTAGAGTTAAAGACAGAAAAGTAGTCTGTAATTTAACAATCTTAATCCCAAAAGCCTCAACAGAACAATCCTTTCTTAATAGATACTTTTATCCATAATCCAATTTAAAGTAAGTAAGAAAGGAGTCCAGCAGAGCTGGCTGTATTTTAAAGAATCCTGATTGAGGTTACAGGAACAAACCATCCCGATGTGTAGAAAGAATAGTAAATATGGCAGGCGACCAGCTTGGCTTAACAGTGAAATCCTTGCTGATCTTAAACACAAAAAAGAAGCTTACAAGAAGTGGAAGATTGGACAAATGACCAGGGAAGAGTATAAAAATTTTGCTCAGGCATGCAGGAGTGAAATCAGGAAGGCCAAATCACACTTGGAGTTGCAGCTAGCAAGAGACGTTAAGAGTAACAAGAAGGGTTTCTTCAGGTATGTTAGCAACAAGAAGAAAGTCAAGGAAAGTGTGGGCCGCCTACTGAATGAATGGGCCCCTTACTAGTGAAAGAGGATGTGGAAAAAGCTAATGTACTCAATGCTTTTTTTGCCTCTGTCTTCACGCACTGGGCAGCACAGCATGGGGAGGAGGTGACCAGCCCTCTGTGGAGAAAGAAGTGGTTCAGGACTATTTAGAAAAGCTGGATGAGCACAAGTCCATGGGGCCGGATGCGCAGCATCCAAGAGTGCTAAAGGAGTTGGCGGATGTGATTGCAGAGCCATTGGTCATTATCTTTGAAAACTCATGGTGAATGGGGGAGATCCTGGACGACGGAAAAAAGGCTAATGTAGTGCCCATCTTTAAAAAAGGGAAGAAGGAGGATCCAGGGAACTACAGGTCAGTCAGCCTCACCTCAGTCCCTGGAAAAATCATAGAACTGGTCCTCAAGGAATCAATTCTGAAGCACTTAGAGGAGAGGAAAGTGATCAGGAACAGTCAGCATGGATTCACCAAGGGCAAGTCATGCCTGACTAATCTAATTGCCTTCTATGATGAGATAACTGGCTCTGTGGATGAGGGAAAAGCAGTGGACATGTTATTCCTTGACTTTAGCAAAGCTTTTGACATGGTCTCCCACAGTATTCTTGCCAACAAGTTAAAGAAGTATGGGCTGGATGAATGGACTATAAGGTGGATAGAAAGCTGGCTAGATTGTCGGGCTCAACGGGTAGTGATCAATGGCTCCATGTCTAGTTGGCAGCCGGTATCAAGCGGAGTACCCCAAGGGTAGGTCCTGGGGCTGGTTTTGTTCAATATCTTCATTAATGATCTGGAGGATGGCGTGGATTGCACCCTCAGCAAGTTTGCAGGTGACACTAAACTGGAGGAGAGGTAGATACGCTGGAGGGTAGGGGATAGGATACAGAGGGACCTAGATAAATTAGAAGATTGGGCCAAAAGAAATCTGATGAGGTTCAACAAGGACAAGTGCAGAGTCCTGCACTTAGGAAGGAAGAATCCCATACACCGCTACAGACTAGGGACCGAATGGCTAGGCAGCAGTTCTGCAGAAAAGGACCTAGCGGTTACAGTGGACGAGAAGCTGGATATGAGTCAACAGTGTGCCCTTGTTGCCAAGAAGGCCAATGGCATTTTGGGCTGTATAAGTAGGGGCATTGCCAGCAGATCGAGCGACATGATCATTCCCCTCTATTCGACATTGGTGAGGCCTCATCTGGAGTACTGTGTCCAGTTTTGGGCCCCACACTATAAGAAGGATGTGAAGAAATTGGAAAGAGTCCAGTGGGGGGCAATAAAAATGATTAGGGGACTGGAACACATGAGTTATGAGGAGAAGCTGAGGGAACTGGGATTGTTTAGTCTGCGGAAGAGAAGAATGAGGGGGGATTTGATAGCTGCTTTCAACTACCTGAGAGGTGGCTCCAAAGAGGATGGCTCTAGACTGTTCTCAGTGGTAGCGGATGACAGAACAAGGAGTAATGGTGCCAAGTTGCAGTGGGGGAGATTTAGGTTGGATATTAGGAAAATCTTTTTCACTAGGAGGGTGGTGAAACACTGGAATGCGTTACCTAGGGAGGTGGTGGAATCTCCTTCCTTTGAGGTTTTTAAGGTCAGGCTTGAGAAAGCCCTGGCTGGGATGATTTAGTTGGGGATTGGTCCTGCTTTGAGCAGGGGGTTAGACTAGATGACTTCCTGAGGTCCCTTCCAACCCTGATATGCTATGATTCTATGAAGTATCAAACCTTGTGAATTTTAGCACAAATGACTCTCTGATGCATTAGAAAAACAGGCTGTGTTCAAAGATCCTCAGACTTGCATTTCAGCCGTTATGCTGGGCTAAGGTTAGCCCACCTTGCTCTATAGTATAAAACTTGCACAGTAAGAATATGTATTAAAGCTTTGGAGCCAGAACCACTCTGGTATAAGTTGGGGATTTAGCCCTTGACCTTACTCAGCTGACTTCAGAAGAGCTATGCTAATTTACATAGGCTGAGAAGCTCACCCAAACTTTTACTGTTGATGACTCTTGTCTGTGTTCCTTTCTCTTCTACTATTATAAGGAATGTTCTTTAAAAAGGGATAAACTACATTTTAAAATGCTCAAACTGAAATGGGGAGTCTCCCACCTTGCATTGACTCAATGCCACTGGTGTACATCAGAACAGCTGGAAAAAAAAGTGTGTTCCTATATGCATTTCCAAATACATTCTATATTTAAGATCATCTCCTGGCTCTGGATACACACAGAAACACCTCCCATTGAAGTCAGTGGGAGCTCTCCTCATGTGTCTGAAGCCAGAATGTTGCTCTTAGCTATTTTTTTATGTGCAGTTACACTATGAGATACCTAAAAAAAGTGAGCTGCTTTTCATTCCCCTCTCTTCCCAGATCCCACTGGGACTGATTGTACTAACTTGGATAGGAATTGGGGGGGAGGGCATTAAATGTTGCACCTGTGGAAGACCCCTGATTACCTGTGGTTACTCCAGGAACTGTGGCAGTTAGCCAAAGTGATGCTTCCACCTTCATCCGTCTATTGGACGACAGCTACCATTGCAGTAGGAGCAGTAGCCCACCCTGATTGTGGTCTGCTTTGAACTTTCTCCCGCAGTGCTAGTGTTTTTCTCTTTGATCAGTCCTGAGGGGAGCCCCCTCCGAAGACCTACCTCTTTGATACTATCTATATCCTGCAGGTCTTAGAATCTTTTCCTGAAGATTTAGCCAGCTTCCTTGATCAGTCAAAGAGTTCTTCGCCTAAGAGCCTCTGGTTGTACATGGAAAGTACTTTATCTTTCACTTGCACAAAGGCTGGGTTTTCCTTGTTTGAATTTCAGTCTGTTTTATTCTACCTTTGAATATATCTGGCAGTCTTTTATAGTTCCCAGTTATTGTTATGCATTTAAATAGGTGTCCTCAGAGTGTAACCTTATGTGTAGGTATTACAGCTCTACATTTTTCATCCCTTCTTTTACTGTACTATTGGACTGTAGCTGAGAGATGTGTGTGTGTGTGTGTGTGTGTGTGTGTGTGTGTGTGTTTGTGTGTGTGTGAGGAGCCCTTAAGAGAAAATAAGAGACCCAGTAAATATCTATTGAGATTTCTTTATGCAGCTTTAACCATTTCTGTAGCATCCACTTGCTGCATAACTTCAGACAATTTAATATGTTCATACTTTGCCAAAATGTTCATGACAAAAATGAAAATTTCTGCATCTCTTATGACTGTTTTGGGGACATGCTGTTTAGTTTAATAAATCTTCTTTTTTTTTTGAGAATTTCAAAATATAGGAATAGCCAGAGTGGATCAAACACTGGCCTACCTACTTGAATGGCCTCCCTCTGACAATGGCCAATACCAAATTGCTTCACCTGAAGATGCAAAAGCCAATAAGTGGGCACAAAAGGAGTTCCCCATCCCCCACAGCAGTAGCTGACCTATGGGCAGAAGCTTGAAGGTTTATATCCCTTTTGAACTTTGGGGTCTTTTTAAAATTCTTTATTAATGTAACTGTGGATGTTCTCATTATCCAGTCTCCTTTTAATCTTATTAAGTTGTCTGTCTCATTACTATCTTTTGGCAATGTGTCTATTGTGCAACAAAGTATTTCCTTGTGTTGGTTTTCAAGTTTAGAAAAATCACCATATTTATACTGGAAACTCAAGAAACAGCACTAGACAAAAGGGACTTTTGCTTTTCTAAAAACCCAGGCGAAGTTGTTTTTACTCATCATGAGAGCATATTAATCCTTTAATTGGATTGTTGTATACTCTGTTCATGGCAACTGACCAATATTTCTAATATTGTTACTAGAAATAACCAACTTCCTTGGCATAGTCCAATACGCACATGTCAATTCCAGCAAAAAAGGCAAGCATCCTGCTCCTCATTTTGCTCCCTTATGAGCTAGAAATTCATGGTTGTGTGCTCCTGGCATCTAAGTTTCTTCCAAATAGATGTAGAGACACCACAATACCACAGAACTAGCTATTTTGATTGGTATTGTTTTCTCCAAAACTACAAAGTGTACAGTGCTCACTTTATTTTTATTTTTTATTATAAATATTTGCACTGTAAAAATAAAAGAAATAGGATTTTTCAATTCACTTAATACGAGTACCATAGTGCAATTTGTTTATCATGGAAGTTGAATTTACAAATGTAGAGTTATGTACAAAAAATAATTGCATTCAAAAATAAAACAATGTAAAATTTTAGAGCCTACAAGTCCACTCAGTCCTATTTCTTGTTCAGCCAATTGCTCAGACAAACAAGTTTGTTTACATTTGAAGTAGATAATGCTGCTTGCTTTTTGTTCACAATGTCACCTAAAAGTGAGAACAGGTGTTCTCATGGCACTGTTGTAGCAGGCATTGCAAGATATTTACGTGCTAGATGTGCTAAAGATTCATATGTCTGTTCATGCTTCAATCACCATTCCAGAGGACATGTGCCCATGCTGATGATGGGTTCTGCTCAATAACAATCCAGAGCAGTGCAGACCAACGCATGTTCATTTTCATCATCTGAGTCAGATGTCACCAGCAGAAGGTTGATCTTCTTTTCTGGTGGTTCAGGTTTTGTGGTTTCTGGATTGGAGTGTTGTTCTTTTAACACCCCATCCCTCTCAAATTTTGGAAGGCACTTCAGATTCTTAAACCTTGGGTCGAGTGCTGTAGCTATCTTTAGAAATCTCACATTGGTACCTTCTTTGCGTTTTGTCAAATCTGCAGTGAAAGTGTTCTTAAAACAAACAAAATGCTGGGTCATCATCTGAGACTGCTATAACATGAAATATATGGTAGAATGTGGGTAAAACACAGAGCAGGAGACATACAATTCTTCCCCAGAGGTTCAGTCACAAATTTAATTAACATTATTTTTTAACGAGTGCCATAAGCATGGAAGCATGTCCTCTGGAATCATGGCCAAAGCAGGAAGTGGCATTAGAATATTTAGCATATCTGGCATGTAAATACCTTGCAATGCCATCTATGAAAGTGCCATGTGAACGTCTGTTCTCACTTTCAGGTGACATTGTAAAAAAGAAGTGGGTGGTGATTATCTCCTGTAAATGTACACAAACTTATTTCTCTTAGCGACTGGCTGAACAAGAAGTAGGACTGAGTGGACTTTTAGGCTCTAAAGTTTACATTGTTTTGATTTTGAGTGCAGTTATGTAACAAAAAAAATCTAAATTTGTAAGTTGCGCTGTCATGATAAAGAGATTGCACTATGGTACTTGTGTGAGGTGAATTGAAAAATACTATTTTATTTCTTTTATAATTTTTACAGTGCACATATTTGTAATAAAAATAATATAAAGTGAGCACTGTACACTTTGTATTTTGTGTTGTAATTGAAATCAATATATTTGAAATGTAGAAAAACATCCAAAACATTTAATAAATTTCAATTGGTATTGTATTGTTTAACAGTGCAATTAAAACTGCGAATAATTGTGATTAATTTTTTTAATCGCAATTAATTTTTTGAGTTAATCATGTGAGTTAACTGCGATTAATCGACAGCCCTAAAACTAACACATTTCTGCTGTGGATAGGAGCACTATGCTGTACAAAACTTCATGGTGATAATATTGGCCGGGTTGGCTGGAGGTGATGTTTTTCCCTCTAAAGCAGTATCAATCCAGTGTCCCAGCATGGGACGTTAAAACATTAAAATGAACGCCTTAACTACCAGTGGTCATTCATGGCCTTGTTTTTCAGAAAGTTAAAGACTGAGGCCGATATATGTTTGTATATGTGCAACTGAATGACTATTTGCATATGCAAATGAGGCATTAGTATGTGCAAATGGATCTACTAACCCTTCTCATTATATGGTATTACTAACCAGGATTAATGTCATTCACCTTTACAGACACTTTTTGAAAAATGATGCAAATATATGCAGGATTAAAGCTGCTGAGCCAAAAGCTTTATACTGTTTGATCAATGAAAACCTTTTACTTAGAATTGATATTAGTTTGGGTTTCTATGGAGATGGGAAAAATTTTCATCTATTTTGATTACATATTTGAATAGTTCATTGAATGTAGAAAGACTGTTAACTGAATTCTCTCAAGATACCTTATTGACTGGATTCTTACTCTTGGGTCTTTTTCATGTGAGGCAAGACTTTCGTCATCCACAAAGTTTTTGTTTCTTGGGGCACTAGTTGTTCAACTCCATTTCATCTCAGCACTGAGGAAGGGGTGCAACATTTCTTATAATTTCTTTGTTCCTGATGGTCTTGTACTAAAATATAATTATTCTCTGGGCATTTATTCAGGCTGACAAAATCCTCTGTTTCTTACACACCCATGAGCTTAAAGAGGATGGTCTAGAAGGGGCTACCAAGGCACTAATGGTTGGTGTAAGAATGGTGTAAAGCAGTATGTCAATTTCAAATCTGAAATCTAATTAATTAGTCATGGACGACTGGCACAATAGTCAGATCTTGATTTCAACGGCACAAGTTGGGATATTGTTCATATTAGGGTCCAGTCCTTTATAGCCACCAGATCCTGCTGTGAAATTCAGATCTGGATCCAGGTTTGGATTCCAAACAACTGTAGAAATCCTGTGACCTTATAGAATAAAGAGCTCGCTACTGTCACCTATGGGTGAAATGGGACCTTGTTGGGAAATACAAGGACAAGACATTGACACTGAAAATGCCAAGGGTCACCCTGATTTAGACTTCTGTCAGACAGAGCTGGGTAAGGGAGCCTAGAAAAAAAAACTGAAAGAGGGGGCAAAAGGTGCCAGCTTTCTGCTAGGTGGTAAAAATAGTGTTGAGGGTCCTGGGCACTAATGATCTTTCTCTAAAGAGCTGATCTGAGACTGCTGTAGAAAAATGTATGGTGCAGAGCCGAGCATGGATGGTGCAGGGAAGTGGTAACTTTGAGATCATGGATGGTGCGGAGCACTTGGGCTGAAACTGTGAAGAACGCAGCAGCCTACCTAGGTGACTGTGGTCTGGGCCTCCCTATCCAACAATTAAAGCTGAAATCACTCCTGCTGGGTCAGGCAATAGACCCCCCCGCCCAAAGCAGCCCAGGTAGCACTGGCCTGCCAGCATCCGTGGATTTCTCCAGCCCCGGAGAGCTAACTGTGAGTGGAGAGCTGGGGCGGGGGAAAGCGGCTGGAATGCACCACCCACTTACAATTGCACGGGACTATAGCACGAGAGTCTTACTTCATAAAATGTGTTGATTTATTAATTGCTGGTTTTCCCAAATTCATTCTGTTGTCTCCCCCCCTCCCTCCCCACCCGCTTTCCTGCTGCCCTTCTCCATCACCCCCAATAAAGTGCTCTTTGTTGTAACCGTTGCACTCAGTGCTTGTGGGAAAGCGTTGCTCATCAAGGGGGTGCATATTGTTTCCCAGGTTTCTGGGTGGGGGCATCAGCTGTTGTTAGTTAAAGCTTTATCAAAACCCATAGAAACTTGAGCCCAGTTAACATCAGCTGGCAGAAGGGTTACAACTGCATAGGCTGAGATTGTTTTATTGAGGCACTTTGCTTCTAGCTCATCTCTATATGTAGTGCTTCCCTCTTACTCCTCTTCCCCAAGCCTTCTAGCCTCCAAATTATCCTGGGCCTTCAAAGCAAAAATAGCATTTTATGTGGAGGGTTTGTAAAGTCTCTTCTTCCCAGATTTCTGTTTCTATCTATTCCAAAGGCTCAAATCCCCTCAACATTAGGTTGTAAAACTGAGATTCCATGGCTTTGTCACTCTGAGACCTCAGTTTGGTACCTGGCCTGAAACACTGCAGTGCTACACCCCGTTAAAATACCTTCTGACACAACATCAGAAAATTAGTGTTGGAGCCACTTGATACAGTTGAAAAACATTACCTTCAGGCTGGGCTTTTATATTTCCCTGAGCATTCGCTTTTAGGCATCTTAGTTAAATCTCTGTTAGGTAAAATAGCCTTCATTCAGAAGGCACACTAGTTGTGACATTTCAGGAGGCAAATAAACAAGATAAATCTGAGAGTGGAAGAAATAAATGGAAATGTTAGAGAATTGCTGTTCAGATGCTCTGCTAATATCCAGAGGCACAGAATGCTACAATTCTTTGTCATAAACACATCCGTGACAGTGTTTATGTCAAAGCTCTCCATAAATTACACCCCTGATATAAAAATGACAGCTATAATGCAAAATAGATAGCTGTGTTGTTGGTTCTAAACCGACTACGAAAAAACCATGGTCCTGGTCCTGCAAAACTGTAGTCCTTAGGCAATCTGTCCATTGAATTTAGGGGGTACTCATCTGGATTAGGTCTACTCATCTGAGTAAGGGGCTTCAGAGCCAGTTTCATAGCTTGTATGACATGCAATATGAGTGTGTTGTTCTCAGTTTCTATCCAAGCAACTCAGATAGTTCTGAAAATGATAATATTGAATCATTCAGTTCTAAATATGAGCAGTTTGGGTTTTTCTTCAGATTGGTTTATATAATACTTACAATAGTTGAGTCTCCTTAGAGCACTTGGTACCTAGGTGCAGTTTGGGAAGCTCATAGTGTAACTTATATAGGGCTCACACTGTGGGTTAGTCTCGTTGACTTCAGTTCCCTTAACACTTCAGACCAAATTTTCAAAACGACTCAGCTCCCATGTAGGTACTTAATGAAGAGTCAGCTGGAAGATTCCTCACATGAGTAATGGTTAGCAGTTTCAAGACCATAGGAATTACAGCAGCCATTGCCTATTGCAAGCAAACGCTAGAAACTGTTAACGCTTCCTGTTGATTTGAATAGCACGGCAATTACTGTACTGCAGTTGAGGCTTACTAATTTGCAAAATACTGTAGAAGCATAGCATCACAGGGGGAAAACCCAACTGGTATTTAGTTTCCTTCTCCATGTGTTCATGATCTTAGGCAACCATGTATATAAATAAGGCACTTTCTGATGAGCTTCACAGGTAAACTGGCATCTCCCAATACCGTCAACCAGAGTGGAGGCTGAAGCTCTTAGCAAGCAGGAAAGGGTTTCAAGCAGCAGGAAGATTAAGGGAAACTGGAGAACTAGAGTGTGATTCTCTTCTGATGCTGATATAAATCAGGAGTAACTACACTAAAGTCAATGGAGTTATATCGGTGTAAGCGAGGGTAGAATCAGACTTGTAAGAAAGAGTTTGGAGTGCAGCAAATACATACCATTAATCTCAGGGAAAACAGCAGACAAGTAGACTGCAAACGTAACTCTTTGGAGCAGGGACCATCTTTTGGTTACATGTGTAAGCAAAACACACATAATAAATACTCATTACAATGTGTGTACGTAACACACGGTCCAGGAATAAGATTCCAGGTATGGTTTCTTTGAGTCCATTACAGAGGATAGCTAATTATGAGCTCTAATTGTTTTTCCTTAAGTGGTTTGAGGCAATTTAATTGAAAAGGATGAACTCTGTTGCTCTGTGTCTTATGATAAGCCATAAACTGACAGTAAACAGAAAAAGGAACTGTATTATATACTGATTTATTTTAAAAATCAGGGGATATCTATAATATTATTTCATTAAAGCACACAGATAGTGTAGCAAAAATATTGCCTTTTCTTACACTGAGTAGTACCTTACTCTGTAAGTAGACTCACTGAAATGAATGGGATAACTCAGATTCAGATTTTGCGCTCTCTCAGTGACAGTGGGAAAATCTGGCCCATACTCTGTGGCATTTCTTTATGAAATGAAATAGATAATACAGCTGTAATAAAGGGGGGAGAGAGGTCAGAGGACTCCATTCTGCACCTAGTCCCTAGAAGTGAATTCGAGCCCACCACGAAAAAAAAGGAAAATGGAAAATATAATTTGCTTATTTTTAATATATCGTAGCTTCCAAATTAGATACCATAAACAGGGACAGAAATGCTGAATAATTCATCCATATTTCACATCTAAGCCAAATTTCTTTGTATCATATTTGCTATAGTCATTGATTACTCTTTGTTTAGAAATCCACATTATAAATGCAATTATGAATATCCACTTGAGCATCTATATTTATCTCCATGGGCGTGATGACACTCTTGACAAGCCGCCTAGGAGCCAGTGAAAATTTGGAGAACCAAAGTTCCTTCCTGGGATTTCATTTCAGAACAGGCTCCTAACTGGCCAGCTGTTGCTTACAAGGCTGTCTGTCAAAGACTCTGGAAGGTTCAAAAAAGAATGCAATATTTTACATTTACATGTTCACTTGAACAACTGGCTGGAAGGCTGCTTGTGACATAGCAAAGCAAAAATGGTAAACTATTTGTGAGCTAGTTTTATTATGAGCGTGATATATTTAAAGGGAAAAAATAGAAATCATTCTCCACAGGCCAGACCCTAAGGTTCTTAGTCAGTTTATAACAATTTAGCTCCACCACATTATAACACAGTTCAGAGAGGGAGATCAAATTCACTACCTAAGCCACTCGGCAGTGTCCCTTTTTAATGACTCAGTAGGAAGAGAGATGAAGTTGTCGCTTATCTAGAGAACTGATCTAGTTAATTTTGTGGCATCCTTTTTCTCTAGCCTGCAGTTGGTTTTTTTTTTTAAATTTTGCTTCCATTGCTTCTGTCGGTCCAGACAATGTACAGCATATGAGGGCACAAGCAGTCTTCCTTGTTGATGCTGAACTCTCACCTCTTCATTAGGGGCCAGACACCTGTTTGCTCTCCTAACTGCAGAGACTGCTCCTTCCCAATGTCCGCCGGGGTACTAGGCACCTATGGAGCGTACGGAAGGACAGATGGGCCATGCCCTCACAGGATGATGGTCAGTGAACTGGGTCAGAGGACCCATGCTCCCTGGAAGGACTGTTCTTTCAGGAAAACAGGGAATGTGCGGGGTTAGGCTGGAAGCAACACAGCCACGTGGCTTTAATACAGTTCCACTTGTTCAACTTAAGCTGCGTTCAGCTTCACTCATTACTAATGAAGCACCTGCTATATGCCAGCTGGGCACTTGGAAGGGCGTTCTAAGAAGCAGTGCAGTGGGGGTGCTTCTCTATGCCTGGGAGACCCTGAAGTATTTGGCCTCCTTGAGCTCTCCCTACCCCCGGGCTGTGCAGCCACACGGCAGGGAGCATGTTGCACCCTCATATAAGGGACAGCGCAGCAAGGCCTGGCATCCCTGCCAACCTGGGAACTATTCTATGGCCTCACCCAGTCCCTATTGCAGGCTGGTGTGTATCAGATGTAACACAGCCCTTAATTTCTTTCTCCTTCAAAGCCATTCCATAAAATCTGGCCTTAGATTGATGCTTCAGTTCCGTTTTTAAGCAGTAAAATGAAATGTCCCCACAAAGGGCCTGGACTAACAGAAAGGTCTTCAAGTTTCTCCTGGGTGAAATTGTTCCCGTATCCAATCTGCTTTCTGGTTCTGTTTTGTCTCGCACTGCTTGCAGCATCATTTGCTGAAAGGCTGAATAGAAACAGTAGAGGCAGCCCTGCACCACGATGCTATTGTCTGCCACTTACTTGGAATTTCAGGGGATAATAGGATTTAAATTTATTTATGGGCATCAATTTGTTTCCTGTGTGTAAGTGTGTCGCTTGTCATTATCATTAGGCCAATGTAAGAATGGCAGCTCTTTTGATGGGGGCCTAACAGGTGTTTGTTCTAGAAGACTTTGGCAGGAGTAACTCTTGTTTTGAATGATCTGTGGCCATGACTGAATATGCATTTATGTCATATGCTGGGATTATCTCCACCAGATTAGGGATTAGGTTTTGTGGGGCTTTTTTTAAACACACAAAGAACAGAGTTATTTCTGTGGGGGTAACTGTGTGTTTTACTCTCCTGACCTTTGCTACAATCCCTGCTTCCAGTTTCAAATCTACACACTCATTTTCAGTCACACAGCAATTAATAAAAAGAAAAGGAGTACTTGTGGCACCGTAGAGACTAACCAATTTATTTGAGCATAAGCTTTCGTGAGCTACAGCTCACTTCATCAGATGCATCCTCACGAAAGCTTATGCTCAAATAAATTGGTTAGTCTCTACGGTGCCACAAGTACTCCTTTTCTTTTTGCGAATACAGACTAACACGGCTGTTACTCTGACAGCTATTAATGAAGCCTGGGTCTGCACCCATTATTGACAATTGGGTCCCATTGTATTCAAAATGATGGATGGAAAAATTAAAATAAGCTGCCTGATTCTGCAAATCCTTACTCATGTGAGTCAGAATCCTATGAAGTCCAGTGGCCTGTTTCTTGTTGGCAGAGCTCCATTGCTCTGGAAATCACTTGAAAATCAGGTCCCAAAGCTTTGCATGATTAGGCTCCAAATCTTCCTAAAGTTAGAACACTCGAAAGGCTAAATCAGCCCCTCGTGGGAAAACTTGCAGCAAGGTGGCTGAGGGGGGAAGAAAACTACTATAAGGTTTGCCATTTGGAATTTCATCTCAGCCCAGAGTTGTTCCCTTCAATGGAATGGGCAAGAGATTGGTGTCCCAAATCCATGGATAGTCCCATGTGGATTACCTTGGCCCTTTTGCCTCCGCATGAGTGCCGGTGCCCTCTGGTCCCCCTCGTAGCACAGGTCCAGTAAAGACATGTTAGCAGGAACTCCTCCTCTTTCTCTCCCCCCTGGAACTGCCGCCTCAAGTGTGACCTCACAACATGGAGGAGATGCTCACGCTGCATTAGCCTTCCAGCAGATTCGCTGCAGGGTTGTGGAAGCAGGGTTGAGTACCCTCTCCCGTCTGGTGCCCACCCTACACCGCTCCCACATGCAGATCCACAACCCCACCAGTGACTTTACATGGGGCTTTTGAAGTAAAAGAAGGGTGTTGTGTGAGCAGCTAACCCTCTCTGTTATACCCAGGCAGGGGGAGATCAGTTATGGAGAGCTCTTGTGTGCTGGTCATGGGATGTGGGAATGTGAAAGGGGACACCACTAACGCCAGTGTAAAGGGAGAATATTTCAAATGCTGTAGTGCATTGTACATGTGGAGTGCTCAGAGCTGTATGTTATTCAGTAACCAAATTCAGGCGATTAGTTGGTCAGTTGTAAATGTGATCTAATGTGATCTAATCATAACGACTGCTGATACCGCCGATTACTGGAGCTGGTTTCTGTTTATACGATATTTACATAAATGTATGAGGCTATTAAACGCTTGCACCCAATTAAAATCTGAATGATTCACTGGATAATTCAGACACTGACCAAGCTGCTCTGCTCACGAGTTGGCAAACTCTTCGGACTGTAACTAAGGCACTTGCCACAACAATTATGTTTTTCATTACAGCTGGGGAAGGAATTGATAGTGCCTTTCCCATCTGGAACTAGCTGTGTATAGCACTGAATTTTCAAAAGTAAGATAGTGTTCTCTCATTTCAGTGCTGCTCATTGTTAAATTGTTTTACACCCCATAAATTAGACAATGTGCCAAAATAAAGAAATGCCAACTGTCTATCATTTTAAATGATATACAATGAATTTCAGCTGGTGAAGCTGCTAACAGTTACTACAGTCCTTTTCCCAGAAAACAATGCTATGGCATCCAAGCAGCATGTACAGTTGTGGTATTCATGCAAAATTGGATTCAGTCCAGGTGGGACCAAAAGTTCACACAGGATCTGATTTGGGCTGTTGATACAGTTCTGTGCAGGGTAGTCTGTCAGAATGAACTAAAATCAGGAAGTGAAGTAAATAGTTCCTTCCCATTTTTCCTAAATAAATTAATATGCGGCCAGCATATGTAAGCTGAATAGCCAGTACTGTTAGCCTGCATTGCCTAGCTGGAGCCAGGAGAATAACTCTGCACATGAGTGCAACTGGCATTTGGGCTGGTCTTCTTTTGGGGGGTGTTTGTTTGTCATTGTTCCTGGATTCACAGGTTAAACCATCATTTCTTGCTGGTGCCATTTCCTTCTATTCACCATAAGTGTGGTGTGCACTGAGGACATTTAATGCTTCCCTTCCAAGGAGGGACTGGAGTGTGTAAAATCCACTCTTTGTGATGGTTTCATATGTGAATCTCATGATTGACTGAGGGGGCAGAGACAAATGTACAGCACAATGAGGCAGACGCTATCTCCCACGGCGAAGCTTGGTGTGGGAGCGTATGATCTCCCATGCCTCAGTCCCACTCCAGGGAGGGAGTGCTCAAAACAGTACAGCTTCATTAGCATACACACAAATCCCCTGCAGAAGAATGGGAGACAGTCCCCAAGTCCTGGGGATCCCACTGATCTTGAGAGGTTGACCAGATTCACAGGGCCAGCCATGGAGAGGAGTTCTCCTCTTGAATTGGCTCTGAACAAGGCCCCAGCCCTGGCCCTCTTGGACTCTGCCTGATCTCCCAGTGGGTATGGCTCCAATGGGTTAAGGGCTCCTCAGTGGGGAAGGAAATCTTGCTTCAGCATTTTCAGTGGGGACAGGGAGAGATGATGCATGCCTCAGGCCTCTCACTCCCACACCCTCCCCATCTGTGGAGCTCTGAGCCTACAGAAAGTCCTGAATATAGATTCATAGACTTAAGGCCAGAGGGGACCGTCATGATCATCTTGTTTGACTGCTGCACATCACAGGCCACAGAACCTCACCCACCCACTCCTGAATTATGCCCCAAACCTCTGTCTGAGTTACTGAAGTCTTCAAATCTTGATTTAAAGACTTCAAGTTACAAAGAATCTGCCATTTACTCTAGTTCAAATTAGCAAGTGAGCTGTGCTCCATGCTGCAGAGGAAGGCAAAAACAACAACAACAACATCAGGGCCTCTGCCAATCTGACCTGGAAGAGAATTTCTTCCCAACCCCAAATATGGTGATCAGTTAGACAAGGGATTGGCAACCTTTGTCATGTGGCCCAGCAGGGTAAGCCCCCTGGCGGGCTGGGGGCTGGTTTGTTTACCTGCTGTGTCCACATGTTCGGCCGATCGTGGCTCCCACTGATCGCGGTTCGCTGCCCCAGAACAATGGGGGCTATGGGAAGCGGCGGCCAATACATCCCTTGGCCTGCGCCACTTCCCACATTGGCCTGGAATGGCAAACCGCAGCCAGTGGGAGCTTTGATCGGCTGAACCTGCGTATGCGACAGGTAAACAAACCAGGCTTACCCTGGAAAGTCGCATGCCAAAGGTTGCCAATCACTGAGTTAGACCCTGAGCACGTGGGTAAGATCCACAAGCCAGACACCTGGAAAAGAATTCTCTGTAGTCATTCAGAGGTCTCCCCATCTAGTGTCCCATCTCCAGCTTTTAGAAATATTTGCTAATGTCAGTCATGGATGGGCAATATGCTATTGTAGGCAACCTCATTGTACAGTACCATCCGCTCCATAAATTTATCAAGCTCAGTCTTGAAATGTTAGGGTTTTTTTGCCCCCTACTCCTCTTGAAGGCTGTTCCAGAACTTCACTCCTCTGATCTTTAGAAATCTTCATCTAATTTCAAGCCTAAACTTGTTTAGTTTGGTGAAATGGCCAGTTTATATCTGTTTGTTATTATGCCAGTATTGGCCTTTAACATAAATAACTCCTTGTCCTCCCTGGTGTTTATCCCTCTGATGTATTTATAGAGAACAATCATATGTCCCCTCATCCTTCATTTTGTTAGGCTAAAGAAGCCAAGCTCCTTAAGTCTCCTCTCATAAGATGGGATCCGCAGATCATCCTAGTAGCCCTTCTCTGCACCTGTTCCAGTTTGAATTCATCTTTCTTAACCATGGGAGACCAGAACTGCACACAGTATTCCAGATGATGTCTCACGAGTGCATTGTACAATGGCAGTAACACTTCCTTATCTGTAATGGAAATACCTCACCTGATGCATCCTAGGATTACATTAGCCTTTTTCACAGCCACATAACATTGGCAGCACACAGTCATCCTGTGATTGGCCAGGTCTTTCTCCTCCTCTGTCGCTTCCAACTGTGAAGTCCCCAGCTTATAACAAAAATTCCTGTTGTTAGTCCCTAAATGCATGACCTTGCACTGTGCACTATTAAATTCATCCCATTTCTTTTACTCCAGTTTGCAGGGTCATCCAAACCTTCTCATATGATATTCTAGTCCTTCACCATATTACCAATACTTCCCCACTTTGTGTCAAATGCAAATTTTATTAGCACACTCCGACTTTTTTGTGCCAAGGTCATTTATGAAAATGTTAAACACAATTGGTCCCAAGACTGATCCCTGAGGAATGCCACTAGTAATCTCCCTCCAGCCTGACAGTTCACCTTTCAGTATGACCCCCTTGTAGTCTCCCCTTCAACCAGTTCCTTACCCACCTTTCAATTCTCTTATTAAGCCCCATCTTCTCCAATTTAACATGTGGAACTGTATCAAATACTTTACTGGTTTCAGAGTAGCAGCCGTGTTAGTCTGTATTCGCAAAAAGAAAAGGAGTACTTGTGGCACCTTAGAGACTAACCAATTTATTTGAGCATAAGCTTTCGTGAGCTACAGCTTATGGTCAAATAAATTGGTTAGTCTCTAAGGTGTCACAAGTACTCCTTTTCTTTTTGCAAATACTTTACTGAAATCTAGCTAGATCAGATCTAATGCATTTCCTTTGTCTGGAAAATCAGTGATCTTCTCAAAGAAAGAGATCAGGTTGGTCTGGTATGATCTACCTTTTGTAAAACCATGTTGTAGTTTATCCCAATTACCGTTTACCTCTATGTCGTTAATTAAGACCTTGCATACAACTGAGGACAAATAGTGGGCCTGTAGTTTGCCCGACCAAATTTTTTCTTTTCTTAAATAGAGGTAATATATTTTGAACTTTCCAGTTACAGGGTATGACCCCCAAGTTTACAGATTCGTTAAAAATCCTTGTTATTGGACTTTCAGTCTTGTGCCAGTTCCTTTAATATTCTTGAACGGAGAGGGCCTCAGCTGACATAGTGAGGAAGGGAATTGTTCTGTGGGGGGGTAGCTGATGCTCCAATATGCACAGATCCACTGCCCCAATAACTATTATCCTGCTAGCTGGTTTCTCTGTTATGATCCTTCTCTGGGATAGTCATTTTATTTGGTTTTGCTCTGATGAACCTCTCCTTGCAATTCACTTTTATATCTTTCCTGACTAACTTGGACGCCAATTTATTTCCATAAGTTCATTGAACTGTAAATTACTTTACAGTAAAATGTTTCCTTTGCAGGCTAATGTCTCCCATGTGTTTGGGTATTTAAAAGCACTTTCAAGCATGCCTCCCTGACTTTCTTTAGTGCACAGAGTGGAGCTCCCCACACAGTGTTCCTGGCATGGAGAGGAGCAAAGATTAAAATGCTAAATACAGAAATATTGCCACCAAAAACATTAACAAAGGAGACATGCCAGTCCTGCTGCTATGCATTGAATCTTTGGGTTAGCCCCTGCAACCCCATTATGGGAGATCCTCAGCATGGAGGTTGTGGATGGTAGTTTGATGCAGAGTTTATTTTAAAAAAAATTGACTGTAATAAAAGAATCACACATTTTTTTGTAATTAGTTGCAATTCATAAAGATGACAGAACTGTAAACATACACTAAACTAGCGCACAAAGTCAGTGAAGTCCAGGCCCTGAACAGCTTACAGTAAAACAGACAAAAAGTACAAAAACCTTATTGTTCCTACAATTTAAGTTTGCTGTCCCTGTGGGGCAGGGCCTCCACCCGGCAGCCAATCCAAGGGAAAGTGTTGATAAGAGAGGGTGCAGTGGGAGCAACCTGGAATCTTCCATCTTGAGTTTTTGAGCACTAGTGCTTCTCAGGTTTCAGAGTAGCAGCCGTGTTAGTCTATATCCGCAAAAAGAAAAGGAGGACTTGTGGCACCTTAGAGACTAACAAATTTATTTGAGCATAAGCTTTTGTGAGCTACAGCTCACTTCCAGTTTCTGGGCTGCAGCAGCATCCCAAGCCCAGCTCTGTCTGTGGCAGCTGTCGACCAATGTTTATAGCTTCACCATCTCCATGGTGCCATTTGGATGGCCTACATAGGGTGCCAGCATCACCACCGAGCCTGTGGTGTGATCCACAGCAT
Organism: Chelonia mydas; assembly: GCF_015237465.2. NCBI lineage: Eukaryota > Metazoa > Chordata > Testudines > Cheloniidae > Chelonia > Chelonia mydas. The sequence goes on along the minus strand of NC_057853.1, from coordinate 11,719,484 downwards.
GAGGTGAGCTGAAAGTAAGTCTGCTAAAGTTCAGCATCGTCTCCACCCAGGACCGGCTCTGGGCACCAGCAAAGCAAGCCCATGCGGAGGGCGGCACATTTCCAGGAGCAGCATTCCGGCCACCCTTTTTATTCGGGGCAGTTGCGCTCTCGGAGCTGTGCCACCTAGACGGGGCGAGGTCACCGTGGCCCCGGCCGCAGCGGGAAGGGAAAGCCCCAGGCCCGGGATGCTGAGCTGCCAGGGCCCAGCCGCTACCTGGGGAGGAGAGGGAGAGTCCTGCCAGGGAGCCAGGGCTTCTGCACTGCCTTGTGCCACCCCGTATATTGGGTCTTCTCTGCGTGGCCAGGCGGGGGCGGGAGGGGAAAGCCCCTGCAGGTGCTGGGAGAAGGTGACATCGCTCCCTCCGCTTCCAGCGCCTCCCGCGAGCCCCAGCCCCACCTGAGCTTGGGGTGGCAAATTTTTTGCTTGGGGGGGCGAAAAACCTAGAGCCGGCCCTGTCTCCACCCCAAATATAACCCCATGCAGCATGGAATGAAAGAAAGCATGTGTTGTGAAGGAAAGAAGTGATTCTATACCAAATAACAGTCACCGTGTCCATTCTGGAAACAAGTCAAAATTGCCTAGGGGCGGAATAAACCGTAACCATTCTGTGCTGACATTTGTAGCTGTTTGGATGCCAATTGCTCTGGGTACTTAATTTAATATAAAACAAGTTGCCCCAGAGCAAAGAACAGAACATCAGCTAGTAAACAAGACAGCTCTAATTATATAACAGCAGAGTCCAGAATAATTAAGCCAGAGTATCCAGATTCCAGAGCAGCTAAAAGCTAGGTATTTAAGCCTAGTATCCAAAACTATGTCAACCACCTTATGAAAAAATATATATAAACAGCCATTTAATTTTAAGAACAGAGAGTTATTAGCATCCCAAAAGACTTGCCACATGTCTTTGCTCTTACCTTTGGCTGTCTGGGAGTTGGATGTCTTCACAGGAGAGGAGTGAGTGGCTCATTGTTGCCCAAAGGAGCAGCTGGTCTCCTTTTAGGTTGACTGCTGGCAAACTCACAGCAGCGACTCCCATGTTCCTGTCCTCAGTTTCTCCCTGAAACGCTGCCCACGTCCATCCGGCAGTGCTTGAAAGATTGGCGGCTTTCCCAAGGGGCTGTACCTTTGCTGATGCTCAAGCTCCCAAAGTTGGATGCCAGAGCTCTGAAGGCACAAAGCTTTGACCGTATGGGATGTTACAGACCTGATGGGCATTTCGTCTTGTGGGAGAAGGGGAGGATGTTGCCAGATAATAGTTCCTGTCACTGGGAGGAGCAGGACAGGTTTTTGACAGACAGTTTGGGCAGTGGGGTCCTTGTTACGGTGGAGGTGGGTTGGGAGATGAGGGGGAGTAGTGACTTTTAAGGTAGAACAAGGACATTTTTGGCAACTTGAGAGGCAGTTGGAGGAGCACCAAGAACATTTTGGCTGCTGGGTGCAGTCAGAGCTGTTGTTATTGAAGAAGGGGGGGTTTGCCATTTGTGTTCAAGGGGCAAAAGGGCCATTTTTCTTGATGTCTGTACACACATGCCACCAAATATCACACGATGCTCAAACATGCTGGAATCACCAGTTCTTTGACACTGAGTGGAGCTCTAGGGATGCCAATCAGAAGTTACATTTCAGAGTAGCAGCCGTGTTAGTCTGTATTCGCAAAAGGAAAAGGAGTACTTGTGGCACCTTAGAGACTAACACATTTATTTGAGCATAAGGATGCATCCGATGAAGTGAGCTGTAGCTCACGAACGCTTATGTTCAAATAAATTTGTTAGTCTCTAAGGTGCCACAAGTACTCCTAATGAGAAGTTATGATACTGTCATGTGCTTTCCTCAACACTGGGTGCTTGTGATAAGATTGACTATGGAGCATCCCAGGGCCTAGTGCCTCAATTCTGGGTTGTAAAATATTCCGCCATTCAGATTTCAATTATCCAGTCAATCAGGAATGACCACTGTTCAGCTGATGATGGCCATTTCATTTCAGCATTGTGTCTTGATGGACAGAGTCAGTCTCAGAACAAAAAGAAAAGGAGTACTTGTGGCACCTTAGAGACTAACCAATTTATTTGAGCATGAGCTTTCGTGAGCTACAGCTCACTTCATCGGAAAGCTCATCACTTCATCACGAAAGCTCATGCTCAAATAAATTGGTTAGTCTCTAAGGTGCCACAAGTACTCCTTTTCTTTTTGCGAATACAGACTAACACAGCTGTTACTCTGAAAAGAGTCTCAGAACAGTTATCCTGTCAGCACAACAGGGGCACTCAGCTGGGTACCACAAAGCTTCCTGAAATTCAGTAACCCAGAGGCAGAGCTGTTGCTAATAAACACACCTGTTTCTAGAGCTGCCATCCCTTCCTGTGACACACTGAACAATGGTGATCACATCAGGTTTGCGAATGTTTTTAGGAACTTAGCCACTTATTTGCCGTTGAACAACAGATATGTGGCCACGCTCATAGCATTAACCTATAGTGAATTGGTTAGGCTCAGAAGTGGTAATTATGTGATGTGATGGCTGTAAGTTGACCTAACATAGGTCGATTTAAAACTGCAGTGTAGACATAGCCTTAGCTATCACATTCCGGCTGAAAGCTCACTTGTTTGACCTCACTTACTTATTAGTTGGGCTGTTAATTTTAGTGTTTTATCAAGTGACTTTGGATGAATACCATTAAATGGCATGGTAGTTGGCTTGACTGAATGATGGGCTTTTACAGTCATCTTCCTCCTGTGCTCCTCACTACTTTTATTGGTGATTAACAAACCTCATCATTTTCGTCTTTCCACTTCATAGTCCCTCAGCACATTTTCAGCTTCTCGTTCAATATGTTCTTTATGGGGCTTAACTATGTTTTAGACTACAAGCTTCTGCCCTCCCCGCCCTCCCCCCTCCAAAGCAGAATAAAGGTATAAGTGCAAGTTTAGCAGTTGTAAATGGTGCCAAAGGGAGATTCCTGGAAGCAGGGTATTTTTGAAGAAGGATCCTTTTCTCTTCAACTTGCGTCCTGCCTTCATTCAGCAAAGTCTTGATTTAAGCCCAGATCCTCAAAGGTATTTAAGCACTTAACTCTGTGATTTCCATAGGAGTTAGGCAACTAAATGCCTTTAAAGTTCTGGGCCTAAGTGACCTAAGGACACATTATCCATTTTCCCAGGCTTTTCTTGGGTTGGGATATAGAGGATGGGACAGTGGCAGCTGTCAGGATGGAGTTTTATTTGGGGGTGGCGATTGCCTGGGGGGAGGGCGGGTAGTTTTCTAGGAGGTCTGTCTTTCTAACAGTTGCCCAAGGGCACACCGGATGTCGATGGTAGACCTGGGAATTGAACCTAGAACTCCTGAATCCGAGCCCAGTGCCCTTGTCAGTCTGTGTTGTACCTGTGCATGCAGTAAAACTCAGGTGAAACTGAAATTAAACAAATCTTGAGCTGAGTGTCTTGGCATAATCTTACGGGTAGGACCTACCAGTTCTGGTCTACCACTGTCACTTAGAACATCAGAATTGTTCCTAGGACCTAAAATATCATCATAACGCCATGTCAGCAACTGAAGTACAAATCAAAAACTTTGACAGAATGTTGTTCTTTTTTTACGTATTGCAAATATAAATTAAAGTCAAGGAAAATAAAATAGACAACTACTTTGTAAAATAGCAGGTCCAGTTCAGAAATGTGAAAATTTTGAAATTTGTTTGAAAATTAATGGGTAGATTGAGAATTTTCATTTCCCACCCCTCAAGAACTCTGACCTGGTGGTTCTGCCATCTTGACTTGGATTGTTCGTGCAGCGAGCCTGCAAAGAGCTTGTTGTCATTCTGTAACCATCAGCTCACCAATATACCAGGTAAGGCATTGTTTGTCAGTACCTCAGGCAGCTGAGTGGCTAGGCTGCTTTAATATATTAAATGTTAATGATGCCCCCTTTTAGATGGTTAGTTATTGGCCAAGTGAAGCACAGCCTAATACTCAACCTACTGGCAATTATCTGTTTGTCTGTAACATAACTTTTGAATGCTGCATCTGATCAATTTCAAAATGTCAGGGAATGTTCTAAGCATCAGTGGGCAGAATCCTATTGATTTTGGTGAAAAATGGAAAACCCCAATAGGGGAAATCAGAACACACACAACCCCTGGCAGTTGGTTAACAGAGCCAGCAGTTTAACTCTCTTTGTAGCTGTCTATAGATCAAAGTACTGGTTGATGTCAAATATTTACACAGTCCAGCGTAACAATACCCCCATCTCAGGTCTGCCCTTCCTCCTGTCCCCGAACAGTTTGAAAGATGTGTCTCCCAGAAAAGAAATGACAAAGGTAGGGGTAAGGATGAGGCATGCAGGGGAGGAATGGGGGACATAAAGAGCCACCGGCATGTGGAGGAGAAGAGAATGGAAAACCCTGGTATTGTTTGGGAGGGGCTGTAGGGAGTCCCTGAAATAAAGGGGGATGGGAGGGTTGTACACAGGGCACTTGTGGTGGGATGGAGGACTGTAAGGAGCCCCTGATGTGTGAACTTGTTAGTCTTTTGGCAAATGTGCACAGAGTGATTTAGGGTTTTGCTGGAAAACTTTAGACCACTCAAAAATAAAAATAACAAAGAGAACAATGGTGAACAAATTTTCCCTTGAGTCCTCAGAGATTCTGAGACAGAGGAATGAAAGTGGGACTGTTGGATTGAGCCAAAGAAGACCATTTTAGAGTGCTTTTCATGTTGACGATCATAGAGCCTGAAAGAGGGGGGTGGAACATGAAGCTGACAGAAGATCAGAATGGAGCTTAAAACCTAGAAGGTGGATTTTCAAACCAACGTGTGTGGTTTCAGTCACATGCCTCCCATTAACTAAGGGGGAAAAAAATCACATGCTGAAAATCCTTTGCTCACTACTGCATTGCAAATTTAAAGCAACAAACCCATTATGACGAGACAAGAAAGGAAGATGATCTTGTGTTTAAGGGAGACAGATTGTTAAAGGAATTGAGGCATCTAAAGATGCAGGTAGGCACCTAGTGAGATTTTCAAAAGCACTGAGGTACCTAACTCCCGTAAATTTCAATTGAAAATTCTACTATCTGCCAACCTGCATGTGCAGGTGCCCCGCTCCCTTTAAAGATCAGGTCCTAGGGCACTGGACTGGGATTTAAGATATCTGGCTTCAGTCCCTACAGATTTCCTGTGCGATCTTGGTTCATAGAAGGGCCCCATTCTAGATTCTCAAAATGCTCCTATGATACTGTGAATAATATTAATAATACCCAGTGGTTCTAACCAGGGTAAAGACTCCATTGTGCTTACAATCTAATCTGAAATGAGATGCAACAACTGAGTATAGTAGCCAATAGAAGGGAGAGAAGAAAGGAGAATGGGTCCAGTGATCCAATTCAGCCAGGTAGCGAGCATGTGCCTATGAAAACTATGGAACTACTCACATACTTCTTGCAGGCATCACAGCAGGTGTGGATCTTAAGGAAGGTGAGGATTTGAAGGAGGAAGGAACCATATGTATTAGTTCAAGGAAGCAGAAAGGGCCACATTGAGGAAAGCATAGAGTTAGCTGAGGAGCAAGCTGATACATGGGCATTAAGATCAGCTTTGTTAATGTTACAGAGGAGATGGGCCATGGGGAGGGCAGGAAGAGGAAGAGTTTCAATGGCCTTTGAAGGTGCACAAGAAACTTGAATTTGTTGGAGTGGAAAACATGAGTAGGTGGAAGGAGGCAAAAAGGTGTGGAAGTTGCCTTAGCTGATCTATTTAGTATAGACTGGAGTGTGGTGAGGTGGGTGTTAGGAGGAGATGGTCACAGTCATCCAAACAGGAGGTGGTGGGTGCCTACATGAAGGTTTTAGTAGTATGGACAGAAAGAAATGATCAGATGTTAGAATGTGATGCAAGGAGAAGTGTCAGGATGTGGACAGTGCCTGGACATGTGGGCCAATGGAAAGGAAGGAGTTGGATGACCTCCCCTTCCCCCCACAGGTTATGGACCTCAGAGACAGGAAGACTCACAGCGATAGTAACAGTGACACAAAAAATGCAGGCAGGCACTGGTCAGAAAGGTAGGAGTTCAGCTTTGGCACCATTACATTTATGACAATGTCAAGGCTATCCAAGAGGAGATTAGAGAGAGAGAGAGAGGCCAAAATGTGATATTAGATGGATTCAACTTAATCTGACCTTAGGGTTGCAAGTCTGCTGGGGTTATCGTTTTAAAGTGAGCTAGCGCTGCTGGCAGATGTTTTACCCTCCCTGTGCTAACCCTGCTTTTACAGAATCATCTTTTCACATCTCCCAATTAAACTTCAAATGTGATAAATCCCACCATCTCCGTGAATGCTAATCTTCTAACAAGCAGTAGTTATTACGAACAATCGGTTATTTTGTGACACACGACAAGAATGAATGTTGCAATAATTGTACTTTAAACATAACCTGAGCTACTTGAACAAAAATCCCTGCACTCAGCTGCAAATATAGGTACCAGTTACTGCTCTAAAGTTTGCAGCATAAAAGCAACACTGGCAAAAATTTGAGTGTGGAAACAAATCTATTTTTTCCCTTTTTGCAACTTTCATGGTAGATTCAGCTCTATTTTGGCCTCCTAGAAGCCATTGCTTTTTGGTTAGCAACTAACACACAGTCAAGTCGCAGCTAAGGAGAGAGCATGATATCCGCCTGCTGAGATATTGTTCTCAAGATGATTATCCTCTTGATTTGTAGTGCTCCCATTCACAACAGGGAGCGCGCAGAGGGAAGGGAGCCTGGGATGGAGGAGCAATGAGAAATGCTCAAAAATGGTAAAATTAGCAACTTTGGATTCAGTTTATAATCTCATGTGGAAAAAAAGAGTTCGCTAAAGTCATTGTTTCAGGCTATATTTATCAGTGTTTGGTTCAAAGGATTACACTGGTGGTGGTGGGCATAGGTGCTGACTTCCCCTCTGCCCAATGGGTGCTTGACACCCCCTCCCCCATCGCTACACCACCATCACCCTGCCCCCATTCCACCCCTTCCACAAAGTCCCTGCTCCATTTCCACCCCCTTCGCCCAAGTCCCTGCCTCTTCTCCGCCTCCTCCCCTGAGCGAGCCAGGACCCCGCTCCTTGCCCTCCCTCCCAGAAAGTCCTAAGTGCTGACAAAAAGCTGTTAGGCGGGGTGGGGGGGCAGGAAGCGCTGGGAGGGGGAGGAGCGGGACGCAACACAGGGAGGAAGGGTCAAAGGAGGCGAGGAGGGGGGAGCTTGGCTGCCGGTGGGTGCAGAGCACCCACAACTTTTTCCCTGGGGGGGCTCCAGCCCCAGAGCACCCACGGAGTCTGCGCTTAAGGTGGTGGGCAGAAATTGTGTGTGTATGTCCATATTATAGTGGCACAGGAACATCACGATAGTTGAAGCTGCCAAATGATATCTGTTTAAAGGTCGCCCAGGCCACGTCCTCTAAAATTGGCATGCGTTGTTGGAGTGCTTTCAAATTTGCTATGCCTTGGGACGGCCTTAATGTGGGGTTAGTGACCTACATTTGGAGTCCTTTGAGCAGGAGGTTCCCAAGTTACAGACCCCCCCCCGGACCCCGCCCCTCAAAAAAGCAGTTTCCTCAGCAATTTCCCCTGCCCTTCAAAAAACCTGAAAGGTTCCACACACACTTCCCACCGAAGACAAACAGAATTTTGGACTAAGTGGCTGGAGGCTGTTGGCTGGCAATTTCATTTTGGGTGGAACGTAATCAAAGTCTCTGGGGGAAAAATTAGCCACGCGAATGTTTCGTGAGAGGGGAGAAGTCTGAGGAGGTGGAGGAGTGGGAGAATAAGGGGAGAGGGGCTTGGGGCTATGGGTAGGGGGATGGATGGTAGGGGAGGCAAGACAGGTTGGGGAGTAAAGTGAGGGAGGCATGGCATCCCCCAACTCTGCTAGTGAACCCCAGCCACGCAGCACCCTGTTCTCCTAGAGCTGGCAGTAGCTAATGGGACTGATTTGCACATGTGCCGGTTGCAGTCAGTGCCTTAGGTGTTAGGCATACGGACGCTAAATGGTGGAGGCAGTATCTGGGCCTGTTTGGTAACACCGTGTTTGTGGTATGAGGACAGGTGTGGGTTACTTTGAGATGTCAGGAGGATATGAGGTGAGCTATATTTTGCACCTGCCAGTGTGAATGAGCAAAGGGAAGAGCTGCATGTGTGCCTTCAGGAGCCGGTATGCATCATTTCAATGCAGAATTATGTATGTTATCTCATTAACAGGGCACTGGGGTCTTATTACCAAGCAGGGGTTGTCAGCCGCAAGCTGGCATACGAGAGCAGGCTAAGCGCGTCTCGGCATGCACTCCAGATAAAATGACCGTGGTCACTGTCAGATATAGTTGTACTGAACGGTGGAGGCAGTTGTTAGCTCTGCTTGGTAGAGGTGTATGGGTGAGATCCATGGATTATTTTGAGGTCTGTAACAGAGATGTGACTGTGACAGGAGGAGATCTATGTTTTCTACCCTCTTGTGTGTGAGGAAAGGGAAGAGGCGCATGTGTGCCATCAGGATGCAGTGTGCTTCATTTCTGTGCAGAATTGCATAGCTTATGTCAACAGCAGGACCCAGGGCTTTTATTAGAGAGGATACTGTCAGCAGAGAGGTGGAATACGAGAGGATTCTAATGCTTTGATGATGGTTTAGAGACAGTGAGCTGGTATCCGCTGAGTAAACGTAAAGGAAAGGCTGTGAAATGGCTCTTAAAATGTGCATATGTGATAGTCTTTCTGGGGTGCTGGCTATGCACGTGAGTGTATGCCAGGATCTGGAACCTCCTGAATCTTATTGCCAAGAGCCAGTGTGGAGTATGTGCCAGGGGTGATGGAATGGGGAGGCCAAGGGGCCATGGCCCTCCCACTTTCCTGGCCCCCCACCCGTCCTCTTCCCCCGGGACCCAACCCCCCTGGCCAGGCCAGAAACTGGAGCTTGGCCTGGGTAAGAGCAGCAAGGGGAGCCTGGGCAACTCTGCCTTCCTGGGGTGACAGAGAACCCAATGGAGACAGATGCCACCCCAGAGCCCGGGAAGTGTATAATTCAAATTCAAAGTTTATTATTACAGTAACGGGAGGGATTTCAGCTTTAAGAAGCAATGGAAAAATGGTTATGTCCTGGCTTCCAGTGTTTGGCCACTAATGGCAGACTGTATCATAACGTCTAGGCATCTCCCCAACCGGCCCACCATGTGGAGTTTAAAATGGCAACACGGAATTGCAAACTTTCATACACAGCTGCAAAAGTTATTTTAACTGGTAAATCACAGAGATTTGCTACAGTCATTCTTGTTTTCCCTGCACTAATTAGAAATTTGCCACTCTGCAATCGCTCCTCCTGGGTCTATGCAGCTGCCTGTTAGTGTTTGTTTGGGAAACAGTATTCTATATTTTCAAAACTCGTCCACTTCAGTTAGAGGTAATCCATGCTGGGGTGGAGGAAAGTTGCAGGGAAAGCCATGTAGATACTAACACAGTATCATGTCAATTTCCTCCTGGCTTCTGCCGCAATCCTGGCTGCTGATAGCTGCAAACTTTTGCTGAAGCAGGAACTCCAGATAGTTTGTCACACTGCGGGGAAGAGGGTATAGCTCTTCAAGGCCCCTCTGTATAGCTGACTAGTCCACCCTACTTACAAATGTGCTGTTCGGCCACTATTCATTTGAATACTTCTGCTGCATACACTGCAAGTGTCCTCTCCAGCAGCTTGGAATAGCATGTCCCTCTACCAATAGGGCACCACAAGAGCTGTTATGTCTTCCAAAATATGAACAGCTTGAAATGACAGCAAAAGCCTTTTGCAGCCAGGGTGCTATACACCCCTAGATGGCAATTAGTTATGAAATGTTTATGAAGCAGAGTAAAGGTTTTAATTTTAAACTTACCATTGCCCCTGCACTTCTAAAACTACGATTAACAAGGCTGTGCCAAGAGTCAGCATGAGCACTGAAGTCTCCCCTTGACAGTATGTGCAGGCTCACTTTAGAGCTGTTACATTTTATGTGCTTCAGATTTCCAGACTTATTGTGTCTGTGTTCCTCCACGTAGCTAAGTTAAACAATAAGCCTCTGTTTCAGGACACGCAACCCATACTGCCTGCTGTTCGTCAGGAACTTAATCCCTAGCCCGATTTATCCTCATGGACCGTCCCAGAAGGAAGCATTTCCATGATGAAGTTATGGTCAATGCTCTTGAGAAGGTGGACCAGCAGGTCCAGCATCAGAAGAAGAGGAACAAAAGACTGGACCAATGGCATGTCGCCCAGGTGGAGGGGTGTTTTTCAGTGAGGGGGGAGCTGGCACTTGCAAAGCGGTTCCTGGAACAGGAATGGTGGCTAAGGGGAGGATGACCAGATGACCCCTTTTTAAAAGGGTCAGTCCTGTATTTAAGCCCTCCTGAAGGTGTCCTGACTTTTTCTTAAAAACAAGCAAATTGTCCTGAATTTTCTGTTTTCCTCCCCGCTATTACTGGCAGCTCCTGCTGCTGGCTGGATCCCTGCCCACGAGCTGCTGCCAGCGATGAGTGGCGGGGTCCACTGGCCGATGATGGGGCTGGTAGCGGGGCAAAGATGCAGCAGTGGTGCCAGGCCGCTCTCTCCATCAGCTACAAACCCCGCTGCATGTGAGCTCTTGGCCAGCATGGTCCTGTCCCCCGTCATCCCATTTCCGACTGGCACTGGCTGTGCACTGTGGTGGCTGGTAAGTGCGTCAGGCAGCGGCCAATTATGTGTCACCTCTGCTGCCCACCCATCGGCCCTTTACAGGCTCCCCCTCTTACTGTCCTCCCCCTGCTTTGCCCCTTACCCTCTACCCCAGCTCCTCCATATCCCCACCAGTGGGGTGCATCCTGCTCCCAGGGCTGTGTGGAGAACCAGCCCCTGGTCGGAGCGCTCAGCTCACAAACAGCGTGGCCGGCAGGCTCCTTCCTTCCCCCACTGCCTCTGGCTGGGTCGGTGCCCCAGGAAAGCCCAAGATCCTCTGGCCCAGGGCGCTGGCCAGGAGGAGCTGAGCCCTGCATGTGCCAAAGCCTTGCACAGCACTGGCACGGGGAAGCTTCTCAGCCCCTCAGCTAAGGTCTGGAGTGGGCGGGGTGGGGGAGCGATTTCCAGCCTGTTCCCATCCCGAACCTGCAGGTCTCCATGGCAGTGGCTTAGCATCTTCTTCACACACACACACTGCCTTCCCTGCGTCTTGCCCTCAGGGAGCCCAGGGCGGCTCCGTCCTCTAAGCCACTCCCCTGCTAAGCCACCTCTTTGGCCGGCTTTGCTGAAGCCCCTGAAGTCAGGTTCCCTGGGCCCTGGTGCACGATGGATCCGTAGGGCTTAACCCCTTCTTGCCCGCGCTGTAGCCAGGGGACAGGAAGCAGATGGGTTATGTTGGTGGCCATCAGCAGCCTAGAGGTGTTAGCTGCCTTTTGATACTGTGCAGGCAGGAAGAGACAAGATGCTTCCAGCTACAAGGAGTGGAAGGGGGAAATAGATGAGCTCTGCAAAGACACGGGCCAGGTCATCCCTTCCCCCCGCCTCCTTCCCTGAAGCTGGAAGCAGCTCCCGTCCCTTCCCTCCCGCACAGCGCAGAAAGGCTGCTGCTGTCCACATTCTGGTGTGAACCCTGGCAGAAATCAGGGGGTGGGACATGGGAGCCTGCGTTCCTCCCCCCGCCCCCATGTGTTGTCTCGGGAAGGCGCGGCACCAGGAGAGGTGGGTCCGTCCCAGGGGCCCAGCCAGGTATGGAGGGCAGACAGTGCCAAGCAGGGAGGGTTGGGTCAGTCAGTCACCCCCTCTGTGTGAGAGACATGTATGGGAGCGTGTGTGTGTCTGTCTGTCTGTCTGTCTGCGGGTTGTAGGGCTGTGTGTGTCACCCTCCCTGTGTGAACCCTAAAGCTTTAAAGATAAGAAGGCAAATAAAAAGAATCCAACCACGCAGTATTTCTTTTTAACAGGGGCTCAGTCAACTTGATGTCAATCTGGTTGATTGCCATTGAACTCGCTTGAATACGAGTAATTTTAGCAGGTGTCCTGTATTCAGCGTAGGGAAATATGGTCCCCTAGCTAAGAGAGGAGGACAGAGCTCAACCGGCCCCTGCTGCCTCTCCCACACCACAGCAATGGAACTTCAGCCCAGCGGTAGTTTGGACAACTCCATGTCAGGGTGGTCCAAGTATTCAGGACTCACGAGCAGTCAGGCAGGGCAACTAAACCCTGTGCAGCCTTCCTTTTTCCACACCTCTCAGGTGAAAACCTCCACCCCCCTGCCCCTCGTCCACCCCCAAGTGAGGGCTATACATATAAAGAAGGGAAAGGAGAACTTGGGGCCAGGGGAAGCACAGCGATAGGAGGACTGTGTTGAGTATTAACCAGTGAACAGCACAGCAAGCCACAGCAATGTGGACCGCATTCAATACACTGGCTCCCAAAGGCCTTTGTAAACATCAAACATGATTTGCGTCTGCCCAAAGCACATTCAACAACCAGTCTACACTTGCTGCGAGTGTAATTAAACCTTTCTTTTTTTGGCCAGGGTCTCTGAAATCAGGGTATTGTTTCATAAGCTAGGTCAAAAGAGGGCACATGGGGGCCCCAGAATAACAGCGGGGACAGAAACACCATGTATATCGATGTCATTTGGTGGGAACAGCATCCCAGCTGATCCATGAATGTAGACTCCCAGGTGGCAAAAAACTCTGGCAGCGTGAACTTTTCCAGTACAGCCCATATTGACATTTATAAATCTGCCTCAGTGGTCCACTAGCCCCAGCATAACAATGGAGTGGTACCCTTTCCGGTTTATGTACTCAGTCGCTTCTTGAGGAGGGCAAACTATGGGCACACGAGTCCCATCAATAGCCCCACCACAGCTAGGACACCCCATTCTGTCAAAGCCAGCAATTACCTCTGGAATAGCTTTAATACCTCCCACCTTGGGGTAAACCACCCACCTGCTTGCCTCAGTTACTGTGGCCATCACTTTATCCATAGGTGTCTTTCCAACCTCAAACTGGTTGGCTATAGACCTATAGCAGTCTGGGATAGCCAGCTTCCAGATAGTTATAGTAACGCGCTTCTGCACTGGCAAGGGTGACCTCTATGTGTGTCTCTCTATGCTGGAGGACAGGGGCAAGCTGCTCACAAAGCGCCAGAAATATTGTTTTCTTCATGCCAAAGTTCTGCACCCCAGGTCTGCATGATGATGTGGTCCCACTACTCTATGCTGGTGGCCCTACTACCAGAACTGGCGGGTTACATAGGGGCATCAGCAGCTATGCCAATTAAATTGCGCAACATCTGCCAGTGAGAATCTGCAATGCCAGGGTACTCCTCTTCCTCCTTTGCCTCCTCCTGCAGATCCATCAGGAAATCTGTCAGGTACCTTTGGTGGGACAGAAAACGGTCCACCAGCACCTCATGGATGCTCTGCCAGTTTCCTGACAAAGGAGTGAAAGCTCAGGCAAGAGAAGTTCGTCAAAAGGCGCCTCCTTCATGTTGCTGGCTCCGGTAGCTGGGAGGTCACAGAACTAACTGACTGCTCAAAGCAGGCTTTGTTGGTGGGCAGTTCAAACTTCTTGTAACGTGGACGGTGGGCAGCAGAATTTTCCCACAGTACACCACGATCCTATGGCTAAAGCAGTAACATTGCATATCACGGGGGGCTGCCAGGCACTCCGGGATATGGTTACTTCTGACACAGGTTTCTGCACTGCAGTGTGGACACCAGAACCCCATCTTCGAGCAGGGTCAGAAAATCCTTTACCTAAGGTTAAAATGCAATGGAGATGCTCAAGCCCATGGTTCCCTAACACTGGTCATCTGACTCGAGTCCCACTTACCCTGGGCTTACATTGCAGCGTAGCTGTACTCCAAGCAGACAATTTGTAGCGACATCATCCAGGTTGGCGAATCATGACATGTACATTCTCATGCCCATAACTCTCATGCAAAACCACAGGAAAATGTATTCATACTCACACAGCAGTTTGCTGAAGTGTCAAAGCTCCACCTGCCAGCATGCAGACACACCGAAACACAGCTGGAAATCACTGTGCTGAATTAATTATATCGTGTCGGCCTTGTAATAAGCAGCCACCTAGGGACAGTGGTCTCAGACACTGTCAAACACTGCATATGAGGGCCCCCACCACAGTGTGACAGATGCCATCAGTGTAATGTTCAGTCCCTCTATGTAGCAGGGAGATTGTCATGGGGCCCTGCCTCCCTTTGGCGCCATAGGCTTGATTTTCCTTTCATCCACATTGGTATAAATCTGTGGTCGCCCTGAACTCAGTGGCCTTATGCCAATGTAAAGCTGGTGAGTAAGCTTTAAATCAGGTGCAATCTTTCCCTCAGCTCCCCTTAAGCTAGTGCAGCACATGGCTGTGTCTAAATGGAACATCTAACCCTAATTCTGATCACATACAGCACAGCCTAAACACACTACCACTGTGAAATAAGTATGCTTTACAATTAGCAACCTGGTTACTAAGACAGCATCCGTCAACCATGTTTATATAGTAAACATAGTCTTGCAATGATTGCGGAGGCCTTATTACTTTAGTGCTTGCAGCGCGTATTTTAACCAAATCTCTAAAAAGCCATTTTCTTGTTTTTGTGCAGCTTTTATATAAGCTCTTTTGAGCTCTGATTATTTAATGGTTACCTTACAACAACTGATTTCCCTTTGACTGTCTGGCATCTTAATTCTGTAGTACCTGCCCTACTTTGCGGCATTGTATTCTGCCACAAAACAGTCTGAAGTCTAACAGCCCCATTTGAAACATAATGTTGCATAAAAAATCCCTCTTAAATCAGCCCATGATTATGTACAAAAGCTAAGTCTCAGCAGCCTAGCCCAAGAGCATTACTGTATATAATATCTATTATGTGTATTACGGTAGTGCCTAGGGGCAACAACTGAATTCGGGGCTTCACTGTGCTAACCAAATATAGTAAGAGGCAGTCCCTGCTCCAAAGATCTTAATATACAAGACTGAGAAAAGGTCAAGGTGAAAGGGCTCCAACATACACACAGACGCCTGGGAACTGAGGCACAGAGGGATTAGATGACTTGCCCAAAGTCACACACAAAGTCTATGACGGGGCCAGGAATTGAATGCTGATCACCTATATCCCAGTCCATCACCTTAACCCTAAGATCATTGTCTCCTCCCTCATATTAAATTTGAATATATCAATACTGGGCCCCGCAAAACACTGTCTTTTAACGACACATTACACCAGGTTGCATCTTGTCATAATGAATTACAGGCCCAACAATGAATGTAATATTGTATTTAACAAACTGATATATGTTTTAATCATTAAATAAGCACCAGTCCCTCAGTGTCCAATCCCTGGGCCTGAGCTTGTAAGGTGCTGAGCACCCTATAATTCCCATTGATGTCAGTGGAAGTTGAAGGTACAGAGCACCTCTTAGTAGCAGGGCTTTAATTAAGCATCCAACAGTTTTCAGTTTACTTTAAAATCAAGTTGATTTGAACCTAATTAGAATACTTTTGTATCAGGTAAGAAAAGTGATTGCATCAGCATAAATATAGGAAATCCTACATCTGTCTTTCAACTTCCAGCTGGTTTCATTCTTTACAAGCCAGTTCCAAGAGAGTTTCCTTCCTCTTCCTTTGTTGGTCATTGTATATATGAAGGGGGTTATTGATCCAGAAGAGCCAGTCAAATTAAATGGAGGGCTCTCATCAACTCTTAGGTTCATAGTCATGCACACACTTTCTTTTGAAGCCGCTGGGACATTAGCATGTTTGTGAATGGCAAGATCATACATCTGGGTTGCCAAATTTTCTCTTAATTTTCATATGTTCCCACACACACACACACACACACACCATCTCCTTTCTCTGAAGTCAACCCCTCCATAGTTCAGCAATATTCTATTCTATTCAGTTTCTTATACAATGGCCCTCACCATGATATCTGAAGCCATGATCCTGCCATCTGTTCTATATGGGCAGACCCCATCTCCCCTGTGGAACCCCTTTAAAGTCAATGGGATTCTTCAGAGGTACCATGCACAGGTCCAGTTACAGGATCAGAGCCTGAATGAGTATGAAATTGGAGTGTCAACAGCAGCACCAGTCGACCCACTCTAAAACTTAACAGTGGCTTCTCCCTGACCATAATGGCAGTAATCTGACCACGTCAAGAATGCACTGGCTGCGCATGACGAAGAAGGGCAAAAGTCATGGAACCCCAGCAAAAAATACCCATCACTGTAACATGCAATAAAATCACTCAGGAGAGCATACACAGCAATTTTATTTGCCACCAAGCACTCCGCTCACTGAGTCTGCTCAGGCTTCTGAAAAGTATGCTCTGTACCTTTAACACTGATCTTAACATAGTCTCTTCAACACAAATGTATGAATTCTAGTTCAATCCCATCATTAGCTAGTGACTCTCATGCTAGTGACTTGATACTGCTCCATCTGGTCACATGCAACATTTCTTGTTGTCTTCGTCTTTCTGTTTTTAAAGATCACAGAGACTTTGTACGCCGTAATT
Organism: Chelonia mydas; assembly: GCF_015237465.2. Lineage (NCBI taxonomy): Eukaryota > Metazoa > Chordata > Testudines > Cheloniidae > Chelonia > Chelonia mydas. Next base: position 11,702,916 of record NC_057853.1, on the reverse strand, counting down.
AATTGTTTTACACAGTGTTGCCATTGAGTTATGTTTTTAAACCTGATTTGCCTCTGCAAATTAATTGCTTTGTGAAATTTTTATGACCCTTGGGAATCCAAGTCCATTGATCTGGTCATTCGTGTCACCGTAATGCTGCTACTCAGGTTCCAGTCACTATTACGTGCCCATAAGGGTCCAGTCTGATTAACTTCATACTTCTCGCTGAAAATTTGCCCCTTAGCTCACTCACATAGAAAAATACCCAAAGTGTCAAAAATCGGGAACATAACAAAAAAAAAGCCATTAAAATTCATGTGATCTGTGACACATCTGACAGCTGTGACAGAAGTCCAGACGAAATTATAATGCTTCAACCCTTACTGGTGTCCTTAATGAGGAAGACCAGGGGATACACTCAAGCTGAGGTTTCCCCACATGGTAGCCCATAGAAACCCCAGGCTGATCTGTTACCTGCGGTATAGATTCTCATTAAGTATGACATAGATTTGAGTTACATTGCTGAGCTGGCTGTAAATTGAACTTGTCATACTGAAGTGTGTGTGCTCTAGTTCTTCATTTCGCTAGTTCCTGTTGCTATAGTGACCATCAGAAATCAGAGCAAAAAAGGCAAAGAGAAAGAAGAACCTTTCTTCATTTAAATAGCAGCCTCCATCTATAGGACTTGTCGCACTATTCCTCTTTCAATTTCACCTTACCAGGTTAATGACACAAAGGAGTGTAGCTCTTCCAAGAAAATTCAGATTTTAAGGTGTGATTCAAACATACTGACGTCAATGGGAGTCTTTTCGTTGATTTCACTGGACTTTGGATCAGGTCCATATTCCTTATAGATTGAACTGAGTCCAAACCTCTTTCTAGCCAGCGGTTGATATAAGGACCCTGACATGGGTACACGTCAGTGCCACACTTAATGCAAAGGCAGAAACTAAGAAGGAAATAAAAACATGCATGGCTCAAGCTCAGCCTCATAGCAAACGCTGAACCTCACCTCCAATTTATGGTATGAGTCCTCATCACCTTCTGCCTGTGATACACCCAGAGTTTGTATCAGGGAAAATAAAAGCTTTGCTGATCTGAGCTTCACACGTTCTAGCAAGGTAATATTGGGACACCTTCCACACATTCCACACAATGGTACATCTTTAAAGTACAGGTTTTAACCATTATGGCCCAGATCTTCACAAGTATTTAGGCACTTTACTCCCACGGGAGTTAGGTGCCTAAATAACTTTGAGGATCTGGGCCTGATTGACATGTAAAAGTATTGAAATACCCATTAGTGTATCAATAAAATATCTTGTATTCTTTTGGCGTAAGGCTGAGTTACTTGTGGGTACGTGTTTAACACAACCCATAATTGTTGCATGAAAGACACTAAGAGCCAGACTTTGATCTCACACCTCTGTAAATCTCGAGTGAAGTCAATGTCCATTAATTACAGGTGCACAGTGCATAACATGAACAGGTGACCCTTTGACTTTGATAACTGCTCTTTATACATAATATTGTACCTAGTTTAAATAGTGCTGTCTCCCCAGTGACTATCTGTGCAGGTCACATGCCCATTGCAAGCCATTGTTTTCAGCTAAGTCATATTAACAAATTTCTGGCATTTGTAAAAAGCCAGTTTAGTTTTACAAACAATGGAGTCCTCTTGTATTCCTATTACCCAGCATGCAGTTCATGAAACATGGCTGTAATGGTCAGACTGGTGAGACTCTGCAGCAAGAAGAGAATGTGACTAACAGGAAAACAAAGCAGCACCTAGACACAGAGCAAACAGGAACCACGAAAGGACTCAGACCACGAGGAATGCTGGATTTCAAGAGAAAAAACCTTGCCCAAGTATGGAAAAAGTGGATGCAAAAATTGGCTCTGTATAAAGAGCAGACCACAGGGGACAAAGATGAGAAAATGAAGGTAAAGCTGTTTTAGTATATTGGGGCGGGGGGAGGACAAGAAGTGAACGAACACTGTTGCCAGGAATAATGCTTGGAACACTGGAACAGCTGATAAAGGGTTTTGATGTGTACTGTGACCCCAGATAGAATGAGACTGTAGAAACATATTGTTTGGGCTTTTTTATTTACTCAAAACCAAGAAGCAGCTGAGGGAATAGATACTCACAATACAGAGCTGAGCAGTGACATACACAAGTAACTTTGGAGACATTGAAAGGATTGTTTGTGGAACATGTGATTCCAGCTTATGGGAGCCGTTGAGAGATCTAACCACAGAGAAATGTCTCCAAATAACAAGGGTGGCCAAACTGTCCAGGGAAAGGATCAAAATAATAAGAGTCACTAGTGCAGAAGCAGCATACAGGCTCAAGATAACGGGACCAAAGAAGCAGGACAGAGATAGACTGACTGAAAATGCAGACATCATGGTCCAGTGCATGTACTGTGTGAAGAACCACGAAAGGCAGATGGAAAAATGCCCAGCCTATGGGCAACAGTGCAAGGGGTATCACTTTGTATCAATATCACAGTTACCCCAGGAAGAACAAAGCAGCCAGACATGCAGTGGCTGAGGAGGAGGAGGAGATTGGCCGTGTGACTTCAGCAGATCCAAAGCCTCTCAATATACACGCACCATAGAAGGCTGCCAGCTATTCTATCACCATATTTTCACCTGTGCCATTCCAGTGGGCAGTCCAATTCCAGCCAGATCGTGAAGCCATCTGCAATGCAATCCCACCAACACTGCTAAGTAGCAAAACGCAGAATATGCATTGATCCTAAACCACTCAATGGACCACTGTACACAAGTCACTGCTCCAAAGTGTTCCCTGTCTGTGATGTCACGAAGGGGTTCTGGCATATGGAGCTAGAGGAGCCATCCAGCCACCACATACCCTTTGCCAGACCTTTTGGCAGGTACCATTAGGTATGAGTGCCTGTGGGCATCAGCCTGGCCCCAGAAGTGTCCCAGTTAGGGTGACCATACGTTCTATTTTGGCCAGGGATAGGCCCCCTTTCTCAGCTCCATCTCAGCCATCTCTACTTTTTCACCAAAACTGGGCATTTGTCCCAGCTGCAAGGCAGAGCGGAGAGCAGCGGCTGCTTCCCCTGGGGTCAGGTGAAGGCAGGGAGCAGTGGAGAAATTTGCTGCTGGCAGGCAGTGTTGCCTTCAGTGCTGACCCCCTGGGCAATGCAGAGCTCGGCGAGTCAGCCCCTGATGTGGGTGATTTGGGTGCTCAGCCCCAGCCTTGGGCATAGTGGAGCTCCAGGGGTCAGCCCCAGCTGCAGGTGGCACAGGGCTTGGGCACTCAGCCCCAGCCCCATCAGCCCCAGCCCCTATGCAGGGTGGGTGGCTCGGGTAAGCCCCGGATTGTCCTGTTTTTATGTTAAATATGGTCACCGTAGTTCCAGTGTAAACCAAACGATGCACTAGAGGCACTCTCCTGCACCAAGATTGGAACTGATGACATTCTTATTGTAGGAGGAAGAGGCAATCCAGGATCATGACACCAAACAAACTCTGATGACTCCTAAACAAGTGCCAAAAGCAGAATACTAGGCTGAATGCAGACAGACTGAAGCTGAGGGAACTGAAGTCTCCTCTATCAGACATCAGTTGACTTCTGAGGGACTCTGACCTGACCCAGAATTGACCCAGCAATTTACAGGGATGGCCAACTATCTTTCCAGACACTGCACTCATCTGCCAGAGCCTGTGAATCCTTGAGACAGTTAACAAGCAATGGTTTCAGAGTAGCAGCCGTGTTAGTCTGTATTCGCAAAAAGAAAAGGAGGACTTGTGGCACCTTAGAGATTAACCAATTTATGTGAGCATAAGCTTTCGTGAGCTACAGCATCCGAGAAAGTGAGCTGTAGCTCACGAAAGCTTATGCTCAAATAAATTGGTTAGTCTCTAAGGTGCCACAAGTCCTCCTTTTCTTTTAACAAGCAATGATGCAGCAGGGGAATGGTCAGAGATCCAGGAATAGCCATTTGGAAGAGTAAAGAAAATCATAAGGGCAGCACCAGTCCTGAAGCATTATAACCCTGCAAAGTAGCTAGGGCTACTGTGTGATGCCTCAGGAGAAGACCTAGGAACCACACTCATGCAATGCCAGCAACCCACAGCATTTACTAGCAGAGCCCTGACAGACACAGAAAGAGGATATGCTCAGATAGAAAAAGAACTATTGGCAGTGCTATTGGGAAGGGAACTATTCCATCAGTTCAACCTTTGGATGTAAAGGGTATCATATATCCGTGCGTCTGATCACAGCTCATTACCAAACATCATGAAGAAGACACTCCTGAATGAAGCCCAGTGATTACAATGCACTTTATTGAGACTCCAGCACTATGATGTAAGGATAAGGTATCATCCCGGAAAGTCACAACTGGGGGCAAGTACACTGAGCAGGGCGTACCTTCCACAGCGCATCACAGGTGCTCTGTGGAACAGAAGGTAGAGTCTATCAACATGCTACAATACCGTTGCATCTCTGATGGAGGTGCCAAGCAATCCAGCAAAGCACCAAATGAATGGGGTGCTACAGGTGGTGAAATGGTTCATACTCCAGGACTGGCCAGATCGCAAGGAGCAAGTGTCACAGCTCACAGGGGAGACAAAACTCTCTACCACCAGCTAAGGGATGAGCTGTCTGTGCAAGATGGGATTTTGTTTAAAGGGGATGCACAGAAATCCAACAGATTTCAGAGCTGACATCATGAAATGGATACATGCAACACACCTGGGGACAGAGGCATGCTGGAGACAGCCCAGAAAGCCTATTTACTGCCAGGCACCCAGTTGCCAGCCTACACAGAACAGTGCAAGATGTGCAAAGGGTGTAGTAATCAACAACAGGAGACTACAGCCTCATGAAACCCTAACCCAAGCCTGGGGAAAGACTAGAGTAGACCTGTTCACACTTAATGACCAGAACTGCATGGACACAGTTGATCACTACTCCAATTTCTGGGAGGTGGATTGTCTGGAGAACACTGAGGCAAGAACTGTGATCAGGAAACTGAAGGCACACTTAGCAAGCTATGGCACACCGGACACACTGTGCTCAGACACTGAAGCAAAAGTCAAAAGATTCAGCATCAAAAAGGAATTAGAGTGCAAGACATCTTCCTGCAGTTACCCACAAAGCAATGGGAAGACCGAGTCTGATGTAAAGACAGCCAAGACACTGATGACAAAGGCAAAACAGACAACAGCAAGAGATCCATACCTCCCAACACAGGGACTGATGGTCTGGAGAACCAAGAGACTCTGCTTCCCATGAGGGATGGTCTGCTACAACCTACTGGAAGAATGATTGACAGGACACAGAAGCAGGTAAGAGAATGCCAAACTAGGCAGGCAGCACACTACAATAAAGGAGCCAAAGAACTGAGGACAGCCTGCATAGCTAAGGTCTGAGCCCAAACATCAAGTAGCCACACCAAGTAATGGCAAAATGCAACAACAGTGCAAGCAGAAGTTGGACACAGGTCTTAAGAAGCAGCTACAGACTCAGGACAGCAGGGGAGACAAAACAGAAAACATCTGCGGAGTAGCGGCAAACAGTTAACAAACCCAGACAGACACAGTGAAGGCCAGGAGGACGTCAGCCATCAGCTGGCCTGATGTAGGGAAGACAGAAGAAACAAGGTATATAAGCACCACAGAGGGCTGGCAGGATGCCACCCAACAGAATGAAGGCAGCAACAGGGTAAAATCAAGTCCCCCGCCACCAGGAATAGCACAAAGAAGTGGAAGACTGGTTCAAAGATCAGAACTTAAGAACTATGAGGCCTAATTGGCCACAATAAGCTGATGGCAAAGGCCATGTCTCTATGCTGGGCCATGTACAAATAATCTCTGGCCCCAGAAAGTCAGCAAATGCTGGCATGAGACACAACAACAATTGTTAAAAAGGAAAGATGTAGCAACCTTCCATAGAAAGTGGAGGGAGGAGCACAAGTGGCAGAAGGGAAGAGTTGATGGAGGCACCAGGAAGTCAGCTATCATGCACATAGCATGAATGTTAGCTGCAGTTGCAGCAGCTCTGTAAATCATTCTCTTAGTACAGTTTTAGAGACATGAAGTTCTCTTATATTGTTACCCAGCACACAATTCATTTAAACTATATGTTTTCCCCACTTTGCGAAAAACCCAATTCACTTTGTTTTGAACAGTTATGTTAATATCAACAGAGCTTTCAGAACATAAAGTTCAAAAACAGTTTATGTAGCTAGCTGCTAGCAGCTCATTAAATAGCTAATTAAAAGTGTAGGGACCCCAGTGTTTAGAGATCTCAGAACTAGTCTGAGCTAGCTTTACATCTCAAACAAGGCAGACATTTTTAACGGTAATGAAACTCCAGATTCCCAATCCTCTGAATCAAGAACGAACTAGTCCCATTGCTCACAGTCTTTACATCAAGATCTTTCCAGTAGATCTGCTCGAGCTCAGCCAGAAGTTATGCTCTTGATGTGGAAATTACGGGTGAGGTTCTTTGGCCTGTGTTATGCAGGAGGTCAGACTAGATGATCATAGTGGTCCCTTTGGCCTTAAAATCTATTAATCAATTTGCAATTAGTGCCCATTCCCTTTTAAAAGCCAACACTCTCCCCCCCGCCCCAACAAAACAAGCTTATTCTAGACCCAGGGGAGCAGGAAGTAAAGTAAAACCTCCTTCATGTTCCTGGGGCAGCAAGTGGCTATGCTAGACCTTCATTACATTTTTTTGTTCATTACAAACAACAGCTAAGAGGTAGCTAAGAAAAGCTTATATCCTACCACAACTGTTTGTGTGTGAATGTAAGCACGACTTTCTTCTCCAGGAAATGCAGTCTATGCCAGTTCTGGTTGTGCTAAGTCTGATATTGGTGATTCAGGGATAGCACTCTTCTCCCAAAGTTACCATCCAGCAAATACTCCAGTGTCAGAGGCTTTACACAGCTGAAGGCAGCATACGAACAATTTGTAATCATTTAGGGCAAAAGCCCGGCTCCATTGGAATCAGTGGGAATAGTGTCTATGGCAATTTTGCAGTTAGAACTAGGGTTGATTGAAAATTTTCTGTCAAAACTGTTTTTTCATGGAAAATTGGATTTTTGACGAAAGGAAATTTTCCATGGATCGTGTCTGCCTTCCAAACAAACCTTCTGGTTTTGAGATGACACCTTTCCAGTTTTTCAACAAAGCATAAAACTTTTCCGTTGGGGGAACCAAGAGTGCAGTTATATATGTATAAGACTGCTTACACCAGTTTAAATTATGCCAATTCAGGCATTTACAATAGGAGTGTTGTGCTGGTTTGACTATCCTATAAAATTAAACCCGTAAAACTTTTAAGGGTATGCAAGCCCTGGGTCTCTTAAATCACCTTTGTAAATGGACCTTAGACTTCTAAGTTACTTAGGAACTTTGAAACGTTTACCCCTTAGCTCTTGTTAAAGAAGCTCATGCTTTTCGACCAGAGAACCCAGGTTCAATGCCACAGCTGACCTAGCTTGTCATTACACAATCAGAGGGATTTTTTTAAAGTCGTGGTTGAAGTGCTTCATCTATATCAATAGATGTTAAAATCCATTTATAAAATGCTTTGGGATGCAAGCCCCTAAGATGATCTCAGCTGGTGATGAGCCCTTAGGGCCTCGCAGGATTAGCTCTACAATAAATGCAAGACATCAACGTATGAACATACAATTCATCAACTTTTACTTCGATGGAAATATTGAAAAATACTCTAAACTGATGCCCAAAAGACCTATTATTGTAAGAAAACAAATTAGAAAAAGAAGCCACAATGCTAATGTCTTCCTGTGGGAGAAAAGGGTGAGAACTTGAATCTTGCTGACTGGAAAATGTAAGACTTTGAAAATAAAATAATTTAAACATTTTAAAAGTAGGTTAGAATCATTGCCACTCTGTGCCACAAAGAAAGAGAAACAGCTGCCAGGGTACAGCTTCTTGAGTGGCACCAGGTGGCAGCAGCATTCCCACTATAAGGTAGGAAGTTGAGATGCATGTTCCATACATTTGACTAAGCCAGTTTATGCCTTAAGGGTGCATGGTACGTGGATTGACCGAAATGAACAGGACTGACTCTGTTTTCATTGCACAAGGGCAACCCCACTGAGCGGCTGTTATCTTATGAGCCAACAGAGGTTTAAAATGCAAGTTGAAGCTACATTTGGCATTTGCATTCATAGGAAATACGTCATGGTCTCACTATAAGCCCAATGTTTGCTCAGTCAAGACTTGAGCGTGAATCAGAACTCCATTTAGATAGGCTGGACCTGGCTGGTAAAAGAGGAAATAATATACAGGGAAAAAATAAGGCTAAAAGTAATAGCCAAGTAGCTATTTGTGGGGATGCTGAGACAGTGTGGGAAATGTACCAGCTTTGGGAGATCAAAGGGCCTAAGCCAAAGCCCACTGAAGTCAGTGGGAGTTATCATGGGCCTGGAACTAGGCCCAACCTGGAAAGAGAAAGTCAAAACTAAATATCAGGTGTCTTCCAGGAACATTCCTTCAGACAAAGGATTCACAATTAGACCTGATATGTTTTTATTTTTTCACACTATACCTTCTATCTACAGGCTGTAAAGTGTGTTCTTCCTGCACCTGGAGTTGCACACGCATCCTACGCACACAGGAACACCTTTCTTAAAAGGAGCATCTTCTCAAGTACTGCAACGGAGGTTTTAAGTTTGGACTCGGAACATGATCATATGCACATTTAAGCAAATTAGGCAGACTGGGTTACTGTTACTCTGCCATGTTTTTCCACAGTAACATACTGATTTATTTGCTGGATCATTTCTGCTACAAGCTCTTCTTTTGGAGTTCAGTCCATGCTCCCAATTGCTCTAAAAGTCAAGAGTAGTGGATGCTTTATGGGGCTCAGTGCTGCTTCCAGTTATCAGTGGGAGTTTTCTCACTGACGTCAATGGGAGACAGAGAAGCTCAAAAATAGAAAAAAAAAATTGATGCTTTACTCTTCTCTCTTCCTCTGAGTCTGACAGTTAGGCTGTGGCTCACACACATTTCAAAAAAGATCATTTCGAAAGCGAGGATAGGGCAGTTATCCCACTCTGAATGTTATCTTATGATCTCAGCAGTTCCCATGCTGGGAACAGTTTGAACTTTCCTGCTGCTTGGTGGTTTGATTGTTGGCAGATTTTACTCAAATGGGCAAATGGTATGGATCTTAGCTAGGAGAAACTTGTTGGTTACTGTCTCTGAAATGCAGCTCCATTGATAATGCATATCAAAAACATGGCATAGTTACGTTACACTAAGAAGGGCAGCTTTACAATTCTGATATTTATAATCTGTATCCCACACCTTCAACTTCTACTGCTCTCGTATATATTTATGGAAACCTTCGCAGCAAAAATTTAGAGTTACTTAAGTCAAAGAAGAACAGATCAATTTTTGATATTTGTTTTCACTTATAAATAAAAGAAAAATTGTCAAGGTGAGAGAGGCAATTTTTTTCTCCCACTAGTCATCTTGCTTTTAAAAGATGAGGTATCAGTCCTCAATATCTCTGTGACTTAGCAATTCATTTACACAGTTTTACTGCTTTGGACATAACACAGTTGAGTTCCTAGCTTGATGAAATATTGTTATCCACATAATTCATTTTGTGCTCTTCAACGAGGTATTCAGATTTGTGGCTGTTTCCATTTGAGGTTAAAATTGGATTGAAAATTCATGTGTAAGCTGCACAGATGAGGCAAGTCTGAGTATCAGGAAAGTGTCAATTAAATTCACCTTCTAGTCTGTGGCATAAAAATCTGCTCTGAAAGCCTTGAAACACACTCCCGTTATCATATCAATTGAAGGCAGCAGAAATAACTCAAGTCGGAGGTGAATATAAGCTTATTTCAAGATCTTTATAATAAACTTCTTGTCTGTTTTATTAAGAGTAAGAATGCTCATTGCTGTACATAGTAATGGGCTACAGAGTAGAGATTCATTGTTTTTCCTTTGATAATATGCACTCGTTATGATGTTATTGATTACACTTAAATTAGCAGTTCACTGATTATCTCATCCTTCATCTTTTTATTTCTGTTATAAAATGTAGCAAAGGCCACATAAGCAATGTATTAATTCAAAAGTGGTTACAAACTTGTAAGAAACAACAACAGATGTTCTCTCTTGGGGATCACGTGTCTCTTAGCCTCTCCCTAGGGAGGACTTGTAGGAAAAGGGCTCCAATTTACACAAACTACATTTTTTAAAAATGTTTTTAATTGGAATAGTTTGGGGTATTTTCACTGAGGTAAATATGAAGAACATGCCTCAATGAACAAGCAGGTAGCCCTTCATTAGCAATGAATGATCTCAGTTGGTTTGCAGTTTGAGTCCATTTGGAACACCGCCTGAAAGTGTTTATGCTTCTCTTAACTTCTTTAGTATGCAAAATTTAGCTAGATATTTCTTTCTTGTAAGAATTCTGGTACTTCCTGTTTCCAGGAAGTCCAAGATGCCACAAACATAACCTGACTTCTTGTCCTCATACTTGCTGGAATGTGAAAGTGCAAACGTGTGACAATAAAAATAATTCATAAAAAGTTAAAGAGAATCTATCAAATTAAAAGACAATTATTTTTTTAAATAATCCTTCATGTGTTACCAATAAACCCCTAAAAGGGATATTATCTGAAAGAATTTTAAATATCTAATTTACTTTGCACCTTCTGTGCAATTTGTTTCCTTTTTTAAAAAAAATCCTCCAGCTTGGTAAATAAAAATAGACTAGTCACTTTCACTTTATGTTTAGTCAATTTCAGTGTCTTGGTCTTGTGCACTAACACCATGCTGCCCTGTCCAAGTTGCGAAGCCAGGCTGCAATTCTGCAATTTGATCCTTGCAGGCAGCCTCCTGTGACTCTGTTGAAAGATCAGGACCCCTGGAGGGAAATCGCTTAAATACAAAGTTTAAACAATCTGTCTGCACTGATTTCAGAGCAGGAGCCAGGTTCATCTGTATCCGCAAAAAGAACAGGAGTACTTGTGGCACCTTAGAGACTAACAAATTTATTAGAGCATAAGCTTTCGTGGGCTACAGCCCACTTCATCAAATGCATAGAATGGAACATATAGTAAGATATATATATATATACACATACATACAGATAAGTTGGAAGTTACCATACAAACTGTGAGAGTCTAATTAGTTAAGATGAGCTATTATCAGCAGGAGAAAAAAACTTTTGCAGTGATAATCAGGATGGCCCATTTAGACAGTTGACAAGAAGGTGTGAGGATACTTAACATAGGGAAATAGATTCAATGTGTGTAATGACCTAGCCACTCCCAGTCTCTATTCAAACCCAAGTTAATGGTATCTAGTTTGCATATTAATTCAAGCTCAGCAGTTTCTCGCTGGAGTCTGTTTTTGAAGCTTTTCTGTTGCAAAATTGCCACCCTTAAATCTTTTACTGAGTGGCCAGAAAGGTTGAAGTGTTCTCCTACTGATTTTTGAATGTTATGATTTCTGATGTCAGATTTGTGTCCATTTATTCTTTTGCATAGAGACTGTCCAGTTTGGCCAATGTACATGGCAGAGGGGCATTGCTGGCACACGATGGCATATATCACATTGGCAGATGTGCAGGTGAACGAGCCCCTGATGGTGTGGCTAATGTGATTAGGTCCTATGATGGTATCACTTGAATAAATATGTGGACAGAGTTGGCATCAGGCTTTGTTGCAAGGATAGGTTCCTGGGTTAGTGTTTTTGTTGTGTGGTGTGTGGTTGCTGGTGAGTATTTGCTTCAGGTTGGGGGGCTGTCTGTAAGCGAGGACTGGTCTGTCTCCCAAGATTTGTGAGAGTGAGGGATCATTTTTCAGGATAGGTTCTAAATCTTTGATGATGCACTGGAAAGGTTTTAGTTGGGGGCTGAAGGTGATGGCTAGTGGCGTTCTGTTATTTTCTTTGTTGGGCCTGTCCTGTAGTAGGTGACTTCTGGGTACTCTTCTGGCTCTGTCGATCTGTTTTTTCAGTTCAGCAGGTGGGTATTGTAGTTTTAAGAATGCTTGATAGAGATCTTGTAGGTGTTTGTCTCTGTCTGAGGGATTGGAGCAAATGCGGTTGTATCTTAGAGCTTGGCTGTAGACAATGGATTGTGTGGTGTGTCCTGGATGGAAGCTGGAGGCATGTAGGTAAGTATAGCGGTCAGTAGGTTTCCGGTGTAGGGTGGTGTTTATGTGACCATCGCTTATTAGCACACTAGTGTCCTGGAAATGGACCACTTGTGTGGATTGGTCTAGGCTGAGGTTGATGGTGGGATGGAAATTGTTGAAATCATGGTGGAATTCCTCAAGGGCTTCTTTTCCGTGGGTCCAGATGATGAAGATGTCATCAATATAACACAAGTAGAGTAGGGGTGTTGGGGACGAGAGCTAAGGAAGCATTGTTCTAAGTCAGCCATAAAAATGTTGGGATACTATGGGGCCATGCGGGTACCCATAGCAGTGCCGCTGACTTGAAGGTATATATTGTCCCCAAATGTGAAATAGTTATGGGTGAGGACAAAGTCACAAAGGTCAGCCATCAGGTTTGCCGTGACATGATCGGGGATACTGTTCCTCATAGCTTGTAGTCCATCTTTGTGTGGAATGTTGGTCTAGAGGGCTTCTACATCCATAGCGGCCGGGAGGGTGTTTTCAGGAAGATCACCGATGGATTTTAGTTTCCTCAGGAAGTCAATGGTGTCTCGAAGATAGCTGGGAGTGCTGGTAGCATAGGGCCTGAGGAGAGAGTCCACCCAGCCAGACAATCCTGCTGTCAGGGTGCCAATGCCTGAGATGATGGGGCGTCCAGGATTCCCAGGTTTATGGATCTCGGGAAGCAGATAGAATACCCCTGGTCAGGGTTCTAGGCATGTGTCTGCACAGATCTGTTCCTGTGCTTTTTCAGGGAGTTTCTTGAGCAGATGGTGTAGTTTCTTTTGGTAACCCTCAGTGGGATCAGAGGATAATGGCCTGTAGAATGTGGAGTTAGAGAGTTGCCTAGCAGCCTCTTGTTTATATTCTAATTTATTCATGATGACAACAGCACCTCCTTTGTCAGCCTTTTTGATTATGATGTCAGAGTTGTTCCTGAGGCTGTTGATGTTGTTGTCTTCAGCACGGCTGAGGTTATGGGGCAAGTGATGCTGCTTTTCCACAATTTCAGCCCGTGCACGTCGACGGAAGCAATCTATGTAGAAGTCCAGTCTGTTGTTTCGACCTTCAGGAGGAGTCCACGCAGAATCCTTCTTTTTGTAGTGTTGGTAGGAAGGATTCTGTGGCTTAGTATATTGTTCAGAGCTGTGTTGAAAATCTTCCTTGAGTCGGAGATGTCGAAAGTTGGATTCTAGGTCACCACAGAACTGTATCATGTTCATGCACTGAAATTTTCAAGGAGGAGAGGGGAGAATCATAACAATGCTCCTGTGGTTATTACCTTTCCAAATCCCTTTTTACAATACTAAATTTTGTATAAACCTATGTAGAGTACCTCGTTAAGTGAATATTTCTTAATGTTTCTGTTCAGATAGCCCCCAGGGCTATTGCCCTTTTCTACCGTCAGTTTGGAAGCTGTTTTTCTTTTGTGAACTGATTCACTCCACTCTAGTCTTAATGAAACTCCTAAGAAAAGGAAAACTACGCAAAGACCTGACCCATTTGTTGCTATTTGGAAAAAACTGCCCAGCAATAAGAAAGAGTTTCTTTTACTAATGCCTGGCTAAAGTAGCAGCATGGAGAAAATGAGCCTGTATACAAAGAATTAGAAATAGTGAAAGTTCAGGAACCCAGTGGGGAAACTAATATGGGTTTTGCCCTTATCAAGAGCTTTAAAGTCTCTATATATTGCCCTTACAAAAATCCATCTGGCAACAATATGCTTCTAAGCAAAAGTCAGGTGAGGGAAAGAAATGTATACATTCAGTTAATTGAGTCTCTATTCAATTTAATTAATTAAAGACCCAGTTGTGTGCATCTCTTATACAGGTTGGGGAGCCCACTGAATTTAATGAGACTACTCCCATGAGTAAGTGATCAGGTGAGCAGGGGCTAGAGACTCAGACCCCAATTAATTGAGATCTAGTCTAGCAGAAGAATCTCTCTGCTGCTGTGTGCACAGAAGAGCCAGATTAGGTGAAGCTCGGGGAAGGAGCAGCTCCATGTCAAGTTCCCCCTTGCCCAGTCCTGCAGCCTCCTCACTGCTGGTTACAGGTCTATGCTTTTGTAGGATCCCAGGCTGAGGGACTGGCATTCAGCTGTGTATTTAGTAGCCATTGGATCCATACCACAGGCTGAGTTAAGGGCGATAATCATGCTGAGAACTGTGCCCACCCTGCTGAACTGGAGTCTACATGTCTGAGATTTCAAAACTTGAATTAAACTAGTGGACAGATGCCCCTTCAAAGGCAGGAGATGATCAGGTCCAGGGGAAATGGTGAAGCCAAGGGCTCGCTTGGACCTATATATTTTTTATATATGATCAATTCCTGTGAAAGATTGTTTATAGTGCAAGGAGGAGGAAAGGGGGAGGGCGCTTAGGATATACATGTACTGTCAGTATGAATCTGTACCAGGAAGCCAGGCAAGAGGGAGTTTGGGAAGGGTCTAGCAGCAGCCATACAATGAGACAAAGCAGCTTTACAGGGTGATTCTATTTTCTTCTGTGAAATCAAGTGCTGTGTTCAGTGTTAGTAAAGAGCAACTCTGTGATTCATTCCCATTTACAGGTGACTGGGGTGGCATGGAAGAATAGCTCCTAAGGAAGCCAGGCTATCTTGCCTGAAGAAATGTGAGGAGGCACTGGCCCTTCCCTTTATGAGCGTCCTATGATTGAAGGGACTAGAGGACCAAGTCATATCAGGGGGAGAAAAACCCTCCCTCCTCCTTGATGAAACCATTAGGTGGACACCCCACAAACTGAAAGTAATTGTCTCCTACTCCCATTTTGCCGCTTTTCCTGCTCAGATGACCACCTTACTCTAACAATACAGAAGGCAACAAAGGGGAAACTTTCTTTGTATGGGGAATCTTGGTCTAGGCTGGGACTGACTACATAGGAAGGTGGGGGTTCCAGTCAATGATGATATAGTGGATAATCACAGATCTTAAGCAGAATCATGTGGGGTCCCTCATTAAAAGCTTGGGCTAAATCCAGTGGATCAGGCTCTAAAAGTGAGTGGAATATCGGGGCACTCACATCACACAAGGCAGGTGTGAATCACAAGCTGCATTTGGAGTCGGATGTCCTTCCCAAAGGGACTGATCTGCCCTCTACAAAGGTCACCAGAATGCATTTGTACGGGAGACACTGGTGAACATTGCTGGCTTCTTGTATCACCCACTGTTGGGTAAATAAACCTGCAGGGATTTTTCCCCCCGTCCCATAATAGCTTGAGTGGCAGACTGAGGAGATGAAAGGCAATTTACCAGCAATAAAGAAGGGCTAAGAACAGTTAAAGAAAAAGAACAAGACTGCGGTCCCTAGACAGCTGTTTAAAATGCAGCCTCAGCGGCTGCTAGACCTTCCCATGATGAGGACACAGACAGGTCAAAGAGGCAGCAAGAGAAGCAGAGCACTGAGGTGGGGGCAAAGGATGAGGGAGTTTTATGCCTTTCGCCTCCAAGACAAAGCAGAGATGCACGAGCCAGTGTTTCGCAGGCACAATATTATTCCAGCTGCTTCACTCCCTTTTCAAAACCAGTAAGTCCTGCCCCATTTGATGTACACAGCATGCAAAATGCTTGGAAATCACCATGTAAAGAAGACAACACATTTTCCCTGTTGATCCCATGTTTGCCTTCATGTCCATTGCTCTATTGCGCACAGAAAATCTAAGGGGGGAGGGGCAGGATGGAAAACAAAAATGGCCTGTTTATCCCAAAGAACTGAATTTGTTTTCTGATCTTCTCTGCCTCAGCAGGGATTCAGTGACAACAGAGTACCTTTTATCCTCCGCCACACAATTCGTGCTGGAACAGCAGCTTTGCCAAGAGCCAGATCCTGAAGTTCTTACACAAGCCAAGCTGCTTTTGAAGTCCTTGGGAGTGGTTTGAGCATTGGCCTGCTAAACCCAGGGTTGTGAGTTCAATCCCTGAGGGGGCCATTTAGGGATCTGGGACAAAAATTGGGGATTGGTCCTGCTTTGAGCAGGGGCTTGGACTAGATGACCTCCTGAGGTCCCTTCCAACCCTGATACTCTATGACTCAGATGAAGAGTTTTGCCAGCATCAGGACCAATGGCTCAAGTCGTTTCCATACACTGTAGCAGCACTAGGCATTTTTTTTCCACTAGTGGCACAATATGAGCGTGAAAACACGTGACGGTCCAGGCCCCTTGGGTTTGACTGAGGTGTGCATAGGACAACCCAGGAAAGGGGTGCAAAGCGATCGGTATGCTTCCTTGATCCTGGGCCAAATGCGTGTTGAACTAGACCTGAGTGTAACCTATCGCAGCAGTTGGGGTGCCGTAGGTCTTCTGGGTGCCAGTGGCAAGAAGCCAATGTGGCAGATAGGAATAACAGAACTAGAATGGTTTCAGAGTAGCAGCCGTGTTAGTCTGTATTCGCAAAAAGAAAAGGAGGACTTGTGGCACCTTAGAGACTAACCAATTTATTTGAGCATAAGCTTTCGTGAAGTGAGCTGTGGCTCATGGAAGCTTATGCTCAAATAGAACATAGAATGCTCCCAACCGGGCGCTGGTTCCCCAGTGACACCCCCTGATAGCGAAAGGCCTAGAATACCATCTGCAACTGACAGGCTTCATCAGACAGGCACAAAAACGAATTATTATTTTATTTGTTTGCTATAATAAAACCGGTGGGAGGGGCCACCAGTGCGCACAGAGAGGGGCTGGGTGGAGGAAGGGGCCAGCAGTTACTAACTGCTAAGAGGCTGGAGGAGTCCTTCGCATGGCAGACATCAGGGCTGCAAGGGAAGGTCCCTGTTTGCCACAGCACAGGCACACACTCATGATTTTGTCACGCGTCTCATGATAATTATGGTTTTCCTTAAAGCCCCAGCTCCTGGAGTCACATGGAGATGTGATGATTTCAGCCTTCGTTCTGAAAGAGAAAGTAAGTTTCTAGCCCTCATGGCTATGGAGAAAGCTTCAAAATGTGACCCCCCCAGTGCACCCTAACAGCAAATAAAAAGGACGCCAAATCAATTAATTTTACATCATCTGATTATTTTAAAGCCAATCTCGTGATTTTTGACCATTTGGGGTTGGCAATACTGTTGTTAGTAAGGTCACAGAGAGAAGACCCAGAAGACTCAGGCTTACATAAGGCTGAGAGAACAGCCACAGTTCTGATGCTAATCTGAACCGAGCCTTTTGAGGTTCACCCAGTGCTAACCTGGAGTTAGAGCCATTTTCACTGAAGATAAGTCATCTTGACAGGCAGCATCAGACACTCATTTCCAGCAGCATCAATCTGAAAGTAGCACCTGCTACTTCGCAGGGCCCTCTCCAACTTGCCTCTGGCCCTGTTTTAACCGAGGAAGTGGACTCTTCCTACTGTTGCCCAGCTATGCATTTCTGACTCTTAATAAAGAAAAGGCAGGAAAAACCCAGACTCCCATAACACAACCCATGTGCCATCCAACAACCTCTCCCTCTCCATGCTACATTCCCTCTCAATCTCTCTCAGAGTGGGGGGAGGCGCAGTGGTGTTCGGGATGCTAAACTGGCAGGAGGCAAGAGTTTTCATTGACCATTTATCTCTCCACTCATGCCTTTACGATGCAAATTTTGTCTCTCACTCATACATACATTATTTATTATTATATATATTGTGCATAGAAGCCCCAGTCATGGATCAGCATCCCGCTGTAGTAGGACAGGGGTTCTCAAACTGGGGGTCGGGACTCCTCAGGGGGTCGTGAGGTTATTACATGGGGGGTTGTGAGCTGTCAGCCTCCACCCCAAACCCTGCTTTGCCTCCAGCATATATAATGGTGTTAGACATATAAAAAAGTGTTTTTAATTTATAAGGGGGGGTTGCACACAGAGGCTTGCTGTGTGAAAGGGGTCACCAGTACAAAAATTTGCGAACCACTGTACTAGGAGCTGTATCAACAAGATGGCAGCTGCCCCAAAGAACTTACACTTTAAATAAACACACAAAGTCTTTTAATAAAACCAGCAACATCAAATAGAAAAGATTCAGCAGCTTTTACTTTTCATCTGAAACAATCCAGACAGCTTTATGGCTCGGTTATGGGAGAAAATCCTTTTCAGCACAAAGCCATAGGGCAAACAGAACAGAAGTGCCTGTTTTGGCTTAATGCAGATCAGTTCTAGGTGGGTAATGAGACGGTGAACCAGAATATCCAGACACAACGGCAGGATTTTTCAAATCATTGTTACCGGAGTGTTAAGTGAGACGCTACTTAGAATTTGTTCATAGCCAGCCCGATTCTGCTCTCACATCCACTGGTGGGACTCGGGAATAACCCTGTTGAAGTCAATGGAGTTGCAGCAGTTTGAAAGACAGGAGAATCCAGCCCCTACTTAGTCCATTGTTCCTGTACCTTGTTGCACAAAGAGTTCTACCTCTCTCCCGCAGACTGAGCAAGAGGGCCAAGTGACTTCCTTATAGCGTACTGCCTCTTCAGGGTTGATTTGAAAGCAGGAAAGGTAGCTAGTATTAGCATAATGTCCCCCCACCCAGAGACATAACAGGCTTCATTTACACTTCCCCACTGGGATAATAAATAATGTGCCTTATTTCAGCTGTAGTGCTCAGCCATCTGGTCACTTTGCTGTCTATGGACATTATTTTGTTTCTATCAAGACTTGTTGAACTGGTTCTGACATATTTAACAGGTATTTGTCACCGTGCTTCAAATGTTCTTCTAAGTTTCTCCAAAGGCAAATCTGGTCCCTGGAGACAAACCGAGTAACCAGCAAGTGTGCAGAGAAACAAGCTAAGGGCATCGTGTGGTCAGAATATGCCTTGCAATCCCCATTAGGCCGTCACTCAGCCACTACTGCACTCAGCTCCATGGTCATGGTTAATCTCTATGGTCACAGACACAGTGGCTCCATTCCCCCGCCCCAACCCCCTCCCCCAAATCCCTCTCTATTGGCCTGTAGCATAGGCTGCCATGGAGTTGTACTCCAAGTTGTGTGAAAGGTGGAGCATTCAGGGATGCCACAATGAATCTACTGCAATCAAGATCTCCCATAGACTGCTTTAGCTATAGAATGTTACTCCTAAAGTAAATCAGATGCAAGCTAACATATGAGTGGGGAAAATAACCCCAGATTTCAATTCAATATGAAGATGGAACCTGGATATCAATACTCCTGAAGATGATTTTGGAGGCAGTGTGAAGTTTGCAATTTGATGGGGCAGCAAAAGAGGCACATGCCTTGGTGTCAGCAGCCGAAACCAGCATCCCAGCATGGTACAGGCAGATAGTTGTATCTCTACACACAGCTGTTGGAATTTTGGTTCACTTCTGAGCACCACCGAATCAGAAAGGCATTCCCAAACAGGAGGGAGATCAGAGAAGTGCAGCTAATGCAATTAGAGGGGTTGATGGATTGATGTAGGAGGAGAGGTAAAGAGTTAGTCATGTACAGCTGGGTTAAGCAACTAACAAGATGGCAATTTAGTCTGCAAATATTTAAAGTTCGTACAGGCCAAGGATGAAGCGGAATTATTTAGGTGCCTGCAACTCAAAGCAAAGGGATGAAACAGAGAGAGAAAAAATTAATGACTTGCAGGAAGTCTTCCTGATCTTGAGATAGATTACAATGGGCCCTGAGTAAGGGGCAATGCATGACACCTCAGGAGCAGACTGGAGAACTCACTGTGGCTTTAGGAGTCCATAGTTTCACTTCCGTGCCCCCTTTGCCCAGGGGGAAGCATAATGTACATATATCTTTTCCTGGAGCTGCTTACTCCTGTCCACTGCCACATGCCCAGCTACTCTAGCCAGAGAGGAAATGGGGAGAAGCCAGGGCTGCACCCACTCAAAAACACTCATCGTCCCCTTCTCATCCTCTACTTACTTTTAACGAGGTGCATCAGGCGATTAGCCCCTACCCTCCCGACCACAAGGAAGTCAGAGTCTGAACAGAGGAATAACAGGGACTTGTGCGTAGGAGTTATGATAAGTTGAGTGAAGTGAACATCACATACAGCCTGTGAGCTGTATGCATCCCTTACAACTCCTGGGGAAGTAAGGGCTTATTTCATACCCTAGCAGTAACCCAGATAATACAAAATCAAATACATTCACGTAAAACCAGCATTTCTGCATCACTGTTGACAGTTTCACCTTCCCAGACCCTACCATTTCATTGCTCCTAACATCTACAAGTCCGGGAATATCTGGTGAGCCTTAGGGCAGAACTGTCAAGTCCCCACAGAGTCTTCCTCTTCCTAGATTGATGCAGGGAAAGAGGCAGCTTGCTCCCTCTTACCAAGTCAGTCACTTCCTGGAATGGCTGGCACTGGCACAGGCTGGCCCAGCTGCTACTGGGTTTAGAAGGCCCAACCAGGTGCAGCAATAGGGAGCCAAAGAAACAATTTCTCTTCCTGGTGTGTGTTTGAGTGTGCGCTTTCTCACTTTAGCCCCTGACTGCAGAAAGATGAGACAGCCGTAAAGAGAGACACATATTTTTGCAGTTGTCCTCTGAATATTATCCTGCTCCTGGATAAGTAATGTACGCTGTAGTATGTTAACGTTTTATTGTAAGTTTGCCTTACAAAAAAGTTCAAACTCCTCCCCCCCAAAAACCCAACAACACCCACATAGGGCAATAAGCAGCAGCCTGTTTTCTGCTGCATGAAGGAACCTCATAGGAAGACATCAACGCCTATTTAAAAGGGTTAACAATAAGCTGCTCGTTTATGTATTTCAAACAGCTTGTGCCAGGCCCAATTCTAACACAGTGAGGGATCAGTGACATGCTACCTACCGACAGCACTAGGTGGCTTTAACACTGCAGTCTGCACTGAGCGAATGGTACAGCATATTGAAGGAAAGAGAGTCCTTCCCACACCCTCTCCAGGAGATCATTCTGTACTCTGAGGAATGAAGATCCATCTCTCCTGTCAGAGTCTTATCTTTCAGCCTCACATGTTAAGCAAAAATTTCCCAGTGCATCAGAATTATAGAGACATAGGGCCCGCTCCAGTGCCCATTGAAGTCAATGCAAAGACTCTCATTGATTTCAACGAGCTTTGGATCAGGCCCTTTGGCACAGCAGCTGGGCCTTTCGTCTGCAGCGAAGAGACCGGAAAACAAAACAAAAAACCCAAACCAGAAACTTTAATATTATTCAACAGAATCCACTCACCACTGAGGAAAAATATCTCCTGGAGGCCAGATTTTAAAGTTCCAGCACTGTAGATACAAATTAACATAGTTCCCATCCACCATGAACATGTACGTAGCTTTCACTAGCTATCAGTGTTATGGCTACCACATACGAAATGCAGGAGCAGCAGTTTTAAAAGGAAGAAAGATTTGCTGTATGTGCTCTAAAAGGGGGGAGCTATTAAAAGCTGTGTTTCCATCATGATTTGCCTACACCTATCGTGCTCTATTTATAATGTATTTTTTCTTCTGCTTTCCTCTTTACAACACTTAACCTGATATTTTCTTACCCTGGTAAAAGCACAGCCCATATAAATACAACGGTTGCCTTTATGGATGACAGTAAGAATTGAACCAGGGAACTCTAAGCTGACTGGTTACAGCTTGAGCTAAAGAGTCAGTGTGTAGGTAAGAGTGTAACAAACTTACATCCTCTGTAGGTCAGGCACAGAGCGGACAAATATACTGAGATCAGTGGGTGGCACTAACACTCAGAGAAACACTTGCCTATTAATCTAAACTTGAGCTGAGAAAAAGTCACACAAATGTTTCCCAATGAGAATTTAGGGCCTGATTTTTTAAACTTAGGGTGTTGTCTACACTACAATTAAAAACCTGCAGCTGGCCAGTGCTAGGGCTAAGGGGCAGTTTAATTGCAGTGTAGACCTTCAGGTTCCGGCTGCAGCCTGAGCTCTGGGACCCTCCCGCCTGGCAGAGTGAAGCCTGAATGTCTACACTGCAATTAAACAGCCCCTTAGTCCGAGCCCCAGGAATGCCAGTCAGCTGGTGCAGGCCAACTACGGGTGTCTAACTGCAGTGCAGACATACCCTGAGAGTCCAGTTTTTCAGGGGCAATTTTGTGGTTCAGCCAGAATTTAGCACTTGCAATTAACTGCAGATCCAAATGACGATCATATACTCATCTAAAGAACTGATTGAACCCACAAGTCAGGTGGACCAACATGTAAGTAGCATTTATAGGCACAGAATTGCTCTGACAAAACTGGAAGCCAGGATAGTGCTTTTAGCCCCCTGATCCCTCCATGAACTCCAAAAGAGAAACCTGAAACTTGTACCAAATCCCACTGAAGTCAACGGTGTTCTGCACAGGTGCAGGAGTCCACCCACACGGTTTTCTTTGCAGGATCAGAATTTGGCTTGTAGTTTTAAATACTGGTGCCAAACTTCCTACCTGAACCTTCCAATCCAGAGGTTTGAAATACCCATACAAAAATCAGTGTGATTTGGGTTGGAGCTGGTATTTTTGTTACTTCAACTGGGACAGATTGCAAAAGTGACCTTCAACTTGTCACTGGAATTTGCTTCTCGCTGAACAAAGTGCCATATGTAAAATTTACACTTGAATTGATCAGTGACAACAGCAGCGACAGTGTTAATGACCTACAAACAAAGAACGCCAATCTGAAAAGAGGGTGGGGGATGGGGACTCAAGCAACTGTGGAGTGAGGTTAGCATCTTGAAATGGTGCATGACACACTGAGTTGGAGTTTGACAGTAAACACTGCTAAAAGAGGAGTCGATAACAGTAAATGTTGGTGTACACATAGCACAGAATGAAAGCAAAATAACATTACAGTGAAACTCACGATATTAAATAGAAAGCCCTGACTGAAAGATAAAACATCTGCTGTGGTAAAAAGGAGTTGGAATATATTAAGAGTGTGAGCAAGAATAAGGACAGCAGAGAGCAGTAGCAAAAGTACAATGGTTTGGGAAAGGCAAGAAAGTCACAATACCCAGCCCATGTTACAGGGCATGAGGAAAAAAAGATGGCAAAGCAAGCAGGGCAGGGCCCCTTAGTTCCAAAGGGTTCATTTGAACTTGCAAAAAATGGCCAGAGCCCCAGTTCTGCTTCCATGTAAGTCACTGGCAAAATTCCCACAGACTTCAAGGAAAGCAGGTTCAAGGCCATAATATAGGTCGTCTCTTCACTAGGAAAAAGGTTTATTTTTAACCTCTGTTACAGTGCCAGTGTAGTGTTAACCGCTATTAGCTGGCTGAGGTAAGCATGTAAATCACAGTGGGGAGTCCTAAAAACTACAGTTGCCTTGTAACTCAGGTGCGTTAACATGGGTTAAAAATACACCTTTTTTCCTAGTGAGGACACAGCCACATGCTGAGGAGGCCCCCTACGTTAGCAAAGATTTTCTTTGCTTTGGAAGCTGCATCATTAAGTCACAGAACTTGCAGTTTGCCAGCAGAATGCCACAGACAGAACTGCTCCCATAAGATTACCTGAGTGAATGAAGACTGCAGAGACGAGCCATCGTAGTGCACAATATTTATATCCTAGGCTCCATTTTAGATTATGCAGGGTGAGAGGCAAAGCAAATCTTTAGCATTAAGTGACAACCCAGATTCAAACTACAAACCCGACCTATCATGTAAGAATAGCTGGTAGGTATTTCCCTGGCATATAGATCATGGAATGGGCCTTCAACAGCACCCAGCCGGGGGTGTGGCAGGACAGGCAAAGGCACGGTGGTGGAGAATGCTCTGCACACTGTTTTTTCTGGGCCAACAGAGCTGCTTTACCTTATGCCAGGAATCTAAAATTTTGGAGGCAAAGGTAGCTTAAATCTTCCCAACATCCCCTAATCCCACACTTTGCCTCTGAGAGGAGCAGCTCAGAATCAGGACCAGCCCTTCGAACTGCTTGTCAAAGTCAACCTGTGACCTGAAAGGTAATCCAAATTCTTTCATCCACGATAATAAAGTCTGTAATGTGAACAATTGTGGGTGATACCCAAGCCAGAGCAGAATTCATCTCACTTTTCCATAGCTAGGATGCTGCTGCAAAACTAGCAAGAGTAAACAAAATTTGAAAAAAAGTAAAAATCTTCTTGTGAAAGAATTTAGCTCTAGAGTTGGCTGGAAAATTTTCAACTGAAGATTTTTTCCATCAGAAAACACTGATTCATCAAAAGCAAAAAATGTTTTCTAGAAATGTGTTGCTTGTTGAAATTTTGTTTCAAAATAAAAACTGGAAAAACAACAACAACATTTTGATAAGGGCAAAATGTGCCATTTTGATCTTTTAGAGAATAACATTTCAATGTTCCCTTTTGAAATGACTTTGCAATTTTTTATTTTATAAAATTGAGGCGTTGAAATCAGAACAAATGATTTCATTTTTTATCAAAAGATAATGTTTCATTTGACCTGAAAAAAAATTCAGAATTTCATTTTCTGGTAATTGTCAAGATTTTTTTGGTTTAATTCTGTTTCAGGATGGAAAAAAAAATTAGAAATAATAGAACAGGGATCAGCAACCTTTGGCCCGCGGCCCACCCGGGTAAGCCCCTGGCAGGCCAGGCTGGTTTGTTTACCTGCTGCGTTCGCAGGTTTTGCCGATTGTGGCTCCCACTGGCCACTCCAGGTCAATGGGGGCTGCGGGAAGAGGCGCGGGCCAAGGGATGTGCTGGCCACCTGCAGACGCGTCAGGTAAACAAACTGGCCCAGCCCGCCAGGGGGCTTACCCTGGGTGGGCCGTGTGCTAAAGGTTGACGATCCCTGTAATAGAATTTCCCACTATATAGACAATCTAGTTCTCCCCCAGCTCTACTCAGGGTACAACTCAGAATGTAATTATATATACAGAAAGCAGATCTATGGAATAAACTGGTGACATGTTTATATGGTTAGTTTCTCTGATCCATCACGCACTTTAAGGCCCTGATCCAACAAGCATGTGTGTAACATTAAGCATTTGAAGAGACCTAGCAAAGACAACAGGACTACTAATGCACTCACAGACGCCGACTTTCCAAAGTGCTGGGGGGTGCTTGACCCCCAACTCTGCCCCAGGCCCTGCTCCCACTCCACTCCTCCCCCCAAGGCCCCACCCTGTCCTACCTCTTCCTGCCACCACTCCACCCCCACCCCACCTCTTCCAACGCAGCTCTGCCGCCCCAGCCTGCTGAATGCCAGGAAACAGCTGATCGTGGCAGACAGGAAGCGTGGGGAGGGAGGGGAGGCGTTGATCCACGGGGACAGCCAGCGGGCGGGAGGCACTGGTCCACAGGGCCCACCGGTGGGTGGGAGGTGCTGGGGGGTGGCATTGGAGGGAGCTGATAGAGGAGCTGCTGATGGGTGCTCAGCACCCACCATTTTTTCCCCTTTGGTGCTCCAGCCCCAGAGCACCCACAGCGTCGGCGCCTATGAACAATCTTCAAAGTTATATACATTCTCAAATAGCTTACTTGACTGGGGCCTAAATTTGGTTCACCTCAAATAACCAACGTCATGCATTCCAGACAGTTTTCAGTGGCAGCTACAAATTCTATCTTGAAAGAAATCCTGCAGGAAAATTACCAATTAAATTACTAATGGAACAGGTCATATGCCTTGATGCACTATGGATAAAACAGAACGGAAAGGTCATGATCTGCAGAACATTTCATAGCACTGTAAAATGGCCAAGTGAGTTATGCTAGGTTCAGGAGGGTGGATGTTGCTGGGGCTGATCAGTCAGGCCAATTTCACTAAACCACATGGCTATAGTGACTCAGGGCTTGTCTACGCTGGCAAGTTTTGGCACAGTAAAGCAGCTTTTTGCACTCAAACTGTACACACTGCCAAGCCACTTTGTGTGTAGAAATTCCTTGGTTGCAGCGCTGCAAAAGAACCCCCTCGACGAGAGTCGTCAGGCTATTTGCACAGAGGCTCCAGCGCTCTATTGCCAGTGTAGACACTTGATTGCTTTCTGCGCTGTAATTGGCCTCCGGAGCTGTCCCATAAGGGCTCTGCAGAGAAAGGTTGCTGTGCAGAGAGCCCAGGGAGGGAGGTGGGGGCTGATGTCAGGGTTTCCCCTCCCCCTGCCTCAGGACTGGTTGCTTCCTGACGCTGTCTGAACTTCCAAGACAACATGCTGACACTTTCTGTCCCCCAAAATACACTGTCTCTCTCCCCTGCTCCATACGCACACACACTCCCTGTCACACACTTTTCCCCTGCCCCACTTCAGCTGAAAAGCAGCTGGCAATGAAGTAGGATGCCCATGGAACAATGGGCCGGGGAGACCTGCATCATGTGAGGCTGTGCCTGCCCCATGAGGCATTGCAAACCCTTCCAAAAGCACCCTGCGGCCAGTTGCACCGTGGGATAGCTACCCCAATGCACTGCTGGCTTTGCCATTGCAAGAGCTGCTAATGTGGATGTGCTCCAGCCTCACAAGCAGCACAGTGTGGACACACAACAGCAGTTGCGTTCCAGCGATTTACTAAAAGTGGTATAACTTGTGGCGCAGAAACTTGCCAGTGTAGACATATCCTTAGAAATTTGTGTTTAACAGCATCGAGTTAATTTAATGCCATTCAGACTGTTATGCAAATGAGACTCAGCACAAGCTTTGCAACCCTGAAATTCACGTCTCATTTGCTTTTTCTTAGTATTTGAAATGGCTTGTATCTGCTGCTCGCATTGCTAGTACCCCCAGAAAGAAAGTCCCAGCTGAGTGTTTATGAGATATTTTCTGATGCCTTGACATAACATCCGACAACCACATACTTGAATGTGAAGGATAAAAATAAATACTGACTAGCTAATCATGCAGTGAGCACTGGCCGTCCTGTGCCCTGAATGATTAGACTGTAGCGCAATGGGGATAAATTAAGGTTGCAGAGAGCATGTTATTTCTGGCATTTCCTAACTTCTGAGTGCTTGACTTTGCAACCCATGTTCTTTTCATGTCATTTTTGTGTGTAATTATGGGCACTTGGATGTCACTGTACATAGCCCTCTGCAGTGCAGTAGATGCAAGTGACAAAAACAGGCCATGCCCTGAGGAGCTTATAACCTAAAGGCACAATAAAATACCAGAACAAGCAAACACAGACATCTGTGACTGCACTAGATCTGGAACATGTCACAGAATAGCTGGGTCTTTAGAAATTTTGGAAGAGGGGAAGTGGGCAAGGAACTTAGCTTACATTAAGTCTGAAGCTATTCCAGGTTTAGAGCATGTCATGAAAGATGGTAGAGAGTCCTGTGTGCAAGTGTGAAGACCACCTTATCCTGTAAGCTCTTTGCACAAGAAATTCCCGTTGAACCCAGAGTTCCAGACAAGGGGACAGACTCCCTTAGGGAAAACAGGTGGGAACATTAATTTTCATTCATTGTCCATCCAGCTTAAAAGCATCCCCTTCACAGAGTTGCAGTGTACCATAGGCTGGTGATATTCAGCACTGAAGAGACTGAGGACCACATCCACCTGGAATGGAGTCTTAGAGGGTCACAAAATGGCAGCAATGGCAGCTTTATAACTGTGCTTCATTGTGTCTTGAGATGACATCACAAGGGTCCTACTGTAATAGCAGGAAATCCCGCCACTATTCGTTTGTTGCTTTCTCTCTCCTCCTTTGTCCCCACCTTGCTTCCCACGAGGAGGAATCATGACTAAGGCTAAGATTTTATCATGGTTATTTTTAGTAAAAGGTCACAGACAAGTCACGGACAATAAACAAAAATTCATGGAGCCCTTGACCCATCTGTGACTTTACTAAAAATAACCGGTGGGGGCAGAGCTAGGTAAGGGGGAGGAATGGAGTCCCAGGGGGAGGGATTGACAGGCTGAGCCCCCCCGCCATGGGCAGGGGCTGCAGGGTCCTCCTGGTTCAAGCCTCAGTTGCAGTGCAGGGGCGCACAGTCCCGCCTCCGCCTCCGGAAGCCCTAGAAGTCACAGAGGTCCGGTAAAATCACAGAATCCGTGACTGCCGTGACCTCCTTGACTAGATTGTAGCCTTAATCATGACAGCTCTGGTCAGTTAGCTCAGCACTTTGCATCTGCCTCTGACATCAGGCACCAAGGGACACACTCTTGTGGCAGGTGCTCTGTTTATGTTGCCTAAGAACAGGTAGAATGTAATGATGTTCCAACAGAGCCTTGGGCTCCACCTGAGTCAGATATCTGTAGTCTAGAGTCACATTCTGAGTATCACTGATCTAAACTCTTCTGCTTTTAGGCTGGATAAAATGTAGGTTTCTTCCCAATAACAGAAGTCAAGATCAACACTGTACATAGTCCTCACTTCAAGGTATACAGTGCATATCAATCACCATTTCTCAAGGGCTACAAAATATCTATTTTTAAAATATATATTCTCTAGCCTGTCTAGCAGTTTCTTTCCCTGTGTTTTATTACAAGCCTCTAAAAACCTCCAAACACTGATATGTTGTGCTCTTCAGATTAACTGTGTACTATAATGGTAGCTGAAATTTTATTACAAACCAGACTGCTATCCCAACAACCTTCTGGTGGTATAAATCTTGTAACATCATCTTGAGGTGAGTTAATTGCAGGATTGAATTTAAAATGCCTACTTCATGTTTTTATCTTCTCTGAGACAATAATTCCTTTAGACTGCACGCTGTCTTATCATTTAGTTAGGCTGGCAGATGGATGTATGACAGAGCCCCCATTTTCAGCAAACCTTTTGCCTTACAGTAGGAATAATTTAATACTTGAATATTTGTGTTAATTTGCCCAGGCTGACCTGCAGCAATGGAAATATTCGATCACCCTGGCAGAAGCTGCTTATGTAAAGAATATTTTTGTAGTGATTTAATGTATGCTGGTAACGAAATCTATGCCAAAATTTTCCCCAAGAGTTGGGTTTTTTTAAATCAGTTACCTTCATCTTCCCAGTAAGAGTGATATTATGCAGACATATTATGAGGTGCTTTTTCAATAGCATTTGCACTCATACCGAGCCTCTAGGAATAGGGAGGTGTTTTCTGTTTTTAATTCTCACTCTAATGTATGTTAAATTCTACAAGAGGAGAAGGAAGGTGGTAATACTCAGCACTTAACTAATGAATCCTCAAAGCCTCCAAGTGAGGCAGGGAGGTTAGTAGGGTTTTAAAGATGGGGAAATTAAAACTGAAAGTTTAAGTGACTTGGCCAAGGTCACGCAAAGTGTTGGGATGTTAAGCAAGGTGAAAACATTGGGAAACAATGACTACTGCTGGGTGGAACAGATTGTAACAATATACTGCTTCCTCCCCACCCCCCGCAACAATAGGTACTCCATAGCACCCAAAGGTGTCTGGTGTCAATCTCTTCTCTTTTTAATGCCACTGCAACTTCTCCCAATTATTTTCCTCCTCCACCATTTCTGCTGCAATCTTATCTCTGGAAAAGCCATAGAAGTATTGTAGGTCACATTGTCAAACTGTGCTATGGTTCCGTAGAAGGCACTGTACCGTGTAATCTAGAGAGCTGGCTGAATAATTCTCCAAGACCCTTCACGATTACTAGTTGGTGAAACTGGTACTTCCAGAAAAATCCTAGCAATATTGGCAAAATAACATTGGCAGAGGCAAAGTCAAAAGAAATTAAAAGTGGTACTTATTGCAAACACGAGAAGTTACTGGGATAAAAGAGAGACCTGCTCTCTCTCTCAATCAGGATTAATTACCACAATTTCTTGGTTATACCTGTGAGAGCTCTAGTTCTTAAGGGTTTTGCTCTTGGAAATTGTTATTATTTAGCTTTTGTCAGTTTCCTGGCCTTTGTTTTCTTTAAAAAAACAAAACAAAACAAAACAAAATCAAACAAAACCAGTATTTTTTTCAATACATGTCAAATTCAGCTTGTCCACCAAAAAGGCTCCACTTCCCCCCATATTCAACAAATCCTCTTTGGTTGGAATGAATTCAGCATTTTTTCCCCTGTTTTTCTATTTCATTTTTTTCCCTGTATTTCTATTTCTCCCACATCCCTGTCATATGAGCACTTTAAGAGTGCATGGAGGAGAAGCTAAAAGTTGGCAAGGGAAGCGAGGAGGACTGTGTCAGATTGATTTCACATGGAGAAGCTATGAGCAAACAAATGGGGATGAGAGATAAATCAAGGTTTTCTTAAAGGCTGTAAAAATGACAACGTGGCAATCGACCGATTCTGATTTAATAAGAACAGAATAGAGACGGGGAACACACCTGAAGGAGACTATAAATGGATAGTAAATATAGCAAAGACCACCAGACAAGACAGAATTATTTGGCCTAAAACAGCGTAATGGTGCTACCTCCTATTTGAATCCACAGCAATGACATATTGAGGATTCTAACTTTGATTAGAACAGGTGATTTCTCTGGAAGGCTCCTGATTTGTACATATTTATGCATGTATGTCAGGGAAGGAATATAAAATCATTGCAAAATATCCGATTGTCGTTACTTTCTCGTTGCCTCATGCAGAGCAATTTCAAGGCCAGTAGTTGTGGTGGCAAGAAAAATCCACAGACACCTATTGTTTTTAAAACAAGCCATGTCTCAGCCATGTGTACAGATTTTTCAGCTGCTCTGTTAGCTTTGAATGCTTCATGTATCAAGATATTCTAGTTAAAATTCTATAATCTTTCATTAAGTGCTGGTTGTGTCATGCTAACAAGCAGTAGTGCTGGCTCCTTTACACCCTGGAAGCAGTTAATCTATGTGGTTTACAGAAATTTGTTTTGAAAACAAAAACAAACAAAACATTTACCTCTGTATTCAGGAGCAACCTATAATTTTAAGATTGCAAAGAGAATGTATCACTTTAGTATCATTAACCTATGGGTGTAGTATTTGTTGCTAGAGTGACTTGATTTTATACCATTTTTCTTACCCAATTATAATCTGTTAAGAGTAAAGCAAATTATAGCACTATATCAACAAAGTAACCTTTTCATCTTTCCTGAACTTTAGTTAACTCGCAACAGCCACCAAAG
Source organism: Chelonia mydas (assembly GCF_015237465.2). NCBI lineage: Eukaryota > Metazoa > Chordata > Testudines > Cheloniidae > Chelonia > Chelonia mydas. The sequence continues at coordinate 11,671,861 of NC_057853.1, read as the reverse complement.
TCTGAAGTAAGGATAACTGAGAAGTAATCTTTCTTGTGATAAACATCAGGAGAGTAGGGAAAATGATGGGAAGGTACTTTTTTCTCCACGTTGCAGCTTTAAGACTGCAGTCTGATTCTCTGCTGAAGCCTCAGTCTGCTAAATTAGGTAGAGGTTTGGAAAAGAGTGTTCTGATTGTTAATCATGAAATGTACTATAATCTTCTGTAAGGCAGTTCTAACCTTCTCAATCAGCAGCCTTTTCTTACTTAATTACATGATTTTAAGCACATCTAAGGAGGCGCTGTCAGATTTACATTGGAATTATTTTAAATGTTACCACTGTAGTCATGGTGATGATATATATAAATGGACAAAATGCCAGAGACCTGAGAAAATGTCAGATTTATGGTACACCCACAGCTGCTCTCTGACTGGGAGTTCGCTCAGCACTTCTCAATTGCTTTGAAACAGGAGATGGTTTCATTTGGTATATTAAAATAAGTGAAACAAAACAGTCAGAGTAATCCTATATAGCTAATCTTATTATTTAACACGTGTACCTTCAACATTCTTTACATATAGCAGCTAATTAATCCTTACACTGATCTGTAAGGTAGATAAGTATTATTACCTCCATATTTAGAGCTGATTGGAAAATAAGCTGGGCAGAGGGAAGAAAATGACAAAACAAAAAGTGTTATGATATCTTGCTATGTTTTTTCCAAGATATCATTTTCCTCACCCACCCTATCTAGCTTATCTGACTTTGCAACCCTTGCTCCTGTTGAGTAGTGCATACTCAGATATATCTCTGAACCCATTACTACTTGCCCAAGTACATATTAAACATATGGGTTGCAGAATCCGGCTCCACATTTCTTGTCGTAAGAGGCTATTTAGCCATGCATGGTAATGATGTGGTTTTATGAAACAGACCATCTGTTATTTAATTAGGCTTGTCTAATATAGAAGGTCTCTCCAAGCATGAATACTAAAACCTGACTTGTTAACACGAGGGCCTGGTCTACACAACAGAGGTAGAGCAACATGACGCAGCTTACCTAAGTTGCCTCATGATGACCTAACTCTGTAAGCATCTACACTAAAATGCAGCTCCCACCAATGTAACTCACCCACTACACCAACTTAATAACTCCATCTCCGCAAGAGGCATAGCACTTAAGTTGATGTAGTTAGGTTGACGCAGTGTCAATGTAGACACTGTGTTGCTTACATTGACTGTTGCTGTCTTTCAGAAATGGCCCCACACGGGCAGTTAAATTGGTCCAAGAGCTCCTGGTGAGCACACACCCGGCCAACACAAGGAGCGTAGTGTGGACGTGTAAAACCGATTCAATTGCTGCAGTGGCTATATGTCGACGTAACTTAGGTCGACTTAATTTTGTACTGCAGACTTGCCTGTGGTCACATGGGAATAATGGAGAACAGAACTGAGTTCCTGACTGTTCAAAGAAGTATTTGTTAAATCCCCAGGGGAAGATCCAAGCTGATTTAAATTGTCATAGCTCCATTGTCAATGGAGACAATTTACATCACCTCCACAAATTATCCAAGCGAGATAAGTAGTTGATTAACCACCAGCCCTGTTTTGGCTGATCCTGTACTGGGTTCTTGCATGTACCCAGTGTGATGTTGCACTCTGTATGATTTTATGAAAATATGATAATGAGTATGAATATAATGTAACTGGAATATGCTTCATGCAAAAGGTCTCTTGTAAGGTATCATTACAAAGCTTATAATTACTGAGTGTGGTCATCCTATTACTATAAATGTATCACTCTTGTTTCTGAAATTAGAAATATGAAATATAACTCTGAGGGACTATTGTAATTATGCAAAGTGTGAGCCATTAATGGTGGTTGGGAATCTTGATGGCTCCCATCAGCCAGGATTATTACTCTGGATGGCTCTGTTTGCAGGCAGGCCTTCCTGTGAGTCAGGCTGGAGGAATGAAGGCTTGGATAATGTCACCTGAACTGGAATCCATCTTTAACCTGGTGTTTTTCCATTGACAAGGAGGGGTGGGAACCCAGAGGGACAAAGGATTCCTGCCTTATGCAAAAGATATATAAGTGGGTGGAACAGAACAAGGGGGCAGCCATCATGAGAAATCCCCTAGCTACCACCTCAGCTGGAACAAGGGCTGTACCAGGGGAAAGGATTGTGCCCAGACTAGGAAGGTGTCCCGTCTGTGAAAGAAACTTATTGAAACATCTCTGAGGGTAAGATTTGATCTGTATACAGTTTTATTACTGTACTAGACTTAGACTTGCATGTTTTATTTTATTTTGCTTGGTAATTCACTTTGTTCTGTCTGTTACTACTTGGAACCACTTAAATCCTTCTTCTGTATTTAATAAAATCACTTTTTACTTATTAATTAACCCAGAGCATGTATTAATACTTGGGGGGGGGGGCAAACAGCTGTGCATATCCTCTATCAGTGTTATAGAGGGTGAACAATTTATGAGTTTACCCTGTATAAGCTTTATACAGGGTAAAACAGATTTATTTGGTGTTTGGACCCCACTGGGAGTTGGGCATCTGAGTGTTAAAGACAGGAACACTTCTTAAGTTGCTTTCAGTTAAGCCTGCAGGTTTGGGGCACGTAGTTCAGATCCTGGGTCTGTGCTGGAGCAGACTGGAATGTCTGGCTCACAAGACAGGGTGCTGCTTTCAATTAAGCCTACAGCTGTTAGGGGACGTGGTTCAGACATGGGTCTGAGTTTGCAGCAGGCTAGTGGGTCTGGCTCAAACCAGGCAGGGCACTGGAGTCCCAAGCTGGCAGGAAAACCAGAGGCAGAAGGCACATCGGGTGGCAGCCCCAAGGGGGTTTTTGTGATCTAACCTGTAGAATGCCCTAAGGAAATATGAAACTGGAAGCAATCAAGTCTTGAATTCAAGGGGTAGCTAACTCATTTGTGCTTCTGGAATAAAATAAAAGGATATGAATCAAGGACAGCTTTAAGAATTAGGAAAGTCCCAAGTCAACAGGGTGTTGAGGAGGGGGGGAGACAGAGAGATCCTATAAGCATCGTGGGAATGATTACACAAGGTAGAGCATTTATAGATAATAATGTCTGATCCATTTACCTTTATCACAACACAGAGGTAGTCCAGAATAGAAAGTACCTACCTGAGCTCAAGCTAGTGAGTGTGTAGTACAAAATGATGAACATAATATGTGGCATTCACATAATGGACCTTATGGGAGTAAGGACTGAAATTCTGTTTCCTGGTTCTGGCACAGTTCCCTTCATTTGTTGGTCCTGATGTCTCTTTCCTTCATCCTGCTGATTGCTGATAAGTATTTGCTTATTACAACCATCTTGTCAGTCACAAAGGCCATCAGTGCAAGTTAATAATGTACTATTCTGCTGGATCGATATCTTTACAGATTTCGCCTGTCCCAGAGAGAGAAAAGTTATTAGAAAGATTAGATGGCTTGAGCTAAATTCATTCATTGTGTAACTCCAGCAGCTTCGGGGGGCTTACTCCAGGGAGAAATCTGGTCTCTTGTGCGTAGTCACTATAAGAAATAACCCAAGAACAGGATTATGGCAAAAATGAGACGCTGGCTTTTTCTTTCAGAGCAAAATTAACACTGAAGCACAAGCAGTCCTGTAACAATTAGAGGACACTACTACCCTGCAGGAAGTTTCATAAAAAAACAACCCCTTGGAGTGTTCTCTGGTACAATGAATTTTATATGGATTTCTGGCCACATTCTCACTTTCCTCCACCCATGCACTAGGAAGGCTGTTATGACCAAAGAGGCTTGAGTTAAAAGCTCCCTGATTTATTTAGGAGGGGGCTGGCAGAAGTAGGTAACAGCTTAGGGTTTGGGCACTTATTTAGCATCTTGGGTCATCAAAGTCTGGATCTGCTCACTTTTCAGGGCATACCTGTTCTTCCAAACTTTTCTTGGGTGGGGCAGGTGGATGGCTAAAGTTAGATGGAGGCCCTACAGGAGACTGTGCTGATGGGAGGGTGGTTAAAGGCAGCATGGGCTGATGAACAGGGCTCTGAAATGGGAGTCCAGAGATGTAAGTTCTATTGCAGTCTTGGCCACTGACTTGCTGTAAGACCTTGTGCAAGTCATTTCACCTTTCTTTGCCTCCATTTCCCATACAGCTGTTTGTCTTGTCTATTATGGTCTGTCAGGGAAGTTCTGTCTCTTATTAGGTTAGTGCTTAGAAAAATGGAGTCCATTCTCACCTAGGGTCTCTAGGTGCTACTACTACAAAATACATAAAATACCATCCAAGCTCCTCCTCCTGCAGAGGTCCCCTCCCTCAGTGTAATTGCAGTGGGTCCTCCACTATCTCAGATAAAAGGCATGAGAAGCTCTGGCGGAAGGGATAGTATTTTTTTTGTAGCATTTCCATGCAGAATCTAGAAAGTTTAGCATCTTTTTCAGAGGTTTGCTGCAAGACAAATAAGGATTAAAAGTTGAACAGGCAATGAGAAGGGACATTTGGGAAGAAACCATAGCATTCTCGTGTATTTAGAATGCCTTAGCTTTTGGGGGGGCTGGGGGGCAGAATAGGAATGCCCCTTTTTTCAGCAAAAGCATTGGGCCAAATTCTTCAGTCCACTACACGGATGCAACCCCATTGATTCCTCAGTGTAACTAAGAAAAGAATTTCTCTCAATGTATGTTGAAAAAAGTCATCCCGCCCAATGACATGTTTAACTGTCACTGATAGCCTGCTTTATTTAAAGTATTTACCTCACATAGGACAAAAAAGAAGACAGGAAGCACTTATTCACGGCCACTCTATTAGGTGTCTATATAACACTCCATTATATGCACACACAAAAACAACAAGACACACTATATAATATATTATGTTGTATTATACACATATAATATAGTGATGAGCACCAAAGAGAAATCCAAGATAGAGTTTTAAATGGGAAATCAATCAATGTGGTCAGTTCAACCAATCCAGCCACGATTGGCAAGAGTTAGGAACATATGACAAGGATTCTTAGAATTCTTAGAATTCATGTAATGAATCATGCAAGAGAAAACCACACTGTCAGTGGTTCAGGTTAATAAAGATGGACTAGTTCTAAGAGCCAGCCAAATTCCTAACACATTAGGGTAAATCTTCTATATAGAACTCAAGGATACAGCCACACATTCTCAATTCAGAACATGCGGGATGTTAGCCACTCATCACTCATTAATGTCAAGTGACATTACTGTCAGCATGATACACTGATGCACCCTGCTATATGTGACCAGAACGTTCAGCAAAAATGTCAAATTGGGATGGGGAAAGGATTTACCACATTTACCAGGCTGATCTAAGAAGGTACCTTCTTAGATCAGCTTGGTAAATGTGGCAAATCCCCTTTTTTTAATGTTGTATGACAGAATGAAGTCTGCAAAGATGAGAACTTTGTAGTCCTCATAAGAAAGTATAATAAGAAAAGTGAAATAATATTAACAGACATTACACTTAATCTGAGTACCAAGTTCATTTACCAATAGTTCCATAACAAATGCCCAACAGTGCTCTCTAGTGGTCCCAGCGTTTAGTGATCTATCTCCCCAGCATTATCCTCTGATGCTAATGGATAGATTATCTATTATTGACATGACTGGATTAATTAAAGGAAGCTAGGCAGTGTTAAATGTCTCCAGAGGCTTTTCTTTTTCCTGTCTAAACATGCAATGCTCTCATTTAAGGAAGTCTTTGTTGCATTTTGTTTCCGGGTCTCTTTGCATACTTGTAGTAATAATAACAATAACCACCAACAGTACTGAACATGTTGATAAGTGCTCATGGAAAGCCTTTGAAACTTCAGAGTATTGTACGTTTTCAGAAACTAGGGCAAATACCCTGGACATAAGAGCAATATTGTCAGCAAAGTAAGCCTCATTGATCTAAGGTCTCAAAATCTCCCAGGAAGTGTCACAAATCCACTGAGTGCTACCATCTCCATTTAGATTTCTGATCTAGCAGATGCCTGTCTGAAATCACATGTAACTAATCAACTTCCTGTTGTCCAGACATCTAAAGAAACACTATTTAAATTTTACAGGTATTATTTACATTAAAAGGTGACCTGAAAGCCAGGTGCAAATGACGTTTGTGTCCTCCCCCACCCCTCAATGTATGAAGAAAGAATGTTATTTTTATTGTCTTTATCTTAGAAATATATCGAGAATAACAAGTTTAATCTTCCCTGTTTTTGCTAGAGAACTTTTTGGAGGACCAGAGACCTCATGTGGGAGCTTTTTCAGCTTTCAAATAAATGGGAAAGGATGGCTGAATCTTTCAGAGAGAGAGAGAGAGAGAGAGAGAGAGAGAGAGTTTGAGTTAACACCCATTTAACAAAATCAATAGTTTTAAACATTGCTCTCAGTTGCTCAGATATAAGTCCCTTTTGGGGTCATAATACCGCTACATCTCCTATCCTTTATCAGACAAAAGACCTGATATTTCGCATGTAAAAAAAGTATAAATTATCCATTAAAAAGTCAAATCCTTTTAAGCCACACTTATACATCAAGAAGCAAAAAAGTACAAACCCAGTTCTTTATCTTTTGCAAAGCATCTCTTATTTAAGATCAGTTTCCCCTCCAGATCCTTCAATTTCACATATTATTAGTCAAATTACTGTTTGTTCCTTAATAATTCTGCCCACCCTAGATCCAGCCACATCCCTAACAGTAAAACAGAAAACATATGAATGTAGCAGTCAACCTTCATGGGGCATCACAGACTCTTCTACTATCTTCTCCAGCTAAACAAGGACAGTCTCATAAAGTTAAAAAGCATCCACACTCCAGAAACCCACAGTGCAGAGTTCATGCTAGACTATCCTTAAAAGCTTTAAAATTAAATTGCATTAAAAAGCACGACTAAAAAGTCTATGCACTTCATTTTAAATTAATTACCTGATTTGGTGTTTCTAATATAGGGAGGGTTATCAAGAGAACCCCAGCCACAACCCCAAGAGACAGCAGGTAAAAACCCTCATGTCTAAAGACGTTAACCTAAATGAGAAGTTCATTATCAGAAGAATTTAATGATTAAGGAAGGAAATTTACAATAGGCAAACCGGAAATACAAAAGGGAACTTGATCATGACTTGGCTTTCAATATGAAATGATTTAAAAGCCAGAAACAAAACAAATTATGATGATGAACTGTCAGCAATCAATCTGCAAATTAGAAGCATTTGTGTTGATCAAACTGTGTGTCAACAAGAAACACAGAATAAAAATGACAGGCTATTGGAAGAACTTTCCTCCTGCTAAATTATTGCCTCCAAGCCATCTATATTCAACAGGCCACAATATCTTAATGTGGGATCAATATTCTATTAAATTTCCTAATTTAAGAAGTTATTATGCAGGATATAGTCTAAAAATCTTGTTACTGGCTTCACCACATGGAAAGCCAGTTAGGTGTTGCACCTGCATAAAACTGGAAACAGCTATTGCCCATGCTGATGTATTTTAATAGCCAGCAGAAAGGACTGAAAGAAAGATATGCTGGTAATAAACTTAGGGCCAATCCAGGGCCCTCTGAAGTAAATAGCCTTTCCATTGATTTTGATGGGCCCTGGATCAGGCCCTTAATTTCTGCAATCAAGTTGCCTAGAAACTAATTCTGTTTAAAATGTCTAATTCATGCACTACTGTGTCATTTCATCACAGAATTAAGTAGTGACAGCTGATGCTACAATATGTAATCTGCATTGCAGGTATGTGACATATGTGTTACACAGTGTGTTAGAACACAGTACATTTTCTGTAAGTAGCCAAAACAAAGAGCAAGCACCACAGTATTGACTTAGGGAGGCATTCAAAAGCGAAATTCCCTGCTGGTGTTAACAGACAACTCCAGAGCTCATCAAGTCCCAAGTACACTTTTGTAACACCCCCAGGGCTCCTATACTTTGCAGTGCATCCTTGTACCCAGCAATCAGACACCTCTCTTTCATGTTCTCCCAGCACTGATTCTGCAGCAGTTATTGTGCCAATTGCCCCTTCTACATTTGTCTCTCACCCTTTGACATTTCATGTATCTCTGTGATACTCCTCTGGCTCTCTACAACGCCTCCTAGTCTTTGATTCTCTTCCAGTTCGCTCGTATTCTTCTGGCCCCTTTCCCTGCTTCTGTAACCCTTTGATGCTCCTTCAGCCATCTTCCATTCTTGGCCCTTTTAATTATTCTACAGGTTTTTGCCTCTCTGCTGCTATTCTGTCCTCTAGCCATCAAGGCAATGAAAAATAAGGTAAAGTTAAATGTAAAGAGAGAACAAACGTAGTTCCCAGGGGAAAACTCAGCTGGCTTTCAAATGCAAAAAACTTTCCCTGCATTTTAATTTTGCTTCCAATTGTCACTGGATCATAGGTGCACATGGAGCTTTCTCTTTTGAGTGGAGGACAAACTGCATTCATTGTGTTAGAGATGAACCCAAAACCCTATTTCTGAAGGTTGACGTTGGATCCAGAGCCATAGTCTTTTGTTCAGCCCTCCCCTCTAACACTGGTCCATGTAGGTCCTTAGTAACTGAGCACCTTCCGGTAGTTCATTAAGCGCCGTGACTAACATCTGTTGTATATCATATGTTCTCTTATCCTCTCCTCTGGGGGAGACATATGCACACAGCAAAGTGTTTTGTTTTGTTTGGGAGTTCTCTGTTTTGCAGGCAGGTAGAAGGAGTATGCCTTGCACTTGAAGCGGAAGGTGCGGAGGCCCGTGATAATCCTTCGTTCCGGTGAGGTTGGCTTGACACTCTTGGACCAGCCCCTAAGAAAGCTCTGTCTCCTGCAGAGACATATGGTAGGAAGTTCCATTGTGCTTGAAGAGTGGAGTAGCCAACCAGAGTCCTCATCCCAGAATTTTAGGTGATCTTTTAGATATTCTGGGTTCAGGCCATTGAACACCATGATAAGGACTGAAGCCCAGATACACAAAAGGGTCTTAGGTGCTGCAACGCCTAACTTTTAGGTGCCTAGAAACAATTCTTTGGAATAACAGTGGTGTCCACAGAGCCTGAGCTAGATGCTTAGGCTGTCTATACAATGCATGGGGAGAGACAGGCACCTGAGAATGGGGTCCCCAAAAGTCATCACACAAGGCAGGGAGCCACCTAAGCTAGCCAATGGGAGATGCTGACAAGTGGGGTGTGTTGTAAGTCCTGCCCTGCTCACTGAGCTGGATGCCTAAGTCTGGACTGTAGGAAGGCACCTCTCTGTGCGTGCAGTCCAGAGCCAAGAATCCTCTCCTGGAGTCAGGTGGTTTAGGAGCCTAATTCCACACAAAACAGCCAGGAGAGGAAGAGGATATTCTGTCTTATAACCTTTCTCCCAGTAGTTAGGGTACTCAGCTGGGATGTTCAGTTCTCCCCTCTGCCTGATGAGGAGAAGGAATCTGAACAGAGGTCTCCCACCCCCCAGGTGAAGGCTGTAAGCACTAGAGTATAGAGTCAGTCTCTCTGCCCAAATGGATATTTAATACGAAGTGGACAGGCTTTAACAAGAGAGCCCCACTGCAAAATAATCCATCCCTACGTGGTGAGGGGACTCACTTGAAAGGTGAGGAACCCCTGTTCTAATCCCTTCTCATCAGGCAGGAATTGAACTGGGGTCTCCCCACCCTAACCACTGGGCTAAAGGTTATAAAGGAGTCCTCCTTCTCCCTCTTCATGGCCATTTTGAGTGGAGTTAAGCATGCTCTGAGCATGTCTGCAAAATGGAGCAAGATAGGTGAGGGAACACCTATCTTCACCTGGTTTGAGGATCACACTGGGGCTTAGGAGAGACATAGGTGCCCAGATCCCTGACTGAGGCATTATGTGCATTCCCAGGGGCAGAAATTTAGGCATCTAGGGAATGTCTACAGCAAAAATTTAGGTGACAAGTGAATTTAGGTACCTGTAGAGTTAGGTGGCAGCTGAGCAGGGGGTTGTGACTTGAGGTAGTGCCTAAATCTGGGATTTAGGCACCTAAATCCCATTGTGGATCTGTGCCTGAGATCATGAACTTTGCTTGATAGTCTATGGGAAGCCAATGCAGTGAGCAGAGAACAGGTTTGATGTGATAGCAACACTGGCTACTGCAAGGAGTTAAATGTGTATTTAAGGGTCTGTTACAAAGTGTTCTGCATTTCAGACGCAGTTCATCCTAATTGCCATGAGTCACCAATACACTGGCTGTGTGCAGATCTCTCACAGCATCACAAAATGTGGGCTATCATGTTTGTTATGGAACAGAATAATTTTTTACTATAGGGATGCAGTTGGGTTTTTTAAAAAAAGATTGCAGTTAATTCAGGAATTCCTGAATATAAATTTGTCTACTTACCCATGAATAATGGGAGTAATTTGCAAATGCCATCATTCACTTCCCATGGTGGATCCTTGCCAGGCTATAAAATCTTACCAAATAACACCTCAACATCTTTGTGCTGAGAATGCCAATTTCTGAGCACCAAAGTGCTATTCATAATAATATTTTAGTAAGTAGTTGTAGGCATGATTTTACTTGGATTGTGATCTCTTTGGGGCAAGGACTAGCTTTTTGTTCTGTGTGTGTACAGTTCCTAACATAATGGGATCGTGGTCCATGACTGGGACTCCAAGGTGCTACTTCAAATAATACAGAGCGTCACCGCAGTGGATAATCACAGATCTGGTCAAATTGTAAACTGCATTTAATTTGACCATCTTCATACCATTTTTTATTCGTTTTCTGAAATTTTCATGTGAGCTTTTGCTGATACGAATGTTCAGGGAAAAGCTCATTTGTATGCACATGTATTTCCATGCAAATACATGTGTCCACACAACTGTGCTAATCTGCACTGGACATAATTGTGCAGCCATCTTAGACATCAAGAAAGTTAATCAAATGATCGAGTCATTTCTGAGAAAATCTATATTAATAGGCACATGGTTACAACAACGTAACAGTGTGTTAGTGCAACAAGAGAAAAAACTGGGTATAAAGTTTGCTGTAAACAACCAGTAAATCTCATTCTTAGTGGTTTATTGATTTCTTTCTCCCTTCTTCAATCAAAATGGAACTCATTTAAAGCCTGTGATGCATATATGTAGCTGAATAATGCTCTGTTTTGAGGGAAAGAGGAAAGGAAGAGACTTGGCCTTTCTTAAAAATCCTTAGCCTGCTCATCTCTTCCTACTCCTCTATCCTAGCAGTGCTCAGATCACCTCAACTCCCCCTGTTATTCAGACCCTACTCTGGTTTATTAATTTTACAGGGAACAGAAAAATCAGGGAACAGAAAAAAACAGCATGCAATTTAGCTGGCGAATCACATAGCTTATTATCCAATAGCAATTTCTCAGTATCTACAGTGAACAGTTTGTGCCTGATCCAAAACCCACTGAAGTCAAGAGAAACAGAGATTTCAATAGGATCTGAGTGAGGCCCACAGCAAGCAATGCATAGGCTGTAACATTTATCCCACTGATGTGAACCTCAGACAGATTAGCGGAAGTTGTCATTGATCTGCAGAACACAAAGAAGAGTTGAATTCATCTACCAAGTTGATAGCTACATAAAATTCTCCCAGCTCCTGCTAAGCCCAGCTCTCGTGAGGAGTCACAATACCATCAGTCACTGGGCTAAATTCTCAGCTGGTGTGTGCTGATGGCACTCCATTCGTTTCAATGCAGCTGTGCCAATTTACACCAGTAGAGAATTTGGCTCATTATTTCCACTGCAAATAGCGAACCCAGTTCCTCACGCCTTACTTTTTAGCAGGATCAGACTTCAGCCCCATTGACATGTGACAAAAGAAACATGAAGAGTACTATGTTATCTTAGGGAGGACATGCTTAGGACTACGTTTTAGAACTGCATACAATAAATGGGGAAATATATGCTCCTTAGACCTTGATTCACTAAAGCCAGTGCACTAGGCAGGGAGCTGCCTAACCTAGCAATGGGAGATGCCAACAAGGGGGGGGTGCACTAAACCCTACCTGTCACAGAGATAGGCACCTAAGTCCAAGCTGCAGGGAGGCACCAGTTCAGAAGCTGGGAACCCTCTTTGGAGTTAGATGCCTGTGTCATTTTTGCAGGAAGCCTGGGGAGGAGGGGAAGGTGGGAAGGATGACGTCCCACATACCCCTTAGACTAGGGGTTAGGGTACTCACCTGGGATGTGAGAGACCCCTAGTTCAAGTTCCCCCTCCATTGGAGAGGGAGAAGGGATTTGAACAGGGATCTGCCACCTCTCAGGTGAGTTCTCTAACCACTGTGCCATTGGGTATTCTGATGCGGGGGTTTCCTCAGTCTCTCCTGCTGAAGCAGTTCCACTGCAGAGAGTGTCACTGGAGCAGGGGCACTGGACCTGGGTCTCCCAGGTGTTGGGTGAGTGCTCTGACCACTAGGCTGCAGAGTCGGTCACATGACTGCACTCGCTCACTCTCTCTGGACCAAATGACTCTTTAAGAGAGCACAGTCTGGTAGACTTGGTCAGAGGGCACCTATCAGATCAGGCCCTGCCCAGGATTTAGGCGGGCAAACACCTATCTTCTCCAGGTTTGTGACTAGCTCAGGAGAGAGGTGTCCAGACACTTCGAAGGAGGCAGCAGTACGCATGCTCAGGGGCAGAAATATAGAAACCTGGGAAACGTTTACTGCAAAAACGTATATACTGAGTTTAGGCTCCTACAGTGTTCAGCAGGCATTTTGTGCATCATGGTGGAGCCTAAAACTGGGACATAGGCACCTAAAACAGGGACTTATGCATTTAACTCTGTTTGTGATTCCAGGCCTTAAGTTCCTTGAGCATCATTTCCCCCATCTCTAAAACGGGGATACTCCTACTCCCATTCTCTCACCCATTGTCTGTCTTGTCTATTTAGCTTGTATTCCCTTTGGGGCACAGCCTGTCTCTTACCAAGTGTTTGTACATCACCTTGCACAATAATCTAGGTGTTACTTGAACACATATATATCACAGCCACATAGATGGACAACACAATGAGTAGCAGGAGTCCCGGAGGCAAATCAGATCTTCCTTTTAGACTGTCCAAGTACAGTATTTGGTTGCATCATTCATTAAAAATGAAAAGCCCAAGGATCATTTTAAAACTACAGAAGGTACAAGTACAGGTGAATACCCAATCAATCTCCATAATTGCCCTGCTATTTAGAAGTTTGTAAATAAATGTGATAATCCTTCTTTCATGGTCTAATGATTGAGAGTAGCCAAAGCAGTTGTGATTTGGTTTCTAAATATCCCTGGCAGAAGTGACAGGGCTGCAGAAATAATGAGCATAACAGTGAAGCAAAGCAGGTAATTCTTCCCTTTAAGGATGATCAAAAGTCTCCAGCTAAGTTATTTAAATGCTGACATATGAAAAGCTGATGTACTGGAGACTCGCACAGAAGCCAGCTGCTTCGGAGATTTTATGTACAAGCTTTATACGATCCGGCGCTAATCACCAAAGAACCAAAAGGACTGCAGACGCTATTGGACTTAGAAACATATACGATGAAAACTGGCAGGCTATTTAGTGAGATGCACTTCCAGCTTCAAAGCAACTTACCGTATGTGGAATTTCATTACCAGCTGTAAGATTATGAAAGATATGATTAAAAATGTATTAAAAGATCCTTGCTTGCTGAATAACCCTAAACAAACAGTTTCTATTCATAAAAGGGACTGAGCCCACGTGCTAAAAAAAACTACAAAGGACTTTCTGAACCTTTCCAGGCAGATAGCATAGACCCAAAGCAAAGGGTCTTTTTGCTGCCAAAAGAGGCTCCAACCAACCTCACTTCCAGCAAACATGCAAGGAGAGGGCCTATAGCTGGGGTATGAGTGTGCAGTTTACCTGTCAAGTGAACAGCCATTGTCTCAGTTTCCCTCTTCAGGAGACTTGCTAAGGGTCTTTTGGTTCTTCTGCCATTGCAAGAAACCTTCCCCTTCCTTTAACTATTGTTAAAGGAAACCACAAATCCAAGCCTTCAATAAACCAAGTCCTTTGCTGGCTAGCTCAATAGTCTTTTGCCCTTCTGGGCTGCATAGACCTTCACTCCTCAGTACAGAATCTTTCCAGCACTGACTGGTTCCCCCTAACAAGGCAGCAGTGAGCAGAAGGCAGCCTTATCTACTCCTGCTGTCATATGAGCCTTCACAGTCACGTGATTTAGCAGGAAAATCAAGCCAAGGTTGGAGGTAGGCCTGAATACCGCTTAAAGGCCAGTTCACCCTGTGCCAGGCTATAATTACGTGAATCCATAGGAGGCTACAGATTAAAGTCATGTTTCTCCTATGCCACAGCCCCTATATTAAGGCTACATCTAGCTCCCTTGGCATTTTTCTTCTGTCTTCAATTGGGAACAGGACCTTAAGGTCTACCATTAAGTCTGTGTTTATGGAGAAAGTCTACCAAGGAGATTGCAATAGCAGAAAGTGGCTGCAACCTCTTCTCTAGAAGTCCTACAAAAGCCAACATAGTAAAAATAAACAAATAAATAAAAGAATGGTACTGACCAGAGAGGGGGCCTGGCTTGGACAGGTGGGGAATACTCCAATTCTCAGGCATTGTAGTTGGCACTGTACCTCTAGAGTCCCCAGCAGATTTCAAAGCTGCCCCTGCCAGGCAGAAAACCTTAAGGGAAAGCAGCAGTCATGGCACTGCTATTCCCCCTGAGGGCAAATTCTCCATCAACGCATGGGACCAGGTTGACACAGGCAACTTTCTGTGTCAGCTTGGGTGAATTAAGAGGCAGTGTTGTCTTATGGTTAGGTCACTGGACTGGGCGTCAGGACCTCTTGATTCAATTCTTGGCTCAGCTACGGACTTTTTCTGTGACTTTAGGCCAATCACTTCATGTACCCTGTGCCTCAATTCCCCATCTGTGAAATAGGGATAACATTGCTCTACCTCATCAGGGTGCTGTGACGATAGAATCTATTAATGACTAGGAGGTGCTTAGTTGCTGTGGTGATGACAGCCAGATAAATACCTAGAGAAATAGAATCAGGGACAAAGTTTTGCTTAAGAATTTTACTGTACTATATAATCTTCACCCCAAACAAAATGTGCTAATAGATTATAAGACCTACAGTTATCATCTAGTCTGACCTCCTGCATAACACAGACCACAAGACTTCCCTGAATTAATTCCAGTTTCACCTAGATCACATCTTTTAAAAAAAACATCCAATCTTGCTTTAAAAATGGCCAGTGATGGATTAACCACAACACCTGGTAAATTGTTCCAACGGTTAATTGTCCTTATTGTTAAAAATGTGTACCTTCTGTGTTAACAGTCCAGGTATTAACTATCCCCTACCTATCAAAACTAAGCATGTAAATTAAATACATAAAATCAAAACTATACAGCTAATCAAAACAAACAATAAAACAAATTGGCAAAAACCAAAAAAAGACAACTCAGCCATTCCGAAAAGCATGACACAAGCAGACGGCAGATGCAGAGAGAACAGCAATAGCAAGTTCAAGCAACGCTACATCGACTTTGCACATCACAGCAGTCTCATAGTCTCAGTGGTGAGAAACGCTTCTCACTATGTGCAAACTGTGAACAATGAAACTTTCAGTTCCTACTGATCCCTGCCTTCAAGCCTGTTGCAGATAGCAGTGATGTTACAGTCACATCATTTGAGAAGTCACTATAAGACATTACAAACTGGTTTTAATCCCACATTTTAATAGAGATTTAGGCCCCAATTCAGCAAAGCACTTAAGCACATGCATAACTTTAAGCACAGGAACTGTCCCATCCATATTCAGAAAAGCACTTAAGCATGTGCTTAGCTTTTAGAAATGTGCTTAACTCCCATTGACTTCAAGACCCTACAACAGTGGGTGTTAAACGTACCGCTCTTGGACTGGATCTGGCCTACATGAAGAATTTAAAGACATGACATATTCCGATTCTGCACAATCTACGGTGTTATTTTAAAAGCAAAATGTTTCTAGCCCTCATGGCTGAAGAAAACCTTCCAAATATGAACCAAATGTTATGGATCAAGCGATGTCTGCCTGAGTCTACCAACAGCCTGAACAATGACTTAGGGCCTAAGAGGAGGGTTCACACGCGGTGGCCCGAGACTGTCCCAGCAGTGGCCAGTGCAGCTGGCTCGGGGGCCACCCGAGCTGCTCAGGCAGCACTGGGGTCAGTCGAACCAGCCACTGCAGAAGTCACAGAGGTCCTGGAAAGTCATGGAATCCATAATTTCCGTGACCTCTGTGACAGACTCGCAGCCTTAGCCTTAGTACACTGTTCTGTTGAAGGAAAGCTAAAAAGGGAGAGTGGCAAGAAACGTTCAGAATCAAAACCTGGAACAGGCAATACTCATCTGGAATCATTTTAATTTAGAAACACAAACTTCAGCCCCAATTTGCCAAAAAGGTTTGTTGACTTTCAAGAATTTGGGTAAAATTGAAGGTGAATCACCTCCATTCCCATCAGTGCAAGAGATGGCTTATAGTTTTGTATGAAACCATCTGAAAACTTATCAGTTTTGCAAAAGTTTATAATCCCGAGGCATATAAAATTCAAATGATTTCAACTACGTTTCATTTCGATTCACATGAACTGATGCTAACAATAAAATTCGCACAACCCCCTGCAAAACAAGGCTCCAATTTAAAAAAGCATTCCCTATTCAAGACAAGCACTAAGCATATGCTTACCTTTAAGCATCTGATTCCAACCTAATGAAGTCATTGGGATCCACCTTTTAGCTGAACAATTTGAAGCTGCTACGTTTCGGGAATATACTCAAGCATGTGCTTAATTTTAAGCATGTGCTTAAGTCCCACTGGAAATGAAACATTCTGTTCAAGTACTTCTATAGCCCTCATCACTATAGAATCTGAGTGACCTTAGTCAATTTTTGTCATTGTCAGATTCAAATAATAGTGTCCTTTGTAGTATTGTTGTACATGATGAAATACCATACGTTACTTTAGCAGTTAGCTGGCAACTGAGATTTTAATTTCTTTTAGCAAAGAAGTAAGCAGATGGGTTTGTTTCTGTTAGGAACAATGTTTAAGGTTTTCTACTGGGGAGATTCCCCATTTACAGATATAATTTGTATTTCTCTAGATATTTATTATAAGCATCATGGGCTAGAGTTTGGCTTATCTGCAGAGAGCACATATTTGTGGGCAGTGAGCATGTGTATATGCAAATATGGAGCGAAGCTCACCTTTGCACTTCCTTGATCCCGGTGAAGCCTCTGTGCAAAACTGATCCTTCTCTACTAAATTAGAACAACCTGACAACTGCTCTAATTTATGCCTGCTGCAAACAGCCCTTAGGGGCCAAAACTGCTGTGGGGGATTGGCACAGCACAGGGACATCCTGGCCACACCCCTTTACTCCAGCCACACCCCTTTCCCTGCTATACCTGTAGCAGGGAGAAGTGGCCATAAGAAGACTTGTGTTTGCTCAATAGCATAGGAAGATGGCCCTTACTCAGGGCTTGTCTACATTACCCGGCGGATTGACGGGCAGCGATTGATCCAGCAGTGGTCGATTTATCGTGTCTAGTCTAGACACGATAAAATCGACTGCTGAGAGCTCTCCCGGCGACTCCGGTTCTCCACCGGAGCAAGAAGCCTAGGCGGAGTCGACGGGGGAGTGTCAGCCGTTGACTTACCACAGTGAATAAGTAGATCTAAGTACGTTGACTTCAGCTACGTTATTCATGTATCAGAGTAGCAGCCGTGTTAGTCTGTATTCGCAAAAAGAAAAGGAGTACTTGTGGCACCTTAGAGCTGAAGTTGTGTAACTTAGATTGATCCCAGACCCCAGTGTAGACCAGGCCTCAATGTGACCCTTTGCTGTACAACACAAAAAGCTGACATCATACTGGTAATTATTGCTTAAGGATTTCGTTTTGGTTTCCTTTACGTTATTAAATGTAGGGAGAAAACTGTTAGCATTTTAACTGTGGAAAATCTTTAAACATTTTTAAAACTTTAAACATTTTCATTGACTTTCCCAGGTAGAAACTCTTAAAATATTCTCCATTTATTTTAAATATCCTCCTTATTTATTTACTCATTGTTAGACCTTTGATTTATATTGCAGAACGTGTAGTAAAACAGTTGTAGTAAAAACAGACCATATTCCGGTTTTCGAAGATAAATCTTGTGGGAGAAGAATTGCTATGAGCTATAAATATAGGCTCCAAAAAACATAAATAATTCCACATATCTGCTTAAGCTAACATGGGAATTGTGCCACCCCCACACCTATTCTTTAACACTTCGACTCTCATTCATGCCTTCCTCTTACCTTCTCCCATTGAGCCACTGTTACGCACTGTTCCAGTTATGGTTTTTGGACTACTGAGCAATTTGTGGCTGTCACTTGGCCTATTTGTTCTTCTGCTAAACTTGGTGTTTCCTTTCATAGCTCAGCCTCTTTGTGGGCTGTCAGCGCTTTCCTTTAGTCCACTATTGCACCTCACTTTTGCCGTTTCCCTATCATTGTATCTTTACTGTATTTAACATTTCCTGCCTGATGCTTCACACTAGTCTGCCCCACAATAGTCCGTTGCACGGTTTCCATATAAGCACCATAATATAGCTACATAACTCCTGTTACACAAGCAATTGCCTTTAATGCTATCTGTGGCTTCCCCATCCAAAGAGAGAAAGTGGAGCCTTTCCAAATCCTATAGGTAGCTTTAAAAACCTCAGCTGTAAAACTATGTTGTGGAGGCGCCAAAGGTCAGAAATGTGTATGTTTTCAAAAGGCATAAAAATCCAGCGATAATTGTAATAGTCATACTAGTAGCACACTATGTTATTTCATTCAGATTTGATAACCAAGCCCCTTCAGTGGGCTGTGTGTATATTACACGTAGGCAGAAAGAAAGCCCTCGGTGGTCTTATTAATCTGTTTTATAAAATGGATCCATCTAGAAAGTAGTCGTGTAGGAATAAATTAGAGGGCAGTTCTGAGTCTCTTCACAGAATCAAGGAAGCTTGTATTATGATGCATTGCTGCATTTTATCCAGAGAGATGTATTGCAGAAGATGCTGTGCTATGCATTCACTTTTACTGTACATCCTGGTCATAAATGATTCTTTGGAAAATGGGTGCCATCCTTTTTGCCCTAGAGGCATAACTGATAAAGCAATCTGGGTGTTTGTCACAACCTTATTTCTGTTTTATATATATGTATATATAATATGCTCTGTAATGGACCAATGGAGAGTGACCAATTTAAACAATTTTATTGCTATTTTTAACCATTTTTTCTATATTAGAATTAGACTAGGAAATTAGGCTGATCATGTGACATATTGTGAAATATGAAATCAATATGATATACACTGATCAGACATCCCTTATTTTCCTGGAGATGAGAACTACCACAAACTAGAGCTGGACAGGAATGGTTGCAAGCGTGTCTCTCTCACCAACAGAAGCTGGTCCAATAAAAGATATTACCTCACCCATCTTGTCTCTCTTCCCTATCCTGGGACCAATGTGGCTACAACAATACTGCATGCTCCTATTAATAATGATATTCACATACCAGCTCAGAGGTGCCATCTTTGTACATTGATGGGGGATGTTTGACCCCCACTCCACCCCAGACCCTGCCCCTACTCCACCCCTTCCCCCAACTCCCTGCCCTGCTCCACCCTATTCTGCCCCCTCCCCTGAGCATGCCCCACCCTTGCTCCTTCCCCTCCCCTCCAGTGCCTCCTGCACGCCACTGAACAGCTGATTGCAGCGGGCGGGAGGCGCTGGAAGGGAGGAGGAGCAGCTGACTCTTGGGGCCTGCCGGCAGGTGGGAAGCACTGCAGTGGAGGGGGCGCAGCCAGTGGGTGCTCAGCACCCACTATTTTTTTTGCCAGCCAGTGCCAGCTAGAGTCCTGAGAAATGCCACAGTTTTGCGTCATAAGAGTTCATGCAAACACATATCCAGTACCTTACAACATTCCCAATGTCAGGCAGGAAGACGGTGAAGGACATAGAGATGATCTATACAGATGACTAGAGATAAGTTAGGTCAAACCAATTCTGTCATCACTGACAATCTGCCTTTCTGTTTCTAGCTGAGTATCATATGTTCAGCATGGAACATCTCAGTTTTCTCAGTCTTGTGAAAAGGATCAGAGTTAAGATAAAGAGAAAGTGAGAGGGGGAACTAGGTTTTACATGCATTTGGGAATGACAGATGCAAATACACTCTCTGGCCTCATTTGTACAGCAGAGCCTTCCTTGTCCCAGGTGTTCTATCACCTGGGTTGGTGTAGTGGGGAATGAGGTTCAGTCAGACATTACCTCTTTTAGAAAAAAAATATAAGTAATCACTGCATTAGCTTTCCTTTCTACTTTATTGTCTGGAGCTAGTGAAAAGGGATGATTGGCATCAGTCAGATGACAGGGCATGACAAATCACTCTGAGCATTATATTCACTTTCCCATAACCAAAGACATCAAGATTAATTTCATGTGCTAGTAAAAGTCTCTGCTACAGGAAAACCTATCGCTAAGCATAAGGGGTATGCACTTTTCTTACTGGCTTATTTAAATTAGAAGTTATAGCAAAATTCCAAATATTGCTGTAGTGTGACTGTGCTTGCTATCTGTGACTTTGAGCCAGGCTTGCAGCCTGCAGTGAGGTTTTTATAAAATCATAGTCTACAGAATGTACCACTGGAGTTAAGAATTTGAATAGACCGTATACCAGCTAAACCATAACAAGGCAAATTCACCTCTGGTGTCAGTGGAATTACACCAAGGGAGAAGGACAACATCCATTACCATTATACTTCCATTGCCTAGAGCTACCTTCAGCGCTCAGCAGTCTCCACAAAACAAAAGGACATCAGTGAATCATCAGGATCAACCAAGTACCATTTTCCCCACTACTGTAGAACTACTGCTCTTCCTTTTAGGCTTTGCACATTGTATTCACTTATCTATGTTGGTGGCACTATTGTTATCTCTACTACTAACAGTTTTGAGTCACCATAGAGGGAAAAGTTAACTGAGAAACCATACACCTAAATTAACATCTTTGCACCTGAATGACATTCTAGATATAGTGTAGTACCTTGGACAAAATGCACCTGCAGTCCAGACCTGTGTACTATACAAGATACTTCTTATCTTTCTACCGTGATTTCAGTCGGATGGTGAGAAGGTTTCTGCAGCACAGATTGTTGACTGAAGGACCAAAAGTGAAATAGTTAAAAGCAGCAGCTAACAATAATTAAAAAAAGATTGTTAATGAACAGTTTGGGTGCTTCCTCCTGCAGACTAACAGAAGAAAGTCTATGTCCTGTTTTGCAAGAAGGTCAGCCCTGATGACTGAAACAGTCCCTTCTGGCCTTAACATGTAGGACTCAGTAAAAGAGACATACCTGATGCTGGTGGCTGACTAAACAAAACTGTGTCAAGCAAATGAGATTTTCTTTTTGATTCCTTCTAATCTCTCCGGGGGTGGAGGGGTAGAATACATTCACCTATAGAACCAAAATTCACAAGACTATACCTGCAGAGAACAATTTTCCCACCAAGGATTTAATTTCCATGTCCTTGATGTACAAGCATGTGTGGGTGTGTGCATGCACGTGCACAGATGACTCAATAAAATAGATAACTTTCCTGGTACTGGTCATTAGTTCTCCTTGATGGGGGAGAAAACAAATTAAACAGAAGCTCTCTGTGACATTGCACTCTACAGGATTTTATGAAAGTATGCTGATGAGTGTGAATATAATGTAACTAAAATATGCTTCATGCAAAAGGTCTCTTGTAAGGTATCATTACAAAGCTTATAATCTACCGAGTGTGGTCATCCTATTTCTATAAACGTATCACTCTTGTATCTGAAATTAGAAATATGAAATATAACTCTGAGGGACTATTGTAATTATGCAAAGTGTGAGCCATTAATGGTGGTTGGGAATCTTGATGGCTCCCATCAGCCAGGACTATTGACTGTGGATGGCTCTGTTTGCAGGCAGACCTTCCTGTGAGTCAGGCTGGAGGAATGAAGGCTTGGATCATGTCACCTGAACTGGAATCCATCTTTAACTTGGTGTTTTTCCATTGACAAGGAGGGGTGGGAACCCAGAGGGACAAAGGATTCCTGCTTTATGCAAAAGATATATAAGTGGGTGGAACAGAACAAGGGGGCAGCCATCATGAGAAATCCCCTAGCTACCACCTCAGCTGGAACAAGGGCTGTACCAGGGGAAAGGATTGTACCCAGACTAGGAAGGTGTCCCATCTGTGAAAGAAACTTATTGAAACATCTCTGAGGGTGAGATTTGATCTGTATTCAGTTTTATTACTGTACTAGACTTAGACTTGCATGGTTTATTTTATTTTGCTTGGTAATTCACTTTGTTCTGTCTGTGGAACCACTTAAATCATATTTTCAATATTTAATAAAATCACTTTTTACGTATTAATTAACCCAGAGTATGTATTAATACTTGGGGGGGCGGGCAAACAGCTGTGCATATCCTCTATCAGTGTTATAGAGGGTGAACAATTTATGAGTTTACCCTGTATAAACTTTATACAGGGTAAAACAGATTTATTTGGTGTTTGGACCCCACTGGGAGTTGGCCATCTGATTGTTAAAGACAGGAACACTTCCAAAGTTGCTTGCAGTTTGGGGCACGTGGTTCAGACCCTGGGTCTGTGTTGGAGCAGACGGCATGTCTGGCTCAACAAGGCAGGTGCTGGAGTCCCAGGCTGGCAGGGAAAGCAAGGGCAGAAGTAGTTTTGGACATCAGGTGGCAGTCCCAAAGGGGTTTCTGTGATCCAACCCATCACACTCCCCTGTGATATGTGGAGATCGAGCAGACCACATGGTGCTACCTCCTCCTCCTTTGCTTACACAGATGTCCAGCTCTTCACTGCAATAAAAAGAGTTAAAAATACACAATTACTTTCCTACTATTACATCGCCACATAAGCAATTTCTGTGGTTGCCACAGGAGTTGTGGGATTGTGAATAGGAAGAAAGGTGGCAATATATGGAGGAGGTAGCATTCCTGAGACAATCTCTCTATTATCAGGTGTCCTACACTATAAGAATATTTGAGAATCTTTGAGTTAATTACCACACAGGAATTTTTGCAAGGAACCAGAACATAGAACAAAACATTCCCCGTTCCCTTTAATCCACTGTCTGAAATTTAGGACACATCCAAATTTCAGTCAATATGATCTCTAATTATAATAAGATTATGCAAATGCCCTTTCTTGTCTGGAGATGGAGCAGTGGTGGAAGCATCTTGTTTATGGGCTTGATGAATCACATGAAGCCCTTTCCTGGTGTTGTCTGATGCTAATTGTCCTTTAATGAAGCCTACCTTATTGGTGTAAAAATGCCTTGAAGTGTGTTTTCCAGGCAAAAAGCCAGTGCTGTAGCTAATATCTTGCAATTGTCACTGATTAATGATATTGGTTTGAAGCTATTGCATAAAGATCTTTTACTTGATTTTTTCTAAAAATCAGGAAGATGTGTTGGTCTCATTTGTATGGGAAGTTCTATCCTCTGCTAATGCTTCTTTTAAAAAGAGTGTGAATTACACTTAACTCTTGGTCTTAGGAAAAATCAGCAGGCATCCCACCATGACTAGAGTCCTTCAGCAGGAACAGCATAATCTTTAACGTCTCTGAACATCTCCCGCTGATTTGGAGCAGATTGTGAATTTCCCTCTCATCTTCTGTTAATTAGCAGAATGCTATATTCTTCAAGAAAGTGTCTTCATTTCCACTTAATGGGCATGGATTGGGACAAACAAATATTTTTGAATGCTTCAAACCCCTAATTTATGTTATTTTTCACTTCTTGAAGTTTTAGAGGAAGATAGTACAACTAAAAGTCACATTAAGAAACAATTTAAAGTCTATGATCTAAACATTTTAAGAGGTAACCAACTGCTAAACCAGTTGAGTAGTGAGATTGCACTCTGGTAACAGAGTTACAAATAGTTTTGGCTCTTGGCACAAAAGTTGTAAAACCAGCCTGATTTAGGGCTTAGTTAGAAACTCCAAGTTCAACCGAGATTCATCAGAAATTTCTCTAGAGATGCATGCACATTTAAAGAGAACTTACGTTGGTTTATGATTTAGCATCTAAGCCATGCAAAATGTTCTACTCAAAACCAGATGACGCTTGGCTATCTCAATTCAAGCATTTTTGGGTTCATTCAAGCATGGAAATTCCTTAGATTGTAAACTCCTTGGGACAGGGATTATCTTTGTGTTCCATGTTTGGCACATAGCCTAACACAATGGGGTCCTGCTCCATGACTGAGGCTCCTAAGCACTACTGCAATACAAATAATAACCTCCAGCAAGCCTGTGTTCAGTTGGTCCTATCAGCCCACCAGAACCCCAAAACCTTGCTTGCGTGATAATACTTCCTGTATGTGCATATCTACATGCACTGTGCAACAGCTGAAACACATGGGTATTTTTCCAAGTTCTCTGCTTTTCTGTTAACTGTAATTTTATGTCTGATACAAAGCAGGCAGACTGCTGATGTGAAATAATGCTCTCCTTAATATAGGGGGAGATTTTCAAAGGTGCAAAGGATAGTTAGGCACCCAACTTCCACTGGATTTCAATGGGAGTTAGACCCTTGGCTCCTAATGTGCCTTTCACACTCCTATTCACAATAAAAGGAACAGCAACAAATGCCGCCCTCTCTGTGCAAAAAATAACAGATGCCGTCAGCAGCTCTTGCCTTTAAAAACTTTGAGCGGTCTCTGGGAGTCACTCTCAGCCTAGAGAAGCTTTGAAAATAGACTTCCAATCTGTTGACAGCATGAGCAGAGAGTCGATTTTCCATACTTCCACCTTCTCCCCAGCGCTGTCAGCTTCAACACCAGCTGTAAGAACTTCAGCATTTGAGATGTGGGGCTTCTGGGGCTCCCACAGCAGTTTATTCAAAATTGATGAACAAACTGAAACAAATAGTAGTGGCTATTGTTCCTGTGGGATTGTGGATCTGAGGAATCTGGTGCATTTAACAGATTCTCTTTTATGTATAATAGGCTTTATGTTGTAGTCCTTACTTAGGCAAAACTTGCATTGACCATAATGAGCTTTGCATATATAAGGACAACAGAATCAGGTCCCAGTTGTCCACCCCACAGCACGAGGCCTAGCCAGTCAGTGAGGTTCCATTTTTTTCAGCCATTTTGTAACATGTGAGACTTGGTGTGGGCTGATGAACATGTTCGGTGGTGGTGTTTCGGCAACACTGCTGCTTCGAGGTTTTCATCCAGCATAGCAGTGGCACAAGTGTTATTCACATAAATGCAAGGCCAAGCGCGACGAGCAGAACAGAAGGGAAGCTGGATCCTGCGCTAAGGAGAGAACGGTTGCCAAGTTACACCTACCTGTTCAGTAGCAGAAGTCAGGCCTGTGAGGGAAATAGGTAGCTAAGGATTTCACTAACATGCTAAGGATTGCATTTGAGCCCACGCTCATTCTCTGACCCCTGTTTAAACCTACATTCTTCAGAGACAGGAACGGGATGCACGTTGGGATAGAGACTTAATTCAACTCAGTGCAGGAGACTGTGTCCGGCACTTCAACTTATTTGTGCCTGAGTGTGACCGCTGCTCACACCTGCACTAGAACCCTACTGCTCACTGTGCTAGGATTTGCACAATCAAGGCCTCAGTGTTAACCTTCCACGACCCCACTCACCCAACAGCAGGAAGCAAACACACCCACGTGGGACATGCAATTTGTCCTGACTTTCCAAGAAGCTTGAGTCTGTCACAAGCTACATACGAGCTATTTCCGATGGAAGAAGACTGGCACCCGCCCACAAACCTTCTCTCCCTTACATTTAGATAAACATATGAAGAACAGTAATAAAGGCAAAATAAAATCCTGGTTCTACGTGAGCACTGAAGAATTCTGAGAGACCAGTTTAATAGAAATAAAAAATGGACTTAGGCCTTGTCTATACTTAAAAGGTTTGGTGGTATAGCTAGACTGGCAAACCCTCCTACTGTAGAACACGATTATACCAGCAAAATATTTTTTCGCTGGGTATAATTGCATCTACATTGGGGCTTTGGCTGGAACCACTATTTCGGCAAAAATATCACTCTCCTAGCTGACATATCTATACCAGTGAAACTTTTAAGTGCACACCAGGCATTACTTATAATGCAATACCCTCTATGGGTTCCTCTCTATACCATATTATTACAACTTGATAGCCCATCAAGAAGTACAAATGCCAATATATATGTACTCATTCTTAGTTGTTTTTAACTTTACTACAAAACCTTAAAGCTTTATAATTCTTGTACCTTATTAACAGCTTCATTAATAACAAAGTAACTAAAATGAAGGGAAAACTACCTTCTGTGACATAAAATACCTATACAGTGAATCAAAGAATCATAGAATATCAGGGTTGGAAGGGACCTCAGGAGGTCATCTAGTCCAACCCCCTGCTCAAAGCAGGACCAATCCCCAACTAAATCATCCCAGCCAGGGCTTTGTCAAGCCTGACCTTAAAAATCTCTAAGGAAGGAGATTCCACCACCTCCCTAGGTAAAAACAACTGTCACACAGAACGGCCCCCTCAAGGATTGAACTCAAAACCCTGGGTTTAGCAGGCCAATGCTCAACCCACTAAGCTATCCCTCCCTCTGTTATGCTCTAAACTCTGCAAGTAACTGGCAAGCCTGGTTTCTTTGCCTAGACACTTTGAATGCAGTGTTTATGCTACGTGTGGTACTGTCCTTAGAGAAAAGTTTATAATTCCCTGACATTCTGTATGAAAACCATCAGGTGGCAGTGTGAGAGGGGCTAATGATTCAATCAGTTCT
Source organism: Chelonia mydas (assembly GCF_015237465.2). Lineage (NCBI taxonomy): Eukaryota > Metazoa > Chordata > Testudines > Cheloniidae > Chelonia > Chelonia mydas. The sequence goes on along the minus strand of NC_057853.1, from coordinate 11,645,014 downwards.
TTGGTTTTCCTGACCTTCTAGTAGGCTTATTGAAAATGTAACCTCATATGATAAGCACCATGGATGAATGTTCTCACCTTCCTTATACTTTTCCAGTCTCATAGCTGCTCACTGAGCTGCAGAGAGCTTCCACTTACAGACTCCATACATCCCCCTCCATCTTATGCCATGTTCTGATCCCCTGCAGGATCCATATGAATACTTTAGCTTTGCAGAAATGGATTTCCTCAGGGGCTGAGGATATGTGTACTTGTAGGTTTAGAACTAGGGCTTCAGCGGCCCTCCAGCACTTCAGAATGTAGAAAAGAACAGTCTTCTCTGAGTACCTTTTAATATGCTAATTCTCTTGCTAAGAGCAACAAATTTTGTAGGCTGTGTACCACCCTGATTATCAGATGGCAGATGCCTGCAATACAAGGAAATGTCATAGTGTTGGCTAGTTCCTCAAAATATTTCTTTCTTCCCAGCAACATCACTTCCATATTATCCTTCCAGATTGAGTTCCAGCCAGCTTCTCTTCATCTAAGCTCTCTGTTGCCCGGGCACTGGAATAACTAGAGAGATAGACCTGTCTGTATCAGATATAAAGAAGATACAGATCTGATCATCCTCTGTGAACTATTGCCCAGGGACTCACCGGGGGGGAGGTGGCATAGGGGGGGAGTGCTCAGCATACTTTTAGGATCTAGTCTTTTACCACTGTAGAGCAATCATTGCCAGAGCACTTGAATATTCTCTCTCTTCTCTTGTGGTAGGAAGAACCATAGACCAGGTCAAAGAAGTTTGCTGTGGGCAAGGTGGTAAACATTATTCGTTGCAGGAGCCACTGCAATGATCTGTGATAGCTGATGCTGGATTGTTGTTATAATTTGCTTAAGTAAATAAAGCTTTGGCCTTTTTATTTCTGCTACTGGGAGGTGAGTGGGCTGATTATGTAGAAGATGGGAGTGTGTCAGAGTATGCTAATGCTAATGTTAAAGTACACTTTTATCCTGAAGCTTTAAAGAATACTGAAAAGAATAACTGTACAGGCTGCTATGAGCTCAGGAAAAGCTTGGGCTGGTTTTTGTTGAACTGTCAGCCCGGTCATGACTTTGAAAGTTTGTGACATGCTACAGTGGTCACGGTGGACAACCCTCAGAAATTCAATTACACAGTACAGTAACAGCTTAAGAACTCTTGAGAGAGGCAGCTGAGAATTCAGTAATAATGCAGTACAGAGGTTCTGACTCTCATTGACTCTAAGGCCCCTTTATATCTCTCTGGCAACTCTGCAAATGGTATGTCTATACGGCAAGCAGAAACCTTCAGCAGCGAGTCTCAGAGTCTTGGTCTACAGATTCGGGCTGGCACTACAGTGCTAATAATAGCTGTGCAGATGTTCAGGCTTGGGCCCGAGCTCAGACTGTGAAACCCAGGGAGAAGGGGCAGGCTTCAGGGCTGGAGCACCAGCCCAAGTCCGAACTGTCTACACTGCTATTTTTATTCCCATAGGATGAGCCCAAGTCTATAGATCCAGGCTCTGAGACTCACTGCATGGGTTTCTGCTTGCCGTGTAGATGTACCCAAAGAGAGCATAAAATGCATTTATATTCACTTTAGGATTCTTTATAGTGCCAGTGTGGTATAAATGAAGCCTTGGTGTGAATGGGAATCAGGCCCAATATCTTTACCTTCCCACAAACCTTCCCTTCTGTCCCTTTGTAGTCCTTTTCACTTGCTCCTTTTCCTGCTCATCTACATCCATAAGGCTACATACAAACCTTTCCTCCAATTTTCATTTGGGTGGATTCACTGGAATTTCAGATTTGAACAAACCTGAAAATGCAAAGAAGAGGTAAAAAAAAGAAGTAAAAACTGCAGAATTTCATCTGGTTTCATGCTGACACCACAAAGTAACCCAGATTCATTCAGAACCAATTTCACACAGAAGATCTGCAAACTTCAACCAACCGTCCAGCTTACTTGGACTGAGTATCAAGGAAACCCCAACATAGGAGAATTTTATGTTGCTCTAGAAATCATAGCAAAAGACTCACAGAAGTTCTCCACTTATCCTGGCCCTCTCCAGCACAGCACATTGGTCTGTCCTCTCTCCCATCCACATCTGCCTTTTCAAAGGTCAAGATGCTTAACAAAATAAAGTATATATTTGAAATAAGTTCATTTCTTTAAACAACAGAGTGTTGTTTTTTTTATTTAGGTCTCTCTCTCTCTCTCTCTCATATCAGTACTAAGCTGAAAATACAACTATATCAATGCAAACATTAAACCTGGCATTTTTAAGGGCCCGATGGGAGTTAAGTATTCAATTCCCAGGGATTTTCAACTAGCCTCCTTATGCTCCATTGGAAATCCCACCCAACTGTACTGTTCTCTAAGACACATGAGACAATTTTAAATGAAACGTGTGACTCTCATGTAATCCAGGAGCCACGGCTTTAAGAAATACCATACAATTTGCAAAAATAAAAAATAAAAATCAAAGAGATGGCAACATTTCCTGATTCACACTAGGGTAAGTGAGATCAGAAATCAGGCCCATCATTTAATCTCCCATGTTCCTAATTCAACATGCCCATATGCACTAAACAGTGTCCCCTCTAGAAAAGGCAAGGAACACATTTCTGGCTTCAGTGACAGTAGTGTAACCACAGCCTATGCACACTTTCCAAGAGATTTCTCTGTGTGAGCTCCAGTCCTCCTGTGCAGTCACTCCCCGAGTGTGTTTTTCTCTCCAACACATCTCCGCAAGGGCAGCCCAATTTCTCACCTATTGGCCAGTACTCATCAGCAAGCGACACGTTGCATATGCAGCTTTGAGAAAACTCACACTGCAGAAGCAGATTGCAGACGCTGCCTGACAAGCTTGCCAAGCTTTTACGTCTTCCCTGGAGCTTTTCATCTCTGACTAGGGGGCACCAAGTTCAAGCACATCAGAAAAGTAAATGAAAGTTAATAGTTGCCTTAAATTCTTAATTAAAATTGAACAGAGTGACAAAAGGAGCAAAGAGCTAACAAATTGGCTATATAATCCCCTAGAACAGGACAAAACCCTGCACTGTTACATAGGGTACAATATTAACAGCCTATTAACATCTTCCCTGCACACAGTTTCAAGGAAGCATGGTTGGCTGCAGGGCCGTCCCTAGCTATTCTGGGGCCCTACACAGCACACCCACACCCACACGGGGGATGTGTGGGGCCCCAGGCCTCCGGGTGGGGGGACTGGGCTGACTTGGGGGACAGTGGGGAACCACCCCCAGCACTCACTGGCAGCGCGGCTGGGGCCGGGTCACTGCACTTCCCACCACCAGTGACTGCAGGCCCAGCCCCGCTGCACTCCTCAGGGGAGTGGGTTGGGGCTGGGGCGGGGCAGGGGCAGGAAGAGGTGGGGCAGGGCAGGAGCAGGGGCTTTGGGGAAGGGGTAGCGTGGGGGCGGGGCTGGGGCAGAGCAGGGACGGAGGCCATGGAGAAGAGGAGGAGCAGGGGCTGGAGCAGCATGCAGCTGCACAGGGCACCAGGAAATTTGGTGCCCCAAATTTCTTACGCAGCTGCGTACTTTGCGTACGGGTCAGGAAGGCCCTCGTTGGGTGTCTGGAGTCATGGCCTCTTCCCCCCACCACTGCCACTGGCTCCCAGGATAGGGTGTGGAGCAGCAGATCAGAGCACTTATGGGGTGTGTGTTGATCCAGGCTTCCTTTACTCAGCCTGCTTTCGTCCAGCACCATGGCTCTCACAACTGATGTTCAACAACTCCCGATCCAATTCTACACCCCGAGTGCACCTCTGCGATCCAATTCTACACCCCGAGTGCACCTCTGCTGAGTTAGATGGCAAGCTACTATATGAATCATTTACCTCCTCCGCTTGATTGATATGACAGCCAATCAGCTAGTGAGGTCATGCCATGCTTTATGTCTAAAGGCCATACAGATTGAAGGTTGCAATAAAATGATGACACACAGGAGTGCTGGAAAGTGTCTGAACTTTATTTCCTGGCCTCCATTGCACCACATGGGGCAGGGTTATAAAAAGCTGCTCCCTTGTTACATAGCAGGAGTCAGGATCCACAGCCTGCAGTCATTAGTGTAAATTACCCTGTAAGGCTATAGGTTTTGGCTGCTGTTCATTCTTTATACTTGTTTACTCACCCCACCAGGGTGTTATAGAGATTAATTAGTTAATGTTGGTTCAGAGCTTGGAGACTGTAAGGCGTTTTCACTTACCAATGTTCAAGCAGTGTTATTAATCACTTATTCATTCTTATGCAAGACTAAAAATCCAGGGCCAGATCCTCAGCTGATGTAAACTGGGGCTGCTGCTCTAACATCAATAGAACTGTGTCAATATACACCAGCAGAGGATTTGTCCCATTGATTCTGGATGTGTTCTGATGTTTGGTCTCACGCTGTTCTGTATCCCACAAAGCACTTTGCTGTTGGTGGAATTTAGTCTACTGAATAGACAAGCAGGCAATTGTTCTCTCTTTCATCCACATGGATTTACAAAAAAGATTTGCCAAGTAATTATAATAACAAAAGCAACTTTGGCCTGATTCTCCCCTTGCTTACACCACGTCACACTGCTGTAACAACTATGGAGTTCCTCCTGATTTACACTCGTGTGAATGGAGAATTAACTCTGATGTGTGGCTTCAAACGGCCATTTGTTAAATACAAATGCGTGTTTTAGAACTATATTCGGGCTTTGTGATCACCAAGTATGCTGAAAAATATATTATTAAAATATTTAAAATGAGATTACACTCAAATATTTCTCACCAAAATACAGAACAATGGTGCCATTTTGAGATTTAAAAAAGTGAAACAAAACAAATAAAAATAAAAATGAGTAATTCTCAAGTATCCAAATACCTCTGAGTCATCAAGGTCACATTTGTGGAGAATATAATATAATTCACCTGCCTGCATCTATATGAACTTTCACATTTACAAGGAATACATCAGGTGCAAAAATTCAATACTGTATTTTCCTTGGAAAAAAACTGTTGGCCTTTTTTATGATTAACATCTGCCATACAAAGATCCTTGAAGCTGCAATCTAGATTCCTCGTTTCTAAGCAGTTTTACAAGCGATCTTCAGTATGTGTTTTAAGCCAAAAACAAATCTTACCACTAGGCACTATTCCTGTTAGAGTAGCAGAAGCTCATAGATTTTTTTGATTGCAGAAAAACAATGATAATATAGTAATACTCTGCTGCTTTAGAGTAACTCCATCTATACCTTCCATGAGGCAAACCGAAGTGACTCAGATAGCAGTGGAGGGCCATAAATAAAAAAAATATGATGTAGAACATTATCAAGGACTTCACACAGCTCTTGAAATGTCACTGTCACAAACTGCAATATACTTTCAACAAGATACAATACATGTCAATAATGTCAATGCAGAATCCACTTCTACGTCTTAGTGTGTGCGCAGCATGCCTCAGGTGGAACACAACCAGGATTCCTCACCAAATTTGGCCCTCTGGTTGGATCATTAGCTTCCCTGGCTTGGGCCGGGCACTAGCAGGGAGCGCGACATGAATGCTGATCTGTGAAATTCACTGACTAATCCAATAGAAGAACTTTGAACTCATATTACAAAAAATGAGCCTTTGAAAAACTTCATTACAAATTATCCTAGTTCACATTTTTAAAATTAAGGCCTGATCCTTTCAAGAATATGATGAAGTAAATCCGCTCTCCTTTGGCTGCTATTCTGTCTTACATTGCATGTCACTTATAGACTTTTAGACTTTAAGATCAGAATGGACCATTGTGATCATCTAGTCTGACCTCCTGCACATTGCAGGCCACAGAACCTCACCCACCCATTCCTGAAATAGACCCCCTAACCTCTGGCTGAATTACTGAGGTCCTCAAATCATGGTTTAAAGATTTCAAGTTACAGAGAATTCACAATTTATATTAGTTTAAACCTGCAAGCCCAACCATGCCCCATGCTGCAGAAGAATACAAAAAAAATGCCAAGATCTCTGCCAATCTAACCCAGGGGAAAATTCCTTCCTGATCCCAAATATGGCAATCAGTTAGACCCTGAGCATGTGGGCAAACCCCACCAAGCAGATACTTGGGAAAGAATTCTCTGTAGTCACTCAGAGCCCTCCCCATCTAGTGTTCCATCTCCAGACATCTGGGATTTTTGCTACTGGCAGTCACCAATGGGCCACACGCCACATAGACAGTCCCATCATACCATCCCCTCCATAAAGTTATCAAGTTCATTCTTGAAGCCAGGTTTTTTGGTTAGGTTTTTTGCCCCCACTGCTCCCCCGGAAGGCTGTGCCAGAACTTCACTCCTCTGATGGTTAGAAACCTTCGTCTAATTTCAAGCCTAAACCTGTTGATGGCCAGTTGATAGCCATTTGTTCTTGTGTCCACATTGACACTTAAGTAACTCCTCTCTTTTCCTGGTATTTATCCCTCTGATGTATTTATAGAAAGGAATCATATCTCTTGTCAACCTTCTTTTGGTTAAGCTAAACAAGTCCTTTAACATAAACAACAGATTTTAGGTGGGCTTTTTTTCTTTTACCATAAGAAACTATGTGTATATGCCATTCTCATTCCACCTTTTGTTTTCTTTTGCTCAACTCACACTCCTATGTCTGGGATTTTCAAATACCCCCTCATATGAAACACCAGTGTCTCCAACATACCAAATGGTTTTGCATCTCCTCTTGGTACAGTAATTTGTTTTCATCTCGGCTATCTGAATTAAGTGAGGTATTTCCAGTAGAGACAGGGAAGTATTAGTACCAAAATACAAGGCACTGGTGAGACCTCATCTGGAATACCGTGTGCAGTTCTGGTCTCCCTTGTTTAAGAAAGATGAATTCAAACTGGAACAGGTGCAGAGAAGGGCTATTAGGATGATCAGAGGAATGGAAAGCCTACCTTATGAGAGGAGACTTAAAGAGCTTGGCTTGTTTAACCTAACCAAAATGAAACAATGTAGAAAATAACTATTGATTATTAGGCTTTTGTTCAATAAACTAGCCTGTGTTGGTCTGACGGAACCCCAGGTATAAAGTAACCAACTCAAGAATTTTTCTTGTCACACCGCTTGCATGGTGATTATTTATTTTTTGGTCAGACACATTCAGATCTGTGATTTTCAAAGAACAGGCTGACAGTTTCATTGACTAACATGGAAAGAGAATGGACCTATTCTAATTTATATAACTACTGAATATTAGATTACATATGGTTCCCATTGAAAGCAGAACCACTATCCACTATCCACTTTTTTTTAAAAAAGGAGTACTTGTGGCGCCTTAGAGACTAACAAATTAGTCTCTAAGGCACCACAAGTCCTCCTTTTCTTTTTGCGAATACAGACTAACACGGCTGCTACTCTGAAACCTATCCACTTTTAGAAATTTATACCAGGTTCATTTATGGGCTGAACTAATATAACTCAAAATTAACTTCAAGTTATATTATGACAATAAATCAAATTTCAGGTAACATATTTGGATTCAAATAGAACTTGGCAGTTTTACATTTGGACAAGTTTTTTTGAAGATAGATAGCTCAATCTTATCTAGTGTGTGACAAGATATGACACACACAGGCATAACTTTGAGACAGTTATATCTACTTTACAAATGTTATCTGCATTTTTGTGAGCCAGACCTCAGAGATATGAAAGCTTCAAAAACTATCATATTGAGATGTACCAGATCTCAATGGGCCCAAAAATATTCCCATTGATCTTTGTATGAATGTTATATGTATTTGCATATTCCTGGCTCGCTAGCTGGGTTTCCTGTGGAATCTGGAATCCAGGGGTTTGATCACTAGGGGTGATCAATGCAAAATCTCAATGCTGATCATGCAGTTATCCAGCTTGCAACCTTTGCTGCCTGGAGACTTGCATAGAATCAAGCCCTAAGACCTTTTCTTGAAGTCCAAATCCATTCAAGACATGGGGAATCTTGGGTGTACAAGGATTCCAGGAAAGGACCCTTTATTTTGACACAGATTGATGAAAGGAGATCTGCAATTCTAGGGATTCTAATATGCTTATTCATTTTGGGTATTACCTTACCCCATAATAATTCCACTGAAATAAATGGCCTGTTTATGGCATAACGCACTACTTAGTGTGAATAAGGCGATCAAATCTAGCCCTTCTGTAATAGGGATCTGGCTCAGGGCTATATATCTCATCAGGCATTTTGCTTAGCGAGATCAAATCATCTATAGATTTAATATTTTTTGTTCATTGCACTTCTTTTATAGTAAATCAATTCTGGTAATCGTACAAAAAAATCTAATCATTATCCATATGAGTTCCTAGTTATCTGGCCATTTGATGATATGCTGCCTCAATGGATCTCAATTAGAACGTCTTCTGTTACTCTTTCAATGCCCAGATTCATGACTAACTTGACTAAATGTTCTGTATTCATAGTTAGCAGAAGTCAATGTACCAAAACTATTCTCAGATAAATTGAAGAGCTGGTACCCGTACATTATTTGCTTGATGAACATCATGAATGAAACCATTAGTGCTGCTATTATCTGTTACACTACCGGAAACTTAAGTCAAGTTCCAGACTCATTTGGAATGCCAGACACCTTTATGATGGCAGTGTGCCAATGGCAGAAAATCAGCATATCTCATCCTAGCTTTTTTTAATAGAACCATCCAGGAAAGCAATAATAGTGAGTACCACTCAGTGAAGAATTCATAATCAATAATTTATTTAACCATATTTTTCTTTCCCCCACCCTCATTCATGAATTGTCCCATGAACAGATTGCAATATTCTCAGCTGTATTCATTATTCAAAATTATTTGCTAATTTCCTCCGTGAATAATTCTTGGTCTAAAGGTATTTCTCAAATTAAGAATACTCTCAATTTGCAAGTCTGTGCCGTGCTCATAAGGTACATAGGCCACATGGTACTTTCTCTTTGACCTCACTAGATGGCTTAAGAAACTAACCAACACAATGACAAATATCCCATCAAATTTAAAATTCCCTCTTTGTTCACAGACTCGGAACCTTACAATTGCACTTAGCCTGCAGGCGCAGAGGGGGTGACATATAAGGCCTATCTGACAGAGTAACATTCACATCACTCCAACCCACCAAACTGGAAGGAAAATTTCTTCCTCCACCTCCTTCAAGATCCTCTATATCTTGCCTGCATAGAGCCTGACCCCAAGCCATTGGACACACACAGAGTTTTGCTATTGCCTTCACTGGTAATGGGATCCCATGCAACATTTGGGCCTCTGCATCTATTTCAGGTGGTCATCTCTTCGAGGACTTCCTTGAATTCTTTCTGTCTAATCCAGTACCATTGACCACAGCATCTCCCTGGGCCGCTACATTTTGAAGGCCTCTTTATGTGCTGTGCGATAAATACATGCAGTATAACTTTCTTTGAGCATTTCTGGGGACAAAGCCCATTAAAAAATATACAACCAAGTGGTTCGCCGGTTTATTTAGCAAGTGGTATTGCTCCTTTCCTTGTCCAGCTGTGCAGAACTTATTGAATAATGTACCATTTCACATATAATAAAGGACATCATGAGGAGATACCCTTCACTCACTTTTGAATGGGAGTTTCTTTAAAAGGGAAGATTATAGGACCCAGAACTTAACTCTGATATTTAAAAAAGCTCTTCATGTGTACCCGATATTGCATAGCCTGTTTTCAATTTATCACCAAGATCATCCACTTTCCAAAAATATTCCCAGGGGAAGACTTCCCCAACCTCGTATTTTAGTGCATTTTTATCCTTGCATTTAGAAAAGCAGTGCTGATGATACTTAATTCCACATCTTTCCTCCCATCTGCACGTGGCCCTGATAAATACTTGTAATTTCAAGATTTAATTTTGAGTCACTCCTCTCCTAACAGAAATGTTAATGTCATCTTTCCCTGGGGAGAAGATTGTTTGCAGTAGTGTTCTCTCTTTCCTTTCTGACGTGAAAAGACTGCTCACATAGCTGATTCTGTTTATCATTATTTTATTATGCATAATGTGGAAAATATTAAATAGATCAATAGAAAAAGGAAGCTGTTATGAGCTGATCTCCATGGAATTGGGAAATGGAAGGAAAAATAAGAATTATTTATAGGGGGGAAAAGCAAATTAAATTTACACATCTGAGATAATAAAGCATGTGGTAAATCTTCTGTGTGTTCTCTAATCTAGCTTTACTTAATTGCATTCTTTGTAAGACATATTGTTTCAGTTTTTTCCAATGGAATTTTTTTGTTGGGAGAGTATATAGTGTAATTACTTGACTCCCAGCATTATCTTCATTTTTATTATAAAATGTCATGATTTTGAAAAGAAAAAATTTCATGCACTATATAATGTCAATCATCTGTCTTTATGAGATGGAACAGCATTCATTTTGTTCTAAATGGTTTTTAAGGGGGCAAAGAAACTTCTTTCATGTACAGCCCTTTTAAAAGCTATATTTCAACCTACTTTGCATAAGAGCATAGTCACAATTACGATCATCCATTTGAAAATATAGTTATAGTGTCAATTATAACAGCTTTTTATTTCTCTTTTACGTCCAGAATTAGAGACAAAGTTGTGTTCAAGGGAAACAAAAGTAGAGCAAATAGTAATATTTCCTCAAATTTCAAAGATCTATTTTGGTTTTAGAATCTTTATAATTAAAGATATTAATATTAATATTTTAATTGGAAATTAGTGTGGAAAACTCAACACATCTATCAAGTCATTTTGGAAAGAAGAAAAAGTTAACACCTGTTATTAACTCTGACACTATTTAACCTTGAAAGCTAACAAAGATTTATTATGTTTATAGATGGCTGTGACCACATATAATATTATTCATCAGATTACACAGAATATAATAGATGACACCAGAGTGACAGCCAGGCTATTATTTAGCCAAGAGCCAATGCTATCATCCAAAATCAAGAGACCTGGCTTCACTTCAAAGTTCTCCATTGTTTAATAAATATTCTTCAGAAGTACTGTTGGCCTTTAAATGGCCTGATCCTGCATTCTATGCTCAGCTAAAACACCTCCTTAACATTTTGTAATAAAAATTAATCAATCTGTTAGTGTGAGTGAAACAGGGCCTGAAGTGCCATTGTAAGTAGAAGAACCTCTCACACCAAAAGATGGCAGATCATAAAGACTGATGCTGGACCTGATTCTAATCTCATTTAAACCACATAAAACCCCTGTAAATTTAATAAAGTAAATAAAGTTACATTGACCTTGTGATTCTTAACAGAGTGTCAAGTTTACTTTGCTATACTATTTTAGCTATAAATTATTTTGTATAAATTGTTTTGGTCTGGTTTGGATTTGATTGTCAGGTCCAAAAACAAAGCCCATTGAAGTCAACAAGAGTCCTTCTATTGACTTCAAATGATTATGGATTGAGTCCTCAAATCTGCATAATACTATACGTTTAAGATTGCAAACATAGCAAATGTATTGTGTGATGCAAAGAGTGTGATTTGGAAATTGATGAGGAGCTGTCCTCCAGTTTGAAATCCCTCACAAAATTTTACTGCAGTGTCTTAAATATGACAATTTCAGGTGCTTTACTACACAGTATTATGGAAAACTACTCCATTTAAACAAAACTCTGGGACTTTTGTTTTTGTTTTTGTTTCTCAACTGATGCCATTTTGTGTATCATCTTATCATGCCTCTAGGTGCATCGTAGAGCTAAGTTAATACATCAGAGTGAATAATTTATTCAACAAATGTCTCTATTTTGACATGTTGCCATACTGGATCAGACAGCAGACCATGTAGTCTAGTATTCTTCTCTGCGAGTGGTCAATATGAGATGCTTCCGAGAAGGGTGCAAAGTTTCCTGCAAGTAGTTTACCATTTTCAAAAATGTTAATTTGCCAAATAATTCCAATGACATTGCTGCCATTGGGCACAAACAATTCATTGCAAATATCCAGAAGCCAAAATTCAATGTTTGATCAGACACTGCTTTTTGTTGTGACCCAGCCTTAGGCCTGAAGAAAGACTGGGAGTGACTGGGTCACTAAAAAAAGTAATTTCCCTCTGTTGATATTCACCCCTTCTTATCAACTGTTGGGAATAGGCCACATCCACCCTGATTGAATTGGCCTGGCTTAGCACTGACCCCCAACTTGGTAAGGCAACTCCCATCTTTTCATGTGCTATAATATATATACCTGCTTACTGTATTTTTCACTCCGTGCATCTGATGAAGTGGGTTTTAGCCCACGAAAGCTTATGCCCAAATAAACGTGTTAGTCTCTAAGGTGCCACAAGGACTCCTTGTTGTTTTTAATCTGTCAGGTATGATTATGTTGGTTAAATCCATGTATTATCACTGTACCCAAAGTTATGAATATTGACTATGTATTTGTACCTCAAATGTCTTTATTCTTGGGGTGACACCCACAAGGTAGTTTACAGCCAGTCTCACCAGCCCATTGTGAATGAACTATACAGGCTTGATGGGCCATTAAGAAGAATCGACTCTCCAGATAACTCTTCCTGAGGACGCCGTGGACAACAAGGAGCTAATGGCCACTCCTGTGATTCAGCAAAACATGTAAGGGCATGTGATGTGAACATGTGACCTCAGACTCCATCTTTATCAATAATTTTCCATCCACAGGGGCTTTGGGCTTTGTTTGGGACAGTAACTTCCCATGCACATGGCAGAAGATATAAAAGGCACCCAAGACATCTCCATTTTGTCTCATTCCTACTCCAATTCTCTGGACTGTGGATTTACAACTAAAAGGAGTATTTTGAATTATGGACTGAGGACTTTCCAATCTTTTGGAAGTTACCAGAGATTTTTGCAAGCCAGTAGTCCTCCTACACCACTGCTATGATTCTGATCTATTAACACTGAAAAAAGTACTTGAATGTATACGATTCTTTAACCGTTCCGTAAGTCTCTTTTGTTAATAAAATCTTTAGTTAGTTTACCAAGGATTGGCTGACAGTGTGATCATTGGGTAAGATTTGAAATATATAGTGACCTGGGGGTAAGTGTCTGATCCCTTGGCATTGGTAGAACCTCATATATGGTGAATTGGGTTTTCAGTAACCTCTCACTATATTAGACCTGTTTGTCCAGATGGGAGCCAAGGGCTGGAGTGCATAAAGGGGACAGTGTTTGGCTATTTATTAACCAGTTGGTGCTACAGAAGCTCCATGTTACTGGTTTGGTGAATCTAATTATAGAATAAACCACACTTTGGGGGGGATCGTCTGCCCTATTTCTTGCAGTCTGCCCTGAGTATAGCATCCTCAGTGTGGTCCATTCCAGGCACAGTGAGTACTCATGTTCACCAATTCAAAATTCATTTCCCACTAATGTTCTTTAATATTAGTTACTCTGTGCTGCTTCTGCCAACCTTCTTGGTAGCCGGCTGCTTCACTAGGATATGTGCAGACGGGCAACCCTAATGGGGTGCTGTAAGATGGTGGAGTGACTCAGCAGAAATATCACATACCGATAATCAGAAAGCTCTTTCTGTCAAAAATTCTCTAGAGAATTGATTCAAAGTCCATTAAAGTGAAGACTCCCACTGACTTCAGTGGGCTTTCGATCAAGCTCTGTAACTAGGAATCAAAGCAGGTTACCCTAAGCAAAAACAACATAAGAATAAACCTCACCAAGCTGGCATTTAACCCAGTCCTTGGAAGCTGTGTGTGGAAGTCTACTTCCCACAGAGGTTCTCCTCCTCCTAGCTCCCGATCAATCACTCTCATTGCCCATGTGCATAGGGAGAGAGACACGTACAGGCCCGCCAACAGGAATTCCAGTTCCTAGGGCCATTGACATCCTTGGGGGAGGGGGGGGTAGAGCCTGGGGTGGAAGTGCTGAATTCATCACTTCCAGGACCAACCCGACAGGGCCCGGCCCCAGAGCAGTAGCATGTGCCTAGGAGCCATGTGGCCCACCCGGGCGATTTAAAAGGGCCCGGGGCTCCCGGCCACCACTATTGCCCGGGCCCCTGGGCAATTGCCCCCTTTGCCCCCCTGTCAGTGAGCCTGGAAGTGTACCTAGGGTAGACCTGTTACTTGGTGGAGACTTGGCTTTGCCCATCCCATCAGAGGTGCAAACATGTCTGAAGAGAATTAATTTAAAAAAACCCAAACATTAGGGGGTGGGGGGTGTTTTTGCATATCTTTAAGGGATTCTTTCCAGATCATGGATTTATTTAGCAGTGATTTTTTTTAACTATTCGTAAAGACCCTGTAAAAGGATTCCAGTCACTTACTACACATCTGAATGGAAGTACAGACGAAGGCAAAGGCTAGTGTAAAATGCACATCTGATAAAATCATACTAACAGCCATAGAAAGTCATTCTTCGAAGCAAGATGTCTTCAAAGAATTCTCTTTGCAGGAGGGTATTGTGTGAGAGTTCATATACCTGAAGCGATGGCATTTCAGACAAGCCACATTACGAGGCGTCAAACACCAGATTCTCTTCTGCTTGACATCGGTTTTACCCCAGTGTAGCTCCACTGATTTCAGTGGAGTTACTGCTGATTTATACCAGCATGAATGAGAGGAGAATAAGGCCCCTTGTTTCCTTTTAAATTATTGCTATTGAGGGGTGGAGGAATTATTGAAGCCCTGTAGTAGTTAACATTGCTTGGGAGAATCTTTTGAGAGGTCCTGTACAGCCTAGAATATGTCTACAATTACACACCACTGGCTGGCCTGTATCAGCTGATTGGCAGGGCTCAGGCTACGGGGCTGTTTAATTGCAGTGTAGATGTTCGGGCTCAGGCTGGACCCCAGGTTCTAGGACCCCAAAAGGGTCCCACAGCCTGGGCTCCAGTCTGAGCCTGCAGTCTATAATTCACATTCACCATTCACTTGTTTTCTGTGTGGAAGACACAGCAATTTAACTGATCCAAGTTTGAAATTTTACTTAGTGTGTATGGCTTTGGAGTGCACATACAATAGTTTACGTTACCACAATTAAACAGCCTGGTGTCCCGAGCTCCGCAAGCCCATGTCAGCTGTCATGGGCCAGCCACAGGTGTTTAATTGCAGTGTAGACACACCCCGAGAGATCTTCCATGACTCATGACTAGGGCCCCACCAAATTGCCCAAATGGATCATGAATGTAATGGTCACAGGATTTTTTTAAATCATAATTTTCATGATTTCAGCTATTTAAATCTGAAATTTCACAGTGTTGTAATTGTAGGGGTCCTGACCCAAAAAGAATTGGAGGGGAGGTCACAAAGTTATTGTGTGGGAGAGGTGGCGTTGTGGTACTGCTACCCTTACTTCTGCACTGCTGCCTTGTGGCGGTGCTGCCTTCAGGGCTGGGCAGCTGGAAAGCGGCGGCTGCTGGCTGGGATCTCAGCTCTGAAAGCAGAGCAGCCGCCAGCAGCAGGATAGAAGTAAGGATGGCCTGGTACAGTATTGTCACCCTTACTTCTGCACTGCTGCACTGGGTGCCCAGCCAACACCCACCACTCTCCGGCTGCCCAGCCCTGAAGGCAGCACAGAAGTAATGGTGGCAATACCGCAACCCCTTTAAAATAACATTGTGACACCCACCCACCCCCACAACTCCCTTTTGGGTCAGGACCTCCAATTTGAGAAATGCTGGTTTCCCCCACGAAAT
Organism: Chelonia mydas; assembly: GCF_015237465.2. Lineage (NCBI taxonomy): Eukaryota > Metazoa > Chordata > Testudines > Cheloniidae > Chelonia > Chelonia mydas. The sequence goes on along the minus strand of NC_057853.1, from coordinate 11,629,360 downwards.
CTGTATAGTATAGGGTAAAAGCACACAAAAGGCCAGATTTCATGGGGGGGAAGACCAGATTTCACGGTCCATGATGCGTTTTTCATGGCTGTGAATTTGGTAGGGCCCTGCTCACGTAGTGTCGGGACACTTTTCTAGAGGTTAGGACTGCTCCCCACGTATAGTCACCCCACACTGTTGTGTTAATTCATGGCACAATAACTTTTTTTAAAAAATTCTTCAATGTGAGAAACGCTTCTTACTTGATCAGATCTCTTTCTGGCTGTAAGAAATACATATATAAGAAACAAAACTGTACCAATGGGCATGGACCCCTTGGAACTCCTGCTCATTTGCACAGGTCAATGCTTGGCAGAAAATGAACTAAGATTATACAACATGTGTGTGTCCTCAGGGGCAATTTCTTCTCAGTTTTTACACAGCTTTGGTAGGCTTTCAGAATGATTTAATGAGAGTTCTTGTTACTCCTTTAACAGCCCAATCATGGGAGCTTTGCCTGTGAAAGGACTGCAGAATTGTGCTGAAAACTAATGTAGGAATAAATAACTATACTAAGATAATCAAGAAGCATAGAATACTAGGAAGTGTTATTTACTCCTTCTCATAACACAAGAACTAGGGGTCACCAAATGCAATGAATAGGCAGTAGGTTTAAAACAAACAAAAGGAAGTATTTCTTCATACAATGCACAGTCAGCCTGTGGAACTCTTTGCCAGAGGATGTTGTGAAGGCCAAGACTATAACAGGTTTCAAAAAAGAACTAGATAAATTTCAGAGGATAGGTCTATCAATGACTATTAGCCAGAATGGGAAGAGATGGTAACCCTAGCCTCTGCCAGAAGCTGGGAAGGGGCAACAGTAGATGGGTCACTTGATGACTACCTGTTCTGTTCATTCGCTCTGGGCCTACTGGCACTGGCCACTGCTGGAAGACAGGATACGGGGCTAGATGGACCTTTGGTCTGACCCAGTATGGCCGTTCTTATGTTCAAGAAAATATCAACTTCCACTGGATACAAAACAGATTTTGACTTGATATGTATCTGGATACTGATGTTCCAATTTCCATCCCCAATTCTCTGAGCCACACAATCACTTCCAGTAGATCTTACATTAGTGTTCCTACATGTTTTATTTTATAGTTCAGTGAAAATGGACTACCACCACCACCATTCCCCTATACAGATGGTAGAATTAGTTTGAAGCCATTGAGCACTGGGACCTTTTCCAATGTATTTCAATTAAACACCTGTGCTGAATCAGCCATGTGGAATTTCCCAAACTGACCGATAGCCCTCATCTTTCCTTTTTCCCAGTGGGTAGTGTAAAACGATTAAAGATATTGCTTCAACTTTTCTTTATAAAGTAGCTTTGTCCCACTTTGTTTATCTAACTGAATTTCTTGTCTGTGGCATTTATGGTTAGTGCGTTTGAGAGGAGATTTTAATAACTGCAAACAAGTGAATAGACATTAAGTCAAAAGCTGCTTGAGCAAACAAGAACGTGCTAATAAGCTAGGGAAGGTGGCTCTGGTCAGCACTGTACTCACAGACAGTTAAGCAAAATCCAGAATGCTATTAAAAGTGAAGTAGGTAGCAAACTGACCCATCTCAGTCAGTCAGTTTGCTACCTAAGTCAGTTCCACATCATGGGATTAGAGGACTCTCAGAGACATTACAGTAAGATCCTGGCCATTTCTGCTCATTAAAGATCAGGCTACCTACTTTTCTGAAGATTTTTCCATTGGATTAGAGAGGGACACACAATAATTTGCTGGCCAGAAATAATTTAGAAAGGCACACTAAGCTGCCATCCTAAAGACATCTCTCCGGGGAGGAGAGCGAGACACCATTCTAGGAGATGTGGGAGGAGAGGTGGGATTACAGTTGCACCCCTTTATCACCCGCAAAGATGGCACCAGTTAAGGGGAAATATCAGAGCTCTCTCAGTGAGAGGACAGTCTCTCTTAGTGTGGTGGAAGGGGATTGTATACTGGTATACCCCCACTTAAGTCAATGGAACTATGCTGATACATAGCAGCTGACCCTTCTATTTAGCCAGAATGTGAAGAATATTTGGGGGTTTTAGAGTTGTGTGAATGCAAAATTCCCTGTGGACTCTGGTGGAATGAGACCTGGCAATCCCAAATATGCTGGTTTACGAGCCTGATCCTGAGACGTGCTGAACACCCATAGTCTATTTTTACTTCAGTGGGAGTTGAGAGTAATCAGCACCGCAAAAATAAGGGCCTATTCTTGTCAAATCAATGCTAACAAAAAATCTGAGGATTTCACACAGCCCACAGCTGAGAGGGTTAATTAAATTTGAAAAGCAACCTGAGATCTGCAGATCAAAGGTGCTGTCTTGGTGAAAGTTATTATAACTTTAAAACAAATCCATTTCCAGAAGTCTGCAGCTAGAGCTTTTCGTCTCTTTCCCTAGTAATAGCTTGCATATGTCCCTCTGAAGGATAGACACTTTCTTGTTTGATTCTGTCTAAGCCCAATTAATGAGTCTTCCAGCTACAGCTTGGAGAATATGCCCTGGCCCCTTCTCTAGCAACACTATTGCTAATGTAATTAATTTGATTTTGCCACAGCAATAGAAGAGTGACATTTCAGGTATGTATATGTTAATGCATTAGTCTGATCACATCTTCTTGCCTTTGGCCGCTTAAGTATATTCTTTCTCTGAATGTTTGATTATCTTGAATCTTTTATGCAGTCTTATATAGTTTGGTACATACCAGTACATAATTATATATACTGTTTTCTCACAGCTGAAAGCCCTTTGGAAGTATTCTTCTATCATCTCTGGTAAGACTATGATTTTTTCAAAAAGATTTGTATTAATCATGCTATTAAAGGGAGACTTCTTTCACTGTGAAATATTCTAGTTAACATGCTTTCCCCCGATACACATAATTAGTCAGAGGAGTGCGGATGTTTGTCGATATATGACAGAAAATACAGTATGAATTTGGCAGATGGAGTGAAGATAGTGTTGGACTTATATAAGTTTACACATGGGAGTTCATCTCCCTTGTTTTCTATCCATCACTGCTAAATTTGGGTAGAGTGTTAGTGACCGATTACTAATTACTCTTGAAGGCCAATGTGAGCCTCCCCCAACCAGCTATCAAACACAATCCATACACTGTGTTGAGTGCAGACTTGTCCCCTTCTTGGGTCTGGCTTTATTAACACAAATAAAAAATAATGCAATGTGACAACTTGCCTGCTATGACAGTTCCTCTCTTCGGATAGCTTAGTCCGTACCCTAGATCCTCTCCATTATATCTGGTTGAGGTAATGAGTCACTTTCCTGATTTAGCAAGCAATTAATTATTTGCAGAGAGATCAATACCTAGTAACAGCATGGGGTGCTTTGAGCGAACACTACCAGACTGTTACAGTCAAATATGAGAACCCCACTGAAGACAAACGGAAGGGTTTTTGTATGTCAAACAGCTGCAGGATCAGGCCTAGATATTCCAAAGTCATTTTACACAGCATTGTGACCAACCAAGATAGATTAAAATGAATGTAACAATAATTAGTAGTAATGAATTTCAAAACTATATGAATGAAATATTATAATTGAGAATTTAAACACACCACTGTCAGGAAAGTAAAAAGTTACCGTGTTCCCACGGCAAGTGGGTTAGATTGTACATAAAATGCCAGATATTAATCTGGGCTAAATTGGTATGGATCTACTGAAGTCAATGGAGTTATGACTCACCCAATATTTGATTTTAACTTGTATGCCTTAATATGTATGTCCTGCAGCGGAGTTACAATGGATTATTGAGGCAGTAGATTACACTGGCAATGTAATCTTCACTACCTATCCCTATCACGTGCCAGCAATGCCCCGCTGCTATGTACATTAGCCAAACTGGACAGTCCCTACGTAAAAGGATAAATGGACAGAAATCAGATATTAGGAATGGCAATATACAAAAACCTGTAGGAGAACACTTCAACCTCCCTGGACACACAATAGCAGATTTAAAAGTAGCCATCCTGCAGCAAAAAAACTTCAGGACCAGACTTGAAAGAGAAACTGCTGAGCTTCAGTTTATTTGCAAATTTGACACCATCAGCTCCGGATTAAACAAAGACTATGAATGGCTCGCCAACTACAAAAGCAGTTTCTCCTCTCTCAACTGCTAGAAGAGGGCCTCATCCTTCCTGATTGAACTAACCTCGTTATCCCTAGCCTGATTCTTGCTTCCATATTTATACCTGCCTCTGGAAATTTCCACTACATGCATCTGACGAAGTGGGTATTCACCCACGAAAGCTTGTGCTCCAATACGTCTGTTAGTCTATAAGGTGCCACAGGACTCTTTGCTGCTTTTACCTATCCCTTGTGCCTCAATCTTCTATTGACAATACAGTCTGAGTCTTTGTCTCTGCTGAGATTACTATTGGTGATGGCCATTTTTTGTGACACACCTGTACACAAAGATCAGGATTGAAACCACCAGTTCATTTCACACTGGCTGTCTACCACTAACACTTAAGAACAAGCTGGGCTGAATTTGAAAAAAAATGGAGATGGAGTATGGTCTTGTAGCTGAAGTGCTTGACTGGGACTTAGGAGATCTGCATTCAGTTTCCGACTCTGCCACAGACTTCCTGTTTGACCTTGGGCAAGTCTCTTAATGTCTCTGTCTTCTGGTCCCCCATCTGTAAAATGAGGAAAACACTTTGTGTCCCACCCATTGTGTTTGTCTTAACTATTTAGATTGCAATCTCTTCAGAGTAGGGACATTTTATTACTGAGTATTTATAAAGCACCTGGCACAATGGGACCTTGATCTTGGCTAGGGCCTCTAGCCATGACTGTAATACAAGAGTGAAGAAGTGATACTCCATGAAAAGGCTTGTTCAGACTTGATTATTAGCTTTACTATCCAGTATATGAAATAGGACCAAGAAAACCATTATCTTGTCTCTGAAATGAGTTCTAATTTTCAATTACATAAAATTCCATATGCAGCATGTGCAACAAAAATAAAATGTAATGCAAACAAATATGTATTTATTAATGCATCTTTAGGAAGGATTTTATCGAAGGCCAGAAGTTAAACTCCTTCCTTATTGCCACTAATGGCTGCAATATATTACAGTTTCTGATAATATTGGCTTACATTTTGACACATAGTTAAGGTAACCTTCCATTTCTTTTCTTTCATATATGAGAGGCCATTGAAAAATACTAGAGAATAAAAGAGACCGTCATTAGTTGTCATACTGTGTCTATAATTACTTACTTTGTTCCAGAAGCCATCACTATGATAAATTTGCAGTTTTTCCTATCTGCCAGGACTAGTAATGTGCAATACATTTAACAACTGAATTTGCATATAGAAAGTATCATTGACCTTTGAATTTAAAAAGGACAAAGATTTACAAGGACACCCTTTTGAAACAAACTGCTTGGTTTAGGTGAAGCAGGATTGCACTGTGGGGGGTGGGGCAAAAAAAAACCTTGCTTCTTTCGAGTAAAGAAGGAGTTGCACCTTCTAATGGAAAGGGAGCCCTCGCTAGTGCCCACATCCACATTTCATGATAAAAGAAATAATTGTCCAGGTATGGGATTAACAAAAGTGCTCAGGACTGACCAAATGCTAAACCTATTGAAGTCAATGGGAATTTCGGCAGTGACGCCAGTCAGAGCAGTCAATTCAGTGCTGAGTGATTTTTGAAAATCCCATCCTCAATCTTCTCAGAACAGTCTGGGCACTCCAGGCTGAGATTCTGATGCAGCACAGAATTCATAGACAAAGGCAGGGGTGGGGAGTGCAGCTAACGAGCTGTAAGCCACCTTTGCCTCCTCCCAATCCTGGGCTGTTCTGAGGACTGGAGGAGCACCCGGCATTAACTTGACAGATTTGGGGGCCTACCTAAATTACAGCAGCTTCCCTGGACTTCCCTATGGAATGCAGTGCTGCCCAGAATTTCCATTGTGCTGCAGCCCGCAGCCTAGGGTTGCCAACTTTCTAATTGCACAAGTTGGAACACCCCTTTCCTGCCCCTTCCCCGAGGCCCTGCCCCTTTTCAGAGACCCCGCCCCTTCTCTCTCTATCCCACCCCTCCCTTCCGTCACTCACTCTTCCCCACCCTCACTCACTTTCACAGTGCTGGGGCATGAGGTTGGGGTCCAGGAGGGGGGTGAGGGCTCTGGCTGGGAGTGCGGGTTCTGGGGTGGGCCCAGGGATGAGGGGTTTGTGGTACAGGGGAGGGCTCTGGGCTGTGGCAGGAGGTTGGGGTATGGGGGGGGGGATTGGGCTGTGGGTGTGGGCTCTGTGTGGGGCTCGAAATGAGGGGTTCAAGGTATGGGAGAGGGTTCCTGCTGGGGGTGTGGGCTCTGGGGTGGTGCTGTGAATAAGGGGCTTGGGGTGCAGGGGGAGGGCTGTGGGCTCTGGGGTCGGGCCAGGGATGAGGGGTTTGGGGTGCAGGAAGGGGCACAGGGCTAGGGCAGGGGATAGGGGTGTGGGGAGGATGCGGGGTTCCAGGAGGGAGTTTGGGTGCAGGAGGGGAGTCCTGGCTGGAGCAGGAGGTTGGGGTGTGGGAGCAGGTTCGGGGTCCCCGTGGAGCTTGCTGCTTCCTGGGAGCTGCAGTCACCAGGTCCCTGCAGCCCCTAGGCCAATGGGCACCCAGGGAGGCTCCGCATGCTGCCCTCATGCCTGCAGATGCTGCCACTGCATTGGTCACGTGGGGACCGCAGGGACCTGGCAGCAGCTTCCAAGACCTGCCTTAGACCCAGCACCACACTCTTAACAGCCCGGTCGGCAGTGCCGAGCAGAGCCGCCAGGGTCCTTTTTGACCAGGCACTCTGGGCGAAAACTGAATGCCTGGCAACCCTACTGCAGCCCCACCCTGACACACTCCTACTGCCCCCATCCCTAGCCCTGGTTTACTCCTTACAAAGGGATTCTCAGAAGACAGCCTTACAGTGGTCTTCCACCATGCCCGTGCAGGGGAATCATCCCTTGGCAGGACTATCAGACCCTCTTTGCATGCTCCAGTCCCTTTACTTATACTACATAAGAGGGCTGGAGCAGGGAAGAGGATTTTACTTTGAACTCCATGATGAGGTTTGAGCCCTGGTTCAGGAAGGTACATAAGCATATGCACCTTTAAGCAGAGGAGCAGTTTCTCTGAAGTCAATCCTGAACCAAGGCCTTGGTGCACAATAGAATAATGTCCAGCTCTTACATCATGTTTTTCATCAGATCGCGAAGCACTTCAGTTTTAATGTGTTCATCCTCACACAACAGCACTGTGCGATAGGGAAGTGCTATTACCACAGATGGGGAACTGAGGCACTAAAGCTAAATGGCTTGCCCAAAAAGTCACACAGGCAGTCTGTGGTGGACCAGGGAATTGAACCCAGTTCTTCCAAGTACTAGGCTAGCACCCAAACCACCCTCATTCTACTACTTATCTTACTAGATACAGTCACAGTTCACGGCAACTCAGGCCCTCAAGAGGCTGTGTTCAGTGTATTACCCCCAGTTATATGTTACCACACAACTCTTTATAAGCAAGCACATTAATTCTTAAGGTGAAAGCATTACAGAGAAAACATTAAAAACAATAAAAAAAATACACGCATGATAGAAAGCTTACCAAAGATCACCACCCCAACTCCAATCTCATGCTCCAGTAGGTTTCAGCCCTTCAGAACCCACTACAGGGTTTTCCAGTTCATAACTGTCTTTGATTCAGAACCAGAACTCAGACTGGGTAGGTCAGCGTGTTTGTTTATACAGCTTGGGCCTTTGATCTCCAACCTCTGGGAACAGGTAATAAGCAGACAATCACCCTGTCCTCAGGGCACAGTTTCAAAGGGCTGCATTTTTGCATAACCAGAAGTGGGGAATTTGCACTAACCTCTCCCAGGAAATCCCCTTCACACTTATTGTGCCAAAAGGCTCTGGCACAATTTCCCTATAGTGCTTTGAACTCCCATGCCCCACATCACATCTTCCCCCTGGAGAGATTACATACAATCCTGACCCACAATGATACATAAACTTTGCATTTTGTACCATAAGGTTTTCCAAGGATATTGCAGGAAATGGCCACATCTAATAGATACATTTTGTGAAGAAAAAGAGATAAACACTGATTCAGTGGCAAGTGCACCATCCAGTCACTCGTGTAGTAACGTGGTGGGAAAATGGAACCAAGTGAAAACAAAACTGTAAAAGCAGTTGTTTCTTGACAAACCTAGCTTTGTGAGTTCAGTAAATGTATAGTCTGTAAACTTGAGTTATTGGGAGCATTTCTCTGTAGCATTACCTAAGAGAGAATAAAGAAAAGGAGTACTTGTGGCACCTTAGAGACTAACCAATTTATTTGAGCATAAGCTTTCGTGAGCTCACGAAAGCTTATGCTCAAATAAATTGGTTAGTCTCTAAGGTGCCACAAGTACTCCTTTTCTTTTTGCGAATACAGACTAACACGGCTGTTACTCTGAAACCTAAGAGAGAATGTAAAACTCTTTGATTCAAATTCCACCCTCTATTGCAATTCCATCAGCTTCGTTTACACCTGGGCAAACTGCACATCAGAAGTATCCCCAGAGCACACAGTGAATTCATGGTGGAGCCAGGAACCAAAACCTGCAGCTCCAGCTCTTAGAACCCCGTACTAACGACCTAATCTCTCTTGGCTGCCCACCCATCAGTACAAATGAGTGCCCACCCATCAGTACAAATGAGTGTAAGAAATAGCAGAAATAAAAATAGAGGAATAATGCCAATAAACAATCTAAGAATGAGATAACAAAAGTACTCCAGCGAATGCAAACAGTAAAAGCAGGCTAAGGCATGTGCTCATGAGAAGAAACAGGAGGAGGCATAAAATCAATGTTTCAATGTTTGTGTGTGACATTCTGCTTTTACTATTCAACCTAGGATACTTCTATGGCTCCCCGTTGCCATCATATCTGAGTGCCTCTTTTAATATATTTATCTTCACAATACTCAATAATAACATGATCCTATTTTACAATGGGGAACGGTGGCACAGAGAGTAAATCTGTGGCAGACTAGGAAATTGAACCCGTCTCCCAAATCAGCCCTCTAACCACTGTGTAATTCCTCCTGTCTTTCCCTCTGAGTGAGCTGACATGGTGACAAGCATAGGCAGAGGGAGATCCAGAGCCAAACAGCAGACTAATTTGGCTCACAAGGCCCCAATTCTGCATGGGTGTGCTAAGGAAAGAGCATAAGAAACACCTTGTAATCTCTTGCTATTTAACTGAACAAAGAGAAGGTTAAAGGGTGACTTCATCACCATTTATAAATAAATACTATGTGGGAAAAAATTGAAATGGGATCTTCAGACAAAGGTATAACAAGATCCAATGGCTGGAAGTTGAAGCTAGAAAAATTCAGACTGGAAATAAGGTACAAATTTTTAACAATTAGGAATTAGCCACTGGAACAATTTACAAGGATTGTGGTGGATTATCAATCATTGGCAATTTTTACATGGAGATTAAGTGTTTGTCTAAAACACATGTTCTAGTTCAAACAAGAATTCAGAGAAGTTCTAGGGCCTATGCCAGGGATAGTCAATAGGCAGACCCGGGGCCAAATGTGGATGCTTTCGAATGGACCACAAAATATTTTTGTTATTATCCTCATTATTGTTGTTGGTTTTGTATTAATTTTCTCTGGAGTCTGAACTTCGACTATACCTCGGCCAAGAAAATTGGACCTTTGCAAAAAATAAAATTGATGACCTCTGGCCTATGCTATGCTCGAGGTCAGACTACATGATCACAGCGGTCCCGTCTGGCCCTATAATGTATTAATCTCTTCCTCATCTCCCTATCACTTTGCTTTGACTGTAGCACCTTTGTAGCATGATTGTAGCACCTCTTTCCCCCTGGCCGAGAGAACTCCTCTGTGGCAACAGCCAACACAATTCAATCTGTTTGTCAGCAAGGGGCACTCGAAAATTAGCATGGCCAACTCAGACAAGAAACACAACACAGCTTTCTATTTCTTAAAAAAAAGCTTTACATATATTTGTATAATTTTATATTCCGGACAATATTCTAATTTATCAAAGTAAGAAAAGCTATCAGTGCTGACAGATTTTCCCAAAAGACTGTACATTGGCTTCTATCTTCAGTCCCGTCTCTACCACTGTCCTTTTGTTAACGTCAGGTTTTGTATTGTCAATAGCTTTTCCGTATAACTCTTGGGAAGAAATTGCAGTAGTTCATCTTACCGTGCAATGAATGAATTATTCATAAATGTCATCCAGACTCATGAAGAGTTAAGACATTAGTTCAGAACATCATCACAAATATAATTTTAACACATACTACTCAGTCCTTAACTCCTACACCACAATGCTTTCCAGGAACCTATGATGATCCAAGATGAAATGACACTTACAAGACAAGTTAAAAAGCAATAACCTAGGAAGTGTTGCATTTTGAAGATCCGTAAAAACTGGTTGTTTGCTCATTCTTAAACAGGTTTGTACAGTCTTGGTACAGCATCCTTTCAAAGATGTTTTTGCAATTCTCCCCAGAATGGTGTGTGTTATCACTTGAATGCACTCAAGTGAATTTTTTCTCTGTGATTACACCACAGGAAAAAAAAACAACAAAAGATTTTCCTCTAACCACACTCCCTTGCCACTGAAATTTCACACACATGCTCTCCTGTGTACATTAATAAAGTCTTACTTGCGTCCCACTAGCTATTAATAAACTGGATTGCAACACAGTCCTGAATAAGAGATAACAAAAGAGAACGTTAATAATGGCACTCTCACCAATACTGCAACATGTTCTGTTCCCATAGCTGTTTGAATATCTATCTAATCTATTTTGGGGAGGCATGAGGTTTCCCAGACTTCCTTTGTGGCTGTATAATATCACCGGCAAATGGGCCTGCAAAAGAACTCCTCCTGCAAACAGAAAATCATTAGTAAAAAATGACAACCTGAGAGGGGAAAGACCAGTGATATTGTCAAACACCTTGGACATGCTGTCCTCTCCTTCTACACTGAACAAGCTGTCAGGAGAAAGAGAGCTCTTGCAGAGATAACATGCACAGAAAGACTTGCTGAAGGTATTATATTTGGAAGGACTCAGCATTATTGTACTACCTGTGGCCAGCAAATTCATACCAAGCGAGTCTCCTAGCTACAGTAGCTGTGGAAAAGAACAGACAATGCGAAGTGAAGAGCAGACAGTTCATAATTTTTCCAATGCATTTTCCTTTGCTTGTCCTTTGTGATTTGTGATTTTCTCCCTTATTATAATTTATTAGATAAATGCTTTTAGCAAAGAATTCTTAGTTTGTAAAGCCTCAGTCCACCAAAATACTTAAGGTTTAACTTTAAGCATGTGAGTCACCCCAATTAAGTAATTTGAAATACTTGATTGCGTAAAATTAAACACATGCTTAGGTCCTTGGCTGGACTATTGCCAAATATTTAGGCCATCATGTTCTTATAAATACTTTATATTTAATATTTGAGAGGTGTTGTTTCAATTTGATTGGACATGTAGCACCCATGGTATTACTTCTGTTCCTTGGTTGGTTGAGCTTAGTGCTTAATAGCAGCCTTCTGATGTGGAGAGTCAATTTTGAAATTCACTTTCCATGTATATTCTCCAATATTCTCTGTGTCACCAAACTTTTCTGTTGTGGAGCATGTTTTCTGGAAACCAAACAAAAAAGGCATGAATTTGTGATAGGGTAAATATTCATCAACAAATTTTGCTTAACAGAAGTAAGCAAGCAATATTGGACTATCTGGTATTGATTTAGAGTCAATGGATCATATTATGGGTGTAATTCCATTGTTTTAGCTTAAAGCAGATCTGAATTTGGCCCAGTGATTCGAAGGCCCCAGTGCAGTGGCTCAGGCTCAAGCACTGACCATATGGTGAAGTTAAATTAGGAACAGCCAGAGAAACTCTCTCCCTCTCCTGTCTCTGTACAATAACTGGGGTTGATCTTCCCTAAATCTTCCTGCCATTGGCTTGCTAACAAAAACAAAATTAAACACCTGTGTACCAGACATAGAGTTGTTTGAGTGCCAGCACTGATCCATCTACAGAACATATCAATAGGCAGCTTCTTTCCTTTGGGTGAGATGGAAGGCAGATTCATTAGAGAGAGTCCACAACATAATTAAAGAAACAATACGTTTTCCCATCTTAATGTTCTCCTTCAATTTCATCTTCCCTTTCAGGCTACAACAGTGGTGCTGAATACAGATAAAGTACTGCACCCTTTAACCCACCCCAGAGTAATTCTCAAGTATTGGACACAACTTGACATGCACATTTGAGTATCTTTTCTATATCATCCTGTCTTTCAGGCAGGCCCACTTGGAGGGCAGGTTTTTCAAGCATGCAATCCCACCCTCTATGGTTTTTCCTGCCAAACTCAAGGCCCACTCATACGGTCAAAACTACTTAAATACTACTGTGATGGGGCAATGTTAGAACGACAGATAAAAACCTAAGGAGAATCACACATGGATGATGCAGAAATCAACTATTCTAGGCTGAATCCAAGGAACATGACTACTTCAGGACACTTGCATGATCCTTGTATTGTGTGTGTGTGGGGGGGGGGGGGGGTCACCTGTGTTTTCGGCTCTAGTGGCAGATGACCCTGAGATCATGTGGTCTGCAGTCTCCTGTGCTCTGGGAAGTGGCCCACTCAGAACATGGGGTATTCAGGATCTGAGCACATATTTTTCAGGACTGCTTCTCTCTCCTATTTGGGACCTGACATAGGATTTCCGGTCCTTCATTCCTTCTCCCCTGTCTACCTTCCACATTCTGGGGACCATCCTAGAATCACGGAGTAAGTGAGAAGTCCTCAGGTCCTACATTGCTTCTCATGCTACAATAACAGACTTATTTAAGAAATGGTTTGCTTAGGACTTCAGTTCCTCTGTTTCCCGATGGGGCCTGACCATCTATCAGTGGCCATTCTGTACTGTCATTTGCAGGGGCACTACTCCAAGACCACTGTAAGCAGTGGCATATTAGAAGTTAGCACCGTATATCCAGCGACATATACTCAACAGAAATGGTCATATCTAAAAATGCAACCAACATGAACTCAGGGAGATGCAACAAGAAACTGAATGTGGCTTAGAGAAGTTGTATAGTGTTGATCTGGCATTATTATCATCCATAGATCTTGCAGTGGCTGAGATCTGGTTCGTTTGCAGGTGTGCACACAATGGCATAAGCAAGAAAGCATGAACAAGTAATAGGCATAAATTGGGCAGGAAAGAATGTTAATTTGTGAGATGAAGACATAACATTCATCCCATCAATTACATTTTAAAATATCTGCCCCAGGGGCCAGTCACAAAAATTCAGAGCATTTCAGCAAGAGAAAAGACAGCTTCTAGCTGTTGAATAAAAACATATGTTACATGGATATTTCAGTCAATCTCAAAATTCTACAGCTCTGACTCCCACACAGAAATACTTGTATAAATAATCTTAACTGGCTGGGATAGCGCTGCTTAGTTGGGATTTAGCGCCTGACCCAACTCTCATTAGCGAGTCAGCGGCAGACCTTGGCATGGTGCCAAGGAGGAGATCCCATGGCGGGGGGGGCATGATCATGGCTACACCCCTTTAGGGATGTGGATCGGCTGGCCACTGTATATGGGGAGCAGCAACATGTCCTGCCCTCACTCCATTCCCTTTCCATCCCTCTCCTGCACCCCAGGAAGCACACAGGGGAGGAGATCCTGCACTCCAAGTAGGGCAGCGACTATCAGCGTGCCAGGGACCTGGAACCTCCCCATTACACACTCATGGAGAGGTCAGGCATAAACAGGCTCTTAATTCTTACACAGGCTAAACTCTCAGTAAAATAAATGGGCCCGGTCCTGGGTCCTTTATTCCATATTTACTCTGCTTTTGCTCAGTCCTTGCACAGCAAAACAGTTATTTGCCCTGGAGGAACAAGTGTTTCCTTTTATCTGTTTCTAATCTACTTGCCATAGCTTCAATCAGGGTAAGCTTTTTATTGTGTTACCATGGGAGAGTCTGAAAAGCAAGGCTGAGCAGTGTCTACTGGACCCTTCAGAGTCTTCGATACCTCAATTACCTCTTCACCTTATAATGCTAAATCATCTTGTCAGCTGAGCTACTTGCTCACACATCTGCTAACTAGCCCAAGTAAAAGCATCTTGCTTGGTCCTCTTAAAGGTGTAACATTTGAGTCCTTTATTGAATCTAACATCCGCCCCCATCCAAAAAAGTGCCATAATATTTGAAAGTGAAATTAAGTAATATGTAGAGAACCTACATTTCAAATCCCTCTACGTATGTAAAATAATAGGATGGGTCTAGATTTATTGAAAGGAAAAATAACCAGATATTTCCAGGGTTTGGTTTTTTGGTATTAAGATTTCAGCCAATTTTATTTCAGAAGCATTGTATGTCAGTACATATTGTCTAGTCGCCCACTCACACCCCCCCCCTTCTAGTCACATGTAAATTCCACAGAGTCTAGGGCATCTGTATACATACCTTTTACCTTTACCCTGGTTAGAAGATGTTTGACCCTTTTATGAATAAATGGCTGATAATTTGCTTTTTTACCTACTTTGGGGATATAATTAAAGTTGGTTTAGTGACAGTTACTCCATTTTTATCCTTCTATATAAATATCCAGCATTGTGTAATTGTGCTGTTATTGATAGGACATGAATCTCTTTGAGGTAGGCGGAGGCAACTAGTAGAATATCAGCAGCAGGATGAAATAAGCACCCAGGAAATTTCCTTTACACGAGCTTTCTTTAATGCCCGTTGAAGTCAATACAAATCTTTCCAACGGGCTATGGAGCAGGGCCAAATTCTGCCTCTTTCTCGGTTCTCACAACAGAACCAGTGCAGTTGCTACAGCAGAAAGAAGAAGTAGGGTTTGGAGACACGGCACACAGAGGCCAGACTGCAGACATGTCCAGCACTCGATGTACCTGGGAGCTGCACAGCACACAGGAAGACCGAAGGAGTGGCTGGGAGGGGAGAGGCAGAGACAAGGCCAGTCGACCCAGAGCCTTGCATATTGGTCATTCTCTCTCCTGGAAGAGATGGAGGGGAATAGGACAGAGCCTTCCCCCCTCTCCTTCAAGCACCTTCTCAGTTCCCCGCCTGACCACTCTAGTTGTTATTCAATTTGTTTCTAGATGAGCCAATTTCACTCTGCTCAACCGGTAGAAGAACAAACACTGAAGAGCATGTGCTGCGAAATAGCAAAGGACATTTTGTTAAAGACTAGGATGCCTTGGTAACAAATCCATTTCAGTGCACACAACTGTATGGCAATGAGCCTAGACAGAGGAAATCCCGTTAAATGGAGCACGAGACTGATGAGAAAAGAGATTTAGATTTATTGTGAACAAATAACCCAAGGTTTAAGGTTATTACATTATTTCAGTGTAAAAGCCAAAAAGGCTGAAGTGAGCTGTAGCTCACGAAAGCTTATGCTCAAATAAATTTGTTCATCTCTAAGGTGCCACAAGTACTCCTTTTATTTTTGTTCTTTCCTTGTGCTGCTGGAGGAACACAATCTCCTGGAAATTAAAGGCAGTTGTATTCCTACCGTACATATTGATTATGGTATTTTTGTATAGCCTGTTCAGTGCTGGTAAACAGTTAAGCATATAATTACTCTCCACATGTTACAGAACTGAGCATTCAGATTAATTTTAGACCTCATATTTAAATTATAATGCCAAGCTAAGAATGAAGGGCCTATTTTCACATAAAGAAGAGACTTCATAGTTAACTAATATACATAATGAAGGAGATCTACAACACTGATGTAAACAAGTAGTTTAAACTTCCAAACATTTTGGTTTGGCACTCATAGCACACTTTATAAGCAATGTACAAACACAAACTCCATTAATTAACTCTCAAGACACATGTGTGACATAAGTACATGTTATTATCTCCATTTTACAGTTGGGGAAACTGAGGCAGAGAGGGGCAGTGACTTGCCCAAGGTCATATTTAGTGACAGATGGAAACTGAATGCAGGACTCTTAGCCCTCTGCTAGTTCCTCAACTCTTTCCACACCATGATGCTCTTTTCCATCCCAGTACCACTGGGAGACCCCATCCTGCCAGGACCTTCACCCCATTTTCATCCCCCTTTCCCCTGACACCTGTAAATGACTCCTAGACTGAGAATCCCTGCAGAAGATGATGATGCCTCAAAGAGAGGGTGTGATTTTAAATTTAAGAATGGGGGAACAAAATCAAGCTTACCAAAAACTGTTACACTTGGATAATAGTGTGGATGAAGTAATGACCAAATCCTCTCAGCTATGCCTGGATTCATGGGCCAGGCACAGGGGGCTCTGTAAAGGGCAGGGAGTGAAACTCTCCAGGTTGGGGATGATTGTAGCTTTTAACTTGGCCTCAGGATGGCAGCAGCCTTTGCAGTCTCTGCACCCCCATATTTAATTAGAACTCCTCAACCCACCTTCCCAGTGGTTGTGATGGTTACTATACGCCCACAACCTGCACCGCTCCTCCCTTTCTCCTGCAGGGGAGCTTGGCCTGTGGAGGCAGACAGTGTCTTGTGTACATAGCCACAACACCTGCCCTCTTCTGCTCTTGCTCTCTTCCTACATAAATGCAAAAGGGCACACACTCAAAGAGCCACAGCACAGGAGCGTGAGCTGGGTATTCTATAAGTGTTATGCAGCTTCAGGAATATTTATCTGCCAAAAAAGGAACACGATATTCTGAGGGCTATGTGCACAACTGCCATGAAAAATAAAAGCAGTCCATCAGGATCAGGGAAACACACTTCCCTTTGCACTGTATTCTACAAGGACAATAGAACAAAATGCCACCTTTTGCTTTGCTGTTAATAAGCGCTTTTCAGCACCATGCATTAATTTCCTGTAAAGTAATGATGAGATAATTGCATGCAGTCTTTTTTCCATATTAATTGCCATGCAAACTCTTCAAGAAGGTTTGCTAACTCACAACTCCCACACAGGAAAGCCAAGTTGAAGACACCAGTAGGTGATGCTTGGTGGCTAAGGTAACACCAATCAACAAGAGGTGCCTTAAAGCAATGGGCCGGAAGTAGCCTGCTATTTAAAATATACCAGTCATTGCCTGCAATTTGAACACAATATGCCAGCACTGCTATCTGAAGTTTAAAATACTTTTAGAATAGTAGAACAGCACACAAATCAATCACCTGTCACTTGAATTCATAGAGCAACTCCCACATGACTAGTTCTTTACCAAACACCAAAACACAATCACTAATGGCTACCACAGACAAGCTGGTCTTTAAGATGGATTTCATGTCTATTAGGGGTTTGGAGAGACTAGTTTCAGAAGAATAGAATGAAACAAATTAGGGTCATATCATGCCAAAAAAAACCCATAACTTTTCTTAGACACTATACTAAATTGAAGAGCCAAAAAATTCCCAGGGTCTTCCTGGAAGGAATGGGTTAAAAATTTAGTGAAGGGCTGTTGGTCTATTTCCCTGTATCTAGATTCTTCTATAGTGCCCATCTCTGTGGTATCTGAGTGGTGTCAGTCACACCAATGCATTCCATTATCCCCAGTGGGGTTGCAGAGATATTATTGAAGGCAGAATTTGGTCTTCAAGTAGGAATGGACAAAACAATGCAGAATGTTTGTACATGAGAAGAGCATAAGAGTTCTGAAAATCTGTTTTCTTTTAGGAAACCAAATGAGCCCACTTAGCAAAAGATATGATCTTGGATATAAGAATTACAGGGCAGGATTTAAGATACGCTGAAGAGCTAGCAACCAGAGGTTCAAGAAGAGTAGGAGAGACAACACTATTGAAACCAAGGGTGAAATGAATGGGAAAGATTTGAATAATGTTACAATTACTATGGTAAGGATAGAAACACCATACGAAGGCAGCCAGACATGACACCAGCAGCAAGGAATTCATAAATTAGAAGATTAAGTGACAAAGAAAAGAGAGTGATAATAGACAATAGTTGTGCCAATGTTCAAGACTGGAGTACTGAAAGGGACTCCCAAAACTAAGAGTGCCCGGTATTTTACTGGTGACATAACTAGGAAGAAAACAGGCTGAGACACCAGTGATGGACCAAGAGAAGAGGGTGGAACTCTGAGGTAGTGAACTTTTCATATCCCAGCCCTTCATCTCCCTCTCACAGTTTTGGAGATTATCACTGAATGAAAACCAGCAAAGATCATACCTAAAGGGTTGCATTTTCAAAGGCCAATGGGCGAGCCATGCAAACTGAGAATGTATCTGTTGAACCCACCTAACCCACACTGCATACTTGTATGCACAAACTGATATTTGCATGATTGCTTATCCAGTGATCAGACTTGCATGTGCAAATGCAGAATTTTCCAGGCATGTACATTTCGCATGACTCACCCCATTTTTGTGGGCAGGCCTCAGAAATTTGGCCTCTTTCTTTTCTCATTCAGCAAGATATTTCACAGCTCCTGCAACTACTTACAAAATACGTTCACATGGAATATAGTTAACATGGACAAATGACTTTTGATGCAGCAGACAAATGAGTGTTTCAAGGCACTTGAACAGGGAAAAGGGTGCCTGTAATTTTGACTCATCTAGATGACTTCTCTGTGACCCTAATTTGCAATCAACAGTTCTGTGAATTTATAATCACATCAGACTCCCACTGTGCTAAAACTGTCAGGTAGGTTACAAACCTTTACACATGCAGTACATTGCTTTCCAGGTGTTCAGCATGCCAGAAGGCTTGCAATCTGTTCCTGCACACACAGACAAACTGAGAACACTCCAGTGAACCACATCACACAAGAAAGAAAACTCATACGGCCAAATTTACTCAAATTTATATTACAATGGCTTGACGATGGAGTTATAGCAGGGATGAATTTGACTCGTAGAGATTGCAGCAGGTTGCAATGCAATTGTCTCAGTAGAAAGACATCTTCACTACCACTAATAATAATGTATCAAATCAACTGTATAAGAGGAACTAGAGAGGCAAGAAAACTTAGCGAAGAGAAAGAAGTATTTTGGGGGGCTATGAAGTTTGCTGGAGGAGGTTGAGGCCTCAATTTCACAGATCCAGGGAGTCAACAGGTCAGGGAGCACAGAGAAGGAATCATCCTGTACAGAGTGCTACCCCACCACCCAGTTGTGTTGGTCATCAGAATCTCTCTCCCCTCCTCTCACTAGTGGCCAAATTTCCCTGCAGCTTTACAGCAGCAGTCATGGATGGGACTAGCTTTGTGTTCGTTAGGTCTGGGACAATGGTATGGATCTTGGTCTGTGCTTTCAGAACACACTCCCCACCAATCTCTCTCTCTTGCACATAACACACCGTGTCTGCTTCTGTGTCTCTGCTAGTGCCCCCTTTTTATAGCTGACAGCAAAGGAATGGTACCTTAGGTGTCCAAAAAAAAGAAAAAGTTCTGCAAGACAAATCTCCAGGGAATATCTTTAACACTGTAATGAGTGTGCTGCTTGAAACAACATTTTGCTACCTGAATCTAAAGGGAAACTCTTTATTGTTGATGGTGTCCGGCATTACGGAATATAAAGCACTTAAGCTGTCAACTTAACACTCAGTATTTATTTGAATTAAATCACATTCAAAAGTCCCCTCATTATTTAAATGGAATTGGCTGTTGACATTAGAAGTTACGGGTTGGAGCAGATGTAGGGTGACCATATTTCCCTATGCTGAATACGGGATACCTGGTAAAATTACTCGTATTCAAGCGAGTTTAACGGCAATCAGAACTATACACTACAAACATTCAAACATCAAGTTGACTGAGCCCCTGTTAAAAAGAAATACTGCCTAGTTGGATTCATTTATTTACCTTTGTATCTTTAAGGCTTTAGGTTCACACAGGGAGGGGAGACACATACCCTGCACCCCCGCCCACCCCCCCCACACACACACGGGGAAGAGATGACACACACCCTTGCTGCCCCCCCCCCATACACACACTCCTGTACACCTCTCTCACACAGGGCAGGGTGACCAACTAACCCGCCCCTCCTTGCCTGGCTCTCTCTGCCCTCCATGCCTGGCTGGGCCCCCAGGACAGACCAGCCTCTCCTGGAACCTGGCACCTCATCTTTCTGAGGCAACACATGGGTTGGGGGGAGGGGAGGGAAATGCAGGGTCACATGCCCCCCTCCCCAGATTTCTGCCAGGGTGCACACCAGAATGTGGCCAGCAGCAGCCTTTCAGCACTGTGAGGGAAGAAGGGATGGGAACTGCTTCCAGCCACAGGGGAGGATGGGGGCGGAGTGGGAGAAGGGATGACCTGGGCCGTGTCTTTGCAGACCTCGTCTTTCCCCACCCCTCCACCCCTCGTAGCTGGAAGCAGCTAGTGTCTTCCTGCCTGCACAGTGTCGAAAGGCAGCTAACATCTCCATGCTGCTGCTGGCCACCGATATAACCCAGCTGCTTCCTGTCCCCTGGCTACAGCACGGGCAGGAAGGGGTTAAGCCCTAAGGATGCACTGTGTACGAGGACCCAGGGAACCTGCAGTGGTTTCTGCAAACCCGGCCAGAGAGGTGGTTCAGCAGGGCAGGGTGCCTAGGGGACGGAGCAAACGCAGGCTCCGTGGGGGCGAGACCCAGTGCGTGTGTGTGTGTGTGTGAGTGAGTGAGTGAGAGAAGAGGCTGCTAAGCCCTTGCCCCAGAGGCTGATGTGGAGTCTGCAGGTTCGGGACCGAGACGGGCTGGAAATCGCTCCGCCACTCCAGACCTTAGCTGAGGGGTGGAGAGGCTTCCCTGTGCCAGCGCTGTGTGGGGCTTTGGAACATGCAGGGCTCGGCTCCTCCTGCGCTGCACCCCTGGCCAGAGGGTCTTGGGCTTTCCCAGGGCACCAACCCAGCCAGAGGCAGTGGGGGAAGGAAGGAGCCTGCCAGCCAGGCTGTTGGTGAGCTGAGCGCTCCGACCAGGGCTGGTTCTCCCCTTCCTATACCCTTTGCCTCATCAAACCCCCTGCACCCTCCCCCACACATACTCATTATCTGATCTAATCTTCTGTCCAGTGCCTGTTCTCTTATCAAACCTACTTTGTCAGCAGTTGCACATAAGAAGTTCTCTGTTGTAGGATAAAATCTGAAAGGAAAGTATAGCTGCTGACAGAAGATATTCTTCATCTAATCATTGACCATAAACTTTCAGTTGTGATAAATAATGGATAAAAATTACCATAAATCCTAAATAATTTCTTTTAGGAAACTACTTGTTGTACCAGATCTACTCAAAATTAATCTCTTCGCATTTTTTATGTAGACAGAGAACCTTTTTAAAAAGAGATCAGTCAACAAAAAAAATAGACTATCGGGATATATTTCTTCCACAGCTCAGTTTAGTGCTGATCAGGAAATAGCTTTTTTTTCCCTGTGAAAAATGTTGCTGAAAACTCTCATTTTTGTCCAAAATTGTCTTTGAAATTTTGGGGGTAAAAAAATGTGTCAGAAACCTGAAAGCCAATTGCTTTTTTCAGCAGCTGAAAACTGTAAACCTGACCAACCCGAAACTTTTTGTGAAGATTTCTGTTTTGTCAATAAGCCATTTGCCATCCAAAAATGTCTCAGATTTTTGTCCTGTTCTAACTCAACTAAAAGAAACACAACAAAGTCTACACAGACAATTCAGTGCTGATAGAAACAAATGCTATATGAAGGATCACAGGTGCAGATCACTTATATTAGAGAAAAACAAATTTATGCCCCATTTTAAACCCATTTCAGAACGCAACTTTCATTATGGAGCCACAACGAGCCTCTCCATAATAATCAAAACAAATTAGATTCAAAAGTCATTTAGCTTAATTAGAACTCAATTTCTTCAAAATGTAGCCGATGCATGAGATTGCAACGTTTTAAATGCATTAAAAGTTTGGAGCGTGTGTTATTCTATTAAGATAATTCAAGACAAAAAAAACTGTCTGACAGCAGAATACTAAACACATTAAAGGGCTCACCTTTAAATTAGTTTTAACTCAAACTAGTTAAATTCTCAGGAAACTCATTCTCTACTCAAAGAGTAAGTATTATATGTTTGGGGAAGATACTCTGTATTCATCATACGTCACAGAGGAGGTATCCCTGCTTTAAGTGCAAATCTCAACAGCACTTTAAATATAAATCTGTAATATACAACCAGAGTTTCCATAATTACAGAGTGAGCTTTCCCATGCACTAGACAAATCACTGTATTTAGTAAGCACTAGGTTGTGCCCTCAGTGGCAATGAGGGGACTCACTGCAGCGAGTGTTCCTAATATGAATTCTAGCTGACTCAGCCATAATTCTTCCTGGTGGTTTCTGGGCGGTACACACCAAGAGCGAGAGCCTAATCTGGCCCCTTTATGACAGTAAAAGGGCCAGAGTGGCATAAACAGCACTAGTTGTGGATGAGGGAGGCGCTGTGGAAAACATTCATAATGCTGCCTTCAAAGGCCCCATCACATCGGTGTCGGGAATGTATTGCAGGCTAGGTTCCAGCACCGCAAAGATTCTGGTAGTGCTGCAGCCTATAGGACAGTCTGGGGAGACTGATGTAACTCAGATAGACCCTCAGGGTTGTCTAAGTTATGCCAGGGGCCTTTCCAGACCCTGAAGCAGCCCAGAATCAAAAAGCCACAATGGCAGTTTAAAGCCACTTTAGTCCCTCTCCTCCTAGACTAGGCGTTCTAGAGACTCAGCACAGAATGTTGCCCCAGGAGGTAGCTATACCCCCTTGGGGAGTATGACACCTTTCTCATCCTCCTTTGTCCCATCTACAATATTGACAATTGTCACTGGCTGTGTTTTAAATTGAATTTGAGACTGTGACATATGCAAGAGTGCCTCAAAGGGCCAGGGACAATATGCACGCAAGTAGATACTACTCTGTAAAATCAATTCCTTAGCTTGCCCCAGAGATGAACAGCACCTAGATGCTGGTAAGAGACGCTGTGTAAATGAATAAATAATGAAAATAATTAACAAGGCACAATATTTTGTGAATGGCCAGATGGTGAATTTGTGCTGCACAATGGAACCGAACAAGCGATGTACAATAGCCTCATGATTCAGTTACCGAACAATCCAGAGCATAGGAGAGAGAAGGGAGAACCTGGTGATAGAAGGCAGCAGCTGAGGCACATGGAGAGTTTGTGGTGAGGACAAATGAAGAAATCATTTTTCAAGAGAAAAACTAACTCATAGTGGATCACAAGCTAAATATGAGTAAACAGTGTAACACTTGCAAAAAAAAAAAAAAACAGCAACAGCAAACATCATTCTGGGATGTATTAGCAGGAGTGTTGTAAGCAAGACACAAAAAGTAATTCTTCCGCTCTACTCTGCGCTGATTAGATCTCAGCGAGAGAATTGTGCCCAGTTCTGGGAGCCACGTTTCAGAAAAGATGTGGACAAATTGGAGAAAGTCCAGAGAAAAGCAACAAAAATGATTAAAGGTCATCATGACTGAGGGAAGGTTGAAAAAGATGGGTTTGTTTAGTCTGGAGAAGAGAAGGTTGAGGAAGGATATGATAGCAGTTTTTAAGTACATACAAAGGAGGACGGGGGTGGGGGGAATTGCTCTTGTTAACCTCTGAGGATAGGACAAGAAGCAAAGCTTAAATTTCAGCAAGAGCAGTTTAGGTTGGACATTAGGAAAAGACTTCCTAACTGTCAGGGCAGTTAAATGGTGGAACAAATTCCCTAGGAAGGTTGTGGCATCTCCATCAGAGATTTTTAAGAGCAGGTTAGACAAATACCTTTTCAGGGATGGCCTAGAAGATAATATTTAGTCCTGCCTTAAATGCAAGGGACTGGATTAGAAGACCATTTGAGGTCCCTTCTAGTCCTATGAGGAGTCCTATACAGTCTCACTATTTCTGAAATGCAACCCCTATTTTATTTTATATGCATCTGGGCTTGATTCACACCCTGTGGTTGAGAGTACGAAAATGCCCCCTCAAGACGAGTAAGGAAAGCTATGTTGCAGGGAGGGATTCACTCGCAGGAGGGGAAATGTGTAATCTGCGCCACTGCCCTCTGGTGGCGCTTCCAGAGGGAGATGACACAGGAGCACGAGTATAGGACTCCACAAAGCATCCTTCTGTTGCTCCGGCTAACCCACCTAGACAGTCAGCACCACCATCTATTTTTAGGGTCAGCTGACCAGCACTGACTTCAGGTATATTCGGTACCCTACACTTACAAGCCACTTCACCTCACACTCATAATCTGGTGTGCTCCCTGCTGCTCTTGGATTTCAATGTAATTCTACCTATGCTGGTTTATTGTGGATTCAGTTAAAATAAAACAGACAGATATTATTTTAAGCAACCCCGACACAGACGCATTCATTCATTAGATGTCATTTGTATCAGTACAATATGAGCCAAGTCCTGTTCCTATTAAGGGAAATGGAAGTTTTGCCTTTCTTGATAATTCTTGATAATTGGTTTAATAAATTCACTACTTAGGACACTAGGTGGCAATGGTTTCTTGGTCTACAATATGTAAGAAGAGAGCACTGGCTGTTTTACAATAAAAAGGTACTCTGCTAGAAAAGAAGTGAGTATATTCCTGGGTATTATTAGTCAACATTTGGCTACTACTGCCATGGCTGCTGCAGTTCTGCCAGCAACATTGTTAAAGCACAAATGTAATTCTGCATGAACTGCTTCCAGTTGTCACTGCTCCTGGTTAAGCACAGCCAACACATTACAATTAAAATGAGATCTGAATTATTATTTAAGATGTCCAACAATTATTTAAAATCCCATGCCATTAACAGAAAGACCACATGAACAGACTTTAAAATTACAACATGGTGCATACAAGCCCGGAAAAAAGAAACATATGAAGTCACTTGTGAATGTTTTTTCACTTAGGGAATTATTTTTGCTGCAGGAGACATGGTTGGTACCTTTCTCTCCCCATCCCCTTGCAATTAATATAGAGTGACCATTGTATTTTATACGTTTTTGTGACTATAGTAGATATTTTTTCTATATTTGATGTGTTTTTAGGGAATAAAGACACCATGCTTTCAGTGACTTATTTAAATGTATGTGGTTAACTCCCCTCCCACTCATCACAGGCCGCTCTCTGGCAGATCTATGCTTTTGTCCCCCAAATAATAATGCTTTGCACTTTTAGGGCCTGATCCAACTTCCATTGAAGTCAATGGAGAGGAGTCCAGTGCACGGTGGATAAGGCTCTCATAGAAGTTTCTATCAAATGATCTCAAAGCATATTACAAACATTAATGGATAAAGCCACTTCACAGCACACCTGTGAGCTGGGTAAATATTATACCCATTTTACAGACCAAGGAAACACCTAAAGTCTTACAGGAAGTGTGCTGAAAAGCTGATAAAAGAAGCCAGTTCTTCCCTAGAAAAGCAAGTCAGAGTTTTTTTCACTGACAAAAAGGAGGGGGTTTAACAGTGACTTAACTAATGTGCCATAGTTGTCTCACTGTAAAATCTTAAGTGGGGACAAGGTACCTGTAGTGTGTCTCACAAGGTAGCTAAGCAAGGTCAGCACTATGCCCCCTACTCATGCTTGACTTTAGCTAATTTATCTCATGGTAAAACTACAGTGAGTGTCTCCACTCTGTTTTTACAGCACAATAGCTCACACACGAGCTATCCTATGGAAAACACCCCTTTTTTGGCAATGAAGGCAAAGCCTTAGTCTTACCCACAGGGTCATCTCCTCTGTCATGGTATAAAACTGCATGGCATCCTAGTGTCCCTCAGGAGTGGGACAGACAGGAATCTCTTGGAGGGTGGGTACACTAATCTGGCCAGTGTTCCACCCTAATATTGTGGACACTGGCCTCTGCCTGCTTTCTATTCTTCTGCATCAGCCACCGTGCCCCCAGCCTCACCTCTGACCACAGTAAGGCAGTAAAATTTCCCTGTTAAAGGGAAAGTCCAGGCCCCAGCTGCAGTTTTATAGCACAGATTGCTGCAAAGCATTGGGGCAAAAATGGTAAGAGCAACACTTTAAATTATTTTTTCCAGAAGCACGCAAAAGACAGAGGCCAGGAAATGGACTGAACACCCAGTCCTGTTCTTGTTGGAGTAAATGGCCATTTGTTTGATTGGGAACAGGACCCCGTGTCATGTTTCCAAAGAACCCTCATGGATGTGACTGAGAACCCCAGGAAAGCCAGTGGGAACCACGCTGCTAAACTATCGCACACAGCCTCCTAATGACGCGGCGGGACTGAAAAACAGTGGTTGTGCCACAGGTGGGCCGTGGAGGTTTTATAGCATGTTGGGGGGAGCCTCAAAAAGAAAAAGGTTGAGAACACCTGCCGTAGGCAAATGTCCCTTTACCACATTACTTCCCCAACCACTAAACCCGCACACAGTTCGGTGCCAGTGGGCAGCATAACCTCGGGGTTCTGAGATGCACTGGGGCAGGCCTGCCTCCAGACCCCTTGGGAAGTGCTGCCTGGTTCTGTACCAAGGCTCCACCACCTGACACAGCTAATGTGGTTTGTTTGTTTTTTAAATGTCTGGATAGGAGGGGTCTCACCGGAGTTCGCTGAGCTCTGGTGCGGTCCTCTGCAGCTTCAGGAAAAAGCCCTCTCTTGTATTGCACCTCGTTGAGGAGCCACCTGTGTCATCTCCCTTCAAGAGGCCTCCTCACAGCACAGGATCCTCAGTAGAGGGAACCAGCTGCACATGAAATGCTTGAGCAGAATCCTTGCTACAAAGCACAACCTCTTTCTATCCGTACTCTGTCAGTTCAGTTCCATAGCCCTACCAGTTCTGAGTTCTTGCACAGCTATGACTCCCCCAGCAAAGGAATACTGGATAAAAAGCATATGCAAACGAAGCTCACACTATTTCTGTGCTACCCCCTTGTCACCAGTAGATGGGGCAGAGTGATCCTTTCCCTGTGGAACTTTAGGTAACGAGCTTGTGGAGATGAAGCAGTTCTGTGGCCGTTCTTCCCCTTGCTCGCCAACAGGTTAAAGCTGGGATCTTCTGCCCTCTAGAGCTTCAGGCTACAGGATTTACTGGTAGTTAAATTTAAGGACATGTTTTAAGTCCCATTGACTTTTATGGGACTTAAAAACCACGTGGAGCAGCTGTGATTGCATAAAAGAGTGCTGGGTGTGGTTGTATAGAGACCAAAGGTCAGACTCCATCTTGGAAGGTGGGGCACAGGACTGCAGAGAGATTAGAGAATGGACTGTGGCTCCACACAGTATGTTCTAGGCACCTTCGGAAACTAAGGACCTTTAACAAAGTGAGCTAGCTCATTATATAGGTATTCCCATGTTCCTGGATAACACGGAGCTAAATCCTGATCTCAGTTACCCCTGTGGAGCCCCATTGAAGTCCATGGATTTACAGGTATGAAGCTGCTCAAATAATATCTGTCAAATTGTTTAATGAATCTTCCAATTTTGGTAGAAAAAAATCATTGGACAGGTTTTTTCATATTTGTCCAGCTCTACCCAGGAATAAATTGGGGGTTATTTGGTCTGTTTTCATAGAGTTTATGAAATACAAAACCTCTTAGGCTAAAAGGGGTTCTGAATTCTATAGATTCTAACAGCGTGAGAGAAAACTCTCTCTCTGCTGTAGGTTACCCCATGCTCTGGTGAGCCTCTGAGAATCTGGTAGTAAACCAGATAAAATGCTTAGAGACCAACGATTGGAAAAGGCTTCGAATGCAAACGTTCAGGAGAGACTGCTGCATCAGCCTAATATTTAGACTAGAAAATGCGACTGTTCTAGTACTGCAAATTGAGTCAGTTATAAATAATGCAAAACTGCTTGCTGTGAGAGACAGTGTATGCCGTTGCCAGCAGCGATTCTCAGAAAACAAGAAATCAGGATACTGATAAGCTGATTACAACTTAATTTTCCTAAAGAGGCATTCCTACTGCATATCAGCAAAAGCCCTGGTGAACGCGCACACAGTTTTACTGAAATCAGCAGTACTTGCTCCAGAACTGAATCTGGCCCATTGTCATAAATTAATGTTCTCAGTAATGCTGTGGATTTTATCTGATATCGTCAAACTTGTTACCAGTCCCATAGATATAAATATTCGGGTATCTAAATTGCATCATGTGCCTGGAGAAGGCACAGAATTATTTCAACAAGTTTCTTCCCACAATGCTCATCAAGGAAAGGAAGCACTGATCGGATTCAGGATAGTAGGGAAGTAGTGAAAACTGCAATAGGTCTGTGATGGGGTGGCTGCCCCTCACTGGCAGAAAAGGGGTTAAAAGCAGCCTTTGGGAGGCTACTCAGGGGCTGCAAGGAGCAGCCAATAAGGGCCCGGCTGGCCCATATAAGTAGGGCTGCAGAGCAGGTTCAGTGACCCTTGAAATCAAATAGAGAGGACTGGCTGTCTTGCAACCAGTGCAAAGCTAGCACCCTGGACAGAGCAGTGCTGGGCAGGAACAGGGAAGTGAGAGAGGGCTCCTGGCTGGCTGTTAAGCCCAGCATGCTGAGGTGCTGAGGCAAGGGCAAAGAGGATGCTGGGGCAGCAGGGAAGTGTCCCAGGGAGATACAGAAGAGTCAGAGGGGACGCAGCAAGTGGCAGCAGCCATCTACAGGGTCCCTGGGCCAGGACCCGGAGTAATGGGCAGGCCCGGGTCCCCTCTACACCCTTCCTCGCCACTGAGGAAGTAGCCAGACAATTGGCTGCAGTTGTAGTCAAGGTTCCTTCCCCATTCTGAACTCTAGGGTACAGATGTGGGGATCTGCATGAAAAATCCCCTAAGCTTATTTTTACCAGCTTAGGTTAAAACTTCCCCAAGATACAACTATTTTACCTTTTGTCCCTGGACTTTTTTGCTGCCACCACCAAGCGTCTAACAAAATATAACAGGGAAAGAGCCCACTTGGAAACGTCTTTCCCCAAAAAATCCCCCGCAAGCCCTACACCCCCTTTCCTGAGGCTTGATAAAAATCCTCACCAATTTGCATAGGTGAACACAGACCCAAACCCTTGGATCTTAAGAACAAGGAAAAAACAATCAGGTTCTTAAAAGAAGAATTTTAATTAAAGTAAAAGAATCACCTCTGTAAAATCAGGATGGTAAATACCTTACAGGGTAATCAGATTCAAAACATAGAGAATCCCTCTAGGCTAAACGTTAAGTTACAAAAAGACACAAAAACAGGAATATACATCCCATTCAGCACAGCTTTATTTTATCAGCCATTTAAACAAAACAGAATTTAACGCATATCTAGCTAGATTGCTTACTGACTTTTTACATTAGTTCTGACCTGCATTCCTGCTCTGGTCCCAGCAAAAGCAACACACAGACAGAGCAAATCCTTGGTTCCCCCCCCCTCCAGCTTTGAAAGTATCTTGTCTCCTCATTGGTTATTTTGGTCAAGTGCCAGCGAGGTTGTCTTAGCTTCTTAACCCTTTACAGGTGAAAGGGTTTTTCCTCTGGCCAGGAGGGATTTAAAGGTGTTTACCCTTCCCTTTATATTTATGACAGTTGTCATTGAAGGAAGTGGCTGGACAGTGGACTGCAGGTCCCCCAGAAGTTGGGAGCACAGAGTGCGGCACAGCCAGAGGGCTGTGTCCTGAAGAGAACGCTGCAGTCCTTGGAGTGACGTGGGTCCTGGAGCAGAAGTGATGGCAGGTGAGACACAACCAGAGGAGGGTGCAGAGCTAATTCCCGAGACAGCAAGCAAGAGGCGTTGCAGTGGGGAGTAGCACCCCATCACAAGGTCAAAGGCCAAAGTCTGAAAAGTCAACAAGCTCTCCACCTCCCTCCATCACCAGAGATAACAGTCAGCAATAGCAGTGAGTGAAAAGGGATCATATAAGCTATGTACTTTGTTTATTCATTCAACCTACAGCACCTATTGCACTGGTGCCCATATGCTGGGATATGAAATACTAAAAACATGCACATGAAACAATACTTCTCTTAAGACTCAGCCCTGATTTCCCTTCTTACATAACAAGGTAACAGAACTACTCACATGAGTGAAGTGAGCAGGATTTGGCCCACAGAGATTAGAACAGAAATTAGCACTATAAAAAGCCCAGTACAGGTCCCATCAGATTGTCAAATTTAAACAATCAAATTTAAACCAACGTTAAACTGAACAAATATGCCTTACAATGGGAAAGTCCAGCATCCAGACTGAAATGTAATTTCCTAAGTAACAATTTGCAGAATCATGGCCTCATCCTGTAAGGAACTGAGCACCCTCAACTCCCATGGAGAGTTTAACACTCCAAGAACTGAACCCTTGAAATGCTGAAATGGTTGAATCATGATTATGGGAAGCACAAGTCCCAAAAGGACTACAGCAAAATAAATTGTAAGAAGTGAGCAGCCGCTCTTGTACAGTAGATCAGCGGGCCGGTAGCTGAGTGGTGCTAGGACAGTAGGTAGCAAGATCTTCCTAGAACTACAGTCATGAATGGTCCAGTACAATGCTTAAGAGTATTATAACATTGATGGAAATTAAATATTCATTTTTGTTAATCTTTTGTGGGCTTGTTCAGCCAATACTCAATGAGTGCTTCTATCTTGGATACTGATGTGACCCCCACATTACCAAAGGCTCTGAGCACTCGCAATCTTATCCTTATAACACACCCAGGAGGTAGGGAAGTTCCGTTATCACCATTTTACAGATGGGGAACAGAAGGACTAAGTGACTTTTTTTTTTTTTTTTTTTGCAAAACACACACACCATCACACAGGAAGACAGTGGCACAGCAGGTAATTGACTCCAAGCTTTCCGAATCCCAGGCTAGTGCCCTAGCCACTGTACCAACCTTCCTCTCAAGTAACCAGCATCTTTTTTGTGCTTTCACCAATGAGGACACATGGCTAAAGTCCATCCAGAGCTGGGGGAGGAAAGGAACGACTAGCTGAGGACTTCTGGAGTACCAGTGTGCGGTACAGCTAAGGTCCCAGATGGGTATTTTCTTAAAAACGTCTGACAGCTTAAAAGTTTTACCTTCTCATCATACTCCCTGAGGGAAAAAATATAAATGCCTCTGAACTGGAATCTCTACTACCCATAGCTAGTTTCCCTTGGTACCTTTTGGAAGCCCATGTGTCATGCTGTTTTTAACTAGGAGTTTGTTACTTCAGCCTGTAATGGTTCTTTGTGAAAATACCAGAATTACTTCAACAGAACACAAACCATTTGCAATGATTATAGCTACAGTTAACTCACTGCATGCCTCAAAAATACTAATCAGGCAGGGAATGCTATGTGTTCACGAAGGCGAGGAGCAAAGAGAAGAGCGGTGGCATAGTGCATGCAAATTAAGAAGGGATGAAAATCAGACTGACTCTGGATGTGGAAAGAGAGGCACAGGCTCTTTTTACAAGTTTATTGCAACCTAAACTCTACACGGGTAGTATGGGCACCCTGCTGCCACAAATCATGAACGATCATGCTCAGCAGAATCAGTACCTCTCTTGTGCATGGTCTCCACCAATAAAAACAAAGTAGTCGAGATTCAATTCCCCTGATTATAATATGCTCCAGTGAGTTCTGAAACAGCAGGCAAAGCGGATGTTGTGCTAACTTCCAGGCATTCATATGTGACAGCCACCTTTATTGCCCTTTTCCAGCCATTTAATTTCGTTATTTGGGAAAGCAATGCCATTGATACATTTGCTAGCTCTGTGTGCACCTATAAATCAGTCATTTATATATATTTTTTTTTCCCTGGGAAAAAATAAATCCAATTTGGAAGCCATTTAATGAAACAGCACTCCCCAACAGTTGCCAGCAGGTGCGATCCAAGGCTTCCTTGAAAGCTCCAGAACAGATGAGCATTCTAACAAAGTGTAGCATTCATACACATGATTGTTAGAGTCACAACAGAAACTTTAACTCAAACAAGTTTCAACAGGAGTCACTGAAACAATGCTCTTTTGAACAAAAAGTCACAAAACCAAGGGGGCAGATCCTCAGCTGGTGTAGTCATCATATCTCCATTGACTTCAATGGGTTTAGTGGTGGAGGTGCAGTGTCCCATCACAACTCATTGGGTGTGTCCCTCCAGAAAGAACTCAACCCATTTTAATACATTACCCTGGACCCCTGCCACCTCTCAGGTGAGGCATGATCAAGAAATGCTGAATGCTGCAGAGATGTCCAGGAGGATGAGGATGGATGTCTGTCTTGTACCCATTGACAGGAAGAGATCATCCATGAGTGCCACTGACGTGGTCTCAGTTCTGTGTCCAACCCTGAATCCAGATTGTGCCAGATCTAGAGTCCTGGCATCAGTTAGATGAGCTTATAGTTGGCCTTTTGCTAGCTTGTCTATGTGCTTGCTCAGGAATGGGAGGTTTGACACTGGGCGGTAGCTGACTAGGACTGAAGTATCCAGGGTGGGTTTCTTCACTGTTGGTCGGACTATTGCATGTTCAGAGGAGGAAGGGAAGATTTCTTCTCTGAAATGATGCTTGGCTATTTCATCAGGAGTGGCACCAGTTGTTCATGACTCTCTTTCACAAGCCAGGAAGGACATGGGTCAGATTCACTTCTTGATGAGTGAATGTACTCAATTCTGGGAGTGCAGGTGGATTGTTAATTGGTGGTGTAGATAAACAGGTCCCCTGATGTTTGAGAAGGCTTCCCAAATATGCATGTTCTTTTCAGCAAAGTAGGGTGATAGCTCTCTGCAGCACTTGGTGTGGCTCTGATGCAGACTGTAGACATTCAGGCTTAATGAAGCAGTTTACCACCCTGGATAACAACTTTGGCAGCTTCAATAGAGGCTGATAGAAAGGTTCTCTTGGCCTGTAATGCCACCTCAGCATAGGCTTTGAGGAATGTGTTATGTTTCATCCTATCTGAATCAGCCTTTGGTTTCCACCATCAGTGCTTGAGTTTCTGCCCCCTCTCTCCTCATCCATCACAGTGTGTCAGAAAACCCAGGAGATCTGTGTGGGCAATGGGGAGGAAGGGGTCATTTGGGGGCAGCATGTCAGTGGCCAAGGCCAGGGTAGAATGGTAATGATTCAGCAGATCCTCAACACCTCATGGGATGGGCTCCTATAGCAGGCTTTGGAAACTGGAGTCCATGAGTCTTTGTGGTCAAATCAGGATCAGTGGTCTTTCTTGTTTCCTGGGTCCTGGAAGGTCTCTGAGCACGGCCCTAATGACGTGACGGTTTGTCAAAGACAGTGGCTGAGTTGTGATGTCCTCTATCTTGACATATAGGCTGAAAAAGCAGGCCAAAGGCAGTCTGAGACCACTAATTAAAATCAGCAGTACCATGTTCAGTAAGGTGGGGGAGGGGTTCTTTTTTCCATAGGCTGCAGAAAGAGCCTCAAGTTTAACTAGCTTGTTGTATCATAACAATTGCTAGCAAGTTGTGAGTGTGAGTGTAAAGGGATGAAGCAATTTGATGAGTGGACCCTGTGGGCATGTCTAAATCACAAAGGTCTCCGACTGCCACTTGCCATTCTTAAAACTCCCTCCTCTTACCCAGTGTGAACAGCACTCTGTACTCTTGTACAGAAACGAACTTTCCTTATCTGATCATCATCATTATATTATTTGCATTAGCATATCGCCTAGGAGACATAGTCATGGATTAGGACCTCATTGTGGTAGGTGCTGTACAAACACATCACCTCACTGTAAGTATTAACATATTAAAATAAAGACAAGCATAAATGTGGAATGCCATATAGAAAAGTCATAACAAATTTAAGGTGTGAGTATAATTATAAAGAATACCCAAGAATCAGCTTTTTCCCTGTTTAATGTAAATCAAGTTGGTTGAAAATATTCAAAATTTTATAATTTAAATTAAGCCTGTTATTGACATTCAATGAAAGTTTCATCCCACTTTTTTCAACTAGCTATGCAGATAGATTTCAAATTTTGTTGGAAAAAAACCGGGATGAACTTTGTGAAAATGTTCACAAAATGCCTTACTGTTTCTTGACGAGCTCCAAGAATAATCATTTTGAGAGATTCCACTGAATTAGAACTGAAGTTTGGTTTAGTTGGAACGGTGAAACAGACACAGTGGCAGTTAACAAATAAAACTGAAAATGCTGTTGGCCCAGATTTTGCCATCCTTATGCTGGGAAGCCCCTTACTCCAAGAGTTTGAAATCTGTGCAGCTGCCAGCAGAGGGGCAGATGATCATTTATATCAATGGTAAGATAATTTGCACCAAAAAATGGATTAATCACAACTTTCTCTGAAATAGAGAACAGGGAAGTCCAATCACAGCAACAAATAGTTCGAATGTTGGTGTGTGAAAAGTCCTGTTAAAAACAAGGTGTGGGGCATCTAAAAATATATGTAGGCCACTAAATGATCTGAAATTGTATCTATAGCTCAAATCATAGCTATGAATTGGCTGGAGTCTATGTGCCAAAAAACAAATAATATATACTGCCTCTAGATTCTGTCAAATAACATCACTTTCAATTTGAATTTTGTGATCATTCTAAGTTAAATCATGCTTATGTTACTCATCTGAGTATTCCCATTGAAGCCAATGAGACTACTCACATGATCTAGGCAAGCTGGATTTAACCCTTTATCTATTTTCATCTTTCCATCACAGTGCTACATCTAGTTGTTCTAATATTCACGATATAGAGTAATTTTATCCACTATATCGTTCAGCATCTTCAATTAAAACATTTGGGGGCTTTCCAGACTGTATGTATGAATTTTCCAGTAGAAAAGTCATAGCAGCAAAAGAGGATATGGAAGTAATTGTAAGTCTGATGGGGGGGACATTCTTTTCCATGGTGAGAAACTCATGAGACAAAACATGTGCTTCTAATCAGAAGAATGTATTATGTGATACTGCTGCTGAAGTTCAAAACTGGGGGAATCCACTCTGTCAGATACTTTCCACGAACATTTCAGGCTATGATAAGTTGCATTAAAAAGTGTTTAATTCAACATTTATGAAACTACTGAAGACCGACGAAAGTTGCAGAAATAGGAATCTTGCCAATCAATCAATCATTCTGTCGAGAATGAGGGCCCAAGATGAGAGGAACGAAGACAGGCTTTTCATGTACGTATGGTCTCTTAGATGGAATAATTGAATATTCTTGCATTTTTAATCAGAATGTTCTTAACACTGTGCTATTACTTTCAAATTATTTTCTTCCATCAGCACTGAAGACTAGAGCTTTCTCCTCTGCATAAAGAGGCTGGCAATATTTTCAATGAAAAAGAAAAAAAACCATTTTCTGCACAACAGTGCTTCCTGCAACATTGAGTGAAAAAGAAAAATTATTTTTGCTGTTTTTAAAAATCGGGTGACCAGAAGTGTGGAACAGCTTTTCTGCTAATATCGGTACTGACAACACAGGAATTATGCCAGTTTACACCAACTGACGTTCAAGCTACTTGGATTGTAAACTCTATGGGGGCAAGGATCAGCTTTTCGTTGTGTGTTATACAGCACCTAGCACAATGTGGCCCTGGTCTGTGGCTGGAGCTCCTAGGTGCTACCTCAAGCCAAATAAATAAATAAATTAATAATAATCTCAGTAGTCCAGGTAAGTACCTATAATGTATATAATCACATGATATCTTCAATGTTCTTTTACATTCCAGTCCTTATACATCCATACATTTTGCTTGCATTTTTGTTTAGAGCCTCACAAACAAATGTTTTCAGGTTCCAGAAGGGAAAACATTAAATATAGCTCATCTGATTTTCATCTTAAACTACTTCGCTCTCATTTAAGATTTTGAGAATGAATTATTGCATAAGGCCTAAATGTAGCACATTAATAGTTATACAAATTAATACTAATATCTTAATGAATTGTTGCAAATACCCAGCCAGGTTAATCTTTCTACCAAAATGAAATGTTTTCAATTGTGCTGAATAACCCAGAATGGAATGTAGATTAATACTTATTTTGTACAAGGAAGCATTTATCATAGTGAAGTTTCTATTGATTTTTGTCAGCTAATACACTGTAAATGCTAACGTGTCTCTCCATGCTTGGAATAGCTAGCCACAAAGAACCTGATTTCCTAAACATTCTGACTGTGCATCTTTGATCAGTAGGACACATGATTTCATGATTTTTAAATAGCGTAAGTTGAAGTTATAGCAACAGTGAAATTCTTATCTACTATTCAGACCTATCAGCTTTTACGAATCCTACAGAAATCTGTTCTGAATATTTATGGTGTTTATAATTCCTTTGCTCCTTCAGCATTAATGGGTGAACATCCACCCCACCCCACCCACCCACAGCAGAGAAAAGGAAACTTGACTTGCTACTATTCAGAGGTCTAACATTTTGCATACTGTGGCACTTAGATGTACAAATACTGCAGCCTTTTGTTTGTTTTAAATACATAGAGCCTGATTCTCCACTTTTTGTGCTGGTATAACTCCAGATATAAAACTGGTCTAAGGAAATGATAACCTAGATCCACAGAGTTCAGTTCATAAGCTTTGAAACCTTTAACTGAGCAGTGTTCACATTGGGATGACACTAAAAACAAATACACTACTGACAATTTAAAAGAAAAAACTGCATTTGCTCTCACTGACTCATGCTAACACCCATTGCACAAAAGAGGGCAGGTGGAAAGGCAGATGAACACAGATCAGAAAAGGAGCAGAAGGAGAAAGGAAATTCTCTTTCGAGGCATTCAGATTCTACAAAATAACAGACAGAAGGAGCTGCTCATTCAGGCCTGATCTAAAGCCCACTGAAGTCAATAGAAGCCTTCCATTCAGAAGCCCTCTATCAATGGGCTTTGGATCAAACTTTCAGCAAGTGCAAGAGCTTAAATAAAATCATAGAAACTCTTTTGTTGATACTTTTCTCCGTCTAAAGAAATAATTACTTGTATGTGTACCTATTTCATGGGAGATTCCATTCCACTATTTCAAGAAGCCACCGAAAAATTCTACAAAGGACCTTTTTTCCTCAAAACCAGTAGTTACTGCAATACAATTACTTCAGTGGTCTCCTAACAAGGCATCTAAGAGGTTTTATGTAAAGCAGAACATCACCTAGAAGACCCACTGAACCCAGTCTCAAATATATGGAAGCCAAAAAATCAGCAGTTTGCGCTAGTAGATAAGGCACCAGACTGGGACTTAGGATGCGTTTACACTTCAGCTGCAGGTGTCGTTTCCATTTGGGGTAGATGTACATGCATGAGCTTTGATTGAACTAGTGCACTAAAAATAGAAGTGGGGAAGCAGTGGCAAGGAGAGTGAGGTAGGCCCCACTGATCCATGGCTAGGTTCTCAGTCTTGTTCCCTGGCAGCTAGACTGTGATGCTAACCACACTGCTATTTTAAGCACAATAGCCGGATCAAAACTAGCTTATGTACATCTACCTGAACCGGTAATTACTCTGCTTGTTGCACTCTATCTTTACCCTTAGAAGCCCAAAGTTCTGTTCCCAACTCTGCCACTAACCTGCTGTGTGAACCTGTGCAAGTCACTTCACCTCTGTGTCCCTGTTTTCCCTTCCAACTTCTGGCTGTCATGTCTATTGATAGTCTTTGGGGTGGGGACTATCTCTTCATAGGTGTTTGACTAGTGCCTAGCACAACTGGGCTGTCAGAGTAAGACAGCCAGGAAAGGGTTAAGGGCTGCCTGCCTGTCACATGGCCCAACAGGGGATTGAAGGGAAGGGTGTATCCTCTTTCCAGGCAGGAGAGAGGCCTCTGAACTGCTTTGGGTCAGGGGAATTGCTTTGTTTTGTGTTTGAACAGCAAATTGTGTCCTGAGGCAGGGGCCTGTAATGGCACTTCTGTAGTATTAATAATAAAAGAAATGACTGGCCCATCCTGACCACTTTGCCAGTGCTTTTGCACACAGAAAGCACGGGTAGATTTGGTCTCTGTAAGGCACAGCCCGGGGGCGGGGAAAGAGAGCATATGCCATCTCCACAGGATATTAAAATCTTCTCTACCTTTTCTCTTCCCCAGTCCCACTGAGTCTCTGCTCCTTCACACGTGTGGTGTAATGGGCAGGTCTTGGCTCCAAGGGAACTGTCCAGTGGCACCCAGAAAGTCTGTAGCAGACATGGGACTAGAACCCCCATTAGTTCTCTAAGGGCATGGCTGCGCTTGCAGATGTAGAGCATTTTGAGTTAAACCAGCCTTCGTAGAGCGCAGTAGGGAAAGCGCTGCCGTCTGTCCACACGGACAGCCTCAAGTGCACTGGCGTGGCCACATTTGCAGCACTTGCAGCGGCATTGGGCGTGGTGCATTACGAGCAGCTATCCCAGCATGCAAGTGACTGCAACGTGCTTTTCAAATGGGAAGGGTGCAGTAGAGTGTGTATGTCGGGGGAGAGAGAGTGGGTTTGGGGGGGGCTGAGAGCATGTCAGCATGCTGTCTTGTAAGTTCAGACAGCAGCAGATCGCCCCCGTTCTCCCCCCGCCCGCCTGCCTCTCTCGCTCACACACAGCATTCCACAGTAATGGTTGCTTTGTCTCGGAGCAGATAAGCAGCCGGCTGTCAGAAACGGAGCTTTGAAAGGGCACATCCGCATTCCTGCAGCGATTCAAAAACAATGAGAAGAGTGGCCACTTGACTTAAGGGGATTATGGGACATTTCCGGAGGCCGATCAGAGCGCAGTAATGCAACACCTCATTCACACTGATGCTGCGGCGCTCTAGCGGGGGCACAGCAAACGTTATTCTACTTGCCGAGGTGGAGTACCAGCAGCGCTGTAGCCGTGGAGTCAGAGTGCTCTACGTGCCTTGCCAGTGCGGACGGGTAGTGAGCTAGTGCATCCAGGGCTCCTTTATTGCGCTGTAACTTGTAAGTGTAGCCAAGCCCTTAGGCTTTAATCAAGGGTCTCGGTGCCCTTCCTCTCTGTATCAGTGAAATATCAAACTGGTGTGTCCCTTCTGTCATTTCCCCATCAGCTAGAAACAACTTAAAAAAATCCAATCTGATTATTGTCAAGAGGACAAAACCCAGCCGAGGGGTCATAGGTATAATTGTTAGTCAACTTCACAAGTCTTTCCTACAGAGCTATTCAAACGTTTGAGCTCACTGCTAGGAACATAATAAACAAAGTTATTATGAAACTATCCTATCTGTCAGCCAAAAGTCCAGTGAATCATTTATGAATATATACATAAATAAAACTCCTCTGATCTGTTTTCTCTTTTCCTTCATAAACTGAAGATAGTTTCTTTTCTTTTTTTTTCCAAAGCTGTGACTTATTTCTTAAAACAACCTGAAAGGAATAAAATATTGAAATGAGCAGAAATACAAAATAATGTTTGTGATACTGTAATTCTCTGAAAAGTTGAAGGAAAACATAAAAATGTATGCTCTGTAAGTTTCCAACTGAATTTGGCATGACAGTCTATCTATTATTAAACAGACGCTGAAGCTCAATTTATGAATTATTAAATTCTTGTTACATTTAGTTCCCAAGCAAGCAAAAAAAAAAAATACAATTTCATTCACTGTAGGAATTTCAACATGTTCTATAGTATTTCTTAATAACATAGCACCTAAAGAATGAGAAAATACTAAAGCTATTTTGGAAATGACTGGCAGTATATATGTTCATCTTTATCCACTTAAAGCTACCTCCACTTTAGTAGAGATTAACTTCTCACAGTGAAGTTAAACACCTGCTACTTGTTATCTCCTAGTAGTTTTATATCTGTGCTGCATAGTTCCTGTACTTGGAGTAACTTGGAATACAAGAGTGGGGTTGCCAAAAGCTTCTGTGGTAAACCCATGATCCGCCAAATCACTTCAGTTTCCAAAAGCAAGCAAACACCTGTGTAGCCTCAGAGCAACTTGTCGTCTACATTTGTTTCTGAATCCATCCCACACCAACAAATAAAGGCACAAACAAGGCATTAGCATCCCTGCCTATCCTGGGCCATTTTTTGCTCGTCCTCTATCTTTGCAAGTCCCATAAGTTTTCCCTTTTGAATAGCATTCAATGGTGGTAGTCTTTAAGTAGGCCCCTTTTGTGAGTGTCCAGTTTATACTAAAGTACAGGCAGATTAAGCTACCAGCATAAGTTGTTCTAGGATACTGTCTGAAACAAGTAGATCTTGAACTGACAAACTGCTTTAGCCAACTGAAAATATCTATGGCCTACCCAGGCAACTTCAGAAGTCTATGAATATTGGCTAGAAACAAGATGATTTCCTAAGAATGCAGATGTTACTGAGCCCCCATGAACTAGGGCAGCTCCAGGGCTGGACAAATCTCTTGTGTTTTCATAACTTCAGGAGAGGGAGATGGAAATGCATGAAGAGCTAAGGTATGTGGTCCACCTTTTGCTATGCCCAGGCCAGAAGCTCTTCTGAACTATAGAGCCGGCACTCTTTTCTAGGAGCCAGATTCTGCTCTCAGCTACATCACTGTAAATCTGGTGTAACTTCACTGACTTCTTGCAGACTCCTCCGCTTGATGCCACAATGGGCCGTCCATCCGAACAGCCAGGCATCACCAGGGCATAAGGGAGCCCCAGCCACAAACTGTTTTCCCTGGTCACACTGCCTGTGTCAGCTGCAAAAAGCATCTTGGCCATGCAAAGATTCCCCTGTGCAGGGAGAATCATCCAATGGCTGGCTAAGCTGGCTTTAGGGCAGAATTGCAAAACTGGACTGATGCAAAGGAGCCCTTACATACCAGAATACCTGGGGCTATATTAAACGAATATACACCTTAATTTATCCAACAGCATCAGTTTCTATGTTTTATAAAGATCATGTGTTATATTCTGCCAAGTACAATATAGGATTGTGGGTTCTATACTAAGGAGGGACGTTTCAGTAACTATAGGGATTTAAAGATGAATAACTAACCTGACAATAAAAAATGAGAAAGGAAACAAACTGACACCACTTATAATCCGTAATAAAGTTATTTTACTGTGCCCCAGAGAAAAGCTATTCAATTGGCTTCCGAAATCTGTGCCAATGTTCTTAAAGGTCTTAAAACAATAAACAGACACAGGTGCAATGGTTACTTCACATGAGGAGTAGTTCAAAGACAGCTACTCATATGTGTGATCCCACATAATAAAAGTGTGTTATTATGAAGCTGCCATAACTGTCAGCCAAAATTACAGTGACTAGCTGAGTTGTTACAGGGATAAATATTCAGAGATCTAGAGTGTATTTTTCCTAGTGAGAAAATAAACACAGGGTTAGTTTGCTACGTTTTTCAAAGTAATGCTGTAAATTCTAATTCTTAAATAACCCAAAAGAAATAAATAGCCTTTGACAAAAATCTCCTATAAAAATCATCAGGGTCAAAACAAAACCACGTTAAAATAATTCTTCCTGCACCCACTAGCTAGTGACGATCTTTCATCAAAGCAGATTTCAAACAGCAATCATTATAAATGCAAAGTGCTATAGGAATGCTAATAATTACTTTCTTAAAGTGCTTTATCAATGTTAACAAAATTAAGCCTCACAAAAGCTAAGGGCTAATTGTATCTCAATTTCAAACTGTATAGAGTAGAACTGATATTAAGTGTCTTTCCCAAAGCCACCCTGTGAGTCATTAGTAAATCCAGGGCAGAGAGGAATTCAAGAGGTCCTTTCCCTGCCCATGGCTCTTACCATTCGTTAACGCTGCTTCCTCTAAACAGGCCTTTTAAAATATTTTACCTCCACCTTTGGGCTGATCTTGCATCAGGATCTGCAGCATAGTCACTAGGGTTCCCTCGAGCACAGGGGTTGGCCTTCATGGAGCTCACTTCAGCAGGGCTTCTGGGAGAGCCAGATAATTCAGAGGAAAAGGGTAATATGGAGCAAGGTCAGATTTTCTAGCATTTTGCAACTCTGAGAGAAGTGGGAAAGGGAACTGATTTACCTTCTAACTAAAAACTTGAAGCTCATCACCTTTGAAAAAAATATATAAAAAGTCCTGTTTACATTAACCCATAGGAAAACCCAGCTAAGAGACACACAAAGCAACACCTAAAAAACCAAACCTGAAAGTCTCCTGGCCTTTCTCCTGTATTCAAATGATGAGTGACCCTTCCTGTTTCCCTGATTACATCAGACTATCAAGGATGGAGCATCCTGTTTGGCTGTTGTTCTTGTTATTGTGATACGGGATATCACTCTCAATGAACAGCGAGGTGCTCTTCTTTGTAATTAGAGTTCTTGATTGTAATACATTTTACACTGCACTGCAATCTGCCATTAATAGCTCTTAACACACTTCCTGTAGCCAAGCCATGAAAAATGAGGAGGCATTTTTGCCCTGAGGCTTTTGTGAAGATTCCTGGCAAAGGCTGATTTTTTTAGTTGCTTTCCCTCTGAAATGTGTTGAAAAGAAATAAGAGACACATCAAACATACAAAGCAAGTCTTTCCCCCCTTTGAATTCTTTGCATTAGGCTCCAAATTCTCCCAGCTAGCACACAGCCTTTGTGCTGAGAGTTGCGCTCTGGGCACATTGGCACTGGAGGAAGGAATCCTCATTCCAGGCGGCAGAGACCCTGTGCTGAAGCGATAGTAGACTCACTGTAAGGCCCTAACATACCAGTAACCAGTGGGTCCCCTAGCTTCAGCACAGGTGTTCTCTCCACTCTGAGAGCCACTTCATTGCTGAGCACCAGGTAAGGGTTGTGTCCCCCTTATATAAAACTGATTTATACCCTCCCACCCATTGCACAGCAGAACCATGTCAGTTTTGCCGCCAGGGTCGTAGAGCAGGATTTCACCCAGGGGCTAACCTCCCTTCCAATGGTGCTGAGGAACCCGGTTCAGATTCTGAAGCAGGGATCCTAGGGGTCGGAGTGCAAACAATACATGCTGCATGGATATGAGCTGCCCTGTTTATGCTGGTCTGTTTGGCACCAAAGACTATTAGGATGAATGATGGGATTGTGACCTTTGGAGTGGGCACACGACAGTCAACTTCAGCTCTGAGCTTCTGCTGATGCTCTACGACCTCTCAAACAGGATTCCAGGCCCTTTTATTCTACAAAAGTCCCAAGGGTGAAATCCTGGTTTCACTGAAGTCAATGGCAAAACTCTCATTGACTTCAGTTGGGGTCGGATTTCATCCAAAGTGCCGACACAGTTACTCAGACTCAGCACTAGAATCTGGTGATGGGCAGAGTCGAATAACCAAGACATCTTGCTAGGCTCTACCTGCTTTTTTTGGTGCACCCTTGGACACATTGTTTTCCCTTAACGGAGAGTTTTTCCGACTTTATAGGATGAACTTCAAGTTAGGTAAAACAAGGCTTGGCACATCTTGACTCCTGTCTTCATAAAATTACACAAGATCACTGGAGTTTTTGCTCATTTTGCAAAATGCCAAAACAAAAATAATTTCAGCATGACACAATAACGGCCCAAGCTGCAGTAAGCACAGGATGATTTTAAATTCTTTTGAGAGTGAAACACCTGCCAATAGCATCTAGAAAGCCAAGTGTTTTAGAGAGATTATAAATGTGGGGTGTACTCTGAACAGCTAGAGAGATTTCACGACAGTCCCAAGTTAGGCAGAAAAAAAGCTAACGTTAAAAGAACAAATATTTATGTTGAAAAAAAAAAATATCAAGCACTCACCCTGTCACCAAAAGTAATAGAACCCCCCTTAAAGGGTTTTACAACTGGGGTAGGCCTGTCAAGCCCCAATTATTACAACAGGCCTAAAACTAAACAGCATCAGCTGTATCTGATTCTTTCAGTCTGAAGCCTTCTCATCTGTGACTTGGAACCTCTGCTGGGATTTAATTCTGAAAGTCTTGGGCTACTGTCTGACTTAGTGGTGATTCATTTGAGGGGCACCACTGGGCAGATTGTGACATGGCATTAATGTAGGAACAGGCTCTTGTGGTGACCTATTAAATTAACTCAA
The DNA here is from genome assembly GCF_015237465.2 of Chelonia mydas. Classification (NCBI taxonomy): domain Eukaryota; kingdom Metazoa; phylum Chordata; order Testudines; family Cheloniidae; genus Chelonia; species Chelonia mydas. The sequence continues at coordinate 11,585,470 of NC_057853.1, read as the reverse complement.
GCAAAAAGCTTGTTTGGTTGGACAGTTAAGATTTCACCAAGACATACACCATCTAGCCAAATCCTTGAAAAAAGTGAAAATGAGAAGTTAAAGGAAAAATCCCCAGTATTTCTTGTCACCTTCACATCATCTCTATGCTGTCATTAACACACTCCATTTGCCTCAGTCAAAAAGCAATATATACCCCCGCTTCATGAAACTCTCCCACTACTGCAAAACTTTAATAGCAACCTCATCTTCCCTTATATAAAGAAGATGGGCAGATCTGATAGTGCACTCGCTTGAACAGTTGTTAGGCCTTAGCATGACTGAGGTTCTTGTGATTGTTACAAGCACCAAAGCAAAGCCTGAATCTCCACAGCAGCAAAATAGCTTTCTAACAGCAGAAAAACATTTCTAGGCTCTGGCTTTCTCTTCCTGTCTGTGTTTATATAGACCATACCTATGTACCTTGTCAAATCATTTACTGTAAGGAGCCAGCATGGTCTAGTGGATAAGGCATCACACTGGGAATGGGTTAAAAGACCTGCCTCTGACCTTTTCTCTGATTCACTTAACCTCACTGTGCCTCAGTTTCTCTACCTGTAAAATGGAGATGAAGATGCTTTCTTTTGAAAAGTGATTTTAGATCAATGGATGAAAAGAGCTAACAACTTACTCTCATTCTATCTAGTTTAATTAACAGGATCTAAGTAGTGCAAAATACGGTGCTAAGATTCTCACTGGCACTAGGAAATTCAGTTGCACTGGTCACTTGTGGAGCAGGTCCCAAGCTGTGAAATGCACGACCAGTCAAAACCATATTGTGCATTTAATTCTCAAACCTATGTGCATGGTTCCCATTTATGAAATGAAACCATTTTTCTGTGTCAAATGATAACAATTGTTCAGTCTGGTTCAAAGTGTAAAAGAAGCAGAGTCAGATACATTTTGACTGTCTGGCTTTGTGCACCATTGAAGTATTTGTGAATAAAACAGAGGGGCCCACGGACGTACTGGCCGCCGCTTCCCACAGCCCCCATTGGCCTGGAGCGGCGAACCGCAGCCAGTGGGAGCCGCGATCGGCCGAACCTGCGGACGCGGCAGGGAAACAAACTGGCCCGGCCCGCCAGGGGCTTTCCCTGCACAAGCGGCAGAACAAGTTTGGGAACCACTACTCTATGGGATATTAATACAAAGCTGGTACCAGGAGTCAGACTGGAGAGCAACTTTGGGAGTTATTTTTAAGTATCAGGATATAATTCTTGAGGCAGAACCTCCCTTTCCTCTCCCCCTCCCAGTAGGAGACCAAATTGTCTACTGCTGCTCCCTTCATCTCATACCTTGGAGGGTGTGCAATACATAGTATTGGACAGAAAATCAAATCTATCCCCGTGTAAACCTAATGAAATTGAAGAGCTCACCCCTTCGATTCCTTCAACTCCAAAATGGTCTGCAGCTCCAGAGTAATAATGGGTTTTTTTTTTCCCCTGTAGCTCTTATAAGAGCTACAAATCCCCAGTTACTTTTGATTTACAATAGAAGCAAGGTCATCCTTCTAATGAAAAAAAACAAGGTCTATATTTTCAAATACTGAGATTCAATTCATCATAGAGATCAATGACACTTTTATGCTCTATAGAGATGAACTATCCATTTTGCAGTAAAATTATCACATTTTTTAAGACCTTAGGTAGTTGCTACATAGTTTGGACGCCCGGATTGCAACTGAACTTTTTAGCATTAAGAAGCCTTCAATTTCCCACCTCCCTAGCCCCAAGGACATATTTTACCATTTTCACACTTGTGGCGGGGGGCGGGGGGAGGTGGAGAGAAAAGAGGAATTAAAGGCCACGTACAAGTCGTCAACAACATAAGCCTTGTAGGGATGGTAAAAGGCTATGCTATCAATGAATCCATTCTTGAAAATAATTCCTCTTCATTGTTCTAAAGCTGTACACCCATCTATACATTCTCCAGGAGATTCACATAAATCGGTCCTGCATAGATGGAGAGGCAGTAGTCTATCTGCTGAGTATTCTAGTTGGTTGCCCATCATTTGCTTTTTCTGCAGTCCTATCTGAAATTCTTCAGTCTTGCATTCCTGACACCTCAGGGGGAGCAGTTGGTGTTGAAGGAATGCAGGATCAGAACTTTTAATGATACAATAACTAGTTGCGAGCCTAAAACTTGGGTGTCTGTTCGGGGAACTGTTCAGATGAGTACCACTCATCCCGGTTTTGTGGCATCCTCACACGGCAGTAGATATTATATTCAAATCAAACGCTGTGCACACATCACAGACTGTATCTACTGTACACCGCCCAATCAACAAATGCCATGTGCCATTAGTAATGGTGACTATAAATCTTTAAAGTGAAAATGATGCATGTAACCTACGCTATCAGCGTGTCTGTCTTTGCCCCCCTTTGGTTGCTGCTCCACCGAAGAGAATAAGCGCCTAGTAAAAGAGCTGAAAGAATTGCTCTTTTATCTCAAGCAGCAGAAACTCATGCTGCTACTGCTGTGGATCCAGGGTTCAAACCCCACTGATAGGGCAAACTAGGGCTGGAAGGGAGCATTATATATACTTTCAACAAGCCTAAATTTTATGGTTACATTTAATAAAGGGCATTACAATTTTATGTTGGTTCATTCAGAATGGTTTGTATTTACACTACAATACTTGTTCAACGTGTTCACCTTTGATTGTATTATAATATTTGAATACCAAACCTCTTAAATGGAGATTTTCTGCCTACTGCACCTTAGCGCTGCAGAAAGCAATGTCATAGTTTGCATCCAGCTGTGTACAGTACTTCATTGATTCGGCTACATACATTTCTAGTCCAATAGCTACAGACAACACTATGTTCAGGGGTAGTGCTATATACATTATTTCATCAGGATTACTTGACTTTAATTCCTGATTTAAAAAAATTAGACATAAAAATGTCTTTGTAATTCTCTATACAGTCCTGCCAATTGACCATGATTATCTCCAAAAATGACCACTGGTATTCTTAGCAGCTTTTATTTTGGCCTTGTCTTAAGCTATTTTAGTTTATGGTTATCACAACATTGTCTCAAGACAGCAAGAAAAATGATTAATGTGATTATTACGATGTATTATACTTTCCCTCAAGCTATTCAGCCAACTACTCTATGCACGTCAAGTAGAATGATTGGAGAAAGACACTGCTTCATATTATTTCCCTGACCTTAGACCTGACTCATGGTTGCTCAGCCTTAGATGTGCTGGCCCCTAAATGCATCAACAAGATCCAAATTATGTATCCAGCATGTAAAAAGAGAATGTATAATATGCAACAGCATCTAGCAGATGACAAGGAGACAGACCTCTTACATTTGTTGACGCTTAATAAATAAATCACATTGCTGTTGGTGGGATTTCTACTTTCAAAATAACTCTGACAAGGAGTTTTATATAGAATAGTTCTAGTGGAAATGTTTGATCTCCAAGACACTATTTAAAACCTCATACTACAAAAATGTTACTTAATGCAGGTCAAATACTAAGTTTTCTATGAATGACACAAAAAGTAGAATCCTTTAATAAATTGCACGTGAGGTCTGATCGAACACTGCCTTGTACCCTGTGTCATCATTCACAGCTGTGCAAAGTGAGTACAGAACAGATGTAAAGGGCTACCAAAGCACAGGTCTCTACTCACTTACCCTGCGGGCAGAGTTTTATATTCACTTTGCGTGACAACACAAGGTACACCTGGTATAAAGAGTGCACACAATGCAAGACAGTGGGCAGTCAGGGAAATTTAGATGAATAAATGATATTGCTATTTATTATTTATCCAAGACCCAATCCAGCAAGGTGCTGAGCACTGATAAATCCTAAGCCCAGACACATTTGTAGGATTGGCTCTAATCTCTACAAATCCAGAAAGTCAACTTTTTTTCTGTGCCACCTAAGGGATCCCAATGCTCTTACTGCTAGGTGGTTTTATTTCACAATTTAATCAAAAAAGAGAAAATAAAAGCTACTGAAATTCACAATACACTAGTAATGTACAGGAACATATTTGGTTCTTGATCTCCTTGGGCTGGATTCCGCAAGGTGCTGAGAAGCCTCTACATCTATTGATTTCATTGGACATTGAAAGTGCTCAGCAACATTCTCGCGGATATAAAAGATATGCACCAAACCCTGGCAGCTCACACTTGCATGAGAAAGGGTTGTAGGATTAGCCCCTAAAATGAAGGTTTTGGTCTCCTCTCATAGTCTTTCATGGCCAGTGGTGTGTACTGCTGAAGACAGCAATGCATAATTTAGCACATTTTAAACACATTTGTCATTCTCTGCTAAGATATACCACAAGATTGAAACAGCCTGCACTCCAGAAAACTCTGGATCCAAGCAAAGGGAATCTTGGGAGCTTTCTCTTCTTACAAAAATAAACTTCGAGTTAGAAAGTTAGTCAGTTTCAAGGTTGTTTGCTGGATCAGAGCCTAAATTGAGAGCTGTTTAATATTCCAAATTTAGGGGAATGGGGCTGAAATGTCAGCCACAGATTTTATGAAATAAAGTGAGCTGGTGGGCCTGCAACTGCTGCAAAAATGCCTATGAAGCTTCTGGGTACAGGAGATGGACTGAGGGGACCAAAAAAACCAAAACGAGTTTTATTTGGGAAAAAAATAAATACATTCAACATATTAAGTAGAAGGTATTAATGTATTATTTTTAAAATAATTTATCATTTTCATAGTGGAAGTGTATGATGCATAAAACCTCACACAATTGATTTTTGTTGGTTTATTGTGTTTTTGGCTGTTTTAAGATGAACTAATAGCCCACACACTAATAGTCTCCAATCTTTTCATTAATAAGCTATGGGCATACTTCTCCTGAAAGCACTGGACTTTTGAACTTGTGCACCAGAACATACCATGGCGTGTACCAATAGTCTTCTAATACACCCCTGGGAACGGGTTGTTGTTATTATCAAACTGTGCTGTGAGTGAGATTGCAGTAATAATATAAGGCAAATAGATAGCACTTCTGTGAAAAAAATTGCATAATGCTTTAAAAAATTGGGTGTGTGTCATTATTGGAGGTGGTCAGGAATTAATCAGTGAAACATTTTTGGGGGGTTGGAATTTTGGGGTTGGAAAATTGACAGTTTGAGGGAACATATCTGTGTTGATTAAACTTTCACTGGGAAGCGTTCTCAGGTATAGGATAATTTCTGCTCCAAACAAGAGAAAGATAGGGGAGGAAACAAAAAACAAAGGGTGAGTTCTCTGTACCCCAATAGCCTAGTGGTTCAGCTACTCACCCGGGATGTGGGAAACCCAGGTTTCTGTCCTTGGTCTGCCTGATTCAGAGAAGGGACTCCCACATCCCAGGGGAGTGCCCTAACGAACAGGCTTTTGGCTATTTTGGGGAGAGCTCTCCCCCTCTATTTTTTCATCATGATACAGAATAGGGGGAAAAATTGAAATCTGGAAAAAAAATTCCCATCCAGCTCTAGTCAACCACCATTTTGGTGATGGGGAAACTGAGGCGCCAGTTATTTGAGAGACTTGCCCTCAATCATACAGCGACTCAGTGGCAGACTTTAGATATTCTGATTCTTGCTTCCATTCCTTAACCACCAGACTAACTACCACTAAAAGAACAGGAGTACTTGTGGCACCTGAGAGACTAACAAATTTATTTGAGCATAAGCTTTCGTGGGCTACAGCTCACTTCACTAGTTCTCCACTTGTAAGGCAACTCCCCTCTCTTCATGTGCCAGTGTATCTATGCCTGTTATCTGTAATTTTCACTCCATGCATCTGAAGAAGTGAGGTTTTTACTCACGAAAGCTTATGCTCAAATAAATCTGTTAGTCTTTAAGGTGCCACCAGACTCCTCATTTCTTTTGTGGATACAGACTAACATGGCTACCCTTCTGATACCAGACTAACTAAGAGTCTGCTAGCAAAACCAATCTGACATAAATTAATACAGCATGATATATTTTTGCATATGCTAGTGGAAAAGATTTTTTTTTTACAAATAAATTATGGTTTTCTTTATACTCTTTGACCTTAATGAGCTTCCTGTTTATGTATTTCATGAGTATTCTTGCATAATAGGGTCAACCTATGAGAAATAAGACCTGCATTTCAAACACAATACAGCTTCCTAGTATTTCAGTATTCAGTAGATAGTGTTAAACTAATCAGAGGTAGAAGCAGACGGGAAAACATCATAGAACGCACACAGCCTAATTCACAAACCATATCTGCTGATGCAGTGCACTTGGGTGGTGTGTTTTTTTTACTGGACTTACAAGAGGAAACAAATTTCTCACATTGGTTCTGATTTCTGTTCATATGTTTCAAATTATAGAAGGTTTGTTACATTTTCTGTTGAGGATCATTTGGAAACAAATAATTAGAACACATGAAATGGACTGGAGGGACATCTCTGGGCTATGGTTTTAGAACAGCAAGTTTTAAGTGCAGCCCTAGCCCAGTCCTGGTGAGAAAAAAGCCATGGAGATGTAGTAAAATCTGTCAGAAGCCATAGGCTACCAAATCAATGTGGAGAGAGCAGTCTAATGGGTCTTTGTAGTTTTAGAACATGGACCCCAAGTCATTCTTCTGCCAGCCTGGACACCAGCAGGCAGATGGCATCTCGCAGCTGCTTTGATTCAAAGACTACAGCTAAACAACAAGTACCTACAGAACTTCTACAGGCTATCAGGAATAGTGTACATTACTATGGTGCTTATGTTTCCAGGTGCTAGAAATTGGAAATAGAAAAGAATCCTGCAGGCTACTAGGCTGCAAGTCCAGAACTCCAAATTCTAGGTCTTCAAGTCCTGTGATGATCACCTACAGGTTTGACTAGACACTGTATTATGTATCCTAAAGCACAGCTCAGGAAGCACAGACCAGGATGACGTGGGGGCAAAGGTAGATTTACATCACCTGATTCTGGGCTTTAGAGTAGGGCAACCCCAGGGGCTCTACTAACTTAAGACAGCCTTATCCAGGCTACCTTTGGGCTTCCTTGCAGCTCTGAAACCCCATAGCACCGAATACTGTAAGCGCACCTCCTCCTCCATGTTTCCCTCCCCCCTTTTACGGGTCCATGAGATGGGGCACTGTGGAGCCACTTATGTATACACTAAGGGGAGAATGCCCACAGGGCAGGATCAGCAACCTGTTGGAGGCTGGAATGGGGAGCCAGAGGCCCCCCATCAGTGCTTGCTTGAAGAGACTGATGCTATTAATAGGGCTGGCTTTACATCTCAGAGAATCTTGGGAACTCTGGGTGCATATTGCCGGTGCCATGTGTTTTACAGACTCTTTAAAACCTTCAAGCAGGAACTTGAGATTAGTTCTATTGATTTTACCAACAATTTATGATCTATAGATTTTTAAAAACCATCTTTCCACATTTCGTGGCCCAGAAATGAGGTGGTAAAGCACTTCAGAAAACAGGTTAGAAGCAGCAATAACTAGGAGACAAAATGTATCCCATCTCACCTTAGCAAGTTTTCCCTAGAGAGAGGAAAAGGAAACACCTGACGAACAAGGGCAAAAGGGCTACTACATTAAGGTAGAGGAGTACAATGGAGACCACTATCATTGCTAAATAATCTTCCTGGGAATGAGCTGTGCAATTTAATAACATCCAAAACTGCCAGAATATAGCAGATTAAAAGCATGTTGAACTCAATACAATACAAGCATTTAGCAGATCTTCTGTATTCTTTGTAATTTCTGCCAGCCCTAAAAGAAAGAAATTTGAGAGAGAAAAAACAAGAATCAGAAACTACGTAACTAGAAGGCTCTTAGTACAGAATTCTGTACCATGGTTGTGGGGAAAAGACAGGGACTGGAGCAGTATCCGTTGAGTAGTGGGTCCAGAAACTATTCTGCCAGTGCAAAGCAAGGTGACTAAAATTGGTCCACACTCAACAAAACACATTACTGTCTCTCAAGAAATGAGCAACATATTATTCACTCCCCCAAACACTTGATGCTGCATTCATGGCATCTTTACAGTGGGGTGTGGGTCAAACTATGCCCCAGTCTATGTTAAACAGGCCTCCAGCTGGCACTCTAAGGAGAAGCTGCCTTAGGATGGAGACAGAGTTCCCATTGACTGTGCTTGCTTTTTTGTAATATGTTTAGATTTCAACTGTTTGATTTATGATTCAGCCTATATGTGTCTGATGTTTTAATAGCTCCCCTTAGTTCATCTTCATTTTGGCAACTGTTATCACCATTTCCTCATATTTTGTGATATGCACATACTAGTTTTGTCCCTTTGTTCTCTTTTACTTGTTAAATCCTCTTATTGTATCACACCAGCAGATCAGTAAAATAAAAGACCCATCAAAATCATCATTCTGTGCACTGAAATTTGTCATTTGTCTTTCTACTCCTCATTTTTCATTAATGATGCAAAGACTTATCTTTCACTTTTCTTAATCCTTTACCCTTTATAGTTTGTGATGTACATGGACTTGCGTTGTAAACTCAAAGACATCATTATTCTTTGTATTTTTATGCACTGAACTCTTTGTAATCTGTGATCAAAGCCCAGCTATATCTGGCTGCATTTGTTTTCTTTACTTACTCTTCCGCTATCAACCGTGGTTGATTTATACAATTTTTTGCTACCATATTGTGTCTTCTGAGCCATCAAGATCGGTGTTGTCTTTCAAATGAAAATCACATTAGCCAAACTGCTGGTTACTTGATAGTAGTGCAATACATCACCATGCCAAAGACCAGAGATCAGTCAGTGGAGAGTCAGTGAATCCCCATTAACACAACAAATTGCCACACACTGTGGGTCATCAGTGGGAACTGAACCAGGGTCACTCACACTAATAATAGAAGCCTCACCTGCATAAGCTAAAAGACGAAGGGTTTGTCTACTCAGTTCTTCCTGGTTAGCTGTCCCTGAGTACCTCAGGTGTGTGGAGGCACTGATTCAGGGAGAACAGTGCCTTGTTCTGGTTAGGAAAGAGTGCCTTCCCCACCCCCCGATAGCAGGTTAAGCTAAACAGGAACAAGGCATTCTTATTCTGGAATAAGAGTGTCTGCAAATGAGGTTAATCAGGAGTAACTCCATGTTATTCAAGCCCCAAGATGGCAGATATAGCAGCTTCAATTTCTTATTGAGACTTGCCACTACGGGTAATCTGCATTGCATAAAAGACCCACGGCGGGCCTGCATCAGCAGACTCGGGCTCATGGGCTTGGACTGCAGGGCTATACAATTGCAGTGTATAGGTTTGGGTTCAGGATGGAGCCCAGGTTCTGAGAACCCCCGAGGGGGGAGGGTCTCAAAGCTCTGGCTCCAGCCTGGACATCTCAAAGGCTCATCTGCATCTACACTGCAATTTTTAGCCCCAGAACGTGAGCCGCAAAAGGCCCCATCAGCTGACTTGGGCTCTGAGACTCAGTGCCATGGGTTTATCATCACAACGTAGACACACCCTAGAGGGGTCCAAGTTGTGGTGCTGTTCAAAGCCTGGATAGGAGTTGTGAGAGATGAGTCCCAGAAAGCTTAAGGAGTTCAAGACACTACATTGAGATGTTCCAGACAGGCATGGACTTTTGGGACAATAAGTGTTAAGTGGGAGAATCCCTGGGGAGTGGTAAATGCAAATTCCACAATGATGGTTATGAAAAAAAAAAAACGGCCTTAGGCAGAGGGCCATTGACTGTTTCCAGAGATGAGATCAAAGGCCCAAACTGTCCAAAGAAGCCTCTGAACTGTCCAACTGGGTTCTTGTTCCCAATTTAAAACCTGAGTAAACCCAGTTGTACAATCTGAAAAACACACACCTACCACAGCCCTAGATTGAAGCTGTGGTTACCTCTGGTAAGCTTTTTAGCATACGTGTAGGTTCTTTTGTTTGTCTAGGTTCTCTTTGTAATGCTTTTACTCTAAGAATAAATGCAGTTTGCTTTGTGAAGGCCAGTTAGTAATTGCTGTACATTGTTATAGCTCTTGGAGAGAGGTTAAGCACAGGTAATGGACTTGTGTCAGACCTGCTAGGGAAATCACAGTGAGGTGCAGAAGGACTGAAAGCCTAATCCCCAGATCTGGCAGAAGAGAGATGCAGATCTTAGACCTAAGAGAGGTGATGACTGGAACCAGAAACCTTCAGCAGCTGCCCTCAAGGAAGGCCAGGGGGTATAGTTTCAAAAGGTGAAGTTAACCCTTGAACTGGACATGAGTAAATCCCAAATTAGCTGCAGAGAGAAGCTTTGCAATTTCTTTGGGAAGTTTCACACAAAGCCAGTTCTGAAAAGATGGAAATGGGAATTTTTGCCAGTTTTGCTAAAGATACTTGCTTCTTTAGCTACAGACATTAAGGCATATGCAGAGTACAAGCATGGAACCAAAAGAGAAGGGTTCTGCCCACCCAGTTTTTAAGCACCATAAATTATGTTACGCTAGATTGGCCTTTCTAAAGTTACCAGTTTGGCATGTGTCACTTAAGCAGTTGACTAGTCTCATGTCTTCAATGGACCTATTCAGGTGCTTGAAGTTCCATATTCTCGTGCCCCTTGCTGAACAGGACCCTGCTTTAAAGCCCATTGAAGCCGCTGGAAAGATTTCTAGTGATCCCATTCAGCTTTTGCATCAGGCTAAAACACACAAACAATTGTTTTTATTGTTATTGGGCATCTAGTACTGATTGAACTATCTATTGGTTTATGCGGAGAGATGGAGCAAATCCTGAGATCATTGCTCAGGTAAAAGTCCCAGTGAAGGAGTGGAAGTTTGCCTGGATATAGACCAAGTACAAAATTAAGGACCTGGGAATTTGGTCCAATAGAATGTGTGGGTGGTCAGTATCACTCCCTCTCTAGCTCATTCACTCTAGAGGAAGCAGAATGTGACCCTCTTATTTTCTTAGCCATTACAATATTCACCTCCTTTTATATCTCTAATCAGTCTACATTCTTTCATTTAGTAATATTTATGTTCTTCTGTCATCCATTTCTGACCAGTTCTCCTCTTTTCTTTATTTCCTTAGCCTTTCATTTTACAAGCTGAAATTTTCACTTATTTTATGATTGCCTCGGCACTGATGCATTAAGCTCAGATGTTGAATATGGTCATAAATGTTTTCAGAACCCAGCTTTCATCCAAGTTGCATATCTGTGCTCTGAAACATTTTAGTTTTTCAAGGTTACATTATCTAGCCATTTGATTTCAGTCTAAAGGTTACTGTGCTACTTTGATGTCTTCTGCACCAACTTGGTTGGGCAGCAGACTTCTGATCTTTGTTTTCACAGGTGATCAGCATGGTAATTTGATCTATCAAGTGGTATTTTTAGAAAGGATAGCTGAAGTGTTAATTAAATCACTATCTAACTATAACCAGGAATGATTTTTTTGAAAAAGCCGATATATGAAAAAAGCATCCATTTAACTAGAACTAAAGTATCAAATTTAAGGATATTGTGGGGTTGGGGGGGAGATAAGAGTATGCCTAATGCCCAAACAGTAACACATTTGATTTTAAGGAAAATACACATGCAAATGTTTTAATAAAGAAAAGAAAAAAAGAACAAAACAAAAAACTATGAACCATGGAGCCTCCCATTACATATCTGAACTGAAGTGAGCCATGCAAGTCTTTCGAGGATCCCCTATTACTAACTTGTGGGTTCAATAGCCATTGATGGTGGAACAAATGTTGCTACATCTTTTATGACATTGTTTTGACAGTGATTCCACGTGATCTGCAAAAGAACAGCAGTGAGTAGTATGCACCACATTCTCCCTTGTTTCATTCCAGTGGGGGGAAGGCGGGGGGGGAGAAAAAGCAAGAGGCAAAGGTCATTTTATGCCACTTTTGAGCTTTCCCAGCACAAATTAGAGCAGGCTTGGGGCAGTTGTAAACTACGTTAAGATGTTATGGCTGTTCCACAGCTGAGAACAACCCAAGTACTGTCAGTTCCAACCATGCCCCATCTCCCTTGAGAGGCTGCTATAGGCTAAGAGGAGAGTGACAGACCCATTGCAAGAGATTATGGTAGTCAGGAAATCCCTTTACAGAGTGTATATTCTATGGGGGGGGGGGGGGCCTGGTCCTGTCCTCTGTATTCCACTGAAATGGCATAGAGGGGCACAGTGCACTGCAGAATCCATCTGTGTCTGTTCACTGGAAGGATTCAGGAATTCCTCTAGGGCTATTCCAAGTAACCACCCCGATTCAAACGTCACAGATTAAAAATGCCATTTAGTTACCAATGACTCATAAAAAGCTATGAGAATAGTCATTTTTGCTTAGGTACAGTTGATGCTATTAAAATGCAGGTAATTCCTGGGCTGAATAGAAAATCAGGCAAAATGCTGTAGTAAATTAACTACCCACAATGTGCAGGTTTGAATGGTGCCCATCATCTGCAGTTCTAAAAAACACCCTGCACGCAAAATAAATTAAGCCTGGCAACATCATTCTCAGGTATGTGAAAGTGGCAGATTCTAGGCTGCTGCAGGGGCTGAAATGGCCTTCCAATGTAATTTAGACAGATCAGGCCTACTCTATGTTACAGCAGCCAGGGCTCATGGAATGGGAACCAGGGTCGGGCTATTTAGTGTGGCTACTTAAAGTGGCCCAAAGGAGCACCTGCACAGGGGGAATTCTCCCTCAGCCTCATTGTAAGAGGTTCACAGCCTCTGTACACCTCTAGAGCAGTAGATTATGGCTGGAATAGAGACTAGAATCCCTCCTAGAAAATGTAAGGCCTACAATTTCTGCCATACTTTAAGCCTGTCTCCCCCTTGAGGGAGGGGGGAGGAAATTTTGTGTGGGCAACTTGCTGTGCTTACAATGAATCAGAACAGCATCTGTAAGCATTTAGATATCAAACTGATTTGCCAGTGTACCAGCAAAAACAAAAACAAAAAACCCCCCATAAGATCTCTCTGAAAAGCAGGCCCTAGAGGGCTCTCCCAAGGTCTCACAGAGGGACACAGGACAATAATCCAGACCTTCCAAAAAGGCTAGGCCCAAGATAGATGTCATGCACCTATGTGAAGTCAATAAGGACATCTAGGCACAATGGTGGGAGTTATGGATAGAGGGTCAAATCTGCCTTGCCTGACACATGCAAGTAGCTCTATCGACTTTATTGGGACCATCAGCAAGAATAAAGCAAAAAGGCTTAGCCAGGCCTATAATCTGTAATATTTCCTTCAGTCAGTTTGGGTCACAACTGTAGCATAATACACAAGAACAGCAGGTATAGATCTTAAGTGCATTAAAAAAATGCAACAAACAATACTCACAAAACAGTTTGAAATCTATAATCTAGGATTAGAGCACTGAAGGGACTAATGACATCATTTTAAAGCAGATTGCATTACTATTTGAAGTGTCAACCTTTGGAGCCAAGTATCAGGGGGTAGCCGTGTTAGTCTGTATCCACAAAAACAAGGAATCTGGTGGCACCTTAAAGACTAACAGATTAACTAACTAATCTGTTAGTCTATAACCTTTGAGCAACATGCCAAGACCCAAATTCTGCATTTGAAGAGATGGGGTTAATTACAATAGGAGCCCTAGAGGGGCATTTTAGGGTAGAAAATTAGCTCTAAAGAAGGGCAGATTTAACTAGTTGTCACTGACGTTGGGCCAAAAAAAGCTTTCAGCCATTAGCGTTCTTCCCAGCAAGGCCCCAGATGACCGTAGAGTTTTCGTTATTGCAAACAGTTCATTTTATTTGAATCACTGCATGTGTGCAATCTAAAAAACTAATTAAAGATATAAAACTTCCTTTAGATTGGATTAAGAGTTATCATTTATTTCTCTCCCTTGGGGCAAATATATTTATATTTTTACAGTTCATAGTGAAGTTACATATTTCCAAGAGACAGCGCAGAATGAAAAAGGGAAACAAAGAAATCCTTGCTTTACTAAAAGCCCATAAAAAGGGGACAGATTAGCTTTCAGTCAACCTGAAGCATGCCAAAGAAATAAATCTAACTTTGCAGATCTGGAGAGGAGAGATCCATCTTTGTCTCAGTGGTTTAAATAAAATTTTGACAAGAAACTTAATAATGTGAAAGAGGAAATATGATTTATACAGAACATTTTATAAAAAAATAAAAAATTGCAGCAACCCATAAACCTCAGAGATTATAGTTGTGTTTCAAGCTAAAAATAAAAACTAATGGTTAAATCCAGCAGCCAGTTCTATTGCAGAAAGCATAGCAAGATGCCAGCATTTCAAAAGTTTAGCTTGGATGAGAATATGCAAGTTTCTAAAATAGCACCAATCTTACAGAAGGGGCTTTATTCTCCACTGCCTTACACCAGTTTTATGCCTGTGCACCTGCATAAAGCTAGGTAAAATGGTGGAAAATATTCTGCAAACACCAGGCTCCAAACCCAACCATGCGAATCACTACACAAAAGTGTCTCTCCTACACCCTGGTGTTTTTGAACCATACAATGTACACTTAGATGGACATCTAAACCCCGAAGGGACCTGCTTCAAAGGTGGGTTGCAGAGAGGGAGAGAGTTCAGGACATGTTTGGGAGTCATGGCTGGTGCCTCTTGTGGCAGAAGCCTCATGGAGACATTTGAGGAGCAAGGTTTAGCAAAAATAACTTGGACTTTCACTGCTTAAAGAGGTGAATTTCACTCAGCTGGAATTGCAAATGGTCCAGAATGGTAATTGCAAATGGTAAGTGGTCCAGAAATATTCACTAATGGGCCCTGTGGCTGAGACAATTCCCATAGGAACTTTTAAGAATATATTCCATTTTCCCCACTCATTTACTTTGATCCTATCAACATCCAATCTTTTGGTTGTTTACTCAAGATGAAGTTCTGACCCTTGGCTGGGTTCCCCTGAGCAAGACTTTGCACACTCCTAATTTACTAGCAGGATGGTGTACATTAGCATTCCCACATTAAGAGGGGCTAACAAAATATCCCGGGTTCTTCTGTTGGAGTTTTACTCCTCCTTTTTAGGTAATGGGGTCTTGTCTTCTCAATCCTTCTTGGCATGAGGTCTGACTCCCAAGCAACCCAAGCTGCCATGCAGAGATGAGCACGGCTAATCTAGCTTGTCTAGTGGTCAGTTTTTGAAAGCTAATCTAGGATGTCTATATCCCATACCTTTATGTTTGGTTTTAACTAAGGCTGTAGTTTCAAACATCTGATTATAGTCCCTCATCTGATGATCACTTCTTTTGTTTCTCTTGAGTTGAAGACACATGTTTAATTGTGGGAGAAGAAAGCACCTCTAGAATTTCCATGAGAAAAAGTCCACTATGTATGTCCAATTTTATAAAGCGTATAGTCATGTCATTGAGAATTTGACAATGACAATGGTTGAATATCTTCATAACAAGTGCTTTCAGTCCAGCTGAGAAATCACTAATGTGTGTGAAGAACTGAACCAAAAAACTGAAAGTATTATAGAGAGAGAATTCCCACTCTGGCCAACTTATTTAAAAAAGAAAAAAGAAAAATTGGGATGGAGAGGAGGAAAGGAGATATATGCAATCTACATGTGTCACTGTTTCTGAAGACATCAGCCTCAAGTGACATACATTGGGGTAATTTCAGTTTTAGAAGCTACTCCTGAAGAGCTGCAGTTTAAATGCATTGAAAACTTGCAAAGTGGTATTTAAAAGATCTATCTTTGCTAAAAAGTCCCCTTGAAACATGCTAACCTTTAAATCTTTTAAGCTGTCCACCCTGAAAGATTGGTTATGCAAATGTACTTAAGGTTTTAACTTTAAACACAAGTCAATAATCACCTGAAGATTTCTGGGCAGCAAATAATGAGTTTAACCAACCTGTTGAATAATCTAAATGCGAGATCATTTTGAGAGTACTTATTGACAAGGCCTTCAAAAATGTTCTTCTTTAATGCCTGATTGACTACCTCAGCTTTCACCTTTAACATAACAAGGCTCCAGTGAACTAGGATTGTGATAAATGGAATTTTCAGCCCTTCCAAAATCCAGTTCGTCGCAGCAAGAAGATTTAGTATCTTTGCAATAAAAGATTATCTCCTCTTGTGGGAGAGATTTCTCTAAGAGATACAAGGTTAGAAATGCATTGTAATGCCCTTTGCGTCTTGTACCATCTACACTTTGAACACCTGGGTGTCATGCACATGTGCAATTCAAACTCCAGTAATAAGGCTCTTGAAAGCGGGAAAGAAGCCTTTTTTCAGTGTTTTCTATGAATATTCAATACATCAATGCTCCCCTCACTTTGAGATACATCCTACTTCAATTATTCACAGGATGACTGAGTTTTGACTAGACACTATGGTGGAACTAACTCATGCAGAAATATCACGGAAGGACCTCAGTGTAGTTGAATCAAAGCAGTTCTGCTGTACAGAAGTGGTCCGCTGCAAAGCTAGAGCACATGGGAATTCACACCTCCTGGGCTGGGCTCCATGCCAGCTCCACATAGGCCAGCATGGGGTGCGAGTGATGGCAGAAGAGGGCCTAGCGAGTGATGGAGTAGCAAATGCAGTCGATGCGTGATCTGCAGTTCTGCAAATCCTAGTGGTCACAAGTCGTATGTTGTGGTCTGGAGGTTGCAATAGTGGCTGCATCACTGTCCTGCATCCACGTGATTGTTTGGGGGTAGATTCTGTCCCTGTGCCTTCAGACAAAGATCATTTATCAAGACTAGTCAGTTTCCCTAGGAATCTATTTAGAATTCAATCCACTTTGCTCATTCATCTCAATCTCATGTTAATGGCGCTACTGTTCTATCAATCAATAGATGGATACAGGTCTCAACCTAATTGGGTGATGGATCAAAAAAAAAAAAAAAAAAAAAAAAGAGTTCCTATTTGTGGTCTCCAACCAGGGACCTCAATCTCCTGTCATGTGCTTCCAAAATGGAGGCCTTGAAAAATCCAATATTTGATCTCTTTGTAGTTCATTCCTTCGATTCCTATTTATGACTGAAAGGAACATCTTACCTCATATGCTCGGCAACACCTCATATTACCCAGACATTTAGAATGAAACATCTAAGAGCTTATATGAAGTTTCTTCACAATACACCTGTGTTCAGGGTAAGTTGTCAGAGAAGTGAATTTTGAACAGCAAAACCATTTTCCTTTTCTACTCCAGTACTTAGATTGTTAGCTCTTGGATAGGACCATCTTTTGTGATGTGTTTTTATAGTACTTAGCATGGTGAGGCCCTGATACAGACAGGATCCCCTGGGCTCTACTGTGCTACAAATAAATAGCATTTATAATGATTACATAATACTCTTTCCATGGATCCAGGACTATGCATCACTTACTAGCAGCTTTTTTGAAAGTTGCATCCTCAGCCTTCCAAGATAGTGCTGTTATATCCCTTCTGACACGGACCTCTGGAATGCAAAAAGCAGAACTACCTAAAACTTGTCAGCACTGGTAAAAAATATGCCTACCAGTTCCCTGGGGCTGTAGAGATTCATGAAGTGGGATATTGTCAGGGCTGGGCCATGGGCAACCTGTATGTACCAGTCAGCTGCTTGGTGGCAGTCAGGAGACAAGTGGAGGGGCCAGGATCAAGCCAGATCAGAATGCCAAGAAGTCAGAGTCAGGATCCAAGTTACAGATAGCAAGCAAATAGCAAAGTCAGGGACAACCCAGATTTAGAAGCCAGAGTGTCTAAGATCTACAACAAGCAAGATCTGCAGCAGAAGCAAGCATGAATGCTGCATTGTTACTCAGACACCTCCCAGTATTGGCTTCCTGATTTTAGCACTAGCCGCAGTCAATCAGGGGGCCATGAGAAGTCGATACTCAGGCCCCGCTGGGTGACACATCTACAGAGCCTACCTTCATAGGTTTCTCTGGTGAAAACCCACTCTAAGCTTCCAGTGATGATGCAAAAGTGTCAACAGCCCCAACCATGCCCCCATGGTTGTGGGTTCTAGTCCCACAAGTTCTTGTAAAAGCCCTCTCTAGATTGGAAACTACCATCATCAAGTGCAAACCCATCCATGCTTTTTGAATGAGGTGAAAACATATCATCACTCCCAATGGACAGAAAAATGTGTCTTCTACAGGGTTTCTGAGGGCAATATTTCTGTATCACTAACACGTTCACTGAAGGGTGTAAGGCCCCTTCTCTTTAGCACAGGCTTCACCTTCATGGTTTTTGTGATCTGTGTCCAGTACTATGACCTGGCTCTGAGCAAGCCTTTGTTTTACCTTCCCAGTTTCAGATGTCATTGGCCTGCCCTGGTGAAGAAAACAGGTCATGGAAATTCCACTAATAACTGTCCAGCTCATTCTTATAAATAATGGGGATTGGAAATAAGCAGCAGGCAGTAATAAGATTAAGAAGCAGAAGTCTTCCTAAATATCAATAATAAAAGGATAAGGAAAGCAATACAGAAAATATAGGACATAGGTGTAGCAATTAATTGCTACCTACCAGGTTTTCTGTGAAGTGTCAGGAGCTCTTTCAGAGTTTCAACTGAGCTAACGAAACACAAGAATTCAGACTTAAGAGCATGAAGGAAGGACTGAGTGTTATGAGATAATGATGTCTGGTGTAGAAGCATTAGCTAAAGATGTGGTGCAGCAACTGTCACCTGCCTCAGAGCTTCGTTAAGACTAATGAGCATCTCACGGAAGCCAAAAGATGTCAGATACTTGCACTCTCCATTCCACATCGTAACCTTACACCTTATTTTCCCCTACCCTCCTCAGAGCAAAGGACTAGCTTTCCTGAGGCTCTGTGGACCAGAGACTGCCTATGGAGTTGAAGAATGGCAGATTGCATAGTGGCTTTATGATGCAGATGAATGAGTCTAATCTGAGACTTGCAAACAAGGAGTGAGATAAGCAGGATTTGTACCTCAGCGCATTCACTGAACTGAGTCACTTCACTTATTGTTTATTTTTATATTTTCTACCTTTTCTTTTAAGGAAAAAAAATCTCTGTGAAAAACTACTACGTAAACTATTCCAGTGTTTTAAAAGCATACGGGGCACCCAGGAGACCAAACACAGTTTGTGCGTTAACTCTGTTAGTATTTAGGATTTTCAAAATAGAACACTGTATGATGCGTCCCATGGATTGAAGCAGCCCTTTTGAAGCCACTCCAGCTTATCAGTTAAATATGTATTGATTTTTTTAAACAAATGTATTATTAATTAGGCAATAGAGCAGAATATCTCCTTTGGAAATGTTCCAGCCTGTCATTGAAATACACATGAAGGATGCCATCCAGAACAAATCCCCGAACAAATGCAATTGGAGGATTTCACTCAGCAAGCGCAAGGGCTAATCTTTCAAGAAAAATACATTGGGACAGATTCGCTACTCCATTCAGCTTCTGCTGAGCACAGCAGAGTGGATAAGGACTGTCTGGGAGCTCCTAATGGATACTTGATTCTCTTCCTGATCCCAACCCCAGACACACTTAGAGCAGCCAGAGGGCTGCTCTATCTTGTACCAACACTGTACGTTCCCCAAGGGATCATCCATCAAAGTGGGGGATTGCCAGAGCAGACTCCATCCATGCTTCTTCCCCCAGGGGACTGCCCCACACTTGAGGAATCCCCAGCAGAGAGCTTGCAGATGGTCATCACTCCCTTTGTGCTACTTGAGAAACAGAATTTAAAAAAAAAAAAATCAAAGGTGGTTCTTTTTTAAATTACAAACTTAAGGCCTGGTCCTGTGCCCCTTCTCTGCTGGGAGCTGTCTCTCTCTCCAACAAGAGTCAGCACCCCGATCTTCTATGCAGCATGGCATATGATGTGCCACAATCCATTCCTCTTTGTTCATGGATATAACTTCAAATAAGATTGACTCCCTGTTTTAGGAATTTGTGGAGGGAAATCTTCACGGGCTGAGTCCCCAGACCTTCCTGTAGTTATATAGTTTAATAGCAACTAGCAAAGTGAAACAGATGCAGGAAAAATATGCAGGTTAAGAACAAGTGGCCTAATGGGGAGGGAAAATGCCCATTACTTAGTGAAGGGGGAAAGCAAATGATTTAAATTCCAGACTGGCTAATAGGAGCAGCAGGAGGACCAGAGCACAACTTGACCTGATTGTTTAAAGAGCAGACACTGTTAAACAGAGAATTTTTTTGAGCTATGGAATCGAAGAGAAGAAGTTGGAGCAGCCTTGTCTGGGATCCTCAGGTAAAGCACAGGCAGAACTGTTGGCACAAGGCTCATGACTTTATTACAGACACACCCATTGAAACAAGACAGGCCTTGGGCCCGACTATCCACTGCCACGCTCCTGAGATGTGCTCCTAAGCTGCAACTAAGCAACGTTCAGTTCAGCTGAGGTGGGGAGAGTTCAAATGTGTCCCTGGCATTTTCCCAATCCTGAAGCCACACAGTGCAGGGATAGTCCCCCAGCACATACAAGAACAGTCTCTTGTAACTAGTGTCAGCTGCCAACAGCTGTTCTGATGGGTGAGGTTTACCAGGGTGCCCTGGCCTCACCCTGTGAACCTGTCACTGAGGATGGTTGCCACTGCAGTCTCCAAAGAAGCTGCGTACCACTCAATGATCCCCCTCCACAGAGACCTTCTGGGAGCTACTTTGCATCAGGATTGGAGACCAGAGTATAGCCCAGGTTTAGGGTCCTTTTTTAGCTATTTATACCTGTACAAGGTGCGTGTAAAGGGCAACCAAATCAGAAAACTAGCATTTACTCCCACTTCAGACAAGTGGGAAGGATGACAAGCTTCAGAGCAGTGGAGCATCAGGCCCTCAGACCATCTGGCAAAGGAAGTGCCAAGCATAAGCCTGGCCTTACAGCACAGGACACATTCCACTCTTAGCTGTGCCCATGCAGCCTCATTGACATACGCATTGCCGGGTCTGAGAGGTAACGCAGGCCATCCGAGAGTGTCACAAATGAACAAAACGTGGCACATCTGTGTTTTGTGGCAGATCACATGATAATTAACAGATAATACTTATTAACAATAACACCCGCTGTAAAGGATTTTTTCCCTGTGAATTCAATAAAACAGTTTTTCAAAAAGAGGGAAAACCAAATGCTACCCTCAAACCCCCCTCCCCCCCCCCACACACGTGATTGGCAGGGTTTAAGCCTTGGACCTTCTATTTGAATTCCAGTAGAAACTGCTAGCTTTTCTGTGGCTCCATCACTAGGGAGATGTGACACACTCAACCAGTGGCTTACGCAGCTATTGGGTAAACGGCTGCAAAATATTGGGATCAAGAACGCCAGTTCTGGAAAGGGAATGTCGTCTAGTGACCGGAGCAGCAGTGGTAGACTAGACAGGCAAGCACACTGATTTGGCATGTTCATTCTGAAAGGTGGAGCTTTGGGTCTGTCATATTAGAGACCCGGTTCTGTTCTCAGGGCTGTCAGACATGACCTTGTGCAGCCTCTGTTAGCTTATTTGTACGAGAAGGGATGCATTACTTGACTGCCTTCTAGGAGAGGGGGAAGAGGCGGCTTTACTCTGTGATTGTGGCTTTGAAGTGAATAGATAAAGACTCTGGAGCAGAGGGAAGATCTGACCTCCTAGCACCTGCCTCTCAGGTATGGGGTGAGTGCCATGTCTGCAAAAGATTGTCTGCCTTTGCCTCCATCTTTGGGTATGTGGGGGCACAGGGGTGTGATATGCTGAGCAAAGAGGTAGGCAGGACTTGGAAGCCTACAGCCCCATATGTTAAGAAGCCCACCTCCTTTGCACGTTTGGTGAGAGAGGTCAGAGGAAGAATAAGGAAGGAGAGTCTCCCATCATGTGGTCCCTGGGGATTACGTATGCCAGGATAAGGTACTGAAATCGCCTCTGCAGTGCTGGTCTGCCATGGGGCCAAGGATTCCTCCACCCACTCCCCTCCAAGGGCCCATTGCACAGGAATGGATGTTAGTTGTAGGGTTGACCTGTCAGTCCAGATTCAGCCTTGAAATATGAATTTCCTTGATGGATTAAGTCATGCCCTTAGCATAATCTTAATGCACTTTTCGTGTGTGTGGGGTGGAGGGGGGTTAAATCATACACAGCTACTGTGAACAGGATTCTTGAAATACAGAGTAAATATAACTACCACCTCGTTATCCTGTTTAAAAGGTATATAAATTAATTTGAACTCTAACTGGAAATACTGAGGCAGTGACTAAGCCTGAAATGTAGTGCTTTTCAATTACACTGAGAAATTGGGCTTTTGAATTTCAAATTACACAAGGCAAGGAAGGTTCAATGTAATCCACGCAAAGAGATACATTTGCCAATTTCACAGCGCTCTATGTTAGTGTGAAACAGCTAAGAGGTGGGCAGTGACAACGTAATGTTGTCTGTTGGTGCCCTCCAGGGGCCAAGCTGTGTATAGTATCCAGTCAAGCACAAGCAACTTTCAAGTGTTCAAGCAAAATGTAACAAATATTGTACATTATTAACATGATTTAGAACAGAGCAACTGCTCATGTTCATTCATTGGGGGAGGGATAGCTCAGTGGTTTGAGCATTGGCCTGCTAAACCTAGGGTTGTGAGTTCAATCCTTGAGGGGGCCATTTGGGGCAAAAATTGGGGATTGGTCCTGCTTTGAGCAGGGGGTTGGACTAGATGACCTCCTGAGGTCCTTTCCAACCCTGATATTCTATGATTGTAACCCTTGGAGGATAGGCACTCTCACAAGGGCTATACTAAAGCTAGGGAGGGATTTATTGGCTTCCTCTTTAAAAAAAGAACAAAAAAACCCACAACTTGTGTCCCATCCTTCCGCCCCCTCCCTTTTTTGCATTTAAAACATGAAGGGACAGACCCACACCTCGCTATGACCCCTTTGCGCCACACACAATCGCAATCCCAGGACTTTGTCTGAAACCCACTGGAAAAGAACAGATTTCCATTGCCTTCATGGGCTTTAGAACAGGCACCCTTAAACTCCGAGGAGTGCAGGGAGGGTGACCAGATGTCCCAATTTTAGACACAGTCCTGATATTTGGGGCTTTGTCTTATATACATACCTGTTATCCCCCCACCCCATCCTGATTGCTTTCTGGTCACCCTAATGCAGGTACTACTCATCCCTGATCTCCCCAGCACCACACACACTATAGCTGCCCTGGAAGAAGAACTGCAAAAGGGGTCAAGGTGGGGCCAGCACAACAGGGGCTCAATCTGCTCCAGCCATAGAGCAAATCCCAGTGCACAAGATACAGCACTGAAGGAGAGAGCTACCTCACAGCAGCACAAGCTTTCCAGTGCTCCTAGTGGGTCAGCACAAATCCATACTCCCTTCCCCCTCAACACAGACAGGCCTGTGCTCTACCTTCACTGATGTGTATTATATTTAATGACCGTGGGAGTGAAAGGAGGTACGTTATGAGGACATAATTACATTTGTGCCTGAGATAATTAATGGATCACATGATTCACCCTATATGCATTATGAAAGCCATTCGCCAGAACAATGAATTTTGTCATCTTCTGAAATCTCCTGCAAAAGTGACAACTCCACTGAGATATAATTTCTGAATAGAAACTCCATATTTTAATTAAGCAGAGTGTAGTGAGTCCTTACTGCACTAAAGATGCAAAGTCTTAAGATCTGTCAGCGCCAGTATTACCATGTTACAAATTCTTCTGAAAACAACTTAAACCACCAGCTGTCTGCTCCCATCTTTCCTGGGAGCAGGTAGTGGTTCATTGACAGTGCTTCTGTACAATCACTTTTATACTGAAGAAATAAAATATGAATGCAAGAGCTCACAGAGAGTAGCAGAAATTGTTTGCAATATGCAAAGGAGGATTCGGTATGACTCTCCGAGCCAGCATCCTCCATACCATTAAACATGTTTCTGCAGCTACTTACACATTTCTAATATGAGGTTTATTGGCTAATGTTGATATTTTATCAAATACCTAAGCCGTAATTAAGAGACAAGGGGCAGATGCTGTCACCTTTACTCTTGAGTAGTTCCATTAAAGCAATGGCACTACTCATGCTGTCAGGTACTACTCCAGGGACCATCTTTTTATTTGTGTTTGTGCAGTGCCTGGCACAGTGGGGGCCTGGTCCGTGGCTGAGATTCCTAGCCATGACTGTAATAAATAATTGTGAAACAGGGTAGGAGAATTATCTCTGAGCTGCCTCCCGTTGACTTAAAGGAGCTTTGGATCAGGTCCTCTAGCACCAAATGCAAAACATAATTTACATTGTGGGCATCATGGAGACAAAGAGGAGGAAACTCCGCATTTAAAAAACAAAATAAGTTTCATCATCATTCCTTCACTGAAGCAGAAAAATATGTTTTAATGGAGGTTTAACTTTCCCCAACATCTATTGCTTGATATGAAGTGGACACTGTATTCTGATTAACCTAGTAGCTTTCAAGTACAATATATGACTGAGCAGTTTATCTATTATCTTGATCTGTCAGTGCCTGCTAACTGCTCTTGGCCCACTAGGCACCTACATTTCAAAGGGAGATTTTACATTTAATAAAAGTTACAACTGGATTGTGACCTGGTGGACAGAGGATAAAAATTAATGGACATAGTTCTCAGGTCCAGATCCTCTTAAAATTGCTTTATTGCACTGGAGTGGTACAAAGTGACCTTAAAGCTCCCATATAATGGCAGATGGGGATTCAGGCACAGGCAGTATGTGATGAGCAGATGGGGCTGCAGCTGGAGCTCATGGCACTCTCGTGATCCATGTCGATATAGCCCATGCTTACACAGCGTAGCTCTGTCCCCTTTTAGTGGCTAGACCAAAGGTTTGAGAGTCTGCTCTAGCCTTTGAACTAACAGAGCTGGGTCTTTTAGTGCAGGCAGTACAGTCTCATGCCTTTAGATCCGGAAGTTCTTGGTTCAATTTCAGTTGCGGATGACACACCAAGGACATCATGTTACACCATGCTACACAATGGCCCCTGGGAGATTATTATAATCCAGCAGAAGTTAGAGCTGCATAAGGACTGTTGTCTCTTGAGCCAGGACCAGTTCAGCCCCTGACTAGCAGGACCGGCTCTGGGCACCAGCCAAGCAAGCATGTACTTGGGGCAGCACAATTCCAGCGGCGGCCTTCCGGCCACCTCTCTTTTTTGGGGGGGTATGCGGGGGGTGGCACGCTTACTTGGGCAGTCGTGCTCTCAGAGCTTGGGGCAGCAAAGAGCCTAGAGCCGGCCCTGCTGACTAGGGCAGGTGGAAAGGTAGCATCAAGTCACCTTAGCCTCCCCTCCCTCATCTGCACCAAGTTCCGCTCTACTGCAGCGGATAATTGCGCCTTCAGTGAGGAGAATCCAAAATATCTCTGACATAATTAATAGCAGAAAATTGTTCTGCATCTTCTTCCACCTGCCAGTTACATGCTGAAATGGAGTCCAGGGAACCACTGAAGATCAGCTTGATGCAATTATGATTTATGATCAACAATCCAACGCCAATAGCATTCCCCACTCTCGAGGGCAAGGATTACAAATGGAGGACCTGTAGCGATGCTGACACAATGTCAATGACACAAAGGGTTTAACATGCCCACAGGCTGGAATGTATGCTTCTGATTTGCAGGTTTATTTGACCATACGACTCATGGATGAAAAATGACTTTAGAAGGCAGACTGGTGGGCATTTAGCAGCACAGGCTTCTCTTCTTCCTTAGCTTTGTTTGTTTTGCTCCCCTGGGATCCTTTCCCAGCCTTGCTCCTACTCATGGTTTTGCAAGGTACCTTTGGAGGCGATTTAAATTTGAAAAAGCAGCTAAGGTCCTGGCATTGTTTGCTGGCATCTAAGAGTGCAAAGAAAAAGTTCCGTATTCAGCACTTTGTGACCCTATCTACACTTCCAGATTCTCAGCTGATGTAAGTCAATGCAGGGTCACTGACCTAGGAGTCAAGACTTCCGGTGTGCTTCACTAGAAGAGGCCAAATCTTGCCTGGTTGCTATTCATAGGGTCCCTCTTAGGCATCCAGTGCTGGGCCAGGATTCCAAGCTGGTGCTCAGGAAAGTATTAGGGGGCAAAGCTAGCTAATCTGCTAGTCAGCACACCATGGCCTCAAAAAGTCTGGCCTGACCATGACCCTAGGCAAGTGATGCACATGTTGCCTTCTGTAAAGGAGCAGTAGTTTGTGTTCCACTGAGCAGCTTGCCAGCCTAAACTGAGCGATCCTCCGTGTCTGTTCAACAATATGCTATCAGAACTCATCAATTAATAAATCTCAGAGCTGTTGGACTACCCAAAACGATACAGGTATAACTAGCTCAGCTGGACATTAGTGCAATCTGTAATTCAGTGATTTTACTACTGTGAAACATTTTGGTGAGAAAAGCAGAATCCCTCAGTGTCCCGCAGGTGGCATGGTTTTCTTGTATAAATATTCTACTTCTAATGTAGACTTAGTGCTATGACCCTGATCTAGCGCATTGCAAGAAAGCCTTACAGGTTAAGTGTAGACTTGTTGAATGCTTTGTTCAGTTCCACTGATTTAAACAATAGCTGCATATCCAGAGATTGTGTTGGATTCGGTCTGGAAAGCACTGAAAAGAAAACATTAATGCCACATACATACTACAAGATGAGCTAACAAAGGAAGATTACCAATGAAATATGCATACAGCATTGAAATGAGAAATGTAGGATATTAAGGCTTATGAAAGGCATTGCTCATTCATAGAGAAGGAAGCAATAATAGCTAACAGAAGGCAATAAAGAAGAAATCAAGCAGTGCTCATCCCTACAAGTTCAGACCCCTATAGTTCTGTTCAACTGCTTTTTCAATGCAAAGCATTATATCACATGACATTGGTCATGTTAGAGCAACAAAACATTTTGGCCATAGCAATGTGTATTCAGGGAGCCTTGGTATAGGGGTCCTGGTCGAATTTTTCAAAAGTAATTAGTGATTTTGGATCCCCAGCTTCAAAAATCTTTAAGGAAGGTGAGTGCTCAGTATTTTCCAGAAATTAGGCCTTTTAAGATATTTCAATTTGGGCAACAAAAGATTGAGGCACCCAAAAAATTATTAGTCACTTTTGAAAATTTAACCCTAAAACCCACATGTACCAACAGGTATGAAATATTACATGGTGAAATATAATGGTATTAAGACCACAATCAAACTAAGCAGATAGACACAATTTTAAGCATATGCTTAAGTGCTTTGCTAGATCAGGGCTTAATTATAGCTTAGGAACGGTCTTAGATGAAATACTACAAATCACACATGGGACCTGAACGACACTGAATGGAACAAAAATAGAGTAAAAACAAAACCAGAAAAATATATTGGAGGCCTCTGAAATTTGTTAACAGTTCTGTCCTTTCAACATTTGCTATCATGGTAAAGGCTCACTAGAGCCCTTTCTCCGCATGTTCAATAAGTATGAATTTTCATAATGGAAATCTGATTGGGTGAAATACCTGTTTAAATTTAAAAAAAAACCTGATTCTTGTAGCAATTCAGTAGAGCCAAAAGAGTCATACTGTGCTTTAGGTCCTGAAAGGAAGTTGCTTAATATAATTGCCAATGGAAAAACCATTTGTGGTCACAGTCTGTTGCTTTTCAGGGTTTACATCAGCTTTTCAAAAAGAGCTCTCTCTCCTCCAGAGGGATTTTTCGCTCCTGTTGCAGTTTTTTCCCCAGATGCGGAGTTTTCACTCTGCCACCATATTGTGCAAACAGACTCAAGACACCAAGTAGGGGTATGTGAATGCTTTACCGCCTACTGATACAAGCTGTGGTATGTAGCTGCATGAATAAGAGTGGCTTGAAGTGGCTTAAGTGCTTCCTCTCCGATTGAGCCCAGGGGGTTGTCCTGAGTAATTGTTCTTTCATCTCCTGAGCCTTCATCTGCAAATCCCAAAAGGTTCACTTTTATTTCCCATGTGATTCAACATCTATATGAGGCTTTCGGTAGGGATGGTGAGACAACACAAGCTGAAATGGCATCAGTATCACCCAGCTTCACTACTTCCTGATATCGAACATAATCAGAATCATCTCAAGCTTTTTCAGTGACAAACTGAAATAAGCACCTGATGAAGAGTGTGAAGCGCCAAAGTGTGAAGTGCTTCAAACACACACACACACTGTTGAGGGCACCTTTAGAATGCCTCTTATTTAACATCCAAATAAGCAGGAGGATGAAGAGGGGAGCCACCTTCTATCTAGAATTGGCCAGAAAATTGTACCTCATCCTACTGAGATCAGACCTGGAGACACTGATTCATGAATCCATGACCGCCAGGCTTCATTTTTGCAAGTCATCGTCAGCAGGAATGAAGTGACACACCTTGAAAAAGCTGCAACAAAACACAGCATCCCAGCTGCTTAGCAGCACAGGTTATTGTACGACACTAGTGTTCTGCCCTTTCACAATTATTTAACAGCCTCTCATTCCACTTGGGTCAAGAACTCTAGTGGGGACAATCCCCGTTGCTGCAAACTTTGTCAGTCTGTTTAGAATAGGACATAAGTCTAGTCCCTCCCAAAAACATGCAAATTCCATTGCTTCACCAGCAGCATCTCCCAGGTAAAGTTACATCAACTGTCCTACTACTACGCTGCAATCTCAGTTAAGCAATAGCAACTACCCTCACCGGCTTGCGTCCTCTCACAGCTATGCAGGGTTTTGAGCTGAGTCTGACCCAGTATTGCCACATCCTGCCGATAATCATCTCGTTCTGTGCCTGCTGGTTTCCTGTTCTGTCTCCAGCCAGGTCTTTAATAGTCTCTCCCCTTCCAGGGTAATAAAGAATCTGTTGAACCAGGAGTCCTGGGAGCCTAGCAAAGGATCAACAGTTCCAGGCCACCCCACAGGATCTTGACCCCTTTGTTCTAAAGTCCTTACTTTCCCCTCTGCCATAGACAGTAGGGGAATCCTGCTCTGTCCATTCCCCTGGGTTCCAGCCCAGGGACCCTGACTGAAGCAGCTGGAACCAGTTCCTCCCAGTCCCTTGCTGTTTCTCTGGGCTGTTTCTCACCAATTCCGTAGGCTTTTCCCAGACTCACCTCCTGGTTCTCCCACTTTGGACAGCTGACTTCCTGAGCAGCTTCTTGCCAGTCTGCTGTTGAAGGGTCGCTTCCCAGTAGCCCTTCAGTCTCTCTGGCGGTCATCACACCTTCTGACTTGCAGCCCTTTTATCTCTGCAGCTGTTGTGAGGCCACCCATCAGCCCCAGCTGAGCAGGCTATCAGTTTCTCTATTAACCATTTAGTGGCCGAGACAGCATGCATCGAGGTAGGCAGCATCAAGAAGGAGTTGTCAGAAGCATAATAGATAGTAATAGAAATCTAGGTGTCACATACTGTGATGCTTTCTCAAGGCACCCAATATTATGAGTCACTCGTAACCCCATTTCCCAGTCTCAATGAGAGAAAGACTGGCTGGTGTTAAACTGGGTGTCAGCTACCCATCACTGCAGTCTGTTAGCCACTCAAACAATTTCCTCAGAAGTTCTGCCAATCTTTACTTCACCTTGAAGGTTAATTCTAGGTGCACGCCAACTGCCGAGCCCCCTTGAAGAGCATCCTCCTGTAGTACCCAGCCCCTGTTACTGAACACTCACAGAAATTACCAAAATTCACTGTCTCCAGAGAGACAATACACACATCAGCCTGTTTGGTGAAGCTGAGGATTCACACTCAACTTAATATTGCAGCACTCACATGAATTTATAATAAAACCAAGAATACATTTATTGACCAGATTTCAGTGACGCTGAGTAAGGATCGTAGAAACAGAATTGGTGACAAATAAAACAAATGTATAACACCTTTCTAAGAGACTAAATGTAACTTTAGCAACCTACAATCTTTTGGCTAACGCAGTTTACTCACTCTCAAAGTCTGTCTGCAGAGCTTGCTGGTTTTCAGTCCAAACCAGGATCCGTAATAGTCACAAATCACTCCCCTCCGCCAAGCGTGTTCCTCAGTGAAATAGATAACAAAGGGGTTCTTTTTCCTTCTTCTTATAGCCCAGCAAACCTTTGAAATGAATCCTTTTGAAGTGTACCCCAGAGGAGATTCACTCCCCTGTGGCTGGTTCTCCAGTGTGCCCGCGCCATGCTGCTTTTACACCCACATTAACTTTGTTTTCCTGCTTACTTCACTTGCAAATTTAACTCCCATTGTATTTGACTCACCCTGCTAAATATACATTACAGGCAGGGAGATAACTACCTTCCCTCCTCTGAAAGAAAACCTGTTTCTCCCTATGTTTGGTTACAAACTTTAAAGCATAATATCAGGAAGTGTCCGTAATTCCTCATATAGCGTTAATACATACATTTCACAGTGATATTAATGACCAGTGTGTCACCAACTTTAATTTGATACCCCACACAACATTCTTTATAGATAAATACTATGACAGCAATGTATTTGGTATAGTGAGTTTGTCAGGCCTGTTGGGTTTTGCTGAACTACCAATGGACCTCTGTGTCACACATACTTGGGACCTTTTGCTTCTACAGTTCTTTCTTTCACAGCAGCAAATCATTTTCTGTAGGCCCTGATTCTTCTTTTGGGTGGATTAATATTTTTGATACCACTGAGACCCATGTCATTGCCTCTCTTCTGCATGCATTTCATAGACTCGATATGCCACCATGCCTGTCATTAAGTTGTCATCTGTTTCCATATTTCTTGTTCACTGCCTTAGGGCAAAATTCCCATTCACTTCAGTGGTGCCTTCTATATAGCACCTTATGAGCTTTATGTCGAAGCTACAAGTACATTGATTCTAGTAGGAAAGTATTCATGGATATGCTTATGATTAGTTCAGTTGCCAAATTGTATTTCAAGTGGGAAAGAACATTTGAAGTCTAACAGCCCTCTGAGACTCTAAGAATCACATAGTTCTATGGCTGATATAGGATAACAGTTATAATAACTCAAATGTTTTCACGCAAGGAATAATACGCTATAGCAGGATGAATTATTTCATTTACATAGAGTTTAATAGGGTTTTTATATCTATACTTAGCACCTCTTAAAGAAGAGTAATTGCTAAACAATGTCTGCTGGGATTGCAATATGCCGGAATTCTGCTTGCTCTTCTGGCCCTCGCTTTGAACTCATTAACAAGTCCAACTCTCTTCTATGGAATGTCCACAAATATTAGTTTAAACTCTTCATTTCCTCCTTTCAAAGTCTATGGCCGCCCTTCACTGGCAAAGAGTCCCGCGGAGCTTGGAAAAAGAAATGGGACGATGACTCAAATGTAAAAGTGTCAGCACATCAGTTTCTCCACTGGGACCAAATATAACCAACCAACATATTTTCAAGATAATATTACTTCCAATGAGTTGTATTTTAACATACCACAGAGCTTTCTCAGAGGTTTCCCCCCCTTATACTTTCAGACTCATTCACTGGCAGAGCACTGCCTTGTAGATAATAGGAGCTTTTCTGTAGCCATTATGGTCTGTGGCACAATCTCATTCCCAAAGACTTTTACATTAATATGTGTCCTTCTGAGACCATAATGGATTGGAAGCTCTGATGCTGTGGTACACTACTACAGTCAACCCCTTCATGCCTGTAAATTTTTCAGGAGTGAAAAGGGTGGGGAGAGAAGTAGGAGGAGGGTAGCAGGGAAATTGGGGAAGGTGCCTGCTAGCAAGGCGGGAAACAGGAGAAGGAATCACCCTTCCTTGGAGACACCCTGCCTCCCCCCAGGGGCCGCAGGGACATGCCTGTCACTTCCAGGTGCAGTGCAGGGCCCAGGCAGGTAGAGCGTCTACCTTAGCCCCTCTGCGCCACCAGACTTTTAGCAGCCTAAAATCTCCTGGTTAGGCTTCAATAGCCTCCGGAAGATAGAGCCCGATTCCGGGACACTCCTGGGAAAACTGGGAGGGTTGGCAACCCTACATTTAAATGGCCCAGATGCCCATCAGTAGGCAGCTGATGAGTCACAAGTGCACTGGACCAAGCACCCTCTTAAGATCATGTCAACACACACACACATAGCTCTCATTTGTGCAGGGTTTGAAGTGTGGGGAGGAGGGATCACAGGAAAGGAAGCCTCCTTCCTCTCCCTGGTGCTCTGTCCATTGCTCTACATTCTTCTTGGTTGGTGCAGTGAGAGCTGCCCACCTGTTTCAACCAAGTTTAACCCCTGCACTTGTGTCACGTCTAACATTAGATTGTAGACACTTCAGGGTAAGGAATGTGCCTATCTGTATATCTTGTAAGGCACCTAGCACATTGTGGGCACAGTCATGTGCATCTGTCTTCTCATTTCTCATTGTCAAAACCCTTATGCAAAAGGCTGAAGGGAGAGATATGAATATAGAACATCAAGCATCTTGCACAGGAAACAATTTTCTCTGAACACCACAAAATGTCTTCCTCTAAATATCTGGAGAAAGTATCATCTTCCAAGAGTGAAATGTTGGCATTCCTGCCTTTCATGCTCAGATCATCTAAGTCAGTCATTAGCTAATCTTTTGGCCATATGAGCCCTACAAAGAGAGGCAAAAACCCAACTATAACCCACCAACCAGTTCTATTTTGGCATAATGCAATTCTTTAAGCTTTTCTTAAATCAAGCATTTATTTTTGGACCAATCATTTTCAGTAACATCACTCTCCAGGGATAATACACAGTCCCAGATTCTAATTTAAGATTACAATGAATGAAGTTTTAGAGAGATTGGAACTTTCTGAAAAAATTAAAATATTAAAAATGCAGTGATGTTTCATGATTCATCTTCCATTATTCACTCCTGGTCTAAGTCAGTACAGAGTGAAAATTGTTGACATTTTATATTTCCCAGAGAGATGTTACTTTCTTTCCATCAAATATAAAATATTTTCCCCCCAACATTGCACTGGCTCAGGGCCTAAAATAGCCCATAAAGTCCTGTGTCAATGAAATGTTTAATATCTGATATGTCACAACCCTTCAAGACTTGGAAATGGGAACTTAATACCACTGGAACAAAAGGAAGAGTTTCCATAACCTTTTCTTCTAGACCCAAAAGGCCCTGAGATATTAGGCACTGGAATTACAACATTATTTTGTGTGGAAAAGTTATTTCAGGTTCTCTGTAGAGGTTTCTACAATTATATTAATGAAAGCTTCTCTCTCATTCTAAGGTCTATACAGCTGGATTCAAAGCAATACAAACAGAAGGTCACGAACACATCTATGCCCAAAAAAAGTTTTGCAGATTTTCTAGCACATGCCTGAGATATTTCTTCTAATGCTCGCTGGGAATTTTCCATCAAAATCTTTTTCAATCAAAAATGTGGTTTCTTTTAAATCATGGGAAAATTTCATTTTACCAAAAATGTTTTGATTTTTTTGTTGAAAAATCAAAATGATATATATTTTGTTGTTTCGGGTCATCCGGAATCAAAACATTTTGGTTTGCCCTAAATGGAATATTACTTTTTGGGTCAGTTCAGCATTAATCTGTGTCTGCCTGAGCTGCTACAGTGTCTCATGGGAATTATAGTTTGGATGCTTCAAGACTCCATTCTCCCCAATGGGCCAGGTTCCTTGGCTGGAATACCTGTCTCATGATACCTCACTGGCTGAACATCTGTGATGCATCATGGGAGTCCCATGACCACAGCATCTCATGGGATATGTAGTCCAGCCGGGGAACCTGGCTCATAGAGGAGAATGAGGGCTTGAGACAACTGAAATTCAACTCCCATGAAGCATCACAGCAGCTCAGGAAGACAATTCAATGTTGAACCAAGATGAAACAATACATGTTGCCATTTCTGAATCAGCATTTTCAGAATTTTTCATTGCATGAAAAAATTCAATATTTCAACTTTTTGTACCTTGTGGCAGACCCCTTAAATTTCTCATGTCCAGGTCCACCTGGCCTGGCCCCCAAATGTTTCAAATTAAAATTACCTCCAACACAAAACCTTCATAGCAAAAAGTCCTTCCTCACAGTGTTCTTCTGGGGAGGAGGGATGGTCCATTTCTCTTCCACCACTGGGAAAGGGGGCTCCTTTCCCTCTTGGGGATGAACTGTCCCTTTCCATTTTTTCCACACAGGGAGAACAGGGAGCTTTTTGTGCTGTTTTTCCTGAGGGTTTGTGTCTTGATTAATTGACAGATTGAAAGAGAGTAGGGGATCCTTGCTCCACCTTGCACTGCAAGGCTCCTGGTCCTGATGCCCTTAATCATAGAATAGCGGGGTTGGAAGGGACCTCAGGAGGTCATCTAGTCCAACCCCCTGCTCAAAGCAGGACCAATCCCCAATTTTTGCCCCAGACCCCTAAATTGCCCCCTCAAGAATTGAACTCACAACCCTGGGTTTAGCAGGCCAATGCTCAAACCACTGAGCTATCCCTCCCCCATTAACGTCCTCTCCTCTCCTCTCCCCTCCCCTCCCCAAGACTCAGTCTTCCCCTGGGACCATTTCCTTTCTCCTGCTGTCCCCAGAGAACACTTATTTCTATAAGACTGATTGGCATCTTTGCAGCCACTGTTCTCTTTCCAGGAGAAAAGGCTTCTCACAAATAATATTTATTCCTCTTTATTAAACCAGCTTTCTTCAAAACTTTCAGTGCTTCTTTATGCTCACTTGAAGAACATTATGTATGTGAATGAAATAAGGTGCAAATCTGCTAGGATCAAACATTTCTTTGCTAATGCTGCTGATTTAGAACTAAAATGTACGAGGTAATTCACATCAGATGGAAATTATGTTGACTTACTTTTTTAAAATAAATGTAGAATTGTAGCTAGTCCTTTCCCGACTGCAATATTTTCTGATGGACTCTCCAGTCTCCCATGGACAGAACTCCTTTTCTGTGATTAAATGAAATATACAGAAGCAATTAGTTACTTTACATTCTTTGAAGTTCCAGATACTGTTTCCTTATCTGCATCAGATAAACACACGCATAGGGTCGGTCCCTAATTTGGAAAGAAATACTGGACAAAATCTATATATGAGACCCAGTTTTTTCAAGGGGAAACAATTACAGCAATCAAGGTTTGTCATTTTGTTCTCTCTTTGCCTGGCAGTCTGTTCCTTTGAAGATACCATGACCAAAATGATCTAGATACACCTGTTATTTTTACAAAGGTGCCTCTCTCCTGAAGCAGACCTGAGTGAAATTTCCAGACAGTGTCTAAAGTAACCTTATTCCATGCTCCCATGCATTATAAAAACACAACGCATTGAGACCAAGAGAGCAGCTCACTGAAACCATCCAAACGTGCCTTTGCTAATGGGCCCACTTTATTGCTTTCAGCAAAGGAATGCTATTACATTCCTTAATCCACCTGCAAATCGATGATGATTTTAACTCACTTGCAGCAACAAAATGTGTGTGCATGAATTGTATTACCTGACAAGCCAGCCACCCATACATGATTGATCAGCATCCGTACCTCTGTGTGTCACAATCACAATAGTATGACAATTCTCTTTGTCGTGCTTCAATTTTTGCCCGAGACTAACACAAAACAGGTGTAAATTAAGGGGATAAAAAAACTTAAGGCATCATACCACACACTGAAAAAGGTAGCACTCAAAGAGCCAATAAAAAGGATCCCTAGAGTTCAACACCGAACAGATAAGACTGTCTGAAAAGTCTTCCTCAGCATCTAACGCAGAGAAACAATTTAATAAAAACTTTCATTTATTCTTTCAGATTAAACTATTGGTTGGTGTATGTGACTGCCAGAGAGTTGTTTTGTAGCTTTTCAATACATTGCAACTAAACTATAAAAACGTAAATTCCCCCTTCTTCCAGCTACATTTCTGCAACGATGGAAGTTCAATGTGTGGGCTAGTGCTCAGGATGTAGGGGTTTTAATTAGGCCATTGGGTCAGACTATTAATTATTAGTAGTATTAATTATTGTAGCACCTGGGGCTG
This sequence comes from Chelonia mydas, assembly GCF_015237465.2. Classification (NCBI taxonomy): domain Eukaryota; kingdom Metazoa; phylum Chordata; order Testudines; family Cheloniidae; genus Chelonia; species Chelonia mydas. The sequence goes on along the minus strand of NC_057853.1, from coordinate 11,549,673 downwards.
GGTTTATAAAAGGCATCTGAAAATCCTACTAACTGCCTATCTGCATTTTAGGCACCTCATTACCTTGGAAAATCTGGCTGCTAGATACCGCAACCCCAGACTGAGGCCCCACTGTGCCAGGTGCTGTACACACACATAGTAAGAGTTTACAGCATCTAAACAGCCAAGACAGTCAAAGGAATATTATCATCCCCATTTGACAGCTTGGAACTAAGGAAGAGAGAGATTAAGTGACTTGCAAAAGGGCAGACAGAAAGTCTGTGGCAGAACCCAGATCTCCTGAGTCCCATTCAAGTGCCTAAACCATAAGACCAGCCTTTCTTATTAATTATTTAATGTTCATCCAGGTTTGGTTTGGTTTTTTTTAGCAATAGACACTTTGTAAATTCTTTACTTACTTTAATCCTTCTCTTAATAACCGAACAATTGAAAATCTTTGATTTTTGGAGCTGTTTTATCTAAATTTCTTCCTCTCCCCAGATCCCCATACAATTAGAAAAGACTCAGATCACCACCACAGAGCAGGCATTGAGAACAAGGTCTTGGGACAATCAGTCACCACCCTACTTCTACTTGATAATTGATGCTCAAAGTTGGATGCATCAATTGGGGTCAATTTGGGTGCATTAAGATGCCATAAGTAGCAAATTATGGCTCCAATCCTGCAAACATTTACTCACATGGGTAATTCTGCACAGTAGTCTCAGTTAACTCAAAGGGATTATGTATGTGAGTATAATTGTGCATGTGCTTGTGTGTTTGCCGATCAGGGTCTATGTTTGTATCCATTTGGACAGAGGATACAGCTCTCTGAGATGTAGATAATGTATTTGATGCTCCACAGCCTTGCACCATGTATATAGTCATTGAGACATCTCAAATATGAGTGTAAAACTTGACACTTATTGTGCCCAGATGCAAATGATAATGCAAGGTGCACGGGCGTGAAGAATCAGGCCCACTGTCTTTTGCAATTTTCAGTTCAAGGGGAAGCTTCACAAATTCTTGGTGTAAGATTCCAAGAGCAGAAACGTATCATTCCAGGCATTAAATCAGCTCTCACATAGAAACTGCACACTGAAACCCTTTCACAAGGCAAATTCACCCTGGGCACTGCTGCCTTCCTCTCTTCTACCTCAAGCTAAGATGCACTGCCTTTGTTTTTTTACAAAGAAAATTGAAAGTATTATTTCCTTAGGCTAATTATTATCTAGGTCAGTGCCACTTTGCAGCAGATAATTATAGTCTTTGTTGATATCGTTTGTGGCACACCAATAACACAGCAAAGCGATGCTGAAGAAACTTTAATGGACATTCATCATTGTGCCTTCTGCTGCACTGTAGATTACCACAGGGGCCAGTGTTTCAGCATTATAGCGACAACCAGGCTCATGTTGATGCTGACCCAAATCCCACTGAAGTTAATGGGAAGGTTTCCTCCCATGGACTTGGGAACAAAGACTTTCTACCTGATCCTGCATTCATCCAAGTCAATGACAAACTATCCATTGACTACAATGGGATGAGGCCTTTTATATACCGCCCTTCTGCCTGACTCATGACCCCACTTTACTCTTAACATCACAGCTTTAAGCACAAACCCATCTTTCCCCTTGTTACTCTCAGGGCCCTGTGTAAAATATTTACAAACACAATCTGCCTGGTTTTTAACCCACTGAGCATGAATTTCACTATATGGGGCCCATGTAATTGTATTTGGTGATGTCTTTTCCCTTAGCTCTACTGAGCGGATTTAAAAAAAAAAATACCAGTCAACTACTTTCTCGGTTTTAATTCCTTGATGTGGCCAAGCTTAAAGTTTTGACATTTTGCTGAAAAGTTTCCATAGCAATTAGTCAAAAGATGATGGCGTTTTGGTTTCCAGTTTAATTCTTGCCAGCATGTAGACCAAAGCAGTTCAGCTTCTAAAGTACATGGACATTTTAGAGGAGGCCACTTACTAATTACAGGAGTAATAAGAGCTTTCTGGATGGGGGAATGCCTCTCCAAGTTCCTGGCCTAGCTTAATTAATATGATTTGCTGCGCCTTTAAAATAAATATCACAGTTTCCACACAGACATTACACACAAGCCAAGACTCCCCCTTGCAGCGTGAACAGAGTGCTCCTTTGAGCTCCGATGCTAACCAAACTCTGTGGCTTCACTCCCACATCTGGAACCCTCTCTGGCTCTTCCCTGGATACTCTTGTAATCCACTGCAGCCCCCCCACACACACACACCAGCCCTGGCGCTCTCCTAGCACTCTCTCGTTGTTTATTTTAATATTTGGCTTTTATTTTTTTATTCTGACTGGTGCATCAAAAAGAATGAACTCACCCAAAGTCAAGAAGTAGGGTGGTCTGGATAGTGGCACCAGACTGGGCACCAGGACACCTGTGATGAGACTCTGCATTGCATGTCTAAGAGGAGCAGCACAGAACTCATAGCCCAAGAGGAGGTGAGGATAAAAATGGCTCAGAACTGATTTAAACCCTCTTAATTCTGGGCTATTCCACAGCTCCTAGAGCAGTGAGGACTGCCTTGGGGTCCCATCTAAGTAATGGCAGTCTCCATAGCTGCCTATGGGCCACACCATTGCCCAGAATCTCTGCAGCCCTGTAGGCTGTGGCCCCACTCCCAGCATGGCCCCTTCACCAGGGCTTGTGAGGGAGTCCTCAGAAGGTACCCTTATGTCTGTCATCCACAGTTCATACACCCAGCTAATCCTCCTCTGTCCAGATCAGGGGGCTTCAGAGCCCCTTTATACCACTCTGATCCTTTTGCGTAGCTGAAGTGGGCTTGAGGATTTATTCCTCTGGATTTTTTTCCCAGCTCTGCCACCGATCTGCTACGTGATCCGGTCAAGTCCTTTCACATTCCTGTGCCTATGTTTTCCATTACACCCTTTGTCTGTGCCGTCCATTGCGACTGTATGCTGCTGAGAGCAAAGCCTGTCTTTTATTATCTGTTTGTAGCACAATGGGCCCTGATCTCAGTTACAGCATCTAGACCCTGTGTAATACCAGTAATAACAAGTTAATATCAGAGTTACAGGCATTTGATAACACTTTTTGAAAATAAACCAGAGCAGGAGGCAGGAGACCTTCAATGCTCTCAGCACAGTATCTCTTCATGTTCGGTCTTTAAAGCTCTGGGCTGCAGAGGATTATGATGCATCTTATCTGGAAATGTTATTTCACCCAGATACCACAGAGGAAGGGACCTTCAAAACCATGTCATATTATTACTAGTTTGAGGAGTTAGAATGCATGGTGACTGAGAGCAACCACTTTTTAAATCACTTAGCAAAAGAATACCCCACATAGATGGTAAGCTCAGTGGGGCAGGGACTGTCTTTTCATTACGTGTGTGTACAGCACCTACCACAATGGGACCCTGATCCTTGATTGGGATCTTTAGGTGCTACCTAAATATAATTTACACTAAATAATATTATAGGACCAAATTTTCACAAGAGCAAAGGGGCTGGGGTGTGCTTGACAAAGATTGATATCCAAATACTCCAAAGCACACATGGAAACTGGGTTTACATTCACATGTAAAGGGAGCAGTATGAATGCTCAGAGCTCCGGTACGAAACTGCAGAAAAACCTGAGTGTCTATGGATTAAGTTTAGAAGTGTGAGCAACAAGAGTGATGTAGTGGTGGGAGTCTGCTACAGACCACCGGACAAGGGGGAAGAGGTGGATGAGGCTTTCTTCCGGCAACTCACAGAAGCTACTAGATCGCACGCCCTGGTTCTCATGGGTGACTTTAATTTTCCTGATATCTGCTGGGAGAGCAATACAGCGGTGCATAGACAATCCAGGAAGTTTTTGGAAAGCGTAGGGGACAATTTCCTGGTGCAAGTGCTAGAGGAGCCAACTAGCGGGGGAGCTTTTCTTGACCTGCTGCTCACAAACCAGGAAGAATTAGTGGGGGAAGCAAAAGTGGATGGGAATCTGGGGGGCAGTTACCATGAGTTGGTTGAGTTCAGGATCCTGACGCAGGGAAGAAAGGTAAGCAGCAGGATACGGACCCTGGACTTCAGGAAAGCAGACTTCGACTCCCTCAGGGAACGGATGGGTAGGATCCCCTGGGGGACTAACATGAAGGGGAAAGGAGTCCAGGAGAGCTGGCTGTATTTCAAGGAATCCCTGTTGAGGTTACAGGGACAAACCATCCCAATGAGTCGAAAGAATAGTAAATATGGCAGGCAACCAGCTTGGCTTAACGGTGAAATCCTAGCGGATCTTAAACATAAAAAAGAAGCTTACAAGAAGCGGAAGGTTGGACATATGACCAGGGATGAGTATAAAAATATTGCTCGGGCATGTAGGAATGAAATCAGGAAGGCCAAATCGCACCTGGAGCTGCAGCTAGCAAGAGATGTCAAGAGTAACAAGAAGGGTTTCTTCAGGTATGTTGGCAACAAGAAAGCCAAGGAAAGTGTGGGCCCCTTACTGAATGAGGGAGGCAACCTAGTGACAGAGGATGTGGAAAAAGCTAATGTACTCAATGCTTTTTTTGCCTCTGTCTTCACGAACAAGGTCAGCTCCCAGACTGCTGCGCTGGGCATCACAGCATGGGGAGTAGGTGGCCAGCCCTCTGTGGAGAAAGAGGTGGTTAGGGACTATTTAGAAAAGCTGGACGTGCACAAGTCCATGGGGCCGGACGAGTTGCATCCGAGAGTGCTAAAGAAATTGGCGGCTGTGATTGCAGAGCCATTGGCCATTATCTTTGAAAACTCGTGGCGAACGGGGGAAGTCCCGGATGACTGGAAAAAGGCTAATGTAGTGCCAATCTTTAAAAAAGGGAAGAAGGAGGATCCTGGGAACTACAGGCCAGTCAGCCTCACCTCAGTCCCCGGAAAAATCATGGAGCAGGTCCTCAAAGAATCAATCCTGAAGCACTTACATGAGAGGAAAGTGATCGGGAACAGTCAGCATGGATTCACCAAGGGAAGGTCATGCCTGACTAATCTAATCGCCTTTATGATGAGATTACTGGTTCTGTGGATGAAGGGAAAGCAGTGGATGTATTGTTTCTTGACTTTAGCAAAGCTTTTGACACGGTCTCCCACAGTATTCTTGTCAGCAAGTTAAAGAAGTATGGGCTGGATGAATGCACTATAAGGTGGGTAGAAAGTTGGCTAGATTGTCGGGCTCAACGGGTAGTGATCAATGGCTCCATGTCTAGTTGGCAGCCGGTATCAAGTGGAGTGCCCCAGGGGTCGGTCCTGGGGCCGGTTTTGTTCAATATCTTCATAAATGATCTGGAGGATGGTGTGGATTGCACCCTCAGCAAATTTGCGGATGATACTAAACTAGGAGGAGTGGTAGATACGCTGGAGGGCAGGGATAGGATACAGAGGGACCTAGACAAATTGGAGGATTGGGCCAAAAGAAATCTGACGAGGTTCAATAAGGATAAGTGCAGGGTCCTGCACTTAGGACGGAAGAACCCAATGCACCGCTATAGACTAGGGACTGAATGGCTCGGCAGCAGTTCTGCGGAAAAGGACCTAGGGGTGACAGTGGACGAGAAGCTGGATATGAGTCAACAGTGTGCCCTTGTTGCCAAGAAGGCCAATGGCATTTTGGGATGTATAAGTAGGGGCATAGCGAGCAGATCGAGGGACGTGATCGTTCCCCTCTATTCGACATTGGTGAGGCCTCATCTGGAGTACTGTGTCCAGTTTTGGGCCCCACACTACAAGAAGGATGTGGATAAATTGGAGAGAGTCCAGCGAAGGGCAACAAAAATGATTAGGGGTCTGGAACACATGACTTATGAGGAGAGGCTGAGGGAACTGGGATTGTTTAGTCTGCAGAAGAGAAGAATGAGGGGGGATTTGATAGCTACTTTCAACTACCTGAGAGGTGGTTCCAGAGAGGATGGTTCTAGACTATTCTCAGTGGTAGAAGAGGACAGGACAAGGAGTAATGGTCTCAAGTTGCAGTGGGGGAGGTTCAGGTTGGATATTAGGAAAAACTTTTTCACCAAGAGGGTGGTGAAACACTGGAATGTGTTACCTAGGGAGGTGGTGGAATCTCCTTCCTTAGAAGTTTTCAAGGTCAGGCTTGACAAAGCCCTGGCTGGGATGATTTAATTGGGGATTGGTCCTGCTTTGAGCAGGGGGTTGGACTAGATGACCTCCTGAGGTCCCTTCCAACCCTGATATTCTATGATTCTATGTTTGCAAAAAGAAAAGGAGTACTTGTGGCACCTTAGAGACGAACAAAGTTATTTGACCATAAGCTTTCGTGAGCTACAGCTCACTTCATCGGATGCTGTAGCTCACGAAATCTTATGCTCAAATAAATTTGTTAGTCTCTAAGGTGCCACAAATACTCCTGTTCTTTTTGCAGATACAGACTAACACAGCTGCTACTCTGAAACCATTCACATGTTTGTACAATTGCAATCTACACACCTCCATCGGGGCAAGTTACAGGGGAGGGTTGTATACAACATGGATGTGTACCAAAAAAACCCTATTTCCAATTAAAATTTCGGTCAAGAGAGTCAAACGCAAACAAACCCTAATATGGAATTCAATACTAACGTTTCCATAAAAGAGAAGGAGTGTTATGAAACCCGTTGCATTATTTATCCCGTAATAGTGGTAGGAGTTTCACAAATGTTATCTCCATGACAACAAATAATTACTTGGCATCCCTTAGCTTACACATAAAATTAAGTGTGTCATATGTTAACTAGTAAAAGTGAAGAAATACAATGTAGCTGCTTTACTTTCTGTAGTAAACATTTACAGAGCATGATATTTTTTCTTGATAACTTGGTAGGTCAATGGAACACTAAAAGCTAAACATTAAAGAGTAAGGAAATTCATGCTTCATATAGAATGTAGCTGCAGCATCTGTGAAGCTAGTTAATTATACTGTATTGTCACAGTGTTGTCTGGAGTGTCAGTCAGAATTAGAATGCATAGAACAAGTCAGCCCCCTCCAAACACCATTAGAGATGGCAGGGTGAGCATTACCAATGTACTTTTTAGAGAGGGGCCCAATCCAAAACACTCGGGATAACATTTTCAAAAGCGCCTAAGTGACTTTAGGAGCCTGGGATTAAGGCTTCTAATTGGCTTAGGTGAAAATTTCACCTAGAGCCAAACTTGTTTGATGTGTGAGAAAGTTTTAAGCCAGAGCCAAACTCTGTGTCTCAACCCCAATTCCACCACTTTTTACCAGTGCTGTTAATATGTATCTCTCCCACCCAATACAAAAGAAAGGAAAGATTGTTTAAAAGCTCAGCACAAAATATATCAGAGTGAAGGGATGCATAATTTGGCCATCATCCCATGGATAGATTACATTCACTCTCCTGTGGCGTGGTACATCATTATCATGAATGGTTTCTATGAGTTTACAGAGCTGTGCTGCTGTCACCTGACTTTTAAATATATATACACACATATATATATATATACACATACACACTGTCAAATATATCCATGGGATGATGGCCGAATTATGGCGTGCCTTCACTCTGATATATATTTATGCTGGTGCCTACCACCAGATGGGTAAAACCAGCTGTGTGCCACCCAAGAATCATCTTGAGAATCCCTAGCAGCCCTACTAGGACAGCTTTACTTCTGCTTTGTCCTCTCAGCCAGAAGTAATCCAAAGATGTAATACAAGGCAACGAGAACCATACCAGCAACATAACATACATAATATGGTGAGGCCACTGGTGGGCAGAGACCACAGCCTACCATGCAGATCAACATTGTCTCATTGTGTCCTTGTATTCCCCCATCATTCTGTCTCCATTCATTGTCTCCCACTTAGATTATAATCTCATTGGGGCAGGGACCATCCTTTTGTTCTGTGTTTGTACCGTGCCTAGCACAATGAGGTCCTGGTCCATGACTAGGGCTCCAACGTGCTATGGTAATATAAATAAATAACAACAAAAATAACTCACTGTACCTTGAAACCTATGAGATCTGCACAGGAATTCTTGCATTTTGGGAACAGTAGGCCTTTAAGATTATGTAAATTTTTGATACAAAAGCATCATTTTTCCTTAAGGATTACTGAAGGAAGCAAAAAGAAAAGGGGAGGAGGGAGAGAGAAAAGCCAAATCCTATTTTAATGCCTTCCCCCACCTCTAATCCTCTACACAAAGATAGCAAACAAGCTATTAAATAATTTAAAATTTTTATCTGTAATACAGAATGGTATCATAGATCATTTTCTATCCATACTCTGTTCTGAATGATCGCATTGGATTTAAAGAACCAAAGTAAACTTTAGTCTCCTCTCACATACTCTGGTGTAAATCAGGAGTAACTCCATGGACATTACACCACTGTCAGCGAGATCAGAATAAGGCGTCATGAGTGTATATACCCATAACTAACTTCATTTCTAAATAGCCCAGCCTGCTACTGATTGCCTCCACCAGGTTGCAACAACACTATACATGTAGTTATTTCCCAGGAAGCTTCCCTGAGATGCAGTAGTCTGTAAACAACAGATGGTGAGGAGGTTTTGTTTTGGGGCTTATGTGTTCCAAAAATAAAATAATCAGGAAGATGATGAAGCTGTAACTCTAGCTAAAAACATCCTAATTTTATTTGAATAAAAGAATGCAGGTACATGTGATTTCTAAACAAATTAGTCTATAGGGTTGATCCAACTTTCATGGAGGCCAAGGGGACGTGTCCTAACATAGTTTTAATAGGATTTACATGGATTTGGTGGGATTCAGACAAAATTTACATACCAACTGGGTTACAACCATGTTGAGAAACTGTTCGAAAACTCTTGTCTACATTAGATTTTTTTCCCCCTTAAAATGCCACACTATTAGCTCTCATGGTTGTGGTTGTGGTTGTAGAGGGCAATTTGTAGACAGGCTGTTAGCAGCTGGCATTTTCGCTACTACATTAGCTAACCGGTTCAGAATAGGGTTAGACAATGCAGTGGCTAAAGCTCTGTGGCTGGTCTACAATAGCACTCCCATGTGCATTACCACTCATGGACCGGTATGCGGGGGGTGGTAAGGGTGGAGATAAGTCATTACACTACTGCAAGGCTGAGATTCCTTGTGTGGTCGTTTAACGATGTTCCTGTCCAGACTGATCAGGGAAATCATGTGCTGCCTACCTACAATCATGTTAGAAAATGGTTGCCATGCACGATTCTCGCAGAACGTAAGTGGGGCCATCTTAGCTGAAACTATAGCATGGGTACCCTTCCATTAACATCATAGCTAGTATGCCTAAGTACCATAGTAACTGGTATACTAAATATAGGCAAGTAGACACAAATGAGAAATTTCAGAGTAACAGCTGTGTTAGTCTGTATTCGCAAAAAGAAAAGGAGTACTTGTGGCACCTTAGAGACTAACCAATTTATTTGAGCATAAGCTTTCGTGAGCTACAGCTCACTTCACAGTATGCATCCGATGAAGTGAGCTGTAGCTCACGAAAGCTTATGCTCAAATAAATTGGTTAGTCTCTAAGGTGCCACAAGTACTCCTTTTCTTTTTACAAATGAGAAAGACTTCCTTTGTTTCTGGAATTCTACGGTTTTGTTCCCATTTTGAGTGTATGCTATTAGTATATTCATTAACAGTATTTTTTCAAATAGATCTCCCATCCCAGCTATCTGAAGTTTGCATGTTTCAATTACAACAGCCGAGTTCCTTGACTGAGGGGTGGGACAGGATGGAAAGTTCTGTAGGATACATTTTTGAGTATTGAAGTGCAATTCACTGTGCTTCTTTCATCATAAAGAACACACCACAATGGTCAGATTATCTAGCTGGAAGCAATGAGAGCTTAACTGAAACCAAAGCTCTAAAAGCAGGACGAATACTGATCAGGAAATTGTTAGACTAACGGATTCCCATTAGTGACATGTTTTACTCACTGACTTTGCTGTCTCACTAGTAACAAGTATTCACTGTAAATCACTGCCCATAACATATACATTCACCTTAGCAATGTAGTTATTACAAAAATAGAACTGTGATTACATAACGTTAATCTAATTTCGATGGGCCAACTGCTAAAATCCTTAGTTAGGTTTTACTTAGTCAAAACTCCTAAGGAATTCCGTGCTTCGGTACAAATTTTGTCTACAAATAAGAAAGGTGGGTCTAAAATAAAAGACCCTCAAAATAAACACAATGTATATATGTGAAAGTCACCACACAGCTCAATTGATGAAATGGGAATCATGAGCACAATATTTTTAAACATAATACAGTCCAAATGGTTTCCATGGTTGTCTCTCAGTAACTTGTGCTCCACCATGTATTTGTTGTATCCATTTGTTATCTCCCGCCATCTATGCGGATTTGAGGTAGGGGCCATCTTTGTGCTATGTGGATGTACAGCACCTGATACAACGGGGTCCAGATCCCTGACTGGGGCAATCTCAGCGCTGCCATGATAAAAAAAAAACCCTATCAAAACAGATAAATAGTTTATATTCACATGGATACCTACAACCTTCACTATTGTACCAAGGCAGTAGCCTCTGCTTAGCTAAAAATTGTAATCAGTTTCCATTATAAATACTTATTTTTGTATCTCTACAACTTTGCTTTCAAAAACTGAATTACCAGATAATTACTAGATTTACTCTGAACAATAAGAAGAATTCTACTGCAAATGGTTTTGAGAGAGAAAAGAGAGAGAGAGAGAGAGAGAGAGAGAGAGAGAGAGAGAGAAAGAGATCTGACTTTGAGTTCTGGATCATTACCAATTTCCTGATTTGTCATTTTGGTTTCCCCCCCACCCCAACATTTCTTTGTCTACCTGTAGCCCAAAACTGGCTTCTTACCGACACTTCCAATTTTCCACATAGTTCAATCTCCTTGAAAACTCATACACTGGTCATAGTAGAAGAAGGTAAGTTGTAATTAGGCAACGTTTTAAAGATTTTTTGTTGTGGATAGCTGGGGTTCAGTCCTTCCCTCATTCATTTCAGAGGCAAATAAGAGTCTAGTCATGTTCCCTCTCATATCAGCTGGACATTTTTTGCCATTCACTTCAAGGGGAGCATGACTGAGCACTTAAACCATGTTTTTTCTCCATGTAGCAATAGCTTGAGAAGGAAGTATCATTCTATAATACTCACACATATAGATACAGGCTGGATGGAAAATTTTGATTTTTCAGCAGAAATGCAAATACTGAACAATTTCATCTGGAAACCAAAGTATTTCAGCTTTTGGGTGTTTGATTTTTTGAAAAAAAAAATCTAAACTTTCCGCAGGAACTAGACATTTTGCAAAAAGGGCCATGTCGTCCGAAACCCAAATTTTTGATCAAAAACAGTTTAGCTGGAAAAATTTTGACCAGCCCTAATAGAAGTACTCTAAGACGCATTCAAATTCTCCACTAAAACTGTGCAAGGTTTTGAAATACAAACCGGTATGAAAAGATATGTTGTTTGCTAACATAAACATACAACTCATCTGCTATCACGTAGCCAAAGCTATTAGATTGCAGTTAATAATTTACTGCTCAGCTCAAAAATAAGCATAGGTCCCTTTGCTCTGAATATGCAAATCATTAAGGGGAACGGTGATTGCAGGTTTTCCAAACTTCCTCTGAGTAAATTACGTCTCTTGCCCTTCGTCACTGCCCCCGCCTTTCCCTCTGCACATCAATCGTCACCTCTCATTTGCCCCACGGGAATGGGGCAAAAGTAGCTTTTCACATTCGTGCCGTCTCAGGGATGCGGGAGCTCAGCTGCAAACAAAGGTGCTCACTCAGCAGGTATGTTGCCTCCTCCACAGATGATGCAGACATTTGTTCTATGTCTTGTTCACTGGATTCCTCTGAGCTTGGTGGTACATTGGAAATATTTATCTCTACTCTTGCTACTCCCCATACAGGTCCACCAGTGGTAATGCACACGGAAGCACTATTGTAGACCAGCCATGGAGCTGGTGGGATGTTAAAGGCTCTGGTGCTCCAGCTCAAACAGAGGCTGCAGATAAATGGAAATTAAGAGCTAGGAAAAGTCCTCCTCCCAGCAATCAGACTCAAGCTTCCTGCACACCTGCTCTCAAATCTGCAAGTGGACACAGTAGAAAGGGCAGGAGGGTGGGAACAGAGAATGGCTGGGTCTAAGGAAACATGGGATTATTAAGCATAATCCTTCCCGTGTTAATGAGACACAGATCTGTGTGTCCTCCCCTAGTAGGCCTGACTCCTGGTGACAGACAGGGGTAGTTTGGCACCTCACTTATGCGGTACAGGATGAAGCCTTTCATAGGGGAACCATAACCCCGGCTTGTTATATCAGTTGTCATTTCTTTTCTTTTAAGGCTCTGTCATAAATATAAAGGGAAGGGTAAACCCCTGTAAAATCCCTCCTGGCCAGAGGAAATCTCCTCTCACCTGTAAAGGGTTAAGAAGCTAAAGGTAACCTCGCTGGCACCTGACCAAAATGACCAATGAGGAGACAAGATAATTTCAAAAGCTGGGAGGAGGGAGAGAAACAAAGGGTATGTGTGTCTGTCTATATTTTGTCTTTGCCGGGGATAGACCAGGAATGAAGCCTTAGAACTTTTAGTAAGTAATCTAGCTAGGTACGTGTTAGATTATGATTTCTTTAAATGGCTGAGAAAAGAATTGTGCTGAATAGAATAACTATTTCTGTCTGTGTATCTTTTTTGTAACTTAAGGTTTTGCCTAGAGGGGTTCTCTATGTTTTGAATCTAATTACCCTGTAAAGTATTTACTATCCTGATTTTACAGGGGGGATTTTTTTTATTTCTATTTACTTCTATTTCTATTAAAAGTCTTCTTGTAAGAAAACTGAATGCTTTTTCATTGTTCTCAGATCCAAGGGTTTGGGTCTGTGGTCACCTATGCAAATTGGTGAGGCTTTTTATCCAACATTTCCCTGGAAAGGGGGGGTGCAAGTGTTGGGAGGATTGTTCATTGTTCTTAAGATCCAAGGGTCTGGGTCTGTAGTCACCTAGGCAAATTGGTGAGGCTTTTTACCAAACCTTGTCCAGGAAGTGGGGTGCAAGGTTTTGGGAAGTATTTTGGGGGGAAAGACGTGTCCAAACAGCTCTTCCCCAGTAACCAGTATTTGTTTGGTGGTGGTAGCGGCCAATCCAAGGACAAAGGGTGGAATATTTTGTACCTTGGGGAAGTTTTGACCTAAGCTGGTAAAGATAAGCTTAGGAGGTTTTTTTCATGCAGGTCCCCACATCTGTACCCTAGAGTTCAGAGTGGGGGAGGAACCTTGACATGGTGGCAGAGTGGTGGGATTAACCTGAAATCATTTTGAGATCCAGTTGAGATTTTGTTGAACTAGAAATACAGATTTTAAAAAGGGAAGTCCAGAAGCAGCTGAAACTGAAAGCAGCTTGTTTTTTTCTCTGCTTTGTGGCCAAGCAGAGACAAAAGGGGATTATCTTTGTGAATTGCAGGTTTTCTTTGCCTGGAGGCAGGGTACTTAACTCCTGCAGGGAAATTCACAGTCTTCCAACCCAGAGTTTTTTTTTCCCTAAAAGTAAATAGAAGGGGGGGTGTTCTACCCATTTGCCTGGAGACAAAAGGGGCAGGGTTTTTTTTTTTTGGATTTTGATTTTTTACAAGGAGCACAAGTTTAAAAAGGAAACTTGGTTTTTCTTTGGGCTGGGTAAACAGGTTTCAAAGTAGCTGGAAGTTTTTGCTTTGATTTGGGCCCAGAGCAGAGACAAGGGAATTGTCTTTTTTTTTTTGTAGGCTGACAATCACTATCAGAGAATAGGTATTCTATTCCAGCACAGCAAAATTTTACAGCCAAGTTTTTTTTTTGTTTATTTCTAAACCTCGGGTGTAAAGTTAGTTAAAAACAGAGAGGTTAGAATGACAAAATCTGCGGCTCGACTACGGCTGGAATTAGCCAGATTTCAGGCTGAGGAAAGACAAAGGGAACATGAAAGACAGATAGAACTCATGCGGCTGAAGAAGGAGGAGAAGGAACAAGAAAGGGAGGCAGCGAAAGAGGCAGCGAAAGAGGCAGAACAACACCAAGCGGCTGCTCACAGGAGAGCTATGGAAGCAAGGGACAAAGAACTGGAGGAGAAGGAAAAAGAGAGGAAGTATGTGGAGGAGATAGAGAAGATAAAGGCTCAGGAGAATATCCCAACAAACCCTAGCTATCCTTCTCCAAGTACCACTTCCCATCCCAGAAAGTTCCCCACCTACAAAGCAGGCGATGATACTGAGGCCTTCCTAGAAAACTTCGAAAGGGCCTGCCTTGGGTACAACATCTCTACTGACCAATACATGGTAGAGCTGAGGCCGCAGCTCAGTGGACCCTTAGCTGAGGTGGCAGCTGAAATGCCTAAAGAACACATGAACAAGTATGAACTGTTTAAATCCAAGGCGAGAGTCAGAATGGGGATAACACCCGAGCAGTCTCGTCGGAGGTTCAGAGCCCTAAGGTGGAAACCAGATGTGTCATTTACCCGACATGCCTACCACATTGTGAAGCATTGGGAGGCCTGGATATCCGGAGCAAGTGTTGAATCTCCAGTAAATTTGCCCTTCCTAATGCAAATGGAACAATTCTTAGAGGGTGTTCCTGAGGAAATAGAAAGATACATCCTAGATGGGAAGCCCAAAACTGTAATCGAGGCAGGAGAGATTGGAGCCAGATGGGTGGAGGTGGCAGAGAAGAAGAAAACTGGTCGCAGTTGGAGCGGAGACCAGAAGGGACCACCCCAGACCACACCCTATTACCGGGGGCCGCCCAAAGCCCCACCTACCTCCCAAAGAACCCTCCAGACCCCTTATCGTCCCTCCACCCCGTTCTCCAGCAACCCTCCTCGCCCCAGTGACCAGTCAGCTGGACGATGTTTTAAATGTAACGAGCTGGGGCATGTAAAGGCCAACTGCCCCAAGAACCCCAACAGATTACAGTTCATTGCACCGGAATCGCACCAGAGGTCCACAGGCCCAGATACCTCCCAGATACCCTTGGAGCGGAGGGAAACTGTGAGTGTGGGCGGGAAGAAGGTCACCGCGTGGAGGGACACCGGAGCACAAGTGTCAGCTATCCATGCTTCCTTAGTGGACCCCAATTTAATCAACCCAGAGATCCAAGTGACGATTCAACCCTTCAAGTCCAACTCTTTCGATTTGCCTACAGCCAAGTTGCCTGTCCAGTACAAGGGCTGGTCCGGAACGTGGACTTTTGCAGTCTATGATGATTATCCCATCCCCATGCTGTTGGGGGAAGACTTGGCCAATCATGTGAAGCAGGCCAAGAGGGTGGGAACGGTCACCCGCAGCCAGGCTAACCAAGCCGTGAGGCCTAGCTCTGTTCCGGAAACTTCTATCAGGACCCGGTCAGAGGTGATGGATCCGGACCCCAGACCAATGTCTGCAACAGCAGTAGTGGATCCAGTCCCAGAGACCCAGACGGAACCAGTCCCAGAACCGGAACCAGCCGAACAACCAACACCAGACCCATTGCCAGCACTGAATCCAGTACTTGCAACCTCAACACCAGAGGGCCCCACCGACCCTGAACCGACAGCAGCCGATAACCCGACACAAGAGGCTCAGCCGGAGCCTGAATCCCAACATAGTTCACCAGCGGAGAGCGGTTCACAGTCAACAGAAACAGCCCCATCCCCTATATCGCTTCCAGAGGGACCAAGCCTAGGTCCACAATCCAATAAGGAACTGATGTCTCCAGCATCAAGGGAACAGTTCCAGACCGAACAGGAAGCAGATGAAAGTCTCCAGAGAGCTTGGACGGCGGCACGGAGCCACCCACCGCCTCTCAGCTCTTCTAATCGATCCAGGTTTGTTGTAGAAAGAGGACTTTTATACAAGGAAACTCTTTCTGGTGGACACCAGGAAGACTGGCATCCTCAGAGACAGTTGGTAGTTCAAACTAAATACCGGGCCAAGCTCTTGAGCTTAGCCCATGATCACCCTAGTGGCCATGCTGGGGTGAACAGGACCAAAGACCGTTTGGGGGGGTCATTCCACTGGGAGGGAATGGGCAAGGATGTTTCTACCTATGTCCAGTCTTGTGAGGTGTGCCAAAGAGTGGGAAAGCCCCAAGACCAGGTCAAAGCCCCTCTCCAGCCACTCCCCATCATTGAAGTTCCATTTCAGCGAGTAGCTGTGGATATTCTGGGTCCTTTTCCGAAAAAGACACCCAGAGGAAAGCAGTACATACTGACTTTCATGGATTTTGCCACCCGATGGCCGGAAGCAGTAGCTCTAAGCAACACCAGGGCTAAAAGTGTGTGCCAGGCACTAGCAGACATTTTTGCCAGGGTAGGTTGGCCCTCCGACATCCTCACAGATGCAGGGACTAATTTCCTGGCAGGAACTATGAAAAACCTTTGGGAAGCTCATGGGGTAAATCACTTGGTTGCCACTCCTTACCACCATCAAACAAATGGCATGGTGGAGAAGTTTAATGGAACTTTGGGGGCCATGATACGTAAATTCGTAAACGAGCACTCCAATGATTGGGACCTAGTGTTGCAGCAGTTGCTCTTTGCCTACAGAGCTGTACCACACCCCAGTTTAGGGTTTTCCCCATTTGAACTTGTATATGGCCGTGAGGTTAAGGGGCCATTGCAGTTGGTGAAGCAGCAATGGGAGGGATTTACACCTTCTCCAGGAACTAACATTCTGGACTTTGTAACCAACCTACAAAACACCCTCCGAACTTCTTTAGCCCTTGCTAAAGAAAACCTACAGGATGCTCAAAAAGAGCAAAAAGCCTGGTATGATAAACATGCCAGAGAGCGTTCCTTCAAAGTAGGGGACCAGGTTATGGTCTTAAAGGTGCTCCAGGCCCATAAAATGGAAGCATCGTGGGAAGGGCCATTCACGGTCCAGGAGCGCCTGGGAGCTGTTAATTATCTCATAGCATTCCCCACCTCCAACCGAAAGCCTAAGGTGTACCATATTAATTCTCTAAAGCCCTTTTATTCCAGAGAATTAAAGGTTTGTCAGTTTACAGCCCAGGGAGGAGACGACGCTGAGTGGCCTGAAGGTGTCTACTACGAAGGGAAATGTGCTGGTGGTGTGGAAGAGGTGAACCTCTCCATGACCCTTGGGCGTATGCAGCGACAGCAGATCCAGGAGCTGTGCACTAGCTACGCGCCAACGTTCTCAGCCACCCCAGGACTGACTGAACGGGCATACCACTCCATTGACACAGGTAATGCTCGCCCAATTAGAGTCCAACCTTACCGGGTGTCTCCTCAAGCTAAAACTGCTATAGAACGGGAGATCCGGGATATGTTACAGATGGGTGTAATCCGCCCCTCTGAAAGTGCATGGGCATCTCCAGTGGTTCTAGTTCCCAAACCAGATGGGGAAATACGTTTTTGCGTGGACTACCGTAAGCTAAATGCTGTAACTCGCCCAGACAACTATCCAATGCCACGCACAGATGAACTATTAGAGAAACTGGGACGGGCCCAGTTCATCTCTACCTTGGACTTAACCAAGGGGTACTGGCAGGTACCGCTAGATGAATCTGCCAAGGAAAGGTCAACCTTCACCACACATCTCGGGCTGTATGAATTTAATGTACTCCCTTTCGGGCTGCGAAATGCACCCGCCACCTTCCAAAGACTTGTAGATGGTCTCCTAGCAGGATTAGGAGAATATGCAGTCGCCTACCTTGACGATGTGGCCATATTTTCGGATTCCTGGGCAGACCACCTGGAACATCTACAAAAAGTCCTTGAGCGCATAAGGGAGGCAGGACTAACTGTTAAGGCTAAGAAGTGTCAAATAGGCCTAAACAGAGTGACTTACCTTGGAAACCAGGTGGGTCAAGGAACTATCAGCCCCCTACAGGCCAAAGTGGATGCTATCCAAAAGTGGCCTGTCCCAAAGTCAAAGAAACAGGTTCAATCCTTCTTAGGCTTGGCCGGTTATTACAGACGATTTGTACCGCACTACAGCCAAATCGCCGCCCCACTGACAGACCTAACCAAAAAGAAACAGCCAAATGCGGTTCAGTGGACCGAAAAGTGTCAGAAGGCCTTTAACAAGCTTAAAGCGACACTCATGTCTGACCCTGTACTAAGGGCCCCAGACTTTGACAAACCGTTCCTAGTAACCACAGATGCGTCCGAGCGTGGTGTGGGAGCAGTTTTAATGCAGAAAGGACCAGATCAAGAATTCCACCCTGTAGTGTTTCTCAGCAAAAAACTGTCTGAGAGGGAAAGCCACTGGTCAGTCACTGAAAAAGAATGTTACGCCATTGTCTACGCTCTGGAAAAGCTACGCCCATATGTTTGGGGACGGCGTTTCCACCTGCAAACCGACCATGCTGCACTGAAGTGGCTTCACACGGTCAAAGAAAATAGCAAAAAACTTCTTCGGTGGAGTTTAGCTCTCCAAGATTTTGATTTTGATATCCAACACATCTCAGGAGCTTCTAACAAAGTGGCTGATGCACTCTCCCGTGAAAGTTTCCCAGAATCAACTGGTTAAAATCGTCCTTGAGATGTAGAAAATATTGTTAGTCTTTATGTACTTGGTAGTATATTTAGAGATGCATGTGTCTTATTAACTCTGTTTTTCCTAGAGCTCCAGGAAGAAATCCCAGCCAGTGTTTCACCCTAGCTGAGATTTGGGGGGCGTGTCATAAATATAAAGGGAAGGGTAAACCCCTGTAAAATCCCTCCTGGCCAGAGGAAATCTCCTCTCACCTGTAAAGGGTTAAGAAGCTAAAGGTAACCTCGCTGGCACCTGACCAAAATGACCAATGAGGAGACAAGATAATTTCAAAAGCTGGGAGGAGGGAGAGAAACAAAGGGTATGTGTGTCTGTCTATATTTTGTCTTTGCCGGGGATAGACCAGGAATGAAGCCTTAGAACTTTTAGTAAGTAATCTAGCTAGGTACGTGTTAGATTATGATTTCTTTAAATGGCTGAGAAAAGAATTGTGCTGAATAGAATAACTATTTCTGTCTGTGTATCTTTTTTGTAACTTAAGGTTTTGCCTAGAGGGGTTCTCTATGTTTTGAATCTAATTACCCTGTAAAGTATTTACTATCCTGATTTTACAGGGGGGATTTTTTTTATTTCTATTTACTTCTATTTCTATTAAAAGTCTTCTTGTAAGAAAACTGAATGCTTTTTCATTGTTCTCAGATCCAAGGGTTTGGGTCTGTGGTCACCTATGCAAATTGGTGAGGCTTTTTATCCAACATTTCCCTGGAAAGGGGGGGTGCAAGTGTTGGGAGGATTGTTCATTGTTCTTAAGATCCAAGGGTCTGGGTCTGTAGTCACCTAGGCAAATTGGTGAGGCTTTTTACCAAACCTTGTCCAGGAAGTGGGGTGCAAGGTTTTGGGAAGTATTTTGGGGGGAAAGACGTGTCCAAACAGCTCTTCCCCAGTAACCAGTATTTGTTTGGTGGTGGTAGCGGCCAATCCAAGGACAAAGGGTGGAATATTTTGTACCTTGGGGAAGTTTTGACCTAAGCTGGTAAAGATAAGCTTAGGAGGTTTTTTTCATGCAGGTCCCCACATCTGTACCCTAGAGTTCAGAGTGGGGGAGGAACCTTGACAGGCTCTTATTGAAAAGCTTATTCACAAGATGCCATAAAAATACAAGTACTTCCATCCCATTACACAGAAGAAAGTGGATGCCGCTTGCATGCCTTGTCTATTTAGACTGTCAGCTGATTAGGGTAAGGACTGTCTCTTGCTATATATAATATGTACAGTCCCTAGCACAATAGGGCCCTGATCTCTAATAGCAATAACAGTTATGAAAAATGGCCCTGCAGCTTTCCACTTTAAAAATCCCTGTGTTTGTGTAGAAAAAGATACCAATGGGGGAGGTGAGGCAGAATTTTAAAAATACCCCTTCACAGTGTCACCAACCTGAAGATTTGGGAGGAAATGGGTCAGTGGCAGGTGCTGCTGAAAAAAATAAGTTAAAGCTATAACTAAGGATGAGCTTCAAGCCCTAAAACATCCACAGCAGCATTAGTTACTCTTCCATCAGACACTGAGAATGAGTTGCTAATAGTTTCCTGCTCTCTGCTAAGCCAAACTGCTGCTTAAATCACATTAAAAGGCCAGTATACATGGCTGTATTTACTTTATTACAAGATGTGTCTTTTAATCTCACAATGAATCATGTGATAACTTTATCTATAATTATAAAAACCCAGCTCCAGATTGTTGTGCTCGGAGTGACAGCATTAGGCAAGAGATTGGAGTTCAACCCACACATGCAAGATGGAGCAGGAGAGGTCTGGTTTATTTCAAAACTCCACCCACACGATACCCCACCTGCAGGACAAAGAGCAATAACAGATTCCAACTGTAGGACAGGATTAGCACTCTTGTTGGCTGACTAGGGAAAGTCACTTACACCAAGGGGCTGCAGTATAATGAGAAAACAGGACCTGGGCCTGTAGAACGGCCTCACTGGGATGGGAGAGTATGCAGTACTGCCAGCCCCATGTGTCCAAAAATTATGTCAGTCCCCACAAAAAATGAGTTTGCCTTAAAACTCATGAGATGTTTTTTAATCGTGAATTTGGGGTTCTTTTTCTTTGCTGGCAGATTACAGGGCACTTACTTTGCATTTTCAAGATGCAAACGTGAGGGCTAGAAACATACTTTTTTCTGAGATTCTCATGTAATCTCTTGATTCCAGCAGCTGGGGTTTTAAAAAAATAAACACCAAATATTGTGTGACCCATGCTAAAATTGCAAGGGCTGGCAACAATAAGGATGTCAAGGAGCTACTACACTTTCTACCTGTCCTTCCCCAATCCAGTTCCATTTGCTTTTGTTCCCCTCCACCAGTCTAAGGCCACGTCTACACTACCTGCCGGATCAGCGGGTAGTGATCGATCTATCGGGGATTGATTTATTGTGTCTAGTGTAGACGCGATAAATCGATCCCCGATCGCTCTGCTGTCTACTCCGGAACTCCACCAGGGCGAGAGGCGGAAGTGGAGTCAATGGGGGAGCGGCGGCCATTGATCCCGTGCCACGAGGACACGAAGTAAGTGATTCTAAGTCAATCTAAGATACATCAACTTCAGCTACGCTATTCTCATAGCTGAAGTTGCGTATCTTAGATCGATCCCCCCTAGTGTAGACCAGGCCTAAGTGGAAGGGAGAATCAGACTCTCCATTATTTTTTCTGATTACATATCCCCTCTGCCTAACAAGGGACTGGCCATTCTATATACTGTCTGCCTCCTGCATTGGCCCTCTGGTGTCTCCCCACATGCACCTTTGAATCTTCCCTCTCTCAAACTACCTTATTGATTCGTGATATGGAGATGGGGGGAATCCACATCTGTGCAATATTGCTATACGTAGCAGAGTCTTCTGTATTCAATCCTTTGGTTCATCCATGGGAAGAAGTAGGGTCATGATTGCACAAACCTTTGAAGTTCAAAGCTGATTTGAACATGTGCTGAAATACACCATCATTAGAGCATTTATACCATAAGTGAAGGGGATTAGCTATTGAAAGGAAGTCTGTTTCAATGTTTACTTCCACTTTTGGTAATGTACAGAAAAAATTAACATATGAAAACACCAGATGTGACTACCAGCTATCAGCAAGAAGATGGCATTGTGCTTGGCTCAAATTTGCCTGTTATCTTGGAAATTCCTGTGCCATCTTTTTCCGCTTAGACCTATTTAGATATTTATGTCTGGGACCCGCATGGTAAAATGATTTATTGAGAACTAGGAAAACACATCTGAGTTTCTCGTTGAGACTTTACTTTAGTATGATTGTATTGCTTCTCTTACACAGTTGCAGGGCAGAGCCAAAAGAACAACATAAATTCTACTTGGTACCCTTCAGTTCATGTTCAAAGTATTTGGCACACATGATCTATGCACTAAGGTGATACTCTAACAGAGACAAATTATGTCAAGACATCTGAAAGTCATCATTTCTGTGCACATGCACGCATTTTAAAAGAAAATCTACAAGAGGATCAAAAACAAGATTAAACCACATCTGTTTGGGTTTAAGCTACATTGTCTATAGAGTTCAAAGTTGTTTCCTTTTGTCTAAAAAAAAAAAACCCCTTCCCAGCTGGTTTTTATCTTAAATTCCTCACCACTATCAAAGAAGTGTTTTCATTGGCCAACCAATGTTATTTCTAAAACTTGAGCTAGTTAGGAAAAAGAGCTAAGTAAGAAAATATGCTTTATTCATCAAAGGTCTATCCTCTGTGCCTTTCCCTGGCACACAGAGAAAACTAACAGAGAGGCTTCATCAGGTTCTAATAGGAGCAGTGTATCTACCGTATGTCATCATACCGTAAATTAGGGCTTCAGTCGTTTTACACAAGTTATTGACTACAACTGACACTGATAAGGAAAACATGAAAAAGAGAATGAATTGGAAGAGGCACAAATTATATAATAAATGAATACAATGAAATGCAATGCATGGGAAAGAAAACTGCTTTGAAAGCTGCCATCAATCAGTAAACAGATTTGTTTTGTATAAATGCATGTGATTCGCTATATTGCTCTAACAGCATGCTATAGCAATCACTGACTATATATATATATAGCTCACGCTAGACGATGAAGACCCAGCGTTTTATGTTGTTCAACAAAGGGACTGATAAATGGTAAAACAAGAACTCTTCAATCATAGTGACTGTTCTCTGTATTAGAATGGAACTTAAGACAGAAATATGAAATTAAATCAAGGCAATATGATGTGACCGCTGCACATCAAGGGATTGTTTTTCATGTTTCTATTTACACTCTATTTATTATCAAGATCAACATTATTAAATAATATCATTTTCAATAACTTCAGGTGTCATATAAGGGTGTGTTCCAACTTCCAAAACCTCCTTTTGACTTCAGTGGGAGTTGGCTCAAGCATGTCGTAAACTATGTAATGTCTCCCTTAAACAATCACGGCCTTGCTTATTAATCCTATCAAGATATTAATGTATAGCAGTGTCAATTTTCCATTTGACTTTAAGGGGGACTTCTTACATATTTAAAGTTAAGCATGTGCTTAAGTGCTTGGCTGGATCAGGGCCAGAAGCTTCAGGATCTTGCATGGCTGAGCCCTAAATTAATAATTTCTAGGTCCATAAGAATGGATTTGGTTGAATTTTAAAAAACACACATAAAAATTCTCAACACATAAGAAATATGTGTGTCATTTGCATAGAATATACATTTGCCACTGTTAATTTATTCTCCTTGTTAACGTTAGTCATAAGACACACAATTGTGTAATGATATTAATTCATTACAGCACTGAATATATTAAACTTTGAAGCTTGAAAAGATATCCAAATCCACCAAAGGCCGCACATCGCCATAAATAGGGGGAAGTATATAAAACCGCAAAAGCAGAAAAATGGCAAGAGTTCGTTCTGAATTTTAAGTTAATTCTTTATGCAATTTTCAATATAAAACTAACTTTTAAGTGGCAAAACCAAGTAGCAATTGTAATCATAATTAGATATACATCCTCAATGCCATGTTAAGCACAGTAAGCCTACCAGGCCACGTTAACCAGCCAAGAATGATACACAAACGCAGTTCGTCTTTGAGAGCAGAGAGGTCAAACCCTGCAAAAAAGTTACCAATACCATTCATTTTGGAGATAGTCTCATATTATGCACTTTGTATCCTGGGTAGTTGTGTTCGTTCTGCAAAAAATGAAGAACAGTTTTAACAACCAAAAAAGAGCTTTTGGGGTGGGGGTGGGGTGAATTTCACCACCCACAAAACTGAAATATGTGCATCAAAATGGGCATACACGCAACTGTGGAGCTATTGTCCTCTTTGCCCTCATTTAAGGAACTTCAAGGAAAACTAATAGAGTTGCAGTAGAAGTAAAGACAAAGACAGATCCTGCACGGCATGGTGTACTATGTGGATGATTTACTAAAGCCTTTTTGCAGAACAGCATCCCCTGCAGAAAGCACTTGACCTCAAGCTTAAACATTCTTAAGTGCTTCCCTGAATCAGGGCCTAAGTTCCACTCAATAAAAATTGTGTTTTGGCATAAAATAATGAAATAAACATAAACCAGTCTCGTGGTCTATTTACAAACTCCAAACCCCACCTCCTCACAACAGACAGAAAGATAAGTAAATGGGCCAGAATAAAATGATTCAAACAATGAGGACTTGCTTTAAATGAACCATATAAAGCCACAGAGAATCCGCTATGGACATCCTCATGATGGGGGTTTCATAGGCAAGGCCCTACCTCAGGACTAACCCTTGAACAATTCAGGATTGTCCCTCAGAACAAAGCTAACCTAATCTATTTCAATTGCCATGATAGGGCATAGAAAAATTATAGTCCTGAAAGTACCCTGTGCCTAGATTACTAAGCAGCTGCCATAGCAAGTTCAGCTCTTGAAGACAGTAAGCTCTTTGGGGCTGGGCACATCACTTGGTTTCTGTGGGCCTGCCCCCAGGGTAAGGTACTACACAACAAGAAGAAAGATGGCAGGACTGGGCATTGTCTTTGCAACTTGTCCACTAACAAATCACAACATTTTCCAGTATATTCATTATTCAATATTCACAGATTTTTATAGCAAATAATTCTTGGCCTACAGATTTTCTTAATTGCAGATGTACAACTTGCCATTTACACAGTGAAGGGTTAAAATCCATTGCTGATGTAATAATCTGGTATATGGATTTGTGTACAGGCCCAAAGTCCAGAGTTTGGTCAAGAGGTCAGAGGCCTAGCAATAGCTAAGAGAAAGCAGAATAACCAAAGATAACCTTGCTTTTGCTAAGATATGCCTGGTCAGCAAAAGGGCAGATGTCGGGGGCAATAATTGTGTCTTATTCAAAGTTGAAAATAGAACAAAGTCCTGTTTCTGTTGTGTTAGTTTCTTCTGTAGGGAGATGTTCTTCCCACACACCCAACCTTGAGTTTATGAAAGGTTCAAGCATGTCAGTATAAGACATGGCCTCCTCCCACCTCCCTTTCCCAGGAACCAATGCCTCCCTTAAAACACAAATAAGCAACTTGAAAGACAATCTTTATTGCCATATACTTTCACTGTTTCTTTGCTTTTACCCCTAGATATGTATCTGTTGGACAATCAAAGGAGCTACTTCATTCCTATGGACCCCAAATTAAATCCAACATATATTCTATACTAATACATTTATTAAAGTACTAATTAAATGCTAAATGTTAATGTGTTAACATTGAGACCATGGGTGGAGACATTATATAACCTTTTGACCATTGGCTACTGTGCTATCATGTCTTGCAGCTAGACCTATCTGGGGGTGTGGGACTGCCTACCCCGTCACTTTCCCCTCCCATAAAAGATCCATATATTCCATTGTAATCAATTGATTAACAGTGTCTCTGAGCCTAATAAGCGAGGTGACACTCTGTCAGCACTGTACGTAATAAACTCCTATGCTTGACCTCTACACGGTGTGAATTTATGTCCTTCTCACAGTAATGTGTGTAACTATGTTATTGTAACTTATAAACCAACACTATACACATTTGGCACTTCATATTTGACTGTAATATTATGCATTTGCAAGTTGCATCTTTCAATATGTGGTTAACCACATAAATCATCCAGTCTGGAAACAGGAACAAGTTCAGCTAATTTATGTAATTAATCAATATCACACAAAGTGCAAATTGCAAATTTGACAAAATAATATACAATTTAGTTTTTGCTTTCAGTGACTATTTGAGGATTAGAGCCGAAAATGTGCATCCCATGGCTGTTCATACTAATAAAGTTCAAAGGGTAAAAAAAAATTAAAGCACGTGTAAAAAAAGTCCCATTGGGACTTACGCTCCTTAGTCACTTAGATGCCGCTGGTAGTTTTACCCTAAACCCCAAAGAGTCTCAGAATGGCAACGCAAAAGTGTCATATGTAGAGTTATTTGGGGGAAAATGGTGTGGTGATTTCTACGATATTTCCCCTTCCCACTTTTTCCCATTGAAATTCCAAAATTTGAAACGTGTTGAGCCGCCCTAGACACAAGCATGGATGAACCAAAAATCACATTTAAAACTGAACAAATGTTTGTAGAAACTTTTCCCAGTTTGCCCAGCTGTATCTGTAACATTCACTTCTCTCCAAAATCTAACATTGCAAAGTAGCCTCTAAAGCTGTGCTCTCTATTTCTGTGTAAATTGAATAGTTAGTGCCGCTACTCAGTCTGTGAGCATAAGTTTAGACACCACTTTGGAAAGTTTGGCTAAGACTAAGTCTGAGGAGCAGAAAATAAATTATTATTGGGCTCTCCAGAGAGGGAAAAGTTCAGGCCTGGTCATAAATCAAAATGGAGAACAATGAGGAAATGAGCTGCCAATTCAGCTGACCAATTCCTGGCACAGAATGGTGATTAAAGCCCCCAAACCATCATCATTACCAGAAGCGTTTCACTTTTCCAGATTGCTGTAGTATTCATCCAAAGCTACTTTCTATCTTTATACTAAAAATGAGCTATGTAGCTAGCCAGGGACACGTGAGATACTGGATCTAGGGCAGAGCTTTCAGATCCTCAAAGGTATTTAGGCACTTAATTCCCATTGACTTTGAAATCAGTGGGAGTTAGGTGCCTAAATAAATGACTTAGGCATCTAAGTCCCATTTTCAACAATGACTTTCAGTGACCCTTAGGCTATGTCTACACTGCATCATGGTATGGTCTACATGGGTGTGAATTGCAGAGCACACCAAGGAGTTGCACTCTAAATGCGCCATGTGAATGCTGCTGGCACTAACTAAAAGGTACCTAGCTCACATTAATGTAGCCTTCTTTCAAACACAGGGCAGTAACCGTGCAACTCTTTGATGACCTCTGCAATTCACACCCCCATAGTCCTCTCTGCAGTGCAATGTAAACAAGCCCTTAGACTCTTATAGTACCTCTTCAAAATGAGACTTAGGCGATTTGGAAAATTATGCCCACTTTTTCTATTGCAGCCATTCAGTCCTGAATCTCCACGCAAATTGGGATTTTTTAATAGCATGCACTGTTGGCCTGCTCCTGCTCCTTTTGAAATCATGACATCGCTGAGAATAGAGGTGGGCTAACCCTTTTGAAAGTCTCATTCTACATCTTTAGAGTGGTGCACAAACCTAAGCCTGCATGAACTCCCAGTCCCAAACCTGTCAGATAGCTGTTATCCTCATTTTATAGGTGGGGGAAATGATTTACAGATAATGGAAGTGATTTGCCAAAGGTCACAAAGCAAGTCAGTGATAGGGCTGGGATTAGAACTCAAGGGATGCTGGTTTCCTGTCCTAGGCTCTGCACTGTACATCGTGCTATCTTGCAGTAGTTGGGTCTGTTTTGAATTGTGGCTTGAGGAGCCCACAGCTGCCCACAAGAGGCGGTGATGGGTAGGCAGGAAGGAAGAGGGAGCTGGAAGGAGACCTGTACATTACTTTATTCAGGGCTCAGCAAAAACAAGCACTGGCCACATATAAGGGCTAAATTACAACTCTGAGAATTAGTGGAATGTGCATTTTGCAGAGGTAGAACCTGAGTGTTGATGGAGGGATGTGCAGGTTGGGCCGGGCACCACCACAACCCCAACTCTCCCAGCCACAATCCCATTTGGGTTGTTCAGTGCCGCCAGCGGCACTAGCAGGCCACCCACCTATTTAGACCAGGCCGTGAAGGACTGCAAACAGTTATTTCCTGCTGCACAGGTGCGAGAAAGATGGGAGAAGGTGCTCCCTGCAACTGCACCGGGCCCCAGAGCAGCAAACAGAGGGACAGCCGCATCTGGGCCTGAAGGCTGGGAGACAAGCCAGCAAAAACAGGGCAGTTCAAAACTAATATAGTCATTGCCCAAAATTTATCTGCCCGGAGCCTTCCCCAAGAGGTGAGCTGAGGACAGAGAGTGAGCAATAAAGATCTGGCTCTGTTCGCTGTATGTAACAACTCCCTTCAATGTTATTTCGGGGTTTTTTTTCTTTTATACCAATACATCCTTTGTAATTTTGAAGATGGACAGACACAAATTGGGGGTTTTGAGGTTTCTGATGAATAACAGCACTAGGGCCCAGCCAAGTGATTTGAATTTCAAATTTGTGGAGGAGCTGGAGGGAAGCCCTCAAAGACTTGTGGTTCATAACTGCCAGTGCAGCAAATATTAAGGCGGTCACTTTTTAACTACTTTTTGCCTAGTAGCCAGCACAGAGCCTTCTCTTGTCAAAACGGAGAGTTTTCATTACAATAAAATGTCTTCCACTCCTTCAGTGCAGCCCTTGCTAATCCTCTGCTACAAAAGCTAATGATCTGTAAGACCAGAGCCTGCAGACATACACACAAACTTGTTAAGAGTGTTTACACTACTCATGCCAAGCAGGGACAAAACAGAGAGGGACAGGACCAGATTCTCTTTATGCCAATCAGCTGGTGCCAAAGGACCAGACACTGGCTCTATCCGACTAGCTGAAAGATCCCCCAGCAGTTGGGGTTAGCAAGGGTGTAAAGCCACTACAGCTGGCTCTCATGCCTGACCCCTGCATTGGGGGCTTGCCAGAGTGGAAAGGGATGGGAAGGTGCCATTATGTTCCTCCACTTGTAAACTGGTGGACAGTCCCTTGGAGACCATTGCCAGGTGGCATAGGTTAGAGCAACCCTTAGCCTCTACCCTAACCTACACTGGGGATAGGACTGGAACTGAATAGTGCAAAGAATCAGGACAACATAACCAGCTCCCTGAAGGTCCCTCCTCCACACTCTTCTGCACCAAAGAGATCTCCGTGCAGGAAAGAATCTGGCCAAACATTCTGGTAAGATATTTTAGCCTTAGACATATATGACGAGACCATTACTCCTTGTTCTAAGTTGCAGTGGGGGAGGTTTAGGTTGGATATTAGGAAAAACTTTTTCCTTAGGAGGGTGGTGAAGCACTGGAATGGGTTACCTAGGGAGGCGGTGGAATCTCCTTCCTTAGAGATTTTTAAGACCCGGCTTGACAAAGCCCTGGCTGGGACGATTTAGTTGAGGATTGGTCCTGCTTTGAGCAGGGGGTTGGACGAGATGACTTCCTGAGGTCTCTTCCAACCCTGATATTCTATGCTTCTATGACTTACATTTACTTCTGTAAATCAGTAATTCTTTTTTATTGTCCTGATAGAAATACTCTACTGAAAAGAACAATTCTGTCCTCTCTTAGTCCTTACTGGACTTTGTACTACTTCTACCTTGGTCCCCTTTCCTTTTTTATCCCTTCCTTTAGGTACAGTACTTGCATTATTATTCTAAGCACTTTGATCAAGCTCATAGAAAGAGGGAATTTTAGATAATTCTACAGTTTACCAAGTCAAATCCACATGAAATGGTTAGTAGCTATCCCAGTGCCCAATGAGAGCAACTACATGGCTTAGTAACCCTAATTGATTTGAGTCCCAGCTACTTAAGAGACCTCGTCTCTCTTTGTGTGATACCATGGCTGAAGCAATAAGCCAAGACACTCCAGCTAACAGGCCCCTCGTCGAAATGGAAGTAAGCTGTGGCAGCTGAGTGATGCGTCTTTGAACTTGTAAATTACTCCTTATCTTAGGATGACAGAGTCTGGCATTCTTATAGGCTTTCCTTGAAGGTCAGTGCGTGGGGGACACTTGAGGGGAAATTGTATTTGAGATGAGTTGGTTCCCATATTCCACTCCAAGCACGAAGCACACTTCTTGCACCTGCCTTCTCCAATATCAACACAAAGCTGCACAGACATTGGAAAAAAACTCATCCAACCCAAAACTCTACCGAAACTAACACTCCACTGCACACACAATCCTTGCCATAGGGACAGGATGACAGAAAGAACCAACTATATGTGACAGATGCTAGTCACGTCACTTAATGCACTCTTGGAAGGCATTCAGGCCTTCCACTCACACAGAGGTATTTAGGCTCT
Source organism: Chelonia mydas (assembly GCF_015237465.2). Classification (NCBI taxonomy): domain Eukaryota; kingdom Metazoa; phylum Chordata; order Testudines; family Cheloniidae; genus Chelonia; species Chelonia mydas. The sequence goes on along the minus strand of NC_057853.1, from coordinate 11,519,772 downwards.
TAACTTACACTGAAATCACTGGACATTAGGAACCTAAAAACCTTTGTGGGCCTGGGCCTTAGATAATATGGTGATGTGATGTGCATTTATGTAGAATAGAAGCACTCATGTAGAATAGAATAGACAACAAAGTTAAGCCCCTCCAGCAAGCAGTTCTGAGCTATAAGAACCCTTACGTGTTTATTTTCAACCATAAGAACACCAAAAAATATGAAAACTTAAACCAAACGTGATTTCAGTGCCTAACAGCACACTGGCTCTAGTGATATTACTGCATATTATGTAAACTCTGAAGCTGTAGTTATGAGATACCATCACAGCCATTCTTCTGGAGTGGTCAAAAATGTCCCTTAGTTGAGTTAAGAACTATAAGAGTGCTCCATTTGGAGCAATTCGATGCACACAACCAGCAGTTAGATGCCCAGCTTTGTTTTTAGAGGCTTTATTCATGAAACACTTTAGGAAATAAGTTTTATACACAACAAATTAAATGGGCATGTGCTAACCTAACTGAGCCTTCAGAGCATCACTCAGTGAAAACATATTGCCTTTGTAATAGGTTCATTCACTGTTGGGGAGCTCCCTTGTGGCCACATCTGGGCACTAGCTTCTTTAAGGCTAGACACCCTCTTTCCGATGAGTGTCATTCCTGCTTGCTCACAGGACTCATGGTGCGTCCTCTTTGTGACTCAGGAGACCTGGGGCAAAATTCTGGCCCTGGGAGCCTGGGAATTTTGCCATTGGCTTCCATGAAGGTAGGATTTCACTCTTGGATTCCATTCCAAGCTCTGCCTTTGATCTCCTGTGAGACCTTGGACAAGTCACTTCATCTCACTGTGCCTTCATTTCCCAGTCCACCCTTTGTCTTGTCTACTTAGATCATAAGTTCTTCAGGACAGGGACTGTATCACTGTGTGTATGTCTAGTGCCTAGTCCAATGAAGGACCAGTTTTGGTTGGTTTCCCTAGGTGCTACTGTGATACAAATAATAAATGATGAGTGATGCATGCACCACAAAATTAATTACTCCACCTGATGTCAGCTCTTTAATTCTTCCCTGTTTCTTGCTCCTGGTGTTGAAGACTGATTAACATACACTGTACCAGCTTCGCTCGCCCCAGGAGCCTGACAAATAGAGGATGCCAGATTAATTGTCATCTACTCTTTTTGTAGTTCTTCACATGGAAAAGCATTGTTTTAAAGCTTTGAATTTGCATTGTGCTGGTGTGAGTAAAATATGCACATTCTCTCAACATACACCATGAAACATATGGAAACAGGATTAAATCTGTCCCAACCTGCCAGCATTTTAAATTTATGGAACCAAAAATCCTTCAGGGAATGTCATAAATTCACGTGCATTCTCAAGTGCTAATGCTTGCACAGGGACCTTTAGATTAGCAGATAAATGTATGAAAATACATATGTACAGTCATGTCTTCCATGTCTTTGTACAGATGGAGGCCACTGTGATTCAGTGTTTTTCATGTCAACGTCATTCAAGGCAGAGTCAGGTCAGGAGAGCCTGACTCCATTGCACATTGTAACTTCACTTTTACTCAGAACGTGTCTACTTTTGAGAACCTGTTAGCACCAAGACTAATGAGGTGTTCAATCCATCAAAGGGCCCAACCTAAAATGTGGGAAAATCCACACCATGCCAAGGTATACATCCAACCCCAAACATTCCTCACTTGGGCTGCTTATCTCATGCTGAAATTTAGTCCCAAGAAATATCAGCTAAGACTTTGTACTAGAAATGTGCACCGATTTAACTCAATCCATTTAAAAGCCAATCCATGTAAATTGAGGCAAAGCCCTCGTATAGATGCACTTAACTTAGTTTAATCCTTTCTTATATACATTTAGCTTAATTCAGCAACTCAGTGATGCAAGCTAAACTGCTCGTGGAAGGGTTAAACTGGGCTAAGTGCATATATATTCAGGATTTGCAATAGTTTGCAGGCTGATTTTTAAATTGATTTACTTAAACTGATCCACTTCTCAAGAATAAAAAAAGAGTAAGATGAAGTGAATTTTCCTTCGTAAGCCAGTTGCAAATGTGTGAGTGAGACAGACAGACATCAGGAAAGCACAACATTCATAGGGTTAACGTTTGATTTGGGGAAAAACAAAATGTTGAAAGGTCCCTGTCATTATCCAAAGCAGTTCACTACAGCGTATATAATGCCTGGACAGTGTGGAACCACATGACTGAGCACAGAGTGTGAGATGTGGAATTTGCTTGTAGTCTTATTTAGATGATCTTTAAGATTTCTTAATGATACAAAATACTTTAACCGGTGTGTTACTGCAGGATAACCAGTAGGTGGTAGTATTACATCCACCTTCTATTTAACACACACTAGAGTTTAGATGGGTAGCAGCTGCCAGCAGAAAATGTAGTGTTAATATTGACAAATTACACATCAGCTGCTTAATTAGCCAGCATAGCCAGCATGTGTATTGTGATTTTGTCCTTTGACAGCTCGATAAAGACAAAATCTTTTAATACCATGTTAACCAATTTATTGCAGAAAACAATCATGCTAATGCAATATTGAAGAGGTAGGAACAAACATCCAGTTTACCAGGCTTCTGCCGTGATGTACACTCAGGCCAAATTCTATTCTTATCTATACCATTTCAAACGCATTCACTGCAATCAGGGTGCATAGGGCTTAATTCAAAGGAAAATGTGGTTCTAAAGGGCTTGACCCTGCAAAGCTCTCTGGCCAGATCCAGCAAAAAGACTTAAGCACATGCTTAAAGTTAAGCCTGTGAGCAGTCCCACCGAAGTCACTGTTGAAAATGAGACTTGGTGTGTGTGATGGGGCGCACTCGCCCCACACTGGACGGGGAAGGGTTAACCCTACATTGTGGGTTGAGGAAGCCACCCCCCCTTTACTCTGCTGGGCATGCTTCAGGTGCACTGGTATAAAAGGGAGAAGCTCAGCTCAGTTGGGGCTGACTGCCAGGGAGGAGGGACGTGGGGAGGAAGGATGTGCTCTGTTGGCTCCAGCCGAGGAGCAGCTGAGGCCATGGGGGCTGGAGATGCTATAACCCAAGTAGACGCTAAGGTACTTACCGAGACCCCACCGTGTCAGGAGTTGCAGGGGACAACACAGACTGGGGAACCTGGAGACAGCAGAGATGCCCAGACCATAGCCACAGGAACTATGGTAGGAAGCAGCCCAGGACACTTAGATAGTGGCCTGGTTGGTGAACCGGAGTGGTGAGTCAGCGTGTTTTAGTTGGAACCCCCCTGCTGACTCAGTGGCACACACCCCTACCGCTACCAAGGCCCTGGGCTGGGGTCCAGTGGAGAGGGAGGGCCTGGACCCCATTACTAGGGCTGCCATCTTCCTCCTTGTGTGTGGTGGCCCCCTTCTGGACCGACTTTGGCCACTAGGCCTCACTGCCCTGCTAAGAAGGTCAAACCTATGGACTTGGGCTGTTAGGCCTTACAGCCCTGCTAACTGGGGCAAATCTATTGACGTTGGCCAGTGGGCCACATTGCCTTGCAAACCAGGGTAAATTTACTGACTTTGGCCACTAGGCCTCACTGCCCTGCTGAGAAGGCTAGAGTCCATAGATTTGCCCGTTCGGCCTTACTGCCCTGTCTTCCTGGGGCAAATGTACTGATTGTGGCTACTAGACCTTACTGCCCCGCTAAGAGGGGCGAACCTATTGACTTCAGCCATTGGGCTGCACTGCCCTGCTAAGGAGGGTGAGTATATAGACTGGAGTTAGGAGTGTGACAAGATGCATTCGTCCTGCACTGGATGGGGTTTTCCCCAATCCTGTCACACGATACATCTCCACTTTGAGCTGGGGGTGTCCTTCCCAACTTGAGGAGACCTACCTGTGCTAGCTCTGATCAAGCTGGTGTGCTAAAAACAGTGGCAGAAGCAGCTAGCCACCCCAAGTATGTACCCAGCCGAGACATTAGGCACATATTCGGGTGGCTAGCCACTCCTGAAACCATGGCTCCACTCTATTTTTAGCACTCTAGCATGATAAGAGCTAGCACAGGTAGGTCTCCTCAAGCTGGGAAGGACACCCCCAGCTCAAAGTGGAGATGTACCTTTAGGTTCCTAAGTCACTTGGGCCTAGCAATGCTGAGTGAAGCAATGCCTCAATACCCTTCAAAATCTTGACCTAAGTGCTTTGCTGGACCAGGCCAAAGTGCCCAGCACCTTGCAAGATCAACCCCACAGTTTGCAATGGAATTGGGCTTGGCACAGAAATGCTTTGAAGGGTCTCACAAACACCTGCTGCAGTGTGTCATCAGGGAAGGGATGGTCACCTCTCCTGCTATTTATTTATTTGTATTATTGTAGCACTTGGGGATCCCAGTCAGGGACCAGATTGTGTCTGAATGTACCACCTCCCAGATGTCCAGACAGAGAGTCCTGACTCACACCGGGGATCAGTGACTCACACACACAGTGTCTCATTTATCCCAGCAGAACTACTTGTGGAAGTAACTGTGAGAGTGAGGTGCAAACAATCTGGCCCAAAATGGGAGCGTAATCTCCCAATGGATCAGAGTCTCTTGGTGTGGATGCGTAAATTTGCTGTGATAAGTGGAAATGTTTCAATGGCTCACAATGTAAATCTCCCCCTGCTAGTCCGGTGGCTATTAGAAATTTCCCACTGAAATGCCAATGGTTGCTCTGTCTGTCTGATCCCATGCTCAGGGAGAGAGTTTTGACTTAGTAAATGAGAGAGAGAGACTGAAAAAGGAAAAAAAAGAGTTAAGTCAGTACCCCTGCTGGGAGATTTTTCTGATCGCAGGACAACTAGCAAACTTTTTCATTTGTATGTTTCCCACCATGAACAGCTTAACGATATCAATGTGTTTCAAGTAGATGAATAAACAACAAATAATGAGACGCACGTGGGAAAGCAAGAAACGTTCAGAGTCTCAACCAAACAATGGAAACCTTTTTTAGCGAGGGAATTGCATGCGTCTAGCATCACGGACCTCCCTGTAAAATAAACAGGGCCCAGTGACTTAGAGACTAATCTTGGTCTCTCATGGCCAGATCTTCAAAAAAACTCGGCTTCCGTTTAGGCACCTAAGTCTGAGTCAGATTTTCTCAGTTTACAGCAGGCCTCATGCTTCTCAATGGCAGCTGTTGGGTGTGTGGCCCTTTTGTAAATCTGCCCCTTACTGTCTATTTAGATTGCAAGTTCTCCATGGCAGGGAGAATTTGTTTGCATAGCACCTGGCACAATAAGGCTCCAATCTCCTCTGGAGTACTGTTGTGATAATTGAGCCTACAAATGTACTTGAATTGTGAGCTCAACTGTAAAAAGTATGTGAAAATCTCTAAGGTGTCCCAAGAACCTATAACTTTTGGTCTGCATGTGACTTCACCATGGAAAGTAGGCCAAGTTATTTTCCATATAGAATGTTATGAACAGGCAGGGGTGAAAGTAGGCCGGTATGGGCCGGTACAGCATACCAGTAAGAAGCTGCTACTGGCCCGTATGCAGCCGACGTTAAAGCGTTAACATCGCAGCCCCTGTTGCCCCCCGTCGGCGGCCCTGCTGGTAGGGACCCTGAGGTACAGGCACCAGTAGGGACCGACAGGGGATGTGGGGGCAGAGGCAGCTGGCCTGGGGCTCCCAGACCCTTTTAAATTGCCACCGGAGCCCCAGGTGACGCGGGCCAGGCAGCGTGGATGGGCTGGCTGGGGGAGGCTGACCCCAGCCCCGCCGCTTCCACCCAAGGCCCCACCCCTTCCAGGGGCCGGAGTTGGGCCCCCGTACTTTCACCCCTGTGAACAGGTATGAAAAGGAGACAAAAACTGAATTAATCAAAACAAAAGGTCCAACTGATATGGTTCCAGGACTGGTAAAATCATGCTTGTTAAAATGGATGAGGTGGAACCGGAAATTAATGAAACCAAAATTGGTGTGTCAGGAGTTAGGTCTACCTGGTGGACAAAATAATGAGGGCATGGGCTGTTCCATCTATCACTCCTATTTCGGGTCCTTAAAGAAGACTTTGGAGGGTAAGCAAAGGAAAACAGATGGAGGCTACTAGAGAGAACTTCACCATTCTAGCTGCCACTTCCACCAGTTTCCTGGAACCCCAGGCCTTTGTCATCCTGATCCTGAGAGATATCCTGGCCAGACCAGGTAAGACAGAGGGACCCAGATGACACTGCCACCCTACCAGCTCCAGCTGATTCCCAAACAGAACAGGAGATGAATGCGATCAGACTTCAACAGCAACAGCCCTAGCCCATCTCAGGCTACATCTACACTACAGCCGGGATCAACGCGCTGAGATCGATCCACCGGCGGTCAATTTAGTGGGTCCAGTGAAGACCTGCCAAATCAACAGCAGATCGCTCTCCAGTCAACCCCTATCCTCTACCCCCAATGAGAAGAGTAAGGTAAGTCAATGGGAGAGTTTCTCCCGTCAACCCCCAGCGGTGGAGACCCCGCGGTAACTCGACCTAAGGTACGTTGACTCCAGTTACATTATTCACGTAGCTGGAGTTGCGTAGCATAGGTCCACTTACTGTGGTAGTGTAGACATAGGCTCACTTCACTTTTTTTTTCCCCAAAAGGACATTTATTACCATCTTTGATACCATCTACAAGTCTGTCAAACAAGGAGATGCGTAAACTTGTTTAGCGCTGTTTAAAGTTAACTGTTTTGGCCCATTTATTCCATCTAAGTTAGTACAACAGTATCTGGGCAATAATAATAAACACAGTGGTTCTGAGCTGGGCCTCTCAGAAGTAGCAGCTCAGAGGCACAGACTCGGGGAAAGGTGGATGAAGGGAGCTTTAAACCACTGCTATTCCCCCTGAATTCTGAGCCCAGCCCTCTGCTGTCCCAGGGGTGCTCTAATTCATGGTGACTTTGGCTGGGCCCGTACGTAGCACTCCACTGATGTAAAATAGCTGGTGCACAGAGCGCTCCAGCCTCATTCTCTCCCTCTTCCAACACACTTCTTCCTCCCCTGGGCACTCTCCTAGTACATCCTACGTCAGGACTTGCATGAGTGGGGAGAGTGGCATAGGGCACTCCCCAGCTGAGTTGAAAGTAGATCACCAGCCCCTCTTCCCTAGCTTACGTACAAGAGAACAAGAGATGCAGGATGATCAAGCGGTTAGAGCACCAGCCTGGGTTCAATTCCCTACTCTGCCAGACTCCCTCTGTGCCCATGGTCTCTGTACCTCAGTTTCCCTACTACTTCCCTGTCTCAGAGGGTGGTGTTAGGAAAAATATATTAAAGATGTGCACAGATACTGCAGTAATGGGAGCTATACAGGCACCTGCGATAGATAGATATGCACCTCCACGCCATTCAGTTCCAGAGTCCGTGATTAAAGGGTTATTCCATTCCTTAACTAGAGCACAGCAGCACCAGAAAATAGGACAAAGGGGTTTTCTCCCTCGGTGGGTAACCCCCATCTCCTTAAATCAGCTGGCTGTGTGCCCTTTCTACGGATGTTTTTTTTCTTACCAGTAGGAAGACACTGTTTGCTGTGATCTTGCAAGTCACGCTCAGTCAAGCACCTTTCATGCTCTAGAAACACTGAGTGCAACACTAAGTGAAACCGGCCAAATGAATTCCAGAAGATTAACAAATCTAAAGCAAAAAAGACATGGAGCCATTTATGCTTTTCCCTCTCTCAGACATCCGGTAGGTTTGTTGTGAACAAAAATATCCTGCATATGATTATATTTTAATGACTCAAACCCAGGAAAGTTACTGTTGTACAACAGCACCCTCTTACACCAGATTAAATCTTGGCCTGGGATGCTCATCTGCAGTACAATTTTCCATTACAAATATACTGATCGAATTAAACTAAGTTTAACTGCATAGCTGGGTTGTTGGGAGGAGGGGGGTTGAGGTTATGAGCTGTGCTTCAAGCAGCTGCTGCAATCAGTCTGTAAGTTATACATTGGTTTCATGGTGACTGATGACCTAACAGAAACAGCAAATGCTGAACACAAGGGGAAAACAGTAGAATCCCATTTAATCACGTTTCCTTTTTTGCTAAAAGAATCACTTTTTGGAAACGGGCAGAAAACTTCAAGTTGGCCACACGTTTGTAAATGCCTCCAGTTTCAAACCATACAAGGACACAGGGAGAATTAACTTTGCTTAGTTTTCTTGGAAAGTTTCCTTTAAATAAAAAGCTCAAGCTTTAACATTCATAACCCAGCCCAGCTTTGGATTCAAAGTTTCAGGGAAGTTCATATTCGTATCTGCACACCTACACTTCGTCTACAAGAGAAAACTGGAGCATTGCTACCACAAATACAGCACCCTAAGAGACGTGTATTGTACCACAGGTCCATGCAAGACGTTGCAAATCGTGTACACAGTCTACTGATGCACACACAAAAACACCACCACCATTGGGGCTGCATTTACTTGCACTAAGGCTAACTAAGGTCATGCACTAAGATCATCCACACCATGTCAATCTGCAGTGGGGCAAAGCTAGTATAGATAGCTAGTGCTGGCATAACCCACAGGCTATGTGGCATGGGGTACAGAGGAACTGCTGACTCTTTGCTATGTGTCAGGGCCTGGTAAGATGTAGTCCCTACCACCTTGTTCAGGACAGGGCAATTCAGATCAGGCAATGGGGTAAACCAAAAACATGAACAGAGGCAGACATTGTGTACCATGGGCTTTATTCCACAGCTCCAGGGATCTCTGCTAGGGATTGTGGAATTGGTGCAGTGATCCACAGGCCCTTGGGGATGGAAGAGCTGTGTGTGGACATGGAACAAGGTGGATAGTGTGGAGGTGGTGCACCGTTGTTCATACCAGTGCAGATAACAGCATGCTAAAGAGTTCTGTAACCTGTCCGAAGGGCTGCAGTCATTTTAAATAGTTGTCAGGGGAGTGAATAACTTGTGTCCAGCCTGTGGTCACAGGAATGCTGCTTTAGCAGAACTTATTTCATGTAGGCAGAGTAAGGGTTAATATACTCACTGCCCGTTCAAACTTCTACCCCTCCTCCAGTTTGGTCCAACTCACAAGGTGACCCCTAAACTATAGCAGCTAACATGTGACTTCAAAGATTAAAAAGAGCAAATGTGAGAGAGCCCAAACGGAGGCAGCAGAACTTATGAAACGCTCTGTGAAGTGTCATTTACCACAGCACATGCGAGGTCTGCAGAGGTGACAACATTCACAGCCCCCCGCAGAAATTCACCCAACAAGCTGCTAGAAACCAGCAGAGGCGCTCACAGCTCTGGGCTGAGGGGTATTCTGAACCCTCCTGTGTTTCTATAACACTTTGCACTTACATGACTCCACTGGCACCAATTCAGATATGTTTTGGGGAGGGGCAAATTCCAGTGCCGGCCCCCAGCAAGGACCCTATTCCAGTCCTCGCTCGTTCCCTCCTCCCGCTGCCCCACAGAGATGCTGGGTCTCCGCTCTCTCTTACCTACACAGGACATGCGCTGGTGCCACCAGGAGTCGAGTTCTCAGTGGACTCCTCTGAGCTCTGCCACATAGGAACTGGTAATAGCTCATCTTAAGTGATCACTCTCCTTACAATGTATATTTTTTCATGGTCTGTGTGTATAAATAAAATCTCCTCCCTGTACTTTCCACTTTATGCATCCGATGAAGTGAGCTGTAACTCACGAAAGCTTATGCTCAGATAAATTGGTTAGTCTCTAAGGTGCCACAAGTCCTCCTTTTCTTTTTGCGAATACAGACTAACACGGCTGCTACTCTGAAGCCTGTCACATAGGAACAGACTCCCTGTGCATCAGGTAGCAACACCATTTGGCTTGGCTGCCCCTCCATCTTGATGGAGGGGCAGCCAGACCAAATTTGAGTGGTGGTGTGATCCCATGCACCAGGTCTCAATGCCGCCCCCTGAAAGTTGGCCTGGCTGCCCCTCCATCTGTACAGAGGGACAGCCAGGTCAAATTTCAGTGGCATTACAACCATGCAGCTGGTGTGATGCTCCAGGCTGCGCCACCAGCAAGCAAACTGATTTAGTACAGGACCACTGCTTAAAAGCGGTTGGGTTATGCCCAGCTCAGCCCTGCAGCCGCTGGAACTCTGAGCAAGTACAGGAACCCTAGAGTAGGGGAATTTCCCCCCTAGCCTCCCACTGTCCAGGGATCTCTCCTAGCAGCGCACACTGGATTCGAAGAGGGGCAATCAGAATCATTAGCTATACTGACAAGGCAGGGGCAAAAAGAAATTCCTTAGAACTTGGAGATTTGTGTGCTTCAGCTGTATTTCTTTACCACAAATTTAAGAAATAGCCATTGAGGAGCAGGAATTCTTTTTAACCTTTCATAACTCTGTGCATGCTTGTAAAGGGTGCCAGGGATGGGGGAGGGAGAGAGAGAACCCACCAAAGCAACAGAAGGCCTGCCCGCATCAGAAGATGATTCTAATCATTCGGCTGTGACTCACTGGGGGCCTGTCACGCTGATGGAGTTCACAAGGCTTTGTATACTGCACTCTTGATGTGAATTTCATTACGTGTTACCGTTCTCCACATTTGGGTTATAAAACCGGCAGTCATTCCACACAGGGCACAAATGGTAACTAAAGGGTATGAAACAAGGCTTAAGAAAAAGGAAAGTAAAATCCACCAAGCATTGAGCTGGTTGGGATTATTCCAACAGAACATTTTTCCATAAGAAAATGCATTTTTGTTGAAACTGAAACAATTCATGGAAATGTGTCGATTTCCAGAGGTTCAGAAGAATCTTGAGAAGTTGCTTCCTTTCTCTTTGCCCCAATTCCTGCCCCTCCCAAGTGCCTGCAGCTGGCTCTGATCCAGCACTTGCAAACAGATAGCTATGCTTGTGCTGTTATCCAATGATTCCAAGATTGCCAGGCCACAGTCTGAACACCTGCATACTACAGGCCATAATATCATGGCCCCTTCTTCCAGCACCAGTGTCCCATTCTGACACCAGCATTTTGCCCCACTGCTTAGCAGTAGCCGATGTCTGGGACCTGGCAGTTCAGCCTCTCAGTGGGGGAGAAATCAGTGATGTGGAGACTGGGTGTATTCTAAGTGTAACTTGCTTTATTCACACTTAAACATCAGTCCTTACATGAGACAGCCAAACAGTAAGTGGGGCAATTCCCTCTTCCAGCAATCTCACCCTACCACCAATGAACATTGAGCAACATTGCCTCAAGAACTGACTCTAACCAGAACCCAAGACAGGGAACAAACTCTCCAGCTGCTTGTGTAGCTCCCTCTCTCCCACAGCTGTCTCTGCACAGAAAAACCTTGCATAATCCAGATACTAACAAGAATCCAGCATGTCTTCCCAGGAGTCAAAACTTGCTTGCATGCTAAGAAATAGAACTTGGAAGATTATGTGTAACATTGTCACCAGGAGACAGCTGCCATAATAGTATTTCACCCAGTAATACCGTCATCCTTCCCATGTGCTTGTGGTTGACTGTGGGGCTCTGTAGATGCAGTGGGTGAACAAACATTTTCTCCAGTTCCTGCGTGTGAAATTTGCCCCTCAAGGATTATTTATAAGTTAGTGCTCGGGGATTTGAGACAAGTGACTGAGAACTGAAGTCAAACTCTGCACTGGAAGATATCACTAAAAAGCAAAAGAGATTTGGTAGACTTCAGTGGTGCTACTGTGGATTTACATAGCTCTCTGTCAGTGCAGGAATTTGACTCTTGTCCTTTTAGAAGAAATGGGGGTAATGGAGCAGGAAGTAATTCAACTGAAATCATTAAAGTTAACACAGGAGCTCTTGGAAAGTTCCATATTTTCATATACAAGCCCCTTTATATTCCCCCTGGAAAATGCTTTCCCCATTAAGCCCAAGTCTGTCATGCCACTGGTACTTATTTATTTGGAGATCCAGATGTTCATCCAAGAGTGAAACTAACTAGACAGAAAGTGAGCGTGAAAAATAATTAGCACATGTAAGCATTTGTTGTTTCCTCAAGTGGTTTTTATGATATTTTTCGCTTCCCTAAGCTTTCAGACTTGGGGACTACCCTTTGCTCATTGAGGTGAAATCCTGGCTTCACTGAAATCAGTGCCAAAACTCCCATTCATTTCAATGGGGCAGGATTTCACTCCAGGTGTTTTACCGAAACTCCACTGCAATTCAAACCTGTAAGTTACTCTAGTAAACGTTGGACTGCTTCCAGACTCTGGCTTTCCCAGTGTGTAGATAAGGAGCCATAAATTACAGTCCTGCTAAAGGAATGATTCTACCACAGGAGGTGCAGTCCCTTTGACCAAGGAATAAAGGGAAAGAAGAGTCATAAAGGCATCAGAGTGAAATATTTATAGCCCTAATACAATTCAGGTGCTCCCTAACTGTGCTGCAATGGAAACACGACAAAGATTCTGCTTGAAAAGATCATAAGGAGAGGTCATTCCCAACAGCTGGCTCTCTTGATGCAAATATGCATGCATGAGATAAGTCACTAACTGGCATTCATAATATGACCAGATTATCACATGGATGAGACAAGAAGGTGCTTCACACCTTGAGTGTTTAAACACTGGGAAGGCCTGAAAAATAAATAATAGGACTGCACGGTTCTGTTCTTCAGGCTAGCCCAAAACCTGACACCAACAAGGAAAACAGTAGATCAAATTCTCCTAGAAATAAAAAGAGAGACCCATCTAACCCTGCTTTCAGAATAGAAGGTGACTTGCACTCTTCCAAAAACTGATTAGCCTCAAACAGGAATGACAAGCAACATGTAAAACATGAGGAATGAGGACATTGTCAAAGATTTCTTCTGTCCTCCCCCGCAATAACCTTCCTGTGCTTTATAACAAGACCCAATAGAGCTTTGACTCTCCTCGATTCATATGATTTATTTGTATTCTGGTAACACCTAGAGGTGCCAACTGAGATCAATCGCTGCACACATAGTAAGAGACAGACCCTGCCCCCAATAGCTTACCAAATAGTAAAGCTGCTCTTAAATTTTTGTCAGATCATTTTTTCAGTGAAAAATGGCCTTTCAATCAAAATGAAAATGTTTAAAAAATGTTTTGTTTAAAAGTGGAGGAGTTTGGGGGGGGGGAGTTTGATGATATCGCTCCCCAAAAAATCATTTTGGGTTTTTTGTTCCCCAGTTTGTCTCCTTCTCCCCTTAAGAAAAAAGAGAAAAGACAAAACACATTTCTTGTTTTGTTTAGTTAAAATACTAAAAGATTCCATACAAAATTTTGTATACAACTTTTCTCAATTTTACTTTATTTTTTTTTAATAGAAATACTTGTCTTTTTACAAAAAGGTAAAACAGGCAAAGAATGGGAGGGGAAACAGAGTCACGGAGACATGAAGTGACTTGCCCATGACACCCTGAAGGTCAATGGCAGGGTAAGGAATGAACCTGAAGTCTCCTGACTCGCAGTTCACTACCCTATCCACTAGACTACTCTGCCTCTCATATAGATCTTTTGTTGAAGAATTTCCTAATGGAAGCACCAAAAATACAGCTTGTAGACCCACCTATTCTCTACCCCTTCCTGCAGAACAGCCAGTGCTTAATTTGTAATGCAAGAGGTGCCGCAGCTCAAGCAATTAGATGCCAGGACTGAAGCGATTTTTTAAAATACATAACTGAGGCAGCAAGCCCAGAGGTGCCGGGGCTCAGCTCTGGCAAGCCCAGGCAAAAATGAAGCACTGGGGACTTGTGCCCATGATGGGTCTTTAGGATCCAGGCTGAACACAAAGACTCTTTTCTTGGAAATATTTCAGGGCGTGCATGCCCTTCACATTTATTCAAAGTAAATCTTTTCTGACTCTTCCCTCTGAGAGAGGCACAATCCTGTCCGCTGTATACTTAATTAGTCCCTTTGCCCTGAGAAATGGAAAAGGTTAAAAGGAAGAATCCAAAAGAGCATCAAAGGATCCGTATGCAAGTTGAGTGAAGAACAATTTTCCATCTATAGAAAATATTCTACTCAAAGAATGACCTGCAAATTAACGTGATTCCTACAGGTGACATGTGCTTTTCGCTGTATGATCATCAAGCAGAAAAGAGGAGTTTTTAGAAAACAAAAATAAGAATGATTTGTACTTGAGTTCAGACCAATTGCTAGTAAAAGATAAGTCTGCACATGTCCAACCTGGTTCTGTGCCAATGCACTCTAATATTTTAGCAGGAATATAATTGTTCAGGGAGATTTAGACTGCTGAAAGATACAGAGGTCCATAGCAGCATTTCTTTCCTTTGTTACTGTATTAGGGGTTTGCAGACTTTACTTACGGGACTTGGCCCCCCAACCCTGTTTGATAGGTTTTTAATGCCAATTACACAAAGGAATCACTACTGGGGATGGAGTTTTACCTGCTGCAAGCAGGGAAGTGAGAATCAGGATTCAGCGTTCTACCATTGGCTCTGTTACTCTGCCCTGAGAGGGGCTGGAAACCCACAAGTCACACTCACTTTGACTGGAATTGCGGGTTCTCGGTGCCTCTGAAAATTAGGCCTTCACGGTCTACATTTTGATACTCAAAAACGGAGGCATTCTGAACTACAGCTCACTTTTGACAATTTCATCCTTACTCTCTGTGCTTCAGCTGTCCCATCAGTAGAGTGGGGAAAGGAGAGAAGCTTCACTGGAGTTATTATAAAGAAAGCATTAACCCTTGCTCTAGTGCAGTGGTTCTCAAACTAGGGGTCCCGCTTGTTTCAGGGAAAGCCCCTGGTGGGCTGGGCCAGTTTGTTTACTTGCCGCATCCTCAGGGTCAGCAGATCGCGGCTCCCGCTGGCCGTAGTTCACTGCTCCAGGCCAATGGGGGCTGCGGAAAGCAGCACGGGCCGAGGGATGTGCTGGCCGCCCTTCCTGCAGCCCCCATTGGCCTGGAGTGGCGAACCGCGGCCAGTGGGAGCCGCGATCAGCCGAACCTGCGGACACGGCAGGTAAACAAACAGGCCCAGCCCGCCAGGGGCTTTCCCTGAACAAGCAGTGGCCCTAGTTTGAGAACCACTGCTCTAGTGCACATTGTGTGATAGTTTCTAAGCTAGCCCTGTTTTCATCCACTCAGCCCTTTGTTAACTCATGTGTAGGGCCCTACCAAATTCACGGCCATGAAAAACACATCATGGACTGTGAAATCTGGTCTCCCCCCATGAAATCTGGTCTTTTGTGTACTTTTACCCTATACTATACAGATTTCACCGGGTAGACCAGCATTTCTCAAATTGAAGGCCCTGACCTAAAAGGTAGTTGCAGCGGGGTCACAAGATTATTTTAGTGGGGATCATGGTATTGCAGTGGAGTTTGCCACCCTTACCTCTGCGCTGCCTTCAGAGCTGGGCAGCCGGAGAGCGGCAGCTGTTAGCCAGGCACCCGGCTCTGAAGGTGGCACCCTGCCAGCAGCAGCACAGAAGTAAGGGTGGCAATACCATACCATGCCACTCTTTACTTCTGCACTGCTGCCTTCAGAGCTGGGCAGCCAGACATTGGCAGCTGCTGGGCTTGAGAGCTGGTCTGCTGACTCTTCCCACCAATCAGGTGGTATAGCCAATCAGGCAGGCTACTAGAGACCAGCTGCACGCATTAGGTTGCCCAGGTCCCGATTCTTGAAAACGCCTTTGTAAAGTGTTTAGAGGTCGACAGCTGGTATTATCTATCAGAGAGGCTTGGTGCACTGCAGCCTAGCCATCCCCCCAAAAGTGAAGGCTGCATGAGCCTCGATGAAGGGACAGGAGCCATGACAATTGCCTGCATGATACTGAAACCCCTTCCATTCTAACAAAGACAGACATATTGCAGGACTTAAGGACTTAAGGACTTAGAGAGGGAACTGAACCACACAGGCTGCTGTGGAGATAACGACTGTATTTGTTTGTAGTTTGGGGTTTGTGTAGGAAGTCCTAAGCAATGGACAGGGCATATGAGTACAAGTATCTTTGTTTTGCCGATGACCTGGTAAGTAATGCTTCTCTGGGAGGGAGCTTTCTTTTGTGTGAGCAGAAGTCTAGTGCTTTAAGGTAGGGAACCAAACTCAATGCCATATATACCCATAAAGAAGCAGAGTTCAGGTCATGTCAGAAACTTTAACTCTGGCATTTCTTTGCTTTTGCGTGCTTAATGGGGAAACCCCAACATTCGCTTAATGCAGTTGTTGGTATGGGATTCATGCCCTCTGGGTATGGGTACACGGCAATAAAAGCCCCACAGCACAGCTGTAGCTGGCCCACATCAGCTGACGCTGGCTCAGTCTGCGAAGCCAATAAACTGCAGTGTAGCCGTTCAGGCTCTGGCTAGAGCCCTGCCTCTGATACCCCACGAGGAGAGAGCGGCCCTGCACAGCCCCAGCCCTGCAAGCCTGAGTCAGCTGACAGAGGCCAGCCAGGGGTGTGTTATTGCAGTGTAAACATACCCTCTGAGACCATAGGAAGAAAGATGCTGTAAAATATTTATTATTAGCATGGTGATATTTGTTTAATTTAAACTTGAAGTCCAAGTCTGGATACATAAACACTTTACCTGTCAGATTTTCTTACCTTCTAAGAAGCCACTAACTTTTTTCAATGACTTCCAATTTTACGGGTCAAAAAAATTGACATATATTCTAACCTACCTCCCTATTATGGGACCCATGCTGCACCTAAGCTACTCTCTTACTCCCCTGTGCCAGCTACCATAGAGCACAGATGGAAGAGGAACCTCCATGGGGCCTTTATATCTCTCTGGTGTACATGGTTAAGAAATGCTGGATCCTTGAATCTGACCCAAAGGGAATTGTGCTCTGCCCAGTAGAGAGCTGGCACAGGGAAGTCCATAGGCACCGACTTCGACAGGTGCAGGTGGGTGCTCGACCCCCCCTTTGCCCCAGCCCTGCCCCACCCCCTCCCGCCTCTGCTCCAACCCCTTCCCCAATGTCCCCGCCCCAACTCCGCCCCCTCCCTGTCCCTATTCTAACCCCTTCCCCAAGTCCCCGCCCCAGCCCCGCCTCTTCCCCACCTCCTCCCCTGAGCGCGCCACGTTCCCACTCCTCCCCCCTCCCTCCCAGAGCTTGTTACACCCCAAAACAGCTGTTTTGCGGTGGCAAGCGCTGGGAGGGAGGCGGAGAAGCTGCGCCCTCAGGGGATGAGGCAGAGGTGAGGTGGGGCAGCCCGGAGCACACACGGAGTCAGCGCCTATGCAGGGCATTATCCATCCCCACAACAGAAGTGAGGGGTAGGGGGGACAGGAAGCAGCTTCTGACTCTGGGTAACAATCTGGATCCCATTCTGCTCTTGGGTCAACACAGCCCCAAATAAGGAGTGAGAACATAACAGCATTTTAAACTTACATAGGCAAGGCCTAGACATGCCTTCTTATATTCTGCACGATCAACCTATTCTTAATATCAGTTCGTTCAAATAACAGACCCAATTCTGGCCCCTTTACTCAGATTGCATAGCACCTTCTTCCAAAAGTAACCTATCAGTTTCAGTGGGAGTAAAGCACCGCTCAACATCTGTAAGGTTGGCGGGGCTGGCCCCAATATGTTTTTAATAGTTTGTGTAAAGTACCACATATTCTTATTACCAAAGTGCATTTTAATAAATATATTCCCTTAAATGTACAGTTGGACTCATGCTAATCTACTTACACATAATTTTCTGGAAGGTTCAAGAATCCTAAAAGTTACATTACATGGGCAAAGTTACATGCATCAGTCTTCATCTAAACAACAAGTTTATTGTTTTATTATAGAACGAAAACCATAAAAAGATTTGTCTGAAGTGATTGGTGATTGCACTTCACATCTGGTGGAATGTTAGTTATTATAACAACACCTTCGGCTCCTTCAAATGAAGCCTTAGGCTAAATATGAAAATAAGTAATACTATTAAGACTGTAAAAAGACATTATGGCATCATATGGAGATACTAATGTGATGTGAGGCAAATCCAGCCACCAGAGGGAAAAAATTGCTGAACTGAAAAATTGTACTCAATGAGGCAGAAAAATGGGTCAAAACCCACATGACTGGTCAGATTCTCAGCCCCAATCTGGCTGCATTTTGCCACTCCGGCAACGCAAGCCATCGCTCTCGTTGGATTATATAGAGCCAACATAGCAGCTCCTTTGCCACCCTCTCCCAACTTCTGGTGGAAAAGAGGTGTACGTAGGATAAATCCCCTCGGTTCTGGGGGTTGCTGATGTAACTTAGAGCAGCCCTGAGGATGCTTTAACTTGTCCTGGTGTGTCAAGCCGGGGCAAATTAGGCCCAGAATACAGGAGCTATAAATTAAAGTCACCTTCCCTCCTACCTCAGCAAAACTCTGCCTCCCCAGAGAATCTAGTTCCATTATGTGCAACACACTGAGGGTTTGAAGGGTGAACAATTAACATGGAGAACGCTCGTCTATTTATTATAAGAGTTTCTTGATCTAAAATTTCAAGCTCTGGGATATACAATTAGCTCTTTCTAATCACTGACCTGCATTTCTATCTGCTGAATAGTGTTAGATTCCAGCAGCTTAATTTTACACACACACACACACACACACACACAGAGGCCATATTGCATTTGTACCCAATATTCTTACTGAGAATTTGTTTGTATTAAAAGTGGCTGAAATTTCTGGATCAACTATACATGATATTGTTGAATTTAACCACAAAACAGGTAAATTAATAATGGTGTTAGAGGGGAGGTATTTGGTAGTTAGTCTCATCATGGGAAAGGTGGAATCCATAATTGACTGGTTCATATTTAGAAATCTATGTCTAGTCCCAGTCTTATCGTGAAGCACCAGGAAAAGTGGTTAAGAATAAATAAGCTAACTAGAAACAGCTGCCTTTAATATAACATTTTGACGTCAGCAAGTCTTTATTAGCCTCCCAAAATAGTCTACGGTTTTGTGAAACTTGGAGGGGGGAAAAAACATCGTTGTTCATTTTAAAAGCAATTTTCCATTGATGATAGAAGTGGGATTCGGTGCTATTTCATTTTTTAAAAATAAAGCAGGCATTTACAACAGCTCAGGCCACTACAGGATCTCAAGCATTATCCTGTTTCACATCATCTTGAATGTTGTTGGCAACTTTCGTTAACTTAGTCCCAGATGTTATGGGCTAAATCCTATCCTTGCTTATGCTGGTCTGTTGCATCTGGGGGCATACTGGCAGCCTCCAGCACCTGCCGAAACACTGCACCTTTCCACTTCACCTGCAAGCCAGAATCCTTCCATAACATACAAGTGAGCACTAGGATATGGTCTGGAAAAGCACAGTTTGCGAGAAAGAGGCAAGACTAATCCAAGACACCATAAGCAATAGGCCCAAGCCAGCAACAACTGTCAGAATCCACATTAGGTGGATCTGCACCCCTGGCAGCATTTCTGCTTATCTTCTTTGGCCTTTTGTGCACTTTAGATTAAATTCACTGTGGTGCAAAAGGCCCTTCATACCGCTTCAGTCCCCAGAGTGGCTGGAACTAGAGCTGGTGGGGATCTTTTGATGAGAAATTGGCAGTGGTTGGTTGGGTTTTGGTAGTGGGGTTTATATTTTTGGCCTTTGTTTCTTTTTTTTAAATACTGATTTGTCAAAATGATTTCTAGATACAATAGGAGAGAGATACACACCCCAGAATAGCCAAAACCCCCCAGGGTTGAGGGCACTCATTCAGCCTGGGTTAGAAGAGGGACTTGAATCTGAGTCTCCCACATCCCACATGAGAGCCCTAATCACTGGACTATGGAGTCAGGGCTTGTCTACACTTACCGGGGGTTTGATGCATCAGCGGTCAATTTAGTGGGTCTAGTGAAGACCCACTAAATCAACCGTCAACTCCTGTACTCCATGTGAATGAGAAGCACAAGGGGAGTTGATGGGAGAGTGTCTCCCCTCGACATTGCATAGTGCGGACCCCGTGGTAAGTAGATCTAAGTACATCGATTGCAGCTACATTATTCACGTAGCTGAAGTTGCGTAACTTAGATCGATCCCCCGCCCCCCACAATGTAAACAAAGCCTCAGTTTCTCTGCTACTGAAGCTGCTCCACTTTGTGTAAAAAATAAATATTCCTTGAGCCAAAGAGAGGCTCAAGTTGCTGCACTGACCCTGGTTCACCCACCACCCAGGTAAATGCCCTAGTCACCAGGCTGCTCTGAGGTGGGGCTGCCTCTCATTTAAATGTTTTTTTCACAAAAAAGTTGGAACAGCTTCATTTCCATTGCCATACAGAACAAAGACAAATGTCAAATTCTCAAAAATTTTCTTGCGATGGAATTCTCATCTTCTGGCCAGCCCTAGCAGGAACCACTAAGAGTGGACCCATGCAAACAGACCACTGTATGCCACCATTGCAGCCTATGGATTGGAGTACCAGTCGTAGGGGGAGAAAAGGATGGCTGTAGGGCTGCACCTCAATCCAGCCCTCTCCACTCCTATGCAATTAAAGCTCAAACAAACACTCAGGCTTATGCAGGTGGAGTGAGTCTCACCCAGCAATAGGATCTGACCCTGTTTCAAGGAAACAGTGTTAATAGGCTGGTAACATCTCTTAAAAGGCATTGATTGAAATACACCTCCAGTTTATTTGCAAAGGGCCTTTTACCCTCAAAACTCGCTCTTGTACCGTTTTATACCATATTTGTAAGAAACAGATTCGGAAAAGTTCCCTGCTGTTAAGATTATCCCTCCCTCCCTTCTTATGTGTAGAGGAGAAAACAGAATACATTTTTGCAAGCCACAATAAAAACTTTATTTGCATTCCAATCCCGATGCACATCTAGGACTGATGATGTGGCAAAAGCAGCCGTATAACAGTTGGAAGCAATGCAGAGAAAATTAATTTCTCTCTAAACAAGAAACCTTTGATCTATTTCCCTTTGGACGGAAGCATTATGTTGTTGTTCTCCCTGGCAATTATTAAATCACTTTCTAAAACTTTAGCTTGCTCCCTTTTGTTCAGCAAATAAGGAAAGTGTATCTCCCTTAAGTCATACAAAATAACCTCACTTTAATTTACATAATGCCTTCTTTCTGTGAATTCTAATAGCTCTGGTAGATCAATAAATTCTTCTTTGCAGTGCTGTAATGTCACCCTGAATCTTATGTGACAAATATTCTATAACTGGAAATTAAAACATCAGCTCAAAATCTTGGGAAGCCCAACAATGTCCTATTCAGCAACCAGCCTAGCTTGCTTGTCTGACTTTATAGCTGTTGTTCAGTCTGTTGGAACAAACAGACTGAAGCCTCCAGGGTCAATATTTATTCTGATTAAGTTAATGTTTTACATTTCAGATCAATATTTTTGCATTCAGGGGCATGACCAATTGGACTGACCCCCAAGCAAAGAATTTACATGGTACCCATGCAAGCCCCCAGCTTCTCTCGCCTCTTTTCCCAATTCCAGGTCTTCTCTTCCCAACTATATTCATTCCCCTAGTGTCCTCAACACAACCATTCTGTTATACAGTCAGGGATTGAGGATTATGCTTTACAATTGGTTTCTAATTGGGATGCCCAACTTGAGAGGTGATTTTCAGGGATGCTGAGCCCCCGCAGCTCCAATTGCCTTCAGTTGGCATTGTGGGTGCTCAGCACATTGGCCAAGCAGGACTTAGGCTTCAGTACCAGGGTTGCTATGCCTCCGTTTCCCCTCTTTCAGGGCCTGATGCAAACAACAAACAACAGAACCTCCCGCTGGGTTTTCTATTTGGCTAGCAAAATGTAAGCAATCGGTCACCTTTGTGGCAGGGCTCCCCAAATCCTTTTCTTGCTTGTATCAGGGTTTCTCAGTTTTCAGTCACCCTTCTATCAGAGCTCTGTGTCGACCCTACAGCTCAGCAAGGTCCCAAGTATAGCAGGAGCCTGTCGTGTTCCTGTTTAGAGTGTACATTTGATGAGAAAGCAGCTGTCACTTTTACACATGGCTGTGGATCTCAAACTGTGGCCATGGACCACTGCCGGGCACTGAACTGCTTCTGCCCTCAGCAGTGACAGATGCACAGTTCAAAAAAAGCAAGATGTTTTCTCACCAGGCTAGAATGCTCAGCAGGAAACTTGCAGCAAAGCTCCCTTACAAATCTGTGCTGCCTAGATTGCTGCACGGGAACTGTAGCTGTTAGAGACACTTTGTTTGCTGGTACTTCGGTGCAGAAACAAACTGCAAAGTAGCTTGGAATGTGGCGGGCTGCAGAAACAGGCAGACTTGTATTTAAAAACATACACCCAAGTGGGCTAAGGCTGGGCCACAGAGTAACCAAGCATCTGCCCACTGGACCACTCAGTTCCCTCCCAATTGTGCACTTAAGCCTGAATAAAGAGTGAATAAAAACTAAGTAATCTTTGGCCAACAGTCTGGGGATCTCCCACCTATCTCCCCCAAACTCGGATCCCAGCAGGTTAAGGATAAAAACCTTAAACTAGAATGAATCCCTAGCACTTTGTGGCTTCCCCCTAAAGCAGCTGGCTGCACTTACCCTGTCTGGATCAGCCTCAACAATTAGAGAGAGCAGAAAGCTACAGAACCAATTCCAATTATATGTATATTCGCAAAACCTTTAGCTGCAAAGAGCTGCTCTCCTCCCACTCAGTGTATAATCTAATCCAAACCTGACTGCCCCAATATACACAGCTCTCCCCTTTACTCTTTATATATATATAATAATATATAGTATAATATAGTATAATAATTCGGTCAGTGTCAACCCAGGTTACTAGTCTATATTTGGACCTTAGGCAGCAAATGAGAGAACTGACCTTTCTTGCCTTCAGATCCTATTTCATTGTTATTTATTGCCCCTTATCCGCTGTCTCCTGTATCAAACCCACACCATGAACATGGCCTAGATCAGTCAGCAAACCTCCTGCTACCTTAATAAAGCATCAGTACCTATGATCCACAGCATAACACAATGAAATCCAGTACAACATTAAAATAATTGGCAGTAGCAGTGCACAGCCTTGTCTTGTTCCATTTTTTAGTGGAAACCTTCCAGGTTCACACATCTTGCACTTCCTGAGACAAATTTCTCCCCCTGGAGTCTTACCACTTTGCTGGGAAAGAGCAAAATACTCACCTAACAAATGGCCAGTTGATGAGTCATGTGCTTGTTTGAAATCTACAAGGCCTATGAATCTCTCTTATCTCACTAGGTGTGTTTTCAGTCTGTTCTATTTAAAACATTTAATAATCACTGCCTTTCTGGTGACCCACTCGGCCTTTGCACAAAACCCACTCCCTGCTCTGTCTTGCTGAACTGTAAGTTGGAAAGAACTCAAGAATATTTTCTGTTTTTAGGAAAGCTGAGGAATCAGATGCCTCTAGATTGAGGAGGCTACGGTGCATCACGTCAATTGGATAGCTTTCTCCAGCTAATTTAGATTTACTCCTACACTGTTAGCTTTTCCTGAACCTATTTATAGCAATGTCACCTCAATATTTGTCTTTCAGTATAGAAGCCTTTCAGTCAGATAGTATGAAATCCTCTACTTTTCTCAGTTTCTTATCTAGCACTTGGCCTTTCAAATCTTCTCTATTATCCAGACACTGCCTGGGTTTTGTTTTTTCTTTTCCTATTGAAAAAAATCTCATGCTTTTCAGGGGTGTGATTATACTTTTGAGTTGACAGGTCCTTTATGGTCCTATACTGTACTAGCCTCCTCCTGCAAGGTGCTGAGAGACTACAGCTCCCTTCAAAGTCAACAGGAACTAATGGCACTCAGCACCATGCAGACATTGGCCCCTAGACATAGCGCCAAGAAAGATAAAATGTATCTGCCAGAGGTTCTTTAGCTTTGTCAGAGAACTGGAGACCCTAAGGCTGTCATAAGATATGATTAAGAAGCTTTAAAACATCTATGAATAAGCGGGAACATACGCTCACAAATATGGGCATTGAGGATTAAGAAGGCCCCTAAAATACTATAGAAAGGGCTGTGGTGATATGAAGATCAAAGGACAAACTGCTTTTCAATATCTAAAGTGGTTAGAAATATGATTTCAGCTACACTAAATTAATGTGCCCATTTATCTCTACAACAAAGAGCATCTGTAAGCATCAGCACTGTGAGACAGATATATGGGAATACAATATTTGTTCCAAGTGTAACAATTATTGCTAGCAGATCACTTGGGATATTGAGCTAAATTTTCTGCTTGTGTAAATGAGCAAAACTCCACTGAAGTCAATGGAGCGTCACCCTTTTACAGCAGTAGAGAAGTTGGCCCATTCTGTCAGCACATGAACTTGTGGTGTTATATATATAGGAAGGAAGAAAGGTGTTTTCTATATAATGCTTTAAAATTATTTCCCACAAATAAAAAAAAGTACG
This sequence comes from Chelonia mydas, assembly GCF_015237465.2. NCBI lineage: Eukaryota > Metazoa > Chordata > Testudines > Cheloniidae > Chelonia > Chelonia mydas. Next base: position 11,495,494 of record NC_057853.1, on the reverse strand, counting down.
CCCACTTGGGTCTTGTATAGTATTTTTCATGAGTAGGTCCCAAAATGGAAGCTTGGTGTCATTATTGTCATTATACCCATTTTATAGATGGGAAAAGTAAGGTACAGAGAGGAGAAACAACTTACCCAGTGTAACTGCTTGCAGACAGTTTTATAGAAGAGGGTCATTTCTGGGAGAGGATTTTGGCTGCTTTAAAGTAGCATTGGATTGAAAGACAACTTGGTGTCATCTTCTTCATTCAGATACCCACGATGCTATGCTATTATTAAGTATGTGGCATGACGCACCCTGAGCAGCTGGAGACAAAGATCACAGGAGGCCCAGGTTAGGCAATTAGGAGAACTAACTAACTAACACTGCCTTCTTTGGTTTCAGCTTAATTTACAGGGCTTTTGTTCACACAAACTAGCACAGACCTGCAAAGTATATGGTCACATTCCCTTCATGTATTTTACCAGTCTGTTAACTCAAAACAGGCAACTTTATGTCTACAGCTCGCTGTTTTCTGGCTTCTAGTGAGCAGCCTCTCCTCTTCATTTTTAAGAGTCTGAGTTTAGTTCAAGGAGACTCTTCCCTCACCTAGGACTCTGAAAAATCTGCAATTTTATTATGATTCTTGCAATATTTGGTGATTTTTCTTAAAGCCCCAGCTTGTGGAGTCTTGCAATTACAGTGCATGAGAATCCTGGCTTGCTTGCTTTCTTTTTCTTTTTTTAAGGTGAATCCTAAAGGCTCAACTCCTTTTTAATCTCATATTTTTTTGAGGCCCAACTCATGATTTTTGAATACTTGGGGTTGGCAGTACTAAAGATCTAATCCTAAAAGCACCAGTGTCTGGCTCAGGGGAGCCTGCTCCTAAGAGAAGACGCTGGGGCTGGGTTCTCCGTCCATAGGTTAATGAATAGACTGCACACCCTGCCACATTAGTAGCAGACTTATTCCTACTGTGACCATCCCCCACCATATCTAGACAATACTGGGAAAAAAATTAGTACCACACACAGAATATGTGATGCCAAATGCTTCACTACCCTTTCAACCAAACACTGCTAGAAAAAAACCCACATGCCAAGAGAAAAAACCTCCATATGCTTAGTACATTTGCTTTTCTAGTTCTCCTCGCTCTCAGACTCAGCTAAACTTCCCTAAACTGTCTGGAAAGGGGACCAAATAGAACACACATTGTTAACAGTAAATGCAAAATAAACTAAGTGTCACTATATGTTATTGCAACAACTTAGTAACCCTTACAGAGGGTTCTCTCTCTCTCTCTCTCTCTCTCATGTACAGCACATAATTATGCTTGTGTGTTGTTGGGTATTTTTGAGTAGTAGGAAATCAAATTCTTTCTGAATAGTCCCTCTATGTACATGTGGGGAAATAAATATTAGTGGGAGAACAGGGGGAATTACTGATTGATTTGAGGTAATATTTAAAGTCAGATTTTTAAAGGAAACTCAATCTGGTCCCTGAGGACCCAGCCGTGCAAATACTGCCACACGTGCTTAATTTTATATCTGTGTCAGCCTGTTTGAACTCAGAGGGACTACTTATGGATTCATAGACTTTAAGGCCAAAGGGATCATTGGGATCATCTCATCAGACCTCGTGAACGATGCAGACCACAGAACCTCACCGGCAGTCCCTGCATCAAGCCCCATGACTTCTTGCTGTGCTAGAGCATTTCTTTTAGGAAGACATTAGGGGTTTGTTGGCAGCAGCCTGCAGCAGCGAGCCTCCCGGCCTGGAGCCACAGACTTGGGTTTCCGAGATTCACACTAGTGCTCTAAAAATAGCTGTGTGGAGTACTTGTGAAGTTGCCATTTGGGCTAAAGCTCAGGCTCTGACACCTAAGGGGTCTATCGATGCAGACTGGGAGGCTCACTGACGTAGGCTTTGCAGACACACCCTCGGTCTCTCATCCCTTGGTAAATTGTTCTAATGGTGAACTACTCTCACTGCTAAAACTGTGCTTTATTTCTAGTCTGGCTTCAGCTTCCAGCCATTGGAGCCCATTATGCCATTTCCTGCTAAATTAAAGTTCCCCGTGTAGGAGCTTATAGCCCAGGATCAAGTCACATTTTAACTTTTTAAATAGATTGAGCTGCTTAAATCTCTCACTGTAATCAGGTTTTCCAGATCTCAAATCATTCTTGTAGCTCTTTTTTTACTCATGTGTGGAAAGTTACTCCTACGCATACAATTAGGAGGAGTACAGGGCATGGAGCAGCCAATGTCAGGGATTGTCCCAGTGGGACTGGTTGACTGTTTCTCAGCTCTTCCTTTAGTCTTTAGGTGGGAGTACTGCTACTCCAATCTGGAAGCGTGGATTCCTTTATCCCCTGCCCTCCACTCATCTGTTTAGCATCTGTTCCAGTTATTCAGGCCAGGCACTGGGCAGAGGATTTGGACCCACTCACATGGGTCATAAACATCTAAATATACAATAACAGCAGGGTCCAAGCATCCAATGTGCTTTAAAATCGACAGAGAAGCCAAAACAAACAAAGCAGGAAGAGGTCAATAAAGTTTCAGTAAGGAGAAAAAGATGATGGTTTCTTACGCCAGATACTTCTTTCAGTTCAAGTAACAAAATGTAGCCACATAGCCAAATAGCTATCCTACGAGTCATGCCAGACTGGTCATTTTTTCCATGGCTAAATCTTCCCAGATTTCTGTAAAATATCTGGCCAGTGTAGGGGTATTAGCTTTCCTCCGTTACGGTGATGCAGCTAGAAATGAGGAATGTAGAAACTCATTCTGACCAAATTTGGAAAAAGAACCGGCAACACCTAACAAAGCTAAAGCAGGAGTTTTAACACAATAGATGTATTTGAACTTGTATCTTCTCTACATACAAAAGTTGTTACCACTTTAACATACTGGTATATTTAAAGCAGCAAAATACCCTTGTGTGGATGGAGCTATACTGATATAAAAGTGCTTATGCTGGTAGAGGTGTTCCAATATGGGAGGAGGAATAAGTGATACAGGCATAAGCACCTTTATACTGGTATCATAAAATCTCAGGGTTGGAAGGGACCTCAGGAGATCATCTAGTCCAAACCCCTGCTCGAAGCAGGACCAATCCCCAATTGTTGCCTCAGATCCTTAAATGGCCCCCTCAAGGATTGAACTCACAACCCTGGGTTTAGCAGGCCAATGCTCAAACCACTGAGCTATCCCTCCCCCCACGCTAGGAATTGGATGGGTATAACTGTTTCAATTTAAAAAAAATCACACCCTAACCAAAATAGTTATGCTAGTACAAAATGTGAGTGTAGACGAGCCCTTAGCTTATGATGTCTTTCTTCCACAAGCCAAAATCCTTTAATATTTTCATTCGTCTCCCAAAAGTAGCTCATTTGGCCCAGCTACTCACATTGGTCCAGACTCTGATACCCAGTGTGAATAAAGGTAACACCATACTCCACAAAAAGAATCCCATTCACTTATGTGGGACCACTTGTAGAATAGAGTACTCTGGTGAGTGAAGCTATCATGCTCTCAGTTGTGGGGATCTGGTTATGGAATGAACTTCAAGTGGAGATCAGGTGAATACAGAATCTGAACATCCCTGGGAAACTTCAAAACACTGCCAAACAATAATGACATTCACAATACTATCACCCCTTCTATCCATAAACCCCTACCACCGCCCTCCCCTCACAAAAAGCTCTGCGTTCTACCCCGTTCTGTCACAAACATCCTGTGTGACCTTGAACAACTCTGGGCTTCAGTTCCCCATCTGAAAAATGGAGACAATCATACTAATTATTATTCATAACAAATGGTATTGTAGTAGCACCTAGGAGTGCCAGTCATGGGTCAGAACCCCTGTGACTAGACATGGCACAAACAGAACAAAAAGATAGGGCCTGCCCCAAAGAGTTTACAGTATAAGTAGCCATACTTTCTTCTGCTCGTCGCCTCATCTATTCAGATTATAAACTCTTCATATTATGTGTTGCCTCTTGTTGCATGTGTGTACAGCGCTTAGTACAAAGAGGCCCCAACTTCACTTTGGGCTTCTAGGACCTACCATAATACAAATAAATAAATAAATAATGGGAAGAAGCTAGAGGGGACACCCAAAATAGCTTAAATTCCAAGTCAGAGAAGTGTTTAGGCCAGGGGTTCTCAAACTGGGGGCCGTGACCGCTCAGGGGGTCGCTAGGTAGTTACATGGCGTAGCAAGCTGACAGCTCTGTGGGGCTGACAGCCCTGAGCCCCCATTAAATTAAATTACCCTCCCCTCATTTTTAATTTATCAGAGGGGTCACACTCAGAGGCTTGCTGTGCGAAAGGGGTCACCAATACAAAAAGTTTGAAAACCACTGTTTTAGGCATTAAAACATTTAGAAATGAATAGAGAAAATGTCAAATCTACATTATAAATGGTCAAATGACCCAACATTGGCAAGAATTTGCGTGGTACCCAAAGAAGAGAGCTTTAAATTGTGGTGCTAAAAAACAAGACATCAGCCCTTCCCTATCTTTTTTCCTATTGTAGCTAAATATTGCTAATTTTAAATGTGAGAAAACAGCAATCAGAATAATCAGAATAATGGAATTTCGTCTGGGCAGGATATTCATGCTTAGACTGTTGGTGTGAGCTATTCAGTGGGAAAATAAGCATTTTCCAATCAGCCAGATCTTTAATTATAACATCTAGGACTGGAGGATAGATAAGTTTAAAAGCTGAGCTCAGAAAAGAGAGAGAAATTAAATCTTTCAAATTGTTGTCTGGCTCCACAGGTAGTATTTTGATGCTTTCTTCATTCTATTTTTTTGGGGGGGTGGGCGGGGATTATATAGTACCTGGCATCATTAAATTAAGATACATTATTTTCACTGAATCATTTAAAACTTTACATTGGTCTGATATACTTAACCTGTATTTTTCTGTCTGCTGAGGAGTGGGGAAATAAAAGCTTTCTGGTATGTAGGTTCAAAGAAATGGACCTTTCACCAGACTTGAACAGTTGTCTTGGGAATGCAGATTTATGAAAATTGATAGCCTGCCTTTGTGTGCAGGAACAATGTGCCTTTCTTTGCCATGTTTGTCCCCGACTATAGAACTGAATCAGAACTTCTTCAGAAAACTTCTTTAATTAATAAAGGATACCTTGCAGCCACAATGTTACAAGATGTCTCTGACACACCTCTCTTCAGATACAGTCAAAAGGGAAGATCTATAGACTTCAGATTCAATTTAAAGTGAAGGTTAAGGGTCAAAGTGTAGTTCCCTACTTGGAATTCAAAATAATCAGAAAAACAGAAGGGCAAAATTAAGCCTGTGCACTTCTCAACGCTATCAACAGTACGGTTGCAGCAGGGCTGCCTCAAATGAACCTAGGCTCGTCAATATGAGCATAAAGAATTTGTAAGACTATTATGTATATTTTATGTATAGGCTCTGTTTTAAAATAATAAAATAATTCTACTATCTTAAAAAAAATGTACACTTGTCTGAATCAGAAAGTGTCGGTAAATACAGCCAACATCCTGATTCTCAGTGACACTGAGGCCTCTTTACACCTCTCTGGATATGTCTACGCTGCAGCTGGAAGCAAGCCTCCCAGTCCAGGTAGAAGGACTTGCACTGGCAGGGCTTGAGCTAGTGCTCTAAAAAGAGCCATTTGACCTTTGCAGCTTGGGGTCTCAGACCTAAGGGGTCAGGTGGGCTTGAGAGCCTGAGCTGCAATGTCCACACAGCTGTCTTTAAGGTGCTAGCTCAAGCCCTGCTAACGTGAGTCTGTCCAGCTAGGCTGGGCGACTCACACCCAGCTGCAGTGTAGACATAGCCTCTCTCTGACAATAAACACAAAATGAACTGTACATTCTCTTTAAGGCCCCTTTACAATGGCAGAGTGGTGCAAAGTGTTTTTAGTGTAAGTGAGAATCAGGGTGGAGGTCTTTATGGAAGTCATCATTTTTAAGTGCCCCTTGTATCTAAATTGTATATTAAACATATCTGTAATTTTCTGACCATTACCATTTCTTGTGATTGTTCTCTTTGGGGGGAAAAATGGAAGGCTTCAGTGAAAAGGTTATGTGCCTTATTCTTTTCTTACTTACGTCAGTTTTACTCCAGTGCAACTTCAATGGAGTTACTCCTGATTCACACCAATAAAAAGTGAGAGGAGAATCTGACCACTATGTGTTAATATAAAGCACAGGGAGTGATATGTTTTAGCACTGTCAACGACTTCTAAATTATTTGGTTATATTGAGTGCTGCTTAAAACAATAAGGCTACTACATCTGAAAAGAAGTGGCTTCTTTACTCTGTTCTGGTTGCACCTCTTTTTTGTTTCTAGGCAAAGTCACATGGGAAAGATGAGTGTATATCAGCAGTGACTACAAAAGCAGAAAATAAACAGCAGCTGAGATAATACAAAATAGCTAAAGCCCCCTCTATCTACATACCCGCACCACCGGGAGACTTCTATTTATACCCATACAAAAGAGTACTACCGAGACATTTTTTCTATAGAAATTAAGGGCTTCGTTGATGGAATTTTTAAAGACTTTCTTTCAACTACTGTACTTCACATAGCTTCCAGTTGCATATGTCCACATATATTTTTAATCACATCTGATTTTTATGCCTTACCTTATCCAGACTCTTCCTGTATACATAATTCATTCAGCTAAACATACCAACTTTCAGAAACATTTCCCTGAATTTCCATAATTCTGGCAATGGAGTGTCCATGTGGCTTCCCTGCCTTTGCGGGTTGAGGCTATAACATGCATGGTACAACACTCCAAAAGTGTTTTCTGCCTCCACATCACTCAGACTCTATCTATCTCAGGTTTGTATACTGCCACCCATTACCAGAGCATCTAATCATCTTCCAGGTAAAACCAATTAGCAATAGCAAAGTCCCTAGTGGATTTCATGGGGCCACTGAGTCTTCCCCCTTTTCAGGATAAAGAAACTCTGCTTGGGGTGGGATTACAGTCGAACCTCAGAGTTACAAACACCAGAGTTATGAACAGACCAGTCAACCACACACCTCCTTTGGAACCGGAAGTACGCAGTCAGGCTGCAGCAGAGACAAAGCAAAAGCGAAAACAGGACAGTACTGTGTTAAACGTAAACTACTAAAAAAATAAAATATAAAGAATCGGGAAGAATGAAGTCACAGTTTCTCTCCACTCATCTCCCTTTGTTTCACCTATGAGCTTTATTTCAAGTAATTCATATTTGTGGACAATGTGGTTCTGTGGACAATCTGTTCATCACAGAATGAAGACACTGGAAAATTTGGCAGTGATCTGTGTGATCAATGCTGTGGCACCTACGTACAATTCCAGTATATTTCCCTTTTCCCATGAGAAGTCACAATCAGCAGTTACATACAGCCCCTCGCCCATATTAGGGAAGAAAGAAATTGTGAAGAAGCCAAATATAGTGTGCATACAAGATAGGAAACAATAAATATAAATAAGGCTATTATGGCCCACCGAATCTGCAAAAATGCCTGCCTGTCTGACTACCATCCACAGGTATGCAATTCTTCAAACCAAGGTCCTGCAGGCCATTCACTGTCTAATTACAGTAGCTCTTCCCAGCTCTCCTCCATTAAGGTACTAAGGACCAGATGGAAGCTAGACACCTAAATACCTTTGCAAATCTGACCCTAAGACCTTTAAAATAAGAACACGCTTGTAACCCTGTCAGCATGTTTTAATGATCCACCGTGCCCCAATTACTACCTACCTTACTTAATTTTCCATATTCATTTTAAACATCTTTACAATGCAAGAAACTATTATATCATTTTCCAGCCTCCTCCATGTTTGGGTATGTGATGCTTCTACATTTAGAAAACTCCTAAATGAGCTTTAATGTAAGACCCAGGGAGCAATCCTGCAGCCCTCACTCAAACATTTTCTGACTTTTGCCTGAGACTGGATGGAGTTCAGTTCTCAGCCCATGTCACCATTCAACTATTTGTGAGTGCTACAGCACTTGTTTCCTAATGTTGTCTCTCTGAGGACAGCACACACAAAATCAACACCCAGCAGCTATAGAGACCCCATACAATTTGATGTGCAACAGGTTATGCAGAAAAGAAAATTCCATTGAAAATTGAATAGATTGCTAGTTTCTACAGCAATCTGTAAATTGAAAAATGATACTGTAGACATATACATGACTCTTAACATATAAAAAGCTAGAAAGGATTTGTTTATTTTCTCTTGTAACAGAGTTCTGCACAATGACTGGGCTCAGAGACATACCGTTAAAGTTAGCGTCGGAAGCATAGCTCGAAACATGAAGAATCCCAGAACGGACAGAGATAGAAAAAAATGTCACTTTGTCGAGCTCCAAGACCAATGAATTGGAAAGCAGAACTAAAACTTTAAGTTGCAAGCAACAGGAGAGGGTGAGGTCGCATTTGTAACATTTACGTTTCCCTTTTTCCGTATATTTGTTAATGCAGCTTTCCAGGCCAGATGAAGCAAGTTAGAGGTATTTTCGCACAATGTAAGCTAATGTTCTCAAGCCGTTGGCCTTTCCAGTGGTTTGCATGGACAAAGTCCATGGTAACATCTGACGATAAGATCAGACAGTAGTAGCAGGGAAACATGTTTAAATCATATTTACAATGTGCCCCTCCAGACCAGCTAAAAAAAGGATCCTTTTTAGAACAATCCATACCGGCAGGTTTTTATAGCAGGTAAAGTTAATGTTAGTTCTTCGGTATTAGCCAAATCCTGAAATCCTTACTCAGAAAAAACTGGCATCAAAGGCACTGGGAGCTTTGCCTGAATAGGGAGAGCTGAGAAAGGGCTTCTAAAAGGAGTTTTGCCTGAGTGATTTGATTTGCCCGAACGAATGTAAAAACCGTACATTTTACACCTAGTTTAAAGGGACAATGGCACTTTTTAAAAGAAAAAAAAAGACAAATGTTTTCAGGATTAGAAACCATCTAAATTAATGTTAGATTTTTAATGTAAACATTCCACTCACCAGCCTGCCAAGGGCACATGTCTCTGTATGCACTCTCCTCACCCCTGCTAAACACTGCATCCTGCAAGGAGACTGCAGAGGGTCACCTCCAGTTCCTCCTCCCAGCCCAGAGGACTGCCATGCTGCCAGCTCTTCAGGAAACTTCCCTTCCCCCACTCTCCTACTTCTCCATGGTTGGAATGAAGCAGCCAGGTGGGAGGAGAGGAGAGGGAAAGCAGAAGGGGAAAGGAAGCTGCAGTAAGTGGCTACCCTAGTGCTCCACAGCTGGGAATGAGAGAACATGGGGGTGGGGGCTACCCAACCCCTTCCCAAGACCCCCCCAAGTGTGCCCGAGGCACTCCCCCACACCTAGCCCCGTGAAGCTATTCCCGTTGTCTCACCACCTGCCAAGCTGTCTCAGGATTCTTTCCCAACAACCATCCAAGATGCCCATCTCTCTCCAACTCACCTATTTTGAAAGGCAATGGTTAAGAGCGGATATGACAGAAGTATACAAAGTAAAGAATGGTGTAGAGAAGATAAATTGGGTGCTCCTGTTTACCCTCTTTCAGAATGAAATAAAATAATTTACAGGCAAACATCCTGTGGAACTCATTGCCACAAGATATAACTGGGGCTGAGAGCGTAGGAGGATTGAAAAGCAGGGCTTAAACTTGTATCTGGATAATGAGACCATCAGCAGTAATATTAGATAGTGTCAGAAACTATGATGGGGATGGTCAGGCTTAGTGGTTGGAGCCAGAATCAGGAGTCCAGGCAGAATTGGAGCAGGACTAGAAGCAGGATAGACGCAAAAGCAGGACTAGGAGCAGGCTGGGAGCAACAGCGGGGCTGGAGCAGGACTAAGAACAGGCCTGGAGCAGGGTAAGGGCCTGGAGATTCAGTTGCCGCTGTTACAGAGGAGTTAGTTCCAAGCCCCAGAGTGACACTGAGCAGACTGATCTGCTGTTCTGCCTATGAGACTTATATACCGGGTCTGGGAGTCTCAAGACCAGTTCCTGGCTTATGGATTGGCTGGAGCCTAGCATAGGAGTGACTCATCACCTTACAGATAGGATAATAAACAGTGCCAATATTATAAACACTCATGTTTTAAAGCACACACTACCCACTTGCCAACAGCAGTTAGTGCAAGATATTCCATCATGGTCTACTAGGTGGGTTCTTTTACCTTTCTCTAAAGCAGATGGTACTGAGTCCTGCCAGAGACAGGATACTTGACCAAACAAACCATAGTGAGAATGTGAAAAGGATTCCTTTGGAATCTAGTCTTGAAATATTTAGGACTCTGCCTAACTAAACTGCATGCAGTCTCAACAGCTGGACATGGTAATCTTCACTTCCTGTCTTAAACTGTTGTGAAACATTGCTGTGTGTTCCAGAGCAGTTGTCCTGTTTTGCTCAGAAATAGCTCGATAAAGTGGTCTCTAACCATAGTGTGCGTAACATTTTCTTAAATTTGCCAAAGCCATGGGAGAACTTTTGGGATACAAATGTATAAAAGTAAGATTATATTATTTAGTATTATTATTATAAATTTAGGGTCTTCCTTGTGTATACTGCCCTAGAACTTTGTAAGCTCTTTTCTTGTTTGGCTTTTACTGCCTTTAAGATTCTTGCTAAATTTAAAATCTCTTTTCTTTAGTTCCTTTTCTAACTCTTTGCTAGGAAATTTGGCATGCAATGAATCAAAGAGGAGATATTTATACCCATACTGTAAGAATGTTTACAGTATACAGAAAATTCTGACTGTGGTTTGGTCTTTGTATATTTTTCAGAATAACTGACAGTTTTCCAAAAGTACTGTATTACTGTGGATTCCACAGAGTCTGTATTTATGTAACCAACATGCTTTTATTTGGATCTTTACAACATGCTAAAATTAAAAACATTTTAATGAATGAATCAAAATAGTGCAGCAAAGAAATCTGCAATGTATTACCCTTGCAAAATAAAGATTTCAGTGAAAAACCTCTCTCAAATACAATTAAGCTCTATTTGTTTTAAATAGAGTAATTTTGTTATTTTTATTACCATTGTTTTAATAAAGAAAGCTTGATCTCAAAAATATTTTAGCATGAAACATGAATATGGTAATTGCTGAAGTTTCCATTCAACTGCTGCTATCAGATTCCAAGGATATTTGGTTCCATTATAACCAGCATTTAATAATTTTCATATGGGCTCCGGCGACCTCCTAGAAGACTTGCAATAGACAGTCTTTTCATGTTCCAAAGGTATAAGCATTACTAAACTTGAGAATATCAAAACAACATTAAGGGCCTGACTTAATTTTCCCAGTCCCATGTGTTGATTTAATCAGTTGACATTCTATGGAATAGTACCCAGATCAATCACACCGATAACATTAAACACTCCATGTCTTTCCTGAATTTTAAGTTCTAGAGTTTCCCAACAGAACTGAAAAAATTATCTGGGCCTCTTTTACTGAAAAGTAGATTCTCTATGATGTGCTGGAAATCAAAGGAAGCAGGTATTAATATTACATTTCCTGAGCCTCTTTCAGCCCAAAGGAATCCAGAGTATTCCACAAATTATAAGCACGGCCGAATCCAGCATACTTCAGAGTACTTCAAAGACTGACATATCCTTGCACATGCGCCCACTGATCTGAATGGGACTAGTCATATGCTTAAAATTAAGCATGTGCAGAAGTGTCTGCAGGATTAGGGCTGAAATGCTTACATCATCACTGAAACATTAATGCATCTGCAGAGGAGAATGGCAGCTATCCACTACACAGCACGAAACGCAACTGTGAGGTAGGGGAAATTCTGATGAGGACCCCAGGGAAAACCTCTTTTTTTAATAAAATATTATGCAGTGATTTTTTAATGAACCTCACATATTGAAGTATCACCCAAAAGGCCCAAAGTCAATAAGGAGCATGGTATTCTGTTTATCAGCTTCAGAGGGGCTGAGGTCGATAAACGCTCATTTCCAAGAGTCTAGGAACGGTGTTTTCAAACAGGGTTCCAGGAGAGAGAAACAAAGGAGCACTGCTGGGAGCACTGAGAGGCTTCTGAACATCTCAGTGGCAACTGTATTTATTTAAAGAGAAACTGTATAAACAGAGACATATTGGGGCCAGGTGGAGCCTGGCTCAGAAAGAGACTGATGGCAGGTGGGATCCCTCTCTGGGTTGAAACTCATTTTCAGCTAAGCAGCATTTCTGATTTTACCAGGCAGTTCCCTAATGAGTGACTCCTCTCACCCGTTTCTAGAAATATGTTTGCAAATGAAATGTGGAAAACAGGGCAATAGGAACTTTTTCAAGCCAAGGTCACCATCACATCCCAAATCAAGCCATCTTTAAGCTCATGCCCTTCTTTAAAATCACTGTGAAGGAGGGGCGAATGAATAAATCTTTCCAAGGGTTAACCCTGGAAGAGAAACTGGAGATAATAAATTTTAGTTAATCTTCATGGATGGGTTGAGGGCAGTACACGCAATAACCATCTGGCAGAAGAGAAGGTATCAGACATTTCAGCTACCATTAAATGTATCACCTTGCCCTTGAAAAGTGATTAACATCAACATTGTCTGAGAAAGAAATTTGCAGACTCTCAAGTGTCAGGCATCCCTTTGCAATACACGTGCAAAAGGCAGCTCCGCCAGGCAGTTATGTTCTTTAATGTTTATTTATGGTAACTGGGATTATTTATCATTTCAGAGGGCTGAGGAATGAGAAACTTTCTAGTCTCCCCTTTCCTGCCAATAAAGAAGTTGGTCATTTACACCCAGCTCATGCCTAAGAACTATTCATAAGTCAGAAGAGTCCAGCGTGGAACAATGAATCAACCCCCCTTGAACTCTGGGAACATTTGGTTCCACCTGAATGTCACTACTCAGGTCCTGTTGGAAATGCCTGAACTTGGGCGTGGCCAATCAGAATTTTAACTTCATGGTTTGAGTACAGCTTTAACTAGAGATAGGGGCCCAATGGGCCTTTTCTTCTTGGTATTCCCTTATAAAACTAATTAGAATCCAATCAGACATGTTCATCTAACTATCTATGTTGAGCCCAAAGAAACGTTTCTATGATGTAGAGGAAAATATCTGAATAACTGCACAGCTAATGGTGATACCAACAGAGCCTTTGGTCTTACAGAGCAGCTTTTCTGGTCTCAGCTATAATTCATGTGACTACAGTATTCATGGGGGAATACGAGAGGAAGAGGAGAGAGCATGAGAATCTGAGAAAGTTCATCCTGCACTTTATTTCCTTACGCTGTAGTTCCTCTTCCCAGGATGTGCACATTTTGTAACACACTGTAAAAAAGAACTGACCCTACAGGCTACTCCTTTGTTTCTTAAGACTTGATCTTCTGAGGTCCTGAGTGTCCTTAGTCCCTACTGATTCCCAAAGTCTGGGAGCAAGCAGCTCAACTGATACCATTGGGCCCCCATCTCTCATTTTTAGTGAAAGCTCCAGGACGATTTCCATTAAAGAAGCATGCGTTTGACTGGTAATCATTTGTGCCATAGCCCTGTCACTCTTAGCAATTCATAAGTTTTCTCTCTCCCACATCACAAAGTCAACCGGTATTTTCATCAAAGGCAGTCCACTCATTACATTGTGAACAACAGCTTAGTGATGGTCGTCTTTCTTCACAGCACCCACTGACACTGGAATACTACTTCATATCTTGCTCAGAAATCAAAGGCAACAAAAGGACAGATTGCAATCCCTTGACACATAGGGCATTAAAGAAGTTTAAAGGTAATATGGTATCTGCATGCTCAACCATACTGTCATGCAGCTCTTAAAAAGTTAAACTGGCTATATTAGGTCTTTAATACTAAATTCAAATTAACCACAGTAACTACGGCCAGATTTTGACACCCTTACACTCATTGATTAGCACCTTACTCCACAACTAAACCCATTAATTTCAAGAAGACTGCTCATGGAATAAGGTGCTACTCAACATAAGTTAGAGTATCAGAATCTACCCTAGGAGTGAGAGTACAGATGGAGGAGCAGAGTACATCAATATCCGGGGAGAGGTCCCCCAATATAGAGACAAAGGCTAGACTGTGCCCACCATATTCACGTTGATTGTATCTTATTCGATGACTAGTCTAACTGAAATCAGGGGGCTTACTCCTGGAGTATTTAACGTGAGAAAGAGTATCAGAATGTGGCCCTGAGAGCCATCACTTCAAATTCAGTGATTGCATTCTAGTTATTCAATTCTGATTTCCATTTCAGTAAGGTTGGCAGAGTTTGACCCCAAATTAATCTAAGCAGGTCAGCTGATGTCATATGAAAGAAAGGGCTATTGGCACACACTGAATAAGCCTGACCCATCTTCTCATAGGTGTTTTGTATGACATAACTAAGATTCGGTGGCAGCATAAAGAAGTCTATACTGCCACTGACTCTGTGTGCCTCTTACATGGCTAACCAGGGATCATCTGTACATAGTGCTTTTGATCTGGTGCATTTCATCAGTGCTAATTTCACTTAACAAAAGAGAAAACTGAAATCTAGATTGCTGATCACTATTCATCTTCAGCAGTGGTATAAGCAACAGAAAAGAGACTACTTAGAGAAAGAGCAAGTTAGAATGCACTTTTGGTGACCTCGGAAGAGATGGGAAATGAACTTAGGAAATGAATTATTTGACCTATAACATAACAAACTGTTTCATGTTAGCATACAGCTCTCATTCACAACTGCATGGCCTCAGCTATTCCACTATTCCACTCATTTCAGGGAGATTTTACTTTCTTATAAAAGCACAGTCTGGGCTAAATTTAGCATAGATTCGCTCAGAGCATGAGCAAGTTTATTCTTCCAAAAAAGTTTGATCAATGGGTTTTATTTATCTTTGCCATCTGAAATTTGGCAACCATAATACATAGTCTAATGGATTACCATGTTTCACTATAAAGACATTAGCTCCCTAAACTGACATTTATATACACAGTCCCTCTATTGAAATAATGACTCTCAGCACCTTTACTGTGTGCTGATTCCAAAGCCCACGGAAGTCATTGGACAAACTCTCATTGACTTCTGGAGCATGCCATAGGTGCCCTAAATGCCTTCTTACTGTAGGTCCAGCTAGCATGGATTCTCAAGAAGAATTAGCATAGTGGGGCACATCCTCAACCCACCCCTTCCATCCACACCAATTACAAGCTTGGAAGGCCCTGGATGTAGCAGAATCAGTGTAGCTGTGTTGTATAGAGGCAGCCTGTACCCTAGAATGCATGCAAAGCGTCTGCCACTCCTGTGTGCTGTAGGGGACAGCTCTGTGGGACTCCTGTACCCCACTAGGTGGGCATGGTTATGAAACAGCCCTTGCTCCAAAGATCATAAAATGAACCCACAGATGTAACTGAGGGCAGAACTGGGTCTTGCCAGATTGTTAAAAAGATTCCTGTGTTGGTGTGAATTAAACCATCCAGATTCTTACAGCTCAAGACTGAGGCACTCTAGTCCAACCAGACACCATTCAGCTTTTGCTTTGTTTTTTTCTTTACAACACAAGTTCCTGGCAGAATTTCTGAGGCTAAATTCTGCTCTGATTTACACGCCATGCAAAACACACTGGCTTCAGGCGGGGCAGAATTTTGGCCTCCTGGCATTTGTCAGTTTAAGGCAAACCTGTGCACTGATTTGATTGGATTTTGCAGGTTCTGAGTGCCAGTTATTGTTACTAACCTGAGACTAATGGCAAAGGAAAGGTTGAAAATGTCAGCTTTTTGAAGCTACGAAGAGGGTTGGGGCATTAGAAGTAGTCCAGGAAGAGTTGGATATGTAGGCAGAGCATAGGTGAGCACAGAGTACAATGAATGCAAGTTATCATATGGCTCTGTCATTTATCACACGCACATTATATCTATTCACGTATATACTTCATTGTTTAATATGTGGTGGAATTTCTCAAAGATCTTACAAGCAATCTGTGAAAGTTAAATCCATCAGTAGCTCTTTTTTTCTTGAATTTGCCTGTAGGTCTACCTCTCTTCTAGCCATAAACAGCCTGGGGAAAGGGTGCATCTAACTGCCTCAGTACTGAGCAGAGAAGACTTAAACAGTCATCCTCAATACCCATTTGTCTCACGCCGTTAAAAAATCAATGCTGTAAAGTATCACCTGGCCAAGTTGAGAGTATGGAAATCTTCCATTTATTTCTGATACTTTTTGCAATTGTATGAACTAGCCCAGGCTGGCTTTTTTGGTTTTGTTTTCTGTTTTGGTAGAAAAAGCTTCCCCACACAGTCATTCTTTGTCCATTTTAATCGCTGCCCCATATAGCCGGATTCAGTTGAACAAAAGATTGATTTTCCTCAACCATTTGACTGAGCCCTTTTAAAAGGAATTGCACAATGATATGGATCTGTTCATTATCACAGCTAGTACTTATCCTGGTGTCAAACCTTAGAACTTCTAGCAAGCTAGATAAGTTAAAACATACAACATTAATGCACAGTCTTTCCAAGAATAACAGCTTGCTACAGCTTTATTTAAAGGTAACTGAGAGCATGTGACTGAGAGCAGAATTTGATCTAAAAGGTTGCATCTCCTCTGAATCAATAGTGGGTGTCACCATGCGTCCGTGGGTCACAACTGAGAATACCAAATTCAGGACAAACTGCTGAGAAATAGGGCAGACACACCCCAGAACTGGTGGTTATTCTCCCATAAGATATACCAAACCAGCAACAAAAGTAAATTTATGTTTCACCACATTGGCTAACAAGAAGTCAGAAAAGCAGTCTCCTTAGGCATTCCAGTCCTTGTATCACCACCAAAACCACTAAACTTAATGATGAGTGGTTATTTAAAACCAATTTCATCGAACAAAAGGATTCTTCTGATCCCAAAGGACCAGCCACATACCCAGGTCAATATATAACTCAGATCTTACCCAATAATCTCGCTGTTGCAAACCTATCTAATATCTAAAGTTTTATTTATAGAAATAAAGAAAGAAAGGTGAGAGTTAAAACTGGTTAAAGGAATTAAATACACACAACAATTGCAAAGTTCTTGGATCAGGTTTGTAGCAGTGATGGAATAAACTGCTGGCTTGTTAAGTCTCTGGTTGCTTCCAAATCATTGGAAGGTCCTCAGTCCCTTGGTTAGAATGCTCCCATTAGTATAAGTTCATAGTCCAGAGGTTTGAACAGGAAAGAGGCAAAATGGAGATGTTTCCAGCACCTTTTATAGCCTCTGCCAAGTGAAAGGAAACCCATTGTTCTCTCTGTGGAAAATTACAGGGAACAAGATGGTGTTTAGGGTCACATGGGCAAGTCACATGTCCATACATGATTTTGCTTAGTCACAGCAGAAGCCATTACCTATACTCCAGATGTAATGTTCACAGGAAAGTCGATTAAGTGTACATAGGCATCTCCTATGGTCCATTGTGAATTAAGTGTTCCTTGGTGAGCCATTTAAATTGAATAGTCCCTTCAAAATGTGCAGGCTAAATACCTTGAGGGTGCTCCCCAGAAGCAAACACTTTAGAAATACAGGTATAGAACCAATGCTCATAACTTCAGATACAAAAAGGATACATGCATACAAATAGCATAATCATATTCAGTAAATCATAACCTTTCCATAGGCACCTTACTTGATATACTTTGTACAAAGATTTGTTGCAATTATATAACAGTGGTAGCAGCAATGATCTATATGGTCATATTTTAATCAGATAATGTCACAATGGGGTTAAATTCTTATCATAGTTACACTGAGGTAAAATCAGAGTAAAGCCATTGCCTTCAGCACCACTGCTCTCTGATGTTATGATTTCCACCAACTTAACTGAGAGCACAATCTGGCACAATCTGTCTCACATTCCAGACATTCTCACTAACACCGCATCACTGAGGGCCCAGTCCTGCTTCCTCTAAGTCAGTGGCAAAACTCTTACTGGCTTCTGAAAGAATAAGATCAGACCCATAGAGCAGATTTCTTTTTGACCTTGCAATGAAATCATAAGGATGAATTTGTGACATCACAATAATGATCTGAAGAAGAGCTCTGTGTAAACTTGAAAGCTTGTGTCTCTCACCAAGAGAAGTTGGTCCAATAAAAGATATTACCTCTCCCGCCTTGTCTCACTAATAATCTCTAGATAACTCAGTGTGTAGTCACAAATACAGGGTTGTGATTTCACCAAAGATTCAAGCTAAAGAAAAAGAGTTGCAAGGGTGAGGAAAGCTATTATTCCAACAAAGATCATTAGTCACATGGGGAGTTCAGAAAATTACTGGCAGAGCAAATAGTTCCTTTAATGTTATCGTTATTCAGGTTAGTCATAAACATGGGATCATGACTTTGCTAGGGGCCTGAGCTGAAGATAATGCTGAGTTTGAATGAGCAAGCTCATACTCAGACACAAATGTCTACGTTTCTAACAAGAAAATGCAGACAGTTACTGACAAGGCAAAAAAAAACAATTAACGTGAAACTCCTCTTTATCCAATGCAAAACTCACTCATTTAGGGTTAGGTCAATTCCATTATGAAAAACAGAATTTATAACACTAATTAGGGCTGCAGGGTTTGGGGTGGTTTTTTTTAAACCCTACAGCAAATAAGAAATGTTTCTGTGAGCTTTCTGAGGCTCAAGTGAAGAGCTAGCGGTTTCAAAGGCAATGTCCAACTAAATTAGACATTGGACAGTGATTTAACCTAGTTTAAAATAGCTCCTTGGCACACAACAAAGTTTTTGAGCCATGTTACAACCAGACCAGGTTGAATAATATTCATCAAATAATTTTTATGACAAATATCATGATATTGTCCCAATACATTATTTAAGAAATATTTATCATCATCATGCACCCAGCTGTATTCAGAGTTGATTGAGATCCCAGCCACTTCAGGTGCTAGTCGCTTAGGTCCAGATCCTCCAGCTATTCAACAACACTCATTGAAAAAGGTTAGGAGCAAGGCATCTAAATACCTTGGAGGATCTTGGCCTTCAGGCCCAATCCCCCAAACACTTGCTACTGGGCATAGCCCTCTTTGAAGTCAATGGGATTACGTATGTTAGAAAGTACTATGCCTGGTGCTATGTGTATAGAAGATCAGTCCCTTCCAGCCTGATTTTGTACCCATTGAAGTTCAGGGAGGGTTAACATTGGTTTCAGTGGGTGCAAGACCAGGCTCTAAAAGATTAACTTCTAATATAGGGTATGAGTTACACTGCAACAAAACACCCAGTGCTAGGACCTCACTGGGGAGTTTTGGTGCAGCCACCAGCTGGGGGCAGCTCAGTGACAGCATAACGGCTACAGGGGTTTATAGAATCATAGAATCATAGAATATCAGGGTTGGAAGGGACCTCAGGAGGTCATCTAGTCCAACCCCCTGTTCAAAGCAGGACCGATCCCCAATTAAATCATCCCAGCCAGGGCTTTGTCAAGCCTGACCTTAAAAACTTCTAAGGAAGGAGATTCCACCACCTCCCTAGGTAACGCATTCCAGTGTTTCACCACCCTCCCAGTGAAAAAGATTTTCCTAATAGCCAACCTAAACCTCCCCCACTGCAACTTGAGACCATTACTCCTTGTCCTGTCATCCGCTACCACTGAGAATAGTCTAGATCCATCCTCTTTGGAACCCCCTTTCAGGTAGTTGAAAGCAGCTCTCTAATCTCCCCTCATTCTTCTCTTCTGAAGACTAAATAATCCCAGTTCCCTCAGCCTCTCCTCGTAAGTCATGTGTTCCAGTCCCCTAATCATTTTTGTTGCCCTCCGCTGGACGTTTTCCAATTTTTCGACATCCTTCTTGTAGTGTGGGGCCCAAAACTGGACACAGTACTCCAGATGAGGCCTCACCAATGTCGAATAGAGGGGAACGATCACGTCGCTCGATCTGCTGGCAATGCCCCTACTTATACATCCCAAAATGCCATTGGCCTTCTTGGCAACAAGGGCACACTGTTGACTCATATCCAGCTTCTTGTCCACTGTAACCCCTAGGTCCTTCTCTGCAGAACTGCTGCCGAGCCATTCAGTCCCTAGTCTGTAGTAGTGCACTGGATTCTTCCGTCCTAAGTGCAGGACTCTGCACTTGTCCTTGTTGAACCGCATCAGATTTCTTTTGGCCCAATCCTCCAATTTGTCTAGGTCCCTCTGTATCCTAACCCTACCCTCCAGCGTATCTACCACTCCTCCCAGTTTAGTGTCGTCTGCAAACTTGCTGAGGGTGCAATCCACACCATCCTCCAGATCATTAATGAAGATATTGAACAAAACCGGCCCAAGGACCGACCCTTGGGGCACTCTGCTTGATACTGGCTGCCAACTAGACATGGAGCCATTGATCACTACCCGTTGAGCCCGACAATCTAGCCAATTTTCTACCCACCTTATAGTGCATTCATCCAGCCCATACTTCTTTAACTTGCTGACAAGAATGCTGTGGGAGACAGCGTCAAAAGCTTTGCTAAAGTCAAGGAACACCACGTCCACTGCTTTCCCCTCATCCACAGAGCCAGTTATCTCGTCATAGAAGGCAATTAGATTAGTCAGGCATGACTTGCCCTTGGTGAATCCATGCTGACTGTTCCTGATCACTTTCCTCTCATCTAAGTGCTTCAGAATTGATTCCTTGAGGACCTGCTCCATGATTTTTCCGGGGACTGAGGTGAGGCTGACTGGCCTGTAGTTCCCAGGATCCTCCTTCTTCCCTTTTTTAAAGATGGGCACTACATTAGCCTTTTTCCAGTCTTCCGGGACTTCCCTGGATCGCCATGAGTTTTCAAAGATAATGGACAATGGGTTGTGTTGCCACAGGGGTGGGGAAGCCAATTGAGTTGTTGTGGAGTTGCTGGTCCTCCCAAGGATGTTTCTGGCTCCTGTGGGTATCACAAGATCTGCACAGAGCTTGGGACCACTGCCTGTTTTGGAGAAGGCTGGCTGGTGCTTGCTCACATGCTCAGGGTCTAACTAATCACCATGTGCGGGGTTGGGAAGGAACTTTCGCCCAGGCCAGATTGGCAGTGACCTTTAGGATTTTTTTGCCCTCCTCTGTAGTGTGTGGTGTGGGTCACTTGCTGCTATCATGTTGATATAGCTAACATAATCAATTTGCCGCCCTTGTAGGGGCATTGGTGCACTTCAGTCCTTCCTATTCTCTGCCTGTGGCACATAAGAGTTTAGTCTCCTGTGAGCTGTAATACTTTGGTTTCATTTTTTTCCTATGGAAAGAAAGAAGCCCCTGCCATTTCCAGGTGGAAGCAGCACACCTTCCCAGGGGAGGATTGCAAGGACACTGAATTTAAACTCACACATTTTCCAAGTCCCCACACAAGTAGAGCACAGCCTGTCATCTTATTTAGGCAACATTGAATCTTCTTCAACCTGTATGTTTCTCCCAGCTGCATATTCAGAATGTATACATTGAAAAGTTAACGTGTGTAAGCAGTAAAAAACAGGATTAAATCAACTTTGAACAAGAAATGCGCACTGACTTTTGCAGAACACACTGTGCGTCTTAGAGCCCAGGGACATTAGAATATTGTCAGTAGCACAAAGAAGATATTTCTTTTCTTGACTGTCACACATTAGGAGACAAATGGACTTTGACATCTCATTTCAACCTAAAACAGAACAAAGACAACAAAGGTGCTCCATATGTCGGTGCAGGTTATTCATGCAACAACTGTTTAGTCTACTTAGGACAACAATACCCCTGCTAAGAATCCAAAGTCTACTTCGTATAATGAAAGACTTTCTTTTCCCCCCACCAGGCTGCCATTTCCAGAGACTGATTTATTCCTGCTTGGATTAAACAGATAGTAAGGATAACATGCTACAGTGTATGAAGTCAGACAATTAAAGCAAAGTGGATCATTGCTGATATGAGACAAAGCTTGGTGGCTACAAAAAGAGGTCCTATGGAAGATTATTCAGATTCTTGGTAATTGTGCAATACTTTCATTTTTATAAACCTTACGAAAGGCCTGATCTGACAAGGTGCTGAGATCCTCCTGCAAAACGATAGGTACCTTCAAACTCCCCTGGAGGCAGATGTCTGATAAACTTGGTGATGAGACCCATGGAAGTTAAAGGTGCTCATTACCTCAGAGGATTGGCTCCATAATGAACTCTACAGGAAGAAGGTGGAGTGTGTTTATTCTGCACTGTACAACTTCACCTCCTAACGTTAAAGTATTTGGATAATGAAGCACTGGTTTTTGCTATTTGCCTTTTTGATTCTCCCTGTTTCCTGAGTCTATCCTTAGTGAGCCATGCATGTTTTTATCACGTTGACCGTAACTGGCTTCGTACCTTGGATACCGATCAGACTTTTCTCTCTTGTTTGGAAATGACATTGCAACAATTTTTTTAAAATCAGAAAACCAACTAATCAAAATAAATATATAAACAGGCATGTAAAACTGTGGTCCATAGGGATAATTATTATTAATCATTGCCCTTATAGTAAGTAGTTGTATGGTACTGGCTAGGGATTGTGTGATACCACTGCCCTCAACTGGCTAGAAAGTTAGACAAGAGAAGAAATGGGACCCTCTAAGGACGGCCCACAACAGGAGATGGGGGCATGGATGTGAGCTAACTGCCTGCAGCCCACTCCTTATAAGACTGAAGCGATGGTGGTGCTGTAGGTTAGCAGAAGCAGCCAGAAGATGTGGCACAGTTACCTGTGCCCTTTTGCTGAGGGGGTGTTTCCTTCCATTTCTACCATGGGTCTACCATCTAGACCAAGGGTTCGCAACCTTTTTCTTTCTGAGGCCCCTCAACATGCGATAAAAACTCCACAGCCCTACATATGCATGGTTTTCTGAATATAAAAGCCAGGGCTGGAGTTAGCGGGTAGAAAGCAGGGCAATTGCCTGAGGCCCCACGTGACAGCGGCCCCTGCAAAGCTAAGTTGCTCAAGCTTTGGCTTCAGCCCCTGGTGGCAGGGCTCAGGGCCCCAGACTTCATCCCCATGTGGCGGGGCTTTGGCTTTCTGCCCTGGGCTCAAGTGAGTCTAACACTGGCCCTGCTTGAAGGACCCCCTGAACCCTGCTCGCGGCCCCCCCGGGACCCTGGTTGAGAACCACTGATCTAGACCATGCTGATAGAAGATCATGCAGCTATGGTGTCCAGGAACACTTTTATCCATCTGCAGCTGGCTTGCAGATTGTGTCCCGTTCCATCAGATGTGGTACTTGCTATCTTGCCACTACAAGACTGAACTACTGCACTACACTCTTGATTGCAACTTCTCTAGTTCCAGGCCGCTCCTTGCAGCAGCACTGTCGTGGGCCATTGGAACCAAGGAAATTTAGGACTAAATGAACAATATAAAAAGATGAGCATCTTAGTAGCTCTTTTCAGTCATTCTGCAGCTAATGCTGTTTAACAATTTTAGGTAGCACGACTAAAGGACTGTTGGTAAGAAGAACCAAAGTAAACTGAGTTTTGTGAGCCAAGCAAGATGTTTATGATTGTGAAGCAATACCTAATTGTTATGCCGCTTGCTGTCTACAACTAGCATTTATTTCCATTCATAAAATCACTGGTTGGCTGATATGCAGGGCTTTATGGGCCTGATTCAGAACCTGCAGAAGTCAATGGGAGCCTATGACTGTGTATTCTACATTGTTCAAAATAAAAGTTTAAAAATACAGTAAACTGAGAGAGAAATATTTTTTCCTCCCTCAAGAAATTCCAAATGTTATCAGAGGTAAAGACATTACAAAAAAATAGAACAATCACCTTGATAGAGTAACTTTTTAGTAAACAGGAGCACAGTACAGTTACTTTTCTGCAAATCTGACTATTCACTTAGCTTATACGTGGAAACAGGAAAAACTATGCTTAATGTCACAAAAATGCTAACTGCTCATTGGGGATACATTAGATCAATGTTAAAATACAGCTGGAGGAGACTGGAGAAAAGATTGCACATGATCTGCAAACACTTTGTGGAATATTTAACTGGCACCTTTTTGGAGCATATATGAGCATTTACTGATATTTCTGAAGATATGCTGGGACAATGTTATGTCCCAAAACAATCATTTGAGTGGAAGAACCATATGATAAAAATCAACAACAAATACTAATGCAAGAGTTTAATTTATTCCCAAATGAGTGTTAAAGCAGAATTGAGTTTAGTAGTATCCTTTGATAAGAAATCACAAGAGTAAATTTTATGTTGCTTCTACAATCAATTCCCTTCATTACTACTCTACCAAATGGCCAGATTCCAACAGCAGATGTGAGATGTGCCAGCATATCTCAAGAAATTTGTCAGTGCTCTACCTTCCTCTCTATTGTCAACAACTGGGCTTGACTCAGTTTTCGTTATTTTGCATGAATTCTTCCATAGCTTTACACCAGAGCTTGCAGTCTGTTGTGCAAAACTGATGAACGCT
Organism: Chelonia mydas; assembly: GCF_015237465.2. Lineage (NCBI taxonomy): Eukaryota > Metazoa > Chordata > Testudines > Cheloniidae > Chelonia > Chelonia mydas. The sequence goes on along the minus strand of NC_057853.1, from coordinate 11,471,115 downwards.
CCTGCAATTTGCGCGTGCAGTGATTTGTTTATTATCATAGCAGTTCTCCTCTTCTTGAGAACTTACTGCTTGAGACAGAGATCCCTGCTTTGGCCACGTTCCCTCCCAGCCTCTCAATCCCAAATTCACACCTTCTCTGAGGTAACAAATTTTGGCTGCTTGAAAAAAAAACAATTGGAACTGTGTTAAGGAGACGAAGAGGAAGATAACATAATTTAAGAGATGGGTGTAGCTACCGGGTTACATCTCTCCACCACCTTCACATCACTTTTTATTTCTTCTCCCTGGGTGCAAAGCTTTACATTTACCAGCACACAAATGTACACTGCAGCCTCCTCTGCTTTTCTCTTTCCAGATCATTTTGTAGCTTCGGTCTGTCCTCTGGGGTATTTGTGTCATCCTCAGATGTGATTAAGGTTGAATATAAACCACAGAAATGTCCAGCAAAGACAGACATAAAGCAGCTATGTGAAGTCCAGTCAAGGGTTTCTTGTTTGTAAGTTTAGTCATCACATTGCCTCCTGAAACACTTAAATAAATCTTAGACTGGGCTACAAGTAGCAAGAAGCTTCAGTGCTTGAATACCGATATATTCTTCGCTATTTTGACAGGAGCAGTCCCATGAGTCTCCTGGAAGTTTTCCAATGCACCACCAGTGGTCTGCAGACCACAGTTCGAGAATCACTGCATTAAAACTTATCATCCATGGCCCTATTAGACCCAGAAAGTTGTGCATCTTAGCTTGGTAGGAAGCCAACCTAGTAAGAAGCATAAAAGGCCTACCAAGAACACCCAAGTAAAACCAGATGCTGTGCATTGGAAAGAGGAAGAATGAACTGGGAGATGAGGAGAGAGTGGGTGGGATGGGAAAGGAGGGCTTTAGAGATGGGAAGAGGAAATTGGCAACGGGATTGAGATGGGAGAAGTGGAAAAAAAGGAGACAGAAACCAAAGGAAAGGAAGATAAGTCCGAAAAAGACAGGGAGGAGAGAAAAATGTATTCCAGACATATTGAGCCAAATTCCTCCCTGGTGTAATGCTAATGACTTACAGCAGAGACTAATTTGGCTCTTGGCTCCCTGTCAGACCTAGACAAGAACGATGGTCCTCAGAAAAGCCAAGTCATACACTGGAAAGTGAAAGGAGCATGAAATATCTGACCTAAGATATTAAAAACAACTAGTGGTGTCACCCTAACTTTGGAAGCATAGCCTCTGTTTTTCATCATTAGTGGGACATCAGACGTCAATAAATTTCTGAGATGATCTAATAAGTACACCATCTAACATTCCACAAAAGAACTAAATACCATATTCCTAAACGGTGATTATGGCAGGTATTTTTGTTTGCAAATGAAAACAACTAAGGTATTCTAACAACATATGCAAATTTAAATGAACAGAAATATCTTTGACAGCTTTCCCTTTGACAGGTAACCTGTCTGCACCAACTCAGTACCCTCACCTTTGCCTTTACAATAGATGTAACCAGATAAATCATTTAACTCTGCCACCCAGACTGTTACCTTTCACTGATTCCATTACTTCATATCTTGTTATTCAATGACTTGACTCAGTCCCTAGAATTCACTTCATCAGGCTTCAATAATCTTCTGAGGAACAACAATTTACTTATATCAGCTCCTGATTTTTTCCCGTCAGTCCAAATTTTCTTTGCCAGCATTGCAATATTGCTCTTCACACTAGAAAAAAAGTGGCGCATTTCCACAGCGACTATTCTAGTACAAAATTACTGGAAGGTATTAACCTCCTGTACAGTACCAATTTGTAATTCTATTTACAATGCTCTGGAATTCGTTTACCTATATAGCAATATAACTCTTTTCTTTTTGTCTTCTGTTGGAGTTCTGCCTGTGCACGGCATCATAATTGGGCCTATGATTGATTAATTTTCAGCAAAAATAAGAGTCAAAACACAGTAGGCTCATTAAACTGGACATTTGCCATCCACAAATTTTGATTTTTTTTCCAGTAAAAATTTCCACTGATCTTTTAATGGACAGAAACAGGAAAATAACGTAGCCAAAATGTTAACAAATATTTCGTCCCCACTTTTTGACCAGCTCTACTTATCGCTTCCACATAGCTAAAGTTGGAGGCTGCAATCTTGTTCAGGATCGAGGCTGTCACCCAAAGACTGTGAAACAAATAGAGGTTTCTACTAAGTATCAGAGGCAGATCCAACCAATAACTAGTATGGCGCATGATGTGTTTCTTACCAAATCCCCTTTCTGCAGCAGTTTCCTGATGCCAGCTATTTAAGGAAGATTTCTGCTTGCCGTACCACAGTTTAGCCTTCACAAGTTTACATTGCTTTGTAACAATACAAATATTATAAAATTACTCTCCATATCTATTATTCATGCTCTGTTCAACTCATTTTCCATTAGGGAGCATTTATAAAACTATTGCAAAGTTTTTCCATAATATATTTCCAATAGTTGTTACTTGTAAAAGGATATTATACTGTAGGAGAGAAATTCACCAATGGCACAGAAGACCAGTGCAAAGCCCTTTACACCATTTATGAGCTGAGGAGGGGGGCTAAGCAAAGATTCAGATTGTGAAGCAGCCACACAGGTGCCTGTGCGTTCCCTAAGTCACATGGAAATGGTCTCTGCAGAAGACCACCGTAGGGGTGGGCCAAACATCTGTGACTATGAAGATCCATTGGCCCCAGCATCCTGTGGAACTGGAGCTCAATCATGCAAGGTACTGAGCACTCTGGCCCAGATCCAGCAAAGCACTTGCATAACTTTAAGCATATGTATCAGTGGGGCTGCTCACATGCTTAAAGTTCAGCATTTGCTTAAGGGTTTTGCTGTATGGAGGCAAGAATGCTCAACTCCTTGCAGGATGAAGTGCATGTTGCAAAGAATCTGAGACCATTTTCCAACTCATGCGTATCCCCACACACTGCCCTGAGTTGGGGGTAGCTTTGGCCTTCCTTTTTGTCCATACTCTACCTGCATAGAAGCAGAGTACTCGGGCTTTATGTCAGAGAAGTGAATGTCACAAAAAAGTCAGTGGATCCCAACCTCTTCAAAACCAGAAACCCCCTCTCTTCTAACCAGAATGTAGCTGAGAACCTCCTCCCATTTAGCAATATGTCTCCCTTACACATGTTCATGTCACTGGTCAAAATATGTCAAGTATTGTAAGTCCAGAAAGAACTCCATATGGCACAGGAATACAATAGATCTCTACCACATTGTATTCACCTTATTTTTTGTATTCCCTATACTTACACTGAAAAATCACTCAAATACCACAGCAAATTTAGTTGACTTGTTCTGGCAAGTGCCATGCCATCTCCTTTAATGGGAATATGAATACAAGCTTCCTGCAACCATCTCATTTGGGGCAGGAATAGTTGGGAATAGCCACCCGCCCCCCAATGGGGCAGGCAGGGAGCACTTAGCCCATAAATCTCAAACAGTGCTTCCTGCACATAGCCACCTGTGCTGTCAACACCATACCACTAGCTGCTTGTCCCAAACCCATTTCAGGCCCCGTGAAGGCTAGTTTCAGTGTGTATGTGTGTGGGTTAGGGAACAAGCTACATAAAATATTAATCACAAGAAGTATATGAAACAAGCAAGAAACAGAAGTGATACTAAATGGTGAAGTTTTTGACCGTCTGGAGATGGCTGAATCAACTCGATACAAATACAGATGTCCTCAAAAACATCTTCCAGATTAGATTACCTTTGTTCTTCCAGGGAGTCTCTTCATTTCTTAGAACCCATCAGCCTCTTCCTCTGGAACTTCCATTTGCTTCTCTCTTTGTTATGTTGCTCACATTGTTCACTAAGATATAGGCCTTTATGTCTGTCTCATCTCCACCCCCTCACTAACAACTTTTTCTGTACAAAAAGGTTTTTAATAGAAAAAATAGTCTTTTCTCAAACAATATTTTTGTGGAAAATTTGATGTTATTGGAATTTTGGTTTTTCACAAAAACATTCATTTTACATTTTTATCAAACTTTTCCTTGAGTTTTAATGCAAACATTATTAACCAAAACTTCTTGTTTCTCAAAAAGTGGGTGGTCAGGAAATAAAACAACCATTTCAATAACATTTGAATGAAAATTTCACAAAAAAATTAGCACAAAAGTTGCAAAATAATTTTGAAGAAAATTGGTTTGTTTCAAACCCTTTGAAATGGAAACAATGTTGACAATTTTTGCAAAATTAGTTTTTTAAATTTTGAACCAGCTCTAGTAATTTTCTTTCTGTGAGCCCCAAGTGATGTCATCTCTACAAATAAACCCGACAAGCATTACAGAGACTGTAGAAATTGAATGATCCTTGTTTGCTTTAGTTTTCAGAAAAGAACTTTGAAATACTAGCTACACTTTCAATCTGCTCACTGTCTACAAACTTTAGTTTCCAGGACATCCTTAATATAAACCACAGGGGGAAAAAAATCCTTGGAAGCTGCTAAAACTGGGACATTTGGAAAAGAGAAACACGACTGGAACTGAAACAGTCATGAGAGCGTCGAAGACTGTTTCCAATTAGAAAGGGATAGTTGTGAATATCAACATTTAACAATCTAATTAAAATGGACCTGAGTCAAGCTCAGGAGCAGAGCAGTTTGTGCAAAAAAGAACATAGTCAAGTTCTGTGTAGTTCACAACAAAGGTATGGCTTTAAAAAAAATGTTTCTAATGTTTTCCATTCCAGCCCAGTGAGAAAGCTAAGTAAAACAGCCATCATGCAGAGGCCTTGAGGGCCTCTTTACCTATTCACCCATGCCTTGAAAGCCTTTTAGCGTCCCCAAAGGACCCGGCTCATTCAAAAAGGAAGACTCTTCCTACCTCTAAACTCAATGAACCGTATCCTTCTTTTAACCCCTCACACTTGAAAAATACCTCATGTCTCTCAACAACAAAACTAGGTTTGTTTAATATCTAGGTTTTGCAGCTTTTTTTTTTAACCGAGTTATTGGTGATCAGAATATACACATAATAGTCTGATTCTTTCCTCACTTACACCAGTGTGAATTGGGTAACTGTTATTACACTCCAGAGAAACCCAATGGATCTTGAAAGATTAAGCTTTTCAGTATATCATTAATTAATCCATAGATTGAATAGGTTAATGGGACTAAATTCTATATTACTGTAAACTGCAGTAATTTAGCAAATTCTGTATTCTGTATTGACAGCTGCACATTCAGTTATAAACATAATGCCTATAATACCAATGTTTGGCTTTAATAAGAGAAGCTCTAGCTTTAAATCTCTTCTCTAAATATGGGCTACTTTCAAAGTAGCCACATTTACTGCTGGAATAGGCAGGGACAACCTCACTGAAATAAAGAGAGTTGAGCCTTTTTGTAGCAGTGCTAAATTTGGACCAAGAGACAACAAAAAACACATAACATAGTAGATTTTTTTTCAGGTAGGTTGCATTAGTACTTATTTGGAAAGCGGCAGATTCACAACCCCAGAGAGTGAGGTGCTGTGTTTGCCCACAAAATGCAGATTGGCAGAGTAAACTTCCCTACCCCACCACTCTGGCTGAGTGTATGACTGGAAGGGTCAGTTTGGAGGTGAGAAAGTAGTTCAGTCCCCTTGCCTGCTTGTTGTCCTCTCTACTGAAGCTGCCAGTAGAAGGTTGTTTTTCCAATGTTGACACTCTCCTTCTGGAACTTGATTGAGGACGCATTAGATTCTGAACAGGTTTACCTTAGGTTGCTACCAATCTAGAACAGACTTGTATCACAGTGGAAGTTTCCATGCCTCCCTGATATCTCCTGAGTCATTCAGTCCGCTAGATGAGATATCATTGACGGCAACAGAAAACAAGATCTTTAACAGACAAAATTTAGTTTTCAGGATGCGACACACAGCCATACACACTTTTCAGATTTAACGATGTGGGAAGTTTCCTACAGATATCTTGAGTTTATGACCTACATAAAATCTGTGATCTTCCAAGCAGCACTCTCTCTCTAAATTGTCATTGTGAAGTTATAGTACAACTCAGGCGAGAGACATAATTGCCACACTGCGTGCAAATACGCTTATTTATTTCATATGAAATCTTTTAGCATTGAAAGAAAATCACTTTTCGGAACTCTAGTTCACCTACCAAATAGAACTGAATTAATCTCTGAGTAAATGTTCTAAGGAAGTGGTTCTCAGCCTTTTCCAAACCAAGGCCCCATTTCATACTGTTGTCCCCCACCCCATCCCCATCCCCATCCCCATCCAGCCAGACCACTTTCCCATTTAGCAATATGGAACAACAGGGTCGACATGATCCCCTGATGTCTGTTCACAACCTCTCTGAAAGTTGGTAACTCCAGGATGGGAACCCACATTTTAAGGTAATCAAAGAACAATTGATAGAAACTATAGAGAGCCTTTAGCTAAAAGGCTAAACTTCTTCCCTTCAACGAGTTCTTTTTTCAAAATTCCTTGAATCATCACAGGCAAAACATTATTCTTACCTTTTTCTAGCTCTAGATTCATGTGACCAAGAATTCAAAAATAAATCCTATGTTATAACAGTGGTGTCTTCCCTTGAGTTATTTTTCTGTACAAAGAGGTACATTTTCAGAGACTCTTTCCTATGCTTGCACAAAATTTGAACATGCATTTGAGTGAGTGAACTAGCCAACTGCAGAACTAACAATCCAATCCGTACATGCCAGCGTCTGACTTTGCAAGTTGATGCACATGTACATTATGCACAAGTAGGAAAGTTTGTCCCGAAATGTCTGTTGTTAAACGAAACGTTGTTGATACCAAATAGCCAAAAGTGAACATTTCACTTTATTCAGTATCACTTTCTTAGGGTGAAAAAGGGCTTACTCTTGTTCCTATTGAAGGCAATAGGAATTCTTTCACTGACTTCAGTGGGAAAAGGACTGGGCACAAGGACTTCAGAAATAACCTCCACACACACACTTCTGAGCTTTCTGGATCTCTTTGTGTTTGCCCAAAAAGAGCATTGTGTGATCCTTGAACATGATTTCTATGCAGACATAACAGCATTATGATAGTAATTCATTCAGATCCCTATTCTCCCAGGTGTCGAATGGCCTCCCCTACTACTGAATTCACTGTACATGGAGGGCTAGCAACCTCTCACAGAATAGAGCCCTTAATGAGGGTTTATGTTTTATGTTCCATTCATAACCACAGAGTTAATTATAGTCTGGGTTTAAACGTTATCATTAGTTACAGCATGTAAGATGTGTGAAAGGGAATTAGGCATAGATCATGTTAACTTATTTCTCTTTTAATTGGTTAAATAAGAAAGCAAAATGCAAAGAAATGACATGGCACAGTATGTGGGGTTTGCATGATAATTCAATCATGTTTTTGTTCAGGTCAGAACATTCACAAACAAAATTCTTGTGGCTTATTAGTCAGAGCAAAGGACTGGGTGCAAGGTGCTTCCGGAGAGACAGCCTCAGCTGAACTTCAGAATCATTGTGTGATTTTGAGCAAGCAACTCGACCGCTTTGTGCCTCAGTCAGCTTACCTGGACAATTAACAAAATGTGTAAAAACAAGCAGCTCCCTGAAAACCAGTTCCTGTATTTGATCAAGTAGTTAGAGCACTGGACTGGGTCTCTGGAGACCGGGCTTTCATTCTTGGCTCTCAGCCACAGACATCCTGGGTGACCTTAGACAAATCATTTATTCCACCTTATGCCTCAGTTTCCCATGTGCAAATGGGACTAATATTTCCCTACCTCACCAGGGAGTTTTAAGAATAAAATCCAGTAACAATTGTAGGTGCTCAGGTACTTTGGCAATGAGAGTCAGAGTTATATAAGTATCTAGATAAAAAGAGCTGAACTCTTGAGTAAATACACTGCAATAAATAAAGCAGCCCGGCAAATATAAAGTGTTTGTTCCAAACCTTTTCATATTTAACGCTGTCCATATTAAAAATAATATAGAAACATGTTATTCAAAACCAAAAGCATTCTGGGCTACAAATATAGATAGATAGATTATGGACCATAAGGGAAAGATGTTCATGTTTCTGTTGGGTGGTGTCTTTCTCCTCATTTGCACACTCCTTTAAAAAGCACTACACTTATTCAGATTAGTGATATTACTTCCTTTTGTTATAACACAACATCAATAACACAGTTAATCTGCCTTTTAGACTGTTTTTTTTCTTATTCTATTTTACTCTGTTGCAGTATATATAATTCTCTCCTAAACAGCTCTCCCCACTCCACCACCAACCCCCAATGCACATGTGTAGGATGAAGTCCTGACCTCACTGAAGTAAAGATTTTCATTACTTCAATTATTTTGCAAATATATTATGATTAATAATTTGTGTTGTGGTAGTGCCCTGATGGGAGCCCTATTGTGTTATTCTAGAACAACCCTCTGACACTCTATTTGTTCCTCTTTCACTGTAACTATGTTGCATGTGTCTTACTAATGCATGTTTAAATTCTGTTGCTAATAAAAATGAAAGCCTGAGACAAAAGTTTTTACTTTTTAGAGGACGATAAGCACACACATCATGTAAGAAAATATGGATTGCTAGATGGATCAGAGGCCCGTGTAATAGGATACGGAAACTTTCAAAGTTGCGAATTTGAATCCAGTTTGGCAGTCAGCAAAAATTGTGGCTGAGAGCCTCAAAACTGTCTAGGGGATTTAGACACACATCTTAAAAGTTAAACATGTGCTTCAGTACTTTGCTGAATCAGGGCCATAGTGAGTTGCAAATTTCAGAAAGAATCTACCTGATGCAATACAGAGGTAAGCCCAAGAATAAGGTTTGGGGAAGATCATGCTCTACTGAACAGATTATAGAGCAGCAGCCATGTTAGTCTGTATCCGCACAAAGAAAAGGACGACTTGTAGCTCTACGGTGCCACAAGTACTCCTTTTCTTTGAACAGATTATATTACCTTTCAGTGTTTAGTTGGAGCCAAATAAATCAAAACATCATGATAATATAGAGCCAAATCTGCTATAGAGAAAATTTTGATGCTGCATCTGCATAACCAGCTTCACTGAAAAGCTTCTTTAAAAAAAAAAAAAGGGTAGAAAGTTATAAAAAGAAAACTTCCTTTCAGAAATCTCAGAAGTGAACATAAAATCATGCTCTCAATAATAACAGAACAAACCTACTTAGGCTGAATGAGTACCCCAGTTCAGTTCCACTCAGTTCTCTCTGAAGTTGATAAACTTTCTGGCCTCACAGAAACACAGGAAGATTGAACAAACGCAGCCTGTGTTGTAGAACCCCAGTAAGCACCAACCCAGCTTGACATAAACCCTCTAGTGTTGGAATTATGCCTGGACTTTTTCCCGGTTACACAAAAAGGTGCCCTCATGCTTATGACAGGACATCAATGTTAAATGAAAGAGCCCTAAGGGTTCAAGAAGTGGTCCCACCCCAGTACCGTACCTCTAATGATGAAAGACCCAGCTAAATGAAAAGGACCTTCCCTAGTTGTGGCAGCATAATTCCAGCTTTGCTGGCAATTACAGTAGAAACCAAACCTTCTTTCAGTTTCAAACTTCAGCCTTTGAAAAACAACATTTAAGGCTCACGTTGAGGATTATTTTTCGTCACAGAAAACTAAATTTAAGTGTCTGTCTCAAGCGGCAAAAGTTCCATTCACAGTTTTCTGCTGTATGTAACGACTGCAAGGAGACTGATTGAACTGTCATCATCTCAAACTAATTTATAAAGGAAAGATGTGACACATGGTGGGTGGCCTGCAAAAGCTTTCTTCAAAATTCATTCAATTCATAAATAAAAGCCTACGCACACATAAAAGGAGTATTAAAGTGGATCACATAATTCCCCATCAGCATCTGCCTGGTGAGACTCCAAATGAAAACATTACACAATCTCTTGACAACATTTTCCATCCAGATATTTGTACAGTTTCTAATAACTTTTAAGAACCCTGGTCCTAATTTCACTCCCATTGAAGTCAATGGAAGTTTTGCAATTGGTTTCAATAGGAACAGGGGAAGATACTGTGGTATTAAGTTTTTTAAACTAATTAAACTAATCTGTAATAGCTATATTTAAGGGAGACAATGTATGTAGTGTAATATTGTCCAAAAGGGACTAGGTACAATAAAAAACATTGAAAGAGATAGTAGCGGCCCCAAAGAACTTAAATGGTAAAATATTTGAGTAAGACCTTGTCTACACAAGGAAATTGACCAGATAGTTAGTGAGGAATAAACTTTGTGAGAGAAGTAATTATTCCAGAATAAAGACACTTTTCTTTTGGAAGAGAGTATCCATGAAGGAATAACTATTGCAGACTAGCTTATTCCATAATATCTATGCTGGTCAATATCCCTGTGTAGTCAAGGCCTACACTATTTAGGACCCGATCCACTGAAGATCCAGGATCCACTGAAGTCAATGAAAAGGCTCCCATTGACTGCAATGGGCTTCGAATCAGGCCCTTATACGGCATGCATTACCAGAACAGGGAATATTACATAGGGACAAATCCTGGAGGTGCCATTCAGATAAAACTCCCATTGCTGAAGTCAATGGGATACCTGCCCACTGAGTCCTGTGTCCCATGCTAACGGACAGTATTGGAGAACACTCTCCGGTGTTTGAAATGATAACATAAGGATGTGACTACTACGCTGCAACTTTTTAAAGGTCAGTTCCAGACAAATAATCTTCACAGACATTCAGAAAACCATTCTACCATGATATAATAGTTGGATACTAAAGGTCATCTTGAAGCCTTCGGTCCTAGTTGTGCTCCCAATTTACCATAAAATAGGGCATACTAAAAGAGCAATCAAAATGGAATGGGTAGACAGGAATTATGGGAGAATTCTACTTTACCATCTGAGCTAGGCAATGCTAATGTGTAGCTTTTCCAGTTCTTCAGTGTCAACATGCAATAGGGTGCCCAATATTCTGCACAGTACTCCAGGTGTGGCCTCCCTAGCACTTTATAGCTCTATATGAAATGCTTTTAGATGATCTCTGGATGGAAACAGACTTCAAAAGTACTAAACTTTCCTGGGCCTATACACACATAACTCCCATTGACATTAATAGGACATTAATAGACCACACAAACATAGAAAATACGTTCCTTTTTATAAAGATATCAAGTGTACCGTTGGATTGTGCTGTTTGTACTCATCTCTTGGAGAGATCAAAATTAGGTTTTCTAACATGAGTGCTCCAGCTTCCCCCATCAACCCCAAGTCCAGCAAGTCTCTTTCATATTCTCTTCCCCAACACCCCCCACATCAGTTTGCTTCCCCTAGCCCCCACTCCAGCACCTGTCCTCCAACAAGTCCTGCCCTGATATATTCTACACACCTCAATCTTTTTACCCCAGCCTCCAACTCCTGCACTCCCAGTTCACCCACTCAGGTACCTGCCCTCTCTAAATTGTGTCTCCTCCCACCTCCGGTTATGTCTCCCCCACAAACAGCCCTTGCCTAAGTGCCCTGCTGGTGCCTGTCCCTCACACCCAGCTCCCCTCCCCAGAACCTGGCTACTACACACCCCTCTCTGTGACTTTTCCTGCCCACACAAGCCTGCCTCTAACTCACACCTTTCGAACCCCTTCAGTTTCTCTCTTGTAACTGTCCCCATTCGGTTCCCTTCCCCCTCTTTAGTTCTCCTAGAACCTTCAACCCTCCCTCCATCCCTCCTTGTCACTCCTCCTCAAAGTCCACCCCAGGACCTCGCTTCTCTCCCCCATATCCCTTCTTCTACCTAGCTGGGCCCCCATCACGTTTGTTCCCCTCACGTTCCCTCCCCGAAGTCCCCTCATGACCTGGAGCCAGTCCCCCCAGATTCCCAAGTCCCCCTATCACCTGCCCCATCCCCAAGCACCCCACCCTGAGTTCTCCACAGTACCACTTCTCGAGAAGCCCCCCCTTGGACCTGCCCCCCCACCCCCATGTCTGGTGAACACAGAGCAGTTTTCCAGTTTCCAGAAAACACGGGGGGGGGGGCACAAGCACTGTCCTCTGGCCCCCATTCTGCTGCTGCCTCCCTCCCCTCTCCAGGCAGCCGGAAACTGGTGTGTGTGTGTGTGTGTGTAGGGCAACAAAGATACTGTTGCCCCCTCTCCCCCTGCTAAAAGCTGGGGCCACAGGGTCTTTCCCCACCCACGATCGCACCCGCTGCCAGCCCTGACCAAGGAAGGTCTGGGGCCAGACCTCGCGCGCCGCGAAGCCGTGCGCATTCACTCGAGTCAATGCGGTAGCGAGGATTCCTCCCAAGCCCTTCGCGAGGAAGTCTCCGGCGACGCGTGGAGGCAGTCGACAGCCTGCAGCCAGCCAGTCTGGGCTGCCCCCGATGAGCCGCCGGGGAACCCGGAGCGCGGTGGCCATCCTTGCCGAGGATCTCTGCCGGGCGGGCTTCCCTCTGAAGCCCCTCGTCGGGGGGGGAGGGCGGCTGGTGTGAACTCCCCCCCCCCCGCCCCAGCCCCACATTGCGGGCGGCTTTGGGAGCATGGGGTTCGAGCTGGACCGCTTCAGCGGGGAGGTGGACCCCGACTTCAAGTGCAACCTGTGCAACAAAGTCCTGGAGGACCCGCTGACCACCCCCTGCGGCCATGTGTTCTGCGCGGGCTGCGTGCTGCCCTGGGTGGTGCAGCAGGGCAGCTGCCCCGTGCGCTGCCGGCGCATCTCCACCAAGGAGCTCAACCACGTCCTGCCCCTCAAGAGCCTCATCCTCAAGCTGGACATCAAGTGCGAGCACCGCGCCCGGGGCTGCGGGCGGGTGGTGAAGCTGCAGCAGCTGGGCGCCCACGCCGAGCGGTGCGACTACTCGCCGGCCCGCTGCCGCCACCCGGGCTGCGGCGCGGTGCTGAACCTGCGCGACGTGGACGCCCACATGCGGGAGAGCTGCGAGGCCCGGCCGGGGGGCGTCTGCGAGCAGGGCTGCGGCTTGGTGCTGACCCACCGGGAGCAGCGCGCCGGCGGCCACTGCTGCCTGGAAGCCCTCCAGGGCCGCAACCGCTGCCTGCAGGCGAAGGTCGGCGGGCTGGAGAAGGAGCTGAAGAAGGAGGCGCTGCGGGCCGGCAAGCGGGAGAAGTCGCTGCTGGCCCAGCTCTCGGCCGTGCAGCTGGAGCTGCAGATGACAGCGCTGCGCTACCAGAAGAAGTTCACCGAGTACAGCGCCCGCCTCGACTCGCTCAGCCGCAGCCTGGCCGCGCCGCCCTGCCAGGTAAAGCGGCGCTGGGGTGCGGGGGCCCCGCTGGCTCGGCCGGGGAGTCGGCGCCTCCAGGGGCTCCTCTCTCTCTCTGCGCCGTGACCCCTCTCTTCCCCTCTTCCGTTTCCCCTTCCCCCTCTCTTTCCCCTCCGCGCCGACTTTCACCCCCATAGGGGGCTGATTTGGACTGGAGAGTGTGCCCCCCCCGCCCCACTGGGGAGGCGTCAGCTGGGCAGCTTGTTTTATCCTTCACCCTGGGGTTGAGCACAGCTTTGGGGCAGATACACTAGTGGGGGAAAAGTCCCTTGGGGGGGGAAGGATCCAAGTGCCAGTCTTCGGGGCTCCCGGGTGGGTGTGGAGGGGGGGTGTGTGAGTCTGGCACCCTGTTGAAAGCACTTTTCTTCTCTTTCCCCCTTGAGGCAGATCTGGTAAGTAATCAGGTTTTCTTTTTTTCTTTGAGACCTATTGCCTCTCCCCCTTCCTCACCCACCGCCTTGCCTGTCAGCTGCAGCCTCAGCCAGCTGGCAGGTCTGGGTGAAGGGCAAATATTTACAGCTTAGCTGCTCCCCACCAACTGAAGAAACAGGCCTTAGAGAAGAAAGAGGGAGTTATCAGAATCCAGGGGAAAATATATATATATAGTTCCCATGTTTCTCTCTCAAAAAGAGAAGGAGGACTTGTGGCACCTTAGAGACTAGCAAATTTATTTGAGCATAAACTTTTGTGAGAATGCATCCAGTGAAGTGAGCTGTAGCTCACGAAAGCTTATGCTCAAATAAATTTGTTAGTCTCTAAGGTGCCACAAGTCCTCCTTTAATTTTTGCGAATACAGACTAACACGGCTGCTACTCGGAAACGTGTTTATCTCTGCGATTTTGAAAAAGTGCTTCAAGTTCTTGTCATGGATTATGTTAAAGTGACACTCATTTCTGGGCCGTTCCCCACACCACATAGTTTGCGCGCAGTTTCTTTTTAAGCTCGTTTATTGTTTCCTACCATCTCTGTGTTTTATTATGTTAGGGTTTTGGGAGGTAAAGCTTTTCACTGAAACCTGGGGAATGATGGAGTTATGTGTGCTGTTTGATGTGTTTTGGGGAACTGACGTGTAGGGTGCTAGAGAGAGTCAGGAATGTTATGCTTGTCATTAAGTAATTGCTTTGATAAGTGAGCGTAACAACAACAAAAAAAGTAATTTGAAATATGATGTTGAGCTCTGCTCTTTAACTGCCAGTTTGTTTCTATGTATTTCTAATGGGACCAGCCCAGTAGTATCTGAAGATACTACAAGGATGATCATGTATCCAGGTCACAATCCCTTTTCTCATTCCACTTCCCGAAGAACCCTATAAACACCACAAATGGGAATTTCCGGACTCTCAATGATAGCGAATCACCAGAAGTCCACTTGCTGGGCATAACACTAAACAGAGTAATTTGCAAAAGACTTTTGGCGACCCAGCGCTTTCCAGATCCAGCATTCCATAATCTTAAATCATTCAGAATGGTTTTTCCATAATATGGTTTTCCACAGTATGGTGTCACTGGGATTAGCCCTTACACAACACAGACACACCTCAAATCAACTGCGCACAATCAGTAGCCGCGAGGAATGAACTTTCCATGATGTGAAGCCAAATACTGCGGACTTTCTACTGTATGTCCACGTACGGGCCATCGACTTTGAGCTTTCTTTTTTCTGAACCATCTATAATAGGGTTTTCAAAAGTTGGATTTACCTAATTTAAATTTATCTTGACTTTGAACTACCTGGAATGGGCTGCTGATAAAATCAAGATGACCAGAAGCAGATTCTTCAGGAAGCAGAGTTATACAGCACAGGGTTTCAGTGACCCCAAACTATTAATCAGAACAAATCTTCCACATGAGGGGAGCACCAAGAAGCCAATTAACTTCACGATGAAAGCACTGAGAACACATCTTGGGCTTTTCACAACTTACTACATCCACAGATGCAACAGCAAACTTATCAAGCTCTGTTCAGAGAGCTGCACTGACATCTTTGTTGCTGCTGCTAATGGTCAAACAGCAATGTAAACAAAACAAAACTTTTGTATAATCTTCTACCCCATTAGAAATTAATGGGAAGAAAAAAGATCACTGTTTGTCAGATGAAAACAACAACAACATCTCAATAGGGGAAGTGCTTTTTTAAGTCTGTAGATGGTATTTGAAGACAATGCAGGCTAATAACGAAATGAAACTAGTAAAAGAAATCACAGACCCCACACTCAGTGGATCCAAGTCAGATCAAAACTGCCTCTTTTTTAAAGCATTCTTTGAATTTACTCAACCATAACCCCTAACTCATAGATCTCTTCCCCCTCCCCCCATTTCTCTCATTCCGCACCTGACCCTGCTCCCTCCACTTATCTGGTCCCCCCTCTTGCTCTGCTCCCTCCACTCATCTGGTCCCCCCTCTTGCTCTGTAGTTGATGTGAAATCCTTCTCTACAGCTCCCACCATCTGGAATTGTCTTTTTGTATCTCTGTACCACATCAGCGTCATCTTAAATCTGATCCAAAACCACACCTTTGCTCCCTTATCGGTACTTCTTAATTTCTCTCACTCTGCTGATAACTTTGCTGTTGCATTATTTAGGGATGCAGTTTTATGAAAAGGTACTTGCGACGGGGCCTTTTGGGGTGTCACCTGATGTGCTGGTCAGCCTATTCTGCCAGCCTGGGTCCCCTTTACCTGGCCCTGCTGGGCTAGGTTTACAAGCCTCTTTCGGTCAAGCACACAGGCAGGGCCACACCCAACTGCACAGAGAGACAGAGATCCACTCTGGAAAGATTCAGCTCCAACACTCTGGTGTCCACTCCCTTATTTAAGGGGTACAAACCCAAAGGTTATATGAAATTCGCCCCCTCCCTCAATGTGGAGGGAGATATGCACAACTTCTCCACCCCCGCCCCCCCCGTTAGAAATTGCATAAACTGGGTTATATTGTAAACAAGATATAAGTTTATTAACTACCAAAGGTGGATTTTAAGTGAATATAAGAGATTACTAAGCAATTGAAACCAAACATGCAAGCTAAGCTCAATATACTTAAGAAACAGGTTACAAAATGTAATTTCTTACCCTAGATGTTATTTTAGCCAGGTTGCAAAGTTTCTGTGGTTCAGAGTTCCAGTTATATTTATTTTCAGGCCAGACCCCTGTCTCAGTCTGGTGGCTTTGGCAGTCTTTCTTCTGGGGCAGACAGTCCATGGAGAGGAGGAGTCTAGTTTGCCTTCCTTCCCACTCTTAAGTAGGATTTACATAAGGTGGGAATCCTTTGTTTCCCAAACTTGACTCCCCTTCCCTTCCAGTGGAAAGTTACAAGAAGTCCCAGGTAATATTTAGTATCAGGTGACAAGACCACCTGATGCTGTAGCATCACAGCGTCCATGAGTCAGTGGCAGTATGGACTGTCCACAGGAAGGCCAAACCTTTTCACAGTCCATTGTCCTTGCCGATGGGCCATCCGCCCTGTCTGGCTTTTCCATTGTTGTACCTGAAGTGTTAACAGTGGGCGTCACCCAGAGTATCATAATTGAAATACAGATATGTAGTCAATATTCCTAACTTCAGATACAGAAATGATACAGGCATACAAATTGGATAATCACATTCTGTAAATTATAACCTTTCCAATGATATCTTATAAGACCCATCTTGCATAAAATACATCTGTTATGTCATATTCATATCATAAGCGTATTTTCATAAAGAATATGGAGTGAAATGTCACAGTCCTGTTACAAATAGATGATAATGTCCACAGTGTGTAATTTCCAGCAATACTTTTATCAAATCTCTGGATGCAGCTGACTAACATGACTGGGTTCATTTTCAGCCCCGCTACAAAAAGGCTGTTATGCAGTTTTCTGAAGCAGTGCGTAACGTGCAGAAAGCCAAAAGGTGTTGTGTCACCACAAACTTGTGGTCTAGAGGTCAGTCAATTACATGTCTTTCACGGCATTTTGGGCAACTTTCCAATGTTAACAGTTTCAGTCTGCCCAGCGTCAAAACAAGTACAATCAGGAAACATGCTTCTTTGTGCACTAGAGATTTTTGAAAAAGACCATGTTGACAAGGTGATCACCTACTACAAGAGATGTTGCACCAATTTGGGATGTGGCTTGCTTCTAGATTTTTTTTTAGTCCTGGATTATTTATTCAGACAATGATGCCAGCATAATATGTGCAGCAGAGGATGGAGGCTATAAACACCAAGCAAGGCACATATATTTGACAGACACTTTCTGGTCCCAGAACACCTGGTTTAGGAGTATAGAATAATTGACTTCTTCATTTGATTCCAGGTTCAGAAATAGCTGTGCCCAGTCAAAATATGCATTGTCATTATCATTATTATTATTATTTATACTTCAAATGTTTGCTATAAACTGCTGTTGCTTGGTCAAGGTTATTACTCAAATAGAACGGTCATTAATGAACTGTGTTAATGTGTTTGCGCGCGTTATATTTATTCCATCTACTTATTTTACAATGGCCTGAGTTCTCTGTGCAGGTTAGGCAAAAATAAATGTTCTGGCTTTCCAGACTGAATTATCGCTCATCGGTAGAGATGTGGAACCACTCTAGATAGAAGAGATGCCTCTCTCCATTCTATTCAAAGTATGAATCAAGGGGGAAATTAAATGGTGGTTTGAGGATGCCCACAAGGACTTCTATACCAACTGACCATCATGATGGGTTTGCACTAAGGGATCAAAAACAGGCCAACTGTGCAAAGAATGATCCTTGTGCTGTGGAAGGGGTCTGAATAGAATGTCATACGGGCGGGGGCGTGGAGTGTGCACTGGGAACAGAGCCACTGAAGCTGCAATTATGTAGATCTAGTAGCTCAAAAACCTGCATGGGAGGAAATATGGCTGTGGACTGTCCATCCACTGAGGAAAAGGGAATTCCATCCCCCTTCATACATATAATCCCAGCAGAAATCTCTGCACAAAACCCAATTAATCAGGTGTTTTATTCTATTTTATTCAGGTTCTTATAATACCATCTGATCTACATAGTGTTTGAGCACCTTCCAGATGCGCATTAAGTTACATGACTTGCATGTGTTCTCCCTCCCCCCTCTCCTTTTTCGTCCTTGTGGAGAAAGTGTGAGCGTTTTTTTAAATATGTATTTATTTATTTCATGTCTGCTGTGCTGTGTGTTTTTATTATTGAAAACAAGGTCTAAGAAGTGTGCCTTGCATTTGGAGAGGCCGGCAATGAGGATTGAGGTGGCGAGAGGCGAGGGCTTTTGTGTGCGTGTGTATTTGAAGGGGAGGTGGTGATGTTTCACCCAAAATGAATATTTCATCTGATAAAGAAAGTCAGTCTGAATACATCAAAGTCTGAATACATCTAAAAGGAAAACCTCAGGCTATTTAAACTGTGCTTGGTCCTCACTGAAACATACCATCATTCAAACCTATTGATAAGGTTGGTCGCATTCTGCCCTTGCATATAGGCACATGGTTTATGTTGAAGCCGTTGGGAAGAAATGAGCAAGGATGAATTAACACGGTGTTTTTGGAGCTGGGTCCTAGGCCACGGAACCCCCTGCGAACCAGAGGCTGTGCTGAAGTTTGACCTCCTTCAGAGCCCAGCGTAAAAGCCACACGCTAACAGAAACACAGAGGGTTATATTTTTAAAATGTACGAGTAGCCAATATCCAGAAAGATGAGAACAGAGGTCCCTTATGTTAACTCCTATGCCCTTTTTATTTTACTGGATTCAAACCTGCATTGATACTGCAGTGAGAGGGAGTCCATAGGTAGGTAAAATGGATATGTGACAGATCCTCAGCGTAGATCCAGTCAAATCAATGAAGTTGTCAGTTTGCACTAGTGGAGGATCTGGTCCATAGTGCTGGGGTCTTTATGAAGGCAGTATCCTCCAGAATTTTAATTTTATAAAAGGCAACCAAACTGCTGAAAACTACAGTTGAACCTCAGAGTTACGAACACCGAAGTTACAAACTGACCAGTCAACCACACACCTCCTTTGGAACTGGAAGTACGCAATCAGGCAGCAGCAGAGACAAAGCAAAAGCAAAAACAGGACAGTACTGTGTTAAATGTAAACTACTAAAGAATAAAGGGAAAGCAGTATTTTTCTTCTGCATAGTAAAGTTTCAAAGCTGTATTAAGTCCATGTTCAGTTGTAAACTTTTGAAAGAACCATAATGTTTTGTTCAGTTACGAACATTTCAGAGTTACGAACAACCTCCATTCCCGAGATGCTCATAACTCTGAGGTTCTGCTGTAAAAGCAGATTATTTTTCTGAGAATATGTCCCTGACTGTACAATTTGGCATAGTTTTGTTAGCCTGTATTCCTCTATCAGGAGGAGTAGAGTTTCTCTCGTTGGTAAGAAATGTCTTAGCTACAGTATCACTAGAGAAATGAGGAAGCTTCTAGTATATAGAATAGAATGCAGGAGACAGTTTATTAGCTCCAAAATATTCAGGTGGGAGGTACAGTAATTTCCAGAATTATGTTTAAGAGCTTTACACAGGGCTTGTCTACACCACGCAGCTTTTAGTGACAAGGCCGGGTGGACACAGCCTTGTCGCTAAACGTCAGCATGTGTAAATGCTTTGTTGACACTTTGGTGCTTTTGCTGACAAAATACTTCCAGCCCCACAAGTGGCGTTAGCTTTGTCAGCAGGAGCGCGCTCCTGCCGACAAAGCCACGTTTACACTGCCACTTGTGTTGGCAAAACTTTTGTCTTTCGCGGGGGGACTTTTTTAAGTACCCGTGAAAGACAAAAGTTTTGTCGACAACTTCACAGTGTAGACAAGCCCTCAGGTGTAGGAATACAGCATGCCAGGAACCATCAGGTTTGCTGCAGAACCAGATGATATGGGCAGGGCTGGGATGCTGGCCATTACACCTCCAGTCATGTCACTGTATAATGTTTGGTTCACTGGAACATAAGACATTTCAGGGAAGAAGAGAGTCACCAAGTCCTACAAGAATCATTCTCTTTATGGCTTCATTAATGTACATAAAAAGATTTTTAAAGCCCCGCCCCAGATATGAATCTGCAAAAGTAACAAAATATAAAAGCACCACACTGCAAGGTCCCTTGTGCCTACGTATTTTAGCACATATGGTCGAATAATCACTTTGCATTGCCATATGCAATTCTTTACTATAATCCTACTCTGCTGCAGTAAAAATGGTGGACAAAATATGCAAAGCCATTAGAGCTGGTCAACAGTTCAACAACTCCTTACATCCAAAGTTATACACACAAGAAGACAGAAATATTTGGAACATATTTTAAGAATGAAGCCAGAGAATGTGCCACGGCAGGCGTGCTATTGGGCAGCTGGAAGAAAACACCAAAGGGGTACGCTGCCGAAGTCCCTCTGTCAAACATGACTGAGAGAGGGAAAATTTATGGGACACAGCAATGAGGACATGCAAAGAGCAGCCTTGAGTGACAACAGGGATGGCAGACCTTGTAAGTGACGTCTGATGGTGCAGGAAGAATTCAGATTCATATTGGAATTGGTTGGAGTTATTTAAAAATTATCAAGGATATTTTTCATGACAAAGTTGGAAAAAATTCATTTTTTTTTAAACAATTTTTCAGCTTGCTCCAAAATACTCCTGCATGCTTAGCTCAAACTGTAGATGGAGAAGGGGGGGGGGAAGGGGAAGAGAAAAATAACAGTGGACACCTTTCTCCTTGGTATTAAAAGTATAATGTCCACCCCAAAATCAGGAGTTGTAATGAAAGTACTTAATTCAGTTTTAATTACAGCAACCATTCTGAGAGCAGTATGGGCATTGTTTCTTGATTGACCTTGTCGATTTCCCTCCATAAAGTAGTATAAAAGAAAGGAGGGGTAAACTGCTTTTGTGACAATGGCATACCTGTCTTTCAAATATTGAACTTACCAGACCTTAAAAGTGGTCTCACAGGACTGGAAAATTTTCTCCTTGAAATATTATCTGATGTCTGGGTTTGAAGATTTCTAGGAAAACACCTAGTGTTTCATTCCTCCCTGCAAGCCTGATTCTGATTAATGCTGCATATGTGCAAATCCACTTTTAATCAATGGGAGCTGTGAATGCTCAATACCTCCTGGGATCAGGTCTCAATCTACTTATGTGATTTGCAGGAAAGAAAATGAGCACATACAACTGAGGAACATTATAGGCCAAATTCTCAGCGGGTGTATGTTGATGCAGTTCCACTAACGGGGTGCTATTGGGCAGCTGCAGGAAAACACCAAAGGGGTACGCTGCTGGAGTCCCTTTGTCACATTGCTGAGTTAGTGGAGCTCTGTCAGTTTACAGCAACCGAAAATTTGGCCCCGATGCTTTTTTCCCTGCAAGAGTGATTCAGCGATATCGGATTGCTTTGACATTTAGACATTTGATTGACCACTTCAGATTGATATGTGAAAATAAAAATACACAAACTAAAAACATCTGCATTGAGTTGCTAAGTAACTGTTGTAATTTATGTCGTTAATTGGTTATGAAAACCAGACTTGTAAGGTAACTTCCTCAAATTCTTATGTGTTCATAACTTTTTCATCTTTTAGTTAAAGCAAGAAATCTACAGGTAGCAATGTTCAAGTTCTGATAAGAACTTATCTATACTTAGACACGCACCATATCACTCTGAATATCTGCACAGTCTCATCTCTGAAACCCTTAAGAAAGACAAGTGGGGGGCTTCCCCCCTCCATACCCCTAAGGTGCTATTATTAACTGCTACTTGGCTGAGACTGAAATTAGTGGATTCTGAAGGTTCAGATTTGTCATTATCAGTGTAGGCATCTAATTTTGCCTTCCATATAATTTGACACAACTAAGAGATATCACAATGCTTCAACTTCTCCTTGGAAAGGATGTTATTATATAAGCCAATGACATTCCTATGTTTGGGAGCAACCTTGGGACACAGGACAGGACAACAGATCATGTTAAAATGGAGTATCTCCTTCACCTCTTCTCTGTTGCACATTCTACATAAAATATATCTATTATTCCTACCGGTCTAATCAGAGACATGCTACTGTACGGTTTTCTATTTTGGGAGTTGGAATTCTCAGTGAAGGACGTTTTCTATTATTATCACTGTCAAGCCTTTATAGATAGGATCTGAAATAATTAGAATCTCAGAGGAATTACTCTCTGTAATACTCACTTTGAACAACCGTTAGGAGTCTGGTGCTTTTTCTCAGTTCTACCTGCTATAGTCACAAGAGACTTGCTGTTTCATAACACTTCATGTCTGCTGTTGCTTTGGATCACTCATAGTTCAGGACAACATAATGTAATGAGCAAGACAAAGAGTGGCAACATAAAAATGCCGTCCCAAGAATCAATCACAAAAGAATCCGAGGGGGCAGGTATCAGACGATAGGTGACCCTGAAGATTTTTACATACCACACACCAAATCTGATCACATCAGATAGCTATAATTACTACATAGCATATGGACATTTTTTTTATTCCATTAGGCTATGGCTGTGGACCTGAGCCACATTACACAGCAAAGGGTTCTCATTGCTCTAGCTTGCAAAATAAAATGATGCATACATCTTAAATTCTGGATTTTCAAAAGAGCTCAGCACTCAGCAGTTCCTATTGAGAACAATGGAATAGATGGAATGTGGGAACAATGGGAGTGCTGGGTCTTGAGCACTCTGGAAAATCTGGCCATAAACAGCTTCCCCTGGAATTCATCAGCAAACTAAATATTTAGATGGAAGCATGACTCATCTTAGCATCTGCCTATATGCACATGTTTTGAATGCTTTTACCTGTTCTTCCTAGGGTGAAGAGACTAAAGCACTGACTCTTGTCCTTCATCGTGACTCTGGCTCTCTTGGATTTAATATTATTGGTGGCCGGCCATGTATGGTACGTTAAAATGTGTTTGCCTTTTCTTGTTAGGGAGAGCGTGCAGATCAATGTTTGGAGAAAGAAATGCTGCTGACTACATATTTGGCTCTGTAGGAGATGGTTTCAATGTATACATGCCTTATATTCAAACTGACATGGAGTGTCTCCTTTTTCCCCATATCACTGTTTTTCATCCATGATCACAGCTAGTTACACTTAAGTGATGTGGATATGCTGTCACATCTGGATTTCATAAACAATGCTGAAGCGCATAAGGCCCATTCCTGCAGACCACACTCTTGTATTCCCATGAGTTCAGTGCTGACAGGATTGGGTCCTTTAACAACTTGTTTCAAACTACATTTGCCGTTGGAGCTTCAGAAATTTACCATCCTTTCCATCAGACACTAAACAGCCCACTGTACTGCTGAAAGGATATAATTTAAACAACCCACAGTCTGCTCAGTCCTGAACTCCTTGATGTCAGTGGAAGGTTTGCCTGTGCAAGTGACCAGGACTTAACTTCTTACAGGAACGCTTATTACTGTTTTTTCCCCCTTGATGTTGACCAGCTGGATCCAACATCATGTGACCTGAATTAGGTCAGGTGGTGGATTTTAATTTGTCCTGTTAGTTCAGAAAGGAAACAGCTTAACTTTGATAGAACAGCTTCTTTGCCTCTCAGTAATGTAACAGAAATTTGGGCTTGTTCTTGGCAGATTAAGGTTGCGGTTTCCGCTCAAACCCCCACCCTTAACAAATTTTAACTACACTTCTGCATCATCAGTCTATGCTGTTAGCACTTATGGGAGCTGATTGCGCAGGCCCACTGGGACATAAAGAATAGCTTGTTAGTTTTATTTCATTTTCCATTGCAGTTTCCGATTGGATAGAAAAAAGTAACTCTTTGTTCTCTTGCGTTATATACTTATTACACAAATTAATGATGGAGGGGATCAGCACCTCTCAGGAATTGGCTTTAGGTAACTATCAGTGTAAAGTGAGATAACAAATAGAAGCCTGATTTTGGTTGCATTTTTAAGTGGAAGTTGTCGGTATTCAGCACTTAAGGATCTAGCCCATAGTAACTAATTACTTTAGGTTGGCACGGAGCGTTTTGTAGCTCACGTGCTGCATCATTGACAAGGTTCAGCCTTAGACAAATTAAAGCTGGTATAAGAACTAGTATAAGGTACAATGATATATTTTTCTTTTCATCCCTAAAGGACAATCAAGATGGCTCATCTAGTGAAGGAATTTTCATATCGAAAATAATTGACAGTGGGCCTGCTGCCAAAGAAGGAGGGCTGCAGATTCACGACAGGATTATTGAGGTATGTGAACACGCTGTCCAGTCTTTTTTAATAGGCCAAGTTCCATCTCATGTCTTCTGTAAGGCATAATGTGGGGTATGGAATTGGGAGAGATGTAGTATGATAAATGTTGTCTAGAAGAGATATCTGCTAAAATGTGTTTGACTAGAGTCAATGCTGACCTTCCTGGCTTTACGTAGAGCTCTTATCTAAATATAGAAACCAGATTATGGATGGTATGTACATGGCCTGGCTTTTTGAGGAGTTAGCATCTATTTGGTATGCTGCAGTTATTTCTTTTTAAAGCTATTGGAGACTTGTAAGTTATTTAGTTAAAACCACATGTGGAATATCTATTGTATAAACTGTAACTTTATTTAGCTTCGTTTCTAAGACATTTCACGGGTAGCAAGATGTTTTGAACAGATAGAAGACAAAAGTTTCTGTTCCAGAATTTTGGTACAGATGGTTATAAACTTGCCTAAGTAATTTCTCTAATGTTATTCTGGACTCCTAATATTATTCAGACTGCAAGTCTGAATTTCATCTCATTTTCCTAAAGTCTTGACCTCACTAAAATATCCTTCCTGTTAAAGAGTTGGTTGCTTGAAATGTTTTTCATAAGTTGCAGTGAGTGATTTTTTTGGAGGGGGGGGGGGGGGTAACAGGGTTAGATTTCATGAAACAGAAAGCAATTTATTGAGAGTCAGATCTGAGCATTTTACAGTTAAAAATGTGTCCTTACTGTCTTTTTATTTTCATATGAGGAGGAAAGTTTAAGAGTCTATTGTTCAAAAAGATAAGTACAGCTTTAGTTGCCAAGGATATCATGGAACAGTCAGTTTCTCTAAGTAATGGAATTCCATTGCTCTTATGTTTTGCAAATGAGCAATAAACAGCTGTTAAGGATTTTCTATTGGCAAAGGACAATGTGTATTTGCTGTTTTCTGCACTGTTATGGTAAATTGCATTCGCAATTTAGGGAGTATAAAATATTAATTAATATACTATAATATGGAGGAGAAGAACAGAATCACAGTAGCATCGTCATTAAAAGATAAGAACTTAGTTGTGGAGTGGTTTAGAAGTGCTACCCCTGATTTAAGTTACGCTTATGATGTAACCACAAAGTGTCTGCAAAACTCTGAGAAGGACTCCATATAAATCTTCTCTGTATAGAATCTCTCCTGAAAAACAAAATATAATTGTAAAGTTAGGATTTTTTAATAATATGACATTTTTAATAACCCTATCTGTAGGTAAGTCTGTCTTAAATACAGTAGAACCTCAGAGTTATGAACACCAGAGTTACAAAGTGACCGGTTAACTACACATCTCGTTTGGAATCAGAAGTATGCAATCAGGCAGTGGGGCAGGGTGGAGGGGGAGAAGCAAAGAGTGTACAGTACAGTACTGTGTTAAATGTAAACTACTAAAAAAAAAAAACGGAAAGTTTAAAAAAAAAAGATTTGGCAAAGTAAGGAAACTCTTTCTGTGCTTGTTTTGTTTAAATTAAGATGTAATAGTAAAGTTTCAAACCTGTATTAAATCAGTGTTCGGTTGTAAACTTTTGAAAGAAAAACCATAACATTTTGTCCAGCGTTCCAAACGTTTCAGAGTTCCGAACAACCTCCACTCCCGAGGTGTTTGTAACTCTGAGGTTCTACTGTACACAGTTACACACAAACTTTGTTAAAGGAGTGTAAAGGTTTCAAAATCAATTACTCAGGAGTCAAGAAACGCCAACATTAATGTGGTGTATGCAACCTTAATTCAGCCTCTTTGTGCATATGAATTATGATATAAAATTTAATTACATGAGCACATAGATTTTTTTTTTCCATAGAACCCTTGCCTCATTCATTGCACGGCGTCCTCTCCTGGAGGGCAGAGGAGTATGGCTACTCCAGGGAAGGAGCCCTGGTCACCCCACACACATGGTTGTGTGCTGGAGCAGCTGCTTAGGTGCATAAGGGGAGTAAGCTGCTCCACAGAAGGGATGAAGCAACTGACTTCCTACCTAGAACAAGGGAAGAGCAGGAGACTCTCTCTGGTCTGCTCCTGGGGCACTGCATCTGTGTGTCACCCCTTCCATAGGGCAGACTGTAAAAGCACCACTTAGCCCTACAGTGTACCAGCTGTGCTGACAACAGGACACCTGAATTACTAATTCATGTGCCCTTAAGTGTCTGCACTCCTCTAGGCAAAATTTAGCACACAGTTTCCAAAGCATTGACATTGCTTTGTGTTCATACAGCAAAATGGTCCCTGTGCTTTATCATCTTTGCTTCCTGTGAGTGTTCAACCTAAACAAATGTTTGACGCTTCAAAGCTAAGATACATGCTTTCTGTGTAAGCTATGTTTCGTACGTTGTGATAGCCCTAATACAGAAGGGGGTAGAGGATACTTATTATCAAAGCATCTGAACCATGTTTATCACCTTCATATTCAGTTTACACAATCTAAACACCTTGAGATGGATATTTAGATCATGTTGCAAAATTGAAGTTTTTTAATTTTTAACAACTGTGTATAGCCAGTAAAAACTTGGACCTAACAAAGCAATAGTCGGTGGCATAGCCATAAGGTAATTGTTTGAAGTTATCTTCCATTGATGATTCTAAACATTTATTTTGTTTATTTGAGGCTCAATTTCACCAGCATTACTGACACTAAGTAGTACCGTATCCTGCAATTATTCTCATAGTTTTCATAGTGACTGCTTGTGGAGTAAGGTCCTATTCAAAGTGGAGTGGCAAAAATCTATCCCTTCTATATCATTCTTGGCTGTGCATAGAATGCTCTGATAACACAGAATATTTATTAAATAAACTTGGTCAAACATGCCAGAGGAAAAAACAGTCAAAATGAAAGCCGGGGGGAAAGAGAATAGATAAGGGAGAGCTAATGAAAACAGAATAACAAATTTGAATTGCCCCAAATACAAAGCCTTTGCAGGTAGCTACAGACTAGCATTGGTGGTTGCCTTTAGGGAGGTAGATTTGTAGATGGATTCTGCAAACAGAGAGGGCACAGCAGTAGGATCTAGATGGAACCTAGGAACAGAGAGCAGACACATCTCAGCTGGTGACATTTGCCTTGGGAGAACACAGGGGAGAGATGGTAACTCAAGTATCGAGAGTCTAGAATATTATGTATTTGCTCATTTAAAATTGAGAGCTTTATATACATTGCTGGCATGATCTTAAACTGAATCCTTTAAAAAGAACTCTCATTTCAGTGTGATAAACAATCCAAAAGCATAAACTGGCATGCACAGCAACTCCAGAATTAATTACAGCTCTGATCACAGAGAATTTACAATTTATATCAAAAGTGAATTGCACGGCTTTCTTTTGGAACCTTTCCTATCTGCATGTCTTCTTGTAAATGCATTCTGAAGAGCCTGTTAATAAAGGAGTGCCATTTTTCATTTTCAAAACTGTCAAAAAGCTTCAAATTGCTGAGCAGGGATTATGTGTTTTTTAAGATGTGGAGACAAATATAGTGGCGTTTATTTATAACTGATAGTAAATTATTGTTATGTTGATATTTGCTTTCAAATGCTGTTCCATGACAGTTTCATACCAAGATAAGATTTTGAAAAAGGTCTCAGATCATTTTAAGCTTGGTTTCCTTATGTAGGTTGGGTTTGGATTTCCTCTCTCACCAGTTTTAAAAAGTTAAATGCAAAACAAGTAAATAAGTTTTTCAGTAACCTTAGAAAATTATTTCTTAACTGCTTGTGTATCACGGACACGAGCAATGTCTTAATTATTTAGCCCAATAGTAGTAAGGAAACAGCATGCCATGAAGTACACATCCCTAATGCTAACCAAGGACCTATCCCCTAGATCAGGGGTGGGCAAATGTTTTGGCCCGAGGGCCACATCGGGGTGCGAAACTATATGGAGGGCCAGGTAGGGAAGGTTATGCCTCCCCAAACAGCCTGGCCCACGCCCCCTATCCGCCCCCTCCCACTTCCCGCCCGCCTCAGAACCCCCCCAGCCATCCAACTCCCCCCACTCCTTGTCCCCTGACCGCCCCCTCCCAGGACCCCTGCCCCTAACCATCCCCTAGGACTCCACCCCCTATCTAACCCGCCCTGCTCCCCGTCCCCTGACTGCCCCCGCCCCGAACCTCTGCCTTATCCAACCAACCCTGTTCCCCGTCCCCTGACTGCCCCCCCTATCCAACTGCCCCTCTGCTCCCTGACTGCCCCCAAGTCCCCTGCCCCTTATCCAACCTCCGGCCCCCTTACCATGCCGCTCAGAGCAGCATGTCTGGGAGCCGAGCCGGAGCCAGATGCACTGCCCTGCATGAGCGTGCAGCCCCGCCGCCCAGAGTGCTGCCGGCATGGCTGCGGGTGAGAGGGGACAGCAGGGGAGGGGCCGGGGGCTAGCCTCCAGGGCCAGGAGCTCAGGGGCTGGGCAGGACAGTCCCGCGGGCTGGATGTGGCCTGCGGACCACAGTTTGCCCACCTCTGCCCTAGATGAATGCTGCAAGTTTCAGGAGTTTAACACTACATATAACAGACACATAAAGAAAATACAGGTCCCATCCCCTTGCAAAATGCCATTCAGTGTTTTGTTTTACAGTATCTGTTCAAAAATAATAATTGGTGCATACATACTACTTTACATCTTCAAATTGTATTGCAAACATTAACTAGTTAATAATTCTCACATTGTCCCTGTAGGGTAAATATTATCCCTATTTTACAGATGGGAGAGAACCTGAGGTGGAGAGGGAAATGACTCCTGGAAGAAGTCAGTGTCATGGAGGATAGATCCATCAGTGGCTATTTGCCAAGGTGGTCAGGGATGCAACCCCATGGTCTGGGTGTCCCTAGCCTCTGATTGCCAGAAGCTGGGAGTGGACGACAGGGGATGTATCACTCGATGTTTGCCTGTTCTGTTCATTCCTTCTGAAGCACTTGGCATTGGCCATTATCGGAAGACAGGATATTGGGCTAGATGGACCATTGGCCTGACTCAGTATGGCCGTTCTTATGTATGCTTTTGAAGTTTGAGTTCCTGGATCCCTGTCCTGTGTTCAATTTACCCATAACTGCCTCTATCTAGAAATCTGCTTCTAAAGTAAATTTCAATGGCTGGCCTAAATCTGCTTCCTGGTCTTCCACATTTACTTGCAAAGTTAGGAAGTAACACTAATGGCAGGACCGCTGTGCCTTCTGTTTGCTCACACCATAAACTTCTGTGGTTTATAAATACAAGGCAAACTGCAATTAGAGCAATTATAGTTTAATGTACTTAATACAGTAAACCACTAGTGCTCCATTAAACATGTTCTGTAGCAAGAGACTGTGTTACGTAAACATTCACAAACACATGCACATAAGAGGCCTGGTTCCTTCCCCGTTTAAGTCAATGGGAATTTTCAATAGAAGCAGTTTTGGATCCTGTGTAAGAAAGAGATGAAAGTAGGCACTGTAGGGACACCTAGAAGTTATCCATAATCAGATAGTATGCTTTGGTTATGGAAGCAAAATGGCAGCTAAGGCCTGCTCACATTCCATAGATGAGCATGTGATCTTTCCTCAGCTAGGTAGAGGCCAAATTTACTTTAATTTTTTAAACACATCTGCTTTGAAGGATTGTAGATTAAATATGACATTCTTTGCTGACTGTAGCTAGTGAGTCCGTTTATTTTGCTTCTGTACTAGCGTAGGAAGTAGGAGGCTTATTAAATCCCCTAAAAATAAGTACTTCCCATCAGCATACTTTTAAACATATTGGGGGCCGATCCTCAGCTGGTGTCAATTGTCGGAACCCCACTGGCTTCACTAGAGCTATGAGAATGTATCCCAGCTGAGGAGATGCCCCATGTAGCGTGCTGTCTGTTGGAGCGCTTGTTGTTTCAGGAGCCAGGGATGCGCCTTAGTGCAGAAATGATTTGATTGATTCGTCCCCCAAAGGACACTCATTTACTATGAATTATGGACTGATTTTTTATTATGTCTTGAGTGGTTTTCATCACCAGTCTTCACATAAGCGTATTCACACATTTTAGCGAACCGTCCTGTGTTTTTGTAGATATATTTGGTCGTTTGTTCTTCGGTGAGACTAGTGGTGGAGTTTGCCCCGTAGGGTCTGCTCCAATAGCCGTGCCATTTCTCATCTTACATAGAGTACGTCAGGGAGTAAACGGAATTTGGCAGCTGTGTTAACTATGTAGCCTGTGGACGTGCTCCAAAGCCAAATGAACACAGCGGAAGCTGCATCAGACACCCACGGATGGATCACTCGCCAGAAGGAAAGGTCACAAGTGCATGATACTCAGTTCTGTATTAATAAAATGTGCATGCTGAGGAACATCTACAGCTAGGATTGGGAGGCAGGGGCTCTTTTAATTTTATAATGAGCTAAAAGGGGTTTCACCTGGTTGCCTAGTGTAGGGTGTGATTTGCTAGCCCAGATATTTGGATTAGTTGCAGGTTTTCTTGCTAACATGTGTGAGGATAAGATAGCTGTTTGGGGGTTGACAGTTTCCTCTTTCCTCCCCTTCATCTGGAGTGGTAGGATTCCTTGCTGACTCCTGGCATTTCTCTGTGAATGGTCCCTGATCCTGGAAGATGACCGCTGGCTAGGAGCAGGGGCCTAAAGCACTTTGGGGCCTCTGCGGCTCTGATCCCACATTTCCTGCCCAGGAACAGCAGCACAGATCCCTTCCCCTTGAGAGCTGCAGCAGGGGGGTGCCCTGCACTTACCCGAGTGGCAAGTGTGCATCTATTGGGGAGAGCAGGCTGGTCCTGCTGCACTCCTCTCCCTTCCTGGGGCAGTGTTGACAACGGTCCCCAAAGCAGTGGGTCTTGGAGCTGGGGCAGTCCACGCCCCTCAGAGCTATTGTGTCAATCTGTGTCTCTGCTCCGTTACACTTTATTCATGGTTTTAAGATTTACTCTGCAAGTATGAGGGATTATATTTTAAATGAGAGCTGAGATTCTGAGGTACTCGTATAACTCCAGGAGCTAGGGCTCTATGCACAATACTATCGTACCTGTGTCTTTCTGCAGCTGTGGCTGGGAGTTGATCAACTGGAATTTCACTCCTCACCTCAGACTGGTGAACTCCAATGAAAGATATGTCATCGAAACCTTTTGCTCTGCCACCTTTTTCCAAGGTGCAGTAGGTGCTTCCTCATGCAAGCTCTGCTCTGCTAAAAGAGCAGGCAGGATGTGGCCATGAGCCCTCTCACGCACCATTTTCTCGATAAGGAGCCGAGTCCCAGCTATTGACTAGCACAGGACAGTCAGTGATGGAATTGTGCGCAGAGAGCGATAAAAGAACTTCTTGCACCCTCTCCTCCCCTTGCAGAACTGTGCAGGGGTAACTACTAACTAATCAACCAACCGCTAACTAATCTGACCCTTATTCTCCAAGTTGAAGGGGCTGAATAAATCGCCAGTAGAGCAACCCTAGCAAAATGCAATGTACAAAAGCTACCAGCAATGACTAAGCGTTAGCATCTGTCACCCATACTCCAGGAGGCCCATTTTTGTCACCAGTCATGGAGTAAGTTTCTACTTAACATGAGCAAGGGTATCAGAATCCAGCTCTGTTGCTTTGCAAATAATTAGCAATGAATAAAATAATGTATTAGGGGAATTCAGCCTTCAGTTTGCAAATTGCCCACGAGAATTTTACTATTTTCTTGGAAGGTCTCTTTAATTAATTTGAAATTATTCACCCATTACTTTTACAAATACACCTTGCTCTGTAAATTATTCATGAGAAATTCATTGCAAGTATTCACTAGTTGAAATTTAAAATTGTAACTGTTTAGTTGTGATTAAGTCCCATTGTATTGTTTCTGTTCCATGAATGGAGGAGCTCAGCTCTTGAAACTAGATTTCCTGTGTGGATATGTGTGCTTACAAGTGTGTTTCTTAGGAATGTTTTCAGACTTTCCCTTAAAATTGGCTGTTTGGGTGAAC
Organism: Chelonia mydas; assembly: GCF_015237465.2. NCBI lineage: Eukaryota > Metazoa > Chordata > Testudines > Cheloniidae > Chelonia > Chelonia mydas. Next base: position 11,438,752 of record NC_057853.1, on the reverse strand, counting down.
GTTCCTGCCAGGACACTCAAGCACACTAAGCCTGTTTGTGAGGAGTGAACACCAAAGGGCTGTTAACACAGCGGAAGCACATTCAACTCTTTATTTTTGTGCATATTCGCAGGAAAGTTGTAGAGACATTTGCCCAGGTCTATTAATGATGTCTCAGAAAGGAGCAGCATGTTCCTGTCTGTGCTAAAGGCAGGATGGGGCAGCTTGGCAACTGATGAAAGAGAAAAGTAACAAATTTAAGGGAAAACTCTGTAGGTCCAGATGAAAACATGAGGCCTTGGTTCTCACTCTATTTCTTCTCTCCCCCCCCCCCCCCCCCCAAAAAAAAAAAAAAATTTATTCTCTAGCTTGAAGGATTTAGTGTTGCAGTCTAAGTTGGGGCAGGGAGATGAGGAATCAAAGAGAGAAGCCAAATGGAGTGCTGGTCAACATTTAAAAAAAAAAAAAGAGAGAGAGTTGTAATATAATATCTTGAGTAGTACTACAGTTCTTACCTCAAACAAACAGAAAAAATCAACTTGAGAAGAGGAAAATAACAAAGTACTGCAAAGAAAGAAAATAATGCCCTTCTGTTGGGCTCACTGTATTATTAAATTCCTCTCTCCAACTATGAGACTGGAGTTCCCCAGCTGTAAGTATATTTCATGCTGTAACTTCTGAAGCAGTGATGAGTCCCCTTTCGTACACCGGCAACGTTGCATTCTCTGCCCATTTAATAAAAATCCACAGCATGTTGACACTGTGCACATTGTGGGCATTTTGGATCCATAGAAGCTTATAAATATCTCCCTCGTGGGTATCTTTAAATTAAAAAGAGGTAATGAAATCATCCAAAAGGAGCTCCAAACCCAGGAATAAACTAGAGACATGCTGTGATTGTAAGTGGACAACCCTTTTAAGTTAGTGGGAACATGGTTTTTTGTTTTTAATTTGGTTTCCTTAATAATATGCAGTGTTAAAAAGGGCCAGATCCTCTGCTGGTGTAAATTGGCGTAGCTCCGTGGAGCTACAGTAACTACGGATCCTAAGTTTCTCCTCCTCTACATAGTGCCGCTAGGTAAGGTGTAGGCATCTGAAGAAGTGGTTTTTTTACCCACAAAAGCTTATGCCCAAATAAATCTGTTAGTCTTTAAGGTGCCACCGGACTCCTTGTTGTTTAGGTGGGGTGTAGGTTCCAAACCCATGTATAGGAGTTAGTTACATAACAGGATCTGTGTTTTTGTTTGTGCTGCTATGTAACAGAAAACAAGACTTGAGAGATAAAGGAAGTGATTAGGAAGAATACATTCTCTAATGTTGATTTTCCACTTCATCGAACCTTGTCTAGCCATCTACAACCGTAAAGTGACTGCAAAATGCTATCTGCATGATGTGGTAGCATTTTGCACCCATATTAGACTCACTTTGTTCAGTGGTAAAAGACTACAGAAGGCAATGGAAAATCTGACCCTCTCGGGACGTCTTGTCTCCGGTGTAGCTGTTAATGTCTGTAGCAGAAGGAACAACTCTTTAGACCATTTGGGAAGAAAACAGGAAGTGCTTAGGCTTTGATAATGTCAGTTGTATGCATTTGTATTATTATTATTTCAAAGAAAAACTGATAAATAGCTATTTCCTATTTCATTCTTCAGGACAAAATAGAAATATGTCAAATTCCACTAGACTGATCCTTTTTCTTTTAATGTGACATACTGAATACGTAACAATGAGATGATTTAATCTCCTTTCACATATGGTGCAGTTCCTTGAGCTTTAAATCAGTCTCTGTTCAGTTTTCCACATTTTGAAGCCAAACCGTTATGATTATCGGTTGGATTTTTTTTTTTTTTTTTTTTTTTTTTAGATTTGAAGTACTGTGAGAGGCTTTGTAGAGAAAACATGCACTGTCCTATCAACTATTTTCACACAGTTTGTGCATTTTACAATAATTGGGCAATCAGGCGCAATCATCCTTAATTTAGTACATGTGCAATGAATTACCATGTCAATTGTATCAAAAGATATGAATAAAATAAGCGCAAATTATCTACAAAGCGATTGTATGTTCAGATCATTGCCATTCAAAATGCGCTTGAATAGAGCTTGCATGGCTTCTTTCCATTTGGATTAAATGGAATGTGGAGATTTTCTAGAAAATGTTAATATATTGGATGTGTCAGTGGAACCCAGTCTTGAAGTCAACATTTCAAAGGGTCTTTGGTCCTGATCCAGTAGTTGAATCTTGGTGGACCCCACAGGGAACCTCATTGACTTCAGTGGGTTTTTGCATCGGTACAGAGGTATACCCATGCACATCTGATTGCAGTGCTGGGCTCATGCATGGGTGTTTTTTACAACATCATATTTCATCAGTATCATGTACACAATGTAGTAACTGAATAAGATATTGGGGTCTATTCTAGTAACAAAAATAATGCAAAGTTGCTTCTGATTAACATTTGAATCAAATACAATTATTTTACTCCACAACACACACATTTCAATATGCAGTTGAGTAGGTGTTTTAAGAATTGCTAGTTGTTAGCATATGTTAAGAAATCGTTTGTGTTATAGACAAAAGGGAAAAGATGGAAATAAAGATGCTTGATTAGCAACTGATCAAATTTGCTACGTTAAACTGAATAGCAGTAAAGTTATTAAATTCATTTTCTCTTTTCTTCATGAAGTTTTCTTCCTCAGTTAATTAACTCTTTGCACCACAAAACACTAAAGCTGTTCATAATTAACTGCAGTTCTTTGACTCAAGAGGTGACAGCTTACCAGTTTTCTGTAATTACATGTAATGTTGTCTGCTTCTATACTTTATGCATGATGTTTTGATATTTTTAATAATAGAATATATTTTTATTATTTCAGGTTTCACTATTGAGAGCAGCCACAGGGCTTGTAAAGTTGTTAGACCCTCATAAATATAAATGGTACTGGGCCGACAACATTAGCAGTTCAGTTTTTTTGCTTCAGCACTGGGGCTTTTAAACTGAATGCATTACTTAAAGTGTTGCTTTCAAATCATCTGTATGTGTTTTAGTATCCAACGTAAATGCAGTTGTGTTATATTAGCTTTCGAAAGATTGTATGGCTTTTAATAATGGTTATAAAACAATTCTCTCTGTAAAGAGAGAAGAATAAAAGTTCTCCTGTTATAGTGAAAGTTGGTCTTTCCAAGATGGGCATAATTCATTTTGCCTACCCTGCAAAAGATATCAGAGAGGTATGTGTGCTGCAGAGGAAAGAAATGCAGGATACCATAGGGTCAAATTCACACCCCATGATCGCTACTCCAGACTACAGGTGGAAGTAGTGTGTCCAATCCTGCCATTTGCGCAGTGTGACAGTACCATTAGATCTATATGTTATTACTATTATTAATTATTTGTAGGAGCTCTAGTTACAAACTGTGCTCGGTGGTGTGTAAACACCCATGGCTGGCCCACATCAGCTGACTTGGGCTGTAAAATTGTGGTATAGACATTCGGACTTGAGCTGGAGCACGACCCCTGTAACCCCCCTCTATCAACTAAGCCCTGCTTGGGCTCATCAGTTCAGGAAGCTTTAGTTTATTTCTTAAAAGGCCTTGCTTACAGAACAGACCTTTGTCCGGCTCTCTGCCATACTAATAAAAATTACCAGTAACTTTAGCAGCTGCCACATCACATGATGACTTGGAGTTGTATCACGTTTCCCCCCCCCCCACCAAGAAACATACAAAGAGATCATCTGATCTCTACCTCTTACAAGACTATGTGAAATATATTTCAATAACTTGATTTTTTTAAAAGGTTTTTCTTTAATGCTCCTCTCTTTTCATGCTGAAATCTGAGACACAGTAAAAGTGTAAGATACTTCGTTAGATGTGTCATCGGTGCCTGCCAAACGGCGAATAGGGTGGACTGTTTTTGCTATCTAAGCTCTGTTTACTTCATACCCACAGCCTAGTTGTTCCAATTCATGGACGCGGTCTAATTTCAGCCTGATGTCATTCAAAAAGTACTTTCAGAAATGAAGTTTCGTTGCCAGAATTATGACTTCTTGGGGCTGATGCTCTGTGTCTGAGAGCATCACTTTCTGGTGATGACAGGTTGAGGAATGGCAAGCAACAGATAAAAGTGCATAAACAGAGACTCATATCAGCATAAATACAGTAAAGGTTGAACAGCAACCATGGACCCAATCTAGCTCCCACTTAAGTAATTGGAAAAAAAGAACCATGGACTTTCATCTGAGTAGGACTAGTCTCTGTTTTGTAGTAGTCCGGTTATGGAAACCATGCCTAGAGCCAGATCCATACAGACATTTGTCAAGACAAAGAGAGCATTAAAAAGTGTAAATTGTTCTTCCTATATGGCATGCTGAGATGCACCACTTCTCTATTTCCCCCGCAAATAAAGAGAAAAATAACTGCTATTTTTATTCTAAATATGGATCTCATTGGGAGTATCCCATTAAATATCAGAGACAATATGATATTAATCTTTGTGAAAACAGGATTTGTCTGACATAAAGATAAATTGTGAACTGATTTACAGACTGTGCATCCATACTGCTTTGAATATGGCTGCATACGTTTTAAAGCAGAACCCACTTGTAAGTCAATAGCAGTCTTTCCACTGACTTCACTGGGAGTTGGATCGGGATGCATTTGTGAGCAGCTCTGTAATATTCTTAGTTTTGCCTTCCTGCAGGCATGATTCCAACACAGCTTTTTATGGTGGTGGTGGTGTTTGTTTTTAACAAATAGCTTGTTTGGTGCACAATATAGCATATATGCAAAAGTTCTGTGGCAAAACTGGAGATTGTTGATAGAAGTTTAAAATCCGTTTGCTGAAATCTGAGAAGAAATAAAGGAAGAATTCTCTTGTGCAGTGGTTTTATGATGCAGATTTCTTGCAAAGAAAAAAAAAACCTTTTGTTTAGTCAGGAGAGCCTATTGTCTGCCCTTGCACATTTTGTTGTCTCTCACTTTCCTTCTTACCGTGCATTCAAATCTAAGTCTAACATTAATCTATTGTGTGTCTTCAGTAAATCTCATAAAGGAATGGAATACAGATGTGTACCTATGACACTTAAAATAAAGTCAAGGACAGAAGGTATCAAAATCATCCTAGAACTCTGTCAGATACATATTACAACAGTCATATATTTATAATTTTTTTTAAAAACATTGTTTTCCTCCTTTTGTTCATTAGAATGTTTTTAAATTTCCCTATAATGCCCTTTGAAATGACAACTTTAACCGTCAACTAATCCCAGTTGTGTACAAAACAAAACAAAGTAGTGATGGCTTTGCAGCAGATAAAACAGCACTAAAACTAGTTGGCAAACTCCCCCAGGTAGGCTGTTCTCACACACAACTCACAGACTTTGCTATCTGTACAACATTGATTTAAATGGAAATAAACATGGAGGACAGTACTATTCAGTGTGAGGCATTGGAATCTGGCCCAGAGTTTCCTATTGTTTATTCCCTCAGGGTCTTGGAAAGGGAGTTTGGCCCATGAATTCACAGATCTTTGAAGATCCAACAGAGCAATGGAAGAGCTGATTTCCACATTGACTAATGATCCCCAGCCTGGCCGCTCATCTCCTACAGGGCCTTGTGGTTATCTTGATTGCTGCTGTTACCCAAAATAGTCTCCCTGCATAGAGGATCAGTATATAGAAACTACAGTGACTGGGGCTATCCCCAATAGGTTAGACTAGACTAGATTATCCTCCTGGGCATATCAATTTTTTGTGATTTTCACAACTGCATTTTTTAATTTTTTTGAAATAGTAATTTTCACTTTCCTGGTACTGTTTTATATACCCACAGCAACAGTAAAGAAGTGTGAATGCGGGGTGGGGGGATGCTCTTTGGAAAGAGCACGGTGAAGTTAGTGGAACAACTGAAGTGCTTAGACTTGAGTATATACCTAAAGGTATGGCTACACTGCACTGCAGTGCAAAAAAAGGGTGGCAGTGAACCTCAGAGGCAAGTGAGTTGAGGGGCTGGAGCTATGGGGCTACAGTAGAGCCTGGGCTCTGAAACCCGGAGTGGGAGATAGGTCTTAAAGCTCGGGCTCCAGCCGGAGCCTGAATGTCTCTGCTGTTGTTTTTAGCCCTGTAGCATGAGCATCAGTCAGTTCATCTGGGCTCTGAGACTTGATGCCGTGGAGGGTTTTTTTTTGGTTGCAATTTAGACATACCCTAAGCCTGGGCTCGTGCACCCCTGCTTGAGCACCTCCATTGCATTGTAAACAGTGGTTTACAGTTGATGGACCCAGATCTCCTAGCCATACTAACACATCCATGCTGTACTATACTGACCTTTGGATTTGGGTCTGCGACTTGACTTGCATCCCCCTGAAAAATGACAGGGCTTGGACCAGAGTCACAGCAGACTTATGCTCTGACCCACCTCCCTAGCAGGGTCCTAGTAAATGAGTCCTAAGTGCTTGCTGACCTGAGTCAGACTGATTTGTGTGTGGACAGAAGGGGGGCTTGGGCTCAAACTGGAGTCAGAGCCTAGGCTTAGAGTGCAGTGTGAAGACATACCCTAAGTGTTTGCAAGCCTTATTTAGAAGGCTAATTAAGACTTTTGGAGCATAAATTTAGGCACCTATTTTTGATAATCTTGCCCAAAGAAATCTTTATTTAAATCTGGCCTCTTTCAGTAATTGTAAACTTAGGTCTAACTTGGAACAAAAGTAGGTGGAAAATGTTCAGACAGAGGTATGGTTTCCATATTGACAATATCCCACAAACAATTCTTGCTTTATTTTTAACTAATTCCACACAGCTGACTCTTGTCTTGTATTTTAAGGAGTCAGCACATGCGCTTGCCTTTTTAAAAATTTTACACAATCCTTATTCTTTCCCCTTCATTTTGGCCTCCCTCCTTACTTTAAAAGCTTTGAAGGCAAAGCCTGCTCTGCATCAGGGGAATTGTTGGCTGTTTCTATCACGGATTCTTTTCTAGCAACTAAACTGTTTGGTGTTTTTTCAGTTTTTACCAGTTCTTACCCCTAGTGAACAATTAAAATAGGTTCCCCTTTTTATCAGCTGCTTTAAGATCTCCAAAAGTGAGTTTGCTTGCCTGCTTTGTGGATTGTACAACTGATGAAGGTCATTTCATTTTCAAACTTTAGGACTAGAAATTAGTAATAAACATAGGAATGGATAGTGGTGTCAAAAACTGAGATAGGTAAAATATTAGCCTCTTGCGGAGTCCCGTAAATCTCCAAGTTTTATAGACTATTAAAGTTATTTTCACTGAGCTGACACTGTGAATTCCTGTTACAGTATTCTCAGTTTGCCTTCCTGCTCACATGCTCCCTTGGTTCTTTGTTAGTTCCCAGAACTCTTTAGATTAACCAGAAGTATCTTGGTAACTTATCTGTGGCTGGGAGTTTGGGACTGCAGGGAGGGGGAAGTGTATTTCTCTAGAGCTGAAATGAAATTCCATGGATAAGCTAAGGTGCTAGGAGAAACCCTGTATCCCTCCGTATTTGGAGAAATAAACTGAGTTCTCATTCGCAGTTAGTCTCTGATGCCTTGGATTGTGTATTTTCTTTTGAGTGTTGGTGTCATAATATGAGCATAGATATTAAAAAAAACAACAACAAACCCCATAGCCATTATCCAGACCTAAGAAATGCACTTATTCTAGATTTCAGAGTAGCAGCCATGTTAGTCTGTATCCGCAAAAAGAAAAGGAGGACTTGTGGCACCTTAGAGACTAACAAATTTATTTGAGCATAAGCTTTTGTGAGCTACAGCTCACTTCACGAAAGCTTATGCTCAGATAAATTTGTTAGTCTCTAAGGTGCCACAAGTCCTCCTTTTCTTATTCTATATTGGTTTCAGAGTAGCAGCTGTGTTAGTCTGTATTCGCAAAAAGAAAAGGAGTAAATTGGTTAGTCTCTAAGGTGCCACAAGTACTCCTTTTCTTTATTCTAAATTGTCACCCTTACTTACACTGAGCAGTGTCTTACTCTGCATTTCAATGGGAATACTTGCAGAGTAAGGTTCTATTCACAGCATGAGTATGGGCAGCAGAATCCGGCCCTTGCTCTTCATTTCTGTCTGGCTGTGAATATTGCATTTCCTTCCTTTAGAAAATCCCTGAAAAAACCTCTAAGCCTAAAAGCTGGCTCCCCTCCCCACCCCACCCTTAGAAGAAGTTTCCATACAGTTTTCAGGAAGTAATGCCTTTATCACAGTTGCTTAATTAAAGTGAGCTGTCAATGAAGCGATAAACCACAGTAGAATTTACTTAGGCTATCACTGAGCAGAATGCAAATCAGTGCTATAAATGGAGGTCTTGGGAAAGGTCTTGACTGCTTTTTGCCACCAGACCAATAATCACTCAAGGTCATTCCTATTCACAAGAAACTAGATGAGATACATCAGCTTCTAAGTGTGAAAAAGATTGTGGACCTAAACTCATGTTTATACTGTTAAAACAAATGGTAACAGAATAAAGGGTCTTGTTTATATTCACCCCTGCTGTTTTAGCCAACAGACTGGTAATTGTAAACCACATTTTAAATCTGCAGATTCCTCACTCAAAGTAAATCAGACAACACACTTTTTTTTGTTTGTTAAACAAGCAGCATGCAGTGAGAAAATAAAGGATACTTTTTTAAAGTTGGTAATATCCTGGGGCCAGATCCTGACCTGGTGTAAATTAGCATATGTCCCTTGGTTTCAGTGGAACTATGCTGTTATGTACCATGGGTGAAATCTTGGCACTACTGGAGTCAATGGCAAATCTCCCATTGTCTTCAACGGGGTGGGTGTTTCACCCCAGGTAAGGGTCCGACCCAGCATCTCTTAGCTTCTGTTTACTAAGGAGCAGATTCTGTCTCCATTACTCACTCTGAACTAGGCTGCGAAACCTGTATTCACAAAGACTATAACCTTACACTATAAGTAGTCCTACTGAAGTCCTCCTAGAGTAAGGTGCTACTCAATGTAAGTAAAAATATCACAATCTGGCCCATTGGGACTACTCTAGAAGTAAGCCTGATCTGGTAAACACTTACACTTGTTCTTAATTTAAACATACCATTACTCTGATTGAAGCCAAGGGGACTGCTCATGGGCTTAAAACTAAGTATGTGCGTAAGTGTTTGAATAATTGGGGCCTGTTAGCACGGGTGGCAGAATCTAGTACGGTGCTTATCGCGCATATTAAAACAATCCACATCATTGCATGTATTTTCAAATGTAAGACAGTTTCTTCATTAATTAATTTTAAAGTACCTGTTAAAATGTAAAACCTTAGCTACTCATAAGCAAATCCAAGTTAAAATATTTTATGTGTTACAACTAAGGATTGGGGATTATAAAGAAAACGGTGTCAGATTTTATTTTAGTCCAGTGGTTCCCAAACTTGTTCTGCCGCTGGAAGCAGCGCGGGCCGAGGGACGTACTGGCTGCCGCTTCCAGCAGCTCCCATTGGCCTGGAGCAGCGAACCGTGACCACTGGGAGCCGCGATCGGCTGAACCTGCAGATGCGGCAGGGAAACAAACTGGCCCGGCCCGACAGGGGCTTTCCCTGCATAAGCGGTGGAACAAGTCTGGGAACCACTACTTTAGTCCATTCTTTCACTGTGTGTAACTGAGACCTCCCATAACCAAGCCATACAACCACATTTATGTTTTTAGCTACCCGAATTTTAATTATTTTAAACTTGAGATCTGTAACCTAAAAATTACTGTTTCAAAGTTTTTTCCCTGACATATGCCTATGGTTGGTGCATGAGCCTTCTCCACAAAATAAAGTACAGTGCAGCATGTCTATTTGATGTACTGTTGTTGTAGCTATTATTAGACTTATCTATAGGACATTAAGAGCTATTTGCCTATTAAAAACATGACAAAGCATATTCTTTTCTTCTTTTTTTTCTTCATAATAATAATAATCCCACAATTAGGATTCTGTCATTAAAATTAAAAATTCTATGATTCTGTCTTTATTCCATATTGAAAAATGTTGCCCATAAGATTTTATGTTCTTAATTATTTATTAGTTTTATGCCCATATAACTACACAGAACTTGGAATAATAATTGATAACTGGCATACATTGACATTTAGTGCTCTCTTTTTTTGTGACTGATATAAGAGGATAAAACTTAGCATTAGTATTGTGTTGTTTTGATTTCTTCCTACCCAGTTATCTTTCTTGAACTATAAATGCTGTTTTGGTAACCTGATTAATGTAACTAAGTTTGTCTCTTAATTCCATGAGAGTTAATGGTTCAGATCCATAGTTAAACATTTTCTTTTGGTTGGGTGAACCAAGTAGGCAATATCTAGATCAAGGTCAATTGTAAAGTAAAAAATTGGTGGATAGCTTTGATTTTTCATTTGTCTCCTGGCAAGTATTTTATCAATCATTTCATAGGCCTTACACTGCAACATATTATTGTGTGAAAAGAATGTCAGATTTCAGCCATTAAAAGCACTGAAGTGTATCTATAAAACCACAAATGGGCTTGATTTTTGTTTTGTTTTGTAATTTACTGTGCTAGACAGAAGGGCTGTCCTACCCCTGCCAGTAAAAAAAAACAAACTGTTGTTGGCATTATAAGGGAAAACATAAAACTAATGGTTGATGGTTTAATGTTACAGACCACCTAGGAAGGCTGAGACTTTGGGTCAAGTTTAAATTCTAAAGGACTTAGAATCTATGTAAAAGATTAATAAACAAATAAATAAAACCTGTCAGAAATTTACTAGAAAATAATCTGGTTGAGTTTTGTTAGCATTCTGGTACTCTTTATGACTTTATATTTAGCAATCAAAACTTAAACCAAAACATCGAGTAAAGCAATAAAATTCCTTCTATACCATATCAGCTGTCACTGTAAAGATAATCATGGAGTTATGTAAATAATGTGTATGTAAAGCTTTTATGTATAGAATTAATATACTCTATTTATTTTATATGTATAATACACTACATTAATTCTGTAAATAAAAACTCTGTATATTAGTGTATAGTGCTTTCAACAATAGATCAGACTTTAAATTCCTCTTTACTGTACAGTTAAACGGGGAAAAAATCATATTGTAACATATATGGGAAAAAGGAAAGAAAAAAATTATATCCTAAGCTGAGCCTCCTCTAATAAGGAAGGTAGAAGAGCAGAACACTCCGGACGTCCTCTAAGGGACCTCACCTTGCAGACCTAGTTTTACCTGGAAAGTGCTTAGTTTTCTATCCATCACTGTAGTCTCTAAGAGGAGGTTAGCTAGATAGAGGGTGATATATCTGTCTAATCTATCTAAACTTTTGGAGCCAAATTTTAAACACATCTCCCTAAATGTCCCTAGAAAACGAGCAAATGCATCCACCTTCCAATCCTGGCTCTGAATTCAGTCTGGTTATTTGTGCATATAGTTTTCAGAGGAGATGAAGAAGGCACAAAAGGTCAGAATAAAGTGATACAGAGTGATAACAATTGTGATTTTAAAGTAAAGCCCAACTGAGAGAGATACTAAAACACAAGTGTTTCAAACAACAGATTTGTGCTAAGTAACTCAACATTTTCACAGTTAATATTGTTGGCTACAAATTAGCAAAAGAAACTTGATGTGCTGTTTAAAGGGATCCCATGAATTCTAAAGTTACTGTTGTCTCAAAAGTGTTTACCTATGTTGTTATAGCTAACACTTAAAATAGCTATAATTGAAAGGAATTGGAGAAAAAAACCCCACAACTCCTTTTCAGTCAGCTTGCTTTGTGCATATAACAGTTTCTTTGCTTCCCTATATGATCGGCCGCTCAGTTAGCTTCCTGTGTTGTTTGTGTGGGTCTTTAACACAGTGACTCGGGGAAGAAAAAGAAATTGAAAATAGGAAAAAGTGATTGCAAAACCACAAAAATTGTCATTGGAACACAAAAGCACAGTTGTGTTACCAGAAACTAGTTTAAACTTTTTTTTTAAATGGTTAGATTCAGTTAATAATATGTCTTTAAATTGACCACATTTTAATTTCTGTAAGTTCACTCTGCCTCTTTTACCTCTCCTGCAGGTTACTTTTCACTGCTGTGTGTTCTAGGCATTCAGATACCCTGGTAATGGGCACAAGATAAAAACCTAAATTGAATAGACAAGACTATTTGATCCCCCAAAACAATGTATATGCAGCATTTATCTCACCCTAGGTCACTCTAGGAGTCTAAATGCACTTCAGTGCACTGGGCCAACTGAATATATCTATATTTATTTAAAAGACAGTATCAATTTTGCACAAAGTGGTGATGAAGAAAACTTTTTAATTCTTTTGCAATAATCCTTCTGTAATTATAATTATAGTTAGAAGGACTTTGTTTATTGCAGCTTTGGTGTCTTCAGAATATTTGTAGACAGATCCATTGTAACACCTTAAAACAAAACCGTAGAAGACATAACCCTATGTGAATAAAACAAGTCAATAAATGTGCAAGATTCACAGGATGGAAAACAACAGTGTTCCCTTGGCACTTGACAAACAGATTGGTTTGTCAAACATTATGGTTGCTATGTTTTCCGCTGACATGCTTAGCTATTACTCTGTAAATGCTATTGAGTTCAGTGAAGCAAAAGTGATTGCTGATGGATTTTAACAGGTGTCATAGAAGCCTTTTCACTTCTAAACTCTTCAACCAACCAAAGCATTTCCTGCTCAGGTTAAGATTCTGTTACTTCCAGGAATGAACATGTTTCTATTCCTTACAATTAAGACAGAATTTCACATCAGCTGAGTTTATGAATATTTAAGAGTATAGCACCAGTGAAAAGCTTTCATATCTCCAGGTGGGGAGTATTAGTGTTTGGAGTGCCCCTTTTAGGGACCTCTTTACTGGAGTCTTGGGATGTGGTAAGATATAACAGTCTATTTTGATTCCTTACAACAGGTGGTAGGAGTCAAACTGCAGTTCATAAAAGTTGTAATCTTTCCAAGATTTCCATTTCAACTGCACAAAATATGTCTAATTTAGGTAGGTGAGAGTTACCATAAGTCAGACTCACGGTGGCTTTTAACAATAACCAGTTGTGAGTAAATCTCTTATTTCTCAAAAAGAAAAGGAGTACTTGTGGCACCTTAGAGACTAACCAATTTATTTGAGCATAAGCTCAAATGCATGCATCCGATGAAGTGAGCTGTAGCTCACGAAAGCTTATGCTCAAATAAATTGGTTAGTCTCTAAGGTGCCACAAGTACTCCTTTTCTTTTTGCGAATACAGACTAACACGGCTGCTGCTCTGAAACCTCTCTTATTTCTATCATTCATGCATCATAATTTTTTTTTGCTTCCCTTAGTCTAATTGGATGTGAAATAGTGACACACACCATAGCTGTGTGTCTTGTTTATGCTTTTAAGCTTTTATTCAAGCATATAGGTCTGATTCAACTCCCACTGAAGCAATGGAAATACTCCAGTGACTTCAGTATGCGGTGGATCAAGCCATAGAGGGGAAGAGTTGGCTACTAAATTAGCTCTGTTGTCAGTGTGTGGATTGTTGTATACATTTGTATTGCACACAAATCTGTACCAAATGCTTCCATGGCCTTGTGCAGTCTGTGCAGAATTATCTAGGGCCAAATGTTGCTCCTGCTGACTTCGATGGAGCAAGGATCTGGCCCTCAGAAAGTAACAAGATAAATACCAAGATAAATAAGTACCAAATCAAGGTACCTTCCTGTCACCCCCTCAACAAAAGAGACACACAAACATTTTCAGTCTAGCCTCCTGTTTTAATAAAATTCGAGTTTTCATTGACCGTAATGGACAGACATCAAGAATGCTGAAGCATGAAAGTTTCATAGCGCTACTTACACTGTTTTCCCTGTAAATTCTGGATTTTGAGGGCCTGATTTTGCACCCTTACTCACAGTAAGTAATTCCATTGAAGTCAGTCTACTCGGCATGAATAAGGGTGGAAGAAAAAGGCTCTAAGAGTCTGATTAACTTATTTTTGATTTGCACTTCATTTTGGTATTTTTGGGACATAATTTAAAAGAATGATGTTTTACCTCAAGGGCTAACATTTGCCCTCATTTACACCAGTGCAACCCCATTGTCCTCATTAGTGGGGTAAGTGAAGGCAGAATTTGGTTTATAGACCTGAGACAGCATATACTCAAGTCAATGGGAGCCTTTTCATGAGCTTCAGTGGGCACTGGAATTGGAATTAAACGTGTCTGACAACCCTCAAACATACATGCTCCCTTGTTCTCTGTGAAGGAGAGAAAACAGTGTGTTGGTCAGGCATAAGATAGGGCTTAGTGGCCACAAATAGGGGAAAAGCATCATCAATTAAACCAGCCTACATGTTTTTGGACATATACCCATTTAGGAGGTATATAATTCCTTCAGGACGTAATCCCTGTCTTTGGTTACCTCATGCCATCAAATGAGGCGGAAGCCTGTGCCTGCCACTGGGCAGTCTTTTCTTGTAGCTTTTCCCCTTCTTGATACTTTCTTGTGGAGGGGAATCATAGGCTGGACAGTGACTGAAAAGAGAGAACTTTACACAATCAAAGGCAAGTGAGGTGGTAGCTGGTTGTATTGCTAAAATTGAAACGGCAGAGAGAAGGACAGTGCCAAATATAATGAGACACAGCCAGCTGCACGCAGGCCTACATAGCTAATCTAGTCAAAGGCTTATTTGAGGATTCAGTTTGAAGAAGTGAAAGAAATAGTTTAATTTGATATATTTATAATAATTGCATCCCTAAAATAATGCTGTTGTTTCAGGCTCCTAAAAACAAAATAAAATGATTATTTCAGAATTTATTGGTGAATCTTCTCAGCGTCTACAAATTTTCCCCTCTGAATTCACCATGGCACAATATTGATATCAAAGTTTTGTATAGTATGCGTAAAGAGAGAGTCAGTTAGCAATATAAAGAGCCAGCCAATGTTTAATGTATATTAGTATTGGTATAAATCAGTAGGAGATCAGCACATTGGCATGGACAGAAGCGAATTGAGGCAGTGTGCATATAGCACAGACTCTAGACATTATTGTACATAAGTGTCGAATATCTGACAGTTCTACAGTTGGCTTGTTATTTCTGACAACTGTTGCATTAGGATAAAGAGCATTTGCTCTTTCCATTTCTGGTCTTCTCACATCCTCAGAACCACTCATGCCTGGAGGATGTGCGAACAAACTGTAGCTTTACGTTGTTCCATTTATGATAGATAGCGGATACATGTGTCTGTCTCTTCCATGAGCCAAAACACAGAGAGACTCTTTTTGTGTTACATTATGGCATCAGAATGGTTATTTATTTACGGTTTTTTTTCAGGTGTCACAGTATATCTTGAGTACTTGTTCAAATGATGTATCAGGAAGACACAGAGACTGTGCATGGAGATGCAGGTTCACATTGGCTTCTGTGGGTTTATTTCACTTTTCATAGCCAGACAAAGATATTTTTTCTATTTCCACCAGAAAGCAAAGGCAGTTTCTACCTCACTTTATCCTGGTCCTTACATAATTTTTATAGGATGAGTTGGGAGGTTATCTATTATTATTTATGTTCCGGTAGTGCCTGTAGGCCCCAACTGAGATCAGGGCCCCAGAGTGCTAGGTGTCGAACAACACAGAGTAGACTGCAGTCCCTGTCCCCCGAATCTTACAAGCTAAGTTGTTGAGACAAAGGGTGGGAGAAAGGGGGAAACTGAGGCACAGAGAGGTTAAGCGACTTGCCCAAGGTCACAATGAATGTTGTGGCTGAGCCAGGAACAGAACCCAGATCTCTCAAGTTCAGACCTGTGCCCTAACCACAAAAGCAGCCCTTCCTGGAGGCTGAATAACCGCACACAATTATAGATCCCAGTTCAAACCTGCACTCTCATTTACACTGATGAAAATCCTAAGTAACTCTACTGAAGTCTATGTCTAGACTGGTATTTAAAGGTGGTTTGCTAGATCATGTTAACAAACACATTCTAAAACCTGAATGTAGACAAGGCAGTGAATCCTTTAACATGTGCTAAACTACTCAAGTTAAAGCCTCCAGGAAGCCTAGGTTTTAACTTGACTGGTTTAGGATCTATTAAAGTATACACAGCTTTGTCTACACTGGACTTTTAGATCATGTTCATTAGAATGTGTTAACAAACACATTCAAACAACATACCTTTATATATTAGCCTAAATAAAACCAGTGGCTTTACCTCAGCATAAAAGCAGAGTAAGGTGAGAAGAATCAAACCCTGTGTAGTAAGGAAAATAATTTTTACTTCTTCACAAGTTCATAGCTCAGCCAATTATATTCTTCAGAATGAAAAAAAACCACGCATTTTGCATTAGGAGCGACTGTACAAATGGTTCTGTATGTATTCACTGTTACATTTTAAAACTGGAATGTTAAATTATGCATTAAAAAGTACTTGAACAATTTTCTGACAAAGTGAAAATTGTGTTAATTTTTATTAATGCTCAGGTAACTGAAAAACAGCTAATGGGATTTTACTCATGCTTTAATAATATAAAAAGAATTGTTTACCTCTAGGCTAAGAACAAACATGAGAAATTTCAGCCAAAAGAATAATTTTTTCAGAAACATTTCAAGTGTCTGAAAACAAAGACTTAAACTGAAATTGCTTCCTCAAGCTTGACCATAGCACCTCTAGCCAGATACTATAAAAATAATCTATCCTTGTGTTTCCATACTGAAACAAGCAGCAGCTTCAACAATGGGCTTTACAATCATTATTCAAACATATTGATCTGTGAATTTTAGCTTACATGCAAATGTTTTCTTTGAACATTGGTAATAAACTAGCAACTAATAAATACCTCTTAAAAAGTAAACCAAAATTGAGTCCATTTAGAAGTACAGAGCCCTGTTCTTTATTCCCTCATACCTAAAACTTGCAACGGGAGATTTGGGTGTGCAAGGAATGTAGGTTGGGTGGCCTGTCAAGATAAATTTGAGACACAGAGACATCATGTTCAATAGGGTCCCACCACTCCCATTTCACCCCAGTTATAGACATTTCGGAGGGGCCCCCTGAGTTCAGGGCCCAGGTACAATTGTCCTACTTTTTCCCTCCTCTCATCAGCCCTGGGTGAAACCATTGCTTCATTCACTTCCTTTCAGCACACAATATTTCAATAACCTACCACCACAGTTTGTTGCCATTTTTAATGATTTTATAGCTACAGCTACGTACTCTGAGGTAAGGCAAGGGCATGTAATGCATTTAGGAGTTCTCATCCTGGGGAAGCACTTACGTCAGTCTGGCAGCGGTTGCTTTGATTGAAAAGGTATGCTGACGGTTCAGAGCAACCTTCATAACCAATGGCATCAGTTTCTAAAAAAATGTACTTCCAGGAGAACCACCCCAAGAACCTGTTTACTTAAGGGTTTCAACATTTTGTTATGTCTGACGTTTGTGTTGAAACCAGAGTTTTTCCAGTGTGAAAGGAAATAACATGGGTGTGTTTTAGACAAATATGTTTAGGGATTTAGCATGAAAACGTAGTCATTATTCACGAAGGGCTCGTTACTCATGTAAGCTGCAGCAGTGACACGTTATTGCTTGCTTTATCTGAAGGTAGCACAGTTATTGTGGCTGTGTAATTATTTACATTGGAGTGGGTGGCTTGCAGTAACATGGGGGATGATAGCTAAGCCCAGATGAGTCTGAGAATTGCCCTTCAAACCGTTAGGCACTCTGCTCTGGGTTTCTGATGATAAATGCAAGTTGGCAGCTTAATGGTTCTAGACTAGGCTTTCCTAAGAGTCTGTGGGTTAGATTCAAGCTTTTACTTTTAGCCTATGTCAGCACAGTACACATCACAATGAGAGCGACCTGAATACGTTAAACAAGAGAGAATTTCTGATAAATTTCCCCCTGGGCCTGATTCTTCACTGCCTTGCACCTTATGTGGTCATTTACATAAGTGCAAATGCTTGATTTGGCCATGTTTTATACCCACTGTGTACTGGTGTAAGTGACTACACATGGTACAGGGCAACGGAGAATGAGGCCCAGATACCTAGGTACTTTTGCATGGAGGAAAGATGCTCTGGCTTTCCCATTTGCTCCCTTACGTATTCTCTCTGCATCACCCTCCTTGCTTGTTCACTAAATGCACATCATTTACATCAGTACCATGTTTAAAGGTGGGGGAACATAATCAAAATTGAGTTGTCTTGTGTTACTTCTGGAAAAGTAAATGGTAACTTCATGGTTTGTGATTCTAGCAGGCACTGATCTAAACAGGTAGCGAACAGAACTTTGGATGTCCTAGATTTGGAATGGATAGATCTGTTTGTGTGATGCAGGGGTCTTCTTCTGGTTTTGGTATTCTTTTTATATTTCTTTTTCATTTTCTGGCCCACAAATGGTCATAGAGCAAACCAGTGATTTGAAAAAACCATAAAAAACTCAGGGGCCTAACCCAGTAACCACAGACCACCTACTAATAATAGCACCTGTTACAACTAGGCATCCTATTTGAAAAGATTAGTATAAATAGCATAAGCTTGAGTTTTAGGGACTTTATACCATTCCTGTATAACAGCTAGAACAGCTGAATAAAATAAGGGAAGATAGCCATAGCCACAGCCATCATTTTACATAGAATCATAGAATCATAGAATATCAGGGTTGGAAGGGACCCCAGAAGGTCATCTAGTCCAACCCCCTGCTCGAAGCAGGACCAAGTCCCAGTTAAATCATCCCAGCCAGGGCTTTGTCAAGCCTGACCTTAAAAACCTCTAAGGAAGGAGATTCTACCACCTCCCTAGGTAACGCATTCCAGTGTTTCACCACCCTCTTAGTGAAAAAGTTTTTCCTAATATCCAATCTAAACCTCCCCCATTGCAACTTGAGACCATTACTCCTCGTTCTGTCATCTGCTACCATTGAGAACAGTCTAGAGCCATCCTCTTTGGAACCCCCTTTCAGGTAGTTGAAAGCAGCTATCAAATCCCCCCTCATTCTTCTCTTCTGCAGACTAAACAATCCCAGCTCCCTCAGCCTCTCCTCATAAGTCATGTGCTCTAGACCCCTAATCATTTTTGTTGCCCTTCGCTGGACTCTCTCCAATTTATCCACATCCTTCTTGTAGTGTGGGGCCCAAAACTGGACACAGTACTCCAGATGAGGCCTCACCAGTGTCGAATAGAGGGGAACGATCACGTCCCTCGATCTGCTCGCTATGCCCCTACTTATACATCCCAAAATGCCATTGGCCTTCTTGGCAACAAGGGCACACTGCTGACTCATATCCAGCTTCTCGTCCACTGTCACCCCTAGGTCCTTTTCCGCAGAACTGCTGCCTAGCCATTCGGTCCCTAGTCTGTAGCGGTGCATTGGATTCTTCCATCCTAAGTGCAGGACCCTGCACTTATCCTTATTGAACCTCATCAGATTTCTTTTGGCCCAATCCTCCAATTTGTCTAGGTCCTTCTGTATCCTATCCCTCCCCTCCAGCGTATGATTTTGACTACTTTAGAAATGACACATAATCCATCTGAACACATCTAACCATTTTTGCACGTTACTTCTATAGGGTAGCTTGTCTATCTCATACAAAAAGTACTGAGAGAATACACAGGTAAACTGAAGAAAGAGATGTGTATACAGGGGTGCTGGAACAATTCGTATAGTGGGAGTGCTGAGAGCCATTGACCCAAACTGAAACCCCTTCATATGATGGAAACCACTTCAAGCCAGGCGTTGCAGCAGCACCCCTTGTTCCAGCACCTATATGTGTATATTTAATAAGACCACTGGGATGTTCCCATTTTGGCAGTTCCTGTCTATCTGTTTAATTAAGGATCCCAGCATTGCAGTATATGAGTGCTTCACAGTCAATGCATTTATCCTTATAACACCCTTGGAAGCTAGGGAACAATATCACCACCATTTTACAGATGGGAACTGAGAGATTTTGTGGGGGAGGGGGATTAAGTGTCTTGCCCAATGTCTCACAGGAAGTCTGAGCAGAGCTGAGAATTAAACTCAGTTCATCTGGCTCCCAGTTCAGTGTTTTTACCACAAGAGCAAACTTCTTCCAGGTTTTGGGATCTCAGCGGTATCTATTTCTTGTGACTGTTTTGAAGTTTTATCTTTTAAATATTATGCTTCTAGAGCTTCCCTGATAATTTTTTTAACCAATTTTTTTTTTACCATTCCCCCAACCTTTGTTACTGTCTTTAGGAAGGAAGACTCAAATAGGTGATAACACCAGATTTCACATGAAACACTGACCTTCCCCTCCCCCCACACCGGCTTCCTCCAGTGCTCTCGGGGCCGTATGCACCCTTTCCCATTTGCCGTACACAGAGAAGTAAAAGGTGCCTAAAGGTACACAGAAGGGAGAGAGGCACTGTTCAAAGGGGGAAAGATAGCTACTTGGTACCATGGTCCCCATTTGCGTAACCAACTCTTTACCAGAAACTGGGAGTGGACAACAGGGGAGGGATCACTCAAGGCTTGCCTGTTCTGTTCATTTCCTCTGAAGCATGTGTCGGACGACAGGATAGTGGGCTGGATGGACCATTGGTCTGACCCAGTGTGCCCGTTCTTATGTTAGTTGAACTCTAGCCCTACTGCAGCCACAAAAATGGGAGTTCCATGGGGCCACAGCGAGGAGCTGCTGTACGGTGCACGTGTTCCTCTTTTGATGCAGTGCAACTGGCGACATAGAGTGCATGAGTAGCAATAATTCCCTTGCTCCCATGCCTGTGGAGGAGGTGGGCAGCTAGCCAATAACAGGGCAGGCTGCTTGTGCCACGGAGGGGATTGGTGGGGAAGGGAAGGATCAGTGGCTGGTATACAATTGTTCCTGTGCACGGTTAGTCTCAACAAGAACTGTTTGCACACCCTCAGAACTGTTCACTGTGCCGCTGGCCCCTCAGTGTAGTGGAGCAGAAACTTAGAGAGGGCTGTGCCTATCTGGAAGTCTCTGGCTGCTTGTGTATGGAAAAAGGAAGACAGGGCCACTACTTGCAAGCTGTGAAATACATACTGTTGCTTAAAGGGTCTCTATTATCCCAGATAGCTATAATGGAGTGAATTAATAAAGGGTATGTATGAATATTGTGATTATACACAAGAAGGAGAGAGATCTGTATACATTATTTAGTAACCTGTGCATGCCAGGTTACATTAACAAGTAGAAAGTGTTTGTTTTGTGCATATTTTATTTCTGATGTAGGGTGTTAGCTGATTATCATAATACTTATGTAATTAGATTGCTAATATGGCCGGACTTTGATAAGGATCAGTATACCAGGATGTCAAAACTGGATTTGAATGGCTGCATGTATGGAACTACCATTATTAATCAACAGTTAGTTTCAGCTATGAATAGAAGAATATGAATGCAGAATTAATAGTGTTGCTCTGTAAATTGTGTTTTTTATATTAAATGTGGCTGTTAGTAGTTTCAATATAGCCTTGAAAAACCGTTGTAACTCAAAAATATTCTCAACACTGCAGAATTGCTAGTCTCCAGTATTCAGAAAGCACAAGTCAGGCCACAAAATATAATGAGATTGCTTTAAAAAAATCATAAGATTTTTAAAAACAATACATTTATTTGTCTTCTAGTTTTGAGCCTTTAGGATTCACATTTAAAAGTTTTTTTTTCTCTCCCCAAGCATGAAGGCAAGAAACTTACATTTTTGAATGAAAGCTGAGATTCCCACTTAATAACAAGCTGAAACTTTAAGAAAGACACCAAGTGTCATGAGCATCACGATAAAGTCACAAGAGTTGGAAACACTGATATTGACAGCAGGGCTCTTGCTGATTGTGTAGGCAGAGAACAGATTCCCTATAGACAAAATGTTCTTAGTCTCCAAGAGGAGGCCAAAGCACTAGACACAGATTAAATCTGCCTGCTGCAGCCTTGCTGATCAACAATCTGCTGCTCTAAGCAGAGACAAACTGCTGTGATGTAGGGGAAGTGCCCAAAACAGCTGGGCAGATGTTCAGCAATTTGAGGCCTTTCAACAGGAATAAAGAAAACATGTTCAGAGAGTACTCAGTTGAAAGAAACAGTAAATGTAAGATTGCACAAAGACAGTGTTTTATAGATATAACATACAGTGGTAGATCCTGTGACAACTGTTTGCTTGTTGCATTTAATCTGTTGATAAGAGGGCAGTCTTGTGACTGTGGCACTTGGTAGATCTGCCTTCAGACCCCAGCTCTGCCACAGACTTATTATGGTGTTAAAACCAGCTGTGTAGGTGCTGGAGCTCGGGCTGCGAAATCCACTCCTCCCCCTCCCCCAACCCCGTCCCACCCCCCGGCTTCAGAGCCTGAACATCCACAATAGCTGTTCTTAGTGCTGCAGCGGGAGCTTGAGTCTGGGCTCTGAGAATCGTTGCCGCATACTGTAGACATACCCTTAATCTCTTGGTGCCACAGATCTCCATCTAAAAATAGAGGTAATCACATTTAACTCCTCCCACTCCTTTTGACTCTCTTGTCTACTTAGGTTGTAAGCTCTTTGGGGCAGGTAAAGTTTCTTAATCTGTGAACAAACACAGTTGACATTTTTACTCTCAATGCCTAGCACAGTGGGGCCCTGATCTTGGTTGAGGCCTCTCAGTTCCTAACACACACGACCCACAGACTTGTTTTGATCCACCAGTGCATTTCTCTTAAGATCAAGAGGGCAGTATTTGGCTTTCAGGATCCACATAATATTCCCTATGCAGCTATAAAATGTTTGGAGATTTAGGAGATAAAAAAAAACAAAGTTGCATTCCTGAATTTTTTTTCAATACAATCCATTTTTATTGCTGCTAATAGATATAATGAAAAGCTGCTGTAACAACAATTCTGTGCACATACTGTTGTTAGAAAGCAGAATGTGCCGTCTGTAAGGTTTAAATGGCTTTGCAAAAGTGTTGTAATCCATTAGTGACAAGAAAAGGTATTTGTCTATCGGTTGTGGTTAACTGCATTCCTTGTCTTAGAAACAATTTAGTCTCTTGCATGAACCCAGTGCAGGAAATTGTTTAGAGAGAGTCTGGCTGCAGAGTTGGAAAAATAGAGTGCTCATAGCTCCCTTCCTGCAGCAGCAATGTGATGTAGAACTGAACAGTGACAGCTAACAACTTAACCTTTAAAGAGTCTTGCCTAGAA
Source organism: Chelonia mydas (assembly GCF_015237465.2). NCBI lineage: Eukaryota > Metazoa > Chordata > Testudines > Cheloniidae > Chelonia > Chelonia mydas. Next base: position 11,415,639 of record NC_057853.1, on the reverse strand, counting down.
CAGCACTCCATACTTTTTACTCAAATGATTTCAACGGTTTCAACCAGTGAAGTAAATTTAAATGTTCAGAAATGCAGGTTTTGCTTTGTGGGTTCTTATAAAATAGCCCTGTTTCTGATTTTTGTTAAAATAATGTTAAATGTTGCCTTAGATGTCATCTTTGCTCTCTTGACACACAAATCCTAAATCTCTGGGCAAACAGATAGAGGAACGAATCCAGATCCGTGTGAAGGGGAATTGTAATATCCTTGTGGAAATAAACTCCTGAATATGGACCAGATTCACATTTGAATGCTGAACCAATTGTGTTGCATTCCTCTGGGCTTGGGAGCTGTACTTGGGGAAATACTATCAAAATGCTTTGTTAGCCCAGGACATTTGGCTAAAATGCTTTTATGTGCAACGTTAGTATGTTTTGTAGTTTAGCTTTATAAAGAAGTTGACAAAGACTGGTAACCTATCCAGTGGTTTACAGGCACCTAACCCATGTGATCAACACATACTAGAGCATGATGAGTATTACATACATGAAACCATCAAAACTGGAGATGGAAAAGACACATTCTCCGGTCACATCCATCTCCCTGCCATGGCATCATTGGCACAATAACAATACTGGCACTACTTGATGCCTGTACTTTCTTACCCATTAATATTTAACAAATAGAATACAGAACTAGACAATAGATTATGGATGTATAATATACAATATTTGTACAATGCAGGATTCTCTTCCAAATAATTTTATGCAGTTTCTAACATCATTAAAGGCTTAACTATGTATCAGAAGCTATATTTTAGATGAACAATTCCAAAATTTTCTTAATAGTTTTATTTTTGGGAAACAGGGCAGATTTTGCGTTATGATTTGGCCCCTTTGAGCCACTCAGGTATTGCAAAGGGGATGGATACTGTCAGCAAATGGCCAGTGGAGAATTCTCCTAGAAGGGACCTTGAGAGGTCATCTAGTCCAGTCCCCTGTACTCATGGCAGGACTAAGTGTTATCTGACCATCCCTGACACGTTAAGGATGAGAGCATGGATATGTGAAAGAGCTATGTTGATCTTTCACGGGTGTAGAGTGGAAATGTCCCTAGGCCAGAGGCATATATTAGAGCAACCTTTAGGCTGCTCTAAGTTATTTTGGGGGCAGGGCAAGTGTTGACTGACTTTTGAATGCCCATCTCCAATTCCACAGCACTGAGGGAGTTTAGATGCAAAGGAAAATCTAACTTTTTCATCATAGTAATGTAATTTTCTTCTACATGTGTTTATTCTATAGAATAGATATAAGTTTGCTTTAGTTCCCACTTTCATGAGTGAAGGTACTACCTTCCCAGGACTATCATGAGAAGAGGACCCTTTGTCCATGGGAGGGGGCTTAACTACCTCTCAGATGCTGTCTCCTTCCTGTCCTGGGATCCCACACACAGCCTTCCCATGAGGTTTGGGATTTATATACACTTAGAGAGTGGAGCTGCAATGCCAGCAAGCCAAAGAGGTATCCAGGAAACCCTTGAACCATGGCAGAAGCTATCGTGATGGGACAATGCCCGATATCTTACCTAGAGGCTAAAAATCACACACAACCATTGAGTGCAGTCCCACAGCCTGAAATGAACCCTGCTTAGTGTTGGGCATGCAGTCTTCAAGAGGTTTTCTATTTGTTCAGAGTCTTTGCCTTGTCCAGCAAAAACACTCAAGGCCCATATTTGGCAAACAAATCAGAAGGTGAATACTGCAGAAAACCAAAGCCCAGCTGTCTACCTGGTACACAGCATATTTGGCAGAAAAGCTGCAAGTTAGAAGAAATACAAATTATACCCCCCAAAAAAGAGAACACATAACCAGCCCAGGGGAGCGAATAGAGGGAGAGAAAGGGGAGCAAAATGCAGTGCATGGGGTTTGCTCACTTTTCGTGAGCCCCCCTACAAACGGAGGCATTATATTCCAAAAAGGAGGTGTGGTCAGGGCCCCCACGTCTTCCTAAATATAGTGGGGCGTCTGGGTACTACCGCATTACAAATAGCAAATAAGAATAATCCTCTTTTGTGGGAAATACTTGGAAATAATGTAATACCAGAAACATGAATGTCATATTGATATTAAACAACTGATACGCATCTGTGAAGGTACATAGTGAAATCTGCATGCATTGGATAGCTGCTGTATTTTTCTAAAATATCTACTTGAGGAATTATTTTGGGGACATTCTATTGCCTGTGTTATACGTAGGGCCCTACCAAATTCATAGCCATGAAAAACATGTCATGGACCATGAAATCTGGTCTCCCGCTGTGAAATCTGGTCTTGTGTGTGCTCTTACCCTATACTACACAGATTTAACAGGGGAGACCAGCGTTTCTCAAACTGGGGGTCCTGACCCAAAAGGGAGTTGCAGGGAGCTCACAAGGTTATTTTAGGGAGGGTCATGGTATTGCCACCTTTCTTCTGCGCTGCCTTCAGAGCTGGGTGGCCAGAGAGTGCCGGCTGCTGACTGAGGGCCCAGCTCTGTAGGCAGCAGCGTAGAAGTAAGGGTGGCAATACCAGACCAGGCCATCCTTACTTCTGTGCTGCTGCTGGCGGTGACTCTGCCTTCAGAGCTGGGATCCCAGCCAGCAGCCGCCGCTTTCCAGTTGCCCAGCCCTGAAGGCAGAGCTGCCGCCAGCAGCAGTGCAGAAGTAAGAGTAGCAGTACCCTCCTACAATAAACTTGTGACACATGGGGCTACCAACTGTCTAATCACACAAACCCAAACATCCTTACCCTGCCTCGCTCCTTTCCTGAGGCCCTAGCCCTGCCCTGCCCTGCCCCTACTCCGAGGCCTCGCCCCACTCACTCCCTCCCCCCTCCCTCTGTCGCTCGCTCTCCCCCACCCTCACTCTCACTGGGCTGGGGCAGGGGGTTGGGGTGCAGCTCTGGGCTGGGGCTGAGGGGTTCAGAGTGTGGGAGGGGGCCCCGGGCTGAGCCTGGGGCAGGGGGTTGGAGTACAGGAGGGGTTGTGGGGTGCAGGCTCTGGGAAGGAGTTTGGGTGCAGGATGGGGCTCAGGGCTGGGGCATGGGGGGTGGGGTGGGGTGCAGGAGGGAGTTCAGGCTCTGGGAGGGAGTGTGGGTGCGGGAGGAGGCTCAGGACTGGGGCAGGAGTGCAGGCGCTTACCTCGGGCAGCTCCTGGTTGGTGGTGCAGCGGGGCTAAGGTAGGCTCCTTGCCTGACCTGGCCCCACGCCGCTCCCAGCTGGCATGTCCCTGTGGGAGGAGACAGGGGGCTCCACACGCTGCCCCTACCTGCAAGCACCATGCCTGCAGCTCCCATTGGCCGCAATTCCTGGCCAATGGGAACTGTGGGGGCAGGGCGCTGAGACCCTCTACCTCTCCCAAAGGGCTGCAGGAATGAGATGGTTGCTTCCGGGAGCAGCGCAGGGCCAGGGCAGGCAGGGAGCCTGCCTTAGCCCCTCTATGCCGCCAGACTTTAAGCCAGCTAAAATCTCCTGGTTTGGCTTCAGTAGCCTCCAGGAGATAGAGGCTGATTCTGGGAGACTCCTGGCAAAACTGGGAGGGTTGGCAACACTAGTGACACCCCTAGAACTCCTTTTTGGGTCTAGACACCTACACTTACAACACTGTGAAATTTTAGATTTAAATAGCTGAAATAATGAAAATTTATGATTTTTAAAATCCTATGACTGTGAAATTAAGCAAAATGGACTGTGAATTTGGTAGGGCCCTAGTTATACAGGCAGATCAGACTAGATGATCACAGTGGTCCCTTCATGCCTTGGGATCTATGAATCTATGTGATGTTCAGGTGTATGTAACTGCGTGGGCGAATTTTGACACCACAACATCTGTCTTTTGGGGGTTAGAACTCTCTTATGGTTTTGATCCATGTTTATATGACTGTGTTGCTCAGTCATTTTGATTGAATTTAACCACATGCTATTTTGCATCTGCACTAGCAAGAAAAACACCTCTCCAGAGCTCACAGGCCTGTGTGGAAGTCGCGGGGATACGACTGCATGTGCAGCACCATGATTTATTTATTTATTTTTATGTATCATCTTAGATTTATTGCATCCGTCAATCATGGCTAACCACTTACACCTTTTTTCCCCTTTGTAAATCACATCTATCAAATGAAGTGCTGTCCAACAGACAGCTGAAAGTATCTCCCCTTCAACAGGCCTCCCCAGCCCTAAGGCAAAACAAGCACTTGATAAGCCCTGCAAGCCCTAAAGACATCTACAGTATATCAGATGAAAAAGATCCTTCGGCTTCATCCAACACCATCAGCTCTTTCTACAGTACTTATCTATCTGCTTCATCCAACACCATCAGCTCTTTCTACAGTACTTCCATACTTTGTACAATGGAGATGTGAGCTGGGTGCTGTGGTTACAGGTAGAGACCTGCACAGATACAAAATTTATATCTGCATCTGATCCACAATCTGCAAATATGGTCCACGGATATCTGCATCCTCGTGGACTGAATATATGCAGATATAAAGCGGATATCCACAGATTTGCAGGACTCTGTTTACAGGCAGTCTGGTGCATCTGGGCCTCCAGAAGCCACAACTGAAGCTGCTTTTGCACCACTTGAATAAACATTGTTTCTTCCTTGTCTAGAACATTGATCATTGCGGAAATGATACTCAGTGTTTGCCGAGAATATTGCAAATTTATAAGGATTTGATGGGGGTACAGCTTATGCTTTCCTGTTTTGGATCATATTTTCACCTTGCACACTATAATTCCAGAAGGGATACATGAGTAGTTGGATTCCTCAGCACTCACCTGCTAAATAAATATACCAGAAGTTACAAGTAGGAAGCCAGTTCTGTTTTAGGCCATAAATTAAATTGCATGAAATAGTAGCTATAGGAGGGTGGACTTCAGGCTCCAAATTGCAAACGCAGTAAGATGCAGAAAATAGTTTCTGGGTTTTATACAAGGTATTAGACTATCAAGATGTGATTACAAGTAGTGTGTTCTTACTGGAAGTCTACTTATTTGCAGCTGACCGCTGCTTTTGATTCATGAAGCTTTTTCCCTTTTTTATATACAATAGAGTTTTAGCACATAGTTAACTAACTCCCACCAGAAGTATTGAAATCATGGTTTCCATATATAGCAATATGGATTAAGCTGATTTAGAACTACAGTATGTTGACAGTACTATTTAAAAGCATATGGGAAATTTGCTTCTTTCTTCTTCATAACAAAAATGAGTAATAACTATGAAATGCAGTGCTCCAGAACACCACCCCTTCCTTTTATTAGATCATTGCAGTCTTTTCCAGGTGCAAAATAAAATGCAAAAGCAGCCTATTTTATTGTCCTTGAAAGGCACTGAGGCATCTATGGCACCCTTTACATGCAAAGTTAGTGTGAAGCTTTAAAATGCAGTTTGAAATTATGAGCCTCTGTAAGCGCAGTGGTTCATACAATTAGTTGAGGTTAACATTTGAATTGTTTAGGGCTGATTCTCCACTGTGTTGCAACGATTTTATACCAATTTAACTCCATTGGCTTCAAGAGAGCTACACCAACGTAAAACCAGTGCAAGATGGAGAAGAATTGGGTGCATTTGTTTTTAGCACATGCCTTGCTGGACTCTGCCTGGATTCTGTGTGTGATTAATAGAGAGTAGAATCTTTTTTGGTTATCCTGAAGAATTAAGGAAACACAAATGTTAGGAGGCTGAGCTGTATGTTGTTATTAAAACATCATTAAGAACATGATATTTCAGATGCAAAACATCACTAAATCTCCACTTTGTACTGAAGTTCTGAAGAGGGATTTTACCAAACAAAAGGGAAAGAAATCGTTCGGGTCAAACAAGATACCCCACGGTATCAATACCTTGGTATTCTATAATAGAAACATGTAAGAAATGAGACATAATTAGAAAAGTGGGATTTCCGAGGCATTTGTCAGAATAATATTCTGAAGAAAAATAGTGGCAAAAAGAAGCCATGTGTGGGGATTGGAAAAGAGATGCTGTTATGCTTATTGAACATTATAGAATTTTTCAAGAATAAATTAATCCCTTTGCTCAGAGTATTCTCCTAGGGCCTAGTCCTGCAAACTGTCACTCAAGCAAAATGGGAGTTGCTCAGCTGAGTAGTCACACTGATGACTACTTACTTGCAGGAGTAGGTTTATTTGCATGTAGAACCTTAAAGGTGAGTACAAGGATACTGAACTTGATTCAGAAAGCGAAAGGAAGCCAGTGAAGGGGTTTGAGGATAGGAGTTTGAGTGGCAAGGTGGGTGATGTTGCATAGGCCGGGGAAGAAAAGACACCTTTAAAGTGAGATGTGCAGGGATCACTGCTAAACTAGGGAGGCATCATGTTTTATGTTTGTTTGTTTTTCTTATACATATTTATAAAACCCATATAGTTCTGTATGACTTAAGCAAATGTTTCAAAGTTCATGAGAACCCCTAAATTACTAACAAATGTGCATGCCTGTTGAAGGAGAACCAGATTTCAATTTCAGGCTTCCAGTAGATAGTATTGTAAACCGCAAGTAAGAGAAGATTTTTAAAAACACAGTGGGTCCCCTTAGAAAGTTTGTCCAATTTGAAAGATTCTTTTGGTGCTAAGGGAATATCCTCCTTTAAAGAAAGGGTTTGTCTCTGGTAGGGTGACCAGATGTACTGATTTTATAGGGACAGTCCCGATATTCGGGGCTTTTTCTTATATAGGCGCCTATTACCCCCTACCCCGTCCCAATTTTTCACACTTGCTATCTGGTCATCCTAGTCTCTGGAGCCAGTAGAATCTTTCCAACTGATGGAACTTTTTAAGAGCTCCCACTGTAATATGACAAGTGCCTTATGTATACAGAACAAGGTAAGCAAATCTTTTCTGGCAGGGACGCAGCCAGATTTGGGTGCATGAAGCAAAGTTTTGCCAAAGGAATTAAATTTAGACATAAAAGGACTATGAGGTGTCCCACTCCCATTGCAGGTCAGTCAGTTAGGGTGCCCATCTCACAGCTGTGTCTTTGAAACTCTCCCCCAGCATGAATAAATAGGGTTGCCAACCCTCCTGGATTGGCACGGAGTCTCCAGAATCAGACTCGATCTCCCAGTGGCTGCTGAAACCAATCTGAAAGATTTTAATAGGCCACTAAAAGTCCAGTTGGTGGTGCAGCAGGGCGGAGGCAGGCTCCCTACCTGCCCTGGCTCCGTGTGGATCCTTAAAGCAACATGTTCCCAGCATCTTCCTCTGGCTTCTAGGCACAGGGGTGGCCGGGGGTCTCTGCGCTCTGCCCCTGCCCCGAGCACTGACTCCGCAGCTCCCATTGGCTGGGAACTGTGGTCAATAGAAGCTGTGGGGGTGGTGCCTGCAGGCAGGGGCAGCACGGAGAACTGCCTGGCTACCCCAGAGCCTAGGAGCTGGACGTGCCAGCTGCTTCCGGGAGCTACCCAAGGTAAGCAACGCTTGGCCGGAGCCCGCATCCTGAACCCCCTCCCACACCCCAGCCCCCTGCCCCAGCCCTGATCCCCCTCCCACACCCAAGGTACCTCCCAAGAACCTGCACCCCAAACCCCCTCCTGCACCCAAACCCCCTACCCCAAGCCAGAGCCCGTTTCCACACCGAAACTCCCTCCCAGCCCCCTACCCTGGCTCTAAGCCCCCTCCCACACCCAAACTCGCTCCCAGACCCTACACCCCGCAATTACCGTGTTGTAACATCCGTTATAACATTAACACCCGCCACAACTTAGTTCTCCCTGCATGTTCCTTCAATACTTACCTGAAGTCATGTCAATAATTTTGCATCTCTTTTAGACATAGCATCATTGTTTTTCATTTCCCTACTAGTCCAGGAGTCTCTTCTGGGGGCTTTTGTGAGGCACCATGTTATCTCCAAAATGAAGGAATGCAAATGGTGCTTTTATCTGAAGTTGAAGGGAGTGTTACTTCCTAAATAGGTTAACATGGGATGTTCTAAAGAATGAATCTGCACCCTCTGGTAATAAAAAAGTTCTCCTCTCTAATGGTCTAAAGGAAAGTGTTAGTGGAAGGTTATTTATTATTTATTCCAGATAATTTATGAATATGTTGAATAGGACTTGTCCCAGAACAGACCCCTGGGGGACACCCCTGTTTACCTCTCTCCATTCTGAAAACTGACCATTTATACCTACCCTTCGTTTCCTATCTTTTAATCAGTTACCAATCCATGAGAGCACCTTCCCTCTTATCCCGTGGCAGCTTACATTGCGAAACAGCCTTTGAGTGAGGGACCTTGTCAAAGGCTTTCTGAAAATCTAAGTAGCGAAGTATATGAATAATAGTATTTAGTATTTACTACAATTACCTTTAACTGGAAAATAAATAAATCCCCTCATACTTGCAACAGCAGGGCCAGATCCTCAACTGGTGTAATGGAACTATGATAGTTTACACCAGCAGAGGTTCAGCCCCAGATCTTGAAATACTTTGTTTATCCATTTGCTGACTGTAGCAGATTATAGTGGGCAAATAACACCATGTGCTAGAATAGTGCCGTGACTTCTTTTGTTAATGACACAAAACATTGGCAGTATATGACAGTTGTAAATAGGTGCAAAATGTAATTATATCTCCCGTATTATTGAAGCAAAAAACAACACATTTAAGCTATAGTTATTTAAGTAACAGTTTCTCTGATTTGTCACTGCTATACTTATTATTGCAATGAAACAATTTATGCAATGAGGGGAATACGTTTGATAGTAACCTTTATATTTTATTCTCTTATGAATGTTACATGTATGACACACTTGGGTCCCAATCCTGCAGCTGCTCCATGCATGGTACTTCTATTGGTAGCTAAGTGGGCTTGGTTATCTTCAAAGGTTTTAAATACCTCTTACTGGAGATACGAAGAAGTGGTTCAGTAAGTATTACAAAAGCATCTAAAGAACATGAGCAACATACTGCTCTTAGCCACACTTGATGTATATGCAAAGTAACTGTTGACTTCAATGCAGTTACTCAGAAAATAGACCATTGTATCTGAGAGCAGAATTTGACCCATATGCCTGCATCTTAGTTCAGGCAACAAGCGAGGAAGGTTACCAGGTAAAACTAAACCCGTGGAGCTGGTCATCGAATAACAATATCCCATATTGTGTACCTGATATTTAAGCTGAGCTCCCATTGATTTTAATTGAAAATTCTGATTAGGAATTGGTAGTACAACATAACCAAGTGTGATGAAATTCCTGGGTTGAGGTCATGATTTAGTACCTCAGACCATGATGATAAAAAAAATAATTTGTCAATTTTTATAACTAAGACTTTGTTTGTAAGGCAAGATCTAAAAATAATTAGTAAGTATTTTGGGGAGGTACAAAATATGGATGGTAGTAGCCCTTGTTAAAAAAAAACAAGGAATTTCCTGTTAATAAAGTTACATACTATAAATTATGATCATTCGCATTAGTGTAAAAAAACTGGAAACAGACACTGAATCATTAATGCAATGAAGAAAAGAATATGTCAGCAAACAAAATGAATATAGACAGGTATGTGCCAACATTTCCCAGACCCTGTGTCACTAACAAGCCTTGAATGAAGCTAATTTACATTCTTGAATGCAAAGCCATTTGGTTTTTCACTGTTTACTAACGACCAGTTAGAGACCGGCGTGCGTATCTCATGAAAAGAACCGTTGTACAAAGAGTACTTCATGGAAATATCACATAAACTTTGAAATGTTTATCACTGTATATGTCCCATGCTCCACCTCACAGAATGACATGATGTTAGGCAGGTTGGGCTCTGTGTAATTATAGATAATAGTGGTTCCTGTCAAAGCTCCGGAATCCCTGATCCAAATACTTGCTTCACAGTCCCCAAGTGAGCCCGCTATTTACCACTAAATACAGTATATGAATGTATGTGTTGCACATATTTTTTTCAGAACAATGATTTTATGATTTAGTGTTTGCACAAACATAGGTGCATGGAACTGAAAACTCAAAACATCTTACCCGTATGATAGCTGAAAAGAAAAAAAAAATCTCATCACATTTCTGAGAGAAGTCTTTCCTTTTCTGGGATCTTACTGCACACAAGTTTGTTGTGGAGACATTAGGATCTCCAGGGCTAAGAGCACTGAAGTTGTTGTAATCCAACTGTGCTGAAATATTTAAGAGAATTTGTTCCATTTGACTATAGATGTTTCAAGAAATAAAAGATTATGGGCCTTATTCAACTGCCATAAAAGTAAATGAGGGACTATGATTGTCTTCAGTGAAAATTGGATTGGACCATAGGTGCTGGAACTAGGGCTACTGCCGCACCCCGTGGTTTGAAGTGGTTTCCCTCATATACAGGATTTATAGTTTGGTTCAATAGCTCTCAGTCCACCCACTATACAAATTGTTCCAGCACTCCTGGATTAGACTCTCGATCACTATGCCTGTATCTAATATCAACTGCCTGCTTAGCAAAAGGAGCTGTTAATTGTTGTAATAGTTATTTGTACACAGGTATATGAACTGCATATAATAATATGTTATTTAACTGTGCAAAGCATACATCACATTTCCAGGAGTAGAAATCCAGCTGTTTGCAATGAGAGTTGTATTTGAGTCTTACCTTACAGCTGTATTTTATAGCCAGTACTTTCATTAGGGAACAAGCAACTGACTGACCACTCAAACAGCAATACTCTATGGTTCTGTACATAATCGGGGAGAACAAACATATTTTCTTCTCAAACAGACAGGTAATTTTTTGCTTTTCTTTTTTCTACCAAGCACTGTTGAGCAGCATGGTGACAAGCATGTCATAAATATGTGCTATGTCATCTGTATCTAACAGCTTTCATAACAAGACCCTTTATTTTGTTTCATCACATGGTTCCAGTTCTTGCATCTGCATTCTTAGAAGGTTCCTCTGTGGCTTATCTACACAACAAGAACAGTCTCTTGACCACGAGCTGTTTTATTTATAACAATAACAGGCCCTTGTTTATCAATAACAGAAATCTTTATTGCAGATGCACACATTGTTCATCCATCACTGATTTTGAAGTATTGACTTGCCTCTCTCACAAGATGCAACTATGAGAATTATCTAAAGAGTGTGCGCTTTATTGGCAAAGGTGTTTTATAGGCTCCCTTCATGTGGAAAACCTGCTTGGAAGCCAGGGCCCTGATTTTTAAATCCCATCAACCGTCAAGGGAATTTACACTGCTAAATGCCTACATCCCTTTTGTAAAATGACATTTTGGCTCCTAAATCAGTTGGCATTCTGACACTGAGGGCCGCGGTGCCTAAATATCTTTAAAAATCTGGGCCCTAGGTAACTCCAGTGATTTAGTTTACTCTTAATTGTTAATTCATGGCAAAGTGTGGGGTCAAGGGCTGTCCCTACTTCAGCAGAAATAGCATCCCAAAGCCTAGCTATGAAGTTTTCTGGTATTATTGCAGCATCTTAGAATAACAAGAACAATATTTGGTTAACCAGCTCTCCTGGAACTTTGAGCATTTAAAACAAACAAACCCAACCATGCTTAGATGCTTTTTATTAGTGCTCAGTTAGTGACTTGTGCCAACAGAGAACAATCATGGGAGCACAGGTCTGGCTCTTCCATTATATATATATATATTTATAGCTGAACAATGACTTTTAAAACTGAGGTTTGAGGAATAGATAGAGTAGGTCTCACTTATAAGATCAGTACTTTAGTGAACATGATATTCTCAGTAAATGCTCTTGGCAACACTGAAGTTTTTCATTGACACTTGGTAGTCTCCATACTTATACCCCTGCCTAACATTAAGCATGTGAGTAGTCCCGTTGAGTTTATTAAACAGGGCCCCAGTGAAGTCACTGTGGATTTTGACATTGACTTACATGCCAGATGTGTACACAGAGCAGTAACTTGTGCAGGATGCAGACCTTCATTTCTGCATCTACAGTGTCTCCTGGTAAATGTGTTGAGGTTCCAGGACTCTCTTTTTTTCCCCCCTTCATGCATTCAAAAGTAGAGCTGGGTACAGTTTGTAACCAAAACATTTTATTTGGGCGAAAATGTAGGTTTATTGACACCAAAACATTTTGTGAGTTCCTGTCCATTTTGCGGAGTTGTTTGCTGTCGGAGACTTGCCTAAGGTTACAGACAAGTTAGGAAGAGAACTCAGTCCCTTTCTTATCCTACAACCCCAGCTCTTAGTCCCTTGCTCGTACCATTAAACCACACACATTCTGGCACAGGAAGGTTATCTAGATGTGCTTTTTCAGCCTTAAAATAGTAATCTCCTGGTTTTTGTACATTTTATTTTATAGAAATTTATTTGCCCTTTGGCAGATTACGAAGAGAGAAGGTTTGAACAAAATACTATTTTACTTCGTTAACAATTATCTGAATTCCTGCCACAATTGTTGAATATTCTTCTTCTCAGAACCCAGCTGCTACTCCCACTAGATTCTCCAGTGATCTCCTGGGGCCAGATTCTCATCTGGTGTAACTCAACATAGCTCCATTGACTTCAGTGGAGCAATGTCAATTTACACCAGGTGAGGATCTGGCCCATAACACTGTGTTGATGATATCATAATGTGTTTTCATTAGTAATGATTGATACTTCTAATGGGTAAAATACATCAATGGGAGAGTGGACAGAAGATGAACATTTTGTGTAATGACTTTGAAGCAGGAATTCCTAAATTGGAAAGGAGAAATTATTAGGAAGAAAGCCCTTAAAAATCAATATTAAAACAACTTTGATACCTTTTTAATATTAGTAATAAGGGTAGGGAAAAATCTGTTGAGCAAAACACAGATGTTTCAAAATTTTAAGTATGATGTATTTGAAAACTTTCCCAAACATAAGTTGTATATTATATAATCCCTTTATACCATTGTAGGGTTATGACTAAACGTCTTTCATAAGTGACAGAGTTCAAAGACATTTTATGTTATTTGAACATTTCTATCATATCTAGGATTTGACAGTCATACCTTGGAGTTTAGTGAAACAAGATAGATGAGGTAATATCTTTTATTGGACCAACTTCTTCGAGTCCTAAAGGAGAGCTCTGTGTAGCTTGAAAGCTGTCTCAGCAAGAGAACTTGGTCCAGTCACAGATATTACCTCACCCACCTTGTCTTTATAATATCCTGAGACCAACATGGCTAAAACAATCCTGCTACCATACCCTGAAGTTTGTCAGACAATGTCCTGCTTTCAGTATTTACCTCTGCTAATGGGAATCTAGGGTAAATTGTGACCACATGCTGATGGAAATCAGATGAGAAATATTCAGTGAAATATTTCCAGATTTCACAACCTAAGGCTGATGATCAGGTTCCAAGAAAAGATAATGCAAATTTCATCAACTCAAACCAGCTGCTTTCCTTAAAAACAGCATACTGTTTTCCTTCAGAAATGGGACAGAAAGTTTAACATGGTGAAGAATAACTGTCTGAGTTATTTTTGAAACAGCTGTCATTTATCTGCAGTGAACTTAACGTTATTTTAAAAATTCATTGGGGCTAAGGCCTTAAATTACCATCTCTTGAAATGACATTTTAAAAGCTCCATTAAATAGTGCTGTGTGCTGTTACTAAATATTACATTTGTATTCATGTATGCTCTAACAAAAGCCAGCACTTCTTCAACATCTCAGTCAGCCTACTCTCATTACCTAGAGCATAATGGACAAAGCTGTGAAAGGCCCCAGTCATTAAACATTAACTGGCATGCTTCGTCAATGTCCTCTTATGATTTCTGGCGCACAGAACGAGCAAGTCGTAAAAAAGTCACTTCTTTGTGTGGAATTCACTCCTGCTGTTTTTCCTCCTCTTTCAGAATTTTTCATGCGAATTTATTGCACTTGATTCAGGTATCCGCTTGACAACCCTGGAGAGTAAAGTCCCCTATCAACAGAATTAGCAGTGGCACTGCTCTATGTCCTTAAGTCCTATTCTGCAGCTCCCACCTCCTCGTCCCGATGGGTAAGAGAGGATTACAGTCTCGATTATCCAGTCAATATTTAGCCTCTTTGCTGAGCCAGTCAACGCAGTGCCAGTTGTGGTGCTGTGTTTTCGTGATGTGAAACTCAGTTCTTGACTGAAACCCACAATGCATGTCACAAAGGCTCAGAGCCATGATGGTCATAATTTTGGGTCACTTACTGATTTGGGTTGGATTTGAGGCAGCAAGCTGGACTCTCCCCTGAACTAGCACCAGGAGTAGCCTTATGACCAGTATTATTATTCACTTGAATCGTGGTAGTGCCCCAAGTCCTCAAACGAGGTTGGGGCCCCTTTGTGCTAGGCACTGTACAAATGCATAGCACTTACATTCTAAATAGACAAAACAGGCGGAGGAAGGGAGTAGTAATATACTTTTTTTTAGCAGATGAGGAACTGATGCACAGAGATTAACATGTTCGTTAATCAGCCAGAAAACCCAGACCCCTGAGTCCCTGTCCAGTGCATTAAGCATAAGCCCAGTTTCTCTCTCTGTCTCTGCTTTTCCTCATATCTTGTGCTTTCCCAGAAAATATCAGGGCTACGGCAAACTGGTTGGTAGGTCAGCATGAAACGTCCTCGATTCAGTTTGCAAAGGGTTCATAAGAACTGGTTTTAAGTCGTGGGTAAATTTGTATCTTCCCGGTTTCACTTCAGGTTTGAATAAATAATGTGAAGTGAAACCATCCAAGTTTCACCAGATTTTATGTCAGAAGAATGTGAAATGATCAATTCCACATGGTTTTAATGTGAAACAATGTATTGGACCAAGTCTGCTTAAAACTAAGCCACATTCACTCATAGCTGGGCTAAGTTTGGAGATCGTAACAAAGCTCTAAACAAGGAAAGTTTTGTATGGCCTCAACTTTAGCTGTTTTTTCCTAACTCATAGATCCTCAACAGCATAAGGTAATTGACAAGGGCTAAGTGCAGAATCCAGTTTTTGGTTGTGAACTGGTGAGCAAGAAAATACCCATGTTGGCTTTCAGATCCCAACTTGAATTTGCAGGGTGTCAGTTAAAAAGAAAACAACGCTTTTTTGTACAGAGTAAATTTGACCCAGTGTCATTGTTTGAAGATACTGAGGAACTTGCAGTTTCATTTAATCTGCATCATATTAATGATTTCTAGACAGTATAAATCATCAAGCAAATAAAACTAAGTTTTTTTTTCTTGGGGTTATGCAACAATTATAAGAGGGTTATAAGGGCGGGACGAATTGACATCACCATGGGGACTTTATAGCTGAAATGTGGGCTCCTTTCTCACACCATCGTCAGATTTCAAACTACACCCTCTTCCTGCCACTCCACCACACAAAAGAATCAGTGGATGGTGAGGAGCACTTTTGGAGTTTGTTGTAGCTAAAGAAATCCCCCAACCTCTGTTGCGGTTCTGCCTCTTACCACTAGGAGCTTTTGCACTGAATTGTTTATGAGAAGGAAAGTCCATCTATGAAGAGAAAACATTAAAGACTCTTGTGTGAAGTTCCTCAGGACCTCCTGCTGCTTAGACCCTGAATATTAAATTCCAGACTGAGCTGGCCACCCAGAAAGGCTCTGCTGAGGGGGTAAGCAAGAGAGAGAAACCGGATAGAAAATGTGTGGGATTTGGAGGGCTTGTACGATATGGGAGGGGGGGACTATCCCAAGAGAATTAAAAAGGGGTGTGGGGAAGGAAACACTAAATACTAGTGCATGAATATGACTTACTATAGCTTCATTTACAATATTGGCCCTGAGCCATAGTAAACAAATGCAGTCTGCAAAGAAAAGACGCCTGATGACTTGGGATACTGAGAAGCCTGTCATGGTTTTGACGCTATTTTGTAGATCTGTAAAAACACCTCCTGGATTAGAATTTTGCGTACAATGTTCCATCATAAAAACAAGCTGCTTTCCCTGGTGTGTTTGTTTGTTTCTGTGTTTGGTATACATTACAAGAGTAAAAGCCAAACCACATTTCCTGATTTTCTAACATTGTCAGTATCTCCTTGTGTTTCAGTTGACTATAACCTTTTTGGTTATGTAGTGGTGTGTAGCTTTTCCAGGCTTACTGTTTTTCAGTTGTGGGAAAAGTACCATCAGAAGAGAAGTGATTTAACCTGTACAATTGAGCAGTAAATTTTATACGTGCATTGGGAGACAGCTGAATGAAAGGCTGTAGATGTAGGAGCATATTAAATGGTGGGTGTATAACTGGTTGGAAAACCATTCCCAGAGAGTAGTTATCAGTGTTTCACAGTCATGCTGGAAGGGCATAATGAGTGAGATCCCGCAGGGATGAGTTCTGGGTCTGGTTCTGTTCATCAGTGATTTAGATAATGGTATAGAGTACACTGATAAAGTTTGTGGATGATACCAACCTGGGAGGGGTTGCAAGTGCTTTGGAGGATAGGGATTAAAATTCAAAATGATCTGGACAAACTGGAGAAATGGTCTGAAGTAAATAGAATGAAATTCAATAAGGACAAATGCAAAATACTTGACTTAGGAAGGAACAATCAGTTGCACACATACAAAATAGGAATTGACTGTCCATAAAGGAGTACTGCAGAAAGGGATCTGGGGGTCATAGTGGACCACAAGCTAAATATGAGTCAACAGTGTAACGCTGTTGCAAAAAAAGACTGGAGTGTTGTAAGCAAGACACGAGAAGTAATTCTTCCGCTCTACTCTGCGCTGATTAGGCCTCAACTGGAGTATTGTGTCCAGTTCTGGGCTCCACATTTCAGGAAAGATGTGGACAAATTGGAGAAAGTCCAGAGAAGAGCAACAAAAATGATTAAAGGTCTAGAAAACATGACATATGAGGGAAGATTGAAAAAATTGGGTTTGTTTACTCTGGAAAAGAGAAGAGTGAGAGGGGACATAACAGTTTTCAAATACATAAAAGGTTGTTACAAGGAGGAGGGAGAAAAATTGTTCTCAACCTCTGAGGACAGGACAAGAAGCAATGGGCTTAAATTGCAGTAAGGGTGATTTAGGTTGGACATTAGGAAAAACTTCCTAACTGTTAAGGTGGTTAAGCACTGGAATAAATTGCTTAGGGAGGTTGTGGAATCTCCATCATTGGGGATTTTTAAGAGCAGGTTAGACAAACACCTGTCAGGGATGGTCTAGATAATACTTGTCCTGCCATGAGTGCAGGGGACTGGACTAGATGACCTCTCGAGGTCTTTCCAGTCCTAGGATTCTATGATTACTATTATTTTTATACCGATGATAAACTCCTTTGACAGAGTTCAGTAACTTTTGTTTTTTGGGTTGTTTTTCTTAAGGAGTATAACCAGGCCTTGGAATGCACTGTGTGAAAAGGATTGTACATATGCCACTGTAGTTCATTGTATTTCAGAGGGAATCAAACTGTAGGGTCTATATTCAGCTGAGAGGATTTTATTTATACTCTATACATAATTTTAATAATATTTTACATATGTAAGACACCTGTAATCAGAGCATCTCAAGGCATTTACAAAGATGGGTGAGTACCATTTTCCTTATTTTTACAGGTGGAGAAATTGAGGCACAGGGAGGCTATTGTGAGTGGCAAAGAAAGACCCAGCAAAACCCAGCTCCTTTGCTCAAACCACTAGATTTTACTGTCTCCATTTGGTCTTAAAAGGATTAGTAGTTAATGTTGTACATTTCACAAAATTCATTCAAATTACATTGGCTACTTCTGCTGTGTTTTGAAATATGTAATAACAGAAAACAATTTAGTCACATAGAAACCACAATAAAGATTCTTGAACTTTCAGAAGAATAAGGTGTGTTAGGTAAGTACTCAGCATGTACTCGACAATACTGTCAATAATCCTAGTGTCCACAAAGAGTACACGTGTAAGTCTGTGGTAAGAGCCACATAATCATTCCCCTTGCTCAAATGGAGAAGAGGGATAACTCAAGAACTGGCAATGTTAGTACTAGCAGCTTCAAAGAGACAGGATGAGGTCATGGCTCTATGCTCATTTCTGCATTAGTTGGTGGATTGAAACCCCAAGGAAGCACTGTAGCCAAATCATCACACAGTCTTCTATAGCAATCCCTAGTAGCAAGAATAGCACTTTGGGACTTAGGCAGCTGGGCACAATTTAGAGAAAACCTGAAGTTGCTCCAGGTTCTGCCAGGGCTGAACAAGTCCCAGGATCAGAAGAATCAAAGGTGGCATGAAGCCATCTTGCCCCCCACCTCTGGGACCAGTCTTGAGAGTAGCTTAGTTAGACCCAAGAATCAGGACCATTGGATGTAGTCTGACATGAAGGACTGGGTGTATTTCTCCTGCAAATACTATTATAGATCTCTGAATTAGGTTCAAGAAGTAAGCCCTTTCAATGAGTTGGAATGTAAGAGTTCCCATTTAAGTTTTATGCATGTTGCTATTCCTTCCTAATGAAGAAACCCACTAGAACACAATTAACTTATGGGCACAGAGCCATAGCATACAAAGATACAATCAGGAAAGGAAAGTGATGCTTGACCTAGTGCAATAAAAAGATGACTTTGATGGGAAAGTAAAACACTCCACTACAATGGAAAATTCAGTAACATGGGCTTGTGTGTAAGTATGGCTTCACCACTGCTACATGGAGTACACTTTCCAAAACATCACTCACGTGATTTGTTCTCTATTCCTAGTTTGTCCTCCCTTGTCCTTCTACCCACCTCTTCCCAATTGTTTTCTTCTCCTTGTCATGTGGAGGTCCCCTCATGGCTCTTTGTGCTTTTGGGATAAACACACAGGGCCATAGTCTGCTCTGAGGTACACCAGTGTAGATCTAGTGTTAATTCATTGAAGTCACTATACCTTTAAGGTCTCGTGCTTTCTTATCTTCCCACCTTCCAAGACACAGCACAGCTCTACTTCTCTAGTCCTGCCTGTCTCTCTGGTGGGTTCCATAGTGTGTGGCAGTCTTTCTGAAAGTGGTCTGTGTTTCTTAAGGTATTAACAACCTTTCCAGTTTTGATGTCCTCAGGAGACTGGCAGTTCCCACTTAGGGGAGGCCAAAGACTGGAATAGCAGGGTAGCTGTAGGTCATTGGCAAAGCTGTGGAAGGTCATGCAGCACCTGCTCAATCCATCCATGGCTCAAGATAATGATTTTGTCCCTCACTTTTTTGTGAACTCAAAACCACGTAAGGTCCAGTGTGACCACTCATGCTTTTGTGGACGTATCCTGTTCCCCAGGAGTGCTCCCCATTGATTTCAGCGAGTGTAGGTGGCAAAATCAGCTCCATAATACTGAGTAGGTTTGGGTAAATAATATTAGGAGTTTTGCTTTTTTAAGTTTCTTATGGCCCTGTCAGATCTTTTCTCTTAAGGCTACATTGGGACTTTACCTGGAAGCCTGGGTAGGGGACAGCACATCACTGCATCTTCCCTGGGGCAGCGCTGGCCAACGAAGGCATCAGAATTCCTTTCCTGGTTTACCCCTTGTTCCAAGGTGGAAGAAATGTACTGCTGCCCCATACCAGTAATAGATTACTTCCCCCATCCTGCTTACTCAGCTGCTCTCCACCCATTCCCCTCATCTGCATGAGCGTAGCCCTCTATGCCTTGCTATGCACAGACTGGTGACACAAAGAAGTCTCATGGAAGCATAAAATTGTGCCAGATCCTCCTTTATTTCCCTGCACAGCTGTGTAGGACAAGTCTCAAGCTGCTGTTACTAAGTAACTGCTGCTAAAGCTATACCATATGGCTGTAGATACCTGCTTTTTCCATAAAAGACTAATAGTGAAAAAAAAAAAGTAAATACATAAAAACTTTAATTTTTCTCTCTCTCTCTCTCTCATATATATATTTTAGGCACATTTTGAAGATTTTGAAAAGACAGGGCCAAACACAGTGGCCAAGTGTTGATTCCTGGCAAAGGTAACTAGTTTCAGTAGAAGATTCAGCCTTCCTGAGTTATGAATGTACCTTTGCTCATGAGGGTAGTTTAGAGATCTCACTGTCTTCCCACTTCCCCCATTTGCAAAAGCTATTCAACGCTTAGGGCCAGAGTCTGCTTACCTTACTCATGTAAATAACCCCATTGCCTTCCTTGGGGCTATTTGTACGAGTAAGGGCTGCAGCACTGGGCCATTGTCCATAATGAATAAAAGAATATAACTGTGCTATAGAACACACTGTTCTAGCCCGACTCTCTCTCCCCCTTTTTTTCCTCCCCCTGCCGGAGGCAGCAACGTCTCTTGACGAAGAGACGTGCTCGATGGCTGTAATAAGATCTCCCTACTACTCACTGCTCTGGACTTTTGTTTTTCTTGGCACAGCACTCACTGAGACACTTTAACACAGAAAGCAAGAAAGAGCACTTCTGGCTTATTTTTGTGCCTCGTCTCCCTCTTTCCCCTTCTCGAAACAGTTTATGAATAAAATGGTGATATTATCTCTCAGATACATTTACAGTATTGAAACAGGAATTCTGAAGGCCTCTTCTGAGTGTACAAAAGTGGCAAATGTTTGTTCTAAGCATAGTGGGAAAAGACCATTCGCAATTCTAACATTAGAAAACCATCGTGCAGTCTCCATTTTTGGTAGCAGTATGAATCCCTGTAGATCACTTAGTGCATATTTTAATGACATTTAAAAATATCCAGATACAATTGATATTGGAGAGCTGCGGAAGTATTTAAAAATAGGTTGATTTGAAAATGTTGGTTTTGTGTTTGATTTCCAGTGAAAGATTCACTCACTGTTTACTTATGAATGTGCTGAAAATGGTTTTTGGGAAATCAGTTAAAACAACATTACACAAATTGAGGTCTCATAATTCATGCTGATATCAAATGCTAAGAAAATATGGTGACAGAAAATTATTGTAAGCTCAAAGCAAGTGAAATTTCTCATGCCTGTTTCTCTGTGTGGGGTGAATATTTCTGGAAAGTTCGAAGGAAGTCCATTCCATCATTGTGCTCTACAGGTGTGCAAACACGGTTGTTTTCTACTCACTAAAATTCTAATTGCAGATACTTTTTAGCACTCAGAGCTCATATAACAAACACTGTTCAGCTTTTGAACATTCAAACCTGATAGATGTGTGAAAGGCACGCGTTGCCAACTTTGGAGAAATAAAGAAGTTATAAATGAACATATAGATTGTACAGAGAATATGCCACACATTATCATCCTTATTGAGTAAAGGTAATTTTTTTCTAAGTACCTACGTGGCTTAGGGACTTAAGTCCTATTTTCAAAAGTGACTTAGGTACTTAGAAGACAAAGTTTCATTGACTTTCAATGAGACAGACTTTTAAGTCACTTTAGGTGCTTTTGAAAATGTTACCCTGTGTCTATCCTGAAGATGGCAAGCTCAAATCTCTCTGGAAATCCACATAAATCAGTGGCAGCCCCTAAAGACTTCAGATGCCCTTTCCCCCAAGCTCTAACAAGCCACCCGTCTCCCACACTTTCCAACTCACGGCAGGGTCTTTCAGAAGCCCATGGGAGAAGGCCAGAATGACTGCTAGATTTTGCTGGATCACCACATCTTAAGCTCCTGTTCCCTGGACCAGGTAGAATAGCACCCACCCTCCCTCCTCTTGGAGGTGGCAAAATACCAGGTTTGGTCAGGACCTGCTCTGGGCATCGTGCTAGCCGCTCTTTTCTAGGAGGGCTGGGAAGGAATTTTTCCTTCATCACCAGATTAGCCAAGGTGGAGTGGGGGTTTTTGCCTTCCCCACGGTGGGTTCAGGGAGGACTTTGTTA
The DNA here is from genome assembly GCF_015237465.2 of Chelonia mydas. Lineage (NCBI taxonomy): Eukaryota > Metazoa > Chordata > Testudines > Cheloniidae > Chelonia > Chelonia mydas. The sequence continues at coordinate 11,393,938 of NC_057853.1, read as the reverse complement.
TGGTGAGTAGGGAAAGGAGTTAGATATGATGTTGCAACTCATTATGTAAGTGTGGGGCAGATGTCCAGTGCTGGTACTCCATAGGGAAGGGATACAGTGACCAGATAAATAGCTTGGAAAAGGACTTTAAAAGGAGGTGTTTGTTAAAGGAGCAGAATGGCAGAGAGTGGGAGGGTTCGGGGCTCTTATGACTCTTACGGTAGTGCGGCACCCCTCCTTTCTTATAGCCCATCTTAACCCTTTTTCAAGGGCATGGGGATGGTAAGGTCCCTGTGGGACTGGGATGGGAAAAGGAGGGGGCTGACGGAAGCCTCCGGGTAGCTATTGAAATGATCCTGGAGTTACCTGCATTGTACACTTTATCTGACGGGTAGTCTCAGATATCTAATAATAAAGTTACGGCCTGATTAAACCATATCAAGTGTCTCCTGTTCTTCTTCCGGTATAGCTGGACAACAGCTGCATCTCACATTTCATGTGTTCTGGGAATGCACTGAACATGACAGAGCACACAGGGCTAAATCCTCACACTGTAACTTGCCATAACATCATTGACTTCAATAGGACTGTCCTGACTTATGGCAGCTAAGGATCTGGCTTGTGAAATATAAAATTGGCAGCACCTGCGACTTTGCAGATCTGTCAACCTTGCGGGGACATGATGCCTTCTTAAAAGGAGTCCAAATGCACACGAGTCTACAGCTCTTCAGTGTAGCACCACTGATTTCAGTGATTGCATGAATTTACATCAGCAGAGACGATATAATATGTGCATTAAAATGTGTGACCTAATGTCTGCATGATGAACTTAACGCACTGATGCTTTTTTGGCCCTGTTTATGATAAAAAGGAAATTAAATGCAAAATGGATTGCAGCACATTAATGCAATATTCTGAAATGCACAATTAAGGAAATTCAAATTTGTGCTTCCTATGGGAACCATAACTTAGTCACATTATGTATATATATTGAATTGTGTATACAATCATGCAGAATACTATATATATATATTTAAGGGGTCAAATTACTGTTGCTATGGGAACCATCACTTTAAGCATATAAATGTCTTTTAGAAAACACGGAGGAAATTCTTAAGAGGTTAACAGCATGTCAGAGGGAAAAACACTTTTTTAAAGTTCTCACATCTTTATAATCATCAAATGTTTTATACTCATTGCTGTTATTGCCAGGCCTGTCAGTTCTTTACCAGGCTCTTGAATTTTATCTTAACTATCTCCCTGGGGAAAATTAAAGTCATCTGAGAAATCTAAAGGATCTCAACAAGACGCTACTAAATTTCATAGCAGAAAAAAAGTTCGTGTAGTCCTGCGGTTGCATAGGTTCATATAGAGATAAATTTTACACCCCTGGGACTTTTTAAACTGGTGTCTGCTTTAAAGAGGACACAAGGAAATGCTGATCAGACGCTGTTATCCACAAGAAACAAAAAACAAATAAAAGGAGTACAATACAGTACAGTGTAACCGTATAACTAGTTTTGCATCTTCCATAGTAAAATGTCACCAAAGAATTGAGTACACGGATGCAGTGTATCTGTTCTGTTCCAAATAAACTCATCTGTCATGATTCAAAAGCTTAGCACTTTCTCAGCATGATGCCTGATTTCCAAAGGTAATGCTATGCCACTGAGCACTAATACATAACTACAAAAGATCAGACAACCACAATGTAGATGAAGTGTGCCCAGTGCGTGCTTGTACAGTACAAGGGAATGTAAAGCCTGTTTCCCATTCTCAATCAATTAAGAGCTGTCTTTGTGGTCATTGTGAAACAGCTGTAGAGACTCCAGAAAGTCTATGCTGGAAAACTGAAGTGAGAAACTTAAGTAAAAAAAGTATATTCTCCAAAGGTATTGTAATAGATTTCCACTCTTGTGTGTGTGTGTCTGTCTATAACTGGGTCAGAACACCCAGAACTTAAAGTTCTTATCCATTAAACTGTCCCATGATGGAGCACCTAACCTATTATAGGGTAAAAATGAGAAAGTAATTTTTCAGTAATAGTGTGCTGTGACACTTTTGTACTTTTATGTCTGATTTTGCAAGTGTGTAGTTTTTAAGTGAGGTGAAACTTGGGATACACAAGATAAATCAGACTCCTGAAAGGGGTACAGTAGTCTGGAAAGGTTGAGAACCACTGATCTAGCCAATACTGGTAGGGACCAAATGTAGTTGCAATCTGATAGTTAATCAGTGGCCTCTGTGAAATTAGTTCGTATAGATATGTTAGACTAGTTCCCACAAGACAGGTGTCTACAACGTGCACGCACGCACACACACACACGCATGCATGCATGTAAAAACCCCAGTCAAAACAGTGGGCAGTGGTTGGCCTCTTTGCCTCTGCTGAGATTTCCAACAAAGGATTGACTGGTCATAGAGACTGAATTAAACCTACAGGTATTCCCTCTATGTAGGGACTGAAGCATGGGGGTGGGCAAAGTAAGGGACATTTGTACTGCAGCATCTGTATTGGTTCTGTAGATTGAAATTCTCTATCACTGAGGCTTTGAACCGGATACCTTCCATCAGAACATGACCAGGCGTGATGTGGGGGAAATGAATGAAAAATGAACAGCTGCTGCTGGATCCCAGTAAGGCTAATGCAGACAGGAACTGTCAAAATGTTTACAAATGTCGCAAGTTGGTTAAGGAATTCCTGTCTTTTAAAAACAAATTCTAAATGTCCATAAATTGGGGGCAGTGGGAGAACTTTGCAAAAAGCCCTATGGGCCATTTGTGCCATTTGGAGTGTCGATAAATGTAGACGCATTTGTTTTTTATTAATAAGAAAATAATTTTTATGCTTTGTGTCTCTGCTTAATTGAATAAAACTGTTTCATATCAATGGTATGCTTGCTTAGTGGATGGTAGTTATTAAGGAAATCAGTGTATGCCAGGCTCTGTCACAATGGCTTACTGGGGATCGATGTGGCGTAACTATTTGTGTTTATTGAACAGAAGGAAGTTAAGGCAAAAGTGAGGAGGCAAGTGGTAGCCGGGAGGGTGGGCACGCCGAGCAGACAGCAAGGAGACTAGCGGGGAGGCTGATTTTTCCCAGTCCCCGCACCCCTCTTGGGATGGCTTTGGTTAGATGCCTGATTCCCATTGACTTTCATCCTCTCTCTATCTTTAAGTGCCTAAATACCTTTGTAAATCTGGCATACAGATTTGTTAGAGCCAGCAAGCATACATTTATGAAGGGGGAAGGTCAGTGGAATTAATAGGAGCTGCAACTAAGGGTATGAGAAAATCACTCATCTTTGCTTTGCAAACTTCCCAAATTTGACTTGCTGAAAAATGTTTTTGCCCTGTGACAGCTCCTTCTCTCCACTGGGATTGAATGTCTCCTCAGAGGCTTCTGGGAGTTGTATTCAACTTCCTTCCTAACAGATTGGCCCCCAGAAATAAGGCATATCTGGAAGAACTGGGAAGAAATCAATAGGTGACCAAAAAGCCCATTAAGGAAAGGTTTCTGCTGCTGTCTGTCTTTTCAGATTCAAACCTACAAGGCTTATCAGTCCCAATACCTCAAATTGTTTCAGTCAAGTACAAACATAAACAGCTGTTCTGTTATTAGAACAGGAAAAATCCACCTGTTATATTTTGCAGTGGCTCTGAGTGCATATGTCTAGCATTGTGAACAAGCATCAACTTCAGAGAGCAATAAGCTACTCTTGGCCTGTTTTGTTTCGTTAGTGAGCAGCAAGCAGTTAATGCTCAATGTGGCATGCCAGAATTTACCCACACAACTTTCATAGATGTTAGTGAGAGCCACACAGCTAAATACCAGTAACCACTTACATGCAGGATTACATTTTCACACCATTTTTCGGAGATATACGTAATAACCAGGGAAATGTAAACTCCTCAGTATGGGGAGAACTCAAAGTATTATTCTCTAAAGCTGTGTTTCCCAAACTTGGGATGCCACCTGTTCAGGGAAAGCCCCTGGCGGGCCGCGCCGGTTTGTTTACCTGCCGCGTCCACGGGTTCGGCCAATCGCAGCTCCCACTGGCCGCGGTTCGCTGTGCCCGGCCAATGGGAGCTGCTGGAAGCGGCGGCCAGTATGTCCCTCGGCCTGCGCCGCTTCCCGCAGCCCCCGTTGGCTGGGCACAGCGAACCACGGCCAGTGGGAGCCACTATCAGCCGAACCTGTGGACGCGGCAGGTAAACAAACCGGCCCGGCGCGCCAGGGGCTTTCCCTGCACAAGCGGTGTCCCAAGTTTGGGAAACACTGCTCTAAAGTACTGCTCCCTGTAGGGCTTTAAATGAAGGCTAGGGAACACACACGAAGCAGTTCCATAGAATTGTTGATCATACATATTTTCATTGATACTATTTATGTCTTCTACTAAACACATCTGCTCATAAAGCCAGACTGTGTCAGTGTAACTGGCAGCGTAGTACTGTGGGCTGCTTGATGCTATTTATTTAAACGGACAAAACTAATTACCTAAAGAACAGCCTACAGGAGCTAGACTTTATGAAGTATGGCAAAAAGTTAAATACTTTAAAATGGCAGCCTTAAACTCCAGTCAGAGAAGGTAAACTTAAAAAAATGCACTTAGGTTAATATGCACTACTTTGGCTTAGGCCACTGTGCATTAATTCCTGCCAAAAGTATTTAGGAAAACGTAAACTTAATTAAGACAGAAGGATTGATGTGGGTATTGGCCTTATTTTTATAAATCCTTCATTGTTGCTTCATTTAACTTTGCCAGTGAATCTTTTTTCTTTGATGTTAATCTTATAGGATTAAAATCAACTTGTTAAAATTGAAACCTGAGGTTACAGGGAAGATTCATGAAGATCAGAGTTTTATCAAAGTTGCTGCTTTTCTTTAAAAAAGTAGCACTTTAGAGAGCTTATTGCTCTAGTAAGTTTTCATTTCTCCTTTCTGCTTTACCTGTTTCCAGTGAGCTGCACTGGATAGCAATTGTAATTCTACAGGGTCGCATAATATTTTCTTCAGACCTGAAGTGATGCATTTTTAAAGAAATTATCAGTCAGGCTGAATGCCATTTTTTCTTCCATTAAATTTGATACCAGAGATTTTACATTCTGTGAATCACCTAGATCCCCAACTCTCTCAAACTCTGAAACATTGAGGACTTCAAGGGCAACTTGCTAAAAGCCCTGGGAGTGTACCAAATGGAAATGAATATAACTTGTAAAATAAATACACACAGTCATACCAGATCCTTGCATTTGAATCTTCCTTGATAGCTAAATAGAAATTGCTTGTTTGAGTTAATCAGGAAAAAATGGCTGTTGACCAGATTTCTCGTTGTTACGTAATTATGTGGAGGTGGCAGCTGTGTGTACATGTAGCAGATGGGCTTGCACTTTGGGCAGTAACTACAGTATGTATGTTATCCAGAATCTAATCGCATCATTTGGAATCTTATCTGTGGTATTGTAATGTGTGTTAAGTTGCAAAGTATTATGTCATTTACCTACGTTTTACAGAACCTTTCCTTTGAAGTGTTGGCACTAGTTGTGAGGTTAGTCACATTAACAACAAACTCTATAACAACATTTATTGCTACACAAAATTTCATCGTAAAACTAAGCATAATAGTGACTTCATTATTTAGCAGGGGTCTTATGTATCAATTTTATTTTTATTATCATAGTTGTTACATTGTAAAAATTGCCTACATTATGAAGTACAAAACTACACTATAAACCTGAGTAAAGAGGCCAGGCAACCGTACATAACTGCTGCATTCTAGAATCAACATACCAGCTGAGTCTTATGCCAACACCACTCAGTTGTACAGTATAATATATAAGTAGAGCAAATCATGAAAAGGCATAAAGAGGTGAGCATTACATAGTGAGTTTAAACCTTATACCTTTACCTTAACAGCAAACAGCCTCAAAATATACATGTATCCAAGTACTGTTCAGTGAACTGAAACATACTGGTGAGAGCTGAAGAAATTGCTGTAACAATTTAATACAGTGTAAATAAAATGCTGAAGAATAATGGATACTGCACTGATGTGTGTTGTGAGGTTAGCACCATGTCACTGGTATGTTGGAAAAAACCATAATGGGTCGGGCCGCTTGGCTGGTGTGAATCAGCACATGATGATTTATTTACACCAACTGAGCGACTCAGCCCTTATTTTATTTTCTCTTTTTTATTTTTATTGTGTAGTGGGCTTAAATTAGAATAGGTCAATGTTCATATTCCTTACACTTCACTTTTGATCCGTTTATCTAGGTGTATTGGCCAGGTAGCAGATTTTCAGTCCACTACATTATTATAATGCTACCTTTTCTTCTAACGCCTGATCGTGCATTTACAGTATTTACTTGTAGCCTGTACATAAAAGGAAGACAACAGGGTCAAAATTCACATAGCTTGTACATTTCTGGACTGATCAAAGCATTGGGAAAATTTCACATAGAGAACAACCCTGAACTGGCAAAGAGGTGGACTTGATCTCCATCCCAAATGATTCTGTTAAAAGAACTAATTATAGTTTTAAAGTTGAAATTAGCACTGTTTCTCACATGTGTTGTATTAGTGTGCTTCTGCCCTCCTGCTTAAAAGTCTTCATTACTAGCTATTGATATAAGAAGCATATTGCAGATGACTGAGTGCGCTAACGAAGCACAAAGTGAAAAAAAATACTCAATTTCTTTAGAATCCAAAAATGTATTATTTTTATTTTATACAAGTTATATATACAAGTTATATTTACTTTGATCTGTAGATTGCTAAAGGAAAAGGCTGCTAAAAATAGAAAATGAGTTATTTATTTCATCCTCAAATATCAATTATGAACAGGACAGACTTTCTCCTTAAGGCAGCGGGAAAATTGTTAAAGTAAGAAGAAAAGTTTATCCTCTTTTAGCATTTTAAAAAACAATGGGAAGCACATTGGCAAGAGATCATCTTATGGCTCTGGAACATTTACAAATAAATGTGAATAAGCATACTGTAAAATTCACAAGCTTACTTCAGACCAACAGAAAAAAGGTTTTCAGGGCATAGATTCCAAATAAATTTCAAATGCCACCAACCCACGGAGCCAAGCATTCATTCCAATTCAGAGAAGTGCAACAACATTCAAAATTTGTATTACAACGTCTTAGGTCAATGGGAAAAACTTCAGTGCTCATCTGCAGAATTGAAATCAAAACGTGTTATATGCCAGGAAAAGATTTCTGCTGCTTAGAACGATGGTTTGTGCTTAGTTTTGAACTACTTCAGCTAATCAGTAAACTAAAAGCAGAAACTACCATTAGAAAAGCACAGTGGACAATTCTATAAGGAAAAAATTCACAGCAAGCATCACCTCAAGATATATTTTCTCCTCAGACTCCTTGACAGAACCTTATGGAAGATCTTCAGAGTAAGAGATAATTTGCAGGAACTAATGGACCATGGACAAGAAAATATAGGTGGATGTTTAGAGTTTGTTAAAACAGATAATCACATGGAGGCAGATTCTAACCACCCATCCTTCCCCATCACAGTCCCTGAGTTGTGTTGTGTACTTTGTACGTAGACACATTGATTCTAATGAAAATACTCACCAAGTAAGATATCATTCTGTCTTGTCTTTAAGAGTGGAAGACTTGGGCCGATCGGAAGGCCAGAGAATGAACCTCAAGGAGTGGAAAGTGCTGGGCCAAGCAATATGTTTATTCTGTAGTTACTTTTACCTTTGAGCTTGATTACATTAAACATTTGGACTGAGCAGAGGATTGAAATAGGAGAATAATGCATGTTTATTCTAGGTATTTTATGAAGGAAGGACACAGATGACATACTTAGCTTTGTCGAAAATGTGATTCCCTGAGTTACTTAAGGTAAATATAGAAAAATATCTAATTTATGTGGAAAAGCAGCCATACAATCTCAAGAAGACAATATAGTACAGAAAATCTTATAGCATATTTTAGAAGATTAGAGGTGTTAACTCCAGCATCCTGGCCAAATTCCTCTTTTAGTCAATCCGCTGACCTAGATTCCCTTTGGGGTTTCAACAGGATATGGTATAACTTTTACCTCCTGTCCTTAACTTTTGCGTAGTGGTATTGTATAGTGTTAAACAGTTACTTCACTTCAATATAGAGGTGGCTGTTCTTCGGATGGGTCTATGTAGTTTTCAGACTGCTTTGGGATCCATCTGGATGAAAGATACCATGTAAAGACAAGTTCATTAAGATCATAAATGTCAGATCGTTATCATGACAGCATCTAACTTAGCAGATAAAGAAAGCATACCAAAAGCAGTGGAAAAAAAGGTTTCTAGGACAATACAAAGATTAGCAAGCCCACTTTAATGTATCTTAACACAGTTATGAGGAACAGATAAAAGGAAATGACTAATTAAGGGACAGCACCCAGAGTAGCTTCAATGTATTTGCCAGACTCCAAGACCGTGATTGAAGGCTGAAACAATCAGACACCTCAGATACTTTTAGAAAAGGGTGAAAAAAAAAAATGGTGACGGAGAAACAGTAAATGAAGAGAACTGATATTACCAGTCTTTCTTCATTTGTCAAATATTCATGTACAATCACAGAGACTCCTTATATGTGAACTATGCAAAAATGAGCCCTAAAATTTAAAAGCCTGAAGGACTTTAAAAATATATACTATTTAGATCTCCCTCTCAACCCAGTCCCTTCAGGAAAAATCATATATGTTACCATTTTAAGTGAGGAAAGGATATGTTAGAGAGTATGAGCACAACAGAACTTATGGGCCAGAAAGAATGGTGCAGAAGGGAAAAGGTCAGAAGAAGAATGGTGAAGAGAAGAGAATGACAAAGAAAAAGTAGGTGACACACAGGGACAGGAAAAGAGAGGCAGGGCTTGTGGCCCATGTGGACCCATTTCACAGAATTTGCAGCAACCTGCAACTTCATACTTGAGAAATTAAGCAAAGGTGCCCAGAAACAGTGGGCACCTTAGCACTCTGGCCCCACCTGACAGCCAGTCACAGGGAGGAGTTAAGTGCCCTGATGGAGGAAGCTCCTCTGTGTAGTGAACTGAGGAGTCTTTATTAAAGATACTACTGTAACAGAAATGTCAGGATTCAGTTGCTCAGGACCTGGTGACTCTTAAGGCAGCAAAGGAACTAGAAGCAAGTTCCTTTTTTCTAAATATGAGTAAATACAGAAAATAAATACTTTTTTGCAGTCAGTTCTATGAACTCACACAACCTTATTCACTATGCTCAAATCCAAAACTAGCCACATCAGCCTGAGAGTTAGTTAATCTATTAAATAGTGAATAATGAAGACTGTGTCATTTGTGTAATCTCTATTATTTTTATTAATGTTCTATTTATCTTTCAGTGGATTTATCTCACCAGTAGTGCCACTGTTTGGTGGCATAGGTTTGGCATTAATTTAAATGATCAAGTATGAATCTATAACATTCTCTGTCTCATGTAAAGACTCTTGTTTTTTTAAAAACAGGTTTAATTTATAACCGTTTCTCTGACAGTCATCTTACAAATATTTTGTTCATTTTGTGATGTTTTTATAGTCTCTAATACATGTAAACATGAATAATGCTGCTGAGGTCGGAATTACAAATATCACATTTATCATACAGTTTAGCAAAGTTTGAAGTAGCAGGCTTTGTTTCATGTTCAATATTAACTTCTTTTCAGAAAAGCAATAATAAAATGTGTTGGATATTACTTTATAATCTGTTTAGGCATGCCGGCTTTCATTAAGGAACATAAAAGCTTGGCTAAAGAGAAAAAAGGTCTAAAAATCAGAAGGAAAATTTCCCCTTTGCTTTGCGGTATTACTCCAACTATAATCCAGATGTAATCTATATTGACGTAATGCTTTATGTAATTCTTGTTAAGTAATCACTCAAAACTTGTCGGAAAACAATAAAAGTATAATGTCCAAATTGTTCATGTATTTGTTTCTATTCATCCCATTCTTGTGTGCAGTTACAGGCTGTAAGCTATGGAGCTGGTTTATTGTAAACTTCAAAAAGAATGCCAGGTAGTTTTAATCTTCACAATGTATGGCATGAAAGGAGTAGTTGCAGTGTTTGAAGGATTAACTAGCAGGCGCTTTAAACTGGCGACTCATGTAAGCTAGTGTCCCCAGTCAACTTCCAGCCAAGCATGAATTAAAGCAGCCAAATTGGCAGCTGGCATTAAGGAGCACTCCTACATTGCATGGTTCTTTGGTTTTTAGTGGAAGGCCCTTGACATCAGAAAGGGTTGAACTTTGACCTTGACCCTTGCAACCTTGAATATCAGCAAGAGTAATTTGTTAAGGGTTATTGTGTGTGCAGACCTGAGTTTGTTGAGCATTTAGCAACTTCTAAAGCAAACTGCAAGTAGCTCCGTAATGTTCTGTAAAAGGAACCTTACATATACATTCATATATATTATGCACAAAATAATACGTTCAAAGAATATTAATGTTGCAGACTCAGCAGCAGAAAGTTAGGAAACATGCATGTGCATTATGATACAGTTATTAATTACACACAAACATACTATTTTTTCTACAGGGTGGACTGTGCTCACTGAATGAGCAGCTATTTTATATGCAATTTTTCATTGTTCAATGTGTGGCCCCAGGCCTTACTTACTGCACACCATTTAAACTCTACTCTGAGTGCAGAATTATTAATTTCCTCTGGGGCTTTTCTATGGTACTCATCAGCGTAGCATCAGAGTTTTTCACAAACAATTTATTTTCATAACACCCCTGTTACGTTAAGGGGCATTATCATCACCATCTTACAGATGGGGGACTGCAGCACAGAAAGATTAATGTCAAAACTGTCTTCTAATTTTGGGTAACCTGTCTGAGATACCCAGGGCCTGATTTTCCAGAGTACTTAGCAATATGTTGCTTTTTTATGTTCAAAGTTTTTCGACTTCAGTTGCAGTATTTCTGCAAATTGTACCAAAGATCTCAAGTTGGGCACCCATAAAATGTGGAATATGTAGTTAGTGGCCACCTGTTAGAAGTTCGGTTTAAGTGACTTGTCTAGCATCACACAGGAACTCTGTGGCAGGGCAGAGATTGAATCCAGTTCTCCTGGGTAGCATTCAACTACCTTACCTATGAGACCATTCATTTCTCATCCCTTTCCAGCCAGTCTAATATCCACCACATCTCCCTGGGGTCCTTGTTCAAGTCCCTTTGCCAGCCAATCAAAGTCTCTCACCCCTCTGGCTCCTCATCCTGTCTTGTCTCTCCAACACTTCCCAATCCCTCCCCAGCCCTCACATCCCAGTCTCATTGCTCAGCCAGTCTCAGTATCTCTCTTTCTCACGTACACACACAGTATCCAGTGCCAATCTTCCTACCCTAGGCTCCATGTCCCAATCCACTCCTCCCCACCCCCAACTCCTCTATATTTCAGTGAAGCTACTGCTTGGGTGCCACCAGGGGAGCATTGAGAGCATAGGAGAGACAAGTCTCCCTACTTAGTTCCTCTGCCCTGTATCTTTTTCCCTGTAGCAATGGCAGGGAAAATCATATTTAGCCCTTCAGCCCTTGGTTGGAATGTGCTCAGTGCAGATACAATCTTCAGAGATTTTAGCTGCCAAATTCCAATGAGTCTCCACTGAATCAATGTGGGGTGAGATTTTTTTTAACTAGGCAAAATTTGGGCATTTGAGCAAAAGGCACATCCTTGACACCAGGGCGACAACCTCTACTAAATTGCTGAAAAGCTAGGTGCTATATCTTCTCAATGAAATAGCAGTGAGATTTTTCTTTTTTTGAACAAGGGATAAAACAACGTTTTCCCCCTAAACTTGTTGTCAGAAACAGCTGAACCATTTTTTGCAAAAACTTAAAAAGAAAATAAAATATTCCAGCCTAAGGCAGACACCCAGCATGGAAAAATTCAGCTCATTGGTTAAAGTTCAGTAAAGTTGTAAGCAACTGAAAACACAGTCTTATAAGGAAAAGTGTCAGGCAACTTTAACTACAGGCAGTAGTTAAATTTGTATATTATTTATTATAAGAAGTTGTGCTTATAATATATAATATACAAAATATATATAACACACTTCAAGATTTGTACCCACTGCACTGGTTTCATCCTCTTCCTGGATTATTTACATATTTACATATTCAGTTTCACCACAGGATACTGGAGGTTTTAGGATGAAGAGCAGTGCAATCAACATGTAATGATGGTGCCATGACATCTTTGTCACAAAGGATTGTGAGGTTCCCTAGCTACTTGGTGTTGTGTAGATGGCAGAAATGCTGTTTAAGAATGGACATTCTGCAGCTGTGCATTTAACAAAACAGAGCTATTAAGAAAGCCCTATAAGGACTATTGAAACCATATTAATAAATGATCACCAGGTTACATTTGAGAATTATTGCAGTGATCAGGAATACTAGATTCCCACAAGGTAATTTTCCTTCTCTGGTAACCCCCCTCCCCCCCAACTCCTATTGATAACCTTTATTTTTAATTATTAACAACACTAGGTTATTTAAATAGTTTAATTAGTGCAAAAATACATCATTTGGCATGATACAGTTCTGTTCCCTGGTGTCTCCAGGGCAACAAAGACCCAAAGACAACAATTCCTGTTCTACTGTTCTACTGACAAAGAATTGTTCATTACAAGGCTGATTTTTCTCTGTTGTTTCCTCGATACTGTCAGCTAAATTTTCAAAGGGAATACTTAAAAACAAACAAATCAAAACAAAACAAAACAGATCATCTGATGACCAGATGCACTAGATATCTTCATCTCCCTCTACCAAAATAGGACTAAATCAAATTTCAGAATCCATTTCTAATGGCAACCAGGAGTCTGTAGTCACTGAAAATATGTCCTACTACTTTGTATCTCAGATCCCATTCTGAAATAAATTCATTAACATTCTTGGAAGTGTTATTTGAGTAACGAGTGTAAGGTCTGTTCCATAGCTTGTAGGTAATTGGAATTAACTCTGGATAAGTTTTGATATATAAAGGTTGGAGAATTAATCAAATTTTGCTGCTTCATTAGCAGTGATATTTACTGAGAAAGTTTCTCTTTAATTATTGGAAACTGTATTGCAGAAAGGTGCTCCAGGTTTGAAGGTTTCCAGTCTATTGATACACATTTTAACTGTAATGTAACTATTCAAGTTACTCACCTGCAAAAGTATTTGCAAGGCCAGGCCCTTCACTTTCTCATGAAAACAAATCTAAGTTGCGTGTTTGAGCTGGAAGTGCATATGGTATAGCATCATGACTGAATGCTGTACCATATGATAGCATAGCCTCGGAAGAAGAATTGAGTTTTGAATCCATAATGGATGTGAAATGTAATGAAAAAATCCCTATAACACCTGTAAGTTCAGTATACTGGATTATTTGTTTTACTGAATAGTTTCTCTGCAAATGAAAAAGGTAATCCTCTCATGAATGCCTTTAAACTGTTTCAGATGTTTGTTTATTTTTCTGAAGTCGGAGTTTGTGTTTTTAGATGATGTGTTGTCAGATTGTGATGACCCATTAACTTTATGTACGCTTTAATGTACTTAGCAGACCCTTGACTTTGAGCAAGATCCTGCCAGATCCTGAGCTGGTGGAGCTATGCTAGTTTACCTCAGGGGAGGATCCATTTCTCTGTTACAGCAGTTGTAGATGCTGAACACGCAGTGTATATATTGAATGGACAGTGAAGTCTTTGGCATTTGGAAGGTTGAGCTGACAGGGAACATGTGTTGAACAAACCAAAGAAGAAGAAAAAACTTCCAGCTATTAGTTGAGGCAACCGTTATTCAGAAATTGCCTCATCCAATGCCCAGGAAAGTCAATGAAAGAGCTCCAATGGGCATCGGTCCAGGCCCATACTGCAGTATACACACATTTTCAAAAGGGCACTCACTCATTGTGGCAACTGAATTATTCGGCATTAACCAGCATCATATCCACCTTTATTTTTCTGCTCTGTTTGACCTTATGAAATATTGGCCCCGTTCCAAAAGTTTAAACTCAGTTGAATACGAATGCTTTTCATTTTGCATTCCCAGTTAAGAATGCAACTAACAGAGAACTTTTCTTCATAAATCTGAATTAATTAAATTAGAGTGTGCCAGTGAAAGTGACCACTTCTAAATACAGAATCCAACTTGGTGGGTCTCGTCCTTGAAAATCCCTCTTATTTGGAATAACTGATCCTACATCAAAGCAACCAGTGAAGACCAAGGGCTCTTTCATTTTTTAATAAAGAGATTTTCTGCTCTAAAGGTACACCTGACATTGTTTGCATCCAGAGCAAGTGGTCTGTAATAAGTGGCCCAATGGAGGTTTAAGCCTGCTTTCAAGGGTCATTGGCTTTCCTGACTGTTACTTGATCTGTTTAGAACTGGCTAATTTGTTAATCAGAACAAGGCTTAGATCTTACTGTGATTGCCCCTGAATTGCTGTTACACACATACACAACTTTAAAAAAAAAGACTTCAGTACCAAATTTTGATGTTCTTTGCTAAAATGGAAAGTGTAGCTGCATCCAGCACAATATAATGACTCATGCCATTGCAAATGTGGGGTTTTTACTCTATTTAATAATGTAGAATATTAAAACTAAAGAAGCAAAATTAATGTTCTTTTAAATTTTGCATCAACAACTTGTTTCTTCATCTCATAAATATACTAGACTCAGTTCTGATCTTACTTCCGTAATTGTGCACGAAATTAGAATTAGCCCCTCATCTCTTTATAGACTACAGTGGAATGTTAGACCACTTATAGGGAGTGTAAAAGCTCAGCACGTTAGAGAATCTGAGGGCTTGTCTACATGAGGAAGTTGCTCTGGTTTAACTTTAATCTGCTTTTAAACCCGTGTAGTTTAAACCAATTCAAAAGACTGTGTGGACACTTATTTCAGTTTAAAAGTGATTTACTTCAGTATAATTAAGCCTCTTCCTAATTGACTTAAGCGAAACTGAAGCTCTTGTACTGAAATAAGTGTGTCCATGCAGCCTTTTTTGCAAGTTTAACTGCATCGGTTTAGATTCACACCTTAAGTTATACTGATACAACTTTCTCATGTAGACAAACTTTCCCGTGTAAACACACTGAATTGAAGTAAGGGGCTCAGTCACTGCTAGTGGAAGGAGAAGTGTTAAGTAGGTTGGAAAATCAGTGACCTGCTTCTGAGAATATGCCTTATGGCCTCAGGGAGAAAAATCTGACAAAACACCATCTGTAAGCAGGATGTTTCAACCCACTGGCAATCCACATGATGGGTATATGGTTGAGAGGCTTTTGGAAAAATGAAATGCTGTATTTTAATATTTTTGAAAGCTTCTTGAACAGACGCCTGTCCTGACATCCGCCCATTAAGATCTAATTTCCAGTTCAGTTAGCATGCTTTGCCTTTTTGAACTGGTCACTTAGATGGCATTGTAACTGAGGTGTGCCGCCTTGCATAGCCTTGTGTATGACTATTTCGCGAGAAAAAATAGGAGTTAATTCTTTAATGATACAAATACTGTTGCAGTTACATGTACAGGAAACCTGATTTTTAAGCCATTCTCAGACCCTTTGTAAGTAGAATATTTGTAAGGAAGGACATGTTAGCAGCATCTCTTGATTCTTATTTAAAGGGTAATATTGACATCATGCTCCTTACTCCATGCACACCTAAATCACGTGGATAATGCTGTTTTCCATAAAACATTATGTACCAAATCATTGTCCTCCATTTCCTCTGTCTACCCAGTACATTACTCTGGGTCAGTCCCATCACATGAAATAAAAAAAAATATATTCCTGGCACATCACAGTTAGTCTTTAGCTGATTGACTGTAGTTAAACAGTAACAATGAGAGCGTTCACATTAGCAGGACCAGTGGCAAAGGCAGCCGCACAAACAGGTCATTCATGAGAGCAGGCGAGCTTTTTGATAGCTTGAGCCTTTTCTCAACACTGCAGAGTGAAGCAGGATTATCAAGGGGAAAAAATCAATCTAGCCCGCATGGCAGGTAGATTACATTCTAAAATGAAAGGACGCAAGGTATCAAGTAAGGCTTGTTAGTGTTCAACACTGAGAAGTCCACCATCACCAGCTCTGGGGGGAAAGTTGCTGTTCTCTGCTTGGACTTCTGTAATACTATGGAGTTATGGGGGGGAGGGATAGCTTAGTGGTTTGAGCATTGGCCTGCTAAACCCAGGGTTGTGAGTTCAATCCTTGAGGGGGCCATTTGGGGCAAAAATTGGGGATTGGCCCTGCTTGGAGCAGGGGGTTGGACTAGATGACCTCCTGAGGTCCCTTCCAACTCTGATATTCTATGCTATTTCAGTGCTCTTGATGGCACAGTTACACAGTAGATACAAAATGGAAGCTCCCAACATTAGTTGTAATAATAATTGTCTTGCCAAGACTGGGGGAACGCTTGTTTACATCAGTCCCCAACCCCCATTAGAGGATGGAACTGACCAAAAAGACAATGGGGACGACTAAATCTATCTAGAGCAGATGAACTAATCTTCCTCCACCCCAACCCACTTTGCACCTGTGGGTGATCATCCAGCAAAAAAAGGAAAAAAAAAAGGCAGGATACTGAATGCTCAGTTAGCAAACACAATTTTAGTGTCAGATACGCTTCAGATGGTTTGGGAGAGTGGATCCTTGTCCAGTTAAGCAGCTTTCCCACCTCTCACTTGTCTCCTTTCATCTCCTGTGACATCCCTTTCATGTTTCTGTGTGTTTTGTGGGGGTGTTTTTTGTTATTCTGCTAAGCTGGCTGTGGCAGTGCTGATTTGACCATATTTAGGAAGCACCAGGAATTTATTTCATAAGTACTTCTTCTGGATAATGATCCATTCATTTTATGAGTATTTCCTTGAGTGTAGTGGGTACCTAACCCATATTTTTTTCCTGTGGTATTTGGATATTGGATTACCTGATTATTCAGGTATATTTTCATGAGACACAGAATGGGTGCACGGATAAACTCATTCTAATTTTAGAGGTATTACAGGTTGGTAGCAATATTCCCTGAAATTTGATATAACTCAAGAACCAATATCATCTCTGGCACTAGACTGTACTAAGCCTGACAGATATATTCCCAACCCGTCAATACATTTTCATTCCTTAGTGTCACATTTTCAAAAACAGCTGCTAAATATGTCTGCAGAAGTTGTGTGTGCAAAACTGCAAACATAAACTGGGGAGTTAACCCTCTGACTACCTGATCTGTGCATGCAAATGGGCTTTTGCAGACACAAAACTGGGTGCAAATGTATTGGATTGAAGCCACTTCTAGAATTTGGCTCTTAGTGATTATATATGATTATTTGCATATTGCATAAAAAGCCTGACCCTGCAGCAGTGGAGTACACGCTGGTACTGTACAGGTATATACAGTCCAGTGACAGTGGCAGGTAATCGCTATTATTGGCCCATGTCCTGGATCATGTGGTGTTTAAGAAATTGGATGAAGGAGATGAGTGAGGAAGCTGACCAGGAGGGTGTTCCAGGCACTGTAGGTGGATTATGACACTTTACAAAGTACCAGGAAAGTGTAATTGAAAAAAAAAATCCAACACCACGTATGTTACCATTGTTCTGAAATATGAAGCTGATTCA
The DNA here is from genome assembly GCF_015237465.2 of Chelonia mydas. Classification (NCBI taxonomy): domain Eukaryota; kingdom Metazoa; phylum Chordata; order Testudines; family Cheloniidae; genus Chelonia; species Chelonia mydas. The sequence goes on along the minus strand of NC_057853.1, from coordinate 11,376,339 downwards.
AAGAAGATTTTCAAAGCAGATGTCATATATATTATAAGTATGGATTCAGTTATTTAGTGTATTAAGTTACTGGATATTTACACTATCAGAGCAATTCATTTTGCAGCTTAGTGTACACAATACGTAGATTTTTATCTCTCCCTTCCCACCTGGATGAATAATTTTGACTAATACACCACCTCCTCCATTCCCAGTGCTCAGAGAAAGAAACTTAAAATAGTTTTAACAAAATGTTTGAAATTTCAGGGTACTTATATACCATGGTGGTGATGAGAATGGTGCAAAAGTCTAGAGTAGAATCCACTGTTTTTCAGTTGCTTAAAACTTTCTCAAACAATTTCCTCTTGGCCAGGAATTTTTCATGCCTGATCTCTTTTCAAAGTCAGGTGGCTTTTGTTCCCCGTTCAATTTCAGGGAAAGATTCAGCAAAATTAGCCGTGCTATTTTTGAGTTCTGGGTGCTTTAAAACAACTGTAAAAGCAATTTTGTTCAGATGTGGCTTTTGTCGCTGGGCTTACGATCTAACAAACAAGCCAATTCTGAAGGAAACTGATTCAGTAGTTTTAAAGTTATCAGAAATGGAAGTGACTTTGAAAATTGGTCAGTGCACGGCAGACTTTACTGTTTTATTTTTCTGCTCAATCAAAAGCAGCTTTTTTCCCTAGATTTTTTATATCTTATTTTCCTGAGTGTTATAATGCTTTGAAAAAAATTACATTTTTCTCCACAATAGATTTTTACAGAAACTCAGTGAATCCTTTTATTTAAATTAAACCATGGATCCTGCTATGTCCATGTGAATATTAGGAAGTTTGCTTTACAAAGCTGCTAGTTAAGCAAGTGGAACATTAGAAACAGCTCCTTAAACCTGATCAAAATCCTGTGTTAAAGTTTAACTTTAGTTGTAAGCATATTTTTCAGGATGCATACAGATTTGTTTATCATTACCTTTAACCACAACAGTTTACAATTCAGAACATACTCTCAACTACATCTCCCACCATTGTCAAACTTAACTGTCATTAAAACAATCAAGTTAGTGTTGCTATGATAGTGGCCAACAGCTAGGGTGAGGTCTATACACAGATTTTGTTTTTCAGTTAGGGTTGTGATTTTTTTTTTTTACCCATACACTTGTATCAGTACAACCCATAATGTGCACACTCTACCGACGTAAAGGTGTCTTCCTGTACAGGAATATGCTGTGCCAATATAAACATTTGTATAACTGCATCCACACTAGGAGGGTTCTACTGCTTTAATTATACCAGTATATTTACAGAGAGACTACTTGTGTGTGTAGACAAAATCCCACACCTTCGTGGGTCTCCTCTCCTCCCTCCCTACAGAGGGGCCAGACATAATTTCATTTCACTCAGAAACAGTCTAATTTCAAAAGAAAAAGAGCACGGAATTTTACAGAGTTTTTGCTCATTTGCTTATACAACCCTCAAATGGTGGGGCTGCTGAAAAGGCACTGCCAATAAATAGTGCAGTTCTGGCCACTCATTTTCACCTTAGTTCTGAAGCCCCCATGTTAACCTGCTTTCACTTGCTCCCAAAGTGCTGGCCTGACTTTTCCCATGGTTCAAATGCCAGGCTATCCTTTATGAACCTCGTCTTACCTCCAGCATATGCATACATACACACACAAAAAAAGAAAAGGAGTACTTGTGGCACCTTAGAGACTAACAAATTTATTTGAGCATAAGCTTTTGTGAGCTACAGCTCACTTCATCAAATGCATGCAGTAGAAAATACAGTGGGGAGATTTTATATACGCAGAGAACATGAAACAATGGGTGTTACCGTACACACTGTAATGAGAGTGATCCGGTAAGGTGAGCTATTACCGGGTGTGGGGGGGGCAGGAAGGGGAGAAAAAAAACCCCAAAAACCCCTTTTGTAGTGATAATCAAGGTGGGCCATTTCCAGCAGTTAACAAGAACATGTGAGGAACAGTGGGAGGGGCGGGGGGGAATAAACATGGGGAAATCGTTTTACTTTGTGTAATGACCCATCCACTCCCAGTCTCTATTCAAGCCTAAGTTAATTGTGTCCAGTTTGCAAATTAATTTCAATTCAGCAGTCTCTAGTTGGAATCTGTTTCTGAAGTTTTTTTGTTGAAGAATTGCCACTTTTAGGTCTGTAATCGAGTGACCAAAGAGACTGAAGTGTTCTCCGACTGGTTTTTGAATGTTATAATTCTTGACATCTGATTTGTGTCCATTTATTCTTTTACGTAGAGACTGTCCAGTTTGCCCAATGTACATGGCAGAGGGGCATTGCTGGGACATGATGACATATATCACATTGGTAGATGTGCAGGTGAACGAGCCTCTGATAGTGTGGCTGATGTGATTAGGCCCTATGATAGTGTCCCCTGAATAGATATGTGGACACAGTTGGCAACGGGTTTTGTTGCAAGGATAGGTTCCTGGGTTAGTGGTTCTGTTGTGTGGTGTGTGGTTGCTGGTGAGTATTTGCTTCAGGTTGGGGGCTGTCTATAAGCAAGGACTGGCCTGTCTCCCAAGATCTGTGAGAGTGATGGGTCGTCCTTCAGGATAGGTTGTAGATCCTTGATGATGCGTTGGAGAGGTTTTAGTTGGGGACTGAAGGTGATGGCTAGTGGCGTTCTGTTATTTTCTTTGTTGGGCCTGTCCTGTAGTAGGTGACTTCTGGGTACTCTTCTGGCTCTGTCAATCTGTTTCTTCACTTCAGCAAGATCCATAAACCTGGAAATCCTGACGCCCCATCATCTCAGGCATTGGCACCCTGACAGTAGGATTGTCTGGCTATGTAGACTCCCTCCTCAGGCCCTATGCTACCAGCACTCCCAGCTACCTTCGAGATACCACTGACTTCCTGAGGAAACTACAATCTATCGGTGATCTTCCTGAAAACACAATCCTAGCCACTATGGATGTAGAAGCCCTCTACACCAACATTCCACACAAAGATGGACTACAAGCCATCAGGAACAGTATCCCCGATAATGTCACGGCAAATCTGATGGCTGAACTTTGTGACTTTGTCCTCACCCATAACTATTTCACATTTGGGGACAATGTATACCTTCAAATCAGCGGCACTGCTATGGGTACCCGCATGGCCCCACAGTATGCCAACATTTTTATGGCTGACTTAGAACAACGCTTCCTCAGCTCTCGTCCCCTAATGCCCCTACTCTACTTGCGCTACATTGATGACATCTTCATCATCTGGACCCATGGAAAAGAAGCCCTTGAGGAATTCCCCCATGATTTCAACAATTTCCATCCCACCATCAATCTCAGCCTGGACCAGTCCACACAAGAGATCCACTTTCTGGACATTACTATTTCCCCGTGTTTATTACCCCCCTTACTGTTCCTCTCGTGTTCTTGTCAACTGCTGGAAATGGCCCACCTTGATTATCACTACAAAAGGTTTTTTGTTTTGTTTTTTTCCTTCCCCCCCATCCCCTGCTGGTAATAGCTCACCTTACCTGATCACTCTCATTAGAGTGTGTATGGTCCCACCCATTGTTTCATGTTCTCTGTGTATATAAAATCTCCCCACTGTATTTTCTACTGCATGCATCCGATGAAGTGAGCTGTAGCTCACAAAAGCTTATGCTCAAATAAATTTGTTAGTTTCTAAGGTGCCACAAGTACTCCTTTTCTTTTTGCAGATACAGACTAACATGGCTGCTACTCTGAAACACACATACTAGTGGATCATGTCTCCCGCAACCAGAGGCTCTCGCAGGGGAATACACGGTCTCTGTACTATTTTAAAGTCTGTTTATTGGTTTGTTTGTGAACTTCAGTACTTTACAGTTCATGACCTCAGTTCAGGAAAGCACTCAGGCAAACTCTAACTTTAAGCACATGCTAATGGAACTTAAGCATACGCTCAAGGTCTTTTCTGAGTAGGGTAGCTCTCCTGAATCAGGAACGAAGTATGCAGATAATTTGAGAAAACAAGCTTCAAATACTATTTTAAATATTGTTTTAAACTGCAGGTTCATAATAATGCCTTGGCCCTTTAGCTGTTTTTAAGGCAAAACTGTTTAATTATCTCTGTTAAAGTATAACTTCTTTCCCAGCTTTACATTCAGTCTTTTACTATCCAGCCTCTTTGCCTTATGAGGTATAATACTGTACCTGGGCACAAAAAGTTAAAGCTGGATTTTCACCCTCCGTTCAGAATAGATTTGCTTTGATTAATTGAAATCAGATGCTAATTTATGGCCCAATCTGGCAACCCTTATTCACATAGGCAGTCTCACAAAATTCAATAGGAATAGATGTGTATATTAGATCTACTCATATAACAAGTGGGGATTTGCACTTTCTGTTTAACTTAATTAGTGGCACATCTAGGTTTTCTTTTCAAATCAAGGCCACCAGGCAGTGGAATTCATAAGTCCTTGTTTGCCAAAGTAGAATTTCTTCTCAGAAAAACAAAACAAAAACAAGAAAACTTGTCTTTATTTTAGTTAGTGTTTCACTGAACAATGAAACATAAAATCAAAGAGAAGAGCATGTGCTACTAAGGAATAAACATAACAGCTCCTGAAATATTTAATCAATATATCCTATAGAATCACCATATACTGTCCACAGGTTCTAAATTTGGAGTGTACTTGTGAAAAATTCAGTATGAATTTTAGGGAAAATCTGACTAGCATTGCATGTATTTAGTTCTGCTGCACCAATGTTTATAGAACTGGTCAGAGAATGTTTTACTGCAACAAGATGAATATTTATTAACAATTCAAAGTGATCTGTTCCAAAATGTACAGTACACTCACAGAGATGTTTTACCACAGAAGTCCAGGTGTTTCCTGTCTGAAGTTTGGAATGGCTATTAGCTTATGATAGGTTTACTAAGCAATGCTTTTATAGCTTTAATATGCAGCAGCGAAATATTTTACTTTTTGTCTAACGCCTCAAAATACAAATGGTTACAGTCACTGAATAGAGACGTGCCTTATTTAATGCATAAGATGCGCTTGAAAAAAGCATGTATAATGTGGGCTATGAACTGTTATATTAATTCCTTCCTCCAGATCTTTGCTATGGTTTTCTAAAGAACTGTGCTAACCCTCTCCAAGAACACACAAGTTATGTTTTCAAACATAGTTGCTAGTCAAAAGTTTACTTTCTGGTTCAGAAAGCTGCTGTGTTGTTAAAACCTCTGCTTTTTGTGAAATAGAAATATTAACTGTATACCTGGCTGGTTATCGGTTGTGATTATAGATAGAGCCAGACTTGATTTAGCCATCTAAAGGACAAGCACAACTTCTTAGAGGTTTGTTTTAAAGTGAATACAGTGAAGGGTTGGTTTTAAGTGCTAGTCTTAAATACATGTATTTGGATCATCACTGAAGAATAGACCACTTTTTTGTTACTCTTCGGACTAGGTTGTGACAGCTCTTACACAATCACGCAGGAGAGAAAGGTCTTCACCCTGGTTCAGTTTGCAATCCAGCCATGGAGGGGAGAGCAGGGGTTGTTCATCAAATACTTCCCCCTGCAAGCAATTGCGTAAGCGTAGCGAGGGGCAGAGAGTGGGAGGAGCCCTGTCTCTGTCCCTCCCCACCCCTCCTATATGGGAAAGCAAGTTGCTCGGTGACAAGGGATGAAGTGATTTACTACTCCCCACCAGAGCAGGCAGGGAGCAGGAGAAGAAATGAGACTGCCAGGGCCTGTTGTGATGAGCAAAAAGGGTGGGGGTTTCCAGTCACGGTAGCTCAACCATGATTCCTTAACATGGCTAAAAAGTCAAGTGAAGATGCAAACTAGACTTTTCCAGCTTATGCTACACAACGTTGCCAGTTCACACAGCTTCAGACATATTAGCCTGCATCTTAACAGGGCTTTTCAAGAGACTTACGCTAACCTAATTGAAACACACCCCTTTTCCCTATCTAAACAGGGTCTGAGTTACAATTCGTTCTCTGGTTTGCTTCTGGGACAGTGCAGCTACATGTCGTCCCATACTGAGAGAGAATTGTAAAATCACAACCTAGCTCTTATTCATAACAGAGGTGCACCATTATAGTTAACTTCTATCAGATTTTGATTAGGAATTTCTGTATTCAGATTTATAAACACCCATAAAATTTGATTCACATCTGAAAATTGATATTGCAGAGCTTTGACTCTAGAATCAATCACACCATTTTTTTCAGACTACAAAAACATGCTGTGGCCTACATTGTGACTGATACTACCATGACATGGTCCCCAGCTGGAAAGTTTTACTTTAGGATTGCAAATACGTGACATGGTGAAAGAATATGTACTTATAACAGTTCGCTTAGAGAGGAAGTTAGGTTTTTGTTTATTTCTGGTTATCACAGATGGACTCAATAAAGCTCACAGTCTTCAGAGTGTTTCACTCAGGTCCAGATTTTCAAGTGCTCAGCACCAGTCACCTCCCATTGCGACACTTATGACTCCAATGAGCTCAGCTCCTTTGCAAATCTGATGGTTAATTGTGGGTGCTGAGCCTCCTTGAAAATTCTGGTCTAAATGATTAGAAGAGCAATGGAAAGCAAAAATTTCTGTACGGTGTTTACATGTGACATTGACTTCACTGGGAATTCTACAGCAGATAATGGATAGTATATTGAATCTTCATTTGATGCCCCTTCCTCTAGCTGGCATATGGCATTGTTTATGGGATAAAATCACCCCCATTTAGGTACCCTGCCCTTCATTCTAGGTGTATTAATAATAAAAATATACCATGCAAAAATAAAATCCAGACAATATTATAAATATATAATAATAATAATATATCAACCATCCCCCCACATTGAACCACATCTTTCTCAACCCACCCTCTTCCCAAATGCCTGAAAGGAGAGATGAGCTTTGCAGGGCTATGGTGGACCAAGCTGGGAAGCAAGCTCCACAACTGACATCAGCCTCCTCTGTTTTAAACCAGGGGTGTCCCAGCTCAAGAGTCCCAGCTGATCACAACAGAGGTGGGGACAAATTATGTCTCAAACCATTTAGGGCTTTGTAGGTTGAAATTCTTAAACTCCACTGAAAGTTTAGAGGAAACCAGGTTAAAGTATATTTGTATGTACTATCTAAATAATGTACCACTTAATATACCTGCAGCCACATACAGTATTAATTTCAGCATTGAGATGGTCTCAAACAGTAGTTGATTGGAGAGCACTTCACAATAGCCTAGTTTTGAGACATGATTAACCACAGCAGAGACCATATCCTAAGAAAGGACACATTTGACTATTGACCACAACTGCTGCCTGACCATCCAGGAGCAGCAAAAGATCTAACAATATCCCTAAATAGTGAATCTATATAGTGGAGTTAACACTTCCTCAAAAAGCTAGACATATCAGTCCAGATTCAAGAGTTTCTCTCTGCAGAACAGCAGGCAAATCCACCACAACAAGGACACTTAACCAAGTGAAACCAGCCAGGGTTTATTAGGCTTTGTCCTTCTTGGGATAATTCTGCTCTGTGAGTTTTTGTGGGTGCTTTAGTGGAAGGACTTTCTTTAGTTCCTACACAGACGCAACCTAGGACTTCCAAAATTCTGTATGTCGCAGTCAATGAAATTCACCTGAAGACCTCTGCCATTAGCACAAATGAGCCTTCTCTCTTCCATCATTCATTACAGGTTATCTGTATACCGTTGTGACCTGTGACAGCACAGCTGGTGGAGAGAGTAATTTTAGAGACCGCTGTTTCAACAATAGAAGACAAAAGGTTATAATAAAGTCACGGATGGCCATTAGTAGAGAGTTCTGTCACTGAGAAACATTCTGCTTCAGAGCCACCGAGAAATGCATTGGTTCCATTAACCTCAGAGGGCAGATTATCAACTCACGTCCCTTGCTTTGACAGTTTAAGCATGCCCTAGTCGCAAACCAAATGAGGAAACAGCTGGTCCAAGACAAAGATATATTCTTCATGTGCCTAACTTCTAATCCCTGCCCAATTTCCCAGTGATCCCTGCTCTGTGATTTTAGCCAAACCCTAAGATAGTCCTGAAGTCCATGAAAAATCACCATCTCTGTGGACGTCAGAATCAACAAGTGCCATTATTTTCAGCTTCTCCAGCACCATCACAGGAAGGATCGCAATTAACACCTTGGTCATAATGATGGTTTGTTTCCTTGGTCAAACAAATTGCCAGCTTTGTAAATTACACTTCTGTTCTTTATTTTATTTTAGATTCAGAACAAACCAACACACAAAACGAAATAAAGGGAACACTAATATGGCAAGTAAAATCTTACAAACTGGGGGCACAATCCTTCAAGCCCTTATTGGCATATATGGCCCCACTTCCTACTCACATGAAACAGTGTTTGCAGGATTGGACCCCTATTGTGGATTATATAGCAAGTGAGATATAGGATAAAGATGTTAATCAAAAATGAAATAAGCACTGAAGAAGTCAAGGAGCTTCACTCCTCCCTTCTCCCCACCCTCCCATCAGAGGGAGGAAGCAAATGGTGACATAGAACAGTTAATACCTTCTGCAGTGGGTGGAAGGATCGATAGCTAGATAGATAGCAGGTTTAGTTAGGGGAGATAGGGCATAGCTAGTTCTACAGTACCTGCTCCCTAGTGCCAGTGGAAAAAGGAGGGCACTATGAGGATAGGAAGGGACATGGTTGAAGCACCTTGTACTCCAAAAATCTGGGTTTATTCCAGCAGTCGAAAGTTAGAGCAGCATTGGGGCTGCTCTAACTCACAGCAGTTTCTGAAACAGTACCCAGGTTGACTGTGTGTTGTGTACAGAAGTACTTCCTTGTGTTTGTTTTGAACCTGCTACCTATTAATTCCATTGGGTGACCCCCTGTTCTTGTGCGATGAGAAGTTAATAACGCTTCCTTATTCACTTGTTCCACCTCATTCATGATTTTATAGACTTCTGTGATATATATATACCCCCTTTTCCCAAGATGAACAGTCCCATTCTTTTTAATCTCCCCTCATACCCCTAATCATTTTTGTTGCCCATCTCTGTACTTTTTCCAATTCTGATTTATCTTTTTGGAGATAGGGTGACCAAAACTGCAGGCAGTGTTCAAGGGTGAGCATACCATGGATTTATATGGTGGAATTATGATATTTTCTGTCTTATTATCTATCCCTTTCCTAATGGTTCCTAACATTTTGTTAGCTTTTCTGACTGCCACTATACACTGAGCAGATGTTTGCAGAAAATTCTTAACAATGATTCCAAAATCTCTTTCTTGAGTGGTAACAGCTAATTTAAACCTTATCGTTTTGTATGCATAGCTGGGATCGTGGTTTCTCATGTGAATTACTTTGCATTTATCAACACTGAATTTCATCTGCCATTTTGTTGCCGACTCACCAAGTTTTGTGACTCTTCACAGTCTGCTTTGGATTTAACTAACTTGAGTTGTTTTGTATTCTCTGCAAACCGTTACTTTTAATTTCAGTTTAACTCATTCTTACTGAAAGAGGAGAAGGAAGAGGCTTTTCTACCGTCCTAAGGAATAAAACAAAACAAAAAACAGTTGACAAGAGCCAATTTATCTTCAGGTTTCAGAGTAACAGCCGTGTTAGTCTGTATTCGCAAAAAGAAAAGGAGGACTTGTGGTACCTTAGAGACTAACCAATTTATTTGAGCATGAGCTTTCGTGAGCTACAGCTCACTTCATCGGATGCATCCGATGACGTGAGCTGTAGCTCATGAAAGCTCATGCTCAAATAAATTGGTTAGTCTCTAAGGTGCCACAAGTCCTCCTTTTCTTTTTGCGAATTTATCTTCAGGAATTCTTTAAAATCCTTTTATTTATTAAAATACATTGATACAGTTGCATGTATTCATTCGTAATAGACGGATTTATCTTAGAAAAATGGAATGGAAGGTCATTTTGTTTCACTGTAGTTCCCATAAGTGCAGTCCCTCTGAATTCTTTGCTGAAATGCCATCTAGCAACACCTTACTGCTAAAAGAGTCACAGCAGACATCACCAGGGCTCCTAGAGTAATAGACCACTACAGGGTCTAACTTTTCCCTCTCTCCAGCTCACTGTTGTTGCAAAGAACCCTCTCTATAGTAACATCATTAGGCTCAGCTCAGGAGATGTAGACCACAGGCCAGATCTGTTCACCTTGCTCAAGCAAGAAGTCCCTTGGAAGTCAAACTAGCTCCATAGCAGCTATTGTGTTGAGAAACTCAAGAGCTCAAAATCAGTGCTATAACTGTGGCACTTATCTCTATTTTATTTGTTTGTTGAACCATGTTGGAATTGAAGTGGTGGGGTGTGGGGGGAGATCAAGATAGCATTAAGAATGATGTGATTTTTAAGCTCTGATATCTTTCAAACTACCAGAGCTAGAAATTCCTTCAGGACTAGTACATCTTCTTAACCACTAGTTGTGGGTCAATGATATCAAAGAAAAACCTATGATTCTTGTAGAAGGTTATTTGTTAGAGAGACAGGAGGCCCCTCCTCTTTCTCCCACCCAGTGAATTTCCAGTATGGGAGTGGAGTTGCAGAAAAAGTGAGAAATGTTCTGATCCATCTGGCTACTCCTATAGCACCCAGTGACCAGAAAGCTGCCCTCAGAAATGGTTTACCCGACTTTAACATGTGCGTCAGCTGTGGGTTCTATTTTGTTATTGTCCCATTTGTCTTTTGTTTCAGAATTCTTAGCCAAAAAGAAAGGTTGCTGTGCCACTGAGTCTTTGAAGTAAGTGTGCTGGGTGGTAACAAATAAAGGAGTCCCAAGGGAGTCCCTCAAAAACAAAAATGAATGTAAACACTGGGAAACTGGCAATTTTTAAGGTGTTATCCGGCTCAGAATTATTTCAGTCAGCATCAAAACTTGCTGCCCCTAGAGACCAGGGAACAATAGGCCTGATTCAAAGGCCTGTCAAGTAAATGAAAATGCGGTGGACTTTGGATCCGACTCATAGTAAGCCTTCAGGTACCATATGGAGGAGGGAAAGCAGGAGTTGCTGTTCTTTGGCTGAGTACTGTAAGATGTAATTCCATCAAATCTCAGGCAAATGGTTTCAGCTCATGTTCAGAGCTGCTTTCAGGCAGCTCTCATGAATAAACCCTCATTATTTCAAAGATTTACCAATTGTTTCCTTGATTTGGAACCCTGGATATGAGAACACATATTTTTCTTTTTTTGCTGACTCCCGTCCTTTTTTGGATTATGCGCCCTACGGGTGAAGTGGTGATTTGGTCGTCTGATCATGTAACAGCACAGGAATTAATGAATAACACATTTGTACTTTCCATCCTCAAGTCTGAGAAAAGGCCCTATAAATAAAGATTATTGGCCCTCAGATCAAGAAACCATTTTTCTAAATAATGTCATTAAATATTAAATTATATGTCGATATAATTGCTGGTCAGAATGTTAAATAGTGTATAGCCTAACCATATGACCTAATTTAATATTTTATAAATGCTTGAATTCAATTAAATAAAACTTTTATGTAATTTTTAAAATATTTGCTTGGTTTTCCCTCGAGTTCACAGTAGGTTACTCTGAGCCAAACTGCATTACAGCATTTGTATAAAATGCCAGGAGTCTTAGGATAGATCTCATGCACTTCTAGTTGAATCCCTAGCCACTCACAGTAAGTACTGGGCAGAAGCCATTGTATTAAACAATTGCTGGCTAATAAATATATTTTAGACACATTATAAACGTGAATGTTAAACCTGTTGTGGTGAATTAAATGTTTGTTGCAGAAAAAAAAATACATTTTGCTGTTTTGACCTCGGTGCATCGTCATGGAAACGGAAACCTTTTTTGCGCAATAAAAAATCTGCTTGTCATCTGACTTGAGCCAGTTATTTGCACAGGTGGTTTTCCCACCAGACGAGTACTTAGTAAAAACAAATCCATTCTTCCTCAATAGTTCCATTATGTGTTCCTATTACAATGTGTTTCATTTCTCTAGCATTATAATTAATGATCCATTATCAACTAATTAAATCACCATTAGTTTTATACAAGCTCATGTGTCACACAACACTTGCTCGACAATCCTATTTCCTAGGTGTGTTTAACCTCATAACACTTTAAATGAATGGTGAAAATGAGGTACTATAGGTAGCATGGTACTCTAGACAGGCTAATGTAGTAACAATGTGGACATGTAAATATATCCACCGATTTCCTGAAACCAAATAAAGCAGCCACAGGAATAATTGAAATCAGATTTCCAGCATATGTATAAAACTGGTGTAAAATATTATTTTGTGTTGCATTCCATGGAAACTGAAACTTCAACTGCACCACCAATTCCAAAAAGAAAAGGAGTACTTGTGGCACCTTAGAGACTAACCAATTTATTTGAGCATAAGCTTTCGTGAGCTACAGCTTATTCTCACTCTGTGGGGAAAGCCTATGCTTTCAGGCCTGATCCAAAGCCCACTGAGGTCAGTGAAAGGATTCTCATTTATTTCAAGGGGCTCTGGATCAGAACCATGAGATGGAAATAGATATTGATAAAAGCTTATAGACAAGTTTTTCCTTTCCGATCATGAAACCTGTATCCTTAAGAAGCGTGAAGATTCACTGTAGCTATAATAAAAAGAAAAACAGGATATAGTAGTAGGATCTTAAAACAACTTCCAGGTTTTTTTTTTAAATCTATGCATATTGCTTGTGTTTAAGAGCAGTGTATCATTTAAAGCTGTACCCATTTTGTCTAACAAATTCTGTAATCAAATAGGAACAGGTGGACATATTTTTCATTTCTCACTAAAGCAGACTAATGGATAGCAATGTCACTCACAGAGTAAAGCAAGCGTATTCAGGACTAATAACTAGTTTAAACTGAAAGATGTTTCAACAGCCTTTTAGAACCGAGGAGTAATGCATCATACATTCTTGAGGTTTAAAAAATGTGAAATTATCAATCTAAAGCCAAGGAATCCTGCTCTGCATTTCCAGCTGTTTTAACCATCTGTTATAAATGAGAACTTGTTCAGGATTTATGACCTTCAGAAACTATTTAAGGCAGATAACCGGCCCTTACACATCTTCTTCTAAGCATAGCAAATAATGTAAACAGCTTATTGAGACTGATTATACAAGTTGTAGGTTAGTCTACAAAATGGTTAAAATAACTTAGGGTCCTTTGTTTCTACTTGGAATGGACTTAAAGAGTTTACGAACTAGGCTTTTTATTTGCAATGGAATGTTAAGTCTTGTACAGTTAGACCACCGTAGGAAACCAAACATCATTCTGGAGAAAGAGCTGTAGCAGAACATAAAACTAATCAATAAGTTTATTATGTGTGCTTTTACATGGGACGGTGCCATTTTTTTCTAATCAGCAACTGAAGTTTACACAGAGAGCACCAGCATCACTGAGAGATGATATATTACACTTTCAGTGTTACGGCTTTTGGAAATGAATATTGTGCAATTTAATAACACCGGAATAAAGGTCTTCCTTGAACTATTATAACATGTAACCACTGTGAATACAGTGTTTCACTAGATGGCGGTAGAATACCATAAACTTTGAGTAAACGATACCATGGAGTAGATCAACTCTAGCATATCAAAGATACAGTGCAGTTCAGTTGTGTAATACAGTGGTTCTCAAGCAGGGGTATGCAGGGGTACCCTGGGGGTACGCAGATGTCTTCCAGGAGGTACATCAGTTAATCTAGATATTTGCCTACTTTTACAACAGGCTACATTAAAAGCACGAGCAAAATCAATACAATTTCATACAGACAATGACTTGTTTATACTGCTCTATATACTATACACTGAAATGCAAGTACAATATTTATATTCCAATTGATTTATTTTATAATTATATGGTAAAAATGAGAAAGTCAGCAATTTTGCAGTAATAGTGTGCTGTGACCCTTCTGTATTTTTATGTCTGATTTTGTAAGCAACTAGTTTTTAAGGGAGGTGAAACTTGGGGTGCGCAAGACAAATCAGACTCCTGAAAGGAGTACTTTAGTTTGGAAAGGTTGAGAACCACTGGGGTAATAAACATGAGGTACTATTGTGATTAGTAATATCATAAAAAATAAATCATGTTGTAGTCTAGATCAACTCGCAGAGAGAAAGAGAGAGAGAGAACCTCTCTCACCTTTGACAGAGAAGGCCAAAAGCTAAAGCATAGTGGAAAGGTCTAAGGGAAGTTTTAAATAGAAAAAGTAATTCAGCTCACAGGGAAAAGAGGGGAGAAGAGAGTTCAACCAAGAATGGATGGGTCAGCAAAAGCATAACAACTATCAGCTGTAAATGAATACTAGGAAGGAGGAAGAGAGAGGAGGCCAAGACTGGAGGATCAGACAAAGTGGATGAAAAAGTAACTAACTATAATCTCAGAGAGATTCTAAATATATCAACCAGAAACTCTACAGAGCTTTAAAAACCAAGATGGAATTTTCAGATTGAATTTGGAGGCTCATAAAAAGCCAGTGACAGTGACATACCCTGGGATATTATATGTCTTCTTCCTGGAGCAAGAAGTAGTCTGACCACAATCTTCTGACTCCCCTGAAGCTTAGAAAATAGAGATCTAGAGCCAGATCTTCATTTGGTGTAATTTGTCATAGCTTCACTGCCTTCAGTGGAGTTTCAGTGGCATATACCAGATGAGACTCTGGCCCCTAAATCTTAGAAGCAAGGAAATTTGTCCTACCACTAAATCTTTCTCTGAAGGATTCTATTAAATGGTGTGAAGAACATTATAAGGCACCCTGTATTTCCTCTAAACACTATTAACAATGCAAGATAAGGTATTCGTAGAAAAGCACTGATATTCCTATTGCTAAGATTATCTGCATTTTCTTTAACTGTTCAAGGCTATGCAATTCAGATATGCAATATTATGCAATTCAGAATGAATAAATTGATTATCCTGTGATGAGACAATTACATGCAAACAAAGCTCAGTGTATAGATACAGTACTAAGGCCCTCATAAAGCAAAGAGCTTAAGTGCATGCTTAAGTCTCTCCCTATTCAACAAAACACTTAGGCATGTGCTTAAGACCTAGTGACTTCACAGGCCTTAGTACCTGAGCCAAAGCCCGGGCAAGACACCCATTGACTTCAGATCAACCTTACATTTAGGATTCTTTTTAAACTCACTGTTTTTATATCAGTGAAAGTATTTGTAAGTTTACTTCTACACATCTCCCACTGGACTGCTCTATACTGAACAGGTGAATACAATCATGAGTTTGACATATTCATTTATATTAACACAGTATAGAATCTTGTCCTATCAAGTCTTTCCTGTTGGTGCAGGGTCAACAGGGTTGGCTGGAGAACGGTCTGAAGGTACTTTAGAGAATAAATTTGTTCTTTTAGAAAAGTACAACCACCCATAAGCTTCCCATCTTTGTAATCTTGATAGTCCTACTGTTCTGGTGAGAAAAAAAGTGTCAACCTTTTTCTGTGAAACGAAAGTTTTATCCCATAAAGTACACCTACAGTATACAGGACTCTTATCTTCTTGATCATTTTTAGGATTGTTAAGTTTCTCAGTAATATAACCTATATCAAAACTATAGATATTTTAATACAAATAACGTTTAACTTACAGAGCTCACCATGAAAATTATATAGCTGTTAACACAGACCTTCCGATTTTAGTTATGGAGGGGTTAAAAAATAGCAGAAAACTTACGAAAACTCCCAAATTGTTGAGCCTAAGAAGCATCATGGCCTTCTCCCTCTAACTCCACTTTCCCAATGACTCATAAGAATGGCCATACTGGATCAGGCCAGTGGTCCAACTAGTCCAATATCCTATCTTCTGACAATATTCAGTACCAGATGCTTCAGAGGGAATGAACAGAACAGGGCAATTTTGAGTGAGAAAAGGGCAATTTCAATCCAAGGACATCTGCAAAGTTGGAGGGCACACCCTTTTTTTCAGCCACCACAGGAAATGAGCGTGCGACAGCTTCAAGTTCATAAAGTTTCCTACTCACTTTGGGCCCTCCCTTGACTTTTGACATAAGAGGGCACCATCTGGCCCATCGTTTGTAAGATGCTGCATGATACGTATGAAAAACAACATGTAGTGCAATTACGAGATTTCTCCCTTTCCTATTGGCAGAAAGGGCCCACTTCTAGCTCTAAAGGTTCACAAGATATAACAGAATTTAAGATCTCATATTGTTATGTTTGGAATGTATGTTACTGTTCCAAGTCTGACCGTTGCCCCCATCCTGGGCGATGAGCCGAGGGGAAAGAGGAGAAAACCGATCTTTGCAAGGTTGAAAGAAGCAGCTTAGAAGTTTGGAATGCTGATAGTAGTCTCATGGAAGATGGATTAGTGAGGAGTGGGCAGGTGAGGCTCACAAACGTAACTGAATCACATGGCATCACAATTTATTACAGGTGGGAATTTCAAAAGCACTTAGTGTTAGCTATTCGGGCGTCAATTGAAGTCAACAGGAGTTTGACCATTGACTTTCTTGGAAGCAGAGTCAGACAGACACTGAGCACTTTTGCATTGATATCACCTCCATGTCTGTGGTATCTGTTACATACAATTACATGTATAGCCTGAGAGAAAATTGAACTCTTAAACTGACACATTTAGGTATTGTGCCAGTGCACATTACAGAATTTCACTGAACTATCCAAATTCTTGGGACTGTATTACATTGCTAATATTTAGTCATTTTTACTGCTCATTAATAAATATCTTAACATTTTTAACATGAAGGCCCCACTAATCAGTGCATAAGCACTGTGATTCCAAAAAGTACCAATTGGCAGTCTGTTTTTAATAGTGTTGCACTTATTGAAGTGTTCTTTATATAGTCAACTAATTGGCTAATCACATTTCCAAATGATCAGCGTAGAGATTGTCTCTCCTCTATATAAATATATCTGGCCCACTCATTTTATTGGAGATTTTTCTTTATAATCTCATTTAAAAGTGTGCAGTGAACACAAAACCATAATTTACCTGGCGTTGGGGATTCATTAAACATCAAAAGGATGCTTGATGGAGTAGAATAATCCTATTCTGCGCCCTTCATTGAACATCTTTTCAAAATAATTTTATTCATTTAATTAGAAGGTTTCTCTAAGTGAAGATTCCACTGGTTTCATTAGAGTAACAGAATTTGCATTTGTTATCCAAAGCACCCACTATTTCACTGTACTTATGATCAGTATGTTAGAGCACATGCTGGAAAATATCTGAGCAAATTTATCCTCAGAATGGTGTTATTTAATACTCATTCAAAAGAGGAGCAAAGAAGCTCCATTACACCTTAAAGTGGAATTTCCCCTTCAAATCCATGGATTAGTCATGGCAAACAATGAAATGTTTAACTCAGCAGTAAATAGGATTACAAAATACCTTTTCAAACTGAAAAATCACATACATTATTCTATTCCCAACACAAAAGGACAGTGAATTACTTTCTCTCTTCATTCTGCATGAAACAATGACTACTACCGTGGCTACATTTTTACCCTCTAAGGACTTTGCTGACTCACATGCCCTAAAAACTGGTTTTGATCATTTTAATATGAGGGCGACATTCTTTCTATGATTAAAACATGCAGTTGTTGTAATGGTGGTGGTGGAGTTGGAATGGGGTAAATCTCTGCGGTCCTGTAACTGCAGCAATTTCTAAACCTCAGACTTAGGTTTGGAATAAAGCTGTGGTTGTTTCTTTGCAGTTCAGCAGCAGCCATGATGAATAATAGCTAGACCAAAAACTTCTTCGTCCCTATTGTTTTCTCTTTTTTTTCCTGGTTTCTTTGGGTCTGACCTTACTTCCACTGAAATCAACGGCAGTTTTGCTATTAATTTGGGTTGGAGCAGGATCTGGCCCTTTATGTAAAACTGCATAAAGAATACAGACCAGATCCCCAGATGCAGCCAAACTGAAGTAACACAGGATTGAAGGTCAGCTGTGGGAAGAAGCCACCTTTTCAGGCCCATTCTCTCAGCCTAAAGGATGGTCCAGATTACACTGGCTGGAGTACCGTTGCTCTGACCTCTTTCTCCTAACCATGCCATTGGCCACCTCACAACAGCCCTATACCTGGACTGGCGTGCAGGAGGAGTGGGTAACCTAGAGCCAGTTGTACTGGCTTGACATCACCCAAGAGCCGTGGAAAGGGGACAGAGCTGGAAACAGGGATCCAATAACTATTTTCAAGGTTAATATGTTTCGAATGGATACATTCAAGGTTGTGTTGGACATGGCTATATTTCAGGCAAATACTTAGTTCCACAACATTTGTGCTCCCTCCCACTTTGGTGTCAGGTGTCATGGCAAGTACCAAAGAAATTGCCTATTTTTTCTCAAATAAGGCATATTTTTCCTGAGAAATAGCACAACTCACATCATAAGCCAGTGCAAATGTACATAAGTCCCAGATTTTTTATTGAGAGGTGTTGTTAGAATTCTCACCATTTGGTAAGTACAAAAAATGAAGGAAGAAAACTGTGATCCAACTGTAGAGAGGGAAATGGTGTCAATCTAACAGGCTGCAGTGCCTTATTACAAGTGCTTGTAGATCTTTGCAAAGTGGGGTGTTGATTAATGAGGTCATTGGTCGTATTTTAAGAGACATTCCAAGTTGCTGACAATCCCATGGGAATGCAAAAGATGACAATCATTCACCTTCCTGGCCCCATTTCATATCAAGCAATGACAAGGATGACTGAACTGTATTCTTTGGAGACTGCTGTAGAGAAGACTAAGTAAAATGCAGTTAGTAGCTTTTCTTAACATGTCTCATTTTCCGATGGACTCCTAATCAGATGGACCCTTCTGCCACCCATGTGCTTGTCACAATTCATTGCAGTCAGTATCATCCAGATTGATCCTTGATTGAATAAAGGATTTCTGTTTTTCCTCATCAACAGTTATTTTATAGCACTGAAACACTCATAGGGAGACCGGTATGGATATATCTCACCACTGCTTCACCACGTCTGGGCATTGAGTGATTTGGCATTTAAATGTTGGCAGCTGCTCTGCAGTTAACTCTGTGTAACATATTGGCCAACAACAATGGATAACCACACATCCAGGTGAATTCTGGATGCTCGATTCCTTTATTAGTAATATCAGCTTGGAGGCATATCAGCGTGGAAAATAAGATGGATAAATCAAGCAGAGTACCCCAATGGTCGGTCCTGGGGCCAGTTTTGTTCAATATCTTCATTAATGATCTGGAGGATGGTGTGGACTGCACCCTCAGCAAGTTTGCAGATGACACTAAACTGAGAGGAGTGGTAGATACGCTGGAGGGTAAGGATAGGATACAGAGGGACCTAGACAAATTAGAGGATTGGGCCAAAAGAAATCTGATGAGGTTCAACAAGGACAAGTGCAGAGTCCTGCACTTAGGACGGAAGAATCCCATGCACTGCTACAGACTAGGGACGGAATGGCTCGGCAGCAGTTCTGCAGAAAAGGACCTAGGGGTTACAGTGGACGAGAAGCTAGATATGAGTCAACAGTGTGTCTTTGTTGCCAAGAAGGCTAACGGCATTTTGGGCTGTATAAGTACAGGCATTGCCAGCAGATCGAGGAACATGATCATTCCCCTCTATTCGACATTGGTGAGGCCTCATCTGGAGTACTGTGTCCAGTTTAGGGCCCCACACTACAAGAAGGATGTGGAAAAATTGGAAAGAGTCCAGCAGAGGGCAACAAAAATGATTAGGGGCTGGAGCACATGACTTATGAGGAGAGGCTGAGAGAACTGGGATTGTTTAGTCTGCAGAAGAGAAGAATGAGGGGGGATTTGATAGCTGCTTTCAACTACCTGAAGGGGGGTTCCAAAGAGGATGGATCTAGACTGTTCTCAGTGGTAGCAGATGACAGAACAAGGAGTAATGGTCTCAAGTTGCAGTGGGGGAGGTTTAGGTTGGATGTTAGGACAAACTTTTTCACTAGGAGGGTGGTGAAGCACTGGAATGGGTTACCTAGGGAGGTGGTGGAATCTCCTTCTTCAGAGGTTTTCAAGGTCAGGCTTGACAAAGCCCTGGCTGGGATGATTTAGTTTAGTTGGTCCTGCTTTGAGCAGGGGGTTGGACTAGATGACCTCCGGAGGTCCCTTCCAACCCTGATATTCTATGATTCTATGTCTGCACATTAATCCCATACCTGGCAAAAAGAATAACTGTGTACTCTCAGTGAGTAGCCTATGCACTGTTTAAATCCCACTTATACCTTTAGAATAGAAATTGGAAGGGATGCACAGGCCCAGTGCTAGCCTTTTACACACAAGTGAATTTCACCCTATCAGGTTTTGGAGAACTCTCAATCATTTGGTACAATAAAAAGGGGGATTTGCACCTAAACAGATGCTTCTGTCTAGTACAATATGCAAAGGAATAAAATAATGGCCTATAACTGGATCTATGTAAAGGCACTGGATGGAGAAAAATAGTCTTAGGTTAATTTACGTCAACACTGACAACGGCATGCCTCCTAGCATGGGTATAAATAGCAGTTAAAAGAGTGAGGCTCTGCTCCGGTGAGGAAAGATATGACAGAACCTCAGGATACGTACCCTACACGGCTCTCTAAGCACGTGATCAGTGTTTCCTCCATCTACGCTGCTAATTTTAGGAGTGTAGTGTCCAACTGCCTCCCCGGCCAGAGCTTTTCACTGCTACATGTAGTGATACACCACAATGGGTCTGTGCTGTAGGCAGAGTGAAGGCTTTTATACTGGGAACATTAATCCAGATTTCACACCCTGGGAGCATTTGAGAGTTTCATGACATGGGGTTTCACTATAGTGTTAGTAATCCCAATATCTTTCCATCCAAAGACTATCCTCCCATTAACTATCACCTTGTGCTTCCATGGGAGGTCCAATGGATCTGTAGCCAGAAGGGTGCAGCATCACAGATGGGCAGTGGTTTGGGGTGTGATGGCTTAGTATGAACATTATATGCCGTCTGTGGATGGGCTGTTTGATTCCTTCCCTCTGGAGATTCAGTTATCCAGGTAACTCAGTGAGGTTGGGGTACAGGTGGCCTTTTCAGCACTGCTCTGGGCCTCGGTCTGCAATCCTGAGCAAAGTGACCCAGCTGGACACAGATGGACTACTACTTTTCCCCCCACTCATCCTGAGGCTTCTCAGAGGTGGTTTCCCTCTCCCTGGATGCTGGGTCTTGGTATGGGCTCAGTCCCTGTCTTTTGATCTCATTCCATCCCTATTGGGCTTTCTATCAAACCTGGGCCAACTATCCACATAATGGTCTGCCAGTTTCCCAGGTAGGGTTACGTCTCTAGGCTCTTTGTCAATTAAAAAATTATCTTAGGTTTGGGTGACAGAGTTTGTAGAATTGTTCTAAGTCTATTCATTCATAGACCTCATCAACAGTGATAACTCCCCAACCAGTTCCCCATTTTATTATGTAACCCTGATTTGGGTTGACACCTCAACATAGGTCATATCCTCCCCCCAACCCCCCCCCTTTTTTTTTTAACTCCGTGAAACTTTCTCCTATACTCCTCAGGGGTCAATTTAACCTCTTCAATCAAAGCTTGTTCACATAGCCCAGAATCTTTATAGTCCACTTTCTCCACCTGAGTGAAAATGTCTGGGGCCTTTGTCTTTGACAGAAGTGGAGCAGGTACCTTACCATCTCCTCCTGGATCAAGTCATGCCCCATTTTAAAAGCATTTAGAAACACGTTCCTGTCCCTAAAGCACTGAAATAATTTGGCATCTATGCCACATACTGGGACAGGTACTTGGGGTCTGGCTCCACCTACCAGACTAGGATTTTGCTGGCGCTGTCTCTCCGTATTGAGCTGGTGATGATGATCCTTGTCCTGCTGTCAGGCTGGGGCTGCTTCTCCCAGTCTGCTGTCTCTTGCTCCTGATCTGCAAGCAGCTGGGTTTCCAGTCATAGTTCTGTCCCTCTCCAGCTGCACCTTCCCTTGCTCTAGCTGTCGATTTGTCCACAATACTTATTGCAGTTCTGCAATCGATCTGGATGGAACACAGTTGCTCTCTCTATCAGCCTCTTCCCTGCTTCCTTTTAGGAAGGCGTCTCCAAGATTTTCCCCACCTGCTGGACTCTCTGCCAATGGGCTGGATGTTACCTCCAATACTAGACCATCATTCCTTTTCTGGTCCTCAGATTACAGCAGGTCAGCTAGCCATGCCTTTGTCAACTCCTTGGCCCTGAGCTGCCTTTCTCCACATATCTCAGCCAGCTGACCTTGTTTCAGCTGATCATAACTCATTTCCCCTGTCTCTCATCACTGTTCCTTTCCCAAAAACTCTACGAGACTTTTCTCTGTGCTTTTCCCTTCCACTGTATTTTCTTTCACTGCTATCGGCATTTTACTGGCAATTCGCCACTATCATAGATCCCCCGGCCCCCCCGCAACCATAGTGTTTATTTGCAGATTTCTCTCACTTGGGTCATATACAAATCCCTGTATAACACTGTGGCTAATGAAATAAGAGAGGGTGCAAAATTATGCCAAAAATAATACTCAGCCCCAGGCTCAGAACGGGTTTTGGATTGAATCAGCATCTCATGGCTCAGCAAGCTGGTGTTTTTTTGGGGTAGCTGCCATCCTGTGCTCCAGAATCTAAGCTTTTGTTTTTAAGATCGTAGCAAAACTTCCATTGACTACAATGAGACCAGAATTTCAACATAAGTCTCTGGGCTCTGTAGGGTATTTCTTCTGTCTCACATGCCATGTTCTTGCATGTCATCTTTCCCCTGTTTCCTGTGGCTTCTTTTGATATGACAAATATGGCTTTATATTGTACGTCCCTTTGTTTTTCTTATTTCACTTTAAGGTTTTTTCCCCCTGTATGAAATAAAAACATTAAACAAAAAAGACAATATTCAGTCTCTTGCCCTTCTGGTTACAAAGAAAACCTTCAATACCTGAATTGAAGGGCAGCTGATGAAGTGTTGTCTAAGAGAACACAATGTGAAATGGCTCTGAGAGGAATGCGAATTGGCATTGGAATTGGATATTGACTCTGAAGGAGAGCGATAATTTAAATGTCAGCATTGTTAACTATTTCATTGCTGTCAAGGAGCACAAGAAAAAATGCCTAGCATATTATGAAGATCTACACAATCTACTGTGAGCAGCCTATCATTTTGCATCATGCATGAGTAAAGCCTGGTGGTAGATGGAGATTTAGAGAATAATGCCTTGCCTCCCCACCCAATCACCCTTCTCCCAAACCCCTTTTAAAGAACCAATAAAAACAAAATCCATGTTTGACATTTTTTATTAAGATTTTCACAAAGAATTTTCCTATTTTTCAACCAGATTTATTTCCCCTGCCTCCCATCTGATCCCTGCTTGAAACATTCGGTTTTGTTCATCACCAAGTAGTTGCTTCCACCTTGGAGGTGAGGTGTTGACATGCGTATGCTGGCTTCATTCATAATGAGTGTAGATCCTTCCTGTACATTCCATCTGTTTAACACTTTTGCCCGTTAAAGGGGCCTGTTCATCCGTCATTTTGTTAAAAAAAAGTAAGTACCGTACTCTGCTATTCAGAGCACAAATTCAATCCTAGATGAATGGTGGGCACAGACATTCATGAACACAGTGACGGTTCATGGCATGGGAGATGCCCCTTTAAAAGGTTGCCAGTGGATTTATTTGTATGCTTAGACACACCCAGTTTGGAACTAGCCTTCTGCCGGATCTTTGTTTCCACTACAATATGCCTGATGATGGTCAGATTTACCTTCCATTTGGCATTCAGTGCTGGTGAACTCTAGAGTAGCTGATATTAATATGAGGACCTGATCCTTCCAGCCCTTATATAAATAGTCCTTAGCGGGGGGCTCTCTCATAATCATTAGACACAGGCCATTGTTTGGGCAATACAGAGCACACTACAGAGACCTCAGGGAACTGTTCTGTCTCAGGCAAGTAGAATGTCTCCCAGAGTTCCTTGGGGCAAAGGGAGAGAGTGTACATTCTACACCAGTACATAAGGTACAGCCTGCTCCCAGGAGCTTTCTCACATGGAGGAGAAGCATACCTATTGCTACACCCCTTGTGAGCAGCCCTGCTCCTGTGGATGAAGGGCTAAACATTGCCCATGTTTCTTGTCCCCTACCCTCCATCCGCAGAAACAGGACTGCTCTGAAAGCGTATAGCAATGGATGTCCCATAGATGTCCAGCCAAGCTATCTCGGCATTCCTCGGTGCTCAAGGACTGTAATTCTCTAGGGCCTTGCACAGAGCAGTGATGTGTGTGGTATGCCTTGCATGTTTCTCCTCTTCTGGCATACCCACTTCAGATCATGAGTAAGGGTTTGCAAGATCAGATTCTAAGTGATAATGAAGTCAGTAAAGGGGACAAAGGTAAATACAATGGCTGCTTCATCATTTACACAGTTGTTCCAATACACCTTGCCATATTTGTATATCTAAAAACTCTACTAAGCTTGCCCAAACAATGATCTAACTATTTTTGAATTATACAGTTTAAATTAATCATGAGCCCTTGTTAAGGAAGCAAAATAAACAAGCAAAAAGCAAGCACTCCGTTGGGCTTTTCAGATTATTATGAAGTTCGGAAAATTGGGTCCATTGTGCCTATTACCCACATCATAACATGGCAGCAATTGCATGATTTAGTTTGTTACTCTGTCTTATATTCTTCTGGACATTAAAGCCTTGCCAATTGTTTTATTTATTGGTAATTTTGCTGGATGCCATGGTAAAATGAAATAATTTTACTTTGTTTACAGTGCCAAAATAGGCTTTCCTGCATGATTATTTCCAAGAGCCAATTCAGTTTAATAAGCCGTTGGCCCTGAGCATGACTGAGAAATTAAAGATTCTTACTGGTTATAATTTACTTCTTGCATCATCATCAGATTTTAGGTAAATAATGCACTTCAACTGGCAGTTTTAAACTGTGGTCTGTTTGCCTTCTTTTCCAATATCATCACCCCTCCCCCAAATAGATAGATGATTCTCTTCTGTGGGGCTTTTCCCTCTTCTTTCATGCATTCTGGCCTTACTCAGAGGGCCATCTTCCTGGGACAGGCTCTCTTACTCAGCAGCTAGCATATTTGGCCTTTGAGGGCTTACAGGTCTCAGGAAGCAGCACACATTTAAACCATAGACTCATAGACTTTATGGTCAGAAGGGACCATGATAGAATCATAAAATTGTAGGACTGGAAGGGACCTCGAGAGGTCATCTAGTCTAGTCCCCTGCACTCATGGCAGGGCTAAGTATTATCTAGACCATCCCTGATAGGTATTTGCCTAACCTGCGCTTAAAAATCTCCAATGACAGAGATTCCCCAACCTCCCTAGGCGATTTATTCCAGTGCTTAACCATTCCAACGGTTAGGAAGTTTTTCCTAATGTCCAGTCTTTGCTGCAATTTAAGCCCATTGCTTCTTGTCCTGTCCTCAAGGTTAACGAGAATAATTTTTCTCCCTCCTCCTTGTAGCAACCTTTTATATACTTGAAAACTGTTATCATGTCCCCCCTCAATCTTCTCTTCTCCAGAGTAAACAAACCCAATTTCTTCACTTTTTCAATCTTCTCTCATAGGTCATGTTTTCTACACCTTTAATAATTTTTGTTGCTCTTCTCTGGACTCTCTCCAATTTGTCCATATCTTTGCTGAAATGTGGCGCCCAAAACTGGGCACAATACTCTAGTTGAGGCCAAATCAGCGTGCAGTAAAATGGAAGAATTACTTCCGTCTTGCTTACAACACTCTAGCCAACACATCCCAGAATGATATTTGTGCTTTTTTTTTTTTTTGCAACAATGTTACAATGTTGACTCGTATTTAGCTTGTGATCCACCATGAACCCCAAATCCCTTTCTGCAATACTCCATTTCCCGTTTTGTATGTGTGCAACTGATTGTTCCTTCCTAAGTGGAGTATTTTGCATTTGTCCTTATTGAATTTCATCCTATTTACTTCAGATCATTTCTCCAGTTTGTCAAAATCATTTTGAATTTTAATCCTATCCTCCAAAGCACTTGCAACCCCTCCCAGCTTGGTATTATCTGCAGACTTTATAAGTGTATTTTCTATGTCATTATCTAAATCATTGATGAAGATATTGAACAGAACTTGACCCAGAACTGATCCCTGCAGGACCCCACTCTATATGCCCTTCTAGCTTGACTATGAACCACTGATAACTACTCTCTGGGAACAGTTTTCCAACCAGTTATGTACCCACCTTGTAGTAGCTCCATCTAGGTTATATTTCCCTAATTTGCTTATGAGAAGGTCATGTGAGACAGACTCAAAGCCTTACTAAAGTCAAGATATACCACATCTACCGCTTCCCCTCTATCCACAAGGCTTGTTACGCTTTCAAAGAAAGCTATTCGGTTGGCTTGGCATGATTTTTTCTTGACAAATCAATGCTGACTTTTACGTATCACCTTATTATCTTCTAGGTGTTTGCAAATTGATTGTTTAATTATTTGCTCTATTATCTTTCTGGGTACTGAAGTTAAGCTGACTGATTTGCAATTCCCCGGGTTGTCCTTCCCCTTTTTATAGATTGGCACTACATTTGCCCTTTTCCAGTCCTCTAGAATCTCTCCATGACTTTCTAAGATAATCACTAATGGCTCAAATATGGCTCATCATGATCATCCAGTCTGACCCATGGAAGATTACAGAATGAAAAAGGCTAATTCAGCATCCATAGATCCTACTACTGCTTTTCTCACCAAATAGTAACCTCATAATCTGATTCAATTAACTTCATATAATTTCTTCACTTGGGCCTCTTTTATACTGTCAGACTGATCACTGAATTGGGACTTTAGAGAGAATGGACTATCTTGTGGTCCTGGTCTGGGACTCAGGAGATTTGGATTAAGTCTGCCACAGACTTCTTCTGTGAGCTAATGACCTTGCACAGGCAGACATAAATTATGTTCATATATCTTCCCTGGAGTAGCTTTATATAAGTGAATGTGACAATTATTATACGGATCTCCTCAATTAAAGAAGGGAAAGAACCAGAGCAACAGTGACTTTTGTAAAGTGTACCACATGATTTTATGGGATGGTCCTATTCCCAAAACTATTTATGCTGTGCCAAAAAATTAAAAATTCTTCAACAAAAAATTTAAAATTCTGCACACAATATTTTCAAATTCTGCAAAATTCTGTGTATTTTATTTTTCAAAACAACATGATATAATCACACCAGTTTCAATTATTTTTGGTTATTTATTTCAAAATACCTGTTAGCAAGTATATCTGTAACAATACAGACAACAAAAAAGATTCAGGAAATTTTTTTTGACAAATAGATTCCTTACTAGGCATATTAATAGAGAACTCTGAGTAATAATTCATTTAAACTACAATACAGAACCGTATTTCCCACACCCCTCAGAAGCAATTCAAAGGCTTGGGGGAATCAGGGGTAATGGAGGAGCTGATGGAGAGGGAAGTAATTGCTGGGAAGGAGGGTGGGTGTGAACTTGGATGGTTGTTGGGTATGGGTGGGAAAACTATAGAACAGGGTTTTTTTTGGGGGGGGGGGGGGTAAGGAGGGATTGTTAGGGCACTTCCCCCATGCAGACCCTAGCGGACACCTAGCCTCTCCCATTCAATCAAGAACATCTGCCCCAGTCCACGTGTCCCTCCACCCCAACTCAGACACCCACTCTCCCCATCCCCATCCAGCCCTGTACCCCCTCCCCCTGTCCCCATGTGTCTCTGTGCCCCCACACAGCCATCCCCCTTCCTCCTGTAGCTCTGCATCCCCACCCCTATCTCCATGTCGCCCTGCAACCCCTCTCCCTGTGGCCCTGTGCTTCCACTCCCATTCAGACCCTGCCCCAGTCTGTCCTCCCTCACTAGCCCTTATGAGCCCTGTCTGACCCCCCAGCAGCCCCACACTGTCTCCCCATAGCCCCTGTCTCCTGATCTGGCCCAAGAGGCGCTGTGAAGAAGGCACTGCAGCCTCTTTCTCTTCCCTAGCTGGCCTGGAGCCGCTGCTCTAGTCTATCACCACAGCACCCTCTGGTGGACAAAAGGTAGAACTGCAGCAACTTTTCAGCCAAAGTTATTTTCTGCTGATGCTGCTCTGTTCTAGTGCCATAGCTCCCACTGGTGGGAAAAAGGTGGAACTGCAGCAACTTTTCAGCAGATGCTTTTTTTCTGCACAAAAGATTAAAAATATGTGTGGCTCATTAATTATGCATGTGTGCAGTGGCACAGAATTCCCCCAGGAATAAATCATTCAAGAGAGCTATATTTAAAATGTGTAGCTGTTGTATTAAACCGTGGACAATGAAAATAACCATTTCAATTCTACTCTACTAAACTGCATTTTAATTTGGAAGATGTTTCACTTCAATGCTAAGTGTCCAAACTAGAGCTGGTCCAAAAAATTATGTCAGTGGTGGGCAACCCATTTTGACACATGGCCTACCTATGAGGTACTGCATGGTTAACTTGAGTGAGCTGACACCTTGAGATAGCCCAGCTCGAGTGAGAGAGCCATGATGCAAAATAACACTTGAGCTACACAGAATTATTGCATTAGCAGCTGACAAGTCAGTCTAACTCAAGTTGTGGCCCATAGCCCTTGACAGGCACTTTAAAAGCACTACCTGACTCGTGGTAAGGATTTTTGTGGCAGGACTCAAGTTAGGAGCAACAGTTAAATTATAACTTGTGTTAACTCTGCAGGGAAGACAAGTCCTGAGTGAAGTGTCACATGTAGGGCTGAAGGAGAGGAGTGAACTCAACCTGAACCAACCAGTCTTGCTGAAGTCTGCCGTACTAAACTTGAACACTGATAACCAAATTCTCAGCTGGTATAACTAGCCATAGCTCCATTGACTTCAGTGGAGTCTGGGCCCACTTTTGTCAGCTGAGAATCTGGCTCTGTAGCTCTGATATGGCAGATGTGTGGGTTGCATCACAAATGTAGCAGAAGAAGGTGGGCACTCCACCCCCCCCCCCCCCGATATATATTCCATATAATTACCTAGAAAAAAATATCTATATAGTCTCTTGATAATTATAGGGCATATATCTTAGTACCACCTAAGAAAGTGAAATAACAGTAACAATGTCTCCTTTTTTCTTCCTTCACAGCCTATAGGAAAAATAGTTTCATTTTGTTTGTGAGTGTGAGTAAGAAAGGTAGGTGAAGGCCTTGTTGAGAGAACACTGAAATGTCTTGTCCTTTCTTTGTTGCTGTGTTTATTGTTTTCTCTTTTAATGGCTTTAATCCTCAGCTAGTTGGTTGATTTTTCCCCCCTTGAATTCTGGGGGTTGAGGTAGTGAGATCAGCTGTTTGCTTCCTTACTATGGCAGAAGAATTAGGATTCTGTTGTGGTTTAATATGTTGCTGCGATCAGCTCATATATTAGTAAGATAATACAGATATATGCAAAAATTCACACTTAAATTTTACTTAAAATATATAGTAAAATCCTAGTACTGTAGGGTCAAACACCATTTTAGAGTGATTAGATGGAGAGAGAGAGAGACAATGAATAAAAAGGAACTTAGGGTTTCCATTTTTTATGTGGGATTCTATGTTGCAAGTGAAGCTGAGATACATTTCCTTGTGACATGTTACAAAGATTCTCATTAAGGTGATGCTTCTTTGACTTGTGCCATTATAAAACAGACTCAAAGGCAAGTGAGCTTATTCTAATGAGGTGCAAGCACATCCTCACCTCTCACAATTAGAGCAAATTCAGTGGCAAAGCCAGATGGGGGCCTTTTAAAGGTTTCCACAAATATATGCTGGCCATAGATAACAGCAAAGAGTCCACAATGGCAATTGTCAAGCAACATTTTAATGAACAATTTAGTAGGGGGATTTGGTTGGGGGTGGGCGAGGGCAGGTAAAGGTGCTTTATACCAGGTTTTTTCCATTAAAATAATATACTTAGCCACATTCTGCTTAGAAAGGTTTTATTCTGTTTTCTAAGAAGATGTTTATGCTACAGTTGAACAAAAGAAGGTAACTTTGATGGCTCTATCCTGCTAAAACAGCAAATTTCTTGCTTCTGCCCTCACCTGCACAACCCCTCTCTGCTTACACATCTGCTTGCAATCCCTCCTGCTTCTCGTCTTCTTCCTTTTGCTTCTCCTGAGCCTCTCTCCCTCTTCTCTCCACCCCAGCTGCTCAAAGATGGATCGTTCTCATCTTTGTACCTTCCGACATGTTGACGGCCCCTTGCATGTGAACTCTCTCCCACTTCGTGCACACCAGGAAAACCTCACTCTATTCCAGCAGAACTCTCCTTAAAACACAGGTATTCCCTAAAGCTATTCAGCAAGCCATTTCTCCAGGAGATCCAGGGAGGAGAGAAAGGGAGAGAATGTGCGCACCCACACCTGCAAAGATTTTTCAGAAGGGGTTAATAATTTTGCCGGCCTTTAGCTGACGCACGTTAAAGAGTTTTCAGCTGGCTGCTCAGCCTTCTAAACACTTTACGGTATCTCAACTTGGGCATCCCAAAACCAGAGGCAACCAAAGTCACTTGTGCCTGCTCCCCTCCAGAACTGGTCATATTGTCAGAATTACATTGTAAGTTCTTTTGGGCAGGGATACGATTTAGCCATAGGTTAGTACTGTACTGCGCACATAGTCAGTTCTCAGTAAATGCTAATGGTCTCATCACCAGGAGAGTTACATATCTATCTTAGATGCTTATTATATGCCCCCCATTACCATCTTTAATGTAATATCCTCACAACACATCTGTGAAATAGGGATTTATTATCCCCCTTTTTATTTTATCATTATCCCTGTTTTACAGGGATCTGAGGCAGAGAATGAGTAAGATCTATATCCTCAAAGGTATTTCAGTGCCTAACTCCCATTGATTTCCTGGGGCCTAAGTGGCTTGTCTGGGCTCAGAGACGTCTGCAAAGCAGGGGCAGGGAACTGAACTCAGGTCTCCAATGTCCCAGGCTAACATTCTAACTGCTGGCCCCTCCTTTCTCTTCCTATTCAGTGAACTAAAACTTGCAGATAGATAGTGCTTTGAATCAAAGCCTTATTATTTTTTAACTTTTTAAAAACTATGAAGGGCAGTTTGTGACAGTTGCAGATTCCAGGATGTGTGTCATGCTGGAACCACATCTGGTTAATTTTATGTCTAACAATGTGCATGAGGAACAGTGTGCACAACACACACTCCTGTGTGCCTGCTGGATTCTAAGCGATAGCAGGCACCAAATACATATAAATTTTCATCAGCCATTTTGCTGAAAGATGAGAAATATTTTGAACAGTGTTATTTTGTCATTAACATTGTTTCTAATCATAAGAACGGCCAGAGTGGGTCAGACCAAAGGTCCATCTAGCTCAGTATCCTGTATCGAACAGTATCCAACAGTGGCCAATGCCAGGTGCTTCATAAGGAATGAATAGAACAGGCAATCATCGATTGATCTATCCCCTGTCACCCATTCCCAGCTTCTGGCAAACAGTCAGAATCTGTCTGTAGAACCTGACCTGTGGTGTAGTTTGGCAACCAAAACTTAAAGCATCTGTCCCTCTACCTGGGATGCTGGAAGCTCTCAGATACTTCCTATTCTGGGTGCTATCTGGCATCATAGGCACCGACTCCGTGGGTGCTCCAGGGCTGGAGCACCCATGGGGAAAAATCAGCCAAGCTCCCCTCACCCCCTTCCCTACCACCTTCTCCACCCCTGAGTGCACCGTGTCCCTGCTCCTCTGCCCACCTCCCAGCATTTCCCGCCTGGCTGTCGCCAAACAGCTGTTTGGAAGTGTTAGCATGCTCCGGGAGGGAGGGTGAGGAGCGGGAATGTGGCGCACTCATGGGAAGAGGCAGGGCTGGGGCAGGGATTTGGGGAAGGAGTTGGGATAGGGGCAGGGAGGGGGCGGGGACTTTGGGGAAGGGATTGGAATGGGGGCAGGGCCTCATAGAAGGGGTGGAGTGGGAGCGGGGCCAGGGGCAGACGTAGGGGGGTCAAGCACCCACAGGAAAGAGGGGAAGTCGGCGCCTATGTCTGGTACCGTGCTGGGTTAGTTTATTGTTACTTTTCCCCAACTGATTTTAAATAAAATGAATGTAAGGGGATGTGCTGTACTGGAACTGGAAAGCATGAGAGACTGACATACTATTTGTCCGTAGAATAGCTCAGCGTAAACATTGTGACCCTCACCTATACCATCCTGCCCATTGTGACCACTGGGTTAGTAAGAAAGTAGTTCAGCTGTCATACTCATTCAATCCTAAACTTCCATGGGAAGAATGCCAACCAGGTCCAATAGCATTGTAAAATGTTGATGTTGTTTCTCATGTGCATCCCCTATCTGCTAAGAAATGTCCTGAGACCGTCTTGCTCCTTTGGACATAAGCCACAGTATAGCTTCAGTTGACAACAACATTCATAGTATAGTCCAAGTAAGAGTGAAACACCCTTTGGAAGCGTCAGGGCATCAACACCACATATCAGCTTGGACTCAGATGTGTATGCATCAAACAGCAGTGATGTCTGTCCTTCTGTATGGCTCTGAAATCTGGGCCACCACAGAGACACAAATTTGCCAGCTGGACACATTCAACATGAAACAGCAACGATGCATTGAAGGCATATAGCAGTTTCATGACATTATGAATGAGGATGTCAGGCGTCAGACCAACCTGCCTCCAATGTCCTTCCAAGTGACTCAACAGCAGCTCAGGTATCTTGGTCATCTGCTCCATATGCTGGAGTCCATACCAATCCACCAGCTTTATGCTTTTGAGCCAATAAAAGCTGGATGGAGAAGACCTCTCACACAACCTCACATTGGCTGGAGGGTGTTATGGCTTCAGACCTCACCCGGCTTAAACCTTATAGAGTGCAAAGTTCCATATGCCATTACCAGTCCTTTTAGACATTCCTTGTAGTGTGCATTTTCTCAGCTACATGACAACTGTATCCACCAAACCACTTTTCCTCATTGCTATCCATAGCCACTGATTAAGATAAAATTCTTGTGGACAAAAGCTGCTAAGCAGTATCTCATTTGCTGTTTATTGGTGAGGGAATATTTAATAGCTTTTAAATTCATTTAAAGAAAATGGGAGCAGTGAGTCACATGTAATTATTCCCAGATAGATCATTAATTACTAGATAAAATTTCTACATAATGCCGCCTTTTGCGTCTTTTCCCATAATGATGGGTTATTTCTCACTTATCTCAGTTTGCCTGTCAGTTTTTCCAATTCCCTTTCATCCCCTTTCTGTGAAATGTATGTAAATATTGCAGATTGAGATTGATAAAGGTTAAAAAAAGAGGCTGTTGCTTTATTGGATTATAGACCAGTTTATATGAAACTCATTTGATTATTGTGTTAGAATGGCATCATTTGCACCAATACAATTAAGACTGTGTTGGTACCTACATTGTAAATTCCATTTTTCATAGGTTTATAACTCAGCTTCAGAAATTTGCTCTTGCTTAAGAAGTGCCATACAAAGACCTTGGCCAGGAAATGGCTTTAAAAAAATTAATGAAATGGGTTTGATTTTTAAGTCACTTACAAAAAATCTCACCTGGTTAATGCTTTTGGGTTTGCTTGTTTTTGCATTTGTTGCAACTCAGAAGGAAGTAAATAGAACTTTAAATGTGCATTGTACAAGGAACATTAAGGTAGCAAGAACGTTTGAGCCATAATGTCTTGTTTAGGAACAATCGGTAGAGAGAAAACTATACAGGGAAAAACCCAGCCAAACAGACATCTAAATCTCTTTCCCATTCTCTTCTGACTGTGATACACAGCCATACTAACAGTTCAGAAAGAAATGAGAGGAAGAGGCATAGAAAAGTGGCGTTCAAGAAACCACCTTAGCCTTTGTATTGGTTTTTTATAAATGTGACTGATTTAGCTACTGGACAAGTTGAAAAGGTGCTGGGTACATCCAGGTGGAATGCACCTGCTGCAGCAGAATCCACCAAATACTGTAATCTTCAAACATTCCTCTGATTATAAATTACTGTGTGACAGCAGGTGTAAAGGAGGGCCAGCATCCAAAGGGTTATATTTATCCCAGATGACAAGCATCTCAGTTATGCATTTGACGTTCCAAACACGGCAATCAGAATAGAGTATCCTTTGCACTATTCACCTCTATCCACATGATGGGTATAATTAGGTATATAGCCTTTAAACTGACTGAAAACAGTGATGGGCCAGTCAGATTGCTAACAGTTAATGCTTGATGTGCCCAAATGATTAACTGCCATGCTAGGCACAGTTCACCAGCAATAAATGCCTAGAAAAAACGTTAAACAGAATAGTGATAACTTCCTCAGTAGCATCTTGTGAACTCAGGGATAAATTTATCCTGCTCCATAAACACTTGGATGTTTAGGAGCAGAAGTTGCATTTATTCAGTGATGCACCCAATACCACTGTGAGGTTTTCGCTAAATGAGCACTACCTTGGCTCACTAAAATACATCTAGCTGAAACATTTCAGATCAGCTTTACTATTCCACGTTGCACTCTCTGTTTCTCCGTAAAGTAAATGAATAAAATTACTAAAACACGGAAATTTGGAGAGCTGAACTCAAATATCTTTACTCTGAGTCCTAGCTGTTACTGTTCTCCCAAAGATTGTATTCTTTACCCTCCGATGGTAGATTTTCATACCGCTAGCATGAGTAATATGTTGCTGCAATACTAATCATTACAAAAGATCTCTCTGCAAAGAAGATAGAAAGGATTGTCTGCTATCTTGTGAGCTGATAACAAGACAGTCCTGTTTGTTGCATTATTACCCTACATCTGCTTTCAATTATTCTGCAGTTAATTTTAGTGCAAAATAAGTGGGATATATGACAGTAGCAAGTCTTAAAACTGTCTGCAAAATCTAAACAAACCACAGAGTTAAACGTGAAAAGATGCACTGTTTACTCTCCCTGATAAATAGGCATAAGCTGTATATCTGAGACTTCAGTACCTCTGGTGCTGTGCTAAAATTCAGCATGGGCTGTGATTCATTGTTACACCACATTCAAGTTGGACAGATTAGATAGATAAGGTGTAAATACTGCTTATAATTAGAAAAAGGCCCAAGAGTCATGGAGTTTGGATCAAATGTTGATCTGCTAGTGTTTATTGTGTGCACTGATTCTCTGCAAAATCAACTAAACAAGAAGCGGTTTGCTTCTCCCTGATCTTTTTCTTGTCATTAAGTAGATGCCATGATAACTTGTGATTTATTATAAAGAAAGTCTTGTAAATACTGTAAATGTGTATAGAGAGTCAAGTTAAGGTACCAGTCCTAAAGTAAATTCCCTTTCTATTATGAGTGTTCAAAAAGGGAGGAGTAGGTAGCACACTGGGTTGGTTGATTAGAGTTCTTGCTCTGGGTTTGGCAGCAAATGCAAATAAATACCCCATCGGTGCATGTCCAGAAGCACCGCAGCATTCACACTTAGCATTTCTTGCTCAAGAGAAGTTCCAGAATGGAACTGCCGGCCAGAACTGGGAGCACCAACAGCGATACGTTAAAAAGACTGCAATAGCGTTTTGCAATTCTGGCTGTGCCACTGTATTCCAACCTTCGCTTTCAGGATCATTGAATTAGCCTGTAAAATTAAAACAAGAATACTTACACAGTGGTTTGCTGACATACAGTGCCGCCATCTTAGATCAGCTCAACATGCTTAAAGGAGGACACTGTTGTTCTTCACTGACACACCGCTCCAAATAAAAAAAAAGCAGCGGCATTCTGGGTACAGTTGTTACAACGCCATACATATAATCTGATTGTGATGTACACTGTGCTTGGTTATAAAACAATCATGGTTTGAGGACTTCAGGAACTCACCCAGAGGTTATGGGTCTGTTACAGGAGTTGGTGAGTGCGGTTCTGTTGCCTGCAAGTGAAGGTGGTCACCAAATGAGAACTTGGGGTCACCAAATGAAATTAATAGGCAGCAGGTTTAAAACAAACTAGGAAGTATTTCTTCACACAACACTCAGTCAACCTGTGGAACTCTTT
The DNA here is from genome assembly GCF_015237465.2 of Chelonia mydas. Taxonomy (NCBI): domain Eukaryota; kingdom Metazoa; phylum Chordata; order Testudines; family Cheloniidae; genus Chelonia; species Chelonia mydas. Next base: position 11,340,362 of record NC_057853.1, on the reverse strand, counting down.
GCCAGGGGATTTTGTGAAGGCCAAGACTATAACAGCGTTCAAAAAAGAACTAGATAAGCTCATAGAGGATAGGTCCATCAATGGCTATTAGCCACGGATGGTGTCCCTCGCCTCTGTTTGCCAGAAGTTGGGAATGAGCGAGAGGGGATGGATCATTTGATAATTACCTGTTCTGTTCATTCCCTCTGGGGCATCTGGCACTGGCCACTGTCGGAAGACAGGATACTGGGCTAGATGGACCTTTGGTCTGACTCAGTCTGGCTGTTGTTATGTGGTCAGAGTAGATAATCACAGTGGTCCCTTCTTGTCTTAAAGTCTATGAGTCTAGAAAGCTGTTGAAACTTGGACTTATTGACTTTTTCAAATTTACATTGGACACTAGGGCATGATCCCAAGCCACTTGAAATCAATGGGAGTCTTTCCATTGACTTAATCGATTTTGGATCAGACCCCTGAGGATGGGAATGGAGAAAATGCGTTACATGCCACTGCATAAACGTGGCAGGCTTTCCTGTCTTTACAAACAAGGGTGTTGTGATTTTAGAGATTCATGGTACAGTCTGGAGTAGACCGTGACAGGGCAAATTCTCTCGCTGTCCTTCTAGTACAACTCAAGCCTGTTGCTTTGGAGTAAGAGGCAACTTCTTTCACCGTGCAAATTAAATAGTTCCAGTTATCTTCTCAGACTCCTATCAAGGGTGCCGGTTGTGATGAGATTTTAATTACATTCACTAGCTACTGGTCTGAGCCCACGGAATACTTTCACATAGGCCCCTGAACAGCAGTCAGGTGGTAACGACTTTCGGTCACTGGGATAAATTCAAACCAGTGATCCTGAGATAAAAGGCGCTTTTTCGATCTCATGGGCTTTCCAATCTCCAACCAATTCATGGTTTTTAATACCGCTGTGCTTAACATATGGCAATTTGGGGATGATCAACAGAACTCACTTGTGGGAGTAATGCTGGTATACCAAAGTCATACTGATAAAAGCTTTCCATCATACGCAGGGAGTACATGAGGGTATGTGCACACAGGCTCTATCTCTATGAGTTTGGGACAGCTGCTGTATCCCACAAATGACTTATGTTGATGGTCCTGATAGAACCTCCAGAACTTTAAACCATGTCTCACCTTCATGTGTTCTGCATATGCCGCGTACTTTACAGAAAAACTATTCTGGGAATTATTTTTATTATGATTATTTTTCATGTCCATCAGCTTTAGAACCAGGTGCCCTAGGACTGATTCAATGTTCATTGAAGAAAATGGAAAGACTCGCACTGACTTCAATGGGGCCAGGATTTCACCTCCAGTCTGTGTGAAAGAACTGAAGTTTTGACACACACATACACCTATTTCATTAGGCAGCACCTGTTTATTTGAAATTGCTTTTAAAACTATGACATATAAAATTCCTACAGCCAAGGGAACTAGAGGTAACCCTCACATCATACTGTGTGTGTCTCAGTTTCAGTATCTTAATTTGCATCACATTACTCTGGCACCATGGAGCCTTTATTGCAGACCTCTTTTTTGGTATACATCAAATCCTTGCTGGGCATGGTACATCTTGCAGTCAGTTCTATAAGCATATCAGCCGTCAGCAATAGTTATATTTCATTACAAGCTGGCCAGTGGCAGTAAATTGGTATTCAGTCAGAGCTCGGAGTGTTTTCCTGGACTTTTCAGGTTAATATTTCCCTATTTCCTGCTTTTTTTTTTCAGTTTTCCATTTAACAGTTTAAAGAATAATTTTTAATGAACCAAGCTGAGAGATTGTGTCTTATGAGATGGGATACAGACAACACCAACAAATAAAATCTTCACAGTGACCAGATACCAAGAATTCAAAGTGGCTGGATGCCAGAACCTTAAGGAATAATTATGCATTTCATTAGTGGAAAAGAAATGGAAGCTCACATGAAAGGGCCTGTCCTTGTGTGAACACATTTTATTTAATATATGAGCATAATAGTGCAACCCATATACATGGAGATTTTAGGTAGAAAGAAACACAGATTTTAAGTTTTAGCCCAAACATTTATATTTTAACTTAGTGGTTTAAAGAAATAAATTAATTAAGCAGACCATAACTGTGCATTTAACCTTATGACCCATGCTTTAATAATGCTACCCTTTGGCACTCAAGCCTTAAACACGTGTCTTCATTTGTTATCCTGGGACAGTAGGCGTGTGTGCTGTAACTTTATAGGGCCAAGAGCCACACTGTCTATTCTGTGGTTCATTTCACAGCTTGCTCCTTCATTCTCCCAGAAGATTCATCTTCTTTTTCCCATTCACTTGGCAAAAGTGAGTTTAAAGAAATAAATAAAGGACCGAGAATGGGTAGACCCCTTGCTGACTTGCTTTTGTTTAATGGGAGCTGTTCCCTCAGCTTAAAAAGAGCAGACCATTGACATAATGACAGCATTTGCTAAATGCTTTTATCATGAGTAAAGTTGGGATTGGAAGAAAATGATAGACCTATTCCACTTTAATGTAGTCATCCTTTCTCCAGACTCAATTTAGAAAATGAAGCAAGAGGCTACATTTATGATTGCTAAGGACATTTGCTTTATTATATCTATGCTGCAGTATAAAAACCAATATTTGGTCCAATAAAAGATATTACCTCACCCACCTTGTGTCTCTAGTATTTGGTAACTAATTCACATTGCCAGTTTTAGTAACCTGGACAGTTTTGAACCTTGTGGTAGAGGGTAATAATATTTTTCCCACCAAACTGTTAACGATTACTTGTTTTGGAAATATTTCTGTGCTTGTATAACCTTTTCTAAATAATAAAAAAAAATCACTGATAAATACTTTTTTAAAATGTTTTTTATTCCAGTTTTGCTTTCACTTTACTAATCATTCAAAAACAGGAGCGTGGGCGGGGGGGTCTCTTGAATATGAGCGTTCAGTTTCTTGAGGAGATGGTAATGGGAGGTATAGAAAAGGTATATTTTATTTTTGCTATCTGAGTGTTAAGGTAGAATAGTGACCAGTGCTGTGAAACTTCCAGTTCTGGAAGCTAAAGGTTGCAGAAGACAGACCAGCTATCAGGCTACCGATAAAATGTAGAGTGGTATAATTCAACCTGAAGGGGCCAAAGAGCAGAAGCCACTTCACTTACAATTTTCCTTCAATAAATTAACTTACATTTCTAATATAGCACTTCAGAAATATAAATCAGTGTATTAATGCAATGATCCATAGAAGGCCATTCTTATTTTTTTCTAGACCTGTTTGTTCATCTCTAGTCATCAGGATTCAACTGAATTTAAGGCAAATGGGTGATCCAAATACAACTTTTTAATGTAAATATTTCAGTCTTAGATGCTAGTGTGTTACTTTTTTGGTCTTTCAGATTTGAAACACTTTTGAATCTCAGTGTTTGCAACCCAGCACGTATATATTTCTATTCGACTGTGATTGAATGCGATTCTAATATTTTCGCTTTCAGTTATGATGAGATTGTTTCCAGCTATTGTCAATTTATTTTACACAGCCATGATGTAATCATTAAGCAGTTGTAATGAAGATTGAAGGTTTAATAATGCCGAGCGTTACAAATTTCTATTTAATCATTCCTAAATTGATTAGTTACCTTCACTCAAATGCCTAGCCATTGAAATGCAGGGAGCTAAAGATACAAACTGCTGTGGCCAGTGTTTGATAAATGTTACTTTGGTGCAGTGGTAATTGAGTTATTGAATTTACTCATCTTCCAAATGATGTTTGCATTGTCTCAGCCATATGTGTTTAGGGCCAGGGGAAGGTCATTAGGAGCGTCAGACCGGGGGCATGTTTGGGTTAAAGTGATTTTGAACAGCCAGTATTGAGGTTAGTCAATTAAAAGAAATAGCACAGTGAGATGCTACAGAGGGGCATGTTGTAGGCTGGTCAATTGTAAGGTCCCAAAGGCCTATTTAAAATAGTCTGAAGATTCTGTAAGTAAATGTCTACTCCTTGCCTCAGGCTCTTTAGTCACTGACAAATTGGTGCTGCAAGCTGAAGCCTGTTTTAAGTGAAGGACACCTATAAACAAATTCCACACTTTTATGGCTGTATATAGGACAAGGCTATAACAGGGCCAAGGTGAAACATTAAATAATAGTACTTTCCAGATTTAACAACAAAAATGCAGGGAGTTTCACGATAAGATTAGCTTAATGATAGAAATATTTCTGTCTCATTAAGTCTGAGTGTGATCCACAGATCTTTCTTTAGAAATGAACTGACTAAGGCAAAACGTTGGGGAATGTGCTCTCTGGGAGGAGCGTCACAGTACCATTATCTTCTTGCAAAGCCCGCAATTGAGGAAAGCACTTAGGCATGTGGTCAAGCCATTCCTATGCAGTCAAGCTCTTCAGCATGGTCTTAAATGCATATTTCTGACATGAGGCCGAAGGCTGCAGGTTTGACCCACTGAAAATGTGCTCAATGTAATGAAATGATTAAATACTTTAGTAACTGAAAAGCAGACAACTTCTTGCGGGAGTTAAGTTGCTTAGATTTAGCAGGTATGACTGAACTGCTGAGAATTATCCAAAAGTGCACATTTACCTTTAGGGAAACTCTTAGTATGACATGATCAAGCTCTCTGATCGACCCTACCAGGATCAAAAGACCCACATTTCAACCTACAACCTTCCCTTGTTTTATTATATCTGTTTGGGGCAGGGAGAAGGACCTTTATATGCTTTGTTCCTTAAAAACAATTCTTCAGTGCTACTTATACTTTTAAATAAATAGCAGTGAACCGTGAGTACTAGCTTCTTAGCCAGCTCCTGCTGAAGTCAGTGGAAAGACTTCAGCAATCAGGCTCTCACAGAGCAACCCAACACCGCAACCTGATGGAAAAAAATATATATCAGATAGACAGACAGATCCTGAATATCCACTACTCCAGATGAAGTCAGCTGGAACAGCAGATGCTCAATCTCTGAAAATCAGTCCCATTTTATTTTGAAATAATTAGCTGGTTGTCTTCTCTTGGGAGCAAATTTTACTCGAGAAAATTCAGGAAAGCCTCTTGTTTTCCAACTATTCCATTGGGCCATTCTTAAGAAAACTGTAACGATATAAATACTGCTTGGTATTTGATTTCTGTCCTCTAAACACTATTTAAATCGGAAGTAATATTTTCTAATCCTGTAAAAAACCCCAGGCTTAGATCAATAAACATTTGATGAATACGTAGCCTGAAGATATTGCGTCCACTGATAAATGATAACTGTACAGATACCTGGCAGCTTTTGTGGTTAAACTTTTGTTTTTATGCAATTAAATGGCTGACCCTTTCAAGCACTGGACTCACGGTTAATGATAATCGCACAGTGAGTACACAGCTTTAGTCGACCATGCTGTGGGCAAGTAAAACAAAGACCTTTCCCTCAGTGCTAGTAAATGATTGCTTAAAAGGCTAGCGTTACTAGGTTTTGTATCACACCTGACGCTGTCAGGGCAGGATAAAAAAGGGTAATTGGGGTGCTGGGTAAGGCTCCCTGACTCTTGGGGCCTAGCATCAATGAAACTTAGAGCTGTCATCAGACAGCTCTAAATTCTGCTGCTGACCTCAGGGTCTGATGGGTCCTATGCCACTAGAGGATTGCCATGGCAAAGTGGAGTTCTTCTGCCCTCATCCTCATCCTCTAAATATTCCCCTACAGCAGGGCTGACGGTTGTAGAAATGAGGCAGAACACAGAGCTGGAACAGGCACACTTACACCCAGCAGACAATTCCGTTAGGCCAGGGACACTTACAGTCAGATTATGGCCCCTTTCTGACACCTGAGTGGTAAAAAGGGGCAACGTGATCACTGGAGGATCTGGTTCAGTGGACCTCCTAGAGCCAGGATGTGAATTCTTAGCCCCCTCTCCCTTTGCTCAGACCACGCTGCCTATCTGACCACATTGCCTATCTGCAAAGATCTCTCCCTTCTCCTCCATCTGCACACATTCACCTCACGGGCCTTATGTTGACCTTCTATCAGCCATATCCATTACTGGCTAGCTGGGGACATATTTCAATCTTTCACTATTACAACAAAACCTGTACAGGAGACCCTTCCTTACTGAAAAAAAAAAAAAGAACGAGGAGTACTTGTGGCACCTTAGAGAGACACAAATTTATTTGGGCATAAGCTTTCATGGGCTAAAACCCACTTCATCAGATACATGCAATGAAAAATATAGTAGGAAGATATGTATACACAGAGAACATGAAAAAATGGGTGTTTGTACAACCCAGGAACCTATCCTTGCCACAAAGCCCGTTGCCAACTCTGTCCACATATCTATTCAAGGGACACCATCATAGGACCTAATCACATCAGCCACACCATCAGAGGCTCATTCACCTGCACATCCCCCACTGTGATATATGCCATCGTGTGCCAGCAATGCTCCTCTGCCATGTACATTGGCCAAACCGGACAGTCTCTACGTAAAAGAATAAATGGACACAAATCAGATGTCAAGAGTTATAACATTCAAAAACTAGTCGGAGAACACTTCAGTCTCTCTGGTCACTCAATTACAGACCTAAAAAAAACTTCAAAAACAGACTCCAGTGAGAAACTGCAGAATTGGAATTAATTTGCAAACTGGACACCATTAAACTAGAATTGAATAAAGACTGGGAGTGGATGGGTCATTACACAAAGTAAAACTATTTCCCCATGCTAATTTTTCCCCTACTGTTACTCACACCTTCTTGTCAACTGTTGGAAATGGGCCATCCTGATTATCACGACAAAAGTTTTTTTTCTCCTGCTGATAATAGCCCACCTTAATTGATTAGTCTCGTTATAGCTGGTATGGCAATACCCATTTTTTCATGTTCTCTGTGTGTGTATATATATATATATATATATCTTCCTACTGTATTTTCCACTGCATGTATCCGATGAAGTGGGCTTTAGCCCACAAAAGCTTATGCTCAAATAAATTTGTTAGTCTCTAAGGTGCCACAAGTCCTCCTCGTTCTTTTTGCTGATACAGACTAACACGGCTACCGCTCTGAAACCTTCCTTGCTAGGCAAATCTCCAAAGAGACTACCCCTAAAGTATCCCCATGTGTATTCAGTGCAATTCTTTTCCACATTTATTGGAAACACTACCGTCATTAAATCAACTTTATTTTGTCAGTTTCGTGTGGTTTCATAATACAGGTTTCACTATATTCAGTATTGTACCCTGTCTTCTTACCTTGCAACAGCTAGGTCATTTGCACTCATTTCAGTTAGGATACCATATGCCAAATTTGTAAAATCTTGTTAACATTGGTGGTGTTTGGGGGGGGGGAGGAGGAGGAGGGAAGTTTCCCCTTTCACCAGAGAATTACTCTTTAGAAGAGAAAAATAGAACTGACAATTACACTGCTTCCTGCTGTGAATAAACTGTTTGTACATTCCCAGCCATCAGGCTTTACAGGCAAATGCAAATATCTTTAACCTTTCTCCCCATAGTAGATGAAGTTACAACATAAGGCACAGTCAGATGGAATGTAAAAGTGGAACATTAAACATTGAAAAGTGATCATATTTTTATGCTGTGCTATTCTTAATATGTAGTTTTGTGTGTGTTTGTACACACAGGCAAAATGATGGGCAACAGTTATGGCTAGACGTGAAAGGAGAGTTATTTTTATTTTTATTCATAATGACTATTGAACAAATAAACAGAGTGTTTTGGGAGTCTGGTACATATGAGATTCTGTGTGTTTATTTTCTCCATTGCTCTAGCCACAATGTCACCCAGGATCATGTCTCAGATGACAGCTAGGCAATTAAGAAAAAATGTGTCCAGGCTATGCCCCCTGCCAGACTGAATCATGACCCTTCGTTTGGCAGCCCCATGCATGAATCCCTCCCCTTGGGGAACTCCAGACAGTGGCTGACTTGCCAGTTGACATATGTACTTTTTTGTGCATATGTGTCATGTTAGTGATATGTAGTGCTCATTGGAAACAGAGCTTATATCTCTGCCATAATGCATTATTTGAGATATTAACTGTTTAATGACTGAGGTCCAAGAAGAGATGCAATGGGCTGCATGATTGATTGCTATATTCCAAACCAGAATCCTTGGCAATTTGATATTTTTTTTTATTAAAATAAATTGTAAAATCTACTTAGGTATAAAGTACATCAAATTATCTAGTTTAAATATAAACAACTGAGGACATGGTAGCTGAAAGCACCTGGAGAGCTGAGATCTACAGATAATATATTCAATTAAAGTAAAAGGAAAAAAAAAACTATCCTCTGCTGAAGAAAGGACTTTACACCTGCACACAAAAACAAAGATGAACATTTCTGGTATCACCGGTGTGCAGAGCAGATTGGAGCAGCTACAAGTTAAATATATAGAATAGGACAGCTATTTACTAGAATTAAACTTGTTCCATTTTTCCTTGATAGCAAATATTTTCTGTTGTTTAAATAAGACGTGCAAGCTATAGGGGTGATGTATGGATCACAATTAAACAACCTAATGAACAATTTAATATAGAATCTATCTATGCATATTTCATTTCTCAAGACTCTGGCTACTGGGTTGCTAATCAACTGGGTAATAGCACTTATAATACACAATAGTGTACTTTATTGTTTAATTTCATACACATTCAAAAAGACAAACATGGGGTGTATGGACATGAAAACCCCTCCAGAGCAGGAATAAGGCTGTTAATTGTGCTCTTACTGTAAAGAATCCACATACAGCATTCAGATAATTATCATTCTACATAAATCACACACCCCCAACCACTGAAATGCTGAGACCAGAATTTGGGTTCTTTAGCTCCAAAATCACAAATCTGCCTCTCGTGCCAAAGTAGATATCTCCTTAGCTGGCACTAGAAGTCATCCCTTATTTCTGTGGACCAGCACTTGAGGGTGACATCAGTTGCCAAGCCACCAAATGAGAGCCACCTCATCTCTAGCACAGTAATCACAAACAGAAGACAGATCTCTAGAGACCCAATTTCTATTAGAATGTTCACGGTATTGCCACCTTGGACCTGGGCAACTGTCTGAGAAACTTGGCAGCAACAAAAGGCACCGTTATGTTATTCCACCTCTCAAAATAACCAGTGTGTTTGCAGATGTCCTACATCACTTTAGAAAGTGACCAGCACCAATCTAGTAATTATATTTAGGTTCCATGCATATGTTGGAATGCTTAACACTGAGTCAGTCTTCATGTTTCTTAGAAACAGAAAGCCCGAGTTTGCCAACATGGGAAGATACTGAATTCACCTTGTTTCCTATTCATATTCACACACACACACACAAATGTTGGCAGGGAGAACTGAACTATACCAGGCAGTAGCCTGTGTAACCAACAAACCTATCACACAAACACTACCCCTGAGAATTTGTAATCCAGCCACGGGGCGACATTCTCAGATGGTATAAATCAGTCTAGTTCCTGATACTTGATAGTGCTATGCCAGTTTATACCAGTTAAGGATATGTCCCTTTATGTTTGTCTTTTCTAATGATCATCTCAGATCGTTTTGTTGAAACATCTTGTCTTCCCTTTACATACTTTATTAACCTATGTGAAACTCTACCTGAAAGTTACATACTTAGTTATTGGAGGCATATTTCTTCCCCTGCTAAAGAGTAATTTCAGCAGACCATGACAAAAGGTCTGTCATTAACCACATACTCAAGTGTTTGAAAAATGCACTTGTAAACTACTTCACACAAGAAAGGAACCATGACATTATTCCCAGTTTTATAATTGGTGACTACAATGGTTAAAACCCAGATATGATGCCTTTAATCTAATCCACCCCTATTATCGCTTCATTTTTTTAATGAACTTGTACTTAGTATTAGTCTTTACAGAAGATGCAGTAATTAGACAGGATGAACCTGTGAGAAAATGAAACCTCTCACTGGTGATTAGCGTAGTGTTTACACTAGAATTGACAGTTTATTTGAGAATACATTATTACTCAAAGGTCCAACAGATGTTCAGGAAATTTCATAGTATTTCAGTAGAACCCTTTTGTTTTAGCAGCATAGAGGCTGTTGCTATGGCTTTGTAGGGGTATGATCATAGTAGCCAAGGACAATATTCAGATAGTGAAAAATTTTCCAGACTCCTATTGTTGTTATTACTTGTATTATCATAGTGCATAGGAGCCCTATTCATGGACCACGACCCTATTGTGCTAATACGGTATACACACACAACAAAAAGACAGCCCCTGCCCCAAAAAGGTTACACTCTAAAGCCAGAGGACTAAACTCACTAAGCAAAGCATAGATACAAAGGACAAGCATGGGTGGTCTCATCAGCAAGGACTAGAGGCAACCCTCTGGGGAGAAGTCCAGCCTGCCTGCAATATCCAGGTAGTGGAAAGAAAGGGGAAGGTGCGGTACTAGGTTTCAGTCCAGGTGCTGTCCCTGGATCTTCCTCATAGGCTCCATCTTTTGTATCAACCTCTGCCTAGTTAGTACCATGTACATTTTAAACTGCTGGGTGGTAAAAGGAAATTTGTTCTCCCCCCGCAGACTCTTAGCTGCTAGAAGAAGGGAGGGTCTCCAGTATTCTACCCCTCACTCAGCAACTTCTGGTTACTATGTGTGGGGTAGAAATGCTCTCATTTCCCTTATACCTCTCCCCTGCCTCACCTTCACCCATAAATAACTCAGTGCCTATCTCGGTTTGCCAGGCATATTAGCAACCTTTACATTCACCTCTCCCAGTATCAGAATCAGATCATGATCAGGAATCTCGTCTACAATGCTAGCCAGCTGTTGATAAAAACCATTCTTCTCTTCTTCTCCCGCTACTTTCGTTGGTGCGTAACAGCAGATCACAGTTATGCATAGTTTACTGTAGGCAGTAGTAAACCTTGCTATGACAATCTGCTCAGACATTGGTTTCCAGCTGTTCGCTGAAGTAACTGTTCTCTTGCCCACTGGTATAGCAACCCTAGCTCTATGCTTCCCTTGTCCCCTTGAATATCCAGAATAAATGAAAGTAATTTCCAACTGTCACCTCTCCTGTACCGAACCAATGTGCCTCTTGTATGGCAGCCAGGGAAACTTAACTTGCCTCCTCCACTGCTAGCTCAGTCTGGTCTGGAGCAAGCAGGGATCTAACACTCCAGACTGCAATATGTGTAATATGGTTAGCTGTTCATCCAAAACCCATGACCATTTCCACTTGTTACTGTATAGATCTGAGTCAAAATCCATATAAATTAGTTTGTTTGATGTACTGGTTCTATAAAAAATGAGTTTCGGATATATGTGTTTGGAAGGCCAGTCCACCCTATCCAGGGCAGGACAGGAGCGGGATTAAAAAAATAGCCCTCCCACTCCCAAACAACATGAACGCCACGGCCAGCAGCCGCCGATCTGCAGCCACCCAGCTATGAAGGCTGCACTGCCACCAGCAGCAGTGCAGAAGTAAGGGTGGCCGTACCCTACCTTGCCACCCTTACTTCTGCGCTGCTGCTGACAGCGATGCTGCCTTTGGAGCTGGGTGCCTGGCCAGCAGCCACTGCTCTCCGGCCGCTGAACGATGAGGCTCACAAGTAAAAAGCAGGCTCAAGTATCACAATGAAATGTAAATACAGTATTTATATTCTAATCGATTACTTCAAAATTATATGGTAAAAAAAAGAGAACGGAAGCAATTTTTCAGTAATAGGGTGCTATGACACTTCTGTATTTTTATGTCTGATTTTGTAAGCAAGTAGTTTTTAAGTGAGGTGAAACTTAAGGTACTCAAGACTCCTGAAAGGGGTCCAGTAGTCTGGAAAGGTTCAGAACCACTGTCCTAGACTGACTTGCCTGAAGTAGTTAGGAGGAGAGTAGAATGCAAAATCAGGATACGAGATTGGCAACTATCAAAAAGATTATGATGGTGGGGACACTGCAGGAGACAAATTGATGATAGGATGCCAAAGAAAATAATGCAAGGACAGCCCAGGTCAGTTCAGTCTAGAGACTGATCATCTACTAAATGGAAGGACATCACATACAGGAACAGACCAGGCTTGGCTTCCTGTAGGAACAAGCCAGGGACAAGAATGAATGGTGATGCTGAACTATTCCCCATGTGTGCAAAGATGCTTCAGGATGAAAAAGAGTACGTCTCGTGCAGCTGCTCATAGCTTTCCCAAGATACAGCACTAGCATGATTTCGATAGTTACACTGGCACTTTACAGCACTGCAGCTTTCTCGCTCAGGGGTGTGAAAAAGCACACACCCCCTCACCCCGAGCGCTGCAAGTTTCAGCGCTGTAAAGTGCCAGTGTAGACAGTGCACCAGAGCTATTCCCCTCGTGGAGGTGGGTTTTTTAGAGCTCTCTCCCAGCGCTATGACACAACTACACACAGAGCTTTGACATTGCCAGTGGAGACATGCCCAAAGCGGAGAGCAACAGCACAGGCCCTAGGGGTGTCTGCAAATTCAGGGAGACGACATTGCGTCATTTTACTCTTGCCTTGCATTTAGAAGGTTCTCTCTGCAACCATAAGGGCTAAAAACTTTTTTTTTAATGAATGTTCAGATTCTTCAGGCATTGGTGATGTGGGTCTGCTCACTTGCCAGGACAAATTTCCCACTCACAAGGAATGACTAGTTTTTCTGAGCCCTGATAATATTCATAGACTTTTAATGCAAGTGGTGGTTTAATTTATCATATCTTGGAGCTCTGACATCGCTAATAAAATTAATAAATAGGCACCTCATGGCAAGCAGGCTGAAATTACTTTTTTCTAATTAGTCTTCAGACCATGTTATGTTATTCAGTTAAGGGAAAAGGAGTTCTGCCTCAAATTTTAAAGTGGTGAATCTCAGTTTAATTCTGCTAATGGCAGTTAACACAGATGGCTAAAAAGAGCAATTATCTTTTTTAGTTTTCTGCCACCTGTCACAAGTGAACTGTTTTCTTTAATTGCTCAAAATTACTCTTAATCACACAAAACAGATACTTAAATCCTAGTCACATACTGAAACTCGAGAGCAGGATTTACATCCTACATTATGGGACCTAAGAAACTATCGCCATGGTTAAGGGTAATATGCCTGCTATGTGCAGTGAGGGTTAAAAATACATATCTTTTATCTACCAGATCTGAGCAACACTTGTACGCTGAGCTGAGCAAATCCTGTAGCCTAATCCGAATAATTACGAGAGTAACAAGGAGGTTATCCCCCTAGTGCCCAGTGTTGCATCCTTTCACTAATATACTTTGCAACAAGTCTACATTTGGAAAAGGGACACTGTCAAATACCATTGTGTCAAAATGACCCGCCTAACAGCTCCATTATGACATAATGGTATCTATCCCTGGATGAACCCAATGGGAGCTTTCTGCATGGCATGTATCCCAGGACAGGTTTTGACATAGCTGTCATCAGTTCCATTTTGGTTGGGACCATATCAAGTTCTGTAAACTTTTGCTGAGTGTTCACAATCCTCACTAGTGTCTTACAGAGTCTGGTAGCTGGTGTTTGTATTATTTTTTATAAAAGCAATTCTTGCCTCCCACCACTAAGAGATGTATGTTTGCCGGGCAGAAAACCAGCTGGTAATTCTTCCCCTCCCCTCTATGTCTGAATTTACAGTGGGGAAGTTCAGATTTAGAAAGTGAACAGAGAGGTCATTAGCTCAATTCTGCCCTGATAGCAAGACTAAAAATTACCCTTAACTCCAGAGTTATTTAAAATATTTTTGGATCTCTACTGCATGAGTCTAGAACTCTTGGAAGAGTTGCTTGCATTAAGGGAAGGCAGGCAAAAGCACCATGAAAATTATGTCAGCAGTTTTGATGGCAGTGATTCTTATCCCAACCCTGTCTCGCCCAAATTCCCTAGACAAAGCTTCCATAGCACTTCAGATCAGAGAGGAACTTTAAAGGGATAGTTGTAAAAATAACTACATCAGTTAGCATTAGTTCCTAATCCTAGTTGGAAACCATATTACACTAAGGGTGAAAAGTTGTTGTATGTAGGGCAGGAAAGGTGAAAATATACCAGGGGTATAAGACCGCTATGGTGTGCATTACATCAAGAGGTTTGTTAGTTTCCTTTTGAGAACATAGATTGCTTTACAGAAATTGCCCCTTGATCCTGAAATCAGGCAAGCCCTGACTATTCTAGTTTAACTATTACATCTTCATTTCTTCAAGTGTTTGAGTTTTGGGGGTTAAAGGAGAGTCTTTTGGAAGTGCACTCTAAGACAACAGCATGAAGAAACTTGCACTTCCTCACCAGGCTACTGAAGAAAAAGACCCAAAATAGGACATGATCGCTGACTTCCAGATAAACTTCACAGACATGCATTTCTGAACCCTGCATCCTTCTGGAAACTCAGTATCTATGTGATTAATCTTGTATACAAAAACTTAGAGCAGGGTTCCAAGTTAGTGGGAATTTCCATTTTGTAAATTCCTATTATTGGTCTCACCACACGTTTGAAGATAGCCTCAGCTCTATAAAATGTCTATAAGTAGGCGTGAGAAAGTAAAGAAAAGGCCCTGATTACATCTGCATCCACGTATGCTTTTTCCCACAAAGAGGAAGTTAGATTAATAATTGTATTCACCTTCAAAATTTAGTAAACAACAAAGTATTTCTGGAGAAACAATGGTATTAAAGCTAAATGTCCACTTTCTATAGTTCATTTTTAATAGCTTTTTACATGCTTGCTCTGTTTTAGAACAGTTGTTCTGATAAATTCTTTTGACAGAAAATAGCCTGGTACACCAAACATTTTGATGTCTGAAAACCTATGAAACTGAGTTAATTTCATATTAAAGCTGAGATTTTTTCATTGGCGCATGTTAATGTAGTCTTATTACTTGGCTACAGATTTCAAATGTACTTGCGAGAATAATAATATGAGCAGATATAATATAGACATGTTCTTCTAATTGTTTTTCCAGCGAACAATAGGATTTTTAAATTGGTTATGTATATTGGCCAATCACCACACTCTGCTCAGTGTTCTATTGTTGGTGTTATACAGTGATAACAGAAAACGAAGTGTCGGAAAGGGGGAAGATTAAACAGAATCAATACGTCAGCGTGTGATAAGTAACAAGCTTTTATAGTTTGACTAAATAAGGTCATAGATTTTCTTTGAGTGACTCAGTTTTTAAAAAAAAAAAATAGGAAGAATTGTTTCCCCCTCTTCTCCAATGGATATGTGTTTTTGCTAATGCCATTAGCAGTGCACAAATTGGCTCATGATTAATATAGACCCTGATCTTTATACCTTACTCAAGCAAAATTTCAGTTGACTTTAATTAGTTTTCCTTGAGCAAGGGCATAACTTGTTCCAGTACTGTAACTTGAGTACTGTTACTTTTTGATTCTATTATACATTCAACGTTCTGTGTTAGCATTGTTTCCTCTAAACAATTCTCAGGGTATGTTTTAGCAATATGTTGCTTCCCAATGGCCAGCTCTAGTAATCAACATGCTACCTGATCAGGCCAGTAGCACAATGGGAATTTACCACCAAGACCTCACTCGTGCTTTCCTGAAGGAGGAATGCTGTAGGCAAGCACTATAATGGATCATAAGTTTCCTATACATTTTTTTAACCTTTATCAGTGTGTACAATGCAGGCCCCATCCTGCAAGGTTCTGAGCACCTCTGGCAAAGCTAGAGGCACCCTGTGCTGTGTCTGAAGTCAATGGGACTGGAGGTCACTCAGTACTTGTAGTATTGAACCCAGTATGAGATTTTATTTGCCACTGTACAAGTATCAGATCTGAGATGGGATAGCATGTAGGACGGCTTTTCTGTTAAATTATGCAGAGGAACAAGTGGAGGACAAATACAACTGACTTAAAAACACAACAGATTAGCAGCTTGTTAAAGGAATCCACCCAGTATAGAACAGTAGTAACAATTCAATAATTCCCCTGGAAAAGGAGAAAAAGCATCATAGCTTTATTTTATGGTAAATAAAATGTTTGTGTTTGTGTGTAGATACATACTGCATGTGGGCATATTATATATTTTCTGACATATCTAATGTACATGTCATACTGTGAATAAAATACACATACACAATGCGTATTAGAGAGAGAGAGAGAGAGATTTTCAGAAAGTGCGCAGTGTTGGCCTAACTGTCCTCACTGAAATAGGTGGTAAAAAGGCCGACTGAATTCAGTGAGAGCAGAAACTGGCTAATACTGAGCACTTTTGAAAATTCTCATAATTTATCAGTTCAAGTGAGCAGCTAAATATGCATGCATTTGCGGGAAGTTATATTATCCACCGAGAAGAGTACATATATAAAATGTACAGTATACAAAGTAAAACATTGTACAGCAAGAGGTAGATCGGAGAGCTGATCCTTTACAGAGTTAAACACACTGGCTCTCAGGGAAGCTGAAAATGCAAATGATGGAATCACCAGGCCACTCCCCCGTCTCTAAGAATAATCAGAAATCACTGCGCCGGATCTTTTTTCTTGAGTAGACATCCCCAAAATCTTCAAGCTATGAGCCATCACTGTGTATTGTGTCAGGTACATTTTCAAGCCACAGGACGTATTTTTAAAACTGAAACTTGGCTTGCAACAGAGTCTTATAATTCAGAACCTACCATGTTTCTTGCTAGTTCAAAAGCTATTGCGTAATAAGAAAGAAATGGAAAATGAAGTACAGAGATTATGTAAAGTAGCAGAAATATCTGAAACTTGTAAGTACTCCTGAAAATTATGCATGCCGAGGGGTTTGGAAGGATGCACAAATTGGAGTAGAAAAGGTGTACCAGGCAACATAAGAAAACCAGTTCATGCATAGACCTATTACAATACCTTATTAGGAGCCCGACTTTTGGAAAAAGTACTTAGCATTAGTTTTTCCAGTGATCTTTTAGAAACCTTTCAAGATGCGTATTATGTAACTGCTTCCATAAGAATAACTGATGGACTATTCAGGTGGAAATATCAGAGAAGTAAGATTGAGCTAAGCATTTCATTTCCCAAATACAACATAGTGCACAAGGAAATGTCTGTTTCTGCTTATAGATGCATTTCTGCTTAGAAACTGACAACATGCTAGATTTTCAGAAATACTCAGCCCCCAGCCGTCCCATTCAGATATTTTTTCAGGAGGGTAAATGGGGGTGCACAGCTCATTAGAAAATCTGAGACTCTGGTCTTTATTTAACGAAGCGGTTGTGCACATTTCATGGTATAAATGAAATGGTGCTACTGAGAATTGACACTTTACATATTCTGACTGCTTAAAATGTTCCTGTTGTAAACTCAAAAATGGCACAGTGCAGTATGTCCCAAACCTAGGACCCCGCTGGAGAGGGGATGGGCATTGAGTGTCTCTGTGTCGGACAGGGAAGAAAGGAATATTCCCCCAAGGCCATACACCTCAACAGTAAGCTAACATAGCCCCAGTGCAGCCCCTGCAGCACTGGATAAGCACAGAAGCATCTCTGACCCCACCTTTAGAGAGGTGGGGTCCACAGAACATGGGGAATTGACCCTCATACCCAACTCCCATGTGAAGCTGAACTGGTTCTGCTGGCCAGGGTTTTCTCGCGCATAGAGGGAAATTGGTTTCAGATGTGAATACTAGCATGTCTCGGATTACATCCTGATGAATATTTAAATGGGTTGGATCTGGAAAATCTGAAGTGTCTTCCACACCTACTGATGTTATTAGGAGTTGAGGGCATTCCACCCGACACATTAGTTTAATAAGATTCTGTATAATTATAGGGTTGTAAACAAAACAAATATATAATAAAACATTGCTGCAATCCCAAATCCTTACGGTTCCCTATGAGTACATTTGATGGTTTATATAATTAAATCTAGTCAGATTTTACAACAATTAGAAACACCGAGTTTGATTACATTCAATATAAACCTCAGCAGAGCAAAGCGATATGTAATAATTGTTTAAAAAAAAAATCCAGTATTGCTAAAGATGGCATTTAGAAAATAATAAATATCAAAATATTTATTGATGAAAACATATTTGACCTAATAAAAACAGTATTTTTGAATGTAACCTCTCTTTATGGCTAATTTTCCACCAGGACGTGTTTTCCCTTTTATTTATTTCCTTAGTGAACACTGGTGGTATCATGCCACCATGACCAAAGTGACAGCCTTTTGTCTCTGTTGGATTAATCAGTGTGTTCTTTGATCCATAACATATGCTCCCCGTAGAAATTTAAAGTCAACATATTCAACATTTGTGGTCTGGCGGTTCAGTCTCTGATGTTAACCTAGCTGATGGACAGTTTATGTATTTGAATGTTTTTTGATTAAGCCTCTCATTCACACACAATAGGTCATATTCAAAGCGTACAATGTGTGTGCAGGGTTATATATTTGGATTAACATCTGAAAATATCTATGTACTTTATCTGGATAGGAAGACCCAGAGAGGCCATCCATTGTTGTTAGAACACCAGGGTTTTAAAAGACCTCTGTGTTTATCTATGTGTGCATACGTTTTCTTACACACGCAGTGTCTCAGGCACAGGGTTTCTGCAGCATTGGCAAGTGAAGCTTGTCCTCACGGAAGAGAATAGAGGCAAACCTAGTGATCCTAGGGGTCTGCCAAAGGCAATGAAAGATGTCTCTTGCCTCTAACTACTCCGTCTGACTCACTGCAGCCTCTGGACAGCATGAGTAATGACCCTAGGAACAACACCAATGGGGTTTCCAAACCATTTCAGGGGCAGAGCATAAGTTACTACAGATTCTCTGCTAAAACTTGTGCTTTGGTGGCCCGTGGGTTTTGGGGGGAGAAGCCAAGAGAGACCTGCTGTACAGCCCCTGAAGAGGGGGTCCACGGGAAGAAGAAATGTCAGATAGAAGAAAGTAGCACTCCTTCCTTCTCTCCTCCTCCCCCCAACACCAGCAGGGATGCAGGTGCACCTGCTCCCTTCCCCATTTGGGCACGGAGGCGAACATGGGTTAAACTTACACTTTTCACTGTGGAAAATATTTAATGGATTGAAAATTTGATTTCCTAACGCAGCACGTTGAAAACGGCAGAAAAGCTGTGGCAGCGGAAGCTGGATAGAGGGAAAACACTTTGGGAATGAGAGCTGGAAGCCCATTTTTCTTTTTAAGTGTATCATTAAGGTCATTAATGATATTCAAACAATTTAATTATTGTTGCAATGAGCAGTATTATGCATGTGGCCATGATTTATAGCTCAGCTGCCCCTTTGCTGAACATACTGCCGTAAAGCACAATGTAATATACTGTGTATAGAGAGAGATGAATTGCAAGTGTAAAATGAAATTAACAGTCCTCAGCAACTCGGGGTGAGATCTGACTGCTGTTGAAGTCAGTGTTAAATTCCCATTGACTTAGTAGGGCAGGATCAAGCCCTAATTCCACCCTTCGTTGCACACATGCACGTCACAGTGAGTGAAAGATGTGCATGGAAAACTGGATCCAAACAGAATACAGGCATTGTAGATGGACACAGTCATTTTTTAAACATGCTGCCTTTTCCGTTCAAAACTGATAAGCAGTAATGAGCCAAATGTCAGCTGTTCCCGTAGACTTTAGGCTAGAGGCAAGTCTACTGGGTGCCAGAGAAAACCAGCAGATTGAAATGTAAGAGAAAAGCTGTATTATCAGTCCTTAAAGATTATTTTTCTTGTGGGACTCAGATTTTTGAAGAAGTGGACCTCGATTGCAACCTACAAGGTAAAATGAACTCATCCAGGCCTGCTTATGACAGGGTTTTATTAAATTGCATATTCATTTGTAAAAAGAAAAGGAGTACTTGTGGCACCTTAGAGACTCTCACGAAAGCTTATGCTCAAATAAATTGGTTAGTCTCTAAGGTGCCACAAGTACTCCTTTTCTTTTTGCGAATACAAACTAACACGGCTGTTACTCTGAAACCTGTCAATATTCATTTGTGTGTGTGAAATTAAAAGTGGGATTGTTTTACAGAACGTTACCTGCATGTTTCTTTTATTTGACAATGTAGAGCTCAATGTGATTAACAACATGGCTGCTCGTAGCAAAAAGAAAAATAATTGTTTTTTCAATATACAAGCTCCCTTAATAATTCAGAAATCAATATGCATCCTCAGAGAATTTTCCCCAGCAGTGGATTATAGAATTCAGGGTGGCCTGCCTTCATTTCCCTATGAATGTGAAGCTGTTGAGACCTTGGTTAGCCAGGAATTTTAAAAAAAAATGTTTAACTATAAGCAGTGGGATTGAAATCATAGCTTCCAGTGCCCTAATATGAATATTAATAAGAAGCCAGGCCATGAAGTTCCTTGCTGAGTTTGACAGTTTAAAGGATCAGTTAGTTAATTAGAAGATAACATGGCACATTGCATCCCTTGGCTCTGTCCTGCCTTCTGTCTCCTCTTTTCATTTTCTTTTTTGACATGTTAGATTACATCATTACTTGTAGTTTCACTTGTTAGCCACACCATGAAATGAGAATATTTTAAGCTTTAATTATCCGTGATTTCTTCCCTTTTCTGCTAAGACCTGACTTAACACAAAATTCAGAAGGAAGCACAGAAAAATTTGAGATTCAAAGGCCCATGAATATCATCAGCTTGATAGTTTGTAACATATCAAACTCTGCATTTGAACAGTAAAAAAAATGTTTTTAAACAGCACAGAAAACTGGGTTGATCATCATAACAGCAACTGAGTTTAAATATAAAGTTGACCCTTCCTCTCTTTTATGCAATCATTACAGATTTTTCCATGGGTCTTTCTATTGTGCATTTTCCAGTAATCTAAAGAGCTCTTCCTCACTGCCCATTAAATGAGCCTGCCTCTTCACATGTTCAGATACAATATGGTACATTTATTGTCCAGTACTATGCTCAGAAAATATCCAGGTTATTCAATTTCATTTTGGCAGAGTTGAACAAAAAAAACATTTGAATACACAATGTTCTATCATAGAGTGACAATCTCAGTTCAAGGGTCGTGCAGGGGAAACTGTATGAATTAATGGACAATGGGTATTAAAATCTCCTCAAAACACGACCATATTTCTTAAAAACTTTTGCTGCAACGTCTGATTCCCAAAAGTTAGACAATCTGCAACTTACAAATGTTTTAACAAACAGAAAAAATTAGAAGTATAGAAGTTATAACCAGATTGTAACAGCTCTAACTTATTCTGAAAGGTCCAATCAGGCCATCACAGTTTTCCACTGACATTAACTGAACGTGGATTTGGACTAATACCTTGGATCTAAAACCATATTTTGCAATTATCAAACTATTCATTCCTATATGTCTCACAAATGGATCGCAGCTATCTATCTTATGTTTTTCATAGTATCTATGATCAGAATGCAGAGAAGATAACGTATGTTACTAACCTCATACTGGTCTTGAAAACAGCCTGTTTCCAAAAATGGGGATCTCAAAACAAAACCACGAGTAAAGAGTTCAGCTGTAAGGTGTCTATGAAAGTCTCTGGCTGTAGAATAGTACTGCAAATGACGAGACCAAGGATTAGGGGATAGGAAAGATAACAGAACTATTCATTCATAAGCAATTTTTAGTGCTCACCGGCATAGCGTCTGATTGCCTATGTACTTTCACATTTCTCCTATCAATAGTTATGCAATATTTTTGTATTCAGTTCAAATCTTGCCAATCAATACTGGCTATCAAAATATGTTTGTGGAAGGGTTGGGAAATTGCCTAGAAAACGTACCTACATAATAAACCTACCTAGTAAGCTAATACAATAGGCTGGTGAGGTAATTTATTCTTTTTCTTTCAGGTAAATATATTAACCGACATATTGATTCTCTGTGCTTCACAAACACACCACACTGCTAATAACAAATGGACAATGGAGAAATAGTTACTGCAGAAGTACAAGACTCAGCTGGATAACGTCAACAGTAAAGAGAATAATGTTATATCAGCTCAGAAACCTGGAATTCTGTTTTCAAAGTGATCTAGTTAGGAAGGAAGAGTGTACCTGCTATGTTAACAAGAATTATTGCATTAGATTATCATCTGTTTCATTGTTATCACCACATGAATATTGATTTCATAATGAACCATGAAAGGGTGTGGTACAATTGCAGTTTCATATACTGATACGATTATACCATAAATACAATAGAGGGAGACCAAATGCAACATTTGTATTGATGTTGCTATATTTTACACAAATGATGGAAAATTGTGACTGCAAAAGAAAGATTAATAAAAAGTTAGCTGTCTTCTTTCTTAGAGAGAATGGATGGTCTTGTGGTTGAGGTACTGGCATAGACCTTAAAAGTTCTGGGTTCAATTCCCAACTCTGCCACAGACTTCGGAACAGTCACTTAATCCCTCTGTGCCTCAGTTACCCATCTGTAAAACAGGCATAATGTTTCCTTTCTCCCAGTATGTCTGTCTTATCTACTTAGATTATAAGCTTTCTGAAGCAGAGATTGTCTCGTATTGTGTGTTTGTACAGCACCTAGCACAAAATTGTGCCATGTTGGGGTGTTCGTGCACTACTTTAATGCAACAGAGTATGTTAAAGGGAAATACAAATTCCCAAATTGCAAAGATAGTACCTTGCTCTTACAGTTTCTGTTGCACTAAGAGGCCTTGCTCCACTCTCATTAAATCCCACTCCGTCTTCTGAATCTTCTTCTCGGGGTTTCTGGAAGAGAATTAGAAAGCAGATTAATCACTGATCAATAATGTCTAGAAATGAATATAAAAATATATGTATAGTAACAATGTTTATTTCCTATTGGCCACTATTTACCATTAATTCTTTAATTGCATCGAATCTCCACACTCACACATAGCTTCACCTGCTGTTGAAAAATGCTACTAATAGAAAGCCTAATGAACACTAGACTGTTTATTTTGCCCTGTATTTAAATAGATTGGGAGGAAGTTGACAGTTATAGAGTCATATAGAAATGGCTCAAAAATCTTTACATAAATATAATAGCTAAAACACATAGCCATTTAAAGTTGTCATACAGTATCAACTGGCTGTGGCTTTTTATTATTAAGCACTCTTGGGCTGACCCTAAGGGGAGTTCCCCTTAAAGACATTAGGGTCAAAGAGTAGAAGCATTTGGACACAGTTACATGGATTTTACACCTTTGTATCTTCCTGACATTACTGTTTTGCTTCACAAACTGGCTAATATCAGATAGAACCTATTGGGTTCCATTCTAAATCACTTCAATTTTCTTTATCCCTTGGCTACGGTCATATGATCATGATCTAACGCTATCATAGGTTGTGATCTACGATTTTACTTGCTCATCTGTATTAGGGTGAACTTTATTAGCTTTTAGGCACACGTCTATCAGTTTTAAAGATTAAGTATTATGTCAATAATTCTTACGCAGGGTGGAAGTACGCTGAATCATTTTGTTTGCCCTCAGATGGTTAAAAGAATATTATTGCCTTTCCTGAAAACATTTTTATTTTAAAATGAACCATCATTCATAACAGTCTTTGCTTACCACCACCAGCAGCTCTCCAAAGTGATATTTCATAGAAAAAGCACAATGGGATTAGATGGTCTGTAAGTAATTTCAGACTTGATAGCACATGAACCTTATAGGTACAAGTGAATTACTTAAGTTTGACTTTGCAGTGCTGCTCTTTCATAATTTGCTTTCCTTTGCTGAGCCGTTTTTAAATGTCTTTAATTTTCTTTTTAAAATTATTATTACTCTGTGAGAATAAGACGCAGAGCCTGATTACCATTCACTTCCTCCACCAAACCCCCAGATTGGTATGTTGTGTACATTCAGACGTTTCTTTCATTTTAAAGAGACAAGGAGAGCGAGGTAATATCTTTTATTGGACCATCTTCTGTTGGTGAGAGAGACAAGCACCAACAGAAGTTGGTCCAATAAAGATATTACCTCACCCACCTCACCTCTGTAATATCTTGGGTCCAACACTCTTTCATTTTAAGGCAGTTATATCACCAGCAGAAATTATGGGCTCAGTTTTGACTCTATTCTGTTCTAGTGGCAAAAAAGGAAATTAAAGCTGACTTTCACAGGTAGCTGAGGTTTCCCACAGTGTGGGACAGCCAATGTAGAGCTGGTCTAGATGGGGTTCAATGCTGGACTTGGCCTGGAAGAACATTGGGCTGATGCCGCTAGCACTTGAGCTAAAGATAAATCTTTTTAAAGCTTTATCTGTCTTCAGATCCGTGATGCCTACAGAACGATAGCTAAGCAGGTAGCAGATTCATACTTTAGTTGTATTATGCAAAGTGTGTTCCTTTTACTCTAAGCTCCTCTTCCCCTTCCTTGATAGCCGCCTCCCAAATATACTTGTCTGTTTCACCCACTTCTCACATCTTGTCATAAATCTAGATTGTAAAGTCTCTGGTACAGGGATCATCTTTTTAGGTGTCTGTACTTCACCAAGTACAATAGGTCCCCAACCCTTCATTGGGATCTCTATGTGCCACTCTAAATTTCCATTAAAAAAGGTACGTCTTTAGTAGGAGTAGGCCTTTCATGCTCTATGAGACAACCATTAGTATTCTAGTTCTCTTCGCTATAAGGCAGTGATGGCATATTATCCAGCAATTTACATTACCGTGTCATCATTGACAGAAATGACTGAGCTGTTGCAACACAATTCTCTTTGCTCTTCAGCCTTAGAAACAATCAAGCTGCTTCTCAGGGTTATTTTTAGTACAATAATCTGTTCATATACTATTGCCGTACTGTTTCAGCAATGGGAGCGAAATGTGACTATCTAAGGGACTTTAGACTCCTTCGCATCGCTCTGAGGACAGGATTGTTCCTTTGATGGTTTAAATAATAAGACAACATATCATTACACTTATTTTAAAATGAAGCACTGGGTCTTTTTCAGAGGAGCGAGGTGAGGAAAATCAGGGCTCAACAGCTCCAACATTAACTTACAGGGGTAAGGCCAGCACCATTCTATATTTGCTTTCAAAGTCCTTATCTTTTGGTATGAAGTTTACATATTTTGGCTCCAGTCCTCATGGGCAGGTGGCTGTACCCAGATGCAAGAAATTACAGGATTAAGGTCTTTCTGTGTTTGTATTCAGAATATATATATTTGTTTTAATTGTAGCACTTACACAATGGCATGGGAAAGATACTGGCTTGCTTTCAAATTCTCAAAAGCCAACAAAAGACTTTTAAAAGGGACATTTTTTTAAAATAAGATCCACCATAATTAAATGTATTATTAAGAATCAATCACTTAGGGTACTTATCAGAGGGTCAGAGTGTTGAAAATTCACTTTGAAATAGACCCACTGAACATGAATTCTGATTGAATTCACTCTCAACACACAGGCACTACCGTGCTGATGGAGCTGGCCCCTTGACTACACTTTGAAGCATACTGGCTACATTTTTAAAATTTCAGATTTTTTTTTAAGTGCTATAGTCTGGGAAAAAAACAGTTTTCTTTCTCACTCCTTGTAGTCATCCTTACTCCTTTCAAATTGCGCATGAATGGAAGATTTATTAAAAGGTGGCAGCTGTTCTCTTCCCTTGTCTTTGTTTCATTTGAGTCTTGAAAATTTTTAAAATTAAGGAAACTAATTAGATTGTTGATATATTAGGCAAAAATGGTTCCACCACATCCTACTTAAGTGGGAATTACTTGTTTAAACAGAATCTGATAAGTATATATACAGTAATATAGATCTTAAATGGCTCTTACGCACTCAAAAATGCATTAAAAGTACAGTGGCACAGTTGCAAAGTCAAGCACTCAGAAGTTAGGAATGCTGGAATTAAGGCTCTGTAGGGGAGCGTGCTCTTTTGGCATCATATTGATACCCACACGGCCATCAGCAGCGTTAAAACCTTTAGATACACTGCATAGACTCTTCCACGTGAGTTAGCAGAGTAACTGACAGCAGTAGTAGGTTGTCATCCTCTATGTGGACCAGCACTAGTGGAGGATGGGACATTTTGCTAGCTATTTGCTGATATCAGAGGAAGGGTCAGACTCAGGAAGCTAAAGTTCCATTCCAGGCTCTGGAGGAGCATCTGCTCTAGTGGACACAGCCCCTTCGCCTCCAACCCGTCTCTGATCCAATCCCATATCTTCCCCACATCCCATTCTTGTCCCAGTCCCATTCTCCTCACCTAGCCAGTCCTAGTCTCCGCTGCTTAGGCTTCTCATCCCCAGCCCAGTCTCCTTGCCCAGCCATTCCCAGTTCCCTCTACACTCACCCACAGCTTCTCATCCAGTCTCAGTCTCCTCACTCACACAGCCACTGGCTTTTGGTCTCTGCACCCCCATTTCCCTCTCTGGCTTCCCATTGCAGTCTCTTTGCCAGCCGGCGCTAGTCTCCTCTCCCAGCTCTCAATCTTCTTCTCCAGCCAGTCCCCCCACTCCAACTCCCAGTCTTCCCCCCACTTCCAAACTCCTTGTTCCAATCTACTGCTTCCCCCACCACAAATCTTGTTCCTGCCCCTCTGCATTCAGTTCAGGCAGTTCCTCTTCCATGCTGCCTCAGCTCAGCAGAGGGAGTCACTGACAGGAGAGAATGTCTCCCTGCTTGCATTTGCAGTGCCTGGACTCAGACTCAGCACTACCTGGAGCAGCTGGGAACTGCGATTGCAGGGAAAATCCTGCTCAGTCCCCTAGCCCCAGCTGGAGCCTAGTTTGCGTTGACAGAATCTCCAGGGAATTAAGCTGCAAAAATCTAGCGAGTCTCTGTTGAGCATCTGCACACTGCAGGTTTTCAAAGGCTTATAATAAAACTTTGCTGAATTTGGACAGATTTTCACTGGGACAGCAAAACACATTTCAAGTCCCTGTTCGAAAGAATGGGGGTGCTAGAGCTTCTCAAAGAACAGGATGCTAAGGTGTTTTTTTTTTAATCAAAACAATGCACAAAATTTATTTGTCCCTAGACTCATTCTCAGAAATAACTGAACTATTTTAGCTATAATTTTCCTAAAGATTCAGCCTGAGGCAGAGTACACACCGAGTATTTCAGCTCAAACGGTTAAAGTTTAGCAAAGTTATAAGCAGGGTCTTACAGTCAGAAGTGTCGGGAATGTTTCACAATAGGCTGCACTACCAGCCCCGCCTAGAACAACGACCGGGTAATATGAAGTAGGTTCAGATAATGGAAAATATCTGCATTTAGATCAACATTTTTGCTTGAATATCAGGCGTACTTACCAGAGCTCACAGCCCAGCCAGCTTTACCTATTAAACTATACTGTTTGCTGCTGAGCAGCATGATTAATCTCTGTTAGCCAGGGACCTGGGAGCCCTGTTTTATCTGAGATCTCTGCTAGTCAATTGAACAGCACGATGCTGTGCTGAAGTTACTCTCCTGGCCTACTTTCTGAACTATTCTTTTTCCCATGCTCTTGTATTCTAATGCAGACGGGTCACCAGGGCATTTGTTGCATCTGATTCGATATCAGCATAGTCCATTGTACCAGTATGGAAAAATAGTAGGATGATACTTTGCTATGGGGATTGCAGCTGGAACATATCAAGCAATAAACTAACTTTTGGTTCCTTCATCTCCCCCTCCCCTCGCCCTTCTTCTTCCATTTCTGATCACACAAAATTGCTGAAAATTTTCTCAAGGTGACAATTGAAATGTAACTTTTAAAGAGCAACTGGTGTTTAAGGAGACACTGTTAACCTTGTCAGGAGCCAGCATTTACATTCCATAAAGGAAGATACATCTTATGCAATATCTCTGAAATATGCAATATTAAATTGACCCTTACCTTAAAATAACTTGAATATATGTATTCAAAGCCAAATACTATACTTGTTACAGTACATTTACTCCTTGTTCTTTTAAGTCATTCAGGTTTATTATCTCTAGCATTTTCAGAAGGACATCAAATCCATACCTTTATACTAGATCACATATTTAAGTACCGGGTAATTTAGGGCCAGATCTGGGTGTATCTCACTTAATCATTTCCCTGCCATTGCAGAGGCCTCGAGCACTAGGGCACCTCAGTCCCTCCTATTCTCTGCCTGTGGCACATAATAATCTAGTCTCTTGAGGGCTGTAATGCTTTCATCTAACTGGGTTTAGTGTGTAGGTGCTGGGTGGTGTTGATGGCCTGTGGTGTACAAAAGGTCAGACTAGATGATCTGGTGGTCCTTTCTGGCCTTAAATTCTATGACTAGATCCAAAGCCCATTGAAGTCAACTGAACTCTTTGCATTGGGCTTTCTGTTAGCCCCACATTACTCCAATGTAGATAAACACATCTAAGCTGGGACATTCTGTATCGTTCCTCAACGTGGTAGGCACATAACAAGACCCAAGGACACAGAATATCTTGAAATGCTGTGATCCCAGAAGTTCAATCACCACCCTATGCAGAAGTTACTCAAAGTATCTGTTAAAGAAAACAAATCACAGCCTTCTAATCTCATTCCAAGGGCCTTATTCAGGAAAGCATCCCTGTCACAGTCATGGGGCTCATTGCATCTCTCTCTGTCTCCTTTCTGACT
This sequence comes from Chelonia mydas, assembly GCF_015237465.2. Classification (NCBI taxonomy): domain Eukaryota; kingdom Metazoa; phylum Chordata; order Testudines; family Cheloniidae; genus Chelonia; species Chelonia mydas. Next base: position 11,311,881 of record NC_057853.1, on the reverse strand, counting down.
TCTCTGAGTGTATATCCTCAGGTGTTCAGCAGCTATTGGAAAGTGTGCTCCCCTCTTTCCCTAGTTGGGTAGGCTCTGCTACTAAGACAGACCCCACAGGTGAAATGTCTATCCCTATATATAGTACGGAAACACCAGGCTAGTGACAGTATTAAGAACTACTGAAGTGCACCATGTAGTTATGATAGGAAAAAGGAATAGGGATTTGTCACCATCCCAGTTCAGGAAAGCACTTAAACACATGCTTAATTTTAACTTGACCTCAATGAAGGTACGTCTGAGTACTTCAGGCCCTGTAACTCGAGCGCTTGGAAGACTCAGAGTATGTCAGCTTAGCAACTAGACACCTGTGGCTGGCCCCTGACAGTTGACTTGAGCTCGCAAGGCTCAGGCTATTTCCCTGCTGTGTAGACGTCTAGGCTTGGGCTGGAGCCTGGGCTCTAGGACCCTATGAGTTGGGAGGGCTCCAGTCCAAACCTGGACGTCTACACAGCAGGGTAACAGCCCTGCAGCCTGAGCCCCGCGAACCCGAATCAGACGGTATGGGCCAGCCATGGGCTTTTCTTTGCTGTGTAGACGTACCCTTAAGAAATATCGTAAATTCAAAGACAGAAGACCATGGCCCATTTGAAACAAAGCAGAGGCTTCATGGTTCTAGAGTCTCTGCTTAGTGATCAGAGAATCTGTTTTAGGTGGATGCTCTAGATAATTTCAAAGATCTCGTTAGCAGTGTTATTGTAGCTGTGTTGGTCCCAGAATATTAGAGAGACAAGTTAGGTGAGGTGATATCTTTTTTTGGACCAACTTCTGTTGGTGAGAAACACAAGAGAACATACGAATATAAGAATGGCCGTACTGGGTCAGAACAATGGTCCGTCTAGCCTAATGTCCTGTCTTCTGACAGCGACTGGTGCCAGATGCTTCAGAGGGAATGAACAGGACAGTTTATTGAGTGATCCATCCTGTCATCCAGTCCCAGGTTCTGCCAGTCAGAGGTTTAGGGACACCCAGAGCATGGGGTTGCATCTCTGACCATCTTGGCTATATCTTCGATGAACTTATCTAATTATTTTTTGAATACATTTATACTTTTGGCTTTCATAACATCCCCTGACAGCGAGTTCCATTGGTGACTATGTGGTGTGTGCAGAATTACTTCCTTATATTTGTTTTAAGCCTGTTGCCTATTAATTTCATTGGGTGACCTCTGATTCTTGTGTTATGTGATGGGGTAAATAACAGTTCCCTATTAGCTTTCTCCACACCAGTCATGATGTTGTAGAGCTCTCTCATATCCCCATTTAGTCGTCTCTTTTCTAAACTGAACAGCACCAGTCTTTTTAATCTCTCCTCACGTGGAAGCTGTTTCATCCCCCTCATCACATTTGTTGCCCTTCTCTGTACTTTTTTCAATTCCAATATATTTTTTGAGATGGAGCAACCAGAACGTACCATGCAATATTCAAGGTGGGAGCGTACCATGAATTTATATAGTGGTATGATGATATTTTCTGTCATATCAATCTATCCATCCCTTTTCTAGTGGTTCCTAATATTGTTAGCTTTTTAGACTGCTACTGCACATTGAGCAGGTGTTTTCAGAAAACTATCCACGATAAATCCAAGATCTCTGTCTTGAGTGGTAACTGCTAATTTTGACCCAATCATTTTGTATGTATAGTTGGGATTATGTTTTCCAATATGTATTACTTTGCATTTATCAAAATTGAATATCATCTGCAATTTTGTTGCTCTATCACCCAGTTTTGTGAGATCTCCCTGTAACTCTTTGCAGTCAGCTGTGGACTTAAGAGCTCTGTGTAAGGTCGAAAGCTTGTCTCTGTCATTAGCAGAAGTTGGCCCAATAAAAAATATAACCTCACCCACATTTTCTTTCAAAGATCTTGAAATCAAATAATTTAAATATGAATTATAGGTCTCTCTAAAAATTGTGGGAAAATCTCACTATCTGCTCTGCAGTGTCACTCTTATCCACAGGGTAGGTTTCAGTTGCATAATCTGCACTTGATCCCTGCACAAATTCACAGAGTCATCCACAGAAGCCCTGCACATGCTGAGTGAGTGCATATCCAAGTTAGAGACCCACAATAAGAGATCCAATACATCCACCTTTAAACACTGGCATCAGAGTGGTTCTATTTTCCTGCTTGATTGGATGGCCCATCCCCTTAACTCCGTTATAACATAATAAAAGACAACTTGCAACTGGTAAATGCTAATCACTTTTTTGGGTAATTATCCATTCAGGGACAGAATACTTGATCCAGATTCATTGTGCTAGTTAATTCAGTGATATAGGCTCTAGAGTATCTCTCACAAAGCTGTGAAATATACATATAGCTGACTGCTTAAATGATTCTCCTAGTTAGTTTGGCAGATCTTTTGTTTGCTATCATTATATAGATATGCAATGTTTAATATACATAGATGCACACAAAAATGATATAGCTATAGATATACCCCAAACACACTTTATATTTCATCATCTCAATATCGGGTAACATTGCCTAATGAGAGCAAGGAGCCATGTTCCAATTGTTGCAGCTACTAAATCTAAAACATTTAAATTGAACCGTTAAAATGCAAACATGCCCTTTTTTCCAAATACCAACGTATTCTCCCTACCTTTTTAAGGGAGTGCCTTTTTGTTGTGTGTTTGTACAGCACCAAGCGCAGTGGGGTCCTAGTCCATGACTGCAGCTAATAGATGCAATTGCAGTATAAATAATAACAGAGGACATGACTTGTCCACATTTAATGCTGAACGTAAGAGTTTTGCACTGTCAGATTCATTTCATTGTGACTTACATTTAAAATGTATTTGTATTCCACTTAAATATGCTAAGAATTATCCTGAGGGACCGTAGTAAAATGTAGTCATGTTTATTTGTAATTGCTACAAAATGGTTTACAAAATTGTTAGTGTCTTTTATTATGCCCTGCTACTGAAGCACTTGCTTGTTAATTAGAGAAATTTCAGCTGTCATAGCCGGCAATTATAGCTTCTGTATCACTGTCTGTTATGAATAGTCAATGAGAACTGATTAATATGCATGAGTAGCAGTATATAGCGTGTGCATTGGACCACAGTACAGCAGCTTGACTAAAGCAGTAGAGGGAGTGTTGTGTACTGTGAGTGAAGGAGGGAAAGCACGAAAGAAACAGGCATAGTTGCTTTCCAACAGTCAGTGTAATACCAATGTGAATTGTTTCAGTCCAGCTGACTCACCTAGGATATCTGTGTGCATGCTTGATAACAAATATTTCTGTGGCTGTGCTGGTGCATAAGGAAGACTTTCTCTGACACTTAATTAAATATGGGATGCAGTTTGTGCACTCTACAGAAGCAAGAAGAGCAGTACAAATTACTGTATGAAGTTTGTCAGGTAATGTCACTGGATTTCATTTCTAAGACCAAATGTTCTCATCTAGCCTAGCAACAATTGTTGTTGTTATTGTAGGAAGAAAGGAATGGCGAGAGTCTGGCTTGCACTATTGGAAATTAAAGGGTTTGTCACCTTTTTTGATGCCTGTGTAATTTTGACTCCGTTTTTGTGATATGCCTTCCCAACTGTGCTTGTGGAAGATCAAATATTTAAATTCAGGTGGGTACACTATCAAACTTGCTTTAAATCTTTGTGTCACAAACCAGTGTCCAGAGTCATTTTCTCCAGCATATGCTAAGTAAAATGTCTCAAGAAGGGTCATAGCTTGGTCATGCACTCTTTGAACAAGTTAAGAAAGACATCTGCGATGATTGATGCTTAGAAAGGTTTTGTCTCTTTTTACAAATAGTTACAAGATACTTATTTTCTGTGGAACATATGTATTTACTTCTGACTTCAGCTTTTAAAGTAACTGTTCATACCAGTACTTTAAATCAAGTTTATGTTTAACTCTTGCGGTTTCTGCTCCCCTGTGTGTGGAAATGTATCAGCTGGCAGAAAACCAGAAGTATGGCTCTAAATTTCTTTCAAAATTATTTTTCGTATCAAATTTCAGATGAGGTTAAGACCATTAATGTTGTACTCACCCCTATTTTAAAATAAGTGCAACTTCTAATTTCCCTACTCAGAGTTTTGTCTGAATTGTATATATGTCTGAAACATGCTACTTTGACTGCCCAACTAAAATGTTCTTTGGGTTGGAAGTGCAGGTTTGCATTATGTAAAATGTTGGAAGGGTACTGTAGTGGATATTTACTTATTTTCAACCTCAAAAACAAAAATATGAAAATACCTTGTAATTGTTTTAACATCTGAAAAATGTGACTTTTTGATACTATGCCAAAATTGCATCAAATACTTAAGTACTTGGACATTTTAATAATAGGAATTTTCAGTTAATAACGCCTTTTAAGAACATGCAACAATCACAAACGACCACAAACAGTATAGAATCAGTTGACATATAAGATGTAGTTTTCTACACTCATCAGCAGAGGGTGTTGAGTATCATTACAAAAGCGGTACAGAGCAAAATCATGTGGCCTTTGTTATGGTGCTACCTAGATTTGATCACAAGACATATTGATGTCCTTCACAACACTGGGAATAAACTGTGTCCTGTATGCTCTGCAAGCAGGGAAGTGACTCAGTTTTAAACACAGTTTTTATCTAATTCTGTGTATCCCCGATAAGGGCAATGTTGCTTGGTGGAAAAAACACTTTGTTAAAACAAACAGAAGACTATGGTTACTGTCATTTTTATTTATCCCAGCTCACTCCCCCTTATTAAGCTGCTGCTATGCATGTCACAATGGGAAGAATTTTCAGGCAAGATAACAAGATTTCTTGAACATCATTCCCCATTGAGAACTAGCTTCTGATGGTGCCTACGACAGCAGGCTTGATGCTGATATTGTTTGTGTGAACCCTTCTGTTAATATCAGGCGGTGTCTGTCCTAATAGTTAGCCCACAGTGTCGCCAAGTTTTCACGCAGTCTGGATTTGATGACTATCAATGCGTTGCATAGTCAGAAGTGCAACAAGCAGAACAAACTGAGACTGCAGCAAATTATGAATATTTTTAACTGTTTATGCAGCTTGCAAAATATTGTTAGATATCAGGAAGAGACAGTCTTTGCAACATACTGACATCATTTACCAGATACAGGTCCCCTTTTTGCAATCACTTAAAGCATATGCTTAAGTTTAGTCACAGGGAGCAGTCCCGGTTGATGTCAGTCAGACTACTTGCATGCCTAATGTTAAGCATGAGTTGAGGTGTTTGCAGGATCTGGAGCCCAAGTGCTAAATTAGGGCACGAGCCTGCTAGGTACGGAGGCCCTGTTTCAGCAAGGCATTTAAACATGTCCCATTGCAGCCATGCTCAGCTTTAAGCATATGCTTAAATGCTTTGCCCAACCGGGACCTGAATGCCGTCAACTTCTATAGGCTGTTCAGCATTCTGCAGAATTACGTCCTTTAATGTACTAGACTTCTATTTTATTTATATAAGGAAGCAGTAATCATGTGTTTATACACGTTTTTGTGCATAATTAGTTTAGAGACCAAAAGACTGTGCTACTATGTTTTTTATTTAAGACAAGACAATCAGGTTTTTTTATGCACGTTATTTTCTGTTATACCTTGACAAAAGCACATTTCCTACATGTTCTAGGACAGTGAGGTTAACTTTATATTTAGGAAATGTATTTAGCAAGATATTGGTTACTAAAACGCACCCTTTTACTTATCTCTGATAATCAATCAGCCAGATTTAGCAGCTAGTGAGCCATGCAGAATCACTTTAATTTCAAATAAAATGTAAACGCTTATTAATAATATGGCTCTTGCCATAGCTTTTTACTTTATAACATTCATGTAAGTCTAGTATAATGAAGCTATACTTTTGCTACTTACATTGAAACTAAAGGAAACATTTTTTTTAAAAAAAGCCTGTCTGATAAAGTTTGCATAATTCAGTTTTATGAAATACTAAGTATTAGTATAAATAAATCCTCTTAACCTTATTTTTTAAAATTTCAGCACTGTGGCATGCAGGAATTCAGAAAACACTAGCAGAATTAATAATAGTACATAACTGCACTTTCTCTATGAGACCAAGAGCTTTAATATGGCTGGGAAATTAATGCTTCAATAAATTACAATTCCAGAAGGTCCAATACGTCTGGCTTTGTAAGTCCTCATAACGGGGAAAACAAAGAGGATCAAATATACCAGGGCTCAGGCTTTATCCCTTCCTTATCCACAGATAATTCAAAGAGATCCTCTTCATTAAGGGCTTTGGCACATTGCCTACAATTTCTTTTTGGGCCGCTGTGAGCTTAATGATGCAGAACAATGGTCTTCCCTCTTGTTGAACACATACCTTATTGTACCTTTAATCACATAATAAAAAACAAATTAAGACACCTAGTGATTAAAGTGCATTGTAGATGTTGTGCATATCAATGCTTTGGGTTATGAATTTAAAGTGGACTGTGGCAACTTAAAATCTCAATGATCTAGAATGGCAGTTGTCGCTGGAGGCAGCTAAGCTTGTAGTAAGCAACCAGTACCTGATTCGTTCTAGTCCTCTAATACCCATAAGAGCAAACTGTGCTCAGTCCACTATATACATAAGTCCTGGCACTTCCAAAGTACTTCTACACCTGCAATGGTTTAATTATCATCTGCAGCACCTAAGATAAAGAATTATCTTCTATTTGATTTTGTCTTCCTGGCCGAATGATGTTTTTCAGTACTATCATGGGGTGGTGGGGGAGAGGAGTAGCTTTGTGCCATGGGGTATAATCAGAAAGCTCTTTTTTAGACCATTTTTCTCACTCAACACCTTCAGCTCCCATTGAAGCTAATAGTAAGATAAAACCCGAAGCAAATACTGCTGAAGAAACATTATAGAAGTACGTTGTCTGAGGTGGATCTTTTTATATTTCTAACCTGACATTAAAAGACTAAGCCCCCAGCTGAAGAAAGCACTTAAGTGCATGCATAACTTTTAAGCACATGCTTAAGTCCTATTAACTTCAATGGGACTAAAGCACTTGCTGAAGTTCTTTCGTGAATAGGGGTAAATGTTTCAGATATAGGAATACCCACTCTTTCAGCTCTAAGTCACAAGTTTAAATCCGGTGGCAGTGGCTGAAAGCTCTTCCCACATGATTAGCTGTTCCCACTATGATTCTGTGTGATAAGTTGTTTGTTCCATGTGGAATGCATTGGTGGAGCTCACTCCAATGCCTGAAAGGGACAGGTGTCCATATCACACAAGGCACCCATCACAGTTGACATTCCCAGCTGAGAGATCCAGGCTTGAATGAGCCTAGAGACTGTACTCTTCGTCTCACCAATCTGGGATGTCCCTCTGGAGCAGAGCTGAGATACATTGGTAGGGTGCAAGCTTGCATTGCCACTGCCTTATTGTATTTGATCTGGAGTCAAAAGATTTTCCGCTACCATGGATGTGGAGCTGGCATCTTTCACAAGCACTGAAGTTCCCATATAAATAAATAATTGACATAATGACCTTTTTGTGTCTGAATAAAACAAACAGAAAGCTCCGTTCTTGGCCTCACACGCCACTGATAGAAGTAAAAACCATAGTATTCGAATTGGATTTGTGCTTTAAACTAGAATTCGCTGCTAAGTGACCAGTGCTATATGAACACTAAGGTCAATGTACAAATTCCTGTGACAATGAGAAAATCATAGTGATCAGGAACTCACTATTGCTCTATTTTATTGGCAACTTACAACAACAAATTTACAGCAGCAGTGAAGAGTCACTTCTTTCTCCATGCTTAAAATACAAAACAGTTATGCAAAGTAGTTATAAAGGAATAAATTATTCAGACAAATGTCTTTTTTCTATTAGAATCCCACATATTCTCATATACTTGTAGTTGCTACAATGAGGCAAGTTTAACTAATGAGCCATAAAGAAAGACCCTGATTCAGGTAAACACTTAAGCCTGTGCTTAAGTCAATTTGACTTCAAGCTTAAAGTCAAACCCATGCTTACACTTTCTGAATAGTGATGCTTCCCTAAATTGGGGCCCAAAGGTGAATTGGTAAAATAAGTATATAAACATCAAAACTTTAAAAAAATAATGTAAAAGGTTGATTAGGGGAACACAGAAAACTGCCTCTAATTGTATTCTGAGTGTACCCTAGCATTTAATTAGGCAGACAATAGGCAATTAGGCTAGATTTCAGTAGTTTTCAAAGTTTAGCTTCAAATTGATGTAAACCATATTAAACTGACCTACTTGAGATATGTTCCCTGATCAAAAAATTATCCTGAGCAGACACTGTCCATACAGATTTCAACTGAGATTCAGAACTAAGAGTAGCATTGAAGTTAATGGTAGTTAAGTGACAGAATATAAACTTGACCTCAATAACAATGGTGAACTGATCACACTTACTTCAAAGTAGGCGTGTGTTTGCTTAAACAAGATGTTAATTCCAAGGGCTTTGTTCTAGGCAGTTTTCTACTGCTGAATTAGTTCAGCTGTAGGAAAGAAAGAAAGGGGAAAAAAAAGAAAAACTCCGCTTGACAGACTGTAGACCCGTAATCTTCAGAAAACTGCCCTTTAATGATTGTGGCGCCTGTCTGTGGCTCAGAAGTCCCCTTTCTTAATTAGACATTTACCAGAAACTGGCAATTGAAATTTTCCTCTTCACTTGACGATGAATAATGCAGTGCCTCTGTTAGAATCTCTGAGGAAAATACTCTTTATTCCATGCTGGAGGAATATTTTGGTTGTTAAAGCAACATAAACACAAAGCAATATGAAATAAACAAAATGCCGTATGGTCACTTGTGACACAAATGGATACCATGACCTACTGTGCAGCTGAAATATCTTATTGTTCCTCGCTTACTCTTCGTGCTGTTCCCCTTTACTTCAAACAACAAAAAATGCTGACCCGGCACAGCTTTGTTTGGACAGTCGGGTTTGTTTTTTTTTAAAATGATCAGTGATTGAAATATGATGGGTTTTGCAGGGCTTTACACTTATACATCTGTTTAATGCTGCCAAGCAGGTGGCGAGGAGTTGCAAGGGATGAGGCACGAGGGACAATCACTCAGCGCTTTACTGTCACATGTCAGACATGGGCAGGCACAAAGGAAACCTATGGAACAATGAAAAAGTGCAGGTTTAATCATTGTGTTTTGTTGTGTTCATTAATAATGAAATGAAAGGTCCTGGTTTGCTTTCAGTAGCACAAGAGAACGTTGGTATATCCTGGGATTGATTCAATAGAAGGCTAGTTGGGGAAATGCAAATAAGAGGGTCCCCATTCAGACTCTCTGAACTGGTTAGCCAGTCGAGGACTGTGAAAGGGAAAGGGGGACTGGAAAATATATGGGTCCGTTAAATGGCACTACAGCGTACTGTAAACACTATTACTGGAATCCGAGCCTCCATGCTGATGCAATATTTGTTGAGCTAAACAACAAGAAGTCATCTGTTATTTGGTCAACAAAAAACTATTAGACCAATGTTTTCTCACCAGTCTCAGAGAAATGCTGATTCTCTAGTGGAATGTTTGAGGGACCAGGGTCCAAATTCTCCATTTGCTTAAAACTCCAATACTGTTCTCAAACTGGTTTCATTGGAATTTCTCTGGATTTTCACTGGGGTGAAAACTTACCTGTGTTGAGTAGTACCTTACTTCTCAAGTGGTCTGACTGGGAATACTAGAGAGGTCAGGTGCTGCATAGCACGAGTGATAATGGCAGGATCAGACCACAAACAGAATTTGGCCTTTGACTTGTTGACTTTGATGGACTTGTGCCCACTCATACCAGTGGTGAATTAGATCCTACGTGTCATACAATGTTATCTCAGAAGAACTGAATGCCCATACATCAGATGCTCACTGCATTGATTTTGATGCCAGTCAGCAAGCCGTTCTGAGTTTGACAAATTTACTGCCACACAATCCAGTAGCCCTTGCTCTTTGTAGTGGGCGGTAGCTGTGCCCATATGATTGTCATAAATTGCAAGCCCTAAGAAAAGGTGGGGGAGAGAAAGGGGTATTTCCCTTCCCCACACTGCAAGTTACAGTTCACCAAAATGAAGTTACTTTTCCTAATTAACATAGTAATTAACATCACCCCCTTTGTCATGAAATGCTGAAAAATAATAAGTGCAGCATGGAGTGAAAGGACTGAATGAGGCAGTAGCAGGTGTCCTATTTGGAATCATAGCCTCAGTACATTCTAAGACCATTGGTTTGTTGTTGTTATTAACCTGAAAGCAGCAAACTATACGAGAGTCCGAAGTGTCCACCCTATAGACATAGGGTGACTAGGTGTCCAATTTTCGACCGGAACACCCGGTTGAAAAGGGATCCTCCTGCACCCCAAACCCCTCATCCCCAGCCCCACCCCAGAGCCTGCACCCCCAGCCGGAGCCCTCACCGCCCCCCACCCCATACCCCAACCTCCCGCCCCAGCTCTGAACCCCCTCCCGCCTTCCAAACCCCTCGGTCCTAGCCTGGAGCACCTTCCTACACCCCATGTCCCATACCAGAGTCTGCACCCACAGCCAGAGCCCTCACACACCCCAACCCCTTCCCCCAGCCCAGAGCCCCATCCTGCACTCTGAACTCCTCAGCCCCAGCACGGAGCCCCCTCCTGCATGCCAAATCCCTCATCCCCGGCCCCACAGCAGAGCCCACACTCCCAGCCGGGAGCCCTCACCCCGCCCCCCGCACACCAACTACCAGCCTGGAGTCCCCTCCCGCACCTTGAACCCATCATTTCTGGCCCCACCCCAGAAGCCACATCCCCAGCCAGAGCCCCCTTCCACACCCCAAATCCCTGTCTCAGCCTGGAGTCCTCTTCCATACTCCGAACCCCTCAGCCCCAGCCTGGAGCCCCCTCCTACACCCCAAACCCCTCATCCCTAGTCCCACTCCAGAGCCCACACCCCGAGCCGGAGCCCTCACCCCCTCTCGCATCCCAACCCACTGCCTCAGCCTGGAGCCCCCTCCCAGACTCTGAACTCATTTCTGGCCCCACCCCAGAGCCCGCAGCCCTCACCCCCTCCCACATCCCAGCCTGGTGAAAATGAGCGAGTGAGTGAGGGTGGGGAGAGCAAGTGACAGAGGGAGGGGGGGTGGAGTGAGTGGGGGTGGGGCCTTGGAGAAGGAGCGGGGCAAGGGTGGTCGGATTTGTGCAAGTAGAAAGTTGGCAACCCTATATAGATGTCTTCTGTTGAAGGAGTAGGCCCACTTGTAAGAGGAACGTCTAGGTGTCGTGTTGGAGCCGTAGCAGCTCCTGCATTCCCAGGTTGCAGCCATAGCCAAGAACATTTTTCCATTCATCTGATGACAACTTTCCCTCTCAGATGTAGATTTCTCAATAGTTGTCCATAGCTGCTCCAGCCCTTCCCTGCCTCATTGAAACCCGTCCTATGGCCATGGATCAGTAGTACAATGGGGAAGAAAGGCAGAGGAGTGAGAAGGGGAAGAGGAGAGCAACAGATGGGACAGCCAAGGGGGATTGAGGAGATGGAGAAAGGGAGAGTGACAGCTGAGGAAGGAGAATGTGGTGCATTAGAATGGGTAGAGGGGAAGCATGGTCGTATGCTCAAAGCACTACACTGTGTCTCCCGAGTTCAATTGTCAGCTTCACCAGACCCCCTGTGTAACTTTGGGCAAGTTGCTTCATCTCTATGCCTTGATTCCTAATCTCTAGAGGACTACCTTGGTCTATTGGACTGTAAGTTGTTCAGGGCACGGACTCTCTACCCCGTTGTTTTGCACTGCACCTAGCACAATGGCAGGCCAGTCTCAGTTGGGGGTTCCAGGTGCTACTGAAATAGAAATTATTATTGTAATAAGAACTGGTCTACACACAAACTTGCACTGGTGTAGCTAAAGGTTAAACAAGTTTTCCAGACCAATGCGACTGTGTGTGTGGATGCTCTTACATTGATTTAGATTGCCCCTGGATTTATCTAGCTGTTTTGCTAAATCAGTGCAACCTTACACCCTGACTTTAACTGCTAAAACTTCTAATGTTACTTACTATTATTGCAATAAAGTTGTGCCAGCAGGACAAAAAGAAGAGATGGCTCAGGGAAGAGACACACCACTGACTCAGACACCTCCCTTTGTAATGATCCTTTGTTACAGGACCCTGTGTTTTAAAGCTACTCCTGTATTAAAGCTCTGGTCTTCTAACTATACCTAGTAAAGTCATTTATAAAATCCCCTTCAGAAAAAGCACCTTGCACACAATTCTTGCCTCTTGCACTGTGTAGTTGGGATGGAGCAGTGCATTACAACATAACATCATTAGAAACGCATGCTGAGAAAGATGACTTTACAGTGCCTATCATCTGCAGCACACATGGGCAGCTCTTCTGGGGAGTTAAAGAAATTGGGTTAATTGCCATTGCTAAATTCTGTTAGTGAGCAATTCATGCTAATTTATGGCTGCCATTTGTATCTCACACATAAATATAATTGATTGGCTTCCTCGAGGTCATGCTCAGTAAAATGATAGAAAGATTCATTAAAGAGAAGGGCCTGTAAACTTATATCTATGTTTTATATGGACCAGTCAGTTATTAACTTTTTAAGCAGATATTTTTTAAGGTTGATAGAATAAGCAGTTATTTTCTTCTCCCATTTCAGATGATAAACGTGCTACACAAAAACAAAAGGTCTGAGGATCAATAGTTTGAAAAGCACTCAGCATTGAAGTCAATGGTAAAACTCCCATTTGAGCAGTGTGACACCAATCCTGAGCCTGAGAATACCACCAAAAAGTGTATGTCCGATATGCTATGACAGTACTTATGCTGTATTGTTACTAATTAACACACTGAAATATCAACAGAGTTAAACTTACCCCCAAGATTTTCCTTTTGGAAGCTAAATATTTTAGAGAACAAATGGATTCTGTCTTAAGTAAAGAATTTTCCTTTAGTCTTAACTTTTTTGTTATGAGTGGCTCACAGGGAAAAAGGGAAATGCACGCACATGGAAACAGTCTATTATGAAACAATATGATTCTTCTTTTTTAAAAAGAGAAAGTCTGTCCATACGAGTGAAATAAAAGGAGGATTAGACTGAGCTGCAAGAAGAATTAACCTATATTTTGAACCTTCTTTCTCCAATGCCTGAGGAGAAGGAGGTTTAGAAATAGGCTTTTTTGCTGTTCCACTTTCTATAACATCTAAAGTTGTGCTGCTTTTTCTTAAAATGCAGGCTTCTTAAGAACTTGCTAAAGAAGTGTATCAGACCATAAAGAGTGTTTTAAATGAGATACAGACATCGCTAGGCTAAAAAAAACTAGCATTTCTGTAGTGCGTTTCCCAAGGATTTGCATGGTTTTCTACAAAGAAAAGCTTCTTACTCATTCTTAAGCAAAAAAGTTTTCCTCTGTGACATTTGTGAATTATAGAATAACCAACAAGCCATATAATGTAGACAAATGTTTACTATTCATGACACTAAACTAATGTAAAAGCAACCCAATCTGACAGACAGCTGGGAAAATAACCATTTTCTTTCCATACATTACAGATTTTACTGTAGCTGAAACAATATAGTATTTTTCACTTGTCTTTTGATGTTTTGTTTAGTCTATAGCCAAAAACTAACTTTGCAACTAATAAATACTAGATATAAAAGAAGTATTAAAATACTAATCAAGAAACATTTATGCTCAGAAACATGCTCTGCTTCTCAATATTTTTGTAATTCACTAACACTAATGGCCACATCTATGCATAGTGCAAATTCCTCTTACCAAAATGGGTGACGCACTGTAATGTACCCTCAAGACCCTGATAAAAGTTCCCAACATTACCTAAGTGGCTGCCAGTTATCCCTCTCTCCTTGGCCAGAAAAGCTAAACACCCAGAGGGTTTTTACACGGTTACATTTATCTAATAATTTAAATTCTTACACAATGGCTATTGGCAAATTAATCAATAATAATATTGTATATTATACTAAAAATTCTTCCCTCTCAAAAGTTGTTTTACAACAAATTAGAGCCATCTTCTACCGTCTTGATACGGAGTGCACCTCTCATTGACAACTTCTGTAAGAATTATGGCCCAGATCCTCAGCTGGTGAAAATTAGAGTAGCTATATTGACTTCATTGGAGTTACACCAGTTTTCACCAGGTGAGGATCTGTCCATGTATGTGTATCTCAGTGATGAGAGAGACAAGGTGGGTGAGATAATAGCTTTTGTTGGACCAACTTCTGTTGGTGGAAGAGAGACGTTTTTGAACTGCACAGAGCTCTTCTTCAGATCTGGAAAAGGTAAACAGAGTATCACAGCTAAATACAAGGTGGAACAGATTATAACTGGTTAACACATGTTGCATGATATTTGATGGAGACCACATTCTGACAGAAATCTTTCCAGAACCCCCTTTTCTGGCCTTCAAACAATCCCCCAGCCTTGCCAAGCTTATAATCAGAAGCAAGCTCCTCACAGACCAGGACACATCAACTCAATTCAACACCAGAACCTGTCAGAAAAAACAGATGCAAAACCTGCAGACATATCTCCACTGCTATAATGATCAATACCCCCCACAACACACCTTTCAAGATCCATGGGCACTACACAACACGTTGTGTACCTCCATCTAGTGTATCAGATGGCCCAACAACAACTCTGTGGGTGAAACGAGACACTCTTGGATGAACTCACACAGAAAAATGATAAAAGACAAAAATACCATATCACCTGTGGATGAACACTTTTCACAGAATGATCACTCCATATCTGACCTCTCAATCCTCAAACTCAAAGGAAACCTGAACATCATCTTCGAAAGATGAGGCTGGGAACTTATATTCATAACTCTGCTAGATTTAATACACTGGGTTTATGTAATTTGTAATCCACTAACCCTCCTTTTTTTAATCCCATGACTGCAGAGGTGTTAAGGGCCCACTTCATTTTAAGTGGTCTCAGTTGTAATTGTTTGATGATAGCCAATTTGGGTTCCAGTGTTGAGTGGTAGATGACAACAAGGAGTGTACAGTTGGTGGGGGGAATCTGTATTGAAGCAGGTTTTCTTGGAGATTTGGGTGGCTTGTTCCTTAATGCAATATACTTTTCTGGTGGAGTGTCCTTGTTGGGTGAAGGTGATTTTAAATGTGTTAATCATGATGGAAGCTCTGTCCTACATGTTGCAAATTCTTTACAAATTATTAAAGCTACCAACATCTTCCCCGATTTCCCCTCCTTTGTATCAGACTCCTTCTTTTTCTCTTTGTTTTGTGTCAAACCCATCCATTTTGCCCCATCTTCTGTCCATCCACCACTGAAGCAAGCCAAAGCTTCAGTGGACAGTAGATTTGGAACCATTTGGGACCTACCAAGGCCATACTGAGACAGGGTGGACATTGTTATTTCCTTCTCTCTCTTGTGCTACCCAAGTCCTGCCGCCTTTTTAATAGGCATCATAAATATCTTCACAAATCATCATATTATACCAATTCAAGTTCACATTCCCTGCCTTGCTTAGTCTATTTTCTAGAAGCATCATCTGATGCCCAATGCGCTATACTACAGTTCAGCTTCTGCTCCACAACATTTGGTTATGTTCCCAGCCTATAATAGCATACTGTCATCTTTTCCTTTTACTAACTTCTATTTCCTTTACTCTTTATTTCTTGGGAATAAAAATTAATGAAAGCCACATGACTGAGATGTCAGTTTAACACGTCATTTCCACTCACTTGGTTCAAGGGACTTTCCATCTGGATTTGTGTCTTGGCCTCCCTTTTTTTTTCTCCTTATTTTATCATCTTTCTTCCCTTTTCTGGATTAAAAACATATATCATGTCTCACTTAATGGACTATTGTGTCATTTCATATCCCTTCCTTGGTTTCCCATTGTCAGACTCTGCCCATGTCTATTGCATGGGGATGGCTCACTTTCCTTCATAACATCTTGCCTTGTTTTTTCCTTATTGTATGTATCTATTTGTCTCAGTTAGGGCCCGAACCAAGGCCCACTGAAGTCAATGTAATGAGTCCCTTTGATTTCAATAGGTGTTGGAACAGGCCCAAACTACCACCAACCCTTTTAAAAAGAAAAGAAAAGAAAAGAAAAGTAGACTTCCTCTAAATGATTGTACCTTGAATATTTACAAATTTCATTTTGTCTTTACAATGTAGCCTTACTTCTTTCCCTTTATAGCAGTGGTGGATAACCTGCAGCCCATCAGGGTAATCTGATTTTGGGCCATGAGACAATTTTCTGACATTGACCATCTGCTGGTACGGCCCCCCACAGCTCCCAGTGGCCGGGAAGACCCCGGGTGGCCAGTAGGAGCTGTGGGGGGCCGTGCCAGCAGACAGTGAAGTCAGCAAAATGTCTCGTGGCCTACAATCAGATTAACCTGATGGGCTGCAGGTTGCCCACCACTGCTTTATAGCATACGATCATAGAGCCAACAGTACAGTGTATACTGTAACAATTATATTGGACAATATTTGAAAATTCTGTGAAAAAAATACAAACTTTTCCTTGTTACTTAGTCACCCTACTACAGTTCTAGTTTAGTGTGTGTTCTACATTCAAGCTTCACATAATGATATGTCTCTCTGTCTCATGTTACTATTCATATTGTCTAGCTCAGTGGTTCCCAGACTTGTTCCGCCGCTTGTGCAGGGAAAGCCTCTGGCGGGCTGGGCTGGTTTGTTTACCCGCCGCGTCCGTAGGTTCAGCCAATCGCGGCTCCCAGTGGCTGCTGTTCGCTGCTCCAGGCCAATGCAGGCTGCAGGAAGCGGCAGCCAGTACGTCCCGTGGCCCACGTCGCTTCCAGCAGCTCCCATTGGCCTGGAGCGGCGAACCGCGGCCAGCGGGAGCCGCGATTGGCCGAACCCGCGGACGCGGCACGTAAACAAACCGGCCCGGCCCGCCAGGGGCTTTCCCTGCACAAGCAGCGGAACAAGTTTGGGAACCACCGGTCTAGCTCCATCATAGATCTCATCGGGGCCTACTCTTCCTAATAATTTAATTGTAGCAGTCTCCATACCGAATATATTTCCAGTACATAAAGTACAAAAAAAATCCAGAATTTAAGCAGTTGCATGTTTTAGTCAAGCTAATCTATCCATCTTTTTGCCATGAAAAGGTCCTTTTATCTCTGTTACATGGCAAGTAAGTGTCTTAAGAAATTATGCATATTTGTAAACGTTGGCCAGCTAATAAAGCATTTGTTTATATGGATTTTCTTCCATGTTATTTCAGATGTACCCATTTATAAATAAGAATTTTGCTGCATACAGTTTACAAACACTACAAGTAAAATGTATGTTTATACAGCAGAAAGTAAATGTAGTTATATTCGTCTTATTTAAACTGTAGCCTAACAAATCTGTTTACCACCTTTACAATAATTGGAAATAGAGACATTTGTCTATTGTGACTCATGTTTTCCATTCAGATTAGATCAATACAAATGCTGTATTGTTATCTGATGTAGTTTAGGAAGGACGTAAGCTTAGCTGCGAGCATTAATTTTGTATGGAAACCAAAAAGCAAGCTCTTGATATCAGTGCAAATACTTTCCTCTCAAACATTTAATGATCTTTGTTTACAGTGCTAGGAATCATAGGAATAAAATATCAACACCTGCTACCCTCCGACAGAAGAAAGCTTGAGCAAATGGTGAGCTAGCCATCTGCAGATCTGAGTTTGGCAATTTTCATTATATGAAGAACAAGCAGTTTTTTTAAACAATTTTTAAGAGTACCTGAAAATACCCCTGATATGCCGATCTTGAACTAGATATCGATGTACCATACCGTTCAGATTTGAAACTCTACCTGCATCAGTGTCTCTAGCTAACCGTATTATATTCCCATAGGCTTGACCTGCAGTTCTTTCTAAGCAGATCAGTTAAGGGCTCTGTTAGAATAATGAAAGCTTGCCCCTTAGACTGAAAGTTCTTTGGGGCAGGGACTCTTTTTTTATTCTGTGTTTGTACAGCACTTGCTGTAAAGGGGACTAGGTCCACAACTAGAGCTCCTAGGTGCTGTGGCATTACAAATAATAAATAATAGAAGCCTTGCACCTCATGTACTGCGGTAGATCCGTAATGAGGAAAAAACGGTGTCTTGAAGCATTTGTTGAAGAAAGTTTTGAAAATTCACAATTAATCCTAGGTGCCTGTATTGCAGCACTGCCCTTTTCATTCCCCTCCACTGGAAACTACATCATGTTAGAACACAACTTTAACTAACGAAATGTTAAAGACAATCGTCTATCTCCGTTGAGTGCTCAGTTATGTTTAACATTGTGCCAGTTAACATGAGTCCTCAAGGTCATTGTCTAACACAATGCAATTTTCCTGTGTAGATTAGTGTCTAGAACAGTGGGGCCAAAATTTTTCCTGTCACGCCCCCACCACCAATAATGGAATCTGTCCATGCCCCCCCCCCCCATTACTGCACAGTTGGCTCAGCAGCAGAGCTGGGGGCAGAACTGGGGATGAGGCAGGAGCTAGGGCTAGAGGCAGAGAGGGAATGAGGGTAGAGCTGGCCTGGGTGCAGAGCAGGGGGCAGAGTGGACCTGCAGCTGGGGCCACAGCTGGGCTGGGGATGGAGCAGAGCTGCAGCTGGGGGGAGAGTTAGCTAGGGCTGGAGCAGAGCTGGGAGGCGCTGCCTTCCTGCCCCCCATGGGGGGCTGGCCTGGGCCCCGCCCGAACATTGCTCCACATCTTCCAGTTTGGGGACCACTGGTCTACAGTGAAGGTTGGGTCAGCATTTTTATTACAATCCCTTGTTTCAGGTTTAAGCTTAGGTTTTAGGCCAAAACTTGGCAAACAAGATTTTCAACCTAGGAGCAAATTTTTCCCCCAGTTGAAAAAGCAAATAGAACTGAAATAATGCTAATGTGAAAGGATACTACTGTGCTCTCTCACAGATAACTGAATTAATCAGACTGGGCAAGAGATGGGTATCTACAATAGCCTGGTTTAATTGCTTGTCAGATTCTGATAGACACAAAACAGCCCCAATATTGAGGATTAAAAAGCCGCAACTGCAGGTTGCGTAGTTCATCAACTAAAAGGCTGCCAGAGACCACTGTGACCAAATTGTCTGATCTCCTGTATGATATAGACCATAAGATTTCCCTGAATTAATTCCTGTTCCTGCAATAAGTGTTGTCAGGAAAGATTTATACTAATTTATAGGCCACAATCTTTGGCTGCAGCTGGGGCAGAGGGGCCAAAGGTGTGGATCACCAGGTTCAGCCATGCCTCTAGCCCTTAATGACTCTGCCCGAGCCAAAATCTACAGTGCAGTGTTGATCCCATGGCTGGCTACACTGGCTTTAGGGGTGCATTGCATCACTGGAATAATGCAAAGAAGATTTAGTGTGGATCAAAGAACTGGCCCAGGATTTTCAAATCTTGTACTTGGGTTCTCAAATCAGCCCGTAGGCACTGAAGTGGTAAGTTTAGTCACTCAAGTGCCAGCCTGAGTGTTCAAACGTCTGAGTGTTTGGATGTCCTCTTTGAGTGCCCACATTTGCAAATTGGGCCCACACCATCTACTTTTTTCAAATGAATTTTCTAGAAAATAGTCCATATGGTCCCTTCAGTTTTTAAGAGCTTCCTGTTGAAATTAATGAAGAGGTCTGCTTCAAATCAATAATATAATATGGCCCCTTATTACTATCGTAGAGTTAAACCACATTTTAAATTTATGTTTCCATTGATTTTAGTTTTATTCCACAATAAAAGAAGGAGGAAATGTCAACTAGCACACCAGAATTATTTACAAAGTATTTACTGAATCACCACTGTAATCACATTTCACAAGAAAACTGTCTTTAAAGACTTCTACTATACATTTGTTTGTAATTTGCTAGTTAAAAGACATATAGAGTTTACATCCTAATAGACAAGAGGAAAACAAGATGTCTTGAATGTATCTGTTACACATAGATACTGGGATGCGTGTCTCCACAGAGACTAGTTACTATAAATCACTTTATCCATATTGTTCCATCATTCCAAAGATAGGACTCCAATTGATATCAGCAGAGCTGCACACACTCACACCATAGGCAGATTTCCTATTAACACAGCTCTTCTACTGAACTATCGAGCCAGATATCCTACTGCCATGGCTACAGTCTTGGCCAACTCTGAGAGTCGAACTAGTGATGTTCAGAGCTAAGAGAATGATTCTCTCTGCACTTTGAGCTAAAGAACCAGCTTCTGTAACAGCGAGTTTAACAAACTCACATCTTTGTGGATCAGGCACAGATGGGAACATGTAACACACACTGACCAGTGATTTACATTACCCCATTGATCTTATCCATACTTCCTAACTGAAGTTTATTGGCTTCCTAGGGGAAATAACCATTCTGCTCATTTCAGCACTTCATTCCCAAATAGCAGCATTCTGTGGGCCCTCATTTGAAGGATATGGAATCAGATTCTGATCTCAGCAACACTAGTGTAAATCTGAAATAACTCCCTGACAATCAGTACAGTTAAACTAATGTCAACGCAGAGCAACTAAGAATAGAGTCTGGTCCGTGACCCCAACAGCATGTTCATCAATAAAGGTATTTTCAAGTTTTGAAATGTATTTACTCCTACTTAAGAAGAGAAGCATATTTTTAAAAATACAGATGTTGACACGACATGTGTGAATAGGACAATATCTATCTATCTATATATATATATACACCAAGTAACCACAATAATTAATCTCATATCTTTAAAGAGGTTTCACAGTGAAAAGAAGACATCTAACAAGGCTTTCTCCTTGATTGATGAACCAGTTACACATCCATTGATTACTTAGGAGGACAGACAGATGGGTAGGTTGAGTAGTTACTAGCCACAGAATTACCTACGTAGTATAAATTACCTGTGTGTCACCATAACTCGCATCTTTCCTGGAACTACCCATTTCCAAAGACCAAAATCCCAACCCTGTTTTTGCATTGAACCAATTGAATTTTTTGAAGTGTCATAAAAATAATACATTTAATTACATCTTTTATTTTGTTATAGTCATTAGAACCTTATCAAACTACTAACATCAAAAATATATATGTCAGAGACAGTCCACTTCTAAATCATTCATTAGCCAAAGTATTGTGCAGTAAGCAGTCCTTTTTCTCTGTAACACTTGGCTGTGATTTTCAAATCTGATGAGGTGATTTACATACTCAAGCCTCAACTTAAATGGGAACTGTGTCTCTAAATCCCCTGGTAAGCTTTGTAAACGTCAGCCTTTGGGTTGGGTTTTGTTATTGCTGTTTGCGGGGAGTTGTTTTGTCTCATTCTGATTTGTGAGCCAGCTGTGTAAAGAAACTTGGCAGCTGGAAGTTATAGATTCCAGAATCTGGGATGAATCATTCTGACAGCAAAATCTTTCCATCAGCAAATCTTCCCTGCTTTACCTGGCTTTTCTTACAAATACCCCCTGCATCAGATTGGACATCTTGCTGCTCTGTTATGCAACCCTTCTTCATTTAATTTTTACCCACAGTCACCCTGTCGAACATTTAGCAAGATGCTGCAGTTGGAAGTTGTTCTGCTGTAACTAGAATTAAAATAGGTATTTTTTTCAAAGATCTTTGATCCAGTCCTACTGCCTGTTCCCCACCTGATGTCAAACGCTGTGATGTCTTACTTTTCTCCCTAGTAATTATTTGTGAGAGTACAAAGAGTTAAGATTCAGGTGAGGAAACTGACCTTATGTTTTGTTGAAATAAGTTATGCAGCAAACTAGAAAAGCAAAGCCTCTAGCGAACATTTTAACATAAAAGAATTAGCTATATTACTTGCGAGAAAACTGATCACAGAATGATTGATCCACCTAGCATTAGTTGGACAGTTTTACTAGCTTTTATAACATTAAGTTGTGGAAAATGGATCATGTAAAGTTTGCCTGCCTAACAATGATTTCAGGCCAGAGCTGTAAAATGAAATACTTGATATAACTTTGGGTTGGTTTTAATTGATTGCTTATTTACCTTAATTGTACACAGATTATTTAAAAAATCAGTTGTAGGCTTTACACAATAAACATCTGCAACATTTAATTTATAGTAAATAATAAAACCAGGAACCCAATCAGCAGTTCCTCTTTAAATAGAAAACATTACATTGGACTTAATATTACAGCTGTACAAATTATTTTAAAGTAATCTGCTCAGCTGGATGAGTTTAATTTGACCAGGCCAAACTTTACATGTTTTTCATTACTTTGAGCAATTGCAGCCAGTGCAACTGTTAGTGTAATGCAAATGTAATGCTTGCACATAACAAATGCTCCCATTCTCAACTGGTTGATCAAAAATCTGGAGTCATCACCTTTCCCAGTTTCTCCATGATGACCCTAAGATGACAGTGTAATCAGTATGTGCACAAGGTAACTCAAAAGGAGCAGGTCTATGCACTGACATTAACCTGCTCTTTATTGCTTTTTACCATAGGCAATATGTTAACTACAAGCCAAACCCAGACATCATTGTCACGTGGAGTTGCACCTTACTCTATAAGTAAGGCTAAGATTTTGTCATGGATATTTTTAGTAAAAGTAATGGACAGATCATGGGCAATAAAGAAAAATTCACGGAAGCCCATGACCTGTCTGTGACTTTTACTAAAAATATCGATGACAAAATGAGGAGCTCTACTGCAGAGTCCCCACACTGCCTGCAGTGGCTAGGCATCTGCGGGGTCTGCTCGGAGCTCCGGGGGCCCCCACCACCTGTGGGGGCTTGGAACTCGGGGGGGGGGTCCAACACCAGCCATGATGGCACGGAGCTCCAGGGGTCCCCCCACCGCCTAGGAGCTCCGGGGTCACCCCAATGCCCATGGCGGCTGAGTGATCCGGAGCTGCCCCCGCCACTCCTGCGCTCCCTCTCCCCCGTCACCCAGGAGCTCCGGCCCACAGCGGCCAAGAGCTCTGGGGGTCCATGACTTCCGCGACCTCTGTGAAAAAATCGTAGCCTTATCTATAAGTAATCCATTTGCTTCAATGAGACTGTTTTAGAGTAAAGTAATAGCTGTTTAAGACAGAATTCTCACACACACACGTTGAGTGGAAGGGTTGTGAAGTAGGTTGGTCGTGGTCATTCCTCGTGGAACATTTGGCTGCTGAATCGCAAGAAGTCCCAAATTTTGGAGAAGAGCTTGTCAGTCAATATGAGAGATAAACCCATGGGAGATATGCCACTGCAGCAATTCAGAGGGTTCACAGGAAAGCTAATTTTGGTCTGAGCAGAGCTGTTAAATTACAGTATGATGCTCCTAACGTGTGACCCCCAACATTTCAGACTAGCTCTTTCAAAGGATTTAGGTGTAAAAATGTGACTGGTCAATTAGCAATAAAGTTCTTTCTGTAAGGTGAGTATCCACCAATCGAGGGAATGTAAAAAAAATGAAGTGCATTGGGATGGAAGATTTTTAGAATAGACTTCATGCTCAGAAATTCTATTTTTAAAATTGGCTCTCACTGGGATAGGGAGTCCGGGAACTCTTTCAGTGCTCATCTAATCTCTCTACCCATCTTTACAGTGGTATCTTAGGGTATGTGTGCTCTGTAACCGGAGGTGTGACTGCAGCGCATGTAAACATACCCAGACTAGCTTTGGTATAGTTAGCTTGAACAGCAATAAGCGATCAAGTCACGGCAGCATGGGAAGCCATTCAAGAACATACCCATCGTCCTGGATGTGCTTACATAGTCAATGCTGCCACAGCTCCACTGATATTGTTATTCAAGCTAGCTAGATCCCAGCTGGCTCAGGTATGTCTACAAATCCTCTGAGTGCAGTGTAGACATACCCTTTGTCTTTATTACAATGTTAGGGCACCATTACAATGTTTTATCTGAAAAAATATTTACAAGATACTGATGCAAAATTGCTTATTCAGAGGTCTTGTCCCAATAGACTTGTAGTACAGTAATATGGTTAAATGATTTTGAAAGAAACTTGAAAAAATAGCCGGAGAATCAATATCTTGTTCTGCGTGGACAAGCACTGAGGGATCTCTAATCTGTAAGAAGTAAACAGGGCGCCAGTTTGTGTCTTGCTCAAACGATTAACCTAGTGAAATCTTACAGCTGAAATAAAAAGCAGAATATGGGACCTGTTGCTACCTGGTGAATGAAAATAACTATAAATACAACATTTTCCACTGAGTCTTTAATGCAAACTGTAGCCCAAAATAGTAGAGAAAAACAGGAAGATATTCCCAGGCTGCAGTGAAGACCACTCTTGTACCAACAACATAAAGAGACGGAGAGTCATAGATTTTAAGGTCAGAAGGGACCATCATGATTGTCTAGTCTGACCTCCTGCACAACGCAGGCCACAGAATCTCACCCACCCACTCCTGTAATAAACCCCTAACCTATGTCTGAGCTATTGAAGTGTACTTTAAACACTTCAAGGTGTAGAGAATCCTCCAGCACGTGACCCGTACCCCACGCTGCAGAGGAAGGTGAAAAACCCCAGGGCCTCTGCCAGTCTGCCCTGGAGGAAAATTCCTTCCCATCCCCAAATATGGCGATCAGCTAAACCCTGACCATGTGGGCAAGACTCACCAGCCAGACACCCAGGAAAGAATTCTCTGTAGTAACTCAGATCCCACCCCATCTAACATCCCATTGGGCATATTTACCACACATAATCAAAGATCAATTAATTGCCAAAATTACGCTATCCCATCATACCATCCCCTCCATAAACTTATCAAGCTTAGTCTTGAAGCCAGATATGTCTTTTGCCCGCACTGCTCCCCTAGGAAAGCTGTTCCAGAACTTCACTCCTCTAATGGTTAGAAACTTTTGTCTAATTTAAAGTCTAAACTTCCTAATGGCCAGTTTATATCCATTTGTTCTTGTGTCCACATTGGTACTGAGCTTAAATAATTCCTCTCCCTTCCTGGTATTTATCCCTCTGATATACTTAGAGAGCAATCATGTTTCCCCTCAGCCTTCTTTTGGTTAGGCTAAACAAGCCAAGCTCTTTGAGTCCATTCCTCGGCTCATCCTAATAGCCCTTCTCTGTACCTGTTCCAGTTTGAATTCATCCTTCTTAAAATGGGAGACCAGAACTGCACACAGTATTCCAGATGAGGTCTCACCAGTGCCTTGTATAACGGTACTAACACCTCCTTATCTCTACTGGAAATACCTCACCTGATGCATCCCAAGACCGCATTAGCTTTTTTCACGGCATATCACATTGGCGGCTCATAGCCATCCTGTGATCAACCAGTACTCCAAAGTCCTTCTCCTCTGTTACTTCCAACTGATGAGTTCCCAATTTATAACAAAAATTCTTGTTATTAATCCCTAAATGCATGACCTTGTACTTTTCACTATTAAATTTCATCCTATTACTATTACTCCAGTTTACAAGGTCACCCTTAGGGGGCAGGATTAAAAAGAGAGAGGAGGGTTGGAGAAAATCTATCGAGGACAGTTGTGAACAGAGTCCTTATATTAGGGAGGGAGGCAGTGGAGTTGTCTGATGATGGGAATGGTGTGGCTGTGCTTCTTGTCCACATAAGTAGCATTCTATGCCACACCCTCTGGCCAACTGAGCTCAGGGTGCTCAGCTTCTTCGTTTGGAAACTGTCATGAACTCATATTTGTATTACAGGCAGAGAGGCATGTGAAAGGTAAATGTCAACATTTACAAAATGCTTGTGTATGGTGAAAGGAAAGAGAAAGTCACACATACGGATGGTTATTTATGCAGCACTGCTCATAGCACTTCATGTGTACACACAATGAACAACAAGGGCCCAGCTCCAAGCATTCAAAAGTTAAGACTCAGGCCCCCAAATATCTTGAGATTGGCTTAAAATAATAACTTTAATAATGGATAGAACTTTGCAGTTCCTTGTCTTTGTTTCCTGGTTTCTGGGTCTTTTGGCTACACTTGCTTCACATTGCCAAGCTTTTCTGTGCAGCCATGAGGGGTAGAAACTTGCATTGTGTTTTTAAATGGATGCTGAGATTCTCATATAATTTCTTGCTTCCAGCAGCTTTAAGAAAACCACCAATATTATGAGACCCACAATAAACTCACGAGAGTTGGCAACACTGCGAGTGGCAGTGGTTGATATCTTCATTCATTGTGTGATCTGTCTCAGACAGATCACACAGTGAATGAAGACATCAACCACCGCCACTCTTCTAGCATTTCAAAGTTAAAGTGAATGTAGAGTTCTGAAAGGTGCCAGATGGGAAGTAGAGGGAAGTGAAGTCCTCTCCACTAGAGAAATAAAACTAGTAAAACCTGGCCAGTGGCTTTGCAAACTTCTTCATACTGTCTGCCCCTTGACCCCCAAGGTTTGCCTACCATTTGGGTGCCAATTATGATGAGCTGTTGGTGCCCTGTCTACTACAGATAAATAACTGGGAACATTTCACATGGATCACTGAATAGCCATCTAGTGAGTGCCCCTTTTGGCCACTGTCAGCTTAATCCAAATTGAAGCTGGTGACCTACCTTATTAGGTAGTCACATGTTCCCTATTACAGACACAGAACTGAGGCCAGACACTCAGTGAGGCTGACACACTAGGGTCAGATTTTTTTTTAAGAGTTTATCAGCCAATAGGCTATGCACTTTTGAAAATCTGGCTCCAAAGTGACGTGCCCAAGGGCACACAAATAGTTTGTAGCACCACCAGGAATTGAACCCACATCTGCTGAATTTCAGTACAGTGTCTTTACCAAAAGACCATCCTTCCTCCCTTGAGGGGAAAGGCTCCATAACCTGCATTATCTGTCCCCTTAATCCTCTAGCTCTTGTTTTACCTTTACTAATTATCATGTACATAGCACTCTGAAGGTCCCAGGCAGTTAAGTAAGCCACATTGTTTAGACAAGTCCCTGACCCTAAGAGCCTATCACTTCTGTATTTCAGGGTTTTGCACAGCAACTCTCACCATGGTATCTAAGCTGCTGGACAATTTTTTAATTTTTTTTTTTTGAAGATGAGGCATCAAGTTGGAGAGCAGACTTTTCACTTCTGACTGTTCATGGGCATTTTACATGAATAAGCAAACAAAGGGTGGAAGTTATTATCTCCTGTTCTCTTCTAATGGTTTCCCATTCACTCTTTCCACAGGTAAATGGAAAAGATTTATCGAAAGCAACACATGACCAGGCAGTGGAAGCATTCAAAACAGCCACAGAGCCCATCGTTGTACAGGTCCTGAGGAGAACCCCACGCGCTAAGATCTTCAGTCCTTCTCATGAGTCTCATCTGGTAGATATGGGCACCCAGACCGATATAACCTTTGAACACATCATGGCTCTAACCAGGATGGGATCTCCTCCTCCACCAGTCTCAGTACTAGATCCATATCTCTTACCTGAGGAGTAAGTAACAGTTTTTTGTAAAGCACTAGAAAACCACTGTGTTTCTTAACCTACCACATTAAGGACAAGATTTTGAACCCTTCACACACACGGATGAGCAGTTACTCACATGAGTAGTCCCACTGAGTTCACAATCAGGCCCTATAAATCATTTTTGTTTGTAGTTGTTTTAAAGGAAAAGGCTAATGTTGCTTGTAATTCCCCTCACTACCTCTTTGGGTTGCTTATGTTTTAACTTTATTTTTTATGGCTGCCATAAATTGCATACTGCTAAGAGCAGCTGCATTCTGTTCCGGTGTATTAATTACTTTATTATAACCCTGAAGCAATGTTACTCACATAAATTATATTTTAGGACTGAAATTACTTACCAGTGCTGTCAAGGATGTTTTAGAATCAAAATGTAATTATTGTTAATGGTAGTTCGATGCTTTTGTACTTACAAATAAAAAAACTATAATTACTTTCAGACACACATGCACCCCACCCCACACACATTGTTTGAAGTTCCCCATAGAATCCATGCTAATTGTCACCACTCAATCCACATTTGCCTCTAGTGAGGCATAGAAGATACAAAAGCTTCTAAAGATGTCAACTGTTGTGCATTATGGACCAAATTCTAGTTAGTTCATAGCATGTGGCTGTAACTTCCTTTAAATGAGTGCACGTATATTGTACAAAGCAGTGTTAATGTGCACCCTTTATTCTGGCTATATAGTGTAGGAGTCCATGGAGAGATATGAACAGCAAACTTAGGGCTTGTCTACACTTAAAGCATTGCAGCGGCACAACGGCGTGGCTCTAGCAATTAGTGAAGGTGCTACCTACGCCAACGGAAGAGCTTCTCCTGTTGGTATAAGTACTCCGCCTCCCGAAGAGGAGGTAGCTACGTCGACAGAAGCCCTCCTGTCTACATAGTGCTGTCTGCACCAGGGGTTAGGTCGGAATAACTACGGATTTTCCACACCCCCTGAGCGACTTAGTTTTACCAACATAAGTTCCTAGTGTAAGACCATGTCTGAGCAAGACCAGGCAGGCTGGAAGCATAAACATAAGAAAAAACCCCATTGTGCCCTCCCAGACTCCTTTCAGAGGGTTCCTGTAGAGGAGAAACCTAGAGCAGGAATGGACATCAATGCTGTACTGCTCCTTGTGGGTTTTGCGGCATGTGAGCATGCACACACTGAGCCAGAAATTGGTTGCGTGTCCATAAGTGCATGGTGTTCCGAATGTTTCATTGTGGGGCATTTTTTTCTATTAACTATTTGAAAGGGGGGGTTCAATTAAGAAGTCACTGCCTTGCCTCCCTGTTCCCAGCCCACATTTTAGTGCTGCGTTGAGGGCTAGTTTTCAGGCTCTCTGACAGTCAACTGGCAGTGAAGTTTAGAGCATTCTGGAGGGGATGCTCTTCTTCTTCTTCTTCGCTAAGTTACGTTACGTTCCATAGAAATATACCCAGGGGGTTGATGGTAATGCCATTGCAGTCTCTGAGGAGACATCTGCCTGAATTCCCAGCTGCTAGGCCAAGCACTGTAATGCAACAACTACACCATAAACGTGGTAAAGAAGAGGAATTCATGAGAGAAGTCATTTAGGTTACAACATGCGTGCATAACAGCAGGCCCATCAGTAAGATTGATCCTAACTCTGCCACTCACACATGAGATATTGACTAGAACTCTGGACATCATCAGTGGCCTGGTTTTGAGCTGCAGCTGAACAACTGTGCATGCAAAACTCATATTCAGACGTAAAAGGGCTTGTGCCTGCAAAGAGGCACTTAAATACCCCACTAACCCAACTGTGCATGCAAATGAAGAGTTTTGCAGATGCAAATGGTTTTCATGCTTTTTTTTCCTGGGTACAAGAAGTGTAAAAATGATCCTTTATGTTTAACGTCTCTTGCTGCCTGTTTCAATGTCCACTGAAATCAGTGTGACCCTTGAAGAACAACCCCGACATCAGCAAAATAGCAGATACTGTTTTTAAATGGCCTCTCACTTACATAGAAACGTGCATCTAGTTAACAAGGAATCAAATGGAGTTCACTTCAATCTTAGAAGTAAATAAAGGTGCTCCATATTCACTGGCGATCACCAAAGCATTATACTGCTGAAAATCCCCGAAGTGCAGCTGTCTGAGGGGAGCTGGAATTTAAAAACAATGTGCCAATAATGATTGGCAATTTAAAGAGAGTGGAGTGTGTTTAAATTGCTAATCATTAAACACACCCCATTGTGTTTCAATTGCCAATCACTAATAGCCTATTGTTTTAATCCTCAATAACTGAGGACCAAATAATGATTACAATAATACTTAGCAATTTGATAGCATTTTACATCTTCAAAGAAAAGTACAAATATTAACTAAGATGACAAAGGTAGTTTCACCTCTGCATACATGGGCTGCAATCCAACTCAGTTTATAAATAAAAACAAGCCTAGCAGTCTCATCATACTCCCTGAAGAACATTTGTCCATATCGCAAAACAGCAGTAATCACACAGCTGAGAACAATTGGAAGTGTCTGCTTAGCAGAAACCAGGAGAAGAAACAGTAGGGGTGTTGCAAGCAAGAGCCAAACTGCATTTGCAAAACTGTGAGAGCCTCCGGTATTCTT
Organism: Chelonia mydas; assembly: GCF_015237465.2. Lineage (NCBI taxonomy): Eukaryota > Metazoa > Chordata > Testudines > Cheloniidae > Chelonia > Chelonia mydas. Next base: position 11,281,881 of record NC_057853.1, on the reverse strand, counting down.
GGCTGTATCCAGTTGATCTCTGCCTTTGTGCTAACCTTTCACACTCCAGCTATTCTTGTGCAAAGTTGTCAAAGTTCTGATCTCCATAATCTCATATATATTACATCTTTTCCTCAAACTGCATGCTTCTAATCCCTTTTCAGCTAGATTCATTCTGACCTCTTTGGCAAGTTACTTAAACCTCTTTGTGCCTCCATATCCACATCTATAAACTGCACCCCTCAGAAATATCGCATATCTTAATATATCCAAAGCACTTGGACATTCTTTGATGAAAGGTGCTACTCAGATGTGAAGTATATGTGCACTATAAGATCTTTTCTGAAAACCATAGCACTTTGCAGCCCCAGGTTTTCATTCAGAAATTCTAAAGAATCTTATGCATGTGACATTCTGCCAGTCTATCAGCAGAGTGATAGTTTCATTTATCATACAATTTCATCCTAGTTTTACCAGTCCATCATGCGGCCCCCTTCTCACGTCACCAACTCCTTTTTGGTTTATGGGATTGGCTTTGCGTTTGGGAGGGAAAGGTCACAAATTTTAAATTTACAATTATAAAACATTTTCGGGGTCTTTTACTTCCGTCTTTGTATTCATCATGTTTAAGGTGCAGTGCAGGTTTTATATTCGTGTAGTTTTCACTTGGTGTATTTATTATTATAAACAGTGCACTCTACCCCATACTTGTTGGTCTGATTGTAAGTCTGTCATGTTAGTGATGACCTGCCATGAGACTGAGATGGATCAATATGCTAATTAGAACAGGGCATGATATCCTAAAACATACTTTGTTCTTCCAGTCATTCATCGGTGCATGAATACTATGACCCAAATGACTACATGGGAAGCATTCATCAAGAAATGGACAGAGACGAGTTAGAATTAGAGGTATTTAATAACTATTCACAAAAATGTAAAATTCAAAATGTTTTATATATTGTCATGTGTCACGGTCTTCTTATTTAGCATTTAACTACAATTACACATGTATAATGTCAAAAGACATTTTTAACAATTATGCATAAGCAGATTTCTCTCCAGTTACTCCGTAGGTAGCAAACATTAAAGCTTATACAACTATGTCGTGTAATCATGCGCTAGATCCTCAGCTGGTGTAAACTGACATTGTTCCTTTGGAACTATACTGATGTACAGTACCTGAGGATCTGGCCATATGAAATTACATATTTATTACATGCAAAAAACAGTATGATTTGGTAGGTGGAACATGTACCACAAATTCATAATAGATGATTTTTATACTTCAGTGTTTCAGTAGTATTAATTGTTTTCTAAATATCCATGGGATTGGAAACAAAGATTGCCAGTCTTAATCATGTAAAGCTATTTTAAAATTGTAAGAGGAGATCAAAGAAAATATCTCAAATTCCGAAGCTGTTTTTCCTCTCTCATAACTGAAAAGTTACAGCAGTAGATGTACAGAATCATAGACATTAAAAGCAGAACAGACATCTGAGCGCATCTAAAACCCTCTTCCTGCTAATGCAAAATTTCTGTTTTATCCAGTCAATTTTAAAATGTCTTAAAGCAATGGAACTTCCAACACTTCCATTGTGAAAATCTTGCATATCCCAACCAAAAGCTTGTTCTTCAATTTTCCCTTTATGAATTTCATTACATTACTACCAACTCTCCTGCCACTGAGAGTGTAATTTAAACACGTGGGGCATGATTCAGCAAGGTACCTAAGCACGTGTCTAACATTATGCTCATGAGTAGCTTCACTGAAGTTATTATTTTTACTTCTACATTTACACTGGTAATAAAGGTCCTAATATTTCTGTAGCCACTGACTAATGCATCTGTCTTTGTCACCGAAGTCTAAGCTGGTTAATATATGCTTAGTTGCCCATATGCTGATGTAACACAAAAGGTTACATTCAGTTTGTGCGCACCACTGATTTCTTACATCTCAGTCCTCCTAACACTTCACTTTCCAAAGAGATCAGTGCTCACTCAGCTCTGCGACTATTTAAATCAGTGCAAGTTTTACCATTGAATTCAATGGAAGCAGAGTTTGACAGCACTTTTTGAGAATCTCACCCCATGAGCATAAAGTTGCTCACCTACAAATTTACAAGATGACTAAATTCTACAGGTCTGGCTGTAATTGGTCTCCGTATAAAAATTCAAATAGAAATCAGACAAAAATCAATGGATGAGTCATTTCAGCAGCAGCTGTCGACGTTTCTGTTTTTATGTCTCTTTGTACAGTATCTTTTATACAATATGGATTTCAATTTAAAGGGAAAATGTTGAGCACATTATCATTTTCTGCAACTGTCTTTTCAAAATAGTGTCTTAAGAAATCTAACATTGTGGATAAATCATATTGCTTCCATTAGAAGATCAACCAGTTGAGCTGAAAATTGTTTAAACATGTGCTCTTCAGTAGCCAGTTGTTAACGTGGCTTAAATCCCAACATTAATAATTTTGACATTGATATAGTACTTGGTGGCAAAAGGTGATCAGCTCAGTAACACAAGCAGCTGAACATTAGAAACATCTCTGTGGCCTAATAGGATTTCTTAAAAACCACTAAAGATTCTTGTTCAAATCTTGGAGACTAAGATCAATGGAAGAGTCAAAGTACTATAACAAAGACTTGACTAGCTAGTTGCTTTTTTGTTTGCCTATTGATAGATGTGCTTTAACAGACCACAAAGGCACTTGTTTCATTGCCCGTAGTGGGAATGTCTAAAGCAAGAAAACCATCTAGTCACCCTTGTGGGCTTTTATGTCTATAAAATGTGCTCTGAATTTCAATCACGTTTGAAATAAACTTGTCTAAACTTTTATGAGCTATAACTGTCTAGTTATTAACTTGTAACAAGTAAACAAGGTCAAACCAGTGAAACACACAGGTTGGCAACATTCTTCTGTAAATGTCCATAGGGTATAGTTTATGCTGGAATCATTAAAAAAGACACCAAAATTGTGTACCCAAAATTGATTCATGGTTCAGATTTAACTATTATGTGTTCAATTCAGTAAAAGTAAATAAACCAAATGATTTCTTTAACAGTTCTTACACAAGGATCTGACTGAAAAAATATGGAATTAATATTTCATTTTAAGTTAGCAAATACATTCAACTTTGCAAAGAGACCCAGACAGAATTAATTTCAGGTTCAAAGAGAAGCAATATATCACTGCAGGATTTCCCTGGGATGTCATGGATTAAATGTTTATTCAGCCAAGTCAGCCCAGCTGCCAGACAGGCACTATCGAAGTTTCCCTCAGTATGTTAATTCCTTTGGACTATAAAGGAGAAAATTCTGAACTGAGGGTATGTGCACTTGTTCTCTCAATGTTTACTATGTTATTTCCCTTTCCAACTTTCCTGTTTGTCCAAGCAGGATGTGTGTCTTATTCTCAAGAATAGGGATTGAGAGGAATTCTTCCAAGTTACATTTCAGTTTGAGACAAAGCATATCATATGAGGGAAGGGGGAACACAACAGAAGCCCTTTGACTCTTCCAAGTTCTTCCAGTCGAGCCTATTATGCACAATTCATGCTAGGCAAGAACCACTCTGGCAGGATGTTCCACAGCATGAAGAGGCATGTATCTCTGATACCCATCCTCTCACAAAGCTCTATCCTGGTGTACCCCCTCCCCCAATATCTTAACATTGGTGATAGACACTGATGACTGAAATCCACTCTTCAAAGCCTGAAATGGGTCTTCAGTTGCACGCAGCAATCTGACCCCCCCCCCATAGAATCATAGAATATCAGGGTTGGAAGGGACCTCAGGAGGTCATCTAGTCCAACCCCCTGCTCAGACGAATCCCCTGTTTTTGCCCCTGATCCCTAAATGGCCTCCTCAAGGATTGAACTCACAACCCTGCGTTTAGCAGGCCAATGCTCAAACCACTGAGGTATCCCTCCATTAGTGTCCATTTAGGAATCCATATTTGAAAACTGGTTACCAGGTCAAGAGGTTACCCCATTCAGTATGCTCTGATACCCTCCTCTATTTTCAGTTTCTCCTCTTCCAACAAAGACAATCCAAGACTATTTGACGGGGGGGGCAGCATGCTCAAACGCATACTGCTATGTTTTGTAGTCCCCGTGTGCACAGTAGGTTTTACTCTATCCTAAATTTAAAGCATCTTCCCCCAGGGGTCTTTCTTCTACAGGGAGAAGCTTTGCTCTGAGATCAGAAGATCAACTTTGAGACTGTCTGCTGTTGGCATGTGCACACCCAGTTTCCTAGCCATTTCCTCTTGTTTTGTATTGGGGCAGCACTGACAGCTCAGAGACCTTTCTTTTGCTGTGCCTCGAGTGCCTGATTCCTTCCCCCAGGCCATGGCCACTGTGACGTTGACTGATCAGTGGGGGCATCTCTTCATCCACCCATTTCTGGATGACATGGATGAAGACAGCGAGGGAGGGGGGTGAGCATGGTACACTTTTCTGTAGTCTAATGTCTGGGTGATCAGCTGAGCCAAGATCTCTTTCCTTTTCCAAGGAATTAGTCTGCTTAAGAGCCAGTTTTGCATATGGCATTAAATTCAAAGATGCACTAAGGCACTCCAGCACCTGTAGGCATGCTTAGGCTGTGAATGACTCTGAATAGATTAAGTGATCGATTGTTGAAACTGAAAGAGCAGAGTCACCTAGATGAAGATTTTGACGCTCTTCCATTAGAACACATCCAGAGGCAGCAACACATTTTAGACCAGCTGACAAACAAACTAACGCAGGGAGCAGGAGGGGGAACTAGGTCTGGCACTAATTACCTTTGGGGCCCATGTGAGCAATGTTAGAGAGCTTCCATCATCTTGTAAATTGCCTTACTATTGGCCATCTGCTTAGCTAGGAGAGTGACCAATCTTCAGGTAGTTTTGCACGGGGATCCCAATGCTGTCTTTTATCTGGACAAGACCATGCCTTTCTCTGGTCCTGTCATGCTGAACAATTAATCTAACTTTCTGGCCTCTATAGTGCATCTGAGAGTTAGAATCATAGAATATTAGAGTTGGAAGGGACCTCTGGAGGTCATCTAGTCCAACCCCCTGCCCAGAGCAGGACCAATCCGAACTAAACCATCCCAGCCAGGGGTTTGTCAAGCCTGGCCTTAAAAACTTCTAAGGAAGGGGATTCCACCACCTCCCTAGGTAACGCATTCCAGTGTTTCACCACCCTCCTAGTGAAAAAGTTTGTCCTAATATCCAACCTAAACCTCCCCCACTGCAACTTGAGACCATTACTCCTTGTCCTGTCATCTGCTATCACTGAGAATAGTCTAGATCCATCCTCTTTGGATCCATCTTTCACGTAGTTAAAAGCAGCTATCAAAAACCCCTCATTCTTCTCTTCTGTAGACTAAACAATCCCAGTTCCCTCAGCCTCTCCTCATAAGTCATGTGTTCCAGACCCCTAATCATTTTTGTTGCCCTTCGCTGGACTTTCTCCAATTTCTCCACATCCTTCTTGTAGTGTGGGGCCCAAAACTGGACACAGTACTCCAGATGAGGCCTCACCAATGTCGAATAGAGGGGAACGATCACGTCCCTCGATCTGCTGGCAATGCCCCTACTTATACATCCCAAAATGCCATTGGCCTTCTTGGCAACAAGGGCACACTGTTGACTCATATCCAGCTTCTCGTCCACTGTAACTCCTACGTCCTTCTCTGCAGAACTGCTGCCTCGCCATTCGGTCCCTAGTCTGTAGCGGTGCATTGGATTCTTCCGTCCTAAGTGCAGGACTCTACACTTGTCCTTGTTGAACCTCATCAGATTTCTTTTGGCCCAATCCTCCAATTTGTCTAGGTCCCTCTGTATCCTAACCCTATCCTCCAGCATATCTACCACTCCTCCCAGTTTAGTGTCATCCACAAACTTGCTGAGGTGCAATCCACACCATCCTCCAGATCATTAATGAAGATATTGAACAAAACCAGCCTCAGGACTGACCTTTGGGGCACTCCGCTAGATACCGGCTGCCAACGAGACATGGAGCCATTGATCACTACCCGTTGGGCCCGACAATCTAGCCAACTTTCTACCCACCTTGTAGTGCATCCGTCCAGCCCATACTTCTTTAACTTGCTGACAAGACTACTGTGGGAGACAGTGTCAAAAGCTTTGCTAAAGTCAAGGAACACCACGTCCACTGCTTTCCCCTCATCCACAGAGCCAGTTATCTCATCATAGAAGGCAATTAGATTAGTCAGGCGTGACTTGCCCTTGGTGAATCCATGGTGACTGTTCCTGATCACTTTCCTCTCGTCTAAGTGCTTCAGAATTGATTCCCTGAGGACATGCTCCATGATTTTTCTGGGGACTGAGGTGAGGCTGACTGGCCTGTAGTTCCCAGGATCCTCCTTCTTCCCTTTTTTAAAGATTGGCACTACATTAGCCTTTTTCCAGTCTTCCGGGACTTCCCCCGATCGCCATGAGTTTTCAAAGATAATGGCCAATGGCTCTGCAATCACATCCGCCAATTTCTTCAGCACAGAGGGCTGGCCACCTCCTCCCCATGCTGTGCTGCCCAGTGCAGTAGTCTGGAGCTGACCTTGTTCGTGAAGACAGAGGCAAAAAAAAGCATTCAGTACATTAGCTTTTTCCACATCCTCTGTCACTAGGTTGCCTCCTTCATTCAGTTACCCCTAAAAGGCCCTCTTGGCACCCAGGTGGAAAGAAGCAGCAGAATACTAAATGTACTTTACCCTTAGAAATACAATGCTTGAAACATCTTTTCCTTTGCCACTCCTAGAGCAAAGAAACAGGAAAGAAGATCAGCTTCCTTGTTGAGGTACAAATGGGAAATCATCTTCAGCACAAAGCAGGGGAACCATTCTAAGCACCATGCTCTAATATAGAGACCAGTTTCTGTGCTGTTAGCTCGAGAGACAGCCAACAAAAGATTTTTCCTCCCGCTGAATAAAGAAACAACTACAACATGGTGGTCAGTAAGCTCCTTACTATATGTAGGCATACTGACATCACAAAGGCTTTGACATCTCCCCATCTCCACGTTTTATCCACTGTGGAGACTGGCAGAAAAGGAGAAGGCCTGTTCGTTTGGTATCTGAAGGCTCAGCATACAAAAAGCTTCATTTTAAAAAACGTATTTATTTCAAGCTTTGGCTAGACATCCAAATTGAATCTCTGAACCTTTCAGTCATCACTAGCCATTTGTTTCAAATGTTTAATGCTCATTTTTGCCTTTTTAAGCAAAGGTCTGGTTTTTTATAAATGTGCAAACTGGCCATAATTTCAGATCATCTGTAAAACAATTCAATAATCTGTTGCGAATGAATGTTCTTTTGGGTATAGAGGTTAATTTACGGTTACCACTAATTCTGAATCTATTATTACAAGTGTGTGGAGGCATAATAATATCATAATACATGATCATTCTTGTTGCCTTGCTATAAATGTCATACAGGCAACACACTTTTTGAGCTCCCCTTGGCTCTAAGCCAACCATTCTTTTAAGCAGTTTTCATATTGAGTATGGAGAGTATTCTAACATTTCCGTCAAACATATGTACAAACTCCACTTTTACTTGATGTATGCAAGCAAAGGATCCAGGTCATTTTGCTTATGTCTATAAAGGTTATATTACAGCAATACATATAGAATGTAATTCTGATTTGTATCGTCTGAACACTGCTCCTGACATTACAGCATCTAGTGGAAACCGCCATTGTCCAGTTTCTAATGTCTGTGGATCTGTTCCAGGTATCGTACACATACATTGGGCTCCTCTTTCCCAATGTAGGTGGCTGATGTGTTTCATAATGTAGATATGATCTTCTACAGGGGTCATCACCACAACATCTGAGCATCTATCCAGCTCAAAATATTCCTCCATCCCAGTTCTATTATAAAACACCAAACTAAGCTAAAAGAATGTCCACATGGCAGGGACTTTGGGAGCAGTCCAGCAATCACTACACATGAAACTAGTCATCTGCAACAGGATTAGAGCTTGCAGGATAGAGCCCTTTGCCTTGCCTGTCTTGCAGTACAGGAACTTCGAAGTGATAGGCAGGAGATGTAGAAGGTCAAAGGAGTCAAGTTTTAATTCACTGTTTCAAAAAAATTTACATGCCAGTATTAATTCCTAGACTTTTACATTCTCAGTACAAATGGACAAACTGTCATTGGGCTTTGCAGATTGGGATTTTTTTTCATGTAACAGAACCTATGCTTTAAAAAAAAAATTGACTCTGAATATGGAAAATAGCCTTTGCTTTAAAGAATTTGGATTTGTATACTTGTACCTATAAAACCTTTCAAAGCTTTAGGATTACATTAAAACTTTATTGAGGAAAAGGCACATAGAAAACAGCTGTTCCTATTTTTAAGTACACAAAATTATCAAATTTAGAGTAACATGAAATCCCAGTTCTTCTTCTTCTTCCCAGGGCTAGAGGGATTACCCAAGGGTAAGTCTATCAATTAATTATCTGTAAAAAAAAAATCAGGTATTAAACACCTGCTCTGAGTCTCTTTTTGCAGGATTTTTCTTTCAAAAGGCCACCTGTCTAAAGATTGGTTTCCTTATATGTATTTTAAAATTCCCTGAGGTGATCTATCCCCTTCCAAATATGTCACATCAGACTCTCTCTCATGCTTATGTATTAAAATGCACAATTATGTAAAATCCATTGAAACAAATGAGTATCAATATTAAATATAAGCTATAAGCAAGAATGGACAAATACCTTGTCCACCTCCCAAAAAAAACAGTAAAGTATTAATCATCAAGTAGGATCCATCTAACGAGGCTGACATGTTTCACACTTTGCTGTATTCTTTCATTGCAGATAGAAGACAAGATGATCCTGTACAGCAGCTAAATATGATCTCCTATTCTTTTCTTCAAGACACATTCTCAGATGCATAGAGTGCATAAAGCCCTCTTAAAGACATGACGCCCCTTTGTTAAGATACAGAGAAAAATGCAGAAGAACTGTACTAAACCTAATTTAGGGGCATAATGCCTGATTCTCCCCCATAAAATCCAGAATAAACCCACTGATATCAAAAGAGTTACTCTGGATTTACACCAGCATAACTGAGATTAGAATTAGCCCCACTTTATCTAATCATTCCTATTGAACAGTTTCAGTCTCCTCTCTAAAAATGGCAAAGCTTTAGAAATATGGAAAAATTCTGCAATTAGAGCGAGGTGTTCAACCTTTTTGTAACATAAGAGGGGAGGGGGGAAGCTGTAGTTCACCGTGGATACTATTGATTGAAACCATTTAAATATCATCTGAAATGTCATTGACATTTACTGCTATGTTTTTTTTTCTTTTTTTAAATTACACATGTTGACAAGTAAATAACAAGAGATTGCTGATCTTGGCAGCTGTCATCAAGACAAGCCAATAAATTATTCATATCAGCTTGTTTCATTGTCTTTCCCCTTATGAATGGCACCACAGGTTGAAATTGAGAGATGTTCAGAAATAATTAATTATGTTATCAAGACTTTTACAATTAGAATGGACAAGAAGCCGCAAAAGTTGCTAAGATAGGTTTTCTTCACGTCTTGTCGTGAGAAAGTTCAGGGATGCATACAATGCCTCGTTCTGATCCCATGCTTTTGCCCAGTTTTTCAGCTCTCTCTAATCCCATTTCCAACAGCAGGTCTCCATCACAGCATCTTTATTTTGCATCCAGCCTAGAGCAGGCTGCAAAGAACATATGGCCCCTTTCAAGGCTGCACTCCATTAAACAGCTGTCAGAGCCCTCTAAAAACAGTTTGCTACCCATACCATTGCTTACCTATCTGTGGGGGGTGGAAAGGACATCATTCCTCATGTCACTTGTGGAAGCCTTCTCAGGAGTGATGCAGCAGAATCACAGATTGGCCACGACTAGGACATGATTCCAGGCAAGGTCCTATGTCCGAGAACTGTGAGTGCTTGAAATTTTCTGTGATTCTCAGCACATCACTCTTGAGGTGGTGAGGCAGTGGGAGGAGGCAGCTATGCAGACTGTGCCAGCTGGAGATTCCTCTGGACTATGGAAAAAACTCAGCTGGGCAATATTAACTGGCTTTACCAACCTTTGTACTGATGGACAGTGCAAAGGGCACATGAACATGGGGAGAATCTAACAGAGGATGTTTTTTCACAACAATGTTAGAATCTTAATATATTTTTAAATGAAAACTTACATTCCTCCAAGACTAACTGTGCACCAGAGAATGCTGGAATGGTATAGCGCGGCCTGTCTGCTCAATCTACATTCTGGCAAAGCTAAAAATATATTTGTACAGCCACTGTCACACCCATTGCTGAAAATACATTGATCTTGCAACCACCGGCTTCTTTCTTTTCTTTTCTTTTAGCAACTTATTAAGTCATTCGTCTCTGAAAGTTACAAAACTATGAAGATGAATGTAACACAGCATGCTGTACTCTTCCAAATAAATCAGAAAATATTGTCAAATGTTGCACTATTCACAGGAAAATATATGCAACCTATGAAAAATATTGAAATAATACTTTCTAAAATATTTTAGCATTGGAAGTCTTGACACTGCGAGAAATATAGGTAATTTTTCTTCTTTGAGATCAATAAAAGGTCCGTTTTCAAAATGACTTTATATTGATTGAAGGGTCAAAAATGGCCTAGGTATTGATTGTCTGCACATAATCCACTTTTCACTCAGTAAGTTAACATGGTCTTCACAGTAAAATTAAAAGAGATCCAGTATATCACTGAAGCAAAATATTTCCATTGCATTTGAAAAATTGCTTTCATCACTCACTGATGTCTTATTCAGAACATCCTTTTCTTTGCCTAGGAAGTAGACTTGCATAGAGTGAACAGCCAGGACAAGCTTGGCCTTACTGTGTGTTATCGAACTGATGATGAGGATGACATTGGTATTTATGTTAGTGAGGTAAGATTGAGCTGCTTTACATATGGTACAATTTGTCTTTGTAAAACAAAGGCTAAGAAAAATATTATCCCTGCTCCTATTCTGTCATGTCTGATGATGTTCCAAAAACATTTGGGAGTGGAATAATCGGAAGATAATTGCTTATTTTCCTTTCCACCAAGTAATGGGTAAAATTCTGTGTCCATTGAAGTCAATGGCAAAATTCCCATTAACGTTAGTGGGGGCAAGATTTCACCCAATATTTCAGTTTAGTGCATGTCCAAAGACAAGATTGTACCTTAAAATAGAAAACAATTTCCCTGCAGCGTTTCTCATCTATGTTTCTTCTTTTGTGCTCTCTTCTCTAACAATAACAAATATTTATATTTCTACGAGTTAAGGCCCACACATTTGTTCTAGATCCACCACCCACAGAACTTCCACTAATCTTGCTGAGCTCTAAAACCAGGTACGCCATCATTAGACAATCTGGCACCAATTCCCTTTCACCCAACTCCCCATTGTGCTGATGAGGCTCCCACCTAATCTGATCCCTCCCCTCGGCCTCCATCCAGCTCAACTACCCCCACCCATCCATGCGGTCAGAGGGCTACAGGAGCTTGTGGCCTCCATATGAGCTGCACTAACCCAAACCTTTTTTATATGCTATATTCCAGGTTAATAACCTGGAGTGCTGTATGTGTGTGGACAAATTATATAATTCTACTATAAAAGGTGCCACCAATGACTGGCCTGTTGTTCTCTCCAATGGAACAACACTGTTCAGAGAAGCACTAACCATTGCAAAATCCCACACACAGTCATATGGGATGGCTGAAAAATTGGGAGGAGTCATCAGTGTATACATAAAAAGCCTGGTTCTGGTGTCACTAATGTTGTAACTCCCACAAAAATCTGTTCTCAGCTTCCCAAGTGAAGTTCATGTTCTTTTTATTTTTTTGGTCAAAAAATTACTTTTTTTCTCAAAAGGGACATTTCCATAGAAACTGTTTGATTTTGATGAAATTTTTCATATTTTAATTGAAAACCCAAAATCTTTTGAAGAAAAAGTGTTGAGCAAAATAAAACCAGTTTTGTTTTCTTATAAATTGTTCTCAGTAACGAAACATGTCCAAGCAAACTCTAGTTGTGCCCCTAATTTGAGAACCCCAGCCTAATCCTGTAACATAATCCGGAGACGATGTCAAAGGGCAAAGCATGCTTTGTACCCTCGCCTTTCTACCACCTTGAGAGTTAGGGCTTGTCTACACTTACATTTTATAGCCCTCTAACTTGCTGGCTCGGGGGGTGAAAAATCACCCCTCCCTCCCCCGAGTGCAGTAAGTTTGAGAGCTTTAAAGCGCTAGTGTGGACAGGCTCAGAGTGCTTGGAGCCATGCTTCCAGCGCTAGGAGCTATTCCCCTCGTGGAGGTGGATTACCAGGAGCGCTGGGAGAGCTCTCTCCCAGCGCTCGCGCGTGACCACACTCACCACTTCAAAGCACTGCCATGGGAGCGCTCCCGCGGCCGCGCTTCGAAGTTTCTAGTATAGACGTAGCCTTACTCCGGAACTATTGCATAAGAACGGCCACACTGGGTCAGACCAATGGTCCATGTAGCCCAGTATCCTGTCCTCCAACAGAGGCCAATGGCAGGTGCTTCAGAGGGAATGAACAGAACAGGGTAGTTATATCCCCTGTCATCCACTCCCAGCTTCTGGCACTCAAAAAGCTAGGGGCACCCGGAATGTGGGGTTGCATCCCTGACCATTTTGGACCTAGCCTCCATGAATTTATATAGTTCTTTTTTGAACCCCATTAGAGTTTTGGCCTTCACAACATCCCCTGGCAATGAGTTCCACAGGTTGACTGTGCATTGTGTGAAGTGCTTCCTTTTGTTTGTTTTAAACCTGCTGCCTATTAATTTCATTTGGTGACCCCCAGCTCTTGTGTTATTTGAAGGAGTAAATATCACTTCATCAGTTTCTCCACACCAGTCATGATTTTGTAGACTTCTATCATATTCCCCCTCAGTTGCCTCTTTTCCAAGCTGAAAAGTCCCAGTCTTTTTAATGAAAAACCTGTTTCTCTGAGTGATTGTGCCAAAAAACATGAAATGCCACATCCTCTATACCATGAAATAAAAATGTATATTTTTAGCAGTGTCAGATCATTAGCCCCTTAAAAAAATGTTGTCCCTGGACACCACAATCATTTTATTGACACCTAACCCTCATGTTTACTGAAATAGATCCATACAGTGTATTTAACTTCAGATTAAATTTACCAAGAATTCTTAATGTTCTTAATGCAGCTGAAGTCTATTTTTAATTGCTCTGAAAACCAAGATAAATAGAATAAAATTGCAAGCATTTTTATTAGGGTACAGATGAATATTTCATGCCTGCTTGACATTCTGTGCTTCCTTTTATGCAACAAACAGTAATTTATACATAGACTTATCTAACCTTTTATCACTCGTGGATCCATTTCAAATTAAATAGTTATTTAGGGAAAAACAAATTTAAATATAACATATCCCTCCATTACAACGTACCAATTAGGACCTAATCCTTCCATTATTCCATGTAAAAGAATTGCAGGCATAGATCAGAGAACTGCATTTGAAAATTAAAATGTTAATTATGAAAGCGCAAATGAGCAAACTTTTCTAATATGTAATACAAGCCTGTCTTCTTTGGGGGCTCATGTCAGGAAGTAAACTTTTTACATTTAACCCAGTCATTTTAAATTTGTCATTCCCCCCTTCTCATGAAAGCAAGGGAGAACTCGAATAATTATTTATGAAATAAAAACCATGGACCCAGCCCTGGATACTGATATCTCAATTTAACCCATGTTACTTGCATTGCAAATATCATGTTTAAAATGGGAGGTGAAAGACTGAGCTTTTAAACCTCCATAGCATATTCAAGCAGTGCTTAATTTGTGCCAGGGCTGAGCCCCGGCACCTCTAGGCTTAGCAGTTCATAGTCCCAGTGCCTCTGGGCTCGCTGCAGCGGTAAAAAAATTGCTTGAGCCCCAGCACCTCTTTCTTTACAAATTAAGCGCTGTTTACAAGTCTTTTGTTTTGCAGATTGATCCCAACAGCATTGCTGCAAAAGATGGTCGCCTGCGGGAGGGAGATCGCATTATTCAAGTATGTGTGAAAATAATTCAGAGATTACTTGTATTCCGCGATATACAGTAGCCATTTGAACTTACACATCAAATTGTTTCACACACTTTATTTTAGGATTGCTGCAGTGAATCTTATTCCATTATAGCTTTAGTAATTCTGCCCTCCCTTGTAATTTTTCTCAAAGATTTTCCTTTGAGCTACCATTTTTCAGGTTTAGGGCTTGTCTAGACAGTGCGTCAAGATGGAGTTTAACTGGGCATGTAGACTCTTGGTCCTGTGCACTGAAATTTCCCTTCAATGCATGATAGCAGGTCCACACAGCCAATTAGGGTGCGGCAGGTTAGTGCGTGATTGATTTACAACCCAGCTTGCTGCACACTCTCTCCCCATCTAGACACCCTCAGTGTAAACCCTTAACGGCCAAGTTTTGGTAGCCTTGGTCAAGTTGCAGATATAGTGTACTAGCCCAAAATGTTTTATATTGAAAGGCTGAGTAAAACTGGAGGAGCCATTTTGAAGTTGTGTGGCAATGAAAAGTTAGCCAGTATTCTCCACCTAGTTAACTGCCTCTTTTCCAATATTAATGGCTTGTTTTCATTCTCTTTAGCCTGCCCTCAGACCTGGTCTACACTAGAATATTTCACCAGCAAAACCCATTTTTTTTCCCGGCACAGCCTGCCATGCATCCATGCTTAATTTTGTCTCCTACCAAGGAAACCGTCCACTTTTTCGAATAGTTATTCTCTTCTTTGGAGCAGCATAAGAATCATTCCAGCATAGTTCTACTGACACTGTGGCAATGTGGACACACAGATACCTGTACCAGTGTAAGCAGTCCTCCCACAACACAGCATCTATTTCAGGAGTGATTTATCTGATAGTACTTTAGAATTTCATTGCTCAGGATCATACTGACTAGAAGTCCCACCTCCTTTTTAATTGCCGGCATGGTCTTCATTGGGAAATTCTATCGCCTTGACCATATCCACAGTTATTAAACTATTCTGGTTCCCTGTTGTTGTGATTCTACTCATATCTCTCCCCTCCTCTCTGGCTCCAGCTCTGTGACAAGACTCCTGCCATATAGCTACACACTCACAAAATATGAAAAACATGGGATAGATACCAGTCTCAGCTGTTCTTCATCAAAATATCTGCCACAACACTGACATACATGCTCTGCTGTTGTAGATTTGTACAGAGACAATATGCAGCATGTCTCATATGAGAATCCATCTAGCCATATAGTTCAGTGGAGCCCACCAAAATGGAAGTTGAGCATCCAAATGGCAACATTATTTCACTTTTTTTCCCTCATATTTGGTTTGTTCACTATATATATTTTTTAGATTAATGGCATTGAGGTACAGAACCGAGAAGAAGCTGTGGCACTTCTAACCAGTGAAGAGAGCAAGAATGTCTCCTTACTTGTAGCAAGACCAGAAATCCAGGTACAGAGAGACTACTATATACTTACTGTAAATTTAAAACAGAGAATCTGTGTTCCAGAAAAAAGTAACTGGATTTTGAGGTGATTTCGTTTTCTATTTTTAAAAAAGTAATATACGGTTAGATTGGAAACACATACAACACATGAAATAAGTTCATGAAAGTTCACTATGACATTTGTCACACTTTATATTAAGGTTCAATGTATAAAGGGTTAATAAATAATTAACCATGTTACAGATATGAGGAGTACCTGTTACAGATGGTTATAGATACATCAGTAGAAGGTGTTGTGGATAGTTACATGCCATGGTTACAAATAACATGCTGATCTCTATAATACTCTATAGCAATTGATTAACCAGCACTTATTAATCATTTATTAGCCCTTTGTGTCCTATCTATAAATGGAGCCTTTATGTAAAGTGTGATTAACATTTTGGTCAGGCCTAACCTAGATGGCTTTCTCCTCTCAGCTGCAAGACCTAGGTTTGAAACGGAATCCTACCCTGCTTCCTCCAGGGCTGGGATTTGAGTGTCCCACACATTCAGCAGCATTTACTATAGTTATTAGTAGTATGATAGTCGTCCTGTGAATGCGTCCCCCTTGCTCAAAACTGTTGTGATCGTGCATGCAGGCAGTGGGGCATGGGTGAGGGCCGGTCTGGAGAATCCACAGCTACCTGGACACTCCTGTTCTTTCCTTGGAGATGTGGGGGAGGAGGTATAGGGTAGCCACTTTCACATCCCTAGAAAACCGAACATTTCAGTACTTCCAGGAATGGCATCTACCGAGCCTGACCACTCAGCCTGAGCAATAGGTTCAAGATTTGAGTATAGAAAATATGTATATATGGTGGTTGTTTTGGTGCACGTAACTAGTATATATATATATACACGCTATATACTGGTTACGTGCACCAAAACAACCATCCACCTCAGAAGTAAATAACTATATTTCTAGGAACAGCAGGGAATTTGGGGGCGGGGAGGGGGTAGTGAGGGGGAGGGACTTTTGAGGAAAGACAAGGAGATTTTTTTTTAGAATTGATTTGTATTCTAAACTGAGCAAACAGCACAAATCTATTATCACAGGCCAGATCTTGCTACTGGGAATGCAGGCAGCCACATGCAAAGAAGGGATTGAATCCTAAAAGTTCTCCTTGTGGCAGGCCATTGTTTGCCCTTAGAGTAGCACATAAAGAAGAGATGCATATTCATTTCCATGTAGGCACTGTAGTTGTAGCCATGTCAGTCCCATGACATTAGGGACAAGGTGGGTGACGTAATATCTTTTATTGGACCAACTTCCGTTGGTGAAGAGAGACAAGGTTTCGAGCCACACAGAGCTCTGCTTCAGGTCTGGGAAAAGTACTCCCAGGGTCCCAGCAAAATGTGAGGTGGAACAGATTGTTTAGCATAAATAGTAAGGAACCATTCCAGGTAGAGTGGCCCATTAACATCTCTGCCCTCAGAAGACAAAAATGGGGGTTAATGGATTACAGATTGTTGTAATTAGCCATCAATCCAGTGTCTCTGTTCAGTCCATGCTTTTTAGTGTCTCACAGAGTAATCAATTTAAGCTCCCAGGCTTGTCTTTTGAAAGTGTGCAGGTTTCCTTTGAGGATGAGGACTGATAGGCCAGACATAGAGTGATATACAGCAAAGTTGCAGAAGGCAGCTCCCCAGATCTCCTGATAATTTTCCACCAAGAGGGAGCGTATATTTATGTCAGTTTTCATCTTTATGACAACGCTTGGTGTGGGGGGTTTTTATTTATTTATTCCCTTTCATGTAGCTGGATGAAGGATGGATGGATGATGACAGAAATGATTTTCTGGATGACTTACACATGGACATGCTAGAGGAACAGCACCACCAGGCAATGCAGTTTACTGCCAGCATGCTTCAGCAGGTAATGCCATTCCATTGTGCAGCATTGTCAAAACGTCACACCGCACTCGATATTCTGATACTGAATTCAACTGAATGAACCAACCAGTATCTTCAATGACGACCTAAGCAGAAAGGGGCTCTGCAAAATCTAGATGTTCCGGGATGACATCTGCAAACTGTATAGCAGACTTCATCTCAATAAGCATACCTTTTCAAATCTGCTACTTTTTTTTTCCCATTTAAAACACAAGCACAGTTCAAGAGTTTAATAGCCTTCTTCATAGGAATCCACCATTCTGGCTGTGGTCATTGAGGTGAATAGAATTAGGTACATGATAGCTAGCAAGATGGACGGGAAGCTAATTAATAAACATAAATCAGTTCTGGAAAGAACATTCCACGTGTTTGAAAAATTGAATCAGCTTTAATTGTACGTCAGATTTAACACACTTGATAGTGACAAAGAGTGTCAAGGACAATGATTATCATAGTGGTACCTAGAGTCCCCAACGAGTGTTGGAGCCCTAATGTGCTATTCATTGTACATACTCATAATAAGAAATTATCTCTGCCCTGATGCGCTTACAATCTTAGTGGACAGGAGAGGCAAAAGGTGGGAGAAAGGGAGTATTACTTTACACCTGGGGAACTGAGGCAGAGAACAAGTGACTTACCCAGGATCACACACAAAGTATGTGGCAGAGCCAAGAATTGAATCCAGATCTCCTGTGCCCAAGCCCAGAACTTTAACCACAAGACCATCTTACTACCTTGACATACACATTTATAATGCATTTGCAATTATGCTAATTCACATATAATTCTACAGTTCTCAGCCAGAATTTTCTACAACATTCCATGATCTAAAATTGGGACTAGATTTTCAAGAGAGTTCTGCTCCCATTTCAACCCCAAAAATAAGAGATCAGATTTTTTTTTAAAAGAGCTCAGCACGTTGGGTCATAACCGTCATAGTAGGAGCTGCTAAATGCTGAGCAATTTTTAAAATTTGTTCCCAATTTCAAGCACCTGAATGGGAGTGGAGATCTTTCAGAAACCTAGCTCCTAGTGTGGATGTTGAGCAATTGAAAATCTGCCACTGAGCTCTGTTGAAAATCCGGTCTGTGGTATGTTTTCTAAACTCACTGGGGTAATAAGTGAACATTTAATGACCGATAGAGTTAAGAAGACTTCAAATGACTTTTATTATTATTTAAACCTGCAAAGAGTTTGTTTTTAGTTTTTACATTTATACTTTTTTATTTTTGATTTTAGAAGAAGCACGAAGAAGATGGAGGCACCACAGACACTGCCACTATCTTATCTAACCAGCACGAGAAGGACAGCGGTGTGGGCCGCACAGATGAGAGCACGCGAAATGATGAAAGCTCAGAGCAGGAGAATAATGCCGATGATCACACCACTTCCTCTAACACTTTAGGAAGCCAGAAGAAGCTGGTCTACAGTCATGACACTCTAGGAAGTGGTGACATGCAGTTCAGCAATGAATCATTTATCTCAGCCGACTGCACAGACACAGACTTCCTCAGCATCCCAGTGGATGAATGTGAGAGATTCCGCGAACTGCTGGAGCTGAAGTGCCAAGTCAAGTCTGCCAACCCATACAGTCTGTATTATCATAACAGTGCCCTGGATATAAGTAAGAGTGACCACGAAAGCGTTGACAGGGAGCTGGAGATGCTGAACGAGGAACTGCGGAATATTGAGCTAGAGTGTCTGAATATCGTGAGAGCTCATAAAATGCAACAGCTGAAGGATCAATACCGGGAGCCCTGGATGCTCCATAACAGCGGATTCCGTAACTACAACACAAGCATCGATGCGCGCAGGCACGAGCTCTCAGACATTACAGAGCTCCCTGAGAAATCTGACAAGGATAGCTCGAGTGCGTATAATACAGGCGAGAGCTGTCGAAGCACACCGCTCACGCTGCAGATTTCCCCTGACAATTCACTGTACAGAACTGCAGAAGGCAGCAGTTGTCAAGGTAATGAGGGGGCAGTGGCATACAACGTCTCCCAGAAGAATTTGCTACCTAGCTCAGAAAGTCACGAATCCGGCTCTGCTAACTATCTCTCGTCACCTAAAGATCCGGACCTTGGTAAGCAGCTGGAAAGCAAAGAGAGAAAAGCCAGTGATGAAAGCAAAAGCCCAGCTCAAAAACTGGCTGGCTCCTACATCTCTCCATATCATCACTCTCCCTATAAACACGCTCATATCCCAGCCCACGCTCAGCACTATCAGAGCTACATGCAGCTAATACAACAGAAATCAGCTGTGGAATATGCACAGAGCCAAATGAGCCTAGTGAGCATGTGCAAAGACTTTAATTCTTCAAGCCAGAGTGAACCCAGGATGGAATGGAAAGTCAAGGTCAGGAGTGATGGAACCCGCTACATCACAAAGAGGCCAGTCAGGGACAGGCTGCTGAGAGAACGTGCCATAAAGATTAAGGAAGAGCGCAGTGGTATGACGACAGATGACGACGCTATAAGCGAGATGAAGATGGGCCGCTACTGGAGCAAGGAGGAACGGAAGCAGCATTTGGTGAAAGCGAAGGAGCAGAGGAGGCGGCGTGAGTTTATGATGCAGAGCAGGTTAGATTGTTTAAAGGAACAGCAAGGTGCAGAAGAAAAGAAAGAGATGAACATCATTGAACTGAGCCACAAAAAAATGATGAAGAAGAGGAATAAAAAAATCTTTGATAATTGGATGACAATCCAAGAACTCTTAACCCATGGCACAAAGTCCCCCGATGGCACAAGAGTGTACAATTCCTTCCTGTCAGTGACTACTGTATAATCACCATTGCTGCATTATGTACATAAAACACTACCATTGGGGTAGAAATCCCTGCCTCGTTCAATGTGGCAAGTTTTTTTGTATATAAGATACAGTCATCAACTTTATAATTAAAGTACTGAATTCTACAACTCTGGGTGCCAACATTCTTTATTGGAAAGTGGAGACAGAACCCGCCCATCCCCTCTGAAGGCAATATTAACACAACTTTTTGGAATACTGAGTGTACTTTTTTACTCATTACCTTTTACATCAAGTGTTTAAATATCATAAAACGTATTAACCGTACTTAAGCAGATAATTTGTTTAAACTGTATTCATATAAAAGGTTACACATGCTTTTCTTTGCCTAAAAAACACAAAAGCAACCGCAAATATGTATTTTTATGAAAGCATATTTTGTGATATTACTTTGCTGTTGTGCACTACTGCACACACTGCTGTTTATCAATATTTAGCTCAAGGTTAATCGCAAAAGTATTGAACTCCTGATAGAGTCATTCTCCTGTAATATTTAACATTTATCAAACCAGCAGGCTTTAGAGTTATGATCAGCATTTAAACATTTTTCTTTTTAAAGGTATCTAAAGGAAATATATAGGTTTCAGCTGAAAGGCCTGAGGCAAAGTACACTATACTGCAGCTTTAAAGGATTTTAAAGCATGTTTGCAAATGTTGCAACCTGTTGAAAGAATGTGCATGTACAGCTAAGCTGTTTACACAGAACAGTTTGTGTAATTTGAAATGCCCATTGTAGTAACTGTTTGCTTTGTAGATTTGAATGTACTGAATTATAAAAGCAGTTTCATGAAATCATTAGTTACAAACATTAACAAGTAAATAAATTATTGTTTTATATTTCATATGTTTTGAATTTTTTCTTTAACCCAAGACTCATTCAAGTTATATTGTTTAGATTAAGCCTTTACTAGAGTACAGTAGAAGTGTCCTTTGGTAGAGGGCCAATTGGACAAACTACTAGATTCTAAATCATCATGACAAAAATGCACTGGAGATGTTTTACCTTCTTTGTACAAATCAACCAGCATGGCTTTGTACCAATTGCCAGCATGGATTTGTCAAGAACGAATTATACCAAACCAACCTCATTTCCTTCTTTGACAGGTTACTGGCCCAGTGGATAGGGGAAAACAGTAGATGTCTTGATTTTAGTAAGGCCCTTGACACAGTCCCACATGTCAGTCTCATAAGCAAACTAGTGAAATGTGGTCTAGATGAAATTACTATAAGGTAGGTGCAAAACTGGTTGAAAGACCATACTCAAAGAGTAATTATCAATGGTTTGCTGTCAAACTGTGAGGGCATATTTAGTGGGGCAGCACAGGGGTCAGTCCTGGGTTTGGTACTGTTCAGTATTTTCACTGATGACTTGGATAATGGAGTGGACAGTAGGCTTATAAAATGTGCAGATAATTCCAAACTAGGAAGGATTGCAAGCACTTTGGAGGACAGGATTGGAATTCAGAACGACCTAGACATAGGAGATCTGGTCTGAAATCAGCAAGATGAAATTCAGTAAAGGCAAGTATAAGTTATTGCATTTAGGAAGGAAAAATCAAATGCATAACTACAAGATGGGGAATAACTGGCTAGGCAGTAGTGCTGCTGAAAAGGATCTGGAGGTTATAGTGGATCAAAATTGAATGACTACCAACAGTACGATGCAGTTGGGAAAAAAGCAAATATCATTCTGAGGTGTATTAACAGGAGTGTTGTTAAATGAACATGGGAGGTAATTGTCCAGCTCTATTCAGCACTGATAAGGCCTCAGCTGGAGTACCGTGTCCAATTCTGGGCACCACACTTTCGGAAAGAGGTGGATAAATTGGAAAAAGTCCAGAGGAGAGCAACAAAAATTATGAAAGGTTTAGAAAAACCTGACCTACAAGGAAAAGCTAAAAAAAACAGGCATATTTAGTCCTGGGAAAAGAAGACCAAGGAGGGACCAGACAACAGTCTTCAAATACATTAAGGGCTGTTATAAAGAGGACAGTAATCAATTGTTCTTCATGTCCACTAAAGGTAGGACGAGTAGCAATGGGTTTAATCTGCAACAAGGGAGATTTAGATTAGATATTAGGAAAAGCTTTCTAACTATAAGGGTAGTTAACCACTGGAATAGCCATTCAAGTGAGGTTGTAGAATCCCCGTCACTGGAGGATTTTAAGAACAGGTTAGACAAATACCTGTCAGGGATGGTCTTGGTTTACTTCATCCTGCCTCAGCACAGGGGGTTGGACTTAATGACCTCTTGAGGTCCCTTCTATCCCTCCTTTTCCATGATTCTACATTAACCCAACTATTACAACATCAACCATGTCATAATATTGCCTCTTATAAAATTTAGAGCTCTAGGTGGAAGAGCAAAGCTATAAGCCATGCACGAAAAGATACTTAAACCTGATTATTTCTGCTATAAACACTTTCTCAGTACCAATGTGTGTGTCATCAAAGTGCAATTCTTGAATGGGACCTGAAATGCTATTATGGGGGAAAAAATGAAATTGAGACACTTTCCCATAAATAAAATGATCCTTTAGAACAACATTCTCACGTGGTTCCTTTTGTCCTCAGTTACACATGTGCCAACTATTATAATATATAATATTGACAGAACAGCAAGAAACATTATTTTGTGTCTGGAAGAAAAGATTTAAATATAGAAATAATAAATGATGCCAAAGCATGAAAAATAGAAGTTACTCACTCTAAGATTCTTAACTCAAATTGTTGGCTACAGATTTCCTCGGTCACCAATGCCTTTCCTCGATATCTTTACTAGTAAACACAAGTCACGGTTTCTAACATTTTAAAATCACATTTACCTGTTAGTACTATAATTTATATACTGATTGTAATCCACAAAAAGAGCAAAAATCAAATTTTCATATTAGAATCTTTAGTTATCCAGCAGATCTTTGCCAAAATTATCCAAACTATGGATTCTGCAGCTCTTTAGATTTTGATTTCTCAGCTAGTTTTCTTATGAAAATGTTTATTAACACCACTCTTTTTTCTGGCCTTATCAAAGTAGTTACTGTAATGGTGAAAGGAGTGATTTCAATCTTTTGTATTGCTTGCAATAGGAATATTGGGGATTACCATACTATTATACCAATTTTGACCTCATTTACACAGGAGAAAAATGAGATCATATTTCAATCCATTATGCATACAGGAAATAATGTTTTCGGCTAAGATCTTCCCAGGAATCACATGAAATTGTATAAGACATTTGACTATAACCTGACTCACAACACATTGGTTCCCACAAGAAAATCCATGTGCCAGGATGGAATATCAGAAGATAATGTTTTCTACCCACATGGAGGTTGTCCCTAAAATCCAAGGGAAGGCATCTTGGCAAGCCCTCCATGAACTGTGAAGTGGCATTCCAAGCTAAGTGGGCAAGGGAAATGATCCACATGTTCTTGTGCATACAAGAATGATAGCAATGACAAACAGCCCCTTCTTGTCAGCACAGGCTGTTCATACTCCTGGCAGAAGTAATCTCTGCAGTAGAGATGTGCCACTTCAACTAGTCAGGCTGATTTTGTACACAAGCTGAGTGAAAATGTAGAATTTCTTTCTGGATCAAATTTGTAAAATTCTAACATTCTTCATTTTGCTTGTTTCGCTTATGCAAAGTCCACCTGTATGAATTCTGAGTATATCCAAATTATTGCCAAATTTTGTCCAAATTCCCCGCCCAAAAAAATGCTTTTTAAAAAGTATTAAGATTGGAAGTGTGTATTATTATATACCCTCAATACATAGCAGTAGCTACCAGCTAACACTCTCCGTTCCCCATCGAAAAAAATCCCATCACATGTACTTGAGAAATATCCTACACCTTTAAAAAAAAAACCTGCAAATATTCAAGATGTTGAGAAATGGATAAACTTCCTTCACGCACTGATTTACACTGGTCGTCCAACCTTAAATTTTGTTCCTTGTTTTCTTTCTGCAGGTGGATATATACTGTTGATTTTTAGTTTTAGTTTGATTAGCTTATTTTTCCAAGGATTGTAGTCCCAAGGTATGTCACAGTTCTACAAATTCTCTCAGCATGGTGGCTTGGAAGAGATGTTTTAAATTTTACATTATTTTTATGGATGAAGATGGAAGGAGTGATCTGTGCAGTAAGGAAAAAGACCCTCTGTGGAACTGAGCATGGGGGGAGTCAGGAGTATGCTTATTGGTTATCCCAGAAATCTACACAAAAGCGGCTGTATTAATTTTTCTACATCTGCCCTAGTCCCTTCTCCCTTGACACTGGGCAACAGCATGCACTTGAGTATAACCCAGGGTTCAAGACAAGGCTGGGGCCCAGAGGAAGCATGGAGGCACAGGACATCAGTATGGAAGGGGCCCAAACCCTTTACATGAAGAAGCATGTTCTAACGAAACAAATTGGGAGACTCCACCAAGAGGAAATTCAAGGAGATTTCCTCTCCCCAGTTGCCCTCAAATGGCTTTTTTAGTAAGAGAGGCTGATTATTCCTGCCACACACGCCAACCCCTACAGTTTGCCATGGTGGCTTTCTACCATTGTTGGGCCAGACCAATGAAAGCGAACATTTTGGACCAAATTCTCTTCCTATGTATACCCCATGCAGCCCCAGAGACTTTAAAGGGAACTGACATAAGTTTGACACCGTGATTATTTTTATTTTAAACATGTCGGACCAAATTCTGCATGAACTCATGCTCCCCCCATGCCCATTTAAGCAGGGAACAGCTCCTGACCCCAATATAAAGGATGATCTATAACAATGCAAGATATTTATTTGAAAACAGGATTTGAATCAGCATGGAATCACCAGATCAGACACACACTGAAATGGAAAAGCCCTCAACCAAACCTAACAGCGTTTTGTTGTGTTTTTTTTTAAATTAAAACAAGAGATCTTGCACATTAAAGATCACAAATAAGATGAGGTAGGACTACATATTGCCTAGGGACTACTGGTTGGAGAACTAATTAGGATTATAAACTGAAAGTATGTAAATTAACCAAAATATAATTATCTGCTAGTGGCCTTTGGAAATAGGTTACAGGATACTTCTTAGCAAAATTGCTCAAATGCCTGGAAGCCACATAAAGCAAGCCATAAGCAATTTAAACTCTTCTTTATTTTGTTTTCAATTGTTTTCAGCACAGTGCTTGTATTAAGGATTTATTTGGAAAATAAACTAATTAGAAAGAAGTCAGGAAACAAAGGTAAGACACCAGAATTGTCAGAGCAGATGCTGTAACTCAATGCAGAGGTCCCTGTATGTGATTAAATTCCTCACTCCAACCAAACAAAGAAACGATTCTGCTCAGGGTTCCATCATGGTTGGATTTTAATTCCCCTAGCAGACATTTTTTCTTAGGCTTCCAATCAGAGTTAATCCTAATGAGGGGTGATGCTTCTAGTTGAAGACAAATTCCCAGGAATAGAGTGTTTAGCTTTCATTAGCTAACAATTATGAAGGTGTATGCATCTTTTAAAAGGAAACATGCGGAACTAATGGCACTTTAAAGAAATGTGTCTATCAGGATGCGGAGTAGCAATGGAGTCAGGTGCTTCCATAAGGAAGCTTGTCTCTGCCTTGTGATCCTTGTTTCAACCATTTTCTATGAGATGGGCAGCTCCGTGTACTGATGAAGCTGAACAGTCAATACAGCAATGCATAACTTCTGTGGGTCATGTGTAGAGGACAGCTGGTGATTGTGATGTTGAGCTAGGAGTCCCTGATGCATGGGCCTACCCCAAAGCCCACTGATGTCAATGGAAAGACTCCCATTGACTTCAGTGGGTTTAGGAGCAGGCCCCATAAGACAAGGACAGATATTGTTATGGGAAGCTGTTTGATGTGGCATCAGTAGAGTGTTGACGTCTTGCAGCTGTAGAGGTGTGAGGCAAGTACAACACTGCAGGAGTTTTTTATCTTGGTTCTGAGGCAAACTCCACGCTCCCTCCAAGCTGGCCTTTGCGAGGGGCTGAATGATCTCATCCAATATGTCACTGCTTGAAT
This sequence comes from Chelonia mydas, assembly GCF_015237465.2. Lineage (NCBI taxonomy): Eukaryota > Metazoa > Chordata > Testudines > Cheloniidae > Chelonia > Chelonia mydas. The sequence continues at coordinate 11,255,641 of NC_057853.1, read as the reverse complement.
GCCAGGTAGCAGAATTTGCTGACCAAGTTCAGGGGTGTATTGTCAATTGTGACAATGAGATCGTGATGGTCTGGTGTTGCCTAGTACCTGACCTCGATCTTTTTCAGCCTGATTGTGAAACCAAACATTCTAAGGCACAGACAAAGCGGTCCATAGTAAGCTGAATATCCTCAAGAGTGTGTGCAATGAGGGCACAGTTGTTAGCAAACAAGAGCTCTCTTAATAGCTCTTTCATTACCTGGGGATGGGCCCTGAATCACTGTAGATTGACTAGACCCCAACCCAATCTAAACTGGATGTGTACACCTCTATCCAGGTCCTAGAATGCAAACAAGAGCATGGCTGAAAAGACAATGGCAAAAAGGACAAGCCACTACCTATTCTTGTTTGGCACCACTGGTGACAGGGAAGACTTCTGATGAGTCACCACACTCCATGACCCTGGCCATCATACCATCGTGAAATGAGCAAATGAGCAATCATCTTCTCTGGGCAGTCAAATTTATAAAGGAGTTTCCATAGCCCCTTCACCATGTCAAAGGCCTTGATCAGATCAATGACATACAGGTCCTTGTTCTGCTCATGAGCCTTCTCTTGTATTTGTTGAGCTACAAAAATCATGTCCCTATGGTGCGATGGCCAGCCCAAAAGCCACACTTTGACTCTGGATACACTGAGTCCACTTGGAGAGAGACGAGCCTGTTGAGGACAATCCAGGCAAGAATCTTCCCCTCTATAGACAGCAGTAAGATTCTGCAATGGTTGTCAGAGCTAGATATGCTTCCTTCCTTTTGCATAGATGGCCTAGGAAAGCATCCTTATACTCCTGGGGTATGGTACCCTATTCCCATATAGTCTTGAAAACCTGGTGAGTTTCTTGATCAGGGGGCATCTCTACATTTGTACATTACAGATGGAATGCCACCATGGCCTGAAGACTTGCCCATGGACAGCTGTTTGATGACCTTAGTAATTTCGTCTAAAGAAGGATTCACAGACAGCTGCGCCAGCACAGGATGCTGCAGGAGTGAGTCACTGGCTTCATCAGACACAGTGGACTCACCGTTCAGGAGGCTGTCCAAGTGCTCTGCCCAGCAAGAGAGAACATCACAGCCAGTTCCCACCTGCTGTGAGGACAGGGGCTGTACCACTGGATTTTGGGCCACACAATGCAGAGGCCTTCATGTCATGCTTGTCAACTGCACCCTGCAATTCTGCAGGCTTCTGCTGTAACCAATGATTCTCCAGAAGCCTTAATCAGGTGCAATGTACAATCTATAACAGTGCTTCTCAACCAGGGGTACACATAGGGTTGCCAATTTTGGTTGAATGTATTCCTTGAGATTTCATCACATGACATAATCTTTAATTAAAATTAACCTTTAATTCCTGGAGTTTCCAGGCCAATCCTGGAGGGTTGGCAACCCTGGTTACACATACCACTTGGGGTATGCAGGGGTTTCCAAGGATTACATCAACTCAGGTAGACATTTGCCTAGTTTTACATCCGGCTACATAAAAAGCACTAGCAAAGTCAGTACAAACTAAAATTTCATACAATGACTTGTTTATACATATTCTATATACTATACACTGAAATATAAGTAGAATATTTATATTCCAATTGATTTATAATATATAACATGGTAAAAATGAGAAAGTAAGCAATTTTTCGGTAATAGCGAGCTGTGACACTTTTGTATTTTTATGTCTGATTTTGTAAGCAAGTAGTTTATAAGTGAGGAGAAACTTGGGGGTACACAAGACAAATCAGACTCCTGAAAGGGGTACAGTAGTGTGGAAAGGTTGAGAGCCACTGGTCTATATATATTAGTGCAGGTTTTCATTCAGTGCATCAATGCTGACTATTTTGCAATTCTAATTCAAACATTCTAGTGAAGTCTTACTTGAGTTATATTGTTTAGATTATTAGGTCGGCATATCAAACACAAGAGCATAATCCCAAGAGATGTGTATTGACCAAGTCCCAAACTGAAAGGCAATTCCACCAGTTTTCTGTGAAAACTGTCATTTTAATAATAATTTCTTAGACTGAGGTATGGACCAATGCAAATTAAAAATGAAAATAAACAAAATGTTGGTAATGTCTTGCTTGGGTCACATGCTGAGATGGCGTAAATTGGTGTCGCTCCCTTTGAGTCAATAGCCTGATGATAATCTGAGCCAATATCTCTAAATAACTCTGATTCTACCCCATAGGTCCAATTTAATCTGAAATATAACTAAGTTTCTGCAGTGACTTCTCCAGACACCTGTATTTACAAAGGAAAGATCAAACTCAAGTCAGCCCAAGCAGCTGGGATCCATATCTCCCCTGCAGCAGAGGATGCTGGCCTCAGACCAAAGATTTCCACACCCCTGCCCCAGCCTCATTTGTTATCCGAATGGATAAAGTGAGTCAATTGAATTTGAAAGGGCCCATACAGGATCACCTCCAAAATCCTTTGGTTATAATGGACACAATGGTGATTAGGGATCACTTAGATTTGCAGGAAATAATTTCACAAGCTTCCACCCACAAGTGCCAAAGTGGGTGCATTTTAATTTTGAGGTTTAGTTCTTAGGTACCAAAAGAAGGACTTAGTCTACAGTAGACATGGGACTGTCAGCATGCAAAATTTCATTTTCAAATCTAAACCCACTTTTTGGTGCCTAGAGAATCCAAACCAAGAAATGTCTCATTCCTGTGCCATGGAAAGGCTAAATGGCTCGCTATGAAAAGCTTTTAGGAAGCACAGCAATCAAATGCAAGCCTGAAGGCTGACACCCAACTGGAAACAGAGGTTCAAAACGGAAACACTGATAAATCTTTAACTGTGGCAGTGAGACAAGGTGAGACAACCTATGTCGTTGGAGTCATGCAGCGGTCAGTTCGGCTCAGAGAAAACATTCTGTCTGTCCTCTTAAGCACATTTGCAGTGGAAGAATTTTAAAATAATTTGACAATTTGGCCTTTTTACTGTAAGCAACTGCAGAACCATCCAACAGGGATGTCCATTAACAGAGAGCAATATAAAAATGAACTCTTGGAGACCTTCACTCAAAGAAAAAACTCTCTCATATTCGTATGTGGGCCACCCAGGTGTCACAGCAAAGCCTGGATTGGACAAGTTTCTATTGTCCCTTCTAGGAGAGCTAGCTTTGATTTTTGATAATCCATCCTCACCTGAGCAGGTCTTTGTTAGTTTCAAAGGCCATAAACAAGGACACCACAAAAGACAAATCCAAATAAAATCATTTAATAAAACTAAATCAAAAGACAGGGAATCAGAGTTCATCAAATCTCTGCATAGCTCCAGATAAACGTAAGTATAACACACATACCAGGTCCTTGGGTTTGAGATGGAAGCCAACTAAATTCCACAAGAAACAAAAGTCTCGGCTACGGTGTAAGGTTCCAGCATGTTTGGATGCCAAATTAACAACAGATAAAGCCATCTCTACTAAACTATTCAAGAGCAAGCTTCTCTGCTATCACATTTAAACTCCCTTTCAAAGAAACTCCATAAGCTTCTCCCCACCTAACTACTCAAAATGGGAACAAGGGCTGCGGTGCTTTCCCGGTAGATTCTACCATTCCCTTCCCAACATTTTCCCAAAATCATACATTAGATTGCCCATGTTTCAGAGACACCAATCCTTTTCATATACAACCTCTAACCTCCCTCCTGTGCCAGTGTTTTTCAGTGGATCTACAAGGTTTGCCAATCTTTCTTACTCTCCCCAAATAGTATGAAAATTCTTTCTGTACCTTTGTATTGCAGTAGTGCGCAGAGGCTGCAAGCACTGTAAAACACGAAGATAATCTCTGCCCCGGAAGCTCACAATCCAAGGTCAGGACAAGACCCAGTAGGTGGATAAAAGAGACATTAAAACAAGCCCAGTTTGCACAGTAGGCAATAGCTCCAACTTGCTACCCGCCCACTTTCTCTAGCACTATTTCTCTGGCAAGGATAGAACAAAAAATGGTTCTCCAAGTGTTCTGGTCTTGTGCTAGTTTTCAGTGAACACATGTTTGAAACATTCCCCCCCTAAAATAAATATTACTGCAAGAATACATGTGATGCAACAAGTTGACACAAAGGTTACAAAAAAGGCTTCATGCTATTAGGACAAAGAAATCATATAACAAATCTGTGTGTATTTGTGGCTCATGCAGGTGAAGAAACACCTACATCTTTGTCCTTTCTTGGCTCACTGTATAGCCTCTTGGTCCTTTGAAGAAGTGTTGAGGGCAGCTCTACGGGTCTGATCCTGTTTTTTCTTTTATTCAGTGGAAACAGAATCAGTCCTCATGACAGGAAGATGCTTTGCTCAGCAACATTAAAAGGCCACACATCAAACTCCCCCACAAATTGCAAACAGAACCAAAACAGAGAAAAATCCTTTCCCCGTGTTTTACATTAATGTAGAATCTGTCAACTTCAAAATTAAGTCAACAGTCAACACGGCACTTCCAGTTGTCTGCATATGGTGTTGATGAGCATTCAGAAATATTTCCAAATTAAATGGATGAACATCAATGTGTTGAAATAGTACAAGAAGGACTACGCACAGCTGGTACTCTGTCTCCCAGCATGGGCATTAGTGCCATCAAGAGGGGCATAGCAGCCTAAGACGCAGTCATTCTATTAACAGATTCATAAATAACTGTGCCTGCCAAAGTGATGTACATATTCCCAGCTGAGCTTTAGACCTCAAGTCATCAACATCTCACATAACAAGTTTATAATATGAACTGTTTCATGCCTCAGAAATTGGACTCTGATTTTCCCTCAGCCCACAGAGCAGAGTTGCAGCCCTAGATCTGGAAGATTTTCCTGTAAGAGGAGAGTTGGTTGCCATTGCCCCTCTATTGTATTAGGAACAGCAGACTTCAGCCATATCGCTTCACATTGAGGCCACACACGTGGACTGGCTACAAACCCTGCCAAATTAGCTTGTTTTGTTCTGCCATTTTGTTCTAGCTACTCAGACAATCCCTCAAACATCTCTTAATTTAGCATCTCTCTCTGGTCAATTGATTTTGGCTAGCAGTGATCTTAAAACAGCTGTGTGTTCTCTGGCTTTAAACAAGCAGGGACAAGGTTTATATGCCACAGTATTTACAAGGATAGACAACATGAGCAAACTTATACCAGCAGCAGCTTTTTTAGACCAGCAGGTTGGGCCAAATCTTGGAGTACTTGCTCAGACAAAACTCCCACTGACTTCAATGGGTGCTTGCCTGAGAGAGGGAGAGTTAACACTGAATGAAGAGCCCCAGGATTTGGCCCATAAACAGGGAGCAGATTTCTTATCCCCAAGACTGACACAGAGAGGACTGAAGGCCTTTATCGTTACACATAAATATACCAGATAGATCCCCCAACCGCTATTTAAACTGGCCCCTGAAACACGAATCCTTCAGCTGGAGCATGTGCATTCACCAGCTGGTGACCCCACCTCCAGGATAGATCTAACACAACTGTAATGAGGGCAGTCTATGTGCTCAGGTTAGAAAGTAGATGGACTCCAAACCTGACGACATCAGAACCAACGTTTAAGGTTGAACTTTCAACCCACTCCCAGATTCCACTATCCAGAACCTGGTAGCCCAATATGAACCCTAGTAAAAATTAGCTCCTCTAGAATGCTCTAGAGGAATGCACCTTTAAAACAAGCCAGTTGTTGTATTCCCTAGACCAGAGTGACAACTATTACCCAGGGCTCATAAATACACATAATTTTCCACATTTACTGGTAAAGCAAATGCATTCCCACATATTGCTTTTGCAGGCAGTCATGGCATTTCATGCTCTGAGGAATGAGCACAAGGCCTTTGAAGTGTCTTTGTATCATCACGCTATGGTGCAACATCATAACATTGTGGCACATTTCACCACCTCACAACACATCATCACACATTATATTTTGTATATTGACAAGGTAGCTTTGATTTAAAGTCCTGGGGGTAAAGGTAACAGAAAAAAATACAGCACTGACATGACAAAACCAGCACACATTAACAACTGGCAGTCTCCAGATGAGGGAAAAGTACTGTGCTTACAAGAAGAAGAGAATCACTTGAAGTAATACTGAAAAAATGAGAGATTTTTGAGATGGGAATTAGAGTCAGAAAAATCAGCGAGGCAGAGTATTTTCAATCAAGGCTAGACCAGAAGATGACCATTATTTAGTTATGGAAATAGACAAATGAATAACAATAAGATTACAGGAAGAGGGATGAAGGAAAGTGGAAAGGCATAAAAGAAGAAATGTAGAAAGGACAAACTATAAGAATTAGACTCTTACAGCAACAGTGCAGATGACCAGAAAACTACTAAAGTTATGAAAAGAGAAATAGGAGATGTGAAACAAATCCAGTCTGAAATTAGACAAATTGGATTATTTTTGTCTGACTGAAGAGAATGTTGCCGGCACTCAGTGCCCAGAGGCAAAACAACAGCAGGGGTTCGTTACCCGGTATGCTTTACTCAATAATCACAATGGGGTGGAGAAGCAGAAAAGTTTATTTGCAGCTGCAAACAAAGTACAGGGAGAATAGAATCTCAAATCCTGCACATCAGAGCAGGTCATTATACACACTTTTATATTCCTTAATGCTACTGCACTACACATCAGCCAATTAAAACTTTGCACAAATACTCTGCCTTCCTTATATGGGTTACAAGAATATTTATTTTTTGCAACCTCTAACAAGCATTTCTAGCAACTTAAACAACCAGCACATTCTGTCTGGCCTTGTAACTGTCTCTCCTATTATCTTTAACTTAGCGTCAGCAAACCTTACACTATAAAGCATTATCTACAACTGCAACATTGTTTTAAAAGCAAAAAAGCTTACTCAAACCAGCCAGGCCTAAATTCTATTAAAAAAAAGTTAAAAAAAAGCCCTTAGGCCTTCAACAAAAAAATCTCCTCGACCCTTATGGCCTTCCATCCCCTCAACTTAACTAGTGGCCATGCCCTGGGGTCTCCAACAAGAACACTGAAAGACCAGCATAGGCAGTATTGCAGAAATTGAGATACACGATCACAAGGACATACTGTTTATGCTGAAAGGAAAGTAGAAAAATTGCTGGCATGAGAGAGAGGTAGAGTATTTCACTTGCAAGATTTAACAGCATGAGTTTACCATTGTCATGATTTTTTCAGTAGTGGTAGGATTTGCCTTATTCATCATGAGTTATATCACTAATTTCTGAGTTCACTAGTGGTTCTTTATCAATTCAAAATGCTTAAAGAGAAAACACTCATTTGCAACGTAAACTATACTTGTTTTGAAGCTGCAGAGTTACACCACTCCTTAGGAGAGGAATAAAATTGAACTTTTCTCCCTTTCATCTGAGAGTAGCAGGAGATAATATGGGGAAAAATATGGTTCCTAAACTGCTTTGACATGGAATTATACTATTTAAAAACTGGATTATTTGCAGAAAGCAGGGAAGACACTCAAAAGTGAATCTCTGTTAACAACTGCCTAAATATTTCTGAATGGGGACAGATTAAAAAAAAGTCATTCTTTAGTAAATTTATATCTTGGATTTCAATACATGAACAGCAGAAGGAGAGTATGAAATAGCCTGGAGTCCTCAGGGACTGAATCACTGAACCCAAAGGATCTGGAATCAGGCACTGTGAAGTAAGTGTTCCTATAATTATGATGGACCGACTGGGACATATTCTTTGTTACAGCCTAGCAACCCCATTTAAGTCAATGAGATGGGCCAAATTCCACTTTCACCTAATGCCAAAGGGGAGACCCATTGGTGGAAATGAGTGTACAATATGCAATATTTGCACTAGAAGGGGATGGGACGAGAAAATAGGTTTCCCTTATTCTGTATTTTAATATACCATGGCATAGCACTGACCCTGCCAAAAGTGAGACATCAACTTTTTAACTACCAAGAACCGAGAATTACCAAGGTCAAGAACTTTTCAACAGCATGCTTTTTCTTCAGAAACTGTCAATTTGTCAAAACTTATTAGTTTTGATTAAAATTTTATCAGAATTTTTTCTCAGACCCAGGATGGAGTGTCTGGTCAGAACCAGAGAGAGACTCCCACCCTAGAATAGCTAATATCCTGGTGGTTAGGATACTCACCTGGCATTGGGGAGACAAAGATTCCATGTTCCTGTACTACCTGATTTGGACCAGGGACTGGAACCCGAATCCCTGCTGAGTACCCTAACCACCAGCTATTGGGTATTTTGGGGTAGAGAGTCTCCCAAAAATTTCCATGAAAAAAAAAAAACAGAGAAAGGTCTTGGTTTGGTTCTGCATCAGTAGTCCTTCATAGGTGTAATAAGGGGGACAGTTCATCACATGACAACACGGTGACGTTTCACTCCATATTCTTTATGAAAATATGCTTACTAGTGGAGTTCCTCAGGGATCGGTTTTGGGATCAATCTAATTTAATTTTTTTATTACTGACCTTGGCACAAAAATGCTAATGCTAATAAAGTCTGTGGATGACACGAAGCTGGGGGGTATTGCCAATACAGAGAGGGACTGGGATATCATACAGGAAGACGTGGATGACCTTGTAAACTGGAATAGTAGTAACAGGATGAAATTTTACAGTGAAAAGTGCAAGGTCATGCATTTAGGGATTAATAACAAGAATTTTTGTTATAAACTAGGGACACATCACTTGGAAGTAACAGAGGAGGAGAAGGACGTCGGAGTATTGGTTGATTACAGGATGACTATGAACCGCCAATGTGATATAGCTGTGAAAAAAGCTAATGCGGTCTTGGAATGCATTAGGTGAGGTATTTCCAGTAGAGATAAGGAGGTGTTAGTACCGTTATATAAGGCACTGGTGAGCCCTCATCTGGAATACTGTGTGCAGTTCTGGTCTCCCATGTTTAAGAAGGATGAATTCAAACTGGAACAGATACAGAGAAGGGCTACTAGGATGATCCGAGGAATGGAAAACCTGTCTTACGAAAGGAGACTCAAAGAGCTTGGCTTGTTTAGCTTAACCAAAAGAAGGCTGAGAGGAGATAGGATTGTTCTCTGTAAATATATCAGAGGGATAAATATCAGGGAGGGAGAGGAATTATTTAAGCTCAGTATCAATGTGGACACAAGAACAAATGGATACAAACTTGCCATCAGGAAATTTAGACTTGAAATTAGACAAAGGTTTCTAACCATCAGAGCAGTGAAGTTCTGGAATAGCCTTCCAAGGGGAGCAGTGGAGGCAAAAGACATATCTGGCTTCAAGACTAAGCTTGATAACTTTTTGGAAGGGATGGTATGATGGGATAGCCTAATTTTGACAATTAATTGATCTTTGACTATTAGCGGTAAATTTGCCCAATGGCCTGTGATGGGACGTTAGATGGGGTGAGATCCGAGTTACTACAGAGAATTCTTCCCTGGGTGTCTGGCTGGTGAGTCTTGGGCACATACTCAGGGTTCAGCTGATCGCCATATTTGGGGTCAGGAAGGAATTTTCCTCCAGCGCAGATTGGCAGATTGCCCTGGGGGGTTTTCGCCTTCCTCTGCAGCATGGGGCAGAGGTCACTTGCTGGAGCATTCTCTACCAGGGCGGCAGGTTTGTAGACATTTTGGTGGTGCCCAGAACGCTCAGAGCCTGCCCCCCCCCGAACTCCGCCCTCCACCTGCCTAAGGCTCTTTGAGGGAGTTTGGGTTGGGGGAGGAGGTCTGGGGTGCAGACCCTGGGTTGGGGCAGGGAATTGGGGTATAGGACGGTTGAGAGGTTCGGCTCTGGGATGGAGTCTGGGGTGCAGGCTCTGGGATGGAGTTTGGGTGCTGGGTGCAGGCTCTGGGCTGGGGCACAGGGTGGGGGTGCAGGATGGGTGGAGGAGTGCAGGCTCTGGGAAGGATTTTGGGGATGGGAGGGGCTGTGGAGGGAGGGGATGCAGGCTCTGGAACGGAGTTTGGTTGTAGGCTCTGGGCTGGGGTAAGTGTGGAGGAGGGAGTTTAGGTGCAGGAGGGGGGGTGTGGGAAGGGGTGGGGGTGCAGGCTCTGGGATGGAGTTTGGGTGCTGGGTGCAGGCTCTGGGCAGGGGCAGGGCCTGGGGGTGCAGGCTCGGAACAGAGTTTGGGTGGAGGAGGGGATGTGTGGAAGGGGGTGGGGGTGGAGGCTCTGGAACAGAGTTTGCGTGCTGTGTGCAGGCTCCGGGCTGGGGCACGGGATGGGGTGCAGGATGGGTACTAAGAAAGCCTCATACTAAGAAAGCAGGACAAACAGCAAGTTATCTCAAGTGCCTATACACAAATGCAAGAAGCCTTGGAAACAAGCAGGGAGAACTGGAAGTCCTGGCACAGTCAAGGAATTATGATGAGATTGGAACAACAGAGACTTGGTGGGATAACTCAAATGACTGGAGTACTCTCATGGATAGATATAAACTGTTCAGGAAGGACAGGCAGGGCAGAAAAGGCGAGGGAGTTGCATTGTATGTAAGAGAACAGTATGACTGCTCAGAGCTCTGGTATGAAACTGCAGAAAAACCTGACTGTCTCTGGATTAAATTTAGAAGCGTGAGCAACAAGGGTGATGTCATTGTGGGAGTCTGCTATAGACCACCGGATCAGGGGGATGAGGTGGATGAAGTTTTCTTCCAGCAACTAACCGAAGTTACTAGATCACAGGCCCTGGTTCTCATGGGAGACTTCAATCACCCTGATATCTGCTGGGAGAGCAATACAGCGGTCCACAGACAATCCAGGAAGTTTTTGGGAAGTGTAGGGGACAATTTCCTGGTGCAAGTGTGGAGGAACCAACTAGGGGCAGAGCTCTTCTTGACCTGCTGCTCACAAACTGGGAAGAATTAGTAGGGGAAGCAAAAGTGGATGGGAACCTGGGAGGCAGTGACCATGAGATGGTCGAGTTCAGGATCCTGACACAGGGAAGAAAGGAGAGCAGCAGAATACGGACCCTGGACTTCAGAAAAGCAGACAACCTCAGGGAACTGATGGGCAGGATCCCCTGGGAGAATAACATGAGGGGAAAGGAGTCCAGGAGAGCTGGCTATATTTTAAAGAATCCTTATTGAGGTTACAGGGACAAACCATCCTGATGTGTAGAAAGAATAGTAAACATGGCAGGCTTAACAGTGAAATCCTTGCTGATCTTAAACACAAAAAAGAAGCTTACAAGAAGTGGAAGATTGGACAAATGACCAGGGAAGAGTATAAAAATATTGCTCGGGCTTGCAGGAGTGAAATCAGGAAGGCCAAATCACACCTGGAGTTGCAGCTAGCAAGAGATGTTAAGAGTAACAAGAAGGGTTTCTTCAGGTATGTTAGCAACAAGAAGAAAGTCAAGGAAAGTGTGGGCCCCTTACTGAATGAGGGAGGCAACCTAGTGACAGAGGATGTGTACTCAATGCTTTTTTTGAGTACACATCAAAGAGTACTCTGTCTTCACAGACTGCTGCACTGGGCAGCACAGCATGGGGAGGAGGTGACCAGCCCTCTGTGGAGAAAGAAGTGGTTCGGGACTATTTAGAAAAGCTGAACGAGCACAAGTCCACGGGGCCGGATGCGCTGCATCCAAGAGTGCTAAAGGAGTTGGCGGATGTGATTGCAAAGCCATGGGCCATTATCTTTGAAAACTCATGGCGATCAGGGGAGGTCCCGGATGACTGGAAAAAGGCTAATGTAGTGCCCATCTTTAAAAAAGGGAAGAAGAAGGATCCAGGGAACTACAGGCCAGTCAGCCTCACCTCAGTCCCTGGAAAAATCATGGAGCGGGTCCTCAAGGAATCAATTCTGAAGCACTTAGAGGAGAGGAAAGTGATCAGGAACAGTCAGTATGGATTCATCAAGGGCAAGTCATGCCTGACTAATCTAATTGCCTGACTAATTCTATGATGAGATAACTGGTTCTGTGGATGAGGGGAAAGCAGTGGACGTGGTGTTCCTTGACTTTAGCAAAGCTTTTGATACGGTCTCCCACAGTATTCTTGCCAGTAAGTTAAAGAAGTATGGGCTGGATGAATGGACTATAAGGTGGATAGAAAACTGGCTAGATTGTCAGGCTCAACGGGTAGTGATCAATGGCTCCATGCCTAGTTGGCAGCCGGTATCAAGTGGAGTGCCCCAAGGCTCGGTCCTCAGGCCAGTTTTGTTCAATATTTTCATTAATGATCTGGAGGATGGTGTGGATTGCACCCTCAGCAAGTTTGCAGATGACACTAACCTGGGAGGAGAGGTAGATACGCTGGAGGGTAGGGATAGGATACAGAGGGACCTAAACAAATTAGAGGATTGGGCCAAAAGAAATCTGATGGGGTTCAACAAGGACAAGTGCAGAGTCCTGCACTTAGGACGGAAGAATCCCATGCACCGCTACAGACTAGGGACCGAATGGCAGTTCTGCAGAATAGGACCTAGGGGTTACAGAGGACGAGAAGCTGGATATGAGTCAACAGTGTGCCCTTGTTGCCAAGAAGGCCAATGGCATTTTGGGATGTATAAGTAGGGGCATTGCCAGCAGATCGAGGGACGTGATCGTTCCCCTCTGTTCGACATTGGTGAGGCCTCATCTGGAGTACTGTGTCCAGTTTTGGGCCCCACACTACAAGAAGGATGTCGAAAAATTGGAACACGTCCAGCGGAGGGCAACAAAAATGATTAGGGGACTGGAACACATGATTTATGAGGAGAGGCTGAGGGAACTGGGATTGTTTAGTCTGCGGAAGACAAGAATGAGGGGGGATTTGATAGCTGCTTTCAACTACCTGAAAGGGGGTTCCAAAGAGGATGGATCTCGACTGTTCTGAGTGGTAGTGGATGACAGAACAAGGAGTAATGGTCTCAAGTTGCAGTGGGGGAGGTTTAGGTTAGATATTAGGAAAAACTTTTTCACTAGGAGGGTGGTGAAACACTGGAATGTGTTACCTAGGGAGGTGGTGGAAGCTCCTTCCTTAGAAGTTTTTAAGGTCAGGCTTGACAAAGCCCTGGCTTGGATGATTTAGTTGGGGATTAGTCCTGCTTTGAGCAGGGGGTTGGACTAGATGACCTCCTGAGGGCCCTTCCAACCCTGATATTCTATGATTCTATGGGTACAGGTTCTGGGATGGAGTTTGGGTGCTGGGTGCAGGCTCTGGGCAGGAGCTGGGGGTGTAGGAGAGGGTGAGGGGTGCAGGCTCTGGGACAGAGTTTGGGTGCAGGGTCTAGGCTGGGGGTGCACACTCTGGGAGGGAGTTTGGGGGCCAGAGAGGGGGTGTGGGCTCTGGAAAGGGGTGGTGAGTGCTGGGGGGGAGGGGCCTGTCAACACATCTGGCTTCCTTCCTCCCCTGCTGCCCCTCGCCATAGCCTCACTGGGGCTGGGGCTGCCTCTTGCCCAGTGTTTGCAGGAGTGGTGGCTCGGGGCAGGGGTGGGGGGGGGGGTGGATCACAGGATCAAACACTCACCGAAGCCCCAGCAGCTGCTCAGGTGAGTCAAGGAGGTCCACTCCAGATGTCTCCTGCCGGAAGCCCCCTCTGCGTCTGGTGCCGGGAGAGGGGAGGGGAGGAGAGGAGAGGGCTGCCAAGCACGTGTGTGCCGCCTCCCCCTCCCTCTCCTGAGGTGCAGTAGCAACAGCAGCTGCCTCAGCCTGCTGCCGGCGTTGCTCTTGTGCTGTGCTGTAGCTGCCGGCAGCGGAGGCCAGGGAGAGCCGCGCCGCTTTCACTCAGGCAGAGGTGCTCCGGGGGGGCAGGCGGGGGCCGAGGGCGGATGCTCCGGACCGGGGGCCACTCCAGGCAGGACCAGGGGGAGAGACCCAGCTCCAAACATTGGTGCCCCCCGCCCTGAATATTGCCGGAGCCCAGGCACCACAAGGAAATATAACTCGCCGCCCCTGTTCTCTGCACCTTGAAGTCTTTAAACCACGAGTTGAGGACATAGGTCAGGGGTTTGTTACAGGAGTGGGTGGGTGAGATTCCGTGGCCTGTGTTGTGCAGGAGGTCAGACTAGATGATCAAAATGGTCCCTTCTGACCTTAAAGTCTATGAGTCTATATGAATATGACATAACTGAGATGTACTTTATGCAAGATGGGTCTTGTAAGGTATCATTGGAAAGGTTATAATTTACTGAATGTGATTATCCAATTTGTATGCCTGTATCATTTCTATATCTGAAGTTAGGAATATTGACTATGTATCTGTATTTCAACTATGCTACTTTGGGTGACACCCATTGCTAACACTTCAGGTACAACAATGGAAAAGCCAGATAGGGTGGATGGCCCATCAGCGAGGACAATGGACTGTGAAAAGGCTTGGCCTTCCTGCAGACACTCCATACTGCCACTGACTCATGGCTGCTGTGATACTACCGAGTCAGGTGGTCTTGTCACCTGATACCAAACATTACGTGGGACTTCTTGTAACTTTCCACTAGAAAGGAGGCAGGTCAGGTTTGGGAAACAAAGGATTCCCACCTTCTGTAAATCCCATTTAAGGGTGGGGAGGAAGGCAAACGGGACTCCTCCTCTTCATGGCCTGTCTGCCCAAGAAAGACAGACTGCTAAAGCCACCTGAAGGGAAGGTTTTTTTTTTTGGGGGGGGGGGGGGGGGGGGGGCACGAGTCCAGACAGAGAGAGGTCCAGTCTGAAAAGAAATAGAACTGGAACTCTGAACCACCAAAACTTTGCAACCTGCCCAAAATAACATTTAGGGTAAGAAATTATAGTTTGTAACCTGTTTCTTAAGTATATTGATCTTAGCTTGCGTACTTTGTTTTATTTGCTCAGTAATCTGCTTTGTTCTGTCTGTTATCTCTTATATTCACTTAAAATTCACCGTTTGTAATTAATAAATTTATTGCTTGTTTATAATATAACCCAGTTTATGTAATTTCTAAGAGCAAGAAGTTGTGCCTTTCTCCCTCCAAATTGAGGGAGGGGGTGAATTTCATAAAACCTTTGGGTTTGTATCCCTTAAAGGGAGTTGGCACGTGAGTGCAGGGGAAGTCCTCTCACACAGAGCTGACTTCAGTATGTGTCTGCAGTGGGGTGTGGCCCTACCTGTGTGTGCGTGCTGCAAGAGACCAGAGAGCCTTATCCAGCAAAGCAGTAAAAGGGAACCCAGGTTGATTGAGCAGGGAAGGCTCAGTTAAACCGCAGCACGTCAGGTGACACCCCAAAGGGCACACAAACCCATCACAAACACCCAATATCTCAACACCTTTTATATAACTTCCTATTTTACTAAATCTCAAATGGGAACTGGAATCAAGCTCTTTGGTTGTTTTCCCTGCTTGTCTTTAATTGATGTGCTGTTAATATTTCACTATCGTTCTTCCTCCTCACTTGTCAATAGGCCAAATTATTACAGGCTGTAGCAGGGCACTGCAGGCCCTCTTGGCTCCTGTCCCTGCTGTGCTGACAAAGTCACTCAAAGACCCTGAGGTTCAGTAACCAGTGGTGTTTATTTACAGGTTGTGCTCCCACCACCTTTTCACCATACACAGCTTGGGTTCTAGTGTCTGCACCCAGGACGGAAGATCTATCACTCTGCTTCCACTCCCTCACCCACCCTCCCCCCACAGCCTTTTATATAACCCTAAGCTAATTGGGCAGGCAGTTGTCTGCCATTCATCAAGTAGGCACAGGTTTTCTCTAGCCAACTCCAATTTACTTCCCTTAATAGGAGCTAGAGTGACATAGGGCTGAGTCAGCAGTTCTTGCCCAGCATTCTGTCCCACAGGCATGGACCTCTTCAGATGAAGATTTGGCCCCCAGGAAGGCCCCTACTGGAGAGCTTCCCCAAACATGTCTGAGTCTAGAGAGATGGAAAGCTTTGCTGGAAAACTTTTCTGTATCTAATGGCTACATAAACTAAATCCAGGAAAGAACCTTGTTGTCACAGTCTGGCAGCAAAGTGGACAGTGTAGTCCTCCCATTGTAGTGTTTATGAAGCAAACACACAGAAATGGCCAATGGACTTTCTATGCTTAATACCAATCAGAGAGAAAAACAGTTTCCTGCATTTGCAAAGGCAAACATTATTTTAATTTCAGCTGAAGAGGAGGAATTTTATCATGGAAGAAATAAAAAAGGAAGGTTAAAGACAGTCACCAACATGAGGCTTGACTTTGAGAGAATGATGAGAAAATGACCAAGAGTTGCTAACAATTTTATCTCAATCTCAGAGGTTTTTTGCTTTTATGACTCTGTCTCAGTATGCTTGATGCCAAGGTGAGCGCCATACCATAATCTTAATAGCTTCCAAAGAGTTATGATAACCTCAGATGTTGTGGATGATGAGCAAATAACAGTGAAAACGTAATGAAGTATATATTTATGTCTGTGCTATTAAAGCTAAAGCTATAAACATTGGCAACATTAAAAGTAGCAAAAAGAAAAGGAGTACTTGTGGCACCTTAGAAACTAACAAATTTATTTGAGCATAAGCTTTCGTGAGCTACAGCTCACTTCATCGGATGCATTCAGTGGAAAATACAGTGGGGAGACTTATATACACAGAAAACATGAAACAATGGGTGTTATCATACACACTGTAAGGAGAGTGATCACTTCAGGTGAGCTATTACCAGCAGGAGAGCCGGGGGGAGGGAACCTTTTGTAGTGATAATCAAGGTGGGCCATTTCCAGCAGTTGACAAGAACATGTGAGGAACAGTGGGGAGGGGGGCGGGGGGGGAATAAACATGGGGAAATCGTTTTACTTTGTGTAATGACCCATCCACTCCCAGTCTCTATTCAAGCCTAAATTAATTGTATCCAATTTGCAAATTAATTCCAATTCAGCAGTCTCTCGTTGGAGTCTGTTTTTGAAGTTTTTTTTGTTGAAGAATTGCCACTTTTAGGTCTGTAATTGAGTGACCAAAGAGATTGAAGTGTTCTCTAACTGGTTTTTGAATGTTATAATTCTTGACGTCTGATTTGTGTCCATTTATTCTTTTACGTAGAGACTGTCCAATTTGATCAATGTACATGGCAGAAGGGCATTGCTGGCACATGATGGCATATATCACATTGGTAGATGTGCAGGTGAACGAGCCTCTGATAGTGTGGCCGATGTGATTAGGCCCTATGATGGTGTCCCCTGAATAGATATGTGGACACAGTTGGCAACGGGCTTTGTTGCAAGGATAGGTTCCTGGGTTAGTGGTTCTGTTGTGTGGTGCGTGGTTGCTGGTGAGTATTTGCTTCAGGCTGGGGGGCTGTCTATAAGCAAGGACTGGCCTGTCTCCCAAGATCTGTGAGAGTGATGGGTCGTCCTTCAGGATAGGTTGTAGATCCTTGATGATGCGTTGGAGAGGTTTTAGTTGGGGGCTGAAGGTGATAGCTAGTGGTGTTCTATTATTTTCTTTGTTGGGCCTGTCCTGTAGTAGGTGACTTCTGGATACTCTTCTGGCTCTGTCAATCTCTTTCTTCACTTCAGCAGGTGGGTATTGTAGTTGTAAGAATGCTTGATAGAGATCTTGTAGGTGTTTGTCTCTGTCTGAGGGGTTGGAGCAAATGCGGTTGTATCGTAGAGTTTGGCTGTAGACAATGGATCGTGTGGTGTGGTCTGGATGAAAGATGGAGGCATGTAAGCAAGTATAGCGGTCTGTAGGTTTCTGGTATAGGGTGGTGTTTATGTGACCATCGCTTATTAGCACCACAGTGTCCAGGAAGTGGATCTCTTGTGTGGACTGGTCCAGGCTGAGGTTGATGGTGGGATGGAAATTGTTGAAATCATGGTGGAATTCCTCAAGGGCTTCTTTTCCATGGGTCCACATGATGAAGATGTCATCAATGTAGCGCAATTCAAAAACCAGTTGGAGAACACTTCAATCTCTTTGGTCACTCGATTACAGACCTAAAAGTTGCAATTCTTCAACAAAAAAACTTCAAAAACAGACTCCAATGAGAGACTGCTGAATTGGAATTAATTTGCAAACTGGATACAATTAACTTAGGCTTGAATAGAGACTGGGAGTGGATGGGTCATTACACAAAGTAAAACATATTTCCCCATGTTTATTCCCCCCCACACACCCCGCTGTTCCTCACACATTCTTGTCAACTGCTGGAAATGGCCCACCTTGATTATCACTACAAAAGGTTCCCTCCCCCCGGCTCTCCTGCTGGTAATAGCTCACCTGAAGTGATCACTCTCCTTAGAGTGTGTATGGTAACACCCATTGTTACAATGGGGAGATTTATATACATAGAGAACATGAATTTTCCACTGAATGCATCCAGTGAAGTGAGCTGTAGCTCAAGAAAGCTTATGCTCAAATAAATTTGTTCGTCTCTAAGGTGCCACAAGTACTCCTTTTCTTTTTGCGAATACAGACTAACACGGCTGCTATTCTGAAACCTGTCATTAAAAGTAGTGGTTGCTATTGTCATTGATTAATGCCTTGTTTTTAAGAACAGAGAAAAGGATAACACAGGAAGAAGAAAAAAAAGATGTTTTTCTTCCCCATCCTTGGTCTTAAAATGACATTGCCTATTCTAGGTAGGACCAGCATGTCTGGTACTATTTCACTGACTGTGATGTGTCTAGAAGGGGAAGCAGTCAGAGAGATCATGTCTTGACTAGAGTTTTTTGGTCATGTTGTCTAGCACATGTTGACTAATCACCAAGTAACATGTGTTAAGTAAGAAGATTGTGCCTGCTATTGTGGGACACTTCACAAATGTTTTTTCTTTGTCTGGTTCACCTAAGGCTGGTTCTCAGCAGACAGTTCAACTGCTCAAGTCATGTCTTCACTGAAAAAATAGGTGTGTTTTTACATCAAGATAGCTAAATTTGATGTAAAATCCTAGGGGAGACAAGGCACAGGTAGATTTTACCTCCACATAAAGAGTTGAGGTCAACCCAACACTCCCTAACTATACTGAGGTAAAAGCTACAGTGCCCAGGATTTTGAATCAGCTAGTTATTTCAGGTTAACAATCAATGTCAATACACTTTTTTTTTTTTTTGGCACTGAAGAAAGTTTCAGATTTGTTCCCACAATGGGATTCTAGGAACAGATTACAGCTGCAAAAGTCAGTCAGAAAAGAAAACCCCTCCCATTTTCATGTCTACCCCTAACCGGAAGGCAGTGGCTCAGAATCTTTGATGTCTGTATAATTCCCATCCATCTCTCATCACAATACCATATGCATACTGTGGGTTTGTGTATTCCTGGATGGGCCATTAGGAAGGACAATGGGACTTTAAAGATGCTAATCTCCCTCCTTCCTTAGAAGTTTCCTGGGATGCTGCTTTAACACTGCAGGGTCAGGTGATCATGTCACCTGGTACTGGACATCATTTTGGACTTGTAGTGTTTTTCCACTGGAAATGGGTGGGGCGTCAAACTAGGAAACAAAGGATTCCCACCATATGTAAATTCTGTTTAAGGCTGGGGAGTGAGTTAATCTCGGTTCTTCTCCACTACCTCCCTGTCCAAGAAGGAAGACTGCTGAAAACACCTGAAGGAACAAAGGAACTAAGCTGGGGGAAAGGGGGCTTGGACTGAGTCCAGGAGAGAAAGGTCTAGCCTGTGAAATGAATACCTAGAGATTTAAGCTGCAAGCAATGCAGTTTACCTTCAAGAAACTTTGCAACTTGCATAAAACAACACTTAGGGTGAGAATTTGCTAATATTAACCAGTTAATGTAGTGTAAAAAGCTTAGTTTGCGAGTTTTGTTATATTTGCTCAGTGATCTGCTTTGTTCTGTTTGCTATCCCTTATAATCACTTAAAATCTATCTATTGTAGTTAATAAGCTTATTTTCTGTTTATTCTAAAAAACAGTTTGTGCAATTCATAACTGGGGGAGGGGCAAAAAGATGTGCATATCTTCCTCACATTGAGGGAGGAAGTGAATTTCATGAGCCTACGCTGTACAGATCTCTATACAGCACAAGACAATATAATTTTGGTTTTACACTCCAGATGGTGTACGTCCTTGAATGCTGGGCAATTCCCAGCTGAGTCTTCCCATGCAGAGCTGATTGCAGACTCTCAGCTGGATGTGTCCCTACCTGTGTGTGTGCAGCAGGACAGGTGAGGGAGCCAGGGTGGTGGAACGGGTGGGCTCAGTGGGACCCCAGTACATCAGGTGGGACCCCAGAAGGGGGGTCCAATCCATCACACTCATGTTCTGACAAAGGCAAGTGAAAATAAACCACCTTATCAAGAGCATGAAGATTCCTTTGTCAAAAGCCTACATTTTCCTCAGAACATAACAAATGCTATTTTCCTAACCAGCAAAAAATTATAATTTTACATTATGTAGATTAATATGTATATATTGTATTTCCTGTAAGCTGCTCTTGACACGATATGGGAGTGAACGTGTCCAGCCGCATTAGCTTGGGCACACAGAACACTGCTTTCTGTTGCTGTTTTAGGGAAGAATAGAGCAGTGGATGTTTCCTCTCTCTCTCTCTTTTTAATAACTTGTATTGTTGTTATTATTGCTGTTGTTGTTACAGAGCTCTAGGGGGAGATGCGGAAACAGTAAGATCCCCTGTGTAATGCCTGAAATCAAAGCTAGAATACATCAGCTTAACACTGACTGCCTGTTACTGCCTTAAAGCTAGTTATTAAAAAACAAACAAACAAACAAATCATGGCACCACACCAGATTCATTTTGGAGAAGGAACAAAGGGGAATTTAATGTAGTGGCTAGAGGAGTAGGCTGGGAATTAGGATTCCAGGATTCCATTCCCAGCTTCCCAAAGATTTGGGAAAAGCCAGTTAGAACTGTTTAGATCATAATTATGTTTAGATTCTAAGCTCTTTGGGTAAGTGCATCCATAAGTTCAAAGTATTCTTGCCCCTTCTCCTAACACCAGATTCACCCCTCTGCTGAGTGATAGTAGATGTCCCAGGGGAGGAGAAATCAGTGACAGAGCCTGGACATGCTCTAAGTGTAACATATTTTATTTACACAAACACAAGTCCTGAAACAGAGGGGGTCAAACAGCATGCAGGCAATCCCTCTGTCCAGGGATCTCAGCCAAACAAAAAAACAGAGGAAGTGAGGGAAAAAGCCTCACATGTTCTTTTCCCCCCTGCTGGAAAAAGTTAAGTTATGGTCTTTCCTCAATCTTTTCTCTCCCTCCAAACTTTATTTCAGTAAATAAAGGGCAGGATTTGTAAAGAGGAAGAAATGTGTGTGGGGGGACGACGACCCAAAAATTCAAAATGAATGGGGGCAGGGGGAAGTTATGCTAA
Source organism: Chelonia mydas (assembly GCF_015237465.2). Taxonomy (NCBI): domain Eukaryota; kingdom Metazoa; phylum Chordata; order Testudines; family Cheloniidae; genus Chelonia; species Chelonia mydas. The sequence continues at coordinate 11,234,450 of NC_057853.1, read as the reverse complement.
CTTATTCCATTTTCAATGTCAATGTAATAACTTCTCCCAGGATCCATTGATGCAGGCTCTTCAGCACCAGAGACCAGACATTGACTGCTTTACTTAAAGCACTAAGATCATTAGCTAGCAGCAGTAGCAGGCAGCTGCTATTATTTATATTGCTGTAGCATCTAGGAGTCCTAGCAATGAACCAGGACCTCATTGTGCTAAGCCCTGTACAAACACAGAACAAAAGGACAATCCCTATTCCAATCACAGAACAAAAGGACAATCCCTGTCCCAAAGCACTGGCAATCTACCTTTATGGACCAACCACAGAGGGAGACACATAACACTGTAACACTAACTCTACCACTGCTGAAACATGCAGCATTTCAGAGCTTGTGGGAGAAGCTTGTGTGGCACACCACCATTCCCTTAATCCCTGACTATTTGATGTTTTTAATGGGAGGGAAGGTGCACGACAAAAGGAGACTAGTGAAAGCACCAAGAAAACAAAAAGAATTAAAAGTGTAAAATGAAATATTTCCACTCGCTCTCTCTCTCTCTCTCTCACACACACACACACACACACTTGCCTGTGCAAAAATCTATCAAGAGTAAAGCCAATTTAGGATACTTTGAAATTCCTGAGCATGTGAGATAGTTAGACTGGCAATAAATGAAGCGAACAAGGAAAAGGGTACATAAAAACAATCAAGTGAAGCACTAAGGATAATAAAAAACTGAACACAGATCTCTGCAAACCTTAGAAAGAGATTGCTGCCTTTGAAATATTTATAAAAGACACAGAGCTAATCAGCCATTTAATGGACAATCCTATAAAATGAGGCGCAAGAGAAGGCTGGTATCTAGAGAAAAATACAAACTTTCCTTGTAGTTTTGCAAATTTACGAAAGGAGCAGCTGCATTTTTACTTTAATTCATTTATGTAAGAAAAAATCTTCTTGGAGATGTTACTCTGCTATCAAAAGTAAAGTTCAGAGAAAAAAACCCAGAGAATAAAATGCCTAAAATGGAAGCATCGCCGGGGTATATTTAAAATTCTTGGGCTCTTTTGTCCATACATTGAAATGTATTGTGTGATATTCATTGGAAAAAATACAACATAAACATACATCTGGTCACAGAGATGGGGCCAAAAGAAACTCAAGATCATCTCAGAGTCTGGGGAAGTTCAGATCCAGAAGAGTGACCTTATTTCTGCGAATGTATTTATGGAAACGTTCCAATGCACTTTGTGAGGGCAGGACATTTAGGCTCTGCCCTTTCACTGGCGGAGCTGGTTTCTCACAATAATGACACAAAATCACTTCTTTATTTTCAAGTGTTCGTCGGTCCAGGCTTCACCGTTCAGCATATTCACAGCCCTGAGATACTCAACACATACAGGTTATAAAGAGCCCACAGAGCAACCAACACCACACTACCATACATAGAGAACCCAGAACTGCTACATCTGGGGCTGATTGAAACTTTCCCATCCAATCTATTTTTCACTGGAAAATTGGGTTTTCGACTAAATGAAATTATTCATGAGGGCAAGGCACTGAGCATTTTTAGGGATATACAGTATGTACTGTTGAGTGATTTTGGATGTTAGAGAGACAAGGTGGGTGAGGTAATATCTTTTATTGGACCAACTTCTGTTGGTGAACGAGACAAGCCTTTGCGTGTATACAGAGCTCTTCTTCAGGCCTGGGCAGTGTTTTATGTAGTATGGTTATCTGCACTCATCATACATAAGGCTGCAAGTTTGTCACGGATTCCGTGACTTTCTGTGACCATTGTGACTTGCAGCGGCCCGTGCGCCTGGCTCAGGGATGGCTCACGCAGCCCCTGCACCAGGTGCATGGGCCGTTGCTGGGGCAGTCTTGGGCTACTGTGCCCCAACCCCCAGCAGCAGAGTTTGGATGTGGGAGGAGGCAGCGGGTTGCGGCACAGGATGGAGTGAGGCGGGCTCTGGGTGGCGCTTACCTGGGAGGCTCCCCGGAAGCGGCAACATCCCCCTCACTCAGCTACTAGGGAGAGGTGTAGCCAGGCAGCTCTACAGGCTGCCTCCACCCAGAGCACTGGCTTCGCAGCTCCCATTGGCCAGGAACAGTGGCCAATGGGAGCTGCAGAGGCGGTGCCTGCAGGCAGAGGCAGCACGCAGAGCTGCCTGGTCACACCTCCACCTAGCAGTTGAGCGAGGGGATGGCCCGAGACTTCTTCAGCAGCCTTAATTATACAGCTTCATCATAGATTGTATTATGAATGCAAATAACTACACTGCATAAAATACTGCCCAGACCTGATGAAAAGCTCTGGGTAAGCGCAAAAACTTGTCTCTTTCACCAACAGAAGCTGGTCAAATACCCATCTTGTCTCTCTAATATCCTTGGACCAACATAGCTACAGAAACACTGATTTTGGAACACATGCATTTTCATCACAACTACAAATGAGCAAAGGTCACTCTGTAATGATTTATAAAGTTACCTACTGCTCCCTTCTGGATTGGCCAACGATGTGATTGTCACACTGGCTGAATTATCTTAAAAGTGCATTCATTCTATTAAAGTAACAATGACCATAACATTGATAGGAGGTGTTGTTCTCAATTCCCCATTCGTAACCAATCACATGCATTCTGTTTGATTTTTAAACTTCTTCCATTAATATTGACAGTAAGCTACTGCACAAATTGAGCCTCAGTTTTTCCCTACTTAAATCCCAGTACTCTTCTGTATTCAGCTTTACAGTTGTGATTCAGGGTTTGTTTTCAAGGGATCACATTTTATATGAATCAAATCTTCCAGTTTGTGAAGGTTTAATGATGCATCTTGGGAAAAAAATCCACAGGAACCAAAACAGAAGATATTCAGAGGTCTAGATTTACACAGATGCATCCGATGAAGTGAGCTGTAGCTCATGAAAGCTTATGCTCAAATAAATTTGTTAGTCTCTAAGGTGCCACAAGTACTCCTTTTCTTTTTGCGGATACAGACTAACACGGCTGCTACTCTGAAAGATGACTAAGATTTTTATGGCTAAGAATCCATCTTGGACTTACATTTCTCTCTCAAAGCACTCGGGGGAAATATTCAGCTGAATAAAAGGAATAGGGAGTTAGGGCTTCTCCAACAGTTTCTCCCAAACTTATTCTTCATTCAATTGATGAAGCGGTATCCTGGCTCCTATCCCAGCTACACTATCTCATGTTATCAACCTATTGGCATTTGTAATTCATTTACATTGTAAATTCCTTGAGAGTAAGAGTCTTGTTTTCATACCATTCAGTAAAAGCTCTTCAGCTCTATACTGCAAATAACCGTACTATTAGTAATAGTAATTGTTGCAATGATAGTATCAATTCTGTACTACACTATCGTCATCTCTGGCACATACTGTGTTTTAAAATGTCCTTCCCTTTTCCTTTTTTGTAGGTTATAATGCCAGTACAAAAACACAAAAAAGTATTGCTTTATATTTTCATTCTTGTTCTGAATATTTGCTATTGTACTTGGCACTGCAGAATATTCAAAATACATTTTAATACTAGTAATTTCTCAGTAGGCAGCTACAGAACATTCACTAATATGTGATATCATTTAAGTGATATCTAAGGAATTAGCATGAGACAACTTTGGCATTTTGCATAGTAATTCACTGGCCAGAATGATATAAACACGATCTCTAAGCTTTGAAATGTGCTGTTATGCCTGTCAAAGCACTATTGCTCATCTGAAACCCTTCCCCGGCATAACAATTGTGTACAATGCGTTATAAACAGTTGGGGATACATTGAGCCAGAGATGCAAATCCAAAGCCCAATGGTGCAATTATTTGTGCGCTATTTAGAAAATGATATTTTCTCCACCCATTTACAGCATGTACATTTTTCAGTACAATACCTCCTGCAGTTAGCAAGATGAAGACACTGCCTGTATGTACAGCTTCTTACTATATTTTGGCTGCCCTCACATGTTTCTCAGCATACACGGAAAAAACTGATTGATCAATGATCAAAATTACTACATCTGGACACGAGTCCAGAATTTGGTTTCCTGGGAGGAATATTTTCTATGAATCATGTATTTTTCCATGATGCTTGCATATTTGCTGCTGCTTGCAGCAGGGTGCAGGAAGAACAGCCACCATCTCTACACTTTTATCCACATTTATCTAAGAATTCATTTTTATTTTAACACAGCTTGGGAAGGGAGCTGTGACTGGCTAATGAGAATTCTAAAGAGCTGGATTAATCATTGTGAATCACCACCTCAGCTGCAACTGCTGTTCAATATTCTTAACTGCCAGTACCAAAAATATAGGTTTGCTCCACAATAAACACTTTTTATAATACCAATAAGGCCACTCCAGAGAGTGTTGTTATCATGAAATAATCATGCCCCTGTGGGACATGAGTGCTTGGCTGTGCTTCATACCTTATAATGCTGGCGGGGCTATGATTATATCAGAATAACTGCACTCCCCCGTTGTGCCTTTTTGCTTAAAGGTTTTTCTAAAGATTTAGGCACCTCGGTTGAGAACATGTGCATAAGAATTGTAAGGGAATCAGCAGCTGTGACTTTCTTACTTACAGCCATCTGTAGTCATGTATTTTTAATGGATCACTCGGGCTGTTAGTTCACACACACAAAAGTGGTGGTAGGTTTGGTGCTTTTAGGTTCTGTCCTTACCAGAGTTGACAATCCCTTTAACAGAGTTAATCTATTAAGTAGTAAGAGAGTGGCTAATGCAGCAGGAACTGACCTAGCATTTGCAACTTTAATTTGACATGTTAAGGGACTGCTTCCGCTGAAGTTAGAGGGAATGTTGGGAAGAGGATCAGGCCCTGAGCAGTGACAAAATGCTTTCTCAAAAAGAAAAGGAGGACTTGTGGCACCTTAGAGACTAACCAATTTATCTGAGCATGAGCTTTCGTGAGCTACAGCTCACTTCATCGGATGCATCCGATGTAGCTCACGAAAGCTCATGCTCAAATAAATTGGTTAGTCTCTAAGGTGCCACAAGTCCTCCTTTTCTTTTTGCGAATACAGACTAACACGGCTGTTACTCTGAAACCTGTCAAAATGCTTTCTGACCATTCTGTTTCAGAGATAGACAGCTAAATTAAATCCTCCAGAGATCAGACTTGTATGATTCAAGACAGTTGCAATTGCAAATGAAGTAGATACAATTTAATGTCCTGATTGCTTTAATGTGTTTTTAGGTTTCTACCCAAAGTAATCATTCATGTGATGTAGAGCAATAAATATTGTGCAGTACCGTTCATTAGCAATAAAAAAAACTACAGATAATAGTACTGAAAGACTCTTGGGAAAGGTGTCTTATCTAGAGAACTATGAAACGTATGTATAACCAATGACTGAATAACAACATTGACTGCTTTAAATAGACATGCGTCGAAAAGGCGGAGTTGAGATCTGCATTAGAGTCAGAGTTGGGTTCAAGGCCTGAGGCCAACTTTAAGCTGGGATTCGTGTGCAAACAAAGCTGAAATATTATAACTGGTACACATGAGATTTCAGTCCCAAATGGTAGAAATGAGACCACAGAAGCCAGTGGACAGAGCTCCAAATACACCTCTACCACGATATAACGCTGTCCTCGGGAGCCAAAAAATCTTACCGCATTATAGGTGAAACCGCGTTATATCGAACTTACTTTGATCCACCGGAGCACGCAGCCCCCGGAACGCTGCTTTACCGCACTATATCCGAATTCATGTTATATCGGGTCACGTTATATCGGGGTAGAGGTGTATCAAAATCAAAGGCCCTTTCCTCAGGGCTGTCTGTATTAACACAAAAGATGCAGAAGATGACAATGCAACTCAGAACACTTGGCTCCAGCCACCAGGGGACCATCCAGCTTTCAGCAAGCTGGGATGAGAAGGATACTCCTGTCCCTTCCCCCATGGACAGCTGTCCCTGCAATTGCTTCCTTGTGCTTATATAGCCCCACCTTAGATCACTGATGCAACAGGCAAAGAACCTGGCTCCTCCTTGGAATGCCTTATCTGCTGAGGTTAAGAAGCACCTTCAGACCTTGTCATGGACCAGTTGGTCCCATATGAGATGCCCCACATTCTGAATAGTGGAAATACCATACAATCCATTGATCTTTCAAAGACTTTTCTCCATTGCAACCAAAATTGAAGAAGAATGGCAATTTCTGAGAGATTTTGGCCATGCTCCCAAAGAAACTGGCCTCTTCTGGTTTTGTATTTGACCCAAATCCAAACCCAAAAAGGCAGATTTAGATATAAAGAGCCAAACTGATTCATGGCGTAACCCCGCTCACTTCAGTAGAGTTGGATCATTAATAAATCTGGTCCAAGAATTCACATTTGAACCCTTTAGCCTCCAACATTACAGGGGTGATCATTTGTGAGGTACTAGGTTTGGCCCACTAACTGCAGGAACTGGCAAGGATGTTTTTTGGCATGAACATCCTTGCCAGTTCCTGCAGTCACTTACAGTCATATAACACCATTTCATGAGCAGGCTGCATAGGTGTAAATGAGAGTTGGATTCAACATGAATTCCTTAAAAATAAGCCCTGTGGTCTCCAGTTGCTTCCATGCACTTTCAGGAAGCTTTGGTACATTTATTATTTTATGTTTAGAACTATAGCTGAACGAACAGGATGCTCATGTGTTTTCAAACGACGGGAAATTTCTGTTTGTATTTCCAGCTTTCTCCTAATAACTGAAATCTCTGTTGAGCAGTCTTCAAAGTGGAGATGGGACAGAAGCGTAACAGAAAATCTACCGCAGCTAACATGGCAGACATGAGTCAAGCGGTTCAGAGAACTGAACTGCCTTAAAACTAAACACACGTGCAAACTCACATTGTCATAAATGGAATGGACACATTTGAATCCTGTAGACCCAACGTAAATCAGGGCTAATGCCACTAAACTTAACAAAATTGCTGTGGTGTAAAACTACTGTAGTTGAAAGAAGAATTGGGTCCTATATCTCTACATATGCAGCATTTATTAGATGTAAACCAGATCTTAAATCCATTTATCTTCTATGAAGGTTGGATTTGTCTCTCTCTATGTGGCCAACAGTTGATACAAATATGTTTATGGAAAATTCTGAAAGTATCCTGCACATTTGCAAGACAGAGAACAATCAGATCTACTTTAATCAATTCAGCTTTTGTGGTCTACCCAATCTGTAGATTTTAATTTAATTGGGGAGAAACTGCCATGTAATGTCTTCAAACTCCATTTTGATCATGAATTCTAAGCAGGGAACAAAATGGGAAACATTAACAGGACACTTTGCTATCAAAATGTATCTTTGCTAATGTAATAATAGCTACAGGTTTATGAACCATTGGCCCAAACAGCCAACAGAGAAATTAGATCATTGGGCTCTGGCTGCTGGAATGCAATAGATGTCTCTTCAGTCCAGGTGGCTGAACACAGCCTTCAGTGATTAATGTGAAAAGCCTGCATGTGTAAAGACTGTTTAACAGAAGAGAGCAATATGGCATGCAAACCGAACTAAAACAACCATAAATATTTTAGGCACCTTTATAAAGGTTCACATATATTTATTTCACATATAAATCCTCTTTGCTGTAATATCAGCAAATATCCTGCATTTCTTTGGCTATTGCCTGGCTTATTTATGTGGAACGGAATGGAAATACCACTCCAGAAAGGTAAACACTCACTCAAGTTTCTCGAAATGTCATATGACATCTTAGTTGAATATGAAACCGCCTGGAGTTTGCTTCCAAAATAAAGCAGTGTTCTTAGGTGCTGCTGTAGTTGTAGAATCAAAATCTGGTTACAGGACTCTACAAAGCACAGGATTGGAGGGGGGACAACAGCGAGCGGGTATGGCTCCTTGATTCTGGGATGCGATCTGTGCAGGCCCTAGTGAGAGTTAGAGCAGCTGAGGGGCTACTCTAATTTACGCCCCACAGACAGAGATCTTAACAGACCAAATTCCAGTTGGGGAGAAGCAGTGTGGACTAGAGCTGTGCCACAGCCCTCCCTACCTCATTATGCCTTCTCTCTCCTGTTAAATCAGGGATGGGCAAACTATGGCCCCTGGGCCACATCCAGCCCACCAGCTGATTTAATCTGGCCCTTGCGTTTCCGCTGGGGAGCGGGATCTGGGGCTAGCCCCACTCTCACTCTCCAGCTGGGGAGCAGGATCGGGGGCCGCTCTGTGCACGCATGCCGCAGCTCCGCGAGGTTCCCAGAAGCAGCGACATGTCCCCCCTCCGGCTCCTATGCATAGGGGCAGTCAGGGAGCTCTGCAGGCTGCCCCCCGCCCCAAGAGCTGCCCCTACAGCTCCCATTGGCTGGGAACTGGGAGTTGCTTGAGGTAAGGGATCTTTCACCAAGGAGGCAAGCTGACAGCATGACTTGTCTCATGAATGGAAGATCACAGCCAAGCCTAGCTGTAAAATGCAAGAAGGACTTTGGGTAAGCAACGCTTTATAAGACATGACAGTATCTAGTTAAGTAAATCTACGCTCTAGAATGTGTGTTATTATTTTATATCTGACCATTTGTTTCCAGTACTTCTACTTGCTTTCACTTGAATCTCTATACTTTCTTAAATAGAACCTGCTTTCACTATAAACATATCTAAGTTCTGTCTGTCAAGCAGAGCCATGATCTGAGGTAAAACTGGGAAGCTTCTTTGGAAGGTAGTACTGTGAAACTAACAGAAGTACTGAGATAAATCTTTCAGAGGAGTCCTACTCATTTCCATGAGAATAATGCATGCACTAGCAAAAGTCTGTGCAGAAGTTAAAGTCCGCTTAAAGACAAATTAAAGACCCACGAGCGCTGCTTGACCCTGACTCTGAGCCCTGATCCTGAAGTCTGTGGGAATCTCCCACAGTGCTGGAATCTCCCTGTGCAGAGCACATTGTAGAGTCAAGCCTCTGGAGAGCAAAGACATAAAGAAACTCTGTTAAGGTGATTGAGAGATGCTGCTTTCACCCTCTGACTTACAGCCCTTTCAAAGTTTGTTTTCCAAAAATGCAGATCCCAAATGGAGTTCTGTTAAACTCTAGGCCAATCAGCAACAGTGCCTTAGATTTAAAAATTAATCTGCAGTACTGAGAGATTTCAGAGTAGCAGCTGTGTTAGTCTGTATTCGCAAAAAGAAAAGGATTACTTGTGGCACCTTAGAGATGAACAAATTTGTTTGAGCATAAGCTTTAGTGAGCTACAGCTCACTTCATCAGATGCATTCAGTGGAAAATACAGTGGGGAGATTTATATACACAGAGAACATGAAACATTGGCTGTTACCATACACACTGTAAGGAGAGTGATCACTTAAGGTGAGCTATTACCAGCAGGAGAGCGGGGGGGGTGGGAAAAAACCTTTTGTAGTGATAATCAAGGTGGGCCATTTCCAGCAGTTGACAAGAACATGTGAGGAATAGCAGGGTGTGTGGGGGGAAATAAACATGGGGAAATAATTTTACTTTGTGTAATGACCCATCCACAAAGAGTTGTTTTCCATGCACCTATATCTGTACTAGTGGCAGACTATGAAATCAACAGAAGTTATAGTCCTAAACAACAGTCTGGGGAGATTTGCCAAAGGAAATAGTGTTCCAGAAATGCTTGTCCCCAGATAATCCCTTAGAGTAGTACAAGAGACACACATTACAATTTCTGACATAAACAAATCACTCAAATAGCAATGAACTGCACTCTAAACATCCATGACATTAGAGCTATGGAAACTTCCCCAACATGGCCTGCCAGCTGGCAAAACTCAAACTGAGGCCAGGCAAAGTTGGTGAAGGGCAACTAAATTGCAAGGAGGCGTGGGCTGAATTTCAAAGAAGCTCTGGCACATTTATGATAATGGTGAGTTTCACCCAGGGAAAACCATGAGATTAACAGCTCTTGCATGAGGGGAGAGGGAATCATCTGTGCTCTCTGGCTTTCCTGGGGTGTGCTGTCAGGCAGCAATGCAAGAGCGATGCCAAACTTAAAATGGATCACCAGTGGGGCACAGTGGTGGTCAGCTGGGCCCTGCTGCCACTTCATCCTTGATTTCTAATATGGATAGTCAGGGGATACCATGCACGCCCTCACTCCTCAGCACATGGTCATTAAGGGAACAGTACAATCCTGCCCACACTCTATAACCACTACACAAACGTGCGAGAGGACTTGAGCCTCCTCCAATGGTCCTGTATGTATACATCATACAAGGGGTGTATCTGAAGAGGGATTGGTGAGGTCAGCGCTCATTCTCACCTAGGGTGGCCAGGTGCTCGGTTTTCAACCAGAAAGTCTGGTCAAAAAGGGGACCTGACAGATCTGACCGGAAACGCAAAGTCTGGTTACTATGGGCAGGGGCAGCGGGGAGGTGCCGGATCATCATCCACGCCAGCCCCCACTCTACTGGGGCCGCCTCCTACTTGTGTCAGACAGCTGCAGCTCCCTGTCGCTGCTCTGCAGGCGAGTCCCTCCCAACCCGGGCAGGAGAGAGGGGATAGCAGTGAGCGACGGGGGGAAGAGGAGCGAAAGGGGGCGGGGCAGGGCAGGAGGAAGAGGCAGGGCGAGGCCTCGGGTGGGGGAGGAGAGGTTCCAGCACTCCTGCCGGAGTGTCCAGTTTTTAAATATTACAAAGTTGGCAACCCTATTCTCACCCTTACACATGATGGTGCTCCAGTGCTTACTTACATGCAGATGAGTTCCCAGCTGTCTCTGAAAGCACAGGGGGGGACTGCAGCAGCATTGGAAGCTGGAAAGTTTGGTTCAAGAACAGAAGACTAGAGCCCCAGGATTTTTGCCCTTTTTATTGCTGCAAATGCCAGGAAAGTTTAAAATTAATGGCAACCGGTGTAAAAGGGGAAAGGAAATAAAAGAAACATTTATTGCCTCAGAAACAGCCCCATGCCCCTGACATTTCCATATCAGTCCAGCATTCTCTCGGCTTTAGCACCAAGCAAGCATAAAACACGCTCTTATTGCAAACACCATGAATTTTTCTGTCCTTTTAAACTTAGCTGTGTAAGGTTTCATACACTATAAAAAATAGAGCAAGAGAATGGAGGATTTTTATTCTACATAAAGCAATTACCGCTGCTGTCAGCAGGAGCAAAATTTATTACCACAGGAAAGGGTAAGGAGAAAGGGAGATGCAAAGCCGTTCAGAGAGAACGAGGACCCACCTGAACTCTCACTGAACCAAACCTGCAGAGGTCCACAACGTTTTAGAGCCAGCTACTAATACCCTTATTCCCCCTGTGTAGGGTAGGTGATCATAGAAGTCAATATGGCTGCATGTAGAATAAGGTGCTCTTCAGAATCTGACCCTATATTTGGTTTTCATTTGCCTCTCCACACTCTGATGCCTGAGCCCTGCTGGCATTAGCCAGAATAGCAACCAGGCTGTGTTATCTGCAGGGTTAATGATCTCCTCCAAAAGAGGGCCCCATAGACAAACTGCATAGAACTGGCTCCACAAGGATGAAGGGCTGAGTTCAGTTTGGTCCTTGTTCTCTCTGAACTGCCTTGCATCTCCCTTTCTCCTCACCCTTTCCTGTGGTCGTATATTTTGCTCCTGCTGACAGCAGTGGTAATTGCTTCATGGAGACACTTTAGAAATTTGAACCTGCCGTTCTAGGGTGTCTCGATAGCCCAGAGCCTACAGCATAGCTTGCAAATATAGATAGTTCAGTGGGACCATCCTTGTTCTTAAAAGTTCCTCACGTTCACACATGTTTGCAGGACTAAGGATAAGACTTAGCTTTCCTATATGTGTACATTGCCTATGTGTAATCATCTAACCAAAATCTCAAAATATACAAGAAAAAAGACAATGGTGTTACAGCTGGTCAAGCTTAAGATTCACCTGTTATGAATGACTCTTCCTATAGGAGACAGATTCCTTGAGGTAGATCCTTAGCTGGTGTAAATGGTGGTAGCAGATGCTCCACAGAAGCTATGACAATTTATAGCAGCTGAGACTGTGCCCCCAGTGAATCTTTCCCCAATCAGTGGAGTTTCTCACAGTGGAAGAATCTTTAAGCTTGACCTCAGTATCAACTTCATTTTCTTCAAAGTACCAACACGTCATTAGATCAAAGCTTGCCCAGTTTCTGTAAAAAGACCTAGAGTTTTGACATAAAAAGCATCAAAATAGCATTAACTTTGAGAGTTTGATGCAAGCTGAGGACTTTAAGTGCACAGATCCTTTGAGAAACTTTCAAAGAAAGTTGGCATTAGAAGAATCAAGCAAGCAACTCAACTTCTCAGTGGAGAGTCAAAAGCATGGCTAGCATTTAGTCCATTGACCTATTTTGAATAACATCCGCTTACTTTTCATTCACAACCTGTCCTCCAACAAAATAGTCAGATACTACAGTGACGAGCGCAGTATGGGAACCCATACAGAATAGATAGGATTTCCTTGGCAGGTATAAACAGTCTTCCTGTCTCAGCTCATCCGAAGGAGACTGTTCCCTGGAGACTCGAAGAGGCTTCCAACACTAAGATCACTGTATTAAAAGCAACCTGGTTCCAGTAAACTGGGGAGAGAGTTAGGGGAGTTAAGTTGGAATAATTTTTAAATTGCCAACCCATTGTTATGAGAAATTGTACATAAATATTAATTCCAGCACTAAGCACTTGTATTTCATATTCCAGCTTGGAGCAAGTTTTTATTGCTGAGTTGTAAATGCCTGAAATTAACACCTTTTCCTGAAAATGCTGACAGATCATTCATTGTAACGGTGCTGGCAGGCACAAAACACAGCTATAACTCTAATACTCATCTATACTATTTAAACAAAGAGGCAAAGCAAAAATAGAGCTCAGGGAACTAATATCAACCACGCAACCCCACAGCAGCCTGGCCACTTTAGAGCCCTACAAACATCTCAAGAGAGACCAGCTGAGCTGCCAGAAGAAAAGGGCAAAGAGCTCTCCAGCTGCCACTGCTTGAAAACTATCTGCCACAGCTTGGCATTGCCACCTTCTGTCTACCGTACGTGTCTGGTCATAGATGCTGACCCTGCTGCTGGGAGAATGTTAAGGCCAGAATTCAGCTGGATGCCACCAAGGAACAGAAAATCTTTCAAGAATAATCTCACCTTGATTGTTTTTATTCTTCACGGACACTGATTATGATACTTTAAAAGTGATCATTCTCTTTTCTTACTGCATTTTTGCACCAGGAAGGCAGCAGAATTTGGGCACCACTCAAGATGAACATAAGCACCAACACTCAACGCGTTGGAAGTTGGAAGGTTTCCATTCTTTTTAGAACTCTTCCATTTCCCCACTCACACCCCATACAATCCCACAGGTCAGAACTGATTGATTTTTTTCCCCCATTTCAATTCTTTTGTGAATTTTTTTAAAATAAAAAATCAAATCTTGGTGGGAATAAAACAAAAAATTTGGACAAAAGTTTTCACATAATTTTTTTTTAAAATCAGTAAAAATTAGGAAATGTCAGTCAATTTATTTGCACAGGTTTCTGAGCAGCTGTATCGCTGGCACACATGTTACATATCTCCAGCTGTAGCATTTTTCAGCTGCCATTGGGAGCTGCTCCCAAAATCCACAATTTGAATTTTTCACACTGAACCCAAGCGAAACAAACCTGGTAACGGGTTTCATCGTCAACCACAAACCGAGCAGAGATTTGCTCACTACCCCTGCATCCCGAATCCAACAGGATCATGCTGCCTCCTGACCTTCACTATCTCTGAGATAAGGCTCTGATGGCCTGCATCCCAACCCAATCACAGTGAGATGGGGAATGAGCCCACCTTCCTTATCCTGCAACCACAAAGAATTTCTTCAGGACAGCTGGTTGCTTGACTCCTCCACCTGAGTGCCCCTCCTGGCATGCCCATCCCCTCTACTGACATCAGTGGCAAAGCTCCCATCAACATTAACAGGGCCAGGATTTTGCTCTTTCTTTCCAAGTTAGCAACGGCTACATCATTCACATTCTGGGTCTGATGCCACACTTGATATGAGATTCTTTGTCTGTCTACCGGGACACTATGATGCCATATTTCCATTCTGCTGGTACTTTACCTGATGCCCACGCTTTTAAGAACTGTTGATGCAGGCCAATGTTCCCTGGTTTCAAGGCATCTTTGAACAGTTTGGGAGGATCATCATGAGGTCCAGCAGCATGTCCATTCCATAACTTTTGGATGACCTTTTATACTTCCTCAACTGACAGAGGATCTGTGTTTGCCCCTGGGACTGCATCTGTGCAGTTTGCCAGCTCATGTAGCTCTGGACAGTCATCGGCAGGTATGTGGTTCAGCACACTTTCATTTTGAGTTTTCCATCTGTCCAGGACCTCAATCTATTGATGAGCAGGCAGAGCTGTCTGCTTGTGTGATGGGGACGTTAGAAAGCTGTTTATAGCTTCCAGACCAGGCACACGGTGGCTTTGTAGGAAGGATACAGATTGTTGTCCTTTAGGCTGTCCTCTGATTCATTGGCCGGGGAATTGATGCATCACAGTCACATTTTGCCATATCCTGGAAGACACCTTTCATCAGTTTACGTTCTTAGACATATGCCTGCCTGTATGCTTCTGCCTTTTTTGCTGACATATTAAGGGTCTCTTCAGAAAGAGGTTTCTTGCACATTCATCTGAAGCTGAAAGTCCCAGTGGCATCATGTAATACAACGTTATGTACACCACTCTAGGTGGTTCTAGAAGGTTCTGAGGTTACGTCAATGATCCTCAATGCCCTGTGTGTATTTCACAGCTTCAGCAGGATCCTTTGAAAGATGCTAGATATCATACTGTTGCTGGACATCTGGCTTGTGAGGAGCTGGAAGATGATATGAAAGCTGAGCAATGACTCGTTTATGGTTTGAGTTTGCTGGTGCATCTATATCACCAAAGACCCAGTGAGATTTCACTATGGAACAATTTCTGATGAGGATGTAGTCCACATCCATTGTTATAAATCCAGGTTCCGCAATGATTATTACAGTTCCTAAGCCAGGAGCCCATAACAGACAAGCCCTCAGTGGCACAGAATGTCAAAAGCCAAGTGGCGTTGTCATTTGGTAAACTGAAACCAAAGGGATCTCTTAGAGTTTCATACCCAGTTTGATTGCATCCATTCATAGCATTGAAACTCCAAGTGCCAGCAGTGTGTCATGTGATGGAGTTGACTGGATTTTTTCTGCTATCAGGTGGTAGAATGTGTCCTTTTCTGCAGGTGCTAGATCTTTTGTCAGAGCATAGGCCACAACAACAAATTTTAAGTGTCCACCACAATGTTGGAGGCAATCATACAGTAAGCGTGGAGAGATGGGGTTAAAGTCTATGCTAGAGGTTGTCTTACAGGCGCCACACCTGGAGTTTGGTATAGACCACTGGAGTAGAGGGAGGTTGCTCCTTCCATGGTAACTTGATCGCTTTGTGGCAGATGAGCCTCTGTGATGTCAGCAATTATGATCTGGTTAGCAGATGAGTTCTCTGACAAGACCTGTCTCATGCCCAATGCCATTCAGCATTAAGATGCTTCATGTTCCATGCCTCTAAGGTCTGGTTTGGACTTGCAGGAAGTTGGGCTCATTGGGGCAATGCTTTCCCTAAGCAGGGTTTGGGTCACACCCCTCCTGGAGTCGGTAACAGCAGGGGCTTTAACCCTGCTGCAGTTGTCTCAGTCTGTCCTGGCTGATTGCCCCTTTATTTCACGCTGCCTTGTTGTGACCTGTGAGACACAGAGGAGATTTATTTTGGTGGACACCATCCCCCTTCCCAAAGGCTCTTCTGCCAGATGCCATTGGTTCCTGAGGGCGCAGATGAGCATCATGAAGATTTAACTCTTCTTCCGCCCTATGCCATCCATGCCTCCACAATTGTAGCTCATATACCTTCACCATCACTGGGAAACTTGTCCCTCATCCACTTGGTCTGTCACTGGCCTTTGTTCATTGTCCTGAGCAGGGGCCCTTCTCAGGTACTATTGACCAGTGCCATTTGGACCCAAGGCTCACATGGGCAGGGACAACCACATCATGAAGTAGAGCAGCTTACACCACTACACCCTGCTACCTTGAGCTGAGGCGGGAAGACGGTTTATACCTGCCAAGAAAACTGTATATAGGTTTCTATACTGCTCTCATTGATGTAGTATCTGACTATTGTGACAGAGGATAGTTTGTTAATAGAAAGTAAAGGAACGCTTCTCAAAATAAGTCAATGGCCTAAATCCCTAGCCATGCTCTTTACTCTCCAGCGAGAAGTTCAGTTGCTGGGCTGATGCTTCTAATGCAATTGCTTTCTTTGAAAGTTTCTCAAAGGCTCTGTGTACTTAAGGTCCTTAGTTTGCATCCAGCTCACAAAGTTAATGCTGTTTTGATGCCTTTTATGTCAAAGCTCTAGGTAGACAGAGGAGCTCCTTATATTTTGCATGGGCCATGCCAGAAGCTTAAAGTCCTACTCAATCCTCCTTGATTTCTATAGATTAATCACATCTCCAAACCATTGGCCATATTGCACGGTATGTACTGCAATACCAAGTATGCACAGTGTAGTTCATTAGGGATAGCATTTCAGCCTTAAACTCTCGATTTCCTGGTTTTCTGAGAGTTTCAGTTTGTCCTTTTTTGTGGTTTAACTAGCAAAGTCCTGTGTAAAATATCTAAACCAAGTATATTAATTAACCAAAGTAAATAGATTTTTAACCATATACTTCAAGATTTTATTTGTAGGGCTCATTTGATTTTTCCCACTTCTGAAAGCAAGAAAAAACTCTCTCAAACTGCAATGAAATATATAATCCATCCTTTGCTTAAATCCTCCCAATTCACAGCAGGTATACCACCTGCTTTGCTTTCACACATGCAGCCTGGGCTCAGCAGGAAATAGTCTGTTGCAGTCAGGATTTCAATACAATCACAAGAGGAAAAGCTACACCTCAATTTTACCGTGAAGGGAAGAATTATAAACAAATATACTGGTGGTTAGGTTTGTGGTCATTAAGATCATATTTAGTGTGCACGCACCTGGGCACTTGAATACAGACTGGGGTACAGGGGCCTTTCCTTGCAGTATTGGGTATTGTACATTGAAACTAGGGGAAACAGAATTAGATACTCTTTGAAACATTTCTGCATGCCATTAAAGAACCCCCGTCAACCAACCAGATTAAGCCCAGCATTGAACTTTAATTAGCCGATTCCACCTTAAGAGTAAAATCATACAGCTCAGATGCTTGGATGAATTAGTCATCTGTGCAATTCAGTGACTCTCTCAGCCGTGCCTGGAAATCTAGTCAGTGCCTCAAAAGGCAGAATACCAGCTCGGTTCCATTAAGCCTTCTCTGCCCTCCTGCAGCACTCACTAGCTTGCTATTAACTGTACACAACACTGCCTCAGTGCCCCACGCTTTGATAACATCCAGATGAAAAACAATGTAATCACAAAAATGACAAAAGTAATCCACGAGGATCTGGAAAGCCATTACTTATACAGGAGAGGCTTGGCAAATATTGACCTTCCCTTGTACTCTTTACTAACCCAATAGCTGATAACCAGGCACTGTAGTTATTAACAAAGACAGTCCTATGAGCCTGATATGGTCAAATGATTTAGCACCTGCAGGTAAAACTTTTATACTGAGACTTAATTTACTACTCACTAGTGGCCCTTTTTTTTTAATCAGTCAGAACAGGCTAGATTAGATCTTGCATGTAAATTTTATGTTTTGTCATCTAGTAGATTTATGATTTTAGTTGTACCTAGTGCATTCAATGAGGTAAAGCCATGTAACAGGCAGACAAGTCATTTTACATTGCATGAAACTGTAAATCATTACATTGTATTATACCCAGAAAAGCAGTAAAAACATGAGGGTATTTGAACCAAAATACAGTTCAGGCTTGTTAAACTTTAAAATGGAAGAAAGAGAAGACTATAACAGGACAGTTAATCCAAATCCATTTGGAGCCTTACTAACAGTGAGCTCCTCTGTCATAAAAACAGATCTTCTATGGTTAACAACAAACAGTTATGTCTGACAAGTTCAATTCAGCCATTCTGGGATGGGAGGGAGAATATTTTACACAGTCCACAGGTTACAGTCCTTTTGAGAATCACTTTCCATCGCTTGACATTTTACATTTGTCCTGGGGTCGAGATTTTCAAAGTAGCCTGGGGGAAACAGACACAAAGATCCAGGGAGCAGAAAGGTGGTTGAATGCATCCCCAGTCCACTTTCTTCTCACCATGAAGGCCCACGCACACCTGGGGTCTAGCCTATGTAACCTAACTAAGGGCCTGATCCAAAGCCAATTAAAGTCAATAGGAGCTAGGTCAGACTCTAAAGCCTGAACCTAAGAGGCACTGAGAACCTGCAATCCCCATGGGTTTCAATGGACACTGATGATGCTCAGAGGAGCAGGCAACACCTAAATACTATCAAATAACTGTGCAAGACATTACTTTAAACACAGCACCCCTAATCACTGTATCCACTGTTCTATCAATCATTCTTAATCCTTTTACAATTATGCAAGTGTCCATGTATCCAACAGCACCCGGTTTCATTTGCAACAAGTGCTCAACGGTTGCTTTACAACAGCGACAGTTGGGAGGGAGAAGAGAATGAGCCCATTTATAAAGTGGCTTTAAGAGGTGAGAGCAGTGCTAGATTCAGGGGTTGGTATCTGATCAGAAAAACTATTTTAAGGCATCTCTGGACTCCTAGACATGCTCTAACCTAATTTTCAAAGGACTTTTCAATCAGCAGTGCAGGTTCTCAAACCAAATGAGATTACTTGTTAAAGCACACGTGGGGAGAGATCAATTAGATTAGAGAGAATGATTTAACTCGATGCCTCCTTTAAGGTTCAGCTATAACAAAGCAGAATTTTGTTTTCAAATGTAGTGGCCGTAGTGCATCCGCCACCTTCCCATCTGCCTCTCCCCAGATATAATCTTCAGATGGAGATTAAAAATATCAATGCTAGAAAAGTATAGACCACCTAGGTTGATATTTCCTTTCTTTTTGGTTTCTTTTTCCTCTAAACCCAAATCAGAAAAAATTAAAAATAGGCTTGGAAATCAGTTTTTTTTTCCTTTCCATTTTGTGCTGAGATCTTAAAACATTTAACTTTTTTAAGTTGCTGGGAAACGAGGAGTAATTTAAAGAAAACATCATATATCCTACAAAGTTGTGGGTTATATTTGAACAAGAAATACACATTTAAGAAGAGAACAGAAAATGTGTTTTCCACATTGAGCTTTTAAAAAATATTTTCACTGCAGATCTGCAAAGCAGACAAACTTAATAAAATGTGTATCATGTAGGGGCCTGATTCTGCAGTCATTACTCAGGCTGCTCTACGGGCTGCAGATGTAGGTTCATCATACAATGCTGGCTGGAATATTCTGGGTCATTTCTCATAGAATAATAGGACTGGAAGGGACCTTGAGAGGTCTTCTAGTCCAGTCCTCTACACTCAAGACAGGACTAGACCATCCCTGACAGGTGTTTGTCTACCTTGCTCTTAAAAATCTCCAATGATGGAGATTCCACAATCTCCCTAGGCAATTTATTCCAGTGCTTAACTACCCTGACAGTTAGGAATTTTTTTCTAATGTCCAGCCTAAAACTTCCTTTCTGCAATTTAAGTCCATTGCTTCTTGTCCTATCCGCAGAGGTTAAGGATAACAATTTTTCTCTCTTCTTCCTTGTAACAAGCTTTTATGTACTTGAAAACTGTTATAATGTCTCCCCTCAGTCTTCTCTTCTCCAGACTAAACAAACCCAGTTATTTCAATCTTCCCTCATAGGTCATGTTTTCTAAACCTTTAATGATTTTTGTTGCTCTTCTCTGGACTTTCTCCAATTTGTCCACCTCTTTCCTGAAATGTGGCACCCAGAACCGGATACAATACTCCACTTGAGGCCTAATCAGCATGGAGTAGAGCATAAGAATGACTTCTCGTGTCTTGCTTACAACACTCCTGTTAAATACATTCCCCTTTTTATAGATTGGCACTATATTTGCCCTTTTCCAGTCCTCTGGAATCTGTCCCATCTTCCAAGACTTTTCAAAGATAATTGCTAATGGCTCGGATACCTCTTTAGTCAGTTCCTTGAGTATTCTAGGATGTATTTCACCAGGCCCTGGTGTCTTGAAGGTATTTAACTTGTTTAAGTAATTATTAACTTGTTCTTTCCCTATTTTAGCCTCTGATCCTACCTCATTTTCACTGGCATTCACTGATGTCCAACTGCTACTAAACTTTTTAGTGAAAACTGAACCAAAAGTCATTTAGCACTTCTGCCATTTCCACATTTTCTGTTATTGTTTTTCCCCCTCATTAAGTAACGGGCCTATCCTGTCCTTGGTTTTCCTTTTATTTCTAATGTATTTGTAGAATGTTTTCTTGTTACCCTTTATGTCTCTAGCTAGCTTAATCTCGTTTTGTGCCTTGGTCTTTCTAATTTTGTCCCTACTTACTTATGTTATTTGTTTATATTCATCCTTTGTAATTTGACCTAATTTTCACTTTTTGTAGGACTGTTTTTTGAGTTTCAGATCATTGAAGATCTCCTGGTTGAGCCAGGGTGGTCTCTTGCCATACTTCCTATCTTTCCTACGCAGTGGGATAGTTTGCTCTTTTGCCCTTAATCTCTTTGAAAAACTGAATTCTCTTGAACAGTTTTTCCCTTTAGATTTGCTTCCCACGGGATCGTACCTACTCAGCTTCCTGAGTTTGCTGAAGTCTGCCTTCTTGAAATCCATTTTCTTTATTGTGCTGTTTTCCCTCCTACCATTCCTTAGAATCATTTCATGATCACTTTCACCCAAGCTGCCTTCCACTTTCAAGTTCTCAACCAGTTCTTCCCTATTTGTCAAAATCAAATCTAAAGCAGCCTCTCCCCTATTGGCTTTCTCCACCTTCTGAAATAAAAAATTGTCTCCAATACATTCTCCCCCCTACTTCCCCAAATGGACTGAAGAGCTAGCGTGACATTTACTGTTATTATTTGTAGCAGTATCCCCATAGCAGCTAGGAACCCCAGTCATTGACTAGGACCCCATTGTGCGAGATGTTGTACAAACAGAATAGAAAGACAGTCCCTGTCCCAAAGCCTTTACAGTCTAAGTTTAAGATAAGAGACAACAGATGGACATGGACAGATGGGGAAGAAAACAATGAGACAATATTGGTCAGCACAGCAAGTGGTGGTCTCAGCACACCAGCAGCACAACCTTTGTCAAGTTTTTTGTAGGCATCATAGCAAAGAAGAATTTGTAGGGTGGATAATGAGGTGTTTTTTTGGAAGTTTACGAGGGAGCTCCTCCCAAGCATGAGGGGCAGCATGGGAGACAGCACAAAGAGGCTTGTTGGAAAATTTATCAAAAGGGTGATGGAGGCTGGCATCGCAGGCCGATCAGAGTCAACATTTCAATAGAGAATGAGAGATGATTGGCAGCGTGGGGGTAGGTCACGAAGAGCATTGAAAGTGAGGCTCTAGTGTGGAGGACAAGTTGTTGGATGCTGACTGAGAGTACATGGGGATAATATTAGATATACACAGACATCAGCTCACTCCAAATTTCCCCATCCTCTCAGTTGACAGGAAACCGCCATCTACTATTCATGGCTTGTATCCCTGCGGCAGGCACTTAAAAGGAACTGACTACTGCAAATGATGATCCATGCACAGATATGGTGGATATAACACTAAAGCACCAGGCTATATTAACTTTCATTTTGATTCCAGCTATAATCGCTATTTGAATTCATAATAAACTGTTTGGAAAGCTTCATAGAGCTGAATCACATCTCCCCTCAGATTACATCTCCTTTTTAATGGGGAAATATAATTAAGTCTTTATTGTTTGGGGGTTTTGTTGGGGGGGTTTAGTTCTGTAAGAATCAGAGTAATATCCTGACTGTGGGATCAAAGCATACAATGTACCATTTTTAAAATAAAGAGATGGACTAGCTGCATTCTAAAGGTGATTAGTCACTAATGCCCCAATCCTGTAACTGAAAGCATGGACAGGCTGCTGTGTCCAGGCGGAACCCCATTGATTACCACTTGATCAGCTGCAGGATTGGAAGCTAAAGTTTCAGCATACTTATTTTAAAGCATGATTGTGAAGCTCTCAAAAAATGTAACATTTACTGGCATGTGAAATTACCTTAAGATATTATGGAGGTATTTGTATCTAACCATGCCGCCCTGTGTTTGCTGTGATCTCTGAAGCCCAGAATTTAGACAAACTAGCTGGCAGCTTTTCCACAGAAGGGTCAATGAAAAGATTAAAGCATGACATTTTTTTTTCCTTTTTGCGTTACAGTGCCAACATTTTTCCTTATAAGGGATGACACATGTGACAACTGACAGTTTTAATGGGATGGACAGGTGTCTGATTACATATAATATCATCATTATTTACTAAGCCACATCTGAGCTTCCTACAGATAAGGAGGTAAAGAAAACAAATCAGATATAAAGCAGATTGCAATTCAGCAAGACAAAGCTTTGTTTAAAGATAAATCTTGATTCTACATTTCATCAAAATAACCTAGATTGTGATCAGTACGGCAATCTAGCATGCAATACATCCTATTAATCATGCATCAAATAAGCTTTGGAAATGTTCTGTTAAAATCATTATTTGGGGTGAAATTAAAAAAAGGGATTTGATCAAAATAAAGTACATAAATATGTATCTTAAAATTAGTTATTTATCACATTCTGGGATAAGTATATGGTCTCTGTGACCTAGATTTTTCATTCATAAGAAGCTCAAGATATAACTTCTTTTAAAAAAACAAGCAGATGTAACAGAGAGATTTTGCATCTAATGGCTGAATGTAAGAGAGCGCTGGAGGTAACGAATACATTATGAAGGAAACAACCTCCTTTCAAATGAAACCAAGGGAAATTTAAATTAAAAAATTCTAAGAGAATCCCCCTTATCTTTGAGATTTTATAGAAATCATGGCATTGGAAACCTTGTTCTTAGTACAGACCAATCACACATTTTTTAAATTGTTCCTGGAGCTGGGCATTGTCTGTGAGCATGGAGTTCGTGGCCTACTACAGTACTCTCTGTTTAACTTGATTTTCAAGGTGTGATGCTCTCATTATGAGAAGATGCATCTTTTAGTACTATATATGCCCCAAATCCCGCAGAGAGAACTGCATAGGCAGACCCTTGTGCTTGTGTGCAGCTTCTGTGACCTTCATTAGGCTCCAGGCAGGCACTGGGTCCATACACATGGCTCCTTTTGCAGGATTGGGAGCTAAATGCCATCCAGTAACCCATCCCACACACACCTGGGAAAGGCTATGCCCTGTGTTCAGTTCTTGACCAAATTCAAAACTAGTTTTGTGAAGCAGCGGTCCCCTTTAAGAACGGTGTATCTATTTGAGATTTTGGTATACAAAGTATCCCAGAGACTAAAATTTAGCCACAATAATCTATCGTTCTTCCTTTTCACACACGCTGCCATCAGCAGCCCACTTTGCTTTTACTGTGACTCATTAATAATTCTGCTTCAAAAGGTTAATGATTCATTAATAGCTCTCATCCACTTATTTAAAAAAAAAAAAAAGCAACATTTGGAGCCTCCAAACTGTGCACAGAACCAACGTTGGTAACCTTGTATTTCTCTTGGGTGGGGTTTTTCAAAAGTGCCTGCATTAGGTGCATGAAACTAATTGCAAAGCAGTCAGACTTGGACTCCCAACTCACTTACATGCTTTTGAAAATCCCACCCATTGTTGCCACTCTTGTCTCTCCTCTAGCCCCCTCTGTTGTGCTCTACGCTCACCTTTCACATTCCATCTTTATCTAGACCCCAACCTTGCAGAGAGAATGGGGTGGTTCTTTTTGCAGAATTGGGGCCTTAGATTATAAACTGTTTGAGGAAAGCAAGGCCTGTCTTCTATTTTTTGTCTGTACATCATCCAGCAAATGTGGGTCACAACCCTGACTGGGACTTCTGTAAGTCAATAATAATAACCACCATACTATATGTAGTCCAAACTATATTTCACCATCAGCAATTTGTAGCAAAATACCCAGGGTACAAGTAACCCTAAGCTTGGAAAGAATCCAGCATTCTAGGCTAGATTTTATTCTAACTAGTTTTTTAAACCCCTTTATTATTTTTAAAGTGAATGTAGTGATTGAAGTTAGCCCTGACAGGTGGCATCCCCTGCGTGTCCATATAAGGGTTACAATATAGGAAGTGTCCACGGAAGCTTCATCATTCTACTTCACCCTCACGCTTCAGTGCCGACCTGGAGGGTTGCATCAAAAGCATGAGAAGGTAGCTCGGTTTATTTTCATTGAACCTTGGCCTATCGGCTGAGATTTCCAGTCAGGGATCGAGTTGCTATGCTGCTGTCTACAACGCTAGCTTTGTCTATGAGGAACCGAACTGAAGTCACCAACTCATTTCATAAGCAGCATGGAACAGCCTTATGGGATTCTGGGCATGACCCGCAGGGACCAGATTTAAAGCAAAGTGAAAAGTTCCAAGTTCTGTTGCCAATTGCCAACCCCGTCTTCCTTTCATAAAGAGCTTTTGCATCATTTACTTTACAATGGTGGGGCTACCCCTTCATATGTTCCAGATATTAGGAAATCAAAGAGGTAATCTATACGAGTGAAAGGTAAGATATTGAATTAGATTCCCTGAAGCAGAAGTCTCCAGCAGGGAGGTAATATTTTAGAAGACTGGAATTGATTTCCAACCCATACACCTCAGCATCTTACATTCATGAGAGCTGATATTTGATGAAAAAAGCCAACACAAAGGTAATATGAAATATCAAAGGGTATAAATTACACAGTAGGCTAACAATGGATAATTTATACACAATGGTTAATGAAAAACTGTATGAAAGTTGGTCTTATTTCAGTCTCTTTCCACTATACAACATATAATTTTTTTCTTTATGGTTATCAGGTAAAATTTTATGGTTTGATCTTGCAGACCATAGCCAGGTGAATAGCCCTTATTTACTCAAGTCATCTCAAGCTTGCTGAGACCTCAGGCTACCTAACAGGACAGGACATTTCTTGCAAGTGAGTTTTAACTGCTCATAGCAGCAGTCCTGAGGTGCATGGCAGAGAGTTAGGAAAAATTGGAATGGTTTGGTTTTGCCTTTTCAAGCAATTGCCCATTTCTAGTAGCTTTTCCTTCTGCTCATGTTCTGTGCTTCTTCTGGGGTTTGTATCTTTCTCCCCTAAACATACTTAGCCAAAAGTACCTGATGAATAGCCAAAAAGCACTATATAAAAAATTCAAGGGAAATTGAGCCCTAATCTGAAAGTTTTCATGATCTGAGCAGGACAGATCTTTTTATGCTATACAGAGCCAGCCAGAGAAGAACGTCTCCACAAGATTAATTCTACATTCTTTCTTCACACATTAACAGCCTAATTCTGTTCACAATTTTTCCAGGGTCAATCTGGATAAATTCCAGTCACTTCAATTTAATCTCCCTTATTCAGAATTTACACCAATGTAACTGAGAGCAGAATTGGCCTGTTTTCATTGGTTTGGTTTCTCAAAGCAGTCAAAATGCTTTTCTTTTTAAAAAGTCTAAATATGGCTACATTAATAATAGGACATTTCTGTGTCATTTCAGTTAATATCAAGAACTAATAAACCCACTTGAAAACAAGTACCAAGACATTGAATCTATCTTGCCCAGAAAGAGTTCCAGTTTACCTCAAAAAGTGACATAATAACAATGCCAAGTTCTGTCAGATTAAAATATGAGACAAATTTACCCTCATTAAGGAAACGCACCTGCAACACAGCCTACCAACTGTGAAAAAGCAACTGTCCACAAGTCTGTCTCCATACTGTCTTCACCCCTCATTAAACAAGCCCACTAGATTTTGCTAAGCAGTCACTGGCTGTTTCATGTTCAGCAAGAGATATCTCTTTGTAATCTTGATGACTTTTAAAAGTTGTTTGGAGAGAAAAATACAGGTTTCCCCAATTAAAAACTTCTTCATATTATTTTTCTCCCTGAAGAAAAATGTAACCATCAATGTAAGGGAATCTGTTTTGCTACTACAAATACATCTTTGGGGAAATATTCTGTTTTGGTTTTTTTTTAAGTTGTAAAAAGTGGATTTGGGGATTTCTCATGCCTCTTGAGGAACTGCGCTATTAAAGCAACATTGACTGATACTGTAGCTGTAGCCTGCCATTTAGGAGTTTGTTAGTTTTTTAAAGGTTTTTACAGACTCTAATCCTAATAAAAGCATGTTTATGTTTCTTTTTAAAATTACATCGGAAACTGTTTTTGATTGGATTTAAACATCCCCCTGCAGGGTTTATAACCCACATATTGCAGACACTGCTAGTTCTTGAGAGCTAAAAAGTGCAGCTGAATAGATAGAAACAAAAGTGAAATTGACCAGTCTATTGTCATTATCCAAACTGAGTAAAAGACAAAAAGGAAACAGCATTAATGTTGAAAAGTGAATTAGATCATTTAAATGTTTACAGCTTTAATAATCCAATGGTATTAAATCACCCAGGATACTAATAAAGGAAATTTGTTTTTAAAAATGTAATATGATTTTTAATCTGACTTGGTCCTTTTACACTCTCAGAGACACATGAATTTTGCATTCATTGTACATGAAATTGGAGATCAGGCCCAAAATATGTAGAGTATCACCTCCAATTTACACACACCAGAGTTATGAACTGACCTGTCAACCACCCACCTCATTAGGAACCAGAAGTATGTAATCAGACAGTAACAGAGACCAAAAGAAAGCAAACAGCACAGTGCTGTGTTAAACAAACTACTACAAACATAAAGGGAAATTTAAAAAAAGTTTTGACAAAATAAGGAAACTCTCTGTGCTTGTTTGATTTAAATTAAGACGGTTAAAACAGCATTTTTCTTCTGCATAGTAAAGTTTCAAAGGTGTATTAAGTCAAAGTTCAGTTGTAAACTTGAAAGAATCGTAATGTTTTGTTCAGAGTTACGAACATTTCAGAGCTCTGAACAACCTCCATTCCTAAGGTGTTCGTAACTCTGAGGTTCTACTGTAGAGGTTTCCCACCCCTGAAGAAAATAAGTGGAGTTTCCCCAGCTTAAAAAGAAATAAGTTCACAAGAAACAGCTGACTTAGAAGTGGGCTGATTATTTAAATACCCATCTAGTAGCTGAAAACACGTGGGGTGGGTATTGGGTACAATCGGAAGTTAACACAATGAGCAATCTATTGTATTCAGCAGCATTGCCATAGAATAAAGGGCTTCTTCATGGCTACTTTACAAAGGAGCCTTTAACCCAAGATCTAAGCCTCCAGTCCTAGGGTCATATGCTTTACTTTAAGCATGTAAGTAGTTCCATTGACTCCAGAGGGAGCATGGTTAGGCTGATGCTTTTCAGACAACCTATAGGTTCTTTGTTTCTGCCTTACATAAAACCAAGGCAAAGTGTACAGAGGTAATCAGCTGGTCCTCAGTGCCAGCCCAGCCACTGATTTGCTTTGCTCCTGAATTTTTCAACCCAATTATTTTTGTGTGCTTCGCACCAAAAGCATTGAGGGTCAAATTACAGTGAAAACGTTGAGTTCAGCTGCAATAGGATTTGCAAATCAAGTCACTGGGCTAGCAGGCCTGTGCATGTAAACTGCATTTTTACACAGAAATGTAATTATGGTTATGTGCACTAAAATGACATGCAGAAAATTAGAGGCCGGTTCTGAAATTCAGGGATATATACAGAAGCCCCATGGAATCATAAGAGTAGACTAAAAGAGCAGCAAGTAGAAGTAAAAGCGTCCTTATCTGTGGTGTACCCATTTCTCTCCACCTCAATCTCTCCTCCTTCAACAACACCTCAAGTCAAGCAACTGGCAGGTGTCAATGTTCTGCAGATGGACAGCTATACACATCTGGCTCACAGGTGTTCCATGCTGTCTCTGCCAGCTACCCAGCCAGTAGACAGATTTTTTTTTTTTGAAAGAGAGAGAGAAAGAAAAAAAGAGCGAGTGGCGGGTGGGTGATGTTGTACAATCAGTTTCATATGAAGAGAGTTGTCCAATGGCACTAATTCTTACAACAGGCCCATTGCTAGAGCTAGACTCAGAGTCATAACACTTATTGTGTCCCCAAATTTGAGTCACATACCTTATGTTTCCATTGTCTTTTCCCTATCTAGGCTTTAGGTTACTGGGCTGAAACTGAGGTGGAAGTATCTATGTAACCTTTACATTCTTGTTTTCTCTATATCACAGAACTTGGCTGTAATCTTCAAATTAAAATGACCCCAGGTCATAAATTTCAGATCTGGACATGAACATCCCTAGAATTTTGGGCATAATCAGATCCAGAGTTTGAGACTGGGTTGGTCTCTATCCTCTACATATAGGAAAGGAAAATACATACCTTTTGCTGGTAAAACTTCCATCTAGGAACATTTTGAACATTTCACCGCACCAAGCCCAACCCACCTCAACACCCCCGAGACTTCAATTTCACACAAATTATCTCATCTCCCCCCCCATGAAATGGCACTGCTAAGCCTACTGCCAATGCAACTCTGCAGTTGCAGAATTTATCCTCCACAATGTCACCTATAACGCAGAACGAAAACTCACAGGAAAGACTGGCCACTGCAGCTCCTCTGAGATCCGCTCTGAACTGACGCAGTAAGCAGTTTGCCGTGTTGAATAAGAGGAACAAATGTTTGCCATGACTAGTTAGGGGTGCTGTGCTGTGCTGCAGTGGCCCAATCCTGTGAAGTGCTGAGCACCCACAGATCCCCTGGGCTTTAGCAGGCATTGAGGGTTATCACCATCTTACAGGATGAGGCTTTAAAAGCGTAGTACAGTGCTATCCATCAGCTTGAACAGAACCACCAGGACAACGGAACAGCACACCAGCTGTCCGTCTCTCTACCACCAGCAGCACTTAAAAGTAGGGATGGACTAAACCGTTTGGCATAAGACCCTTTGACCCAGTTCTCACTTTTGACCCAAAACTTTTTTGCCTTTTTGAAATGCCCCAATGATGCTGGATTTTGTAATCTTTGCACATTAAGGTTTCCAAAAAGATTCCACAGCAAAGCGCCAAAATGCTACTGGGAAAAAAATCACTCTTGTATGTCTACCCAGGCCAGACAAGTTCATAAGAAAGCCTGTTCTCAGGAGTTTTCCATCCCATTTTGCCAACTTTAGAGTCGAGAAGGTCCCAAAACAACAAAGCTGAAATCTGAACACAGGTAAGTCCTTGGCTTTTTGTATCCAGGGCTGCAGTTTGACCTAGAAAAACAAGAGAGTCCATCCATTAAACCTGTATCTGGATTCAAAGCCAAATATCAAATGGTTGGTGCATATTAATGCAGGGGTTTTGGTCTGACCCATTATTTATTCAGAGCCAGATCATATCCAATTTGGAGATATTCAGATCAAGCACTTCAGTTCAGGCCCATCTGTAGAGTTTCCAATGATATCAATATTTCACCACAGGGTCATTGCGAGAGCAACAGCCATAACCTTTAGTGTCCTTCCTTCCAGTCTGAGCACCTCTGAAGTCTGGGTCAACCAATTCAAACAGATATCCAAAAAACAGATGTTCATCTGAAACCAACTTTGAACTATTTGCAATTCACCAACCCTCAAGTCTAAGGATCAGCAAAGCTCCTGGAGGAAAATCTTCCTCTTCCTTTTCCCCCCCTTCCCACAAAAAGTATCCAGCTGCTACACTTTCACTATCTATTGTAATGCATTTACTCATAGCAAAGTTAATTTTGGGGAGAGTGGAGTGGAAACAGGAGGTAGATGTAACGGCCATGCTGTAGTTCAATAAAAGATTCCAAACACTCTCGATCCCCTTACCCTTTAAAATTAGCTGCTGCTCAGTATGGAGGTTTACCATATATGCAACATGAAAGCCCGAGTCTGACTCCAGGCACACATACACACTCCATTTCTGACAAACATAAGAAAGATCCCCACACACTTAGCTATTAATAGGGAGCTAATGCCTCACAAGCCTCATTTGGTTTCCTGGTGTATGTGTTCTTTTTAAACTCAGTGTAATTAAACTCAAGGATTTCATATTCATGGATCATTGTGGTGTGATCGTTGCTCGTTGATTTTCAACGTATTCAACAAACCCTGCTCCCTCGAAGTTCATCAGTCATTTGAATGGCTATATTATATATTATTCAGGACAGATAAAAAAAATCCTCATGCAGTTCCCCGTCAAGAAGTAATATATATTCCGCTCTCTTTAAATATATTGTCCACATGTATCTTATATAGTACAATCAGAAAGAAAATGTATCAGAACTGTAAAATATATATGACTATATATGATATATCTCCATTGGAGCCAAGTGTTTATTGCTTTCCATTTAGATACATATATTCTTTTTTAAAAGTGTTATATATTTAAAACCATACAAAAATATCATTAATAGATTCAAAGGCCAGACGGGGCCATTCTGATTATGTAGCCTGGCTTCCAGCATAACACAGACCAAAGAATTTCATCTTGTAATTTCTGCTTCAAGCCTGTAACTTCTGGTTTTGCTCAAGTATATATATATATTTTTAGGAAGACATCCAGTCTTGATTTAAAGACTTTAAGGGTAGGTCTACACTACAACTTAAGCCACGAGTTAGTAGAATTCAATTTAGCAGGCCCTGGGTTTATTAATATAGGGCTTGAGCATCTACACTCATTCCAGGTTAGGAATTGTTGAACCCTGAATCACAACCTGGGGGTTCACACTGTTTTATGCAAGCCTGAGTCCAGCCATCCATATCCCACACTTCTTAGCGCCGTCCCAAAATGTGGACGTTGTTCATGGTGCAGTGTGGAAAAACTTGACTGTCCATCAAACCTGACTGTCCAGAGAACAATGAAAGTTGGCCAGTGGGATTGTAGGATACTTTTGGTGGATTTCCAGAGCATGAGTCCAGTGGTACTGTGTCTACTCTGCAAAGCAATAGGGCTTGAACCCAGTTGGACTCAGACCCTCCACCTCTGTGAGGTTTTGGGATGCTGGGTCTGAGTCCTGGGTTAGCGCAATGTATATAGATGGAAGGGGGAGTTCAGACTTAAACCTGAGTTCAAACCTTGGGCTTACACTGCAGTGAAGACATCCTCCAAGTGATGACTACATCACCTGGTTAGTTATTCCAAAATGTGATTACCCTTACTGTAAAAAGAAGAAAAAAAGTTTGGTCCATGTGTTCAGTGCATTTCAGAAATATACTGGTATAGACTGAGAAGACACCATATGCTTCCCAATGGAAATATATCCTTTTATTATGAGACATACATGGATTTTTGATACAGTTATTAAAAAACAGCATTTTTCCACGCTTGTTTGCAATTTAATATTGTGCATTGTTCTGGACAGCCTATCCAAGGCTTGCAAATGTAATCTAATGTGCTTTGCAAAATCACAGTGGAACAAACTCCCACAGGCAGTAAGGACCATAATAAACCTCACCACCTTCTGCTCCAACTGCAAGGTGCGCTTCTCAACCTACCTTCTCTGATATATAAACAAAGAGAAGAGTGTAAATTTAAAAGAAAAAAAAACCTACCATAAGAAAACACTATTCTGCACACACAATTCTCCCCCAAGGAAAGGATGAGAGAAAGAATGAATTACACAGGACAGATGCTAATCAGGTGGCTTAATGCCAGAAGAAGCTCAGATACCAGGGCGATGAGGTATCTGTATCTATATGTATCTTATACCAGTATAAGAACATATAGAGAATAGAAAGATGATTGTTGGACTTTGGGAAGGGTGGATTTGGATATCTGCTGGTAGCTGCAGCATGCGTGAAAGTCTCTCCAGTGGCCTCTATTCACATTAAGCACATATACTGCTGCAGCAACAAAGGGGGGCACGTCTGTCATGACTCTTAATGGAGAATGGGTATCCTCCGAAGTGGGAAGTGCATTAACTGATGTGGTTCAACAAAACAAGCCACCTGAAAAAAATAATCCCCCATGTCACATGAGCTACCTTCAGCCTTTCAGGAAGACAAATAAATAATTCAGCCCATGCACACTAAACCATGGCTTTTTGTTTGAAGTGTAGAACCTGGGTCCTTCTGAGCTTCCTGCAGCTTCTCCCTCTCTGCCCTTTTAATAGTCCGCTTAAAGTCAAAACAGAGACTCAGGCCTTGTTAGGAGGTCAGCTGCCCCATTTTAGCTTGACACAAAGGAAGAAGCTCCTAAATTCCTTCAATCTTGACACCCAATTTGCAGCACCAATCACCTCTGTTAGTCCACCCTGGACAGGGAGTATCTCTTGTCACAGTATAGTATACCTGCTTCTAGAATTACTTTATCACTACACCAGTGATGTTGCAGGTGATTTTCAATGTTCATATCTGTCTCTTCAAAGGAGCCTCTGCCAAAGTAAATACACTGTCGAATTTTTAACAGAGTGAGCAATTAACCACTAGAAGACTTATCTAGAGATGTAGGGGATGTTCCATCACTTGCAATATTCAAACCAAGACAGGATGTTTTTCTAAAAGATAGGCTGTCACTCAAACAGAAATTATGGGTTTGATACAGAAATTATTACGTGAGGGTCTTTGACCGGTGTTACCAACGAGGTCAAAATAGATTATCACAATGCTCCCTTCTGGTTTTATAATCTCTCAATGTCGTATGCTGTCAAGACTTCCCCAATATATCCCAGGAATCAGAGAAGCTGAAGATTATCCAAGTGATCTGGGGTCAGATTACTGCAGTTAAATCTTGATTTCTCTTTTTAACTTTCCCATGTCAATCAATGCAACATTAATAGTGGAGACCACACACAAGACCAGCTGTCTTGGCCAAAACCAACCTGCCAGAGAGGCTGCCAAAGAGCAAAGAGATGGGGAAGGGAAAGAGTCAAGACAGAACAAAGCAGATGATGCTGAAAATGTAAGCAGAGTAATACTCACAGATTCCCAAACCCATTATCCACAAAGAGTGATATAAAAGTTTTAGAGCAGTTCTGCAATAATCAGTTCAACAGCCAACAAATAACATTATAAGTCAGCACAAGAGCACACCACAACTAATGGAGGATGAGGACTGGGGAATCATGTCTGAATGAGCATTGATTGTTCAAAGTTTGATTTCCATCCAAGATCCTGAGCAGAGCTGTATAGGCAGTAAAATACCCACTGCAGCTAAGTACCTGCTGATGGGCATAATTAGACACATCTCACTGAGATCCACTCTCCTCATGTTGCCTTTACAAATGCCGTGCTGGCTATCACATCTTAATAATTCTACTCTCTCTGTTTGGTAGCATCTTTGATAGGGTTCCCAGCAAAAAGTGGGAAATAACTTGGAAAATTGTTAACAAAACATTAAAAACACAGAGTTTGCCTCACTCTCACAACTGCCATGGCGACCTCTCTGCATGTGTGCAGAATCTGATTGTTTCCATTCTGCTACTAGAAAATCCTGACAGATTTACAAATGTCTTTTTTGCCTTTGTGAGAACCTGGGTGTCTGATTTACCCTTTAGCCTTGTTTATTTTGGGGATAAGTCAGTTTCTTTCTAATGATTTTCATCTTTCCAGAGTCCAGTGTAACTCTTTGGACCACTCTGTGAAATACTGCATTTCTGAGACGTATTTGGGCATGACTGGATTGATACTATATATATAGTATGTCCTGCAGTGTGACAGTTGTAAGGAAATTCATGCTTCACTGTATGCCCAGCCAGAATCAATATAATGGAAAAACTCATTCATGTGCCATTTGAATCGTTCCCTCCCCTGTTGAGATTACAAAGCCCTGGTTCACTGCATGCATTGCTCTGCATCCTGAGTAATGTCAGGAATGGGAAGGGCTGCTGGTGCTAATCCTGGAAGGATGCTACAAGGCTGATCATTGCCCCCATCTCCTGCCAGACGTCTTAGGCGGTTGGGATAACGGCTCAGCCCTGACCACTCATGAACCAAGACCATTGATCCATGCACCTTCAAAGCTCTTGGGATTTAAAAAAAAATGGATGCGACATTGCAGTGCAAAGTCAACTCAAGTGCTAGGAGGGTACAGCCACTTTTGGGTTATACACACTGCAGGGAATATTGCATCCAAACAAAACCTGTTTGCGGTGACATCATAAGTCACAAAAAACTCTTAATATTGGATTTATGTTTTTAAGCACATTCTTTGGAACTTAACCTACTTGACACAGGTCCTCTTAAAAGGATGCAACGCTGGTCTTTATTGCCCCACTCATCTGTGCATGGTATTACTGATCTGCTAAATTATTTACACAACGTAATGGATAAGCTTGGAGAGTCTTATCTAGCTGTTCTGTGTTCTGACCTTTTAGGCCAAATTCAGAGATGGGGTAGCAAGTACCTTCTTCATCCTCTCACTCATGTATTACCATGTTGAGTCCCTCGAAACTCACACTCTTAGCTCCATCATGAACATCACTTTTGAATTTGGCCCACTAAGTCCAAATCTAAGGGAGTGTATGTTGGTTTAACTCATGTGGAGCCTGATCCAAAACCCACTGAAGTCAATGGGAACTTACCAGGATAGAATGTCAAAGAAAAGTAGAATAAGCATGTTAGATGTAAACTGAAGCAAACAAAGTCCTACCTTAAACCATTGTCCATGTCCTCAGATTTCCTTACGCTTACTGACACTCCATACGGAGATCGTGGGGAATTTAACCGAACATATGGAATTCTTAATTACACCTCCTTACAAATCATCTCTGTATTTGGCCCACTGGCTCCACAAGGAGAAAAATCTATATTCTCTTTTTCAGACACCTTGGTCTGTCTCTCCTCTCCTTGGCCATTTTAATATGTTTTAGGACAAGAAAACTGAAAAACGTGCAGCATTTCATTTCCTTGCCATGGGAAAGAACAAAGTGCCCAAGACTAAGTCTACATTCTTGGAGAATTTCTTTTTTATACTGGCCAACAATGGCAAGCATTCCTGTGAATTATGAAGTGGGGAATGTGTCATTTAACTCAGAAGAACTAAACCATCTTGAGACTGCTTTGGCGAGCGGTGAAACAAAGGACCCAGTGCAATTTGATGCCTGAACTGCTGCTAGATGTCACATTGCAACAGTGTTAACACTCACACACACACCCCAAGGAGATTGGCACCTACATGAATTCTTTGCTGCCTCATGCAAAATATTCCATGCATGGATCCATGAAAGCTCAGTAGGCTGATGTAGTTTCCATAGCAGACCTTATTCCGTCAAGCCAACAGCCAGTCAGCCTGTCCCAGGAAACCACCCTTCTCAGATGTTTTCCTCAGGGAGGTCCCAGTTGCCTGGCCTCTCTACCCCAGCCATCTGCTAAGTCTGGGCAGCACCCTCTTAGAGAGACTGGCCACCCATTATCTACTGGAGACTCCTCTCTTCATTTTTGGGCATGGACTATCAAATATGAAGACTGTTCCTCAAACCTATGACTTAGAGTGAGAGACGTATTCCCCCCTCCCTACTGCCACCGTGTTACATGACCCCTGCTTTTGGGTGGGTTCAGGGTTCTAATTAAAGATTCCACACAGCCCTCCTTGCTGCGTCATTGTTCAAAAAAGGGCAGCCAGATCATGAATCACTATTGTCTTTATCTACACAAAAGCTACACCCTGGGTAGCAGCTGCGTAAGCTTCACTGCACCACCACCCTGCAAAATGCCAGGTCTAGAATGACCCTTCCTAATGGCAAGCCTGTAACTCATTGGAATCCCTGGTACCTTGGCATTTGTAGTGGCAGTCACATCAAAGATGCCTCACAACTGGCGTGGTCTTTTTCAGGATGTGGGCACTTCATCCATTGCGAATGGGAATGAGACCACCTTAGGCCCAACATGCTAACGCTGTCCTTTTCTGTTCCTGTTAATCTGTTTTCCCTTCCCTGCCTTTGTAAAATGCCCTGAGCCCTCCCACCTTTACCCCATTCTCAATAAAGGAATCTAGGCATCCCAAGAATGTATCTAAGTTCCTTGCTTCAATCACCTGCCCTAATTCCATATTTCATGTTTACTGCTATTTCCATAAAGTTATTCTGACCTCAGTTTTGCTAACACTCTTTCCACACTCCCGCATCTGTCCCAAACTCTCACCACAAATGTTTTGTAGATTTTACAACTGTCCCACAAAAAAAAAATCGATATTAGCCTGTAAACTCTCCATATGCTATGCATAATTATTGATCTCTGTCACTTCCTATACTCCTGACCTCTTTGGGGAGTGGTGTTGTAAACACTTCACATCACTTAATCAATTGCCACATTTCACTCCTTCCAAGTGAAACAGATCGGTTAATCTTTCCTCAATCCCTGACTGAAAACTCACAACACACCCCACATGCATTCAGACACAGTTGAGCAAGTTGAGCAGAATTCACACACAGCAGAACTTCCTCTTCAGAGTGGGGTGTGCAATATTTGCCAGGATAATCTGGGTTTGTCTCACTCTGCCTCTCCTATTCTTTGCCTGTGGTGCAAATTTTAGTTTAATCCTCTGTGGGCTGTCATAATTTGGTCTAATTGTGGTTGTTGGGTTTAGTGTGTGGGTGCTGGTGGTGGCCTGTGATATACCAGTCAGACTAGATGATCTGGTGGGATCATCTAGCCTTAAATGCTGTGACTGTAAGAATGGGAAAGACTTTACTCCTGGGCGAATTCTGTGCCACTGTGCATGTGCAGAATTTATGTCCCTCGCAGATTTCTTTGCTTCCCCACAGAAAAATGACTTTCTGATGGGGAAGCCACAAGCGATCATGCGACCCTCCCCAGCAGTATGTTTTGGGTGCCCAGGACAGATGGCACAGAGGTAAATCACTGTGGGGCAGAGGGTGGGACTGGGAAAGACCTGGCTGGTGGCTCCTACCCTGCGCCGGGCTCAGCTGCTAGTCCTGGCTGGGCTGAAGAGGACGGGACTTCTTCTTCTCCTGCATGGCATCCGGGGCCGGGTCAGACCCACAGCCAGATTTCTCCCCCAGTTGCGGGAAGCTCTGCAAACTCCCTGCCCTCCCCCGATGCTTCCTGCACCCACCGCTCCTCAGCTGCAGGGGGAGGGATCCCTCTATAGAGAGCTGCTCCCTCATCCACCCAACCTCCATGCATCCAGATGCCCTCATACTCAGACCCTCCCACTGAATCTCACCCCCTCCCCACACCCAGAACCCCCCAACAAGCCCCTGTGAATCCAGATTCCACCACCCCCGCACCCAGATCCCCTACTGAGCCACCTGTATCCAGATTGCCCCACACAGAACCCTCTCAACCCATACCTGGATCCCCCCACACTAAGCCCCTCCACACTTGGATCTTGCCTTGCTGAGCCTGCCTGCCCACACCTGGTGCACTTGGCACAGAGGGGCAGGGCCTGGGGTGTTTCTGGGGCAGGCCAGTCCTTGCACTGTGTCAGTGTGCAGCCTCACTGCTGAGTCCATGTCCCAGAGGAGAGCTGCACAGTGATCTCCCACCTCTGTGCAGCCAGTGGCCTGTGCTCCCCAATGCCATGCTGGAGTCTCCATGTTTATTTGACAAATAAAATTTGCAGAATTTTGCAGAATTTTAAAATATTGTGCAAAGAATTTATTTATTTATTTATTTTGGTGCAGAATTTTTAATTTTTTGACACAGAATGCCCTCAGGAGTGGAAAAAGGAAATTTTATCAAGACGTTAGATGACTGTGGTGGCAAAAACTGCTTAATCTAAGTTAAAGTGAGGTATAATGTTTTGGGCCTCTCTCAACGAACAAAGTTAATCCTGGTTAGTCACGTTCCTTCTTGGTACATGAATGTTCTCTCTTCATAGGAGTTAAGGTACTGGGCTCCCTGTGCTTCCTGGAAAATAGTTACATGGATTAGATGTTTCAAGCCCAGCTAAACTCTATAGTTATCTGAAACTCTACAGACTTATACAAGAAACAATACAAATCTCATTGACAGACAGCAGGCTGAACACTGCAAACTCTTTGAGCAGTGGCATGATCAGAACTGTCCGCCTAATAAATACCCAGAAGGACATGTACATTATTCCACAGCTTCCAAATGGTTAAAATAATTTAAATGGCTATTTTGTGGCATACTTTGCATTATTATGGCTCCCATTGGAGGCAGTGTATTATTTGCTCTGGTAATTCACAATCCAAGTGGTGGTGATTATGTGATTAAATAAGTGAGAACATCAAGCATGCAGTTCAGTTCACTCATGCTTACAAAAGCCAGCCATATTAATTTTTTTCATATAATTTAATGTTCCTACAAATCAGCATCCTCTTCAGCCAATTTTTAAAACAACCTGTTTTTATTAGTTTATTTTTCAACTCCACATACACATGTTCGTGCCATAAAGGGTTGAGAGGCGATTTCAGGGACAGCGATCATATCATACTTTATGATTATAGAGTCCACACAGATTTACAGCACTATATAAGCAATTTTAACAACAGAATGACTCTAGAATATGTGAGCTAGGAATATGTATGTATCAACAAATACTTAAAGGCAAAGACCATTGTATATGTCTTAGTTTTGGTACATCATGTAAATGCTGATTGAATAAGACCTTGGTAATTAACTAGCTCTTAGTGGAAATCATTGAGCTTCTATTTGAACTTTGACTCTCTTCCCCAAAGTTGGCACTAAAAGCACTTAAGCATGTTCTTAAGTTTATCTCTATTTGGCAAAGCACTTAAGTATTAAGCAAACTTTGAGCATGTCCTTATTCCCACTGAAGTGCTCAGCATGTGTTTACATGCTTTGCTGAGTCAGGGCCTTAATGAATAGTTAAAATCTGGTATCACTTTAATTTCAAATGATGATTTTGCACCCCTGTCCTCGCTCCTAAACTTTTCAAAACAACTTTATTTCTGTATCTTTTCACTTTGTCACCAATGTATAGCACTTTCTCCTTAGCATTTATAAGGATAAGAACATAAGAACGGCCATACTGGGTCAGACCAAAGGTCCATCCATCCACTGTTTACTGACAGTGGCCAATGCCAGGTGCCCCAGAGGGAGTGAACCTAACAGGTAATGATCAAGTGATCTCTCTCTCCTGCCATCCATCTCCACCCTCTGACATACAAAGGCTAGGGACACCATTCCTTACACATCATAGCCAATTGCCATTAATGGACTTAACCTCCATGAATTTATCCAGTTCTCTTTTAAATCCTGTTATAGCCCTAGCCTTCACCACCTCCTCAGGCAAGGAGTTCCACAGGTTGACTGTGCGCTGTGTGAAGAAAAACTTCCTTTTATTTGTTTTAAACCTGTTGCCCATTAATTTAATTTGGTGGCCCCTCGTTTTATATTATGGGAACAAGTAAATAACTTTTCCTTATTCACTTTCTCCACACCACTCATGATTTTATATACCTCTATCATATCCCCCCTTAGTCTCCTCTTTTCCAAGCGGAAAAGTGCTAGCCTCTTTAATCTCTCCTCATATGGGACCCATTCCAACCCCTAATCATTTTAGTTTCCCTTTTCTAGTCCTTTTGTAATGCCCGTATATCTTTTCTGAGATGAGGGGACCACATCTGTATGCAGTATTCAAGATGTGAGTGTACCATGGATTTATATAAGGGCAATAAGATATTCTCGGTCTTATTTTCTATCCCTTTTTTAATGATTCCTAACATCCCGTTTGCTTTTTTGACTGCCGCTGCACACTGCGTGGACATCTTCAGAGAACTATCCACGATGACTCCAAGATCTTTCTCCTGATTAACTGTAGTTGTAAATTAGCCCCCATCATATTGTATGTATAGTTGGGGTTATTTTTTCCAATGTGCATTATTTTACATTTATCCACATCAAATTTCATTTGCCATTTTGTTGCCCAATCACTTAGTTTTGTGAGATCTTTTTGAAGTTCTTCACAGTCTGCTTTGGTCTTAACTATCTTGAGCAGTGTAGTATCATCTGCAAAATTTGCCACCTCACAGTTTACCCCTTTCTCCACATCATTTATGAATAAGTTGAACAGGATTGGTCCTAGGACTGACCCTTGGGGAACACCACTAGTTACCCCTCTCCATTCTGAAAATTTACCATTTATTCCTACCCTTTGTTCCCTGTCTTTTAACCAGTTCTCAATCCATGAAAGGACCCTCTTATCCCATGAGAACTTAATTTACATAAGAGCCTTTGATGAGGAACCTTGTCAAAGGCTTTCTGGAAATCTACGTACACTATGTCCACTGGATCCCCCTTGTCCACATGTGTGTTGACCCCCTCAAAGAACTCTAATAGATTAGTAAGACATGATCTCCCTTTACAGAAACCATGTTGACTTTTGCGCAACAATTTATTTTCTTCTATATGTCTGACAATTTTATTCTTTAATATTGTTTCAACTAATTTGCCCGGTACGGACGTTAGACTTACCAGTCTGTAATTAGGATCACCTCTAGAGCCCTTTTTAAATATTGGCGTTACATTAGCTATCTTCCAGTCGTTGGGTACAGAAGCTGATTTAAAGGACAGGTTACAAACCATAGTTAATAGTTCCGCAATTTCACATCTGAATTCTTTCAGAACTCTTGGGTGAATGCCATCTGGTCCCGGTGACTTGTTACTGTCAACTTTCTCAATTAATTCCCAAACCTCCTCTAGTGACACTTCAGTCTGTGACAATTCCTCAGATTTGTCACCTACAAAAGACAGCTCAGGTTTGGGAATACCCCTAACATCCTCAGCCATGAAGACTGAAGCACAGAATTTGTTTAGTTTCTCTGCGATTACTTTATTGTCTTTACGTGCTCCTTTTGTATCTCGATAGTCCAGGCGCCCCACTGGTTGTTTAGCAGGCTTCCTGCGTCAGATGTACTTAAAAAACATTTTGTTATTACCTTTTAAGTTTGTGGCTAGCTGTTCTTCAAACTCCTCTTTGGCTTTTCTTATTAGATTTTTACATTTAATTTGGCAATGTTTATGCTCCTTTCTATTTACCTCACTAGGATTTGACTTCCACTTTTTAAAAGATGCCTTTTTATCTCTCGCTGCTTCTTTTACATGGATGTTAAGCCATGGTGGCTCTTTTTTAGTTCTTTTACTGTGTTTTTTAATTTGGGGTACTATCTGGGGCTCAATGCAATGTCCTTCAAAGCCAATGGAAAGACCCTCAGTGACTTCAATGGGCATTGCAATATGCCTAATGATGAGCCTGAGTTGCAGGATTCTTGAACACTCCAAAGTTCTCTAGGTTTAGCTTGGTCAATTACTGAAAAAAAGGGGTCATTTGACAATTTGGATCTAGAGCCAGTTTCTTATTTTGAAAAGGTCCCCTCTAAATCGGGGGATTATGGATTTGAGTCAATCATTAGGTAAGGATGATCCAATTAGGTAATAAAGTGACTAATACTGTAACTAAGCCTGGTCAACACTATGGGGTTAGGTCGAATTTAGCCACATTAGGTCGATTTTAAAATGACTGCGTCCACACAACCAACCCCGTTCCATCGACCTAAAGGGCTCTTAAAATTGACTTCTGTACTCCCCCCCGACGAGGGTAATAGTGCTAAAATCGACCTTGCTGAATTGAATTTGGGGGTAGTGCGGATGCAAATCGACAGTATTGGCCTCCGGGAGCTATCCCAGAGTGCTCCAATGTGACCGCTCTGGACAGCACTTTGAACTCCTATGCACTAGCCAGGTACACAGGAAAAGCCCCGGGAACTTTTGAATTTCATTTCCTGTTTGGTCAGTGTGGCGAACTCAGCAGCACAGGTGACCATGCAGTCCCCCCAGAATCGCAAACGAGCTCGAGCATGGACCAAGAGGAAGACACTGGATCGGATGCTGTATGTTGAAAAGCATCTGTGCAGGCCTGTCATAAATATAAAGGGAAGGGTAACCATCTTTCTGTATACAGTGCTATAAAATCCCTCCTGGCCAGAGGCAAAATCCTTTCGCCTGTAAAGGGTTAAGAAGCTAAAATAACCCCGCTGGCACCTGACACAAAATGGCCAATGGGGGACAAGATTCTTTCAAATCTGGCGGGGGGGGGGAGGATAAAGGGTTTGGTCTGTCTGTGTGATGCTTTTGCCGGGAACAGATCAGGAATGCAGCCTTACAACTCCTGTAAAGTTAGTAAGTAGTCTAGCTAGAAAATGCGTTTGATTTCCTTTTGTTCAATGGCTTGTAAAATAAGCTGCGCTGGAGGGAATGTATATTCCTGTTTTTGTGTCTTTTTGTAACTTAAGGTTTTGCCTAGAGGGATTCTCTATGTTCTGAATCTGATTACCCTGTAAAGTATTTACCATCCTGATATTACAGAGGTGATTCTTTTACCTTTTCTTAAAATAAAATTCTTCTTTTAAGAACCTGATTGCTTTTTCATTGTTCTTAAGATCCAAGGGTTTGGGTCTGTGTTCACCTGTACCAATTGGTGAGGATTATTATCAAGCCTTCTCCAGGAAAGGGGGTGTAGTGGTTGGGGGAGATGTTTTGGGGGAAGACGTCTCCAAGTGGTCTCTTTCCCTGTTCTTTGTTTAAAATGCTTGGTGGTGGCAGCTTACTGTTCAAGAACAAGACAAAGTTTGTACCTTGGGGAAGTTTTAACCTAAGCTGGTAAGAATAAGCTTAGGGGGTCTTTCATGCAGGTCCCCACATCTGTACCCTAGAGTTCAGAGTGGGGAAGGAACCTTAACAGGCCGAACTCCAATCAAAAAGAACAGGTTTCAGAGTAACAGCCGTGTTAGTCTGTATTCGCAAAAAGAAAAGGAGTACTTGTGGCACCTTAGAGACTAACGAATTTATTTGAGCATGAGCTTTCGTGAGCTACAGCTCACTTCATCGGATGCATACTGTGGAAATTACAGAAGACATTATTATATACACAGACACCATGAAACAATACCTCCTCCCACCCCACTCTCCTGCTGGTAATAGCTTATCTAAAAAGAAGAAATGCAAATATATTTGCCAAAATCTCACAGGGCATGTTGGGCAGAGGCTACAACAGGGACACACAGTAGTGCCGCGTGAAAGTTAAGGAGCTCAGGCAAGCCTACCAAAAGACAAAGGAGGCAAACAGTCACTCCGGGTCAGAACCCCATACATGCAGCTTCTATGATCAGCTGCATGGCATTCTAGGGGAAGACCATACAACTACCCCACCATTGTCCGTGGACACCTGCAAGGGGGGAGTCTCATGCAACAGGGAAGAGGATTTTGGGGATGAGGAAGAGGAGGAGGAGAATGCGCAGCAGGCAAGCAGGCAGCCAGGACCTTTTCATCACCCTGGAGCCAATACTCTCCCAAGGCAGAATCCCCGACCCTGAAGCTAGAGAAGGCACCTCTGGTAAGTGCACATTTGTAACTATAGTACAGGGTTTAAAAGCAATACTG
The DNA here is from genome assembly GCF_015237465.2 of Chelonia mydas. Classification (NCBI taxonomy): domain Eukaryota; kingdom Metazoa; phylum Chordata; order Testudines; family Cheloniidae; genus Chelonia; species Chelonia mydas. Next base: position 11,191,082 of record NC_057853.1, on the reverse strand, counting down.
TTTAATGTTTGATTTGCCCTGAAGAATTGGGATGCTCTCCTAGAGGTACCCTGAAAGCCTTTGCAGAAGGTTTCTGGGGAGGGCTGCCTTATTTTGTCCTCCACAGTAGGACACTTTATCATGCCAAGCCGGTAGCAAGTAGTCTGGAATCACTGCAGCACAAAGCATGGCAGCGAATGGTCCTGGGTTTTGGTCGCATTCAAGCAACATTCGGTCTATATCTTTCTGTGTTAGCCTCAGGAGAGTAATATCATTCATGGTCACCTGGTTGAAATAGGGGAATTTTTGTAAGGGAACAGTAAAAGGACCCCGTTCATGCTGGGCTGTTTGTGCTTGGCTAAAAGGGATCATCCCAGAGAATAGCCACGCAGCAGGGGGAAGGGTGAAGCAATCATCCTGGAGAATAGCCACGCGGTAGGGTGGGGGTAGGTATGTGCTGCACATCCACCCGAAAATGGCAGCCCTTCCTTTTAAATGGCAAACCCAACCCATTGCTTGCTCTGGGAAAGGAGGGTGCTGCAGTTTGAAACCATTCCCACATGTTATGAAGGCGTAAGAAGCCAACCCCACATACCCTTTGGCATACCATTGCTGCCTGGAAACGTAATTCTGTTGCCCAGCCATGTGTGATGTGTCACCTTACCGGCAGGCACTCAGTATAAAAGGCAAAATGCGTCCTTGTACCTAAAGCACATGTGCTGTCTGCTGTGAATTGCTTGATTCACCTGTGAAAGAGTCTCCCTTTTGTTCTCAGAAACGTATCATCTTAAATTTTACTCTCCCTTTTTATCTCCCCCCAGGTGCAAATGTTTCTACGCTCCCCCTATCATCTCTGTCCCTGAGGTTATCACAGTTTAGAAGGCGAAAAAAAACCGCACTCGCGATGACATGTTTTCCGAGCTCATGCAGTCCTCCCTCACTGATAGGGCACAGCTGAATGCATGGAGGCATTCAGTGGCAGAGGCCAGGAAAGAATTAAGCGAGCGCGAAAAGCGGAGGCAGGATGTGATGCTGAGGCTAATGGGGGAGCAAACGGACATGATGAAGCGTCTGTCGGGGGAGCAAACGGACATGAAGAAGCATCTGTTGGAGCTGCAGGAAAGCCAACAAGAGCACAGACCCCTGCTGCATCCACTGGATAACTGCCTGCCCTCCTCCCCAAGTTCCATATCTGCCTCACCCAGACGCCCAACAACGCGGGTGGGGAGGCTCCGGACACCCAGCCACTTCACTCCAGAGGATGGCCCAAGCAACAGAAGGCTCTCATTCAAACAGTCTGTTTATTGTAGCCACATTACAAATCAATGTGGCCTTGTCCTTCCCTCCTCCCACACCCCACCTGGGCTATCTTGTCCGTTATCTCATTTTTTTTAATTAATAAAGAAAGAATGAACAGTTTCAAAACAAGAGTTACTTTATTTCGAAGGGGGGAGGATGGTTGGCTTACAGGGAATTAAAATCAACAAAGGGGGAGGGTTTGAATCAAGGAGAAACGCACAACTGTCACACCGAAGCCTGGCCAGTCATGAAAGTGGTTCTCAAAGCCTCTCTGATGCGCAGCACGCCTTGCTGTGCTCTTCTAATCACCCTGGTGTCTGGCTGCTCAAAATTGGACACCAGGCAATTTGCCTCAACCTCCCACCCTGCCATAAACGTCTCCCCCTTACTCTCACAGATATTATGGAGCACACAGCAAGCAGCAATAACAATGGGAATGTTGGTTGCGCTGAGGTCTGACCTAGTCAGCAAAACAACGCCAGAGAGCTTTTAAACGTCCATCATTCTGCACTTGCTCAGCCTACAGTTGAACTGCTCCTTACTACTGTCCAGGCTGCCCATGTAAGGCTTCATGAGCCATGGGAGTAAGGGGTAGACTGGGTCCCCAAGGATAACTATTGGCATTTCAATATCCCCAATGGTAATTTTCTGGTCTGGGAAGTAAGTCCCTTCTTGCAGCTGCTCGAACAGCCCGGAATTCCTAAATATGAGAGCATCATGCACCTTTCCCAGCCATCCCACATTGATATCGGTGAAATGCCCCTTGTGATCCACCAGTGCTTGCAGCACCATTGAGAAGTACCCCTTGCAGTTCACATACTGGTTGGCAGGTGGTCCGGTGCCAAGATGGGGATATGCATTCCGTCTATCGCCCCACCACAGTTAGGGAACCCCATTGCAGCAAAGCCATCCACTATGACCTGCACATTTCCCAGAGTCACTACCCTTGATAACAGAATGTCAGTGATTGCATTTGCTACTTGGATCACAGCTGCCCCCACAGTAGACTTTCCCACTCCAAATTGATTCCCGACTGACTAGTAGCAGTCAGGCATTGCAAGCTTCCACAGGGCTATCGCCACTTGCTTCTCAACTGTCAGGGAAGCTCTCATCTTGGTATTTCTGCACTTCAGGGTGGGGGAAAGCAACTCACAGAGTTCCAGGAAAGTGATCTTACGCACGCGAAAGTTTCACAGCCACTATGAATCATCCCATACCTGCAACACTATGCGGTCCCACCAGTCTGTGTTTGTTCGCTGAGCCCAGAATCGGCGTTCCACTGTATCAACCAGCCCCACTGCTGCCATGATGTCCCAACTGCCACAGCCCGTGCTTTCAGGAACATCTGTGTCCATGTCCTCATCAAAATCCTCCTCGTGCTAGCGTCTCTTAGCCCGATTCTCCAGGATAACGTGCAAGGTGTTTACAATGCTCACAACAGAAGCAGTGACGGTGAGCTGAGTGGGCTCCATGCTTGCCATGGTATGGCATCTGCATGGGTAACTCAGGAAAAAAGGCGCGAAACGATTGTCTGCCGTTGCTTTCACAGAGTGAGGGGCGACTGACAACATGTACCCGAAACCACCCACGACAGTGTTTTTGCCCCTCAGGCATTGGGAGCTTAACCCAGAATTCCAATGGGCAGCGGAGACTGCAGGAACTGTGGGATAGCTACCCACAGTACACCGCTCTGTAAATCGATGCTAGCCACAATAGTGAGGATGCACCCCGCCCAGACTTAATGCGCTTAGTGGGGATATACGCAATTGACTGTATAAAATCAATTTCTAAAAATCGACTTCTATAAATTTGACCTAATTTCATAGTGTAGACATACCCTGAGGCATTAAAATACATGTGCAAAAAGAACTGTATTACACAGGGGATTAGATGATTTGAAGTCCTCTCACTCTTTACTGCCCCAGCTCTATTACATTAAGCAATACAGTAAATTATGTAAACGAACATGATCTCATGCAAAACAGAGGAGCCCTTTTGGAAATTTTTACCAGCATTGAATCATCCAAAGCAATCAGTTTTTGTCGCATAGTCTTGGAAAGTGTTACAGCGCCAGCTACTAGGAATCTGTTCTGATCTATTGGGCCAAAATTCTACTTTTGAAACTGCATCTATACACATATACCACATTATATCATGGATCTGACCTCTGGGGAGATGGTGCAGATCATCCTGCTATATAAGAGCTTTTAGCGCCTGCCAGCAGGTCATTAGGGAACTGCTTGGAGGCTGTCTGCCCATCTGAAGATTGGGTATAGCCAACACCATTGCTATGAGGGAGAGGCAGAGTCGGTGGTTTAAATCAGGGAGGGGGGGTTGGAAATGGTCCAAAAGATGAATGAAAGGTATCCTGTCAGAATAGCTGTATTTATAGTCTATTTATTGTCGGCATCAAGAGTTTGGAGAGTGGTCCCTTGAGCTACTCTTTTTTGGTGGCAGTGAAGAAACTGCCCATGGCTTGGATGTCTGGAGACCCTCCACTTAAAAGAAAAAAAAAAGTCAGTCAATTTGACATAACTCCAAGTCAGAAATATACAGAGAAAGACCCACTTCACTGAAGGCTCTCATAGGGAGGACTGAAAGTGGAAATATAAAATACTCTGGCATATGTGGCTGCAACAAAAGTCAATACTTGTGAGCAGCAAAAGACCTCTGCAGCATGGGTTTTTTAAAAACTATTGACAGAAAAATTGCTATTGAGGCAAACATTATTGAGGCTTTACAACACAGAAGTAATATTTCCTGTCTTCTGGGTAACGTTAAAAAAAATGAAACAAAATATACCACTTTTTTTTTTGGACTCTAGCTTGTCAGGTTCCTTATGAGCCCAGAATTGTGCCACGTTGCACATACACACCGCACAAACAAATGAATGGAAATGTTCCCACCCAGATTGGATCTGAAAAATGTATGGAAGTTACAGGAAATACCTTACAAAAAACAGCTGACAACTTTAAGAAGGCAAGAAAAATAAATAAAACTGAGCAGGAATACGCATGTAGGCCCAGTGAAGTCAATAGGAGTTTTGCCATTGACTTCAACAGAACCAAGATTTGCCTTTTTATTTGTTGTTACACAGTGTTTTTAAGTACTTCTCCAAACAAACCAGAGATAATCTAGCTGCTGCCTGTATAAAGACTCAATCACTGAGCAGGCAGAAGCTCCACAGCAACTACCAGTAACATTGGGAACTGGCAGAGATTGTTGACCTTGGTGCAATGTGCTGAATTTAGAAAACATGTTCATTTGATCCTCTGTACGTTTCTTCCCTGAAACAAAAAACCAAAAAAAAGCCACAGCGAAGGGGTAACAAGCCAGGCAATCTCAATTGCAGTCAGCCAACACAGACAACATCAATCTCAGCACAACTGTTTATGTTGATAACCAAGCAGGCCTTGCTATGCATCAAGCTCACTATCAGAAGAAAATCCCTCTTTGGAAATTCAAGTGATGATGATGATGATTTGAACAGATTGGTCACCAGAGAACAAGGAATCAGATCAAATATGAAAGTCCCATGTTGAAGCAGCAGCTGAAGAAGAGTTATGGTTCTGGAAAGAAGTCTGTACATATTATTGCTAACCTCTTGAATTACTATACTATTACTTATTTGTATTTTAGACGTCCCCAGAGGCCTCAACTTACATTTTAGCCCCACGGTGCCACACACTGTACACACACATGGTGAGAGACAGTCTCTGTCCCAAAGAGCTTACAATCTAAATAGACAAATCGTGAGAGGGAAAAGTGAGGTAGACGGTGAAGTGACTTGCACAAGGGAGGTCAATGACAAAGCTGGGAACAGAACACCGGTCTTTTGACTGTAACCTCTACATTCATTAGTATTCAATGGTTGGGGCTTTCACCTAAGCTCACAAGATTGCAAGATGCCAATTGAGCACACCTCCCACATTTGTTCATAGAGCTCCATCACTCCATCTTGACGCAACAAGATAGATTGCCAAAGCTTCAGACATATTTAGTAAGGACCAAACAGCTGCTAAATGTGCTCCATAGAATGAGCACAGGGGGAGAATTTTATCTTGGATAAATATGTTTCACCTGATTTCTTTCTTATCCAAAAGTCAGCTCTTTCAGAACTATAACTGTGCAGCTAGATAAGAAACAACAAAAAACACTTGATTTTTCCAATGCTCATTTTCATCTGAAATTGCCAAATTTCATCCATATCTGAATTTGATATTCAGATTCATGCCAACATTTTGTATCCTTTCACTTATCCCCAGCTTCTGATAAAGGAAATATCCTAAGATAGCCTAAGATAGCCAACTTCTTTTCCATTTACACACATTACATTTACCATATGGGATGTGTTATATTCCAACAGGCAGATGATATGCCCATTGACTCTGTTTCTGTTTCCTGGCACATAAGGAAAGTGTGAGTAATGTCATGCGTCCCAAAGGAAAAGACTCAATGACAGTGCAAACACACCCTGTGCTTTACAATGGAGAAGGATATTCTTTGGCTTGTCAGCCTCTCTCTCTCCAGTGACTGAACAATGACCGTATGTATAACCACATCCACTTTGACATGTCTCTATAAACCTGCTTCCATTCTCTGTTACCACCCCCATGTGCTTTCATGATGAAATGGAATTCATCCTGATGAAATTCATCCTAGGGTAGTTAAGGAACTAGATGATGCTATCTCAAATCATTAGCAATTATCTATGAGAACTCATGGACGACTGGTGAGGTCCCAGAGGATGAGAGAAAGGCAAAAATAATACCTTTCTTTAAAAAGGTGAACAAAGGGGTACCAGGAAATTACAGACCAGTCACCCTAACTTCAATACCTGGAAAGGTACTGGAACAAATTATTAAATAATTAATTTGTAAGCAGTTAGAGGATAACAAGATTATAAGGAATATAAAAACAAATCGTGCCAAACCATCATTTACTTCTTCGACAGATTACTAGTCTAGTGGATCTGAGGGGGGGAGTAGATGTGATATGTCTTAATTTTAGTAAGGCTTTTGACACAGTCCCACATGACATTCTCAAAAGCAAACTAGGAAAATGAGGTCTAGATGAAATTACTATAAGGTGGGTGCAAAACTGGTTGAAAGACAAAACTCAAAGGGTAGGTATCAATGGTTTGCTGTCAAACCAGCAGGCATATCTAGTGAGGTCCCACAGGGATCAAGTCCTGGGTCCAGTACTATTCAGTATTTTCATTAGTGATTTGGATGACGGAGTGAAGAGTAGGCTTATAAAATGTGCAGATGACACCACACTGAGAGGGGTTGCTAGCACTTTGGAGGACAGAATTAGAATTCACAACAACCTCGACAAATTGGAGAATCGGTCTGAACTCAATACGGTGAAATTTAATAAAGACAAGTGCAAAGCACTACACTTAGGAGGAAAAATGCACCAACACAAAATGGGGAATAACTAGCTAAGCAGTAATGCTATTGAAAAAGATCTGAGGTTTTTTTTTTATGGATCACAAATTGAATATGAGTCAACAGTGTGAAGAAGCTGCAAGAAAGGGCAATATCATTATGTGGCGTGTTGATAGGAGTATTGTATATAAGACATGGGAGGTAATTGTGCTACTCCACTCAGCACTGGTGAGACCTCAGCCGGAATACTGTGTCCAATTCTAAACACCACAGTTTAGGAAATATGCGGATAAATTGGACAAAGTCTAGAAGAGAGCAACAAAAAATGATAAAAGGTAAAGGTTTAGAAAATCTGACCTATGAGGAAAGGTTTAAAAAACTGGGCATGTTTAATCTTGAGAAAAGAGGGGGGGACTTAATAAGAAGTCTTCAAATATTCATAGATTCCAAGGCCAGAAGAGATCATTGTGGTCATCTAGTCTGATCTCCTGTATAACACAGGCCATAAAAGTTCCCCAAAATAATTCCTACAGCAGATCTTTTAGAAAAACATCCCATCTTGATTTAAAAATTGTCAATGATGGAGAATCCACCACAACCCCTGGTAAATTGTTCCAATGGTTTATTACCCTGACTGTCAAAAAATGATACCTCAGTTCCATTCTGAATTTGTCTACCTTCAACTTCCAGCCATTGGATCGTGGTATACCTTTCTCTGTTAGATTGAAGAGCCCATTTTTAAATATTTGTTCCCCATGTAGCTACTTACAGATTAATCAGTCACCTCTTAACCTTCTCTTTTTTAAGCTAAATGGATTGAGCTCTTTGAGACTATCACTATAAGTCATGTTTTCTATTCCTTTAATCATTCTAGTGGCTCTTCTCTGAATCCTCTCCAATTTATTAACATCCTTCTCAAACTGTGGGCACCAGAACTGGACACAGTATTCCAACAGTGATCACACCAGTCCCAAATACAGAGATAAAATAACCTCTCAACGCCTACCCAAAAGGGCCCTATTTATGCATCCCAGGAGCTCTTGAGCTCTTCTGGCCACAGTGTCGCATGTTCAGCTGATTATCCTCCTGATCCCCAAAATTTTTTTAGAGTCATTGCTTCCCAGGATATAGTGCCCCATCCTGTAAGTATGGCCAACATTCTTTGTTCCCATTCATTTACATTTAGCTGTATGAAAACACATATTGTTTGCTTGCCCCCAGTTTACCAAGCAACCCAGATTGTTCTGAATCAATGACCTGTCCTCTTCATGATTTACCAAATATGTCAAGGGCTGTTATAAAGGGGACAATGATTAATTGTTCTCCATGTCCACTGAAGGTAGGACAAGAAGTAATGAGCCTCATCTGAAGCAAGGGAGATTTAGGTTAGATATTAGGAAAAATTTTCCTGTTATAAGGATAGATAAGCTCTGGAATTGGCTTCCAAGGGAGGCTGTGGAATCCCAATCACTGGAGGTTTTTAAGAAGAGGTTAGACAAACACCGATCAAGAATGGTCAAGGTTTACTTGGTCCTGCCTCAGTGCAGGAGCTGGACTTGATTCCACTACTACATTTCTATGAGATGTTGCCATGCGTCTTCCCTGTCACTTTCCATTTTGACAGGTTTCAGAGTAACAGCCGTGTTAGTCTGTATTTGCAAAAAGAAAAGGAGTACTTGTGGCACCTTAGAGACTAACCAATTTATTTGAGCATAAGCTTTCGTGAGCTACAGCTCACTTCATCCAATTCCATTGGATGAAGTGAGCTGTAGCTCACGAAAGCTTATGCTCAAATAAATTGGTTAGTCTCTAAGGTGCCACAAGTACTCCTTTTCTTTTTATTTTCCATTTTGTTTATCAAGAGAATCCTCACTCTCCTCCTAACAGATTTTACAAATTGGCCATTCTTCCTCTACTGTGAGGTTGTTATAGTTTTATTACTCATCCTGAGGTCTAGTTGACACACACACACACACCCCACATGATCATTACATCTGACAGATTCTAGATGCACCTTACATGGTGCCACAGGATCTTCTGAAAAAAAATCTATAATAATTATTGCAGACCCTTGCTCCTGGCCATTGGCATTCTCTGTGTTACTACCTCATCCTCGAATGCTTGGTTTGCAGTTGTTTCTCATTTCTTTGGGGGAAATCCAAGCTAACACAACTCTGACTTTTCTATTTCACTAGACTTGACAGACTTTTTTTTTTTTTTAAAGATTTGATGAAAGAACAGTCACAGGAAGAGAGGTTGGGGGGGGCTGCATTTTAGAGGCGGGGAGTCTCCAATGACCAGATTTTTCCAAAACCTTAATACCTATATTCTAGGTCTGCTTTTTAGAGAGAGTTCAGCTTCCCATTTAGGCACCAAAATAAGTGACCATATTTTCAAAATGTTCAGTGCCAAAAGTGTCATATTGGGAAATGCTGGGTGCTGAGCACTTTTGAAAATATGATCCCAATGGCAGATGCTGAGCACTTGAAAACCTTGACCCATGTTCCCTCATTCCACCCCCAAAGAGTTGCAATTTTATTTAATAGATTTAGGGATGGGAGAAACTGGTGCAGATTTGCTTCTCACACAACCTATAGGGCTTCTTTCTTTAAAAGCTTTGGATTTGGTAAAAGTTTGGAACATTTTCCCTTAATTTGTTTTCCCAGAGGAGGCTTAATAAACACACGCCAATGTCTAACTGCTTGTCTACACGATGCCATGGTGCAGACTAGGGAGGTGTGAATTGTAGAGCCCTATAAAGTGTTGCACTCTAACTGACCCGCATAGACACAAACCAAAAGATACTTAGTTCTCACTGACGTAGTCCCATTTCAAACAGGACTACATTAAGAAAACTAGGTACCTTTTAGTTTGTGCCAGCGGGGTTGACGCAGGGCAGTTAGAGCTCTCTACAATTCACAGCCCCGAAGTCCAGACTGTGGAATCATGTACACAAGCACTAATGAAGTTTTTGTTTGAAAATAATTCTTGCCATTTCTTGATGTCTACTGCAGAATAAATTTTAAAAAAAAAAACAACATGCAGTAGCCTAGAATTCATATTTTGCAGGTGCCAAAGAACACAAACTTCAAATGATTTGAATTCTCCTTCAGGCCCTTATCCTTCAAAGATACTTAAATTAACATACTATGAATAGCACTATTGAAATCAACGGGGAAAGCTCACGGTGCACAAAGCTAAACATGTACAAGTATCTTTGCAAGACAGGGGCCTTACTCTAGACTTTTGTAATTTTCAGGTGGGTTCTAAATTTAGAATCAACATTTTGGAGTGAGCTGTAAATCTGGAAAAATGGGTTTGACCGTCTCTTATTCTTTCAGAAGGATCACAGCATAGTCAGTGAAGCGGCAGTAGCAGAAAGAACAAACTGCGACAGGACAGTAGAAGCTAAACTGCCAGCCTCTTCAGGGAATTTTAGCTGCAGACGGGCACATGTGCAGCCCCAGATTCTGAGCATTATTTGCACCACAGCATGAATTTTCCTCCTGGTAACGGATCTTTGTAGAACTGATACTTGGCATCATACTCCAAAGCCCAGAGTATTTTTCCCACCAAGAGCCATAAATCTCCAGCAGGGGAAGGAAAATATTAAATAATTTATCTCCATTGGGACTTTAAGCTTGGCCAGCGGCAAACTCTGCCAAGTAGGTGTTAAAAATCAGTTAGTAAAACTGCAGTGGTCAAAGGTGGGTTTGCCCTGGTGACTGTCCAAGCAATGATATTCTGTGGTACTCAGCAGCAGATACTCCAATAAGCCAAGGAGAAATTTGCTGTATGTTTTAATGAGTCCTATAGGGATTTCAGCAATAAATATGTGCCACTGTCTGTATTTCCACTTCTACAGTATCCACTCCTACTGCAGAATTCCATTTGCTGGCCGTGGAACTGATTTAACTATTTCATTACACACACAACAGACCACACTCTCTCTTTTTTCTTTTGTCAACTTGCTCCCCCCCCCCCGCAGTCTTCCCTCACATACCATCCCTATTTTATGCCTGTGTATCAAGAGCCAGTTTAACACCCTGAGTGGATACCAATGCCATAAAGATGGCTTAAGCAGAATAGTTCAGACAGAATGTAGTGTGCTTGCTCTTCTGGAGGTTACTTCTGCTTCACAATGAGTTCTGTGGCACACACCCTGTCCAACAAATTGAGGAAAGCCTATTCTTAATATTCTTCATGCTCTGTGCTTGCATATAGAATCATAGAACTGGAAGAGACCTTGAGAGATCATCTAGTCCAGTCCCCTGCACTTAAGGCAGGACATAAACATTTGTAACCTATGCAACCTCTGTTCAACCAAATATAAATGCCACCTAGCTGGTCTAGTAGCCAAGGGATAATCTATAATGGCTCATTTGGGGGAGGGAAAAAAGGCATCACTATGTATCATCGGCATGAAGACAGGATAGATCGCTGCATCAACCAAAATGGGAGATCTCTGCATGAAAATTTAAAACAATCCCTACCACCTTTTGAGTCCTCCTCTCCATGAATGAACACAGCCACTCAAGATCAGCTGCACCTAATTCCACCTGAGACTGCAGCCTCATTAGTAACATCTTATACAGTCAATGAAGCTGAAGAAGGAGTTACCATCCAGGACATTTCTTTATTGCCTGTTACCAGGTCATCACAAACTATATTAATCAAGGCTAATTGCAAACAGCATTAGGAGACAGTATCTTTACTGATCTTATAAATACAGCATGGATCTTTATTTCCAATCCTAAATAAGAATATAACAAAAATTGTTTTACCGCTTGATTCATTGGCTTTGTTGCATCATTTTGCTCACTGACTTCAATATTTCTGACATACCTGTAACAAAGTACTTAGGAGCAGCCAGAGCAGATCAAACCTAAGGTCAATCTAGTCCAGTATCCTGTCTCTGCTACTGGATGCTTCAATGAAAGGTGAAGTAGGTGGGTAGTGGATAACGAGCCCTCTAGGAAAGTTTCCTCCTTATCTCTTAGAAGTAGAGTTTGTTTTATGCCTTGAAGCCGGTGAGTTGATATCCCTTCCCAAATTGTTTAATATTAACTACCGTAACTCCTGATTATATTGTCTCTATAACTGTCCAAATCATTTTTAAAATATCCTGCTAAACTCTTGTTTAATTAGTAGAAAATCTCTTTGCTGTAAAGTGTATAGGGGCTAAGTTTTACAACAGAGCTAAGAGTTATTCCCAACTATACTGTGCTTGAAAATATTATTTCTAGGTTTGAATCACTTTATGCAGTCAGAAACAGCTGAGCAAATTGTAAGGTCCTTCCTCAGACAAAACTCTTGACAGAGAGGATTTCACCTAGAGTGAATGGCTAAATGAATGTCAAGGTGCAGAACCTGGTATTTATTAATAAATTTGTTTCTTAACTTAACCAATCAGACATTTGATCAGAGCATTTATCAGTTTCTATTCACCTATACTTTAATTATATAAATATTAATCACAACATATTTATGGAGCCCCGTAAACTAAAATTCACGTTGGAGCTCTGACGTTACTTTTAATTTAAAAAAAACTATTTTAATTTTATTCTTAACAAAATCCTCAGCAACAAACACAAGTCTGAAATCCTCTATTGGTTCTACAGCAGCAGCAGAACAGACAACTGGTTAAGAAAAACTTTACAAAATTAATCACATGTGGGGGAGCCCATCTACAAAGTTTTAAATTTCAACCAAACAAGGATTTAATTCACTTCTTTTGTTTTGGGGAAGAAAAGAACAGGGCGGGGGGGAGCGGGGCATAAATCCACTCAGATTTGAAATTTAAGAAAGCTGAAAAAACATCCCTAACAAGCAGAAAGTAAAAGCCATCACAGACACAAAACACAAATTTGTAAATAGCATTATAATAGCTGAATAGTTTCGTTTGGAAACCATCATTTCAGGTTTCTAATATTAATCATTTATATCTGTGACTAGATGACCTGCAATTCCCCTGCCCCAGACAATCCCAAGGAGTACAAGCGGGGGGAGACTCCCTTCCCTCCTTATTTCTTTTTTACTAAGAGTAAGAGGGTGTGATCACTCCATCCCAATTTATGACATTGCTTCCCCTACTCTATTTATTAGGTTTTGCTTGTTTAATCCTTACCAGTTCCACTCTGCACCAGGGGCACTGTTGGGCTTGTGTAGAAAAACCAACATGGAGGACAAGCCATTTATAGAAGAAGCCCCTCCCTCAAACAAACTTAAGCTGATTGAACCAATTGGGGGGGGGGGGGTGGAGCCTAGAGATCTGTGGGTAGTCTACCCTTGGTGCCGGGGGTGCCGCTCCTAGCCCCGATAGACACACTCTTGCTTGTTCTCACCAAGTCAGCACACTTAAAGTAGTAGAGTAGCCATGGCAACATGGGCACTGAGGGCAGTGGTACAGGCTAAGTGCCCCAAGTACAAATCCTCTGGACCCCTGGGGTACATACGTGAGACAGTTAGCCTGTGCTGTTGCGGCTGCCTCTGCTACACTGTTACTTTTACTGTGCTAACTTGATATGAGCAAGCGTAATTGTGTCCACTTGAGCTAGGAATCACCCTTAGCACCAGGTGTTGATGTGGTTTAATGAACAACCCTAGGCTAGAAGTCAGTCAGCATGAATTAGCAGAGAGGGCTTTATTTGTGGGATAGAGGATAGTTTATCTGGGCTGGTGAAAACCATTTTCCAATAGCAGTTTGTTTTATGGACTTTGCACAGTCTATCTTATTGTTCAGTCTATTGATTATTTGTATTCACTCTCCACCCTTAGATGACACAGGTAGTATTTTCCTCTCTGTATAACTTAGGTACTTATATGGCCCCCATTATCATGGTATCCGAGTACTTCAGTCTTTAAGATATCCATCCTCACAACACCCCTGTACGGCAGGGCAGCACAATTACCCCCATTTTACATAGAGGGAACTGAGGCATAGACGGGCTAAATGACTTACCCCCGGTCACCTAGGAAGTCTGGGAAGAGCCATAAATGGAACCAGGTTCTCCAGCTAGGGCATAAACCACTGCACTTTTCTTCCTGCAGGTTTCCTGCCCTGCCGTGCACCAGCTGTGTTCTTTCAGTGGCCAGTGTGGTGCTTCTAGCATACCAGCTCAGGGTTTGTTAACTTCAGCTCGTTCTCCTGCCTGGCTTGGCGGTAACAGAGCACAGTTGCAAACTTTATTAAACGTGGCCTTAAAAAGACATGTCCGCATCAACGTGAGATTTAAACACAAGGCTGCATTTTTATAACAATATTGATGTTAGCCAGTGTCTTGGCTATTAGTAACTTGGTAGGGTTCCTTTTAATAGTCTGGCGTTATTTAGATTGTAAGCTCTTAGGAGAATGGGCCATCTTTTTGCTCAGAGTTTGTACAGCAGCTAGCACATGGGGTCATGGTCTGTGACTGGAAATTCTAAGTGCTACTGCAATATGAATAATACATTCACAATAGCACAGAAAGCTAGTGGACACAAATTATCGTCCTTAATGTCAGTCAATCAAGACCTACTGTGCATGCAAACACTTTCACGCATATACATGACTTCAAGTGCATGTACATGAACTACTAGTACATGACTTCAGTGGAGCTTCTCACAGGCCTAAAGATAGGCACTTGCAGAATCAAGAATTTAATGACAGATGGTATCTTTAAGGAGAAACCTTAATAGAATTTGGATCTATTTTTGTGTGTATATGTACAAAAAAAAATCAGATCTGCTAGGTATATGTGGGAGGGGTTGTGCAATAACCACTTAGAGAAAGATAATTTAGTTATTTAAAAAATCACCAGCGTCCCTGTTTTCAAAAAACCATATCTATCGATTTTTTGAGGATATTCTCAGCGAAAATTCCTGTGGCAGCTTTGGTTGCACTGTGTTGCACAACGTCAGTCACATCTTGTTACGTTACAGCAGTAACAATTTGCAGTGTGACTGACATAACGGGAGCACGAGGCATGCATCAACATGTGAAAACGTAAAAGGATACATTTTTACACTTTCAAAAGCAGCTGTATTTTTATGTAAATGTAATCTTCACTACTGGCCCTGCAATGGTGATATTCATGGTATATGCATTACTTAAGCACCAATCCTTGTTAACATTTGCAGACATGCTTAACTTATGATCAGGAGCAGTCCCATTGATTCCATAGTAAAGTTAAGTACTTGCATATGTTTTTGCAGGATCTGGGCCTTAGATTTAAGCTGTTGAGGCAACGACCGTCTCTTTGATTCAGTGAATAGCGGAACAGTGTCTATCCCAGTGATGTCTTTATCCTTGACTGGGGCTTTGCGTTCTTTTGACTCTAATCAAGACAAAAACTGGCAGTTTTGGTTGAGTTGCATACGTTTTTTGGGTTCATTTAAACCTGCAAAGCAAAGTGCTCAGGGTTAACTCCATATTTGGGGTTGGGAAGGCATTTTCCCCAAAATCAGATTGGCAGAGACCCTAGGGGATTTTTGCCTTCCTCGGATGCATGAGGCACGAGTCACTTTTAGGTTTAAACTAGGGTAAATAGTGGATTGTCTGTAACTTGAAGTCTTTAAATCATGATTTGATGACTTCAGTAACTCAGTCACAGGCTAGGGGTCTATTACAGGAATAGGTGGCTGAGGTTCTGTGGCCTGCAATGTGCAGGAGGTCAGATTGGCTGATCATGATGGTCCCTTCTGACCTCAGAGTCTGTGTGTCTATGAAAGTCCAGGTGCAAGCTCACATGGACTGAAATTGGAAGAAAGGTTCCTGCAAACCTCCCAAGGAACTGAACCCACAGAGTTTCACAAAGCCCCAATGGACCACATTGGAATAGAAAATGACGAGCACCACATGGCTGGAGATATTTCCATGAAAATGCCCTGTAAGCACCAGGGGCATCTCAAATGAGAAGGATATTGCAAATCTGGCTCTGAAACAGCGGCTATTTCTCACATGATTATTCACTTGGGAATTCATGTCCCTGCACCAAGCCTAAGTAAATAGATGTTGCGTGAGTGAGCCATGCAGGTAAGTCCTGGAGCACTCACAACAATGGATGGTAGTTAGTAAGCTCAGTCCCATACAGACACTCCCATACAGGGGTCATGCCCATGGATGCTCTGACCATGCCATAACAGCTTCCCGAGCCTGCCCACCTTCCCCCACTTCCAGATGTAGACATACTCTACTCTGTGGCAGCACAATACACAAAAGAGGCTGAAGTCCCCACACATGAGCTGCCCAGTCTTGGCTCCTATACACAGCAGAACGAGGGTGGTTTGCTCAATTTTGGCCATGCTTGGCGGGGCAAGGGAGCAGGATTTCATCCTCCCTGAATAAGGACCTGATCCTGAAAGACGCCGAGCATCCTCAACACCAGCCAAAGACTGTGGGAGTTGACAGGGCTCAGGATCTTGCAGGGTCAGTGCCTAAAGGAGGCAAAGCTAATAGATCTTAACGCTTTTGTTCTATACTTGGTTTGAAGACAAATCGCTGTATGGTTATGACTGTATATTTCTGCTGTTTGTTAATTTACACAATACAATACAGGAGGTGGTCCCTGACTGTACACTATAAAGTAAAGTAGCTGCCACAAATTAGCACAACCTGCTTCACTGTGTCTTGCTTTGGTGTCAGTTAGACTTGTGGATCATTTCTAGGCTGAGTTATCATAGTCTTTTCTCACATACTTTTGTTGTGATGTGGTTGCCCTTTCTGTGTACCAGGTAACATCTCTGCTGCTTTACTGGGTCGATAAGTCAAATACACAGGTTCACTGCCTATCTCACAACAGAGGCACAATGGGATGGAGTTTTTCTCTTTCTTTCTCACATACACACAGAGCTTGAACACAATTAACTTCTCCTTTGATGAATCCTTCCTCTCTGTGCTCATAACACTCCCCCAGGAAATGAGAACCAATAAGTCCTACATATGAGTAGAAGGGCAAGCTATGGAAGTGACCAAATATTGTACGATGCTATATTGCAGGCCTATGGGAAAGAAGTTAATTAAAGACCACAACAGTCCTTTGGGGAAATGTCTAATATATTAGCTATTCCAGCTGAACAATGCAACATTAAGCAAACCCTCATTGCCTGGAAATTGTGAACATATTCACCATTTGGGGAAAAGTGAGTGTGTGTGTTTTGGCCACAAATATAATATCTGGTAAGAGACATAAGGAACCTATTTTTGACAAAAGAAATTCAGTTTAACAATAGACAGGTCAGATTAGACCACACATGTTCAGCAGCAACAAAGGTTGTGTCCTCCTCTGTGTTTGGAAAGTGCCTTAGCACTCTGTGGTGCTGCCATAATTTAAATAATAATTAATATGCAGTTCTCACTGACTTATGTAAGCACCAGCCACATGCTTGATGACAAATTCAAGATTTTGAACAATCCCAATGTTGTGGGTCTTTGAAATCTGAACTTGAATCCACATCTTGATTTCATCAAGGGCTCTCTCTCGCTCACTCTCTCTCTCTTGCTGTCTCGCACTCTATTTTAAACCTTTCTTCCAGCAAGGAGGTACAATGTAAATAATAATAGTATTCTGCGTAATACAAGTTAGGGTGATCAAGCAATAAACACTCCTACGGAAGGAAACTCACAATTCTACTTGTAACTTCTCCCTGTGCTGGAAACTCTAAACCAAATTTTGTTGCATTATTGCTCCTTGGGATAAATTTTCAAAGGAATCTTAACCCAGCCCCTAAGATGACAGTAGCAAACAAAATATGTATGAGCTTAATTTTACTCATGAGTTGTTTTATTGGCATAAAAATCAAGTTTAAGCTTATGCACCAGAATCCATACTTTTTTTATGGTGCTTTAAAAGAAAAACACCATCACACATCTGCAACTGGGCCACCCACAATCTGAAATAAAAGTCATTTGTTTACTAAGTTTTCTTGGTGTATTAAAAAAAGGCACAGCCTGTATGCTAAAAATAAACATATGTATATTCACTCTCCACAATGACTTGGAGTATAAGTCCCTGTCTGAACACAGCTATTGTGCCCATGATTTATCAGACTGCATATTACTATTTACTTTTTGTAATTTCAGCAACACTAAAATGCTTGTTTCTTAACAATAACTTCGCATGAAAGAAGTAATAAGCACAAAATGATGTTTCATTCAGACCACCACAGAAATTTTATTAGCAGTTCCATCAGAATTAACTAGCTTCTTTAGAAATATAAAAATAAAATAAAATCTATACCAGAGGTTTGTCAGCCTTTGATGGATGTTTTCACTCTCGGATTGTGTTATTATTACTCTTCTTATATAGCAATACTGGCATCAGGGACTTATAGTTTATTAGACCCTATGCTACATCTGCCACAGTGCCCTGGGGCCAGAATATAGTAGTCCAAGCCAAATACTATTCCTTGCAATTACACTCTGTTGTTAACTGTATACAGTTAGAATGGGTTAAGTTTTACCAGAGCTTGTACCTCTGCGGTTGTCTTCAAATGGGCCAAATTTCAGACCCCAGTTAGACATATGTCTAACCCTATTGATTTTGATCCAATTGCACAAGTGAAACTGGAAGAAAATTCAACTCGGTGTATTTCATTTAATTTCTCTGTTTTGGATTGAAATATCACTGACAACCCATATAACTTATTTACCAAGGGATTTGTAAGTTTAAAGTGAAAGGCATCAAATTTAAAACTGATAAGAGGAATTGTGTTTATTCATAGTGCACAATTAGCTAGTGGAACTCTTTGTACAAAGTATTATTGAGGCCAAGAGCTTGGCAACATTCAAAAAAGGATTGGACATGTATATGGACAATGAAAATATCCACAGTTACTTTAGATGAAAGGGTGCAGGGGAGAGAATCCCTTGGGTCTCCACCAGGCCACAATTTGTGCGGGCTTCTCTTGTCTGGCATTTGCTGAATCCTTCTTCTGCTTGTGATATACAAGAGTTTCTCCAAACCAAGCAAAAGGGTGTTCAGTCTCTTAGGCAGTCTCTCAGCCACCCCTTTGGGGGTCAGCTCCTCTGTAGGCTTTGATCAGGACTAGCATCTGTCTTTAGACTCCCTCTTTTTAATATCCCTGCTCTATACCTGATTACTACAATCTCACTAATGGCAGGGGCCACAACTCTCTTCCTCTTTGCTGATCTAGCCCCATAGCCAGCTATCTCCAAGACAGAGCGGCCTTCCCCTAAGTACTCCTGGGGGTGGAGGGCAGTGCTTGCCCCTTTTAAGCATCCTCCCTCCAGGCAGAGCAAGCCTTGCAGGTTTGTCTAGTTAGAGCTGGCTGAGTCCAGAAGAGCTCCTTAGCTTCCTCTCTGCAAGGTGAGGGCTTGCCTGTTCCCAGAGGAATATAAACCCTCATGCTTCAGGGCATAAATTGACCTCAAACTGAAAAGTAAGGAAGAAACTTCCCCCTATGGGCAGAGGATGCCATCATTACCCACCTTATGACTGCCTGCTTCCTGTTGATGTGCTAACCCCAAAGCATCTAATCCCAGCCAATGTCTGCAGCAGTCACCAGACTAGATGAACCAAACAACCGAACCAGCCTGGCAATTCCTATGTTCCATGCTCCCTTAAAACCTGGCCCCAAGTACAAATGTTTAACAATGTAAATGTGAAATGTTCAAAAAACTGTCATAAACACACAGCTGGTAAAACTCATGTTGGAAATTAGAGGGGCTGGCTTGTTGACATACATACTGCTGAGAGGAGCAACAATAGAGCAAAACAAGAGGGAGACTGGATATTCTGGCTACCCACCCACATGCAGAACAGATGCATTGCTCTAACATAGCCCCAGGAGGGAGCTCATTTTGCCACTCTCGTTGTTGATTCAGTTGCTGAAAGATAGAAAACAAATTCCCCCTTCTTGGAGAGCTCAAGCATTCCCGCCTGGCCCAGGAACCAAAGAACTCAGAGCCTGGTCTCCCAGCTATCACTGCAGAGTACAGCACTAGAAAAGTGTGCTTAAGATTACTTAAAGGAATGGAGGTGGGGCCTGGAGTATCCACCGCTACACAGAACTATCCGCCAGTGACCCTAGGGAGAGGGGACGGAGCAGAAGCAAGACTTACACCTACAGCCTTGCAGCTGGAATATTTGCAAAGTCGCTTTGCTCTTGCTTCACACCTAAAGGCAAGATCCCCTGCATGAAGGCTGGCGACTCAGGCTTGGGCTGAGAGGGGAGGAGAGGGAAGCAGTAGATTTGGCTTTGTGTAAGGGAGCCAGTTAAACTTTCTCTGGCTGCTATGAAGGGATCACGCATTAGCCGAAGAGATTAAATAGTAGACTTCAGCAATAGACACCATTTTCTCTCAGCGTTATTTCTGAATGCTCTTCCGTACTGCACACTGCTCCAACCGAGGCACAAAGCCAAAGAATTAATAGAGGCAATGTACGAAGCAAATATTTGGCAGTATCGAAGTGTAGCGTCAAGTTATGCTAAAAGATTGACTGAGGTACTTTCAAGTGTCAAGCTTGAAAGCAATCTGGGATACATAGTCACCATTCATCAGTTAAACCTAAGTTCTGATCAACCAGTGTGATAGAAAGGAATTAAGAGGCTATCAAGCTGCGTTGATATTATGATTTCCAAAGCGTAGCAATTAGGAAACAAGTTCACATTTCTAATAATGGAAAAGATGCGTGATTGCTAAGTCTGCTGACATTAATAAAGCAGGATTTTTTTAACTACCACCACGTGGCATTCCTTGAAAATAAACCCCATGGACACCTTTTATCTGTTTATTTGGAATAATATTTTTACAATAAGTTAGCAAAGTAAATTGACCTAACTGGAAAGAATAAGTCATATGCATAGAAAAATATTTTAAAAATTAAACTGCACAGAAAATTGTACTTTGTACAATATAAGAGACATTGGCATATTGTTGTGGCTTACTATAAGAAATAGAATAATTAAATAATTCAGATCAAACCAAAAGACAGGCAAAGATTACCTGAAAAATGCAAAGAGACTGAAAACATAAATCATGATTACAACCCATATAATCTTTGACCTCAGCGTCAGCTACAAAGTTCAAAGGTGATGTTGCATTATGTATTTATTGCTGGGCTAAGCCATTATTCATTGGTCTTCATTCTGAGAGTTAGATCTGATGGAAGCACTGGTGGAGCAACATTGTATGTGAGAAATGTATCATGAAATCTTCCTACAGCATGTCTACAGCCTGGTATGGCTAATTTGTCTTATGTTTGCCTTCCTGATTTATAGCAACTTCCTACAAATGAAGATTTACAATGCAATGGAAAATGGAGAAGAGCAAGCAAAGTGCAAGCCTACACACTGAGTGTCAAGGAGAGTCCTCTGTATTCTTTATCTCCCTCAAAAGACCTGTTCATTGATTTTAATATCTGCAAGCAAAAGAGATAACAGTTTTTTATTGACAAAGCACCTATGCACTCCAGCCTTAATCCTGTGCTATGTATAATGTGCATCAGCAGCAGGTCAAAAGTGATGAGTAGGACTAGGAATTCAGAGGAACCTGAGCCTGCACTGCCAGGAATACAACACCATTGTCTCCATGTTATTCCTACCTAATAGAAGGAGTAAGACAATATTAGAACATGTAGCTGAGTGATTCATTTGCATGCTAAGATCACACTGAAGCCTTCAGACATGACCATTCTCCTCCTATGTCCTGTCTCTTTTTGACCCTCTGCTTTTAGAGTAAGACAGGGGATCATGCATGGGGCTTGAGACTTATTGCTTCTCATTGCAGGACACTATGGCCCATGCTTAACCCTAATCACATCTACACAGTCTGCTCACGCTTGTGTTCCCTATGGCACACCACACAAGGACTTGCAGTATCGAGGCCATAAGGAACTTGGTTGGACGGTCCACACAGGGCCATCCCTAGCTATTCTGGGGCCCTACGCAGCCCACCACAGGGCGGGAGGCAGGCCTCTACAGGGGGGGAGAGCAGAGGGGAACCACCACCCCCAGCACTCAACAGCAGCGCGACTGGGGCCGGGTCACTGCATTTCCCACCGCTGGGGGGTGCAGGCCCAGCCCTGCTGCAGAGCTCAGGGGAGTGGGGGTGGGGTTGGGGCAGATCACGGGTGGGAAGAGGTGGAGCTGGGGCTGGAGCAGCATGCAGCTGTGCAGGGCACCAGGAAATTTGGTGTCCCATGAAGTACACTGGCATGCTCAGTCCAGAAAACCACACCCATGGGCACTTACTGTCACCCTCGGTGGTGAGTTTCAGCATTAATGAATGAAGGGCCTTGGAGGATGAAATACCCCTAAGCTAGAGGTGGCCCCTTCAGATCAGGGCAGTTTGCACCGCAATGCTAGCACTGTGCTTGTTTTACGGCTGAAGGAGAGGACTTCAGCCTCCAAGGTGGTCAGTTCCTTTTCGGTCAAATTGACCCTTATGCAGAGGACCGTAGAAAAATCTATGCAGCACTTAAATTCCATTTAAACCCTCAAAAGAGAGCTTAAGTGGCGTCTCATAGGCCGCACAAGAAGACACTTCACCCTTTGTGACCATTTCTCTAAAAAAGAAAGAAAGAAAAATGAACCCTGCTATCTGCATTTATCTGTTGTCTAGTGCAATCTGCTCAGGATAATTACAAAAAGCCTTGGCTTTTGTTTTTCTTTAACAATCAAGGCACAGAGATAATAACACAAAAGCTTTTTGTACATGTTCTGAGGAAATTCTACCAAACATAGTTTTCTAGACATACGACTTCCAGCTCTGTTTAGATAGAAATAATCACTAAATCCTAAAACAAAGCCAATAACAGATGCTAAAAGATATTAAATCTATAGCTCCTATGTGTCCTACTTTAAAAATGAATCAATTTCTAGCATCATTTTTTTAATAAAAAAACCACTATTGGTTTTGATTAAGACATCACCGTTGGGAACAGCCACGTGTCGTTACTAATAATTTTTTTTTAAACTTATCCTTTATTGACTCTGTAATGGCAAATAGTCTCCCATCAGCCTGATTACTTCTGGTCCCCAGCATAAAAATAATATTGTAAACCATATAGTTTATTATAACCACATTTTTTCTTTTCCCTTTCCCTGTAATATTAAAATGTGTAGAGATCTTTAAACGTTATTCAAGTGAAGGCTCAGCATGGAAAAAGTTTGTGCTGTATAATTTATTCTATAAATTTCACTTCTTTTCCTTCCCAGGAAGTGTTCACAAGCAGGTGGCATTTTTCTTTAAATGTATTCGTTATTCAAAAAAGCAGCGTTCCCAGGAAGAAGTCGTCTTGGTGACTCTACTCTTCTTTTTAATTCGGCCATGGGCTGAACAATCTGTCACCTTTCTGTCTAAGACAACTAGGAAAACTCAAGCTACCTCCCCGACCACTTAGCAGCTTTGACATGGGTCCTGTTTATTTCATACTACACTCCTCTTGACTGGTCTCCCCTCTGGCCAAAACCAATGTCTTCAATACATGCAAAGTTCTGCTCATCTCCACAGCAAGGCTAACTTACTCAGACATTCGCTCCTGGCAAAGTTTCAAATGTAATCACATTGAAAGCTCTCAGCCTTGTGACTTTTAGCGCTCTTCAGGACCTGTTGATATTTTGCTCTTTACTGAATATGCTCATGGTGAGAGTCAGCATGTTTGTACCTACACAAATCTTCACATGAGAGGCTTTGGTGGGGAGGGCTTTTTTGTCTGGAGCATTACTCGTTTCAAGCTATTCACCAAGACTTTCAAAAACAGGAGCCTAAAGTTAGGCTCCTAATCCATAAGGCATCCGAATACGTGGCCTGAATCACAAAACCTCTGAGCACTCAGAAGCTCTTATAGACTCCAAGGGGACCTACTGTGGGTGCTCAACCCTTTTGAAATTCAGGCTACTTATTTAAGTACTTATTTGAGACTTTCAGACCCGCTAAATGGACGGCAGAGCACTCTCTGGTTGACTGCAGTACTCCACCTCTCCGAGAACAGTAAGGTAAGTCTCCCATTGACGCAGTGTACTGAAGACACCGGGGTAAGTCGACTCCAGCTACATGAAATCTAAATATAGAATTAAGAGCCTAAGATTAGCTGCTAACTGTAAAAGTCTTGATCCCCTGTCCATCCTGGATGATTCAGGTGTCTTGAGTTTTTAGACTTTCAGTCAAGCCTTTTTTTTTTTTTTTTTTTTTTTTTTTTTTAAATGGAGCTAGGTTTTCTGACAGTTCCAGTATCTGATTTCTCCACCAGTTGAAACTCATTTTAACAGCATCCCATATCTTGGCATACATTCTGAACCACAGAAAGCTTTTAAGCCCCCCCATCACCAGAATACCCAAGCTCCCCTAGCCTTCTCCTTCCTCATCCACTGAGAAAGTCTTTCAGAATACACCAGCTTTTCCTAGAGACAGTATTGGAGAGGTACAGGCCTTCTGTTACGGTTCTCCTTGTGACACCTGTGCCTGAAAGTGTCCAGAGAAGAAAGGGTAAAATGAATGCCCCATCATGGCTGATCACAAAAGCAAGAACTGTCAACCAAGTGTCAGCAGCAAGAAGAAAACATTCAGGCAGCATCAGTCTCCCTAAGCATTAATTGCCCGAAGTCATAACAAGAAGAAAATCCACATTGGTAATGGTCCTTTTCTATATTGATTCACAAAATCCCTGTGGAGCTGTTTACACTTTCTGCCAGACAAGTGTCAACTGAACAAGACGGGGTGAACATCTAGGGTCTACAATAAGATGCTACTTAGTGAGGAAATACAAGAGGCAGCTAGTAAAGGCCACAGAGTGAGTTATGTGGGTTTCTGAAAGGCTGAGAATGAGGAGTTGCAGGAAAGGGATGCTTAGAAAGAATGCTGTTGTCATTCTTTCGAGTCAGCTTCTATCTACCCAGAATACTGCTCTGTCTCCCAATCCCACACCAGTGCATGGAGAAGGTAGGAAGGACACACACAGACCTCCCTCTGTAATGCAGAATAGTTGGGGTAGGTCATTATTTGTCTAGTTATTATTAATACTTTGCCTTTCTATAGCATCTTCCATCAAAGGCTCTCAGAGAATTTTATAAATTCTAATTAAGCCTCACCCATTTTACACAAACAGATTTAGGGCTTAGTCTCCACTACAGGGAGATTGACACTACTGCAATCAATCCAGCAGGGGCCGATTTAGCGGGTCTAGTGAAGACCCACTAAATCGATGGCAGAGTGCTCTCCAGTTGACCCCGGTACTCCACCTCTCCGAGAAGAGTAAGGTAAATTGACCAAAGAGCATCTCCCATTGATGCAGCGCAATGAAAACACCAGGGTAAATCAACGTAAGCTATGTCGACTCCAGCTACGTTATTCATGTAGCTGGAGTAGCGTAACTTAGGTCAACTTTCTATTTATGGACCTAGCCAAACAGAATGATCAACATTCCTTGTTCGCCCCAAATCACAAGAGGCGAGGCTGTTTAATATATGAAAGCACAGAGACTGCTTCAGCGATAATGCCATGAAACAAGGGACTGATTTTATTACCCAAAGCCAGGGGAATTATGTCGTAACCAAGAGAACTGGCTCCCAGACATGGCTATAACTCTACAAAACATATGCAAATATTCAACTCTCTCCTGTACGATTAGAAAATTAAGTACCGGAAACCTTAAAACCATGGGAAGAAATTAAACAGTTCTCACAGAATGAAAAATTATTGTACTTTGTAGGTGAATGGGTGTTTTGTTGCTGCTGTTCTCAGCACAGCCAGACAATACAGAGAACAATCGCTGTAAAAATCAGTTATGCTATGATTCCTAGTGTAGTTACCCAACCTCCCTTCAGGGCAGTTATTTGTAGTATTTACATTTTTTACTAAATTATCAAGTGAAAAATCCAATTGTTCCTAAATGACATTCACTCTGTGTGCCTCCCATTCTCATATATGAGAAAGGGTTTATTATCCATTCGTAGTAATTAAGGCACTGATGTTATATGGATCCATAAAAACAACTTCATTAAGCCAACAAAGATTTTTATCAAAATTACAGCTGCAAAATATTTATTTAAAACTAAAAGCTGAATTCAAATGTGCAGCAAAAAGATGGTTTGAAGAGCAATATAGCATCAGAGAACCTGCAGCATTCTCAGAACTGGCCAAAAATACAACTATGTATACTGTAAAATATTTATATTGCTGGCTGCAAGGAAATGAAGTAATTAACCAGTTAAAAATGTCAATGAGAGATCATCAGTTTGATGACACTGCCCATTAGTATTTGAGATTCACTGTTGTAAAATGTTTAAGTAGCTGCTTTATAGAAGTATAAGGCAAGGTATCACGGTCAAAATTGGAAAATTTCCATGCATGGAAGCTTAGGAATTGCATGTCTCCGTCCAGTCAAGTAATTTGTTAGAAAATCCATCAGAAGAAAGGAAGGATTTTTGCTTTCTCTGCCAGATCATCCCTCTTAGAGCTGCTCAGAAGTAAAGGTTTCATGATGGCGCTTCTTTACCCATAAGAACATGATCAACTGACACCAAAACATGCCTCTCACACAGAGCTGAGTGAATATTTGGTTCTTCAGTTGGTTGGCTGAATCAAAAAATCCACAAAAAATTTTTGTTTTGAATTGAATCAAATCTAAAATTTTTCAGGTTTTTCTAGTTTCATTTCATTACAATGTTTATTTCTGTTTTGTTCTGTTTGAGAGCGTTTTACATCCTGTTTAAAACAAATCTAGCTACATTTCTGAACAAACCATCATTTTGAAAAAACAATGAGGAGTCCGGTGGCACCTTAAAGACTAACAGATTTATTTGGGCATAAGCTTTTGTGGGTAAAAAACCCACTTCTTCAGATGCATGGAGTGAAAATTACAGAAACAGGCATAAATATATATTGGCACATGAAGAGAAGGTAGTTCCCTTACAAGTGGAGAGCCAATGTTGAAGGCCAATTTAGTCAAGGTGGACGTGGTCCACTCCCAATAATTGATGAGGAGGTGTCAATCCACCTTGACTAAACTGGCCTTCAACATTGGTTCTCCACTTGTCAGATAACTCCCTTCTCTTCATATGTTGCAGAGGGCATAAAAATTTTCACAGCCCTGAGCGATGTAGCTAGGTCAATCTAATTTTTATGTGTAGACCATGCCTCAGATCCTTGTAGCAGTACTCTGCACTCAGAATAAAAATTAGACCAGCCTGTTTTCACATTTGATTTTGGTGTGATAATTACCAAGTCATTCACATGTAAAAGCATTCCCATAAATATAATCTTGGATGGATCATATCTGAAGCAGCTTGTAAACCCTAATGATGGTGGTGTACACATTCCAGATGTAAGGGCCTGATCCAACTCCCATTGATGCCAGTGGGTTCAGTGTGAGTTGGATTGAGCCTTTAAGAAAAATCATATGTTTGTTTATTGGACTGTTTTATACTACGTTCCCAAAAATCTCAGTTAAAAATGTTGTACAAAATCTGTTTAATGGTTTAATTTCATGATGCATATTACACTGTACAAATTGGATTACTAATTATCTACTTAATTTATATGAAGTTTTACTTCTATAAAACAAATTATTTTCATATATATTAACCACAGTATGCATTTGAAATAGGACTGCAGGAAGTGTCATGCATTAACTCTCTATAATAAAGTTGGATTTTATATCTTATGTCAACAGGGAGAGCTGCTGGGACTGTTTCTGGCTCCAGGCTTTTACAGTGCCTAACATAATGGGTCCCTGATCCTGGTTGGGACCTATAGGAAGATATAAAATATAGATATAAATAATAAACTTTCCTGATTTTATTATTTAGGCTTTTTTGTTACATAACATTGTTTCACACCATGAGTCCTTAAAATTGACTAGAGACAAATTTGCTTAATTACACTGCATTTCTACTACCAAAATTACCTTTTCCACCAGGATTTTCTGGCTGTTTTTTTATTAGTTTAAATTTAATTAAAACTTCTCCTTTAAATTAGGAAAAAATAGCACACTGGGAGACCAAACATATAAGGGTGACATTTTCAAAAGCCTTCAGGATTTGATCTAACTCTGCTCCAATAGAAGTCAACTATTGAATGTTGAAAGTTAACCTGTCTTCAAAGAGCAGTGTCTTTTAGAGCTTTCAAGTTTTTTCATAACGACTCACGAGTGGTGGAAATTCCACAAGTCTCATAACCTAAAAATAAAAACAGATTTAAATTCAAACAAGCAGCTTAAAAAATAAAGTTTCTATGGTTCAGTATGAGACAATGGGGAAAATTTTCAAAATCCCCAGGACATAGGCTCCTGAGTAGAATTGTGTGACTTAACTGATTGTTTGGTTTCCTGGCCAACCTGAAAAAAAGGGGGAAAAATAGTCTGGGGTTGAACAAACCATTTCATTATGTTGGAGGGTTTGGTTTTTTCTTTAATTTTAAAAACAAAATTGAAGGACATTTCCAAATGAAAAGATGTTTTGAATCAAAAAAAATCAGAACATTTTGTTTTGAAAACGTCAAAATGATTCATTTCCGTTTTGGAGGGAATTTTTTAGAGAGGTTTTCCCCAATCAAAACAATGTGGTGAATTTGAAACATATTTTGTGAAACGTTCTGGTGAAGATGAATCTGTATTTTTTGCCAAAAAAACAAAAAAACAAAATAAAAAAAAACTTTCATGGGAAAATTTTCAACGAGGCTACTCCAGAGTTGTTTGGCTGCTTTTGAAAAATATTGCCTAACCAGGCCTAATTCTGCTCCAATTGAAGTAAATGGTAAGACTCTCACGGATTTCAGTGGGAACAAGAGCAGGCAAAATTTTATTAACTTGTTTTAGAATATATCGTTACCTCAAAATATTCAGATTACATCCTCCATTGGGAACTAGAGACTAGAAAAACTGACAGCAGTTCTGCAAAACCCAAACATGCTTTTGCTCTGAGTCCTTCTTATTGGAACCCACAAAAATTGGGGGTTTGGTGAAATGATGCATGTTCTGATCCAGGTCTAGAAACTGGCAAAACCAGGAGTGTGTTTTTTTAATTAAGTCAGATTCATATTTTAGAAAACTATAATTTGGGAAAGGAGTGCAGGTCAAATGGTTAAATAGTGTGGGTCAAACTATCACTAGAGAAAGGAGGGTGTGGTTTTCGTGTTTTCCATTGGGAACGCTCTTTGGGGCCATATCATGATGTAACAATTGTTGCATTGCCCTCAGGCAAGGCCAGGAGGGAGATTGTGACTCAGAATTTCCTATCTGCCTGTGGGGAGTAATAGATCAACCCTGATTGGTACCCACCACGCTGTGCACACCTCGAGATGCCAGTACAGCTCCACTGCTGGAAACGTTGAGGTGTCACCCTTGGCTCCAGCCACTTCTACCCACCTGCAGGGAAGGGTGGAAAGAGAACATAGCAATTCTGTGGAGCCTGTTTCTGCTCCCTATAACGCATTTAGCTGGCACCAGGGAGTAAGGGGTCACCCCACACCTCCTTGTGCCACCATGCAGGCCAGGTTATGATTTGGCCGTTTGTACCTATCTGCTTAAAACTTGCTGTTTAGTTGAGATCCTGGCAGGCAAGACAATTTCTAATTCATCCCAGAAACTAAAGGTGAGCTGGCTTGAGGTCCATCCGTGCCTACTCCCTTGGACTGCAGGAAATCAATCATGTGCAGTATGCTAGCATGATCCTAACAGATGATTCCTGCTCAGGGCTCCAAGAAAGAACGGTAGAAAACCCTAAGTCCCTGCCAATATGCCCTGCTAAGGGAAATTTATTTCCCAACCCCAATTCTAACAATCAGTTCAACCCCGTGCACATGGGCAATCAATCGTCAGGGTTAATTATATCAAAGAAGCACATCTCCCCACGCACACACAAATATTAATGATACTTATGTATGGAACAAGGGAAGAGTAACCCTACCAACAGGACCCCGATACAGCAGTGCACTTAAGCAGAGTCCCATTAGTCCTGCTCTGCAATGAGACATGTGCAGAAGAACTGCTGAGCCTGCACAGAACTCCTCTGAAGCTTAACACAAGGGTTCACCTGCATTCATCTCAATGCAAGACTGGGTACTATGTGCATGCTTAAAGTAAAGTGCCTGCTTAAGCGATTTGCTGGACTGGGGCCTGGATGAGTAAGTACAGCAGGTGAGACCACTCACATCTGTTTTGATTGCATGTCACTTAGCATTACAACGAAGACAGAATGTAATTCCAGAAAGGATTATTTATTTTTAGAAAAGTAATATTCAGTTCATCCTAACGCAATTAATTAGGATCATTCCATTTCCCCCCTCAGAGCTCATCATTGTCTCTGTAGCCAAACAAAGCCCACAGTACAAAATGGAATACATGCAACCACCAATATTCTATTAATCAAAACTATGTTAAACCACTTCAAAGCGAATATAATGAATATTTCACCTTCATTGCTGTGAGCTTCATCAGGAACACTTAGAGGTTCATGCTGAGAAGTAGCAACACGGTGCTTTTTATTAGAGACTGGGAGGCTTTAGCTGCGGGCAACTTAACAGCCTTAGCATCTATTCTAGCCCTCAGCAAGCAGTTAGTTATTGCTATCTTCTATAAATCACTTCCGATTTATACACTGACCGAGAACCTGTTTAAAATTATTTTTAATATATTTCTACTTTTTTTATTCACACAAAGGCCTTTTTCCTTAATAAGTACTAGATAGTGACTATGGGCCCAATCCTGCAACAATTACTCACACACACACTCCCTCTGACATCAATGGGACTGCTCAAGTGAATAAGGACTACTCATGTGAGTAAATATTTCCAGGTCAGGCTCTATATGTCAAGTTCTCCATGTGTCCGTTGCTGAAAACAAAGACCTGGGTCTTTCAAGGGCATGATCCACAGCCCATTCAAGTCAATGGAAAGCCTCCCATTTGCTTCAGCAGTTTTTGGATTAGGTCTCTAGGGCCATAATCTGCTCTAACCAACACTGGTGTAAATCCACTGACATTAATGGAATTACTCTAGATTTACACTGGTGTGAAGAAGAGCAGAATTTTGCCCTTAATGTTGTTTTATACTTGATGTCTAATTGGCACTTAATCTAATAGGATTAAAGGCTGGGGGGGGAGGGAGGCTGATCTTTGTATTTTTTTTTTTAAACCTCACATCACTCACTTTGATATATTGATGCACCAGCCTCTGCATTGAGCTGCACCTTTATGAAAAGCAAAGCAAACACTCATTCTTAAACCAGAGATAAAAATCACACCTGCTTTGCCTGAAATGCTCAGCATGGTATTGCCAGTAACAGTACTTAGGAACATAACTGCTCAAATTATTTGCTATAATGGTGCCATTCTATGGTTCCCAGCAGAATTGGAATTGCTGAACGTTGCAGTCTTCGCAAGTAAGGAAACGCTAGTATGGTGCTTATGTGAAAATTCACTATATTTCTGCTACCAACGGAATAGTTTCCTCCTGTGATAATCCAAAATGTAAAACACATTAAGCCTTAAGACTCCTGAATATAAAATAAAATTGGTGTGAATAAATGATTATTTATATAAAAAAAAAATCACAGTCAGAACATCTGCTACATATGTAGAACCATAAAATGTAACCATTTCACTGCTCTGCAGGAACAGCAGCACACTGTAAGCTATGGTCCATTTCCAATCTCTCATACTAGCCCTGATCCCTCATTAGCTGTAATAAAAGATTAATTCTTAATGGATACAGGTTTTTTATTCTATTATTTGTCTTTTATAAACCTGATAAACTCACATTTTATTTTTTCTAATACATGGAATTAAAAGATCAGCTTCAAATAGTGTAATAGTGTTTTATCTCTTCTCTGTGTTTCAGTAAGGAGAGTTAACCCGAGCAAGAGCTATGTCTACACTACAAATTACTTCAGTATAACCTACGTTACTCAGTGGTGTGAATAATCCACACCCCTGAGCGATGTAAGTTATACCCACCTAAGTGTTGGTGTGGACAGAACTATGTCGGTGGGAGAACTTCTCACACCAACATAGCTACCGCCTCTTGTGGAGGTAGGAGTTATTAAGCTGACAGGAGAGCTCTCTCCCATTGACTTAGAGCGTCTTCACCAGTGTAGAGTAGACGTAGCCTCAGTGATTGTAGGTCCAATGGGTTAAAACAAAAGACACTGAGGCAGGAAAGAGAGAGATGGTCTAGCGGAGAAGGCACTGGGTTGGGAGTCAGGAGAACTGGGTTCTAATTTCAACTCTGCCTCTGCTGTGTTGTGTGACAGCGAGTGAGTTGGTGCCTCTTTCTCCTTCCACCATTTGTCTGTTTAGAGTTTAAACTCTGAGGCAAAGAGCCTCCTATTACATCTATCCACAGTGCCAAGCATGATATTTTTGGGAGTCTCTAGATCAGTGGTTCTTAACCTGGGGTGCATGCACCCCCTGGGGGTGTGAGATGCCCTTTTTGGGGGTGTGAGACATGCCAGATTTTTTTAGAAGGTAAATCATCGAAAACACAAATTAAAACACAGGCACGTAAGTACACCTACTTTGTTTCATCAAACCTATGTATTTATTAACATTATACATTTAACAATTACTGTAATATACAAACAAAAAATATATCTAGGTTTAAAGAACTGAACTACTTCAACGATTTTTGATAAGGGGTGCGAGAACATATTTTGAGAACCAAAGGGGTGCAGGCTGCAGTAAAGGTTAAGAACCACTGCTCTAGATGCTGCTGTAGTACAAATTACAACTGGTAGGGATCACTGTAATGGACAGAGGGAGGGCCTTGCATTAAATTTAAACAAAGTTTTAAGTAAAAATGGCTCCTGTTTCTTAGTATTGTCAAGACAGGCAATGTCAGTTTTCGAGGTGACGTGAGAGAGGGAATAGGATTAGTTAATCTAGAGGAGAAGGAAGATTTATAATAGCGATTGTGGCTGATGTGTAAATTAGAAAATGTCACATTGGCCATTTTGAGGGGGTTCAAGGTCAGGAGGATTGTTGCTTGGGCAGAGAAAAGAACAGGCAGTTGCTTCTTTTGGTAAGTTTCAGAGTAGCAGCCGTGTTAGTCTGTATCCGCAAAAAGAAAAGGAGTACTTGTGGCACCTTAGAGACTAACCAATTTATTTGAGCATAAGCTTTCGTGAGCTACAGCTCACTTCATCGACATTAGTGTTATTGAAACGCTAACGTGTCCTATGCTGATCAATTGGGTCATTCTGACAGCCATAAAAGGACCTTTAGATAGAAGATTGCAACTGCATGTTATTTGTTCTCTCAGTTGTATTATGTTGAACAAGTCCCTCTGTGGGAACAGACTCCAAGAATTTTCCGAACAGGCTGTTGGAACTGGAGTGAATTGACTACAGTATTTGAATTTTTCATAAGGCAAGAAAAACCAAATTCATGTATGAAGGGAAACATTGCCTGTTAATTCTCACTGTGCTTCTCTTGCTAGTAAGACAAGTAAGGGCTCCCTCTGCCTTTTAATCAGGTTTAATTCTTTCCCAGTGGTTACTTTTGATTCTCCCGCTTTGTTTTTCTGTGTGTTCATGCTTATGCATTGTTACACTAGAACAGTATCAAGTCATCATGAAGGTAAATTAGGTGACAGAGTCTGTAGTGCTTGCAGTCAAACTTTACACTAGTACGTAGGGTGACCAGATGTCCCAGTTTTATAGGGACAGTCCTGATATTCAGGGGCTCTGTCTTACATAGGCGCCTATTGCCCCTCACTCCCTGTCTTGATTTTTCATACTTGCTGTCTGGTCACCCTACTAGCAGGGGAAGTAGCACTTCTTCAGGTGACGGAATGTGCTTCCTTTCCCGTCAGGCCAGGGTTGGGGCGTATCAACAAGGTGGCATGAGGAAACTCATACTGCCACTTCCCATACTGTAGCATCTCTGAGAATAAACAGAGGACTCTGGTCTCCAGAGCTGCCAGTACCGCAGCTTTCAGCAGCACTACATTCGCCGAGAGAGGGAAGAGAGAAAATATGAAAGAACGGAGGACTCAGAACATAGGGCAACACTACCATGCCCTACCTGTCCCTCTGTATCCCACATTAATCCCTTGACATAGCTCAACATTTACTGCTGAATATTCTTGTCAAGCTGTTCACATTTTACAGCAGAAAGGCCCTTAAGCACTACAGGTCCAGGTCTCCCATTCACCCAGTCCTCACTCCCTGGGAAGGTACAAAACAGCCAGAACTTGAGAGGTTTCCCCGTGTTCCTGATAAAATCCTTCCCTCTCTCCTTTAGGAAAAGACCTTTTCTTATTCCACCACTGTGTAAATAAAGGGCAAAACCCAAGGGAGAGGAAACCTCTGTGAGGATCCACTTACAGCATTCCTCTTCAGTTGTTCCTGGGGTGGGAGGGGTGTGTTTGTCCGTCTGTGTTTATCTCTCTGCTCGAGTAAAGCCTGACCCACCACCCTCTGCAGTAGAGACCTGTGATGTTGCAATGGCGGCTGAGTGTTTCTTCCATGCATACTTGGCAGAGGAGGGGTTCCATGCATGGAGGTCCCGTCCCCCCACAGGACCAGATTTAGAAATATTGGACCACTATTAGGTTCATGCATCACAACACATCTAATCCTTGCTGTCTGCTTCTTAAAAAGAAAGGAAAGGAAGAAAGGCTGTGTGAGGATGTGCTGCTAATGATATCTCTCCCCAAACCAATGATGGTCTGGAAAAGTGACTTGCATCCCCAAAAGCAAGATTAAAAGTCTCTATTTATTGAGCAAATAGTTAACCACCAAATACTACATTTTACAGTCTAAAGGTGTGATTTATTAAGGACATAAAGAGACTAATAAAAGAAATACCCAGCCTAATGCAGTGACCTAGCTTTTAACATTGGTAAGTCAACACACCTTATACTCCTTTAAAACCCTGATTTTGTTTAATATCATGACATTAGCCCTTTCGGAGTGGCTGAAGCCCGACATGACAGCCGGAGTATTTTCCCCCACACTCTTTATACCTGGCCAGACACAACACTCCTTTTATGCTATCATTTTAATTGAACACTAAAAAATAATAATAGTTCACTGAGTGAAAGATTTAGTATACCACATAAAATATAAAATGACAATAAAGTCACACACACATATTAAGAGAGAAGCCCTAAAATCTAACCTGTATGAATGTCATATTTTTCTGATGTCAATTTTTCATTTTCCCCTCCTTTAAAATGCAATAAATTACCATTATTGGTAAATATTTATATTCAGTTCAGCAACACAGAGCTACTGATAGTGAACATTAGCTCTCCCCCCCAAAAATATTCCTGTCTCCCTGAGACATCATCACATATAACTTTCTGAAGGTTTAATAAATTGTGTCTGCAGGAGCTAATTTAGGGAATACCTTTATTCTGACCTCCAGGGCTTTTAGCTAAAACTAAAACAAATTAGGACTTGGATATTCACGTACATAGTGGATAAAATCAATAGTTTTAATTTTCACATTTAAACGCACAATTTTCATCTGACAGGCTCAGCAGGTTTTAATGGACACAAACAATTTACTTTTACTGTTTTAATTGTTTTTAGTCAATCACTTTTATTGCTTCTCTGCATCTGACTAAACAAATTAATAGAGCTATGTTCATAAATGATTACTTTGTAAAATGGCTTGATACACATATTTGACAGTTCCACCTTCAATTACTGCCAACATTAGTAATATTTATACCAATAGGTATGTTTATTCAGGTTTTATAATTAAAACAGGAACAGTACTGATCAGAAAAAACAATGCCTTTCATTCAGTTACATACAGTCTTTCTGCCAACAGAACAACATATCCAGTCTGAACAGAGAGCTATCAAAGTTTACTCTAGAGTTGACTGAAAACTGTTTTCCAGACCATGTTCCTATCTAGTCTAGATCACGGTATTGTTGCTAGACAGGAAGATGGGCCCAGTGGTTCAGATGCTAGCCTGGGACTTTGGAGAATGGGATTCAATTCCTTGCTCTGCCATAGACTTCCTCTGTGGCAAGTAACTTTGCTTTTCCATGCCTCAGTTCCCCCATCTGTAAAATGGGAATAGTAGCATTTCCCTACCTCACCAGGAGGCTGAGGATAAATATAATAAACATTGCGGGGTGCTCACATAACACAGCAATGGGGGTTGTATCAGTATCTACTGATACGTCTATATTGCAAAGTGAAGATGTGATTATAGCACACATAAGTGTGAGCAGACAATGAGCATACACCTAAGTAATATCAAAGAGAGCTGTCTGTTCTTCATTTACTCACATTAGTTCTTGTTTTAAATCCAGGGTAGCTAGCCACTGCAATAGACACAAACCCTGTAATACATTACATTCTGCATTGGAAGACTATTTATATATATATGCATTGGGAGACTAGATTTATATTTCGGACCATTTGATACTTTTGTATAATTAAACCCTCATTGGCTAAGTAACTCATGACTCTTGTAAACCTCCATGTTTTAAAAAAATACAGTATTCAGTTTATTAGATTTCTGGGAAAGGAACTTTTTTTTCCTTTCTTTCTTTTTTTAAACTACAGGTTTGCAAAGCACCTACTACAAAGGGGCCTGATCCTTGATTAGGTGCTATAGCAGTAATAATAACTTATATTTAATTTGTCCTGTCACTAGTCTATGTCTCCACCCCAACAACAGCAAAACTACAGACAATACACATGATATTTCATAGCACACCTTAAAAATTGTTACATAAATAGGAATATATTGCAGAGAACTCATCTATTTATTTCATCTTCAATCTGAAATTCATGCAAAATATAACATTTGATTGAATCTTTCCATATTCCTCAAAAAATACTTAAACACGTTCCTCATTTTGTATTTTAAGAATTACTCCCTACTTAACAAATACTTGATCCCTGAGTCATTTGCACAAAATCCTTTTTTCAGTGGAAAAAAAACGCAGGTCTTCCAAGTCCCACCTTTTGGTTGTGGGGCTGCGCTCAGCTTGTATTGAAATATGAAGCTGATGGCAGCCTTCTTGTTTAGATGACATGTCCCCTAGAGTATTTCCATGGTCAAGACCCTTCAATAAAAGGCTAAGTCCAAGACAAGCTAATACAAAGTATTCCGATTACAGATATCCACTTTGATTAAATGTGATGCCAAACCCCCTCATTGTATTAAAGTCCAGGGAGATGATCAACAGCACCATGATCAAACCAGGACACAGTTGTTTTCCCAAGACTACAGACAACAAAATCATCTGATCTTCACGTCCTTTATGGCTGTTCGGCATGAGAGCAACCTAACCGATTTTTAAACTTGCCTTGAAATGTTCACACCTTGCAGAGAGATTCCAGAACAGTCATTATCTTTCTGTGGGCCAACAGCCTGGGATAGCCAAACTTTTGCAGAGCTATTTAATGGAGTCCTGACCTACTGGATTTGGTGAGTAAGGCTGCTGAAAGCATGTGGTGAGAAACTTTGCTTGAATCTGATATAGTTTGTGAAATTAGATATTTGTAAATGTCTTATCTTTATTTTTCTTGTAACCATTTCTGACTTTAATGCTTCATTACATGTACTCACCATAAAATCTCTCTTTGCAGTTGTTTTATGGTTTTATCTAATCCAGTGTGTTTAAATTGAAGTGTATGGGTAACTACATGTGAGGTGACAAGTTGTGTGCATATTATCTTAAGAAATAACAGACTTAATATAACTGGTACGGTCAAGGGCAAGACAAGACATAGGGCAAAAATCTAAGACGGGGGTGTGTTGGGGTCACCCTGCAGTATAACCAAGGGTGGTGACAGCCAGACCGTAACCCAAGTGTGACTGCTAAACTGCTGTTACACACAGTCACTCAGAGTGTGGCTTGCAATCTGCAAGGCTGTTTGTGAATGACCCAGGTGCGGGCTACATCAGCAAGGCCTTGGAAGGCACACAAGGGTGCAGGGCAGGGCTGACACAGCTGCTCGTCAGTCTGAATTGTATCCTGGTGTGTCACAATGGTACATACACATTGTGCCTGCCCTAAAGAGTTTGTAATCTAAACAGAAAAGATAAGACGAAGGAAGTAGAGAACTGATTAAGTGACTTGCCCAAAGTCACACAGTCTGGGCCACAGCCAGGAGTCAAACACAGATATAGTGAATTCCAGTCCAGTCCCTTAATCACAATACCATCCTTCCTCAAGGCATCACCTTACATTATTCCCACCAGTGTTTATTCTAATCTCTGCACAGAGAGAGAGAGAGAGAGAGAAGCAGGGGAACAGTTTGGCCCCATCTGTTTAAATGTGGATTATACGCTTAAACACATACAAGAGAAACTAAAATAATGTGCTGCTGTGAAAAGTTTACAGCTTGGAGAGATTACCTCTTCCCGCTGCAATAGCAAAGATTTGCCATTGTCTATCCTAAAGCATGACACGGTCAGTAAGCTATTGTACAGAGATGCTAAGGATTTATCCTCCTGTTAGTGTACATGCACAGCTCTCACTAGAATCACACGTGGACAACAAGCAAATATAATCTGAGTCCAACTATTTAGAACAGAATGTGCACCCAAGATACAAGAAGCTAAATGTCAAATTAACCCATGGCAGCTAATCATACCCGAACACTAAATCCCAGATAAATGGGGTTTGTAAAGGGTACAACAGCTGACTGTGTCTACCAAACATTCTACTGCCACATCGTAAATGTGTTTTCCATTTACAAGCATACAAAGGGTACTTTACTGCCAATTCCTGCTTTGATGGCACATCTTATGACACAATACAGCTGAGCCACCTAAAGCAATCTCAGCTACAGAATAACCTTTCACACAACCAGTTCTTCCATCCGTTAGCACTGTCAGACAAAGCATATCGCCAGCCTGTGCATAACCTCATGTCAGAAAATAAAAATTATAGAAGGTTTCTGTGGTGCAGGAGGTTGGTGCCTTTGGCAATTTAGGATTGAAGCCTGTTTAGGTCATAAGTAAAAATGGGATTTGAGTCTCAATTCACCCCACAAAAACAACGAGGAGTCCGGTGGCACCTTAAAGACTAACAGATTTATTTGGTGCCAGTATATTTATGCTTGTATCTGTAATTTTCACTCCATGCATCTGAAGAAATTGTTTTTTTACCCACAAAAGCTTATGCCCAAATAAATCTGTTAGTCTTTAAGGTGCCACCGGACTCCTCGTTTTTGTGGATACAGACTAACACGGCTACCCCGATACAATTCACCCCACAAATTGTTTTGACTCAATGACATCTTTTCCATCCCCACTTTTCCCTTCCTACCCCTTTCCCTCCCACTCTGACTCATTCCTTGATTCTTGGGATTTTGAGTCAGGTAACACGAGAAAGCTTCTTTTTTTTTTTTTTTAAATGGGGAATTCTGCTACCCTAGTTCCCTCAGCTCCGAAACCAGAGCCCTATTACAGCCCTTCGGAGAACAGAAATGGGTGCTTTTAGAGTGTTGAATCAACATTTAGCAAAAGGGCAACTATAGGACAATGAAAAGACAGACCATGGACAGCTGATAGCCTACATCAAATAAAGTCTTTCGTTTGTAAACAAGAAAGCAGTCCCTTGAGTAAAGTAGTCCCTCTCTTCTGGGCTTGTTGCTGTGGGCAGGACTCAGACTGCCTGCTTGTTTTATACACTGCTTTTTGTGCATTCCCTTTGGGTCTGAAGAACTACCAAGCCTCAAGAATCCTGAGACCTGGAGTTCCTCATGAGAAGAAACTGCTTGGAGCAGAGAGTTTTCTTTGCTTACTTAGTACCTCTTCAGACAGCATGTGGAGCTGTAACTAGTTCTAAGCACTATCTTCAGAACTGGGCTTGATCCTGCATTTCTTATATAAAACACAATTCCCCAATGTGTTTGCTTGGGCAAGGAATGCATGATCAATCCCTTACGCTTTGTCAATGGGACTCAAAGTGCCAGTTTACTGCCAACTGCTTTAGCCTCTGCCCTGCCCTGACTGCAGCAGGCCTTATCCATATACTAGGCAATTCAGCCATCAGTGGCTGGCTACCAGCCTTGCTGCACAATTGCAAATCCCTGGTGTATTGGCAGCAACACAGCTTATTCCTGATCGATATCGGGGTGCAAATGGCATCTTAGTGTCCTTGCTTTTCTACATGAGGGGCTTACACTCAGGCAGCTACACTGTGAGCTGCCACTGATGGTTGTAACCCAAGCAAATCCAGGCTGTCGATAAGACTTCTCGTTACCAAATCACAATATAGGGGTGTCACTGACTGAAACCACACAGCGAAGGCAGTTGCAGGAACCACTTCCACAGACAGACAACTGCCTGGAAAAGGGTGTATTTGCAGGAGGTAGAAAAAATAAATCCACCTCTGGATGAGGTATTGTGCAGCGATCGTTTTAGTCATGGAGGCATGGTTCACTTCTCCCATGAGACCTGGGAGAGAGATAAATAACCAAGGAACTACAACGCTTGCATTTACTTCCCTTGTGGGATCACAAGCCACATCCACTTTCCCTCTTAACACGTATCGGATCTAAGTCATTTAAAAAAAAACTGTAAAAAACTAAATGTAAATGTAGTCAGTTACTCCTGCCACTTGACATTAGCTAAAACGTGTAAAAATAACCCCAAACCAAAGTCATACTGAGAGCCTTTAGGAACCATTCATTGGTACACTGTCCTGTATACGGTGACCACCTTTTCAAAAGGCAAAAGTGGGACACATGCAGGAGCCCCGCCCCCTATGTGGCCTCACCCCTGCTCTTCCTCTTCCCCCAACACCTCCCCTCCCCCCAGCCAGGCCGAAAGCTGGAGATGGGCCACAGTAAGAGCTGCTCAGGGAGCCCAGGTGGCTGTGGGGAGCCCTGGACCTTCCCCTGCCCTGGGCAGGATGCTGGAGTGCCTGAGAGCAGCCCCCATCCTGTGTCCCTACCCCCTGGGGTGCGCCACCCAGAGCAGGTGGAGGGTCTGGGGCTTCCCACAGTGGCCCAGGCTCCCTGGGTGGTTCTTATTGCTACCTGGCTCTAGCTTCAGGCCTGGCCAGGGAGTGTGACCTAGGAGGAGGGGAGAGGAGAAACAGGGCCCCCCGGTGAGGGGCTAAGGAAGAGGCTGGCACCGCCCCTGAGCCTCAGGCAGGTGTGGAGCAGCGCTGCAGGGAATCCGGAACAAATGCTGTGTTAGAGTCATTCAGCCCGGACCGGGACTTGGAAGTCTGCATTTCGGGACTGTCCCATCCAATTCAGGATGGGTGGTCACCCTAGTCCTGTATCTTCCACTTTTCCTGCACTACATTTTTTGGTATTCAGTAACAGCCATATGGTTCATACCCTCTTTAGTGCTTCATTTCCCCAAGGAATCCAACTCACACCTTCTTTCTTGCATGATGCCTATGTTTAAGTCAACAACCCTGCATTGTGGCAAGGAGGTTGTTCCATACCTTATTGCTTCCTAAGGTCTCATGGGGGATTTTTAAGGAGCAGATTAGTTGCTTTTTGTCCCTTTAACAGAAAGCTGGTGAAAGTCACATTGTATCCTCAATGTGTTAAAATATATGTTGCATTTCAGTCTCCTTGGTGCTATTGTAACCAGACAGGTTTGGAGTTTTTCCTAGGCTTATCTTTTTCATTTTAGATCTAGTGAAACCCATGCATGGAAATCCCCTTCTACTGGCAGGTCCACTAAAGGATAACTTGCTCCTGCTACTAGGTAGTGAAGCTACTCCTTTTGCTCAGGAGTACCCAGAAGTCACCTACTACAGGACAGGCTCAACAAAGAAAATAACAGAATGCCACTAGCTGTCATCTTCAGCCCCCAACTAAAACCTCTCCAACGCATCATCAAGGATCTACAACCTCTGCTGAAGGATGACCCACCGCTCTCACAAACTTGGGAGACAGGCCAGTCCTTGCCTACAGACAGCCCCCCAACCTGAAGCAAATACTCACCAGCAACCACACACCACACAATAGAACCAATAACCCAGGAACCTATCCTTGCAACAAAGCCCGTTGCCAACTGTGTCCACATATCTATTCAGGGGACACCATCATAGGGCCTAATCACATCAGCCACACTATCTAAGGCTCCTTCACCTGCACATCTACCAATGTGATATATGCTATCATGTGCCAGCAATGCCCCTCTGCCATGTACATTGGTCAAACTGGACAGTCTCTACGTAAAAGAATAAATGGACACAAATCAGATGTCAAGAATTATAACATTCAAAAACCAGTCGGAGAACACTTCAATCTCTCTGGTCACTCGATTTCTGACCTAAAAGTGGCTATTCTTCAACAAAAAGACTTCAGAAACAGACTCCAACGAGAGACTGCTGAATTGGAATTAATTTGCAAATTGGACACAATTAACTTAGGCTTGAATAGAGACTGGGAGTGGATGGGTCATTACACAAAGTAAAACTATTTCCCCTTGTTTATTCCCCCCCACACACACACACTGTTCCTCAGACGTTCTTGTTAACTGCTGGAAATGGCCCTTCTTCCCCCCCACTCTCCTGCTGGTAATAGCTCATCTTAAGTGATCACTCTCCTTACAGTGTGCATGATAAACACCCTTTTTTTCATGTTCTGTATGTATATAAATCTCCTCACTGTATTTTCCACTGAATGCATCTGATGAAGTGAGCTGTAGCTCACGAAAGCTTATGCTCAAATAAATTGGTTAGTCTCTGAGGTGCCAGAAGTACTCCTTTTCTTTTTACTGCTTATAAAGGGATTCGTGTAACAGGCAGGAATGGAGTCTGCATGCCCAGGTGGATTTGAACACCTCTGTGTTGTGCAACAGAAAAGTAAACCTCAGGCAGGACCATCTGAAGGGCCTACTACGACAGGGCTTTCTACAGTAAAAGTCCAGAGTAAAAAGCTATATATACGGTCTGGTTTTCTTCAGGCAAGCCCAGAGAGAAAAGGATGCCACCAGTGCTCTGTTCCACTCCAGCATTTTTCAAAGAGATCATTCCTCCCTGATTCTCATTCCTAAACTTACCTCCGACCAGCCCATCCCTCTCTTCAGGGAGATGAGAAGGAGAGGAAAATTAATTCACAGGAACTGGCCAAGCCCTGTTACCCTGTAAATCCCTGCACACAGGACAAGTCCCTTCTGTAGCCAGAGAAAGGACCTGATCCTAACACACAAACACACACCTCCCCTTTTTAGAGATATATTTTAAAATATATCTAAGACCTACAGCCAGGAAACGAGATCAGAAGAGAGAGTCTGGAGTCTTTGGAGTCAGGAGCAAAGCTCTTCAGTCAAGTTGAAAGTCAAACAGAATGAAAAAGGGAATAAAGAATCAAAGGGAGGAAGCTGAAAGTAACCCATAACGTTCTGATTTGTGCAGAGCTGTATTTTGTATTAAGAGAGCACCAAAAAAATAAGCATTTAAAGAAATCCATTTTGTAATAATACAACACATGCATATGGTTGTGTATTGCCTATAATGTCACCCCTCCCCCGCAACACACTGACTGAACATTAGGGTTGCCTGTGTGCAGGGGGGCACTCACCTCTTGAGCATCTTCTTGTGACTAGGTGTGGTATTGCATCC
Source organism: Chelonia mydas (assembly GCF_015237465.2). Taxonomy (NCBI): domain Eukaryota; kingdom Metazoa; phylum Chordata; order Testudines; family Cheloniidae; genus Chelonia; species Chelonia mydas. The sequence goes on along the minus strand of NC_057853.1, from coordinate 11,147,962 downwards.
CTTTTCCCACTCCTGCCACCCACTGTGACCCATCTGCCTGCCCGTGCTGGTCTTCTGTGGTTCGGCCCTTCAGCCAGGCCACACAGTTCAAAATGAACCCCTTCCTGGGTAGCAAAGAGTCCAAAAAATAAGGTTTATCTGCCCTCACCAGGGTCTTCAGCCCCCCATCCTCTGCCCTTTAAATTCAGCCCTTCACTTGGACTTCTAAATGAGCCCTGTCCCCTTCTTGGGGCTTAAGTTAAGCTTGTCCCCCCACAACCAGGTTTATGCTACCTTGCCACCTGGGCCCACCCACTATTCTAGGTTCCAACCAGGGACCCTATGAACAGCACCAATATACTGCTCAATTCAATTTGCTGCTGCTGCTACTTTCCTGGGCCTCTTCCTACTTGGCCCCATTATCTCAGGGCCAAAGTTCTCAAGTCCCTCAATACCGAGCTCTGCCAGTACAGTCAGAAATAAACCTTGGCTAGTGCTCAGGCTCCTTTGGCAGAGAGGAATGAAAGGAACAAACAGAAGAAAACACCATACCCCTTTAGACCCAACCAGTGACTGCCCTGCTAAGGCCTTGCAGCTCCTTTTATCTGAGCCAGCTGGTTCTGATTGGCTGTTGCTAACCCTTCTAGCCCTTGAAGGACTAGGTCTCTGTAGTTTCCAAGATGGCTGCTCCAGAGAGGCCTCTCTAGAGGACCCACCTTCGCTGCTCCTTTCCTCCCACATCTCTGCTTCCTGGGATGGAGTGTAGTAGGCCCACTGTAGGGAGCTGCAAAGACCAGGTACACTCCAACATACTGTGCAACATTAGTTGGGCCCTCTTGTGCCTAGACAATATGAGACGTTGGCAAATGTTATATAGGAAATTTTGGCAGAGCCAGGAACAGAACACAGATCTCCTGATTCCCAGTCCAGTGCATTAATCACAAGAGAACAGCCTCTCTTCTCACAACCCTCTGCCTCCCACACTGTGCTCTGAATGAGGCAATGAAAACAAATAGTTTGAGATCATGTAGTTAATTACAGAAGCCTAATATATACTCATAAGGGGGCTGAATTCAGCCTTAGGCAGAAAGCAAGTGTAGAAAATCTCAGTCTAAATGTTTACAGTTTGCCAAAGTTATAAGGAATTAAAAACAGCAGCTTGTGATGGAAAGTCTTAAGCAACCTCAACTATAGGTGACACTACCAGCACTGCCCATAATTTAAGACAAGAACACTAAATTGATGAACTTGTAATTAGTCACCTTGTCTCCAATTCTCCCACCCACTCCCTCTGTTTCTTCCTTGGTCTTGCCATGTCTTTACTTAGATTACAAGCAATTTGGGGCAAGAATTGTGGGTAAAATTTTTGAACTTGCCTAAGTCCCATTTTCAAAAGTGACTTCAGATTTAGTCTCCTAAATCCCACGTCTTGATTTTCAATGACACTTAGGCTCCTCAATCACTTAGGCAATTTGAAAAATTTACTCTGTCTTTTTGTTGTCATTTTCTGTATAGCACTTTTGAGTGCTGAACGAATAAATAATAAGAGAACCCACCAGTTTGGTAATATCAAGACAGCCTGATTTGGAGGAGTAAACTGGCACCAACATCCGTGCCTAGGGCCTTAAGGTCCTATCCAGCACCTGAAGACAAGCAGTAATTCATGTTAGAGAAGGGTAAAGCCTCTTGAGAAACCTGCACACACGGAAGGGTACTGGTACCCACTGAGGATTTCTGAGTCCGTTACTTCAGACCACTCATCTGTGCTAATCGCGTTCCCACCTGGAGCACAGGAAAAGCTTTGCTAAACACAGGGCCATGGAATTAAGTGAGCTGTAGCTCACGAAAGCTTATGCTCAAATAAATTGGTTAGTCTCTAAGGTGCCACAAGTACTCCTTTTCTTTTTGCGAATACAGACTAACACGGCTGCTACTCTGAAACCTGGAATTAATGTGGTGGTTTTGCTCTGTCCCTTCTAAGGGCTGCTCTCTGTGGGCCCACTGAAGACAGTGGAAATACTCCTACTTATTTCAGTGAACTTTGGATCAGGCTCTATTTCTGCTTCGGTTTCTGGTATGGTTTGATTTACTACATCATCTCCAAATCCACTATATATTGGGGATGGGTGTGCACATGCAGTATAGTAATATTCTGAGGAAATACACAGCTCAGTAGCATTCATACTCTTTTAAAAAAAATAAAATAAGTGGGGCTATGTGGTAAGGGGGGGGGGATGTGAACAGATGCTCACAAAAGGCTATGTGGTGTCAGGTGGTTTATTCACCATAAATTTAAGTGGGGAGCATTCTGTGTGAAGTAACTACACGGCCCAAGACCCTTTTAAATGTTAGCAGCCATTTCTCACTCAAATTCCCACTGAAATAAATGGCCCAGATGGGAATTAGCAGCCTCTCTCCCACAAAACTATTTATTTATTTTGATTGTAACATGAAATGTAAGAAAAACACCTGCCCTGAGTTCTAGACACCCTTTGCAAGTTACCTATATGATCCAGCAAAAGCACACACAGAATTCTGGTTAGACTTTACCAGGAACACTGTGTTCTGATCTGGACACCGCCCTTTCAGAAAGATGTAGACAAAAGGGAGGACGTTCAGAGAGGAGCAACTAAAATTATCAGGGTGGCCAGATGCCTGGTTTTCAACTGGAAAGTCCAGTCGAAAAGGGGACCTGACAGTGTCCAGTCAGATCTACTGACCACAAACCAAAAGTCTGGTGGGGGAGATGCTGGGTCATCACCCACACCAGCCCCTACTCAGCCAGGGCCACCTCCTACCTACGTCAGGCAGCTGTAGCTCCCCATCCCAGCTCCACAGGTGAGTCCCTCTCAACCTGGGCTGGGAGGGAGGGGAAAAACAGAGAGTGATGGGGAGCAGAAGGGAAAAGGGAACGAAGGGCAGGGCCTTGGGGGGGAGAGGCGGGGCAGGGGAGGTTCCAGCATTCCTGCTGGAGTATCCAGTTTTTAAATATTACAGAGTTGGTAACCCTAGACTGGAAAGGCTTATGAGGGAAGATAAAAAGAGTTAAGTATGAATTGCTTGACCAAATGATGACTGGAGGGAAAGGGGCAAACTTGATATCATCTATAGATATTTGAAGGATGCAAACTACAAGGATTAAGAAAATTATTAGGATACCCAGAGGTATGTCTAGAAATAATGTGATGAAATAAAGAAAAGGAAAATGTAGGATGAAACACCAGGAAAATTTCCCTAGCAAGACACATCCACAGTTAGCTGTGTTCAGTCTTACATCCAACTGAACTCGGAAAAGGTTTAAGATTATTTCAAATTTAAATATACTCAAAACTAATAATGTTTCACGTCCACTTCATTCCTCTCCACTCTCCCTGTTATATTTAATCTTTCACAGCCAATACTTATACTGCACCTCCGATCCATTCCAGACGTAAGGAGAAGAGAGAGATGTACCATTCTCGTCTCTTATTGGCCATTTTAAATACATGAGCATAATGATCTGATAGCAGTGTTCTATGTTAATTGGTTATTAATTGATATGTGTATACAACACTTCTCATGATATGTACTAACAACTAATGAGACCTGTGAGGGAAGATAGTTATTTATTCATTAAGAGATAAATATGCATCTCAGCACCAACCAATTACAAATATTACCTAATTCAGAGTTGCACTCCTGTCATCAATTATTTAAGAAAGTTAATGTATGCATATTGGTTGTGTTTATGCTTAAACTTCTCATAGTGCCAGGATGGGACCTTCCAGCTTTATCTCATTAGCTACTCTGCATATGTAAAGCAGGTGATTATGGTTTTTACATTATTCACAGGTTTTTATCAAACATTAAAATATTCTTACTAAATATGGGTATGTTTCTGTTGGTTTCCAAAACACAGTGCTCTCTCTACTGGTCATTAGAAATATTGCAGTCAGACATCGTACACAAGCGACCAGGAATGACTCAAGCATATACACAAATATGCACAGATAATGTTAGTGCTACTCCGTTGATAAAGAAAAATTAATTGCTGATCCATACATTTATGAGAAATTATTTTATTTTTATTTGTAGTATATAGAAGTATGCCAGCCACATTACTCAAAGTAGGTTGTACATTCACTGTAACTAATGGTTTATTTGTAGGGGAAAATTCTGTCTGTTTCTAACTGTTGAATAACTTTCCTGCCAGGGAATTAATCTCTCTCAATATAATTATCCATAGGCTTCCATTGTCATGTGTTATATGTATTATGATGCATTATTTTCTGTGTTCCACAGCTAAGAGAAGTTTATGAGATGTGTCACTCACTATACCATAGATTTCCCCCATCCGCAACACTTTTATCATAGAGACAGTTGTGCAAGGGAGTACCAGCTATCCATGCACCAAGTAGCATAGCAATGCCTTTCTGGAAATACAATGTACTTGAAAGCCTATCTTTGTATAGTTTGCAAAACTAAATGAGCACGGTACAGTGTCCTTCAACTGCAAGGCATCCCTCCCTGGAGAGGTGTGGTCCCGTTCTGGGAGAGAAAAAAGCAAGCCAGATAGCCATCAGCCAATTATGGAGATCAAGTATCTTTTCTGTTAGCAGCTAATAATTAACCACTGAGCCATCAAGCTGTCTCTCACAGGAATGCAGGTCACACACAGCCACCTCCCCAACTTCCAAAGAGGTTCTGTGTAAAACCTGGGTGGTGTTCCTTCCTGTCTGGCCCACCTCATGTTACTGGCCCAAATTGTCACTGGCTCTTCTGAAGCAGCACTGCTCCGGTACCTGTCAGTCACCAGCTTGACATGCCTCCTCGTGTATTTCTGCCTCTCATTTGTCTTCTATTTCTAATTTTCCAAAAGATTCAGATTCTGTCATTCCTCTTTGGGTCTTACTCAAGGCTTTCCTTGCCCTCCACTTTAAAATGACTCCTTTTCCCCTGCCTCCCCCCCACAAATGGTGCCATCCTTTTTAATTAGATGACAGGCTTTTATTTTACTTATTAAAAACAAAGTCAGGGAACTAAGGTGCCGTCTGCTGCACTGGCCTCACCACCCCATCGGCTGCACTGCACTATTTCTGTATGCAAATTGCTTTCCAGCTTTTTGCTACCCCATTAGATGCAGGCCTGCTTTGGGGGATCCTGATGCACAGATCACATAGTAAGTCTAGAAGCTAGCAGTCTCCTTCTGGACACTTCAGAGCGGTGGGATCCAGGTTCTTTGAGCAACAGCATCAGGATTTGGGACTTGCTGTGTAAGCAACTGATAACAGAAACGGGACTTTTGGGTTTACCTTTAACCAGCAGGAACTGCTATATCTAACAGGGATGCGGAGAATGGCATGTACAGAAGCTACTTAGGTTTGGCAAGTTGTGGTCCAAATTCTGCCTGGTCCTTGCAAGGGTGTACAAGGTGTGCAGTTGGGATAGGAGTGAAAGGAGCCTTTTTGCACACTCCTTGCACACTCACCATATGCGGTCAGCACATTAACAGATCTCAGCAGGCAAGGACCATTTCTTTCCAACATCCACTGCAAGAGGCACATGCCACCACAGAAAGGGTAGGGAAGAGGTGGGGTCATGGACCAGCCTGGGGAGCTGGTTGGGCACATCCTAAGGGTGGGAGTTAGTGCATGTGTTGCACTCAAGGTACATAGAGGAAGAGGTTTCTCTCCCCTAGCTGTGCCACAGGGCAAGGCACAATTTGCCTTTGCTTTTGAATCCAAGAACCCCCGGTCATAATGTGCTTGAACCAGCTGATTGTTTCTTGGTCATTTCATACACCGTCTCACTCAGAGAACTTGTTTATTTTGAGCCCAAATCACTCATGTGATGACTGTAACTAGGGACCGAACCTGGGACCTATAGAACTACCCGCATGAGCTTCTATGCTTTGAGCTAAATTACTCCCACCGCTGGCACTGCAGCAGACTCAATATCCTCTCTGAATCAGGCCTACCACCCACTCAACGGTGGGCTACACTTGCATTATGACTGATTCTTAAGCCTGATGCACCTAGATTCTCTAGCAGGAAGCGGGAGGTTTATGTGAATGCTCCCAGAACTCCTGGGACATTCAGATCTAGGTCCAGAATCTGAATTGGAAGAGACTTTTGGGTGAATTAGTCCATCCCCCAAGTCAGCGCAGGATTGTTCTCTGCAGTATATAGACTACACCAAGGATGGATTTGGCCCACAGCTTTTTTGAGCCAGACCTAGAGTGTATTTGTTGTTATTATTGAATTATCCCAATTCAATCAACAGTTCCACTGGCAGCTCAGCCTCCAAAGCACCTTATGTACATTAGAAACAAAAGAAATACTAACAATAGTGTAGGCCCATTGTAAGATGAGACAATAAAAATGTTAAATATTTCTGTTCTGTAGCTGGAAAGAAGCGTATGACATGAGGATGATTATTCCTGGGGGAATTCTGTGCCACTGAGCACATGCAGAATTCAGATCCCCCGCAGATTTCTTTCCTCTAGGCAGAAAATACATTCTGCCAGAGAAGTGCTGCAGTTACGCCTTTTGCCCACCAGGGACTGCTATGGTACCAGAACAGAGGGCAGCTAGCTTACTAGCCATAGCAGCCAGCTGCGGATAGGGAAAAGGAGAAGCTGCATTCCTCAGCACCCTGCCCACAGGGCCAGGTGAGGAGGCACAGGATATGGGGGGACAGACAGAGCGGGACCCATGGAGCTGCTGGGTGGGTCACAGAGACTGGGGTTCAGAAGGGCTAGTGGGAGGACAGACTGGGGGGCTGAATGGGAGTGGGGGTGCAGGGTCACATGGGGCAGGGGGGCAGATGTGCCAGACAAGGAGGGAATGGTCAGCCAGGGTCTACATGGGGGAGGTTCCCCAACTCCCTCACAATCCCTCCCCACCCCACCCCAAAAAGAACCCTGTTCCATACTTAGCCCACCCACACCCAACAACTCTCCAGGTTCACTCCCAGGCTCCTTTTCAGCAATTACTTCTCTCTCCCTCAGCTTCTCCATTACCCCTGACTTCCCCCAAGCCTTTGCACTGCTTCTAAGGGGTGTGGGAAATACATTGCTGTATTGTAGTTTAAATGAACTATTACTCAAAGTTCTGTATTAATATGCCTAACACGGAATCTGTTTGTCAAAAACATTTCCTGAATCTTTTTTGTGGTCTGTATTGTTACAGACATACTTGCTGACAGCTATTTTGAAATAAATTGTGAAAATAATTGAAACTGGCATGATTATATTGCGTCATTTTGACAGTATGCAGAATTTTGCAATATCGTATGCAGAATTTTTAATTTTTTGGCACAGAATTCCGCCAGTGGTAAACTCTTTCCACTCCATTAGTAACTAAGGAGGATGTTAAACACTGTAAATCAGCAGGCCCAGATAATTTACACCCAAGAGTCCTAGAAGAGTAGACTGAGGAGATCTCTGCCTCACTGAAGTTAATTTTTAATACATTTTGGAATAGCATGGAAATTTCAGAAGTCTGAAAGAAGTATACAAATGTTGTACCAATATTCAAAAAGGGGACAGCACAGTGACCCAAGTAATTATACTCTGGTTAGTCTGACGTCAATCCCAGACAACATAATAGGATAACTAATACAGGATTCAATCAATAAAGAAAGCAAGGATGGGAATACAATTAATGGTTTTATGGAAAATAGGTCTTGTCAGATAAACCTGATTTTACCTTTATTGGATTACGGATTTGGTTGATAAAGGAAACTGCCTAGATGTAGTATACTTGGACTTTTGTAAGGCATCTGACTAAGCATCACAAAACAGTATTGTCTAGGGGTTAACACTATAAAATATCAGTAAAACACATCTTTAATAGATTCAGGACTGGTTAACTAGCAGACTTTACAAAGTAGTTGTCAATGGGGAATCAATGAATGGGCGTTCCACAGGGATCAAGACTAGGCCCACTGCTATTCGATATTTTAATCAAGGATATAGAAATAAACATAAAATCACTGCTAATAAAATTTGCAGATGATCAAGACTGACAGCAGTAAATAATGAGCACAGGGCAGTCAGAGTGATCTGGACCACTTGGTAACCTGGGCCCATTCAAACAAAATGTATTTTAATAAGCCAAATGTAAGGCTGCACATCTAGAAATAAGAAATGCAAGCCACAGCTCCAGAACGGAAGAGACTATCCTGGAACACAACGACTCTGAAAATGATTTAGTGTTCAGAGAGCACAAGCACCTCAACATGAGCTCCCAAACGATGCTGTGGCACAAAAGGGCTAATGCAATCCTTGGATGTATAAACAAGGGAGTAGCAAGTTGAGAGGAGGTTTTACTTCTGTATGCAGCATTGGTGAGACCATTACTGGAATATTGCTTACAGTTCTGGGCTCTACATTTTAAAAAGGATGATAAAAAATTGGAGAGAATGAGAAAAGAGCCACAAAAATTATTCGAGGGTTGAAGAAAATGTCTTCTAGACAGAGATTAAAGAGCTAAATCTTCTTATTTCATTTATAAAAAGACAGAGTTTATTTGATTACAGTATATAAAGTACCTTCAAAGGTGAGAAAATACCAGGTACTAAAGGGCTCTCTAATCTAGCAGAGAAAAGCCTTTCTGGAAGATATGATTTAATTAAATACAAGTTATTGGGCTCAGTAGAGATGTAACTGGGTGAAACATAATGGCATGTGGTATATAGGGGATCGATCTAAGTGATTAAAAAACCTGTAAGTAGAGAAGATCTATTTTCTCATCAGTTTTTTCACTTATTTGATTTGTGCAAGACAAAATAGCATCATGAAGGATGTTTTCCCATCTGCAGGCTCCTTTGAGCTTGCATATTAGACGTTTCATAGAAACCATAGACACATATGAATGACGTTCATCGCTCTGCCGAGGGACAGCAGAAGACTCAAGCACCACTTACATCCTGCTTATAATCTTTAGGCAGCTCTTTGCATGAGGATTGTTTTTTATTTTTACATCCTTCCTGCATGAATGTTGGCGCACAGGACAGATATTAGTCTCTTCCCTTCCTCTCTGACATTTACTGCTGCTTCCATCTGCTCTGGTGTCAAGATCAACTGTTCTGCCCTCCCTGCTAATATTCTTCTTAGGGTTTCTCTTGGGCAACGCTTTTTTGCTCACATCAGTTGGTTTCCACTTGATGACTTCATGTGGGAGTCTGTGTTGACATTTATACATCCAAAGTTTCCTTCAAAATCTAGTGGAGACGAGCTGCTGGTTAGGGGATTTCTCAGATCTCTTCATTGGTGATGAAGACTTTCCATCTAATGCCCAGGATCTTTGATAGGCACTTATTTGCAAAGGTGTCTAGTCTGGTGTTGCACATTTTGGTAGCTCTCCAGCTCTCTCAGCTATATGCCCGGGTGTGGTGTTCTGTCCCCTCTAGTGGCACTGAGACCACTTAGAGAGAGATTAATGAGTCTGTTCTACAGCCTTAGTTAAGGACTATACGGCTTTTAGCTCATGCCATTAGAGGCTCATGCATTTAGCTCCAGAGGTCCCATGTCTGCCGATGACCGGGGGGGTCTGTTGGTGTTACAAGTTGGGGCTCGTCCAGGGAAGTCTCTGAAGCTCGAGATGTGCTTCCTCAGCTAGGGGAAGTATGTAACCCACACATTTCCTAGGGGAGATGCCCTCTAGTGCAGTGGTTTTCAAACCATGGGTCACAACCCAGAACTGGCTCATGGAATGGAAGGCACTGGGTCATGGCGGCTCTGGTCAGCACCGCCAACCAGGCCAGTAAGAGTCCTGTCAGCAGTGGTGCAGAGCTAAGGCATGCTAGACCCTACCAGTTCCCAGCCAATGGGAGATGAGGGGGGTGGTGTCTGCAGACGAGTGCCGCGCAAAGCCGCTTGCGCGCCTCTGCCTAGGAGCTGGACCTGCTGCTGGCCACTTCCGGAGTGCAGCGCGGTCTGCGCTGCCAGGACAGGCTGGAAGCCTGCCCCTGCAGCCCAGCTGCGCCACTGACTGGGAGCTGCTGGAGGTAAGCCTGTGCCCCAACCCCATGCCTCAATCCCCTGCCCTCGCCCTGAGCCCCGCCACCCCCGCACCCCAAACCCCTCATCCCTGGTCCCACCCCAGAGCCTGCAACCCCAGCCCAGAGCCCTGACCCCTTCCCACACCTCACCCTCCTGCCCAAGCCCAGAGCCCCCTCCCATACCCTGAACCCCTCATTCCCAGCCCCACCCCACAGCCCTCACCCCTACATCCCAACCCTCTGCCCCAGTCCTGAGCCCCTCCCACACCCCAAAGCCCTCCTCCCCAGCTCCGTTGGGTCGTGGGCATCAACAATGTTCTTCACCTGGGTTGCCAGAAAAAAAGTTTGAAAACCACTGCTCTAGTGACACCAAGACCACTCAGAGAGAGATTAAGGAGTCTGCTCTACAGCCTTAGCTAAGGGCCATATGTCTTTTAGCTCATGCCGTTAGAGGCTCATGCATTTAGCTCCAGAGGTCCCAGGTTCAATCCCACCTGCCAACGACCAGGGTCTGTCAGTGTTACATTAGCACTGAGGTTGCATCGGAGTTGAAAATTCTCAGTTTTGTTCTGGCGCTGCATAACTTTGATTGCCATACACTGGGGAGTTTAGCAAATGCTGTGGATACCTTTCTGATCCCTGATGTCACTTCCCTCTTGAGGTCTCCATCGGCTAACATGGTGCTGCCCAGGTAGATGAACTGTCCTATTTATTTATTTTATGGTTTTGCCTTCTAATGTGATGTTGCTGCAGCATGTCTGGGTGCTGAGGATGTCACCTGATTCCGAGCTGGGCTGCTTTTTCCAGGCTGCCTCTTTTTGCAGCTCTTCAAGGGTGTTGGTCAGCAACATCATATCATCAGCCAAGTCTAAATGTTCCAGGCATGCTATACCAATGTTTGTGTTGCTAATACATTTATTTACAGGGTTTAATCTATATGTATTCGTTGAAAGGAAGTTGTAATCACTGCTCAGAAGTGCTGAAATATTAACAGTGGACTGGGCAGATTTTCCAGCATCCATGTTAGCCTGTTTACATTCCAGTTCCACTCTGGTTCAGGTCTTTAGTAATGGGGACTGTGGGGTCTGTGGAAAGGCAAGCAGAGTTACTGATGCCAAAGGTGGCTCCCACTGCGCATTGGATCAATTGTAACACGTGTATATTCTAAGCAAAGGTCATTTTCACAAGCACTTGCAGATCAGCTGTGAGACACAGGCTCAGAGTCACGTATCCACCAGTTGTCAATAGTCTATAGTGACATAAACAGGGTAAATGGTGCTAAAACTGTCTCAAAGTATGACAGTCCCCATTTTGGCCAACACACTGGGGATTCAACCTGGGATCTTCAAAGCTAAGAGCATGAGCTGTTACAACTTGAGATAAAGAGCTATCGCTCTGTCACAAGTCATATCCTCTGTGATCAGCACAGAGGGAGACATGGAACACACAATCACCAGGGGGTTACATAAACAGGAGACGTAGTTCTATGATGGTAGCACCCCAACTGAGATCAGGGCTCCACTGTGCGAGGCACCGTACAAACAAATACTGTGATAATCCTTGCCCTAGAGATCATACGCTCTAAATACAGCAAACAGACAAAGAAAGAAGTGGCATCCCCATTTAACAGTTGGGGGGACTGAGGCAGAGAGAGATTGAGCAACACGGGAAGTCTGTGAAAAAGCTGAGAATTGAAGCTCAGTCTCCTGCATCCAACTCCCTGACACACACGATTAGGGTGACCAGATGTCCTGATTTTATAGGGACAGTCCCGATTTTTGGGTCTTTTCTTATATAGGCTCCTATTACCCTCCACCCCCATCCCGATTTTCCACATTTGCTGTCTGGTCACCCTACACACGATCCTTCCTCTCTGCCCATGGGCCAAGACTCCCAAGCCAAAAGGAAACAGAAGACCCAATAAAAAAGCATCAGGTATTAAATAATTACAAATAATCACTAATTCAAACAAAATGTGTTAGAAGAAATGCCAAATAAAAAGGAAGACCCAACACTGCACTGCTGGCTGGTGAGTGGTTTCAAGCATCCTCCAGATCTACCTGCAGGAGACTATCACCTGTTCAAATGATCTCTTATCACTTTGTCAATTACATCACAAGGATTAGTTAGGATCATATGGGCAAATTATTATTCTGAAATAACATTTGATGGCACTTCTCTCTCTCTCTCTCTCTCTCACACACACACACACACACACACGCACACTTTGATCTGTTATAAGCAGAGTCACACTCTAGATCCAGTCTCCTTGCACTCCTTGGAGAAAAGTGAACAAAAGTTCTTTCTTATATTTCTGGCTTCTCCATCCAACCATGAGATGTTGGTCTTCAGAAGCAATTCCAAAAACTTAAATTACAGCATGTTACTTCTTAGAGAGCAGTTTGTTTCTAACATTACAACTACCAGACAGAACTGCTCAGGTTTATATGATCGCCTAGATGCAAAAGAACTGGATTGGAGGTTGGGGGGCGGGGGGAGAATACGCAGCCCAAGTTTTCATCCATTCCTTGAATTTGGGTAAGGGCCGTTCATCGTTACACAGCCCAAACATCTTTGACATGATAAGAGAAAATGGATGATTTTTCCCCCCAATCTTCAACTGAGTTAGAATAAACTGACTTTGAAAAGTAATTTAATTTCAATTAAATTAGCATGAATTCAGGATAATTGTCTGGTTTAACTCTGAGGGCTCATCTTCCCTATAAAGAGTTACAGTGTTTAACCCACTTGTAAGTTAACTGTGCAGTCATTGTAGATGAGGATACATTGTCAAGAACTCTTCATGATACAGTGGAAAGTATCTGCTGCTTGGCTCAGTGGGCAGTGTAGGGCTATGGCTGGACTCAAATCCACTCCCAGGTATCATGCGAAAGTACTCCGAAATGCACTGCACTCCCTTCTGTGCCCAGCTTTTCCAGTGGTTTTAAGGTTGGCTCCTCTCTGCTTTAGAACCCCTGAGCCCCACTACATTGCAACAGCTTGATCAGCATCACATCAGCTGAGCTAATCAGGACAAAACCCTTGGCAGACATGATGCTGAGCACGCTTTGCCCTATTCTATGCTTTCCACAAAGTCCCGGTCATCATCCTATCAGCCAAGCCTGACTGAACACTAACATTTTGTAGCTTAGCCAATCACAGATTCAGTTCACACAGGACTGCTGGCCTCCGCTGCAGTGTGGCAAAATCCAAAGGGATTTTAAGCGGCATGAGTTACCTCTGCTGGGCTACCCCCATTGTACCTTAATGAGCAATGGGCACAGTGGGGGCAAATTTTTGAAGGGTCTAGCTGCTAATTTTGTACTCATAGTAGGCAGTGCAATTGGTTGGTTAGACTGCTAAACCTCACCATTTGCTGATGCAAAACTTAGAGACTGCTTGAAAAAAATGTCTGGGTCTGTCAATATGGCACTGAAAAGATTAACCATGAAAGTGATCTGATGCCCTCACAAGATTATTTCATCTATGTCTAGCCATGCAATCTTGCTTCCCAGAAGCATTAAGAACGGCTAGTTCCAGTCTTCCCCTTTCCTTACTGCTTGGTTATTTTTCTTTTCATCCTGTTAGCTTTATTTCACAGCTGAAGTGCTTAACCTCATTCCATTTTGTTTCCCCATCTGACTTAACCCTAGTTTCTGTTCTAACACTCATTGTTATTCCTTCAAAATATCTTGGCTCCTTTAATTGCCTGTGCTTTGCACTGAAAACTTGACTGTTTTCCACAGTTCCTCTGTTGTGGTTACTTTTAAGTTCCTTGGATTACATTGTTTTGACTGAACTGTCAGATTTCAGAGCTTGTTACTGACTAAAAACATATGGAGCACAAAAGAAAAAAAAACAAGACCGTAAAATACACCACAGACCTGCAGCCCACCCTTATCGCCAGTAGGTGGCAGAACAAACCCACTTGAACTTGCTGTATAAAGGCTGCTGCACTGTATTCCATTTCGGCACATGGAAATAGCCTAGTTATTAAAAGTTAACAGGTTTCCAGTGGGGCTCGCTGGAGAAAGGCAACATTTACCCCAAGGATAACGGACACAAGCTGCATTTTTGAAATGCTCCCGATTTCACTTTCCCCCCCAGTGATCTGATATTGCTTGGTGTTGCCACTTATTTTTAGCAAGTTTGATCCTGGCAAATCACAGAGTAAAATGACGGGAAGCTCCAGGAACGTGTTTGTGGGTCTAGGACGCACAGCCTGATCGGGAAGCAGTAGCATTGATTTCCATGCTCTGCTCCACTCTATGCTACTCTGGAGGGGAGACTTCAGGGAGAAGCATAATCTCCCTGGCGACTGATTCTTCAGCCTCTTGTCAGAAGGGTGCCAATTTGAATGTGTGGTCTGGACTTTGGGTCTGTCTACAATGCAAAAGAAAAAAAAGGTGTTCGTAACTCGGATTAGATAAACCCCATTAGCCAACTGGGTTAAAATAGCAATGAAGACATGGCAACTCCGGTTTTTGCACAGGTGAACAGCTCAAGTTCAAGCCTACAGGGGTCCGTCTACATAGCCCTTTGGAGCAAGCAGGAGCAAGCCTCCCAGCTCTGGTCGACAGACTCAGGCTAGCAGGGCTTGCACTAGGGCTATGAAAAGAGCCGTGGCAGTAGACAGCACTTTTAAGTTTGCAGCTTCGGCTGGGGCTCAGGTTCTGAAGTCTAACGAGCCCAAGCTCCATCCAAGCCGCAACTTCAAAGCACTGTCTATGTAGTTGTTTTTGAGTACCACTAGCTGGAGTCCGTCCACTCGAGCCAGGAGGCTCACTCTCAAAGGCTGTGTAGACATACCCTAAGGGAGCTTGCGGTTCAACTCAAGCTGCTAACCTGAGTTGCCATATCTTCACTTGCTGCTATTTGAAACTGAATTAAGAACTTGCCTTTTTTGCAATGCAGACGTGCCATAAAATTGGTGACCGGAGACTACCCACTCATTTCACAGGAGCTACCAAACTTCTCTCAGCAAAGCACTAGCTTCACTACGCTGGGTCAGACCCATATCAGGGAACCTTGGATGCAAGTCGAAGTAGCCCATGCATCACCCTCTTAGTCACCAATTACAAGGTTTCAACATCTCACTAGCTGAGCCAGCTCAGCCAGTCCTTTAAAGTTAAAAATCCAAAAGCTTTGCTGAGCGGTTTCTAATGCTTTACCAGCAGTTCCTCCCGGAGATTGTTTTTATAAAACATCTATTACCCAAGAAGCAAATGCATGTGCTTGCACCAGAAGGCGTACACACCTCATTACTGGAAGAATATACCTGCTCTCCTATTATATTTTACCATGACTATTGCACATGCAAGTTTTGCAAAGTGGATGCCAAAGAAAAGCAAGCCCCCGATACAGCCCATTTTATATTGAGAGAATTTTAAGTAAGTCGCCCTGCTCACACAGTGAGAATCTGTGGCAGTCAGAAGTAGAATCCAGGAATTCAGCCCCTTTGCACTAACCACCAGAGGTAAACGCTGCCTCTTTAGGAAGGAAAACCTATTAGAAGCCCATTTCAACAGAGCACAGTACCAACAAAGACTTTTTCCAATCCCTGCTTTGTATTTAGAGTTTGCAAGGAAAGGCAGATTCTGGTTTTCCTCTTTGCAAAAAGGTAAAGGGACAGTTGCTTTTGTTGCCATGACATGAGAAAACACAGTTGTGCCGACCTGCACTTGCCAGGGAGGAGGACCCAGAACACTGGGACCTTTAGGGACTCCTGAGACAAAGCAGGCAGGCACAAGGTCAAGAGACCAACTAAATAATGCCTAAAATAAGTTAATAGAGACAGACAAATGAAACTGCAATAAACCACAGCATAGGGAGGGTTATTTGTTTTGTGGTAGAACCTAAGAGTCACACTCACGGACCAGAGCCTCATTGTGCTATGTGCTTTACAGATACAGGACAAAGACACAGGCCTGGTCTACACCTAACAATTAGATCAACCTAGTTACATCGCTCAGGGCTGTGAAAAATGTGTCCTGTGAGACACATTTAGGTAGATCTAACCCCCACTGGAGATGCAGCAGGGTTGACGGAAGAATTCTTCCATCCACCTAGCTGCCACCTCTGGGAGAGGTGGATTAACTACATGGATGGGAAAACTCCTTCCGTCAATATCGGCAGCGTCTATACCATGGTGCTGCAGCTGCAGCGTAGATATACTCACAGTTCCTTCCCTGAAGAGAAGTATAAAGAAAGAAGCAGGGATTAAGCCAGTTTTCCACATTCTGTCAAACTACTATATTTGATCTACAAATGATGTTTAAATAATAGAGATGTCAGAAAGGTACGGCACCTCCAAAACAAACCGAGATCCTAACTACCAACCAGCTGGTCAGTTATCAGCCCAAATCAATACACTAATTTCCCATTAACCATTTTGTCATAAGTACAGACATCTTGTTTCAGAGTCTAAAACCTTTTAGGCTTCTTGTAAGCACAGTACAGTCCTTTCCGTGCAGGTGCTGATAGTGCCTGACCGGGTCTGGCAAGGGGATGTGCCTGGGCTGTCTCAGTTTCCCCACAAGGGATTCCCTGGTAGGGTTGGCAGGATGATTTAAGGCACTGGTCCTCCAATGAAAGCAAAAGTCTCAACAACAGAACAAGGTCCTTCAGTCCTCCCCTGATTCAGGTCCTCCCCCTTTATCACATGGGTTCTCACTACCACCTCCAGATGGTGCTGTAGAGAATACCAGGCTCTCCCTTTCCTCCAGGCTCCACCCCAAGACCCAACACCACAGAGCAGCTGTCTGCCTCGCACTCCAAACTGCCCTGCTTCATGGTTCAGATTCAGAGATTTTTTAAGGCTACAGTGAAAACATCTTTTAGAAAGACATCCCAAGTGACAGAGAATCCATCATACCCTTCAGTTAGTTGTTCCAATCGTTAGTCACCCTCAGCACAAAAAAGTGCACTTTATTTTCACTCTGAATTAATCTAGCTTCATTTTCAAGCCATTGATCTCCTTATGCTTTTGTCTGCTAGAATAAAGGAGCCCTCCACTCACAGAAATCTTCTCTCCAGAAGGCACGTTTAGCTGATCCGGTAACCTCTTGCCTTTCCTTTGGTAACCTAAATGGATTGAGCTTCTCAAATCTCTCATTGTAAGGCAGGTTTTACAGACCGAGACCTCCAATCATTCTTGTACCTCGTTACTGAACCTTTTGTATCAATGGACTAAGATGAGCAAATTGCTTGCTGAGGAACAGTTTTTGGTCATAAAAAGCTATAGACTCCCCATGAAATAAGATTGGTCCATGAACCCCTCCTAACTCACTGGCTTATATATGATCATTAAAGGCAATCATATTCATAAAGCATGCAACTGCAAGATGCATTGCTTAAGGAGACACCATCAGATTGTAATCTAGTCTTTTTTTATTATTGTTATTGTTTTACAAGAAGTTTTAGATCATAGACTTTTGCCCAAATTGCCAATTTCTATACTTTTATAAGTCACTCCTTTTGGGGTCAATACTCGGCAAGGCATGTAAGGTGCACAGTAATTTAAACATACGCAGACCCATGCAGCGCTGTCCTGCAATCTGCAAAATTCAGACCTGATCTACAACCTTTCTGAGAGGGTGTCATAAATATAAAGGGAAGGATAAACCCCTTTAAAATCCCTCCTGGCCAGAGGAAAAATCCTCTCACCTGTAAAGGGTTAAGAAGCTAAAGGTAACCTCGCTGGCACCTGACCAAAATGACCAATGAGGAAACAAGATACTTTCAAAAGCTGGGAGGAGGGAGAAAAACAAAGGGTCTGGGTCTGTCTGTGTGATGTTTTTGCCGGGGACAGAACAGGAATGGAGTCTTAGAATTTAGTAAGTAATCTAGCTAGGTATGTGTTAGATTATGATTTCTTTAAATGGCTGAGAAAATAGCTGTGCTGAATAGAATGAATATTCCTGTCTGTGTGTCTTTTTTGTAACTTAAGAGGGATTCTCTATGTTTTGAATCTAATTACCCTGTAAGGTATTTACCATCCTGATTTTACAGAGGTGATTCTTTTTCACTTCTATTAAAAGTCTTCTTGTAAGAAAACTGAATGCTTTTTTATTGTTCTAAGATCCAAGGGTTTGGGTCTGTGGTCACCTATGCAAATTGGTGAGGATTTTTACTAAACCTTCCCCAAGAAGTGGGGTGCAAGGGTTGGGAAGATTTTGGGGGGAAAGACGTTTCCAAACTACGTTTTCTCAGGAACCCAGATAAAGTCCAAGGGCAAAGGGTAAAATAGTTTGTACCTTGGGGAAATTTTAACCTAAGATGGTAAGAGTAAGCTTAGGAGGTTTTCATGCAGGTCCCCACATCTGTACCCTAGAGTTCAGAGTGGGGAAGGAACCTTGACAGAGGGTTTGGTTTGGGCCCCCATCACTAATTGTGGGTTGTCTAACTGGCAAACCTGGCTTTAACAGAACTGAATCTGCCCAGGGACTTTGGCTAGTGGGAGAGGAGAGAGAATGGAAGAGTTTTCTGCAGGAGCTTCCTCCTAACAACAAGGGTTTACTTCTCCAGTTTAACACACCTACATTGTGGTGAATCAGTTCCTTAGGCGATTATATAGCGTTCAAGGGTAGGTACCATGTTATAAGCGAAACACAGGAATGTTCTTAGTTACTTAATCTCTAGTGTTTAATGTAACAATTTGAGGGAAGGGGTGTTTTGTTTTGAACTTTGTTTCCTTGGTCACCATTGTTTCAGAAGAGTTTCTAACCCTAAATGACAAGAAGCTCAAGTCTCAAGAAGAAAGGCACAAAATAATTTTTAAAAAGTAACAAGCAGAGAGTACGCAGGAGCTTACCTAGGGAACAGGTGTCTCAGGGTATGGAGAGGATCATGCATGGCTCTCTCTGGGGCACCACTAAGGCTGAATCTGGATCATTGCATTTAGTCTGGGGACCTCATTACCAGAGAGATATTGACACAAAGTGGTGAGTTCAGCAAAGATCAACACAGTTAGGAGGAAGTGTTCAAGCCAAATATGTGCAGTTTAGCTGAGCCACAACTAAGACATGAATGGATGTGAACGCCAAAGAAAGAAAAGATCTATTTGTTTAGGGCTGTATAAGACGGAATAAGTGACGCAGTTGTCCTCTAAGATAAACCCCTTTGCTTGTGACAGAGACAGTAGTGGCTGAGCAAAGTGTGTTTATCATCCCTAATTTCCATAACAGATCTGGTATAGAAGTCAAGGTGTTCAGAACAGCTGGGTTGGCTCCTGTTTAGACACCCAAGTAAGTAGCCTGATTTTCACAAGTGCTGAGCATCTAGCAGCTCTCACTAAAACAATGGGAATTCAGTGGTGCTCAGCACCATTGCAAATCAGACACACACACACACACCCCCCAGTTCAGTGCATAAAAATGGATTTAGGAGCCAAACGTTTAGGCATCCCTTTGTGAAAGTCTTGGCCCAATCTTCCAGCATTGTGACAGCTTACATCTTCCAGGAACCCAGGTTTGAAGTGTCCTCATGTGCCATATCCCACAACAATGTGAAAATTAAGTCAGAAGAACATTAATTTTTAATGACTTAGGGCCTCCTCCTACCTCTCCTCAGGGCTACTTCAGGTTGAATGCCTAGCAAACTCCCTTTCTGGCTCCCTCTCTGCAGGGAGCCATTGCTGGTCCTTCCACAAATCCCAGTCACTGGAAAGCCCCATCTGCAAGTTGCTATTCGTGGGTGCCTTCTCCCCTGACTTTTGGTCTTTTATCCTGCTTCCCTCTTCCCAGCAAGCCTTTCTCCTGGCCTACAGTCATGTGATTCCTCTAGGGACTACAATTCCCAGAATGCTGACCATTAAAGGCCCAGAACTTGGAGCAGCAAGTTATCACTCTGTGATATTTACAGATTTGTCTATACAGTAACTCCTCGCTTAACGTTGTAGTTATGTTCCTTAAAAAACTACTTTAAGCGAAACGATGTTAAGCGAATCCAATTTCCCCATAAGAATTAATGTAAATAGGGGGAGTTAGTTGCAGGGGATTTTTTTTTCACCAGACAAAAGACATAGAGAATATATGTGTGTGTGTGTGTGTGTGTGTGTGTATACATACACACACACAGTATAAGTTTTAAACGAATACTGTACACAGCAATAATTGTGAAGCTTGGTTGAGGTGGTGAAGTCAGAGGGTGGGTTATTTCCCAGGGAATGCCTCACTGCTAAATGATGAAGTAGCACTCTGCTGAGCCCTCAAGGGTTAACGCATTGTTGTTAATGTAGCCTCACGCTCTACAAGGCAGCAGGAATGGAGGGAGGAGACACAGTAGACGCATGGCAGTGGCTGCAAACGTTCCCAGTGGAAACTGAAGGTGATGATGGACCCAGGGCTGTCCTTACCCATACGCGAAGTATGCAGCTGCGGAGGGCTCCAAATTTCCCGGTGCCCTGTGCAGCTGCGTAGGGCTCCAAATTTCCTGGTGCCCTGTGCAGCTGCGTGCTGCTCCAGGCCCTGCTCTGCCCCAGCCCCGCCTCTTCCCACCCCTGCTCTGCCCCCACTCCACTCCATCCCCAAAGCCCCTGCCCCCCCTCCCGAGTAGTGCTGCATGGCTGGGTCTGCACTCACTGGCAGTGGGAAGTGCAGTGGCCAGGCCCCAGCCACGCCACCGGTGAATGCTGTGGGGCAGTTCCCCTCTGCCCCCCAAGCCAGCCCCTCCCCCCTACAGAGGCCTGGGGCCCCACCCTCCACCCGGGGGCTGCGTAGGTCCCCAGAATAGCTAGGGATGGCCCTGGGTGGACCCACACTATCCCACGGGAGTGCACCACTCCCTCCACTTTCCAAAGTGCCGGGTGGTGCGTGCGTGAGAGAGACAGACAGAGATGCACATTGCCCCTTTAAGTACGCTGACCCAACTCTAAGTACATTGCCTTTTTAAGTAGATCAGCAAGTTGAGGCAGCAGCTGCTGCCAGCAAGCTACCTCCATCCTGAGCCCTGACATGTCCCCCCCACTCTGTGGAGATGGGATTCAGGAGCAGGGGAGGGGGACAACCTGACATCAGCACCCCTCTTCTCCCCCCACCCCCCCCAGCAAGCAGGAGTCTCCCAGGAGCAGCTCCAAGGCAGAGGGCAGGAGCAGCACATGGCACTGGGGGGGGGACACCTGAACTGCTGACAATTAATAGCCTGCTGGGCGGCTGCTGCACAGGGAACTTCGTGGGGCTGCTGGCCCACCCGGGTTCCAAGTCCCCACCAGCTCACTCCAACGGGCTGCTCTTCCTGCAAGCAGCAGACAAAGCAGACAGCCGTCAAACAACCTTATAAGGGAGCATTGTGCCATTTAAATGAGCATGTTCTCTCATAGATCAGTGATAGAACAATGAAACGTTAACCGGGATGACGTTAAGTGAGGAGTTACAGTACAATGACTAGAACCAAATATACACATATATGATTTAATTCATACCTTTGGCTATTTCAATGTAAGTGTATATGTGGGCAGTTCAGTACCATAAGTGGTTCCTTCTTCACAGCATGACACTGCAGAGGTCTTCACCTCTAGCACCTCCTCTCGACCACTTCTTTGGTCCAGAGATGGGCTGTCTCTGTCTACCTCTTCTGTGGCCCAGTCCTCCAGCTGGGTCACCTTTCAGGACAGTCTCCTTCCAAACAGAAGATCCTTTGCCCCTCTCAGACTATTCTAAAATTCCCTGCTCTTCACCCATTCTCCTGGGGACTGCAGATTTCCTTCTTTTATCCTTTGACTGAGCGCTGCCTCCCAGGGCTTTTTCCCTGGAGGCCCTTCTTCCTAGCAGGTTTTCTCACTGCCTCCCCTCCTTAGAGCTTCTCACAGGTTTCTCTCCAGGCCTCCCACAGGAGCCTAACTTGCTCCCTGTAGTCCTCTCCAGCCTGTCTTCACCAGGCCCTTCCCAGAGAGCAGGAATTCCCCTTGCTCCTCCCACTGCAGTCTCCCCTGTCTCTGTAGTCTCCCTAACCCTTTCACAGCTGAGATGGCTAATTTTAAAATGAGGCACCAGATCAGGATCAGCCAGAGGTTAACTGCTACACCACAGGGCAAGGCTGAGCCCAACTCCCCTTAAAGGTCCAGTCTGCCTTTGGCCTGTGGCAGTGCCCTACTTTGATAGAACTTAAGTCAATTCCTTGCCAGCTTCATTAAATTGACATAAGTGCTCGGACCACAATAAGAGTGTCCACACACAGAATAAGAGTGGGAAAGACAACTAACAGTTATTTTGATTCCATTCACCATGTAGACAAGCACTCAAAGAACCAGGGCATAAATACCTAAAATTCCCCCAGGACATGTGCATTTATAAACCAAGAACCATGCTCAGCTGCTTCTCAATTGCATTTTATTTTTTAAACCAGTTAGTTTTAGAGGGAAAGCTCTAGGCTGAAATGCCCTGGTTCTACCGTTTCTGTACATAACCTGGAAGTTTCCACCCACCATTGGTGTAGTTTTGTATCTGCCACTGATTTCATCCTTTTCTTTCTAAAACCATCAATGAGAACATCCAGATAAAGGAGATACATAGGAGTCCACAGTGCACATGGGGTCAGTGGTGGCTGACTCTACCATCTGACCCAGAGACTGATAGCTGGTGGAACAGAGGGAAAAACAGAGGCTACCAGAAGTGCACTCCCATCCCTATAAACAGTAACTCCTCAAAATCTGACCCACCAAGCCGTGTCACTATTTCCCCTCCCCCAGAAACAGCTCCGTGGTTTCTCTCAAACACAGTCATTCCACCCACACACCTCCAACAAAGGACAACTTCCTCCTTGCCACATTCAGTGAAGAAGGGTGACATACAGCAATTTGGAGCGGGTGTTAGCACCTTACAGCTAACAACTTCTTTATTATAGTTCTTGACCAACAAGGATTGCACTCCCTCCAGTCACAAGTATAGCAATACACATGGTAAATATGCGCTAGCTAAATATACCAGGGCTGAGTAAGACCAGGATTGATTGTCCTTGTTTACCATACTGGAGCTATGAACATGCATAGTTTGGTTTTGCTTTTTTTAAAAAGCTGGAATACTTTTCTTGAACAGGTGGACGATCAAGTATGAAAGGCATGCTCAGTATTACAGCATACGAATAAATAACTGCATGAGTGTAACAGTAGCTTTTTCTCTATGCAGAGCTAATTAAGAAAAGCTTGGGGGAGGTTAATTTTACTGACTACAGTCAGTATTTATGCTTATTATATATTAAAACTCCACCTACTAACAATAAGCCAAGACAGCACACAGGTGACAGTAAGAGCTTATGGCCCATTAAACTCTGAATTTCCTAATGTATCAATTACAGAAGACACATGTGCCAAACAACATTAGGCTGAACCACTGTTAAACTCAGTGTTCAGTGGTCCTGAAAATTTTTCATTTCTTTACCTGCACTGAAGTGACCCACTGATTCTGAGTTTGGCCACAGAATAATACATGCAAGGAAACTGCCAGTCTTTTAAAAGGAATGTTTTTATGGTGTATCTCAATTGTAGACAGGAGACACATTCACTGTGTCTAAAGAATTAAATAGATTTCTATTGACAGCTAATAATGATGAGCCAATCATTCATTTCCAGTGAATAAAGCTAAAGTTGCCTGACTCCTAAAAATAAGGATATGACCAACCTCCAGATCTGGACATTTGTCTGAGTTCTTCCACGAGTGAGAAAGTTCTTGTTTTTAGTTTCTTTTGGAGATGCCGTTTCATTTTTTTGTACTGGACCCATGAAAGGAGAGTACAATGTTTTCTGCCTTTCTATAACTGGAATCACAGTGCTGCACTTGCTTGGATCCCTGCAGCCAGTGCATTTCCTGAACTTTGAAAGTTTACAACAAAAAGTGCCCAGTGATTAAGACAAAGAAATACATGAAACTAGCTGAAAAGTGTATCATCTACACCAGGTGAGAGCTGAATGCAGTTCTAAGTCAGTTTCCAAATTATTAAGTACTCCCTGCTGAAATGTTTAAATAACCACATGGCTTTTGTGCTTTGTATTAAGGAACCTTAGATGTAGATTTGGTATAAAAATTTTGGATATGGATTTTTACCCTGCCCATCTAGATGAGCAACATATCCAAGGGGATTAATTATTTAAATCCAACCTGTGCTCAGCTCTGTCTGATAGGCAAAAGACAGACCCTCCCCTGAAGATCTTGCAATCTAAAATAGAAAAAAAAAAATTGCATTGGATAATCCAAAGAAGGGCATAACTGAAGGGTTTGGGTCTTATCACGAATTCAATTTGTGAAATAAGGAGCTATTTATCCCTTTTTGTTCTGTAAAGTGGAATTCGTTCATGTAGGCCCACTGATTCTGGAATCATAAATGGACAATATTGAAGGTGTGAGCAGGCCAAAGCACTCCATCAGATCCATCACTCATTTAGACTGATGTCCAAGAATGTGATCCTGAGAGGTGATGGGCAACTACAGTTTCCCTTAAAAAGGAAAAAAACTCCCTTAAAAAAAATTGCTACATTTAAAAATATCAACTCCAAATTCTAATTCCAGTGCAGAGAAACTAACAGGCTTTATTCCATCTTCAACTTTGCCCTATTATAGTATGAATATTTGAAGCATGAATATTTAAAGCTATAACAGGGGTGGGCAAACTACGGCCCATGGGCTGGATCTGGACTGTCAGGATTTTGGACGCGGCCCGTGGGATTGCCAGCCCCGGTCCGGCACCACGACCCTGCAGCCCCTGGGAGAGGGGGGACAGAGAGCTCTGCACTTGCCTGTGGATACCTCCCCCAAAGCTCCCATTGGCCAGGAGTGGGGAACCGCAGCCAATGGGAGCTTCAGGGAAGGTACCCACAGGTATGCAGAGCTCTCTGTCCCCCCATCCCCATCCCTGAGGCCGCAGGGACATTGTGCTGGCTGCTTCCCGGAGCAGCGTGGGGCCGGGGCCAGCAGGGAGCCTGCCCCCGGCCCCACTGTCATCCCAGAGCCCCTCAGGTAAGCAGCACCGGGCTGCAGCCCAAACCCCTTACCCCAACCCCCTGCCCTGAGCCCCCTCCCACACTCCGCACACCTCCCTGCACCACTGCCCTGAGCCCCCTCCCGCACTCCAACCCCCTCCCCTGTACACCCTGCACCCGCCCCAACCCCTTGCCCTGAGCCCTTTCCTGCACACCACACCCTGCACTCCCACCCGCTGCCCCAGCTCTATGTTCACGGCCCTGCAAGTAATTCTCCCCGCCCGCACCCCGGATGTAGCCCTCAAGCCAAAAAGTTCGCCCACCCCTGGACTAAAAGTAAACTAATATTTGAATACACATCATCCAGTAAGTGGTGATTGCTTTTAAATATATCTGCATTTAAACACCGGTTAATTACAAAATAGCACAGGTAAGTTCACACACTGATAACATTCTGTACATGCTAGTAATTGGTATTCAGTGATTCCAAAGCAGAGGCATCGTCAGATCTCTAATGTC
Source organism: Chelonia mydas (assembly GCF_015237465.2). Lineage (NCBI taxonomy): Eukaryota > Metazoa > Chordata > Testudines > Cheloniidae > Chelonia > Chelonia mydas. Next base: position 11,122,572 of record NC_057853.1, on the reverse strand, counting down.
TATGACTGCGTAGACAACCCGTGTTTCCTACCATTATAAATGCATGTAATTACATGTACTCCCTATCTCCACGCTTACAGCTTGATTTTTTTTTTTTTTTTAAAGATGAATACCTACAAATACCACAAGTGCATACATCATGTACAAGGTATTTTAGTATTTACATACATGAATTAAGCATGTAGCTTATGTGCCATCTCTTTTTTAAAAAAATCAACATTATTTATCGACCACCCTCACTTACAAGGAGCAGCCAGCTATTCTAAGAGTAGTCCTACGCTAGTTTTGAGCTAGCGTTAGTCTTTCATACGTAGAGCCACAAACACCGAGTCAACATGCAGAATATATGGTGTATAAGATGACACACTAACTACAATTGCTACATTAAAAAAAAAAGTTCTTTAAATTAAGAAGTCTGGATACTATGCAACACTATTAAAGCTTAGACCTGGCTGCTGTGGCACTTATGCTATGGTTAGTTTTATGTTATAGCACAGGGGTGCGCAAACTTTTTGGCCCGAGGGCCACATCTGGGTGGGGAAATTGCTTGCAGAGCCATGAACGTAGGGCTGGGGCAGGGGGTTGGAGCGTGAGCGGGAATGTGGGGTGTGGGAGGAGGTGCGGTGTGCAGAAAAGGGCTCAGGGCAAGGGGTTGGGGAGGAGGAGGAGTGCAGGGTGTACGAGGTGGCTCAGGGAAGGGGGTTGGGGGTGAGTGCTGCAGCCCAGAACCACTTACCTGGAGTGGCTCCGGGGCCAAGGCAGGCTTCCTGCCTGCCTGCCCTGGCCCCAGCCCCTCGCCACTCCAGGAAGCAGCCAGCACAACATCCCTGCAGCCCCCTGGGGGGGAGGGGGAGAGGAGGAGAGGGGAACAGAGAGCTCTGCACACCTGCGTGTACCTCCCCCAAAGCTCCCATTGGCTGCGGTTTCCCATTCCCGGCCAATGGGAGCTATGGGGGAGGTATCCACAAGCAAGTACAGAGTGCAGAGCTCTTTGCCCTCCTCTCCCAGGGGAGTGGCGCCCCGGGGGTGGCAATCCCGCGAGCCGGATCCGGCCACAGGCTGTAGTTTGCCCACCCCTGCTTTAGTAGTAGTTATTCTCATGGCAAAAAAGCAACATTTGCCGATTTACAAGGGGATACATATCTCAAAGTTATTCAAGCGAGTTTTTAACAGTTCTGCAACACTAAACATTTGCTAAAATAAACATATCAAAAGGTCATAGGTGCTTAAAGAATAGGTTTATTGACAATATTTTCACAAATAAACATTCTAAAGAAAATTTCAGAAATATCTAAACTTAAAAATTTTAAAATTTTGTTCTCATTGGCAAAATATTTCCAAAAAAATTTCCAAAAAAACAAAAAAAGGTAAGATGTCACTATGTTACGTCATTTTTGAAAAACTTTCCTAATTCCAACATTTTGGTTCAGTCCTTTCATTTTTATGATACATATCCAACCCTTCAGCACAATGAAAGAAAACAAGCTGTTAATGTTTGATTTCCGTTCTGTCTAGGGAACACTAATCAATAGGATTTTTATTTATTTAATTTATTTTATAAACAAGCCTCTCCCCTGAATACATCGTGTCTGCTTTGAACTTGATGGGCAAGCAAAGTCAGTAAGTAGTACATTACCTTACAAATATACAAACTGAGCCAAATTATTCTGGTATTATTCAAAACCTGTATTTCCCCAAACGTATATATAAAGCATACCACATAGAACAAGAAACTGTTAGCATGCATTTTTGGAGGTCATTTTTGTACTTCAGTAATCTGAACTTCAACTAAAAAATAGGATCCTTTTATATTGTGATAAAAATGTACTCGAATGTTTTATAACATTAATGTTTATTGCTTTATATGAATACTGTATTGAAAGCCCAAGCATTCAGTTTACACACAGAAATTATACAATTATATACCGTTTCACAATGGCAGTGAGCACTCATTACAATCTACAAAAGTCTACTTTACAGAAATTTAAAAACTCTAAATATCAAAAAGATACAGTTGAAGAAACAGGTATAAATTTGGCAGCCAGTAATTGTGACTGGGAGGTTGCAGCTTGCATGTCTTTAAATATGGGAATTTGAAAACATTGTGAGTTTAAAGCAGTAGTTGTGCTTTGAGCTGGTTTGAAAAAAAAAATGTAACACTGGCTGTCAAAGTAGCATGTTCAAAAATATTTAGTTCACTTCCAAAATGTTATACAAATTATGGTGATTTCTATGCACCCCTAAAACGGTTAGTTATTTAGCTCAGGTACATAACTAAGGTAATATATTAATTCTTCCAATACAGTGGTGTACCATACCAATGACATTTGCCTACATTAGAATTTTGAAAAACTCCTCTGTAATATTCACAATGCTCTGAGAAGCATTCAAACAGCAAGTAGCTGTCCAATTTTTCTGAGATTTTGTTATTAGGTTTGCAAACATTCCACCTACAAAAATTTAAGATCAAGTTTTGATTACTCCGTTCTCCACATAAAGCACATTTTCTCATAAATAAATGAAATCCTTTCACTCAGGCACCTCAGAAGTATATAAAAGTGTTGTAGTCTGAACAGTTTTCTTGGAATGTGTTTCCCCTGGTGTTTCCAACAATGCTAAGATTTCCAGTGTTTCATATGGGCCAGATTTTATTTGGTTTATTCAGAGGCAAAAAACTGCCTTGAGAGGTGAACTCAGTCTTTTCCAATAGAAAAAGTGTACACTGCATTCATCTTTTGTAGAAACAGAAAAATATAACATTTCCCCCCTTAGAATAGAGAGAGAGAGAGAGAGAGAGAGAATGTGTGTGTGTGTGTGTATGTGTAAAGTAACATTTTAAACACACAATTTAAGGTTTCATAGTATGTAGTCAAATAAAAGTCTGGAAACCAGCATGGAACCCTATAATTCACAAGTTAATGTTGAAACTGTAACCAAAATATGAAGTAACCGCTATAGCTGTCAGAGAAAGACAAGACAAAAAGCTTTCTTGCGTACATATAACTAAATGTGGTAATCTCCAAAAAAGTTGTCAAAATTATAATTATTACCTTCCAGTTTAAAAACTTTTATTCTAAATAAAAAAAAAAAAACTATACACAAACCACTGATTTGACCAAACCAAAAAGTCAGCGGTAAGCAGGACCTGAAGGAGCTGGTATTCACAGTTCTTAACATGTACTCTTTCAGGGTTCAATCCATGGAGACGTTTATTTTACAACCTGCTTCTCTTGTAAAACTAAAGGTCCACTTTATTACATAAAATTATTTATACAGTGTAAAACCAGAGCCTTATGGAAAATACTGCATCTAAGTGTATTTAAATTATTAGTCTTGCTCCATAGGTTCTTCTGCAGCTTCTGTGGCTTCATCACTGTTTTCCATAGGGGTCTCTGATGAAGTTTCAGGAGTTTCACTGGCATATGATCCTAAATCTTCAGTTTCACTGCAGTCAGCTCCCCTAATGACAGATCCAGTATTTTCACTGTCTTCAGAACATAAAACCTTCTCTACTTGAGACTGGTCAGATTCCTCCATTTGATTATTCTCCTCAGAGGTCTCTTCATTCACAGTTAAGGATTCAGTGTCTTTTTCTTGATCTTTCCTTTCTGGAGCAACATCTCTTGGGGACATGAAGGACTCTGAAAACATTTACATTAATGACTTAGTGTTAACAGTACATTCTTTTTAAACAAGTCAACAATGGTATTAAGTCAGTTTGAATACCCAAACATTTACACTAGGAAACTGATTTAGACTATAAAAATGCATTAATCTATTTTTCCTCTATAGAAAGTGAGTTGATGTAAATTTTAAACTCTGAACCGCCTTAAAAATACTAAAGTTAACAACTTCCACAACACCATATTATATACCATATTTACAATATAAACATGAATGTAGTCTGACACCATTAAACCTTATGACTTTATACAGAGAAACTTTTAAACGATGAATGGGCTTTTCTTACTTCCCCACATTCCCATATCTTTTCCCAAGAGTATCCAGCCTTCTTGATATTCATTGTGAGAACACAAAATTGTTTTGAACCCAACGTGGACATCAAAAATTTCACCCAGCAGGATATTTTACAAGCTACCTCGTGAACCTTGAATATAGGGAATCAGAACAGAAGAGAGGAAGAATCTGCAGTGCAACATTGATACAAATTCATGCCAGTGTCTTCTAGATATATGTATTTGTTTACTCTGCACTAGTGCCAGCTTCAGGGCCCTCTGGGTAGTACTCAGCATTACAACTCACAAGGCTTTTAGGTTTTTGACTTGCTACTCTGGCACTATTTGAGAGAGTTACAAATTGCTGTGTGAAGCTTAGCTTCAAGGACAAGAATCGCCTTACGTTCACTTTGCTGTAATTTAGGAAGAACACTGACTGCCAACTGTAGCCCCCACCTCAATCAGGCTTCCTCAAGAGAAGGAAGGTCCCAAAGCAGATCTAGATACAACCTAGAGGATTCCCTGTCCCTAGCAAAACATTACACATATACGGATAAATCTGAAATACCTTCTTCCTCTTCCTCTGTACAATGCTGTCTTGTACAGCTAGTATCTTTTTCTTTATCCTGAGGTGTAGAAGATGTTTCAGTCTCTTCTGCCATGACTGAAGAGACTTCACTGGAGGCAGTTTGGTTAGATGTCTCTCTTGCTTCCCCTTCTTTGTCAAATTTAAGTCTTTTTACTTCATGTCCCTCTGCTTCCACAGAATCATCTTCAGGGTGCTTATTTTTTATAGGGCTGCCTTGAGTACCTTCTGATTCAGATGCTGGTAATTCACTGTAAGACCCAAAGAAGCCATGCGTGAGTACCAAAAAACATTCCACATCTTGCCTCATTTCTCATACTGCTTATCTGAGATCAACAGAGCAGCATATGGGAGAACGTTATTTGCAAGGTATTCTCCAGCAGAGGTCCTACCCTGAAGAACTCAATTTGCTCATTATTGGCTAAAGCCCAGATTTATTAAATTTTCAGGCATGAGGTAAAGACCACTCTTTTTTCCAGCATTTGGGAAGGGGCTGCATAATTGGGCTGATGTATGGTGGGTCTGGATTATGGTTTATTATAATTTGAGGAAAGGCAGATCTGTAAGTAACAAGCATTTATGATTTTAAATGTACTGGTTTTAGCATACCATCCTGACAGTAGTTTAATATGGAAACTTAGGATCCCCGCTTAACTCAACATTATTCATTTGTCAATCACATTTTTTTTTTTTATACTAGATATCTACACAATCAGAAAAGAGCTGGACTATGTATAAAAACTCAGCAAGTAAAGCTGAGTAAAGTAAACAATTCTATTGGAGAGTCACAGTCCAATACAAATCTTCACTTTGCATATATTAGGTCAGTAAACAAAAAGTAGCAAGTACATATCTAATAGAGCTGAGCATTTACCATAATCCTTTTGTAATGTCTTATTGATTAACTGATCCTTACCAAAGAGACATTTTGCTTTAAAAATATTTACAAAATTGTAAACGTAAAGCATGAGAATAATGAAATATTCAATACGAATTACTCCACACAAACCTGAGGTTTTTGTCTTCCTTTTGCTGCAAGTTTGATTCTTTATTGTCTGTGCTGTCAGGCAAACCATTTGTTGTCATAGGAGTTGACAAGGAAACCTTCGGTCGATTTACTGGTCTAGGAGTTCCAGGACCATTTATATTAGATCTAAAAAAACACAATTCATTTTTTAATCCTTTTTGATTAGACAATTAAAATATACTCTAGATTCAGAAATCCTGGAAAAGGAATATACTAGAGTATTTTAATTTTCAACACTGAATTATTTAGCCCAAAATCCAACATACATCCCATCATGCAAAATCAGTAAAGTCCACCTGTATATGAACTGGATTAAAAATGATTTTAAAGCATCAGTGGCATTCTGTAATACACTATTATGGCAGGATGTCTGGGCTAGGTGCTTCCAAAAACCATAAAATATTTCTTCATCCTATCAGACCCCACCCAAGTAGATGTTGCCTCCTGAAACTGTTCAACTTACCTCTCTGAATAACCTGGTGAGTTTCCTGGAAACATAACACCATTCATCCTGTTTAAACTATTGGAATTATTTTTCCTACAAGAAATCAAAAATATTATACTTAGCAATTTAAGGTTCCTGAGTTCACAGAAGGCGATTTTTAAAAAATTCTCCTTGATTAAAAGTAATTACAAGTTACTAGATTTAAATAATATATTCCTATACACTGGGTTTCTTTGTTTACAACTAAATTGACTTCAACATCCATTAAGTGATTAAATGTCATTTGCCTTTGCTTCTTATACCCCAAATATCTTCCTTGACATCCTCTAATTTCCTTTAAATAATAAAATAAAAGGCATAATTTATCTTCAATATGACTATACCCATATTTAAAGTGAAGTGTATGCATAAGTATTTGCTGGATTGGGGCTTTAGATTTTAAACTCTATGGGCAGGAACCGTGTCTACTGGCTATGTAAAATGCCATGTGTGACTGGGACAGATGCAAAAGATAAAACCACCACCACACTAGGCCTTCATTAAAGGTCAGTTCCCCCATTACACCACCCCCTTTGGAGGACAATACTCTCCACACAGAATAAGTGCTGATCCAGCAAGAATGCCTTCAGATCCTACACTAGCTGATCCCATTCAACATCCTTCAGGTTTTAACTTGTGATGAGTGGTGTTTTCACATGCCCGTGTGACATCCTTAACTGTTATGACAGGGCACAGTACTGTAATTTTCATACTTAGTCCTGCCTCACTGTAGGGGACTGGACTACATGACCTATCAAGGTCCCCTCCAGTTCAACATTTCTATGATTCTACAGCCTCATCTTAAGATAATGGCATTGGAAGAGCTTGTTTCTGTGCTTTACCTACATTCTTCATAGTAGTATGACAACAGGGGGCTTCTCGTACAGTTGGGAAAGTAGCTTTTGTAGGCCCAGGAAGACAGACTGAAGTAGAAGATAATGTGGACCTTCCTCTTCTAGACAACTCAACTGGCCCTACAGCCACGTTTCTGAAGTCTGTTTTTCCTCTTTCATACAACTGTAGATTTTGATTTTTAATTACTCCCTTTCTCTGCCCCTTCATTGTCTCTACATCCTGTACTTTACTTTGCAATCTTCCAGGCACTCAGACTTAATCTAGTTTTATCTAAATAAATTAACAGCACAAGACGTCATAGGAGCGCTAAACTACCTACTGTAGGGCGACCCTGCTAGTAGTGGGATGGATGATGTGGGAATCCTCTCTTGAAACGAGCTGTGGAAGGCAGGAATCTATACTCCCTTTGGTTCAGTTCAAATGAGATTCTAATCTTTGAATCTTTCACTTTTGCTTCAATGTTTGTTTTTAAAAAGACCCAAACTAACCCCATCTTTCTGCCCACACTAAGCATTACTTTGTATGCCAAGTTGCTGTTCAGAGCGTATTTTTGCAGAAGGAATTAATTTCTGAAGAGGAAAAAAGAGTATTGCAAAGACTGACAAAACATTAGTATAAGAGTGGGGATGATGCAGTTCTAACACAGGCATTGTTTAATGCACTCACATATATTGTTTTGGATTAATAATAAACCGTGCTGTAAATTTTGGCTCAGAAGCTTGTTTTTCATCACAAAGTTACTACACAGGTAGACCAGCAAGCAGTATATGTCTGCAGGACATCACCTCTTTTGCCACACAAAGTTTGTGAGATTTTGAAGGGCATTTGTTTAACCCATTGACATGGAAGATGAATTTTTGTAGTGCATGTCTTATTGTTGGCAAGGGGATACACCATTACTGCCAGCTATAAGGAGAACACACACAAAAAAAAACCCTCCTAATATAATCCCAAATCTTTAAGTAGTTGAAGTAAATTTATGCTTACTCTGAAGATGGGCATACACAGCTGACAACCATGACATTCTGTAATACAAAAAAATGTAGTGAGAGTTTAGAAGCAAAAAAATTAAACATTTCTGATCCTGATAGAACTTGTAAACTTGACGATTAAGACACGACAGCTGGATTTAAAAAATTCTAGCTGATAAAAGTAATATTCTCTATAGAACTTTAAGTTAGATTATTCTGAAGTCAAAAACAACCTTGGAAATAATTTCTACCTCCTAAAATCCTCAATGGTAAATGTGCTTTGCTATTGTGAAGAATACAAACCAAACAAGACTTCCACCACATTGCAATTTCCAAAATGCTACAGTAGAGGTCAAAGGAATTTAAACCACATTTTGGTGAGGTTTGTAACTTAGATGTTTCGATTACATTAAGCCGATACTCCACGTGGAACTGTGAAAATCCCAACCTGCTGCCAGTGCTCTTCACCAGTGGTAGGCAGCAAAGCTATAACAGTTTTTACCCTATGCCATGTAATCACCAGCTGTTGGTTTATACTAGTACGCCCACCAGTCATAGCTCAGGCAGGGCTTCACTAGTGCTACAGCAACAGTGAGAATTTCAGAAAAAACCTGTGTGAAAAAGGTATGAGACCATTTTTTTGTTTCAGAAAATTGGCTGATTATTGTTTGAAAGATAGCTAATGCATATACAAGAGGACTATTCCAATGCAGTTTTTAGTGTGCATTATAAGAATCATACAATAGGGATTTCTGAATTAGCAATTAAAGATAATATACAATGTTATAGTGCTCCAGTATGCGTGTTGATTGCTACTAATTACAGCACAAAACATGGTTCAGCAACATGATCATCTTTCGACAGATCAACACAGATAGTAGAAAGCTCTGATTAGTTTTCTAACAAAGGTGTCAAGCTACCAGAGAATTCAATGTGTGTGTCAGACTGTTCTTGCTCCCCCATGATAAAAAGCAGACTGTAAAATACACACTTTGAAAAAAAAATCAAGGCCAAGATTTTCAAACTGGAGTGCCTAAGTCTGTAACTTACAATTTTAAGTACCTTCTGAACATGAACAAATGTAGCACTGTCAAAGTCTAGAGCACCCTTAAAGGTTGTTTCATTCATTTCAATAGGGTTTTTGTTTTAGATATCAGTGATCAAGAGCCACATTTGCTAATATCATATTACTGGAATTGCACACACAATGGCATACACAAAGGGCAGAAACAGTGGTGCAACTAAAGAAATGGACTGCATAATTTTTCCACTCACTGCTGAACACTACATCAGCGTTACTAGATAAAAATTTAGCTACTAGATGAGGGCTATAATCTACCCTGAAACCAGCCAAAAGGATCAGTGGCAGATCCACTATAGATCAGCAGCAGTATGGGGCCCTAATTTGCAATCCATGATGATTTACAGTGCCCTAAATGTAACTGGGCCCTCCCAGGAGAACGACAGTTTGACATCAATTTTGGAAGTAGTACTGCATGCTTTTGGAAAACACTATATAAATACTACAAAACAAGTTCTGTATGCATTTAATGAGGGTTTTAATGTGCTACAAAATGAGATCTGAAAAACAAAAATCTCCTTCAGCTTTTGAGTTTGATTCAAACTCAAAGCAAGGAATGAAGAACTGCTCAGACCTGATAACTTACATGGTTGCATATCGCTCCATTATTTAGCAGTGGGGGCTCAGAACAGTGAGCGATATTAAATCCTACATAAACTGCAATATTGGAGCACTACAAACTGATTAACAGAGACAGCCTTAATCCTGGAATTTATCAGCTTTTGGGTCAAAAACATTTTAGAATAACTTTTTGCAGTTATCTTTTTTAAAAAATTAACCAAATCGGAGTTGCTATTATAGCCATAATGAAGCCAATAAAACTTTGGGAGTCATTTAAATATTATATAGTGGGTAGTTACAATTTAGCTCCAATGCCTCTGAAAGGAAGACATACCTTTTCCACTCCTCTAAGAAACTTGTCTGTTCCTGTATAGTTCCTCCTTGGATCTGTCAGCAACTCACAAAGTCGCTGAATAGTAAAGGGGATACTGCAATGAAATACATATAGAACAATGTAAATGGTACTTAATGGGTAAAAGGCTGCTAGGAAGCAACTGCATTATTGCTATCCCTGCAGGCTGAAAAGGTCCAAACAGAGGAAGTAGAATTTCACTGAAAGCTTGCAGTAAAAGGACAGTTGGCTTCCTCTGCACTTGGAGGTAGGAGTGTAATTCCCAGATCACGTCTTGTCAGTTCTCATTGAGCTAGCATGCTAAAAATGGCAGTGCAGCCAAAGTAGCATGGGCAGCCATGGCATGGGCTAGCTGTCCCGAGCATGCACACGCTGTGGATATGTACTTGGGGTGGCTAGCCCATGCCACTGCTTGCCGCTTCCTATGCTACTGCATCTATGCTACCATTTTTAGCAAGTAGCTCAATTAGTACTGCAATTATGTCTATGCAAGCTGGGAATCACACCTTTAGCTCCACCTGCACATTGCTTTAATCTCTGATTTACATTTCTCAGTTTGCATAAACACTTCGAGAACACAGCACACACTTTTGGGCAATACATCCTCCACCAAAACTAACTAAAATCCAAAAGACATCATTCCAAAAATCACAATTCACTAAGCACACTGTATTCAATAATTAAGTTACATGTAGATTTCAATTCAGGAAATCAAAATCAGTCACAGTTTAAGACTACTTTTATTGGGTAAATTATGAGGTTAACAAAATATGTGAAACAGCAACAGTAAAAAATGCTTTAAAACAATTAAAGATTCACACTCCTAGATCTGGCAAAAATAAAAAGTGATTCTCAAGACTTTTGATTTTACAGTTTATAGGAAATGCATTAAATTTTGTAAGTAGTACAGCCAGTTAATAATAGTTCAGAAAAATATGGTATCTACACGTTCAGATCTGGTGATCTATCTAAAACAAGTATGATTAGTTTTTCTGCTGCATTGAGATAGGACAGGGCTATATACCCATATAATATTTTGTTCATACAAATGTGTCCTCTGTCTAGCAATTTTGTAATTAGATTTTACACAAATACTAACAAGATCAACTGAAATTTTTCATTTTAGCAATGCATAACAGGATCAAATATTTAAGGTTAGCTGATCTTACATGCATTTCCCGTAGCAATATTTATTAATATACATTTACAGTAAATCTATTTTGTTACACAATTATCAGCATCTAGCAAAACTTTTGAATTATGGTACAAGAATGCATACTGCTTTTTAAGCATTCTACTAACTGAATTTGTCTGAGCTTGAAGTCATTACACTTGGAACACAAAGTGCTTAGTACAATGTGAAGAATTAGAATTATATTTTATATATGTAGGAAATTTTAAAAAATTACACCCAAACAAACAGTTTATACACACACTCAACACGATTCCATCCCTACTACAGAACTGTTACAACTGTGTTACTCAGAAATTAGAGTACTAATTGTTATAAAAAAAATTAATGAATTCAAGTTTGCAATGGGTAAATCACTCAAGCTAGAAGAGCATAATTTTATGCCTACTTCATTAAATAAAAAACAGATCTTGTTCAAACATTCACTGATCTGATTTTTCACCAAGAATATGCCAGAAGAAACCATGTTCAACCAGTGAGAATTCTATTGGAAAGCTCTTAAGGGCCAATGCCTTTCCTATAAACAGAAATTGAACCAGACTAAATATCACCCATTTTAATGTGTTTTGCAGATTCTACCATGTGTTATGGTACAGTGGAAGGTATATAAACCATAACATGAAACAACTAAGAGGTATGCTGTAAAACAGAATCTAGGAAAAATCCCTATGTTTGGCATGTTGTCAACATATCTACCTCCAAATACCTCAGAGATGATGCATATCAACTGTATCGTGGATTAATATTTATTATTATCATACACCTAAACCATGACAGAATCTCATCTTTATTTCACTCCTGAAGAACAAAAAGACTGTCAATATGACATGCTAATCTTTGTGGGTCAGTACATAGCTCCTTCAAATGGTAGAGAATTAAATGCATGTGAGGCTACAGGAGCGATAAAACAAGAGGACAAGAATATTCCCAGACCAGACCTTCACTGTAAATTTCTTTTGTATCAAAAAAAGTAAGTTGAAAGGTAGGAAGTTAGTATTTAATTAATGTTATGGCAGGCATATTTTACTTGTCCACCAGGTGTTTGACCCCTCATCTGCCTACCATCGACCAAAATTATATTTAGACTGTTTTTTCTAACTTGGTTCCCTACATAGTTCGACTAAAATGAACTCATGTATTCCTTTCGGTTCAGTTTACTCAATAAGAATGTCCTTGAGACTGTGATGGTTCACTTCCTGTTAATACCGCTCAGAACATCTTTGCTATGGATTAAGTTACACCTGGTGTTTCATCAAGTTTTGGCCAAGGTGTTTAATGACTTTACTCACAGAGATGCTAAACCAGAAAACCTCTGCCATGGACAGACTTCAATTTGCTCCCCTTGTTGGTAGTTTCACTCACTCTCCCCATCTCCAATCTTGGTAAGTGTGCAGGAGGATTTAATTGATTTGTGAACTCACCCATATATGTACTGCATATCTAAACCTGTGCATAGCTGCATAAAGATATAACTGCTGCTTATTTTTTGGGTACTTTTTTGGGGTGGTGGGAGGGACAGAACAGTACTAGATTACCAAAGGTTGTAACCGCTAATCTTTAAACAGTAAATTCAAATTACCTGTCTGCTTAAACATCCATTTACACAGACCTATAGTTTAAGTAGTAGCATATTAAAAAAAGTGAAAATTTGTAGAATCTTGTTAACTTATTTTTAATATTTATTGGATATTTGGAATACAATTTGAAAGACTAACATATGAAATAGTTTATGAAACTCAGTGGCATTCAGCTTACTGAGGTGATATCAAACCCCATAAAATGCAAGATTTGCAGCTTCAATGTAAATTGTACATTCCAATTTTTTATTTTAACCTACACTATAATCTGTGTTCTGGCCAACAACAACACTGTTCCCTTTAAAGCATCTATAAAATAGCGAACTTTGTTTAATGCACAGTAGATGGCACCACACATCATAGTATGTGCTTTACAATAAACTGACACTGAGTTACTGTTTTTTGACGACTTTTTTAATTTGCAGACTTCCAGAGGCAACGACATCTCAGCTACAGTGAACTATGTAAAAGTCATATACAAGTACATATTATAGAAATTAAAGGTGTAGCTTTAAACCAATTTAAAAAAAATCAGTGCAACTTTATGCATGGACATTCAAACGAATTTAAGAGTGAGTGTACTGAGGAAGTTGCACCTATTTTACTAAATAGGTTTCTAAACTCTTTTAGTTAAATCCATGCAAAAACCGCATAATAAAATTTCTTCAAGTGAGCAAAGGGATTAGGAATTCCATAATCAAGTGAAAATGATCAGAACTGCACTTCCCAGTGCCATTGGTCAGGGTGCTGTAAAGAGAGCCTGATCATGACAGCCATGTTGTAGTGTATTAAGCAAAAAGGGTCTGAAGAGAAGATGTGGAGAAACTCCTTTAGTTGGTTACATGACTATGTTATAAAGGTGAGCAAAGACAAAATTTGTATATTCTAACATGGATATTTCTGTAAGGTACCCAAAAAACAAAGACCTCCTAACCCAATAATCACAACTGAGGACCAGTACTCATCCAAAAATATCAAAGATTAAGGAAGCCTACCTCTATTTAAAAACAAACAGACAGACAGCATACCTCCACCACTGTGTTGGAAGGAGTGCTGAAAAGCCAGAACCTAACTCAGACTAGCAAGAGTGCAAGGAATACATCTGAAAATTAACCCTATTTGTACTACTGAAGAGTTTACTTCTTGTTGTAAAGAATTTTCCATGAGGCATACACCTCCAGTGGTTAGTTTTGGAAGTATTCACAATTTACTAGGAAAGGGGAAAATGGACATGGGAAACTTCTTAAGAGTCTCTTTGGCATGTAAGTTTCTTAAATGTGGCAGGAGAATCTGGCCCTACACCCATACAATGTCAGATGGATACAAACTGATATTTTGGGTTTAAACAAGCACTGCCATGTCACTATGCAGCCACCTGAAAGAAAAAGCATACTTATTCTGTCTGTCAAAGTCATTTCATCCAAAGTCACTGATTACCCAGAAAAGGCAATCACCTCTTAGTAACTGCTTTTGCATGATGTTTTCCTTTACAGATGAAGAGGAAAGATTAAATATGCCCTTTTTCTTCCTATCTTATGCATCCTAGAAGCAAGGACAGGAAAAACCCTGTTAGGTCAGGGTCACAATAAGCATCCACATTTTCTGTTAGGCTACCTTGCAATGATCTGAATAAGAAGATTCATGAATGAAAATGGTAAAAGGCCTGAAAATAACTGCTCTGGGCAACTGGTGCTCTCTGGAGTCAAGATTTTCCAAGGAGTTCATTAAGTGACAGCAACGGTATAGATAAAATAGAGAATCCGTTATCCCAATGAGGGAGGAAAAAACCCTACATTCTTAAAAGAGAAGTGGTGTCTGCAGGACAGCCTGACAGACAGAGGCAAGAACATACTGGTGTTGTAGTGGTGATATGAAATCTTCATCTGATTGGTTGCTGCTGCCTGGTTGTCAGGAGCAGGAAAGGATAGCTCAACAATAGAGACTGATGAACCTGAGGACACAGAATTGAGTTTTATTTACGTTCGAGTGTCTTACGTCACATTAACAAAAAATTCACATGTACTTTATGGAACAACTCTAGTAACTTAAGTGTTATTTTTTTTACTTTGCCAACAGAAACAGTACATTGCTAAGGTCTTCATTATCATGGGATTTATCAGAATCATGGGCTTTATGGAGCAGGATACATATACCATATTTTTAAGCCTTTGAATTATATGTATTGCTGTGTAGTACAGGCCTGAGTGTAGAAATGGTCTCGAATTTGTTAAACTGAATCAGTTTAATTGACTGATAGTGATAGAGCAAATCAGGTATCATATTGTACAAACTGCAGCCTGTGTGTTATATGTTGCTTTAGATACAAATCACTGGACAATGATTACTTAAGAAGTTTCAGAATCATAGCCTCGTTAGAACAAAGTTATATATGAATTGCTACATGGTTTATTTCATTCCTGGTTGTGAAAAGTTTTGAATTTTAGCATTTGTTTAAAGGCAATAATTATACGTCTTCCGGTTTTTCCATCTAGTGACACTAGCTGGTTTCCACTTTTAAAGAACACATGAGGAAAGCATTGGGAGTTCTTCCTTAGCGTTAAAGTAACACTTTTAAAAATTTTGCTTTGTTGCCACAGTATTTTAACAGTGCAAAAGGCTCAGACACCCAGAAGTTTTGTCAAGTGTGTCTTGGAACTATATGATGTGGTGGTTGCCTAGCTGTTCATTTCCTCTGAGTGGTTTACGAGTTTAGGTAAGCTATGTAACATAAGCAAAAAACAGCTTTGAAATAATAGAACAAAAAGCCCAGATATTAGGGCAAGTTTTTACTTCCTTAAACTAGACTACTATTAATACCAGCCAGCAGAATGCAAGACATCATGTTACCATTTGTAGGTTTCATGGTAGAAATTCTTGGCATCACATTAAAGTGAGAAATTTGAATGTGAAAGTACTTGAAACTTTCAACATGCAAAAACATTTATTTCAAGAGAGTCAATTCTGAAGCACAATCCATGTTTTAAATAACGTCAGTCTTAGCGAACGGTGACGGTAAGAACCACTGATCTAACTCCAGCATATGAATCTCAAGAGGGGTCATCATAGTCCTTTAAAGTTAGCAGTCTCAGGGGTAACATGGAGGAAGGCTCCAACATGTCCATTTGCTGATAAGCTGAAAATACAGCAGGTAAGTGGTTGGTGCAAATGAACAAAACACTAATTAACTGGATAATAAATTTGTGACTCAGTTTAAGCTCAAGAAAGTGCTATCAAGCCATTACAAAGAAATAGCAAATAAGAGAGTAGACGCCATGAAAAACAAGAGTTTTATTTAAATGAAACAAAAGTGAACTTCAGAAAAGTCCTTTTACAAAAGCAATAAGCAGCAAGAAACAATACACTTTGTAGTCTACAGAAACAAACAAGTAATCTTTCAAATGCTAAAAGTATACTTTAACAACCAGTAAACACATGGTTGTTTTTTTGACCTACAGATCTGAATCTGTAGCTTAACAATTCATAGTAGATACACTGTCTCTTTGTTGCACTGTGTCACAGAATTCATTGATCTCAATGAGCTGCCAAACTGCCACATGCAAGTTAAGGGGACAAACACCAAATGGTTACAGTTTATTAAAAAAACCTAAGCACCTAAAAATGGATTAAAATAAATCTGATTTTAGATAGAAATCTATTTCTATCAACATGCTTCTTTTTATGTATACTTTTTGTATTGCATGAACAATGTCCATTAAAGAAAAAGTTAATCACAGATTTTAAAACAACTGAAGACACGAACAAATGTCACAAGATATTAGATTAATCATTAAAGGACAGATTTTCGACTTTGGTTTTTAAAAGATATCACAATAAAATATGTTTAAGTTGATAGGCACCGATTTATTTGTACCTGAAGTTGTCTATGGCAAGTGTTGAGCAGAATGAAGATGTGGAAGTAAATCACAGTAAGACTGGAAGGTCATCTATGAAAGATGATACATTGCCTAGCCTTGAGAAAAAAATTGTTTAAAAACAAATGAGATTTGATTAAAAATTACATACCCATTAAATCCGGTGACTATTTTCAGGATTCGTTCCTTCATCTCCTCAAAGGGAATATATTCCACATTGGGATTAGGGGGCCCTCTTGGTTCAGGTGCAGAGGTTCTGAAGTCATCCATCACTTTCTCCAGTTTGAAAATAAAATAGCCTTTAAACTGAGACCACTGAATCCTAAATTAAAGGTTAAAAAAAATCACAAGTGACTTAAGACGCATGCAAAATATCCATATTATAACTTTGTTTAGACCAAAGCAAAAAATCTTAGACGATCATGAATTTTTATAACCAGGTAGTTCAAAGATTTAGTATTTTTAAGCAACAAATAGTTTATTGTAGCCAACCGAGAGACATTTTGAAGACTATTCCAAGGATAGCAGACAGGACAAAATTAAACATTTTATCTTCAACGAGAAGGCTGTTAACACCACTTTCATACATAAATTTAGATACGATATTTTACAAAAGCTCTTTTGCAGTCCTGAAGAAGACCTGAACATAAATTTATTCTTCAGTTATGCAACTCAGTTACTGACAGATTGTCAGCTCTTCATTACATGGATCATTTTATTCTATATTTGTAGAACACTTAGCACTTTGGGGCAGCAATCCCAATTATTATTCATATTATAGTAGGCCTAGGAGCCCTGTGCATGGACCAGAACTCCATTGTTCTGTTTGTACTGCATCTAGCACAAAAAAAGTCCCTGTCCCAAGGAGCTCACCATGTTTTAACCAGGGGTATATAGTAAGTCATGGGCAGGTCATGGGCCATGAATTTTTATTTATTGCCCGTGACCTGTCTGTGACTTTTACTAAAAGTACCCATGACTAAAGCATAACCTTAACAATGAGATAACTTTGCAGATGTTTACAGGAAGCACTTCCCACGGGTGTTTGGAAACATAGGAGAAAGCATGCATATGCTTGTTTGAAAATTTAACAAGTAGACAGTGGAAGCTGGCATCATGGCTTGATCAGAGATGAGCATCAACATCCAGACAGTGAATGAGAGATGATAGGTAGGGCGGAGGTTCACTGTGAAGGATCTTGAAAGTGAATACAATCAACTTACGTTTGATGTTAAATGAGATTGCAGCCAGTAGAGAGATTCAAAGGTGGGGCTGGGGGGAAGACAGCATCAAAGCAATAGGCTTGGAAAATGATCTTTGCAGTAACATTCTGAACAGATATGAGCAGGGCAATGCTGCATTTGTCAAGGCCAGAGCGAAGGACGTTACAGTAATCAAGATGTGAGATGAGAGCCTAGATGAGAGTTTCAGTTGTGCGAGTAGATAAAAGCCGTATCTTATAGATGTGGTGCAGAAAGAATTGGCAAGATTTTAGGTATAGCCTGGATGTGAGGACGTAGAGTGAGAATGAAAGGCAGAATGGTGTCCACCGTGATCAAGAAATGAGGTAGATGGGAGGGTTTGCAGGGAGTGGGGAGATGAAGGGCTCTGTTTTCTTCCAGGTGCTTCTTACCACGAATAAATAATACGGAACATAACACTGATGAACATAACACTGACTATTTTTGTCCATATTTAATTCATATAGTTATCTAAAATAATTATAATGTAATTCATGTGGAAGATTAAAACAGAAGAATCACTAGCACCTGTGTAAGAAACCACTTCTGAGGAATATTTAGAGTTTAAAGAATTAATATACATTCAAATCAACCAAGACAACCTAGCTTCTAGAAACAGCACACAATTTACTTTATTCAAATTTAAAATGTATATGAGTCTTATAGACTTCAATTTAAAATGGAACATAAACCTATATAATAAGGGAGTAAATGTTTTTCTCTTTGTGTTGAGCTGGGATATATTAATCTTTTACTTCCAAACGACCACCTTGGTGTGAACAGTATTTTTGCCTTCACCTTTTTGCCTAACGCAAGTGTGACAGACCCAGGCCAGTTGGGTACAGCAGAGTAGTAGAAGGCAGATATACTGGCCTCTGAGGCTAGCATAATCTGCCAGGAAGCGCGGGACCCACTGAGACAAGGTCGGAGCTCCGCCTCACAAGGTACTATCTATTCAGCCCTCCTCCAGTCTACAACATCAACTTTGCCAAGGTATTGACAGTAAGATAGGACTATGGCTAAAAGACTAGAATTGTGCTAACCTAAAAGATGTACATACTATAACCATTCTCTTACATAGTTACTGGTCTTAAGTGTCTCTTTAGAATAGGCTCAAGTTACATGCTTCCATATTAATTTGTGAAAGGAGAACTTTACAACAAATAAGATACTGTTTTTTTGCTGCCTTAGCTCATCTGTCTCCCAGACTTGTCTGTGCTTAAAGATTCAGACATAGAACATGTTTATGAAAGTCATTTTCAACCTTACACAATTCTTTTAAACAACTTTTATAGAGAATCTTTTAAAGTGCTATTTACCATATAACTTCAATCTAAGTTTGATGCCAATGAGAATAATTTCCATGTATTGGAGCTTGCCAAAAAACTAGAAAAGGATGGGTCAGAAAATTACTACAGATATTATGGGCAGGTTCTGAATAAGCCTCTCTACACTGATCATTACATAGAACCTGCACTGCAAAGAGAAGTTTTGGGCCTTTTCACAACACAGCACTTCCTCAGCAGTGCAGGTAGAATTGTGAAACTGATGAATATAATGTTATCTTAACACATTTCAATCTACTCCTACTGGTGTGGTTTATAGGATTCTGGCTAACTGACAGAGCCACATTTAGCCCTCTTCAGCTGGAAAAAGGAGTTCCACATAATCAAGGACAAGAGGAAAATTAAGACATAGTAAATATAGGTCTAAAGATAGCGGGGGCTTGAAGAGGGGAGAATATAATTCAAGCTCCCCTCCCAAAGAGATTCTGATAGGAAGCATTGCTCTTTTTTTAAAACGTGATTAAGGGCAAAAAAATGGAGGTGCAACAACATTCAAAGTTTGAAATAATGTGTGGTTCTTTTATATAAAATATAATAGAGGGCATAAACTGGGTTTAAAAGTGAGTGACACCTTGAAAAGACACTTTACCCCTCACTCCCAACACCCCCCCCCCCAAAAAAAGAGAATGGAAACAACTAGAAAAAGGTGGGATAGAGAAAGACCCATACCAAAAACACAAGGGCAGAGATAAATGGACAGAAATAAGGGAAAGAAAAAAAAATCCTAAAATGACAAGGTGTCACGTTATTGACTTGAACTGGGACCATACAGAACATGGTTGCAACCAAGGTCCTGTAGTGGCACCAAATCTTGTATAAAGGGGGTCAAATAATGTGTCTCAGACAAGGTTATGGTTTGCTGGTTATGATTATGCTGTCTACATGTGTGTATCATTTTTGTAGTTAAAGTTATGAATATTGGCTCTATACTATCTGTAATTTAAACCTATGCTATGCTTCTGGGCGACACCCCAGACAAGTTAGTGTCAGATCTGCCTAGCCTATTGGATGGCCCATTAAGGTCCATCAGATATACAACGGACCCACTGAGAGAAGGCAGACACCTTGTGACTCAGCAAGGCATACAGGGACATGCCTATGGACAGAACTCTGAGGTTTTTCCATGCCATGTAATGGACAGCTTGTCTTTGAAACAAAGAAAGAAAGACCACATCGCAAGAGAATATAAAAAGCTGCTGCAGCTCCTCCATCTGGTCTTCAGTCCTGCTTCTTACCTCTGGAGGGACTTTGCTACACAAGCTTTGAACCAAGGACTGAAAGACCCATCCCAGCTGTGGATGTACTCCAGAAACTTGATTTGAACCTGCAGTTTATTCTATCATTGCAAAAACCTGAACTAAGAACTTTGCCATTATTGTATGTAATTGATTCCATTTAACCAACTCTTGCTCTCATCTATATCTCTTTTCCTTTTATGAATAAACCTTTAGATTTTAGATTCTAAAGGATTGGCAACAGCGTGATTTGTGGGTAAGATCTGTTTTGTATATTGATCTGGGTTTGGGGCTTGGTCCTTTGGGATCAAGAGAACCTTTTTTCTTTTACTAGGGTATTGGTTTTCACAACCATTTGTCCCCATAACGAGTGGCACTGCTGGTAAACTGGAGTGTCTAAGGGAATTGCTTGTGTGACTTGTGGTTAGCCAGTGGGATAAGACCAAAGTCTGCTCGGTTTGGCTGGTTTGGTTTGCCTTAGAGGTGGAAAAAACCCAGCCTTGGGCTGTAACTGCCCTGCTTGAAGCAGTTTGTCCTGAATTGGCACTCTCAGTTGGGTCCCGCCAGAACCAGCATTGTAACACAAGGCATAGATCAAACAAACTATTATTCTGTTCGGCTTGTTACCACTCTA
Organism: Chelonia mydas; assembly: GCF_015237465.2. Classification (NCBI taxonomy): domain Eukaryota; kingdom Metazoa; phylum Chordata; order Testudines; family Cheloniidae; genus Chelonia; species Chelonia mydas. The sequence goes on along the minus strand of NC_057853.1, from coordinate 11,101,602 downwards.
ATTAGCTACATAATACTAAAGCAAAAGTAGCATATCATTTCCAATGTACTCTATTTTAGCTTCTTTTTTTTTTTTTTTTTTTTAAAGTTTAACCCTCAATGCAAGCATCCAGACTCTGCAAAACTGTAACCATGATAGACTCAAAGAGACAGAAGATTTTAGAATAAATAGCAAATGTTTATAAGTGAGAAAAATCTCAAAACTCAGACAGAAGAGACCCATTAAATGACCCCCATGCCAGTGCTGGATTACACCTTACAGAATATTAGCCCATGAAAGTAGATTCCAATATTGCACTAAAGATTATTTCACAGATCCATTTCCCCCTACTTCCAACCTAGGTTAGTTTTCCCTTACTCATTTTCATTCAATTACTAACTACTACTACTTATCCTTTCACACAATATCAATGGTTCTCAATTATTTGGAGACAGATATCAGATCCATGTGGCCTAATATGTACGGACTAGGTTAATAGTGGAAGTCTAATGCCCTTGGGGCTGAAAACAGTGCCCTGTGTCATTTTAAAAATCCTGAAACCACAGAAAATATTGGTGCCACCTGGGCAAATGGGAATCACATTTTCAAAGCACAAGGCAGAAATTCTCCCTACAAGTTGAATCTGAAATCTACTTGGTTTTAATTTATTTTTAAGTTATTTTAATGTACTGCACCTCTCCAGGCTATAATGCTGATTTCAGTTTTAACAGCATCTTCCATTCAAAATCTCAAAACATTTGACAAAATACCTGTCAAGCAGAAAGTAGTATTCCCATTTTACAGACTGAAGAACAGGCAAAGCTAAGTAATTGGTCCAAGAGACACACAGGTCATTGATACAACTAGGAATATAACCTAAATCTCCTGATCGCTAATATTGTGATTTAAACACTAGAGAATGCTGGAATGTTAGATAATCCTGTTGAAGAGCTGCCATTTTGAACTTTATGGAGCAGTTTATCCAGGTAGTGGTACACTTGAAGGGTACTCCTGCAACAGACTGATATGGACCAACAGCAACTCTTAAGTCCACAGAGCAAACGAGACACATAACATCACCTGCTGTGCTCTTAGAATCCCTGTTCTCATTTTATGTCTATAGGATCTTGAACATGTTTTCCACTCTCTGCTCCCGTTTCATCCAAAATTGTGCAAGATGAAATTATACAGACCACAGCAGCTTGGTAATGGAGAAAAATTCAGTCTTCTTTATGGTACTACTAATTTTCAGGCCCATAAAATTGTCAAGAATTCTCACTCCATTTACTGGGATCAAGATTTTTCTGTTTAGCAATCTTGGCTGAGATGGAGAGAGAAGTTGATCTTTTGGACCAAAGAAAACTTGATCATCTTCTCCAGATTTAACTGGACTTCTTCACTTCCAGATTGCAAGATTCAGAGTCTATCCTTTTCCAGAGATTTTTGGCTTCAGGAATGTTTCTTTCCCTATTTTTCCCTCGCTCCATGTTAAGAGGACTGAAGGGAACTAAATAGAAGGATCTGTTGTCTTTAAGATGGAACGAGTAAGGTAGACCAGCTCACTTATTTCATCCTGAAGGAAAATGTGACTAGCTGTCACACACTGGTTCAAGGGCAAGCAGAAGTGTCTCCCCTTTTCTACTGATGGCCCTTGAGAATGGTAATCACCTGATCCCTCACAAGAAGCAGTTGGCTAATATTTTCCTTCTCTAGTTAAAGGCTGAGTCTATACTAGAAAATTGGGTCAGCATAACTACATCCCTCAGGTCCACACCTGAGTGGCATAGTTAAGCCAATTTAAGTCCCCGGGGGAGGGATAGCTCAGAGGTTTGAGCATTGGCCTGCTAAACCTAGGGTTGAGAGGTCAATCCTTGAGGGGGCCATTTAGGGATCTGGGGCAAAAATAAGAGACGGTACTTGGTCCTGCTGTGAAGGCAGGGGACTAGACTCGATGACTTTTCAAGGTCCCTTCCAGTTCTATAAAATAGGTCTATCTCCATATTAACAGCATTAGGTCAAGGGAAGATTCCTCTGGGAGGTGGATTACTTAGGTAAATGGGAGAACCCCTCCTGTCGGCACAGGTAGTGTCTACACTGAAGCACTACATCAGCTCAGCTGCAGCAGCACTGCCATGCCGCTGTACTGTTTTAAGTGCGGACAAGCCCTTAGAGTGAGACCTGGCTGCAGAAAGAGCAAGGTCAAAAGAAGACTGACTGTCTTAAGAGATGAAGACCTCAGGATGCCTGGTAACCATAAGTTTTGGACCTGTGAGAAGCTAGGGAGAAGGTCTTCATCTGAGTCAAACAGATTTTGAAGAGGGAAACGGGTATCCAAGCTGGTTGGGAGTTGGAGATGTTGCTAGGGTGGGAACCACTGACTAACCCAAAGTGAATGATATGGACAGGCAGCAGAGGAGAAACAGAGCAGGACAGGGAGAGAACACTGGAGCCAGGGCCATCCCTTTGCCGTTTAGATCAAAAGGAGCCACCATCACCTGATGCTGAAGAAGCATTAGCAGTATCTCATGTTAAACATTTCCTTCCCCTCTGATTAAACTGTTCACTACTCTTTCTTCTCCATAGGTGCCAAATTCAGATTAAGCTGCAGAAGATGATTTTATGTACCAAGAAATGCCAAGTCCTGGCCCACGAAAAACAGCCTCTAGCAGCTACAGATTCTTTTCCACTGAGCTGCTGCAGGCTCACAGAACAGAGCCAGGAGTGGAAGCCCCTTTGAAGTGGAGCCCTATGTAAAGAAAGATCAATCACTATAAAAGCCATAGACAAGATATCCCCAGATTCCCTCAAATCTTCCTAGGAGTATCTCCCTACCAACACTGTTAGGTTGAAGGGAGAAGGAGGAAAAGCAACCAAAAAATCTAGCACAGAGGCAGACCAGAGCTGCTGTTGATGGCAGTAACCCATTCTTGACGGCAGAGGGGGATAGCAACTAGCTGTAACAAAAAAGACAAGAGGAGTCACCAACGGATAGGATTAGAGGCAGAAAACCTGTCATTCCTGGACTGCTGGGAACAGGGGTTTTTCACGCGGGCATTGAAAGGGAAGCCATTTATCTAGATCGGGGTGAGCAAGCTACGGCCCACAGGCTGCATCTGGCCCGTCAGGGCTTTAGATCTGACCAGGGGGATTGCTAGCCCTGTGGCGCCACGAGCCCCGCACCGCTCCCAGAAGCGGCCGGCACCATGTCCCTGGGGCCCCCCCCTGGAGGGGGCGGGGGGGGCAGAGAGCTCCGTGCACTGCCCTCACCAGCAGACACCACCCCTGCAGCTCCCATTGGCCAGGAATGGGGAACCGCGGCCAATGGGAGCTTCAGGGAAGGTACTCGCAGGCGAGGGCAGTGCGTGGAGCCCTCTGTCCCCCCTCCCCCAGGGGCCGCAGGGACGTGGTGCCAGCCACTTCTAGGAGCAGTGCGGAGCCAGGGCAGGAAGGGAGCCTGCCTAGCCCCGCTGCGCGCCACTGCCACCTGAGCCGCTCCAGGTAAGCGGTGCCGGGCTGGAGCCTGCACCCCAACCCCCTGCCCAGAGCACCCTCATGCACCCCCTCCCGCACCCCAACCCCCTGCCCCAGCCCTACATTCATGGCCCTGCATGCAATTTCCCCACCCAGATGTGGCCCTCAGGCCAAGAAGTTTGCCCACCCCTGATCTAGATAGCAATGCTACAAACAAAATAAGTTCCTTGTTTAGAAGAACTGCTGAACACACAACTTCGCTGAATCTTTTTTAAAAAATATTTTATCACCTCACTCAAGCCTAACTTGTTTGTGCTTTAGCTGCACCTGCTGATAAAGTTATTAAACTTCACTTTCATGGTCTAACTTAAGAGTTTGAGGGTGCGAATTTGGTTTTCCTAGATACCAACACTGAACACACAAGAATTTTCACATGCAATCAAGCACCCGAGTCATTTGCATACACACACACACACACTTGATTTGTAGATCACATTAATTCAACTGTGGAAGTTACGTGCACAAATTAGACATACAATTGGCATACCTAAAGTTTGAAAGTTAGACCCTTAAAATCCATCTATTTACAAGAGGCTATCAAAGAAGGTAGGCTGTTTGATAGGTCTATGAAGCTTATTATTTTTCAAAAGCTCAAACCCTCTTCATTTGTCATATTTAGAAAAGATCAATGCATGGCAATAGTTCAGCACCTGAAGCATTCCTGTAAGAAGTCAGCATAGCAATCAGAAAAGGAAAAAAATGGGGATGAGCTGATTTCAGTTTCAAGTAGTAAAGCAACATTGTACAGTGTGTCAAAAATAGTTTGAAGAGGGCATTCGCAAGGTAGGATAGAAGATCTCTAAATGTAACTGTTTACTACAATAGGGGGTTTGTGAAACAACATTTTTTTTTCCCCTCGAGGAACAGCAGAGTTTGAATTACAGAAAGCTTCCACCAACCAGCAGCTGAATGGAAATAAAAACAGAAAATGCTTGTATGTATGAAGTTCTTACATAAAGAATGATTTAGAAAGAAACCCTACACATCAAGCTCTGTGAATTAATCCAACTGAGGAATCTGCATGGAGAGGAGAGTACTCTCAGGACAATGCACTCACTGAATTTGCTTACAAGAACTTGCCACTGACATATGAGTCATCTCAGGATCTACACACTGTAAGGAAGTAGTTCTTCCAAACTGCAAGCTCAGATAAATAAGGTACCACAAATTTTATCCTGACACTGAGAATTTATACTAACACCTTATAAAGAACCCTGGATGGCTGTTTATTTACATGTGTAACTATATAATGTTTTAAAACAGATTCCCACGAGTATTCCACAAACACTGTCCAAATACTTTCAGAACCAGTACTCGAGGTGAAAAAAAAAAATCAACTGGCCTTAAAAATATTTGTTGTTGTCCAGAAAGTTCTAGTTTTGATAGGCTGAATGAGGACTTAAAACTACTCAAATTCTATGCATTTTTAAAACGCTCCAATAGCTTGGTCATCCTCTATCAATATATCTAATGCCAATGACAGCATAGCAAGAAAAAAAGTTAATCCCCAGATACGATGCAAGTATGTAACAAGCAGCATTTCTGTCAATAATAATGGCTAATGCAACCCAAGGATTGAAACACCAAAGTATTAAAATGGTACAGTAATATAAACAAACATGGAAACTACACTTTAATGTTATAGTGCAGTTTGGATTCTTAAATCAAGACTTTCCATTTCATGTTGCACTCTGCAAATCAAACAAGACACAATGTTCTAGTTTTAAAAACTGTTAATCACGACTGCTACATAGCAACAGTAACCAAACATGTATATTGCACTATGATTCTGGGAAGTATCATGCAGTAATAAAAAAAAAAACAGTCTCTGACCTTACACTCTAACAACCAGACACAGACCACAAAGAAAACAGACATGAAGGGGAAGGAAAAAGATTTAAAACAACACCAACAGTTGTAGTGGATAGAGTGTAGATCATAGGTTGAAATTTTTAACTAGAGACTGAACTAGATTAATAAGGAAGTGGGCAGCACTAGAGTGGAAAGTCACTAATGAGAATCAAAGTAAAAGGTAGGATTTGAGAAGGAGAGGAGGAGACTTGCACACACAGATAGGGAATCCATTATAGGCACAGGAACAAAGGACAGAGAGTGAGGAATGGACAAAAGGAACAATAAGAAGAGTGGACAGAGATGAAGACGTGAGATGGGAAACAAAAGAATGAGATGAGAGCAGAACTGTGTACAACGAAGGCAAAGAGTTTGACCCTTATGGGGAAAGACATAAGGAGCTGGGAACTATAACATGGTTGAAGAAGAACAGGAAGAGGTGTTTTCGTTGCTGAAAGTTGAATGGACTTGAGAGAGAGACAGAAGAGAGTTAGTGAGGACAGAGAGGAGGAGATTATAATACTTCATAGGAAAGACCACGATAGCATGGAACTGGAAATAGATAGGAAACAGTGAATTTTAGAAGTGATAGAAAAGCAACAAGATTTGCTGAGAACCTGGATGAAAAAGGAAAGAAAGAAAGGGAGAAGTCAAAGGTAGCTAAGTTGCAATTACACTGCATGAAGATGAGTTGGTGAACTGCTTCTTAGAAGTTGCACAAATTAGCCAACATAGTTTCCTTGTCAAAGTTCCTTTAAGTTATACCAGTTCTATTTGAGGAATACTTTCCCAACCTAAGGAACACTGCTTGCCTTCCCCCATAGCTTGACATTGTCTGTAAAAGTTTTCATTCCTCTTGTTACCATGGCTTCATTACAGCAATGCATTATTAACAAGCCTTTCAAAGAACGTAAAGAAAACAGTAGTTCATTCAGCCATCTAGTGCTATGTTTTGATTTAATGCAAGAACTATAAGCACATTAAGTTCTTTATGAAATGCATTAAAAAGTGAGTGTATTACCAAGTTGTGCAAGATCATACTGATACAAAAGCTTATCCTAGCCAATTAAACAGAAAATCCAAAGTTTCACTGCATACAGGAGCCCAATCATACCGTTACTCCTATCTCTTTTGGGAGTTTGGAAGGGAGAGCAATGAAGTGTAAAACTCTCCTTTTTGCTCCACCACCCACATACTTGGAGGCCTTACACTTGTGGAAGTGGGAAAAGCATCTCTCCCCCTCTTCCTAACCTTCTCCATTATCTGTCATGGGAGCCCTTTTCCCTTCCCTCGACTACTGGGAAAGGGGGAAGCTTCTTTCATCTGTTCCCATTCAGTATCAGGCCATTTCCTAGTCACCAGCAGTAAGGTTTATAATTATCTCACTAGCCTTTGGATTATCCTTCCTGGAACGATCAGATTTCACATTTTTGACCAGGAAAAACAAAATAAACTATTTAATAAAAAAAAAAAGTTTCAAAAAACCTCCTACACTGTGTTTAAACAAAGAACTTGGCACAAAATGAAGCATCCAAATAGGCTCTAAAAAGGCAGCATAAAAGCTAGAAATGCAGAAAATCCTAGAATCCAAAGGATTTCAGAAGGATACCCTAATGCTGGATCTCTGGCAGACAGCAGATCAGAGATAGTTGTGCCAAAATATATACATACATAAATAAATAAAATAGAGGACACCCTAACTGCAGCTGTCCTCAACAAAAAACATGTCTGCCTGTTGGCGTGTTCCTGAAGATAACTATCCAAGACATATTTGAACACCCTACAGTCCTATGTACTCTAATTTAAAAAAAACAAACAAAAACCCACACACACACACACTGGAAGACCTGGTAAACTGTAGTATTTGACACTACTATAAGGTTTGGCCTTGAGGTATAGCAGCATGTTTTAACTGTGTTACAGCACTTGTCTTAACAGAACTGCAGCAAAGAATACAGTTAAAGCAAATTTCAGATCTGCCCACACTATGAGATTAACACATTGTTTTAACCATGTAAGAGACTACCGTAGAGTAAACAGGTCACCAACACAGTTTTTACACAGTAGATGGGACATTTAACGTAGCAGAATAAAACTGTAAACTTCAGTAATATTTGTGGAAGAGAAAGTCAGAATGATGTCTACAGGAATTTGAACAGGGGTGCGGGGGGGGGAGACTGAGGTTTAGATCAGAGCAAATAATCTGAAGTGAAGGTACTGCAATTATCTCAATCTTTCTGGAATTGTGTCACAGATTAAGGATCTAATTAAACATCACATTATCCTGGGGAGATGTTGAACTTCTGGAGAACTAGCCATGATCTTGTAACTTTAGAGTCGGGGGAGTCCTAATGGATGGCAATCTTTAGATTTTGCTGAATTTAAGGAGTTTGTTACCAAGTTACTTGGTTTAAACGTTAAGAGGACTCCATCTCTTCTGAAAAAACTGTCATAATACCAGAAAAAGCAAAGCGAAAAGGGAAACAATGGACACCTACTACTGTATTTTGTGAACTTGAGACCACAGAACAAAACAAAATTTTGTTTCAGATATAGGAAAGGAGGATTTTTATTTTTCCCCTAACATTAGCCCAGTGTAAAGTGAAAAAACTAAAATTTGAAACACAGCTTTACTCAGAAAGTACAATCAAGCATTCCATTTCCAGCTAACCTAAAGAAAAAGAAGCTGTATTTTCTGAGAGAGGTTCATAAAAAATGAAAATTCAAAACCAGAGGACAAGCTGAAAACTAAGTCAGAGAGGTGAAGGCTTCATTCCGTATACTCTGATTTGGGGGGGGGGGGGGAGTGGGGGGTGGTGGAGTTTGTTATGTTAATAGCTTTTCCCAAAGTTACTATTATTGTTGACTTTGAAGCAAACTGAATGCTGAGCATTTTATCTTCCATTTTCTTTTATTTCTGTGTGTGGGTTTGCTCAGTGCAGACTATGGACTTTTAATACAATAACAAATAAAGCAAAATAATCTAGTAAAGTTTTTAGCTCTTCCTTTCACTGTTTCTCATCCTCCTACCCCTTTGCATAGCACCCATAGTGGAGAAAGAGACACTCCTGAACTCAGTACTTCCCCAGAGGTACTGGCAGTAGCAGCATGAAACGGTCAATTTCACTCTCCTAGGGTTAGCAAATGTTGGGAAAGCACAGCTGAAATAGATTTAATCACTAGGATTATCTAAAAATTCAGGGTGAAGCAAAGAAATAAGACACTCCTGCAAACTTGCACCCAATTTAAACACCAGCTTTAGGACCCATATTTTGCAGTATTCTTCCCTAGCCTTGATGCAAACAGTATCCAAACAGATAATGACCATTGGCTATTTTTGGATATGCCTTAACGCCCACGTTTTTCTTCAACATCTCTTCCCCCCCAGCCCACCCCCCCACCAAAAAAAAGGATCACTAGGCACACAATCAGAAGCGTTTGGTGATAGGGGAGTAAGTGGAAGACATTTTTTCAACTGCCTCTGAAAATATCTGGGATGAAATCCTGGTGCCATTATAGTCAATGGCAAAATTCCCATTATCTTCAGTGGAGCCAGAATTTCACCCCTGATACTTATATATCATCCGTATGCTGCATCAAAGCTAGTGAATGAGCTAAGGAACCAGGAGAGAAAATTACGCCCTGAAAGCTAGTGTATTGCTGCACTAGGTAGAGATAACTAGTTAGTAATTTAGGGTGAGAAGAGAAAATGTCACTATCAGTCTATAATAGAACTTACATTGTTTTTAAACTTAGATTCAAATATTTTAAAATTTTTCAACTTTAAGAATTATTTAGTCTCTCTGGTTTCTCCTGCACACTTGCTATTTTGATATACCAAAGCATTTCAATGCTTCTGGTTTGGAGACAGTGAAAATAGCAACATCAATGCACTGGGAATTAACATGGGAAATTCCCAACAATGATAATAGGATTGACGTATGAAGATCCCCTGTGCATCAATGAAAATTAGATTCTTAAATGCTTTCAGCATGCAAACAAACCCTTAAGTTCTACAGGCTTAACAATAAAAGTTGTGAGCTAGTGATAGATTTCTTTATGCTCCTACAGCTGTAGCACTGAATGCAACGCTCGTGATTATGTAGTATTTATTGGGGTGTTCTACATGAGTCATAAAAAAGTATTTCTTATTAGGTTAGCTAACACGAACTGACACACAAGGTAAAAGCTTAGCGAAGACAGGACAGTTTGTAGTTTTAACACAAGTTAGGAGGACGAAATATGTAAACTATGGGCTGTCTAGGGTTTACCTGGACCTGCTAGCAGTGTGTAGTATTAACACAAGTTGAGTCTTCACTATGATTTTACCTCACTTTTTTTCCCTCTAGTGAAGACAGTCTAAAGGAGAAAAACATGGAATTTCTCAACAATTCAGAAGACGTTGTTTTGCTTTGTTGACTAATTGTGTAAATAAATCCTTGATTTCTTTTTGGGCAAATGACATGTTAGATCCAAGCCTAAGGAATTAGGAATACACTCTGGCTGCATCTACACTGGCAAAACTGGTGATCATCAGTGCTGCTCCACTGGTCGTGAATTACAGGTTCCATGTTTGCCAGGAAAGGCAAGGCCTAGTTGTTCAGGAAGCTGACAACTGATAACGGTATTAAGAAAATGCGTTTGAATATCAAAAGCCAAATTCTGATCTCACACAAGGTTTATACTGTGTAATTCCACTTACTTCAGTGGAAAACAATAGTGTACACTGGAGGTGAACAAGATCTGAATTAGGGTTCAGACATTTTCAAACAAGCTGATATCTTTAGGTAATTTTACTATGTAGGATGCATACAGCTACCCTTTATTTCTCTCCCTTTAAAATGCTAATAAAGGCTGACTGATTACAGAAATTTAACATTTTTGGTTATTAGATTGCTAAATTGAATACACTGATTCGTACACAATGGCAAAATCCCGTTTACCTGTTCGTGAAATGCAAACAGTAAGTCGTTCCAACCAAGCAAGCATGACCAATCAACTTACACAGGCTGTAAGATATTTTGTTTTAATCACTTTTCCAGTGCTGTAGCTACCATTGTTACAATGGCAGGTCTGTGGTGGGAATGCCACTCATGCTCCTTCAGTTCAGCAGAAGGCCAAGTTGAGGAGATGCTGCAATAGCCTCTGCTGAATCCTCTTTGTTCCAGACTCAATTACCTGGGCAAGGTCTGTTCCCTTCCCTAACATTTACTATCTGAGGTCAAGACCAGAACAGTCCTGCACTACCAGTCTTCTCTCCAGGCTTGCCTTGTCCTTGCCCAGCAATCGCTTCCCAAGGTCTACAGAGGGGAAGAGAAGAGAGCTAGTTTATCCGTCTTCAAGTAGGAAGAAGATAAATAACAGCTGTGCTCTCTGTAAGCATAATTTAGGATGGGACAGAACTCCCAGTCTGAACAAAGGGTCTGGGAGAGTAGCACTTCAAGTGAAGTAGTCAGAAGTGAAACCCCTATGGGAAGTTAAATTTAAGTCCCAGCGGGGAGGACAAAGGAGGTACTAAAGCAGCTGCTGCATCTTTTAAGAGCCACTATTGAGAGACAGAGGCCAGGTCCATACTAAAAAGTTAGGTCAACCCAGCTACATCACTCAGGAGTACGAAAAATCCACAGCCCTGAGCAACGTAGTTAAGCCAACCTAACACCTAGCATAGATAGCTAAGTTGACAGTTCTTCTGTCCTAGCACTACTTCCTCTCAGGGAGGTGGCTTACCTCCCATCAGCATAGGTAGTGTCTACCTGAAGTGCTTACAGCGGCAGTGCCCCTGTAATATTTCAAGTGTAGGTAAGTCCAGAGTATAAGAAAAGAACCAATGAAGATGATGAGGAGAAAAAGAAACCTAATTAGCAAAGGTAACAGAATTGATGAAGCAAGGTTAATGAATGAGTAGAAGGGGAAACTGAATAGGCCTGGGTTAGGGTGTGAATAAATTAGCTGGTGTATAGAATGAATCAATTGTAAGGTCGGTGGGTTGTTTGTGTGAGACTGTCTACATTGCGGACCTGGCAACTGTACGGCTACAGCTGTGCAGGTGTAAGGTCTCCTGCATAGTTGCTCTATGCCAGTAGGAGAGAGCTGTCCTGCCAGCATAATTAAACTATCCCCAACAAGCGATGGTAGCTATGTCGGTGGGACAGCATCTCCTGTCGACATAGCGCTGTCCACACCAGCACTTTTGTCAGTGAAACTTATGATGGTCAAACGTTTGTTTTTTCCGCACCCGATTGGTAAAATGTTTGTCAACAAAAGTGCTAGTGTAGGCAAAGCCTGAGAGGGGAACAGCTTGATGTTTGTAAGAACAGCAGCAATGGCGTGAAGTGAGCTTATGAGGCCTGGTATATACATAATAGAGAGTACATACAGTGGCATCGGAGGGAGTTGTATGTGACAGTAAATGCTCACACACGTTGATATTACTGTTACTTTGCGCTAGTACATTATTGCCTAGGCTGGAAAATGTTCTTGGCAAGGCTGACACAATACATTCAATGTGGCTTGTTAGCATTACTATGAGGATCTTGGATTTTGCATTTCTTTACTCAAACTGTTAATTCTGCATTAATGTAGCTTTGACATTTAATTTCCGTGGGACAGATTCAGAAGCGCTTAGCACCCAAATTCCACAATGTGGGCGACTGGATGTCCCTTTCCCTTCCCTCCCAAAAATCACAACACAAAAGACAAGACCCACACTAGTTCACATTTCTGGGAAACACCAGTACAGTTTGTGTACACTGCAATGCTGCCTCCGAAGGGTACAGCACTGAAATTGCTACCATTACTACACAGATAATCCTTGAAGCATAAGCACTGCATTAATACCTCCATAGCAGTGAGGGAGCCAATTTACCATCTGGGAAGAGACGAATGGGAGAGTTCCTTCAGTCAAACCTCCTGTGCTCTGAAGACCAGAACGCACTTTGGGGTACTAATCCCAGAACCTCACAAACTGAATTGAGTGAAGGATGACTAATGTGAGGCAAATTTTTAAAAAGGGCTCCAGATCCTGGCAATTACGGGCCTGTAAGCCTGACTTCAGTACCGGGCAAACTGGTTGAAACTATAACAAAGAATATTGTCAGACATATAGATGAACATAATTTGTTGAGGAAGAGTAAACATGGTTTTAGTAAAGGGAAATCATGCCTCAACAATCTAGTAGAATTCTTTGAGGAGGCGAACAAGCATGTGGACCAAGGGGATCCAGTGGATATAGTGTATTTAGATTTTCAGAAAGCCTTTGACAAGGTCCCTCACCAAACACTCTTACGCAAAGTAAGCTGCCACAGGATAAGAGGGAAGGTGCTCTCATGGATTGGTAGCTGCTTAAAAGATAGGAAACAAAGGGTCAGTATAAATGGTCAGTTTTCGGAACGGAGAGAGGTAAATAGTGGTGTCCCCCAGGGGTCTGTTCTGGGATCAGTCCTATTCAACATATTCTTAAATGATCTGGAAAAAGGGGTAAACAGTGAGGTGGCAAAATTTGCAGATGATACAAAATTACTAAAGATAATTAAGACCCAGGCAGACTGCAAAGAGCTACAAAGGGATCTCGCAAAGCTGGGTGACTGGACAATAAAATGGCAGATGAAATTTAATGTTGATAAATGCAAAGTAATGCACATTGGAAACCATAATCCCAACTATACATATAAAATGATGGGATCTAAATTAGCTGTTACCACTCAAGAAAGAGATCTTGGAGTCATTGTGGATAGTTCTCTGAAAACATCCGCTCGATGTGCAGCAGTAGTCAAAAAAGCAAACAGAATGCTGGGAATAATTAAAAAGGGATAGATAACAGGACAGAAAATATCATGTTGCGTCTATATAAATCCATAGTATGCCCACATCTTGAAAACTGTATGCAGATGTGGTCGCCCCATCTCAAATAAAGATATACTGGAATTGGAAAAGGTTCAGAAAAGGGCAACAAAAATGATTAAGGGTATGGAACGACCTCCGTATGAGGCGAGATTGATAAGACTGGGGGTTTTCAGCTTGGAAAAGAGACAGTTAAGGAGAGATATGATTGAAGTCTATAAAATCATGACTGATGTAGAGAAAGTAGATAAGGAAGTGTTGTTTACTACTTCCTATAAAACAAGAACTAGGGGTCACCAAATGAAATTAATAAGCAACAGGTTTAAAAAAAATAAAAGGAAGTATTTCTTCACACAACGCACAGTCAACCTGTGGAACTCCTTGCCAGAGGATGTTGTGAAGGCCAAGACCATAACAGGGTTCAAAATAGAACTAGATAAATTCATGAAGGATAGGTCCATCAACGGCTATTAGCCAGGATGGGCAGGAATGGTGTTCCTAGCCTGTTTGGCAGAAGTTGGGAAATGAGCAACAGGGGACGGATCACTTGATGATTACCTGTTCTGTTCATTCCCTCTGGGGCACCTGGCATTGGCCACTGTCGGAAGACAGGATACTGGGCTAGATGGACCTTTGGTTTGACCCAGTAGGGCCATTTTTATGTTCTTATTGAATGGTCAAACATTCAAAAATAAGCCCATTTTGGTATGGGATCAAGGATGGATGATCCCTGAAGAAAATCAAGAAAGACTGACCACTTTAACTTCATTTGTAAAGTGTGTGCATTAACAGTCACATGCACTGCATTTATTTGAAAGTGTTACATTGCATTTGTCACAGCATTATTACGTGGTAGTTAATTAGAAACTTGACTAAGCAAAAACATGCACTCCTCATTGAGAACTACCTATGTCCTCTGGCTGAAGTTTAAAGTTTGCCTTCTTAGTCAGCTGAAGTAAAAAAAAAAAAATAGAAAAACGCATCTCTCTCCAGTAACTCGAACAGTTGAATGAATTTGCTTCTTATTTTTTCTACCAAAAGAAATCCAACTTTATTCTGAGACCAAACTAACTTTCAATATAAAAGGAGCTTTTCAAAAAGTTACAAGTGAAAGTCAGATGATAAATAGTTTTGTGATTTTATCTATATTTACTACTGAAAGCTCTACACTAACATACCCATGTATAAAGCAAAGCAAATTTGAAAGTAAAATAAAAAGAACATTGTTCATAAAAATAAGGTTTAAATTATAGCAGGGGAACCTTTGAAGTTAGAGCATATGTTGCTACAAAAATTTACATACACTGAAACACAAGAAAGGAACTTAGCATACAAAATGCCAAAATATATAGCTGAAATGCCAGAACGAAAATTCGAGGAACTTCTGTCCATATTTACAGTTATTTTCATCATTAGACCAGTTTTACAACTGACAACACCTTTTTCACTCTGGTTCAAGTTAAAAAAAACAGAACTGAAGTTCACGAAGGAAGTTTAAAAAAAGTTCAATTAAAAACTAAACACTTTCCACCAGCAAGAGTAAACAAAGATATTAAAACAGACCAAAATACTGATGAGGTTAAAAATGTGCCCCCTTTCTGTATTATCTTAGGGAGAATACAGATGCACAGAACATATGCTGGACATTTAGAGACCACTACATGCTAAATTCACTTGAAGGTATTTTTCAAATTCAGGCCAATGTGAGAAACTGAAAGGTTGTCTCTTGGTAGCTTCCTATGTATTCAGTTAGACAGAAGTTGGGAAAACTTAGAAGACAAAAGCATCTGAGGGGGAAAACTTGACTACAGAAGAGAACAAACTATGCAGTCCACAGCCTAAAGTAAAAAAGTTAAAAACCAAAACTAGGTAAACTGAGTAACGTACTCAGAGGCACTTAGAGTAAGCACTAGTGCAACCCCACCAATCCCTGGTCACAGGTCATGAATCAGAACTGTTCCCAAGCACAGAAAAGGCTTAAAACTATTTTACAATTAATCACTTCTGACCTGAGCCAAGTTTTCTACAGGTTTTGGTAGGATCTTAAGGATGCTACAAACAAATAGGTAACTAATAAAACATCATTATATCTTTTGCAATAGGAAAAACTATTGTTAAGACTGCAAACTTAAATGTTACCTGAATTGGGAGCAGAGAAGGGAGGCCTAAGGCAGAAGGGAGGGGAAAAGATAATCTATGCTTTTTGGGGTGTATAAAGGGGTTTTTTAAAACTCTGCTTATTTTTTCTACCTTAGAATTACCAGGAATGTCCAACCTTCTTTCCCTGTTTTTACTACATGTTTCCTCAAAGGACCCAAAGAAATGGCTATCAAGCTCTTCTGCCATTAATTGAAGGGGCAGAGAATTGAATCCTTAATTCAGAGACCCTTCTTTCAACTGTTAGGCATTTGAATTAAGTGGCAATTCTAAACAACCCCCTTCCCACACACACCTAGTTTTAAGAAGTCTTCAACAAAAATTGCTCAATTTATAAGATTTTACTTCCCCGACACTGAAAATGTCATAAATACTAGCTCTCCAGTCACCTAGAGAGACTTCCTGAAAAACAGTGTTTTTCTACATTACATTAGGGTTTGTGCAGCTGCAGGAGTGATACAATTGGATTATTTTTCTTTATAACTGAGTGATGTAGTTTAAGGCCTACAGAGTGGCAGAAAACAATTGTGCAACTTCACAGCTTTCCAGGTAGGGCTTTTAGGCAGCAGAGTTGCTTTCTGCTGAAAAATGTTAGCTGAAAGGTGTTTCACATGCACATTACAAATAAGATGGTACTAGGAAACAACCTGCAGCCACCAGTTCTCAGACAGTGTGGGTTGGGCATAATTCTTGTTCAGTATAAGTCTCAAATTACAAGAAACCAACATCATTTTGCATAGCTCCATAGTGCTTGGTTAAAAATTCAGGCTACAATCTTTCAAACACTTAAGTATATGCTTAACTTTGCTCACAGTAATAGTCCCATAGACTCCAATAAGTAAAGTTATGCATGTGCTTGAGCTGGTGGAGGATCAGGCTTTTACTGCAAGATGCTGCAAATCCTTGCAACCAAGTTTAGCATTTGCACATTTATACCCAGGCTTCACAATGTACCTATAAAATTTTTAATTACTAGTCCAATCCTACACACACCAAGTAATTTTACTCAGGTGAATAAGTCCCAGTGAGTCAGATGGAACAACTCTCATAAGTTAGTGTTTTCAGGATTAAGACGTAGGCTATTAAATGTGCAATATATAGCACGTCCATGCTCCTATGAGAACCTCAAGACCATTTTTTCTAGACATATTTCATTTTAATTTTCAAAGCCATACTAATTAAATTTAGTAACTGTTTACCTACCAGAAAGTACAGCTACCACAGAAGGAAAACACCTATTCTTTAAACCTTATTTTATAAAGTATATATAAAGTTTGAAAAGAAATATTATGAAAGCCACAACGGCTCTACCTGAAAACCGGAGGCATAACAATAAACTGAGGCAAGACAGAAAGCAAAATTGCCTCATGTTATCTCATTTACCTCCTTCCCCACTAATACAAATCTTTTTTTGTTCACTAGCTTATATGTCAGCAGGAATATGTACAACTCCACATACCACTGGTAAAAGAAATGTTGCCAATGTGCAGAATCTCCAACATAGAGGACCTTCCCTAAAAAGAGGGCCCTAATTATTTAAATAATTGTGTTCCCGATACTGAGGTTTAGCAACCCTTGGAACTAGGTTTCAGTTTTAACAAACATTGCCTCTGAATATTTCAATATGCAATGGGTAAATAAATTTTGCAAAATATTAGACGAAGAAATAATGTAGATCTTGAGGTCTAATGGGAGCAGAATTAAATGTATGGTGAAGCCTGTGTGCATGTAGTTCCAAATATTGCCTTGTTTGTGTACAAGGAGAACACTGGAGACTTGTTGAACTGTTACCAACAAATGTGAAACTATTAAACAGCCTAGAGCTACTGAAATATCTGAGTATTTAGAAAAATACAGCGGGATAACAACAGAGAAAGAAACTACTGAGAATGTATCGGGCCATCATTTGTATAAAGTGTCAAAAATGTGTCTCTCAAATAATACAAAGCCCATTGCAGGATCAAGGCCTTTGTTTGTGTAACTGAGTACAAAGTTAATCCACATATTTCCCAAACAGAAAAGCAAGCAAAAGTTAACAGTACATAGACGTTACATTGTATCGCCTGGCTCTAAATTCCCTATCACTAGTGATTTCTTAAATATTTCCCCTGCAATCAATTTTAGAAATATGTTATAGTTTCCAAAACAGAAAGTAGATAAAGGCTTTTGTTTTCCTGTCTAAGAAAATTTCAGACAAATGTAAGCAATTAGCATACCTAAAGAGTAATTTTACACTTTATAAAAATATAATTTCTTCTAAAACAAGACAGCATAAAGATTCATTAAGCAAAAATATCTGTATTACAGTTGTGCCTTTTTCTGCTAAATTGAAGCCTTTGATTCAAGGAGCAAAGTACATTTCAGAACTTCAGCTTTCCCTTCAAGGCCACAAATTCAAGCAGGAATAGCACACTACATTAAAAACAGATCTCTTGCAACTTAGACACAGTATAAATTAGAACAAAGCCTCTGTGAATCAGTGGTTCCTAATAAAACACTAGTATAGACATATACTCTTTTCTGAAGCCTGTACTCTGGCTGTACTAGGCCTCAAAAACAAGGAGGCAGCCTGAGAGCCAGAAAGCGAGCAACACACCAGCAATCCACCCAGGGAAGCCTTTCTCCTTCCTGCCAAATAGTGAGACAACAAGGAAGTCACCCAATACTGCACCAGAGATTATCCCTGACAAGGAGAGAGATATTCTAGCTCCTTTATAACTACAAGGTCCCTTCCAAGAAAAAACCAAATGGCCCCTGCCCCAGTTAATGTTGATCTACAAAAGAAAGTCTGGGGAAAGTGAAATGGGAGCAGTTGTGTGCAGACTGGGAAATGAGGACCTAATGAAATGGAGAGTAACAAGTTAGCTCCCAAATGCCTCTTGTGCGGAGAGCACCTACATTATTTTTCCCCTTCCACATAAAAAGCAGCAACTAAATGCAAGACAGCCTGTAAGTATGCAACACAGGCTGTGAGTACACAACACAAACCCTGCAAAAATTAATCATGTAATTCACGTCTGTGAACCATGCTATCAGATATCATCACATCAAAAGAGAGATCACAATACATATTAAACTTTTCCTCTTTCAAGCTATGAAAACTGATATGAGTATTATCTAAAATGCAGAAAAAGCAACAGGCTTATTGTATTTAATAGGATCAACGAAACCTGACAGATGACCCTGAACACAAGGAGAAACTTCTCAATCACATCAGACTAATGTGTACCAACTCTAAGTGTGAAAGGAAATAAACAAAACTCAAGAGGTCTTCAGCAACTAGAATGAAAGAGAATATATTCAGCACACCAAATCAACCTACATGCCAGCAAAACTTGGGCATTACTCAATCTATCTCTGGGCCTAAAATTGAGAGAGTTCTTATAAGTCTCAACTGGGGAAGAGGAGTGGGGAAGGGATCAGACTTACATTGTCTCTCCAGTCTTGGCAACATGACAAAGAAACTGATCCAGTACTGGACACACTTCCTTCTTCCCCCTCTTCTCAAAATCTGCAGGTAAGAGGGGGTGGGGGGAGGAGAAAATCCCAATCGACATTAATGGACTTGGTCTGCAAATGCAGCTCCCACGTGAAGCTTTTCCAAGTCCCAGGGTGCTGGAAAGCAGAGCCACCCCCTTCCACCCCACTCGAGCCGCAGCCTTAGGGCCCTGCGAGCCTCTTACTGCTTCTGAGGAGGGAACCGTCTACATCTGAATGGCAGTAAGTCACTCGAAGTTGATTTGCAACTTCTCTGGAGCGGCTACAGCCACGAGAGAGAGGCTGATGGACTCCGGCTGCGTCCAGGGAGGCAGGCTGAGGCTAGCACGAACGGGGCTGGGGAGAGAAAGGGCAGGGGTGAGAGGGGGGGCCGGCGCACGGGGGGGGAGGGGGGCACTGGGCTCAAGCGGGGCAAGGGGAGGAGGGGGAGGAAAGACACTGGGGGCCCTACCCCCAGCCGCCCCCCTGAAGCCCAGGGCCCCTCCTGGGAGGGGGGGAAGGGCATCCCCCCCCTCATGTCCCAGAGAGCTCTGCCTCCCCAGAGGGGCGGGGGGGGGCTTTCCTCTCCACCACCTTCCCCTCCCAGCCTAGGGCGCTGCCTCCTCGCCTGTCCCGGGGGGGCCATGGCCTCCCTCAGCGCAGGGACCCCACCCGCAGGGGGTCCTGCCGCCCCCAGTGAGGAGAACTCGCTCGCTCGCTCCCTCCCCGCGTGGGGACCCCCCCCAGCCCGGCCACCACCTTTCAGCGCCTCCTGCAGCCTCTCGACGTCCATGGTCCGCCGCTGCCCCCTCTCTGCGCCGCTCCCGCCTCCTGCCCCCCGCCCCGCACAGGAAACAGGCACCGGCAGCGGCACAAACACACACCGCGGCGGGCTCAGCAAGCCTCCAACATGGCGCCCGGGCCGTCACCGTGCGCGCCCCCGACGGCCCGCCCCCTCCCACTGGGAGCGGGGCCGCGCGGGGGGCGGGGCCCAGGCTGCGACCGCCCGGCCTCTCGGGGAGACAACCTGGCGGGGGCGGGAGGGGGAAGGGCTGGTGCTAGGCGCGGGCCGGCGTCTGTGGCCAGGCCTGGGCCTAGGGACCCATCACACGCACCCCGGTCATACTTAGTCAGGGGGGCTTCCCACCTTCCTCCCCCCCACACTGAGTGTGGGGCTTCCCCGACCCCCACTTTCCACACTTACACTGGGGGGCTACTCACCCCCCCACACCTTCCACACTCAGATTGGGGGCTACCCAACCCCCCCGACACACACACCTTCCACACTCAGATTGGGGGCTACCCAACGCCACACACACACACCTTTCACACTCAGATTGGGGGCTACCCAACTCCCCCCCCCCACACACACACACATTTCACACTCAGATTGGGGGCTACCCAACTCCCCCCCCCACACACACACATTTCACACTCAGATTGGGGGCTACCCAACCCCCCCAACACACACACCTTCCACACTCAGACTGGGGGCTGCCCAACCCCCCGCCCCCCACACACACTCCTTCCACACTCAGATTGGGGGCTACCCAACTCCCCCCCCACACACACACATTTCACACTCAGATTGGGGGCTACCCAACCCCCCCAACACACACACCTTCCACACTCAGAATGGGGGCTGCCCAACCCCCCCCCGACACACACACCTTCCATACTCAGATTGGGGGCTACCAAACCCCCCACACACACACACACACTTCTTCCAAACTCAGCTGCACTCCAACTGAAGTGGTGAATACATAGCTGTTCTCCTTTCCTTGTGCCACTTAATTGTCCCTTATCTCTCTTTCTATTTGCCTATTACAATATTATTTACCTTTGTAAAGTATTTTTGCAATACGTTGTATATGAAGGATGCCATGTGAAAGATGCTTTGTACTATAATACCATTGTGTACCATTGTATGAATTAATATTTTCTGTATCTTTCAGGAATTTGTGAAATTGACCATCTGTGTTAAAACTAAATAGTTATTTCTTATATTAAAATCTAATAGAATTAAGATGTGGTTGTAGTAGGATGACCGCCCAACCAAACTTGAAGGGATATTCCTTATTTGAGATCTAACATCTTGAATCCCATATCCAGTCATTAAAGGACACGCTTCCAGCAGTAATCATGAAAAAAACATACACAACTGTACAAATGTATGATTTTCCACAGTGTGTACCTCTGCACCATAAATGAAATGTAGGATGCTATCCTTAATTACATATATGCACACATACATTGACTCGTATTTTAACAGCTGTAGGTGGTCACTTGCATTTGATCTGACTTAGCTTTAGAAAATTTATGTTCAAGAGTTTATAAATAAGAAATGTTAGTTAATCAAACAGTTTTTGAACAAAACTATGCAAACAAATATTTTTTAAAATTACAGAAACTCAGATTTTCAATGCTTTCCATTACTTGTAATGGAAAAGCTGATCCTTTCAGTCTGAAACTCTGATTTGGCAAACAGCAATGTGCTTAATTTTGAGCATGGGTGGTTCCCATCAATGTATTAAAGTCAATGGGACTACTCACATGCCTAAAATTAAGCACATATGTAGGAATTTGCAGGATGAGGACATTAGATTGAACATCATCAAATGGGACTTCTGCTGGGAAGTTTAACTGAAATGACAGCCTCTGCTGAGGGAGAAAACAGATCCAGGCCGTGAATACAGATACTGAAGAAGTGTGATGGACTTCTAAAAGCAGTTTTAGAAATGTCTTTTCAATATATATTCTTGTAATGGTCCATAAATTTCCCTACACAAAAACCCACAGAGGACAAACACCACAACTCTGCAAGCGTGGTGGTAAAATCTGTGCAGTCTTCCCCATACTTCCCTGGACTGGGTCCCAGAATCAGCAGGGGTGTAAAGTGGCCTATGAACAAGTCCCTAAAATTGAAGCAGAGAGGCCTGGGATTCATGGGAACTGAGCCCCCAGATCTGCAGATTTTAATCAGCCAGCCAGCTGCACACACAGAAACGTGTCTACTGTGAACACTTCTGTAGAATTGAGGCACCCATGGTGATTATTCCTGGAAGGAAATGGAAATGCCCATAAAAATGAAGTTGTAAATATAGTAGCCAAATATTGCAGTCAACTGTTATTCTAGGCATATGTGAGCTGGCACATCTGCTGTAATTTACTATTAGGTAAAATCCTGAATAGGCCTGTATCGTCTCCCATGTGCTACCCCAGATCTGTATATGCAGAGACGTGTGCATATAGATTTCCCTCTTCTCACACAAAAAGGGGCAAGGGGGAATCAGCGGCCTCTGGCACCATCCTTCCTCCTCCCCCCACCACCAACTTTTCCTGAAAGTCCAGAGTATGTATAGCATGAGATGGAGATTTGACAGCCTACGAGGAAGAGTGGGAGGGCCAGAGCATGGCTGGTCATGACATACATTGTCCACTCTCCAGCCCCAGCAAGATTTCCTGGAAAAGATAATACAGCCTCAGATTGTATTATCTTTTCTGTATAGTCCAGTCCAGGGTCCTTGATAGAACAACTCCAATAGAGCTGCATTGCCAGGAAGCTGGTGTGGTGGCATAGGAGATTACCAGGTTTGTGTACAGTCTATTCTCTGGATAAAGGCAAAACCAATAATCCTGACAATAATACAGGGTGCTCTGGCTGAGGGCTACCTAAGCTCCCCTGTGTCAGTTTTGACATGGGTCGGGGATGATCCAGTTCCTAGAATCTAACAATGTCCTCAGGCATGTTTTTTCTACAAAGCAGAGAACCACAACCCTTATTTTAGAACTTCATAGGTTCTAGAATTGAGAACCTTGTAGAAATTTTGGACCTTAGAGTACTATTTAATAGTGAGAATAATGCTAGTTAGCACTTCATATTTACAACATAGTGTACAAAGCAGCTATTTTGTGATGCAATGTAAAAAATATGCTTAGTTTAAACACACTGTATAAAAAGAATTCTAAATGTTTTGTAAACTCTCTAAAATATTTTTCAAACCTATAGAAGTATCTCAGATTTAACACTTTGCAGTTCTCCCTGGCTGAATCTGGAAACCTGGTAATAACCCAAAGGCAGTAGTTGAACTGTAAACATTTTAGAAAAGAATGTTATTTTTCATGCCATCGGTCATTCCTCAATTTTAAAAAGAAAAACAGCATTGCTCCCTGAACTCCATTTCAAGAGAAAAACAGCATTAATGAGAATAATAGTACTTAGGATTTGCATACTGCAGCATTTTTCATTTGCAAGGTATTTTCCGCACATTACGTAATTCTAGCATCCTTTAAGTATCATTAGCTCCATTATACACATAAGCAAACTGAGGAAAAGAAGCTGTGATTTGCTCAAGCCATGGAGGGAATCAGTGTCTGAAGTGGAGTTAGAATGCTGGAGTTCCCGGGTCCCAGTCCTGTGCTATGCCCACGCTACTCCCTCAGGAGATCTATAGTGGAAAGTTGAGTGGCAGCGAAAGGAGGGAAAATCCCACTGGGAAAATCATTACTGGTTTTGTTCCTGCTAAGTTGGTCACCCCATATTGTTAAAAATTTTCATTACTGGTGATTTTGCCCTGGTAGCATTTGTTGCCATCGGCCACTTTAGTTTTGTGCATGGGGGAACATGAAGGTGGAGCAGGGGGTCTGCGCTATAGCAAACTGTCCATCAAGCTGCAGTTAGTTCAAGTGGCTCATTGCCGCGCTTGTGGGCAAATCATTACATTAAAAACCTTTACAAATTAAAGCAATGTTTATTTGCTTTTATCTTAGGGCAATATTCTGCTCTCTCGTTCATTGATATTCTCAACCAGTAACATCACTGGGAGCGCCACATGTAGAACTAGTGCAAAATCTGTCGTAATGGGAGGAGATCCGCATCATAGCTCTACCGCAGTGGAGGAAGGAGAGAATTTTGCCCACCAAGTAAGTTGAGGGCAGGAGAAGGATTTCAAGGCAAGGAATGGATATGCAGTAGCAAATGTAAGTGTTGTGGCTTGTGAGCAGATACACCAGCAAGGAGAAGGGAAAATAAAAGTTAAACCACAGTTCAGCCTAAGTTCCTTTCCCTAGCACCTGCCCTGCTGTATTAACCTAAAGGAGATGCCAAAACACTAGCAACAGCCAAGTAAGTCTTCTCCAGCTTTCACCAAGCAGGGAGGGAGGGAGGAAGCTTCTCCTAACTATCTCCTTATGATCCATTACAATTCCCCCATGAACTAACTTCTCTAGAGCTCTCCTAGTCCTTATAAAGTTCCCAAAGGTGGTCACCTGATTCTCTGGTCACGTGACCTTGACTCGGTTCCCTCTGGGGGAACTACATTTCCCAGAACACTTGTTTTTAAAGGGCCTATGAGTCATAACAGACATACAGGGACATAAAAAGAAAAGGAGTACTTGTGGCACCTTAGAGACTAACCAATTTATTTGAGCATGAGCTTTCGTGAGCTACAGCTCACTTCATCGGATGCATCCAATGAAGTGAGCTGTAGCTCACGAAAGCTCATGCTCAGATAAATTGGTTAGTCTCTAAGGTGCCACAAGTACTCCTTTTCTTTTTGCGAATACAGACTAACACGGCTGTTACTCTGATACAGGGACATATGCATGGGCCCTGTTACATTGCCCACTGCAGAAACATTAGTAGGCCAAATCAGCTGGCCTGTGCAACACCCTTCCATTCACTGGTGTTATGAAGATCAGCCTATGGCCCATATTCTAAGTGTCCATTTGAAAAATTATGTACCAGCCTGGGTCAAAACAAAACAAACAAACAGAAAGTTCCCAGGAAACTTGTGTTAAAATAGCTCAATGTAGTCACTGAAAAGCACGTTACAGACAACGAGGACTGTGTTTTCTCTACACTGTGAATATTTCATTCAGTACTATACTGCTATCAAATACAAATCCTCATCAGCCTAATTTGTAACAGAATTATACAACCCCAATACAGTTTTTATTAAATATTTCATATCTGAGCCCAGAGAAATACTTCAGTGCTATAAACTGGGATTGTGGAAGATTCGGGTTTGTCTTCTAGAACCTGGCAAACAAGTTCTGGGGATGAATACGGAATTGTCTCAATGTTAGTTGGCTGAGCCAGGTGACCCTTCTCATTTAAAGATCAGATTGAAATTCTAGTTTCTTATTGTACTTGCATTTGGAGCATGGTCACTTTTGGACTTGTGTTTTACATTATTGACAAGTTATACAGTCCATTGGCTTTGCTGTGTGAGAAGGATATTGCTATCTTAGGAGGTAGGAAAAGTCATTAGTGGCCACCATTCCCACAATTTATCTGCCGAAGGAGGATGTAAGTCACCACACTCCTCCTTACAGGATCTGACTGTTAGAAAAAAGGCTACCTGCAGCTTCTCCACACATGGGTCTTGTTATCTTATGAGTTGGAAGTAACCAAGGGCTTCTGAACTAAACCTGTCAGAGGGAAAAGAAACAGCTTACCAGCACCAGTTCCTCAATGAGCTCCTCTAGTTTGTAGCACTCACCACTTGCGTGTGTATCTTGGCATATTAAATAAGACATTATTGTAATGTGTCTTTGGTACAACAGAAGAAAGAATGTTGCCTCACAATGCAGAAGAGTTTTAACCAAGGAGCACACTAAACCTCATTCTTCACAGTCTTGCAACTTGTGTAGTCCTTTACATCTGTGCAGACTGGGAGTAAAACGCTACCATATCAGAATGGTACCATTTTACACTTGAACAGATATATAACTATGCAAGAAGCAGGGCAGTGGAGAATTGGGCCCATTGGATCCTGTCATCCTTACTTATGTGGGTAATCCCATTCAAGGTAATAAGACTAATCACATAGTTAACAGTTGCAGGACACTGTGTCAGGCTGTGACACTGGCAGACCAGGTGCCAGCTCTTGCCAAGGTTGTAGGCTTCAGCTAGGCACTGACAAATTCATAGCTGGAAACCAAACTAGTTCACCTATATGTTAGTATTCAAAATAGGTATTAGACTTATAAGGATGTGTTTAGACTCTATGGAATGCTTGTAAGTTGCTGCATGCTTTAATTTCACTTGTAATGTCTGTATCCCATGCTATAAGGTGATATGTAAGTTTTGCTTTATAACTGTAAAAATGCTTGCTCTGAATCTGTGAACCAATAAGAATGGTCCATGGCCCATCAAGGACTACCAAAAGTAAATGGGCCATTGTGGAATATCATGATACAAAGATTTGGTTAATGGTCCTCTCACACCCATGAAGGTGCTCCATGTAAAAAAGCTCATCTCATCAGCTTGAATTCTGGAAGAAGGAAATAAAGATAGCTGACAAGAACATTTTAAATCTCTTTTTGCTGTTTGGACTCTCACAGGGCTGGAGCTTGGAAACAGAAACAGAGATCAACTTGGGTTAGCCCTAACAGACATTCAGTGCTCATGGGCGCCAAGTTTGTATAATTTTTGGTGGTGCCCAGAACGGGTCTAAGCAGAGCTGTCTCATCCATAGGACGGACTGAGGCAACTGCCCCAGGCCCCGTGCTTTGGGGGGGGCCCATGCTTCAGGGGAATGCGGGGTCCAGGGCAGCCTCGGGGGTTAGTGGAGAAACTGGCACCAGCAGAAGCGAACAACCCGGCCTCAGCCCACCCAGCTCCACCCCACTGGCTCCCGGCATCACTCGGGGGAAGGGATGGAAGACAGAAAGAGGCAGGGTGGAGGTGGGGGCTTGGGGGAAGGCATGGAATGGGGGTGGGGAGAGGGTGGGAACGGGCAGGGTGGGGGCTTAGGGAAAAGGGTGGAGTGGGGCAGGGTGGGGGCAGAGCAAGGGTAGCAGAGGCGGGGCGGAGCGGAGCAGGGAGGGCTGGGTCTGGGTCGCTCGCTGCTGCCAGTGCAGGCCCCCCACTCACCCTCCAGGTCTCCCTGGACCCCACATCCCCCTGAAGCACAGGGCCCCCCAAAGCCCCGGTCTATCCTATGGATGGGATGGCTCTGAAAATATAGGCCCAAACATTGGTGGAGCGGGGCCCATGTTCCTGAATATTGGTGGAGCATGGGCATCACGGGCCCATATAACTCGTCTCCTATGTGGATTGCTGACAGATTCTACAAGTCTGTCACCTTTTAAAACTACAGACTCATTTGTGCATATATGTTGCCTGCTTTAACCTGTACATAACTATCATTTCTTTTTCATAGTTAATAAATCATTAGTTAGCTTACTATAGGGTTGACTACAAGTGTTGGCTTTAAGCCTGAACTCTGAGGTACAAATTGATCTGGGGTAAGTGACTGGTCTCTCGAGACTGGAAGCAATCTGTATCTTTTGTGATCTTTGGTATATAGCAACCAACTATCACTAAGTCAAGCTTGCCTAGGTGGCAAGGTAAACTGGAATGCCCAAGGGGACTGCCTGTGACTCCTTGGTAAGATGGTTATAGTGCTCCAGGAGTTCACATTTGTTACTGGGTTGGTGAAATCTGATTATAGATATACAACCAGGTTGGGGTCTCTGCCCTCCTTTTTGACAGTCTGCCCTGAGGATGGCACTCACAGTCAGGAACCATTCCAGGCAGGGTGACACAGGCCCATAACTGTATTGTCACCCACACAGTCACTGGAAACCAAAGTTCTGGAAATCAGGCAAAACTCCAAATGTTGATTACAAATACAGGTATCTGAGACTTAGAATCAGTAGAAGAAAGCATTAATCATACTAACAGTTGAAAAGAGGAATATTACTAGATTTGGAACTGTTTCTTTCAGAGCTGCAAGAAAGATAATGACAGGTTTCAGAGTAACAGCCGTGTTAGTCTGTATTCGTAAAAAGAAAAGGAGTACTTGTGGCACCTTAGAGACTAACCAGTTTATTTGAGCATGAGCTTTTGTGAGCTACAGCTCACTTCATCGGATGCATGCTATGCATCCGATGAAGTGAAGTGAGCTGTAGCTCACGAAAGCTCATGCTCAAATAAACTGGTTAGTCTCTAAGGTGCCACAAGTACTCCTTTTCTTTTTAAGAAAGATAATGGAACTTATGCCCTGAAGATATTACATTATCATAGGCTAACATGTGTATTACGTTGTGGGAAATCTGTTGGAGTTCACATAGCTCCCTATTGGCGCTTACATGGTTTTGGTCTTGTACAGCTTAATCTGCCTCCATATCCTTGCACACCTATGTCACACCACAGTGTCTGCAGCTCAGCATTCTGGTGATGTTTTCCTCTTTTAGGATATGTTTTCCTTTCACTTTGTCATTTTCCTCATCGACATGCTGCACTATCAGTTTGGATTTCACATATTGTAAAATTAGTGTGGAACAACATTGTATGAGCAGCTGTGAAACTTAATAGCATTTGCAAAAAGAAAAGGCGGACTTGTGGCACCTTAGAGACTAACAAATTTATCTGAGCATAAGCTGTAGCTCACAAAAGCTTATGCTCAAATAAATTTGTTAGGTTCTAAGGCGCCACAAGTACTCCTTTTCTTTTTGTGGATACAGATTAACACGGCTGCTACTCTGAAACCTTAATAGCATTTGTGTGCATAAGAGGTTTGCCCCAGTCTCCATATTGCTGTTTGAAGAAAACAGTGAATGATTCTGTTTGTATATCTGATGACTACACAAGAGGAGCAGAAAGCAATCAATTATTAACCCTTCCCTTTCTATATATTTTCACTTTAATATGTTCATAAATCTTGGTTGGGGGAAAGAAAACTTTATGTCTTGTGATCCCCAGAACCTAAATTAAGCACTGAGCCCTAATTAACTAACTTAATGGAGGCATTAAGTCTGACCAATTTACATTGGTTAACAAAGAACCTAATATTCAGGCCCTACTTCTCTACTGCTTTCCCCCTTGTGCAATGCTTTATCCTGGGCAAAGTGAGTGTAAAACTCTACCCAATCAAAATGGTCAAGTAGACATCCACTTTGTAAGCAGCAGCATTCAATGCAATGTCTTTTTGTTGAAAAATGCCAGTTAGTCAAAAATGAAATTTATCATGAAAAAAGTTAAAGCCTAAGTTTGACCTTAACCAGTTAAGCACATGCTAGAGAACAATTGCTTTGTCTTGGCCCGAGTTTTGAAAGTGTTAGTTAGATCAAGCTGGATAACATGGTCTAACATCACACTTTTAAATACTAGTCTAGACACGGCCTAAAACCCCAATGCTGGAATTATTCATGTAATAAAGTTAGTACAGTGCATAAGAGTTTGCAGGATCAGGGTCTAAGGCCTTGTCTAAGTGGGAAAGATTTTTCAGTATGACCTCAGATGTGAATTTAAATAGATATAGTTACACTGATATAAGCCTCCCAAATGGACATTCTTATTCCAGTATAAAAGTGACTCTTTGTGATTTAGCTTGCGAAGCAAAAAAAGCCACTTTTATAGCAGAATAAGAGTGTGCACATGACAGGTTATACCAGTGTAAGTATACATGTATAGCTGATAGAACTTTCCTTTATTGCTGAAAACATGTAATGTTGAAAGTGTTACTTTCAGAGCTACAATAATATTTCCACTTTTAAAAATAACACTGGCCCTCACTTCTTTACTTTTTCTTTAATTGAGAAAAGGTAACACAAAATCACACTTGGACTTTATTCCAGTGGGAAAATAAAAATTAAAAGAGAATGCTTCCCCCCACCCCCATCTTTTCCTTTTTCAGTTAGGTCCCTTTTTAAATAGGAAAAAAATGGGGGTGGGGGAGGGGAAGGCGGGAGGACAATTAAACAAAAGGTGAGAAAGTGGGATATTTTAAAAAAATTGAAATGGAGACATATTCAAATAAAATCCCAGTTGGAATATATAAAGCACATAACAGGCCCTGCCATTGATTTGTTGTGTGACCTTGAGTTAACCCATTTGGACATCAGCTTCCTTATCTGTAAAATGGGTATGATATTTTCCCTTCTTTGTGAAGTGCTTTTAGATCCTTGGAGTAGAGAGGTTGTATGTGCAGAATGTGGCTATGCTTTGTGTGAGCTCCTCCTGTGTTGCTTTTTGAGTATTTACAGAGGGTTAAGCATGCTGCACCTTCTTTTCTATTTTGGCAGGTATGTTTGTTGCTAGTCACACAATATTACAGTGATGAGACTTTCTTTCACGTCAAATTGTTTTCTACCCCAGGTTTTGTTTTTCCAGCAAAGCAATTTCGTCCAACGGTAATTACCATACGGTTGAGAATTCTTACCTTCTATTTTCATATGGTGCATGTTGCTGATTTTTTTCAACATATGTGAATCCAGGTGTAAGATCAAGGATTTTGAATGGTTGTTTATTGATCCCTTAAGTTTAGGCGTAAAGCTGATTCAATACATTTTAAAGTAAAGAAAATCAAAAAACTTGACAAAAACCCATTTCGTTTTCACTTACTTATTACATGTAACGTTGTTTTTGTGATTTTTTTAAAACTAGAATTTTAATACAAAAAGGAAAACAAACCACGACTGGAGCTGATCTTACTTTCCTTGGAAACCCAAAACTCCCACTTGTGTGAGAATTTTGAGTGTCCAGAGAATGAAGGATCAGGCCCCATATGTGGTAATATTAATCCATCTCTGCACACAGGGAGTGGGATTACACTTCTGTAACTCCAGAGCAGACTTTGGCCTGATAGGAATTCATTATGCCCATATGCCAGAGGGCAAAATTGGGCTCTAACTTCCTCTAGTGAGGCAATGCACAATTAAGACTGCATATTTGAACCTTATTGTGCTGAGATATTGCAGTTTTTTGATTTGTAGGAGATCACTCACTCCCAGGTTTCACGTGCCCATTAATACTAAGGCAGTTTAGAGTGAGGTAACAGAAGAGTGACAATGTTATGGCCAGATCATGCTCTAAATGGAAGGGAAAAAGACAGAAACTCAGTGCTATGAGCTTCTCTGGAATCATCCTGTCAGGGACGAAGGTTTGTCCTGCCTGGGGTGGAAGGTGTGTAGTTGTCCCCCAGCAGCAGTAGAAAGTCTGCTTCTTGAGTCCTAGCATTGTAAGACTTTTTAAAGGTTCCATGGAATTACACACTGGAGAACTCCCAAGGCACAGCGTGATCATCAATAGGCCTAACTGATTAAAATGATGTAAGGCATGTGCCCAGCAGTTACCTTTGCTTTTAGTTAATCAAGCTCAGATTAGGTATCTAGGGATCTTTGACCTGACCTGACCTAGAATAATTTAATTCATTAGAGTGTGACAGCAAGGTGTGTGGCACTTCAATTTAGTCTGAACTAAAATTGATTAGTACACTGAAAGAATCTGTAACTAATTGATGTAATATCAATTAAGCCAGGAGTGTATACCGCAGAGATAGGCGAACAAGTTCATAGCAAAATAAGAACGGCCATACTGGGTCAGACCAATGGTCCATCTAGCCCAGTATCCTGTCTTCCGAAATTGGCCAAATGCCAGGTGCTTCAGAGAGAATGAACAGAACAGGTAATCATCAAGTGATCCATTCCCTGCTTCTGGCAAAGAGAGGCTAGGGACACTTCAGACCAAGGTTTTGCATCCCTTCCCATCTTGGCTAATAGCCATTGATGGACCTATCCTCCATGAACTTATCTAGTTCTTTTTTAAACCCTGTTATAGTCTTAGACTTCACAACATCCTCTAGCAAGGAGTTCCACAGATTGACTGTGCATTGTCAGAAGAAATCCTTCCTTTTGTTTGTTTTAAACCTGCTGCCTATTAATGTCATTTGGTGACCCCTTGTGTTGTCAGAAGTAAACAACACATTTACTTTCTCCACACCAGTCATGATTTTATAGACCTTTATCATATCCCCCCTTAGCTGTCTCTTCTTTAAGCTGAAAAGTCCCAGTCTCATTAATCTCTCCTCATATGGAAGTCGTTCCATACCCCTAATCATTTTTGTTGCCCTTTTCTGTACCTTTTCCAATTCCAATATATCTTTTTTGAGATGGGGCGACCAGATCTGCACTCAGGGAAGCTGTGAGGTCCTTCCCTCTTATCCCATGACAGCTTACTTTGCTTAAGAGCCTTTGGTGGGGGACCTTGTCAAAGGCCTTCTTAAAATGTAAGTACACTATATCCACATTCTCTAATGCACATTTACTAGCAGTCAATAGCAAAGCACATGCCGGAAGAACTGTCTCTCTCCACACAGCCAGCTGCCACAAGCTTTCCTCCCCTCCATACCCCAACCTAGGAAACAGAAAACCTCCTGCAGGGAGTTATCATGAACCAGGGCGCCATTCAAGTTAAAACCTAGACTTGTACCATTCCCACTTGAAGACTTTAATGTGTGCAGAAGTAGGGGTCCAGGTTAGGCTGCCCCAGCTCCACCCAGGATTTATTAAGGTGCACAAAAACAAGCCCTATGCTTGGAGATATGTAGCTGGAGAAGGCACTTGCTTTGCAATAAGTCCGAAGATCCACCCCAGCAGGGGATCAGTCAGTTTTCTTTGTGCTGCTTTCCGTGCCCCCCTCCCCCATTTGAAAGTCACGTTCCATAGCCTTCAGCTGGCCATTTGCATGGCACAAAGTAGATTTATAAACAACTTTACAAAAGCAAAGTGATGCAGTTATTTGCCTGGCTGCATGATCCATAGTAAAAGGGACCTTGCTTAGGATACTGTGACATTCATTCCATGAAATATAGAAACCATACCATCACATTCCTGAGAGTTGTCTGGCTCCCTGTCATCACACCGTGGGAGGGACGAAGGCAGCACATCTAGTGGTTAGAGTAGCGGACTGAGTCTGTTGTCAGTTCCGTCACTAAGGCCTGGTCTACACACAGATTTTGTACCCGTGTAAGAATTTCAGTTAGGGATGTAATGATTTGTTTCCCTATAGTTACTGGTATAACCTCAAGTGTAGGTGCAAGAATACTAGTACAAGTGTGCTTAAACAGGACAGCTTATCCCCTTTTTCTTATGGGAATAAGCCCATTTCTACTGCTACAGCTATGTCTACACTAAGGGGCTCATACCACTTTAACTGTGCTGGTATAGTTACAGTGGTATAATTTGTCTGTGTAAACAAGCCCATACGTGCGTAACTCAGTGTGACCTTGGCTAAGTCACAACATTAAATCTGTAAAATGGGGATAAAATGGTAAAGCACTAGATCCTCTGCTGAAAGATGTTATGAATTATTATTGTGCAACACAAGGTATTTTTCACAAGTTCTTCATGTTTATAGAAAAAACCTTTCTGCTCATTCAGTTTTCAGATGGGCAATGCCAATTTATCATTGCATTAAATGACTAACGTGACCCTGAAATTCTTGAATCACTTTATAGTACAGTATGGATTTGCATATATCTCACAATCCTGTCCAGGAGGAACCAGTGAGGACAACTGCTTTCCAGACTGCAAACAGATAATAATTATAATTATAATGTGTTAGTAAATGAAATACAGTTTAGTGCCAAGTTTGTAGTTGCATTTTCAGGAGCACTTTGGTTTCTCTGGCATAGCAGCATCATTTGTAAAACATTTAAATGGTGATTAGAACAGGTATTTTGTTAGGATCTGAAGCTGGGCTGAAAGTTCCATGTTGTTCTATCCCCTGCCCTTTGAAATTTGTTAGTACCTACGAAGAAGACATTTTAAAAACAAAATTGATCTTGACAACCGATAACTATCCAAATACTCAGAAGAAATGAATGGAAAAATCTAGCAAATTGTTTCAAATGCGGAGGAGGAAGAGTTTATTATCTCCCATAGCATTTAGCAAAGTCCTAAATCACATTTTGGTAAGTGTACTCCTGTGTGCAATTGAACTGAGATGGGACTTAACCCCCATTACCTACAAGACTAACAAATACACCCAGTTAGGCATGCTCTTCTGCACCTGGAGGTGAGTAGCTAATTGGCTCCCAGAGAGAAGGGGCAGAACTAAGCCAAACTAAGTAGACTGTAGGAGCTCAGTTGAGGAAAGATTAGTCTCTCTGGCCCAGGGCAGGGTAACAGACAATGATAATCAGGGCAAGGCAGGCTCCTGCAAGGGAAGGTCCGAAACGAATTTCTACAAGTACAAGACCACCACTTCAGTAGCCCAAGGGGATGAAAGAATTATCCAGATTAATTTGAACTTGTCCAGGATACTCTGGAAGGGGTCTGAACTTTGTGACTTGGCCAAAGGGTGGAGCCCCAGAAGAAGTGGAGTCAGAGGCAGCCAGCCAGAGGCACCCTCTAAGGGTAAGCGAGCGCAACCACACAGACAATATGATGTACAGCTAGATATTGCTCAGACGGAATTAAAGCTACAGATCTGGCTTTGTTGGTTCAAGTGCCCAAGACTAGAGCTGGCTAAAGAACGATAATTCCATTTTGTGGCACTTCCAAGGTTTGGTTTTGTTCCATACTGGAATGAAAACAAACCTTAAGTGTTTCTGTAAAACACAATTGCATCAAAATAGAACCGTGTCAAAACATCTGTTTTTGGAATGGACAGGTCAGGTTCTCATTTAGTCTCACTCTTTCTGGAGAGCCCACCCTGGACCTCAGAAACCTTCCCATTCAAAATGTAATCAAAACTGATGCACCTCTGCCAGCGGTTCTCAAACTTCAGTGCACTGCCACTCTCTTCTGACAACAAAAATTTACACGACCCCAGGAGGAGGGACTGAAGCCTGAGTCCACCCCAGCCCTGATGCCTCGGGCGGGGGAGGGGGGGAGGCAAATCCCAAGCCCCACCACCCCGGGGGGAAGTGGCAATGGCAAAGCCAAAGCCTTCAGCCCCAGGTGAGGGGGCCTGTAACCTAATCCCCATCACCCTCGGGCTCAGGCTTCGGCTCTGGGCCCCAGCAAGTCTAACACCAGCCCTGGTGACCCCATTAAAATGGGGTTGTGACCCACTTTGGGGTCCTGACTTGTAGTTTGAGAACAACTGTTCTCTGCAAAACTTTCAGCTTTGATAAGACAGCATACTTCAATGAAAAAAAATCTTTTGTTCTGACTAGCTCTTCCCACGACAAAAAATACCCATATTCACATTTGAAAGCAAAGTGCTGGAGATTGCTAATCAAACTAACATGAGCCTTTCTCCAGTCTTTCCATTCGGTGGAACACATTGTTCCTTTACAACCTTCTAATGGATCCATCCACGCTCTCGACACCTCAATTCCCTATGGCTTGGTTTATACCTGTGGACGGCCGGAAAGCACTCTTCAACCATTAGCAGTCAACAGAGAACCACTTTATTAAATAATTGGCCCACTCCTGCTCTCACTACAGTCATTAGGAGTTTTGTCCTTGACTTAGAAGGAGGAGTAGGCCCAACGTGAAATACAAATGAGCAATGCCATAGAACAGTATCTGATTGCCTTTATCTCCTTCCAAAAAGGAGACCTCACCATACAGATACTGGTCTGGTTGCAGAAAGATTGGTAATTTTTTGTCCTGCAGAGAAGTATCAGGGAAGCCAATTCAAACCCAGTAGTGATGGTACAGAGATTGAGTTAATAAGAAGGCAGATACTACAAGGAAAGACAACACAGGGTAATGCAGAATCAGTAGGGAAAGGAAAAGAAATTATACTGAATCCTGCAAATGCATGTACAACTGAAGATCTCTACTATTTTACTTAATATGAAACTAAGAACTTGTTTTACAGTGAATACACATCTTCTGTCATACCACTAAGTCAAGTGAGAAAGGAACAGGGTCTCTTGTTATTATGAAGGAAATGCATATATTTAGTCCCTTTCAGTAGCCATATTTACTTATTATCTTGCTGGAATAGGTCCAATTTTCTTTGTTAAATTCAATGAGCACTAGCAGAGGACAAATTTCCCTTTAGGCCAAATCCCTGCACATGCCATTTATCTTGAACAGATCAGACCTTTAAAGACACACAGCATAACAAAGAATTTACAAGGCAGAAATGTATTAAAAAGAAAGCTCATTGAGGTCTGATGTCAATTTTATACAAGCTAGCTCCCTAAGAAAAAGAATATGATTGAAATAAACAAGAGGGGGGTAGGGGGAGAAGACATAATAAAGATTAAGTGCCCAATGTGCCCTCAGTTATGCACATACAATCCCTTGAGGTCAGTGGGCCAAATTCATTGTTGGTGAAAGAGGGTGCAACTCTGCAGGTGTATTTGGTCCAATGGGACTAAACAGATGTATTAGGAGGGCAGTTTGACCTGGAACATTTAGGGTTTAGTCTTCATTGCTACATTTAAAAAAAAAAATCCACAAAATGTAATTTGAAAAACCAACCAAATCTTATGTTTTAGTCTTAAAGCATGTTATGGAAGAATAAGGTTTTGTACTTCAAACTATAACTTTATTGTTAAAAATAAGTTAACAGAAATTGATCATTTATAGTAAATATGCAACATATTAAGAACAGCTTAATACAGAACTGCATAACTACACTGTAATACGCAGCTACTGCCAAACCTCCATTGTGTTGTGCATGTAGGTGGTCAGGGCAAAATATGGTCCTTAAAGTAACGAGACCTATTACTGTGATCCTTTTAATTTGTTCTGATTTAAACAAAAAACAAACAAAAACAAAAAGACATGAAAATGTGGAGTTTGCTTAAAAGTTCATTTATTTATACTGTAAGCCAAAGAATCTTAAACATAGAAATGCACTGCGATGCCTCCTTGGGAGCTATAAACAATTGGTGCACTTGTCAGATAAAAATATACAAGCATTTAAATGATACAGAAATTGATCATAATTATTTACACACATACACACGTGCACACATGCACACCAAAAATGGTTTCCAGTTTCCACCTGTAAAGAACAGAAACTATAGCAAAGCTATCGAGCTCACTTTGCCAGGTGCAGCCAAATAGCCAAAAAAGCCCTCACATTATAAAATGGTGCAAACAAATGCCTCCCCCACTGGCAGTTCCTCACTGTACAATGTGTATTTTTATTCTGACACTTCCTTAAAAGGCTTAGGGCTGAAAGGAGGTGCTCAGCACCGCTCAGTGTCAGGCCCTTATTTGTATAACTTTAGCAAGTTCAAGTACAGCACAGCAAATTTAAAACCTGGAAATGTGCACTATAGCCCAGATCATGCCAACACTTAGGCACATGCTTCATTTTATACACTCTGAGTAGTTCCACTGACTACAGTGGGGCTACTCACAATGTGAAAAGTTTAAGCACATGCGTAAGTCTTTGCAGGATCACAGCCTGTGTTCAAATAACTAGCGCACAGTTCTTTAGGCTGAACGGTACCACACTGTTCTGAATGCAGCAGATGAATTTTTCTTCGTGAAATCTGGGTTACAAACACTCTGAATGTGCCAAAGAATGAATTTGTATTCATCTACAGATAAATATTTTGGTGTTCCCTCTTTTAGTGCTAATACGTTATGGTGTCATTGCTTAGTGTGGTACGTGAAAAATGGTATTCTGTTTTGTTGGGGTTTTTTTTTAAGTTACCAATACAATAATAGTACATATGAGGGGAGGAAAAAAATATATAAATCCTACATAAGTATTTACATAGTTCCATTATTAAAATAAATGAGGCTAAATTACAAGTAATTAGCGATGCATATGGAATGTGATTAAAGTAAGCTTAATATTAAAACCAACTGCTGTTGAAATTAAGATAAATGTTTTTTGGAAGCAGTAGTAAAATATAAATTAATAATTCTACTCAGCATGAGAAAACAAAATTATGTAACTTAAAAAAAAAAAGGCTTTGGAGTTTTCAAATTACAGCTCAATTAATTTTTTCAGAAAAATACCAAAAAAAGGTACTTTTTCCTGCATAATCGCCTTCACATTACACTGAAAGCTATTTTCACGTTAAAATGTATACTTCATATACCTTATACAACAGTTAACATAATATTGTTCTTTATAAAAATATAGCACCTCCTGTAAACACTGTTTTAATCTCCAATAACTTTATAAGTAATAATACCTTTATTCTGTAATTAACTATAGTATCTTATTGGATTCCTTCATTACAAATATGTTCCCATGGTTCCAAGTTCGACTGAATCATAATGGACTGAATCATAACCTGCTAAGCGTCTGTAAGTTAGCAACTCTGCTGCTGTATATGAGAGGCATTGTTCTAAAATGCAGAGTTCCAAGTTCTGGGCAAGGCAACTTTTTCTCTACAAACTTCTGTGGCTTGTAGATACCACAGAGATGAGCAATTTAGAAATGCTCTGAGGATGTCTAATCTAACCAAACATGACCTACAGACAGTCTGCTTTATTCTGATTTAGGAAATCAAGCTATTTTTTTTTTTTTTTTTAAGTGTCCACGACTGCCAACCCCAAAATGTTTAAAAATCATGAATCAAGCTCCCAGACAGCATGGGAGTATTTTAAATATCATGAAGCTTTTAAAATAATGCACTTTGGGTTCTTTTTATTTGTTTTCTAGCTTTTAAGTAGCTAGGGTGCACTCGGGTCACATTTTCAAGCTCTTCTCCGCAACCACCAGAGGCAAAAAACTTACGTTTCTTTTTAAATGAAAACTGAGATTCTGAAGAAATCATCTGACTCCAGGAGTTGGGGCTTGAAGAAAAATGCTAAATATTTCAAGCTTGCACTATATGGGTTTAAATGCCTTTCTGGTCCCCGTTAAGAGGGATAGCTGTAAGACTGGTCAGAATGATTGCTTCTGTCCATTGCTAGTTAAGGTACTTTGAGCTCTTACACAGTAAGAGCATAAGATAATGTGAGGATGAGAGCCAGAAACGTGCAAATTGTGTGCGTGGGGGGGGGGAGAGAAGGGGCTGAGGGTCCTATTAGGCCTTGTGTCAAAGAACTGTTCTTTTGTCTGTTGTGTCTCTTCTGAAGACTAGTCCAGCCCTGGGGTGAAATCATTGACTTTAGTGGGGCCAGGACTTCAAGTTTGGTATTCTGGGCTGTTCCATTTCACTCTACTCAGACGCTTCCCTAGTGCTGCTCTCTGTCATGCCATGCCTTTCTCTCAGTGTGTCTACGGATGTGTCACATATGTTTTCACACCCCATTCATTTGTAAAAGGTTTCCACAGGCACTTACCGCTGCGTACAGCCTGCCTGACAGCCTTAGCGGCCAGCAAACCTCATGTCTTCCTCTTCCTCACAAGCCAGGTATTGCATTTGGGCACATGAGTGTCAACTGTTCTGATGAGGCAGCGAGAGACCGCTAGCCCACTGTTACTGGAGAAGAGGGATACACGTAGGCCACCCAACTACGAGGATTTTTGTGAAACTGTGTGAATCAATCATGAGTGGTGAGGGCAGCAATGCCAATACTGCAGACTGTCTTGAACTTCAAGACCAGGGGTCGGTAAACTACGGCCCACGGGCCACATCTGGCCCGCAGGACCCTCCTGCCTGGCCCCTGAGCTCCTGGCCCAGGAGGCTTGCTCCTGGCCCCGCCCCTGCTGTCCCCCTTCCCCACAGCCTATGCTCACTGCGCCACCGGCGCCATGCTCTGATCGGCCAGGCTGCAAGCTCCTCGGGCAGCGCAACTGTAGAGCCGCGGCCTGACCCAGTGCTCTGTGCTGCACGGTGCGTGGCTGGCTCCAGCCAGACGGCGTGGCTGCCTGTC
Organism: Chelonia mydas; assembly: GCF_015237465.2. Taxonomy (NCBI): domain Eukaryota; kingdom Metazoa; phylum Chordata; order Testudines; family Cheloniidae; genus Chelonia; species Chelonia mydas. The sequence goes on along the minus strand of NC_057853.1, from coordinate 11,062,281 downwards.
CTGGTGCAGCCACGCCGCCAGCAGGCAGCCACGCCGCCAGTGCTCCAAGCAGCGCAGTAAGGGGGCAGGAAGCAGAGGGGGGTTGGATAGAGGGCAGGGGAGGTCAGAGGGCGGGGAACAGGGGGGTTGAATGGGGGCTGTGAGGGGAGCAGTCAGGAAGTGGGGGGGGGGGGCAGTCAGGGGCAGGGGTTCCGGGGGCGGTCAGGGGACAGGAAGCAGGAGGGGTGGATCAGGTAGGGTCCTGGGGGGGGCAGTCAGGAATGAGTGGAGGGGTTGGATGGGGCAGCAGGGGGCAGTCAAGGGACAGGGAGAAGGGGTGGTCAGGGAGAACAGGTGGTTGGATGGGGTAGGGGTCCCGCGGGGGGGCAGTCAGGAATGAGAGGAGGAGAGGTTGGATGGGGCGGCGGGGGGTCCGGGGGCGGTCAGGGGGACAGAGAGCTGGGGGGGTGGTGGTGGTGGTGGTGGTGGTGGTGGTGTTTGGATGGGGCAAGGGTCCCGGGGAGCCGTCAGGGAACGGGGCAGTTGGATGGGGCAGGAGTCCTGGGGGGGCCATGAGGGGGTGAGAAGGGGGGGTCGGGGGCCGTGCCACACCTAGCTGTTTGGGGAGGCACAGACTCCCCTAACCGGCCCTCCATACAATTTCAGAAACCCGATGCGGCCCTCAGGCCAAAAAGTTTGCCCGCCCCTGTTCTAGACTCTAATGACAGTGACATGCCCCTAGCACACACCAGCCATGCAAGATAAGTATGTATGCCTGGAAAGCCACTGGGATTACATGCATATTATAATGCAGTCGAAAGCAACTTTTTCATTACAGAATAGTTTCCCCTCAACACCTTGCATACTAGACATAAAAGACAGTTCCAAGTGACGGCTGATTTTTCTGCTGAACAGGTAAGGTAAGCCGGTCTATTCAGTTGCCTTCCACGTGCTGAACAATATAACCTTTCTACGGTATACATCCCTCAAGATTTTCACTTACAAAGTGTCTTTTAAAATTTCCTAAGTTTCAGGTTTCCTACAGCTTCTGCTGAGCATCTTTTAACTACTGCAAGTTTTAATGAGCTGTGTAACACTGTCTGTAACCTTCAGTCTAACTACTTACAACATGAACATGCTTTTGAAATCTAACCTAAATTAAATATTTTTAACTAAAACAAACATCAAAGCCATCTTGTATCCCATTTCACTTTGAGACTATTAGTTAAAATCCTGGCACAGATGCTGAACTTCAAGGGATGAAAGTGCCAAGCAGAGATGTGGAGATTTTTTTTTTTTTTAATGTCGAAGAACAAGTGGATTTTTGGCATATTGGAAAAAGCAGTCAGAGACAACAATCTCAGTCTCTCAGTAACGCTGTGCTGGAAGAAAGGTTTTCAGTGGTATGGAATTATTCCCAAGCAGTAAGTAGTAATTAAAGAAGGTTAATGGGGAAAACAGTTCAATAGTACATGTTTTCCTACAGTTCATTCACAGTGTTCTTGGCCTGTTTTTAACACAATTAAAACCACAAAAAAGGTAATGTATTTAAAATGGGAAGAAAAAAAGACCAAAGCCATGTTCCCACAGAGAGGGGAATTTAAAACAGACACTTGAAATCTAGGTACTTTCAGCAAGTGAGTTAACACTAGTTTCGAGTCCTGTACTTATCTCTACATCCCTCTCCCAATATTTGTGCATATGTTCTTCTTAGTGACTTTAATGGGTCTCCCTCCTGTTGCTGTGTGAAAGGCCCACACAAAACAGGGAAAGTAGGCCAGGGAACAATGATACTCACTAGACACAAAATGCTGTCAAGTACACAAAGTAAACAAACAGACACCCCCCAACCAAACAAACAGACACCCCCCCAACACACACATTTCAGTGATTTCTAAGCAGATGGTTTCCCTTTAATACAGTCATGTTTAACTAAGCCTGTCATGATGGTTTGAGCATCTATTTTTAAGTCAGTGATGCTGTCAATTTAAATCTAGACCCAAATTTAAATCTTGTGGGATGAAAAAAAATTTTTTTTTATAAAATTATAATACAGATGTTTCCACAACTGAATAACACCTCCAATTAAAATAGTTGTTTTTAAACACACAAACATTCCCCTGAAGTGTTTAAACTTAAACATGACAGAACTAAAAACAAACTCATTCTAGGGATGGTCAAACCATTGATTCTCCTTGCTCAAGGGGAGAGAAATGCAGGAAGTGAACAAAGAGCATAAGAAGTGGCAGTCTGAATGGATTTTAAAATTCCATTTTAATCATTTAAGGAGTTATTAATAAAACAGGGAAATTCATGAATTCCAAGGCCAGAAGGGACAACTGTGGAAATCTTGTCAGATCTCCTGTATTACACAGGCCCTAGAACTTCTCCAAAATAATTCCTAGAGCAGATCTTTCAGAAAAACACCCAATCTTGATTTAAAAGTGGTCAGTAATGGAACAATTCACCAAGGATCATGGTGGATTCTCTAATTTAGACAATTTTTGTTAACAACATGAATTTTAAACTGACGGTGCCCCTTTAATTTATCTGCCTCAAATGATTTGGATACAAGGATGAAAAAATTACCATATAAAGTATAGCTATGTTTAGTATCTGTAGTTGGCTCCCACATGAACAATGACACGATTTTCATAAACCTTCTTCATCGTTTTCTCAATCTGCTTCAGAAAAACTTGTGGAATTCGCCCACATAAAGTGTGTACAGTATCCAGAAACTTAGACTGAAGTGGGTAGTACAAGGACTGGAAGAGATTGTCTTCAAAGGGAAACTGAAGCGGGAGGAGAGCAGAGAAGAAAAATGATTATTTTCAGTAGCTATAAATGACATTTGAAAAGTTTAAAACCACTTTTAGTTGCGAGATGTAACAGACAGATATTCACAGGGAGCTAAATGTCCTCAACTGCCACAGGGCCGCTGTTCAACCCATAAAAAGGAGCAGGAATAGGCCCTATAGAAATTGGCACTGGCTTGCTCCTGAGTCGCCACTGACTTCCAATGTATTGAAACCACTTGTCAACCCATTTAAGACTACTGACTTTCAGAAAGCTCTGCCGAGCCACATTGTCTGGCACAGCCAGCTTCACGGAAACTGCATTTTTAAAGCCCAGGCTAGGGGGTAAGTGTAATACAGTTGGAGCCAGGCATGTTCTTGGAGTTTACAATTATGCTCATTGATGAAGATTTTCTTCCACAGTAGTGTCTGAGGCAGCTCTATGCCAATCCTTGAGGTACTTTGCCTATGCCCCTTGAGCTATAAGTAACTTCATTAATTGGCTGCAGTAGCAGGCTGTTATCCTGTATGCAGACCTGTCGCTACATGAGACCATGACACATGTAGGCAGCCTGCTAAGTAGCACAAAGGCAGAGTAACTGAAGATGTTTTGCTGGGCTTATGCTACTTATACACAGGTTCTATTAACAAAAAAAGGGAGAGAACTAAATCCAGCATCTCAAGAAGAAACAAAAGGAACCCCTGAAACACTTAACAAAAAAAACAGCACAGAGTCTGAAGTTAGAATTCCATCCCACAAAATGGAAACATGGGACCAATTCTACAAGGTGCTGAGCGCCCTGCACTGCCCTGGGAGGTGAAGAGTATTTGAGGGTCCTCAGCCCTGTCAGGATCAGGCTCCATATAACAGTTGTGCAGTCACAATTATAACACCATAGTTAAGGATGTAAGATCGAGTTCATTCAAATCCCTGTTTCCATTAATACACTACAGAAGCAGTTTACCAGGCCTTAGGATTTGAAGTTTGTTTTAACATTGAGGAGGATGGTTTCAACCATCCCTCGTACACACACACTGTGAGGTGGAAGAGTCCAACACAGAGTGTTTTGTGAACACTGTGTATACACACAGTACCCTTTTCCTCAGACTTGGGCTATTCAGGCCATTGAGCGCTCTGCGTAACATCTTGCACTGCTTTGTATCAAATAAAAAAATACCAAAGAGGAGAACACTTACATCACGTATCACTTCATATAGTGCCTTAAAAGTAGGCTGCTTGTCATCATGGTAGACGCCTCTATTACCATGAAGAACAGATATGCCTTCCTCTTCTGCGCCTTTACAGTTACTCCCATACATACAGTGATCAGGCCGGTAATTCCACTGACAGGGAAACACATAGAGACTCTCTGGCAATATCAAGGAGAGAGAGAAAGAGAGAGACATTGAACTAAACAATTACCGCAAGTTAATCACATTGCTAAGAAAGTGGTGGGGTTGTCAGTCAGGAAGATTTTCGGTCATTTTGTTGGTAGTGACTCAGGGTAACGGCCTAGAATTCTAACTGGGTTTTCTTCAGGAGATGACTGTGTGTAAGTCCCATCACTGTTGGGTTGGGGATTGTTACAACAGGAGATTTGGCCCATAGCAAAACTGGGAGGAAAGAGAAACTGGAGACAGAAAAAAATGGGGGGGAGGGAAGGGTGTTTTTCAGAGCTACGAATGACAGAACGAGGCCTAGATCCTACACAATGTGTAGCTCCTTCATCCAGCATCCTCTCTAGTTGTGTCTGTGTAATTGCAAGGCCATGGAATGAGAGGGAGGCAGCGCAAGTCACCATCATTTGCATCCCACTTGAAGACAGATCTGTAGTGGTTGGCTGAATTTTGACTTCTATTAGAGCCAGTGGGACAAAGCTTTTAAACAATTTCCATGCTTACCACTGAAACTCTCATCTAGGCTGTTGACATGCCAAGCCAAAGGATGACAATTTGTTGTACAATGGATTCCCAGAGCATGCAATGACATAATTTATTCACAAATGCGGCCATGGGAATCTGTGTGGTCACTAACATACAAAGCCACCATACACGCACTGAAATACAATCCCTGTTTCAAAGCCCTTCTGTCTGTTACGTCTACAGTTCCAGATTAATTCCAAAAGCAAATTAATTACTTGCAAAGTGCCTTATGAACGGGCTCCTCCTGCTATTCCTCTTCTCTTAATTTACTCTGTACATTCCCAGCATCCGCAGCACGCTACGATAAATCATGACAAGTCCTGTGGGTCATCTCCCAGCCAGGGAGTAGAGCTGTACTGGTCCCGGCTCCATGACGGCAGAATCACGGCTGTACCGTAAGCACCAAAGACTGAATACTTCATTTGGCTTTTCCTGGGGCTCCACTCATCCTGCCCAGTACAGCTGTGACTGGTGCTCAGGTGGGTTCCTAAGGGGGCAGAGGGAAAAGCAGGAGTGCTTTTCCCCTTGACCACACCCAGTGAAGGAGGTGGTCGTAACGGCCCTTTTCTGAGCTCATTCTGTTCAGCCTGACATTTTTCATGCTTCGCTCCAGCCAAACGCTCGTGCTAGAATCAGTGGAAGGGGAAGCTGCATGGGCCTGATCCAAATCCAATGAATGTCAATAGGAGCTCCAATTGGCTCCAATGAGCTGTAGATCGAGGCCTCTATAAGCAAGATGCCAGCACTCAGCGTTTGCACAAGCACAGCTCCTCTCCAGGCCCTTAATACTGAACAAGGGCACCATGTCGCTTATCAGTTTTCACATGTGGTGCTCACCCATTCTCCTCTCCCCCATCACTCAGCTATGCTAGCGCTCAACTTTTGCTGTCACAACGAGGTGCTGATTCTAGTCACTCCTTCAAGTCTATTAATATCAGAGCTGCCTTGGGGATTTTGTAAGGATTATCTGACTGGATTCTGACTGTTTCTTTTGCATGGCTGGGTTATTTCAGGGGACAGAGGTTATACTTTCCCAGGTAAAATTGAAAGGTATATGGCTGGCTAATTCATTGGAAAAGCTGCAGTGGGTTGGCGTAAATAAATTAATTGTCCTTCTCTAATGTCTGAGATTTTTAATTGATAGCTCTTTACAATAGGACTTTCTAAACTGGCATGGGAAGGAAAGTTGTGTTGTTTGTTCTGAAAATACTTGAGATACTAAATAGTTCCTAGGAGCATATTTATCAGATGTGAGGAAAAGACAAGGCCTATGGAATGAAGAAGGATATTCACATGTGGTGCTAATCAGGAGTTTGCTAGTCCCAGAATTCAAGTGGTTTCTCATTTTTCTCTCCCACTTTAAGTGATCATCGTGAATTTGAAGTAGATGCGTCGTCTTCTTTCCTTCCCCAGGTACTGCAGCGCAAGGCCATATTGCCCAGGTATCTTGGGATGTCTGCCTCTTTTTGGAAACTATTATAACCTTTAATAATGAGGAGTACACAGTTTTTGGACTGCGCCACATTAGCTTTTTCCTAAGATTATGAGGCTATTACTTGTTGCAACCAAAAGACTAAATTTAGGGCATCTGTCTGCATTAAATAGCTGTTGTTGTAACAGTTGTTTTATTGCTTTGTATTTCTCCTGCCTCAATTTTTTGATTTTTGTCTGGATTTTATTATAGCCCTTGTCACTTGACTGAAGATTTGAACGGAGAGGCAAAAAGGAACAGAATAATGGTACCTCCATGTTTATGCTGTGCTCAAGATCATGCTAGGGCACAGGGGGAAAGCGAAAGCAGATCAGAGTGGATACTGGCATATCAGCATGATGGTACAGGTCCAGGACAAAGGTCCCAACTTTTCCGAGCGAGCAGGGGCCGTACCACAGAACTTCGGACTAAGTTTTCAAAAGTGGTAGTGATTTCGGAAAAGTCTGAGTCTTTCAACTACCTGAAGGGGGGTTCCAAAGAGGATGGATCTAGACTGTTCTCAGTGGTAGCTGATGACAGAACAATGAATAATGCTCTCAAGTTGCAGTGGGGGAGGTTTAGGTTGGATATTAGGAAAAACTTTTTCACTAGGAGGGTGGTGAAACACTGGAATGCGTTACCTAGGGATGTGGTGCATATTTTTAAGGTCAGGCTTGACAAAGCCCTGGCTGGGATGATTTAGCTGGGGATCGGTCCTGCTTTGAGCAGGGGGTTGGACTAGATGACCTCCTGAGGTCCCTTCCAACCCTGATATTCTATGATTCTATGAGTTCAACTTGAGGCACTTTCAAGGGGCCTGATTTTCACAGGTGGGTGCTTAGCACTTTCTGAAAATGAGACCCCTTTAAAATTGAGGCACCCAAAATCACTAGGCGCTTGAAAACATACACCTATATGACTATGACCTGAATTCAGGAGGAACTCTGTGAAAAGCCAAAAATAGAGCAAGTTGTTTCAAAAGACCCTGTACAAAGTTGGTGGGCATAAGTCAGATCCAAACAAAAAAAACGTACTTGTGTTCATGGCCCACATCTGTAGGTCACACTGCCCCTCTGCTTGCTCTTATCCACTCTCTCGGGCAGGTGGGGTATCTAACATGCTCTCTGACAACAAAAGTTATTGTAGGATTTTCATATCCTTCCTGTTCACGGGCCCAGAGCAGGCAGGAAAAAGGGAGAGCAGAAAACACAACACAGCTGGGAGTGCAAACGATCCAAACATCCTGAGGTCACCGGGATGGGTAACTCAGCTGAAGAGCTGGAACGTTGTCTCATTGGAAGGTCTGGCTTTATAGCACAGGTTTAGGAAGGGAAGAGATTTTTCAAGGGGGAGGGGGGGGGGGGGAGTTTTAAAATATTTTTTTCAGAGTCAGTGTTGCATCTGTTGGCTTTGACATTGTCACCCCTTTAATAAATATTGGGGTTGAGCCAAATGTCAGAAAATAGATATGGATTTGGACAAAGATGAGTAATTTCAGGTTCAGACAAATATCCGTGCATATGAAGACAAACATGTCGCTTAGCTGGGCTCTAATGCAGCAAAGCAAGTAAGTACATGCCTGACTAACTTCAGCCCAGGATTCAGCCTGCAGTTAGTACCATGCCTAGAAAACTCTTCTAAACTTTCCAGTTTAGAGAATATAGCTGGGCATCTGCACTGGAAGTAGGCCCCAGTCCCAACAACACTTATGCCCATAGTAGTCCCAGTGGGTATAAATCCCATTGCAGTCTAGGGACCTCAGGTTATTCATTTCAGGCCAGAATTCAATCTCATGTATATTTTTCAATCATAACAATCCCATTTTTGGATTATACAAAGTCTAGCCATTCTCTTGTTACAGACAAGCATGAGACTAATAGGAATCATTACATACCTGGGTTAAAGTAAAAAATAATATTTAGCAAGTCCTGGTCTCCCCATGTAATGTAATTTTTGTACTTTTGGTATAATGGGTACAACATTTCCTCCCACATCAAGCCTGTTGGTATCATGCTGTTCTACAAGGCAGAAAGTAATCAGAGGAAGCGGGTTAATGTTTTACGAAACAACCGGGTAATAAAGTCATGGCTTAATGCCCATGCCCACATATGCAGAACTCTCCCAAACCCTCCTGTACCCAGAGGAGAGGAGGAGCACTGTGGGAAGTGTTAGGCCTGGCTAGGAGTGGAGTGGCAGGACTCACTGAAGGGTGGGCTGTGCTCTTGTCTTACTCAGCTGAACAGGGACGCAGGACCACTTGGGTCTCAGACTGGCGTGGTGTGCAGCCCCTGCTCTCCAGATACTTGCCATTGAGAGCAATTGGCCGGGGAGCTGGTGAAGAAGAGCAGGAGTGGGTACAGCGTTAGCTCCAGCCTTCCTACTCACTGGCCAAAGTAGGGACCAGGTGCAAGTTGGGGGATGTATGCTGCACCTTCCCAAGGGCTATGGTAACTTTTACTTCAGGGAAGAGGAGGGATCATAACTTTGGAGGCACAATTCCTTCCTGGGGCTGCCCCAAAGGTGACATAGCTATGCACTGATCCTTACTCAGGGCTGACCTGAAAGGCTCAATCTAGCCTGGGTAAGGGTATCAGGACCAGATCCTTTAGGCAAGTTCGTGGAACATTTCCTCACATTGCTGGGCACTTACTCACAAGAGTAGTTATGGGAACAAGTGCTCACCAAGGTAAATAAAAGGTTCCACAACCAAGGCCCTTTGACATGAAAAGGGCAAAGCCAATTTGAAAATCACTCTCTTCATTTCCACCAGTATCTCCATTGACATCCACTCGTGATTTGCAGGGGTGTCAGGGAGCTCAAGAGCAAGCCTCATTCGATGTAAATAAAACAGATTATTCCCTGTGTTATTCACACCACCTTGTATATTACCAGTGAGAGGTATTTTTTAAAGTCCAGAATACTCAGCACTACTGATCCTTGGGTTTCTTTTTCCATGCATCTCAGATGGGAGAGCAGGGCAACAAACGACATCAGCTTTCCTTTTGCTTTTAGGCTGTTGCATTTTTAGGGTTTTAAAACTCTGGCTTTTGGGGAAATGTTTATTTATTAAATATAATCACTCACTGGTTTTTTTGCTTTTGTTTTTGTTTTTTTAAAATATCAGGAAATCTTTCTACTAGTTTTTCTAAAAGCTTGGTTCTGAGTTTGTCCAGCATCCTTTTTCAATTCTATATGGTACAAGTTGTTTTATGCAAGCACATGTATCCCTAAAAGTTTACTTTAAAAAAAGAAAGTAAATTTCTACAGCAGTTTTTCACCTTGAACGGTGTGTTTCTTATCCGGGTTAAATTCATCAGCATGACTCCGGAATTGACTCCAGTTGTTCCATAGTAAGGGTGGCGAGCAAATCGACTATACCAACCAATCTTTGGTATTTCGTGCTCTGGGGCCATAGCAGCCAACTGTGTGGAGTTGAACTCTTTCAGAAAGCTCCAAATGTCGTCAATGGGCCTCAGGAAGAGAACGTCAGTGTCCACGTAGAGAAGAGAATCCACATCCTTTAAAATCACCTTTGGAGGTTGCGGGGTGGGGAAATGAGGGAAGATGGAAAAGGAGACCAGACAGACAGAAAAAGGAAATTGATTACTGCTCAGGAATTACTTGTATTTTATATTATGCATTCATGCAAATGACAGAGTTATCAACTGACATCACCAACTGTTGTGGGAGTCACAAACAGTAGGTAGATGTAAAAAAGAAAGAAAAAAAAAAAGCAACCAGCATTGCAAAATAGCTAGAGCAAAGTGCAAAAATCAAGGGCTATTCTTTACACAAAACAATAATCAGCTTAGTGTCATAACAACCTGAGATCTAACTCACAAGTTTTATTTCATATGGATTTTACTCACAAAACACCTACCTTCTGTACTAGTATAGTGTTGCTAGTTTTTCCAAAGACTAGGAAGTTGTACGATTACTGCAGAATGTGGGTATGTAATTTAGGCATTGATATGGCAAATGTTTTGGAAAGTAATTGTAAAATGTTGGGTTTTTTTTATAACTATATATATATACACACACACACACACACAATTATATATATATATATATATATATATAGCCACAATATGCACCAGGGTCTCTTGGCATGAGACCCTTCCATGGTCTAGCCCAAGGGAGGGCAAACTTTTTGGCCTGAGGGCCGCATTGGGTTTTGGAAATTGTATGGAGGGCCAGTTAGGGGAGGGGGTAATGGCCTGGCCCCCACCTCCTAGCACCCCCCCACCCCCGGGACCCCTGCCCCATCCAACCCCCCCTGTTCCCTGATGCCCCCCCCACCCCCCGGGACCCCTGCCCCATTCACACACCCCCGACCCCTGACTGCTCCCAGGCCCCCGCCCCAACTGCCCCATCCAACCTCCCCTGTTCCCTGACGCCCCCCCGCCCGTTCCGGGACCCCTGCCCCATTCACACACCCCCGACCCCTGACCACTCCCAGGCCCCCACCCCAACTGCCCCATCCAACCCCTCCTCTCATTCCTGACAGCCCCATCCAACCACCCCTTCTCCCTGCCCCCTGACGGCCCCCTGACTGCCCCCGCCCCTGACTGCCCCATCCAACCCCCCCTCCTTCCTAACTGCCCCCCCGCCCCGGACCCCGGCCCCAATTCAACCCCCTGTTCCCGCCCCGACCCCTATCCACACCCCTGCCCTTTGACCACCACCCCGAACTCCCCTGCCCGCTTTCCAACCCCCCCGCTCCGTGCCCCCTTACCGTGCTGCCTGGAGCACCGGTGGCTGGCGGCGCTCCAGCCGCGCCGCCTGTCTGGAGCCGGGCCACGCCGCCACCACGCAGCACAGAGCACCGGGTCAGGCCGGGCTCTGCAGCTGTGTGGCCCCAGGAGCTCACAGCCCCGCCGCCCAGAGCATGGCGCCAGCAGCAAGGTGAGGCTGCGAGGGAGGGGCCGGGGGACAGCCTCCCCAGCCAGGAGCTCAGGGGCTGGGCAGGAGGGTCCCACGGGCCGTAGTTTGCCCAACTCTGGTCTAGCCAGACAGCCAAACCTAGATCCCAGATTGGCTAGCATGGACCTCCCCCTCCCCAATGAATCATGGAGGGCACCATGTTCTAATGCAGCAGAAAAGAAAACGTAAGATAGTTGATAACAGAACAGTTTCCCATCTCCTTTTGATCTTGTGTTTCCTTGCTCCCGGCCATGGCTACTTTTCCTGTTACAGCTCTCTGCCCCCTCACTGAGTAAATTACATTCACTTATTGACATGAATTAAAGCCATATGTTTCCATGCAGTTTAATTTAAAAACATTAACTGTGGATCACCTGCACTGAAGTGTTTTTAATTCCTTGCTTTTTAGGAAACTATGCCACCAGCCAAATAAAAGAAGTCTTAAAAAGGAGGTTGTGGGCCATAGTCTCATCTCAGTTACCACAGTCTAAGTCAGGCATTACTGCAGTTAATTCAGTTACACCAGTGTAAAACTGCTGTATGAGAGAGTAGAATCAGGCCCATCGTACCTAGTTTATTCTTACTTGCAGTATGCCCCCTGGTGGAAATCCAGTAACTTACACATTCATTGATAATTTTAGCAGGGAGATAATACAGAACTTTAAAGGTGTGAAAATTCCCTTGACCTTCACAGAGACATGCAGATATTCATTATACTGTTTGCTAAACAGCAAACGCTATTAGTTAAAGCTGAAAATCAGTTGCAATTATAACCTTCCCATGCCTCCCCATTTTTATTTGCTAAAACGGTCCAAAAAGCTGAAGGGCTGACATTTACTAGCCTGGGTCTCACCCAAAAGTTTTGTTTGTTTGGCACTTCTGTTCAGCCATTGATTGTGGTCAGGTTGGGGAAGGAAACAAACAATCCCTAGTCCAATTGCAAAGACAAAGCATCCACATTTCCCTCCTTACTCAGGTAACTCAAAAACCAGTTGAACTTGTAAACGGTGCTCGTCGAAGTGTACCCCGTCCCCTCGCCTTGCAACCATGTATGGGATAAACTGGGTTATTAATATTGAAGTGATAAGTGACAGAAAAAACACTTCTGAGCATGCTCAATAGGCTCCTGTTAACACTGGACCGAATCCTTGAATGCCAACCTCAATGCGATTTCCTCCTGGCTCAAGGCTTCAGCATTTGGCTCAACATTTAGCCTAGTTTAATGACAGCTCCACCCCATTTCTGACATCACAAAGGCACATTCTCCCTGGCCAGCCTGACAAGCCAAAGCGGTGCCTGCATTTTTTAAAGTGGAAAATAATGTCTCTGATGAGGGCTCCGTGCAGACAATTACTCGCTTGGTTATTGAATAATACATTCGGCTCTAACTTACTGTAGATAATGGCACACACAATATCTAAGTGGCACAGAACAGTTCTTCCCTCTGAACGGGCACCTGTTGTTACTAGACAACACAACCTGTGACAGGAAGATAGCAATAAAACTATATAATATTATTAGTCCAATACTATAGATTAAAGAGGCAGAGGCTTGAGTTAGACTAGGAGTCAGGACTCCTGGGGCAGTGAAACTCAGAGAACTGGGCCCCGAGTTTCTCTTGCTAGCTCTGGAGGAAGCTAAAAGATGATAAGCTGAAACACGCTTCCTTGTCAGCTGCCCCAGGATGTTCAACACACTGTAGAGTCAGTTATTATTTATTATTAGAATTACTATAGCACTTAGAAACCCTGGTCAAGACCCAGAACCCCACTGTGTTAGGTGCGGCACAAACACAGAACAAAAAGGCAGTCCTTGCCTTGAAGAACTTACAAGCTGAGACTTGTCTGCAGTACGACGAGTATAGTGGCATAGATATGGCACCGCAGTCATGCTGGCATAACCCAGTAGTGAAGATGCAACCTACAACAATGGAAGGTGTTTTTCCATGGATGTATGAACAGCACCCCCCCCTCGCCCGCCGAGCAATAGTAACTATGTCAATGGAGGCATTCTTCTGTCGACCTACCTGCGTCTATTTTGGAAGTTATGTCAGCATAGCTATGGCACTCAGGTGGTTGGATTTTTCATACCCCTGACTGATGAAACTGTCGGCCTAAATTTTAAGTGTAGACTAGGCTTAAGTATAAGACAAGAGCTAACAGATGGACACAAACAGACAGGGGCGTACAAGGAAACAATGAGACAATACTGGTCAACATGATAGGCAGTAGTCTCATCACACCAGCAGCCCAACCACAATCAAGTTTTTGTACGCGTCATGGAAAAGGAGAGTTTTAAGGATCTGCAAAATGAACTCATTATCCTCCTTCAAAACCTTCCTTGCAGGCTGGAAGGGGAGTGCTGCAATTTCTTCGAAGCCTTTAGCACTTTCCTTGTTCACATAGGAAGTGTAAAAAATCATCTTTAAGCTGCAGAGGTCAGTGTGATTAGACCACATCTCTTCCTGGAGGTAAACTGCTGTGCCCAAGGCTAAGTCATATGCAACTTCTAGAATAACGTGGCCAAATGAGTCCCTCATGTAACTTCACTGCAGTCAATGGGGTTAAACCAGGGAGGGAATTTGTTTTAAACTCTGGTGCTTCCCACAATCAAGTCAAATGTAGTATTTACAATAATCTTCGAGCTCTGCTAGAGTGAGATTTTCATAATCAGCTAAGGGAGACAGGCACTCCCTTCTCACTGAAAGCCAAAGGGAGTTGGATGCCCTGACTCAGTTGCTTTTGAAAAGCCCAGTTTTAATGTCTCACTTTGGCAATAGCAGATGTACTCGATACTAACAAACAAGTCTCCAGACAAGATTTTTGAGTCAGGATGTGATAGAATTCCTCCTAGTTATGTGACTTTTCAACATGACCAACTGGGAATATGAGAGTCCTGCTTTTCCTTGTCCCCTTCCTTCCCCCTCCAATCCATTTACAGTTTAGAAGAGCATAATCTCCATGTTTTTCACAGCTGTGTAGCGTTTTTGCTAATAAATCTTTTGAGAGTTCTCTTCAGAACTTGCTATATTTAGCTTGACACTTCAGTTAAATACTCAATTATCTGTAATTTGATTCCACAACTTCTGTCTCTGTGGATTCTCCCTATGTTAGCAAGGCTGGCAAGTAATAACATGCTGGCAGGTAAGCTTACAGTGGTACCGAGAGACACAGTGCTGCCGATAGATTCCAACTGGCCAGCGGGTCCATACTCCTGCGCTTTGTCCAGATCCTAGGGCTGACCCGTGACCAGGATCACAGGTTTGGGGAATGTCTACGTTAGCACCCACAAACATTTTAGTTAACGGATTTCCAAATTAAACCGAGCTACCTCCAGTTACGAGAGAGCCAAAAACTCCAGTCAGGACAATGTCCTGGGGTCTATTCCCAGTTCTGCCACTGATCCACTATGTGGCCCTTGGCAAGTCATTTCAACAGACTCACATAGTGCAGTCTCATCTCATGTGTGCAGACTCATCTGCACTGTAAAGTGCAGATGACACTAATCTCCCTCACAGGCTTCTATGTGTGAAGTGCTTGGAGAATCTGGGATGGAAGATTCTGCATACATGTTAGTTATTATTAAGACTGAAACCTTCCTTAAGCCTTCTGCATATTTATAGTATTTTTGTAATTCCACGCAGCAGTGTGAAAGGGCCACCCCAGCTCTCTAGATGGGATATAGCATCTGTGCGTCCAAGACAAACAGCGTGTTTTCACCCAGATGTCTGTAAATCGCTCCCGCAAGCAGGGCTCCATCTCCGCAGCTTCTTGCTCACTGGAAAAGTAGATGCTTGTTATTTATTATTTGTTTGGAGCCTTTTTCATGGACAAGGTGCCCACTGTGTTAGGCGCTGTACAAACACAAAACAAGCGATGGTCCCTGCCCTAAGGAGCTCACCCCTTCCCAAGCCACTGCCGATTGTTCCCAGTGAAATGACCAGGGCAGGTATTCAAAAGCAATGCAGCCAACAACCCAGTGACCAGGCTGAGAGCATCACTGGACAGGAAGGCAGCAATTTTCCTTTGGGGAGGCAGAATGGGCTTGTGGTTCAGGCACAGGACTAGCAGGCAGAAGGCTTTGCCATAGGCTTCCTGCATGACTCTGAGGAAGAGAAAAATGTTAAGGGAACTGCTCCGTCTCCACATCTGTGAAATGTGGACAGCATTTAGCTCACTCACAGGGCCACCGGGGCAATGAAAAAGGGCCAGATTTTGCCAGCTTTCCTCAAACTGCACAGCACCCATCTCAGGGTTTTATATTGCCGGCCATCACCATCACATCTGAGTGCACTGAAGTCAAGGGGACTACCAGTGGCGTAAGATGGTATCTAGCGGGGGTGAAGGTGCCACCACCTGACTACTGATGCTTGCACAGACATTGCAGATACTCAGATGGAACTTCATAGAAATATTATTCTTCCCATGGAACGGTTAACCCTGCTACCCACCCACCCTGAACAGGTTGGTAACATGAATGTACCCTTAATATCTCAACATAATTTTGTTTTAAAAGCCAGTTATTTGTAATCATTTTAAGAGCTGATCTGCAGCTCCCTTGATTTGGTTTTACAGAGATAGACTGCAGCCAGAACATCAATGTAAACTTGATTTCATATTACCCTTAGGTTCAGTCCATCTACCCTATGCCTGATATGACAGGTTTATAATCCGACGCTGTGACTTCCCCCTCTTGGCATCTACTGTGGATCTTCCTTAACATTTTAATAATATTTTAGTCTCTGGTAGCTTCTACAAAAATCAGGAATGCCAGCATTAGTCTGCCACTCAAAATGAAACACTTCATTATCTGGGGTTACAGGGACAACACATGGCCTTAGCATTATTAGCTATGAAATTCACATTGAAACTTCCTTGTACAAGGCCCCTTCAGTACACGCTTGTACATTTCTTTCCAGTTTCACAGGTCTGTTGGCGTTCCATAAAGGAAAGATATTTAATTGGCAGGGAAGTTCAAAGGAGAGTAAACCAGAGGCTCGAATTCTGACCTGAGATTAGCACATGCATTAGCTGAACCAAGATAATGTGTGTATCTTAGGGGGTACATAGGCTGTGCTCTAAGCTGCTGTTCCCTTGGGACTCCCCCAAAAAAAGGTGTTAACGTTTTATGCAGTTCCACTCAGAGATCCATAGGACATGGAGTCATTTGAAGAAAGGGGGAAGGGTTTATTTATTTGCGCACTTGCCTGTCAACATCAGTAGGCTAATTTATTTAAAACATGTCTCAACTTAATGGTTTAAACAGACGGAATGTAGAAAGGGCATTAAAAGAACACCACTCCCACCCAGCTCAGGACACCCTCTCAGAAGAAGCCTGAGTGAATAGACGGGTCTTGAAGCACATCCTGAGGACCAACTAAGTTAGTCTCTGTTGGACTCCAGAGGGGAATTCTCAAGGTGAGGGCCTTCAACTTCGAATGCTCTTCCATGATTCAAACATAAGGTCTGATAGCTTGAAAGCTCTGAGATATCATGGGCCAGATCCTCAGCTTGTATAAATGGTCCCTTATTTCAACTGTAGAGGTTATACAGGATGAGAGAGCTGGTCACTGAGATAGTCAAGAGCCAAACCATGAAGAGCTTTCTAGGTGTAAAGCAAACACCTTGGACTCCACGATGAAACAAACTGGGAGCCAATGCAACCTCCGCATCATGTGTAACATTCTTCAGTGAAACATTTGCCTTCTGCACTAGCTGAATTGTCTCAGCCAGTTTTAGGTCTGGACAAACATAGCATGCGCTGCAGTGATTCAGCCTGAGGGGACAAAGTTATGAATGTGGACGTCGTTATGGGTATTCATGAGCAAGGGCTGGAACCCTGTGGGTAAGCACAGATGAATAAAGCTTTAACTAAAGCTCTGGTCATCCAGAAACAGCTCAGGATCCAGTAAGACTCCAGACTATGAACCTGAGTAACAAAAGGTAGGTGTACTCCCCTCAACCAAAGGGTCACTTACCCCCTCAGCCTTTTCCACCACTTGTTTTTCTCAGCTCACCATCACCTTAGTTTCAGTCCCAACGGTCCTCAGCCACCTAGCTCTCATCCATGCCCCAGTCTCAGTCAGAAACTAGGAAAAAACCAACTGATTTGGTCTGAGAAAACAGACCGAACTTGGGCTGCAGAGCACTCAATCATGTCGCTATCTCCTCACAAGCACCTTAAACCTGAGGAATGACAGGACAGAACCTCAGGGCACCTTACACAAGTCAGCCCTCGGAGCTGACAAGCACTTGTCCAATATTCCCTTCTGCATCCTCTCAGAGAACAACGCCACTCAAGAACCAACTCCACCTGTCCTTGGGAGGGTGTGCAAGTTCCACCATCACCTTGAGGCAGAAAGCTGCTGATAGACCGAAAAGCATCAACGTGGACACCTAACCTTTGTCCACCACCAGAAGGATGGATGGAGATCAGCAGTCAATAACAACAGAGCAGTCTTTCTGCCCCAAAAGGCTCAACCCAGGTGGCATAAATGACTACAGAGGTACAAGGCATGAAGGATCAGGCACATTCACAGCATGGCTCTTCTTAAACTGGGTAATGAAAATGCTGTTCCATGAACACACTTAGGGGTCCGTTTTCCTGGTGTTTAGCTACGAGACTCCTACACAGTCACGGCTGTGTCTATAAGAATACAGGCTCCGAACACGTGCCATGTGCGGAGTGTGAATGCAGTGCTACAGCTATTACCATGGCTGGTGTACACACTTCACAGGGACTCTCAGCTGTCTGCCTCTAGCCCCAACATTCCCTCGTGTCTGCAGTTGATTTTCCATGGGAATTGGGCACCCAACTGGTCTTTATGCCTTTGAAAGCCTCCCCCCCTAAATGTTACTTAACAAACAGAATCGTTGGCAGTACAAGTTAAGGGAGAGGGTGTCAATACAACGTGCGCAGAGGCTGGAGGAGCTAACATATGGGCTTTTTACACGCCACGATTTTGAGAGTCTCACATGGGATCACATTTTTCTGAACCGTGGAATTGCATTCTCTAGGGACAACCCTGAGAAAATGCTTCCTGGATGTATAAGTGGGGGCAGGGGAAGAAAAGTCCTAAAAAAACCCTCCATTCTAATGGGGCACATAGGGAATGAGAGAAAGGGGACCAAGGACTGCATCTTTAAAGGAATGTGACGTTTAGAAAGCACACAGCACCTACATCCAAACAACACTGACACTGACCCCCAACAGGCAAAAGGAGTTGGCATCAAACAAGAAGCATGCATTCTTTGCCAGGGGGAGGAATGGTAAGATTGTGTTTTAAGTGGATAAAGAAACAGATAAAGATGTTCTAGAAAGGAAATTTCAGCTGGAAAAATGTTTTCAATCTCACATTGGCAAAGCTTCCTTACTTTAAAACAGACCTTTTCCTGAAGCTGCATATTCAGAAATCCAGGTGCCTTACCGGAAGAAAGAGGCGCTGGGCAGCACAAGGTTTGAATAATTTTTTCCATTCCTGAGCATTTCCTACTGAAAAAGCAATTGGGTAGACACTGTATTCAAACTTCTTGGTGTAAGAGGAAGGCCATTCCCTTAACTGAAAAACATGGGGGACAGGATTAAAATTCAAATACAGAGACAGGTTTCTGCAATACTATTAAATAATCAAACAATTTAAAAAAGAAAAGCCTGTACAGATCATGGTTAGTAACAAGCCCTCACATTTTTTTTTTTTTAAAAGATCCTATCCACTAATTAACTTGTTGACATCCTTGTATTTGTTATCAGACATTTGCAGGCTACAACCATTGCATGGTTTTTGAAAATGAGAAAGAAGCAGATTCACCTTCTTCTCAAATTCAGGCTTCAGGGAATCCTCAGCAAAGATGTGAAACTTAAGCTTCCTGTAGCTAAACAGAACTGCCGATTTCAGCATGATAAGAGTCTCTTCCAGCCGGTCGCCACACGCTACAACTGCCAGGTGCATCCATTGCAGAGATGGAAGTTCTTTCAAGTGTTTCTGTTCCCCAGGTCTTCTGAAAAATAAATATAAATAAAAAACATGCAATTGAAGTGAGTGGGGGGTGGGGGTGGGAGTTTTTTTGGGCATCTACATTAAAAGAGCATTATATCTATTTAAAAAAAAAAAGAAAAAAAAAAGGTGAATTCGTCAGAGTGGAGCTTGTTAACAGGATGTAGAACGTGAGTCACTGGGTCCAATCAAGAATGTGATCATGAGAACATGAAGAAATATGCTAGTTATTTTCTGTATCTTTAACTAGAACAGGTTTGATAGTTCTTCCTGTCCGCATACATCTGTACCACGCAAGTTACACTGAATTAACAGCACAGAAAGTCATTGTTTGGCTTTTGAAGAGCGAGTGAGGTTTTTACTCTAGATTCAGTGATTTTAAAGCCAAAAGGGACCATTATCATCATCTAGTCTGACCTTCTGCATCAAGCCCATTATGTCCGTTTGAGTAGAGCACGTCTCCCATCTGAATTTTTTTTTTAAGTTTTAGAATGCTTGACCAGTATATAAAAGGCGAACATACATATCCAAAACTGACGTGTAAAAGGCATTTTCAGAGGCCCTTTATACTCATCCTACTGTGCCTCATCCTATTCCCATTGTATCTTGGGTCACGAACTCCACTGAGAAAAGGGGTCGGCCCATTGCATCCATTTAAAAAAGTGACTAGTGATTTCAGGTGCTTCAATTTTCTGCGTGCTAAACCTGAGACAGTTTCAAGGGGCCTGATATTTACAGATTGAGTGCCCAGCACTTTCTGAAAATCAGGCCCCTTTATAACAAATAATGATACCTAACTCTCATATAGGGCTTTTAAGGCATCTCAAATTGGGAACGCAGAATCAGTAGTCACTTTTGAAAACTTTGGCCTTTGTATTTTCAGTTATTGGTATAGAAAAAGTCATTTCTAGAATGATTTCCTCTTGGTTCGTCCTATTTGCATGCCGATCTGAACCACATTAACATGCTGCTATCCAGATGCATAGAAAAAATAAGTAAATCACAAGCATCACAGTTATCACTGGGTTGTTCAAAAGGATAAAGGTGACATATCGCTGAAGTGAGGAAATAAATCTTAGCCCGGTCCCAGCTCAATATACACAAACTGACATGCACACAATCAATTAGTACAGCTAATATTACCAACAAAACTAAAGGCCTAAAGAAATTACAAAGAGAAAATGGCAATTAATTAATAAAAATCGGGATGTCTCTTACCAGAAACTAACATAATGTTCATAATGACCTCAGCATGATAGCTGTTGTCCTGTACTGCAGAATAATCTGCTTATGCTTTAAGCCCCCAGTACTTTACAGACCGCACAAAGCAACATGTTTCACTAATGGTTGAAAAGTCTTCGTCTTTAGTCATAATTAAACCTCAATTTCAACAGTGTATAAATAATGAAACACTACGTTTATGTGAAGTGGTATTTACTTTCCAGACTATCAGTGTAAAAACCACTGAATTATTAAAATGAATAATTGGCTCCTCATACAGATCCTGTTTCCCGCTCCCTCCTTCTAACCATCTCTTTAATGTTTCCGCTTAATTGAGTCTCTAAATCAAGCCATATGTAGAATATAAATGTGAATTACTTTGATATAGCTTATGGCCACAGACTTCAATGGGAGCAGGACAAAGCTCTAACCTCATATTAGGACATTTCAGGTGCCTGTGCCAAAGCCCAAAGTGCTCTTGTGCGCATTTTTAACCACTATCAATTCTCGGCCACATATGCAGAGAGTGAACTCAAAGGGCAACCTCCCAAGCTACGTAAAAAGGATCTTCCAGCCAAGGCATGCTGAACACAGACTCAATGGGTTCAGCCCAAAGGAGGTTCCCTTTTGGTCCACCTAGTACAGCTGCTGTCTTCAGGCCTGGTCTACGCTTAAAACGTCGCTACATCGCTCAGCACAGTGAAAAATTTCATACCCTGTGTGATGTAGTTAAGTCGACTTAACCTCTGCTGTCAATGCAACTTGGTCGATGGGAGAATTATTCCATTAGCCTAGCTATCACCTCTCCAGTGGGTGGATTTACTAGAGTTATGGAAAAAACTCTTCTGTCACTGGAGAAAATGTCTACAGTACAGCACCAGAGCTTAGCTACTGCGGCGCTTGTAATATAGACATACCCTCAGTTTCAGTCTGGGCAGAAGTTACATACAGCATGTGTGCATACCACAAGCCCCTTGTCTAGATAGGGGATCACACTAAATGGTTACTGTTGCTTGAGTATAAGGTTAGCAAGTGGTAGACCGGATCAGCTCTTACATGTCACCATGGGCTGTGAAGAGAGATACAGAGCCAGATCCTCAACGTGGGTAAACTGATGCAGCTTCATTAACTTCAATGCAGGTACAGCCATTTACCTCAGCTAAGGATCTGGCACAGAACATTCAGCACAAAGCGCACAGGTCTCTACCACTTAAGCTAAAGAAGAAAATTCATTAGCTGGTAGCAGCAGTAGGATCTTATCCTCTCTGTAGAAAAGCCACTAGTGATGGACCCAACACACTTAGATAGTGTTACACACTGAGCTTCCAAAAAGGAGGAGGAAAGATACAGTTAGCTCACTTAACAGAGTTGTTATTTTGGGCCAAGAGGGGTCTACTTTGAATCTGGGCCGCAGTCTTGTACAGGGACCATACTCAGTGAATCCAGCTATTATATAAAGCCTTCTCTAATTGGTTAGTATTTAACCATTAATTGGCACAACTACATTTGGAAGCAGACAGTTTTCCAACACTTTGTCTGGCTGGAAACTGCTACATCAGTCAATAAGATGATTGATGCAAATTAAACGCCTGAAAAAAAAAAAATGCTTTAACAAAAAAACGCATATTTGTTAAATGCTGTGGTAACCTTCATAAAGGCTCTAGGATTTGTTTAAGTGAGACATAAGCAATTGGTAAAGCAAAAGAAACAAATACTGATCTGATGAAGTCACCAGTTTAAGATATTATAATATTTTCATTATGGAGAGGCATAACTAATAGTTATGATCTGAAATGAATGGGGAACCAAGAATTCCATCTTTGATACTGTCCCTATGAGGCTTTCATCAAGTCTTGATGACTTTGTTTCCTCATCTGTAAAATGGGGATTATAATAGCTACCACAGGAGTCTCAAGGAGATTAATTAGCATTTGCAAAACACTCTGATGCTACAAAGCACTAGATTATTATTAGCAAACCTTTACTCTGTTTGCATATTTGTGTTCATTCATTTATAATCTGATTGATTGGTCACTGAAGTAGTTCATTGTTTTTAAATGATTGTTACACACGTGGATTTTATAATTTTCTTTCCATTCTTAAATGATTGGAATATTTTATTTAAAATATTAGTCTAACGTAGATGACATTTAATGGCTTTTAAAACAGTCAACCAAAGTGATTACATAAAATGGGAGCTTTCTGCTATCTTGAGCTCCTTTTACTAAGCCCAATAAATAAACCTAGTTTGGGCAGGTGTATTTAGGCAGAGCAAGGAGCAAGAGGAAAGACAGGAGAAAAGAAACAGACAGATAGGATTAATTCAAACCAGAGACTTCCCTACAGTATCCATGTAAGACAGATTCTAATATGCCATCAGCAGCCTCATTACATACTAGTCCAAGTACAGATAGCTTTAACATTAAGCACTACATAAAGCCCTGACAAGCACTTGCAAAGCATATCATAAACATTTAGCATCTGTCATAGAAAAATTTAAGCCAGCTCTGTTAGCACACAATAGGGTATAATAATGCTGTCAGCATTAGGCCCCTCAAGGATACAGCATCACCAACCTCTACGCAGTTGCTTAACTGTTGGCTTTAACACGGTTTGTATTCATGGTTTCCTTGGGTGGAACAGAGATAGTGGCAAGAAACTGAGATCCCAAGAACAACAGTACACTTTCCTCTCCATGGGTTTAGATTAAATCTAATTTTCTCATTTGGCACAGCCAGAAGCTTTACCATAATCAGACCATCACCTGTCCAGAACCAATCCAGATCCATACAAGACAACACATCCTTGCCTCCTTACACAACCTGCTAATCTATTCAAGCCTGCAAATTTTCTTAGAGGAAGGAAATTCCATGCAGCATCCCTATAGGATGCGATTTAATACTTTAAAAAAGCCTCATGTTATGATCTCATCATATCTCACAATATAAACAGGGTTACATTTAGGCAATACTTGGAGAGTTGGTCCAAAAAGGAAAACCTTACAGGGACTGGTGATTCATTAAATAAGCTTCTTTCCTGTGAGTCGGCACTGAAACAATGGTTATGGTATAGGGATAGATGAAATAAAAACACATTCAGTGACACTTAAAAAAATATATATACTAGAGATGCCCAAAATTTTCTGAATTAAAAATATGATCATTTTTGCCAACCAGCTATACATTAGACGTGATTAGAAAAATGTTACAATTTCAACAAAACTTTTTGATCGTCAAAAAATTTCAAATTTGGTAATGGGGAAAAACAGTAAAAAAAAAATTAAAAATTCTCACAAGTTTTTGGGATTTTTTAAAACTTTTGCTGTTTTGGGTTGATGAAGATCCAATCAAAGTTCGTTTTAAAAAGGAATAGTATTATACTATATAGCGAAAGAGCATCTTACTAGATCACATCTTTCTTTAAAGGAAACACTTTTGGGAGGCCTAAACATGTTGACAAGTATCTTTTTAAGACTTTGCAGTCCCACTTCCCAAGTCTTGCCACCTTAACTAACCACAGATCCTAGTTTGTGTGTTTGTTTTTTTCCCCTTAGAGGTGAGACAACCTTTTGCATACCTGGGGCCAGAACCTGCTAACCCTCATTTAGATTAGTAATCCCACTGAAAGTTATGGGACTCATTACTCACAAGTGTAAGGATTCACAAGATCAGGCTCTTAGCCAACTGCTGAAATAGAGAACAACTTTAAAAGCACAACAGAACTTTGCAAACAATGCTGAGCTTTAAGAGACACCTACAAAAAATAATCCAAAAATCATAATTAACCAAAATAGAACAAGTGAGGATGTTCAGTTCTGTCCTTGGAACTTCAGCAGGTGAAAATATGGGCTCAGTGAAGGCCTCACCTTCTAAAACCCTGTCCATACTAGGAAAAATGGTATGTTTTTAAAACTCAATAGCTAACACATTTTAATCTTCTAATGTAGACGGAGCAAGTGGTAGTAGCTAACACATTAAAATTACCATTTACTCTGTCTACACTAAGATTTTAAAACATCTTAGCTATTACATTTTAAAACCATGCTTTTTTCTATCATTGACACACTGTAATGCCCTGTCTACATGAGCCAAAAAAGGGTGCATTTTTCCCAATCAAGCTACGCTAACTCAACTGAGTTAAGTCAATTAATTCCCCCTCAATGCCCATGTAGACAAAGTTTTATTCTTTAAGATCATTTGAGCATACCTAGAAAGTCTGGTCGTGTTGCAGCCTACGTACTCACAGGTCAAATGATTTTAAAGGTGTGAAATGATGTCCTCACTACAGGTACGTTAAAGGAATTATGGGACTGGGGTTTCAATCAAGTTAGTTTAACTCAGGTGAAAAAAAAAGGTAAAACCACCTTTTTTTGCCTGTGTAGAGTATGGCAGGGACCAAATGGCCTAAAGCCCTGATTCATCAAGTTACATAAACTTGCGTCTAACTGTAAGCATATGTAAGCCCCAGCTAAATGCATGGGACTACTCACTGCCTAAAGTTAGACAGAGGCATAACAAACTTACCGAATCAGGGCCTATTTCTCCAGAGCCTGATTCCAGCCCTTCGAAATTAGAGACTTTCTGTTGACTTCAATGAGATTTGAATTAGATCCCTAGAAACCAAGCAGATCATCTCAGCAGGCTAGTGAGAGAGAGGTGTAGCCCAGGGGTTCTAAACCTTCATTGCACCACAACCCCCTTCTGACAACACAAATTATTACATGACCGAAGCCTGAGCCCGCCAAAGCCCCATTGCTCTGGGGAGGTCCAAAGCCAAAGCCCAAGCCCCACCACCCCAGGCGGGGCGGGGCGGGGCGGGGCAGGGTGGGGGGCGTCAAAGCCCAAGAGCTTCAGCCCCAGGCAGGGGGCCTGTAACCTGAGCCCCGCTGCCCAGGGCTGAAGCCCTCAGGTTTCAGTTTCTGCCCTACATAGTGGGGCTCAGGCTTCGGTCCCAGGCCCCAGCAAGTCTAACCCAGCCCTGGCGACCCCATTAAAAGGAGGTCCTGACCCACTTTGGGGTCCTGACCCACAATTTGAGAACTGCTGGTCTAGCCTAAACCTGGGTCTGTCACTGGTCTTCTAACTATTTAGAGAAATAAGAATTTTTTTTTCTAGCCATGACATAACTTTTACATGCTTTGCAAATTATACCCTGACTTGAACTGAGTAATACTCTCTGGCAGTAGTCCCAGAAAAAACAATGGAATGGCTAATGCAATAAGGAACTGATCAGCAAGGGTCTCAGAATTGGACCCTAACTATCTGCTCCTGCTCCCAGTGAAATCAGTGACCTAACTCCCATTAACCTCAGTGGTGCAGGATCACGCCCTAAGAGCACAGAAATTTAATGAAAGCAGAAGAAAATGCAGTGTTTAAATGCAGCTTCTTTACTTTTTTTTTTTTGGGGGGGGGGGGGAGTGTGCTCCTGATTAACAAGGTTTCCTTGTGCAGACCTTGTAAAACGTACTTGAAAATGCAATAAACAAGCAAAACCCAGATAATGTCAAATTTTCAGAACATAAGACGATTCTTATTCATTGAAATGGGAGGGTTGTTTACCCTCTTCAGAAGATTTTGCTACTTTCGCTCTTCATTCTTTTAGTATTGTCCATGATTTCCATGATAATCTAAGAGATATGCTCCAAAGAAAAATGACTTCAGGAGGTACAGTTGCTAATGTAAATAATCCAGCTTTAATACATCAATTTGAATTCTGTTCATGATCCACTGCCAGTCACAGTAAACATCACTTGCGCTCAATATAGATACAATGCTTGTAAGAAACCAACTGCTTTAATAACTTAAAGAATAAGATCTTATAAAACGGGACAGTCTTTCAGTCAGCAAAAGGAAAAGGAGTACTTGTGGCACCTTAGAGACTAACCAATTTATTTGAGCATCTCTGTGAAATCATGAATCAAAGACATACAAAGTTCATTTGATAGTTCAGTCACATTCACCATAATACAGCTAAAATGCAGAGGAGAAAAAGAGTCGTCTACCCACAGAAAAAAAAAAACAGTGCAAATATTTGTATTTTTCTGATTCATAATCACAGTAACTTTTTAAAAAAATATTCTAGTTGCAAAATATTTTAAAAGCGAGCTCACATTAAATCAAACATCATTTAGCAAAGTTTTCTTAACGGCACTCATATATAAAAAACAATGGTAAAACAAGAAGTATTCATTGTTCTCTTAACTGTTTAATTCCAACTTATTATATAAAATATATTAGAATGTTATTAATTTCATACACAAATAGCTATTCACCTTTCATCTGATTTCATTTGGTTTTCACTCATTTTCAATACAAAATGAGCACAAGTTTAGCCATTGCGGTTGACAGAAATTTCTCACCTATTTGTAATCTATCACTACCAAATTACACTTTATTTTTTTTTAAATCAGCCTTATACTTCAAAAGAACCACAAAACCAGTCAGAATGGTTTTGCTTATGAAGGCTGCTTTCTCACAAAGGTGAGCCACACACGTCTGTTACCTGTACAGAAATGGGAATTCTTTTCTACAGGTTAAAAACAGAACCTCTGCATGGCACTGCCAAACATTTCCATGGGGTCTCGGACACTGATGTTTCAAGGAAAAGTCGATTAGGAGACAGGAGAAGCAGTTTATACGCTTCCAGTTATTGTGTGCAGTGCAACTAATCCGTGGCCTTGCAACCTAAAGAGGGAGAGCGCGTGATGTATTTGCCAAACTCAAGAGTGAAAAAAACTGGGCTATTTGAGCAGGAATTAAAAAGAAAAGGAAAAGGTCAGTGTGCGACTCAAACCAGAGGGGTTCAAGTTAGTGAAAGGACATAGAAAGTTCTTCCCCAGGAAAGTGCATTCTGGTGCAGTTTTGCCACGACTCGACCCGCTAGGAGTCCAACGCTGAAACTGACCCGGGGCACCACACATTCCACAAAACGCATTACAGGGGCTGCTGCTCCCATGCCAAGATATTGTCGAGGAAGGATCCCGCTTCCAGCCAAGGAAGCTCTGATCCAAACTGCTGCCGGCCGAGCAGCAGAATCGGGATCTCTAGATCCCGGACCAACCCTCCCTGCAAACTTACCCCGGAAACTTCCCTCCCTCCCGCCGCCCCCAATCCTCTATTGTTGCAGCCAAGCCCCGGAAAAAAAACAAAAAAAACAAAAGCAGCCGCATTTACCGAACGTTTGCAAACTTCCCTCTCGCAGGACTCCGCTTGCCGGGGTTTTTGCTGAGACGTGGCTCCCGCTTGGAAATCTGAGCTGCTGCCGCCGCCTGCACGGGGTGGAAATGTGCAAAGAGTGGGTGGGCGCGGCCCCCCGCTCCGGGGGAAACGGGCAGCAGCGGCAAGCGGGTTTCTCTGGCCCCTTGCAGCGGCGGCTCATCCGCGTTGCCCACGAAGAGATAGAGCAGCAGCAGGATCCCCAGGCACAGCAGGATGGCCACCACCTTGCAGTAGAGTTTCATGGTGCGGCAGGAGGGAGGCTCAGTCCCCGGGGAACGCCTCGCACGGGCTCCTCATCCCGCGCGCTGGCCAGCGGGAGCCGGACTGGACGCCCTGCGGCCGGCTGGGCGCAGCCCAAGGCACCGTGCGCGGGGCGCCTGCCCGGCTCGCATTGCTGCGCCGCGCTGGCTGCTCCGGGGCCGGGGGAGGAGAGGGTAAACCGGGGCGGAGCTCACCCCTACCGTACTGTGTGGAATAGCAGCTCTCCCAAGCTACCCCCCGCTCCGCGGTACTAGCCACAGGCTGCCTCCATTGGGAGGGGGGAGCCTGGGCTGATGGTGAGGGCAGGGGGCGCCTGGGCTGGGGCTCTAGGAAGGCAGAGGGATCTAGTGGTCAGAGCAGGCAGCTGGGGAGCAGGGATCGGGCTCTGTTCCCAGTGCCACTGGGTATTTTGTCCGGGGGGAGTCACCCAGGGATGGCTCTTGTCAATGCTCTGTGCCAGCCCGCATGGGGAGTTCTGGGGCTGGGGCCTTCCCTTTTCTGTGCTTCTTGGTCCCCCCCCCTCCCCCCCATCCGTAAAACAGGGATGCTAATCCTGAAATAAACCCATAGCCTGCTAGGAGTTCACAGCTGTCCCTAGGGGAACCTCCGCCCTGCGGCGGAAGGTGTCATTTCCATCTGCGGGAGTCAGACCTGTGCTCACTGGCCTGGAGCTAGCATGCTGGAAATAGCAGTTCGGCTGGGGCACTGAGCTGCCAATCCCTGGGGTATGCACTAGGGCGGCTAGCTGCTGCTGCTGCCTGTGTATTCACACCACTATTGGTACAGTGCTAGCTTGATGAAAGTAGTGTAGGTCTGTCTACTCAAGCCAGAAATTACACCCCTACCTGCAGTGTAGACATACCCTAAACGGCATGTCCTGGCCATGCAGAACTTCGTGCTGGCAGCAGGGATAGGATTCCAGTCCTCTTGCTCCAAAACACAGGCCCCTGCCCTTTGAGCTCAGAAAGAATCCCAGTAGCCATTAGGAGGGTAGGTCCCGTGACACACAGAACTGTGGAATTCTAATTCCATACAGACTAACTGGTTCACTGGAGCACTGTCCCACTGCCAAGAGGTGTTTCACACATAATTCACTGTTAGAGACCCTTTGGTCAGGGATGCAATCAATGTAAAAGTCCTGTTTGGTGGTGAGAACAGGAACTGAGAGTCAGGATTCCTGGGTTCTACCACTGCCTTATCACTGTATTACCCAGAGCTAGACTTATGGCTGGCAGGTCCTCAAAGTGCCATGGTTATGTGAGTCGGTATGTGGGGTGTGGAGGACAGGAGGTGGATGGGGATAAATCAGTCCCTGAAATACATTTCTTCTGTCTGTGCTGCCAGATTGGGAAATCAGGCACTGAGATGCTGTCTACTATGCACCTCAACACACATCCGCACCTTATCACACACACACTATTTGCATCCCATTTGCCAGAGGTAGATTATGATGGGTGGTGAGTTGTGAAATTTTCATGGGAGTGCAGGAATACAAGAATCCACTTACTTTTCTTGTGTTTTGGACTTGCCTTGCTATGACTGTGGGCAAATTATTTCACCCACCAATGCAAGATCAATGGAGATGATAATATTGACCTACCTTACAGATTAGGGAATCAAACTCAGTGAGGTTTGTAAATTGATTTGTGATCCTTGGATGAAAGGTTTTATAGAAATGCAAGTATTAGTATTATGCCTTATAGCTAGAATTTAACTACCCAAAGGATGGAGGCATTACAGTCACAAATCTCTGAAGTAACAGCTGTTCTAGGGAAATAGGGCCCCCAAGTTTTCTCTTTAAGGGTGTGTGCTTGATACAAGATCTGTAGCAGAGCCACAGCTGGCCCAGGTCAACTGACTTGAGCTCATAGGGCTCGGGCTGTGGGGCTTCGAAACTGCAGTGTAGATGTTCGGGCTCAGGCTGGAGCCTTGGTTCTGGGACCTTCCCCCCACAAGGGGTCCCAGAGCCCAGCTTCAGCCCTAGTCCGAATGTGTGCAGTGCTGTTTATAAACTCGCTGAACCTGAGTCAGCTGACCCAGGCCAGCCCCAGGTCTTTTATTGAAGTGTAGACATATCTTAAGACACATTTAATTCCTGAAACAAACTGGAATTGTGTCTGCTCAGTGTTGTCTTATGGTTTCATTGAGTATCTTTAAGTTATTTGTGTAGTGCTGAAGTATGCTGGAGTCAGGTTGTATGCCTGATGCCTCCTGATGCCCTCAGGAAAACTAAATGCTTTTCTCAGGAGACTGTTTCAATGGCAGGCTTTTAAACAAAGGGCCTAGCTGCTGCAACACTTACTAATTTGAGTAACCCCACTGAAATCACAGCACTGCTCCTGTGAGCAAAGGATAGGCCCCAGATAAAGTGGTCTCACTTTTCTGAAATGACGCCTGCACTCCACAATGTGTTTTTTCTTATACCAGACACACAGGTAGTGAAGGAGCCAGTACATTGTACATGATGCATCCAGTGCAAAAGTGTGAGATGATTAGGTATTCAGTTCCATATGTTACAATGCTCTATGCTTTTAAAATCAGATTTGCTTTTAGGATCAAATCCTGCCAAAACGAGGAGTAAGAATGGCAGGAGTT
Source organism: Chelonia mydas (assembly GCF_015237465.2). Lineage (NCBI taxonomy): Eukaryota > Metazoa > Chordata > Testudines > Cheloniidae > Chelonia > Chelonia mydas. Next base: position 11,031,903 of record NC_057853.1, on the reverse strand, counting down.
GGATCTTCATACGTAAAGAATAAATGTTGAGAAAAGAAGATTGTCAGTCACTCTGCTGAAAATGTGAGAACTGATAAAGAATCTGGCAGAACGAGTCCTTTTGGAGAATCTCCTTTGGATATTCTGTTAGCTACATAAGTGTTTCTTTTGCTTGACTCGAAGTCACAACTCTTTTCTTGGTTAAATAGATTGGGCCAGATCTCTGGGGCCAGATGAAATATGCTCAATGTAGGAACCGGAAAGGACTGAGAAAGACAAGCTACCTGATCCTAATACGGACTGGAGACCAAGCTAAGGGCTGCTGTGCACTGTGTTGGCAAGAATGCTCCCTCGGAGGATTGCTGCACTGACAAGAGATTACTGGAGCCTAGTGTGCCCCAAACTCATCCTCTCCTGCTTTCTGTCACATCCCTGATCCCCCACAGCAAGGAAGTTACACCAGCTTTATGCGACCCGGGGAATCCATTGATATCCTGTCAGGGCAGCTCTCCATCCTGTTTGCACTGATCCAGCTGTGATTTAGTTTTCTTGTACTGTTAATTAATAAATGCATAATTTGCCCAGCATGTTTGGCCCTGGTCTTTCTAAACATTATTTTAATGCATTTTTAATGATCTATACATCTATGTATCTATGCATCAATGTTGCAAATAAGTTTTCCCCCCCACACTGAGTATACTGGTACAATTAGGAAAAAGGTAATTACTTAAAGATAGTCAGAAAGGATTATTAAAAGGTCAGTGTCAGGTAGTTTAGGACCCAAGTTTAGATTTTATAAATAAAATAACGGATCATTCCATGTTTGTACCGTGCCTTAGCACAGTGGAGCTCTGATCTTGACTGGTATCTAAGGATGGCCACCATAATACAAATAACAATTAATAATAAAAAGTAACAAAACACTTTTAAAGGATTTGTCCAAGTACCTGGGAGATTGCCCACGGCAGCTGTACGTACAGGAAGAAGACTCAGGATTCAAGTCAGGATTGTACACGTATATCTGATAATGTGCAAGTACTGGTCTGAGACACTGGTACCTGTTTCCTATTAGTAACTACTCCCTTAAGATTGTTATAGAGATTCCAGTTAGGAGACTGAATGTTGCTGGGTAATAGTAATTTAAGATACAAAATTAAAAAGAATTCAAGCATTTTTTTTTAAATAAAGAAAATAATCATTAAGGAACCTGGTCCTGTTTCATTTCCATGAAATTAGCCGGCTAGACTTATGTGCCATGCTTCTCACCTTGGTATCCAAACACCTTATGGGACTCATGGGTGGTTCTGCAGGATCAGCCCCTTTATGATTTAAGTTATCTTCTTTGAGATTGTCAGTATCCCACAATGTACTTAAGTCTAATATTCCTGGAAAGAGTTTACTGAACTGAAAAGAATGGAACGGCACTTCTTTTATTAGAACTGTATGATAAAATCTACCTACATTTACTACTGAAAACTTAATTTAACTTAGGTTCAGAGCAGATGCCAAAATATAAATGACTTCATAGCAGGAGAAAATAGCAATAGTAAATGAAAAAGCACAGAAAAACCACAAGCACAAACATATGTGTGCTTTTTTCAGCACTTATATACTGTCCTGTAAAAGAATTACACACTCATTCTCTCTAACAGGAAGAGGTATCAATAACAAAAGCTCAGACATTTGCCTTGCTCAATTTTACACCATCTGTTGTTTACGTCTAACTTGTACGTAGGAGAGCTATGGGCCATTGCAAATTATGCAGTTTGCAAAATGTAGGGGATTTTTACAGGGATATTTACGCCCTTCACTTTTGCAGTACCTTGTGATGTCCCACTCACCTATCTGCTCACTCTCGCTTAGTTTAAATCAAGCCATTGTAGGGATATTAACTCATTAAAGTACCATAAGATGATACACATAAGCAAAATCAGCTCACGAAAGCAGTAGCTAGGGATTTTAGGCAGAGTTACATCACTCTGCCTTTAAATCCATTATACTCTGCCCATAGTTCACCATTGCATGCAGCTCCTTTCTTTCTTTTTTTTCTGGCTGTGTTTTGAATTGGCATTCATGTCAAGTCCTGATAATATATTGCAGCAGTTACAGAGACAGGGACACTCAGACAGATAGTTTAGATCTATATCTGTGGTGGGAGCCAGCTCAGCTAAGTGAAACTTCTTACACGGTAGCTTTAACTGGACTGTTTTGACAAATATATTATTACTTAAAAATTATCTTGTTACACACTTTTGGTATTATAAATATGTCTCATGTTCTGGAGACTCTTTGCGTCCCCATCTGATGATTAAACAGTTGTTTAGATGGTAACCTGCACATGCCTGTGAACACCAGGGGTAAAATGCAAACCTACTTCATCTCCCTACTGGTCCTACCTGGGAGGAAATGGTGGTACTATGCTCTCCAACCTCATTTTCCACATGCATGTTTCAGTATTGTCCAGTGGCTACACCCACACACAAGCCCAGCATTCCCCTTTTCCCGTGCCACTATCTATGTAGGAATATTTATAGCTCCTCTTGTCTTAGTATATGACTAGTGCCCTGCAATCAGAGCCCCTGTGAAGTAGGTTTCAGAGTAGCAGCCGGGTTAGTCTGTATCCGTAAAAAGAACAGGAGTACTTGTGGCACCTTAGAGACTAACACGTTTATTAGAGCATAAGCTTTCGTGGGCTACAGCCCACTTCATCGGATGCATAGAACATATAGTAAGAAGATATATATATACACATACATACAGAGAAGGTGGAAGTTGCCATACAAACTGTAAGAGGCTAATTAATTAAGATGAGCTATTATCAGCAGGAGAAAAAAGCTTTTGTAGTGATAATCAAGATGGCCCATTTAGACAGTTGACAAGAAGGTGTGAGGATACTTAACATGGGGAAATAGATTAAATATGTGTAATGACCTAGCCACTCCCAGTCTCTATTCAAACCCAAGTTAATGGTATCTAGTTTGCATATTAATTCAAGCTCAGCAGTTTCTCCTTGGAGTCTGTTTTTGAAGCTTTTCTGTTGCAAAATTGCCACCCTTAAGTCTTTTACTGAGTGGCCAGAGAGGTTGAAGTGTTCTCCTACCGGTTTTTGAATGTTATGATTCCTGATGGCAGATTTGTGTCCATTAATAGGGAAGTATTATTATCCCTATTTTACAGATAGGGAATTGAGGCACAGAGTGTGAAATTCAAGCCTCATTAACTTCAATGAAGCCAAGATTTCATCCCTAATTTTTAGAGGTGCCCCTGGACTTTACTGGAGTTGTGGGTGCTCGGAACCTCTGAAAATCAGGCCCAAAGTGACTTATCCAACATCACATAGGAAGTCAGTGGCTGAGTCTGGAATTAAACACAGATTTCCTGAGTCCCAATCCACTGCCTTAATCATGAAATACTTCTTTATTTTCATCCTCACAATCCCAACATTCCTCTCCCGAATTGCCACCTCCATAATCCCAGCATCTTCCCCACATACATATACTTTGCCATGATTACAATTCCAGTTTCAGATGGTGGGGATATATAATTGAATATAATTAATTGTCTATGAATCACGTACATATCATGCTAACATCTGTTTAAATTCCCTAAACACGTAGACACTGGTAGGGAACAGTATCAATGTTTTAACCACTTGACTTGGGACAGCTAATAAAAATAAGAAATGTGAGGAGGGACAATGAGGATTTAATAAATTAAATTCATTCAAAGTGCAGCTCCATTGACTTCTAAGGAATTGTTTACAGAGTGAAGCCAGAGTATGAATTTACAGTGCACTAGCTTGCCGGGCAGTAACATCCCATGGGGCCACTGCTACAGCGCACTAAAAGTTTTGTAGTGTACTTTGACATACTGCTGTTTGAAATGGCGGTTAGCAGGACCGGCTCTAGGCACCTGCAAAGCAAGCATGTGCTTGGAGCGGAACAATTCCAGGTGTGGCATTCTGGCCATCCTTTCTTTTTTTGTTTGGGCGGCGTTCCGGCCACCCTGGTTTTTTTTTTTTTCGCTTGGGCAATTGCGCTCTCAGAGCTTAGGGCGACAAAAAACCTAGAGCCGGCCCTGGCAGTTAGTCAAAGCGCACTACAGAATTTATAGTCCATTGTAGCAGTGTCCACACAGGATATTACCACATGGCAAGCTAGTGCACTGTAGATTCATATCCTGGTTTGCCTCATGGTACCTTCCCATGTAGACAAGTGCTTTAGATTCATCAGGGTTTAGTTTGGCCCAATGTCTGTAATATCATTGCCCACTTATGAAAATTGAGATTTAAAAAATTTCTTGAAGGCTTTGGATTAGGACTGCAAAAGGCATGGAAGACAATCAAAGTTAGAAAAGAGTCATGGACATGTAAAATAGTCATTAAATATCAGCAATGATTCTATTATTATTGAAAATACTGAGGATCAAGAAGCCTTCATACACTGAATTGCTTTAGCATGGGAATCTGACCAGTTTGAACTGCATTACGATAGATTATAGCCATAAAGAAAAATCTACCCTATAATCACATTCACATGAGTCTGCCAGTTTAGAGGAATCTGACGACATACAAGATGATTTCTTCATATTTCCATTAAGATGTGGCTTTTAAGCAATGAGAGATTTGTTCTCTACGTCAGAAAAACATTTAAAAGCCAAAAATTGCTCTCTCTGTAATGTTTTAGTTTACATTTCCTCCCAGTTTAAGCATAGTAAAATGAAATGTTCTGTATTAGTGAGAAAGTTATATTCTAACATTAGCCATAAGATCCAGCTGGCTTCTCATTATGCAATCCTGTAAATGATGCCGAAGTATGTACTGTGGAAACTGGACATGCATTTTGCTAAATTTACTCCTATAACTATTTTACTCTTGGATAATAGGTGTACCTGTTCAAGGTATCACACCATAGAGGGAGAGCTTGGAGAAACGTGTGGTGATCCTGCACAATGAAAAACAGAGTATCCAAATGTTTGTAAAGGGCTAACACTGGGGCTTTTTATTGCTGAACTAGAATTAACTAAATCTTGATTTTACTCTGAAATAATGGTAAGAATGACACCTTATAGTCAATTTTGTTTTCTGGCACACAGACTTCAAGGTTGTATTACAGCGACCATCTTGGCGGATGCTGGGCACTGAAACAGCTAACTGCATGAGTTGCTGAAGCTTGAGCTAAAGAGCCAGGCTCTGAAACAGACTCACATTCTCTTTGGACTGGGCATAGAAGGGGACATGTAATGTATCTGGCTAGTGGGTTACAGTTTTAAGCAGGAAAATAACTCAGGGCCTCCTGCTTCAAAAAATAGGATCCTATCACTTGGGTTAAAAAGTGAATTTGACCCTGATTCTGGATTGCAGTAAAAATGGACAGGAGGTCATAGGGATGCAAAGGCTGATGTATGCTACCTTTGTGTCCTCTGAATTTCTGGAGTTGTCAGTTAGAGCAGCTCCAGGGGCAGCTCTAACTTACACTGTGCTGCCATAGCTTCCTGTGGAGCTGGCCACAGCCAGAATACAATGCCAACTGCCCCCTATAACTCCTTGCCACACCCTGACATGCCTCTCCACTTTTCCATTAGCCCCATGCCAGCAGGAAATCTCCCTGACACAGAACCGGCACTTGGAGTTCACAGGTGAGGTCATGACCAGGGTCTTTGTGTTATGTATAGTAGTATTAAGGCTTATATCCTTGAGCAGGTAACAGCTAAAACAGAACATGATCTCTATCTCTCTCATGCATTCAACCCACGTGCTCACATGCACACACACTCTTGAACAAGTCTGTCATTCTATCTACCTAGACACACTAGGAAGTACATTACACATACATCCTTCATTTTGTTTAAATTCCACTCTAAAAAAGTAATTTGAAGTTTGAAAACATGATCCCAAAGCCAATAAAGGACATGATCCATACTTTCCTGTGTCTAGTGCTGAAACATATTTAATACATTATATTAGAGTTCTTTTTAAAAAATCTAAAAAAGTGACAGAAGATCAGTGTGATTCAGGGTTCCATATCTTCTCTGGGGAAATAAAACAGATAAAGACTGCAAGAAGAAATAAAGCTACTAAAATATCCATTGATGGTCAAAATGCTTTTATAATTGAAACTACTAAGGACTATAGAGTCCAGAGAAACTAAATCAATGACTTGGAAACAAACTCAGATTAAGGAATGTTTAATTAGTGGGGGCCACCAAGGACATTAAGATAGGAGAAGTCAAAATCTTGTGTTTCTAACTGGTTTCTGAAGGTACTAGGGATGAACAATTGTGATTTTCCTCTATAATGCACTGTGGCACCTTCTATTCTGATCTCAGAAAAAACACCCAAACAGCACTTACATCATTCTTATAGACTGAGAGATTCTGCAAACCAGAAGCCTGAAGATGATCATGTGAATCTGAGTGACTATTTCAGGAATCCAATATTGTATCTAGATTACAGCAATTTAACTACTGGTCCACCTCCTTTCCTCCAGTTGCAGAGGTGTTTTGTAATGCAGTGATGTTATTTGCTCATATGCTCTGGCTTTCCAGCAGGTGGAGTATTTATAATATTTTTAAGAAAAAGGGCATTTCTCTGTAGAAGAATGTGTTTCTTTCTTTTTAAAGCCACTACCGGCGGAGGTTAAATACGCCTCTTTTTCCCCCTTTAGGAAAGAGATTCATGATGCATTTCAATGGGGGGTCTTCATACACCAACATTTAAAGATGTGGATAATTACTTTGAACTGAAAACCAAGACAGTGTCTCCCCTTCACAATAGCTAGGGCTTTTACTCTCTATGCTATTTTTCAAAAAATGTTGTCGAATATCTTTGCTTTTTAGCCTCAGCTTTTCTACTTTTAATGTTTTCTTTGAGGTTCTTTGTCTATTTTCTCTTTAAACTTTGCATTTCTAATCTATGGATTGATTAGTTAGGACCCATCCTTGCAAAGAGCCATTCACATATATAATCTTATTCACCTTCACCTGTTGACTTCAGTGGGACTACTTAAGTGAGTGGAAGTTCCTTATGTGAATGATACTCTATTTATCCATTTTCTGAAGGTTTTTCACCCCTGAATAAAAATTTCAGTTCTCAAAAAATCCCAATCACCTTTTAAATTAATTTAAATCTTAATCTCACATTCTATTTGCTTGACCCTCACTCTGTATTATTTCATTCTCTTTTCCCCACAGTTGCTTTTTCTTGCTGTATGTTTGCTTTTATTTCCTTACAAGCCCTACTCATATTTCTAGCTCTCATGTGGCATCTACTTCCCAGGGCCTGACCCTGCAGTATAATTATAAATAGTACATGGCCATATCTACAATGGCGTCGTGGTACCTATTACTTCAGGATGTCACAAAGGTATATCTAAGGTTAGAAAAAAATTGAAGAACATAATGCATACACAAAAGAGGGCAGAGTTAAGGTTACACAGGCAACTTTAACTTTCCCATCTCCTGACTTTTGAGTGCTTCACTTTGTAACCACATTTTTTTTAATGTAGTTTATTTGTAATGGACTAATGATGGTACTATTCATGCCCACCTGCTGCCCAAAGAACATTGCAGACAACTCCAAGGCACCCATGGGAGGGAGGGAAGGAGGATTGGTTTCAGGGGAAGGTGGGTCCCAGGATTTGTATTTATGGCTTCCACTTCTTCCCTTAAGGACCCACCCCTGGGGCTGAAACAGGCCAAGTCCTGATGCTGGCCTAGGACACAAGGGCCTCAGCCACAGAGGACAGCCTTTGAGAATGGGACCAGAGAAATCCCTAGTTGTGGGATGTCCTTCGTCAGAACCACCAAGCCAGCGAGGTCACTGCGGCCCCCTGGGGCTGGGGCAGGAAGAGAACCCAGGTGTCCGGGCTGTATGGGGTGGGGGGGCGGCCTTCCCCTCAGCAGGGACACCGTGAAGCCTGAGGACAGATGAGCTGGGCGGCCCTAGCAAGGCCCACGTGGTCGGGCTGTGTTTCAGCACGGGCGGGGCCGAGCAGCAGCACAGTAAGCGAGGGGCGGGGCACCCTCGGAGGCGGGGCTGTCTAGCCCCTCCGCGGGTGGAGTCTCCACGTGCCCCGCCCCTTCCCGCGTTCTGGGGCCTGTGTCCCCGCCCCCGCCCAACGCCATGTGTGTCCGGGTCACGCGCGGGCCGCGCGCAGCTCGGTCCGCGTGCGAGTGAGGAGGCGGCGCCGCAGTAAGTGGCGGCGCTGGGAGGGCGGCGGGGGTCCTCAGCGCGCTTCCGCTGCTGCCGTTACTGCCTGGCCGCGCGGACTGGCCGGTCCTCGCTCCCCCCGCAGAGACCCTTCCCCCTCCCCCTCCCAGGCAGAGCGACCGACCGACAGACCCTCATCCGCCCCCCCCCCCCCCCGCGGGGAGACAGAGCGACAGACAGACACCCCCCCCGGCAGAGCGACAGACCCTCATCGCCCCCCCCCCCCCCCCCCCGCGGGGAGACTGACAGACAGACAGACCCCTCCCCCTCCCAGGCAGAGCGACCGACCGACAGACCCTCATCCCCACCCCCGCGGGGAGACAGACCGACAGACAGATCCCTCCCCCTCCCAGGCAGAGCTACCGACCGACAGACCCTCATCGCCCTCCCCCCCCCCGCGGGGAGACAGACCGACAGACAGATCCCTCCCCCTCCCAGGCAGAGCTACCGACCGACAGACCCTCATCGCCCTCCCCCCCCCCCGCGGGGAGACAGACCGACAGACAGATCCCTCCCCCTCCCAGGCAGAGCTACCGACCGACAGACCCTCATCGCCCCCCCCCCCCCGCGGGGAGACAGACCGACAGACAGACACCCCCTTCCCCCCGGCAGAGCGACAGACAGACCCTTATCTCCCCCCCACCCCCGCGGGGAGACAGAGCGACAGACACCCTCCCCCCCCCGGCAGAGCGACAGACAGACAGACCCTCATCCCCCCCACCCCTGCGGGGAGACAGAACGACAGACACCCCCCCCCCCCGGCAGAGCGACAGACAGCCAGACCCTCATCCCCCCCACTCCTGCGGGGAGACAGAGCGACCGACCAACTGACCCTCATTTCCCCCCCTCCCGGCGGGGAGACACACCGACAGACAGCCCCCCACCACAGGCAGAGCGACCGACAGACAGACCCTCAGTCCCCCCCTTCAGACAGATGGACTGACTCCCGCCACCCCTCCCCTCCTGCGAGCAGGTTAGACCCGCTCAGCACCCCCCCCCCGCAGTGCCCAGACCCCTGCCCTCCAACGTTTTCCCCCCACATGCCGGCCCCTGCAGCCAGAGCCGGCCCCTTCTACACCGCGGAGAGGGACCCTGGAAGCGTGGGCTAGGTGTCCTTGAAGGGTTGGGGGGAGTGAGGGGGAGGGGGTGCTACCTACCCCCTGCTTGTGTGGGTCCCGCTGGTTTGGTTGGCAGTGTGATTTTTGCATCCACAGAAGGGTGGGTTGTACTGTTTCAACTGTGGGGTATAGTTGAAGCAGTCCAGCTTCTCAGTGTAGACAAGCCCTAAGTTTTATTTTGAAAGCACATTTACACTAAATCTCAAGGCATGTCTACACCTACATTTTATAGCGCTCTAACTTGCTGGCTCAGGAGTGTGAAAAATCACCCCACAATAGCGCTTTAAAGCGCTAGTGTAGACAGGCTCCGAGTGCTGGGAGCTAATCCCTTCATGGAGGTGGATTACCGGGAGCACTGGGAGAGCTCTCTCCCAGCGCTCACGTGCGACCGTACTCGCATTTCAAAGCGCTGTTGCGGGAGTGTTCCCACAACAGCGCTTTGAAGTTTCCAGTATAGCCATGCCCCTGATTAAACTGGCTCTTTGAATTAACAGTCAGGAAACTGAATAACCATGTCATAATATTAAGGGCATGAAATAAAAAAAAGGCCTTTTCTGTGTCTAAACCCCACATAATGGTCAGGTATTTCACCATATTGCACTAGAAAGGCAGTGGTGTGGCACAAAGGAAGTTGAATCACTTTGGGACAACTGAAGCTTGATTGGACAAAGCATAGGATAATAAATCCACTGTAAGGTTTCATGGTAGCAGCCATGTTAGTCTGTATCTGCAAAAAGAAAAGGAGTACTTGTGGCGCCTTAGAGCCTAACAAATTTATTTGAGCATAAGCTTCATGAGCTACAGCTCACTTCATCGGTAGCTCACGAAAGCTTATGCTCAAATAAATTTGTTAGTCTCTAAGGCGCCACAAGTAGTCCTTTTCTTTTTGCAGATCCACTGTAGAGGACAATCCTGAATTGGTGGGGAGTGAACTAGATGACCTAATAGATCTTTATCTCTCCCTTAGCTAATGTTCTCTTCAGAATCGTACTGTATGGTGTTTAAAGTGTTGCAAAGAGAAAAAGTGAAATATCTAGCAAGTATTCAGATCCACGGTATTTTCTTAGTGTCAAAAGCAGTAGTATCTGTGGGGATGCCTTTACTAGCAACAGCAGCAGTTTAACATAGTTGTGTAGTCGCAGCACCTCCTAGCGCTATAAAAAACCCACCCCCACAAGGGGAGTAGCTACCAGGGCTGGGAGCATGGCCCCCAGCTCTGGTGCACTGTCTACACTGCCACTTTACAGCACTGAAACTTGCAGCGCTCAGGGGGGTAGGGGTAGGCGTGGGGGTGGGGGGTTTCATACCCCTGAGCAAGCAAGTTGCAGCCCTGTAAAGTGGCAGTGTAGACAAGGCCTGTGCTTCCATTCCCACCCGATGGCCGCGTTAGCTGTGTGATCTATTAAGTAGATTAGGTAGCGTTGTGTTAATGCAGTGCATTATGGCCTTAAAGAAGACAGTATTGTGATAAGAACATGAGTATGTTTAATAAAGACTATTGTGAAAATATTATTTTACATGCAGAATAACTCTTTTCCAAATTATAATTCTTTTGTTTTTAAAGGATTTAGACATTAATAGGAAATACTCAACTAAAATGAATTTCTGATACAGCATAGTGTATTGTATTTTTGATTAAACATAATGGTGGTGCCCTGTGCCTGCACTGTGACAATAAATGTAAATCTGCCATTTATGGATTGACAGACCTATAGATGCAAAATATATTCGTGCAAAAACCAAAAGATAGGATAAAGGACCTTATTTTGTCTTTTTTGAGCAGGGGTGGGCAAACTATGGCCCGTCAGGGCTTTGGATCCGGCCTGTGGGATTGCCATCCCCGTGGCGCTGTGGGGCTAAGGCAGGCTCCCTGCCTGCCCTTGCCCCGTGCCACTTCCAGAAGCGGCTGGCATCACATCCCTGCGGCCCCTGGGGGATGAGGAGTCAGAGGGCTCCGCGTGCTGCCCTCATCTGCAGGCTCTGCCCCCGCAGCTCCCATTGGCCAGAAACAGGGAACTGCGGCCAATGGGAGCTTTGGGGGAGGTACCTGCAGGCAAGGGCAGGGATGTGGTGCCGGCCGCTTCTGGGAGCGGTACGGGGCCAGGGTAGGCAGGGAGCCTGCCTTAGCCCTGCTGCATGCTGCTGCCACCCCGAAGCCACTCAAGGTAAGCGGCGCCGGACCGGAGCCCACACCCTGAGCCCCTCCTGCACCCCGCACCCCAACCCCCTGCCCTGAGCCCCCTGCCACACCCCGAACCCCTCCTGTACCTTAACCCCCTGCCTTGAGCCCCCAACCCAATGCCCTGAGCCCCCTGCCGTACCACACACCTCTCCTGCACCCCTGCCCTGAGCCCCCTCCCCCAATCTGCACCCCCTCTTGCACCCCAGCTTCCTGCCCTGAGCCCCCTTGTACACCCCACACCCCTCTTGCGCCCCAACCCCTTGCCCTGAGCCTCTTTCTGCACCCCGCACTCCCTCCCGCACTCTGCACTCCCTCCCACACCCCAATCCCCTGCCCCAGCCCTACATTCATGGCCCTGCATGCAATTTCCCCAGCCAGATGTGGCCCTCGGGCCAAAAAGTTTGCCCATCCCTGTTCTTGAGGGTTGTACTTTAATATATCATAAATCTGGCTCATATTTTTCAGCCTGTTTTCTGTAATATTTATTGGATTTCAACACTTCAGAGTTTACTGTCCTCTACATGTGCAATGAGGTGTTAATATCTTCATTGCTCAGCAGAATTTTAGGTTGTGAAATTGTGAGTAATTTGATACTGTGATTCTTTGTCATATTCAAAGCATACTTTTAACTGATTTTTTAAAATAATTTCTTTTTCTGCTTTAGTATACTTTCCGTCATATGGACAATTCTCTTCCAAATTTTATTTAATTCAGTTAATGAACTTTACAAATCTAACATTTAGCAACTGGGAAATTATAATCTGCTTTTTAACAACAGGAATGAATGCAGTGTTTGAACATCAGGAGTATTGTTAGTGTTGCAGGAAGCCAAAAAATTGGTTGATATGTGTTTAGTTGCTCCAGGTCAAACTTTTCATTATTTGTTGTGAAGATATTTACGTAAAAGCCATGTATTAAATTCATGACTATCTAAATTATTCTGTATAGAGGTTACACTTACTGAGACTTTTCCTGCCTTTATGATTTTAATCATTGTTAGGAATCCATTACTGTGATGTGCTAATGCAATGGAGCCAAAACACATCAGGTTACTAGACTGATCTTTTTTTCAACTGCTATAGCAGAGCTCAGGTTTTAGGAACTCTGAAATCAAACAGGGCAAGCTAACACTCACTCATATGTGCAATGGCAAGGCAGTCCCATGAACCATATCAGTTCCATCTTCTATCTCTTTCACTTTTCCTGCCATATTCCTAAATATTTTATAAAGATTCTTCTGGGGGAAAAAGTGTGTGCATGGGAGAAGGGAATTGAATAATAATGGATTAAATTGGATACACCATGATCAATATCCTCCCTATAGGAATCAATTTTCAAATATTGTGTATTGAATTCTATCCAATTCTGATTGACCAGTCGTAGGCATCAGTAAATTGGTCATGTACCACCATCTTCTCATGTAATGGATTATACTTCTACCAGGTTTATCAGGTTTTAATTATGATGTTAGTAGGACTCAGGATTTCTTTTGCATTGTATAAGTGTAAAAAAACCCCAAACCAACAGCAACAAATAGCTGGAATGTTTTTTCTTGCTAAACTTAAAAACTCTTTTGTTTCTCCATTGACATGATTATTAGAGGTAGTTAATTAACCAAAACTTAGCACTATCAGCTCTGTGCTTTACATACTGAATATGCTTGGCACTTTAAAATACTTCAGGAGTTTATCTTCATTTAGTTGGTTTGATTAAAGAGCTCTAATTAGGAACCAAAGAGATTGTTTTACAATTCTTGACAACGAAAATGTAAACAGTTCGTTTGTTCAGAGATGTTCTGGTCACGGGTATATAGAAGATATCACATTCTCCTCCAATGTTAAATCCTGTTGCAGAGAGTGTATTTATTTTTGTAGTTCTCTTCTTTTATGAACGTAATCTTTTTTCTTTTTTCCTTTTTTCAATAGGATTTTACAGGGAGTGTGGTTGCCTGTTCAGCTGCATTCATCATGATAACTCCAGCATTTGAACTGAGCCAGGATCCAGATTTTCTTACTATAATAATCAATGTACCTTATGCCAAAGTTTCTGAGTTTGATGTATATTTTGAAGGAAAGGATTTTAAATTTTATGCTAAGCCTTACTTTCTCAGGCAAGTAATGTAGGGATTTTAAAACCTTGAGCTTCATAAAATAAAAATATTGAAAAGAGAATGAACTTTATTTCTGTGTCTTACAGAACATTCTACTGCTGCAGTTCCTATATTGTGGTCTGCAGAGAACTGGCTGGTTACATGGTGCTGGTTCTCTTCTTGTTTCCAGCTGCCAAATCACATTAAAAGAAGCTAAAATATGTTAAATACGCTCCTGATATTACTTTGTCATGTTGGATAAGTGATGCAATCATGAATGGTATAGAAGATCCATGAAACAATTTCAATATTAAGAGGTCATCCGCACTTAAAAAGTTTGACAACCTTTGCCTATAGTATCTTGTATTTTTAACACTCTTCTTTCTCTTGTTATGGGAACTTCAAGCATCAAGGCACCAGCTCTCATCTCTTGTACATGTTCATTTACCATAAGTGGGTTGAGTAGGTGGGTGGAAAATAGTATATCAGTTAGTCTAAAATAACAGAAGGATTTTCCTATCTTGTCATTCTGGGTCAACTCTCTTCATTCCTTGAAATGGCAAAATCCTTTACCTGTTCCACATAGTGCCGATGATGTCTTTGTAATGATGCTGATCCTATCCTGACTGGGAAAACAGGAATATCAAATTCTGTCTCAAATGCTGATCTCTTTCATTTCTACATGGGGGGTAAACTTTCGAAGTAGTACACAGGGATTTAGCTGCATGACTTCCATTAACATCAATGAGAGTCATGTAGTTAAATCTCCTGTATTGCTTATGGAATGTGCCATATAGTTTTACTGGTCGAGCCATTAGTCTGGATGATAAATCAGGCGTTTGATAAGATATGTCATTTTTGTTCACAGGCTAACTCTTCCTGGAAGAATTGTGGAAGATGGAAGAGAAAAAGCATCTTATAATGTGGACAAAGGTATTAGTTAATAACATTGATCTTTTTTATTATTAAAAACACAACACGTGAGCTCTACTAATGTACCTTCTGCTGCATTGTAATTACACAGAACTTTTAATTTACTTGCAGCAAAGCATGTTTAACTGGGAATCCTCATGGTTTTGGTTGTTTTTTAAAATCTGTAGTTCACAGTGGTTTATTTTATATACATTTACTATATAAACACAAATGGGTTATGCTAGCTAAAAAGAAGGAAGGTAATGACATTTCCATGTTCTGTTCTTATCTGGCATGAAGAGCTAGCCCTTGGTGTTCATCTGCTGAAAGGACATTGAGGGCTTGTCTACACTACTGTGTGGGATCGATCTAAGGTACGCAACTTCAGCTACGTGAATAGCATAGCTGAAGTTGATGTACTTAGAACCAGTTACTGCGGCGTCTTCACTGGGGTAAGTCGACAGCTGACGCTGTCCTGTCGACTCCGCTTGAGTTCCTCGTTCTGGTGAAGTACCGGAGTCGATAAATCGACCCCTATTGGATTGATCTCTGCCCGCCGATCCGGCGGGTAGTGTAGCCAAGCCCTAAGTGACCAACCACAAGTGAGAGTGGCTTTCATAATAGAACTTTCTGTATTGAAGGCTGAATTCTTCATGGATACAGATCATAACATTCCTGTTAAAGAAAGGTCTTTGTATATTATTTCTTCCAATGTGACATGAATGATATAAGTCACTGAACCAAGATCACTAGCCCATTAAGCCTGCAAGAAATATAAGAATGAATAAGTTTCAGTAACTAGTAAGAGAACAAATCTCAAGACAGACTTCTGGCTAGTCTTATGAAAGAAATCAATGGAAATACACACATCAGCCCACCAAAAGTAATGTATTGCTGTAGAGACAGGACTAGTAAAGTTTTCGTTGTGCTCCAAAAAGAAATTCTAATTTATGTTAAAGCAGCAATAGTAGAAATACCATACAATATTCATATTTGCTATGATATCTGCATTATCTTTCATATGGTGATGTCAAAACATGGAGGTAGACACACATTTTCAGGCCTCATGGTAAATAATATATACACAAATTGCTCAAGATTTACAAAATTTAATGCCTGGATCTTGTAATCAGATCTTTGCTGAGCTCTGTGCATTGCCTGTTGATTGCCGTGGGACTTAGTGCAGATGTAAGTACAATATCTGCGTGTGTGAAAGTGACTGCAGCATTGGGGCTTAAAATTGTAAAGTATCTGGTTCAACAATTTATTCAATTAAAAAATAAAGCCCCACAAGAATATGTTTTGTAACCAAGACCTTGGCTTATTAAGATATAGTCTGCTGCCTCCAAAGGCATGTTTATACACCTGAAATAAAATATGCATCAGAATATTAAATGTGTCTTTCTTTAATCTTATGGTTGATTATTTGAGGGGAAAAAAGTTTTAAAAATAAAAATGTACTTATTCTATCTTTGTTATATGAGCTGTGTCAAGACATCACCATAAATGATAGTGTTGCATTTTTGTGTACCTTTTGAAAAATAATTTAATTTTCCGATTTCTGTGAAATTCATACAGTCAGGTTAACTCTAAAAAATGCATAGAGATGAACACATGGGAAAATTTTAGTTGCATGCATGAAATACATCCAAATAGCTTCCCAAACATTTAGCTTCAATAAGAAGAAATGATTGTACATTTTTTTACAGTTTATCTTTTAAATTGTTATACATCTGAACCAAATTTTAATTTCTCTTTCAAGGCATTTTTACAGTTCGACTGCCTAAGGAGACTCCTGGTCAGTATTTTGATGGGTTGGACATGCTGACGGCTCTGTTAGCACAGAAGAAATCTAGATCAGCTAAACCATTAGTGGAAGAGATAGGTATGATTACTGACACTGGTAAATACAACATATTTTAAAAGTTTAACTTGTATAGTTGATTTTTTGTTTGAGTTTGTAAGGTGAATTTGTAAGCAAGAAAAGTTCCCTTGTGTGAAGCGCATTACACGTTTACATAGTTTGAGAAAGTTTTTTATAAGAGTTATATTTGCATCTCAAAATATATAACACTTACTAATCCTTTGTTCCCCTGTGTTTGTATGATCCATAGAGGTTTGAGATTCTGCTGCTGCCTTTGTGCTAAGGTATCTGGTCTTTTAGCTCAAGTAATAGTAGCTCATTAGATCTTGTGGTCTCAGGTTCAACCCCTGCAAAAGACCTAAGAATGCTGTTACATATAGAAGAAGGCTTGAATAAATGTGGTTAATTGTGTGATTGTCTTCTTACCAAATAATTAGCAATATCTCTTTCCTTGTGTGTGTGTGTGATGGTTTTTTTTAATATATGGAGTTGTGATCTTGGGGGTGAAATCCTGGCCTTATTGAAGTCAATGTGAAGTTTGCTATTGACTTCAGTGGGGCCACAGTTTCGCTCTTGGTATATATCTGGTTTGTCTCTGAGCCTCCATTATCACATGTAGGAATGTGGGGTCCTGATCGTGCATGGGGCATTAACATGAGGGTCTCTCTGTATGAAACATTGCTTAATAGTACAGAATGTGACTCACTGATTATCTGAGCATTCTGAGTGGTCTTAAGGTGTAATCGAGGGTAGAGCACAATGCAGTACCCATCAAGCAAACATAACTGATGAGGCTTGCATCCAAAATAAAGTCATTGTCTTTTTGCCAAGTATGTGTAAAAACGGCTCTTAGAACAAATGCCATTTGGCTATTGAGAGGCAAAAATGAACTATCATGAACCGTCAAATTCTAATCTTGAGTTACAAATGCTGGGGAATACAACCTTCAGTCAAAAAGCTGATATAACCTGACATTCCTTCCAGTTGCCTCCTCCAGTCTCTGCTCATTATCTTAGTCTTCTGTGGATCGAGTCTCTTCAGGCTAGCTCTCATCCAAGGTTTGCTCTCTATTAGGCACTGGGAAGGGTTGTCAGTCATGCTGACTAAGATAAAATGAAGTTTTAGATGTAGGTGTCATACAATCACATGCACATGTTGATGTCATACAAATACAATCCTCTCTGATCCTCCTGATGGATCCAGAGACATGTCAGACAAGGTGGGTCATGTAGAACCCTGTGGAACCCTGCTAAAGAGAGTTGTGGGTGCAGGTGAACAATGACCCATAACCATTCTTTGGGAGCTCTTAAAGAAAATAGTGGAGCCATTTGAGCACAGATTACTCCTGGGAGAATTTTGCCCCCAAAATTAAAAGTTCTGCATGCAATATTTTAGAATTCTGCAAAATACTGCATATTTTATATGTCAAAATAACAATATAATCATGCCACTTTCAATTATTTTGGTAATGTATTTCATACCACCTGTCAGCAAGTATGTCTGTAACAATACAAACAACAAAAAAGATTCAGGAAATATTTTTTGACAAATAGATTTCTTACTAGGCATATTAATACAGAACTTTGAGTAATAATTCATTTAAACTACAATACAGAAGTGTATTTTCCGCACTCTTCAGAAGCAGTGCAAAGGCTTGGGGGATTCGGGTAATGGAGGAGCTGAGGGAGAGGGAAGTAATTGTTTGGAAGGAGCCTGGGAGTGAACCTAGAGGGTTGTTGGGTGTGGATGGGAGAAGTATTGAACAGTTGTTTCTTTTCTGGTGGGGGGTAAGGAATTGTTGGGGAGCCTCTCCCATGCAGACCCTGGCTGATCCCTAGCCTCTCTCATTCAGTCAGGCACATCTGCCTCTGTCCCCCCAACTAGCCCTTCTGAACCCTGATATGTGCCTCCCCCGCAGTAGTCCCATGTGCCCTATGCTTTCTGTCCCCCCCCCATGCCCTGTACCTCCTCACTTGGCCTCGTGAGCAGGGCACTGTGAGGAACGCAGCATCTTCTCCTCTCTATCTGCAGCTGGCTGCTCCCACCCAGGAGCAGCTGACATCTGTTCTGGCGCCATAGTAGCTCCTGGTGGGTGAAAGACATAACTAGTGCCTCTAGCAGAATGTATTTTCTGTGGACAAAAAAATTCTATGGGCGACATGAATTCTGCACATGCACAATGATGCAGAATTCCCCCAGAAGTAACAGATTTGTCAGCAGCACCTGATGTTTTGCACTCCTGAATAGAGGTGTTGACATTCAAAAACAACTCCAGAATTTACCCACAGGCTTTCATGAGCTAAGAAGGACATGGATCTAATTTGTATACTGGTATGTGGGCCACGCATATGCACACAGTGAATATATACTTATGCATTTGGTACTTAAATGACATTTATATGTACAACTACTAAATTATCCCCCATATAGTTTTCATGGCTTAGCATTGAACTTTGTAACTATAGTTTATATTTTTCACCAAGCCAGATAGTGTCATTTTAAAGAAAAAAAAATCTAAACAGCAGTAGATAAATTAATGCAGACTTTGTTATTGCTGAAATCTGTTAATGGTACAAAATCCTTTGTCGATCTTCCATTTTCCTTTCTTTCTCTGGAAACTATAGGGTCGTCTGATACTAGAAAAGTTTTTCTAATAGTTTAAAAAATTAGTAAAACAAAAAAGCCTGATTCATAGATTAACTAGTAATCTTTTCATTAGCTACACTTCGACTAAAGTATCAAATTTGAGATCCTTTTCTTTTGTTATGATACAAAACATTTCTAGGTACCTCTGCTGAGCTAGCTGAGGAGGAGGAGGAGGAGGAAGAGGAAGAATTTGACTGGGAAATTGAACAGACCCCTTATCATGAAATTGCAGAAAGCACTTTACATTTACAGTGCTGCTATGGGTTTGGAAATTTGAAATCAGGAGTTTTTCAGCGATTGCAGGTGTGTGATTTTTCTTTAAAAGCGACCGCTATAAAGTTTATAGTGTTTGGTATGACCTAACATGCTGATTTCAATTGGACTTAAAGTCAGTGCAATAATGTTTCAGATGTGTTCAATTTAGCAACATGTATTTGTCCAGAACAAATCATGCCAAATCAACCTCATTTCCTCCTTTGACAGGTTTACTGGCCTAGTGGATAGTGGGAAGCAGTAGATATGATATATCTTGATTTTTTGTAAGGCGTTTGACACAGTCCCATATTACATTCTCATAAGCAAACTAGTGAAATGTGGTCTAGATGAGATTATTGTAAGGTGGGTGCATAACTGGTTGAAAGACCGTACTCAAAGTGTGGTTCCCAATGGTTTGTGGTAAAACTGGCAGGATGTATCTGGTGGGTTCCCACAAGTGTCAATCCTGGTTCTGATATTACTCAGTGTTTTCACTAATGGCTTGGTTAATGGAATAGAGCATATGCTTATAAAATTTGCGGGTGACACCAAGCTGGGAGGGGTTGCAAGCCCTTTAGAGGACAAGGTTAGAATTCAAAATGACCAGGATCAATTGTAGAGTTGATCTGAAAGCAACATGATGAAATTCAGTAAAGATGAGCAAAGTACTGCACTTAAGAAGAACAAATCCAATTCACAACTACAAAATGGGGAATAATTGGCTAGGCAGTAGTACTGCTGAAAAGGATCTGGGAGTTATAGTGGATCGCAATTTGAATGTGAGCCAACAACATGATGCAGTTGCAAAAATGGTTAATATTCCTGTTAATACCCATCAGAGTGTTGTATGTAAGACATGGGAAGTCACTGTTTCATTCTACTTGGCATTGGTGACACCTCAGCTAAAGTCTTGTGTCCAGTTTTGGGTGTCTCAGTTTAAGAAAGTTGTGGACGAATTGGAGGGAGTGCAGAGCAACAAAAGTGATAAAAGGTTTAGAAAACCTGACTTGTGAGGAAAGGTTAAAAGACCTTTCCCTGTGTAGTCTTGAGCAAAAAAGACTAAGGGTGGGACCTGATAAGTCTTCAAATATGTTAAAGGCTGTTATAAAGAAGATGGTGATTAGTACGTCCACTGAAGCAGAGCCGGAAGTAATTGTTTTAATCTGAAACCAGGGAGATTTGAGTTAGATATTAGGAAAATCTTTCTAACTATAAACGTAGTTAAGTTCTGGAATAGGTTGGAGTCTTCTTCATTGCAGGTTTTTAAGAACAGGTTAGACAAATGCCTGCCATCGATGGTCTAGCTTACTTGGTTCTGCCTTAATACAGGGAGAGTGGACTAGATGACCTCTTGAGGACCCTTCAAGGTCCTACATTTTTATGATTCTATGTCATTGAAAAGATGGGTCTAAAAATGAGGACAAACAATGCTTTGAACTATCAACTTGGAAATGCAAAGATTTTATCTAATGCAAAATTAAATTATTTTATAGTCCGTTCTGTTCTCTTGTCTGAATTGCCCAGCTGTAAAATAAGGAAAATAGTACTTCTCTACATGAAAGTGGTATGAGGATAAATATGTTAAAGATTATAATGCCATATAACGATGTAAAATACATATATATGTTACAGATGTGGGAATTTTTTTAGTACTTATGAATCCAGTGTGCACCTCAGTTTCCCTCTGTGCTTTGTACTGCTATGTGCTGGGTGTAAAGAGGAGGAGACATAGGTGTTTTGTCACATAGCTGCCTCACGTTACTGCAGATATTTGCTAAGGTGCACTGATCCTTGTATAGGGTAAAAGACTCCTGTTCAGAGACCATCTCAGTTGGATATTCTGGGCAGAGTTCATGGAGAGAAACAGGAGTGCTGGAGCCCAGACACTCGATCTTGGAAGCGATGAGGCTGTGTGGCCTACCCTTGAGGAAGAGTGGGACCTCTTAGGGATCTGGAATGCTGAAGGGGTACCTTCAGTGAACTGTTTAAAAGTTGAGGTGTAGCACATATCCTGTGGATCCATGGCAGTATATAAGTGAAGTCAGTCAGAAGATAGATACGTAGGTTGCTTGTTGATAAACTGTGGTTTTGTTTTCAGAGTTAGTGCTAAATGCATACATATTGTTTAATATAATTGTAAACAAAATCTTGACTTTATATCCAAAACTTAGAAGTGGATTTTGAAGGATATACTTTATAGTTTGTTGTATGTGTGTAGTCTAGGGAGAAAGTTCTAGCTAACTTGCAAAAGAAGTGCATCAGTCTGGACTAATTACTGCATTCTTGTCTGACTATATATGTTTATGCCAGATGTTCACAATAATAAAATTATTAACTAGATAGTAAAACTGCTTATGGTTTTGGAGTTATCTCAGAGTAAAATGAACTAAAAAGGACACTTCAATTATTCATATTGGTGATACAGTTATTAAAAACAATTGAAATAAGATTGGTGTATGTATTATTTGCTTAGAAGAAACTGTTACTAACTTTGACCCCAGTCCTCCAAGTTGTTCTGCTTGGGTAGACTCCGTAAAGTCAGTGGGGCACTGCTCAGACACAGGAATCTACGTGTGTGGAACAATTTGCTGGATCAAAGTCTTAAACTGTAGGCTTAAATCTGCATTGCTAATATACACTAAACAGTTTCTTTGTTTATTGACTGTTTGTAGTTCATCTCCAATTTATTCCAGCCTGGAGAGAATAAGGATTACATAAAGATATCACAAATATGTACAGCATTTATTATGGTAGTAGATTATAGACAATTTACTAACTAATGTTTTGTTTCTGTACATAATACCAAGAGGTAGAAGTACTAGCTGTTTCTGTCAACTCTAACTGTAATGCCAAGACCATATAACTTGGTTACTGCATGAATTATTATGTCTTAAAGTGGAAAAGTGAAGTAACATTGGGGGAAAGCTTTCATATTCTAATAGCACGTATATTAATTGGTCTGTTGCCATGGAATTCCTGCAGAAGTACCTATTACACCCCCATTAGTTTGATTATTACAGTGAAATTCCAAATTACTAATGATTGCCCACTTCAATATTAAGAGTGTCAATTTGTGCATAAACAGTCCTGCGATCTCAGGTGCAGAATGTAGAAGTCAGTGGGGATTTGTGGATACACAACATGTTGTAGGACTGGGCCCTAGAATTGCAAGAACAATAATGCCTGGTTTTTGTCTGTATCTTTATTGCAATAGCTTTCATTAAGTATTGCAAATTTGAGGCATTAATGAAAAATAGTGCATCTTTTTCTTTGTAACCAAGAGAAAAGTCCAAACAGAATGTATAGTGTTAGAAACACCCAAGGCATTTGGCCATCTTTTATTTAAGCAACTCAGTCTGTATTTAAAAGGTGTGGTGCAGGTGAGCAGAACTGATTGAAGTAGATTTAACAAAGATAGCACCCAATTTTCATTATTACAATCAACATGGAATCAACAGCAGATACATTATGAATCAAAAAGCAGTAGAATTGTAAAATATGGGGGAAATACTGGATCCAGGTCAGAGCTTTTTTTATTTCATCGTTTACTGTTTCTACTTTAAGCTAATGTCTTAAAAACAAAATAAATGTAATTATATTAATTGTGCATAAAAACAAATTATGCAATGAAAGGCATAGCATTATGACCCATAATTAAGGCTAAGATTTTGTCATGGATATTTTTGGAAAAGTCACAGACAGGTCACGGACAATAAAAAATTCATGGAAACCCATGGCCTGTCCCTGAGTTTTACTAAAAATATCCATGACAAAATGTGGAGCCTGGGCATCTACCAGTGGACTGGGAGCTCCAGGGGTCTCCACGGTCCATGTGGGCTTGGCGCTCCCTGGTCACCCTGCCACAGCAGAGTTGGGGGAACCGCACAGCTCCCTGCCTCCACAGGCTGCAGGGGACCCTGCAGATCCCAGCTGGCACTGGCTGAAGTCATGGAGGTCTTTGGAAGTTACTGGTTCCATGACTTCCATGATCTCTGTGACTAAATCACAGCCTTACCCATAATGCATAGCTTTTCAGTAAGGGAGACTTGGTAGTGGCACCTATCATTCTAATAGCTCACCTTAGTATAAGGCTGTTCAGCATTGCTTCTAAACTCTCATTTATTCTTTTTGTTCTTGTTGCCTTTCCAGGATGAACTCAGTGATGTTATTGACGTTAAGGATCCAGACTTAACCCCTGCAGATGGACGCAGACAGAAACGACTGGAGACTGAGGCTGCTAAGTTTGATCCTGATCACTATCTGTAAGTACTACTTTATTCCTCCTGATGAAGTGAATTTACATCAGCTAAAATAAATGTATTTTGCCATTTAATAGATGATGGATTTTCAAATCTCTTGAAAAAAAAAAAAAAAGGGTTTACTTCTTATTTGCCTGACTCTTCATGTCTCATAACACTAGACTTTAGAGGGTGTTGATAAGTGTGACAGTGACACAAGACATTGCTCATCCACTTCAGGCTTACTTCGCTGGTCAGTTAAACTCAAAGGCCATACTGTACGCAAGCAGAGCTGCTGCTGCTGCGAACTGCAGAATATTATTTCATAGTTGACCTCTCAAGCAACAGGGTAACCAATCCTTGCCAGCATTTTAGGTTGTAGACATCGTAGTTCTGTTTTCTCCTAAGTAACAATGGCAGTCAACCCATCTTAACCATGAGCAGATAAACATTGTCTTTTTAGATGGATTCTACAATGTTTCTCTGAGTTCTGTGATCATTTGACTTTTGCTTAAGTCACCCTTTATTTGTTGCTCAGATCCCATCCCCTTGTTAGTGAGCCCAGAGCAGTGCCACCCGGCCAGAGCAGCCCCCTGGCTGTGCTGGCGGGCCCTTTAATCAGTTAACCCTTTAAACTTTTAATAAATGATATTCTGTTATTGTTTAACAGTGCGATTAATAGTGTGATTAATCAATTAATTTTTTTAAATCGCCCAATTAATTGTAATTAATTTTTTAATTGCTTGAAACCCCTAATTTTTAGTGAATGGCAAATGCCTCTAGAGAATCTGGGATTGGTGTTTTTTTGTATGTGTACTATACACTGAAATAAATAACAAGCGACTCTTTTCTCCAGTGCTGACTTTTTTGAAGATGAAGTCATTCAGCATGTTTTGAAGTACAAGCCCTGGTGGGTTGATGCTTATGCAAAAAAGATGGCTTCCCAGGGAAGGTGTCATCAGGAACATGTTAGTCAAACAACGTTCGGTAAGAGTGTATACATTTCATTTAATTTTTATTGCTTCTGTTCCACATTACTTGCCAGAAAGCTGTCTTCAAGATGAAAAGTCATGGTTCTAGCTAGCAATTTCCAATCTGTAATATTAATACCACCGTTTGTCATTATTTATTTCAAGGATGATTATAATGAGGTTGTTTTGAAGAGTTGAGTGTCTGTTTGGATAGGAGATATTGGTCATCTCTCCTGCAGCATTTATATATAAACTACTAGAGTTTTGTGCAATTCATTATTATGCAACCTTGTATCTTCAGAAGAAACTATAGTTTTAGCTCTTTGTCATCTGTTCTCAAGGATTATATTAGACACATCAGTGATCTCTGAAGACTCAGTTCCCTTTTAAGACTTTGCTATAGATTTTAAGGACTTCATGGAAACCACTCAAGAGTTGACAGTCATGAAATGTAATATCAAATTAAAACTGTCTTTGTTTGGACATTATATTAGCTGGAATGTGGGAGTGCCTCATGTGTTATTAGTATATCTCCTTTTTTCAGATTTTCATAAGTCATTGTTCTCCTGGTACCAGATATTTCCTTTTTTTGAAAATACAGTAGTAATTAATTTTTGTATCCACTTGTGAATATGATGCAGACACTGTACTGTACGTCTCATTGTTCAGAATCATTTGCATAAAACTGTCCTAATATCAGCCAATATTTCTATACAATATATGAATCATCTTTAGAAACTTGTATGTTATATTGTTCCACAGGTGGTTATTCCACATATGTTTTTTATGTATCCTGTGGGCTTCTTTCCATTCCTTGTTTTATGGCCTACAAGATGTGTTTCATCTTTAGAGGATGAACTTGTGACAGTACTGTTAATGGGTATCTGTGTGAGATTACTACTTTTACATAAAGTGGTTTTAGAGTTGACTGTAACCTTTATATATGTTCTCTGATCGTCATATCATCTCCTAGATGATTTAGGAACACAGGATTTGCCATACTAAATGATAATTGTTAATACATCAAACATGGGATCCATATGTACAAATATTACTTTGTGTTTCTAGGCTCTAGTTCCTTGTACTCTGACCTTTCACACAGGAAATAGAAGGGAATCTGGGTAAACAGTGTGTGTTGCAACAGCTCTGGTGCATTCTCTCATTGATCTCCATCCAGCCATTGCAATGAGGCATTGTTAACACACACATCACATAAATTGGAGACACAGTAGATTAAAGACATTGGACAAAAGTGCGAGAGACATGGAAACAAAAAGGTAGCGAGGTTTATTTCTTTTGTTTGCTCTCACTGTTGACTTCTCATTTAATACAGTTGTTACCACATTTGGCCATGTTACAGAATACAACAAAAATGAAGAACAGTGGACAGATTATATTGATAGAATAAATAGTTGTTTTTTTTTTTTTTTGCAAATGATGTTCCTGAAGAAAAACATGGGGTTTATAGGAAATGACTCAGAAATGACTCAAAAACTTGACAAGCCTTAGTGATCCAACCGGGAAAAGTTATGCAGCGATTGGGACAGTCCTAAGGGACCATCTCTTTCCCAGATGGCTCATTATAGGGGAGAAGTTTAGTTTTGATGTCACAAACGTGATCAAAACCCCACAGTCTGTTGGCTGAATTTAAGAAACTCACGACATTTTGTGAGCACTCGTGTAAATTTAAATGACTCATTAAAGGACTGTGTGGTGTTTGGGTTATGTAATGACAGCAGCCAAAAGAAATTGTTGACTGAAGGAGATTTGAGAAAGAAGCTGCTATTGTGTCAGTGGAAACTTTAGCAAGAGATGACAGGGAACCGAGTGAGAGTCTGAAACCAGTGGAGGCTGTTGAACCCTGATTTAGATGTGATAGAAGAAATCACCATGAGAGGGAGTGCAGGTTCCACTTGGAGATCTGTCATTAATGCAGATGCATGAGGGAGCCGGAAGCCTCAAGGGTACAGAAAGTATGTACATGCTGTGGAGGAGCAATCATTGAGCAATCTGATGAGTTCTCTATGTTTGAAGAAAGTATTAAAGCAATAAAATCAAAGACAGTGCAGCCAATTTGAGTTACAACGAAGATTCAAAGAATTTCTGTTTATACAGAGTTAGAAGTAACAGGAATGTCACAAAAATATTTTACTCAATACTTCCAAGGAAAATGCAAGTTGACTGTCTCCAGATCTGTATTAGTGATATATTTTGGAAAAGAACTGATGCGTCAGGGTATTGCCGAAGAGGAAGTGATATTGAAAGAGCACATGTATGAATTGAGCCTGTATATTGTGGAAAGGGAAGGATTTCTCTTACTGGTTGTGAGTGGCTGTGTTATCCAGTAGGACTGGGCAGACATCTGATTGCAGAAGGCAAGGGTGCCGTGTGTGCCTGAACCAAAGCTCACTGAAGTCAATGGGAAGGCTTTTGATGATTTCAAAGAGCTTTGGATCATGCCCATATTAAAAAGTCTCAGGAGGCTAGGGACAATGCCCAGCTGCAAAATGTCAGAGAGTTTAAAAGTACAGGCACTCTAGTGGCACAAACTAATATTGCATTTATTATAATATCCTTTGAGATTGATTTAGATGATGCCCATTGTATGATAAACCTGTAGTTTGTTGGTCATGTCAGTTTGTATACCACTGAAAGTGTTTGTTGTGTGCCAGACTGAATTTACAGCAGTGCCCATGGGGGCTGCCCTGTGCCCTCCCATGCAAGGGCATAAGGTGTGGAGTTGCCACTACCCTCCCTTGGTTCCTTCTTACTGCCCTCCTACTGCCTTCAGTGAGACAGAACCCAGCGAGTATCTGACCAGCTACCCCGGCTAAGCTTCAGACTTATTCCTTTTCAAACTATTTGAAGAATATTTCTTGAATGTTTCTTTTTTATTATATAGGGACAAGTTAGTATTAAGGCCTTACCCAAAATTCATCCTCAGAGTGGTCTGAAACTTTATCTGAATCAATCCATCAAAAAGCACATTATGAACTGGGAGAAAATAAATTGCACACTAGATGTTTCCAAGACTTTGCTTTGTTATATTGATAGGACAAAACCATTGAGACTCACCCTCTCTACTTATGGCTGTAGATGGGTGTTGTAAAGGTTAAGCCATCTCATCTCAGAGAATATCACAATTGGCTACAACAATGTATCTCCTTGTGTTAACAGTTGGCTGGTGAATCTCTCCCACTGAACATCAAGACTCATTACAGAGTGACATTTACATTCTTCAGACATTTGCCAATATCAGAGATGTACAAGGCAATGACATGGAGTAACTCCCTGACTTTTGTCAAACACTGTGGACTTAGCAGCTGGGTCAGGACTAAGTTTAGAAGAGCAGTATTACAATCAAGGTTTGACTGATGCAGCTGAAACTCCTCATTCCTCCCATCCTGAGGGGTAATGCTTGCCATTCACCTGAAGTGGGATTCACTCTCATGCATACTTGAAGAAGAAAGGACAGTTACTTGCCTTATGGTTTCTTTGGTTCTTCAAGTTGATGTTGTCAGTGTGGATCCCCCAACCTGTTCTCTATCCCTGCTTTTCAGAGTCCTCAGCTACCAAGGGCTTTGAATTGCCAGGGAACTAAAGGAGGGCTGTGGTCACTCTGCTCTTGCATAGAAGCATGAGGAGGCACAGGGTGCATTTGCAGCCCTGAGGAACACTGTTGTGTTAAAAAAAAAAAAAAAAAAAAAAAAAAAAAAAATCTGATCTCATGCTCATCAGATGCAGGCACACCTACAGTGGGTTCTGTGTTGACAACATCTCAAAGAACCACAGTTACTGTAGAATGGGTAACTTCTTTTGTCCTTCATCAGCCTGTCTTTCCATGGCTTGAAAAGCAATGCTTGTGTAGTACATGTGTTAAGCTTTCGTGTACGTATAGTTTGTATGCTGTGTAGTTTTGCAGAAAACAAGACGATACACATTTACTCCTACCATGTTATCTTATATAATCAGATAATATGTATATAGTAATATTGTATTAAGTTCCATTTTATGACTTTCAGCTTTAAGGGACATTTCTTTCTAACTGTGGAGATACTCATTATTCCTGACAGAAATTTATTGAAAAAGGAATCCATTTCTATTTGTGCCACTTGTAAGAAAATTTTAAAAAGCACTATTACTTGTATTATATTTGTAAACCAATTAATGTTGCAAAATGTAAGTGATTTATAATGGATATATGACTCAGTCCATTATGGAGTGGCTGTATAGTCAGAACGATTCTATTTTGGCATTAGAGAGCACTTATTTGCAGAATTCAGTGAAAGTTTAAACTGAAAAGCAAAAATTTATTTTTTTGTAATTAGCCCACCTTCATCAATTTTACTGTCTTTTTTACTTTGAATGGGTGCCTGAATGGAAATTTGAGCTAGCCTGATCATACTTATACCTATACATACTAAATACCTATAGAGGTAATAGAAGCCCAAAATAATCACTTTTTTTCAGCCTAAAGTGGTTTAAAAATGGACCCGCATCACCATTCTCTGTAAAATATTTTTTTAAATTTAGCATTTTCTCTATAAGTCCTCTAAAACAAGGGCTTACATCTGTGTTCAAAGTTCTTGCTCCTTATCTGGTCAACCCAGTGTGACTGGGGTCCCAGGACGGGGGTGGGAGGGCGATGGCACATTGAGGTTACTCAATCAGGGCAAACTTCAAAGAATGGGGCAGACAATCCCCCTAACTGGTGGATATTCCAATACTTAGATTTACCAAGCCAGCACAAAACAGCTTCTACAATACCTTACTGGTTACACAGAAGCGAGAAACTTAGTTCCCTTATAGCAACCCAGCCTTGGGCTTCTACCCAGACTCTCAAGTCAAATATGATGAGGATTACTGAAAACCTTATTCATTGAATAAGAAAGTTCTGTCAATCCCAAAGGATCGGACAAATCACCTGTCAAGTTAAAGAATATTTCAGATCTTACCAATTCTTATTAACTAAACTAAAATTTATTAAAAAAGAAAAGAGAGAGAGAATATTGGTTAAAAGATCAGTATACCCACAAACATGAGTACAGTTCTGAGATCAATTTCATAGAGATGGTGAGCTTTGTAGTTGCAAAGAGTTCTTTCAGAATTAGTCCATGGATTCAGTCCAATGTTTATATCCAGAGTGATCCAGGTGGGGTCTTACGACTTAAGCTTTCTCTGCATAAAGCATTAAGCAGATCTGAGATAAAAAGGATCAGGACCCAAGAGTTTTGTAGGTAGTTCCCGGCCTTCTCTTGACAGCTCAGAGTTCTTAGCTGAACAATAGGCAATCATCCTGACTCTGAAGTAGACCTATTTCCTAAGCATCACTGGTAATTAGCTACATAGATTAACATAAGGCAATTGCCTGTTTTCTGCCATTTGAAGGTGATTTGCTATATACGTCAAAGAGAAATCAATACAATGATATCAATATATTTACAGTTCATTTAAATGTTCTCCTTTTGATCTCTGAATTAACAGAATACAGCATAGACAGGGACTGTTTGATTACATTGTTAACCGCTAACAGTATTTATGTAAACACAAAAAAACACAAACATTATCTACCAATGTGTCCCTAAAGGTTGAATTTGGATCATGTATCCTGTAGGATGCTTAACCCTTTCTGGCCATGCATCACACCCAGTAAAATATCAGTCTCCTTCACTTGTTTTTTTTTATACCAGCTGGATGAACTGTTGTTTCAAAGATGGTAGTCAATGTGTTATGCCTTTTTTGTTGTAACTATCAACGGTGTAAAAGTAGATGTTGTGCCAGAGGCTTGTTAGAGAATTCTGGTTTGCGAGATAGTGGCGACCTGTTGTCGAGAACAGGATGAGAGCCTGTACTCGACAGAGGCCAGCAGGGCCATTTGGCCTGGGAGCTCAAAGGGAGCCTCAAAGCTCAAAGGGAGCCTCAAATTTAGACACTTGTTAATTTTTTGGCATTTAATAAGTTTCACAACTTGTTTTTATGCGCATCCCTATCGGACCAAAATGTGATACACACTCTCAGCTTAGAGCTGTAAATTTAAGCAAATAAGAGATGTGATTTGGTAACAGACATAATTTTTTTGTTAACTGATATAGATTTTGTCATATTAAAGAGTTCAAAATGTTCATAAATATTAAAATACATCTGTTCTGATGGCACAAGATTAGACCATGATGAACATGACCTCTCAGATAAGCTGATTATATAAACAAACCATTACTAGTGGCTGGTGCTGGATCAAGTGCGTGTTGAAAGGTAGAGAATTGTTACATTTTAGTGTCTTTATAGTTTTACGTCTAGTTGACTAAGGAATTATTTATGTGTGAGAGTTCCTCATTATTATCTTCATATGGTAGCTAAAAGAGGTGACTGGTTGGTTGGTTGAGACCTAGCTTGGTAACTTGGCCATCATCATAGGCTTTCGTAGTCTATAGGCCCAGATTCAAGGTGAAGATTTGTGAGGACAATCTTGTAGAGTGAGTTTCGTGAGGACACACGTTTGAAATTTTTGGACATTATCCCTCTGTCTGTATCCGTGTCTGTGTTTACTATATATATGTCATCCCTTTGTCTTCAGCTCAGCATGTTATATTATACCTTGTGTGCTTGAGTTTTGATTCAGTGATAGGGATAATAACCTGTCTGTCTGTTTCATTTTGTGTTCTTAATTAGTATTCCTTCCTTTTAAGTCTTTACAGCATTTGTGTACCATTCATCATTTGTGTACATATTTACAGTAGAAGATTTCAAGTGTAGATAAGCTACTTATTTACAGCAGAATATTTTAAGGGTGGGTAGGCTATGTATTGACCAGATAGATCACTATGAAGAGGAGATCTGAAAGTGGTGCAAGCAAGAGATGGCGAAAACAACTGAGTGAAGCAGCAGCTAAGAGCTCAAAGCCAATAACTTCATTTCTCAAACCACTGGAAAACACACCTTACCCAACAAACAATGCTACAGATAATGAAAACTCCGCAGCTGCAACAGGTGATATTTCAATGCCAATACATGAACATGAGGACAGTAGTCAAGGAGATGTGCCAACAGTAACAGCTGCAGCAGAAGATCCTGTGTACGATCAAGAAACTCAAGAGCAACAGGAAGGTGTCGATCTTACGCAGCAAGAGCAATTCATGAGTACTGTACTTGACAGGTTTGACTGTGACTGACATTGGAATTATTGACAAAAGCAATGCTGCCCAAATGCAATCTTTTCTTCAAATTAGTTGTTTTGAAATTACAAGTAACATTCCACAAGATGCTGATAATCATACTTTCCCTACTCATGTGCTGACAAAAACTCTTCCAAATGGTGAGACTTGCACAAGAGACTGGTTATGCTGGAGTACGGAAAAACAATCTCTGTACTGTGCACCCTGCTTCATTTTGAACAAAAGTGCTACAAATGCATCAGTTCTCTCTGATCAATCAGGATGGAGCATCAACAGAGGCTGGAGGAAGTTGAAAGACCAGATACCATCACATGAGAGTTCAGTGTCACACAAAGAAAACTATGTTGCATGGAAATCAGCCAGTAGGGCAGCATCAGCTGAAAGTTCAGTTGAGAATTTACTCTTGAGTGAACTCTCTACAGAAACTAATAACTGGAAAAAACTTCTTGAGCGGATCCTGAATGTCATCCTTTTTCTTTCTGAGTGGGGATTGTCTTTCTTTGGTTCCAGTCAACATATTGGTGATCGTGCAAATGGAAATTTTCTGGGCATAGTTGAGCTCCTCAGCAAATATGACCCACTTTTTATCAGAGCATGTTAAACGTGTTCGAGAATCGCAAGAGAGTCAAAAGCACATGCAAGTCCATTATCTCTCCACACGCATACAAAACGAGTTTAATGAGCTATGTGGGTCATTCGTACAAACAACAATTCTTGATGAGATTCGAAATGTCAAGTATTTTTCAATCATTGTTGATGCCACTCCAGATTGTTCTCACAAAGAACAGACTACTATGGTTATTTGATAGGTTAGGATTGTAGACAGCTCAAAATTTTCAATTGAAGAAAGATTTATTTGATGATTTCATGAGAAAAACTGGAAAAGAAATTGCTGCTCAAGTACTAGCAATTCTAGAAGGTTTTAAGTTAGATTTTCAAGTCTGAATTGGTCAAGCCGATGACAATGGATCTAATATGGCTGGGAAGTACAAAGGCGTACAAGCAGTTGTGCTTGAGCATAATTCAGACTGTATTTTCCTCAGCTGTGGAAACCACACACTTAACCTTGTAGGTGTTGACTGTGCTGAATCATGCAAGGAGGCAATTACTTACTTTGGAACTATTCAGCAAATGTACAATCTCTTCACTAACAGTCCACAAAGGTGGTAAATTCTGAAGCAGTATCTTCCTGTTTCACTGCATGGGATGTCCAAAACTAGATGGTCTGCACGGATTGATGGTGTTCAACCAGTTGTGCAGCATTTGAATTCAATGAGAGAGTCTTTAAATGAGCTTGAATCTCTCAATCTCACTGCACAGGCTCGAACTGAACTTAAGTCTATTCAAAAGCACGTCTAAATTTGAATACATTCTGATGTCATCTTTGTGGATGAAGCTACTTACAATGATCCACCAAACTAACCTGGTAATTGAAGCACACAATGCTACACTTGATGTTGAGAGGGATAACATTGAAAGTCTTATCGATGGGATGCGATCCTGACTGAGTCCAAATTAGTAGCACAGAATATTGGCATTTCATCTGAGTTCTCCACCAATCGCAACTTAGCTCCTGAATTCGATACCGAGCAGCATTATAGGGTCAATGTCTTCCTTGTCATCATTGACTCTATTCAGTTAGGTCTTACACGTTGATTTGAGTCACTGCAACTAATTTGTACTCTTTTTGGGTTTCTTTGGAAGTTCAATAGACTGAGTAATGAAGATCTACTTTCTGTAGCTGAACAATTTCAGCAACAGTACAACAAAGAAATCTCAAAAGATCTCAGTGACAGGTCATCTTCCTCAAACGAATATATTCCACAAACTTTAAATTGGATTGCAAGCCAAAGGAATTGCTTCAAGAAATATTTGAACTTGGACTCTGTGGGGTGTTTCCTAATATCACAATTGCATTGCGTATTTTTGTCAGTTTTCCTGCATCAGTGGCTTCAGGTGAATGCACCTTCAACGTGTTGAAGCAGGTAAAGAACTATCACTGTTCAACTATGGGACAAGAGTGTTTGAATGGGCTCGCCATGCTTTATATATATATATATATATATAATGTATAACCCTTAAAATAAATATATATAATGTATATGTATAACCCCAGTAATGATTATACAGCTGTACATTACTGGCAAAGTAGTGGTGTCAGAATAAAATAAGTATAGGAGAATAATGACTCTAGTTAG
The DNA here is from genome assembly GCF_015237465.2 of Chelonia mydas. Classification (NCBI taxonomy): domain Eukaryota; kingdom Metazoa; phylum Chordata; order Testudines; family Cheloniidae; genus Chelonia; species Chelonia mydas. Next base: position 10,998,070 of record NC_057853.1, on the reverse strand, counting down.
AAAATTTTCTTAATGATTCCTTCACTGATACATTACTGATACATTACTTGTGTGTTTTTCTCCCTTTGTGAACCTAACAGGATATTCTAGATGTATCAAAATAGGAAAGATCTCACCTCCTCCAGGCTCCCACCAGTAGTTCTTTGTTTCTTCACAGAACTGAGGGTAGCCTAGACTCACTCTTTCTTACTTCTTATCAAGACAAGTAGATCTCAGTTCTGCCAGATAGTTAAAGATGTGCCTAACTTTAGGTTTGAGAATAGTCCAATTGAAATCAATGGGATTATTCCCGTGCTTAAAATTAAGCATGTGCTTGAATACCTTGCTGAATTGGCCCATACCTAAGCAAAAATTCTTTCTTGGTTCAAGGCTGTAGAAGCAAGAACTCCTTAGCAGAGTTTCAGAGAGCAATTTTGAAAACCCCTGTTCTCCACTTCTTTATGCTCTCTGTAGCCTGCCCTCTTCTGTCACATTTCTGACACTATCACTAGGGCAAATTTGCTGAAGTAGCACCAGTGTATGGCCTGGTCTAGACTACAGGGTTAGGGCAACGCAAGGCAGCTTACAGCGACCTAACAGTGTAAGCGTGTACACTAAAATATTGCTCCCGCCGATGTAACTCACCCGCGACGCTGACGTAGTAACTCCACCTCTGTGAGAGGTGGAGCGCTTAGATCGTCGTAGTTAGGTCGAACTCTTCTTATAGCTCTGGTATCTGGCTGTTTAAAAATCAGCACACAGCTGTTTCACCTGCACCCTCCACCCTGGCAGGAACTTCTCCCCCTTTGCTTTACAGATATTATAAAGTGCACAGCAGACAGCTATAACCAGAGCCATTCCTAGGGTATGGCAAATTGGGGCAACTGCCCTGGGCCCTGTGCTTTGGGAGGCCCCATGCTTCCTGAGGAAGTGGGCGGGGAGGTAAGGCATGGTAGGGCGGGGGGAGCAAGGAGGAGCCCCCCCCAGCAACCTCCCCCTCCCCCAAGGGCCTCCTGCCTGCCGGCGGGCCCCGCTAATCAGTGTCTCCATCTCCATCCCAGCACCTACTGCCAATTAGCTGTTTTGCTGCATCTGGAGCAAGGGCGCAGTGCGCTCGGGGGAGGGAGAAGTGGGAAGAGGTGGGGTGGGGACAGGTCTGGGCGGAGCTGGGGGGAGCACCGTGGCTAGATAGAAACTTGGCACCTCTGTCCTGGGCCCCACATTCCCTAGGGATGGCCCTGGCTATAACCATGGGGATATTTTTTTCACTGAGGTCTAATCTTGTGAGTAGACAGCACCAGAGGCCTTTCAGGCAGCAAAGCCACATTCAACTGTCATTCTGTACCTACTGTGGTTGAAGTGCTCCTAGCTGCTGTTGAGGTGGCCAGTGTATGGCTTCATGAGCCATGGGAATAAGAGGTAGGCTGGGTCTCCCAGCATCACTATAGGCATTTCAATATCCCCAGTGGTAATCATCTGGTCTGGAAAGAAAGTGCCTGTTTACAGCTTTCTGAACAGGCCTGTGTTTTTAAAGATGCATGCGTCATGCATCTTCCCTGGCCATCCCAAGTTGATGTCGGTAAAATGTGCCTGGTGAGCCACCAGCACTTGCAATACCATAGAAAAGTAGCCCTTTCTGTTGATGTACTCTGTGGCAAGGAGGTCCTGTGCTAGAATAGGGATATGTGTGCCATCTATCGTCCCACTGCAGTTCCTGAACCCCGTTGCTGCAAAACCACCCGCTATGTCCTGCATATTGCCCAGAGTCAAACTCCTTCGTAGCAGGACATGAGTAATGGCCCGGCACATTTGCATCACAGCAACCCCGCCCCCCCAGTGGATTTCTCAACTCCGAATTGTTTCCTGACTGATCGTTAGCAATCTGGTGTTGCCAGCTTCCACACAGAAATCTCCACTTGCCCTCCACAGCCAGTTCAGCTCTCATTTTGATGTTGCTGTGCCGGAGGGCTGGGGCGAGCTCCAGGCACAGTTCCAGGAATGTGGCCTTGTGCATCCGAAAGTTCTGTAGCCACTGTTTGTCATTCCATACCCGCATAATGATGCGGTCCCACCAGTCAGTGCTTGTTTCTTGGGCCCAGAACTGGCGCTTCATTGTTTGCAGCTGCTCTTTGATGGCCAACAGCAACCTTGAATTGTTTCTTTTCATGGTGCACAGCAAGCCAGCCTGCAAAGAATTGTCATATTCCTTGTGGCTCTGGAAATGCTGCAGGATCAGGCACTCTTTGTTCACAACACTCATCACAGTAGTGCAGAGCTGTGTAGGATCCATGCTTCTTGCAGAGATGGCGGACACACGGGTTTGTAGAGCTTTTGAAAAGAGGTGTGCAACATTCTGGGATGCAGATAAAATTATGGGATGGAGAAAACTGCATCATGGGACATTGAAACCATATTCCCAGTTACCCCGTGCAACTCGTTTGCTCCCGTGAGGCATTGCAAAACCTTCCCAAAACAGCCTGTGCTAGATAGTAGTGAGGTGCACAGTGGGATAGCTACCCACAGTGTACTGCTCTTTGCATTGATGCAAGCACTGCTAGTTGGAGACGCGCACTGCTGAAACAAGGAGCATAATGTGGACATGCAAAAGCAATTTAACGACTGCGGCCGCTGTATGTCGATGTAACTTAGGCTGACTTAATTTTCTTGTATAGACTTGTCCTATATCTCATAGACTTGTCCTATAGCTCAGCCCCCCTCCCACCTGTGTTTGTGGATAACCTGTGCTCTCAAGGATTCGGCAGTACTGGAAGGAACTTGGCAGCTGGTTGGCCAATGGCAGGACATTGCTGGGAGAATGGATGAAAACGGACATAATTGAAAAGTATATTGCGTTTGTAAAAAAGAAGATCTTTTAATGAACAAAGGTTTGTAAAATGCTGTGTAAGCTAGTAGAAGTTCATGGGAAGATGACATAAGTCAGTATGATATTTAATTTACTTTCCTATTGAAAATGTTGAACTAAAAAGCAGCTGAATTTTTGTTGTTACTGCTTTTACTAATTTGTCGAGAATTTTTTTTAATGATAAATAGTTTCTTAGAATAAACATTTGATTACTTTTGTTTTTGACTGGGAGGAGTAAGTACAAATGCAGATATCTTTTTGCATGGTATTATAATTAACTGAAGATTTTATTTGTTTGATTATTGCTCTTACTTTCCTCCTTGCTTATTTTCCATTGTTTTGTTTTTTACCTCTTCAGTTCTCTTAATATCTCGTTACCAGTTTTTTTTGGATCTGCTAGTCTCATTAGCATTTAATGCCTTTAGCTGTTTTCTGTTCTTACCTTGAATCTACTTTTAATTAACCTTTTCTGTCTCTTCCTTCAGCTTTTATGTACACTGTATATTTTGTCTTCCTCTAATTTGCTGTTTCATTTGTCCTAAGTGGTTTTTTTCTTTTTTGTCCCTTATATTTTTATTGTTTATTGCAATCATTGCATCTCCAGTTCATTGTTTTCTTCCTGATTTTTCTTCTCAGCTTGAATGGCAGTCATCAGGCTATTAAGATCACTGAAAAACTGCTTTTGCTGCACAATGCTCGGGATGCCAGTGGAAACATTAGAGCAGGGGTGGCCAACCTGTGGCTCCGGAGCCACATACGACTCTTCAGAAGTTAATATGCGGCTCCTTGTGTAGGCACCGACTCCAAGGCTGGAGCTACAGGCACGAACTTTCCAATGTGCTGGGGGGTGCTCACTGCTCAACCCCTGGCTCTGTCCACACTCCACCCCTTATTGCCCCCTCCCCTGAGCCTGCCATGGCCTTGCTGCCTCTCCCACCCTCCCCGAGCCTCCTGCACACCATGAAACAGCTAATTGAGAGGGATGGAGAGGCACTGGTTGGTGGGGCTGCTATTGGGTGGGAGGCACTTGAAGCGGGGGCGGGGGAGCTAATGTGGGGCTGCTGCCATATTACTGTGGCTCTTTGGCAATGTACGTTGGTAAATTCTGGCTCCTTCTCAGGCTCAGGTTGGCACCCCTACATTAGAGACTAGACTTAATCTTTATTGTGTTTGTGTCAAAAGTATCATTTCAGGGATAGGCACCTTTTTCTTAAACTGACAGTCTCAGATTTTTGTTCATGCTTACAATATCTAAGACAAGTCAAATAATCCTTAAAAAAAAAAAAAAAAAGCCTACCTAATTACATAGCCATTCCCATGAGGGGGAAACTTTTGAAAGGCTCTCTTTCCTGCTGCTAAGGTTCACATTAGAGTCTTGCTTCTACAGAATCCAGATGAAAGGCTTTACATTTTGTAACGGTCACATTCAGCTTAGTTAAAAGTTCATTTTTACTTTATTTCAAAATGCTGAACAGTAAAACTCCTTTTTAGGCAATACAAAAGTCTTCAAAGACTCAGGCTGACACATATATTTAATATAGCATTTACATGCTCCAGGGATCACTTGTTTTATTTACAGTAATCCATCATGCTTACCAGGGACCAGTCTGTCTGATTTTTTTTAAAGAACAGCAACAATTTTTCTTTTTAAAGACTGAACCTTTCCATAAGCGTGTAAATTTCCAAAAAAATATAGCTTGTTCACCTGCACATCTACCAATGTGATATATACCAGCATGTGCCAGCAATGCCCCTCTGCCATGTACATTGGCCAAACCGGACAGTCTCTACGCAAAAGAATAAGTGGACAGAAACCAGATATCAAGAATCGTAACATTCAAAAACCAGTAGGAGAGCACTTCAATCTCCCTGGACACTCAATAACAGACTTCAAAGTCACCGTTCTTCAACAAAAAAAAAAATTAAAAAACAGACTCCAACAAGAAACTGCAGAACTGGAATTAATTTGCAAACTGGACATCATCAAATTAGGCCAGAATGAAGACTGGGAGTGGCTGGGTCACTGCAGAAAAATAATTTTCCCTCTGTTGATACTCTCATCTTCTTGTCAACTGCTGGGAATGGGTACATCCACCTTGATTGAATTGGCCTCGTTAGCACTACAAAAAATAATTTTCCCTCTGTTGATACTCACACCTTCTTGTCAGCTGTTGGGAATGGGCTACATCCACCCTAACTGAATAGGCCTTGTTAGCACTGACCCCCCACTTGGTAAGGCAACTACCATCTTTTCATGTGCTGTATATTTATACCTGCTTACTGTATTTTCCACTCCATGCATCTGGTGAAGTGGATTATAGCCCATGAAAGCTTATGCCCAAATAAATTTGTTAGTCTCTAAGGTGCCACAAGGGCTCCAAATAAATACAGTTACTTGGAGTTTCACAGGTTGACAATGTTGTGGCTGTCCTACTGCCTTCTGAAGTCTTCCTTGGATTCACTGCATAGGTGACGTTAGTGGCACTGATTTGCCCTTCAGCAAATACTTTTCATATGGTGAAAAATTATGATTTATGTACCACCAAAAATTTGCTAGGCTCTTTGCTAATATATTTGAAAAACAAGCTCCTGCTCCCGAAATATTACAGTCTAAAAAGGTGACACAAACATAAAGGAGAAGAAAGGATTATATCTTTTTTGATATATCTTATAGGGAATTACAGGTTTGTTTTTCATGGACCATGGAAAAATAGTTTTGGGGAGGGCTTGAGGAAGAGAGAAGTTGAGATTCAGGGAGGCTCTCCCATGTAATGGCTGCATGGGAGAAGGTGTAGAAATGCTTGTGGGAGAGAGGACAAAGGAAGTAGGGAGGGAGATGGAATTGGTAGGAAACAGGAGAGTGATGAATATTCAGGAATGAGAGGTAGGCATTAGCAGAAACTTGAAATTGAGAACATGGAGTTTGAAATGGATGTGGAGGCATTCAAGGGACTGTAAAGAGAGTGATGTGTTTGGAGCGATGGACAAGGCAGGTGAGTTTGACAGCAGCAAAGATGAGTAAAGATGTTTAACTCAATGCACTTTGTATTTTTTAGGTTTCCAATATGGTATATTGTTGAATATCCGGAGGGCAGAGACTCTTTCTTATTGTCTGTTGTACAGCATCTAGCTCTTTTGGATCCTGAGTGGAGTGTCTGAGCACAGTTGAAATCACAATAATAATAATAATAATGCATATTGCTGTATAATGTCACAGAAGTAGACCCATTTTACAACTGTGTAGACTGACACCAAGAAGGTTAAGGAGTTTGCTCAGTGTCATAAAGTCATTGGCAACACTGGAAGTAGAATTTACAGTGAAACACTCTGACTGTTTGATAGTTATTCACTCCCTTTAAAGGATGTTAAACCATACTGACTCTAATATTAAGAAGCAATTTGAAACACATTCATATATGTTCCTGACAATGTGCAGCCATTCCAAAAAAAACAAAAAAAAACCAAAAAAAACCCCCAAAACCAAACCTTATCTGTGCAGACCTATGTCATTGCTGGTTCCACTACATGTTACCATTGAAGAAAGGGTATTTTTTTAAAAAAAAAGATTAGTTTAATTTAAACAGCTCTTTTTTTAAGGAAATGATCAAGTTGCTCTATAATAGGTGCCTGATAATCTCTTGTAATATGTGTCTTGTTCTGAGTTTGCCATGATAACCTTTATTTTTGTTCTGTCTCTTACATTTTGAGCTTGTGAAAAATGCTCATGTAGTTAAACTGTGGCGATAAAAGATATCATCTGGGCACTGACTAATGTATAAAATATTTTAAATCAAGTTTAAGAATTTGTGTATGTAGAACACAGTAGGTGATAGCTGATGCTACTTTGCAAGAGATTAACCTTAAATACTATGAAAATATTGTTTGACAAAACACATTGATAACACAGAAGCGTGCGTAGCACACATTTAAAGTGGCAGAAGATGTAGTTATGCATTTATTCTGCTAAACTATGCAGAATTTTTTAAAAAGTAGAAAAATAATATGAATAACTAGATAGGTGTTTTCATATGTGAGCAGTCTCAGGCTTGGGTAATTTATAATTCAAAGCCCTTGATAAATGGAAAGATCTTTATTTGTCAACTAGAAGAAATATATTTCCTCCAGGGAGAGATTTTATTAAGGACACCTGGCACTTTGTATCAGCTAAATTAATGAATGTCTCACCACTTTATCCTTGGGGAATTGTTGCAAATCTTCTTTGCCAACCTCTAGTGAGCTTAAATTTTCTCTGTATATATTAGTTCCAGTTGAATATATGTTATAAGATACACACTTGTCCTCTTCAAAACATATACCTCTTCATATATTTCTGTCATTCATGCCCTCTCACTGTTATGGCTTGGGGAGCTTGATCACCTTTTTGCATGGTTTATGTTGCTTTTCACATTAACAGTAAGAGATGTAGTATTCGTTGCACACACACACTTGCCTCCTAAAATCCAGATTTCAGATATAGACTCCAATTAATTTTTATTAGTGGCAAACTTTTAAAAAGTCAGTTTACATTTGCCATTTGTTTGTTACTTTTTCCACTGAGATAGCTAGGAACACGAGGTTTGGATTATTTCTTGTTCCTGATCATGTCTAACTTTGTGGCCAGTAAGCATGTGAATTATTTTCCACTACTAGGGAAACAAACCTGAGTTTGCTTGTAATTTGTGATTCCTCACTCTACAACTGGCCTGTAACAAGAATATAAGACCTATTGCTACTGACATGTAAGGGGGCATCCTTTATTTGTTCAATTAGTGGAGACCTATGATTTTTGGAGGAGGAGGTTCGAGCTAGTATTCCCCATAGTGTGTGTGTTACATTTGATGGCTGACCATGGTGTGTGTATGCATACAGCTGTGCAACTATAGGAGTATAGGAATTACCGGGGTAGACCAGAGCCAACCTGTGGTCCATCTAATCCAGTTACCTCTGTATGACAGTGGGCAGTGCCAGATGCTTCTGAGGGATTGTTTAGCTTCTCTAACATATCATTCTCCTTAATAGCTCTCTTATTGCCAGGTAGCAATCTTCTGTAGACTTTCAGACTCTGATATTGTGATGCTCTGATTGTACATAGGAATCAACCAGATCTGCTGCTTCCTGTTCAGAACCCAGGGATTTATCCCAAATGGCTTCTCTGATCTCCTTAGGGCATATACTCAGGAAATCGTCTTGTTCAAAAGGTCAAATAAATGGTCATAATTCTCAGTCCCTTTGCCCGTTTTCTCATGGAATCTCATATCTTATATACATATTCTCTGTGACTCATCATTCTAAACCTTACTATATACATTTTTGGGCAAATTGAAATATTTGCAATACAGCCCTTTACAATTCACTATATATCGAAGCTTGTTTAGTTTCCATTTAATTAAATACACTTAATGCTTTACCAAAGAGCTTTGCCGCAGCAGGGAGACTTCCGTGTCTTCTGGAATTTTATGTAATTCACACAGTCTCTTGAAAGTAGTGAAATATTCTTTAATACAATGTATCTGTTTGTATACAGGGCTCAGTGCGTCCCAAATGGGTGTTTTTTGGGGAAGATCGATTACTGCTTGAGGATTTTCTGTTTTTAGTTCCCATATACTGAGTTTATGTTGGCATTGCTTCCCTTTCTCTTCTTGCTGTAGTTTGATCTGAAAGGTTTCCAGTTGCAATTTTTCTCTCTCCAGCTATATCCATCCTGGGCTCCATTATAAGCTGGAGGGTCTGTCTCCTCCCATCACTGTAGGCTGTGGAACTGCAGATATGCTTTGGAGAGCCGGGTGCACTCCATGGAGCCTGTCAGACTCCAAGGAGGGTGTTCACCTCATCCAACCTTTTACCTGCAGAGAAGATGCAGAGGTCTGCACAGAACTCTTCTAATTTATTTCTTGTGTATTTGGCATACGTTTCTTTGTTCATACTGCCCTTGCTGCTGTTCTGTTTACCTAATGCTTTCCTTTGTTCTATTTCATTTATCCAAAATAAACAGAAAACAACAAACTGTAACCTTATCTTATTGTTCCCAGCCTTCTCACTCTGAATCACTTAAAAATCTAATTTACCAGTGCTTGAAGTGTGAACTTCAGTCAACCAGCAAGCAGCATGTAAATCCTACAATTGACTGTGTCACTGATATGCTCCTCAGGAGAGTCCAGAACCATAAGCCATCGTCTTACCCTTCCACCTTAGCAAGAATGAGCTTTGCTGAAGATTAGACTGTATCAGCTTCCTCCCACACCAGTCTGTCCGCTTCATCAGCAAACATCTCGAGACTTTGCCAGTCTTAACCTTGACTTGCAGGTAGTACTCGGTGAACCAGTTCCTGAGTTCCCCAGAGATATCTCTCTGTAAGTGTCCAATCCCTCTCACTTTTTAGAGACTAAAACTTAATTTTATGAAGTTACAATTTTTGCCAAAGTGATTTTCTTTCTTACATTAAATTACTAGCATCTCTAACCCTCCAGGCCAGAGGATCCAATGTTCACAGAATCAGAGGGTGCCGTCCCTTTTGTTCCGTAAGTGACAGATAACTAGAATGTCTTTTTTTCTCCCCTTATGTTTCCCAAAGTCCGTTGTCTCTGCCTACAGAGCCAGGAAGACTTCCTGGGGAGTGTGGACTCTGTCCCCCAGTATGCCCACAGTGCTGTTTCCGCTGACACTTATCAGCTTGAATACTTTGTTTACCTTTTATGTAAATGTACTTTCATTGTCCTCTGCCTGTAATCAAGCCAGTCAGACAGGTAAATCCACATTGCGTTGTCTAGGGCAGGCTTGACTTATGCCCTGTCTCCAAAACACATTTTAAGAACATATTTCCAACACATATACATAACTCTTTATGCACAACCCATACATTCATCACGCAATAATATTCATGACCAATGTGTCACCAGCTTTCATAAAAGACCTTATTAGATACACTTTTGTAGTACAATACCATTGTATATAATCAGTTGATTCAGTTGCTTATTCTCTGGGGTTGAGACCCTATGGTCTCCCCTGTGTGTCTGGACCCTGATTGTCACAGATATACTTAACCAAAGACTTGAAAAGATAAGATTTGTTGTTTGCCTTTAGGATACATCTACACAGTTTGTAGCAGACTGCAGCAACAAGTGTCCGAGTCCAGGATCATAGACTCAGACTTGGGTTACCACTCTAACAATAGCTAGACGTTGCAGCTCAGGCTCTGAATCCTAAGGAGGGGGTGGGTTTGCAGCTTGGGCTGGAGCTTGTACTCCAACATCTTCATAGGTGTTGTAAGTGTAGTAGCTCGAGTCTGTTGACCAAGGCTCTGAGACTTGCTGCTGCAGGCCATGTAGACATGTCCTTAGATTCCCTGTTACACTTTCAGCTTTTCTGTCTTCCATTTTGAAATAGTTTGTGCTCTTTTATGTTGGCCTCAGTAGAGTGGAATTTCCATTTATACATGATTCTGCAATAGATCTCAGAATAGCCTCTTACTGAGGTTTCTCTATTGGAAGCTAGTTGAAATTTGAAAGTGACTTGTTTTCCAATTTGATGTTACTGTAAGTGCGGACACCCTGATGCGACAGCTTCTGATATCACAGTAGAGCCCACCCTAGCATAGCAAAATGCAAATGTTTTCATGGTATGTTCTTTCAGAAATCAATTTATTTCAAATGTATTAAAACATTGCACATGGCGGCTTATAGATAAGTTAGTGTAAATGAACCAGATAATTCACTGAAAAAGTCAATAAGAGATTCCGAAACTTACAAAAGATCTCTTTCTAAGTTTTGGAATCTAAATATAAGGAATAGATGCTAAATCATTCTGTACTGATGGAGAATAAGGGTTGAATTACCATCATTCTTGCTAAATTGTCATTTCTCACTAAACCATGGCAACAGAAAGAGATCAACTTTTTCAAGACATAACAAAAGCTTGAATTTCTGGGAATTTGGAACTAAGTTGGCTTCATTCCTAAGAAATGTTTAGTTCACAAAGAAGTTTGCAAAGATCTAAAATCAAAGCATGTAATGCTTATGAAGTAGATGAGACATTGAAGATTTTCAAAAAGAAGCATGTACAGTTTTTTTTTCCATTTGCAGTCTGATGCTTTAAGAGAGTGTGCGTATGTATGTGCTGGAGCCTTTGGTGTCCATTACGTTTGTAACATTTTATGGTATGTTTGGATAAACTCTTGTGCCAAGATCCTGGGATAAAGAAGACTGCACTTCTTATGGAGAAGATTGTAACCATGAGGATGTGGATTGTATAAAAACTGTGAGCAATATTCCAGTGTAAACACACATTTCCTGGATTTACTGGAATTGTTGGAAGAATGTGACATGGTTGTGTTAAAGAGAAGGGGTTTATGCATAAAAGAGAAATTTGTTTACGTGATATAACTATGAGAAATACTCTAATAATTCTAAGGAAATGTACTTAATATTTTCTACATAAGGTAACTGAAGAAAAGACAGTGTGCTAAACAACACACTGCCACACCACCAGCAGCACCACCACTCAAACACTGACATAAAGTTTCTAGATAGTCTTAATGAAAATTTTTAGATCAGGTTCCTGGGCTTCTTAATTTGACTTAAAAGAGATTTCTTGTTGACGTAGCCTGAGGTTTGCACAAGGATCATTTCTGGTCAGTCATCCTATCTCTTCTGTAGTTTAAGGATAATTCCAGGGTCCTTTTGCATTGCATTTAGGCAGTGATCAGAAACATTACCTTTGGGTTCCTTTAAAAAACAAGTCTTGTGAGAGAGTAGAAATTAGCAGACAATTTTCACTTGTATTATTTTATATGTGGGACTGATTTTCTATGTGTACACTAGAGATTGTGCCTCTACAGTCAATTTTGGATTCAGATAGAAATTTTTCCCTGGAAAATCTAACAGCAAAAATCTTTTACTGACGTGTTGAATGGCTAACGTAATATATCAAGTACTGCATTATCTAGGGATTCATCTGTCTGCAGGACCCAGACATGTTCTTAGTATTCTGCACCCGACAGCTAATCAAAACACATGATTTTTACTTGACACTTTAAGAATGCCAGTAGGGCAGTAAATGCGGTTATTCATATCTGTTCTTGGAATAAACCTGAACAGAGGATATGTTGTATTTATTCATATTTATAAAAGTGCCTGTAACAGTGCACTGGTTGCAGAATAATAATTCTATATACAGTCAAAACTCAGTTAAAATGGTCATAAAAGGACCTCCCAACCCATTGAAATAGTCTTCTCCTGATCCCTGCAACACAGATTGGCTTCTCTTCCTGCATTGTGGAAAAGTATGGGAAAATAGCATATTACTGAAGATAATCAAATCTGAGTGGTGTCAGAGCAAAGGCGGAAGTCGGTTCCAACATTCCAGACAGCACCTTGCCACCAGAACATTTTTTGTTTAAACTTAATGGCTGTAAGCTTGAGCATCTCAGAAAGTTGCAACTGCAACATTAATACATAAGGAATAACGTGACTCCTCAAATAGCTGAGACTGAAACAATTTAGTTCTTTAGAACTCAAAATCAACAGCTAAAATGGCAGACCATGCAAATCACGACGCATGAGTGTAATGTATTCCCTACTGATAATATAGTAAGCAGGCAGCCTCTTAGTATGCTTAGAAAGTAGGCAGACTCATTCTCTACCAGCTACAAATTCTAAATGGATTTACAGTACAGCCTCATGTGAAGCACATTGGTGTAATCCAGCCTTAAACTGTAAAGAGACAGTTGGCCCTGGTGATGTCTGTATATGAAAGAAAAGGCCGTGACCTCCTTGACAAGTACAAGTGATGGAAAGAGAGCTTGGTAGCTGCCACTACGTGACATCTGAAAGCAGCTGGGGAACCAAAAAGGCACTCACATTGTGAACGTGAGTCGCAGATGGCAGGCTTGCTCCCTCGTTTAAAGGCGCTAATACAACTGTGGTCAGTTTTGGGGTACTTCTCGTAGTACGTAATAACTTCAGTTTTCCTGCATGCTTACTATTAATTAACTCCAATAACTCAGTCTCTACCACCTAGCCCTTATCTAATTCCAGTCTCCGTGGGCTCTGGATCTGGGTTAATTTTTCAGTTGTGTCAGATGTCTCCAGTGATTTGAAGAGAGAGCAGGGTGTTGACAGCATGCGGAAGGCAGGTATACCATGCCTTCCCATTAAACCCTCCTCACAGCCCCCATAGGGAACAGGAAGAGAGAAAATAGAACCCTGTGTCAGAAAATCCTTGGCTCAGAAGGGCAATTGCCCAGTCCTCTCTTCTGGGTAATGTAAAAAAGAAAGGAGAATAGCTGTTCTAGAGCCAATCCCAGTCTGTTCCTGTGAAGGTTTGAGACATTCAGAGCACCAGTATCAAAAGCAACCAACAGAAAAAAATTAGCATGAACACTGGGGGGTGACAGGCTGAATGAATGGCGAAATGGACTTCAGTGGGGACAGGATTTCACTCTTGATCTTCATTCAGCACTGGGAGGCGATTGTCAGCCAATACAACCAGCACAGCTTCTAAACCTTATCCAGGTCTAAAAATCAAACTTGACTGGGTTCAGAGAGACAGAATTACTCTTGTTTTCGTTCTTTCTCTTATCATTTCTTTATCCTGCCACTGCTCTGGGAATGCTAATATCTAGGTTCCTTGGTAAGAACTTCAGAAATGTTTAGTCACTGTCTTTGGCCCTGATTTTGCATAAAGCTCTGTACAGGTTACCCCTGCAACCTCACTGAGCCCTGGCATTTTCAGAATGGTTCTAACATGGGTCTGCCTAAACAGAGTAACTTGCATGATCGGGGCACTGGCAATCCTAAAAGCCTATGCACTTGTCTACATGGGGAGAAAGCTCACAGTAACAGGTGTGCACTAGTTACTCCACACTAACTCCCTGTGTGGGCACTTTAGTGTCCACTGACAGAGCCTTTGTGCTCACTAGCTTAATGCACTTTGGAAGAGTATTAAGCTAAACCACCTGAGGGCACTCTTAGTGCACAGTAAGAGTGTCCACAGAGGGAGTTAGTGCGGAGTAGCTACTATTGTGCTTTAAATTCACACCCTGGCTTACTGCACATTAACTTCCCTAAGTCGAGTTAATACGTGTTCAATAAAAGATTGATAATAATCAAAGTAAGAATGACTTAGGCTTTTTGTCTCAGAGATATGTAATGTTGTAATGGGCAACTCCCTTACCACTTCAAAAGTTATTTTTCCGCCCTTGGTATCCTGCTGTTAATTGATTTAAACTCGTTCGTCTGACCTCACACTTGGTAAACTGACCCCCATCCTTTCATGTATTTATACCTGCTCCTGTATTTTCACTCCATGCATCCGATGAAGTGGGTTCTAGCCCACAAAAGCTTATGCCCAAATAAATTTGTTAGTCTCTAAGGTGCCATGAGGACTCCTTGTTGTTTTTGCTTTAAATACGTGATTGTTAACCAGTTTGCTTTCATGGGATTGTGGAAGAAGTATATCTCTTTGTAAAAGGAACATTTTGGTTTTTAATTTGTAATCTGTTGTCCTTTTACTTTTTTTAGTCTCCTGGTCAGAAGAAGAGAAAGAGCAGCTGAGAAAATTCACAAATAAATCTTACCTGCTAGATAAAAGAACCCGTCATCAAGTGTATTTCAGTTTAATTGATATCCTTCTGGCATACTGCTATGAAATTTGTATTACTGAAGGAGACAAAAATGTAAGTTTTTTTTTCCTTCATGAAACTTCAGAAGTGGCTCAGCAGCCAGTCTACAAGACATTGCATTGTCTCCTACAAGGCATAGCTTTTAAAGTGGACTTTGTTCCAGAATTTAAAAAGTGAGGACTGAATGTTAAATTTCTAGATTAGCCTAATGGACAGCAGCTTAGAATTGGTATCATTCCAAATGATTTTTATGCTGGTGCGACAGGTCTGAAGCATCACTTAGCTGTGGGAGCGAAAGGGAAAGAGGGTGTGGTGCAGGAGATATAAAAACAAATGAATCACTTCAGGTTATTTCTTGGATCATTGCTATGCTATGATTTGATTATCTAGATAGGGACTACATGTAAGGACAGCTGTTTAATACTGGTTTTTTTATTTTTTTTTCTGGGTAGTTTTATAATAGTTCAAATTGTTTGTTTGTCACAACAGTGTGTGTTTGGTTATGTAAAATGTCATTGTAGGGCGTGTAGGATGAAGGACAGGGTTCTGGAGTTCCACAGAAGCTGCTATTTTGAATTGCTTCTGTTCAGGGACTTCCATAGCTCTGAAGCTTTAAAACAACTGTTTTTTGTTTTAAAATGCCTCTTAGAGCACAGGTATTAGTTATGGGAAACAGTCAGTAAACTAAAGCAAAACTTTTGAAACCTTCAGAGTAGCCACAGAAAACTTTGGCCCCAATTCTGAGTACTCCCTTTCCCCTAGCTCACCACAGGTTGTGGGGCTTGCCCTTCCTCTGTGAAAGAGTAACCATAAGTCTCCCCTTACTTACATTCTGTTTCCCATAGCCTCTGATGGGCCATAGGAAACAGAACAGCCAGAGCACCATGTTCTTCAGCTATGTTCTCTTCCCTTCCCCAAAACACCCTTAGCACACTCCCACCCCCACCCCCCCGGCTCCCCGCCACAGATTGGAAGAGGGGGCAGCATAGAGCTGTACTTTGACCAGGAAGGTGCCCTGCAAACCAGTGTTGATATTCTCTGAGAGCTGTTACTTCCCCTTTTTAAACAATCCTGCTCTCCTGATTAGAGTGAATCCTTAAGAGTAGACATTAGAATTGTGTGCAGAACTTTGCAGGTCTGTACAGTTCAATGGTATAATAATAATACTTATTACTAATATAGCACTTCTATTTTCAGTGTGCTGTACAAACACACACAACTTTATCCTTACAATAACCCTGTTAGGTAAGGTAATAAATATTGCTATGCTAATTTTTTAATGGGGAAACGAAGACATGCAGAAGTTAAATGATTTGTCCAAGGTCACAAATCAAAGTAAAATCAGAGCCAGGATTATAATTCAGGAATTCCTGGCTCCTAGCCCTTCTCATTCCGCTAGAGCATACTACCTTACAAATCCCATGAATCTGCCACAGTTTAAAAAGAACCACACTGTACATGCACTGCTGGATTTAGGTCCCCATTTGGAAGCCAAAAACCTTGAACAGTTTTTAGGAAAAAGAGGCATTTCAGTTTGAGCTGTGTTGATTCACTGGGCAGACATTCAAGGTGCTGTTGCTCGGAGGAAAGTGTATTTATTAAGAGAGAGAATTCCTCTAAAATGCAGTTTTTCTGTGATTGCTGTTGTGTGTGAAAGGCTTTATGCATAAGCTAGATATTCCCAGTTATTTAAATACACACGTCATAAGTATTCTTAACCTTTGCAATGTTAAACATTTAAATGACTACTGGCAGAATATTATTTGAAAATAGTTTGCCTGCAATTTTGAATGTTGAATTAAATAATATTTGCTTTATTCTATTTCCCCCCCCACCCAAAAAAAAAAAAAATCAGGTAGAGTCGTCATGGAATATCAGGAAACTGAGTGCAACTTTGTGCTGGCTCGAGGTAAGGTGAATTTCAAGAACGTTCGTGTTGGTGGTTAAAATACCATTATTACTGTATGTTATGTTCTACTCATTCATAACTATAGATGTATTGAATGTTTTAAATTTCCTTTTGCTTATGTAGTTATTTTAATGAATTACATGTTGTAACTTCCAAAACTGACTACAGAATTATTTAAAGTGGATCTTTTAGGAAGTGCAGTATACGTTTCCAGGCTAAGCTTATTGTAAGTGAGATATTTTTGGACTACACAGATATCTGGTAAAGTTTTGATATCATTGTCACCACCGTGGAGCAAACTGTAATATCCATTAGGTGGAATACTGATGTATATAAAGAACAGCGGTATAGAAAAAGTAAAACAAATACTTTGGCAAGATGTCTGCATCTGATAAGTAAGCCGGAACAAGATCAGGTGCTTTCTCTTGCTCACATGGAGTGGACTGACACTCTGAAGAAGCATTACATATATCATTCTTACCACATAAACTCTTTTCCTTAAATTAATAAAGTTTACTTATCTGGTTGGATGTGGTTTGTGGTATGTCAGTAAGGATATTATAGTAAAGCTATGGTCTGACTAAACTAGGATTTTTCCTGCTGTTATGAAAAAATAGTAGTTTCTTTACCAGCTTGATACTGTAATATAGTAAAATATTTGTCAAGTAGGCATATTAAATGCAACCAAATTTGTAGCACTAGAAAATAATAGTATAAAACTCCAGCTGTTTGAACAAAAGCCAGAGATAATCTTCCTATTTCACTGGCTGAGAGCAGCATTGGATGGTAAGACAGCTGCTGTCAATCAGAATGTTTGAAAAGTATCTTAAAAATTAACTACAAAAACTGGCAAGTGGCTTTATTTTACTGGGCAATTAGTTTTAGAAAGGATTATTCTAATTGTTATCTTTTTCACACTGAGCTCTCTCACCCACAAGCATATTACCTGTTTGAAGGGATACTGACCATGTATTACTTTAAAATGGTTGTGTAGTTCTATCTTCATGTTTCTCTGATTAAATTCTTTGATTTAAAATTGTTTTAAGGCATTAAACTTTATTTCTGTCAAAGAAGGTAATCGTGGCATGGGAAAATGGAAGTAAGAACAAATATAATAAAGAGTACACACAAATTGCAGTATCATGCAAATTCGCTTTAATGACTAGAAGTCCCTTTTTTAATGAATGACTGATGAACGATCAAGATAAAAACATATGGATGAAACGCATTTGTTTTGCTAGAAAATTCTCTCATCCTGAGCACCAGCTGACAGAAAACACAAGATATGAATGTCAAATGTTGTTGTGATACTCAAGTACAAAATCATTATGGATCACTGGGTTTGCAAATTACTAAGGGGCGGATTAATAACTTTACTTTATGACAACACACATATGTCTTTATAAAGTTTTTATATATAACAAAAACATTTAAATATTAAATCAAATAAATGTATACTCTTTAAACAAAGACATGATAGAAGCTAGTGTATTATGTAAGGCGATGCACTATAAAAGGATACTGTCAGAATTGACAGGCCAAGTTATATCTATTTAAAATATTCATATTTTACTTCATCCTGCTTCTGTGATTCCTAAAAACTGGTTTATACCAGCAAACAAGGATTGTAGCACATTTTAAACTGAAACTGTTCTTCTGGGTGATATTATAATAAAAAACCCATAGTAAGGAGTTTCTCCACAATTGTAAGGGCATAAAACTGATGCTGTGTGTCCATTCCACTCTTGTGTGGGGGAAAATTTTAATAATCTGCCTAAACACAAAAATGAGAAAAGCAGAATGAAGAGACTGTCAAAACACATCTGGGCCTACTAGCTCTGACAATGCCCTGTGAATTTAATTTGCTTTTGTATTATTTTTGATATTGTTAAATTAGTACGTTCTTCACATTTTGAAGTGTGAATAATTCATAATGTATTTTTATAATCAGAGTCCCGTGTACTACAAGGCACAATGGGACCAAACTGCACCGATGGTTAAATTCTGCTCAAGCAACTTCTAAATTCTGAGGCAACAATCTCTAAATTCTATAGCAACACTAATTTATTTCATCACCGTGCTATATTCTTCATTTCCCTCTTCCCATCTCCACACAAACACACACAGCTGTGGGTCTGATTTTAAAAAACAAAATAACTACTTCAGGTTAAATTTGTTTCAATATTTTTTACAGTGGTTGCTTTCGAGGATGGTATTTTTTTCCTTGTGCTCTTTCGGAAGCCCAGTTCGGTGCACTGAAACTCAGCTCTTGCAGTGTTTTCTTGATAGCCCAGCTGGGGACCACCTTTGCCATGTGTGGGCAGGGACTGTCATTTATTAGGTGTTTGTACAGTGCCTAGCACAATGGGGAGGTCTAATCTGGCTGTGCCCTTTAGGCACTATGGCAATATAAATGTTATATAATAATAATAATTTGTATCAGGGAAGTCAGACACTTGTAGCCTGCATCAGCTGCTCATCTCCGCAGCTCAATCGGTCTTGACTGTTGCACTGTTTTCCAGGCTTCATAGCTTACACCAGTCTGCACTTTTGGCTTCCTCTTTGGGCTGTAATTGGACTGTAATTCTGGCTCCCCAGTCTTCTGCCACTAGGCATCAAACAACAGTGCAGGGAGTATGCACTGTAATCCATTTAACTTCTCCTTGTGGGGAAGGATGGGAAGCAAGCAGCAACTGCAGCCTGGTTGCAGACAGAAGACAAAATGTTAGGCTCTTGGCTGCAGCAAAACAGCAAATTCCATGACAGAAATAGTAATTTCATGGCATCTTGAAAAATATCCCAAATTCCATAGTTGCAGAATTGCAGAATCCCCATGCCCCTGATTGAGTTTACATCTTTCAGAGCTATTGTTTCAGAGTGTCTGCAGACGTGGGCAGTGGATGCTTACAGTGATTTATCCTTGGTTCATATTTTCAACCATGCTTTTTTTTAACTCCTGTGAACCTTACATAGCCAATACAGCCAAGACTGAGTGAACTGAATTCTATTTCATTTTGTGCATCTTTCAGTAGAATTGTTCCCTGAGTTTCTGTTACACTTGTATAAAGCAGTAGGGTTGGCCAGGTGTGACTGGGGGGCTTATCTGGCCTGTGGAACCTTTATTTCTGGTGAAGATAAAGAGGATAGAAAGAACCCAGCTTAACTGTCTGAGCCAAGACTCTGTTTGTAGGGTTGGCAATTAAAAAAAAAAAAAATAGGGCCTAATCTTGCAAACACTTCCAGTGGTGCACTACTCGTGATAGCAAACACTATTCAGTAGTAAGAGTTTGCAGGGTTTGGGCATTTAGTTCTGTAGTTTTTAACATTTCAATGCCATGTGTGTTACTGTGTAACACTGTAGTTAGGCGCAACTGATGAAGTTATAAATGCAGTGGCAGTCTTAACTCTTGACTTTTTCACAATCATAACTTATTGTAATGAAGAGGTTTTCTTATGGGTGTGCATTTACTGTACAACGTAGCAATTCTTGCCTCAGCCGCAGTCAGCAGTAGACTGTACACCCAGGAAATTCAGTCATCTGGCACCAAGCTGTTAATAACAGTGGCCAGGTCTATACTACAGACTTACATTGGTATAACTACATTGCTCAGGGGTGTGAAAAATCCATCCTGCATCCTGCCGTCAAAGCTCCGTCGGTTAACTATGCCGATGGAGGAGCTGTAAGGGCTTGTCTTCATGTACAGCGCTAATCTGTTATGCAAACCATGTAGAAGCAGAGTGTTTTCATCAATCTGTAAACAATATTGCCTGAGATATAGTTTGTTTGAATGGACTGTCATTTTGCTGTGCATGAAATATGCACACTTTATGACTGTAATGTTAATGACTAACAATATATAAATAATTAAAATATGTATCAATAAACTTAAAATGAAAAAAGTTTGCTATGTTCATATAATATGAACCAAGTGCTGAGTGGTTAGCAATAGTGGTTTTTATTAATTTTAATCAATTGCAAATTCAGGATGAAAAAGGGTGGGTTTTTTTGAAATTCATAAATGGAAAGTTTTATCTTCGAAGAGTGAAAGATGGAAAGGAAATCACTCTTGAGAGACTCTTTAATAACTCACTAATGCCTCTGGCCTAAGTAAATTAGAGGTCTTCTTCCCTCATAAAGGAGGACAATGAGCTGCCTTCCCAGGGGAGATATATTTATCTCTATCTTCCGTATCCATAACTTTGCTAAAAGGCAAAGGCATTTGTCATTTTTAGAGTTCTTGTGTGTGTACACGTGGATTCTGTTATCATATGTTTTTAATTTTTATTTATTCTTAAAAGGCTTTTTATAGCTCTCTTTAATATACATAATGTTAAGGGACAGACATTGCCGTAATGTAAAGAATGGCAAAGACTTCAGTTAAATGTTTTATTGTAATGTGCTCTGAATTCAATATTTTTCAATTAAAAGCCAATAAATTTGTCAGACTTCTATAATTGTACCATGCAAGTTGAAAGTGCTGGGTCTTGTTTCTGTTTAAAATTAACCTATTGTTTCCATAACTGTTAAAACTATAGACCTTTTGTGTGTGTAGCTATAATGTCTTTTAAAAAAAATAAATTACTATGTGCTTTTTTTATTCAAGTAAATTAATTATACAATTTCATTGATGCACTCAGAATTTCACTAGTATTCCTGAGGTCCTGGTATCCTTTGGAAGAAGAGTTTTATGTTATCCGCTCTACAGACATTTCAGATTAGTGACACGAGCCTTCAGTGATACAGTCATGATATTGCAACTAGGTGAGATACTTAATTTTTTACTATATGTGTTAATTAGCCATATACAGTGAAGTTTGACGTACTATATATTTATTTATATGGGGGATGAAGGGGTCTTGTCTACACAGAACATTAGTACACACCAGCCGGGGTGTAAATTCTAGTGTACACCAACGTGTCATGCACTAGCTGTCCGTGTGGATCTTGCTGACACGCACTAAAAGTTCCTTAATGCATGTTGTACTAACGTATTGTTTTATCAGTGACCCAGAAAGGGCTGAAATAACAGCTTCATGATGTGGAAAGCATCAAAATAATGCAGTATGCATCATAAAATGTTGTTTTTTATCACTTTCAAAGTCATAATTATATCTTAGGGGGAAAGGAAGACATCTATAAGCTTGTCTTTTAGTGCACTGCCTCTGCCTTTACCTACGCAAAATCAGACAGTGTTAAATAACCAAATAGTGCTGTGTAAAGAAAACATATAGTAGTGGGATGCCATATGGACAAAACCATTCCTTTTGACCTGAATCCAGTAAAACACTTAAGCACGTGCTTAACTTTTGACAAGTGAGCAGTCTGATTTACTTCATGCTCAATTGTGGCCTTTTCCTAAATGATGACAGATGAAGCTGGAGCATAGTATAATAATATATTTGGAATTTAAAGTTGAATAAAATATTTTGGCAAGGAATTTCATTGCAGCTATGATAGTGTCTGATGTGTTCAGTTTATTGATAACACACAAAATGCATCGCCCAAGCTCTGAGACTTTGTGTACTAGATGTACACCAGTGGTTCTCAATGTACTGGTGACCCCTTTCACATAGCAAGTGTCTGAGTGTGACCCCCCCCTTATAAATTAAAAACACTTTTTAATATATTTAACACTATTATAAATGCTGGAGGTGAAGCGGGGTTTGGGGTGGAGGCTGGCAGCTCGCGACCCCCCATGTAATAACCTCGCGACCCCCTGAGGGGTCCCGACCACCACTTTGAGAACCACTGATGTACACTTTCCAAAGGCACTTAACAGAGCATAACCCTGTGAATGTTAAGGAACAGCTCCTAGGAAACCAGTCCTTTCTACTCATTAAAAAGTAGTTTGTCAGATTTGCCACAAACAATTAACAAGCCTATAGATCAGTCATTAAATGAATTGTTAACCAGTTTTTCAGAAACTATTGCTTTTCCAAAATATTATTCAATTGATGTAATAGAAAAATGTACGTAAAAAGAGAAGAACTGCCAGGAAAACATCTGGACAGGTAGCTCATGAAGGAAAACTGTGAGTGAATTTGTTTTAAATATGTAGAGTTCACTCTCAACATTCACAGTATTGAATTTTTTTTTGAGCTGGTTGGTAAACTAAATGTTCATTTGCATTAATTCATGTTAACATATATATGTTTGGCATAGAGATACACTGAGTTTTTTAGTATACTTCTCTCTGCTTAAATATTCTTGAGATTTTGTCTCTTAGAATTTGATGACTGTATCGGTGCAAACACAAGGGGTTGGTGACATCTTTTATTGTCCTCATATATTCAGTTTCATGCTATCCTTTAAGAGGGAGACAATAAAGTTCAGTTTATTTCTTTAGATGCAAACTCATTTTGCTGGTTGCAGGTATGTGGAAAAATATACAGAATTGTCCCTGGGGAAAGAGCTTAATTTACTTGATTTGATGCCGTAGAGTGGAAAAAAATCAGATTGAGGAAATAAAAACTAGCTGAATGAATTGTATAGTCTCCTGTTACTTTATAAATGTTTTATTTTCAATGCATGAGCCACTGAGCCTGTGAAAAAGTTAGATTACAGTGACTTTATTTCTGTTACATCAAATGATTGATGTAGATTTAGGCCCGAATTATACCCTCCTACACACAACCTCATAGGAGAGGAAAAAGTCCTTGTGAAACTCCATGAGTTTAAAATTGTGGGATTTCTGCTGCAGGCAGTCATAGCAGTGAACTCCTGCAGAGTCCAACAATCTGAGCAAATGCGCTGGCTCTTATGGCACTTATTGTGTTTAATATAATGCAATCTCATAAATATTTATAAGATCATTGTTTTCAATTGTCTTACAGATGTGGGATCTTTTTATATGTTTATTTTAAAATCTGTCCCACTAACTTTTAAGCAATCAGAAAACATCTCTTCAATAAAAGCAGTTTATTAACTGCTCAATATAGTGTAATACCGTAACTTTACAAATAAACTAAATTGTTACAGGTTAATATTTTCATTTATTTAAGACACTTTAAAGTGAATTCCATATACCATGCTTAGACTTGTTTCTGTGATCATTGTATGACTTGGAAAAATTTTGGTGCAGCAAATACCTATGATGAAACAAAGAAAATCTTTAGTTCACAAATGTTTATACTAATCTTGT
Organism: Chelonia mydas; assembly: GCF_015237465.2. NCBI lineage: Eukaryota > Metazoa > Chordata > Testudines > Cheloniidae > Chelonia > Chelonia mydas. The sequence continues at coordinate 10,974,560 of NC_057853.1, read as the reverse complement.
GCACATTCTTAAACACTTATCATTACTTTCTGAATAGATTGTTTCCTTCTTCAACCTTGATTTGGGTCTTTGCACTGTGCAAAACAATTGAAATTCCCCATGCTTGGTACTTGGTAATCAAGTTGATATTCAGTCCTGTGTTTCCAAACTACAGAATAAAGTTAACTGCAGTAAATGACTTGAAGAATTTGGGGCAAAAACAGTGGCATGGTCTTCATAGGCCATGGAATCTTAGACTTGAGTAAAGAACTGATGTTAGTAAAGGCCAAAAACAAATGTCCTTGGATAGAACTTAGCATTGTGAATTTCATGGTGATGGGCTAGTAAATGAGTTACACTTTCTAGAATAGCTACATTAAGGTTCAAATATTATTTTTATGTGCCTCTTATTTCTTCTTTGAGTATAGTCCCTATAGATGTGCGTCCCTCTGTGCACTCTTGATCGGAGACTGTAAAGTAATATCCACCTGCACAGAACAGTGCCTCGTGCTCTGAATGAGGGCACATCGGGAGGTGTGAGCACACCACCACTCAGTTCCATCTCAGTTGCCTGCAGCTCAGGACAGAATTCTGCTGTCTGCTATATTCGCCTTAACTTGTGAATTCCCTACTCCCATGGGTCCCTTTCATGAAGAACATCCTAGGATTCCCTTGTAGGTACATTGTAGGCCCAAAGATTGACTATCACTGAGTTCCCTTCCCTTATCCCCTTCCTCAGTGGAGTTATTGAAACTTATGGGGCCCTACAGCAACCAACTCTATTGGGGGCCTAAGAGAAAGCACCAGCACCCACTGGTACCATGTCCCCTACCGGCATCTCTAGACTGTCCTGTGCTATGTCACACTTCGGTACCACACACTTCTCTGGTTTGGATGATGTACAGGAGGAACAAGAATCTCAGGTGGAAGAGATTTTACTCCCATCTGTATAATACTCTCTATCTCTGGTTAAGGTAGTAGTGCCACCACTGCCCTCCCACGCTGATGATTTTAAGACCTTCCAGGACCGCAGGAAAAGGCAAGCAGACTCGCTTCAGATCCTGCTGGGGGAAGTGCGAAAGTCTAAGCATTCCCTGGTCGGTACCCTGAACATCAGTCCCCATGGAAAGATTGCCGTCATCTCAGTGAGGTGAATGGGGGAGCTGGCAGTGCTCATGGTGAGTCCATGATGTATCACCTTCTACAAAGACAAGGTTATATTACATCTCCATCCTTGCTTCCTTCCAAAGGTCTCCTTGGAACATAACATTAACCAGGAGATTCGCTATCATTTTTCTATTCAAAACCTCATGCCTTTTGAGAAGAATCAAACCTTCATTCACTGAGTGTTAGGAGGGCCCTTGCTTTCTATGTGGATAGGACTAAATCATTCAGGCCTCTCCAAGACTATTTGTATCAATTGCAGATAGGTTGAAGGGCCATCCGATTTCCGCACATACTAAGTGGGTTTCGGGTTGCATCATCACCTACTATTAAAATGCCAACATGCATCCCACTGCACAGAGCAACAGTGTATTCTAAAACTCAATCCATATCGCCAGGGCTACCCAAGGACATTCCCATAGCAGAAATTGGCAGGACTGCTACTTGGTCTTCTCTCTATACCTTTGACAAACATTTTGCCATCTTACCTGTTTGTAGAGATACCACCACCTTTGGTGATGCAGGCTTTTGAACTATCCTGGACTTACCCACCTCTTCGATGGGTTACTCATTGGGAGTCTCCTATGGTGGAGCACCCACAGGGACATATACTTGAAAAAGGAGGAGAGATTACTTACCTCATAGTAACTTGAGTTCTTTGAGATGTTTTTTACCTGTGGATGTTCCACCTCCCACCCTCCTTTTGCTCTACTGCAGAGGTAGGTTTCAAGGTCAAGAAGGAATTGAGAGACACTCCTTATATGTCCTTGTCAGAGCATGAGGCACTGCTCTGCACACCCGTGGGTCTTTGCAGTCTATGATGGAGAGCACAGATCAGAGTTCAGGAACCTACTTAGGGCACTCATTCTCTGAGGAAAGAATAGACTGAAAGACCTTAATTAACACGCTCTGGAGGGAGTTGTATTTACCTGGCGGGTTGCTGTAATGAATGGACTTGGGTATGGATAGGAGAACAGGCTCCAACGAGTCCCCTTTTCTCTCTCCAAAAATGCAAAAGCAAAGTGGGTTTGTGGGACAAGAAAGCTGTTAGAAATAAAGTATATTGGAGGTGACAGGCAAGAAATGAATATACAAAGCAATTTTTTTTCTTTCAAACTGGAGGAAACTCTGTTGAAGTCCGGAGTGCAACTAAAAGCAAAACATCCAAGGAAGGAGAACAGACACAAACACCCACCAGTGGGAAAAAATATTAATAGGTTAATTTAAGGTGAGATATTTTAATTGAGTTTCTTCTTTGAGTAGTGTTCCTATGGGTTCTCCACATCACGATGTATATCTGCTTGCGCACACTTGATCAGCGATTTTTGCCAGCCATGTCTGTGGGGTCTGCCTTTGCGCCTTGCAAATTCTCATGTTCTGGTACAAGAATATATAGGCAGGGTGGGACTTGCTACCACACTCCAGTTCCTTTTCAACCATCTGTGGCTGGAAACAGCAATGCGGTGTCAGTTAGCTAGATACACAGCTGGCTACCTCTTCCCCTTAAACTTTTATTTGCTTGGTATTTTCTTTATTTTATGGTTTTTTTTAAAGTTTGTGCTTTTTTGGGATGGGATTTCTTTCTTCCCTTTGTCATTTGCCCGATCTGAGCCTTTGGGTTTATTTTTGTCTTGGGCCTTTATCTGTGTCAGATAGTCAAGCTGCCTCGGCTGCCTGGGAGGACTCACATCCCTTTCAAATGTAAGGATATGTCTACACTGGCAAGTTTCTGCGCCACAAGTTATATCACTTTTATTAAAATGCTGGAATTAAACCGCTGTTGCGTGTCCACACTCTGCTCCTTGTGAGACTGGAGCGCATCTACATTAGCAGCTCTTGCAACAGCAAAGACAGCAGTGCATTATGGTAGCTATCCCACTGTGCAACTGGCCGCAGGATGCTTTGGGAAGGGTTTGCAATGCACACACACACACGCCTGCCTCTGTGTTCAAGGGCACGAGCATTCCACATTAATGATTTGCTTTGTGTCCCGAAGCAGATCAGCACAGCACGCAATGGCTGTCAGAAACCGTGCTTTGAAAGGGGAGGGACGCATGTCTCCAGGGCAACTGAGTTCAAAACAGTGAGCAGAGCAGTCACATGAGGCATTATGGGACAGCTCCAGAGGTCAGTTACAGCACAGAAAGCAATCAAGTGTCTACACTGGCAATAGAGCGCTGGAGCCTCTGCGCAAATAGCCTTACGACTCTCATCGCGGTGGTTCTTTTGCAGTGATGCAACTGAGGAGTTTCTGCACACAAAGTGGCTTGGCAGTGTGTACACGTCTGCAGTTTGAGCGCAAAAAGCTGCTTTACTGCATAGAAACTTGCCAGTGTAGACAAGACCTAAGATCTGTTCAGGGTTTAAAAGCAGTTCTAAGAAATTGAGGGAGGACAGACTTAAATGCCTATTGGTTGAGTGAGTGGTCTCTGAGACCCATGGGGTACAGTTCACCCCCCTGTACCTTGGATCCGGTTGCTTACAGACCCCTGGTGACCATGTCTTTTGCAATGGTAGGCAGAGACCCTGAGGGCCCTTCAGAACCATCCAGGCCCTCAAAGAAGAAAAGGCTACATTCTTCAGGACAGGCTAAGAGAAGGAGAAAGTTACCCCTTGTTCTGGATCTCAGGAGACCTTGCATCCTGGTTCTGCCAAGGCTCCCATAATTTCTGGTACTGAAACCAGAGCACCGGCTAAGAAAACCATGCTTCATACTGAAAAGCGATCAGGTAAACAACTTAGAACAGCACTAGCATCAAAGCCACAAGGTCTCTAGAGCCAGGCCAAAATCATTATCAGTGCCATATTCTGTAACCAGATGAGAAGGGCACACCACTTGTCCTTCAGTACCCACTCCAGTCCCACTCAACATAAGAACTCTTGAGGCTTCCTATTGAGAGTCCCTGGTACCATCCAAACTGCTATTCAGTGATGATCTTTGAATCCTGGAAGGACCTGAAATGATTTTACAAACTATTCAACGTTTTCATCTTTCATTGAACACCTGCCTCAGAATCAGAGGGAACAATTTCATGCTCCCATAAGAGAAGGGCAGACAATTGCCAAGATATCTCTTCAGGCCTCTCTCAGTGCCGCTGATACAGCTGCACATTCCATGGGTATGGCAGTAATCATGCCCCAAGCTTCTTGGCTGCCTCTGGCCTCCCCTATGAGGTACAAAGTACTATCAAGGACCTTCTCTTTGAGGGGCCCACGTTATATAGTGACTCTTCATATTCTTACGCTCCCAGGCAACACTACACTCTTTGGGTATCTACAGACCCCAGACAAGGAGAAAATACAGTAGATTGCAGATGCCTCAATGTCTTGCTCAGGCCACTGCCAGCCCTGAACTGTCAGCTGAACTGTCACTCATGTGCAGTCACACAGTGTATTCCTCCTTTTTCTTTTTGCCAATGTAAACAGTATGCGACTTGAAGGACAGTGTGATGAAAATGAAATCCGTGACAACATCCATTGTGCCTTAACTAAACAGAGTAGAACTGTAACAAACCATATTTCCCCTTTCTCATCCCTTAGTGTACTGGACGGATCCTGACTTTGTGAAATCATTGCAGCAATGTATAAAGTGGGTATGAAATGAAAATTCCCTTTCTATCTCGTGTACAAGAACACTAGACAATGCTATGGAATCATTAACTTGATGTGCTGTTTGCTGCAGCTGGGAACCACTTAGAAAAGCAACCAAACCCCCATGAATATCTGTGAAGTAGAATCAAGGGTTATGGGGGCATTAGAGAGAGAATCTCAAACCCAGTTTGTCCCCCCTCTTTTATGTGTTGTGAGAACTTTTAAAACCTGTTTTATACTCTTTTTTGTTGTTGTTGTTGTTAACTGCAAACTGGTCTGGTTGGCAGTTTGGACAGCTAAACAAGGTTTTCACTTACATTGTCATTTTTTTAAGAAAATGGGTCTGCTTCTTTGCAAGTCAGAATAGTCTGTCTTGACAGATATTAAGGATGATAAAGTTTAGAAGTTATAGTTCAGCCCCATGCTTGTGCATCTTAATTTTTATCTGATTCTCTCTCTAGTGTTCTGTTTGACTAGTTCCCTTCCAGTGCAGCATATCTCCAGCTACTCCACACCTGCCACTTACACCCTATTGTACAACTTCTCCTTCCTTGTTCCCCTCCCCTCTGCGTAGACACACTCAGACTCTTCTGTGCAGAGGTACTTCTCTGTTAAAATCTTGTGATTGGACAGCAGGGGGAGTTCTGAGTTGATCTCGTATAGATCTTAATTTTTTATTTATTTAATTTTATTTAATTTTATTTATTTTTATTTTTATTGTATAAATTTTATTTATATTTATTAAAAATTTATTTAATACGTTTTATTTATTTTTATTTATTTTATTTATTAAGAGTGTAACCTCGACAAGTTAAGATTAAATAATCTAGGAGGCGCTCACCCCAGCAGAGGGGCTGGTAGACTCCCTCTGCACACTTTATTCTTTTATTAGCCATACTTGTTTTCACTGGCTAATAAAACTATATTTTAAAAGTGTTCTCACTTACACTTAAGCCTCAGTGGTTTTGAGGCTTTTGAAAAAAGGGTGCAAGGAAGTGCTAAGTAATTAGGAAATGTTTGTAGCTAAACATCTGCTTTGCAGAAATGGTGACATAGGAAAGAAAAATGAAGCAGAACAGGTCTCTTCTGCTTGTAAATAAGAAAATGTATTTCTACTGCCAAATGTACATCTTTCAGAGATTTATCCCATGTTTTTAAAAATGGGATTTTTTTTTAGTTATTAGGAATGTATGATGAGTTCTTTTTTATCTCAGACATTTGAGCTGCCAACCAGTTTGTCACTAACAGCAGCAGGAAACAGTCTAATGAATTCTAAGACTCCGATCCTGCAATGAACTGTAAATGGGCACACTTCCATTGACTTCAGTAAGGCTCCGTGTATGCAAAGGAGCCCAATGGAAGAGAACTTGTGCAATTGGGACCTAAATCTCTCCTCCCTTTATTTTGTTTTTTAAATGAGGGGAAATGGGAGAATTCCAATCAAATGATTGAGGCACTAACTCAACATAAAAAGGTAGTAAGATTGCTCCAAACCTGCCATAGATATAAGATGTTGCAATGAAATGTTTATTAAGGTGTCAAGTGTAAGACTGTAACGTTTTAGTTTTCATTTATTTATTTTTCAAAAAGCATCAATGTTTTTTCCAGGTAAAAGTGCTGTTTTGAAGTGTCTGTTGGACATTCACAAGATTTTTCGAGAAAATGACCCTGCCTACATCCTTAATGATCTCTACATTACGGACTATTGTATTTGGATTCAAAAAACCAAGTAAGTTTTAAATCAGTTGCTATTCTGAGGGAGTTTTTAGCATATTGTATCCAGGAACAAGTGTTGATAATTTGTAAACTCCTCAAAATGGAAAAAAAATCCTTCCTTAAAATCATAAATGGAAATCTGTTCAATCTTTCACTTATTAAACTTGCCTAACATGCTATTCATGCAAAACAAAAGAAGGCTTTTTATTTTTTTAATAATGTTGATAGTAGTAGAAGGATGGAAGGTTTGCTTTTAAAGAAAAATATAAATTCTGTTTGGTTGCAGACTGCTAATACATAAGGGAGATGCAGCTTCATGGGAGTGTTCATGTAACTGCACAGAAATCGAGAAGCTTTTCCAAGGAATTAAAATGATTAAAAAACATTCATGTAATATTTGAAAAAAGTTTATGGCAACTCACAAATCCTGAATTGGATGTCTTGAGCTAACAACACGCATACAATATTTCATCTGCACAGAACAACTGACTGACTTAGGAATTTTACATTTACTGCTTGTACTAATTGGTTTCAGCACCTAGAAAGAGGATTGTAGCACAGATCCAGCTGAATAAGTGCAGTTTCCACAGGTTTCTTCCTGGGGTAGAGAGGAAGCAGTGATGGACAAAGCTGCCCTGGTTCACCTGGTCCTCCACCTGTCAGTGCAGTGCTTTGCTACCAAAAGCCCCTACTCCAAGCAGCAATGTAGGGTACAGGTGCCTCAGTAGCTCCAAAATGCCTTGGTACAGTCATGGTTGTAAAGTGTACTCTATGTGGATGTGTTAAAACTGCTCTGTGAATATCTTGCTGCTGAAGGCATGGTAATTGATATGCAGTATAATATAATATCACCCTGATATGGCTTGATGGTCTGTAAGCAGCCTCTAAATCTTAGTCTATAATTTAACAGAGAGATTCACAAGAAATTTTGAATCCTGTAAATCAACCAATCACAAAAAACAGATTATTTTGGATGACATGGCCAAGAAAATTTCAGAGCAAGTATTGGGGCAGGAAGGGAAATATGAAAGAATTTTTTCTTTTATATAAAATATGGATCCAACTTAAATAGGCTAATATTAAGTAATGGCACATCTCTGAGTTCTGAGGGTGGTTTTTTTTATTTTTTATTAAAACAGATGTGGTTTGACGTCATCAGAATGTCTCAATGAATAATAGCCCTACAATTCACAACTGCCTGTTACTAAATGCTGTGTATTACTTGATTGTTGATTCATTTGCTCTTTAGTATATTTTTAAATTATTAATTTTGCTACCACTATGAAGAGTGGGAAAAAATCTATTACGGTATAAAAGACTGTTTAATCCTAGTATATCAAAATACTGCCAATTCAATCAGTTTTCACTTCTTTGATTAGGCCAGTTTAGGCCAGTAGCCTAAAGAGAGCCATTGGAGAATTCATAAGCAGACTGAAGCTTTAGTAGAGAAAGTACAGTAAATGAAGACAGAGGTCTTTTCATGCATCTTTCACGAAGAAATGAGTCCTAGGAGAGAAGTATTGCTGCTGTCCACGTCAGTAAATATAACATCTAGCAAGCCAGTCATCGAACTTAGCCTTTTTCAAATGCAGTGGAGGAAAATGTAGGGTAGATATAAGGGACTGATAGATTAATACATTTACTGCAAGACACATACATTAGGTACCAGTTAAGCAGAACTGACATCCTCTGGAAAGAGGCAATTAAGCTATCTTACTGTCATCATGATATGGCACAATAGTTGCCTGTCATTAGGAGAGCAAGAGACAGAGGAACTGCAGAATCAATCTCCTATTTTTAGGCCCCAAATCAGGAAAGCATTTAATCATGTGCTTATGTCCTTTTCTATTCAGGATAACACTGAACCGTATGCTTGAAATTAAGCACATGCTTAAGTGCTGGCCTGAACAGAGATCTTTTCTTGAATCAGAGCCTTAATGTTTTCCGCTAATAAATGTTGCAGGAAATTGTTAGGTTCACATATGATTTCAAATAATATATAGGGGAATCAAAAACAGGCATTGGCTGGTCTGCTAACAATGGGGGGGGGGCCGCACATCCTAATAGAATGATCACATGAGCCCCCTCTACTCTCATGCATGATCATTTAACAACCCTGTGGCAGCTGCTGCAATTGCTTACATTGTAAGGGGATATGTGCGGGTTGTGGTGGGGATATTTTGGTATTTATAGCTATCTTTAATGAAATGTTTCGTTCTTTTTGAAATCAGTTGATGATACTATCTACTTTTGGTCTTCATTTTATTGTTTTGTCATACCTGTTCTTTGCTCCCCTGAACACGCGACTAAAATGCATTGTCCCCTTCTTCCCTGGGTGTTCCTCTGCTCTTGTGGCTGGCCGCGTCAGCTGCACTGAGGGTTCAAAGTCTCTGAAGGCAGGTCCTGTTTTCTTGCCTCAGATTTGTACGCAACTCGTAATAGAGGCTGAGCCCTTTTTGTTTCCGTCTGCTTTTATAGGTGTCCTGGCTCCTTTTTGCCATGAAAAACTTGGATACTTGCGAAAGCGGAGGCACCTCCATTAGTTCTCCATGGGTCTGCACCAGCAGACAGCCCCTGGTTAACTAATTTTATATATTAGTGCATTTTCAAATCCTAGACGAGAAGAGTGTACTGGAATGCTGATTACACAAGGCTTCCAGTTTAAGGCCTTCTCCACAGTATAGCTGTGTATTTGGAACCAGTTATTAACAGACTTATCTGACCCAGTCAGAACAAACAGTTTGAATGAGTCCACAATGCAGCTTTTCTGATTCAGAGCTGGAGATAAATGTGCTTCACATCTCTGCCTACCAGGCACTCTGCTTATGTTTGCAACAGTGATTTCTGGGAAAACTTGGGCAGTTATCCTATGTTCTTCGGCAGGGGAGAACACGCCCAGAAGAAGCTGTGAGGATTCTTAGGGTACATAGGACTGAAAGTCACTTTATTACCTGCCCTGCCTCCAGCGAGAGGGAGACTTGCTTGTGCTTAACTGAATGTCAGCTCTTTAACACCATCAGCCTGTTTGCCACCCACGCAATCTTCTCTGGGCTATGCCAGCCCTTTTTTTGCCTTGCAGATTAATAATAGGTGCACCACAGACCCTGAGCCCCTTTGAAGCATTCCACTGTAGTGTCCAGCCTCTTCTGCACCAAGAGTCATAGAAATACCAGATCTGCTGTCCCTAGGGGAACGGTGTACATGAATGGTCTCCAACCTTTTTACGCCCAAGATCACTCTTTGAATTTAAGGGCAACCCAGGATCTACCCTGCCCCTCCCTGAGGTCCCACCCCTTCCCCAAAGCCCCGCCCACACCATTCCCCCCTTTCTCCGTCATTCACTCTCCCCCACCCTCACTCACTTTCACCAGGCTGGAGCTGGGGATTGGGGTTTGGGAGTGGGTGCCAGCTCCGGGATGGGGACGAGGGGTCTGCAGTGTGGGAGGGCTCTCTGGGCTGAGCCTGGAGCAGGGGGTTGGGGTGCAGGAGGGGTTGCGTGCTCTGGGAGGGAGTTTGGGTGCAGGAGGGGGTTCTGGACTGGGACAGTGTTGGGGTACAGGAGGGGGCATGAGGTGCTGGCTCGGGGGTGGGGGGTCAGGGCTGGGGCAGGGTTTTGGGATGCAGGAGTGGGTATGGGGGGCTGGTTCCGGGAGGCTGCAGGTTGGGTGGTGAAAGAGATATGCTGATCCAGCATAGCTGGGCCTGCTGTATTCATGCTACTTCTGGTCTTAATGCTGCAGAACCGTTCAGAACCTGCCTATTGAAGGGGGTGGCAATTACCTTGGGCGGCCCCGGCCCCACGCCACTCACGGAAGGGACCAATGCGGCTCCACGCGCTACCGCTCTCTGCAGGCACCTCCCCTGCAGTTCCCATTGGCCACAGTTCCCTGTTCCTAGCCAATGGGAGCTGCAGGGGTGGTGCTTGCAGGCAGGAGCAGCACACAGAGACCCATGCCCCCGCCCCTCCCGGGGCCGTGGGGCCGCGCTGTCCGCTTTCGGGAACGGCGTGGGGCTGAGGCAAGCTGAGAGCCTGCCTGGGGCAGGCTGAGAGCCTGCCTTAGCCAGCCCCGCTGCACCAACGGAGATCACGATCGACTGGGAGAGTCTCCCGGAATGACCAGTCAATCATGATCGACCTGTTGGTGACCACTGGTGTACACGCTAGCTTGTATGATTCAACTTCAGATCAGCACAAATTACTAATACCTCAGCACTGAAATATACGGCTCTGTGAAGACTAAGTTTATTGTCAAAGATTCAAGAGATAGTATGTAAGGATAATGGGAAAAAAAGGATTACATATAATGCAAAATAATAAAATGCTTCCTAGAGATTACAGTTAACAGGCTAACCTCCTGTATAAATAAGTCTTATCTCACCTAAAGTCTTTTGCAGTGTCTTCCATCAAGGTAGACAGAGATCCTGTTTTCATGAAGCATGATCCATTTTCGTCCGAGGTGCAGGAAAAGGGGGTGGAACATTGTTTATACTCTGAGGCAGGATAACTTCCCCATGGCTAATTTTCCTGTGCGCTGCTGTCCTGTTGATTTCACATTCCCCTGTTGACTTTGTATGTAGATGGGTAGCCATTTAATTTCCATGCTGACAGAGAAAGATGAATAAACATCTTTTGTCTGACAGAAAACACGTTTGTCTGCCTTGATACAGACTTTAAAACATGTTTTCAGTACACATCCATAACTCCTTACATAGTATCTGTACATATATTTCACAACTACAGTGATGACCATTGTGGCCCTCGCTTTCATTTAGGACCTCACATGACATTCTTTGGTGAACCAGAATGTATATACCAGGATTAGGACATTCTTGTAACCTCCCTGCCAATTGGCATGGAGAGGTTTTTGGATCACAAGAAGTGCACACGACACCACCTGCATGACACTATGGGAAGGAGGACTAGCCTTATTAGGTGCACATGCGTAATTAGGTAAAGGCTTCCTATCAGCACTGTAGAAAGCAAACAGAAACACACAACAGTGTGTCAACTTGGTTAAAAGAAAGAAAACCGCATGCCAGGATAGGCCTCTAACACGGGATTAACACTCTTAGCTGCCATGGTTACTCACCAAATTTTAACTATGTAGTATGGGAACAAAGCACATTACAGCTAGTGCCAATAACTGGTTACAATTGGTTAAAGGTTATAATTTGGACATAACCTAAACTGTATGATGCTGTTGAGTGTGTGGAGATGGATTGATGGGGTATGATTTTAAACATAGTGATGTGGTCTTGGCTGAAAGCAAATAAGCTGTTGAACAAAATGATGATACATAGATAGTTGATAACAGTCTGATTTGGTGAATACCATCTGTTATTTTGCTTATATTAGAGGTGGTTCTTTGAGTGCTGATCCTTGTGTATTTCACTGTGGGTACACATCTGTCCCAGGATGGCACCAAGCCAGAAACTGCTGTCCTGTAGGAGTTCATCATACATGGTCCCCTAGAAGTGGAGCCGACATTCTTCTTTTCAGGAGACTTGGATGTTATTGAACTTCCCTCACCTCCTTAGGGACAAGATCTAAGCTCACACAGAGGTGTCCAGAATTTCTTGGGTGCCTTTGCAATTCTACAAGGCTGAGTTCATGTGGGACTGCCATGAGGACTTCCCCACCCAGTATTTGATCCCTCACATTGGCCTTATTGGTGACTTTGGGGCCCAGTAGAAACCATGAAGAATCTGTAAGTCCCCTCAAGCATCATTGTGTCATTCCCCTCCCAGAGAGGAACCCAAACTTCCTCAAGAGGCTATGCAGAAGGAAAGGAGGAAAAAGAACCAGAACCAATGGTACTGGCGCTCCCACGAAGAATGTTTTTGTTTTCTCATGACAAGGAGGTTGCTCCAGCCTCTCCTGTATCTGATGACAACAGGCAGTTTCAAGATCTACCCAGGAGGGTGGCAGATGCATTCCATTTCCCCCCAGGGGAGGTCCAAGAGACACCTCAGAGCTCCTGGACATCCTACAGAGTGCTGTGCCTAATAAAATATCGCACCTCATCAGTGATGGTATTCTGGAGCCTGCCAAAGCTGTCAGGCACACACCAGCAGCATGTGCCCCCACGTCTAAGGGGCAGAAAAGAAATACTCCATACCAGCCAAGGGAGCTGAATATTTATTTACATGTCCTGTTCTGAACTCTTTAGGTTTGCATGCTGCTACAGAGCGAAGTAGACAATATCAAATTACCAAGTGTTGCTTTTTAAATATGACTATTAATTACTTAAAATTCACTGAATTTGCAGACAGATTCCCACAAGAGAATAGCGAACAGTTCCAAACTGGTATTGGGGAAGGTGAAGCTAATTGCCAGAGCCTCCCTCCAGGCTACAGCCAATACAGCTGACACAGCCTCCTGTTCAGTCGCTACGATAATCATCACGCATAGAGAGTCCAGTCAGGCCATAGCAGAGGACTTTGAAGGACTCAAGGATTATCCTCCACACCCTGGAGATATACACCCCAGTTCCCTAAAGGAAATTCCATAGGCTACAAACATAAAAACCCAGGCTGCCACCTCAACTCTTTAATAATCAGAGAGGATACAAATCACCACAAAAAAGACAAAGAACACAGAGAACCAAGCATAACACTCTGCTTCCTCCTTCCTTCCAACCACAGCATCCTGCTAAAAAGTTCTTTTGATAGTATCTTAGAGAACTGTGAATCCATCCAGATGTCACCTCCTTCATCTGAGAACTCAGGTACTCAATTTGGTGGCTGTCTAATCCACTTCTCCCACATGTGGTGGACAATAACAGTGGTAAAATGGGTACTTGACATCATTCACTCCAGCTGTCTCATAGAATTCACCTCCCTTCTCCTTCCAAAGCTGTCTTCCATTTTCAAGATTGGGTTTTGTGATACATCTTCACTGCACACTCCTTATGATGGCATACACTGCACAGTCTCCTAGCATGAGTATAAATAGCAATGCATACAGTGCTTAGGCAAATAAAGACATGCCTGAATGCTTTAGTGTAGGTACCTTACACGGTTCTCTGAGCACCCAAGAATTGCCTCCCCTGTCGACATTGCTATTTGTTCCTCTGCCTCCCCACTGCTGGAATCTTTCAACACTGTGGGGAAAGGCTCTGATAGCTCCCTGCTGCTAGAGCCTTTCCCTGATGCAAGGAAAAATTCTGGCAGCAGAGAGGCAGTGGGGAAAGGCTCCTGGCAGCTCTCTGCTACCAGAGCTTGTCCCTGCTGCCTCCCACTGCCAGAGCCTTTCACTGATGCATGTAGCTACACACTGCAGTGTGGAAGCAGTTAGCTACATGCCACAGTGAAAAGCTACACATACCCTACACACCTCTGCCAGTGGCGTACAGTGTAGCGATGACCTCAGTGGACAGATAGAGACCATATATTGTCCCATTTTGGAGTGTTGGAGTCCCATTTTCTCCCCCTCTACCCGTGAGGGCCCTGCTCATGAACATCTCTTTGTTGGGATGGGGTGCCCATTTGGATGAGCAGACCATACAAGAAACATAGACTTCCCAGAAATCCAGGATACACAGAAACCTCTTAGAGCTGAAAACAGTGTGAGAAGCCTGCAAACATTTTCTACCACTAATACAAAATCATGTTCAGGTGATGAACTATGTGACAGCAGTGTTCTACATTAGGAAACAATGGGGTTTAGAATCCCCCCCTTTACATAGAAGCTGTTAACCTGTGGAACTGATGTATTCACCACCAGATTACTCCCTTAGCAGTGCACTTCACAAGAGATCACAGTACAGTAGCAGATAGCCTCAGCAGGTATTTTGTCACAGATCATGCGTGGGAACTCCATGACTTGGTGGTCCAGAGCGTTTTCCAACTATGGGGGATTCTATCTTGCACCCTGTTTGCATCCCCAGGGAGCAAAAAATGGATAATGTACTGCTCCAGGTCAGCTGGAGGTCAGGTCTCTGTGGGAGAGGACCTGACCTCCTAATCCTGTGGTCAGGACCCTTAGTATATGCACTCCCACCCATTCCCCTTTAACGTCAGGTTCTGAGGAAGAATCCAGCAGGATGGAGCATTGGTGAGTCTAATTGTGCCCCGATTGATTTGGTCTCCCAGTCCCATACAGTTGTCAGCATGTCCGCCGATCACAATACAGTCCTTCCCTGTCTTTCTGATCCAGGACAAAGGCAAAGTCAGGCATCCCAATCCATATTTCCTCCATCTCACAACATGATATTTGTATGGGCATCAAAACTGGAGAAGGACATGTTCAGAAGTTGTCCAGAACATTCTCAATAGTAGTAGGAAGAAGTCCACTAGAAAGTGCTACACTGCCAAGTGGAAAAGATTCTCCATCTGATGCCAACATCTTCTATCCGCTCCAAAAGACTCTGACATCCCTACCACCCAAGACTATTTACTCTCCTTAAAGACATCAGGTCCGTCCATCAGTTCTATTTGGGTACACCTAGCAACCATTAGCAGTCACCCGCCCAATTGACAACCACTTAATTTTCACCCATTCAGCGACTGCATGGTTTCTGAAGGACCCCCTGCCACTGAAATGCCGCCGAAGATCGGAGCAAGTGAAGGACCCGACGCCGAAGTCCCGCCGAAGACCCGGAGAGAGTAAAGGACCCGACGCCAAAGTGCGGCCGAAGACCCGGAGTGCCACCAGACCCGGAGCACCGCTGGGTGAGTAAAAATTAAAAAGGCGCCACTTCTGCTCGGTGGGAGAGCAGCCGCTGCCCCGCTCCCCCCCTAGCGACGCTGCTGCTTATGGGTGGTCACTGTACACAGTTTTCTGTAAGGATAATGTTTCTTGGAGACTGCATCCCAGATTTACCACCAAGCTGATCTCAGACTCATTTGAACCAAGTGATACAAGCGATATCTGCCCTTTTCCTGAAGCCACATGTCAGTAATGACAACAAGAGACTTCATTCTCAGGATGTATGCTGGGCTTTGGCACTGTAACTACAGAGAACAAGACTGTTTAGGAAATTGCCTAGACTGTTTATGTCCCTGGCAGGATGGATGAAAGGAGAAGTAATTTTCTTTGCAGCAATTTTCCAAATGGATCTCAGGCTGTATTCTACAATGTTGAAAGTTGGCAGATACCCCTCCTCCACAAGATGTGAGGGCTCACTTTGCCAGAGTCCAGGCATCCATGGTGGTGTTTCTTCGAGATGTTCCACTCATTGAATTCATCAATACCTTTACAAGATATGAATTGGTACAGGCATCCACAGCTGATGCGTCTTTTGGCTTGTCAGCCCTCCAGTTGCCAGTGTGATCGAGAGCCTTACACCCTTCTCCTGCAATGAGCACTGCTGGTCAGTCACACACTGTAGAATATACTTAGGGACCAGTATCTTGAAGAACCCCAGTTCCGATAAAATAAGTAAACTCTCCTCCTTCAAGTGTTGGTCCCTATCTATATTTCACTACCTGCTCTCCTTCCTCTCTGCTTAAGATCCTTCACTCATGATTCGCAGTAGAGAAGGAATCGAAGAGGTGGTCAGTTCCTGCTGCCCTGTACACCCTCAGTCCACAGCACGTGGAGAGGAAGGAAGGCACGGACCAATGGTCACTGCTAGGAAAAACTCAGATGCATGGAGTGCATGTGCACCCACAATGAAATACAGATAGGGACCACACATCTCAAAGGACTCCAGTTGCCATGAGATGGGTAACGTCTCTTTTCAGACACTCCCATTTCAGAAGCATGTGGCTGTTAAGCATGTTACTTTTCTCTCATTAGATTGTCCTTAAACTTTATAGGAGAACGGTGTAAGGCATTAGCAGATGCAGCCTGGCAGATTACGCCATTCATAATTTTAAAGCAAGTTTTCCCTGCCTAGTAGTTTTCTAATGAATGTCTTCAGGTTCCTTGTTAAATTAGTACTTAATGCAATTATTACATTGAATACAAAAACAGCGAGGAGTCTGGTGGCACCTTAAAGACTAACAGATTTATTTGGGCAACATTTATGCCCAAATAAATCTGTTAGTCTTTAAGGTGCCACCAGACTCCTCGTTGTTTTTGTGGATGTAGATTAACACGGCTACCCCTCTGATACTTACAGTGCATCCGATGAAGTGAGCTGTAGCTCACAAAAGCTTATGCTCAAATAAATTGGTTAGTCTCTAAGGTGCCACAAGTATTCCTTTTCTTTTTGCGAATACAGACTAACACAGCTATTACTCTGAAACCTTACAATGTAGTGTACTCAATGTAACTTTTGGTTTTTAACTTTCCATTTGTTTACTGGGGAGGGAGCATATTGCACAACAAAACAGAGGGAGAAATAAATGTTAACCTAGGCTTCAAAAACTACATAGAGAATAGTGGAAGCAACTCATAGTAAACCTCGGCAGGTGGTGTCAACATTTACGTTGAAAAGCCAGATGCAGCCAGATGGAAAATTGCATCTTTAACCCCTGAGGTCAGAATGGCATGTCACCACTTCATTTGATCTCCCTGCTAAGTGAGCTTATCCGCCCTGCTGTCATTCTTGTTACTACTTTCATTTCCATAATAAAATTACATTTAATTTGTCTGGTGTGCTTGGGTTTTTGGTTTTTTTTGGGGGGGGGGGTGGAGGGGAGGGGTTTGGTCAGTGCTTTTACAAACTGCTATGATGCAGATTAGGGAATGATGGCTACCAAAGCTGTCCAAAGCTGACTAAAAGACCAATTTTGTCTCCCTTCCCCCCCCAAATAAAATCATTGGGTCTCTGATGCGAAGGACATCAGGGGATGCAGAGAGCAGAAGAGCTGTGAGGTAACAATTGTTTATGTGGGGGACGGGGGTGCTCGGAGCAAAGGAGTCCAAGTGCGGATGATGTAGGAGAAGAAGGGAGCAGGAAGCACTGAGGCTGAGAGAACACCCTGTGCATCATGAGAAGAGACTCCTACTGCTGTGACCCACAGGAGTTTTGTCAGCTGTTGAAGCCAGGGAAGCATGAGTGGTTTTTCCCACTGCTCCTGCAGCCTTGATCTACTCTATGGTCTCCCATCTAGCTCTTTCTGCTCCTCTAGGCCCTGGTGTTCCCCTTGCCAAAAGATTGCTCCCTGTCCACAGTCTCCCCCATTACCTGCTCTTTCACATACCCAGCTCCTAGGCTTTGGTGGGGCGGGGCGGAGCTCACAATTCCCAGAGTAATTGGGTGGCTTGATGGAGGGAGATTCTGAGTTGGATTAAGAGCCTAGGGATGGACACTGGGACCTGGGATGGGCGAGTGTTAACAGTCAGAGGGATGACTGGAGGCCAGGGAGAAAGGCGAGAGAGATTGGATGAGGAACCAGAAGAGAGAAACCGGAGCTGACTGGGCAAGGACACTGGAGATAAGGAGCTGGGGTGCTGAGAAACTGGGACTGACTGGGCAAGGAGACTGGGACTATGGGGCAGAGAGGGCGTGTGAGAAAGATGAAGCCTACTGTGACCCATTAGGGCTGGCTGGGCAAGGAGACTGGGATGAGAAGTCTGAGGAGTGGAGACTAGCCCAGGGTAGGCGAGACTGGGACTGGGATGAGGAGACAGGGATGGGGAAACGACAGGACTGGGACAGGGAACAGGTTGGAGGGATGGGGTAGAAAGATCAAGCCTGGTGGAACAGGCAGAAGGGTCTGTTACCACTAGAGCGCACTCTATTCCAGAGGTTGGAATGGAACCTAAGATTCTTAACATTCCTTTGCTGTCAGCAAATATCTGAAACCCACTTGCAAAGTGTGTGTCTCATCTCCTGCTAATGCTGGCCAAAATAGAGATTGACAGCCTACTACTACTATCAGTTACCCTGTTAGCTCAAGTGGCAGAGGTCTGTCTGTTGAATTTGAAGGTTTCAACTCTGCTGAGGAACCTTATGTATGTCAATATGATGGAGATAGTTTTTCATATGTAAGTTTCAAGGTTTTTTAAAAAAAAATGTTAAAAGAACATTAAGGTTTCAAACATTAGAAAGTTAGGAAATGCCACAATTAAGGTTGCTTGTGCCTTGGAGATGAGAATACCCAGGTTGCCCTACAATACATAAGCATCCAAACTTTAGAAATATTAACCACTAGGGATTCTATAGGAACACATGGTTCGCCTTACTGGATCATACCCACGCTCCATCTAGTCCAGTGTCATGTCTCTGGCAGTGCCAAAATCATATGCTTCAGAGAATTCTGTAAGAACCCTGCAGTAGGCATATGTGGAATAATCTGCTTTCCACATAGATCTCATCCTGATCTCTGATAGAGGTTGGCTTAAGCCCTGAATCACAATCCTTTCTAAAATGTTTGTCATTAATTATGATAAACTTGGATATTTTTATATCCATATAAATATCTAATTCCTTTTTGAATTTTGTTAAGTTCTTGGCCTCAGCAACTTCCTCTGGTAATGAATTCCACAGCTCAGTTACATTTTCTGAGGAAAGAATGTTTTCTTCTATCCGTTTTGAATTTCCTACCTTTTAATTTAATTTGAATGTTCCCCTTGTCCTTGTCTGATGAGCCAGTGAAAACAGAAGCTATGGATCTCCCTTCTGTATATCATTAATTTATTTTCTTTTATCATGTCACCTCTTCTTCATTTCTTTTCTAAGACAAACAGTCCTCCTAATCTTTTCACTTTTTCTTCATATGAGAGTTTTTCCAGACCTTTGTTCATTCACCTTGCTCTTCTCTGAACCTCCTCCAGTTTTGCAATATCTTTTTTGAGATGAGGTAACCGGTGCTATGCGCAGTATTCCAGGTGTGACCACAGTATTGATTTATATAAAGGCATTATAATGTTTTCCGTATTCTCCATCCCATTCCTTATACTTCCTCACAACTGGTTAGCTTTTCTTGACTGCTGCTGTGCGTTGAGCACATGTTTTCAGTGAGCTGTGTATGGTGATGCCCAGGTCCCTTTCTTGGGTTGATAGAATTAAATTAGAACCTTATAAGGCATAAGAGTAGTTTAAATTTTTCCCTCCAGTGTGCTTCACTTTGCAGTTATCGATATTAAATTTAATGTGCCATCGTGTTATGCATTTACCCAGCTCTAAGTTCTCTCTGAAGTTCCACACAGTCCTGTCTAGTCATGACTCGCGTAAGTAACTTTGTGTTATTCCATGTGTACAAGGAAAACAATATGAGAGTCAAGTCAAGAGCCCTGTATGGATCAGAGAGGAGCATTTTGTCCTTCAGACTTAGGCTGTCTGCATTAGCACTTTTGTCAATATAACTTATGTTGCTCAGGCATATGAAAAAAACACACACACCCCGAGCAGCATAAGTTACACCAACAGAAGCGCCAGTGTGGACTGTGCTATGTTGGCAGGAGACGCTCACCCACCGACATAGCTACTGCCATTCGTTGAAGGTGGTTTAATTATTTTGACGTGAGAGCTCTCTCCCGTGTAGACTTTGTACATTCCCTATAAATAAACAAGATTGTGTCAAACAAAATACCAAATTCTGTCAATTTCTGCTTCCAGCTGGAACATCCCAAGGGCCCCAAACTTTGACTAGCTGCTGAGGTTGAAAAGCGAAACTGTGTCCTACACATGGTAAAACGCTATCGGGAGTGTGATGGGTGTTCAGGGCTTTCAGTGCTCCCTGCAGTTGGCGTCTCAGCGTGTCTCATTCCATCCTCATTATGCTGCTAGGAGAAGGCTCCACCCCGCTAGTTGGCAGCATAGTGCTTTTTGGGTTAAATCTTTGTAGGGTTTTCAGAGTTGCGGGTTGGATGACCTCCCTGAGCTGCACCAATCCTGTTCTGCTGAGCCAAAGTATGTTCAAACTCATAAAAAGAGGCTTGAAAGGAAGAGGCGGAGTTTGGCTGTTCAGTTATGCAAATAAGCAGCTTACAGTGTAACACAGGGCCAGTTTGGTTTTGTGTTCTTTTGGTTGAAAAAGAAGCCTGTATAATAAATGTGAAACTCTGGGGATTTTCTTGACTTGCACCTTCCATAAAGTTTCTCTTCAGTGTCGGCCTGTGTTGCCCTAGGGAGCATTATAGATAAAAGTAACTGGGAAAAATGACCAAAGTAATTATCTCCTGTCCTGTACTATTCTGATTGCTAGAATTTGTGGTGGATTCTAATTCATATGGTTAACCCATTTGGAGGCATGTTGAACACCTGAAAAGGTGTGCAGCCGAGTGAATCCCACATTTGCACAGTACATGTGTTGCTAGCAACTAAAGTATTCCATGTGTTGATGGCTGTGTCAAGAACACAATTTGAATTATGTCAAAAGTAGGCTTTATGTAAAAGATACGCTTCTTCGCAGCATTTTCCTTTTCATCCTCTCATTATGATCGAAATCCAATCCTTGTTACAACATAATTACCTTGTCTGAAGCCAGCAGGGAGTTGCTGCTTTATGTGAAGGGTGTGAAGTTCCCTAAATAAACAGAGGATTAATTACATTCACAGCATGTCATTGAGGCGATGAGATTGATTGATTGATTGTGATCGCTCAACTCTTCTACTTTCCTGACACTAGGATTTGTGAATTACTGTTTTCAAATACAGACAGTGGTGTTTGGTAGAAACTGAGAGCATACTTGGAAGTAAAGAGCCCAACCTTAGGTGTAAAAGCTTTACTCCATTGCCTGGTGTCTAGTAGAAGGAAGGCTTGTATATTCCCTAAGCTGCTTGTTTTTAGTTTGGTTTTAGTTGGTTTCGAGTACTTATCTTACTCCTAATTATTTCAGTGGTCAGCACCATTAAGCTTCCACATAAAACCAGCAAACATATAAAAACTGTGCACTAAAAATTGCTCCCTGAAATATACATTTGAAAATCAGAGCAGTGTTGGCAGTTTGGCCAGACAACTTGTTTCTGTATCACATTTGCCTGAATGGAAACTAACACTAGGACAAACAAAACAGATTGTGAAGTATTATACTTCTTTTTAAACCCCTTTTTGTTTATTTTTAAACAAATATTAATAGAGTTTCACATGTTCTATTCACTTTCAAATGAACTCTCACAGGCAAATGATAAAAGACAAAAACACCACATTATCTGTGGGTGACCACTTTTCACAAAGCCATCACTCTATATCTGACCTATCAGCCCTCATCCTCAAGGAAACTTGCAGGACACTTTCAAAAGAGGAGCCTGGGAGCGTAAATTCATTACTCTGTGAGACACTAAATATCATGGGCTGAACAGACACCTTGGATTTATGGTTTATTACAACAATCTGTAACCCATTAACCCCCTCTTTTTGCCCTGTGACTCACTGCAGAGGTGCTAATAGGCCACTCTACCTTGAATGGCCCCTTACTACTTATGATAACTACTTATGCTAAACAACCTGTTCCACCTTGCACAGGGGTTCTCAAACTGGGGGTCGTGAGGTTTATACATGGGGGGGGTCACGAGCTGTCAGCCTCCACCCCAAACCCCGCTTCACCTCCAGCATTTATAATAGTGTTAAATATACAAAAAAGAGTTTTTAATTTATAAGGGGGGGTCGCACTCAAAGGCTTGCTGTGTGAAAGGGGTCACAAGTACAAAAGTTTGAGAACCACTGACCTTGCATTTTGCTGTGATGCTGGGAGTACCTTTTCCATACCTGAAGAAGAGCTCTATGTGGTATGAAATCTTGTCTCTCTCACCAACAGAAGTTGGTCCAACAAAATATATTACCTCACCCACCTTCTCTCTCTAACTTTGTTATTCTCTCTTTTTCCTACTTCTGGGATGTTCTCTGAGCCCCAGTGCTGCCTCTCAATATTATCAGGTCGGTCCTGATATTAGGGGCTTTGTCTTATATAGGCAGTTATCTTTTTGGGGGGTGGGAGGGTCCTGATTTTTCACACTTGCTATCTGGTCACTCTAGTACTGCCCTATGCCCATTCCTTGCTATCTTGCTTTGCTTTTCCACTCACAAAGGCTTTGTCTACACTACGCACATTTTAGAGACACGGCTGTGCGGCTTCAGCCGTGCCGCTTAAAGACGCGCAGTGTAGCCGCTGTTTGTTGGCAGGAGAGAGCACTCCTGCCGGCAAAGCGCTGTTACACCAGTGCTTTTTGTCGGAAAAACTTGTGTCTTTGGGGGGGGAGGGGGTGTTAACACATCTGAATGTCAGAAGTTTTGTTTTGTCATTCAGTTGCCAGTGTAGACAAAACCTAAGCCATTTATCTTTACCATTCTTATGGCACAGGGAACCTGAATGCAGCTTATGCGAACACTGCTTTCCTGAAATAGCGAAGCACAAGTATAAGCATTTGCAAGACCTGGGCCAGGGTGTCATAAAACGTAATGCTTTCTAAGTTTGTGAAGTATAGTACTGTGACTTCTTTGTGAATATTCGAAGATTTCTAAAAAAGGATTTTAACAATATTTTAGAAGTTATCTTTGTAGAACTATTCATGAATCTATAAATTTTACATATTTAATAAATCTTTTACTAGTTGCTGATACTTCCTGGAAAACGTTGAATAATGTTTTATTTAGAAACTACCCTGATCACGTCACATTTCTGTAATTCTCTTTCCTTGATGTGTTTTTTGATTACTTTCGGGATATTTGAATAAAAACCAGATCTTTGTTTTGTTTTTTAAATTCACCTACTTTTATTATTTATTTCTCTCATAAATTTCTAATCCTCTGTTTGTGACATTGTAATAGTTCCCAGAGTGGCTAAAATGCAATGTTTCAATCACAAGACTTAGCCCTGAGCTACACTACAGAATTACTGTGGT
This sequence comes from Chelonia mydas, assembly GCF_015237465.2. Lineage (NCBI taxonomy): Eukaryota > Metazoa > Chordata > Testudines > Cheloniidae > Chelonia > Chelonia mydas. Next base: position 10,951,432 of record NC_057853.1, on the reverse strand, counting down.
AGAAAGTGTCGCTTAGGGGTGTGAATAGCCGTTCTAATCTGAGCGACATGGTTATACCGACCTAAGCACCAGTGTAGAGACCGTTATGTCAGCAGGAGAGCTTCTCCCACCAACATAGCTATTCTGTCTCATGGAGGTGCAGTTATTAAGCCAACGGGAGAGCTCTCTCCCATCAACGTAGAGCGTCTTCCCCAGAAGCGCTACAGTGGTGCAGCTGTGCTGCTATAAATTTGTAGAGTAGACCTGCCCTTAGTTTTTCCAGTATAGGCATACCCTACGGCGGCACAGCGATAGAAGGGGTTCTTCCGTTGACCTAGCAGTGTCCAGACCAGAGCTTAGATTGGCTTGGTTACATCACACAGGAAACTTTTCACAGCTCTGAGAGATGTAGTTAAGCCGACCTACCTTTGTAGTGCAGACCAGCCCTATAACTTAATGGGAAGTGTGAACAATGCAAAACCTGTTTGCCTGGATACTTCTGTAGTACTTTAGAAAAGAGAATCGAAATTCAGGAAGTAGGATTTACAGGTAAAATTGTTACTGAACATAATTTTTTTAAGCTTTGTGCATTAATAATTTCTTAGTGTTACCAGGTTGTGCCTGTGTCTACATGTGTGAAATAAAATAATTTATTATTTTATTTTAAAAATTTAATTAATTTGTTCTTTTTAGGATTCTCAAATTATTTATGAATGTGCAGATTTTCACAGCTATTAGCCTGTTGGATTCAGCAGTCAGGATTGATTGTGAGTGCTCCACTTGAGGTGCACATGTGCCTGTGATCAGAGACTGTTTGTAGCAGTGTCCATTGAGTCCGCACGTTCACCCTAGCTAGCCTCATGCCCTGTACAGAGGATATATGTAGGGCACAATGTCTGATGAACCGCCCTCAATTCCTTCTCAAATGCCTTGACCTGAGATGGAGCATCTTGTGGTGCCCACTTTGTAGCTGTTTTCCCTTAGGGAATAGCTTTCTAACTTAACATTTGTTGCTTAGGTTTTATTTAGCCCTTTTAGTTTCTACTAGTTATAGTAGTTTTTGTAATTTTTGTTTGGGGGGGACTTCTTTAAGAGTTACTTCTCCTGACATCTTTTCTGAGAAAGAGAGTCCAAGATGCAAGCAGACTTTTGTCACTGTGCATTCCTCCTGGTATGACCAATCTTGGTGCCTCCCCTCCTTTTCCTTATGGCCCCACCCAGTGGACATATTGGCAGCCGTGGGCTGCTTATCAGCTACAGTTCTCCAGAGTACCAAGCTACACCCTTGGAGAGTGCCAGAGGCAGCAATCACCTACTCCTCCTGTTCCTCCGTATCTGTCTCCACCTCAGGAGTGATCTTCTGAGCAACAGGAGAAAAGGGCTGATGAGGAAGCTACACCACAAACTAACATCTCCTCACCTGGTGAGATGGTGATGTCTCTTCCTCTCTCATATGTGGATGGTTTTAAGCAATTCCAGGACTTATGAAGAGGATCACTTTGGAGGAGGAGAACCATGAGACCCAACATAAACTTTTGGGCATTCTCCATATTGCCACCTCAGGTCAGGTAGCCTTGCCCATAAATGAGACTTTACTTGAACCTGCCAAAGAATCTGGTAAACCTCAGCTACCAGACCTTCAACTTGTAAAAGGACAGATAAAAAGTATTATGTTCCTGCTAAAGTTCCGAATTTATGTTCACACACCCAGCACCTAATTCCTTGGTCGTCAATGCTATGCACGAGCATAGTTGGCAATGCCATTCTAAGGCCACCTTGCATGATAAAAACCAAAAACACCAAGATCTCCTTGATCTCCAAAGTTACTCATCAATCCCATTGCTGATTAAAATCACCAGCTATCAAGCTCTGATCACAAACTATAACCATACCAACTACAGGAAGTGTAACTCTTCTTTTGACTATCTGCTTCAAGAACATGGAGTGCAATTCCAGGAGATCGTCTCAGAGGGTCAGTTATTAGCAAGGACTTTGTTAAGGCCTCCCTGGATGTGACTGTCACTGCAGCTCACTCTAGATCTACAGTGATTGTCATACCCCGTGCCTCCTGGCTGCAATCATCAGGAACGCTGAGAGAGGTCCAGAATACTGTTGAGGACATTGTTTTTGATAGGCTCAGTCTCTTCAGTGAGTCCCCACAATGAGTCCTTTCACTCTCAATGGTTTGAAGGTGGCTACTATCCACTCCCCTGGATATCTACATGCATGTGAATAAAAGGAGATTCAGCAGATAACAGATGGTGCAGAGTTCCTGCCATCCCAATTTCCAGCCTACCATAGACCTTAGGAATCACATAAGAGATCTGGGTTCCAGAAGAAAAAAGTATCTGCCACCACAATGACCGCTCCTCAGCCACCTTTGTCAACTGTGTCAGTTTTGATGCTTTGGTTGAGGGGCAAGAACTGTCCCATCTTCTGGATCTAAAGTTGCATTATCCTGCTGCATCTCTCATCACTCCCTTACCCCCACCCTTTGGAGATAGTCTCTTCCATTTTTGACTGTATGGGAGCAGATTACTTTCAGCAGTTGAGTTTTGGAGGTTATAACACAGAGCTATTCCATCAATATCCTCTCCCTTCCCCTTTTCAGAGCTCATGAACATCTGCTGAGACAAGAATTCCTATCCTTTTTTCGCATAGGAGTCATAGAACCAGTACCTGCCCAATACAGAGGGAAGGAGTTCTATTCCAAGTACTTTCTGGTTCCCAAGAAAGAAGGTTGGGTGGAGACCGACCTTAGACCTCAGGTTGTTGAATGCTTTCACCAAAACACAGAAGTTCAGGATGGTGATGCTCACAGCTATAACACCGTCTCTGGATCTGGGGGACTGGTTTGCAGCCCTTGGCCTACAAGAGAGATCTTTTATCTTTGTGATGCATCCATCTCCCAAGAGGTTTCTGTGTTTTGTGATTGGCCAGGAGCACTGTCAATGTCAAGTGTTTCCCTTCATACTCTCTACTGCCCCCAGAGTCTTTATGAAAGTTCTGGCAGTGGTAGCCACTCAACTGCGTCAGTTGGGAGTAATTGTCTGCTCTTGTGCTCCCACAACAAAGTTCATTCTGCAGTAGGGAAAGCTGTGATGCTGATTTACAAGCTAGGACTTCAGTTCAACAGAGAAAAGTTTACTTTGACCCTTCTTCAGCAAATACAGTTTATAGGAGCCACATTAGGTGCCACAACGTCCAGAATTTAGCTACCAATAGACAGATTTATGATGCTAATTAACCTGATTTCACAGGTTCAAATAAGCCCACAGACAATAGCCAGGACTTGTTTGCTGCTCCCAGGTCACATGGCATCCTGCACCTTTGTTGCACTTCACAGGTTGCAACTGTGCTGCTTCTAAGGATGGTTGAGAACTGTTTACACCACCAGCAAATTCAGTCTGAACAAATGAGTGTTGATCCTCATCAGGTTCTAGAGTCGCTCATTTGTGTATCGTATACCTATTTACATACTAAGCCAAGTGTGAATTGAGGGATTGTGAAATCGACGAGAGGAAATATACAGGAGAAAACTAACAGCAGGGGGATGTCCCATTTATGAATAAAGACAAAGGATTGGTGTGGTATCGCTCAGTGCAAAAAGACACAGTGAATCCTTCACCTAGGAGGGAAACTGACAATGTGCTTGTCTCATGAAAGGAAGGTCACAACCTGCTTGAAAAGCGCTGTAAGGATTTTGGGTGAGGAATACTATACAAGACATGAGAGTAACTTGTTAATTAAGTCTAGGCTCTAGAATGCTTGTTATGATTTTATTTTATATGTAACCATTTGTTTCCAATAGTTGTGCTTGCTACTACTTGAATCTCTATGGTTTCTTAAATAAACCTATACTTGATTTCACCATACACAAATTTAAGTCCTGTGAGTTAAGTGAAGGGGTGATCTGGGGTGAAACTGGTATGCTGCTGTGTACTGCTTCTTTGAAAGCAGCAGATTGGTGAATACTTAAGAGTGTCCGGTGGGTCAGAGTTTAGATGTTTCAGGGAGATTCTCGGAGGGCTCGAGGATTCCAGTGTGCCTATCACTAACCTGTAGAGCAGTGGTCCCCAAACTTTTAAGGGTCATACCTCTCTTATCCCTGTCTGCACCCCAGTCCCTGTCTTCTGATTAGGGGACTGGAGCACATGGTTTATGAGGAGAGGCTAAGGGACCTGGGATTATTTAGTCTGCAAAAGAGAAGAATGGGGGGGGATTTGATAGCTGCTTTCAACTACCTGAAAGGGGGTTCCAAAGGGGATGGATCTAGACTGTTCTCACTGGTACCAGATGGCAGAACAAGGAGTAATGGTCTCAAGTTGCAGTGGGGGAGGTTTAGGTTGGATATTAGGAAAAACTTGTTCACTAGGAGGGTGGTTAAGCATTGGAATGTGTTACCTAGGGAGGTGGTAGAATCTCCTTCATTAGAGGTTTTTAAGGTCAGGCTTGACAAAGCCCTGGCTGGGATGATTTAGTTGGGTATTGGTCCTTCTTTAAGCAGGGGGTTGGACTAGATGACCTCCTGAGGTCCCTTCCAACCCTGGTAGTCTATGATTCCCCCCCAGCCCAGCCAGGAGCGGGGCTGCGGCTCCCAGGGCGAGGGGTCGGACGCGGACAGGAGTAAGGGGGCCGCAGCTGGGGGTGAGTCTGAGGCCAAGAGTGGGGCCAGGGCTGAGAACAGAGCCATGGCCCGGGGCTGGGGTCAGGGGTGGGAGCAGAGCCACATCCGGGCTGCGGTGGGGGCCAGAAGCCAGGCCCATGGCTGGGGGTAGCTCTGCTCCTGGCCCTGCCTCCAGCCTCGGCCCTGGGCTGGGAATGGAGCCGCTGGCAGCTGGGCTTGTGGCTGGGTGAGGCTCTGCTCTTGGCCCTTCCCCCAGACTCGGCCCTGGGCCAGGAATGGGGCTGGGGAGGGGGATGGGGACTGGATCGGAGCTGCAGTCGGGCCCGCAGACAGATGCAGAACCACGCCGAGGCTGGGGATGGGGCCAGGTGCAGGGATGGGGTTGGGGCGGAGCACAGCTGGGGGTGGGTGGGGCTGGGTGGCCGCGCCACCCTGAATGTTCCTCTGTGCCCTCCACAGGGGGGTGTGCCCTCCAGTTTCGGGACCTCTGCTGTACAGTGACAGCGGGGCCTGTGAAGCCTTGAGGGGAGTGCTTGGGTTGCCTGTGGCCAGTGAAGTTGGGGAGCTGACCCACATCAGGTGCAGACAAGGCTGCCTTGTGTTAAGGGCAGGTGGTAGCGAGGTGCCTCACAACCCTGGGTACTCCCAGGAACCATCATAGAGGTCTCCTGTAGGAGAGAGATTCAAGAGGTTTTGTTTAATATCAGAAAAGCGTCAACTAGAAAAAACCTCTCTGCAGAAATGGAAGAGATTCCACCATTGATGTAGCCAGTGGCACTTGTCCCCATTTGATCCTTCCCTTTCTGACATTTTAGATTACCTATTTGGTTTAACGATTTTGGGTCTCACTCTGAGCTCTATTAAAGTTCATTTAGCAACTACCACAGCTTTCCATTCCCCTGTTGAGGGGTTTTCAGTGTTTGTTATCCCCACCATTTCCAATTTCACCGAAGGGCTAGTTAACCTTTTTTCCAAAGTCAGGAAACCCACTCCTTCATAGGACTTGAATTTGGTTCTCCATTTTCTGAGGAAGCCTCCCTTTGAGCCACTAGCTAAGTATTGCTTTCTGCACTTTTTTGTAAAGATTTTATTTTTCGAAGCTATCACTTCTTCTGGGAGAACTGGTGAGCTAGGAGCCTTAATGGCCGATCTCCCCTACACAGTTTTCTATAAAGAAAAGATATGTCTCTGGCCAAATTCATGGTTTTTAGTGAAGGTGACCTTAGACTTTCATATCAATCATGGTGGTGTTGGCTTTTTACTTAGACAGGACTAAGCCTTTAGGCCCCCTTTTTTCCACAGGCAGAATTAAAGGGGTCTCTGTTTCTATCCAAAAACTCTCCAAGTGGGTTTATGGTTGTATTGTGACCTCACAGAAGGAGACATTTTAAGATTTGGGACCATATCCTGGAAAACCATGACTCTAAAAAGGGCTTTGGGGTCATGGTAGATAACCTGCTGAACAAGCGCTCTTACTGTGATGCTGTAGAGGGTGAATGCACTAGTTGGGTAGGTAAGCAGGGGAACATCAGGTAAGGATAGGAAGGTGGTATTACATCTGTATGTGGCATTATTGAAACCATGATTGAAATACTGTTCTAGTCCTGGTGTCTACAATTCAAAAAGGATGTTAAAAAATTGGAAAAGATTCAGGAAAAAACTACAAGAATGATTAGAGGTCTGGAAAATATGTGAATTAAAAAGGTTCAGTTGTTTATGGAAGAGAAGGTTAGAGGTGACTTGGTCATGTTCTGCAAGTACCTACAATCAAAAGAGGTTTCTGATAGTAGATATAGTTCAATATAGTCGAAAAAGGCACAACAAGATCCAGTGGTCTGACAGTGAGGGTAATCAACTACTGGAGTAGTCTACCTAGGGACATGGTAAATTCTCCATCATTTGTAGTCTATAAGTCAAGACCAAATATCTTTCTAAAAAATATGCTGTAGCTCAAACAGAGGTTATGGGCTTGATGTAGAAATTATTGGGGTGAGGTCCTTTGGCTTGTGTTATCCAGGAGGTCAGACTAGATAATCATTTGTCCCTAGGTCCCCTCTGGCCTTAAAAACCTCTGAAAGTGTTATCACTTTCTCCGGAGGAGAAAACATAGACAGAGAGTGGATAAGTGACTTGTAAAAGGTCCCACTGAAAGCTAGTGCCTATATTGGGAATAGGACCTGGTCTTTTGACTCAAATTGCTATGACTTAACTACTAGATCGTGGGTCCCTGATTTAAAAACAGTAGCTAACAAGTTGTGTGCACTTCCATAAGCTTTTGTCTCATCTGTTATTGTTGCAATGCTTGTCTTTTCGTATGTTTTCCCTTTTTTAATGTAATCTTGAAATACCATACTTTTCATGTAGATTGTATCCTCTTTAAAACCCACACCTGTCACAGTAGGTACATCGAGGGCTCTTTATAAATAATACTACCCATGTAATATAAAATCCTGACTAGAGTCGAGGCTTCAAGTAACAACCTATTTGCCCTGCAGGCTTGTAAAAGTGACAAATAGTTGGATATAATACCAGAAACTCCTCTTTATACATGTTTTAGCAAACCCTGTAAAACATTGCTTTTTAATAAGGGATTTAATCTCTCTTCCCAGCTGCTGGCTGCAGTTTCCTTTGATGTTTTTCCTTTCTCATCTCTGTTGTTTTTTCTTTATTCCGTCACTTTTCTCTAGCTCGTATTCCTCCAGGCAGTGTCAGAATTACCTTGCTATGGGTAAATGAGGGGAAGAAAAAAGCCGACTTCTCTCCCCTCAGGCTTGGACTTTGATTTTCCGAAGTTGCGAGGAGGCAGTTCCTGTTTGCGTTCAGACGGCTCAGCGATTTGGGTCGTGTCTTTTCAGTCAGCACATCTCTGCTGACTCTCCTGTTTGACTACAGGAATGATGAGCCTGTGTAGTTGTTGCCTTTTTAAGCAGGTGGAGTGTGCAGCTGTGATCAAAGGGGGAAGCTGTTCTCCACGCAGATAACATCTTCCTTTTCTGTTTTCAACTTTGTCAGTAGCTGGCTTGGTCTCTCCCCTTGTCAGTGATTCCACCATAAACCACAAGTGTGAACGAGGATGGAGTGAGCGGAGGAAAAGGGTGAAAGTTCTCTATTAATAATGTGCCGAGATGATGATTTACAGTTTGTGGCCTAACGCCTATTAGCCACTATTCCCTGGGGACTCCCTCTCTCAACAATTACTGCTCTAGGTCAGCTGCATCAAGTGTGGGCCAGCAGCTCTAGGTGTAAACTCGAAATGGCTAGCAAATTCCCCTGTTAGAGTCAGCCAGCAAGGGAACAAGACCATCAACCATTTTAGGTGCAAAAGAGTATAATGATGATGATTTGTATTACTGTAGCACCTAGGCGCCCTAGTCATGGACCATTGTCCTAGGTGCTGTACAAACACAGATCAAAAATACTGTAGCTAGCTATGTTGTTTAGGCTGTTCTGAGATGGCAATGGATGGACTCCTCCCTTCTGCCAGGGATTGGTAAACTGGTCAAGTTTGGCACACCTCCATTTTAGATGTGCATTTTACTGAAGAATCCAGGGTAACAGGTTGGGAAGGATGGAGGCTTTTTTCCTTTGTCAGGATTAAAGGTAGTAGTAGCAATCTGGCAGATCTGTTAGTCATAACTTCACTAGCATTTTTCTGGGACTAAAATGCACACTTCCTTTGGATGCCTTTGGTCTCCTGGTACAGCACGCACATTACATACCATACTGTGTTAGGAGTGCTATGTCACAAAAAAGAATACCAGAGATACAAGATGGAGACCAAAGCCTGTATAAAGATGGCTCAAGAGATGTAGAAGGGATTGTGGGTTGCTGCCTGCTGTACTTATACTTAATACATTTTATTTCCCCTTATGGGAAAATCCAAGTAATGAAACTAAGAAGTTACATCTTAAAGCTTTATCCTTTCTTAATATTTATAAACGTGCATTGGCTAAAGATTAGTCTTTAGAGTTGGTGTGAAAGGAGCACTGTAGAATTTCAGAATTACCATTGAGGGAGACAACAATCATTTGAGACAACCAGGCAAACTCTTTAACATGAAACAGCGCTACTAAGTAGAAGCAATGGTACTGCATTTCAGATTTTGTTTCCTGAAGTGTGGTGCTCTGAGCCACCAGTTTGTTTACAGTATTGCCAGTTAGACTTTAACAAGTACGCTTCCTTTTCTCTGCCTTCCTGTCATCGCCCTCTTAATTTTAGAACCAGTTTATGCTCCCTTGGAAGCTAAACTTTCAAAACGGAAGACAGGTCTTGTGCCACTCGGGGTCAGTGGATTCTTCCACTTTAGTCAGTGTTTCATATTAAAAGGGGCAAGTTCAGTTTCCATTTTCTAAAGCCAGATGATTGGTTCTTGCTTTGAAAAGGAATCTCCTTTAATCTAAACTTATGGAACACAGCCCTCCATGTACAGGGAGAGAACTTAATCCTCAAGGTGTCTTCTTGAACACGATGCTCCAGTTTATATTGTTTCTCTTTTTGATCTCCTAGTTTTATAGCAGAAGAGTTGGGTTGAAGCATACTCTCCTCTATCTCTAAGGGCTACTCTCAAGGAAACAATTAAAAAACACAAGCCCCATTCATTGGAGATGATGGGAAGGATGAAAGTTTACCAGTCTCTGCTCCCTGCAGTCACAGGAAATTTATATTGGCTAGGCCCATGTTATTCTAACAGCTGATACTACCAGAGGAAGCTCAAAATTCCCATTACTGGGAATGAATTACTACCTGCCCATAAAGGTGGTTTAACCCTAGTTCATATGAACAAATATTGCAGTATTTATGTCATGTTTAAACTTTTTCTGTCTTTTTCTTCTACTGCAGATAATGTAGTAAGTAGTGTAAACTTTAGTTCAGTTTTCATTTCAGCTACAGTTTTATAATCCTAAAAAACCCTACTTTTTCTCTGGAGCTCACTGATCAGATTTAGTAGGATGTTTCGGTTTGAGTTTTTTCATTTGGGTGTGATGTTTTGGTTTGGGTTTTTTTTTAATGGTCAATACAAATATTATTTATTGTTTTTAATGGTCAATAAAATTATATTTATTGTAATATAATTTACAGTTATTCACTGACTTATTGTGAAAAATGTGTAATAAAATAAATATGTAAAACATATATTATTTGTGTTTATAATATCAGCCTTTAGCCGTATCACCCCATTCTGTGAGCCTGTCAGATCTCACAAGCTAAGGTAGACTCAAAGTAGGTCTCTACTTGGGTGGGAAATTTCTAGGGAACAGATTTAGTAAGAACTGCTGGAAGCAGTGTTGGTGTTTCAGTAAATGCTACCATTTTCTCTTTGTCACTATTTGTTTGGTGTGCTAGATGGCATTGTGCTATTGGACATGCCATGTTTCAGGGAGGACGTAAAACAGATCCTATGTTTCAGGGAGGACGGAAAACAGATCCTGCCCCCCTGCGTTCATTAACGAACTGTTATTCTTTGTAAGCTAGTGGTGATAATCATTGTGTCTTTGGAACGTTCCAAATCAATGATTACATTCTGCCTACTTAAAAGTTTCAACTCCGGTTTCAGTTGGCTGTTTTGGGGGTTCTTCGGCCTCCGTTTGTGTACTGTTGTGCTCTGTTAAATAGTAGACAAGTTTCACGCTGGAGGTGGCTATATTCCCAGCAATGGATTAAAATGAAACCTATGTATAGTTTGTGCTGCTATATCATTTTGTTTTGTAGAATACTTTGGGATGAAAAGAACTGTATAAATGTAAGATCATATCATGATCACAATATCAATAACGTATAGCCATGCAAAGTGGTTGATTCAGATTGTCTATAAACATTTCCAGTACAAATCCACAGGCTGTCTAACGTGGCTTTTGTATTTCAGAGCAAACAAGCTAAATATACAGAATTTTTAGGTCCTAATAAGCAATACAGGGCATATATGTTGGCTAAATGCTGTGCTTACTCTTTTTAAACCATTTGATTAGAGTGCCAGTGGGTGAGTAGCTTATAAGGGCTTGTCTACGCTTACATTTTATAGCACTCTAACTTGCTGACTCAGGGGTGTGAAAAATCACCCCTCTGAGCGCAGCAAGTTTGAGCACTTTAAAGCGCTAGTGTAGACAGGCTCCGAGGGCTTGGAGCCACGCTTCAAGTGCTCAGAGCTATTCCCCTCATGGAGGTGGATTACCAGGAGTGCTGGGAGAGCTGTCTCCCAGCGCTCGCACATGACCACACTCACACTTCAAAGCACTCCTGCAGCAGCGCTTTGAAGTTTCTAGTGTAGACGTAGCCTTTCTTGAAGGACTAATTTGAAATTGTAAATAGCAGCATGGAAATATGGCCTCTTATGTAAAATGCATATGCCAAAAGGTATAACTGAGTCAAAGATTTATCTCCAACCATATTTTGAAGTTTTTTATTTTTTGTAACCCAGTGCTTTATAAAGAGTGAGATCAGCAAATGGATGGTGTCTGTAGGTTGATGTTTATTGTTATAGTTAAATGTTCATTTGTAAGGATTTTTTTCTGAAAAATTACCCTACAATAATCTCGATTGTTGGGCTATTTATGCTTTTTTGTCCATATTAACGAAGGGTCTACTTTTGCATTCTACGCCATCATCATTAACACTTCTATTTTATTTTAATAGTACCTGATCAAGCCTACTCCTTTTACTATCTTTTTTATGTCTGTATTTTATTGAAATCTAATTGAGCTCTTTCGCTGTCCTTCAATTCCGTATCTCAGTAATTAAATCAATGTTGATTTTCCTTTCTAGCAGCTTGGAACTGTTTTTCAAGATTTGGAGGGAACTTTTACTGTTTCAGTTTAATTTCTAAGGACAGTATGCTATCGTTAATCTATCATCCCCTCTCTTTTTTCAGTAGTGTTGGAGTGATTTGAGTACTACTTTCTAGATGTCAAAATATGCCATTGTAGTAACTTATAGTATTGCCTTAGGGGGCCAGCTTTTCATTATCAGCTTCAAGGGATGTTCCCAGAAGAACAGTATGATATCTTCCAATCACAGGTTTGGCTGCTGAAGCACCTATGTCATACTTGATGAAAGGTGTCATCCAAATTTTAGATTGACAACTAATTTCTTTTCTTTTCAAATACCTATGGCTATTTTGCCATCTGTTTCATTCAAGGATCAAATTCCCTTCTGGTTCTTTCCTCCCATGATAATATGGTCAACTATACCTTTGCTTGAGCCTTCTGTTTCAAAGGAGCCCAGCTATTAGACATCTTGCCATTTGCAAATTAATTTTCATCAAAGTTCCTGTGTGAAATTAATGTCGACATTATCTCATTCTCCCTGGGAGTATAAACCTAGTGTGGCTTGGGCTGGAAGACAATGGCAGGCTGGCTCCTGAGAGAGCCAGGTTCTTGGGAACAGGAAATAATAGCGCAAAGGGGCTGACCCTTCCCAGATGCGTTGAAATCTGTATGACTTCTGTTCATCATTGATGATTCATGTAGAAACATAAATAATCCTACTGCTGTCTATGTTCTACCTGTGGTGGCTAAGCAAATAATTTCATTGTCCTTTATAGGCTGATTTGCTATTTCATCATCTTTCCCAAACACTAAATTCACACACACTCATTTCACCTTCCTTATGTTATGGGGACAAACGTATCACTAAAAACATGACTGGAACCACTTGGAGAACAATATTAAGGCTGGAGGAGGCTTAAGATGTATGATGCATCTAGTCACGGAATAATGGGGCAGTGGTGAGCAACGTAGCTTGATATGATTCTGAACTGATTTCAGGTGGGTATACTCCCCGGACAAGCTCACTAATCTGCCATGGACTCTTTTATCTATATATCGAAGCATATATGGTGTGCTCAGTGCCGTAGTGCATGGAAGTCTGAACTGTGACGGGCCTTACCAAGAGCAGCAATTTGTCTTCACCCCGTTTTTCACTAAAGCTCGGTAACTTGTACAATAATCGTGTAAAACTTGCGTGATTGGAAATGCCCTGCAATCCAGCATGCACAACGCCTTTAGCTTGATAATGCAGCTACTTCACGCTAAGGTGAATCTCGTGAGTCCAGATCCCCGTAGGGTGGAGATAAGTTAAATAACTGCCCTTGGTAAATCAGTCAGCTATACTGATTGGCACAGTGTGATGTCATTTTCTGTTTGAATGCACATTGAGGCATTGCAGGCTTCCCATGGGGGATAGCTGCTTAGCAGTGTAACAAACTCATTTTCCCATATGGTAGAACCTCCGGAAACTATATGAAGAAGACTCTATCCAGGGACAGTCTGCCACATCTGTGAGGCTTGCCTGCCTTTTCTTTAAACATTTAAAATGCAGGTTTAAATTTAGGGCTTAATTTAAAATAGGGCTCGTCTGCCCTACAAAACCAACTGAGTTAGGGGTTTACCAGCAGGGTTGTCCCCCTACTCCAGGCACAACACAATTAAAATCTGTTGTATAGATTCAACCTGACTGCATTATTTGTAACGGGACCACATAATGAAATATAGCCAAGGCTTTAGTCTGATTATTAAACCTTGGTTAAAGCCTAGTCAGGTCCTGTCCACACAACAGGTTTGAACTATGCTGCACCCGGGATTGGGGATAACATTGTTGCAACTCGATCCCCTGGCTTGGTTGTTTTTGTAATGTAGTTAGGCTCTTTCTCCAACTAAAGCAGAAAAAAGTGGGAAGTGGTAGCAGAATCAGACAAATGTTATAGAATTTGTCCAGACTATCAGGAAACATAGATGTAAAATCAGATTAGCTATGTAATTTGTGCGATCCAGCATGGCAGCATCCACGCATCACACAGCACCTCAGTGTGACTTAGCAAGCATAGGTAGTAAGAATGCACTGTTGCGCTCACCTGTAATATAGTAGCACCCTGTTAAATAGAGAGATCTGAAGATTATATTACTGTATAATGTTTCTCTAATAAACACTCGCTGTTGTAATGTTTATTGTTTTGTCCCTGATATTTGGATGACATGGATTTGTAAACCTGTTAAAACTACCTCAATAAATGAATAGCTATAAAAAAAGCACTGTTGCTTTATGCATCTATTGTGCCATCCCATGCTGTTATGTCTAATTTACAATGTAAACTTCTCAGGGTAGTGAACTCTTTTTATAGATCTGTAAAATGCCATGCCGAACTTACGATGCAGTAGAATAATCTTTTTATTGTGGGTTTTTTTAAACCATTAAGGTGGCGCTTTTATCTGCACATGAAGAGGTTTTATTTTGTTTCATTTAGTAGCAAATGTCACTGAACTATGCATTCAAAGCCTGATGTACCAACCTGGCCGCTGTGTTTATACACAAAGGTGTAAATATTCCACACAGTAATTTAGCTGGATAACTCCCATGGTGATGATGTAAGTTGCATGGTTAAATGTTCTTGCATTATATAGAATTTTTATTGCTAACTGATTTTTAACTCTTTCAGGTAGTTTTGCTACTTGGGCTAAATCCCTAAACCAAGAGTGTTGCTACACAGGGCAATCTACCACAAGGACTGAAAGGCCTGCTCCAGTAGTTCCTGTGTTTTTAGTTTTTTCCTATGTAGTGTTATTTCTGGTTGATGGGTATGTTACTCAGAAAGGCAGGTTGTGCATCATTTTACTTTTATTTTGCTACAAATTAATATCTAGGAAAAACTACAAACAAGGGATTCCAAGGCAGGATGGATGCCTCAAATTATGCATGTATTCTTTTTATTTAATATCTAGGCTCACTTTATAAGAGTTGTCTTCTCTCTGGCTCCCTACAGAACTTATCTTAGAATCATAGAATATCAGGGTTGGAAGGGACCTCAGGAGGTCATCTAGTCCAACCCCCTGCTCAAAGCAGGACCCATTCCCAATTTTTGCCCCAGATCCCTAAATGGCCCCCTCAAGATTTAACTCACAACCCTGGGTTTAGCAGGCCAATGCTCAAACCACTGAGCTATCCCTCCCCTCTTCAGCAACTATAACTCTCCAGATCATTCCCCCTCCAAAAATATGATAAAAATAATCTCCATAAAACAGGAAGGTGCTTTGCCAGCAGCTTTGGGGGAGGAGACCTGGGCAGCTCACTCCCCTGGATGTGGCTAAGGAGGACAACTGTATGGGGCACCAGGTTCCAAGTGCCCTTTGACTCCACAAGCCACATTGACTGCAAGAGACAGAACAGAAGCTCTGGGAGCACTATCAGCTGCGGAAAGGCAAAGGGTATCTTTAAATCCCCTGTACTCCAGTGATATCAGCAGACAGGACCTTAATTGGAACATTGAGAAATTTCGTTTCTGTCTGCTGATTGGAGCTTTGCTTCAGGCTCCTCCTTCCCCCTCCATTATTGCCCTCTGCTGTTGGCCTCACTCACCCTGCTCCCCAAACCCTTCTCAATCCTTCTCTCTCTCCTCTCACCATTCTCTTCCTTTTCCTACTTCTTTACTTGTGTGCTGTTTCAATTTCCCCCACACTCATCTGTTTTTGTCTTTTTAGCAGATAAGCTGTGGAGGGCAGAGACACTCTCTTCATACATATTTGGAAAACACTTAGCACATCAAAGATCTGTTGTAATCTAATGATAATACTGCAGCATTGTCTTCCAGTAATTACGTCAGGTGTATGAACAAGACGTGTGACGTCTCTGCTGTCTATT
Organism: Chelonia mydas; assembly: GCF_015237465.2. Lineage (NCBI taxonomy): Eukaryota > Metazoa > Chordata > Testudines > Cheloniidae > Chelonia > Chelonia mydas. Next base: position 10,936,200 of record NC_057853.1, on the reverse strand, counting down.
TATTAAAGCTGTACATTAAATAAAACGTGCCTATTATCAATTTAACCTGCAGTTAAAAGCATTTTCCCAGTGCAATTGGCATCTTGACAACTAATAATTACCATGTGCAATGCTTTAAATACCTATTATGCATGTTTATGTAGGATCACTATTACCATAATAATAAGATGATATTACCACAAATGTGCATACTGAATGAGCATATCTTCAAGTAATCATGAGATTTCATTAATCATTACTGAAGAATTAACTTTACTGGAAAGAGTTACTTTAATCTTAAATACTATTCTAGAGGTCTTGGCAACAGCAGGGCATCTTTACCTGGTCCCTAAACTCTGCACTATATCCCCCATTCTGTTCATGACATACGGTCACTTCTGTTCCCTGGGCTATTGTTTTAACCTGTACAATTTATCAAACTAAACCCACAGTCTCGTTTGGGAAAGTGTTCTATGCTGTGATTTCTGCAGTGTGGTTTAGCTGTCTTCTACTGAGTCAGGTTTCTGGTACTCTCTCTCTCTAGCTGGATTCCTGAGATTCAATTCTCCTTGCTAATGGATTGTTTCCTTAAAAATAAAATGAACTGGCAGTTCCCAATTGGCAGGTGTGTGCCAACAACTATTTAGTTCCGTTTATCTCTTAAATAGAGGAGAGAAACTTTTTTCCCTGATGGCAGCTGCATAACTGACCATCAGATTTTTACTTGCCTTCATTCTTCTACAGTTCAAAGAATGTATATACAATATTATTTTAGCAGATGATTTGTTTCTTGATTCTTCAGCTATGCTCAGAATTTGGGATCTTGATTCTTCAGCTATGCTCAGAATATCCAGAAAAAAGAAAGTATTCTTAGATAGATGAGACCTACTTTTATTTTACAAACTTTACGTGTAGATTGGGTTTGTCTTTGTTGGCCGAGGAGTTACATTATTTCCTTTCCATATTATCAGGAGTCATTCTCTTTCTCTCTCTCTCCTCCTCTTCCCCCAGAAGGCACCCTTTCTATCACAAGTCCAGAATCTAACTAGTTGTCAGCTGTAGAAAATCTTCTATTCACGTTGTTCTTTATGTTTTGAGCCTGGGATTCTTCAGATCAGGGAAAGTGATTACATAATTGCTTTAGCAAAAGGACTTTAAAAGATGAAAATTATTTTAAAAAAACCAAACATTTTATCAGAAAGTTTGCATGTTTTTATGTGATAATAGCTAAGAATGTGCTTGTTTAAAAATATCCTAGAGTCCTTAAATACAGTATAGACAAATTTCAGAGTAACAGCCATGTTAGTCTGTATTCGCAAAAAGAAAAGGAGTACTTGTGGCACCTTAGAGACTAACCAATTTATTTGAGCATGAGCTTTCGTGAGCTACAGCTCACTTCATCGGATGCATACTGTGGAAACTGCAGAAGACATTATATATATTAAGAGCTGTAGCTCACGAAAGCTCATGCTCAAATAAATTGGTTAGTCTCTAAGGTGCCACAAGTATAGACAAAAGCGTTTTTGCAGTTTATACAACAATACAAAAAATATAGAGCTGAGAAACTCCCCAAATAACATTTATAGAATCTGCTTCTTAAAAACATAGGAAGTTCTTGTTTTTCTTGATATCTCCTTTCCAACCTATCTCAAATATCAAGCATGCAGCTGATGAAGTTAGCCTATTCCTGATTCAGGTGCATTGTCATCAGGTGTTTCTGTACTGCTTCTGTTCATTGTTCTGTTTTAATCTACCATTCATAAAACAAAGAGAATAGCGTACAAAAAAATCAAGTTTAAATAATGCTAACATTGCAGCATAATCAATTGCAGGGAAGATTTAAACTGAACCGGCACAGAAAAAATAGCCATTGTGCTTTTTTATGCTGCTTTAGGATATATAAAGGCCTGACAATGGGGAGTGGTTTCTGCTTGTTTTTTACAATTAGAAATGTCAGCTTTGTACACTCCAGTTTTCCTGAAAGAGACTATGGATGACTGGACCACTCCTAGGGGTAAGATATTATATGCACCAAAAAAATGAAATCTGAGTAACTGAAAGGAAGAGGGATTTTTCAGACTGTTGAAAATCTATTGAACTCAAATATCTGACACAGTTGGCAGGAAAAGATCTTTGAGAAATAATCTTTTAGTCCTTAAGTGAGGGCTAAACAAACTCCTATTCCAGTTCTCAAGCCATCTTCCAGAAAAAAGGGAAAGACAAGACAAGCAGGGGAAAAGCCCTTCTTTGTACATTATATAAAGAAGTGGAGGGAAAGGCACAAACCCATTTTTTCATTTGCAGGCTGTGCTGTAGTAAAGCTGATACAGTCATCCGACTTACATTTGTACCACAGGGCTCTTAGATACATCTCCAGTATTATTTAATCTCGTGGGCTGTTGCACTTAGCAGAATAAGAATAGGATGCCAATATGAATTCTGAATTTCCTTGCTTTTATGTGATATATACATCATGCACATTAATAGATATGGGGTTCTGAAATGGATGTAGTCCAACAAGAACAAAATGTTATTCCTTGGGCTATTCCTCAGGTACGTTAGGGCAGTTTTGCAGTGCTCCACCAGCACAAAGCTGTCCTAACAATGCTAACGTTACTGCCACTCTAGGATCCCTCTATGTATGGGGATCACTAAGTGTCAAAGAGCCTCCATCGTGCAGATACTACTATCCCCTTACTGAAGCCAAGGTGTCCCTGCACCCTCATGATCCCTGCCTGCCATAAGCGTCCTTTGGGGTTGCTGGCAGTCAACAGAATTTAGAACAGCCTCTACGCTGCTGCAAATGGACTCGGGATTAGGGGAGTGCAACAGTAGCTTAAAGTCTGCACATGCTTCCACCTTGTTGTGAGCTGCACCAAGAACTTCTTGACCACAGCTCAGGAACTGAGCCCTTGTGTTTATCTGCTGTAAGCATGCCAACGGCTCCACAGAACCATGCACATAAAGAGTTACAGAAAGTCAACTGCAGAGTTCAGGAGGGGAATTGTTGGTCTTTGGAGAGCATTTACTAATGAAGTCAGAGTACTCATAACTGCTTTATTTATTTTTATAGAAAGTAGTGGGGTCTCTTATGTCATTTTTATCTCCTTTCCCCTGTAGCACTTGATACAGGTAGAGAATACGTCATCTCTCAGCAACTTTGGTAAAACTTTCAATGTGAAGGGTTAGGGTGGATCTTTTAGCAACAGCTATGCAATGGAAATCAGTTAAGATCATTAAATTACTATTAAAGTAGATCAAATCATAGGAAGTAAACCAAAGCTTTCAGAGATTGAGTATATTTTCTGTTGCAGTTTTGTACCTATCCGGTAGGAGAGTATTTATTCCTTCCTGACTTGCCCCTGTTAGACACCAACTCTTTCATAAGTGGACTCACTGTTTAGTATGTACTTGTACTTGCATAAAGAGTGGCGGGGACAAGTATTTGCTGCTTCAAAGAGATAAGCTCTTTCTATATAGCCATAGTATTACATTTTTGTTAAGTAGCATAATGCAAATGAAGGAGCCAAAACATATTACCGTATATTTTCTTCTTGAACTCTAAGCTTTAGATACTCTGGGGCACAGATAATTATTATGTATTAATAATAAAATTTATGGAGTGTTGTAAATTTATCTGGACTTCTACAAACTGAAATACGACATATTTCATCCATAAAGAGCTAGCAGTCTTGGGAGTTGAGAAGAGGGAGGGTGTGGAGAATATTAAAAGGAAGGAGGGAGGTGGGATTGTTTGGCTAGGAGGGTTTAAGGAGTGATTTGAAGGGGCTGTGGAGGAGGTGCACTTGATAGGGAAGAATTTGGATGATAGAAACCAGAAAGTGAAGAAAGGGAAGATGAGAGGAAGTACAAAGAGTATTGGGAAGAAGAGCTTGAAGAAATGAGAGAAGAGAAACATGGGGATAAGATTATATAGGGGATTACATGTGACAACAGCTGTCTTGAATTTTATGCAGTAAGAGAGGAAGGAGGGGCTGTCGTGCCTGGAGTTGAACAACAGTCAGCAGAGAGAAAAACATTCCTCCTTTTCGCATCAGTCATGGTTTACTGTGAAACCAAAAGACAGCATGTTTGAAAGTTATAAAGGGAACTTTTTGCACAATATACATTTAGTCTGTGCACTCATAGACTATCATTGAAGCCAAGAGTTTAGTTACATTTGAAAAAAGATTGCATTTTTATATGGTTACCACGCATATGTAGAGTTTAAAAAAAAATGGAGATCTGGAAGGGATATAAAACCTCATTCTTCAGGGCATAAACCAACCTCTCAATAGTGGGGTCAGGAAATAAACCGAGTGGGCAGGTTATTCCATTACAGTCTACTTGTAGGGGGGTTTGCAGGATAGATGGACCTTGGATCTGATCCACTCTGGCAGTTCCTATGATCCTGCGTAACTTTGTACATTTAAGGAAAATGCAAGTTGCTGAAGATGATTTGGGGGAAATGTTATGACTGAACATCACTGGGGTTATTTAATGAAGTAAATTAGTATATTAAATAGTTGATGAAAATTTTGGATGTGTATCAGGCATTACATAGAGAAGTGTGTGGCTTATTTGTGAGCTTCTGTACGTGCTTTTTATTGTTTTTAAACTTTTATGTGGTTTTGATTACTCTTCATAAACATGAATTTCTGAGTTCTTTGGTTTGAATGGAGAAAGTTAACAAATAATCCGTTTCAATCCAAGATTTGTTTTTAAATGCTACACTGTCTCTGTAAGAAAGTGTAAGAAGCTGCATTAAATTTCCCTTCCTCCACCTTTTAAATAAAATTCCTTTAGGAGAAAAAAATTGCACAGTCTATGTTATACTGAGTAATTATCCCCCCTGGGAAGCAGAATATAAAGATCTTTAAAGTCATTCAACTGAGAGAACAAGCGCTTTAACTTTTGCCTCGCAGGAGTTATGTATTACATTATCAGCTGCTTGCTCCAGTGTCAGTGTGTCATGCCTTGCAGGTTAGCAGGTTTTGGCAGAGGAAATGAAACCCAGTCAGTTACTGCAGGATTTATAGTAGACCTGCTGTTGCAGGAAGTGGTGAAAAGTTGATTGATAGTCTGAGGCAAAACTCTACAGTAAGAAACAGGATGTATGTTTGCTATTTATACCTGGTTTTCTTTTTTCCCACATTTCAAGACATTCTCTTGCTTTTTGTTCTCTCTGTTTATAAATTTATGGCACAGTTTTCTGTTAAAGCATGTGCTGAATTTCAAATACTTGAAGAAATTTTTATGGCTACAGCTGTACTAAATGAGCTTGCTAAGCCTGAAAGTTGACCTACCATGTCTATTGTCCTCTATTGTAGGCCTTACCGAAAGGGGTATAGCAGTTTTTTTGTTCACTACAAAAGTTTTTTTCTCCTGCTGATAATAGCTCATCTTAATTAATTAGCCTCTTACAGTTGGTATGGCTACTTCCACCTTTTCAAGTTCTCTGTATGTATATGTGTGTGTGTATATCTTCTTACTATATGTTCCATTCTATGCATCCGATGAAGTGGGCTGTAGCCCATGAAAGCTTATGCTCAAATAAATTTGTTAGTCTCTAAGGTGCCACAAGTACTCCTGTTCTTTTTTGCAGTTACAGACTAACACGGCTGCTGCTCTGAAACCTTTGTTTAGTTCATTCTTAGGTACAATACTAAATAAATTTAAAATAAATCTAGAACTGATTTATTCTGCAACACGTTCTAAAACAGGTGCACATGTGCTGCTGTGATAGGAGAGAGAACACATATATGAAATAGGGCCCATAAGAAGTTACATGGTTGCAACATGTTTTTCTTTTAAACTTTACATAACAGGAAAGATAATTTTTGGAAAACTTAGTGTGAGGTAATTGTCGGCTGATCAGTTCTTAAATCTAAATTTTTGGCATTGTTGCTTTTTTAAAGTAAAATGAATTATTTTTGGCTTAATGAAAATTTATTTGCTAAATGTGTGGCTCAAAATAGACCAATAGGCAAATATTTCCCCAAAGATTGTATTTTTAACCTACCATCTTAAAAAAAAAAAAAAAAAAACTGGTCTAAACCTTACCACTTTAGGATTTCATATCAGTTAGCCTTGTTTTTTTAATGCAACATATTTTCTTACTCCTAACATAAATATTTATTTGGCATGTATCAGCAGTTCAGCTGAGGGATGGTGTAGGACTCACTAAAGATAAGACAGGAAGATTTGTCGTCTTAAAGAGGTGGGTTTTAAGAAATTGGAGAGGGAAGGGGAAAGGAGGGATTAGAAGAATGACGATAGAAAGGAAGCATTGAGAATGCAGTATATGAAATTATTTGTATTCAGGACTGAATGAACCTAGGGTGAATAATGTGTAGAGTAAAGTGGTGAGACTTGCACAGAGGAGATACACATTTGTAACAGAGTTGTAGGAGATTTCTTAGCCATAAAACCTGTGTCCTGATTTCATTCTTTTTTTATTTTTATTTTTCCCATTTTCTGTGCATTTAAGTGGATTAAATTTAATACAATTACTTTGTCTTCACAAGTCATTCAGTTGAACAAAACCAAGTCCAGTACCACCTTTCCCAGGTTTGTTAACATTGCTGTTTTGGAGGTGCTCATTTACTAGGGAAGTATGTTAATCAACAGTCATTTGTATCCATTAGGATTAGAATGAAATGGTAATAAGAGGTTGGTAAATATGTAATATAATTCTGAAGGCATCAGATAACTAAGGGGCATTAAAGGGGAAAAATAGGAGTTTAAAAATAGTGCAAGCCCAATGAGAAGAACCTGATAAAATATATTCTGTAAATATACTGTATTTTGGGTAATGCTGAGAGAAAATTGTCATACCCTATTTACATTTGGGGTACGACAAAGCCAACTGACTTAGTCCCCTCTGGATTCATGCCTTACCAAGCTGCTTCAAACCAGCTAATGAGAGCCCCTTGGCTAGCCAAATGCTGAAGTTTTACGACATTAAAAATAGATAATCTCTCTGCAGAGATTTCCTGTTGCTTCATCATCATAGTTGCAGTTGGTGTTTTTCATTACAATGTATCTCCAAAGCTTGTAAAGAAGCGTGTGCTTTCTTCTGAAAAATTCACTGTAAGTTTGCTGAGGTGATGATTTATGTAGCTGCTTTTCTAGCCTTGTGGGAATGAATAAGTTCAAGTGAATAGGGGATCATTTTTATCTCTGTTTCCTGTACCTTTTCTGTTACCATTCTGTAACTGAAGAAAGAAGTTGTTTACAAACAAAATGAATAACAAAAATGTTTAGCTCCCTGCTACTTATTATCAAATGGGAAATATTTTGTTTCTAGCGTTTAACAATGTGTTTTGTTCTTTTTTAAAGGTCAAAAAAGTTGGCAGCACTTGCTGAATCCTTACAGAAAGCCAAGCTAACTAAGGCCCATTTAGGGTTTGAACTAGAAGAGCTGGAATCAGCTGCACTTCTGGTACAAGAGGAAGAAAGTGAGTTAAAAGCTGTCAGTGCTGTTTCCAAGCAACAGCTGCGTTCCTCTGAATTGGAGACGAGTGACTCTGAAGAATCAAGCAGTACTTCATCATCTGAGACAGAAAGCTCTGATTCAGATGAACAAGAGTCCTCAACCAGTGAAGATGGGAAAATAAATTCTCTACAAGGGACACTCCAAGAGGAGAGGACAGCCCCACTTATTGACTGCAATGGATTAGGACGAGACACAGACACTTTGACATTAGATGTTAGTAATGAAAAATCAAAGGCTTCTTTACAATCTACATCTGTTTCTGGAAAACTGATAGAGGAATTAGGAAAGAAAATGCAGACTGCAATTAGGCTTTCAGAACAGACTGAAGGATTGGCTACTGCAAGCTACGCAGTTTTGCAAGAGAAAGGAGCAAATTATGCAGTTGAACCCCAAAGTCTTTCAGAGGATCCAAGTGGAAAAGAAAATTTCTTGGAGGTTTCCCCAAAGGAAAACCTACTGCTGTTTGTTGGCAGAACAAATGAAGATGAAGACTAAACAAGCGTGTTAGGAAAAACTCTGACCCTTTACGTAATACAGCTCATTGCTATAATGTGATATTGTTCCTACATCTAGTGTGTGCAAAAAGGAGGTGATACTTTTCCTCTTTTTTTTTTTTACCTTGTTGACAGTTCTTAAACACAAGAGTCCTTTGAAGGGAATCAACAAGACTTTCTCAGACCCTCATAATTAGATATATTTTGTACACCAGTGATTCATCAGAAAGTAAAATTTTGATCCCCAAATGCAGGAATCTATAACTTCAGTAAATACTTTCAGGAACGGTTTTCATTAAGGTTAGTAATGGAGTGAAGAGAGAGAATGAAATATAACTGAAAATAGTTGTACCATCAGTTAACTGTCTCAACTGATGACATCATCTTGATAAATAGACCCGTATGTTCGTGACTTTTATAATGACATTTTACTACATTATTGGATTGTGAATATTTTATTTCTAATTTCTACTTTAAAAAGAATGATGAATGTCATAAAAATCCAAGCAGCACTGGCAGTTTGTGTTTGTAGATCCAAATAAGTGTTCCTCACTTTTTTGTTAGTACAAAATAAAGGGAGTTTCTTTATTGTGAGGTCCAGGCAATGCTATGTATAATCTTCTATGTCTACAGTCCTGTTATAAATTGTTCTTTACCACTTTCAGCATTTGTTTACTTTACTGTGCCGTCCGTTTTTTGAAATGTTTCTAGGTGTAGATGTTGTTTCCCTTTCAAAAATGAAAAAATCTTGCTTCGTGTTACTATTCCAGGGCTGTTGCTGGCCCCACTGAGGTGGTGAGACAATGTGGTCTACTGCTCTGAGCCCAAGAATAAAAGCCAGGAACTCATAATTTCTAGTCCCAGCTCTGCCACTGTGTCTTTGAAAAAGTCATTTAACCTCCCTATGCCTCATTTTCTCCATCAGTAAAATATGAATAATACTTGCCTATCTCACAGTGATGTTGTGAGAATATCAATTAATATGCTCATGGTAATAGTGAAAAGTCTAATGTCTTACAAATGAAATGCCATATTTCCAGGCAGGTATGACTTACCCATTAAAAGGTTGCTTCAGGATGAAAGCTAGCTTGAATGGTCTCTTGCTTTCATGTGTGTGGTGTGGGTGTGTCTTACTAATATTAAAATCCAATTTTTTGGGAATGAGAAAACAAATTTGAATGTGGCAGAGTTTCTGGTAGTTTGTCATTGGTAAGTGACAGTTCTTGAAAAGGGATGGTTATTGCATAGCGGATGGTGCTGTGCTGTCATTGGAACAGGGTAACAGATTCGTGATGAGGAACTCAAGGATTTACGTGCTCTCGTGGGAACTGTGAAACGCCAGCACATCTCAAATTTGGTCTTCCCACACTTTCTTTTTGACTTTCAGTTACAATTACAAAAGCATATAGGAAATCACAATTTAAAAAATTAAATTCTTCACCCTTGTTGCTATTGTCCCAGCACCTCTAAAATCAGCAGGCTTGCTCTGTGCCAACACATGCTCCTGTTTCACCTCTGGTAGGAACTGCAGTCCTCACGCTACTGATACTGAATTTATAATCCTAGATACCTGTGAGTCACTTCACCGCCACTTGTTTTCTCCTCTTCCTGTAAGGGTGGAACCTTCCTCATCTTACAATTAAGTGAGCATTTCTTTCTCTCCCTACTCACAATTAAATCCAACTATAGCTGGTATAAGCAAGATGCATTCGAGAATGACAGAGAGAAAACAGGTAGAAATAAAGGGTGAATGTTGAAACTTGCTAGAAACAAGCTGCAGAAAGCTGAACTAAATATGGGTTGGGAAATGCAGGTTGCAAAAGTTAAAGGTACACGTCAGAGTCCATATCTGCTGCTTTCATTTTTTGTTTTCTCTCTCCCCCATTTTGTGGCAGGCTGCCAAGGAGAGCTGGTTTGCCTGTTCTCCAAACCGGTTTGTTTCCCTCTCGGACCTGGCTACCTCTTTTATAGTGAAATAAATCTCTTTGTTCCAAAGGATTAACCCTCCTGGTGGCTAAGGACATTACACCAATCTGCCTTTGTCCAGGCACACGAGAGCTTGACCTTTTCCCACTACTCCTCAGGGAACCTTTCTGGAGTGAAATACCTGCAGTGTCTCCTCTGAGTGACATTGTAGCAAATTCCGTATGGATAGAAACATATAGAACGTAGTAACTTTCTGGGACACTTTGGGGTGTCACCCAGACCAGTAAGGGGCTGTGTCACTGCCTCCCTGTTAACCTTGGGTGCTACTGTGCAGTGCAGCTTTGGCTCAGAGCCCTGATACCGTCACCCTGTTTGCAGCTCAGTGACCTCAGCCTGGCTTCCACTAGCCTGGTTACTCCCTGCAGGGTGATGAAACAACCCGTCCAGTTCAAGTTTCCCCAAAAACCTTCTCCTTTGAGTGCTCAGACCCTCTCACTATTTCCCTCTCAAAACCTTAACGCATTTGCTGCTTCTTTAAAGAGACAGAACACAGCATCAACCTGTTAGTGTGGCTGAGGATTTTACAGGTTAGTTTGAAACACAGCAGGACTGAGGTGGCTGTGTAGTAAAACAAGATTATTAAATTTATTACCAAGGAACAGATGTGTAAGTGATTCCGAGTAGAAGGAATTGGGATAGAAGTGGTTACAAACAAAAGTAAACATACGCTTTGAAGACTGAAACCTATCTTAACAAACTAGAGTCTCTTGTTTGGAATAGCTTTCTCACCACAGTCATTCTTCCAGCATGGCTGGCGAGTCCTTAAACCAGGATCCCACACAGAGCCCCAAGTGCTTTGTTTCTTTGTCTCCTCAGGTGAAGAATGCCAAAATGGCTTTCTCTGAGTTTCTCTTTCCTTGTGACTCAGCTTGCTGTGTCAGGTAGGGAGCTGACACCACATTAATTTATCTCCTCTTCCCACCCCTCATGATAGTTAAGTGGCCATCTCCCCCACTGGCTAGTTTGATGGCTTTGTTTACCTTTTATGTAAACATACTTCCATGGTCTCTCCTTGCTCAGTTTACATTGGAGACACATTCGAGCTGGCAGAACCACATTTCTTTGTCCTGGGGCGGAGGGTGGGGGAGCCGTAAGCCCTCTTTTCCAAACACATGTTAAGAACATATTGCCAGCCCGTATTTATAATTTTTCATATATCACCTGTACATACACCACACAATAACACTTATGACCAGCACGTTACCAGTTCAGATATGATACCTTACATGACCCCCTTTAGATTAAAATTATGACAGCAGTGAGTTGAGTGCACTGAGCTGGTCAGGCCAGCTGTCACTGCTTGATACCAGGGAGCCCCTTACCCTCTGGCACTGGGATGCTCTTAGGGTCACACTTTCATATTAAGAGGTCATCACACTCAACGTCAAGGCCGTGCATAGCTCTGCCCTGTCTACATCTCATAAAACCCAGTACCCTGACTCTCACCCGATGTTCTGCCAAATTGCCTCTCGCACCTCCATGCCTTCTCCCCCCCACACACACACCCCCACCCCCCGCCCTCCCAGCACCATTCTCCATGCCAGGAGCCTCCTCTCTGATCCTTTGGACCATGCCATCCCGCTCCTCCCCCTCCAAATTCCTCCTCAGAATGCTCTCCTTTCAGTCTATTGCTGACATCCACTCCTGCCTCCTTGCCAAGCTTGGTGGGACAGCCATAGTGCTGCTATGTAGTAATGTTAGGAATGCAGAGATGTAACAATGTTGTGAGCACTGTGGGTTACCAGGTCAGGGAGAAGTAGTTGTATATTGAGTTGTTGCAATTTCCTATGTGACTGTCTTGATCTAATTTATACTGGAGGTAGTGGAATGTCTGTTATATGCCTAGAATGCTCAAATTCCATGGGGTCTGTGCATGAAGGCGGCACAATAGCTTCCCAGATAGGACCAAGCAAAGACAGTGGGGCAAGCTGTTAGCTTCAAGGCTCCCGTCTCCCATGAGTTGCAGACCCATTTTGCCAGAGCTGGGAGTCCTCAGATCAAAGAGCAATAAACAGTTAAAAAGGAAGTTGATTCCTGCAAAGGGGAGTGAGTTGCCTGGGCTGTCCGGGGCATTGTCAGTGAGCCCTAACAGGCTGACACAGAGAGAGGGTCTGCCAAAGAGTCTACAGGAAATTAGTCCTTCCAGATATCCCATGTGGAAGATGGTTAACCACCTGGTAAGTTAGAGATGCGGAGAGTCTGATTTATTGCCTTTAAGGTATGCTTTCTCTGAAATGTTTGTGTTCTAAATAAATAATACTTGGCTTTATTGAGGCTGTCTGCTCACTGATTATTACTGTCATTGTCCTGAAGAGAACAGAATTGCAGAGACTGGCCTAAATCAGACCTGCTGAGGTAAGTCATGGTTGATACACGGGAGATTCTCAGACCGGGCCCTGGGTTGCAATCACCTGATTTCACCCCAAGAGAGGGGGTGCACTCAGAGAGAATAGGTGCAATTTGCCTGGTGACAGTGGAGCAAGCCAGTCTGTGCTAACTTATATAACGAATGATTTGGAGTATTTAAACACTATGGTTCATGTTCCAGCCGCTTTGTGTTGTGTTGCTGGTGCTGGAAGATCACACCAGTGCAGGAGGCTCTTCAGAAGGCATAGGGCCAGCGTGATGATTTCTACCCAACCTCTGTCTCCTGATTGCAGCCTCAGGGGGCATGGCGGAAGCTGACCTCAATCCGCAGCTGCCAGTGGCTACTCAGGGTTATTTGCAGCCATCCAGCTGGATGGGGGCCTGGAGTCCAAGAGGGGATCCCTTGTTATCCTAGGGATAAGGGGCCCCAGCTGAGCCATCCCCTTCCCCTTCCCTTCCCTACTGCTGCTTCCTGTGTCAGGGAAACCCCGTGGTCATTTGGGTTTGGTTCCCTTGGAGGCACCATTCTTATGTTGCTCCAGGGGAAAGCCCGGCTAGGTCCCACTTCCTGCCCCCAGTTCTTGGCACAATTGTTACAATCTGCATCATTTCCAAAGGCAGTCATCACTAACGGCCCATGTTTCCAGAGGTTAGGAGTGCGGGTGGCAGTTCCTGACTGCCAGCATTCTTGCTCAAAGCGTAGGGAGGCCTCCCGCCCGCTTTGCTACTGCTTGGAGTGCTGCTTCTTGCTAAAGCTAGACAGAGGGAATCTGCACGCCAAATTATGCTCCTGGTGACACCTGTGCCAGCCCCACTGCTCTGTAACTGGGAATTGCTGCTGGTGATGTCTAGAGGGAATACAGTCCAGCTCTCCAAGTCTTGGCTGTGGTGGCTCTCCAGGGCTAAGAGGAGTGGGAAAATTTGGTTTTGTTTCTAAAGTCAGTCGATGTGATGCTGAATGAACAGGGAGATCACGTGCCTTACAGAGCATGGTGTCTTTTTACCTACTCGCTTTTTAGAGTAGAACTGCACTTCAGTATTAACAACAATGGGAGAAATCCTGGGCCCATTGAAGTCAATGGGAGTTTTTCCATTGACTTCAATAGAACCAAGATTTCACCCTATCTGTTGCCCCCTGCCCAGCTCCCAACAAAAAAGGGTGTCTGAAACTATTCAAATTAAATAACTGATTTTTTAATTGTTGGGTTGGTTTATTTTCCTTTTACTTTCCAGCCTGTTTTTCTGAAAGTCTACATAGACTTCATCCCATACCAAGTGAGGGAAGCATTGATTAGACTTGATTTACTGCAGTAAATGATAAATGTGGCAAAGAAATTGATTCACACCCCTGGAGTGAGTGGGGCACATAGCTCTCCACCACAGACACAGCTAAAGATTGTCAGAACTTGAGCTGGTTGTCTCAAGGCTGGGGAGCCAAACAGGGAAACACGTCAAACAGATAAATAGCTTTGCTGTTTGGAGCACTCCATGGAGGCCATTTGTTTCCAAGATAAGGAAGAATACACTCCAAAGCAGTGAAAAGATAAGCCAGAAGAGCAAAATGAATGGGGAATTGTTTGGGGCTTGTTTGGACACAGGAACACTTGAAGTGAATATCCCTCCACCCTCGACCCCCAGGGAAAAGCTGCTAATATGGATGTTTTTCTTAAAATATTATGATATACTATTCTGACACACACTAATATTACAGCATGCTAACATAGCCAACACGCTAGCAAATGGGACCCATATCTGTTTTCTTGCAATGTGAATAACTCTGATTTTTCTTCTGCCTCTCACCGATACGTTTCTCTCCCTTATAGTAGCCTGTGGGTTGCAGCATATATGTATGTGTTTGTAGGTATGTGAGGAGTGGTTATTCTGTTTGACCATGATAAAACAGAGATTGAAATACTATGGTTCCTCAAAAATAATGCTATTTTACTTTGGGAGGTTTGGGTAGGAGGGACAGAACCTTCAGAGTTAACATGATGTGTTTGGAAACCTGGCTTGCATCACAAAAGAAGAAAGCTTGGTAATGTTAGTCTCTTTCTTATTAGATTGTCAAGGTGGGTGAGGTAATATCTTTTATTGGACCAACTTATGTTGGTGAGAGAGACAAGCTTTTGAGCTTAATGCAAAGTTCTTCTTCAGGTCTGGGAAATGTCTTATTAAACATTTGTCATGCTGCAAAGCCGCAACACAGTTCAGCACTATTGACGGTCTGTTCAGAAGAAGCCTAGAACACGAACAGGAGCAGTATATTTAAGGTCAGGATTAAGATACACTGGCAGAGCTCCATGAGGAAGCTTGCACAGCTCCTATCCATCGGTCCATTGTTTTCCTGAAAGCAAAGTTTCCTGGTTTAAATATTTAAGAAGGCAAATGGGAGAGTTATCAAGTGATTATAATGAAAGAGAGGAGGATGCTTTCCTGGTTAAGGCACTGTCGTTGTACTCAGGAGTTCACTATTCAATCTAGTCTCTGCTTTGGACTTTCCTTGTGACCTTAGGCAAGTCACTTAGGGTCAATTCTCTGGTCAGCTCTTTTGCACTGCATATGCAGCCTTAAAACAGCCACGGGGAGACAGTGGAGATGCCCCCTTACAAGGAACCCTCTGCTTATAGAAATCTGGCAGAGGCATCTCTGCTTCCTCCATTGCCAGCTGCCCCCTCCACTCCTGGCATTGGGGGAGCGAAGGCACATTCGGAAGGGGAGGGAACGGATGGGGCATGGGAGCATGGAGCTCCGCTATGACCGATCGTTCACTGGTCCCTGCCTGACCGTCTGCCAATGGGATAAATAAGGGCTCTCCCTGTGCTATCCTAACATGCACTGGGGCCGGACAGCTCTGAATCAGGTTGCTGCAACTGGCTCCTGGTAGCTGCCACTCCCCAGTATGTCTGTCTGAGCTCTGCTTGGACCCTTAATCTCTCTGTGCCTCAGTTCCCCAATCTGTAAAATGCAGATGATGATCTTTCCACCTTTGCCTGTCTTGTCTATTTAGTCTAAGCTCTTTGTTGCAGAGTCCATCTGTAACTACGTGGATGTACTGTACCTAGCACAATGAGGCCCCACTTTCAGATGGGGGCCTCTGTATACTACTGTAATATAATAATAGAGAATACTAACTGGCTGCCAAGGCTCCTGGGTTCTTTTTTTGACTCTGCTACTGACTCTCTTTGAACCTGGACAAGAGTCCTGGACTCAAATTTTCAGAACTTTTCCCTAATGTTTTTGTGCCCCAGTTTTTGGGCATCCAACTTTGGAGGCACGTAGGGTCTGATTGTCCAACTGACCTCAGTTGGAACTGCAGGTGCTCAACACTCCTGAAAATTAGACCAAGGGGACTTCATTCAGGAGCCAAAAAAGTCCATAATAATAATAATTTTAAAAGGCGGTGAGGGGAGAGAATGCTTCTGAAATGTTGCCTGTCCTTTTCTCTCTCTCTCTCGGTGGGTGGGTGGGTGTATACCCTTCTGTGAAATGGGCCTCAGAATGCCTACCACACAGGGGGGGATTGTGCGGCTGGCTTACTGTTTCTACTGTGCTTTCACATCTTCAGCGGAAAGGCCTGGTAGAAGTGCTTGGCATTCTATTATTTCATGAGCAAGGGCTTTTTTTTCAAGCAGCTAATTTGCCTAGCTTGAATTCTGTATTTAGCTGGGGTTCATTAATTGTACAAAAAGGAAAGTTAGAAAACAGTGCAAACACAGAATATTTGTTATGGGAAACTGCCATGAAATCTTCATTTTCATTTGTGAAATGCAGTCTCTCTGCAAATGAACCCCCGTGTGATACTAAATTGCCAAGGATTCTCCACACTTGTGTTACCTTGGCTTTTACACTAGTATAAATATAGGACTGGGAACTTAATTCATCAGGCTTCACCAAGAGTACTAGAATCATAGAATATCAGGGTTGGAAGGGACCTCAGGAGGTCATCTGGTCCAACCCCCTGCTCAAAGGAGGGCCAATCCCCAATTTTTGCCCCAGATCCCTAAATGGCCCCCTCAAGGATTGAACTCATAACCCTGGGTTTAGCAGGCCAATGCTCAAACCACTGAGCTATCCCTCCCCCCATGAGCTATCCCTCCCCCATCACACTAGCTGATCTCTGCACTAGTGGCTACAATCGCAGCGTAGATGAGACCTTCAGAGTTATTTCCTCTGGCAGCAGATAGGCAAACACCATGCAGAGTTCACTCCCTCTGCTATTACTCTTGAGAAGGCCTGTCTTCAGTCCTTCCCTTCTGCTTAGGCATTGTAGGAGGAAAGCTGTCAGCACAATGTCTTTGTTCTCTGAAGGATCCAGAATTTGACTGGGACTCTTGCCTTGCCCCTTCTGAAGCTCTTAAAAGGATAACTCCATATCGTGTGATCTGAGCCATCCTCTGTATCTGAATTCTGTGTGAAAACTGTTGGCAGAGTCCGATTCCCAAAGCAACTTCCAAAGGACACTGTGTCTTTATGGCGAACAGTGTGGTACAAGGTCATCAGTCGTTCCCCTGAGCCCCTATCTCACTGTTTAGAATCCAAAGAGAGGCTTTGAGTTGGCAGCCTGTCATGTGAGTCATTCTCTTTATCAGGGCAACTGTAGCATAGGTTGTTAAGGGGGCAGAGAACTAACCACTGGAAGCTAAGATTCGTCTCCAGGAGTGACATTTGCCCCTATGCTCCACTTCATCCTATTGTGACGACTTCAACAATACATAGGCCTTGTTTCGGCCTTCTGCACCAGGGCTGAGTATCATCTTCGGTGCTGTCTTGCCCTTGTTGGTGTTAATGATGCAGATCAGGACCAGTAAAGCTAGATTTATTCTAAATGAGCAGCTCCATGCTGACCAAAAGGATGCACTGCCCTCCTGTCCTCATAACTCACTTATGACCCCTTTTTTGGGGGGTGGGAGAGGTTACTGATCCCCACATTCAATCAGATTCTGAAGAATCAAATGGCACACTCTCCAGCTCAGATGGATTCTAGACAGGGCCTATCCCCGGAGTCTGGGCATTATAGGAAATACCTCTACTTCATGTTTGTTTCACCTATAACTTGCTTTGCTTTAGTAAACCAGAATAACTAGTGCTAATCCAAAAACCTCTCCCAGGCTGCTGCTTCTGGCAACCAGATCACATTTCAGGAGAGGACAAATGGATCATCTCAAATTCCTTCAGTTATCTTAACGTAGCTTTGTGCATCCCAGCTCTCCACCCATCCCAACCACTTTGTTCTGTCACCCCCTTACATATGACTTCATATCAGCACTATTCAGCAATGAGCCAGCTGTTCAAAGGGGGAAGGGTGACTTACCTCTGATGACATAAGGTAGAGAGATGACATCACCCTGGTTGTGAGAACCCCCCCTAGCCTTTCATAGAGCAGTAGCTGCAAAGAATGAGGACAAGAGGAAGGAGAGGTGAGAGCAGGGCAGGACTCACAAGTCAGAGGATCAGATCAGCATTCATCTTGACTAGGCTGAGAGAGAACATTAAGAAAATAAGAACAGCCATCCTGGGTCAGACCAAAGGTCCATCTAGCCCAGTATCCTGTCATCTGACAGTGGCCAATGCCAGGTGCCCCAGAGGGAATGAACAGAACAGGTAATCGTCAAGTGATCCATCCCCTGTCACCCATTTTTTTGAACCCTATTATAGTCTTGGCCTTCACAACATCCTCTGGCAAGGAGTTCCACAGGTTGACTGTGCATTGTATGAAGAAATACTTCCTCCTTCTTCAAGTGTTTGTTGACGTCCATTCCACATTAGGTGTGAGCGCGCCACGTCCACAAGCATCGGAAACTTTTCCCCTTAGCGGCTCCCGTCGGGCCGGTGGACTCCCCGAATGGCACCACTGCGCCCTGCATATATACCCCCATCGGCCCGACCCCCTCCAGTTCCTTCTTACCGTCTGTGGCGGCGTTGGAACAACCTCTCTCTCTCTCTCGTAGAAGAGCAGTCCCTTAGCCTTTAGAGTAGCTGTTATCAGTTCGTTTTACGTATAGATTGTGAACACTTAAGTGATTAGGTGCTTGGAGGCCTCCAGCACCTGCCTGGGGCCGTGGGGCATGCTGCATGCCCACGGCTTTAAGGCTTGTGCCACATGCCGCAAACCTATGCCAGTTAGTGACCCCCACGACTCGTGTCTACGTTGCCTGGGGGACGGACATCAAACTGAAAGGTGTAGGATTTGCAAGGCGTTCAAGCCAAGGACAAGGAAAGAAAGAGACTTTCGCCTAAAGCAACTGTTGATGGAGGCCGCATTGCAGCTGCCGGGCCCGGAGCGCCCGACACCGGCTCAGCCTTCCTCGGTGTGTAGTGCCCCGGAGCCGTCCGGAGACCCAGCACCGGTGAAGCACTGTAAACTGTCAGCCCCGGAGTGCCAGGCTAGGCCCCGGCACAGATCGTCCTCCCCAGTGTGGCCCCTGGTGCAGCCTAAAGGAAGGCGTGGTCGTTCCCCGCACAGGAGGCTGGCGCTTCCCAAGGCACCGAGCGCCGACAAGAGCGGGAAGGCCGCGGTACCAGCACTGGCACAGGCGGTCCCGGCAGCACAAGCCCCACCAAGCCCAGACCTAAGTGAGCTCAGTGCAGACGATGGGCTCGAGGGCATAACGGATCAGCCCTCTACGCCCGGCACCTTTGAGGCTGCAAAGGGCCTCATTGAGCTGTCGGCAGCGAGCCCCCTCCCGTATGGGGAGAACCCTCCGGCACCCGTGCCTCGGGTACCTTCAAGGGGTAAGCCGGTCATGGTGTGCCGCTCGAAGACACCGTCCTGGCACCGCTCCCAGAGTTGGTCCCAGTCGAGCTTCGACTCCGCAGACTCACACTTGCCAGCGGCCCAAAAGGAGGTTGCAGCTCCGGCAGCGGGTCGACATGAAGAAGCAGCAGAGAGGGCATGCCGCTCTCCGGCACCGCCCAGAGACCGGCACTGGGAGGAGTTGAGACGGCCCTTGCCAGAGGCCTCCCACAGATGGTCCCAGTCCAGGGAATGCCGGCACAGGCACCGGTCCCGGTCCCAGGGATACCGGTACCGCTCCCGGTCCCGCTAGGCCAGGAGCCACTCATTCTCCTGCCGGTGCAGATCGTTGGCACTTCCATGGCCTTTGCGATCGGCGTCGCCGCAGTTCGGCGCCAGCTCCGGCCGCTATAGCTATCCACACCGGGGCCCGGACAGCAGGGACCCTCAGGGGAGCTGGCAACCCCAGTGGGGGTCGCCAGGCCATTGGCCCTTCTGAACCCCCTGGGCCTATCAGGAGTGCCAAGGGGCCCAGTCCAAGGCAAGTTACTCGGTGCAGTGGTCCTGGTCCCTGCACCGATGCCAGACAGTGCCGGAGGCAACAGTATCCAGGCCTCCAGCATCCCCCCAGCATAGACCGGAGAGTCCCATGGACTCCCGCCCCGGCCTGAGCCGGGGGCCCCTACCACTGGAGATGGGGAGCAGGAGGACCAACCAGAGAGGGTCGAGCAGCATTTCTGGTTGCCATTACCTCAGCCAGAAGGGTGTTCAAACTGAGGGCCCTCACCTCCGAGCCACCGTACGCAGTATTTCACAAGGACAAGGTGCAGCTCCGGCCACACCCCAAGTTTCTCCCTAAGGTGGTATCCCAATTTCATCTGGGCCAGGACATTTGTCTGCCGGTGTTCTTCCTGAAACCCCATATGGACCCGAGTCACTGCAGCTTGCACACCTTGGAAGCGCTGGCGTTCTATTTGGAGTGCACCAAGCCCTTTCGCAAGTCTGCGCAGCTGTTTGTGGCTGTAGCCGAGAGGGTAAAAGGCCTCCCAGTGTCGGCACAGTGGATTTCGTCTTGGATTACAAGCTGCATCCGGGCGTGCTATGAGCTTGCAGGTGTTCCGGTCACGGCCCGTTCGATCAGGGCGCAGGCGACTTCCACGGCGTACTTGTCACAGGTCCCGATCCAGGAGATCTGCAGAGCAGCCACCTGGTCCTCGGTGCACACCTTCACGACCCACTATGCGGTCAACCAGCAGGCCAAAGAGGATGCGGCAGTTGGCAGAGCGGTCCTCCAAGCAGTGACTCCTACCCTCCTCCAGAGGTAAGCCTGTGATTCAGCTAATGTGGAATGGATGTGAACAAGCACTCGAAGAAGAAAAAACGGTTACTTACCTTCTCATAACTGTTGTTCTTCGAGATATGTTGTTCACGTCCATTCCACCCCCCCCTCCACCCTTCTGTTGGAGTCGCCGTCAAGAAGGAACTGGAGGGGGTTGGGCCGGCAGGGGTATATATGCGGGGCGCAGTGGCGCCACTCGGGGGGCCCGACGGGAGCCGCTAAGGGAAAAAGTTTCCGACGCTCGTGCACGCGGTGCACGCACACCTAATGTGGAATGGACGTGAACAACACCTCTCGAAGAACAATAGTTACGAGAAGGTAACTAACCATTTTTTTTGTTTGATTTAAACCTGCTGCCTATTATTTTCATGTGGTGACCCCTAGTTCTTGTGCTATGAGGAGTAAATAACACTCCTTACTCATTTTCTCCACACCAGTCATGATTTTATAGACCTCTATCATATCCCCTCTTAGTGGTCTCTTTTCCAAGCTGAAAAGTCCCAGTCTTATTAATCTCTTCTCATATGGCAGCTGTTCCATAGCCCTACTCGTTTTTGTTGCCCTTTTCTGAACCTTTTCCAATCCCAATATAAATGTTGCCCCAAAACAGCATGTGAATGTAGGAGGAGGGACATTCAACAATTGGCCTTAAGTCAGAGAACTGCAGTTCCATGTGTTGGCGGCTACGGAGCAAGTCATAAACTACAAGAAAAAGCCAGGAGTGTCTCTTCTTGGAGCAATAACTTTGCAAGCTATAGCTGTGCAATTCAGTCTGACATCAGAGGAAAGGTATACAGTGGTTAACATCATGCCATCTAATTACTCACGGATGTGTGGGAGACTTGGGTGAATAACTCATACACGTTAATGGGGCATAAATCACCCACATGCCACGATCAGAATAACCCCCTTTAAATTATACCATTAAATATTCCTGGCAGGGGGAAGGGGTTGATAAGGCACCCTGCCTACATGATGTGTAATTGGTTTGTGCCTCATGTCCACGATTTTTGGTGATTGGCAGAAACGTCCTATTGACAGCGGTAGATAAACTGAAATGCATGTTTTGCTTGATGTTACTCCGCCCATGCTAATATGCTGCATTGTCCATTGACTTGGCTAATTATGTGTATTACAAGTGCATAACGCTCACTGTAGCAGCAGGGGTCCTTACTGTGGAATGAGCAGGATGATTGTTCCATCTGTTCCATCAGAGCAGACGGGGAGGGGAAGGAGTATGGAGTGAGGAATTACCATTTAGTGCAGGTGCCTCTGGAAAGGCAATCCCATTGCCAGGTGCTGATAGACAGCTCTCCTGTCTCCCCTGAATGTTTAATTACAGTATATTGAGACTTCCCATTTAAAATTAGAGCAGGTAATTGCAACTGAAGTTTGGAAACAAAGTGGGGAATATGGTAGCGTTGAATCTATTTCACCACAGAGACCTGCATTTACAGTTCTGTGAGATTCACTTCCCATTCAGCTGAGTCTGAAAACAATTACATGGAATTAAATTATTAATTTTAAAATCGGTATGTAACAGCGTAAGTGCAGCAATAATGTCAAAATATTTAAGGCTGGGAATCTGTATTTAAATTAAGACATTTTAAAATGCAAATATAGTGATGCTTCATAATAAAGGCCTCGATCCAGGAGTGCATTCCTATTCAGGCCACCATTTAATCTCTTGCTTAAATATGACCCTGGAAAGGTAGTACAGTCTAATGGGCAGAGCATGCAATTGAAGTCTCGTTCTGACTCTGCCACTGACACACCATCTAGCCTTGGGTAAGTCACTTACCCTGAGGCACAGCTACTGAGAGTTTATGTCTACACTACAAGAGCTAAAATGACCTAGCTGTGCTGCTGTAGTGTAGACATTTTCTGCAGAAGGGGGGGGGGGTTTCCATTGCTGTAGTAAAGCCACTCCCTCGAGAGGCAGTAGTTAGGTTGACGGAAGAATTCTTCCATTGACCTGGCTGCATCTACACTGGGGGTTAGATTGACCTAACTGCATCATGAAGGATGTAAAATTTTTCACAAGCCTGAACAATGTCGCTAGGTCGAAGCAAGTTTTAGGTGTGGAGCAGGCCTGAGCCTTTTTCCTGCTTAAATTTCCCCCTGGTGTAGCTCCATCAGTGATAACAGTAGGAATGTGGTGTAATGTTAGTCCCTTTTAGACCCATTTCCTCCATGCTGCTGCCAGCTGAATCTGGCTGACTTGCATTTAAAAGTATCCCTCCAAACTCTGTCACTTTGTCTGGCTATCTGTCTGTTTGCCGGCAGGGACCATCCCTTCTTGAGTATCCGGAATGGGCCTAGAACATGGTGTGCACAACTGTAAGTAGTAATAACGTAGTGGGAAATTCTTGGGGGCAGAGGTTAGTGTAGACAAGGCCCCTGTCTGTGTGCTCCTTCTTGGATTAAATAGTCTTACAACTACTTTCCCTCTCTCTCCATCTTGCAGCAGTAATGTGCGGATCGATGTGTGCAGGGGACTTTGACAGTTAAAAGTGCTCTAGCCATACTAAGTCACTTACTTATTTGATCATATTAACAATGTCCAGTATCCTGCTCTATTCAGATAATTTTGGCCATGGTCTGGAGGTCACAATGACAGTATAAGGGTCCAGGGGTATTCAGCACACTTGGGCTCAGTGGTTTGCAATAGCAGATGCCAGTTCAGGATGAAGGATTAAATTCCTACAGTGTCCTGTGGGTCTCATGGTCATTTTCGTCACCTTGCTTAGTTACAAAAGTCTGCAGGCATGTAAACCAAACCCTTTAGTCCGAAACTCTATGAGCCATTAAAGCATTGGGGGTAGTAATGGCTATGAGTATATGCAACTGTGATAAAGCTAGTCTCCCTAGGGGGGTTGCATTATTAATAATTAAACCATTATACCAATGACACATTGTCACTTTCAGGTGTGTCGAATTGATCATAACAATGAATAAGCGCACAGAGTATCAATTGAGTACATGGTTGAAAATTGTTTTAATGAAAAGTCTTAAATTGGGCTTTTCTGGTTAATTGAAAAGATGATGGGTACAAAAAGGTACCAACCTGGCGATGTTTTGTGTGTGTGTGTATGTTCTAATCAATTTGCTTTTCAAAGCATAAAAACAAAAGTCTAAGGAGTTCCCACTGCGAGGTGATTTCCCTTGGTGCTGTTCAGTTCACAGTCTCTGTGCTAACTGCTTATTGTGCTAATGGTATCCTCTCCGCAGAGAAAACATTATACTTCAGATCTGAAGTGGTTGGCAGAAGCTATAATTGAGGTGTGAAGTGACTTTCCACATAAGAACATGCTTTTCAGTGTTGGGTTCCTCACTCGTCTTGCCACAGAATGCTATTAACAGAGACTCTTCAGCAATTAGTGTTTATAAATGGGTCTGATAGCATTTGGAGCACTCTGCTTGGATTGCTAAACCTGTGCTTGCTGCTGAAATCCCTTAAAATAAAGCAAAACAACTATAAAACCATTACCCTATTTTCCAAAGTGAAGTAAGGGCATGTAACAAATTATTTCAAACGTACATATCAATGTTTTTGGCTACCTAGTTTAATTTGGGGGTAATCTCACTGGAATTTGTTTAAGTAAACAATTTATGTATTGTATTTAAGTGCTACAGCATGAGGAATGATTATCTACATGATTGCTAGATCAGCAGTTCTGCTGTTTCAAAATCTGACTCAAATCTCTTGTTTAATGGATTGTCAGCTTTCCTAATTTGAAATTGATTTATATGGGGACAGGCAACAGTTTTAAAAGTATATGGACTATGAGTCAGCTGGAGGTATGACTTTGAAATTAAGCAAGAGAAACAGGTTAAATCCTGAACAATGCTGCAGCTATGCCTCTGTAGTGTAAACATTTGCTTAAGAGATGGAAGGTGTTTTTGCCTTGCTATAATAAATCCACCTTCATCAAGAGGTCGATGGAATAATTCTTCTGTTAAACTGGTGGTGTCTACACCAGGGCTTAGGTTGACTTAACTACATCTCTTGAGAGGGTGGGGGTGAAAAATTCACACCCCTGAGCAACGTAGCTACGTCCACCTACGTTTTAGGTGTAGGGCAGGCCTGAGGCTCCTTGGCACCAGGGAAAAGAGACGCAAAAGCCTGAGGACCAGATTCTTCAGTCTGCCAAGGCTACTTTAAACCAGTGCCAAGTGTCCTTGCCAGGGGTGGTCAATTTTTTGTCAAGGTCCAAGTTCCTCAGTCAAAGTATAGTCAAGGTCCAGACTCTAGAGAAAATAATAATAATAAAAAAATAACAATAATGATAATATGTAACTAAAAAGATTTCAGGGTCCATTCAAAAGCGTCTCATGGTCTGGATTTGGCCCATGGTCCGCCAATTTACTATCCCTATCTTAAACCATTCCCAGGCCTTCCCAGCCCCTGGTGTAAGGGGAACCTTTAAAAAGTCTACCCATGTATTAGGTATCCTAAAACCCTCAGAGTTTTAATGTAAAGTGGGGATGCATCTCCATCATTGTTATACCGGTGCCTATACCGCAGTGTAAATTTCTGAAGCCACTAATTGTGTGAGCGTGAGACAAACACACTTTCAAAAGCGTAGCAGGTGCTGAGATAAGAACACATCCACTTCTTATGGTCAACATTTCACTTCTTTGTGTTGCATACCCCTTCACCTTGTTGGAAACGCACTGGAATTCAGTACAGGAGACCTCCACATTCAGCTCAATCTTGACACTCTCTCATGAGTTTTTCTTCCAAATTTTCCAGGGCTTCTTCGTGCCCTTATAATTATTTCAGTGACATCTCTGAAGCACAGTTTCATCCTGAAATAGAAATACAGCAACAAAGCAACACAGTGTGCTTTGTAAGTAAAGTTACAATAAAAAGACCAAAAATACCGCCTTTAAAATTGTCAGATTGAACAAGTGTCCTTATATATTGTATACCAAAGCCCAAGGTGCAACCACTAGACCAACTCCCACAGATAGAAAATGAGACATTTTGAGAGCTCTTGAGTGGACTGCCGATTTCCACAGTGAATTAGTACAAAGCTGTTTAGCCCAGCTTTTTCTATAATAGGGGTTTCTTAAAAAATACAAATGCTCAATGGTCTTTAAACTCACTCTTGCATCTGTAGGGTGCTCTGGTCTGTGTTCCTAGTGCTTTTGAGCTTACCTTTTCTTTTCTTTTCTTCCCCCCTGACATTGTCTGATCTTCTGCATTGACAAAAAAGGGTGCCTTTAAAAGGGGGCAAAATCATTTTTCTAAGGCTGACTTTGAAGATGAGGCTCTCTCACATTGCAAGGCGAGTGCATTCCCAGCAAAACATAACAGCCCTTTCCCTCAAGCCACATGGATTCCTATGAAGTCCAGCGGTCGCTTGTCCCAGCTTACATTAAGGTTGCAAAACAGATTCCATTGTAAATTCCTTTTTTCACACTGAGCTTTCTGAAATAGTCATCATTTGGAATGAACTTTTCCACTCTTGGCCTCTTTCTGAAACTGAAATTTGTATTGAAAGTTGGAGCAAAAATCTCTTCATCTGGGTTTGCGTTATGGGAGAGCAGAAACATTTGTATACAGCAGGTCAACGTCTAAAAACCCAAGTTCATATTTGCCTCGCACTCTGTATTAATTGAATTTAGTGGCCCAAATTAGATCTAGCCCACATCACAGAACCATCACACCATCTGGCATAAACAGACAGGATAAGAAATAAAACCCGGACTGCTCCAACGAAAGTGGTATGGGAATATAAGTATTAACTATGAAGATGACCCAAGGAAAATGGGTCTGACCACTTCCAGAGTGATGGTGAAAACTTATGAACAAGTGATGTAAGTCAAACAGATAAACTGCCCATTACATTTTACAAGTAGATGTAAGGTGCATGGTAAGCAGATGTGAGTCCAAGGGAGTTTTCTAAGCAAGTTGATATAACATATAAATTATTATTATAATTAATTATTTGTATTATCCTAGCACGGACCAGGACTGCATTCTGCTCAGTGCAAAGAACAAAAAGGTGGTCCCTGCCCCAAGTATAAGACAAATGACAACATCTGGATACAGACTGATGTGGAGTACACTGAGATGATACAGGTCAGTATGACAGGTAGTGCTCTTGGCAGACCATCAGCATGGGATGAGGAGGAAGAAGGTGTACAGAACTCCGTTGAG
This sequence comes from Chelonia mydas, assembly GCF_015237465.2. Taxonomy (NCBI): domain Eukaryota; kingdom Metazoa; phylum Chordata; order Testudines; family Cheloniidae; genus Chelonia; species Chelonia mydas. The sequence goes on along the minus strand of NC_057853.1, from coordinate 10,909,635 downwards.
AGTGCTTCTGGCATGCACTAGACCAGTGGTGGGCAACCTGCGGCCCATCAGGGTAATCCACTGGCTGGCTGCCAGACAGTTTGTTTACATTTGCACTGCTGCCCGCAGCTCCCAGTGGCTGCAGTTCGCCCTTCCCGGCCAATGGGAACTGCAGGAAGCAGCACGGGCCCCAGGGATGTGCTGGCCACCGCTTCGCACAGCTCCCATTGGCCGGGAACGGCGAACTGCAGCCACGCAAATGAAAACAAACTGTCTGGCGGCTCGCCAGCGGATTACCCTGACGGGCCACAGGTTGCCCACCACTGCACTAGCCTCTCCTCTGAAGTTGGCCCATCGTGTGCTGGTTTTAAGAACCAGCAATGCCTTTGAATCCCCCGTGGAAGCCAGCTGCTCCCAGCAACAGTAATTGCTGCACCTTCAGCTCCATACCGGTTCCCCACAATCCGGCAGCCCAGAATTCCAGTTTTAAGACTCATGTCTCCGCTCTTGGGAACCTGCCCTGTCCCCGAGACCTGGGGAGGAGGGCTGTAGGAGGCAGGGTTGGGCCAGAAGTGGAGCAGGCTCTTGGCGATACAGTACAGAGATGATGCTAAGATCAGCAGCGGCTACCGCTGCAGGCACCACGGCCACCTGCATCGTCCGCTGTAGGACACTGTAGTCTCAGTGCACAGTGACTAGACCCTCGATGGGCATGTCTGTCCTACGGAGCCGTCAGAGTTCCTTGTCATGCTGAGGATATTAGGAAACACTATTTCACTAGGCGGGCGGTGAAGCACTGGAATGGGTTACCTAGGGAGGTGGTGGAATCTCCTTTCTTAGAGGTTTTTAAGGCCTGTCTTGACAAAGCCCTGGCTGGGATGATTTAGTTGGGGATTGGTCCTGCTCTGGGCAGGGGGTTGGACTAGATACCTCCTGAGGTCTCTTCCAACCCTGATATTCTATGATTCTATGAGTGAAAGCAGCCCCACCAGTGCCAAGCAACCTCTCTCATATGGTCCACTACCTCCTGCTACTCAGGTGGGGAACTGGATAGCACTTTGCTCGCCTGCCCCCATCATGGCTGCTGATGTGTTGCCATTTGAGCTTGACCCTGCCCCCTGGCTAGCCTGTGGTATAGGGAATTTTGGGCTTGTGAATTATAGACCCTTGTGGTACTTCTGGAAGTAGGTTTAGAGCCAGTTCCGGCCACCTTCCTGTTTGACCTGCATCTATGTGCGACTATACATTTATTGTAAGTTTGTCGGTATTTTGCCCTGCCTTCTCTCCACAAGGCAATATTGCCAGATGTGGCCGCTGTGATATTTTTGTTTAAAATACTGAATTTGTGAAATTGCAAAAGCCATGGGCTCTTGATACCCCAGGCTGTTCTGCAAAATAGAAGGGAGCTGACACCTTGAAATTTCACAAATAGTAATATTTTGAAGCCTTGAGAATCATGTGAAACAAACTGGGGAATCGTTTTGTACAAACATTTTCCAAAACACCTGCCACTATTTTCATCCAACCCTATTTCAAAGCCACCCCCAGTGATGATTCTCTGGGTGAGATTGGCACATGGGTGTTCTTAATGTGTAATGTTAAATTGGAAAATTAGTTTCAGTTTCTGTAAAACCTGAGTGGGTTCACTGAAAGTTCTGCTTCTCTTTTTCTGTTACTTTTGCCCTATAACTAGGACAATTCGTTAAAAATGGTACCATTGAACCCTGTTGATTCATTTAGCACTTGGAAACTTAATGAGGTGTAAACCTACAGACGGCATGGTACAGCTGACATCATAATTTATATCAATTGATGTGATTAGTACAGATTCTCAATCACTTCATTGTTACTCCCTGCAATCTGTCATAGTGCTAACAGGGGAAGCTTAACTTTGAATTTCTGTTAGATTGGATATAATACTCTCTAGATTCTGCTAACAAGAGGAGTATAGTGGAGAAGCACAATATTCTGTGACTAGAAAAACAAATTGTTTTGTAGCAGCAAGTAGCTTTTGCTGCAGAGATGACCACTAAGGTCCAGGCTTCAGAATTGCTTGCTGTCTAATTTGTGCTTGCAATTACAGTAATTGCATGCTCACTTACACTAGTTATGTGTGCAAATGACCGGCTTGACTTGTAACTAGTCATTTGTATGAGCATTTTTATACAAAGAATAATTATTTTAAAGATTTTCAGAAAATGAAGGTGTGAATATCCAAATTCTTCCAAACAATTACAAGTGGCTCTGCTCTTGAAAGTGACTGTAGGGGTGGGGTGCCATAGCTTTGTGGCGTGCCAAATTTGTTCTGTGTCAGTGATTTCCAGATCAAATGCACTCATGTAACAAGTAAAAAAGAGGTTTTGTTTTGGTTTTTTAACAGCCAGGCCTGAAAACTCAGCCTGAATTCTGAGAGCCAAGCTAGATTCTTTCCCCTTTGCACATCATCAGTGCAATAAAGGTTCGGCAGGTCAAGTAAAACCCTCTCTTTCACCTGTGCAACTCCACTGTCTCCCAGTTACTCCCTTAGTGACACCTTTGTGTTACATTGTCTTCCATAGGCTTGCAAAGCTGTAACCAGAGCTTAGCAAACAATTCTCTTGGGGCAGGTCTACACTCAGCAGTGGAGCAGCACTTCAGTAAAGATGGGGAAGAGCTTCTCCCATTGGTGTAGGTAATCCACCTCCACGAGAGGCAGTAGCTATGGCAATGGAAGAAGCTCTGCCATCGACACAGCTCTGTCTACCTGGGGGGTTAGGTCAGTACAACTGTGCAATTGAGGGGTGTGGCTTTTTCATACCCCTGAGCGACGTAGTTGTACCAATGTAAGTTTATAGTGTAGACCTGGCCTCCATGATGCACCAGGAGGAGGAATAGAATCCAAGTCACTCACTTTTTGCTGGACTGACGCTGCAGGGCTAACAATAGTAGACAACCATAAAAAACACAAAGTCAGCAGATACAGCACCCCTGAGAGACACAGCTATACCGATATAAGTGCCTAGTGTTCTCACACACAGATTTGCAACAGTTTTATTAAAGATGTGTCTTTAAACCAACTGAGGCCACGTCTACACTGCCGCTTAGGTCGGCAAAACTTATGTGAAAAAAATACCCCTGAGCAACATACGTTTCACCAGCAAAGTGGAAGTGTGCACAGTGCTATGCCGGTGGGAGAGCTTCATAGCTACCACCGCTTGTAGAGTTGGTTTTATGATGTCGACGGGAGAGCTCTCCCCCGTCGGCATTGAGCAGCTACACGAGCTATCTTGCAGCTGCACAGCTGCATTGGTACACCAGTGCTGCTGGAAGCTCACTAATGTAGACTGACATAGTTGGGTCAGTACAGGTTTGTGTGTGGATCCACTCAGTATTTAGTTTCATCTTGTGACGAAAACCCAAACAGACTAGGCTGAACCAAAATAAGCCACTCTTAAACCAAAGTGAATGTTAAAGAGGGTCTTGCACTGCTTGCACTAAATCAGTTTAAAAACCAATTTAATTAAGGTGATAAAACTTTTGCTTGTTGACAAGACCTAAGAAGCACATTTTAAAGCCACCTCTTGTGAAAAATAAACTTTGGAACTGTAAAGAAAATTGTCATGCTAATTTAATGTCATTGTTTAATTTCTATTTATTTTGTTAAATAGAAACATATAGGGCCAGATGCTGATTTATGGTAAGGCCCCTTTACACCACTCTAGCACTCTTAAAGTTGTTGTAAATTACATTTACACCAATTTTAAGACCTTTTTATATGCCAGAGTGCTGCCGAGGGGTCTTTGAGTAGATGAGCGTATGACCCATACTATTATGTGATGAGAACACTATTCATTTGGGTCCTGATCCAAAGCTGATTTAAAGGTGTATAATATATTGTAATGAGATTTAAACTAATGAATGTAGCTTTTTTTAAAAGTCCTTGATATGGGCACGGTCATGGGACGACATGCCCATGAGCACAAATGCTCATTTACTCAGCGAAATGTGAGAGAATGGACCATCTTTCTGAAAAGTGCATTTTGTTTGATCCAAGAATCTATTTCCATAAATTACTGGATGGGAAGTGAAATAAATCAGCCAGCTATGGAGTGAAATCTTAAATGTTAATTGAGAGTTGTGGAAGTGACTCGAGCCAAGGGGAAGAGAGGGCATGACCGTAAAGTCTGTACATGGCTTGGTGAGATGGGGAATCTGGCCTTGGGCCCACACCTAAAGGCTCTGACATTGCTTACAAAACCGATCATAGGAAGAAGTCTCCTTGGAATAAATTCACCCATTGCCTTTGGCTGACATAAACTCTGACAGTGAAAATCTTGTAGCACAAGGTTACTATGGTAAAGGCAGCTGCAACCTTCACTCTGCAAGGGGACATCTAGTGGTGGCGCTGGCCTGGGAAACAGCATGGCTGGGGTGACCAGGGACTGCGTTGATTCAGCACATCCCCTGAAACACCTTCCTCAGACACATCCCCTCCAGTGATGGTTGTAGTGAATCCCCCCGGGACACAGTAGCCCTTTTTGCTAGTCCGAAGTGGAACAAATTGAACATGGTCCTTCCGATTCTTTAAAAACTAACACAAACCAAATTTACTGTCTCTTGTGCAGGGGCATTGGAAGAGGGTTTCTGCCCTTCTGTGGCAAATACACCACTGGCCCGTGAGGCAGACCAAATGGGCTGTCAGCGGTGCCTGGGCAAAGGTGCTGGGAGGTAGAGCCCCCCTTTGGAGTGACCTTCCCACACTGGGAGCAGAGACTACATCCCCATGACTGGGGGGGAAAGAGAGAAGCCATATTTAAATGCCCTCCTGTGAAAGGAAAGGCAGGGGTTCATAAGTACATGGGAGGAATAAATTAAGAGACTTTCAGGAGTGGGTTGAGAAGCAGCCTCAGAACCAAAATGGTGATTAGTAAAATGAGTGGCCATTCCATCCTTAAAATATCTTAGCACAGGCACATGCTGATAGGGGACCGTGAGAGGGCCAGACTAAAGAGCAAACTATGGGCCATGATAACATACCAGAATCATCGCCAAAGCCTCTAAGGCAGCAGGCCAGGTGCCATGCCAGTGTGTGGGGAGGGTCCCAGTCACAGAGATCCTATGCAGGGGACTCTGCTCGCTCTGAGCATGGTGGAGCCATTCTGTGTGATAGCTCTATGCATAGAACCATGCAGAGGGGGAATGAGGAGGGGAGAACTGGAAAGGTGGCTCAGTTTCCCAGCACTCTTGGTCATATTGGAACATGAGAGAAAGGAGCCCAGTGCATCCGTGAGGCTTCCTATGGTGTCTACACGTGGTTCTGCTGGTTCTTTGAAGGCTTGGATCAGGCCCCAAATGAATAGTATACAGGCTTTGTAATCAGGCATCCGTGTTTGCTCCAGTATGTGCCCCTGTTGAACTGCACCGTTACTATGGCTAATACTCTGTGCTTTTTATCCAAAGTCACCCTTCAAAGGAGGGTGTCATGTCCCCCAATTCATCAATGGTCAGACAAAGATGTTCCTTGCTGAAAGCCTGGTCAGCACACGGTTTTAGTACCAGTATAACTCTGTTGGTTGGGGGGGTGATTTTATACTGAGATACTTACAACCCTGCAACTAGGAACCTGGGCATCATCTTCGACTCAGACCTCTCTCTCGATGCTCACATCCAGGCTGTGTCTAAATCTTGCAGATCTCTCTGCGTAACATCGATAGGATACGGCTTTTCCTAGCCAGCCACTCAGCTAAAAAGCTCAGCCAGGCTCTCATCATCTCACATCTTGATTACTGCACCATCCTTCTCTCTGGTCTTGACAAATTTTGCCCCCACTCATGGCCATTTGGAATGCCACGGCAAAGCTCGTTCTCGTCGTTTATCGATTTGACCAAGTCATCCCTCCTCTGGCTCTCCCTTCTCAATCACATCAAACACAAGCTGCTTGTCTTCACTTTCAAAACACTTCACAGCACTCACAGCCTATCTCCACCCCACCTCTCATCTTTCATTTGCTATCACCATGTTGACACCCACCCCCTAGAGCCAACATAAAGCTTCCTGCAGTGAGTAAAGAGTGCAAGCACTCACCTCCAGCAGACTGTGAGGAAGCAGAGCACAAACCCCAAATCAGCTGTATGATCTATCCTTAGATTTTCCCAGTCAATTATCAAGTGTAAACTCCGCAGACACTGGAACAGCCTGACATGGAGTCACTGACAGCTCCCTTGGGTACTCCGATCTCTCTGTGCCCTCAGGTGAACACGCCTCAGTGATAGATGGTACCTGACACCAAGAGTCACAGCAACATTTCCAGGCCTCAAAGACCAGTCACTTACCTCAGATCAATTGCCCCTTAGATCTCTCACCAAAGACAACATGTGAGCCAGTTTTACGATAAACTATATGAATTAAGAAGGAAAAGGAAGCAAAGGGGATATTTACAAGGTTAAAGCAAGTAAACATATAAACACAAATGAGTTACAATCTTATATTTCAAAAAGTAATAGAATCTTCTAATAAGCAAGTTCTATATGTCCTTTATGGCTAACCCAGGCTAAGACATTGGGGTTTCTCACTTATATCTTGCCCCTAAGTGTCTAAGCAGCATAGAGATCCAGTTTCTTCTTGCTAGGGGTTATTTATTCTCCTCCTAGTTTGGGCGCTGAGCTGCAAGCTTAGCTGATTGGAGGAATCCACTTCCATGACTCATCTTCATGGGCTGGAGGGTGGCCAGTGAAACAACAAACGTCTTTTGTCCTCTTTATCCTCCCACAATAGTCCATCTGGAGTCGATGGACCTTTCCTGTTGGACAGGACATAACACCACCTGCTGGAGATCAGTGTGTCACACTAGTTAATCTCTCTCTCCTATCTGGTGATTTATATAGTCACAGAGGATCACAATGCCCCCTCCCGCTCAAATATGACCTTACAATATGAGATACCGAGGTTATAAATGAGGTTAATGTGGGAAGCAATGCACAAGCATTCAATAAACACATTCTTATCATTCTAATAACTATTTTAACAATACTAACACACAATTGAGCCAGATTGATTCCAGCTATGTATTTGTCAGCACAGGTGCCGACTGTCCAATGTGCCGGGGTGCTTGACCCCCCGGCTCTGCCCCAGGCTCCGCCCCCACTCCACCCCTTCCCCCAAGTCCTCACCCACGCCCTGCCTCTTTCTGCCCCATTCCATCCCCCGAGCGTGCTGCATCCTCTCTCCTCCCCCCTCTCCCCCAGAGCTTCCTGCATGCCGCGAAACAGCGGATCACAGCAGGTGGGAGGCACAAGGAGGGAGGAGGAGGCTCTGATCGGTGGGGCCCACCGATGGGCAAGAGGCACTGGGGTTTGGAGGGGTGGGGCTGATAGGGGGGCTGCCGGTGGGTGCTGAGCACCCACCATTTTTCCCATATGGGTGCTCCAGCCCCAGAGCACCCACGGAGTCAGCACCGTTTGTCAGTGTTCAGTGGAGACATGGGAACCTTAGCGCGAGCTGGCACCTGGCCTGTCAGCATCACAGCCAGTCTCCACTGCCCACTTGTTGCAGCACCTTGGAATACCAGCAGCCTAAGTCTGCACTGAGGAGATGAAAGATTATAGTGATCAACTTTTGTGAGAAGAGATTTTTCTCCATCTGTCCACCCTCAAGGCCTTATTTCGTCATAAACTATTCCTTGAGACATGGAGGAAATTGAAAGTGTTCAGAAATGAATAAGATATTTAGCCCGGAATGAATGGCTATCTGATACACTGGGTGACTTTTATGAAACATAACGGAAGCAGCCAGATGAACCAATGGGGTTTTCTACAATGTGCGGGAGGGGTGGGGGTGGTGCTTAATGAAAAAAAATCCAACAACCAAAACCCATCTTTGTAACCTATTGTTTTGATTCAGCTTCACTTGGCTCCAAGTTGTACAGCTTAGTTCTTTAAAGCTAAATACAACCCCCTACACTCCTGTGCGCCACACAACCCATCCCTGCCCTCAACCCAGCATCAATGCAACATTAAGGTGGGAGATCTGGCACCCAAAACTCGGTTGCTTTGCCCGTCCTGGCATATGTTCATATGTTAGTAGCAGAGTAACGGGTTAAGAGTCATCGGGAAAGGAAGGTAGGAAAAAAATCTTCTGTGAGCAAGTCAACATTCAATAGCCTGACCTATTGGAAAGTCCTGATTTTGGTTGTGGGATCTCACAACCTTTATACTGTAGTAATGCTAGATAGCTTTTTGTTTGGAGTGTAGGGTTATTTATTTATTTATTCATTTATTTTGCATTTCATACTGTGGTAGTTTTTTTCTTCCTCCTTTTATTTCCTTAAAAATAAAAACAATCTGGAGGCTAGAAGCTTGTATATTCCATGCTCCACGCCCAATTGGCTTCGCCAACTCACCTGGTAAGTTCTTTGAACCAACAAGAGCACGCTCAAGGTTCTATTCTGGCTCTTCGCCACAGCCCTGAGGAGGGAGCAGGGTGGGTCTAGACAGTCCCTTGACAGTGCCTCATGGTGCCCCCACAAGCACAGGAGGAGCACAAGCTCTTCTATTACCCTTCCTCTTCCTGTCTGGCCAGACTGCTTCCCAGGCTGGGCCAGAGAAGAGGAGCGTAGCCACGGCTCTTATGTTTCCCTGACCCTTTTTGGGGGTACTAAGAGGGGAACGGCTCCTTGCTCCTTCCTCCCACCCTGGCCTTTTGCTAATGGAACACACACATGCAGCGCGGTCATGAGTTTAAGACCATTTCTTACTGTCCATACTCACTATACTGCTTTCAAATGGTCTGATCAATTTTTTCCCTGCTGAATCACATTTGTGAAGCTGGGCAGCAATCTTGCTGGCTTTACTCATGGCCCAGTGTACATGGCTCAGCGTACATACCTCAGCCCTTAGGTCGCGCGCTGGGATTCCCCTCCTGTGGCTCCATTTCCAAATGGTCTCTCCACCTGCAGAGACAGTAGACGCTTGCTTTCTTCTCCAGCCTGCATGGAATAGGCAAATGCCAATCAGAACTTGGCCTATTCCCCTACTAATTTTTTCCCCAGAGACAATGTGGCGTCTCTGAGCATCCTCAGAAATGGAAACGGTAGTGGACTAGCACATCGCTCATTTTCATAGGGGCATGTAAAATACGGAAGAAAGCGGTGGGCCTCATTCTCTGCTATGTTACCACCGTTTTAAAGCTGGCGTAACAGCGGGGAATCAGGCTCAAAATCTTACACCTCTGAAAGTGGTTGTGAATGTAAAAGGAATTCTTTTGAAATGCTTCACAGTCTTTCTAGCCACCCATAATTCCAGTGATAAAAAATCCACTGCCAGAAACCTGCCTTAAAAGCAGAGCCCCTAATTGTGTAAGATGGAATGCTCTCTCCCTTCTAAATAAGTGTTACTTGACCCAGCGATACCTGTGGCAGCCCTTGGTCTTCAAGATTAATCGATTCTGCAAGGTGCTGAGCGCACCCAACTCCTGTTAAGCTCAGTGAGAGCTGAGGCTGCTCAGCACCTCACAGGATCGAGCTGTGAATCAGAAACCTAGTGGTGAACAACCGGCAAGTGTTACCAGGCACTTAGCAAAATGGTCATCAAGGAGTAAAGAATTGTTGTGTGCCCCCCAGAAGAGTGCTACTAGGGATGCCATAGCAGAGACCCTGTTCTCCCAGGGAAATTGGCTGTACCCTGGAATGCTTTTAAAGACTCATTTGATTCATTATTAGAAAGGCAAAAAGGGTATCACACTGGAGTCAGGAGACCTAGGTTCTGTTCCTGCCTCTACCAGTGACTGTCAGCAAGTAATTTCAGACCTCTGTTTTTCTTCCCATTCTTTCTCTTGTCTGTTTAGCTTGTATGCTCTTCAGGGTAGGGTCTGTCTCTCACTGCGTGTCGTATAGTTAGGGTGGCCAGGTCAAAAAGGGGACTTGATAGTGTCCGGTCAGATCTACTTATCAGATACCCAAAGTCCGGTTACTGTGAGTGGAGGAGGCACTGGGTCATTACCCGCTCCAGCCCCTATTCAGCCAGGGCTGCCTCCTACCTTCATCAGGAGGATGCAGCTCCCGGCCCCAGCTCCACAGGCAAGTTCCTCCTGACCCAGGCGGTGGGGGGTGGGAGGGGAAAAGCTATGAGGGGAAGAGGAGTCGGCGGGAGCGGGGCCTCAGGGGAAGAGGCAGGGCAGGGGAGATTCCGGCACTCCTTCTGGGGTGTCTGTTTTTTAAATATTACCAAGTTGGCAACCCTAAGTACAGTACCTACCAGAATGGGTCCCTGATTTCATTTTGGACCTTGGACTTGTACTGCAAATGCCATTATAAGCACACACAGGACCAAACCTTTGTATAATAGCCCTCCACAAACGATGGGCCTTGAGTGGTTTTCAACACCTTTTTTTTTGGTTTTCTCCAGTTTGTTTTAAAAATGCTGTCGAGTGTGAGAAAACAGGAAGCGGCGTCAACAACACTGTGGTTTTTTCATTTCACAGACACCCTTTGAACTCTTTTTACACTGTCTTCCCTCACGTTACATTTAACGGTGACCTATAAATAACCTGCTCGTTCTCTGAAGTGTTTAATCAAAGCCAAAAAAGTAAAGATTTTCAAAATAATTCAAAGTATTGTTTTCTACATTCTCTACACAGAATTTTTTAAAGGAATCTTTAGAATAGATTTTTAAGCAGGGTGAAGGTTTAATTTTTTCACTTTAGAAATGAAACGTGAAGGAAAGCAGCATATAAACACTGTGAGCTTGCAGGGACGGTGACTTGGGCAGTGCAGCTTACTCAGTGACACCGGAGCAATGGGGGTAACTCAGGGCAGAATTTTGCCTGTGATCTGAGATCTATCTGGCTGTCTGCCCCGTGAAAAATCGTAACAGCTAGTTGCAAAACTGTGACTGTTCCTCTGAACGTACCGCATTCTAGGTATATGATGCTGAATGCATTTGAAAATCTATTGCCATCATTACAAATGCAACTCTCAAATGGAGTAGTGGGAGTTTTGCCTGAGTAAAGACTGCAGGATTTAACCTGTACTTTGTGAAGCGCACTGTGTAATGTCCTATATAAGGTATAATGCGCTAAGAGATAAATCACCCTGTCTCGTTAATGTGGGGCAGAGACGACTTCTTCTCCCACCTCTTTTTTAAATGATGTCCACCTTTGCTGGCCTGATGGCCTCCATTTTTCTCTCTTTGAAGTTCCGCAGTGCAGCCCTTTCTTTTCCCCGGGAATGCATAGGAAAGACAAGCTGCCTCCTTATCCCAGCTGTGGCATTGCCAATATTTTTTTTAAAAAAAATATGTGCTGAGAACAGTTTTTGCAAACCGGAGGCCTGCTAAAGTTCAGCTGCATGATGGATCTTGCCTCGATGAGTCTTAATCACATTCTTCAGATTGAGTCTAGTATTTAGCAGTAAAGGAGCTACCGATCCGCCATCACAAAGTAGAGTGACCAGAGAGCAAGTGTGAAAAATCGGGACGGTGGAGGGATAATAGGTGCCTATATAAGACAAAGTCCCGAATATCAGGATTCTCCCTATAAAATTAGGATATCTGGTCACCCTATCACAAAGGCTAGTCCTGCATTCCTGTTGGTGCAAAGCAGAATGCTGTCTACACTGTGTATTACGTTACATCAACTTGGGGGAAATTTAAGCTATGAAATGATCCATTGCTTGTTGCAGAAAAGCATTTAAGTGCATGTTTAAAGGGTCTTCAAAAGGACTGCAAATGAGCTTGAGTGGCCTTCCTGAATAGAGCCTGTCATAAATATAAAGGGAAGGGTAACCACCTTTCTGTATACAGTGCTATAAAATCCCTCCTGGTCAGAGGCAGCATCCTGTTACCTGTAAAGGGTTAAGAAGCTCAGCTAACCTGGCTGGCACCTGACCCAAAGGACCAATAAGGGGACAAGATACTTTCAAGTCTTGTGGGGGGAGGGAGGGGAGAGGCTTTTGTTGTGCTCTTTGTTTGTGTGGTTGGTCTCTCTTGAGACTGAGAGAGGCCAGACAGAAATCCATCTTCTTCAACCCATCCTAATCCAAGTCTCCAATATTGCAACCAGTAGAGGTAAGCCAGACAAGAGGGATTAGTTTATCTTTTGTTTTATGTGAATTTTCCCTGTGCTAAGAGGGAGGGTTATTCCTGTTTTCTGTAACTTTAAGGTTTTGCCCAGAGGGGGATCCTCTGTGTTTTGAATCTGAATACCCTGTAAAGTATTTTCCATCCTGATTTTACAGAGATGATTTTTACCTTTCTTTTTTTTTTTTTTTTTTAATAAAATCCTTCTTTTAAGAACCTGACTGATTTTTCCATTGTTCCAAGATCCAGGGGTTTGGGTCTTTGATGATTTTGTAACCAATTCGTTGGGATATTATTCTCAAGCTTCCCCAGGAAAGGGGGTGTGTAGGGCTTGGGGGGATATTTTGGGGGAAGACGTCTCCAAGTGGTCACTTTCCCTGTCCTTTGTTTAAAATGCTTGGTGGTGGCAGCTTACTGTTCAAGGACAAGGCAAAGTTTGTACCTTGGGGAAGTTTTTAACCTAAGCTGGTAAGAATAAGCTTAGGGGGTCTTTCATGCGGGTCCCCACATCTGTACCCTAGAGTTCAGAGTGGGGAAGGAGCCCTGACAGAGCCTAAGGCAGTAGCAGTTTTAGGACCCAATTCTGTTCCCACTGAATTCAGTGGGAGATTTACCATTGGTTTCAGCTGGCAACAGGATTAGACCTTTTGGGATGGTTTGGCCTGTCATTTAGACTGATATCAGAGCAGTGTAACTCCACTGACTCCAATATAGCTACCTCTGACTTATACGGGTGTAAATGAGAGAAGAATCAGGCCCTCCATAATTATTCCCTACTATGGCAGTAGTGGATATAGACGCCCAGTTGCTTTTCTGATACACCTTAATAGAAGTGACTTCAAGGTCTAATGTGGTTTAGTTGCAAAGGGATTATGGGATGGGAACCTTTGCCCCAGAATGGGTTACTCTATTTACTACTACTATTAATCCCTTCACTGATTAGCTTAATGACAGATCCACCTATAGGGCATATCATGATTATAGGTTTCAGAGTAGCAGCCGTGTTAGTCTGCATCCGCAAAAAGAAGAGGAGGACTTGTGGCACCCTAGAGACGAACAAATTTATTTGAGCATAAGCTTTTGTGAGCTACAGCTCACTTCATTGGATGCATCCGATGAAGTGAGCTGTAGCTCACGAAATCTTATGCTCGGATAAATTTGTTAGTCTCTAAGGTGCCACAAGTCCTCCTGTTCTTTTTATCATGATTATAGTGACCCCTGCTTGCCTTTTATCTGATGTCATCCAGTCGCTAAAAACAATTAGCAAAGTGATTAAAGAGAAGTTTTACTGTGTCCCCTAAAATTAGATGTCACTGAGAAAACTAACAAATTGCACTGAACTGTCAATTAACGTGAGCAGAAGAAGCTCTCTGGGAAGTTAATGAAACCAACAGGTAAAACTACTCCTACCAACCTGGCAGCGTAGAGAACCAGTATTTATCTCTGACTTAAATTATCTCACTGAGCAATTAAAATCTTGTCCATCATCATCTATCTTCAACTTACTGTGTCAATACGTCTAGTCCAGTATGTAACCCTTGAGCTTATCTTGGTGAATGATGGGGGCTGGAGCAGGTTTGCTTTCTGCCCTGCTGCTCGATGAATGCTCCCTGTGGTCACTTGCCACGGTGTCTGACAAGGTAAGCTGTCAGTCTGAGGTAAATTGTGTCTGCTTCTCATAACAGGGTGCAAGATTTGCTGTGAGGCTATTTAATGTGACTGATCTCTGATGAAAGATTGACGTTTGACAAATGGGCATTCTCTGTCCCGTTTCCAAGGGTGTTAAAATCCTTGTTCCCACTGCCTAATCTTATCTCCACCTGAAAGTCCAGCCAGACAATATGGGTCTGGGAGGGAGTTTGGGTGCAGGAGGGGGCTCCGGGCTGGGGCAGGGTGTTGGGGTGCAGGAGGGGGTGCGGGCTTTGGGAGGGAGTTTGGGTGCAGGAGGGGACTCAGGGTTGGGGCAGGGGAATGGGGTGGGAGGGTATGCGAGCTCCAGGAGGGGGTTCAGGGCTGGGGCTGGCGGTTGGGGTGCGGGGAGGGGTGTGGGCTCCGATGCTTACCTTGGGTGGTTCCCAGTCGGAGGTGCAGCAGGGCTAAGGCAGGTTCACTGCCTGCCCCGACTCTGCGCCGCTCCTGGAAGTCGCTGGCACATCCCTGTGGCCCCATGTGCACCCACGTAGCTCCCATTGGTCACAGCTCCCTGCCAATGGGAGCTGCGGAGTTGGCTCTCAGGGCGGGGGCAGTGCTCAGAGACCCCAGGGGCTGCAGGGACGTGCCGGCCACTTCCAGGAGCGGCGCGGAGCCAGGGCAGGTGGGAGCCGGCCTTAGCCCTGCTGCACTGCCAGACTTTTAGTGGCCTAAAATCTCCCAGGTTGGCTTCAGTAGCTTCCAGGAGATAGAGCCCGATTCCGGGAGACTCCCAGCAAAACCGGGATGGTTGGCAACCCTAGCTCTTCCCCCTCCCCTCAGCGCCTCCTGCACACCGCTGAACAGCTGATCCCAGAGGGTGGGAGGCATTGGGATGGAGGACGAGGAACTGATTGGCTGGGCAGCCAGCGGGCGGGAGGCACTGGGGAGGGAGGGGATGGAGCTGATCAGCACGCTGCCAGGAGGAGGCGCTGGGGTAGGGGGGAGGCGCTGATCAGCAGGGCTGCCAGTAGGTGCTGAGCACCCACTTTTTTTTTTTCCGTGGGTGCTCCAGGGTTGGAGCACCCATGCAGTCAGCACCTCTGGTTTTTTTGGTCAGTGAAGACATGACCTAACTTGATGTGATAACTTGTGTTAAAACTACAAACTGCTTTGTCTTCACTAGGAGTTTACCTGGAGCTTGCTTACGTGAGTTAAGCACCCACCTTTTTTCATAGTGAAGACAAGGCTTTTAAGAGCCTGATTCTCTATTGCACTAAGGTCATTTTACACCATTCTGTCAGTGTCAGAAGGCCTTAACATGATGTAACTTGTATTTTATGCCCTCCTTAAGACCCCTTTACACTGCCAGAGGAGTAAAATGGTTTAATGTAAATGAGAATCAAATTCTAGTTGTGTGGTGCTAAAAAAAATTGGTTATATAAAAATGACACCTTCTCATTTCATAGATTTACTCCTTGTGGCATAACATAGATTGCTAGTTACTTTACTGGCAGAAATATATTTCTTCAAGAGATACAAGATGGGTGAAGTTGACTGGGTTTATTGGACCACCTTTTGTTTATGGGAGATACAAGTTTTCGAGCTTACACAGAGCTCGTCTTCAGGTCTGGGAAATGTACTCAGAGTGTCACAGATATTTTCTCTGTTTATTTATTTCATATTTTCTATGATTTTCCAGTCAGCGGGACTGGCTCTGCCATGCTCTGAGTCAATGAACTGGATTCCAGTCTGGCTCATGCATCATCAACAACATTGTTACCTAAGTTCCAGTTTCAAAATATTCCTGATGAAAATGTGAAAGTCAGAAAGAACCCAGATTGATTTTCAAGCCCCATGGTGCGTTTGCAAAGCTAGTAGGAAAAAAAATCCTTCTAAACTGTGCAAATTTAATGTAGACCCACTGAGAGACAATAAACACGTATACCTCAGAGTGCCATTTTTAGTCTCTGTTCAAAGTAAAACTATGCTTTAATATTAGGAAACAGGATATTTGTTCAGGATGATCAGAGCTGAAAATACATAAAGGTTGGAGAGTGGGCTGGCTAATGTTTAAAAACCTATGTATGGAATTAATTTTCTAGTGAGTATAAAGGGTGAGTGAGGTGTGGGGAAAACACAGGCTAGAGGCATTTCCTCTAGGATTTATGTTTATTGATTCATAAAGTGGCATTAACGTTAGTCCAGAAAAATATTTTCTTGTCTCTTCTATTACTGTTTGGACAATGGAAAGAAACATCATAAAAAAGTTCTTGGGTCAGGGATGGGGCAAGCTTTTGTTTTTAATCCATATTTTCTCACCAGTTTTAATCCCTTCCCTATCAAAGACAATAATTTACTATGTTGAAAGAAAAGGAGTACTTGTGGCACCTTAGAGACTAACAAATTTATTTGAGCATAAGCTTTCGTGAGCTACAGCTCACTTCATCGGATGCATCCGATGAAGTGAGCTGTAGCTCACAAAAGCTTATGCTCAAATAAATTTGTTAGTCTCTAAGGTGCCACAAGTTCTCCTTTTCTTTTTGCGAATACAGACTAACACAGCTGCTACTCTGAAACCTGTTACTATGTTGAGTTTCCAGTGCGAGAAAAATTAATTTAGAACAAAAAACGACTGCAAAAAATATTAGATGAACCGTAAAATAATGTGTCCACTGCTCCAGCCGCATCAATTTTCTCACGTAGCTGAAAACAACATAGTGGCTTGGTGAGATCCACTTATACATGGTCACAAAGCTAGACCAACAACTCCTTAATAATAGACACATGCTACAAAACTTTCTTTAATGGGAAAGGTTTTATTATAACTTTTAAATGAGTTGAAATGTAGCAGTTCTAGCACTGTCAGGTAGCTGTTCTGTAATTCAGGTATGTATATTCCTTCCCGTTCAGTGGTTCAGCCACTTAGCAGCGGACACTCACTGGTATTGTGTAACTAGGGAGTCCACAAGAAAATATGTAGCTAATGCATAGGAACAAACCCAATGTTCTGACTATTTGTAAATATACTGTACATATAATTGGGGACTGTGCACGTTGCAGCAGCTGAGCTGCACTGGAGGGAAGAAATATTTTGATCAGCCTATTGCAAGTCTGGCAGGTCAGTTTCTATTCTGTATGTAGCTTGTGCAGCAGAGAGAGATGAAGGACGTTAGCTAAATAAGAGGTGATTGAGTGGTCATGGCACTGTTGGTCCACAGATTCTACAGCTGGCAAATTTCATTCTAAACGCCGTATCTCTGGTTGTGGAGAGAATTGAACAGGGACAAGGGACTATTTCCAAAAGCCGGAATGTTTTTTTTTTCTTTCTTTCAATTCAAGACACAAATAATGGAATATTTTTTCAAAGCTCAAAATACTTTACATTGCAAATAGTTACATTAGATTTACATTTCATGCGTGAGTGGCTGCAGCCTCCGCTCGCTCCATCCTAGCTGCTGGTGACAGTGAAACAGTTCTACACGATCTACCGCTCTCTTGCACCAAGCGCGCCTGGATTTTGCGGGATTAGAGACTGATGCTGAAGTACTGTTTAGCTCCTTGAATATACTTCGTAACCTTGCTTCCAGAGCCAGGGAGCGACACTGTGAAAGCTCCAGGAGATCTGGCACTGGGGGGAAGCTTTGCTAAATCATGTACTAAATTGCTGCAGAACAGACGTGCTAAAAGCCCCAAGGTGCCATGATCCCTGTCCATAACACACATGCTCAAGAGAGAGGCCTGGAGAAGGAGGGGTCATGCTGCACCTTCCTTCTGCTGTTATGGTGAGAGAGTCCTGCAGAATACAGCCTGCAGGTATTTCATGCCTTCTCCGTAAAGGTCAATACACTTTCCTTCCCTGTTTTCTCCAGTGATAATCAATGCGATGCAAACACAATGCTGACAGTTATGCCTGCCCTGTAAAACTCATTTTCTGCCTCTCCTTGTTGGGACTTGTAGAATGTGGCTTTCCCCTGATCATTGCCACATGTGGGCACTTCATGCTGTAACCAAACTTTTGTTTGGTGTTGGTACAAGTGATTTTAATAAATTCCTTTGGGAGCTCACAGGTTAGAGGGATTCCTGCAATTGTGATCTGGATGATTTCCCTTTCAGGCCATTACATCATTATTATTTGTGTAAATGTAGAGCCGAATAGCCCAAAACAAGATTTGAGGCCCCATTTTGCTAGGTGCTGTTAAAACAAACACATGGTAAGAGATAGCCCCCGCCCTATAGAGCTTACAGTCTCTAAATAGAGATAACAGACATGGGGGGAGAAATAGCAATGAAGGGACTTGCCCAAGGTCACTCATCAGGTCAGTGGCAGAATTTGGAATTAGATCCAGGTCTTCTGGCTCCTATTCTAGTATCTTAGCCACTAGACCACAGTGCGATTCACACTCCTATTTCCTCCTCAGTTGTTCCTGTCCCTTCTGTTTGCCTTTTTATCTGTGACTGAGATAGAATGGGCCCATGAGAGAGAACCACGGGAAATGCTTCAATCTTGTATTTTCTTGAAGCCGTGTTTGAACAGAAGCTGAACTTGTTAGGAAATGACAATTAGTTTAATGCTAATACCTAGCTTTTATAACGTTGTTCATCAGCAGACTTCAAGGGGCTTTACAAAGCAGGGCAGTATAATTATTCCCATTTTATAGATGGGGAACTGAGGGGAGCAAAGTGACTTGCCCAGTGCCACCTAACAGACCAGTGGCAGAGCTGGGGATCTTGTCAGTCCTACTCCAGTGCTCTATCCACTAGGCAGCAGTGCCTCCCAGGCACAGAGAGAAGTCTGACAGGGAGAGGCACTCCTCTTCTCGAGGAGTTACCATTGTGGCCCTGGCCTGTGTAATAGCAACAGGACTTTGCATCTTTGCCTCTTCAAAGTACTACACAAACGTTAACTCATTAGCGTGGGGACAACTTTAACTGACAAAAGATGGTTGCAGTTTTGTTTATTACATGATCTCTGAGTGAAATTCACCCTTGTGCCTGAAGTTAGCACTACAGCTTATGCACCACTGCGGTCCCACCTAAGCCATGAGGGAGGTGGCCTGAACTGTCGGCAGGATTTATCCTGAAGCTGAGGGACTCATTCACTGTAACAGCAGCTTACGCGCTGCATGTCAGAGCTAAGGAAAGCACACACGGCCTGTGCCCTCTAGGCCTTGCAGGGAAAGTTGTCTTGGGGGCTATGTCTACACTAGCACTTTTGTCGGGCAGGAGTGTGAAAAAACGACACCCCTGACCAACATAAGTTTCACCAACAAAAGTGCCGGTGTGGATACCGCTATGTCGGTGGGAGATGCTCTTCCGCCGACATAGCTACCGATGCTCATTTGGAGTGTGAAAAAACACTGCCGATGCTCGTCAGGGTGGTTTAATTATGCCTGCAGAAGAGCTCTCTCCTGCCTGCATAGAGCGGTTACACGGGAGACCTTACAACAGCGCAGCTGCAGTGGGGCAGGTCTGTAGTGTAGACACAGCCTGTTCTCACAACAAATATTTTGGTGGCCTCAAAGTGCAGCCACCATCTCTTGCAGGTGGCCGTTCTGACAATTTTTCCTAAAATACTTAATTAACTTTAGGAAAAACCAATAAATATGCCCACACCCATGTCCAAATCATTGTCATTTATTGATGTAGGGTTTTTTTGCAGACTCAATAATAAAAATAATGTACAGTTGTCTGGACCTAAACAGAATAGAAACACAAATAAGGTGTTTTGCACGTTCTTGTCTTTTTTCTTGTTGTTTCTTTTGCTTTCTTCGGTTGCTTGTTTTTCCAGACTTGCTAGCTAGTAAGTCTGCTGTGAAAAGCAATATTAACACACACACAAATATCACTTTTCTCAGCAGACTTACTCAGCCTTGGAAAGCCGGGAGACAAATTAAGCCCTGGATGGGGAGGTGGGTATGAAGGCAGCAGGGGACAGGGGCGATGGAGGAGTGAGCTCAGGGCCAGAGTCTGCCACCGCATGGCCGGGGAACGGAGCCTGAAGCCACACACCCAGAGGGCATTGCCTGGGGACGGAGCCCAAAGCCCCGTGGCTGGAACCTAACACCCACCGTCCCCGGGAGGGTGGGAACTCACTGGCTGTCTGCTCCTCCAGCTTTTGTGTCTCCAGAGGGAGGGAAGGGCCGAACCACTGCTGGCGTCACCAGGGGAGGAGCCGCTGCTTTGCCCCCCCCCCCCCAAATCACCACCCAGGAGGCTGTGGCCTCAAGAAAAGCTCCTAATGGCCGCATTTGAGAAACACTGGATATAGGGATGTGTTTATTCCCTCCACTTTGCGTCACTGCCGGTGTCTCCTCAATCCAATCTCCAGGGACATGGGCAAGGGGGGTGGGAATCAGGGAATAGCTGCTTTTCGGTGGCATGTTCCCCCTCCTAAGGGATCTAAAGCCTGTCTGAAAGTGCTTGAATCAGCACTTGTGTGTCTTTAAGAATGACCAAAGTATGTTAAATACCTACAGGTTTTGGCTCATTTGTTCAAACCTGAAATAGTTACAAGGGAGAAGTTGACTGGGCTGGGACCAAGTGTGGGTTTCTCAGCATTCAGCTGATAGGGCCCCTTTCCATAGCTCAGCGAGGAGGAAACAGAACTAAGGTCGCTTTGCCTGGGGTGCCACAGAAGGGGGACACAAGACAAGACCCCAATTAAGAAATCCCATTTTCCCTCACTGGCGTCCTAACTGCAATCAGAATAAAATTCTCAGTTTTTCCCCTTTATTATCTTACCTGCAATAACCTTGATGGCTTTTCTGGTCAGTCGCTACCACTGCCTTTCCACCCAGTGGGTGCTTTGTCATTTTATTTCTAGTCTCAAGGTTCACTGTCATTTGTCTGCATTGGTTTATTGGCATCTGTTGGCCTAAGGTATGTGCCTAATCTGAATCAGTCTTTACCTGGCTGTGCTAGTCTTCCTCATTTACTGTGCTTCCCCATTTCCAATTGGCTGCACTTGGAAATCTTGCTTTCCAGCCCTCCTGAACAGTACGGTTGTTTTTACATAGATGGAAAATTAGCGACTGGCTCTGAAGCAGCCCCATGCTACAGTGGTGAATTTCTTTGCTGCTGGACAGAGTTGCATTTCATATACACCCTTTGTTATTTGCTCTTTTAAATGTATTTTCAATCTCGTGAGACAAATCTCCTGTTGTTATGTGACTCGCTTCCCCACTCCTCCTCACACACAAAAAGTCCACGGTACAATGGTTCTTCGATCCTACAATATCCATTCCACCTCTTTTATCTGCTTGGTGTGGCCACATTCCTCCACTACTAGAGAAGGCTCTGAAGCGACATAGAAATCAACTGTTTCTGAAGGTCTCCTGCCTCCCATTCACAATATTATACTTTCCAGAATGCTCCCTCTTTGATAATCTCAAATAGCTCCTAACAAACTAGTTAGATCTATAAAATATTTAACTGCTCTGTAATTTCCTGGTAAGCCAGCAGGTCCCTAATAAATATACTAGGGTTGTGTTGGCAATAAGCCAGGTTTCAGGGATCTCTCATGAATTCCAGAAAGTGAGCTTGGAAAAACATTTGCTAAAACGTCTCCTGTTTCTATGCTTACTCCCTTTGCCATTTGTGAACAACGAAGGCTGATCCTGCTCTCTTATCAGAGCTTCTTCCCTTCTTAACAGTCCTGTCGGCATTTAGATGGACACATTTGTAAATCATCTGTAGTGCCTCCAAATCTGATTTGAAACAAAAAGCTGCTTTGTTCGGACACAAGGAAAGTCCGTGCTTGATGATTTTAGCATCCCCCTCTGTTTCTCTTCTACCATTCTGAATGGGGCCAATCTTTCCCCCTCTACATTTATACTTACAGGAAACTTTCCTATCAGTAGAGCGATGTTGCGACTCTTACGATTTTTGTGTCTTTCTTAAAGCCCCATCATGCAGCTATATAATTAGGAGGAAATCTCAGCAGCTTGGTGGAGGGGGGTGTATGTGTGTGTGTGTGTTGGGTTTTGTTGGTGTTTTGTTTTTGTGAATTTCTAGCCCTCATGGTGCGGAGAAAAGCTTGAAAATGTGACCTTAAACACTCCAAAAACCAGATGGCATATAAACAGAACCAAATTGTCATTATTTTTTAAAATCTCATGATCTTTTAAGACAATGTCATGATTTCGGGGCGGGGGGAGTCTGGGTCATGGCAGTACTGGAGATCACATGGCCATTTGTCACTTCTAATGGTTTTTAGCTCTTTAAAATCATCTGCTTTCTCCCACTCTGATGCCTTCTGCCTTTTAAGTGCTTTTAGGTTATCTTTTCAGGAATTTGAGCAAAAGTTTGTTTTTATTGCCCTGAAAGTAAAGTGCATCTTTCTGAATCCTTTTACTGAATACCTCACACACTCATTTCCTGGGCTCTAGGTAATTCCCCAGTATTTGTCTTTCTTTCTTTCTTTTCTTTTTGTGGGGGTTACTCACTCAAACTTTGGGCCTTATACTGAGTGTGCCGAATGTCTGCCACTCCCGTCAGTAGAAATAAGATTGGAAATAAATAAGTAGTGGTTATGGCTGGATGAAAGTTTTCTGTAGAAATTTTTTTCCATGGAAAACTGGGTTTTCAATTAGGGTTGCCAACTTTCTAATCTCACTAAACTGTACACCCTTGCCCTGTCCCCTTCCCTACTCCTTCCCTGTGGCCCCACCCCTGCCCTGCCCCTTCGCCAAGGCCCTGCCCCCCACTCACTCCATCCCCTCTCCCTCCGTCGCTCGCTTTCCCCCACCCTCACTCATTCACTTATTTTCACCGGGCTGGGGCAGTGGGTTGGGGTGTGGGAGGGAATGAGGGCTCCGGCTGGGGTGCATGCTCTGGTGTGGGGCCAGAAATGAGGGGTTGGGGGTGCAGGAGGGGGCTCCAGGCTGGGGCAGGGGGTTGGGATATGGGAGGTGGTATGGGCTCTGGATGGGGGTGTGGAATCGGGGATGAGGGGTTTGGGGTGAAGGAGGGGGCTCTGGGCTGGGGCTGAGGGGTTTGGAGTGCAGGAGGGGGCTCAGGGCTGGAGCTGGGACTTGAGGTGTGGAAGGAGATGCAGAGAGTTCACTCCAGGGGGGCGTTTGGGTGCAGGAGGGGGCTCAGGGTTGGGGCAGGGGTTTGGGGCGTGGGAGGGGGTGAAGGGTGCAGGTTCTGGACAGCACTTACCTCAGGTGGCTCCCCAGGGAGCAGTGACGTGTCCCTTGGCTCCTAGGTGGCATTTAATTCTTCCCCCCTCACAACACACTGCTCCCCAAAAAGTGAACACCCATTTAATTTTGACCCCCACGATTGATACAGACCCCCTACGCAAGCCCCAGACAGATTGCCACACAGTGCAGATCCTTCCCACAGTTGATAGACCACACACACAGCTGATACAGACCTTCCCACACTTGATAGACTCCATATTTATTACAGTGCCACGCACACACAGCCCGCACAATTGATTGAGAATCTACATACACTAACACAAACCCACATGCACAATTGATGTGCCCCTCCACACCAACCCACCCAAAACTGACATACCAAACGTACAAACCCTCATACAGCCCCACGATTGACACCTCCCACAACTGAAACATCCACCTGCTTGTACATACTAACCCCACATCCTGATATGACCCCCCCGCCAGGCCTGAGGGGCATCAGCATCAGGAGATGTTCACCCCTCCAGACTGGGTAGGAAATGAAGGGAGCACATGGGCTGTGGGTGAAGCTGCCCTTTGGGGCGGCTAGCCCGCCAGCCCCACCCCTTCTGCCTGAGGCCCCACCACCTCTTCTCCCACAGCCAGACCCCCTGAGACACCCCCGAGCTCCAGGCTGGCCCAAGCTGCCCCAACTGGCCTGAGCCCTACTGGCCAGCCCAAACCATCCTGGTCTGCGCCTGCTGTCCTGACTCCTGATGGCTGTCCCGAGCCTCCCTGGTCACTGGCCTGACCTCTGGGCTGGCCCAAGCACTAGCCGGAGTCACCCCTGACTGTCCCAGCCCCTGGCCACCGGCTAAACCCCGAGCTCCAGGCCAGGGCTGGAGCTGAGCCCTCGGTCCAAAGGCTTCGGGGGGGAGGGAAGCATGGAGGGGCCATAGCTTAGATGAGGGGAGGCTAGCCCCAGGGCAGAGAGAATCAGTGTATAGGCATGCCAAGTGTTTTCAAGCCTTGGACTTCAAAGAGAGAGGATATAGCTGTGTGCATGGGAAACAATCCTGTCCCGCTTTAGGTTGGTAAATTCTCCACCCACCTCCCAATTCAGGGGCCAGCAGAGAGGTATGTGGGCCAGGTAAGCCCTCTTCTGAGGGTTCATGTGTGACTTATGTGGGGCACAGGCTGTGTGCTAGCCCCTTGCACAACTGGTCTGGACTTGAGAGGCCTGGGTTCAGTTCCCTACTCCACCACAGATTTCCTGTGTGACCTTGGGCTACCCATTCAAGGGAGGAGGGGTCAGGTTAATCCATCTGTCCCATGAGAGAAATACAGGAGTGCAAGCCAGGAGTACATCACCGCCTCTCTGTGCCTCAGGTCCCCACCTGTCAAATGGGGTAACAGCACTGCCCAAGAGGGGTGTTGTGACGATTAATACATTCAAGATTGTGGTGCGCTCAGATAATACAGTGCTGAGGGCCATCAACGTACCTACTATAGAGAGATAATTGGGAGCAAGCTGTACAATTGCAGTCCAGTGTAATGTTAAGTCTTTGGCATGCTAATCATTTCTGTCTTTCTCTTCATTAATCCACTGTCCTCTAATAACGTGTCCCTACCAGTAGCTTCCCCTTGAATGAATCTCGGGTTAATATCTTCCCAGGCCATTTAACAGCTCCCAAACCAAAGCATGTTACAGTGATTTCTCTGTAGCAGGTGAGGCCAAACGAACTGGTTTTTCTTGTTTCATCCTCCTCCCCAGCTCTGCAGACAACCTGCAACAGATGTCTTCATGCGATGGCTATGGTAGGGGCCCGTATGTTGACTCACCTACCACTCATCCGCGCTGCTGGAGCGAATGTGTTGAACAGCTGATTGAATCGGAGCCTGGATCACGGCATCTCTCAGCGTTTGAACTGGGAGGGAGGTAGAATTGTGTTCAAGCTTCAAAGGACTCGGAC
This sequence comes from Chelonia mydas, assembly GCF_015237465.2. Classification (NCBI taxonomy): domain Eukaryota; kingdom Metazoa; phylum Chordata; order Testudines; family Cheloniidae; genus Chelonia; species Chelonia mydas. Next base: position 10,884,876 of record NC_057853.1, on the reverse strand, counting down.
CAGTTGCCAAAAAGTTCAAAGTAACAACAAAAGGCTGAAATGATCCACATTTGGGTTTTATTTTCGGTCTGAAGAAACTCTTGATTGATTATTTTCTTAGCCATTAGGACTTTATATTGAGGCTGGATGGGTCTCACTGCTTGGGTCTCTTCCCTGCCTTGATGAAGTAGGTATCAGGTTTATTAGTAGCCCTGTTTTTGTTTAAATCCCCATAAAACAGTTCAGTTGTATCTTGTATCTATGTGGGGTGTGTGCTAGGGAGATCCCCTCCGCTACACATTTATGCTGCTGCTGTCTTGCCCTCCTGTACTTCTCTCATGGGATGGATGGATTAACCTGACCCCACCTCCCTTGAGTCTGTTGTAAATTCTACATCAGAAACAAAGGAAACAGGAGGCATGGGACTGGATGCCATTATGTGTGAAGTAAAACCATATGGCGACAGTGAGACAGCGGACCTCTGGTTGCACGTGTCTAGGCCACGTAGCATGAACTCCCTGGAAAGCTGGCATTTTGGCCTGCTCTCCAAGGAAGTGGCTGGCAGCTTCAAGAGCAGGAATGAAGCTGGGGTACAGCAGTTTCATCTTCTGTCAGTCTGTACAACCCTTGAGAGAGTTGCTTTTAGCTTTAAACCACCCTGGCACACATTTGGCTCTGGCAGCAGCGGCCTGAACGGGGACTTTTGTGTGTCATGCTGTGGTTGTGGGTTTTTTCCCTCCAATCTTGCCTGGTTGCGGGGGGAATAACCATCAAAGATGGGTCTGAGCCATGGAGCTCAGGTGTTGGTCTGGCTGTGAACTTTCTCACCATTTGGGGATTCTCAGAATCTAGGCATTTGGTTCAACCCGCTGTAGAGATATGGGCCAGCAGTGGAGTTCACATCTGGACCTGGAGCTGCACTTACCCAATATTCCAGGGGGTGTCTGGAAATAGATTTGTGGTTCAAGTCTATCTTATCATCAACGACGACAGTTACAACATGGCAAACAGCTTTGGTGTCTGACTAATAACTGTAGCTCAATGTGCACCACAAAAGAAGAGTAGAAATGATGATAGACACAAGGGTATCGTTCCCTGCCTGGTCCAGGAAACCCAGCCCGACACATTCTGAAAAACGGGCTAAAACAAAGGATCTGCAGTAGTGTGAGACCAGCCATTGCATCCCTTCAGACTGTGTGTTAAGCAAATTGGCCTATTTAGCCGCATGAGCACAATTACTCATCACTGTCGGCTGCTTAAAAATGCCCTCTATGTGCCACTCATTGTATCTGGGAAGAAGCGGAAGTGCAATGATGCAGATGCGCATCCGTATAACCTGCATCTCTGGCTATCCAGCCCTTTCTCTCCAGTTTCATGTTCTCAGATTTACTGGTCTGATGCGTGGAGGCGGCACTGGAAGAATATAGTGCAATCTCCTAGTGAATGTGAACCCCTTATACACATTCGTGAGTCATCCCTCATGCACAGTCACAGTGGTACTGTTTCTCCTGCCTATCATTACTCATTGTGTCACAGGACAGTTTTTTGTATCGATGGTGAAATTTGTGAGAGCAAAATGACAAAGGGCTAAAATAACAAGCTAGAGATTATCATCTGACAGTGCGGTGGGATTTTAGCTGTTCTTGGAATGCCTAGTTAAAAACAAAATGGAAACACATTGGCTTCAGAAGCATTTTTGGGTCTGACCCACAGCCCTCTGAAGTCAATGGGAGTCTGTCCTTTGACTTCAGTGGGCTTTGGATCATGCCCTTTATGAAGGACAATTCCCACAGGCAAAAATGTCCAAGTCGTATTTGTGGTGATGGCTGCCTAATTGTGAGTGCATTGTATTTTGTTTGCACAGAGCAAGAACCCATTCCCTTAGCAGACTGAGCACAGTGATCTGGCTTTCTTGGAGAGTTTTGTTCTGTTGGGGTTTTTTGTTAATAAAAAGGGACAGAGCAGAGTGATGCTTTTGAACTTCTCACCTCCCGGCTGAATGCACAAGTGTGCAGCCCACACATAGGCCACAATTCAGCCAAGCTCCCAGCCCCTTGCTTAAGTTCATTTTTGTTCAGCAAAGAATTTAAGCCTGTGCTGAATTCTCATGGATGTTAATGGGACGTAAGCATGGGCTTCAAGGAAAGCATGTGCTAAAGTGCTTGTTAAATGGGGATGAATTTGAGCACATTTGAGTGCTTTGCTGTATCACAGCTACAGAGAATATGAATTATAGCCAATGTACAACCCATGAATTGTGCACAGTAGTTGGTGCAAGTTTTGTATATATTCTGTTACTTTCAATGCGTATTTTTCTATTTTCATTGCCTCCAAATTTATTTATTTGGCTTGCTTGTTCGTAGTCATTTGCTTCTTTTTTAAAGTTGAGTTTGGAAGCATTGTTTCATAAGGAGATCAATTGCCTTTGTGTTTGGAATTTTACAGAAGGCAACTAGTTAGTCAGACTTCCTTATTTTTATTTAACTGGTTAGCGCATCCTAATCATAGTCTCTCTTTTTAACTACTGTACTCAATTTACAGCCTAATTATTCTTACCTTGTTTGTTTAATGAAGCTTATATAACGATTCCTGTGATCTTCATGAAACATTACACTGGGATTTTATTTTTCACTTTATAAACTGTGAGTTTTATATTAATGTTTTATAACCTCAGGTTTCTAATCATAAAGTCATAAGGAGTTTAATTGATTTGAAAGTAGCCGGGCCCTGAAGTGTGTACATGTCAAATTGATTCAAATTGATCCAATGTGTTTAAATAAAGCTTATGCCAGAAAACACGTAGCACCTGATGCTACCAGGTATTTGCCTAAAGCACTCTGGCAACTTAATTATGTTGCCATCTTGGTATAATCAATGACCAGCTAGAAAACATTTGTGTATGTGCTTGTGGTAGTTTGAGAAACCAGGGAAATTCCCCCAAACCCACAGGATGATGTAGACATGTTATGCCAGGTTCACAGCTGGTATAAATCCTCTGAGCTCTATTGCAGTCAATGGCACTCCAGTGATTCACACCAGCTGAGGCCTGAGCTCATTATTCACTGCATGGTCACATTTTGAAATCTGTTGCCATGGTTCAAAATTTGTGTTTGAATAAGCTGTTTCAATTCTAAAATAATTGTTTTGGGACATAAAAGACACTGTGATATTTGGGGGCTGAGGTGTAAAATGGGGAAAGCAAGTGTTCACTTCACAATACATGCATTGGATTTCAGATAGAATAGCCAGCTTGGATATCCTCCACTTTGATCTTGCATTAAGTAATCATTACACTGTGGATCTATGAAACCATGAACTTGCAAATCTAACATAAACATAGAGGCAAGATCTGCATTTTAGAAGGGCAAAGTAGATTCTCTTAGTAGCAAAGGAAGTCACTCAAGTTCAAATTGGTTCTATCTGGTTTCCCCAAGCTGTTAACTTCCCTGGCTAAGGGGCACTCTGAAATGCTACATCCATTCCTGCTGTTGAAAACATCAAAGACATCATAGAAATCATTTGCAAACTGATCTTCGCAACCAAAAGCCTCAGTGAATAGTAAAAAGCCAAAGGGCAAGAACATCAGCAGCTATGGGACCTGGCTTTTGGAAGGTGACATGTCATCCATACAACCAAATAACTGATCAGTAAAATTAAGGACCTCCTGCCATTGTAGGGGCCTTGGGCAGGGGTGGCACCTTGGTCCCTCCTAATTCTCTGCCTGTGGTGCACAGTTTAGTTTCCAAAGGACTGAAATGTTTTGCTCTTACTAAAGTATTTGGGCTTAACACAGGGTGTGATGAGGTGTCCAGGTTGTTAGGACAATTAACCTTATATGCTGTCCCGGGAGGAGAACCAGGGCCAGTGAAGCCTGACGGAGGATGAAGTTCAGCTGGGAAAAGCAGGTTGGGCCTGTATAAAGGGATGAAGCTGAGCACAGAAGGGGGCTGTAGGGGAAGTAGTCTGCAACCATTGTCTAGCTGGAGGGAGGTGCATCTGGAGGCTACAGAGTTTGTCAGGAAGCCAAAAACAGGTATATTCTACAGTTAGTCCCCGGAAAGAGGGAGTTTGGGCCGGTAAACCCAGAGAAGGGGGCCAGAAGTTAGAGAAAGGAAGGAGTCCAGGGATATAGCAACCGGGGCTGGGAGCCAGCAGACCACAGTTGCTAGACATAGGGTCCCTGGGCTGGAACCTGGAGTAGTGCGTGGGCCTTGGTTCCACTACCAGGTGCTGGAAAGTGGCACAGGACTTGGCCTTGCATCTGAAGAATGCCGGGAATGGCTTGCGGATGGCTGATCCAGTGGGATTTTGATACCCCAGGGAGGGGAGGACAGTACAGTGACCTGGCTGGAGGATGGAGTGATGAAGAGGGAGCACCACGAGTCCTGGAGAGTGAGGGAGGACACAGTGTGAGCAACCATGAAGAGGGGGATTCTGCCCTGGAAGGAGCTAATCCCTGGATGCAGCCATAAAGAGGCATCCCAATGGTGAGTGAATCCCATGACGTAAGGGTATCTGGCTGAAATTTAATGGCCTGTGACATGGAGGAGGTCAGACCCTTCTGGCCTTAAAGTCTGTGAAAATATGAAATTCCTGCCTATCCAATCTAGCTACCTCCACTGCCTAAGCAACCATCTAGAGAGACAAGGCGGGTGAGGTAACGTCTGTTATTGGACCATCTTCTATTGGTGAAAGAGACGAGCTTCCAAGCTACACAGAAGTTGGTTCAATAAAAGCTATTCCCTCACCCCCTCCAGATGGTTGCTGAGGCAGTGGAGGTAGCTCGATTGGATAGGCAGGAATTTGTCTCTCTAATATCCTGGGACCAACAAAGGCATAACAACACGGCAAATGAGCAATACTCTGACAGTATCATCACTTCAGGCTCTTACCATGACACCTGCCAACCCTTTGATTTGCTGATAAGACAATTTTTAGATTTTTTTTTTAATTCAAGAAAAGTCTGAACTTGCTGACTTAGAGGAATATGTGCCTACTCCTTTGTGACTATTGGAGTAAAATGTGGGCAGTTCATTAATCTAAAGGGAGAGGAACTTTTTTTTTTTGGTCTGTAATTAGACCTAGGTGTCTATGTCGGGCTTTTATTTTTTTGTAGCTAGATTTGATTTTAATAACATATGCCTGCATAGGAAGATGAATAGGAACAAAAGTGTTGAATAAGCTAAAACTGAAGGAAAGCAATCACAGTGGTTATTACCGTAATTACTAAAAATCTTAGTGAAGTCATTATATTTATCAGGAAAATTCTGACCTTTATACTCATTTGGAGTAGTACGCTACTCATCAATTCTTGTTCCAATAGGAATTAATTGAAGGGAGTTCTATGGCCTATTTTATACAGGAGGTCAGACTAGATTATCACAATGATCCCTCCAGTATCTATAACAGGAGAGGGCAAACTACGACCTGAGGGCTGGATTCGGCCCGTCAGGACTTTCAATCCGGCCCACACAATTGCCAGCCCCATGTCGCAGCGGGGCTAAGGCAGGCCCCCTGCCTACCCCAGCCCTGCACCGCTCCCGGAAGTTGCCGACACTGTGGCCCTGGGTGGGTGGGGTGCAGAGGGCTCCATGCGCTGCCCTCGCCTGCAGGCACTGCCCCCCGCAGCTCCCATTGGCCAGGAATGGGAAACAGCAGCCAATGGGAGCTTTGGGGGTGGTACCCACAGGCAAGGGCAGGGCGCGGCAGAGCCGCCTGCCCCATGCCCAGGAGCCACTGCCGGACATGCTGGCCACTTCGGGAGCAGCTGCCACCCTGGAGCAACTTGAGGTAAGCAGCACTGGGCCGGAGCCCACACCCCGAACCCCTTCTGCACCCCAACCCCATGTCCTGAGCCCCCCTAGACCCCTGCTGCACCCCAATCCCCTGCCCTGAGCCTCCTTCTGCACTCTCCACCCCCTCCTGCACCCCCAACCCCCTGACCTGAACCGTCAACCCCCTGCCCCGAGCCCCCTCCTGCACCCCAACCCCCTGCCCTGAGCCCTCTCCCACACTCCACACCGCAACCCTCTCCCGCACCCCAGCCCCCTGCCCCAGCTCTACATTCATGGCCCTGCATACAATTTCCCCACCCAGATGTGGCCCTTGGGCCAAAAAGTTTTCCCACCCCTGCTCTATAATCTAGGGATTCATCCCATTGAATTCACTGGGGCTACTGGTGCAGGAAGGTTCCACTCAACATGATTAAGGTGAATCTGGCCCTTGGTGATGCAGATGAGGCCTTTAAGATATTGGCGATGAGTGTTCCCAGTAGCCATCAGATGGATTTACAATGCATAACTGAAAAACCACAGCCTTGACGTAGACGGAAGAGTTAAAATTCACTCTTTCCACAAGTCCTCCCTGGTGGTGAAATAACATCGTGGTTGAAGGAAGTTAAACTCCCACTCTGGGGATAAAATGTCAGATTTCAGTTTTGCTCGTGACCATCTTGAGATATTTAAATGTAACTTTGAGTTTGCTCTAACAGAGGTTAGTACTAACACATACAAATGAAAAAGCCCAGATACAACTGCTCAGCCACGTTAAAAGTTTGCTCCCAAAACCCTCCCCTCCCAGCCCCTGCCACTCAGCGAGTTGAGCAAGTCACTGCCTCCTTATAATAAGGGGGGAGAGGTTTTAACTTGCAAGCTCCTTGTGCCTTACGTAACAAGCTAGATCTCTGCGGCAGTATATGACATGATGAATCTTGCTTTATGTAGAAAAGCATCTTTGGAGTCTTGGGCCTGTGTAACTTGCTTGCGTCAGCAGAATACAGACAGAAAGCATGAGCATAGTCAAATGAAAGAATGTTACCACCTAAGCCTCTGATTGCTAGAGACTTATTTGCCCACATTTCAAGAGAAGTAAATTTCATGCACTTTGCTCTGTTGGTTTTTGAATGCACTTGTCTATACAAACTATGGTAATTTATTGTTGTTTGACCCTCTTCCTCACAGAGGCTAGTGAATTCAGCTCTGCAGAGATACACTTGGTTGCAAAACTCACCAGCCTGTTGAGCACCTGATTTTGTTTACTGGGTTCCTGCAGTATACACAAGTAACTTACTACTTTATCTAAGCATGTGAGGGATAAAGTACAGGACTCGCAGGGCAGCAGAAACCATATCATCCAAGTACATAAGCTTCTCTTCTGAATTCTTCATGTGTTCCATCCCTGCATCATCTAGGACCAAATTCTTGGCAATGGAAACTTTTGTCACTGACCACAATGAGACTAGAATTTGGCTCACAGTGGATGTAGCAAAGGTTTAAATCACGTAACCTCTTCTTGCCTCAATTTCCCCATCAGCAAACCATGGGTGATAACTCTACCGTGCCCTACAGAAGGCTTCACCCATGGACCTCAATAAGAGTCTTTCCAATGACTTTAGTGGGCGCTGGACCAAGAGAAGAAGCTGAATCAATTAATGTCTGAGATCCTCAGTTGGAAGACACGGTAGAAATCCCATTCGCCACTATGCAGAACAGACCCAACACAAGGCCTGTGTGGTACTCAAGTTCCATGGAAGCCCTAAAAATCAGTCTTCATGGATGCTGTGCTGGCCCTTTGCACAGGGGTGAATTTCACCAGTAATGAGGATGTTAGTTCTTACCTGGGCAACTCATTTTAGTTGAGAAATTCAAACCAACTCCACACATCTGGAGAGATGAGGCAAATGGAGATAGTTCTTCCATGTTCATTTTTATGTACCTGTGAAACACTGAAGAAAATTGTTGTGCTTTCTGCTATGGGACTTCACCTTTCTTTTTTCATTAAGAAAAGGAAAAGATTGATAAGAGAGATCCAGTCCATTCTCCTTTCCGTATTTTGTCCTGCTTTGGAATGAACGCAGGAAAAAATATCTCCTACTATTAAAAAAAAAAAAAGTAGAAGATGCATGGAAATCCCACCTCAGATCATCAGCTCTCTGCAGGCAAACCAGTGATGAGTCATTGACTTCAGTGTAAAATTCCCGGTGGAGCCATGCTTGTATGACCCATGCCTAGGTAGCCTTCTGTTTTCACACTGTAAATCATGCATCACCACACTGCCTTGCCAGTTAAATACTATAGCCCTAGAAGTAATGCACATTACCATAATGAGAATATTTTTTTATCAATTGGCCCATGAAAGTTCACCAAGGAATTACCCATCTCTCTCTCTCATCCTTCTATGGATGATAGCATCGATTTGGTAGAGATGAAACTGAATTTTAATTTGCTCTCTCTCACACAGTTTTATTTTCCAGGTGTGCGTGTGTATAGCGGGCTTATGAAATAAATAAAAAGCTTTCTGGGATTTTGGTGACATGGGTCACTGCATTTCACGGATTGGTCATATTGGTGATGCTCCTGGCCTTACACTGTATAGTCTACCACCATTTACTTTTGAAGTCTCCCCAATTTTACTGTGTCTTGTAACAGTAGATGAAACAAGTTTCCAAGGTAATCAGCAAAACAGGGTTCATACATCTGGGGACAACGAAGCTAGGGAATGAGATCCAGGGCCACCCAGAGGTTTTTGGGGGCCTAGACCAAAATCTCAAATGAAGACTCCCCATCCTTCCAAAAAATTATCACTGAGGGGAGATGTGAGTGGAGGGTGAGTCTGTCCCACACTGTAGCAGTGGCTCCTGTCCCACTGGGCTGGGCCTGGCTCCCTATTCTAGGGTTTGCAACCTGGCGCATGGGACTAACTCCTGCTGGGGGCCCAATACAAACTTCATTTAAGGGACCTCCTGCAGGAGAATACTGGATCCGTGCGCTCCCCAGCCACCTGGACACTTACCTTTTCTAACCAGCACTGTCCACTTTTGGGGCCACACTCAGCCTCTGTGACCCCCCGCCCCTTTCCAATGGAAGGAAGGACATGGTCACTTTCAAACTTCTTTCCCTGGCAGACTTTCTACTATGTGGACCGTCCAACAAGTTTAACACTGGTGTGCTCAGCAGTTAGTACGTACGCACACACAATTCCTAGGGTTTCCTATAGGACCTCCCTGTCTCTCCCCTACTTCTCCCTGACCAGAAGGTCATGCTCATCTCTGAGCTCACTGAGTTTAACAAACCATAGCTGCCGCAGTAGTGAAGCAGAACTCATGCAGTCGCTGTGTGCAGGATTCTTACTTTGCTAAGGGTAGGTCAAGAGAAGGGCTCTGCCTCCCTGTGCAGAGTGGTTAGACCCTTGACAGCTTTCCAGTTCTGGTTAGGATATAATGTTGGTGCTAGATTCCAGCAGAATATGATGAAGATCTTGCCAGATCCACTGCACTGTTCTCTTGAGGTTTCTGCCAAATTGTGGGTGTGAGGGCTAAAGGGGGCATCTTTCTTATTTAACACACAGTTTGTATGTCAGGGACAAAGGGGGCTCAGACGTCATGTTGAATGGGGTGAAATAAGATGCTGAATAGGAGAGAATAGAATAGAATTCTTAGCCAAAATCTGGTGAGAATATCTTGCAAGAAATGGGTGTGATCAGATCCATATCTGGACCCTAACTCTGGTTCAGCCTTGAACCCCAAACTCTGTTCCAAATGCCAATCCAGATCCCAACCTGATCTAGATCCATACATTGTTTCCTCTGCCTGTTTGATGTCTGTGTCTGTCTGTCTGAGTAACCACGCTCTCAGCAGGCTGTCTGAACTAAGACATTTATAACTGAACGGAATTAACTCCTTTTGTAAATTAAGCATCTGCTTTTTTTCCTCCACTGGTGAGAACGCGTCAAGAAACTTGAGAAAAGACACAGATGTTGTGCTCGCTTGTACTGGCTCTCGGAGCTAAATTGTGTGACAATTGGAAGGGGCCAAAGAGAGGTTAGGCATAATGGCGAAGAGAGGACAGAATGATTTATCCCAGTCGGTGCTGGGCAGGAGGATGTCTTTATCTCTGCAGGGCCCCACAGCTGGCTGATAGAACCCGGCTCTTGTTCTCTTGATAAGCATGCACGCGGCGTATATAATTCTTCTGGAGGTTTCCTTCTAGGCTAACTAGTGATTTCTACACACTTTATGCATTTGTCAGATAAAAGATAATGAGACTCTATACATTTCCTGGCAGAGGTTCCTTACGAACTTTTCAATTGCTTCCAAAATCCCCTTATGTAACCTCCCCAGTAGAAATAGATTAGAGGTCTTAATTCTCTTCTTATCACAGACAACACCCATGGGAAGAGAGTCCAGTCTTGCTCTTCCCACCCTCCTTTAGGGATTTGTTTCCAGATCATAACCAAGAGCAGCTTTGGTGCTTGGGGTTCTCATGCTGGATGGGGAAGTGGCAGGAATTTATACAAGTAAATATATCTATATCAATAGGTAGCTATCGAGAGAAACCAAAGAAGCAGGCATGCATTTAAAGTAGAGGCTCTTATCCTGATGTCAGAATAATGTATATTATTTATCATTGACTAATATTGAATTCAATGGAGCTAGGCCTGTTCACAGCAGCTGAGAATCTGGCCCTTATAAAGTAGGTCTTTACTGAATTCATATGAAAGAACAGAGCTCTGTGCTCAGTAACCATTGATTCTACTAGCCTTTGTTTGTGGCTTAAACATATTTTAAACTGGTTATTTTAAGTTTGAGCCAACCCCTGTTGGTGTATCCATCCTTTGTGTATCTCCACAGCTTCATGTTGGATCTGTGGATAAGAAAGCACTGCCTCAGCATAGCCCGTAAGTAGGTCTGGGTTCAATTCCTGGCTCTGCTACAGACTTCTTATGTGCCCTTAGGCAAATCCCACTTAAGTCCTATCATGTAAATAATTAATTTTAGTCTCTGTGTCCTTGATGGTGTTGTGTGCTGTATCTGGCAATCTGGGCGGTGGGGGGCGGGGGAGGGTAGACACCTGGTTTCCTTTGAATGGAGGCCTGATTCTGACCATCTTGTTCTGATTGGGTAGCACCATACTCCCTAATCAGTCCACTAAAGTCAGTGAATGTGGAGGAGAAAGGGACTGTGGAGGGTGGCTGGCACAGGTGGTGTAATCTGGAGGAAGTGGTGGAAGTTAAAAGCAGTTCAGATGGAACATGTAGGACAAGTCCCCTGCTGGTTGGCTAGTTTCTGGTACTTGTCCAAGCAAAACTCCGAATTGATTTCCGCTTGAATTTCGTTCAAATAAGCATGGCTGAATTTCTCGCCGTGCGTGTCAGTCTATCTAAAGGCTGCCAATAGTGTAATAGCTGAGCTTCCCGCAGTCGAATGCATTTTATCCTCTGTGGGGCAGGGAAGTGCAGTTATTCCTACTTTACAGCTGGAGAGCTGAGGCCCAGTGAGACACAGGGTACATCTACACTGGAGTAACAGACCCACAGCAGGCTGCAGCTGGCCTGGGTCAGCTTACTCGGGCTCGCAAGGCTCAGGCTGCAGGCTAAAAATGGCTGTGGAGCCGTTCAGGCTTGGGCTGGAGCCCAGGCTCTGGGACTCCCTCTTGCAGTGTCCTAGAATTCAGGTTCCAGCCTGAGCCCAGATGTCTACACAGCAGTTTTACAGCCCAGAGCCCAAGAGCGTGAGTCAGCTGACCCAAGGCCAGCCGTGGTGTTTAATTGCTGTGTAGACATAACCTAAGTGTCGACCCAGAGAGGAAAAGCTGGGTACGGGCTAGCTTGAATGCAGCTAGCACAGATAACAGCAATAGTGAAGACAGCACAGGTGGTACAAGCCTAGCATTGACCCAGGATACCTACTTGGCTCATTAGCCTCTGGACTGTTTTCACTGCTATTACCACACACCCTAGCTGCATTCTTGGTAGCTTGGGTAGGCTAGCCCATGCACAGCTTACATGGTATGGCCAGACCATAAGGGACTTGCCCAAGCATGTGAGAGCTGGGAATTGAACCCAAGTGTCCTGAGTCCCAGGCGAGGGCCCAGCCACTGGCCCATGTTTCTTTGAATTACATTGTGGACCAGTCACTTACGAGCAGGGGTGGAAGGCCCATCCCTGGGGATGTGTAGGACTAGCGTGGACCCAGGGATAGACAATGTGCTGTAAACAGAAGGGCTGTACTGGCTAGGCAATAGACTAAGACCTGGTCTACACTTACAGTTTAGGAGGACTTGTGGCACCTTAGAGGCTAACCAATTTATTTGAGCATAAGCTTTCGTGAGCTACAGCTCACAGCATCCGATGAAGCGAGCTGTAGGTCACGAAAGCTTATGCTCAAATAAATTGGTTAGTCTCTAAGGTGCCACAAGTCCTCCTTTTCTTTTTTGCGGATACAGACTAACACGGCTGCTACTCTGAAACTTACAGTTTAGGTCATCATAGCTGTGGTGCAAAAATTCCACATTTCTGAGCGCTGTAGCTACACTGACCTAATCCCCATGTAGATGCAACTAGATCAATGGAAGGATGCTTCCAATTGATCTAGCTTCTGTTGTGTGGGCAAACCTCTTCTGTCGCTGTAGTCTGCCTCTACTCTACAGGGTTACAGCAGCATAGCTATGCTGCCATACTACCCATAATTCAGCCATGCCCCACATCACCTAACAGGCCCTCTTTCATCTCCCCTCTCCTATGTTTGATTCACTGTATAACTCCACTGGTGGTGGGATCTACTTTATGAGCATGCACAAAAATCAGACTCTTCATGTATTAAATGAATTCACTGGGATACTGTATCATGCAGGCAAAAGAATTTCTGCTTAAAGCCAATATGAAGGTTATGAGTGTTTCTGCTTAATCTAGGGGCTGGCAGATAGAATTGGCTTCTCCAGAGACATTGCAAGGCAGCTGTTCCAGTGCCAGAATATCACCAAATTACTATTGATTTTTCCAGCAGGGTCTCTGAGTTGTAGGCGAGAGAATTGCTCTTTATCCCAGCTGCATGTTGTGAGTAAGAGACAATCAGCAAAGTGTAATTAAAGAGACCAGGGCACCTTGCAGAATCAGTGTGTGGTGTGCATTGACAGGGGCTGTCTTACTCCTGTGTGCATCGGTATGTCTCTGTATTGTTTCTATAGAACAGAGATTTGAGGCTTTGGGGTATAAATGAGATGAGGAGATACATGGGTTTGCTTGTGCATAGAAATGGGCTTGAGGGATTTGGTGCTACGCAGGAAGGTAGCACTAAGATCAAACAGAGGAAGGTATCAAGTATCAGAGGGGTAGCCGTGTTACTCTGGATCTGTAAAAGCGGCAAAGAGTCCTGTGGCACCTTATAGACTAACAGACGTATTGGAGCATGAGCTTTCGTGGGTGAATAGCCACTTCGTCAGACAGCTTATGCTTATGCTCCAATACGTCTGTTAGTCTATAAGGTGCCAAAGGACTCTCTGCTGCTTTTAGAGGAAGGTAGGTTACCTCAGATCAGTTACCCCAGACAGGTATGTTAAAACAAAAGGCTTCCTCCATTCCTCAAAGCAATTTTCCCCTCACCCATTCCCACTTGCTTTTGTCGTCTCTTCTGATCACACCCTTTGTTCAGTGCATTCCACTTCTTAACGCGAAGCTGATGGTTATGTAACTGTCTCCCATAAACGAAAGAACCTGTTGCTATAACTACATTGCTCATAAATTCAGCCTTAACTTCCTGTTTGTCTTTTAGGGAGCTCTCACGGAGTAGAGAGGATGCAGAAGGGTTTATTGTAATAGAAATGATATCCACTATGGTAAGATAGTGTCTTGGTACCAGAGCCTGTTCGGGTTATTTCTTGTACCCCAAGCGAGAACTCAGCGAGACACTGAACCCTAATTTTTTGTTATTACATTCATTTGAAAACCCCTGGAGATTCATAAAAGCTGGACTTGCGTCTCTGCATCTGTATTGATCTTCCAAACTTCTCAGCACTCAGAGTGCTGCAACTGATTGTACCCCAGCCTGCGACCAGTTGGGTTCATCCCACATTAGAGTTATGTTATTTCTAACATCTTGTCTTCCTTATGCTAAGACGCTCAGTCAAACCAACCGGATCAGAGGAGCTGGAGGCATTGGGAGGAGTGTCATGAGTCTACTGAAGACACAGGCCTCCCCTAACAACCTCATACACACTTGGAACAGAAGGGCTGTCAGCGTGGAACCTGGGGCCCCTTCCAAGGCAGGGCAGAAAAGCAATTACTCCACGTTGTTCTGTGGGATCTGTTGGCGAGAAAAAGGAGCAATGTCAAGCAAAGACAACTCCATCAGGCCCAGCTAGGCACTGCAAATGTGTATCCAAAATGTCATGATCCCTGTCAGGGACCATCAAAGCCTACAGTTCTCAAAGAACCTGGGCACCAATCTTTATCCATCTCCAGGAGGACATCTTCAGTCATGCAACTAGCACCACTTTCATATTGTATCCAGGCTTGAAGGCAATATCTGGACTCTAGACAATGCTACAAACTCTGCTGACCACACCCCAATCAAGGGAGATTCGAAGCAGACAGAAGATCAGCCAGATTATTAATGACAAGAAATTGTTTCATGAACAGACGTATCCCAAATGCTTCCTTGAAAGTAGCTGCCCCTTTGTCCTCCTCAGTGGAGCTGTAGATAGCCTTCATCAGAAACAGTTCTAATAATTCCCCCTGGCCTACACCTGCCAGGAAGGGTACAGATCCAAGCCAAGGGTACAGATCCAAGTACAGATTGTGAAGCAAACTTCCCCCAGCATGATTGCAGCTCTGTCTAAGGGCTTGTCTACACTGGTAATTAACAGCACTGCAACTTTCTCGCTCAGGGGTGTGAAAAAACACCCCCTAGAGCGCAGCAAGTTGCCGCGCTGTAAAGCGTCAGTGTAAACAGTGCCCCAGCGCTGGGAGCCGCGTCCCTCGTTGAGGTGGGTTCTTTTAGAGCACTGGGAGAGCTCCCTCCCAGCGCTACATGTGACCACACGAGGCACATTAAAGCAGCACTTTAGCATTGCCAGTGTAGACTAGCCCTGACTCAGGCAGACCCTTGGTCACTAGATTCAGGCACAGGTCAAAGTTTCAGCATCCCCTTGTGATTTTGCTCTGCTATAATGGAGCTCGGTCTGGATCTGAACTAGGAAAGGGTAGGAGAGAAGTCCAGGAGGCCAAATTTAGGCTGACAGGTAAGAGATTAAAGTCGAGGACCTCCATGGTAGCATTCTCAGATATGCTTCCAGTTGCACGTGCCCGGCCAGAAAGACAGGCAGAACTGCAGGGTCTCAATGAATAGATGAGATGATGATGTAAGGAGGAGGGGTTTAGGTTTATTAGGCATTGCGGAACCTTTTGGGAAAGGAGGACCCTATACAGGAAGGATGGGCTCCACCTAAACCAAAGTGAAACCAGGTTGCTGGCTTGTAAAATTAAAAAGGTTGTAGAGGATTTTTTTTAACTAAGGGCTGGGGGAGGGCCGAAAGGTGTGGAGGAACACCCATTTCAGGTGGAGGCATCCCTTAGGGATGAATTCATTAAAGGGAGAACTTGATAGCCTAGTAAAAGGGATAGGAAAGAAGCTGGTAAAGTACAGGTAGGAACTAGAGAGGAACAGCCAAACAGAAGAGTCCCATGTAAATAAAACACACAAAGGTAGACCACTAGGTATTAACAAAATGTACAGTTTATATGTGAATGTTAGAAGCCTAAGTACTAAGATGGGTGCCTGACATTACATGAGGATATTGATGTAATAGGCATCACAGAAACTTGGTAGAATGATGATAAGCAATGGGACACAGTAATATCAGGGTACAAAATATATAGGAATGACAGAGTAGATTGTGATGGTGGAGGAGTGATATTGTATGTGAAATAAAGCATAGAGTCACATAAAATAAAAATCTTAAATAAATCAAACTGTACCATAGAATTTCTATGGATAAAAATTCCAGGCTTAAACAATAAGAGTATAGCAGTAGGAATATACTACCATGATGGTGACTGTGATTGTGAAATGCTCAGGGAAACTAGAGAGGTTACAAAGGCAGAAAAGGCAATAATAATAGGCGATTTCAATTATCCTCATATTGACTGGGTACATGTCACTTCAGGAAGGGATGCAGAGATAAAATTTATAGACACCGTAAATGACTGCTTCTTGGAGCAGCTTATCCTGCAACCCATAAGAGGAGAAACAATTCTTGATTTAGTCCTAACAGTGCACAGGATCTGGTTCAAAAGGTGAATGTAACTGAACTTCTCTGCAGTAGTGACCAAATTGTAATTAAATTTAACATCCATGCAGTGGGAAGAATGCCAAAGAAATCCACCACAGTAGCATTTAACTTCAAAAAGGGAAACTACACAAAAATGAGGAAGCTAGTTAAATGGAGACTAAAAGGAACAGTCACAAGGGTGAAATGCCTGCAAATTGCATGGAGTCTATTTAAAAATACCATAATAAAGGCTCAAATTAAATGTAACTACAAACAAAAAAAAACACTAAGAGGACCTATATATATATATATATATATATATATATGCCACCATGGGTAAACAACAGAGTAAAGGAGGTGGTTAGAAGCCCCCCCCCCGCCCCCCCCAAAAAAATTGGCAGTCAAATCCTAGTGAGGAAAACAGAAAGGAGCATAAACTCTGGCAAGTCTAGTGTAAACAATATAAGGTAGGTCAAGAAAGGATTTGAAGAGCAACTACTAAGGACACAAAAACTAACAGCAAAAACGTGTTTCAGTACATCAGAAGCCTGCCAAACAGTCTGTGGGGCCACTGAATGATTGAGGTGCTAAGGGAGCACTCAAGGCAGGCAAGGCTGTTGTGGAGAAGGTAAATGAATTCTTTGCATTGGTCTTCACTGCAGATCCCCACACCCGAGCCATTCTTTTGACGTGACCAATCTGAGGAACAAATTAATGAACTAAAGAGTAATAAGTCACCGGGACCCAATGGTATTCACCCAAGAGTTCTGAAGGAACTAAAATGTGAAATTGCACAACTACTAACTGTGGTATGTAACCTCTCTCTTAAATCAGCCTCTGCACCAGCTGCCTGGAGTGTAGCTAACGTGACACCTATTTTTGAAAAAGGCTCCAGAGGTGATCCTGGCAATTATAGGCCAGTTAATCTAACTTCAGTGCTCGGCAAATTGGTTGAAACTATAGTAAAGAACAGAATTATCAGACACAGAGATGAACACACTACTTTGGAGAAGAATCAACACTGCTTTTGCCTCACCAATCTATTAGAATTCCTTGAGGGGCTCAACAAGCATGTGGACAAAGGTGATCCAGTGGATATCGTGTACTTGGACTTTTAGAAAGCCTTTGACAAGATCCCTTATCAAAGGCACTTAAGCGAAGTAAGTAGTAATGGGATAGGAAGGAAGGTCCTCTCATGAATCTGGTGACTGGTTAAAAGATAAACAAAGAATAGGAATAAATGGTCAGCTCTCACAATGGAAAAAGGTTAATAGCTCCAAGGATCTGTACCGAGACCTGTGCTGTTCAACATATGCATAAATGATCTGGAAAAAGGGGTAAGCAGTGAGGTGGCAAAATTTGCAGATGACAATTACTTAAGGTAAGTTCAAAGCTGATTGTGAAGAGATATAAAGGTATCTCACTAAACCTGGTGACTGAATTTCATCTGACATTTTACATTAAGTGTAAAGCAATGCACATTGGAAAAATAATCCCAACGATACATAAAATTGTGTTCTAAATTAGCTGTTACCACTCAAGAAAGATCTTCTTGAGTCATCCTGGATAGTTCTCTGAAAACATCTGCTCAGTACACATTGACTGTCAAAAAAGCAAACAACGTTAGGCGCCATGAGGAAAGGGATAGATAATAAGACAGAAAATATCATTATGCCACTACATAAATCCAGGATACGCCCACACCTGGAATACTGCATGAAGATCTGGTCACCCCAGCTCAAATGATATAATTGGAAAAGGTGCAGAGAGGGCAACAAAAATGATTCGGGGAATGGAACAGCTTCCATATGTTCAGCTTGGAAAAGAAAAAATTAAGCGGGAATATGATTGAGGTCTATAAAACCAAGAATGGAGTGGAGAAAGAGAATTAGGGAAGTGTTATTTACCCTGTCACATAATACAAGAACTAGGGGTCACCTATTCAATTAATAGGCAGCAGGTTTAAAACAAACATAAGGAAGTATTTCTTCACACAACACACAGTCAATCTGAGTCAATCATTGCCACTGGATGTTGCGAAGGCCAAAAGGATAACTGAATTCAAAAAAGAATTAGATAGGCTCTTGGAGGATAGGTCCATCAATGTTAGCCAAGAATGGTAAGAGATGCAATCCCATGCTCTTGGTGTCCCTAAATCTCCAGCTGCCAGAAGCTGTGACGGGACAACAGGGGATGGATCACAGCAAATTGCCCATTTCTATTCATTCCCTCTGAAGCATCCAGCACTGGCCATTGTCAGAGACAGGATACTGGGCTAGATGGGCCATTGGTCTGACACAGTATAGCCATTCTTATGTTCTTATTTTATCCACAGAGCAGCAAGGAAATTCCTCAACCTGGAGGAAAGAACTTGACTTTGCTTCCAAGAGAAGGCAGGCCAGTCAGGCAAACCATCCACGATCTGCTGTCTGGCTTAGGTGGAGGTAAGCAACAATTGGTCAGAACTGGCATAAGGTATCTCCTGCCACTGGCTTCCCTCTTGCTTCTTTTGTCACAGGCAGTCAGTCTCTGAGCCACAGTGACCTGGGAGGGGGAGACAAGTGGCTTATAGGAGTTGCTAGTTGGACAGTGATGGTCAAAAGTTTATTAGAACATCCCATCAGACTATTAACAGAGAGGTCTGTTGGCTGGATAGAGGTTAAAAGAGTCCTTCAGAGCATTAAGCCCTCTGCAAAAATAGGAGCTCTCCTTAGCAGGTTGGCCACTGAGGTAGTCCATTGTGCATGGTCGTGCAAGTTTGGAGCAGTTCCTGACCAAAAAATAGTTCGATGCTTGGCCCTGAATGTTTTATTAGATGCTGTTTAGAATCATCTCATTGTTCCCTTGTACTCACCCATCTGTTGGTTGTAGCCACCCGTTGTATTCTATGACATACTTATGCTATAAGATCTTTGGGGCAGGTGGGTACAGAACCTAGCACAGTGCGGCCCTGATACTTGACTAGGCCTTCTAGGTGCTACCCCAATACGAATAATACATAATTATTATTAGTTATTGAGGGGTAAAGATGCAGAGCTCTAGGAGGAATTACTTATACTATCTCACTTTGCTACAGGACTGGCATACCCTGAGAAAACTGGCTTCTACGGGACGATCCATGGTTATGATCAAAACAACAAATGTGATGGATATTTTCTAGGGTATTGAATTCTAAGACTAATCACTGAAGGACCTAAGCACGGATTAAAAGGCCTCCCAAGATAGGTAAAGGCTCATAATGGGCCAGTTTCATAGCTGGAGTAAGTCGGCATAACCCCATTGAATTCAATGGGGCTATGCTGATTTATACCAGCTGAGGATCTAGTCCTTTGTTTTTAAATGGCTAAAGATTGCATCCCTAATTTAGCTATGCTTAGCTATAAATAAATACAAAGGCGTTTTAGCTCTGTTCCTGCATAAGCCTTGAAGTGATTCCTTTGGAGAAGGCTTAGCTCAGTCTAAACGCTGAATCTGTGAACTTCTAAGAGTCTTTCAAAGATAGTGTCAAATGTGGGCTGCCAATAAATAAGGCAGCAGCAGATGTAAAAGGCTTATGGGTCTGCCTCTGCATAGCTCGAGGGCAAATGCACTGGGTATTGATGCTCGCTGCTTATGGGATCCTGCGTCATTATTTTCTTCATGCTCCCTTGCAAAGGTTTCTTAGTTTAGGGAGGGAGGGTGGAAAAGTACAACTATACTTTTCCGATACACTTTGAACTCCGCATTAGAACTATTGAAAAATTAATTTGTGGTGCATTGGGACACTGTTTACTGTACGTTAGTATGACTGATCATTTTTGCAGTGCTATAGGTCTGTATGGTGCAAAAAAAGGTAGAAGCAGGTCCCTGGAACCAGGAGCCGGACCATGACTGAATCACCCGTGGACCTTGGAACAAAGCCAGGATGGAGCCCAAAGACTGCAAGTTCTCTGGGGCAAGGAGCATGTCTTTACTTGCGTTGTCAGGTGCTTAGCACATTAGTGGATGCATTAAACATAACAAAATCGGGATAATGCTTATGACGTTGGAGAAAACAACTGTCAGTAATAAACAGCATCTGCAGTTATCAAATGTCTCTGCTATGGGGGCTTGGCTGGTGTTTAACCCTTTACAGGCTGCAAGCCAGACAAATGCTTGGGAGATTTTGTACATACGTCCACAACACCCAGAAGGCTGATTAACCGTAACATTATTTCATTGCTTCATGTACCCAACACCATGAAGAGCACATACCCTGTATGTCTTTTAAAGCACAGACATTGCCTTATTTCTCCACTTTTATAGATATGCTCAGTAGAGCCATATCACTGGTGGTTTAAAACAAAATAGTTCAAAGTGCTAGCAGAGAAAGAGGAACTCTATGTTTTAAGACTTACTGCAAAACTTTTTCTAATCCCAGATTTAATACCTGACATCTCTGTCAGCATCAAGTCTTCTGCATAAGTAGGGAGGTGTGTACAAGGGGAGCTGAGCCGCAGATGTGTTGATGAATACAAAATGGTTATTTAGCAAACCACCAGAACTGGAGGCAAACTGATGTTAAATGGAGCAGCTGTTAGCTTTTATTTCACTCTAGCAGCTTATCAGAGATCATCTCCTCAATCAAAGGCACTTAAAAAAATCTTTGACAATCAATTCATATTCTACTGTGAGCTGGGGATAAAAGAATTACTAATAAGAGACTTCACATGATTGCCGTTGTAATTTTCTGTCTATAAGATAAGTTTAGCTCCCAATTCATAGAGCACAACACACAGGACATAAAGTTGTTGTTTTATGCAGAAAAACACAGAATAGGCTGCTAGCCCATAAAGAATTCAATTTTGTGATTCATTAAACCTTTATTCCATGTCTCTCTATCCCACCCCTCGAATACATAATTCCAGACAGACATGACTGGTAAAAGGGTGTTCCTATTTTTAGCATTGAACTATGCCTATCCAACAACAGGGGAAACGTTCAAAGCCGAAGGGAGCAGCAGGTCCAAAATACTGCGGCACCAGGGTAACAGAAACATACGCTCACAAAAACAAGTCATACAAATTGATGGCCCACTGAAGTCAACGGAAAGACCATTAATAAATAGAAGTACTTGGCTTTGTTATAGCAATCCTGACATTTTTGTCCTGCACAGCATCTTCGGAAGAAAACACCCTTTGGGCTCCCTTTGAAATCAATGGGGGTTTTGCCATTTTTTGTCAATGAGAATAGGATCTGATCCAAAGGGCCATTAGAATGTTGAAACATGATGTGTTAGGAAAACCCTACTCAGAGGAAGCTGTAGCATTTGTGCGGTGGTTGGAAGGATCTAGGACAGCAATTCCACTGAAGAAGTTTAACTTCACTTTCCTCAGAAGGACCCTGACCACAAGACTCTGAGGATTATTCAGAGTTCTTAAGAATAAGACTGTGAGCCTGATTCTCCATCGCCTTGCACCTTGTGTCATCATTTATACCAAGGCACAGTGGGTATGAAACCCTGCTGTTCCAATCTGATACCCTCTTGGCACTACCAGGCCTTATATTTGCTATTTTTACTGTTTTCAGTCTTTGGATGCAAGTCTATTGAACAGACAACAGATTCACCTGAGGAGGGCATCCCAAGTAGGAAACGCTCTTCATGTATGTCTCATTGTTTTGTGGCTGGGATGCAGTGATCTTGATGTGCTGGTTCGTCTTCCCTCCCACCCCCCAAGTTATAAAGAATTTAGTAGAAAACAGACATTTATTCCCTTGAGTCACTAGGAGCAGAGACCACCACTGACTATGGAAATACATGGATGTTATGCAGCTGAAGATGTTCGCTTTCCGAATTTCCTAGCCACCAAGGCTAAGATCCCCAAAGGTATTTAGGCACCTAACTCCCATTGATTTCAATAGGAGGTAGGTGCTTAAATACCTTTTGAAGATCTGGGCCCAAGATGCTGTCTTCAGAACAAAGAAAGAAAATAACTGGTGGTGGGCGGGAGAGGGGAAAATAACTAATTCCATGCATTTTTCTGGGGTAAACTGGGATTGTATTGGCTGAGCTCCAGTTCAATGAACCCACGGATGGCCTTACCTAACACTGCACACCAGAGGGTAATGTTATCATGAGGGTAATTAAAGTCGGGTTGACTGAACTGGGTAAGCAACAGGAACTTCATACAAGGGTGCCTGGTAGAATACAGGCTGTTCCTTTGAATCTCCTACATTCTGGTTTGTATGTGTATTACACCAGGCTAGGAAGTGTGGTGACATCTCTGTGAGTAGGGTGTTTGGGGTGGGAATATATTGGTCTGAATTGTGAACTTGCCGTAAACATCAGCCTGTATTTAATCAGCACTGATTTATTTAATCCATGTGGGTAGCAGCAAATGATTGATGGGTCATGTTTAAAAACCAACAACTCACTCATGAGCGTGTCACCCCAGGCAGCATGTTAGCTGAAAAGGCCCCAGTACGCTGCCGCCCTCGGAGTGCAAGAGGCGGAATGATGCTCCTGCTGGCTCTGAAGCTGTTTGCCAGGACCGTGGCATGTGCGGGCAGTCTTTGTGCTGCTTTCTTGGTGGTTGACAAAACCCCGCCTGCCGCTGCTTTGTTCGGGAAGAGCCCCTGCCAGCTGTGCTGCTTTCGGCCCAATCCTGCCCCCCGTTGAACTCAATGACCAAACCCTCACTGACTTCAATGGGGGCAGATTGTTCTCTTTTATCTGTATTCTGAATTTATGAGAGCACAGGTCAAGTGAAAGGTCTCAGGGCAAAGGTCAAGTGAGAGACTGAGGGGCACATTGTATGCTCATTCCACAAATAGCACGGCCTGCTTGCAGACAGGGTGTAGCTGGAGCACTGAAATTTCCCCCAAGTACGATGCTCTCACAAGCTCGAGACAGGCTAAAACGTGCTCTATTTTGAGAACATCCTGTTGCAT
Source organism: Chelonia mydas (assembly GCF_015237465.2). Classification (NCBI taxonomy): domain Eukaryota; kingdom Metazoa; phylum Chordata; order Testudines; family Cheloniidae; genus Chelonia; species Chelonia mydas. Next base: position 10,861,945 of record NC_057853.1, on the reverse strand, counting down.
TTAAAAGGGTGAGTCACACCATGCACCAGCCCCCCTAGCAGCCAGGATACAGGGGGCTGGATTCTCTATATGGGCTGAGCAGCATTTGGTGCAAGTTCAAAGATGGTGTGATGCATGAGGAAGAGGGGAAATAGCGTTAAGCCATCTCTTGCCTCCTCAGTTCTGGAGTTGCTGGGTTCCCAGCTGGTACTTCAAGCTAAATTCTGAAGGCCACCAGGGCCATTCCAGCAGCTGGGAACAACTGTCAGTAAGAATGCTCTACTCCACCTCCTTCTGTCTCACCGCTTCCCCCAGGCCACCATCCGGGACGGTGGTGGCAGAGGAGCCATTCTTATGTCTCTTCGTCACGCTGTGCCATTATATAAATCCCGGGTGTGCCCATGCCTTGAATACTACGTACAGTTCTGGTTTCCTCAGCTCAAAAAAGAGATATTGGGAAAGGTTCAGAGAAGGGCAACAAAAATGAGTAGGGGGAATGGAACAGTTTCCGTACGAGGAGAGATTAAAAAGACTGGGACTGTTCATCTTGGAAAAGAGATGACGGGGGCGAGGGGAATATGATAGAGGGCTATAAAATAATGAATGATAAGGAGAAAGAGAATAAAGAAGTGTTATTTACCCCTACACATAACACAAGAACCAGGGGTCACCCAATGAAATGAATAGGCAGCAGGTTTAAAACAAACAAAAGGATGCAGTGCTGCACAAAACACACACAGTTAACCTGTGGAACTCATTGCCAGGGGATGTTGTGAAGGCCAAAAGTATAATTGGGTTAAAAAAAAAATTAGATAAGTTCATGCAGGATAGGTCCATCAGTGGCTATTAGCCGAGATGACCAGGGACACAACCCCATGATCTTGGTGTCCCTAAGCCTCTGACTGCCAGGTGCTGGGTGACAGGGAATGGATCACGTGATAATTGCCCTGTTCTGTTCATTTCCTCTGGAACTGCCCATTTTCAGAAGACAGGATACTGGGCTAGATGGACCATTGGTCTGACCCAGTCCGGCCATTCTTATGTTCAAGAATTCCTCTAAATGGGGAGAGACCTCCAGTGGATGGATTCACTGGCTTTAGGGTCATTTCTTAGTGCCAGATCAGTGCAAAGCAGGCAAGTGCGCTGGAAGAGCTGATCCAGCAGTGCCAAGTCTTCCTGGCTCTCCCCTCTGATCCAGACCTCTGCACTGACCCTGATAAAGCCACAGAACTTCACAGCACCAACTTTTGGCTTCGTTCTGATGGCTATACACGAAGTGGAGCTATTTATTTCTCCTGATTTATGATTTGAATAAAACCAGCATGTTGAGATTAGTGTGGTTTAATGCTATCTAATGCATCCATCCATCTAGGAAGGTTCATATACCCCAGCCAGGAGGACCACGGTATTTGAACACTGTGAAGTATTATTTAAAGCCCTGGTAACTGGGCAAGGTCCTGTAGTGAGAGAGGACCATATGGAGGGCCAGAAGGGAAAAATAAACAAATGCAGCTGTGCAACTGCTTTTGGTTTTGAGCTTTGGACAGCTTTGTGACTTTCTTTCCCAATCCATAGCGGTTAATAGAGCACAGTGTGGCCAAGTGCTTAGAGCAGGAGATTGGGAAACTGACTGTTGGGTTATATTTCCAACTCTGCTCTTCACTCTCTTAACGCCACTGTGCCTCAGTTTACCCACTTGTAACGATGGGTAATGGAGCTAATTATATGTGCCTACGTCACTGAGGTTTTGGGGGTCTTAATTCTTTATTGTTTATGAAGTGCTTTGAGCTGCTCAGATGAAAGGTGTTACATAAGCATAAAGTACCGTTGTTGTTCTTACTTTTGTCGATCTTCTACACTGCTGTGCCTCCAGGAAGACATGAGGTCAATGTGCCAAATGACTCCAGCTGACTACAGCCCTGTACTCTTTGGTCAAATGCACTGAGATGTTAGATGGAGTGGGATCTGAGTTACTACAGAGAATTCTTTCCTGGGTGTCTGGCTGGTGAGTCTTGCCCACATGCTCAGGGTTTAGCTGATCGCCATATTTGGAGTCAGGAAGGAATTTTCCCCCAGAGCAGATTGGCAGAGGCCCTGGGGTTTTTTTTGCCTTCCTCTGCAGTGTGGAGCACGGGTCACTTGCTGGAGGATTCTCTGCACCTTGAAGTCTTTAAACTACGATTTGAGGACTTCAATAGCTCAGACATAAGTTCGGGGTTTGTTACAGGAGTTGGTGGGTGAGATTCCGTGGCCTGCGTTGTGCAGGAGGTCAGACTAGATGATCATAATGGTCCCCTCTGACCTTAAAGTCTATGATTCTACAAGCTTTGGGGAGGGGAACTGTACTTCATCCTCGGAACTAGTACGCTGCGCAGCACAGGGGCTGGTGGGATCTCTTCTGTCGATGGGAGCTGGCAGCATTACAGCTTGTAAATCTTCTCCTGGACACTAAGGACCCTTCTGCTGGAACAAATTGGAAAAGTTTTCACCTTTGAGTAACCAGCCACAGAGGGTGAAATCCTGGTCCCAATGATGTCAATGGGAGTTTTGCCCTTGACTTCAACTAGGCCAGGATTTCACCTGCAATATCTATGAATTGAGCTACCTTAAATATGGGCCCAAACCAAAATTCCATATCCTAAGACTCCCAGAACTTGGGGACAGGGCCGGCTCCAGGCACCAGTGAAGGAAGCAGGTGCCTGGGGCGGGCAATAGAAAGGGGCGGCACGTCCGGGTCTTCGGCTGCAATTCGGCGGCAGGCCCTTCAGTCCCTCTCTTCCTCTTCTGCGGCACTTCGACTACAGCTCAACCAGGCTTGTTTTTTTTGTTTTTTTTTCCTTCGCCGCTTGGAGCGGCAAAAAAGCTGGAGCCGGCCCTGCTTGGGGAAGTCTGGCCAGAGATCCAAACATCACAGCTCAGGGCCTTTTCTAAATCTACATGCGGAAACCTTATGTTAGTGCTTCTGAGGCAGCTTTATTGTTTAATTTGTAATTTTAATATATCTATTGAAATCTCCCCTCCACACACACACATATCACCTTCATTTTAATGGCATTTGTGGCTTTGCCTTAACCTCAGCTGATTTCAGTGGAAGCTCAAACAGACCCAAGATTAGCCAGTTGCAGAGGAGGTGCGAACAGAAGACTCAGTAGTTTGCTAACCCATCTCTCAGATCATATTGGGGTCTGATAGTTATTCTGCGAGCTGGAAATTAACATGTGAGTCATCAAAGAAGCAGCATGTGGGCGTGCACTAATCTTGAGGCAACAGGTGTGAGAACAATTCTATGTATACAGAGAATACATGGGCTCGTGTCTGACCTTTATCTTCCTGAGTCAGGAGAATGATAACTCACTGGCAACAGAGCCACAAGTGACTTCTCTGGGCTCTCTCCACGAGTGAAGATAAAGGTTGATTTGTATCTGAGTTCAGCCAATATGTTCCCCCTATGGACAAGAGCCACTGCTCCTGTGTTAACCAGCTGCAAAAGCAGTTCTTTTAATATTTTAAACCAAAATCGAGTTAAACAGCAGTCATTAAAAACTAGCTCCAGGTGTAAGAAGAAGTGGCGTTAACATTCAGTTCAACTGATTTCCCCCAGGTCAGCAAGTCACTTAAGCAGATGCTTAATTTTAAGCCTGTGAGTAATCCAATCCCTATTCAGGCATTTAAGCCTGTGCTTAACATCCTTGAACTTAGTGGGACTTATGCATAGTCTAAAGTGCTTTGCTGAATAGGGAATAGTATTATTCAAATCAAGTATGTGCTTAAGAGCTTTGCTGAATCGAGGCCTACAGATATTGACCTTAAATTAAATTAAAAATATTAGCTGGAAGAAAGTGAATTATTTATAGCAGAGGTATGTTACTGTCTGACAACAGGGCGGTGATGCTAACTTTAAAACAGCATGGGAGCAGTGAGGCCAAAGAATGACATAGGTCTGCATTATACATGATAGAAACCTCTCTTTAGAGCTGAATGCTTATCTAGTCTCTGCTGCAGGCAAGTTAATATTGACATGGTCTCTACCACACCATGCTTAAGGGCACTGCTTGTTTAAACAGTGCTATTTAGCATAGCAAATAATGGTATAGGTGTATCAGTGCTTGTGGGTCATAGATCTCGCCTATCTGAGGGAGGCTTGTTCCCCGTGAGTTTGGTCAGGGGCTTCTGCATCATTTGACAGGTTAAATGACTTGCCTGAGGTCACGCAGGAAGCGTGTGACAGAGTTGGGAACAGAATCCTCTCCTGACTCTCAGTGCTCGGCTCAAACCAGAAGATAATTCATTACTTGGAATTCAGCTCAGGCTCGGTGGAAGGTCTGCAAATACGCCAAGTCGTGTTAAGTGAACTTCTACTAGTGCGTGACATCAGGGCAGAAAAATGGGCCTGATCCAGAGAGGGACTGAGCACTTGCAAAGCCAATATGAGTATTGAAACTATTATTACAGTGGGACCTAAATGAGCTTGCCAGGGTCAGGGCCCTGTTGTGCTAGGCCCGTCACAAAAACACAGTGAGAGACAGTCGCCGTCCCAAAGAGCTTACTGCACAAAATAAACAAAGAGTGAGACGGAAAACAGAGGCACAGAGACTTGCCCAAGGCCCCCGATCAGATCCGTGGCGGAGTTAAGAACAGAGCTAAAGTGTCATGACTCCCAGTCCCGTGCCCTACCCAATTAAACTCATTCAGCACCTCGGGCTATCTGGAAACAGAGGCCCTGATTCAGGACTGCCTTTAACCATGTGCTTAACTTTCCTCTTCAGCTCAAGTCTCACTGATGTAAAGGTAAGCCCGTGTGTGAGTGCTTTCCTGAATCAGGGCCAGAGAGCATGCACTGCTGTGTGTCAAACAGCAGCTATTTCCCTTCGTGGGGCCACATACCCAGCTGAAAGCAGAGGTGGAAGGCAGTCGTAATCCTTAAGGTCCAAAACCTGCCTCCATTGCTCAATCCAAAGGCCCCTTGGATGCTGGGGGAAGGGGAGGGTGCGGGATCTAGTGCCAAGGAGCTGCGCTCTGACTTCAGAAGGCAAACAAGAAGAAGGTGCGTGTGTTCAGAGCAGAGCACTGCTGGGAACAGCTCTCAAGCTGCAGTTGTTACCATGGCAAATTTTGCTTGTTGACTGCACACCAAATGATAAAATAATCTGAAGTAAGTCTGTGTGGAGCAGTCACAGAGCGGCCTTGTGCAGTGCTGCTCTAAGGCCGAGGAAAAGGCTCCCAATCTTTCTGTTGTGCCTCAGACTCGCAGCCACTTGTCTGAGAAATTGGCGTTTCTTCTCCCGGCTGATTCTCTTTCACCCTGTTGGGGTTTTGGAGCCCGGGAATGGTAAAGAAAGCAAATGGTTCACGCTCCTTGGGAAGAGTTGATAGTTCTGAGCTGGGGAACTGGTGGAATCCATGTGTCCTGTGGAAAAGCAATGGGATTGTCAAATGAGTTCTTAGCCCCTTATCAAAGGTGAAGGCTGGATTAACAAGCATGGGGTGGGAGCTGGGGGCTTAGGGTATGTTTACACTGCAAAGAAAACCCCCCCGAGAGCCCAGGTCAGCTGACTTGGGTTCTCAGGAGGTGGGCTGTGGGGCTACAAATCGTGGCATAGATGTTCCTGCCCAGGCTGGAGCCCAGGCTCTGAAACCTGGCGAGGGGGCAGAGTCTCAGACCTTGGTCTCCAGTCTGATCAGGAAAGTCTACGCTGCTGCCCTGCGAGCCTACTGCGAGTTTTTCTTTGCTGTGTAGACATCCCCAAAGCTGCCTTAAATGGGCAGAATCCTCAGCAGGCATAAAGCTGATGTCGCCAGCCACCCCTCACTTCTGAGAATGGGCATATCAGGAGCATGGAAGAGGTATCTCAAGGTGGAAGGAGACATTCCTGGGTCAGTGGAACAGTCCCTACGGGACCATTCCAGCTGGCAGATGTTAGAGAAGTTCTGTGGGTCGCTCCACTAAGGCAAGGCCAGTGCTTGGAGCAGTGTGGCAGAGGATGAGTTCTAATCCTGCCCTCTGACGCTGACTCACAGCGAGACCTTGGCCAAGTGACTTTGCCTTGCTGGGCCAACGTTTCCCCAAGTGTAAAATAGGGCTAACAATACTCATCTGCCTCCCACAGGTCAAGCAAGGATTAATTGCTGTTTGTAAAGTGTTTTATAAATGCTATGCACTAGCAAATACTTTCCTACTCAATGGTAACACTCCAGTACCTATGCAGTGGGGTGTGGGGTAGAAGATGGGCCTATTTCTACAAGGGCGTGGATGATACTGCAATTCCCCATCAACAGAATCAGGAACTATGTTTTGTAAAGATGCATTTTTTTATTAAATGCTACAAAATAGAATGCTGCTCTCTGTCCATCGGTGCCCATCTATTGCACCAAACGTAGAAGAGAATTTAATAGTTCTTTTGAAAGATGTTCACAGGGAGGTCCAATTTGAAATGAAAATTTCAATGGTGTGAACAGTCCTTACTGATAGTTCTCATTCCCCTCTTGGGACCCATGTGATGAAGTGTCATCTTCTGCCTTCTCACGTACCTAAACACAACCTGGTTGAGAACATACATGCTTTCACCTCAGCCACAAAACTCCAGTGCTTTAGACTGGGGACTATATGGAGTTAGAAAAATGGAATTCATTTCTCTCTCCCTTATTAAGCTTGAGAGGTGACGGGACTTTCACAATCACTTGCATTAATGTAATGTTCCTAAATACAATGGCTTAGCCAATATTCTCCTGAAAGGTGGGCAGAATTAATGATGCAAGTTAAGGTGGAATTTGATTGCTTCCTTAGCAGAGGCACATGGCAGTAAATCCAGGACCCAAAGGGCTTAGAAATATTTCCAGCTGCCAGGAATGCTTTTGTTCAGATATTATAAAAATGTAATATTTGGATCCAGGATGTTTTGTAAACCTGGATTTAATATACCATCCTGTCTGTTTCTCTATGATCTCATAGGAGTCTGCATCTTACAGTGTGTAGAGTCCAACTCTTCCTCACTGTGGCTGAAACCATTGTAAGGGACTCTGGGGAAGGACACCTCTAACAGTTCTAACAACTCAGAACAAAATAATTAAAACAGGCCAGTTTTGAATTCTTCCTGATGGAATCAGAACTTCCTGATGTTTTGTTACTGAGCCATTGCCACATCTTTCATAGTCAAGGTTCATTTTATTTTCAGGGTACAAAAGTTCTTGGCGCAAACATTGGTGAAACAAAGTGAGAGAACTTCCTTCGTGTTTTAGAGCAACACTACCAGGGGAATTACTTCTGCAAGAGCAGAGGAAGCCCACTCATGTTGTGTTGATAGCCATCCTGTATTCTCCTCATTATGATGATTTCAATGGGTATTGTGCAAATTGTATTAATCTTATTAGGGTTCTGTACCTTTAAATTTCAGCGGTGTTCATCCTGGTGATCAGGCTACTGGGTAGCCTTTTAGTTGTAAGGTGAAATGGAGGGAGATTGCTGAACACTGAAAAGAGGTGGGGCTTTGCCATGGATATCAATGGTGTATGGTGCTGGCTGTAGATTGAGAAAGAGGCAACTTTCTCCTGGAACATGGAAGCTAAGTATTGCTTTTCCCCCTTCTTAAAGTATTTTAGTAGAATGAACATCCCTTCAAGGAGGAACAGCACGCTCAGCTTTTGAGGAATATCATGGATCCGAAACATAGGCTGGGGCCTGGAGGCAGCTTCATTCATAAGGGAGTCCAAAGAAAACCTGAATCCTCTGGTATGGACCAACTTGGCTGGACCTCTATATGTGACCAAGGTAGAAAACCCTCGCCAAGGGCTGTGGGATACACAAGCTGATGGAACAAATGCTTATTGATCAGGAGCATCAGAACCAGCAATCACTAAACTGATGGTCCCCCACTAGAAGGAATGCCTCCTGCAAGGGATACTCAGATCAAAGTGGATTTAATGAACTTGCAAAAACATTATGGGTGGAATCCTGGCCCCACTGAAGTCAGCTGTGAAACTCCCATTGACTTGAATATGACCAGGATTTCACCCTGCAGGGAAAATTTGTCTTGGTATAGAGGAAGCTTGTCTGGGTCACTCTTTCCATAAGCCTGAGGCATATGTTTATGCAATATTAGCTTTAGCTTTACCTGTGTTGAACTCTGAAATAAATAATGCAGATGGGAAGTATGCTAACGCTTTGTGGCACTGAAGTGCTGGAGATGGCTGAATAAATAAATAAAAGCTCCCCTTCTTTTGTAAGTGGCTTATATCCTTGCTTATTGAGTCTCAGGCCAGGTAACCAGAAGAAAACTGTGGGGGGAGTAGGGCAGAAAGGGGATGAGAGGACCCTGGCGCTACTGGGCACGGCAGTGAACCCAGCACCCTCTCCAAGAAATCTGCCACGCTCTGGGGGCAGGATTGCCAGCAAACTTTGGAAAGCCTGAGGTTCACTTAACGTACATTTTCTCCAGTGTGGAAGTCAAGAGGCTCATTGCCAGCCTCAAAGCCCAGTGTACATGGAAATGGAAACCAAAAGATGGGAAGGAGAGAGAATGGCTGGGCTGGCAGATGAGTGGCATTGCAAGATGGAGGGTTTCCGGTTGGCTCCCACCACTGGCAGCACCTGGGAGAACAGCGAAGACAAGGTTCTCCATTCCCAGGTGGTGAGGTGTCTAACGTTGCTCTCTAGTGGCCCCTTCTTGTCAGCTGAAGGAGCAGTCGCGACAGGTTCTGGTGAGATCTTGCGCCACTTGCGGGAGGAATAGACACGGCACTGTCTAGGGTCTTTGAGGGATAGAGTGAATAGCCATTCTTTCCATGGGTATTCCCCAGGAAGGAGGGAAATGGGAGAAAGCAGAAACAACAGGCTCTGGAGTGAAAAGGAGGGGAAGGGAAGAAGAGAGGCACATAGTGACGTATAGGCTAGAGTAGTGATACTCAGACTGAGGCTCACCATCCCGTGGATCTTTGAAGCACATGATATTAAAACAATGTGTGATTTAATTCTTAACCACTCAGGGTGCTTTTACTATGTTATTAACCAATTACGTTATCAGCGTGCGCTAAGTTATTAACTTATTTGCTGTGAGAAGAACATATATAAGAGGTAAAAAATGTATAGTACTGTAGTAAATGCAACAATGAATTCACACTACTGTGGATCTTTTGGGTAATGCTGGTCACTAATTTGTCTCCTGAACCACTGAGGTCTGAGTCTCACTGGGCTAGAGAAAAGAAGATGTGAAGAGTGGATGGGAGGAGATCTCCTGGGAAGGAATAAAGACCTGGGGATGGGCCCAAAGCCCAGTGTGGACTTAAATGCAGCTCCAGACTTCTCCAAGGTCTGGGGTTGTTCAGACCCAGAGTTTTGGTTCCAGCCCACCTCTAGAAATGTCAAGGGCTGGGGCGAGAGGGGAGGTTCAGGGAAGAGGAAAGAAAAAGAGAAAATATGCCTGTGGTTCCTGCCCTGGCTTCCTGTGAGGTGAGCTGGGCTGGAGATAGCCAGTCCTCCAACGCCGGCAGGCCAGCCAAGCCAGGGATGGCCTTCCCAGATGGAACGTGTTGAGGAGGAAATGCTTCTGCTCCCCACGGACCCTCCCAACACTGCACCCTCGCTCCTGGAAGCACTGTCAGGAAACAGTACACAGTGCTTAGGTGTGTTAGAGGAAGGGTGGTAGGAAGCAAAATAACAGGCCGTCCAAAATCACCAGCTCTGCTGGGACCATATGCACTTCGCTACACTTGTTTAGCTGCTCTCTGTGAGTCGTGCCAAAATCGAGCTCATTTAAATGAGGTCTGTGTTGTGTCCAAGGTTAAGCGATCACCCCTTTGTCACTATATCTTCTTGTGTTATGCCAGGTGTCTGAAATGTGGCCAAGTTGTTTTGGTGCTGGGTTGAGTGGCAGCTGTATTGTCACCTGGGTCACACTGCCACTGCTGGAAACGGGAAGGAACAATATACTCCCAGCTTAACAAAAAAACCAACCCAAACCAAAAAGAAAAAAAAAACAACAAGCACGCAGCTGCTTAGCAACTCTTGCATGCATGTTCCTTCTGAGCAAACGAGCAGGCATGAGCTGGGGAATAAAAAGCCTGGCGGGAGAGCAAGGAACAATGGAATCTGACAAACACTCACAAGCAAGTGTGTGTGTGTGTGTGAGTGTTAAAGTTAGTGAAATTCTGAACAAAAATTGTCCCCAATTGTCCACTGAGCTGGTTCACAAACATCCACTCTCATTAGCTGTTACTCTACAGTGTTTCCAGAAAGGCTCTAATATACCAAGGATAGATAGATTAGACAGCGGCCCAGATTCCCTTTCACAATCCGGCCCATTTGTGCTGCTCGGTAAATGCAAAGGGGGCTTTATTTGGGCTGTAAGTCACCAGCTGAGGATATCCCTGGTGGAGAGAAACTCCCAACTGGTGTAACAGGGAGTTGCATTTTGCACCTGCTACCTACCCTGCCTTTGATATAGGGTGTGTTCTGGGGAACAAGTGGGTATGGAGGTCTGCTAAACCGATCCCCCACAGGCAGGACCTTAGGACAGTAGCTTTGCCTTGTGCTGGGGCCAAGCTGGTACAGAACTGGGGAGCTGCTATCCCTAACACAGGGGAGAAGTGGGTAAAGTCCTGGGCCAATTGCTCAGATTGCAATCAGTCTTACTGATATGAGTAAGGGCTGCCTGACTAGGCTCAAAGTGCGCTAGAAATGAAGTGGGGCAGGGACTGTGTGCGTACAGGGCCTGGCACAATGGAGTTGTGCTACTTCAGTACAGATAATCAATAAGTACTCAGGGTCCACTGATATCGCCCCCCTCCCCCCGCCCCCGCAATCTCAGGGAATTAATTAGATAGCAGGCACCCAGCGCATCCTGACAGTGGCTCCCCATTCATTGCACTGGAGGAAAGGCCACACACCCCCTCCCTCCCCCCGTGCCCAGGGAGGGAGTTTCCAAGCAGCCTTTACAATTGGCATTTGATGTGTGAGTGGGGCGATTTGCCCTGTACCTGTGCACAAGAACAGCCTCAGTTCAGCCCTTCATCCCATCCACCCCGAGGTACATGAGCAGTCCACGTAATTCTGTGTAATTATCTGAATTCCTAATGAGGATACTGCTGCTGTCTCTCCAACGACAGGGATTCGCCCGTTCGCCCAATTTCCGATGAGCTGATCGTCGTTCATTGTCTGTACAGCACCAGACATGGCACTGTTCACGTTACCCATTGAATACAGCAGGCCAGATTTTCTGTTGCCTTCCGATCACTCTGGCAGCACAACCGGGCTGGAAAGCAGCTGGATCTGCCCAGCTGAGTATTCCCCCCACCCCCCCCAGCTCTGAGCAGCTCTCTGCTGGCACCGAGCTCGTGTTCCCCATTCATCTGCCTCCTCTCCCTGCTGTGCTGTCACAGAGAGAGTGGCTGGGGCATGCTGCACTCTGGCTCTCCCCAGCTGACATCCAGTCCCTCAGGGACTGTTGCCAGCTGGCACAGGTTAGCATTGCCTAAGCTGCTGTAATCAGGGCCAGGGCTGGTGCACAGCCACCCTGAGACTCAGGGATTCATGTAGTCTTCCCCCTCCTCCCTCTGCTGCGCCAATCAGAAACTTGGCTGAGCAGAGAACCTGGCCCGCTGCTCGTTTTCTCCTGCTTTACTTATTCTGCTGCTGGCGGGCAATTTGCTCAGCTCCATCCTCTTTTCTCTGATAGAGGGGCTGGGGTTGCTGTACTTGCTATGGATTTCTTCGGCTTGATGTCAGCCTGCCGCTACTGCACGCTTCCTTTGCCTGCCCCATCTCTGCCTTCCAGACAGCAGCGCAGGATCCTCTCTGGAGCAGCTTTGCTTTAGGCTCCTTGGAGGCCTGACCCTTCACCTCCGCACCCGCAATAGACAGCTCCACTCCCGTACTTACTATTCTGCAAGGGACCAGGGGCAGGAATGCTCTTTTTTTTTTTTTTTCAGCAGCACTTGATAACAAGCCCAAGAAGAGGCGCAGGGAAGGCTGGAGCACTCATGCTGAGGGGCTTCTAGCTTCCCCAAACCAGCCAGAGCACTGCCCCACTGCCAGAAAAATAAGCTGAGAACCCCAGGAGTGCAGGAGAAAAGCTCGGGGCTGGCATGTTGCTGCCTGCAGCCACAGACATGGCAGCTGCTTCAGTGGCTGGCTACTTTAAGGGCCACCGACTGGGCAGGGCGAGAAGGTGGGCACATTTCCAGGAGAATCCTGCCCGAGGCTTTACCCACAGCGGCAGAATCACTTTTGCGGTGCAGGATCTAAGGTGATGAAGCTTCTCTTCTCCTTCCCCTCCTCACCCTACCTGAGACCCATCTTTTCACACCTTACAAATCGGCCCATTGCCTCGGAGCATTCCTCCCCCCCCCCCGCAAATAGAAATAGAGAAAAGTGTTCTTTTAACACACAGACACACACACACAAAAGCCGTTTGCAGCAAGTTTCTGGGTGCAGAGTGATTAGCAGCAATTACATTCCAGCTCCCTCACATCCTTCAATTAAGCCTCTTGGTTCCACATGAAAAATCTGCTTTATTAAAAATTGCCCACACACCATTTACAACATACATCGGAATTGGGCGTGCGGTGCTCTTTTCAATTCATTCAACTCCTTTCCCACCTGAACGGGAGCAAGCGCCACTGTTTAATAAGGGTAGGCTGCCTCCCAGGAGCAAAATACACCTGTGGGCCGTGAGCAACATTTATGCCTAGGCAGGGGGCAAACGAGGGGCTAAAAATATCAGGGGACTTGTGATGATGTAACCATGATTGGGCATGTAAGAGGTGCCTGTCTGTCACATGACTCACGTGGGTGGGTTATAAAAGGAAAGGAGACGCTACCAGCGGGAAAGGGTCATGGCCGCTCTTCTCCCAGCTGGCTGAAGCTTGGAAGGCCTTGGGTGGTTCGAGTTGATTTGGTGTGGTTCTGAGCTTTGTTCTTGGAAATGAAGCAAGCCCCGAGGAAAGGGATGTCAAGTGACTTGTATCCTTCGCCACCCAATGAGTCTGCACACTGAACTTAGCGTGCAGCGTTCTTCCACGAACAAGCTCCAGCCACCTGAGACGCTAAAATGTCACTCACAGTGGATTATACAGCTTTTCCTTGTCTCTCTACTTTCTTCCACACTTTGATCAGCAGTGAAAACGCTTACAAGGGTGACACTTCAATCAGCTTCAGGCATCTGAGTTAACACCTTCCTCCCCCCTCTTCTCTCCCTCTCCCGCATCCTCCCACACAGATGGACAGAAGCAGTTAACACCACTCAGAGCTATTGTTTCAGGCTCTCTACAAACTCAAGTGCTCGTCTGCATTAGAAAAATTGCCCCAGTTGAACTAAAGTGATCCTAAAGTGGTCCTAAAGTTACGCTGATGGATGCCCATAATGGAGACAAAAACTAGTTTAATCGCTGCTTAAATAATTTCAGCTTGTGTCAGGAAAGGGCCTCTCATGTGGGTGTGATGATCAGTTTCACTGCCGCAGTTCGTGTTTCTTGTTGAACTAGGTGAGAGTTTTCCCTTTGGCCAGAACCAGTAGCCGATGTGTAGTGGGTGCAGAACATCATGGGCTGAAATCTCGAATGGATGTATTAGGGGAGGGGTTCTCAAACAGAGGGCCGTGACCCCTCAGGGGGTTGTGAAGTTATTCCTGGGCGGGTCGTGAGCTGTCAGCTTCCGCCCCCAAACCCTGCTTTGCCTCCAGCATTTATAATAGTGTTAAACATTAAAAATAAAAAAGTTTTTAATTTATTAGGGGGGTCGCCCTCAGAGGTTTACTGTGTGAAAGGGGTCACCAGTGAGACCCACTGTATTAGGGTAACCCTCATCTTTTCTATGCATGCTTTCTCCACTACTTGTCTGAAGGGGCTGGTAATGGGCAGGAGATGAAGGTCGCTGTGCCCCATTCACTTGTGACTGAAAGTTCCCACTGGAGGCTGTTTCCAGGCCTGACCGAATGATCAGCGGTTAGACCCCCAAACTCACCCCAGATAGCACTAGAGATGAGCGAATAAGCAGACCAAACCGATATAGCAGCCTCTGTGGTACTGTGCCCACGTGGAAGCTATCTTGAGCCCCAATGGGCCAGATTCATCCCTCCAGTAAATCCTTTGACTTCAGTGCACTTACCCGAGGGATGAATCTGGCCCTCTAGCATTGGTAGCCTGGGATATTAATTCAGGTCTCTGAACTAAACAGTTGTGCCCTTACTAGCTTCCTGCTGAGTTCTGCTTGTAAGGATTCTGCAGCCAAGCAAACTGGAGCCACGAGTAGCAGGAATCTGAAACATCTCCCACCCCACTTGCCACCTCCCCCGATGCTGACTGTGCATAGCTAGGCGCTTTGTCAGGCAGGCAGTGAAAAGACTGAAAGCAAGAGCTGTGCTCTGGAAGAAAGTGCATTAAGCTCTGCACATGGGGGCCTGATATGATGCAGTGGGGAACAATGGGAATGTATAATGTGCTGAAGACGGAGCTGCTGGAGCTGGGGCAGGCTGAACAAAGTAGCAGAATGATGCTTAGTAAGGGGCCTCTATAGGGGTGGGGGTGTTCCTTAACTTACACCAATGCTTTATCCACCCAGATGCTTTCCAGGAGCCCTCTGCTTGTGGCAATAAGCCATGCTGGCTACCAGAACTAAAAAGGAACTGCCCAGCTGTTCTGCAGCAAGATGAGGCTTCATTTTAAAGAATGAGATGGCATGGTAAGATCTATCTATCGCTCGACCACCTGTAGCCACCTGCAATTCCATAGCTGAATTTGAGCACTCGGCAGTGAGTCTAGCCACAGAGAGAGTGACTCGTCGCCTGCTTGTATTAATGCTTGTGTGTTTAGTTAATTATTGCTGCTACATTTGTTAAGCACTGTTGATGGGCTTGGTGCTGGACGAGACTCAAAAGGAAGACAATCGCTGCTCACGGCAACCAAGCGAGGCAGTGCCAGGCGACTATGCATGTGTGCTGTGGGGAATGCCAACCCCAAACATTTAGCATCAGGAGTCAGCCTCCAAAATCATGAGATTTAAAAAACAAACAAAAAACAAACAAACTTCGAGGCTCATTCTATTTGCCTGCTGGGTTCTGACTCTTTAAGATCCACTTGGGTCAGGAAATTAAGCTTTCCTCTTCCTCCATGGGGTCTAGAAACTTACTTCTTGTTTAACTGAAAGTTCAGAGTCTCACCTAATCACATGAATCCAAGAGCTGGGACTTTTAACAAAGTCAAATGTTGTTAGATTTGCAATAAAATCCTAACAGCTGGTAACACAAGCATCCTGCGAGCTGATGACAATGCTAGCGAGAACCACAGTTTGTTTGGAAATTGAGAACATCCCCTCCCCAATCCAGTTTCTTTAGCACGGCTTTGTAAAATCCTGTGGTTACTCTGACGGCATCCAAGTCGCTATTGCCAGAAATTGTCAGGAGCGGAGGGCTCCGTGCTTACACTTGGGGGCAGTCTCTCCAAAGAGCGCTGCTCCCTTTTGGGCGCCAGAATAAGCAGTCACATTTTCAAGAGAGCCCTTGTGAAAATCTGGCCCCGGTTGTGAGTGCTGGGCATTGAGAAATCTGCCCTCTCCTGCTTTCAAATACAGCAATGTGACTTCCACTGAAGTCAGTGGGAGTTTGTCATATGTATGTAAGGGCAGAACTCAGGGCTAAACCAGCAAAATAGTTTATTTTAGCACAGTAGAAATGGTCAAAAAAACCAAAAAAACTGTATGGGGACAGGCAAGTTTAGTGCCTCTTTGATATGCAGCAGAAGCATTCACTGAAAGTAAGAAACATTTGTCAAGCAAGACCTGCATGGCAGCACAGTAGCCTTCGCAAGGTTGATGTGATCTAGCCTGCTAATGTTTATATTAGTGTCTTTGCTGGAGGAACAGATAGCAGTGTTCCCAATTGACAATAAGCACTTTACGCTCTCACCTAGACCCATCTTTTTGTGGCTGGGGTATGGGCATGCATCCCTTCCCTACGGTAGGCCCCGTTTCCTAACGTTTGCTGTGCGTTGGTGGGGGTGTGCTTGAACGCTACGAGATGTTTAAAAGACCCAGAGCGCACTGAAGTCAATGGGAGTGTTTTAAACTGGCTTCACTGGTCTTTGGATCAGGTTCGCTGAGAATGTCTACGCTGCAGTCCGAGGTGTGACTGCAGCATGGGTAGACATACCTGAGCTAGCTTTGATCCACCTCGCTTGAATAACAACATCAGCGAAACAGCGGCAGGTTGGGCTGTACATGCTCATCCAGGACCCCCATTCTGCCCCAGACCCCACTTCCACTGCACCCCCTCCCTCAAGGCCCCACCTTGTCTCTTCCCACCCCATTCTGCCCTGGTCTCACCTCTTCCAGCCCCTGCTCCAGCCCCGTTCTGCCCCCTCCCCTGAGTGCCCCACCCTCACTTCTCCTCCTCCTTCCAGCAGCAGGCGGGAGGCGCTTGGAGGGAGGGGAGGCGCTGATTGGCGGGGACGCCGGTGGGCAGGAGGCCCTGGGGGAGACGGAGGAGCTGATTGTGGGAGGGGTTGCGAGTGGGTGCTCAGCACCCACCCTTTTTTTCCGGCGGGTGCTCCAGCCCTGGAGTACCCCCAGAGTCGGCACCCATGGTTGCACTAACCCAGAGTCCCAGGACCCTGCAGGGATGGAGGGTCATATCTTGAGTTAAGCCGAGGGTCCGAGCCCCGTTGCTTTGCAGTGTAGATGCAGCCCCACTAGAGTTGGGTCCTGGGAGCCAGCTGGAAGTATCCCACAATTCCATGGCACAACTTCCTTAGACCTCTCTGTCCCAACAATCTGCAATCCACTCTATTGAAAACAGAAGCCACCCTCCCTCTTCATGAATGGCAGCAGCTCAGGTCAGCGTTAACCCATTCTCTTCTGATCACGGATCTGCAAGCACGCTGTCAGAGCGCCTCCTGGGTTTGCAATGGAGAGCGAACGGATCAAACCTTTTGCAAAGCAAGCTGCTTCCAACTTCCTGTAACGTGCAGGGTGAGCAGTAAAGTTTTCCCACAGTGCACCACAGCCCCAGGGACAGAGCAGCCACATTTTTGCGGGGGTGGAGGGAGACACTAGGGATTCTGGGATATGGCTACTTTGACTCGGGACTGCGCACTGCAGTGTGGACACCAGAGCCCTAATTTCGAGCATGGGTAAAAGAAGGGTTAACACACAATGTAGATGCTCAAGCCCAGGGTTCCCTAACATGGGTCAGCTGACTCGAGTCACACTAACCCTGGGCTTACATTGCAGTGTAGACGTATTCTAACCGTTCAGAGACATTTTACTCCATTGGGAAGAAGGGCCCTATTCTGCATGCTTTATTCAGGCAAAAGACCCACGGACCATGAGGCGAACCTTCCAATCTGGGTGCATTTTGTACACTGTATGGACTGTCTGTTTGGGCACCTCCGTGCCCCCATGGAAAGTGTACCCACCTCTCCATTGTATTGGCTCAGAAGCACCAGCAAAGGGCCTGACCCAGCTCCCATTCCCGTCAGCAGGAGATTTTCCATCCATCTGAGTGAAGTGTAATCCTGATGCTGAGCCCTTCCGGGCTCGTTTCATCACCATGGGGCTTTACAGATCCTGGGCCAGGCACTCCAGAGGGGCACAGGGTTGCAGTGGCCCATCACGTCTCCCACTGCAGAGGCAACAGAAGACTGGTTGTGTGCTGCCCATCACCATTCCCAGGGTGACCTCGGCATAAGAAGGTCCCAAGGGCAGACCAGATCACCCCATTGGATTCAATGGGGTGACCTGGTGGCCGGACCAGTGGTGGGAAGGGGAGTGGCTGAAGCACTCTGTGCTCTGGCAATTGCCAAATCTACTGCAGTCTGTAGGCAGCAGGGGGAAGCTACAGTCTGTTAGAGCAGCCGTTGGGGCTGCTCTAATTTAGGTAGAGGCTAGAGTGAACCCAAATCTAGGAGGAACAAAAGTGATTTCAAGCCGCCTCTTCCCTCCCATCCCCTGGGCTGTGCCTTCAGAGAAGCACAGCATGGAACCTGGTCCCAACCCCAATGTGAGGCAGATGTACAAAGATTAGTGAACTTGTCCAGAAGGACAAACTGAGCCACAGGGTTAGTCTAAGGTCCAAACAGTGTCAGAGCTGGAATTAACCCCCTGGAGCTGCTGGGGCCCAGGCATGGGCTCTGTCCACTAGGCCATGCTCTTTTTCCTCTTTGCTTTTTGTTGCTTGGCTGAACTTAATTTAGACAGACGTTTGATCTTACTGAGAGGCTTCCACAGTGCTATATAATTTATGGCTCTGCAGTCCTCCTTATGAGGTAGGAATGTTTGAATGACTTTTCTTTAGAGCCCTTTTAAAATCCTGTACACACGCTATTCCCCTTCAGCAAATGATGGTTTGACAGGGTTTTGCTGATGCACTAATTGGGAATGTTCACACCGAAATCCTTAGCTGAAATATGTTATAGGATTCAGGCTCAAGAAGTACAGGTCCACCATGGACAATGGATTCTTTAAGAATAATTTTTCACCCCTAAATAATGACGTTTTCCATCATGTTACATCCATTAGCTATAGCTTGGCAGTTGCATCCATCATAATATGCTATTTCAGAGAAAGAAATGAGTGTATTTTTCTCTCTAAGAACCAAGGCAAAATATCTAGCTAGTGAACAGTTGAGCAGGCTGTATAAAATATTACCCTAATGTTTAGTTAAACTTGGACAGTGAACATACAGTACCGATTAGACAGTTTACTTTCTTTAAAATAACCTTGTATTCAAAGACCTAACTGGATTCCAAGTTACTCCACATTAAATTCACTTTTAAAAAATACAGGTAACTTTCAAACAGTGTTAAAGGATTTTGTGGCTCTTCCAAAACCACCCTTGATCGGTGTATAGCTTCTCTCAGCAGTAAAAGCTTTTCTCAGTGATCTCTGTATGGATGGTGCCTACTTTGCACTTGCAGTTGTTTCTTTAGCTTTTTTACAGCATTTTAGTTAATTATCCTAAATCCTTATTTTTTCATTCTGTTTTAACTGTTTTCACCTTGTAGCTACAGGATTGGGAATCCTGATACTGTAATTCAGACAGAAAAGTGATCAAAATCCACCACCCAATATACATGCACAATTCTTATGGTTTTCAATAGGGGATGAATAGACAGTGCAGTTCCTCCAGCATCATTTCTGCATTGCATTGGGATGGGACTGTGGTGCTCTGGAGGAATTAGCAAAGGTTGGTTGAGTTGTTGTGATCCCAGCTCTCCGGAGCAAGTCACTTGACACCTGTCTCAATCTCTCCATCTGTTAAAATGGTGATAATGTAACTTAACCTACACCTCACAGGATTGTTGTGAAGATTAGCAAGTAGTTTTCACAGCATTTTGAGCATGTAAAGCAATACAGAAATACTAAAAGGTTGTTTACACTTAAAATGCTATAGCGGTTACTGGAGCACTTCTATGTAGACACTATACATGCCAATGGGAGGGAGTCTCTCAGCGGTGTAAGTAATCCACCTCCCCAAGAGGCAGTAGCTAGGCTGACAGAAGAATTTTTCCATTTTAGTGCTGTCTGCACAGGGATTTAGGGCGTCTTAACTATGCCGCTGAGGGGTGTGGATTTTTCACACCCCTGAATTATGAAGTTATGCCAATCTCATCTTCTAGCATAGACAAGGCCTACCTGGTGTTCTCACTGATCTAGTGCCCACTGAAGTCATTGAGAGTTGGATTGGCCCTTTACATACCAAGCTGAGCTGTGCCTTAATACTACCGAGACTGAAGGGATAGAGGAGAGTCTCTAGATGTACAGGGTTAAAAGTGAGAGCAGAATCTGACCCAGTCTGTGTTTTAAGAGGCAGGCATACTCAGATTTGTCTTTAGGCACTCAAGTGTTATGGTGATGAGCACAATATAGGAACCTACATAGATTAGAACCTAGCTATAGCACTTCCTAGTTCCCATAAAATGTCTAAACCATCACCATTTTTGTGACATAACTAAACAGTTTGTCTGGTGGTTGGTACTAAGTGGACAATGAGGAATGAAGTCTCCTTCACACTTTGTTTGGCAAATGCTGTTGAAAATTATTCTTTTACCCAGATTGTCATTCTCCACCGCTCTGCAAAAAACAAAAACAAAAAAACCCAAGCCACGACATTTGGAATTCCAGGAGGAACATAATTTTCTATTGCTCGGGGACGGATGTTCATGTGAGGCTGTTGGGAAATGGATGTATTGGAGGGCAAGAAAAACGTGGGTTGATAAACACTTGCAGGCAGCAGAGAATTCTGTGCCAGTTAAAGACTTTCGGTGAACTAATTGCAGGATATTTAAAAAGCCTGATTTTCAACCAGAACAATCAAAGGGAAGATCCAGAACTTCAGCTATGCAGTGAGACCCCATGCTGTAATAATACAAGTGCTAATCTCAGGAGCTTTAAGGAGCACAAGAGGAAACAATGTATATGGGACAGAGAGAGTAGAAGCTGCTTAAACACTGCAGTGTGTAGCTATACATGGCAGTGAAAGGCTTGGACAGGAGGAAGGCAATGCGGTGCGGCCAGAACCTTTCCCTGCTGCCTGCCCCTGCCAGAGCCTTTCCCCACTGCTGAAGCCTTTCAGTGGGGCAGGGAAAGGTTCCAGCAGTGGAAGACTACACTGCTAAAAACATCTGTGTAGATAGGGGAAGCGCTGCTTGTAGAGAGCCATGCAGGGTACATACCCTAGGGGTTCAGGCAGGTTTTTACTCACCTAAGAGAGAGAAACAAGCACACTCCACAATTAACGTCCATGCAATTTCATGTACGTTAACACAGGATCACAGAACTAGGAGATGGAAAAGACCATCGAGGGCCGGATCCTGCCCCCATTGGCAAATTCCCACTGATTTCAATGGCAGCAGAATCGGGCCTTAGGTTCTATGCATCCTTATGGGGATAGACGGTTTTATGGATTATAGTTACCAAAACTTTTAATGAGGGAAATTAGTACAATGAGCTAATGAACAGATTGAATCTATTCTCTCTCTGCAATCTTTTCCTTGACATCACCAGTGATTATCCGCAATAAACACATTACAGCTCAGCATTCTCAATCAACCAGCAAGTGAAAGCCAGAACGTTATAAATTCACCATCATAAACTTTACTGCAAGGTTTAAACTGAAGTATTGTCAGAATAGGTACCTAGCATTTGAACATCTTTATGCATCTCACAGTAACTTCCTGGGTGAGGTTGGGAAAATAAATTAATAAGGATCTATACCATATGCATCAGCAGAAAATGACAGTACATCTAACACTTCTTTTCACCAGAAGAGACATCTTACAATTACCTTATGTGACCCTGTCAGTTTCCTGCACAGAAGAGATACAACGAGGTTATTAAGCAAATATGATTAATGAATAAAAGTACCTCTGGCATGCTGGAAATGAGGTTTGGAGGCCTGCAAGGTGGTGGGAGAATTCTCCAGCCTGCGCTTTGGGAAATGTGTCAGGTTTCTGCAGTAATATGATTTACACGCTGCATAATGGGCCAAATTCATCCCAGGTGCCCCTTCATTTACATCGATGGAAGGACACCTGGGATGAGTTTGGCCCATTGTGGTGTATGTATTTATTCCATAGTCTAGAAAGTGCTTATAATTGCAGTACTGTCCAGCAGCGGGACTGGGAGGGAGGTGGGTATGCCATACCCCCACTCTCACTGGTGCTGTTGGGAAAAGGAGTGCAGGATTGAATAAAGGACTAGAAAGCTGGATGGGATTTCTAGGGTCTTATACTGCACTTATCACTGTAGTATCTGAGCACTGCCACCCGTAGTATCAGAGGAAAGAGGGAGCAAAGAGAGCAGCAAACCATACTCGCTCTACGCTGTTTTACCAACCTCTGGGAACATGAGAAGGGACTGTAGGGTTGGAGAAAATCTGCTGTGAACATACAGTGTTTACATTATCTTGCCATGTGGCTTTTATCTTTATGGAAGCTCTGCAGACCAGTCTCACACAAGGCCATGGGCCTCATCCCTACCCTTGTCGGCCACACCACCGCTACTGTCCTCTGCTGTGGATAACAAAAAGCTGCCTATTAACTGGACAGGAAGAGTGGGAAGAATTAGAAGCACCTCTGTGTTGTTTTCCTTGATTTAGAGCAGCTGGGGATAGATAAGACAGATGCAGATCTTGTACAGAAGGTGTATATGCCTCGTGCGCCGTAAACTCATTGTGCTTCTCTCCCTTCTTCCCCTTGGTGCTGACAGTCATAGCTACAGGGCACAAAATCTTCTGAATCACTGTGTTAAGAGCGAGAGGGCGAAGGAAGAGGAACAGGGTAAAGGACCGACAGCAGGAACTTGAATGGGCTGGTTTCTGTTTCTTTGTGCACTTATTCTATATCTTGACATGGCAACAGCTGCTGTCTCCTCTTACTTCCCCTCCACTAGCCTACAGTTGGTTGGTTGGTACAAAGGGATTTCCTGTGTCTGCTGGAGGATGAATAGGGCATTAAATGAGGGTATCTCTGTGTGTCTGATGGGCACTCCCATATATGCTTGAAAGAAAGAACATTTTAAGAGGCCCACTTTTGTTTAACGCAACCGTTCAGGAGTGCCACATTTCTGTAAAAGAACTTCTGCCTTGGAACGTGAGTTGAAGGACTCTGTGGAACATCAAGAGGCACTGACTGAGTTCTTACACCAAGAAAGGAACCTCTTCCAGCAGAGCCTGTACAAAGAAAGCACTAAATTAGACATGTTCTCTTCTGCCAGGTAGATTTGAATGAGATAGATGATGCTAGAATGAGAAATCTGAACATCTCCTCATGAGCCATAAAAAGGACTTTACTGGCATCGGACTCTATCGTGAACTCTCTCTACCTACTATTGATGACTGAGAAAAAACTATCTTCTTTGAGGATGTTGCACAGGATGGGTTTTGAACAAAGATAGTTGATATTCACATCTCTTTACACTGGATGGCAGAGATATTCATGGACCTCCTATCAAATGGAGATATAAATTTGCAAATTTACAAGAGCAACCACTCAGACACTTTATGGACCATCCCAATGAAGTCTCCATGAATTTCTGCAGATGCCAGTTTGAGACCTTTTCTTATAGACCATCTATATGTAGGAGATAACAGTACCAAGTAGGATTCAGTAAATATGGGCTCTCTTAGCAAGAAAAGAAAAGTGAAAGAGTTCTTTACATACACTAAAGAAAACACAAGAATTTAATCTTTACTTTAGAAACTTTAGAAACACCTTTCTGCCCCAGTTATATTATATGGTGTGAAAAAGCGATAGCTCTAGACTGGTGGATATAGCTCTATTGCACACTTACTCTTCATTTTAGTCCCGTGCAATGAAGCTGTCTCAGACATATCAATCCTGCATTCATGCCTATAATGATATAAGGCCATGTCTACACTAGAGAGCTTATAGTGGCACAGCTATACCGATGCAGCCGCACTGCTGTAAGCTCTCTCATGTAGCTGCTCTACGCCGACAGGAGAGAGCTCTCCTGTTGACATCATAAAACCACCTCCACGAGCGGCAGTAGCTATGTTGGCGGGAGAAGCTCACCTGCTGGCATAGCGCTGTGCACACTACCACTTACGCTGGCAAAACTTATGTTGCTTAGGGGTGTGGTTTTTCGCACCCCTGAGCAACAGAAGTTTTGCTGAAATAAGTGGTAGTGCAGACATGGCCTTAGTCGATCAATTCTTCTTTGATATCTGGTATATGTAGCTACTCATGTAGCTGCTGTACTTTCTTTGACACATCAGAGATAGGTGGAGCATTCAGATGAGGCCTAAATATTTACACTGCCCATAAATGTGGGTTCAGTCTTAGAAGTCAGATCGTCCCTGACATTACTTTCTTTCTATGTTGCCAGTTTTTATTTTCTGCTATTGTCCATCACCTTCCTTTGTAGTTTGAATAGTATCTTAATTAACTGCTGATCACTAGGAATCCAGCTATCTAGAGTAACTGGATGGAAAATCATTAATCTCAACCAGGCCTTTATAAAATCATGTCACCACACTAATTCTCTACACTTATCAAACCCCACTATGGTGTGAAAAATTGATATTTCTACTCCGGAGTGTCAACACATGGCCTGTGCTCCATTCTGTGATTTACCGTCCATGGGGGTTCAAACTGAGATGCTGAGCTAGGAAATACTGCTTGGTTCTGAGCCCTCAAAATGAAATAGCTGCCACCCGGGCCTGGGAGCACCAAGCATAACAGGCAGATTAGCTGCTCTCTATTAGCTGATCAGCCTTCAGCAACTTGAAGTAAATGGCCTGAATCCTGAGATTCTTACTCAGCCTTTATTCAGGCAAACCCATTGAACCATGTGAAAACAGAATCAGGACCTCTGGTTTCTGCACCAGTGTATAAAATCTTCCTGTTAGCTGTGATCTGTGGCCATCCCACGTCACGCTGTGATCTCATTCTGTCTCACAGATGTAGGCTAATCAGGGTTGGGCTTGGTTAGTGCTTACACTACAGATGTCTAAGGAAAGCAGAGATGCTGCAAGAAATGTTTCCATAGGTGACGTGCTCTCTTCTAATTCACTAATGCCTCAGTACTGGGCTTGTGGGCAACATTTTTCTGGAGAAACTATCTGATGCCTGCATCCCAGGCAAGGGGAAAATATTCACAGGGAAGGGTTGCAGACTAAGCAGAATGAGCAAACATCTCAAAGAGGGGATTAAGAGAAAGCAGAAAGCCTACAAGGAATGGAAGATGAGAGGGATCAGTGAGGAAAGCTACCTCTTGGAGGTCAGAAAGTGTAGGGAGAACAGCTAAAAGCCAAGCAGAGTTGGACCTTGCAAAGGGAATTAAAACCAATAGTAAAAGATTCTATAGCCATATAAATAAGAAGAAAATAAGGAAAGAAGAAGAAGGGGGACCACTAAGCGCTGAGGATGGGGTGGAGATTAAAGATGATCTAGGCACGGCCCAAAACTTAAACAAATTCTTAGCCTCAGTTTTTAATGAGGCTAACAAATTGCTTAGGGTTAGTGGCAGGGTGGCTAATAGGAAGGAGGATATGGAGGTAGAAATTACCACATCCAAAGTGGAAATCAAACACAAACAGCTTAATGGGACTAAATTGGGGGGCCCAGATAATCTCCATCCAAGAATATTAAAGGAACTGGTGCATGAAATTGCAAGCCCAGTAGCAAGGATTTTTAATTAATCTATAAACTCGGGAGTCGTACCCTGTGACTGGAGAAATATTAATATAGTACTGTACCTATATTTAAGAAAGGGAAAAAAATTGATCTGGGAAATTACAGGCCTGTTAGTTTGACCTCAATTTTATGTAAGGTCTTGGAACAAATGTTGAAAGAGAAAGAAGTTAAGGCGATAGAGGTGAATGGTAATTGGGATAAACTACATCATGGTTTACAAAAGGTTGATTGTGCCAGGCCAACCTGATCTCCTCCTTTGAGAAGATCACTGATTTTTCAGACAAAGGAAATGCAGATGTTATCTGCCTGGATTTCAGTAAAGCATTTGATACAGTTCCACATGAGAAATTATTAGTTAAACTGAAGAAGTTGGGGATTAATGTGAGAACTGAAAATGGATAAGGAACTGGTTGAAGGGGAGACGACAAGGGGTCAAACAGAAAGGTGAACTCTCAGGCTGGAGGGAGGTTACTAGTGGACTTCCTGAGGGATCGGTCTTGGGACCAATCTTAGTTAACATTTTGGCACAAAAAGTGGGAATGTGTGAATAATATTTGTGGATAACAAAGTTAGGAGGTATTACCAATATAGAAGAGGGCCAGAATATCATACAAGAAAATCTGGAGGTCCTTGTAAACTGGAATAATAAAAATGGGATGAAATTTAATAGTGCAAAGTGCAAGGTCATGTATTTAGGGACTAACAACAAGAATTTTTGCTATAAGCTGGGGACTTATCCGTTGGAAGTGACAGAGGAGGAGAAAGGCCTGGGTGTATTGGTTGATCACAGAATGACTATAAGTTGCTAGATGTGATGTGGCCATGAAAAAGGCAGTCCAAGGATGCATCAGGTGAGGTATTTCCAGTAGAGACAGGGAAGCATTAGTGCCATTATACAAGGCATTGGTGAGACTTCATCTGGAATACCATGTGCAATTCTGGTCTCCCTTATGTAAGAAAGATGAATTTAAACTGCAACAGATGCAGCAAAGGGCTACTAGGATGATCTGAGGAATAGAAAACCTACCTTATGAGAGGAGACTCAAAGAGCTTGGCTTGTTTAGCCTGACCAAAAGAAGGCTGAGGGGAGATATGATTGTTTTCTATAAATACATCAGAGGGATAAATACCAGGGAGGGAGAGGAGTTATGTAAGTTAAGCGCCAATGTGGACACAAGAACAAATGGACATAAACTGCCTGTCAACAAATTTAGGCTTGAAAACTAGGCAAAGGTTTCTAACCATCAGCGGAGTGAAGTTCTGGCGCAGCCTTCCAAGGGAAGCAGTGGTTAGGCAACATACCTAACTGCCTTCAAGACTGAGCTTGATAAGTTTATGGAGGGGATGGTATGATGCAACTGCCTACAATGGCATGTAGCTGCTCCGCATCTGCTAGCAGCAAATATCTCCAATGGCCAGTGATGGGACAGTAGATGGGGGAGGGCTCTGTTCTGTCTCTCTCTCTCTCTCTCTCTCGTATGTCCTGCTCCTTGCACTTCGTGTGACTCACACAAAAACTGCTCCACCAATTCAAGCCCTAGCCACTGCCTTTCAAACCCCTTGAGCCACATGGTTCAACTTCTGCTCAAGCTTTTTCACGTGCTTGTGTCTTGGGTGCTGCTGCTATTGTTTCAGCCACTTCTTTACATTTATCCTGAACGGCTATGCCCATCCCATCACGTGAATAATCGGTACATGCTTGTGCACTCCGGCCTCCCACTGAAGACAAAGGGAGTTGGGGTGGCACAAGGAACTCAGTGTGGGATGCAGGGGAGTGGAATTCTGAATGCCCACAGAAGGCTCAGGGGATGTGCAGTGTTACTATCTACAAGTGTTTGCACGTGTTAGCACAGGAAATATTGCCATGTAGCCTGTCCGGGCCAACCATCTGTTGTATTCTTCTTGAGCCTGGATTCTGGATGTTCATTGGCACAAGGTGATTTAATGGTGATAAATTTGAGGTGGGAATTCCTTTTTAATTACATTTTTAATAATGTAACAAGCATTCTGGAGGACGACGACCAAGGTAAATATATATGGAGACCCGGGGACTTGTTGAACTGTTACAGAAATCAATATAAATCAGGAAGTAACCTTGACCGGGTATCTTTCTTATCACCTCTGAGGCTCTACCTGCCTTTGTCTAACAACAATCTCAGTTAATTAGGTAATTAATCTAATTACTAATTAGTGGAATTGCTATTGCTAATTAGGCCAGTTCGCTCTCTTTTGGCTAACCCTCCACCTTATTCGATGATTGAAACCAGACAGTGACAGAATTCATTGCTCTTCGCTGCTTTAACCAAAACCACCTGGAAACACATTTCCACTCAGGCTTTCTTTGAATGAAAGCAAGGCAGCCAGTTGGAAAGTAGAAAGGGAGGCTCTGAGCACCAGATTAATTGTTAGTTCTGAATGTTGCAACCTGTTAGTTTTTAATTCATCCTCTTGGCATAAGATTAATTTTAGCTCTGAATGCTGCAATCTGTTATGTTTGAATTGATCCTAAGGAAACATTTTACTCATAGCCTAGAGAAAAAATCCACTAACTTCTTTGTCTGGACAAGTTTAACTAAATCATGGCTTCAGCTCCCAAAGTAGATTCCTCTTCTAAAGAGGAAAGTATTATTGTCTGATTGTGACTATCCAGTCAGCTGTGTGGAAGAGTTGTGTGTAGCTGCACCACCCCAGAAGCAGACCAGAGACGGGATTATGACTCAGAGTCAGACTTCCTCTCCTGCTCCCCCAGCTAGTTCACCCCTTTCTGTGGAGTGTTTTACTCCTTCCTGTGCCCCCAGTCGGGGATTAAGACCTACAGCAGTGGGGTTTTTAGTCCTCCCACTTTCTACCCATCTCTACGCCTGCCATTTCCAATTGCTTGCGGCAGGGAGTACCAGGCCAGGGGCCCCTGCTCTCCCGATCACAGCTGGAGTCATTCCCAGCGTATGTCTACACTATGAAATTAGGTCGATTTTATAAAAGTTGATCTTTAGAAATCGATTTTATACAGACGATTGTGTATGTCCCCATTAAGCTCATTAAGTCAGTGGAGTGCTTCGGAAATGTCATCGCGAGTGCTTTTTTTTCCGTCTTCTAATCTGTGATAACCTCAGGGACAGAGATGATAGGGGGAGCATAGAAACATTTGCACCTGCGGGGGGTGGGGGTAAAAAGGGAGAGTTAAATTTAAGATGATACATTTCTGAGAACAAAAGGGAGACTCTTCAACAGTGAAACAAGCAATTCACAGCAGACAGCACATGGGCTTTAGGTACAAGGTCGCATTTTGCCTTTTATATTGAGCACCTGTCGGTATGGTGACACATCACACAGAGCTGGGCAACAGAATTTGGTTTCCAGGCAGCCATGGTAAGCCAAAGGGTACACGGGGTTGGCTTCTTACGCCTTCATAACATGTGGGAATGGTTTCAAACTGCAGCACCCTCCTTTCCCAGAGCAAGCAATGCCGGTTGGGTTTGGCATTTAAAAGGAGGGGCTGCGGTTTTCGGGTGGATGTGCAGCACACACCTCCCCCCACCCCACTGCGTGGCTATTCTCCGGGATGATCCTTTTTAGCCAAGTGCAAACAGCCCAGCATGAATGGGGTCCTTTTACTGTTCCCTTACAAAAATTCCCCTATTTCAACCAGGAGACCATGAATGATATCACTCTCCTGAGGATAACACAGAAAGATATAGACCGAATGTTGCTTGAACGCGACCAAAACCCAGGACCATTCGCTGCCATGCTTTGTACTGCAATGATTCCAGACTATTTGCTACTGGCTTGGCATGGTAAAGTGTCCTACTGTAGAGGATGAAATAAGGCAGCCCTCCCCAGAAACCTTCTGCAAAGGCTTTCAGGGTACCTCTAGGAGAGCTTCATGGACGTGTCCCTGGAGGACAGGTTAACAGACTTTTCCAGTAGCTGTACTGGCCGCGAATGCATCCCAAGTCTTCAGGGCAAATCAAACATTAAACACGACTGCTTTTAAACCCTGTACTGTAGTTACAAATGTGCACTCACCAGAGCTGCCTTCTCCGGCTTCAGGGTTGGGGATCCCACCTTCGGAGGAAATTGGGTCCAGGGTGATGAAAAGGTCCTGGCTGCCGGGGAGAACGGATTCACCGCTCGCCTGCTGCACATTCTCCCCCTCCTCCTCCTCCACAAAATCCTCCTCCCTGTTGCGTGAGACTCCCCCCTTGCAGGTCACGGACAGTGTGGGGTAGTGGTAGGATCCCCCGCTAGAATGCCATACAGCTGATCATAGAAGCGGCATGTAAGGGGCTCTGACCCGGAATGACCGTTTGCCTCCTTTGTCTTTTGGTAGGCTTGCCTGAGCTCCTTAACTTTCATGCGGCACTGCTGCATGTCCCTGTTGTAGCCTCTCTCCACCATGCCCTGTGCGATTTTGGCATATATATTAGCATTTTTTCTTTTCGATCAGAGTTTGGCCTGCACAGATTCTTCTCCCCATACAGCAATCAGATCCCGTGTTTCCCTTTAGGTCCATGCTGGAGCTCGTTTGCGATTCTGGGGGACTGCATGGTCACCTGTGCTGCTGAGCTCGCCACGCTGACCAAACAGGAAATGAAATTCAAAATTTCACGGGGCTTTTCCTGTGTACCTGGCTAGTGCATCAGAGTTCAAAGTGCTGTCCAGAGTAGTCACATTGATGCACTCTGGGATAGCTACAGGAGGCCAATACAATCAAATTGCTTCTGTACTACCCCAAATTCAACCCAGCAAGGTCGATTTTAGCACTACGCCCCTCACCGGGGAGGATCACAGAAGTCAATTTTAAGAGCCCTTTAAGTCGACGCAACGGGGTTGGTTGTGTAGATGAATTCATTTTAAAATCTACCTAAAGCGGCAAAATTCGACCTAACCCCATAGTGTAGACCAGGGCCCAGTCTGAGCAGGGCTGGTGGCGGGCAGTAAGTGCTGTGATGTTCTAGAATTTTAAAAATTATCCTCTCTGTAATTCGTGTTTGAAAATGGGGATGGGATTTGTGAACCCAATGTGCATGTTTAAGGAAAACTTCTATCCACCCAAGAAAATGAATAGAAGTAAAGTCTAAAGTAAAGAATTTTCAGGAACTCTTTCATCTCTCGGGGTTTTGGAAAAGGTACTGCACTCTGTCCATTAATCATCTTTCTTTTCTGCCTCGTGATTGCTGCCGGACTCCATGACTCTTAGGTTATTCTCAGCCTGTGCATGTTGGCCACCTCTGTCTCTGTTGTCATGGTGGTGCTGTGATCCCAGGGCCTGTGGAATCACTGTGAATGGCTCAGCAGAGATAGTTAGCCCTTCAGGATATGAGGCAGGCAGTTACCATGCCCTGGATAGACAGATTTTAAAAGGTACCTATTTGGGACTCTACGGTGCCTTTGACATGAGTTTCAAACCCAAACAAACTAGCAGCCGTTCCCACAACAGACAATAAAATTTGACCACCAAGGAATTCCCCACCTCCCACACAAATCTGAGTCCCCATCAAACCCCACCCTCTTCAAAGACCTGGATAAATAGAGAAGCCCTGCCCCAATATGCCTTGAAGGCCAACAAAGCTGGTCTATTCAGATCAAAGCGGTGAATTGATTCCACAGCTGAGGGCCACTCATGGGGAATGCTTTGCCACCAGCCATCTCTTTTAACTCACAGGCCATCTGGTTCCAGTGCCTCCATTGATCACTGTTATTGTGCTAGAGGAAGTTAGGTATTACACCCCAGAAATAGCATTACCTGCCACAGAATCGATGGAGCTGGCCACAGGAACAGGTTTTAAAACACTGTGGAGCCTGGCTGTAGTTCACAGAAGGCAAAATCCTTGTTCCTGCCAGGGACCACCTGCAGGATCAGGACCACAGACAACATGTGAATGTCATGGTGTTTTGTATATTACCTTGTCTCTTCTTCTTTTTTCTTTTTTTTTTTTTTAACCAAAGGGTTGTAAAACAACCCCTAGGCTTACTTGATGATTTTCCTCTGTAAAAAATACTTTTGTTTTGTTTTTTGGGGGGCTGCTGGGAGGAAAGTTCTCCCGGCGTTTCCATTTTAAACCTCCATATTGAGGTGTTTATTACTCCGTCATGAAAATTCACATTGAGCTGAAACTTGACAAATGTTCTTTGGCTTGGAGCTTTCTTTTTAAAAAGAGTTTACTACTAAAAATGTTTACGTTAATTTAAAAACACACCCAGCCCCCTTTGGAATGGGACTCAGAAACAGTGGGCCAGAGCCTCAGCTAGCATAAATGGCAAATGGTGTAAATCAAACATTATGGAGCTACACCCACTCATACCGGCTGAGGATCCGCATGCTAGGGAAGGGGGTCAGGGAAAAAATGACTCATTGAAAACATTAAGTCCTGTCCAGCTGCACTCATTTCAAATGCTACTGATATTAATGATGGCAGGTGTACAGAGCCCAGCCAGCTGTCCTTTCCCAAGGCTGCGCTTTTACTATGTCCCAGAGCAAGATGGGTTCACAGCACCTGTAACAAAGATTTGAAATCTCTGCATCATTCTATGCAACAGACAGTGCACCAGCGCTGGTAGCTATTTTAAAGTGGCTTGTGTAGTCACGGCATAGCGCTGGGAGAGAGCTCTCCCAGCGCTATTAAAAAAACACACCTCCACGAAAAAAATAGCTAAATCAATGTAAGGCTACTTTGGAACTGAAGACCAGGTCTACACTAGGAAATTAGGTCAGTATAACTGCATTGATCAGGGGTGTGAAAAATCCACACCCTTCAGCTACACAGTTAAACCAACTTAACCCCTGGTGTAGACAGTACTGGGTCAATGGGAAAATTCTCCCATTGATCATCAGCATAGGTTGTGTCTTCACTGAAGTGCTACGTTGAATTGAGGCCATTTGATTCTGAATAAGAGCATCCACACAGGGGTTTAATGAATGCACTAAAGTTAATTTGGATTAATTTTCCGGAGTGTCCCCATGTAGACAAGCCCTATTGTTTCTGATGCAGCAGTGAAGTGCCTCCATTCTTCTGGGGCAGCAGAAACCTTATCTGCAAAGATCATGTGCTCAAATTCTAGTGCCAGGAGAAGCTTCACTTTCGATTTTCAGAGCCCTGCCTGGGGCACTCCCATTAAAGGCAATAGGAGTTCCATGCGTGGGGCTCCTGCAGGAACATTCTTCCATTGCTATTGCTTCCAGGCATCAGGGACTGAATGTACTGCAGGGGACGGGCATTAGACCTGGTCTACGCTTACAGTTCACACCCCTGAGCAGTGTAGTTAGGCCAACCTACCCCCAGTGTAGATGGGGTTAGGTCAATGGAAGAATACTTCCCTCAAACTAGCTACCACCATTCAGAGAGGTGGATGACCTACATCGATGGGAAAACCCCTTCTGACGATGCAGGACAGATTCATGCTATTGTGCTACATTGGCATAGCTACAGTAGTGCTTGTAATGTAGACATAGCCTCAGCCTTTGGTTAGAGGGAGATGTCTTATGTTACACAGCAGCAGCTCCTTGGGCCAATTATTAAGGCTCAACTTTCTTCAGCCTGAAAGATTGTGCCATTGAAATGGGACTTAATAGGGTTGCCAACTCTCCAACAGAAATATTAAGGACAGCAGTAGTGTCAGCTCCAAGCATTCAAAAATCGTGAGTTTGGCTTAAATTATTAGATTTTTTTTTAAAAAAGTCTGAGTTCTTTTTATTTGCCATTTGGTTTTTGAGCTTGGGTTCACGTTTTCAAGCTCTGCAGCCATGAGGGCTAGAAACTTTTTTTTTTTTTAAATTAGGGTTACCAATTTTGGTTGGACATATTCCTGGATGTTTCATCACATGACATAATCATTAATTAAAGATTCATCTTTAATTCCTGGAGACTCCAGGGCAATCCCAGACAGTTGGCAACCATAGCTCAGATTCTCACCTAGTAATAAGATTCCAAGAGCTGGGGCTTAAAGAACACCAAATATTGTGAGACTGATGATAAAATCATGAACGTTGGCAATACCAGGGCAGGTTATAAGAATTCAAGTGCAAGGTGTTAAATGCAAATGAACAGTGGTAGGATCCAACCAGTTCCTATTTATCCCCGCCACTGCTGAATTACACTGCCCTCCCTGCCTTAACTTTAAAATTTAAAGCCCTCTAAAATTTGCAAAAATACATACAAGAGTCAAAACAACTCTTTGCAGTTTGGTTTTATGCTCATGTACAGACATTGCTTTGGCTACGACCTGATACTACTTTTTCAGGGGATTGCTTCATGTGCCTATTAGTCACAGGACGCTAGTGTTGACTGGGTCTGGCAATGCGCAAACTGGTTCCAAGAAAGCCAGACCCCTATTTCCACCACAGACCTTTTCTAGAACTGCACACTAATGGAATCTTTTAGTAAGATTCTGAAACCCATGGATAAGGCTTTTTCACTTCCACTCCTGGTCATAGCTAGAAATCTTGTGAGCATATCAGTCCCCACAAGCTCAAGCTTGCACACACAGGAAGTGTTGATAGTTCAAATAAGCATCGTCATTTTGGTTGCTTTTCCAAACTAAATCTGAACCCCAGCACTCTATGACACAGACCTTTGCAAAGATAGATTCCCCCTTTGTCTGATCTCCATTTTCAATGTGGTTTCTGGCTCTCGGTTAGAAAGTTTCAGAGTAGCAGCCGTGTTAGTCTGTATTCACAAAAAGAAAAGGAGTACTTGTGGCACCTTAGAGACTAATAAGTTTATTTGAGCATAAGCTTTCGTGAGCTACAGCCCACTTCATCGGATGCATTCAGTGGAAAATACAGTGCGGAGATTTATATACATAGAGAACATGAAACAATGGGTGTTACCATACCCACTGTAACCAGAGTGATCACTTAAGGTGAGCTATTACCAGCAGGAGAGTGGGGAGGCAGGGGGGGAACTTTTTGTAGTGGTAATCAAGGTGGGCCATTTCCAACAGTTGACAAGAACGTCTGAGGAACAGTGGGGAAATATGTTTTACTTTGTGTAATGACCCATCCACTCCCAGTCTCTATTCAAGCCTAAGTTAATTGTATCCAGTTTGCAAATTAATTCCAATTCAGCAGTCTCTCGTTGGAGTCTGTTTTTGAAGTTTTTTTGTTGAAGTATTGCCACTTTTAGGTCTGTAATCGAGTGACCAGAGAGATTGAAGCGTTCTCCGACTGGTTTTTGAATGTTATAATTCTTGACGTCTGATTTGTGTCCATTTATTCTTTTACGTAGAGACTGTCCAGTTTGACCAATGTACATGGCAGAGGGGCATTGCTGGCACATGATGGCATATATCACATTGGTAGATGTGCAGGTGAACGAGCCTCTGATGGTGTGGCTGATGTGATTAGGCTGTAGCTCACGAAAGCTTATGCTCAAATAAATTTGTTAGTCTCTAAGGTGCCACAAGTCCTCCTTTTCTTTGGTTAGAAAGTTGAGGCCAAATCCTGCTGGCTTCAGTGCCACTGCTGATAAGAATAGAACAAGCAGGATTTGACCTCTGATAAGAAGGCCACATCATTGGTATTGTCTGATTATGCTATAAAAGGGGATTTGCTGTTCATGCCACCACAAGTGTGTAGCCAAGGCTGTAGATTCTAGATTAGCATTTATTAGTCCAGACAGTCCTGCAAACAATTACTCCATCCTGAAAACATCCTTACTGATCCCATTGAAATCCTGACTACAGGATTGGCTCCGTGTCACTAGCACGCCAGACTGTGAGGAGCATTTTGTACTGTGAGCCTGGAGGTTTCGTTGGAATACTTCAGAACCCTTGCTGAAATACAAGAGACTGAGCTAGTGTGGATTCAGTTCTGTCTGCACTAGTGCTGTCAATTTGTTTCCACTAACTATATTTTGCTCAGCTGGTTGAACTGCAATGTTGGGTCCCCGAGGGCTCCATCATGCTCCCCTGCTTTTCAGTGTTTTCATATGATTTTTATTGTTTTCCAGCATTTTGCTGCTAGGTATCATTGTTATGCAGATGTTGCACAGATCTATTTATCATTTTCCACTTATCCTGTTGTGGTAATCTCTTCAGTGCCTTACTGTCTTTCCATATTGCAAGCTTGAATTGTTTAGAGCTGGTAGACAAAGGTGCTTTTTTGTGGGTTGCCAGTGTCTGGCAAGAGAGGGAAGATTCTGAGCCGTTGGTTGTTTTATGGATAATAATCAATAAGACCCATTAGAAAGACAACTACATACATCACTAAACTTTGACCTATGCTCCCCAGAGCGGTCTCAAGATGCCTATTCATATGCTAGTGACATCCAGATTGCACTGTTGCAAAAAACCTCTTTGGTAGGTGTCATAAATATAAAGGGAAGGCTAACCACCTTTAAATCCCTCCTGGCCAGAGGAAAAACCCTTTCACCTGTAAAGGGTTAAGAAACTAAGAAAACCTCGCTGGCACCTGACCAAAATGACCAATGAGGAGACAAGATACTTTCAAATCTGGAGCGGAGCGAGGCAAACAAAGGGTCTTGTCTGTCTGTGTGATGTTTTTGCTGGGACCAGAGCAGGAATGCAGGTCAGAACTCCTGTAAAGAGTTAGTAAGCAATCTAGTTAGATATGCGTTAGATTATGTTTTGTTTAAATGGCTGATAAAATAAGTTGTGCTGAATGGGATGTATATTCCTGTTTTTGTGTCTTTTTGTAACTTAAGGTTTTGCCTAGAGGGATTCTCTATGTTTTGAATCTGATTACCCTGTAAGGTATTTGCCATCCTGATTTTACAGAGGTGATTCTTTTACTTTTTCTTTAATTAAAATTCTTCTTTTCAGAACCTGATTGCTTTTTCCTTGTTCTTAAGATCTAAGGGTTTGGGTCTGTGTTCACCTATGCAAATTGGTGAGGATTTTTATCAAGCCTTCCCCAGGAAAGGGGGTGTAGTGCTTGGGGGGATATTTTGCAGGGGGAGATGTTTCCAAGTGGGCACTTCCCCTGTTATTTTTGTTAGACACTTCGGTGGTGGCAGCATAAAGGTTCAAGGACAAAAGGTAAAAGTTTTTACTTTGGGGAAGTTTTAACCTAAGCTGGTAAGAATAAGCTTAGGGGGTCTTTCATGCAGGTCCCCATATCTGTACCCTAGAGTTCAGAGTGGGGAAGGAACCTTGACAGTAGGCAAGGGATTAGAGATTTAAATTGCACGGACATCAGCCGCTGCAGAATACAGCAAGCAGGATGCTTTACCAGTGTCTCTGCTTTCAGCTGGTTTTCTCTTCAGTTCTACTCAGGTGAGATTTATATTTGACTCTGCCACACAACGCATTTCATGCATCTTTTTACCTATCCAGATTTTTTTTTCCACTGCATTCTCTGTCAGTGGTTGGCAGTTTAAGGGCACGTAGACACCGTTTGTAGATTCATGGCACTGACGGGCTTGCATGTTACACCTCCTCTTTCAGATCCCTTTTACACTGTGTTGTGCTTGCTGTAGGATGTTTCTGACAGAAATTTTTTGGCTCATTAATTTAAGTTATTGATGGCAGAGATTTGATCATTTGCTAGTTTGGTGCTAATTAGCTATTTTATTTATTGTTCCTAAAGAATCATGAAAGATAATCTAGAAATAGATTATTAAAAACTATTTTAACAACAAGGAGTCCAGTGGCACCTTAAAGACTAACATATTTATTTGGGCATAAGATTTTGTGGGTAAAAAAGCACTTCTTCAGATTTATACCGCAAAAACTATTTTGTTTTTCTGGAAGACAACAAATTAAGAAACGGAATTTAAAAACAAGCCAAAACCTGCAGGGCATTTCAATGTGCAAACTGCATTTGTAACTAGGCACATATCACCATGAGGTCCCTCTCTCTCCCCTGCCCTCTAAATCCCTGTGCCTTGACACATAAATTGCAAATACCTATCAGTAGTAGCATCCCCTGAATCCCATTCACTAGGACTAAGTCAGAGAAATGTATTCAGTGAGGGAAAAGAAGGCTAGGGTTATAAAATAACATATATTGTTGCCCCCTTTCTGATTTGAGTGGCTAGTCAAAGTTCAGGGCCCAGGCGATGTTCCATTTGGGAGCAGAAATTGATGGAGTCTGGTATTTTGTTTGATGCAATCTTGTTTATTTACAAGGAAGTACAAAGTCCTGCTTTGTAGGAGGAACCAAGAACAAAAGGATGAGTTTCTTATCTTATAGCCCCAAGTCTCTTTAGCCAACAGACCCAAGTTCTGTTTAGCTTTTCAGTATCAGGGGGTAGCCGTGTTAGTCTCTATCCACAAAAACAACAAAGAGTCCGGTGGCACCTTAAAGATTAACAGATTTATTTGAGCATAAGCTTTCATGGGTAAAATCCTCACTTCTTCAGATGCATGGAGTGAAAGTTACAGATGCAGACATAAATATACTGGCCCATGAAGAGAAGGGAGTTACCTCACAAGTGGAGAAACAGTGCTGACAGGGCCAATTCAATCAGGATGGATGTAGTCCACCCCCAACAATAGATGAGGAGGTGTCAATTCCAGGAGAGGCAAAGCTGCTTCTGTAATGAGCCAGCCACTCCCAGTCCCTATTCAAGCCCAAATTAATGGTGTGGCCTTTTGCCTCTGCCTCCCTCTGTTCTGTCTATTCTCGGTTTCTGTGTGTTCTCCCTACACACACATAGACATGGGAACTTGAGGTGTTGGGGGTGCACCCCCGAGCTCCCTCCTGCTAGCCCTGTGCCCAGGGTCCCGGCTGCCACCCCACATGCCTGGGGCTCTGCTGCCGCCCAGCACCTGGGGCTTTGCTCCCGGCCTCAGCTCTGGAGGGGATGGGTGTGTGGACAGGGGTAAGGGGGCTAGCTTTCAGCACCCCTATTATTAAAAATGTTCCAGCTCCACTGTACACATACAGATAGCTCAGCAACACCCCCCACTCACTCCACGGTCTGGGCAGGTTCACAACCTGCTTTCGTCTTAGGTGAGGGGCTTCCGATTAACTCATCCTGACAGTTATGTTAACTGAATTATGTGTTCACACCCAATCTCTGTGAGGTTTTTGATCAACGCAGTCACCACTACTTCTGAGTATAACAATATTTAGGCCAGGTCTTCTACACTACAAACTTACATCAGTATAACTACATCACTGAGGGGTGTGAAAAATCCATGCTACCACCTATCCTGGAGGTGGATTAACTACGCCGATGGGAGAAGCTCTCTCATTAGTGTAGTAACATTAAAGCGCTACGGTGATGCGGGGCCGCTGAAGCATTGTACGTGTGGAAGAGGCCTTGGACAAAAGAGGGGCCAGAGAGAGCAATTCAAAACTACAGCCCTTCCTACTAGTTAGAGAGACTCAGGAGCACTTTTGTCATTCATGGTGAATTTCTCAGTCTGGTCTTCTTTCTTTGCCCTTACTCCCCGGTTTTATATTATAACTGTCTCTGTTTTTAATTTCTTTAACTCCTCTTCCCTCCTCTGACAACGCCCTCCACACAAACTGCCATGGTTTCTGTTAATGCTTCCTCAACTATTTCCTGCTTCTCTCCTCAAGGGTTCTTTGTGATTGTCACTACAGTTTCTTCAGGCCCCCTACTCCAGCCCTGAGCCCCGTCCTTCATCTCAAACCCCTCATCCCCGGCCCTACCCCAGAGCCCGCACTGCCAGCTGGATCCCTCACCCCTTTCCCTGCACCCCAGCCCAGAGCCCACTCCTGCAACCCAAACTCCTCATCCCCAGAGCCCGCACCCCCAGCGGGAGCCCTCACCCTCCCGCATTTCAATCCCCAGCCCCTGACCCCAGCCCTGAGCCTCTTCCCACATCTCAAATCCCTCATTCCCGGCCCCATCCCGGAGCACATACCCACTCCCGCATCTCAAACCCCTGCCTAGGGTGACCAGATGCCCCGAATTTATAGGGACAGTCCCGAGTTTTGGGTCTTTTTCTTATATAGGCTCCTATTACCCTCCTACCTCCGTCCCGATTTTTCACACTTGCTGTCTGGTCACCCTGCCCCTGCCCCAGTCCAGTGAAAACGAGCAAGTGAGTGAGGGTGGGGGAGAGTGAGTGATGGAGGGAGGGGGGGATGGAGTGAGCGGGGGTGGGGCCACGGGGCAAGGGTGTTTGGTTTTCTGCAATCAGAAAGCTGGCAACCCTGCCAGATCCTCCAAAGGGATTTAGGCACTGATCTCAATGGGAGTTAGGCTGGAGTTGCCACAGCTGTGCCGCTAAAAGTCATGCAGTGTAGCTGCTGTACGTTGGCTCTCCTGCTGACAAAAAACTTCCACCCGCAACGAGTGGCATTTCGGTTGTTGGCAGGAGAGCGCTCCTGCTGACAACGTGCTCTTCACACTGGCACTTGTCGGGGCAAAACTTTTGTCTTTTATGGGAGGGGGTTCAATTGCCTGTGTAGACACAGCCTTAGACTCATGAATATCTTTGAGGATTTGGGCTCGTGTGTCTAGCTCCCATTGAAATCAACCCCTGACAGCCAGTGTGCTGTAGGGCTATTTTTTTAAGAGTATGTGACCATAAAAGATGGTGAGGTCAGTTGGACAAATTTAACACATACTTTCTGTTCTGGTATTTTCTCTTGAAGTGGAGACTTTCAGGCTTCTGAGCATGTCTTCCTCACGGTCCCGGCCAAGGGAGTGATCACAGGCTACAGCATATGATGTTGGTCTGTGTGAGGTCCACAGGCTGTTACCAGACCATCCCCTTTTTTTCTAGAGGCGTGGCTGGGGTTATTTAGTGCACTGGATGAGGTACTCCATATGTTGTGATAGACATGTGTAGGACCCAGCGATCTTGAAAGTAACCCCCAAAACTCACCAAGAAGTCTGTTATGTAAAGCCAGGCACTCAGACACCATAGGATCTGCTCCAAAGAGGAAGTCCAGAGTATGCACCTTAACACACTCAAAACTGCCTTCCCCTGAGAAGGAGATCTCATTATGTAATGGGCCACCCAAATACCCCGAGAGAACCTGCTCATCATCCTGAAAGAAATCTTCTGGCCTTCAAACAGCCCCCAATCTCTCCAAGCTCATCATCAGAAGCAGGCTTCCCACAGACAAGGACACAGCAACTCAAAGTGGCACCAGACTGACAGATGCAAAACCTGCAGATATATCTTCACTACTACAATGATCAACACCCTCCACAACACAACTTTGAAGATCCATGGGTCCTACACATGCCTATCACAACATATGGTGTACCTTATCGAATGCAATAAATGTCCCAATAACAACTAAATGGATGAAACCAGACAATCACTACAATCTCAAATGAACTCTCACAGGAAAATGATAAAAGACAAAAACACTGTATCACCTGTGAGTGAACACTTTTCACAAAGCAATCACTCCATATTTGACCTATCAGTCCTCATCCTCAATGGAAACCTGCACAGCACTTTCAAAAGACAAGCCTGGGAGCTTAAATTCATAACTTTGCTAGACACTAAAAATCCTATTCTTAATAAAGAAACTGGATTTATGGCTTATTACAACAGTCTGTAACCCACTGACCCCTGTCCCCCTTTTTTTGTCCTATGACTACACGGATGCTAACGGGCCACTTCACTTTGAATGGTCTCTTAGTTTAGCATAAGTAGTTAGCCCATATTCTATCTATTCAACCTTGTATTTAGCTGTGACACTCTGAGTACCTTTCCCAGATGTGAGAAAGAGCTCTGGGTAGCTCAAAAGCTTGTCTTTCTCACCAATAGAAGCTGGTTCAAAAAAAAGAGATTACCTCACCCACCTTGTCTCTGCTGTAGTATAGACATACCTTAATACAGAGCCCCAAGTCCTGAGTTTGTTCCCAAATCCCAAATTCTTTACTAAAATAAACCCACCACCAATAAACACACAAATAAAAACAGTCATATACAAGTGGTTAGGAATCAGGCTGCTGTGCACAACAAATCTCTTCTCACAAGTTACACATATTTGACATAAAATTTTAAAAATGCATATTTATCACATTGGTGGCTATTAAGCTCGAGTTAATATTTACACTTGGCATCAACCCCTATACACAAATACTGACTTTGGCTCCTTGTGTTTCACACCAGTTTATTATTAAAACAGTTTATACTGACAGACTAGGTGCAGGAAAATAATCTCAGGATCTCTGCTCCCTGGGTTGGAGAAATCCACCCACATTGCAGAAGCAATTAACTGGGTGCTGAGTTGGAGGATGCAAGTTGTTGGTGCACTCACAGAGCATCCCTTGCCAGCTGCTCCATGGAGAGGCCTGGACAGTAGACTTGGACTGTATCCCACTTTCTCAGCTGAAGCAAAGAAGCCAGAGCAGCTGCATGCTACTGGGGATGAGAGATCATTCAATCAGGAGTTAAGTGGTTGCAGGGAGAGGGATTGGGAAGACAGAGTTAGGTGTGTTGCTTAGATTTCTCTAGGGGGGATTCTTATATATAGGGGGGTTGGGAGGAGATGCCCTTGCTAGCATTCCTCTCTCACATGGTCAACATGACCTTTGTGAACAAAAGTGCAGAGAAAGTGGTTATCATTTGTTAAAGCTATCTGCCCATTTGACATTTCTAATCACCTGGGTTTCTAGGTTCTTCATCCAGTGATTACCACAGAAAAAAAGATGGATCAGTACTAACTGCAAACTGTTGGATCTGCCCAGATTAAGATGGTAATTTATGATTTGCATGTATTTATCTATATTTAGTAGCACTTTCTCCCCCCTACACCCCAAGAAATGACCAAATCAGTGCTTTATTAACTACCAGGAATACAAAGATCTGGCATAGTGTACAACTATTTAGTGGACACTGATTTGGACATGCAGCCAGGCACGGGGGGTGGACCAGGAAATCAAAAAGTTAGGGTCACTAGGAAGGGAGCAGCCAATGGAGTGGCTAGCTTAATTTGAATGGCACAAGTTTAACAATAACAACTGCAGTTGTGCCCAGAGAGGCCCTGGATGTGTGCAATAGGGAAGTGGCAACCTGGCTAGATGGGGAAGAGGGCTAAAAAGACATATCCGGGGGGAGGGAGAACAAGCTACTGAGGAGTCTTTCAAAGAAATGATAGTAAGACGGTGGAGTGCTGCAACTGTTTGATCTCAGAGCTGTTCCTAATGTGCCACTTTAATTACACAACAGAACTACAGGTTAGAAATTCAGAGTGGGTGTGTCCCAAATTTTATGGTTTGTGGGTGACTGCTGGCAAAGCCACCCTAGATCTAACTGGGATTGTTTAGTTTTGAAATGGGTGCCATAGATTTCACATATGAGCTAAGCAATCTACCACTTTAGCTCTTAACATCAGTAGTGCTGAAGTTAATAAACAGATGCTAAGTGACTTGTCCAAGGGCCCAGAGTGAGTTAATAACAGAACCTGGACGACAATACAGGTCTCCTCATGCTCAGTCTTCTGCTCTAGCCCCTGCTGCATTTCAGTGAACTCGGAGGCAGGCTTTAGGACAACTTTTTATTAAACTAATTTAAACAATTTATGAAGTAAATACTGCACTAATGCTGACTATAGTTACAGATTTACTCTCTGCAACTGGTTCCTGTCTCTCTCTGTGTTAGAGGGTCTGTGGGGGTCAGCAGGAAATAGTGTCCTGTAAGATGTGGCAACATCAGGCTTCCTGCTGAAGAGTAACTCCCCACTGCATTTTCCACTGAATGCATCCGATGAAGTGAGCTGTAGCTCATGAAAGCTTATGCTCAAATAAATTGGTTAGTCTCTAAGGCGCCACAAGTCCTCCTTTTCTTATAGCACAACCACTAGACTATGCTGCTTCTCAGTGAACCATTGCAGCCTTTCCATCCAGTCTAGGAAGCTAGAATCTACTAATTGCCACTTGAAGAGCATTTAATAAACTGGGAATAATTACCTCCTGTTGTATATACATGATTAAATGAAGTCACACTATGGTTAGGTTGCCAAGCTTTCAACATGTGACTATGAAAACATTATTTGCTAAGAAGGAAGGTTTCCAGGGCAATTTACATAACGGATGTTGTAGGTTTTAGAAAGAAAACAATTTTCGCTAAGAAAAAAATTAACTTTTAGAGAAGATAAATTGCTTCCTATGATGTGTCATGGCTCCTTAGTACCTCTCAACAGTAACTTATTCTTTGTTTATAGAGACTGTCCTTTAGTACAGTACAGGCACTCTGAGTTAAATCTTTAGCAAAAACCTCAAGCAAACATGAGATTTTTCTGGTATTTCAGAATGTGAGAGTCAAATTCTGCTCCGATCAACTATTAAATCAAAGTTCTGAAGCTTTTCAATTCCGTGTATTCCTTTCTGATTATCCATTGATGTTCCTCAAAGTACTCAATCACGCACACAAAATCTTTGGTATGATAGTGTTCTCGTTGCAGTCAAACCTTGGCCCAGATCCACTGAAATCAATGGAAGTTAGGTGTCTAAGGGTTTGTCTACACTTGAGATGCTACAGCAGCACAGAGGCAGAGCCTCAGCTGCGCTGCATAGTACTTTAGTGTAGACAGTACAGAACCCTTCCCATCAGTGTTGGTAATCCACCTCCCTGAAAGGTGGTAGCTAGGTTGACAGAATTCTTCCATCGACCTAGTGCTGACCACACCGAGGGTTAGGTCGCCTTACTACGTCATTCAGTGTGGATTTTGCAGAGCTCTGAATGACGTAGCTGGGTCAACCTAACTTTTTAGTGTAGATCAGGCCTCTATATCTTTGAGGATCTGGGCCATTGCAGTTACTGGCCAGTTCTACACTACAGACCTATACCGGTATAACTCTGGTGCTCAAGGGTGTGAAAAATCCACACCCCTGAGCGACATAGTTCTACTGGTCTAACCCCGCCATGTAGAGAGCGCTATGTTGACAGGAGAGCTTCTCCTACCAACATAGCTACCGCCTCTGGGGGAGGTGGATTAACTATGCCAATGGGAGAAGCTCTCCTGTTGGCATAGTAGTGTCTTCACTAAGGTGCTACAGTGGCACAGTTGCACTGGT
Source organism: Chelonia mydas (assembly GCF_015237465.2). Taxonomy (NCBI): domain Eukaryota; kingdom Metazoa; phylum Chordata; order Testudines; family Cheloniidae; genus Chelonia; species Chelonia mydas. The sequence goes on along the minus strand of NC_057853.1, from coordinate 10,817,906 downwards.
GCAATTGCACCGCTGTAGTACTGTATGTAAAGACAACCTCATCATGTCCTTACTGAATGTTACAATTACTGTTCTAACATAAATCCCACACAAGAACATTCAGCTACGATATAGAGCAAACAGCAAATATTAGGAAAACAGGAAATAAGGTGACATTTCTCACATATATCCACATAACCTTAACTTTGTTCTGGTAGGGATGTGAGCATCCTATTGTCTCAGTCCTTGGGGCTGGATGAAGAGGGAATTGGTGATCTGTATAAAGTACAAGAAAGCAATTTTTGGAAATTCCCTAGTGTATTGTTAGCCTCTTTAACTGTAATTGTGCAGCTGGAAACAAGGAGGAGTGGTAGCAGTCTGTCAATCAGTTGCAATTACTGTGCAGATCACTGCTACTACACAGGCTGGACAAACAGGAATCTTAATTTGAAGTTATGGTGGGTCCAGATAACATGGAACTTTTTAGTGTTGCTAACTCCACTGATTTTATCACAAATCTCATATCTGGTGTTTTTCTTTAAAGCCACAGCTCCTGGAGTCATGTGGTTACCTGAGAATCCTACCTTTCATTCTTTTTTTAAAGTAATTTTCTATCCCTAAGGGTTGTGGAAAAAACTTGAAAACATAATGCCTAAAGTCTCAAAAGCCAAATAAAAAGAACCCAACATTTATTATTTTTTAAAATTATCATGATTTTTAGGCACCTGACTCATGGTTTTTGAACCCCTTGGACTGGTAATTCTGCTTTGTGTTAAAGGTAGGTAGGATATTGTGGTGTTCTGAGTTTCTCTTGCCATCCCTGTGGGCAAAGGGTTTAGGTTGTGAAGTTTTCATGTATGGGAAGGTCTAGGCGTGGAACTGGGCTGCAACCTTTGACTACTGAGAGACCTGCTGCTCCATAAAAATACAATCTGAATCTGTTAAATTATACCCAGGGCTTGACTTTGAATGGGCACGTGGGCAGGACTTTCACCACCTATGGATAAGCCTATGTCACTGAGGCTTTAAAGTACAAAGCACAGCCACACTCTCGCCTTTTCCTGATACAAGCATATGCTACCTTAAGTCATTATTTACAAGGGTTTGTTTTCTAAATCATGAAACAACTCCCTTTTTTGCGGTGCATTGTCACCAGCTAACTTTTCCAGCCCTGCCTTCCTTTGCCACCCCTAAGCCCTGCCTTCTTGCTCCCTGATCTTTTTCCCTTTGGATTGCTGGGTATGGCTCAGTGCGTGCCACTTAAACTCTCCTAGGCGAATACTACAGGCCGTATAGTGGCACAGGCATGGCACTGCCATTGTGTCGCTGTAGCGTTATAGTGTAGCTATGTCCTACATCAACAGAAGGGGATTTTCCATTGCTATAATTAATCCACTTCTCTGAGCGGTGATAGCTAGGGTGATGGAATAATTCTTCTGTCAATCTACCTGGTTAGGTCAGCTTAACTAAGTTGCTCAGGGATGTGAATTTTTCACACCCCTGAATGATGTGGCTAGGTCATTCTAAATTTTAAGAGTAGACCTGGCCCTCTAGATTATGTTGCATCCTGCGGTCTTGTCTGCACTAGCAAATTTGGCAGCCGTAATCTTCCAGCAGTGGAGGCTGTTAATGTAGACACACATTTTGCCAGTGCATCATCTAACCCTGGTAATGTGATAAAAATGCCTGTGTACACTACACAGCTTCCACTATGCGGCTACATTGGTGCAGAAATATGGTTGTGGCTAATACCACTATAGATGCACCCCTTTGCACTGCCCTTTGCTTGTGCGTTAGGAGAAGGGGAGAGGATGCACAGCTTGTGCTGAATATGCTACTCCCTATTCCCTTTTTGTTTTTAAAGAATGTCAAATGGTTCATGAGTCAATCAGGAACAAATGTGAATGTCACTTTTGAAAAGCTAAGAAATTACAAATATGCCATAAAGGCAATAGTCAAGTATCTGTGTGGGTCTATGATTCACCACAAAGAGCAATAGAGAGAAGGAAGAGGGGGAAGTGGAGATTTGGGGCTCAAGTATGGATGTCTCTCCGAAGGCACTCCCTACACTCTTTGCTTCTCTTTCCAGGCTAAATTCCACACTCCATTACATCAAGGCAAATTCCATTGAAGTCCATGAGGTTGCATACGTGTGTGAGGACAGAGAATGGCCCTGTCTTTCCCCCGAGCTGGCTATGCTGCCCTTTGCAGGGTCTGAGCGAATGTGCGGCAGGGGAATGGGGATATACCTGCTCGGCTTTCCTCTTAATGTCCCTTGACTCTGAGATACTCAACTTTGCTCCCATGGGAGTAGACTCTCCTTCCCTTGCCCTGCGGCTTATTGCATCATCCTTTGCGTGGGTACCTCCCTCTCTCCCCCGGTCTCACTGAGCCCTCCTTTTGGTGGATGGGAGGGTGAGCACATCTCCCACTGCCGTGGTGCACAAGTCCCCTTTTCACTGGGCTGACTGGGGGTGATGCTGGTCTTTTCTCAATGCCCTCTCCCAAGATCTCCCATCACTGGTCCCTATAGGGAAGGAATGGGAGTAGATATCCTCTGTTCCTTGATCAGGACTCCCATCTGCCTTTTCCCAGGGCTAGCTCTTGGTTTTCTGCGTGGGCTGGATATGGACACAGTGCCCCTTGCCTTCTCCCCATACTCTCTCTCCACTTGGCTGGACTCCTAGTTGGGTGGGGAGGAGGACTTTTAGGGGAAACAGTGCTTCACTCTCCCCTGGGCTCACTGGGGTCCCCTCTGGTTGCATTGGATGGAGAGGGGTTGTGACCTTACTCTCGCTCAGGAAACCTCTATCCTCCCGGCCCTGGGCGGTAAAATCTCTTTGGGTTCAGTGGGGGAGGCCATCCCCTGGGCTGTTTTGTGCCCCTGATAGGAGAACTGGATGGGGCACATTCACAGGTCTCTTCTCCTAGGGCTGTTGGATGGCATAGGCTGCTGGCCTGTCTCCCAGCCTAGGAAGGACTCACAGCAGCACCTGAGACTTTCAGGGCCCTGCCCCAGGGCTTAGTTTTCAACATAAAACTTAGGCAAAACCATTACAACACAGCAGTTGCAAAAAAGAAGACACACCCTTCCTGTCAACCCCCTTGCTTCAGGGCCTACTGCAGAGCCCCTCACCTTCTGGAGCTGCTGCCAACTAACCTCTCTGTCCTTTATAGAGAACAGGCCTGGCTGGTCCCAGGCATCCTGGCTCCTTAAAGGGGCAGGCCACTGTGTTACAGCTAGAAACAAGCCGCCTTGCTGTCCCCCACCCCACCATTCCCATGGGGTGGCTCTACCCTGCTTTGGGTGGGTACAGACCCCACTGTGCTGTCTTTCAAGAGCACCCTCTTCCCTGGGCTCAGGCTGTGCCTTCCCCGTTGGTTGGTTTAGCTTATTGTTCTGTACCTGGTCTCAGGAGCTCCCTTTCTCCCTTTCCCTCTCCTGGGTTACCTGGGCCCACCTTTGGGGAGGTCAGGGCTGGCTGTGGGGAACATTCCCCCCTCTCCTATGCGTGGGCAGCTGGCTGGGTCGGGGGGGGCACATTCCCCTCTCCCCTGTTTGGAGCGGGTGAGTGGGTTGTTGGCTGCCTACATTCCCCTTTCCCCTTCGGGTGGGTGGCTGGTTGTGGGGGGCATGTTCCCCCCTCCCCTGTGGGTGACTGGCTGGTTGTGGCTGGGGGAACATGTTCCTCTCTCCCCTGTGGGTGGGGAGGACATTCCTCCATCCCCTGTGGGTGGGTGGCTGGGGGGGGCACATTCCCTTGCAGGGTAGCTGGGGGGCAGGTTTCTCTCTTCCCAGTGGGTGGGTGGTTTTGGGGGCATGTTCCCTGGGGAGGCAGGTTCCCCTCTCCCCTGTGGGTGGCTGAGGGGAGGCAGGTTCCCCTCTCCCCTGTGGGTGGCTGGTTGTGGGGGGAGGCAGGTTCCTCTCTCCCCAGTGGGTGGCTGGTTGGGGCGGGGGCACGTTTCCAGGGGGTGGAGGTAGGTTCCTCTCTCCCCAGTGGGTGGCTGGTTGTGTGTGGGGGACACGTTTCTGGGGGGTGGAGGTAGGTTCCTCTCTCCCCAGTGGGTGGCTGGTTGTGGGGGGGGACACGTTCCCTGCGGGGGGGGGGAGGCACGTTCCTCTCTCCCCAGTGGGTGGCTGGTTGTGGGGGGGGGGGCACGTTCCCCGGGAGGGGAGGCAGGTTCCTCTCTCCCCAGTGGGTGGCTAGCTGTGGGGGGGGGGGACGTTCCCCGCGGGGGGTGGGGGGAGGCAGGTTCCTCTCTCTCCCCAGTGGGTGGCTGGTTGGGGGCGGGACACGTTCCCCGGGAGGGGAGGCAGGTTCCTCTCTCTCCCCAGTGGGTGGCTGGTTATGGGGGGACGACACATTCCCCGGGAGGGGAGGCAGGTTCCTCTCTCCCCAGTGGGTGGCTGGTTGTGGAGGGGGGGGACACGTTCCCCGCGGGGGGGGGGGAGGCGGGTTCCTCTCTCCCCAGTGGGTGGCTGGTTGGGGGGGGGGGACACGTTCCCCAGGAGGGGAGGCAGGTTCCTCTCTCCCCAGTGGGTGGCTGGTTATGGGGGGACGACACGTTCCTCTCTCCCCAGTGGGTGGCTGGTTGGGGGGGGGGGGACACGTTCCCCGGGAGGGGAGGCAGGTTCCTCTCTCCCTAGTGGGTGGCTGGTTGGGCGGGGGGACACGTTCCCCGGGAGGGGAGGCAGGTTCCTCTCTCCCCAGTGGGTGGCTGGTTGTGGGGGGGGAGACACGTTCCCCGGGAGGGGAGGCAGGTTCCTCTCTCCCCAGTGGGTGGCTGGTTGTGGGGGGGGGAGACACGTTCCCCGGGAGGGGAGGCAGGTTCCTCTCTCCCCAGTGGGTGGCTGGTTGTGGAGGGGGGGGACACGTTCCCCAGGAGGGGAGGCAGGTTCCTCTCTCCCCAGTGGGTGGCTGGTTGGGGGGGGACACACATTCCCCGGGAGGGGAGGCAGGTTCCTCTCTCCCCAGTGGGTGGCTGATTGGGGGGGGGGGGGACACACATTCCCCGGGAGGGGAGGCAGGTTCCTCTCTCCCCAGTGGGTGGCTGGTTGGGGGGGGGACACGTTCCCCGGGAGGGGAGGCAGGTTCCTCTCTCCCCAGTGGGTGGCTGGTTGGGGGGGGGGACACGTTCCCCGGGAGGGGAGGCAGGTTCCTCTCTCCCCAGTGGGTGGCTGGCTGTGGGGGGGGACACGTTCCCCGGGAGGGGAGGCAGGTTCCTCTGTCCCCAGTGGGTGGGTGGATGGGTGGCTGGCTGGGGGGGAGGGGGGGACACGTTCCCCGGGGGGGGCTACATTCCCCTCCGGGGGCACGTTCCCCTGTGGCTGGGGAGCACGTTCCTCTCTCCCCCGCCGGTGGGTGGTTCGGGGGGGGTGGGTGGCACATCCCCCCCCGAGGGCTGCCGGCTGGGGCCCCGCCGCGCTGCGGGTGGGGAGCTGGGGGTGGGGGGGGCGCATTCCCGTCCCTTCTCCCCTCCCCGGCGGAGCCCAAGGCCGGGCGGCCCGGATTGGCCGGGCCGGGCGGCGAGCTCCGCCCGCTGTCGCCGTGCGGTCGGTGGGAGGGAGGGAGCAGGGCTGCGCTGCTAGTCTGGAGCAGAGCCTGGCAGCGGCTGGAGCGTCGGCGGCGGCTGAGGAGCAGCCGGAGCCCGCTGGACCGAGTCCGCCCCGACCCGTCTCCTCTCCCTTCGCGCGCAGGGCAGGGGGGCCCCGATCCATGACCATGGGCGACAAGAAGAGCCCGACCAGGTACGGAACGAGCGGGCTCCCGGGGGGTCCAGCCAGGGGAAGCCCCGGGGGCGGGTCGACGGAGAGAGGCTCCTAAGATGGAGGGAGGGTGGCCGGCCGGGGTAGGGGAGGACTGTGGGGCCTCCCTCAGCGGGCAGCTCCCCTCTTGTCTGGGTGCTGGGGGCGCCTAGGCCCTTGTGTGGCTGGGGCGGAGGGGGGAGAGTGGGGGGGGGGCTCCTAAGATGGAGGCAGCGGGGGGGGGGGGCGCTGTTTGCGCCCCTCCAGCCAGGTACAGCAACTCCAGCTTCTCCGCGGTGCGCGAGGGGGCTGCTCGCCAGCCGCGAGGCTCCTAAGATGGAGGGAGCGTGTGAGGGCAAGAGGAGGAGGGAGACGGGCTTGTGTCTCCTTGCTGCTGGTGCCAGGGCTAAGCTGGTGTGAGAGCAGCTATGGCGGCTCCTCTCCCTCACACAAACACACTCTCCTCCGCTCCTCACTTCTCCCAGACAAAGGGAGATTTAACAAGGTGGAGGAGACAGACAGACATGGGGGTGGGGGGGGGGAACACGCCTCCCAGCTTTTCAAGTCTTCACCACCCACCCCTCTCCAAAAAAGGAGGGTGAGGGGGGAGACGGGCTCCTCTTGTCTCTCCCCTCCCCTGCCCAAGTCTCGCCCTCCCAGGTTCACTGGGTAACCGTTGTTGTTTGTGTGAAAATCGATTGTCTGGGTTTAAAGATTGAGGGGAAACGCCCCCCCCCCCAGTTTCTTTCCTTCCAGGGTGTGTGTGGGGTGGTGGTTAGCTAATCCAGGGTGTGTAGTGTGGGGGGGGGGGGGGGGGGGCGAAGGCTAGGATAAAGCAAAGTGTGTGGGGTGTGGGATTACTGCTTTATAATAGTGCCCCCCCCCTCGCCCCCAATAGCAGATATTTGATGACTCTTTAGGCAAGGAAGAGAAACGGAGTCTGGCGATGCAAGTTGAGAATTACAGAATGCACTGGATTTCACTGCTTGATAATATGGTTTCTAATGTGTGTGTTTTTCTTTTTCTCCTCCTCTCTTCCTCCTCCTCCTTTTTTCCTCCTCCCCATACACACATACGCACACGCACACTCTCTCCTCAAGGCCAAAAAGGCAAGCAAAACCTGCAGCAGACGAAGGCTTTTGGGATTGTAGTGTCTGCACCTTTAGGAACAGTGCTGAAGCCTTCAAATGCAGCATCTGCGATGTCAGGAAAGGCACCTCCACAAGGTATACATAAACGTTAAAATATTTCTTTAATCCATAATTATTCTGTCTTGTTGATTTTACCTGCTACCTTGAAGTGCTTTCAGTATTTTATTTCCTTTAGAGGAAATAATCTCCCCTGTTCTCCTCTTAATACTGTATGTTGTTTTAAATTCTGTTTCAATGCTTAAGTATACCTTGGACACAACTGTTTTGTAGGCATGGTAGTGACCTGATGTTTTTTTCTGTGTGTTCCATTTGATGATGATAAAAAGACTCCTTTTTTTTTTTTTTAAACCCTTTCAATTCTGATTTGGATGGACATTTCTCTCTGTCATTTGGGGAAACAATTTTTGTTCTGTTGGAAATATTTGTTATGCCTCTTGGGGGATAAGGGAAGTGAAGAGAAATAGCTGAAACTAAAGATGCCACAGAAACAACTTTTTTTTATTCCTCTCGTCTTGTTGATCTTTGAAGTCTATTGTCATTTGAAATTAGTTGGTTTTCCACAGAAATTTAATGTGGAAGTCATGTGGCTTTCTGAAATCTTTAACTGTTGGTTCTTTCTGCATGATGGAAGTTTTTGCAAGACAGTGAGACTGTCATAGTCTAGTTAAATAAGTACATATGATTCCCCCCCCCCCCCCCCCCTTGGGTTTAGAAAGTTACTCTTGACAGTGAGAGTTAGGACTAGGCTAGGGGTAGGCAACCTATGACATGCGTGCCAAAGGCGGCACGCATGCTGATTTTCAGTGGCACTCACACTGCCAGGGTCCTGGTCACCGGTCCAGGGGGCTCTGCATTTTAATTTAATTTTAAATGAAGCTTCTTAAACATTTTAAAAACCTTATTTACTTTACATATAGCAATAGTTTAGTTATATATTATAGTCTTATAGAAAGAGACCTCCTAAAAACTTTAAAATGTATTACTGGCACATGAAACCTTAAATTAGAGTGAATAAATGAAGACTCGGTGCACCACTTCTGAAAGGTTGCCAACCCCTGGGCTAGGCTATGAACATGGAACTGCTTTTTTGTTTGCAGATCTTTCAAATGCCTTTGACTCATTTTAATGTTTTTATATTTTGTACAAGTACATTCCTAAATTTGAGGAGTTCATATTTTTGTCTCTTTCTATTAAGGAAAGATTATATTCTTATTTTTTTCAAAGTTTAAGACAGTGTTTTAAGTAAAGCTCTTTGCATGCTGAGAGACATTTTCGTGAGCAGACTGTTGCTTGAAGACTTCTGGTGTTTTGAGTTGATTGACAAATGAGACTAAAAATGTATTCAATTAGTTTGTACAGTGCTTTGAACAAAAAAAAAGTGCCTTTTTATAAGTGCTAAGCTTTTCTTTTATAATTTGGACCAAGCTTTTGGGCATTGAGCCTGTGGGTGACATGACCATGACAGCTATGTGTAGTATTGTAGTACTCCACTAGGTAACTAGCATATTTTAATTATATTGCATGTTGATTAAAGTGTGTGTATGCTTTACAGTAGGTATTCTGAAAAGTGTTGAGATAAATTGTCTGATCGTTGGCGTATCATTAATTTAGATATGATAATATGAAGAATATAAAGCCATTTGAATGTGAACCTAAATCTTTAAGTTTTGTTCTATTACTCTCCAGTCCTGCAATTTAACTTCTTCAGGTGGATCTCTGAGTCTGGGCAAAGTGCTGTGGGCTTTTGTGGGATATTTTAATGGATCCATCTGGAGGGTTAAGGCCTGACTTTACTCCTACGAGTAGTCCTATTGAAATCAGTGAGTGTAATCATGGTCATAAAGTTGAGCATGTGTATAAGTGCTAGCAGGATGGGAGTCTAAATGAGACTAGGAATCCAAGTGTGGGTGGTGCATGGACTAACTTGGTGTATCTTATGAGATCTTTTCAATTTGACCACAGTACTTTCTGAGAAATGAAAATCCATATAAAACTTTTTTGAAAATGATACTTTTGAAAATGTTTGTTCAGCCAGAACAATTACTCTTCAAGTTAAGAATGAAAAATTGTTTTGTAGGAGACAACTTTAGGTTAAGAAATGCTACATAATTTGCAAATGTGATCATTGGGTCTGGAACATCATAAAGCATTTTCCCATTAGCACTTTTTCTGGACAGCTTATTTTAATTTAGAATATATTAAGTTTGTGTGCATTTGAGTGCATTAAGTTTTTGTGTGCCGCTGTTTGATTTATGTTGTAGAATTTGAAAGTATGTATGGTACAGGATACTCCATTAAAAATCATACAGTTTTGCTTTAGTGTCATTTACGAATACTCAACTGAAAGTAGTAGTCACTGACTATTGTGAGTGCACTTCTGTTTGTGTGCCTATGTAGAAGACCTCAGAGGTCAGAGTTCTTTATTGTGGTTTGGCTTTGAGTGTTACTGTATGTGACGTATAAGTCAATAGCTGGGAAACTCTTCAGAGTTTTTTCATAAGTGACTAAGGAAGTGTAGTGGTTTATGGCTGACGATTTATTACTCAGAATACTTTTGTTTGATGACGAAATCTGTTTGAGTGATTTTATATAAATTTTATCCAGATAAAACTGTGGTTAACCTGAGATATTGGATCAGCAACTTAAGATATAATTTGACAAATTGATGTCATTTAGCCATATTTAAAGCTAGTGAGTTTCACTAAAGTTTGAAGTATTTTGCTTTATATTTAAAAGTAATTTGGACAAATTCATAATATTTTTCAAAGACATGAAGAGAAGCAAATGTCTTTCATCTTTAACTGTGTGCAGTTAAAATGTTCCCAGTTTCAACAGATTTACTTGAATCCAAAGTGACTTTTTTTAAAAAAAAAAAAAAAACCCACAGTGAAGTCAGTGATTTGCTGTAGAATTTATTTTGGCAGATTAATGTTTTCTGATTTGTGAACTAGTTTAGACTTTAACTTTGATTGTGTACGTTTTTACAGACTTGATATAATCCTTGTCTGCTGTGTGGGAGGGGTGACTGGCTTCAGTGAGAAGTTTCACTTATTCTCTGATTTAATGTCCCTTCCCTAGGACCCTAAAAAGGGAATTTTACATACAAATACAGTGACTTACGAATTTGCTAATGAACAGGAAGAACCAAGATAGACTATTAATTATTAATCTGTACCGGAACAGTGTTTTTCAGTGGACCCTCTGTAAATATTTAAGTTACAAAATAATATTTTTAAAATGTGTGGGGCCACGTTCAGCCCAGGAGAATTCATAAATGTTATGCTTGGTTTAAACACATAACATTGATGTAAATTCTAGAGTTGTCATAATATGCAACCATTTACTTTCACAAGTTATCTTCTCACTTTTTAACTTCTAAATTTTATCTCCCTCTACTTTAATAAATGTATCTAGTATTGAGTGTTCTTGTGTTCTAAGGAATTTTCCGATAAACGGTAAAAGAAACAAAGGTGCAGATTACATACAATCCAACATTCATTTCAGTAAGGTGAAAACTTCAAAGCTGACTTGACTGAACAATAGTAACATCAAGCCAAGTAGGCTGAGGCTTTGCCTACACTGGGGTTTTTATACTGGTATAGCCACATCAATGTGAACTGCTAGTGTAGATGTGGTGCACATGTGTAAAAAGTGACTTATGATAGATAACATGGCTTATCTTGGTTTCAAACCAGGGAAAGTTGCATTGGGGCAAGTCTACTTGCATCTACTAAGAGGTTTGTGCTAGTATAGCTACCTGTTAGCTAAAAAGAGATTAGGGCCTGAATTAAAACTTCTGCTATTGGGGAGATTTGCTCAATACACACTACCCTTTCAGTACCCAATACTACTTCAAAATATAGAAGGAATATTTAATCTGGACATTTTAGGGCCAAATTTTGCCCCCGTTGATATTAATACGAGTTGTTTATTTGAGGGCAGAGTTTAGTCCATTTTGTTTCCAACTAGTTCTCTTAAAGGTACTGGCAGTCCTCTCCCTTTGTTTCTATTTTGAGGTGTGCACATGTTGCATTCTCACACACACACACCCCCCATCTCCTGGGCATTTCCTCTCCCAGCTGAGTGATCATACCTGAGAATCCTGCCCCTATTCATAATTCGTTTCACACTGCTGCTGGTACTCCTAGAAAAGTGGTATTTAGCAACAGTCTGTTAGTCTGTATTCGCAAAAAGAAAAGGAGTACTTGTGGCACCTTAGAGACTAACCAATTTATTTGAGCATGAGCTGTAGCTCACGAAAGCTCATGCTCAAATAAATTGGTTAGTCTCTAAGGTGCCACAAGTACTCCTTTTCTTTTAGCAACAATATTGATCATTCTCTGGGATTTTCCTGCTCAGGTGACTGGGGAAAATGTGGGAGGGTGATAACTTTCCTAGCTTAACCCTTTAGGATAGGCTCCTTCTTTGCCTCTCTGTTCCCAAAGCAGGGCTTTTCCTATCAAGTTGCAGTACTTGGAGTCTTCTCTGTACACTGAAAAATGTGAGAGCAGCAATTTGCCATCTTCTTTTAGAGAGTAAGTGACTTTTGAATAAAAGAGCAACTATTTGCTCCATAAATATCCTGAAGAGGGTATGTGTTTTTATTAATAGGCATTTCTGTGGTTCTTATCACTAGTATTTGTAGACACAAGGTATGCACTTAGAGATCTGATTGGATATCTTTGTTGTACTTAGGGTAATACGTGTCTGGTATTAGAATCTTGATCTTATCTCTCATTTCAGTGTAGTATATTTATGAAACACAATTTACAATGCTTCCATTACATCCTTATTTGGAAATAACTGGTTATGGATCATACATAAAAGCATTTGATACAAAATTAATAATCTGTAGTTTGGGACAAAAATCTAAATTGCTCTATCCAGTATAAACATGCATCACTGTGTGGCTCTTTTTATTCAGTCTTGAGCTCATCGTAATAGTTGCTAGGTAGCCCAGTTCTGTTCTGGGAATTAGGGGCTGCACTCTAATTGTTGTCCCATTCTTTTGACTTAACTGCTGGGCCATCCTTTCCTGAAGATTTTTGTTTCACTCTGTAGTCATGATGTAGTTAGAAGCAAGCTGCTTTCATTTAGCTCTAAGTTAAGTGTCTTTCACATGTATTAAAATTCATTTGATTTTTCAACATAAGTATATTTCTATACTCTTAATATGCTACAGCTGTACCCCTGTAAAAAGATTCTTCCTATTTTTAGCTCCCCAACCACAATGGAGTTGGCAAACCCAGTGTGATTGGGGAGCTAAAAATAGGAAGAATCTTCCACAAATCTGACGTTGTGAGGCAGAAAATGTTGGATGTTCACAAACATGGCCTGAACCGCTCAGGTTTTTTCCCAGAGCTAAAACTCTGAACAGGAAGTGTGTCCTGGGTATTGACATTCAAATAAGCATGCCAGGAGACACCCCACACCCCCTCCCTGGATCTTTTTAGCTCCCAGCCTTGGGCATCTGAAATGCTACAGGTGATTAATACAGTAGGTGCCATCTGACTGGCAGAGATGTTTATTTTCTACCTCCATTCTCTACTCCTCTCCTCCCATTTCTGAACACCTTATTCAAACAAAATAAATAGAGCTTTTGGGGTACATTTCCACTGGGAAAATGTTGAGGTTTTTTTTCTATGTTAGCTGACATGGTAAAATTCTATTTTGGACACAGCAGGCTGTTTCATGTGTTAGCAGGATGAGGTAAACGCTAGGGGGAAGCTTAAGGTGTAAAAGACCTAACTTTATTCCTAGTGAAAACAAGACCTTAGAGGCTCCCATGGGTGAGCCCCTGCCCCTGGCATTGAGCCTGCTACTCCAGCACCAGATATACACAGATATAGCCTGTTACTCCAGCGCCAGATGGCCCCCCTTCATCTTGGTTTGTCTCTCAAGCCGAGGTACTGAAACCAAAGCATGCAAAAAAAAAAAAAAAAATCTATCTTTCCTCTCTTCTTGTAAACAGGCCCTGCATCAGCTGGACACCAGCTCCCTCTGTGTCTCTATAGAGTCTTGTGTTGGAACTACGTGAAGACAGAGGAAGGCAAAGTCCCTTTCCGTGCATGCTTTCCTTAAACTGACTTGATTGTTTCACTTTCCTATGGGCTGGTCAAAAAACTGGAAAGCTGAGCAGATATGAGATTGGCTTCTATGCAGTGCACCCTGAAAGATCTCTTATGTGAGCCCTTTAAATTACTGGGACCCAGTCGCACGTGGACCTGAAATAGGCAGCAAGTGTACACTATACCAAGTAGTTAGGAAACTGCCAGATCCTGTCACCTCCTTCGAGGATGTCTTTTCTGCAGAATTAACTTGGGCTCATACTTGATACTCATGCTGATAGTCCTCCAGTGCCTTCCCACAGTTCCACCCTGTGTGTCCAGAAGGACAGAAAAGTTCTTCTACAATTCAGTAGGAAAGCATCATAGAGCGGCTCAACATATTGCAGCATAAAGAATCCTGGGATGTGCCATAGTGACACACACGCACACAGCTGAGTACAGCATCAGTGAGGACCTGGTAATGGGTATAGCTTTTCAGTGTGGCTGCTTATACCCAGGTTAGGCTAACCTGGGTGCTTAGACCGTAGTGCCGAACACTTGAGTTAATTTCATAGTGAAGACCTACCCTAACTGTTCTCATTTGGTCATTTGCTCCTCTGCATGAAACACATACATTTGTCTCTACATATATGTAGTCAGCCATGTCACTTTCACAATGATTACACACTCCTTTTAAAGAGAGGAACCCCAATGACCTACTTTGTGGGCATTCAGCTAGTTCTGTAGGTCAGTAGGTTTCCATTCCACAATGTAGGTCACTTGGCAGGTGTGCAGTGCTTCTGTAATGAGCAGCTTTTGACCTCGAACAAAATTTACCCAGGCTATGCATACAACTACTTTTTGTAGCAGTTCTAGGTATAGCATAGTATTTGTCTTTGTCCTGCTGTTCCTCTTCCTAAGGTACAGTAAAGAATTTGGGCTTTCCTGGATGGAAGCACTTTTACAAAAGGACTTGTGTGGATTTTTAAATTTTATTTTAGGTATGCATATTTTAGACAGACAGATAGGGACAACTTGTACTTATTGCTGCTTGGTTTCTATTGAGCACTCAGCAAAATCACAGAAACATCTATTTACTATTCTTCATATATTATGCTAAGCAAATCTTCAGTATCCCAGAGGAGGGAGAAAATTGTGAAATTTTTGGCTTATCTCCTCTGCCTAAGTCCACTCTATGGCTGTGTGTGCTTACTACATCTGTCAACCCTTTGTGCAAACAAAATATTTCTGTAAACAAACAAACAGTGCTCTACTCACACATCTTTACTGCATCTATAAGCGCAGCCAGTCCTTTCAGTTTATTTCCTAAACACAGCATCAGCCCTTCCATAAAACAGGTGCAAATTAGAAGCACGTTCTGGATATTGACATACTAATAAGCTTGTCAACCACATCAGTTTGCATTAGAATTCTGATATTCCCAACGTTCAGTTAAGGACTGAGAAAGTGGGTCTATTTTTCCTTGTTTTCACTTTGGAGTCAGCAGTGGTATCTTCAGAAAATTCAGATAAATTTTGCTCTAGCCAGAGAAATCAAAACTGACACAAACATGATAAAATTGGTTAAATACCTGGGTACAACTCCTACTGTATCGTGGGGCATTTTCCTTTTATCATGGGAGGTTTTGCCTGTGTTTCTGAGGCAGTGTACACACTACAATGCTCCTTTTGCCAACAAAACTCTCCTGCTTTGCCGACAAAATAAAACCACCTTGACGAGACATAGAGTTTTTTGCGGCAAAGATATATCCATAAGTGTCAGCGTGGACACCGCGCTTGGTTATGTTGCTGTAAAATGGCCTCCAGGAGGGGTCCAACAGTGCCCATTCTGGCCGCTCTGATCAGCAGTTTGAACTCCCGTGGCCTACAGCTAGGTACACAGGCATTTGCCCCTCCCCCTTTAAAGGCCCACGGATTTTTGAAATTTCACTTCCTGTTTGCTCGGCATGGAGAGCTCACGTAGCATCTTCCCAGCTGATCATGGCGGCTCCATGTAGCAAACACTATTCCGTTTGAAGCACACCTGAGTTGTTGGATTTGCTGGCACTGTGAGGAGAGGAGGCTGTGCAATCCCAGCTTCACTCCAGCCATAGGAACTTTGACATCTACGGGCAGGCTTCTCATGGCTTGTTGGGTACGGGCTATGAACAGGACATGCAGCAGTGCTGTGAAAAGATAAGGAGCTGAGGCAGGCATACCGGATGGCAAGGGAGGCCAACCATTGCTCTCGTGCTGCGCCGAAGACCTGCTGCTTTGATAAGGAATTGGATGCCATCCTCTGTGGAAACTCCACTTCCGCAGCAAAGAGTCCTGTGGATACTTTGGTGAGGCTGGAGGTAGTGGACCTTGGACCTAACCCCGAGGACAAAGTCATGGATGAAGAGGTCAAGTTAGAGGACGATGTGGAGTACATGGCAGGGTCATCTGGTGGCACGGTGAATCAGGACCTCTTTTCCACTCTGGAGGGTCTAGCTAGTCCCAGCTGTCTGTCTCTGGCACGCATGATGCAGGAGAGGAGAGCCCTGGTAAGTGATCTTTTTGAGTTGATGCTGCTCGATTATGAGAGATAGAACTGTCCTTTATATTCTTGAAGTGGGTGAAGGGACAGAAATGTACAAGACTAGCTGTGTTTGAGTGTGCTCCGCATTCCTTTGCGCAACTAAGCAGTGTGGCGGAACAGCAGTGTGTTAACGCACACTGAGATTTCATGGGACTCATCCGGAGAGATCTGTAGGAAACTTTCCTGGAGGTACTCGCCAATCCTCTGCCGAAGGTTCCTTGGCAGAGCTGCTTTGTTCCTTCCCCTGTTGTTCCTGCGCCACTTGGCAATCACTTTTGTAGAGACCAAAGCAGTACACAGGCAAGCAGCATAGGGTCTGAAGCTGCAAGCGTGCGGGAGATGCACCCTTGCATCCTTGCTTATTCTCAGGAGTGAGATATCGGCTTCAGTGATCCCTGCCTGTGGAAAACGGTGGCAGAATTTACAATATTGTCCCGAGTCGCCTGCACTTATGACCTTAAAAAAAACACCTAGACCATTTGCCCCATCTTAAATGCCAACTTGTACCCGGGCCGAACTCACCATGTTTAGGGCATTCGCAGACGTGTGCTTGCAGAGGGACAGTGAGAAAGTGATTTGTATGTAAAAAGATGTGTATTTTACTATAATGATTCAATGCTGTGCGTGAACTAACAACCATGCTTCTGTGTATTGTTTCTTGTGTTTCTGCAGATGTGTAAGGCAGGGGTTCTCAAACTTCATTGCATCGTGACCCCCCTTTTGATAACAAAAATTACTACACGGCCCCAGGGTGGGGGATCAAAGCCTGAGCCCACCTGAGCCCCACTGCCCCAGGGCGGGGGAAATCCAAGCCCAGCTGCCTTGGCAGGGAGAGCCAAAGCCTGAGCCCCATCGCCCGGGGTGGGGGGCCCAAAGCCCAAGGGCTTCAGCCCTAGGAGGGGGGCTTGTAACCTAAGCCCTGCCACCCAGAGCTGAAGCCGCTCAGAGCTGAAGGGCTTTGGCCCCAGGCCCCAGCAAGTCTAACACCAGCCCTGGTGACCCCATTAAAATGGGGTCCTGACCCACAGTTTGAGAACCCCTGGTGTAGGGGGTTCCTGTGAAGGCCACACCGGCAGAATGCCGCTGCCCGATAAGGAAGTGATCAAAGCGGTGCAAGGAGGCTGTGTTCCAAGAGGTGTTCAAATCCTCAGAGGCCGAAAAAAGAGTAATGCAGGGAGGAAAGGCAGGACAGAAAGGAGAGAGAAGCGTATTGTAAAGGGCTGGGAGTGGATGATAAAGTGATGGAGGAGCAAACAGAGATGTTGAAGTTGCTAATCATGCTCCAATGATAACACATGCGTGCACCCCCCTTTACCACCCGGAGCCAATACAGAACTGCTTTCCATGCCCTTCCCAAACTCCTACACATTCCTTGCAATTTCCTGGCCCATCTTAGTACTCCAGTCACTTCACCCCTTCGGACAGCTTCCAAAATGATAGCTGGACTTACACACAGCTATGAGAGCCTACACTGCCCCTCACTGTTATCTTCCTTCCCATCAAACCTTGTGTGTGTGGTGTTAGTTGTTATTTAATAAAAACAAGCTCTGAAATATAACCAATCTTTGTCTTCTACACATGGTGATTTCTGTTGGTAGTAATACATAGTATCAGTTTGATCATTTTCTGACTATAAATCCCGGTCAGGAATCCTCACAATTTTCATGCAAGGTGGCAAGTTGTTAAAGCATGGCAGAGTACTGTATAGAAAGATAAATTACTGGTGGTCATTATAAAAATGTTGCTTCAAAGCCTCCCTGATTCAAATTGTGCCCCCCTAATAGCCCTGGTGTCTGGCTGCTCAAATTCAGCGGTCAGGCAATCAGCCTCCATGGTCCACACCAGGGGAAGCTTTTCACCCTGAGCCTCACAAATATTATGGAGCATGCAGCAGGCTGCTATGACGATGGGAATGTTTTCCTCATTTAGATTTAACCTGCCATAAAGGCAGCGCCAGCGTGCTCTTAATCTTCCAAAGGCACGGTCCACTATCATTCTGCACCTGCTCAGCCTATTGTTGAAGCGCTCCTTGCTGCTGTCCAAGTTTCCCATGTAAAGCTTCATGAGCCATGGGAGTAAGGGGTACTCTGGGTCTCCCAGGATCACTATGGGCATTTCAACATCCTCCACTGGAATCTTCTAATCTGGAAAGAAAGTCCCTGCTTGGAGCTTTCTGTACAGGTCAATGTTCCTGAAGATGTGTGCATCATGCATCGTCCTGGACCACCCTGCGTTGATATAGGTGAAATGACCTCGGTGATCCACCAGCGCCTGCAGTACCATAGAGAATTAGCCCTTTCTGTTGCCATACTTCATTGCAAGATGGTCTGGAGCCAAAATTGGGATATGTGTGCCATCTGTCGCAGCTTTGCAGTGAGGGAATCTTACTGCCGCAAAGCCATCCTCTATTTCACGCACATTGCCCAGAGTCACTGTCCCTCATAGCAGGATGCCCTGCACACTTGCCTTACCGCAGCCCCAACGCTCGATTTCCCGACTCCAGACTGATTCGTGACTGACCGGTTGCAGTCTAGAGTTGCCTGGTTCCACACAGCGATAGCCACACGCTTCTCCACTGCTAGGAGATCTCTGATTGTGGTGTCTTTGCACCGCAGTCCTGGGGCTAGATCTGCACAAAGTTCTAGGGAGGTGGCTTTCTGCATCTGAAAATCCTGCAGCCACTGCTTGTCATTCCAAACCTGCATAACGATGTGATCCCACCGCTCAGTGCTTGTTTCCTGAGCCCAAAAGCAATGGTCCACTGTGTTCAGTTGCTCTGTGAATGCCAAAAGTAATCTGGTGGTGTTTTTTTTTTTCCATGGCATACATCAGGTCAGGCAACTCTAATTCCTGTTCAGATTGGGAACTCATGGGAACGCGTGACCATCTTAGACATGTTCGTAACTGTGACCACAACAGTAGAGAGCCGTGTGGATCCATCTTTTCAGACAGTGATGGCGAGCGCACAGTAAACAGGGGCCATTAAAAAATACTGTGAAACATAGTTGGAAAACCATAGAATGTTGGGACAGAAAGAACTACATCATGGCATGTTGAGCCTACACCGATGATGCACTGCGATCCACTCTGCCTTCCCACAACTCCTAGCTGCAGAAGGTGGCAGGCAACACAGTGGGATAGCTACCCACAGTGCGCTGCTCTCACTGTCAGTGATAGAGCACCAAGAGTAGATGTGCTCCACTGACAGAAGGAGTGTAGTGTGACTACGTATAAGTGATGTAATTATACTGTTTTTTGATTGTCGGTTTAACTTGCGTCAACAAAACTCTGTAGTGTAGACAAGGCCTGAAAGTAGAAGTGGGCCTGGTGTGTCCCTGGTCAGCATTCTTTTCACAAATGGTTGTTGCTAGATGAAATGAGATGAAAGATATATCTACAGTTAAAGCAAGGAACTTGTGGTACTTAGGAGATGACCTGGATTTGAGCCCCGACTCTGCTAGGGCTCATCTTCACATAAAGCGCTATAGCTCTGCAGCTGCACCGGTGCAGCCACGCTGCTGTAGCACTTCAGTGAAGACGGTCCTATACCAGTGGGATAGCGTCTCCTGTTGGCATAGTTAATCCACCTCCCCAAGAAGCTCTCCTCCTGACATAGCACTGATTTAACCACCTGAGTAGATGGTGTAACTGCATCGCTCAGGGTTGTGGATCTTTCGCACCCCCAAGCGACGTAGTTATACTGATATAGGTCTGTAATGTAGACCTGGCCCTAGTCTTCCTTCCTACCTTTGCCTCTGTACAATGGTGATAACGCTCTGCATTACAAGGGTGTTGAGGCTTAATATTTGTAATGCACTTTTGAGACTCCAATCTTGAAATTGCAATAGAAGTGCAGGATTTTTTAAAATTTTGAGCTGATCACATTTCTGACCGATACGAATATAGATTTTTGTGTATCTGATCAAAGTTTATAATTTATGGTGTTTTGATGGGAAGCCTCCACTTTTAGGTAAATGTAGCAATGTATTTTCTTTATCTCCTTTACTGCCATGCTTAATTTGAAATTATTGAAATCCCCAAGAATCCTTTTTACAACTTGTGTTCAAATATGTACACAGGTTTTAGCTGCTTTAAAGCCCATGGTATCCTTTTAGACTATCTTTTCTTCAAAGCATGCTCCGTTTCTTGTTATGAACGTTAGGTAGTTTGCATTCTACCTAAGGACAAACAATGAATAAATCCTTAGACTTGTGCGTCTTTCAACAAGCAGTTGAATATATCAGTATTTAAGAGTTATGATAGATTTCTTTGTAGCACGCAGAAGTGTTGAATGACGTGAATTATCTTGCCTATGATAAAACTGTCGTCTTTTTATAGTGGGTAAACGTGTGACTGAGTGGAATCTGAAATACTGTTTATTTTCTGAACTAAGTTGGTGGCTTCATTTATCTGGAGTTGACCTATATTGGGAGATGTTACATAAAATATTCAGACATAACAGGCAGAGTAACTTAACCATTATTCATTCTAACAGATTTGGTTAGGAGATGTAGATGGACCAGGATTAATTCGTTTGAATTATTTTACAAAAGTTCTGCAGGTTTGGAAATTGAGACCATCAACTGATGTATGTTGAAGACAGACTAGAGGTCTAATCTTGCTCCTGTTTAAACCCATGACAAAATTTGCAATGACTTTAATGAGTGTAGGGTGGAGGCCTACCTGAATATAAAAATGTTCTATATGTGGTTAACAGTAAAGTAATATAAATTCTCCTGCTTTTATATTTCCCTCTCAGTCCCATCTTTAGTGGCCATCAAGGTAACGTAATATCCAATGCATTCTGAGCCTATGTGAAAAAAACAGTTTAAAAATGTCAGGCGATCAACTAGTCTTTTCTTAATTATCCCCAGTTTACCATTTGCTAATTAGTTGAGATCAGATGTGAAGGCTGAATGTAATTCTATATAGATTAATTTATGTACAAAGGGTTTTACTCCCTGTTTGTAGCTGTGTAAAATCCAGAAGCATGTGAGGGCATATAACTTTATTTATTCTTAGTTGAACAGTGCATTCACGTATGCTCAAGCTCTTGAAGCTGTGTTCTGAGATTCTGTTCAAATATTTGGATCTAATTATTTGAGCTGCTCTATTTAGCATTCTGATTTTGAAAATGCTTGCACTGATTTTTTCTGAAGCAGCACTGAACACTTTCTCTTCCTGAGAGTTCAACAGAAGAGGCAATACATTGATGGACGATTGACTCCATCACAGGGCCATCAGCTAGTGCAGATATTTGTCTCCTCTAGGATGGAGCATGGCATTAGCTGTGGCGGGGAGGGCTGCTCCTCTGTGATGTTAATATAGTGTAGAAACTTTGCTATCCCTTTGCTTCTATTATATGTTATTCTAGGTACTTTGGAAAAATGGGGTTTTTTCCTATTTTCATTTTTTAAATATAGTAAGAGTGGGTGTGTTGCTCAGTTTAATAACATATTTAATGAGCCTTATTGAAATGCTCTTTAGTAGAGGCAAGACTATGTCACAAACAAATATTTCTAACAAATGCTTAAGTCCAAAAGTTGCAAACCTTCCTTTGTTTGTGACATGTGATATGTAGTTTTTAAACTGCTTTTATACACTTAATTTAGGAATAAATTTGAGGATTCCAGTCACAGTTTTATATCAGAGGAAGGAGGAAGGCTATTTTTAAAAATACTTTCAAAATTTTATTTCAAGTATTAGCAGTTTTAGAATTTTTGGCCTGGTATTACTATAAACATAAAAAATAAAGCAGGAGTAATTTGTCTCTTTAAAATACGTGACTGTAGCTAACGGCTTGTCAATAAGTTGTATTTAATGTTTCAATGAAACATTATGCATTCTGCTTATATAATAAAGTTATAATAAAATTGTAAACACCTGTATCGGGGAACAGCTGAGTCCCCATAAAGCTTTATTGTGTCACTAAGAATTGTGGACATGTTACTCTAGTAATCTAGTACAGTAAGGAATTATCTTTAAACTGAGTATACTCAGTTTGGTGGAAACTGAAACAGAGAAAAGAAATGGAATAGGGTTGTTGAATAGGGTCATATCGTTAAAAACTTCTCTCCATCCCAACCCTCCCCCACTCAAAAACATATAATGTAAATTGCTTATTTAAAGCTTTTGAATATTCAGTTTTTTTTCTTTATAAACCCAGAGTTGTTTATAAGCAATGTTTTCCAAAGGGGGAGATTTTTACTGGCAAATTAATTACAAATAGCTTAACGTGGGGTGTTGGATGTAATAAAGGACAGCACAAATTAAGTGTACGTTTTCCTGTTGGGACAAATAATGTCAGTTTCAAGAATGTGGTGGACACAGGTTATCTGTTTATTTTTTACGGACAGTTTAAATACTGGAACATCAGAAAAACAACTTAATTAACTTATTTTTGATGCCTTTTCTATAAACGATTAAGATCAGGGCTTGAAAACCAGACTCTTATTAGCTTGAGCTAGGAATCAAAGAAAGGGAGCATCACAGCAAGGTGTGGGGCAACACAGAGGTGAGAGGCCTAGTGCATCCCTTTGGCTGCTTTGAACCCTGTGTGGAGCGGGAGGGGATGGGGATGTTGGTTGGTTGAGATTGGATGTTTTCCCAAGAGTGCAGTTTCCAAGACACCCCCGTCTAGGGCTCATCTTTCATAGTAATTTTGACTTGCAGCTGCCAGATAAATACAAAGAAGGGATATATCTTTTATTTTGAAACTTCCTGTTGACTTTTGAGAGGGAGTCTCTGTCCTGTCAGCCCAACCTTTACAACTTTGACTGGTTGCAAAAAAGTGTTCTTGGGGAAGTTTGCCACTCATTCGCCTTTCTCTCCCTGTCAGCCCCACCTTCTTCCGCCCCACCAAAGAAAACCAAATCACCCACACTTTTATATTGTTCTATGAACAACTTCAAATATCAGAGTGAAATTGACATGTCCTATCCCTTATTTTGAGTAGTTGTGAAACTGATCTGATTCTTGTTAGTTTCACTTTGCTGAGGAAAAGCTTCCTGTTTGCCAGTGGCCAATGCATTTTTCATGGAGTGACAAAACGTTCTTCAAAGAAAAAATGGGGGCAGACAGCAGATGATTAAATCCAGCCTTCTAGGTCAAAGAACTGCTATTATAATGGAGCCTGACAGAACTCCGTTTCAATCATGGTGGGTTAGAGATGGAGTAGTTTTCTTGGTGGACTCAGCTTATCACCCAAACTGTTTACTGTCAGGTTCATCATTTCCTGTAATAAAGCGTACTAGAAAGCTTTGTAAGATGTGAGCCTGAGTTATTGACTCATGATACTGCATTTATTTGTTTAAACTTTGTTTTTGTTTTAGTTTTATTTTATTTTCAAATTTTGTTTATCAGAAACCTCTTGCACCTTTTACCATTACAAGATATCAGAAACTTACTATATATTTTGGGTATATTCTACTGGATATCATTCATCGGGGATTAGTGTAAAGGTAAATCCAGCTGCCTCAATGAGGAGCAGACCAAGGGGAGGAGTTTTGTTTCCAAAGTATCTTGATGTCTTAGGGAGGTCCTGCCTAAAGAGACAAGGGCTGAAAATTTTGCATGTGTGAGAAGGCTAAGTGTCCAAAGATGTCTGATTTTGTGTGTGTGTGTGCTTCCCTCCCCCTCTTTCTTCCTCCCCTGTTCTCCCTTTCCCGCAGTATAAACACTGGCAAAAGAAGATAGGGGAGTTTAACAAGAGTATTAGTTGGATTAGTTGCGTGGTCTTAATGTTATGCGCTACAGCTTGGGAGGCTCAAGAGAGGGAATGGTCAGAGCTAAGAGCATGAAAGTAGGAGTCAAGAAAGGACATGTCTGGATGTTCTATTAAATTGCTTTGATGTAATCAATTGCTTAACTTCTTTTGTGCTTCAGTTTATCCATCTGCAAAATAAGCCACAAATGGCTGATGTGTGGTTTGTTTAATGTTTGTAAAGTGCTTTGAGATCCTCAGTCTCCCCCTCTCCTTCCCCCTGCCCCCCATCCGAAATAAATGCAAGTAGGCTTAGACTTAGAAGCAACTTTTGGACCTTCCATTCCCCAACCTATGCAGATACGCCTTTAAAGTGACTGGGACGTCACCTGGGCTGCAAGAGGACTGGGGATGATCACCTACTAAATTATTCTTGGTGTGGCATGGCTAATAGTTTAAAGTGCAAGTTGGATTTATCCACTAGAATTTTGCTGTTGTATGGACTGCAGTGAAATTTCTCCAACATGTTACAGGAGTTAAAATTCAGAATCATTTGTATTATATATTATTGTACTGTTTCACACTTACTTTTAAATAGGTATATGATTGGTAGATGGAGGGTTGTATGTTTTATGTCTTGGAAAGTGGAGTGAGTAATACACTTGCTTAAAGATGGTGCTACAGTATGTTATACTGGGAACAGTTAAGGATCATTACTTATGAATACAAATAATAAAATCACATCTGGAAATAGATGGGGGAAGCCACACTTCATTCCTTTTAAATTGCCAAAAAACCTTAGACACATCAGCTCTGATTCTGTAAGCTGTTTCATGCAGGCAGACCCCTGTACCTCTAAGGTGCCTTAGCATCAGTGGAGTTCTGAGTGAGTGTAAGAGTACATCCTTATGGTCCAGTTTGCAAGACCAGAGTCTGAAATATGGCCTTAATCCTGAGGTTCTGTTAGATAACTTTCTGCACAGTTACTTGACACACACACTGGTAAGGAACAGTACATTATCCAGACAGAGGCTCAACCAGATTAGCCAAAAGTAAAATTTCAAACAAAGCATGGCACTCTTAATATATTTGAAAGCTTTTTCTACATGGTTTCTGCAAATTAAAGAACTAGAGTACTTAAAAATGCCCCCAAACAGATTTCTTATTGCTGTACACTGTGACCAAAATATTTAGGTTTGGGTGTCTTAACTGAAGACCTGATATCTTTATTTAGGCATTCCATTGACTTCAGTTGAAGTTGCAGATTCATGGCATCTCTGAAAATCAGGCTAAGTATTTAAGTTCAAGAGTTTTGATCTGAGTCCACAGGAGATTACCAAATGAAAAATATAAAAGAAATAAGTAGTTTTTCTATATCTGTGAACTGCCTGTCTGACCATTATACTTCAAATACCCTTTGGTCATAAGTAAGTAAGGCTGTGATTTAGTCACGGAGGTCAGATGTCCCAGAATCTGTGACTTCCAAAGACCTCCATGACTTCAGCCAGCACTGGCTGGGAGCTGCAGGGTCCCTTGCCGCCTGCGGAGGCAGGTAGCTCCGGGTTATCCCCGCAACCCCAGGCATTGGGAGCCCTCTGCAGCTCCCAGCCACGGCAGGCAGACTCCCTGCCACTGCGCCAGCAGGTGGCACAAGGCATGCCTAGCGTTTCCCGCCACTGCAGGTGGCACAGGGCATCCTCTGAGCTCCCTGCCACTGTGGGCGGCATGGGGGACGCAGTGGGGAGCCCCCGCCTGCTCCCCGCCACCATGGTGGCAGGGGGGACCCTGCAGCTGGAAGCCACAGTTGGAGTGGGACCCTGTAGCTCCAAGCCCCCATGGGTGGTGGGGGCCCCTGGAGCTCCCAGCCCACGGCAGATGTCCAGGCTCCCCATTTTGTCATGAATAGTTTTAGTAAAAGTCAGGGACAGGTTAGGGGCTTCCATGTTTTTCATTATTGCCCGTGACCTGTCTGTGACTTTCCCAAAAATATCCATGACAAAATCTTAGCCTTAATCGTAGGCATAGACAATGACTCCCAGCTGCAGAGAATCATGCCTGGGCAATCATGAGAGTGGGACAGAATAGAATAGAAGTCTCTGAGTTCCATGCTACTGCCCCTGCCTGGTCAACTGAGAAGCAGTGTGTGCAGTAGCAGCAAAGCAATGATGTTCCTGTACAGAAAAATTTCTGGCTTGGGGCAAAGCGGGATATCAGTGTACCCTTACTAAATTTGATCTCCTGGGTTGTGTTTTTGTTTTTAAATTCATGTAGTGTGATCCATAAAACTTCTAATGGAAAACACTAATTTTTTTTGTTAGGTCCACGTCATCTCATCACTATGTAGCAGGAAAGAGTATTCTTGGGGAAAGGAAACATAATTTTTAAAATTTAATTAAAAAATCCATTTTTAAGTGTCTAATTGGGCTGTTTTAGAATGTAACTTACATCACATTAAGTTCTTGGCTGAGACTGAAAGTACTTGTTGATTAGAAGAGCGCTTATTGTAGTCAACTGAGTATTTGTCCTAGTAAAATATATATTGTGCTGTTAAAGCAAGGATATATGCCTTGATTTCATTTATTCTTTGCTAATCAATAGAAATTCTGTAGATATCTCACCTTTAACATATTTCAGTATTATGCTACATGAAGCCCTGTAAATCACAAAGAAGAATTTAATAACTTTCCTAACATTTCATTAGATGTTTTGCAAAACCAGCTCGTGTTCAGTGGTTATTGGTAGATGTGAAAATCTAAATAATGCATTAATTTTGGCTTTATTAAAAATACCATCTTTCATATTGGTATCCTCTTTTTAACATTCACTTCTAACACACTACTCCTAAACAAAGGTTTTTAAAGTTTACATTTTTTTAATATGATGTGGAAAAAATACATTTTCTGTGCTCAAACCATGCATCAAAAGCAGTCCCAAGAAAATCGGGGAGAATAATAGAGCACATAACATCTAATACAATCATTGCAAAGTATCACTGCAGTTATTTAAATAATTATCCCACTGCATGATTTAGCAGAACCAATAAATAATGCATATAGAATTGTGTTGGCGTTTGCAAGGGAAGAAGCATGCTGGCAGAGTGGATGAAAGAGAAAGGAGGATAGGGAGAAGGTACAACGCGCACAGCCTGACACATCAGATCCTTTTCTTGGAAGCCACTAACTCAATTCAGACTCCTAGTGCTTTTGTTAAGTAAGATGCAGAAGGGTCCCAAACATTTTTCTATTACTCTTATTGGCTGTAAGGTCGCTTTCTCCCTGAAGGTTGTCATTGCCATGTTAGCAAACCAATTGTCATTAGTGGCACTACCATAATCTAAAAGTTGGCCTCGCTTCGTTTTCACCGATACATTATTAAAACATTAAAAAATTAAAAAAAATTAAAACCTAGTCTGATGTTTTGTTTGTAGCTGGCTTGTAGTTTAATTTCAGAGTATATTTAGGATTTGTCCAATCCTGCCTCTACTTTATTGTTGGAGAGCTCCTTCTGTCTGGGGCAGGGAGCTGACAAGAGACAGCACATGCTGAACTAACTACTGTGCTGGGATGTTGGCAAGAGTGCTTCTCCCTAAAGAGCTCAGCTAGTTTTGGGACTGGGTTGTGATGTGAATTATGCAAGAGGGAATGGATTGATGATAGTTTGGGAAGCTGGTGTCCAGGAGTCATAGGAGAATAGGCAACCAAGTGGAGTTATCTGCCTCCTTTTCCTGAGTCATGAGAGATCAGAGAGCTTGAGTAGAATCATAGACTATCGGGGTTGGAAGGGACCTCAGGAGGTCATCTAGTCCAAACCCCTGCTCAAAGCAGGAGTAGGGAGCAACCCTTTCGTCCCCTGCATTGGCTCTGCTCTCAGGAGCAAATTCCTTCCTCTGCCTCTTGCCTCCAGATTGCAGGCTCCCTGTAACCTATAGGACATATGACTGAGGGTGTCTGCTGCTGTGGGACTCTTCAGGCTCTCTGCTTCCCCTTTGGCTCTATATGGCCAGTTGCCTTTTTTTCCACAGCAGCTCCCAATTTCTATACACTTCACCTGCATTCTTTGTCTGCCGTATAGCTGGATTCATCCTTGTCTGCTGTCGCCTGGGCCTTTGAGAACAAAGAGGAGAGTGAAAGTCTCACACAGGCTTTGTCTACACTACACAGGTTTGTTGACCAAAGTCAGATTTTGTTGACAAAAGAGTGGAGGTGTACACACAATGCTCCTCGCGCTGATTTTACTCTTCTGCTACACCGACATAATAAAACAATCTCGACGAGTGGCATGGAGCTTTTTCCAACAAAGTTAGAGCCATGTAGTGTCAGTGTAGACGCTGCTTGCTTATGTCACCTAAGTCTCCTCCAGGACATGTTCCACAATGCCCATCATGACTGCTCTGATAAGCAGTTTCTACTCCGCTGCCCTGCAGCCAGGTACAGAGGCATGTGCCCCTCCCCCTTTAAAGCCCTGGGAATTTTTGAAATTCTACTTCTTGTTTGCTCAGTGTGGACAGCTCACATTGCATCTTCCTAGCTGACCATGCCAGCTTTCCTCAGCAAACATTTGTTGATGGAATACACTGGACTTGCCGTATCTTTTTGGGTCTGTGGGGAGAGGGAGAAGGTGGTGATTTGTTTAGTGGGATAGCTACCCGCGGTGCACTGCTCTCGGTCAGCACTAGTGCACCAGCTGTGGATGTGCTCTACTGACACAAGGAGCGTTGTGTGAACATGCACAAGCGATGTAATTACAGCAGTTTGATTGTGGGTGTAACTTAACTCTGTAGTGTAGACATGGCCTCAGTACACTAGCACAGCACTTCGCTCTCATCTTCTGCTCTGAATTCCATCAGCAGAGAATTTTTTCAGGCACATTTGAATGGCAAAATTAGGGCTGCTATTTAATACTTTTAAAGATAGAAAAAAGAAATACTCTTGGTCTGTGTACCTCTGTAAAGAGAAAGAGGGAGCAACCCATGCATTCTGGATAAATGGAGGACTGGTAACGGTTTATGAATCTGTCACACTGTAAATGACTTTGAAAAATAGTATGAACTAGTTATTAGTATGGGATATACCAAACCTTCAGCATCATGAACAAGCACAGGAAAATAGAATACAGTTTGAAAAGCTGCTCACCTCTTAAAGGAAATTGTCTCAAAGTTGTGTGTAACTCTTATGTGTTAAAACCATTGTCGCAGGGCAAGTACACCCCGTCCCCCTTTGGGGTGGGGGAAAGGGTGTTATAGTCCCGCAGCTGAGCCCAACTGACCACCCGTAGCTTTGTAGCAGTATGGCCTAGTGTCCAGAGTCAATATGACTGCCTTTTTCTGTGGGGCTGCATATCCTAATGGCCAGAGTCAATACAGTTGACCTCCTTTACAAGGCTATGTGGCTTAGTGGCCGGAGTCAGTACAGCTGCCCTCTTTAGCAGGGCTGTGTAGCCTGAGGCCAGAGGGGGCTAGTGGCCGGGGCAGGGGGACCTGATCTCTCCTTACTCCACCAGTCCCAGCCCAGGGCCCTATCAGTGGCGAGTATATTCACCACTGGGTCAGTGGGGATCCAACTGAAACCTGCCCATTTATTGTTCGGTTCTACAACTGCACCAATGGCTAGTTCCTGTGGGCTGCTTCCTACCCTTTCTTCCAGGGGCATGGTCCACAGGTCTTCGGGGTCTTTGGACTATGAAGCTCCCGACGGTTCCGACGTCTCTCAGGCATCTGCAGGTAGCTGGGTACCTGCCTGGGTCTCGGCATGGCTGGCCTCCACAATCTGGGGCTCTGGCAGATTGCAGGTGGGAGGATGAGCCCTGCAACATGTGTCTTCTGTCCTTGGGGGTCAACCCTGACTGAGCTGGGCTGCTCCCTTTTATGCTGCTGCTCCAGATGGAGCATGCCCAGCAAGGGAGAGAGGTGTGTGGCTTCTGCTCAGCGTACGGGATTAACCCTAAGTAAACCCTTCAGTTCCTTACAATATGAGCTACTTTTTCCTGCTGCTACTTGTGTTGCCTGTATTGTTGAACACCTTTCTTTAATTGAGCATTAATAAAACTTGGTCAACATTTTATCTACGTTGTGAACAATTACTTCCTTCAGAGATGCTGAATTGGTTATCAAAATTAGCAAAGAAATTGCCACCATTTGGCAATCTCTAATATGTGGAAAGACCATAAACTTCATAGAGACACTAAGCTTTTGGTAGGTAGTGCAAACCATTCTGTATCGTTCTCAGGTCTGAACTCTTAGTAGGCATCAAACCAAGTGGGTGAATGCCATTCGTTTGTGTTCTCCAAGATTATTGTTGTATCAATGTTCTAAGCATATAAAGGTGATGGTCAATCAAAATTATCAGATGCTGCTGTAGTTCTGAGGGGAGGGAGGAGAAGTAATTGAATGAGGTTAAACAGCTGCTTGAATGCCTGTGAACATCATCTTCTAAAGAGTCGTCTTCTGTAGTCAACTAAAGGAAGGTTTGTGCTGGCATACAAGCCCAATGTCTCTATTTTAAAGATGGGTATTAATATTGCAGCTGATACTTGGTTTGTTTAGATTTCAAAATTTTCCAAGTGGAGGATCACTAGAAAAGGAATTGCTACTTTTGAAAAGAACTAACTTGAGAAACTTATACAGCTTTTTTCGGTGCTATGGCTTCAGGCAAACTAGTGCAACACACACTGAACAGTGGATTACATGTCCCCCTGTGCGTCCATAAGTGGGGGCTTGTCTAGGATTCAAACTGCTATGCGCGTTGGATGGTAAAGACAAAGTTCTTCTTCTCTAGAGGAAATGTATAACCCTCTGGTAAGTGCACGGAACGTGTCCTCCCCAGCTGTGCTTGATGCACAGATGATACGATTATGTAACAGTCCCTGATTGTTTTTAGCTCATGGTTGAGGCTGCGAGTCTGTCACGGAAGTCCGGGATTCTGTGACTTTCTGGGACCTCTGTGACTTCCACAGCCGCACCAGAGAGCTGCTGGCCCTGGAGCTGCCCAAGCAGCAGCAGTCTGGAGGGCGGCCCCGGAGCAGTGGTCCTGAGGGCGGCCCCTCTCCCCCTCTGTCTGAAGCAGCAGCGGGCCTCTCCTCACCCGGGGCAGCAATGGTGCCCTGGGGCCCCAGGAGGAGCTAAGATTTAGTCGGGTTATTTATGGTAGAAGTCATGGACAGGTCGCAGGCCATGAATTTTTGTTTATTTCCCGTGACCTATCCATGACTTTTACTAAAAATAACCATGGCTAAATCTTAGCCTTACTCATGGTTTTAGCTCTGTAGTTCCCCAGTGTTGGCTAGGATGTCAGACATCACATCAGCATCCCGCTTCCATTATTTAGTGCTCTATGATCTTGATTGAAGAAATTTTTAAATGTCTTTAATCTATGTGAACTGACTTCATACCTTTATTTGATTCACCTTAACTTTTCTGAATGTCCTGTGTAGACAGTCCTTCAGACTGGAAGCTCTTCTTGGCAAGGACTGTATATTCTATTTGTTGATAAAGCACTTAACACAGCGTAGCACTGATTATGGCTGGCATCTTTGGGTACTGCTGTAGTACAAGTAATTAATAGGTATGGTCTTTATTACTGAACCTGAAGTACAAACCCTAAACACAAAAATATGGGCTGACCTTGGGGTGCCACCCAAGTTTTACAAACTTCTGAAACCACCACTTATTGACTGCAGACTTTGAAAATCTTTGGGGGGAAGGTTGTTTATTTTAGCCTTTTTGATAGGATCTCAGTTATTTGAAATGATGTATAATCTTTGTTATGGAAATTATCACCGTCTATCTACTGTAGGGTTTACAACGTGTGTAATTGATTTGATATAAAAATGTTAAATAGATTTAAAAAAGTCAGGCAGCGACTGTCACTGACATTAAAGTTAACTTCTGCAGGTGGAAAAAGTTGAATGGGGAAGGGCTTTAATGAAGGTAGTTCTTGATTTGCAATAGGAGTGACACAGAACAGTGTGTGGTATCAACTCTTAGATGAGCTTACACCCCTTTTCATGAACAATTCAATTTCTCACTCTGTATCCTGCACTCTGAGAAACAAGTGAGGGGAAAGATGGTATTTAGAGTGGAAAATTTAACATAATCCTACTAAATGCTCAATATATATTTCCTTATCTTTTTATTAAATTAAAAATGTGTGTATGTGTAGATATATAAAATTTGTTTTGATTACTTATTTTAGGAATTAAATTATTTTCTTAAACTAGCGTGGATCCCATCTTTATTCTTTTCAAAATGATGCATAATCTCAGTCTTCTGGTTTTTATGAGATTGATGGCAAAAATTGAATACTTATTAAAGACCATTTCAAGCATCAAAAAAGGACTCTCCAAGCCACTTGTCCCCTTTGTGCTTTCCTGCTTGAGTATTTTAGCAAGAACCTGACCATGCTTGTATATTCTCTGGTAAAAGAGAGAGCACTAAAAGTGATCAATAAAATTTGTTCTGGCTGTTGAATTCACAAGTAGCTTGTTGGCTGAACTCAGCAGTTGAGGTGGCAGCTGTTGATCATCAGCTTTGCTCTGCCAGTAGAGTCTGGAGAGCTTTTCAGGAGACAGTGATGGATAATCCACAGCAATACATGGGGCCACTACTTAGAATAAAATTAAACTGATAATACCTCTATAAAGTTAAACTGAAAATTGGATGCACATCTAAATTCTGGTTGTTAGGAAACAGATGTATTAGGAGGATTTGTTGCATGTTGTGTGGTTAAGAGTAAAAGATTTTTTGTTTCCAGAATAAAAAAGGATTAAAGTGAAGATATTTCTTGTCACAACTAGTACTTCCCAGGGGTGATTTATTTTCCCTCCTACATTTTGCTGCCACTTGAGAGCATTTTATACTTTGCCTCCCACATAGATAAGACACACACCCTAATCTGTGCTTCCCTGAGTAAGGAAAACAATTGTATTACTGTTTTAAATAATTGACTCACTTCATGAAGCAGACAGGCACGCCTGATATTCATGGACTCTTCTGTCCTTCCATTCGTTTTTGGAAGTACTTCACTCAAAATGACATGTACCCAAAGGGCTGTTAGTTTGTGTACAGATTACTTAATATTACCAATATCTATCACAAGCGTTTAGAAAAATCAGGGTTTTCCCCTTTTGTTTTCCCATGTAAGGAAATGTATTACTGTCCTTTTATGTGTTCACAACAGAGATTAGAAATGAAATGTGATATAAAACAAGAAATATTAACA
The DNA here is from genome assembly GCF_015237465.2 of Chelonia mydas. Lineage (NCBI taxonomy): Eukaryota > Metazoa > Chordata > Testudines > Cheloniidae > Chelonia > Chelonia mydas. The sequence goes on along the minus strand of NC_057853.1, from coordinate 10,785,486 downwards.
AGAACCTAGAATCACTTATCAGTACAAGTACATCCACTCAAAGTGGATCCAGACTTCAGCGGAACTAAAAGATTGAACATTCCTCTGTCAATTTATATTCCAACTTTAAAGCATGTGCTCCAGGGTTTTTGTAACCCAAGTATTTTTAATGCCCCCAGCATTGTTTATGTCTGAGCATCAGGTCCTGAGTAACCAAATAAAACATGGGGATACAGGGGTCCATCCAGCTCTCATTAAAGTCAAGGGAAAGACTGAAGTAGGAGTTAAATAAAGCACTTGAAGTCACATGTGACAAACTAACAATATTCTGAATGAACTTTATTGAATTAAGTTAAACCTTTTGAATTAGTTTTAACGTCTTTGGAGTTCATTGTATTAAAATGCAAATATTTACGCACTGTTGTGAGATTATATGGAATTTCTTTAACAAGAAGCCAGGATTTAATGCAATCTCTTGAAGGGATTGTAAGTATCTTCAAAGGACCTTTTGAAACAATGCGAATTTTTAAGATTAAGGGAGTTTCTCAAAGAGGAGGGGTTATGTGCTAAGGTAGTTCTTCCAGTTGTCAACCCTTTGAAGCCCCCCCTCCCACCTATCAATGGGGAGGTTTGCATATAGTAGTTCAGATGGGATTCTCTAGAGATCAACAAAAGAAAAGACTCAGGGATAAGTAGCCTGAGACTCAGGACCTTCTTCCTGAATCCCCATATCCCTCATCCCCACACACACTTCATAGATCCTCTGGTCCACAGAGGGCCTCAATCCTCAGGGAAGGATGGGGGAGTTTTGGCCTAATGAGTGGGTGCCTGTTCTGAGCTGAAGCTGTTGTGAATTTGTAACCACAAGAAAAACCCTAGGGTAGAGTGTTTAAAGACTGCTCTTCTTTTATTGTTTTTAATGTTTTCTCTATAGTGCTTTTTATCTTAAGAATAAAATAGGCTTGCTTAGAAAGAACTGTGTGATGATTTATATCTGTAGCAATTACTCAATCAGTCTCTGAAGAGAAAGCAAGTTGGTTTGTTTAGGCAGACTGTCTTTGCTGGGAATAACACAGTGAAGGCAGGGAACTACTCAGCATGGACATATCCTGGTCAGAAGGGAGTGAGATGTGCCTCCACCCAAGAGAGGCAACAGCTGAGGAGCTGGAAGCCAGAGACTAGGTGCCCTTGCTGAACCGCTGTGGGGAAATACTGGTACAATTGCCCTGAACTTGACACCACATTCTTTGTTCACTTTCTTAAAATCCCCAATTAAAATTGGGGCCTGCCTAAGCAGTTGGATTGTGTCATAATTAGGACATAATGAGAGCTAAAAATCAGAGCTTAAAATTTTAGAATGGAGAACATACATAATGTTAAGGGGTTTTTTGGAAAAGATTTGTGTGGAAACCATTTTAATTGACTAAGAAATATCTTCTGAATATACACATTCTCAAATTTCTGAATGCTGCTTTGATAGCAAAGGTCTCCATCTTCGATAGAAAAATCCCTAGTCTTTATCTAAAACATACTTACAGGTTAACTTCCATATGGTTTGTAAATCATTGCTGAGCAATCACTTCCCAGTGAGCAGAATTGTTTTTGTATCTTTTTAGTCTGTTGGAGTGTATAGATACAGGGTTAAAATAGTTTAATCACGCTGAGGAATTTGGCACATTGTTCCTTTAAGATCTGAAAGAACCCAACACCATGGTAATAGGAATAACTCTCTCACTGGAATGAGCTAAAAGAGAATAAACGATCCAAAGTTTTGAAGTTTGTAGCAAAGTTTTCAACTATCATTAATACATGATAGTAGTAATCAACTAACAGTCCTTTGGGTATGTGTCATTTTGAGTGAAATACTTCTAGGGAATGAATGGAAGAGTCTATGAATATTAGATGTTCCGGTCTGTCTCGTGAAGTATACCGATTATTTAAAACCTGTTTTCCTTACTCAGGGAGGCATTAATTAGGGTGTATGTCTTCTCATATCTGGGAGGCAAACATAGGACAAACATGAATAAATTCTTAAAACTGGGAACATAGTGTGATGCTTGTTATTTATGAAGTGGTGGATAACAGTGGCTTTGTGAAAGACTTAGGTGCTGATCATGCAATGAGCTCCATGTGGGCAGACTTCAATTGCAATGTGGAGTTAATTACAGTATTATTGAGGTGATCTCTAATGCTTGTTCTTGCTATAAGTGTACTATTTTAACTTTCAGATATTTCATGAAAATGCATACCAGTCATTTGAAATTGCCTTTAAATTACACACCTATCTGACAGTTTCCACGCCCCCCCCCCCCCACCACCACCACTTATTCTGAATAACACCCAAGATTTAGGCTACTTTATTGTGGATTTTGACAGCATTTGTATATAGTCCGCTGTACTCTGCTGCTGCTGCATGAAAGACTCACAAATTAGGGGGAGAGAGGCATCCAAGAATGCGGAACATGTGATGGTAAAATCACAAAAATCACCATGGGGGACTCAGGTAGGTGTAACATGGAAAACTACTTTAACTAATTCTTTTAAAATTGACTAGATTTCAAGTTACCTCTGTCCCTCCGATGCACTGTTACCTCACTGAGGGCTTGTCTACACTGGTAATTAACAGTGCTGCAACTTTCTCGCTCAGGGGTGTGAAAAAACACGTCCCTGAGTGCAGCAAGTTGCAGTGCTGTCAAGCGCCAGTGTAAACAGTGCCCCAGCGCTGGGAGCCCCGCTGCGCCCCTCGTTGAGGTGGGTTTTTTAGAGTGCTGGGAGAGCGCTTTAGCGTTGCCAGTGTAGACTAGCCCTAATCCTTCTTTTTTTAGAACCGCCATGTGTTAGTTCTGTCTTCGGCCAGAGGAGGACATGAGTTTGAACTGCAACTAATTCAGCTTGTAATGGAATTGAAGCTTCTCTGAAATAATTTGAGCACAGCATGATGACATGGTTATTGTGACATTTACTGTGTGAATGTTAGTTTAGTAATAGGGGGTTGTCAGGAAAAACAAGCAGAAAGGGAAACAATGGTTCAAGATACGCCATCCCTCAGTAAAAACTTACAGGTTATTAAGAGATAATGCCCAAATTGTTATTTTTGAAGATTCTACCACCTAGTTCCAGCCCATTTACAGAACTGGTTTTGACAAGCAGGGTCAACACGAGAGAGCTTGCAAGTTCAAAGGAACTTTTGCTGGGTTAAAAGGAACTCTCTCAAGAGAGTGAAGTTGTTCAGTAGAACCAAACTGACACACAGACACTAGCGGGGGATATCTGAAGAAGATAGGCCTGCCTACATCTTCAACGCAGAATGCTTGGGCTGTAGGTAGGATAGGTGTGGGTTTGTTCCTACTTTTAAAATAAACAATCATTTGGTTTTAAAAGTGGTCTAGTTACTGTATCTATCACTGCTCACAGATTCCCAAAGGGAAGAATCGCAGGTGCTGAGCTGAATTGGATCTGCAGGGTAAGCATGGCTGATACACAAGGTACTGTATCTCAGGGCTCAATCTAAGAGTGGAAAACTGTAGAATTCTGCCGTAGGATGGGTAAAGCCACAAGGCCTGACACCGGAGGGGATGCACTCAACGCTGTTCTAAAATAATGGTCATCTGTGCACGGAAAGGCTACAGCATTAGAACAGCAATGATGTTGCATATTAGGAGCAATGCGCATTAGCCAAACTACATATGGACAAATTTACACTAACTGTTTTGGCTCTAGCTAGCTGGTTTTGACCTTACTCTCAATGTAAGCCCGACCCTGCAAACACACAATTGTTTAAATATGAGTAGCCCGTCTGAAGACCTACTCATGAATCAAGTTAAGTATTCGGGTAAGTGTGTGCAGGATCAGGGTCTTACTAAGCACACACAACACATCACTGAGGTATACTTTTCAATATCTGAAGAAATACAATTCATACCTGACATTTAGTTCATATGAGAGCGAATAAAGGATCTCTGGGAAAATGTTTGCCAATGGTGTAAGGTTTTGTAATACTTAGAATTCTTTTCCTGCTTTAAGTCTTGAATGCAGATTCAACTTCCTAAGCAGTATTTAAAGTTTAAATTCTATAGGTACAAGACAAAATTCAGACTAAGCGCTGTGTGTGTCGGGAACAAAAATATACAGAAGCTGTAAAAAAAATTTCTTTTTAGTTTGCATAATAGCACATTTTGAAATGAAATAATTTGCCCTCTTCTCCTTAAAAACCATTTGAACCTGTGTACGTGGTAAAAAGGAAGTAGCTGCCTGAGTTTTAAAGAGTCTTGTGTGAAGTAAGCCCAATGGTATGGAATTATGAATCCATTGAGAGCACTACTTGTTTTTGGATAAAGCCATCTGCCCTGTGCTTCAGCTAGCAGCATGGCTTCTTACTGCTACAGAGGAGGAAAGAGGCTGAATAAACAGGGAAACTATGGAATAAACAGAAACAAAGTAAAACTTTGCTCCTACGTAGAGTGTGTTTAAAACTAAATAGGTAAAGCAGTTGTTTGAAAATGAGTTGTTTTTTTAATCAGGAATGATGAACAGAAAGAAGCATTTGAACTTTCATTTGTGCCATAATATTGTTCGTTTCCAGGCATTTTGCTTGTGTAGCTATATCACTTGCATACTGTTTTTCTCTTGAGGAGACTCATATGGAAAGTAAACTTTCCAATTGTACTTGAAAATTGGGCAATAATTACTAATTTACTTAAAGGGGTGCAACTAACATGAAAACCACATTTGTCTGACAAGTTTGTACCTGCTATTATTAAAAAGGGCACCCAGATCATTAAAACTGAGAAGTTAGTGAGAAAATGTTTTTCTAGTCTTTTCAGTGTATTTACTTTATGAATTTGTATGTTTATCCTGAAACTAGGAAGAGACATGTAAATTGCTAATCACTCCCCAATCTACCTGATGTTACTACGAGCTAGGGCATGCAGTACCTCTTGGGAGATGCTCAGTAGGTCACTGGATCAGATCCAATGTGATTCATTAATAAATAATACAGCAAGAACTTGTTTCTAGACCATCACAAGCCCCAGGAAGTTAGTAAAAAATAAGTGATTGGCTATCCAATCCCAGGAAGCAATTAATATAGGAAACAACATAAGTAGGTTAGAATCTCACTCACTCATTTTTGTTAAGCTGCAGGCAGCAGTAATTGTTCCAACCTGATGAAGGATGGTCTAGTTGTTAGGGCACTAGCCAGAGACTCAGGAAAACCTGAGTTTAATTCCTTGTTGCACAAAATCTTATGTGAAATTCAGGTAAGTCATTTAGTCTCTTTGTTCCTCAGTTCCCCATCTGTAAAATGAAGATAATAGTATTTTCCTACCTCACAGGGATGTTGAGGATAAATATGCTAATAGGTTGTGAGACACTCTGATACCCTGGCCATGGGGGGGGGGGGGTCATATAAGCACTTAAAATAGCCATAAAAACCCCAGACCAATCCAAGCTGGTGGTCACTCACCGCTTCTCAGCAAAGACTTAATATGGCTGTGCTATGATAAGGTATTGTATTACCTTTATGAAATATATTATAGCACATTTGCTAATAAGAAAAAAACTGAGAACTATACTATGCTTGTCAAAATAAAGTGTATTTTGTGATGGAGTTTCAGATTTTTTTTATTATGTGTCTTTGCTTTTGCGCTAATTCACAAAATTCAGTAATCAGTGATCTGTTTGCCGGTCAGTGCAAACTAAAAAATCCTACTTTATATATCTGCCTATGTCTGAGTTATTTCTGAGGGGACTTCCATGTGCTGTGTTTGGGCTTTTTAGCGTATGTTGTTTTATTTCCAAATACAGTATTTCATTTGTTCAGTTGTTTCTGAACTTTCAATATGTCATTCATGTACAAAGCACTCAAATTTAAGCAAGTTTCATTATTTATCCCCTTACTTTGGTAATGCCTGTTTACATCACATCTGTCTACCAGCAGTCCGATCATATTGTCTGTATGATGCATCCCTTTCCTCTGCCCCTCATGTAGGTGTCCTTCATCAGTGTTGATAAATGCAAAGTAATGCACATTGGAAAACTTAATCCCAACTATACGTACAAATTTGTGGGCTCTAAATAAGCTGTTACCACTCAAGAAAAGAGATCTTGGAGTCCTCATGTATAGTTCTCTGAAAATATCTGTTCAATATGCTGTGGCAGTCAAAATAGATAACAGACCATTAGGAATCATTAAGTCCAGGACAGATAATAAGACAGAAAATATCATAATGGTACTGTATCGATCCATTGTATGCCCACACATTGAATATTGTGCAGTTCTGGTCACCCCATCTCAAAAAAAGTATATTGGGATTGGAAAAGGTACAGAGAAGGGCAACAAAAGTGAGTAAGGAGGTATGAAGCAGCTTCCATATGAAGAGAGAGTAAAAAGACGTGGATGGTTCAGTTTAGAAAAGAGATCACAAAGAAGGGGATATGATAGAGGTTCATAAAATCATGAAAGGTGTGGAGAAAGTGAATATTCACCCCGTCACATAACACAAGAATCAGGGGGTCACCTAATGAAATTAATACGCAGCAGGCTTAAAACAAAAGGATGCACTTCTTCACAAAACACACAGTTAACGTGTGGAACTCATTGTCAGGGGATGTTGTGAAAACCAAAACTATAACTGGGTTAAAAAAAGAATTAGATTAATTTGTGGAGGATAGGTCCACCAATGGCTAGTAACCAAGATGGTCAGGGATGTAAACCTGTGCTCTGGGTGTCCCTAAACCTCTGACTGCCAGAACCTGGGACTGGATGGATGGGATGGATCATTCGGAATTGTCCTGTTCTCTTCATTCCTTCTGAAGCGTCTGGCACTGGCCGCTGTCAGAAGGCAGGATAATGGGCTAAATGGACCATTGATCTGATCCAGTATGGTTGTTCTTTTCAGTTGTAAACTCTTAATGGCAAGGACCATGTCTATACTCAGAATTTCTGTGTCTGATTTCCATCTCCTCCTTCAGTCCCCAGTCAAGAGATGGTATAAGAACTTTTTTAAATAGCTACATGTTAATGCTGTTAGTGATAACCATTTCAGTCAGAATTCACTTTTGAGATCATTCCATTGAACCTTTTCTATAATTATACAATTAAGATGATGAGTTACATACAAAGTAATTTCAAAACAGAATTCTTACTTCCAAATTCTGAATGCTTTTTGCTGTTGAAAAGGAAATATACTGCATTCAACTTCCATTTCTTTATTTGTGTTTGCATGCTTTGTTATAGCAATATAAGGCTCAATTTTGTTCTTGTTCTTATCACAATCTATTCATCCACCCCTCACCCCATAAAACAAGGGGGAGAAAAAACCCAAATATTCACGCCCCTATCTTTTTGGACCACGATTTGAAACTTTAATAGTTGGAAGTTTTGGAAGCCTGAGGCTGTTGCTAATCAGGCGTTGTTTAGTTCTACTTCAATCTGAGACTTTCCAGATGACACATTGTATTGGGCTGACAGGTCCATACGTGTTGTGGGTCAGGCACACTGCCAAGTGTTCAGCATTTAGCCAGCAGGGGAAAAAAGCATTAGGAATCCCAATAATCCACACATCAGTCTCTGTATACTCCTTGGTCAGTGGAGACTGAACAAGTGATCTGTGGAGAGATTGCGGGTATTAAGTGGGATGGGTAATGAAAGGCTATACTGGCATTGATGTGAGACTCTTTAAATGGAAAATGACTTTAAATGATGGTGCCAGGATGGTTGGAGTGATTTACAGCTGGCACAAGTTCATAGTTTAACTGTTAGTTCTCAACAAGACTATCCACTTCAGAATGTTGCACCAGAAATGTGCTTTTAGAATTAAAAAGAAAACAAACCTTCAATCTGAAATTTGCTGGCTTCCGCTCTTCTTTAGTGCATGCACCAGAATGAAAGAGATTAAAAGATGTTATACATATGGCACATAAATGTATTTAAAATATTTGGCATGTTATAATAGTGGCAAAGCAGTGGTGACAAGTAAAATATGTAAATATTCAGTCTGCTGGACAAATACAATGGAATTAACGTTATACTACTTAGGCTCACTTTAAGCAAGCAGTTTTTCCTAAAAATGATAATTTTGCATTGTGGACAAATACCTTGAATATAGGTCAGGAGGTGACTTCTGAAAGTGCTCCAAAATGCTGCTACTTAAATTAATTATTCCTGGCTTTCTATTGTGTAGGATTGTTGTTTGTGGTGCTAATTTTGTTTATAATTTATAATTATGAAGAAAGTTGTTTTTCCTTATTGGACAGTTTGTTTGGTACATGTGGACAATTAGGATTAGGACTCCATAAGTGAGGAATTGATTGTTTATGAAGTAAAAGGACAGGAGGAGAGGAAGAGGAAAGTTTTCAACTGAGCATAGCAATGCGTTCTGAAGCTCCCTGTAAACTTTCAGCAAACATTGGGCCACATCCTCAAGCCCATTAGAAATAAAATTAGCAAGCAGGGATACACAGTGTCCTGTATTTTTAATAGCTGTTCTAGCAGCACCTATATTGATAGTACTTAAATGTGTTGGTGCAAATTTGAAAATACAGGATACATACAGGTATGTTATGCATTGTTCTCTGCCAGGGTGGATTTGTTTTAAATCACTAGTTAGGAAGACTTGATTTAATCATAGATTTCTACATAAAAGTGCATTCTTGTTGGTTGTTATAACCTTAATACATATTCTTCACAACTCAGCGATAGATGTAGGTTTCATTTTTAGAAAGTACACACTATACATTTTTTAAGTGATTTATTTTGAAAACTTTTCAGATTAGTTTTACAGCTATATCAGAAAATGAATGATTCTTTGGTTGTTTCATTTACCAAAGGTAATTGAAGCAGATATTTATGAAGTCATTGGGAGGCAAACTATCTCCAATTTAACAGGTTAATCATTAATATTTGGAGGATTTTCTTGCCATGCTGTATTAGGAGGAGAACATCACCAGAAAGACATTTAAATTGTTTTATTTAACTAAAACAACAACGTTATGTGTTCTGGATTTTTTTTCTTCAACAGCAAACACATAATATTTAACAAAACAATATGAATTTTTGAATTTAGTTAAACATTCAAGTTTTTAAAATTGTTTTAACTAAAATAGTTAAATGAAATATTTAAAAAAAAAATTAAATCAACTATGTCAGCCAGGTCAACATGAGAAATTTAAAATATTGGCTTCTGCAGCTAACTCAGTCATCTTCACCTTCATTTTCCTGTTTGTTCATAATCTGGAAAAGAAAAACAAGCTTTCCTGTTTTTTCAGGGCCCAAATGATTTCTCAGTTTGGAATTAATTAGTCCAAAGGAAGAAAATATTCTTTCTACACCAGCAGAAGAAGCTACTGCTGTTTAAAAGTGAGATTATCACTTCAGCAGTCTCTGAATCCAAGTGCTTAAGTGACTTCCACAAGTCCACTGGTGTGACTTTCTTTAAAACATCATCTGCAAACATATATTTCTTGAATCGTTCTTAGTCCCAAATAGGGTCTCTCTTGCAACCTGCTGCCATTATAGGTTTTCCCTTCTAGTGAGAGAATGGTATGGTAGATCTCAAATCAATGAAGGCTACACTCAGAAAGACCTCAAGGCTTCTGGAATATGCTGTTCAGAGTTTCACTTTTGTTTCTACTGCCTGTCCCTCCCTTCTCACATTTATCTCCAGACTTCTTGTCCAGATCTCTTCCGCCCCCAACAATCTTCTGTTCATTGAACTTTTTGAACCGTTGCACTTTTAGAGAGAGGTAAGGGATTGACTCTGTGTACACAAATTTGCTGAGGACAATAGGGTTGAGGTCTGTTGTTTCTCACCTCTATGTATTATTTAATTAATGAATTAATTAAAAACATTTTTGCTGTTAACAAGCATATCATCTCTGGAGACATAAATCCACAGTTTGAGAACTGCAAAACTGAGCATCTCTGATGGTATCTTCTAGAGTGAGCACTGAATCCCATTGGGTAGATAGAAAGATTAACCTAAGTAATCTATACAGAAGCCCCTAAGGTGGGGTCCCTAATCCATGAACTATTGGAACTGATTTACAAAACTTTTCTTAAACATTACATGAATATATTGTCTCATACAATAGAGTTAGAGTTTATAATCCCTATTCCATGATGATATCTTTGAGCTATAATGTATCTTAATTAAAACTATCTTTAGATAGGTAAGTTTTTTCCTCAAAAAGCATTTTATCAAAAAAATCAGTTTTTAATAAAAATCTGTTTTAAATTTTTTTTAAACTATTGACTTTTATCCACCCTGTCTTCTGCTGATAAAGGTATTTACAGGAATTCTTAATCTCACATTTCATTTTTGAAAGAAGCAAACTGACACCTTGAGTGGTAAATTTTCCTCTTAAAATAACATAACCATTGACAAACCAAATTTCCTTGCAAATTGTGCCAGAAATATGTGACATAAATTGCCTTTGTCCTATAAACTGGAACTTTGTTTATAAAATTACTGTTACTTGAAGGACTGAAGCTTTGTTTTCATATCAAGTGAAATCTATCATTGATCCTCTCTTAAATAGATTTTCACTTGCTCTAAAGTCAAAATGCCCTTCATTTGAGTAAAACTTTTAGCATCTGAAGTGGCTGGAGAAAACATGTCTTTTATAACTGGATTCTTACTTGGTTTTCAAATGGAATCCTAAGAAATGTAGGAAGTGTAATAGGAAAACATTGTTTGGTGTATCTGTTTTTGAACAGGTAAACTTTCCAGTTTTACCTGTTTATGATGATTGTAGTGCTTAACAATGAATGATAGGGTGAAGGCAGTGCTCCTTTGCTTATCTATATGTGTAAGGTGTCCCAATATGTTGTGAGTGTAAAACTTTACTGTGATCTGCCAGTGTATCCCAGCTTGCCATGTAGTATTACAGCACAAATCAATCTCCATGCGCCTTTCTCAGTCATTTTAAGCAAGACCTACCCATTACTTGAAGCAGGTATATTTGTAGTGACATAATGACATTGGAAGCAGAAATGTAAATATTTGAAATATCCATGCTTCTCCAAAGGTATGTTTATAGTAGAACCTCAGAGTTATGAACACCTTGGGACTTGAGGTTGTTTGTAACTCTGAAATGTTCATAACTCTGAACAAAACATTATGATTGTTCTTTCAAAAGTCTTTACTATGCAGAAGGAAAATGCTGCTTTTAACCATCTTAACTTAAATAAAACAAGCACAGAAACAGTTTTCTTTCTTTGTCAAATCTTTTTTAAACTTCCCTTTATTTTATGAGTAGTTCATGTTTAACACAGTACTATACTGTACATTGTTTGCTTTTTTTGGTCTCTCTCTGGGTGCATAATTCCAGTTCCAAATGAGGGGTGTGGTTGACCAGTCAGTTCGTAACTCTGAAGTTCTACTGTTATGTGTAACTTTAACCATGGCTCTCCCAAGAGTGACTGGCCTGGATGGAACAGCTAGTTGATTTTCCTGCCAGGGACCACCACTGGCAGATTCAAAAGCTGTTTCAAACCCAACTGACAGCATTGACTTCAGGCCAATATTTAAGAATGTGGGTATGGGGAGAATTTAAAAAGTGGTCCCTTGAATCAGGGTTGAGGCGCATGGCTAGGGAAGTATGTGGGGAAGTTTGAGTTAATGCTGTACTTGACTTCGTTGATCAAAAAGATTTCATTCTCTATTGCAATAAATTCACCACATTTCATAATTTGAATCCATCCCTAAATTTAGTAATAAAAGTGATGCATATCTGGAAAGTATATATGTTATCAAAAATGTCAAATTGTGAACCTAGTAACCTTGATAAAGTAATTTTGAAGGGATCATTGTAACTCCTTTAGAATCCCATCCAACATTTGTTATATGACAACCGGGCATGGTTGTCATGCCTTATTGCTTATCTGTTGGTTTTATAGATTATATCCTGTTAAATTGTCTTCACATCTTTTTTGGGGTAGGAGTAGTTCTCAGGGATCACAACAGTACTACTTAATATGTTAGAACACTGAAACTTGTATGTCATACATATTTTGATATGAGTAACCCAGGACCATACTTCTAAAACTTTTTTTAAAAATACTGATTTTGTTTTGTGACATGATTAATACAGGCTATGGAAATAAGGACTTAAAATTGGAAACATTTATGATGGGGAGTCTAGGGAAGAACAATATTGTTTTGTTATAGCAACTCTTGGGCAAGATGTTTGCCATTCCCAGCGTCCCTTCTCACTGTGCTCTGGCGCAGTTATCAGCGTTTATCCTTTTTCTCTCAGTAGTCTCTCTCTCCCCTGACCTTTTTCTTTTTCCTGTCCTGTTTTTTCCTTTTTTTCTCTGGAGGATTGTGTTGCCATCTTTTCCCCCTGTTTCTGTTTCTCTTCCTCCTTCCTTTTCCTTCAGCAGACAGCCACATGCTGTTTGTAGTTGGGACTTGGTACCATTCATTCATGGCTGGGCTGCATGTGCTCTAATGACTGAGATGAGCGCTGTGGGAGCAGAGAAAAGTTTGGCAGGCTGCTGCTGTCAGAGCCTGCGGCTTACATGTGAAATTCTTCAGCAACCCACTGTAATAGGGACAGCTGTGGGATCATGGAGGGAAGCCAGGCAGCTTTCAAGCAGCCATCCACCACTATACCCGAAGCCTGGGGAGCACATTTGCAGTAGGAGATAAACATGAGAACATGCAGCTTTTCCCATCCCTCTTTGGCATATTCTCCTCTCCCTGAATAAGTATGGGGCTCCTCTACCTCCAAAAGGGACACAATCTGTCCCCTTCCAAGGCTAGGCTGGAGAAACACTGAGTTGAAGCATTTTAAATTAGTTTGAACCTTCTTGTTTGAAATGGCTGAAATGCTTGCAACAAATGCTTCCAGATGGGAACAACTGTCAAGATAAATTAAGGTGTGATATAACCTTGACAATTTTTAAACTTGAGAAGTCAGTCTGAGACATATTAGAAGTTGTTTTAAAGTATTTGTGTAAATCGTGTTAATTCAAATATTACTCTACTTCAGATATGGTTGATGTTGTAATAGATCCCATCTGTACTTCTCAGTTCTGAGTTTGAGTTAAAACAATGACATATGGTGCTAGCCATTAGCAGTAGTTCTGCAAACTTCCGTGAAACCTGCGTAATAAGTCTAGCTTGGTTTTGAACCCATTTGTACTCCATATTGTGGAATGCACACTGCTATAATTAGTATGTTCTGATTCTTGATTCAGAAGGTTCACTTAGCTTAACAGTCATAAATTTGAGGAAGTATTTAAAATAAATCTATTACCTATTTGTATTGTAAATCTGAACATTTGATTATGGTCTTCCCAGTTGCTGGTAGCTCCTCATTCTATCACAGCCTTGCTGAATTCCGCTGACGAGCAACTTTTTTTCTTAAACAGGCAAGTAAAATCTCATGAGTTTTGCATCATTCTGGCAATAGCAGGCAAGTGAAATTTGTGTCCAGGCTAGTACATTTTCATAGTGATTTTTGAAAGGCATCATAAATTTTGAGCCTGCGGTAAATGCTGTGATTGTTGGGAGCGGGGAGGGCTTAAATAATTCTCACCATTTACTTAATCGGAAGGCTTAAACAAAAGTGAAAATAACCCAAGAAACCTCATCCTAATGTTTCCCCTGTTCTTATGCAAAGTACCAATTTGGAGTTTCAGTACTAGATTTATAGCCCAAACAGTAGCTTATTGATTACATTATTGAGTTGAAGACAGTGGCAGAGAGTTTCAGAACCATTTTTGGTGTCTTGTATTCTTGTCTCTTCTCCTCCCTCCTCAGTTTGAATGTCACTCAGAGGGTTAGTTGAACATGATGAGTGTGCAGGTGGCATATCAGTTAGCTCCTGCAGAATGGTAAATGATTCCTGACATATGGCTTAACATTGACAAATCCACTCATGTAAAACATATTTATACAAGAACCAAATAATTCTTTTCTATCCTTAAACATTTCTGTGGAATGTTCCTGTGCTGCCTCATGAATCTGAGCCTGTGCAAAGATTACAGTTGTGCAGTTATTTCCTTGCATGATGGGCAAAGTGGAGGCTCTTTTTACATTACTATCTTTACTACAGAGATATGTAAGTAATGCTGTAGTTGTGACACAAAAGTTTCTTAAAATACCAGTTGTTTCTAAAAGAATGTTGTGTGCTTAATAAAATGATAGTGGTTCAATATTTTAATTCTGGTGATGCTTTACAGGTGGTTTCATTTTCTATCGTGTTTTTCATATGAGAAATCTAAAATAGCCCTTTTATTTATTTATTTATTTATATATATATTTCAGTTCAGGCGTCATTTTTGGGGTTTACATTGGAGCCAGTTGTCTTATTCCTGATCTTTCCCAAAAGTCTTGGGTGTGGAATATGTATGTTTGCACTTGTAAGACTTGTCTGAGTTGTAAGAGAACTTTTCTTCCTTTAGATACAATATAGAAGTTCTAGTCAACAGTATTTTCAATTCCTTTAAATTCTCAAGACTAATGCTTTGACATGGGACTAATCATTGGAATTAATACAGGAACACTTGTTACATGGGAAAAAAAAACTCTGTAAAGATTTTTTTTCTTGCCGAAACAGAACTTTCCTTAATTGCATGACCCGTTGGATGTTTGGAGGACATTGCAACAGGGAATTAATACAGTCTATAAATTACCGTACGTTGCAGATTTGGGAGCCACATAAGGAAGGTGTTTCTTTCCTTGTTACCTACGTAGTTAGTTTCTGAATTCCTGTTTAACTCTGTTCATGTCCTAACCTGGATAGCGCATTTCTGTTTGCTTAAAACAGCAGAAAAAAATGTAGGTAACACTTCTGGAAAACAGATATCCTATTTGATTATAAACTACGACGTGTCTTTTCTTTTAGTTTTCATGTAGTGTGTGAACCACAGTAGTTTTGATATGAAGACTGCATTTTTAATGACATGAAGAGTTTTTTATAATGACAACACCAAGGGTTTCAGATCTCTTCTGTATCTTTGGTTTTCTTTTAAGAGGTGAAAGAGTTCTGTGTTCAGTCTTTCTTCATTAAGAAGAGGATGGATATATTTGTGCTGTTTTCCGATGCCCTAATTTTAAATTTTTTAAACTCTCTCTCTCCCTCCCTCCTCAAGACCTGTGTAATTTTTGTATAGTGTACCAATTTCTTCTTACTGATTTTTTACACTTTATGCTCATCAGTATCCTAGTGGAAATAGAATGTGCTAATTTGTACTATTATTTCTGTCCTGTAGTAGATGTACTTAATTAACTGGAGGAAGTGTAAGTTAACTGTGAAATAATAAGAATAAGACTGGGACTTTTCAGCTTGGAAAAGAGACGACTAAGAAGGGATATGCTAAAGATCTATAAAATCATGACTGATGTAGAGAAAGTAAATAAGGAAATGTTATTTACTCCTCATAATTCAGGAACTAGGGGTCACCAAATGAAATTAATAGGCAGCAGGTTTAAAACAAACAAAAGGAAGTATTTCTTCACAGAATTCACCGTCAACTTATGGAACTCTTTGTCAGAGGATGTTGTAAAAGCCAAGACTATAACGGAGTTCAAAAAAGAACTAGATAAGTTCATGGAAGATAGGTCCATCAACGGCTATTAGCCAGGATGGGCAGAGGTGCAAAACCTTGCTCTGAAGTGCCCCTAGTCTCTGTTTGCCAGACACTGGGATTGGTTGATAGGGGATGGATCCGTTGATATATCACCTATTCTATTCATTCCCTCTGAAGCACCTGGCATTGGCTACTGTCAGAAGACTGGGTATTGGGCTACATGGACCATTGGTCTGACCCAGTATGGCAGTTTTGATGTTCTTATGAAATAATCTTACACTGTATGTATATAGCCTCATTCCGAAAGATTGCCGTACTTTACAAACTTTGTATACAGGAGTTACTGAACTGGTCACAGAGAAGTCTATCTAAGCACATAAGCAACTCCCCACACAACTGCTTAGGACAGGAAGTGAAGACTGTTGGATAGAATTGCAACTGCAGGGGGAGGATGAGATATAGATAGGCAGAATATAGTTCAATTGCTCAAATTGGAATTCAGCCAAGACACTAGGCATGGCAAAGAAGGTGGATGCTTCTCCCTGCAGTTGTTGAACTGTAACTTGGGCTTCCCCACAGCACTTTTGTTAGCAACTAGAGATTACATTTGGAAGCAGCAGAGCCTCAGAGTTACAAACAACTCGGGAATGGAGGTTGTTCAGAACTCTGAACAAAACATTATGGTTCTTTCAAAAGATCACAACTGAACATTGACTTAATACAGCTTTGAAACTTACTGTGCAGAAGAAAAATGCTAACCCTAACCCACTACCCCACTCTCCTTCTCCCATTTCCACTGTCCCACCCCACCTCCCTTGCCCTGCCCTACCGCTGGCATTCAGCATTGTACAGGAGATAGGATGGTGACCATGCAAGGCGTCCAGCACACACAGAAGAGGAGGATGATTGGCACTAGGAGGCGGTGTCCAGGTGCACAGGCAGTGAGCTGGAGCAGCCACCCTCCCTCACCCAGCAGAAGAGGCTCCGTCCCACTCCCTATGCTCCCCACCCGGGTGAGCTGGTAACATGCCAAGGGGTGCAGAGGTGCAGTGTGGGAACAACAGATTCCTCCTTCCCCAGCAGTCCGAGTAGAGCAAATCATGAGCAGCTCAGTGCTCGCAAAAATCGAGGGTGGAGGCAGTGACTCAGCCCTGTGTGCCCCCCCCCCCCACCGCCTCTGCTTGGTTGGGCAGTGCCCCCTCCCAGATTACACCCATGTCAGTTCATAACTCTGGTGTTCATATCTCTGAGGTTCTTCTGTATTCTCTGTGTGATCTGCAGTGCCCATCTCTCTAATGCTATTGAGTTGTCAGTCCCTCTGAGGGCTTGACCAGGAAAAAGTGCTGAGTGTTGCCATTTTAAAAACATGATGGCTCCTATTTTAAAATCCTGATGTAGACGTGGGAAGTTGTAATTTCAATGTGTGAGATAGCTGAGGTGATCCTTGGTCTCTTCCCCCCCCTTTTTTTTTTAATCATGATTTTATTTTTTGAAAAGCAGAAATTCTCCCCCCTCCCCCCATTATGTACTGGCATAGAACAGTGATGGAGAATAACTATTGGTTTACTATTGTTTCTAACCACATTGAGCTGCTGTGTGAAATATTTCATGAATGGAAGAAAATTGGCCTGCTCCTAGCTTTAAACCATGCTATTCTGAAAACAGACTTTGCAGTGCCTTTTGCTCTTGCCCTATGAGAATAATTGAAGCTCTCATTCCAATACAGGTAAGGCAGTGTGCAGTATTGTGAATTTTATTCACATTGATGAAAGGACTTCTGAAGAAAATTATGTGTAAGAATGTATAGAAGGTAAGCACAGTGAAAACTCCATATGACTTTCAGTAATGATTTAGGAGGGCAGATTTGTCTTCGAATTCATCAAAATCATGGTCAAGTTAGTAAAAGTCACTGTATAAGGGAAAGTGATGTGTAATGTCCTGGGAGTGCCATTTAAAGTGGTGGAGCTATGCGGGGCGGGGAGATGTAAAGTCCTGACCCAGAGGTGGGAGACTCTGGGAGGGGCTGGAAAATGAGCCTGCCCTGCAGCGGCAACTCCTGTCATTATGGAGGAGTGGCAGGGCCAAACCTGAGCAGCGCTGCAGCCCTTGGTTCCAGGTCGCAATACCTGGAACAGGAATCCAGGCCCAGTGCCACAGGCCAGAAGCCAGCACTGCAGAATGAGTTTATTAAAATCACAGACACAAGAAAAAGGCATGGACAAATGAATGGTATCCATGACATTTTTAATGCCCTGACAAACCTGCAGCCTTACTTGTGACTGTTTGGCGGGGGTGGGGGGAGATTAAAAGCACAAACTCATTTTAACTAACAGTTTACAACTTGCCTCATCTGGTTTAACCTTTGTTGGTCTGTTGTCATTTCTTGCTCAAAATGGGAAAACAGACTCCTTTCATTTTGGATATGTGCCATAGCAGGTTTATTCCTTCGAGGATAGAGATTCAGGTTTTTTAAAGTTTTCTTTTGGTTTGCAGACCATCTCAAATGAACAGACTGACTGATTTGGTCGGGAGCAGTCTCTCCAGAGGCATGTCTGATATGTCTTGCTTGATTTAATACTTCTCTTAATTTAGTATTTGCATCTGGAATACACTCCGTATAGGAATTGCCTGCTGTTCACCAACATGATTCATAGCCCTTGGATCCTGTTGGGATCCATCACTGCTCATAGATTCTCAGGAAGTAGCGGTGGTGTATAATGCCTTTTTCCATCTGTGACTACCAAGAGGTTATGACCGTACTACTTTAATGCAAGCCTCACAATGGCATCCATGTCTTTGTCACCTCCAGCCAGGATTACTGTAACGTCCTTCTGTTAGTGCTACCCTTAAAGACTCCCTGTTTGCATTTAAAGGTTAGCAGTGAATGCTGTGGGACCCAACTATTTAAGGCCTTGAGGCTGAAAAGATGTATTCATGTGCTTAACTGAGGTGTGTGTAGTTGTATTGAATTTAGTAGATCCTCCTGGTCTACGCTGAAAACCTCTCTCTCTCTCTCTCTCTCTCTCTCTCTCTCTCTCTCTCTCACTCACACTCTCACACTCTCACACACACACGCGGTATAGATAGGTCAATGGAAGGATTCTAGTTACCACATCTCGGTGAAGTGGATTAACTACTGCAGTGCTACAGCTTTGCTGCTGTAGCATGTTAAGTTAGGCATATACCCTAAGTGAGTGCCTCACATTAGTTATGCCATAAAGATAAAATCAACTGGGATGCTCTCACTGTTGGCCCTGGTGTCGAACTTTCCAGGACTGGCACTTGGGCTTTCTCAGTACAGGGCCTGAACTTTGAAACTCATTCTAATTGACAGTCTACCAGAGCCTCAGTTTGGCAGCTTACTGAGGACTGTGTAAGATGTTGTTTGTTTGATTTGGCTCTTACTTAATTGTCCTGCTTTGCTTTTATATTTAGACTTGTTAAAGTGCCTGTGCTACCAATTATGGGAAGTTTGTGTACATGGTTTTGATATCACAGTTTTAGGCCGGTTGTTTGTCATTGCAAAATATCTGAATCTTCATGGTATTATCTGGTAATAATTTTAGTTTTAAAGGAAAGTCATGTCACAATATTCTAATAAGCTGTTTTGATAGAAATTGTAAGAAGTCAAGTACTCATTCTTTAATATGATAAAAACTACAGTGTTGTATAAGAGAAACAAGGTTGGACAGGTAATATCTTTCTCAGACTCGAAGAACTCTGTATAGTTCAAAAACTTGTGTTTTCTCCCAACTGGAGTTGGTCCAATAAAAGATATTACCTCACCCACCTTCTCTTTCTAATACCCTGAGACCAGCGCGGCTACACCGCAAACAATAATGTTGTGTAACATTTTTAAAAGGTATAAAAACATGAAATTTTACTATACTGGAAGGAGACCACATAGAGACAGATTTGTAAATTAATCATGGAATCTTGCTCAGTAGTAAGTTCACTAAGTAGGATGACAAAGACTATGACTTTTAGATTATTTCATAAAATGTGAAAGACCATAAGCATTGGTCATGAAAGCCACACTGTTACAAAATATAGAGCCTTAATCCTGATAACTTCGATATTGTGGTTATAAGTAAGGCTGCGTTTTAGTCATGGGTATTTTTAGTAAAAGTCATGGACAGGTCACACTGCAGAAGTCACGGAGGTCACGGAAAGTCATGGAATCCGTGACCACCATCACAAACTCGCATCCTTAGTTATAAGCCTTAAATAAAACAAATGTGGATCCCTGGTGGCATGATGGTGTCCTGGATTCCTAAGGGCACTCAGATAGTACGCTAATTATAAATAAATAGGCAGAACATGGTTAGCCCATTATCAGCAGATGCTTCCTTCCCTAATATCTATGTTACAGTGATTTAAATAGAGAAATGAAACCTTGCCCTTCATAATCGTTCTCCTACAGTCCTCATTTTAAAAATCCTCTTATGAGGAAAAAAGCAGTTTTTTTACCCCTAAAATGGAGGAGAGACAGAGACTCTGTGAAGTCTAGTAGGGACTTCACTATTGATTTTATAAGAAAGATGCTCATACTAGGGTGATGGGCAGCAGCATAAATTTCTTCAATAGGAATGAAGTTCCAAATACCCTCCTCCTTTCTAAATCAACTTTGTCATCCCAGCTGGGGATACCTGTTTGAAAACTGAAGACCCACTCCTGCACGCACTCTTGAAAATGGTCACTCCGTAGCCTGGGAATTAAAAGCTGGTGTATTTTGTAAAAGGGAAGGAAAGGACTGAGAAAGGTGGGTGAACATGGAGAAGGAGGTTGGGTATCCAAGGAGTTTTGGTGGGTAAGGGAGACACAGATCAGGGAATTAAATATAGAATCCAGAGCTAAGATTTCAAAACTGAATGATTCCTGTGGCACCCAGGGTCTACCAGGCTGTGAAGATGATCATGGGGAGGAGCCTGGGAGACCCTAGTCTTTCTGCTTGGTCTTTTCTGGAGTTGCTGCTAAGAGGAGAGGGAGCACCAGGGAATGTGGGCTTAGATCAGCCTCCTTCTGGCTCTTCCTCACTGACGTAGGGCCTCCATATGGAAAGGGGGAGGTCAGGTTGTTGGTCTCACTGTCAAAGGCAGCCTGTGCTAGATCTGGGGAAGAGAGAGGGGCCAGGCAGGCCTTAGAATATGCCACCTTCTGACATTAAATTCTTGATTTATTGTTCCCACATTTTTTAGAGGCTCTGGATGTATACTGAACCTTTCAATAAATATACAGTACCTTCAAAATGAGCTGTCTGAATATGCAGTATTCATTGTGGATCTCTCCAGTTCGCAGTATAAGGAAAAGAAATTAACGTTTCTTCAGCAGCTTCTTTGTAGGAGAAAGCTACTTCTGAAGAAAAACCTGTAGCTTAAATTTGGATGTTTTAAGACTCAAGGTTTCGATTGTAACCGTTCCAGATCCCAGGCTTGAGATCAATTGAAAATCAGTTTTTTGGGATTTTTTATAGTTTTCTCCTTTAATTACTCTGCAGCCTGTTTGGGATTTAACTCCTATTTTAATATTTTCTGGTACCTAGTATAAATTATTCCTTAACTACTTAGAAACATTGTTAGGTGGCCTCAAACTGTGCAAAGGTTTACAAATTCTCATGAGCAGATTCCACTCAGTTTCTCAAGAATTCCTCCTGTAGTACAGATTTTCATCCAGTCCTGCAGCATACAGTTTTCAGGAACCAAGCACTTAAGAGATAACTATTATTTCCTTAAAGCTGAAGCTTTGACCTCCATGCAGAAAAATTCCTACGGTCTTTAATTACATCACATGCAGTATCTCTACTGTAGTCTAATGTTCTATGTCAAAATCAGAAGGAACTCTTAGATTTGGAAAGTGACTTCTTTTTAGGTAATATTCCTCATGGAGCAGAGTTAGGATTTTTAGTGAGTATATTAATGTAACGTCTTGTATCTCCTTAATGCTGATAGGCTCGCTCTCAAGTTGTTTCCCCCTGTAATGCATATTTTGGTTGTAAACTATTTCTTCTCAATTCTGTCAAGTTAAAAGTTTTATTAAATAAGCGCGTCAGTTGATTCATTGATACAGCTTGGTGTGTACCTGTAACTATGAACATGGTGATTTTATAACTTACTAAAAGGAACGGATGAGACAACATAAAAAAAATTGAGGCCAGGGGAGTTGATTTCACAAAATCAGGTGTTCCAACTTAGTTGGCAGCAAAGAGTTAAAAGTTCCAATCAGTAAGTGGTGTATTGAAACCTTTCAATAGTTTGTGTATGTTTAAATATACTTAAGTTTGTAGGGGGGGGGTTGTTTGAGGAGCAAAGTTGCATATCTTAGCTTTTTGTCAAATGGATGATGATTTTCCTCTTTCACATTTTGTAAATTTAGAAAATGTTATCAGTGATACTTAATCTTATATGATGCTTTCTTGAGATAACTTTCTTGTATTTCCTTATATACTGCATCTTAGATTAATATCAATTCACATTTTCTTCCCACTTAGAAAAGATAATTGCTCCATACTGATAGTATAAAGAACAATTAAAGCCCCATTTACACTGTGGTTATAATTTGTCAACTGGCTACAAGAAAGCTGTCCCGTGGTCTTGTTTCGTTCAAAACTGAAGTATGGGTGGGACCACAACTGTTAAGTCCAATTATGGAACATTGTTATGGTTCCCATCTACACTACAAAGCGGAACTGTGCTTCGGGTGACTAGATGTCCTGATTTTATAGGGACAGTCCCAATTTTTGGGGTCTTTTTCTTATATTGGCTCCTATTACCCCCCCATCCCCTGTCCTGATTTTTCACATTGCTGTCTGGTCACCCTAACCGTGCTTGAGCCAGATTCTATGTCTTGGTTATTACTGTAATGTAGACAGGGCCTTGGAGGTGTCTCTGAAAACTGATGCACAATATATTTCTTCACTTGAGAAGTCTATACTGTTTCTGATCATATTTATCAGACTCTTGGGTTACTTAGATTAATTAACTGTTTCTGGTTACTTGTCATCTAAGAGTAAAAGTCATTCATATTAGTTTTTGTTTTACTTTTGGCTAATCTCAATTGAAACAATACTTCAGAAGATTTTGGATTTTCTTGAAGTAATGTTTTGTGTGCTTTTATTTAATCACTCATGCTCTTTCTGTTCCTGTTGGGGTGTGTTCTGTATTATCTTTTAGTGCTCTGTAGTCATCCAGTTGCCTTGTCCTTTTCGTGTATTGCTTAGCCTATACACTTGGGACTAAAATCTCCCCTCAGATACATCTGAGCAACTTCCACTGAAGTCATTAATGTTGTGCAGTTTATACAAGGAGAGTTTGTCGATTAGTCTACACTCTTTCTGATCTCTGAAAATGACAGTGGACTCACAAGTGAATTTTGTAATATGTGTAAAAGCATGAATACTTTGATTCAGCCACCACATACGTGGCTTAACATCTTCTAAAACTTTTCTCTTTTTTTTAGATTTGAAAAAACCAAGGTTTTGAGAAAATAGAACTTGCTATTTGAAGTAATGTTTTGAAGGGTTACTGTCTACTCTCTTCTTGCAGTGCATCTATCTCAAAATAGTGCTCCTTATTGTATTATGATCTTGGAACAGATTGTTTTATAAAGAACTCTCAAAAACTGCTTTGGACTCTTTTTCTTTGTGCAGTTGAACACTTGAGGATTCTTAAATTATTTGTGTACTTACACTTCATGCTGCATTGCATATGAGACATATTTACTTTCTTCGAAGAAATGGTGAGACCCCACTCAGAGATTGACATATTGCACCACAGTGTGTGAAATTATTCAAATCATCAGTACTTCATGTTGCCATGTGGTTTTTGACTTTGTAAAATACCACTTGATGCTACTTCCACTCCTGTGATAACATGGTGCAAAGGTAAAAGCAGTTATAATTAGATCCATACTCCTGGGAATTGCATGAGTCCTCTAAGACTTTCTGTGCTTCCATGTTAAGCAGGCCATTGATTGACTCCTCCATGGTAGAATCTTCTCTGTCTTCAGGAGGTAGATGGCTTATGCCTTTCAAATCCTAGAGAAAGGGTCAAGGACTCTTGAGCAAGTACAGAATACAGGAGCACACAGAAAATATTCTGTACCGTGTGGTGAAAGTGATTTTGCTACATAATTCCACTTTATTTCCCAGTAAATAACTTGCACCAAGAGTATGGCTATTATTTCGATTAATTTGGCTGCTGGCTATTATTCTGATTAATTTCGCATTAACAGTAGTTGTGAATAAAAGGGCAGAACTAATGGATTTTAGTATCCTGGACCTGATTCCAAAGGAGAGATGGTAGTTTGGCAGGGAAACATTTTGTTGGAGAAAAGGAAGGAAATGTGTGTAAGGTATCTACAGAGATTTATCAGAGTCCCAAGAATGTGGATCAGTTACCACTCTTGGAAATTAGAGACATGTGCCATGAGACCCCTGCTGAGGGATCTTGTGCCACTATGTCACTAAAATCAAACCAAACCCAAACTCCTTAACTCTGTATTTGGAGTTGGTGTGACCACTGCTGAAATATTGGGTCCAGTTCTGCTGCCCACGGTTCAAGAAGGATGTTTGTAAATTGGAGAGGACTCAGGGAAGAGCCATGAGAATGATTAAAGGATTAGAAAACATTCCTTACAGTGATAGATTATTAAAGATGTCAATGTGTCTAGGTTAACAAGGAAAATATTTAGGGTTGACTTGATTATTCTGTATGTACCTACATGGGGAACAAATACTTAATAATGGGCTGTTCACTGTATCAGAGAAAGGTATAAAGGATCCAATGGCTAGACAAATTCAGACTGGAAGTAAGGGGTACATTTTTAACAATGAGAGTCATCAGCAATCCCTCGAGGATGATCTCTTTCACAGGTTTTATTTTTCATGGGTCCTTTGGTGACTGAGGAGTCCGATCCTTAAGCCACAGGCTTGTTGACAGAGGTGGTGTTGGAAGACAGGGCTGGGATGCAATTGCTACGTGACAGTTGTCTTTCTTTTCTGGCGTTTTTCTGCGACCAGGGCAAGGCAATTTTCCTCAAAAGTGGACGTTCCCTCTCTGACAAGTCTTCGCCAGTTATACCTATCCTGGGCTGCTGTCTCCCAGTGTGTGGTGTTGATGCCACATCTCTTGATGTATACCTTGAGGGTGTCTTTAAAGCGTTTCTTTTGGCCTCCCTGTTTCCTTTTTCCTTTGGTGAGTTGGGCGTACAACAGTTGTTTTGGTAAGCGTACATCAGGCATGCGCGCGCAATTTTTAACA
Source organism: Chelonia mydas (assembly GCF_015237465.2). Taxonomy (NCBI): domain Eukaryota; kingdom Metazoa; phylum Chordata; order Testudines; family Cheloniidae; genus Chelonia; species Chelonia mydas. Next base: position 10,760,709 of record NC_057853.1, on the reverse strand, counting down.
GTGAGAGTAATTAACCATTTGAACAATTTACAGTAGTTTCTCCACCTCCTAATTTTTAAATCAAGATTGGATGCTTTTCTAAAAGATATGCTCTAAGAATTACTTTGAAGAAATTGTATGGCCAAACAGGAGGTCAGACTAGATAATCATAAGGATCCTTTCTCGCCTTAGAATCTATCAATATGTGAAACTTAACTATTGCAGTGATTGGGCATCATTTTTGGTAATAAAAATTTCAATCTGTAAGACCTAGGTGCCAAAACTAATTTCTGGAGAGGTGAATGTATTTCAGCCTGTCAGTTCATGCCTCAATATTGTATTCCGACAAAGATTACTAATTGTATTTTATTCTGCAAATATCTGCTTTTGTGACATGAACTACAGCTTCCCAGAGACTGCCAAACTAATTTTAATTGGAATATTTTACTGCTCTCCAGTGATAATTTTCAAAACATAGATTGATTTGGTTTGGTTTTGTGACTTGTCTTAGAGGACAAAGGTAGGTATTATTTCTCTAATTTACTTGCTTCTGAAAGCGGAAGATTATATGTTATTATATATAACATATATATATATATATATATATATATATATTTGTATGTTGTTGTATGTTATTAGTCACATCAGGGTCAAATTTGATAGCTAAGTCCTTACCCAGGAAAACTGTCACTTAAATAAGTAGGCCAAGTAAGGAATGACTAAGATCTCAGCATTTGACCTGAAAAAATTTAAACTCTTTTAGACGCTTGAGTCAGAATTTGGTCTTTCACTACTAATATGTTGGTAATATTAAAGAACTTGAAGGTGTTCTGAAATTTGCTTGTCATTTTAAGGTTTATATTTTTAATGCAGAAATCTGGGGTGTCTGCAATGAGTTCCTAGTTATAAAGCCATGTGCAGGTGCGTTCTCCTACAGAGATGGCAAAAAATCCTGATTGGGAAAGAAGTGTCTGCCTTGCCTAACTGCGCACCACCTGAATCTCCTCTCATATCTCAGAAATAATCATGGCATCAAGGCGATGCAAAGGGGAGAGGTGCAGACTGTCAAAACGTAGGAAGGCTCGTACTTGTAGCGTACCTCTTTGTGATCATTCGTAAAGATGAAAGTGAGGCTTCACGACACAAAGTAGCGTCCGCATGCATCAGCCTCTCTGTTTGAACCACTTCGTGCTTTTGCATTGTGTAACCTTCCTGCTTCGGCAGTTTGAACTCTCATTATTGAGTTACTCTCAGTCTGAAGGGTCTGTTCAGCTGAAGGGTGAAAGTGTAACAGCAGCCTCCCTTTTATTCCTGGCAGGAACATATTTCCTGTCCGTCTCCAGATCGGTTTCCTTCGCTAACCTAGCATATTTGTTACCTTCTTGTTCCCATTGGCCTAAATGATCCCAGAAATAAAACCCTCCTCCTTTACTCCTCCTTTTCCTCTGGGCCGGAGTCCGCTAATCATTGTTCCTACCTCAGGAGAAACTTCTTAACTAAGACTTTTGCCTAGCATAAGACCTGGATTTGTGTCTGCTTGCTGCCGCTCTGGGCGTTATATTTGCCTTGCTCCAAGTCCACATGAATCAAGGATCTAAGTGTGGCTGGCTAGGCTGAGGAGAATGTCCCTGACACATTAACTCTCTCCATAGCTGGAAGTATTGTCATATAATACTTTGCCTTCATTTCCAATCACTCGTCTCACTAACATCAGACACCTGTAAAACATACTTGACAAGCAAAGCCAGCTGCTGACATGTAGCAAATACCAGTTCACATGTGACCCTGGAATCCAGACTCTGGCCAGATCCATTGGAATGATGATGTGGCCCAGGGATCCAGATTCTTTGGAATGATATTGACTGGCAGGCTGTTGTGTGAATATATCCTCTGGATTTTACTCAGTTGTTTTAACATTAGTAAAACTTGGCCCTCACTTTTTTGTCTTTGGTCTGGTCTATGACATCTCAGCGATCCTGGTCTGAAAACCACTAAACAGTGACTACAAATTAGAACCCATATTGGCCAATGATTTCTCACTGCCAGCTACTTGAAATAATATTTTTTGTAAAAAGTCACATCCAGAAAAATTGGGCTAATCTGTTGCTGGTGTCTGTCCCATAGGTAAGCTTTGCAGAATTAAATTTTTATTTTTTTAGTATTTTGACAGATGATGTTTATTTTAAAGCTTTTTTTCAATGTCTATTGATTTAAATTTTCACAGTTGCAGGAAATAATGAGGGGCTAGACAATCATTATTTAATGACAGATGTTGATACGCAAAAAGTTAAGCTTTATAACTGTTAAAACACAAACTGTCAGCATCCTATATGTAAAAATATACAAAGTAAATAGCCTTAAATCAAACTCTAAGAAATTCTCAAGCAGCATTGTTCCTACTCTGTAAATTTTGATTATTATCAATGGAAATATTTCTTAATGGTTTGTGTATATGTGGTCAAGTTGATGTTTATCAATATTTACCAATAAAAATCTAATCCTTCCAAGCCTACACATAGGATTCAGAATTCAGTCATGTGACATTTACTGTCAAGCCTTCTGTGAGTGACCAAATTGCACTAGCCCTCAGCACGTATTAAAGTTGAGTGGAAGAGATCCACTTCCTAACTAAACGCCTCTCACTCTCTCAAATGGTCACCCAGTGCTCTCTAAAGAGTATGGTCATCTGCTCCAAATGTCTACCAGCTTTTCTGCAAGAATCATCTTCAACTTGGATCCAGTGAAAGCAGGATGGAAAAGACACCCTTGGAATCCTAAAACAGGATGACTGGACAGTGCCAACAGACAGCTGTTCCTCATAGGCATCCCACCCCATAACACACCAGATTTGGCACAGGACAGAACATCAGGGAGGCACATAACATATTTGCTGGCCTCTGTGTTGTCCAAGTGACTACATGAGAACTAACCAAACAACTAAACTCACCACTGCCGAGGGGAAAATCCTCTGCAACTCGCTTGGGTACTTTGGTAGGACTCCGATTAGGTTGCAGAAACAGATAGGACATTATAGTTACCACCATATTTAATGACAGGTTTCAGAGTAGCAGCCGTGTTGGTCTGTATTCGCAAAAAGAAAAGGAGTACTTGTGGCACCTTAGAGACAAACAAATTTATTTGAGCATAAGCTTTCATGAGCTTTCGTGAGCTACAGCTCACTTCATCGGATGCATCCGATGAAGTGAGCTGTAGCTCACAAAGGCTTATGCTCAAATAAATTTGTTAGTCTCTAAGGTGCCACAAGTACTCCTTTTCTTTTTACCATATTTAACGTGTGGCAGTTTTTTGTGAATGTAGCTTCATGAATTCCTGAAATATCACTTCTGTTTTTCAGGGGGATATTGCGATTCATTAACTAACTCTGGCTCATGTACAGTGCTGGTTAATCTTACATTCTCGCTAGTTCATGCAGTCTTTTCATACATTCATTGATGCAAGTGAGAAGCTTGTCTGAGGGCTTGTCTACACTTGCAATGCTTCAGCGGCACAGCCGCAGTGCTGCAGCTCCCAGCTGCATTTGTAATACATGTCCCCGAGAGGCAGTAGCTAAGTGAATGGAAGAATTCTTTTATCAACCCAACACTGTCTACCCCTAGGGGTTAGGTCGGCTTAACTATGTCCCTCGGGATGTGGATTTTTCACACCTCTGAGAGACCATAGCTGGGTAACTTTTTAGTATAGATCAGGCCTGAGTAAAAGACACTAAAATGCCATACAGTGACAGTTAAGCCGTTTCCTTGAGCACCTCCGTTGGACAGAAGGCTTAGAGTGCAGACTGCCTTGTGTTTTGGTTTTGGCACCCAAACAGGATCTTGGTATTTGAAGTGCATTGAAGTTCAATTTCCTTTCTGTCTCAGCAGGATTTGGGCACAAAGCAGTTAATCTTAATTTTCGAGGTAACTTTTTTTTTCTTGCAACAAGTGTATGTTGGAGACAAATTTCTGCTCAGGTCACTCTGCTCTCATGCTAAATAGTTTTAAAAATGGGATATTTTTGTTTAAAGCAGTAGTCTGTTTTTTGCAGATCTCCAGTCATAAAATGGCAGATGAGAGCAAAATTGTGGCCAGAAATACTCAAGTTCAGTGTGGTGTTAAACTAGCACAGAGAGATCCTTCTATACTTTAGTGACTCAGAACTCTGGAACAGATGCCTGAGCAGGTTAATTCATTGTATTCCAAGTTGAAACGAGGCTTCAGGTCACCATCATCTCCTTTTCATTTTAAAATATGAACAGGAATTGTATCCCCCTGAATATACTGACTTTGTCTTACTTCTGCCTTTCAGGAAAGCAAAGTAATGCTTTGTAGCCATGGTCGGTGAAGGACTCATGAGATTGTTATAGTGAGGTCTTGTAACAAGTCCTGCTCTACTCTAAAATCAAAAAAACCTAAGCTATAAAATACAGAAATATAGAAAAAAGGTTCCCATATCTCAGGAAAATAATGGGATGTTTAGTTTAGTTTGTTTAGTCTGCAGAAGAGAAGAACGAGGGGGGATTTGATAGCTGCTTTCAACTACCTGAAAGGGGGTTCCAAAGAGGATGGCTCTAGACTGTTCTCAATGGTAGCAGATGACAGAACGAGGAGTAATGGTCTCAAGTTGCAATGGGGGAGGTTTAGATTGGATATTAGGAAAAACTTTTTCACTAAGAGGGTGGTGAAACACTGGAATGCATTACCTAGGGAGGTGGTAGAATCTCCTTCCTTAGAGGTTTTTAAGGTCAGGCTTGACAAAGCCCTGGCTGGGATGATTTAACTGGGACTTGGTCCTGCTTTGAGCAGGGGGTTGGACTAGATGACCTTCTGGGGTCCCTTCCAACCCTGATATTCTATGATTCTATGATTCTGTGATTCTATGTTTTGAAAAATAGTTGAGATGAAGGATGCTGTATGTGGACACACAACCAAAGGGTACCAAGCATTTTTATGTTGAGAGGCGTTATTAACTCTTAAAAAATTGAGTTCTCTGTGGAAAAGATCTCCTGTTAGAGAGAGAGAGTATGGTCCAGAGGCCAGGCAAGCAACTTACATATCTGGACACAGCAAAAGCATTACTTCTGCATCATGCCCTGTGGTTAAAAATGCATTGTGGTAGGTGCGTGCTTGCTTGCTTGGCTTTTCTCCATCCAAAGTTCTTCTACCCAGTATAGTTTGATTATGACAGTTTTGTAAACTATATCCTAAAATTGTGGGGTTTTTTCTTTGATTTTCAGGGACTTGGGATCCCCATAACTCACCCGGGCATTGTTTACTTTTTTCCCAAGTTTGATAGAAATTTGAAGTAGAAGACTAAATGTTTACTGAGGCCTTGTCTACGTGAACATTTAGTTCAGAGTGAGGTACGAATCTATCCCACACTAGCCTACCAGACACTAACTGTCCATGTGGATCCTGCTGACATGCACTAAAAGTTCATTAGTGCACTTTATTCTATGCCACTTTTGAAATGCAAGTAGATTAAAGTGCACTAATGAACTTTTAGTGCACATCAGTAAGGTCTACATAGACTGCGGGTTAGATTCAAACTTGAGCTTGCCCTGAACTAAATAAATGTTCATGTAGACAAGCCCCTAGTTTGGTTTAAAGGGACACTATCATTTTGGATTTCTTTTTTAATTATTTAAATAGACTGTTTTTTAACCTAGCGTCTTTTTAAAAATAGCATGTCCTGAATTAAAAACAAAAATATTTGGAAGGGTTTAAAAGGAGCAACGCTATCAAACGTGCTCAGATCCATCCCTTTTCTGCCCCCACTCTCCCAATTCCCCTTTATTTGTGCACTCTCCTGTTTACTACCTCTTCGTGGCTGCTGCTACTAACTTTTGCATGGAGTAGGGAAGAGCGTGTACATGAACTTGCTGGAACTATGCATGAGAGTTATGTCACTGACCATCCCTGAGACAATAAAACTGACTATACATACAGTGCTGTCAAGCATCAGAGGGGTAGCCGTGTTAGTCTGGATCTGTAAAAGCGGCAAAGAGTCCTGTGGCACCTTATAGACTAGTGCTGTCAAAGCATGAGAAATTTTGAAAAATCCTCTTTATTTTCTGTGATCTTTCTTCTGGAGGTTACCTTTGACTGTTTCCAGAGATAGATGTGATTTTTCAAGTTTTAGTTTTCAGAGTAGCAGCTGTGTTAGTCTGTATCCGCAAAAAGAAAATGAGTACTTGTAGCACCTTAGAGACTAACAAATTTATTTGAGCATAAGCTTTCGTGAGCTACAGAAAGAAGTTATATTTTTAACTATACAGTGCTGCACTCTTTAACTCCTCAGCAAAGAATGTGGAAGGAGGGTTTATAAACAAAATATACTGATATGCAAGCTCCCCAGTCATTGAAGTTGGAGCAAAGCTCCACACTTGGCTAACATTATGAAGAGCAGATCAAAGTGCTACTAAATAGAAAGCCTTATATGAGATTCTTAGTGTGAGTTTCCTAATATGATCTTTAGACAAAATGCATAAGCACAAATGATTGTAAGAGTTTCTGATTTAACTAGTTAACTAGTTATACTAGAACTTCCAGTCACTGCTGGAAAGGCAGCTTCAGCAGTGAGGTCAGTCGTGCAGTTGGACAGCCTGTGCTCTCCAAGGATTTGTTAACTCCTACTTTATTGTGTGATCCATTTTGGAGAACGGATGTGAAGATGAAGCAATGTGTGAACATCCATTTTTTTGGTCCAATAGTACAAGCTGATGACATGAAAAATTGTAAAAGTTGCAAAATTCTTTAAATTATTTAACCTTTAAAAGGTTGCATTTCACAATCTCTGCTCTTTAAGCAAGACTTTTGTGAGAATGGATTCATTAATCAGGTAAAATCTTCCTTCTACTGCATAACCCAACTGCTCTGTTTGTCATGTTTATATCCACTAGTTGTTACGCAGACACAGCTGTAGAATCCTTATTTAAAATGCAAGAATGCAAAACTGTCCACAGTATTCCATTAAAAAAATCAGTAGATAGTCTCTTACCCTTAAATCCCCCCAGAGGAATATTCTTGATAAGATAAGTAGGCTGTTGATGTAATGGTATTTAGAATTGTTCATACCTTGGGCCTTGGACATACTACAGGCCATATGAGCAATAATTGTACCAAAAAAGCTTTCTAGGATACGTTTTTCAGTTTGACTGTTTAGTGAGGCCCTCTGTATGCACACATTTGAGAAGTGTAAGCAAACCACATTATAAACAGTATTGGGCTCTAACTGTGTTGAAGAATCTAAGTGCAGCATGGGGTGTTTCATAACTTGGTTACAAATATTATTCCAATTTGTTGTGCAGACTGGACCACAATAGTATGTTGTAATAAAGCTAAAGCCTTGTACAAATAGAACCATGGTTGCAGTACAGATATGGTCTTCATGGAAGCAGCTTTGGACCCACAAAACAACTGCCAGCAAAATCCCTTCTGTTGATATCAAGAGAAGTTTTTCGTTACATATGCCTTCACGTAGTGGTGGCAGAAACTTTTTGGGACACTTCCATTGTTTTTATGGGGCATCTGTAGATTTAAATGTTACATTTTTATCAACAAATAGTATCGTTCACCTTCATTTAAAAAAACATGAAACCACTAAGCAGGTTTTAAACAAGCTCTCTCATCTAAATTTTGGTGTTATAAGAACAGAAATGTCACAGGCAGTTCTTAGTGTAGTGCTTCCTTCTGTTAAAATAAGTTTATACAGCAGACTTCTTAGTCTGGAAAAGCAACTACTATCTATTTACAGTACGTATCTTTAGCTGCCTTGCTTTTACTACTTGGTAAGATCTAACAGGGCCACAGAACTGTCATTCTGAAGAGCTGGCTGGCTAATCAATGGTGCCGAATTTGGTGATCTCCAGTGGTGATTTTACATATTGCTAACTTGCACAGAGAAAGAGGTTAATTTTGATCTTGTCACAGAGCCCTAACTTTTATTGGGCTTACCAACTCCATCAATAGTTTTAGAAAGACGAAAAATACTGACACATGACCAAAAAAAGTGAAAAATTGCTCCTATATTGCATGTGTGTATAAGAAAGCAGATCCCAAACTAGTGAAGTATAGGATAGTGCTATGTAGAATTGTTTTCACACTATTTCAGACACACGGCCTCCTAGCAGTGGTCTTATGTGACTACATGAAACCAGAGACCTTCTGTGCACTAACTAGGTAGATCTGTTTTTCAGCACCAGTTTAGATGTAGGAGTCCTGTTAATGGTGTATTGGGCACAATTTTAACACTCTGTTATCTAACCATAGCATCATAGGGTTTTTTATTTTATTTTATTTTTTAAAGCCTGTGATGAGTCTACACTACACAACTGGTAGCACTGATGCAATTGCATTGCTGCTAAAAAAAATTAAAGAATCTTTAAAATGTATCTTTTACCCACTTTTGCTGTTTCATCTCCCTTTCATTCAGCAAAAACAGACTAGTCAATTTCACTTTTAATTTCTAGCAAGTTTCAATATCCAGTTCTGCTCTAGCATAGTACTTGGGAAATGTCTGAATCCCCAAAAGTTATGTTCAGCAAATATTTTAATTGATTTTTTTCTTGTAAAACTAGGGAATGTTTAGATTTGTATTCATTTATTTATTTTAGCGTTGGGACTAACGTTAACTGACCCTTTCTAAATTTTTCATTTAGTGCTGAGGTGCAGTAATTTATGGAGTCCTTTGTAAAGGCATACAAGAGTGGTGGTTACACAACTGGACTGACCTATGTAAAAATGTGTATGTGTAGCAAAGAATGCATTGATTATGTTTGTCTCTCTGGTTCCTTGCAGAACACTTTGTGCTATCTTTGGATCTTTTATGAAATGGGAACTTTGTGTGCCAAGATAAACTGGCTGATTTAATTCTTGAGAGGAGTTATTTTGTAGTTTGTAGTATTTTTGTTTTTGATTTAATCTATCAGAACTACAGATCCATGCTGCATGAGTTTACACTATATTTAAATCTACTTTAAAAAAATTAATTGAAAATGTGTTAATACAATATGTGTGTACACTACAACTTTAATTTTATATAGTATTTATAGAAGTATTGTCTCCGTATATCCAGAGTTAAACGTTAGGACCAGGAGAGAGAAATGAAGAGGTAAAAACAAGGTAGCAAACAGCTATTTAAAGAGATGGGCAGTGTGAAGGAGGCTGTTAGGAATGGCTAGAGCTGCAGAGGTGAATGCTCTCTCTACAGTCCAAGGAGTTTGCAGAGAGTGAGCAAAGGGTGGTGCTAGGTAAGGGAAATAGAGAGGCAGCTAAGTCCACAGAGCATATCTGGTAAAATTTTCAAAAGTCCTTGAGTGATTTGGGAGCCTGAGTTCCATTGATTTTTAGTGAGACTGAGGATCCTAATCCATTTAGACGCTTTTGAAAATTTTTGTCCTAGGAAACATTCATAGAGACGTTTTGTAAACCAGAATAATTTTGAACTTGAACTTGAAATAAAAAATAGGGAGCCACTGGAGTTGTTTGACAATAGGGAGGATGTGTTAGTGCTGCTTTGAACACATGAGAAGGAAGTCAGCAGTTTGCACATGCTGGGCTTTGGAGAGGCCAGAGAGAAGGAAAATACACAGTTGTCAAGGTGAGAGGAGATGAAGGCAGGAATGAGGATTATAGAAGGGATGAGTGTATGAATTTCTACGGAGAGCACTCAGCACAGAATTGTTAACCATCTGGTGGGTTAGATTTCTGCTTGAAACATTTGAAATAAAAATCTGGCTAAAAAGACAGAGTAATTTGTTTACCTCTTCTCTTCCCATTTCCCCTCTGTAATGTAACCTTTTCTCTTTTTTATTTTTGCCTGCACACTGCCTGCCCCCTTAATCACATTATCTCCCTCAAAAACCCAAACCTACTAGCCTTTAGTCACAGCAGAAACCAGCCATTTCACCTCAAGTTGTCTTTTTTGACCCTCACCTGGACAGCAATCGACCATTTTAGACTTCTTGATCTCAGTTACAGCAAGTCAGCTCACTAGGGTCTTTGACTGAGGATATAATATTCCAGAAAGAGCATCCTTCAGTTTTTGTTGTCCTTTTTGTCTAAATGAATATACATTGTAAAGATTACTGAATACTATTTGGAGTTTGTAAACAGTTGTGTTGGGAGTGAGTGCTAGTTGGAGATTGGCACAGACAGACGTGACACTTCGTGGTACAGTGAATGTCCCATTTGTTTTGTTGTTTGCCATGAATTACAATCTGAGCCTTTGGTGGGACACAGTAAGTCTTAGTTGCTCTTTATCAGTAAACCTTCTGTTGCTCTTTATCTGTTGTCGAGGCCAAGTCCACTGCTTCAGGGAACTAGAACTTATTCTGAATATCTAAATGTGAATGACACCTTACTAATTTTGTTTTTCTGTATTTAACATATTACCAATGTCTTTTTAATAAAATGAGATCGCACTTTAAGTCTAGATGTTTGAAAGCTGTCTGTCCATGTAATTCTGAAAGATTTAAAAGAGTGTAAATTTGTGAAGCATGTGGAAAAAGAGCATTATATTTGTTAGAAATATTGAGAAGGGTTCCTGGACTGTGGATTAGTACCAATGAAATTCCAGTTTGTAGGGCTATCAAATTTTAGTTTGAAAATTTCATACTTGCTGGTAGCTGGTAATACGTGATACTAAGTAAGGAAATATACTCTGTACCTGAAAGTCAAATATCCTTCCATAAACAATGAAATGGATCTTAATGGTGCTTCTGCTACATTTGAAATGACATGTCCTTTATTAAATCATTGATTGTGGGTCTTATTTTTTTCTCTTTATAGAAAACCTAGAATAAACTCTCAGCTGGTTGCCCAACAAGTTGCCCAGCAATATGCCACACCCCCACCACCTAAAAAGGAGAAGAAAGAGAAAGTGGAAAAACAAGACAAAGAAAAGCCTGACAAAGAAAAAGAAATCAGTCCAAGTGTTACGAAGAAGAACACCAGTAAAAAGACTAAGTAAGTTTCAGGGGGACACTAGTTAGGTGTACAGTTAGTTATTCACTATTTAAGCTTTATCAGTGATTGGTTGTCTTGCCAAGCAATAGTGCACATTAATCAGCAAGAAAACCTATAATAATAAATTTTTCCTACTTTTACAGACCAAAGTCAGATATTGTAAAAGATCCTCCTAGTGAAGCAAACAGTATACAGTCTGGGAATACTACAACAAAGACCAGCGACTCAAATCACACTTCAAGGTAAGTTTAATATAGAATCAATTGATGTTCATTTAGTTAGATCTTGACATCTGAGAATTGAACTGAAGGGTCCAAACTAGTGGGTTTTTTAATTGGGTTGACAGCCCTAGAGACAGAAGACTCTGATTTATCCACAGAATTGGTAAGGCATGAACATCAGTAGTATAAGCTTCCTCTGTGCCTGTGCATCTGAATGATTACGTGGAAAACAGCTGCTTCAAATAGTGGAAGCAGTTGACTCACTGGACACTCAGTCCTTCGCCTTCTGATAAAGCTATCGTGTCAGTTGTGGTGGTTTGTTACTTTTAGGCAGTTAAACTGCTGTGTAGAAAATAGATATTAATCTGGTCAAAGGAGGTCACCTGTCAATTTCTTCTTACCTTCTCTCCATTTAGACCCAATAACAGTGTAAGGAGTGGATATATTATATTTGCCTGTACCCATTCCTTCAATGCTACCACTGCAGTTATGAGAAAAATTGTCTTTTGATTGTGTTCTTAGGGGACCACATGAAAGGTCTCATTAAACAATTCAGGCATTTACGAACTTTATTTTTGTCCAAGGATGAAACAGTTGATTCAAGCTGATATTTCAGATTGGCTTTTGCCTGTGTGTTAGAGTTAAGTCCTATCCTCAGCTGTGCTGACATTACAGGTTTCTTTTAAAATAAAAGCTATTGCTCCTTATTTCTCCAATGCAGCAGGCCCAAATTGTGGTCGTCTTTACGCCTTGAAGTCATGGAGGCAATAAGCAGAATTTGACCCCACAGTTTGACTACCTGTGTGAAAGTGCCAAGGGTGTGTGAAAGTGCCAAGGGGAGGAGAGTGCCTTTAAACTCCCTTTTGAGCTTCAATCAGATTTGTTAAGCCCTCCCAGATCTTGAAGAATGAGCAGGGGGGTTAGTCCCAAACATCAGGGTGGATGGGAAGCCACGGCTGTTACCACCTATCAGACTCCTGCAGTTCTCCCCTATTTTCTTGTCAGCATGTTCCAGTGGAGTCATGGTGACAGGGTATCTCCCAGCTGCAGCTGTTCAGGAATCCCCTGAAGTGGTTTAGTAGCATGGAGTTATTCTGGACAGAAGTTAATGTGGCTTGGGGCCATGTTAAGCAGATCATTGAGAGGGAGCAGTCTGCTCAGTGCACCTGTCATTGTTCCAGCTCCTGTCAAGGGACAGCAGAGGGGTGTACTCAATAGCAGAGAAGGGCACTGGCAGAGAGATCTGCACCAGGATCCCAGAGACAAAATCCGGGCCAGGATTTTTAGCTGTTTCTGAATACAAGAGAAAACAAATGAGTCTGTAAAGTTACAGGAAGAACTGGGTTTCCTAAAGGAAATGGGGACTTGGGGGAGAAAAATAAACAAACCTACTTCCTGGAATATTTACTGTAGATACAAAGGATCTATCAGTATAGGGTGGCCTTTGCCTGCTAAGTCTGAAAACTGACAAAATTGCCCAGATATGCTGAGCTAGTTGGCCTTTAGCATCACCCACATGCCAGGTGACGTTAATCATTTCATCAGTCTGTGGTTACATGTTCAAATTGCAACCTCTTGGGTGTGTAAATGAGTATATACATACTTACGTGTATGTGTGGCTTCACATTAGAACTTACTGACAGCACCTACGGGTTTGAAAAATCTAGTGACTAAGTGGAGGGGCAGTATTAAAAAGAAAATAAAGTTATTCAGTGTCAGGTTGTTATCCCAACATAGTTATAATTTAATATTTAAATGTGATTAAAATATTAATGTTTTTCCTGTTAAATTTGATGCAATTTTCTTTCTAGGTTACCTACAAACACAGTTTTTTAGAGAAATTTACAGCACACTTAATTGAAGGTTTAAATTCACAAGAATATCATTTATTTTCCTTTTGAAACTATTTATCATCACCATTTCCCACCACTTTAGATAACCCTAGTGTAGAACCTACATCTATTTCAGTGATTTTATAGGATAATCTTGAACGGGGTAGCACTGGGATGATCGTCTACCAATTCTCGACACCAGCGGAGAGGCATTGAAAATATAAAATCGGATCCACTTCCTCTTTTCTCACTATTTTGAGTTAGTCCAATATGACCCAAATGTAGAGGAGAGGGTTATTTTCTGCTCAGTTGGGAAACTGGGGCCTGGTCTTGAAGAAAAACCTGTCTGTCTCCTATCTCCATGAAAAAGGCAATTTCTAGCGCTAGCGAGCTAGTTCTACCTGATGTCTGGAGAACGCCCCTCTAATTTCCCTAGTGGGGAAAGTTCTGCTGCATCAGTCTGACCCACGGTGGGAAGGGAAAAAGAGTTGACTGTAAATCACAGGTAGTCACTGAAGCAGACGTGGCATCCGCCAACAGCTAAAGGACTGTCTCACATGGCCAGCAATAGCACACGCCAGCAGAAGTTTGCCCTTAAATAAACTCATTGCATTGTATTTGTATCAGAATTTTGGACTAAATCCTGCAAACACATGGATGTCAGCCTCTGTGCAGAGCACAGCCCTTTATTAGCTGGGTTACTAATTGCATGAAAGCGCAGAAACAAATTACTGATATAATCCTGAGCTATAAAAACCAATGTGTTCACTTTGTTTTGTCTTGTGACAGAGAAAAGCTAACACTGTGAGAAATGTCCTGGGTTTTACTTACAACAGCCTTCTGGAGGGAGCATTTTGAACAATTTTATACTTGGATTGATTGGGCCTCTGATTTGTATAAACTCAAAGTTGAGAAGGAGAAGCCAAGTTGTCCCAGTGCCTGAGTTATTTGCAGCTACAGTGTTCCCCACATGGGAATGAACGTCCATGTTCAAATGCTTTCATGTGGTTTTGTATTGCAAAGTTACAGCCTTGTCTCAGAACATCAGGGCACGTGATGTGACAAGATGGAGTATTCAGATAACAGAATTCTTTCATCTTTTGTCCCATAGGGCTGGTACCAGAGCTCACTTCCAAACTAATCTGATCTGTCCAAGAGAGCTCAGAACATATCACTTAGTAGAAAGTTTGTTTCTGAAATATGGTTCCTAATAAACTTTTTCCCTTTTTTTCCTCACCTGTTCTTTAGGCCCAGACTGAAAAATGTGGACCGAAGTACTGCACAGCAGCTGGCAGTCACAGTGGGGAACGTCACAGTAATTATCACAGACTTTAAAGAAAAGACTCGCTCCTCTTCCACATCTTCATCTACAGTGACCTCCAGTGCAGGATCAGAACAGCAGAATCAGAGCAGCTCCGGCTCTGAGAGCACAGACAAAGGCTCGTCCCGTTCCTCCACGCCGAAGGGCGACATGTCAGCAGTTAACGATGAATCTTTCTGAAAATTGCACATGGAGTTGTGGAAAACTATGAATCAGGGTATGAAATTCAAACACTCCACCTGCCCATGGGGCTTCAGTCCTGGAGAGCCTCTTCTGTGCTTGAACACACACTTTCTTGGACATCACTCTCTTACTGATGCAGCCAGGATAATTTCTGCTTGTCATGGGCATCTGGCCACCAAGGAATTTCGCACCCTGACAATTACTCTTGACACTTTTATGTATTCCATTGTTTTATATAATTTTCCTAACAATCATTTATAATTGGATGTGCTCCTGAATCTACTTTTTTATAATATCTGCTGTGCACAATTTTCCATGAACATTACAACTTTTTTTGGTTTTTTGGAGTGTGTGGGGGGAGGGGAAGGGGACTTTATTTATTGCATTCACAAACTCCATCCTCCTTCAGCATATCCTTTAAGTTCAGTTCTTTCTTTCTTCCAATTATACTGTGTACTATCAGTTTTGATATAAATTATATATAAATATATATATAAATAAATATATATAAAGGGTTATTTGAAACCAATACATGGAAACGCTGGTGCTTGAAACACTGTGAAGTGAAACAAAAATATTGAACAGTTAAAGATCTGGGACAGTCCCCTTTTGTGAAAGTGCTGATACTGAAATGGAACCAGGCTTATATGAAAAGTATATTCCAGAAGGTTTAAACCCAGATGAGACCTGATTTTCTCTCTCTTCCCGTCTCCCCCGTCCCCCCTCCAACTTTTGGCTAAACAGTACTGGACAAATAGTTTTTATTATACATTGTGATCTATAATGGGAAGACTCCTCCAGATAGCCTGCATTCCCAATAGAATAACTCAGAATGACAAATCACAAGTCCGTGTCCAATTGGAGCGTGCTTATTCAAAAGTAACTAAGCTGGTTTCAGAATGCCATGCATTAATGTATATTTTGTTTACTTGTTGACATGGTTATTTCTTTCATAGCCAATCACACAAAAATGTGGTATTCTGTAATTTTGATTAATTCCATCCATTTTCCAGACCTGCATCAATGACTGAGGTGACATTAAATCTCTGTGGAGTGGCTGTTTGCTTTAGAATTCAAGGCAGAAGAGAACCCTAAGGCTGGAAGCTTTTTGGAGCTGATGAACCAAACCATTACATGTTCACATCTGATGTGGTTTGGTTCTTTCTTGGTCAAACCTTTTCATTTCTGTCTCTTTCCATTCTGTTGTGGGGAGTATTTTGGGGTTTAATTGAGTTGGGTTTGTATTCCAAGAGCAATTTCTGAACAGCATATCATCCAATGATGACATATATAGGCTTGTTAATGTTTGGACACTTCTAGATATTCTGCTGTGGGAGCTACAGTTGAGAAAAATCTTTCATGCTGGCAGGTCAGCAACAAGTGCTGCTCACGTTGATGGTCCGTGTCTCTTTCATTCTTGCTCTGTATCTTTTCAGACTATAAACTTCATTCCTGGTCTGTTAGCATTGCTTTACAGTTTACCTTCTGTGCATTATCCTGCTAAAATAGTAATCTGAAGAGGTGAAACAAACGTTTTTTTAAGATTCAAGTTCTATTTGTCTTTTTATCCTTAATTATGTGGCCCAGAGTGCTTTGCAGTAATTTCAGGCACAGAGTCTGTAACTTTATTCAACATCAACAGGATAGCTTTTGGGTGTTCTACTTGGAAAGAGGGCCACTTCTCGGGAACTTGGTGCCAGCTTCTTACATTGTGAATTAGTTGCTTGGTAAAAATAATTTCTGTCTGTGGAGGCAACTGAATAAAATTCTATTTTGAAATCAGCTTGGTTTTGAGTAGCAGACATGTAGGTTCCTTTCAAAATGATGATAAAATTATTCTGTGCTTAATTCGTTACCAGCTCTGCTTGCATGTGTACGGTACAAAGCAGTGTCTTTACAGCTGCAGTTTTATTCTGAACACGTTAACATGGGCACCCCCTTTTAATTCTGTTTTATATGTGGGATATAAGCTATATTTACCTTTTTAAAACCGCATTTTTAAAGTATTTATTGAAAAACCAAAGGAAATCAGATGCTACCTATGAGCATCAATATGTTATACATAGTTTTAATACTATGAATTTCTCAATCCACATTTTAACATCAGTGGAACATTGCAAAGACATTCCTTTTCAAGTTTTACTGTTCCTTTAAGGGTCTCAGGGAGGGTAAACTGGTCAGCCATATTTATTTATTTTACTGAGATGTATTGGAATAATTTTTTTAAAGAGAGATTTTCTGAAGATGCCCCTGAACTTGTATATTTTGCACTGCTTTATAAATGAACCATAATCAGTCAGCTTAAATGCATTTGGCCTAAGCCAGCAAAGCATGTAAGCAGGAGTCTAGTCCCACTGACTTCAGTGGGGCCACACTGATGCTTAAGGTTATGCACGTGCTTGTGCGCTTTGTTGGCTGTCGTACTTTGTGCAAGAAAGCATTGTATGTACCAGAAAATTACTTCATGTTAAATGAATGGACCCATAGATTATTTGAAAAAGCTTTAACACACAGTAACGAGCTACTCAGAGGCTACTGATTCAGTCATTGAAATCTTCTTTGGTGGTGGTTTATTTTGGGTGTGCCTCCTTGATAAATTAGCTGCTTGTAAGGATGGAGTGGAAAATTGCTTTGGTACAAGAGAACTGAAACTCTGCATTTAGTAGAAATTGCTAGCTAAGCATATGAACCTAACCGGGCCACATTTTTAACTGTTGTGTTGTGGATTTGAAGGATAGTGTTTACTTTTACACTTAATTTCTGAAATTGATAACACCCCTAAGGCATGTATCTGGAAATGGAATTCCCTTCACTTTCTGCATTTTCAGTTTACCCTGCTATCATTAGGGAGCATGTTTAAAAAAAATTAGACACTAGTGTAAAGGAAAGACCAGAAATGCTTGGTATTCAGTGGCACAGAAAGCAGGTAAGAAAAGCACAGTGTTATGTTTGCAAGTTTAAACTTTTACACACAAACACAGCTTGCCTGACTTGCTCAGTTTGACATAGTCATGCAGAAGAAAAAGTAAAATAATTTTAACACAGACTATTTATTTTAATCAAAACACTTTGGTCATTTCAGATTGGACAGATTTAAAATTTGGCAGTAGCTTCTGTGAGTTTATTTCCACTGAGATATTTTCACCTGCCTTATTAAGATCATTCTCAGTCTACTTTTTTAAGCTACAATAAACTTAAATTATTGAAAATTTATTAATTGCTGACTATATAATAACCTTTGCTTGTATGTAACCGAAAAATGGTTTTAAGAGCCAACATTTAGAGTATGACAATGGAGCTGAACAGTTTTTAATGCGCAAGCAGTTCTGTTCTTGTGTATGACTTGTAACCTTAATTTACTGTGTAAAGATGGTTACATTATTTCCTTAGCTTTGTTTGTTGGAGACAAATATAGAATGCTTGTTTAAGTATGTCAAAACATAATCTTATCTTGTGGATTTTTATGTTAATGTATTATACGAGCTATATTTTTCATTTGCCCAGAAAGACAGCTTGTATAACGCTTTTGAAAGTTTCTCCGCTCTGTAAAGTCTTTAGAGCTGACAGTCCTGTTAGGTTTGTTTTGATCTTCATGCTAAAGTGTCAATGGTGGTTTTGTGAACTGGTCAGAAATTCACAGGTCTTAAATGTTTTCGGGAAATTTATATTGGACACTGCTCTTTGTCTAGCAAATAAAAGATGTTAATATATTCCTGTTACTGGCATGTGCACGACTGTTATTAGAAGCCACTTTATCATTTTCCTGCTTTAAATAGAAATGTCTATTTATGAATTCTGCTTGTAGTTTTTTTCACAAATAAAATAGTAAAATTTAATTAAATCTGAAAGCTCTCTTTTTTGGGAGATGCCAGTATTCAGACAAGGTGAAGAGCTTGTAGTATTGTAGCTGCTTTTCTGCAGAATGTACAGAATTATTCTATATGGGAAACACAGTTGCTGTACTCCAATCCTGCAAACACTTAATGCACGTGGTGAACTTCATGCACGTAAGTAATACCATATTGTTCACTGGGGCTAATCGCATGAGCAAAGTTGCAGATGGGTTTGCAGAATTTGGGTTATATTGCTTTGCAAATAACAGAAATAGACAATTTCCCCTCCCTCCCCCATTTCTGCAGCTATGGTGAAGTTTAGTGCCAAGAATTTTAGTGAGAGCCCCTGGGTTATCTTGAGCTACCAAACTCTTAAGAGTAACATTTTATAAGACTTTAATTGGAAATCTAGATATATTTTTGCATTGTAAAATACTGCTATTTTACAAGTAGTATTTGCTTCCACTGTCTAGGAAACAAGATGGTATGAAATACTGAGCTCCTTCCGGTTCTGGGTTTTTTTTAAGTGATTGAGTAATTCAATAGAATTGTATAAGTTATCAAATTAAAAGGAGTTGATTCTTCTGTGTCTTATAACTAATGTCACTAGAAGTTGCTTAAAAAAACACCTCACTATAGATGCAAACTGTTTAAATACTTATCACACTTGGAAATGTTTCAAAAGAATTGGTGCCAAAAATACGTAGCAACAGGGAAGGTAGTTTTAGAGAGCCCAGAAGCATTGCTTGGGACATCACAGAAAAAAGTAAAGAAACAGGCCTTGCCCCAAAGAACTGAAAGTCTAAGGCCCTGACCCATCAAGCAACTGGGCAGGCAGACCTCAGAGTCAGCGTAATCATTTGCAGGATTGGGGCCTCAGGCCAGCTTTGATAAGAGTGATAGAAAGGAGAAAGTGAGGATTGCAGTAATAGAATCACTTTTATTAAGAAATGTACACAGCTTGAAAGATCCATTAAATTAGCGTTTTTAACCTGCTACTTGTAGGGAACAAGGCACAAGCCAGATGTACTTGCATGCGGGAATCTAGTTCATAGCAGCTGTTCAACTTCTGTCTTAAAATGTCACTAAGTTTAAAGTGTATATTGGTCATGGTTATAAAATAGTATCCTGCTATTTCATTATACAAAATAAAGGTGATAAAACTCATCAGCTTGTATGTCAGCTAATTTTAAAGCTTTTCTTTACTGACTTTGTAGAGAAGAATAGGGACAGACGCACCAAAGAGGCGCCAGCTGTAATAAGAATTAGTAGAAGTCTCTTAGTTCATGGTGTCACTTTCAACATCCATTGCAGAACCATGAACTCACTAGGTTAGTTTGGGCACACAGGCCGAACAGCCAAGAGCCATGTTTTGAAACTGTTGCCTGTGCCCTAATATTCCATAACTTCATATTAATAAGATACAAGACAATTTTTGTTACCAAGGGCTAGATTACAATCAGTTTGAAAGATCCATGCAATCAATCCTTTGAAAGACACAAGGCCATGTGAATTTCAGTCCAGGGATATGGAGCCCCATTATCAGCTGCTCCAACTAATAGTCTTTATCTGACACAAAAATGAGTAGGGATCCTGATCTAGCTTTATAATAACACAGTGAATAAGAGTGTGAGGGGGGCATTTGCTGTAAAAGAACTTGCCTTACTAATTAAATATGAACACAAAAGTCATAAAGAAACTAAAAGAATAATTAACACAGAAAGGTACCCCTGAAGACTGGGTAAGAGTGTTAGAAACCCACAGCAGGATTACTCTATTTAACTACTAGACAGACACCCTCGTAGTGATTAATTACATGTGTCTAGCATCACTTTTATTGCAGTGAATCACAATTGGAGTTTCTAGGGCTCAAGCTGAAAATTGTCTACAAAAGAGATGACAGATGTGACGAATGGCAGTTTCTGCCCCAGCTGTAGCAAGGTGTTGGATTACAGACCACTGAGTACCATGTCAAATCAGAAAAACACCAGAAGACAGGATTTGTGTTAGATCCAGAGTGTAGGCAAACCCTTCAGAATCCCATGGAGACACTGTTACATCAGAGAAGAAATGGCTGCTGCTTTTGTCATTAGAATCGTAGCTGCTTCCCATCCATCCTTGCAAGGCTGACAAAATAACTCCAGTTTCTTTAATACCCATGTGCAAAGCAAGCAGAGAGAGCAGCCTCTTTGGAACCACTGTGGAGATATCTTTGGTTGAGGTATGTGAACTCAAACAGCGCCGTGCAGTCTAATTAGAAAATACTTCTGTTCCACTTAATGCAAGAACAGCTTGCAGCAGGATGATGTGCTGCTCTTTTAATTTTGCTTTGAATGTGCAATTCTCTTCTTGGTGGCTTTGGGCTTGTTTCCATGCCAATAAGCTCAGCACTGTCCACTCTCAATCTCTGTACAAACATGTGTCTGTCACTGACTGGCAGTGCTTGCTATGTGCTAAATGTTGGTCTGGAGTGATCCCTTGGGTAACTCCAATGCTTTAACTCCATCCATTATTCTTAGCCTCCTTCAGTGCAATGTCAAGGCTTTCCGAAGTGATTAGTGAGGCTGGGTGCCTCTGTTTTTACATGCCCAATTTAAAAACACCTTGAATGGGCTTGATCTTTCAGAGGATGGGTGCTCACACTTTCTGGAAAATCAGGCCCATTTCCGGGAGTCCCAACTTGCACACTTTGGAAGGAGTCACTTCTTGCGCAATTTGCTGAAATGCTCATTATGTTAATGGTGACCAGCTAAAGTTCTAAATAAGTAGTCCGACATTTGTGTATTTGGTCTCGGAATGGGGTTTTGTGTGGTAGCCATGTGCTCAGGAACCTTATGATGACATTGCTGTCTCACCTAGAGATCTGGCGTGCTAGCCTGGAAGAGCGGTCTCTAACTTGGTTGTAACTGGTTAGAGTTCTTCTGTGATATGGCATTGAGCCCAGCAGGAGTTATCCAACTCTTGAGGCTGGTGGCAGGATTGTGTGGAAAGAGCCTGGGTTTCCATTTAAGCAGCAAGGAAAGGAGGATTTGCAGCTCAGGTTGCACAAATAACTCCTGGCAACTACTTGTGGAAAAGAAAGATGATCAGAAGGACACACCTGAGGAAAGATACTGTGATCTCTGAGACTTCAAGTCTGTTTGTGTTGCTGTGCATAGTTGTTATAAGGCCTAGGAAATATTTATTTACAATGTTTTCCTTGTGTTTCTTGTGTATTGGTGGTTTCCTTCTATAATAGTTATATAATTGCTAATCCTATTTTTACTTCTATAATTGTTAAGTCAAATAATACAGATCTATTACTCTCCCTAACCTTGTGATGTTTGCTTTGTATTTATAAGAAATCACTCTCCAGGGATGAATTGAATCTAACATCGATGCATCCTTTGAAACCTGCTATCCTGTTACCATTACATCTAATACGGAGAGATCAGCGAGACCGTTTGCCCTAAGTAGTACACTCACAAAAGGAAAGGTGTGTGTGTGTGTGCAAACCAGCAACAACACGTAAGAAATTCCAAAATGATTTTTTTTTTAAATAAGCACTTAGGTTCTAAGTCCCAACAATGCAGTCACAGCCAAGCAAGAAAATGAAGAGCAGTAAAGAGCAATATCGATGAAGTTTTATTTCTTTGCTTTGCTCTTTGGCTTCAACTGGAAAATATGGTAGCTTCAGTCTTGCCAACTCATGATGTTATCACAAGTCTCATAATATCTACTCCTTTGTTTAAGGTCCCAGCTCCTCCTGGTGCTGAGACTCTCAAGTTTCCTTTAAAAAAAAAAAAAAAAGTTTCTAGCCCTCTTGCAGAGGGTAGCCTTTAAATGTAACCTAAGTACCCCCAAAAAGAAAAGGAGGACTTGTGGCACCTTAGAGACTAACAAATTTATTTGAGCATAAACTTTTGTGAGCTACAGCCCACTTCATTGGATGCATAAGTACCCCCCTAAAGGATAAGAAACCAAGAAGTCAAAATCCCCGAATTTTATATTTTAGAAAATCTCTTTTTGGGGCCTGATTTATGATTTTTTTAAAACCATTTGGTATTGGCAATGCTGCACCTGATGTGTCTGAAAGGGTGTTCCAGCATGCTTGTTTCCTGTTTGCTCACAAGTGTTTTCATTTTCAAAATAAAAAATTATACCTGAAGTGCTCGAAAGTGTCATGCTGTGAAACTCCGTGTCCTGGATTCCTTGGAGCTGCTGCTCTCCATTTCCTCTTGCCAGCAGGTGAGTCAGAAATGTTTCAAGCGTATAACCTGACAGTTCACTTAAATGCTTTGAAATATCCGGTGTAATACACATTTGAAAATTGCACATCAAAAGCTTTTAGGATGTATTCACTGGTTAGAGCTACTAGAGCTGGCCAGAAATCTAAAGGGCCTGAAAGGCTGTTGGAGAGCGTTGGAGAAAGCTAGCAGGGAAACAAAGAGTGAATTTTAGAACGGCCCGGGGGGGTGGAGCATGTATGCAATCAAACAGAGCTCCAGCACGCTGCAGAGGGACAGCGTGTTGCACACAGCAGAAGAGGAGGGACCGATAATGCATCAAAACAGTTGTTTGCCTGGTGCCACACTGTGCCTTTCATCTGCTGTTTATGGGGCTTTCTGCTGTACGGCTTGCTTCAGATTGTCTGCCTGAAGAATGCGGCATTCAGACATGTGGTTTGTATTACCCTGCACGTCGTGTGCAACTCGCTGTTTTTAAATGTAAAGCCCAGAGCAGTACAGAATCGGTAGAGCCATTGTACTATTTTAATTACACCTTTCCCCTGCAAGTTAAAAATCTAGGATTTAAAATGGAAACAGGCTCAGGGCTGCAGAGACATCCTCAGCAACAGGATAAATACAGAAAGATGCAACTTCCAAATTTCTCTGTCTAATGTCTACTCACTCACCTCTGCTGGCTCATCTTCGCTCTAGTAAGAATTGGCAACTTATCACTAGGGATAAGAATCCCAACTATTCTGCATAAAGCTTAGCCTGTTATCACTGAATTGGAGCCGTAAGATTCAGCCCACTTGCTCCTTAAGTTAGTTCTCAGAGAGGCTCCCAATAGTTTATATAAAATAATAGGTTTCAGAGTAACAGCCGTGTTAGTCTGTATTCGCAAAAAGAAAAGGAGTACTTGTGGCACCTTAGAGACTAACCAATTTATTTGAGCATGAGCTTTCGTGAGCTACAGCTCACTTCATCGGATGCATACTGTGGAAATTGCAGAATATCATTATTATATACACAGACACCATGAAACAATACCTCCTCCAATACCTGGGCCATCTTGATGATCACTTTAGATAAGCTATTACCAGCAGGATAGTGGGATGGGAGGAGGTATTGTTTCATGGTGTCTGTGTATATAATAATGATATTCTGCAATTTCCACAGTATGCATCCGATGAAGTGAGCTGTAGCTCACGAAAGCTCATGCTCAAATAAATTGGTTAGTCTCTAAGGTGCCACAAGTACTCCTTTTCTTTTTATAAAATAATAAAACAACTTTAGCAACCCATTACATTAAACTGATTTCTCTAGCATAGGGGTATCTTGAAACATAAAGAGAGTAGACTTTTCTAGCAGGAGAGATCTTGACTTTCTGTAAGTGCCAGTAGATATGGACTCTGGTAGCTAAATGTAACCTTTCCAGGTTCAGGAAGGCCAAAGATCTGCCCTCATATCTGCAATAGTTAGAATTCATGGCTGCTGACTGATCTTCTCTGGGAAGTTCAATGTAGAGATCACTGGACAAAGTTTCCAGTTTTGAAGAAATGGTATTTTTCCATTGACCACATCCAGGGCTAATTCACAGCCACACCAAGTATAAATCCTACCATCCGCCACCAGTTTTTTAGCGGGTGAAATGTGTAGCCCAGCAGTTCAAAAGCAGAACAAGCTCCCCCCCGCCGCCATTTGTCGTTTTACTCTGCTGTATTCGAGACGAGTTGAATAATGCAACATGAATGGAGTTACGCTGCTTTTCTGTACACCTTCGCTGCTCAGCTGCCATCGTAACACTCCACCGCCACCTCATTGCCTGTAAATAAATGGGGCTGCTGCTGTTTCATTCCTCAAAACACACAGCTTTATATAACCTAGCACACCAGCCTTGCCCTGCAGCTGTAAGCCGGAGTGTGAGGATACCGACAGCCCCTATGCTCATGTGCGCTGCTGGGGCCCTGCTCCACTACAATCAGAAGCTAGGAGGCAAATCAGCATATGCTCAGACAACCACACCAAAAATGGCCCCCAGCCTGGCTCTGAGTGCTTTAGCCGTGCTGGCTATCAGCCCCCAGATCTCCTTCTCATTGCTTGCTAGATCATTTTGTCCTTCAGCAGCTCTTCCTTTTTGGCGTTGCGTTGGAGGCAGACAGCAACTGATTTCCAGGGCTGCTTTAGTGTCTGCTAAGCCAGTTACATGGGTGGGATTTTCAAGTGTTTGACAGAGTTGGCGTGTCCATCTCCCTTAGGCATTTTTGAAAATCCACCCATTATTTGCTAAGCAACAACAATGTGCTTCTGGGCTGAGCGCCAGTTGGAGGAGGATCAGAGACCGTCTGGGGAAAGATGCCCTACAGCCAGAGGGATGTAGATCAGATGTAGATGCATCTTCCTGGGAGCCATGTTGAGCCATGCCAATGTCCCTGACTGCAGATCCTTGTGGGACACCCAGCAGTGTGTCAGGAAGCTGGTTGTGTGTGCGCACAGCTGGGGGTTGGGGGGAATGTCTGAAGCTGATGAACGTTTGTTAACAAAGCCCGAAGCTGTTTGTTGCAATCTTCTTGCATCAAATTGGCATCAGGGGAGGCGGTGGTGGCCACCACAGTGCGTCCAATCTCTGAAGAACTCTGCGTAGCTTGAAAGCTTGATCCGTCCACCAACAGCAGTTGGTCCAATAAAATATTATCTCACCCACCCTGTGTGTCTCATATCCTGGGACCATCACAGCTTCTACAACACTGCAAAAAAGCAGTTTGTATCCTTAATCCAGATGTTCCTGCCCTTGATTTCCACCAAGGAGAATGTGCAAGGCCTTTGAAATCTTCCTGTTGTGAGTCTGGACTTTGCCGCAAAGGGTTTGGGGGGATTGTAGGTGCTTGGGTGCTGATGGGCAGAATATAGCAGATAGGGGAAAAAACCCTCAGTGAGCCAAACTATATCCTTATAGGTTTCAGAGTAACAGCCGTGTTAGTCTGTATTCGCAAAAAGGAAAGGAGTATTTGTGGCACCTTCGAGACTAACCAATTTATTTGAGCATAAGCTTTCCTGAGCTACAGCTCACTTCATCGGATGCATCCGATGAAGTGAGCTGTAGCTCAGGAAAGCTTATGCTCAAATAAATTGGTTAGTCTCTAAGGTGCCCCAAGTACTCCTTTTCTTTTTGCGAATATCCTCATAGCAACGTGCACTGATGTGTTTGCTGCAGGGTATGTTCTCCCTATCAGGAGACAGTCGGGCTGGTTGTGTAATTAGCTGTTCCAATTGCTTCCCAGCTATTCAATAGAAATGTTGCTGGTGTGAACTTAGTGACGTAAAACCAGGGCTGGAGTTAAAACCATGGTCTGGATGTAGGGATAAGTGCTGCGCTGTGCTGGCAAACCCAGAGGGGTTTAATTGTTACTGCAGTGTTGAGCTTGATGGGAGTGTGACAGTCTGTGACAAGGAGCTAATTGGGAGTCACTGTAATACAATAGGAAGGAGAAAAATGACTGATGGGAAACCTGCATGACTGCAAATGATCATGAAATGTGATGACATGGGGGGGGGGGGCTGAGACAAATCAGAGGCAGTGGGCGCGAGGGGAGGCTGCTCTGGGAAGGTGCTAGGTTTGGGTGTTGTGTGATGACTGGCAGCTCTGACTCAGAACTGAGGAGTCTGTTGCCTGCAGCCACCTTTGCTCGGCTTCCCAGGGAAGCATTATAGCTTCTCGCTTGGAGGCTGCAGTGTGAAAGCAGCCAGAGTTCCATGAATCCACAGGGCAATCCTGACCGTCACTTGCAGGGGCAACACAGGCAGGCAATTCAGCCATAGCCCTGTAGCCCACAATTGGGGTTTGCTTTAAAGCCCTGTGCAGGACTCCTCTTTAATTCTGCTCCCGCTATTCTGGCAGCGGGTCCTCTGGGACCTGTGGGATCCCAGTCCTGCTGCAGGGCTCTGGTTTGCTTCCAGCTTGCCTGGGGGAAGCACGTGGGACTGTATGGGGGGGGGGCGGGTTGGCTAATGAGAGCAACTTGAGCAGACCTGTCCCTGTGCTGTATTTACCCTGCCAAGGAAAATCAGAGAACAGCAACATGAAAACAATCTGACCAGGAGAGAACTGAGAAGGGAGCATGTCCTCCAATGTTCCCCTCCTTTATGCCAGCCCCTGCGCCTACCAGACAAAAATGGAAGTGCTGCATTTTTTTTAGACCTTCCAACTGGCAAGTGTTCTCTTTAGCAGGGCGTGTGCACACATGCCCTCCTTGTGATCAGCTACTCTGCAGAGGAGGAATATGTTCCCAGCCAGAGAAAATAGGCCATTCTTTTAATAAGATTTTGTGTCTAGCCCTCAGTCGCCATAATCACCTGGAAAATGAACAGCATTCTGTGGGGTAGTGAAGTAGTATTTACTCATCCCATTTTACAGATGGGGAACTGAGGCACCGAGGACTTGTCTTCGCTGCAAACGTTAACTAGTGTCACTCCACTCGACAACATTGCGAAGCAATGCTCCAGCTGCACAGAGTGATTGGGTTTGCAGCTGATGAGCGGTGCTAGCTGGAGCTGCATCACTATTGCTCAAGTGTCAACACCTCCTCTCCCGCAAGGGGGCAAGTAGCTGGAGTTTAAAGCCTCCCACACCAAAATCCCAGCTGTCCAGAATTTATAAACCCAAAATAGAGATTTTTGTGTGTGGATGGGAGTCAAGTTAGGGACAACTAAGGATCCACAGGGCTAGAACCTGCAGTTGTGGCGTTGTGGATGATCGATGCCTCCACATTGCCACGGGGGAGCTAGGCAAAGGAGCATCAAGAATTAGTGGTGGGTTAGGCACTGCAGGAAGTACCGCCTGGAGAGGCCAGAGTGACAGAACCCTGCGGCCACCTGATCGGTCCACATCAACTATTCAAACCAAAAAATTGTTTGAGCAACACCGCAGAACAGCTGGCTCCTGTTACAGATCTCGTCTTTCGCCCCATCTTGCTCCTGACTCCTGCCTTCAAACCTGGCCCAGCTTGGTGCTTGTCTGCTGATATGGCTTGGAAACAAAGGGAGGGGTTGAGACTAGACTCCTGGTCTGGCTGCCGGCACCTCGACCATTATAGCAACACTCTAGTTCCAGCTCATGCTACAGTGAAGACAAGACCTTAGCTGAATGCCCAGGGTCTCACAGGGAAGTGAGCGCAGCTCTCTCAAGTCCTAGGCTAGTGCCCCAACCACTGAGCCAGCCTGTCTCTTTACAACTATGAAACCTAAAATGATAAGGTAAATGTCACCATTGTTAATGATTCACAGCTGACTGCTTTAGCAGAGACATTCAGCTGCTGTACTTTTGCCCCTTTGGGCCCGAGTTGTTAGCCAGTGTGCAGGGCCTTGATTGGTTGGTTGTTAGGAGGAGGAACTGATGATCCAAGCAAGGTATTTCTATTTATTTACAAAGCATGTACACAATGTCCTGTGTTCCCTGGACACAAAAGGAACAAACAGTACCAGGCAGTTTCCTTGCTCACAATTTCCAAGCCTGCCTTTCTTGCCAGGCCCGTGCCCAACAAGAATCATCCCCCTGCTTCCTCCCAGGGCCATGCTCATGACTACTTCTCTTGCTGTCTACTAGATAGTTCTGGCTTTCTACCTCTTGCACACACACACAGGTCGCAAAACTATCCCTTAGCCCCTTTGATTTCAATCAGTCCCAGAGAAACCCCTCTGTCTCTACCCGAGTTAGGTCTTGCTCTCAGGTTGCCATACTCCCACTGCCTCGGGTGGTGGCTTCTATGGTTTTCAGTTATCACTATGTAAAGGGGGCCTAATTGCGCCTTCCATTTAGCCTGAATGAAAGGTGATTAGCACACCCATTAGCTTTAAGCGGGTCTGTGATTGATGGCAGACATTAACACCTTCCAGCATAACAGTGCTTACTCTACAACTGCAGATTGCCTCCCACACTAAAATCCCAGCTGTCCAGAATTTACAAACCCAGGTCCCAAAATTTCCAGCTTCTGTCCCAACAACAGCTACCCCGTAGTTTTGTGTTGTCAGTACAGAGATCTGTGGCACACTGAAAACGCTGGAGGAGGGCAAAAGAAACTGAATTTAATCTCACTGCATTGCTCTCTGTCACAAGCAAACGAAGCAAATACCATACATTCTATTGAAACTACGGGATGACATGGGGTTTAACAACACTTTGTCTCACAAGTGCTGTGGTCTTTAATGACCACAACTTGAGAGAGGTGGAGCCTGGAGGGAAGTGTCCTCTGGCTAGAATCTCCCTAGCCCTGACATTGACTAAGGGAGATTCTGTCGAGCCACTCAATGCTCTGGCTCTCTATTACTGTCCAATCTATTGTAATGGTCTGTCTTGCCTATGCCAACGTAAAATGCAGCTCTCCAGCAGTACCAGGTCTGACAAACCCAGCTCAAGTACGGCTATGAAATCCTTTAAAACCAGCATATGCTGCCTGGGGTGTTTCACCATCTCCAGCAGCCAATGACATTCTGTAGAATAAAAGGACATTCATAAAAGGACAGTCCTAACTCCCCACCTCTTTCCAGCTCACTCTCAGAAATTCCAAATGCTCCCAGCTGGGCAACAATTAATTGATCTCGGCTGCCAGTGGCACATTGCTCTCTCATGCGGACTCTGAAACAGAAGCTAAGCAGGCATCAATCAGGGGCTTTTCTGCCTGCTAGTAACGAGGAGCCGAGTCCTAAGAGAGAAACAGCACCTTTAATACCCACTGATGTCATCAAGAATAGCAGCACCGTGAGCAGGTAGACGTAGGTCACCGGGATGATTCCCGCAGCAGCTCTCACAGGGCTTTGGCACAACCTGCTTTTAATGAGCAAGGGCAAGTTAGCTAGGATCACTGGGTTTATATCATATTATTCCACCGATTTTTTTGGCTTCCAGCTAGACCAGTGGCCCCCAAACTGTGCGGCACCCCCGTTCAGGGGGGCATGGAGGAATGTCCAGGGGGGAAGGTGGTTGGACCCAGGCCAGCCCCCACAGTAGGCAGGGAGGGAGCACTATCCAACCCCACCCTGCCCCCCACCTCTGCTCCGGTCCCAGCGACAGCTGCAGCTCCACTCCTGGCCTGTGGGAGGGTGGACACGTTCCATTACTGGTAAGGGGGTGCGAGAGGAAAAGTTTGGGCACCCACTGAGCTAGAGAGCTGGAAGAAGTGGGGAGATGTGACCCCCGTCTTTAGTTTCTGAGCTGAAGAAGACACGGTTAAAGCGAGAAAGGGCGCGCGCGTGTGTGTGTGTGTACGATCCAGAGATTTTGGCTGTGGGCTTGTAGACTGAGGAGCGGGATCCTGGAGGGGGCAGAAGAGCTTGTTTGGCCAAATGGATCTTGGCCAGTCTCAAGCACTTTCTCCCCCGGTATATGTGAATCAGCGGGAATGATTCGTATCTTGTGGGTCACTTAGAATGGTACCCCTTGGACACCACTTCCAGTGTATTTATGCCCAGTAAAGCTAGTAGATGAAAGCTGCTGCAAATAATTGTGCTCATCGTATTACTGCTCCCATGGCGAGGCTTCAGGGAAACCCACGCTATTGTGCAGTCACAGCATGCACAAGTGCCCTGGTGCTACCCACACAAGAGCAGCAAGAGCCAATGTACGACACTAGTGCACTGATCAGAGGAGCAAAATGCTTTCAAACCAGGGACGCATGAGTGTCGAATTGCCGCATTCAACAGAAGCCATCGCCCCGCTCCCCAAACCCTTTCTTACGCACAAACTCGCCGTGAGTGACTCAGATCAGTGCAAGAGACACCATTCAGTATTTTCAAACACCTCCTAACAGACTGCCTGAACCGAGCTTGGCAGCTACACGTTCATGGAACAAGGGATACTGGGCTATTAACTAAAAAAAATTTTTTTTTAAATCACCGGTGTTCCTTTAGCTTCAGGCCTTCTCATTAGCAATGGGGTTTAATCCAGCAAAAGCTGTAAAGTCCCTTTATTAACCTCTTGTTCAAATCCAAATAAGAGTTCATATGGCAAAAGTCCTCTAGAGTTGAATGGAACATAACCATTCTACTGCACCGTCCTATACAATTTAGAGTAAGAATATGAATTAGAAATCAAATTATATATGATGGCTAAATCCCTCCCCCCAACCAAGAGGAAGGACTTAATCCTCTGAAGTTCTATAAGGACCATATTCTGCTTTCTTTGTTATTATTAAATCGTACTTTATTCCACAAGCAAGTCTACTGAAATCAATGGGGCTCCTCAGAGAACTCAGTGAGAGTAAAGATCTCAGCCTCTGGCCCAACGTGATTAGGGTAACTTTAGAAGAACCCTCTTACATTTCCAAAGAAGGCTACTGTTTTTTTTCCTATTAACCTTGCTACGATATTTCCATCGGGAAGCAGCATTCAGCAGAAAGCTATTGTTTTTATCCCTCTTAAACTCTATAGGCTATTTCCATGTGGGAAGCAGCCCAGTGAATAGCAGAGCTTAACATTGTTCGATACAATTAGTAGTACAAAGACGAAAGAGAAAGAAATGTATGAAACTCAAGCTCTAGCAAATAGCCCCATGCTCTATCTACTTTTAGATACTTACGTGGCACCTGCTAGCATAGCATCCAAGCTCCTCACAATCTTTAATGTATTTCTCCTCACAACACTCCCACAAGGCCAGGAAGTACTTTCATCCCCATTTTACAGATGGGGAACTGAGGCACAGAAAGGGGAATTGGGTAAAATCCTGGCTTGTCCGTGCGGCCAGGATTTCACTCTATTATTTACCAGAGGTCCTATAGCCAGTCTCTGGGCCTGGCATGCAATTGAATCCAGGTCGGCCGAGTCCCTGGTTAGCCCCTGACCACTGGGCCATCCTCCTTCTCGTTCCTAGTAGCGTTGCTAACAAAGAATTGCCTAAAAACCAAGGTCCCTGAACAAAACAAACGTTCTAAAATGCTGGAGAAAGGAGCTAGCCAAGTATGATTTCCCTACAAATTTCCTTCTTGCACCCTAATAATTGTGCTTCTTGGGAGCCTATAAAAAAGCTCCAACATCCCTGTATCCTTTTTACATTGCTCTCATTTAAAAAGCCCCTAAAAATAATACAATGATTAAGGCACATTAATAGTCTGTCTTAAACCCACAAGCATGGAAGCAAACAGCAGGGGATAGTCTAATTACTGCTATGTTGACCCTGGCTCCCTGCTGCAGCTTGTTCTAATGTCATACTGATGGATGCTGCTGATCCCCAAGCCAGCTAGTAATGAGCCAACATCTCCGGGCTTTCTCATCCATAGCGAAACAGCCAAGCCCAGGTGTTAAGGTCTGGTGTCGTCGTGACACTGACAGCAAGGATTGATCTTAGGGCTGCTCCACCAGGTACCATCAGGGCAATCGCACATTTTACACCGTCAGGGCCTAATGCCTGTAAGCCCTGGGATTCTGTGCACTGAATAAGTAAAACAATGTTGCTGGTGTTATAAATGGGGTTATAGCCCCAATATTATTTGACCTGTGGCAGAGACTAGAGGCCTGACTAAAGCAGGGAGGTAGGCCCCATTGTGCTAGGTGGGGTACACTGCCCTGCCCCCGCCAAAGAGCAACAGCTGAAGTACTGGACTGCAGGTGGGTGCAACAGCCAGAGGTGGGCACACAAGGTAACAGCATGAGTGTCCTAAACAGCGGCCTGGCCATTGGCGAGCACTGGGTAAGCATCAGAGCAGAGAAACCTCCAAGGGGGCAGAGACATTCACCTTCCTCCGGCACATACAGGAAATACACACACAGGCCCCCAGTGCAAACGTAACAAGGAAACCAAACCAAGCTGGGCCTTGAAACAAACTGGGATGTATTCCGGGGGCGGGGCAGGGGCAATTTTTGACTTGTGCCTCCGGCTCACTCCCGCAGCTGGCCAGGGGTATTGCGTGCCCAGAGGTGCCTCATTCAGGCAGGCACCTCGCAGGGCTCGATCCCTTCCATTTAGCAGGCACCAGGTACCCCTGAGTCCCGTGTTTCCTCTTCCTGCCTCCTCTGCCACTGGGGAAAACTCACCAAGCCCTGAGCAGCCCTTCCACTCCCACGGGAGAGCCCACCTGAGGGGAGGCCCGGGCCCCACTGGCGTGAGAGTGAGAGTGGCTGGGGCTGAATGGGCTGAGGCAGCAGCAGGAGTGGGTGCTCCAGTCACACGTTGCACCTGCCTGAAGAGTCAGAGGGCATGGGGCAGAGGCAGTAACATACGACACACGTTATACGGGGGAGGGGCTGGCGGGTGCGTCTCTTCTCTGGCGTCGTTTGAGCTATTAAGTTGCAGGGGACAGATGGAAACTAAGGCCCTTAACCTACGATTGGATCTGCACAGGAAACCCTGCTGCCCAAGGGCCCTCAGCACAGGCGCAGGGCTCCGCGCACACGGATTAGGCTGCAGGATCAGGGCCCTAATGCTTGCCCTAGGGTGCACTACATCGCTATTGACTCCTCCAGCCTAGTGCTGAGCAGGGCAAAAGCACCCTGCTTTGTTACAGCATGAGAGTGAGTGAATTATTGTGCCAGGCTTGTCTGGGCGACAGGGACTCCATCAATCAATCAGATGCCAAACAAATGAATAAATATGCAGCAGGCAGGCTGGAGTGTGTGGCTGATTCCTATCAGCAGCCGTAATGTAAACCAGATGCTTACAGTTTCTTTGCATCCACAGTCCCCATTACCTGGGCAGCTAAAGTCATGTGAGTGAGAGCAAGAAAATTGCAGCGAGCTTTTACTATCGTTGCCAAAGAAACCATTCCACGTGTTCAGCAGCCCCTATTCGGTTTGTGGCTGCATCCCCAGGGGCAAAGCGTGGGGCTAATGCTGGGGAAGAAGGCAGGCAAAGGAAACCAGCGTCATGAAATAATACTGTGCGGATGGATCTATTAAAGTGGGGCAGTGCTCTGGAGGATCTCTGTTAGGCGGGGTTGAGTGCACACGTGGAGACGAGTCTGGGGGGCGTCTCTAGCCAGCAGCTTCACCAAAGGGACAGGACCTTTCTAAGAATGTAGAAACCAGAGGTGGAACTTGTGGCAGGCTCCTAGAGCCTCACGGTCTACACAGGGCTGCTCCTCGGCTGGGAAACATTTCAGAAGGTTTATCCAGATGGAAAGAGATGGCAGTGAGCATACATCTGAAAGAGCCCTTCAACCCCTAGCACTTGAAATGCTTTGGTCTCCTCTTTTCAGTCCACACTGTCACTTTGGAGAGAAACTTCTGCCGTGTTTGATTGTCAGTCTGCTTCTGCCTCCCACAGGTGCCCAGCTCCGGAGCGCTACCCTCACTCAACCGATTTGTTCCGAAAGGAGACAATAGGCACACAGCTAACAGGTTATGTCCTGCTCAGCACTGCCCTATCCCAATCATCTGCAGTTGAGGATAATAGGGAAAATATTCCTTTTGTGCTTTCTGCCCTCACGGTGAGCAGAATTTGGCCCCATGAAAGAGAAAATTTGGCATGTCAATGTCTCCAAGAGAAATCTTTGGGGCGGGGTTTGGTATATGTTTGTTTTTCATCACTAAAAGGGGGACTGGCTGGTGCCAGAGACTGGTGATGGGTTATGAAGATGTTCCCTTGCTCGGACAGGTTTGGGTGGGTGAGTGGATGGGACTGGAAACCAGGACAAAGTGAAATAAACTGTCAATTAAGTCCAGTTCTTAGTAAATCAGTGTCCTGGTTACAATCCCTCCCCCCCGCCCTTCCAGTTGGTGCCCATCTAGGCAGTCTCAGCAAGGCATTCAAAGATTGCTGCTGAAGGAATTTCTTTTCACTGGGGATATGAATTCCTGAGCACTTTTAGTCAGACAATTACAGAGATGGGATTGGGGCTACTGCTTCAATTTATAAAGACACCTGCCAAATTTTCTATCTGCGAGTCATCTATTTGGATTTCACTGGAATGCAGGATTAAATCGTTCACGTGTCTGTGCTTCTGTGTGACACACTGAGCTACACACTACACATCCGTAGAGCTCAAAGTGCATTGTGAAGGAGCAGAGAAACTGCTGCCTGGCAGAGCAGGGGTTAAAGAAAACCTGTGGGTTTAGCTAGCCCCGCCCCGCTGTACCTGCAGCCAATGCCAGGCTTGGAGGGGGAAGAAAAGAAGGGAGGCTGGCTCAGTTGGGGGTTGACTGGTGAAGAGGTAGGAGCTCTTTGTTTGCCTGCCCAAAGGGATGGATCAGTGATCTGACAGCCAGTGTGGCCACAGAAAGCAAGTAAGCCTTCCCCTGCCAAAGGGAGCCTGTGGATAAGCCTCAACTGCAGGGCAACTGGACTGTGGGGCCATGCCCCAAACTAAAAAGACTTGTAGGAAGTAGCCCAGAGAAACCACTGTTGACCCTGCCCCCCAGCTCCCTGTTCCCTGTCCATCCACTGCTGGGAGGGAGACCCAACCCTCTGCTTAGAGGTTGAACTACACGTGGCCCTGGGACCTGGTGGAGAAGGAGGACTCAAGTTCCCCTACTGTTCCCTTTGGCGACTAACCAACAACCTAGCCACTAGGCCATCTAGCCATGAAGGCTGCGTCACATGCATTATAAAGGTGGGTGAGCAGCGTTGCCCTTTTTCCTAGGTACTGATGGAAAACTAAGATTCCACTTTAGTGCTCAGTTCCACCACTGTAAATCTCAAGTAACTCCATGACTTCACTGAAGTCATTCCAGACTAACACTGATGTAAATGAGAGCAGAATCTGATTTTGCAGAGTTACTCCAGATTTATGCTGATGTAAATGAGATCAAAACCTGGCCTACAGAAGTTAAGTGACTTTCCTGAGATCACACACATCAGTAGCACAGCTGGGACTGGAACTTAGATTTCCTGACTCCTATCCCTGTGTGAGAATTGATATGATGGGCTATAATGGGCTTCCTTCTGTGAGCTTTTCAGGATCTTTTATAAAGCCATATCTGTGACTCAAAAGATCATAAAAGACAATCAGCTAAATACATCCAGTTATGTGTACTAATGTTAATATACCATCCTGGGTACTTCTGAATAAATACAATCTACAGAGCAATTAAGCAGGTTGGTTGATCCAAATTTCTATGTTGAATATATGCATTATTTATACATCAGAGCCTAGCAGCTCCATCTGTCAGGTTGAAGCATTATTTTGGTACAAAACATACTAACACTGATAATACATCCCAGCTATAGACTATGGTGTAAACACTTCCTCACACATCATTGGCCCAATAGGTCACAAAAGTTCCTTTATGGTCTGTCAAGGCAAGTTAGATGCTTAACATACTCCCTAAGTCAGCATAGTAAAAACCTTTATGATCTTTTTAATGACAAGAGCTACTGCACATGGACAGCAACTCCTGTTTAAAGCCTCAGTATTTCAGCTACATTTCTTTTTTCCTAAGTTGGAAAAACATTTAGACTAAGAAGTAGATGTCTAAAGCATGGCTCCGTGGTCTATTTTCAAAACTACTGAGCTCCCAGTCTCTTCCACTGAAATTTACTTTTGAAAATCAGGACACTTATTTAGGAATTTAATTGCTGTGGATGTAGAATTAGGCTCCTGTTTTTGAAAATTTTGGCCTCAACTTTATCATATTATCAATTTACCTGTAACACAAATTCTTGCCATTTTAAGTTATAAAAATGGTCTCAAACTCTTGAATTTCTATTCTCTTCAATGAAAAACCAGCATGAGTTTGGGAATAGACAAGGTGGGAAATGGCTTCCCTAGCTAAGTCTTTATATACCAAGTTCTAGCCAAGTGGAAGTTTTGACCTAGCAGCCCACCCTGTTGTAACATGCTATTATTCATAGCATCTATTACCTCTTTGGTGTAGCAGACTCCGATTAACTATTTATTGTTTTGGAACAATATTGAAACTAGAGCAAAGCAATGAGACCAGCTAGAGTGAAATGTGTCAGACTCTGCCAAGATTCTTTTGTCTCCTAGTAGCTCAGCCCTGCATTCTGCTGCCAAAGGGAAAGGCTGTAATAACAGGGAGTTGAAAGCAGTGGGCAGGGGACAGAGCATCACGTTTGGGGCTGCTGTTGGCTGGTATATTGTGAATTCTCCCAACTGTTCTTGGAAGAGTTGGGAGAATTCACAATCTACCAACCAAGCCCAAAGTGCTTGCAAAGGAAGGGGTGCTAAGACAGAGTTCGGCAATATAAATCCAGCCATCAGTGTTTGTCTGAATCAGGGACCATTAGTAAGAATACGATTCTGTCACAGAGGTCACGGATTCTGTGATTTTTTTTTTTTTAAATTCCTTCCCCCCCCAGCCCTGCCAGGACCTCTGTGATTTCTTCTGGGGCAGCTCTCAGCAGCTGCCGGAGCAGCTGACCAGCAGCCAGCCCTGGGGCCACCAGAGCAGTGGTCGGGGAGGGGGCGTTGACCGAACAGCTGACCAATGGCCAGCCCTGGTCCGCCAGGTTGGGTGAGCCCCCTGGGGCTGATGCAGCAGCAGTCAGCCTGGCCACAGGAGCAGTACCAGGGCTGGAGCAGCTGCAAGCCCCAGCAGAGCTCTGTTTGTCACCTCACCCCAGGGTATTTTTAGTAGAAGTCAGGGACGGGTTGTGGGCTTCTGTGAATTTTTGTTTATTGCCCGCGACCTGTCCCTGACTTTTAATAAAAATACCCGTGACAGACTCTTAACCTGAACTATGAGTAATGTGAGAAGAAGGGGAAATGGACAGTTACTTAAAATACCCAACAGGTAACCACCTTGATCACAAGAGCAACTGACCAATCAGGTGTAAGCCTCTACTGAGCTACCATTGTATAGAATGCAGGGAAGGGGAATTGTTTGGCTGAGAACTTCATTGTTCTTCTGACAACAAAAATGACAACCCAGGAGGGGGGACCGAAGCCTGAGCCCACCCAAATCCCGCTGCCCAAGGCGAGGGGGCCAAAGCCCAAAGGCTCCAGCCCCTGGCAGGGGGCCTGTAACCTGAGCCCTTCTGCCCAGGGCTGAAGCTCTCAGGCTTCTGCTTCAGCCCTGGGCAGTGGGTCTCGGGCTGGGGCCCCAACAAGCCCAAGTCAGTCTGGCACTTTGGGGTCCTGACCCACAGTTTGAGAATCTCTGGCTTAGAGGGTCCCCCCGACATGCGGATCTCACCCCTCCCTCATGGAGCAGGGGAGGAGGGTCAGCAGCCTCTGTGGCATGGACCCTCCCATCTTCCCTTGACCTTGTGGAGCTCCCTGTCTGGAACCAGCACCCTGTGCATGAGGAGTGGACTGCAAGTAGGTCCAGGTGCATGAATCCCCTCAGCAACCAATGATACTAGGTAGTAGAGCTCCAGGCTGTATTGCCCATTTTACATCTCTGGGCCATCCAGGGACCTCCCCCACCTTTCTTGGGGGCGGAAACTGGCCAAGGAAGCCCGGGCTTGAAGCCATGATTCGCAGGGAGGCCGGGAGAGGGGTGAAGAACTTTGCAGCCAAAGCAAAGGTCTGAGGGCTATATGCAGGAGACACGGGCTGCTGGCAGACCTTGTGTGATCCATGAAGTATGGGGCCCAGATCTACTGCGTCTTGCCGGGGTGGGAGAATGGGTCAAACCCACCTCCTGAACAGGAAAATTTTGTGGAAACTTCACTGCAGGCACCTCACAGAATGTTCTTGCTGCTGGGCCCCACTCCCCTGGGCTTTACCATGAGGGGACATGAGCTGGGGCCTGGATTCTGCGCGCAGTCCCTCTGGTGCCAGTCAGGTATTTACAACGCTCCTGTCATGGGATAGCATCGAAGTGCTGAAGTCAGTGAAGTGACTCCACATTTGCGCCAAGAGCAGAATTTGGCCCTCCCTGTAGTGGAAACAATGGTGATGTCTGAGCCGCCGTACAGCACTGTGCACGGGCCGAGCTTGTGAATGCTCTGGGGAGCTGGAGGGAGGCACTGCAGCTGTCGATCTGTTAATTAAGATTAATGTGCTAGCTGATAAGGCGCTGACTGCTGTTAGGAGCCAAGAGGCTGCTCCACAGCAA
Source organism: Chelonia mydas (assembly GCF_015237465.2). Lineage (NCBI taxonomy): Eukaryota > Metazoa > Chordata > Testudines > Cheloniidae > Chelonia > Chelonia mydas. Next base: position 10,722,226 of record NC_057853.1, on the reverse strand, counting down.
ACAATACAGCCTTAGTCAGAGGCTGTGGCCCCGAGGCCGTTCAGGGGCTGTGGTTCGCAGTGAAAAGCAATGTGCTGCAGAGCACCAAAATACTATCAGCGCTGAATGAGCTTGTGCCCCTGCTTTGCTAGCGTACTGCATGCCAGCTAGCGGGGGCACTAGCTTGTTAAAGGGAGGAGTTTTAGATTCTTAGGAAATTAAAGCCAGCTACAAAAATCTCAGGCGATGTAGCTTACGTTTGCAAACCCAGGAAAATCCCCCCGCCCTTTGGTGGGGGGGTACTCACACCGCTATTATGTGCGCACACAAAAAGGAGGTGTCCTTGTGGCACCTTAGAGACTCACAAATGTATTGTAATGAAGTGACTTGAGACTTGCAGTTGATGTCACTGTAACCAGCACCGTCTCAATTGATCTAAAGGGCACTCCTCCTTCACATGCCCCTGGCTAGAGTGCATGCATTGCCCTGGTGTGTATGTAAATCAGCAGCATGACAAAGTGACTTCCTGGCATGGCTCTCCTGCACAAAGTTAGGCAAGTGCTTAAGTAACTTGCTGAATCATTCAGGGCCTTAGTGAACCCTGCATCTTTTCCACAGAACCACTAGAAAGTCACTCAAATAACAGCTATAATTTGCACAGTGCCATGAAATGATCCAAGATTTTCATTGAAACCAGTGGAACCATTGCACACTTTGAAGTTAGGCACATGCTTAGGACCGTGTTGAATCTGGTCCTAAAGGAGGGTTTTACTGCACTGTGTCCATATCACCAGCCTTCAGAGTTGTTCATTCTAGTCAGTGTCTTCCTTTCAGCTCACTGGCTCCTTGGAGAGGAACTTAACAGGTTTCAGATTCCTTTGGACATTGCTGATTACAAACTAGCTGACACTACTGGAAGAGCTCTCTTCTTTTCCTTCTTTTTTGTACCCTCTAGCAGAGGGAATCAGGAGTGGATGCTGGTGTAGTCCCTGCCAGCTCCAAATAAAAGCTGCAAATGAGAGCCTCTGAATAAGGACAAAAAGTAAAAATTTTGAAAACTTTCATGAACTGATCACTTAAAAAAAAATTGAATTGGGGCAAGTAAAATATTTCATGTAGGTAATTTTGCAATATTTTGTTTTCATCATGGTGTTTTTATTTTTGAAATATTTTTAGTGTAAATAAACTACCATTTTGAAATGAAGGAGCGTTTCAGACTGGAAAGCACAATGTTTCACTTCAAAACATGTGCAAATGGGATTTTTTTGATAAGTTTGAAACTGTTCTCCCCCCACAAAAAATTTTCAAATTGGGAGATCAACTGAAACCGACCCATTCAGGCAAACCGTTTCAGTTTTGATGAATCAGCATTTTCAGACAATAAAAAGGTTGTGTTGGAAAATTCCTGATGAGCTCTATTATACAGAGTCCAAAAGTCCCTCTTCCTGGGGGTCTAGTTTTTATTAACAAACTAATAGGTAATTCCAAAAAGGTAATTCCAAAATAAACACGCCATGAACCAGTGTAACTCTTCTTAGCTTTGGCTGATTGAGCTCCTTCCCCCGTAACTCACTGCCCCAGCAGCAAACCTTGCATTCAGGGTGGAGTTTAACGAGCCACTCCTGCCCCAATGCATCAGCAGGAATTAACCTGCAGCAGCAGCCAACAGGATGCCACCAGCAGCTAACGGGGCGGCCTGGAAAAAATCCTGCTCCCTGGTTGCTGAACGGATGTTCCAACATTGAGACTATCCTGCCATTTTGAAGAAAGGTATGTCAGAAATTCATACCAGCTCACAGCCTGTATTAGATAGAAACAACGATTCTGTTCAATAAGAACACCTTGATGGGGGAAAGGGGGGGCACTTTCTCTGGGGGAAAAGCAGTTCATGTCACACTGAAGATGGAAATGTGCTTTTTAACATTGGAGTAGGATTGGATTCAGAACCTTGCTGAACTCACAACCCACTCTGTTTTGCTTCATAACTTATTTCTCCATACATCCCGACTGCAGTTTTGCTATGGAGGAACCTGCTCTACGTCCCAGAGAGTGACCCAAACACACTGAAAAGGACCCAGGGATTACAGTGGACGAGAAGCTGGATATGAGCCAGTAGTGCGCCCTTGTTGCCAAGAAGGCCAACGGCATATTGGGCTGTATTAGTAGGAGCATTGCCAGCAGATTGAGGGACGTGATCGTTCCCCTCTATCAGCACTGGTGAGGCCACATCTGGAGTATTGTGTCCAGTTTTGGGCCCCCCACTACAGAAAGGATGTGGACAAATTGGAGAGAGTCCAGCGGAGGGCAATGAAAATGATTAGGAGAGACTTATGAGGAGAGGCTGAGGGAACTGAGGTTATTTAGTCTGCAGAAGAGAAGAGTGAGGGGGGATTTGAGAGCAGCCTTCAACTACCTGGAGGTTCCAAAGAAGATGGAGCTCGGCTGTTCTCAGTGGTGGCAGATGGCAGAACAAGAAGCAATGGTCTCAGGTTGCAGTGGGGGAGGTCTAGGTTGGATATTAGGAAAAACTATTTCACTAGGAGGGTGGTGAGGCACTGGAATGGGTTACCTAGGGAGGTGGTGGAATCTCCATCCGTAGAGGTTTTTAAGGCCTGGTTTGATAAAGCCCTGGCTGAGATGATTTAGTTGGGGTTGGTCCTGCTTTGAGCAGGGGGTTGGACTAGATGACCACCTGAGGTCTCTTCTAACCCCTAATCTTCTATGATTCTAACTGAATGGCCTGCTTTCTGCTCTGTTTTCTGTGCAACTCCTATTTAAGCAGCCTACTCTTTAATTAGCTCCTAAGCACCTAACAAGCCTTGACGTTCAAGGCTCAGCTCACTGTCAGTTAAAACATACACAAATATATACAGGTCACATTCAGAATTAGCAAAAAGAAAAGGAGTACTAGTGGCACCTTAGAGACTAACCAATTTATTTGAGCATAAGCTTTCGTGAGCTACAGCCTTGTGACTGCACCCTGTACAAATCAGTAACTCTGTATGACTGTCAGTTTCTTTCAGCCAGGCACAATTGCCCAGCAACATGGCTCTGTCTCTCTGGATGCGACCTAATTCAGTTTCTGGTCATCCATAACAAAGCCTCATCAAGGCATCTGGCGAAGCAAGAGACAGACAAGCCCCAGCCCATGGAAAAGGGCTGGAGTGCTAGCCAAAGCCGATAATTTTAGCAAAATCTGTGCTCTCAGACAAACAGCATTTCAGATGTTGGTGAAGAGCCTGGCTATAAAATTCTTATTGGTTAGTCTTGTAGCAGTCTGTCCTCCTGCCCCAGTACATACGTTGATTAGAACGGGTCTTGAATCACACTGGAGTACGCATGGGGATCAAGGAGCATTCAGAAACTTACCCTTATGCTTCCAAAATAAACCCCAACCACTGACATACAGAGTTATAAACCCACTGGACTTTCCCACAGGTCAAATAGGAGTAGAACAGATGCTGGTACTCATGTAAGCTCAAGCCACAGTACTGCCCATGACTTGTTCCCACCACATGGCATGTTGCTCTTATTATTTATTATTGACTTGTGTTACCATAGCACCTAGTGGCACATAGCAGAGTCATGGACTTCACACCATTGTGCTTGGTGCTGTACAAACACTGAGCACAAAGATGATCCCTGCTCCTGAGAGTCTACAGTCCTCCCTTCTTTATCATATCTCTCCATCCTGTGCCCCTGTTGGCCCCTGCACTATTTCTTGGTAAAAAGGAAGGAAAAAGAGGGTGGATGAGGGGAAAGGGAACAATAGGAAAGGGGAGAAGGCATGGGGGAAGAGAAAGAAGACCCTTTGGCCAGAAGAAGTAGCATGTCTACCTTATCCAAGGTATATGGAATTTACACGAGAGGATGATGGTAGGGTGGCAGCTATACCAAGTGGCCATATAGTTCTCCATTGTCAGATCCCGGCTTGCATGGAATGTGTTTATTGAAGGGAACTGCTTGTGAGCCAAAGCCCATCACAAACATGCCACAGCCACCAGGGGCCGAGGGGTTTGGAGTGCAGGAGGGGCTCAGGGCAGGGGTATGGGGTTGCGGTGCAGGAGGGGGTGAGGGGTACGGGCTCCAGGAGGGAGTTTGGGTGCAGGAGGGAGCTGGGGCAGGGGGTTGGGGCGTGGGAGGAGGTGAGGGGTGTGGGCTCCAGGAGGCAGTTTGGCTGAGGGAGGGGGCTCAGGGCTGGGGCAGGGGGTTGCGGAAGGGGGTGAGGGGCAGGGGCTCTGGGCGACGCTTACCTCAGGCGGCTCCTGGAAGTGGCCAGCATGTCCCTGCGGACCCTAGGTTCAGGGGTGGTCTGAGGGCTCTGCGCACTGCCCTCACCCGCAGGCGCTGCCCTGCAGCTCCCATTGGCTGTGGTTCCTGGCCAATGAGAGCTGTGGAGCTGGCGCTCGCCGCATAGACAGCACGCGAAGCCTCCCTGGCCACCCCTGCACCTAGGGGCTGCAGGGACATGTTGGCTGCTTCCGGGAGCCGCGCGGAGCCAGGGCAGGCAGGGAGCCTACCAGCCCTGCTGCTCCGTCGACCAGACTTTTAATGGCCCAGTCAGCGGTGCTGCCAGAGCCACCAGGGTCCCTTTTTGATCAGGCGTTCTGGTCGAAAACTGGACTCCTGGCAACCTGCCAGGTGGCTGAGCCCAGATGAAGTGATCTGTGCTGCAGTGACAAATGAGCACAGGTGAGAGTGGGGCATGAGGAAGGGAGATATTTGTCCCATTCCAAAGATTTTCTCTAGGTTTCAGCCTGCAGTTGTTTCATGTACCATGCCCTGGGTAATAGCAGGAGAGCACTCCAGGCTTCTAAAACTAAATGTGCTCTTTATTACATGACCTACTTACAGAGGTGTTGTAATTACAGCTCGCGTTCCAGCCAGGTGCAAACAGATTGGCTTCGTGATACCTCCTCCAAACTCTTCCCTCCTGCAACCTGGGCTCCTCCCTCCAAGTTCCATGTGTGTGGGTTACGCAGGCATGTTGCTAGAGCAGTGGATGCATTTCTTCAATGGATGGATATGAAATTCAAGCTCACTGTGGGTTAGGCTGCACCTTTAGAGACACTCCCTGAGCACAGCGTGGTGCATGTTGCATAACACAAGGAGAAGCCCTAGAATTTCAATTCTTACTCTCTCCTTCCTCCTTGCTCCAGCAGGAGGAGTAGCAATTTGTTGCTGGCCTATACCAGCAAAATTACTACACCCCTTGAGCCAATGAGTAAAGAGAGCAGAACCAAGGCCTTACTCAACTTGGTCAAAGGACGAAGGGGGCATGCAACATCCCCTTACCCACATGTATCCAGACCCAAGGTCCAGGTAGCTTTCATAGGAGTGTACCTGGGATTCTTGCTACCCTGCTCATGTGCATAGACCAAGCCTCAATTATAGAATCATAGAAATGTAGGGCTGGAAGGGACCTCAAGAGGCCATCTCAGCCATCCCCCTTTGCTGAGCCTTATCTAGCTGTTATCTGCTGAAGACTAAAATGGGTGAAATTCTGAAGCAACGCTGCAAGCCCCAGAAACATGTCAAACTAGGGGAAGTTCTACACTGATCAAAGCAGAACAGCCATCAGTGAAGCGAACTGTTTTCAAACATGATAACACTATTCAAGGAGGGTGATCAGACAGGTGCCAAGTTTAAAAGATACCATTACTTAAACCTACTACCAGGCAGAGCTGTACAACACTCAGCCAATATGCCCTGCAGGGATCCATGTGAATATTTCCTCTGGGCTTCTAACTATACCCCCTCCACTGCAATCTCACATTGAGCATTGGGTTTGAAGGTAGTTGGCTGGGAGACTGGTTTTGCACAGGAACCACAAACTCCACATGATTTTAATGCGAGACCACAAGACTCAGGTTTATCTGAAAAGTTTGCGAACCTTTTGAGTGAGGGTGTATTTAAAAAAAACAAACAACCAACAACAAAACCCCCCAAACTAGGCAACTTTGAGGTGTTTTTATGTTTTATGGTGAACATGCACAACTTGGATCTGATTCTGATCTCACTGACCCCTCTTTTACACTAATGTAGCCCCATTTGCTTCATTGGAGTCCCTCCCAGTTTGATCTGCTGCAACTCCGCTCAGAAGCATTTAATCACTTGGTCAGTTACACCACCCTGCCATCCGGGGACGTGAATAGCGGTGCGCAGCAAAGTGCGGCGCTGTATCTCTCCCGTGTGGATGCTGCGGGCGCGAGCTAAAAAGTTCCCAGTTCGCATTAACGAAGTCCTCTTCAAACAGGATCCCATTAATGCAAACTAGGAATCTTTTAGTTGGTGCACACAGCATCCACACAAGGGACTAACAGTGCAGCACTTTGGAGTGCGCTGCTACTCACACCCCTGTGCAGGGCAGAGATAGCCCTCGTCTGTAAGGACTTTGGGCAGGGACTGGCTCTTTGTTCTGTGTTTGTACAGTGCCTCACACAATGGGGGAGTGGCCTGTATGCTCTATATCAGTACAAATGATACAGAACAAAGCCCCTTGACTCTCAGACCCTTTTTATTTTTCTGTACTGTGTTTTGATATTTTTGCTCTTTCCAGCCCTTTCTCTTTCACTCCTTGGGTTTTTCCCTTGCAGCTCAAACTCCCCTTTCACTTCTTGCAGTGAAATCGGCAGCAGGGTTTTGCACTCTCTGTTATGACTCTCATCACATCAGATTGATTGCTGCAGTCTCAGGATCCTGCAGAAAACGTGGGGCAGGAAGAAAGTTGTTATTCAGGCAAAATTATCTCCAGTAGCAGCAGTGGGAACCCAGAATATGCCCAGCAGTGGCAACGCCAACAGATATAATGAGAAGGTAAGATTTGTGCATATTTTTTATCCAGCCATTGAGGACTTACACTAAAAGCCATGAGCAATAAAAGGTCAGTAACCAAGAGAAACGAAATCAAAATACATGAAACTGGCAGGTTTGCCAATTTAGGTTGGACGTATTCCTGGAGGTTTCATCACGACATTATCTTTAATGAAAGATTAATTTTTAATTCCTGGAGACTCCAGGGCAACCCTGGAGGGTTGGCAACCCTAGAAACAGGACACACTGATTGATATAGAGATTGGGAGAAGTGGCTGCAATGCCTGGAACAATCCTGAGCCGTATCCCCTCTCCATGGGGCAGTGGAGCACCCTACGCTCATTACAGGAAAGGGGAGGGCTGACTCATAATACAAACTCAGGTCCAGTCCTGCTCTCATTGACGCTAATAGTAATAATTCCACTTGGCTTCCTGGGGTACAGAATCAGGCTGGGCCTTTTCCAAGTCTTTGGGTGATATCCTAACCCCTGACTCTGGGCCTTTCATGGACAGGAACAGTGTAAAGGGACTCTCAAAGTCCTGTATGTAGGCAGGGGTGGATTCCTCTGGAGCGAGATCAGTGGAAGCCAGCTGTAAGTGGGGACCCTCTTGAGAGCCCGGGCAGAGGGGGTGCACTGGGGGCTGTGGAGATTCCCGGCAGCACTGCAGTCCCTAGGACGGCCAGGAGAGGCTGCTGATATTCACAGCAGCTCAGGTATGGGAGGGCACAAAGATGGTTAAAGTCACCTTGGGCCTGTGCCACCCACAAGCTGAGAGTTCTGTGCTGTCTCTCTCAGCGGCTCAGCACAGGATCTGAGCCTTTGTCTTAAACTACAGAATGTTCCCAAATTGTAGAACATGAAACAGAGACCGCGGAAGAATAATCACAAAATGGATCCCTTACAGGAAAGTTAGAGATGGAAGTTACCCCGCAGGAGCTCCAGAGCTGGTATTAAAAAGTGGGGTGGGATTCATTCTATACAGTTGCAATTTTGAAATTTGCAATTTCGGAATCTGCGAAACGTCACCCGCTCTCCAGCTGGTTAAAAAATGCCAGGCGTTCCTGAAAAACATCATCATTTTTCTTTTCTCTTTGCTTTTTTTTAATTTAAAAACGTGGTTGGAATTTCATCAGAATCTCCCCAAATTTGAAAAACGCTGCCCAGCTCTAGCAGACTTCTTTACACTCTCAACGGCGAAAGGATTTTTATATGTATGGTGTTATTGCCATGGTGGATTTACAACAGACACCATCAATGTAGCGGGGAAAATAGTGTCCAAGAGAAAAGAAATCAAATACACAAAACAAATACAATGCAATGAACATAAACCTAACTCAGGCGGTAGTGTTTGCCTGATGGCTCATAAATGCTTGCCCCTGTATTATCATCAGGAGATCAACTTGAAATAGCACTGGGGGTGGGATTAGGTAGCTAATAGGTGACGAGGGAAGGGATAATAGTGTTGTTATTTTAAAATCAATTTGCTAATGAGGGTGGCATGGGAGTTCCTTCTGCAGCTCGAAATAGGCAGGCGCTGGAGAACAGCAGCAGTCTGTTAGCCAGAGAATAGCACTGGATACCACCAGCAATATTCTGCTAATACATCTGTCTCTTAGGGTTTTCCATGCTCATCACTGTAGCATCTAAGCGCTTCCTAGGGCTGTAAGAACAGCACAGTCAAATAACTAGCGGCCATCAAGGAGTCGTCTTCTCTTCTCCCTCCGCTTGTTAAAGGAGGATGTGCTGGGGGGCAAATATGGAGGCAGTGTGGCCTCGTGGATAGTGCACTGGGCTGGGACACAGGAGACCTGGGCTCTGTTTCTACCACTGGCCTGTGGGTGACCTTGGGCAACTCACTTAACTGCCCCGTGCTTCACGTTCCTCCTCTGTAAAGTGCTTTAGGATCTACTGCTGTACAGCACTATAGCAGAGCGAAGAGTAACAACTACTTATTTAGGTGGAGCCAGTAGCATCGCCTATTTAGTTACAGTTGCCGGACTTTCCACTGTCCTATAACTTTCCGTTATAACACCTTGTTTTCAGTTGCTTATAATTTTCCCAACCTTAACTATCTGGGCTAAAATGTCCCCGGTGGGGTATCTGCCTCAGGCTGACGTTTTTTGGGGGGAAGTTTCCGCTAAAATGATTCAATCGCTTCTGAAAGCAAGATTAGGGCAAAAGACCTTGGTTTGCCCAGGTTAAAAAAATTCTTCCAACCATTCCATCGAGAAGTTTTAGCGCCTCCAAGCTTTGGATTAAGGGCTTTAAATTTGGCAGGAGTGTTGCCCTGTGGTCGGGGGTATGTCTTTTGCCCTCCCTGTGAAAATCTGCCCAAATACAGCCTAGTTATGAGTAAGGCTAAAAGTTAGTCATGGGTATTTTTAGTAAAAGTCATGGACAGGTCACGGGCAAAAATAAAAAAATCACAGTCTGTGACTTGTCCAGGACCTATACTATAAATACCCCTGATTGAATCTTAACGGGGGTGCTGTGGGGAAAGAGAGCCTGAGGCACCAGCTGTTGGGGGGGAGCCCCGGGGGTCCTGTGGCCCCATTTGTGAGGGTGAGTCCCGGGGGGGGGGGGGGGGCTCACTGCTGCTCCAGCTGTGGTGGGAGCAGAGCCCCGGGGGGCCTGCTGGCGGGGTGTGGGGGGAAGCCCTGGGCAGCCAGTGGCTGCTTCCGCGGTTGGCAGGGTGGAGAGCAGGGGGGCCACTGCTACTCCAGCCACCGCCAGGGGGAGCTGTGGAGCCAGCTGCTGCTCCAACCACCCCAGGATCACTGCTGGGAGCTCCTGAGCTGTATCTGCTCCCGCCACCCCCGGGACTGCTGCTCAGGTGGTCCCCGGGGCCACCAGAGCAATGGTTGGTGCGGCTGGCTGCATGGCCATCCAAGCGACTGGCTGAAGAGCTGCTCCAGCTGCACCCAGTGTGGCTGTCCCCAGGGCCAGCCATATTAGATGCTGCGGAAGTAAGGGAAGTCATGGAATTCATGACATCCGCAACCTCCGCAACAAACACGGAGCCTTAGTTATGAGTCTCTGAAAAATCTCATTTTGCAAGTGCTCAGTAGAGACTTGTTAGAGTTCGGCAACTAAATTCTCTTAAGATTCTGTCTTCACTAAGCATGCTCCATCCCCCCACAGCTCCTTAATTCTGGCATTTCCTAACTTCTGAATGCTTGACTTTGCAACCTTAATGTTCTTTTCGTGGAGGTGTTTTTAATGTAATAAATCTATAGAGAGAGCAATAAACTTTTTGGAAAGAAAGTAAATACTGATGTTCCTTTAGAAAGGATTTGTAAGAGCCAGCACATAATTCATCTTGACAATGCAGAAATTGAAAACCTTTGAGTGGAAAGAAAACAGATTCCACTTCAAAAGGAATGAACAAATTTAGAACTGTAGGCTGCGTTTGTCCAAGCTGCGATTTAGACTCATGATTCCCATTGAAGTGTGAAGGAGCTGTGCGTCTGAATCCCCTAGACCACTTTGGAAATCTCAGCCCCTGGGTGTTTCTTATCCAGTAAATTGCCATGTGCTTCCTTATATGATGCAGAATGACCACCATGCCCACTGAATGGAAGTTGAGGATATGAAGCATCTCGCAAGAGGTACTCAGAACCTCACAGGCTCAGGTCATGACAATTAAAATATAAAGGAATTGCTAAATAAAAGGGTGAAAGCTGCTATGTTATCATATTGCTAACAGCTTCCTGCCAGGGGTGGGCCTGAGCTACAGAGTTCAGATTCAGAGCTGAACTTTCCCCAAACTCTCCAGGTCCAGGTTTTTGGTTCAACTCTCCCATTCATCACTGGCTGCAAAACTAAGTTCCAAACCTGTATTCAGAGCCAAAGCCTGGGAGTGTGGGGAGACAAGGTTTGAGTTCATGCAGAGACAGGTTAAGGTCTTCTTGGGCCCTGGGCTGGAGCAAGTGAGAGGTCCCTGGACGGAGCCATGGCCCTGCCCTATCCCTTCTGCCTGCGACCCGGCCCCTTTCCACACCTTCCGCCTATAGCCAGGCCCACAGCCCCATTCTGTTCTGCCCCTTTCCCCATGGCCCAGCCCTTGTTCTGGCCAAGGCCCTGCCCTGTTATGCCCCTTCCCTGGGGCCCTGCCCCCATTCCACCCACAGCACCACCCCCGTTCCGTCTCTTCCCCGGCAGCCTTGGCCCCCGCTCACTCCTTTCTGCCTCCCATCCCTGCTGTGGCCTTGAGACTGGAGAAGCTCCGTGTCTCTTCCAGCCCTGGGGCCGCAGTGGGGGGGGAGAGATTTTTCTGGGGGCCCCAAATTGGCCAGGGCGTCTGGGCATGGGCCTTGGGGGCCCATGCCGTAATCTGCCACTGGGGTTAGGCCCATCTCTAATCCAATCCAAGGCCCAATTCTAATCCCTAATCCAAATCTTCAATCAAAATTTCAACCAGCCCTCTCCCACTATCTGTAATTATTGGCTATCGCTGGATCAGTCGGGAAAGTCTTCCACATGTATGAATTGCTTCCCAGAATCAGGCCTATAGCAGGTTTCCAGAGGGCTGCAGGGGGAGGACTGTCTCGCTGTGTAACAGGAATGTACTGATCTCTGCCTCTGAGTTTTGAATAATGTATGTGGCATTGCTACAATTGCGAAGCACCACTCAGCACGAAGAACTAGAGCAGTTTATTCTCTTTGTAGCCCGTTTTTATGCTGTCCCTGGATATTCCTGGAGCGTTTCAGAGAACAATAGGCCATTTTTAGCTCTCGCCATTACGCCCTCACATTCAAGAATTACTACTAGTGTTATTTCCAAGGGAACAAGGACTCACGCTCGTATCTTTTATGTGAATTCTCACAGCCGGAGGTTTCCGTGTGACTCTGCTGCCTGTTTTTAGCTCCGCAAACACAACTGCAGGGATAAGGGCTTTAAAAACACACCGAAAACTAATGAAATGGGCATGTTTATTTTAGGGATTTTCATTACACAGGCCAGCCTATTATGAAAGCAAATGACCAAGTCTCAGCACTCGGTCGAAATAATGCAAGAACCACTGGGGTTAACCGGCTGGATGTTTCCTTGTTTACTTTTACCTTCCACTCTCCAAACAGAGAAGTGTTCTAAAATGTTTTGTGTTTTGCAACTGGATCCACCCATCGAGGCTGTGAAAGTCCCCTAGTGTATCTTACAGCAGAAATGCAAATTTAGCAGGCTCTTTAGGGAGGGTGTACTGGTGCAGAGGAGCAGTAAACAGTCTGCAAGCATTCTCATGGTGCAGATAGGAGAGGAAGCAGCCGTAGGTGAACCTACGGGTGTGTGCTCCGCCCAAGCCCTGGTGCAAGAGGGCACCACAGGTGAAGCACGGTGGATGCCAGGGGGTAGGGGGTGAGGAATTCTTAAAGCTACCTTTGCCCCCCGCCCCCTGGCTGTACCTCAGCACAGAATTTCAGTCTTTATTCTTTAACAGAGCTGCACGAAATGATTCAAATAGCAGGGGTCAGCACGCCTCACCTTGGTTTGCTACATGTTAGTGAAGAGAGGCCTAATGCTCCCTTGCCCTGCCCCTTGTCTTGTCGTTTACACCAGTACAAAGGGAGTGTACAGTTCTACCAGATCACTAGCAGAGTCACACGCTCATTTTGCACCAGAGGAAGTGACAGCACAGGGTGCAAGATGGTAGAGAATCACACCTAGGAGGGGGTTGATTCTGCTCTCATTTCCACCAGCGTATATCAGGAGTGACTTTGTAGAAGTCAGTGGTGCTAGCCCAGTGCAAAACTGGTGCCAGGGAGGGGAGAATTAGAGGCAGGGGCCAGTCGTTGAGGCCTGGATTCAAAGCCAACTTTTCCAGACTTTGGTGGTGTCAGAGACCTTGTCCGATTTCAGTCTATGTCCGTCCACCCCGGCCGTTCTGAAGGTGAACCAAACGCCATTTCTAACGTTCTCCTGAAACCAACAGGGATCTGATGGAGCTGCTTGAGGTTTGTGGCCTATGTCGCTGTGCAACCATTTTGCCTTTGCTTTCTGTGCGCCGCACTTTCAAGTTTCTGAGACTCCTGCCTGCAGGCAGCTACAGCAGCCGTGTTGCTCTCAGAGCTGTTCTAGGGGGGGCTCACACACACGCTGCTCTCTCAAGCAGGCTTGACTTTGCTTCTGTCCCCTCAGAGTCAGTTGAAACAGACAGAGTGTGCTTAGCGCTTTGTGGCTGGAAACACAACAGGGACCAGGCTTATTCGATCATGCTTCCTTGTGTGCGTAGGAAGGCAGGCAACAGCATGCTGTGTACCTGAGAGCCTCAAGAGTTGGAGAGACTGTAGAGAGGACAGCTGCAGGGTCAAGGCAAGGGGAGCTGGGATGTGATTTCAGCCAAAGTCAACCATTTTTGGTCTGTAAAGCGTCATCTTTGTGAAAAGAAAAGGAGTACTTGTGGCACCTTAGAGACTAACCAATTTATTTGAGCATAAGCTTTCGTGAGTTACAGCTCACCGAAAGCTTATGCTCAAATAAATTGGTTTGTCTCTAAGGTGCCACAAGTACTCCTTTTCTTTTTGCGAATACAGACTAACACGGCTGCTACCCTGAAACCCATCTTTGTGAAAATGTTACGTGCACCCCTGTTTGTTCCAGGCACTGCAAGAGTCTGTGTTCAGAAGAGAAAGAAGAGGACTATCTTGTGGAACATTTAAGGAATACTGAAAAATGCTAAGAGCAAAACATCGCTGCAAAGAGGCACTGGAGCATACCAGAGGCCATCCGTTGAATGTACTGCTATGTGGTCCGTGTTGCCAGACTTCATCATATCTTTGGAGCACGTGCTGCTAGGAACTCCCTACCTCCAGCTAACTGAGTTCAGAGTTTGGCCCTAAAGCTTGAAATTTCAGAATGATTGTAATAATAAATAGTATAGATTGAAAATGTAAGTGTTGCATGATCCTGACACGCCTGTAAACTATCTGTGCATGTGTGCCCTGGCTTCAGGCAGCTGCATGTGTTCAGTGACTTACAGTCCACCATGGGACTTAGCCACTAGGGGACTAAGCTTTAGTGCTTTGATGATTGTTTCTGAAACGTTGCTATCGGGTCCGTCTACATTCTCCTTGCCATGGGGTAGCCTTGGGACTCATCAGTTCCTCTTTTGCTGAAGCTTTCTTGTCTCCAATTCAATATGCCTCGTGATGAAAGAGCAGCAGCTTTCCTGGAAATGGTGTTGCTTGGCTTTGGATGGCATATTTCCAAGGACTTTCCAGTCCTCATTCCTCCTTCCAGGTCCAGCATTTGTGGATCAGACAAATCAGTCTTCCTGGGCTTTGACTCCATTGTGTTCAGCCTGGTCCCCAGCTGACTTTTTCAGCAATTGCATTTTGCTCACATAGAGTGCCTGGGGCATATTGAATATAGTCTTACGTCCACTTCCCAGGCACCTGCTGACTATAATCTAGTTAGCAAGCCCATGTGCAGTACCCAGAATCCTCTTGTCTTCCTCTCTTCCAGGCCCAATTCAGCAAGGTAGTTATGTACAGGCCTAATTTTAAACCTCTGATCAGTCCCGATGGCGTCAATAATTTGCATACTTAGTTAGGCACAGGCTTAATTAACTGGCTGAATCAGGACCCAGCAGTCCAAGAGCTCGAGATTTTAACACACACAACTGTCAATCGGTATTAGCAGGCATACAATCCCATAGAGTTGTCCTGAATTAGGGGCTTCTTATACAACCTGAATATTAAGAATGTGAGAAGCAGCTTGAACCTCAGTCCCGTTTGCTCACTGAATCCCATCCTGACCTTTCCAAAATTAAATGTGTCCTCCTCTCTCCCACATGAGACAGATCCTCAACTCGCTCCTTAGGATTTCCTGCCTTTCAGGATCCTTCAGGTCTGGCAGCTGCTTTTCCATTCCCCAGGTACTGCTTTATGCCAGCCATAGGCCCAAATGCTCCTTGGGTGCCACTGATCAGGATCCCCCGAGTGAGGAGAAGCTGAATGCAGAGGTGCTTGGGGGCTAGCAGAGGGGATACCCGGTGTGCTGAATCCAAAGAAGCAGGAAAGAGCAAACCACCTTTTTGCTCTATTTTTGTCCTTTGAATTTGGCCTTTAAAGGTAAAGTGAAGGGCCTGAAACCACATGATCTGCAACTGACCAAAAACAGCTTGTAGAAGCCGGTGTGAACTGGAACAGGCAGGTTTTTTCACAGCTCCGCTTACAACTCATTAAAAAGAACAACCACCAGGAAATTATAATGGACACGCTCAGGCAATTTGTACTGCAGCATCGCAAACGAAACACTGTGAAAGAGGGCACTGACGCCAGGTGAAAAACTCGCATGCTAGAACAAAGGTCCGAGGCTAGCTTTGAACCTGAGACTCTGCCTGATTGCACTGACCTGCAACACACAAGTGAGCACCACAAAAGCGTGAAAGAATGGGATTGATGGGAAGCAGCGTGGCCTGTAGCTGCCTGTGCCACTGGCCTAGGAGACCTGGGTTCTATTCCTAGCTCTGCCACTTGTCTAGTATGTGCGCTTGGGCAAGTCACTTCCCCTGCCCGTGCCTCTGTTTTTCCTCCCAGGCTTTGTCTGTCTTCGGTATTCAGACTAAAAAGTGGCACCTTAGAGACTAACCAATTTATTAGAGCATAAGCTTTCGTGAGCTACAGCTCACTGTAAGCTCTTTGGGGAAAGGGTTGTCTTTTACTGTGCCTAGCACAATGGGGCCCTGATCTTAAACTGGGGCCTGCAGGCACTGCTGTAATATAAATAATATTCACAGAGTTGTAGGGCTGGTAGGGACCTCGAAAGGTCAGCAAATCCAGCCTCCTGCACTGAGGCAGGAGCAAATAAACCTAGACCGTCCCTGACACAGGTGTTTGTCCAACCTGTTCTTAAAAACCTCCAGGGATGGGGATTCTACAACCTTCCTTGGAAGCCTGTTCCAGAACTTCACCACCCTTATCGTTAGAAAGTTTTTCCTAATATCAAACCTAAATCTCCCTTGTTACAAATTAATCCCATTTCTTCTTGTCCTACCTTCAGTGGACATGGAGAAAAACTGATCACCATCCTCTTTATAACAGCCCATAACTTAGTTGAAGACTGTTATCAGGTCCCTTCTAAGTCTTTTTTTCTCAAGACTAAACAGGCCCAGGGTTTTAAACCTTCCCTCACAGGTCAGACTATAATTTTTGTTGATCTCCTCTGGACTGTCCAATTTGTTCACATCTTTCCTGAAGTGTGGCACCCAGAACTGGACATAGTACGCCAGCTGAGGCCTCTCCAGTGCTGAGTAGAGCAAGACAGTTACCTCCCGTGTGTTACATGCACACTGTTGACTCACATTCATTTTGTGATTTATTATAACCCCCAGATCCTTTTCAGCAGTAATACTGCGTAGCCAGTTATTCCCCATATTGTAGTTATGCATTTGATTTTTCCTTCCTAAGTGAAGTGTTTTGCACTTACCTTTATTGAATTTCATCTGATTGAATTCAGACTAGTTCTTCAGTTTATCAAGGTCATTCTGAATTTTAATTCTGTTCTCCAAAATGTCTGCGACC
Organism: Chelonia mydas; assembly: GCF_015237465.2. Taxonomy (NCBI): domain Eukaryota; kingdom Metazoa; phylum Chordata; order Testudines; family Cheloniidae; genus Chelonia; species Chelonia mydas. Next base: position 10,705,913 of record NC_057853.1, on the reverse strand, counting down.
CCTCCCAGCTTGGTATTATCTGCAAGTTTTATAACCATATTCTCCACTCCATTATCCAAGTCCTTAATGAAAATACTGAAAAGTTCTGGACCCAAGACTGACCCCTGCGGGACCCCCACGAGACAAGGTCCTCCCAATTTGACAGTAACCCATTGATAACTACTGTTTGAGTACAGACTTTCAACCAGTTGTGTACCCACCTTATAGTAATTTCATCTAAACTGCATTTCCCTAGTTTGCTTCTGAGAATACAGTAGAACTGCAGAGTTACAGACACCTCAGAAATGGAAATGTTCTGTAACTCTGAAGAAGAGGTTATGGAGTTCAGCCACACAGGGGGTTGGGGCTGCAGCCACAGGGTAGGGGGGTCAGGGCTCCAGGAGGAGTTGGGGCTTCTGACTCTTGAGGCGCCAGGGCTCTGGGCGGGGGGGCTCAGGGCTTCTGCCCTGCGGGAGCACCAGGACTCACCACTTTAGACCTGGGGGAAGCACTGGGGTTCAGGGCTTCAGTGCCAGGGCTCAGGGCTTCATCCCCACAGCTCCATTCCTGGCTTCAGCCCATGGGGGGTGCTGGGGTTCAGGGCTCCTCATGGCTCAGCTCCTGGGTTCAATGGGGCGGGGCAGGGGAGGAGGGAAAGGGCATGCCAGGGCTCGGGGCTTTAGCTGTGGGGGGAGCGCTGGGGCTGAAACAGGCACTCCCCTCTTAGCTAAAGCCCTGAGCCCTGGTGCCCCCCACGGGGCTGAAGCTGGGAACAGCCATGGCGCTGAAGCCCCAAGCCCCAGCGTTCCCCCTGGGTCTAAAGCCCTGAGCCCCGGTGCCTCTGAGGGTCAGAAGCCCCGAACCCCCCCACTTGCCCCTAGCTCTAGTCTCCCTACCTCCCCCCTGCATCTGTACCCCCAGCCCCCATGGCTGAAGCTCTGAGCAGTATTTGCCTTTTTCTCATTTGTTTTTTTCATTTGTGTTTTTGTCTGTGCTTCTGCCTGATTGAGGATTTCCGGATCCACAGGGTGTCTGGTTGACTGGTAACTCTGGTGTTTATATATTTGAGGTTCTACTGTATTATGTGGGATACCTGTCAAAACCTTTCCTAAAACAATTACTTTCTTAAAGAAGGGGTGAGAAAAGCAGCACAGTGAACATGGAAACTGATTCAATTCTTGGCTCACCTTTTGAACTGGGACACCACCCCTAAATGATGAGGTGTAGCTCAGAGGTTAGGGAATTCAGCCCCACCCCTATCTACCACAAAGAAGAGATGTTATGAGAAGGGGAGAGAGGGTCTTGGGCTAACTTTCCACGATCAGTTGATGCTTGGTGTAGGAGAAGGGGAGGAAGAGACCCTTGAACCTCCAGTCTACGAAAAGGTAATTTCTTGAGAGGTGGAAGAATAGACTTGTGGCTTTCCCTTATGATTACTAAAGGCAGCAGCCAGGGCCCAGTTGTCACAGAGAGATGGAGCCAAGTTCTGTCATCTATTGGGGAAAGCACTATAGGGAGAGCCTGAAAAGTTTCTGAGAATATCCATATCTTTGGTAGCTTATTCCAAGTGAAACCCGCCTCTCCCCACTACCCTTTTGGCACATACCGTTCACATCTCCTGGGATACACAATGTCTGCTCTGTAAATCAGGAAGTAATGGAAAACTTACAGTGTACATTCCCAATGTGACACCCCCGGCTAATGCAGTTGGGAGGCCCAACCTCCCAATGAAAAAGAACTCTATGAAGAATAAATCAAACAAGCAGGACCATCTTATGCCTATGTCCCATCAAGACTCCTCACATCAGACGGGTTGTTCTTTTTCACCATCCCAGGGCATACTCTGCAGGAGAGCCTCCTCAAATGTAGCACTCCCTCTCCTACCCTTTATGTCTGTTTTCAGAACATCTAAGGCCTTCTTGGGTTAGCTTAATGCTGCCTGTATTGAACTTCCTCTGTTTTCATCTGTGCACAACGGGAGCTTCTAGCTGGGCAGTTGGGGTCAGTTAATGAATGTGGCATTCTCAAGTGCCCTTTGGCAACCCACATTAAATACATTATTTAAATAAACTAAATAATCAATGAACAGTGGTGCCTACAACATTCACCGTTAACCCAGAATACTTTCATGCCATGAGGTCAGATGACGACTAGAATGTGCTGACATGAAGCTCATGTATTGAACATTCTGTTCCCTTAGTGGAGGACGTGTATGTGGTGCCAACTTCAAATGATAGGAAGATGTAGATATAGATAATAGTTCCAAAATGGCCAGAAGGGAAAGACAAACGAGGAAAGACTCCAAATAGCTCTTTATTGACTGACAATTGGCAGCTCATACAAGTCTCACATGACTCTCTAAAATGGATGGGCTATGAACCAAGATATTAAATCCTCCCAAGAGAAATGATGCAGCACTATCAGCCTGAGAGAAGATGGCAGCCAACTGTCCTCATAACTTCCCTGGGAGTAAATAAATATTACCCTCATTTTACAGAAGGGGAAACTGAGACGAGGTCACATCATTAGGGCCAGAAATTCCCAGTTCCTAGTCCTGTACTCAGCTCATGCCTTTTTTTTTTGCTTTTTTTCCTGCCTCCAGATATTTTTCAGAGCTAGCTTTAGAGACGTGTACTTAGGTGAGCATCACACCAGAAAGACCAGCTCTCAGGATCAGCCATCAGACTAATCAACAGATTTTTGCAGCAAACATCCCATGTACAAAACCAGCACTTTGGGAAGTATAGAAAAGGACGAACGCAGATGGAAGAAAGGTGAGACTATAGATGTTCTCCCTTCATGCCTCTCTGTATTGAGCTTATGTCTGTGAGTAGAAGATAATTTCATCTATACATATGTAATTGAAAACAATCAATAAACAACGCACAAATGTAACCGGTTAGTAGAGCTAGGGGGAAAAGGAGGAGCGTTGCTCACATTTTCACAAACTTTTGATTTCCAGTGTTTGTGAAAATTGAATTTTTGTCAATATTTTTCAACCAGCTCCACCAATTAGAGTTATTACAAACGGTTACATTTCAGAAAATGGAAAAGAAATGTAAGGACAGCAGCTCCTAACTCCCTAAGTACAGGAACTTTAAAAATGCACATAATTAATGATAAATGATAGACAGTGATCATTATTCATTACTCACCACAGCACAGGGACAGTGTTTAACGATTGAAGTCTATTGTTAAAAGCAGCTGATAAGATAATTCTTACTTCTTATTTCTAAGTACTTAGTTGGCCCCTGTTATTGTACGATAGGATTGCTGCAAAATCATTAATGGACTTTGTGCTCCCAACACCCCCATCAGGTCAGGAAACATTATTACTTAGTTTGGGGCAATGATGGTCCTTTTGTTCTGTTTCAGAGTAACAGCCGTGTTAGTCTGTATTCGTAAAAAGAAAAGGAGTACTTGTGGCAAATAAACTGGTTAGTCTCTAAGGTGCCACAAGTACTCCTTTTCTTTTGTTCTGTGTTTGTACAGCACCTAGCACAAAAGGCGCTGTCTAGGCATCCTAGGCTCTGTGGTCATACAACTAATAAAATCCCTCTGGGGAAAACAAGGCACAGGGGGAATTAAGGGACTGGCCCAAGCTCGGATAGGATAATCTGTGGATGAGTTGGAAACTGAACCTAGGTCTTCGGCACAGTGACCTGTCTCCAGGACCATCTTACTATTTTAGACCTCAAAACGCTCCCCAAACGAGAGTACTATTATTTCCATATTACAGGTGGGGAAACTGAGGCAGAAGTGAAGTTACTTGCCCCAAGGCATCCAGCACATTTGTGATAGGACTAGAACCCCAGTTTCCTTACTCCTACCTCTAAGCCCTAGCCACTGAACCAGGTAGTAACATGCCATGAGGAGCTCTGCACATGCACTGCAAGTGGAAAGCAAGGGCTAACTCTTTCTTAAGTAGCTATATGTCTTCAGCTGTGGGAAAGTTTGCACTTCTAAGGTAATTGGAAAGGGAGTACTTGTGGCACCTTAGAGATTAACCAATTTATTTGAGCATGAGCTTTCGTGAGCTACAGCTCACTTCATCGGATGCATACTGTGGAAACTGCAGAAAACATTATATACACAGAGACCATGAAAAAATACCTCCTCCCACCCCACTCTCCTGCTGGTAATAGCTTATCTAAAGTGATCATCAAGTTGGGCCATTTCCAGCACAAATCCAGGTTTTCTCACCCTCCGCCCCCCCTCCCCACAAACTCACTCCCCTGCTGGCAATAGCTCATCCAAACTGACCACTCTCCCCACAATGTGCATGACAATCAAGGCCACCTTGAGAGTGGTCAGTTTGGATGAGTTATTGCCAGCAGGAGAGTGAGTTTGTGGGGGGGGGCGGAGGGTGAGAAAACCTGGATTTGTGCTGGAAATGGCCCAACTTGATGATCACTTTAGATAAGCTATTACCAGCAGGAGAGTGGGGTGGGAGGAGGTATTTTTTCATGGTCTCTGTGTATATAATGTTTTCTGCAGTTTCCACAGTATGCATCCGATGAAGTGAGCTGTAGCTCACGAAAGCTCATGCTCAAATAAATTGGTTAGTCTCTAAGGTGCCACAAGTACTCCTTTTCTTTTTGCGAATACAGACTAACAGGGCTGTTACTCTGAAACCTAAGGTAATTGGATGATTAAATGCTAATTGGTAGTGAATGGGAGGTGGGGGTGAGTTGGCAGATGTGTAAAAGCTTAGCAAAAAACCTAGCTAGATAGAGACACAGGAGGGGAAGTGTAGCCTGTAAAAAGGATGAGTTGAAAAGCCCTGGGCTAAGCTATTCCTGAAAGAGTGAACTAGGGATCACAGCAGGAGCTAAAGAATTTGTGGGTATGTTGGGCCTTTTGGTCTTTTCTTTTATTTGGTTTTTGTTTTAAACACTAAGCTCTGATGTAGAGGATTTTTCACTATGAAACTCTACAGAAGGCCCTGAATCTCTGGGAAAGCAAGTTTTTCTGTACTTTTCTCCACCATTTCATTAATGGTGCTGCAGTTAGGGCCCGTTTTATTTCCAGGGGTTTGTCACTGCCAACACTCGCTCTTTTGGGTACAAGTAATTCCACTGAGGAAGGTGTCTGCCGCTTTAGATCACTTTACCTTGGGGCTCTCTCTAGCACCCCTTGCTGTAGTTCCTAAGGCTCAGATCCTCAAAGGTATCTAAGGGCCTAACTCCCATGTGAATTAAGTGTCTAAATACCCTCTGCGGATCTGGCCCCAAGTGCTGAGAAAACCCCGAGACAGAGATGCCTTTTCTGGTCAGCTGGCCCTTAACCCAGGAAAGTACTTAAGCAGGTATGTAGCCCCTCTCATTTCAGCGAGCCTACTTGTACTGAATGTGACGTGCAAGTTAAGGATAATAGGTTGGCTGTAACTTCTCAGGTTGTTTGCTCTCTTGAGATTTCAGCCTGAAATAGTGAAATTCTCACCAGCTAAACTGCTCTCAGAGAGTTCTGTGGCGCTTGAACAGAAAACCGACTCCTTTCTCTTTTTTTCTTTTTTTGTATCTGTCCCACGATCCTAAGGGTGAGTGCAGATCCAGGCATATAAACTCAAATACCGTATCCCTCCTGCTTCTCAAGTACAAAGGTATCTGGATTCTGTACATCAGTTGTGGCCTATCTCCATCTGAAAGGGACAAGCTTTATGGTGAGGAAGGCTTCTGCATAGCTCCTCTTCTGAGAGCGATCAAACCTCTTCCCAGAAGGTGTTTCCTGCATCAGCTGCTCTGAGCAGACATTCTAAGGACTCCCCTGCTGCCTTCATCTCTCCTTTCTTCCCCTGGCTCGCTGCCTCCCCACTTCTGATCACAGTAGCTGCATTCACCCTGAACGTTGACCTCACGCCACTCCCTTCCAGCGAAAGAGGAGAGTTGATCACGTATGTTGCTCTGCAGATCCAGCCACGCTTCGTGGCAAAGAAACAGAGCGGTGGTGACCCCGTGACCTGTTGTCACACGTTCCCCTGCAGAAGCAACAGAATTAATTGAGAGCTGACAGCACGTGAAAGTAAACCGCTCGCTTTGCTTTCTGTCAAAGAAAGCGGAGTTGATTAACAGATGCAATAGCTGTTGTCCCTGCAATGTTCCTTTGGAGCACCTCTGAGGCACACTGGTCTACAGCTGTGCTCTGGGCAGAACAAGTGTGTGTCGTTGCCCAAAAGATAAGCAGGAAACCCGTCTGAGATGGAAACCAGGGCAGGTGAAGAGGCAACTTCTTACCAAATGCTGCAAAAGCACCTTCCTTTATGGCTCCTGGGGACCCTGAAAGCGAACATGTTTCCAGTAGCATGTAATTAAAGTAACGAGCTCAGATGGGAAAGGTCTCTGTTACGCCGAGCACGGAGGTAGGGACATCACGGAAGCAGGTAGGGGGCACAGGATGACTGTGGGAGATAACTAACAGGAATGTGGTTCTGAATCGCAGTGATAAACACCATCAGACCTGAAATAAATCAAAGCTGATGAGGAGAAATATTCATCGGACGTGAACGTGCCTGGGCACTGCAGCGTGCCCTGTCTAATAGAGCTGTACACACATCTTTTTTTGGTGGAACTTCGTAAAAGAATTAGACGTGCACCTCTTTTGTCAGATATGGTTCATGGACTAGATGAGCTAATCTGGCCTCCACAATGTCCTTTCATCTTACAATGATAAACTTTCCCATTGGTGTGTGGGTTTTTGTTTTTGTTTTTTTTTTGGTAATCATTCAATTTGCATGGGGGAGAAGTGATATTGACTCATGCGTGGTGACCCGTGAGCCTCTCTCTGTCACTTTATGAGAAAGCTGCCACCTACAAGTTCTCACAGGAATGGCACTGACATGTGCTTCCTTCTGAAAGAGAGTAGCCCCTCTCAGAGCAGCCTGCTTCAGATTGGCCCCTGAGAGAGCCAGCCCTGATTTCACACTTCCTGTTTATACCTGTTTCTGAGAGTCTGAATCACAGGTGTGCTCTCTGTGCAGAGCAGGCTCTCATTTATATTGTATGAGAGTGGCTCCAGTGGATTGCGATTGCTTTTTTACCTTTACTGTACACAGAATGATGGGGTCACTGAATCTGAAATGCTGGTGCACAACCTCCCAAAGGTCTAATGTGCAAGTCACCTCCTCCAAAATATGCGTCAAGGGGCCATATTTCAGGCTTGTTATTCTCCTCATATATGTGTGTCTGGAAGTAACTGCTTTGAATTTCAATGGTCCCTTAATAATGTTTAGCTGGTATCCAGGTGCTAACGGCTGGCATTCAAAGTGCTCAAGAGAAATGCACTCACTAACTCCTGACAACACTTTGTGGCAGGCAATCAAGTGTTATCCCCTCTTTACAGATGGAGACATAACACAGAGTGACTTGCTGAAACCCACAATGAGCCAGAATCAGAATTTCTGAACCCAGATCTTGTGCTCATTCCACTCAACCCTGAGGCTTCTCAGTGGTACACGGTATGCTTCAGCTCCTCAGCTACAATCTCCAAACACCCACCTCTGCTGGGAAGGGGGGTACTAGGGAGATCTTTGTGCTCTCTGTTCCTGAGTTGGTTGTGTCCGTCCAATCCCCCAGTGTAGCTTAGTGGAGTCTGAAGGCTTCTCCTAAGTTACTTTTGATTATTCATGTAACTAAAGAGGTTCTGGTGGAGCTATATTGGCCTCTTACTAGTCTTTCTATCTTTCCTTCACATTGGGATAGTCTACCTTTGAGCCTTTAATATTTTCTTCTTGAGAAACTGCAAGGTTTCCTGAACTCCTTTATCCCTGAAGTTTTCCTTCCAAGGGACACTACTTGCCAGGTCTCTGCTTGTCTGAAGTCCATTGTCCTTATTCTACTGCTTTCACTCCTTTCTTTTTCTTAGAATCATTAAATCTGTCATTTCATGACCACTTTCACCCAAATTGCCTTCCACCTTCAGATTCACAACCAATTCCTCCATGCTGGTCAGCATCAAGTCTAAAATGGCTGTCCCCTGCCACTTTTTGAAACACAAAGTTGTCCTTGATACGTTCCAAGAACTTATGGGAAAGTTTGTTTGCATTGTTGTTTTTCCAGCAGATATTTGGGTAGTTAAAGTCCCCCCCATCACTACCAGGTCTTGTGGTTTTGGATATTGATTTGTTCTAGAAATGCCACATCCTCCACCTCTTCCTGACTTGGTGATATTGTACTAGACCCCCTACCAAGATATCACTCCTGGTTTGTTTGTCTCCCCACCCCCCTTATCTTTACCTAGAGACTTTCAACTGGTCTGCTTTTCACCTCCTTCTAGACCTCAAACAAGTATATTGGAGACAGTTGAAAACTCATTTGCACAAAAGGGGGAATACTGTGTTTGTTTGTTTTTTTTTTAATTTTCAACTTTATTAACGTTTTCCACCAATATCTTTTTAACCAAAGTCCCTATCATTTTGTGTGTATGCTCGCACCCATGGGCCAAAACCCCTGCCTTTCAGCAGGAAAATGTGGTTTTTGGTAAACAAACTCTCTTGATAAAGTTTTCATTAAAATTATCATGGGGAAACATCACCAAAAAATTGACAATGGGTCCATTTGTTGAGCCCTACAAAATGGAAACAACAAACATTTTTTTTCCCCATAAAATTCTGTCATCCTCCTCCTCTTTCCACCCCCCAATCACTTCTAGCCTAGATCCTTTAACCAGAGTCCCCTCATGCTAGCAATGGTACAGCCATAGAATAAATGACAATCCTTGCCCCAAAGAGCTCACTGGGGACATTGCCTCTGTGTTCTAGTCTCCAAAAGTCCAATCTGCTGACCCTTCAAATCTCTAGTTCCTTTAGCCTGGGATTTTAGTAACTTCGCTAGGTGGCAGAGCAGCAGCCATGTTAGTCTGTATCCGCAAAAAGAAAAGGAGGACTTGTGGCACCTTAGAGACTAACCAATTTATTTGAGCATAAGCTTTCGTGAGCCACAGCTCACTTCATCGGATGCATGCAGTGGAAAATACAGTGGGGAGATTTATATACATAGAATACACTATAAAAGGTTTCCCTCCCTCCCCCCCCCCCCGCTCTCCTGCTGGTAATAGCTCACCTTACCTGATCACTCTTGTTACAGTCTGTATGGTAACACCCACTGTTTCATGTTCTCTATGTATGCCACAAGTACTCCTGTTCTTTTCACTAGGTGGGAAACACGTTTGTGCTTTGTGCTGCAATCCCAGTGAACTATCTTATGAATGAAAAATAGACTGGAACAAGATCAAAAGACTCACATTTTTCAACCTTGAATGATTTGAACAGCTGAACGATACTGCGCCAAACTGGGCATGTCTCACACCACCTCGTCTCTTTCTGACACGCAAGCAGCAGAATATGTAGCTATAACTAAATGGTTATACGTAGTCTCTGAAGAGTAGGATTAGCTATTTTACATGATTATATGATGAACTTTATGCTTGATACTAATGTGCCAGGAATCTAAATAAATGTTCATGGTTTCTTTTCAACCTACAGTACATCTACCTAAACAGATGTGTTTCAATGCACTGATAATATATAAAAGACACACTATAAAACAGAGACATTGAGTACTCCTTTATGTACTGCTGGTTTTAGACGCAATCCAACCACACGAGGCACTATGTGCCTCATTAGGCTACCTCTAATTCCGCAGTGGCACTGCATGATAGAATGGCTCCTGAGAGAGCAGTACTGTTGGGGGTGAGAAGGTGTCCAGGTGGCCATATGGAGTCACAGGGTCTACACAGATACCCCAAGATTTACTATATTTCCTGACAGAGCTGCATCGTTGGGGTTGGGGAGGGGTTCAGTAGCAATGTAGTGGCACAGGGTGGCAACAGTTGCCCCAAGACTTACCATATTTCCCTTGTCTCTTAGGATATCCATCCATGTGGAGACCTAAGCTCCCTGTCCACTGCATGGGCTGGCAGTTTGGTTACTCCTAGGCAGAACAGCTCAGAGGAGAACATCAGGTAAGCCAAGCAGAATTCCCAGTTGAACTTGTCGCATGAGTGACTTTCCACTGGAAGGAGACAACGTGGCTCAGTGTAAGGATGAATATACATCAGTCTGTTTAGAGGGACTAGCCTATATTTAACATAAAGGGTCCTCAGGGCATAAGGTAATATCTGAGGAAAAAATAAGAAATACTTTCCCTGTAGGCAGTTTATCCCATGGCTCACTTTGGGATTCTTATAGCTTCCTCTGAAGCATCAGGATACTGGAGGAGATGACCCTCTGATCTAGTATGGCAGTTCCTATATTCTGTTCTCAGATACAGGGGATCTCTTTCACTGACATCACAGGAACATGGGGACACACCTGAGAGCAGAAATGAGCTCAGACTCCGACATGCTTTGCATAACCGTCCTTTGCAAGAACGTGCACTGTAGAAAACAGTGTTGCAGTACAGTTGCCGATAGAACTATAGGTAAATCTTGAGAAGCAAATAAGGTCGGGCCAATGCGGAGTGCAATTCCTCAGATCTCGGTTTACAACTAATTGATCACTTCCCCAAACACACACATCTGGGGTTTGTTTTTATTTTTTATTTTTAGTTTTTCAGAAAGGTTCCCTCAAAGACAATAGAAAGAATTTTTCAATAGCCACTACTAACATAGAATTCTATTTTCAGTCATTTTTTAGTTGTACGTTTCTACATCCCATCACATTAGTCTGCTCATGCTTCCAGTGTAACAATGAGACAAACAGGGCATTGTGCTTTTCGAAGCCAAACATTCATCTCTTCTTGGCACTAGTTCAACAGGCCTGTCAAAACTCCTTGCAAGCCAGCCAAAGCTCATTAATGGTGGTTGACTGCATTAGCATGGAAAAGAACTTTTTGTGTGTGGGGGAGAGCGGCATGAGAAGGAGAAATGTTCTTTAAAAGTATAAACAAATGTACTTAATGCCAGTGCTTCATACAGAAGGCAGGAAGAAATGGATTACAAAATCCTCTGCACTATACCCGTCTAATACTTAGCTCAAAAGAGGCTTTGGCATGATCTTTTTGAGCATAAACTTACAACTGCTACTATCCTTATGATGACATGAATCCTTTCTTCTTCCCAGGTGGTAGCTCCTGGTTTTGTAGCTATTGGGTCAGAGTCTTCTCTCGCTTACACCAGGCTAACGTCAATGGAGGAATCTTACTCTCTTCTTTTGTACCAGTTCAAATGAAAGTAAAACTTGGCCCAATGTCGCTCTAAATATCCTAGTATGCTGGCACAACAGTAGCTCAGCCGTAGGCAGTCTAACATACCTGCTACAGCTGGTAAGCCATTTCATTAAGAGGTGGGAAAGTGATTTAATTATGGAGTCTGAATGTGTTTTGTCTGGTGTTATGATGCTGAGTTCGTGTTGAGGAATGTGCCAAACGTAAGATGAGTGATAATCCTACAACTCATTCAGGATGGTCCCATACGCTTGTTTTATGTCTCCAGTCTAGGTTTTGTTGTTGCAGAAATCTGCTAATCGTAAACAGAGTACTGATGACGGATAGCATTTTCAAAGGATAAAGTGGTTGAACCTTAGGAAGAGATTCTACTTCAAATCATCCTCAGATAAAATAAAAGAAATCATCCCTTTTTATTTTATGTACTCATTCTAATCTACCTGCGGTTCCAACAAGTCTATAAAATCACGTTCCTAATTTGACATCTACTCATGAAACTCCTGGCATTGTACCAAAAATATTCGCTGCTGGGCGAGAAGTAATGAAAGACCTCAAATGATGCATTGTCTCTTTCCTTCTCCTCTATTGCAATGATGCTGCTTAAAAAAATGGTGTTTAACCTCCCTACGCTGTGACATAACTCAATATGAAGAAAAAATGATGGTGTTGTGAAGGTCTCCTTTAAACATGGAAGAAGCCATTGGTGGAGTGAGGGTGTGGGAAGATAGCTGAAACAAATATCTTGCTAGTTGCTATTAACCTGCATCTTAAAGTACTAGCATATCTGCTCACTTACTTTCATATCCAGTAGTAATAACCTAATCTCATTCAAATTGCTGGTGACCACTTAGTTTGGTTAAGCTTGGTAAGCAAAATAGTAGCAGAATCTGGCACAGGGCTCAGGCCATTGAAGCTGGTTTGCAAACCACATTGTTCGTTCTGCTTACGGTATACCCCTTCCCCTGTCCACCGATGCTGCCGTATCTGCTTAGATTGTAAGATCTGAGGGATGGAGACTGTTCCTGGTTCTTTGTTTGTACAGTGCCTAGCAGTGTGGGATCCTGATCTCTAGGTGTGACTATAATACACATATTAATTGGACTGAGCAGTATAATGTGCAGGAAGTCAGGGTTACACTGCATCATATTCTCTGTGCCAGATTATGCTCACCGAGCCTAACCAAATTGAGTGACACCAGCAACTTGCTCTTTAGCAGCTGTTAACCTGCTGTTACCGTGTGACTAATGAAACTGTTACTGGAATACTGTGTTAGAGTCCGATGTCCATACTTTTAATAAGCAAGCTGATAAATCGGGAAGAGCTCAGAAAAGAGCAGCTTGAATGAACCGAGGTCTGGAAAATCTGCCCTACGGTGAGACTAGAGACAATCAGTCTGTTGAATTTATCCAAGAGAAGGTTAAGATGTAACTTGATCACGGTGTTTATGTACCTACATGGGGAGAAGATTCCCAATAGCTGAGGTCTCTCTAATCTAGCAAAGGCATAATGGGATCCATTGGCTGGAAGCTGAAGCCAGACCAATTCAGGCTAGAAATAAAGTGCAGATTTGTAATGCAGAGGTAATGGTTCCAATGGCTATTCTACCTAGGAACGTGGTGGATTCCCCAACACTTGAGCTCTTTGAATCAAAACTGAATGGCTTTTAAAAGCTTATGGTGTAGCTCACTCAGAAGTTATGGGGCTTGATGCAGGAAGCGCTTGGTGAAATACTATGGCCTGTTTTACAAAGGAGGCCAAACTAGATGATCATAAAGCCAGAAGGGACCAGTAAAATTTGTGACTGTCACGAGGAAGAACCTGGATGTGTGGCGAAAAGGAAGGGGGAAAACTAGACTGCAATCTCAGAAAATCTGGGTTCAATTCTTGACTTTCCCATGGGCTTTTGTATTACTGTGGGTGACTTAATCTCTCTCTGCCTCTGTTCCCATCTGTAAAATGGGGTCAATAGTACTTCCTACCCTCGCATGGGGGTGTGAGGATAAATATATTAATGTTGGTAAGGCCTTCTGCACTCTGGTGATTGCTAGTGTCTGACAAAGTGGCCGGCTGGAGCTATGGAAGGCAGAGGTTTTGTGCATGCCTAGGGCATGGCTGCGTGGCAGGGTCCCTGACACATGCAGGGAGAGTGGGTGTTGCTGTCAGCAGTCTAGTGCCTGAATCTGGTTCCGTATTTTTTTGTTTGTTTGTTTTTTTTAAGACCTGAAAAGGGAAGGCGTGCTTTTTGTCTCCTCTCAAGGTTTCTTTTCTGCTAAAGATTAAGGTCTATCTTGTCCTAATCCTTTCTGGCTGTTACCAGGGTTGACGTCTTCATTTCTCAGATATCAGAGCCATTGCAGATTGGAAGAAATACAGCACAGAAGAAACGGACTTTTATCTTTCCAGTGGCCTGTGGTGTCTCTCTAGAGGCACCTTCTCTTCATTTAACTACATAACTATTCCTCTCCCTCAGGATCTATGCATGGTCTCCGGGACCGGTCAACAAATGCTCTAACATACCTGGCGCTGTGCAATATTCGGCAAGGCTACAACCCCTCCTGAGGCTGGCTTCATGAAGAGCTCTCTAACTCCCTACAACTGTGACCTATTATGGGAGGACTTAGGGCTTGTGTACCCATAAAAACTACAGTGTAGACACTACCTATTGTGAGAGAAGGGATTCTCCTGTCGCATAGGTAACCCTCTCCCAGGGGGTGGTAGCTAGGTTGATGGAAGAATTCTTCCGTCGACCTCGCGCTGTCTGCACTGGGGGTTAGGTTGGTATAGCTACATCTCTTGGGTGTGGATTTTTCACACTCCTGAGTAACGTAGCGATACCAATGTAAAACTAGAGTGTAGACCAGGCCTTAGTGATCAGTTAAATTATAAAAATCAGCTGGCACCAGGATTTATGCAAACTGGAACAGCTTATTGTCTGCCAATCATGAAATGAAATCAATCACAAGCAAACCCAAAGAGAAGCCCTAAGTCTCAGGACTGCACCAATGGTTCCACAGTCCGATCACAGCATGTTAGGGGTTTCTTCAAAGCTGGGCTAGACTTCTCACAAAGCACAACCTAGTCTGATGTCTTTAGGAGCTGCACATGCTCGTCTCTTCTCAGAATCAGGTCTGTAAACTGCCAAAATCTACTATTTGACTTCCTAGGTGGCAACGAGAGACAGAATTAACTAGAGAAACCAAGGGAAGGGATCTGTATATATGGAAGTATAAGAACTTGCCTATCTTCTGGGTATGTTTTACCACAGCTGCCTCATTCTTAGTTAGAGAAGAGCAGCCTTGGGTGCTGCTTCATGCCAACAGAGACTGTTGGAGCAAATCCAGCTCTCTTCACAATGAAGTAGGCACTAATAGGCTTAAAAATATGTTTCCACCCTCGCTGATACTTTGCAGTCTGAGATTACTTGTCAGACTCTGCAACCATTGTATCTGCTAGGGTTCTGCTACCAGTACCTACGTATAGGCAAGAATAGCAAAGGTTCTCACTTTCATTACATCATGTCTATCTTGCTGCTTGAGAAACGATCACCTGTAAGAGTTCTAGTCTAGCTTCCCCTCCGCCCCAAATCAAAGCCTGGGAACTATGCAGCAATGATCTTGGTTGTCTTTGTGTCTGTTGCTCATAGCTTGAAATTTCCTATGCAGCAGTGTTCTCCGTATGCCATGTAGCTGAATTCCTCTGGGTTTTTTTTTTTTTTTTTTTTAAGGCCTCTGTCTTGCACTGTATGAACCTGAAAGCAGCAGCATGGCAGAGAATCAGAATCTGGGATATTTAATTATTCAGTATCTGACAAGTTGACTGGGAATTCATCACTCATCATACATGGATGCTGAGATTAAACCAGCTTCCTATACTACTAATCTGTAATGACTTCTTCAGACCAATTATTCATCTCTAACCATGGGCAAAAATATATCATTTTTCTCCTCCTGGACTTGCTGGTCTAGAGACTTGTGCTTATTTACAGGAGGTGTATCGAAATAAACATGTCACAACTCATACAGAAACTTGTCCTTATTACTGCTTCTCTCTCTTCTCTATGGACAACTCCTCCAGTCAGCCCTCTGGCTACATATTTAATGGGAGATGATATTATGCTGTGAACCAGAGCTCTTTGACTCCAACTTCCAGAGCTGGGCCCACAGGGAGGCAAAGCAGTATTTGAAAAAGCTGTAGTTAGGAGCTTTTATG
The DNA here is from genome assembly GCF_015237465.2 of Chelonia mydas. Taxonomy (NCBI): domain Eukaryota; kingdom Metazoa; phylum Chordata; order Testudines; family Cheloniidae; genus Chelonia; species Chelonia mydas. The sequence goes on along the minus strand of NC_057853.1, from coordinate 10,690,566 downwards.
ACAAGCCCACTCTTAACAGCTTCTGGTTCCAAGTTGCCTTTAAATGTATTATAAATTAAATCAGTTCTGTATTTTTTTTTCCTCCCTAGGACTCAAACATTTTAGAGATGTGTGTGTATGAGAGAAAAGTGCGGTGATTGAATACAGCTACGCTACAGCGCGCGGTGTAGCACCAGGCTTTTAGCTGGAAAAGGGTACGCCAGTATTTGATTGCAACATCTGTTAAGAATCTAGTTATTGAAGCTAAAAGGATTTTTCACCTTAAATGAGGTTTCTGTAAATGAATCTACACTCGCAGTTTTCTGTTTGTGTTCCTCCAGCTGACAAAGAAAAACGTAGCTGCCAGACTTTGATCTCTAATGCACCTTTATCCTGAACAACTATGGAGAAGCTTAATTGTGTCAACTGAGAAAAACCCACCCTGTTAATGTAGCATTAAGACTTAGCAGTTAAAATAAAATAAAATAAAAAGCAGCCTGAAAGCTAAGGTTCCAACAACTGTGTTGGCTCCACTTTGTTGAATATCCTGTATGTTTTATGACAGGAACATTTAATGTGCATATTTCAAAAGGAATTGTGTCGCTTAATATAGTCTTGCTTGTAAGACGCATTCCATACACCATGAACAACAAGCAGCTTGGCCAAGAGAGGCAGGCCAGCCTCGTGGTTAAGGCTCTGGAGAGCTGGGTTGAGTTTCTGGCTCTGCCTGTATGACCTTGCCTAAGTCACCCAGGCCCTGATCCTGCAAAGACTCTACACACTCAGAGCCAGAGGGCAGTGTGTGGCTCCAGTTAGCCCTTTCTGTGAACCAACCCCCTCAGCTCCTTCCTCAGGGTATGCTATCTGTGCAGAGGCCTTCCTCTCCTTGCAGCCTCTGGAGAACTCCGAACTAAGGGGTCCCTCTGGCCTTTTGTTTAAAAAAAAAAACAGACCCCAAGAAGTGGCTGTTGGACTCATGCAAGCCTCTTGTGTGTACAGTTTCAGGCTCCCAAGAGGGGAAATCAAGGCAGGGTGCTGGCTTTTGAGCTAATGTTGAAGAGATCAGCACAACAGGTCCCCACCCCAACCACAAGAAAAATGGACTTTGGGGAGGAGGCTATGTCTCTTGATGTAGAAAGAGAGAGAAGCTACCTGAGGAGTTCTGGAAGGGGTGGGGCAGGACAGTGGAAGAAGACGAGATTTTTAGCAGAGGCATCTTGAGTAGAGTGGAATGAAGAGACGTGAGATGCCGGGAATGCAGGATGGAGATGGATCCGGTTTAAATATTCCAGATGAGATGACCTAGGTGTGGATTAGGTGGGATGTAGTGGAAAGTGGGTTTTTTAAAGACTGTAGATGAAGAGGCACCAAGGAAAGAACACCTAGTTGCGAGGGAAGAGAATGAAGAGAGGTATCTAAGATGTCCAGCTAAGATGGCTGTAGTGAACATTTTTAATTGCACTGAAATAAGACACAATATGGCATAGGACTAAGATTCTGTCTCTCTCAAGAGCAGTATTGTGAAACACAAAAAATGAGGAGGGTTTTTTTAGACTTACTGTAAAATATCTTTTTAAAGAAATGTGTACTATTTTCCCGAATGATTTACCTATCCTTAGAAAGAGACTCAGTTGACTTTATTAAAACTTTAATACAATAATCATTATATGGGGCAAATCTCCATTCCATTCCAAGTCCCTTTGCATAGCAATTACGGAGCAAAGAACACTTGTGGTATGTCTGACCAGGCTACTTTGAATGGAGTCCTTTTTAGTCTATCTCCAGTGAAAATATACAATCTGAGCTTTCTACTTTAAACACTTTTTCCAAGCACTTGATAGAAGCCCTGACAGTTGATGGATATTAGTCATTCTTTACTTTCATTTAACACGGAGAGAGATGCGAAAACTTCCATTAATCCTTTGCTATGAAAATTAACTCTTTCTTTTACTTGAATGAAGCCCCTATAAATTAATAGAAATGGAGCATTAATTAAGATAGGCATTTTTCCTGATCCATTCAGATGAAATTGTATCAGAAATTTTGTTCTTCTGTTCTCCACAAAGTTGTTAAGGAGTCCTGCACTGAGGCTAGTTGAGGCTCTGACTTTAATTACAGCTGGATAAGTAGCAGCAAACTCTGTAGCAATGGCTTTAATGCAGTTGTTTACCAAACTTTTTACTAAGGTGACCCACCAACTGCAGTGTTTTTGTGATCCACCATTATATGTCTGTCTATATACGACACTGGGCCTGCTATCCATCTAGAACAGGCCTGCAGCTCATCCAGAACCTTCCTGTGACCCACAAGTGGGTCAGGATCCACCATTTGGGAAACACTGCCTTCAAATATGGTCTCTGGATCTGACCCTGCAAATGCTGAGCACCTTGCAGATTAATACCTTGTATTGGTATTTGTTACATTCAAAGCATAAAAGTGCCATAAAGGCTATGACTAGAGAAGAATGCAATTTTTTGGCTAAAACTTTTTTTTAAAAAAACTTTCCATTTCACTGAAAACTTCAAAAACTTGATTTTGGTCCAACTCCCCAAAAATGTATTTCTGAACTTTTTTTTTCAAAATTTCCAAGCAATCCATTAATCCCCCCACTCAACTATGAATAAAAAAAACAGAGTGTCTTTTCAAAAGACGTAAAAAGAAACATGGCTGACATTAAACTCAGAGGTGACGTGTAAAGTTGGGGAACTTATATGTTGGTATCTTCCACGGTAAGTGAATGGAAAGCTAATATGTAAGCGAGAGTGAATGTGCAGGGACTACTTTTTAACCTCTTACATCCTCTCCTGCTTCCCCGTCATCCAGGTACAAATCTCACCAACTTAAACTCTGCTACACCCACTTGCTGATGTGCAGGGCACAACATGTTCCACGTCACCCCTGAAAGTTCCTCAATGAGATCCCCTCTGTTTGTACAGTTCATAATTTCTCTCACTGCCTGGCTCTTGTTTTCTCTTAGGGCCTTAACTTCGAACTAGGTAAGGGTTTGTCAACACTTGAAACATTACAGGTGCAGCTGAGCTGCTATAGCACTAGACGCTCACGACAACAACGGGCGGGGTTCTCCCATGGCTGTAGTAAATCCACCTCCGCGGGAGGCCTTCGCTAGGTCGGCTGAAGAATTCTTCCTTTGACTTAGCGCTTTCTGCACTGGGGGTTAGAGCAGCTTAGTTAAGATGACCAGGGGTATGGATTTTTCACATCCCTGAACAACGTAGCTGGTGGGACTCTCCTTCTGCATGTAGACGTGGCTTAACCCCAAACACACAAAACTTTCTTTGGCTGCTCTGCCCATCTCTGCAGATTGAGCAAGAAGAATGGGCATGGAGAGCAAACTGCTCCCTCTGCACAGGCCTGCTGGGGCTGTGTGGGCAAAGTATACCCTACTGCCACCCATGCTCCCTAGTCTAGGGCAGCTCTCACAATAGTATCTAATGGCATCCCACCTCTCTTCTGGGTTTGAGTTCAGTCTTCTGTATTGTCTGCTTTGCATCTTTTGTGGGCCCTAAGATTCACTCAAAAGGACGTGTTCAGAGAGGAAAATATTAGGTGCAAATTGCTTACTTGGGAAAGTGCATAACAGTCCAGGACCTCAAGCTTCTGACAGGCTACAAGTGCTAAGATACAGTGTGCGGGATGTTCTTCCATTGATGTGTTTTAAAACGCTCAATCAGCATAGCTCAGGATGCAGATAAGCATGGGGCTGACATGCTCAGACGTGAGGATTTCATTTAAGAATATGAGTACATGAGGAATGCCTCACTAGAAAACACGGGGGGGGGGGCACACACCCATTTTCATATTATGCCTTGAACAGACTGATCATGCTACAAGCAGGTGCTTGTCCTACAGAGGTACTGTTAACCTATCATTTCCACTGCTGTCCTATAATTTAATTTTCAAAAATGGTGACAGATTAAATCAGTCAGGCGAAAGCTTGCTTCTGTTTTTTAGGGCCTGATCCAAAGCCATTTCAAGTCAGCAAAATAACTCCCACATTGTCATCAATGGGCTCCGGATGGGGGCCTGAGTTAGCTTCACTTCTCTGTTTCAGTAAAATACAAGAGTTTGAGGGTGATACCAGTTCTGTGGTAGTGTGACTCCATTATACTGGTGTAAACTGGGAACAATATGAGCAAGCCCTGTTACGTCCATTTTAAAAAAGTATTTGTCTCCAAGTCTGTGAATCAGTAAAGGTCCATTACGTTTGGGGGGGGGGGAAGGGGTGTGCGTGCGTGCGTGAAGCGTCTTGTTTTAAATTAGATTGTAAGCTCTCTGAAGCAGAAACCATCTTTTTTGGGGGGGGAGGGGAGCAGGGGTCATCATACAGCCCTCACCCTTTTGTGTTGAGCCCTGAGCCTGAGTGAGCCCTCTGGGCAGCAGGGCAATACAAATACTGTAATTAACCACATCACTACCATTTTTCAGACCACTTGTACTCTCTCTAAGAGCCGGAGGTCGCTGTGTTACGTTAAGTATAAAGTGTTTTATTAGTCACTAGAGTAAACTAACGCACACAACCTATGTAGCTTGTTGGCAGGCAGGCGAGTTATTGCTGCCCTAAGGCTGCAGTAATTTACACTCCCTTCTTTTCAAGTAATGTGTGTTCCTGCCGTGCCACAAGACTTTGCCTCCTTTGGAAAAAGTGTCTGGATTCCTAGTTCACATCCTTTGAAGGACCCCATTTGGCAGATCACTGTGATATGTGTTCTTCTACAGAGAAGAAGTTGACATCTGTCCCTATATATTACGCATGGTTTTTATGTGAAAGTCCATTCTGCTAGGTTGAAAGCAAGGTTGAATTCCTGGCTTCATTAGAGCCAGCGGAAGTTCCACTAGGCCAGTGGTTCCCAGACTTGTCCAGCCACTTGTGCAGGGAAAGCCCCTGGCGGGCCGGGCCGGTTTGTTTCCCTGCCGCGTCCGCAGGTTCGGCCGATCGCGGCTCCCAGTGGCTGTGGTTCGCCGCTCCAGGCCAATGGGAGCTGCTGGAAGCGTTGAGGCTGGTCCCCAAAGGTGATTCATACACTTCAGAGGGTGCGGGGGAGGGGGGGAGATGCTTATCTCTCCCTGGCTGGTAATGTGCAAATTGAGTACTGCATGGGTCATGATGGGGACCACGTGAGCAGTGGCTGGTCTCAGGGACCGCCCGAGCAGTGCCTCCAGGCAGCTGGCTCTGGGGACCACTGGAACAGTGGCCAGTGTGGCTAGCTCTGGGGACCACCCGAGCAGCGATCCTGGGGGTGCCCTGGGGACCACCCGAGCAGCAGCGGCCTAGGGTACCCGGAGGCCATCTGCAGACTGGTCCCCGGGAGCAGCAGTTGGGGGGCAGAGGGGGGAGGAGCAATCAACCCCCAGCACTGGAGCAGGGCCACCCCCAGAGCAGCGGGGCCCCAGAAGTAGAGATTTAGTCATGGGTATTTTTGATAAAAATCATAGACAGGTCACAGCCTGTGAATTTTTATTTATTGCCTGTGACCTGTCTGACTTTTACCAAAAATACCCGTGACTAAATCTTCACCTTAATGGTCATTAGCCAAGATGGTCAGGAGTGCAACCCCAATTCTAGGGTATCTCTAAACCTCTGATTGCCAGAAGCTAGGATTGGATGGCAGGGGATGGGTCACCTGATCATTGCCCTGCTTTGCTCATTCCTTATGAGGCATCTGGCACTGGCTGCTGTTGGAAGACAGGGTACTGACTTAGATGTCCATTGGTCTGCCCCCATTGTGGCCGTTCTTACGATCACAGCAGGAACAGGCAAGCATGGGTGGTGCGTGCACCTCACCTCCCCTCCCCCCGCCATTTGGGATGGCTAGCCCCCAGCTCCGCCCCCTTCCACCTGAGACCCTGCCATGCTCCACCCCCTTATATTTGAAGCCCTGCCCCTTCTCTGTCCAGCCAGCACCTGCCACAGCCACAAACCCCGGCCGCCCAGAGGAGCTTGGAGCCCTGCGGTGGTGTGGCCCTAGAGCTGCAGCGAGGAGCATTAGCAGAGGTTTGAGGAGGCTTAGCCTCCATTACCCTCCGCTCATGCAGACAAGACTCCCTCACGCTAAGCGCTACTGATGGTGAGGTGCCTCTCAGCCCTGGGTGCCCCAGAAAGTGTCACAGCTGGGTGTAAATGCACGAGAGAGAGAAACTCTTATACAGCGGGCAACAGTGAGTTAGCCTACGAATTTGTGATATTCATGGGGAAACTGGCAGGATCTCATGAGTGGCTGAGCCCACATCTTATAAGCAGAACACACCCAGTGTCTAGCACCACCCTTTTAAAAATACCTACACCTCTTACGTGTTTTATGTTTAAAAAGCATCTGATCATTGCAGGATGGAGGGGAGGGTCAGGTCAATAGAGAAGGAACACAGCTGATAAGTGTGTTTTATGACAGAGAGACTGCCAGGATCTCTTGTCTATCTGAATGCATTATTTACAGGGTGATCACGCATGCTTAGATGTAAGACTCTCTTTCCCAGTGCCAAAGAGTTGGCATTTACCACATATCCTAAAGGAAAGATCTTAAAAACTGCCAACTATGCTGCTGTCCCTAAAGCTATTTAAGTGGGAAGAAGGGGTGCAGAATCTACATTAGAAGTAGAGTCTAAACATGCCAAGAGGTAGCACCCTAGAAAAGGCTGACTTTCCCTGCTCCCCCTGAAGCTGTGTGTGGATGGAGACACACTGCACTGAAAATAAATCCCAAAAGTGGGCAAAGGTATGCACTCTATACAGCTTTCTCTGACTCTCACAGAAATCCCTAGTGTTGCTGGATTTTGGTATGTAATGTGGGTTTTTCCCCCTCTTTTCTGACTCCCTGCTGACAAGCTGGGCAAGGTCCCCTGTTCCCTGGTGCTCTTTTATTAAAGAATTTCTTTTTTTTTCGCCTTAAAAACTTTATTGCAAAGCCATAAACCACTTCCCACCCTGCCTCCTCTTACCCTGCAACTAAGACTCCTCAATTCATTAAGAGATTTTTCACACACAAATTTAAGAGGTGCCAAACATTATTATTATTTATTAATATTAATAATAATAATGTCAACTCCAAGCCTTCAAAAACCACAAATTGGGCCTCCAGAAACCATTGTCTGGATTGAGATTGTCATTAAAAAACAAAAAAAAAAGCCCCAATTAATGTTTAAGGGTTTATTTGCCATCTCAGTTCTGAACCTTTAGGCTTCATGTTTTCAAGTTTGTCCCAGCAGCCCTGAGAGCTAGAAACTTCTTTTTTTTTTTTAAATGCAGGCGGAGAGTCTCACCTCATCACATGACTCCAGGAGTTGGAGCTTTGTGGGGACACTCAAATATTGTGAAACTCCTGCGACAATCATAAGAGCTGGCAACACTGCCTTCACAATCAAATGCTTGAAGGTCAGTTCACTAGTAATTCATGCTATTTTCACGGTACTTGGTGGTACCATGTGTGTGGGAGAGAGATAAGACTCTTGACCTCAAGGCCTGGTAGCTGTAGTAGGCAAAAGAGATCAGAAATCAATCAAATGGATGTGGTACTTTAATAGACAGGAGCTGAACCAGCTGTATGCTTATCTTCTTGCACATCCAAAAGCTTTCAACTTTGCAAGCTCAAAAGTGTGTCCCCTGCTCCACCTACCAGCACTGGAAATTCCCATAGCTCTCAACTAAACCTGTTTCAAACAGTCCACCTAACCTCTCTTAGGGCTTGTCTACACAGGCAATTTACAGCACTGCGACTTTCTCGCTCAGGGGTGTGAAAAAACACCTCCCTGAATGCAGCAAGTTTCAGCGCTGTAAAGCACCAGTGTAAACAGTGCCCCAGCACTGGGAACGGAGCGCTGAGAGCTACGCCTCTCGTTGAGGTGGGTGTTTTTAGAGCGCTGGGAGAGCTCTCTCCCAGTGCTGTGCCTCGACTTCACAAGCGCTTTAGCGTTGCCAGTGTAGACTAGCCCTTAGAAGCTGTGGCAGTGTAGTAAATCAATCAGCAGAGATGGCTGGAATTGGATTCCCCTTCTTTAGAAAGAAATGGAGCGCCTGTCATAGAATGATAGAAAATCAGGGTTGGAAGAGACCTCAGGAGGTCATCTAGTCTAACCCCCTGCTCAAAGCAGGACCAACCCCAACTAAATCATCTCAGCCAGGGCTTTGTCAAGCCGGGCCTTCAAAACCTCTAAGGAAGGAGATTCCATCACCTCCCTAGGTAACGCATTCCAGCGCTTCACCACCCTCCTAGTGAAATAGTTTTTCCTAATAGCCAACCTAGACCTCCCCCACTGCAACTTGAGACCACTGCTCCTTGTTCGGTCATCTGCCACCACTGCTGACATTCTCTGTCTGGGCCCCTCTAATTTGGAGTTGACTATCCCCGTTGGTCCAAAATAGTTTGAATGTGTCGATGTACTGAGTATTAGGCAAAGTCCATTTATGTTCATGCACTTTGGTGGGGAAGAAGAGGGGGGTGAGCCAGGCTTACACAGTGTGGCATTCTGTCCATCTCCAATGGCTGGACCACACCAAGGCTTATAAGCCAGTTGCAGCCTTTGGCAACTAGAGCTGTGTCCTTTAGCTTTGGTAGGGGCTTGTACTTTTGGGGTCAGTGGTCCCAAGTTCACCACCCCTACCAGGAGCATCACATTCCGGGTGTAACTTGTGAGTGTAGGTAGGGGCGGGATATTTGGCTCCATCTCTATTACTCAGTTTTGTTTCCTGGTTTGGGGTTGTCACAGGCGGGGTTCCCTCACCCTGCCCTCCTTGGTGCAAACGGTCCTCCCATAGGTTCACCATCATGTGCTTTATTTACAGGGTGCTATAGAAGTGCTTGTCTCCCCAGACATCCTCTCTCTCAGATCATGGGCTTCTCTGATCTGTCCTTCCCCCACTCCCCTCCTGGCTCTTTTCTTCTCAGCTGAGGAGCTGGATCACCTTGTTAATTGGTTAATCAGCTGATGCTTAATCAATGATCAATTTGGCCCATGTGGGGATGCTTACAAAGAGTGGGGTGATGAGTCTAGGCCAGTGGTTCCCAACCTTGTTCCACCGCTTGTGCAGGGAAAGCCCCTGGCGGGCCGGGCCGGTTTGTTTACCTGCCGCGTCTGCGGGTTCGGCCGATCGCGGCTCCCACTGGCCGCGGTTCGCTGCTCCAGGCCAATGGGATCGGTCAAACCTGTGGATGCGGCAGGTAAACAAACCGGCCCGGCCCGCCAGGGGCTTTCCCTGCACAAGCGGTGGAACAAGGTTGGGAACCACTGGCCTAGACTACCCTCCTCCTGTCACAAGGGCACTGTGATTGCAAAGGTGTTGGAAGTGGCTGGAGCCCTTGGTAACTACCTCTGTGTGGCTGTTTGTTTTTTTCTGAATTAAATGAATGAAAATGTATGGGGTGTCAGAGGGGTGCGTGCTGCCTTACAGGCCCAATACAGGAGCAGAAACTTTTGGGAGATGCATACAGAATGCCCTGTGTGTGTCCTGCTTAGAAAATTGATGGCATGTCTGTCTCTACGTGGGTGAGGGAGGAACAGCTCCTACAGCTCTTACGGGGACAATGACCTCCTGGCAAATATGTACTGATGTGGGATCAACCTTAGTTTATTTAATAAAGACAAAACCTCAGATAGCCTAATCTTCCCATCAGGCCTTGAAGGTCCATCTACTTACCAGCACTTGAACCATGCTGAGTTAGTCTTATCGTTTCAAAGGGGAGGGATTATATCATTTCCAGCACTTTTAATTTTATACTTAGTATTATATTGCCAGATAGAACTGTGTATCCATAACAAGAATAACCCCTTTCTGAATCCCGCTACTCTTTCTCCGTGATGTCTTGTGGCTATGAGTTCCGAAGGCTGCTTTCATAGTGTGTGGTGCGGGGGAGCAGGAAGGGCTTTCCTTTGATCAGTTTTTCATCTTTGTTCCACTTCATTATCATTGAATGTGTCTTTGTTTTTGTATCATGAGAAACTGGAGTGTCTATTCACCATCTGCCTTCTTTATATCATTTATTTTCTGTGCTTCTATTATGGCCCCTCTCTCAGGCAAACGGTCCCAATCGTCTCAAGCTCATCTCAGATGAGAGGGTTTTTGTTTATTTGTTTTTGGGGATGGTGGGATCTGGGAAGAGTGGGGTGAAAGGGAGAACACTGGTTAAGAGAAGATTATGTTAAAGTAACAAATAGGCTGAAGGGTAAAGAGCTCCTATGCTGTTACTGTAGTGTGTGGAAACTGACTAGTATCCCTCTAAATAGTTTGAGACCTGCTGCTGGTGCTCACTGTGTTAGAAACAAGCCAGCGTAGCAGTGTGTCTATGGATCTTGGCCTTGCATGTTGTGTATATTTAGTTTACACAGTTATTTGAACCCCCTGTGCCTCTTTTTTTTTTTAATGCTACTATTGTTCAGTGCTTACGGTATCTCCAGGTGCAATATTTATGTTCCAGGTTCCCTCCTGTGACTTAAGCCACTGCCCTAAAATTGCTGTGTGAATTTTTCTGATTGTGGATAAAATTTTCAAAAGTGCCTAAGTCCTATTGCAAGTCAATAGGACTTAGGCTTCTGAATCATTCAAGTGCTTTTCAGAATGTTACCATGTATATGTAATATTCTTTTCTCATTCAATATTTATACAGATTTCCCCCCCCTCCCCCCGCCGCCCCTTCCCTCTTTCTTAGCTGCCTCTGCTGCTCCTTGCTAATTTATTTCCTTTTCTCATGTGCGCCTTCCCTTGGGTCCACTTGGGTTTCTTCCTAAATAACTTTCTTTGGGTTCCCCCCTCTTCCCCCCTGCAGTGGATTTCACGTCATTGTATTGCTTTGATCTCTCGCTGATTTCCTCCTGTGCACTCGGCCACCCACTGGTCCCATTCAGTGTAACTGAAAAGAAATGTTTTTATGTCCCAGCCAGTCCCTCTCGTGCTGCTGCATGCAAAGGCCAGGGTGAGTTTGTCTGGCGTTTGGTGCCAGCCTCGGCCGAGCCGGTTAAAACGTTCGAGCTGTCTGCATTCTGTCAGAGGCAGTGGTGGGTAACGTCCACGTTGCTAGAGAGAAAAATGCCGTTGTGTGTCAGGGGGTGCAGATCTTAGTTACAAGGTGGGCTAGAGCGAGGGGAGTAGCTTCCCCTGCCCCAGAAAATAAGGAAGGGCTTGTGCAAGCAAAGTTTGGATTGTCAGTAGAACTGCCTGAACATATTTTTTTATCCATTTCTTTGTGGGGAGGGAGGGTTTTTGTCAAAAAGCCGAAAACCAGACTGGGGGGGGAAATCTAAATTGAAAAATGTTGGGGTTTTTTTTTTTATTGAAAACTCCAAGCCTCCCCCCCTCCCCCAAATTCATATTCAGGCACAAGGTACATCCTTTCCCGACCAGTTCTAATTGTCACCCCCCACACACACACCCTGGCTACACTGCTCAGGACTCCCCCCTACTCAAAACTCCTCCACGTGCTGGAGCTGCGTTCAGCCCCGGAAGGGATGGAGTGTGGTGCCTGGGATGTGTTTGCGCAGAGAGATTTAGGGGGGTGGCAATATCCTGATGAAAAAGGTGGGAAGCTGGGATGTGGGCTGTGTCACAGCCGGTCCAGGTGGTTCTTCCTTGGGAGCTTTCCATCAGCGTGTAGCAGCTCCTACGCCATCCTGTGTGGCATGAGCAGTAAATATTGTACTAACATTTTAGCCTGCGGGGTCCAGGCTACCTGCAGACGTGGGTCTGGCAGTAGCATCTGAACCAGACCTGATCAGAGGCTCCCGAATTCCCTCCTTCGTGGAAGAAACCTGCACGCACCTGCTGTTCTCCTACTCACCTGCTCAGCCAAAGGAGAGACCCAGCTTCCATCTCACTAAAATCACTTAACATTAATCGTTAATGCCCTGCATTTTAGTCAGTTTTTTAATTGCTTCTGTGTCATGGTTGTATATATTTGGAGGTAGGTGGGTGGAAATAGCAGCAGGTTAGGAAGGCGGGGGCGGGGGAGTGCATTTTAAGTGTTTTTAGGAAGGCTCAGGGGATGGGCACCAGTTTGTAAACAGTTTAGCCTGATTGAGAGCCCATAAAAGCCACCGGAAAGACTTCCATTGACTTCAGTGGACTTTGGATTTGCCCCAGTGAGACTTCCCCACCCCTTTCCTCCTCCCTCTCATTTCTTGTGCTCCTTTCTCGGGAGCAGAAGTACCAGAATCCCACAGGAACCAGGAAGTACTGGCAATCTCACCTCAAGGGTCCCTTGCACAGGCTTATTTGGTTGCTGCCTTGCCCTTCCCAGACATTCAAGCACTTGTGATGGGTGTGGTAGGGAATCTGCCCTGGCCCACATGTAGAGTCAAAGCCATGGAGAAGTAGAGGGAGGAGCAGGAACCCGCTCCTCTCTCATCCTCCCATTGACACACCTTCCTGATAGCTCATCAGAGCCGCTCCCTGTATGTTCTCCCCCCCACTCCTGGGATAGGTGTTGCAGTTTTTTATCTTAAAAAGCTGTTCTCCCTAAGCCTGATGCTACTTCTCCAGACCTGGGAAGAGCTTTGGAGGTGGTGCGCTTCTAGCACAAGTCAGGTTAGCTCTTACTTTAGGCAGTTGTTACTTTGATGTGCAGATATGGTCGCCTCATCGCAAAAAAAGATATATTGGAATTGGAAAAAGGTTCAGAAAGGGGCAACAAAAATGATTAGGGGTATGTGTGGAACAGCTGCCACATGAGGAGAGATTAATAAGACTGGGCCTTTTCAGCTTGGAAAAGAGATGGCTAAGGGGAGATATGATAGAGGTCTATAAAATCATGAGTGGTGTGAAGACAGTAAATAAGGAAGTGCTTTTACTCCATCTCAGAACACATGAACTAGGGGTCACCAAATGAAATTAATAGGCATCAGGTTTAAAACAAACAAAAGGAAGTATTTTTTTCACACAACGCACAGTCAACCTGTGGAACTCCTTGCCAGAGGATATTGTGAAGGTCAAGACTATAACAGGGTTCAAAAAAGAACTAGATAAGCTCATAGAGGATAGGTCCATCAATGGCTGTTAGCCAGGATGGGCAGGGATGGTGTCCCTTGCCTCTGTTTGCCAGAAGCTGGGAACGGGCGGCAGGGGATGGATCACTTGATGATTCCCTCTGGGGCACCTGGCATTGGCCACCGTTGGAAGACAGGATGCTGGATCTTTGGTCTGACCCAGTATGGCCATTCTTAGGTTCTTATGAACCCAAACCATCTCCCACCACCTTCAAACTATGAGGCCAGAGCCCCGCTCAGGGCGGGCTCCTGTCTCTCTAAAAGGGTCAGACGCTTCCCCTGATTTTAGAGTGTTCAAAATCAATATTCTGCTGCTAACTTGAACCCTACTTTGCCTATTTCCTACTGTTAGGTCCATCGGAGAAATGCAATTGTCCAGCATAAAGCATTTCCGACTGGATAACTTCTTTCAGTGTGTGTTCTGGAATGCACGAGAGCTCCAGAGTATTTTAATAAATATGAACGTTTAAAACAAGTGCAGACATGCTGGCTCCTGCCACTGCTCCGTCGTTTCTAGTTCAGGGTGGCTCTTTTAATAGCAGCAGAAGAAAGAGCAAAGCAAGATGGAACAATCAGGGGGGAAAAAAATCACCCTCCTGTTCGTAATGTCTAACACACCTCTTTCAATAGCGCTCACTACGGCACTCTGTCCCGCTCCAAACAGGCCCCACTTTCTCACAGGAAGCATCCCCAGCACTAGAATGCTGAGAGTGTGTTTGTTCCTCTGATCACCAGGGACTAGAATGGCTGAGTCAATCACTTGTCAGAAAGGGCTCATTATAGCTAGTATAGACAAGAAAACGGGTAGTCGATAGCACACTGTGCTCAGCAGGGTGTGTGGGATGGGGGAAACGCACTCTTTTATTGCCCGTATAGTGCTTTGTGCTCTCTGTTAATATTGATGGAGTGCGTGTAACTGGCATGTAAAGGCTATGGCTGCCGTCGGGGGTAGAACCATGCTGGTTACTGTGAGGTGGTCGTCCATCCGTTCCAGGATTGCTTAGGCCACTCGGGGGCTTGTGTGAAATCCTGTGTGTTGATGGTAGGTAGAATGGCTGTGACAATCACTCTGGGCTTCAGAAAATCAGAGACAGACTCTCTGTGTCCCCCAGCCTCATTAAAGAATCCACTCTTGTATTAACTCTGGCAAAGCTCTTTCTCTTCTGCTGTAAAAGAATGAGGAAATTACTATTGGGTTTAAACCTGCTGCCCACCTGAAAAGCCAGCTTTGTATGGGGTAGTGCCTGGTCCATGACTGTAACCTGGTTATGGAGCTGTCATGGTCCTGAAGCCTGATTCTCCATTGTCCTGTACCTTGTCTAGACCCATGCACCAGATCAGAATGGCAGCCTTTGACATTCACTCTGTACTGGTGTAACTAACCACACAAGGTGCAAGGCAATGGATAATCAGGTCCCTGGTCTTTACAGGGTTCGCTTCAGGGGATCTCCATTTGCCTTCTTGCCTACAATCAGACGCTTGTTAAACTTTTCCCCCCACTTCCTCACTGAGAACGACAGGAGGGTTTGTCTTCACACTCCTGCAATGCTGCTGCACAACAAAGTTACACAACTGCTGGGGCTTCTCTACCCAGGTGAGATTGGAACCGCAGTCTATCTCAGCCAGGGGACTGCTGTGTTACGTCACACATCTCGCATCTGGTCCGTCTTGCTTGGGTGGCTGGGTCTGTCGTGCATTCCCTGGTCAGTATGGACCAGGTGCCTTTCTGAGAACCATACTTTCTATTACCTGTAGAGGGTGGGGCGAGAGCACACTTTTGTAACATCTGTCACTGTTCTAGTTAGTAGGGAAACAAATTCCGAGGCACCCTGGGCAGGAATCATGGCTGAACCCTTCCACAGGTGTGTCTAAACATGGCTGTCCCATTCAGTTCCGCAATGTCCACCCTTCGCTAAGGCACCGCCTCTGTGCAGAGGTGATAGCCCCTTCGGGCCATAAGCAGGAATATTTTTCACCCACCCCCACCCCCAACACATACTAATCATTAATAAGGGGCCCCCTTAAGCTGCTTGGGGCCCAAAGCAATCGCTTAGTCTGCTTATCCCTAGCGCCAGCTCTGCCTCTGCAACCTGGCAGATCTCTTCTAGCAATCGAACGTGAGATCAAATGTGTTCCGCTGCTCTTGCCCTACTGCACTTGGGCTCCAAGGGTAAACTGTGAAGTCTGGGTTCGTTCTTACTGTGGATATTCACAGCAGTAGGCTGATTATCCCTGGTTTTGCCCCTCACCTCCTCGTCCTCTCTGATTTTGCTCCCTAAAGATGTTCCAAGAACTCTCTGCAGCAGGTTTTTTATGCTGGTTTTGCTTCGAAACCAAACGTATTGGAAGGGAGACTCCGTAGCAGTAACCGTCTTTGCGATGGAAGCCGACCCAAATTCCACATGACCAAACCCTTCCGCAAATGCAGCAATGAGATTTTTTGATTTTTTTTTTTCCCTTTTCAAAGTTAATCCCACTAAGAGCCCATGTAACGTAACCTTGTTTTCCCCATATCCATAGGCATGGAAATTCAGCCATTTGGACATTCCTGGCTGCGAATCCTGCCCTCAGTGAATGTATTTGATGCTGATACAAGGTCTCTTGGCTGCCTGTGCTCATGCCCGTCTGTTAAGATGGCACCATGCCCAGGCACAAGATGGTGTGCTATTTTTGCTGAAGCTTAGACGCCAAGCAGGCCAGATGTTTTCAGCAGCAAAGTGAAATGGGGAGGCAGGGTCCCTTTTTTAAATACTGACTCCTTGGGCAATGCCAGCAGAGAGATGTGGGTGGAGGCTTCTCTCCTCCATTACATCCCAACCTTGCCACAACCCACCCTCCTTCACCAGAATGCTGTACATTAATGGTATTTGCCAGGGCTGCTGATGCTGTTGTCACTTGCTGTCTCATTCCCACACTGGGCTGTCATAACATGTGGCTAAGACTGCCTCATCCCCACTGAGAAGAAGAGGCTACCACTGTCGCTAGCTAACAGTTACTCATTTAGTTCAAGTGGCAGAGGGCTGTGCTTTGGTGCTACAGGATCCGGGACTCTCTCCCTGCTGCTGACCTGTCTGGGGTTTGTATTGGTATTTTGTGGTGCTAACCGCAGGAGTGTGTAATATGCTGGTAATGGCTGGTGTTTGCCTTTAAGCACACTTCTGAGCAAGCGTTTGTTGCGTGAACAGCACCGCTCAAGGAGTAGCCCAAGAGTTCTGTTACTTTGGCAGGTAGTAATTCCCGGTTAGCCTACGCAAGCAGGCCATTGCAACACGCACCTTTGTGGGCGGGCCAGCACAGTGGCAGGGTAGAGTCCTCCTCCATTCGCTGGGCATCTGCCTTGGATGGTGAGGTGGTAAAAGTAAGCAGGTGTTGCACATGCCACCTACCCCTGTGCACTGGGACCCAAGGACCAGGGGCTATGCTCAGAGGTGAAGGGAGGGGCAGGTTCTCCCTCAGGTGGGCCTATAGTCCAAGTCCAATCTAGTCTTTAAATATGTTGTGCCACCCTTTAGTGGATGGTCCAATGTGCTTTGGAGCCAGATTTTTTTTTTTTTTTTTTAAGGGCTCAGAGCTCATGATTGGAGCTAGATTTTTTTTCAAAACTGCTGAGCACTTAAATGCTGACCTCCTCTGAAATTCTGGCCTTTGGTGCCGTAGGTCCTGGGTTCTGTCCTGTGGGAGGTGGGAGGGTTTTGTTTTTAAAGTGACCAGACATTCTTGTTTGTGCATCGTGCCCCTCCCTTCACTGGGGGATAGGCCCTGGCAGTGACTTTCCAGGGAGAAATCTCATCCCACCTAGTTTCTCTTAAAACAAGTGTGTACATGTAACATCACTGAGGAGTGAGCTGTGCAAGGCAGATCTGAGCAACCCTGGAATAGCTGGTCATCTATGAATAGGCTTGGGCAGAATTTGATTTTTTTATATATCTATATCTTGGGAGAGCCCCCTGTTGCCCCCATATTCTTCCTTTTTATATAATTGTGATCTTACATATAAAGCATGCCTTGTAAGGTATCACGGGAAAGGTTGTGATCTGCTGAAAGTCATTTCTCTATCCAAAAATGTAGATCATCAGTGCATATGAAGTTATGTGAATGTGTTGTATGGTTGTCACTAAATCGTGCTGTAAATTAGGGATTCAGCCAGATATTAGCTTCCCAGAGACAACAGCAAGGAGAGTAACCAATGCCTGGGCAGGGTGTCAACAGCCATTGTCCATCAAAGGAGCTACAATTCAACGACTCACTTGCATGAGGCCACACCAGGGGAATTGCTCAACTTTTCCTGGAGACTCTGCAATGCCCGCAGACATGCCTGGACTTGCGTTCTCCAAACACATGGGACTGAGGGTATACAAGAGATCACAGGGGCCCCCAATACTTGGCTTTTCTCCTTCACCCACCTACACTGCAAGCAACAAGGATGCTGAAGACTTGAGACTCCAACTGAGGGAACTGGCCCAGATTTTAAAGGTGCAATCTGTATACTATGGACTGCAATATCCAGTGGGGTGAGAAAAACTGCTTAATCTAGATGTTGCTCAATCTAATAGGGTTGAGAGTTTAGAATGCGTGGCTATATTTTCTTTTCTTTTGGTAACCAACTCTGACTTTTTGCCTGCCATTTAATATCACTTAAAATCCATCTTTTATAGTCAATAAATTTGTTTTACTGTTCATCTTTACCAGGGAGTTTGCCTGAGGTGAATGGTAAATTGCTCACGTTTGACAAAGGCTGGTGTATGTCCCCTTTCCATTGTTGAAATGGTGAACCAATTAATAAATTAGACAGTATATCCCTGAGGTACAGTACTGGGAGGTGGGTTGGGGGGGGGGGGAATTTGGCTCCGGTGCTTTTCTCTGTGTGATTCATGAGTGGCTGTGGGAGCATTCATGTAATCTAGCTGAGTGTGGGGTCACCACATGTGGTTGTGCTGAGTGATAACAGCTCCTGGAGCCGGAGGGGTTTGCTGGTGATCACCAGCAAGGCATTGTGAGAGACAGCCCGGGTTGGAGAGAGTTAGGGGGCACAGCAATCCCACAGTCTCAGGCTGCACCCGTCATATATATATAAATAATATAAATATAAATATAAATTTATTTATTTATTTATTTATTTATTTATTTATTTATTTTTGAAGGATAACATGGATGGTTTGTTTTAAAGCATTTTTTCATTGATTAAAATTTTCGCAGTTGCAGGAAATTATAGGGGGGGAAGGTCCCACAATAATGACAGTCGACAATGAGATTCAAAAAGTTAAAACTTTAAAATACAACTTTTCGAAATAATACAAAGTAAATAGCCTTAAATCGAACTCTGAGTTCTGAAGCAGCATTTTTCTTACTTTGCCTATCTGGTATATTCTGATGATTGACGAGGGGAAATATTTTTTTCATTGGTTTGGGTGCGTATGGTGAAACTGACGTTGATTTGAGATTTATGGATTAAAGGTCTTGAATCCTTCCAAGCCTATCTGAGACACCGTCCAGCGCAATAACGGAACCTTGGAGCTTTCACGTCAGCCGGTAGGGAATAAGTAGCAGCAATGCCGCCCAAGTCTGTGAATCCTGTGCAGCCAGTGCTTAATTTGTGCCAGGGCTGAGCCCCGGCACCTCTAGGCTTGGCAGTTCATAGTCTCAGCGCCTCTGGGCTCGCTGCATCCGTTATGAATGTAAAAAAATTGCTTGAGCCCCAGCACCTCTGTCATTACAAATTAAGCACTGCGTGCTACCCTCTGCTGAGTGAGATGGAAATGACCCCACTGTGGATGTGTGTTCCTTTGTGAAGACGCCACCCAGTACAATACACGCTCTCTCCTTGCAGACAGCAACGAAGGCTGCGTGCTTCCTCTCTTTTGATCCCTCTGGACTAGTGGTTCACAAACTGGGGTTCATGAAATGTTACTGGGGGTTCTCAGGGGAAAAATATTCCCTAATGGTAGACAGAGCTGTCCCTAGGGCCAGCAGCCCAGAGCCCCTGGACTTCCAAGAGCCAAGCAGATCAAAGCCAGCATATCTATCACACTGAGGAGATTTCAACTTCAAGACTCCTTATAAGAAATGCAAAGGGAGGTGGAAATTTTTTCTGTTTTTAAAATGAAACAGGCAGCTAGTATTGTTTTAAAAATGATGATGAAGAACGAAGTTTAAGCTTTGTTGTAAGGTGCGTGGTTTGCCTGGACTGCTCAAGACCTGAATGCTTATGTAGGAGGAATTCTTGATTTGAGTTGGCTTCTTAAATCCCTGCATGCTGTTTCACCTCTGATACTCCTTGATGAAACGTAGGAGCCTTGTCGTATAACAGGCTTATTCAAAGTGATACAAGCGACGGAAGTGAGATCTCGGAAGAGTGTTTCCGTTTTCATAATGTAATAAAGACACTGTCATGATAAATAATAATTAATAATACATAGTGTGTAATCAGCATGTCATAAAAACCAATTTTATATTTCCAAGATCATTGCTTTTCTAATTTATACTCAGGTAACGGAGAAAATCCCTGGAAATGTTCATTTTTTAGGAGGAGGTTTGCGAGACTTAACATTTTAATGAAAGGGGTTTGCGGGTTGTTAAAGTTTGGGAACCACTGCTCTGGACCCTGCTAAGCTACAGCCGTGGCATGTGCTCAGCAAGACCCTGCCAAAAGCAGGGAGGAATTAGAGACAGGGACAAA
This sequence comes from Chelonia mydas, assembly GCF_015237465.2. Lineage (NCBI taxonomy): Eukaryota > Metazoa > Chordata > Testudines > Cheloniidae > Chelonia > Chelonia mydas. The sequence goes on along the minus strand of NC_057853.1, from coordinate 10,670,927 downwards.
ATGCTAAGCAGTGAAAGTAAACAGTTTGTAAACTGAACACGGCCCTAACAGATGGGTTGCACTGAGTCGTGCCTTCTCGGGGGTAGTGCGACTTGTCAGGGACTGAAGAGGGAGGCATCTCTTCTCATGAGGCTGATTCAGTGCAGCGAAAGGGCAAGCGGAGTGTGGGAGGGTTAGGGAGGTCTAATCCCTTCCTTCATTGAGCCTGGGAGTTATGGTTCAAGGTAGGTGACTGAATAGCATAGGCAGTTCATAGCCCCGGCACCTCTGGGCTTGCTGCCTCAGTTGTGAAAGGAAATCAATCGCCTAAGCCCTGGCACCTATTTCATTGCAAATTAAGCACTGAGTGTAGGCAAGGCAGAGAGTGAATTCTGCACTCTGAACCCTAATACTCTGCATCGTTAAGTGACTTGTCACCACAGGCGCCGGCTTCCTCCAGGTCCCGGGGGTGCTCAACCGCCTGCTCTGCCCCAGGCCCCCTCCCCACCCAATCCCTTCCCCCAAACTCTCACCTTCGCCCTGTCTCTTCCCTCCTCCTCACCCCCCCCCCCCAGCCTCCTGCATGCTGGGGAACAGCTGATCTCGGCGGGAGTAGGAGGAGTTGATCGAGGGGGCTGCAGCAGACGGGAGGCGCTGGTGGTGGAGGGAACTGGCTACTGGTGGGTGCTAAGCGCCCACTAATTCCTGGAGCACCCACAGAGTCGATGCCTATGCTTATCACACAAGAAATCAATGACAGAATTGGGATGAGGACACGGGAATCCTGGCTCCTGTACTTTAGTAACTTCCTTTGGATAGCATTTCTGACAGGAAGCTGCTGCTTATGCATGTGGCAGCATCCACAGCCCAAACGAGACTCCTGGAAGAGAACTGTTTCCCCTTGATAACTGAGTAACTTGACATTTTTTAAAGTAAGCAAAAAATCACCAGTAACTTTTGGGAGTGTTCTGAACAACAACCCCCAGTGCTGGTATTTCTTCCACCTCTGGGCAGAACAATGAATCCTATATGACTTCTCTTTCGTATCCCATGTGGCAGTCAACCCTTTATGATTACATCATGCTTAGGTATGTTTAAATAAAAACAGATTTAAGGGTCTATTGTTGTTGCCATGCATAAAGTGGCCCCTGGGAAAGGCTACTCATCTTCCTGATTGTAGCTTAGTGTTTTGGGAATAAAACATCCTTTCACTACATAAGTACGTATGTACATGCCTGCACACACATTGAAGATTTTTATCAAAAAGCGAATGACTCGCAAATGCAGAGGGTTTACACTGAGATGAATTTTGCCTTTAACAGTTGCTCTAAAATAACCCCGAATCACAAAATAAATGACAAAATAAATAATGTGAACTTGTATTGTATGATTCCTCCCTCTCCTCGCTCCCCCCAAGGAATTTGATTCTTCAGAACAATAATAAAAAGCAAAAGTTATAGCATCTCTTGCAAGATGTGACCCTCTATTTACCAGTGATTGACTTGAAAAACAAACTACAGTAAACTGCATCTGTGCAACTCTAATTAACCAGCTCAGTGCTTATGCTGAGCAGCTTACGGTGAATTTGAACTCTGGCAAACAGTGTCTCAGGCTTTTGGGAGCAAAAACCTGCATTTTTATCGCAGTTGGCTGGCTGCGTTTGTGGAAGTTGGAACAGTGAGCTGATGATTTGCCAATCACCATGCAACATGCATGATCTGACTTTTTTCCCCAATGTCCCACATGGGATCTCTCTACTGCTTTGTTGCTCCAGGAAATATAATTGGATTTTTAAACTTTTTTTTTTTTTTTTTTTCTGTTTGGTAGACACAGGAAACCAATGTAGTTGGCTATTTGCTTCCAAAGGGATAAAATGCTGTCTTTGAGGGAAAATTGCTCGTTTCTTGTCCTTTTGTTTTGTGGCATTATTTGGTAGACAAAAGCTAGTTTGCTTAACTCTAATGTTGAATCCACTCAGACACTGGGAGGTTGAATTTTTGACTCAAAATCTAATGTTTGAGTACTTGTCTCTACTAAGGAGGGGCTTCTGGGGAAAACTGAAGCTAGGAGGTGGGATGGGGAGTCTGGGGGTCAGAGGGAATCAGTGGCGAAAACAGGAGTGGAAAGCATGAAGAATATAAAACAAAGCAGACAGATTGCGGTTTAACAGAATAGAAGAGCTTCATTTTGACCGGATGGATCCTGCCACTGTGTAGAAGTCTCTGAAAAAGACTTAAATTCAGATAAGCAAGAGGTGAATGTAGGCATTTTAGGGGAGATCTAGAGACTTCAGATCTACTTTTTCTTGATTAAAAGCAAGTCTCTTTCTTCCCTGAAGTGGACAGGGAAAAGGCTAGAATGATGGAGGTTGAAAGAAGAGAGCGAGTTCTTCTGGCAAAATGACTAATAAGCAAGTTCTGACACTTTAAGCCTCAAGGTATGTTTAATTAGTTTAAAGTTCTCAGTTCACTCCCACTTGTCCTGCTCCAGTCCTAATTAATTTCTACTAGACTCCCCTTTTAAAGCTTTTGACCTAATCATGTACTCCTTTACTTGAGCAAAACTCCTACTGACTTGCAATGGGAGTTCTGTCTACATCAAAAGCATGCATTGAGGCCCTTCAGCATGCTAGGCAGGGGGAAGGAAAGTCATCCCTTTGTGTTCAGACGACTATGTCTGCATGAAATACCTGTACATTGCCAGAGGGATTTGGGAAATTTCTGCAGAGGGAGACTGACAAGAAGGATATTTAGGCGGTCTGAAAAATGCCTTGGGGGACAGGGAAGTTAGAGGTTTCTATGCTCTTTTCAGGATTTAAAGGCATCTAATATTCTCTGGGGTGGGAGTGGCCAAGGGTAAATGCAGAGGGCTCTCAGAAGTAAAGAATCTCCTCCATTCTACCAGTTGAATAGATTGCCCCTGTCCTGAGCTAGAATAGTAGTTTCTCTGGCTAGGTCTACGCTACAGACCTATATCGGTATGACTACGTTGCTCACCGGTGTGAAAAATCCACCCCCCTCAGTGACGGAGCTATACCAAGCTAACCTCCCCATGTCCACAGCGCCAGGGATTTCCCTACACGCCCCCATGCGGGTGTTTACCCCCCCCCCTCAGTTTTGTGAACTAGTTACATGCAGTGTTGCCAATTTAGTGATTGTTTGGAAATGTGAATTGAAATTGAAACATTAATACACACTTTAAAAGCATATACAGTGTATGATAAAATACGTGTATCTGAAAAAGTATAATAGATTTGAAAAGTATGAACATAGACTAGCTTCCTTGTGCAGTTGTTTATGACAATGTCAGTGCATTCATTTCGGTGATGTTGGCCAACCTAATAATTTCAAATTATGATTTGTAAGCAAAGTCTAAATGAGCTCTCCCTGACAGCTAGTGATGAGCTGGGAGCTGGGGGGAAAGGCTTCAGGACCAGATTGTATTTTCATTCACACCTAATCTACCTAGGTATCCAGCAAACAGAGCTGTGTTGCCCAAGTGATAGATTTTGGCTGGGGTTGGGTTACAAATCACTTGAATGCGGGGGTGGGGGGAGAGGTGTAATAAAATGTTGTTCTTATTGTAGGAGTAAAGGGCAGTAGAACTGTACTTAGCCTGTGCTGATTGAGGGCAAGGAGAGAGAGGGTGGGGACAAGTGTTTTGCTTGATGGTCTGCCTGAGTCACAAGTACTGTTTGACCCGCCCCCTCCACGGTTTAAAGACAGAACTGATTAGGCTCCATAGATAGTCTTTGTTTTGTTAAGTGACCACTGCAGCTGAAATCACTGATAAGCAGGTCTAAGTGCTTAGACCGGCTGTGGGACAGTGTTTCTGTGGAAGAGACGGCCCAGCCTGCACTAGCAGCGAGGTTCCCCCACTGAGAGCTCAGCTGAAATCACTGAGAGCTGGGTGGAACCTCAAGAGACCAACTCGCAGAGGTCACAGTGGCAGGTGGCAGCAGAAGGTGATGGCGCAGGGCCATTGGCAACAGAGCGATGGAGTGAACGGTGGCACAATGAACAACAATGGCCAGAGCAAACAGTGAGCAGCTGGAGGAGCAAACAAGGTGCCTTCTTGCCCCCGACCTGGGAGGTGAACTCATGTGAAAGCACCTCTGAACTCTGAGTCTCCACTGACCACAGACAACACCGGTGCGTGTTAATGAGGCTGTTACACAACACAGTTCATGTGAACAAACATGGCTGTGGCATCATACTTTCTATTAAGCAAGAGATACCGCACACTACAAACTGGAGGCCAATGTTAACTGCGTTGTCATTTGTTCATCCTGAAGTTGAACACTGGTTCTGAACAAGACCAGCAAATGCTCACTATCTTTCTGCAAGAAACTCAACTGACTGGCTAGACGCATGTGGTGCAACAGTGAAAGACTCAACAGCTGAAAAAGTGAAGAACTCTCTCACCACATTCAAAATATTTGCATACATGGCTGATGAATGCACCAATGCAAATGGTCATCAAGTACTAAGTCACTGCGTACGTTATCTTGATGTCAGTGGTAGGACAGTAGATGCATTTCTAGATGTTCAAGTTGTAGAAGACAGATTGGCTGCATCTGTGACAACCCACATCTTAGAAGAGTTAAATGCTTGTCAATTGGACCCCAAAGAGATGGCTGCTTGTGCATTTGATGGAGCTGCAAACTTCTCTGGAAGACATGGTGGAGCACAAGCTTTGCTCAGAGAAAAGTGTAACCCTAGTCTCTCCTAAACACACTGCAGAGGCCATCTACTCCAACTACGGCTAGTACGAGCTGCAGACTCTTCAAAAGACATTTTAAAAGCTATAAATTTAATGTCTTCATTATACTCTTTTTTCAGCAAGAGTCCAAAAAGACTGAAAATATAGAAGATACATTGGGACTGAAGTTCATATTAGTCCAACCTGGGAAAACCCTCTGGCTTTCTCATGAGCAGTCCTTGCCTGTTGTCTTAAAATTACTCCAGACATTATTAATGGCTTTGGAAAGTATCTACAAAGATGGGATGGATCTAAGTAGTGAAGCTGGTGGATTACTTTTGCTACTACATTCAGAGAAGACTATTGCCATTCTCTCTCTTGTAAGTCCACTGTTGAAACCACTTGGGTCATTAAATGCCATCCGGACATCTGCTACAAAGGTAGTAGATCTTTGTCCAGCAATATAAGCTACATTTGGATCAATCGGAGAGCTATCCATTTAAAAAGTACTGGAAGAAGCAAAGACTTCAGTCCAGAAGTTGACTAATGAAGACATTTATATTGAATCCTTAAGTGAAGAGGACAAGAAGTGTTTATTAAGACAACTGAAAAAGTACACAGACTTGATTCTTAAAAATCTACAACAGCAACTTATAGATTCTACTCAACCTCTACGTAGCTTTTACAGATCCCTGTTTTATAAAACACCGACAGTTGAGTGGAGTGAGGCACTACCAGCAATGGGGCTGCCGTGTGCTCAGGACAGCATAGAGAATTTGAACAGAGAGTGGAATATCATACAACGAATGAATGAAGATTTGACTTCAACTTCTTTTTTAACATCACAAGTGGCTCAACCCGATCTTTATGCTATGTTTCCTGGGCTGAAAGAAGTAGGAATTCATCTCTTGCTACTCCCAGTCACAACAGCTACAGTTGAGCGTTCTTTTTCATCATTGAATAGAATTTTGTGTTTTGAAAGAAGTCGCCTTCTGCCTGATCATGTGAATGAACTAATAAGTACATAAATTGAAAGAATGGAAGTACCGGACACATGAGAAGCCACCAAAGATGAATGCATTGCATTCAAGAAGTTCATTAACAGAGTTGTACAACATTATAACAAGAAACCAGAGCGAAGTAGACAATGAAGAATTTTACTGAGCATGGGTCTCCACATAGCACGGATCAGTTGTGTCCCAGACTGCACTAAGTTTGCTGTAAAATCATGATGGATTCTCTGGTTTCAATATCAGGATGAGTTCCTTGCTTACACCAAATTCTTGCACCCTGAACACACCTGATCTCGGGAGCTAAGCAAGGTCAGGCCTGGTTAATAATTGGATGGGAGACCTCCTGGGAATATTGGGTGCTGTGGTTTTTTTGTTTGTTTGTTTTAAGTAGGAGGTGAGATCTCAGTAAGATGAGGCTTCTTCTAACGTATGGCTTTTAATGGCACAGATAACGAATTTAGTTGTTGGGTAAGTGATGTAGCCACTCTACAAGTATCACTATTGTATCATGGCAACATCATCTAGAGACATTAAGCAATTGGTCCACCATCAAGATGATAAAGAGGACAGTCCATAACCAGGAGGCGTGCTATTTATTCTTGAGCTTCATGGAGGCAGGAATGGGGGAGTTCAGGAAACCCCAGTGATAAAGAAGTAAAGTTAAACTGCCTGTGACCATAACCTATCCTTTTGCAATGAAGAAAGATCTTCTGGTTCATATGGCTATTCTGAAGAACATGAGCAAGCTGATCCTGGAGGACTATGGGAAGCAGATCTGAGTTGTCTATCTGCCAAGAAATGTACCATCAATCCAAAATGCAGTTGCACACCGCCTATTTCTGCTGTTTCTTAGACAGGTCACGCCTGATGTACTGTCTGAGAGACTCCACTGTTTCAGAAAAGGGGTGTCTTGACTTTAGCTGGCATTTTTGATGTGGCTTTGAGATGAAATTGTGAAGTCAGCTGTTTGATAGGTGGCTGCATGCAGTAATGCATCCAGGGCCCTGCTTTTGCACCTAATTGCCAGTTCAGCAGGTGCAATAATTAGGACATTGGTGGCTGTCCATAAGGTTTCAGTACCTGCACCCTCTAGTGCCTGGTAAGCCTGCAAAGAAGTGCAACTCTCGACTGGATTTTAGTGTGGCTTCTCAACGTGTTAAAAGGACAAAGAGTGGCCAAGCTCTATCCCCAAATAAGCAACGTGCAGTTCTAAAACAACTGGCTGATTATTCAGAAGAACCTGCAGCGGTTGATGAGCTAACCGGCGGGCAGGGTGGAGACAAGATGGATGCTGTCTGTAATGAGTTTAGTTCAAGTACTTTTCGAAGTGGCAACTTAGCCAAGGTGTCAAGGTCAGGTGACAGGCAGGACTCCAGCTCCTCAAAGCTCCTTCTGGCTATTGTTACCAGTGTGCGCAAACTTAGTTGCTGAGATTGGCAGATCAGCTGTACATATATGAGCGCATTGGAGCAACTGCAGATCCCTGGAGAGGTCCATTAGTCATACGACATGGGCGACTTGAACTATCTCCACACCTGACCATTTTTAACAGAACAGTGATCATCTCATAATAAACTCTACAAGTTTGTTGTCTGGGACCCATGGAATATAATTTTAGGACTAGTCCATGATGTCAAACTGTGTCATGCCAACCAAAGGTCAACAAAAATGATGCTGACCTTCTGTCCTGTCTCAAAGGCATATGTAGTAAAAGATGTCGATCTAATCACTTGCTCCTCAGCACTATGGCCCAGTCAGATCCCTACCTGGTAGCAAGGTAACCGTGGGTTGATTTAAAGGCAACAGTCATCTAAGTACCAATCTCTAGAGCAACTTAAAAGTGACACTGATCAGAGTAATTGGGCGATAGTTTTTTGGGTCATCTGCCTTCCTTCCAATCTTAAGAAGTGCCACAATGTGTGACCTGCCCCAGATCTCTGGAACTGTGCAGTATTCCAGACAAGTATTTTAGTGTGTTTAGCAGAAAGTTGCAACAGGATATGCCTATGTGATGCACAAACTCCCCATGGATGTCAAGCTCGGGAGCCTTGTAAGGTTTGAAGAAAGAAATCCCTGATACCAGTTTCTCCCTAGTGAATGGCTGGGATGAGCTGGAGTCAGAGGAAGGGGCTGACTAAATCTTCCTGGGAGCAGACAATACCTTCCAATAATGATCGCTATTTGTAATTGCTGGCTGGCTGTCAGCCACAAAGTGGGCTGCCACCGCATTTGCAGAGATGTGCAGGGTGCTCAGGCAGAGCAGACTCCTCAAGGCCATGAAGAAGACCCCAGGCCTTACCGCTTGAGTGCATGAACTCCAGGCTTTCAACCCATTCGTGCCACCTTCCCTGCCTCTTACCGCTAAGCCATTTCATTAGCATATTCGCGGCTTGTGTTGTCCCCTCAGGCAAAGCAGACTGTCAGAGTTCTTGAAACAGGTTGTCACAGTCATCATCCCAGCAGGGGGTATAGATCCTATGAAAACCACATGGAACTGACTTTCCACAGGACATAACAATAGCCACATAGTGCCAGTTCTCTCCCTGCCCGCAGCTCCTTATGCTGCTCCAGTAATGTAAAGGAATGGACAGGCCCCTTGGAGTATCTCCTGTATTAAGGGGTCTTTCTGGTGCCTATGCATGCATCACCCCGCTCCCCCTGGCTGGAGTGTGTCATGCTCTCTGCCTATCCTGGGCTGGTGGAGCAGCCCCATGGGCGTTGCATTGCAGGAATCCACGGTAGCTTAGAGCTTTGGGGGTTGTTCATGGCCTGGCATCTCCTGAGAGGAAGAGCTCAGAAGTGGGGCCAAAGCTACCAAGTTTTTGGCAGCTCTGGGTGCCTCTCGCTGACTTCTTCCCATCCACCGTGCTCCAAGCAGTAGAAGCAGGTGTCAGCATGATAGCAGGTCTGCTTCCCCCTCTCCCGTATATATCCCCCACATTTTAGCACTGAGAGTACAGAAGTGAAAGAGGGAGAGGCAGGAATCCATCTCCCCCCTGGCTGACCCCCAAGCAGTGAGGTCAGCTGTGTGGGGGAGGTAGGAATGGACTCCTGTCTCCACTCCTGGCTTTCCCAGAGCAGTGGGAGTAGGGTGGCTGTGAACGGAGAGCAGGATCAGTGCCTTAGCAGGTGTGGGTGGGGTCTGGCACGTAGGGAGGTAGTGGAGATTGTACAGAGAGGAGTGGGTGGCACTTGGCAGCCCTATCAGCACAAATAAAAACTTCAGCCAAGCGAGCGCCTTATCTGATGTGGGAGCATGATGTGTCACGAGAGAGGAATGAATATAGAGTGCCCTGTAGACTCGCTCTGCTGGAGCATGCAGGAAGTCAGAGGAGGAGTCTGTGCAGGCAGCCGGCCAGGCAGCATGGCAGAGGAAATGTTTTCCGTAACCAGACACTCGCTATACTCCCACCCCAACCCATTTGTGTGTATCCGTGATTCTCGGACTGCCTCTTTTCCAAACTTTCCTTTCAGCTCATGGTCTCCAGACCTTGTACAAATATAACCATGGCTAATTACAAAGTTCCTGCCCTTTGAGATTCACCCTGTTAGATCCTGAATCCAGGGACAGGCTTCCTTTAAATGGTACCGTTTCAGATGTCCCCGACCGGCAGCCCACGCACTCCACACCTCCCTTCCCTTGAGAGGCAAGAAGCATGCCTAGCCCTAACTGGTCTCCAGTGCCTTCTGCCAGCCCCCGGAGCACCCCTCCATGTCCTCCATTAGGGCTGGCTGAAAATTTTCAGTGGAAGCTGTTTGTAGATTTCACTTTGGATTTTCAGCAGAACCAACTGTTTCTTGACCGTGTCTGGCTTCCTCCCTAGGAAAACTTTGATATTTCATTTAAAAAAAATAAAAATTTTGAACTGAAATAATTCAATTCAGAAATGCTGCCGTAGTGTCTCATAACAGGGGCACCTTCTGTTCCCATTCTCTGGAGGCCAGGCTCCCCTTCGACTATATTGCCCATGATGCACCATGAGCACAGGACTCCCACCGAGGACTGAAGCATTGTTTCCTTTCACCAAGGGGGGAGACCATTATGCAGCAGGTTTAAAACAAGCAGAAGGAAGTATTTCTTCACACACAACACAGTCAACCCGTGGAACTCCTGGCCAGAGGATGTTGTGAAGGCCAAGACTATAACAGGGTTCGAAAAAGAACTAGATAAATTCCTGGAGGATAGGTCCTCAATGGCTGTTAGCCAGGATGGGCAGGGATGGTGTCCCTAGTCCCGGTTTGCCAGAAGCTGGGAATGGGCAACAGGGGATGGATCACTTGATGATTACCTGTTCTGTTCATTCCCTCTGAGTACCTGGCATTGGCCAGTGTCGGAAAACAGGATACTGGACCAGATAGACCTTTGGTCTGGCCCAGTGTGGCCATTCTTATATTCCTATGCATCATGGGAGACGTAATCCAACCAGGGAGTCCACCCTATAAAAGAAGAAAGGGCATGAGTCATGGGGTTGGGGAGCACTTCCAGACAAAAATATGTTTTTCAGCAAAAAGAATAGGGTATTGTTGTGATGAACCTGCTGGCTCCTTACTGAGGATTTTCCTTCCATCCTAGCATAGCTGGAGGGAAAGGATGAAGCCAGTAGAGGACACTGTTACCCAGTGGAACATCCAGCCCAGCTGATAGGTTGCTCTCTAATCCCTAGAGACTAGAAAATAAAGTAGTATCTTGAGATCGGGGATGGGGGGGTTCAGGTTGGAGAAAGCTGATTTGTGGCTGTGGGGTATTGCAAAATACCCCCTCCCCTCAATGAAGAAAAAAATCAGTTAAACTTTTTTTTTATTTGATGATGATGAAAAATGGAAAGGTTGCTCGTAAACTCTTCCGGCCGCTCGCTTCCCTCTCCTTGCAAACAGCTGGTTTTGAATTAGAACTTATTTATCAGCTTTCCCAAGATGCACCTTCATGCTTTCTCCCATGCTGCCCCCTGTGCATGGAAGAAATTCCCCGTAGAGCTCTGAAAAACCATCTTGCTGTCCTCCCACACATCCCTCCTTAAAACTCTTCTGCCAATGGAACCTGCAAATCACTTGACAATGGCTAGGCAGCCAGTATGCACTGTGCTGTGACTGCTGCTTATCCTGCCATTCATACTTGTCTCACTGTTACCTTTGTGCATTCAGTCTGGTTTTTGTAGCCACCATTGTGTCTTATCTTATACCTGATAGGTAAGCCCTTTGGGGAAGGGATCTTCTTTTTGTTATGGGTTTGTACAGCACCTCGCATGGTGTGGCTCTGCTCCGGGCCCCTATATACAATCATAATTAGAGAAGGTGTAATAACACCAGACCCCGGTCATCAGCGGATGGGACTGAACCTGGGATCTCTGAAGCTAAATGCATGAGCCTCTACTATATGAGCTAAAAGCCACATGCCCCTTAGCTAAGGCTGTAGCAGACTCATCAATCTCTACGTGGTCTCGGTGCCACTAGAGGGGATGGAGCACCACACCCAGGAGGTGTGTGGGTTACAATGGCAGGGAAAAGTTCCATGAAACATTCTTCTGCAAGAATTTGCCAATTTCTTTTAATTGAAGTGTTTTGCAGAGACAGTTTGATTTTGATGAAGTTCTGATGGAATCCTGCCTGCCAAGCAGGTTTTCTGCCAGATCACCTGTCTGGCTCCTTGGCAGCCTGCTTTGGAAGTCTTCCAGTCTCCCAGCTCTTCAGTAGGCCTCCTGGCAGGCTGACAGGGAGCTGGGAGTCTGCGTGCCCCAGTTCCCAGGCTTGTGGCTACTTGGCAGTCAAGGCTGCCAGGTTCCCCAGCTTTGGTGTAATACACCAAGTGCACTCCCCCAGAGCGTGGGCGCCATTCCCTTTTGCAGAGAATTTTGAAACTTTGGGGTTTTGTTCCAACTCCGAATGAAATCCTCCACCAGTTATCTTTCTCCACTAGCTCTAATTGTAATAATAATGGCACGGCCCCAACAATAGAATAAGAAGCAGTGTTTGGAGTATATTTTTAACATCACCTTTATTTAAACGTGAAGGTTAACATCTCTTGGCACACGGAGAGCTATTCTTCTCTTGCTGATGAAGAAAATATTTCTCTGTACATCTGGTTCATATTTTTCTTTAGGTTTCTGCCAGAAACCATTCCAAAAACAGAAAGCAGAACAGAGTAGAATGAATGTATACATTTCTGAAGGATTCCTTCACCGTTCTCCTCTGCCCCAAACTCAATATTCCTACTTAGAAATCTTTTAGTTTCTTTTTTTTTTTAAATTAGCTTTCTTTTCTTAATGTGAAAACATATGGCCTAATTAACTCTGGAACATTGCTGCTGCAATCGTATAAACGATCTACATTTAGAAAATAATTACAGTGAATATGACAAGAAAAATATTCCGTTGTAGAAAATGTTTTTCCTAATTGTTCTAACCCTATTATCTTTCCAGTCAGATTTGTCTGGAAAGTCTTATTAATGACTGCATGCCATGATTCTTATGTTGGGGCTTTTAATTTTCAAGCTCAGAGAAATGTTGTCTTTCTTAGAAATCCAAATTTTTCCATTAGAAAAGAGGACATGGGGTGAGGAGTGTATTGAGATAAGGATTACATTGTATCCATACCTCAGTAACCGTGTGTGAGCGGGGTGAGGGTGGGCTTGGGCTCATAAACATTTCCAGTTTTTGGTCCTTCTCAGTTTTGAATAGTCAGGCAAAATCCAGAGGTGGTTTGGTTTTGGAAACCTCATTGGTTGGGGTTCAAAACAAAGGATGGTTCAGATCCAAGCTCTGGTTTATCCAGGTCCTCAATAGCTAGGATGTACTGGGCAGAGGAAGGGGCCCAATTGGTCCTAATTTTGGCCCATCTCTCATTCAGTACCTGTAAATGCCACTTGGCCTTCTGTACCCATCGACAGGACGCCAACCAGCTGACAAACACAACGTTGTCATAGCATCAAACTCCTGCTATTGTCTCTGTTGTCGAGGAAGCAAAGCATTTAAAAGCTACTGGTTTTAGATAATCAGGAACAGAGAATCTGCATTAAGAATGTAATGTGCAACCCAAAATGATTGATGTTGCTAAAGGGAGTACTTGCTGGGTTGCAGTCCGATCTTACACTGATTTTTTTGACAATGCAGCCAACTCTTTCGTGGGGCAAAGAACGCTCATTTTGCAAGCAATTATTTATAAACATTGGTAAATATTTTGTGAGGGTTTTGTTGTTGTTCTTTCTTCTTCTTTTTTTTTCCAGGGGAAACCTGTGGTTTGGGGGTGGAAAACACATACCCAATCTGTATATTTCCAACAACAGCACTTTCTCTGGTATCTGCCTGTAAAATAGAAATGCAGGCATGTGTTATGTATAAATTTGTAAATGGAAATTTTGAACTGAATATTTTAGCTAATCTGGGTTTAATGACCTGATCTAATACAATCCAGCCTGATTAGACTAAATGATCCATAAAACATAAATTACTTGGAAGGAGAGAGGGAGGGGAAGAGGTTGTTTTGTTTTTTGCAGTTTGAGCTTAGTCAGTTAGGTGCTGAGCATCCTTGCCTCCCATCAAAAACAGCAGGAAACTGAGAGTTAAGCACCTCATGGAAGTGTTTAGGGCTGATCTCACTATCAGTGAAGGGCTGCATAGCTCTTGACCTGGTGTCAGGTTGTAGGGACAGAGCTAATTTGCTGACTCACCATAGTAGCCAGACCAGTTGGGTCTCGTTAGATTCATTCAAACATAAAAGGTTGAGTTGCTCTGCGATGCACGGAAAGCTAGAAGGGCCAGAGACAGAATTAGTGATTCTGAAACTTAAGCTCAGGAATAGAACTATCTGTGAGTACTTTTGTCCACATTCACACCTGTTCTTTGTCACTTAAACCTTGTCTGCACTAAAATTAGGGGGAGGGATAGCTCAGTGATTTGAGCATTGGCCTGCTATAAACCCAGGGTTGTGAGCTCAATCCTTGAGGGGGCTATTTGGGATCTGGGGCAAAAATTGGGGCTTGGTCCTGCTTTGAGCAGGAGGCTGGACTAGATGACTCCTGAGGTCCCTTCCAACCCTGGTATTCTATGATTCTATGAAAAGGAAAAGTCGATCTAAGTTACGCAGTTTGAGTTACATGAATGGCGTAACTCAAATCAATGTAGCTTAGATCTACTTACCACGGAGTCTGCACTACGTGATGTTGATGGGAGACACTCTCCTGCCGACTCCCCTTACTCTTCTCAATCAGGAGAGCAACTAGCGGTTGATTTTAGCGGGTCTTCACTAGTGAATGTGCTTTTTGTCACATGAATGTTTGAGGAACGATCTGTTTTGTATCAGAAGTCCTGAGACTCTGGCTATAAAGGGAATGAAAATAATACTCAGGTGTGTCTGTAAGTGAGCAGTTGCACCGTGAATAATGAACAGTCAAACCACATGCTCGGCAGGTGACCCAGCGTGTATAGTATTTACTGCACGGATAGAAGTGAAGAGTGATACCTCTCTTTCAAATGGGGCCAGTGTGGGAGGAAGGGTTGTGAAACAGGGCCTACTGTGTTTGCTGCAATGAATTGCTCATGCAATAAGCACCGCATTCTGCTATGTGGTCATTGCTAAGGGGTAAATTATTGCTTTTTTTTTTTTTTTTTTAAAAACCCTGCGAAATTTTAAAATCTCTAAAGACTGTAAAGGAAGGGAAACAGCTGAGCCAGCAAAGAAATGGGCTCATCACTTCTTGAATAAACTATTATAGCCTTAAACAAGTTAATACTAATTTCCCAAGCCTCCAATTGAATGGTTAAGAAACCAGCCCCTAATTAACCCTTTAATTGGCTAGTTCACCTATATTTGATAGCTGTTCCGTGTTGCTATTCCGTATTATCACACTGGAATAAAAACAAATTTTGATGGTCATAAATCTCCGACCAAGGCTGTATTTAGAAAGCGTATGACATGGCAAGTACATATGGTGAAGTAAGAGCCATTTTAAAGAGATGTTCCTGATGTGCAGGTATCTGGGAGCCGACCTTTATTTATATATGTATCAGTCAGTAAAGTGTCGTTAAACTAAGTCACCTTTCTGACATTGGAACAACATCATTTAAAAAATGAACTTGTCTTTTACCACATTTTGTTAAATGATTAATTTTCCTTAGATTAACTTAAAATGATCCCATTAAAAACGTACTTTTTTTTTCTTGAAAGCACTGCTCATTATACTATCATTTTAAGTAATTAAATCAGAATAAATGGGTCTGTGAAGCTATTTTAATGTAACACCTAATTATATCTGACCTAGACTCTGAACTATAATCATTAACTACATGAACTGTGTAATGTTCTGCAGACTCTTTAATAATGTATATGGAATGAATTCAGCTGCATGGAGTTGTAAGCTGGAGTTGTTAGATAATACACACCTGTATCTGGAGGGGATTGTAGACATGTGTCTGCCTCTCAAGTTGTTTCCTAGCAACCTGTTTTATGTTTGTTGATTACAGGGCTTATTCTGCCCCCACTGAAGTCAATGGCACAGGATCAGGCCCATCGAGAAATCAGGCTTGAATCTGAACTCACACTGCTTTTGACATCATTGGTTTTACTCCTCCTTTACACTGGTGTGAAAGCAGAACTGGGCCGACTACATTTATGTTCCACCTGAATGTTCAACTGTGACCCTAAACTCTGTCGGATTCCATCTAATAAAGTAGATGTTAACATGTAACCTCAGTGTTGTATTTGTACATTTCTGATGTTGTGACAGGATTGTTCAGTTCAGAAGCTCAGGGCTTTGGTTATATTTTAAATGGAGCGAACGCTGGTCTTTCTGCAATAAAGGACAGCCTGCCCTTTGATTTCTAAATGCAGTTTTCAAGATTTTTGTGATCTAATCATATAATTTTTCCACAGAATAATACTCCATAAGAGTCACTGGAGTTGGGACCAATTTAAGTAAACTTCTTTGGGGAACAGTCAGCGGGTCGGAAGGTTTCTCTTCTCTCTCCCACCCCCCCTTCACCTTTCCTCAAGTACAAATGAATAAACTACAAATTAGTGACTTGGGGTGGGGTGGGGTGGGGGGGAAGGGATGCTCTTCTGCTTTTTTTTAAAAACTGCAGTGGATGGGCTCTCCGCTTTAAAGAGAGATATTGTTAGTTTTCTGCCTTTACAGACAGGAAATAAAAGCACCATATTGTAGCAAAACTAAAAATTGCTAGCGCCACCTATTGGTGGAAAATTGTAGATCACAAAGTAATTAACTTCTGACCTGCATGTTATCCTCCGTTGATAGGGGACAAACGCTTGATAGAGGAATAAGATGAAGATTGTTAGTTCTAAACATTTACCAACATTTAACTTGAAATAATGTCTTTGGTTTCCTAGTTTATACTGGCCCTGATTTTTGCAAACATGGCCATGCCTGCTTTGGCACACAGCCTGCTTAACGTGCACTGCTCTGGGTTTGTGCAGGAGTGGGAGGTTGGCATACAAACCGAGGCTTTCAGGATTGCCAGGAGATATATATGTCAAAGTCATGCACATGGATGTGCGTGTGACCTCTAGGCCCACTGTGTTTTGTATAAATATGCGTAGGCTATAAAAATGGTCACCATGGCTTAAGTCATGATGCAAAGAGGACAATTGTAATATTCTATCCTATTTGCACAATAGGAATGCCTAGAGGGCCTCTAATGGGGGGAGGGGGCTGCCCCTTTAAGGGTTGGAGGCCTGGAGCTGGCCAGCTCCATAAAATTAGCCTGTCACACCTGGCATGAGGTGCGGCTTTAATTAAAGCCAGCTGGGCAGGGAACAAGTGATTTTCTTAGTAGAGCACCAAGAAGCTGTGGGGGGAGAAGAGACATGCAGAGCAAAGTGTGAGAGAGGCTTCTTCAGAAAACCCTTGAGCAGAGGAAGGGTTTGAGCCTGGAAGTCAGATACCCGAGGGCCAAGGACAGCAGACTCCAAGAGTGTAAGAAGGAGAAGACTCTAGCCAGGTAGGGCCCGTGAGTGGCTTGCCAAAGCGGGAAAGGTCCCAGGTAGGAAGGCCTGGGAGGAGGAACATAAACTTTTGTTTTGTGAGGAGGTTGTGGAACTTTAATTTGGGTCTTGGAGTTTTATGTGGAGTTTATTTTTTATATTAATAAACCCAGACCCCAAGGAAGGGTATTTCTGGCCACCAAAAAAAAAAACCTAGTGGTGAAGTTTATTGAGCAGTCCAAGAGTGAAAACTGATGGGCGGGTGATCTTGCAGTACTGCCCTTAGGCCACAAGGGGGTATGCCCAGGCGCAGACCATGCTTTCACAGGGCCTGAGAGCAGAATCCCAATGTGCTAGATGCTATATGTACACAAAGTAAGAGACAGCCCCAAAAGCTCACAATCTACATAGACAAAACAGACAACCGTGGAAAGGGAAACAGGTGGGGGAAGTGACTTGTCTAAAGTCACGCGCCAGGGTCTTAACCAAGCCAGCTATAGAACTAAGGTCTCCTGAGTCCATGTCCAGTGCCCGATCCACTCGACCTCACTGCAACATAATGTTAGACTCTGAGATGGCACAAAAAACCATGCTGACATCATGCCTAATATATTTAAGGTGTCCTATAGCTGTAATATAGAACAGCACTAGATTTAATTTTCCTGAGAACCGTCCAGACGTAGTTCTGATGTTAAGGGCTAAAGTCTCCAGCCATTTGCTTGCTCAAGTGACTAGTTGTACTGAACCTTTTAGAAATAAAATCTCCTTAAAAGAAAGTTCATGCCTTGTCTTCAGGATCGCTGCAAAAGACCAGTGGGGACTTCTGTTTCATGACAAGGGATAAAACAGAGATACCCTTGGAAGGGCCCAACTGGGGCTTGAGAAAACCACATGGTACTTGTCGGTACTGCTCATGTGGAGGGCAGCTGTGACATTTCCCACACCCACAGAATGCTCAGATCTGCTATTCCCAAAGGAATACCATCATGCCAGCTTCTAAGGTGCAACTCAGCATCCCCACTCTAACACACAGCCCTTAGAGATGGGGATATAGAGAGAGAGTGTTTATTTTCAAAGAACACAGATTCAAGCCATAGTACATAAGAATATTGGGAATAAATGGTTACATATGAAACAAAATCATAACACACTTTCTAGAGACTAAACTTAACTGACAAGTTATCCCCCTGCCTGAGGAAGTTTCTCACCCAAAATTCTCTGCAGAGTTTTCAGCCAAGCCTGGCAGTGGCTGAGAATTTTTCATGAAGCAAACCCACTGTACATTTACTTCCTCAATGAAGGATGCCTGGTCATCTCTCTGTACCTCTGACCCAATGTTTGATGTTCACCTCAAAATAGAATATCAGGATTGGAAGGGACCTCAGGAGATCATCGAGTCCAACCCGCTGCTCAAAGCAGGACCAATCCCCAATTAAACATCCAACCGAGTTTTGCCCCATATCCCTAAATGGCCCCCTCAGAGATTGAACTCACAACCCTGGGTTTAGCAGGCTAATACTCAAACCACTGAGCTATAGGGTTCCCCCCTCTCCTATTTACTACTTCCTGCAACTTTTCTTCTGAAGTCTCTGCCAGATCTGCATTAGCTTTTGACTTAAAATGCTAATAGACTCCTGTTGTCTGACCTTCAATACATAATGTCCAGATGAGTCACATTCACATCTTGTCTGGAGAGGTTTGTCTCAAGACAAGCTACTTTTAAGTGACCTGCTTTTAACTACAGAGCTAGAGAACGTATTTGTTAGTATATATAGACATAATTCCTTATGCAACACTCATACATGGTTTGCAATGATTAAAATGACTGGTGTGACACAGGCTTCCATTTGAAACCTTACATGACGTTGTTTTGATGAACCCAGGGGATTCCCTGTATCTACATACTACTGTGCCCTCTGCTAGTTGGCATCCAGAAGTTCTTGGATCACAGCAAGTTCTTTTAGCTGAGCTGAAGAGAAACTTAATGGGCCATGCACAGTAGGAACAGGTGAGAGTTCCAGAACTGTTCTGTCAATGAGCAGAGGGAACAGTGGCCATTTGCATGGAGAATCCTCCACCACTTTAGGCCACTCCAGGCCCTTTACCAATCTTCTCCTCTTGCTGGGTTGGGGATCCTCGACCCATCTCCTGTTCCTCCTGTCCTCCCAGACTGCTCAGAGCTGATTACTGCATACTCGGAGCTTCAGTAATTTACCCAGTCTCTCTATATAGGGATAGATGGAGCAAGATCCACACATCACAGCTTGTGTGAGCAGGCAGCAAAAGGAATTCAGCACTTGCCAGGATCAGCCTGATGCACCTGGCCCAAGATTCAGCCACAGCGATGGGAATAGAACCCAGGTCCTCCAGTTCCCACACCCCTGCCAGTGTACTGGACTCTATTGCTGCTTGTCAGCCAGTTTTCATTTTAATGTATCTAAAGAATAATATTCTCATTTTACACTTTCATATCGGTTTGGCTGCTTCCCCCCACCACCATTCACTTGAAAAATAATCTGAATTCGACTGAAGAATTTTCTAAACGTCTGTCTCCTCTGTAATTTTTCTGTCATGCCCTAGAGAGGGGCTGCTTGAGAGACTTCAGTGGAGGAAATATTCTCTACTCCACTCTGTGTTTAAAAAAACAAAAAACTTTTTGATGTGAAAATTATATGCACTTAGAGATATGTTAATATGAAAATGATTGGAGGAGTGTTGAATGGGGCTTATGGCTGATTTGCAGGCACTCTAGTACTTTGCCACCTGCATCATAGACAATCCAAAAAGAATATTTCTGTACACAGCTATTTTTTCGCAAGGTGGTCCTTATTCACTATTCAAAAGCCCACCAGTGTCTTAAAGAATCTGCTTTTAAAGCCATTTGTTGTTGTTTTTTCATGTTAAATGTTTGTCTTTTGTGTGTTGCCTTGTGGTGATTGGCAGTGCTTTGCAGGGGTACTTAAGCGTGTGTTCGTCCTGAATAGGAATGTTTTTCCTAAATGAGGGCCATAATGCACAACTGAAAATCTTACTGACTCAAGTGGGTTAAACCTGAGACCTTTCATCTGAAACTATCCAAGCTTTGTTGGTCTGGATAAAATAGAAATGGATCCAAGCCATGTGTGGTTTATGTTATGTTCACGGCATACATACAGAGATGTTAGATACAAACATAAATAACCTTGCTGGAAGGTTGCAGTGTAACGCTATTTTATTTCTTAAACTTCCGAATGATAACACAAAAGAATCCAAACACAGAGACAAAGCAGGCTGCTCCCTAAAACCAAAGAGACACAACTCACCCTACCTTACTCTAGGCAAGCTGGTGATTGATCAAACATGCTTCACTTCAGATCTTCTTAGTCTGCAAGCAGGACCAGGAACCCACTGCCAATCCCACACAATCTTAAAGTGATAGCTTGCAATTCCAACACAGTCCTCAATACACCAGAGTTTAGGTTTTACAAAATGAAAATTCTCCTGATGTTTGTGTAGAATGAAGGCACTGCCTGGGTGGCACTTTGATTTTGGTACAAACAAGAAAGAAGGAATATAGTTCTTGCAAAGACATTTCCCCTTTGTTCTTACGTACACAGAATGAAGCGGGGGTGGGGAATCCCAGATGGTTTTGAGACCAGATTTCCGTGTCTCCATATTTCATCTCACTGGCTTCAGAACAAGAGTTTGGAACCCACAGAAGTAGGGACTTCACGGTGATGACTGAAGAAGATTTAGTTCAGAGCATAAGACCTGAGCATTCACTGCTGTGCCTCAGTGCAAGTGATGGGGAAGAGTTCAAAAAGACACCTTGAAAGACACGAAAATGAATAAGATCAGGGTAATGGTTGACAACCAGAATGACAGGTATAAAGCAACTGCTAGGTTTGGCATGTCTTTACTTATACAACTAAACTCCTGTAACAGCACTAGGGAGTGATGCTTGTCCCTTATGAATACCATTTTATGATACTGACAGTTAAATCACACAAAAGGCTACTTGCCCTAAGAAGGTGATACTTGACGAAAGTGACACAGAAATTAGAGCAGTTGCCATTTTGGCTTGAAATGCATGCGTGGCATTGAATTTAATCCTCCAGCAAGAGGTTCATGTCTCCCTTAGCAATCTGACATGCACAGGAATGAATATTTTCAATGACTAGTTAGCAGGGGAACTAAGCGGAAGTAGATGGTGGATCATCTTGAAAGCACTTGAGCTATTAGGATAGTCTTTTTTTCTTTTTCATTATTGGATCATATTGTCTTCAAGAGTTTCTTCTTGGTAGATGCATTCTACCCTATCCCGTAAGGTTGCTTTAAGAAGACGTTGCTGTCGTGGTCCCAGTCCTAGCTGCACCTCTGTCTCCTTTCTGGTCTCTCTGAGCGTACACCCTTGTGCCTTTACCATTCCTGGGGTGGAATTCTGTGATTCTCTTGAGCTTATACCAGTCCCTGGGCTACAATACCCTGTGTATCAACAGTGCTTACCCAGCAGGTCTGAGTTCAGGCCCCTGCAGTTCCTGCTTTCAGGAGTCTGTGACTGGGGTGAATAAGATGACCAGACAGCTGCCTTAAACCAAAGTATTGTTTGTTTTTGCAGTAGGAACACAGCATGTAAAGAAAAAGGATGTTAAAACAGTCCACACCCATCTGTCTTACCTAAAGGCTTCCCATCCCCTGATGGTAACCTAGTCAAGCTTAACTTCTTCAGACACCCCCAGCAAGTCCCAATGTTTCAGTCAGGTTTCCTCCAAACAACTAGTCCTTTCGCTTGAGAGAGAGTCCCTTTATAACCCTCTTGTGTTCCTGGGCCTCTTGCTACCCTGGCATTGTCTCTTAACAACCCTCAAGAATTTATGGAGAAGTTGCTTATCTTGAGCTGTTCTTTCTTCTCCTGCTTGTTTTCTTCATACCAGTGCTCTATTGAACTAAACTGATAGTCATTCAGAAAAGATCTCAACAACCAGGTCACCATGTAGTATTCATAAACTGTTAACAGAGGGGCTCTAAATCCCCACAGATGCTAATAAGAATAAAGCCCAATTCAGGAATCCCAACAATAAACATTCATTTAGAGCAAAACCTGGTTCTTAAAGGAAGCCTTAATACTTCCATCTCGAGTCATTTCACTGTTGCCTCTGCTCCTGGCAGCATGCTATTTGCTCCAGATATTCTCTCAGTGAGGGGGTTTGACTAACCTCTGTGAAATTTAAAAACGTGCTGCTTCCCAAGAACTGTCCTGAATATGGGCTACCAGCAGGACCATATTTTTTTAAAAGGTTTGATTATGGTTCTGAATTTGCCCGTTAAAAACACAGTCACCGTCAACATATGTCTTCTATCCCCAGTAAAAATACATTATAGAAAGTGTGGTCTGTTGGGTGACTGGCTTCATTTATGCTCACAGAGTTATATCAGTCCTTTATCCAGGTCCATGGGCGTTAGCATGGGTTCGTGGAGAATGCACTGGACTGGGACTCAGGAGGACACCTAGATTCCACTCCTCAAGTGACTTTGCCACTGTGCTGCTCTATGACCTTTGGCAACTCACTTCACTGTGCCTCAGTCCCTGCCCCTCATAGAACTTACAACATAAACAGGTGAGACAATATCCCACTATGTGTTTGGTATGGTGCCCCACACTGTGGAGCCATACTCCAAACTAGATACCACATTCCATGATAGCACAGCAGACTCAACCACCATCCCAAAACATGCTGATTTTCGTGCTTTCTCTCTGCCCATTGGTGGGAGCTATGGTTAGGTGATGCACGAGTGTGAGTGGAATGAGTGATATTTAGAAGAACAGGGTTAGAATTAATGTTTTATGTTTAAAAATGGAAATGTTCCTTGAGGTATTTTCTCCTCTCAAGTAATCATATGGGGTCAGATGCTCAGCTGGTGAAATCCATGTAGCTGGCCTGACTTGAATGGAGCTACAGTGGCTTCTGTTAACAGAAGAGCTGGACTGTAGTGTCAGTATTTATACATCATAAGCTTTATTTTTTAAAAAATATATTGTTTAATCCCTTATTAATGGAGGACTGGGTGGCTCTGGGGATTGGTAATGTGCTGGGGAAACCCTAAACGAAAGCTAAGACACTAAGCAGTCAGAGAGGGCTCTCATGACATATTTCCATTTGGAGTTTGCTTTGACTTAGGGCCTCTGGCAGACACATGATTATGGTCTCTCTTTGCTCATTTAGGGCCCCATTTATGAAGATATTGAAGATATTGGCATGGGGTCAGGTCCAAATGTTATACCAATAAAATAAAAACCAGCAGGATCTAATTAAAGGGGAAAAGGCAAAATGCCACATTTATTGTGAATACAGAAAGAATCATAGTAAGCAGTTAGTTATAGCTATAACATTCCATTCAATCTCATATTTATTCATACATTCATTCATACACACACACACACACACAGGTTCTGCAAGGTTGTTATCATAGTTACCAGCCTTAGAGTTGCTCATGCCAAGCCACTGGCCAGGTGGCCTGGACATGAGGAGGGAGCAGGGCCTCGTCAGATGCACATCTGATTCTCCTGGAAGTTGGTTTGCAGAATCAGACCCCAAAGTTCTCAATTTCTAGAGTCCATTTTTATAGGAATTTCTTCCTATGCCAATCTATGGGAATTGCTTCATCATGCTGTGGCTGAATCAATCAGCAGATGTCACATTCCTGACGGCTCCGTGCCACCAGATGTTATCTTGTTCTTTGGTTCTCCCATTCTTGAGGCTGTTGGGTGGATTCCAGTCTGCCCTCCGGGGGTCCTCTGGTTATTTCCACTTGACGCCTTCTTCAGCCGATGGACACTGCATTCTTAGGCTGGCACCTCCCTGATCATTCAGTTATTATCCACACCAAGCATCCATCCACATACATCCTCTATCTCTATTTTAATCACAATTGTTAACAAAGCAAGATGAATACAACAAAAGGGCGGGGAGTCTCTGGGTGCTGTTTCTGTTGTT
Source organism: Chelonia mydas (assembly GCF_015237465.2). NCBI lineage: Eukaryota > Metazoa > Chordata > Testudines > Cheloniidae > Chelonia > Chelonia mydas. The sequence goes on along the minus strand of NC_057853.1, from coordinate 10,647,328 downwards.
ACAGAGTATTGTTTTGAGTCTCTCTCTGTGTGAGTGGTTGTTGTTACAAAGAATTGCTTTGAGAACAGACTCTGTCTTAGAAATGTACTAACACAATTAGCAGCTTGCAGGTTTCACACATAGAGGGAGAGAAACAGTACCAAAAACCAAGAGACCTCTTAATTAGTAATACCCTGGAATTTAAACTATGGGGAATCAAACTCATTTGTGATTTTAATACAGAACTTCTTTAATATGATCCAACACTTAGACTGTCCAAAGAATCTCCTTTGTATACATGAGTCTTCAACTGTAATCTGACACCATTTCCACATGCAGGCGCTGGGAGTGGAGAGGACATTCTTATATCTTGCCCTAAAATGAAATAGCCGGAGGTGATGGTGGAGAGCATTTTAAATCTTCCAGAGGGAAGAGAAAGGGCTAACGCATCACTGACAATGAGTGGGATCTTAAGGTAGATCAAGAATAAAGACTCTGGGCAAGGTTCTCTGGACAGGCTGGGCAGTTGTCAGGTGCTTGATCCCATCTCCTGGTTTAAATAACTCCACAAGGTGCAAGGCATGGGAGAATTAGGCTCTCTATGTAAAGCTTAATGTGAAACTCTTTCATTGTATCATCCATAGCCACTCTTCCCCATGGTTCACTGCAGAAGCCCTAAAACATGAAATATATTCATGTAGGGGGATCTTTGCAGGGTGACTTTGTTTTTGGGAGTTAATATATTTGAGAACTGGTGATGGTTCTAGTTTTGTAGTGTCCAAGAGTGGGAGTTGTAGGGAGTTTTGGCACTGGGGAAGCTAATTTAAATGTTTCTGAAATGGATTGCTGTAAGCGTGTTTAAAATTAGGCTGATAATACAACAGTAAATCTAAATAAAGACATTTGAATGTCAAGAATAGAAGGAACATTAAGCAGCCTCTTCCCTCTGAGTAACTCTGCAAAGTAAAAAAGCAAAATGTTAGGGTCCATAAATAAAACGTTATCCTAATCTAATAAATGTTCCAAAGGTAACTAGTAGAAATACTGAACTAGTCATTCACTCATAGCAAACATATTTCACCCTTGTCCAGCACTAGGAACTCAAGCCTGTGTACTTTAGTTGATTCATAGCCTTTCACAATATACCAGTATACAGCAGATTTCACATAGCAAGTATGACAGTATGTCATTGACTTGTTAACATTTTGGGGGAAACAATGAACTAACAGCTTATAGTTTACTGGATTTTTTGAGTCTTGTTTTTCTGTTAAGGGATTGGCTATTGATAGCCTTAGCAAGCTGCATAAAAATAACCTCTTGATGTGCTAATCATCAGAGAGGATGCAAATTCACTTGGTTTAGGCAGGAAGGGGTAATAAATTGCAACGGTTAATCAACATCCTGTGGAGAAATTTTGTGTTTAGAATTGGCCTTAAGAGCGGAGACAAAATTTGGTTAGTTCAGTCTACTAATATTAAAACACTGGGCTAAATCCTCAGCTGGTGTAAATCAGTGGAGCTATGCTGACTCCAGATAAGGAGCTGACTGATCCCTTAGCTTTTGGGGGTAGGACCGCAGCAGAGTGAAAGCAGATCTGCTTGTTTTAAAGATCACCTTAATGTCAGAATTTAGTGTTTCATCTTTTATTTTCTGCCAACACCACTTACGTTGTCTTGCAATTCATGCATCTGTGGGGATTATTGCAATACTTATAGGTGGAAATGGGAATAACATTTAATTCTGAGAGAGAAAAGGTGGGTGAGATAATATCGTTTATTGGACCAAGAGCTACACAGAGCTCTTCTTCAGCTCTCCCTAGCTCAAAAGCTTGTGTCTCTCACCAAGAGAAGTTGGTCCAATAGAAGATATTACCTCACCCACCTCATCTCTCTGATATCCTGCCACCAGCATGGCTACCACAACACTTAATTCTCAGATCAGACTGCACTGATAGGAGTCAAGAATTATCCACTGTCTTGATAGCCTCTTTCTGTCTTAGCGTAACTTTGACAGTTGTCAGATACTTGTGCATATAATAGTGAGAGGATGATTTCTTCCACTCCCCACATCTGCTCTGCCCACCAGAAACCTGGGAGTAGAGCTGGAACTCTGAGAAGGAAAGAAAATGTTTCTTATGCTGGGGTGAAGGAAGTAGGGCTAGAATTGGCCTAAGCTGCTACTCATGGCTTATCAAAACAGCCTTCTAGTGACCTAAATCTATGGTGGATGGGAGGGTGACTCTTGTATGTTTTGGACAAAGGATGGTTCCCAGTTTGTTTTTGGTATAATCCATTTCATACAAATTTGTACAAAGAATGGCATATAATGTATAGCTAGTGACTTTAACCTCTGTGACAAAGTTCCTGCTCTACCTTGGTGGGTCTTGCGCTTATTGGCGGATTTGCTCACCTTGGAGCTTCACGGAAGCCCTCAGCTTGGCCGTTTTTCTGAATTCACGGTCCAGGTTGACTCCTCCTGTGTCTGACCAGGAGTTGGGAGGTTTGGGGGGAACCCGGGCCTGCCCTCTACTCTGGGTTCCAGCCCAGGGCCCTGTGGAATGCAGCTGTCTAGAGTGCCTCCTGGAACAGCTGTGTGACAGCTACAACTCCCTGGGCTACTTCCCCATGGCCTCCTCCCAACCCCTTCTTTATCCTCACCATAGGACCTCCCTCCTGATGTCTGATAATGCTTGTACATCTCAGTCCGCATTCTCACTCTCAGCTCCTAGTGCCTCTTGCTCCCACCTCCTCACACGCACACCACAAACTGAAGTGAGCTCCTTTTTAAAACCCAGGTGCCCTGATTAGCCTGCCTTAATTGATTCTAGCAGCTTCTGGATTGGCTGCAGGTGTTCTAATCAGCCTGTCTTAATTGTCTCCAGAAGGTTGCTGATTGTTCTGGAACCTTCCCTGTTACCTTACCCAGGGAAAAGGGACCTACTTAGCCTGGGGCTAATATATCTGCCTTCTCTTACTCTCCTATAGCCATCCGTCCCGTCCCTGTCACACCTCTCTTGAATTTATCACTGACATGCTATAAACGGGCAAATTTTTAAGACTGTGTATGATATACCTTTTTCAGTTTGTGTAAAGTTTTTATAAATTTGGCTCACATTTAGCTATCTGTAGGAGACTCCCTATCTTGTTTTTTGTGTGTGTATCTCTGCACGCTTGTGCAGTGGATTCTAGGGATGAGTCCATAGGTGCTGGAAGTAGGGATGTGGGGGGTGCTGCCACACCCCTGGCTTGAAGTAGTAGTAATAACCCAAATACATGGCTTCTGCCTTCAGCACCCCCACTATAAAAATTGTTCCAGTGCCATTGGATGAGTCTGGTTGAAATGAGTTAGTGCAAATGCTAGACCCAGAAAAGAAGAGACTACTTGATTTTGACTTGATCTTGGGTGGTGGCTTCCTGTCTTCTTAGGGCTCATCTTCACAGATGTTGGCGTTGTTGAAAAATTCCCAACCAGCTCTACTTAAAACAGATTTGACTAAACTGAACCTTTTGCTGAAATGTATTGGTTTTGACAAAACTTTCATTGGGAATCATAGAATGTCACGGTTGGAAGGGACCTCAGGAGGTCATCTAGTCCAACTCCCTGCTCAAAGCAGGACCAATCCCCAATTTTTGCCCCAGATCCGTAAATGGCCCCCCTCAAGAATTGAACTCACAACCCTGGGTTTAGCAGGCCGATGCTCAAACCACTGAGCTATCCCTCCCAACCCAAGGTTTTCCTGGTCTGGTATGGAATTTCTAGTAGAGTGAGACACATAGAGATCCTTTTGGAGTTGTTCCACTTTATAAAATTAACAAACACGTACTGGGCCAAAAAGAGAGAGACACAATTTATAGTCTGAACCACCAGGTCATTGTTGTTCTGGGGTGTGTGTGTCTCTTATGCTTTTCGTGACAAATTTCAAAAAGTCTTATTTTTGTCCCACATCAGAAAGAAAACTAACCTTGACATTTGTTTGGCAAAACCGAATTCTTGTTCACCAGCCGGCCCTGGTTTTAATTGAATGGAAAAACTCCTTTTGAAGGTATTGTATCAAGGATAGATACAAAACTTCTGACATCCATTAGACCTGACAAATCTAAATGGGAACATTTTTTGAAGTAAGGGTATGGTTAGATAATAAATCACAGGGTAGAGAGGCAAAACCAAGTAACCTTTTTGTTTCTTTATAGCTAGATACAAGTTAATTAATGTATAATTTCTAGTTTCTTTGAATCTATTTTTTTCTATGTGGTACCTCCTCTTTTTATAAAAACCCTGCCAACCCCGTACAGTAGAGCTGCAGTCTGAAGCATTAAATGTTATAGTAGTGTGAATGCAGTGATTTGTACCATTGTTTTAGGGTAGTGTGGTATTTCTTTTAAGAAGGAAGTAGACTTCTTTCATGTAATATTTTAAGGTGTGTGATGAAATGATGTGATTCTGGAGCCCCTTTCTGCCACAGGTGATGTGCTGTAAGCTAGTCATTGTCAAAGCATATGGAGGAGTTTTGGAAGCTAGCACACTGTATATGGACTGGTGACGGCATTGGTAAGTGATGAGTTGAGGTAAATCAAAAATAGATAGGTGTCAGTTCTGACAGGGGCATCCTACGCTCTCCCTTCAGGATTTTGCAGGGCCTTTTTTTTTTTCCTTGCAGTCATTCAATGTCATAAACCTGGAGATGCTATTTTAACAGGAGCTTGTTGTCAGGGTTACTGAGAATTACAGATGGGGGTGTGAAATTCTGTGTAAACAACTGGAGATTTCAGGCAGAGAATTTTAGGAGTGCCACATCCTATTAATACTTACTCATCATTTTCTGCCCATGCACTCGTTCATGAATTACACATTCCGTTATTTTTGGCTTGTCACTGGAGTGATTTTACTCTAAATGGGTAACTATATGCAGCTAAATAGGCAATAGGCCAAATTCATACATGCTGGCAGAGGGCTGTGTAAGCTACACCCCCTGCTGCTTTGCTCGTGCCTTATTGTTCCCTCACACTGAGGGAGGGAAGGTTGGGATCACCACTACTCACCCTCTGGTGGAGTTTCCATCAGGGAGGGCAGCTTTCTTAACTGTTGTTGGCTCTGTAGGAGCTCGGTGCATGAGGTTGCACTGATCAGAACGGACACCCTTGTTGAACCTCCTTTTGGCCAACACCACCGCTTTCTTAGGCTACTTGTCTTCCTGTGGATCCCCTGGTGGACTGGAGGTGTATTTTTCTGCAACCTAATCTCTTCCCCTGCTGGACCCTAAACCTGAGCTGAATGTGGTTCTTTATGTTAAAAGGTTCCATAAGTAAAAGTGATAGCATCTAGCGGGAATGCAAGTAAACCAGGTAAAGAGGAACGACATCTTTTTGCCTCCTTCCTCACTCTCTTCCAAACTCTGGCTCTGTAATGAGTGGGAACCTGCATTTAATTCCCTTGGTTTGATTGGTGTTTTCTGGGTAAGCAATAAGCAGTAGATCTTAGCCAATAAGCTAAAGGCTTGTGTAGGAATGTTTTGCCTGTCATCCAGGGAAAGAAGATAAGAAAGGCAGGTTCCAATGATCAGGTAGGTTTAATCAAGTCTTTTGTTAATGGAAGTTTTAGGAGCTTGGAATGCTCATTTACTAAAAACCCAGGTGACCTAGTATAGGATACTTTGCCAAACTGATAATATCTTGGACTACCCTGTAAATCAGTGTGAAGATCAGAGACCTCTCATAAAAACCTGTTAGTGGCTGTACCTGCCAACCTGTTTAGATGCTTCGAGAGCACTGGAATCCCAGTTCTATGGCAGGTATAACCAAGAGAACCTACTGCGGTGGTACCTAAATACTGTGTCTATAGCTGGTCTCACAGGCCAAAGTCCTCCTTGGTACACGTGACACACATCAGATCACAGGTTGCTCTCTAACCAGGATGCTTGTGATAGCAGCTCTTTACTAAGTGAATTAAACAGACACTTTCCTTGAATGAGCTAGTAGCAGAGCTGACTTACACGTACTTCATTACCAAAGCATCAAGTGAATACAACCGAAAGCGAACTCTCAGTCCAGTTGCTGGAGAGAGGGAAAAGATGAGGGTTAGAAAAAGAAAAATGGCTGAGAAACTACTGTACCAACTAAGCAGGAGGGGGGAAAGATTCTGCCTTGAGTTCATAAACCCAAACTAGCTGCAATGAAGGTGGGTACATGATTATAAATAAGACCAACACTTGGTCCCATCAGTCTCATGTGTGTCGTGTGTGGCCTTCAAAAGACATTTTAGAAACTTTCTTACACTGATATGGTGAAGATGTCTCTTCACTGAGGGCCTGATCCAAGCCCCATTGAAGTCCATGGGAATGTTGCCATTAACTTCCATGGCAACAGCCTCAAGCCTTAAGGTTCCTTATGTGAGAACTTTTTAGTGGTAGATTTAAACAATATAAAAACATGGTTTAAAAAAAAAAAGCTGTAACCACTGGAAAAAATGTATCTAGTTCTGAGAAGACTTCCTTGGGCAGAGAACCTCATGTGCTGGCATTTAAGAACCTCTGCAAATTGTATTATGATAGGCTTATGGCTCACACTTAATAAGCAATATATATTAATACTGGATTTATCACTCTGTTCAACGTTTCTGATACTGAATTCCTACAAGGAGAATTGGTCCCTGAATTCCTGCTGAGTACCATTTACAATAGCAACTTACAGCTCTTTGAACTCCCACAATTACTACAAGCTTTTCATCTATTACAAGGCCTGTGATCATAAGTGAAAGGAGGAAGAAGAGAGAAGCCAGGTAGAAGAGAAGCCTCCTTTATAAGAGAGATGAGAAGGCAGCGAATGTAAGTAGTTACTGTTTAGGACACTATGTCTCAAGGCTGAATCTTAATATCTGACGTCATGTCAAGCTTGGAGACAAGCTAACTACAGAACCTCTAGGGTGTATGATCAGTTGGAGCTAAGCTTTAATACTAGGATTTCAGGAAATGTGCCTGAACTCTGAGCAAGGATACGCTCAGATCCATATGAGGGCAGGGGTATCAGATTCTCCAGTTAACCACAAATATTTTGCAATTAATCATGCTTAGAGTTGCACTTAGATCAAATAAAAACAACATGTTAAAGACCTAGAGTAGGAGGCAATCTGAATATCATTAATGAACATGAGTTTCAGCTTTAGAATGTTTTTGCCAAAGCTTACTCGAAATGTGTCAAACAGAACTGAGATCAAACAGAAATCAGCCATTGGTATGTTGTATGTGAGAGTTTGAAATGGAGGTGGGGGAGGGGGGGAGGAGGAAGTGTGACGGGAAGTAAGATTGCAACTGTCCAAGGGACAAAGATCTAAAGTAGATCTAAATATATATGGTGACATAGTTATCGGTCCTCATTGTAGTCATCATCACACAAGGAACGTTACCTCTGTGCCAAGGAAATGCCTTCTTGGGATTTGCAAGCAGCATGACACATCACTCTAATGTATAGTCAACCTGAGAGGAAGGAGGTAGTTTCCATCCGAAGTCGCTGGAACAGTCAAGCTCCCCCATCACTTGCTGCTCTACGAGGGGTGCACAGTGTGTCGGGGATGGGGGAGCCAGAAGGAGCCTTAGGGTACATCTGTGCTAGATTTGGAAGGTGTAAATTCCAGCTCAAAGAGACTGACTTCTGGTAACTCTGATTTGAGCTACTGCACTAAAAATAGAAGGGTTGCTGCAGAGATGGGAAGGGCTGGCCACTCCAACTACAATCCTGTCTGAGACAATAGGTAATACTGTGGCAACTAGTCACCCCCATCACCATGCCGACACTTTCACTTTTAGTGTGCAAGATCAATTAGAGCTAGCATGAGTGTGTCCTCTCAAGTTGGAATTTACATCTCCCAGCTCTAGTGTAGACATACCCATAGTCACTTGAGAGAGCACCACATTCACATCTCAAGCAGTGGGATGGATTTGTGCTCAGTTGGGTCTGCTCAGTGGCTGTTTTTCACAAGCTCTCATTGTAGCTTGATGTGTCTGTGGTGACTAGAGTTTGTTGAGGCTCAAGCCACAAAATAGCAATATTTCAAAGACCTATTTGAAGCTTGGTAGCCAATACCTGACCTGATCTTCCCATTTCTTCTGTGGGTTGTATATTCACACTGGGTCTTGCGGGCTGACTCAGGTAGGCTTTCCAATGTGTTTTTATGCCTGTTTGGTGTTTGGGCCAGGCTAGCTTTTCTTTCCAGAGATAATTTGAAGATATCTATCTGCTTTTTCGAGAAACTACTAATGAATACAGAACTGGTAAAAAGAACAAGGAATACTTGTGGCACCTTAGAGACTAAGAAATTTATTTGAGCATAAGCTTTCGTGGGCTTATAGAACTGGTGTCGCTCCATTTTCTCATGTGGGGTACACCTATGGCTGGTTGTGAATGCAATTGCAGTGCAGGAGGCGTCCACATGTGAAGTCAAACCTTTAGTTTTGTTTTCCTCCATGTGAGTTTTCCTCATATTCCTTGTGGCCGCTTGCGCTTTCATGAGTATATAAATGCACCTCTCAAAACTATTTCCCTCTGTTGGAATGTACTGGTAAACACAATGGAGACCATTCCCTTTTGTGGAGAATTTTGAAATCTTTTGTTTTCATTCCTAATCAGACCGAAACCAAATTTCAAAGTATTGAAATCCTTCACAAAACAGAGTTACCTGTCTCCACACAGCCCTAGCTTCTGCTTCCTATTGGTGATCGTCTGTTTCAAAAGACTGACTCTTTGCTCTTTGAGGAAAAGCTATGACTCCCCACTCAAATCAGGAAGGTCTTCCTACCTCCATCATTCCTTACCTTTCCTATAGAAAATTCCTTGTCTGTGTCTTCACGTCTCCTTCATCTTTTGAGGAAGCAGGTGTAAACTACTTAATCTTAAAGTCAAGTAATCTTCTCTTGGTCTAATGGGGTTTTTGTCATATTTATTAGGTGTTTGCATATAACATGCCACTCACCTGGTTTCTCCATTCCTTCCTTTGAAGCTGTTGTTTCCGGTTCATTCCACTACATAGTTAGTCGGCACGCTTGAATGTTAAATACATCTTCTTGGAACGCAAAACAAACTGAGTTTATCCATTTTGGTTTTTTTTAAAGAAAAAAATCTCATTATCCAACATGGGAGGAGGGCACCAGGAAGTTTTGATTATATGTTATGCTTCAAGTAGCAGAACCTAATCTGAACTCCCCTGTTAACCAAAATATAATCACATCGCCCCCCCCACCCCGCCCCGGACTTATAGCTAAGAGATGTTTGGATAGATGCTTGGCTTCTCCAACACTGGCTAATTCGGCTGAAGTGCTTAAACCATAGTAAACAAATATGGTACTGTCTGTCCATACTAACAAAGGTGCATATCAGCAGGCTTTGAAGGCTATGTTTGAGGGCTTTCAGCTGAGCCAGAGCCTCAATTCTCTGACTTCCACCCCCTAATCATTGACATTTTTCACTAGTCCCCCAATATTTAATGTTCTGTAGCAGTGACACAAGTCCTATATAATTGATAGGCAGCCACGCTAGCCTTTTAATCCCTTGATATAACTCACACAACACTCCTTACTTTTCCTGGTGGTGAAAGTGCCTTTTACAACCCTTGTCCAAATTGCCTTCCTTACTTGTCCCTCTAATGTTTAGGTGTAGCTGCTCACTTGCTGAAATATCTTCAAAGATGCCATTTTTATTTAAAATAATCCTTGTCTAGACCAGATATCTGCAAACATTTTAGTCCACATATGAAGTCAAGCCTTTATCTTTGTCCCCTTCCATGTGAGATTTCCTCTTATTCTTGCACTCTTAAGAACATAAGAACGGCCATACTGGGTCAGACCAAAGGTCCATCTAGCCCACTGTCTTCCCACAGTGACCAATGCCAGGTGCCCCAGAGGGAATGAACAGAACAGGTAATCATCAAGTGATCCATCCCCTGTCGCTCATTCCCAGCTTCTGGCAAACAGAGGTGAGGGATACCATCCCTTCCCATCCTGGCGAATAGCCATTGTTGGACCTTGTGGGTGTATAAAGGCATCTCTCAAAACTATTTCCCTCTGTTTGAAAGTACTGGTATAAATGGAAACAATTAAATATACAACGTTGAATCTGAAACACCATGGGGATAGCTTGGTCAAGATAATAATGGAGATGCATCCAGAATCATTCAGTGACCGGAAATAAGTGAGAAATTTTGAGAGGAGCTCTATGCATAGAAGGACATATTCAGGAGCATTATATGTGGAGAAAGCTGGCTTTCACTGATTTTCATAGTTACTGTAAGGGCCTGATTTAAAACCCACTGAGGCCAACCAAAGCGCTCTGAGCTGACTGATAAATGCTAAAGCAATGGAGCAAGACCTCCCCTTCCCTCCATTTGGGTTTCTGTATCAATAGAGTGATGATTTCAGCCCAGGTTAAACTAATACACAGAACAAACAGGCAAAATAAACCCTACTCGTTTAACCAGTGTGAAGAGGGCAGTTTCTCTCATTTAACTAGTGTGATGAGGGCAGTTTCTCCAAGGACCTTGCTGACATGTAGCAAGTGCTCAGCAAGAAACTGGGTTTAAAAAAAAAAAAGGTGGTCAGGAGTCATAAGATGCTATTCCAGGGGGCCACTTCTGCCTCTATTTAAGGGAAACATTCAAGCAGCAGCATGTTAAGTGTTGCTGTAAAGAGTTGCACAAAGGGAAATCATTTCCAGTGCACCACAACAAACTGTATTGGCCCTGTGAAACCATAAATAATGCTGTAGATTCTTGGTCACTGTGTGCTGGCACCTTTTTTATTAACTGGTTCGACAGACAATGAGCACCCTTCCTTCAAGACCATAAAGTGGCCATTGAGCGATGATGAGGTGGTCAGGCTTGCTCTTACTGAGTAGAAAATATATGGCTTGTACCGTAAAGGGGTATGAAGGCACTGTATGACTCTTCCCGTGCCCAGCCTAGTTACTTGGTTGTGAGCTAAGCACAGGATTTATCCCCACATGAAGGGTTTAATTTACCTTTGTTGTAACAAATTCTACTTTTAATTACACTTCTGCCAAGTCAATGGGGTTACATGGATGTAATTGGTACCTGAGGCAGTTTATTTCCTATTCCAAGCGGAAGGGTGGAGGTGGATGTGCTATAGTATCGGAGGTACAATTGTGGGTAAATGTTGACTCTCTAAGAATGACAGAACCTACTGGCAGTCAGTTGGGTTGAATTTTGGATAGTCATTTCCCATTCCCACATTAAATTTGTTTTTATATCATAGTCTTCCTTCCATTTCAAACCTGAAAACATATCATCCTACAATGCAGCGATGACGTGGCATCTGCGTTAACTGATTGTTTGTCCCTACTAATATTTAACTGAGCTATGTGCAACCTGTGGTTATGTGACAGCTGCCGTGATGGCTGAACTATGGACCTCCAGAACTGGAACCATGAGCCTCTACAGCTTGAGCTAAAGAGACAGGCTCTGCGGCTCAGGCTGTAACAGACCAACATCGTCTGTGGATTGGGCAGCGGGGGAGGCGTAACATGCACTGATTAGCGGGTTACCTGAACCGTGTGACTCTCTGTCCCTCTCTAGCAGCTAGTTTGGGTGGAGAGGTTTGAGTCTGCTAGGGCTTTCAGACTAGTGTTCTTGGTCCTTTAGTTGAAGCAGCTGATGTTTTTTAGATCCAGGTGTCCTCGGTTCAGTCCCCACAGAAAGCCCAACCCTGGGTAAATACAGCTATTCCTACACATTCAATGTCCAGGGAAGTATTGTCATTGTCATTATGGCCTGGCATCTGTGATCAGCCCTCCCTAACCAGCTTGCTCACTCTTTGGTTGCAGAATACAATACATTTGTAATATCCTAATTATGAACACCATCTGCAAAGTTGCTGTAAGTACCATTATGGGGAACTATAAACTATCCAGAATAAAGCCAACCAAGTATGAACACAGTGCAAATTGAAATAGGAACATGCTCTCCCCATAAAGTGGTCTCTGACAACGTTCTTTGCAGCTGGATTATATATTCAGCTCCGAGTTGCTTCTCAGTGTTCTGTTATGCCAGTTCTCCTGCTCTCCCTCCTTCATTCAGTCCATGTGGATGCACATTAGTGTATTTTCTTTTTCCTCTTGACTTCACATGGTCCAGTGTCTCCTCCCTCAGCAGACTCTTACTCAGCCTTGTTTTACCCTCTGACCTGCCATATGGGAGAAAGGCGAGAGATTTCATAGGGACTCTATTTATTCAGTATTTTGGCCAGGAGGCAGGGAGCTGTGGCTGCAATTTGAATCCCAGTAAAATAAATAAATGTAGTAATTGCTGGTTCTTTACTTTAGAAATTAGTTCTCATTTAAAGAGGTCTTCAGAGTGGGTATGTGAAGGGGATTCGGAAGGCGTAGTTGAGGCAAACGAAGCATTTTTCTTGGTGAATATGGGGCCTGACTCAAAACCGATTGAAGCCAATGGAAATTCAGTGGGCTTTAGTCCAGGGCCATGATGTACATCTTAGTGACATGTGCAGGAATTTCAATGAAATCAGATGCACAGGTGAGGAAAACGCAAAGCCATGCAGCGGGAAATTAGTTTTGCTATAGAAGAATGGGCAGCAGCCAGAATTTTATACACAATTTTAGCCGCTTTATTTTGCAGCTGTGTTAGCCACTAAAAGGTGACACTAAAATAGTTGGTAGAAGGAAAAAAAATGCTAAGCTCAATCTTTCCTTTCATGACAACGTGTTAATGGTTTAGAAAGAGTTTCCAAAAACGTGTGTTTAGGATTAAAATAGAAAAGCCAAGAATGAAGTTTAAAATGAGCTTTCAGATCTGGAATAGGCTGTACTGTATATCCATTTGTTATGACACAATGTTCTTTAAGGAGTCATGAAATATGCAAATGCTTGAATGAGACACAAGGGTGGAGACAGCGGTGAGTTTTTGTGTGTTTCAAAAGCACTCTATTAGGTATTTTTGTACAGCAGTCACCATGATATGTAGGTGTATGTGAAAAGTAACATGCACCGTGCTATCTACTGGTTGCAATGGAAGTTATAGTTTGTAGATTACTAAACAGCAGAGTAAATGAGGGCGAAAAGCATGAATGATTTTAAAATGCACAGACTGTTGTGTGGAAAGAGGGCAAAAGTAAGAGCTTTCTACTCTCTGGTGTGCAGAAAAAAGTAAATTGGGTAATCCTTGGGATGTTTGTTCCCCCAGAAAGTCAGGTGGGCCCTTGACAATTAGATATTTGTGTTTAACTACAGGAATTGCACAGGAAAATTAGGCAGGCAGGCTTGCTTTTATTTATTGTGCATGCAGTTATGCACTCTTTTTTTAAATCGTGCACCCCTTTAGAAAATTCAAGCCCATAAGACATGGAAGAAAAGGTAGTGCAGGATAAAATGAGTTAAGGCATGTACCAGAATGTGTAGACAACTAGCCACTCCCATGGAAAAGCCGGAGCAGGGATAGACTGAGGAGCAATGAGGCAGGCTACTCTGATCTTGCCCAGATGCAGGGCTCACTTGGAGAAGGCCCGGCAGGGCGTCCGCTCCCACAGCAGCCGCATGCAGACTGTTTGGAGCAGCACAATAAGCAGGGTGAAAGAAGTGGGGAAGAGTGATCTCCCCGATAGCACTCTATGGTCCCTTCAAGCAACTAACTGGCAGCATGGGTATGCGCAGGATCCTCATAAATGAGCGTGTTTGTTATTGCCGGACCCATCTTCCTTAAATTGTCATCGTATATCTTTCTGACGTGTGTTTTTCTGGTGGTTTGATTGCATGTTGCCAGTCCTGTCTCTGACCCTGCCCATCTGATTTCTTCAGTTTAAGTCACTAGGTTGCTGCTATACGATTTCTGTGCTACCCTGCTGTGTGTGCAACTTCATCCAAGGTCTCCGCAGTTTTAGACCATCGTTGCTAGCACTACAGCTAGGAAGTTAACAGTGATAGCAAATGACCTCATAGTACTGGCATGGAGGTTTTTGCTCCTTTGAATTCAGCTAAGGAAAATGATCCAGTTCTTGCCTACTATTTTGCTTGAATAGTTTTGGTATCAATGTGATTAACTTTCTACTCTTGGACTCCGCCCTTGAGTGCATCAGTGAGAGCTGTCCACTTTCATAACAGGTTTCAGTGAACAGCATCATCTTACAAACAGAGAGGATTTTCATTTATAATCCATGAGAACGGTGCAGTAATGGGCGATTTTTTCTCCTGAATAGAGCTCTAAGTGAAGAAACAAATGTCTGTAAATACAGGCAATTTAGCTCAGAAGAGATATCATCAATGCGGTTCAGAGGTTAATGGGCATGGAGGATTTATAACTAACCAGGCCTATTTAAAAAAAAAACCACAAAGGTAATCTAGTTGACATCTATTGTTCTCCATAAAGCAGCTCATCAGTATTACATCTATTGAGGGTGTTACAAGAGGGTGTTAAACACACACACACACACACACACACACACACACACACCCCTGAAAGTTTGAACCAGCAACACAATCCATATTTCTTTATCTGCTGCCAACATCCAAGCACTGAACTCTCAAGGAGGCTAGGACGCCGCCATCATCTGTCCGTATCTGATTGCTTTGGTAAATACTAAGGTTGCCAAGAATGAAGCAAACGAAAAGCACTTACAGATTAGAAAGAACACATGGCAGCCACTGACCTGCTGAAATCATAAAATACATCATGAAGTAAGAAAAGAGGGGAAACAAATCATCCTCTCTGGGACTGCCCATCTGCTCCCATAAAGCCACACTCATTGTTGCAAATAAATACATGCAGAACAGCAAGGCCTGGGAATAATTTTGTGGTGGATTTTTTGAAAATCATTTTTGGAACCCTTTGCAAGTTTTCCTATATAAACATGATGATATCATCATCCAGAATTAGATATCCATCAGTGGCACCATTCTTAATTATAGAGGGAGCGATTCTTTATAGGTGTCATTAAAAAAATAGTTTCCAGTCCAGAGTGGGGGTGGTAGTGTTTAAACACTAATGAAAAGAAACAACTAAAAGAATTCCACGTTTTTGCAATAAGTTCTGATGGAGCAGTGTTTGCGTCACGTCAGTGGTTCTGCAGTCTGAATATTTGTCAGTCTTTTATCACTGTACATTGAAAGGGGTAGATAACTCCATATACCACAGGCTTCAATAGAAGTTGGGCTGGGCCCTTGTATTTCAAAGGCTCAAAGTGTTAAATACATCTTAGGTAGAAGGAAAAGGAGTACTTGTGGCACCTTAGAGACTAACAAATTAATTTGTGCATAAGCTTTCCTGAACTACAGCTCACTTCATTGGATGCATCGAAAGCTTATGCTCAGATAAATTTGTTAGTCTCTAAGGTGCCACAAGTACTCCTTTTCTTTTTGCGAATACAGACTAACACGGCTGCTACTCTGAAACCTGTCCTTAGGCAGAAGGTTGGCCAAAGGCTCTCCCTATCCTGTTCACCTCACAAAAGCCCTGAATTAAACCCTGAGTTACAACAGAGTTGTGCAAATGTGCAGTGTGACCAACCTCAAACATTCACAGATCATGCCAAAAAGCTGCCAAAAAACAATGAACCAGAACAATTTGGGAAGTGACTTTGCAAACTTCCCCCACCCTCAGTGTGGAGAATGCTTAACAGTCATTCGCTTCTCTATGTAACCGAAATGGGGTAATTCTATACCAAGTCATCTCTGCACTTCAGCGCTCTGGATGTCCAACCTCATTGAAAACGTGAGCTGGGTGGGAAAGTTTCATCCAGTTATTTCTTTTTTTAACTAAAACACTCGAAAAATTTTCAGGATTCCCCCCACACTCTTCAACCAGCTTAGCTGAAAACCTTTGCCTACCCCAATAACCTGTGTCTTGTCTTATTTCCGTTCCCTAGGGGATGACTGATCCATTGCCAGTTGTGAAGAATTTCTTACTTCTATCACGGTTTTTTAAAATGAATATATCAACAAAAAGGATTATACTGTTCGTGAATCAAACAGCCCTATTTATCCGCTTGAAGCGAGTCTGTTGACATTTGCTGTAGCCTATAGCCACTTCTAATTCCCAGGGCATGTCAAACTGCTGGGAGCGCACCGAGTCTTGCCAGTGTGACCATGAGGAGGTCTCTTGTCCATAGGCCTTTGTATAAAAGGACTAAATGAGCATTCTCAAGGTACAACGCAAACCTTCTATCCAATAGAAAACTCACGCTTTTTACAAAACGTGTTTCAACATAGTCTTTTCTCATAGAGTCTCATGTGAGTAAATAACACCATCTGCGAGTATTTTATTATTCAGTGATAAAGAGGAATGTTTTAAAGGTATCTGATTCATTGAACCTTCCACAGAATCTATAGAGTCCCTGCCCACAATCAAACTGGCTCTGTGGCAAGACAAAAGCCATGGAAAATGGCTGACTTTTTCAGTGCCAGCTGTGTTCTTAGGTTCTAAGCTTGACATGTATTACATCTGTTCACCCTTGAACAGGGCCCATTATTGGAGAGCGGACAGTCTAATCCTTAATGGGGTGTGGGGGAAGGGAAGGTACTTAACATGTAAGTTCAGCCTTCTGAAGCTATGAACAATTCTGTTTGACTCAGGCCGACGTGTATGTATTCAAATCATTCCAGCCTTCCCGTTCACTAACCGCACCCCCAGCCCAGTGATGTCTCAGGGACCGATTCTCATGTGTACACTAAGGTCCCTTTAGGGTACTCTGGCAGCATAAAGGGACTTTACCGAGGATAGAAATGTTCTTCTAAGAAACCCCCTATGCAGAGGACCTCACTGACCAAGGCAGAGTTGCTCCTAGCCCAAGTTGTAGGGGTCAGATCAGGAGTGTATCGGTACATAGCTCATATGCACTGCATGGCAGCTATTCTGTGAGTCCTGGGAAAGCGGTGTGTGTGTGTTGTGTGTGTTAGAGCAGCACTTGCATAGCCCTAGAATACAGTGAGCACAAAGGTAGTTTAACGCCACCTTTCTATTCCCCCCACCCCTCTTTACCACACACACATCCCTACCCCAAGCACAGGAATGGAATAAACTAAATTTCAGACCCTGTGGACATGTCTACACTTGCCATTCAAAGTGGAAAAAGTCCCTTTTTGCCACAAAAAATATGAGAGCATCTACACTTGCCAATGACCTTTTGTGGTGAAACTCAGAAGTTTCACCACAAAAAGAAAACTACTTCCACAAGAGGCGTACAGCTCTTACTGGTGATGTGCAAGTGAAGACACGCTCTTCCTGTTTACACAGCTTTTAGCCTCCGCAGGATATCCCACAATGCCCAGGTGACCACTCTGGCAGCTGCTCTGATGCCAGATAAACAGACACCCACCCCTCCCCCTGTAAAGCTCCAGAACTTTGAAACTCCCCTTCCTGTTTTCTTGGCAAGTGCTCACCTATCATCTGGCCAGATGACAATGGCTGCTCCATGGAGCAAACGATCCCCTGCTTGGAGCAATGCAGAGCTACTGGAGCTGATCCGTGTTTGGGGAGAGGAGGCTGTGCAGGGACCCAGGATCCCCCGCGATCACCCCCCCAACCCTCTCACAAGACCCATCGTCAAAATGGCGAAAGCTGCACTGTGAGATAGCTGCCCTAGAATGCTGGTCTCATCAGCGATGGAAGAGCTGTAATGTAAACACTCTCTGACGCCTGAGGAATGAAGTGAGTACTCAAACCAGCACTTTACTTTCACCGGTGCAACTTACAGCGCAAAAACTCTGCAAGTGTAGACATAATCTGAGACTTCAGCTTCTCCGAAGAACTCTATGTCTACACTACAGATGTTACAGCTGCACAGTTGTACCACTGCGCTGCTGTAAGGTCTCCCGTGTAGCTGCTCCATGGTGGCGGGAGAGAGCTTTCCCATCAGCATCGTTAAACCACCCCCAACAAATGGTGGTAGCTATGTCGGTGGGACAGCGTCTCCTGCCGACGTAGCGCTGTGCACACCAGCTCTTCTGTTGATGAAACTTATGTCTGTCGGCGGGGTGGTTTTTTCCGCACCCCTGACCAACAGAAGTTTTACCAACAAAAGTGCGAGTGCAGACAAAGCCTCTGATTGTGAAGGGTTGAGTCTTCCTGAGCGTGAAAAATAAAACCGGCAGGAACAGGTATGTTTTTTGGTTTTGTTTTTAATTGCCGGAAAAATCTTTGTTTCCATAGTATTTATCCCATTTCACAGACTGCACCAAGGACTTTCAAGCACTTGTCTTAAACCATCTCTACCAGAGCAAGTACCTGGAAAATTCTGAAGAGCACTGGTTATTTTCTGAACTGTTAATTACTTTAAATATCGTTCTTAACAGGACTGTCACTAGACATTAATAACAAGGACAACATTTGGCCTTGAATCTGTTGCCTAGTTTAGTTACTTTTATTATGAGTCCTGCCATTTTCATTTAAAGTCCCAGCTTCTGGAATCATGCGTCTGTGTGAAAATCTTTGCTTTCATTTAGAAAAAGGGGGTCTAAAGTCCGTACCATTCTCCTGACTTCTAAGCCAATCTCATCACTTTTTTGGGGGGAGGTGTGGAGGGTGCTAACGAATGATTTTTGAATGCTTGGTGCTGACAGTATTGCAATTTGAGGGTTTAGAGTGGAAGCAGCTATGGGTTTTGGTTCAAATTACCTGTTCTTGTGACTTTGGTTCTGGGACAGATACAAAAACAAGAGAGACTTATTTTCCCTTTCCAGCCCAGAAACAGCTAAATCTCAGGGCCATAGCTGTTCACATGAGATTTTGGCCCATGATTCTGGACATTTGTTAAAATTGGCAGATCAAACAAAAAATACACCATTTTGGGCTGAAGTCTTGTCAGAGGGGTGGTGATGCTGTAAACTTAGCAGTGCACATGGCACACATCACACCTCCTATACTAAGACTTTATTTATTTAAGTATATAGAAATGTAATTTTTGCAGCGAAAATGGGGTAAAAAGTTCCATTTGGTTCTGGTCTAGTTTTCTTTCTGAGAAGGATTTAACACTATAGATATGCAGAGTCCCACTGATTACAGTTTATTGTAAAAAATTTAAGCACAGCAGTCTTGGAGCATTTTATATGCATTTTCTTGTGTATATAAAATGTTGTGTCTGTGTTTGGCCAGTCCAATAGTTCAGCAGCTCCGTCCCCCACCCTACCCCCAAAAAAGTCTTGATCTTCCAGGTCTCTTCCTCATGGCTCTGGAGGATTAAAGGGCACTATTTATTACAAGCAAATAGAATGATTTATCATAACCAGAAAGCAAATGGGGAAAAATTCTCCCTCTTGGGATCTAGTCCAGTTCTGTGACCCCTGTTTGCTGGGAAAGCCAGCAGCGTAGCTAGATCCTGTCACACAGTCTTAATCTCCCAATTTATATCCACTATCTGAATGGAAAGCCTGATATCTGGCATCCAGTGAATTCAAAAGAAGGGGACTTCTCCCATCCTTGTTTGTCTTTGTCTGGAGCTCTGTTACATTTTCTTCCTTTTGAAATTGCTTTAGAATTCCAGATGCAGCTGGAGTTTTCTGATTTCCCTAAAATGTATTTTTAACATTGTTTTCAAATATATATCCTCTTCCATTTCAGACCAAACCCACTTCAGGCAATGTCTTTCTGGGGGTTACTGCACCTCTCTGCGGGTAAAATTACCGCATTTGGCTTGGTGTCCCACATCTCATTCCAGGGCTGCTATAATCCATGGAAATGTATTGCCTGACCAGTTTTTTTTTTCTTTTCTTGATTTTTAAAACCAGATGCAATTTAAAATCTTCTCTTAATCAGTTATTAGTGTGTGTTATTGCCCTTGGATTTATGACTGTCTCTGTATAGTTTTCAGTTGTTTTCTGTCCTTCTAGTTTTTCAGATTTTCCTAGTGTTTAGGTTAGCACAATAAATCATCTTCCTATTTACCCACCTCCCCCATATGTGGCCATGTCAGGAGACTACTTTCCTCCATCCCTTCTTTGCCCCGCCCCCGCTCCCCAAGCTGGACTTTTTGGCTCGTGTTATTGGTATATGGCTTTCTACCTGTATTTGTTAGTTTGTGGTGAGGCAGAGACTGAATTTTTTCTTCCTTGTTCACATCACGCAAACGTTTAGGTTCCTCTTGCCATTAAGTACAAGACATAAAGCTAGCTGAAGGATGCCACAGTCACAAAACAATGATCCAGCATAGCCATCCTGTTTCTAGTTCAGTATTTATGGATCCCTTGGGTTTGTTTTTGTTTTTCTTCTTCTTCAGTCCAAGAACGGTGGTGAGATGACATGCATTAGCTTTCCCATTGCCCCAAGATAATACTGTTTTGTGTTCTTGCTAGGCTACAAGAATTAAAGCTTCTCGTTCCCAAAGGAAAACATTGCCTCTCAGTTCCTACAAGCCTTCCTAGGACTGCATGCAAAACTATAGTATGTAAAATGTCTAAGCTCTCTACAAGTCCAGGACTCGGGGGTCTGGAGATGTGGGCTTTTTTTATTCCTGGCCCTGACAGATTTTTGGCTAACTTTGACCAAGTCACTTAATTTCTCTTTGCCTCACTTTGCCCGTTTCTAAAATGGAAAAAGCACTTCCCTTCCTGTGGGGGTGGTGTGATACTTAGTTAATTAAGGTTTGTAAAACACTTCAAATATCATTCTACATCAAGCTCTGGAATTTGCTCCCTACTCTCGATAACGAAATGGTCTGAATCTCTTTACCTTTAAGCCATGCTACAAACACTGTCTGTTTGCTAGAGATTTTGGGTGGGTGGGAGGCTGTTTAAATATATTCTCTTGCTGTTTGAATTACTGGCTGGTTAAGTTAATTCTCTTGTGGTACTGGGTAGTTACTCTTAGCATGGATCATTGTTTTAAATAGCAGCTAGGGTGCCTAGGTCTGGGGATAGGCATCTTATTTAAATCTAAATAAATATAAAATGTGACCCACTTCTGCCCACAACTTTAATATGGGGGTGTGATGTGAGGAGGTTACTTGTTCTAATATACACAGTTCCACCATGATCACAGCAGCCTTTCCTAATGCTGGAGCCATGGCAGTTAAGCCCACTGACTTTGACCAGTAACTGAAATTTGAGAGTTTTAACTGAGTTTCACTCTGAGTTTCTGGATTCATTTGAAAATGAAACTCTGAGTTAAACACAGCAGGTGCAAACCCATGTGAACTGAAACATACCAGCTAAAAAAGGGTCGCATTGAACCCCCTGAGAATTGAAACAGCAAATTTTGCAGGTCTTGTCTGCTTTCTACCTCACCTCTTACACTATTTCAACGGAAAGCTGAACTGTTCAATTGCTCGGTCACACGATGATGGACCTCGTTGGTCTTTTACAAGAACTGTTGCAATTTAAAACATAACACTTGTTGGGGGGAGGGTGTTTTAATTTTGGTGCAACCTGGGGAGATGACGTGTCTTGTTTTCAACCGAAGGCAATGTTTGTTTCAAGCCCCGTTGTAGTTAACCGTGTACCGTTTCACATGTCATTATGTTCGGAAGTGGCCTTGACTCGGAAGTTCAGAGTCATGTGCCGAGCTGGGATTTTCAGGGTCCATCTCTAACTAAAAATTAGTTGCTTTCTTACTCTTTCAAAGAAGAAGAAGACTGGCCTGCTTCTCACAAGAATTTTGGGCAGAAGAGCTGTTGAAAGCACTTTGGTTGCTGTGGATAATATGAATGAGTTGCTGTAAATAGCAACTATTTTCCCTCTGTCTAAAAGTAGATCCAAATGGTAGACATCTGGATTTACAGACCGCTTTAACCAATCAAGCCATGAGGAGAAACGTGTAGCTGATATTTCCCCCTCAAATTTGGTGTTAAAGTACTCCTGCTAAAGGCCGATGTACTGAAGAATTTTCAGTGTCTTAAATTTTTTCTTCTCCATTTTAGTCAGCAAACTCACTTCTATACTAATGAGAGCATCATGCCAAAAGCACTAGGAAAAAAGTGTGGTAATGAGTCTGAAAATTAGGTCAGAGCTAGATGGTGGTTGTCAAGTCCCAACCATTTTTGACAACAAAATTGGAAGGCAAGACAGTTTCAAGGTTTTGGGGGTTTTTTTGGTACTGCTGTATTCCTTTCCACTTCTTCATTTCCTATGCAGCTTACTTGAAGAAAGAGAGAGAAATGGAAGCCTGACCTGCCCTACAGGCTGCAAATAACTCTAGGTCCCCAAGTTAGAAAATGTTGGACTTTAATTTTCAAATATTCAGTCCTTCAAATTTCCAGAGACTTTTCCAGTATTTTAGATGCCCATCCCTGTTCTAGGGTAAACTTCTTAGCCTGAGGGCCACATCTGGGTATGGAAGTTGTATGGCGGGCCATGAATGCTCACGAAATTGGGGGTTGGAGGTGTGGGAGGGGGTGAGTGCTCCGGCTGGGGGTGCGGGCTCTGTGGTGGGTCCCAAAATGAGGAGGTCAGTGTGTGGGAGGGGGCTCCGGGCTGTGGTGCGAGGGTGGGGGTGAGGGCTCTGGCTGAGTGTGTGGGCTCTGGGGTGGGGATGAAGGTTTGGGGTGCAGGAGGGTGCTCTGAGCTGAGACCAAGGGGTTCGGAGGGCATGAGGGGGATCAGGGCTGGGGCGGGGGTTAGGGTGTGGGAGTGGGGCAGGCTCCAGGTGGCGCTTACCTGAAGCAGCTTGCAGAAGCAGCAGCATGTCCCCTCTCCAGCTCCTATGCAGAGGTGCAGCCAGGCAGCTCTGCACGCTGCCCCATCCACAGGCGCCGCCCCTGCAGCTCCCATTGGCTGCAGTTCCCAGTCAATGGGAGCTGTGGGAACACCGTGCTGAGTCCCTTGGCTGCCCCTATGTGTAGAAGCCGGAGGGGGGGACATGCCGCTGCTTCCGGGAGCCGCACGGAACCACGGTACGCAGGGAGGGGCAAGCCCCAGACCCTGCTGCCCAGTGGGAGTTTGAGGGCTGGATTAAAATGTCTGAAGGGCTGGATGCGGCCCCTGGGCCCTAGAACATAGTGCATCTTGTCTCTGATTTAGTGGAATTATATCCCATGCCTCTCACAGGCTTCAAAATTTAATCTAGCTCTTTTAGAGTTTTGTATAGAACCAATCAGCCTAAATTTCCCAGTGCTTGCATATGTGAGCCCTGAATATAAAACTCTCTGGAGGTTGTTTCAAACCATGTTTTTATGTGCAGTTAAGGGAAGAGAAAGTTGAAAATTTGGAGCCAAGTATCTCAGGACCCTGTCTTTTAATGTCATTACGATGTCGTATCAGCCATAGCCCATCACATGGGAGAATGCAGATTGGCTCAAGACAAGACTCCTGCCTGAATGTCACTTGAAGAACTCCTTTGTGTACTGAAATTGCTGTGACTGGCCTTTTAGCCTTCTACACAGACTCTCTCCATCATAAAAAGATGTACTGGATTGTTTGGAACTGGAATATAACCCTCTTTCTCCAGCCTGAAAGAGTATGTTCATGACTCTGCGTGACTGGTTCCCCTTTGTATCCCTCCCCAGGCAGTAGCAATAAGGGAGCACATGGTGCAGAGGACTTGGGTAGGTCTTCTGTGCTGGACTGACTGTCACCCTGGCTGTAGGGGATGCAGGCAGACCAGCTCATAAGGCAGCAGTCGTGATGGACTGGAACAGTCCACAAAAACCTAGCCCCTGTTTGCTGTAGGGGAGAAGGTGCTGTGGCAGCGGCTGTTCATGGGCGAGGGATGCAGTAAAGAAGCAGCTGAAGGGCCTAACGAGGCTGCCACTCCAACAGACCGGATGAGGGCTCACTGTTAGATAACGGCTCCTTCACTTGCCTGGCTAGCGGCAGGATTCGCATGGATAGATTTTCTGTGATTGCCTCCTGACAGCACCATTAGCTGCAAAGCTGTGTGTAATGCTGAATAGTTCATTTTTAAAAATACCTTCCATTGGCTTGATTTGGAAAGACTTTCATAAATTGCATTTTCATTATTGAGGCATCTATTAATAAATGTTCTGTTTGCCTTCAGAACAAACGGCGACCATTTTACATAAGGCCAAAGTGTAACCTGACAGTCCTTGCGTCAAGTGAACTGTGGATAGAATATCGTCCCCTTGGGGCACTTTCTAGGGAGCCTCATACACAAATTAGGAACATGGAGAAACTAGCTATGGTCTAGATTAGGAATTGCAGGTGCTCAGCTTTTCTGTATTCATTTCAATTCATACGTGGGAGTACTTTGCCCACCGATGGCATGTTTTGCTGTATGCAGTCTATGTGATGGGTACTCTCTACCTAGGCTGCTGCTGATCAAAAGTTGCTACTAAATGATGGCTGTTGAGTTGCCCCTGTGAAATAGTTTTGGTCTCACTCCACTTCCCTGTTCGCCGCCACCAATTGCCGCTGACTAACATCTTTTGTGGCAGTCTCAGAAGAAAGGTCCAGGAGTAGATTGGCTTGGACAATTAACTCGTTACTGTGTGGAGCAGCTGCTGATGTTGTGCCCGGAGATGGGGTGTAGCTGCAGCGGCTAAGGAAGTTAGGCACCCAACTTCCAGACTATACATTTAAGAGTTGTCCAGTGCACCAGGATGCAACTGTATTATTATTACTAATCAATTGTATAGAGCCATAAATACAAACAGAACTTACTCGGGAGGCTATGCTCCAAGGTCAGATCCTGCAAAGGGCTGATCTTCTTGGACACCAACTGAAGTTCATTGGAGAAACAGCAGACAACATTGGACCTTGAGAGAAGCAGACCAGCAAAAACAGGACACGTACTATTAAAGTAGTATGGGAAAGTTCAGATTAACAATGATGAGACCTCAGAATTCATTTGTATCAGGACAAGATGAACGTTTTCCCTGTCCTAACAGAAGGTCTTGATTAATGTAATTAGGCAAGGAGGCAAATGATAAACAAAACGATCTTAGCTTTTCAAAAGAACTTGGAAATTTAAGGGGAAGAAAACTTACACTTACACCCAGGAGGAAAACGAGGTTCAAAGTCCTTTAAAGGGCTTAGGGAAATGTAGTGTCACTGGGATAAGATTATATTTTTATCAGACTAATAAAAGTGGGCTCTGCGCCTGTCTCCTAGAGTGTGAAAGTTTGAGTCACGCAATGCTGAGTCCTGGAGAGAATATTGATTGTTAGCCAGACGCTGTGACTGACAGTTCAGCAGCTCCCTTTCCTCCAGTAATTCAAGATACGCTAGGAAAACCTATTCAAGTCAGAGGGAAGAAGGCACTTCAGTCATTCTTCTGACTCCAACTGAGCGAGACCTCAACGTTTTCCCCCAATAGATATCCTATGGCGTTGGAGCAGAGCCAAAACCCTGGCCTAGACCACCTTTATAATTATCCCAATGTTGCACTTTGGGGCGCTCTCTAATCTCTGTACCTAACGTTTGTTGCCAAAATCCATGTGCAAATTTTGGCAGGGGTAAGACTGAGAATAATCACAATGTGTAGGGATTATGCTCAAATAAATGATCCCCACCCCCGCCCCCAATGAATGACTGGCAGGCAAGAGACGTACTGTCTGTGTATTTGCACACCAAAGACACCCCTAGCAAACCACTTCTTTTTAAAAAGAACTTTGATTTATTGCCGGTTAAGAATCACTTTAGTGATTCTGATGGGTAAGAAATACACGGCGGTCTGACCTTGCTGAAGTCCCTCGCAGGACTCCCACTGGTCCCAGCGAGAGCAGGCTAGGGAAGGCCATTGACTTCAACGGGACTTGTTGATGCATAACGACTTGTGGTACATGCTCAGCACCTTCAGGTGTGAACCAGTACTGCAAACACTAGAAAGTGAAACAAGCAGAGCGACCTGAACCTATTTCTGAACACTCCTGTTGTGGCAAGGGTGAGTTACCAAACGACAGTTAGGCAGCTGGCCAACTGCCACTGTGTGCATGGCAGGTCTGCCTGAAAGTCTGCTCAGATCGTTGTTACTTGGGCTTCCCTTTCCCCTACTTCCCACTCCTGTCTGTCCGTTTCGTCCTTCTGATCCAGCTTGTCATGAACCCAACTCAGTGAGCTCTTGGGGCGAAGATTTGTTTGTTACTATATGTTTGTGCAGCACAGTGGGGTCTCAATTGGGTGAAATGGAAATCACATAACCATCTATGATTATTTATTGTACTGCATTTTAATTATAATGGTGTAGTACAATTAGTTCTCTCAGAAATGCTCACTTACGAATGCTGAGGAGGGGATAAGTGGGTTTTGTGTATGTATGTGAAAAGAATTCATGCCTGTATCTCTTTTATCACCAGTCCTGCTGTTGCATATTCCTATCTGATCACTTTCCACACGTTTCCATAGGCAGTGTCCTGTAGTTAGTAAATGGAAGCCAGATTGCCAGGCAGCTGTTGTAAATCTGTGGAGTTCCATTAACTCCGGTGGAGCTCCTTCAATTTACTCTGACCTCAGAAGTCAATTGGGAGTCGCTCCAGACTGGGGATCTTTTGCACCTGTGGTGAAGTGGGGCTTGCACTAGTGTGAATTATGCTGGTTTGAAACCACAGCGCTTCTACGCCAGGGGCTTTGATAGGTGAGAAAATCCCTTATGTATACAAGATCTTATACTCGTGTAATAGATCTGTCTCTGACTCCAGGTCTTTGACCACTTGTCTCTTTATTGCTAACTTTATCCTTCCTTTACGTTTTCCTAAATGTCTTGGGCAAACAGATTTAATTTCACTAATGAAAAATACTTTTTTGTTTTTGTTAAATTAATTCGGCTTTCACTCTGCCTTGCCTTCTTTCAGTGATTGCTAACAGGCTGGTCTCCACCACACTTGTGGAGAATCTATCATTTGTCATGAGTGTGCACCAAAGCATGTAAGGATCGGAGAGCAAACTCTATTTCCTAGCAACCAGAGGAAAGCATTGCACGTTTTTCCGCTGTCAGCAGGAGTGCTCCAATTTATGTAACCTACAAAATGTGTGTTATCACCACAATAAACCATACATCCTGAGGCTTTATTTATGGCCAGCTAATCACAGTGATGTATCCTTGTAGCCCCACTGTCTAATATTTCCCTGTTTGGGGCCAGACTCACAGTGAGCTTAAAACCCAGTACAAATGTAGTTAACAGCTTCCCTGACAATGGCACTAATTATCTAATTATCAAGGAAGATTCACAGATCAATCATGTAATACCATAATAGTAAAACCTAGGTAAAGTCAGATGGACCTGGAGTTCATTTTCAATTTACAAGGCTTTTTTAAAAAGAAGTTTGCACCCATAAAATAAATACACACAAAGCATTGAAAGCAAGTTGAGATGAGAACAGATAAAAGGAAAGGGACTTGTCAGTAATAAGTAGCTGTTACAAATGGCAAAGATGTAGCTGCGGACATTTTAAATCTCATTCTACATTGTGTTCTGTGGAAGAAGTCAAAGTAGCACAAGCCACAGTAGTTGGAAGCTCTACACTGCCGAGGTAGTGGTAGAGTCAGTTTGCTAACAAGTGTTCTTCTCCACCCTGTACTGTGTCTCAGAGCCTGTGTAAAGCCAGAGAGTTCTGTTTTCGAGGCATCCGGCAGCCTCTGGTGACCTCTATTTCCAAGTGGTTCAAATTGGTTCTGAAGATTCTGTGACGTGAGAGACAAGTTGTGCTGTTTACTTACCAGCTCAGATGGTCAACTGTAATCAGCAAGCCATTCAAGTGCCAGCTGGAAACAGTCCGAAACAGACCGCGCGGCCTTCCCTACCCGCTTTTCTCCTGCAACATCAGGATCTCTCATGCAAGCGACATTCCAGTGTTTCTGTTCAGAGGTGCTGGAACAATTTGTTTGGTGGGGGCGATCAGAGCCATGGAACCAAATTGTAAACCCTGTATATGATGGAAACCACTTCAAGCCAGGGGGCGTCGCAGCACCCCGAGCACGCCTACTTCCAGCACTTGTTTGAACGGAACTTCCTCTGACTGCAAATGTGAACAAGTTACTGCAGATCATATAAGGCCTGATGCTGAGATCCCATTGACTCTCCACTGGGAGCGCAGTACTTCTGAAATCCAGTGTTTTAAACACAGAAATGTACTGTATAAGATCATGAGTAAATATTGACCCAAAATGGAGCCCTGCTGCGGGTAGCAACCCGGGGAATGGATTCTGCATACGCAAGTTGCTGGAGGGAGCTGGTGTTTGAACTGCTGTCATCTAGACCACTAAGCAGTAGAGCTGTTCCACTCTGAACATTCCTCCTCTCACCTTGCTGCACTGGCAGCCACAAACAACGATGGGACATTTTAAGGCTAGAGTAGATAGGGCTGGATTACAGAATAGGCCCTGTTGGACCCAGCCAACAGTCAAGTGATGCAGTGTTTTGTTGGCATAGAGTCTAAGGCCAGATGGGCCGCCTGTGATCATCTAGTCTGACCTCCTGCATAACAGAGGCCATAGAGCTTCCTGGCGTAATTCCTGTTTATTTTTCAGAAAGATATGCTCTGATTCAGAAAGATATGCTCTGACCCAGCAAATAGTCAAGTGATGCAGTGTTTTGTTTTTTGTTTTGCTTTCAGAGCCACATCCGAACTTCCCACAGATAGTGGGGGTGATCAGATATGTAGTTTTGGCTGATGCCTATCTTGAGTTTCTGGGAAGCATCTAGTAGTTTGGCACATTATCAATGCTGAGAAAGGAACAGTGGCTCGACCAAGGGATCACAATGATCAGACATATACGATCATTTCTGGCTAAAGAAGGCAGCTGGGTGAGAGGAAGACAGAAGGCCCTTGCCATGGTAGTTGTCTCTGGGAAAGAAATCACAACTGTCATTATGGGCCAATAATGCTGAGCAGGCAGAAGGGAGAAAGATAATTGTAGGGCAGTAGTCTCTAGATAGGGGACTTGGGATGAGTACAGTTGTGTGGCTTGAAGAACTTAACTTCCATGTTCCAAACCCAGCTGGAAAGTTTACAAAAAGTCCATGAGTTCTGATCAGGTCTGTCTGGAAACTTTTTCCATGTTGACATTGATCCTGCAGCTTGATTTGCCCAGGCAGGCCCTTTGTCTGTATAGAGCTCCATTGAAATCAGTGGGGGGTCAACGCAGGAGCAGAATACCATCTGCATGGTATCATTTGCAGGACTGTGAGAGCCAATTAGCTTCTCCTGCAGAAAAGGGCTCCTGGTTGCCCTGGCACATTGGCAAATCACACGTAGCAGATGATTCAATCAACTGATGAACATCAGACAACCTCGGTGAGTGCTGCCACATCATAAATCGGCTTAACAGCAGATTGAGCTGCAGATGAGTTAGACATTAGAGTACCGTGTGATGCATGATGCCATAAATTGGAAGGCTGAAATCAGCAAGAATTTCCTGGGGTGCTGCTTTGTTTTATTTTTTAGCAACACCATGCCCATTAAGTCCAAAGGTTTTTAAATAACTCTTCTTGCAATTGATCATAATAATGGATATGGAGGGAAATTAAGGAATACAGAAGAGGGCAAATTGCAATGAAAGAAACTGTATTCATGGAAGATTAAACAGAGCAGGAAAGCTATACAGCAGGAGAGTGCTGTGAAATTTCATATGGGCTCTTACCTGGATATGGCAATTGTCTAATACTGTGATACGATGCCTCAAAGGAAACGGCAATCAAATTAAGTTCCCCTCCCAACCTTACTCTCCTTTTGCCAAGTGTTACAATATGTACCTTGCACAGCTGACTACATCTATGAATCTTCTTAATGACTGTGATAATGATGATGTATCAGGAGTGAGCACCACATCAATTTCTCAGGTCTTAGAATAGAACGCAAGATGGTTGTGTCAGACTGAACCCCAGAGCTGCACTCTCCAATTGCAGCCAGAAGTAATGCATTTGAATTTGACAATGATATGGAAAGCTCCTCAGCAACCAAAGGGGATGGATTCCTCACCTTTGGGATGCAGAGAGGAATGTCTCATGTCAGTTAAGCAGCATGGTGGGTTGTGTGTGGTGGTGGGGTGGTTAGTTTTCCAACTTGAAATAGGGGGGCTGTTTTAACACGTGTGGATGCATGATGCATAATGTGGCTACCTGGCTGGAGCCAGAACCTCATGATGATGATAAACAAACAAGCCTGGCAATGTAAGGTGATGCTTATTATTCTTGGCAAGAGCTGCTCCCGATTGAGACTTTGGCAGCTGAAGGCAGAGAAGCAGAGCGTAGAACCAAACAGAACTGATGTTTGCTTCTGAACATGTCCCATTGGCTTACTCTTACGGTTTTAAATCATTGGTTAGCAGATACTGCATTACACTGCTGGTTTATAATGGCTTGGGAGTAACTATAAAAAATATTACCAAGGTGCTGTTTCAACAAAGCACTTAAGCTCAAGCATAAGTTCGAGCACGTGAGCCATCCCATGGAATCAATGAGGCTACTCACCTGTTTAAAGTTAAGCCTGCTCTTAAGTGCCTTGTTGACCTAGGGCCTAACTAACCAAACCATCGGTCTCATGTTATAATTAGTTCTGAACTTTGATTCGGCAATAGTCCAATATCCGTAGAAGTTAATGGTGCAGAATTACAAAAATCATTCACTGCCCGCTAATGACGTGGGAGAACTTTAACTGGGAATGGGCATCTTCAGAATGTCAGGAACCTCTTTCAGCTCTGGGGCGCCTTGCTGTAATCCAGCAGTAACGCCCTCCACTTCAATCACGGCAAACACGTCATTGTAAAACTGGTGTGCACGAGACTGGGAGCTAGTCCCGGGACACTGCTGACAACGTTAACATTAAGGGCCATATTCTTATTTACACTGGGGGTCCTATACACTGTTCTTAAAGTGGGTGGAAATGTAAGATACAGCCACCCCAAAGCCCCTCTATGCTGTCAGAATGTTGGAAAGGAGCTTTAGGCTACGTCTCCACTCAGAGCTAGGGGGTGATTCGCCGGCTCATGTGCGCATACTCGTGCTAGCGCTCATCAAGCGAACGCAAGTATAAATCGCAAGTGTAGCCATATTAGTGCAGGCGGCAACAGCGGAGGCTTGGCTGAGCCATGCAGAATACAAACCCATCTGGAACTGGTGGGTACACCCTGGGCATGGCTTGGCCGTGCCTCCGCTACCCGGTGTGACCACAGCTACGCTACACTGCTACTTGCTACTTCTACTTCTACTACTTCGATGAGAGCTAGCGCAAGCATGTGTCGGAGCGCAGGGGAAGAACACGCCTACCTCGCTGGGCAGACACAGCTGCAGCGTAAATGGCAGCCGGGGTGTAAATAATCTGCTAAATGAATGCATTTACCGTGCGCTCTCCAGCCACTCTCTTCTGCCTGTCCAATCACTATTTGTATCTTATTTTGGAACCCAGCACTGGTGTGCAAATGGTCCTGTTTTCAAAGTAGGATTTTCTGCCCTCTTCCCCCACTCCCTGAGCCTGCAAGGTCTGTTTGGAGAGAGGTGAAATCTGCCCTCCCCCTTTGGCATTTTGTCTGTATGCTACAGAAATGAGTGGTCTGGTCTGGCATTGTTTCCAGTGTGACCCACTTCAAGGAAGGCATCCAGCTGGGAGTACAGGGAAAGAGAAATAACAGTTGAGAAAAGAAGATGAAAGAGAAGAGCTGATCTAAGGGAGTGGTGCTGGAGAGAGGGGAACTATGTGTGATCAATGTGGAGTTAAAGGATTACAAGATAACAAGCACCTGTTTTTTCTATGTCTTTACCCTTTCACAATATAACCACTCCAGAATGGCTCACTTCAACATTTCTACATACATGGGCAAGAATTCTGAAATATTCTGAATGTGGTGGAATGTGTCTGATAAAACTGTAACAAACAGATATAAATCTCTTCCAGAAGGGTAGGAAAGTCACCTGGTTGAAATTAACACTATGTCGAGGAAAGGCTGGATAGAATGGAAACCTCATTGAATATCTATAAATTGGACAGCTTCACAGGTCAGATAGAAACCAGATGGAAGAAGTCAAGAAAAGGAAACCTGGTTTGGCTTGAATGCTTTGGCAGGGTGAAAAGGCCTCTTATCTAGAAAAGGAAAACCTTAAACTAGGGCATCTATTCAGCAGCAACAAATGCAGTTCAGATCATCACCAAACGTGCATAATCTACTGAAAACCAAGGTGCCAGCCAGAGTGACCATGGTTGATGACATCATACCAGACATCATCAGAGTGAAGTTCCCAGATCTGTGAATCCATACATCTCTGGAGCGGTCCCGCGGGCAATGCTAAAAAAGGTCAAGGTGCGCACCCCCTTGCGCATCAGTGGAGAGTTTGAAAGCATGGTGTGCTGAGGTGGTGTGTGTGATGGGTTCCCCCCAAGGGTCTCATCTGGAACTGGGGTACCACTGAGCCCTCTGACCCACTAGCCAGGGCTCCTTTTCACGCTGTGCTGTTGTGACAAGCTGCAAAGCCTTCCAGGCTTGCACTTTCACCAGCATTCATAGAGGTAGGGATACACTCAGATGCAGTTACATGCAGCCTCCCAGCCTAGGACCCCAGAACAGTACCATCCTGCCCTGGTCAAATCTGGCCAGTATAACACCCGGTTTGCCTCTGTAAGCAGAGTCAGGATGGGCTCCACCCTGACATCTGGTGGTGAGGTGTGGCAAGTAGTGGAAAAGAACTTCAGGGGCTGATCTCAATTTGCATAGGCACACCCACCCCGCCTAGAATGAGGCCATAACTGCCCAAATGGTCACTTTGGCTGTTGTGGGATCCCCAGTGTCTTTGTTATTGGGGCGGGAAGAGTAAATTGTTATTACCCTGATTATGGGAACTGTGCTTGGAACTGCACTTGGCCTTTTGTTATGATGGAGGGACTCACCATCAACTGAGTAGCACTCGCTAGGCAAGGGACATGGGTTCCAAAACTCTGTGAATGGAGAGAGACTTGAGACAGGTATTAGTACCTGGTGGTGTGGCCCCCTTTGTGAGGGCCTGAAGCACCAATTGCACCTCTGTCTCTCTCCACTGTGGAATGTCAGAGCTAATTTTGGGTCTATTAAGAGTCTTGCTGCAGGTACTGTGCTGCATTCACTTTGGCCTTATGGTGCACCAGCACTAAGGCCCCCACTACTATGAGCTGAAATCACTAAGAGCTGAAATCACTAAGAGCACTGTGTCAAGTAGTGGGGAGCCAGAAGATCTAGAGTGCAGTGGTGCTGTTCGTGAGACGGCGAGCTGTGGAGTGGAGCCGTTCGTGAGACAGCGGCGTGTTCGGGAGACGGCGAGCTGAGCAGAGCTGTTCGTGAGACGGCGAGCTGTGCAGAGCGGAGCTGTTCATGAGACGGCGAGCTGTGCAGAGCGGAGCGGAGCTGTTCGTGAGACGGCGAGCTGTGCAGAGCTGTTCGTGAGACGGCGAGCTGAGCAGAGCTGTTCGTGAGACGGCGAGCTGTGCAGAGCGGAGCTGTTCGTGAGACGGCGAGCTGTGCAGAGCGGAGCTGTTCGTGAGACGGCGAGCTGTGCAGAGCGGAGCCGGTCGTGGTGGAGCGGAGCCGTTCGTGAGACAGCGGTGTGTTCGTGAGACGGCGAGCTGAGCAGAGCTGTTCGTGAGACGGCGAGCTGTGCAGAGCGGAGCCGGTCGTGGTGGAGCAGAGCCGTTCATGAGACAGCGTAGCAGAGCAGAGCCCTGTGGGGCAGTCAGCTTCAGGACACGTAAGGTACCCCTTACCTCTTTCCCCCACACACAGGCATATTTTAGCCAGACTGGGGAGTAACACTCTGCAGATGAACTTTTGAACTCTGGGGCTGGACTTTTTGGATTTTGGGTGATTTGAGGATTGCTGGACTCAAGAGACGTTTGGGTTCTGGGACTCAAGAACCTGAGGGAAAGGATGTGGCCCAGTTTTCTGGGGTGGGTCTTTGCTCATGGTTTGGTTAATGAACACTAGTTGTGGTGTTTCCCCAATTTAACGCTGACGTCGTTTACCTCATGTTATTAAAGATTCTCTACTACACCGAGACTCTGTGCTTGCGAGAGGGGAAGTATTGCCTCTTTGAGGCGCCCAGGGGGTGTGTAAGATTTTCCCAGGTCACTGGGTGGGGGCTCGAGCCAGTTTTGTATTTACTTTGATGAGAGGGAACCCCTGTGTACTGAACCCGGCCCTTGCTGCTATCAACTTGGCCTGGCAGAAGGGTTACACCTCTCCTTCAATGTGAAGAGGACCATGCACACTTGTGGTAGCCAAGCTGAGATTTTTCCCCAGTCACCTTAGTCGAACGCATGCTGGTTTGGATTAAAACATATAATAAGTTTATTAACTACAGAAGGATGGATTTTAAGTGATTCTAAGTGATAGCAAACAGATCAAAGCAGGTTACCTAGTAAATAAACAAAACCGCAAACTGACCTTAAGGTAGGATATGAATTAGCAAATTCTCACCCTGAGTGACAAACAGGCTGGCAGATTCTTAAGGCACATGCTGTCTTTGCTTTGCAGCTTGGGCTTCCCAGGTTTTCATACACAGGCTAGAAATCCCTTTACCCTGGGACCATCACTTCCCCCAGTTCAGTCTTTGTTCCTCAGGTATTTTCAGGTGTGTTGGTGTAGGGAGAGTGAGATACCATCATGATATCATATTATCCCCTTCTATATCTTCTTCCCACTTGACAGACAGCTCTTTTGCTGTCACCTGGGTCAAACAGTTCCCAGTGTGTAGTGCTATCTCTGAGAGGTTTCTATTGTACACAGTTCCCGGGGTAATCCTTGTGCTCGTGTGTGTTTCCTCAATAAGCCATGAACATTGTTTGGCCTTTTTACTGTTGTACCTGAAAGGCTGCTTGTGGGTTTGTTCAACCCCACAACATGTTTCAGTAACAAATACATAGCCAAACTTGGGCTCAACGGGTAGTGATCAATGGCTCCATGTCTAGTTGGCAGCCGGTATCAAGTGGAGTGCCCCACGGGTCGGTCCTGGGGCCGGTTTTGTTCAATATCTTCATAAATGATCTGGAGGATGGTGTGGATTGCACTCTCAGCAAATTTGCGGATGATATTAAACTAGGAGGAGTGGTAGATACGGTGGCAGGTAGGGTTAGGATACAGAGGGACCTAGACGAATTGGAGGATTGGGCCAAAAGAAATCTGATGAGTTTCAACAAGGATAAGTGCAGGGTCCTGCACTTAGGACAGAAGAATCCAATGCACCGCTACAGACTAGGGACCGAATGGCTAGGCAGCAGTTCTGCGGAAAAGGACCTAGGGGTGACAGTGGACGAGAAGCTGGATAAGAGTCAACAGTGTGCCCTTGTTGCCAAGAAGGCCAATGGCATTTTGGGATATATAAGTAGGGGCATAGCCAGCAGATCGAGGGACGTGATCGTTCCCCTCTATTCGACATTGGTGAGGCCTCATCTGGAATACTGTGTCCAGTTTTGGGCCCCACACTACAAGAAGGACGTGGAAAAATTGGAGAGAGTCCAACTTTTTCACTAGGAGGGTGGTGAAACACTGGAATGCGTTACCTAGGGAGGTGGTGGAATCTCCTTCCTTAGAAGTTTTTAAGTCAGGCTTGACAAAGCCCTGGCTGGGATGATTTAATTGGGGATTGGTCCTGCTTTGAGCAGGGGGTTGGACTAGATGACCTCCTGAGGTCCCTTCCAACCCTGATATTCTATGATTCTATGATTCTATAAACTTCATAACTTCACATACAATGATAGCACATACCATCCAATGAGATGTTACTTTCAAGCGGATCAAGACTTATAGAATGAGATCTCAGAAGGCGTACTTTGTGTGAAACAGGTCCCAATTATATGATAGTGGGGAATAAGGGGGTGCCAGGATGTCACAGTGTGGAGGGGGGGCAGTGTTGTCCATCCTGGCGACATGGCCAATAACCATGCAATGCTACTTCTGAATGTAGCCAGATCTCTCAGATTATGGCATTTGGCATTGAGATGATGGTAGCTCAGAGACATGGTCTTTTACTACAGCAGAAGCAGGACACAGTGGGGATTCTGCTACATAATAAGAGAGAGACTCAGTGGATAACAGAATAAACCAGAACAGTAGGTCTTATTCAGAAAGTTAAGTTATACAAATAACAACAGAGAGGCCATGCTGGCAAAAGGCGAAAGAGCAGATGGACAAATGCTTTCAAAATACCCTGAGAACTAAAGAGCCCAGTGTTCCTGGAAGGGAAGGGAAGCAGGAATGTGCTGTGAACAAGAGGTGTAGAGGTGTTTTTCGCCTTTTCAAGTTAAATAATTTCCCCCCTACAACTTTGGAATGACATTGGTGTAGGGCCGTTGCACGTGGAATTTGTGCAGTCCATACACCTGGTGCAGGGGCACAATGGCCTCTTGTATAT
This sequence comes from Chelonia mydas, assembly GCF_015237465.2. Classification (NCBI taxonomy): domain Eukaryota; kingdom Metazoa; phylum Chordata; order Testudines; family Cheloniidae; genus Chelonia; species Chelonia mydas. The sequence continues at coordinate 10,611,153 of NC_057853.1, read as the reverse complement.
GCAATCATGGGTGTTCAGCTGAATGCACAGTATCTTTGCTCCACTGGCTGAGCTAAAGGAGTTAATCCCTGGGGATATGGATTCATAGCCTCTCCATGGCATGTAACTTCATGTACCCCATTCTGGCATCTCCTCCAGGCAGCACAAAGAGGGTTTGGAGGCAGGATGGCACCAGTGGGTTGGCAACTTGGCAGATCCATTGGTTTAAATCCTCACATAGGGCCAGGCTAATCCAGAGTAAAGCTGAACAGTGGAGAGGAGAAGGGATTTTTAGTCAAGATCACTTGAATTCTTTGGTTGCTAATATCTAGTCAGTGAGGTGACTAATGAAGGATTCAACAACCCTGCTTGTTTTAATACAGGGGTGAGAACTTGCAATCTATACATGCTCTGAGACCGAGACCCTCCCCCCAAAACTTTTGCCAAACAAACCAGGGAAGACCAGACTTGACATTCCAGTTATTTCTGAGGTAAAAACAAGCAAAGAAACTCTGAAAGGTTCTTTTCTACACATCATAAAGAACTGAAACAATGACACAATCCCAAACTGTGGGTCACCTTTAATTCGTGTTTGTAAATTACTTTAAATCCTCAGATGGAAGGTGTCATAGAAGTAAAAGGGATTCTATTGCTCATCCTCCAGGTTTTCCCTTGTTCTTTTGTTTTCCTATCTTAGGCTTCAATCCTACAAAGAAAACCGCAAGGGCCGATCCCTGTGCCCCTGCAGTCCCCCACTGAAGCCAGTGGGAGCCTCACTCAAGTACACAGAGGCTCTGTATGGGCACAGCAATCAAAGCACATGGATCTCTGTACAGGACTGGGGTCTTGCACATAGCTTCCTTGATACAATGAAGGGAAAAGTACAAGAGGTTTGCTGCGATCAATACTCACCTCAAGTTTTATCATAAAGCTTTATTACCATATAAAACTAGCCCTTTTTTTCTTGCCTTTTTTTGGCTGGTCAGCTGTCCACTTATGCCAGCATCAAGACTAGCTCATCCTACAAGTGCAAAATACATCGTTTAAAATTCTTCCCATGCCACTTCTTGAGACAACCCTTTCCCTTTTCCTTTTAAACAAACTCCAGAACGTCAAGTGTACCATTTTTATCCCCTCCACCCAGACACATTAAATTAAAGAACAATAGAATAGCCATTTGTCTCAATCCATTTGATAAATGCTCTGGGATTATTCATTCTTTTTATTTTTTTTATTATTATTATTATTTTTAAATAGTAGTGGCTTTTCTATTGTCCAGCTGCCCAAGCTATAATGGGTGCCTATATTATGCCAAATTGTGCATCTGTGCAGATAGCATTTTCTGCCCCTCCCCCCTCCCATTTTATTTTAGTATGTAACAGTGTTACTGGGGCTTAAGGATTGTTGAAACAGTTACAACAAATTGAACTTACTATAGCATGGAAACGGTGTGTGTTGCTTGGCCAGAACATAGAATTTGCCACCCGGTCAGGCTCCGTTACAAACCCTCTGAGCTCAGTCATTAGAATGATTCTCTGAGTGGTTCAACTCAAGTGGAGACGGTCAGTTACTGTTAGTGCGTAGGGCTAGTGGGTTGGGTTTTTTCCCCCCCTGCCTGCCTGGGTGTTTTGTTTTTTTGCTTTGGATTTTTTTTGTTTTGTTTTGTTTGTGCCTCTTTTGTTTAGGCTGAGTAATCCTCTCAGCTGGGAGCCATGAGAGCGAGGCAGGCACAGTGCCCCGAGACTGATTTATGCGCAGAGATTTTAGGGACAATCCTATTTTAAATAAGATTATTCAAGCAGAGAGCCCAACATAAATAAATAAATAAAACCCTTGAGCCTACTGCAGTTACAACGTGGTAAAAGCACAGGAATAGCTCTCTCTCATGACCCTGTAGGCTACCCCAAAAAGATACACCACGTTCCCTCCTGCACCTGAGCTCAGTGGGGCAGGACTAAAGAAGGTACTGAGAGCAGATGGGTCTTGGGAAGGAGTCCCAGTCACCGTGTGTACCTACACCCGGGCCAGAGATGGAGAAGGAAGGAAAGGTGGCTTGAAGATACTTTTTGTGTTCCTGGATTTCTGAGGCCTTGCAGGGGCCTTGTGTGAGTTAGAGCAGCCTGAAGGCTTCAGTAACTTCTGCTTTGCTTGCCAGAGCCTGTTATGTGCCTTGGGAAGAGATGATGAACAGCCATAGTTCAGTGCACTTTGACCACACCCTGATGTACCCCATCACAATGAAAAATTGGCAGTTTGTTACATTTACAGTGAGGCCAAATCGTCATCTATCTAAAATCTCATAGACTCTACGGTCAGAAGGGACCATCGTGATCATCCAGTCTGATCTCCTGCACATGTCTCCCCACGCCTCTGCTCTTGCATGCAGAGGCACATATGTGCACACAACCTGCAAGCCTTGAGGGCTGGGAAATGGGACTTACATTTCTGGGACACGGTTTTGCAAAAATCAAATCTCCCATTATGTAAGGTACATCAGAGCAAGAATTTCAGGGGGATGTGGCCCCATCCTGTGAGCAGCCTGTGAATTGGAATCCTTCATGGAGTTTCCCAGGTGGCATGGTCCTTTAAGAAAGTCCCCATATCCTCCAAGGAGGAAAGAATCAGTGATGATGGAGTTCACCAGAGTTGTCTGGACTCTTTAAAGCTGGAGTAGTCAATAGGCAGATTGCAGGCCATATCTGGACTGCCAGACACTTTTGAATGGACCCTTAATTATTTTTATTTACTTATCATCGTTTTCGGTTTTTTGATTATTTTCTTTGGAGTCTGGACCTTGACCAAGAAATTTGGACCTTGACAAAAAATAATGGACTACCCCGATCTAGTCTATTATTTCACTGAACGTTCTGCTCCAAGCTCTGAATAATGAATACCATCCATGTGCTTTCATATTTGTAAGCAACATATAACCTAAAATCTCCTGTTCTGATATTAGGATTCTTCTAGTTAAGTAGAGTTTTGGCTCAAAGGATCACAGGGTGAAACAGATTTAAGAGCAGAGTTGAAACATTCAATACAAAAGGGCAGAAGGTTTTCTAGCTTAAGGCATGCAGGAAAGTTAACTTTTTAAAAGCCCGGCAGGGTATTCCAGATAATTATTTTCACCTTGCTTTGCAAAATACAATATAGCATGGACTCTAATAGTGCTACACTCCATTATATTGTTCATCCAACTTGTCTTTCCCCACGACTCTTCAGTAGCGGGTGGGAGCTTGTAGGGATTTTGTCTAACCTCTCTTTTCTGGAACATCAAGCAGCCAGTGAGAAAGGAAAAATGTACAAGGAAAATCGGTGGTTTGAATGAAATGCAGCCATTTCTGGGTGGAACCTAGCAGTTTAGAGCAGTCAGTCGAAACGGCAAGTGGAATTTCACCAAGACACTGAGATGAGAACACTCCTCTTTTTGTGAAAAGCGCATGGGAACTTTAATACCACTAATGGTCAGGGCTTATGTTTGTTTTACATGTCACCCTGAAGAGAGCACTGCCCCGTAACTTGTCCCCTAACACCATGCTGAGGCATTCGATTAGTCTTGATCTTTGAGAGGAAAGAGCCAATTAATGAATTGCCACTATCACTTTCTACAGCATCCTGAGTTTCCTTTAGACAGTAGTTCTGTTTTTTGTTCCATGCAAATTCCCATGGTAATTGAGGACTTTGGTCTTCCATCTAAGTATTAACTACAGCTGTAACCTCAGTGGGACCTATTTACTGGTAGAATCTGAGATCTAACAAGACTATGGGAGTTATGAGAAGAAAATTTCCATAAAGGCTTTCAAGCACCTGAGTCCCTAAATCTTTCCAAATTTGTTCGTCTTATATCAAATTAGCTCAAGATTTTGTTAAATTGGCAAGTTAGGAGTTAAAGATTTAGGGGAATATACATTTCTCCATCCTGCCACTGCTTATCTGAGGGTGTGCAGCCCTTCTGCTACAATTCAATTAGACTTGTGTTCTGACTTACTGACAGGATAAAAGTGAGGCAATCCAGCCTGCTAACCCACGTGTTGCACAATTATAATAAATGCAGGGAAGACACCTCTGAACTGGCAGATTGTAACAGTGATAAATGCATCCAAATCCCCATCGGGACAAATGCAGGCATGAAGTCAGAGCATTGGCTTCCAAGCCATGCCACAGTATATGGAAAAAACAAATTCATCTCCTCCATAACCATGTTTAAGGCAACACATCTGGCAGAAACACATTAACGACCCTAAACTGGAAAGCATTATTCCTCCTCGTGTTAGAATCACTAGCTTAATGGTCAGCACATATTTGAATGAAAATGATCTCCAGAGTTAAAAGTTCGTGAATGAGTCACAGAAATTTTATGTGCTGCAGAACTCAGACATTTCACTTGTGCTGTGTACAAAGATGTAGTTTATGGGCAGAGGAAGAAGCCTTCATTCTGAACTTTTCGGCTGTAATGAAATCACTTCTGCCTCAAGGACCCAATACACCTTCAGTGACTTGATTCTTTTCCCTCTCTTTTCTTTAGTCCGAGAGCAACGCCACCAACATTTCAGATCTGGGTTTCAAAACCTGCATGGTGCAAGAATTTTTGGGTCAGAAGCTGATGGATTTTTAAGGCTAGAAGGGACCACAATGATCACCTGGTCTAACCTTCTGTATAACATGGCCCATTGAATTTCACTCACTTTTTTGACCCACTTGTGGCTTAACCCATAATAAAGATATTGGCCATTTGCAAAGTTTAGATCCATGTCTGGATTTCAAACACCCCAGAGTTCAGGTGTGTTCAGATTTGGGATTTTGGCTAAAACCCTTCAAGTTTTTTTTTTCCTTTGAGATTATTATGGATGAGTAGAGGATACTCTCATTATCCTCGAATTAACTTGAAAGACCATAATGGCTTCATTGATCAGTACATTCCTAACTCATAATCATGGGAATGATACACCCATAATAACCCTTCATTGAAACAACGAGGAGTCCAGTGGCACCTTAAAGACTAACAGATTTATTTGGGCATAAGCTTCGTGGGTAAAAAACCCGCTTCTTCAGATGCACCTATTAACCACAGCAAAGTGGATGGGTTCCAGCCCAAGTTACAGTGGAGCTTGGTCTGTAGCCTCCTTCCCTTCCCTCTCACCCCACAGCCAAGTCAGGTAGGCTTGGCTTAAAGCACCTCCAAAAGGGGTAGGTGGGCTTAAGGCTGAAACCCAGGTAAAAACCTCAGTTAAATGTGCACTGTAAACATACACTATACTAGCGCTGCTGTGGGTCAAGGGCCAGATCCTCAGCTGGTACAAATCTACATTGCTCTATTGAAGCCAAAGTAGCCAAAATCTGGCTCAAAATCACAGCTAAGTATAGATGGACACTTCTCTCAAAGTTAATTCTTTCCCCACATTTTTAATTGGTTTCCAATCCTGCACCTACACTTCCATCCTCTGTTCTTTTTCCTCAAACAGGATGTGAGTGCTCCAGAACAGAGTTATGGTGGATGGTACCAGTTTTACACAGGGAAATAGCATTAACTGACCATTTGAAAAACTACCAAAGAATTTTCAGAATCAAGTTTTACTTCCCCTGGAAAACCAGGCTGTGGGTTTTCAGCCGAACTCATTAAAGCCTAGAAAACAAATATTTGACTATTTTGTGAATACCGGGCATTCGGTTCAATTTGACCTTATTTGAACCCTTTAGCATTTACAAATCAGTGAAGCTTCTAAACTGGTCTGCCCGGTTCCCTCTAGCTTGTATTCAGAACTTAATATGTGCATTTGACGTACTGATGGCTTGGGTGACCCGTTTTTAAGCTTGGATCTCAAATACTAACACTGGACACTGCAGGACTATTCTGAAGAATAGTGATGCTCACTGAGTATTTTCATATACCCAATAGATTAGTAAATAATGGGCCTGGTTTATGAATGCATCGTAAAGCTCAAACTCATTACATTTTGGATTACTCCCCACCCAGCCCTGTTTTCCAGACTGGAGTTTTTCCCTGATTGCAAGAAGGCAGATTGTAAAAGCTAGTCGGGGCAGGCAATGGCTGTCAGTATGTGTTTGCACAGTGCAAACAAAGCTCAATGGGGTTCCAATCTCAGCTGAGCCCTGTAGGTACTATAATTAATAATAATGCTAATACACTCGCTAGGATTTTCTCCCAGACTGTTTCAGTACTGCTCTGAAATATCACAGTTTAGGAATAATAATACTGGATCCACTAACATCCCACACCTTTATTACTGACCTTGAAGACTCGTCCAAAACATTCTGGGCAGTGGGAATATTTCTGATGGAATGATCAAAAGTTAATTAAAAAAATGAACATGAATAACTAAAATAGCTGTTGTTTTTAGAAATAAAATCTCAGCCCTCTTGTAAACATCTGGGGTAGGATTTAGCATGAACTGTATGTGCTGCAAATCATGCAGCACTTATGCATTATGCAATTGTTTTGTTTCTATTTCAAGATCAGCCTTAGAATGGGGAGTGTTTTGCCAGGGCTTTTGATGGCAAATATTTGTGGGCAGATCCTCAGCTGGTATAAATTGTCCTAGCTCCACTGGGACAACTTATCAAGGGTCAGGGTGGATTCTTCATCACTGGCAGTTTTTAAATCAAGATGGGAGGTATTTCTAAAAGCTCTGCTCTAGGAATTATTTAGGGGCAGTTCTATGGCTTGTGTTCTACAGGAGGTCAGACTAGATGACCACAATGGTCCCTTCTGGCCTTGGAAATTATGAAGTCAATGGAACAATAACAATTTACACCAGTTGAGGATCTGTCCCTGGCTTCTGAGGGTCATTTTGAGATCCTTAGACATGTAGTGATCCCTGAGTAGAAAAGAGCCAAGTTAAAATCTGTAGCAGGCTTAACTTGTTTCCCTCCCACAGTGCCTTCTTTATACAGGCAGCCACAGATGCCACCAGCAAAATGGGTGAGCAGATCACGGTGCAGTGCTCAATCCCCAAGAGGCCATTCTATCTCTATTCTTTTATCTCATATTCGGATAGAGCCAGTCAATCATAAGTAGCTCCTTGGCTGCTGCTTTGTGGACCCCTCGTTACCAGTAGAGGGTGTACATACTGCTGTGAGATACCCTGGGTAGATCCAGGCCAACAAGTTCAAATCTAGATCCAAATTTTTCCCAAAGTCTGGGGGTATTTGGTTCAGCCCGTCTTTATTAGGAACCACTTGGAGGTGCATTATTAGAATACTTTGATGAAAACTAAAAGCTACTGAACAATTTTGTTATCTATTAACACAACTGTGTAATTCTCAGCTGGCTGCACACTCGACTCCGCAATACGCAACAGACATCTTACCACGTACTTGGGGTGAAATCCTGGTCTCACTGACATCAATGGGAAATGTTGTCATTGACTTCAGTTGGGCCAAGATTTTACCTGTGGTGCACAGGGTCTTGATTATGACTTTGCAATTGGCCCTTGGCTTCATCACCAGTGCAGCAAGAAACAGGCTAATATAAATGCAGTCTATGGTGACATTTCAACTGTATTCCAGTCTAGCTGCATCTTTCTCTTCCCGCTCTGTTGGGTTGATACCTTTAAACCTGCCACGACCCAAATGTGGGATGTGATGAAGGCCAAAAATATGGCGGGGGACAAAAAAAAGCCATTCATGCAGGAAACTTTAACTCCTGAACGCTTCATTCCTGCAGAGTAAATAATTGTCTCCATACATAACCTGTGTTCCAGGACTCTCTATACCTGAGGTAAATCATTTTGAACAATAAATATGAGGTGGAAGGCAGGTAACTGGGAGATCAAAATGGGTGATGTCCCCTGCAATGAGGGTCACTAGAATGGCGTCAGATAGCAGAGACATTAAAGCAAAGGAGTCCAGTCTACATCTGTGCCAAATCCTTTCTCCACAAAGAGTGAAAACTCAGGTTCTTTGAGTAACTTCTTCCCCACAAGCACAAATTCACATCAATGGCAGAAATATGCCCAGATTGCACCACTGGATCTGATCCGTTCCCACCCAGAAATTATGGGGAAGATCTCAACTCTCCATCTCATGCCCATCACTGCTCAACATGTCGAGCAAACTTGTCCACTTCTGTGAACTCCAGAGAACTAAACTTTCCACTTAACTATAACTTCCTTGTAACTCTCCAATTTCAGAGCAAGAGAATCCAAAATCACTACCCCCGCCGCTTTCCAATCTCATACTTCGTTATATCCTCACATCATTACATGAGGCACTTGGGATTGTGCTTGCCTGAATTTAATTTATCAACTTTGAATCTAATGAATGTACAGTACTGTACAAAGGGGATTTTTTTTCACCTTGCAAACGTAAGGAAATTGGTGACCCAAGCAGCAGGTATTTCTAAACTATCATAACCTAATGTAATGCTTCAGAAAGTTAAGGAAAGCAATTTTTCAGATCTGCTTTCTGCCATCAATTAATTCAGCAAATACCAGACTTGATTTATTCCAGTGTGTAGAAGCGGAGTGAATGATAAAATCCCCTTGCAGTTTATATGCCAGCAGGTCCTGTAATTCTCTCCTCTGAGCCCTGGAATTACTATCCTGTTTTTAATTACTTATTTTGCTAATCTGCAAAAATTAACATTTTTTGTTGCTTTAATCCTTTGCTTCCTCTCTGTTTTCTCTAGAACTTGGAATGCAAACATGTCACAGATTTCCATAGCAGGACTCTTCTTACCGCCACCACCTCCAAGTAAGGGCATTATTGCTATCATATTAATGAGCTGGCAAAGCACATCGAGGCTAGGAGGACTTTGTCTCCCATATGTTTTCCCTGCCTTATGAAAATTGATGGCTTCAGTGACTGAGCTCCCTTTATGCTGCAATCCAAAGAGCAGCCTTTAGTTAAGGTTTCAAGCTTGTTTTCTTTCTGTACTTGCCAAAGGGAATTAGTGTTTGTGAAAAGGGGCTGGAATTCTATCCTCGGAGACTGAGATCCTCTCTTTATCCACTAAATGGATGCCCCAGTCAGCTGCCCTGCCAATGTGCCTCAACACTGACCGGGAATGAATTGAGGGGTTGGCTGCACATACCTTTTAATCCTCGGGTTTGCTGCTGACTCTGCTGCTAACCATCCTTGGGCTCCCTGGATACACTTAGGAACAGAGGTAAAACCAACCCACAAAACCCACCGAACAGCCATCAGCTGGTATCTTTGGGTCAGCACCAAACTCCTTGTATGTGACTCAATAATCTACAGGTGAAAAGTGCCCTGTCACATTACTCCAAGGCTGTATATAGACGATATCCGTAGCATTTACTTTTCTGCTGGAGTGAATGTGATAGGTGATATTATCTACAAGATGCCAACAGATATTTGGGTTTAAATCCCTCATGTATTATGTATCTTTACCATCTAACCTTTGTAGAACCTTTTTGTGTGTTAGACCTTCACTGAGACTTTTCAGACCGCTGCAGGTCCACCAGAGGAAGCTGCAGTGGAGATAAGGCCCGGGTGTGCTCAGACATTTTTACCACCATGTTGTCTGACCTTGCATAGATCAAGGTTAGATGATACAGAGGAAGAAGCACTTGAGCCCTGCTTATAAATAGCCTCCCACAGTGAACCTGTACCTGCTGGAAATTGTGGGCCCAAACAATCCTAGTGTGGACACAAGCTTTGTTACATGGTTGGAAAGAGGTAAAGGCACAGAACCGTGGCCTAAAACTGAGGAAGGACTAGCCTGGGGTAAAATTTTCAAAGGCATCCACGTTCCACCAACTGTCACTTAGGAATCTAAGAGTACGTCTACACTGTGGGGGGTGGGGGGGGAGGTGTGTTCTTAACTTGGGTTAGCTACCTTGGGTTAAAATAGCAGTGAAGACCCAGCTAGCCAGCTATTAACTGGGGTTAGCTGTGCAAGTTCAACCCCAGGTTTTAACTTGGGGTAGCAACATGAGTTAAAAGTCGAGTTGCCATGTCATGATTGCTATTTCAACCCAAGCTTGTGTCCACACTGCAAGCAGTACAGCAGCATAGCTGAAGCACAGCAGCTGTACCGCTGTAGTACCCGAAGCTATGTCTACACTACACCGCTTTTAGCGACATGTCTGTGTTGCTACAGCCGTGCCATGAAAAGTCGCACTGCATAGCTGCAGTTTGTTGGCTCCCCTGCTGACAAAAATCTTCCAACCCCAACAAGCGGCGTTTGTCTTTGTCAGCAGGAGAGCGCTCCTGCCAACAAAGCGCTGTTCACGCTGGCACTTGTCATCGGCAAAACTTTTGTCTTTCTGGGGGAGAGGGTTTAACACCTCCACAAGACAAAAGTTTTGTCGTTCAATTGCCCGTGTAGACATAGCCCTAGTATAGGCACTTCCTACATCAATGGAAAAGTTATTTCTGTTGCTGTATGTAATCCGCCGCCCCAAGCAAGCATTATTGCTTTATTGCTGGGGGTTAGGTCGTTTTAATAAAGCATTATTGCTTTATTATTGCATTATTTCTGGGGGTTAGGTCTTTTTAACTATAGTACTCGGGTGTGACATTTTAAGTGAAATCCAGGCCTGAGTTTACACCCCCTTTTTTCCTGTATAGACACTCACTAAATCTTATTGAAAATCTGTGGAACTCAAGCTTGGTCTACAATTAAAAGTTACATCTGTCATAGCTATGCTGACAAAACCCACAGTGTAGACGCAACTAGGTTGATGGAAGAGGGCTTCTCTAGACAGACCTAACATTGTTCAGGGAGGTGGGGTTCCTACACTGACTGAAAAACCCCTTCTGTCGGTGTTGACTGTGTCTACAATAGGTTGCTGTACCAACATAAGCTCTCATAAGCAGAAGTAACTTTAGACTCCTAAACCACTTAGGCACTTTTTGAAAATGTTACCCCCCACATCTTAGTAAATTCATAACAGTTAGAACAACTGGGAATTGAATAGATCTGGGGTTGAGACTACCCTGCCCTTCCCATATTGCTAAATTGAAGGGAGGGGAGTCCAAGCTGGGTGGGAGAGGTGTTTTGTGGGAGAGGAGTCTCTGTATGGAAAAGGTTAAGAGCCATTGGAATAAACTAACCAGGGAGGTGATCCAAGAACTCTGCTTAGGGAGCCGGAGAAGTGTTTAGAGAAAACCTTAGTGGGAATGGTGTGGGGAGTCATCAGATAATAGGGGTCAAGTTCAAAGACCCAGATTGCTTTCCTGTGTCTGTGCTCTGAGTGAATCTGAACAGCCACTTACACTTTCTGTCTGTCCTCAAGTTAATCATGTCTTCTGTCATCTGAGATATCCATCAAACGGAGCTGAAGGATGAAAGATTTTTAAAAGCGATCACTTCACATCTGTGAAATCTAAATGAAGTATTATCATTGCTGCTCAGAGAGGGGAATTAATTACCAACAGCCAGTGAAATGTGCAATTGCTTAAAAATAAAAAATAAACCCTTTAACGATAATATTAAGCCCCAAATAGCTCTGCTGTTTAGCCTGACAAATGAACAAAAGCTAATTCCTTATTTATTATTTTTTTAAACATCCTCATAGCTTTCACTGGAATGCTATTCATTGGGTTAAATAGCACCTCATTGTTATGTTTTACGAACCTTGTCAGTTTGTCTCCAAAGTCATAAACCTGTTATATTAGCTGATGGGAGAGAAACCTGCTTAATGAATCATCTTGTCACACACACACCCCATATTCTTTTAACAGTTACCGTAATGTTTTATGTGATACCCTCTGAAGGGGAACATACAAAGTTTATTTCTTTAGCTAACATAGTCCTCTAGGGCCTGGTCCTGTGGTGTGCTGAGCATCCTCCTTGAAATGAAATCAAAGGGAGCCTAGGCTTCTCCTAACCTTGCAGGATCTGATCTGTAACATTCTTTTGCTGGCTAACGTGTGCAGCTATTAACAGGGGCATTTTAGCAGATGGAATTCTCTGGGTCTGAGTCTGATCTCACACCCACAATGAAACACCATTGACCTCAGTTCAGCAAGTCCTTAATTTTAAGCACTTGAGTAATCCCATTGATTTAAAAGGAACTAAAGCACGTGCTTGAGTTCTTTCGCTCAATATGACGGACTTAAACACATGCTAAAGTGCTTTGCTGAACTGGAGCCTTGCTCCTGGTTTATGCCAGGGTAAATGAGAACAGAATCAGCCCCTTCCAGTGGTCTGTGCTGCATGTTGTCAATGCACTGTGAGTTACTGCATCTGCATTTGTATTTAATCAAAAGGTTCCACCTATTTACATGGAGTCAACCAATAACCTCTGCCCAAAAATGTCTTTGTAGTTGATTAGCAATATACTGCGGACAAATGGCATTGAGTACAAATGACTTTTTGGAGGGGTAATGTATCCATGTGGAAATGAAAAAATCACTATTTTCACTGACACCATTGTATAACCACTCACATACTGTACCTAGTGCAGTGCAGTATTTTGACAGTAACTCCTCAGTGCAGTGACTTTAATTGTCTGTGAAAACCCCACAGGATACTCTGGGGTCAGTAGAACAACAACCCTGGGTGTACTTTGTAGGCTTTGATTTTTGTAGACGACAGATATGAGTTTGCAATGATCTGGTCTGATGGCTGCCAAAACACTGTTTCTCCTCCCATCATATTTCCCACAGATGTGAGTGAATGTAGCCCACTGGTGTGCGTACAGCTCTTCCTCTGTGCCAATCCACAGAAGATACAAGTGTGTACAGCCCAAACTAGGGAGCCCTGGCGCTCTAGCTCAAGCTTTAGCAGTTCTTCCACAGTCTCTGCTTCAGTCCCTGCTGTGTCTGCCAAAATGGTGGCCATCCCATGACCTTCTTCTCATCTAGCCTTTCTGGCTCTTGTCTCATACTCCTAACCCAACAGTAAGAACAATACTTGGCGCTTCTAGAACTCCAGCTGTCCAAGATTCTAACAGTACTTTTCTCTCAGCCTGGGAGGTAGGGAAGTATTCCCATTGTAAGGTGGGAAAATCTGAGGCACATAGATGTGAACTGAGTTGTCCAAGGAGACACAGTGAGGCCTTTTCTACAAGGAACAATTTTAGGTAAGGTGTGGAATGAACCTGGTGCAAAAGGCTGATGTGGAACCTCTTATTTTGGCTTAACAGAGGCTTTTTCCACTGATATTTAACCTATGGTGTGAACTAAAACCCATATAGCTAAACTAGTGCAGACTCCTATGTGGCCGCTTTCTTTTTGGATATGTGTCTCTTTTTCAGTTTAATTTAAGTCTACTAGGAACATGTTCAAGTTAAACTGAAATAAACTTCTCTTAAACTGAAATAAGAGTGCCCACACAGGAATGTGCGCACCAGTTTAATTGTATTAGTCTACAAACCAAATAAGTACACCTTTTGCAGGGAGACAAGGCCTGAGTCACTGGCAGACCTGAAATTAGAACCCCGACAGCCTGATTCCAAGTGATATACGTTGTTCACAACACCAATCAACCTTCCCCATTCTTGCTCCCAATATTTCCCCCTCTTCTTTCACCACCACCACCATTGTCCTACAACCTTTGCCAGCAACCTGGCTTATTATCCCCCACCACTTCTACTGATATTCTCCCACACAGCGGTCCAATGTCCCCACCTGACTTCTCCCCTCAGTTCTTTCCCTTGCTTGTCACTCTTCTGATCCTCTTTCCCGTCCCACCATGTGTCCAGCCTAGATCCTGTGTGTCTCCCAAACATTGTTCCTGTCTTCAGGCCTGTTCTTGCCCACACATGCATGTTGTCCTCCTGAAAGGAGGGTGTTCTGCTACTGCTCAGGGCCAAGAGGCAGGCGGGCAGTGAATGCCAAGCTGCTGCCTCCTTCCTACTCTCTGACTTTTCTCCACACGGCCTGCTCCATGAGCAAGGGCAAGAAAGCCAGCAGGGGCAGCAAAAGGAGAAGGTGTCATCTCATGAGCAAAGATGGACCTGAGTCTCTCAGTTCTGAAAGCTGAGTGGCATCTGGGTCTAGGAGTTCGATTCAGGCCCGTCTCTAATTTATAAGCCCTTTGGATTGTGCTAAATATGTAATATGTGGAGTAGGAATTGGCAGAATATGGCTGCACTGATAAATTTTTAGAGGGCTCAAGGATAATGGGCATTTTAATAGGAAAATGTAATATTCCAAAGTGTCAGAAGAGCAATACAAGAATCTATGGGCCATTATTAATACACTTCTGTGGTGATTAAAATGACTTTTCCTTCAGACATGCACCTCCCAACAGCCCCAAGGCATATATTAGTAGCCTATTATATTCCCACTCTTATCTTATTGCCTAATTTGAACACTAATTAATAGCACTGTACCATTTAAAACACAAATAGCACTGGGTAGTATTTCACTGAAACTAGACTTGACTTACTGCAAGCAATAGATCCAAGCTTCATTTTTTAAAAGCATCCGTATGTTTATGGGCCCATTAATAAGAGAGGAATTTCTTTTTCTTAGTCCTACCTCCCCAGATTCCATGATTATCCAGGGAGGTTGGGGGCAGAAGGGTTATGATCTGATTTCCAAAAGCATTCAGCCAGTAGTCAATGCTTAAAGTTAGGCACAGACTTAAGCATCATACTGAATTAGGGCCCAAAGGCCCTGATTTGCCTTTAAAACACTTCTCTTCTATTCCAGGTTTTCCTGTTCTTCGAATGCATGTGCATCCCCTCTGGATAACCTACCACACACATTGAGGGGGCTGTATAGGTCAGGGAGAGAGCAGAGCAGAGCTAAGCGGAAAGACTAACCAGGATCAGGGAGCAAGCTCCTGTGTGTCTATTCTTTCTTCTAAGGCCATGTCTACACTAGGAGCATGTCATAGGCCACTTTATCCAATCTTCAGGTTAGCTGCTGCCTCAGTTTCCCCTCTGTTCCTGGGGCTAATTGCCTGCGTGCACGCTGCACCACATATAAGCTCCTGTCTCCACACCCCCTGAAGGACTCACTGCTGCACCCAAAGTCTTTTTCCAGGCACAATTTTATTCTCCCGTCATAAAACGTAGGCAAAACATCAAACACAAACCGTTCCTCAGCCCACTCGGGGCTACAGCAGCCAGAGGCCTTCCCCTTTGCTTTTTGGTCCTTTCTGCTTCAGGGCTATTGCAGGAGGCGGAGCCCTCTCCCACCCACAGCTCCCTCCAATTGACATCTCTCAGCCCTTTATAGAAAACACCTGGCCCCTTCCCAGCTGGGTCTGATAAACTGAACAGGGCTGGCTGGCCCTAGGCCCTTAAGGGCGCCCTTCCTCAGGATAACTATACTGGTATACTACACCAGCAGAGCACTCCTAGTGTGGATGCAGCTATACCAGCAAACCTGCACTTTGGCCAATATAGCTTATTCCAGCCGTCTCCCTCACCCACCCCAAGCGAAATGAGTTACACTGGGGAAAGTACAGCGTTGCTATTATAACTACCTCTACACTAGGGGCTTCTGCCATCACAGCTGTGTCAGTCAGGGTTCAAACCTCTCCACACTCCTGACCAACCTAGCTAGCCAGCAGAAATCTGTAGTGCAAACCTAGTCTTAACCTCATCTGGTAAATTTTGGATGCATAAATTCCACTTCCAAATGTTGTGTGCTTTGGCATTATCACGGGGAAGTGGGGGCAGTGATTTTTCACAGCCTACCAAACACTTGGCAAAGGCTGGGCAGTGGGCATGCTGCAACTCCTGTTTACCTTACCATTTGTGATTGTTTCCCTGTTATCTTGTCCTTCCCTTGTTTATTTGCTTTTCTTTGCCTGTTATCGCTCATCACTTCTTCAGGGCATAGACTGGTGGTTTTTCAACTACATGTGTGTACAGTGCCTAGCAGAGGGGAACTGATTCCTGGAAAGCCAGAAGGACCTCTGTCCCCAGTCATGACCCAATGCATCAGGACTACTGGACCCCCAGCATGAATCAGTTACCTACTAACAATCTCGTTATCAGAGCCCACGTTTATCCAAGCCACCCGTTATTCAATTCTTTTTTTATGACTGTAGCCCCTTAAGACCCCAGCTAAGATCAGAGCCCCACTGTGCTGTACAGACACATAATAAGAGATAGTCTCTGCCCCCAAAGATCTTGCTATCTGAATTTAAAAAATGACAAACACTGCAAAGAAAAGCAGAGACAGAGAGAAATGATTTGCCCGAAGTTACACAGCAGGTCAGTGGCAGATCTGGGAACAGTACACAAGTCTCTTGACACCTGTGAATTTCCAGCCTGCAGAACATTTTGGATGAACAAGGTTCCCCTGAAACTTCAACAGTGATTTCAACTGAGTTATTTGATGTGAAGGAATATTGTGCTCTGTCCTGCTTCTGGCCTTTGCACAAGTTATGTTTTTAAAAAATGCATTTGTTACTGTGTTAATGTTCCCTCTCAATTGTAATAAGTCAGCATAAGTGCTGGAACTAGGGATGCAGGGGGTGCTGCAGTACCCCCCTGACTTGAAGTAGTTTCCATTATATACAAGATTTACAGTTTGGTTCAATGGCTCTCAGCACCCCCACGAAACAAATAGTTCCAGCGCCCCTGCAAGTCAGGGAAGAAATGTGCGTGGTAAGGAAAGGAGATTTTCTACTCTAGGTAAAGTCACC
This sequence comes from Chelonia mydas, assembly GCF_015237465.2. NCBI lineage: Eukaryota > Metazoa > Chordata > Testudines > Cheloniidae > Chelonia > Chelonia mydas. The sequence goes on along the minus strand of NC_057853.1, from coordinate 10,594,637 downwards.
TCCGTGGGAAAGAGTTAACAAGTAATGTTTAACTCTAGGGATTCCACAGTGCCCTCTAGTGACAGATAAGAGTATCTGCACAAAATGATTGACGAAGGCTAGGGAAGCATCAAAAGAGATAAAGGGTTTGCAGAAGAATAAAATGACAGCACAACAGGGACAAATACAGTTCTCCCAACATTAATACTTAAAGAGAATCTGACTTGAAATCAGCTTAGTGAAGAAGTAAGTAAGCAAAGCTTTTGGATGCTTTTTCCTGGGGGATCACTTCTCTTTGGCCTTTCGGCTCAGACCAAGTGTGGTATTAGTTTAGTATCTGATATATCCTCTGTCAGGAGACTATATTTTGCTTTTGTAGGGGGTTTGACACCATGGATGTCTCGTATACCGCTGACCTGATCCTTTCCTGCTGCAATCTGAGTTTTACACTCGTAAGCTGATCTATTGCCTGGAATGGTGGAGGAGCAGAGAAATGAACTGGATTTATTATGTTGAGAGATAAACAGCAAAAAGAAAGGGGGGGAAATCTAAGGCTTGTTGGTGAATAGAGCCCCTCCCTTGGAATGGTGCAGGCAGACATAGTGTCGGGAAGGTGCTAGGGAAAGATTGTCAGTGACATTACTACCTGTCACACATGTGTAAAGTCATCAAACGGCAGGTGAGCGGCAGTGACAGCTCTGGGAAAGACATCTTCATTAGCTTCTTAGAGCTGCAGTAATATGACGTTGCTGTGTATTAGGGCAAGCAGGCTGTTCTGCTTAAAGCCAAGGGCAGCGTTCATGGCAAATAATGTATACTACAATCTTACCCATTGACTTTGTTCTGAGTTTGCTGTTGTCGGACTTTGATTGCTATGAATTGTTTGCGTTGTTGGAAAAGGTGCCACAAACCTGTTAGGTGAACATATTTCAGGTTATAGGGCTGTTGGTAAGTTCTTACTTTGGCTGTTTCGTGGGCCCTTTGTTCTGCCTGAGAAGTAACCACTCATATAAGTCACATGGCACTGGTGCTGCTCCCAGATTTGATGACTTGAAACTTTTCTCTCCTCCTTTTTATAAGTCGGAGAGATTCAAGATGACCATGACAGTATTAAAAGGGTGGCAAATGCCATCAAAGCAAATTTAATGTTTTTTATTTAAACAAGTCATCATGAATTCTCTTGCAGTATTGACCAGCCCTTGTTTTGGCCTAAAAGGCTCTTTCCAACCATCTCCAGTTAGGCCCTGGTCCTACACACACTTTTGTGCCAATATAACTCTATTAAGGTGCAATCTTTTTATCAATACAGTTCTACTTGTTGTTTGGACACAGGCATATTGGTATAAAAGTGCTCATCTGACAGCCACCCTCTTGGGCCACTGAACCAGGGCCATCCAGAGCTAAAAGCATGAGCTGCTACTGCTTGGTCTAAAGAGCCAAGATTCTCCAGCCTTAGCCATCACAGACTCATGTCCTCTGCTGAAGAGGCTCAGAAGGAGATCTGGAACACTCGTTCCCCTGGGGTTTATACTTTTATTGCGACTAGCTTATTCCCCTTCCCGTATGGGAGTCAGCACTTTTACACCAGTATAACTGCATGTATGCTATCAGGGTTACACCACTTTAACTCGACCAGTATGGTGGTCGAGTTAAAGCCATGCAACATAAGTGCAGGCCCACAGAGAGAAATCTGGGGCCACGGAACATCATTTTACCAGGGTCCGACCCCCTCCTTCTTCACCCCTATTTCATCCCAGTTCCAGATGTTTTGGGGGTCCCCCTAGCTTGGGACCCTGGTACAATTTCCCCCCCCCCCCCCCCCCCCGCCAGCCCTGCATAAGTGTGTAGACGAGACTGGTGGTGTACACGCTCCCTGCTGATCGGTGTGGCTTTTCGTCATGGTTCAGCTGGTGCTGGGGGTCAAAGTTGTGACCGAGCCGCTGAAATAACTTTCTTCTTTCCTCTTGCAGCCTTTAACCTGTGTTAACTGAATCCACATTAGAGAGCACAGGGTGAGCAAATGTCACCCACGGCAGAGCCCCTTTGATTGTCTCTGTCTGGGACTGTCTCAGCTAGGATTCCACTGCAGCAGGGAGCAAACTGAAGAGAGAAGCTTTGACAGGCCTGGAGATCCCCTGTGTTCTGAACTGGAAAGGGACAGTGGGCTTTCCCATTGCTCTAGAGTGAAACAGGAAGAAGATAATTGAGGGAACACAGTTAATCCAGTCCCTTTTTGAACGAATGACTCAAACTCTGTGCTTTCGTACATTTTGGGCATGTAATGAACTTCTTTAGTAGTAGTTTAAACAGGCCCTCATCAGGGGCCAAGTCCTTATTAATAAAGATCAGATCCTTCTTAGGCCCCATCCTTATTGGTGTAAGCACTTTAGATACTATTTAAGATGAAATATTCACCTTTTAAGATCTGACCAATGAGAAATAGCGTGGGTCTTCCAATTTCAGTACAGGCTGCCAGTGTTGAAAAAAAGCTCACCCTGCAGGACAGGCCTCTGAAATTAGCTTTACTGACATTGCCCGCTTCAATAGTCCCAGTACAAGGAGAGATGGGCCAGAACCAAACCCAAAACACCTCACAGCCCTGCGCTTTGGGGTCGCTCAGTTGTGGAGCCAAACTTTGAGGCACCGATCATCTCTCGCTCAGTAGCATACCTTATTTCCCATTAAAGCTGGATAGCTACTATCAGCCTGGTAGACTAAGGCCCAGATTCTTAAAGAGATTTAGGTGTCACTTTGCTTTAGAACAGGGGTTCTCAAACTTCATTGCACCGTGACTCCCTTCTGACAACAAAGTTACTAAATGATCCCGGGAGTGGGGCGCAGCCTGAGCCCTGCCACCCTGGGTGAGGTGGAGAGGGGGCCACAGACTGATCCCTGCTGCCCTAAGTGGGGCTGGAGCTAGGGCTTCAGCTTCAGCCTTGGGTCCCAGCAAGTCTAATGCTGGCCCTGGTGACCCCATTAAAATTGGGTCGTGACCCACTTTAGGGTTCCGACCCACAGTTTGAGAACCGCTGCTTTAGAAGGAAGAGAAATGGCTTGTGTGGTATATCACATTATTGTGGTGTACGTTCCCTTTTTCATAAAGCTGGTGATTGCTTTCAGCATGCTCACTTGTAGGGTCTCCAGTGCTCTACTCCGGCATTGCGTTTCATTATGTGCTATCTTTTAGCAGTGCTTTCCTGACACGTAAAGGCTTGAGCTGATCAAAGCATTTCTTCTACTTGTTCATGGCTTGCCAAGGGGCGCAGCATATATGTTATGGCTTTAGCCTAACCAGCAATGGTCTTTCTTTTTTCCTAAATGGTTGAACAATTAAAGAGGAGAGAATATTTTTTTACAAAAACAAGTCCTGTTTCAGTGAAGCAGAAGATCCTTCATCAGTCTAGTTGTGATAAAAATTCTACCTGGCTCCAGCATTTCAAACTGTGATCTGCTAAGGACCCCAGTCCAGACTGAGCTGTCTAGAGGTGGAGGTTTATATTAAATGTGGAGAGTTCACTGCAAAAAACATGAGCCAGGTTTTGGGCATGTTGGGGAAATCTTGCATCCAAGGAAAATACTCAAAGACCAGGAAGTGGATAATGGATTTGAGCTAAGTTAGGAAGCCTTTTGGATATAGAAAAGATTTTACTTTGTTTTCAAGTGTGTATACCAAAGAGCAATCTCTGTCCCAGGCGTGGAATGTGATCTTAGGCCACCATTGCTATTTATAGGTCCTAAAAATAGAAATTGCCTTAAACTGCACAATCACTACAGGGTTGCTGATTTCATTGCTAATCAATGTTGTAAAAGGCTGTTTGGCCTCTCCACTCATTCTTTAAGCACTTTTACAGCCATTCAAGTGTATTTACATTTCCTCATTAGCAATTCTGTGGAAAGGGAATTGGTTCATGATGAGAGTCTTAAAGGCTACTTGTGAAGGGAAAAATAAATTGGGCTAGTATGCTTTCGGGGCTTCCTTTTGAGGACTAATGGTTTGTAGTTGTTTTATTTTCCCTCCATGTTTTTTAGATGAGAAATTTGGGTCTTTTCTATTTATAAAAACTTTAAGAGCTAATGAAACTTTTATATCACAAGATCCAAGCAATTGAAAGGGAAGAGATCTGTAGTCGGACTGTCTAAAATTTTTAATTTTTTTAACGCCTATTTAACTTCAACTACTAATTGTTTTGGGAGAAGGGAAGTGTTTGTTGAAGTTGGAGCTCTCTCAACTGTCAGATGCTCTGAGAACCTCAAAGTCCTCCAGGAAACCTGGGCAGGCCACAGTTGACATTCCTGATATTTCTAAGGCCCGCTCTACAGAGAGACTTTGTACCAGTATAAACATGTTGGTCACAGTGTGGGGTTTTTTAGCAATATAGTTACTGGTATAAAACTAGACCAGTAAAGCCCATTTATACTGGTGTGACCGCATCCACATCAGGGGGGCTGTGCCATTTTAACCATACCATTATGAAGCAGTACCAGGCCAAAGATAAAAAGCAAGCAACAAAACAAACAAACAAAGCCTTTCAGACCAATACCAGGGGAAAATTTAGCAAAAATTCTTGGGTAGACATGGCATCAGAGAAGGAAGATATTCACCACAGTGTCTTGGCCAAATTCAGATTCATGCAATTATATTCTGCCTACTTGTACCTGCAGCTGTAATTGACGGGTGTAGATTTTGTGTGTGTAGTTTGAAAAAGACATAATTTTTTATTTGAATTTGAAGTGACATGCTCCCTTTTGCCTCCCGCACCAGACTGGCCTCAGCAAAACCCAGAAATACTCACTATGTGAGAGCAGCTCTTGCAGTATGTCCAGCTCAGGCTAAAGTATTGGTGAATCTCTGTCATGCAGTTTCATTTGAAATCTTGAGTTGAAAAAAAAATCATATGAGATCAGAGGTTTGAGTGAGCCTCTGAACTTCGAGATGCTCATGTGAACTAAACTGAACCAACAAACCTTTTTGGCTGCACACATTGCCAAAAGGCAGGAGTGGTTCTCTTTCCGCTGATGTAAGAACAGCCCTGATATATATGGACTAGTCTTTCTACACCGATACAAGCAGATCCTGAATCTAGGAGCTTGTCTATACTTGAAAATTAATTCAGATTAAGGTAGGGTATGAATTGAAAGCACAACAGCTATTCCTGAACAACTCCGTCTTTGAAAGTGGATCAAGCTAAACCAGAACAAGGCACTCTTATTCCAGAGTAAAAGTATCTATCATGGAGTTGTTCAGGAATAGTTTTTTCCAGAATAGCTATTCCAGAGTAATTCCATTTGTTGATAAGCCCTAATAAATGTGCACATGAGGAGTTATACCAGTATAATTACACCCACATAACTGGAAAAACTTTTTTGTGTAGACAGGCCCTGAAGTGCAGGAATTAAATACAGGCCCTGCTCCCGCTCCCACTGAGTTCACTGGCAACTCCTAGTGATTCCAGTGGGGAACACTTAAATCCTTTTCTAAGAAAATAAAAGAAAGTAGGAAATTATTTGGGTCCAGCAAAATTTAGCTACATAATTTGTACTTTTAATGATTGTCCAGTTCTTGAAGAGATGCTCCAAAGAATATCCTTGGTGAGGTCTAATGAACATCTTATCTGTCTGAGAAAGAAAGAAAGAAAGAAAGAAAGAAAGGTCATGTCTACACTGCAGGTGCTACAGCAGCACAGCAATAGCTTTGCAGCTATGCCGCTGTTGCGATGTAGTGTAGACGCTTCCTTCAGCAGTTTTTCCACGGCTGTAGTTAATCCACCTCTCTGAGCCGTAGTAGTTAGGTCAATGGAATAATTCTTCTATCAACCTAGCCGTGTTTACACCGGGGGCGAGGTCAGCATAGCTCCGGTTCTCAGGGATGAGAAATTTTCACACCCCTGAGCACCATGGTTATGTTGACCTAACTTTTAAGTGTAGACCAGGCCTTAATAATCATCTCTCTCTCAAAAAAAATACATTTTAACAGTGCGGGGAGTGGAAAGTTTCTGATTTATTCCATCGGAAGGCTAATACGGGCAAAACAGAGTACTAGTGATATCAACACTGAAATAACATCTTAAATGTTTTTGTACTAAGGCACCATTTAATCAAGAAAAAATAAATCAGCATTTTTCACTAGGCTGCTATCAAAAAAAACTGTCAACAGTGGGAATCCTTCAGGTTCATTTTTATCCTAAATGTCACTTTAATTTTCCATTTTTGTTTGCCTTGTTGTTGTCAGCATGTTAGTTCCAGGATATTAGAGAGACAAGCTGGGTGAGGTAATACTTTTTACTGGACCAGCTTCTACTGGTGAAAGAGACAAGCTTTCAAGGTACATTGTGTAACTCCAAAGCTTGTCTCTTTCACCAACAGAAGTTAGTCCAATAAAAAATATTACCTCGCCCACCTTTTCTCTCCAATTTTCATTATTGATCTGCATTTCCCATCATCCCAATTTTCTGCAAGAATTCAGTTTATTTTAGATTCTTAAGCAAGGAAATCAAAATGCCCACTGCGGAAAGGGATCTGGGGATCAAAGTGGACCACAAGCTAAATATGAGTCAACGGTGTAACACTGTTGCAAAAAAAGGCAAACATCATTCTGGGATGTATTAGCAGAAGTATTGTAAGCAAGACACGAGAAGTAATTCTTCCGCTCTACTCCGTGCTGATTAGGCCTCAGCTGGAGTATTGTGTCCCGTTCTGGGTGCCACGTTTCAGGAAAGATGTGGACAAACTGGAGAAAGTCCAGAGAAGAGCAACAAAAACGATTAAAGGTCTAGAAAACATGATCTATGAGGGAAGATTGAAAAAATTGGGTTTGTTTAGTCTGGAGAAGAGAAGACTGAGAGGGGACATGATAACAGTTTTCAAATACATAAAAGGTTGTTACAAGGAGGAGGGAGAAAAATTGTTCTTCTTAACCTCTGAGGTTAGGACAAGAAGCAATGGGCTTAAATTGCAGCAAGGATGGTTTAGGTTGGATGGTAAGAAAAGCTTCCTAACTGTCAGAGTGGTTAAGCGCTGAAATAAATTGCCTAGGTAGGCTGTGGAATCTCCATCACTGGGGATTTTTAAGAGCAGGTTGAACAAACCCCTGTCAGGGATGGTCTAGATAATACTTAGTCTTGCCTTGAGTGCAGGGGACTGGACTAGATGACCTCTCGAGGTCCCTTCTGGTTCTATGATTCTATGAAAATCCTGAATTCCTCATCAGAAGCAAGACAGGTTCTTGGTATATTGGTGGTCCGTATGACCCGATCTGTGGAGCACAATTTAGAGGCTTATGCACTATTTTTGGAACCACAGTGCACAATGGAATCATGAAGATATTTTTTTCAACTATTGATGGGCCCTGCATTTTCACATAATCCTTGTAAAATGGAAATCGCATTCAGGTTTGCAGTTATTGAGGGAATGTCTCTAACCTTTGAGTTGGTGGCCAGCCAAGAATCTGCACCCATAACAAATCAGGCAATGGCTACATGTTACGTGTGATTTAAAAATATAAATGTTAAGGAGCTGGACTAGCAGTCTGAAAGCACAGCATGCTAATAACACCTGTGCTAAAGGAGGAGTATATTGTGTGTCAGTTCAAATCCCACACCCAGGGGAAGAAATGGCCTGATGTCTCATCACATTAAACCTCTATGCAAATTAGACACACAATTACACACACTTCTCTGACCATTTAGAACCTTGTTAACAATACTTAGCTCTTTCATATAGCACTCATCAGCCGTATCTGTCAAGCACTTCACAAAGTCCGATTTTCTCTATTTTACAAGTGGGGAAGCCAAGGCACAGAGAGGTGAAATGACTTGCTAACGTCATAGGCAGAGCAAGGTCTCCTGACTCTCAGGTCAGTGCACATTGGTTTAAAAACACACTGTTCCTGTTAGAATACGAAATTTCACAGAAACACTTCAGTTGGTCTTAAAATCTAAACTGGGGGAATTGGACCCGACTGTCCCTTTTAAAAAATGCATTAATCAATCTTCATTACTTTGACCTTTTGTTTTAGTATTTTTAATTAAAAGGGCGTGTAGATGTGTTATCAAAATACAGTTTATAGTACAAATGCAATCCATCAGGACTGAACTGTTCGGAAAGAAAAAGTTGCAAGAACAAATAGATCTTTTTCAATGCAGTGTGTACGCATGTGTTAAGCTGCCATTCGAAGGATCAGTTAAAACACATCTACTACATGGACTATTTCAGGAAACTTCAAGTTCATTTAATATGCTGGAAATCATTGAAAATAGATTCAGTACCTGGCCAGCTGATAGTAAGTTTGCCATACCTCTTCCAGCCTTTGCTTGGTGCTGTATTTAAAAATAAAGGTAAAAAAGTGAGGCCCACAGGGAGGTCGGGAATTCACTGAGATAAGCTCATCTTCTCTATCATCTGTTTTGCCTCCCTCATAGACATTTTCTAACCCTCAGCTGGGGCCATGCACTGAATTTCACAGTCCACGGATTCGAATCAAGCAGAATCCGTGAAATATAGGCCCAGCTTCCAAATGGCCAGAATTCACCAGTCATAAATCTAACAATAAATGAATCCTCTACTACATCCTGGCTTGTGGCTACATGCTATGTAGAGCCATGCCAAGGTTTCTGATAATTGTAATTGTAAAGCTCTTTTATAATAGACTGAAAGGTCTGTTTCTGAAAGCAGTTAAGGAAAATAGCCCATATGCCCAATACAGTCAAAGGGGATTTAGTATAAAGCCCTAGTATTCTATATCTAGAGTAGGGTGGAACGTCTGGGGCTAAAGACACTATCCTGACACCCAGGAGAGCTGGGTTCAATTCCTGCTCTGCCACAGACTTCTTGTGCAACCTTGGGCAAGTCAGTTAGGGTATGTCTACACTGCAAAAAAAGACCCTCGGCCGTGCGTCTCGGAGCCCAGGTCAACTGACTCAGGCTCACAAGGCTCATGATGTGAGGCTAAAAATAGCAGTGTAGACCTTTGGGCTCAGGCTGGAGCCCAAGATCTGAGATCCACCCTCCCCCTCTCTGGGTTTCAGAGCCCAGGTTTCAGCCTGAGTCCAAGGGTCTACACTGCTATTTTTAGCCCCGTAGCAAAAGCCCTGGTTTTGAGGGTCACTGCCGCGGGTCTTTTCTTTTCAGTGTAGATATACTCTTAGTCTCTCTGTGCCTCAAGTTCTGCAGCTCTACAGTGGAGTTAATAGCACTTCCCTACCTCACAGGGGCGCTATGGGACTGAAATAGAACCGTGAGGGACCATGCAGAGAAACAAAGTATGTGGCCCCAACATAACGTTTAAGGGATGGCCTGAGGCTGGCCAGCAAACTCCTTGGAATATTATTATCCCTCAGAAAATTTCTGTATATCAGGCTCATAAAAGTTGATAAAACTCCTGGGATAAGGCAGCACAAAATGCCTGCTGAAGTGTTTCTGCTCTAGATAGGAGAACTGCTTTTCTTCCCCCCTCCTGCCAAGGGAACATTGATAAACGTCTGCTGAGCCCAGCAGGGTGGCAAAAACTCCCAGAGGAACTTTTATCATTTTTTTTTTTTATTATAGTTTAAACTAGCCTTTTCCTTCAGTCTGGCTGAACTCAATTAAGAAATCATCAAAACCAGCCTTCCGATTTTGTTTGTTTCTTTAGAACAAATGTAAACGGGGTTGAACATGATGAATAAACTACCTTTCTGGCTATTCTGATCGCAAGCGATGAGTCACACAATTATAATACTAATTAATAAAAAAGACCTTTAAACAGTCATTCTGCATGACACAGCCATGCAGTTACCACCAGAGTGCAACCTTGTATATTTTTTCCATGGAAGTAGCATCAAGCCAGAAAGAAACAATATCTGTCAGGATTTTTTTTAAAGTGCTTCTTGTCAGTCTAAGAGACAATAATTGGAACTTGTCTATCAATCACGTTAGCAGACAAAACAACATTGTTTATCTCTTGTCTCATTTTTCTTTCTACTTGATCTGCTTAGCAATATGAACAAAGACACTAAGTCAAAAATTTGACTTTAGTGTTTCTATGTATAAGAGACACATCCTCTTCAGACAGGGAAAGGTGAAGCAATTAATTGTTTAGCTGGATTTTGGGGAATACTAAAGAAGCAAAATAATGCCCAGTTCACAAAGCACACACCCAAAATATCCTTAGCATATGCAGAGAGGATATTTGTTTTTAAAAAAACCATCATCTCTGCGTTTCTCATACCGAATGAATCTGAAATTCATAAGGGAAAAAGTTCACTGAAATACACTCGGGGATTTCTCGGGGACTGCCATCAGTGGGAACGGTAAGGGGATTCATTGTTGTTTATTGCTTCGAGTCCTTTTCTGCCGTCAATTGTCCCCCAATGAGGTATACAGCTAATTAGTTCTCTGAAGGTTGGATTGCTGCCTTGAAAAGGATCAGCAGGGTAGAGACCGGATTGTCACAATCAGAGGCTGATTAAGATTTACTGGGGCCCTCGCCACAAGGACCATTTGGGTCCCCCACACCCTGGGGGCGATGTGGCACCAGAACCAGGGGGGGCAGGCTTCTAAAAGTGGGAGGACCATGCCTGCCTACTTTTTAACACAGGAATAGTAGCCTTGGGCAGGCGTGGAGCGGGAGCGGCATGGGCGAATTTTGGGAGGAGTGGGGGGGACGGGGACATTGCTCCCTCCCCCCCAAACTGCAAGCCTCGGGCCAGAGGTGACAGGAGGAGTGGTGCCACATTGGTTACAACTTCGGGCACAAAGCCCAGACAGCAGTGGGGGCAGCCTGTCAGCGGGAGCAGGAGGGACCTGGCGGGGGAGCCTGGCAGTGAGCCAGGCACAGGCACTGAGTGAGCCAGGGCAGAGTGCAGCAACTGCTGAGGCTGGGCCAGTAGCCTCAGGAGCTGTGCCCAAGGAGCTCTCCCTGCCCAGCGCCTCGCTGCCTGGGATCTTCCCAGGGTTCCCCACCGCCTCCCAGCCGGGGCAGGGCCGCCTTCTCCACACAAAGCTTGTCTGCAGGCCCTGGGGAGGAGGCAGGAGGCTGGACCGCAGGCCCTGCCCCTGGGTCTCACCGGCAGTGGCACCTCCCAGGGGGCAGAGACACAGGCCGGGGGCTTGTCTCGGACACCCTGGCCCCCGCCCAGGGCAGAGGCGGGTCCAGGGCTCCCCAAGGTGGCCCGGGCTTCCTGGGCAGCTCTTACCACTGTTGGGCTCTGGCTTGTGGCCTGGGTGGGATGTCAGGGGAAGAGGAGGAGTAGTTCCAGCACCAGTGGCCCCCCACGTCTACATGCAGGTGCCCCCAGATTGTCTGGGGCCCCTGAGCACGGGCCCCATGGGCCCATGCATTAATCCGCCACTGGTCACAATTCAGTCCCTCTTTGCTCCATGGGGAAAGGAGGCACCAACTCGAGTCTTGGTGCAGCTTATTTTTCTTCTTGCTCCAGCACTGCTGCATTTCTGGTTACCAGCTCCCCCCTCTTCCTGCCCACCGTGCCCCCCTTCAAGGGAGGGGAAGGGCAGCCCCACAGCAGCTGTTCTGCCTGCGCGGGGTCTAGCAAAGAGGAGAACCTTCGCTAGCAGTCAGGGGCTTCTTATGACCGCTGACCGCCCTGCACAGTCATTCAGCTGGGTTCTCAGCTGTGGCCAGAAGGAAGCTGCACAAAGCCTGTTTTTATCACCATTGAAATGCTAGATACTGAGCGAGAACCATTTAGTATGCACAGAGGATTAAAGCATGAGCCTCTACTACTTGAGCCTAAGGAATAACTTCTTTATTTGGTAACTGTAATAGACTCATAACCTCTGTGGTCCAGGTACTACAGGGGGATGCATGACACACTGATCAGTAGGTTACACTTAGTCACTCTCCTGCAGTCATCCCTGTGCCTGCCCTACAAAAGTTCTGTGTTCAGAATCACCATGGTCTCTATGTGGATGTAGAAATCCCAAGAACTGTGCAAAGAGTGACAGAATGCTTTCTTTAAAAGTGGGTGTACTGTACTCTGTATATATGTACGTACACACACCCCCTTCGACTCAGTTTGTTACAGGAGTTGCAGTTCTTTAGTCTGCCAATTAGTTCGTGCCAACTGAGTGCATTTTAGATGATATTATTAATATGTTTCTCCTTAGTATTTGGTTGATGAACCATAACTGGTTACAGGCATTAGCTTTCTCTCTGATTCCGACATAGCTTCAGGCCACATTAAGTAGCGCCAAGCGATGAACACACTGGTCCAAACAGTTCTGCTAAATTGATGCCGTCTGATTACACGTTTGGACTGCAACTAGTTTAATTTTTTTTTTATAAAAAGGACCCGAGCCGCTTGTGACCAAGCTGCATTTGCGTAGAGGGAGGTCATTCCCCGATCAGTCTGCTCTGAATATCTAACACCATCATGGCAGGAGTACATCTTTTTTTAGGGCATTCTCTTTCAGGGCCCCATTTCCCTCTGTCATTTTATTTGTACTTGTGGTAGTACCTAGGGGCCCCAACCAGGGTTCAAGGTTCGTGGCGCTAATCATGGTACACGTGCATAACTCAGTCCCTGCACCAAAGAGTTTGCAATCTAAGACTAAGATGAGACAACAAATGGATACAACTGGAGGACAGGGGGAGTGGGAACAACACACAAGGTAACAAAGGCCACGTCCACACTACAGCTGGGAGCGTGCCTCCCAGCCCAGGTAGACAGACACACGCAAGCTCCACGTGAGCTAGCATGTTAAAAAGAGCAGTTTGAACATTGCAGCATAGGCTCCACCAAGGGCTGGCCAGCCGAGTACGAGCCTGCCTGATCCCTTGCGTCTGAGCTCGGGTATTTAGCCCGCGCTGCTGCTCACGGTGCAATTTTTAACCCACTAGCTCAAGCAGAGATAGCGTGTGTCTGTCTGCCCAGGCTGGAGGCACACTAGCAGCTGTAGTGGACACATATACCCAATGAAACCATTATGGACATCATAACTCACTTTCTTTAAGGGCCTGTATCCCCCCAGGCCCTGCCCCCACTCCAGCCCTTTCCCCCCAGGCCCCGCCCCCATCCAGTCCCAGCCCTCCCCTGAGCATGCCATGTCCTCCCTCTCTCCCAGCCTCCTGCACACCGTGAAACAGCTCATCGCGGAGGGCGGGAGGCGCGGGGAGGGAGCGGGAGGTGCTGATCTGTGGGGGCCCGCTGGCAGGCGGGAGGTGCTAGGGGGTGGGGCAGAGTTGATATGGCGGCTGCTGGTGGGTGCTCAGCACCCACCATTTTTCCCATTTGGGTGCTCCATTCCCAGAGCACCCACAGAGCCAGTGCCTATGCCCATATCCTACACGGCTGCACGCACCCCTTCTGCTGGAAACAGAAGATGATGGCTCTCACCAGAAGCGATTAGTAGTATTTCTTGAGTCCTCTGCAGTTGAATGGAGAATATTCCTTCCCCCTCCAGGAGGGACAGAAAATCCTGCCTTTGCAATACTTCTAACCTTGGCTTGGCAGTGACATTTTTATTTTTACACTATTTTTCTTTTTTTACAACAATTTGTTTAAAAGCACTCAGGAAGCTGGTCAGAAGGGGCACAATACGGTTTTAGACAAATTGCATATATAATTTTTTATTAATCTGACTCCTCACAGTAACGAGGAAGGAAGAGTCCTGATGTTTTTCCATGCAGAAGTAACGATGGTGCAGCAGCCTTTCAATCTGAATGACTTTAAATGTCATGGGAAGAACCAATTAAAAAGGGAGAGAATGGGACTCTCCCTGTGAGTAACTGCTCGTCTGTGGGAGCGAGACACAAAGGAAAGATGGCCTACAGTTAGACAGCCAGCCAAGGGCTCTGTAAAGACAGGTTCAAGTCATAGCTCTGCTCCAGACTTCCTACGTCACCTTGGCCAAGCCACTTAGCCTTTCTGTGCTTCAGTTCCCCATTTGTGAAATGGGATAATGGCACTGTCCTACATCACTGCAGTGTTGTGAAGATAAATACGTTAACAATTATGAGGCGCTCAGATACGTTGGTAATTGGGGGGAGGGGGACTAGAAGTACCTTGGAGGCACCTGGTCCTACATAAAGTCTCTGAAAGAAACTAGCATGTGAGTCTGCACTCTGCGGTGGTATGTCCTGTCAGTCCTTTCCCCCAAAATAGCAGCATCCTTTGCCTTGTTGTATGCAGTGTTGTTGTTGTTGTGTTGGTCCTGGATACAAGGTGGGTGAGGTAATATCTTTTACTGGACCAACTTCTTCAGCTCTGAAGAAGAGAGCTGTGTTGAAAGCTTGTCTCTCTCACCAACAGAAGTTGGTCCAATAAAAGATATTACCTCACCCACCTTCTGACTCTAGCTTCCGTTGCGGACAGGCAGTGTAAAGTTGCAGTATGGAGAAAGCAGAGACAAAACTAAGTTATTTACTAGTTTCAAAAAAGAAAGCTGAAATGTAAAAGGGATCACCTCTGTTCAGAACCCACGTGCCGTTTTCCTTATGCGAGAGTTGTCGTGTTGATCTTCATGAAGAATTATTCCTTTTACCTCTCCCCACTATGTATTTTGAGATGCTTTGTGAGTTTCTAGAGCCCCACATAGGCAGTTCAACAAAGGAGCCCTGTATTCCTATGTTCAGGTGCTAAACTTTTCATAAAAATATGGAGCAGGTACTGCTGAATCATGCTGGCAGATGAAGCTAGTTAGTTCTAAGTAGAGCTTAAGCAAGGGCTGGTGTCTATCTCTGGGGCAGAGAGAACTAGGGGAAGGGACAGAGTAAGCCCTGCATTGAAACACTAGGAATAGCCAAACTTTATTACCCATCCCAAAGCCCAGGGAGGGGATAAGTTTGCACTATGTATGGTGAGTGTTTGCTCAGACCAGGGTGGGATTTTCACTTGCTGACTCTGTTTATTAACCTCTACCTGGTTCTATGCACACTGCACACCTTACTGGAATCCCAAGAGACTTGGTCTTCCCTTGAATTTCCACCAGTATGAGTCACTTCCTCACTGTAGAATTACTCATGTGTAGAACTTCATAGAGGTAAGAACTGCTCCTGTGAAGCAAATTTGCTGGATCAAAGGCAGGACAAATTATTAACCTTTGTCTATTCCTTCAATGAAATACAACCTTTTGTGAGGTCCAACATGGCTTGACTCATCTCTCTCTCTGTCTCAATTTTACTCCCCTCCTTACTTCCTGGTCTTGGCAGATAGAAACTATTTTGAGGCCCTGGATGGACAGACAGTTAACTAACTAGTATGGGAGTCATGGAGGATGGGTTGATGATATTTCCAATAGAGCTGAAACCAGGAAACACTGGAAACCTCATAAGATTTATTTTCATGAAATTTCCAGTCCATTTTTTGCCCATAACTTGTTACTCTCCTGCAGCAACCTGCCATTTCAGGGAAGGAGAACAGGAGAGGCAGCTGTTCTAATTTTTTTTTTTTTTTTTTAATTCTTTAACTGTCAAGGCATGGACGCATGACATTGCATGTTAAGAGCTGTATTTTCAACATTGCTCCAGTTTTTAAGAGGTCAGCTCCTATTTAGGCATCCAAATAAGTGTCCAGATTTTTCAAGAGAGGTTGGCATGTTACATGCTCCGTAGTGTTGAAAATCTGACTCCATTGGTGGGTGCTGAGCATTTGAAAATCTGACTGTGTCTACATGGTCTGACTCAGGAGATCAGAGAACCGGGAATGGCATTTAATAGCTGCTTGTTTTCAGTTGCTTTTTCTTTTTCACAGGATTTTTTAAAAAATGATATTACTAATGCCTTTGCTGGAAACTCTAAAGCTCTTACTGGTTCACTCAGGGTCAATCTCTTTGTTAATACTTTACAACAGAAGCGGGCAAACAACGGCCCGTGGGCCCTATCCAGCCCGGGGGACCGTTCTGCCCTGCCCCTGAGCTTCTGGCCTGGGAGGCTTGCCCCCGGCCCCACCCCTGCTTTTCCCCCTCCCCCACAGCCTCAGCTCACTGGGCCGCCGGCTCAGTGCTCTGAGCGGTGGGGCTGCAAGCTCCTGGGGCAGCGGAGCTGTCGAGCCTTGGCCTGACCTGGTGCTCTGTGCTGCGCCGTGCGTGGCTGGCTCCAGACGGGCGGCACGGCTGTAGCGCCACCAGCCACTGGTGCTCCAGGCAGCGCGGTAAGGGGGCAGGGAGCGGGGGAGGGGGGTTGGATAGAGGGCAGGGGAGTTCGGGGCGTGGTCAGGGGTCAGGGGTGTGGATAGAGATTGGGGCAGTCAGAGGGTGTGGAACAGGGAGGTTGAATGGGGACAGGGTTTCCACTGGTGGTCAGGGGGAAGGGGTGGTTGGATGGGGCAGGGGTCCTGTGGGAGGGCAGTCAGGAAGGAGGGGGGTTGGATGGGATGGTGGGGGGCAATTAGGGGTGGGGGGTTCTGGGGGTGGTCAGGAGACAGAGAGCAGGGGGGCTGGATGGGGTAGGGGTCCAGGGGGGTCATTAGGGGGCAAGAAGCAGGGGGTGTCAGATAGGGGCTGGGGGCCGGGCCATGCCTGGCTGTTTGGGGAGGCACAGCCTCCCCTAACCTGCCCTCCATACAATTTCTGAAACCCGATGCAGCCCTCAGGCCAAAAAGTTTGCCCGCCCCTGCTTTACAAGGATAAGTGGAAGCGAGGTTCATGGAAACTGCCTACATTTGGGAAATCAACAAAAAGGCATCTCTTAATGCTTCGTGTGTGAACACTTGTGTTTGGAAAGGGTCTTTGTTCAGCATTGGAGAAAATGACCTGCAAAAACTCATTGTAACGATGAAAGCAATGTATTAAAGGCTACTGAAAAGAATCCCTTCTCCAGCTGAGAGCTGACATAAGGGTTCTGTAAAACAACCCTATATATGACTTTTTCATGATTCATACCCTAGCTTAATAGCAATGGGAGAGAGATTCTGCAATAGAATAAAAGCTGAAGGGTGAGAACAAATCACAATCCGAAGGACATAGCTAGCAGGGTCACAAAAGAGGCATTGTTTAAATATTGTCATGCATGCTTACCGGCTTATTTTCATCTTTATGAGCAAACAGAGCAGAGAGCTAAGCTTGCCTGACACAGCCATATTCTCTGCTATTGAATTCAGACATTGAGATATTCATTTGTCAGACACAAGGTTTCCATCTTTGGACACTCCTTTTGCAGTGCAAGATCATCCTATTGGGTGGCCAGCACACAAGTGCTACCCTGCATGAGCTCCTGCTCATCCTTTCGGCACAGAAAGGACCAGAAAAGACCTATGTGAGCTTTAGGTAGACAGAAGCCATTCAATTTTGAACTAAATGAACTTTGTTCTCAACAGAAGAACCTGAACTCAAGCTTAGTGTGCAGCTGCTAACCCGTTCTCAAGCCCTAGTGTGCGGCATTACAACATGCCCTGCCGTGGATCCTACATTTCACCACCTACAAAAATGTGTGACAAATACCATCTAGTGTGATCATTCTCCAAGTGTAAAGAGGTGCCTGAACAAACCCCAAACATTCCTTAACCTCTGAACTCCTGATTCTAGAAATCCCCTGGCTGTCACTTTACTCCAGACTGAGAAGGGACAGTGCATCTTTTGCTGTGGAATTTCTTTGTACACTGAAAGAAACTAGTTCCTAAGTTCCCTATGTTATGCTGCTGGCTCAGAGCGTCAATGGCCCGGCTTTCCTAGAGGATTTCATTCATTTTCTAGGTCACTCTCACTTTGGAGTCAGACTATCCTAACCTCTTACTCTCCGCTCTTCCTTTCTGCTAGAAAGCAGTTTCTGATTCTGCTTAGACTCCTGTGTTTGAACCTATAGTCTCTAGGTACCATCCTTTCCACTGGTACCTTTTCTTCACCACTGGGAAAACTTATAATTGAGTGTCTGCCATGTTTTCCTTCTGGGGTCTTGTTCACACATCATACTGTATCGCTTACTCTATTATTGCCAGGAACTCAGCTGGCTCCCTGCACAGTCGCTAGCAACCCAATGAGCTCAGCTGCACCCCATAAACTTTCACTAAGTGACTATGCTCCCTGTGACCCGGGGTGCCTGGTTTAGCCCTGGCTGGAAATGCCAAGGGCAGGGCAGGCTGCAAAAGGGAGAGCAGATACTCCCAAGACTGGTGGGCAACACTGAAGTTAAATTCTCCAACCAGTCACAAACTGTGCTTCTGATCCCCCACACTGGTTATCAAGAAGCAAAATAATAATAATAAAAATCACACAATCTCCTTTATTGCATTCCACTTCTCTGGACCCCAGTCAGCACCTAGGTCCAGTACAGTGAGAAATTATTTTAAAACTCTGTTCACTATTCAAAATGTTCTTCTGATCCCAAAAGGCCAGCCATGTTACCAGGTTAATATTAGGTTGGATCTTACCCAAAATATCACGCTGCCAGCCAATCCTTTAGTGTCTAAAACTAAAGGTTTATTATAAAGAAAAAAGAGAGAACAAGAAGAGAGTTGTTAAATGATAAAGCAGCACATACACAGAGAGACTTCAAAGTCCATATATCTGGTTCTTAGCAGTACTGGTGAGTTTGCTGGTTTAAAAGTCCCTCTGGAACACATCCACAGCTTGGATGGGTCATTCAGTCCTGTGTTCAGAGCTTGGTTTGTAGAAAGGTTACTACAGAGGTAAGAAGCAGGACTGAAGAGAAGAAGCAGGACTGAACACAAAATGGAGAAGATGCAGCTGCCTTTTATATTCCTTTCGCCATGTGGCTTGTACTTCCTGTGTCCCAAACACAAGCTCCACAGCAGATGGCATGGAAAAACCCTTCGAGTTCTGTCCATAGGCATGCCCCTGCATGGCTTGCTGAGTCACCAGGTGTAGTCCCTGGTCTTTCAAAGGGCTTATTGTACAGCTGATGTCCATTGATGGGCCATCAAGCAGGCCAGGCACTGCTGATGCCAATCTGTCTGGGGGTGTCACCCAGATGCACAACACAAGTTTGAAATACAGGTATACCCTACATATCTACAAGTCATAATACAAAGGCGATACAAACATATAAACAAGATTATCAGATTTGGCAGATTATAACATTTTCGTAGATACCTCACACGGCATAACTGGTGAGGTTTCTTGCAATTTTATAATAATTGGTATTAAAGTATCATAAAGTGTCCCACATATTCTGGACAGCATCACACTCCCTCATTGGATAGATCCGTTTAGGGGCCAAAGGACCCCTATTTAAGCCTGGTAGCATCAGCAGCACAGGGGCTGTTTGATGCATTTCACACCCGCTCCTGCACCAGACTTTCTTCCTGCTTCCTGTGCAGGCTTTGCTCCACTTCTTGCTTGTTCTGCTCCAGCCCGAGTCCCTGCCTGCCTGAACCCCTGATTCCTAACTCCTGGCATTGACCATTGGCTTGTCTCCCGACCACAACTCCAGCTCTGCTCTTTGGCTCTGTTCTTGCCTCCTGACTCTCACCATTGGCTTCTCTCCTGGCCACAAACTCTGGTTCTGCCCTCTGATTCTCCTCCAACCAATAGGCCAGACTCCTGCTCCCACCACTAGGTGGCACCACCTACAATTATCTTTCTGAACTTTGCTGAATTAGTCAGCTCCACTCTAATAGGCTGGCCGTAAGATTTTGCTGATACAGAGAAGTGAGCACTCAGAAACCATCATCTAATGCCAAAATGTTGGAGTATCACTGTGATAGTATTATTGTATTAGCAGTGTAAAACCTGGATGGTGGAAATGTTCTAAATTAAGAGGGTACATGATGAATGTATGTAAATAATGACTGGTATAAAGAAGGTATTGCTATCCACCATCTTTCATAATACAAGAACAAGAGGACATTTTAAAGAAATTGAAAGAGAGCAAATTTTAAAAAATAATAGGAAATTTCAAGCTGTGCACAATTTGCCTGTGGAACTCATTGCCACAAGATCTTTGCATTAGGCAAAGAGTTTGAAAGTTTAAAAAAAGTGTTGGACTGTTTATATGGGTACAGTAAATATGGAAAAGAATAAATCAGATTTTTGGAAGTAAACCCTCATGATTTAGGATATGGGGAAGTGAAGTATGGGGAGTGAAGAAGAAAAGTTCACTGGAGTCACATTATTTCATAACTTCCTATTGCAGGGCTTGCACCTTGCTCTGGAGCTTCTGATACTGGCCACTTTCAGCAGTGGCGTTGGAATGGTTTTTACAGTCACTTCTGGGACCGACCTGTCACTTCCGGGATCGACTGCACCAGCCAATTGCACCGGCCCGCAGGGCCCCCCAAAGCACGGGGCCTGGAGCAGTCTCCCCGATTCGCCGTACCCGAGGGACGGCTCTGCGTGTAGCTACACATGTAGTGCCTGTACTCCGTGTGCCGCCATAAGTGTAGACGTAGCCTTGCCTCTTTTTTCCCCCATTGAGTCTCACAGAAAACAGACACTCCGTTTTTGATGCTACCAAATCCGGCCATTTTAAAACTCTGTTTCTGCAAGGAAACAACTTGCCGTACTGTTTGCTTCGGCACAATGTGCCAACCAAATGGGATTGATATCACTTAATGGAATTGCTTATTAGAGCGGAAGGCAAAGGAATTGTAAGGAGAGCACTTGGGGCATGTGAGCAATGACAGTAAGGAAAGCACCTGTATAGTTGGTGATGTAAAGCACCTGCCTCAATTTTATCCCCTTCAGACAGCCACCTATGATCCTTTATCTCCTCCAACTTACTACCATGGCTTACGCTGCCAAAATGAGTTAGATTGTTCCCACTCTCAGACTGCTCAAGCACCACTGAAGTTTATGTTGACCGTAAAGGAAACCTTTCTGCCCTCCTCTAGATATTTTAAACTTCATTTGCTCTCTGTGCACATGGTGGTAAATAATCACTCACATTTTTGTTTTGACACCCCTTACCTTGGTACCTCTCATTTCCATCAGTACCCAAGGATTCAGGATGTGATTTTAACTTTTCCAATTTAAGTATTCACTTCCATCACAGCAAGTATTCTAAACATAATGGACCACCCTTCACTAATCCCTGCCCCATCTCTGCTGTATCTCCCACCCCACCCCAGGGGGTGTAATGCTTTGGGGTTTCACCCGGACCAGTAAGGGGCTGTGTCACACCTGCCCAGTAACCCTGGGTGCCTCTGTGCTGTGTCACTTTGGCTCAGAACCCTGATGCCAGCAGGCTGCTCATAGCACAGTGGCCTTGCCCTGATGTCCACCAGCCTGGTTACTCCTTGCAGGGTGACACCAACAGCCCTTCCAGTCCTGAGTCCCCCCCAAACCATCTCCCCTGCTGCATCCAGTCCCTCTCACTGGACCCTCCAAAGAGACAGAGCACACACCAGCCTATTAATTTGGCTGAAGGCTCACGCTCCAGTTTAAGGCACTGCACTGAAGTGGTTTTGTAATAAAGAAAGAATGAGTTTATTAACAAAGAACAGAGGTTTGAGTGATCTCAGGTAAGAGTGAAAGAGATGGGAAAGGTTCCGAATGAAAACAAAGCACGCTTTCTAGTGCCTGAAACTTAATTCTAGCGAGTGATAAACTTGGCCTAAGCGGTTTCGTTGCTTACATCAAGTTCTCAGCATCCTGAATCCTCCAGATGAGGGGACCCAACTTTTATAGGCTTGAAGGTTTGTTGTACCCTATCGGCTCCTCAATGATGGATCACAGAATGGCTTTTTGATTCCGCTTTTATATCTCCCCAAAGTTCCTGGATCCCATTTCAAGAAGTAGAAAGGTTTCCTGGGCGTGTAATCTCTGTCCCCTCTCAAGATTGTGAAGCAGTCATCTTCCTTCGCTTGCTCACCTGATGGCTTGGTTTATGTTTTCGGTAAACGTGCTTTTCACTCTTTTTTGTCACGCCTTGCTTAATTTACACCGGAGTCAAGCCCGTGAAACAACATTCCTTTGTCTTGGACAGGCAGGGTTTAGGCTCTGTCTGCCAAACACATTTTAGGACCACATTTCCAGCACTCATCTACAATTCTTTATACACCACCTGTACCTACATCACACAATAATATTAATGACCAGAGTGTTGCATATGACACCTTACATAACTCCTTTTACAGTGACTTGGGGCAATCAGTGTATCAGGCCTGATGAAAGTTCTGGTATTGTGTGCCCTCTGCCGCTCAGGTCACTTGGAGACACATCAGAATGAAGAGGTTCTAGATTACTGGATGAGGATTGTAGCAGGTAGGAAACTGGGCTTCATTTGTCATTGTACACTGTGCCAGGCCTTAGCTATATTCAGAGCCTGTCTAGCAACAGGACTTATTTTTCAAATCTCATCTGCACAGATACAAGTGTGACAGGTTGGTCCCCTTGGGATGCCACCTGATGTGCTGAGGTACCACTGAGTCTACCTATTCCACCAGCATGGGCCCCCTTTAACTTGTCTTGCAGAGCCAGGCTATTAAAGCCTCTTCCATCACACACACAGGCAGGGCCATACCCAGCTGCAGTTCAGCTCTGGGAAGACTCAGCTTAAGGGACTTGCCCCAGCACAAAGATGTCTACCTCCCTTGGAGTGCAGACCCAAAGATGTATTATGAAATCCACCTCCTCCCTCAATGTGGAGGAAGGTATGCATAACTTCTTCCCCCCGGCCCAGTTAGAAATGACAGAAACTGGGTTTAATAATAAACAAAACAAATTTTATTAACTGTAAAAGGCAGATTTTAAGTGGTTCAAGGGATAGCAAACAGAACAAAGCAGATTACTAAGCAAATGAAACAAAACACACAAACTAAGCTTGATGCACTAGATAGGTAGGAAAGAAATTAGCAAAGTCTCACCCTGAGTGATAAACAGGCTGGTGGATTCTTACGGTACAAGCTGCCTTGGCTTTCTTCTCACAGTTCAGTCTTTGTTCCTCCAGTGTTTTCAGGTGTGTTGTTGTAGGGAGAGGGAGGACCCCCTCATGTTGTCATTGTCCCTCTTTAATATCTTATCCCCACTTGCTGGAAAGCTTTTTTGCTGTGACCTGGGTCAAACAGTTCTCATTGTGTAGAGCTATCTGACCTGTGTCAAACAATTCCCATTGTGCAGAGCTATCTCTGAAAGGTTTCTATTGCGCACAGTTCCTGGGGTAATCCTTATGCTTGTGTGCATTTCTTCAATAAACCGTTAACATTGTTTGGCCTCATCCAACATAGCACATTTGAAATACAGAGACATGGTCAATATTCCCAGCTTCAGATACAAAAATGATACATGCATACAAATTGGATAAACACATTCAGTAATTCATAACCTTTCCAGTGATACCTTTCATGAGCCATCTTGCATAAAGTACATTTCAGTTATGTTATATCCATAACATAACTGTATTTCCATGAAGAATATGGGGGTGTAGCATCACAACAAGACAATTATCAGTAATTTCACACACACACAGAGCTGAGTTAGTTAAATCCCAAAATTCCATCTGTTCATAATGAGACCTCTTCAGTGACTAAATTTGACCAATTTAGTAATTACTTTCAGGAGAAAATGGGCTCCATTAGAGTTGCACTGCCATTCCTCCAGCTGTTAAAGTGTGGACAGTCGTTCTCTTCCATATGAATTGTTGAGATAATTTTCTTTGTTTCCTTATCTGATTTTGTTACAATAATTCAGCAAGTCCACTCTGGGCAGCTGTTCTTTGGGCTTCCTGGCCTGCCTTGCTTATACAAGAAAGTTGGTGATTGTGTTGCATCAATTGTTCCTGCAACTGTGCACCTGTCCTTGGCTCCTGGTACTGTCCCAATTGTTCTCAACATACAATTGGTTATTGCTTAGTTTTAAAAAAACATTCACTTGTCTAATGCGCTGTCTAACTTTGGTCCACTTTCTGGCTATAGTCATTGAAAATATTGTATGAGAGTGGCTTCCAATCAATTAGCAACAACTTAATCTGTAAAGTGCCACACAGTTTATGTGACTTGCGCACAATCCCACAGGGTCAAAATCTGGTACCCTTACTCAGGGCAAGTATCTTCTTACATGGAAAGTAATCCCCTGTGAGGGCTGGTTCAAGGGTCCCATTATTGGGGGCATGCGGGGGCAAGTGGTTATTTCAGGGGCTCTGTTATTAAATAACAAACAATCTTGCTGGAGTCCAGGGGCCAGTTAGATCCCTTGCAAAATCTTGGATTGTAAGAGTTTAAAAAAGTAAAATTTGTAAAAATAAAATCAGTATTTTGCTGTTAAGATTCTGTATTGGGCTAATTATGCTTATTTATTTGCTTAGTCCTATTAATTCAACTGTTTCCATGGTGTACTTTAACTTATTATGTAGCATATTTTTGCCCAGTGAGGCTCTGTTCTGTGTCACCCTCTCTTCTCATGCTTTAGTTTCAGCCTCTGTTTTGTCACAGTGCCTGGCAGCTGTTATGGATCAGATGATCTTGCTTTTTTTCTTCCTCCTGAAAGTAATACAGATGGGCTCATAGCTCTGTACCTGAATGCAGGTCTTTGTGGATGCAGGTCTTGGATTCTAGTTACCATATAGCATCCCTTAAATTCTCCCGGAGATGCTGAGGTGTTGATCCACACTCTAATCACTGCAGGATTACACAATCATCCCATATTAGTTGGATTACTCAGTAAAATTGGCTTATAGGATTCACTTCATTCAAAAAGATGCAGCTCAGCTGTTTACCCATTCTGCACAATTGCTGCCCATCACTCCTGTGCGCAGGCCCTTGCATTGGCTTCCTGTCAAGTTTCAGACTGATTTGAAATCTTTTTATTGACTTTTAAAGTACTCTAGGGCCTGGGCTTTTCCTGCATTATTGATTTGCTTGTTCCCTCTAGACTGTGGTGAGCTTTGAGATCTTCATCCACCAGTCTGTTTTCAGCACCAAGTTTTTTCCACTTATATATTGGGGTTTTGCACGGTTGCCTTTGGAACTCTTATCCCGCCATCGATGGGGCTGAGTCGCTGGCTGTTTGGAAATCAAAGTTCAAACCCGTGCTATGACCTAGATCTGCTCGTCAGAGATGCTGTATTTGATTTGTAAAGGACACGAGGGGCACCTTGGAGTGAAGTATGCTGTGTGAGAATTATATCCTTCTGCACAGCAAAGCAGCTGAATTTAGCCGTATGGAGTGGAAATCTATCAACTTCATGAAAAAACTCGTACAGATACAGACAGACATTATCTTCCTTTCCAAATGCAAACAGATGGACATCTGGGAGTGGATGGGTCATTACACAAAGTAAAACTATTTCCCCATGTTTATTTCCTCCCCCCCCCCCCCGCCCCCTCGCTGTTCCTCAGATGTTCTTGTCAACTGCTGGAAATGGCCCACCTTGATTATCACTACAAAAGGTCCCCCCCCTCCCCCCGCTCTCCTGCAGGTAATAGCTCACCTTACCTGATCACTCTCATTACAGTGTGTATGGTAACACCCATTGTTTCATGTTCTCTGTGTATACAAAATCTCCCCACTGTATTTTCCACTGAATGCATCCGATGAAGTGAGCTAGGTGCCACAAGTCCTCCTTTTCTTTTTGCAGTCAAACAGGTTCAGCAAAATAAGCCCCGGAGGAGGACAGAACAAAGGGAAATGTGCTACTGGTGTGTTCTGTTCTTTTAGAAAATAGTTTTCACCATGATTTGCCCTCCTTGGCTGAGATGGCTGCTTCTGGCATAGGCAGAGTGTTGAATGGTGGAAAGAGGGCAGCTTTTGAGTTCATAACTTTCAGATTCATCATTTTTTAGAGGAGCTTTTCCCACCCCACCTCACGCTCCCTAGGAAAGATGATTTTGAAAGCTTTAATCAGCGGTGTAGAGTGCTGTGAGGTGGGTGATTGTAAGGTGCAGAGCAGCAATTAGGGTCACTTGTTCTCTTTATGTGAATGGCACCCTGATTTATAGCAGGCAGTTGTGGCCAGTGTAAAAACACTCCCCCTTCATTTCTGCAGGCCCCTGCATAGGAAGGAAAGGGAGTTGGAGTTGATGTTCTGGTTTGAGCCACTTTTATAGTTTATTTACATTTTTTCCTGTTTGTTAGGGTGGTTTTAATTTCATTTTTTACTAATGATAAAACAATAGTTAATTACAATGATAGCACAGAGCACATCTCCTAATAAATCTACAGATATGGACACTTGTATTTTGCCTGCTACATACTTGTTCCTTGCATAGTTAAATATGCACGCCTCTCACTTGAGTCAATTTTTCCATTTGAACTTCAAAAAGAAAACAAATACACTTAAATGAATGTTACCGTGTAACAATAGGGAAGCTAAGTGATTACTGCCACAAGGATGTCTCAGGGGATGTCTCTGGAAGCTGCTTCCATAGTTACTGTTAGTCTGGTAAGTGAGTTTTTACCCTCGTTAATTGTGAATTCTTGCTTTTGTTAAGACTCCCACTGATTTCACTGGGCTTTGGATCAAGCCCCATATCGTCATCTGTAAAAGTAGCACGAAGAAGTCGCCTGATTGGCAGATATGGGGAACTCTGGAGGAATCTGCTGCTCTTTGTTTCTACTGTGTTCAGGGAAAGAGACCTAATGTCCTTTACTATAAATAAACAAAATCACACCAACAAGACACGCGACTCCTATCACCAGTGGAAATAATCCTGGAAGGCCCCGAATATGGGCTAACTGCTCCGACCAAAGGGGCAGCATTGGTACAGAAGCTCCCCAAGGCCTACCACTTCCGGGGGGCGGAGAGGGTGTGGATGCTACAGAGTTGACTTGCATCTCTTAAAGCAGTTTTCTTTTCATGTTTGGTACGTTCCTTCTTCACAGCCATTAAGTGTCCTCCCTCTTATCTTTCAAATCCTTCTTCAAATCCCACTTCTTCTGTCAAGCCTTGCATTGCTGATCTCTCAGGATGTGCCCTCACCACTTAACACTGAATTTCCTGCTCCTTTTCATATAGAGCTGAATAGTTTTGCCTGCGCTTGAATAGTATTGTTAGCTCTTTGGGCCAAGGGGCCACGTCTCCCCGTTGGCACAGGAGAGCGCTGAGCATGCTAATAGTGCTTCATGAGATTTTTTTTTAAAAAAGCAGCATAATGCGTTCTCAAAAGGACATCTGAGAAAACCATGCAGGTGTTTGATTAATGGCCCAGTATTGTGTTAGGCACTCTAAACATAGGCCTTCCCCATCCCCCACCCCCAAGATAAAGATGTATTTAACCAGAGGGATCACAGCACTGCAGAAAACTGAAAGCATTACAAACCCCAAGGGCTGCATCTGAGACCCCTGCAGCAGGGTACGCTGTGGCTATGGAAATGATCTTCGAGAAAAATTCTACTTCCAAATCGCAAACTAGGGGGCCCGTAGAACCCAGTCCTAGAGATCCAGGGCCAAAGTCAGTGGGCTGTGTGGCTTTCATTGCTGACTAGATTTGACCCACTTCCCTAAAATCAGCAGATATGCAATCAAATTCCTCATTGCGTGCATGGGAGGGGACTCATTAATGTCATGACATGCCAGGGTTAACGTAGCAGCATATGAAAAAATATAGAAGTCTAATACCTTGATAAATTAATTAATTGCCAGACAGTTGTCACTGCTGGAGGCACAATGTAAGCCTCTAATAACTAAGGGCCAGACTGATACTCAGATGGTGGAAATCAGCATAGATGCATTCACTTCAACTCGCCCTAACCCTCTATTGGAAGACTCCTAACTTTAAAAAAAATTGAAGAATTAACTTTTTGTATTGAAAACTTGAGAATATAATTGTGTGTTTTAAATGTTGGGAAGGAGATGCCTAGAACTCTGGATACAGGAACCACTGTAAGCACTGGAATGGGTTACTTAGGGAGGTGGTGGAATCTCCTTCCTTTGAGGTTTTTAAGGTCAGGCTTGACAAAGCCCTGGCTGGGATGATTTAGTTGAGGATTGGTCCTGCTTTGAGCAGGGGGTTGGACTAGATGATCTCCTGAGGTCCCTTCCAACCCTGATATTCTATGATTCTATGACCAGGGGAGGGAACATTGCATAAACTAACTATACACAGGATATTGCCCCTAATATAATAGGCGGTGTGGCCTAGTGGATGAATCATTGGACTGGGACTCAGGAGATTTGGCTTCTATTCTCAGCACTGCCTGTGGCCTGCTGGGTGACCTTGGGCAAGTCATTTCATCACTCTGTGCCTCAGTTTCCCCATCTGTAACAATACTTGCTTTGTAAAGTGCTTTGAGATCTACTGATGGAAAGCACTATAAAACAAAAAGAAAAGGAGTACTTGTGGCACCTTAGCAACTAACCAATTTATTTGAGCATAAGCTTTCGTGAGCTACAGCTCACTTCATCGGATGCATATGCATCCGATGAAGTGAGCTGTAACTCACAAAAGCTTATGCTCAAATAAATTGGTTAGTCTCTAAGGTGCCACAAGTCCTCCTTTTCTTTTTGCGAATACAGACTAACACAGGGCTGTTACTCTGAAACCTGTCACTATAAAACAGTTAGGTATTATTATAGTTTGCTTTTAATGGCCAGAACTTGGTGGTACTTTTAATATTTACATCTTCTGTAGACCATTAAAAAGAGTCCTGCCCATAGCATGTAACAAAGAGGAAACCAAACACAGAGACACATGTTAATCTTCCTGGTCTTTGGCCCTAGAACGCAGGCTAAGAAGTGAGCCTTTTTGCACACAAGGAAGCTTTTTTGTGTGAGGGGAGGTGACACTGCTCTTTAATTCACTACTTGACTGAGGGCAATACACGGTGTTCTCTTTAGTACAAGATGCCTGCAACAATAATACCTGCAAAAGAAATCATCTCCCATCTAACTTGCAGATAGTAGGGATGTCCAAGTGGCCCGGCAATGGGCTTTCTTTCTGCAGTACAGAACCCCACTGCTACGCATCACGGTAAATACATAACCTGTCTATTTATCTCCTTGCTGAGCCATCAGTTCCATGGCTTGACAGCAATCTGGTGTGCCTGAGAATTTGTGTCTCTGCCTCATAGTTTGTGATGTATATTAACAACCTGAATAATAAAGGGAACAAATGTGTCAGTCGTAGTATTGTATATTATTCTGGCTTCTTTTATAAATATGGATTTAAATAGTCTATTACCTCAAAGTGCTGTTAACATTATTATTCCCACTTGTTAAATGCACAGTGTACTGAATTTGCTTGGAATTCATTAGGTTCCATTTTATGTGGCATAAATTTGCAGTCCAGTCTTTCTACAGAGAAGATGAAACCTGGCTATAAAATTTACTGCACTATTGTTCTAATGCACCCTTAATTAGTGACTTATAAGGATTTTGAAAGCCCTTGAGATAACTTGCAAAGCTTGAGTTATTTTATTATATGATCTCTGGTTAATATTCCAGATTAATAATGTATGTGAGCATTTATTAAACTCCGGGTAGCACTTATATACAAAAACCATAGCTCTACCTAATTGCTGCCAGAGGAGGAACTTCTAAACTGGCTCAGACAAGCCTATTTTTCTCTTCTTTAATATTGATGATCAGCAATTTCTGACTGGGGCTAAAACTACAGCAGGGTCTGTGGAAATGTTCAAGGTGTGTTTGTTTTGTTTTGTTTTTTAAGTTGGGGGGGCAGGTGTTGTGATTTTGAGGATTATGTTGCTGTCCCTGGGTGTTGGTCTGAGGTCAGATGGACTCCGGCTAAGATTTTCAAAACTGGCTAGTAATTTTGGGTGCCTAACATGTGAAAGGGATCTGATTTACAGAGAGTGAGCACTTTGCACTTTTGGAAAATCAGGTTCCTTTAAGATGTCTCAAGTTGGGGACCAAACATTGAGACATCCAGAATCACTATTCACTTGTAGACTATAACATGTCTACCACTCCCATGCATTTGCATTTTGCTTGGAGGGACCTAGGCAGAGAGATGGTTTGAGTAGATTGGACCTTGACTGCTGCCATAATATGCCATGGTGTTATTAGTGTGGCCCACACCCGCTCAGTGTAGAGCTCTGTCCTCCTGTCGTGGTGGATGGGACACACATAGAGGATGCTGAGCTTATTACAACATTGGCTAACAAAGTTGGGTCTTTTAGTGCTGGTAGCTGAGGCTGATGCTTCAAGATCCAGAAGTTCCAGACAAAGACCAACCCAGGGGTGTTGTAAGTGGTAGATCAGCCACTAGAGGGAGACAGAGAGCCACACTAACATAACTGTACAGATTACATTAGTAACATAAGTCAAGAACATTTTTAAATACATAGGGCTAAGTTCCATTAAGACAAAGGAGCTGGACCCAAGCAGAGAGCTGGGCCCACGATTTTTAGCCTAGCCCTCTGTGCCTTGGCGGAACAAAAATGTCATGCAGACAATCACAGAGCCAGGGAACATTTCACAGCAGATTGACAGTAGCTGAGTACTACCGTTACAATATTAATGGTGCCTCTGCCCACACCCTCTCTCACAATATCCCCTGGAGACTTCCTGCGTACTGTATAGCAGCGAGGGTTGGAGCAAAGGTAGCATCCTGCAAGGAAGAGTCATGTGAAAGCACACATCACCATCTATGGAGATCTTCCATTCAGGAATCAGCTCAACTATTGAACAAACAGCCATGCAAATTAAAGGCCTTAGAGAGGACTATAGAGCATGTGACTGTAAATACCAGTTAACAAATAAGCAGTCTGCTGAAAATAAAATTGAAAAACAAAAGGGGGGGAACCATGCCAAAGGAGGAAGTACGTCAGCCATGTGGCAGCTGGCAGGAGCAAAGAAAAGGTCCAGCAATCAGGCAATGGGTAGAAACTGTAATAACTGCAACCACTTTGACAGAGAAAATAGGAAAATGCATGGGTTAAAGCTAAAACATGGGGATCTCTCAAGTGAAGGGAATACTCTGTTCATACATAGAATGAAGAGAAGCTGCAATAGTGGCTAATATAAATATGCTCAAAAGGTGAAATTCCCCCATGTACATAGAGCCAGCACAAGCATTGTGTACCATTCAGTTCATCAAAACAGGACGTAAGTGATGCACAGCCTTGTTCTGACCCACTGCACGGAGATGAATGTCTCCAAATGGCTTCTATGTGACATACAGAATAGGAACTGGAGTGCCAGTGAATGTAAGAACGGAGACTGGAATAGAACAGTTCAAATAAAATCTAAACCTCAAAAAGGCGGAGGTGAAGTTGAATGAGATAGGATTGCACAAATTCCAGTCTTTGAGTGTTACTGTTAATATAAATAATGATATTGAATCAAAATTTGGAATCCACACAAATTATAATCACCTAGCACATGTTAGAATGCAGCGCGTTTCCCATGCATATGGGATTGGATCTAAATCTGTGGAAAGACTCCCATTTACTTCAATAAACTTTGGATCAGACCCCATACTGTAGAAATATTTAGAGCAAATGTAAAAGGATTGTGATTCATGGCACGGGTTTTTTAATGGTTCAGATGTGAATAATCAGGGTTGTGGATTTTGGTTTTTACACTGTAAAATCGATCAGCCAGAAATATGGCAGATGAACCAATTAGCTTCAGAAATCATCTGGCTAAAGCAGGCCTGTAGCTTGTGAAACTGTCCTATCACAGCAATAATTTCTGATGTTTCAGACATCACATGAAGCATGCAACAATTTATAATTGCCACATTCCCATTTCGTCTATTTTTCTGTGACTTTTATCCAGCCACATTTACATCAAGCAGCTCTGTCTCAGGTCAAAGGTGATTCTAACGACGGTACAAAGGACTGTCCCTTTTGTGTTCTGACCCACTCAAAAAAAATCAAGACAAAACCTGACCTGACGCTCTCAGATTGTAAGTGACATAAAATATGCCTTAAATAAATCTTACTTGAATATGCAGAAGAACTTTTCAGCTGGCTGAATATGAAAAGTACTGGTGGGAAATTATTTATCATTGCAGTATCAATGGCTTGTGCCTTTGGGAAAATCAGTTGTGATGCAGGAATATTTCTCATTTCCCCACATACAATGTGATCTGCCAAATTTAATCCAACTTTGCATTTGATAGTCCCACTAGGATGAAGAGGTGAAGTTAATGTCCTATGAACAATGCTAGGCATCATCCTCCATGAAATATTATGTGACAGTGGAAAGGTGCTGAATTATCCCCAAAATAGTCTGCTGACTTCACAGCCCCAGCAGCCTGACAGCTTACGACAATGCAAATATTTTGCTCTTCACTTTTGCTTCTATCCACTCTTTTTTTTAAAATTGCCATTTGAATACAGTGTTTCAGCCTAGCTGAAGAGAGGACAATGCAAATTTCTCCTGCCATGTTGGGTTGTGTCCCTTGGGAATAAAATTCTGTGCCAAGTGTGATGAGATGCTAAGGTAAACATTAGCTAGGGCCAATTCCTTTCTCAAGCAAAATTCCCATTGAATGCAATGGGAGTTTTGCCTTAATATGGTAAATAATGCAAGATTTGACCTACAAGGTATTTCATGAATCAGTCTTGCAGAAAACGCTACACTTTGAATTGTGCTGCAATAGCTCCCTGTTTGTTGATGCCCTGCCTTCACAAACCCTGAAATGGTATTTTCTAGCTGAACATTTTAAATGTGAAGTGTTTGCTTTTCGTATTCATCGTTAGCTGCATAACTCTGATGAGTATGCGTGAGCTTCAGCATAGGTAAGGTTGTATGCCATTGAAAATGACTTGAGTGAATTAAACAGTTGTCTACAGATTCAATACTGCAAGGTGCTGAGTGCTTCCTGTTTGGTGTCCACAGCTCCCCCTGACTTTGAGGAAGGGCTTCAGATACATTTTCCTTTCTCTTCTCTGTATGCCAGAGCTACTCAGGCAATGTCACTAACTGCAGCTACCATCCTTGACTTCTGGATCACTCCATTTTAATGTATAAGAAACCTTTTTTGCTTTTAGCTATACCAGGGTTGTCAAGTTCATTTTGGTGGAGGGCCCTGGAGTTGATAGAAATATGACATGGAGAGATACTTGTTGCAGAAGTAACACAGTTACAACTGATGACTGCTAGGCCTTTTCTTTCCTAAGTTA
The DNA here is from genome assembly GCF_015237465.2 of Chelonia mydas. Lineage (NCBI taxonomy): Eukaryota > Metazoa > Chordata > Testudines > Cheloniidae > Chelonia > Chelonia mydas. The sequence goes on along the minus strand of NC_057853.1, from coordinate 10,561,802 downwards.
AGGCCGATCCCAGAAGTGGATCTTGATTGAGGGCCCAATCTTATCAACTGCTGAGTATCCACAACTCCCACTGAAGTGTTAATGAAAACTGTGTAGTTTCTATGTCACCTATTATGGAATGAACCAGCGATTATATGGTATATGAAGTAATATCTTTTATTGGATTAACCTCTGTTGGAGGAAGCTACAAGCTTTCAAGCTACACAGAGCTCTTCTAACAGGTCTTCCAAAGTCTGTGCGTCTTGAAAGCTTGTACCTTTCACCAACAGCATAGGCGGCAGGTGGAGAGGCTAGCCCCCCATCCTTTCTGCTCGAGCCGCCCCCACCCCAGGGCCAGAGGAGCGCCAGCTGGCCCAACCTCCAAGCTCCAGGACATGGGCTGGAGCTGAGCCCCCGCCAGTTTCTAGGGAGAGGCAGAACAAAGGCAGGGTCTTGGGGCAGAGCAGGGGTGGAGCCACAGCCTGGGTTACGGGTGGTTTAGCCTCCCCTGGCCTTCCATACCCACCGCCCGTGACCAACAGAAGTCTCTGTCATACCCTGGGACCACCAAGGCTACAACAATACTGCAAACATGCGTTGGATGTTGGTCTCGTCATCAGACACGTCCATGATAACTGGAGGGAAGAACGAGGAGTCTACACAATAATCACAGAGTCCCAGCTCTGTCGGACTTAAATTGAAGTTGGCACTGTGTGAAAGTGAAATAAAGGTTTACTTTGGCTGATGCCTAATACTTTTAGACACCCTTTTAATGGACCTCCATTGAGAACTAAGCACAGCTGCCAACTTTCACGTAGTAAATAAGCACCCCGACTTTCACAATAAGCCAAACATCAAGCTAATCCCAGTTCAAAACAAGGCCAAAGCAAGCCAATCCCTAAGAGCCCCATCACTCTAAGCATACAGTCTGGGACTGTGATGAGCCCCCTGTGCACCCCGACTCTCTCCCCCCCATGCCCCAGCTTGCCCCCCACCCCCATTCTCCTGCTTGCCGGGACCCGATCAAAAAAGAGAAGCAACAAGCTACAAGCCAAAAACTAGCCAACAAGCAACTCACAAGCCAATTAAGCCAAAAACAAGCCCAATTTCTGCATTTTCTTTGTAGGCTGGACATGTCTGGAACTAAGTGTCTTTCAGTGTGTCTGAGAAAAATAGTTTTTCATTAGGCTTCTTTATGAGATGGATGAGAGCAAAGTGTGTTTGCCTTAGGGAGGGAGATTTTAAAGGTTATTTTTTGTTACAACAGTGAATCTTACAGGTTGATAAAACTGACTTTAATGAGGAAGTGAGATCAGTAAAATTCTAATCACTAGAGCTAAGAGAATATTTCACCACTGCTAATTTCTCCTTTGATTTAGTTTGTGAATTGTCAACAAGCAGACTGCAAAATTCTCCCACTGATTATCATTTAAAATTGCTTGCGCATTTACTCCAAAAATAATTCTTAATCTGCAGCTTATTTGCAAACTGTTCTCAGCGAGTATTCACTCGTTGTGCTATGTTGGTTAGCTCCATAAATCACAAGTGGTTTTGGTTTGTTTGGTTTTTTTTATTCCAGACAATCTGTATAGTTAACCCACACAGCACGAATTGTGAATTTTTCCATTCAGAGTTTCTTTTCTGTGACTATTTGAGCTCAGCATTTGCTTTCAGTGACGCTTGAGTGCAGCAAATGAGCACAAAGGGGTGGTGAAAATTAAAATTTGCTTTTAAATTCCCAGGACTGTTCATAGATTTCTAACAAGGATTTAGTGTCATATACCTGTGATGGGCTAGCCTGCTCCTTTGAGGGCTGGAGGCTTGGAATGGGCCAGGCCCATCCAATTAGCCTTGCTTGCCACATCAAGGATGGGGTCTGGGGTTAATTTGCTGGGTCTGGAAGAGCTGATTCTCCAAAAAAGAGCAGCAGGAAGCTGCGGAGAGACTGCAGAGAAGGAGAGAGGCTCCCACAGGGAGGACCTGAGACCAGAGTCATTGCTTCAGCTAGGAAGGGCTGGCAGTAGCCTGCTAAGGCAAAAAATGACCTTGAGACACTAGGGGAGGTTGGGACTGTGACCAGGACAGATTTCCAATTAGGCACAGTAGGCACAGGTCTAGGGTTGCCGGCCTTCTAGGGGCACTTTACCTCTCTAAAACTGTGTGCCACACAAAGGTCAGCTGTAGGCGCGGGGGGGAGGAGGGGACGGGGGCGCTGAAGATGCCGTGCCTAGGGGCGCGTAAGGTGTAAATCCAGCCCTGACTGTGACCAGCTTAAGGCTGGGGGAAGACTTTTATGTTTATTTTGAACTTTAAGTTAATAAATCCCAGACCCTAAGGAGGCTGTCGTCATTAGACTCATGAAAGTCTGTGTGAAGTTTATTTAAGAAGCTCCTTGAATGGGGGGAAACAGAGGTAGTCCAACTGCATAGCAGCCTCTGGCTATGGAGGGGCCCTCAGGAGGTGGCCAGCCCAGTGATGTGCTCATATTGGTTAGAGAAAGCAGTGGAAAATGCTAAGATCCTGAGAATGCACTGCAGAATTGAGCTGCCTCAGATAACATGCATATAGTACCGTCCAGTCATGAGAAAAATGTCAAGTAGTAACCAGAGTGGGCATAGCTAGAAATGCCAACTGGAGAGATTCTAAATCTTACAGATGGTGGGTCAAATTCTGGCCTCATTGAAGTTCCTGGGAGTTTTCCCATTGACTGACTTCATTAAGGTCAGGATTTCACCCCGGTGCTGGGGAAGATGTGGGACGCAGTGGGGTAAGGTGTATGGAAATGTATGTTGAATTTTTCAAGGGCCTTGCAGTCTGGATTGAGGCAGTAAGAGGAGCTCTGGTTAGTAGACTGTCCCACTCTGGAGATGCACTGCAGCAGGAAGGAATAAATGGCTGCTAGAAAAGTTGTGAGAACGGCATTTGTTCTGCCCGTTAATGGCTGGCCTGGTGTATGGCCCAGCATAGCAACTAGGGCTGTCGTGGTTCCACTTTGTGAGGCTATTACAGAGATGTCACTGGACATGTCTGCAAGGACTGAATCCAGAACCTCTGGATCTAAAACCACGAGCCTCTATTGCTTGAGCTCCTTAGTGCAGAGGTGATAGCAGACTCCCGAACCCAGCCCTTTGAGAGGGCCAAAGTCCCACACTGCCAGCGTGGGTGACATGTGCCTGGTGCTCCACAGACATGTAAAATACACAGTCCTGGCTCTGAGGAGCTTACAGTCTAGACAGACAGCATACACGCCCAGGATAGAGAGACAACAGAGAGCAGTGTGAATGAGCAGCAGAATGTGGTATGACTCTCGTTGCTTTTCCTATTTGTTTAAGAAGGGGTTATTTGCATTTCCCTCAGTGGCAGAGGGTTGTAGGCATGTTTGAAGAACTGCCTCTTGAGCAGGGATTGATAGGTAGGGAAGCTGATTGTTATATGATGGGATACATGTGGGCAGCGTACACTGGATAATATGAATTGTTTTACTTCGCTTTTGAGCGTTTGAAATTGGTGTTGAGAGAGCAATGGGTGCAGGGACGTATAAGAACTTTGTAAGAACAAAGGAGGTGCTGTTGTCATCATGAATCGGTCAGAATATGAACAAGAGGCTGCTCGGCAGCTCTCCAACACCACTTTCTACAAGCCATTACCCTATGATCCCACTGAGAGTTACCAAAAGCAACTACAGCATTTGCTCAAGAAATTTCCTGAAAAAGCACAAGATCAAATCCGCACAGACACACCCCTGGAACCCCGACCTGGGATATTCTGTCTACTACCCAAGATCCATAAACCTGGAAATCCTGGGCGCCCCATCATCTCAGGCATTGGCACCCTGACAGCAGGATTGTCTGGCTATGTAGACTCCCTCCTCAGGCCCTACGCTACCAGCACTCCCAGCTACCTTCGAGATACCACTGACTTCCTGAGGAAACTACAATCCATCGGTGATCTTCCTGATAACACCATCCTGGCCACTATGGATGTAGAAGCCCTCTACACCAACATTCCACACAAAGATGGACTACAAGCCATCAAGAACACTATCCCCGATAATGTCACGGCTAACTTGGTGGCTGAACTTTGTGACTTTGTCCTTACCCATAACTATTTTACATTTGGGGACAATGTATACCTTCAGATCAGCGGCACTGCTATGGGTACCCGCATGGCCCCACAGTATGCCAACATTTTTATGGCTGATTTAGAACAACGCTTTCTCAGCTCTCGTCCCCTAACGCCCCTACTCTACTTGCGCTATATTGATGACATCTTCATCATCTGGACCCATGGAAAAGAAGCCCTTGAGGAATTCCACCATGATTTCAACAATTTCCATCCCACCATCAACCTCAGCCTGGTCCAGTCCACACAAGAGATCCACTTCCTGGACACTACAGTGCTAATAAACAATGGTCACATAAACACCACCCTATACCGGAAACCTACTGACCGCTATTCCTACCTACATGCCTCCAGCTTTCACCCTGACCACACCACACGATCCATGGTCTACAGCCAAGCTCTGCGATACAACCGCATTTGCTCCAACCCCTCAGACAGAGACAAACACCTACAAGATCTCTATCAAGCATTCTTACAACTACAATACCCACCTGCGGAAGTGAAGAAACAGATTGATAGAGCCAGAAGAGTTCCCAGAAGTCACCTACTACAGGACAGGCCCAACAAAGAAAATAACAGAACGCCACTAGCCGTCACCTTTAGCCCCCAACTAAAACCCCTCCAACGCATTATTAAGGATCTACAACCTATCCTGAAGGATGACCCAACACTCTCACAAATCTTGGGAGACAGGCCAGTCCTTGCCTACAGACAACCCCCCAACCTGAAGCGAATACTCACCAACAACCACATACCACACAACAGAACCACTAACCCAGGAACCTATCCTTGCAACAAAGCCCGTTGCCAACTGTGCCCACATATCTATTCAGGGGACACCATCACAGGGCCTAATAACATCAGCCACACTATCAGAGGCTCGTTCACCTGCACATCCACCAATGTGATATATGCCGCCATGTGCCAGCAATGCCCCTCTGCCATGTACATTGGTCAAACTGGACAGTCTCTACGTAAAAGAATAAATGGACACAAATCAGATGTCAAGAATTATAACATTCATAAACCAGTCGGAGAACACTTCAATCTCTCTGGTCACGCAATCAGAGACATGAAGGTCGCTATCTTACAACAAAAAAACTTCAAATCCAGAGTCCAGCGAGAAACTGCTGAATTGGAATTCATTTGCAAATTGGATACTATTAATTTAGGCTTAAATAGAGACTGGGAGTGGCTAAGTCATTATGCAAGGTAGCCTATTTCCCCTTGTTTTTTCCTCCCCCCCCCCCCCCCAGACATTCTGGTTAAACTTGGATTTATGCTGGAAGTGGCCCACCTTGATTGTCATGCACAGTGTGGGGAGAGTGGTCAGTTTGGATGATCTATTGCCAGCAGGAGAGTGAGTTTGTGTGTGGGGGGGGGGGTGGGGTGAGAAAACCTGGATTTGTGCTGGAAATGACCCACCTTGATTATCATGCATATTGTAGGGAGAGTGGTCACTTCGGATGAGCTGTTACCAGCAGGAGAGTGAGTTTGTATGTGTATGGGGGTGGGGGAGTGAGAAAACCTGGATTTGTGCTGGAAATGGCCCACTTTGATTTTCATGCAGGTTGTAAGGAGAGTGGTCACTTTGGATAGGCTATTACCAGCAGGAGAGTGAGTTTGTGTGTGTGGTTTTTGGAGGGGGGTGAGAGAACCTGGATTTCTGCAGGAAATGGCCCACCTTGATTATCATACACATTGTGAAGACAGTGGTCACTTTGGATGGGCTATTACCAGCAAAAGAGTGAGTTTGTCTGTGGGGGGGCAGAGGGTGAGAAAACCTGGATTTGTGCTGGAAATGGCCCAACTTGATGATCACTTTAGATAAGCTATTACCAGCAGGAGAGTGGGGTGGGAGGAGGTATTGTTTCATGGTGTCTGTGTATATAATGTCTTCTGCAATTTCCACAGTATGCATCCGATGAAGTGAGCTGTAGCTCACGAAAGCTTATGCTCAAATAAATTGGTTAGTCTCTAAGGTGCTACAAGTCCTCCTTTTCTTTTTGTTTTGGTGACGTCGTAGATCTGAAAATGTGATTCTACCCTGAGACGCAACCCTGTAGAAATAGCATCTTCTTACCGAATACGTCAGCCCCCCAGTGTACATTCACATCCGCTGACTCTGATGCCCAGAATATGTTCATACCCCCATTAGCACTGGTGGTGGCTGTGCAGTGCTATGCCAGAGGCACCTAAAGTCTTCCCTGCCTCCTGCTGTGCCAAGGGAATTGTTAATGAAGTTCCATTGCACAGGTGTCACTGAGAGCAGAATTTGGCCCGCAAAACTCATGATGCCCAAGCCAGAACGAATACAGCTTGACTCTCAGATCCCAAGCTGAGGCTGCAGGACTAGGAGATGGGGAAAGCCATCTTTTACTCACAGACTGAGCGCATTTATTCATGTTCCCCCGGCCTACCCTCCCACTATTACTAAGTATGTGCTGTGACAATTAGGAAATTAGTCAGTGTGAACATATGAATTCCAGTTTAGTTTTATGAACTCTCTGTATGTTTATACACTTAAAGTTCTTTCACTGCCTCGTTCCTCTTGTCATAAGGGGAGAAGGACTGGCATGTGCCTGTCTGCCCCTGAATGGGACGGGTTGTTAAGGATCATCAATAATTGAACCACCTTCCCCTATGCCATGGGGTTTGCTCCACTCACTGCTGGGGTGCCTCCTTGTGGCTCATCTGGGGATTAGCTCCCCAGTAGTTTGACACCCCCGCCTTGCAGTTTCTCCGCCCCTTGTCCCAATCACTCATTCTGCGGCCTCTCTCATGCCCCTTGAGCTGCAGCACTTCCTCTTCGGGGCTTGGCTCTCTGGCTCGGTCACTATGGTTCCCCCGCCTTTCAGGGTATCAAATTCTCTCTAAACAAAACTGTCTCAGGCAGGCTTCAAAATCCACTGCCCTCCCTGTGCCCCTCTCCCAGTGTCTGGTAGGGGAACCCAGCTCCTCCCTCTACACTGGGTTCCAGCTGATAAACCCTACAATCCACAGTTAAGGTCCATACAGTCTTGCCCCTTGCTGCCATTTTCCCAAGGCTTTCTCTCAATAAATTCTGACTCTCCCCCGCCTGCAGCCTCTTCTGTTTGCCTCTCCTTGGCTTTATAGGAGCCCAGCCTCTTCCTGCCTAGCTAGACTTTTAAGGCTGTATATCAAGCCTACACCTCACCCAGATGCAGCCCATCCTGTTAAGCAGTCTCTTTGGAGCCATTTTAACCGCTTCAGGGGCAGTGTGGGGTAAACACCCCATCACATCCTAGCAGAACAATGAGATGGCTGCAGCCAAAATAAAACCTCCCCCCCCCCATCCCCCATAGGAGGGTAGAGGATAGGGCTGGACACCCAAAGAGCAGTGAGGACTCAGAAGGAGGGAATGGTGTACTGTGCCTTAGTACAGTATATTGCCTAGAATAGATCTGTGTATCTCTTGTAACCTCTAAAAATGAAGAGTGATTGGCTCAGAAATCCCTCTGCTCAGAGGCTGTCTTTCTTGCTTCAACTACCACATGTCCCCGAAGAGTTAAACTATAGACCAGAGTACTCAGCGGGGTGGAATTCTGGAGAAGGCGCACTTGAGTGGCAGGGGTGTCCTGGGGGCCCAGTGCAGCTGGACCACAGGGTCTCAATCCCCTAGAAGTGGTACAAAGTCCATGCCTGAGAGGTGTGCCCAAGGACCCAGATCTAGGATGTGGCTGGAGCCTGCCCTGACACCCGGGCAGCTTAGAAGCATGGGGATCGAGTCTGTGGGTCCAAAACACACCTACCTGGTGAATATCCATCAGGAGACGCTCAACCAGGAAGGTGACATATGCCAGAACAAATCCTGACTTCTTGTTTGCATGTGGCTCCATGCTAACGATTTATAATCCTTCTGTCTCGGAAGCTGCTGACGTCTGCCCAGTCATCGCAAACTTATTTTTGAAAGTCACGCTTCATATTTCAAGTCCACCGTGCCAGCTGTGCCTGACACAGCTCTCTCCTTCTAGTTGGTTCATGATTTCTACAAAATGTAAATACTTTATTGTCTCCGTTTCTTTTTCAGCTGGCTGGAGTGCCAGCTTTGCCCCTCCTTCTGTTCTGCTACTAGTCACACAAGCAGGGAAAAGGCCGGCGTGCTTAACAACAGTACCCCCAGATCCTTTGCCAGTCGGAGCAGTTATCCTGCAGCTCAGACAGAAGGACAAAGTTATAGACTGTGAATCAGATCCTTCAGCGATATAAAATCATTCTTACCATTTGCCTGCTCCGCAAACCGTTAGCAATTCTTTTTGCTTTTGTTTTTCACATTATGATTTGGGGCAACGAATAAGTGCACAGACAACTTGTATTAATGGGGTTTTTATTATTAATGCTATTATCTGTTGTCGTACAGTCGCAACTATGGAGCCCAGTCAAGGACTGGGAGACCCGGTGTGCAAGGAGCTGTACAAACCTGTAGTAAAAAGGCAGTCCCTGCACCAGAGAGCTTACAATCAGGTGGATGAAATAGACAAGCAGAAGTGGGAGGGCAAGGAAAGGACACAGTGGAACAAGCTCATTTTTCTATAATAAGGGGCACGCTCAGTGCCTGCCGGTGCCTTGTCACTCAGATGGAAGTGCCCTGTAAACGTCATGGCAGAAACGAATCTTAAGGAGAGTTTTGTAGGAGGATACAGACTTTGTGGAGTTTGTCCCATGCATAAGGGTGACAAGCAGGCATGCCAAACCCATGAAAAAAACGCAGAAATTGGGCTTGGTTTTGGCTTAATTGGCTTGTGAGTTGCTTGTTGGCTAGTTTTTGGCTTGTTGCTTGTTGTAGCTTGTTGCTTGTTGTAGCTTGTTGCTTCTCTTTTTTGACCGGTTCCCAGCAAGCAGCGACAAGCAGGGGACAAGCGGGGCAAGCGGGGCCGAGAGTCGGGGTCCACAGCGGGCCCACCACAGTCCCAGACTGCACACTGCGGGGGTCTAGTCACATAGAGTGTTGGGGTTCTTAGGGACTGGCTTGTTTTGGCCTTGTTTTGAAATGGGATTAGCTTGATGTTTGGCTTATTGTGAAAGTCGGGGTGCTTATTTACCGCGGGAAAGTTGGCAACTGTGGTGACAAGCACAATAGGCAATTAATATTTGCCCCATCTTCTCCCCTTCTTCACCCACTCTTAAGAAAGAGGACTCAAGCACTGGATCCAATTGCCGGTCCCCTGAACCACCCAGTCCCCCTCCCTCACCTTATTTTCTTTCAAAGGAGCTAGACCAGGGGTTGTCAAACTGTGGGTCGAGGCCCCAGAGTAGGTTGTGACCCCATTTTAATGGGCTGGTGTTAGACTTGCTGGAGCCCAGGGCTGAAGCCAAGTCCCACCACTCAGGACCGAAGCCAAAGCCCGAGGGTTTCAGCCCTGGGCAGTGGGGTTCAGATTACAGGCCCCCTGCCTGGAGCTGAAACCCCTGGGCTTTGGCTTTGCACCCCCACTCCCACCCCACCCCCGCCACACATACACGCGCGCACACACACAGGGTGGTAGGACTCAAGTGGGCTCAGGCTTTGGTCTCCCCTCCTGGGGTCGTGTAGTAATTTTTGTTGTCAGAGGGGGATCGTGGGGCAATGAAGTTTGAGAACTGCTGATCTAGACCAACAAATTAGCAGCCCCCTTTCCTCAGACATCTAGCCCTGGATTCACAGTTCATTGCAGCAGCATTGTCTCTGACACAACTGTAAACCTCTTAAAAGTAGCGAAGAATATCTGATTTTTCCCCCATGAAGTCTGATTGCTTGAATTTCCTAGCATGACAGATTCCACATGAGCAATGTATTACTTTGTAATCCATACAATATTTGGGGCCTGATTCTCCTCTCACTTACGGAAGTGTAAACCAGGACTAACTCCACTGAAGTGAGTGGAGTTGCTTCAGTGTAAAGGGAGGTGAATCAGGCCCATTGACTCTTGATTGTATACTGTAAGTGAAAGTAGAATCAGGCCCTTTGACTTTAACACTGTTAAATTATTGTTCATCGTCTGTGCTGTAAGGGCCTGATCCAAAGCCCTTTGGCGTTGATGGACATCTTTCCATTAGCTTTAATGGGCTTTGAATTCAGCGCATGTATGCGGTTGCAATGCAGTGGCAAAATTATGCCAAACAACAGCAAATCTCAGCCCAGGAGTGTTTACAGTGAAAGAAATTCAGAGCATAAAAGGAATTCAGTGGGGGTAAAATAAGCATTGATATTGATCAAGTGTTCCATGGTTGTTGTGCTGTTAAGTTCTTAGTAAATGTTTTGTCTCAGTTAAGTTACAGAAGAACAGAAATGGATATTACTAAAGCAAAAATGAGCCTTGACTTAAATTGGAAACATCTTGAGTCAAACAAGCCAGATATCCCTTCAAACAATTGTCATCTTACATTTTTAAAAGTGAAACTTCTGCCTTCTAAAAAATGAGGTATATTATCAGCTTAGCCCTATCTTTGCAAAGCAAATTTGTATTCCTGGCATGCCTTGGAATGAGGGGAGGGTGGAATGGGCAGAAATTTATCTTCACTTCAGAGTGATGCAACAATGACTGGTTCACGGGAACATTTTTCAGACATCTCAAGAGCACCAGGCACAAAAATATACGTCATGAATCTCCTGAGAAGACAGGGAGCTAACTACGATGACGACAAGCCTGAGAAGGGGGGAGTAAGAGCATCAGATGAAGAGAGGAGGGTCTGACATGATAGATCAACATGTCCAATGTTACTGGCCCAGAAATGCAGTGTAAACAGCTAAGAAAAGGCGTATCCTTCAGAGGAACAATTTCAGTTCTGTTTGCAACATGCCTTTCATTTAAGATGGGATTTTCAAAGGATCCCAAGGAATTCTGGTGCCCAAAACTGTATAGAAATTCAATGGGAGTGGAGCACCTAATTCCCTTAGTCTCTTGAAAATCCTAGCCTTTACTATCCGAACTTGAGCTGTTGGAACATTTCTGAACGCATCATTGCAGAAGAGGCCAGCTAAGGTCTTTGCAGGAACATTTCAGAAGGGAATGTAGTTTCCTTTGCGGTTTTCACCACTCTGCAGCCTAAGTTATCCTGACAATGTTACAACTGCAGCATTGTTGTTTGAACAGCCGAGCAGTTAATGTCTTCTTTTCTTTCCTGTGGAAATTAACGACTCCTTTATCACGCTAAAGAAATCTACACTATAGTTGGACAAACTGTCAAGAAAGATTAAATTTGTGCTTTTGGAAGCCACCAAAGACGGGAGAGGAGTTTTTACACCTAGTTAGGAAAAATAGGGAGTATTGCACTCTTGTGTCAGTCCTATAGATTTTATCAATGATCTTGCTTTTACTGGCCCAAGCTCTCCAGATTCAATTGGCTCAACACCCCTGAAAATCAGACCACTTCATTAGGAGCCTAAATATAGATTTAGCCACCTACTTGAGTCACCCATTTCGGGACTAATATTAGGGACTTCTCTCTTATTGCAGGCAGAATTATTGGTATTGAGGCTCACCAGCCCAAAGCTCTCCCTGAGTTGCATAGCTGCTGGCTCCCACCAGCCTCCCGGTAGCAAAATATCTGACAGTGTGACACTGGAAATCGTCTACAATGCCCAAGATAGAAAATTGGTTTGCTGGGGTAAGTGACTGGGCGTCTCTAACGAGAGCAGGATCTAAAAGAGGAGAAGAACTTCACAAAGATGGTGACATTTGCCTTTATCTTTAGTAATTCAACAGACAGAACATTTGGAATGGAGTTGTGCTTAAGGAGGTCTAGTCATGTTGTTAATACCCAACTCTGATATAGCCCTTTACATCAGCAGATCTCAGAGTGCTTTATAAAGGAGGCCAACATCATCATGCCTGTGCATGCTGCAGATAAACCTTATAGAACAAAGAGTCAGTTCTGGGACTGGGACCAGGGCCCCAGCTGATGTGAAGCATAGCTCCATAGAAGTCAGTGGAGCTATGCTGATGTGTCCCGGCTAAAAATCTGACCCATAGACTGATGTTGTCATTTCTGTGTGGTGTCCATTTTCTGGCACTGTTTGGCATTTCTTCCATCTGAGGAGCAATGTCCTGCGCATCCCCCTTCTCTCATTTCCTATGGTTTCTTTCTCTTTCCTCTCTCCTGTGGTTCTTTCTCTGGCTTTTCCTGCAACATAAAGCCGTAACTGCTGGTGAACTACTATGTTCTAACATGAAGCAAGAGGCCGTATGTGGTACTCAGTGTTCGGTGGTTTTGTTGTTGTTGTTTTGGCTTTGGAGGGGGCGGGGGTGGGTTTTCTTTTCTTTGTGTGTGTGTGTGTGTGTGCTTACTTCATTGTTCATGCTTCCCCCCCCTTCTATGAGAGAAACCATTAAAAAACATTTCAGTAAAGCCACCAAGAGATTTTGTTGGCGTTTGTATTATGACCGTGACTAGGGGCCCAGTCAGGGCCCCATTGAGCTGAGTGGTGCACTAGTATATTAATTGAACAAAAAAGATGAGCTCTGCCCTGGAGAGTTTACGGTCTAAGCATGTGACAAGAGATAACAGGTGGATACAGATGGGGGGAGGCCAGCTGAAGTATAATAAGCAGTGCTCGCAGTGCACAAGGCAGCATGCACAGATGGGTCAGTTTCCCACTTTAAGTCACATGAAGGGATTTTTTGGAAGAACATCTCCATGGCATGATGAAAGAAGCCTTAAATATGTTGTAAAGGCCAGCAGAGGATTTCTCTGGCGTGACAGAACCCTCTGGTGGAGCAGAGCCCACAAAGCGTGCGCAGAGCTGTCTCTTTCCCTGTCACTACTTCAGGAGGTATGGTCAGGGGGGGCCTGCTGCCGGGCCACCCCTAGAAACGGGAATGGCCCCCTGGGCGGTGTTCTAGTTTGAGAAACTTGCAGGCTCCTTTACATTTCAGTGCGGGGCTGGTGCAATGCCTGGTCCCCTTAGAATTGGGAGAGGGTGAGGTTGGCTTTAAACCACCATGGCATCCCCCTTCTTTCCTCCTGACTAGTGCTGGGCACGCTGAGGCCAGATAGAGGATTTGACTGACTGAGGCATGTGACATTTGAAAATCAGCCCAAAGGCATCTAACGTTGTGCCTGAAATTAGCGCCTGCTATTAAAATCTGGGCCAGTATGTCCAGAGTGAAAGCTGCCTGCTTGCCGGTCCATGGCATGGAATGAGTGTCATGTTAATTATAGCATCATATGCTTCTAAAGTACAAGATAATACACAGTAGCATAGCTGTCCGTCTATGGAAAGAGTGGCCTGAAACAGATGACACCGTCATGAAATGGGAGCAAAATTGTCAATAGTGTTTTGATGTGTTTGGACAGTATTAAGGCTGATTTCCCCCTTTCTCCCATAAGCTGTCGCAGACGGGGAATTGAACTCGTTTATGTTTCTTTCCCTTGTGCCACCACCTAGTGGGTTTTATCTGCAACTGCTGCTGCAGTTCACATGAATGCACAGTTCAATTTTGGGCTACCCTGCTGAGCTCCCGCTAACTCATCTGACATCCAATTACCACCGGCTCAGCAGGAGATATTGTGATAACAAGGGCAATGTGATTACTCTCTACTGCCACACTTGTAGGAGTATTTCTAATGTCCTGGGGACAGAGGATTTGGTTAGCAAGTAAATTCCAGAAACTGCATTGTGTGTGATGAGTGGTAATGTAGTTAGTAATGTTATTGTAAATTACCTGGCTCCTGAAGAAGCTGGTGGTAATTCACCAAGCCGGAGAAGCACATTCAGATTCTGGCCCCATTCCTGATCCACATGCTGGCTGCTTTGCACCATTCTGCCTGCAAAGATCAGCCTGAAACCTGGAGGACCTCCATGCAAAGGGTAATCCTTGGCTGCTCCCACACCAACCCCCTCCTGGCTGCCAGCGTTGGGGGCACAGTAATGAGGAACAGGACATGGCTGGGGCTGCTGTACACCTGGTGCTCCCCGCAGGCTGGGTCAGGGTGATGGGGTTTGGCTTCTTCAGAATGGGCAGAACCTGTTAGCCCTTCACAATGCATGTGGCATTCAGGGGGTATGCTGAAGGGGAGGAACGTCTGTGTTTCTCCATCAGCTTCTTGGCAGCACCACTCCAGTGTTGTCACTATGTGAGGGGACACCAGTGCCACAGGCAGGGCCACGAGACGTGGCTAACGTTGCAGGAGGGGAGGCACTTTGTGACAGATATGGCAATGCCCGGCACTATCCTTGAACGACAGCACTGAATTAAGTTTAAGTATCTTGGGAGTCTGTTGTATTAAATGCAAAGGTTGGGTGTTATTGTGGGCTGTGACAGCATGTAATATCTCGGGGGGAGGAATGGGTTTTGAACCCTGGGAAGTGTTAAGAACTTTACTCCTGGGGGAATTCTGCACCACTGTGTATGCACAGAATTTGTCCACTGCAGATTTCTTTGCTTCCCCACAGAAAAATGGCTTTCTGATGGGGAAGCGATAGGAAGCCACAAAAGCGGTCATGCGACCCTCCCCAGCAGTATGTTTCAGGTGCCCAGAGCAGCCAGCAGAGGTGTAAATCACTGTGGGGCAGGTGGTGGGACTGGGAAAGACCCGGCTGGTGGCTCCTACCCTGAACTGGGCTCAGCTGCTAGTCTCAGCTGGGTTGGGGAGGATGGGGTTTCCTCTTCCCATGCATGGCATCTGGTGCTGTGTCAGACCCACCCCCAGATTTCTCCCCCGGCTGTAGGAAGCTCTGCAAACTCCCCCTCACCCCCCGTGCTTCCTGCCCCCATCACGCCTCAGTTGCAGGCGGAAGGATCACTGTACAGGGAGTTGCTCACCCATTCACCCAACCCCCATGCATCCAGACCCCCTCATACCCAGACACTCCCAACGAACCTCACCCCCCACCCCACCAACGAGCCCCACTCCCCCTGCACCTGGACCATCCCAACAAGCCACCTGCACCTGGATCCCCACCGTACCCAGCTCCAACAAGCTGCACCTGGATCCCCACCCCACTGAGTCCCACTCTCCCAGGCTCTGGACCCCCCACACCCAAACCCCCATGCTGAGCTCTATCCCCCCACATATCCAGACCCCACCCTGCTGAGCCCCAACCACCTTTACCTGGATCCCCCTGCAGAGTCCCATTACCATTACACCCAGAACCCCCCAACAAGCCCCTGTACATCCAGATCTCCCCCGCACCTAGATCCCCCGCTGAGCTACCCGCACCCAGATTGCCCCATACAGAACTTTCTCAACCCACATCTGGATCCCCCAACACTAACCCCCTCCACACTTGGATCCTGCCTTGCTGAGCCTGTCTGCCCACACCTGGTGCACCTGGCATGGAGGGGCAGGGCCCTAGGGTGTTTCTGGGGCAGGCCCAGTCCTTGCACTGTGTCAGGATTGGGTGCAGCCTCAGCGCTGATTCTGTGTCCCAGGGGGGAGCTGCAGGGTGATCTCCCACCACTGTGCAGCCAGTGGCCTGTGCTCCCCAATGCCATGCTGGAGCCTCCACATTTATTTGACAAATAAAATTTTCAGAATTTTGCAAAATTTTAAAATATTGTATGCAGAATTTTTATTTTTTTGGTGCAGAATGCCCTCAGGAGTAGAATTTCACAGGACAGTACTGTACAATGTGCCAGGTGAGAATGGACTTTTGGGACAAATAGTATCAAGTGGTTTTCCTGGGGAATCTCTAGGGGGAGGTGAATGCAAATTCCCCATCTCCAGTTGTGAATGTCCCAGACTTTCGAAACTATGCCCTGAGGTGGGGACCATTGTCTGCTGATTACCTGTTCCCAGGGGCCCATGCTGAATAAAGAAAAGATTAGGCCTAGTCATGGGGATGCTAGTTGTAAGCTAAGGCTGTTATGAACGGGTTTGAAGGACTGACTCCTCCCAGAGTCTACGTTGGAGTTGTGGGGGTGACCTCTAAGTTGTTTAGCAAGCGTGAAGTTTTTTTAAACATTTTAAATGTTTTCTCTGTAACGCTTTCACCTTAAGAATAAGTGTGCTTGCTTAGAAAGAGCTGTGTCATATATTGTAGCTGCTGGGAATTGCTACTGTTCATAGCCTTTAGAGAAAGCAAAGCTCAGGCACTGGCCTGCTTAGGCAGTCTGGCTTGCTAGGGATACCACAGTGTAGGCAGGGAATTGTGCAGACTGGAAAAAAGTAGTCAGGACGGAGAGGGATGCAGGCCTCCACCCAACAGAGGGCTTACTCTGGGTGTCCTCAGGGGACCACGAAGGGGGATTACAGGTGCAGTTGCCCTGAACTATGGCCCACTTTCTAGTTGTTTCCCCCTGCTTTTGCGGTCTGATGCTCCCTTCATCTACATGGATTTTCAGGAGTCACACACCCACCCTAGTTGTAGGAGAAGTTAACTGTGCAAACTGCCCAGGAGCTGGCTTTACATTTCCTTTATGAATCATTTTACAGCACGTTCAATTAAAGCAAAGCTACAACCCCAGGAATAGGGAGGGGACCTCCAGCCCCTCAGGGGCTCTCTGCAGGTGGGCAAAGTGTTGCTTTTCAGCTCTTAAAACCACAGGGGGCACTGCCTGTGTCCCTGCTTCTGCTCTCATTGCTGGCTGCTGCCGTACATCTAGATGACGCCACCCAGTTGCCACCAGATCAACCATAAAGCAGTCGGTGGTGCTATATTGTGGTTTGCCTTGCCCTATAATTAGTGATCTATGCTCTGCAAAGCAGACCCAGGTACAGTTATAACTATACAGGCACTCCAGGGATGCCAAGCTGATGACAGTCGGAGCAGCTGCACAGAGCTGCAAAGCAGCTGTGATGACTTGGCCCCAAACTTTTTTAAGACAAAGAGAGGAACATTTACATAAACTAAATAGTCATGCTGCCCCGGAAAGTAGCACTGAAGGCTCAACCTGCTAATCTCTTCAGTAAATGTGTAGAGTGATTATTATCATGACCACTAATTGCTCCAACCCCTGCTGCCTTCATGGATTTCCTCTTAAAGCAACGATAAATGATGGGGTCTGAATCTGCCCTGCCTTGTCCCTGGTGCAGTTTGTAGGTGAGTTCTTCTCTCTCCCCAGCCCTGACCCCCTTTTTTTTTCTCTAGCTGGGTGGGTAGCCCCACGATCTTCCCATTTGCTCAAGCCCCCAAGGTTTCATCTTTAACTCAACCCACTCTTTGACCCACTCATCCAGGCTGTCCAAATCTTGCCGCTTTATCCTTTATCCAGCATTTCCAAGATCCAACTGCGCCTCTCTGCTCCTGCTGCCAAAACTCTTGCCCAAACCTTGGTCATCTCGTGCCTTGACGGCTGCTCTCTTTGGCCTAGATTCCTTGCAACCTCACCCCGCTCAAGTCAATTCCAAATGCTCTGCTAAGATCGTCTTCCTGTCTTCACTCTGACTATGCTCCTCTTTAAGTCTATGCACTGACTCCCCCTCTTTCACAGCTTGAAACGCCCTTCAAAGCCCTTCACGATTTTGCCCTGTCCCACCTATCTGCTCTCATGTCTTAGTGCAAGTTTGACTCCTTCCTCCTTTCTACCAGCGATGCCAGCCTCCATTGCTCACCTCTCCCACAACCGCTTCTGCACTATTTCCCATGCCACCCAGCCAAAATGGGCAAACCCCCCACCTAGTCCTCCTCACAGCTCCTCAAAGCATATGGGCAGCAGCAACCTGATACATTCCCACTAGCCTCGCTGTTATGATTGGCCATGAATTGCACACACCGTGTTGTTGGTGTTTCCCCATCACCCTCACCGGGCTCACCTGTCTGTCTCAGCCATGAGGATTGTCATCTTTTGGGGGCAGGAACATAATGTGTTATGCAGGAAGTCACATTAGATGTTCTAATGGCACTGTCTGGCCTTGAAAATCTATGAATCTGTGAATGACTGTGTCTCTGTTTGTACAGGACCTAGCACAAATGGTGCCTTGACCTGCTTGGCCACTAGGTACTATCCCAGTGTAAACATTATTAATAATGACCCACTGCAAAAGCATGAATTGCTCCCAGGAAATTATTGGATGGGAATGAAAAATCCCTTCTAATTATACAGTGCTCTTAACCTTGCTATTTATGTAATTTTTCAGTGCTCCCATTTTAGCCAGTAGGGCCTGCCTGGGGAGAGTTTTTGCCTGCTTGGAGCCTTCGTGTCTTTAAAAACAAACATTTGTTATCCCTTACTCCAGAGTTTCAAGAAAATGGCTTTAGATTTCTATGGCTTCATGTTCTTCTGGCACTCAGCTGAACCATTAAATAGGTAGGCTGGAGGTTTTATGACCCAGAAAATCCGCAGTTGAGCATTTGTTGCATAGAAAATGGACGCATTTCTTTTCTGGATATGTTTGAACACAGTACGAATCCAAGCCTCTAGTGGTTTCATCTGTAGCAGTTTTCAAAGTGTTAAGTGAGATGAAATTAAGTGAAAGGAAACACTTTGAGTCTAAATATTTCATATCTTTGTCAAAATGCCTTGTTCTGTTATTGAAGTCTAACATCTGCAGCCTTTCCCCTTAATTCTCCACACAGGAAGCCAGGTTTTAGCCATGGACTCCCATTAAAGGCCATGAGAGTCAGAGGCAACACCCACTGTATTTTGTTTAGTCTGTACAGTTCAAGGTGCTGGCAAATATCCTTTTAATTTTCTGTTTCTTTTCAGATTCCTTAAGAGTTTGATTTTCTTTCTGATCTATATAGAATAGAGCTCTTTGTTGTTGATTCTACAGAAGAATTTTTCTTTAAGAAAATAATTTCCATTAGAGAGTCTGGTACCATGTTTTAAACAATCCTGTAAGAAGAACACTAAATTAGGCCTTGATTTGAAAAAAACACTTAAGCACATGCTTGACTTTAAGCATATGAGTAATCCCACTGACGTAAACAGGACTGTTTGTGTACTTAAAGTCAAGGTCAGTTTAAGCGCTGTGCTGGACTGGGGCCTTGGATTGTAAACTCTTTGAGGCAAGGCCTGCTTTTTGACTTTGACTTCAATTGGCACTGAAGCCAGCCCGCAGCACATGCTTTACCCCATCCCTAGGTGGTTAAAGTTCATCAGGAACGTACATGGTTTGCTAAGTCCAGTCCTGAGAAAGGACCTCAAGGTATGGCCCATGCCAAATTATAATGGGCCTCCACTGGTAGGTGACTGCATTGGCCTAACAATGGGCCTACCACCTATAGTGGGCCCGCACTGGTAGGTTATTGAAACAGGGCAGCCTTCCCTTTTAAGGGCAAGAGCCTTGGGCCAGTCAGCCCCGTTCAATTACTCTGATCCTGCTACACCTGTAGAGAGTGTTGGACTGAAGCAGAGGAAAGTCCAGCACGGGAGGGCTGGCTGGGGAGGAGAGCAGACAGGCCGTTCCGATGTGGGCTCAATCTGGGAACTGGCTGAAGTCTACAGCCTGCCAGAGGCTCTTGGTGGGAGGGTAGACCTGACCTGGATTGGGTTGATTGGAGCCCAAAAGTCTGTGGTTAGACAATGAGACAGGCAATTAGCTTCTGGGAGGGGTTTCAAAGAGTATGGCTCTAGATTGTTCTCAGTGGTAGCAGATGACAGAACAAGGAGTAATGGTCTCAAGTTGCAGTGGGGGAGATTTAGGTTGGATATTAGGAAAAACTTTTTCACTAGGAGGGTGGTGAAACACTGGAATGCGTTACCTAGGGAGGTGGTGGAATCTCCTTCCTTAGAAGTTTTTAAGGTCAGGCTTGACAAAGCCCTGGCTGGGATGATTTAGTTGCGGATTGGTCCTGCTTTGAGCAGGGGGTTGGACTAGATGACCTCCTGAGGTCCCTTCCAACCCTGATATTCTATGATTCTATGATTCTTACCTGTAAAGAAGGGGGCTGTAGCCTGAGCCCAGTGAGGCTGAAGATTCTTTTGATATAGTTTTTGGAATTGGACTAAGGGACTCTGGTACCCTAGAAGATATAAACCAGGGAGTGTGGGATTAAATGGGGTGCCAAGAGGTAGCTTATTCCTAAAGTAAATACTAGCAATCAGATGTTTGCATCAGAGAGAGCAGTTCTGGCCAAGATTTTAAAAACAAGAGCCTTAGGCTCCTAAATCCAGAATAAAACACCTATCAATTTTCCAGTGTGTGGAGTCTCCAACAGCCTCCATTATCCACAATGGGAAAATCAGACAGGTGCCTTAGTATGGATTTAGGAGCCTCAAGCTTCCGATTTTGAAAACTTTGGCTCTTTTCCTACTCTGCTGTACATAACCAGCTGGCAACCATTTGGAATCAAAAGGCCAACAGGCAACTGCATTAGGTTAATCTTTCATGCTGAATAGTATGGATGTTTCCAGGTTGCTAAAATTATGCAGCTGGATTGTGACACTGAAGTGAATCAAAGGCTTTTGCTTTCAGCTTCTGTCCTCTGTCATGGCCAGTTTTTGTATTTTGTTTACGTCTGTGTGTGTCTGTTTGTGCGCGCGTCTGCGCACGCGCCTATTCACAAAACCAGCCGGTGATTGAACCCAGCCATATGGAGAGTCAAGTATCATCTTAGCAGAGGTGATACCCAAATCTGTCTTTCCTTGTTGCATCAAAGGACTGTTTTTTGTGTTTCATGCTGTCTAACTGATGTCTGGTAACTGCATGAGGCGGAAGTTTCTGAAAGTGAATTAAAATTGAATGGGTAGGATATAGGGCTTTGAGTCAGACAATCAGCTAAAGCTCTCACTGTGGATAGGAACTATGGGCCATCTTGTGCCATCAATTTTTCAGCAGAACTCCTCCTTGATTTCATAAAATGTTTCAAAATCGATGGCACAACATGGCCCCGTGAGTGCTCTTTGGCTTCGTATTCACTTTTGCGCTTTCCATTACACTTCTGAATAGGACTTGTGAGTTCCAGCTCGATAATGCCACTAACATAATAATATGAATTAATCATGTTATGACCAGTCTTGCTTTGTGCCCCCCACCAGGACTGCACAGTGAGACATCGTAACTGGAATTGGGCCCAGTTATTTTAACGGGTCTTCCAAACTTCTTTAAATAATTGTCGGTCTTGGTCTAAAATAATTATTTCGCTCAGTCCATGTCCTGTAGCTGTGCTGATTGATCGCTAGCCCAAGTTCTGCTGCAGAGGAACAGTGTTTAGCTGTAAGTATCGGGTCTGCAAGAGAGCTGGAGGGCAGAGAATCCTGGCTGTGCAGTAGGAGGATCCACTCGCTGGACAAGTCAGCCTGGTAAAGAATATAAGGCCAAAGAAAAGAAAAAACCCATGTGCACAAGGTAAAGGGGAGCTGACTGAGCTGATGAGCGCTCATGCAGATTAGCTCTCTGTTCAGCACAGCCACCTGTTCTCTGCCCTGTTTTACTTCAGCTTCACAACTAAGGCCATGACAGCAGAGGAAAGAAGTACAGCCGTAGAGCTGGAATAATATCCCCGCCGTGGCCCCCACGTGCCGAGAGTTGCAGATGTGTGCACCCGTGGAATTCCACAGCTACACTCCTTGGCCATCATTTTTGAAAGCCTGCCCGGGCCTGTTGGGTGCTCAGATGGGAGGGCGATGCTAAAAGGCAGGCTGTTTTTGTCTCTTGCCTAAAAGAGGCTGTTTTGCTTCTTTTCTTTTCCTCCTCTTTCAGAGCCAACAGGATTGGTTAAATGCTAGCAGAAAGGCAAGGCAGATTTATGTATATGATGCATTTCCAACTGAGTTGCCCAAAGCACTGTCCAATTATAGAACACAGGCACTTAAAATAACATCCGGGAAAAACAAAATATAACTTGCAGTTCACAATCAATTCCCGAACAAAGAAAACAGATTAACAATTAAAGGCTTGTCTAAATAAATCCATCTCCTAACGACTTTTAAACATAGAAAGAGAAGAGGCCAAGGAAATGTACTGAGGAGGAGCATTCCTAGCAGAGCTGCTCTACTTTTGATGTAAAGGGAATTTATTCTTTTAACTGATTATTTTTTTTTAATAATTTATTGAAGAGGACTCTCTTGTCCTTCTGGTCTAATGCACAGTGCCCACAAAGACTGGACTGACCCACAGCTCTGCAAGGCTAGGGACCTGGTACAATTCAGTCTGTATGGAAAAGATTTCCAGAATGATAACACTGATGTGGGGCCAGATCCTCAGCTGGTGTAAATCAACATAGCTCCATTGACTTCAATAGAGCAATGCTGTCTCACACTAGCTGAGGATCTGGCCCCAGTAAGGGTATGAAATTAGGTCGATTTATAGAAGTCGATTTTTAGAAATCGATTTTATACAGTCGATTGCGTATGTCCACACTAAGCGCATTAAGTCGGCGGAGTGTGTCCTCACTACCGTGGCTAGCATCGGCTCACAGAGCGGTGCACTGTGGGTAGCTATCCCACAGTTCCTGCAGTCTCCGCCGCCCATTGGAATTCTGGGTTAAGCTCCCAATGCCTGATGGGGCAAAAACATTGTTGCGGGTAGTTTTGGGTACATGTCGTCAGTCGCCCCTGCCTCCGTGAAAGCAATGGCAGACAATCGTTTCGCGACTTTTTCCATGCAGACGCCATACCATGGCAAGCACTGAGCCCACTCAGCTCACCGTCACCGCCGCTGTTGTGTCCTGGGTGCTGCTGTCAGCAGACGGTGCAGTAGGACTGCTAACCATCGTCATCCACCGCTTCTGCTGCAACTCTGCTCTCCTGCTCTCCTGCAGACGCCCGCTCAGCTCACCGTCACCACTGGAGCCCGCTCAGCTCACCGTCACCCCTGCTGTTGTGAGCATTGTAAACACCTCGCACATTATCCTGGAGTATATGCAGAATCTGGCTGAGAGACACCAGCACGAGGAGGATTTTGATGAGGACATGGACACAGATGTTCCTGAAAGCACGGGCCGTGGCAACTGGAACATCATGGCGGCAGTGGGGCTGGTTGATACAGTGGAACGCCGATTCTGGGCTCGGCAAACAAACACAGACTGGTGGGACCGCATAGTGTTGCAGGTATGGGATGATGCACAGTGGCTGCAAAACTTTTGGATGCGTAAGGCCACTTTCCTGGAACTCTGTGAGTTGCTTTCCCCCACCCTGAAGTGCAGAAATACCAAGATGAGAGCTGCCCTGACAGTTGAGAAGCGAGTGGCGATAGCCCTGTGGAAGCTTGCAACGCCTGACTGCTACTGGTCAGTCGGGAATCAATTTGGAGTGGGCAAATCTATGATGGAGGCTGCTGTGATCCAAGTAGCCAATGCAATCATTGACGGTCTGTTATCAAGGGTAGTGACTCTGGGAAATGTGCAGGTCATAGTGGATGGCTTTGCTGCAATGGGGTTCCCTAACCGTGGTGGGGCGATAGACGGAACGCATATCCCCATTTTGGCACCAGACCACCTTGCCAACCAGTACATAAACCGCAAGGGGTTCTTCTCAATGGTGCTGCAAGCACTGGTGGATCACAAGCGACGTTTCACCGACATCAACGTGGGATGGCTGGAAAAGGTGCATGACGCTCGCATCTTTAGGAACTCTGGGCTGTTCGAGCAGCTGCAAGAAGGGATTTTGTGGCGGTTCAATGATGAGACAGAACACAGATTTATTCAAGCAAGCAAGCTGGTCAGCTGAAATGGGCTGCTGCCTGTCAGCTTTCCACCTTCTCCTTTATTATATTTCTCCCCCCTGCACATTACCTACTTTCACCGCAAAGGAATGCATGACATTGATTAATATTCTTGTTTTTCAGCTTCTATCTACTACATTCTTAATTCTCAGGCCTTAAGGCCAAGCCAAGGAAGCTTCCCACGATTACTGTCCTTTAATCAAGTTCCCACCTTTAATCAAGTTCCCAGGGTTCATATCTGGTCCTCGTCCTTGGACGGAGCAATGTGTTGCTCCTCACAACGGTCAGGGTGTGCCCTGACTGTTTGCAGGTGGATGGACCAAACATGGGCCCTTCATCTCCCCCTTTTTGTTTAATTATACTCGGCCCTCTCATGGGAGCCGTCAATTTGCTTTTGCGAGCAATTTAACTCCCAAACAGACAAGGACATAACTCGGGGAGCTTGCCAGGGCGTATCTCTACAAAGCCTTAGCAAAGAGGGAATACATTGTACACAGCAGCAGCAAAAAATAAGCCCAATGATTATAAACACAGCATAACCGAAAAATTGTCGCAGCCAGCCTAGAGATGGCAGCCAACCTGTAAGCCAATTCCAAAAGCCCTCAAACCCCACATCTTGACGTATGTGTGCCGTAAGATTGGCCAGTTCGGCCAGTCTAGTCTCTATGGAACGACTATTATCAGTTAAATTAAAACAACACATATGCCGAAACGTGGAACAGCCTAGGTGATGTTTCAAGAGTAGAAAATCAATGGCTGCTCTGTTATCTAAAATTGCATCCCTTAATTCGTGTTGCTCTGCATTAAGTAGGGCAATTGCCTTGGATGTTGTATTAATTGCCTTCGCTGCAAAGCACGCCAGGGCATTTAGGGTTCTGGCTGTATAAGTGGCAAGCCCGGGGACCCCAACAATAGAGGCCGCTAAGGCGGTGTACTCAGAGCGGCTGAGAAGATTGACATCTGCGATACAATCTTCAGAAAGGGGTACATTTCTTTTACTGCGTTTTTGGCTGGCAAAAGGCAGTATAAGCGTCATTCTACTAAGGCAGCAAAGGGTGCCATCACTTAAATTTGCAGGAATATAACTAAAGGTGCGCGAGCCACAGGTGAAAAACCATCCTGATGGTAAAATGATATGGCCATAATTGTATGAAACATTTACAGCATGGGAACAATTTAAAAAGGGTTGAGGAATTTGCCGACAGCCCAAGGGCACCTTGTTACGAGTGCAGTTAACCACACGCGCACAGGTGACATTGTTGGCCCCGGCCGGGTACGGTGTGTGGAGGGATATAGCCGTGCGAGGCAAGGTATAGTGGGCCGGGCCCCAATTAGCCATGCCAGAGTACTGGGAAGAGAGATTCGCGTAAGCAGCGAGCATCGTCTCATTCCCTATCTCCTCAGGGTGATGACATACTGGAATAAGGCATGTACCTAACAATTCTCCGGCTTCTACAGAATTAGACAAACAAAAGTGGGTAACATTTGCTATTGAAGCCAACCTTTCCCATATGTTATATGTCATTCGGGCCCGTAACGGGGGAAGCGCTTCCGAGCCAACCCCCACAGGAAACAGCAGGCACAAAAAGCAAACAATCAGTACAGAATTAGCAGTGATTTGGGCGAGAATCGCCACAAACAAAGTCTCAGGAGTCTCTGGCTGTTGGTTTGCTGCCAGTCTTCGTTGAGCCGCCGCGACCAATGCTTTTACTGCTCCCCATGTCACGGGCTGGCTTGGGGCGCTACGCCTCTTCCGTTTCCGTCCCGCCGTTGTTGACCCGGGAGGCACCGCGTTCTCCTCCAAGGTCAGCTGAAACTCCGGTATGGGGTTCGGCAGCCCCTGGCGCCATGCCATGCTGTTTCAGTGCCGGTCGCACACACCGGGCTGGAACCCACAACGGTCCTGCAGGGAGAGACACCGCAGCATATCCCCGACCCCAAGTGATTAGAGGTACTGGGCCCAGCCACTGCGGATCAGGCAGCTGACGGTAAAAGACACGCGGTCTTTCCAGTACCTCAGATTTGTGAAAATGCCGATCCGCGGGGGTCTGCTGATCTGCGTTCAGCGTTAAATTATTTAAAGTAAACAAAAGGATATGCATTTGTTGTTGAATGTCTCCTAAGGTTCGGAGACGCAGCTCCCCTTGTTTTAATTGTTTATCAAGCAAGGTTTTGAGCGTGCGATTGGCACGTTCAACAATGGCTTGGCCCGTGGAATTATAAGGGATCCCGTGTTTAAGACGGACGTCCCATCGGGCACAAAAGGTGGAGAGGGCTGTGGAGCAGTAGGCTGGGGCATTATCTGTTTTAATCTGGCTTGGGCGACCCATAACAGAAAAACAGGCTAGCAAATGGTGAATCACTTTGGCAGTGGCTTCCCCACGCTGTGGGGTTGCCCAGAGAAATCCTGAATAAGTGTCAACAGAAACATGTAAAAAGGAATAGGGGCGGAATTGTGGCACGTGAGTGACATCCATTTGCCACAACTGATTCGCTGCGGTACCTCTGGGGTTAACGGCATAAGAAAAGGTAGGGGCAGCAGCGGCACAGTGGGGGCAGGAACGAACAATGGAACGTGCATGATCAGTAGGAATGTGAAACTGCCGGGCCAAAACTGAGGCAGACTGATGAAAAAAGGCATGGCTTTCAATGGGGTCAGAAAAAAGAGAATTTACTTGACCACGTAGCGCGCGATCGGCGCGCGCATTGCCCTCAGTGAGTGACCCAGGCAAAGGGGTATGACTGCGAATGTGAGCAACAAAATAAGGAAAATTACGAGTGGAGATAAGATATTGCAAAGACAAAAATAGGCGAAGGAGGTCCGCATCGACCTGAGGGGTAATGAGGGCAAGGGGTAAATGATCAATCACTTGATAAACATAATGGGTGTCCACAATTAAATTAAAGGGACAATCAGCAAAAAGTTGAAAGGCCAAAATAACAGCAGCCAGTTCCGAGCGCTGCGCGGAACGCTGAGGCAGTGTAAAACGAGAATGCCAGCGAGGGGGGTCACCAGATTGATAGGTGACAACACCTCGATGTGGAGAGCCATCAGTAAAAAGAGTAACAGCAGAAACAATGGGTTGAGAGTGGCTAAGACGATGAACAATTAGAGGCACCTTTTGGGTAATTACCAACCGAGGATCTTTTGGGGGGTTATAAGAAATTTCTCCCACATAATCACAAAGAGCAACCTGCCAAGCCAAAGAGGTGTGGCACAAGGAATCAAATTCACTACGGGACAAGGGGAACACAATATCAACTAAATCAGTGCCAGTGAGTTGCACTGCACGGTGGCGGGCTTTACGAACAAGATCAGACAGGGCATCTAGATAGGGGTAAATATTCCGAGGAGGAGTGGAGGAGAGGTACAGCCACTCTATGATAGAGACGGCTGTATTCGTACGGGGTACAAACAAAGCCGCAGTGGGCGTATGAGGGGTGGCAAGAAGAATCAACCGTAGGGGACGGACCTCAGGGGGTCTGTCCACAAACTGCTGACTCAATGCCGCATTAATTTGTCGAATGCAGGCAATGTGCTCTTCAGTGATGGCAATAACTGCACCCGGTGCTTGGGCTCCACGTAGGAGCTCGAACAACGGCTGCAGCATTGAGGTGGGGAGACGAAAATAGGGCCGAATCCAATTTAAATGACCCAAAATCTGTTGTAACTTAACAAGGGTTAGGGGTTGAGGTACAGTTAGTGCCGGACGAACCGGAGCAGCATAGGTTTGTAAAACCTTATGGCCGAGGTAGTGGTAGGGATAAGAGCGTTGGATTTTTTCTGGTGCCACCAACAGGCCATTTTGGCCGAGAATTTGAGACAAAGATTCAATCTGTTGTTCCGTGACCTGGGGACCACTAAGCAAAATGTCATCCATATAATGGTAGACCTTTAGCGTAGGGTACCGGGCACGAAAAGGGGTGAGGGCCCGATCCACAAAAAGCTGACACAAGGTTGGACTATTTTGCATTCCCTGGGGTAAGACCTTCCACTGATACCTTTGAGAGGGTTGCTGATTATTATATTGTGGCACCGTAAACGCGAATTTTTCGCGATCTTGCGGGCAAAGGGGGATGGTGAAAAAACAATCTTTTAAATCTAACACACAGAGCTGATCGGTTTGAGGAATTAAATTTGGATTTGGCAAGCCAAACTGCAAGGGGCCCATAGGTTGGATGCGTTTATTTATTTCCCTTAAATCATGTAACAGCCGCCAAGCACCAGATTTTTTCTTAATAACGAACACCGGGGTGTTCCAGGGACTAGTAGAGTACTCCAAGCGCTGTGCCTGCAAATGCTGCTGCACAAGCGAATGAAGCGCTTTCAGCTTTTCTAGAGGGAGGGGCCACTGGTCAATCCAGACGGGCTCTAAGGATTGCCATACCAAGGGTAATGCGGAGGGCAATGTGGGTGAGGGAGGGTTTTGAGCCATCAGATATTAATATCGAGGGTGGTGTCCAACTTTGTAAGTAAATCACGGCCCCAAATATTGAGGTGGACAGGGAGCACAAAAGGGCGGATAGTAGCAAGGGCACGGCCTCCCGGTTTAGAGACCGTGACCCAAGACAAACTCTGTCGCCCGGGTTTACTACCCCCGATCCCCCACAACTCTTTAGAAGGAACCGTAGGCCAACTAACCGGCCACTCCGGATCCCGAATCACCGTAACGTCAGCTCCAGTGTCCACCAGCCCTGTGAAGGGAACATCATTTAAGAGAAGTGTTAACTGAGGTTTCGAGGGGCGGACTGACATTGTCAGAGCAACAAGTGGAGAGGACGTGCTGTGAGACGGCGAGTGAGACAACGTTGATCCAAAGCCGCCTCCGCCCCGAGTTCGATCCTCGGCAGCTGGCACCTGATAGGGGACTAAAATCAATTGTGCAATTGATCGTCCACGCGGGAGCGACTGTGGAAGATGAGTCCACACCTGAACTTTAATAATGCCGGTGTAATCGGCATCGATGACTCCGGGGATGACAAAAAAGCCCTGTGTCCCAGCATGAGAGCGAGGGAGAACGAGACCCACAAAGCCGGCAGGGAGAGGTCCCGTCACCTGGGTGGGTATGGCGCAGACCTCCCCTGGCAGCCGAAAATCAGTGTCCTCCTGCATGATCAAATCAAGCCCTGCACTTCCAGCAGTTGCCGCCCTCATAGAGTCTATGGATTTTAAGGCAGAGGAACGGTTGTCTGAGTGGGAAACACCCCCGTTTGGCCCTGGGTTTGGGGGGTACCCGCTGCGCGGTTTCCCGACCCGCTACGACACTGATTAGCCCAGTGATAGCCCTTCCCACACTTGGGGCACTTCTTTGAGGGTCGAGCGGGTGCCTTTGATGAGCGGCACTCCCGCTGAAAGTGACCCTCCTTACCACAGCGGTAACAACGCTTCCCTGCCCTCCCGGTTTTTCTCAGGGCGGCAGCCAGAACTCCAGCCTTATGGGCTTGTGTGCCGATGTTCTGGCACGCCCGTAGCATGTCTGAGAGCTCTAAAATGCCAGAGACTTGCGCCGTCTGGAGAGCACGGCGGCAATCCTCATTCGCATTCTCGACCGCCAATTTTAACAGGATCTCCTGAGCGGCCACAGCATTATCCACCTGTCGGAGGATAGCCTCCTGCAATCTGTTGGTAAAATCCAGAAAGGACTCTGATGCACCCTGACGGATACTGACAAAGCTTTTTGTAGGCTTGCCTGAATCCGGGACCCTCCGGAAAGCATGCTGGGCGCAGGTGGAAATGATAGGGAAGAAGACCTGAGGGAGTTGGGTCTGGTGCTCAACGGTAGCAAACTGTCCCTCCCCCGCCAATTGGTCATAAATAACATTAACACCTGCTGCTCTATGAATCTGGGCCTGACGGTCCGCCTCCTGCCGAAACTCACTAACCCAAATAACATACTGACTGGGTGACAACATCATGCGCAACAGCGCCTTCCAATCTTCAGGGATCAAGGAGTACCCACTACCTAGCCCTTCAATGAGACCACGCACAAACGTGCTAGTCAAACCGAACTCGCGAATCGCCTTCTTTACCTCTCTAACCACCGAGTAAGGCAATGAAACCCAGGTTCCCACCGGGTTGCCCTGGTCGTCATTCTGCCAGGTCACCGGACAAACTGAGACCAGCTCAGCCAGCTCCTCTGCTGTAAGATCTGAGCGAGTCTTCGCTGCGTGAACCATTTGTTGCACCAGCGAAAGCCTCTGAGCAGATGCAGACGACCCCGTGGGGGGCCCCGAAGCATGGGGTCCTAGGGGGGGAGGGTAATCACACACCGGCTCCGGCGGGGAAGGTAAGGGAGGCGGTGGTAAAAAAGGCACTGGGGGCAAAGCAGGGAGAGGGATGGCTGCAGGAGCCGACGGCGGTGGCGGAATTGGCAGCCCCTCTATTGGCGCGAGAGAAGGTTCTTCCGAGGCGACACACTGTGTTGCATCGGTAGGAGGGGGGGTGACTGCAGGAGCCGACGGGCGTGGCGAGATCACCAGCCTCGCGACGGAGGGCCTGTCCGAGGCGACACGCTGTATCGCATCGCGGCAGAGGTGCCAGGCATGTAGAGCCTGCACGGGCGCCCGAGGTTCTTCATGCAATGTCTGGCCCAAACGCTCCCAGTCCGCTAGCTTAAGGGTTCCGGCTTCAGGGTACCACGGGCACTGGGCACTCACCTCCTGTAACAGGAGAGTGAGTTCTCGAGTGGGGCAGACATGCTGAGCCTTACGCAGCAAATACTGTAGCTCAGTGCGATGTTGCACTTGCAAAGCAGAGAGGGAACTTCCCATACTTACCACAACGAAAAATACTCACCGGGATCCACGAAGTGGATGAGTGACGCGTCTGAAACCCTTGCCGGGCGAGGTGAGCGCTGAGGGCCCCACGTTGGGCGCCAGTTGTGGCGGTTCAATGATGAGACAGAACACAGATTTATTCAAGCAAGCAAGCTGGTCAGCTGAAATGGGCTGCTGCCTGTCAGCTTTCCACCTTCTCCTTTATTATATTTCTCCCCCCTGCACATTACCTACTTTCACCGCAAAGGAATGCATGACATTGATTAATATTCTTGTTTTTCAGCTTCTATCTACTACATTCTTAATTCTCAGGCCTTAAGGCCAAGCCAAGGAAGCTTCCCACGATTACTGTCCTTTAATCAAGTTCCCACCTTTAATCAAGTTCCCAGGGTTCATATCTGGTCCTCGTCCTTGGACGGAGCAATGTGTTGCTCCTCACAACGGTCAGGGTGTGCCCTGACTGTTTGCAGGTGGATGGACCAAACATGGGCCCTTCAGGATTTACTTCCCAGACCACAAAATTACCGTTGGGGATGTTGAAATGCCAATAGTTATCCTTGGAGACCCAGCCTACCCCTTGCTCCCATGGCTCATGAAGCTGTACACAGGCAGCCTGGACAGTAGTAAGGAGCAGTTCAACTATAGGCTGAGCAAGTGCAGAACGGTGGTAGAATGTGCCTTTGGACGTTTAAAAGCTCGCTGGCTCTGTTTGCTGACTAGGTCAGACCTCAGCGCAACCAACATTATTGCTGCTTGCTGTGTGCTCCATAATATCTGTGAGAGCAAGGGGGAGACGTTTATGGCGGGGTGGGAGGTTGAGGCAAATCACCTGGCATCTGGTTTTGAGCAGCCAGACACCAGGGTGATTAGAAGAGCACAGCTAGGCATGCTGCGCGTCAGAGAGGCTTTGAAAACCAGTTTCATGACTGGCCAGGCTATGGTGTGACCGTTGTGTGTGTTTCTCCTTGATGCAAACCAGCCCCCCCTTGATTGATTTTAATTCCCTGTAACCAAACCACCCTCCCTTCCCCCTTCGAAATAAAGTAACTCTTGTTTTGAAACCATCCATTCTTTCTTTATTAATTAAAAAAAAAGTGAGATAACTGACAAGGTAGCCCAGGTGGGGTGGGGGAGGAGGGAAGGACAAGGCCACATTGCTTTTTGTAGCCATACTACAAATCAAACTGTTCGAATGACAGCCTCTGTTGCTTGGGCCATCCTCTGGAGTGAAGTGGCTGGGTGCCCGGAGCCTCCCCCCGACGTTCTTGGGCGTCTGGGTGAGGAGGATATGGAACTTGGGGAGGAGGACAGGCAATGGGTGCAGCGGGGGTCTGTGCTCCTGTTGGCTTTTCTGAAGCTCCACCAGATTCATAGATTCATAGATTCATAGATATTTAGGTCAGAAGGGACCATTATGATCATCTAGTCTGACCTCCTGCACAACGCAGGCCACAGAATTTCACCCACCACTCCCACAAAAAAACCTCACACCTATATCTGTGCTATTGAAGTCCTCAAATTGTAGTTTAAAGACCTCAAGGAGCAGAGAATCCTCCAGCAAGTGATCCGTGCCCCATGCTACAGAGGAAGGCGAAAAACCTCCAGGGCCTTCCAATCTGCCCTGGAGGAAAATTCCTTCCCGACCCCAAATATGGCGATCAGCTAAACCCTGAGCATATGGGCAAGATTCATCAGCCAGATACTACAGAAAATTCTTTCCCGGGTAACTTGGATCTTACCCCATCTAAAACCCATCACAGGCCATTGGGCCTATTTACCATGAATATTTAATTACCAAAGCCATGTTATCCCATCATACCATCTCCTCCATAAACTTATCGAGTTTAATCTTAAAGCAAGATAGATCTTTTGCCCCCACTACTTCCCTCGGAAGGCTATTCCAAAACTTCACTCCTCTGATGGTTAGAAACCTTCGTCTAATTTCATGATGCTTCATCATGTCCGTTTGCTCCCTGATTAGCCTCAGCATCTCCTGCCTCCGCTCTTCACGCTCCTGCCTCTGCTCTTTGCGCTCACTTAATGCTTTCCTGGCCTCTAACACTGAATGCCTCCATGCATTAAGCTGTGCCCTATCAGTGAGGGAGGACTGCATGAGCTCGGAAAACATGTCATCGCGAGTGTGTTTTTTTCACCTGCTAATCTGTGATAACCTCGGGGCCGGAGATGATAGGGGGAGCATAGAAACATTTGCACCTGGGGGGAGATAAAAAGGGAGAGTAAAATTTACGATGATACATTTCTGAGAACAAAAGGGAGACTCTTTCACAGTGAATCAAGCAATTCACAGCAGACAGCACATGTGCTTTAGGTACAAGGTCGCATTTTGCCTTTTATATTGAGCACCTGTCGGTAAGGTGACACATCACACACAACTGGGCAACAGAATTCGGTTTCCAGGCAGCCAAGGTAAGGCCCAGGGTATGCGGGGTTGGCTTCTTACGCATAACATGTGGGAATGGTTTCAAACTGCAGCACCCTCCTTTCCCATAGCAAGCAATGGGTTGGGTTTCACATTTAAAAGGAGGGGCTGCGGTTTTCGGGTGGATGTGCAGCACACACCTCCCCCCACCCCACTGCGTGGCTATTCTCTGGGATGATCCCTTCACCCCTCCCCCTGCCGTGTGGCTATTCTCCGGGATAATCCCTTTTAGCCAAGTGCAAACAGCCCAACATAAACGGGGTCCTTTTACTGTTCCCTTACAAAAATTCCTCTATTTCAACCAGGTGACCATGATTGATATCACTCTCCTGAGGCTAACACAGAAAGATATAGACCGAATGTTGCTTGAATGCGACCAAAACCCAGGATCATTCACTGCCATGCTTTGTGCTGCAATGATTCCAGAATACTTGCTCCTGGCTTGCCGTGGTAAAGTGTCCTACCGTGGAGGATGAAATAAGGCAGCCTTCTGCAAAGGCTTTCAGAGTACCTCCAGGAGAGGTTCATGAAGATGTCCCTGGAGGATTCCCGCTCCATCCCCAGACATGTGAACAGGCTTTTCCAGTAGCTGTACTGGCCGCGAATGCATCCCAATTCTTCAGGGCAAATCAAACATTAAACACTATTGCTTTTAAACCCTGTACTGTAGTTACAAATGTGCACTCACCAGAGCTGCCTTCTCCGGCTTCAGGGTTGGGGATCCCGTCTTCAGAGGGTATTGGGTCCAGGGTGATGAAAAGGTCCTAGCTGCCGGGGAGAATGGATTCACTACTTGCCTGCTGCACATTCTCCCCCTCCTCCTCCTCCACAAAATCCTCCTCCCTGTTGCGTGAGACTCCCCCCTTGCAGGTGTCCATGGACAGAGGTGGGGTAGTGGTAGGATCCTCCCCTATATATGGGGGGTCACCCGGAGTGCCCGTTTGCCTCCTTTGTCTTTTGGTAGGCTTGCCTGAGCTCCGTAACTTGCACACGGCACTGCTGTGTGTCCCTGTTGTAGCCTCTCTCCATCATGCCCTGTGCGATTTTGGCAAATATATTGGCATTTCTTCTTTTTGCTCGGAGTTCTGCCTGCACAGATGCTTCTCCCCATACAGCAATCAGATCCCGTGTCTCCCTTTTGGTTCATGCTGGAGCTCGTTTGCGATTCTGGGGGGACTGCATGGTCACCTGTGCTGCTGAGCTCGCCACGCTGACAAACAGGAAATGAAATTCAAAAGTTCCCGGGGCTTTTTCTGTGTATCTGGCTAGTGCACCGGAGTTCAAAGTGCTGTCCAGAGTGGTCACATTGGAGCACTCTGGGATAGCTCCTGGAGGCCAATACCATCGATCTGCGTCCACATTACCCCAGAAAGGTCGATTTTAGCGCTACTCCCCTCACGGGGGAGGAATACAGAAGTCGATTTTAAGAGCCCTTTAAGTTGACGGAATGGGGTTGGTTGTGTGGACACATCCATTTTAAAAGCAACCTAACGCAGCTAAATTCAACCTAACCCCATAGTGTAGACCAGGTCTTAGTCTCCATACAACCTCCCAGTATGGTAGAGAAACAAAACCATGGGAAGATCTGTGGTTGAGTAATGCAGAAGATAAAGGCAACTGCTCAGGATGCCCCTCATGCCAGCAGTGGCAGATTAACGCATGGGCCCACAGGGGCCGTGCCCTGGGGCACTGGCCAATTGGGGGCCCTCCGCAGGATCACCAGAACCTGTGTAGAAGTGGTGAGGCCACCATTGCCAGAACTGTGGTCCCGCCCACTGCTCTTCCTCTTCCCCCGAGGCCCTGCCCCGCTGTCCAGGCCAGAAGCTGGAGTCGGGCCAAGGTAAGAGCCACTCAGGGAGCCTGGTCTGTTGTGGGGAGCCCTGGACCCTCCAACTGTCCTGGGTAGGGAGCTGAGGTGCCCAAGAGTAGCCGCCAGCCTGTGTCCCCAACCCCCAGGCATGTTGCCCAGGGCAGGTGGAGGGTCAACGGCTCCCCACAGTGGTCCAGACACCCTGGGAAGCTGTTACCGCAACCCAACTCTGGCTTCCAGCCTGGCCGGGGGTAGAACTCTTGGGGGAAGAGGAGAATCAGGGGACTGGGCCCTATGTCAAGGGGCATGTGAGGGGCCCAAATGTTCTTTGTGCCCTCGACCCCAATAAATCTTAATCCGCTTCTGAGTGCCAGCATTCATCCTATCTATTTAGTCCTTACTTCCCCTCTGCCAAACATCTGTTTAGCAGATGGATTGCAAGAGTGTTGGGGATGAGGCCAAAGGAGGGTTTAGGGAGCCAGCCACTCTAGGCAAAAATGTTCCTCTAGGAAATCCATGTAGCAAATGCAGTGAATGTGACAGAAAGTGCATGCTGCCTGATTCAGTGTTAATTCCTGCTGCCCTGGATGGGTCACAGAGTGTTGCTGTGGGCTAGGCAGCCAAGCTACTGGGCAGACCATGCTGCTGTTGATTGGGACAATTTTATATTTCTTTGAATGCAGAAGGGGAACAGATAGGCCAAGGTTTGCAGATGACATCCAATCAAGCAGAGAAACAAGTGATGTAAAAGAAAAGGATTGACCTCAAGAGAGAGACACAAATGAGGGAGTATTAGGGGGCTTTCTGCTTAGACAAGTATAAGGTCATGAGATTTAAGGTTCAAAATAAAGAGTGAGTAACTGTTCAACAGGCACATTTCTCCTCCAGGGGACTGATGGGACTGAAGCTAGACACAACCAGGAAACGGTTATGTGGCTGTGGTTGAAAAACGTACTCGACGTTCTGACATTACACAAATGAGGACACAGAACACAAGTTGAACGATTCTGTATAGAGCATTTAGAATAAAGGGCCTTAGTTAGGGCAACTCCCCTTAGGCTGAATTTCAGCCTTGTATGAAGTGGACTTCAACTGTATTGAAGTCAAGGGGCAACATTTTCGAAAGACCTAAGTGATTTAGAGGCCTAAGACTCATGGAAATTCAGTGGCACTTAGGCACCAAAGTCATTTCGGTGTTTCTGAAAATTTTACCCAAAATCTAGAGTGTGGGCACATGCTATAGGAATTATGACACTGAAGATAGTGAAGGCTGAGGTAGTGAAGTGCTTTGCACTAATTTAACATCCCACAGATAGGAGACAAAATAAATCAGAAAGAAAAAAATTGGACCTATTTCCTCTTACCCCTGAATGTGGCAGATATTTGGCCTCTCCTCCCAAGGCCAGCAGTAGAAGCAGCCAGCAAACACTGTATCAAGCCCTTAATTTTAAAAAGGTATTTTCTATGTTATTTACTGGATATGGCCTTCAGCTACAGTAGACACCTGAACCAAGTTGGGCATGATCCCATATTGTTGTCTTTTGGCTAGAATTGGGTCCAGACCACAACGGTAGGATCCAGATTTCACATAACCCAGAGATGTAGAGTATATTGATCCAGGGTTTTAATTCTGCCAGAGACGGGGCCAACTGCAAAATGTGTATCCAAGTTCAAAAGCTGAAGCCCACCCCGTCCTCTTAAATTCCAGAAATGTTCAGAGCTGGGAGCTTGGTTTGGGCTCACCTCCACTTTTAACTCATGGTGCCTGCATTCCAAACCTTGGGAAGTGTGATTACATCAAAGCTGAAGTGCAGTCTGTAGCTTTGATTTATATAGTTTGATTTAGACACTATGTTTTTAAGTTCCTAGTGTTTTTTCAGGCAGGGTATTAACCATGTGGTATGTCAATAAAGCGTGTGTGAGAAAAGGATGACACAAATGCACCTTGACACTTCTCTTTTCCTCTGATGTTGTCTAATACATTGTGTCTTCTTCTTTATAGATTTTCTTCCAAACTCCTTATCAGAGCAAGTTCTAGTACGTTGTTATTGGAACGATCCTGGTGTTCTTTAGAAAGATCCTGGTAGTCTCTTGCAGTACCGCGTGAACGGCAAATTAAAAATGAGTCAGTTTTTTAACATGAGATACTACAGCTATTCAATGCAAATAAACACAATGAAAATAATTAAAGGTCACATGAAAACTCGATATCGTTTCAGATCTGCAATCTTGTCCACATAGACCTGTAGCAATTATGATGCATGCACAGTAATACAACACTAATGGTTGCAAAATGTTCTTTGGATTAATTGGCTTTGGCAGATTACACACTCACATGATTCTCAACATTTTTGCCCATCCTGACAATCATTCCATGCTCTAGGCAATCTTTGCCTGAGCTGTCTGTCTAGATAACCATCACATTACTCTGGCTTTTTGAACATCGGAGTGCAGTACTTTGCCCCTCAGCAGCACCCAGTATGGTTTAATCATGTCCTTATCTATGTACTATTGTGGAGTGAAAAGTTGTTTCTCTCATTTTAGGTGAGGCAGCTGGCATAGTAAAAGCAACAGTGGGACGGGAACAATGTAAAAGTGAAGAGGTTTGTGTGTGTATGCATGCTATATATTGTATGAACATATGTATATAATATGAGATCTCTTGCAGAGGCACCTAGGTGCAGTAACCTCCATGGACTTGGGAGCATGCAAATAAGTGAATATTTACTTATTCAGCAGAGCAGAGAATACTTTAAGAGGCAAACACACAGCCATGAGTGTGAATATGCACATACTGTTAACATGTGCAAACAAAGAGCAGGAGGTTGGGATTTGGCCATTGAGTCAACTTCAGGTAGATAGCCAAAACCCTTCCAAGGTTTGCATAAAACGGTTACAGTTAGTAGGCTCAATCTAGCTCCCAATGAAGCCAATGATCAAGCAATGGTAGGAGCAAGACTGGGCCCACTCTGGGTAACCAAGAAACTGATCTTGCGAGCTGCTGAACTTCTTGTGCACCTGTAAGACCAGGCCCCTCGTTGGTACCAGTGAAAGACTCTGGTGTGTTAAGGCCCGATTCAGCAAACCACTTAAGCACATGCTTAACTCCCATTCAAATCAATGGTAAGCCCTTGCTACAATCCCTTGCTGAATCAGGGCCTAATTTGCTTGCAATAAGAGGAAAATAATCTGGAAAAGATTCAGGTGTCTACAGTACCTTAGGTTAGCCCTCACTACACCTTCAAGGCATAGAAAGAAATCTAGTGACACATATTCTATTGTCAACTCAAAAATGTATATTTAATGAGATCAACTAGTTGAAACCTTTCAAATGATTAATGAAGGCAGCACTTTTCAGAGGTCTCAGCGCTGAATTTTATAAATACCATGATATGATCGTGTTTGTAAGAAGAGGATATAGTTCCAAAAATGAGTGACTGCAGTGCCAGTATCCTGGGAGAAATACCTCAGAGGAAACAAGCAAATTACCCTGAATCCTGCATTCAGGCCAGTACATATGCACAATAGCTCCTTAAAGAGAAATAGTCTTTTATACATATCTGCAGTACAATAGGTCAAGAAGGAACATCTAGGTTTGAGTGGAACTGGAATCCACACAAAACTCCTTAGTTTTGCATGGTTTGCCCTTAAAACAAAGGAAAACTCAGT
This sequence comes from Chelonia mydas, assembly GCF_015237465.2. Taxonomy (NCBI): domain Eukaryota; kingdom Metazoa; phylum Chordata; order Testudines; family Cheloniidae; genus Chelonia; species Chelonia mydas. Next base: position 10,523,514 of record NC_057853.1, on the reverse strand, counting down.
GGAATCAGATGACTTTTTATTTTGAAATCTGGGGATTATTTGACACTGAAACTTGAAAGCAAACCTAAGGGGTGAAACCATAAGAATGAAATCAATCAGATCATAAAAAAAGGTACTAAGGTTGTTCCATGCAGCTCTAGATAAAACCTAGTGGATGAATGAACCTCAGAACGGTCACTGAATATTAAGCATCAATTCATCTAAATACTTGATAGAGAGAGAGGCTCAACCTTGGATCCAAACCCTTGGCTAAAGAGAAGATTGATCTAGAAATTAAGATAAAAATCCCACTAGAACAGACTTCCCAGCAAAGTTCTGGACACTTATGGATTGCTCTAGGTAGCAAATAATGTGAGAACAGCTTTTCTTGTGGAATTTGAGTGTTTGTTATTCTGTTCAGCCCCTTCTTCATATATAGGAGAGCCTAAGTATCCTACATTTCTTGCAATATCTTCATCTGTAATTGGCTAGCATTGGGAAAGGCCCCAGAGGTAACTGAGTCTCTGAACAGTGACAGTCTATCTTTCAAATACCAAAGACCATTTATGGTAATGGGAAGGCAAGTAGATTTTGTGCCTAGCCTGGCAAAGTTTAATGATAACTTGGCAAGGTTGGTAAATAAGAAATTATTTGTAAAGCGACAGGGTATAATTATTTCCTGAGGTAAAATTGCATACCTTCATTGACACCAATAATGTGTTCTAGGTGTAACTAAGGGTTAGTATTTATTGCTTGGTGTTTATTTTTACAGACCTGTTTTATGTTATTCTGATTTTCCTTGAATAAGGTTAGTACCAAGTGGCTAAAGTGACCCATACTGCTAGGAGCTTTAAAATGTCCATTAGAGGAAGTCTTTTCCACTTTCTGTGTGGACTTTGGAGGTTGGCTGTGTCTCTGTAGCCGGTAAGTCTCCTACAGGAGTATCTGAAAAATAATAGGTTTAACGATAAATTCATAGTTACTTATATAGCAGTTGTACCATACATGCATATTAAAGACATTCTCCTGTAACCAGTTCTATGTCCTGTTTGTCAGTACAGATTTGTGGGAAGAGATTATGAAATATTCACGGAGTTATCAATGGCACCAGGTTTTCAGTTAATTATGCTGCTTAGCATTCCTTCCCGGCTTTGTAACACTTATTGCATGCTTCCAGCATGTCTTGTTCATTACTGTGCCTGCAATTTTATTGGTGCCCGTGAGACAGTATTTATGCCTTACTACTGATGCTCTGCCGTGCTCTTGGACCAACTCCATTTTAATTAGCCCCACTGCTGCTGGAATTAGGCGACATGTTGTAGGAGTCACTTAAATTAACTTCTGACTCTTCTTCCGACAGATGGGACCCCAGTACCCACACTTGCCTACAATGTTCCTTTAATCATTCTCTAACCAACTGTCACAAAGCAACAATGTACTGTACTGAACTGGAGCTTCAGAAATGTGACCTTGACTTTGGCAATAATTTCTGGATGCTAACGGATTTCTGAGACTGTATCTGGATTGTCTGAGGTGACATTGTTATGAATTTGCATTGTGGCCTGGAGCCCTCAGTCAGGGAGTGGGGCCCCACTGTGCTATGTGCTAGAGACGAACAGAAAGAAAAGCCAACCCCTGCTCCAAAGAACTATCCCCAGTGGAGCACCTCTGTCCCTGCTAATGCATTCTTCAGTGCTGTGCCAGACTGGTCATAATAACGCTGGACTTAACCATGCTGCAGGGTCTGACTGCAAATGGTATGGTACACCAGTCTGTATTGGGAGCATGCTGGGCGTACCCCATCAGACCTGTAGGTGCTCCAAGCACTAGGTTCTGCAGGCTCTAGCCCACGGTGGGTTCCCATAAATGCTCACAGACTCTGATGAATAACAAAGGATTCCTTCCCGCGGAATAAACTGCAAGCAGCCGAGACACGGTTGCTTTACCAATCACAAACAAAAGATGAGCAACAGTTCCAATCTCAGTCACTAGGAGCAGTCCAGTATAAGCGCTGGCTGGCAGATCCCCGGCCAGAATTCAATCCTTTAGTTTGTCTGCATGACCCCCTTTTTTTGCAGGTCACTCCCGAGTATCTGCCTGTCCTGGCTACCACTGGCCTACTTGCAAGCAGCTGTCTGCTTCCCAGCCCAGCTCTCAGCCTTTCAGTCCCAGCTCCCAAGCTGGGAATTACCCATCAGGAAGGGTGCCTGAAGGAGTCTAAATTATAATTTACACATCAGTGGGATCCAAAAAGTGCAGGTATGTGAATGTCGCAGGGAGTCTTGGTACTGTCAGGAATCAGCGTCTGCAGCAGAGCCAGTCTCTAGGCCCAGCTGGCCTGTAGTAGGCTGCCTGATTAACTACACTGCCTGATTGGCTGGAAGAGTCAGCAGACCAGCTCTTAAGACCAGCAGCAAGTCCGTGGCTACTCAAAGCATTTGCCCAGGGCTGTGATGGCTCCTGTTCCTCCTTGTTCCAGCCCTGCCTCATGCCAGGTAACCTGGGTCTGACCACGAGGCCTGACTCCTGCTCTGACCACTAAGAATGATTGCCCACATCCTGGTGACTGACAGGTACTTTCTTGACCTGCTACATGCTTTTTCTTCCAGCCATACAGTGCAGAAATTAAAGCAGCGCAGACTTCCTTAACCTTCCCGACACATACGTAACCTCACTTGATAATATGTAATTTTATGTGTTACCGCCCTACCCTATTCTCCCCACAGCCATTAGACATTTCCTGCCTTATGTCGACCTAACTCTGTAGTGTAGACCAGGACTAAGACTCGAGTTGTCTAACTGAATAGAGGATTTATTAAAAGTAGGGAGGGAAGTCAATTTTAAAGCAAAAGAAATGATTTAGACAGAAATGCTTTACACAGCACATGTAGTACACAAGGGTTTTGTACTGGTTAGGGGTAATTATTTTTTTAAACCAAGTACAATCTCTAGTGTGGACAGTTGGGTCCGTATCAAAGTGCCTTTCACTCATATTCCCCTTAAGCCTTAGCAAGATAAGCACATATATACTGGTCTTAACTGCACTCACCCCAGGGTTTGTTGTATCACTTTCCCTCTTCCACTATAGTTACATCTCTACAACTTTTGTATGTAGAGAAGGCTTATTGGTAAAATCTAACTTGGGTCATAGAGCTGAGGGTTTAGGTACAGTGAATAAAGGACACCTCACATTTGCATGGAGAGTTTCTCTTTTCCTGCTGATTCCCCTGACCCGTTCAGCTGTCTAATCAGTTGGAGACACCTTGTGGTTTTAGGTTTCCTCCTTCACAGCTCTGTTGTAACTTCAGGTTTCTTCAATATGCCTGGTTTATTATTATACCAGACCTCTTTCTTCCAAAGCAATGTAGCTTATTATCACACTGGTTATAAAGAAGATGGGAACAGAAAGAGGATCTAGCATGTGGGCTGAGCAGCTTTTAGAGAGGAACAGCTAGTTTGGACACACATGGCTGTGGGTATAACTGTGGATATAATTTGGTTACCCTGCTCAGAAGTTTTTGTTTTCTGTTCTTTTTACTATTTTAATCATACTTTAATCATGCCTACAGCTGATCTGGTTTTCTTGTTGCTTTGTCAACGTCTTGAGTTACTTGTCTGGTGTCTACTTGGGGGGAGGGATAGCTCAGTGGTTTGAGCATTGGCCTGCTAAACCCAGGGTTGTGAGTTCAATCCTTGAGGGGGCCATTTAGGGATATGGGGCAAAAATTGGGGCTGGGTCCTGCTTTGAGCAGGGGGTTGGACTAGATGACCTCCTGAAGACCCTTCCAATCCTGATATTCTATGACGGCATCATATCAGTGTTTCTCTGTTGAATTACTTCCTTCACTGCCTGGTGGTTAGAGTCTGGGAAATGTGCTCTCTCATTCTTGATATATTTTACAAGGTTGCTGTTTGGCTTCTTTGTTGGTAGGGAATAGTCAGTGCCTCCTACAATATTTTTACCTTCTATAAATTCATCACATTACAGCAAAGTATAACAAGTAGTATTTTGCCTTTGAATCAAAAATGATTATCATGAGGAACAATTAAGGGTTATCGTTCACTCATTACACCACAAAATGGAAGGGACCCACAGCCTTTTTAAACACCTCCATACTCTACTTCCCTGGTGTACACACACACACACACAGAGCACTGTCACAGGTTGGGTTAATTATTTTTGTCGTTTTGCTCCCACCTACCGCAGAATAAAACATAGCTGCTTTCTGCACAACCCCCTCCCCACTGTAAAATATTCAGTGTCTTTAAAGAAGTCTAGCTTTAATTTCCCCCTTTCCCTTTTTTGAGCAACCTGCTCATCGTATAATCCAGACACCACAGCCCAAATGCTGATCCTACAAGCAAAGCCCAAGTGAAATGACTATGTGGGCTAACGGATACAAAATCTGCCCCCTCAGCCCACAAGTAGGGTCTAGGGCACCTGCACTGCCAAACCGCGATCACTACTACTGGGTATGGTGAATGGCAGACGCAGCCTGATCCTCCTGCCATTTGGGGGCAGTGGATTATATTTGCAATGGTCCACCTGCCAGCCCACCTTTTCCTCTCCCTCTATAAGCAGTGCAGAGACATCACGGAGCAACTCGGTGCACAGGGTTTGTTGAGTTGACCTGCGTTGTCTTGGTAATAACTGTCCCACACATTCATACATGCAGAAAACATTGTATTTTAGCTATGTTTCATGTAATTCTTCCCCATCTGGAGTGAGGGAGGGAAGCAGAATTTTCATAGCTCAGTAGTCATGCTTTTCTCATAGCTTCCTAGCACTGCACTGCTACTGGGATGAGCGTAGCAGCTGCATGAGCGTCAAACTGTTTCCAGCTCATATTCTTTGTGGCAATCTTGTTGTCCAATGAGCCCCAGATCTTAACAGCAGCCTGAAACTTGAAGCCATTGTCAATCCAAGAACTCCATGCATTTTCTCACCTTAAAGAACAATGCAAAACCACTTGTGAGCAAGTTGGGAATTCACCTTATTTACCGATCGAGTCACAGTTCAGAGTATACATGGATGGTAAAAAGGGGATGGGGGGAAGAAAGGATGTTGAAAAGTTCCAAGGTATTAATGTTTCCTTGAAAATAATAATCTTTTCACACTAACATATGGCAATCGACAGGATCGATTATCCTGTGCTAGATATGCTTACGCCCTTTGGTTAGCAGCTGCCACCAGTTGGTTGGGAGAAATACTTCTTGGGCCAAGAAAATTGAACTCCCAGTATGGATGTTCTGCTCTCGCTCTGTGGGGTCAGCATTAGGCATAAAAGGATGTCTTCTTAACCCATGAACTTGTGAATTCTCAGAAAATCCATTCTCTGCTCAAAGAATAAGTACTATAATTTTGGGGAGTTCATAGAAGTTCATAGAATACCAGGGTTGGAAGGGACCTCAGGAGGTCATCTAGTCCAACCCCCTGCTCAAAGCAGGACCAATCCCCAATTTTTGCCCCAGATCCCTAAATGGCCCCCTCAAGGATTGAACTCACAAGGAGGATGAGCTATATTTGTCATATGTAATGAAGTGCCTGAAATCCTGCTTTAGTTGCAACCAGGGATGGCGTTAGACTCGCTGGGGCCCAGGGCAGAAACTAGGGAGTGGGCCCCCACCCGCCTCCCTTACCTGCTTACACATTGGATTTTTGCAACATTTGCAACCCGCTGTGCAGGGCCTGAGCCTAAGCCCTGCCACACGAAGCCTGACCCTAGGCAATTGCCCTGCTTGCTACCCCTTAACACCAGCCCTGGTTGCAAACTCAACTCAACCTTAATTTTAGAACCATGACCGACACTTCCATAATACACAGCAGTAGCATTGTCAGGAATGAGTGCTATATAATTTGGGAGTGTCTTCATGGTCATGTTTGTCAGTTACAGTGAATACTGGTTTTACTTTAAAACACATAGGGATATAGGGCTCTTAGGTGCAGCTTTGGACATGGGGTGGTACTTCAAGAAGATGACTGGGGAGTGCTCAGGTAACACCGTCTGTCCACAGGGCTGTCGATCAGTTGCAGCCCCGCTTCCATCTTCTCCAGAACCTAGAATTGAAGTTCTGGCTGTACTTCTTTGCACACCTATTCCCCTACACGCTTCCTGTCTGTGGCCACACAAGATCCTGAGACTGCCTCATCAACCTCCTCCTAACGTTGGGCCATTCATCATACCAGCAGGAGGCAGGATCGGGGGATCCTCTGCAACTGTTGGGTGGCTGGGGCCTTTTTCCAGTCCTTCAGCCATGCATGCATCAACACAGAGTTCCTGAGTAGCATCTCTTAACTCCTCCTTAGGGTAATGGGCATTGTCCAAAGTTCTATGCTCTATGTCCCATTTTGGATCCCTCATTTGGACCCTGTGATCTGAACCCTATCTCTGTTTGTTTATTTTTTTGTTCCCCACACTTGGCTGATATCTGAGTTCAGTGACCCCTCCCTCATCTGAAGGGGGCAATCTGTCCTTTGCTTGGCTGGGCTCTGCCTGCCATCCTAGCATATAAATATGCTGGTTGCGTTCATGGGTGCTAAATTCACAAAAAACACTTTTAAAAATCCATTAGATAGACATAAGCTTATTGCCCTGCACATCCCATGTTCAGCCCTGCTCTCTCATACATATCTTGCTTTTTCCCTTTTGATACAATGGAAGTATGATTTTCTCCAAACTTTTCTTGCAAAGTTTATTTTAAAAAAAAGACAAACAGCTTTCCTGTTTTGCTTCTTTCTGGCATAGTCAGAAGACAGCTTGAATGACACTTTTTCAAATCAAGATAGGGCCCTTGTTGTGCTAGGTTCTGTACAAACACCTAGTCAGGGAGAGTCCCATGCTGGCCTCTTTGCCTAGGATCACACAGCAGGTCAGTGGCAGAACTGGGAATAGAACCTAGCTATCCCAATTCCCAATCCAGGGCCTTGTTTGCCTGACCCACTCTCCCTTTCTAAGCGGCTAAGCAACAGATTCACTACATGTCTCCCTCTGGACTCTCATGACCAAGAGGGCAAAGGTGTCAGAAATCCTTTAAAGGGGTCTATTCAAGGAAGATTTTGAGCTCTCTGGAATCTGGCAAAAGTAGGAGCAGTCTGAGAACTGGGTAAGAAAAGAGAGCCCAGCAGGGGATCTGGCATAGGTGGACGCACAGAACCAGTGTAACCAGTTCTACATCACCTACTTCTCCTCTCTTCCAGGGTGCTGGGGATGGAAGAGGGGTGAAAGGAGCATAGGCTCCTGTGATCTGAGGCTGGTAGAATGGTCTAAGATATGGAAGCTGAACCAGCCCTCATAGAATCATAGAATATCAGGGTTGGAAGGGACCTCAGGAGGTCGTCTAGTCCAACCCCCTGCTCAAAGCAGGACCAATCCCCAATTCAGCTGGAGCCAGAATAAGGGGTGTGATCCATGGTGCCCAGGGCAGCTCTCCCTGGAAATGCCAAGATCAGGGCAGGCTGCAAAAGGGAAAGCAGATACTCCCAAGACTGGTGGGTAACACTGAAGTTAAACCTCCCAACCAGTCACAAACTGTGCTTCTCATCCCCCCACGCCGGTTATCAAGAAACATAAAAAGAAATCACACAGCCCCCTTTATTGCATTCCAGTCTCTGGCTCCGAATCAGCACCTAGGTCTCGCACAGTGAGAAGTTATTTTAAACTCCACTCACATATAACCCCAAAGGGTCAGCCACGTTACCAGGTCAGTATAGGTTTGGATCTTACCCAAAATACCACGCTGCCAGCCAATCCTTTAGTATCTAAAACTAAAGGTTTATTATAAAGAAAAAAGAACAACAGGAGAGATGTTAAATGGTAAAACAGTCACATACATACAAAGACTTCAGAGTTCATTTATCAGGTTCCTAGCAGTAGTGGTGATAAATGGACTTTGAAGTCTTTGTATGTATGTGACTGTTTTACCATTTAACATCTCTCCTTTTGTTCTTTCTTTTTTCTTTATAATAAACCATAGCTTGGATGGGTCATTTAGGCCTTTGTTCAGAGCTTCAGTTTGTAGCAAAGTTCCTCCAGAGGTAAGAAGCAGGACTGAAGACAAAATGGAGAAGATGCAGCTGCCTTTTATAGTCTCTTGCCATGCAGCCTGTGTTTCCTTTGTTTCAAACAAATAACTGCTCAGCACATGGCTTGGAGGCCTTAGAGTTCTGTCCATAAACATGCCCCTGCGTGCCTTGCTGAGTCATGAGGTATATCTGCCTTCTCTCAATGAGTCAGTTGTATAGCTGATGGTCCTTAATGGGCCATCAAGCAGGCCAGGAAGAGCTGACACCCAAACAGTCTGGGGGTGACACCCAAAAGCACAGCACAAGTTTGAAATACAGACATACATACATATATATAACATATAATACAAAGGGGACACAAACACATAAATGAGATTATCATATCTGGCAAGTTATAACATTTTTGCAGATACCTTACATGGCATATCTGGCATAACTCATTACAATTTTACAATATTCATGTTCAAAATATCCTCAAGTGTCCCCCAGATTCCATACAGCACCACAAGGGGAATAGAAAGGTTCCAGCAGAGCATGCATGTAGGGTGGGCCTGCACATTTGCATTAGATATTGCACATCCATATGCTTGAAAAAATTCTGCCCATGTTTTATGCAGCATCCAATCCCAAACCAAGCATTAATTTTACTGTAGCCCTTTCTTACAACATTCCAAGAAAAAATAATTTTGGATCTCTGTATAGCGTTACTGTGAGTTAAATAGCAGCAACACTGTCACGTATGTTTCATGTGTCTTTTTACATTTCACTCAATTTGGTTAATTTTTATCTCCTTTAATCATAAAACTCTAAAAACAAGATGATCTTGCCACTGGTAATTATGTAGCAAGCCACTGGGCAAGAAAGAGCACATTTAAGGTTGTGATATAAGCAAAGGATATTTTGGGGGTATTAATGACCTTGAGTATTGAAGCTGAGAGAGTGAAACAAATTTATGGGGTTACAATGCAGTTAAAATACAGAAGGGAAATAATAAATCAGCTGAATAGTTGTAAGGAAATTGAACATTGTGGAGAGAGATTAACAGAACTACACAGGAATTGAGGGACTTAGGCCTGTTGCTAAGAATGGTAATGAGAATATGGAAAATGAATAGGTTTAAACTGCCCTTGAAATATCATTATAACTTATTTGAAAAGACATTTACCAGTTGTAAGATTTTCTCGAATGTAATACATTTCCTTGCATCTTTGCTCATTCAAAGCATCTGAAGTATATCAGAAATGCACCCTGATTGAAGTTGAAAATAACGTAATGTTTCAGGAGACCAAATCAAACAAATATTTTTAATCACTAATGCTTACAAAAATATGAAAGGCAGAGTAGTGGAATACAGGTTTGTTTGTTTGTTTTTTTCCCTTCTTTCCTTCAAATAAATGAAGAAACTGAAATTTAGAAGGAGAAATATTGGTTGCACTACAACCAGAAACATGTCAATGGTATTCTATTGAATGTTAAAATGTCATGTATTATTAGGTTTATAATATTACTGCTACTTATTATTCTCTGAATAGCTACATATATTAAAGCATTTAATCATATATCTTACTATTTCTGCTACCATTGAATGAAATCCATGTTATCTGGGTAATTGAGGAAAACATGGACAGGCAGCAGGGGGAGCCAAAGAGATGGAGTGATTTGGGGCCTGATCCGAAGCTCCCTGAAGTCAATGTGAAGCTCACCCTACATTTCCGTGAGCTGTGGTGAAGGTCCTGGTCCTTCCACTATTATAACTAAGGCTACGTTTTAGTCATGGGTATTTTTAGTAAAAGTCATGGACAGGTCACGGGCAGTAAACAGAAATTCATGGCCCGTGACCTGTCCATGATTTCTACTATATACCCCTGAATAAATCTTGGGGGAGGGGCATGACCCAGGGGGAGCCGTTGCTGCTCGGGCGTAGAGGGAGGTGGTCTGGGGGTACTGCGGGTGCTGGGGGGAGGGGGTGTTGGCGGGGCTGGCAGGCACCCAACCTGGCTCCATGCCTCCCTGGAAGTGGCAACATCCCACTCGCTCAGATCCTAGGCGGAGGCGTGGCAAGGCAGCTTTGCGCGCTGACTCCGCCCAGAGCTCCAGCTCTGCAGCTCCCATTGGACAGGAACCACAGCCAATGGGAGCTGCAGGGGCAGTGCCTGCAGAGCTGCCTGGCCACATCTCCGCCTAGGAGCTGAGGGTGGAGAAATGTCACTACTTCCAGAGAGCCGCCCCCCAAGGTAAGCACCGCCCAGAGCCTGCCTCACCCTGTCCCGTGCCCCAACCCCTTTTGGATGACACCACACTAAGAGCTCAAGTGCATAACTGATAAGAAGGTAAACGTCAACTGATCTTTGGTTTGTGTCTCTTTGCAGCCCCCTTCTAAAATATTAATTAGAAAAAAACAGTAATGAAACGCCCACAGGGCATATTTCTGGGACATGTGATTCCTTTGAAAACAAAAGGTATAAATGCTAAGCAGAGTTAGTTAATTAGTTAGTTCCCCAATTAACATCTGAAGAGGTCAGTGATGTTGTAAGACAGAGGGTCTCAGTGTAGCCAAGACCCTGCTACGAGGGACTTTTGTAGGACTTTTGAACCAGAGGGCCTCAGGGTAACCAAGACCCTGCTTCGGGGGACATTTGACAGACCAAGTACTTGAGGGGGAAAAGAAAAGAAAAGAAAAATCTCCATCTAGGACTGGTAGCTATACCTGCTTTGTTTGCCAATCAGGATACTGTGGACAGGCAACATAGTTACTGAGGAATTATGCTTAGGGAATTGAGGCTTATTAGGGAGATGTATTATATAACTTTTTACTGCTTGGGTGGTTCTTTCTCAAATTGCTGCGCATTGAGCAAATTGAATCCAAATTTTCACTGGTACTGGTAACAGTCTGCCCAGCTGTGGGCCAATAAAAATCCGTTTCAGCACCCTGCAGCAGTCACCAGCAAAATATCAACATTCACTTACAATTACCCTCTGCCTCAAATAATACTGATCGTGGGATCTCCACTGCTGCAGTGTGGTAACCATTGGCACACTATTACTAATTTTTTTTTCACACTACTCACACTTTATATTAAAGTTTCCAGATATAAAGAGTTAATAAATAAATTGTTATAAGCATGTTCCAGACATGAGTAGTTATGTTATGGATGACCATAAGTACATAAGTCAAAGGTGTTACAGCTCATTCCAAAACAAGGTCACACGCAACCTGTTGGAGACTCGAATATTCAATTAAAAATTAAATAAAACATCTATCAATCATTAAGCCTTTAAAATTATTTATCAGTGGAACTTTAATATAAGTGTGACCAATTATTTATACTGCAGTAGTGCAATGTGGCCGCCTTGCGCCAGGCAATGTACATGAGCGAAGAAAAGAGAGTCCCTGCCCCAAAGAGCTTACTGGTTGCTTGTTTTATTCAATGGTAACTACTGTGTGTGTGTGTGTGTGTGTGTGTAAAGCAGTGGTGTAATGTGTGTGAGGAAGCAGAGGGCATGTGGGAAGGGAAAGGAAAACAGGAAGAAAGAGGAACATTCACCATAGTACAAAATGGGCCTTTATTTATCTTCTTTCCATTTCTTAAAGAATCAGTGCACAAAAGTCAGGAAATAGAAAGTTATGGCTTCCCCCAAAACCCATAACTCTGCCCCTTACACATATATAGTAAGGCATAAATTTCACTACATCTCCACTAAAGCATGCTACATATGTGCAAGGGGCTGAGTTATGGATGTTGTGAGAACCATCATTCTGAATGTCCTGACCTGTGAGTTTAAATTCTCAGGCCTAATGTACTAGGGTTTTTTTGCATTGTGCGGCTATAAAATGTATTGGAGCTCCGGGTCTCCCATATGCTGGCACAGCAGTTTGGATTCTGCAGTTTAAATAGCCAAAGACTGTTTATGCTTCACAAGAAGCTGATCACAGTTACTATTCTCCGCTTCCTAGATTTTTAAGGCCAGAAGGGACCATTAGATCATCTCATCTGATCTCCTATACAGGCCACTATACTGGTCTGTCTCGTTTATATCTGAAAAAGATAGAACTAAGAAGCCCGTTGTGTTAGCTACTTACATGGTAACCATGAGCAAGCTTAAATAGACACCTGTGTATGTAAATGGGTGTAGCTTAAGCACTAATCATGTATGGCAGATGTGCAGATTTGATAACGCAACCTCAGTTAGATACATACATGTCCGTGAAAATCCCAGGGCAGAATACAAGATCTGATGGTGCACAGATCCACCACATTTACGTGCATTTCAATACATCTGTCTCCAAAAGGGCAGAGTTGGGCTGTGTACCACCAGTACACTCAACCTTGCTAATCTCCTTTAGATCCCTGCTTTATTTTCCCTGGTGGGAGGTTTTCAGGCACTTGGAAGTCATTTACTAATGCTAGGGCTACACTACAAAGGCTAGAGAGGCGCAGCTGCAGCTGTGCAGCTGCATCGCGGTAGACGCTTTCTAGGAGTGCTTCCGTCACCGCAATAAATCCACATCTCTGAGAGGCAGTAGCAGGAGAATTCTTCTGTTGACTCAGCAGTGTCTACACTGGGATTTAGGTCAGCTTAATTATGTCTCTCAGGGGTGTGAGTTTTTCTCACCGCTGAGAGACACAGCTGGGTCAACCTAATTTTCTAGCATAGACCAGCCTGAAAGATCATGGCAAGGAAGGGTCAATAGAGAAGTTTGCATTTCAGTTGTACTCAGGGCTGGCCTACACCAGAAAGTTTGGTGGATCCAGCTACGTTGCTCAGGAGTGTGAAAAATTCATATCCCTGGGAGACTGAGGCCTGGTCTAACCTGGTGGGGGGCGGGGCAGGGAATCGATCTAAGTTATGCAACTTCAGCTAAGTGAGTAACATAGCTGAAGTCGACGTACTTAAATCTACTTACTGTGGTGTCTTCACTGGGGTAAGTCGACGGCTGATGCTCTCCTGTCAACTCCGCCTGTGCCTCTCACCCTGGTGGAGTACCGGAGTTGACGGGAGAGCGCTCGGCGGTCGATTTATCGTGTCTAGATTAGATGCGATAAATCGAACCCACCCCGCTGGATCGATCGCTGCCTGTTGATCCAGCGGGTAATGTAGACAAGCCCTTAGTTAAGCCCAGCGTAGACTGTGCTAAGTTGACGGAAGTATTCTTCCATCAGCCTAGCTACTGCCTTTTGAAGAGGTGGATTAACTATAGCAATGGGAGAGCCCTTTCCATCACTGTGGTGTCTATACGGAAGTGCTACAGCACTTCCCCCTCCCCCTCTATCAGAAGGGTCATGTAATGAAGAATCTTGCATAAGAAGTTCCTTGTAGAGCTACCTCGTATCTCATTAAAGAGACTGGTTCTGCATCCCATTCATTTACCTGGAAATTAACAGCAAAGGGAAAAGGTCATATAAAATAGTTACTGCCCCGGGTGTATTTGAAAAGAGCCTTGCAAAACTGTCATGAAAAGTTACCAGTACAGGTACAAAATTCACTCTCCCACTTTGACGCCATTAAGAGTTGGATCAGGCCCTTTACCTTGAGAATAATCATGGGAAAATATATATATTCTTCTCACCTGCCAAAAACTACTGCAATCCCTGGGTTAGAGAATACTGAAGGTTCTGACCAAGTTCTACTCTGTGATGCATGTATATAATTCCTACCTCCCAATACATGTACATCTGAAGACAGACTCTGGCCCTAAATCTCTGTCATTTCATTTTGCTATTGTTCAGATTCTCAACAGAGCCACTCTCAAGGACAGCAGAATGAATTCTGCCCTCGTGTTAAGACCAGCAGAACCTCTGCATGGTCACATTACAGGGCGGGATTTGGATCTACATACCTGGTAAAAATTCAGGCCGTGATTCTGCTACCCTTCCACTGAGGGGCCATGCGTGCCTAAGGAACTCTTGTGTAAGTACAGGTTGTAAGATAGGGCCCTTTAGGATTAGCATCCTCCCCCCCCAACTCTGAGTTTGTGGTTTGAACAAATAAAGTTGCAGTAAAAACACAGAGCTCTCTCTTTAATAATGTTACACTCCCATCCTGTAAAGCCTAAGGCCCCTGACCCAGGACAGCACACATGCTTAAGTCCCACACTGGCTTCAATTTTCAAACAGCTTGCAAATTAGCAATGGTGTTGAACCCCACCCAGACGTTTCTGAAGTGCACTGTGCCCTTTCAAGATCTACATGCTGCACTTTGTAAGGAATAACGCTGTGAAACAAGAAGTTCCAAATTACTGCTTTTGCAATGCTTAGCACAAATTTAAACATGCCAGTCAGGTGTCTCCATAGCTGTTGGAGATATGTAACGCTGACAGTCTTTGGTAATAAAATAATCTCGGTGTGTATCTCTGATGGAAAGAGATTCACATCCTTTTGAGCCCCTAATTGTGTGCCACACTACATTAGAGACGAATAGTTCCATTGTCTCTGCTTTCAGAGATACGAAATTCAAAGCAATATGCAAGGTGCCTGGAAATAAGCTGGTTTAATGAAGCAGCAAATTAGGCCTTTCTATCTCTTTATTTAACATGTAGTCCCATGAATTTATCAGGGTTCATTACAAAGGTGCAAAATATCAAGAAACACTGCAAAATTCATTTGTGATTAGAGCTAATGATTTTGAAAATGGTTTTTCATATTTTTATAGATAATGGCCATTATTTATTATTAAATTTATGTCACTTTTAGACTAATTTCATTAGTGTAATTCTTCCTTATGGGTTGGTTTTATTATAAAGGGAAGAAGCATAAAAGCACTACGTGCTTCTTGCTAAATATAATGCCTTAGACTGTACTTTCAATAGCTTATTTGTATAACTACATGTCAGAAGAATGATTTTAAAATTTCCTTCCCAATCTGTTCTTCCTGTGATACTTGACACATCCTAATTCTGAGTAAATGCACAGGTCTGATTTTTATTTATTTATTTATTTTGGTAATTTCCATTTTGTAACAGCAGTGACGCACTCCAGGCTGTGGAATAATAAAACTATGGGGACTCATGCTTGCTTCCAAGTCTACAATTGGGACGCCATCCTGCTCCCATTGGAGTCAACAGGTGCAGGATCGGGCCTTTGAAGTGGAGCTTGTCGCCACGGAATGGGAACGTTCCACCATTACAACATACCAGCCCTGTGAAAGTTCCACAATTTCCCGACTCTACAGGAGCTGATGGGATGCTCTTCCCAACCCAGAGGGGCTCCCAATGCACGTTAATACAGCTTGAGACTATATCGATCTGTACTGCTTGCTCCAGTAATGTGGAAACAGCACTGTACCCTTCTGGTGGGTTCTGTTTTCAGCTGCAGCGGGGGGAGCCCCTGAAAGTATGCCACCCGCAGGAGCCATGCAGCCCATAGATCCAAGAGAACTGCTGGGCAGAGTGGAGAGGCCTCTGTGCAGACACTCCTTGCCACCGGGGTGGAGCCCCTGGCTTCTTCTACAGGAGGCGAGGTGGTAAAGAAATAATTATTAGGACATCACATGTGTGTCACAGGGTGGCTGGTCCCTTTATATGAAGCAGGGACAGACAGGTCCCCTGTGCCAGAAGAGGTGCTCCCAATTTTGCCAGTTAAGAGACCGAGCAGCATGTGGGGCTATAAAGACCATGCTGTCAGTAAGGAAGTGGCAGAAGCAGGAGAGGGAGATGAACACTGAGTCCCCTGGGAGGGGAGGAAATGGGAATGTGCTGAGGAAACAGGACCTCCAGGGAGAAAGCCTGGTAGACAATGCTCAGTTAAAAGAGCAATGAAGCAAGAGAGTCTGAGAGAGAAAATCCCCTGGGAATTGTAGCCCGGGGTGGGCTGGTTTTGTGGTCCTTTTGCCGAGTTTGACAAATAAAACTGTGTCTGGAAAGAGACTTTAGGGGTGGCACTGGGTCCTTTGTGGGCTGGGGGAAAGTTGGCCACCTACAGTGTATTCCCCACACACATCCCTCCACCCCATGCTGATGACTCCTATGCAAGGGGAACGTGGCCCACAGTATTACAGTTTCAGGACATTGCTGCTACATAGTTGTTTGTCTCAGTGGAACCAGAGGGTATAGCTGTCAATTACATTACAAGCTCTGGGATGCTGTTTGCTTTTCAGACACAGAGATTCAGGTTATTAAGATGAGAACAGTTGATGATCATATGGATGAGGGATTTCTGGCAGCCAGAGCTGCAAATCTTGCTCAAGGATGGGAAATGTTAAAGTCAAAGGTCCTCAAGGATACTCTGCACTCAGAAAAGCTCATCCCCTTTCAGGATTGTGCTCTTTGTCCACTTCTCCTAACTGTTTCCATGCCTCTCTTCATACCCTCCAAATCCTGTTCTGCAAACAGCTGCACTCTGTGTTCAAATCCCTCCTTTATAGATCTAGCGTTACCAGGCCCTGATCCCAAGCCTGTTGAAGTCAGTGGGGGTCTTTCCATTGACTTCAGTGGGCTTTGGGGCACGCCTATATAGCGTTGTTCATCTGTAGCTCTCAAGGCACTCTTCCACAAGGCCCACAGGAAATGAATTAATGACGGTTTCGTACTTAAACCCACAATATGTGCACCCGCCTAAGCTGAGTTACCTCGTGGTGATAACCCCTAGTCCGTTCTCACCCATCCCCTCCCTACCATTCATCACCTCATTCATTGTGTCAGATCTAAAATCTAGGGTTAGGTTGTGATCCCCGTACTCATCTTAGTACCATCCCTTTGGTGAGATGGAGTTTTGGCTCTTCTAGTTTCTCCCTGTAAGGCAAATTTTCCAGGCCTTGAGTCATTCTTGGAGTTCTTTTCTGAACCCTTTCCAGCTTTTCAACAACCTTGTGTGGACACCAGGACTGGACACAGTATTTGAGCCGTGGGCTTGCACCTGCTGAAAGCAGAAGTAATACCACAACCCTATTCCTACTCTCTATTTCTCTGTGTATAGAGCCAAGAATCATGGTGGCCTCTTTATCATATCTCCACACTGGCAGATAATGGTCAGTGGCTTATCTACAACTACAGCTGACAGATACTATTGAAAAAAATATTTTTGTATTTGGCTGTCTTAAAATGCACATTTGATTGTGCCCAACTTACCAAGTGATCCATATCACTCGATGTGACTGACCTGTTCTTACTATTTACCCTTCCGTCTGTTTTTGTTTCATCTACAAGCTTTACCAGCAATGATTTTCTATTTTCTTCTAGATTGCCGATCATGATATGGGATAGCGCTGAACTGAGAGCAGATCCCTGGGGGACCCCACTAGAAACACCACCATTCAGTGATGATTCCCCACTTACAGATACATGTTGAGATCTGTCAGATGCTTCTGAATCCATTGACTATGGGTTTTTATATACAGGGGGGTATGTAACATGCAGAGGAGAGCAGGTGTTACGGGACCACTATGCCTCCCTCCCTCTCATCAGCAAGGATGGGCAAGTGGGGAGTATTTTGAAACAGGGACGAAACATCAGAGTCAATCCTTCCCCAGCACACTGCACCTCCCCAGTGCCTCTCAGTTCTCTTCCTCAGGAAAATCACTGTCTTGCCCTTGGTTCAATTGCCAGTTCCTTGGGGCAGGGTTTGTGTCTTGTCCTAGGTTTAACGCAGCACCATGTACACTCTTGTAAATGGTTAATAATCAGAGCTCCTAAAGGTGTGTGGTGTATTGTCAGCTTTATAGTTCACTTACCCATGTAATATCCTTTCTCTTCTATCATCTTTCTTAAATATATAATAGTTAATGGGGCTTATTCTAGAATAACAATTACGGAATCACCGCTTCTCATTTCACCTTTCTTCTATTTCCCTTCAATGGGAGGAAAAATGGGCTAATGATTGAAGCATAGGACTGGGAGTCTGAAAACTGAGCTCAGTTTATTGCTAGCATGGCCAATGGCTTGATGCGGTACCTTGAACAAGTCTCTGACGGCCTGGCCCTTAAAGCTGTTGAAGTCCATAGGGAAACTCCCACTGACTTCACTGGGATTTGGATCAGGATTTTGACTTTTCTGTGTCTCAGTTGACCTAATTGCCACCTTTGTAAAGTACTTTGGGATCTTCAAATGAAAGGTTCCTGCATGTCGAGCAGGGCTGCCCCCATTACCACAGTGCCAGCTTGGTACACCCCATCACATGGTCATTGGGACTCTGGATCGGTCAAGAAATTGCAGTTAGGGGGATTCAGGGCCCTTGGCGGGGCCCAGTAAACACTCTATCTATGTCTCCCGAACCTCCTGACTGGGGCAGGCAATAGCAGTTGAGGGTCTCTGACCTCTGGGCAGGTGACGCCAACAATCCATCTGTAGCCCCTGGGCGGGGCAGAGCAAACAGTCGATCTATGGCTGTAGCCCTGCAGGAGCCACACCTAGTGGCAAATGCGGGATGGAGGGTAGGGGAACCCAGGCCCACCTTACTCCATTGGGTTCTGACCTAGGGCCCTATGAAGCTGGGAAATTCCCAGGTAAAGGTTCAAGCATCAGTTTGTAATACATTCACTGGGTCACTTCCTACTGCAAGGCCCATCTCAGACATCTTCTCGGCTGGCAGCAGCTCAGTATCTAAGTCCATCTCCGCGGTTGGCTGGTCGGCTGCAGTGTAAGAACATAAGAACGGCCAGACTGGGTCAGACCAAAGATCCATCTAACCCAGGATCCCGTGTTCCGACAGTGGCCAATGCCAGGTGCCCCAGAGGGAATGAGCAGAACAGGAAATCACCAAGTGATCCATCCCCTGTCACCCATTCCCAGCTTCTGACAAACAGAGGCTAGGGACACCATCCCTGCCCATCCTGCCCATTGATGGCTCTAATCTCCGTGAATTGATCTAGTTCTTTTTTGAACCCTGTTATCGTCTTGGCCTTCACAACATCCTCTGGCAAGGAGTTCCACAAGTTGACTGTATTTTGTGTGGAAAAATACTTCCTTTTGTTTGTTTTTAAACCTGCTGCCTATTAATTTCATTTGATGACCCCTAGTTCTTGTGTTATGAGGAGTAAATAACACTTCCTTATTTAGTTTCTCCACACCACTCATAATTTTATAGACCTCAGTCATATTAATATACCCCCTTAGTCACCTCTTTTCCAAACTGAAAAGTCCTAGTCTTATTAATCTCCCTTCATACGGAAGCCATTCTATACCCCTAATCATTTTGTTGCCCTTTTCTGAACCTTTTCCAGTTCCAATATGTCTTTTTTGAGATGGGGCAACCACATCTGCACGTAGTATTCAAGATGTGGGTGTACCATGGAGGCAATAAGATATTTTCAGTCTTATTATCTATCCCTTTCTTAAGGGTTCCCAACATTCTGTTTGCTTTTTTGACTGCCGCTGCACATTGATTGGATGTTTTCAGGGAGCTATCCACAATGACTCCAAGATCTCTTTCTTGAGTGGTAACAGCTAATTTAGACCCCATCATTTTTGATGTACAGTTGGGATTATGTTTTCCAATGTTCTTTACTTTGCATTTATCAACATTGAATTTCATCTGCCATTTTGTTGCCCAGTCACCCAGTTTTGAGAGATCTGTCTGTAGCTCTTCGCATTCTGCCTGGAACTTAACTATCGTGAGTAGTTTTGTATCATCCACAAATTTTGCCACCTGACTGTACATAAGTGTTGTATCCTATTGTGGTTCTGTGATTTGATTCTGAAGACCTGAGTGGTTATATCAACCAACTTTCTAGTTTGCACCAAATTGTGGTCTAATACTGTTTTTGCCTTCTTATATCCTATAGTATTAATTGCTATTAAGGATATTTAATGAACTCTATAAAACTAATTTCAGCTCTTGAGATTTTTTTTTTAGTGACACAATCGAAATTAAAACCCTAAGAAAGGTGGTACCGATAATCAGTTAAGCAGTTGATTAACTGAGGTTTGTTTTATACCCCATCTTTCTTACATATGCTTTATTCAAACACATCGGAGGTTTTCTTTACACCAAAAGGATCTTTGTACTGAATATCTTTGCACCAGTCTGAGTTAACTAACGGAATAGGTTTAGCCTGCGATGATGGTAACATGCTGTTCTTCTTAGTTCCGGTCTCATCATATGGAATTATCATCACCGACCTGGTAATAGAAAGGGAGCTCTTACTTCAGAATGATTGGTACCAAATTGTGATCTATAAAGAGCAAGACACACTGTGTGTCTGAGTCTCCTGAAGTAGATTAAATTTGAAGTAAGGAGTGCGGCAAAAATATGGTTTTTGCTAATAAACTGAGCAAACATGACAGGGAAGTCAGAGAGCAGCACATGTACTGTATGCATCTCCAATTTGCCATTTTCCCAATGATCTCTTCTCACCAGAGGCATTTTGAATATGAGCACAGGGTTTTCCTGTCTCTTGTAAGTATGCAATGACCAATTACAATATTTTATAGTTTTGCTACAGTAAAAGTCTAATTATTTATGTAACATATAGTGACATATTTAATACATAATTATGAACATGCATGTATTATGTAGCTATTTAAAAATCATGGCTAAAAATTAAGCTTACAGTTGAAATATATTTGAACTGAAATTACTTCAATTTTGTTTTATACTGCATGGCAAAATGTTAAATCAGATATTTTAATGATATATATTACTCGTTTATATTTTCAGCATTTCTTTGTGATTGAAGCAGAAGTGTGACAATGAGGTTTTATCTAATGCATTTAATGTTCAAAGGATTTTAAAGCATGAACTAGTTAATGCTTGGACCATCCTCAGTAAATGGAGAGGCAGTACCATCTCAGCTACGGATGACGACCGTGTTGTCACGGGTTAATAGTCGGCAGAAAGTGTAAAGTTGTACACATTCTCCAGAACCCTCTGCAGCATTACATTGACTGTTGATTCATAGAGACTCTCACACACAGGTAGATGGGAACAAGTTGCAGGGACTCGGACCGAGAATACAGCCAGGCTAGATGACAGCAGCATCAGTGCTCTGTTTTCTTTATGGGTATGTCTACACTGCGGGTGAAGATGTGACTATAGCATAGATGTGCCTACCCAGGCTAGTTTTCACCTAACTGGCATTGGTATCAATAGCAGGGTAGACATGGTGGCTTAGCAACAACAGTACAAGCTCTCCAGAGAGCCTGGGGACGTAAACATGGGCTAGCAACCAGTGTAAGCCTGTGCCACCACATCTAAACTGTTATTACCCATGCTACTTAGAGTAGAGCTAGCACAGGGACACCTTCCCCCTGCTACAATCTCTCCTTTGGTTTGCAGTGTAGACATACCCTAAAAGTGATTTCTTGCTGTTGGTTAAATTATCTTAAAACCCGCCGCTGTCATCACTGAAAATACCACAAGGACTGAGGCAGCGAGAACTTAGGGACTTACTCCCAGCCAAACACAGCCAGTCAGGATTAGAACTGAGATTTCCTGGCTTCAGGTTGCCACTAGACTGCACCGCCTCAAGTGAAACACAATGCATTACAGTTTAAGCATAATATCTGCTTTAAAAATGAATTTCAGCTCTAACTCATGCCTTATCAACAGTTCATTGGTGTTACTTTAAGTTTTATTTCACAGTATCTGATGCCCACTGGAAAGGAAAGTTGAATCAAATTAATTATCATCAAATCTAGTTTGAATACTTTATTTTTTCTCAATTTCCAGCCAGTCTGTTTGTGCGCACAAAACAGATGCAAGCTAACTTTTGGGGCTGAAGTCAACCATCAGGCAAGAATTGAAGCTGGGAATAAGAACTTTTTCCTGTATCTATTACCAGTGTAGGTCCAAAGGTGTAGCTATGGATATTGGCAGTTGTAAAACGGGCTGTCGACAGAGAGCAATTGGATTTGCTGGTTATGACTCATGAAGATAAGAGGCAACAGTCACAGAGAATGCAATTCTGTTAACTTTCCCCACATAATTATTAATAGAGCTGGTCAGGGATTTGTCCACAGAGCGGTTTTTCCATCAGAAAATGCTGATTCATCAAAACCAAATAATTTGATGGGAAAAGGGTCAGTTTTGATTCAACTTTTATTGCAAAAGGTTCTCAGGTCCAGGATGAGATTTCTGGTGAAAACCAGAGAGAGAGTCCCACCCCAGAATAGCCTGATTAAGAGCAGGAATTTGAACCCGTGTCTCTCACATCCTGGGGCAGGTTTGGTATGAGTCTGTCTCTCACTTTCAATTCTCATTGGATGGGAAAGCAGTTTCCCAGCCCTCTCTAATTGCTATGACAGAGTTGGACCCAATCTACTCCCTTGCCTTAGGGCTACTTTAAGTTGCATCTGTTAGTTGTGTTGAGTTTAAATAGCTGGTGCTGAAATTACTCTAGCCTGTAAAAAGGAACTAGGAGTTTGATTTTTTTTTAAATGCTTTTATTCCACTGACAACCAAGTTTGTGTGATATTTTGAATCCTTCCCCTTTATTGTTTTTCTGTTTAAAGTTTGCCTTTTATTTGCAGCAAGGGCAGACTTAAGCTTGATGGTCAGAATAAAAGCTGTTTCTTTTTTTTTATTGCTTCTTCACTGCAGTTCACAACAGCTCCAGCCCAAGTTACGTTGACTTCAGGCACTTTGCATCACAGAATCCATTACTTAAGCTGAAGCTACACCTATCACCCCAGACTGGAATCCATATGGGCTATCATTAAACATTTACTACCCATACTCAGTGGGGACCCCATCCTGAATGAAATCTTTCTTCAGACTCCTCTTCTGGCCGTCAAACAACTCTTCATACTGACCCATAATCAAAGAGCTAGCCAAAGGGACACCTGGGCAGCATACAGCACCAGAAGTTCAATTTCTCCCCTGAAATGCATACCATATGCATACCCCTGAATCTGTTCCTGGGCAATTATCCTAATTATATAGACAAGCCATTTATCAGAAAGTTGATTAAATGGATGTACTGTGCATCATTGGCTATCAAAGGTAACAGTCACTTGACATTAAGCTGATAAAACACAAAGCCCCTTCTGATAAAAGTGTTGTCTCAGGCAGATTGATGAAATGAGAAGAGACAGTGACATCTATGATTGCTGAACTTGAAAAGGAGAAATATTTAGGCACTTGGATGCTGTGCTGATGGGTGCAGGGGGAACCAGAATAGAATAGATTTGAGTGAGGTATTGAAGGTTCTCAATGGTCTAGTGAAAATTGATCAACCCTTCTTGGTCACCACCAGGGAATTTAGGATAAAGTAAAAGAAATATTACTTCACATTTAGCACATAGGCAATCTTCACTGCCACTGGAAGTTAGGTGCTATGGCCCAGTTTAGAACAGAGCTGGATAATGAACCATTAACAGTATCTGCCTTTCTGTTTTTCTGACCATCTACAGGTCTAGGTATTTATGTTCATCACTGTGCCTCCATGGGGTCTGCATGCTAAGACAAGGCACATTAGTCTTCATACACAGATGACCTGCCACATGCATAAATGATCTGTTGCAAGACTAAAGAAAGGCTTTTCTCCTGATCCCTATGCATAGCTTTCCACAGTTGTTTCTTCTTATTATTTATTTAGATTGCATTGGGCCCAGAATTTGCTAGGCACTTTTCAAACACAGAAGAATGCACAGTCCCTGTCCCACTGAACATACAGTCCATATAAGCCAGCTTCCTCTGAAGCATCAGGTATTGGCCACTACTGGAGGAAGGGTACTGGGCTGGATGGAGCAATGGTCTGAGGTGATATTACTATTATTTATTATTTGTATTTTGGTAGACCCTACAGGCCCCATGTGAGTGTGGGGCTCTGTTGTGCTAAACACTCTACAAACATAGAATAGAAGATGGTCTCTGCCCCAAAGAGCTTGCAGTCTTAAAAGACGGGACAAATAAACACTATTAAGCATATCTGTCTTGTGACATTTTTCGCTTTCCACTAGATTCCACACTAATCAATAGTGCTGTAACTATTCTATGACCCTAGAGATGAGGAAGCCCATAAATACTTGACCTGTCTCCTAAATTTCACGCACAGCTGTGGATTCTGCAGGTATCATACAGATCTGAAAAAGCCAGAGTTATCAGTGACGCTACATTTAGTAAAGCTTCTGACAGATTTCTCTGTGCTTCACCGAGCAATTGCTCCCAAATTGTTCATGGAGAGCCTCACTGAACGATGGTCATTTTGATGTGATCATGAGCAAGCCCACCTGCCGTTTATGGACTGTGCAATTATGTCAGTTATCAAAGAGAGGGCTCCCCTTAGAGAATGGGACTGTACTCCAGAGAATACCTAAGGGATTGGTCTTAGGGAATTGTGCTTAACTGATTTCTCACTGTCTGATTATGCTGAAAGCTGCTGTCCTCAGAGTGAAATGTATTGGTCATTGGAGAATTCTTAAATCAAATGTGTCATGATGTGAGGTAATAAACAGGGAAAGAGAACCAACCGTCTGGGAAACAGCAACTACAGGTTTCTGTGAGCAGCAATCTGTTGTGACTCCATATGGCACAAGAGGAAAGTTGTAAATCCAAGATGTTCCAAAGCCTTTTTGAAATCAACAGGCGTCTTTCCATGAGCACCACTGGGCTTTGGATCAGGTTCCATTCAGAGACTATCTTAGGAGTTCATAAATCCTTATTTATTGCTGTATTTTAGGGCCAGATTTTCCAAAGAGCTCAGTGCATGGGGTGCACGTTGGATGCTGAGCACTTTGGAAAATCTGGCCCTTAGACTCTAATGCTGCAAAATCTTTCTCTGGCATATAGCCGATCCATCCTGCAATGTACTTTATCTTAATGATGAGCTTACTGTGTGTGTGACAGCTGGCTTGGGCAAGCATAGTTACTTGTCATGTTTCCAGCAGGCTTTATCAACAAGGCTTACTGTAGCATGAGGGTTACAATAGATTTCTTTGAGTACAAGCATATTGTCAAGGCAACGAGAAAATACAGTAAGGTTTTATTCTGCCATTCACTCCAGCCTTGTTACCCTTGGGCAAAGGTTTGTATGTGAAATTGTATTCCCAGGTAGACAGGCTTCTATGGTAACAGGAGAAATCGGCTTTATAGGAATGGTGCAGTGTGAAATGTCACACTGCATGTTCTTGGTAGCGCTTTCAGGTTTTGGCAAGAGTCAGGAAAAAGGGAAAACAGATTGTACAACTGAACTATCTGCCTGTATCTGAGCACCTAAATGCTGAGGACTCACATAGGTGGGGCAGGCCTGTGTTTGTACAGCCAAGATGGTACTAGTGGAAGGCATTAAGTCAGTGCAGGGCAGAGGCAGGCACAATGCCTCTGGAGGACTTAGGGGAGAAGGATGAGAAAAGGCATTTACTCCTGCAAAGAGGCATGGCTAGGTGGATAGAAGGCATGACTTGTCTTTCCTGGGGCAACTGCATCAGAGAAGAATCCTTCTGTCCTTTCCCTTACTGACCTTGCAGGCATGCCAAGAATCAGACACTAACTGTGAATTACCTTGTTTGTAATTTCCTTTGGTTCCAGTAGCACAAGCTCAAACCCCAGTCTCTTGATTGAAGTAAAATTCACCAGGAAACCCCCCTCTGCACTATTCAGTTTGAATCAATTAAAAACACCTCTTGTGCCCATCTGTAAGTTTTAGAACGTATCTAATTGATTTCCATCTTATGTTCTGTTTGACTTCCCTTGCAGTTTTATCTTATGCCCCTTTAAAGGTGTAGCCTGTGCAGTATGAATGCTGAGGGGCATTCTTCATGCACCAAGTAGCACCGAGGGGCCAGGATCAAGAGGAATTCATGAGAGGAATTAAAGTGGTTTTTCGTGATAGAGCTGCTTCAGTGCTGACTTCCCAGGTGCAACCAGATGCATTGAAGAGGAGCCAGTGCCGTGTTAGCTTTCCACACTATCAAGTTTGTTTTCTTCAGTTTCCTCTTCCAGCCGCCATGAAACTTCCTCTGTCTGCCTCCTTGTTCTCGGCCCTCCCTGCCTGAGACCCAAAATGCAGCCTCCAACAGCTATCTTGGTTGTGCAGAAGACTAACAGAGCCAGCAGCAGTGAACTTTTTTTTTTCCCCCCTTTCATTTAGTCTTTCTGGTAAGAGAAGGAGAAACGTGTATTTGCTATCCTGGAATTAAAATTTTATTTTAGATTTTAGGGTTGAATAACTAAGTGTAGTGGCTGTAGTGGCTCATGAAATGCAGAGCAGCTGAAAGAGATGGCTGGAAAGTAGGGAAAAAATGAGAGAAGCAGAAGGACACAAAATTGTTCTTCAGAATGTTTCCTCTTTAAAATGCTTCACCGGGGGGCAGTCTTTCCTCTTAGGCAGAATTGACTAACCCCCGTCCGGTAGCTTTGGTACTGTGCTGCCAGAGGCTCCATCATTGAGGGGAGTGATGCAGGAGAACCTCAGAGTTACAAACACCTCGGGAAGGGAGACTGTTCGTTAGTCTGAAATGTTCGTAACTCTGAACAAAACAATATGGTTCTTTCGAAAGTTTACAACTGAACATTGACTAAATACAGCTTCAAAACTTTACTCTGCAGAAGAAAAACGCTGCTTTTAACCATCTGAATTTATATGAAACAAGCACAGGAGCTGTTTCTTTACCTTCTCAAATCTCTTTTTTTAAAACGTTCCCTTTATTTTTTTAGGAGTTTACGTTTAACACAGTACTGTACTGTATTTGATATTATTTTTGTCTCTGCTTCTGCCTGATTGCGTACTTCTGGTTCCGAATGTGGAGTGTGGTTGATGGGTCAGTTTGTAACTCTGGTGTTCATAACTCTGATGTTCTGTTGTAAAGCTGAGATACTGACCTTTTGTGGTCATTGAAGATCTTCTAGCTCTTGTCCTAAGAGTAGGAGTATTAGCCTCAGGATATCAGCCAAATTCCATGTTAGCTATTTATGTTCTGCATCCTTTATTTTAAAACCCCCACTACACTCTGAATTGAAGACAGTGTTTCACTTCCTGTCCTAAACTGTTGGGCAGTGTTATTGTGCGAAGTTAAATAGCTGTGACGTGTCACCCCAGAATTGGGTGCATGTCAGTGGCAGTTAGTCATTCGCGTATCTGTGGCTTGTGAAGGGCTTTGGGATTCTTTGAGACATAAGTCACTAGAGATATGTTACTATTTTTTAAGTCTATATTTAGGAGAAAATTAGGCAAAGTTTGCACATTGGAGATGGCTCTGACAAGGTGAAACGTTTTGCAGGTGTCCCCACAAGGCTTTTTTGGGGTGTGTGCTTTTGCTAATGTGCCATTTCCTTGGAATTTTTCACCTTTCTGAGCAGATCTTCATGTGTAAGTGAAAAAGGAACACAGTATTGCTCCCAGCCCCAGAGGCACCTCAACAAACTGGCATGCTAGCAATGGCAGTTACTGCTGCTCGGCCCAAGGGAGAAGAGAAGAGGCACAGAGTTCAGGGGAAAGAGGAGGAGGAGGAGAGAAACGAAAGCACGAGAAGAAAGTGGGAGAGAGAGAAAGCAGGCAGAGATACAAAGGGAAACAAGGCTGCAGATAGACGCTGAAGGCAAAGGGAGACCAGAAAAAGGGTAAGACCCTTCTGCTTATGCCTTCTCTGTGTTTCTACTTGGGTACCCAACATTACAGAGCGGCAGCACAGCATGGAAAGGGCTGTGCAGGGAACCAGTATTGGCCAAGGAGTGGGGAATGGAAGATGCTGGAGTGTGTGCCAGGTCACAACGCCGCTGGCTCAAATTTGGCCTGGCCTCCCCCCTCATCATCACCATGACAGAGGGGTGGCCGGGCCAACCCTGAGTGGTCCTGCAACCCAGTGTGCCAAGTCGCAGCACCTGGAGAGGGGAGCCAGGCCCATCCCCACAGAACAGAAGCCATTGCTGCAGGGGGAAGACTCGCTCTGCAACCCACCCCCCAGGACCTCCCACACTCTAGGTAAAGAATCTGACCCTGCACCAGGGCCTCCAACCAGGGCTGCACCCTGTTGTACACTGCCCCATACACCCCCTGGGGGGTGCAAAACTTGACACACACCCCATGCCCCAGAGTCTCCCACACACACCTCAGGGGCAGGATTTGACACCTGAGGGGAGAGAGGTAACAGATAAAACAAAATAACAAGAAATCTCAGAAAAATAAAATGAAAAGTTATAGATATATAAAGAATTTTCTGGGGGCTTTAGGAATACCTAGCAAGAACAGGGATGTGATGTTTCCTCTATATATTGCACTAGTGAGAGCACAACGGGAACAATGCTCCAGTTTTGGTGTCTACATTTTAAAAAGTTAGTTAAAACATTGGTGAGGGTTCAGAGAAGAGCTACAAGAATGATTGAGGTCTAGAAAAATATTCTTTACAATGAGAGACTAAAGGAGCTCGAATCTATTTTAATTGATCGAAGAGAAGGTTGAGGTGACTTGTTCTCAGCTTATAATTACCTACACAGAAGATTTCTACTGCTAGAGGGCTCCTTGATCTAGCAGACAAAGGCATAGTAATATCCAGTAGCCACAAGTTGAAATCAGCAAAATCCAAACTGGAAATAAGAATTTTTAACAGTGAGGGTAACTAACAATTGGAATAGCTTACCATGGGAATTGGTAAATTCTTCATTGCTTAGGAGTCTTTAAATCAAGATGGGATGTCTCTAAAAGATGTTCAAGCCCAAGATGTTGGGCTACATGCAGGATTTACTGGGTGAAATGTATGGCCTGTGTTATGTAGACGGTCAGAGTAAATGATTCCAATGGGCCCTTGTCACCCTACAATTGGTGAATCTTTGATTTTCTTATTTTGAGACATCCTTTATTTGGTGCCTAATGTCCTATCCTCTCTGTCAAGTCAAAAGAGGACACACTTCATCACATATTCTAGTAATAATCAAGACAATGAATCATTTTGAATCGTAAATAGAGAGTGGTACCTTACTAACAATCACCTCCCTGTATTTTTCATACAGTTGTGCTTTTTTGTTAGTTTTTTGCTACACTGGTGGACACACTACCTTCTTAGAGAAACAAGGTGGGTGACGTAATATATTTTATTGGATCAGCTTCTGTGGGTGAGAGAGACAAGCTTTTGAGCTACACAGAACTCTTTGTCAGGTCTTCTTCAGAAGAATAGTTCTTTGAAAGCTTGTCTCTCTCACCCACAGAAGTTGGTCCAATAAAAGATGTTACCTCGCCCACCTTGTCTCTAATATCCTGGGACCATCATGGCTACAACAACACTGCATACGCTACCTGCTTGTCTGTTTAAAGTGTCGCATCTGGACACCCATGCTTCTATGCGAACTGAGCAGATAGATGCTTAGCTATCGGTTTTGCATACAAATTCAGTTTGCATGAGCAACTCAGAATGCAGTTGGAAGGAAGTTAGAGGTGAATGTGAGACATGCCCTTGTATCATATCAGCATCTCAAATGCTGTGTAGCATTGCTACATGAACTTTAACTTCCTTGTCAATATATGAATACACACAAACCAAATATTTATAGTAAACTAAAATAACATCATTGAGTGTTCCACCCTTGTTAAATTCTTTACACCTTAGCTCCCACCTTGCTTGATAGAAAATGAAGAGTGTCCTGTCATAAATAAATGTCCTTCCATTCCAAGGACACAACTACATGAGGAATATCTAGAAATGATATTTAAAGCTTTCATACATTGTGAAGAAATTCAGAGGTTCTTTAGAAATGTTATACAATATTTTGTGTTGCTTGTATGAGTCAAGGTTATGGGTCACATTTATGCATGATCACCTTCCAATTGCATTCATGACGGAATATGTTTATTTGTCCCTATACTGTTGACAAGGCCTTGATAAAACGGAACACACTAAGGAAGATCAGGATATACTGAAGTTAATCTTAATGGGGGAGAAAAAAGGCTGATTTCTATTCATTACCTGTTTCTAGATAATGAAAACATTGAATTGTTGAGAAAAGTTCAAGGTCCTTTGTAAATCCAAAATAAAATAAACTACATAAGAAAACAGTCTTCCTACTAGTCCTAAAGTATTTGTCATTACATGTCATGAGCAAAGCCCTGAAGTTCTTACTTAGGACTTGTCTACATGGGGGGCTATTCCGAATTCACTCAGTGTGTGGATACACTCTTTCTTTCTTTGAAAGTAGATTAAACTAATTTGGAATAAGGCACTCTTATTCTGCTTTAAATTCACACCCTATTTTATCCTGGATTAATTTTCATGTGTAGACAAACCCTAGTAGAGTTCCTATTGAGACATATCATGGAGTCCTTACTCAGGTGAAAACTCCCTTTATAGTCAATAGGGGTTTATCAGAATATGGCCCTTTGGCTTCATTAAGGGCAGAAGGGGCAAAGCACCAGTCTGCCCATTGACTTTAGCTGGAGTTTTACATGTGTAATGGCCAATACAGGGAATTGAACAGACAACCTGTGGAGCTAGAAACATGAATCTCTACAACTAAAGAGTCCGGCTCCATCTCAGAGCTGTAATAGACCCATGATCTCTATGGTTCAGGCACAGAGGAGGACACATAACACACACAGGATTACATAAGCAATGAATGAAAATTGAGTAAAGACTCCAGGATTTAGCTTAGTATGAATAGTTTGCTGGGCTTTCAATCATTGCCGGATTAAATAAATCCCATATTTCAGATAAATCAGGAGTCTACGTCTTCAGAATTTGATAATCCAAGTGAATTGCATGGATAGAACCTTCCTCAAGACTAGACGATGATGAGGCGTGGCAAATGGTGACTGTGATGAGGCACTTTGATCTATAATGCATTATTAGATATGAAGTCTTGTTAACGATTATATATACAAAAGGCGGGGTGGGGGAGGAACTACAATGATTTGTGTAGGAAGGTCCTAGGCAGAAGCTCTACAGTGAAGCAGAGTGGGAGTGGAAAATTAACGGTATGAGGTTAATACTGTCTAACAAAGTTCTTAGTTCACTGTTGGAAGAAAGTGACGGTCTCTTGGAATCTTTGCTATTATCATATGACAGATTCCATCCCTGGCTACGTGAGTGCAGCTCCCACTTAAACCTTTGTGTCACACATCTACAGGTAGAGTGTATCCGAGAATGCTGATCGGTTTTTTATCTATAGCATTTAGCTTGTTAAGTATTGCCAAATCCAAGCAGACAAAAATTATGAGTTCGCCCCCCTGCCCCAAATCATGCAACTGGATTTAAAATCTTGATATTTTTAAAGAAATTTTTTCACTTTATTTGCCTTCTCGTGTTGAGCCTTTAGGGTTCCTGTTTTCAAGCTTTTCTCTACAACTATGAGGGCTAGAAACATTTTATAAGCGTTATATATATTTACAGATAAACTGTCCTGAACAAATAAGACTCCAGTCTCTATTTTTTAGTTTTATTTTCATCTTCAAAGTAAATGTGTATCTGGGGCCCTATTTCCATAATACTGTCTCTCATCATGTTTCTGGCTACCCTGGAAAAAACTAGAACTGAGAAGTCCCCAGGAAAGTCAACTTAATTTTGCAGATTCAAGAGGTCTGAATGAGTTTCTCAGCTTCTGAGGTCATAAATCAGCAAATCATTTGACAATGTTCTAATTCCATTCCTATACATCCAAAGCACTTAAGCCATGTGGATTCGTCAATGGGATGTAAGAATATGCCTAAAGGTAAACCATATGTTTAAATCCTTTGCTGAATATAAGTGGATGGCTGAATCAAGATCTGGAGGCTTAGCTACACCAAAGATATGAACTTTTTCACTCATCATAGCATCAGAACTTAGTTTCGCATGTTTTACAGCCTTTCTTCCAAATAACCATGAAA
The DNA here is from genome assembly GCF_015237465.2 of Chelonia mydas. NCBI lineage: Eukaryota > Metazoa > Chordata > Testudines > Cheloniidae > Chelonia > Chelonia mydas. Next base: position 10,491,851 of record NC_057853.1, on the reverse strand, counting down.
GGCCAACTTTACTGTGATTAATTAACACAACCTATACTCTCTACTGTAGAGTTTGTGGATGGAAAAAAAGATGTTTTCCCAGGTTCTTTATATATGTAGTAGGTTTTTCTGCTGGCTCCTGTCAAGCAAAGTCACAGGAATTTGCTATTTTTATCACCCTCAAAAGTTTCTCTGCTCTGGGGCTGGTTCAACATTTTCTGCTGAAACTTTTTTTTAATGGAAAATTGGGTTTTCAACTACATTTTTCACAAGAAGTGCCTGCTTTTTGCAGAAAGTTTCAATATTTAATCAAAAAAATTGAAATATTTTGTCCAAAAATATTTAAATTCAAAATGGTACCATGGTGCTTCATGGGTATTGTAGTTTGAGTGCCTTATGCTCCCATTCTCCACCATATACTAAGACCTCAGATTGGACTACATTTCCCATGATGCAACACTTGCTGCTGTCTTGGTAGGGGAAAGGGTGCATCATAGGTGTTCCTGGCTGTGGTACCTAATGGGTGATGTAGTCCAGTTAGAGCAGTGATACTCAGACTGCAGCTCACAAGCCACAAGTGACTCTTTAATGTGTCTCCTGCAGCTCTTTACAGCACACAATGCTCAAACACTGTGTGATATAATTATTAACCAATCAGGATGCCTTTAATATGTTAATAACGAATGAAGTTATCAATTTGCACTAAGTTATTAACTTATTTGCTGTGAGAACACCACATCTATATATACACACACACTAAATATTTCCCATCATACTGAATATGAATAGTACTATACTAAATGAAACAATGAATTCACACTACTGTGACTCTTTTGTGTAATGTTGATCGCTAATTTGGCTCCTGAACCATTCAGGTCTGGGTATCACTGAGTTAGAAGGTCCAGCCCAAAGAGCTCAATGGGAATATAAGACCTGACCTACAATTCCTGTGAGGCACCCTGGAGCCAGTTTGAAATTAAATATTTTGGTTTTCAGCCAAAATATTTAGATGAAATGTTACGTTTTTCCACAGAAAATGTCAGCAAAAACAAACGATTTTTTCCTAAATTTTCACCAAAAAATCCCACCCCATTTTTCAGCCTCTACTGATTCATCATACAGATGCAGAGAAAATGCAAGGCTCCAAAGTGCTGAAGAAAGAGGGCATAGGCTGTAGCAATACAGTATATCTCCACTGTTCTGCATTTCAAGGAATGTTCCACTAGGATGACTTTCTACACCCCAAACTGCCTAGGGTGAGTGTATCTTTGCCTCAGTGGGCCATCTCTGAGCTCCCTGGTTGGCAGCTGTTTCAGTTGCTAAGATCAGCTGACCATTTTTCTTTCAGAGGAAAAATGTCTTATATGCAATGCTAGAGAAAGGTACATAATATTCTAGTGACTTTGTTCATAACCCTACACTAATCCCTATAAGCATCTGATTTACATGACTATTCCTCCTGTTGTCTAGAACTCACAGAACTTGGACTAAGCTTTGATGAATTCAGACCTTTTGTTGTGTACTAAGAGAGATTAAACAAATAAGACACATTAGGTATTAACAGAGCTTTCAGGACAAAAAGTTAATGTTCGTGTCTTGTATTGTATTATATGCATTTAGTTATTTCTTTAATGAGAAAATGGTCTTTTTAGATAACAGATATATTCGTATTCTTATTCTTTAAAAATCTGTAAACTTTGTTGCACATTATCACTTGAATAGACCAAATAATTAGAGTGCCTACTCATAGGCAATTAGCTTTCAGTAAAACTGAAGTTTATAGAGGAATTTAAAAAAAGACAGTTACTAACTGCATGGAAAATCTAAAAATAAGGGTTTCACTTAGGTTTCTAAAAGCAATTGAGATCTCTTAGACAAACAATAACTTATTGTATCACATTTAAAGTATTATTATTAATTTAGGATGTATTCCCAATTCTGGTATTAGAGTTTGTGTGATTAAAAAAGCTACCGTTTAATGGATTGCGGAGGGTGATGTAAAATGCAAGCAGGGTTAAATAAAAAGATAAGTCATGGAGGTATCATGGCCTTCTGGCTAGAATTTCAAAGGACTCTAAAGGCATTAGGAAGTTGGGTACCTTGAGGCCTCTTTGAAACTCCCAACCTGAATGCATGTAGCACGTGTCTGCAAGTGGATCAAACTATAGCATTATACTGTAGCATGTTAATCCCACTTACCTCAAGTGCTTGAAGTCAGCAGATTGAAAGGAACGGTTGTAAAGGAATCATTTTAATCTAAAGTGACTTGCTTTAAAAAAAAATCAGGATTCTAATCTGAGATACATACAGATATATAATCACACACTTCTACTATGAGGGGAGGGCGAACTGACCAGAAACAAGGCAAGGGTATAATTCTACAGGCACTTTTTTATTTATTTGTATTACTGTAGCACTTAGAAGCTCTAATCATGGACGAGGACCCCACTGTGCTAGGTGTTGTACAAACCCAGAACAAAAAAAAAAGTAAGGCTGTCCTTACCCCGCAAAGAGTTTACATTCTATAAGACAAAGAGACAACAAATGGAGACAGACAGACAGGGAGTACAAGGAAACAATGAGACAATATTGATCAACATAATAGGCAGTGATCTCAGGACACCAGCAGCCTAACCACAGTCAAGTTTTTTGTAGGCCTCATGGCAAAGGAGAAAGTTGCATGTTTTGAAGGAGAATAATGGGGTATCTTTGTGGGGAGCACCTCCCAAGTGTGAGGGGCAGCATGGGGGAAAAAGCATGAAGGTGTTTGTTTGAAAGTGTCATAAGTGGATGATGGCATTCTGGGCCTATCAGAGACCGGAGTCGACGGCTCAATAGTATTGTGTTTCCTGGTATAGAAGGAGTGGATGCAATAGGTTTTATCATCATGAAGGGTCTAGCAGAAGTTTGGAATGTTAATATTGAAGACACAATAGTGCTGAAGGGCTAGATTCTGATATCCTTTTACTCTGCAAATAGTCAGTTGAAAAGTTATCTCTGAGGAGGAATGAGAAATAAATCCATTTTGATCATCATCCTGTTTGACTTGGGAAACACGGACATATTGCAAAGGCTGATGAATAAAGTACAGTTGTTTTGTTCCTAGATCTCAGCACTGCTACTCAGGGCAGAAGGAAAGAGCACAGAGAGCTACTTTGCTAAGGACACTATGGCGGTATTTGTGTTATTTCTCAAGCTGAGAATCCACTTGTAACAGAGTGCAGGGTGGGAACAGATGAGCATGCACTCTGATCACTCGGACGTTAATTATTTCCCCCTGAGAAAAATCAGGCTAGCTGGCTGGATGATCTAAGGAGCCAATTACCTCGTCAGCCTAAAACTGATAAAGAGGCAGGAAGGAAGCCCCAATGGTGGGGAAGAGAGAGAGAGGGTGGACAGACTGACCGACCGACTGACTGACTGACTAACTAGTTGAGCTCAGTAACATGGAGGCCTCCAGGGAGAGAGACCTCTGTTCCCCTCAGGTCCTAGGGAGAGGGCCGAAAGTGTCGTCGGCACTGTAAATAGACTGTTGCATGGGGATTGTTGTAGAAATGGTAGAGGGAACTTAAAATAAAAGAATATGGTGAAGGCACAACCACTGGAGTCCATCCAGTTTCTGCAGGAAGAAGGAGAGAAAGGAGCCATGCCCTCTGACACCACTACTGTAAGAAATACCACATGTTCCAGGGGTGCTGACTGAGGGCCATCCAGAATGCTTAAAACAATAGGAACTAGTACAAGGCTATTCTTCAAGACTAATTTTAAGAAATAAAAGGACTCTGAAGTTCTGACACGCTTTGTGAGATGGGTGATGTGGAAACATATTCTTTTATTAACATTTTCTATAAATTTTACTTCATTTAAGGTTGATTGGTGCTGTAAAATGATACTGTTTCCAGATGTTAGTAGTTAGAGGACAATGCAAAGAAATTACAGGATAAGCAGATATTTGGTTTAAAAGAAAAAGAGAGGGGGAGAGAGAGAGAGACATAAGTATGCTGCAGGTACTTTTTTCTCTACTGTAAAACATCAGGACAATACTGACTGTGAGGTTAGACACGGACAAGGAAAGGAACCAGCAAATCTGTCCAGAGGTTTGCAAAGATAAAATGCTAGCCACTATGGGCCTGATCCAAGGTCCATTGAAGTCAACGGGTGTCCAGGCACTCTTCCTTGCAAAGTTGACTAAATACTAGTAATAAAATGGTAAATCCTTTTACTTTGAAAGGCACTAAATTTTAATTTAATTTGATTAAAAGTTATGGTTTTGTGATGAACTAAAACCCCGTATAGTTTTGCACTGAGTTCATTTCTTCAGACAAAATAGTTCTTAATTTGCACTCTCAAGAAATTACTGGTGCAGGGAATTTGCAATGGTGTATAGAGAGCCTTTCACCTCTGGATCATCAGTCCAGATCCAACACAAGTCAGTAGCAACCAAAAGTTGGTAATGTATCATAGCTGCTTAATGTCCTATCTGAAATGAGTGGCATGATTTCACTCCATTTCACACTGGATATGTGTCCCCATCAAATGTGGTACTAATTAGCATTCTTGTCAGTAGTCTCAGCTAAAAGGCCAAGGAATGAATGGCCTTAAACTATCCTCTTACTCTAGATGTGTTCCTAGAAGATCATAGTTGGAGGGACATTATAGGGTAGCGTGGGATGGATGAGTACCTGTTCCATGGATATAATATCAACCTTTAGGGCTGGTAACTGGGAACCTTTCACAGAGCAATAAAATTCACACCAAATTGTAAATGAAAATATTTTAAAAGAAATTACTGACTCCACATAAGACATGATAAAATTCTTCCCTTCTCCCCTCTTGAATTGATCTGGAGTTTGTTGGGTTTTGGAAGGCTCAACAGATTTGGTGTTCAAATTGCTAGTCTGACTCTCCAAATGCTGGACATCTGAACTAAGAAAATAGTAATTCATTCATTAAATCAGGCAGTTTTAAGTTTCTAGGATACCAAAAATAATGGGCCAGATCTTCAGTTGGTGCAAACTGGCCCTAATTTCAGTGGAGCTGTGCACATTTACATCAGCTGAAGAACTGGCCCAATGATTCACAACGTGTTGTTGAAGTTCAAAAATGGCTGATCACAATTTGCTTTTAAATTGTTCTTGGAATAAGACTTTATTTACTGAGACCATATTTGTCCTCCTTGCATTTTTATGACCAAGTTATAAACACCAAAAAGAAAAGGGGTACTAGTGGCACCTTAGAGACTAAACAAATTATTTGAGCATAAGCTTTCGTGAGCTACAGCTCACTTCATCGGATGCATTCAGTATTTTCCACTGAATGCATCCGATGAAGTGAGCTGTAGCTCACGAAAGCTTATGCTCAAATAATTTGGTTAGTCTCTAAGGTGCCACTAGTACTTCTTTTCTTTTTGCGAACACAGACTAACACGGCTGCTACTCTGAAACCAAACACCAAAAAGCCACCTAAGTTTATAATGAAAACGCTGCCAGACTGACCCCCTTAGGGGACACAGTCCAACAAATTGATTTGACAGATCCTGACCAGAATTGAACTATACCAGATTACATTGAAACAGTAAATGTGTTATATGTTCCACCTCAATGCATTTAAAATCACTGCAGTCAAAGAATGACTGCTTTAAGAATCATGCAAAGGTGGGCGTAGCAATGGATCAGCCTTCCTGTTTGCAAATGGAGAGTCTGAGAAATCTGAAAGAACAAAGCCCTATGTGCGAGAAGGAAACGGGAATACAAAGGGAGAGGGCAAGGGGTCAGGGAGAGAATGGGGAAAGAGAACAATAGAGAACATGAGGTAAGTGGGGACATAGAGGCAGAAAAGGTGTAGAGGAGAGAAGAGTGGGGTAGCGAGGGAGGAAGCAATGGGACAAAAGTGAGGAAAAGGGGCAGGGAAAGAGGGAAGGAAAATGGAGAGAGAGGAGAAAAAAAGGGGGACAGTGTGAGTGAGAGAGAGAGGGTGCTTCCCTAAGGCTCCTGAGTTGCTATTAGAATAGTTAGCTGTGCCACTTTAAGCTCTCTAGTGTAGACACTCTAAGTCAACTTAATTAATCTACCCTCAAGGAGTGGCAGCAGCTATGTCTGCGGGAGAAGCTCTCCCACCAACGTAGCACTGTGTACACCAGCACTTAGGTTGGTGTAACTTATGTAGCACAGGGGGTGGCTTATTCACACCCCATTCGCGACATAACTTATACCAGCATAAGTGGTAGTGTAGACATAGTGGAGATAAGATGAATGCATTCAAGAAACAATCCTGAAATATTGTTGTTTCAGAAAAACCCTTGAGCGAGAGGGAGGGTGTGTGAGAGTCCTCCCTATAGCTGCACTGACACTGGCAAAACTTGGACATGCAAGTCAGCACCTGTGCAGCTCCAGTTACTACAAATGGCAAATCACAGATAGGACCCAACTGGATGTGTATTGCCCAGGGCCTCCCTGAAGGAATATCTTGTGTCTAGATATTCCCTCCCCTCCACACACACACACGCTACCAGCTGGGTAGAATGCTGGACCCTCAGCTACAAAAAACAGGCCCCTAAACTGCTACCAGGCTCTTTTTCTTCTATGTGGACTAGCCGTTAGCCATCACATTTAACACGTGTGTGCCTCTATGACAGTGTGTGTGTATATCTTGTACTGGTGTGTGTGTGTTCCTGTGTTTGCATCTGTCCCCTTGTGGGTGCCTCTGGTCACTGTACATGTAGCCCAGTGTGTTGGCCTTCATGCCTCTCTTTCTGAGCCGTGGCACTCTGTGGGCATTGCCCTGTGTCCCCCCACTACACCATTCTCTCATCAGCACCTGTGTGACTCCGCATCAACCTGTGTGTCGGTTTCACGTGTCCCCAAGCGTGTCACTTCGTGACCCGCTCTGTACCAGTGCACCGCTCCCCCTGCCTCCCTATGAGTGTGTTGCTCCCCCAGTGGGTGGGTGGGTGTGTCACTCCCCCTGCCCCATGGTGGGGCGGGTGTGCCTCTCTCTATCCCCCCCGTGGGTGGGTGTGTCGCTCCCCCTGCCCCCCGTGGGTGGGTGAGTGGGTGGGAGTGCCCCCCCCCCCGGCTCTCCCGGCGGCGCTGCCGGGGCGGGTGGGTGACTCACGCTGCCTTTGAATGGCAGCCCCGAGCTTTATAACGGCGGGAGCGGCCCGAGCTCCGGGCTCTGCTCCTCCAGCTGCTGCCGCTGCTGCCCTCGGGGCGGACCCCCGCTCCCGGCGCAGCCCAGCGCGGCCAGGCACCGGGCACCGGGCACCATGCGCTGCGCCCCCCTCCTGCTGCTGCTGCTCCTGCTCTCCGCGGGGGACGCCGCGGTCATCACCGGGGTGAGAGCCGCGGGGAGCCCGGGGGGACGTGGCAGCCCGCCCAGCGCCACGCTCACTTCCCGGCCCCCGGCGCCGCGGGGGAGCGCCCCTCTGCCGCCCGGCTCTCCGGCCGCGCCGCGGGGCAGGGCTGAGCCGGCTCCTGGGACGGGGGGCAAGGGGGTGAGTGGTCCCAGGTGCTGGGGGTCTCTGGGGGGTGAGTGGTCCCAGGTGCTGGGGGTCTCTGGGGGTGGGAGGTTCATGGTCCCAGGTGCTGGGGGTCTCTGGGCGGGTGGGAGGTTCATGGTCCTAGGTGCTGGGGGTCTCTGGGGGGGGGGAGTGGTCCGAGGTGCTGGGGTCTGTGGGGGGGTGAGTGGTCCGAGGTGCTGGGGATCTCTGGGGAGTGGGAGGTTCATGGTCCCAGGTGCTGGGGGTCTCTGGGGGGTGAGTGGTCTCTGGGGGGGGTGAGTGGTCCGAGGTGCTGGGGGTTTTCTGGGGGGTGAGTGGTCCGAGTGCTGGGGGTCTCTGGGGGGTGGGAGGTTCATGGTCCCAGGTGCTGGGGGTCTCTGGGGGGTGAGTGGTCTCTGGGGGGGGGGTGAGTGGTCCCAGGTGCTGGGGGTCTCTGGGGGGTGAGTGGTCCCAGGTGCTGGGGGTCTCTGGGGGTGGGAGGTTCATGGTCCGAGGTGCTGGGGGTCTCGGGGGGGGTGAGTGGTCCCAGGTGCTGGGGGTCTCTGGGGAGTGGGAGGTTCATGGTCCCAGGTGCTGGGGGTCTCTGGGGGTGAGTGATCTCTGGGGGGGGGTCAGTGGTCCGAGGTGCTGGGGGTCTCTGGGGGGTGAGTGGTCCCAGGTGCTGGGGGTCTCTGGGGAGTGGGAGGTGAGTGGTCCCAGGTGCTGGGGGTGTCTGGGGGGTGAGTGGTCTCTGGGGGGGGGTGAGTGGTCCCAGGTGCTGGGGGTTTTGGGGGGGGGTGAGTGGTCCCAGGTGCTGGGGGTCTCTGGGGAGTGGGAGGTGAGTGGTCCCAGGTGCTGGGGGTCTCTGGGGGGTGGGAGGTTCATGGTCCCAGGTGCTGGGGGTCTCTGGGGGGTGAGTGGTCCTAGTGGGTTTGGGGGGGTGCCAGTGGTCCCAGGTGCTGGGGATCTCTGGGGGGGTGAGTGGTCCCAGGTGCTGGGGGGTCTCTGGGGAGTGGAAGGTGAGTGGTCCCAGGTACTGGGGGTTTTGGGGGGGGGGTGAGTGGTCCCAGGTGCTGAGGGTCTCTGGGGGGGTGGGAGGTTCATGGCCCCAGGTGCTGGGGGTATCTGGGGGGTGAGTGGTCCTAGTAGGTTTGGGGGGGTGCGAGTGGTCCCAGGTACTGGAGGTCTCTGCAGGGTGGTTTGAGGTTCCTATGGGATGAATGGTCCCACGTGCTGGGGGGGGGGGGAGTCTCTGTGGATGTTAATGGTTCCAGGTACTGAGGATACTTGTGGGGATGGTTGGGGGTTTCGGGGGGGGGAGGGGGACGATCTGAGGTCCTGGGGGTCCCTGGGGATGTTTGGGGATCAGTGGTCCCTACTGTTTGGGGGTTTCTATGGGGGTGAACGGGTCCCATGTCCTGGGGGGCTGTGGAGGTAATGGGGTCTCTCCTGTTACACTGTGTGGGTGCTGGGTGCCGAGCTTGCCCGCACTGCGTTCTGCCAGCATCTGCTCCATCCGGTAGCTAGCTCAGCCCTTACTCTGTTCCCCCTCAAGTTCCTTTATGCCCCTGTTTGGCCGGGTTTTATTGCACACTCTCTGGCCTTTCTCAGTGCAGAGGTGCCCGCGCCTGGCCTGCATCAGGCAGGGAGTGAAAATCCCTGCCCTTGGTTTGATCTTCACCCCCAAGCTGTGTCCAGGCCCAGGGTCCCACCCTGCGGTCCTGCCTCACACAGATCTCCCACGGAAGCCTGCAGTATGGAGATGATAGTCTTAGCCCAGACAGATTGGTCCTGGGGAGACAGTTCGCACTAGTTGCAACTGACATTTTATTTGTAACTGGTTAAAATGAAAAGCAGGGGCTGGAGCCCGATTTCCAGTAATAGCGAATGCCCCCATTTGATTCTGCTTTTCTTCTTCCGTAACTTACCACAAGACTCCACTTTTCTCACAAGGAAATCCACCTCCTTTCAGCTCTTTAGCTCATTTCCAGCAGATGGACTGAAAGCTGTCAGTTTCTCCCTTGAAGTTATACCTGAGATTTGTAGACTGCCTGACCCTTGAAAGAATTAGCCACAGTACTTTCCAGTTTAAACTTTTATTATGCAGTGAAACTTGATCATTTAACATCCTATTTTCCCTAAAAGATCTCTCAAACTTATCCTCAATCATAGTTAAGAGAATTAGCGTTAAAAACTATCTCCGTTAAGAAACCAATTTTTATTCATCCCTTGAGTGGTTATTTAAGAGCAGGTTTATTGTGTGTTAATGTATTTAGAGTTTTTAAAACTCTACTGTCCATTAATTTCCCCCTATAACTTGTCTCCTAGTGCCCAATTTAGATATTGATGTTAAAAATGTCTAATGTTTGTACAGGCTTAATTTCCTTTATTATTTTGAGTGGTCCTTTATTATTTCCTTTATTATTTACATTTTGAGATTATTCTATTGGTTTCACCCGATGAAATGCACCTGCTTTAAAAGGTTCAGAAAACAATGCTTTGCTGTATCTCTTTCTCTCTCCTTTTTTCCCCCTTCCTTTCCTGAACTGGCCATGAGTTGATAGCGAATTGTTCGCTGCTATTTTTTATTAGAATACACTTTGGGGAGTGAAAAATACAATTTTTCTAATATGTTCATTGTTTAAATAAAAGTTGTTAGATTATTTTAAGTAAAAACTGTTCTTTTTCAAGGTTTGCTTTAGATTAATAGTTAAGCATTTACATTCTTTGGACATCTTAAAGTGTATTTTCAGTACATAATGTAACCATTTAAAAATTGACCGGTTTCAGAATAGTCTGTTAGTCTGTATCCGCAAAAAGAAAAGGAGTACTTGTGGCACCTTAGAGACTAACCAATTTATTTGAGCATAAACTTTCGTGAGCTACAGCTCACTTATGCTCAAATAAATTGGTTAGTCTCTAAGGTGCCACAAGTACTCCTTTTCTTTTTTCATTTAGAAATTGTATTCATGGCAACAGATATTTCATTGTTCTCCAAGGTTCTGGTCTAATCAATGGGAAGACTGGTTCTGAACCAATTTACTTGCACATGAGAAACTGTGAAGGAGTTTTGAAATATTTGAGAATTTGAAGATTTCTTTACATTAAGAATATTTCCAGATACGCTGTAGGTCCAGTTTAAATATTTGCCAATAAAGTCTTAGCTACACCTTTAAAACATTAAAAAAACCCAGTAAAAAAGAACAGAATAGTAGACAGGGAGTAAATGGATTGAAACAGAAAAGTGTATTAGAATTATAAAATACTATTTGCTTGAAACTGAAGTGTATTTTTACTAATCCTTTTACCATGTACTTTTGCGTATGTGAAATACTCATACAGTAGGTGAATGCTTTGTTAGTTTTTCTTTTTAGTGTTCACTCAGCATGCATGAGCACTGTGAATACTACTCCTTGTGCAGATTTAAGGCACAGTTGTCAACTTGCATGCAGTAAGTAAGCAAGCACCCCCACTATCACAAGAAAACAAAAATCAAAATAATCCCATTTCAAAACAAGCCAATCCCGAAGAACCCCAACACTCTGTGACTAGATCCCCCCCGGTGTGCACTCTGGGACTGTGGGGGGCCCGCTGTGCACCCCTGACTCTCTTTCTCCCCTTGCCCCTTCTTGCCGGGAGCCAATCAAAAAAAAAAAAAGAAGCAACAAGCGACACGCCAAACTCTAGCCAACAAGCAACAAGCTAATTAAGCCAAAAACAAGCCCAATTTCTGTGATTTTTTTTTTCCCCATAGGTTTGGCATCTCTGATTTAAGGTCTTGATCCGAAGCCTATTGAAGTCAAGGAGGGTCTTTCCGTTAACCAAAATGGGCTTTGGATCAGACACTAAATCGCAAATAAAGCGTACAGAAAGTTACCAGGGTTTTCCGCAAGAATTTAGTTGAACATGGACTGAGGAGCAGGAATGTCATTAAGTAACCACAGTGTTCTGCCCCAAATATGGGGAGTATTGGTATAAGTTAAAGGTTGGAGATAAGAGAAAGTGGGGAGCTAAAAAATGAATGGCGGGGCCATCCCTTTTTCTAGGATTTGGGACAATGTAATTTAATTCTTAGAGGGAAAACCTTAAATGGGTTCCAGAGTAAATAGCTGAAGACCAGGTTGAAAAGGAATATTGACTAGCACAATGTCTTAAATGTCATTATTATTTAGAATGTATTCAGTGTTCTTTCAGGGCTAGGTTCATCCTTACTGACACTGAGTAGCATCTCACTCTGCCAGTAGTCCCACTGAAATGAATGGGACTCCTTGGGGAGTAAGGTACTACTCAGGGTGAGCATGGGTGCGAGAATATGACCCATAAAGAGTAGCATGATAGTCGGAGCAGATTTTAGATCACCATAGCATGAGTTTCCCTACTTTCTGAGAAGGCACTGCGAGCTGTACAGCATTCACAAGACCGGGGGAATGGACGCTGTAAACTTGCATGCATTTGATGAATTCAAAATGCACCAGCACAAGATGGGTCTGATAAGCACCCAGAGATGCCGGGCTAATTAAAACTTGATTCTGTGCAGTTGTAGTGTAAGCACCTTCCCTCTCCCGCCTCAAGTGACAGACTTAATAACCTAATTTTGTATACAAAAAACAAGGACCAAATTCCAGAGACAGGACAACAGGAGAACAAAGAGGAAGCCCCCCCCCTTTTTTTAAATTGTCTTGTTTATGTGCACTCAATGGGGTTGTAAACCCAATGGGTTCTCAGACTACTCTGTCCTCCTCAAAATTTTTGCATGTGGCTGCACCATTGCTAAACCCCATTGTAAAGCCAAAAGAACTTATTTTGAATCAGAGGTGTTACTGTACCTTTACCCCAGTGTCACCAGTGCAGAATTTGACCAGTAGATTTATTTTGTTGTTTATGAAAGGTTAGAAAACAAACATTATCTAACTGAGAGGTTCTAACAGCAGTTTTAGAGTCAGATTACTCTTTTGGGTAAGTATGTATTTAGGCTTGTTTGTAATAGCTGTTGAATTTATTAAATATATATCTTACTGTGAGTGCTACACATTTTGGTTACATATGCTATTTCATTGCTCGTCCCTAGCCCCAAGAGCTTTTTCTAAGTTACTGTCTGTTCAGTAAATATGTATTTTGATGTGAGTTCTGCTGTTTGAAATGGCATAATATTTACCTGGGGGAGTACACAGAATGGCATTTATCATGTAAATCCCAGTATAAGATACTTAAGCCCTTATTTCTAAAACAAGAGCTTGTTTCAATAGACGGTAATGTCTCCCTCAGATCAATTAAGATTCCTTATGCATCCTTTTCTCAGTTTGCCTGTTGGAGACAATTGATCAGAACCCTTTTTTGCCTGTCAGTCCTGCTGTCAGATACTGGGGAGGGGCGGGGGAGACTAGGAGGAGGTGGGAAGGAAAAAAAGAGGTCAGATTCAGCTTTCCTTAGTTATGTGATAAGGCCCATTTACTTCAGTGAGACTCCTCACTTGAGCAAGTAGAATGGGATTTGCCCCTATAATGGTATAATTAAAATCCTTATAACCTTTTGGGGGGGTTTTAAAATGTATTTTAACAGGAATAAACATGTGTAGTAATACACTTCTGACCCCAGTGTTTCACTTGCTCTTAAATTTTTGGTTTTCAAAATGCACAAAGCAATTCCTAGTTCTTTTTGTGTTTATACAAGTATGTCTTAAACCAATGGTTGAAGTTTACAATGGACAGCACGTCCTTCTACATCTCACATCAGCACCTGTCTGGGTGTGGACTGTGCCAAGCCACTCTCTTAGATACTAAAAACCCCTCTTAATTTAGATGCAGAATATGGTCTAGATAATAATCATAACATCTCTGATTAAGCTTTTATTTTACCTAGTTCCAAGAGGACTTTTGTGATAAAAGTATAATACAGTCTTACATTTTCAAAGGCACTCAACCATAAAATACTAGAATTAGAATCTAGAAGGAAAAGTGATTCAAAAATCTTTAAATTCATTTATGAATTTCTCAGCATTAGCTTCTCTTCAAGACAGGGCCACTTATCAGTTTGGCATACTTTACTCCTTTTACACTTAGTCAAATACCTCAGGCCATGAACTGGAAAGAACATCAGCATATGCTTAAGTCCATCACTATTCAGGACAGCATTTTGGGAAGCTTTCTTGAATGGGGGCTGTAGACTAATTCCAGTTTTACCCCTCACATATACATGTGAGGGGGTAGCTGGTGGCAGAGTTGATCCTTCAGCCCTGATCCAGACCCCCTACATAGTCATGGCTTGTTTAAACATACAAGTCTAGATTCTGTTGTTATAAATGTTAAATGAGCCATCGTAGCTTGCAATCTTTTCAATGTATCGTAAGGTTCCCACATAAAAGCGTAGCTCAGACATTTGCAAAAAGCAGTGGACTGTGCTATTTTTGGAATGCTTTTGTTTGCCTAATACTGTTTATCTGTTTATTAAACTTCAGGCTTGCGACAGGGATCTACAGTGTGGGGGTGGCATGTGCTGCGCTGTTAGTCTCTGGATCCGCAGTCTCCGAATGTGCACGCCAATGGGCGACTTGGGAGAAGAATGTCATCCTTTGAGTAATAAAGTTAGTATGTACTAATGGCGGTTCTTATGATACTGAAACTGACAAGGCAGAAATAAATGTGAATCTATTTTGCTGTAAGTCAAATTGCATAAAAAAAATTATACGTGGTAAAAGTGTAGGGATCCGTAGTGTCAGTTACAATACCCAGCAGTTTGCTTCTTTATGGAAACAACATTGAAGGAACATACGTAAAGAAATATATTACTGTCAAAATTATTCTGAAGAAAACCCAAGGTCAAAAGTACTGTACATTTTTCTTTTGCATTATTTGATAGAAACAGTATTTTACAGTTCCAGAGCCCAACCCTTGATATACTTCCTCATGCAAGTAGTCCTTGATAATACAAGTAAGTGCCAGTAACTTCAGTGAAACTACTCTAGTGAGTAAGAACTACAGTATCCACACAAATAAATACAACATCAGTAGGCACCTGGTATATTCATTGGATGTGATATACCACATCAATGCCAGTTGTGCTCTTACTCTTAAAGATCCACTGACGCCACAAAAAGCCATTTAAACAGATACTGGTTTCCAAAAAAGTAAAAACTGCATTTGAGAACTCTCATGAAAGGCTACCTTTATTAAACTGATGCTCAAAAACATATGACTGAACATCTAGCTCTGACAGACTTTTTTTTCTATACAGTACAAGCCACATTGGAATATCTTGTCACAATGGTTAACCTTACTTGCAAATCTAATAGCATGATCCGAGTCTTTTCCAAGCATAATCAACAGCATCCACGTAACCCAGAATACTACTTTCAACTATATACATTGAGCTAAACTTTGTTAGGGTGTAGTCCTTTTATTGAAGTTGGTGGAAGAGAAATTGACATAGTATGGAATCAGAACCATATATTCATTTGAAAGTGGTTTTACCGACAGGTTTGAGACCATAATTTAAAATCTTGGTGATCTTGAAAGTCATGCCGAAGAAAATATGTGACCTAACAGTAGCCATGTGTGGAAGATATTAATTTCAGATCTGTGAGTGCAGTACAAATTAGTTGCATCTCTTACTAGCTGATTGTAGGCACAACGTCACAACTTTGTGTCTGCAATTCATTTTCTGAAGGGAAATACAGGTCTCAGTCTAGCTAAAAATATACCCTTAAATCTTCCAGTAAGGTATTAGGAACCAGATTGCACCAAATAATGTAATTTACTCCCACTTTAAGGCCCCTTTACATTAACAGAGGGATGTAAGGAAGCCTCACTGTAAATGAGAATCAGGACCTAGTTGTTCAATGAGTTTATTATTATTACAATAATTTATAATGTCCACTATATCCTTTAGCTGACTGTACACAGTGGTACAGTTAATAAAGAGGAATATCCAGATCCAGTTTACAGTTAGAGTCACTGAAGTTTACAACTTTTACAAGATTAATTTTAAACTCATGTTCTTGACCAGGCTACTGTACTTGACCGATAGAAAGCAAAGTTGACTTACTGTACTCTGTGAAATTTAAATATTTTCAAAGATAAAGTGGTGGAGGTGTTTCTCAAGGTTTCTTTCCTCTCCTTTAAATATTTTGTGCGTGCGGATTGAGAGACAAGTAGTGTTGATATTGAAACATTTCATTTGCCTGCAGGTCAGTTGCAAACCACACACCTTCAGTTTATACTTTCCCACACTGTTTTGCCATTGAATTTAAACACGCTCTGCAAAGACTAACCTACATTGCAAGGCAATTTAGTCTACACGAAAGATTAGCCTTGTTCCCACTTGGGCAGAAACTATCACCTGTTTTAAATAACACGTGATGAGTTTGTGTGGTGGACTCCTGACTGCTAGCAACTGTTCTGAGACCACTAAAAGCATTTCACTTACTGCAGAAAACTGTTCCTTAGACTATGTCCACACTTCAGTGTAGATGCTCAATACAGCGGTGGGAGGGGTTCTCCCATGGCTGTAGTTAATCCACCTCCAAAGAGGCAGTAACTTCAGTGATGGAAGAATTCTTCTATTGTCCTAGTGCTGTCTACACGGGAGATTGTCGATTTAACTACCTCTTTCAGGGTTGTGGATTTTTCACACCCCTGAGTGACGTAGCTGGGTTGATGTAACTTTTTAGTGCAGACCAGGCCTTAGTTTCTATCTAAAGTCCATCCCCCATTTGCTTAGTGTCTGAGCACCTCACAATCTTTATCATATTTATCCTCACAACACCCCTGGGAGGTAGGGCAGTGCTGTTATCCCCATGTTACAGGTGGGGAACAGAGAGACTGATTTGCCCAAGATCGCACAGGCAGTCTGTGGTAAAGCAGGAACTGGAACCCAGGTCTCCTAAATACTATGCTATTGATCTAATCACTGGGCAGTCCTTCCTCCCAAATTAAGCACTAACCTCCCCACACACACCAACATACTTTTTCATGTATAAAATGAGTAAAATATTATTTCTATACATATTATACAGCAAAAGGTTTAAACTGTTGTTTCACTGAGGATGCACCCAAATATGTACACCCTGTGACTATGAAGATGAATTTTTGTCCTGTCAGATCTCTCTCTCTCCCTTTGTAGTGCATCAATCATCATCTATCTAGGGCAATGCTGTGCAATCTGAAAAGGAGGACTTGTGGCACCTTAGAGACTAACCAATTTATTGGAGCATAAGCTTTCGTGAGCTACAGCTCACCTCATCGGATGCATTCTGGTGTGCTGTGCAATCTGTGGCCCTTCCCACTAAATGGTGGCCCTTCAGGTCAATTGTATTAGGTGGAGAATGTCGTGATTGTGGATGGAAAACGTGCTCCCTGAGCTGCCCCTTGTAATTTTCTGAAATGGAAGTGTTTGAATCGGGCCCATGGCTCGGAGGAGGCAGCAGTGGGCGCCGCCTTCCCAACTGCATCCCACTGCTCTTGCAGCCGCTCTGGTGTGAGCCAGTTGTGCTCTGAGCAGCTGCTCTTCCTTCCCAGCTGCAGCTGGTAAGCAGTTCCCCTGCTGCCTGCCTGCTCTGTTGCAGGGGGGAGGGAGGAGAGAGTCGCTGGTCCATTGCCTGCTTCCTTACTGAGCTGTGGGAAAAAGCTGGCTCTGCCTAGCTTAGGGAAGTGCCTAGCAAAGGGTGGCTCCAGTCCCCGACACGAGGCAGCCTAATAAAGGGGGGGAAAGGGAAGCAGATGACAGTTACGGCTCCCTGATTCTCTGCCCCAGCTCTGGTTAGGACAGGGCCTGCTCTAACTTGTGCTGCCTGGCAAAAGCTCCCTGGGACCATATGCCAACTGGGCATAGTCTGAGAGCACTGCACTCCAGCCACCCTCCCTCTCTTCTCAGTCAGCATCAGGGAGGCATGGGAGCCATCTATGCTGGCTCTTTGCCAGCTGGGGGTCTTCCCCACACTGGGGGCTCCTTGACAGACGTTGCTTGGTTAGGCCTTGAAATTGTGAGGGCCCTTCAGGACACTTAAATTGCTTGGGCTTGAGTGTCAAATGGGGGGAGACCACTACAGTTCAGGGTGAACATTGCCCTCCCTGCAGTCACTGACTGCCACCAGGACAGGTGCCTTTAAGCTGCTTTGTATGTGTTTTTTAAATTTTAATAATTTTTTTTAGCTACTCGGTCACATTCCACTTGCCTCTATCCTTATTGGCCAAGTGCAATGTGCAGTTTTAGTGACAAGCATGCAAGGATATAAGTGTTGGTTTCCTTGGGTTTGAATCTATCCTATGTGGAAATGAAATTCCCTTTGATTTCACTGGAGATTGCACTTGTGGAATTGGGCCCATGGTTAGGTTCTGGATAGTATGGCTGTGGTGAGAGTATCACATGGTAAGTATCTGTTTTGAGAGTTCCTCAGTTTTTAGACAGAGAAATATGTTTGTATCGTGCCTTTTGGGGAGTTTCAGTAGCTCTAAATTTAAATTAATCCCATTCTTTTTCACATACACCTCTAGGCCATAGCAGAGAACAATTCCAAGACAAGCTTTTTTCTGTAACACACGAGACACATCACAGGATTTCTTAGGCTGCAGGCTCTTTGGGACACAGGCGCTGGGTCTGAATCTCCTTTCCCACTGATATAAATAAGTTAGGAGTTACTTACACCAGTTTTATCTTAGTGTAAGAGGAGAATCATCCCCCAATGTCTTCATATGTATGTGTACAGCCCTCTGAGCACTACTATAATAGAAATATTAGATTGTAATTTATGCAACGGACATATTTGAGCTTTATGGCGGAAGAGTCAAATTATTTTCATTTAATTTTGTGAAATAATAGAACTGGAAGGAAAAGATGGTCCTATGTTCTAAATCTACAGGTCTGTATTATAGGCAAGCTTGGTAGCACTGCCTATGATTAACATTGCCTGACACTTCCTATTGTAAGACCCTGTTTTCAATGGCTTGTAGCTTTGTCAAACTTTAACTATTTGGGCTGAAATTTCCCATGCCAGGTGTCTGCCTCAGGCTGAGGTTTTTGGAAGGTTTCAGCTAAAATGTTTCAGCTGTTTCCAAGAATAAGTCTGGGGAAAAATGTGTTTTGTTAAAAATATATATATATAGTGATCTTTTCTTGGAAAGCTAAGTGTCCCTAGGCTTATGAGCAGGGCTTTTGTCTCAGGGATGTGCCTTTTGCTGTCCCCATGAAAATATGCCCAAATTTGGCCAAATTGCAAGCCTTAGAAAAATCGTATTTCACACATGCTCAGTAGATACTTGCTAGATCTGAATAAGGCATGTAACCAAAGACTGTATCATAATGCATATGCACAAGGGAACTGAGTTAAGTTGGCACAAGCAACCTTCTTTTAATGCAGGGTTTTTGTCGATATGTAATATAGATATACGCACCAAGAAAAGCACAGCACAACTTGAAATGGTGCACAAAGCTGGCTTTTAAGTTTCCATTGAACTCCTCCAATCCTGATCCAGCTGTTCTCTGGACACAACTGAGAGCACTGTTAAGGCCCACAAGCCATTATGGAAGCCAGGAATTGCTGGGCACAGGGAACAGTGGGGGCAGGAGCAGGGGTGACACATACAAGCCATTATGTGCTCTGTATGCCTCCAGGTAATTCTTCTCCAGTGGGGTGATCTTCTTGTGACCAGTTATGCTGCTTTGTAACGGCAGTACAGAGCAAGAAGAGTCATGAAGCCAGGGGTCCATCTAGCTCACTGTATGCCGATACCAGTGTGAAGTACAGATGGAAAAACAGGGACCTGATGACTAAGATTAATGCATTTTTACAATAGACATATTTATAAAATTGGAGGAAAAGATGACCTCATGTCACTGCCTCCATTTCAGCATACCAATGCGTACTGCCGCTACCTGCTGCTGACGCCGCTTCCTCTCGTCACTTCTGACCTTTTCAATACTTGCTTCCAGGTCCCGTTTCTTGGAAGAAGAATGCATCACACCTGCCCATGTCTGCCTAGCTTGGCCTGCCTACGGATATCTCCTAGCAGATTCAAATGTTTACCAGAGTTCAGAAACGAAGATGTCTTTTTTTAGCAGGAACGGTTCTTAACCATAAACAGCCACTTCATGTATTTACATTTTCCCTTGTTATTGTGATGAACAAGTTATTTGCCAGAGGAAATTCTTTAACATACTTTCTTGACTCGTAAACATTGAAAACAAACATTGAGATACTGTGGTGTTATGGCCAAGATTTTCAAAAGGGTCTGATGATGCCGGATGCTTCCATTTTTGGATGCTCAAACTGAGATATCTTAAAGGGGAGTGATAGGCAATTTCATAGCACTTTCTGGAAATCATGCCCCTTTAAAAATGTCCCAACTACAGGGCCCAGAAATGGAAGCATCCAAAATCACAAGTCGCTTGGTAACTCTTGGCCAGTATTTTTATACTTGAATAAGCTTGATTAAAAATGTGATGTGCGTGGAGGGGGGAAGGGGTGTTGTACAGGAGTATAGAGCAAAGCATAAGATGACTGCCAAAAGAAGTGTATATTTGGTATCTTTATTGTAATTATTATAGTATATGTAGGTTAGGTGCATCGCGACATTAACAGTTTAACCAATAGGTGTAGCTTTTAAACTGTCACATTAAACCAAAGCATCTAAGTGTAAAAAGTGTTCAGAGAATTCTGTATGTTGTTTTAGTGTTCAAAGAGAAGAAAGACTTGTTACTTAATCTGCCGTAAAACGTGCTCCTCACCTGAAACGATGTATTAAAATGTAGTTTCTATTTAAAAAGAAACCCTAAAATCTATTCTAATGGGCCACCTGACTTCTTGTCATGTGCATGTATTAATATTGCTGTGTAAAAATTCTGTATCAGAATAATGGCACTATATCATTTGATTTATTTTAATATTATAGCATTATTTTTGTTACTTTGGTCTTCAATTTTTATTCCATGTAAACTGCTATTACATATATCACAGACCAAAATTAGCAAAGTTCCCTAAAAGTAGGTCTATAAAAGAGTACACACTTTTATATATTTCTAAGGAAACTCCACGGTTCGTATGCTAAGAGCTCCCTAACGCAAGTTTCCAGCAGATTCTTAGCTGATGTGACTTGAATAATGGGGAATTTTCTTGGCGCTAACATCAAGGCATTTGCTAGGCATGTGCCCACAAGGGTCTTCTTAAGCTTGTCAGATGTGTATGGAGAGTGTGATTTTTATGAAACACCATGTAACTTGTCAATGGCTATGGTAAGAATTCCTATAGTTTGTGTGAGTTTCTCACACTGGCCTACCACCAGTGGTGTATACAGACACAGAAGGAGAAAAAGGGAGCCGTTCATCTTCCAACCATCAGTTCCTTTTCTGCTGCTCCTCATGTTCTGAGACAAGTTTGTGGAGTTGTGTTCTGGTCTATGAAAGTTAGAGGGGATGGGAAATACCTTAGCCTCTTCAACAAATATCTTTCCATGCACTGTCATGGACCCCCAGGAGAGGAACACTATGGTCTTGATGCTCCTCCATTTCTTCTGTGTGAAGCTTGGATGGAATGAAGAAGGGGGAGCCACTGAGAGCCGGTTGCGTCTCCCCGATTCAAAGCTGCCTGACACCAGTACAAGTTAGTTTTTCCCCTTTGGAAGCTCCCAGTGGCAGGGCCGGCCCACAACATTTTGGCACCTGAGGTGGGGAGCTCAAAGGATGCCCCCATGCCGCCTTGCTTGGGTCAAAATTTTGAAACTCTGGGTCCTAGTGGTGCCCCCCCCCCCCAGTCTGGCACTTGAGGCGGCCCCATGGTAAGGCCAGCCCTGCGCAGTGGAATACTAGGTGTAGCTGAGAGCTCTACTTTATACCACCCTCCTGTTCTCCTTACAGTGGGGTTGGGTCAGCTGGTACAGGATTTCCACCCCTGCAAAACAGAATGCTCCACCTGCCTCATTTGCATAGATGTCTGCAATGTGTTAGTCACCCCAGAAGTACAGCTGTCCTATTTGTTTCCAGATCAGTCTTGCAAGTCAAGACAGGACTTCTGCCTTCAATTCAGTCCCACTGTAATGTGTATAGCAAGGGCATGGGCTTGATGACCCGTGCATTGAAAACACACCACTGTTGTGTTGCTCTTTGATAAATGATTTTGACTCAGCTTTCATGTTTTCATGTACAGTTGATACATGATTTAATGTGATGCACCTAAGTGATGCTACGCTACAACTTCAGAGATGAGTGATTTTCTAGATTTCAGGAGGTGATCCAGAAGCATCAGCCTACAATAAACATATGACAGGGGAAACAAATAATTGTTTTGGTCGCTCTGGAGCTAATCAAAGGACAGAACGTAGACATTGGCAGCATTTCACATAAACCATGAGTGTAAGAGGTAAAACTACCTTTAAAAAGTGGTTAATAGTACTTAGTAAACCTTTCGCTGACTGGCAATCACCTCTTACTGACCCTGGTAAAAAGGGTTAAGAAGACATTTATACCTTTTTTTAAAAATAAGAACAGATTAAAATTTTTTATTAAAGCTAATGTTAAAAAATTATATAATACATAGGTTGAGAAAAGAGTGTCTGAACATCTGGGTATAGTGCTTATATTATCCACAAATGCAAAGTTTGTTTTTAAAGTCATAAGACACATATAGTGCATAATCAGCAATAACCCAAATTTAGGTGAATGAATTTAAGAATATAGTTTAGATATTTAACATCCGTGCATTCAGGTACATCACTCATGAAAAAAGTTATACAGAGAGTTGGTGGCAGAAAGTAAAATATATCAATGAGTGAAGATTGTCCCTCAGTAATTGAGAATTTAGAATAGGTTGTCCATTTAGAGAAAAAAACAGTCCATCAGGAAAGTATTTAAGTTACTTTCCCATTTTGAAGAAACCATACAAAACGAGCATCTTCACAGTGAAACTCTTTCTGCTTTTCTAACCAGATTATTCTCCCCAAAAGGAGATGCACTGTTCCCAAAGGCACTGCAATACCAGGTCAATGCATGGTGTGGACAGAGCAAGCTCCTATTCCACCCCCAGTTTCAAAAATCAACTTAATATACAGTCCTCAAATAAAGGACATATCAGCTATTAAACTGATAAGAACAAATTTAAAAATTTTATTATTAAGCTAATGTTAAAATTATACAATACCCAGGTTGAGAAAAGAGTGTCTGTACATCTGGGTGTAGTGCTTAGATTATCCACAAATACAAAGTTTGTTTTTAAAGTCATCAGATACATATAGTGCATAATCAGCATATTCAACTCTATGCCAGTTGAGAGGAGCTAGGTGTAGAGTCAGCAAAGCACAGAATGATGGTAACACTTGATACATCAGCAAGTGCTTACACTTCCTTTATCACAAAGCCAAGAAACAGATCTGTGAATTACTGGTGCAGCCAGAAGGTGGAAGAGTCCCTTACCATGTTCCACCACAGTAAAATCCCTGACTCATATTTCCAAGACATCAACTACTCCCAGTTGTAAAGGGAGGATCCAAGAGCAAGGACACTCCTAATTAAATAATTGCCATAGCATGCTCATTCAGAAAATCAAAGCTCCACTCTAGGAAATGCAATGTCCAAGCATAGCTCAAGTAAAAGTCTATCTTCCCGCAGTTGTATCCCCCAAAAGCATGACAGCAGAAGGGAGAATTCAGCAGGGGCGCACTCATGGCCTTGGCTAAGGATGTCATTTGATGGCATCAACTATTATTCCCATATCACACCTCACTGGCATATCCCATATCACATCATTCTCCATTGGCTTGCATTTTGTATAGCCACCTTACACCTACTTTGCACTTGTTAAGATGCTACCCAGTCAGAACAGGACTGTTCTAGAACCATTTTGCATCCATGTGGTGCAGGTGTAAATGACTATGCAACACAGAGGAGACTCAACCCTGAAGTCTGCGAGGGTCTTAATTTGTTCTGCCTTTATAGACGGGATCTTTGTAACAGACTTCGTTCAGGTTTGAATAATTTGGTGAGCTTCAGGCCAACAGCCCTAAGGGCACAACCGCTCAAATCCAATAACCAGATTAGTTTTTGTTTTTCTCTTCATGGGCCTGATTCTGCCAGTGTAAAGGCTAACTCTAGGACAGTCAGAAAC
Organism: Chelonia mydas; assembly: GCF_015237465.2. Classification (NCBI taxonomy): domain Eukaryota; kingdom Metazoa; phylum Chordata; order Testudines; family Cheloniidae; genus Chelonia; species Chelonia mydas. The sequence goes on along the minus strand of NC_057853.1, from coordinate 10,468,311 downwards.
CAGAGGCCAAATCCTGCTGATGTCAGAGTAGCACCACTGAACTCAGTAAAGCTCTTGGCAATACACACAAGGTCAAGGAACTGAGCCCAAGGCTGCAGATGAGAGTATGCCTCAGAAATCTGGGTTCTGAGTCTCCCTTCTCTTATGCTAGTTTTACACAGGTGTAACTCCATTGACTTCAATGGCATGCTCACCTCAGTGGAGTTACCCCTAGTTTACACTCATGAGAAAAGAATCAGGTCCATGGCACCCCAAAAATATACTGTAGTCTATGCACATATCCAGGCAGTCTTGGGCTATTATTTCTTACTGATACTGTGTGCAGAACTGTGAAAACATACAAGAGGACACAGGGCCTGCATCTCATCGCACACTCACGTAAATAAGAAGTAGCTCACCTGAAGCCAATACTCCCATTATGCATCAGTGTGAGTGAGTGGACAATTCCACGCAAAGACTACTAGAGATCTGCCCATCAGATAGCAATCCTAGTAGATTTTATCACACAGAAGCAGACCAACCTCTGTAGTTAGCTCATGCCAATTAACTTGCAATGGGATTAGAGATTTATACAGGTAATGAGACCATCCATAATTATATTAGATAAGGTTGTAGCAATGTATAGGGGCTCTAAACTCTCATGTTTCAGAGCCAATCACTTACTAATTATGGGTGGGAGGGGGTTGGGAAGATGCGTCTAATTCCATAATTATCCATAACAGAATTTCTTGCACCTTCCTGTGAAGCATCTTGTTCTGCTCATTGTCAGCAACAGGAAACTGGACTAAATGAATCACTAGTCTGGTATAGTAATACCTATGTTCCCATGCCATGGAATATTCACTTTGTCTTAATATTACCATAACACTGATTTTAGCCACTTGAGCCTTGTTAATTCTCACATGTTAAATGAAGGTTAGTTTGGCAGGAATAATCATTTAGAATGACTGTTGTACATAAAGATATGGCTTATTCAACTCAAATTCTTTTCTAAACTCTGCCTTAGTCAACATCATTTACTTGTCCCCGTTAATATTTCATGCATAAACTACAGCTGAAAAGTTCCCTCAATTTCTCTCTGCAGTGGAACACCTCTCACCCCAAAACCATGACACACTTTAATTTTGCTTCATTTGACACCAGCAATAACAGGTGAGCCAGGTCCAAAAGAAGTATTTCAAAATGTTCATGGTGATGCATTCCATCCCTGCTATTCTTTAGCTGGTTTTTTTACCTGAGGGCCATATCAAAATTTAGTCAGCAGGGAAAATGGGAGAGTGATTAGCCAGCCCTGCCATTAAGACGTTGCTTCAGACTTTTATGCTACACTATTTGCCTTGACATAACATTGGGTAAAAATTCTAGGCCAGGACTATCTGCTTCCCAGGCCTGTGTCTGCAAGAAAGGCCCCCATCTTCCCCTGTGATAGATAATTAATTCTTCTGACAGCATGTCTTTGTGTGTTACTGTGCATTTGTTTATGATTTGGGTACGTTCATTAACAGGAAAACCTCAAACATGCTTTGTCAATGGTAACTAGTCTTGACTTTTAGAAAAACATGTGGTCTATTTATTTTGCACTCTAGTGTTTGGCTTCTGTAGCTTAACCGAAAGCTTGAAAATGGCCAGATCCTATTGTCTTATGGTTTGACTTTCATTGTAATGTCAGTGATGAGCTTAGAAGGGCCTTCTTGGCAAATTAAGAGGTGAATTCCAAGGCAGTGGAATCATAGCATATACAGGACCTGGATTTGATCACCTTTATCTAAGCAGGAGGGGATGGTCTGTGGTGGACAGCCCACTCAACTGGGCTTCTGGAGATCTGGGTTCTATTCCCAGTTCTGTCACTGACCTGCTAGGTGAGTATGTGCAAATCATTTAACCTCTGTGCCTCAGTTTACCCATCTGTAAAATGGAGGTGATGCTACTACCCTCCATTGTAGCATTATGAGAACTGATGGAACATGCTCTATAAAGGCTAGGTAGGAGTTGAAGGACTTCTGCTGAATTCACCCTTAGGGAAATGTACTTACTTTGTCAGGTTCCAGCTGTGAATAGTGTTCCCATTCCATGTCTCTCTGTGTGATAATATCTAGTAGGGCTAGAATGTCAATTTCCCTCTCTTTGGACAAAACCTACTGGCAAATCTATGGCATCTTGCACAGCTCCAGGAGTAAACCAGATCATGGCTTATAGGGTCACAGTCTGTTCCCTGCTTCCCCCACTTGCTTTGCTCCAGAAGGGATCAATGTGAGCCAGCCCCATGTTTGTGCAGATTATTTCCCCTGCCACTGAGCTGGTACATCAGGGGAAGGGGAGTGGAATATGGAACCTCACTTCTCTTCCCCCATGTGCTGTGATATAGCCCATTTCAGGGAGTAGAATGTAAGAGGGCACCTTTCACTCCCTTACTTCCCTGACCAGGCACATACAGTGGGTCACAACCTGGCCCTCACTGCTTAACTTGCATATTGTTCTGAGCTTTACATATTCTTGTTACTGACATCCCGGCTCTCTACAGCATCTATTTACATACATAACTTATAACTGCTACAGTTATCCACTTCCCCTCTCAGTTGCCATTACATCTGCCATTATTCAAGCTGTCTCACCCCTATGCTGCCTTCCCCCGCCTCTATGTGTTCCAGGTCCTCAGATGCACTGGTGCTGCACCTGGCCCAGCAGGGTAAAGGCTGGGATCTTCAAAGGGGCCTAAATGAGTTAGGTGCCCACTGAAAGTCAGGAGCAGTTGGGCACCTAACTCCCTTTTGGTCCCTTCGAATGTCCCAGTCACATGCTATCTTGGTGCAGCTGCCCTGATCCTGCACCCAGTGTGACCCCTGGAACAATTCAGATCAACTTTGTGGCTTCTCTAAGTTGCACCCAGGTGCAATATCCCCCGAGTCATTGTTGCACAAGCAGATCAGGAGTCCACAGCAGCTCTCCAGCTATTCTCCCTTTCCATCAGTTATGCCCCTGACACATACATCCTATGCTAACCACAAGGGAGATTAGCATATAGCTAGTGTAATTCCCCAGGCAGTGTGCTACTGGCACAGAGGAAAGGATGTTGAGGGGATAGGGAACAAGGATCTGGCCCAGTGAGTTTGCATCTCCACTGTCTTGCACCTGCTTTAGCCACCTACATCTGGGGAAAGTGGGTGTGAAACACTCCCACTGGGGTACATCAATAGAGAATTCTGATTGGGTAGAGTCTTACATCCACTTTGTACTCATTCTGCGCAGGTGTAAGACAGGGGAGCATTAGGACCATGAGAAACCCAGTCCACAGGTTTCAGCAACAGGAGTGCAGAGGGATTTTCCAGAGGAGCATCAGAAAGGTAAGAGCCCATATTTATGTAGTCCACCCTGTTTCTGCAATGGCTTCTGCTCACAAGCCCATGCATAGAATCTTCCTAGCTGCAGGAATTTGTCAGGATCATGATAGCCACGGAGCTAGGAATAATGTGTGTGTGTGTTTGTGTGTGAGCGAGGGTGGTAGTGAACTACACAGAGGGCTGTTGCCAGCTAGAATGCAGGTGCATTGTAGTGCTGCTTCTGCAGTGAATACATGTACCTATCCTGGGAGCCGCTGTGGGTATGGGGCAACAGAGCCAGGGATCATCCTGAGTTGAGGGCTGTGCACTGGCTAGCTCTGCATGAGGAGAGGCTGAGGGAACTGGGATTATTTAGTCTACAGAAAAGAAGAATGAGGGGGGATTTGATAGCTGCTTTCAACTACCTGAAAGGGGGGTTCCAAAGAGGATGGATTTAGACTGTTCTCACTGGTAATAGATGATAGAACAAGGGGTAATGGTCTCAAGTGCAGTGGGGGAGGTTTAGGTTGGATATTAGGAAAAACTTTTTCACTAGGAGGGTCGTGAAACACTGGAATGCGTTACCTAGGGAGGTGGTGGAATCTCCTTCCTTAGAGGTTTTTAAGGCCTGGCTTGACAAAGCCCTGGCTGGGATGATTTAGTTGGAGATTGGCCCTGCTTTGAGCAAGGGGTTGGACTAGATGACCTCTTGAGGTCCCTTCCAACCCTGATAGTCTATGATTCTATGATTGGCTGGCAGCGTCATATTTTGGGTAATAACCAGACTCATATTGACCTGGTAACGTAGACATTTTGTATAGTGCGCAGAGTTTCAAATAACTTCTCACTGTACTGGACCTATGTGCTGATTGGCAGCCAGAGAACTGGAATGCAATAAAAGAGGGATGTGTGATTTTTTTATTATTATTATTTAGTTTTCTTCTTGATAACCAGTGTGGGGGATCAGGAACACAATTTGTGACTAGCTGGGGAATTTAACTTCAGTTTTACTCCCAAGACTGGTGGGTATCTGCTCTCACTCTTGCAGCCTGCCCTGATCTTGGCATTTCTAGTGATAGCTGCCCTAGGCACCACTGGGTCAGACCTGGGCTGGGACTCAGAAGAGTGGGCAGCCTGGGTTCCCCCCACCGGTCACAGGGTAGTGGCCTAGCACTCAGAGAGGGGATTGAAAACCCCTGAAGAGAGTCGGTGGTACTGGACTTTATTGGACTCTGATACACCGAAAGGGGACTTGAACTTAACTCAGCTGGAAAGCTGGGGTCAGTGAAAGGCACAGAGGGGGTGAAAATATCAGCTTCAGGGAGGACGCCCTGGAGGCCTGGCCCCATACCAGGGCTGGGATTGTGTAAAGACAGCAGGAGTAATTAAAGACTGAGTCCAGGGAAGGCGACCGTTAAAGTCCGTGTTGAGGACACCCGAAAGGCCCTGTTGGACTCATACCCCAGAAGGGGTCTGCTTGAGCTGTGTTTCACATACAGACTGTGTGTGACTCGGCCGGAGGGCTGAGTCACCGAAGCCGCCTGAGAACCCACCGACAGGGGTCGCTACAGACTGAGAGAGGTGCAGACACACATCTGACCGGGAGGCGCTCGCATGAGGTGAGTGTGACCCCATTACAATATCTTATAAAAGGCTTTTTACTAATTTGCCTTGCCAACATAATGCGCCTTAATGATGTACAATACCAGCAAGTCTGACTTCAAATTAAAGGCCTTGTTCGCAGGCCCCCTTTAGCACCACATCTTATTATTGCTGCCCAGATGGCTGTTCAAAAGAAACAGAAGGTGTTCAGAATCCCTTGATTTAAACAAGATGTCTCAGGAGTTTGATCTTGACAACGCATAATGTGTTTTCCAGCAGGCGTTAGAAGAATCCCAAGGAGTGGCAGGACTTTTTAAGGACAGAAAAAGCTTTTCATAACTAGTTACCGAACTCAGTGAGTAGCATTGTCATCATCATCAATCAGTAACATGGACCCAGGAATCTAGAAAATTTAATGCACATCTAGCACAGGGTGACTCCTCTGTTCCTTCTCAATGGGAGTTGTGGGTGCTTGCACAATGCAGAATTAGGCCAATAATGTGCAAGCGGTCATATGTAATATATATGCCCAATTCACTGGTATGCATCAGCCGCTTTGCATCACCAGAATGGAGCCATAGCATCCTACAGAAACTGGCCCAAGGCTTGCATGTGGTTTGAACTGTAAAGTGCACAAATGTATCTATTAAATGCTGTGACTGAATAAGGTGCAGACATAGATATAGCCTTGTAAAAGGGATGCCATTGGCTTCCATAGCCACTCCTTTTTTTGTTCTGGGAGCATGCAGATCTAATGGGGTCGGAGGGCTGAGTCTGTTTTGGGGTTTTTTTCTGGACTCCAGACTCCACAATCAGAGATCTATCTGTGGATAAATTCTGACACAATGTCATGAGAATAGACTGCAGTTCTTACAGTAGCAAGGAGGGAGCGGCAGGACTGTTGGGGAGTTGGCAGAAGAGGAGGAATTTTAAATGCAAAAAGAAGCGATTAAATCTCACAAACACAGACATGAGTGATCTTTTCCTTAGAGAAAGGAATCCAAGATGGCAGCCTTGGTGGAGTAGGTCTTGCAAGATGCTGCACATCTCTATTGTTTGTTCTTCAGTTTGCAGTATTCAAGCTATGGCCCTCGTGGTAGAAAGGCAATGATGAGTTTTCTTGGAAGCTGCAGAATGAATACAGATAGAAAATGTTGTGTCTCGTGATCTTTATGCAACAAATATGAGGGAAATAGAGGGGCAGTGTTGGATCCAAATAACCACATCTACTGAAAATACACAATGTGCGAGGCCTAGCTACATATACGCACTGCTGCTCTGGTTGGGGTCTGGTGGCTTCTAACACAGAGATTGTGGAGAGCACCATTAAAAGGCTCACAAATGAAAGGGGTATTATCTATTCCTATAACTACAGGGAAGAAAAGCCAGGCCTGTTCTAAGTCTTCTAAGTGCATCACAGTATTACCTTCAAATAGCTGAAGGAGACATGGGGTAGGGGGAAAATTCCCTCAAAGGTATCCGGAAAACTTGGCAGCGGCTATGGAAAAGGGAGGCAAGGTACCATCGACATGACAAAAACTAACATGCTTAGGAATCCAATTATTACTATTTGTATTTCTGCAATGCCTCAAAAAGATTACAAAACGATTACAGTTTCACTAGACAAGACGAAGTGGGAGAAAGGCAGTCTTATTCCCATTTCACAGATGGGGAAATGAGGCACAGAGACAACTTGCCCGTGGTCATACAGGAAGTTTGCAAACAAAACTGCCATTGACTTTAATGGGTGTAGAATCAAACCCACATTCAATTTACTGCTGTGTTGAGATAGAGCATTTGAGGTCTTTAGCACAGTCTACCAGGAAGGCAAACTCAGGGGTGGAACCTTTGGTGACTGCTTACATGCATTCTCTCTCTCTCACTCTTATTTTTTCCTAGTGATTTCTCCACATCAGTAATTTTTTTTCTCACTTCTTCTGTCCCATGGGTGAAGCTTTTAGGGTGAAATCCTGGGCTTATTAAAGTCAATGGCAAAACTCTCCTGGGCTTCAGTGGAGCCTGGATTTCACCCACAGAGCTTGATCCAGAGCCCATTAAAGTCAATGACAAAACTGCTGTTAACTTCAGGGGGCTGTGGATCAAACTCATTTTTACATTGTGTGTATTACATTGGCACCTTGGGATTCCAGCCCAGACCAGGGCTCCTTTGTGTTATGTGCGCTACACACACGTAGTAAAGAGACAGTCCTCGCCTTGAAGAGCTTACAAGTCTGACCAGAGGAAGCAGCCCAAGGGCAGGAGAGATTTTGATCCAACGTGTGCCATAGAGATTGGAGAGGGAAACAACTTGTTAGATTATCCAGTCCCTCTCTTGGCCACAGTGGGACCATTTCCTTCAGAGTTATGTCTGTGCTGACTTTTAAATGTAACAAGTGATTGAGCATCCAGAACTTCCCTTGAGAAACGACTATTTTGCAGCCTAATAGATATTGCTGTCAGGAAGATTTTCTTTTTTTCCCAATGATATTCAGCCTACATTTTTTTCTTTCTTAATTTCATACCATTGCTCCTAGTTATAGCTCTTGGCACTTACACCCACAGTCTCTCCCCTTAGTCATAGTTCAGCTCAGCCGTACATATCAAGCTCTCATCGATCAGTGTGTCCAGACCCTGATCCTTTTGACTACTCTTCTCTGAACTCATTCCACTTGGGCTGTGTCTTTCTGATAATATGGTGCAAAGAACCGAACACCATACTCCAGGGGCTGTTTCACTAGTGCTGGATAGAGAGGGATGGTTGTTACTTCTCTCCCTTCCAGTGGGACGTAATACACTGGAGGCGTACAGCAATATTGCTCAGCACTAGTATGTCAGGCCTAATGCAGGGAGAGGGAAGCCCACTTGATCTATTTCACTCTATCAAACTGCTCAACAGCTTCCCGTCCACCCTCCTCCTCCTAGTGCGAGGGTGACAGATGGGAACAGATTGAACTGTCTGATGGAGTGAGGTAATACTCCACTAAATCATTCCACTTTCTCTCAGTGTCAGAAAGCACCGTGCCTTCAATCCTCAAATCTTTGCCTTCATATTTTTCCCCTTTGGAATTCTTTTACGATATTTTTTTTGTTAAAATGACTAAGAAGCAAGCAATAATATTTATACTAGATGAGTAAGTGTTCTAAAAACTTAGCAAAAAGGAGAGGGTGATTCATTGCATAATCGGAGCTATCGGTGCCTTGAGAACTAATGTTTGTTGATGTCCCTCTTATTCTTTTTCTCTGTGTTTCTCATGGTTTCAGGCCGGGGAGCATGTCTCACTATTGACCTAACCAAAGACAACGGGCCAGATCGTCAGTGACTTCAACCAATGTACACCAGCAGAGGATCAGTCCCTAGAGTGTTGTTTCCTGATTCTAAAAAATGGCAACAAATTATAAACAAAAAACAAGATTTATTTTTTCATGGTCTCTTGGTTGTCTTACGTGTTTGGGAATTTACTCTCTCTCCGTTGGGGTGAGAGATCAGAACACCAAAACACACTTCTTTTAAAGTAAGCCACTGCGCATTCTCTTCTGCTGTGTCTTTGAGTGGATGGCACTGACCACTGCAAGGGTGCTGGAACAATTTGTACAGTGGGGATGCTGAAAGTCATTTAATTTGTATATGTTGGAAACCACTTCAAGCCATGGGGTGCAGCCGCACCCCTAGTTCCAGCACCTACGGACCACTGTAAAAAGAGAGACAAAATGGGGACTGAGCAATTCCTGAAAAGCTTCAGGAAATAGATCACTACAGGAAATTACAAGGCCCCTGCTGGATTTCCATCTAAATCTCAATGGGGAGCTCTCGTGGGCCAGCAGCATCCAGCCTTGTCTTCTACACCTGGTCTACCCTTTTAGGCCATGTAATAGATATAGACGGGAATGTTTATGAGCCTCTGTCACCTGCGATAGGAGATCTGTTTGTGCTTTTGGAGAGAGAGGAGAGTTGTCTTTAATCTAAGTCTTGTGCATCCTTGGAAGCAGAATACCAAAATAGCAGGTGGTGGACCTAGCTGGGCTGAGCAGAGGCAATGCAGCAGAGCCTTGTTAATAATTCAGCTAGTCACGGAAGATGACATTGTTAACCTTAAACAGGCTAATTACATTAACATAGTAAGAATCTGTTCCCTTTCCTCAGGTTGATTGGCTTTAAAGAGATGCCTGGAAGCCAGGACAGTGGGTTCAAGAGGAAAAAGGGGGTTTGCTCTCTTTTGGCCTATATTTATTGCCGTCGGAGAATTAGAGACTGGAACTTGTTTTAGGGGCAGACCAAGAAAATGCTCCACAGACACTCTCAAGACTAACCTCCAGTTTTGCAGTGCTGATCTCAACACCTGGGAGCTTTAAGCCCCTGACAAAACCCGATAGTCTCAGGTGATGGAGCTGCTGCCGATGGACTTTGAGAGCTTGTAGATTGCCACAACCAAGGAGAGACGTGTGAGGCATAAAACTGGAAGCAGCTCACATTCATCGACAATTGTCTTCACCTCTGGCAATTGCAGACAGGGCTGCAGCTCCAAAATTGGTCTTTGGCCCCATCTCAGGACCCACAATAAGTGACCATAGCTCATCTGTCAAACTTGATGGGAGAGGCCATCATCATCGGTCTTTCCTCACTGTATGAGTATGGGAAATGAAAACTATGGGCCTGATCCTCAGCTGGGTCAAATCAGTGTAGCTCCAGTGACTATGCTGAGGATCTGGCCCTGTGACATTTTTTCATAGATTTTAACGCCAGCAGGGAACACTCAGTCATCTGGTCTAACTGAGCCCATATAACTGCACCAGGTTGCTCCTGTCCTGAGTCCAATAGGCTCTTAGGTAAACACAAGTGATCTTCCAGAGAGGCACCCAGTCTTGATACGAAAACATCAAGAAACGGAGAATCCACCTCTTCCCTTGGCAGCTTGTTCCAATGGTTAATCCTCACTTTTAACATATAACATGTTTATTTTAATTACAAAACCAATAACACAAGCCAGAAGTTTCAGGAAAGGATTTTCTTTTATTCGTCATTCCTAGTGAAGGTTTCTGGCTCTAGATTACCACTTCCTTGTAGTGTACTATGCTGACTGCCTAAGATCAGCTGGGACTTCATAACTTCCTCATAACCTTACAAGACGATTTTAAAACTTTCCCATGCTAACTGCAGAGTGTTATCAACCTGGCCACAACACAGGTGAAAAGTGTGAACCAAAGGGAGCAGTGCTGGCTTCAAGAGCTCTCCAGTAAAATTTCACAGTACAAATGTGCCTGACCCACAAAATCAAAGGAGCTACAAGTACTGAGGTCATTACATACAAATAGAGTGCAGAAAAATGCACTTTAAAAACCATTTAGCTTTATTTCCATAGTTAATTGATGAAACCCTGCATAGTGACGGACTGTTCACCCATAATAAGAAGTAGTACTTGTCATCAGTAGCTGTTTTATACAAAGATGGGTAAAGATAATTACAGATAGGGAAACTGAGGCATGGGGTGGTTAATTGACTTGTACAAGGTCACATAGGGCCTGATGTTCAGAGGCGCTTAGCACCCAGAAATCTGCTCAGACTCTTTGAAAATCAGACTTTTGGGGTCCAATTCTGCAACCCTTAGCTTGGACTGTTGTATGAGTAAGGATGAGTAAGGATTACTGAATTTTGACACCTTGGGCCTGATTCTTCTGAGGCTGACTTTAATTGGAGTCTTAGATGCTTATCTCTTTTAAAAAAAAAAAATACAAAAAAAACCCAGGCCCAAGTTGGGTCCTCAAAAATCAGTGACTACGTCTGAAAAAGTTAGCCCGAGGGACTTCATAAAAGAAATACACTGACTCCAGTCTTCCTGAAGGAAAAATCTTTGTAAAGGTCCATATGCACTATGACATAATGAAACCAAGCTTTTGTGACCTGTGTTGCACTCTGGCGACTTGCCTCACTTAGAGGCTGCTGTTTTCGAACTTAATTAGCTTGATTGGCTGCATATCTAGTAATCTTTATTAAATGTACAGTAATCACCTTTATTAGGCAACCGCCTGTCTTAAGAGACCACTCAAAATTACTGCTTCCCCCACTGAGTACAATTCTATTCCATCTTTATTAAGAGACCACTTTTGTTGAGCAACCAATTTTTGTCACTCCCTTGAGTGGTGGCTAAGACAGGTTTCATTTTTCCTGGGCCTCATTATATTCTTTGACATTCTGAACAGTGCCAGCATCATAGCTTTCTGGCTCAGATTATGCATCACAATAGTCTATTTTTGTGTATGCTTGCGCGGGGAGGATTAGAAATTAGAGCCCTAGTGAGATTGATGATATATTTTATTTTGAAACAGAGCTGTCAACTTTAAATAAGGGTTTTTAAGGTGGGATTATACACCTCTGTTACCAGCTGAGCTGAAATCTAAACAAATAAAGTATCCTGAGATATTTTAGATTTATGCTCTATAAGGCAAAAATATTCCACTGTCAAAGCCGTGAGGCCACTTCTGTGGTCAAAAGCTCCAGTGGGAATTCTTGATAAGCACTGGCTGTGGGATGGGGCCCCAGCCGTGGAAGGATTTTAAATGTAAGTACAGTGGGCTAGGTCCTGAGCTGCATGCATAGTGGTGGGGTGTGTGAGAGGGAAGAGTAGGGGCGTGGTGTGAAGCTCATTTTTGCACACCGGTGATCCTAGAGAAGTATGCTGTGCCAATCCTCCAGCATAAGTCTGAGCAGCCTGTAGGTTCAACCCTTTGTCTCATGTAAACTGCACCGCCCGCAGGCAAAGCCTCAGGAAAGCACTGACTCAGTCATAATTCCTGCCCTCTTGTTAGTTATTCCCCTCTTTCTGGGATGCAGCTTTTTCTCCCTTTGTACCTGGCCAGCTCTGCTTGCTGGGAGTGGGGAAACAGAGACTTTGCTCCTCCTAGTCCCTGCCCTGAGGGGAGTGCTGATTGTACAGCCCCTGCTCTTTCTCCAGCTTTGCAAACCTGGCAGCCTTTACGTGGCCACACAAGGCTGGGGGCCTCTCTTCCCCAGCATGACAGCTAGGGCAAAACTCTCCCCCCTTTTTTACTAGAGAACATTTTCCTCATTGGTACAGCCATTTTCTGACAGCATCAGACCCTCGGCACAGTAATACTGCAGGCCTCTGAGGGCAAGACCGCACTTTGTCTTGCAGAGCTGAGATCCTTATACTCAGTATTTGTGTAGATTTCAGACCAATTATTTGCTTTCATGCAGAGGGTGAAATCCTGGCCCTCTTGAAGTCATTGGCAAAACTTCTACTGACTTCATCAGAGAGGATGTCACCGGGAGTATCTGAAAAGAATGCATGAAATACTTCAAAGTTAGGGATTTATTGCCAATATAAACAAATAACTTTAACTAACCTGCCATAATGTATGCAAAATAAGGTATACTACAGTATATGAGCTTGGCTAGTAAGATGCTACCATGAGCTGATGCTAATATTGTCTGTGACACTGAACAATAATGTTCCCTGGAAAAGGAATGCTATTTTAATGTACTGTATACAGTATATATTAATCAAGTAAAGAATGCTAGATACAAATCCTACCTAAGTACATTAACTTTGAAAGCAACAGTATGTCAACACAGCCCCATTGCCATTCACCAAATCCCTTAAATTACTTTGCAGGACCTTCTGAAATGTCTGTTGTGAATGCAGTACTAACGCCATGAAACTGAATACCTCTTTTGGTAGAAGAGGCTAGGTAATACAAATAGCTAATTCTTATTTACTGCCTTTCACCCATAGACCTCAAAGAACCTTTACCAGGGTAAACATAATTATCCCCATTTTATAGATGGGGAAACTGAGGTACAGACAGAGAAAGGTTTTTGTCCAAAGTCACCCAGCCCGCCAGTGACAGAATCAGAAATAAAACCCAGGGTCCTCAGTTCCAGTCCAGTGCCATATCCACTAACCCACGCTGCCTTATGTATGTTTCTCTCATCTGGTTGTTCAGAGGGACGGTATCCAGTTGTTAGCCCGCTTACCACTCTTGCATGCCATCTGAGATTGACAGCAAAAGGACAACACTTACTCCTTCTGTGACCTTGGTCAAGTCACTTAACCTCTCTCCCTCAGTTACCCCATATGTAGGATGGGTATAATACTTCCTAGGAACGATGTGAAAACTAATTAGTTAACATTGTAAAGTGCTTTGAAGGTGTTCATTACAATTATTACTGAATATGATGGTTTGTGCATCTGATTTTAGTAACTTTCTCACCCTTATAACCACCTCTGGAAGAATAGTCTTCATCTCACTGTTTTTACATTTCTTTTGCTGTTCTGTTTTACTTCCTGATAAATTGCTTTGTGTATAATTAGGGCAGTGATTGATTCTGCCAATCGTATATAACTTGTGAAGGCGGTTTAGTTGGTATACATGAACTGTAAGCAATACAGCTTTCTTCATTTGTGTCAGTCTTTGGTGCTTAATTTTGTATTTTCTGGACCTAAATTATATTCTGTTATGGAACACGATGTAAGTCCAAAATAGCTCCATTGAAGTCAGAGGAGTCAGTCCGGTCTTACAACTGTATGACTGAGATCCAGCTCAGTATTTTTTGTGTAGGTGGGTTAAGAATGAAATATATTAAGCATTTCCACACTCTGCCCTTGGTCCATGTCAGAATTCCTTTAGATAGCACTGGGAATTGCCTACAAGAATAAGGAGTACTAAACAGCCTTACGTATTTGTTGACATTCTTTTGTTTTATCCAAGCCTTTTAGTATATCAGAGCCAGATTTCGCTGTCATTGAAGTCAGCAGCAAAACCACCACCATCTTCAAAGGATGCAGGATCAGGCTCACTGTCCCTACATGGGATTTCATGTACTGAGGTGGAAACTTTTCTGGTTTTAGTGAGACTGTCACACAGCGACATTGTCCTTTACAGCAGAATGATCTGATGCTGCTGTCTGAGTTCCTAAATATTAACAGAACCACCATTCTCCTGGAGGTGATTTTTCATTTCTGCCAATGTTGACTATAGATTTCTGTTCATGCCTCTAGTCTTTCAAGAAGTGAAATCTGGCTCTTGCAGTGGCAAGAACACTTTTAAATAACTGCATCTTACCACTATATTTTTTTAAAAGCAGCGATCTTCCCCCTAAGAGTTTAGAAGCTATGTTTAGTGGTCTCTTCATCCTCTCCCCGCCGCTCCGCACTCACCAGAAAAGCTTTTTAAATCAAGCTTAGAGGGGGAAAAAAAATATACCGTGTTTCTTATTTCTGTTAGTATGGAAAGGGAAGAGAACTTGGATGTGCATTTTCAGACTATTAGTGTGTCCTTAAAGGGTATCCCCGGTTGTCACATTCTTGTATCTCTACAAGACTTTTTTAAATTTTCAACATCAGTGTTACTCTGTAAAACCTGAATACAACTGAAAAGAACAACAGTAAAACAAAACAAGTTATACCCAAAAGGCAATTACCAATGATGTATGGATGTCTGTGAATAAGCCTTAACTGAGTAAGAATTGTAACATAAAAAACCCTAAAAAACCCCAACATATTTCCACTTGCAATTCTGTAAATGTCGATTAAGTTTCACTTTGTAGTTCAAAGCTTTGAACTATTTAAGTCGCTATCAGGCTCCTTTTTCAAACTTTGGCAAAATCCAGCCACTTTGATTATTTAAATTCATGTTCCTGTTTTTGAACCTTTTCATCTGCTTTCTGTACATTACTACTGAAGTGAAAGCTCAACTCTCAAAGCCTGTACCACATACTTCAGGAAATCTTGTCTCAAGTTTTCTAGACTCGGAGTTACAGCAAAAATTTGGTTTCACCATTCATTATCCAAATCTGAGGCTGTCTTCTCAGCCCTCTAATTTAACTGTCACACCTAACCTTAATGGAAGAGACTACAAAGTTGTTAAGATATAGCAAATACATCTATGCAGTAACTTTACACTCAGGACAGATATATCATCTAGTGGATGTATAATAATTTTGGACTAGTGTTTATGGAAATACTCTTGTAGCAGTCACTGAAATTTCTTTGCAGAAATTAAGTCCCTTATTTCTGTCATGTATGTGACTTGTTATAAAACAGTGAAAATATTACTGTTTGCTAAATTTTACATCAGAGAGAGCTTCCTTGCCAAACAAATGTTTTTAACTACATATCTCTGAAGAAGCTACCTCCTGGCATGGATAGGATAGGTTGGTTCATGATCCCATTCCCAGCAACTCAGTTAATACCTTTAGGTAAGTCTTTTACAGCATAACCCACAATAATAAAATATAAAAATGCCTAGTCCATTAATAATTCAAAATAACCTTCCTGATAAGTGGAGCCTACAGATGAGCACAATGTTAAACCAAGCAACTGTGTTAAACTCCTTTGCCTACTAAAATTAGTGATACATAATTATCCAGAATTTTCCCATCATTAATAGAGCAATTTTTTACATGGTAATTAGTTTTAGCAGACAGAAAAAGAATTGTGCTATTTAAACCTGCCACCCATCATGAACTTAAGTCTCTTTAAAAATACTTTAGTGACTTTTATTGGTATAAATACCTAAAATGAGATTGAACAGCAAAGGAGAACTCTGTACTTCTCCATGATATCCTAAACTGTGAATTATACTCAGACATAAGAGACATGCAATTTTGTATGCACACAAATTATGTCAAAAAGCACTATTGCCATTCTAATTTCATAAAGTTTCAGTATTTTATTAAAGAAAACAGTCAAAATGTACAAGTATGTGACCCAGTTTTGTAGATAACTTCCTACAAAATCAGTAAAATATGAATTCAACCTAGTTTAAAAACTGCTATAATTGATCATTTTTAAAGTTGATATTCATTTTAAAATCACATTTCACAAAGAATTCTGAAATATTACCAAATGAGTAGTGCAACAAGAAAATTAAAGTTAGTTCTACACTGTGTTTGCATTTCAGGCAAAAATTACATCACTACTTTCAATACTTAAAATCACTTGAGAATGTCAACCCAACAGCTCCCCAAAGAAACTGAACACTGCTTCTGAACACATTAGGAACTTCCTCTTCTTGACTTCAAAACAAATAATAAAACAACACCCTTTGAGGTCATCAAAAATAACTTTAGTATAAAATTTTGTCTTGGCCTTTATCAAATCTTGAATAAAATTGTTAAGCCTTTATCAAAACAGACAGGAACAGAATTTTATCCATATCAGGTGCAATCACACCTACAAAGGTTAGAAGCAAGACCAGAAACTCGGAGCCCTGTTTTGTTTTTTAAAAACTACACAAAGACAAATAAATAAAACTGCTTCTTACAGCCTAAGGTTTGGGGTATTTTGTTCATGTAAGTGGCCCATAGGCAGCAATCTCTTATGTTTTGAAGATAGCATATGCAGAGTATAGAAAAATAAACAAAATAGCTTCTTACAGCTGAAAGTTTGGGGGCAGGGTGGTGATTTGAATTTCCTCAGAACCAGAACTCGAGTGCATATGCAGAAATATGGAAAATGATCTATTTTTTCATTAAAAGAAAAGCCACCCTAAATCCCAAAGCTCTTGAGATCACAAAGGATGGTGCCCTGGGTGCTCTGTATGCTTTGGCAGCAAGGGAAGTGGGCTCTGAAGCAGACCCTGAGCTCCTTGTTGAAGATGAAGCACAGGATCGGGTTGACTCCAGCCTGAGCGAATGTCATCCACACCGAAGCAGTCAGGTAGACCTGGGGGATGGTGCTGGCCTTGATGAAGACCCGCAGGTAGCAGGCCACAATGTAGGGGGACCAGAGCAGCAGGAAAAGCAGGGTGATCATGTAGAACATCTTGCAGAGCCTCTTCTCCATCTTGAACTCCTCCAGCACCAGCAGCCTCTTGATCTGGCTGTGGGTGGCCTGTCTGATGCCCACCAGTGTGGGCGGGGTGGGGCCCCTGCCAAAGCCAGCCGTCCAGTTGGCAGCAGCTTGGCCGGTGGCTCCCGGCCCGTGGAAGGTCCAGTTCTGGCTGATGGCTGGGACGAGCTGGGCCGGCTTCATCTTGCGGTGGCCGTGGATGAAGAAGAGGAGCTTGACGTAGACCAGGTGGGTGGCGGCGATGACGGCCGCCAGCATGAGCATGAAGCCCAGCGTGTCGTTGGCCTTGACGTAGCGGTGCTCGAAGATGCACTGCTCCTCCTCCCGGATGAACTTGTAGGTGCCCACGTCGAAGACGGGCGGGAAGGCCATGGCCATGGCCAGGGTCCAGACCATGCACACCACGGCCAGGCAGGTCCAGCCCGTCATGCGCTTGGCGTAGAAGCGGTGGTGGGCGATGGCCATGTAGCGGGTCACCCCCACGCAGAAGAGCAGGAAGGCGGCGTGGAAGCAGAAGAGGACGGCCAGGAAGGCCAGCACCTTGCAGCTGAGCGGCCCGTGGGGCCAGGCGCCCGCCCCGCTGCGCACCGACAGCATGACGAAGGGGAAGCAGGCCAGCGAGCGCAGCGCGTCGGCCAGGCACAGGTCCAGCAGCAGGTAGTAGGGGGCGCGGTGCAAGTGCCGGTCCCTCAGGATCAGCCAGGCGAAGAGCACGTTGCCGGCCAGGCTGACGCACAGGATCAAGCCCAGCGTGGCCAGCTTGAGGCCGGAGGCGCTGAGCAGGCCGCCGGGGCTGGGCAGGTGCGGGCTGCTGCTGCTGCTGAGCTCGCTGGCGTTCGCCATCGGTCGGGTGCGGTGTGGGCGCCTCCCCTCCTCCTGGCTTCGCTCGCGGGCTCCGGTCTCAGCGCTCACCGCCCGGCCGGGCTGCCCACGGCGCCCCCCCGGACCCAGGCGGCGGCGGCGGCTGCATCCCTCCCTGCCAGCCCCCGCCCCGCGATGCGCTCCGGCCCCATCACCTCGCTCCGCGATCGGTCCCGGGGCCGGAGAGGCGCCGCGGCTTCAGGCGCAGGCCAGGCTGAGCGGGTGCGGAGCGCGGCTGCGGCGCCCCCATGCCGGCATGCTGCCCCCGCCTCGCCTCCTCCGCCCGCCGGGGCCAGGCACGGGCGGGCCCCCGCCGCTGTCCCTGCTGCAGCGGGGCGGGATCCTCATCGGGGGACATCCAACTTCCGCGGCCTCCTAGCGCCGCCGGGGGCGGGCGGGGGCTGCTGCGGCGGGCGGGGGCGCCTCGGCTCCCGCATGGTGCCGCTGCATGGCCCCGCTCCCTCGTCTTTTGTCCCCTTCCCTTCCCACGGGGCTCTACCTCGCCGCTGGGGCTGGAGGAGGGCGAGAGCGGCCGCTACCTTTTGGGGGCTGGCTCGGGCTCAATTTCCGGCGAGCTGCTTCTCCGGAGCCAAGTTTAGGGGCAGGCTGAGCCTGCGCAGAGGAGCGGGAGCCATGCAAGCCAAGGGACTGGGGGGGGCCTCCCTGCCCGCCCCAGCCGCCGGCGGAGCTGTCCGCTCCCTCGCGCTCTCCTTGCGCCGCCGCCCCCAAATCAGGACAGCGGGGTGGGAGGGGACCCACGCGTGGGGCAAGGCGTTAACGAGGGGGTGAAACGGGCCACGTCTCTTTAGTGGCGCTTATCGCCTGGTGCAGCTGAGTCGTGTCCCGAGTGTGCGTGGGGAGTAAAGGGTTGGCGGGCTTCACCCCGCTGCTTGGACCTTTCTGCGCCCCTCCCTGCCAGCGGATAAATTGTTCGGGGTGGGGGAGGTTATCCCTCCCTGGAGCTCCTTTGCCTTCAGCAGGGACCAGCTGTCATGTAAAATCTCTAGGGAGAAAAGGGGGGAGACGTTTCCCCCCCTATCCACTCACCCACTCACTCTTAAATTCAGAGGCTGTACCCGTCAGCGTGGATTTTACCTCTCCTCCCAAGGGAACATGATCCTTATCCATTACTAATGAGCGCCTGCCTGCCATAACTCAAAGGTGGGGACAGAAAGACCCAGAATGAGGGTTGGGAGACCAAGTGTGAAAAATCGGGACACTTTTTGGGGAGCCAGGTAATAGTTGCTTATATAAGACAAAGTCTCTAATATCAGGATGGGCCCGATAATATTGGGATGTCTGGTCATCCTAAATGAGGGACACTATGGAAAAGAATGGTTCCTGAAATGTAAAGTAGCATGGGGTACATTTGTTTAATATGATAGCTAATACTTTCAGGAACTTTGATTTCATGGCTTCCTGACAGAAATCATTTGCAACATTAAAGAAAGTATACAAATACAATTAATAACCACAGGTCTGGATTCCACAGCCCTGGCACATGTTGATTAGTATCTGACTCCTCAGGTAGCCCCATTGATTTCTCTGGGGCCATGCAAAGAATACGGTACTATTCAATATGTAGGAATGTCAAAATCTGGCCCAAAATAAATAATGTTTGAAATGAAACATAGGTGTAGGGATGCTAATCCCACTGCCCTGGCCAAATTCCAACTGAGGCACCGCCTATCCCCATTCCCAGTAATACAATACTGAGTAGAAAATCCTTCCCCTCTTGGCCTAACAGCTGTGGGCTGTTAATAGCCTCCAGGTCCCACCCCAGACGTAGCTGCATGTCAGAGTGGGGTGAAGTGATCCCTAATGTACATACAGTTTATAAAGTGTCCATTTCAGATGAAAGCATGTCCATGCAAAATATTCTTGAGTTAGCTTTTGCCAGCGTTACACACACGGATTAGTACCTTACTCCATGGATAGCCCGTTGGCTTCAATGGAACCTTTGACAGTGACTGCAGCTCTACCAGAGTAGGGCTGGCAGAATGGGGCCCATCATTATTTATTGGCTGGTAAAAAACAGTGAGATTTATAACAGGTTTGTGTGGCAAACAGGTAAATGGAGGTACAAAATAAAGGCTGTTCCCTAGTAATGGGAGTGAATTCAGAAATCTGGTTCAAGTGCTCTTTGAAAGACTTGGGGCTAAGGTTCTGTTCCTGCACAGGAACTGAGGGACAGGAATGGTGGGCAAAAGTGGCGTTAAAACACCTTGGTGATTGCTGTTTTCACGTCTAGGGTCCTGCTCAGCTCCAGAGTTAAGTTACAGCAACCTTGGAGCCATCCACCAGCTCAGAATAGTCACAGAAAGTTTTCTGTGACAAGGTGGTGAACACACCTTAGATGTGCGTACACTGCTACAACTGAACTGTTAGTGACAATTGATATAAAATGTGTACTAGTTCGGTTAGTGTTGTCTTGGGAAGCCAGTGTAGTCTAGGGCAAGTTGCTGTGCTTCTGTTTCCTCTTCTATTTAGTGTAAGCTTCAGGACTCTCTCTCTCACTTTGTGTTCGTACAGCATCTATCACAGTGAAGCCCTGTTCTCGGATGGGACCTATAGGTTCAACTTTAATATAAATAATTACAACATTATGTAGTTTTATTAATGGCCTCTTGTGAGGGCCTTTGTCAAAGACTTCCTGAAAAGTGTAAACAAATTATAGGAATCAGTTCAGTTTTATTCAGTATTATTTCTTTTTCAGGCTGTCAAAAACCATAGAAAATAGTTAGTCATTCATACCAGCCCAAGAAAATTAAAATATTAGGCTAGACAGAATCTATTTGAATAGAACTTTCTGCCTAATATTTTACTGTTGGGTTTAGTGCCCAGAGGATCAGATTCTGATCTCAGTTACATCACTGTACATTTGGATTAACTCTATTGAAATCCCATGATTGGTGAAACTGAGATTAAGCTCACTAAAAGAAGTGGCCGGGGCAATTTACGCTAATTCATCACATAGATTTTGTTGACCCGTGGGTTTGTTCTGGTTTGTATTTTTATATATTGCTATCATTAGGCAAGCAGAGAAACCCTGATAGCAAAATGCAGATAATTAAGTCTGCGTTTTGCTTACTACCGATACATCCAAGCCGTTTTCAGCTGTTGGGTTTCTCATTTGCACAGAAGTTTTACTGTGCCTATGGGTCGTTTAGTATTCTGCACAGGTTTCAAGGCATTTCTCATATTTGTACAGCAGGCAGTTTACTTGAGTATATGGTGTGCAGTCTCCCCTATAGAGCCTAAATGGTCCTGCATTCCTTGGCTCCAAAGTTAGCAGGAGCAGTGCCTTCCAGGAGGGAGCTAAGGCACTTGATATCCTAATTTTCCACAGTACAACAAAGGGGTAAGCTATTGGACTCTGGCACAACAAAGTGTAGGCTGTCAGGAGATAAACAAAACATTTTCCCAAGTGCAACTACAGGGCTAGGCAGGGGAGTAAGAAGGAGTTAAAACCTCTGGTGTCTGTGCAGGCTACTTGAATCTTGGGTTCAGGGTTAAAGAGTAAATGGATACCGCACACCTGCTAGCCTCTCTCCCCCAGAGCAAGGGGGAGGCAGGAAAGGAATTATGGTTCTCAGAGGAACAATTCCTTCCCTGTGCTGCTCCTGGGATGACACAGCTAAGTGGTGCCCCTTACACAGGGTGAGATGTAAATTCTCAAGCCCAGATTCTTTACCGCACCTCCTGAAAGGCACCGCAGAGAAGGCTCAGCTCGGGGAAGAGGAAACAAAGGTGGCTTTTAAGATATCTTAGCACTGCCTGGTGGCTGCAGGGGCTGACATGGAGTTAGAGCAGCCCTGATGGCTGCTGTCATTTACACCAGCTTCCAAACAATGCCTATGGGTGGCACTGCAGTCCAGAATCCCCATAGTGCTCAGTGATCCTGGAATGAAGCAGGTGGTGGGTAGGGGAGAGACAGGGAAGGAATTGGGTGGGACTTTCTCTTTGGGCAAAATGGAGGGGGAGATTCTGGCCCTCACTGCTACACCCCACTCCAGCGGTGTATAGGGGCTGCAAAGGGGCCACAGAGGGCTGGGGGAGAATTCCATGGTGTAAGAGTCCATACATTACCCTGGTGTTGGGGGTGGATTGTGGGTTGGAGAGAGCATGCCTGTAGCACAGAGCAGTATGGGGAGTCTGGGCTGTAGTGCCATCTGTTGG
This sequence comes from Chelonia mydas, assembly GCF_015237465.2. Taxonomy (NCBI): domain Eukaryota; kingdom Metazoa; phylum Chordata; order Testudines; family Cheloniidae; genus Chelonia; species Chelonia mydas. Next base: position 10,446,545 of record NC_057853.1, on the reverse strand, counting down.
GGGCTGGTGTGAATTACAGCAGTCATCAGGGCTTAAAAAGCTACCTGTGTCTCCTCTTCTTCTGGGTTTTGCTTTCTGTGCGGTGCCTCTCCACTGGCACAGACTCTGGCCCTGAGAATTTATATCTCATCCTGAGTCACACAGCTGTGTCCTCCCAGGACAGCAGATGATCTGGCTTGATCCTTAATACGTGTCCCAGATATTTCCAGCTTCTTGTCTGGATTAGTTCAGAGAGAAGAATAATTTGTATTCGGGTAGCACCTAGGAATCCGGGATAACTTTACTGGGGAAGTTATCCAGTGCTCTCAGACACTACCGAAATACAAATAATTGGGCAACTGGAGTGACATACTGAAAGAATAAACTCCATCAGAAACTACTCTGAGAGGAAAATATCTAGGACTTGATACATGAAAAGAGCAGCCCAGGCTAGACAGGGATGGTGAAGCTTTTTCCATAATCTAAACCCATCTGATACGGTGGGCAGGATTCAGATTATAGGAGCCTTGTTCATGGACCAGGGCCCCATTGTGCTAGGCGCTATGTAAACACAAAACAAAAAGACAGTCACTGCCCCCAAGGAACTTACAGTCCAAGTATAAGATGAGACAACAGATGAGTATAGATAGATGGGGGAGTATAAGGAAACAACGAGACAGTGTTGATCAGCATGATAGCAGTGGTATCCATGCAAAGGCAGCATAACCGGTGTCAATTTTTTTGGTGGTATGATGGCAAAGAGTTTTAAGGAGGGATTTTGAAGGAGGATAATGAAGTAGCTTTGTGGATGTTTATGGGGAGATCCCCTCAAGGAATAATACTTTGTGACAACTGTAAAACAGAAAGTGACACAACATTGAAGTAATATTGGGACATTACCATGACAATAGTGTAAAGAATTGTAAACCTTGATAGTATTACCTCACTTAAGTGGGTTGCACAGCAAACATACTTCCCTGCTGTAGCCTGTAACGCACAGTGCATTGGCTCCCAAATAGTTAACGAGTAGAGAATAAAATGGTGATTTAAAGCAAAACAAGCTCCTCCCAACATCAGTCCCTAACTCCACTTTCAGGAGTTCCAACTGCCAGGTCACAGAGGTGGCATATTCAGGACTGCCATGACAGTGGAATAGATTAGCGCAGGAAAGCTTTGCAGCCAGTAAAACTAGATTTAAGCATTTTTGGCTTGTCTCTGTTCATAGAAGTATTGCCACACTAGTGCAAAACACGCAAGTTAGACCTGACCAGGAGGTTCTCCCTCAGTGTCTCTGAGATAATGGAGAATGACTGAGTATTATTGAATCCAGCACAATACCCTTCCACCAAGCCACTAAACATGCATATAGTTATGCAGGTCTGGTCCAAAGGTGTTAGAGATGAGCTATCCAATTTTTGAAGGGGTTATCCCTGACAGTTTAATACCTGAGATTTCCATACTGGGGGAGTATATTCTATCCTGACAGGAAAACAGTCTCTGACTTAATGGGTCTATTCCATCTCTAACTACTGAGTTCCTGTAGCTGTTGAATAGAAAAAGAGAGCACAGCTCTGCACTGACACTAATCCTCCTCCACAGCAAGCTGGATGTTTTGAACTAGAACAGCTACTCGCATTTCCCCCCATGTGATTGTGAGTCAGGCTTGGCTTCTCTATTCTTCTCCATAATTGAACAGAAGATTATTTTGACTGGAAATAACCAGACAGACCCAGCTACCAGGACGGTGATTGCTTCCATGCATGCCACTTGCTAAAAGTTCTTTAGCATTCGCGTTCCCTACAACAGACCTTAGCTTTTAAGAGCTCACTTAATGGAGAGGGAAGAAAAGGAGGCGGGAAGAATAGGCATTTGGAATTCAGTTCTATCACTGTCTTTTCTAAGGTTGACATTCTGTGCTGCTGATAACGTGCTGTTCTTTAGAAACTGAGCTTTTGTAGATCAGTTCCTCTGTGACAGAGGACACAGCAGTAGAAAGGCAGGAAATACCAGCACCATGAAGTCTTTCTGTATGAGCTTTTGGTGGCTCTTCCAGACCCTGCCAGACACATGTTGAGAAAGTTGCAAAAAGTAATCGCATGAAAATCTCTAAGGAAACTTCTATGTGCATGCAAGTTTTCTTCCTGCCTCAGTCCACTTTGCCATGTTACCCTCTCTTTGGGCCACAACTTGTCTGATTTGGTAGCATTTTACCCTCCTCGCACATGTGTAACTGACTAATCACTGTGTAAGATAGTGGGGACTCAGGCCCTGTATTTGATTGAAAGAGTGTCTTGATTTTGATGCTGGTCTGGCACCTGCCATATTAAACAGGTGTTGGAAGCCTGCAAGGAAAAGCTAATTGAGCCCTGATCATTATGGCAGATGTGGCTCATTGGCTCACCCTGAGTATAAGGGAGGTAGGCAACACCCCTCCTGGTCAGAGGAGAAAGGGCTGAGTCTGGGGTTTAGCAAGGTGTTTTTATGCTAGTAGAACTGGCTAGTAAGGACTACCTGAACCTCCCAGCAGGTATGTTGGAGCAGTGTAAAGATACTATCTGTTTATAATGACCCACAAGAGGAAATAACTGAAGCTCTCCAGTTCCTTGAACCATAACTCTTTGGCTCCCTCAACATACCAACCCCACAGACTTTGTCAGTAGCAACCTAACTACCTTGAATCAGGGCTATTCTGCCTGTGCGCCTAAAGCCTCAGCTCCTTATTCTGGAGCTAATGAGCTTATGGAGATACGATGGTGCTTAAGCTCCTTAGTCCAGAGATAAGTAGCTTGCTGCACTTAGACGCTCCACCAGCCTCTTGTTCTGAAGCTGTTACGCCTCTCAACTTCAAAATCCCCTCCTTCAGCAGGTGAGGTTATAAATTCTTGTGACTAAATAGATGTGCTATTAATTATCTGCATCCTTCTTTAAGGACTGGATGTCACCTGAGCAGAGAGATGAACATACAGGCTGTGAAATAGGGGGCTGAGAAGGGAAGGAATTCTTGTCCCCCTGTAACAACAATGCATATGGGTAACTGGTGATCTAGTTCTACCTCTGTCCTTCTCCAAACCAGGCCCTTGAGGTGGGGTGCCATAAGCTCCCGTGGAGCTGTATTGTATGGTCTGAAGGAATAGACCCCCTTTGTGAGCTCCCTGAATTTTGTCCTTGGTGTAGCAGGACCCTTTTGACCACTGAATTCAGGGCCCTCCTCACCTGTTGGGAGTCTGAGGGGGAATTTGTCTTTTAGCATATAGCCTTGTGCGTCATGTCCTCTTCCACATTCTTAACTTTGTCAAACCTTTTCCATATTCAGACTTAGCAAAACGTGTTCTCTCTGCAGAAAGGTCCATTTAGAGACCATGGGCTGAACCTGTTAATATTGAAGTAAATGGTAAAATACCCATTGATTGGAATAGAAACAGAAAGCAAGTGTGTTACCATAATCTTTGAGATATTGCTGTTAAAAGCAAGTGGACACCGTAATTTTATCATGTGAAAAGGGCTTTTTTTTTTTTTTTTTTTTAATGGCTCAGAAGGTTTTGCTCAAGCTTTCCGCGAAAACAAATTCACTTCTCAGCAGGGACAAAGCATGGAAGGGTTCAGAGAACCCTTTTGAAACGTTATGAGCACATGGTAGGAAACCAGGTTAAAATGGAAGTTGTTTTACAACACTGAATATATAGCTTGACTTTTCTTTTGGATACTGTAGTAATAATTATTTGTTTAAAAATGTAAGATGTGCTTCTTATCATTCTATTTGTACAGCACATAATATGGTCCTGATTGGGATCTCTAGGTATTACTATAATATCTGACCTAAATTTCCATAATTAAAACATAGAATCATGTTTTACCAAAATAGGAAACACTAATTATTCCTTCATCTGCCACCAGAAAGAATCACCACAAACTTCCACACACGGGAGAATTAGCTAAAAAAGGGAAACCTCAACAAAGTCTTTTTTTTTTTCCAGAGGGAATGAGTACACAAGTCTTCAGCAATATAGTAAGGACCCAATTCTCCACCCACTTCTTACTAAGCTTAATGCCTACTACAATGAATAGTCTTATTTAAATCAATGGGGTGACTCCTGGCAGTAATTGCTACTCTTTGTGGGTGCAGGATTTTAGAAATAAAAACATTTCTAATTGGCTAGTCAAAGCTCCTTTATTTTATTCTGTGTTTTGCCTTATTTTAGCTTAAAAATAAGTGAGCCCAGTTCTGACTAGCTGCACTAGTATAACTGAGAAGAGAATTTGGAACACACCCCATGTGTCTTTTAAATTTTGAAGTCACTTGCTCTCCGTGGAATACCTGTAGATTTGATCTCCTAATTGAATTATTTGGCATGACAGCAGTAATAATGGAGTTGTACGTTGTCACTAGGTTATAATGCGGCATATCACAAATAAGAATCTTTAACCACTACAATTGCTTGGGTATTATTCCACCTAATAATAATTACTTAAATATATTTATACGGTGTTTTTGTGGTACTGATAAATTTTGCTTTTCCAGTGATACAGAAAGTGCTCTGGTAAGAGTTTCACAACATAATTGTTTAGATAAAAGCTTAATGCTTTCTACTGATAATCCTGTTGTCATAAAGAAGAAATGCTTTCAGACATCAGTCTTCTTACGGGCATTAATTTCTATATTCCTATTGATTTCAGAATTCAGAAAGCGTTTTGGGAATCTCTTCAAATTAAAACTTTAATATTTTCATTTTAAACCATCAAAGGGCTGAGAGTTTATTTGTACTTCTTCAAAATTGCTACACTTCTCTCATTCACTCTCAAGTTATAAGATCATTTAACTTGAACAAATAATAATACCTGAAATCTGATATTACTGTTAGACTATACTTTGTATATTAGGCTTCAAGTGATTTATGAATGATAACTGTGAACAAGCTGGGTTTAGAAAGTCTCATGTGGCCTATGTGCCTGAGTAAAAGAAAGCAAGACACTGCCCTGCACCTCCCATACATCCTTTACATCATTGGACAGGCTACCCAGATCTTGAGTCAAGATGCTTGGAACAAATGGAACGGGAGGGGTGAGAAATGGGTAAATTTTCAGGCACAAGCTACACTAATATAAGATTTATACCAATACTAGAGAGTGCACATTCAACAGTCACACCAGTTTAATTAAACTGACTTAAGTTAAATTGGTGCAGCTTCTGTGTTCAAACAAGACCTAAGCCAGTGGGCTAGCATCGGCTGCTATAGGCTATGACCCCCTGGAGAAAAGAAGAAATAAGGAAAGAACTGGGACTCAAGAGGTGTATGTCTGAGCTAGGGTGCCTCCAGAGACTACGTCTGGGATGGTGCAGTTTGCTCAGGACTGTGCCTAGGGTAGAATCTCGCCCTTATTGCTTTCATGTATGGGGGGTTAAGTAAACCTATCCAGCACTTTTTATATTTAAACGACTACTCCAACATTATCTCATTTAAAAAAAAAATTATGCTATGAAAACAGTGCAGAAAAAGGGTATCTCATTTTTATGAGTGTTCATAGGTCTGTACTGAGCTTTTGTGGGCTACTAACTAAGGCTTTTAAAACATTTTTATCATGCTATATTATTATTTTAGCTTTTAAGACTGCCTAATGAAAGGGAATCTATTATTTTAATAGCTCACTCTCTGGTAAGAGGTCTTACTCACTTACTGAAGTAAGTAGAACTTGAAATGTCAGCTAGAAATTGACAGGAAGGCTGTGACATGTAATGGAGACGAGTGAAGTCCGTAACCAAAATTTGAGCGGAGTTTAAATGTCAAAATGCCCCAGAACTCCCAGATGCCCATTCGGGTTGTCAGACATAATGGATTGCTTTCTTTGTTCTCTTACCCATGTTTTAAGCCCTTGTGTACTGGGACTTTTTATTTTTATTCTTGGTTCTCACATTCTGTCTAAGTAGGTTCAATTTGACGGGAGTATTTGGAACAGAAGTTCCACTTCAGGATGACCCAGAGGCCAGAGCTGTGTCAGAATAAGGGGGGGAAGCTCTTTAAAATAGCCAGCATAAAATTTGCAAACACATGGGTAAAAATAAGGAGAGGCAGCTTGTTCAGTGCCGTAGAAAACAGGGTACTTTAATCTTTCAGAATATTATTTTTAATGGTTGAGAGTCTTATGTATTAATCCTGCAGTCCTCACTCATGTGAGAGAATGGGACTTCTGTGGTGAGTGAGTGCTGTGGGAACGGACCTAAATAGATTTATGATTTTTTGTTTGCCCTTTAAATGTTGTAGTTAGATTTAAAAAGGGGAGGATCAAGTACGCCCAATAAGTAAAATCCATCCCTCAAGTGAGGGTGCATGCCATTTAAAACCTTCCATACCATTTAACGCCCATTTAAGCTTCACCTTAAGGGCTTACATGGTGGAAAGGGACATTGAGACTGGGGTGAGTTGAGTCCTGTGAGCAGAATTTGGCTCACCAAGTTCAATAAGGCACCCAAGATCTGATACTGCTCCCATAGAAGAAAATGGGAGTTTGACATTGACTTCAGTCGGAGCAGGATTGAACTCCCTGATGACTGAGTCCTAGCATGCAATGCTCCATTTTATGTTGATTGATGTGCCAAATCCATTTCTGTAATACGATAAGCACTTAAATAAGTTTTATCTGGCTGTTGATGGTATTGAGAGTCACAAAACTATTTCAAACAAGCTGGAAATAAAGCATTACCATATTGGTGAAACAGAATTACTATTAAAATCCAAGTTTTCATGGAATCTGTCGCGTTGCCAGGATACTAACAACCATTAGTATTCTTTTTTGTTTGAATAGATTCATTCTAATATACAAACAATATGTTAATAGGACCTTTAATATTTAATAGGAGGCTATGGTCCTGTTTTTATCTCATTTACAGTATGATTTCAATGACGTTAACCCCAATTTACATCGACACAATTGAGCAAAATTTGACCCATTTGATTTAGCCTCACCTTTTTATGTGAAGAAAAAATGTTTGCACCGAAGTCTGTGTTTCATAAGGTAGAATCTTGATCTGAACTAAGGAACACACTTTGTTTGAACTCTGTAGTTTTTATTTTTTAAATTTATAATTTTTTTAAAAAATCTGCATGTTTCAGTTACATCCATGAAGATAGTCTGCCTCTGGGGGCTAACTTACACAGAGGTCCATGGCTTTGCTTTCTTATTGTATTGTATTTCTTAAGTATATTGGTGTAGCCTAGGGGATGGAAGTTGCTGACTTTGGTATAGAAGATTGTTGGCTGAATCATCAAACAGATTCTAGCTCATAATCTGCAAAAGATGAGAATAGACTCCACCATATCTTTTCTTTTCCTTTTTCATATTCTTCCCTTTACTGTGGAATCTTGTTTAGTTCTTCACTATTTAAGTTACGGATGCTGCTCCCAAACTTTGCCGTTCCCAGGTCAAATCCACTCTAGCACACAAATTGAAATGTTTTGCCCGTTGTGTAGGATCTCTCTCCTGCATATTGTTCCCTTCAGCTATGAATCATACTACATACAACATGAAAAGATTTCCATCTTTATGCTGACACCAGCTCAGGAGCTGTCAGTTGCAGTGCCAACAGCATTTCTCCAAAAAAAAAAAGTCAAATCTTTGCTCCAACGGAGGACACCAGTAACAAAATAAAGAACACATATTTGGGAAGATGCATATAATAAGTGAAGCATATTACAGATATTTCTTGGCAACATGAGACAAAGGAAAGATGCTTGGAGGGTCTTTTTCTTTATACCTGGTTTAAGGCACTATTCTAACCAATCCTGGTTTTAAGGCACTATTCGGATCAAATTTTTTTCTTTGCATTTCTGCATGTGAAATTCCTGCCCTGCTTAGTACTTGTTCCTTTCAGTGTCTCAGGGCCTGATCCAGTGCCTTATGACAGTGGGAGCAGAGATGTTTTTTATAAGTGAGCATTGGTGGTCTAGCAGTGACAGTAGTCTGGAGATCTGGGTTCCATACCAAGCTCTAACTCTGAGGCAAAGATTCTGTGCTGTGCTGAAGCTGTGTTGCCGCAAAGCCAGTAGAACTGGTCATGGGAGGATTAAGGAGCTGATCTAATGCCCACTGAAGTCAACGGGAGTCTTTATATTAACTTCAGTGGGCTTTGGATCAGGGCCAAATTTTTTCCATAACCTTTTCCATTGGAGTATGGAAGGGAAGGTATTTTCCCCTGTTATAGTCTCAACCTTCCCTCTGTCCAGTTGCAAATTCCCAAAATAGTTTTGAAGCATCTTGCTTAGGAGAATACTATAGCGGCACTATCTATGCTCTTAGTACTAACCTTCCAATCTGCTCCATAGGAACTGAGGCTTAATGCATTGTAAATCACTTTGGGATCCTTGAATCAAAGGTGATCTAGAACAGGAAAGAATGGTCATTATTTATCATTAAGATATTTGTCTTCAAAAGGGTACAGGATAGATTTATATCAAGGCATATTTTTCTACCAGTTGTGAGTCATGCAATAGATAATACATTATAGTAGATGGAAAGAAGGTATCAGAAGCTCAAATTAGGATGCTGGCTTGGAAGAGCTAGCCTGTTTAGAACCCAAGATGTTTGCCCCATAGCTACTCTTCTAACCTCTTCTTTAGCTGCAGAGCCTTTTTCAGCCAATGTAAACTGTTTGGCCTTCCACATCTTTCACCTTAGGCCTTGCCTCCAGGAGCTAAACGACAGGGAAAGTCCAAAAAGAAAGACGGGCTCTTCCACCCCAGGAAAAAAAGAAACTTTCAGCCAGTTTTCATAACCACAGGAGCAGGAGATTGTGAAATACCATAACCATTCCACTGACCATTTTACATTGTATTCATTTATGTAACACCTTCAGTACTGAAATGCTGAGAGAATTTTTTAACCTTTTACCTTTAGATCAACCTGTACCAGGCAACCAGAATTTCCCGCTCCCTTGTGTCATCACTTAAGACATTAAGACATTTTCCCCTGGATGCTTTCCAATGCATTATCTTCTATAATCTATGTGTGGCATGTTAATGGCTTTCATAGTGTAACTGTATGGGCAATTTTCTTTGCAATTATAATAGAAGTGGCAGCAACTGCTATAGCAAAAACTCCATAATGGTTTCCATTGCAAGGTCAGTTTGGGTCACCTTTTTTCCAGATGGAAATTTTCCAAGCTTACTATCCTTCCCAAAAGTGATTTTTTTTTTAAATTTGAACAAAACCAATTCAGTCCCTTTTCTGTGTTCTAAATATGTATATTTCCTTTCTCACTGTATTTAAAAAAATAGTTGTGATTTTTGATTTTTTTTTAAATGCTCTATAGTGAAAAATGTACTGAAGAAGCCGTGGGTTCTGAGAAGTGGGTTGCTGTTTGCTCTGTAACGTACCAAGGGGTCTAGAGCAGTGGTTCCCAAACTTTAAGAACTTGTGAATCCCTTTCACTAAAATGTCAAGTCTCGCAAACCCCCTCCTAAAAATGAATATTTCCAGGGATTTTCTCCTTTACCTGAGTATAAATTATAAAAGCAGTGATCCCGGAAATATAAAATTTGTTTTAATGACATGCTTATTACGCACCATTTATTAATTATTATTTATCATTACAGTATTTTAATTACATTATGAAAACAGCAACACTCTTACAAGATCTCACTTTCGTAGCTTGTATCACCTTGAATAAGGCTCCTATTTTTCATCAAGTAGTATCAGATGTGAAACAGCATGAAGGTATTTAAGAAGCCAACTCAAAGAGTTCCCCCTACACAAGCGTTCAGGTCTTGAGCAGTCCAGGAAAACAACGTATGTTACAACAAAGCTTAAGCTTGTTCTTCATAATAATTTTTAAAACAATACTAGCTGCCTATTTAATTTTAAAAACAGCAAAAAATAAAAAATAAACAGCAAAAAAAACCACCTCCCTTTCTTATAAGGAGTCTTGAAGTTTAAATCTCCTCAGCGTGATAGATATGCTTGCTTTGATCTGCTTAGCTCTTGGAAGTCCAGGGGCTCCGGGCTGCTGGCCCTGTGCTGTCCGGGGTCCCTAAGGTCCCACCATTAGGGAATTTTTTCCTGAGAACCCCCCGTATCGGGGGTTCATGAACCCCAGTCTGGGAACCACTAGTCTAGAGGATGTAAAGGTCAAAGATGAGTACTAGGCACATCACAAATTTTGCAAGAGGGAGCCCAGCTGTGAGCATCCTTAGTTTCTCCTAAGGAAAAAAACTAGTAAATTCCAAACTACATTTAGGATGCCTGGCTAGGTACTCAAGTCAGGAAATGCCATAACTAAGGTTGCACCACAGCTGTAACCAGGAGTGAAAGTAAAATTGAGCTTTTACTGGTATGGGGCTGCTGTGGCCCCCCTGGAAGGGGCAGGGCCTCGGGCGGAAGGGGTGGGGCTGGGGTCAGCGTCCCCCAGCCAACCCATCAGAGCTGCCTGGCCCGTGCCACCCAGGGCCACGATTTAAAAGGGCCCGGGGCTCCGGCCACCCCTGCTGCAGTCCGCCCCCCCCCCCCATTGGCGGCCGGGAGCCGGGGGCGGGGGGGGGCAAAAGAGGCAACAACATTAACTTTAATGCCTTAACATCGCTGCCCCTTTTGCGCCCCCCGTCGGTGGCCCTGCTGGGTTGTCGCTGCTGGTAGGGACCTGGCAGGACCGCCGATGGGGGGTGCAAAAGGGGCAGCAACGTTAAAGCACTGCCGCAGCACGGGCCGGGACTGGCGGCTACTTTTTACCAGTACGCTGTACCGGCCTGTACCGCCTTACTTTCACCCCTGGCTGTAACTCTGAGCACCTCTGGTTGGATATACCAATGGGAAACAGTGCACTATGCAGGACTGAGTCCATACTTTGTAACAAAATAAAGGGAAGCCCATTTGTTTTTAACAAAATAAAGTTACATAATGGATTTTAGCTCTGCCATGTTCCCAATTTGCAGCAAATGAAGAACACATTAAATAGAGTATATCACTGCCCATATCACTTGAATACATTCTGTTTCTATGACAACCTCTGCTTAACAGCTTGGCTATGAAATCTTTCCTAGATGGGGGATCTCTTGCCAAAAACAGTGCAGTTCAACATTATACATATTTTTAGGCATTTAAAAACATTTCCTTTAACCTTTTAGAAGTAAATATAATGGGCTATAAAGGATGCTTTTATTATATTCTAAACTTTGCTTTGGCTTTTGGACGGTTTGCTTGTCACTCTTTCCACCTACCATCAGCAAGTCTTTTGTTTCTCACAATGCCTCAACCCACAGCACTGTCGCAGTCAATGATTCAGTAGTGACTGTAACATAAGGTTTATATCCAGTAGAAATTAGCTTTCATGGCTGCTGGCCCATTCTCTGAGCCTCAAGAATACCAGAATCAACAACTGAATTGTAAGCGGTATCAGCAAGCGGATCCATTCAACTTGGAGCCTGATTCAAGTCTCATTGGAGTCAGGGGATGTTTTCTTTGACTTCAGGCCATTGATGATAGGAGACCCCAAGTTGGCTTAGAATGGAGGTGACATCTATTTTTTTTTTTTTAAAGCAATTTTAACGAGGGTTCAGCCTCAGTTAGTTGGCAGGTATCAGTTATGTAGGCCTGAGAACACAAAGAGGAAAAGAGAACTAGTATATTGCAAGTAAAACCAACTAATGTCTAGTTAGAAACTGAATAGTATAGAACTCATTAACCAGAGGCCTTTTAAAAAGAAACTAATGAACTTATATAGTGTTATGTGCCTGAAAAAACAACCAGAGGCCAGAATAGATCAAATGTAGTCCACCATCATGTAATGGGCCTGAAACTAGTGATGTTAGATCTGCAACCCTTGTTTGGAAGATCCTTCATGATTAGGTAGATTAAGAAATAACTTGGTACCATGTCTATAGACGGTAGAATAAATGGTGTAGAATAAATGTCCTTAGATCATTGATAATATTCATGTCCTTAAATATGTTATGTAAAATTAATAATATGTCTTTAGTTAAATTAAGTGCTAATATTACTAGATATGTGCTGGGGAAAATAAATGAATGCACAATAATACATAGGGTAGTATTACAGTAATCATTCTAGCAATTAGCTAGAGTACAATCTGGCACACTAGTATTGGTTCATTAATTTCTGGTTCCACATCTTCTGTTTTTACCAAGCATGATTTCAAGATAGTCTTGAATTACAACAATGTGGCCCTTTTTGTTTGAATTGATTTAGTCTCTGTCTGGTTCTCTTGCACCTGTTTATAACATTCATTACTGAAAAAAACTTGACCTACTTTCCATCAACTTTTTTCTTGTAGGTTATTGTAAAATCTAATGAATGTTCATATACTTTTTACAGGTGAGCTCACAATTAGGTTACATTTGTCTATCACAAAAGGTCTTTCCCAACTGACTGTACATCAGTCATTCCTGATGCTTCCAAAGAGCCTACTCCAGCACTGTGTGTGTCTAATCACCTGCCCGCAGCATGAAATTGGTTGAGGCTCTGCTATGGCAGAGAGGTGCAAGAACTCAAATTAGGCACAGGAAAGTGATGGTAGAGGCACGCTGCTACAGTTACAGAGCTAGCTGCACCTCTATTGCATCCCGGATCTCTCTGAGTGGTGCCAGGCCTTGGCCTTTACCTATTCCAGGGTGGAATTTTGAAGTTCTCTCAGTCTCGCCCTTGGCTACAGTAGCCTGTGTATCAGCTGTGCTTATTCAGCTGGTCTAACTTGTTCAACATCTGTGACGTACAGCGATCAAGGCAGCTTTCTTAAAACCAAACTATTAGTTATTTTAGCAGGAAGAACAAAGCGTTAAAGAAAAAAGGCTTTTTAAAACAGTCTACGCATGTCTGTGCCTTACTATCACCTGATGGTGACCTAGGCAGTTCTAACTTTTTCAGACGCCCCAGCAAGTCCCAGCGCCTCAGTCTGGTTCCCCCGAACAATTTTTGCTAGGCTAGGTTGGCCCTCCGACATCCTCACAGATGCAGGAACTAATTTCCTGGCAGGAACTATGGAAAGCCTTTGGGAAGCTCATGGGGTGAATCACTTGGTTGCCACCCCTTACCATCATCAAACAAGTGGCCTGGTAGAGAAATTTAATGGGACTTTGGGGGCCATGATACGTAAATTCGTAAATTCAGATGGGGAGATACATTTCTGCGTGGACTACCGTAAGCTAAATGCTGTAATTCACCCAGACAACTATCCAATGCCACGCACAGATGAACTATTAGAGAAACTGGGACAGGCCCAGTTCATCTCTACCTTGGACTTAACCAAGGGGTACTGGCAGGTACTGCTAGATGAATCCGCCAAGGAAAGGTCAGCCTTCATCACACATGTTGGGCTGTATGAATTTAATGTACTCCCTTTCGGGCTGCGGAATGCACCCACCACCTTCCAAAAACTTGTAGATGGTCTGCTAGCAGGATTGGGGGAATATGCAGTCGCCTACCTTGACGATGTGGCCATATTTTCGGATTCCTGGGCAGAACACCTGGAACATCTACAAAAAGTCTTCAAGCGCATAAGGGAGGCAGGACTAACAGTTAAGGCTGAGAAGTGTCAAATCAGCCTAAACAGAGTGACTTTCCTTGGACACCAGGTGGTTCAAGGAACTATCAACTCCCTACAGGCCAAAGTGGATGCTATACAAAAGTGGCCTGTCCCAAAGTCAAAGAAATAGGTCCAATCCTTCTTAGGCCTGGCCGGATATTACAGGCGATTTGTACCGCAATACAGCCAAATCGCCGCCCCACTGACAGACCTAACCAAAAAAGAAACAGCCAAATGCCGTTCAGTGGACCAAAGAGTGTCAGAAGGCCTTTAACCAGCTTAAAGCGACACTCATGTCTGACCCTGTGCTAAGGGCCCCAGACTTTGACAAACTGTTCCTAGTAACCTCAGATGGGTCCGAACGTGCTGTGGGAGCAGTTTTAATGCAGGAAGGACCGTATCAAGAATTCCACCCTGTAGTGTTTCTCAGCAAGAAGCTGTCTGAGAGGGAAAGCAACTGGTCAGTCAGTGAAAAAGACTGTTACGCCATTATCTACGCTCTGGAAAAGCTACACCCATATGTTTGTGGACGGCGTTTCCACCTGCAAACCGACCATGCTGCGCTACAGTGGCTTCATACTGCCATGGAAAATAACAAAAAACTTATTCGGTGGAGTGTTTTCATAGTTGTTCTTTGTTTGATCCAACCCAGGAAGGTGGCTTTAGCTTCTATCAGAGGCTCCATACAAGCCTCGTAGATAAAGGATGCGCTAATCCAGTGCATCATCTGACTGCATTCCGCCTCCCCAGCCAGATTCACCCTCTTATATGGGATTTCCAGCATTCGTTGTATCCTCTGTCCCCCACAGTAGACTTTTGTCACTGGCAGCCCTCATTTGCACTGGTATAAACTAGGGGTGAATTTAGATTGTACACATCTTGGAAAAATGGCTGAGGGCTTGTCTGCATGGGGAAATAGCCAATCTGCACGAGCTCCCCCGGTAGATGCTCTTATTCTGGACACTAAGAGTGTCTTTTTGTGATTTAAGTTAATCCAGCGGTTCTCAAACTTCATTGCACACCGATCCCCTTCTGACAACTAAAATTACTACAAGACCTCAGGAGGTGGGGACTGAAGCCTGAGCCCGCCACTCCAGGTGGGGGGCCCAAGCCCAAGGGCTTCAGCCCCAGGCAAGGGGCCTGTAAACGGAGCCCCCGCTGCCTAGGGCTAAAGCTGAAGCCTAAGCACCACCACCCAGGGCTTTAGCCTTCGGGCTTCGGCCCCAGGTCCCAGCAAGTCTAACACCAGCCCTGGCGACCCCATTAAAATGGGGTCACAACCCATTTTGGGGTCATAACGCACAGTTTGAGAATCCCTGGCTTAATCAATTTTGGAAGGGGATTAAGCTAAACCATAAAACAGCATCCGTGCCAGTGTCCAGAAGGAAAGTTGTAGCAGAATATCTATTGCGCTTTAAATTCACTACTAGCTTATTTTGTAATAGCTTTCCCACGTAGACAAGCCCTGAATTGGTGTGATTTGGTTCTCTCTATTTCTGGAGTCTTTTTGTGTACTGTTACTTACAGAGTTCATGATAACAGCAATTTCTTTTAAAACTGAGAAATAGGGTTTGCAGGCTGGATAGCTCAGTGCTAATGGAATATGGAACATTTCACCACGATGAGGCCACTGGTTTCAGTCTGGTCTAGGTTGATGGCTAGTAACAACTAGTAATCTGCTGGATTTTGTGAAATGAGTTGGTGGTCTCAGCCTCGTTTCTAGGGTAACAGCTGTGCATATGAGAAAATCACCACATCTGTTGGCACCGATGGACATGTTTGATGGGAATCTCAGAAAGGCATACCAATAATTTAATAGGCATGGTGACTGAACTACTGCAGTCATAGGGCCTTGATATGGTCCTTCTAGGTCAAGAGACATTGGCCCCTTCCCCATCCCCTACTCCTTCTGAGGAAAAAAACACCACATGGGTTATTTTGGCTGGATAAAGCCCCATGTTGTGTTGTTTTTGCAAGATTACAATTTTTGATGTTCAGTGCCAAAATAAAAGGAGAGTCCACAGCAGGCATATCTATGGATACAGGAATCCAAACTATTCCAAATGGTCATTATCTTCTGCCTTCTATTTGAAGAGTAAATTAAATAACAAGAGATGATGCAACTAGTTTTCCAGATCTTATTTGATTTGACAAAGCAGTTAGCAATTTCCATCTGCACAGTATAATCATTAACTTTGTTTCCCTGGTAAAGTACATCCTGTTTTTTATGGGTGACCTTACTGATGGGTTCGTTTTTTAAAAGGAAAATGGTTTTATTGATCTTTTAGGATGAGGTATATATGAAATTATTCAGCCCATTAAATATGCTTTCGAAGAATCCTATATGATTCATAGTCTCCAATCGTGCTATTGCTTATGCACCTGCTTAACTTTACTATGAGTAAAATTATTTTGTATTTACTTTTTATTAGAGTAAGGTTCTAGCATGTGTGCTTTCTGAAACATAAGGAACAGCTTTCCATAGACAAAGGTAAATACATTCAATAAAAAAGGGTGATCAAAAAGGTATATAGAGAATAAAAATAAAATGAACTAAAGATTTGTCATATGCTGTATCCCTCCCATTGCCTATATGTGGTCTACTTATGCCTTTATCCTGAAGATACACATGAGCAGTCCCCTTTCACTCCATGGGATGAAACATGCATTTGTTACCCAGGTGTTTGCAGGATTAGGCCCTAAAGTCCAGATTTTAAAGGTATTTAGGCACAGCTCTGCTCAGCCTTGCAAGATCTAAGTGATTTAGGAGCCTACGGTTTGGTCTACATTTGAAAGTTATATCTGCATAGTTACAATCCATCAGAGGTGTGGGAAAAAATGCATTCTTATTGACTGTAGCTATGCTGACAACTTCCATTGCAGATGCAGCTATGTTGATGGAAGAGTTCTTCCATCAATGTACTTATACCTAATATCGTTGAGGGATGTGGTGTCATTACACTAACAGGAAAAATCCTTTTGTTAATGTAGGCTGTCTGCCCTATGAGGGTCTAGACATACCCCAAGTCTCATTTTTGAAAGGGGACTTAGGAGCTAAAGTCCCATTGACAATGAGGTCAACATGTGTGAATTGGCCTGCTCGCAGAGCCTACTGCGGGATCAGGGCCTTAGGCTGGGAGTTCTTTGGGACAGGGAATCTGTCTTCTCCAACTGTAATGCATCTGGCAAACTTCCCAGGTATAGGAAGTGCCATAATGGAAAATGGATCATGTACTTTAAACAATGGTTCGCCCTCATTTATGAGGACAGTGACGTGTGCACCCTTCGATGTCCCTGCCTTTGTGGGGGTGTCTTTGTGTGTCTTTCTCCTTTTCGGTAGGGGTCGGTGTCCTGGCGTGGTGCACTGACTGGTCTGTGTCCCTCTGTCGGTGTGTCCTCCCCCCTTCCCCTGTCTGTCTGTCTGTCCCCTTCCATTAGGCTTAAGGTTGCCAATTTAGGTTGGACGCATTCCTTGGAGGTTTCATCACAGGACATAATCTTTAAGGAAAGATTTAATTTTTAAATCCTGGAGGGCTGGCAACGCTACTAGGCTCTGGGTGTCTGTCCTTCTCCTTGTCTGAGTCTCCCTCCTTGTCTGTGTGCCTCTTCCCCCGGCATCCCCGCCCGCCCTTGTCTGCCTGCCTGTCCCCTTGTCTGTGTGTCTGTCCCCCTCCTTCTATGGGTCCCGATGGCTGCCCCCGCCCGCCTATCTCCTCCCCTCCCCGTCCGTGTGTCCCTGGGGCGCGGCGCCCCCTGCTGCCCGGCGCGGGGGTGGCAGGCTGGCGCCGGCGAGCGGAGGCCCTGACAGCCTCGGCCGGCGGCAGGAAGCGCAGGGCGATGGCGCTGAGCCCCCCCGAGAGCCAGCCGGGCCCGGAGCCCCCGCACCCGCCGCCCGAGCAGGAGGGCGACGAGGACCCGGTGCCCATCAACCACCAGCAGCTGCGCAGCCTGGAGCCCGAGCCGGGCGGGATCCCGCTGCACTCGCCGTGGACCTTCTGGCTGGACAAGTGAGTGCGGGGCCGGGGCCTGGGGACCCTGCGCGGTACCCCCTGGCCAGGCCCTAGGAGCCCCCGGGGACCCTGCGCGGTACCCGCTGGCCAGGCCCTATGAGCCCCCCGGGGACCCTGCGCGGTACCCGCTGGCCAGGCCCTAGGAGCCCCCGGGGACCCTGCGCGGTACCCCCTGGCCAGGCCCTAGGAGCCCCCGGGGACCCTGCGCGGTACCCCCTGGCCAGGCCCTGTGAGCCCCCGGGGACCCTCCGCGGTACCCCCTGGCCAGGCCCTGTGAGCCCCCCTGGACCCTCCGCGGTACCCCCTGGCCAGGCCCTGTGAGCCCCCGGGGACCCTGCGCGGTACCCGCTGGCCAGGCCCTAGGAGCCCCCGGGGACCCTGCGCGGTACCCGCTGGCCAGGCCCTAGGAGCCCCCGGGGACCCTGCGCGGTACCCGCTGGCCAGGCCCTAGGAGCCCCCGGGGACCCTGCGCGGTACCCGCTGGCCAGGCCCTAGGAGCCCCCGGGGACCCTGCGCGGTACCCGCTGGCCAGGCCCTAGGAGCCCCCGGGGACCCTGCGCGGTACCCGCTGGCCAGGCCCTAGGAGCCCCCGGGGACCCTGCGCGGTACCCGCTGGCCAGGCCCTAGGAGCCCCCGGGGACCCTGCGCGGTACCCGCTGGCCAGGCCCTAGGAGCCCCCGGGGACCCTGCGCGGTACCCGCTGGCCAGGCCCTAGGAGCCCCCGGGGACCCTGCGCGGTACCCGCTGGCCAGGCCCTAGGAGCCCCCGGGGACCCTGCGCGGTACCCGCTGGCCAGGCCCTAGGAGCCCCCGGGGACCCTGCGCGGTACCCGCTGGCCAGGCCCTAGGAGCCCCCGGGGACCCTGCGCGGTACCCGCTGGCCAGGCCCTAGGAGCCCCCGGGGACCCTGCGCGGTACCCGCTGGCCAGGCCCTAGGAGCCCCCGGGGACCCTGCGCGGTACCCGCTGGCCAGGCCCTAGGAGCCCCCGGGGACCCTGCGCGGTACCCGCTGGCCAGGCCCTAGGAGCCCCCGGGGACCCTGCGCGGTACCCGCTGGCCAGGCCCTAGGAGCCCCCGGGGACCCTGCGCGGTACCCGCTGGCCAGGCCCTAGGAGCCCCCGGGGACCCTGCGCGGTACCCGCTGGCCAGGCCCTAGGAGCCCCCGGGGACCCTGCGCGGTACCCGCTGGCCAGGCCCTAGGAGCCCCCGGGGACCCTGCGCGGTACCCGCTGGCCAGGCCCTAGGAGCCCCCGGGGACCCTGCGCGGTACCCGCTGGCCAGGCCCTAGGAGCCCCCGGGGACCCTGCGCGGTACCCGCTGGCCAGGCCCTAGGAGCCCCCGGGGACCCTCCGCGGTACCCGCTGGCCAGGCCCTAGGAGCCCCCGGGGACCCTCCGCGGTACCCCCTGGCCAGGCCCTGTGAGCCCCCCTGGACCCGGGGACCCTCCGCGGTACCCCCTGGCCAGGCCCTGTGAGCCCCCCTGGACCCGGGGACCCTCCACCTTACCGCCTGGCCAGGCCCTATGAGCCCCTCTGGACCCGAGGACTCTCCACGGTACCCCCTAGCCAGGCCCTATGAGCCCCTCTGGACCCGAGGACTCTCCACGGTACCCCCTAGCTAGGCCCTATGAGCCCCTCTCTCCCCCCGCCCGGGGACCCTGTGCGGTACCCCCTGGCCAGGACCTATGAGCCCCCCCACCCCAGGGCACAGGGACCCTGCGCGATACCCCCCATCAGACCCACCTGGGCCTCGGGACTGTCTGCTTGATCCCTAGCCCTGGGGCCCAGGAACTCTTCGCCCAGGAACCCTCCGCAATACCACCATCCCCCCTCCTCCGGCCCCCCGCAAGATCCGCCTGGGCCTAGGAACCCTCTGCCTGACTCCCCGCTTCCCCCCGGGCCCAGGGACTCTCCGCCAGGCCCCATGAGACCCCCCCCCCCCCCCCCAGCATAGAGACCCCTGTCCTGAGCGGGGCCTTGCTAGACCCCCAGGCCCAGGGCCCAGCGCTGCTGTGTCTCTCAGACCGGGGATAGGTGGTGGGTCTGGTCTTCTCTGCCTTGCAGGCTCTGCCGGGGGGGAGAGACCAGCTCCATAACCCCCAACCCCAAATACATGGGGCTGAGCCGTGGGGGGCAGGGACGACCTCTCCTAGTGCAGAGTACAAGCACCCCACTGCTCCCAACTGTCCCAGCCCACTCACCCCCACACTCCTAACTGCCCCAGTCCAGACCCACCGCCTGACACCACTCCATTCCTGACTGCCCAGCTTAGAGTCAGAGTTTAATGCCTGCCCCCATTTTTGACTGCCTCACCCTAAAGTCAAAGCTTGATCCCTTCACCCCATTCCTAACTGGTTCACGCTCACTGCTTTTACCCCATGTCAGAATGAAATCCTGAAACCCACCCTCTAATACACACATCTGTACCCAAACTTCATAATGTGAGATTGGCTTGTTATCCTACAGAACTGGGTTGTAAACAGAGAATGAGTCCAGGAGCCATAAATAAAAAGCTTCTTCCTATTAGTCAGCTGTGGCCTGAAACTAATACAATTTCTTACAACATCTTGGATTTCATTAGCACATTTCCCCCCACAGGGCTTTACAAACGAATCTTCAACCTGTATGCAGGGATCATTTCAGCTGCTGCTGAAATGTTGCCATGCTTATGGCAGCTGTTTAACATGTGCACAACAGCTCTCAGAACAACAAATTAGAACATGAAGTGAAGGACGACAGTAATAAAAACAAAACTTGTTTGTAATGCTGACACTTAATAAGATCATAAATGAATTTTTAAAGGAGTAAGAGCTCACCAAGTTTCCTGAAATACTCTTATTGCTAATTATTGAGCACCTGCAGTGCACTGAGTGCAGTACAGAAGAAGAAATTGTCCCAGTGCCGTAGTGTTTACGATCTAAATTGAGTACTGACAATGCAGTTCAGATGCTACAGGCCGTCTATATATAACGTTTTAGCAATTTAAGTTTTATTTGTTTTATGGTAAACAACCTAGAGTATTTTGGCAAATAGGTATCCATTGATCACTGCTATTACTCACAGAATACTCTAGGGTTTTGATATGATGTTCTTTTTAAAAATAAGCATAAAAACATTTCAAAAACAGCTCTGATCTTCACCAGTGTCTCTTGTAACACAGGTTGAACGATGATGGGTTATTTGTCTCACCCTGACTTTCATGTGTACTACACATGGGAAAACTTTCTATATGTAGGTAGTATAGACATTAAATAAATGAAACATTTTTATATACCACTAGTTGGGTAGCTTTAACATTTTCTAATACTGTAGTCATAACATTAAGAAAATACATTTCAGAAATGCCTTTTGTTCGTAGTATAATAAACATTGATTCAGGTAATAGTGTTGTTTCAAGCCCTAAATTTAGACATAATGGTTGTAAGGGAAATAATAGCAGGCTAATGGTTATATTTTTAAGATCGTGCTGTTATTTCACTTAAGTCATGTACACACCTTTATAGTTTCTTTAATGCCCTGATCCTGAAAAACTGACTCAACATGGGCAATGCCTCCTCCCCCGACTTTAGCGTGATTTTATGTGGGTGCAGGGATCTACCAACACTGAGTTATTTGAAGGACTGTGGCCTAAATTTGTAATCTTTTAAAAACTGTATCACTTCTTCTAGATGGTCCAGCAGAAGTGAGCTTTTTTGAGGAAGTAGCTAAATCTTACATTAGTTAAGCAAAGTGAATATCTAATGGTCACCTAACATTTTACCTACTTGACCGTTTTTAGGAACTTTACCTTATTCTGTAGCTGAAACATGGGTAAGGCTACGTTTTAGTCATGGGTATTTTTAGTAAAAGTCACGGATAGGTCCCGGGCAGTAAACAAAAATTCATGGCCCGTGACCTGTCCATGACTTTTACTATACCCCTAACTAAAACTTTGGACGGGGGGTCTGAAGGAGGGTGGCGCGGGCCGTGAGCTGCGAAGCCAGCGCTCTGGGCGGAGATACCACACAGAGCTGCCTGGCCACGCCTCCGCCTAGAAGCTGAGTATTATCTCATTCATATATGTAAAGTTGTACACTTGCAATTCTCACAGGCAGTAAGCCTTTTTCAGTATGTTTGACTACAGTATTCCTCATTAGATATTGTGTGCTGATATCTTGCCCCATATTTATTTTAGGAAAATGAGAATGATGGAAGTATCTTGGAGAAAATTATTATTCAGCAGTCGGACAAGGAAGGTCATGTGTATGATCTTCAAATGTTAATAATTCAGCTGCATCATAAAAGATCAAGGTAGCTTCCAGCTTTTTTTTTTTTTTTTTTTAAAGACGATATAACTTTTTAAAAAGTGATGCTAAATTCTACTTTTAGGTTATGTTCTAAGTGTTCCGAAACTAGAGAGGAGCATTTAGCACATGAAAATTAAACTGTTTTCCTCCTCCTTTTGCAGGATCCCTAGTCTGCACCTGCTGTAGTTTACCTGCTTTTGTTGTTTGTTGCAATGCTGCAGCATGAACTGTGTTGGTGACATTGTATTGCCCATGGACCTCCATTGGGTCTTACAGATGCCTGTCACTCCAACTCAGCAATGCACCCTTATGCCCACATGGGGCCGAGGCTCTGCACAGGTGTAGGGTTCTGCCCACATGAATCAGCTTTCAGGATCTTGAGCCTTTGAGTGAAAGGAAGTCTTGTGGTTTTTACAATAATCTGCAGTCTTGCAAGTTTTCAAAAATGATCATATTCCATAGGGTATAAGCATTTTAAAAACAATGCTTTAAAAACTGAAGACTCTCGTTAGGCAGTTAGCAGTTTCCTGGTGCATGTGATGTCTGGGTTATTGTGTTAAATGAGAATTCGACAGTTCCAAAGAATTTGGGTCTTGCAGAAAAAGAAAAGAAAATAGTAAGTAAGGAGCATGGATGCCCCCAATACTAAGGTGGCTGGAGGTGTTCAGAACAATTTTTTCATTTGATCTTGGAATTTAGATCTGCAGATCATCTTTGTATAAAAAACAAAGCTACAACTGAAACTAATATATATACCCATTTACACATGTATATCAATTTCATATGTCAGTACTGAGCAAATTTTATAGCAGTTAATAAGCCCCAGAAAACTTGAACACAGCCTATAATATGACCAATGTACAACAATTTATGGCTAATGCTACACTGAGGCCTGGTCTACACTAGGGGGTGGGGATCGATCTAAGTTACGCAACTTCAGCTACATGAATGACGTAGTTGAAGTCGACGTACTTAGATCGACTTACCATGGTGTCTTCACCATGGTGAGTCGACTGCTGCCGCTCTCCCGTCGACTCCGCCTGCGCCTCTCATGGAGCTGGAGTACAGGAGTAAATGGGAGAGCGCTCGGGGGTCGATTTATTGCATCTAGACTAGATGCAGTAAATTGATCCCCGCTGGATCAGTCACTGCCCGCTGATCCAGTGGGTAGTGTAAACATACCCCGAGTAAAAGCCTTTCTAATGAATAACTAAAATAATATGCTAGTAGCACTAGCTGCTAGTTTTCAAGCTGTGCTAGGAAAAGACTGCAGCTGGATCCAGCAATCTGATCTGTGGGTAACTTCTCCAGAGCCCCAGTTATTTCAGTGGAACTCCACATGGGTGCAAGGATCCGCTATGTAGGTTAGATGGTAGGATCATGACTTAATTCTGTTCCTGCATGACTGCAAAAGCAGTGGTTTTGAGCTAAATTACTTATGTTATAAGCATAGATTAATACTACTGTAACCAAAAAAACCACAAACCTTTTTTGTTTTAAAAAAAGAAAAAATATCAGTGGCTGTAGTTTCTTGTGACTAAACATAGACAAATTTAGTGCAGTGTTGTTAGTCCACTCCAGGGAAGTGAAAACTTTTATTTCCAGCACTTATCCTGTCAAAAATTTAGATTTCCCTTTTCCCTTAAACGTTATTATGAGCTTTGTAATTACAAATAAAGGAGTTTAGAATATAGTTTTAAATATTTCCACCAATCAATTAAATCTGTATTTTAGTGACCATTTTGAAATAATACAATTGTGGATTTAACACTTATATGGCATATATAAAGAAGTGAAATAAGATAGTAACCAGACCCAAAAACAAAAATCATGAAACGTCCTATGTTTAAACAGTTGATGTCTTATTGGCCAAGTAAATATTTTAGTTACTGACTTTTTATTAATGATAATATTGTTGATAGTACATTTTTTTTTCACATAAGTATGAGAGAGACTTTTTGTCTATGCCACCTTATAAGGGAATAAAACAGTATCCTAACCGATAGGAGTGGGGCAAGGGATGTTGTAACTACTTCCGTAAGAGGTGCAAATGAAAGGCACTGTTTTGCCATCGCAAACAATTTTCAAGGCATTTGTTGTCAATCTCTGCTCTTGTCTGTATGTATTATTAACATTAGGATAAATCCTTCATTGCCAGATAGATGATCTGAATGGCCTAATATTAGTCTTATCCTTCAACTTCTGTAATTCGGTGCTTAAAAATTATGTTGTTTCTTAATACATAGAATTTAGCAATGAAGAGCTACAAAGATTAATTTCTGGCCTTCACAGAAAAGTGAATGGCACTTTTGCTTTACCTATTTTGAAAATGTTAAGGTGATTAGACATTAAGAGCTGGAAAGCTGTCCTGTATTTTAGTCTTGCATCAAAGATTTAGGGGAGATAACAGTGGGCAATCGGTCGCCACCCCCATATTGAACAGCAATAATAGTTGTGATAACTAGCAAAATCACCCCCACAAACATTTTTTAGAATTGATATTTACTGTGGTACTAACCTAAAACAAAATAAATACTGATGCACATATATTATAATAAGTTGGTGCATAAACTGGACGATAGAGAGCACAAGGATATATCTCAGTGCATTAATGTCTTATATAAAATACACTGCTTCTTAGAACCACATGCACAAAAACCACGAGCTTTTTGGTGGTAAATAAGCCTGATAAGCCCTCTTGCCGTATGCTTCAGAAAGTGGCTGTTGATGCACTGGGGGTTATAGGGGATCATAAACTAAATATGGGTCAACAATGTAGTACTGTTGCAAAAAAGAGCAAACATCATTTAGGGGTATATTAGCAGCAGAGTTGTATGCAAGACACAGGAATTAATTCTTCTACTCAGCACTGATAAGGTCTCAAATGGAGTATTGTGTCCAGTTCTGGGCACCCTACTTCAGGAAAGATGTGAACAAATTGGTGCCCAAAGGAGAGCAACAAAAACTATTAAAGGTCTAGAAATCATGACCTATGAGGAAAGATTATCATATTCCCCCCTCCCCAATTTTTTCAGCCTTCAAGTACATAAAAGGTTGTTACAAGGAGGAGGGTGATAAATCGTTCTCCTTAGCTACTGAGGACAGGACAAAAAGTAATGGGCTTAAATTGCAGTAAGGAAGATTTAGGTTAGACATCGGGAAAAACTTCCTAACTGTAAGGATTGGAACAAATTACCTAGGGAGGTTGTGCAATCTCCATTCTTGGAGATTTTTAAGAACAGGTTAGACAAACACCTGTCAGGAATGGTCTAGATCAGGGGTTCTCAAATGGTGGATCAGGACCCCTCAGGGGTTGCGAGGTTATTACATGGGGGGGTTGCGAGCTGTCAACCTCCACCCCAACCTCGCATTGCCTCCAGCATTTATAATGGTGTTAAATATATTTAAAAGTGCTTTTAATTTATAGGGAGGTCTCACTCAGAGGCTTGCTATGTGAAAGAGGTCACCAGTAAAAAAAACATTTTGAGAATCACTGGTCTAGATCAGTGAGACTCAGACCTCAGTGGTTCAGGAGCCAAGTTAGTGATCAGCCTTACCCAAAAGAGCCACAGTAGTGAGAATTCGTTGTTTCATTTACTATAGTATGGCTGGGAAATATTTAGTTTATATATATCTCATAGCAACATGACTGACCCTGTATTATTATTTTATCAACTACAATTGGTTAATAACAGAGTAAAAGCCTCCTGACTGGTTAATATCACATGCTGCAAAGAACTGCAGGAGACACATTAAAGCGTCACTTACAGTTCCCAAGCCTCAGTCTGAGTATCACTGGTCCGGATAATACTTAGTCCTGCCTCAGTGCAGGACAGGGGACGAGGTGACTATCAAGGTCCCTTCCTATCCTACAATTCTATGATCCTAAAGAAAGCCTATAACATATAACTAACATAACTTAATCTATCTTGTAATCATCTCTGTGGTGTCTAAGAACCTTTTGATCAGAATACGATGTGCTGAGTCTACCTGAATGGATAGTGAGGAGGCCTATATGTTGAGTCTTGGCATATGACAGTTGCCCTACTCTTGGAACACCAATAGAGGCTCTCATTGCCTCTGACTAGAACCTCACATCTTCCCTATCCAGCATAGGAATATTTTTGCAATTTGTCCAGTTTATAACATAGATACATTAGAGGTACTCATCATAAATCTGTTACATTGTTGACTGACCTGACTACCGTGGCTCTGACCATCCATTACACACCCTGAGGGAGTCTGGAGATGATTGAGAGCCCTGGTTTGAGCCTACTATAGCAACCTCAAAGAAAGTCAAGGGTACATTTTAAAATTAGAATTTGTCAGCTGATACAAAACTTTTCTGTCTCTGATGTGCTGTGGAAAACTATACTAAGGGTCACACATTTATCATATGAATTCAGGGAAATGACCTCCTCTTTTTCAATACTTGATGATAGCCTTAAATAAATTAAAAGACCTCAGTGTTATAGGAATAGTCTTGATAATTTTATGGTTAGACCAGCTGTTTTTCTGTGTTTTCACAGAAAGGAAAAGTAATTTCCTATGTAAGCTATTTAAACTTCTCTGGCATAAGGGCCTTATTTATCAAGAGAAAGCGCAAGAAAGGTAACTAAAGGGCTAGATAATTTTATATTAACTTGTGTGAGAACAAACATGAAGCAAAACTGAAGAATTCCATGAGGGAAATTTTAAAATTGTATAGAGAAGGATTGTGATTGGAGCAGTGGTTAATAAGAACTAGGGAGGAGAAATTGGTGGGACTTTATTCAAGTTGTAGAAAGGTAACTAATAGCTATTAATTTATCAACATTAGGCTCCAGAATTAAACTCTTTATATGAAAGGGGCAGTTAGATCTCCTTAGGGCTCCTATTTCTGTATGTAGACTCCATTAGTTCATATGCAGAAAGTCAGACTAGATCCCACTGGTCTCTTCTGGCTTTATAATCTGTGAATTTGTGAATCAGTATAATTGTATGTTGCATCATTTCTTGGAAGAATTCAGAAAAAGGAGTTTTCTAAGTTTTTTGTTCGTTTTTTTCATAATTGTTTGTGCCAATTTATAAATGATCTAAACTTTCTTCCTGTGCATTCTACAACAAAAGTTAATAGTTTAATAGATTTAAGGCCCAGGAGGAACCATTCTGATAATCTAGACTGAGCTCTTGCACTTCCGGGTATTGAAACACTATAAAAGGCACCCCAAATTCTGTCAGTGTTTTCTGTACATTTTGCAGCAAATTAGACATTTCTCCATTCTTCTAGCTGTTGTCTGTATTTTGGATACTTTTTCTTCTTCTCCAAGTTGTGGCTTGGGCTACTCTTTTCTGTCCCATAAACAAATGTGTAATTCCATTTCGTGTGGCAACTAGCGCAAAGCTAAAACTTCCAGATTGACCATTGCTTGCATTTTAGGACTTTCAGCAGTTTTTTTTCTCACTAATCCAATAATGCTTTTTTGTAGAAAAACAAAATTTTCACAAATAAACAATCTAGAAGTACAGAGGCGTATTCTTAAGGACTTTGAAAATTATTTTAAAGTGAGTTAGATAGCAACTCAATCAAGATTAGTGGGTCATTTTAATATAGTTATGGTGATCGCTTTTCTTTAAGTGTTAATTTTTTCTTTGCAGCTCAGAGATTTTTCTGTTCTTTAGTTTGTGTTCGTGCTCATGACAGAAGATTGATGTCATTTGCTAGAGTTGGGTGTAATGCTGAAATATGCTATGCAAGCTTGTCCACACAGCACCTGTAGTACTTGTCAGTCAAGTTGCTAAAAATAAGCAGTGAATAGTCTTCCACCTAAACCTTAAAATGAGTAATGTGGTGGTTGGTGGTTGTTCTCTGCCAGCTTGTAATGTTGTGAATGTTGTTTCTCTGGAACGTGTGATTTGTAGCTATCAAAATGAATGATTTTATGGCCCCAAAGTGGAGTACTCTGTTCTTTATTCCCCAAGAGATTCTTGAAGTGGCATAAAAATGTGATAAATATCCACTGCTGACACCCTGCTGGCTTTTGAAGTTTACTATTTCATAATGCTTATTTACCATTCATGGGAATAGGTTTTCATCTTATCACAACGCTCCAACAGCAACATCAGCGAACGTACGTGGGGATGATGATGTAATGTATAGTAAGGCAAAATTATGTCCATGTATGACTGTGAAGTTAGGAAACAGGCAAAAGGAAAGTATGTCAAAACTAATTTTTCCGACTGTTATCTATCTGATGCATTTAAAAACAAAACAATCCACCCATGTCTTTTGACCACGGAATTACAATATAAGAAACACAACATGTTAGAGACTCTTAAGATGTGAGAAGAGACAAAATAGCATTGTTTCAAATGTATAGCCACAGTATTTTACACTGATTATTAAAGAGCTGTGTGAATGCAGTAAAAGTTGTGAAAGGACTACTACCCTTATTAAGCAATCTTGTGGCTTCAGAGACTACTTCTGTGTATTGCCAAATATATTGCTGTCAGCCTACTCTCCATTTATTAGAAAAATCTTTGTCATGAAAATGATTTTTGTTGCTCAATTAAGGCAGGTTCACTGGACTTAAAATACTTGAGAAGTAAGTTGTGGTGTGTGTATGTGAAGCAAATCTTCATTTGTCACTGTAATAATTCATTCAAGGGACATAGGGCAAATATTTCTTTTTAATTTAGCAGATCTGCTGACAGAATGTCACTTCCAGTAAATTTTTCATAGTGTATAAAACACACTGCCATTAGAAATAATCTACATTGTACTGAATCCATGACTACTTTAGAAACAAGGCGACACCAGTGTAACTGTTCTAACTCATTTATTTAAACACAGTTTTCTCATTGGGTCCATCAGCACAATGCAATGTCTATGCCATTGTCATCAACAGATAAAAGAGTCAAACATACGTTGCTATCTGCTCTGCATTGAAGAAATAAATAATTGTTCTAAGCTATCTTTTGTGTGTTTTTAAAAAAAATTCAGCTTTGTAGCTGTATCTTCAGCATGTATTCCTGAAACAGAGACAAAGTACAATCTTTCTTTTCTCCTTATTGCTTTCTCAGTATGACTTTCATGAAGTTACCATTTTAACCCGGTGGTGATTAAAGACACAAATAATGTAAAATGTATTACTGCCAGTAAGAAGAGAGAAATAAGAATTTTGACAGCACTCATTGGTTTGAAGAGAGAGACCAATTTGAGTTGTCCAGATCAAAGAAGAAGACAAAGCATTTCAGGATTTGGGAGGCAAGATAGACAAAAGCACAGACAGAGCAATGTGCTGTCTTCTCTCTGCCTTCTGTCCATTGAACGCACCTGTCATTCTTGTAACGTGTGTCATCCGCACACACAGTTGTTTGCAGTTTTGCACAGCACTTGTGCAGCTCCACCGGCAGTAGCAATATCAGAAAATACACACCTGCCATTCAGTGATATTTGTTTGAGTGTTTTACGCTGTGGAGCCGCAAAGAAATAATAGCTACACTATTCACTTGTTCAGGCTCAGCCTGCAAGATCCACCACTCTCGTATTTTGCATTAAGTCACTGGGCATTGTTGTGGTGCTAATGTACACAAAAACCATTAGTGCTGAATTTGCACCGTTGTAACTGATCCTCTCAGTACAGGCCCACAGTCTCCTATGCCATGCCAATTGACTACTCTGTTCACTGTCTCCTGTTTTCCTGATTACTTGTTTTGTTTCAAGTTTCTGCAGTCTTTTGCATCTGAGTTTGCATGCATTTCACCTTATAAAATCTTAAGGCTATTTTAAGGGAATGAAAATAGTATGGAAGTTGTTTGGAGAAGCTGAGAGGAATTAGTTCAGCTCCTCACCTGATGTAAATCAACATAGTTCCATTACTACAGTGAGGTTACACCGACTCTTATCAGCTGAGGACCTTGCCCTGTGGCTTCACTAGATGAAGATAGTGCCTTTACAACTGCAACTGCTATCAACAATGCAACTGTATCTGTGATAGCAATGGTGTAAACACCAACATATGCAGGGCTAAGGTGTTTCACTTCCATGTCATAAAGAGCTAGACAACTCGGGGGGTGGGGTGGGGTGAAATGCTAGTGGGCTAGTCTGTGGTGTTGATGCTGGAGCTGTATCAGCCATTAGGCCAATGGTGGGAGAATTATCTGAAATTCTCTGTGTAGACACAGACTGAATGCATTGCATGGATCACAAGAAGGAAAAACTAGAGAGCTGACCATTTAGGGTTTATACTTGCATCGGTGCATATGTACTGTATGTTTCTTGTTAATGTGAAATCTGCCTGGTTTTTGCAGGGAGACTTCCTGTATCATTTGTTTCTTTTCCACTTTTCTCTATGTATGTCTGTTTTATCTTTCTTCATTTGGTTGTGCACAATTGAGGGAGAATTTAAGTATCAAGGTTTTGGTGGAATGTCAGCGTATTTTCAAAATAATTAAGCGTAACGCTAACAAGACCCTGTGTAAATTTTCTGCAACTTTAACTGCTGGCATTGCAGCCAAAGAGGTAGCCCTATGTGCTGGATCTACCTGTTTGATCTCTGTGTAATCAATGCCATTTTTAAAAAGTGGCATCTGACTAAAAGTGCTTCTGTTTCCCCTAAGAGAAATTACAGCTAACAGTTGGTAAAATTAGCTGCCTTTTTTCTTTTTTTTTTAAAGTGTGGTGTCGTTTTTTGTTGTTGTTGTTTTTTTTTTTTTTTTTTAATTTCAGGTACTATATTAGCTGTAAGAGTTTGTAATATGTTGCCATCTAGTGGGGTGTGTATGTAAATTAAAGGTGATTTCTGTAAAAAAAAAAAAAAAAAAAAAAAAAAAAACATAATTATTGCTTTGAACTGCATTGTTAATACAGCTAAAACTCCTTAATAAGAGAACATTAAAGTATGACATTTCAATATTTTAATAAGTATTCAAAGATAAATCAGATGTAAATCTAGTTGAAATTTAAAAACATTAACCCTGAAATTTGATTTAAAGGAACAGTCTCAGTACCCATGGTTCAAAATTTGATCTGGATTTTTTCTTATTTCCGAGGACTCCTTTTGATTATAAACAAATAGAAAACCCACTTAGCTACTCTTTCCCTTTCTCAAAATCCACACCAGTAATCTAGCAAGTGTGAACAATCCTATAATTACAGACCGGTGTTCTTGCATAATTAAAGTGGGTGGGTCCCTTTTTAGAACAAGCAGCTGGATCTTTGTTTTAAATATTTAATGTACAGTTTAATTGGAACATAAATATTTTTAAAATATCCTGACAACTCTCAAATTAAACTAAACATAAGAATGCTCAGCCTTTACTTTTAAAACTTTTTATAGTAATTTTTATAGTGATTGGAGTTGATTGTATAACTTTGATATGTTTGTAAATGTGTCAGTCATTTGCTAAGACAATCAAGTAATCATTTTTTGGATAAAGTATTTTATTAACATAAACTTTTTTTTAGGTCACTTCCAGGTACCACAGCAGCTGAATGTGCATCAAATCTCAAGAAGATCTATACAGTACAGACAGTACAGGTAAGATTAAAGTTAGAACTACAGAAATTGCTACACACGAGAAATAACACTCAAGTTATGAGGTTATATTGGCAACCATGTGCCAGATGAGTAATTCTCATGCTTTCACTTCTCTGAGGTACAAAATGTAAGTATCAGTTGATAGTATATGCTGTTCCTTAGGCTTCCCTAGAATTTCACTGGTGGCGTGTTTGATTCCTGGGTGGTTTCTAAGGCTCATAAAGGGGTGAGTTGCAGGGTAATACACTTGTTTTTGCCAGATACTCTGTCTTTCTAGAAGATTTCAGAGCCTCAGGCTGTGCCTCTAAATTGGATCATGAAACTTGATTTACTTTAAGTATTTGTCTGCCTTTTCTCCAGCTATTCTCCAGTGTAATAAATTATTATATGAGCAATGGAAGATATAGTACACTGAAGTCTTCTCTTTGAGTACCCGGTTTGTGACTTTTTTTCTTGTGAACTGATTTGTTATGTTAAGGCTTTGTCTTTTTTCCAGAACGCTTGCAGCAGATGAGAGATTCTGCATAATATCATTCCGTGTTTTCCCTTTTACCTGTCATATAACTTTGTATCTGCAGAAAGTCAGTGGGTAACACATGCACTCTGTATTCTGAATGGAAATAACCTTATTAGGAGTGTGGGTCCATATTAGTGCTGGAGCAGGCATGAAGTATCTGTTGTTGGGTTTTTCTTACATAATATTAAAAGTCTGGCTTTAATTCACAAAAAGCCAGGATATTCTGATATGAGGCTAAAACTCTGTGGTGGCAATTTGGGGGATCTATTTACAGCTTATGACTTCTGGTTGATACTGGAGACTCTGCGTATGTGTGTCAGACTGCAAATTCCCTTTTGAATGTGGATCTTATTCACCTTTTCTGCTGTCTTTTAACTCCATATAGAGCTAAAACCCACTGGAGGTGGCAGGAGAAGTTCTTGCACCTGGTACAAGATTAACAATGGATGGTTGCTAAACTTTGATGATTGCCCATTCAAATGGAGTGCCTTTAGGTGGATACCGCTCAGGGCAAATGAGTTTTTTTTTCAAGTCTGAACTCCAGGAGGTAGTAGTGAAACAAAGGGCCATCTAGTAGGGGATTTTATCGCATAACAAGGCTGATGAGAGGGTCACCTGACATAAGGGACAGGAGGTTATAAAAGAAAGGGTCTCTCATCAGTCTTTTTTTTTGGCAGGCAGTAAGGGAAGCTGGGCACTGACAGCTGAGTTCAGAGAGAGGGTTCTTTTATTGTTTTGTCTAGGTCTGTATATTCTTGTGCTACCTGAAGAGGGATTAGCTTTTGAACCCTTGGCAAATCGTGTGTGTCGGTTTGCTTCTACTATCATGTGTTGGGGCATCCAGCAGGGTGAGGGGGAGCAGTGTTAGCACATTGTCCTGCAGGCCTAGGCCAGCTGGACCAAAAGGGTCAATTTCTGTGAAGGGATAGAGACAGAGCACGTGTGTCCAGGAAGTACGCCAGAGAGACCAAGGAGAGAGAGCGAGAGAGCGCTGCAGCCTCCTCAGACCAAGGGAAGCTTAAGAATATCTGGGCCCAGTGTGGTGGGACCCATACATCGCAGCCTGGTGAATGTCAAGGAGAGAAGGCTTTACAAGGGCTGTGTGACAAAAGCCAGGCAATTTGGAGATGAGGCTAGAACCCTGACTTTAAAGGGGCACTGTCTTGGTGGCTATGTTTTGAAATAAAACTGCCTTGACATTTGTATTGTTTTGTTTGTGCCTTGTATCAGTTGTCCCTTCCCAGCCACACTTTCCCTCTGTTCACTCTGAGGCAATTAGCTTTAGAAATGTTCAGAAAATGAGGGTGTCGGTCAGAGCTCTGGCAAACAGGGTGCAATTGGGTAGCTTGCGGTTGTGCTTTGCAGACCTTTATTGCAGGTGTCTGTTGCCCTACCTACGAAGGAGAATATGCACATCGTTCAGGTGATTTCTGTAGAGATTTCTCCCCAGGGAATTAAGTTTAACAGGATAACTGTGCCCCTGTCTAAACTGGTTGAAATGGATCTTACTCTGACAACTGAAGAGAGCACTGCTTAAGCCCAGAGTATGGTGTACATAGCGTCACTTATCATTGCCTTTTCCACTCTTAATCCAGACACAATTAACTAAACTGGACCTTATTATATTGAAGAGCTACATTGGTTTCCTCCCATCAGGTTGTTGAAGTTTTAGAGAATTCCTTCAGGTCCCCTGAGAAGGCTGTTTCCACTAGATGAATTATCGCAGGCCAGCAGCTTGGCCTATAACTTGTCTATTGATAGGTTTAGCCTCAGTATTTACTAACCTATATCTGATAAGACTGCCCTGTGGAAAACAAAAGAAATGTTCAGTGACTTTCTCTGTACTCTTTAGAATTTGCTATCTCATCAAAGGTAGTTGGTACAGAACATAGTAGCCTATACAAGTTCAAGAATATTATAGGTGTGAGCCAAAACCTTGGAGACACAAAGGGTTTCCCTTATTCTTTCAATTTCGGCAGATTATTGCTTACTACTAGACTGGTGAAAGGAGGGCGCAGAAGACAATCTAAACTCACCCAGTTGTTCTGTTTCTGTCAGACTTTTCTATTATCAGTTCTCATGGCTTTAGGTAGTAGTACTCAACTTTTAACAGCTGGATAACAAAGTAGCTTTCAGATGGAATTGCAGAGAGCCACAAAATCGTATTATAATGTTGCAAAGTTTGTTTTGTAAAGTTGCACTAATGCATGATTATGATGCAACATAATGACTTAACATCTTTGTTGCTTCTCCTTTACCTGTCTGCTGGGAAGGAGGGATCTCTTTGTTCTCCTCCAACCCCCACTACCATTTCTGGGGGCTAAAATGGGATTATTCCTGCTCTTTTTCCACCTCATCCCCTCAATGGTGGCTTCCTCTCTTACCTGCCTCTGAGAAGTAGAGTCTGATGGTTCCCCTGCTACTTGGTCTGTTCAGAAATCCCTAATCTTGCATTACCATGCTATATCATATTTTGTCATAGGCAGTACTCTTTCTGCCTGAGCTCTGACAAAATAGGTGGATCACCAACTAGGCATGATGCTCATAAGAGCTGTAATGTAATCTTGTGATACAAGTTACCATGACGAGTGGTGTGATCTGAATCTCTAGACAGAAGAGCTAGAGGATTACTGTTCTATGGTATACTGTTTAGTAAATGGACAGAATAAGTGTTTGTTTCTTTTTAAAAAGCATGTTAAGGAAGTTTTACTCAAACTGCTTTGGATATATGTTCCACTGTAACTCAGATTTAGATAATATTTAATATATTTGTTTTCTTCCT
Source organism: Chelonia mydas (assembly GCF_015237465.2). Lineage (NCBI taxonomy): Eukaryota > Metazoa > Chordata > Testudines > Cheloniidae > Chelonia > Chelonia mydas. Next base: position 10,411,930 of record NC_057853.1, on the reverse strand, counting down.
CACACCCATTATGCTTTAGTATCAAAGGCTCTGTTGTTAGGGTAAAAAGGTGTCGGTTGGAGGTTGTGATACAGCACACGTCGCTTCAGCACATACAGCATGCTACTAGGGGCAGGTCTACACTACAGCCGGGATTGATGCTCTGAGATCGATCCACCCACGGTCGATTTAGCGGGTCTAGAGAAGACCTGCCAACTCGACAGCAGATCACTGTCTAGTCAACCCCTGTACTCTACCTCCTACGAGAAGAATAAGGTAAGTCGACAGGAGAGTTTCTCCCATCGACCCCCTGCGGTGTAGACCCCACAGTAACTCGACCGAAGGTACGTCGACTCCAGCTACGATATTCACGTAGCTGAAGTTGCGTAGCGTAGGTCAACTTACCGTGGTAGTGTAGACATAGCCTCGGTTAAAATAGTAGATTTAAGAGCTGCTACTTCTATTCCACATTCACGTATGAGGACACGGAGTGTGGAGTATTCTGCACTTTGGGAACTTCATTACAGAGCAGTTGTTTCCCTTCTCTCCACCTTCACCCTTCATAGAAATATGCATTTGCTAAGCAACAGTGGCTTCCTAATAGGACACAACTTGTCATAGTTTTAGTGACTTGTAATTAAAATATTACCACTTCTGAATTATGTTCTCTTCAACAAAAAAGCTGAAAGTGAAATTGTGATGAGCTTTAACTTTAAAGAGCTTAAATACATAACAAGGGTAAATTATAGTTTTCTGTGAGCAAGAATCTTGATAATTTTATGAAGTACAAGCAAAGCAAGTAAATCTGTATACAGTTCACTGTCATACGTGAATGATACTAGAACCTTTCTTTTTTTTTCTTTAAAGATTTTCTGGAGTGTCTATAATAATATTCCTGCTGTGACAAATTTGCCTCTGAGATGTAGTTACCATTTAATGCGGGGAGAAAGACGGCCACTTTGGTAAGTATCTTATCATTGTAAGCTCCTGGGGATAGGGACACTTATGTTGTTGTGGAAATAATAAATAATGGGTGGAAGGAGAGAGCAAAGAGTTGCATGTCTGTACTGTACTGCCTTTAATCAGCTCGACTTGGGATTCAAAAGTAACTTTCATGTATCACTAAAGATCTTGTTTAGCTTAAAAGCTAATTATCTTAAATTGAGCATTTATTAAAAATTAGCATGTGGAAATATGGGCTATAAGAAAAAGAAATATGGGCTAATAGTATAGTACACATTTATGTTGATTAATTGTATTTGAATTATTTATAATTTACTGATTTTTCTTTTCTCTCCACACAAAATAGGGGGACATTAATGCAACTGACTAATATTCGTTGGTAATATTCACTGAGCCAAGTATGCTCCATATGTGCACATATGCACATACCTGTAGACATACACACACATTCCTTTAGGCTTAGATCAGGGAAGATTGACTATCAAGTTTTTTAACAGTACATTGCAGCTCATTCCAATTTGATAACTTATTGTTCGTAGAATGGAACTCAAAACTATAAACCATCAATTTTTTCTTTATAAACTGAGTTTAATTTCTCTTCCCACTCATATAGTTCATGCACTTTTTAGTTAGATGGATTAGGAACCTTCTGATTAGGCTGGCTACTTTTTTGCACGGTTTCCTATTAGTTTGGCTTGTGATCGAATTACAATTCTTTACATATTAACAATAGACCATAAAATGTTTCACTGAATTTTGACAGACTACTGTAGGTTCAAGTGACTAGCGAGTCCGCACAAGAACTCCTTTTAAAAGATATTACTGCTGAACAGTGTAGGTTAAATTGGTTTTAAGTAAATGTCGACACTGGGATATGCATATACCAGCCTTGATATTTTTGCTGGCAATGTCAAAGGATAAGCGAGAGAACTTTCTGGTTTTGTTCTTCTCTATTTTTAGTTTTGATTTGGTCAGTGATTTTGGGGGGGGTGCACTTCAAAGACCTTCTCTGAAGATGATGCGGGTCTATTTTAAAACTCCTCTGTCAAAGAAATTCAGTGTACTATATTTAAGGAAAGGAATGCTCAATGTTGATCTCATCACTAAGTCGCTGTCTTAGTCAGTATTAATAAATTATTGCATAGGAAGCAAGGGTCTTATTGAGATTCTCAGATTAATTAGGGTTTAAAATGTGGTTTTTGGCTAATTATGGCCATGTTTTTATAAATACCAATCTATTTTTGTGGGTGTTTAAAAATGTGCTTTCCTTGATTTATGTCCTTCCCAAGCCTTCCCTCAACACTCACCCCCATTGATGGGAGTCCATTTTGGCTGGGGAATCTTTAGAGGCTGCAAACAGTTTTCAGCAGTTCAGACATTGTACATTAAACATATTAGTGTATACCTTTTAAAAACTGGTTCTTGCACTTTTTCTTTTGTGGAGCCGTGACTGAAAATACGAATTCAAGTTTATAAATTAGCTGCAACAGAACAAATTGGAAAAGGCTGTGACTAATAACTGTAGCATTACGAAGCATGGTTTAAAAATGTTGTCAGCCCTAACTCCAGATCACTTGATTTTTTTTGAAGGACGATTAATTTCCAGTGATCACAGAACTTAACTGAAATATGTACAAGCTCCTGTTTTCACTAGTAAGAACCTGAGAAGAAACGAACTGCCGAAGTACGAGGTTACCGCAATAAACCATGAAATGTTTTGTGGTCATGTGTTCTCTAAGAATTTGCAGCCATTTCAAAGGTGCCCTGTGATCAGGGAAAATAAAATTATTTCCTAACACACACCACATAGGAGAGGGATTGGATGTCGACAGGTGTGCTTCACACGAAGAATGAATGATTTCTCTCTGGTGTCAGAATTCCTAGCACAAGCCTTGTTACCTGGAATTAGTGCTCACATTTCAAATGGGATTGTCCTGGAAAAATTAACCCCATAAATAGGTTTAAATTTTTATCATACTATGAAAAGCACACTGTATGTAAACTTTACCTACATATGGTTTTGAATGGTTTGTTTTCTTTGATATATTTCCCACAACCAGGGAAGAGGAAAGCAACGCCAAAGGAGGTGTATGGAAAATGAAGGTCCCTAAAGAAAGTACGGTATGAAATGTTCATTTCTATCTGGAAATGACTAGTCAGGGTTTCAGCTTAATTTCCATATATAAAATGATGACAGTTTTCTTTATAAAAGTTCCTTTCGTGGAGTTCTTAGTTTGGTTGTTGAACTGTGTTGAGTGATGTCAGTACACCATTATAAAGTCTAACACCTTTTATGTTACGAAGGTGAGAAAATGTGTTAGTGTAGATAATTCAGTACTTGATTTTTTTATTTTTATTTTTTGCTTATAACAATATTTGACAATATTTTATTAATTTAAATAAAAGCTATAGTGAAAGGTTTCATATAGCATCTCCATTTGGCAGACCTACTATTTGGTCATTTTTAACTTCCATCTCAAGACTTGATTTATTCACTTACGGATACACAAGATAAAATTTAACAATTGTCATTGTGATTGAAAGTTAATAGTTAATTATAGCTGGAGCAGCAATGATTGACCAGTCCTGCAAAACTCTCACATGTGAGTAGCCCCACTGACGTGAACTCAGTAGAATTACTCGTGCACAACAATACTCATCTAGGTAAGTGTTTTAGGAGTAGGGCCTAAATAGCGAGGACCACACTGTCACTAACCAGTCATGTTCTTCACTGCCATAAGTACTGCATAATAATATTAGTTTTTCAACACACAACCTAATGTGCTTTTTATTCTCATAAGCCTGATCCAGCAAACATTTTTTATGGGATGGAATGCTTCCTGCACACAAGACCATAGGACAACTCACAGGAGCGAGTTTATGCTTGGTGGCTTATGCTCTGCGCTGGTAATGAGAGTTTGCAGGATCAGTCTCTACATTAATATATGAATCGCTCCATTGACAGAAAAAACACATCAATTCAAAGATTGTCAGATTGACATCTTCAGACTGCATCTTGTTGCATGACCTCCAATTTGTCTTTCCTTACTATAGATTGATACAGTACCCTGTATTAGCTGATAATGAACCAATGAAATGTTTTATGCTAATTCTTTGCATCCTCAAAGGTGGATAAGAATGTTCAGAAACAAAGGGAAAGTTTTCTTGGCTCATTGTGTTTGTGCTTTGTGGTTTTAACCTTATTTTGTTTTAATTTATCTGTTTTAATTTATCATTTTTAATAGTACTAAAAAGCACAAACTAAATTGAAATAATAGTGAGGCCATGGTTTGTTTAAAAGCAGCATATGCAAAAGCCATTATGGCTGTATAGACAAAGATAGATGTTGCCATATGCTCCAGAAATATGATTATTTCCCAGTAAGCACACACCTTGGAACATATTATTTAATTTATTAGCCCAGAGTTGCATGTGATTTATCAGCAATAGGGTTCTAAGTTTTGAATGCTTTTTTGGCTTAGATAGTAACAAAAAGGAAATAACAGTATCGTCTGTCTAACATAGCCAAAGACAACTGTGTGATAGGTAGACTTTTTCAAAAAATTGTAATTCTCTAGTTAGCGTTTGAATTTGTTGAAAGAAACTTTTTTCATAGTCAAAGGACAGTAAGACATGAGATTTAAATATAAATTTATCAATTTTTCTAGTACAGATTGGTTCTTAGATGAACAGTACTTATTTTTGATAGAAACAAGCATTCACAAATGCAGTTTAATGGTCTTCTATCTTGCATAAGCAGGAGAAATACTTGAGAGAAATCTACGTTTGTACTTTACATTAATTAACTATTTAGGTTGACACAAATTTAGAGAAGGTAAATTTATATTTAAACATTTAATAGAAGAATGTCAAGTTATGCTACTTATAAGTATTATAAATTCTTGCTCCAACTCTGTGCAAATAAGGAATAGTATAACATAAGAGGCACTTATAACACACAGCCTCAGAAACTGCACTCAAGGCTGAGCAAGCAAACCTTACACATACACTGAAAGATCAATAACCTAGAATAATAACTGATTTTTTTTTCTTGTTAGTCTGCAGTTTGGAAAGAGTTATTGCTGGCAACTATTGGGGAACAGTTTACAGATTGCTCTGCAGCAGGTAAAGAGATCATTTTCTTCGTGTTTTCTTCTTATTTCTGTAGATTTATTTTAAGCCCCTGTCCCAAGCAGTAGGTTCTTGCTCAAAATATTAAAACATCTAACACTTAAAAATTGTGTCACAGTATATAAGCATACTTATTCTCCCTGTCATGAACACAGGTCAAAAGAGGACAGACAAGGTTTCCTGGCTAGCTATGTGGGACAGAGTTAGCTCTAGATCGGGGTTCTTAATGTTTTTCTTTCTGAGCCCCCCCTCTCCCCCACATGCTATAAAAATTCCAGGGCCCAACAGGTGCTTCAGCCGGGGTGGGGACGCTTCAGGGCTCCGGGCTTCAGCCAGGAGGGGTGGGGGGATGGGGCTGAGGGTTTGGGACTTCTGTCCTATGGGGTGCCGCTGGAGCTTGAGGAGGCTGCAACGCCCCCCTCCCACCTCCGGTTGAGAACCTCTGCTCTAGATTATTGTTCTTGCCTGCCTCCAATGGCCCAGCTTGAATCCCTTGGGGACTGGCAAATGTTCTAGGTTTTAAACATCTGTGTATCAGCAGGTGTTCTAATAGTTTAATACTAATGCCATGGTGCCAGGATTCTGGAAGTCTCAGCAGGCATCCATTTGCTTGTTATGGGGTGTTTTGTACCATTACTGCTGAGAATCTATCTATCCTAAGCACTTTTATGGCCCTCATTACTGTAGTATTTGTATGCCCCACAATCTTTAATGTATTTATCCTTGCAACACCTTTGTGGGGTAAGGAAGTACTGTTTTCCCATTTAACAAATAAGGAATGGAGGCACAGAGAGGTTAAATGATTTGTCCAGGGTCACAAAGGAATTCTGTGGCAGAGCTGGGAATGAACCGGGCTCTCCTGAGTGCTAGGTTAGCAACCTAATCAGTGGACCACCCTTTTTCTCATTTGATATCGCTTGAACCAAATTAGTTGTTAGTGTTAATTTTACACAAAATGTACTTGAAATAGGTTGCCTGTTACATGGAACCACTAAATTCACTCAATAAGTGATATTGTTCAGATGCAATAATTTAATGACCGTATTTTCAAACTAAATCTAGTCCCTAAAAATATACTTGAGATTGCATGCTTTATTTAGGAATGGACTGCAGAGGGATTGTGAGTGTAACCTTGCCTAAGACATATTATCATATTTTACATATTCCAGTCATCAAACACTGGTAGAGATCTGTCTGTTTCAGAATATAAGGCTGAGTTATAGGAATTGTCCATAGTTACTGGAGAAGGCAAATGCTTGGCTAACTTGTCAGTCCACTGAGCTAGGAAATAAATGCTCAAAAATTGTTACTAAGCTAACTTTTCTGTTTGATCAAGGAAAAATAAAAATATATGTTTATAACTACATTTATATGTCCTAAACACAAACATCTGGTTAGACAGATGTTTATTTAATGCCCTGAATATTACATTTTGAAGTTGTTCCATTTCTGATTTATCATTCAGTAGAAAAGAACTTGGTTTCTTAATTCCATAATGAAGTTCAACAAAGACCTTTCAAACCAGGGAATTTCTCTCCAGCCTGATCAGTACAGTAGAGCAGGAAAGTAGTATTTGTCTCTCTTTTTGGTGTGTTTGGCTTGGTCATTGTCTTGGATTTTTTTCCAGCAACAGTTTGTTGAGCTAGTATACAGATAATAAACTTCTCTGACTGCTTGCATTATAGGAAACAGAATAAAGGTGCCCCACATCCTTCCACAGTAAGAAACTTTTTAAATCTGTGCCTGTTCAGTCATATGCGTAGTTAAGCTGACATCAGGAAGTGAAAAAGCATGTATGCCATTTACACTTAATCCTCTGTGCAGAATTCTGTCCCAATCTCAGTGATTCAGCAGTAGAACACAGAGTTCTGAATGCTGGGAGCAGCTGTGTGAAACTGACCATAGTCTTGTTAATTTCATCCTGCTACTGCTTGAGGAAACTGTGTGGCAGCCCTATTGAAGCTTACATTCTGGAAACTTTACAGTCTCCATCATACTTCAAAAAATAATGCTTTCTACATAGTGATGACAGATTTTTTTTTTTTTTTAAATCCCTCATCATAAATTCCTTATATTATTGCAACACAGAATTAAGCCATAGCTATAGATTATGAACTGCACCATTTCACTGTCAGGTACTATTTACAATAACTGCTGCAAGTAAGCATACCTATGGTTTCTACACTGGTATTCCCTTCATTCTAGACCGCTCGTTTTCATTTCATGTTTGATTTATTTATTTTTTTGTACAAAATGTTCCACAGTAGCATAACTAGCCAGAATAGACTCTTCTCCCTTTTAAAAAAACTGATTATTTCTTCAACACTTCTTCCTCTGTACAGATGATGAAGTAATAGGGGTTAGTGTCAGTGTTCGTGACCGAGAAGATGTTGTTCAAGTCTGGAATGTGAATGCATCTTTGGCAAGTGAAGCAACAGTTTTAGAAAAGATCTATGAACTTCTGCCACACACCTCCTTTAAAGCAGTATTTTATAAGCGTGAGTATCTTGTCAATTTATTTCCTCATAGCAGGATTTCCAGTTTTTGTTACCGAAAGTGATCGCAGATGAGATGTATGCTATAGGATAACCTTGTTAAGTGACTGACTGACTGAATTTTTAGCATTCAGAAATGTAGCATCTCTTGTTGCATGAGGATTTTTACTGTCTAATTATTGGAGATTTTTTTTCCTCTGTACAAAATCGTGAGAATGGCTTTCGTAGTTAAGTTTTAACAAATTGGTTTGTCAGATTCACAAGGTATTTTTGGTCTGCAAATGCAATAATAAAAAAAATGCCTGCATAACCCTCAAGATTGTGAGCTATTGTTAATTAATATATTTATTGGTATTGTAGCAACTACAGTCAGGATTTGGGGAGGAGAGGGGCTTCTGCTAAGCTCTATATAAACACACTAGTAAAAATGGTTGTTGTCTTTTCTCTTGTCCTCCCTGACCACTCATCCTTATTATTGTCTTCTCCTGTTATTCTCATCTTAATTTAAACTGTAAACTCTTCCAGGTAGGGACTCTGGGTGAAATTCTTGCCTTTGTTGAAGTCAGGGTGCTATTTTGCTAATTCATGGTGCTGGACTGGGAAGGAGAAGAGAATGGGGGAATTCCTCCAGGGTCTGATCCAAAGCCCATAGAAGTCAATGAGAGTTTTGGATCAAGCTGCAGCACAAAAAAAACTTAGGACCTGATATAGCAACTCATATCCATATGAGTAAAGGTTGCAGGGCCAGGCTCGTAAGTACAGTCATGTTAGATCTTGCATTATGCCTTAAGCGTACAGGCATTTGTAACAAAAAGCTTAATGCCTTAATGGAAACAGACTATTTCTTACTAATAGTAAAAGCAACAGTAGGAATACTTCTTATCCATTAAAATATACCTCAGTCCCCAAATTTCCATCCCTTAGCATCTTTTTACTTAGTACTTGTTCATATAGTCAATTTAAAAGTTGAGTTTTTTTCCTTTTTTCCCCGTTAGCTCACAGAGAGCATCATGCTTTTGAAGGTGGACGTAGAAGACATTAACTGCACCCTGTAAAAAACTCATACTTTGTAGTCTGAGTTTGGGAAGTGGTCTAAGCAGGGAGATGGATGGGCAGAAGCCTTGCAGAAGCACCACATCTGCTCGTCATTTTCAGTTTGTTTCTAATGCTTTCAAATTGGGCCATTATTACTCAAAATGAGGAAAATGGTTGCCTTGATTACTAAACATGGTGCTCCTTACTTTCTTAGCTTTCTACAGTCTCAGTTTAGTTTCCTTGTTGGGGGGGGAATTGGCCGCTTGTTTTTCTTTTGTTCAGACTGTATTTGTATTTCTGTTTTGTTAAACTTAGAAGACTTTCCTTTCTTTTGAAGTAGTTGTACTGTACTTAGTAAATTGCAAATATGCACAAACATGATATGCTGCTTTTTCTAGATTTGCTGTACATAGAGGAATCTTGGCTTGGTCAAACGTGTTTTCAGTATTTGTTTTGAAACATTCCTATCATGTTAAGATTTACTCACTGTCTTTGTCCCGAGAGAGAGAAATTGCACTGCATTATTCTAATATCAAGTCATGTGGTCATGCACTGATAATAGCACACATACTGTAAAAATAAATAATAATCACTGAATGAGATCCTGCAAACAAAGAGCACATTTGTATTGGGACTGACTTAAATTCTCTGAGTTGTTATCCAGTGTTTAATTTAAGCTATCTCAAAAAAAAACCACATTCAGCCTAGAATGGGAGATCTGTCAATAGAAAACCCTTCACCTCTTATTTTAGAGGAGATGATATTGAAATAGTTTTATATGCTTTCTTATGAAGTTTTTCAGTGCACTCACTTAAAAAAAAAAAGGTTTCACAAGTCAATTCCAACACATTTTACTAAATAGATCCTTCTCTCACCATGCTTTGATCATATTTGGCCTCTACCTGCACCCATAAAGGTCAGTACCAAAACTCCTGTTGGCTTCAGTGCAAACAGATAACCCCCACTGTGTTTAGTTTCAAGATATGGTGACACCTTAAGTGAGGTTGTTCTTAATTTAGAAAAATGAAGTTGATTAACATTTTACAGCATGAATGTGAATATTTACAATATTAAACTCCAAGTGTGTTTTTGTCTATATTAATTATTGGAGGTTTCAGTATGTTTTATTATAGTACCAAAGATTTATTGAGTTAGTTCTTTTTACTGAAGGAAGCTTCAAAGTAAAAATGAATGTATACTCCACTGAGTATTACTGGATTGGTGTGTGTGTTTGGAAATTGTTCAGATTGCACTGATTTCCACATATTTAGTATATTAAGAGGCAACCATTGGAATTAATTACACTTATAAATTAAAAATTCCCTTTGAATTTTTTTACTTCATCTGTATTTATGAATTATAATTGTGCGGTTAATGAGGATTATTAAACAAAATTTTTCTAAAATCAAAAGACTCGCTTCAATAATTGCTTTCTGAGATTGTGTTACTAGAACTGCTTTCTTAAACTAGATATAGTCAGATGAAAAATCATCTCCAAGAAACTATACATCTAATCCTGAACATACATCAAAATCTTTATTTTTAAAAATTCAAATATATATATTTTTTTTAACATATGAAGAAAGGGAATGTTTGATTAATCTTTATCAGAACTGTCTCGTATTTTCAGTAGTAAATCTGATTTTAGGATTTTTTTTATTTTGAAAGACTTGTATTTCTTTATATGTGCTATTAAACTTTGCATGTAGTTTGATCTGAAATAAAAGCAGAGAGACTTTGTGCTTACGTTAATGACTTGATATTTTACAGTTCGCATTGTTTCAGTGTCTCAGAATATGAAATTTACTAGTTACTGTTTGTCTAAATGAGCTTTAACACCTGTGCTATTCTAAAGTCTAGTTACAAATTTCAAGGATTTCCTTCCATTAAGTTGAATTCTCTTGGTTACCCCATATCTGTCTGAAATCTTTAAATTTGTTTCAGAAATTTTAAAATTCAATATTTAACTTAAAATAAAAAGAAAAGGAGTACTTGTGGCACCTTAGAGACTAACCAATTTATTTGAGCATAAGCTTTCGTGAGCTACAGCTCACTTCATCGGATGCATACTGTGGAAAGTATAGAAGATCTTTTTATATACACAAAGCATGAAAAAATGGGTGTTTACCACTACAAAAGGTTTTCTCTCCCCCCACCCCACTCTCCTGCTGGTAATAGCTTATCTAAAGTGATCACTCTCCTTACAATGTGCTGGAAATCATACACATTGTGCAAGAGACATTGTCACAGGTCCGTATTTTGGCCTACTTCTGCCCACCTTATCTCATATCTCCATATGGGCCATCCAGAGTCCACTGAAGTCAGTGGAAAGACTCCCTGTGATGTCAGTCCCTAAGTGTGCTTGCAGTTCTTATTTGTTTTTCCATCCTAAAAAGAAAGTAGTTAGCAACGTTATTCTAGTACTGCATTTTGAGGCTGTGCTGAAAATGCATTGACTGGCAGAAGAAATGTACCTTTCTCTCCCTCTGAAGTGTACTCATTTGTGTCTCATTTGTGTGAAATTTATTAGAGATTGCATTGTTCTGAATGCCCACTATATAATGGCCTAGTATATGATTTCCTGCTTACTTACCAGCTTTGGGTTTTTTCTGCTTGATCTGTGATTTGTAGCAAAAATTCTTATTGTTACTTAAATAATATAATTATAATATTATAATTCGTCGGGTTATTTAATACAAGGTTAAATAAATTGATAAATTAGGGTTCAGTCCTGCATAAACTGGTAAAATAGGGTTCAGTCCTGCATAGTGCTTATTCTATACAGTGCATATGTGCATTGATTTCAATGAGACAACACTAATTAGTGTTTGCAAGATAATGCAATTGAACACTGCCAGCCTAGCACAATGCTTCTACTTAGGGAATTGCATTGAGTCTCTGAGCTAGCATGAGTTGGAAGCTATGTGGAAGTTAGACATTCAGCTATCCTGCAAGCAGCATAATATATCTTCGGTTTGTCCAGCATAGCTGAATATTGGGCATACTGCTGGGAGGAAGTGGGTATTCTACTTCCTGTTTTTACTAATTAGAACAGGCTTAATCATTAACTATAAATTTCCATGTTTTTTAATATTTCAGCCAGACCGTCAGTATCCTTTCCACCTTCATTCATTCACATTTCTTTCTGATTTTAATAAACCCTATATATAACTTCCATAACATCCACAGGGTAACTTTGGTTCCCGGGCTGAAATTAATAAGGATCCTTTCATTCTAAAATGTAGTGCTTAGGCTCAAATTCATTAAATTGCGTGTCTATAAATTAAAATTAGGGTTGGATCAAAATCCATAATGTAAGTCTACATGACAACACTGATGTTCATTTTATGTATATTTTTATGCTTGCAATGCTCAGGGCATGTCTACACTAAAAACTTAAGTCAACCTGTGGTAGGTCGACTTACAACCACCGCAGCAATTACTATAGTGGTTGATGCCCACACTACCCTATTCTATCCGTGGCACATGTCCTCACTAGGAGCGCTTCCACTGACTTTCAGCCCCCCACATTGCCCCTCTTAGACGGGAGCTCAGCTTCCCCTCTCAGCTCCCTGCCTCTGGGAGCCCTGCTGGCCCTGGGCTCTCGGCTCCCTGCTGCCAGGAGCCTGGCTGTCCCGCCAGGCTCACGGTGGGGAGCTCCCTGCCTGGAGTCCGGGGGGCTTCCAGTGGGGAGTCATGAGCCTCCAGGCAGCACCCAGGCTCTCTGCAGGGAGTGGAGATACTCTGGGCAGCAACTGGGGATCCAAGCAGAGAGCCTCCGGGCAGCAGCCCAGCAGGGAGCTGGGAGGCGCAAGCCAGATAGGGGAGCTCAGGCACCAGTGGAGCTGGGAGTGGGGAGCTGGGGCTCAGAAGGAAGCTGGGCTCCGAGCGAGGAGCGGAGCAGGTACAGCACGGCCAGCAACGGGGAGCCCGGGGGCAGTCAGGCTCTAGCTGGAGCCCGCCCCCACCCTGGTGACGGCCCCACTCGTCAATTTCACATCTCCAGCATGGAGCCGTGAAATTGACCAGAATGACAGCCACCATCCAAAGTAAGTAACGCAGTGTCTCCACAGACCCTGAATCGCCCTAACTAAGCCAACATAAGCCCTACGCCTCTCGTGGAGCTGCAGTTTTGTCGGTGTAGTAAGTCACTTACATTGGGGAGAGCAAGGCTGTAATGTGTACACTGCCATAATTAAGTTGACATAAGCTGCCTTATGTAGACCTAACGCTGTGGTGTAGACCAGGCCTCAGTCGAGCGAGCTTCCAGAATTTGAGTCAATTGGTCTTTAGTTCAGACTAACCTGTCTGATGTTTTCTGAAATATGTTACAGTAATGTTCAGAAAAGTGGACACTCCATAAGTGTCGTAAGTATTTTTCTTATTGTACCTAGAGTTGAGCTTCATTGAACACGATTAAACGAACAGTGCACTGCTGTAAAATAACCGCAGACTATTCAAAAGAATCTCAAAATAGACCATGAACAAATTCCTAGTAAAATGAATTGCCAATTCTGATAGATCAGCTAAGTATTAATAGCACCAGAGATCGTCTATAAATATTCTTGAAAGGGAGGAAGGGAAAGAAACAAAAGCAAAGGAGTCACTGCTATTGTCAGGAGGTGATGACGAGTTGCCTTCTCTGGGAACTGTTCTTACCATCTGAATAAGAGGTTACCACTGCAGCCTCCAACGGAAGAGAAACCCAGGAGCTGAGCAATCTCTGCAGGGGTGGGAGGAAGAGAAGAGCTTAGCTAGGGAGTAGTTACACTGGCTGGAGAAGTGTGGAACCACATGCATAAGGCAGGGAAAGGGAGCCAGGTGGATCAGTGTTCTGAGGGGGGAATGCACTGCCGTGTGCAGAGGGAACAGGAGCACGGATCTCCTGCTGGCATGCTGCGGAGCACAGGGGTGTGGGAGAGAGCAGGGGAAGGGCCTGTGGCCTGCTGCTGAAGCAGAGCAAGTGGGCGGGAAGGCGAAGGAGTTGCAGTGAGGAGAACAGAGGAAGAGGGGTGAGAGGAACAGCCTTGGATGATTATTTTTAAGTATAATCAGTTGTGGGAGTTGCCCCAGGAATGGGTGGTGGCAGGGACTTGTAAGGGAAGGTTGGCCCTTCTTGAGAAGCTGTCCAGGCTCTCACCTGCTCTAGAGCTCGCCTGTTGACCATTAGTGATGCATGAGCAGCTCAAGAAGTCCCTCTGCGTTACGCTCGAGATAACTGGGAAATCTGCGTAAACTCCAACCCGTAGGAACAGGAGCAGCCAAAGCAGGGATTACTGGATACCATGCCTCTGGGCATTCAGGGCAGAGCTGTTGGAATTTCAGACTTTCTCTGCCCTGTGCTGATGGACAATTTGCTCCAACCCTCCCTCATCTCTTCACCTCAGCTTCACTCTACATCTTCCCCTCCTACCCTCTTCTTCTCTACCCTACCCCCCATCCACTCTTCACTTCTCTCTTCTTTCCATTTAGCTGATCCCCTCCTAAGTAAACCCCACCCACCCCCGGAAAATTCTGGACTCCCATGACACTTGCTGCTATCACATTGTTCACTCTGCTTGTTACAGCTCCTCCCCCACCCCGTGTCTGTCCTGACTACTGTAGACAATCTGGTCTCAGGGTTTCCTTGTAGTCGCCCATCTGTCTGTAGCCATCTGTTGTCACTTGTACACACAGACTGTCTTTTTGTTCTGTTTGTTCAGCACCTGGCGCAAAGGGGTCCAGGTCTCTGACTGGGGCCGCAGGTGCTACGATAATACAAACAATAAATAATAGTAGTAGGCTTTTTCCAGAGGACCGAGGGAGGCCCGGCAGAGCTGGTTTTTAGTGGCGGCGTTTAAAGCTGATGAGCGTCCTGCTGAATGCTTTAGTGATAGTTGGGATTTTTGGTGTTTGTCTCACGCTTGTTCTGACCGGGCTCCTCTATCAGCTTTGAATCCTCCTCCTGCGGGGATACGTGCAGAATGAGGATCGCTGGCTACCTGGCTGTCTTATACAGCTGTTGTTTTCACAGCTTTATTGGCTGCTGGCCCACCGAGCCACGTGCCAGTGGCCAGGCTCTAAGCTGTGTCTCTGGTCGTGCTTCCGCCCAGCTTCCTGGGCCTCTCTGAGGGGACTCTTCAGCGCTCTAGACAGCAGCATTACTGCTACTATGGTGACTGTTAATTGTAAGTTTCACTTCATGGGGCTGAAACGCTGTCTTCTGGGGAAGCCTACTTAACAGGATTCTACTGTAATAAATAAGCAGCAGTTTACTGAACACCACTTGTTTGATGAAATCAGTGAAGACCTAAGAATGAAGAGGCAGGAAAAGGCCACTTTGCCTCAAAACCTCAACTCCCCGCTTGTCACTTATCCTTTAATCCTCCCTCCCCGTAAACGTATCTAGCTGTGTCTGTTTTATGTATACTTTTTCAGCAATATTATTTGACCACGAATTCCCCTTCTCCCGCTGTTGGAGCAAGAGCTTTCGGTATGGATTCTTCTCAGCATTTTAAATGGTTCTTGGGTTTTGAATTTCTTGAACAAGTTATTCTTCCTCCATCAACTGATATCAGTTATCCTCTTTGTTCACTAATGTCTCGATGAGCAGTATTATTACCAACTGGCTCACCTTGGTAGCCTTGTTATGCCGTGGTACCTGCAGCCAGTACTGCCTCTGGCTATTATCAGATCTCACAAACTAAACAAAATCAAGCCAAGGCAGTACTTGGCTGCCAGTCTTTTATCCAGGGGATTGCAGGAAGTTGTAGACAGAAAGTATTTCTCCTTAACCGTGTGTCCCAGCATGGTGCTAGAAGGCACTATGAGTGACTCTGCGGAGCTATTTGCACCATCGGATGTTAATACTGAGGGATGTATTCCTTGTTCAAAAAATCCTGACCGATCTTTTGCAAATTTAATGGTGTTAGCCCTGGTGTTCTAGCCAGATTTCAGTCTGAATAACTGCTTTTTGCTTACCCTGTGTAAACTCAGTGGTGGAGAGAGTTTTCTCACACAATTCGCACTGAAGTGTTGTGCAGTGTTTTGCGCTATGAAACATTTTACTCATCTCTAGGCTCAAACCCAGGTGAAGTGATTCCTGTATGCAACTTATAAAGCACATTACATTTTCTTCAACAGGAGGCCCTACACATCTGCAGTTATCATGGATTTAAACAGGACACTGCTGCATACTGAGACTTGTCTCCTCCAAGTCAACTCTCTCAAATGTTGTGCTGTCTGTTTTTTAATACCGGCTTCTGCAGACTGAGTAATTTGTATGGGAACAGGAGAGTCACAATATTAATGGCACTAGACCGGTGGTTTCCAGCCTCTTTTTTTTATTTGCAAACCCCTAATATTTTTGAATGGAGATGCGGACCCCTTTGAAATCTTAGACCTAGTCTGCAGACCCCAAGCGGTTTGCGGACCACAGGTTGAAACGCAAGGCGGCCTGGAGCATGTTTATGCTCCTAGTCTGCAAGGAAAGGCAGGGTTATCAGTAGGGAGGGGCTGAATCCACTTACTCTTGGGTTGTGAATCTGTGTAATCAGCATATCAAACAATTTGTATAATGTAGTGGGGCATTCTTTCCTACAGAGATCACTCACCACCAGGTTTACAAGCCAGGGCCGAGGTCCTAGGAATGCTTCGTAGTTGAAAAAAAAAAAAATCTCGACGTCCGTGTGCCGCATCAAAACAGTGGTTAGTTTTACAAGCAGGGCCGGATTAAGACCTTTAGAGGCCCTAAACACTGAAAAGATTATGGTGCCCCCCACCCGCATATGTAATTCAAAATAAAAACAATACTATACCGTAAAATAAAATTTTATTTTTCAAAATGACACAAAACTTACATGTATGCTGAAATTAAAATAGCTTCTTTCTAGATTTTCTGATTGCAAAATTCTGGATAAGTTCATTGAAGCTGACTCGACGAAGCATGTCCGCTTCCATACACAATAGAAAAAGTGAATCACGTCTGTCCTGACACATTGTTGTTCTCTAAGGGTTTTTTATTCTTTTCAGCTGAGAAAAAGAGCGTTCTCCGGAGCGGTTAGTAATCATCAATGTTAGAAAAATACATAGTGCGATCTCTACATTTGGAAATACACGTTGTAGTCCATCTTTCAGTATTGTGTCATGAAGATCAATGTGACTGAATTTCATTTTTCCTGTTTCATTAAACTTTGTGCACATATAACCGTGGAACTGCCATACTTCTCCACAGAGATTCATGTTCAAGTCAACAGGGTATGACTCAACTAGCTTTTGGGAGCCTTGTGAATATTGTTCATCAGATAAGTCCATATAGTTTAGAAAAGAAAATCTACTTGATACTTCTTTGTACACTTCACCTCTCCTCTTCATATGAGCTTCAAGTGTATCGATTATAGCGTAGTAAGTAGATAAGCGAAATTTGTCTCTAGGATTCAATGCTGTTTCTGTTGCACTGCTATCATTTGCTTGTTTTTTCCTGATTCGCTTGCAGGACTGGGCTTCTTTGTAGTTAGTATTAGGCAAGATATCTTTTGATATGTCTTCAAATCTTTCGAAATCATTCCTCAAAGTGTGTAAGTGATCTGCTAATGATTGACAGAGGTCTGCATGTGTTTTCAAATCCAATTCTTTTTCTTGGAGAGCTTGACTTGTGTGGTCAAAGTGTTGTAAAATTTCATTCCACATGGTCAACATGAACACAAACTCTAGTTCTTGCATCTTGTTTGCAATGTTTTCTGCCACTCATATAGTTTCTCCCTTTTGTGATTGGTCTTCAGCTATACTTTCTAATGCATCCACAATTTTTGAGTAGGACTCCAGAATTGCACCTGTTGCCACTGCGTGTGTCTCCCAGCAAGTATTAGAAAGAGATTTCAACACACGATCATGGCCCAAGTATGTTTTAAGAACTGCCCATCGGTTTGTTGAGGCAGAGAAAAATGTATAAAGTAACTGGACTGTTGAGAAAAAACTTACTGCCACCGGACAACAATCAACAGCACCGCGGCCAACAAGATGGAGAGAGTGTGCAGCACATGGTATGAATATGGCATATTTGTTCTGTTCTAAAAGCTTCTTCTGCATTCCTTGATAACGCCCTGACATGTTGGCAGCGTTGTCGTAAGATTGACCTCTGCACTTTGAGAAATCTATTTTGCAAGCTTGGCACAGATAATGCAGTACTTGATTTGCCATTTCGTCACCAGTGTGGCTTTTCAGATTGAGTAGTGTTATAAATCGTTCAACTGGTTTTCCATCTGTGGGAATCACATGTCTTAGTACAATACTCAACTGATCAATATGTGAAAGATCAGGTGTAGAGTCGTCAGATAAACTGAAGTACGCAGCAGTACTTACTTCATCCACAATAGCTGAACGAACTTTGTCACGCATTAGACCAATGAGTTCATCACGTATTGTCTTGGATAAGTATGATGGGTTACCTTTGCCAGCATTCCCATATTTTGAGATATGGCCTGCTAAAAATGGGTCAAACTGAGTCACAAGCTCCAACAATCCCAAGAAATTTCCATTCTGCAATGATCCAAATGTGTCATTTGATCCCCGGAAAGGCAGACCACGTTCAGCTAATGTTTGAATAACAGCTATAACACGCTCTCCTTTCATTTGTTCTTCCAATTTTTGTGTCAATCCAAAGCCCTGTCTTCGATTTAAATATGTCAACATTGAATCTCTGTGAGTAGTGCTATTTTCATGTTGTTCAATTAAAACAGTCACTAAATCCATCTGCAGCAAACCGGAATGTTGAAGGATTATATGGAAAAAGTTTGCAAACAAAACAGTACACAGACCCTGTTGATGGTGAATACAGTAGCCATTCTTGAGTGTATTTCTCACCATTCGCTTTCATGCCAAAAAATATTTTTTGTGGACAATACCTTGTTTGTTTGCCTTTGGTAAAAGTCCAACGTGATTTCTCAAATAGCCCAGTGTGGTGCTGACAGTCATTTGGTCCACAATCTATCCAGTAAGCTACATCATTGGTACTGAAATCAACCCATATACCAGGATCTTTTCTCCTATTATTTACAGCATGAGCAGGTTCAGTCTCTGACACATCCACACCTTCTAGAACAAAGTCTGTTTTACCACCAGGAGTAGGATGATCAGTTACAGTCTCTGACACATCCACATGTTCTGGAATGGTGTTTGTTTCACCAATAGAAGAAGGGTCAGTCTCTGAAACACCAACAGGTTTTGGAACGATGTCTGTGCTACTGTGAGAAGATGTTGCTTCTGATGGATTCGCTTTGAAAAATGATGTCAGCTTTGGATGATTTTGGAAAATTTCACTAGTTTTTTGTTTCTTTTCTTCCACCAGTTTACGTTTCTATGCTCCACTCAGTTGGTTATGTTTCACCCTGCCCCTTATCTCAGTTATCTGAACTTAAAAAAAAAAAAAAATTACACAATGTACACTGTGTGTGTGTGTGTGTGTATATATATATATATATATGAAAGAAAAAAACTAATCGTACGTATAACTTAGAAGAATATATCAATAATAAAACATAAATTTATTGCAATACATGACAGGATCTGATTTCCTCTCATTATTTCAATCTATGTTAGTAGGATGCCCCCCTGGTTTAGGTGGGGATAAGTAATAAAAAAGAGAACAGAAAAATGGGAGAAGAGTGTGTAGTAGAGTATAAAGAAGTCTAACAAAGTTCTGATTTTTCCCATGATGACTACTTCAATGCTTTTTTTGAAATATCAAATATCAAATTTTTTCCAAAAAAAATCTTTTTTTTTTTGGTGCCCCCTGCTTTGCTGGTGCCCTGAGCATGTGCTTAGTCTGCCTATTGGGTAATCCAGCCCTGTTTACAAGTGATAGCTGCCCCATATAAAACAACACCCCATAGCTCAGGATGCCCTCACCAGGCCTGGTAGTTCTTTTCTGATACACTGCCATTGTCTTGAGGAAAGCACTTAAAACAGAGCATCCAGGAACTAAGCCACACTGCAGCCTTCCTTTGCTTCCACGTTGCTGAAGCCCACCAATGCAGAAGTGAAAGGTTCATTTTCATTGTCTTGATGCTTTAGTGCAGCACCTCTGTGCTTCTGCCAGCCCAGGCACCTGCCACCAAGACAGTGGCCAAGCGTCTGTGTGGCTTGTATGTGTTAACTCCTCAAAGGGCCTGGAAATATGAACAGCCTGCCAGATCCCGCTGTGGCTACACCTTTCAGCTCCTGCCAGCGGACAAAGAGCTGAGGCCGTGAGCTTCAGCACACAGTATGTGGCGCTCCCCCTTTATTGCTACATCCCGTGACAGCTGCTGGACAGGGAGGACCATTCCTGCTTGTGGCTGGCACAGCCTGGAAATACCATAGCAGAGGCTGAACAGTTAAAAAAAACAAAAGCCAACTGGCTTCTAACAGCGCAGCATTAATACAAAGTTGCAGGGGATGGGCAAAGCCCTACCCGCTGTACACACCATAGGCACTGACAGCTTTCACCCTGTTGCAGGCAGCATCTCCGGAATCACATGAGGATGCCTTTGGCTGCATTCCCAGGATTGAGGATGCCCAGGGAAATCATCTGAGATGGCAGGAACTTGGAAATCTCCCACTGCAGGAGACAGGTTTGTCTTGAAATCCCGTAGGGAAGCACTGTTCTATTAATGATAACACCCAGCTCCCATAGGGCATTTTTCATCCGTAGACCTCAAAGCACTTGGAAAGGGATAAATATTGTCCCCATTTTACAAGTAAGAAAACTGAGGCACAAAGAGGTCTAAGTCATTACAGGGTTCAGGTGCCTGTAGGGATTCAAAATTGCACTAAACAGGCCTGGGTCAGTTAGAATATGTGGCAGGTGGCAAATGACTCTGAAACTCCTACATTATCAGGGAGCCTGCAAAGATTCTCAGGCCTGTTGGTACAGATCCAAAACCTCAGTCAATGATTTGGCACATCCCCAAGTTACAGCACCACACTTCTGTGTGATGGATTGCTTGGTGTTGTGGGGAGGGGAGCTAAAATATATTTTAACGTATGGCCCAGTCCTGCAAAAGGGGTCGACTAGCATGGTTCCTTTTGCCCAGGCAGGGCCCCATTGACTTCAGTAAGGCTTCATACAGGTTTGGCTCCCTATGAGTGAATTCCATTGAAGGGTCAGGGGCATAGTTTGTATCAGCATACGCTCCCCAAGTTAATATCAAGCTAGTAGCTTCCCTAGCACCAGTGTAACTATTTAGGGTCACAGTTTCAGAAATGTTCATTCAATTTTTGGATGCTTCTATGTTTGGGTGCCCAAATGGGAGGCATCTGAAAGAGGTCCAGTTTTCAGAGGTGCCAAGCATCTAATCGACAAATCCAGCTCATGTCCACAGGAGCTGCAGGTGCTCAGCCCCACAGGCAGATAAGCCCTGGCTCTCGAGTAGGGGGCACCCAAAATGCGTGTGCACTTCTGGACCAGGACTCCAAGGTGCTAGGTGCTGTACACTCAAGTGAGGGCAAGTCTACTCTGCAATAAAACACATGCAACTGGCCCGGGTCCTGGGCTCATGAGGCTTTAAAATGGCAGCACAGAAGTCAGAGCTTGGGCTGGAGGGTCCCAGAGCCCGGGATCCAGCCTGAACCTGGATGTCTGCATTGCAGTTTCATAGCCCCTGAGTCAGATGAGGTGTGCCAGCTGTGGGTGTGTTATTGCCGTGTAGACAGACCCTTTGACTTGTGTGTGTGTGGGGGGGGGGGGGGAATGGGCATCAGGTTGGGGCAAAACTCAATTTATAGCTCAAGCTGATGTGGCAGTGAAGACAAACCCTCGGGAACTTTCCAAAGTTACACACCCCTTCCAGGAGCAGCTGAATAACATCTGCCTTATTAAATTAGAGCCCACAAAATACTGATTCCTCTTACCACTGATATGTATTGCTGGGATTAGGCCAGGATTTTCGGAGGTGGGGGGGAGAGCAGGATGGTCCCTTGGTTGGGGTGCCAGCTTTGCCACAGACTTCCTGTGGGACCTTGGGCAACTCACTTAGGCCCAGCTCCTCAAAGGTATTTAGAATCCTAATGCCCACTGAAGCCAATGGGAGCCTGGAGCTTAGCCTACACTGTGGCTGGGAGATATGATTCCCAGGCTGGGGAGACCGGCTCGAGCCAGCGTGCTAATGCAGCAGCCTGGGTCCAAACCTACCTGTCTGCTGGATCTGAGCTCAGGCAGTGGACCTGCGCTGTCACCAGTGCTGCAGCATTTTTAGCATGCTGGCTTCAGTCTGTCTACCGGTGCTGGGAATCACACCTCCCAGCTGCAATTTAGCTGTGCCCACTGTGCCTCAGTTTCCCACCTCTGAAACGATGGTAACAGCACGTGCCCTACCTAGCATTGGTTGTGTGAGAATAAATACACGAAAGACTTAGGCATTCAGACACTATGGTGATGGCAGCCATATAAGTATCTCGAATAGATTGTCTGACTGCAAGATCTCAGGGCAGTCTAAATCAATAACACCAAAGGAAGCAACATCATCTTGCTGTCAAGCTGAACCCTGGCTCTCTCTTTGCAAAGAAGTCAACCTCTCTGTTGTATCCTGTTCCTATAATAAGGGTCATAGATCCCACCAGGAATATACCACTACTCTGGAATGCCATAGAAGAAAATCTCCCAGTCCAGTTAACCTGGAAGCCTCTTGACTCATCTCTGCACCACCTGATTCAGACCCAATCAGCACCACCTGTCAGGATCAGGGCTACTCCTTTATAACCCAGTGAAGGAGGGTTCAAGAGAAGGATCCGTACAGGACTGAAGTGCTCACTGCTCTGAGTTTAACAGGACGCTGCTTTCCACCATTCTCTAAATCTCCCAGCTGAGTACAGTGGGACTCTGCCAAACCCCCACTGCGATTCTTCCTACCAGAGGACAAAGTGGCCAGAGCACTGTACGGAGAACAGTGTAAGAAGAGCTCTCAAAACTGAACGTGCAGCCTTTGCCAGAGGCCCTGCTGCTGCCTGGGGTTATGCGCAGGGTAAGTAAATTGTGTAGCTGACAGTGGTGGGAGCTACCAGCAGGCCCTCCCACACAGCTCTAACCTGCAGCCAGCTGTGAAATGCTCCTCCCAGTTAGCGTGTCAGATGGTGTTCAGCCTTACCCCCCGTGCAGACAATGTGTTACTGGAGAGCTGTCCTTGCTTGCTCCTGCCCCACAGTAGTATAACATCCCTGTGGGAACATGGTGGGGAAGTATTCCATGCATTTGGAGCTGACTTAAAGGCACTTGATTCGGTTAATCATCCTGCCTGCTTTGCTCCTGCTTTTCTTTCTTCCTCCCATCTGTCCTCTTCCTCTCTCCCTCTGCTCCCTGGCACTTGCTTCACTGCCACCTGCTCCCCTTCCCATCCTCCGCACTTGCTAATGCTTCCCTGATGCCTAGTCCTCCTCTTCCCCAGCATATGCTTCTCTGTCACTTAACTTCCTTACTCCCCCTCTGCACATGCTGCCTGGCCCTTCTCTTTCTCCTCCAAACATCCCTCTCATTGGTAGCTCAGGGCTTCAAGGGCAAACCCTGTTTCTATCCCCCCCCCCCCCCCCCCCCCCCCCCGCTGGCACAGCAGCGTCTAGTGAAGGCATCTAGGCTGTCTTGTTCTGTTTTTTTGCAGTTGCTTTTCTGGGCATGCAGGCTCATCTTTGCAATAAATCAGGTCACCAGTAACTCCACCGATGACCGGCAAGTACATGGAGTTGTCTCCTCCTGATCATGGTGTGGGAACCACTGTCCTACGACTAGGTTTGGCGTTAAGTCGTCGTCATTTTCAATGAGAGTGAAAATTAATCTCTTGAAATGACTTGAACGTGGAGGCCGAGGCTACAGACTTTGTACTGGTGTAACTATTCCAGTTAGGGGTGTGATTGTTTTACTGAAATAGTGATGCTCGTACAATCCCTGAAGTGGACACAGTTATACCAGTATGAATGTGTCATATACTGGGATAGCTTTTACCCTGAAATGTATTAGGATCGGTTGCTCCAGGGTAAGTACCTTTCTGCCGGTAGAGGTGTGTCCACATGAGGGTGCTTATGCCAATTAAGGGTGTGATTGTTTTACTGAAATAGTGATGCTAGTACAATCCCTGTACAATCAAGATAGGATTCATTCCTCTGCAAGGAACCAGCAGCCTGATGAAAACAAAGAGTGGCCCCTGTACCTGCTGCCTCCCATAAATGGGCTAGTAAAAGAGCACCTGGCTTGTCATTTACATGGTCTAGGTGTACCAGTTATCGATCACTGAGAGAGCTTTAAAAGGGTTATTGCAAATCCTCCCTGGAACTCCTTCCAGTCAATCAGCCAGGCTGGTTTTGTGGAATACCTACCTGACAGCAAAGAACATCATGTGAGATCTTAAATAACAGCCCCGTGGTTAGAGAGGTGAGAGACCCCTGTTCAAACTCCTTCTCATCAGCCAGAGGAGGACTTACAGGGGGAGAAGAGTGTCTCCTGCTTCCTGGATAAGTGCTATAACCACTAGTCCCAAATTTACGCAGGAGGGCTGCTTAGGGTTGCCAGGCATCCAGTTTTCGACTGACCTGGCGGCTCTGGTCAGCACAGTTGACCGGGCTAGTAAAAGTCCAGTTGGCTAGAGCAGCCAGCTCCTGGAAGTGGCCAGCATGTCTCTCCAGTTCCTAGGCACAAAGGTGGTCAGGGGGATCCGCGTACTCAGGGCCGTCCCTAGCTATTTTGGTGCTCTACGCAGTCAGAAGTGAAGTGACCCAGCCCCAGGTTCTGCTCCTCTCACTCCCAGGCTTGGGGGACAGCAGGGAACCTACCCCCAGCACTCGCCAGCGGCATGGCTGGGAGCCAGAAGAGCGGAGCAGGCTGGGGCCAGGTTGCTCTACTTACCGGTGAGTGCAGGCCCGACCGCTTCTGGAGTCCTCAGGTGAGTGGGGGCGGGGCTGGGGCAGAGCAGGGGTGGGGCTGGAGCAGGGGTGGGGGAGTGGAGCGGGGGTGAGGGCCCTGGGGAAGAGGTGGAGCAGGGGCTGGAGCAGCGTGTAGCTGCATAGGGCACCAGGAAATTTGATGCCCCAAATTTCCTGGTGCCCTACGCAACTGCGTACTTTGCATATGGGTAAGGACGGCCCCGCACGTACTGCCCCTGCCCATGGCACAGGTGCCTCCCAGAGTGCTGGCCCCACAGCTCCCATTGGCTGGGAACTGTGGCCAATGGGAGCTGCGGGGGTGGCACCTATGGACGGGGGCAGCACACAGAGCCCCCTGGCTGCCCCTGCGCCTAGGAGCTGGAGAGACGTGCACCGCTTCCAGGAGCTGCCTGAGGTAAGTGCTGCCTGGAGCCCGCACCCCACACCCCCTCCCACAATCCAAACTCCTGCCCCAGCCCTGAGTCCCCTCCCACACCCAAACTCCCTTCCAGACCCCGCACCCCCTCCCGCACTCTGAATCCCTTTGCCCCAACCCGGAGGCCCCTCCTGCACCCCAAACATCTCATCGCCAGCCCCACCCCAGAGCCTGCATCCCCAGCCAGAGCCCTCAACACCCCCAAATCCCTGCCCCAGCCTGGAGCCCCCCTCCCACACTCTGAACCCTTTACCCCCCCCCCAAGCCCAGAGCCCACTCCTGCACCCCAAACCCCTCATTCCTGTCCCCCCCCCAGATTCCACACCCCCAGCCGGAGCCCTCATCCCCTCCTTCACCACAACCCTCTGTCCCCACCTGGTGAAAATGAGTGAGGGTGGAGGGCAGCGAGTGACGGAGGGAGGGGGAAGCAGCGGGGCGGGGGCTCGGGGAAGGGGCAGGGCCAAGCAAGGGTGTTCAGTTTTCTGCAATCAGAAAGTTGGCAACCCTAGGGCTGCTCTCTCCTCCTCCCCCTGCCCAGCTATTTTGTATGGAGTTAGGGGGCGTCTGAGCACGCCCACTGGATTGGGTCCTGCATGCAATTTAGGCAGAGGAATGCCTGTCTTCCCCCCGGCGCACAGATTGCTCTGGGACTTAGGTGGGAGATAGCTGTCCAGATGCCGAGAGGAAGGCAGCACTGCACACGCTCAGAGGCGGAAACTGGCACCTAGGGAAACCTACCGCAAAAACTTTGGCTCGAGTGAATTTAAGCACCTACAGGGTTTGGCAGCAGCCGAGCAGGGGTTTTACTGATTGCAGTGGCACTTAATAAGGATTTAGGCATATACATCTGTGGGTAAAGTGCCTAAGTACCTTTGTGGACCTGGGCCTAAATCCATTACCTGTATGTAGCTAATGGAGGGCAACAAAGATCCACACTGTCCTTGCTTGGTTAGGCACGTACTCACATGCTGCCCGGAGCTGTGTGCTCTTCTCTTTCCGTATATGATCATTATTCTTCTGAATAATTTTCATCATGCATGTGCCAACCAGGGTATCTTGGACCAGGGACCTACCGTGTCTGGCTTTTGGGCCGAGCAGGATGAAAACTTTGAAATGCTCTAAATTTCAATGAGAATCTTTTATGGAAAGGGGGAAAAATTCTCTCATTTTTTTTTAATATCTGTTTAATTTTAGGTCAAGTGGCAAGTTCAACCATCGCTGCTGGGGCATTGCACCACCACGGCCCTGGCAGGACCCTGGTGTCACCACGTGCAGCATTGGGTTACCAGAGAAATCGGTACCCTAACAAATGAGTTCCTATCATATTTGCTTTTAAAAAGCATCGTTGACTGTTCCTTGGAAAAATCTATTTTTGACAAATGTCAGTTACTTTTTCAGACTGCGTGGTCTTTGGCTGAAAACTCCTCTCTCTTGTGGTTGTGGATATCATGAATAAATGTGATATGAATAAATATGAATAAATATGTGATATGAATAAATATCATGGAGAACCACTGGTCTAATGGGCTGCACGTGGGACTGTGAGTCAGGACTCCGGCATTCTAATCCAGTGATTTATCTGGCCTTGAGCAAGTCATCCAATTTCTCAGACTAAACCATATTCCCTCTCCCACAGGGTGTTTGTGTGCACTAATTAATGATTAGATATTTATTAAGTGCCAACTCTTGTTGTTTCACTAGAGCTGAAATAAGACTCCTGGGACTAGAGTTGTTAAATCTAGATGGGCGGTGGAACTGATATTCTCCCCCTGGTATTGATGATGCCAGCATCACAGAGGAAATTGTCAGGCAAGGAATACAATTATTTTAGAGCAACATTTTTAAAGCAGGCGCGACTCTCTGCCCAGTTTCACATGTGCAAACAGAACGATTTGTACATTTAACTTCTTGGTTTGTGCAGACAGGCAGGCAGGCAGTTAGACGTGAGGATCTGGGCCCACAAATTGGAGAAATTGTTTTGAAAGACAGGGCAGTTAGATTACTATCTCTTTAAATATTTGTCTTGGGTCTGGTCTTGGAACTGCTAGTGGTTATGTCTGTAAGTTTGAGAGAGAACGTATGGAAAATATTTTTAAATTGGATAAGACATTTGTATTATTTTTGCACACAGACAGGCACTCCCTATGGGGAAAGATGTTTAGAGAAGCAATATAGCAGTAACGTCACTTTCCTGGGATGGTGTAGCACTGTGAAAGTTTTAACTTGTATATTGTATCGAAAAGGTTGCTGACTCTTCCCAACATTCTGCTCATCAGGCAGACACACATAGTTAACAGGACCTAAATTGTGCTGAATTGTCAGTCCAGACCCTTTGGGTTATGTTCACCCCACATGCTGGAAATATTGCACTGTAGCCTATAACATGGCGGACCCGAGTTACAGGAGAACCTCAGAGCTATGAACACCTCGGGAATGGAGGTTGTTCGGAACTCTGAAATGTTTGTAACTGAACAAAATGTTATGGTTGTTCTTCAAAAGTTTATAACTGAACATTGACTTCATACAGCTTTACAACTTTACAATGCAAAAGACAAATGCTGCTTTTAACCATCTGAATTTAAATGAAACAAACAGAGAAGCAATTTCCTTCCCTTGTCAAATCTTTTTTTAAACTTTTCATTTATTTTGTAGTCGTTTGCATTTCACACAGGACTGTGATGTGTTTGCTTTTTTTGGTCTCTGCTGCCTGATCACATACTTCAGGTTCAAAATGATTGTGTGTGTTTGGCTGGTCGGTACGTAACTCTGAGGTTTTATTGCACTCAGTGGAATAACTTTCTAAGTAAAGCTGGCTGAAAAACAATGTGATGAAATCGTTCACAATTTTGAAGCTGCTTTTTTTTTTTTTCAGGGTTGAAAGATGTTTTAGTATTTCCTTTTTTCCCCCCAATATTTTTCACTTATCAATTTTGAGGTTTTAGTTTTTATTTCCCCACTTTCCCGCTCCCAGACAACCAAAAAATGAAGGGTGTGCTTAAATTCTGTCCTTTTAAAAGGAAGCTGTCTTGACTCAGGGACTACAGCTCTGCAGTGTTGGTGCCAGCGTTACAATGAGCCATCCTTTACTCTGAACTGGATGCCATTACTTGGGCCGGAGGGTGCCACTCAGTGTCATGGTGGCAGAATTGGGCCCTAAGACAGCAAGACAATCTGTAAAGTAACTTTGCGGAAATCTGCTCTAAAACACCCCATTCATGCACTGAAACCGTGGCCCCATTGAAGTCAATAGGAGTTTTGTCGTTGACTTCAATGGGTCAGGATTTTGCCCACAGTATTTTGACAAAGAATACAGGAGTTGTTTTGTTTATTATTAACAATAGCTCGCACACAGCTATTGTTTGCTCAAATTGGATTTAATTTTCGTTTGCTGCAGGGAAACCTATTTTCTTGGCTCCAGTGTTTCTACTGTAATTAATTACTGTCCATTTACTGGGATGGGGGAAATCCTATTGCCTCAGCAGGATTCCTGGAGGAATTACTGCATCTGCTCACTCAAGTTATTTGTATTTAGAGCTGTGCCCCCAGCTGATACTAATGTTCTACACAGCTGAGCTATTGAGTAGATTCTGTCACTAACATCTAGTCTATTGCAATGTTGTTTGCCTTTCTTACTAGAGTTCAGGGGTGGCTGGAAAAAAATATGTTTTATTTTCCTGTTCTATGCCTTGATGTTTAGGCAAAACACCCCACCTGGGCCAATACTGTGCATGCACAGCTACATAAAAAAACAGACCTGTTTCTTCTCTCTCCCTTTTTGTTTTGTAAACCTTGCTTGCATTTTTCACTGCAAATCTTCCGTATTAGGCCGTAAATTATTCTCTACTTCTAGAAAGAATAAGGTTGTGTTCTTGAAAGGAAGCTCTTCGGAAATGTAGCTTTCCAAATACCCACGATCAACCTTCAACCACAGATTCAAATGGAGCTATTTTTGTAGTACAGTGCTACTCACTGCGAATATGAGTGGCACAGTAGGTACTCTTATAGCCTGAACCTTTTGACATCCATGAAAACAAGGAATCCTCAGATTTGAAACACTTTTTTTCTCTTTTGTGTCTGTTGCAGAATACACCGTCTGTATTATCTCCCTACACACTACTGTAAGAATCTTTGTACAAAGGTATGCTTTGTAAGGTTTCATTTCAAAACTTATTTGCTGGTCAGTATTCTGGTAAAATGTGTGTGGCAACGCTCTATGTGAAATGATACGATTCCCCTCTATGATGTTGTTAACATGTTCCACAGCCCCGCCCAGACAGAACTCAAGTCTGTCCTAAACAAAAGAAGGAATGTGTGCTTGCCTTAATTTGCATTTAAGCAGTAAACAGAGTCATCAAGCAGGGAGGGGAAGCAAAGGAAACTCCAACAGGTGGAAGGAAAAACCAGCAGGGAACATTCTTCCACATAGATTCTTAGTCACCTGTTTCCAGCTGGAAATGCTCTTCAAAGTGGAACAGGAGTCTATAAAAATCAGGGCAAACACCCTAAGACACCCTCTCCCCCTGTCTGTTTCTGGCATTGCACCTAAGAAGATAAAGGAAAACAGCTGTTGGGCTTAGAGGAAGAGATCCTGACCTGAAGTTTGGTCAGTAAACTTGCTGGAAGTAGGTGGTGAGAAATTTTGCTTGAATATATTATAGTTTTGTCAAGGTAGGCACTAGTAAGGATTTTATCTTTATTTTTCTTGCAAACGTTTGAGTGTTATGCCTCACAGCTTGTACTCACCTTCAAAGGGAGACATTTTAAGTAACAAACTTGTTTTATCTAATCCAGTGTGTTTAAATTGAAGTGTCTGGGTAACTCTAGTTAAGATTATAAACTGATATATGATCCCTTTCAAGGAATAATGGATTTAAAATATTTGTACTGTCCAGGAGAGGGCTGGGCAGTACAGGACATACATTTCCAGGGGGAAAGCCTGGACTGGGGGTGTGTTGGGGTCACCCTGCAGTATAACCCAGGCTGGTGAGAGCCAGGGTGTAACTGTCAGGCTGCAGTTACACACAGACACTTGCATGCTGGAAGGCTGTTTGTGAGTGGCCCAGGTGGGAGCTACTAGACCAAGTCATTGTAAGACACCCAAGGTTGCAGGGTAGAGGTGACTCAGTCTCCCATTGGTCTGAATTGTACCCCGGTATGTCGGTGTCTCCAAAGAATCAGTTTCCAGACTTCTAGTCAATCTTTGAACCTTTGTTTCAGCAGAAAAAAATAAAATAGAGAAACTGCAGCTACAGATAGTCAATCAGTAATATGGAAGACACACATTTGTATAATATTACACATCTTTATTTCCAGCAGTCTGGATGAGAAGGCAGCACGTCTTCAGGGAAAGAGGTTATCGGCTCACTGCTCATGTCCTGTCCTATAACTTTCTTTGGAAGCTCTTAGCTGTTGGTAATACGGTTTTTGGCAATAAAACTTTCTTTAATTTTTATGTTTGGAGTCTAACCGATCAGTGGGGAAATATCTGGAAAGCCTGGTCTAACTGAAAATAACAGTAATAAAGCTACCATAAGATGGCACTATAACATAAATTATGGAGCAAGTCAGCTATATGCTATAAGGACTGAAATAAATACAACTGTATTTATCCTACTCATTTACATACACAAGTATGCTCCCTGCTGAAAAATGGCAAGAGAGAAAGAGGACATATGTAAGAATAATTCTGGAATGAGTCAGTGAGACTTTCTCATGGAGTTCTGGGCTGGGCTCTTCCTGCTTTTACTAAATGCATAATGCATTAGGAATCTGTATAAACAGCACAGAAAAGAGCTATGTAGACAAAGCAAGGAAATAGATTGGCTTTGGAAGTTGCCAGCAATTTCAGAATGCATTTGATTTCTGTATCTTTGGGCGAATAACTGCAGAAAAGAAGTAGCCATGTCCTGGGTTGAAGCTAGATTGGTGTATTTGTCCTGTGGTGGTTTTTTCTTTTTACCAAATTAAGTTTAAAGTAGCCTTCTAGCAATGGGGGTAAACTTGGCACAGCCAAAGTAAGGACCGGATTTAGGCACAGGTGTCCCTCGGGGATTAGACACTTTGTCCTCTAGGGTATTCCTGTACCAAAGGGGAAAACTTCTTGTGCCCACTTTTTTGTGCATCCATACGAGGGGCCAGGGACAATCTGGCCTTATGTTTCCCAAATGCCATGAAACAGGCTGTCAGAAAATTGGTTGCAACTGTGGAACATTCTTACTTCCTGGCTTTGTCTTTCTCCTGCAAAAGCAATATATGTTCTGTACAAAAGCACCACATTCTGTTCCAGATGGGGTGGGGGGCACCATGGGGGTCAGTGAGAACGGAATTTTGCCCCAGATGTCTGACCCCCATTTTGTCAACAGCCATCTTTCTGAAAAGTGACACTATCAGACACACGCCTGTGGGAATCCAATTTCAGGAACAGTAAACCAGTTGCAGTTAGATTTCAGGTACTTCTGTGGCCCCCTCACCATGCTATCTGAGCCCCTCATGACTTTAATGAATCTGTCCTCCCAACTCCCTGGTGCGGTAGGGCCGGACTATTCTCCCTCATATGCAGATGAGGGACTGAAGCTGAGGGGAACATTGTCAAAATCACAGAGGTGACTGAGGAGTGTAAGTCATTGAGAGTCAATGGTCATAGGCTTCTAAGTGCCTTAGTCACTTGTGAAAATTTTACTCTAAGTGACTTGCCTAAGGCCACACAGAAAGTTTGTGGCAAGGCAGGCAATCAAACTCCATGAGCATCTTTCTGCTGACTGGAGGGGGAGTTGGACTGGGCCCTTGAGATGGTGTTATGACCAAGTATCTCTGCTGCTTAATAATCTCTCACAGTGGGGTCCCAGTCCCCCATAAAATGCTTGTTACACTCATGAGGCCCAGATGTCTGACAGTTCAGTATTTCAGATTACACCTAAGTTCCTCCTCATACTCAGAAGGCTGGCTTGCTGCTTTTCTTTGGCTGAACACAACCGGGGCCTGCTTTTCTTTTACTTCTAACCTAGCACTAGCTTCGCTCTTCAGCTTTGAGACGCGGCTTTGGCTCTCTGTGATTCTTCAAGAGCAAACCAAGGAATGTCAAATAGATTTCCCCACTGAGAGAAAGTAATCAAAGGCATCTCTTCGGCCTCCATACTAAACTGCCATGGTCAGCAGAACTTCTGGCGGAAAAGGCTGCGTAGGAAAAAATAATACATGTAAATAGTCTTGCTGCCAGTCAAGGGGCAGACTGGAAAATAGGTATAGCTGGACATTGCCTACAGATCCTCTCACTATCCCAGAATAGCTGGACTTTTCTGAGAACACGATCAGCAGTGGGGTATTTAAATGTTGACATTTAAATTGCCCTCATTAGGTTTCAGAGTTAATACCCCATTGAACTGACTGGGAGGTCTTCCGGTCTCTTATAGAGCTACTGTTACCAGTGGTCTACTGGTACATTCCACACAGCACTGCGACTGGATCACCTTCAGAAACAACTGGAAATGTTAGAAATGCAACTTTTAAAATAAAGCTTAAACTGATGGGGTCATCTTAGACCTGCTGCCTTAGCATTCTGGCTCAGTCTGATCCCTGCTACAGCTAGGCTAGGGAGCTCTTTGAATACTACACCAATGACATCCAACTGCATTAAAATACCCCATCTCACTTGTTTTATCACCTTTGGTCTTCCCAGGTCTCCCTTTCCCTTCTTTAGTGTTCTTCCTCCTTTCTTGTCCCAGGCCGAGTGTTGCCTGTATCAGTTGTACAGGGTTTACATCGTATGCTGATAGGTGCCTTAGAAATACCTAAGACACAGGAAGCAGCTTCAAAGAGCCAGTTCAGCACAATCACAGGACCAACAGCTACAGTCCGTGGATTAAGAATCCATGGAGAGCTTTGAACCTGAATGCTGCGTGCGATATGCTGAAGATTTTGACCCTGTCTGCAGTCAGTAGGGAGGACCCTTGTGCGGCCACAGAAGGAAAACTACTCAGGAGTCACTGCAGTTTCATGAAGATAGGGCAGCTCATTATCTCAGTGCACTTGTATGGTCCCACCTACAAAATTGCATCTGTAATCAAGGGATCCCCCAGATCCCAAACACCTGCTTGTAACAGAAATGATCAAGATCGGCTCTTCTTGGGTAATCTCTTTGCCTAGGAAAACTCAGCTGCCTGCATTTGACCCACTTTCCCCCCCCCCCCCCGCCCACCCCCCATCGTAGTAGCTTTCATGTATATTGGCAATGCTGAACTCCATCTCTAACTTCTGTTTGCAGAAAACAGCTTCTTCTTGCATTTTCCATGCCAATTGATCATTGTTATGACATGCCACATCTGGCCATCTCAGTCGCATTCTGTTATGTAACAGAACACTGTGTCAGACATCACTGCATTTGGCACAACACAGCGATGATCCAGCAGCCAAAGGAGCACTAAAGCCAAGCACATTGTTTCTGAAAACAGCAGTGGAAATGGCCACAGTAGGGTTCTAACTTGGTTAGACAATAAGAGAGAGGGGGGTGATTTATTTTTTTGGTTGGTTCGTTTTAATAGCAGGCAATGTCTACAAAACTCATGCTTAGTTTTAATAACTGGAGTTAAGTCCAGACAATGAAAATGAAGGAAATTCCTAACGTTGCTGAAAATGACTTCCTCAAGCACTTTCTGTCTGTTCTCTTGTCTTCCTTGTCTCGTTTGAACTCATTAGCTCCTAACATACTCGTTGGGCTATGAATACCTTTAACTGGGTCGATAGTTGCTGGGCCTGACTCCCTATGGCGTTGAACCGGTTTGATCAGTTGGGGGTCTTTGTTTTTGTTTTGTTTTTTTTTCTGGTGGGTGTTTGGAAGCTAATTGTCTCTTGTGCCTTTGAAAACCTTCCCCTGTAGTGTCGGCACCAGGCTGTGTCTACACAAGCGCTGCATAGAGAGGGCCTCGTTAGGAAAATGCAATGAAACAATAATGGCATAAGTATCTCCTAATATGCAACTTGACTGACGGCACTTGAGCGCAACTGGGCCAGGGGTCATTGATCAAATCTATTGCTATTCGGGATCCCAGCAGCTATAGTTTCGCACAAGCCTATTCCTCAAAATAAAATGCCAATAAGGAAAGCGTTACAGTGCTTTCAGAGGTGAGTGCGCTAAGGAAAATAGGTAAATCCTGCCCCCAAATGGATATTCAATCTTATAACAAGCACTGTGTTTCAACAAAAAGAGGAAATCTTGGCACCTTTCCATGCTGCAGTCATATAGCTAATGGTTTATCCTCATTACCTTTAGCTTCTACTCTAGTTCGGTAGCAAGTGAACAATGAAATCCGCTAGCTAAGTGTGAGCTAGTCAGGTTCTGTTAACTGGGCTGTCCTCTGAAAAGCGGGGCCTGTATATAGTGTAGACGAGACCCAGCGAGGAATCTTCTCTACAGCCTGTGCCTGCGCAAGTCCGTAGGTAAAGGAGCCTAAAGGAGTTAGATGCCTAATTCGCATAAACATTCAGTGGGAGTTGGGACCTTAGGCTCCATTCAGAATCCCCATTTTAAGCCCTCTCTGTAAAAGGCTGGACAAAGAAACCCCAGTGCCCAGGAGGTTCCCATGTCTGCTATAATTTTTACTCTACTGTTGATCAGCGTAGTTCTGTACACCATGGCAGTAAAGATGTCAGTGCCTTATCTGCAGTAATACCCTGCTCTTTATACACAGTGCTTTTCATCAGTAGATCTCAAAGCGTTTTATAAAGGCGGTCAGGTGGGGAAACTGAGGCAAAGAGGGTGACGTGACTTCCCCACGGTACTTAGCAGTCAGGTGGCAGAGCCCAGAACAGAATCTAGTGCTCCTTTAGTCCCGGTCCAGTGCTCTGCCTAATAGGCTACACTACCTCCCTCCATTTTTTTTAATGAGTATTTCCTCCTGGGTGGTTGACCTACTAGTAGCAGTAGTGGGAAAGTTTAAGGGGGGAAGGGCTAGCACGGACAACCCCCACTATATACAGGTCCATAGCTATTACTTCATGCTAACCGCACATAAAATCCCCCTGTGCAACATGTGCATGCATTCTTCATTGATAATGAGCAATCAGTACATACCTGCAAGAACTGCGACTAACTCCTATTTGTGCTGCATTCTGACACATGCATTTAAAGAACTTTGACTCTTACATTTTCTGCTCTTTTCCCCCTCCTCCCGGTGAAGTTAGTCCATCATGGGTCTGCTCCTGTAGCGTTTGGTGTGATGCCTGTGGGTCAACTTAGCTTCAGGGGCCCTTATCCATAGATGTATTATTGCCCATCTCAAACGTTAAAGCACAGGTCAGGCCTCAAAAATACATTTGGGGTTCTTACTGTTTGCCTTGTGGGCATTGAGTCCTTAGGGTGCCTATTTTCCAGCTTTTTCCCCCCTAAGAGCTAGACAACTTTTTTTTTTAATGAAAGCAGAAATTCTGTTGTGATCACATGACTCCAGGAGCTGGGGCATTAAGAAAGAGCCCAAATGTGGCAGAGTCACCATAAAATTACATGAGCTGACAATGCTGCAGGTGACAAGTTGAAATTTTGGTGTGGTGCCACTTGGGAGCAGTTGCTGCATGGAACCTTTGAATGTCAGGCAACGCTTTTAGGTAGGTTGCTAACTATTGATTTACGGTCATGGCTGATGGGAATCGGGCACAGTTGGGGCACTCCTGCATCCTGGTGATTTCTGGCTGCCGGCAGCCCACACAAGTTTGTACAACTTGACTAACTTGCTCTGGGGGAGTAACATGGGGCAGAAAGGAAGAATTGCCTAGTGGCTAGGGTACTAGCCCAGGGCTTTGCAGATCTAGGTTTAGGTCCCCTGCTCTGTCACAGGCTTCTTGTGTGACCTTGGGCAAGTCATGTATTCTCTTGGTTCCCTATCAGATATGATGGTAAGGGGCTGTGTAAGGATAGAATGGCCATGGGGCTGAGGGAGCACCCAGGTGACTTAAAGTCACTTTTGCATCTTATCATGTGCTCTGAGCTGTGGCTGGTTGCAGCTAAAGATCTGCTCCACCATGTCATTACTGTGTGTTGATTTGTTTAGAAGTTAATCATTTATTTATTTATTTATGTATTCCACTATACAAAATAGTGGAATAAATAGTGTATTTTCCAAATACAAAACCTGTGCAAACAGGCATCTTTAGGGGCAATTTTGAAAGTGACTTCTGGAAACAGACATTTTAGAAAAATATTTGAAAGATTAGCTAAGCAGGCTGAAACCAAGGACTGTTATCCTTTCTCCTCCTCCTCCCCTCTGCAAAGCACACACCACCAACGGGCAATTTCTTTACTATATTCCGTTAAGGCCAACCATCCTCAGAGCCCCATCGTATTTGTCACTTATAAACACATAGTAAGAAACAGCTCCAGCCTATGATATAAATAGACAAGACAAAGGGTGGGGAAAGAAAAGCTTGCTCAAAGTTATGCAGAGGTCAGCAGCAAAGTTAGGAACAGAACCTAGGTCTCCTCAATGCTAGGACCTAGCCACTGGGCCACACTGCCTTTCACATCACTAAGGGGGATTTCGACTTAGGGTGACCAGATAGCAAGTGTGAAAAATCAGGACAGTGGGGGGTTAATAGGCACCAATATAAGAAAAAAACCAAAATATCAGGACTGTCCCTATAAAATCAGGACATCTGGTCACCCCAGATTGTGTTTTTGAGCTAGCCTTTTCTGTTCCTTTTGAAATCTACATACTGGCTTTATACAGTATTGTTGATAAAGCTGCAGCTGCAACTTATCCATTCCCCCTACGCATACTTTAGCGTCCGCATTTTCACCCCCTTCCATTTTCCTTTTGCCTCTTCATGCCTTCGTAAACCTTTTTTCCCCTTGGAATATTTTCAGATAGTTAATTCTCCAAATAAATACCAGTCGGCATAATGAGATGCAGTTCCGTTGCTCTCTCTTCCACTCATGCTGAACTGATTGTTGACACGCACTCATGCTGACATGATGTGTTCCATCAATTTGGACAGCACATCTCTAGTCCAGACTGGACCAGGTGGAAGTGAAGTCAATGGTTACATAAATGCTACGGCCACCTGTACATAATGTGATAGTACTTCCAGAACAATGGAGCAAATTATCTTAGATTTGATATCTGCTATCAATTGAGATTGAAAATATCGATCCAAACTGATTGCAGGGGACAAAAATAAAGTGAAAGGGTAATTGACTGTCATGTCCCTCATCGATTGGGTGCCACAGTTCACAGCCACTAAAATTATTTTCAAGTACTTGAGTGCCTCATTTCTAATAAGGAAGTACAGAATTTGAGTAACAAAGTGATTTACATGCATTACTGCGTGTGTGTCTGAATCAGTCCTTATCCTGCACGTCTTCTTAGCCAAAGTCAAAGGTGCTGTCAGATACACAGGCATAACACTGACAGCCTTGTATGTGTGTAGATATGCATGTAGGTATAAATGTGAGACAACACACTGCTTTAAAAATGTTTAATTCTTCTTTGTTGTTTGACTGCAGTTCCTATTAAACAATTGCCTCAGAGACAAAGGAGGCACTGCATATGGGACATGTGCCAGAAGTGTGTGACCTTGTCTTACTAGGTCACTTAAAATGGTAAAGCAACAAATATTTTATAACATGTGTTCCATCAGTGTGCTCTAGCAGCTGATCCAAAAAATCTGTCATGGGAGAGGAGCAAATTGGGAAGCATCCCAAATTATTACAATCAAACCCACAAAAAGCGCATATAAAATTTTTACATATAATCAGAAGGGTGGAAAAATTACCTTATTCCCCACTGTGCACTTCAGATTAATATAGCCAAACATTATTCAATCCTAATGCATACGGTGACCATGAAACACCTTCCTCCACTTATTGGGGAACAGGCAGATGTAATGGATAGCTTCTAAAGGACATGCACCTGCTGTTGGTTATTACCAGGGGAGGGGAGTGCCAATTGAGACAACTAGCTAGAAGCCCACATAAAGTTAAACATTCCTGTTAGTATTTGAGAGCAGATTGTCCTGCCTCAGGGCTAAACATCATGGCTCAGACCCTCGGTACTCAAAATCTACAAAGTTCCATTGACTTGAGCAGTAATTTTCACCAGCTGAGGTTCTGGCCCATATATACTTAATGTACAAGTTCTTTGGGGCAGGGACCATGTTTACGTCTGGTGCCTAGAGGAATAAGGCTTGATCCAGATTGGGCAAATCACTGAATGGCTCTGAGCCTTGCTTTCCCCATCTGTGAAACAGAAATTTTATAAAATGCTTTGATGGATGTAAAATGCTGTGCAAGTTCTCAAGGTTGTTACACCTGTTTGCATGTAGACGAAGGTAAATAAAGACTCTATTAGTTTCATGACATCTCCATTTTCAAACAAACAAAATAATTCACTAAAGCAGGCTTCAATTATTTCGCTAATGATAATTAGTATGTTATTTGTAATCATTGGCTGCTCTGACTCATTACCCAGGCGTGCTTTGCCCCTTGTGTTTATGTTGTCGCAGCAGTTCATCTAAATAAATGACATTTACATATCAAGACTCTGCTGTTCTGCAATTTTTGGACCATTGGTTCAACTCACCTAGCTTCTGGGACAGATTCTGAAGGGAGAAGCGGAGCTGGATTGTACTTATTTGCCCCAGTACAGTACACACCCCAGTACAAGAGTTGTTGTGTTGCATCCTAGAAGTGGCTCCATTTCGATCATGGGTGAGGTGAATGGGTCTGGAGAAGGGCTTTGGGACACTTCTGGGTGAGGAGCCGTGCACATGAACACATAGGCTCAGCCTTGAGTAGCTCTTGTGTTTGCAGCATTGCAGTTTTCTTAACCCACAGTCCTTGAAGATAGACTCTGTATTTTTGATTAGCCCTTCTAAAAATGACTTGACTCACTGGCCCAGAATTCCTAGTTTGTATTCATGAACCTTGTGATAAATTTACTGGGACTAAATGCCCCCCTCTAAGTCCCTTCCCTTCTGAATAAAATTAACTGAAGTTTTGCAGTTGGCCTTTGCAACCCCAAAATAACATGATGGTATGAGTTTCAGGAGCATATAAAGTGAAAGTGGTTTGTGTTAGAGTCTTCACATCCAGATCTTTGTCTGCAGATAATCAGTAATTGGATGGGGACTTTTGTCCAGGTAGGTAAAGCAATGTTCTCTAACTGCCTGGAAAATACTTGTCAATCCGTATCCTATGCATGTTGGAGCAAAGGGTGGTCTGCAGAGGAATGATGGCCTAGTGCTTACATAGTAGAGTGAGACTCAGGAGAGCTGGATTATATTTTTGACTCTACCCCAGACTTCTAGTGTGGCCAAGACTTCCAAGGCTAGGATTTGCAAAGAGCCTGAGAGTCAGGTATCGAAATCCCACTGAAATGGGATTTGGGCACTGAGCTTCCGTAGAAAAAACATATGGCTGTGATTTTCATTCTTTCTACCTCTCTTGCCTCAGTTTTCCATCTGCTGAATAGGGAGGGTGCTCTCCTAACCTCGTGCAGTGTGGCTGCATCTGTCTACAGTGGTGAGATGCTATTGTGCTAAGCACTAGCAAAAAAGAAGTGCATATACCATAGCTAGGATCAAGAAACAGGAAACAGCAACACGTGTTGACGACAGTAGGATATCGAAGGGCCATATTCTTCACAGTGCAACATTCACATGCCTTTCTTTCTGGAGCTCTTCTTTACTGGAAACCGTGAGACTTAGACAGGTGTTCAGATTAATCTCACCAAGCTCATTACGCAATGTGTTTAAGGAGGACTCTTTCTTCCCTTTCCATTGGTTACTGCTCTTACCCTTCTGTATCATTCAATTTTTTAGGCAGCGGTACCAAGCAGCCAGAAAAAGGGACGAGGATGTGGCCTATCATCTTTAACTTCTGGAAATACACCCTAGCAATGGGCATAATATAAGGTGGGCATATTATCAAATGTTGCTATTTAAGTTGTGGTAGTACCTAGGAGCTCCAGTCGTGGACCAAGCCCCCACTAGGGCTGTACAAACATTGAACGAAAAGATGGGCCCGACCCTGCCCCAAGGGGTTTACAATCTAAATAACAGCCTAGTCCAGGGTTTCAATGTGCAACAGAAGCACAGGAATTGCCATCGTGGATCAACTCAAAGGTCCATCCAAGCCAATATCCTCTCTCCAGCAGTGTCCAACGATCACTGCTTCAGAGGAGAAACAAGAACCCTTGCCACAGGCAATTATAGCCCATCCCCAGAGGAAGTTCCCTCCTAACCCCAATAGTTAGAGGTTGGCTTAAGCCCTGAGGCATAAGGGTTTTATATTTCTTCCAACCCATTTTGAAATATTTACCATTAAAACTCTGTCTATTATTTCTATAAGCAAATTACCATTAATATGTTCCTGACTTATTAGCAACAAGCTTCGTACTATTATGTTCATTAGCATGGGGGAAAAATTGGGTGAGCCGAGAGTTATCACCAAAGAGCACAAAAGAAAGCACCATTTTATTTACATATGTATCTTGTCAAATTAATTGATTCAAAAGAAGCATTTCTTCTTTGAGTGACTGTGTTACAAGACTATTCAGAACAAGCTGGGATGAATGCCGTCCCCAGCTTAGTATAACAAGAGTTAAGCAACATCTAATTATTCCCTGTGATGGATCATTAAGAATGTTGTGTCTGAACGTGCAGTAAGATTACAGCATCATGCACCTGTTCATGAAGAGAAACCTTAGTTTGCATATTGGGAAGCACATAGATAACATCTAGTAGCAAACATACATGCAAGGACTAGAAATTCGTACAGTAAATGCACAAGAGATAGTTATAAATGGTGGATTTTGTGGGGTGAGGTGGGGATAAGTGATCTAAACTGTTTATTTGGATTTCTCATGCCATGTTGTATCGGGCAGTACAAGCTCTTTGATTTCCCCACTGGTCCTTGTTTACAGGGATGAATAAGTGGCTGGTGAGATGGGTTAAGTAAACAAGAAATGGTGGAGAACTAAGTCAACTTTGTATATTCCATAATTTTTAAAAGTGTACAATCTTGTAACAAAATTTGAGGCAACATTCCTCCTGCTAATTAGGTGTTTCCACAGTGCTGCAAAGCCTACATCTGTACGAAGATTTCAGGAAAAGCAATCAGCAGCACAATTAAGCAATCTGCCATAATGATAGAACACAACATTAGTGCAGAATAATCAGAAACATATTTTTCCCCTTGATTTCCCGCCCCCCCCCACCCCTCCCACCCCACCTTGCAACTACCCAATAATTTGCTTTTGCAGGCTTAAAGTGAATCAAGGTAAAATGCCCTTATTTATTCTTGTCTACTACAAATTTCATGTTTTGTTACATGGAAAGTGGCAAAATTAATTCTTGCCAACCAGTTATGGCAGCTTTCATTTTTTCTGTATGTTGTTACAAACCAGAGTTTCAGCTTCCTTTATTCTGCCATCCACTGCTCTCGCTGTCTCATTTAAGGAGCCTCATTCTTTTCAATTTGTAATCACTAGACCAATGAGATAATCTTTTGCTGAATATACTCTGGGCCAAATCCTTCACTTGGTTACTCTGATGTAAATCCAGAATAACTCCTCTGGGATCCTGTGCCTTTAAAACTGAATGTGGGGATTTGTTACAAGACACTCTGTATCCATGCGATTGGCACAATGTCAAACCATACTAGAATAATTTGGACATATAGGGCCAGATCCCCAGCTGGTGTAAGTTTTAAAATCAATGGAGTTATTCTGGATTTACACGGGTGACTGGCAGCAGGATTAGACTGATGGGCCAGATTCTCAACTGATGGAAATCACTGAAGCTCCATTTAAATCAACACAAGCTCAGGATCTGGCCCCTAATGTGTTCTAAACTACTCAATGATGGTTAGATTTTTTAAATTTTATTTTATTATTTTTTAATCCGTAGATACTAATGGAACGATCCACAGGTGGTTATTACAAAGCGCCATGACTATAGCTACCCTACTATTAATAATAAAGGTGCTGTGATCTCCAGGACATGTTTTAAGAACATTTGCAGGCAAACTTTACTATTCAAAGGTATCTGTATGTTTTGTGCATAGCTACCTCCGAATTTCCCCTCTCTTACTCTGTTGCTTTCTAGCTCTGCCTTCTCGAAAAGGACAGTAACTTATCTCTGTGAAGTGTTCACCATGTGTCTCAGTAAAGAGCTTTGTGATCATTTGTATAAAGGAGTTAGGCCAACATAACCTGCATAGTGCATTTTGATCACGTAACTATTTTATACACTTGAATTTGGTGGTGGTTGCTTTTTATCTAGACTATCACATAAAAAGTGGTTTGCTCTTTATCCCTTACCACAGAAATTTTGACCTAAACAGAGGTGAGGCTTTTGTGGTGTATTTGTGATAGTCTAGAGTGCAAGGAATACTCTGCTCCCATTTGCTCATGAAAGGAGGAAGAATGGCCTCAGAGCTGCTTCGTTTGCATGAGATATTTTCCCAGAATTCCAGATTGGCAGGTGCTCCAGAGGGGAAGGAGCCATCTATTAGTGAACAAGGGTAGTATGGCTACAGAGAAAACTTAATTTGCATGAACTTTCTACCCAGAATTCCTCTAATGACACTTTGTGAGTCACTATAATTGTACACAAATTCAGAATTGATTGGTTTGTGGAACTGAAGTGTGACAGGAAAGAAGGGAAAAGGGCTCTTATCTTGCAATAAGGATTCTGCTCAAGAGTCTTATGTGCTACTGGTTCTCCTCAACTGAGGATCTTGTGTGTGTGGCTGAGAGGGTTTTTCTGGCAGAGAGAGCTTCTTTTTGGATTGCAACCCAGAGAGGGCTCTTTGTTGAAGCTATAGAGTACAGCAGCAGAATTGAGTGAATTCTTGTGCAGTTTCTTCTACACAGCTACTAAATGAAGCTGAAATCATCATAGCTAGGTTAGGCAATGGAGCTTCAGGACAGCACCAGTCAGCACTTCCCAAAGGAGTGAAGACGGGCCTGCCCAAGTGCACTGCAGAACTAGATATAGTGTTGCTGTGTTCCTTTTTCACGTAATAAAGCTTCCCGTGTTTCATACACAGACTCAGTGCTTTCAAGTGCGGAGGTGTTGCTTCTCAGCATGAAGATATTGTTAGATCAGAAGTACTGTAGGTTTAACACCATTCTCAATTTGCAGGCAAACGGATATAGTGTGCTGCCGGCTTACAACTAGAGGACTGTGCTACTATAAATTACAATCCAGCTGTATTCTCTTTCTTGGATTTGTAGCTGTACCTGAAGATTCTCACCTGTAAGAAAATGGCAGATACCTAAAGAAATTTGGCTGCATGGAAGAGGATCTGAACAATGCTGAAGATTGCACTTTATACATTTATTCATAAACATTACATTTTCTCCAAACACATGCACACCACTCAGGGTGATCACTTATGGTGAGTAAACAAACATGATCGACACACAAGTGCCCTGGGAAGAGCAAAGTCTTACTATTTGAATGTGAACACCTCACAATTCCAATTCAATGTGGAAGTAGTTTGGTCTTTATATAAGTGGATTATCCCAGCATGCAATGGACTCCAGGGGCTTGGAAAAAAGGAATAAATCCTGCCATGGTGCCCAGTGGACAGGGACACAGGGTCCCTCTTGAACACAGCCATGGACTAATGACCCCCCCACACACACACACACACACACACGAACCTCCCTTGCCAGTAAAGTATCTCTATGACTGGTTTCTCTAAAAGAAGTGATTATGAACTACAACTTGGGCCACATCTCCAGCAGGTGTAAATCAACGTAGCCCCATTAGCAGTCAATGAAGCCATGATGTTTTACACCAGCTGATGATCTGGACTCCTTTCCTTTTAATGTGTTGTGATTGGCTGATTGCACTGGGAAGGAATTAGCCTCATTTATAGTGCAAAACAAAGGCATCCTGCGGTAAGAGTCAAAATGTGAATGCCAGGCTAATGTCAGCCAAGGTTCAAAGGAAAGAAGTCGTCCCCCTTCTAACAATCATCTGTAAAGGAGAAATGAATTAAGGGAGCCACCCATTTAGCTTTCGCAAGCTCCTCGCACACTTTTTCTCCTTGCTGGCTTCCTTCGTCTCCTCTTGGGGAATCAGCCATGAGAAGCTGTCAGAAATTTTCTGGAAGGGACGCTGAGGAGCCAAATTACTGATTGTGGGGTCCGTGGTTACCTAGGACAGTGGTCTCCAAACTGGGGTGCAAGCACCCCAGGGGGTGTGCAAGATGATCCCAGGGGGTGCGCGGCATCCAGAGCGCCACCAGATGACACTCCACCATTTTTTCGGTGGCAGCTCTGCACGTCCACGGCTGGTGTTCCCCTCCAGGGGCCCGCCTGTGGTAAGTCTTCCGTTCTTCTTCCATTGGCGGCACGTCTGTGGCAGGTCTTCACCCTGGGGGTGCGAGGGCCAAAAAGTTTGGAGACCACTGGCCTAGGACAAGGCTCTATAACTTCTGTCTTATCAGGCACTGTGCAGGATTCATCCACGCCCTCCCAGTTATGGAACGTTTCAGTTACATAATCAAAACAAAAGTAGAAGACCAAGCTCTGCATACAAGAGCATATCTAGCAGGACT
This sequence comes from Chelonia mydas, assembly GCF_015237465.2. Classification (NCBI taxonomy): domain Eukaryota; kingdom Metazoa; phylum Chordata; order Testudines; family Cheloniidae; genus Chelonia; species Chelonia mydas. Next base: position 10,367,472 of record NC_057853.1, on the reverse strand, counting down.
TGATGTAGAACTTCCACCTGTAACGGAACGGCGTGCTGGAATGACAACTGCATAGTGTGTCGGCGGGCAGCCAGATATCATAAGCCACGGTATACTGCACTGCTGTTAATAATGTGGAATCCTCAACCTAGCCTCTCCAAAGGAAATTGAAAACTTCAAGATTGGTTGGTTAGTTGTTTTCTCTGTTTTAAAAGCATAGACGTTTTATGCAAATTTGGAGAAAAACATGTCCATATTTGGTAAAACACGCTTGTGTTAAGTTGCAGTACACTACCACCCATTTGTAGTATCATTCCAGACTGTTATCAGCAAATAAATGGTATCACGTGTACACTGTTATACTCCTTCACTTCCTTAGCAAGGATCAGGAATAACAGGAGTGGAATGCTGACCAACTGAATGAAATAGGTCCTTATTTCTAGCTCATAGAGTTAGGGGTATGAGTTAAAAATTTGCTCCATTCATCTGTATAGAAGATTCCTTTGGGATTTCTTTGATCCACCTGGGCAGCTGGCCAAGACAATGACAATCCGTTCCTATCAGTATCTAGGTCTTAGCAACAGAAATTTTCAGGTGTTCTGCCAAACCACTTTACTTATGACAGGCAAAGCACTGCCATAAGCTGGAAAACCGTTCATAGCAACTAAAATGCATTCACTCAGTGTAGCTATCTTCTGTTTGATATTCGACCCTTCCTATGTCCCAATTGTTTTGAAATGGAACCAGTGCTAACTTCATCTTTAGTTTGAAGGAAGGCTCCATTCCTGAAGCCTCTACGCAGGCAAAAACGCCCATTGGCTCACAGGAACAGAGTACTTTGGTTCCTACAGTACAAATCTATGGTGAACCGTTAACATCTGTCTGGTTTTTACTAAAGAAGATAAGGAAGTGGTGCACAGAAATCAGCTGACCTCATCTGCACTCGGAGCCAAAGTTGTAGAAATTTACAAAGAGTGCAAATTGTATTATTGGGAAGAGGCACTTTTTTGACATTAAACTCTTCAAAGTGGGGACTGTCTCTTCTACTCTCTTAGGAAAGTGCCCAGAACAGGTGCTCCTGCAGGATAAATTAGAATAATTAGCAGCTGTTAACTTTGCATAAAGGAGACTGAAATCAAGCACACTGTGCTGGTTGAAGCACATCAAGCAATATACAGTGCATAAAACCACAATGTTTATTCTTTGTGAGCTAGTGAAAAGAGAGCATTAAGAGTTGAACTCGTAAACAAAAGAAGAAGATTTGTCTGATCAAGTGGATTTCTTTAGAAAAGGGGCTGGGTTTTGAGATGCCAGAGTGTATACACATATAGTAGATTTTTCAAGCTCTACAGCATCATATGTTTTTGGCATGATGGTGGGATCCAAGAAGTTGCATGGAGAAGCAGAGTTATGCTGCCAACTCACCTTGAGAACCAGACGAAGTAGTTCTCATTAAACTCAAGTATAAGTTGACAGCCTATAAAGGAAGAGATGAACTTGAGACAACGTACACAGGAAGAAGCCCAGACTAAGATTTATGTTTGTTCTTAAATTTTAGTTTAAAAAAGGGAAAATACAGACAAAGGAAAGGAAATGGGCAGTGGTGAATTTTGGACACTAACTTAACCATTGACTGACTGACTATAGGAGGAAACTTTCCCTATGCCCAGGTTCTTCCATAATTGTCTACTCTGATGTATCTTTCACCTTCTGAAGCACCTGGTATTGACCACTGCCACACAGAATATTACCCTAGACCGGTGGTTCCCAAACTTGTTCAGCCGCTTGTGCAGGGAAAGCCCCTGGCGAGCCGCGCTGGTTTGTTTACCTGCCACGTCCACAGGTTCAGCCGATCGCGGCTCCCAGTGGCCGCGGTTCGCTGCTTCAGGCCAATGGGAGCTGCTGGAAGCGGTGGCCAATACGTCCCTCGGCCCACGCTGCTTCCAGCAGCTCCCATTGGCCTGGAGCAGTGAACCGCGGCCGTTGGGAGCCGCAATCGGTTAAACCTGCGGATGCGGCAGGGAAACAAACCGGCGCGGCCCACCAGGGGCTTTCCCTGCACAAGTGGTGGAACAAGTTTGGGAACCACTGCCCTAGATGAACCACTAGAACAAAGGGGAGGTTCCCAAAATCACCACCAGAATGGTTCCCAATGTAGAGTTAATGAAGACAAAGTCTATGACTTAAAATGGAAATATCACCTGATCTAGCTCAAATAGATTCAGAGTAAATCACAAGTTTAAAATAATACAACAATACTAAGGAAAGATTCTGTAAATGAGAACCTGGTAACGAGTGAAATCTGCTGTGCATGTTTTTGGACTTGAGTATCACCTTTGTCTTTCTGTTCTTGTGGACCTGATTTGCCAGAAGCTGGGAATGGGCGACAAGGGATGGATCACTTGATGATCACCTGCTCTGTTCATTCCCTCTGAAGCATTGGTCACTGTCGGAAGACGGGATACTGGGCTGTATGGACCATTGGTCTGACCCAGTGTGGCCATTCTTATGTTCTTAGGTATTCCCCATCATCTTTCTTTTAAGGATTCAAGCCCCATTGACTTAAGTGAGATTTTTTCCCAAGTGGAGGGGGATGAAATATTTGTAGCAACATGTGTTTTTCTCTAAATCTATCTGTCTTTGAGTGCATAAGACAAACAACTTTATTAAACATAAGAATGTTTTTAATGCTGAAATTCTGCATAATTGTTTTTGCTATTTTGGTGACCAAAAACCTGGCATGAAATCTTCACCTCCTTTTCCCAAGTTCTGAGCTGGGTTGCTTGGTTGAGGTTTGTCCCATAATTCATGAGAGTTTAGTTCCAGCATTGCCAATTCTCGCAATTTTATTGCAAACCCCACAATATTTTTGCTGATTTTTCTTGATTCCAGCAGCTTGGGCTTTAAGAGATCGCAGGAGAATCTCAGCGTCATGAAACGAAATAACTTTCGCAACAGATTCAGGTTCAACTGAAGCAGTGTTTATTCTGAGAACACAACAAAGCACCTAACGGGTAAGGAGCCAGGCAGCCGTTGCATTGAGCAGATGCTTACCGGCACTCACTGAGGTCTTAAATAACTGGTATGGGCAGCCTCTGGCGGGCAACAACCAATTGGGGGTAAACAATACTAATTCAGTTCCAAGCCCTGCACAGGTTGCATGAGTTCTTACACTCAACTGCCATTTTTTTTAAAGTAAGTTTCTAGCCCTTGTAGTTGCGAGAAACGCGTGTAAATCTGATGCGAGTCCAGCCCAAAGGCTCAGAAACCAGAAGCCAAATTAAAAAATATTATTTAAAAAATATTCTCATGATTTTTTTTTTTTTAAAACCAGTGTTGTAATTCTTGGGGGAGTCCAGCTCACGGTGTTGAATGCTGGGGTTTGCCAATGCCATAGTTCCTAGGCTGTGCTGACCGCACATGCTGTGGCGTGTTGAAAGAAGCCATGTGGACTCTTCCTCTCAAGGGGAGTGGCTGTATATTATGTTCTTTCTCTGAGACACTCGGGGAAAAAGACCATCCGAGGCAGCAACAAGGAGATGCACTGTGCTTTTCTCTGTTGCAGTGCAAAGAGAGGCAGGGTGGCTTTCACAACCCCTGGCAGCCACCTAGGGCTTGAGGAGCATTGTGGGAGGAGAGGAGTCCATCCACTAACGGCGCCAGGGAAACAGCCCGCTGGTCCTTACCTGTATGAAGACAATGTCAGGTAAGGGTGTTTGGGGAGAACAGAGAAGTTGGAAATATCTTACTCAGGGTCTGCTTCTGTGGAGAGCTACTGTGTCGGGAAGGAAGACTGTGGGGCCTGGTGGGGTCCACTATAGGTTTCGGTGGATTCAGACTCTGCACCTCTTGAGGCTCCCCATTGCTAGGTTTAATATTGCTATGGTGAAGCTGGGGGTTGAATGTTTGCTTTGTTCCTCTTGTAGCCATAGTGTAGATGTTGCAAGGGTCTGTGATGCTCGGGCACACCATGGGAAGCAGGTTGGCTTGTCGTCTGCCACAATGGCCGAGCCACCACTGTGCTCTCAAACTTGCTCAGCTTATCCTGGCAGCTCAAGACTCCAATTTAAAGCCACGCCTCTTTGACTGGTTCCACCTGAGCCTGTTTGCGTCCCCATGGCTTGTAGTGAGAAGATGGGGAAGTGACGCTCACAGCAGCAGAATCAGTAACAAGGCCTGGGGAAAAACCTATTCATGATGATGCAGTAGGAAGTGATCAGATGTCCTGCAGCTGGGCTGTCCATCTGCCTCATTCAGTGCCAGCTTCTGGTTATCCAGTGCCAGGCCATGCTGAGTGACAGCCACCCCAAAGAGATGGAAAACCACTCTCTCCTTGGCCATTTCCTGATCTCATCTCAGATGGAAGACCAAGTGCTTTCCTGTTGTCACTGCTAAAGCCTCAGCATCTTTCTTTGGTCCGCCAACCTGGCAAGACCAGAGAGTGGGAGCACTTGTGGATACAGGACCTGGTAAGAATGCCTGTCTGACTTATGGAGGTAGGATCAAAGTGGCTGGCATAACATCCCTGACTACTTATGTCCTCACCTGATTCCATGCCTCTGACTCTGTCCTTCCCTGTCTTCTCTCCACAAGTTACCATCAACAACAGTGTCTGCTGTGGCAGTCCCAGATGAAATGTCCATGACTGAAAAGTCCAAACTGGGATTGTAGTTTGCAGGAGTTACTACAGGGGGAAAATGTGGGTCTTCAAAACTTTGTGACATTTGGAGGATGCAGAAACCACACCAAACAGATTGGATTGGCAGAATGAGGGGAGAAGCTGGAAAAAAAAAATGTTTTCACCCTCCCTGAGCCCAGTGGTTAGAGCTGATGCACAGAGGAGGGAGCGTTCTCCTGGCACCTGTCAAGGAGGAAGAGTTGCTGTGAGGAAGCTCTGCTTTTCCAAGCCAGGGAGAGGCAGGGAGGTTCACTTTTGCTTTTAGCAGATCAAGGGAAGTTTTGCTCCCACAACCCTCCCACTATCTCCAATTTACGCCTGCCTGTGCCTGCAAGACTGGGCTAAAAGGACTTTCCTGACTCCTAAACAGTCTTAACAACCCAGTCCAACAAATCACATGCATGAAAGGTACAAAGTGTACAATCAACAACACAGTTACTGGCAAAATGGCATGCGGGAAGTGTTTATGTCTGCATATTTATGAAGCTACTTGTCTCGCCTGCAGGCACGTTTCTCTGGCACTGGAGTTTGAGTCTTTTTTTGTTTTTTGTTTTTACTTTGAAGTTTGTGTGTTCAGTGGCATTGCCACTATCCTAGGAAAAACCAGCAGTGATGCCAAAAAGGAGAGGCTGGTGGAACATTCCTTGAAGTCAGGTATAGGCAGATCTTGGGAGGCGATTACAAGTTTTGGTGTGTCTGCTGCAGTGCTTTCCCTCTCTCTGAGATTGTGGGATTTTGAAAGTGGTGACCGAGCTGGGATTCCACTTTGCTTTTAAAGAGATTCTCGGGAAAACCAGACGGATCACTCGGGGGTAGGTCTCGACTGCATGTGGCAGTGCGCCTCCCAGCCAGGGCCCACGGATTTGGGCTGGAGGGGCGCACGCTTACACGCTAAAAACAGCTGTGTAGACGTTGCTTTGATGTTGCATGCTAAAAATAGCTGTGTTTCACCTTGGGCTGGAGCTCAGGCTCTCAAGTCTGGGAAAGGGGGGGATAAGGGGAGTCGGGCTTGAGAGCCTGAGCTCCTACCCATACCTATGCAGCTATTTTTAGCACGCTAACGCGAGCCCTGCCAATACCAGTCTGCCGAGCCAGGCTGTAAGGCTCACTCATCAATGCAGTGTAGACATACCCATGGTCTCACAGATACTGAAGGTTCTGCTGAATCTATTGTGAAAACATTAAACACGGCCACCCAGTGAAAGTGGAGGAGAAAGCATAAACTACTGAACAGTAGTAACCAAAATAATAATAATCTAAATCCTTGGGAGTGCTGGAAAGTAAGCTCTGAGTGAAACCTGTGGGGGTGTGGGCGTGCCGGGCCATTTTTAGAAGGTGTCAATCGCCTAGAGACAAGTTGGAAAACTCTTTGTTCACTACGTTTGATTCTCCTGTACAATTAGCAAGCTTGCGTTTGGCTTTCTGCGGTGCGGTAGGCTGGCAATGATGCTGCAGGTGTGATGAAAGTACTGTGCTTTCCAAACATGGCTATATGCTGTCTGCTGTGCCCTTTGGAGATAGGGATCAGGTTTCACTTAAATGCAAGTGATCGCAGAAGTGTTTGTGCATCTGGCCCAATGCGTACTTGTGTTCTACAAGGTCTAACCAAGAAACCACTCCAGACATAAATTAATGACATCTGAGGGTTGGTGGCACAGTGCCCATTTGTACCTGAAGTGAATTTGGCCCAGACTTTTCCAGTCGTAGGGTAGACCCTGAAGTGCGTTAGCCAGAGAGTTACTTTGTGTGGAGATAAACAGCCGAGAGATTCTTGGATGTGAAAACATGGGGTTAAGCCATCTTTCACTGGAAAGCCAACTGTGAGGTAATAGGCCTCTTGAAAGTCTAGGTTTAGCCTTGCTGAGATTCTACCACATTGTTCTCTCACTGGGGAGGTTTTGAGGCTGCACAAGGTTGGCAGGGGACAGAACGGTCAAATCATGGAAAGCCAGAGGATTTGTGGCTCTAGCCATGGCCAGACTCTCAAGGAAATTACAAAAGTTGGCCAAGCTGGTATAATATTCTTTGTTGTTTCTGTAGGCCGAGCTGTAGATGCACCGAGAGAGAGCAGCATGGGACGCTGCTGCCAGTGATGTGTGTGGGGTAGTAGCAAGGATCACGAGAGATTCCTCTGCCTGCAGCGATATGGGAGGGGGGGTGTCATAGGAGGGGGTTAAAGACACCTCCAGTACCTACACTCAGAGCTGCTTTGTCCTTTATCCTCCGTTTGTTCATTAATCTGCCCCCTATCCCCTTCCTGCCTTCCTTCCTCCCCCAGCCCTTTCAGGGAGCCTGCAAACTGTTGTGATAACTGGGCCTACAAATTTCCTCTAATTCTGAGCTTAACTTTGAAATGTGAGTGACAGTTCGTAAAATGTCTCAATAACCTACAAGAAGAATTGTTGATGGGAAAACATGGGCACCGACTCCATGGGTGCTCTGGGGCTGGACCATCCATGGAAAAAAATAGCGGGTACTCAGCACCCACCGGCAGCCCTGCCGATCAACTCCTCCCCCTCCCTGCCAGCGCCTCCCACCTGCTGCGGTCAGCTGTTCACTGGCATTCAGGAGGTGCTGGGGGGGAGGGCAAGGAGCAGGAGCAGGAAGAGGCGGGGGAGGGGGCAGGGTGAAGTGGGGGGCGGGGCCTGAGGTGGAACGGGGTCAAGCACCCCCTGGGAACTGGGGAAGTCAGCACCTCTGTGGGAAAAGGTACAAAAGAGAAACTGCCTGAATTAATCCAAGCAAACAGACCTACTGATATACACCAAGAACTGTTTACATCTGGTAAACAAGAAAAGTGTGGGGCTGGAAATCAATTAACAAAATTGGCATGTCAGAGATGGACCTAACTGGTGGACAAAGTAATGAGGGGATGGGCAATTCCACTCACCACTCCCTTTTGGGGTCCTTAAAAGAAAAGATTTTTTGGGGGGAAATTAAGAAGCTGTTTGACCAACCACTACTGGTTTGGAGATGGGTAAACCAAAAGACGCAAGCTTTATCATCATGGCTGACTCTGTCTCCTGGACCCCATCGTTGGGCCTTTGTAGTCCTGATCCTGAGAGATGTCCTGGCCAGGCCAGGGAGAGCGACCCAGATGACACAGCCACCTCCACTGGCTTTGGCTAAATCTTGAACACCACCTGAGATGGGAGACTTTGGTTCTGCTGTCAACTCTTCCCCTGCCCCCCTTTGTGTTCTTTTCCTTCCCCACCATATTTCTTCTCTTCCCTATTCCTCTTCTTGTGCCGTCTGTGTAATAAAACGTGGCTCAGCCAGCCCAGACTATATTTAGCAACACTTCTGGGAGCCTGTGACCAAAGAGGCAGATAAAAGCAATGCCCTAAATAGCCCCATGCTGGTACAAGTTTGCCAGGTTTCGGTGTGGCTAATAAGACCATGTGCCATGTGTATGTTTTTCCAGCAGTGAGGTTGCAAATGAGAGGCAACACCAGAGTTGCATTTTCTCCCTTTCCTGTTCTTTACTCTCTCTGCGCATGTTTGTCTTGTTTTGTCTTTTAGGAAACACGAATGAACTTTAACCAACAACAGCAGCTCCAGCCCATTTCACCTACCTTGTTCTCTTTTCCCCAAAAAGGACAGTTCTTACCAAGAGTGTCAAATCAGGGATTTCCTTCTAAAAACTCTCTCCAGCTAAAGGGTAAGGGAACAAGGAAAATCGTAAAAATGAAACACTTATTTAATACTTATTTAATTTCAAATGCTTTAACTCTTTCCCTCTCTTTTTCTGTACCTTTTAATAAAAGGTTAAAAGTTGTTTAATGGTGTGTTTGCCATGGTACTCAGCAGGCGGAGATCGCTGTATACCAACCCCCGAGCCTATGTAATGTTGGACAGTGATAAGGTCATGTTAGCACCTTTGACTCTTTGGGACCATTTATTCCATTGACATTAATACAACAGAACCCTGGGGATTCTCTAGGCTTTCTACCAGGGCTTGGCTCAGCTCAGCCATGACTCCCAGGGCTTCTAGGCTCCTGGCCTGTTGGGAGTCCTCTGAGCCACAGCTGAGTTGGAAGTCTCAGAGCTTGGGCTCCCAGGGTCAATTTCCCTTCGAATTTTTTTAAATAAAATGTTTTGATGATTTCTAAATGATTTTTTTATTCCCCTCTGCAGGAAATGTTGAGAAGTCTACTTTTTTGTTGTGTGTCTGAACAAAATTGGTTCAGATTTTCTGTGTTTCCTGCAGAATGAAAATTGTGACTTTCAACAAGCTCTCACCATGAGAGTAGAATGAGGGGGGATTTGATTGCTGCTTTTAACTATCTGAAAGGTGGATCCAAAGAGGATGGATCTAGACTATTCTCAGTGATAGCAGATGACAGGACAAGTTGCAGTGGGGGAGATTTAGGTTGGATATTAGGAAAAACTTTTTCACTAGGAGGGTGGTGAAACACTGGAATGCATTACCTAGGGAGGTGGTGGAATCCCCTTCCTTAGAAGTTTTTAAGGTCAGGCTTGACAAAGCCCTGGCTGGGATGATTTAGTTGGGGATTGGTCCTTCTCTGGGCAGGGGGTTGGACTAGATGACCTCCAGAGGTCCCTTCCAACTCTGATATTCTATGATTCTATGAACTGCTGCTATGGCATTGCACCAATTATTAGCTCAAGCTGGCCTCTGTCCAACACATTATGTTCATTTACTTAGATAGCACTATAGTTTATAATCTTCTTTTGAGTATGAACAATGGCAGCACAACCTATTGGTATTTCTTAATTGATAGTATTTGTGGTTTTGATGTATTTCTCTATTTTTCTTTTGTTGAGTTATGTATTATCTAAAGCTGGTCAAAATTTCTCAGCTAGAGTGACCAGATGTCCTGATTTTATAGGGACAGTCCCAATATTTGGGGCTTTTTCTTATATGGGCTCTATTACTCCCCACCCCCTGTCCCAATTTTTCACGCTTGCTATCTGGTCACCCTATTCTCAGCAGATTTTTAAATGAAAAATTGCCTATTTTATTTTTGGGAATCAAATTTTTGCTTCTTTCAAAATATGCCTTTATTTAGATGAAAGGCTGATTTGGGGTTTTTTTGGAACAAAAAGTGGAAATTCACACAAAAATTTATGGGGAGGGGGGGAAAGAGAATTTCAATTTCTTCCAAAATATTTTGGTGGAAAATGCTCATCGTATTCCAACTACATCTAGTATGACCTAAAACAATGTTTCCCCCATTGATCTAATGTCATGCTAATATAGGTTGCATTTTGGTTGATTGCATATGGAGACGCTTAGTTTGATGATTAGAGAGTAGCCACAGGACATTTTGGGCTCCAGGTCTGTCAATACAGATTCTCAGCTCATTGGTGACCCCTGATGGTGCTGAGGTTCTATAAAGCCAGCTTAATCAGCTGTCTGCGGATTTCTTTGAATTCCTCTTCCCATTTCTCCTCCCACTCAGCCCTGGGAAAGGGAGCTGTAATGGCATCACCTTTGTGAACCAGTGATCACCAGTTGTTGGAATGACTCCTTGGGGTTGTGAGCAGCCAAGTGCAACTTAGACAAGGTCTGAGTCTCTTCTACTGTGTGCGAGAAGCTGAACTATCCCCTACTCAGCTCTAGGCCAAGCCACTTTTATCCCCTCTCACTCTTCTACCAACTTCTATGCCAAGCATGGCTCACTCAGACCAGAGAATCCAGCCGTTGATCTTTCCTTTCCACCATGACAGTCAACTTGTCACAACAGACCAGACTGTCACAATTACATACAGCGGCTATAGTGGCCATTTAACTGTCTCTTTTTGCATGACTAATTATTATTAGGGCTTGTTGTTTTTTTTAAGATGGTCTTGGTTTGTTAGTCTGTATGTCTTTCACCAATTGAAAATAGGAGTTCATCAACTCAAAGATGGTACAGATTTGAGACCAATTAGGTCATCTGCTCTACCCTTGCGTGATCGGGGTTTACTTCCATCATCTATTAGACAAGGAGTTAAGAGCCAGTGTGATTGACTGATTGCTTCCTGGCTTCACCATGGTAGGGTTGCCAATTTTGGTTGGATGTATTCCTGGAGGTTTCATGCATGACATAAACTTTAATTAAATATTAATCTTTAATTCCTGAAGACTCCAAGACAATCCTGGAGGGTTGGCAATCCCAGGCAGGGGTGGGGAGCAGAGCTGGGTAAGGATCATTATGCACCTGGGCGCTATAAGGAAGCTGAGGGGACTCAGTAGGGGGAGACTGCAGGGATGAGGGTGGGGTGGAAGAGCGGTTAGTTCAGCAGAGAAAGGAGGGCTGGGAGGATCTAGGGAGAAAACAGATGTCTGAGATCCAAAGGGAGGTTGTGTTCAGCACAAGCTGTGGGGAAGCAATGCAAAGGGGATTGGAGGTAGATAGTAGCCCAGGGAAACAGCACCCCATAAGCAGAAGCAGACCTAGATGCTTATATAGGGTGCCTGGGTTGGAACCCAGAGTAGAGGCTAGGTCTGGGTTCCTCCATCAGCTCTAAGGCAGGGCCATGCAAACCCAGTGGAAGGAATATTGAGTCCAGGGTGAGGGTGGAGCTGAAGGTTCTTTTGGGTTGGGATATTTTGTAAGCTTTCAAGCTAGACCATTTTGTTACCCTGGAAGGGGACTGAACTTTATGTGACTTGGCTGGAGGGCCGTGCCTCAGAAGACCTAGTGGGAGGCAGAAGGCCTGCCAGAGGCACTGGAGGCAAGGATGCCTTGCAACATTGCACCCTGCCACAAGGGAGAGCTATTATGTGTGGTAAGCATGCTGCCTTATACCCTGTCAGTGCAGGATTGTTCCCCACAGTGTATTGCCTGATCTTGTTTTAAATGCTCCAAGCAGTGTGGCTTCCTTCTCTTCCTTTGGGAGACTATTCCATAATCTAACAGATCTTCCACTCTCTGGTCACTTCTGCTTTTCGTTATTATGAAAAATGTACGTAGCATAGAGCTGGTTAGAAATTGTATTCTTCTGGCAAATTTTGATGAAAACGAAGGCTTTTGTTTAAAAATTTTTTTTTTCAGTCAAAACCCCAAACTGAACAGTTTTGGGGTTTTCAGGGTTTTTTTTTTTAAATGAAAAGTCAAAATTTTCTGCAGAAATCAGCTACTTCCAGAAAAAAACCCTTCTGTTTAGTTGAAAATTCAATTTTCTGTTGAAAAACAGTTACACGATGATTGATGAACATAGGGTCTGATACCACAAAAGGATGCCCATGGTTGGACCTTTGGGGTTAGTGGGATTCCTGAAGAGTATAAGTCTCTGCCTGGATCTCTTTGTAAGATCATGACCAGAGAGAAGACATTCTGTGACCTAAAGAGCTAGATGGTGTAGTCCGGTGTATATAGGACACCAGACTGAGATTCTGAGCTCTGCCACTGAATGGTGGGTGTCCTTGGGCAAATCACATCACTGCTCTGTGCCTCACTTTCCCTGTCTGTAACACTGCTGTGGTTGGGTCAACTATGGTTCCTGACTGACAGCTCCCTTGGAAAATGAGAGCTGGCAAAGGATTGCCAGTGGGGCCCCTGACGGGAATTCAGCCCACGGACTTCAGTCTGAAATAGTCAAAATAGTTTGGCCTCTAGGTTATGCTGCAAAGCCTGTTCCTTTGACGTTTGACTCTGTTCCCATTAAAACAAATGGAAAGGGAGTGTATGGGGAGTTAGATTGGGAGCGGGGTGAGACGAATGGCTGAGCTGTGGAGGGTTTGTGTGGAGCTGTGACTCTTGGTTCCGTGGACCAGTTTCTTTTGTGCAGAGAAAATGCCATTGCTTTGCTACAGCTCCTACTGCTTGTCTTCATCGGTGTGTGTTTATAATTATCTATCAAGATGCCTCAAGGCTGAGAAAGGTGATGTTGATATGCTGAAATCAAATTAAGTAAATTTGTTTCTTAGCTTGCAAAATGATAAATTAATTTATCTATTTAATCTGAAACTTCCCCACAGTTGCATCACATTTGCTGTCATCATCTGCACAACTTTGGCTTAAATCTGACAGTTTTCCACTAAAATGCACATTAGGTTGCCAGGGTCCCTGGTCATGTGAAGTTATCCATTTAGAAGGAGGACACAAGATTATCCTACTTAGCTCTTTTGGACGGTCGGATATCAGCCTGCAAATGCTGGCAATGGGCCAGTAAGGAAGTTGCATATCACAATTCATACTGGTGGCACAGAAAAGAAGATTAGTGCACTAACAGGGGAGGCTGCTCTTCTGAAAGGAGGCTTTAAATGATTTTTCAAGAACCACCACAATATTATGGTTTTTACATAAATAATAATTAATTACATGTAAATCAGATTTCCCCCCACTCCCGTCCATTAGTACCATCTTTGCTAAGCTTTTTGTCTTGTTTTTGTCCATTCACTTTGACTAGCTGAATGGCAGCAGACATAATTTGCAATGCTAACGTCAGATATAGGTCAAAATGGACAAGGAGAACACAGTCCAGGGTCCCACAATGCTCGAACGACCAATTCTGTGCAGGGCTGGCAGCAAAGTGGGATTTGACCTGTTCGCTGCCAGAGGGTTAGAACCACCAGGAACATGATTTTCTTCTCTCTCTTCTCCCGATCTCCAAGATCTGTTCCCTTCTCCCCCATCCCTCTTCTTCCTGGCAGTTATTCACCAATAACCAATATGTGTTGTTCCAGTGGTGACGCAGGGGTTGCTCTATTCACAGACATGTAACTGTAGTGAAAGCTTTAATGGTTGATCCAGGACCATAGGGTTAAAAAAAAAATTGCTATAATAATGCAAGACTTTAGACCCGATAATATCACAGGGTGCTGTGCAAGTTTGAGATCAAGAAGGACAAAAAAATGGAAAAAAGGCAGATAGCATCTTTAAATTACCATGTTGCCATCACAATTAAGCTTATGGCAAGTGTAGTTAATTAAGAGAATGGCAGGGTGGATTGTGAAGAGGCCATCAAATTTAATTTGTACCTGTGATCTAATCAGAATTTGAAACTCCACTAGGTATCCAGAGGTAGTTCACTGAGTGTTGCAGGATAATGGCTTTGAACTGCCCTATAAATGCCACAGTAATGCAAGATATTTGTTTTAATCTTTGTCCAGTTATAATATTCACTGCCAAGGAGGAGGCGAGAGACTAATGTCATGTTTAATAAGTATTCAAGGGTCAAGTGTGCAGCAGTCCTGCCACTTAGTGTCGGGATGGGCACTCATTTCAGTCAGTCTTCGCAGGTGCCTCAATACATCTAGGGATGATCCCAAACTAACTGAAGTCAAGAGCGAGACCCCTATTGACTTCAGTGGGCTTTGGATCAGGCCCTCTCTTTACACTGTGCATGCCCAGGGACTTAACACAGATGTTACCATTGTCATCCCCGTACTAACATTTACATAATCTCTCTTGCATGGTCTTTACCATGCTGGTAACATGATACTTATCTTCACCGCTGGGTTTGTAAGGACCCCCTCTGGACCAGCGTGGTACACAGAAAAGTCTGAGGAGGAGATGGAGTACTGTTTGAATAGCTGACTCTTGGCCAAAAGCAGTACTGCTGTTTTAGGGTTTCCTTCGCTTAAGGAAGTTGTGATTGAAGTTTACTTGATCAGGATAGACACTGAGAAGCATTAAAGGAGTCATATTAAAGCATAAGTTCTAGTTAAGGTGAAAAGGAAGACAGAAAAAAGCAGAGGGCTGAGAATTTAACCTTAGAGGACTCTTTACAGAAAGGATGTTTGTTGCAGAAGTGGTGCTGTCATCAGAGACGGAAAATCAATTTAATAAGTAGGAGTGGAGCCACAAAAATGGAGAACCAGACAAAATTGCATGGCTATAGTGCTGGTGTGGAAAGATACAATGGCCCATAGTCTCCAAAGCTGAAATCTTGGCCCATGGAAGTCTATAGCAAACCTCCCGTTGGCTTCCAGTGGGGCCAGGATTTCATCTTAAGCCAGCATTAAGGTCTCCTATGCCAGAAGATGACTGTTGCAAAATATCTACATTAATGCAACACCACAATTAAGCATTTAACCATGAGAAAGTCAGAAACTGAAGTGAATCTCATTGCAAAGTGAACTTGGCCATATTACTAAATATTTATTATTTGGAAGAGTTTAATACTGCAATGAGAAACTGAAAGTTTTTATGTTAACAAAAGCTGTATTTAATACATTTCCTTCACACTTTTAAAAAGAGAAAAGGGTGGTGGGGTTTAACCTTTTCACTCCTATCCACAACACCATGGAGTCACATAACTGTTTTGTGTAACTCCATAAATTTTAAACAAGATACTGTATTTCAGGGTTACAATGCCCTTCCCTCTCTTCTTTCCCCTGCCCAGCTAGGAAAAATTAAAAATGACTGAAATGATTTGGCCCCATTTTCCAGAAGAATTCACCTTTTAAAGATAACTTTTTTTAGTAAAGTACAAACCCGTGAAATGGGCTCAAATGGAATTTAAAATGCAGCTATTCTGTTTTGCTATTACAAAGGCTATAATAAATCAGGTTAATAAATATACATCAAATAATTTTAGGCTAGGTGGACAGCAGCCTGTCACAGAGTAACATGTAGCCAGGCTCATAACCTTGTACTGTCGCCGATTAATTCCTGGCCTAGCTTTGAAAAGAATCAGGCTTTAAGGCCTGAAAACCCAATGGTGAAATTATTAATAAGCTAAAGAAGAGGTGACAGGTGTTACTAAAATTCTGCTGCAGCAGAATAATGATGGGAGACTGCTGGTGGCCTCCTATGCTTCCAAGCAAAGGGAGCCTCAAGGATAAAAGACCTGAATAGCACCTTAGCAGGGGAAATACCATCCGCACCAGCATTTGTCCTCTTGACCTTCAGCCAGCTGCAAGAGGTGGACCTTATGCTGCCCTCCAGGAGACTAAGCCTCACATGGACTATAACTGGAGGGAAATAATAAACACAGTATATCATCACTGTCAAGGCTTGTGTTGCATTACTTGTTTCAACAGCTGTGCTTCCATAATATGAATAATTATTGTTCCTTCACTTACATATATGCTTTTGTGCTATTCCTCTGGCCCAGAAGTATGATGATTATGGGTACCTGACATTCCCTACGGAGTGCTGAACTTTAACACGGCTGGCCATGACCTAGCATGGTCAACCACGGTGGGAAGAAACAGGGCTTAGGATATGACATGGTTGATAGGAGATTCATTTTTTTTTTAATACGAGGACAATGATTGCTTTATGAGAGGAACTGCACACAAACATTCACGGGGTTATCAAGGAGGAACTGACCTGGGCGTGCGATAGCTTGTAGAATGTAACAGTATGTCTTTGGACACAAAGGCCTTCCCTTCCTTTGAACATATACCCTAGTCTCAAACAAAGCCAGGAGTTCGAGATCCTAAAAAATGTGTCTGAGGAACTGCTGTGATGAACTCCCTTGAGAGGAGAGTAAAAAACTTAACTTTTTTTTTAAAGTTCATATTTGGCCTCCTACTTGTAGAAAAATATGTTGAGAACAGTTTTCTTGTAGTCTGTCTTCTCCCTGAAATCTTTCCCTTTTCACTCCTAAAACAATCCCTTGCTCCCTGCAATATTTATTTCCTATCCTACATTTGTCTTCTCTCCATCCCAGTTTGCTCAATAAGATGGCTCATATTAGCATTTTACACATGTTCAATACTGCAAGAGGACCCGACTTGTGGTTTTCCAAATGAATTGGTCATAGACTTACTACAAGATTGGATGTCTTGTGGTGTTTGCCACTCCACGGACAGTACACCATGTACTTATATTCAGGAAGCAATATATCAGGAATTGAGACTGATATTAATTTCAATGAAGATGCATTGAAAAACCTCCATCAAAATGGGACAGATTAATACTCTGACCCAATTCAATAGCTATTATTCCCCTTTGCCCGCCAGGAAGAGAAAATACCTATTGTTTGGCAACCAAGAACAACTGAAAGTGTGCAAGTTATCTAAGGCCAGTTTTGGTTAGACTTTAAGTCAATGGGACCACTCTATGAGTAATGGAATATCAGTGTGAGCAAGGGTATGAGAATCTAGTCCTTACAATCTGCTAGGATGCCCTTAGGAATCCAGGGCTAAATTCCATTCTCACTACCAGTGCAACACTGACTTCAGTGGAGTTACTCTGGATTTACACCAATGTAATGGAAAGTAGAATTTAGGCTACTACATGTACCTGCCTAACTGCATTTCCATGATGCTGTAAATGAAAACTGGCCTCCAGCATGGTTCCCCTTGTAAACACCATCTAATGGCAGAACAGAGAGACAATTTGTGTTCCTCACTCCTCTGCTAAATCTCTTCTCTCCCCTCAGCTAGCAGTCCCACAGGTTGCAAGGAGAGTGCAGGGGGCTAATATTCAGCTGCAGTTAGTATATGCTGGTTAATTGGAGCCTGATTGGGCCAGGTGCTAAGCATTTCCCATTAACTTTGTTGTGAAGTGAGGCTGCTCAATAGCTTTCAGGATCAGGCCTTCAATGCAGACAAGGGGATAGACTTTAAAAAGTGCTCCGCTCCCACTGAGAACAATGGGCTAGACAGAATCTGAAAACAAGGGCAGATGCTGGGTCCTCTGCGCCTCTGAAAAACGTGGCCCAGGATTTTTACGTACACGTTAGTTTTGTCAGCAGCTTTCTTGTGAGGGAAGGACATAAACCACAACTTAATTTTTAAAATGATCTCGCTTTGGCTACACCTCTCATTGATGACAACTATATTTTCTTGTCAGACAAGCCAGCTTGAGATCCTGGCGAAGTGACAATATGTCCCCACCCCAACCTGCTTCCCCATATTAAAATGAATATTGCCCCCACTGAAGTCAATCGGGATGTTGCCAATGGCTTTATTGGGGACAGGATCGGGCCCTTACTGTGGGTCTTTATGCCTTTGTAAAACTTATCACTACTTGGATCATAAAGCTGAGCCTTCACATCCCAAAATTAGCTGGGCCAAAGAAATGTTTGGCCTTATTTACCTTCTCTAATAAACACAGCCTGACAGGCAAGATTGCATCTTCTGTCTTTTTGAACAGTATCTATTGTCATAAGGATCTGACTTTCTTCACATTCTTTTGTTTTGTCTTTAGAATTGGAGAGATTGCCAACATCAAGCTTTCTTTGCAGCAGAAATCTTCTTGTGAATTAATGGACATGATTACTCATAGGTTCTCTAATTATGCCTCCTTAGAATGGTGGCATGATTAATTTAAACAACCACAAAATATAAGACAAGCTGCAAAACCAACAAATTTCAGCTTGGAAAAGAGGAGACTAAGGGGGGATATGATAGAGATATATAAAATCATGAGTGGTGTGGAGAAAGTGAATAAGGAAAAGTTATTTACTTGTTCCCATAATATAAGAACTAGGGACCACCAAATGAAATTAATGGGCAGCAGGTTTAAAACAAATAAAAAGAAGTCCTTCTTCACACCGTGCACAGTCAATCTGTGGAACTCCTTGCCTGAGGAGGTTGTGAAGGCTAGGACTATAACAGGGTTTAAAAGAGAACTGGACAAATTCATGGAGGTTAAGTCCATTAATGGCTATTAGCCAGGATAGGTAAGGAATGGTGTCCCTAGCCTCTGTTTGTCAGAGGGTGGAGATGGATGGCAGGAAGAGATCACTTGAGCATTACCTGTTAGGTTCACTCCCTCTGGGACACCTGGCATTGGTCAATGTCGGTAGACAGGATACTGGGCTGGATGGACCTTTGGTCTGAGCCGGTATGGCCGTTCTTATGTTCATTTGTCAATGTGCTTTTTTTTTTTTTTTGAGGTACCATATTGCAATTCTTTTCATACTCTCTAGACAGAGACAATAATATCATGGTGTCCATTTGTGCTTTCTGTCTAAGTAAAAAGCAAGGAAGCCTTAACTTATTTCCTGTTCATTTCTCATTGTGTACAACATAGCCTTGTTGATGTATTCTGTATATCCTCATAAACCAGTGACTAAAATGGAAAGGATTTGAAGAGGCATTGCTCATGGGATGCTGGAGGTGTGGCACTGTAGCAGCTTGGAAAACACTCTGGCTTTAAAACAGTAACACCTATAATTACAGATGCATCATCACCTCCATATTTTTTTTCTTTTTTACTAACAAGCTGTAGTCATAGCGTGTGTACACCCTTACCAAAATCTGCCAAGCATTTGCTCCTGGGATAATGATGGTGGTGGTGGGAATATCAAACATCTTTTTCTCCAGGCACTTGTAAAACAATACAGCAGTAAACAATTCAAGTGCAATTAGCAGCCTGCCTTGGTGGAGGGGGAGGGAAAAGTCCCACTGCTCTTATTGTCTATGGAATTAATCACGTTTTATAGAGTTAATATACTGATTTAAAATTTGCATAGTCAAAAACAAGAGCCAAGAAGTTTACAATAAACAAAGTTTATTCTGGGTTTAAATGTATAACATAAATACCTCTAAAGCACTTCAGTAAGAGAAAAAATAGCTTCTATCAATGTGCAAGCTATCATCTAAGAATTGCACTATATATTTTCTCCTGCTGTAGTTTCCTATCAGAAAACAATGAAGTAAAATAGAAAAAAGGTGAAAAAGACTCTAATTATATTTAAAAAATGTAACCTGCCTCTTCCAATCACATACATCTATAACATATTCCACGGTATGTCAAGTGGGTGGGGTAGATTGTGAAGGTTAGTATTTTGTTGCTGCTTTTTGATAATTGAGTCTATTCAGTAATACAATGACATAATGAAATTATGTACTTACTCTCTTTGAAGATTACTCTTAAAGTACAGCTAAACCATCTTTGTCTTTGCAAATATTTATTTGCAATGATTTTCCTCTTAATTATTTAAAATATAATGAATTAGGCATAAGTACTTTGCCATTAGTGTAATTTAAAGTGTAATTGCACATCAGAAGCATCTTCGGAATATGCTTCTACAGTATTTACTTTTCTGCCAAAAGGTGGCGTCCTACTACCATGCCCTTTCTTGTGTGTGAAAATCTTCCTGCTTTAATTTGCCAAGAAGAAACTTCCACTTGATTACTGATCAAGAAATTAAAATGTGCTCTATATGAATGCAACGTGACAGTGTTGAAAATGAACAATATGGTAAGAAGCAGTTAAGTTCCCCACTAACATATAGTACATGGACATGCAGATTTTCACCACTTCAGCTGACTAGACACTGAAATATACAAAATCATATAGAGCAACATTGAAAATAAGCTCCCCCCTCTTTAGTGAGAACCTTGTTTCTGAAAGTCAAATATGAGGTGAGTGCAATTACCAAAAAGCAAAGGAATGGAAAAAATGAGATTATTAACAGTTCCCACTTAGTTGAAAGGAAATAGTTTCTGCTAACCAAGTATGTTGTTGCTCAATAATTCCTAGAATCAAATTGCCATCTAAATTGTTCCTTACAGAATGCTGCAGAATTGCTGTCACACTATTACACTGGATGTTTCTGGGTCCTCAGCACCTCTGAAATCACCAGGCCACTGATTTAGATACCTAAATATAAATGTAGAAGTCTAGCTTTAAGCACCTTCTTTTATAAATCTGGCTATTATCTTTATTTCTGAAAGGGTGTGATGCTTCAATACATCACTTATTGTAGATATGCTCACGGGGCAAGCTGAACATTTTAGAGTGGAAAGGTAAAATGTTCATCTTCAATCTACGCAGCTGATCTCTGCTGGGCGTGCTATATGCAGCCCTCTCAAACATCAGACACCAGTGGGCATTCTTCACACAGAATAAGATAGACTGTGTGGGGGGGTTAGCAGGAAAAATTCTACATTTATAATTTTAACTAGGGGGACTGCTACCACCACTCAGTGGGTAGGGCCTGTCAGTTCCTCCATTTCAAATTACGGCGAAATCCTGACCCTGTTGAAGTCACTGGCAAAACTGCAATTTATTACAATGGGACCAGCATTTCATGCTTGGAGTTTGTTAATCTCTTGTCCTCTTTGCAGTGTCATATGCTAGGTCAGACACACAACAGTTGGTTGTATAGGAGTAACTATCACTGAACTGAACAGCAGTAGTCCTAAGAGTCCAACTAAACTCCACAAAGGAAATGCCACTCAGATATAGAATAAATATGGCAAAATTACAGTTCTAGGTTTTAACTCCCTTCATTTATGGCAGTGTGGTTCATACCACATAAGCGAAATGGTACTTGGGCATGATACTATTAAGTATTAGTAACACTTGGAACAATAGAGAGAGTTAAAAAATTCAGTTTTTTTTAACTTAATACATTTTTACTCTGAAGCTGCTGAAGTGATGAGTTTTACTATTATCAGTTAGATGGACACTGAGGATCCAATCCTGCAGTCATTCCTCAGTCAAAACACCTACCAAGATCAATGGGAATTTTGTTCTAAACATGGAATGCAGGCTGAGGGTCCTGCTGCTAAGGCAAGATCCTGTAAGGTCTGAAGTCATGCACCAATGGGCCTTCTCATGTGAGTATGGGCATCTCATGTAACGCTTCGTAGGAGTGGGCTCTTGGTTTACTAATGGCCTACTTTCCTCTGCCTGGCACTGGTAAAAATATTTATTGGTTATTTTATACATATTATTTATTAACAATTTAGCTGTGCAAGTAAGTCATTATATTAAGCACTGTAGCGAGGGAGTGCTTTCACCATAGGACTGGGGGGTCAGGAATTCTGGATTCTATTTCCAGCTTTACCACTGACTCATTGTGTGATTTTAAGCTGTTAATGTGGCCTCTCTGTGCCTCGCATACCTATCTATAAAACAGGGTAATTTTCCCCTACCTTACAGGGATGTTGGGAGGCTCAATTATTTTTTGCAAAGTGCTTTGAGAGCCTCATAAAAGGCCCTGAATTATAATTGATAGCGCAAAATTATTACTTTTCAAACTGGTTATAAATTTGATTTTTTTTTTTTAAAGAAAGGCCTGGATCCTGTTATGGGTTAAAGTGTTTAAAAAACACAGAGGTTTGTGAGCAGGAAGACTGCAACCTAACTGTTCCAAACTGGCTTCACGAAAGAAATGCCAACATACTATTAACTAGCCACTACTGCTATGGCCTTGGTAATATAACTCTTCAGTGGTACCCATCCTATTCCCCACACCCTTTTTATTTTTCCTTTCTTAAGGAGGGGAGTTAATTTAGTGCTAAGAGTTTAGAAATAATGCAGCATTTATTCAGCATCCCTTGCCTCCTTTATTGGATTTCTCACAGGCGATTTAACTTCAAGCCTGGTTGCAACACACTAACAAATCTCATCCCTTTCCCCCCCCCCCCCCACCCCGAGCACGGGATGTAAACTACCCGCAGCAGTTTCCTCCTGACCGGTATCTCTGCAACAGCAGGTAACTTGTGTTAAACAACGCATCGCCCCAGACTCCGAGCCTGTTCCTAGAAGGAGCAGCGAAGGGGGGTGGGAAAAAAACAAAACAAAAGAAGCGACTCGCGATTGTAAGGCACTTTCTCCCAGCGGCGCCTTGCCCGGACTCACCCCAGCCCCAGCGCGCGTGTAAGCGAGCTCCGTGCCCGGTGGAAGGCGAGACTCGCTCGCGGCACACGCCCGTTTCCTTGCACACTGGGGCTTGTCCTTCTGCTGAACTTTCACCTCCCGAACTCGCCTGCTTTCATTGGATCGGGTGCCGAAAAAACCGAGAGAGGGGAGAAGCCGCTCGCTTCAGCGCTGCCTCCGAAGCGCTCGCACGCTCGCTGCCCGGCGCTGGCTCCAGACGGTCTCTCCCCGGCCCGCACCGGCTCTCCTCGCCTCGGGACGGGAACGAGCCCGGCCAACAGTTGTCTCGCCCCGCTCGCTAGCCCCCACCTTGGCCCCAGCTCGGTTGCTTCCCCGTCTCCCCCCTTTAGCCGAGCGGCTCTGCCCTGCACCCCCCCCCGCCAAAGCCCTGTGCCCCGGTTCTCCCCCCTCTCTCCTGGCTGCGCTGCGCCCCCCGGCTCCTCTCCCTCTTTTGCAACTGCGAGCGCTCCCCGCGTGCGTGTGTGTGCGCGCGTGTGTGTGTGTGTGTGTTTTTTTTTCTTTGCACCGAGCCTTGTTGTTTACCCAGCAGGTGGATGTGACGTCAGAGACTCATAACAGCAAAAAATAACAACATCTCCCTCCGCGGGGGTGTTCTTTCTCCCCCCCCCCACCCCCCCGCAGCGCTTTGCCTCCTTCTTCTTCCTCCCTGTCGCCAAACTCCAGAGTGGCCGCGCAAGGCGCCTGGAGCCGAGCCCGGGAGCGGCGGGGGGCTGGGAGCCGCGAGCCGGGCCGGCCCTGCCAGGCGCTGGGCTCCCCGGGAAGCTAGTCCCGAGCGGAGGGCTCTATTGTTATTGATTGTGCGGCTGTTGCACGCTGTGCCTGCTGCCCAGGCTCGGCGCATGGGGCTTGCCCGGCTAGAGTGCAGGGAGGGACGGGCAGGCAGACTCACCCGCGCTGGGGGGAGCCCGTAGTGGGCACCGACAGGCCGTCTCCAGCGGGTGAGTTTGGCTTTTCGGCTTTCCCCCTCCACTTTTCAGGCGCCTTCTTGTTTGTTTCACTTTTCTCCCTGCCTCCCCCACCCCAGCCCCCTAACTCCTTCCACCATCCCGCCCTCTCTCCCTCCCCCCTCCACGTGCCCCCCTCCCCCTGCCTGCTGGCGGGGGATGCGCGCTGGCCGCCGGTCTGTTTGCATAAATCAGAGCCGATGCAGTAGGAGAGGCGGCGGCTCCTTCACCTCTGGGGCTGGCCGCTGGAGCAGCCCCACCAGCCAGCCCCCCCCGCCGGCGCAGCGCCGGGGCAAGTTGGAGGGGGCTCCGCTGGGGGGAGCGCGGCGGGCAGGGGACGGGGGCAGAGAAGGGAGCTGGTGCGCGGGGAGGACACGCCGCTCCCCTGGCGCTGGAGGGAGCGGGGGGTGGAGGGAGACCAACTTCCCCCCCCCCACCCCTTTCTGCTCTGACTTTTTGGAAACTTTTTATCCATCATCTTCCCCCCGCCCCGTGAACTACTTCAGCGCACGGGCCCTGGGCGCACACGCCCCTCCGCGCACGCAGGGGCTGGGCTGGGCTCGCCTGCCGCTCGCGCCGGCGGTGCGCTCCCGCGGAGTGGCGCCCCGGGGAGCAGCGCGCGGGCTCCCCTGGGGACCCAGCCAGACGCGGGGGCGGGGGGGGGCGCGAAGGAGGTCCCGCTCGGTTCTCCCCAACACCCCCCAGCCCGCGCGCACGCCGGGGGCTGGCCGCGGCGCTGAGCGTCCCCGGGATCGGGCTCGGCTCTTCCCCGCCAGGCGGCGGGCACGATCCCTGCCCCGCGGTGGGGGAGCTGGGGGGCTCTGGCTGGAGGGGCGCCCGGGCGGCGCAGTTGCAGGCAGGGTGCGGAGAAGCGGGCGCAGCGGGGACCGTGATCTCCCTCACTACCCCTGCTACTCCCCCCCCACCCCCCCGGCTAATGAGAGAGCAAGTCCTGCCTCTCGCCCCTCCGCATCCAGGGCCACCTGTTGCCGCTTCCCCAGCACTCAGCCCAGAGGACTCTGCGCCGGAATTGCCGTGTACCCCCGCCAGTGTAACACACGCACACACACACACAGCATTGTCGCCAGCCTGCCCACCCCCCTCCCCCCCCCCCCCTTTTTCGGAGATGAAGTGTTTGAATAAACATTTGCAGCTCTAGACCCAACCCTGCCACTTGCCCCGTGGCGCAACTCTTGCAAGCGCAGATCCCCGTTGAATGGTGATGAAGGGAGATTTTTAGATCCTGTTACTACCACGAAGTCCTTAGATCTAGTTCCTGATCCCGTTTCTTGCAAGTGTGTCAAGGCTCCTCGTCTCTCCCCCCGCACCCCAAACACAGCACATCTCTTCCCCCTTCCCCTCCCCCTTACCAAACCTGCCTTCTGGAGACTTGTTGAAAGAACCCCTGGTTTCTTCTCGACCGTAGAGCCCAAAGTTTTGCCTGCCGGAGCAGCACCACCCTTTGCTGAGGAGCTGTGTACTGGCGATCATTCGCTCAGAGCCTTTCTCACTGCTATCTCCCGGTAAGTATAGGAAAGTCGGCGGAGGCTTTTACATATAAGGATATAAAGGACACCCCCACCCCACCCCGCCACACACACTTCCCCACTCCAAAAGCAAACTCCCAAATAAAGAGAAACCAGGGGAACATCTATCCTAAAAGGTACAGATCAGCTTACAAAAGCTACAGGCTGAAAAGTTTTTCAGGTCAGTGAAACCGAAGGGGGGAAAGTACATGCTGCAGGTTGTATTAAACATGGAGTTGTCTTTTTTTTTTTTTTTTTAACAAGAAAACATGGGATCAGAGTTGAGCTAACAGTATACGTGTTGCTATAAAATACAGTGACATGCTTCCTTTCCCTCCCCCATCCCACTTTATAACTATTAATTATTTCCAACTCATTGTGTTTAAATACCATTGCTGGGCTGATTACAAAGTGTATTGATTTTAGCCTGCCTTCATTCTAGGCATTGGTCTTAACATTTTGCTTTTAGTGAACCAAAAAACTCCTAAAATGGCACTTTTAAAAAACAATATGACTGTCAGTGTCAACTCTCCAGACATCATGCTTCTACCAAGCATTTCATTTAATGGCTACAAGAGCTTCTGAATTCTACTTCTATAGAGAGTTCTGGCTTGATCTTTCCTATCCTATCAGAAGTTTAGGGTTTCACTTTTAGTAACTGTTCTGTGAATGAGTAATGTGTACAGTATTTGCACAGTGTGTCTGTACAGTAGATGATTCTGAATCCTTGAGTATTGAATAATTATACATATTTTTAAAAAAATATGTAAATCACACTTGCTTTAAATTTAGCTTTCTCTGTTCTTATGCATTTGCTTTGGTTATCTGACTTATAAAACATCAGTGTAGCTAATTACATTCTCTTAACTAGGCAGCTAGTTACTTGTAAGTATGTCTTTCAAGAAATGTACTTCTGGTACTCCTTAAGGTAGTAGTTGTCTTTGGTTTAATTTTGTTGGGGGACATAAGTTGATGTTTGAAGTACTTAATAGTATTTTACAATTTATCTGATTGAGAAGGCAAATGCTGTGTTTTTCTTCAATGTTAAGCATGAGAGGTTTTCAAATATTTTGAGTTCTACAAGAACAAAGTGGATTTCAAGGAAGAAGTGTATTATGCATCTTTGAAACCAGATTGAGGGGATCAAGGGAAGGAGGGGGGGAGACTTGGACTTTTGGTTTCAAGTTCTCTGTTCTAAATCCCCCTCCCTGCCCCAAATTTTATTTGAACTATTGCACAATTATAGAGAATGAAATGGGGGTGATGGGTGGGAGACGAATCTCCACTAGTCACCATTCAAAAGGTGTCAGCTAAAATCTCATTCCAAAAAGGTATTGTAGCTTTAACATCTTGCATTGGCAGCATTCTTTCCCCTTAGTCTTTGGATTAGTCATTGTATGAGAGAGAGAGAGAAAAAAAAATTGCTTTTTTGAAAAAAGTAAAGTAAACAGCCTCCAACAAGTGAACCTTGACAACCCAGATTAAGGAAGGCAGTAGAGATCAAACAAATCTGCTGCTGGGCTGTTGTCAGGAGCTGCCTCACTGAAAGCTCTGGACTATTTGATCAGGCAGCAAGGTTATATGTTCACTTATCCAGAAATGGACCATTACAAATGCTGATCTTTGTTGTGAAATCAAAAGATAACTTTGAGAAAAACATCTATAGTATTTCAATTCAGTGTTTTTCTACCTCTTCAAATTCTGACTTGCAGATTGAGTTAATTAATCAGTCTTTGGGACTGATGTATTCAGTTTTAAGTTGATTTACAGTTTGATTTTATTTACGCTACCTAGAATTGCAGAGAAGTTCACTAATACCATATTAGCAAAATAATTTAAAGTTTTATTAAGTTCACCTCTGAAGTTTTAGAATCTCTGAATTGTCAGGAAGTGAAGCGTGCGTGTGCGAAGGTGTTGTTCTGATGTGGACTAGAACAATTTCCGTATTTTTTGCCTTATTTTTGGTTTCACTCGGTTCTTGGAATTTAGAAAACAAAAAGGTAATTTTCTAAATATAGCATCAAACAATGAGGTTTCATGTTTTGGCCATGTCCTGATTTTTACAAAAATGTTTTTGTCATGTCCCTTTGAGTCTACTTTATATAAACTTAATTACTATACTTTTGTTTAAAGAAAATAGTAGTACCAAATGTCAGCATAGAGTATTATGATTTTCTCAAAGTTAAAACAGAAGTATCAACTAATCAAATTAGATTATTTATATTCCTTTAAACCTTTTGTAGGATTCTGTACTCCTCTTCAAACACTTCAGTGTAAACGCTGCAAATCTTATTCACCACCTAGTTTCTTGCTATAAAATATCCTAAAACAATGGAAATAGAGATTTTCAAATCCTTAAGTAAAAAGCTGCTATGTTAATGTACACAGGAAACAACAAGTAAACATGTATTGCATGGTAAAAAAAACCTCTGTCACTTAAGTATTTCTTTAATTAGCAGTACAGACACACAATAAGTGCTTTTATACTTTTTTTTATAAGCCAAGGTTTCATCACCATGCTGCACAACTTATTGCAAAGCCAGTAGTTTTTTATAGCATATACTTTTTATTGTCTAATTAAAGTATGCATGTTAAACATACATATGTATGCTATTAAGCCATTTTGGGTAATATGTAATGTTTTTTAACAGCTATAAACATTTTCTCCTTAAATCAGTTCCACCAGGAATAGTAATAGTAACCCAGCTGGTTTTTATACTGGTAAGAGAAGGAAAAAGAGTTAAGTGAAGAATTGTACATTCAACACTGTCGTGTTTCAAATGTGGCATAATGCTGTTTTATTAGGGAAGATCGCTGTTAAACTGAGCTTAAATTTGCACTAACATCATTATTATGAGAATACTGTAAACATGTAAGCCTCTCAAATCCATTTTGTTTCATGCTATTATAAAAATTAAGGGAAAGTTTGGTCGTAAACAGCAAGCTTTTTCATGGAATACAGTTAAGTATTTAATATTCTTATAGCTTGTGGCCACTTATATTGATCGTTTGAATTGGATGACAATGTAATTGCTTCATGAAATATTTTTCTGATGTGTGTTATATGTAAAATTATAGAACATGTGCACTCATGTAGAATGTATATTTATAATATGGTTATTTCAGCAAGTCTGTCCAGTTATTTATATTTTGTGATGGTGCTTTTGTCTTTCTACATTTTCTCAGAGATGCTTTAATAAAATGTAAATAGATCATATGCTGTCAGAAAATAGTATAAATTTTGTTTACGATTCAGTTGGGTTAAGGTACTTATACTAAAGAAGCTCATTTAACCCCAAGACTTAGCATTAAGTGGTGAGAGGTCTCATGAAGAGCTTCTGCTGCCCTTCGCTCTTATGATAATCTTAAATTACTACAGTTTAATTGCAACTTCAAGGGACTGAGCTGAAATGTTTTATACAGCTGAGAAAGGGTTGGAGAAAACTGCTGCTAGATTTGAACAGGTAGTTGGTTTCCTTTGAACAGGAACTGCATTTGTTTAGGCCTTTTCTTACCTTTCTAAATGCATGTTGCACTGTAGTTTCATGTAAGGGCCTATCAAGTTTGCACAGAAGTAAAAATCCAATAGCAAAACTTGGATCAGACTTCAGTGGGAGCAGGACTGGGCCCTTATAGAAGCAACCGAGCTAATGGGTGAATACATATTTTGCACATTGTCAATATTTAAATATATATGTGCATTTAAGAAAAGATCAGAACCACCCCCCAAAAGATTTTTGCTGTCTGTTTCTCATAATCACTTCCATAAGAGAGAGGTTCTTTTGGGGAAAAAAGTTTTTTAAAAACCTGAAGGAAATAATGACTGGTTTCAGTATTAAGGTAGTGACAAAAAAAATAAAAATGGAAAAACTTCAATTATGGCTTGCACTCTGTCTGTACTGCAGCTCATTCCATTTATGACTAGGCACTGCAAGTGTCTCAGACGAATATAACTTGCTATCTCCCACATGTGTCACAATACTTATTAAATGAGTAGTCAAAGACACTCATTAAATGAGTGGGTCAAATTTGTAGACATTTTGCATTGGACTCTTGCAGCATATTTGCAGTAAAGGCAGTTATTCTCATAGACTCTGACCCAGCAAAGCACTCAACCTCAAGCTTGTGCATAACTTAAGCACTAGTGGTCCTATTGCCTTCACATGCTTAAAGTTATACACATGCTTAAGAGCTTATTTGGATCCTGGCCATAGTGAAATTAAATCATGATTTGAATTGTTTTGTTAGCTGAATGCTTTTCATGTGTCTTACTGCAGTAGGAAATTAACAAGATTGGCTGTCTGTAGAATTCTTCTCTTTTGCCTTAACTAAAGCACTTGCTCTCAGTCTACTGATCTCATAAACTACTATATAGCTTGATTCCCATAGCTATTACTGTGTTGGTAATTGCAGCTACAGTAGGTAATAAGATGATGTCGCTGGGTATTTGGTATGGAGGAAGTAGAATGGAATAAACAATACAGTAATCAGGAAAGACTTAATTATACAAACTTTATAGTTTCATTATTGTTTTTATTAATTCAGATTTTTTTTGGTGTTCAAAGATTTAAGGGGCTGCTTCATTTTTAGAAGATCAGACACATTGATTGGAATGTCTTGAGTACTTTAACATCCTTTCTTTGTCTTACTCTTTTCTTAAACCAACCTAATCACAGAAAAAATTAGCTTGCAGATTTCTCTACAAGTGTACTCTAGGGTTTTGTCTTTCTAGTCTCCTGGCACCAATCTCCTATATACCTGAAGTGCACAGTATTGTGTATAACAGGGTGTGTGTGTGGCATATACTCAGAGTAAGCTGGATAATTATTTATTCAGTCCTGTTCTGAAAATGAAGATAATGTTCCATAAACAACTGAGAATACAGAAAAGCCTGAACAAAACCAGCTACTGTTCAGAAAGAACCTAGTACCTGAGTAGAACTAAGTGATTTCCCCCACACTGCGCACACACTGACCCCTCCTTATGCTATTCAAAAAAATCTCAATTTTTTAGTGCCTTGAAATTGCAATTAAGTTGTAGTAATTTAAGATTATTGCAAGAGTGCAAAGGGCAATAGAAGCTCTTTAGAAGTCTCATCTCAACACTTAATGCTACTCAGTCATGGGGTTAAATGAGTTTCCTCAATGTAAGTACTTAAAGTAACTAAATCGTAAACAAAATTTATTCTATATTCTGACAACTAATAATCTATTTAAATTACATTAAAGTGTGAGTGTGAAAATTTAATTAAATATAGAAGTACTGTCAAGCCCTGTAAATATCTTGACAGATCTACTGAAATGGAAGCCATATCATGAAATATTTACTTACGTCTGGTGTGTTAACAATATTTCAGGGAATGCTCTTCGGAAAACTAATTGTAGGCCTTTCCCAGTCCCCTGTATGGTGGGAATGGTCTCAGAAAATAATATGAATGAATAGAAAACTTTATTCAAATGATCCTCAAGTGTATTGTTTACTGTTAATCAGTCTTTCCATACGGTACTTGTCATTGTTATGTTTTTTATTACAAGTGCCTATTTCCTCAATAAGTTAGCCTGTTAATTCAAATGTAAACTTTGTTAAAACAGACATCTTATGCGATGGAATAATATTTCATAGTGTTCAAGGTGTGATGGTGATGGATGCATAATTTTTAAGTCTACTTTCTTCTGTCTTTGAAGAGGATCGAAATGGCTCAGAGCACAGCAATGCAGTAAATGCTGTTATTACTGTTGTTGGTTTAATTGATTTTTTTCAGATAGAAAATGTTTTTTTTATAAAATATATGAAACCATTTTGTGTTGTGTGTATTTAAATACACATGCCTGATTGTCCCCTCTCATGCCTGTAAATCAGGAGTAACTCCACTGAAGTCCATGCAATGCTGGTGTAAACAAAAGGAGAATCGTGCCTGTGTTCTGTGCCAGCATGTGGGAAAGTTGAGTTTGGGTGAAACTCCTGCGCTCCTTAGCTCCTTAAGGCTTTGTCGGGCTGTAAGTGTTGCCAAGGTAATGCTATCCTCCCTATAGGGAGGATGCAGCATGAGTCTTGCTTTCTCATGCCTTGGTGACTGGTCGAAGGATTGGTCGGGCAGTCTGAGCAGCAGACTGCTTGCTCTCCCAGGCTCTGAGCAAGTGCTTTGATCTTGGCAGCTGAGTCACGGGAGGGAGGATTAAGACCTGTGAAGAGGGAGGGGAAAGAAATGTGGACTAGAATAGAATAGTCTGTTCAAAAACTCTGGAACTTCATGTGGGCTGGCTCATATCCTAACTCATGGAAGTGGTGTGTGATGGGTGAGGAGTGAATGCTTTCCTTTGGCAAACATTCTTGTCTGGGCAGTGGGTTGAGGGGATAGTCCATGCTCCGGTGGCGTTGGCTTCTCTGCTGCTAAAACAGAAAGTCAAACAAAAGGTGGCCTAGTTGGGCAAGTTGATTTGGAGCCACTAACATACTTATTAGTTTCGCCCCTAGAATCCAGACATTTCCTTTCATGTTGTGTCTTGGTTTGAGCTGTGCTTCCCAATTAGTTTTGTCATGTTGTTGCTAGCAATTAGGGTCAAATGTCTTTCCTTGGGCTCTCTACTTTTCTTCTCAGTATCCCTCCCCCGGGTTTGTAATGCAAGCTATTTATTCATTAATTAGTAGATTAAGCATATTAACACATCAGTAAACGAAAGCAGTCATACTTCCCAAGGCATCTTGGGAAACCCTCTGTAGTTTTATGTGATTGGACATGCAGTATTACTGGTTTAGAACGCAGAGCCCATGGTGGCAAAGTGTTTTTAGGAGTGAAATAGAGTGAGCATGAAAGTAAGTAGAATGTCATGTCTCTATTAAAAAGATTGCGATAAGGGAAGATAAAATGGTGAGGAGGTTTGGTTACATGGTCAGAGCTTCAGATAATTATGAAAATCAACCTGTTCAGCATCCCTTTCCCTCTCAACAAAACCAAACCAGACCTACTTTCCAATGCAATAAATGTTGGGGGGCCTTCACGTTATCTGGTTGAAAAGGTGCAGTTTTCAACAGTGCCAGAGGGTATGTCTACACAGCAATTAGACATCTGCCGCTGGCCTGTGCCAGCTGATGTGGGCTGCAGTGTAGACGTTCAGGCTTGGTCTGCAGCCCAAGCTCTGGGACCCTTCCATCTTGCAGTTACACAGCCCCTTAGACAAAGTCACTGGCATGGGCCAGCCATAGGTTTTCAATTGCAGTGTTTGGTGTCTAACTCTTTTAGGAGATACCTCTCTCTTTGTAGAAGCTTTTGAAAATTCCATCCTGAGACCAAAATACCCTTCCCTCACAATCTTTTAAAATACATGCCTCATTTCTGTACAAGTTCAATGTAGCCTTACCCAGTACTTGCTGTAAAGGTTATTCATGTTCTTCAGTACTCACTCCAGAATAACAGCATTGTTTCTCCTTTTTAAATTTATTTGTAAGGTCATCACAATTAATACCTCATTCAGATCGGAGGCAAGATTCAAGCTGACCCATAGTTCTGGGCTACCTCTTTGTTTTAGATCTCAAGGCTGTGCATGTCTGGAATGTAGCACTTGATTTCACAACAACAACAAAACCGCGATGCAGATATTTGTGTCAAGATGTTCGAGTGCCTTTCTGATTACGAGGCTGAGTAAAATGGAAAATAAAACTGATGAAGGGAGGGGAGGCAGCAGAACAGAGGAGGAGCAGTGTTAACGTCACTGCTTCTTCAATGTAACTTGCAGCGTAATATTAAATTTCTGCCTTCTTTGTTGAAAGAATGTTAATCATTTCATTAAGAAGAATTAAGTAATTAACTGATATATCTTTAGGAAGCAGCCACAGACCTTTTTTAAAAAAAGCATCTTATTAATTAAATACTGTCGTTAGGAAGTTTACCGTTTATTTTACTACTACCAAAGGGTAACTAAGGATATGTCTATGCCGCATTTACAACCCCATGGCTGGCATGTGCTAACTGACTCAGGTTCAGGGGAAGGGACTGTTCGATTGTGATGAAGATGTTCAAGCTCGGGCCTGAGCTCTGGGCCCGCTCCTCCCCTCGCAGGGTCCTAGAGCCTGGGCTCTAGTCTGAGCCCAAATGTCTACACCGCAGTTAAAAAGCTCCTTAGCCTAAGCATAGTAAGCCCGAGTCAGCTGGCACAGGCCAGCTGCAGGTGTCTTATTGCAGTGTAGACATACCCTAAATAGGCAAGCGTGAAGACCTTCAAAGTTACTTGTTACTATGTTGCTGGCATAGTAATAAATAACTTTTTTTGTAATTTAAAATGATATTCGAATAGAAAATATAACCTGCAATTAAGAGATTTTTCTGGCTTTTGTCAGCTGTGGTGTTGCAGACCTTATTTTCAGAGTGCTCTGTTTGGGATTAAGAAGTTGAAAATCTTAAAATTTTCACCTTGGTGTTTTTTAAAATAATGGCTTCTTTGTTACAATGATAAGCTAGTTGATAGTGAGTCATGAACTCTGTCTTCTTTGACAGTAAGATGAACTTTTGTTAGCTGTAGAATCAACTCATTTTGTTTTTTAGGACTCCATTCCCACACTCTGTACTCAGGAAGAAGTCCCACTGAAGTCAGTGTTCTAAATCCTACCCTTCCTCTGGTGCAGAAGTCCTCTTAAAAGCAGTTTACATGCTGTGGTTATGCTATGCTGCTATGTGGTTATGCTATGATGGGGGATAGCTGTGCAGAGAGACTCTGGGCACCATGTGCACTATAGAGGAAGGCTCAACAATAGCTGTTTCTACAGTGATTTAGCCTAGAGCAAGGTAGGGTGAAACAGATGTGCGGCAGTGGCATGGCCAGTAAGCTTGCTAAGTTGGTGAATCACTTGTCAAGACCAAACTGGTGGGTGGAGAAAATGGTGAAAATATTCTTCACTACATTTTGTCAAGTATCAGGGGGTAGCCGTGGTAGTCTGTGGCTAGCTCACTACAAAAGCAACTTGGAATTGACACCACCTCCTCAATTGCTGGGAGCGAACTACATCAACCCTGATTGTATTGGCCGTGTCAACACTGGTTCTCCACTTACGAGATAACTCCCTTCTCTTCATGTGTCAGTATAATAATGCCTGCATCTGTAATTTTCACTCCATGCATCTGACGAAGTGGGTTTTACCCCAAAAGCTTATGCCCAAATAAATCTGTTGGCCTTTAAGGTGCCACCGGACTCCTTGTTGTTGTTCACTACATTTGTGTATCAAAACTTCTGTTTTATTGTTTTGTAAATTGACTGGCTCTAAGCAAGCTGTGTTTGCAGGAGGAACAGTGTTTGGGAGTATCTGTGCTAGTGTACTGTACCTTGTATCCCTGCACGTGTCCTCTACTCAGGATTGGGCCATCTGGGAGATCTGTTACCTCTGTACAGGGTGCAGGGTGTGGTGCTAGTTTGTCAGATTGCTATAGTTTCTTTTCTGATGACAACTGTTTCTAATATCCTGGACAGTGGGACTGAAATTTGACACAAGCTTGAGTTCATCTTGAGCCAGATAAATCACATAATGTAGTAGCAGCTGTTATATTAATATTGGTACGTTCTACTTCCATAACTATGCTTCTTCCAAAAGAGAGGGCTTCTTTTCTTTTACCTTAAGACAATGTAATGCAAGCTCTTTGTCAGTATATAATAGATTTTTAACAGAGTGGGTGAACTTCGTAAGTAGGTGCATTTCAGTGCATGGGATATATAGAGACAGGGCTGGATTCTGTTCCCAGTTACAATGGCGTAAGCCCAAAGGATCTCCATTTAAATCACTTACACTATTCTGATTTAAGTGAGAGCAGAATTTGGCCAGCAGCCATGATGCAAGTACAAAATACAAATTATAAAAAAGTACTTGGTCTGTATACTGTGGTCTGTATGTCTCTTCGTGGAACTCTGACTTCATTGGCGTTATGTCAGCAATGGCCCAGTAAGTTTTGTCATATTAACATAATTACTTTTTCTAAAACCAAATACTTGTGACAGAAGCCCAGTCCTGTTCCCACTGAAGCAAAACTCCCTATTGATTTAAATGGGGGCAGGATAAGGCTCTCTGAAATTGTCCATGGTAAATCTCATTTGTCAGTCATAAACTATGCTCCTGTTCATTAACATTGACAGTGTCCTCAGATGTTTTGTTTAAACATTTTAAAAGTGAACTGTGTCTTTTCTAACAAATCGTTACTTGCTATTCAGAATGCTTTGAACAAAGAATGTGTTAAAAGCATGCAGCCCAGTTATGGTTAGTACAGGTAATTTATAATTGTACTGTAGGTAATACATTTGTGTGTTTGTTTTTTTTGTTTGTTTGTTTGTTTTTGAGCATCTGTTGTAAAAAACAGTTATCTTCCTTCACAGGACTGATTTTTGGTTTTTTAAATCTTTCATGTTTAATAACAGGATCTTGTTGAGATTCAGACATTCGCCTCAATACAATTCAGTTGGTGTTGTAACTTGTTGTGATGGAATCCACCCCTGTATTCACACCCTACACACTATTGTAATAATCTCTGTACAAGGTATATCATTTGAAAATTCATAATTTGGTGGTCAATATTGTCCTGATAAAATGTGTGGCGACACTGACTGTGAAGTTATGAGATTCCCATGTATGATGATGATGACACGTTCCAAAGCCCTGCCCAAGCAGAAGTTGGCAGACGGGTCTGTCCTAAACAAAGGAATGTGTGCTCTGCTTAATTTGCATTTAAGCAGTAAACGGAGTCATCAAGCAGGATGGGGGGGAAAAAAGAAAGCTCAAAGAGGTGAAAAAAACAGCAGGGAACATACTTGCTTGTAGACTGTCTCTTGGTTCTCAGCTGGATATGTTTTTTTTTAAGAGGGGGATTGGAACTAAAAAGCAGGGCAAACACACCAACGCACTCCCTCTCTTTCCCTGTCTGTCTCTGGTATTGCACCAAAGAAGACAAAGGAAAACGGCCGTTGGATTTGGGGGCGGGAGGATCCTGACCTGAAAGTTTGGTCACTAATCTGCTGGAGCATGTGGTGAGAGAGTTTGCTTTGCAACTAAGATAGTTTAAGTAGGTATTAGTAAGTGTTCTATCTCTCT
This sequence comes from Chelonia mydas, assembly GCF_015237465.2. Lineage (NCBI taxonomy): Eukaryota > Metazoa > Chordata > Testudines > Cheloniidae > Chelonia > Chelonia mydas. Next base: position 10,331,792 of record NC_057853.1, on the reverse strand, counting down.
ATCTTTTTTTATAATTTTTTACTTTTATGCCTCATTACTAGTACTCAAAATCTTTTTATAGTAAACCAACTTTTTTTTATTGTTTCTAATCCAGTGAGTTTAAGTTGAAGTGTCTGGGTAATTCTATTTAAGGTAATAAAATGGCATATTATTCCCTTAGAGGAATAACAGACTTAAAATATTTCTACTGTCCAGGAGAGGGCTGGGCAGTACAGGACAGACATTTCTGGCAGAAGATTTGGGATGGGGAGTATGTTGGGGTCATCCTGCAGTGTAACTAAGGCTAGTGAGAGCCAGGGTGTAACTGGCAGGCTGCAGTACAGACACTCAGGGTGTGGCTGGCATGCTGGAAGGCTGTTTGTGGGTAGCCCATGTGGGAGCTACTAGAGCAAGTCATTGCAAGGCACCCAAGGTTGCAGGGCAGGGGTGACTCAGTCCCCCCATTGGTCTGAATTGTGCCCTATTACGTCACACTTGTATATCTGTTCTGTTTTCATTGCTGAAAAAACAGTATCTACCATGCTTAAATTTTTTTTTTAACAAGCTGAAATGCAATATAGTACCTGTGAAGGAAACTTAAAAATATTAAGCCAGTTCAACATATTTCTACTATTTAAAAATCAAATTGGAGGAGACTCGATATCCTATTTATTTTAAAGATTTGCTTGAATACACACTTCCCAGAAAAGGGTGCTTGGCCGGTTTAAGTGGCTTACTGAGGGCTTTTTTTTTTTTTTTTTTTTTTTTTTTGGATGCTTTACATTTGCTTATAAATTCTTGCCATGCTTAAGCAAATTATTGGAAATAGAAATTTATTAACTAGGGTTTTTAGGGAGTATAATAGATAGACTCACTCTCTCACCCATGTAAACTAGTCAGTCTGAACAATCTGAAAAATAGTAGATACAGTCTTCTAGCTCTGTTATCAAACTTGCTGCATAAGCCAGAGTTTATGCACTGTGATGATGCTAATGACCAACAGAACCAATGATGCATGACTAGAGGAAATCAGTGGTATAATCTGTGAAAGTTATCAGTTTTTTGTCATTAAATATTAGTGATAAATAATACACTTCATTTTGAGTAGATAGAACATATTTAATTCTGATGTACAGAGTTTCCAATTTAATAAGGGTCATTGCTGAGTAAAATGATAATCTTTTGTAATTTAAAAGGAAAGATAAAATGCATTTCTTTCAGCATAATCCATTGGCTCTGGCCATCCAGTAATGTTTGTCTTGACTGGCCTGTGATTGCTAGATAGTGTGTATTTTTTGTGCAGCAACTTGGCTTGGCTGTGGTGTGCTTTTTTTGTTTTGTTTTGTTTTTTTTAATTTAAGCGTCTAGTTTGTTTGAGCCACACAAAAAGTTAAATTTATGAAAGCTGAGCCAAGCTGGAGATTCTTAGTTTACACTAATCAGACCCTTCCATTTTTTATTATAAACTTCAAATCATAGAAGATAGCTGTTGCCCCATAAGGTGGCCCCTCCTCCAGACCAATGCATGGGTCATAATGTAAGTGGGAGGGGGGAAAATTAAGATTAAACATACAGTATTCATTCAGCAAAAGGTGCAGAGAAATCATGGAGTAAGAGATCCAAACTGTATGAAGAGATCAAGCAGGATAAGCATAACCGCAGTTCAAGTAAGATGATATTATTATACAAGGCAGTTTTCACTAGGAAAAAGTCTGATTTTATTAAAAAAGCAAATACTGCAAAGAGAAACACAATGTAACTGTCTCAACATTATCTAAAGTGTTGTATGATCTTAAAGACTTCATCCTTTCTTTTTTTTCTCTTGTGAATTTGTACTTCTGAAGGAGAATAGCTTTGGCTTGAGCCAGTTGGAGTGTTTCAGCCTTGGTTCAATTTTCCTTATCTACACCTCAGATCTGATCTGCAATAACCTTGATATTTCAGCCCTGTCTCTCATTTGGACAGATTGCCAATTGTGCCAAATGTGTGTCTTCGTGATGTGGACCACTCAGACCACCATGATCCATATTCATGTCCAAACCCAGAATCTGGTCTCAGGTTTCCAGAATTGGAAGTCTAGTACATTTACTCATTGTGCCTTCTAATCGGCCAATCTTTGCATCATCTGTAACTGACCCAGGTATTGCAGCAAATCCCGTTGCCTTAACTCTGTCCTCACTCAGTCAAATCTTCCACTGATTCAAGGGAATTGCTCAATTTAAGAAAAGACTTCAGGATTTGGCCCATAGTTCATGAAATGCAACCTCCCCAGTACCTAAATATGAAGGGCCAGATTCTGCCTTTGCATAATACAGGCAGCTCCAGATGACTTCAGCGGGAGTTGCATGAAACTGAGGGCATTTCAGACTGGGGTCATCTTGTATTGGAAGTTTTATGAAAAATACTTTGTTTTAACCATATTCAAATATTTATTTTCTGGTAAGATGATTTTTATTGTGTCCCCCGCAACCAACACACCTTGCCTTCTATCTACTCCTCCTCTCATGATATAACTTCAAGTTCAAAGTCCTTCCACTTCCACTCACCAACTGAAGATGAAGTTTATTGTTTTTGTTTTTTACAGGTACCTTACACTGGTTATGGGGACCTGACTGTGCAGGGAACTCTTTCAGCTATTTTAACTGCAGGCCCTATCCCAAAGAGCTAGTTATGTTTAGCACTCTCCAGAGTGCTAAACATGACTGAGTGGGGATGGGGGAATGGAGTACTCAGGATAGCAAGTGCTTCAGGAATTGAAGCACAAATTGCACTCACAGCATACCAGTGATTAGCTAGGTGCCACAAACTGTAGGATTTAAAAATCTGTGACATCAGGCCAGTGTCCTGCAGTCGTGTGTCCTGACACAATCTTTCTCTTGAGTGCACTGAAAGATAAAGGTTTCAGAGTAGCAGCCATGTTAGTCTGTATTCGCAAAAAGAAAAGGAGTACTTGTGGCACCTTAGAGACTATAAATTGGTTAGTCTCTAAGGTGCCACAAGTACTCCTTTTCTTTTTGTAAAAGATAAAGGTTATACCGGTAAGATGAGGGTGACCCAACCACCCATTCACTAGGTGGAATTGGCACAACTGAGTAACGAGAAGCGCTCCTGTCAGGCCTTGATAAGTTTCCTAGATCCTTAGCAAAATTGTTTCATGCTCAGTTTTTAGAACTCTCCATTTTTAAAACCATTATGTTACATTTGATAATCTCAATGTTGTATCTTCTGCCCTTGCTACTTGCTGCCTGGCTCATGCTGTGCTAAACTGTGGCCCTAATGGTCAGTCAATTGGAGAAGAGGGCAAAAGTTGGTCAGAGAAGGAAGTGTGTTAAGATGGGCTGTACGTACAGTGCCTATAGCATGCCAAGAGTTTCATGATCTATATACAGGGAGAAAAGTTCTCTAGTTTCTTTGCAGTTACTTAACTTTTACAGCATGTCTTATCCTCTTTGAAGATGGTATTCTGGGTTCTTTAGAGACCCAAGACCTTAATACTCAGCAGTTTGCAGCCTTGGGGGGCGTGGGAGCGATAGCTCAGTGGTTTGAGCATTGGCCTGCTAAACCCAGGGTTGTGAGTTCAATCCTTGATGGGGCCATTTTGGGATCTGGGGCAAAAATTGGGGATTGGTCCTGCTTTGAGCAGGGGGTTGGACTAGGTGACCTCCTGAGGTCCCTTTCAACCGTGATATTCTATGATTCTATGAACCTCTGTAACCCCTTCTGTTTCCATGAGTGGAAGAGAAGCTATATCTAGCAGGGGCACCTTTGTGGCATGTTTCCCCCAGCTAAGTTGTGGGGGGAGAGGTGAGGTGAGAGCCAGCGGGATCCTTTGGATTCTTCCTTTTCCAGACCTCCAGAGGGAACCAGCACAAATGTGAATTCTCCCCTCTTGGAGTAGAGCTTCAGGAACAGCTGTATTTGAGAGGGGAGGGAACGTTGGAAGAGTGTCTGGCTCCTGGAGCTGTGTGTCCTGGGGCTAAGGAGCAGGTGGGTTGGGTGAAAAGGGAAGAGTAAAGACCATTTAGGTGGATGCCCTTTATCTCCTGGCAATCCTCTAGGAATGCTAAATGACAGTTCTAAGGAGAAGAGAATCTGCAATGTTTTTAAAGAGTTCCCTACTAAACTTTCAGACCTTGTGTGTGTCACAAGGAGGCAGTAAAGGGCGCAAGACCAATTTTTGTTGTCCATGACCCATCACCTTCAAACCTTACAGTTCTTCCCAAAGCTTCTCTCTTGTGCTTGCTGCTTCTGCCCTTAGCAATACCTGTTGATAGTATCAGGGCTATAAAGCTAATGCAAGCCTGGCTCTTTTTACTGTTTCCTTAACAGAGTTCTGTCAGTTACTAAGGTCACTGGTGTGCATTGACTCAAAACTCAGCGTGATTTTTGTTTTCTTCACTTGCAGAATTTTTTTATTTTTATTCTACTACTTTCCGCTTAACGAGAAGTGGTTAGCTGGTCTGAAGATTGGCTTTTCTTGACAAGGGCTGGCTGTTTCTAATTGCTGCAGTCTTCAAAACCTTAGCTGGATGATAAGCACATACAATTACACATGTACCTATTGAGCAGCCTGTTAACTACTTAGTCTAACTTTCAAATGAAAAAAGACAAGTTGGCATGGAAATACAGGGCTAGATCCTCTGTTGGTGTAAATGGATGTGGCTCAGGGGAGTTACTCTGACTTGCACCATATAAGGATCTGACTGTCACTTTTTATTCAGTGTGTATTTTGTGTATAAGAAACTGTGTGTAGAATATTAGCTAAGCTGGAAATATTGAGCACATGATTGGAACTGGAGAATTATTGCTCCTGCTCTGCCCTCTGGTATTTGTGCACAACACCCTCTGCTTGGCCCTGTATGAGGACTCGCTGTAGATGCCAGGTGTTCAGTGAATAGCATGGATGGTCTTTAACGTAGTGTTAGGTTTGCTCAGGCTTATACTGGGTTTTTGAGTAAAGCTTTAAATATGGTTGATGCTTTTATTGCTTTTGAAAGTGGTGCAGGTGCATGTTAACAGGAAGTGAAACCCTAGCAGTCCTGTGGGAGCTTCATTCAAATTGTGCCAAGCAGGTACAGTATACAAGTGTTATCACCTTACTGATAATCTGGCATAGTGTGGGTATTCACACGTGTCCTAGGGATTATAGGTGGTGAAGTCATACTGAGCTTGGCACAGAGCTAAACCATTTGTGAGACGGTGCAGGAAAGCTATAGCACATATGCTTGATGTTTCCTTGCTTTTCTTCACATGCGAAGCAAAGCTGAATAGGAGTTTTATTTGTTCAGGCTTCCCTTTCTCTTGGAAAACCAGTCAGGTGTTAACAATGAATAGAAAATATATATAAATGAATCAAAAGGTATTGTTTTACTATCAATTTAAAATAGTCCATCAGCCAGCGGATGCGGTTGCTCCGTGGTTCAGTGACTTTTTTAGCCTTTGTATTCGTGACCTGTTTTTTATGTTGCTCACAAGTAGAGTAAATTAGATGGTGCAAATCTAGTCCCTATGTGATGACGCTCTCTGGAGTGGCTCACAACTGAGAGTGCCTACCTCAGGGCAGACTGACAAAAGTAGGGTAGAGGCCCCACACTGGTGGTATGTTATATAATTGGATTTCACCCACCCAGTACCAAATGTGAACTCCCAACGTACTACAATAGTCTTATAATGGAGTCACAGACAGTTACCTTAGACCAGCGGTTCTCAACCCAGGGCCTACATGCGGCCCAGTTAGCACGCAGCTGTGGCCCAGGAGGAGGGGTCCGGGCTGCGCCGCTGCCTAGTGTGGGCGGTTGGGCTCCCAGCTGCTGGCTGGCCATGTGGGGTCTGGTGGTTGGGGACTTCCCACCGACCTCAAGGGGTCACAAGCCTTATTTGTTATGTTCAGTGTTTTTTTTTTTTTTTTTTTTTTTTTTAAACACCTTCTTGAGAGTTTATTCGGGAGAGCCAATAAACCAGCATATAGACTTTCCCATTACCCAAAGCTGCATTTGGAGTGAATGTCCAAATAAATAAAAACCCAACCCAGCCTGCACCCACCTCAGACCATTGCAAATTTAGTGCAGAAGACACGGAGGAAGATATGAAGCCCTGCAGTATCCTTAGACTTGGACGTAGTGGTTTTGCGACGTGCAGAGGGGAACTAGAATCAGATTTCAGCTTTAAGTCACTTAAGCTGGGTTTTTCAAAGGAACCTGAGTGAAGCTTTACCTTTGTCTCCGTTTAGCACATTTAAAGTACACGTGGCCTTGTCTACACTAGATTTTTTTTTGGAGCATACTAGCCAACACCTTCTAACAACACACCTTTAAATCCTAGCTGAGATAAAAAGGAGGGCACTAACTCTAATTCTAGTTTCAGCTTGTGCATGTGTTTATATTCTATCTGAATCTGGCTGGAGGATTTGTAATTTTCCCACATCTAACAGTGGAATGTTACTGAGTCTGCATTTGCTGTTCATTTCTGGATATCACATTTTTGCCATTGTAGAGGTAAATGCAAAACTGAAAGTGGATTGGATTATTCTATTCCATATTGAAAACAAGCCAGTAGTGGGGATCTTTGCTTTTTATAGTTCCCTGTAGTAGCTGTTACTTCCATAAAACACTTACAGTGTTTTAGGGTAGTGATTTCTTGGTGGGCAGCTTAGAGTGCTGTTACACCAGTGATCTATTCAGTAGTGACAGTAGAACTTGTGCTTCTTGGCCTACTGAGGCATAATGTAGAGGTGATCTTAGCGAGAGGTGTTTTACGATGCTCTCACGTGCTCTTTGGTGACTAGTCTATCCATGAAGTGCTCTCCAAAGAGGTTGAGTGACCTGCCCTCACTGTCACGTGGGCAGTGTCGTGAGCTCAGCTGTGCGTTGTATGCTCTGAATGTGTTTATACTGCGCATTTAGAGGAGCTAGAGGTATGCTGTGGAGAGAAGTGCATCTATTTAGTATAAAGAGGCAAGTGGAAATCTTACATTCACTTACCCAGTAACCAGAATCCTTGCATTACAGCAAAGAAATTGGAAAAACCTGGACCAAAGAGTCCAGAATCTAAGACGTTCACAAAATAGAAAGCTTTTTCAAGTCTTTGTTAAATGCATGTAAAATTTGAGGCAACTGTAGATTCCCACTTGGTTTTAAATAAATATAACGCTGGTTTAAAAAACAACAACAAAAAAACCCTCTTTAAATTGCACAACGTTTTTAAAATTATACACTGGGATTTGAAATGTCCTCTGGCACTCTGGAAGCATCTGTCATAACTAATTCATTTAAAATATACTTTATGATCAGTACAGTACTGTACTCATTGTGTGCTAGTTAAACGTCTACATGCAGTGCGAGGAAAGAAATGCACTTGTGGCCTATCTGATAATCATAGAAAGGAAAATATTTTCTGTGAACAAACATGTATTCCTTAGTTGTTGTCTTTGTCAGGACCAGACCTATACCTGTTCTGCAGCGGTTGTTGATGGTAACTTTTGGGGGGGGGGGGGGGGGGGCTTATTTTGATGGTCCTCCTAGATCTACTGGAGGGTAATTGCGGAGGTGACTGTACGATATGTAGTACTTCTATGACGGTGATAAGAGTGTGATGGTCTTGCATACAGTACATATAATTAAAAATGCTGAGATACTTTGGTGTTCTGAATTTTAAACCATTTCTGAGTACAAATGCTTTAGGCAATCTATATTTTCCAAAGGATAATTTGGTCAAGTTATGGAAGGTCTCCTCCCCATAGAAACAATCAAGAGTATTAGGCTTATACTCAATTAGAGTGGTTGAGAATGCACTGTAATTATCAGAACAGATACAGGTACAGCTTAAAATATTGTGCAAGCGGGATTTGTTACCAAGGTTGTTGCAGTGGCTCCTAAGTTTCATTTTCTCTGCACTGAATTGGCACTTGGCTGCTATGCCCTGGAACAGTTGCTGGCATCTCTCCTTTCCTCTGACAGTTTTTTCCTCCCCTCTCCATGTCCTCTTTCTGTTCTTTATTTCCATTTTATCTTCCTCTCTCACCTGCCCTGTCTCCTCCCCCCCCCCCCCCCCCCCGGCTTTATGACCTTGGGTTGGGACTGTCTTTATTTTTGTGTATTATACAGTGCTGAACACACTGATGCTAAAATGTTTTTTGCTGCTCTTTTGTGGTCAGGCTACATGCTGCTGTTATGAGGGTGTGTGTGTGTGTGTGTGTGTGTGTGTGTGTGTGTGTGTTGGCCTGTGATATTAGCTTCTGAGACAATGGATTGTGGCGTGAGCTGCTCCTGTGAGAACATTTACTTGCAGTGGGGTACAGGATGCCTTAAGATTCATGCAGAGTCTCTATGCCCCCATTGGGCTAGTCGAGTGCCTCCTAGTTGTGATATCAAGAACTGCACACTGATGTTGATGGAGAAGCTTGTGGAAAGGTCATTGCACAATACCCAGTTGATGTACTTGAAAGTGAAGAATCGGTGTGTATTGTGTTAAAAATCATTTAAAGAGTTAATCCTGCAGGTCTCCCTGTAATGCTGACTGTCCTGCGTCACTTCCAGGTTATTAAAGCACTTGCCTGTGTTTTAACCACACAATCCGCTATGTTCCTGCTTGCATCACAGCGAACATAGGATTCTCCATTGCTTTCTGCCTGGATTATATGCATTTTAGGCTTTCTGTCTCAATGGTCATGCAGGGTAAGCTCTGCCCGGGCACTTATACCTCAAAAGAGGACAGCTGCAAAAGTAGGGTCTGGGGGAGTTTGACGGAATACACCTTGTATTCACACCTTACACATTATTGTAGTAATCGTTGTGCAAGGTATGCCTTGTAAGATAGCATGTGAAAATTCATAATTTGCTGGTCAGTATTGTCCTGATAAAATATAGGTGACAACATTGTATATAAAGTGATAAGATTCCCCTGTATGATGGTGATAACGCATGATCCAAACCCCACAGCCATGCCCAGGTAGAAGTCAGCAAACAGGCCTATCCTAAACAAAGGAATGTGTGCTTGCCTTAATTTGCCTTTAAGCAGTAAACAGTCATTAAGCAGGAAGGGAAACAAAGGAAACTCAAACAGGTTGGGGAAAAACAGCAGGGAACATTCTTCCACATAGACTTTCTCTTGGTTCTCAGCTGGAAAAGTTTTTCAAGAGGGGGACTGCAACTATAAATAGGATGGGCAAACACCCCAAGGGTCCCCCCTCTCCTCTGCCTATCGCATTCTCTGTACCTTAGAAGACAAAAGAAATAGCCATTGGACTTGGGGGGCGGGAGGTTTGTCCTGACTTGAGTTTGGTCAATAATCTTGCTGGAAATGTGGTGAGAATTTTTGCTTGAATCTAATATAGTTTGTTAGGTATTAGTAAATGTTTTATCTTTATTTTTCTAGTAACCATTTCTGAATTTTATGTCTTGTTACTTGTACTCACTTAAAATCCTCTTTGTAGTTAATAAACTTGTTTTATGTAATCCAGTGTGTTTAAATTTAGGTGTCTAGGTAACTCTATTTAGAATAACAAGCTAGTGTGTGTTGTTCCTTTAAAGGAATAATAGACTTAATCTATTTGGGCTATCCAGGAGAGGACTGGGCAATGGAAGACATACATTTCTGGGGAAAGTCTTAGACGGGGAGTGTGGTGGGGGTCACCCTGCAATATAACAAACGGTGTGACTGGCAGACTGCAGTTACACAAACACATCTGGGAGTGAACTGCATGCTGGTGCATGCTTGTGAGCAGTCCAGGTTGGAGGCTATAACAGTAAGGTATTTCAAGGCATCCCAGGTTACAGGCTGGGGTGACACAGCCACCCCCCCAAACCCCCCACTTGTCTGGATTTTACCCCAGTATGTCACAGGGAGGCTTGTGCTTTTTCCACGTCCCCTGTCATTCTGGACCACCCAGTTTCTGATTTCCCCCACTCTGTGCCCTGTTCCTCTCCAGTGCTGGGCTACACCTGAGGTACACATTGGAGGCTGCCACTGACTGAGAGATGTGCTACAAGAAGAATCAGATTGCACTGCTTTTATGTCCCACTCTCCGAGGCTCTCTGATGCTGTCCTGTGTTGTCAATACTTGGAGCAAGTTACTAATGAACTCAAGTTTCCCATCAGTTGTCTTAAATTATTTCTGAACTTCAGAGTCCCCGTTTCTGACATCCTTTCAAAATGTAATAAGGCAGGATAACTCTGGCTCTGTAGAAGTCTAAGAAGCTGTAGCCTGTGTTCAGTAAACTCTGACCCTTAGACTGTGTTCTTTGCTCTTCTTAGCCATTAATCTAGCTGAAAATGTTACTTCTGAGTTTATAATGCAGACCCTTGTTATCTTTCAGAGTAGCAGCCATGTTAGTCTGTATCCGCAAAAAGAAAAGGAGTATGTGTGGCACCTTAGGGACTAACAAATTTATTTGAGCATAAGCTTTCGTGAGCTACAGCTCACTTCATTGGATGCAAGTGAGCTGTAGCTCACGAAAGCTTATGCTCAAATAAATTTGTTAGTCTCTAAGGTGCCACAAGTACTCCTTTCCTTGTTGTCTTTGTAATACAAAAGTCTAACAGACCCAGCATGGGCTTTTCCTTGTAGTCTTGGAAGAAGATTAGTGTCAAGATATGCATGTGCAGATGGCTTATATTTCTAAGAAAATCGTGGTGGGGGGGGCAGAGCAATTGATTACTATTGGTAACTTAATTTACTGAAAACTAAAGAGTCCCAAAGAGAAACCCACTTCAAAAGCTTTGGTTTTTACAAAGGATCCGTTCTAATTCTATTGCAGTGGTCTATGGTTTCAGCCACTCTCTTTGATACATGTGTGTGTGTGAAAGCAGAAGGAAATGATAAAATCTAAGAATTAAAGCATAGGATGAGAAGGGCAGTGAGTAGCATAAAATTGAAAGATGTTCAACTGTAACAAGCATTCCCATAAACCGACCATAGTTCGTTACCTCATTACAGGTTGTCATTGTATTGTTTGTTTGATCTGTTTAATGGATTGGGCTGGGTGGCTAACAGAGGTGGGGGGCTTTATGTTTTTGATCTAGCTACCATTGGTTAGTACAAATTTTTTTTAAAAAAAAAATTTGATTGCATTTGAATTACCAACATTAGAGGAACTTCTAAGCTCACATTACACTTTAAATTTCTTTAATTTATTTTTAAAGTGGAAATTTTGCAAGCTGACGTTTTTGCAGCATGCGTAGTACAATTTGGCTGTCAGCATTGTCTGGCAAACGAAATAACCAAATTATTATTCAGTCATGGGTTTTTAACAGCCGCAAAGCAAGTGGATGTTAACTAAATGATGCAATTTATTCCCTTCCCACTTATTGCCAGCTTGCCTATTACAGAGAGACTGCCAGCTTTAAATAAGTGGTACCCAGATGGTAGTCGCATGACGCCCACTTGGTTACAGAACCTAAGCAGGGAATAACTCGGCAGCCACTACAAGCTGTGGGTCAATTGAGGGGGAATGCCTGTTGCTTCACAGTTTTGCATATGTAAATCTGTTAATGTTATGTCAGTATTGTGCGGTCTAAACACAAGCATTGCCTTTCTCTGGGGCCCAGATGAACTTGGATTACAGCCCAGTTAATGAGGATCTAAGAGAGAAGCTTCAGTTTGAGAATGCTGCTGTAGTTTGCTTCCTCAATGTGAACTCATTGCTTCCTGGATGCTCTCATTTTCTCCACAGCTGAAGTTCTATTCAGGAAGTTCCTCTGATAGGCTGACTCCATAATAGGACAGACACAAGGTTTTATAAGGTTGGGCGAAGAGATTGTATAAGTGTGAGTGCGTGTCTATTTTTAGTGCCTGTGTTGAAGACAATTCATTTGGCCCAGCCTGTCTGCTTCTCTCACACTTTCTTTCTCTGTCTGCCACACTTCTGCACTCTATTTCATCAACTACAGATGTGGCACACAGCCATCTCGGAAAAGTCATGAACTGTGTCATCTGCACAGTTTAACAGCCAACATCTGCCGCGGCAGCCTGATGGAAATGGCATGGAAACAATTTTAGGGAAAGTGCTAAAGTGCTTTCACGTTTTCTTAAGTTTGGCCCGTACAGACAGTTATTTTATATCAGTTGCATCAAGATAACAAATAAAAGAGCTGGTTTCAAATCTGATTATCTTATTATTTTAATAATGTTTGACATGGGAATGTTTTTTATTGTTGATCATTTCTTGTTCTAAAAAGCTTATTACAATGGGTAAAAACAGCAACCAAAAATACCCATAAAGAGGCAAGGGCTGTAATATGCTTAAAGGCTAAAAAGTACCTACAGTGTTGCTTTACCCAAAGAAAATCTTCGTGGAGATATTGTAAATTTAATGTGCCAGATGACAAGAGTTAAGTGTGTGTGTGTTTTTCATGAAACCATTTTGTGAACTATATATTAATGCTGTAATACTGCTCAAAACGTTTTGGATATGTTCCTGCAAAAGCTTACTCCTGTCAGTAGGTCCCATTGGGTGGCTCACATGAGAGGGGAATCTTAAAGGGCTAGCCCTCTGGCTGTATAAATTGTTCTAGAGCATTCTGTGTGAGCATGGTTTATCATCTTACCCTTAATGTATTGTGAGCCGGCGTTTAATATATTGGACTTGGACAACTTTGTGTTCATTCAGTTATAGGACGGTGTCCTATGGCTAGCATGGGTTTGTAAGGTATAAACTTGTGCGTGATTGTATTAAATATTTTAAATAGAAAAAATTGAGGAAAAGTCAGCTGATTTAAAATGTAAACTGTGAACGTCACCATTCTTTTTAGTTTGCTAATTATTTATCATGGTGATACTCCGTGATGGTGGTGTTTTTTAACTCCCCTGAAAGTAAATTTTTTAGCTGATGGAAATATTCCTTCATTTAATATTCTCCAGCTACAATGTTTCAGTGATATTTGCTGGTATGGGTTGTACAGATTAGGTATGTGATGGGCTCCTCACATTTCAAGTCAATAGGTTTTGTTCTCTGGGACCAGATGGAACTCTGCACAGTGTTCTTTATCTCTTATCCTTTGCACCGTAACCTGATCTCCAATATAGCTAGACATCTACCCAAAATTTACAATGTGGAAATAAACTCAGGGTTCAAAAGATGGACCAGCAAGAAAGGAAAGTGTTTTGTTTTTTCATAAAGAACCCAAAAGCGCATTAGGAAACTCCTACAAAAGGTTGAAAAGCTACAGGAATCCTAGCATCCTTATGATCTCTTAGGCTTTGACAATGATTTGTTGAGCATTACAATCTACTTTGAACGGAAATTTCTTAGCAGATTTGAAAAATCTGTAGCAAATTGCTAATATTTTCAAATTAAAGCAAGCTATATGTCAGTTTGTGTACAGTAACTCAGTTCCTTATATTAAGAGTACAATAGATTGCCCTCTTAAAAACTTAATTGAGCAAGCAGAATATTATATTATCAGAAATTTACAAACCCACCCTTTTCAGGACTAGATCCAAATAAGTCTGAGTTATATTAGCTATTTATAATTTTAATATCAATTTAAAAAAACAAAAACCTTTTTGATGACATTGTGTTTTGCTACACTGGTGCCCCAGAGTGAGCTCAGACTTTAAGGTGACAGATTTTAGTGAAAGCCTCAATATTCTTCATTTAGTGACAGTGTAATCCCTTTAGCTCTATGGGACGTTATGTGAGGAAACTTGCATATAATGTTTGGAAGTTGATTAAAGTCCTTTAAAGAAAACCAACGTGACGCAATCTGGTTTTGCTATGAAATGCTCAGAAAAGCTAGCAGACTTGCATTTGCTCTGGAAGAACAAGTGTGTGTGTGTGTGTGTGTGTGTAATATAGTTCAAATTTCAATAACTGGTTTTTGAATGTCCTAGACCATAGCTGTTATGCTGTGTGCGCGGTATTCAAAAATAACGGTAGGAACAAACTGCAACAGATTGTTTAAACAGTCACAATTATTTTGATACACTGGCTCCTGGACCTCTTTCTTCACCACCTCATGGCAGGGTGTCTCCAGTTAGTGTGTCTTAAAAATTAGGCTTGCTTGAAAATATTGATGAATTACAATCCCCGTTTTCCTGGAAATTTAAAAAAACAAACAAAAAAAACCAGTTTGTAATTTTTCTTAAATGAAAACAAGGTACTGTTTTTTTGTTTTTTAACAGGGATCTTTGACTAATGACTAGAAGCGTAGACTGGAACTCAGTAGTTTCTGGTTTGCAACTAATTTCATGCTAGTTCCTTAATAGCTGTGTGACTTTGTCTATAAAAGAAGGATAATTTTTGTTACCGCAACGCCTAGGAGCCCTAGTCATGGGCTGGGCTCCATTGTGCCCAGTGCTATGCAAACACAGAACAAAAATATGGTTCCTGCGTTATACCTCCGTAATGGTGTGTTAGAGCACGTAAGTTGTGTTTCTCAAGTGCTTTGGCTGAACTTCTGTAGAAGAATAAAGTGTTAATATTTTTATTGATCACTGCCCTTGTTTTCTGTTCAGGAAACAGATATTTTTCTCTCTCGCCTTCCCTCAAACTGAAACATCTTTAGTGATATTAGCACAGCTTTGGAGATACGAGTACTTAACTTGGCTTTATCCTGCACTGGCTATTGCCTCAATGAAGGAACATGTCTGCATGCCTATTGAAAGATTCCCTAGCTTCCTTCACTCCTCCCCTCCCTGCATCCCTCCTTGTACAATCACCACCAATGGCAGATATAAGAATAAAATAGTTGTGTTTGGAGAATGTTCTGTATCAGATCGTAAGTGGGTTTTGTTTTTTGTTTTTAAATTTAGGTCAAATCTTGTGCTTAAACTACATGAGTAACTCTTTAGTCTTTAAAAAAACAAAACAACCAAAAAAACCCCCAAAACAAGACCATATAGACTCTGTCTGGTGGTGGACCGGTAAAAATGCATATATCACAGAGAATCTATAATAACATCTCTGTATTGGGTACAGAACTCAAAACAGATGTAAACCTTTATGTGGCAAGGTGAGCAGGACTTGCTCATCAAATGGGGGCAGAGTCCCAGAAAAGAGGAGAGTGCTTAAAAATTCTTTTAGCCTTTCATCTTTTTGTAATGGTGCCTGTCCCTTCACAACAGGAACCTGTAGTACTGGTGCGTACTCGGAGTATAACATGATCAAAGGAGCTTGAAAGGTCCTCTCCTAAGTAGAGGGAGACTCAAGGTATGTCTGTACTGCCTGCCGGATCGGCGGGCAGCAATCGATCCAGCAAGGGTCGATTTTATCGCGTTTAGTCTAGACGTGATAAATTGACCCCCGAGCACTCTCCCGTCGACTCCTGTACTCCAGCGCCACGAGAGGCTCAGGCAGAGTTGATGGGGGAATGGCAGCAGTCGACTCACCGTATTGAAGACACCGCAGTGAGTAGGTCTAAGTATGTTGACGTTGGCTACAAGAAAAGGAGTACTTGTGGCACCTTAGAGAGACTAACAACTTTAGTTGAACATAAGCTTTTGTGAGCTACAGCTCACTTCATCGGATGCATGCAGTGGAAAATACAGTGGGGAGATTTTATATACACAGAGAACATGAAACAATGGGTGTTACCATCACTCTCGTTACAGTGTGTATGGTAACACCCATTGTTTCATGTTCTCTGTGTATATAAATCTCCCCACTGTATTTTCCACTGCATGCATCCGATGAAGTGACCTGTAGCTCACAAAAGCTTATGTTCAACTAAATTTGTTAGTCTCTCTAAGGTGCCACAAGTACTCCTTTTCTTTTTGCGGATACAGACTAACACACCTGCTACTCTGAAACCTGACTTTAGCTACGTTATTAACGTAGCTGAAGTTTCTTAACTTAGATCGATTTTCCCCCCACCATGTACACCAGGCCTTAGTGAGCTTTTCTGTGAGGAGATTAAACCATAAGTCTACTTCCTGTTTGAGGAGAAAATGAAATTGGGAGCTTAAATCAGGGGTAGGAGGAAGAGGATTTCTCTATTATGACCAAGATTTCAAAGATAACTAGTAATTTTGGATACTCATCTTAAGATATTGTAAGAGGGGCCTGATTTTCAGAAAGTGTTAAAATTCCTGATTTTCAGTGTCACAAGTTTGGCTTGCTGTTTGGATGCTGCTCAAAATCACTAGTCATATCTGAATACCTTGGCTTTTATTCTTTACACTGATAGAACATTTGGCCTTCATAATGATTAGTCCATCTACCCAGCCTCCTGTGGTGTACTATAAATAGTACTCCTATCTTAAAAACCATGAAGCTGAGTCACACAGATGTTAAGTGACTTGCCAAAGGCCACAGAAGGGAAAATCCGTGTCAGAACTGGGAACAGAATTTCAGAATTCCCATCTCCTCATCCCATTCTTATGCAAGATCAAAGGTAGCAAATTGTGTTGGCGTACTGTCTGGTCTGCCAATCTTTTACACAGTAAATGATAGCTTAACAATTCTGTATGTGAGAGCAGCTTCTGTTAGTGGCTGGAGTACAGCAGGTTTACAACACTGCACTCATATATATTTTTACAGCCTCATGTAACTCCTCAAGCAACTCTTTGAGAAATTGAGACTTCAGCAAGAAAAAGAGTTTCAAAATACTTCAGTAGGCTTTGGGACTGTTAATCTGTAGACTCCCAGTTGCAAGGATAGATAAGGTTTTTACCATGCTTCTATAGCTCTTGCTTTATGGGCCATGATAACAAGAACTACTAGGAATAACATCTCAACGTTATAGACGAGAGTGTGGTCGAATGGCTTTAGGCACTGGGCTGAGTTCTGTTCCCAGCTCTGCTACTGATCTGCTGTATGACCTTTGGCAAGTCTCTTCATATTTCTGTGCCTCTGTTTCCCGCTCCTACTCTTTTTGTCTTTCTAAGTCTCGACCTCAAAGGGACAATCTCTGACATTGTTTATCACCTCAGATCCTGAGGCGGGTGCCTTATTGGAGGGAGGAGAAGAGGGTGTACTTGCTTTATTCCCCAGATAGAGGGCCTCCTGGTACAGGCAAAGAGAGCCATAGGAAGTCTATAGAGTGCTCATAACTGAGACAAGGGGCTTGTCTATACAGCAAGTTGGTGTGCTGCAAGCCAGTTGTAAATCTACAGCACATCAGCAGCTTGCCGGGCATTAAAGCGTCTTGTGGACATTGCTACAGAGCGGTGAAAGGTCTGCAGGGTGGCTTACTGCAGTGGTTCTCAACCGGGGTATGTGTACCCCTGGGGGTATGCAGAGGTCTTCTAGGGGGTTCATCAGCTCATCTAAATATTTTGCATAGTTTTACAACAGGCTACAGAAAAAGCACTAGTGAAGTCAGTACAAACTACAATTTCATACAGACAATGACTTGTTTAGACTGCTCAAAATACTGTACACTGTAATGTAAGTACAAAATTTATATTCCTGTTGATTTATTTTATAATTTATATGGTAAAAATAAGAAAGTAAGCATTTTTTCAGTAATAGTGTGCTGTGACACTTTTGTATTTTTATGTCCTAATTTTGTAAGCAAGTAGTTTATAAGTGAGGTGAAACTGGGGGGCATGCAAGACCAATCAGACTCCTGAAAGGGGTACAGAAGTCTGGAAAGGTTCAGAGCACCTGGCTTACTGTACTACTGCTGGACTCCGGGACTTTCCCTGTGCTGTAGCAGCATCCACATGCCAAGTCAGTGCGCCGCATGCTGGGGCATGATAGCCTCTCACACCTTGGCTTGGTGCCCACTAGTTTTCTGTGTAGACAAGTGTAAAGTCTAGACTTGCTAGCTATCTGCAAGATTAGGGAACTCACTTGGTGACTAATGCTCCATTTAACTAAACAATCCGAAGCCTTACCCATTCATTCTGAGTAATCGTGGTGGCATCCTAGCCCTCAGACCTCTCTCATTTGTGGTCTTTAGTCTTGTCCCGTTTTTTAGAATCCACACGGCTAGAACACTGAAAGGACCTATGGGAAGGAATGAAACATGGGTATGTTTCACAGTTGTTGTTGGGTTGTTTTTTTTGTTTTTTGTTGACATCTTTGTCTCTGCACAGATTAAAGCTAGATTATTCCAGAAACAGCCCCAAACAAACCCAAAGGTCTATCATCAGGAATATTTATTTTAAGGGATTGTCCTGCAATCCTAAACTACCATATCTTCCCAGAACCACTCTGCCCTCTCCCCAGTTGCTAGAAACCTTCCGACTTCACCGTGTCCTCCTCTGCGATGCAGCCAGGCCTTCTCGAAGCATTGGCACTCTGAAAGAAGAAAATGTGTGGGCAGCATGAAATAAATATAACGCTATCAAAATAGCAAACAGGGGCTAGAAGACTGATTGATTCATTTTCACCTTTACTTAAACCTTCCCTTTTTAAAGTTTAAACAAACCTCCTGTTGGATTTCTAGCTATCTGCATCAGATTGTTGCAGAATCCAAGAAATATGCTTCAGCATTTGGGTCCTGTCTGTCCTGGAGTACACTGGCCCTTGCATATAATCCAGCAATATATTTAAAACTGGAGCATATGTATTGTCACTGAGCTATAGATCTAATGATGAACTGAACATGGCTTCAGGCAATTTACCCATCCAGGAAGATGCCCCAGCAATTGCTTTTGGGATTGCAGTTGGAGATACTGCTGATACTCTGATTGCAAGTAATCTGGTAGTCAGTTGGACAGCAGGAACATATTGGACCAAGTGAAGGGAACAGCCATGTGCCCAGTCGGCAGCATGCACCTAGAGGTGGGAAGCAAAATCAGCAGCAGGAAAATACTTTTTTAAAAGAGATGGATCTGCAGGCTGGAAGAGCATTCTCCATAACTCTCCCTGCTAGTCCCATTGCACTTTCCAGCTGAAGAAAGTTTAGGCCCTTGGGGGTGGAAGGAGCCCTTTTCCTTTCTGGCTAGAACCTGAGATCGAAGGAAAGCCCTACTTTTCCCTCCATTGGACTGGCAGAGAACCATATCCCTTTCCAAAAAATTCCCCTCCCTGCCCCCCCCCGCAACACACACACACAATTTTTATATTTATTTTTCCTGTTTGGGCAAATAATTGGGGAATGCACCATCCCATCCTGAATTGAAAACCCCTTGTGTGGCTTCGGTTTCCTGTTTGAATAGCTGCCATGGTGACAATCCCAGGCCAGTATTTTGCATCCTCCCTATGGGGTTAATTGACAAAAATGTTTGTGTGTTGGAAAGCGTTCTGGTGTTTTGGGTTCTATAGTCTATCAAAAACACACACTGAAGATGATGTCTTTGTCTCCTGTCATTGGAAGCTGATACCTTGATTTAGCCCAGGGTTAAATATTTTCTTCTGTCATTGAATCTGAATGTAGCACCAAGGTCCTTCTTGAAATCCCTGATCAAATCACAACCTCTATGTTTATTTTTTATTTTTTCCACTACTGGCCATTTGCTTAGCTTTCAGAGTAAGGCATCAGCATGTTTTCTTTTGTATCAGGCCATGTCTTGCTCTTCTCATCCAGGATAGTTGATATTTAGGACAGAGACTAGATAGCTGTGGCAGGTTTTCTGGAGTTGCAGAGCTATCCTGCTAATTCATGCTGGAAGTCAGATCAGATAGGTCTCATTAACTGATCCAAAAGTACAAAAGGGTTTGTGTGTGTCAGAACCAGAAGGAAGTGAAACAAGAGTTCTTGCAAGCAAAAGCCATAGAAATGGCCTGCTCGCAAGCCGGCCAAATTTTATGTTTAAGTCCATCTTCTTAAAATGAAGTATAAAGAAGAACCCCACAATTTGAGTTTTGTACCCAAACCCTGTGTGTATGGGCGCATGCTCTCCTGGCCTATTTACATAATGATCAAGTGAGCTAATATTTAAACCTTCCCCTTTTTAGAGTCCTAGATTCTGATGATGATCAGATGACAAGTAGAGTATTCAGAGGGAATTGTGCAGCTCTCGTTTTTCCAGTCCCTAGAGACTTCCTCCCACTGGCCTAGGAGGTGGAAATCTCAAATGTGACTTCTGCAGTTAGTTTCCCATGAGGCAGGCGCAAAATCCCACCACCCGCTTCCTTGTCTCCTCCCACCCCTTAAACACATTAAATAAACAATTACATAAGCAAACAGCTATAGTGTAAATGCAAGAGTTCATACCAATTATTTGAAATCAAAATGACTCTTACGTTCATGCAAGTAGATACATGTGCACAAAATATCTTTTGGCTTCACCCTAACACTCTTTTAAAAATAGACTTAAAGGAAGAAAGGACCTGGAAACCGTTGTAAAAGAAACCCATAAAAGCTGTCAAATACCAGCTAATTGTTGAACATTTCATTTTTGGGCATAATACAGCTTTGATCTGAGATCTGCTTCATTAAGAAGTTGTTTTCATATAACATAGGAGCTACTTTTTTGGCTAGTTGAATATAAAAGTAATGAGGACTTCTATCATGAGTGTCCAGTAGAAACTCTAAAGTTGCCCCAGGCAGCTTGTGTACTTCCCTGTACCAAAGTGGAAGGCGCGTTCTGCGGGGAGGTGATTGGAAGCTGTGCAGCAGAAAACTCATCCTCATCCTGCTGACTCAAAGTTTATAAAAAAAAAAACAAAAAAACCTCCTCATCCCCCCCCCACCCCTGCCTGTTGCATCTGAGACTGGAGCACAGAAAAGGTGGGACATGGTTCAGGAGTATCTGTTGGCATAAGAGGATGGGGTAAATGAGAAGCAGCGTTGTTTTTGTAGGCCTGCCGTCAGACTTCCTATCTTAAGGGAGTCTGCTCCAATTTACATGTGACTTTAAAAATAGAATTTTCAAACCTTTCTTTGTCTTCCATACTTCAGCTTATGAAAAATCTTTCCAGTGTCTGAGGACTGACTGACTTCCAAGGCTTTTTAGCTAGTAATAGGGGCTTTTAAGTAAATCCAGTAAGACAGGTATTCAAGATGTGGCTTTATTTTGAGTCACTCTCTTTTCTGGACTTTTTTTCCTTCAATGGCTAATAGCTCATTACACCAGGTTAGTGGAAACTTTCCCTAAATACAGATCTAACTTCTCCTAGATGACTTGGCTTCTATTTTATAATAAAACAAATTTTTCAGTTATTTGAAAATGTCTAGCTCTTTCCATTATGAAGATGCACCTTTCCCTTAAGAATGCTACAAGGGTGGGACGTCTGCACTCAGAAATACGGTAATGGTGGCAAAGCTTACCTGAGGACCCCTCGTGGCTCATTAGTGGAGTGTTCACTCCCCACCCCCCCACTCCAACTAGTCTCTTAAGTTCCAACATTAAACCCCCTTAAAGGTTTTCGGGTAATAATGTCCCTTCTTAATTTGTTGGTAGAGCCAGTGAGCGATAGCTTTGTCCACTGTCGACTTAGGATGCTAAAAAACCCCACACTGAGCCAAAGTCGTTTAACATAAATCTTGTCCTTTTAGTCTCATCTTACCCCCCCACCCCTTCTAATATAACCATGAAGATTGTTTTCTTTCCATCTGTTCCTGAAATAGAACGGTCCTGCTTAACTAGATCATATCAGGGATTTTATCTACTCCAGCCACTTCCTTTTAATTTCCCAATTTCCTTTTCCTTGTAGCAATCCCAATGTGATTGCTTATCACGAGCTAAGAGGATGGATGGGTGGGTGGCTCCCTTTTTGAATGATTCTGCAACTGTTAAACAAATCTCCTGGAAGGTAACAACAGTTGTGAAGTGTCCCTGGTGAACCTGCAGGTACCTTTGCAAAGCCCTGTCTGTTAGTAGCCGAAGTCCAGACTTGAAGTTGAGACTCCTGCTTTGGTACCACAGGCTGGGCTAAGACCTTGTTGTCTGCTAAAAAAAAAAGGAGTGTGTGTTCTCTTAGGTTAACTATTGCGCATGAGTTATCCTGAAGTACAAACCCAGTGAGGTGAACTGGGTAAACTAGATGAGGCCCAACCTCAGGAGGGGGTATATGGCTGATCTTGATGAATTTATGGCTTGGTAAAACTGAAGTGACTTGTCTCCACTCTTTTTTTAACCTCAGGATAGCTTGTACATGTCAGTTCTACCCTGAGGTAGAAAGCCATGGCTTTTTTAGCAGTGAAGACAAGGCCCAAGTGATTATATCTTCCTCACTTCAGCTGTGCATTGTGCGCCCTCTCGGGGAGGGTTAAAAGGGTTGGGGAGGAAGGCCCAATTCACCACTTGAATATTAGATGATAATTAGAATTTAGGCAATCTGTTAGGAAATATGAGGCATGAGAAAATTTATGTGAATTCAGTTTAAAAATGACAATGGATCGGCTTTTCAAATGGACATGCACACACAAAAGTAAATGTACACCTGACTTAGGGCTGGTCTATACACAGTTTACACACAGATCTAGTTAAAATCGGTCCATCCCTACTGTCAAAGCAATTACCAAGACAAACTATAAAGTTGTGAACATTCTGCATCCACGGTTGAGGGTTGTAAAGCTACATTGTTGAAGAGATATAGAGCACAAATACCTTGATGTTTATGTGAATTGGTACAAGCACATAACTATCTGTGCGTGTAAAACCTGACTGGTGTGCACACATTTAATATTTAGCCCAGTTTTTTTTCTGTGTAGATTTCCTAAAGTTTGTTGGTTATTGTCAGTGTATTCTTGTCTAACTGCCTGCCCTAAACTACTGTGTTGCTGTATGCTACTTTAAAATAATATTCCTTGTTCCACCCCAGAGGCAGCTGCATTTTCGTGGTGAGCAAAGCAGTACCTTACTTAAGGATGTTGTGCTGCTTGCTTCATGCCTATTAAATGCTTTCAGAGCCCTGGCTGAAAGGCAGTATAGAAGACCAGAGTACTACAAATCAAAGAGCTGGGTACAGGGAAAAGCTAGGTATCAAGATGGTTTTCAGGTAGGCTAGTTAACTGATTGATTAATTCTTGACAAATAAAGATGAGCCCTTGCTGGAACCAAACCCCACACTGCTGTACTATGGAGACGTCTCAATTCTATTGCTCGGATCCCTCTCTATTTATATACACTTGTGGGGTCTCTGAGAACATAGAACTGTCTAGGACACTGGGAGTGCAACTCTGTGGAACAAACACACGCATGGAGATGGCCACAGCAGAATGGTCAGAGAGCAAGTGCATCAGGGATGGAGCTGAAGCTAACAATTTCAGTAGGAGAAACCAGAGTTGAGAATATTTCAACTTTAATGTTAATTTTAAAAAAAATGGTGAAGTTGAGCATTCTTACTTGTCTGTCACACGCACAAAGGATGTGACACAAACTAACAAAAGCCAGTAAATCCATACTCACAGCCACCATATCCTCCTTAGCACATGCTATTATGACTCTCCCATACAGTCTAAGGTAGAACATTAATCTTTGAAATTCTCAGTGCCTTTGTTTGTTTGTATTAGTTTTGAGACTTTGGTGTTTGGATTTTTTTTTTTTTTGTCTACAAAAAGCATAGACAACTGTTCATGAGAAAAGTAAGGAAAGTGTGTGTGTGTGTGTGTGTGTTGCAGCCTTGTAACTTTTCATGACAACTGTGCCAGCCCAAGGATAAACTCTCTACTTGCCAGCCCATTATCATGATGGGTATAATTGATGTTTTTAATAGCGTCAAATTATTTTCCCTGTCAAAACCAACAAAATTGCCCTGTGTCAGTTGGCAAGTAGAACTCCACATTGTACACAAGTTACCCAGAACCATTCCTCTCTGTGTTGTACAAATTCTTATCTACATGCCTCTAGACTTCACTCCGTATAGTCCAAGGAGCAGGCACCATAATATCTTTTGGCGGCTTTTGTTGCAACCATGTTGAGTACTTCTGTTCAATGTAAATCTCTCCGTTTCTGTCTAATCTCCATTGGATCTGTTTCCTGCTAAATGGGTCGACATAGTACCTCCAGCGTGAACTGTATGGTTGGTTGAATAAATGTGAAGCGTTCCATCAATTTTTCTCTGAAACTGTGTTGTGTGTTCAAGTATATTTTACACTACTGGCTGACAGTTTTGTTGTAAATATGTACCACTGTTAAGTTGGACAGTGCATTATTTACCCAATATTATAACATATCATAACTGTTCCTAGGTATCTGATAATTTCCCACTCAAAATCAGGCAAGCCAAAATGGGCATTTAGCCATTTAGTAGATTTTGGCCTGGTGGACTGTAGTGACTCGGACGTTGATAGTATCTTACGTGGTATATCCAGAGGTTAAAGAACCTCATGAAAGTCATTTTGGAAAGAAATGGAGGGCTAAATCTTGTAGGCTATCCTTCTTCAATTCCAGTGAGAGTTTTACTTGGGTGAGGACTGAATAAGAATTGTAGAATATGACGCATAGCACATGCTGCTTCCTGCACAACATCTCTGGGATCTGACCTTTCCTTCTACCAAAACTTCTTTAAACCTGATTGCCATACTCAAGATGCAAGACAAAATCTCCTCTCTAGCCTTGATCCTATGCCTTCAGCCTCTGCTCACTTCACCCCCTTGCCAAGGGCCATTTAAAATTTTGCTGCTAATATAGTTATCCTGTCTCGTCACCACTTCTAAGTCCCTCCATTGACTCCTTCACTGAATCTTACACAAACGGTTTGTCTTTATCTCAGATCAAGCTAACTTGAGACGGGCTTTATCTGTCTTATCTTATCTCCAGATTCGATGCCCACTTTCGCTGCCAGCCTTGATTGTCCACAGCTCTGACAAGCACTTTCATGCTCTTCCCTTTACGCTTGTTGCGGGGGGAAAAGTTCTCAATCAAGATTCGTAAAGCCACCCACTTTATCCTCCTCAGAACTCACCTCTGCGGTAATGCATACAGGAAACTACAGCCTGATAAAAGCTAGGCAAGTTGTGATTACTACTCCTGACTGGCTGACAACTGCATACATCCCCTTTATTTTGACCTCTCATCTTATTACATCTTGTTACATCTTATTTTTTACATTGTAAGCTCTTTGGGGCAGGGACTGTAACTTGCTGTGTTTTACAATACCTAGCATAGTCTCTCTCACTCATACTTGTTTGGCCCCTAGCACTGTAGTATCTGAACACCTCATGATCTTTAATGTATTTACTGTCACAACACCCTGCATGGTAGGGAAGTCCTATTTATCCCCATTTTACAGATGGAGAACTGAGGCATCAAGCCCTTCCACCTGTGCATCTCACAGTGTCAGTCACTCACCGGTGGCAGCCTCTAGGAACAATCGCAATAAAAATAAAACTAAAAAGCCTATGACCACCCGATCTTCCTTTCCTCATATGCTGGTATGCAGTAATTAGGGAGAAGTGGAGAACACAAATCCTTCTGACTTAATTTTACTTATATAATTACGGTACTAGTCAGATATCATGGTCCTGATACGAACACATCAATAACTACTGTTTTTACGCAAATATTTCTTGATGGATGTGGATTCAAGGCCTTAAGAATTTCAGTATTAACCCCCTACCCCAACTGTTCTGGATTACCAAGAGCACCAAAAATGCACCTTAAATCGGGGGGCAAGAGAAGCAGTTTAATTTTTGTTATGGAGCAACTTTTAAAATGGCCTCTGAATGGTCATGCATAATTCTGCACATATGCAGTTCTGTAATCATTTCTGAGGTATTCTCTTTGTGGGGGGCGGGGGAGAAAGGTGTGCTAATGCAAATAATTAATAGGTTCCCCCATTGTCTTGAACTGAACTTGCTCTGGGGAAGCCAAATCTTTTAACTTACCTTGCTACTTCATGTGAAAACTACCAACTGCTTTCTCTTCACTGTGATTTGACCTTGATAGTGTTAACTCCACATTAAGTACACACTTTTTTCCCCCCACTGAAAACACAACTTATGTTTGTGTAAATTTGCTGAGTACCAACTATTAGTTGGTTATGATAAAGGTAGGTAGATGTTAATCAATCAAAAATTCTGAGGGGTGTGTGTATGGGACAAGGGAACTGGCTGTTGGACATGTAAAGGTTAGAAATGAAGTTGAGACCATCTTTGAAAAGTGGCCACGATCATCATTTTTTTTGTTTTATCCTAGTGCCAAATGAATTCCTGTTACCTTGTCCCCAAGTTCATAAAATAATATACCAAAAACCGGTTCTACTTTGATAGTTTTCTGCCCCCTCTTCCAATTTCTGACAAGAAACTCCCACTTGCAATCAGCCACCTCTGCCATACTTTTCATACCTTTTTGTACTCTTGATAAAATAATGAATGACTTTAAATGCCAGAGCAGATTCCCCCCACATTCATCTCAGGGTATGTGTGTGTTTGTGTGAGAAACTGGCTCAGCTAAGACAACGGATGGCAAGTCAAAATCCAGAGTGGAGGGTGAGGGGGGGGGGGTGTGTGTGTGTGTGTGTGTGTGTTTAAAATTAGGGGTTTCTTAATGGGCCTGTGGACATAACCTTTGCTGTACTGATGTCCTGTGTGTACAATGATATATGGCAAATGTTTTATTTGTTTACTGTTTGACAGATTAGGGCAGATGTACCTGATTATAACATTAAAAACATAGATCTGATAAAAATCTGTGTCTATTGTCTGGTAGAAGCCTTTACTCCCCTTTTTAACCCTATCTGCAGTCAGAGAGAAATACAATTTTCATTCAACATTGATGTTTGCCTTTCATCCCAGAGCTAATTTTTCCCCCCTGCAGCAGTTTTGGTGAAATTATGTATTACTTGTGATAATTCATTTTAAAAATTCCTCAGCTGTGTGGTGTACTTTCATGAAAATTCATTTAGATAAAATTAGATATTATTGTTTAATGAGGTGGCATTTCAATTTAGACCTTGCATCATGCATATACCAAGAGTTTTTTATGGAATGGTTAGGTTCATTTGAGTAATAAAGGCTGAATCATGGGGGCTTTAATTCTTAATCGCTGTAAGGATTGTTATCTGTAGGATGTGAGCTGTCTTAGTGGTATTCAATCAAGTGTCCACTTAGCCGTGACCAGAAGTAATTGCTCCCAAGTGGGTTGCACAATGACCTGTTAATACTTGCTTTGACCCTGTGACCTTGTCTGGCCTATTGTTTAGGATTTTATAGCAAGCAAGTCTGCATTTTTGTGGGGTCAAGTAGATATCTGAGGTCAAACATTTTCTGATTACTACATAGTGTACACTGTAAGTCTACCAGATGCTGTTGCATAGCAATAGTCATTGCTTTATAGTGAAACATGAAGGGTTTGAAAATTTGTCTTCCTGACTGCATGTAAACAGTTTAATATTTTACTGAAAGAAGTTCATCCTGTAAATTAGGTATGAATAATACATTTGTAATTACTACTCATGCCTTTAAACACTTGTCTTAATTGGCTTGGGTATTTTTTTTAATGTATTTGCATTGTCAGGGAAGTTAATTTTAACTTGCATAGATAGATAGATGGTAAGTTGTATAGACCAAGAACATTCATTACCTGTATTCTCTTGAGAACTTGGGTCAGTTTTACTAGGTCACTTTAAAGTGGGAAACTCTTTAATTTTTGTTTTAGGCAGTTCTACATATCTGTCCCAGTTTTGATTTGATTAACCCACTTGCTGATGGTCTTTTAACCTTCACGTAGTCCTGTATTTATTCATAATATTTAGCACGTTCATGACTGTGCCGGTGGTGGTGGTGTATCATATTTGTAGGTGAACGATATTTTTCTGTGTGGTGAAATAGCCAGATTGTAAAAATGAAGCCTTGATATTGTTTGTATGTACTACTCCCTCTTTTCATGTTGTGTTTACTAAACTCACTAGTCAAAACACTTTTTATTCACGTTCTAGCCTTGTAGGTCATCTTTGCTCTAAAAAAAGAAAAAGAAAAAAGAAAATGCTGACCTCTCTCTGCAGTGCATCATACTGGAAATATTTTGGTTTCAGTTCTTTAAGCAGGCCTGTGATGGTGATGCAAAAAGCATTTGGATTGATATATTTTTAAGCAAACAAAGCTAATATACTTCTGGGAGAGGCCGACTATAGTAAACTGAGTAAGCAAGAGATGAGTGATACAGAAAAAAATATATAGCATACATGGGAAAAATGAAGTGACTCTTTCCACTGCAAGAACATTTTAAGATTTCTTTTTTTGAAGTATGATCTGCATCAGTTGTGGACTCCCTTTTTTTTTGCCCCAGATGCCTCCCCCCCCCCAGGCCAAGGAGTTTGGGAATCCTCATCAGACATCCATTCCCCACAGAAGATTGTGTGGGATACTGAATGTTGGAGCTTGGTGAGGCCCTCAGATGGACTGCCCAGGGGAAAACTCCATGGTAGTTCTTGACTTCAGTAGCCCTGTGGAGTCATACAAGGACTGTGATCCCTTCCCCTGTGGCAGACCACCTCTGAAATCTACTTACCTAAAAACTTGGACCTCCTCACCTTACAGAGAAACACCTCTTTGCCGGTGGTCATGGAGATAGATCATCCCTGGATGCTTTCTCAGTCTTGGTGGATTGATGGCATGCACTCATTGCAAACCCACCCCCATGCATACTGGCAGACCCACGCCCTTCTGAGGAATCTTTTGTCCAAGAGACCCTCTCAGCCCAAGAAACTCCAGGAAGTCTGGGTTGCCTCTCTTTCAGGAATTCCACATCTTCCTGTGCACCATGTGAAAAGAATATATCCTTTCCTGAGCATAATCTCTCCTTCCTCTATGGAAATCTTAAATTCATAAAGGGGGGGGATGTGAGTGGGTGGAAAGGTATTTTTTTCTCCCCCTGCCCCCCCCCCCCCCGCCCAATCCACCCCAAGCAATGGCTATAAAGATCTAATCAACCTGGATTGTTCCCCTTTGTGGACTGAGAAATGCATTACCCCAGAAGTCCAAAGGGATTCTTTTTAAAATGAAGCAGGAGAAAGGAGCTTCCCTCTTCTCATGTTGAGCTGCGAGAAAACTATCCTGGACTCGGGGTGGATGCATCTGGAATATAAAAGGTCTATTAGTGGATCTTCATCCAAACTAACTCCGGTGCAGTGGAACAAAGCAGGTAAGATGTCAGCAGTCTTTAAGATGCGCCCTCCTTTTCTGGCAATTAGTCAGGATAGTGATGTATCCCATTAAGATCCAATTTTAGTAGATGGCCTGGGAGCTCTGAAGGATTTTGTAAAATGGGTTTTGAGGTCAGTATCACTGGCAGTGTGCTGCCTTGACTTTGGCAGATGCAGCACGCCTAGCCCCTCCTCCAGGTCTGCTTGGTACTCCATTCCAAGAATGACTTTGACTCTGAAAGAGAGATTCCATAGAGACCCTTAGATCTAGCTCATCAGTTCAGCTGTTCCCAATTCCTCCAAGATTGGGAGTCCGGGGGTCAAAATTCAGGCTTTAACTGAGCTATCCTTTTGCTCACCCCCCCCCCCCCCCAGAAACGTCCTCTGGAAGAGTTATTACGTAGTCTGGATGTCAGTCTGGCTATCCAGCCTGTTTATTGGGCAGCAGAAGTTGGATGTTCTGTTATCTCATGGGGAACACACAAATGAGTATTTAATGCTTCCAAACCTCCTGTTTTACAGTGGTTAAAAGCCATTTCCAATGTCTTCCAACAATATTCCTCCTCAAGGATAACATGGCATGTCTCAATGGCACAGGGATATGGATCATACCATGTCCTGGATGGAGAAAGAACTCCAGAGCTGCATTTAAAACACCCTCTGGTCTTCTAAGTTTCAGGAGATCAATGTACAGTCCTTGGAAGATGCAACTTTTGGCCACAGGATCCTTCAGTCTGCTCTTGATCTAACTTAATCAAAGAAGAAAAAATTGTTTATAATTAAAGCATTGAAGCCTATTGCTTTTATTATTTTTCTGAATTGAGTTCTCTTTATTACTGGCAATTACTTGCTACTCTTGAATTCCTTCATTGCTGAAGTCAGTGGATGGATCATAAGAAAGGGGAACTCCTTATTTCGTGCTAGTAATGTTAATTTCTCATAATAGTACCTACCATCCATTCTTAAGGGCAGTCTGTCCCTCTTTAAGTGGTGTTCTTCTGGCAAGGAGGATTTATCCATGATCTCCTTACGCTACACCCATTGCCACGGTATCCAAGTGCCTTGAAGACCTGGGCCTGCAAGGTATTGCTGAAACTCCCATTCAAGTACATGAGAATTGAGGGCACTCGGCAACATTCAGAAGCGCTTGGCGCCTTACAGGATTGAGCTGTCTTTTTACCATGAGATGTAGTTATGCAAATTATGACCTTTAAATGCATTTTGTATTTGGATTCAAGTTACTAACACGTTCTTTCCAAATTATGTTTTCCAGTATAATTCTGCTTTGGATACGTCTCTTTCTATTGATGCTGCAGTGTAGTGTCTTTCCAGCAGAGGGAATGCAGGAGTTGTTAAGCCAGAAAAACAGCCCCCGTGTTCAGGATTGTGATGGGCAGGATACCAGTCAGTGAAGAGTCCATATAGGTGGATTTAATTTCTTTGAAGGGTCTGAACCATGTAACTGGATGACAGATTCCTCATTAACTAGATGGATTAGAATGTGTATCATGGCTGATGTCTACCTCGAGTAATACTTTTAAAAGCTCATTCCACTGGCGATATTGGATGCATCTTGGGTGGAGGAGAGAAATTGGCTTCTGCAGTGGATATTTGCAGAAAGTCACACTTCCACCATATGTTAGCAGAAGTCTCTTTGGATGTGGATTTTGGATGGCATTCTCAGTGTTGCTGTAATCTAGTTTGTCCTTTACCCACCACTAGTTCTGAATCATATCAGCTACTGGGAATCTTCCCTGTCTTTCCTGTAGGACAGTAGGAAGGCTTTGCTTGCTCAGCTGCTTTCCACTTTTCATTTGCATCTCACTGAAAAAATAAGAGCTAGAGACCTGAAGGCACAATATCATGTTGGGGGAGGCATGGTAGTTGTGTTCAAACCCTAAACTTCTGCCCAGTTTGTCACAAAAAAGGGCAGGTACTGTAAATCTCACCAGTCTGGATTGGTACATCTTCTGTGTGACAAACCATTCTGTAGGAAGGGAACTGTCCCTTTAATTTTTAATAACTTTGCAGTGAAATTTTATTAGGTAATAATCTGGTTTTTAAGTGGATAGAAGATGAGATTAAGGCCCAAGTAAATTTTGTTTTCTCCAGCAGCGGGGGGTGCCCTCTGGAGACACTGTTGCCTTAAAAAGCACAAAACGCCCCTTCTTAATGCTATACATTTTCAAAAAAGAATGTTTGCAGCATTATATCAGTGTGTAGGTAGCGCAAAAAGTGTTGGAATAGAGAACGAAAGGCGTATTGGAGTAGGAACAGAAAGGGGGAGGTGTGAAAAGTGCTTGGATGGTTTAACGCACATTTTTTGAAGTTAACGTCTCTGCACATACCAGCTTCAAGAATCTGGATGGATTTACCACGTCTTCTGATATTTCCATGAGATTTATATTTAGAAGGAAGAGAGAGAACAAGAGGGTCTCTTGATGATGTCTCCATACCGTAATGTCCCCAGTTAAGTTAATAATTATTTGCAGAGCAGTTTATTACTGGGGAGTAACTGGATGGTAGTGAGACTGGATTGGTCAAGTATCTCCATTTATAGCTTTAAAAAGATATTTCCCTGACAGTACAATAGACATTTCACTGACAGTTAATAAAGTGGTATGGGATACTACTTGATAATATAATCCTTATGCCACTTTGGTTGCTAAACCCATGAGACCCTCAGGCAATTGTAGACAAATACATTTTGCATTGTTACTTACTTTACTGGTGTCTCAGATGACTAGACAGCATTTCCATCATGTTAGTGCACTATCTGTGATGCTGCGAGTCTGTATGGAATTGTGACTTGCAGGCATGTTGGGCCTGATTCTGATTTCACTTTTTTACTCTGGATTTTAAGAGGTGCTGAGCACCAGCAACCCATCTAAAGTCAATAGGAACCAGTAGTGCACAGCACCTCTGGACAGCAGGTGGTTTAGAGCTACATTCGTGTAACTGAGAATAGAATCTGGTCTACTGTGTGGGTTTTTTTAAAATCTTTTTCTTTTTTTTCTCTTTCTTTGAGCGTACCAATCTTTAGTTTGTGTGTAGTAGCTTCTGCTTCCTTTGCAATAAGCATTCCAGTTATTATTGGAGTATCTTCGAATGCTACAGATGCCACTTGGAATTTAGGAAACCCCATTTTTCCAAGGAGTTTATAACTGAATTAACATATGGTGAAATTTGGCGTTCGGATTGGCACCCTGGATTTATTAATCTGGGTAGTCCACTTCTTGTTCAATTTTAAAATAGGGGGGAAAACCCTGATAATTGGGTGGGCTGTAGTGTGTGTGGTTGATTGGTTTGTTTGTTTTTTGAAATCACTTTAAGTTAAAAATAATTGCTTGGTTTTTAAAATCCATTTTCCTTATGTCGTTCTTGTGGGCTGGCACCCTTTTTATCTTACTGTAAACACACACTTCCATTTTTTAACACTGTTACTACTTGCAGCACCTGAGCAGCTTCTCTTCATGATGTGGTCTGGTCTTTTTTCCAGATGAAGTCCATGGAAGGAAACTCCAACTAGTGTCGGTGGGTGCTGGATTAGGCCTATTTTATAATTTTTATACCATGTAGTCTTGGCCTTGTGGCTGGGATTCTCGTTCAACTCCCATTGATTTACAAAATTCCAGCTTACATGTTGACTGTTGTTTTTTTTTTGTTTGTTTGTTTGTTTGTTTGTTTTTTTAAATACATTTCTTCTTCTATCCTCTTCCTTGAGGATAATAGCATTTTGTCCACAAGGTTACAGTTAACATTGACTGGATGTGATGGAAGTGTTACAGAGCTTCTCCTTCATACATCTGTATCGAATGCCGGGTACTTCAGAAGAAGTCCCGATGCTGTTATCCCAATTTCAGTCCCATACCAGCTCTGCCGTATTTAATGGCAGCGTGTCTTTGTGGGTCCTTTTCTTTTCTTTTCCTTTTTTCTTAATCCATGAGGCAACTGTTCAAAAGGAAATGTGAATTTTATATAATTCAATATAAAGGGATATTGTTTTTCTTTAGGAAACATTTTTATAGCATGTCAGACTTGGAAAAAATAACAAGCAAAATAAAATGCAATTTGAAATTTGACCTCCAAATACAATACAATGATGATGATTACAGACATTTTCCTCTGAGGAAATAGAGATATTATGTGGTCTGTCTCTCTGGGCAGAATATGCTACATATAGGGCAGGTGAATTGAACAATAAAAATGAAATAGACAGTTGTGGTAAAGCTAAATACTGAGGAAATGATAAAAATTCAATTGACAAGGGAGGCTGTTCCCCAAGAGCTCCACTGTAGGTATTTGGATACAAGTTTGCGAATGGTACCACTCCCATTTAACTCTGTTAACTACAGCTACTCACATATCTCGTTATTGACAATACTGTCATACAGCACGTTTTAGTGTTTTAAGGCCACGTCTCCACTACAGATTTCTGCCAGTGTAGTTCTATCAATCCAGGGGCATGAAGAGGGGTGATGCCTGACTGACAGAGCTGTGCTGACAGAAGCGCCTCGTGTAAATGCAGTTACACTGGCAAAACTGTGCTTTTTGGTGCTATTGTGTATCTTGGTCAGGGGGCAGGGGAATAAGCAATACCAGCAAAAGCACGGTTTTGCCAGTGAGTCTGCCCTAGAAGTGCTTTGCCGGTATAGTACACCAGTCTACCTATAATAGCAAATCACTCCTTTCACTGACATGCAGCCTCAGCTGCAGAACTATTCTTTACAATAACTGTTCTTTTCAATGGAACTTATAAAATGGTGCTCAAAACACACAAAATAATATATAATAAATATATTGGGTATAGTCCAAAGGAAAAAAAACACCATACTGAATAGAAATATGGAAGTTGTGTAGTGTATTTTGCCTTCCGATGAATTTTGTACTGAACTCGGGTTTTTATGTGAATACGGATGTGTAAGAAATGCATGTTAATGTCATTTGAAGTATAATAATAATAATGCTCAGCATTTATATAATGCTTTTCATCTGCAGCTCTCAAATGCTTTACAACTATGCTTGGTATTACTGTCCCGATTGTCATAGATGGGTAAATGTAGGCAGAGAGAGGTTGGCTGATTTCTTGCCTACAGTCACGCAGAGTCAACGGCAGAGCTGGAAATAGAATCCCGGTATTTTGATTCACTGTCCAGTGATCTATCCACTGTACTGCTGTGCTACCTTAAAATATTTTTACATTGACTTGGTTCTCCACTCTGGGGTGGATTTTAACGCACACAAGCAATTCAACTCCTTGCACCACAGATACTACTGTATGGAATACAAAGTGAGGTCTAATGGAGGCTTGATGATTCTCTCCCCCCCCCCCCAAACCAACGCACCTGGACACTTACCATATTTAAGACCAGCACGTAAGGAAGCCAGACAGAGCTGTGTATGTTGACTTCTCCTCAGTATTTTAAAAATCAATTGCACTGAAAGAATTTACAACTTTGAGTTTAGTAACCGTACAGAACTTCATATATCTAGCTATACTCCTATGAATAGCACATACACACACATTTAGTTTTTTAAACACTACATCTTGCATTACTTACCTAGCCTTACATGGCATAGACAAAGCTGTTTGCATGTTGGGATAAATATTTTTTGATTAATGACATGACTTGTAGACTTGTAATCAGGAGTGTCTTATCAGCAGCTTTTTAAAATTTGACATTTCTTCGTGGAATGTGCCAGGGGTGGAAATTTAGCACTCAGTAAATGCTGTTACAGTTGAATTCCACACACATGAATTATGACAAGTTAGGCTGACTGTTCTGTGGTTTGTTGTGTCTGGTTTGGTTCCTACTTTTAAAGTTGCAGTTGCATTTGGTCATTTGAAGCTTATTTTCATAGTCTGGCCAAACCAGCAGGATCCCCGTGCACTGCAGGGGAACATAAAACATCAGCCTTTAAGCTAAAGTGCTCAATAGATAAGAATTTTAAGTCTCTGTTGCATCATGCACTATGTCTTGTAGGCTTATTTGGTCTACTCCATTTGATTTAATTTAGATATTGAAGTATTTCTCCTTATTCAATAGTCAAAGAAAAGTGCTGTACATTGTATTTCTCTCCCCTCTTCTCCCCTGCCCCTATTCCTTCAAGGCAAGATGGTTGGAAGTTCTGAAAAAAATATATAATCGTGTTCCTTCCAACCAGGAAATAAACTTAGTGTTTTCCAAGTGTTAAAATGGATTTTTTGCTGTGTTGCTTTATATGTAGAATTAGTCAAAAATAATTTCTCATTGGGATTTAGTTTAGTGTTGTTTTTTGTTTGTTTTTCTCTTTACTAAATGTAAAGAATAAATTTCAACCTTGCATCTGGATTCTACAATCCTTACGAGAGATTCCATCCTTGTACTAAATTAGTAGATTATTCAGTAGAGTTGCCTGAACGGGACACGAGAATAGTCTGTGGCTCTTTATATTTGCAATACTGCACAAGGGAAATGAAGTGTAACTCATTGGCTGCTATTGCTAACATGCGCTAACGTGCTGACGGGTAGACATCTCTCTTGTTAAAAGGTTTGGTTTACTACTTGTTTGTACTGGAAAGACTGAAAATCTCTTGGGAGACAGAGGTTCTGTTTGGATGGCTTTCTTGGGAGATAAGGAAAACCATAGGGAAGTGGCTTGCTTGCATCTTGCCCTGGAGTGCTGGTGCTTCTGGAGGTTAGCCTTTGGTGGCATGGCTGTTGTCACAGTCTTTTTTAGAACCAGTGACAAGTGACTAAGATTGCAGCACAATATAGATTTAAAAGGATAAGAAATTGAAAACCTGCCACAAAAGGTCTTACTATAACAATAAAAAGGGAGCTGACGGGGTAAGTGAAATGTTTTAGTCATAAAGGTAACATGTTTATAAGTTTCTTGAAATGTCATTTTACTTGTTTCTGAAGATGCGTATCTAAGGGCCCTTTTTCATGGTACTAAGCGGATTTGTGCACCAAAGGCAATGACCTTTTACTGAATGGCTTCCAAACAGTACTTCAGAATGTGCCCCTAATTTACAATAATGTTGCACTCCTCTAAACTCCTTCTGGTTGAGGATAGTAAACATTGTGTAAGTC
This sequence comes from Chelonia mydas, assembly GCF_015237465.2. NCBI lineage: Eukaryota > Metazoa > Chordata > Testudines > Cheloniidae > Chelonia > Chelonia mydas. The sequence continues at coordinate 10,295,878 of NC_057853.1, read as the reverse complement.
TGTCAACATCCAGCGAAATAGCTTTCGCTTTTAAGTTTACCTGAGAGATCTTGAGCCTGATTATTAATTTTTTTCCCCCAAAGGTACTGCTCACCCACCTTTCTAGCTGAAGTCAGTGGGAGCTGCAGGTAGTCTGCATCCCTGAAAATTGTGATAGGTGTGTAAGAATTTGGTCTCACAAAACTTATGGCACCCCGAGTTAGTGTATACTTTAAAATTTTTTGCCCAAGTCTGTGTGGCAGAATGGAACATAGAACCCAGAGTTCCAGACTGTCTCCAAATCCATCTATTGAGTTCAATAGGATTTAAAGATGTGTTTAATTTTCTTCTTAAAAACGGATGCATTCATGAATGTGGGCTCTGATTTCAACCACTAGACAGTGCTTTTGTGCCTGGTAGCAGACAAGCCCAGTCATACTGTATTTGTGTCACTAAGTCTGTGAGTTTTGACTTTGCAACTAGTGAGATATGCTATTGATTATTCTTTCTCTTGTTATCGAAATCAAAACACTTGCTACTGTCCTTGAATGTTAGGCTGGGAAGGATTGCATTCCCATGATGCAGCTGGTGGAATTCTGCAGGATACTGTGGGATTTCGTACATTTTCTATAGCAGATCTGAGATGCTGCTCAGAACACTTGGTATAAATTCTAACAGGTGAAGCCAGTTTATCATTTCCCAAAAACGTTGAATTTTGTATGTTTTGATTCTGGATGAGTTTAGGCGAGAAAACATAGGTTTGGGTCCAGCTTTCAGACACTCCAGGTGGTGGTGGTTGGATCAATATAAAAATAAGAACCATTTGCAAAATTTAGATCTCTGTTTTGGATTTTGAATTACAATCCCTTCCTACCACATCGTGTCCTAATGTACAAGGATTTTTTTTGAAGCACTGATTTGGGGCAATCTGTCCGTTAAGCAAGCCTCAATTAAAAATGAGAGGGAAAAGTGGGCCAGATCCTCAGCTGGTGAACTCTGTTTAGCTTTGTTGACTTTGGTGAATTTAAATCACCTGGGGATCTGGCCCAGTGACTAGACTGCTCGACAAATATTGGTGCTGAGTGTGCATGCCCTCCATCAGGGACCATCTTCGGTGTTAAAAAGAGGAGCAGAAGTGATGTGAAGGGGCAGGATGACACACATGCGAATATATAAAACACAACTGAGAGTTCTATGGTTTGCATGTGATGAGACAATGAGGTGCTGTGGGCATGGAGAGAAGAATGATTCATGCTCTTGTTGGAGGGGTGCTGAACTGCACAGTAGTCTGGAGAAGGGATCCAGAGCCTTGCGCCCCGAATTCATTTCTGGAACAGATCAGTGTTGAGTTTAACACAAATGAATAACAGTAATGCTTGGAAGCCCCCTATAATGAACTGGGACCCTATGGTAGGGTTACCATACGTCCGTATTTTCCCGGACATGTCTGGCTTTTTGGTTCTTAAATCGCTGTCCCAGGAGGAATTTTTAAATATTTAAAAAGGCCCGGGATTTTGCCCTTATTATTTTTTCCCAAAGAAGAGTTGATCATTCAAGTAAGAGAATGAATGTCGATCACTCGAGAGTGCCCGCCTTTTCCCCCCTAGCTCCCAGCACTTGCGTTGCGAAACAGGTGTTTCGCGCGGCTGGGAGGGAGGGGGGAGGGAGGAGGGAGCTGGGGCAGGGATTTGGGGAAAGGGTCCCATGGGGCAGGGAGGGGGTGGAGTTTGGGCGGGGACTTTGGGGAAGGGGTTGGAATGGGGGCAGGGAAGGGGTGGAGTTGGGGTGGGGCTGGGGTGGGGGGCCACGAGCAAATACCCCACCCCCCTGTGGAGTGTCCTTCTTCTTTTTTTTTTTTTTTTTTTTTTTGGAATGTTCAAATATGTAACCCTACCTTATGGTGCAGTGCCCAAAACAGACACACGACCAAGAGATGGTCCGTGTCCCAGAGTTTAGGGATCATAATGTCATTACTAGCTCTTTAGTTTGGGACTTTTTTTTTTCCTTGACTTGTACAGCAGTGAGCAGAATGATCCCTCTGTTTGGTAGCTCATATGAATTGACCAGACTGTATCAGTCCAGTTCCTGGTGCCAGAGCACCCTCTTCACCAAGATCACCATCAAAAAGGGGACGAATTAATATATCCATGACTACCTAGTGTTCATTTTGGCTTTGTATAGCTGAGGACTGCTGATATTGGAAGAGTTATTGTGCCCTTTAACTACACCCACAGTATTTTTTCCCACACAAGACACATACCTCAACCAACTTTGAATGGTGATTACAGTCACGTCCACACACACATGCACAAAAAGCAGTGATGAAGATAGGAAAATGGAGTAACAGATCGCTGCAGTAAAACCCACTGGATATAGGCTTCTTCTACAGCATCATGTGTACAAGGCTATCAGATGAGTGGTAGGAGTGCTGATTTTAACTTCAGTCTGTGGGGTGGACTGCACTGTACCTTTTACTAGCACTGTTCTGCTTTCAAAAATGAAGAGAAGCATCACTTCTTCCACTGGGTGAGGAGGAAGGGATGTTCTCCAGAATTTCCTCTTTAACATGTCCCCTGTTGAAATGGTGAATTGATATACCTTACCATGCCTGAAGAGTGTGCATGCATGCCTCATTTTGAATGTATAAGAATCATTATGTTTCAACAGAATTTTTCACCTCACCTCTGTGTTTATACAGCTATGGCACTTTTTACTTTCCAGCCCTCAACATCTGGAACTCTGTTTCTATTCTTAAAAAAATAAGAGGTTAAAATCTGCATAAAATGCCAATATCTCCACACATGCCACAATTTTTAGCTGATGTCTGGTATCCTTTAAAATCTCAGAAGTTCTAAGTAGTCATAGATTTAGTAGCTGCCTGTTTCCACCATCTCTCTGATGGTAGCCATCTTGAAATCTTAGCCATTTGTTCAGTTACAGTTTTTTTCTGGTTGACACCTTTCTAACTGAGGATAAAAGTAAAATGAGTACTCTAAATTAAGAATGAAAAGGAGAGAGAGAACAGTAGCTCATATGCAGAGCTTCATGCAGCTACTGCCTTTGTGTTGCTGGGTTGTCTCATTGAAAGGATTATTGCTTTATATAGTCATCATGGGCTTGATTTTTCAAAGGTACAGAGCACCTGCGGGTCCTACTGCCTTCAGTTGCTGCTCTGGGTGCTGAGTGCATGTGGAAATCAGGCCCCACGTTTGTACAGCATTTAGGGCCAAATGTTCGGGCGGGGGGGGGGAACAAAACTCTAGCTCCAAGCTCTTCAAAGTGCTTAGCACCCACAATTGGGGCTGAACGTGCAGGGGGAAAAAAATTGGCTCCCGCTTGGCCACCGCAATAAGGGTAAGTGGTGCCCATTGTGATACTCAAAGCTAGGTTTTCAAAAGAGCCTAACACCCTGTGTGCCGCTTCTTTTAGTGCCTAAATGAGAACTAAGCATACTTGAAAATCTGGTTTGTGGTGCTGGTGCTGAGTGCTTCTGAAAATTCCCATGAAGGTAGAGAAACTGTTCTTCCTACCTCTGTCCCGTTTTTATACTTTCTATAGCAGTTGGGAGGGGGAAAAAAAAGGAGGGGGAAAAATCAGTTGAGTAAATTAAAGACGTGTGTAAAGGGGAGGGAGGCAGTGGGCAAAATCAAGCGTGCTTCTTTCTATTACATGCCATAACCTGTTTTTAACACATCGGCCTTATGGGACCAAGAAATAATAGAAACATCTGTGCAAGCCACATGGCATGCTTCTGGTGATAGCCCCGGTTGTGAGGAACTCTGTTCTAATTGCAGATCAAAGCTAGATGGATTATTCTTGAGTTGGCATCAAAAAGTTGAGGTAGATCCTAGCTGATTGCTCAGGGGTGCTGATGACCAATCTTATGGCCTGTTACAGAGTTTCCTCTGTAGACAATCCAAATAAGATTTGAAAAGTTGTTTTGAGCACTGTTGCATGTTTGTAAACAGAAAGCTGGTAAGCATTATATTAGTGCATGCATATCTTATGACTGTGTTTAAAGGATCTAATGATTTATCAGGAAACCGAAGCACTGTAATCCAGTTGTGATGGAATATACCCAGGTTCACATCCTACACACTACTATAATCATCTTTGTACAAGGTATGCTTTGTAAGGTATCATTTGAAAACTCATAATTTGCTGGTCAGGCCTGTCCTGGATAAAATGTGTGGCAACATTGTATGTGTAGTGATAAGATTCTCCTGTATGGTATTATTAATACATGTTCCAAACCCCACAGCTCTGGCCAAACAGAAGTCACCAAACAGGTCTGTCCTAAACAAACAAATGTGTGCTTTCCTTAATTTGCATTTAAGCAGTAAACGGTGTTGTCAAGCAGGAAGGGAAAGCAAAGGAAACTCAAACAGGTGAAAAAAACCAGCAGGGAACATCCTTCCACACAGATGCTCATGGTTCTCAGTTGGAAATGTTTTTCAAGACAGGGACTAGAACTGTAAAAAGGAGGGGCAAACACCCTAAGGGTCAGCCCCTATCTCTGCATTCATTCATTCTCTGCAACTGAAAAGACAAAGGAAATGGCCATTGGCCTTGCGGGTCGGGGTCTGACCTGAAGAGTTTGGTCAGTAAATCTTCCTGGGGGCAAGTGGTGAGAAATTTTGCTTCAATCTAATATAGTTTGTAAAGTTAGATATTAGGAAATGTCGTGTCTTTATTTTTCTTGTAACCATTTCTGACTTTTGTGTCTCATTACTTGTACTCACTTAATCTCTCTTTGTAGTTAAAACAACAAAACAAGTTTATTCTCTAATTCAGTTTGCTTAAATAAAGGTGTCTGGATAATTCTGTTTAGAATAACAAGCTAGTGTTTATTATTCCCTTAATATATTTGAACTATCCAGGAGATGGCTGGGCAGTGCAAAACAGTACATTTCTGGGGAAAGTCCCAGGGTCACCTTGCAGTATTGAGGTCACCTTGCAGTATAACCCAGGGTGGTGAGAGCCAGGGTGTGGCTGGCAGGCTGCAGTTACACAAACTGCATGCTGGTGACTGGCTGTGAACAGTCCAGGTTGGAGGCTACAATAGCAACGCATTTCAAGACACCCTAGGTTACAGGGCAGGGGTGACACAGCCCCTCCTACTGGTCTGGATTGCACTCTGGGTTATCATACCAGTGTCAGGTATTAACAGGTATCAGTGCTGAATTAATGGGGTTCTATTTTAATTTACACATTTATTAACTTGTTTGTGCCAAATAAGTTGTTGAGAAACAAGCATTTTTTAAAATGCAAATAATATGCTCTTTATTTTGCTGCTGGGTGGTGATGTTTGGTAAACAGCCTGATTGTTAGGCTTTGGCCTTGGGGAACTTGCAGCTGCTCCATCCCCGGTCCCTCTAGACACTTGTGCAAAGTGGGGATTGCTGAAGGGGGAAGATAAACAAACAAGAAAATGGTGTAGTTATTGTCTCTGCTTGTAACCTCTTTGAATGCAGTAGTTATTTGTAAGGACAGATCCCAGTTTTGGACTATGCATTTTACAGACACTGTATTGTTTTAAACAGATTCACAGGTCAGCAAGCTGGGTATTAACTATCAGGACTGCATACATTTTAATGTGTAAATAGGAAGGGGTGATGGTTTTAATCTTTTTTCCAATGGTACCCAGGGTGGTAATGATGTTTTTTTAAATCCCTGTGAAAACAGATTGTATATGGCACAATTAATGTTTCAGCACTCCCAGTATCTTCTTTGAAATATTTTAATGTTTTAATTTATTGTACTTCTTGCTTAATACTGAGAATGGTGGGATGTATTCACAGCTTAATTGGTGGAAAGATGACTTACTGTAATTTAAAACTTATTTTAAAAAAATTGTGTACACATACAATTTTATTTATTTGGAGGGGTACATTGAAAATTGGTATACAAAATTTTGTGTGTGTGTGCGCGCGCGCATAGTGTGGCTGAGAGAAAAATCATTGGATAAAATAGTCTAATGTGATTTCATTGCAGCTGATACACTTTAAAGGGCAATGGAGCATAAAAAGGATTAAAGTCCCACCTTTAATCAGGATGTAGAAACTTAACATCAAATATAGTTTCAGGCTTTTTTGAGCAAAAGCTGATTTTAGTGAAAATCCAGCTAGGGTCGGGAGATAGGATTGCTTGTGCCCCAGCAGCTGCCACTGGAACATAATGAGAAGAGTCTTTCCCTCAGGAGCAATATCCTGGAAAGGAGATGATGTGGTGGCTTTGCCACATATTCCAAACAGGAGGTAGGCATATACTGGTGGTGATATTTTGATCACCCTAGTGTGCTAACCACAGTTCCCCAGTTGTCTGTTTCTCTCACAAACACTGTCCCAGACTGCTCCACAAGCATGGGGGTGAGGAGGGGATCTCCCTGCTTATCAGCCTCTTCCTCCTTCATATCCTTCCTTAAAGCTCTGCTCCGCTGTGATGCGCACAGAATAGTGACTTCTGCTAACAGCTGGGCAGGTAGCTTGTTGCGATTTACTGTGATTGCTGCTACTGATTGGCTTATAACATCTATGAATGGTGCACACATTCCAGAATATTCTGTGTGAAATCCTGGCCTCAATGACATCAGTGGCAAAACCTCCCATTGACTTCAGTGGGGGCAAGGATTACTGTTATGTCTTGTCCTTTTCAGAAGGCAAGCTCTTTGAGCAGAGACTGTTTACTGCGGGTGGGGTTTTCAAATGTCTGCTTCATATGTTTGTGCAATGCCTGGTGTTGAATGGTGTCAACCTGGTTGAGGCCTCTTGGAGTTACCACAATGAAAATAATTAATGAGCATGTTTACCTCCAGGGTTCTGGCCTGACTCCCAGCTTAATGTATGTGGGGGGGGACCTTCTGAAATTACTTGCATTTTCTTCCACAGCCCAAGCAAGAGCATAATCTCTCTTGGAACTTAAATAGTAACATTTTCAAAATGTCTTTAAAAATAAATTTTAAGCCTCTGAAGTTAATTTTTGTTGGGTTCAAGGTTGTGGACGATGTGCACAATAACCTGAGGATCTTGGCCTGTGCACCATTTGACCAGTCTGTCTTCACTGCTGCACCAACTAAATTCAGGCCAAGCAGTTCTGTTGTGTTCTCTTGTATCTAGATCCCCATGCTCCTAAGGGAAATAAAAATAACCTATATGAAACCAGCAACTGTCCCAGATTTCAGGTCATAGGTGGGAAATATGAGACCTCTTGGATTCTGTCTCTAGACATGGGCTCTGCAGTAGAGAGATGATCTGGTGTTAGGGCACTAGCCTAGAACTTGGGAGACATGAGTTCAAGTCCCTGATCCACACCAGCTTCTTGCGACATTGGGCAGGTTACTTAGCCTCTCTGTGCCTTAGTTCCCCATCTGTATAATGGGGATAATAGAACTTTCCTGCTTCAGAGGTGGTGGGGGTGGGAGATAAAATACACTGAAGGTTGTGAGGTGCTCAGCTATTATGGTAACAGGAGCCTGAGAGATCCTGCACAAACCCAGTGCATGTAGGCTCTATCTCAACTACAGACCCATCAGTGTATCCAACAGGCTCCATAATAAACCTAGCTTTCCTAGGCATTTCTGAAATACTTCCTTAAGAAATCTTGAAAACGTGTATAAAAATATAGCTTGATCTAAGATTAAGGTCACTTTTGGCCTGCAGGTATTGCAGAGTATTTCTGAGTGTCTGAAACCTAGGTCCTGTTTAGTGTAAGTGGTGGCGAACAAACTTTTGGGTCTAGTCATGTTTTCTAGAGCCATCTAGTAATAGGAACCTTTCTGGACAATGTAACACGTTTTCTGCTTCCATGCATTTTATATGAGAAATGGAAGCTCTAATACTTTTTGCAGCAGGGAAAAGAGAAATCCCTTTGGTTAGAGAAGTACCTTTTTTTTCTTTTTTTTTGGGTCCCATGATGTTCCATTCAGGTATTGTTGATATAAAAACTTTCAGATGTGCCTTAGGAAAACTTGATTTGGAGTGTAGTTGTGGCCTCATTGGTCCCAAGATATTAGAGAGACAAAGAGGTTGAGGTAATGTGTTTTTTATTGGACCAACTTCTGTTGGCGAAAGAAACAAGCTTTCGAGCTTACACAGAGCTCTTCTTCAAGTTTGAGAGAGGGAAAACTTGGCAGCCTGCCAAAATAAACACATGAATATTTGAAAGCTGGGGTCATGCTGCTGCCCCGGCAACATCCGATACGGCCCAGGGAATGCCTGGGAGCCGCCAGAGCAGCTGTAGTCAGAGGTAGAAATGGATGACGATAGCCATGACAGGTGGGCATCTCTCTTTTGAGGTACTACATGCACCACGTAAGGCAGAATTCTCTCCCCTAGTCCATTCAGTCCCTCACACCCCCTTCCTCTGGCTGGCAGATCAGTTCTGCTCTGCCTGATGTCACTCACCTAGTCTTACCAGTTGGGCCGTAAAGCTGACATTCTCACTTGCCCAGGCCCTGATTCAGGAAAAATAATAATAATAGACTTATGCATTCCAAGGCCAGAAGGGGTCAGTGTGGCCATCTGGTCTCACCTATATAACACAAGCCATAGAATGTCCCCCAAATAATTCCTAGAGAAGATCTTTTTTAGAAAAAGTCCAGCCTTGATTTAAAAATTGCCAGTGATGGAGACTCTGCCGCAACCTGTGGTAAATTTGTTCCAAAGATTAATTACCCTCACTGTTAACAATTTACACCTTATTTCCATGTAGTGTATATAGGCGGGTGCTTAAGTCCCATTGAAGCCAATGGGATTTAAGCATGTGATTAATTCAGGACAGCAGTTAATCACATGCATGAGACCCAAATAATGCTTCTCTTTGGACCATGGTCCAGGACAGTAGGATTTTACCCAGCCTGGACAAGACGCTTTGTTAATGAAGAAGATACAGAGTGATTTCAAAGTAACTCTATTAGTAAAATGACTGTTTAGTTAGTGTGTACAGTAAACAGCATCCTTAGAGCCAAGCTTAAACTCAAATATGTTACTGTTAGCCGGGGAAAAATTCAAATTTGTATTTTCTTAACTGCTGAAGTATCCTGTGTGCAAGTTTTACCTCTCCTCTTCTTCTCCCCTCCCCCCCAGCATCAAATAGTTTTTTACATGTTTTTCCTTAGAAGAAAGATTATTGCTAAAGAGATTTTGTTTTGTTAAGGTTTTGTCAGGATGAAATGAGCAAAGGGAGGATAAATATCTGACAAACTCAGTGACCCTGTTTCATTTTGATAATGAAGTAGGTTAAAATCCCTGAAACGGTACTGTGTTTTCGAACAGAGTATCTGCTAGGGTGTTGACTAATTTTGGTATTGAAAATGAACATAAACTTATAAATCAGCAGAGGAAATTAGATACTTGAAATAATAGCACCTTTTAAAAAATGCTGCCTTCCTGCCTTAAAAGTTTCAATTTTATTTATAGCGAAAAAAGATCTTTATATGACACAATAACATTTGATTTATTGCAAGAATATTTTAATAGGGGGCTTTCCCCACCTCCAGCATTTATACTTTCCTCTTTGTTTTCAAGTTCAGAGAAGTGGTGGGCTTGGGCTTAGTTCTAGCTAAGTGAAGTTTTAAAACATGTTTTTGTCTTTCAGTCAATCGCCTGAGAACCACTTTCTGAGTGATTCCAGCTTCCGAACATGTTTCCCATGGTAGGGGTTTTGATCCCTTGCCAGATTTGCCCTGAGCCATGAGTGAATATGTGTGATACCCACAAGTAAAACTGGTGAGTCAACTAACCCAAGTCTGTAGTAATTTTTTTTTCCCCTTGTTACTTGGTATGCTTTTGTTTTTTAGCATTGTTTTGTGCTTAAAAATATGTCAATAGTTTTCTGCTGTATAATATATAAGAATCTGATTTAATAATAGAAAAAAAAACCCAAAGCTTACATGAAAATGCAAGCTGTTGTAGATCTTTGGTGATGGGGTTGGTATAAACAGGTAATGCGAAAAACTGAAACCGTGTTGATAGGCATGGTCTAAGCATGGCTTTGCAGGCACTGAACGTCACAATTAAATATGGATATATATAGAGGCCTTTTTTCCATGGCATAATTATTGCTCTGCTTCCAAAGGAGCCAAAACCAGAAAACAATTAGCTATCACTGTTTTGCCTCGCTTATATCCCAGTGACAAAATGGTGTCACTGGTACACAAAAGAGCTGTCTTATCACATACTCCTGCCTTGTTAGCTTGGCATCCCGTAGCACAAAGTTTTCCATTGTTCAAGGTGAAACCCTAGATACCAAGCTTGGCTTCTCCATCGACGTGCACGATCCAGCCTGGACAACTGGTGGGTGGGTGGGGGTGAGGGTGTGTGTGTGTCTGTTCCTCTATTAATGTAATGTTGCCATTTGCCCCTGTTACTGTCCATATGCAGTCCCCCTTGTGACCCCTTACGTGTAGCTGTCTAGTAATCTGGTTAGGCCCCTTTTGGGACTGGGCTATCAGTTCAGCTCTCATGAACTGGCTGGATGGTTGGTGCAGAAAGAGTGTCGGAGCTAGTACTCTGAATTCCTCCCCGCAGCTCCACCAGCCTGGAGAACAGGGTTCCAAAGTCACTGACAAACTGAGATCACTCACATGGCATGTCCCGCCTTTTACTTATGAACTGGGCGGGATGGAGACAAGAACAAGTCAGGAGAACAGGAATCATTTTATTTGCAAGAAAATTAAAGGATACGAATAAGGAGGCTTTTAAAATCAGGAAATATGAATAATTAAATTGCATTGGAGATGGGGATATAAATTGTTTCTTGAAAATAAATTTGGGTTTCTGGCACATGTTTAATAATATCCCTCTGTATATTAGGAAACCCATTTCCATTCAAAGATTATGAAAACACAGAAATTCACACATCAGTGAATTGTGAATTTTTTTAAAAGGTTCTGTGCTTTTTTCTTTTTTTCCAGAGGTAGCATAATTACTATGTCATTTAGCAAGATTATAATAACTGCTCAATTTTTACCGACTGGTATAGTAAACAGTTGAATAAACCCATATGGCAATTGAAAGTGTATGTGTGCGTGAGAGAGAGAGTGAGAGAGAGATTTCTTACCAGTTCCTTCATATATGAATTACCAACCTTGCTAATGTGACCAAGATCCTAAAATTCCAGATTTCTCCAGTGATGTCTAGCTGGGCAAGAAATTCCTCCGTGCTCCATAGCAAACTGGTCTATTGACTTGAGTGATGATGCTAGTTAGTTAATTTAGTTTCCAATAAAGCATGCATAGAAAACTTGTATAGGTATGTGGAAGATATTTTTTCCCTTAGTAATATTGTTATATCAATGTGGTGTTAACGCCTTTCCCAGAATTCTATCTAAGGGTGGAAAGTTGCCTGGCAGTGTACTGTGGTGGGGCTGGTGTAAGGGTGACTTGCTTTTTCCATCTTCCTGTTCAGCAGCCGCTAGAGGACAGCTATGAGGAACAGTCCTTTCCCCTGTTGCAGTAAGATCCACCTTTACATATATCTATCGCTGCTTTCCCCATGTTGAGCCTTCATGATGATGTCAAGAATTCATTCACAGCCCGTAGATTTTAGAACTTTCCAGCTTATTGAGTAACAAAATGTGATTCCTGCTAATTGTGTTGACTGAATACTTAAAGCCTTTGGAAGAGAAGAGTTCTTTTTTTAAAGCATAGCTTCTACTTGTGTACTATTTTATGGCAGGCAAAGGTCATCTGGGGCAAGCAGCCAGAACAGTGAATTGCCTTATTGCAAGGCATAAGAAAATGAGACTGAAAGAGATGGGAAAGATTTAAACAAATTGCTCATCGTTACGAATTTTTAAAGTCAAGAAATTGGTGCTGTATAAGTTTTTTAAATTGGAGATAACCATGCTTGCCCAATAAATTGACTTAGGAACAGAACAAATCAAAATAATGGTTTGGTGCTTAAAGTCTGGATTTTCAGCAAGGTTTTACACAGCTTCACCAATGGAGTTCGGTGTTCTGAACCCCAAGCTCATTGGAGAGTTATAAAACTGCTACTTTTCTTTTCAGCTACTTAGCATCCTTTAGAGCAGTGCTATTCAAAGTGGTGGTCTATGGACTGGTGCCAGTCCGCGAGCCATCGGCTGCCGGTTTGCGCGCACATTGGGGGGAAAAAATTGCTGGTCCCCCACATAAGAGAGCTTGAGAAGCAATGCCTTAGAGAGTTAATGTATTTTATGAGCATTCAGAGCAGACCTCCCCACCCCCCATGTAGGAAGGGGTGCCATCATCTACATCATAGCTACCGTTATTCCAAACAAGGAAGTCTAGATGGGATATCACTTTCATAACTGGGTCTTTCATAACTGGTTCTTAGTTATTTGTAGGGGTTCATATAGTTTACAGTGCTCCTTTGTTGGCAGGGAAGCAAGGGATCATAGCTCTGTTTCTAGTCATACTCACACTAGTGTGTATATCAGGAGTAAATTTACCGAAGTCAGTGGAGTTATACTAGCATATATCCATGGAACAGAGTTGGGATGCAGCCCTGAGACCAGAAGTTCAACTTGGTTCTCCTGCATCGGAGTATGGGGGACAACCAATCAGCTGTTGGGCTAGGTCTTAACAGCACGTTCTTCTAGGACAAAAGTGCTATCTGTCTCCCCTACTACTGCAAGACACCAGTGGCTCAAGAAACACTTTGTTCTGCTCAAACTTTCTATCCATGAAACTTTTCTACTTGGGGGGAAAAGTAATTTTAACAATTTAATATACTACATAATATGTTTTATAAGCTAGTGTGGATGATCCTAAGTATTTTGGTCTTTTTCATAACACAATGAACCTAATATTGGTAAAATTACAGATCTTAGATGCCACCATAAGGAGAAGCTAGATTTAATAAACAGTTATGAATGTTGGCAGCTGCCTATCAGATTGTATAACATCGACTATAGCACACAGAGAAAGTGTCAACTTACATTTTATCTCCGAAGTATTTTCAAAGCATTTATTTTGCTTTCTCTTGAGTCCTTAACCTAATTTAAGTTATATAATTGCCTGAATATTTTTCCACAGAGCTAATTGGCTAGTTGCCAGCATGGAAACCATTGTTTGACTTGATGATGATCAGAAATTAACATGACATTTGCGTGGTGGTAATGGAATATTAGTAATGTAATTCATGACTGTAAGAAAGAGACCATCGTCCCCCACCTATGATCTGCAGGAGGGGCTCAGAGGATGATGAAGTGCTCCCAGCAGGCACCTCACAGCAGTGGCCAGCCAATCTCTATGTCAAATTTAGTTTTAAATTCTTCAGACAAAGCTGTAATGCTTACCAATTAATTACTACAAATGTCAATTAAAAAATCTACCAAATAATATGGTAAGATTAAATTTCAATTAAAAAATTACATTTAACAAAGAAGATATAACATTATTTTAATGAATTCTGCTGAAGGTGACAGTTTATCTAGATATATTTATACTGTGTAGGTGGATCTAAATTCATTGGATAATGTTAACTGTGTTACTTCATGTACAAATTAGTTGTGAAAATTATTTCTACTGTGGCTATGTCCTGGAGGAGATGGGGCATCAAGGGGCATTTCTCATCCTTAGAAGAAAGGAGAATTTTGAGCCTTTTAAGTATAGAAATCTTTTCACGCTTAAAATGAAAGATCTATCATAAACCTTCTTATTAGCTGAATTCATGTTATATCTCAGTGCTTTATATTTATAAAACTGAATATAGATTTTTTGATAGTGGATTAGAACGAGACCTAACTTTGTTGTGACTGTATTTATTTTCTTACAACAGTTTCCCAGTTAAATCTGCTTTGATGTAGATGTTTTCCATTCTTCCTATGAGCCTGCTAACGGAATTATTTCATGCACATATCTGCCTGTGAAGGTAGTAGATTGTAAGTGGTGAGCAGAGGTTTAGTTGTATGGCCCCTAGCAAAGACCCCAGTTCAGCAAGCTACTTAAGCATGTGCTTACATTTTAAACACCTGAATGATTCCATAAATCAGTGGGATTACAAATGCTTAAAGGTAGGCGTATGCCAAAGTACCTTGCTGAATCGTGGCCAAAATGGAACTGGCAAAGTAAAACTCATGTACCATTATAAACTTTTGTATTTACTCATAGTATATATGACAAACTTTTAATAAAACAATAACGTATTAGAACAAGAATGTTGTTTGAGTTTTCTGTGTTAATTTCATAACTGAAATTGTATATTGGAAGTAACAGGATGTTTTATTCAACATAGAAAATCTGTCTGCTAAAGGATGTAATACATAAAGTTCTTGGAATCTTGGGTTAAAATGCAAAGGTATTGAAAGCCTCGGCAGTCTGGAGGGTTCAGAGCGGCCTGCATTCTGATTGGTGGAAAGTAGTCCCCACCCAGGCATAGAAGTCATGACGGTATGGAGGCACACAATTGAGAGTTAATATTTATTCTCTGACCTAATGCTAAATATCAGGGAGTAGCTTAGGACACTAGAGAAAGTATATTTAACATTTCTAACCCTAGTCTGATTTATTTCCATCAGTTTTTATTATTTCCTTTTGGCACTGTCATATCTGAAATGGCATATAGGGAACAGGACATAATAAAGACAAGTATTTTGAATTGTTTCAAACCAGAGCTGGAAAAATCCACCCTCCAGTAGCAAATTAAATGCTTTCTCTTGCTAGCGTGGGGGCCTGAGGCACCAATTTCAGCAGCATTTAAGTATCTTTTTTAAAAGAAATTGTAGCCCCCCCTCCCTCCCATGGCTGTGACGAAAAGTTACCAAATATAAAGTAATGCTTTGTTCCTGAGTCTGCAAATAAGCATCTCCGGTAGCTCTCCTGCTGCTCAAGCTTTGCCAAGTGGTGGCTGAATGAAACTGACAAGACTGTTTTATTCTTGCTGTTTAGAAGTGCCTCTGCGCAGCAGTGACAGCTGTAAATCCATTCCACTTCACACTATTGCCCAATAAAGCTATAAACAGCAAAAGTGGTGGACACTGGTGTTTCTCATGGAGGTGGGAGGGCCCAAGGAAATGGGGACTGTGGAAGGAGTAATGTAGCAGAAACATCTTCTCCACACCCTCTCCCAGCAGTCAGGGGGCTGGGAGAAAGTTAGACTCCTATTTTTTCAACAGCAGCCAGGAAGTTGCAAAGGGGAGAGAAAACGGAAAGCTGTTTCTCTCTTCCAGCAGCTAGAAGGGGAGTGGAGGTTCACAGTTACTGGATGCCTGTTGGCCAGAGGCTGACACAGCAGCTGGGCTCTGAAGCCGGCTCTTCTTAAGGATCTATCTTCCCTGAGGCTTTTTGCCTCTGGACCTAGCCTGCTCTTCTTCGTCCTGAGAATGTGCTTGTGCCTTCAGGTTGACTTTCTTCTGGCACCTGTTTGACAGTACCTGTATGAGGGTGCCCTGAGGAATGTGATAATCTTGACACTTTCCAGACTTTCAGAAGCTGTAAGTTATATTATCTCCAGGAATTCTACCTCCAATTTCCCTCTTTATATCAGTCAACTAAGCCTTTGAGAACATTCTTTGTTTTCAGTTGGGAGCACTTCTGTCTAGTGAGCCCTTTGGTTGCCTGGTGTTAGGAAGGTCAACAAGCAGAGGCCTTCAGTAGCCTTACTAAATACCTTTGGTTGATGGAGGGATGAGCCCTTCCGATGCGACCTTTGTTACAAATTCCCTTTTGACCTGTGACATTTTTTTAGTATAAGCCATGGCAGCTGTAGTGAATCCCAGGAAAACTAAAGTGGGAGAGGGCATCAAAATAGACTTCCGCCATGACCACCAGCCTTTATTTATCAGGAAAATCCAAGTTTGCAACCAGTAAGCTGAGTCTTACAAATATGCAAGTCTTATTTTAGGGAAAAATCAGTGTCAACTGCAAAACTTTCCATTTGAAAAAGACAAAAATTCTCCTTTGTAGCCTATATTAATTCAGGTGCCCTTAAGAGATGGATAACTGCTCCCACCAGGACATTCACATGACAGAGAACCACCATGTCAGGTCAGAGGAGACTGTGGTCACTGACAGAATTTATCCCTGTCTTCACACCCTACACACTATTGTAGTAATCTTTGTACAAAGTATGTTATGTCAGGTATTATTGAAAACTCATAATTTGCTAGTCAGTATTGTCCTGATAAACGTATGTGTGGCAACATTGTGTGTGGAGTTAAGATTCCCCTGTATGATGTCATTAACACATGTTCTAAACCCCACAGCCTTGCCCAAACAGAAGTTGGCAAACAGGTCTGATCTAAACAAAGGCCTTGTCTACACTACGAAAATTAGGTTGAATTTTTAGAAGTTGGTTTTGTAGAAAGCGTTTTTATACAGTCGATTATGTGTGTGTCCCCATACAAATGCTCTAAGTGCATGTTGTCGGCGGAGTGTGTCCACAGTACCGAGGCAGCCATTGACTTCCGGAGCATTGCACTGTGGGTAGCTACCCCACAGTTCCCGCAGTCTCTACTGCCCATTTGAATTCTGGGTAGAAATCCCAGTGCCTGATGGGGCTAAAACATTGTCGCGGGTGGTTCTGGGTACATATCGTCAGGCCCCCCTTCCATCCCTCCCTCCGTGAAAGCAAGGGCAGACAATCGTTTTGCGCCTTTTTTCTTGAGCTATCTGTGCAGACGCCATACCACGGCAGGCATGGAACTTGCTCAGCTAACCGTCACCGTATGTCTCCTGGGTGTTGGAGGACACGGTACTGCATTGCTATGCAGCAACAGTTTATTGCCTTTTGGCAGCAGACAGTGCAGTATGACTGGTAGCCGTTGACGTAGTCCTGGGTGCTCTTTTAACCGACCTCGATGAGGTCAGGGGCGCCTGGGTAAACATGGGAGTGACTCAGCCAGGTCATTTCCCTTTTAAGTTTCGTCTCATGGCGATTCAGTCCTACCAGCTATGCACTCTTGTAATCTGCAGCCAGCAGAAGATGATGGCCAGCAGTCATACTGCACTGTCTTCTGCCGAGCACCCAGGAGATGACGATGGCTAGTGGTCGTACTGCACAGTCTGCTGCCAGCAAGATGTATAAAGATAGATGAAGTGGATCAGAACAAGAAATAGACCAGATTTGTTTTGTATTCATTTTCTCCTCCCTCCTGCCGTGAAATCAATGGCCTGCTAAACCCAGTTTTGAGTTCTATCCTTGAGGTTTTGAGTTCTATCCTTTAGGGGACCATTCTGTTTCTCACAAAGCCATCCCCTTTGTTGATTTTAATTCCCTGTAAGCCAACCCTGTAAGCCGTGTTGTCAGTCACCCCTCCCTCCGCCAGAGCAACGGCAAACAATCGTTTCGCGCCCTTTTCCCTGGATTGCCCGAGCAGGAGCAGACACCATAGCACAGCAAGCATGGAGCCCATTCAGCTCACCACAGCAGTTATGACCATTGTAAACACCTTTTGCATTATTGTGCAGCGTATGCAGAACCAGCACCTGAAAAACCAGGCGAGGAGGTGACGGCAGCGCGGTGATGAGGACATGAACACACTTTTCTCTAAAACTGCGTTCCCCCGCAATTTGGAGATCATGGTGTTAATGGGGCAGCTCGTGCCGTGGAATGCCGATTCTGGGCCCGGGAAACAAGCACAGAGTGGTGGGATTGCATAGTGTTGGAGGTCTGGGATGATTCCCAGTGGCTGCGAAACTTTCGCATGCGTAAGGGCACTTTCATGGAACTTTGTGACTTGCTTTCCCCTGCCCTGAAGAGCAAGAATACCAAGATGAGAGCAGCCCTCACAGTTCACAAGCGAGTGGCAATAGTCCTGTGGAAGTTTGCAACTCCAGACAGCTACCGGTCAGTCGGGAATCAATTTGGAGTGGGCAAATCTGCTGTGGGGGTTGCTGTGATGCAAGTAGCCAACGCAGTCACTGAGCTGCTGTTATCAAAGGTAGTGACTCTGGGAAACGTGCAGGTCATACTAGATGGCTTTGCTGCAATGGGATTCCCTAACTGTGGTGGGGCTATAGACAGAACGCATAGCCCTATCTTGGGACCGGACCACCAGGGCAGCCAGTACATAAACCACAAGGGGTACTTTTCCATGGTGCTGCAAGCAGTGGTGGATCACAAGGGACGTTTCACCAACATCAATGTGGGATGGCCGGGAAAGGTTCATGACGCTCACGTCTTCAGGAACTCTGGTGTGTTTAAACGGCTGCAGGAAGGGATTTACTTCCCAGACCAGAAAATAACTGTTGGGGATGTTGAAATGCCAATAGTTATCCTTGGGGAGCCAGCCTACCCCTTATTGACCTGGCTTATGAAGCTGTACACAGGCACCCTGGACAGTAGTCAGGAGCTGTTCAACTATAGGCTGAGCAAGTGCAGAATGGTGGTAGTGTGTGTATTTGGACGTTTAAAGGGTCGCTGGGGCAGTTTACTGACTCGCTCAGACCTCAGTGAAACCAATATTCCCATTGTTATTGCTGCTTGTTGTGTGCTCCACAATCTCTGTGAGAGTAAGGGGGAGACATGGCGGGGTGGGAGGTTGATGCAAATCGCCTGGCCGCTGAATACACTCAGCCAGACACCAGGGCGGTTAGAAGAGCACAGCAGGAAGCGGTGTGCATCAGAGAAGCTTTGAAAACCAGTTTCGTGACTGGCCAGGGTACTGTGTGACACTTCTGTTTGTTTCTCCTTGATGAAAACCCGCCCCCTTGGTTGACTCTAATTTCCTGTAAGCTTCCCGCCTTTGATCACAGCTTGCTTGCAAAGGAAATAAAGTCACTATCGTTTAAAAAACATGTATTCTTTATTAATTGATTATAAAAATAGGGGGATAACTCACAAGGTAGCCCGGGTGGGGTGTGGGAGAAGGGTCGGAGGGAAGGAAAAGGCCACTTTAAAACTCGTTGAACGCCAGCCTTCTGTTGCTTGGGCTGTCCACTGGGGTGGAGTGGTTGGGTGCCCGGAGCCTCCCCCCCGCGTTCTTGGGCGTCTGGGTGAGGAGGCTATGGAACTTGGGGAGGCGGGAGGGCGGTTAAGTAGGGGCTGCAACAGCAGTCTGTGATCCTGCTGCCATTCCTGAACCTCCACCAGAGCATGTCCGTTGGATCCCGCAGTATCCCCAGCGTTTCCTCATGCCTCCTCTGATCTTCCTGCTGCCACCTCTCCTCATGTTCATCAGCCACCGTCCTGTACTCTGCTATTGTGTCCCTCCACACAGCTCTGTCGGTGCCAGATGACTGCATGAGCTCAGAGAACATGTCATCGCGCGTGCGTTTTTTTTTTTCACCTCCTTATCTGAGATAGCCTCTGGGATGGAGGAGGGGGGCTTGAAACATTTGCAGCTGCTGGAGGAAAAAAGGGAGTGAAGTATTTTAAAAAGATACATTTTACAGAACAATGGCTATACTCTTTCACAGTGAACAACACTATTCACATTACATAGCACATGTAATTTTTGGTACAAGGTCGCATTTTGCATCTTATATTGAATGCCTGCGGCTTTGGTGTTAGAGATCATACACGCAGGGCCGGGCAACAGAATTCAGCTTGCAGGCGGCCATGGTAAGCAATAGTCTTTCAGCTTCTGCAACCTTCATAACAGCAGCCCCCTCCTTTCCCATACCAAGCAAAGCCTGTTGAGTTGGCCATTTACTGCTGCAGTTTTCCTGTTAACATGCAGCAGCAGAAACCAAACTAAACCCCTCCCCCCATCCAATTCTCTGGGATGATGGCTTTTCCCCTCCCCCCAGCGCCTGGCTGGTATCAGGGAAGATCCCTGCTAGCCAAACGTGAACAGCTCAGCGCCAATAGCCCCCCCCTCCCACCGCATGGCTAACTGAGGATAACACAGAGATAAAGAATGGATGTTGCTTGAATGCCGGCAAACACCGGGACCATACGGTGCCAGGCTTTGTCATGCAACGATACCAGATTGCTTGCTACTAGCATGGCGTGGTAAAGTGTCCTACCTTAGAGGACGGAATAAGGCTGCTGTTCCCAGAAACCTTCTGCAAAGGCTTTTAGATACCTCCAGGAGAGCTTCATGGAGATGTCCCTGGAAGATTTCCGCTCCGTCCCCAGGCACGTTAACAGACTTTTCCAGTAGCAGTACTGGCCACGAATGCATCCCAAGTCCTCAGGGCTACTTAATCATTAAAAAATGGTTGCTTTTATAACATGTATTATATTTAAAAAGGTACACTCACCAGAGGTCCCTTCTCCGGCTTCGTTGGGTTGGAAGGGTATTTCAGTCAGGGTGATAAAAAGATCCTGGCTGTCGGGGAAAACGGTGTGCTGTGTGCTCTCCTCAAGCTCGTTGTCCTCCTCATCTTCCCCATTTGCAAAATCCTCAGCCATGGTGGAGAGTATCCTATCCTTGGAGTCCACGGACAGAGGTGGGGTAGTGGTGGCGGCCCCCCCTAGAACTGCATGCAGCTCAGCGTAGAAGCGGCATGTCTGGGGCTCTGTCCCGGAGCGTCCGTTTGATTCTTTGGTTTTCTGGTACGCTTGTCTGAGCTCCTTAAGTTTCACGTGGCACTGTGTTGTGTCCCTGATGTAGCCTCTGTCCCTCAAGGCCTCTGAGATTTTTTTTGAAATGTTTTGGCATTTCGTCTTTTGGAACGTAGTTTTGATAGCACGGATTCCTCTCCCCACACAGCGATCAGATCCAGTACCTCCCGTTCGGTCCATGCTGGAGCTCTTTTTCGATTCTGGGACTGCATGGTCACCTGTGCTGATGAGCTCGCCTGGCCAAACAGGAAATGAGATTCAAAAGTTTCCAGGGCTTTTCCTATACACCTGGCCAGTGCATCGGAGTTCAGAGTGCTGTCCAGAGCGGTCACAACGGTGCACTGTGGGATAGCTCCCGGAGGCCAATACCTTCGAATTGCGTTCACACTAACCCTAATTCGAAATGGTGATGTCGATTTCAGCGCTAATCCACTCGTTGGGGAGGAGTACAGAAATCGGTTTTAAGAGCCCTTTATGTTGGGAAAAATGGCTTCGTTGTGTGGACGGGTGCAGGGTTAATTCGGATTTAATGCTGCTAAATCCGACATAAACTCATAGTGTAGACCGGGCCAAAGGAATGTATGCTCTGCTTAACTTGCATTTAAGCAGTAAACAGAATCATCAAGCAGCAAGGGAAGACAAAGGAAGTTCAAACAGGTAGAAAAAAACAGTAGGGAACATCCTTCCACATAGACTTTGTCTCTTGGAAAAGTTTCTCAAGAGAGGGACTGTAACTATAAAAAGGAGAGGCAAACGTCCCAAGGGACCCCTCTTACTCTCCCTGCCCATCGCATTCAGAGCACCTGAAGAGACAAAGGAAGCAGCTGTTGGACTCTGGGGGGGAGGGGTCCTGGCCTGAAGAGTTTGGTCAGTAAGACTGTGTAAGCATGTGGGAAGAGAGCTTCGCTTTGAATCTAATATTGTTTATTGAGTTAGGCACTAAAAGGCATTTTACCTTTTACTTTTCTGGTAACCATTTCTGACTTTCATGTCTCATTGCTTGTACTCACTTAAAATCTCTCTTTGTAGTTACTAAACTTGTTCTGTTGTTTTATCTAATCCAGTGTGTTCAAGTTGAAGTGTGTGGGTAACTCCGTTTACGGTAACAAGTTGTGTGGATATTATTCCCTTAAAGAAATAATGGACTTAATATATTCATACTTTCCAGGAGAGGGCTGGGCAGTACAGGACATACGTTTCTGGGGGGGAAATCTGAGACCAGGAGTGCGTTAGGGTCACCCTGTGGTAATTTTTAAGGATGGTAAGAGCCTAGGTGTGGCTGGCTGCAGCACACACACAGACATAGCTGGGAGTGGTGCACCTGCTGGAGACTGTTTGTAAGCAGCAAGGCTTGTCAAGGGCACCCCAGGTTACGGGGCTGGGTGATGCAGTTACTCATTGGTCTGGATTGTACCCCGATAGGTCAGTCACACAGTGGTAGAAATGCAGCACAGTTTGGTAGACGTTGTCATACCATGGCTTAAAATACACAGACATGGGGCAAACAACATAGGAACGTTTGACTCCGTGAGAAAGTTCTCTGAGCTGCTCATGGGCTACCCTCTTAGTAGAAGCTACTGGAAGTTTTGCTGTTGGCTTCAAGGAATGCAGGATAAGACCCTTTCGTCCGAACTGTGCTGAACGTGGTTGGAAAGGGGTCTGAAGGGTTCCTTCAGTAGGAAAATATGAGACCTAAGTTACTCCCACAGGGACGCAGTCATTATACCATCATGCCGATAAAGCTCCTTGGGGGATAATATGCAGCTGAAATGCCTTTATACTCCATTAGTATTCCTTTCCAGCAGAGCTTTAAGAGTGTTTGGTTTGTTGGTTTGGTTTGGTTTGGTTTGTTGATTTCAGTACATGAAAAACTTAGCTGAGGACTATTTGCCAGGAAAATTCCCGTTGTAAATAGTTATGGGCAATATCCGTTCAGCATGGTTGGGCAATCATCAAGTAGCTGAGGGGTTTTTTAATATAAAACCAAGTGGTAACTTCCAATGGATGTGGGCACTCTGCCAGCCCTTTTGAATGTGTCCCTTCAGTACTGCTTCCCAGGCCTGTTATTCTAGGTCTTCATGGATTGAACTCTCACATATCTTTGCCTAGACTTATTTATGAGGGGAATACCCCTTGGAAAAGACTGAGATACCCCTCTGCTTTTTTGATAACCTGCTTCAGGGACACAATGCAGTCCTTGAAGCATTTTATGTTCCTTTGATATGAACGATGTACTTTGAGCCTGATTCTCTTCATGGTGAAGTTAGTGGCAGTTGTTTTTCTATCTAGGCAGGTACTTGCATGGCCCCATAGCTGAATGATCAAAGTGTCCGTGCCCAATTGACTTGAGAGGCAACAGGATCTGACCTTCTTGCAGTCAGAAATGATGTCTGAGGTTTTTGCTTTTTATTGTTACCACTGAAGCGCTGACAAAAGCAATAATACAACTGCTGCTGTTCAGAGAAAAAAAAATGACTACAGCTGAAGAAGAGAAAACAAAATTTATGAATGAAAGAAACCCCACCCTCATTATTTTCCCCTTAAAAAAACACATTGCCCTTCTATTTGTTTCCATGTGGAATTACCCTTTGGGATAGGGAAGCTTTTCTTCCAGGTTTACTTTAAATAATTTACAACAGTCCTGTTTCAGATCAAATCCTTAGGCCTTTGCTCTGTATTTTATGCCAGCAAAATTCCCAGTGAAATCAATAGGGACTTTTTTCCTGAGTAAGGAATGAGTAAAGACTAATTCCCATTGAGTTAAATGGGAACTGAGCCTGAGTAAATACAGGAAAAAGCCTCTGTTTTGGCTTAAAAAATCCCTTTCCTTTTGAATAATTGTCGTGTCAGACAATGTGATTCCAGTGCATTAAAGATCAACAAACACTCCACACCGTGGCTCAGTGTACACCTGAAGTGTCTTCAGCCATCATAACACATGGGCTTTTGAAATTGAAAAGAAATTGAAAAGAAAGACTTCCGCAATCATCCCTTTTGAAGGCCACCTTATTTGTACCTTATTGCTTAGTTACTCGCTTTTTGGAGACTTCAACAAAAACTCAGGCACCATTCAGTGAGTTAAAGATGGTGTCATTTGTAGAGATTTGGCCTTAACCTGGAATTTCCATGTTTTTGTGGGTTTAAGTCAAACCTTAACATTACTTCTGTGTAATGTTTTTGTGGTTTAATGTTCTTCGGGTTTTTTTTTTTACAGTATTTCTTTTCAGTTCTGTCAGTGAAGTGTATGAAAGTTGACAAGTGTAAATATGTAGTTAGACAATTTAAGAAGTGTATTATTTACTGATCGACCATAATGGCTCCTTGGAGCCATTATACTCAATCATATCATGTCAATCTGCTGCAGTTATTATGATGGTAGTACAGATATGCATATTTTTTTTTTAAAGAGAAAAACATTGTGCTTGTGTAAAAGCTGTTTTTAATTGTCAATATGTTCTCTTTAAAAGAAGAAAAAATCAATAGTTTAGCCTATCGTTTGGCTAATAGCCTAAAAAGGTAAGAATAAGCTTATAGGAAGACCAGAAAAGGCTATTGTTGGCACGGCAAAGTGATGGCTTATTTCTTGTATTCTAGTGTGGCTGGTTTATGTCACCCCCAGTTTTAGGGGAAATCTAGAACCCATAACTCGGGTCTTGGCAGTATAAAGCTTTCCATTAGATCTCTGCATTTTTTGGGCCTACTCCTGTATAGTCTACCTTGATATCCTGGTTGTGCTTACAACATTAGCAAATGGCTGCTCTGAGAAGACAGTGCCCATATTAATGCTGTGTTCTTCCTGTAGTTTGCCACAAAAAGTATCTTAGGGAAAGCTAGACTTCGGAAGAGAGGAAAACAAAATGTTGAGTTGTGTGAAATAAAAAAGCAGAGACTGTGTGCTGAAGATGTAAGTACTGTAGTAGACTAGTTTAATTGAAGAGAGAGTTGGAAAGTAGTGAAAGAGCTAAGTAGTGGCTTGCTGGCTAAAGGGAACAGGAAACCTTTAGGAGAGGAGATCTGAAGAGAAGGTCCAGGAATTGGTGATATGGCGGTTGGGAGCAACACAAGTTCCCCCTAGGTGGGGCACCAAAGGTTACTAGTAGACCCCCCTCCCGCCCCGTGGTATGTGTCAGGGAAGTCCTTGCAACAGGAGCAATGACCCAGGCAAAAGCTAGTGTTTAGTTATTGAAGATGGAAGATGTAGAGAAGTCAAGAAAGCTACAGACAAAGGGGCAGATCCTCAGCTATTGTAAACTGTTGATGGTCCATTGTCTTCAATGGAGCTACCTTGATTTATGCCAGTTGAGGATCTGATCCTTTGTTTTCAAGGCCTCCATGGTGCCATGTAAGTGGAAGTCGTTGTATTTTGTGTGTTGTACACCTGTTAAATGGATAGGAGGATGCCGGATAAGCAATGAGGTAGCTGCCATTTTGTGTTCAATTTCAGATGCAGAACGTCAGAGCAGGTCATATTCTCTGTCTAGTCGGCTCAGATTTTGGGACAAATTCTGCTGTGGTACATTAGTATGAGTTTTGTTACTGCGGATTTACACTGGTCTAAATTAGAGCTGATTAATATAAAATGTTTCCTTATTCTGAAATAATTCATCTCCCACTGAAAATCGGGTATTTTGCTCTCCAAGTATGGGGAAATATACCTAGAGGAAACGGAATTGAAATGTACTCCTAGAATGGTTGGTAGCTTGAAGTGCATATGCATGTGTACCTGCAAACCTTGCAAGAAATTCAGAACATCGTCAGTGCAACAGTTTTTAAACTAACCAGAGCAACAAAAGACTTTTTTTTTGTCACTTTTGGGGTAATCAACTCTTCTTTCCCCCTGGAATTTTGGTAAAAATACTAGGTTGCCTTTAAAGCAG
Source organism: Chelonia mydas (assembly GCF_015237465.2). Classification (NCBI taxonomy): domain Eukaryota; kingdom Metazoa; phylum Chordata; order Testudines; family Cheloniidae; genus Chelonia; species Chelonia mydas. The sequence continues at coordinate 10,270,590 of NC_057853.1, read as the reverse complement.
TGAGCAAAAAGCAAGCAAAAGACATTGCCTGTCTATGGTCTCTACCTTGGCCTCAGACATATGGTCATATATTTGAGGTCAGGATTGAATCTTAACATTTGTGAAAACTTAGCCAAGGGAAGTCAAACTTAGAATTCTTTTAAGACTGGCCTGTCTCCCCCATAGTATTTTGAAAAGTTACTCCTTGACGTTTCAGTAGCTAGAATCTGAAATACCTTGAGTGCTCCTACTGGGGTCATTAAGTTTGCCACTGAAATATTATTTTGTGTAGCTAGATCTGATTTATTAAAGAACTATAAAGCATTTACACACTCGCTGATGATTCAGAAAAGGAGTAGAGTAATTCAGGGTTTGGACTCCCCCCTAGTGCGATTGGCTTCCCTTCTGGGGAGCTTAATTTAGGGAAAAATCAGTGTCGGCTGAAAAACCTTCCATTCTAAAAAGACAAAAATTCTCCTACTTGTGAAAACGTGTCTTGGCAGCTGCTTTAGCTTCTGATACAAGATTTAACACTTTTCACTAAACATGCATGTTTACCATGGCAACAGCTATCTTACATGCCACATGTTGGGAGTCTTATACGTTGTTGCAGAAACTTGTAACCAGTTGCATTTTGATGATTCCTTGTTTCTATTGGCAGAAATGGCCTGTGGGTTTGTCTCTTGTTTGTTTGTTTTTTTGTGGGGGAGGGGTTTGATAGTTGCTCCTTGCATGGCCCTCCCATTGACATCAGAACAGCTGCAGAATTAAGCTGAATGTAACTGCAGTGCAATGCATAGAAAAAATAAAACCACTTTACATCAGAATATGTTGATCAGATGTGCACCTTCTCCTCCAATTTTCTAAAATCTCTTGTGCTCCTTTTTAACATCTTTTGTTTAATAGGTTAGCTTTGTTAGCTCTTTCGGTACCCCCATCATTGGGGTAGTGAAGAGCTGGGGTTTGCTCAGCTCTTAAGCTCTACTCATCTAGTAGCAGAACATGCAGAAGCTCCTCAGGTCTCCTTGATTCCACAGTTACACAGCTGGTTTCCTATCCTAAGAAAGACTTCCGCAGTCATCCCTCTTGAAGGCCACCAAATAAAGCCAGTTTTGGTCTTGCAGAATTGTTTTCCGTCCTTGTCTAGGGGTCTGTCTGCTCATGACTTCTTACCATTCTCTCATAACTCCCTGTCCCTTCTCATTTTCTGGTGTAGTCACATTTTGGGGGAGATTAATTCCATCGCACTTTAGAGAGACTTCAGAAAAGCTAGGTGAACATGGCAGCATGATGTCATATGAGATTCCCCTTTTGACAAATACAAAGTAATCCACATTGGAAGGAATAGTTTGAAGTATTCCTAGACGTTGCTGGGTTCTAAATGAACTGCAACCACTCAGGGAAAAAGACCCGAGTGCCACTCTGCCACAACTCAATGGAAACTTCTCCTCAGTGAGCAACAGCAGGCAAAAAAAGCAAATAAAATGTTAGCATGTATAAAGAATGGGACAGAAAATCTATAATGCCATTTGATAAATCAGTGGTATGGCCTGGAATGCTTGTGATTAACCTATCTTAAAATTAAACAAAAGTCCAAGCTACAATTGGGAGGGGGGAGTGGGGTGGAGCAGGGCAGAGCAGAGACTGGCACCAAAAAGGACTGGTCTGGAGAGACTTCCATCGAAGGAGAAATTGAAAAGCTTGGGAGTGTTTAGTTTTAGAGAGGAGGTGAATAAGAAGGGCAATGATCCAGGCATACAATTTAATGAACTGCATAGAGGAGGTAAATAGGGTGCTGTTAGCTATCTTTTCTAATAACACAAGAACAAAGGACCATTCAATGAAACTAAAAGAGAGTGATTTTTTTTAATTGATGAAAGGAAATACTCCCGCACCTCCCGCCATTGCATAATGAATCAGTGATGGCCACTGCATGTTGTTGAGATCAAGAAGTGGATGAGCTTGAAGAAAAGAATGAAAAGTGTTCGGATAATCAACATCTACAGTTACATTAAATATGTAACTTGTTTAAAGCTAGAAGGGATAGAAACCCACATGCTTCAGGACAAAGTCAGCCTCTAACTGAAGGGGTTAGAATGCATCCTCCCTTATGTGCAGGTTATTTCATAAACAGCTGTCTACAAAGGGTTTTCTTACCCCTTCCTCTGAAGCATCTGATTCTGGACACGGTTAAAATACAGGTTACAGAGATATATAGACCATTGCTCTGGTCTGCCTGGTAGTTCCTGTTAATCTTTGGTGACAGTTTAAAATGCTTTGTCTAAGTGCATTTGTTAAAATGCTGTAATCAGGACTTCCCTTGCCCTCTCCTGTCCCCCTATATAGGGGAGGGGATCTGACCTCCTCACCCCCGGGCACTAGCAAAGGGGTTTTTTCTGCCCCTTCTTAGAAATCATTAAGCTGAATAACATTTTAAAAGTTCTGCGAATCAAGAACTTAATCTACACGATCTATAGAGCACCCTAACCTCTAGTGCTATGGGTCTGATTAATAATAATACCACCTCTTTAGCAAGCCCTAGCAGGGGCTGGCAGTGGGGATAGAATACTCTGCTCATTCTGTGGTGCTAGCTCAGTGCTCCTGTGATCACAGTTGACTTCTATCCATTGCTTTTGGTTGCTGGTTTAAATTTTGGCCCTTACTCGATGGTGTGAATTTGACAAGCTGTGTTAAGCCAGAATTTAAGTAATTTTGTTTCCTTTTTTAGAATAGTGGCTTTCCTAACGTGTTACATTTGTTTCCATTTTGTGGGAAATTAAAATTAAGTGCTTCAACTTTGTGGATTTTATCCTGTACAAATAATCTGTTAAAATCACTTCAGCTTGTATATGTGTGACTAAGAAAAAGGCAGCAGAGTAGGAGGAAGAAAAATCTTTTTGTTTTACTTAAATCAAATACCCAATTGGGATTTCAATTATACATGAATATGTTACACTTGTTTGTTACTAAGGTGACTGGAGTGTCAAGGTTATGTGGATGTAGTACTATTATAAATGCAAAGATAATGCAAAAAAGAAAAATAATAACGTTGGCTAAAATCATCATATTCTTATATCATAAAGTCGCACAGCACCCTACATTTCAGATTTGGTTCTATTAAATTACCTATTTAATCATTTGAATCCAAAGTTATTTTTATATTGCAAATGTGTGACTGCAAGGTTATTTTAAGATATATTTATTAAGGGAATGAATACAATAAGACAAGTCATTGCAGCCCACATATAGTTGCTTGACTTTTCATTTTATGATGTTTCAATTGCATATGATTACTGAATGTAAGTTTTAACTTTTACGGGGGTTCATTAGAGATGCACTTGTGTAGAAAGAAATTCAATAGAAATGTGATGGTTCCCCCCCGCCCCCTTTTCTTAAAGCATTTGAAGCGTACTGAGATGGGGCAGCCTTATTGTAACATCATACCAGGTGCCTGTGGTTTCAGTTCTGAACTTGGACACTCATTTCTTGGGTTGTCAAGGGCTGGACTGATTGGAGAGGAAACTTGCTCATCACCTGGGATGGTGTGTGGGATTAGTAACTGTGGAAGGAGCGACATCTGCTCTGATCAGTGCAAGGCTTCTGAGTGGGGAAGTCCTGGGGGATCCCAGATCACTGGCAGTCATCGCCTGCTTCCTGAATAGGGTGCAGGAGAGTGGTGTTGCCCTCAGCCAAAGCGGTGGAACAGGCTGGGATGACTAATTGCACAGCTGAATGCTGATGTTCATCATGTGCCTTTTGAAACTGCACGAACAAAGTGTCTAGTGAAAAATGAGGGTTCTATGCACCTGCGGAATTCTGCTTTAATAGAGAAACTAGGCAAAATGAGTTCCTAATAAAACAACGGACCTGTTCCATTAAAACCAATCTTAGCAGGCAAGTGCTGGGAAAATACTCATTGGGGGCATGCTTAAAGGAATAAACATGTTAAATGAATGAATCTACCCTGTGGTTACAATAAATGCTGTGATGCTTTGGATGAATGCTAAACAGAAGTAAATCACATACAGTATTTTTAGTTATGTTATTAGTATGATTTTTTAAAAATCTATAACCAAACAATCTATAACCTGTCTTTAATAGGAGGAATTTTTGTATTCAGAACTAGCTGTGACATTAGCTGTTCACTTATTGTCTATTCTGTGTCACAGGCTTGTCATTTCCAGCTAATAATTTCTCTTGTGATTGGAAACCTGAGAGGCAAAGCAAAGACAAAGGGAAGTATTTCTCCCACTCTGGGTAGAAGAAGGGAGCAAAACCTTCCTCCTCAAACTTTATGCAAGGATGCTCGGTCCTCAGGGGGCTAGTGGCACCAGTCTGCATCCACTGCTCCAATCCCACTCTGCTCCCAAACTCTTCTCTGCTCTGCTCTGCAGTTGACGGGAGTCCCATGCAGAGTACAGCTTTATGGTTTTTAGAGGGGTGTGTATGTGTGTATATCTATCTCCTGGGCAGGATTTCTACATCCAGCCCTTTCCTCCAATCAGTAGAATTGTACCAGTGGTGGTTATTGCCCAACTCAATTTATGGAGTATATACCAATTTCACTGAAGAAGTGGGAATCTTTACAGTCTCTGTTGGGTTTTGGAAAGGGCCTTAGATGCAAAATTTGCTCCTTTTCCTCCCTTATGGATGAAATCTAATGGCAGTGATTGCAGAGGCAAGGATAAAACCATATGAATTTGGAGGGTGAGGGAAACTGGAAAAATGCACGGTGGAAAAGAAGACCCCACCTTTTGTGAGCATTTTAAATTGAATACTTCTTGATAGAAATCTAAAATGCCTGAATTTTATTCTCATAACTCCAAATGTGTCCATCAAGCGGGACGGGAAGAAGAAAACGGAATTCACTGCGTCCTTGCGAGGAGGGAGGCTGTGAGGTTGCAACACAGTCACCCCCCCCCGGCTGCTCCTGTGTGTAATGTCCTTGAGTGCTTATCCCACCTGTTCTTGCCACCTGCCCACTTTTAGTAGCCCATGCTGTGCTGGCTATTTGGAGCTGCTTGGAGACCTCAATTGGTATGTGAAGCCCTTTGGGCAGCTGCTTTGTTCACGCAGTGGTGTGGTCTTAAGGGTTTTTGCTGTTCCTTTGCACCTGGATGAGTGTCACCATTACTTAGAAGGGTATTAAGCACTGGTGGAGAAGAAAGAACTAACGTTGACTTGTGGGTTTGTTTTAAAGCAGTCGTGTGCTTCTCTAAGCAGTGAGGCTACCGTTGCTTCTAACATTCTTGTTTTCTTGAACTGTTCGGTGGTGGTGAACTTTTTTTTTAATGAGTGGTACCTGTTGCTGGTGCTATAGATGGTGCTTGCAGCACCTGAAAACAGCAAACTTTCAGTTGTTTATCAGGAAGAGTGTACCCCATTTGGGCACTTCATTCAAATAAAGGTGGAAGGAGTTGGTTTCGTTCCACAAGTGTACAATAGCCTGCCCCTACGCAGTCTCCAGAACAGTGGTTTTTCTTAGTTTACCACCTCCCACAACAACAAAAACCAGCTGAAAAGCAATGAAGCAAACAATTACATAATGAAAAACAATAAAACTGCACCTTCTAACATATACTACCAGTGACCCTATAACTTTTTAATAAAAACCGAATGTAATTATATTTCCAGGTATTCTACTGTACAGCAAACTGCAGGAGGAAGTGAACAGCAACTAAGAAAGAACAGACTTTGCTTAATATAAACTTCAGATTTTCAAACATTCCCATCATGTGTCCATCTAACAAATGAGGTTTGATCAGCTTAGACGAGACTCGAGGGTCACTTATGACTTTCAGACCCATGTATCATTTCATGTTCATTCATCAGTAATACCTTAAGGTTGTGCCTCACTCTCGCAAAAGGTTTTTTGCCATGATGCCTACAAATCACTCCTATCTGGCTGTGGTTAGTCAAGTGATGAGCTGTGACTTCCGTGAAACTCTGTTTGCTTTATGGATCTCGTTCTTAGTCTGAGGCTAGAATGGGAGGGACCAGCAGAAGTGGATGTGGTGACAGGAAGGTTGCACGAGGAGGTGATAAGGATGGGGATGGAGGGAAGACCAGGACTGGGGCAAAAGTCCTTAGAAACACAGGGGAGGTGGATGTGAGTGCGGGATACAGGTTTGGGGTGGTGGAGGGCAGAGATTGGGAAGAGGCGGGGGAGGGGAGGAGAAGGAAGAAGAGGTAGATCTGATGGGTGCTGTAGAAGAGAAAAGAGGAATCAGAAAGACAAGAATCAGGATCGAAACGATACAACTTCTTTAATAACCACGGTTCGCTTCCTAAGGGGGCGGGGGAAGGGAAGATTCAGAAGGCCCCTTAACTATATTCAGTCCCTATCTAATTTAATTATGGTCCAGTTCTGGACAGACACAGCTTCTAAGGTTGCTGAGCTGTGTGATGCCAGGATCCTTTAGCACTCTGAATTCTGAGTGCTTCCCAGTCTGTAAAGGGGGAAAGTAATTAATGGATTCTCTTGGAAATGTTATCCACACAGATTAAATTCCAGTGGCTAGATCTGGAGCTTTAAAATAAAAAGTCAAACCTCCCGTGGCCAGGGGAAATGGGAGAGTTGTACTCCCCCGTGGATCCCGCCTGGGTACTCTTCTCTGGTATTGGCAAGGGTTGCCCTAATGGTGGTGGCGGTGCTGCTGCTCAGTCCCTAAGAGCTAGCTTAAATTTGCTAACTAAGAAAATAAATTAATTGGTACAGGATGTGTTCTGATTTCTTTCCAGTTGCTTCCCCCATATATTCTGCTTGCTTTTTGAGCTAACTAGCCAATCCCAGTATAAGCTACCTCACTTAAACTAATCCTTATCCAATTACTTTTAATTTTTATTCTGATCCTTCAAAAAATGTATTTTACTCCTCTTGGATTATCTTCCCCAGAACACAGTTTTTTTTTCCCCCTTGCTTCACTTGCCTGATGGTTTTTCACTTTGTTTCTTTTCTGAAGATACTTTTTTTGGCTCCAGCCCAAAGTTCCTGAAACTAGGATTTGCTCAGAGTTGCAATCCCCCCTGCATTTGAAAGAGGCAGAAGCATCTTTTCCTAGTTCTCTCGGCTCCTTATGCCTTGTGCTAGAATTCTGCAAACGACTCGACAGACAGAACTTCTTCGCAGCCACCAATTAGCAATACTCCATGTGACTGAAACAGGCATGTTCTGAAGAAAAGATCTATTCAAAAGTAGGGGTGTGTGTGTGTGTGTGTGTAATATAGAAATGTAAGAATGGCAATACTGGGTCAGACCAATGGTCCATCTATCCCAGTATCCCATCTTCCAACAGTGGCCAACGCCAGCTGCTTCAGAGGGAATGAACAGAACCGCACAGTTATTGAGTAACCCATCCCCTATTGTCCACTCCCAGCTTTTGGCAGTCAGAGGCGTTGGGACACCCAGGGCATGGTGTTGCATTCCTGACCCTCTTGGCTAATAGCCATTGATGGACCTAGCCTCCATGAACTTATCTAATTCTTTTTTGAACCCAGTCATCTCTTTTCCAAGCTGAACAGACCCAATCTTTTAAATCTCTAAACTGTTCCATCCCTTTAATTATTTTTGTTGCTCTTTCCTGTACCTTTTCCATATCCAGTATCTTTTTTTTTTTTAGGTGGGGCGATCAGAAGTGCTGCTTAGTTTTGAATTTCTAGTTTTATATTAGTAGGTTTTCATTCTCAACCATGATTTGGCCAACAGTATGGAGAAATGGGTGAGTCCATCTCTTTGTTCAGCCAGCTGGCGGTGGCCACTCCAGAGAGACGGATCTTCTGTCAGGTCTTATAGCTGGCTTCCCCTGTTGTTTTTGTGCTTTCCCCCCAATTCTTCTAACTCCAGATGTGGGCACACCATTCTGAATACCCACCCAGAAAGCCCTAGTGGGAGATCAGGCTCAGGCTAACTAACTGTTCTCCAGCAGGGTACGTTCTCAGCTGGGGAAGTCTGCTAGTTCACTGATTTATGCATGAGGAAGGCTCACCCATTGGTCTATCCTGGTGCCACATGATGGAACACAGTGAGGTAAAAGAATTCATTCATTCATTCTCTCTCAAAATGCAAGTGAGCCATAAATCACCTACTAATTTAATTTTTTTTAATAGAAGGGTAAGATTCCCTGCCCTCCCTCATTTCCACTTTGTAGCAGGTCCATTTAACCTCTCAAACATGGTAGGACTAAAGAAATACAACCAGGTGTCATGCCTTTTAACACAGTTCTCACATTTGCTCAGCTCTTTGATAGAATTGCTTGATGGTAACTAGATGCTGCTCATCCTGCCTCTACAGAAAAATGAAAAATAGGATATTTTAACAGTATTAATAATGAATATTTACATAATTAGTTCAGTTTTGACCTTTCCTTTGTGCCTTCCTCTATAAAGTAGACTGGTTCCTACGGAAACCATGATGTCAGTGGTACGGGTGGTGCTTAGTAAAATCCACATGGGCAGTATAAAATCAATTCTTGCAGAACTTGATGCTCCTGAATGCTGCCATGATGTCCTCCTGAGATCTTCATATAATCTGCATCTACCCCTATAGGGCATCTTGATGGGTATCATGACCTGGTGTGTAAATAAAACATCACCACTCTGTAAAATGTTCAAGGAATTTGGCTTTATTATTTAATCAGCTCTGAAAAGTCTGTTGTATGTAATATAAAGAATACTTCCTGACATGTGGCTCTTCAGCCACATCTCAAGTCAGGTCATTGGTTTATGAATACTTTAGTGCATTAACCATACAACAAAAATGCAAATATCCATCCATCCATCCATCTCTCTAATTCCTATTGCCCAGCATGGCTGATATCCTTAGTTCCAAGTGTGTGGATATTCCCACTTTGGAAAAATACTGGTCTAGAGATTTTCTGAAAAGAAAAGTGAAAGCAGGGGAAGACGTGGCAAAGAGTGTGGAACATTTAAAAAAAAATACATACCTTCCTCCCACCCCCCATCCCTTAACTACACGTGTGCCACTAACTAATGGCGGGGAAGCTGAATTAGTGGCTTATCTTCTGTATTATGTCACTGCTGTGATTCCCCCCCGCCCCACTCTTGTTCTGTATTTTCAGAAAAATCCCTGCAGCCTAGCAGATAACAGAAGTTAGATTAGTATTGATATACCATTAGACAGTCCTATTAATATTGACAGGCTGTCAATACTGTTGTACCGCTTTTGTAATACAGGATGTAAACTGATAACACTTTAAATAGAAATGCACTAATCTTATACTCACCAAACATGCAGCAATGGTCTCCACTTTGCTGACTCCTCCTCCTTTGAGCTTCCTTTGTCTCCTTATTTCAGTTGGTCTTCCTGCTATTCTCTATATCTGGAACCTCTCTCTTTCTGTAAGCCCTGGTCTACACTCGGGGGGAGGAGTGGGGTCGACCTAAGATATGCAACTTCAGCTACGTGAATAGTGTAGCTGAAGTCGGCATATCTTAGGTCGACTTACCTGGCCGTGAGGACGGCAGCGAGTCGACCGCTGCTGCTCCCCGTCGACTCCGCTTTTGCCTCTCGCGAGCTGGAGTTCCGGAGTTGACGGGGAGTGCGTTCGGGGATCGATTATCGCATCTAGACGAGACGCGATAAATCGATTGATCACTACCCGCCGATCTGGCAGGTAGTGAAGACCTGCAGTAAGTCACATGACCTCTCATGCCTCCTTCATATCCTTAAAACTTAATGGTTTTCAGCTTGCTATGCTTTGCTAGTCTCACCTGTAGCATTACATGCTGTCTGTCTTGTATGTGTTACTGCTTTGTGTGGTGTACAAGTGTGATCTGACTTTTGTCTGTCCTGAGCAGTCCCAAGCAATTCCCTCTGTCTTCTGTTTCCATTCCATCTCTTTATCCATGATAGATTATCTGTCACATGTAGAGTCTGCTCTGGAAGTGTTTTGGGTGCTGTTTCTGAAGTGCTAAGCACATCAGCGGTCACTGAAGTCCATAGGAGTTGAAGGCACTTACTTGCAAGATTGAGCCCACTGATTGGAAGCTCTGTGGGATAGGGATCGTGTCTTTTTACTTGTCTAAGAAACGTAATACACCTGTATAGCACTAATGATCATAGAAACCTCTGCTGTGAAAGTGTTGGGTTATAAGAGCTCAGTCACTTGTCAGGGGTGGTCTAGGTAATGCTGAGTCCTGCCATGAGTGCAGGGGACTGGACTAGACAACCTCTCGAGGTCCCTGCCAGTCCTACAATTCTGTGATTCTAATCCTGTGAGCAGATCCATGCAGGCAGATCCACATGCTTGTGCAGAGCCCCATTAAATTCACGGTAGCTCCACATGGGTGCAGGATCCATCCACATGGATCTGATTACAGGATCGGGGCCCAAACAGTTAGTTAATGTGGTTTTCAATATTATTTGAGTTCCTTGATGTCAGCCTTCTTGTTAGTGGCACACAGTTGCAATTTTTACAAGCTTTCTTTGCTGCCTTCTTGAGCAACAGGGTTTTTAGCTGAAATTGATGCCATGGGAGAATGAAAACTTGGTGTGATGAGGAGTAAATCCCATGGAAGCTGTTGAGGCGCACGAGCAGATTACTTGGACCCAGGAATCGGTGGCACTGTGTTGCATGAAGGTGGAGTGGGTTTGTATTTGCAAAATCCTGGCCAGTTTGCATACATGAAAGACCAAACCTATTGGGCTAATGGGTTGGAAAGTTCTTTGTTTCAAGAAACTTTCAAAGTGATTCAAAACAATAAGCCGTAAAAGTGTGTGAGAACAATTGTTAATCCGCTTTGACCATATTCTTTATCCTCACTTGTTCATACATGTGGTGCTTCCCATGCAAGTTTAAAGTTGAATCCTTAGTCTGCTGCTTGTATTATTAGGCTTGTGTTAGTAACAGATTTTAAAAAAAAAAAATCTATCCTGTAAATAGCCCTCTTCATTAGAGCTAAAGTTATTTGGTAAATGATGTAAAAATGTGAATTATATAACAATGGCCACAGATGTCTTTGTATTGTGTAGCTGGTGTTATCAGGAAATTTGTGCATATCTGTAAAACATGGTGAAGAATTTACCATATACCTTGGAAAAAATGGGAAAAACGATTCATGTTTAGTTCCTCCACTTCACCAGCTGTGCTGCTACAATCCGCTGATGTAGCGCTGAGATCTATGGAACGCAAGGATGGACCTGCTACACAGTGTGGGCCTGCTTTTGCAGCTATACCCAGCATATTATGCAGCAGTCAATAGATTTAACTTCTGCTTCTGTTTTCCAACTATGGGGATATTTTCAAACAGGAGGGAAGAACCTTTCTCTCTCTGAAAACCATCTAGATGGGATCAATTCACTGAATTATTAATGCTTATTTGGACATTGCTTGGTATGTCATTTTGGTAGGAATCTTCTGTTGAATGAATTAAACAGCTCTGCCATTATATATTGAATAAAATGAAATACATGTCACAACAGATGACAACTTCCCTCAGCTGTGCATCTCATTAGGTATGTATACTTTTGTCATTGCTGTGTATCTGTGAAAGGCAGAAGTTGACAAACATCTTTTAAGGAAGTTACTGATAGTTACATTTGTGGCTTGGAGGGCACAAAGTGTTACTGTTAAGGTAAATGAGTAGTTCTGTACATAGACTATTTATAAGTCTCATCTCTTCCCCATAGGAGTTCCTTTTCCTTGAATGTGCTTTGGAAAAGATCCTTACGGAGAAGTCCCAGTGGTTCCATAGTTAAAAATTTGTGTTGAGCTTTGCACCTAAAGGAGAATGAACATCTGGGTTTTTGACAGTTTCACAGATTGAATTCAATCTGTGAATGTAAACAACAGTTGAATTTTTCATCCTATGTTTTGGGGAGCAAAATGTTGCTAACTTGGACAGAGAAAAGATCCCCTAGAGGAAATATGCCAGACTGGGGCTCTAGTTGCGTTAGCTGAACCATGATTCTGTACTTGAAAAACACCCATTTTCAGCATACATAGGGTATTTGGATAATTTACACATTTCAGACTCTGCATTTTTGAAGGTTGCTGGCCTTAGCCCTGTTTCAGCAAGGTGTGTAAGCATATGCCTAACTTTAAGCCCATAATTAGCCCCCTTGAATGCAGTGCTGAGGCACCACTGAAGTGGGGCTGTTATATAAATTGGGGAGGGGGGAGCAGCAAAAACCATTCCCAAGTTAGAAGTAAAAACTAACCATTTTGGTTAAATTGGCTTTTATCGACCCAAAATTGAAAAAAGGCATGCATTCTGTCTTCAGCCACATTTACCCAAGCTCACTGACTTTATCGGGGTTGTATAAACGCAAATAAGTGCCAAGTTTGGCCCAAAAAAGCTTATGTTGTATGCAGGAAACATGATGTTATAGGAAGACGGTGTGCTGTGTAAGGAATAAATACTCAGTAAGGTCCTGAATTGGTAACACAGGCCTTTGGAAGCCACCAGGGCTCTATGCAGGCGCAAGGAACCAACACGCATTGCAGGTTCAGGGCCTAAGAAGTGAGGAAACCCTTAGCAACCCAATGCAGGGTGTGCAGGAGTTACTGCTCCTGTGTAGCCTGCATGTGTATCAGAAGTAATGTGTAAGTGGCTTGTGTGAGGGGGTGTATCAGTAGTAGCTGTGCTAAAGTGAGACCTAGTTCTCAAGTCCCCCCCCCTCCCATTTAGAGCCAGTTAACATTCAACATCCTAAAACTGAAAACATAATCTCTGCAGAAAATCATCATTTGGGGAAAAAATTGTATTAAAGAAACAGTCAGTTTACAATCACCCTCATGTCTGGAATTGTTTTACTTATTCTTCCTACAAGTCACACCTAGGATTGCTAGCTTAACTTTGCAGACACTCTGTTAAGTCTGTCTTTTTGATTGAGGCAGCTGGGGTGGAGTTTCCTTTGGGAATTCAAGGAGTAGGAAGTGTTTAACTTTTTTTGCTGACTAGTGCTAGTGTGTAGGTGGGGATGCACTGCTGTTGTTATAATAATTGTATTGTTTATGGAATTGTACTTTAATTGGTGGTAATGGCGCCTAGAGCCCGGGAGAAGTATTCTTGTATGTATGTTTTAAATCAGAACAAGTACATAAATATAACTGAAAAGATTAAAGATTTTTCTTCCTAGTTTATTTACCTTATAAATTTAGTAGCAGGTTTTGTCTAGCCAGTTTAACTTTTTCCCCTTTGTAGTCAGTTTCCCCTGTTTTAACTGTGTGAGTTGCAGTAAAGCAACAAGGGAGAAAAATAACTTACCAAATCCATCGAGGAGAATGTGATTTTCAGACCACACCAGTGGACATCGGGGCTCATGAACAGGTGTGGCATCTGAACATGGTTTCAACTCATTTTTATGAAAGTAACTAGATTTTAAATTTACCTTTAAATTTCAGTAAATTTTTTGAGTGGGATTTAAAAATCAGAAGGCCAAAATAACGTACTTGAATTCATGTTAATTGCTTTACAGTTTACTCAGAATAATAACTTACTTGGTAACTTTGTCCTCCACATTTATCCAATGAAGTAAAATTTAAACCAGCCCACCAAATAGAGCCTGTTTTTTATTTGTATGTGGTGCAGCTCCATCTGGTCCACATTAAGGACCCCCACAAATATATGATTAGCTTTATAGTTCACTGCTAAAGGTGGCAAAGCTGGCTTAACATTTTTAAAACTTGCAGCAAGCATCTCAAACTATTTTCTGGCATTTCTCGGCCATGTTTACTGACCAAAGATTTTCTTCCAAAATGAAATCCAGTTGGTTATGTCTTTTTCCACTTTAAAGTATGTTGTATAGTTAAACTGGCTAAAATAATAGTGAAACTTGGTGTGTTGCTCCATTTGTAACTGCTATGCAAACTACCTCGTTCTCTCAAGACGAGTCAATCTTGAGCTCCAAGACCCTGTACCAGGAAACTTCAGATAACATCTTTAAAAACAAACAAAAAAAACCCTTACATTTTGATTAATAAAATACGTGCCTGTCACTAAGAGTAGGGCTGTTCTCAATAACATAAAACAACACAAATGGGAAATAATGGAACAGATAAGCAATGCTAGTTTACACCAGCTCAGGATCTGGCCCAATGTGTTTGTTGAAAGTCAGCTTAAAAAAAAAATCTTACTGAGTACATGAGGAGGGGGGAAAATCCTACCCAAATCATTCCCGTTTAGACCCTAATTGTTAACTGGTCTATATGACTTTAGGGGGAGTTCTGCATGCACCAGTAGATTCACGATTGAGCTGTTGAAGAGTAAATACCATTTGCTATTAGCTTTGAGCCAGATTGTCAACTTCAAGTTGCAAAGCCCTAGGAGGAGACTTCTTACTTCTCTGTGAGGAGTTGCCCTCTGGGGTGTGGTCCAACCCTGCTTACTCCATGTGCTGGAAAAAGAGCTGCATAGCAGATATTTGTGTCTGCATTTATTCTACACCAAGGCCAGGAGTGAGGCTCCCGAAATTGTTTGATGGATTTGTGCTCATGTTTGAGGCTGCGCTGAAACCTTGTCAAAGTTCAGTGGCACTGGGCTTGTGCTATTCGAAGCGATCTTCTGTCTTAACCAGCAGTATTTACCCTAACTCCATGCTTTGTAACAGGAATCCAAAGCCCTGCATAGAGAATAGCTGCAGACTCTGCTGTCAGCTTGTCCTAAATGGTCTCATGGCATGAGGTTTTGTGTAAATGAAACATGGTTTTAACTGTTTATATGTTGCAGTTTTCCTTCTAGCATTTGATCCTCCTTCTCCTGTACCAGTTCCTCAGACCTCCTGCCCCCAGTCCCAGTATAATAGCTGACACTACAATTCTGGAAAAATATCAAATTCTCCACACAGACGCATGCACTATTCCCTTGCTATCAATCCTGGCACTATATCCAGAGCTGTTGGTTGTTGCAATATACACCTCATGTATGGAACATGGGTCTTTTTCTCTCCATGCCTATCTTGTCTGGGAAGCTGCCCAAAGCCTAATGTACATGTATATCATGTATCTTAAAAGTCCATAAAGATTAATGATTATGTGCACAGAAGTAAGCCCCATGCATGTCATCTTTCTTGTGCGCTGCAGGTAGTACTGGGAATTTTCCAAAAAGTGCAGGATTGGGCCCTTAATCAGGCTTTCTTTTAGCTACACTCTTCTTTATATACTTGTGGCTAGAAGTACCAAGGATTTTCAGGAGTTGGAATGAAGATGTTGTTTGTTTACGTGAGCCCCAATATTTGTGGCTTAATTTATATAGTTTTGTGATGGTCAAACATAAACATGGTTATCAGATTACAGCATGAGTGAAATTTCTTTTTTTAAACAATAAAAATCTGAGCAATTCAGTTGCCTATCTAATAAAATTCACATTTCTTTTATGAATTAGTCTCTTTTAATGAGCATTTTACTTACACAATAGTACATTAGCAAAGTGTCTCCTGATTTTATGTAGCAACTGTTTACATGCTGGTTCAGAGAGGCCTAATGCTATTATTGTTTTCAGTTCTTAAGGTGGCGCGTTTGAGTGAGAAACTGTCAATACAAGATAGTGATGTTTCTGTGTTACGAAGGGGCCTTCTTAACGTCCGAGAGCTGTAATTCATCCTTCTGGAAAGGAGGGTCAGTTCTGACACGAAGTGAGAATAAGGATTCCATACTAGTTCTGTTTGAGCTGCTTCATAGCCAAAACTATATGGTGTGCCGGACTGCACTGGATTTAGAGGATTAGGCGGCACAAGACTGTGATATTGACTAATTATCAATATCATCGGTGCTATGCATCCGATGAAGTGAGCTGTAGCTCACGAAAGCTCATGCTCAAATAAACTGGTTAGTCTCTAAGGTGCCACAAGTACTCCTTTTCTTTTGACTAATTACCGTTACTTGAATGCTGTGGCAATATGGTACTCGGGGAACCGTGGAAGCATTGCGGCGTTAGAATTGTAGTGTGTTCTGCGGGCGTCACTTTACGGGCCCAGTGCCTTGTGGCTGTCGTAGCTTTTAAGGCCAGAAGGGACCACTATGATCATCCTACATGACACAGGCCACAGAGTCTCTTTTGAGCTCTGCTGTTGGCCTGACTTTGCACAGTGGCACAGATGACTCTCAACTGTTGACAGCGGGTGGGAGGGCATAATTTAAAGGTGGAGGGGGGCACATGTAGCGTTACCACCTTTTGAAGTGCAAAAAAACAAAAAATAGGTATTCCCCTCCCCCCACCCCACCCCCAAGGCAACTCAAACCACCAGGCAACTCTGCAAAAGCCCCCTCTTCAACAGCCACCTAGAGTACCTAGAGAGAGATCACACACACATAAGACTGATAACTCTCGCGTGACTCAGACCCTCTCTCACGCATACACGCGGTGCGCTTGTGCATTGGTGGGCTGGCAGCTGCTGTATTTTCAGCAGTTTTGATCTGTTATCGCTTAAACTGTGGGAGTGGGAACACTGCAGGATCTTTAACTGGACACAGACACTTTTAACATTAGATACATGAGTGTGTTGTGGTAATGATGCAAATCTTTAGACCCATGTAGAAAAACCTGGCAGATTAACTTATTTTACTGGTAACTGGCAAAGACATTTAAAAAAATACCACCAACAACAAACAGTCTCTGTCCAGTCAAATACCAGCCAGGTGGTAACCCTAGGCACGTGACCATCTCACATGTCACCTCTTCTGCCCACTTATCGTCTCTTTATGTGCTCTCCTCGCTGTCTCCTACCCCGGCTCCTGCTCTCGCTGTTCCGTCCCTGCTTTGCCCCTACACCACCAGCCCCACTGCTCTTCCATATCCCCAGGAGGGGCATGTTGGCTTCCAGCTTACTGCCTGGTGGGCACCTTCCTTCCCCGCTGTCCGGGCTGGTGCCCCGGGAAAGCCCAGACCCTCCTGCATGGGGCACTGCCCAGGAGGAGCCGAGCCCTATGTGTGCCAAAGCTGCCCAGAGCACTGTGCAGTGTGGGCACTGGGGAGCCTCTTTGAAGTCTCTGCCACTCAGATAAACACGGGAATGGCGGGGGGAGGAGGCAGTTTCCAGCCTGTTCCCGCCCCGAACTCGTAGGGTCCTCAGCAGCCCCTTGGTCAGGGGTTTAGGGCACTCTTCACCCCCCCACCCCGGATCCTGCCCCCAGGGAGCATGGGGCTTTTCCATTCCCTAGCTGTCCTCCCCTTCTGAGCCACCTGTGGCCGGGCTCTGTGCTGCTGAAGCCCCTGCAGTCAGGTCCCCCCACCAGGTGTACAATTCCTCCTTAGGGCTTAACTCCTTCCTGCCCACACTGTAACCGGAGGACAGGAGGTGGCTGGGTTATGTCGGTGGCCAGCAGCAACCTGGAGGTATTAGCTGCCTTTTAGTATTGTGTGGGCAGGAAGGGACTGGAGCTGCGTCCAGGAGCAGGGGGGCAAAGAGAGAGAAGGAATGAGCTCCGCAAAGACGCCGGCCAGGGATTTCTTCTTTCCCCTTGTGGTTGGAAGCACAGTGCCAAAAGGCTGTTGCTGGCCACGTTCTGGTGTGAACCCTCCCTGGCAGAAAGCTGTAGAGGAGGAGGGGGACATGATCCTGCGTGACGCCCTCATGCGTCACCTCTGCACAGTGGGATGAGTCCTGCCTCTCTCCAGTGCCTGTCTGGGGATGGAGGGATCCCCCCAGTCCAGAACTAGTGGGGCTCTGCCGTCTGTGGAAGTCAAGGATTCCTAAAGCTATTCAGGGCCATTCTGTCATCATATGAGCTAATGAAGCCCTGAGGCTGTGGTAGTGGCAGCTCTGGGCCGAGTTCTTATGTCCTTACTCATGCTGAATAGCGCCCTCCTCCACAAGTGATCTCATTGGGTTCCACTTGTGGAGTGAGGTGCTACTGTGCATGGTTGAGGGTGTCAGAATCTAGCACTTTGTAGCCTGTGGGCAGCTATTTCTTCTACCACTTACAAGCCCCTTGAGATCTTGCTAGCTAATTGGCCTGGCCACAGGATTTTCCTTGGTGCGAGAAATGCATCCAAACTGTGTGTTTGCAACATGGAACAAAAGCTATTGTACTTTGTGACTTGCACACATCTCACTGATAATATAAAATATGTTTTGTACACAGAGTGTTAATAACTTTAAGGCACCATTTTATTACATTGCTTCTACTTTAAATAGTACGAAGTGGGTAGCTTCACTAAAACTTAAAAGCATGTCAGGCTTGAATATATTGCAGCCTCCTGTGGACACACCTTGTCCATCTCTCCTCACGAAGCTGAACCAAAGCTTTCTTTCCTGCCTAATATTGTAATTTTGGGTAAAGGCTGTGTAATAACTTGAGAAATGTGTGAGAAGATCTTGTGTTAATACTGTATAAACCTTCTTTAACTTCAGGAAGCTTAAAATCAAATTTGGCAGAACTTACAAGGGCAGTGAATATAGAGACGCTTGACTCCAGTAACCAACAATATATGCTGAAAAACTTAGTTTTCTCTTATTTGGCATGTATTAAATATATCTGCTAAGCTGGTTGTAGTGTTTACATTGTATATAGCTGTCAAAGGGCAACTGTACTTCGTGATGTTAATGTTCCACTCTAAAATGAGCTATATTTTAATGTTTATAATATGTTTGTGAAGCCTAGACTCTGTGTGTATGTGCATAAAAGATGCGTGTGATTTCAGCCTGATCGTATAAATTTTAAGGACATACATACATAACTGGTTTCCTACCTGTATAGGTTAAAATGGGCAAGAAGAGTAATACCCTAGGTAAAACATGTCTGTTTCTTCAGTTTTTGGAAAAAAAGAGGGCACTAAGGTAGATTAATTGTGGAACTCTAAGAATACATGAACTCCTCGTTAAAAAAAAATCATATTTATCAAATAAGTGATCTCATAAAAATGCACAGGGTGATATTTTTAAAGCATTTAAAGTTGAAACCGGTTTTAAATTCTAAGTCTTTTAAAATCAGGGTAATTATTCCAAACAGTGTGTCATGATCTATCGTAAGATTCCATAAGGGCACACACAGAATGAAGCATCTGATATATATATATATATTTTTTTGGCATGCTGTTTGTGACAATTACACGACTCTTTATTAACTGAGTCTGGAAGAAAGCAGTGTTACGAGATGAGGAGAGATTTCCTTCATCTGTTACCCCGTAGGTAATTTTTGTGCTTTTTCCAGTATTTAAGTACCTCTTAACTGCTTGCTGTCCATCTGTATACCATTCATAGTACTGTAAACTACTATATGTATCATGACCTTGTAACTTGCTTTGTTTGTGCATCTGCCAGTACAATATGTTGTCTTTCCTTTAAATGCAAATATGCTACATCCAGTACAGAGCTCCTTAGTCAATAAATAAATTGAGGTAAAAAACTGTACCTAATACCCATTTAATTTAAATTCATTTTATAAACATAAAGACGCCTTTTAAGAGAAGCTTTAATTCAGACTAGCACCTTGATTTGTGGTTGCCATGGAGAATCAAATCTGTCATTTGACAAGAAAAGTCACCCATTTATGACAGCACTTTATCTTGTCTCTCCAGGGGAAGAAAATGTCAAAAGTGAGAGCAGAAAAAAATAAAGCCTTGAAACACCAGAATTTCTTGATTTCATTTTTATTATTCAGCTATCATATCCTTTCTGATAATAGCAACTTGGTGAAAATAAATAATGTTCCTACAGTAAAATCAAATATTTTCTATTGGAATGGACAGGGCTCTTTGTGATTGTCAGTGCTGTGAAGTCTGGCAAGAAATAGTGTTATTAGATAAACCCACAGTACCCAAATCCCATTTTCTTTTCATTACGGTGTCAAAATAATTATACCTGTGTAATTTGGGTAAGAAATTGGAGAATAAGTAAAATGGTCCATTGGAAGAAATTGCTTTAAGCTTGTGCTCATTATGGGGTGGGGTTTCTACATGTTGAAGAAAAAAATGATGAAAAAGTATTTATAATTTCATTTGAATAAAGATGTCTGGTTAGTCTTTCATATTTGCAACAAAAAGGGAAGCAAGTGCTATATTCTGTTAGGGCTTTTACACCCACCCATGCTTTTCACAAAACAGAGTTAAAAGATGCAGGAGTTTTCTTTTAACGCTTTAGAGATTTTTGACCTGAGATTCATCAAAAGAATTTCAAAGGCATAAGATGAAATCTGTTCTGCTCTGGAACTCTTGCAAAGTATTTATATTTTGTAGGATTAAGAAATTATAAGAATTAGGTAATTGCCGGGGGTGAGGGGGATTGATTAGAGGTCAAAATATTTGTGTGTGTATTTAGTACATAGAGATCCCTAGTTGTCCTCAGTGAGAAAACACTTAATGTAAAATTGCATTAGTTTTTACTTAAATCCAAAAGTCATATTTAGCCAGACTAAAATGATCCACACTCTCTCTTTTGTAAGACACAATTTTTGCCTCTAACAGCATGGTATGGTTTGATGTGGCTGAGGAGTAATCTTGTACCAATGCGATAGCATTATAATAGAAAGTCCTTTAGTGAGGGTTTAGTGTAAATATTGGACTGGTAGGGGAGCTGCTTTCTGGAACAGTTGTGCCTGGGAGAGATTACAAAAATGGAGAGAAAGGAAAGGGTTGAACTTTCTCGTTTTCTTGAAATTGGCTCATGGTGCTGGATTCATAGCCAATGCGAGTGGGATCTGCTGTGAGAAAACATGCAGCACAATAGCTATCTTCCCTCTTCTCATGTAAGTTAGCTCAGAAGGGTTGTTATGTGCTAAAAGGAAGAAAGATGAGGGGGAAAAATAGAGATGAAACCTCAGGGAAATGTACCTGCAAATAAATTTCAACAAAACCTGTTTGTATTCTCACACATTTTGATTGCCCTCTCTTTAAGTGGGACTTAACCACATGCTTGTCCGGAGGTTACTTTGTCCCACTTTTATGCGTATGAAATTTGCAAATAGAGATACCGTACAGGATATTAAACAGAAAATGCTTAAAAATGTTACTGTGGATGCGTGAGCCACCTAAGAAAAGCAATATGATGCTAAATTAAGGCTGGCAAATTACCTTTAACGCTCCTTTATATCTGACTTGCATCACAGGCAGTTCCCTATCCCTGCTTTCGTACAATAGCAGAAGCCAAATTCTGCTCTTGGATGCTTACATGTAGCTCTCATTGACTTCATGGGGCAATTGCTCTGCATGTTCAAAGGCTGAACATTGACCTAGGTGGTGCTTTATGCTGTCTGGCTCTTGATGAATATACTTGATTGCAAACATTGCAAAAATGTGTTTACATATGTAGTAGCTCTTATAAGTGAAATTGTTAGTTTCCATTGTGATATATTAATACATACCACTGCAAAAATATTTTGTCATGATGGTACCATAATGTGGTAACAATGCTCCTTGGGATATCATCTGGGATCAATACAGCTGAAGTAAGGGTGCTGTGGGATTACAGAACCTTAAATACTTTTAGAGTCTTTTGAGTTTAATCCTTTCCTGCCCATCCCCAACTGTTGATATAATCTGCATCCGAATTGATTTGCTGTCATCTTGTAATTGTAGCCTTGTTTGCATCAACATTGTAGTCAGCATTTTACGGTGATAAATTTGTTAGGAATTTCCAGAATGGCTGCTGATGAAAGAATTGTCACAAGAAGTATTGTGCATAAAAGCCTACTGTATACGCTAAGTCACATCTATGGGCAAAATTTTCAAAGGCACCTAAGTCCCATGGAAAATCAGGTTACTAAAGGTTCTTAGGTCACTAAGTTTTTAGGACTTAGGTCCTGGTACCTAGTTTTACAAACTTGGGGCCTGATCCTGTAAACCCCTACTTGCATGAGTAAGGGCTAGGCATAGTAAAGGTTTAGCTCCTTAGCTTTGACAAGACTGTTATTTATCTTTCAAAGTATTTAGTTCACGTCAAGTTGTAACTGCCTGCTAAATGTTCCTTTACATAATAATGCCATTTATTACTGTGAGGTTGCCCCAGATGTATCCAGTTCACCTATAAGCTCGATCTAAAGCAAGGCACAATAGATTTTTAAAATAATTTCTAATGTATGTAAAAATCTTGAGCAGCTTGTCTGTCTAGTTTCCGATGGATGCAGTCTGAAATGGCTGATATCCTGTCCTGAAAATCGCATTAATGCGGTACCACAATAATGAAATGAAAGTGACAGAACCTCATTTACATTTCAGAAATAGTTCCCTTGAGTTTCCTGTTTGACCAGATTTTCATGTTTACCTGGTATTTGTTTTTTACCCACATTTAAAGAGCAATACTTTAGATTTGACCCTCAAAGACCTGAGAGGTGTATAGGTAATGCTCTTACCTTACAGAGCGTTTGCTCTGTTTGCTCCAGTAGGTACTGGTACAGCAGTAACTGAAGCAGCAACTAGCATCTGATGTTTCGACAAAGGTTAACTCCTTCCTTTTGGCTTTTGCAACTCTTTAGTGAGGGTTATTGTCGCAGCTACTGCACTGCAAGATTTTCTCACTTGGCTTAATGCTTCGCTGAAATTGTACTTCTGTTTTAATAACCTGTTTTTTGAGGTGCAGAAATGCACTTTTAACCTTAAAAAAAAGTCTGATATACAAAAAAAGCAGCATTTGTAGATTTCCCTTGTTGCTGTAACAGGCGAGTCCATGTAAACACGTTCCTAGTAAAGGAGTAAATATATATTGTGAGCTAATTATTTTGTACTAACTGTAAAAGCCTTTTACAGGAGTGTGTGAGAGAAGAGAACTAGCAAATTACTAGGAAGGATGAAAAATCACACGGATCATGGCAAAAATGTGACATTTCACTCTTTCCACAAATTTAGTACAGAAAAACAAAAGCATAATAAAAAATGTTTAGCTATTTAATGAAAATGAAATCTATCGCTGTTTGTGAGCAGCATCTGAAATGCAAATGCCCTTTTTTCAATTGAAGAAAATGAACAGAAATTAAACTACTGGCAAATTGGTATGTGTCCTTAGTTCTTCTAAAACATAACATCACATTTCTATATAATTAAGTTACAGCCAGGAATGTATCAAACACATTATTTTCATAGTGTCTGATCCAACTCCAAATGAAGTGAATGGAAAGACTCCCATTGACTTCAGTTGTAGCTGAATTGTGTCCACAGAGCAAATGTATAGATAAGTGTTATTTGGTAAGTCTTCTGAGCATGTGCGCATTGCCCTTGCTGATAAATCTGTTACAGTACATGAATAAAAAACAAATAAGCAAATGAGGAACTGTAGTAATAGTACAACAACATTTTGTCATATGAATAATCCTTTATACGTTTTAAAAACAATTAAAATTTGTCTATCCAGGCATTTAGACTGGGTCCATCATCATGGTATAGGGATGCCAGTGAGGATGTAACATATACTTTCAGCAGCATGGAAACTGAATTATGTCTATTAGGCATCTTTACAGAGGAAGTATTTTACAATACAATGGAGTTCTGTTGTGGCTAAGCCCTGCCACACCTATGGGACTGTGTAAAACTGTTGACGTACATGCAAGTGTTGTTGACAAAAATGAGAGTTGTGTATGGGTGGAGAGCCGTAAATTAGCCCATGGGGCGTAAGTTTACCTCTCTAGTATGATAGTTGGGGCTGGTAGAACTACCTGTATTTAGGGTTACTTAATGCTTTCCAGTATAGGACCCTATTTTCATTAACTTTGACAGAATTTAGCCATTTGGGCTGAAATTTTCCGTCCTCAATTCAGCCTTAGGCAGACCCTGTTTTGAAAGCTTGAGCTAAAATGGTTCAGACATTCCTGAGAATGAGGTTAGGGAAAAATGTTTTTAATAAAAAACTTCTTGCAGCTGTTTTGCTCTGAAGCTCAGGCTCCATGCTTTGGAGCAGGGACTTGGAAATGGGCAAAGAGTCTCTGTGGTGTCAGGGATGCCATCCCTGTGAAAACAGCCAAAGCTGGAACCTTCCAAAAAAGCTCAGCTTGCACATGCTCAGTAAAGCATTGTTAGCGTTGGCCTCCTAAATTATCAGCGGATTTCATCTGTACTGAGCATGCTTTAACCCAGGGCTGTGGGGACTAGGGTTGCCAACAATCCCTTACTACAGGGGACGCCCCTTTATTTTTTCGTCTCTGTACAACCAGATCAGGAGTTCCTGAGTGCTGCAAAAAGCAGCATGAAATACCCCCTGGTGAATGTAGATGAGTGCTGCTTATCTTTTAATAATAATAATGCTAATAATGATGATACTGGGGGGAGGAGTGGGCGGGGTGCTTCGAGAACAGTCCCTTATTTTTGAAATACAATGTTGGCAACTCTAGAGCCCGGGGCTGAGCGGGGCTTTTGCTGCAGTTGCTGCTCTGGGGGTTGCTGTAGAGTTGGGCACCAGAGCTGACAGTAGGGGGGCTGTCTCTTTAGTGCTCTCAGTGCTGCCTTGCCAATGCTCAGCCTGCATGGAGGAGGAAGTTGCCTGACCGGAATGCAAGGGGTGAGGAATTTGCTGTGTGGGGGAGGGGGATAAGGAGAGGTTGAGGAGGAGCAGAAAGGGGGTGGGTGGGGGTGTGTGTGTGTGTGTGTGTGTGTGAGAGAGAGAGAGAGTTGGGGAAAAGAGGAGGGGGAAGGCAGGAGTCAATGGGGGGAGTGAATAGGAGAACAGGGAGGGGAAGTAACAGGTGCAGAGAGGGAATGGGGCAGGCTTGCTGCGGGGCATGGGCAGAAGGGCCTATAACTGCTAAGGCACACTTGCCTACAGAATCTGACATTGAATCTAGGAATCCTGAGTCTCTGCATTCCTTTGCAGTCAGCAAATAGTTGTAAAATCCACTGGTAAAATGTGTATCTCGTCCCCTTCTAGTGACTGTCCACTGAGAGGATAACAGCCTACTGCTGCTACAAGTTATTCTGTTTAGCTCAGCTGGCAGAGGTCTGCACTGTAGAGCTAAAGGTCCAAACTCTGCTGATGACCCAAGTTGGGGGTCAGTATGGTTCCATATGATGGAACACCTGTGCTTGTTTGATTATTTATTTGTTTATTTCAGATTTTCTTGTGGATAGGAAATTACATAAAACTACATAACATTCTTTTAAGGTTGCAAAGTCAAGCAGTCAAAATTTAAGAAATGTCAGAGTTAAGGTTGCCTGTGCAACCTTAATTTGGGCCCCTTGTGAAGCATTCTTTAATTGTGTGATCACCAACTGTTTTTTTGTTTTTGTTTCCCCCGCCCCCCAGGACCCCTGGGTGATGTTGGGCAAATCACTTAAACCAAAAAGTTCACAGTTGGCCACTTATTGCTTGTTCCTCTTTTTCTGAGGGCCCAGTATGAGACATCTAGGGCCTGATTTGCAGAAATACTGAGGGCTCATAACTGCAATTGAAGTCGATTGGAGCTGTGCTTTGAAGATACAAAATGCTAGTACTCTGGGAGAATGGGGAGGCCCTAGGTGTCTAATGTTGGTCACCCCAAATTAGTGGGGAACTGAAACTACAGAGAAATTAAGGTCAAGTGTCCATCTGTAGAATGGAGATAATAACACCACCTAATCTCACAGGAGCATTTGAATTGCTTAATCTCATATAAGTGTCATGAGTGTTTGAAAAACCCTCATAAAGAGCACCAGAGATATGCCCAGGACGAAATAAATAATTTTATATTCAGTACAGGGTTTGGAATGGGGTTCATTAAATAGGGTCTAGGTCTGCACATTGAATGAAGATAAAAAGAAATTTTGAATAACAGTCTGTGATATTCCAGATTGGGGGGGGGTACAATCCAGATGGGGGGGGTCACTTCTTCCCTGAATTCTGGGGTGTCTTGCAATGCCTTGTTGTTGTAGCGTCCAACCAGGACTGCTCACGACCAGCCACCAGCATGCAGGTCACTGCCAGATGTGTTTGTGTCACACCCTGGCTCTGACTAGCTTAGGTTGTACTGCAGGGTGACCCCAACACACACTTCCCCAGAAATGTATGTCTTGCACTGCCCAGCCTTCTCCTGGACAGTCCAAATACGTTACGTCTGTTATTCCTTTAAGGAAATAATAAACATTAGCCTGTTATTCTAAACAGAGTTACCCAGACACCTAAACGTAAACACGCTGGATTAGATAAAACCATAAAACAAGTTTATTAACTAAATAGAGAGATGTTAAGTGAGTACAGGTAACGAGGCATAAAAGTCAGAAATGGTTACAAGAATAATAAAGGTAGAACACTTTCTAGTGCCTAATTCAACAAACTGTATTAGATTCAATCAAATTTCTGACCACATGCTTCCAGCAAGATTACTGACCAAACTCTTCAGGGCAGGACCTCCTGCCCCACTAGTCCAATGGCTGTTTCCTTTGTCATCTTAGATGCAGAGAATGTGATAGTCAGGGAAGCAGAGGGGGTGTCTTGGGGTGTTTGCCCCTTTTTTTTATTGTTTTGGTCCCCCTTCTTGAAGGACATTTCCAGGTGAGAACCAGGAGACCGTCTATGTGGAGGGAAGTTCTCCACTGGTTTGTTTTCCATCTGTTTGGGTTTCCTTCGTTTCCCTTCCCTGCACGATGACTGTGTTTGCTCCTTAAAAGCAAATTAGGGCAAGCATACATTCCCTGGTTTAGAACAGAACTCTTTGCTAGCTTCTGCCTTGGCGGGGCTGTGGGTTTGGATCATGTGTTAATATCATCATACAGGGGAATCTTATCACTTTTATTTTACAAGGACAATGTTGACTGGCAAATCATGGCTTTTCAAATGATCCCTTACACGGCATACATTGTAGAAAGATTGTTACTGCAGTGTGAATACTCGGGTATGTTCCGTCACAGCACCCATTCATTGAATGAATGAGGCTACGGTCCTGTGGAAAAAATAGTCTGTCCTCATGTAGTTGAAGACTGTATCATAATGCGCACATACACAACGGAGGTGAATTAACACTGCACAGGCAACTTTGATCCTGACATTGCCTAACTTTTGAGTGCTATATTTTGCAACTTTAACGTTCTTTTAATGTTTTTTTTTAAGACTGTAATTCCATAAAGGATGTGCTGCAATATGTTACCATGCTGTGTCATCCTACATTTAGGACCTGACCTGTAACAAGTCTTTTGTGTAGTCTTTGCCAAAAGAAAAGAGAAGGAAAAAATGCTTTGAGCATTTAAATCCAGAAACGCAGTCCAAATGAACGCCTTTTAGTTTATTCTGGGTAGATTGTGTATGCCATTGGAGGGTGGATCCTGGAAGTGTGTGAAATAGACCCAAGGCTACGATTCCCCTCCAAGCTTCTACTTCTTCTTGTAATTAAGTAAGAAAGATGTGGTGTATTCCAAGACTAGGGAGGGAAAAGGTGTGGGGGGAGGGGAAGGGAGGCTACAGGGTGTGGGGGGTTGGAGAGAGAAAGGAGGGAGTGGAAGAGGTTATAACAACTTGTCAGGCTTTTCCTGCTAAAATGTAAATGTTTGCTTTGCAAAGGGGTGGACACCAGAATTAGTTTTTTTTTCAGATGCTATAAATCCACGTGGGTCTGCTTTTTGAGAGAAAGCATCTTGAAGCTTTATGTGCTCTTTGTCTGAGAGAAATGGTAACTTGCATATATGATGTGTGGAAAGTTTCTGGTGGTGGGTACTACCTGTGTAATTGGAATAGATTTTATTGTATGGGTGGAGAAGTGACTGCTAAGGCGCTCTCTCTCTACCCTGAGTGCTTTATCCTTCTTCCATATGGAACAGGAAGGAGTTCAGACTCCCATCTGGAATTCCCCTGCTTAGTCCAGAGATGCTGTTAGAAGTGGGTTTTCAAACCCCAAAGATGTAAGTTGATTATATTAGCAATTCAAAAGAGAGTTTTAGGGAGGAAGGCTGGCCTCTGAATCAGGAAGTTTGCGCTTTTTAATTGGTGGTATCACAGGCTTATTGGCTGTCCTTAGGCAAGTCACTTAATCTTTCAGTGGCTAAATTTTCTAGCTGTAAAATGGGGCTAATACTTATTGGTTTCGCAGGTGTGTATTGTGAGCCTAAATGACTTGTGTATTTGTGTTCGCTGCACCTGTCTCAGTCTACAAACATGTTACAAGACCTATATAGAACGAGGTAAATGTTAAAATGGGACACCTAAACAGTACTACTCCCATAGACTGTAAAAGGAGGACCCCAGATAAGCTTCCACTATCTTCTGACTCCAAACAACATTTCCTGACTTAGTGCTTGTAAAGCACTGTGATATCCTCAGCTGGAAGGTGTGATGGACTGTAAGAGCAAAGTGGTGGTGGTAGTGCAAAATTCTGTAGGGATATCTTTATTAGAAGAAGGGAAGAAGGCTGGCTTGGAAAAATCTTTTTCTCCTGCACTTTAGCTAGTGAGGATAGGACACAAGTAAATAATTCACTGTCTTTCTGCTGAACACTTAACCTCATCAACAGTCCATCCCCTGATCAAGTCTCAGGTTCAGATGATTTCACACTTATTTTCTTAGGGTTTTCAACTGGTCTTTGTTTTCTACATCATATAAGTATTATGGGAATTATAAATGCACTAGACCTTTGGGACATGTATCATAGAGGGCCAGAAAACCATCATAACCAGCCAACTGAAGACTGCTGCTTCCAAGCAATATTCTCTGCGTGGCGTAGAGTTGTGGGAGTTTTATGACACTTTCTCACAGTGCTTGTTGTTGTAGGGGTGTGGCCAGGGGCATGGCTGGAGCATCTTGTGCTTTGGCAAGCCCCAGCTGCATAATAAGCTCTTGGAGGCTATTGCAGCCTGGTCAATTTAGAACAACCTTAAGGGGGCTCTTAAATTACATTTGGGCCAAACCGGTCCTTAGCCAGCCCGAGCTTGGAGGAGGAGAATTATAGAGGTGCAAAGCCATGTCATGCCTCTGTCCCCCCCCTCCCCCCACATGCACATCTTCCTAATGTCGACCGTGCCAAATGGAGATTAGTGATGGTTGAAGATTGAACCTTCTAGAGTTACACCAGATATCTTGCTCTCTCCTCCAGGTAAGGAAGAATATACTTAGCAATGATGAGGCCCTCCATAGCAGACTGTTGTTGGTTTGGTATAAAATTTTTGGTCATGAGTATTTCAGTATCTCAAATGATCTGCATTGGATTGATTAAGGCTTTAGAGCTGTGAATCTCATACGTGTGTCTATTTGGCTCTATAGCAAAGCTGTAGATGAGTTCATGCTGAGAATCCTGGGGTTTACACTTTGGCCTTCTGTGTGTAGTCTGCTAAACATACTTCAGATCACAGGCACGGGTGTTTGTCACTTTCTGCACATATGCGTATGGAATGAGATATTTTTTCCCCCTTAGTCCCAGCATACACTTAAGTCAGTTGCCTCAAATTCTAGATTTTATAATATTCTGGGGCTGGGTCAGTATCTTCTATTCAGGTGAAATCCTTATTTTTGACTGTTTAATTCTGTTTGAATTGTTCTTCCTGGGTGCAATTCACTGTTGCATGGGGACAGCCCAAAGTCCTCTGTGAACCCCACTGTGGGGCTAAGCAGAGGTAGGGCTACAGTGGAGAAGCTTTGTTGGGAGAGCCCCTCCCTAGTAACACCACATAAGCAGGCATGCAGGTGGCATTTGGGAGCAAGCTAATGGTGAACCCATGGAACCTGTGACTACAAAGATCTAACAACACAGGATCCCCAGAAAGGGGATGTTCCAAACTAGAGATTGGAATGTTAACCTTGGAGGGGGCTACATTGCAGCTACGTGGCCTTGTCCATTGGTTGTAGTCGGGTGAATTCCATCTCCCCTTCCTGCTTAGTTCCCCTTCATTGGCCTTCCCAACAGATTAAACAGAGTTGCATTCCATTCTAACTGTCTGATTTTTTTCAGTATCTTGGAGTTGCTGAAGCTGCAAACTTCTATCCTTGCACTGGTTTTGGCAACTGAATGTTCATGTCCAAAGCTATCTGGATCTGGAGCATTTTAATATAGGGTGGTCAAAAGATGGTTGTAGCAGTGGGCTCAGAAAGCTCCCCCAGTGAGAATCTTTATACTGTACCGGTTAATCCAAATTCCCATCTTTTGGAGAAACGTTGCTTTTTCTATGAAAAGATAACTTCTGGGTAGGAAAGATGTAGTTAAAATAGCCATTGTCCCTAAAACCCTCAATTTTTGGCAGACATTGCCAGATCTCCAACTGAACAAATATATCAAACATAAATCTTTTAGGAAATCTGTTTGTTTATAGGCTATAGGATCCTATTTGTATTGGACCTGGACACATGCAGCCTGTTTATCAGACATATAAACATAACGTTTGTGTAGGCATTTATGCACGTGCAGTATTTGTGTAGGCACCTAATATGTACATATTATCACAACAGTGCATCCAAATCTGGTAATTATCAGATGATCAGGTATGATCTAATTGGCTACTTGCCCTGGCAATTACCCATGTGCACAGTAACTTTATGGACAAACTGGGTGTTTGCACGTGTACGTTTTTTTTTTTTTTTCCTTCAAGTGCACAGGTTTGATTCTTGTGATGCTGTCATAAGGTAGGTGGCTTGTTGTGTAGTTAACCATGTGTTGAAAGGTAATGGGCTCATCTCCGAGAGAGCTTTTTTCTCGGTGGGATTTCTAACTATATGTGGTGCTTCCCCTATATGACACACAGGTCTTCCATGATTTAGTCATGGTAGAACATTTGATGGGTAGTCTTTGACACAAGGAGTTTTTCTTTTGATGTTAAGTGTTATAGTACTGGAAAATTGTGATGGGAAGCTGAGTGCAAACTAACCCTAAATGATGATGCAGTGGCTAGTTATGTTACTTTTAGAAATCTTAAGTCTCTTGTACTGGCAATGGAATTTCATACATAGAGCAAGAGAGCATGGGGTTAGCACATGAATTAGGATGTGCAATCAAGTTCACCTACCAATACTTAGTTTGACAATGTGTATCCGCATGGGCTGCTTTTCTTCAGTCCACGTCTATTGCTGCCTCGTAGTCATGTTTTAGTGGGGGAGGGAGCCTCTTGACACTTTCTTTGCCTCCATCCCCCTGTGAGTGTCAGATTGAAATCCTGTTCTATAGTGATGGTATCTCTCCCTACAACTACATTGTACAGAGCTATCGCTAGCAGGAGTTTTTAAGCGATTGGATTTTGAATTGCTGCATTGTTCATCTGATTAAATTGTATTTAATTAGCTTTGTGTTTTTGTCCTTTTGTTTCAGTGAAAAGATAATGGGGGGGGAGAGGGGAGAGATTAAAAACTGTCTAAATGAAGCTTCGTTATTTAAAACACATATAAAAACCTCCATAAGATGCCTTTTTATTCTGAAGCCCTTTATCTTCCTTCACAAGCTTTCTGAGAATGAGTAGTGCATGTTGAGGTTTATCTTTGCTTTTATGTGCAGTAGCCACATACTTAACATTGAGCACATTTGAGTTGCATTTCATAGGGCTTTCACAATCCTTTTATAAAGGGACTGATCTGTTAACATCACCCTCTTTAGATCTAGCAGGCAGGATGTTCTTCCATACAAAGAAGAGCTCACAGTCTTTCTTGCCAGACCAGTAAGTGAATGATTTCAAGCCTGGTGGGCAATACTTGTGTCCATGCGTAACACAGACAGACCACAGTAGTAGGCAGCTGCATGTAATTTTGAACTCCACTCATTGAACTGTAATAAAACAATATAAGCACTGCTTGGGGGAAAGATTGGATGCAGTTATCCTTACACAAGGCTCGGGCATATGAAAGCAGTGCTGGCTGACAAGAGGATTTTGAGATTTGATTTTGATTGAATTGCAGAATTGAACAGGCCAGGAATGTCAGTGGAAGGCTAAATGCCTGTAGTGCCATAAAGTTTTATTCATGTGAGGCTTTCCAATATAAAGTAGATGGATTATTGGAAAAGGTGTCAAGAGACATGAAATAGAAGGGCCCAAAACATAAAATGTGTGTATAAGGGTAAAATTACTTCTTGCTTAGTACATAATTAGCTCACAAAAATGTTTTGAGTAATTGTTTTTGTTTGTTTGTTCATATTTTTTAAGCTAATTTATTGCATGGTATAAAAATGCAGTCCTTCAGTTTCCCCTTCGGATCCTCCTTTAGGGAGAATACATGCTGCTTTTAGAATGGGATTTTTTTTTAAGTGTACACTGTCTTAATTAAAATTAAAAATTAGCAGAGGAAGGACTCTTTCTGTCTCTTGGTTGCTTACAAAAAAATAGTCCACCGGATATGATCGTCAAGCAGACACTGAAAACTATTATGCTCAAAAACAAGAGCGGGATGTGTATTCACATAGCACAACACACTGACTTATTTCATAGCTCAGTAATGCATACATAATTAGAGTCAAATTTGCATAGGACAGCTGATATCCAAATTTGTATGACATTAGAGACAGCTTTGCTCAGTTGCAATGAGCTATGAACAGTAAGTAAAGTTGCACAGAAGATTGTATGTGGGTGAACAGGAGTGTGTCATATTGGTCTCTCTATTCTTTATCCATTTACAAAGTTCTACCTCAGTAGACATTTTTTTAAGCATGTTCTAAATCATATATTGTGACTATGGAAAAAATATCCATAGCTTTATTCTGCATGCATTTGTTTAGAATTACAAAATAAACAAAGAGCTTCGGTGCAACGGGCCTTTTTGTATTAAGCTATTTTTCTATTTTTAAATTCTGCGTATTGAAATGAAAGGTTCATTCAGCTTACCTTCCTCAAACTGAGCAGTACCTTATTACATTAGCAGTCCCATTTATTTCTTTTGTAAGGTAGTATTAAGATGTATAATGTTGGCAGAATTGGGCCCCAAATTACCACAAATTATAACTATATGAAATTGTATTTAAATGTACAGTACAGTGTAAATCTGGTTTTCTTTTTGCTAAATGGTATTATTCAATGTGCTGGATTGTTGTTAAAATGTTCTGTTGAAAGTCTGGATTTGTAAATACACAGGGAAATAAGTGCCATGTTCTGTGCGGGTGGTAAACCTCTAAGGATTTATAAAATGTGTATTTACCACATGTTCCATGGATCATTCTTTCCCTTGATTTTGTTTTATGTTCTCTTTCAAAAATAAATGCGATGAATATTTATCTAATCAAATAGCCGCTCATTTACAGTGGATTTCTTTGAGGGCAAAGAGGGGGAAAGACCCAGCTATAGTCTTTGAATTATGTGGTACAGATTCCGTGATTCCTGTTTTGTTCGCTTCACTTTTTTCTGGGGTGCCTTACAGAATGGAATATGAGAAGTTGATTTCTCTGTGTTGTGCTAATGACCCTTAAGTGTGTGTCAGTGTCCCAGATCATGCGGGGGAATCCGATGGGAGAGGGATGTTCACAAATGTTAGAAAGAGCCTTTTCAGAGTTTCTGCAGAGCTTTGTAATATGCTGGTCTCTGCAGCTGCACCATTCTTCTTACCCCCAACCCAACCCTTGCACTGGCTATGTATCTCTTGTGTTCAAGCAGAGAGGGCATGTGCCGTCATTCTTGGTTTGTCCAGATGTCAGTGCTTTGGTTGACGTATTTAATGTATGAAGAGTCATTTAAAATAGTTTTCAATTCTCGGCCTGTGAGTGATAGTGTTACATTTTTGTTCCAGTTTATTAAAGCAAACGTAACTAGCTACGCAGCCCCTGAGTGGTTGGTGCCTCGGCAAACTGATGATTTTTTAAAGAACCTTTGTGCCAGCTCCATAAAAAGCTAGGTTGGTTCTGAACAAATTGTATGCCGCTCTGTTACAAGGAAAACTGAATCATATGGCAGTGCCAGTCACTTTTTAAGTGAAAGGCAATCTATTCAGCGTCAAATACAGCCTGCTGATGCTTGCCAAACCTGGAGGTCCATTGAGACAAGATTCTCATGACCTACAGTGCTTAAAACACATGCAGAGCTCTGAGACCACAAAGAGCTGGGCACTTCAGATCCAGGATAGGAAAATAATGCAGTTTAACCTTTCTTGGATCTTTCTGGCTAGCCTGTGGTTTAACTCTTTCCTGAAGATTAGGGGAGATTTTTTTATTCCTTTGGTTATGGCACATACATCCTGGGTGATGTTCTGGGCCATAGGATGATGGTTAGGCTACAGAATAAACATGGGTTTACCTCACTGGATGATCTGATTGATGCACATTTTCTGCTTAAAGATTACTGCAGCTCATAAAGCAGCTTCTCAGCCGTTTGGCCCGGTCTGGGCTAAATCAGATGGTCGTGATTTCTTATGTGGCCCCCACATCTTTCAACTGATTTCCAACACAGTTTGAGAGTATGGACCGGAATTGCCTGGGTGAAGTGGTGCTGTTTCCCCTGCATGCTGTCCTCTGGGCCTAGTAAATCCAGTTACCCATTATGCAGTGCACATTGCAACAGATCAGTCACTCTTTCTGCCGTTGTGTCTCCCCTCCCATCGTAACTCCATCAGTGGTCCTTTACCACTGTGAACTCTACCCCAGCTCTTATCCCTGTTTTTTTCACCTTCCTGTATTTCCAGTCATGCTTCAGCCTGAATATTTTCCTGATTGCATTGCTCTTAGCACAGCCTCCTAGAACCTACTTCAGGTCTCTTTTTGGCACCAGAACGCAGCCTGGACTGGCTTTGGGAAGGCTTGGGGTTTTTGTATTTATTTCTTTATTTAACAAATTGTCACCCCACCTTGGGGTGCCTTGGCTGGCAAATCCTAAGGCGTTCCCCCTCTAGCCTAATTCTGCCATCACATTCCACATAACGAATTGGTGTCCCCTGCCTGGGAGACTCCATCCCTCTCCATTTAGCAAGGGACCTGAGATACACTCTGCATCCAATGGTGGTGGGGACCTGTAGTCCCCTTCTCTATCCACCTCATGTAAAGGAGGGCAGACTTCTTCTGAAACCACTTTAGCTTGAGTTCCTTTTCTAACCCCCTCTAGGTCACGAAGGGAGAAGGCTGGGGAAAGAGCACACCTAGCCACAGGAAAAGCAAGTAAGGAACAAAATAGATGTGTGTGTGGTTTGACCAGAACTTCTGTTGCTGCCACCCACAGGCCCTTTAGCAGGGCCAGAATCGGTGCGGGTCTGCTTACGTGATTGACCTAGCGGGGCTCAATCCTGTTGCAGCTGCATAGATCACTTCCCCCCCCCCCCCCCCAGCCTAGGCTCTGGGTGTTAAAGAACCTCAACGTATAGGCCTGGTTATGCTTTGGGTCAAAGATGTCAATTAGAGCAGATTGGGTTCAAGTTGGACATACATTTTCTAAAGCTTCCATAACAGTGGGCCAGC
The DNA here is from genome assembly GCF_015237465.2 of Chelonia mydas. Classification (NCBI taxonomy): domain Eukaryota; kingdom Metazoa; phylum Chordata; order Testudines; family Cheloniidae; genus Chelonia; species Chelonia mydas. The sequence goes on along the minus strand of NC_057853.1, from coordinate 10,235,491 downwards.
GAACCATTAGGATGGTCTCCTGAACACACCCATAGTAGAAGTCTTTCATGAACCATGGAAGACAGACACATGCTCTGGAAATGTATTGTTACAATTTTTTTGGTCATGAGTTCTCAAAAGCATTAGCTTGACTTAATCCTAGCACTTCCCCCTCCATCCGGGAAATACATTCAAACTGTTTACTAAGCGTAAATTGTTATTTAGAGTTCCATTGGCCTCCAAAAGCTCATGTTGACAATAAGGAAGGAAAAGATCTTCAGCCTTATTGAATAATCCCAACTCATTTCCGGAGTTGAAAAGTTTCTGGGGGGGTGGAAATGCTGTATATATTAGCATTCCATATATTTACTAGTGAATTGCTGTAAGTGGAATTGTAGTATAATACTTCAACAGTTTCTACTAAATGAGCCATCACAAATTGGCAAACGTTAACTTCTGACATAAAAAAAGGTAATTTTTCTTATTTCTGGTAATAACTTATATTCCATTGATCTTGTTAGTTAATAACGTATTTAGACCAGGTGCTTTATTAAGTTGTACAATTATGAATGAATGATGCTAAAATACATGTACTGGCATTAACACAGTCAAATTTGCTAAGCAGATTTGCTAAGGCTTAATCCATGATGATTTATTCTTCTTAAATTCTGAAGGTGGTAACTATATGAGATAAATTAGATCTGTAGAGTCAGATCCTCAGGTGGTGTAAATTGGCATACTTTTGTTGTAGTCACTGGATGCCAGCAGAGGATCTGGCCCTTGGTGTATCATATTTGCACCTAAGTTCATAAATTAATATTGAAAGATAGTTTTCCTCTAATTCTTAATTGTATCTGGAACTTTGTGACATCAATATGAATGATATACTGTAATGGGAAAAAAAAATAAAGTCGTCCACTAATACAATTTATCCTTTATGGATGAATACATAAACACGGAACAGGTATGGGCTCAATCCTGCTCCAAATTAAAGTTAAAGACAAAAACTCTCATTGACTTCAGTGCTGCAGGATACTTCTGACAATTTGGCCCAAAAGATTTTGAGTTAGAGCCCAATCCATGGTTACAAACCCTTGCTCAAGAGACTTTACACAGAAATAAATGTCTGTACTTTCAGAAGCATTTGCAGGATTTGGTCTCAATAGGTAGTCAGCTGCTAGTGCTTGGTACATTTTTATTGGGTGTTCTGTTACAACAGGCTTTTTTCCCCTTTGTTTAAATTTGACATAGTGTTTGAAATGGAACTGGGCAGTGTCATGGAGTCTAAGTTTCCAGCCCACGCATGTTAGATGGAAAACATTTCTGCCTCATCAAAGAAATAATTGTGGTTGCTTTGCAAGGGGCAGGCCACTAGTTACTTCACATATTTTGGGGTGAAGGGTGTAGAGGGTATTAAGAAATTCTGGAGTCCATTCTTAGCCCTGTAAGTTACACGGAACCCAGCCCAATCCCACATTTTGAAATACATTTGTTTTAAATAATCATGTTAACAACAAATGTTGCTTGAAGGAAACTTAAGAAACCAAATTGCACCAGGTAAAAACTTTGTAAAAGGCACTGCATAAACCCTACCCGTTATATTCTTTTTAATATTCAAAATTCAATCTCAAAAAATTATCTTAGCCTCCCCTCCTCCCCCCAATCAAAAACTCACACTTGGAATTAGTACCACAACAACTGCAGTGCAGGCCACAATAGGTTCGCTTCTCTAGAGCAACTCCGTGGGGGTGCTAATATCTCTCGGAGCAATTTGAAAACCCTACAGTGTGTGCTGTGGATCCCAAGCTAATTCATTTGCTCAAACAAACAAACAATCATCGGCTGCGGAGGGAAGCCCTGTCTGGAATAGGATTTCTGAAAAAAGTCAAACTTCCCCCTTTGTAATTTACGATCCCTTTAACAATGCCACTTTCTCGAACCCATGCATCATATATAAACAATGGGCCACATAGACAAGTGTACTCCCCAGAGTATTACCAAGCATGTAATTTTGTCTTTAAATTCTTATGAGTGAATTGTAAGAACATGACTTCATAGGAACTGGTGAGACATTACAGCTTTTAATAATACTTTGCTTGTACATGCAATGCTTCATCTTTACTTTTTTCTTTTTTTTATTAATTAAATTGCTCCTTTTGTGCGTGCATGTGGCTATGAGGAAGGGATCCCATGCATCACAGCATGCCCCACCCGACCCAGTCTTGGTGCGTGTCTGCCAAGGCAGTTTCTCACCTCCTCGGGCAGGCACTCTAAGATCATGTCCTGTCTGACTAGGTTTATGAAGTTTTTCACCCACTCCTTTGTTCTCAAAGAAGAATTCTCCTGAGAACTACTACTCCTCTTCTTCCTGTGTAAATGCCAGCCCTGCCTCACTTTTCCCCGGTTTGCAGCAAGGCGTCCTAAAACGCCTGTAATGCTGGTTTACACTGTCCACTAGGGGGCGTTGGAGAGAGGCAGCATGCTGCCTTGGAGGCTAAGACTAAATACCTCGGGTGTAGATGTGACATCCCCCTCCCCCCCCCCGCAAGCCTGATGTGCAAGTACAAAATAAGCTCCGAATCATACCTCTCCTGCACCAGCCCACTGTTGCTATCCATCCACATCTTTGATCTTTCCAATCATGTATATTTTCATAAATTTCCCAGAAAATTGAGGTCAAACTTATTTCATTCTTGAATTCCTTGTCCCCACTTTTTTTTTTTTTTTTAAACCGCAACATCTTGGATTGTGTAAAACACAGGTGACCAAACATCTTTAGCAAATCGCAGCTGCCATTCTGCCTGCAGCAGCAGGGTTTGAATCTGGCTGCTTATCTAATAAAAGGAAGAAGCTGCACCTTTTACAGCTTTTTGTAGCACAGTTTGTGGGCTTGCCCATAATAATACAATTATGAAGGTTAACAGGAAAAAACTGGGTCCAGGAGTGATTCTAGGCAGCTGGCAATCCCAGCGAATTGGAAGCGCACCACCAGTGAAAACTGCAGTGAAAAGCAAATTAAACCTCATATCTGCCATCTCAGTCGCTTTTCTCTGCTTTCCTGTTTGGACTTGAAAGGTGATTGGAGCCAAGGCAGTGACAGTTGACGGAAGTGCTGCAAGGAGAGAGTATTTATTTACAGTGAATCGTGGTGATGCTTGTTCAGGATGCGGTTTCACGCAGGATGTTCTGTCCCCACCCCCGGTTTGATCATTTCTCCAACCCCCCCCCCCCCCCCAAAAAAAAAAAAAAAAAAGCCTTGATTGTTTGAGGCCACAGCTCATGCTTGGAGAAACATTGTGCAACATGCCTGTGCTTGGAATGCTCTGTTAATGTGCCATCATAGGAAGTTCCTGTATTGGGTATAGAGGCAACTATCAGGAGTAACTCACATCCAGATGTGTTCAAACACAACTCTAATCGTTATGCGTTTAAAATAGGGAAGTAGGCTGACTACATATGCTGCAAACTATGGTTAATGTGGGCTGCTTAATTCATTGCCAGAAATACTGCCAGTTGATGTTGTAATGTGTTCCTTCCCTCCTCCCTTCCCCCCCCCCCCCCAAAAAAAAAAAAACAACAACCACCACCCAAACCCAAGTTTTAATACCACACAAATGCTGTACTAGAATTACTTAATACAAAAGTTACTGAATTTTTATTTCACTTTAGCTTTTGGACATGGGATTTCACCTAGCTCTCACTGTCCTGATAAGGTCTTTTCATTTCAGTGCCAATTAGATTGGAAAATACTTCAGAAGAACAGCATCTTTGTGGATGAATTTCACTCAGCCATAAATAGAGAGGACTGTAATACTGTTTTGGTCAAAAGAGCAGTTACTGGGTAAGACCTTTTCAACATACTATCTCAACCGTTTGCAACACAGGATCATACTTCTATACTTTACCATAGTATTGTGCGTCTCAGTTTGTTTAATGTTTGCAAAGTATTTTGAAAATGCAGAGCACCAGATAAGCACCCTATTGTTTCTGAATGCTGTTGGTCTGCTGCCAAAAAGAAAACAATCAGACCCCTCCTTCAGGTGTAGTTTTCATACTGCGAAAAGTTGACAGTTGTTGGGTATATTGAGATATGCTGTCTCAATCACATTCAAAACTTGCGGAAAGGTACTAGACTGACATAACAGGAAAACAAAATTCTCTCTTTTCACAGAACAGGTACAGGACGAGCAGTTGCAGTGGAGTTACTGCCGCTCGTTGTGGAGCGAACTGTTCTGAGGGGACGTCTTTATGGTTGAGCGCTCACTTCAGTCTCGGTGCCTACCAGAGTTGATCTTTAGCCTTTACTGAAACTGCTAACAAACTGCCATGCAGCTTGATAATGTTCACACTTCTCCACTCGGAAATGGACTGAGACCACCAATTCCTTGCGTGTAGGTCACTCACAACCATGAGTAACTTTTGTTACTATCAAATTGGGCCATATTCAGCCTCTGAGCGAATGAGAGAATTTCTGTATCGTGTTACTCCTGGGAAGAATAGGCAGCTCAGAGACCTGCTATGGTGCACGGGTTTTCCTTCCTGGGTATTGAGCCAGGAAGTTATTGAAACGGGGAAGCGGGGGGGGAGGTAGTGTTTTTTGGTTTTGACCTTTTAAAAAAAACAAAACTATTTTTTAAAAGTACGTTTTAATTAGTTTTTATAGCTGGAAAAAGGATTCTAATACTTGTGCTTTCCACTCACGGCTTTTAATTACATCATTGCTATCATCAGAGCCTTTCTGCAATCCCCACATTGTTCAATAGACCCAGTGAAATGCTTTTAGGAAACTGTAAAAGCCAGTAACTTGCATCCAGAGGACATGGTTGTAGTCAGCATTCAGGCAACCAAAACAACTGTCTGGATTACTTTATGGCCAGTACATATGCTGCATTGTGTAGTGTGTTGTCTTGCAACAGTTTCAGAAAAATGAGAGCATGACTACTACATTTGTTATACCTCCCTCACAGACTGCATTACACGTGCAATTATATTAAGTCACCAATGGAAGAAGTAGTTAGGGTTATAAGCCTACACTCAAGCTTCCAAATTGTCTCTTGTGTTGTGAGTTAAAATTCAAGCTAGCAGACCTTCTATTACACGCCACTGAGATTTATCAGTGCCCTTCATTGCTTCCAAGTTTGCATGTGCACCTTTGTTTCACAACTATTCCCTGGTGTTCCACTGTGGTGGCAACATTTGTTAGGATCCTTTCAGTGTTGTGTTTTTTCCTTGTGTCATATTGTCTTCCCATGGTTGACATAAAAATAACAGGGCCCAATAATGACTTTTTCACCAGAGAGCAGTATCAAAGGATTGTTCACAATATTGTGTATCTTGTGACTTACTTTCTTTTTGAAATTATATTGAAGACTTTCAAAAACATGCAGTTCACTGTTGAGGGAGGCGAGCCAGAGCCACACACTTAAAGCCTTAAGGTGAGATTTGCAAAGTTACCTAAAGGATTTACATGTCCATTTCCCATTAAAATTAATGGCATCTGGACAACCAAACTGAGTGGCTTTGAAAATTCCATTTTTGAAAATCCCCCCCATGACTGTTCTAATTGAACAGCAAATGCCAACAAGCTCGAAAAACTGGGATAAGGTTCTCACTTTTTAAAGATGAAAATGGTGGATGTCGCTTGACATCTCAATATTTGCTGTGTCAAAATTTGTAATTCATTTTCTCAGTGAGAGAGAAATCTCTACAGATGGCAACTACAATGTGCAGTTAACTGAGATAGTGAATGTCCCAAGTACAGGTGCCATTGCAGGCTTCTTTTTAAAAAAAAAAAAAAAAAAAAAAAAAAAAAAGATAATGATGCCTCACCTTTTTCTTACAAATAAACAAGACTGTCATAAAATTCAGATGGCTTCTGATGGTTTTTTAAACTTAGTTTAAATTAGATTGGCTTAAATACCAGAACTTACCCTTTTACACTCATCTAATTTGTCTGCCTTTATGCTTTTTAATATGAATGCATGTGGACCTTTTGAAATCACAACTATTATTCTATCAAGGCTATGGCAAAAAAAAAAAATAATTTCAGTCCTCTTCTTTATATACATATGCTCGCACCATACACCAGCCTAGCTGTTTCAAATGTAAACCTGAGGTGTGTTCCTCGAGCATGAAATAACATTAAGAACATTGCAAGTGTGTCAGAATCATATAGTTTTTACAGCACGTTTGTCCTATTCCCATCATTTCCTGGATGTGTCCATTTTTACTTCTTCAGTTGCATCAACATCAGCAAAGAGATAAAGTCAAGTCCTTACTTTTATAAGCAGATATCTATCAACAGACTATTCAAGGCATATTTAATTTCTAGCAGGCATATTTCAGCCAGACAAAAGTCCTTTTCATTGTGTTTTCTTCACTCATTTTCAAAAGTTCTCTGGCTGAAAGTGAATCATAGAATATCAGGGTTGGAAGGGACCTCAGGAGGTTATCTAGTCCAACCCCCTGCTCAAAGCAGGACCGATCCCCAATTAAATCATCCCAGCCAGGGCTTTGTCAAGTCTGACCTTAAAAATGTCTAAGGAAGGAGATTCCACCACCTCCCTAGGTAACGCATTCCAGTGTTTCACCACCCTCCTAGTGAAAAAGTTTTTCCTAATATCCAACCTAAATCTCCCCCACTGCAACTTGAGACCATTACTCCTTGTTCTGTCATCTGCTACCACTGAGAACAGTCTAGAGCCATCCTCTTTGGAACCCCCTTTCAGGTAGTTGAAAGCAGCTATCAAATCCCCCCTCATTCTTGAATGCCCCATTGTGAACTGGTTGGGGTTGAACAGTCTGTGGGGTTTGACTTAAAACAACAACAAAAAAACCTGTGTATAATGTGACGTAGTGAGTGGAAATCGATTTTGTTAATACACTGGTCTAGGGAAGATTTTTGTAGTGTCCAAGGGATTTAGAAGCTCAAGTTCAATTGACTTTACCTGGGACTTGTACTCATAAATCCCTTAGGCAGTTCTGAATCTCTTTCCTTGTGTGTGATCATGTCTCCCTCTAGTGGCCCTCCTCAAAAAGGATAGGCGTGTGCTGGTTACTCACAACGGAAGGAGTTACTTCCTCTGCTCAAGTCTGTGCAAGGAGCTTGTGCATTGGTGCTGCAGGTCCAGGATGCTGTCCCCATTGACAGCCAGTGCTATCTGGAAGTTAGAAATGGGCAGTATATACAAGTAACCTTGCTTCAGTGTGCTGAAATGTACTGTTAAAAACTGGAATGGGTAAACTGGGATTGAACAGAACACTTACTGTATTTTAGAAGCCAACTTGAATCAAACTTTTTTGATGGTCTCACTTGTTTGGCTAAGTGTGATTTCCAGCCAAGACAGGAACCTAAATGACTGAAATAACATCAGAGAAGATATTCTTATGGTACAGAAGGAGTTGGAATGGGAAGATCTGAAAATCTCAGGCCACTTTCAGCCTAATTTGGTAGCTTCCAGGGATTTGCTTACTTCATACAAGTTTTGGATAGCAAATGTGTGCTTTCCAAACCTGAAATCTAAATATTTTGAGGTTTCCCATCCCTTTAATAATAAAAAACAAAACAACCCACTCCAAAGAAGGCCACAAATAACTCTTTTTTTTAAAAATACTTTAAATTCATTAGGCCAGATTTTGTGGGGATACAGCCCTGCTCCTTAAACATTCCTCTTGTCCTCCAGGAAAGGGAGGTGGGGGGTGGGGGTGGTGGTGGTTGTTTTACAGGAACTCAATGTTATTCAGTGGACTACAGCCTGCAGTACAGTGGGAAAATTTAAATGGCCAGGAATGAGAAAAAGAGAACTTGGCTGTATATTGACAGTGTTTTATAGCAATCATTAACAAATAGCTGAATGTAATCTCCTGTTGTCAGATGCTCATAATTAGGGCCTTAATTGGGAGCTGTGTGTGTGTGGGAAAGACAAATGAAAATACTGCATTGGGCCTGGTTTTAGGAGACAGCTGCCAAAGAGAGCAATTCCCCCCCACCCCCCCCAACCAGCGCTGGCAGTGTCAAGCAAATGGCAGTGGAGGACATTGAACACTCAGTGTCTTCCCTACTGTGACTTGGGGTTTAAGGGAGGCACTTGGGTCTGCTTGTATAGTGGATGACACAAGGACCTGCAGAGCCAATAGCATCCATGTCCCTCTTGTCCTCCCCCCCCACCCCCTGCCCGCCCATCCATTGGGGAGGAAGGGGAAATGAACAGCCTCCTCCAGGCCTCCCAGAATGAGGAGCAGGAGGAAGAGAAACAGGCCCTGTCTCCAAGAGATCCTTCAGTTCTCAGTCCGCCCTGCTTTGGCGGGTGGGGAGTGGGTCTTCCTGTCCCTCACCACCCTCCCATATTCCTGGGTGCATGTGGAAAGGAATCTGCAGAGGAGAGAAGTGATGTATGTAGTGGCTAAGTGATGGTGAGTATTCGGGGGCGGGGGACGCGGGAGAGGATGAGTAGATGTATAACTGGGTCGGCTGAGTCAGTCCGGTGTGGGTGTGTCTGGATGTTAGAGGATGGCGCGCGTGCGTGTTGGGAGAGAAGTCGTGAGACGGCTGACACTGGATGGATTCAAGTAGGCTCTCTCCCTCCATGTCTCAGCCTGTAACTGCAAAAGGGAGCTTTTAACTAGGGGGAGCCTGGCTAAGGGAGGAAGACAACATACAGGTTGCGATGGGGGTAGAGAGCATGCTGGGCAGTGGGCCTCCCTGCCAAACTCTTGGCTTCACTGCCCAATCCCCAGCCCTGTGACCACCTGTGGACCTCCTGTTTTCTTCCATAATCCTTCGCATCACCTTACCCCCCGGCCACCCTGTGGTTTTTAATAAGCCTCAGCAGCTTCTCTGGTCTGTCAGACCAGGCCCCTCCTTTTGCAAACCGGGACAGGTTTGTCTGAGGGAGGGTAGACGTCTGGGTCTGGAAGCTGAGTGTCTGTCCAACTAGGTTGCAACCCTCCCGCTCCTAACACTTACAAGGGGGCGTGGAGACCGTGATCGTGGCAGGCCAGAATGTCAGAGACCCTGGGCAAAGTCCTGGTCCCATTGACATTAATGGCAGAGCTCCTGTTTACTGCTTAGGGACAGGATTTCAACCCCCGAGTTTGCAGCTCCTCTCCAGAGACTGCTGTGTCCTCCTGTGGCAGCCCAGTGTTTTCCTCTGCTCAAAAAAGACAGGTTCATGCACTTATTGAAAATCATGGTTAATTTGGATGGGAAGCTTCATTCCTTTCTTACAATATCAGTAAAAGATCAGGAAATCACAAGTTTAACCCAACATTCACGTCCTCCCTAACCTCTGCTCCTACATCTTATGGGCCAAATATCTTAAAACCTAAACATGCACCTTGACCAGGGGTGGGCAAACTTTTTGGCCTGAGGGCCACATGTAGGTATAGAAATTGTATGGTGGGCCATGAATGCTCACAAAATTGGGGTTGGGTGCGCGAGGGGGTGAGGGCTCTGGCTGAGAGTGCGGGCTCAGAGGTGGGGTCAGAAATGAAGAGTTTAGGGTGCAGGAGGGGGCTGTGGGCTGGGGCAGGGAGGGCTCCTGCTGGGGGTGTGGGCTCTGGGGTGGGGCTGGGTATGAGGAGTTTGGGGTGTAAGGGGGTGCACTGGGCTGGGACCACAGAGTTAGGAAGACAGGAGGGGGATCAGGGGTGGGGCAAGGGTGGGGGGCAGGGGAGTTAGCTCAGGAGTACAGGCTCAGGGGAGCGCTTACCTCAAGCACTCCCAGAAGTAACAGCATGTCCCCCCTCTGGCTCCTACGCAGAGGCGTGGCCAGGCGGCTCTGCTGTGCACTGTCCCCTCCACAGGTGCCGCCCCTGCAGTCCTATTGGCTATGGTTACCGGCCAATGGGAGCTGTGGGGGTGGCACTTGGGGTGGGGGCAGAGTGTGGGGTGGCGCCCCCTGGCTGCCCCTACACGTAGCTCAATAGCCGGATTAAAACGGCTGGCGGGCTGGATGTGGCCCGCAGGCTGTAGTTTGCCCACCCCTGACCTAGATGTACACAGCTTCACAACTGACTCACTTTCAAAGCCAACGCAGAACAATCCACAGTGCGTGCTTGCAAGCCCTCATTTTCACTCCTGAGCACAAAACCTGAACTCCAACCTCATTTTTCGTATGCACAAGTAAGACAATAGGCTCTAACTGTGCATGAGTGTTTTTTTTTTTTTTGTTTGTTTTTCTTTTGGTAAAACATCTTAACCTTGCTGAGGTTAGATTTCAAGTCACATGTTTGAGTGAGATGGTGAGGAACTGAACACGTGCATTATCTAAGCACATAGTTCTATGAAATCACGTGCCTATTGAGTGTACATACTGGATATTTTGTATCCAACAAATTAAAATCCTCTCTCCATAGCTCCATTCCTAGAAAAGAAAAACAATCTCGTGGCATACAGTTACAAACTAGCACAGATTAAATAATAAGACAAGCAGACAGTGTAATACTTTGGTATGGATGATAAAACTATGCAGAATCCACTTACAGTTTAGGCTCATCATTCATGGGTTACACTGTGGCTCCTAATTCACTGCAACAGAGTCAGGCTTGCAGGCCCTACCATCTGGTGAGCTCTAATGTGTATTTGAATAGCACAGCGTGCTGGTGGGCTTATATACAAGACATTCACACACACCATATATTGGTTGGGGAAAGAGAGGGAAATTGTTTCAGCAGTGAATGATTTATATTTACCCAAGGTGAAGAAATACCTGATAGCTCACAAGTATTCAAAGCCAGTGGTGAGTTATAGAGGTCTTTCTGCACCAGCGAGGAATCTTCTTTATTGTCTGTTTGTGCAACATGCATATTTTTAATGCTTATTTTTATTTTGGTTTACAGGTCTTTCTCTGCTGACCATCTAGTGATTTTTCAAAGTCTCTCCTACCAGTTCTTTGTCTGGTTTTTAATGCCAGATATAGAGCAGAGTGGGAAGCCTTTGAACACTTCATTGGTTGAACTCAAACTAGTTTTTCTGATCGCTCGGTTGCAAGCCACTGTGATGAGCACAAGGAATTTAATTGTGATTGACATATGATGTACTTTTAAAGCAAAAGTGATCTATCAGCAGTCAGGCACCCACAGCTTGGTTTTGCATCTGTCATAATGATGCCCCAGTTGTTGCGCAGCGATTAAGTTTAAATTGCAGTTTCCATTTGAATCCTCTCTGGCGTCGGGTTAAAACTTGGCCATTTTATGTTGCTCTGAGATAGCAAGTCGCACTACTTCCTACAAGCCAAACTCAGGGATCTTCTCAGTTTCTGTTACTTGGACTATTTTGCGATGAATGTAAGCTTCCTACAGCATACCAGCCTTCTCTAATATGTGGTAAAGACTATTTAACCTCACTAATTCTATTGTTGTAAGGCTTGCTTAATACATGATACTGCTACTAATTATTATTAAGCCTATAGAGGTCCTTGGATGGAAGGGGCCACAGCAGTGCAAAATATTATTACTTATTTTATTGTCAGAGCTCCGGATTAAAATCTGCGAGTGTAGGGAAATTCAATTAATTATTAAAGCAGCTCTTATAAAACTTTATAAAATGTAAAAGGTTTTTAATGGTCATGTAACACTGAGACAGAGTGAAGAGCACCCTTAATAACTCATCCATGTAGTCTTTTTCCTTACTAGTAAAGACCTCTGAACAGGTCATTAATGGATAAAGACAGTAGTTCACATCACAAAATCACCATGTCAAGTTTGTAAATGTCTATTTAAGGAAGATCCAGGAATTAGCTGGTAAGAAATCTGAATGGCTTCTTATTCCCAGGGTGGTCTTTTCAGTTCAGGATTGTGGTCTTTGTGGCAGGCAGTTGGGGAAAGCTTGCAGAGTCACTTCCTGTGTTGTACCTGGCTTGTGGATAAATAGCGAACTTCATATTCCAGAGTGACAAGTTTTTATAGCTTTTCAAGTACAGTAGAAGTAGTTTGGAAGAATTTTAGATGTTTTTACTGGAGATATAAGTATCGATGTGGGATGATGAGAGTACATGCCAGGTTTTAGAGTTTGAAATGAGTATTTGAATATGTTGTAATTAATTGAGTGGAAAAATAAACACCTGACGATGGTAATTAATGAAATTTGTACAAAGTATTTTAAGACCCTCACTTCTAAATTTTCCACTTTTTTTGTTTACTGTTATAGAAGAGTTTTATAGTATCTTTAGACTGAGGTTTATTTTATGAGGAAAAACTCTCTTCTTGGCAAGTCCAGATTACATTTTTCAGTTAAATCTCATCTGAATATTTGGTTTGTTGGAAGAATAGTTACAGAACACATTAATTCAGTTTGTCCCTCTTTGTAGCCACACTCCTGAATTTTTATTTTCAAATAGCATTCATTCATAGAATCATAAAAATGTAGGGCTGTAAGGGATCTCGAGTGGTCATCTAGTTCATCCCCCTGCCATGAGGCAGTACCAAATATACCTAGACTGTCCCTGGAATGTGTTTTGTCTAACACATTCTTCAGAACCTCCAATGACAGGGATTCTATGACCTCCCTTGAAAGTCTATTCCAGTGCTTAACTACCCTTATAGTTGGAAAGTTTTTCCTAATATCTGACATAAATCTTTCTTGCTGCAGATTAAGCACATTACTACTTGTCCTACCTTCAGTGGGCACACAGAACAATTGATCATTGTCATCTTTATAACAGACTTCAAGTATTTTAAAGACTGTTATCAGGTCCCCCCTCAGGTCTTCTTTCCTCAGGTCTTAACATATGTGATTCTTAACCTTTCCTCATCGGTCAGGTTTTCGGAAACTTTAATAATTTTTTTTGCTCTCTGGACTCTCCAGTTTGTCTACATCTTTCCTACTGTGTGGTGCCCGGAACTGGACACAATCCTCCATCCAAGGTCTCACCAGTGCCAAGCGGAGCAAGACACTTACCTCCCATGTCTCACATACAACAATGCTGTTAATACACCCCAGTATATTAACCTTTTTCCTTTTTTTTGCAACTGCATCATTGACTCCTGTTCAGTTTGAGATCCACTCTAACCCCCAGACCTTTTTTTGAAGTACTACTGCTTAGCCAGTCATTCCCCACTTTGTATTACTGCATTTTTTCCCCCTTCCGAAGTGAAGTACTTTGCACTTGTCTTCACTGAATTTCATCTTGTTGAATTCTCCAATTTGTCAAGGTCGGCTTGAATTTTAATCCTGCCCTCCAAAGTGCTTGCAACGCCTCTCAGCTTTGTGTCATCTGCAGATTTTATAAGCCTGCTCTCCGTTTCAGTAGCCAAGGCATTCAATGAAAATATTGAATTATGTGGACCCCCACAAGATGCATCCTCTCGGTTTGACAGCAAACTATTGATAATGACTCGGAGTCTGTGTTTTTTCAGCCGGTTGTGCACCCACCTTTTCGTAATTTAATCTAGACCACATTTCCTTTTGTTTATGAGAATTCCATGTGGGACTGTGTCAAAAGCCCTGCTAAAATCAAAATATATCATCTACTGCTCCCCCCCACCCCATCCGTTAGGCCGGTAACTTATTAAAGAAGTAAAGTAAGTTGATTTGGCATGACTTGTTCTTGATAAATCCATATTGGCTATTGCTTATCTCTACAAATTAATTGTTTAATAATTTGTTCCAGAATCTTTCCAGATATTGAAGTTAGGCTGTCTTGTCTATAATTCCCTGGGTCCTCTTTGTTCCCCTTTTTCAAGATAGGTTTTATATTTGCCCTTCTCCAGTCCTCTGAAACTTCACCTGCCCTCGAGGAGTTCTTGAAGGTAATCACTCATGGTTCTGAGGTTGCTTCAGGTAGTTCTTTGAATATGCTACGATGAATTTTGTCAGGCTTCGCTGACTTGAATACATGTAAATTCTTTGAATATTCTTCTAAGTTGTTCTTTCCCTATTCTGTCTTGTGTTCCATACCCTTTGTTAATATTAATAGTGTTAAGCGTCTGGTCACAATTAATCTGTTTAATGCCTATTTTGCTTCAGTCTGCGTAAACACCTTATCCTTCTTGGTGTTATCTGTTATTAGCTCTCCTTTCCCATTAAGTAGTGGGTCTACACTTTCTTTTTGCCTTTCTCTTATTTCTAATGTATTTACAGAACCTCCTTTTTATAGCCTTCTTATTCCACTCCTACCATGCTCCAGCTTCCTATGTATATTTCAGTGTTTCAGACAACATGCTCAGAAGTAGATGGCTGGATAGATTTCAACCCCACCTTCCCTCATGTAGAGTTCATATCTCAGCATTCATTAGCACATGCAAGCACAGTGGGTTTTGCTGTTTGCTTCTTAGTATGTCCTTTTGATCTTGAAGTGCTAGGGGCTTTGCCACCAAGGTGAGGTGCTCTGAAGAGAAAAAACCCAACTAAAAATTGCAATGGAATAGCAATCTGTTAGACACAAAGGGGGATGGAATAAATATACTTTTTAAAAACACACTTGTATATTCCAGTGCCCTCTTTGATAATTTTTGAGCAGGTTTTGTTGTTTGTTTGTATGTTTAGTATTGTATGATTGCACAAAGACTGACGTGATATTATGAACGAAATTTCAGTTCTACCTTTTTTTTTCCTCTTTGTTTTCAGCCCATGACTGGGTTTTGATGTCTTGCTTCTCAGAATGCTTGACGGTAGTAATAACGGAAACAGCAAAAAATGTCAGCTTGACTACTGTCTGCATGTCGGCACTAGTCCAGGGAGTTTCAAAGCGATGTTTTATTGATTTTGTAATTGCACAGTAGAATGGACAAACTGAACTGTACCTCAGGGCAAGGAAAGCCCCTGTCTAAATGGCATCTGTTGTTGGATGTACACTCTGCTGTAATTTGGGCAGGGAGTGCTCACTATGCAGTTAAACCATGGGACTGAGACCTCTCCTTAACCCTTTCTCTTAACTGTTACTAACACTCTAATTTGTCAGAGGCTGTAACCAGAAGTAGGAATTGAAGTTTAGAGGCCAGTTTTTCCTGTCCTTTAGACTGATGCAGCTCTTCTGGGCATCATTGGAATTTACACCAGCATATCTGAGAGCAGAATTTGGCTCATAATCTTTTCTCTCCGGCTACTTTTTAGGGCACATGTGTATTTTGTTGTTATCTTAAATCCTTAATGTTCTAATGTGCAGTATTGCCTCATTTGCAATATCCACCTTTTCTTAACTGAAAAACTGGCCTTAATCTCTTATGAAATAAAATTTAAAAAAATGATACTTTTGCTTAGGATCTGGTAACTTCCCCTAACATAAGCTGATTACTTTCCAAAACTGAAGGAGTGGACTGAGCTGTTCTGGTAAAACAGTTGCAAATTAAATGTGTAAACTTTTGTTCTTGACATATTTTTTCACTGGCACGCTGTCTGTGTTCTAGGTTTTTAATTTGGTGAGAGCACAAATCAATTAGAAGATTAACTTAGGGCAATTCAGAAACAAAGAAACACAGTCATTCACAGAGCATTTTACCTTTCAAAAGGAGATTTAGTACTTAACACAGGTGCCAGTTTTTAAAGCAAAAGTAGAGACTTTGTGGTCAAACTTGTGTAGTTTTTTTACTTGAGGTGTGGGAGCTCGGAGCTAGTTGCTCTCTTGCTCCTTTAGCTGTCAAGGGCTGGAAATGCTGCGGAGGTCCTGCATTCATCCCCCAGGGGGAGAGGGAGTGTCTTACAGCTCTCAATAGTTACAGTTAAAAAAGAAGCAGCGGTGTGGATGAGCTCTAGAAGAAATATAGCTCAATCTCCCTCAGACTGCCTGGTTTCAAAGGTGTAGAACTAAAGTGAGGAAAACTAGAGCAATCCAAGATAGCTTGGTTGTGGATCGGGAGAGTGGAAATAAACAGAGCTCCTGACATTGGAGATGCCTAACATGCAGAATTCCCGTTAATGTTAGTGAAAGCTGTAAGCCCAGATTGGTTTCTGAACCCACAGAGATGTTAAAGGGTTTTGTCTACATTTAATTTTGGCTGCCTTAGGGTTGCTAGTTTTGGTTGGACGTATTCCTGGAGGTTTCATCACAGGACATAATTGTTAATTAAAGATTAATCTTTAAGTCCTAGAGACTCCAGGACAATCCTGGAGGACTGGCTACAGTACCATGATTAGGTCGTCTTCCACAATCTGAATAGAAATATTGGTCTGAATTTAGCACATGATCTGCTACTTATTTTTGGAAAATGTGCAAAGGTTTATGTATTTAAAAAAATATTGATAGAAAATGTAATGTTCTTTCAAAGCATTTGTTCAAAGAAAACTACATCGCAGCTGCATTTTAGTAGGTTTTACAGAATTATTTTATTGTATTAAATCTGTTTAAAATCAACATGTTCAGTTTAACGTTGGTATTTTTATTGAAGCTGATGGACTTCTTGTATCTTGAGAACCTTGCTCATTATTAGATTAATGAACAAAAAATGGCATTTATTTAATGTTAAAGATATACTATGCATTACCAGAGTCGTACAATTCAAAGTTAAGGCATTCTTCAACAGAGTGTTGTAGAAATAAATGGGGAGTGTAAATAGCGTATCAGCAGTAACAGCTGCGCTCTGGGGCTTCTGCTGGGGTAGAACCATTTTATATTGTGCCTGGAAGAGATTGCCCAGGTAATTTGCTGATTCAGAAGAGGAAATGAAGATTACCAAATCCAACTGATACTCTGGGAGAATTTAAGGAGGCACGGTGTAGTTACTCAAAGTACAGTTTGGCCAGGACACCAAGAACAGTGGGATCTTCAGTGATCAAATTCAGTGGTGTAGTGTTTAATAAGCACTTAGGGAGACAACTTATCTCTTTCTAGGTTCTATATCACATCAGCAACTGTGGTATTTGAGCACCTCTGAGGTTAGTGGGAGAGAAGGAACTTTTTTACTAACGGTGTGAACTGGGAGATGAGTCTGAATCTTCTGCTGTGGAATCCAATAGATCTGTGAAGCTTAGCTGAGCCAGGGCACCTAGCTGCTGCTGAGGACTTCTTTTGAATTGAACTCTAAATTTGGGGGCAGTTCTTATTAAAAGTGGAATGGAAATAAGATATCAGACTATGAAATGATAGTTAACATTTGGCTGAGTCTTTATCACCTTCCTCCCCCAACGCCAACTTTTGTCATATTGCTCATAATTTCAGTCTTGGTGATCTCAGTGATCTGACGCTTTCTATATGTTATAGTTTTGATGAGAATGTTGAGGTGAGTGTGACTGAAAATACAGACTATGCACTAATATTTCCTGTGCCACATCAAACCACTGAAATGACTAAAGAACATCCTGAATGCTAAAATTCTAAGTACATATTTTCTCTCTACTATAATGCTGAAACCGAATTCTCAGCCAGTCAGAGCATAGGAAAGGTGTGAATGTACTGACCCAGAACTAGACTTATTTCCAAGTACGCCGTTCCCTGCACTATGATAGGCTTAAACATTTATGTGAGTAAAGGTTTTCAGAATTGGGCCCTTCAGTGATTTAGTGCATCACTCCGATCTCATGAAGGCACTCTGGCCATGATAGTGGACATGGTGTAAGAACCTGGTAGCCCTAAGGTAGTATACAGGGGCAGCAGACGTTCTGCCAAAGTTCTGCTGAATCAGTGTCTGCCTTGTTGACAGAAATCATACACGTCTCTTTGGCAAAGGCCTTCTCAGCAATTCTGTTTTGCTGTGGGGTGTGTGTGTGTGATGCTTCCTAATTCCAATGCTGAGAGCCTGCAAAGATTTATGCAATTTACCAAGTGACAGCTTGTTGAGAGTATAATGTTTTAAAAGTCACAATTTAACTACTTCTGTTCACTTTGTACTAACTTCTAATAGTGTAATTGTCACGAGCCTTCGTCCGTTTTCAAAAGTGATTTAGGCATTTAGAAGATTAGGTCATATTGATTTTGGAACTGGCAAAGTCACTTCTGAAAATGGAACTTAGGTCTACCATAACATTTTCAAAAGTGCCTACATTCTGCCCTCAAAAACATTTGAGGGTATGCACTGTCAGTGGGAGCCTCTATCTTGCCATGTACGGAAAAATTTGGTCTTAGAATAGCTAGTAAAAATAGTTTTTTTGTAATTTACAGCATGGGGCCAATTTGGTACAAATAGTGCTAGATAGTGAGGAGTACCTGAGCTCAAGCACACCTGGGGAGGGGAGTTGGGCTTGGGTGGCTATAAGCCACTTTTTTACTTACCCCAGTCTTGCGGGTTGACTTTAGATTAGCCTAGGGGAGTGAATGTCAATGTATTTGTTTTAGCATTCTTGTTGTACATCCTCTTATAACTTACTAGGGAGTTAAGGTAAAACTTCTATTCACTCAAGTCACCTGAAGTATGCCAATTGTATTTAAGGGAAGTCTGGACAGTTATGCATAGCAGCGTGAGTGGTCCTTAGTTGACAATACTTTTCAAAGGTAAGTATGGATAATGTTGTTGGACTCTCCTCCTCCACAGATGACCTCATCACGATGGCCAGACTCCGAGCAATTGTTTGATCTGTCTGATGGCCTTTTTCTTATTTTTATGTGCTGATATGAAGCTAATGGTTTTAAATATTGGGAATTTCTATAGAGGGTTTGATTGTCACAGGTGAGGTTCTAAGAGATTAATCCATCCCTTCAGAGTATGGATAGACTGTTGTTTTATAATGGATAGTAGTTGTAAGGATCATTGAAAGGTGCAATAAAATACAATGATACTGAGAGTGTAAAAACACTGCACCTTCTCTCTGTTTGATATTTGATAGAAACCTTTTATCACTAAAAACTGGCTGTGTACCAATTTGTTAAAAAAAGAAGTAGGAAACTACAGGTTTTTAATTCATGCCATTTGAACCGTCTTACTGTGGATGAATGCAGTGTGTAAATTATAGTTCCCATGAGGTAAAAATCAGTCAAATGCTGCTTAACCTTTGCTTTGCCTTTGCCATGTTTCATGTTACATTTATGCTTAAGAGAATGTGTATTAGCTTTCACCTTGCTACAATGTGAAATCATTCTGAAGATTCCAGTTAGTATGCGCACATTCTTGAAATTAGGATTCAAGATGTGACAGTGCTAAATTCCAGTCATCACTGTATGATATTGTAATAATAAGAGTTTCATAATTTGTGTGTATACCTTATTTGTAGATGAAAACGTGATGGCTGTGTTTAGTTTAGCATTCCGGTAGTGACTGTCATAGTTTAGTATATATGTGTATTAGTGGCTGACTTAGTTTGCAAAATGGTTTCCATTATAACTCTGTCAAACCTAACTGTACAAAATAATCATCTCTTAGACTGAATTTTTCCAAGCCTGGCCTCAAACCAAACGTGATTTTCCTTTTGTTTCTTTTCTTAGTTGTTTGAGGAAAATGTGTTCAGCTGTTTGTTTAAGTATTTGTCTGCCTGACATAATTCAAACTGCTTAACTTTGTAGAGAAAAAAAAGTTGGCCAGCTTGGACACTTGATGTGCATACGACCTGATCTTAAGCCCACTGCAGTCAACGGAAGACTCTCGTTGGCCTCAGTGGACTTTGGATCAGGCTGGTCCTGCTCGGCGAAGTATGCATCCGTGACCATGTTTAAATAAATTCAGTGGGTAATAATAGAATGATGAGAGACTGAAAAATGATTTCAGTTCTCTGCAAAGATGTTTAGCTGTTTATTATACAAAACATGATAGCTTGCCTCTTCCCTGCCCTCAAACTGCAAAATTTTTATTCCCCTTGTACCACCCCTTCACAACATAAAAACAGAACGTTTTTGCCCCGCTCTAACAAATCACTTATAAGAGGCCTAATGAAGCTTTGTGAGGTGCAGGAGGTTGTTCTAGGGACAGTTTACATGAAAATGATTGATTGTTAACTGGTCATTGAGGGGAACGCTCTTCCCTCCCTGCCAAAGTTGCTACATTGCTTCAGCCAGCAACAGAAGACACACAACTTTTCCATGCTCTGTCTCGAAACAGTAGACTTCCGGGTCTTTCCACAATTTTTGCATTCTGTAATATTCTGCAAATTCTAAGCTACCATGTTTAAAAGAAAATATTAAGCGTCTATCTCCAGTTGCCAAGCCATACTGATTACAGTGGAAGCAGATGTGGTGTTGCCCTATTAACCCAGCCTTACAGAAGATTGCCTGCAGCCAAACAGTAGCAGCAGTAAAGATGTGTGTTTAAACCCTCAGCCCCCACCCCACATTCCATTCACCGATGTCAAGCAGGGACTTCAAAGTCTAATTGAATCATTTAAATAATATTTTACACACAGCCATGTCTTTTTCTTTTCTTAAAAAAGGAAACTAAATGCGCTCTGAGGTTGCTATTCAAGACTCGTAGTAAAGAGAAATGCAGAAGTTAGGGTGCCTATAACTTTAAATTGACTACACCACCGATCCTGTCTATTTTATAATATTCCTTTGATACTATAAACAGAAACATTATTAAAATACATACTGGTAAGGACAAAGAAAGCTAGAACATATATCAAGTATGTGTAGTGGGGCTCAATTAATATTTCTGCAGGAAGTTTAACTTTTGCATTTTTTTCCTTTTAGATAAATAATCAGTTTAACCACAGGATCAGATCCTGAGGTTTTTACTCCATTTTTGCTCATTCCTTACTTAGGCAAATACCTTTCTAATATCAATGAGTTGACATCTGCATGTTCACCTGAGTAAAAAATGGAATAAAGACTTTGAGAACTGTCTTCCCCCCCCCCCCATGATATTGAGTAAATAAAATGATTTTAGCTGTCTGTTTAGAAAAATGAGGAGAAAGCTGTGTATTGGACTGCATTTCTCATCCACAGCCTTTGTATGTTTTGGACTGTTTCTTCAAACAGTTCTTCTACTGTATTTCATACCTAATATGGAGTGAGAGGGCAGATCAAACCACATGCTCCTTCAATCCAGAAACCTTCCTCCTTCTACTCCTCCCCCCCCCCAAAAAAAAAAAAAAAGCAAAAGCTTGGAGTATACTCCTATTACCCTCAGGAAATGGAGCTAAAGATTAATATACTTATTTGTAGCTGAGAAGAAAAGTTGAAATTAAAAGTAAACCCTTCGGAACCACTTAGATTTAAAGAGTTCTAACTAAATGTGAACTCCATTTAAAAAACAAAATAAAACTGCCTGTAAAGCTTGCATTTTGGGGTTTGTATTAGAAGCAAAAGACTGCCAGACTCCATGCGGTCTTCTCGTGTGTAAATAATGAAACTAAAAGTATTTGCTTTCATTTGTGGACAGTCCCTAATTTTCCCCCAATCTCTCCAAAAGCCTAAACAAGAGTAAAGAGAAGTTTCAAATGTGAAAAATGAAACTTCTGGTATTTACTGATGCTTCAAATATGAAAACGCATTGTGAAAACATATCTACGTGGGGAACCAGATGACTCTGGAGACTCATGTTTGGATGCATAGTCTTTCATTTTTAGGTCAGCAGTTCAAATCTAGCCCTCTTTGGCAATGGTTGAGACTCATTAGTAACTAACTGCTACTTGGTTGCCTTTGGGTCGAAGTCCTGTTCTTGGTAGATGTCCACATCACAGTAGGCATCAGCTGACACTGTAGTTGGCAGCTTTAGTAAAGGGCTGAATGGGTATGGGATCTGGACCACCGCTCTGACACCTACAGAAGAAGGATGAGGCTTATTGATGATGCAGTGTTAAGAAGCTTAACCTGTCAGTGCCCATGTCCATGTTGTACCTCTAAAAAGAGAGGAGTTCTATCTACGGGGATCATCTATCTGCCTTCTTTCTTGAATACTAATAAAATTAAATCAGTCTCCTTTATACACCCCTCCTCTAATTAATTAGCAAAATGACTTCATTGATTTAAAATTACCGACAACAATAGAAACCACCAATCTTGGACTTAGAGCTTAATCTTTAGATCTGGACTCTGTGGAGGAGAAGATACCATGCTAGGAGAGTGGGTGATCTTGTGACTAAAGCACTGGGTTGGAAGTCAGAAGATCTGGATTCATTGTGAAGCTAAATTCATTAATGTTTGTAAAACATTTTGAGATCTCTGACTGAGGATGTTGTAAAACTGCCATGTATTGTTATTGGATGAAGTGTCAGTGGGAGGTGGAATCAGCTGTAGAAGGAAAATTATTCTTTATTTTATTGATAAATTCAATTAGGAGTTGATGATTTCTTCTGATCATGTCTGAAAATGACCCTGAAATGGTGGGGCTCTATTATGTTTACTCCTAAGTGTGTAAATGAATTTGTATCCTGAAGGTACTTTGGCTCATGTAAAATTTTGTTCCATGAAGGCCTGGCTTCTGTCAATGCCACTTCATTGCATGTCTTTCTCCATATCCTCTCCATCTAGACCAGTGCTGGATGGCTATGAAGGAGGGAAGTCTTTCAGCCTTATACATTTTCTAAGTACTTATATGGACCCTGTCCCTGTAATTTCTGAGCATCTTGGCTTTTGCTGGTTTAGGAATGCAAATTAATTTAGTAACCGGAAGTCCCTATAATTTTTCGGTACAGTTTCTCTCTAGAAGAAGTATCCTAGGTATTACCGTACTGTGTAAGATAGCAATCTCAGCCTGCCTGGGAACACGTTCTGTAGTTTTGCAGATCATGGGTTTTGCTGTTTTAGGAGTAGGGCGTATTTGAAATAAAGAAATACAGAATTAATGATCCTCTTGATGGTTTGTATAAGAAGGATATGTTGACATAGCTCCACATTTTGTTCTGCGTACAGTATGTTGGGAGATGCCTGCATAGTTCTATGTAATGTACAGAGTAAGTACACCAAGCTTTTAACATCTTGGTTATTTTGGTGAAACATTCAGACAATATGTCAACTTAGTTTTGTATCAGCTTCAAACATTTAACCGCTGAAACCTCTAAAGCAAATGTTACAGAGCACACAGCTTGTCTGTTTACCTTGTCTAAGACCATGTGAAGTCATATGTGAAAAGTGATAAGAATCAGAGTATCTCCTCTGGTAGTTCAACATGAAAAGCAGGTGAAGAGACAGACAAATCTGAAGAATGACTGACTGATAACAGCTACATAACAAATACACTCTTCCTGCCTCATTTCCAGTCCCACGTGCAGATGGACAATACAGGTGCTTAGTGAGAGGGATGGTGCTAGTGGTTATGGCCGCTGGGCAGATGGTAGTGCTCTTGCTGCTGCTATAGCCCTGGGAGTGAAGTTGTTTTGTTGCTGGTTACCTGACCATCAGGGCTGATGAGAAAATCTTACTGGTTCTGAAATCACTTAAATTTGTGGTGTTCTGCCCTAGTAAGCCATAAGCCAAGGCATGGGAATCCTGGGGTGTCACCTCATGTCTCTGTCTGTCTGTCTTTTCTATTTTGAATGTTTAGTAATGTCACAAAATGTAAAAGATAATTTAACATTTATCCTTTAGTTGGTTCCCTCTCCCAGCAAAGACTAACGTCCAATCCCGTAAACTGTGTCTGCGTGGGTGGAACCCCCGTTTGGTTTCAGTGGGGCTCTGTGCAGATCCAGTTGCAGGATCAGGGCTTAAGAGGCTCTTTGATTATAGAGTGCTGTTGCTGGTCCACCACACAAGGAGTTTGTTTCTTCTTTCCCAAGGAACTACAAAGGCCCAATGAAGCTAAGTGGAGAAAAGACTCCTACTTTTTTCCCCTTAAGTACAATATTTTCCTACACATCATTAGGCAGTCAAAACTCATTTGAATGTGGAATTTTTGTGTCACTTAAGCAATAGCACGCAACTCTCACAGCTTCTTTCTCATACTTGGCTAGGGAAGGAACCAAGGTACCATATTAAACATTTAAGTTTTCTCTAAATACTGAAGATTCACATAAATCATTCATCATAACAGAAAAATGAAAATAATGTATTAAATTAGATGGCATCCAATTGTTAAAATCAGTAACCATTCTGATTACTATCTTGTCGCACACATTTCACATGCAGAATACTTTTATAGCACCCTGATAGTCTCAGGAATTCCTGCAGTCTAGAAATTAACGTTTTATAGCAGTTGAAAGATGGGATTATAAAGGCTCAGGTGATGTGTAGCATTGGCTTTTAGCTATAGCAGTTCTTGAGTAAGAATTAACCTAGAGTAGAATTGAGGTATATGCATGGAAGGGTCAGGAAGCTAGGGCATAATCTAAATGTTATTTTTGAAGTCAATCACCTTGCAAACTAACTGGGCTAGAAGAATCATCACGGGAAAGCAGGTATCTTGAAATGCACAGTAGTCACTTGGACCAGGAAAAATATATGCATTTCAACATTCCAGGCACCTTGGGACCAGTCTTCCACTTGTCAGAATCTTTAAACTCCCCAAGCAGGATGTGAACTTGAGTAGTGGGCTATTTGTTTGTTATGAATGGAGAGTGGAAAAATGGTATTCTTGTTTCCAAATGCATAGTTTCTTTAAATAAATAATATTCTTAAATGCTTACTCTACTACAGACTAATTATTTCGAATACTGTCTTTGAAAATCAACTTCGTAGCTGAATGGCACATAAAGGAATCGAATGTTGCCAAAAATTTATATTGTTCTTTAACTAAAAACAAACAGCTGAACTGATTTTAAATTTAAATAGTATCCCTATTGGCTATCCTGCCTCCCCTAGACTCTGGTATGTCTTAACATAGCCCATTTATAACGCCCCTTTAAAAAATGGTTTTATAATGGCAACACTATCAAATCCTTAACTATACACAGCACACTGCTGAGAGCCACTATAATAATGTTTAATGTAGTTTTGGGGAAGAGAATCAGTAGCATAAAGTAGGATCGCTGCTTGACGGCTTCTTTTCCTGATAGGAAAAAAAGGACAGTGATCAAGCTGAGTTCTCAAAGGAGGCCGTTAAATCATTGGGTAACATGAAGAATGGGACGTACATAGGCTGCTGTGGAAAGCATATAACAAAGCATTTGAGCTGTAGTGAGATAGATAATTCTTGTAGGAACATCCAGATGACTGTGATCCTTTTCCATATGGATTAAACAGTGCTAGAGTGCACGAAAGCCAATGGGAAATGCTCATATGTAGCATTTTTGTAACTGTTTCAGCAGTGTTTATGATCTGACAGCAGTAATTGAGTCTGTGTCAAAGTCATGACCAGGAAAAGAAAAACATATATACATATACACACAAACATTGCTGAATATCAGTGGATTTATGCTACATATGGCAGTAAAAATAAAATGTTGTATCATTTAGTCATTTAAAGGTATGCATGCTCAGGCCACATAAATTTCCTAAACCTCATTGAACAAGATGATTATCCCCCTTCCCTCATCTTTATTCCTAAAAATAAAAAAGAGAGCAAATATAACTGGTTCTTTTGGTTTTCGTCTATATGTGTTTAATTTCACAATAACACATACGATGATGGGTTAGGAAAGGATTAATATATATGTCTCTTACATACTATATTAGACAAATGATTTCTTTTGTTGTAGCTACAAATTGTGGCTTGCCCAGCGTGGTGGCTACCAGAAAAGATCCACATTAGAAGGGATATTAATAATGTCCAGCCCTCAGAAACCTGAAAAAAAGCTTTTTTTAAAAATCAGAAAGGGGAGGGGGAACCCTCCCAAGAAGCTGTCCCACATCTGTTAAATGTTTGCTACAGGAGAAATCCCTGAGATGGGCATCCAGTTTTCCTCCTGTTCAAGTTGTACAGTTCAGCAATTCTGGTGCACCGTTATCCGTGAGGAAAAAAGTGAGGACAGTGGGCTTAGTGTGAATTAGAAAAAGTGTCTCAAACTGGAGCCTGACACATTGATCTTCACATGGCATCAGAGGCTGATGTACTTAGTCTTCTATGGTGTGGTTGTTGGTAAAAATGCTGACTCCACCGCTCATGTGGCACTTCTTAGTGTGTGGTTCACAGCAGTATATTGACTTGGGTTATGAAAGAGGCATACTGTACTGTATGCTTACTGTGCTGGTTGGAGGTAAAGTGCCATGTTGACAGCCATTGGGGAAAAATAGCATGGAAATGGGCGAAAGGACTATTAGTTTTATGTTTCTTTTATCCCTTTGACTGCAGTTTAATCTAATCTCAAATTCAATTGATAGTATTGATTAGATTCCTTTCAAACCTGTGTTCTGTGTATAGGTAACTCAGTGTGTGGTAAAATGTTATTCTTTTCATATGTGACTGGAGTACAAAAGGTGAAAGTATACAATTAATTTGTCTGCACGTTCTTGAAAATTGTATGCTGGATTTCTGTGAAAATGCTTTATGGAACAATATTCCCAGCAAATTATTGTTATTTACTATGATTTTTGCCTTTATGTTTAAAGTAAAAAAATTATGTTTCCTTTTGGTACTTAATGGCTTTGTAGGATATTTTTAGAAACCTGGCCCATTCTTCCTGCAGTAGGTCTGTGCATCTGATCTTCAAGAAGTCTAACAATGCAGAAAGTGCAACTTTATAGGTCTGTTGTTGTTAAGGATCAATAACTGTGTACATGAAGTTTTGAATTTTGAAAAATAAAATGCGAGGATGGGGGATTAGATGACTCTGGGATTAGGTCACTAGCACACATGCCAGGGTCTGAGTTACTGAAAGTGGCTCTTTGCTTGGCCTTTGTGAAATGAGTTGGTGGTCTTTAGTTTTTCATGGTTATGGGCCATTTTGTAAATAAAACTATTATATCTGGCACTCCTAAGAGGGGAGAAAAGTTCCCAGAGGAGATCATAGCAAACATTACAAATAAATCCAAATTTTTAATGTGACCATAATGATGCCCCAAACAAATGCACAGAATGAAAACCCTAATGTTTCACAGTCATGCTGCTTTCCCAGGGCTCCTTTTTCTGTTACACTTTACCTGCATAAACAGCACCAGTATGGGGATAATCCTTGGAGCACTGGCTTTGGTATGACAATTGTTGGCCATTTCAGCAAAGAAGCAAACCGTATTATTGGAACACGGAGTCATTTCAATGTGGAGATCAAAATTGTGACACATTTTTGTTAAATATAAACCAGTATTCGTATTGAAATGCATACTTATTGTCTTGCATACTTGTGCATTTGGAAGCCTGGATATTTCCATGCAGTACCTGAATTCAAGTGATTTTTAGCTGTTAGGAGAAATGGTAATTGTCATAATCCACTGTGTGTGCATTTTTTAATCTTATTTGCACAAGGGTATAGGGAGATATTCAGATTGTGGGGAATGTGGTAGGTAACGAGGAAAAGGAGCTGTAGTTTTAGCCAGGTGAGACAGCTACACTGATTGTCCTTTACCAAAATGCAGCTTGTTTGTGAGATAGGAAACAGAAAGAGTTATCATTAAGGCCCATCCATGTTACAATCCTTTTATGTGCACATTGAGTCTGTTTTAAATTCAGACTTGTGATAATCAAATAAATCAACGTAGATTTTCGTGTTTTTAAATAGGAGGGAATCTGTGGAGGGGATTCTCTTGCCCTGATCACAAGAAACCGTCCACACAGGGTCCCTGCTTTTTCACCCTTTCTCCTCTATTTTGTCACTGTTCTATCATTTGCAAGCCTGACGACTTTGTCTTCTCTGGCTCTGTAGGACACACATCTGAACTGTATCTGAGTTCCATTGGTGGCAGCCTCTAGCTGTTAAACTTCAACAGTCATTACCAAAATAAGCCTTAGCCTTCTGCGAAGTGTTGCCCCACAAAACTTTTCAGGAAAGCCTTTCTAATGGCCATGTTTGAGTAGTCTTTGAGTAGTGGGGAATCTCTTACCCAATTCTGAGACAAAAGAATAGAGACAGAATCGGGTTATTAAATGAATATATACGTTAGCATGATTGATTTATCAGCTTAGGAGAGAGCATCTCCATGACCACTTAAATCCTGGATTCATTTGGGATTCTGGTAAACCCCCAGACTGGTAGAATTCCTCCTCTGGAATTCCTTCTTGACTCGTTGCACTGGATTAGCCAGGCAGACTTGTCTTCATTGTGTTAAAAATTTATAATGGACAACAAGACAGAGATGTCCTTTACCAATTTTTTTTTCTTCCTGCAAAATTGTTTTCTACAACAAGCAATCTCTGCATTTCTCTCTTCTCTTTATGCCTGAAGACTTTATATTTTTGGTGAACCAAGAAACCAGATCTGGTGAGCAAAGTCACATTTATCTGCAGCTTTATTGCACTTCCAGAAACTTTTGTTAGCAAGACTAGGGAGGGAAGCAACAGATGGTCCAGGTGGCTTGAGAAGGCACCAAAGAATGTTGCAAATCAACGAATGGGAAACCAGTGCTCTCTTTTAAAGACCTTGGGTTTCAGTTCCCTCTTGAAAGGTAGAACAGTACATGCAAGGCTGAAAAATGTCAGAGCAGTCACCTGTATCAACAAGTAAATTGGAAACCAGCTGTGATAAGATATTCAAAGAAGCATGGAAGCTACTGTCCTGGGCATAAAGCAATTGATCTGACCCGTCAGTCATGTATTTGCCAGACAGTTTCAATCACAAGGTGGGACTAGCTGAACAGAAAATGGGTTTCTGAGTGAATGGGAGCTTCATTCGCATGCATCAGCCCAGTCTGTGGGGTGTTGAGAGCTTCAGTGCTTGCTCTGGCAGCCTCCACAGAGAGCAAAAGTGCTCTGAGATTTGAGCCAATGTTGGTAAAGGAAGGGAGAAGCTGGGAAAGGGTCTACGGGAAGAGACCTTTTTAGGACTTGATCCTGCCAGGTAACAAGTGCCTTCAACTCTTTCTCTCTGCAACGGGAATTGAGGGTGCTCAGCACCTGTTGGGATCAAGCCCTCTGTACTGCAGATACCTCAACTGAAAGTCAGTCTCCTTATTCTGTGTGCTTTCCTAAAGGCCCATGTGAGGGCCCCATGTACTTGAAGGAGATCTGAACAGATCCCTTCTCTTCTTGTAAATACTTAATCGGACCTTTTCAGTTGTCTGTGCAAAAATCTGCTTGCTTTTTCTGGGAGGGGTAAGCAAGCTCCCATGTGTCTGTCTGTCTCTGTATTTTCCAGAGAAGATGATTGTGTACGTGTAGCTCAGAGCAGGTAATGTGATCAATGTTCTTCTGTTCCTATATTGTAAATTTTTGTTGGTTTAAGTTGGTAAGAGCTGAAAGGGTCTCAGGTAAAACAAGAGATGTAGTTGTTACTCCTTTTCTGCTCCTGGGGAGCCAGGTCAACAGGTTCTTATAGCCTCTCTGAAGGGACTTCACTGTAAGTTCCTTTTTTTTCCAGCCCTTGGTCGTAGCTCTGTGCGGGCTGTGGTTGACCTAAGTATTATACGCAATACTCCTGCTTCTTGTGGTGTGGGGGCATTACATTTTCCCCCTCTTTAAACCAAATTCTCCTCTTAGATACGCAGCTGCAACTTCCACCAATGTCAGAATATTGAGTTTATCTTTTCTTTCTCCATTTCCTTCTCTCCTTTCCCGACCTCTTCCCTCTGCTTGTCAACTTAGCTATCCTGGGGCTGTCAGGCCTTGGGACAACAGGATTCCACCTAAGTAAGGGTCAGTGTTGTTTTTTTGTAGCCAAAGGGTGGGGATCTCTGCAGCTAGACTGAGGTAAGATACCACCAGGAAGTGGTTCATTCCTTGGTTTAGGAAGGTAGAAAAGCTTTTAGCCTTGTGACCCAATTGACTAGCTCCAAGCTCCAGCCTGTTGCGAGATAGCCTGCCCAGAGGCAAGGGTTTGTTCTGTGGTTACTATGTGGAGGAGCTTTGCAAATTGGATTCTGCCTCTTGGTGTTAAAGGCTGGTCTTCATTCCCAGGTTGGGAGAGCCACCTTTTTGTTTTGACTTCTGTGAGAAAGCACATCCCTGTTTGGAGTTTATACTCTGGTCTCTGGAGTGTTAATTCCTAGGGGCCCCCATCCCATTGCAACAATGATTTTCCATCCGGGTAAGTACGTTACTGTTCCTTTCTCTCTGTGAATAGTTCTGATTCCCTCCAAAGGAAGTGAAGTTTTTCTGTATAGGACCCTGTAAGATTGTAACACCAAATAAATGTTCATTGTGCTTTGCCTTTGAGCACAAAATAGGTAAGACAGCCACAGAGAGCGCTGTCTCCTGTGGGCTAAGTATGGAGAATTTATGGAGGCCTAGGAGGCTATGAAGTTTGATCAGTTTAGTGTTGTCAGAGTGGATTTTTAAATGACTGTAGTAATTTCTTCAGTGTGGAAAATAGATCTTCTGCTCTAGAAATCCACATGGCAGTCGGGGGGGAGGGATAGCTCAGTGATTTGAGCATTGGCCTGCTAAACCCAGGGTTGTGAGTTCAATCCTTGAGGGGGCCATTTAGGGATCTGGGACAAAAATTGGGGATTGGTCCTGCTTTGAGCAGGAGGTTGGACTAGATGACCTCCTGAGGTCCCTTCCAACCCTGATATGCTACGATTCTATGATCTTAGGCTGCAGTGCTTCCGTGTAGACACAGTAGCAGTGGGAGGGGTTCTCCTGTCCCTGTAGTTAATCCATCTCCCCAAAAGGTGGGAGTTAGGTTGACAGAAGAATTCTTCCATCCACCTAGTGCTGTCTACACTGGCAGCTAGCTCAGCATAGGTACGTCTCTCTGGGGTGTGGAAGTTTTCAGTGTAGACCGCCCTTAGGAATCGTTTAATTCAGCCATTAAACAGGATAAATGGTCTGGAGGTAGATGCTATATGGAGTGTACCCTCTCTCCTGTATTATACTCTGTTGCAAGAGAGATTGATTTGGCAGAGAGTTTAAGATGCTATCTTATCCTACCCACCCATTGGGTGGGTTCTGGCTACTGAAAGCACCCTCAATAAGATAAGAGATGGAATGGCACTGATAATGCTTTATAGGGAAGGACAGCTAAAAAGACACCCTTATTGAAAACCAATGTAAAGATGATCTGGAGGAGCACAGGGCATGAAGGCTGGGTGGCTGATGGCAGTGAGTGCATAGAAATGGAAATTACTATCATTGAGGTGGAAGAAAGACCACAAAGACCTAAATGCACTCAGATCAGGAGGACCAGATAATTTCCTTCCCCGAACGCTGAAAGAACTGGCATATGAGAGTGCTAGTGTGGTAGCAAGGATTTGTAATACATCTATTAGTGGGTAGAAACATATGCTGGAGAATAGCTAATATCATGTATAAGTTTAAGAAAGAGTGAAAAAAGTGATCCCAGCAATTACAGACCTGTTAGTTTGACCTCAATGGTGTGTAATGTTTTAGAACAAACTGTGAAGGGAATAATCATTAAATTCATGGAGGTAAATGGTAAAGTTAATGTAATGCAACATGGGGTTTACCAATGGCAGAACATGCCAGACAAACCTGAATTTTCTTCTTTGAGAAAATAACTGAATTTTTTTGGTAACGGAAGTGCAGTAGTTCTAATATTCTAGGACTGCAGTAAAGTATTTGACAGGATACCACATGGGAAAATTATTAGGTTAATTAGGGAAGGTAAGGATTAATACAGGAGTTGTAAGTGGATAAGAAACTGGCTAAAGGAGAAAGGGCAAAGTGTTGTGCTGAAAGGTGAGTTATCGGACTGGAGTGTAGTTACTTGTGGAATCAATCTTGGGACCAATCTTTAATGACATCAGGAAAAGTAGGAGGGTGCTAATTAACGTGGCTGATGATACGAAGTTGGGCAGCATCATCAATATAGAGGAGGATCAGAATATTATACAGGAAGATTGACTTTGAAGACGGGCATGACAGAAATGGGATGAAATTCAACTCTACAAGGTGCAGGGTCATGCACTTAGGTTTTAATAACAAAAAATTCTGCTACAAGCTGGGGGCTCATCAGTTAGAAGTGAAAGAGGAAGAGAGACACCTGGGTGTATGGGTTGATTACAGGAACTCGAACAGATGCAGAGAAGAACTACTAGGATGATCAGGGGAATGGAAGGCCCATCTTATGAGAGGAAACTGGCTGAGCGTGGCTTGTTTAAGCTAGCAAAAAGAAGGCTGAAAGGGGATATGATTGTGCTTTCTAAATACAGTAGGGAGAGTGAAGAGATATTTAAGCTAAAGAACGAATGGGTATAAACTGGCCATGAACACTTTCTGGCTGAAAATTAGAAGTGAGGTGCTGGTACACCCTCCCAGGAAGAGGTGTGGGGGAAAACAATTTGAGAGGGCTGGTCAAATGTATGAGTTCAGTTGTCTGACAGAGTTGGTTGTGATGGTAGGGGGCAGGGCTCAGCATCCCTGGCTCTCACTTCCGGTTTATGTCTTATGTTCCGAAGAGCTCATGCTTCAGGGCTTTAGCTGGCCACCTGCAGGGGTCAGCAGGGAATTTCCCCATTTCCCCAGTGTATTCTGGGGTATTTTTTTTTCTTTTCTTTTAGTCTTCTTTCTCTGAAGCGTCAGAGAATGCCATGGCTGGAGATGGGACACCATAGGGCGGTGCTTTGAGATAGCACCAAGCATTTTCTCTCTCACGTCGATTATCTGGGTATTTCTCACATAAGCATTTCCCTGCCATTGCAGGGGCCTCAGGCATTGATGCATCTTGGTCCCTCCTATTCTCTGTCTGTGGCACATAATAATCTAGTCTCTTGTGAGCTGTAATACTTTAGTCTAATTTCAGTTGTTGGGTTTAGCATGTGGGTGCTGGGTGGTTTGGTGGCCTGTGATACACAGGTTAGCCTGGCTGATCTGATGGTTCTTTTTGGCCTTAAACTCCATGATTGTGACTAAATAGATGAGGTATTTCAGTGGTGGTTAGCAGGAAATGATGGAGACTATAACAAACTAGAAATGAAAGCACGTGTGGGTGTTTGGATATCTTGAGAGATGGTTTTCCTTTGGCGGAATGAGGGGGTGGGGAGTACACCAGCGTAGTGCAAGATTCAAAGCTTGAAGTATAAGCTTTCCAAACTGACAACTGGAGCTATGGTGCCCAAATTCATGCAATTCATTAGCGGCTTCAAGATGATTGTAAATACGTTAATTAAATAAAATACTTCTGATTACCTTTTCCAATTAAATTTCACCTAGCCATAGAAGAGAAAATGGATTTTGCTCTTTTGGTTAATATATTAAAATTACTTTCAGAAATTTACTGTTGTGGGAGGATGCCCATGAATTCACAACTTTGTTTTTAGCATACTAATTCAGTGGGATGACTACAAAAGAGAACATCCTGGGTGAAATCCGGGTTTTATTGAAATCCATGGGAAGACTCCCATTAACTTCAGTGGAACCAGGATTTCACCCTGTGTTGGAAACAAGTGTTAAGCTTTACATTGACTTACTGATTTCTTTTCTTAAATTAATGAATATAAGGTGGGTAATCCTATATATTTTAAAAAATTAAGATACGCTAGTCTGCATCCGAAATAATTAATACTCATTACCAGAATATATACACAACTGAAGACTCCAGGCTGATGGACTACCAATTTCTTAAAGACCTTCAGTTTGGTAGGCTTTGTTTCTCTTCATAAGTGTGGATATTCCAGCAGTGATGCCTATTTTTAATAGGGAGCACCTTTATTCTCACTGACCTTGTAGGAATTCACTCTTTTAAACAGCTCATAAAAAATCAGAGAGCAACCTTTGTGATACGTGGCATGCTAGGTTTCCAAACCATAGAAGGCACAGAGAACTTTGTTTCCTAAATTCTTGCCTATACCAAAGTTTCTTCATTTTCTTTCCCTTTGACAGCACAAATGTTCTTTAGTGAGATCTTTGATAACATAGTTTGTATTCATATTTCAGAAAGAATAACTTCCATGAAAAGTTTTAAAAAATAAATATCATAATCAGCGAAGCGTCATAAATAACTTTTATGTCTAAATCAAGCTATTAAAAGCTTTTTTATTTTTAAGTAGATAGGGGAATAAAATAGCTGCATAGTTCATAAAGTGGTATACTATTACTGCCTGCTGTGCCCATGAATTATGCCAGCTTTGTACACTTGTGAAGTAAAAAGCGGATTGGAACTGTGATCAATGTATTATCCTATATTTCTTATTGTGCATTATATTTCCTTTTTGAGAACCTTTGTAGACTAAATGGCTACTAATGACATAATTACAATTGTTTGTCACCACCATAATGTGTGATTTCCTATCTCATCATGAAGATGTAAGTTAGATAAAGGAGGAGTTTTGGCAGGAAGACAAAGTGCAGTGATTTATTAAAGACCAGATGTGGTTGTTAAAAGCTTTTCTACAGAAGGCTCAATTGAGTGATGTGAAATAGGAACGAAAGCTCTGAACACCACAGTCAATGGTTCTTGGTGTGAGTGACACAGTTGCTCATAGAAGCGTGACAAATTAGCTGCATGTTTTATTGTTGTGTACAAATTTATGTTTGAATTTAAACAGAGTCAGAAAGTTCGGAATAGCTTATATAAAGTAGATGTTTAAAGGAGATGATGATGCGGAAGCATGGTGGATACTTTCAGTGCTTTGGATTCTAGCAAAACTGCTCAAGAGTACATCCAGTTTCAAAATCCAAATTTCTAAAAAAGAGAGGTTCCTGTGGCAATGCAAAGATTATCAAAAGCAAATGTGACCAAGTATTCATGAGCAATTTTTGATCCTGTAGGGCAGTGTAAATCAGCATAGCTTCATTGAAGTCAAGTTGAGCATCTGACTTGCCCTACATATCCATGTGCAGAGGCTGGCCGTATACGTATACCCTCAGACAGGTAGATGTTCCTAGGGAGAGAGGCATGTACACAAAATGACTGTAGGGATTTCATATTAGTAGCCTGGGTTAGCTCTATGGAGATGGTAAGTTAGGCCTCTGAAAGAGAGTTAGCAAGTGAATGATTTGTTCTCCAGCTATCCCATCTTGCCAGTGCATTGAGCAATGTGCGTGTTTGTATTTTAGTTTGGGGAAAAAATATTTATTAATCTTTTGAGTGAGCCATTTTAATGGATTCTGGAAAGGGCTATAACCAGGCTCTTTCAGAGCTTCATAATGCTCTTTGTCTATCTTTGCTTTTCTTGCCTTTGTGCGGTCTACTGTTGTAGAAACACCTTCTCACCACTAGTCCACCAGAAGTACCTGATGTTTCCTATTTCCTGTCTCTCCTTATGACTCATCCCTACCTACAGAACTCCTGACCAGTGCTAGCTCAGAACCATTGCTGTGTGTTGTGTTTTTTGTTTTTGTCAGTGCTATATTGTAATGTCTTTGGGGCATGAGCCTTGTAATTTTATTTACTGTGCAAAGCACAATGCACATTTCCGTCATTATAGATAATAATACTACTAATAATTAATGATGATGTGGGATGAACAAAGGTGAGTGAAAGAGATCTCTTCCATTCCCTGTCTTTCCTCACTTCCAGATATTAATCTGATCTAAAATGACAAAAGTCAAGATGTTCTGAGGGAAAGATTATGATGATTCTGCAACACTTCAGTGCCTAGTAATGCAGGGGTCTTCAAACCACAGTTGATTTTCCTGTATTGCAAGACGAGGCAGGTGAGATAAGGAGACTGGTGGTAGGAAAGGAGAGACATGTTCAGAGAGTAGGTTCTGTTAAGTATCCAGTATTTAAATACTTTATCTACAGCTTAAGTGGACTTCTGTAGTCTGGAAATTAAGCTGAAATTTCACAAAAGTAGCTTATTTGCAAACTTCCCAGCATTTTCTGGTTTGGGTGTTTGCGCCACTATTGGTGTAGGCTAAAAGTAGGAAGGGATAGGAGGCTTGAAAAGAAGATTAAAATAGAATAAAATGTAACCCAGATTTTTCTGAATCTCAGATAGGCTTTTGGGCTTATTCATGCTGGGTTTTGATTTTTATCTGAACAGGTTTGCCCATCCGTTGTCATAAGCAGAGTTTAAGCTAAGTTTGAATTTTCTGTGTTCCTCCTTTAAACAAGACCTTATTGATTGCTAACAGGCTAGGGAAAATACCATTCTCCAAGAGTCTGGGATAAACAAAAGCCTGGGCAGGACAAGTACAGTTTAATGACTTAATGTTAATGTGTAAGCCCTTCCAAGTTCTGGCTTTCAATGGTAGAAGTAGAGATGATCCTGAACTGGGACAACGGATCTTACTCATACTGTCATATCATCAGAGAGCAACTTACTCCTAAAGAACCAAACTAATTAACTTATAGAAGGCTCCATCTAGAAAAATGATGCGTCTTCCTCCACTGCTCTTCAGACTTCTGTCTCCCACACGTTCTTGGCTTGGGTTCTTCTCAGGTGGATTGGCAACCCTGTCAACTCCTTTAGGAACAAGGAGGTCAAGGCAGTATAGTGTAAGGGGTCTCTGGTGGTTTCCTGTGTTCCACTAGATGCAATGGATATTACAGCCAAACCTGTGCCTTCTAGCATGGTCAGCAGGAGGCATCCTAGTCTTTGAATCCTAAAGTGTGATGGTCAGGTGAAGTAGCTTCTTTCCTTAATCAAGTTTGCAGGAAGGCACCTTTTAGCAAGGACCCTTGATGAGTCCTTGGTAGGATGAGAGAAGTTCCTCTTTTGCAGGAAAGCTACCAGGGAAGAGTTAGGTTTTCTGAAGCCATCTGTAAACAATGGAGCAACAGGAGCAAAACATTACACAAAAGGGCCACAATCCTCTACTTCTGGATTGAAGCCCCCTACTGTCAGCGAGGACCATTCATATCAAGGGCAATCTCAAGCGCACAGAACTCATACAAGGGAATGTATCCTGAACCTTCCAGGAGCTAGAGAGGTGCATGAAGGGGGCTGCAGTTAGACCACTTCATATTAGCAGAGAATGCCAATAGTCTTCTCTAAGCAGAGGGGCATTCAAGTAGTAGCTATGGAAGATCCACCTGTGCGGGTGTCACCCTCTCTATACCAGTTTCCTCCTCCTCCTCCTCCTGCTACTCATTGTGCTAATAAAATACAAAGGAGAAAGGGAACTGGTAATTCTAATAGATCCAAAGTGGTAATTTTAATGGAATATAAAATTTTTGCCATTGTCATAATGTCCATCACCTCTAGAGATGGGGGAATATGTTCAGGCAGAACACCCCCAAACCTTCCTACCCAAATATTAAAATCTTTTTCTGAGAATCAAAAAGTCCGGTTAGTTTTTAAAATGTTCATTTTTTTTAAGCTGCTATTATTGTTTGCTTAATTATATTTAAATGTTGTGGTACTTCCACACTTCTTTTTTTCACCTGGCATCACAAAAGAAAATAGGAAAGTACTGTAACAGGTGAGAGTCTGTTTTTTTTTGTTGTTTCTGTCCTGATTGGAAGTAGGAAGTTCCAGAAATCATCTGCAATTTCTGGCCCAGTTTGACAGGCTCCAGGAATTCTGGTAGTTTGGATGAGATTTTCCTGTGTAAGCCAAGCCTCCAAATCCTTTGGGAAAATCATCACTAATCATCTTACTACTTATTTATTTCTCATTTTTAATGTGTGTTTCAGTGGATTTGGTAACATGCTTTGTGCAGTTTCCCAGCAGCGTTGAACTGACAGTGTATAATTTGTATTCATTGTTAACTTTAGTAACTGCATTGAGGCTTGAATTACGCTAATCAACTTTTCTTGTAATTTATATAATTTACATACTATAGACGCTTTGCAAATGCAGGACTATGATGCAAAACAAAGTGTAATTAGCCTAACAGGCTAGATCAACTTTGAGTGAGTGATTTCTGAGTGTTCATATACCCACGGCAAGAGATCCGGGAACAGAACTGTAATGTCCAACATTGGCATAAACTCCCGTTGAGCTCAGTACGAGCATGACAGCTGAACCATTTATTCCAAGTAGTTGGTTTAGGTGCATGATGAGAATGGAAACAGAAAAACCTAATGGCTTTTCAGCTTCTCTGGCCCTTTATGCACTTCCCCTCTCCTAGAGGCAGGTATTGGAGAATCTGCATAACACTGGATCATCTGGGCACGTCCTCACCCCTCCACCACGATGCATGCTGTCATTTAGGGGACCCCAGCAGATCTGAGGTTCATGTCCTAAAGGGGAATCTAGCCTTGTGGAATTCAGCTTTTTGCACTGTAGAAGTACACTGGTTCTGCTGTCAAATAAGCCTCTATGGTCATAGAGGTGGTGGCAGCATTTGCTCCATAAAGGGACGTAATCTGTTTGAAATCTAGTCATTTTTAAAAAGCGAGATAGTAATAGTTTCAGATACTTAATTTACCCCATGCTACAAAGTGCTGACAAACACACAGAGTAAACAAATTGCTGGTGTGGAAAAAAATGTTTTATTTCTTTCAGTTATAATTAAACTACAGTAAAAGCTGTGTTATCTGACACTTTACAAACCCGAAAGCTCTATAGATCGGCATTTCTGATCTTCATTGAAAGTCCGGTGTATAGTCCGGTTGGTGCAGGGCGGGCAGGCTCCCTGCCTGGCTCTGCGTGGCTCCCCGCCTAGGAGCAGCAAGGACATATTGCCACTTGCGGGGAGCTGCCTGAGGTGAGCGCTGCCCAGATCCAGCACCCCCTCCTGCACCCAAACTCCTCCCCTCTTAGTTAACTGGAATTTTTGCCCTACTAGTACCCCCTAATCCCCCAGCATGCCGGATAACAAAGCTTTTACTGTATTATGAGCCTACTTGGGGTTTAGGTAGAGGTCTAAAACCTTTAATAACAATATTAACCCCTCTATTCATAATGAGAACACTGGAAGAGAGTACTCAGCTGAGTTTAGCAGATGAAATAATAGTCATAAAGTAATAAATCCCAAGCAAATGCTCAAATCAAGGGATGAAAGTGGCTGTAAGCAGTGAAATCAGAGCAGGTTTCAGTGGAAAAACTCTTTGAGTTTAGGCCCCATTCCTCAAAGACTCATGCGTGTGCTTAATTTTATGCGGGAGCGGCCCTATTGAGCTCAGTGGGATTACTTCATGTGTAAAGTTAAGCACACACATGAGTCTGTGCAGGATCAGGGCCCTATTTTGTTTCTGCTTAGAAATCATTGTTCTACAAGCAAATGCTTTAGTTATTATTAAATATGACTTTGGAAGGCTACTCTGTCATCCTGCAAGGGCTGTTAGTAGCAGGAATTGATTTTAACATCAATTTTTGTAGAAATTGTTAATACCATTGTTATCTAATTAGCATCCATTGTATACTTGTATATGACTTTGGATGGGGAAGTGTAAATGAAATGGATTCTGTACGTTTTACGACGTGTTACTGTGAGACTAGTACAGTTGTCCTTACTTAAAAGCTAGAGACTTGGCCTTAGACGTTACATCATGTGAAAACCAGGAGACAAAATGGATGGTGATCAGTTTTTGATTATAATAAAGTTTAATATGAGGTACTTTTGGATATGTGTCATGAATATGAGTCATGTATTTCACACCAAACCTGACCTATTATGATTACATTTCTACATCAAGGGTCTTTCAGTATTTAAATACTTAACTTAATTCTGTGGTTTAAAATGATTCATATTCAAATGCTTCATAATTAAATAAGTATTGCTTGTACCTACACTTACTATTCTTGGCCATATTATAATTATTTCCTTAATTTGACCCATAAAACAGTCCATTTCGTCTTAGTAAATTACAAGGATATATCAACGGGGGGAAAAAAATGAGTTTTGGAGGTGTCTTACTGTATCTAATCAGAATTTCGGTTTGGGGATTTTCTCATTTCTTTCATTTGTTCCTTTTGTAAAACATGAAGATCCTTTCTAGGTAAATTAATCCCTTCAAAGGAGCAAAATAACTTCCTTTTCGGAAAGGGTTATTAGAGTCTTATTCTTTATAATCTTTAATACCACTTGGGTTATGCTGAACAATGCATGAAAAAATGACACTAGTTTAAAAAAAAGAATGATTACCCACCGAAGCCAAGTATGTTACAATTATAAGATCACGGCAAAGCGAGTTTTCTACTGGGAAAAGTGTGATGTAGAGTCCCATGAAATTTCTGAAGTTTAAGTATTTTTGTAAATTAGGTTGTTCCTAGTTAAACAGGTGGCTCTAAAGGCTGGTTTCACTGTTGTTTTAATCATAGTTTAGTTACCATGGAGAAATATGCAAGTTAGCATTTATACACAGAAGTGAAATTTATGCTGCATAGATAATAGCCTAAATTTAGCATGCCTTAAGTTTACCACTTCCTT
The DNA here is from genome assembly GCF_015237465.2 of Chelonia mydas. NCBI lineage: Eukaryota > Metazoa > Chordata > Testudines > Cheloniidae > Chelonia > Chelonia mydas. The sequence goes on along the minus strand of NC_057853.1, from coordinate 10,195,588 downwards.
AAAAAAAAATTAAAAACATGCCATATTATTACACTATCACACTATCAAGAAGTTATTTTTTTTTAATATTTTAAATTTTGAAAGACTTAATGTTTTCCTTATGACATGAGCAGTATTGTTGCTTTCATGTTGTTCAGTGTTTAGCTTAATTTGGCTTATAATGTAAGATTGATTCTGATTTGTATTACAGGCACAGTGAAGTTTAACAAGGGATTTTGCAAAAAATTAAATCCTCGCTTTATAGTGTAATGGAGAGAGATTCCCACAATTTGATCTTGAGTTTTTCATGGGGAAGATTTCTGTTGCTCAGTGAAGAAAATATAGCAGAGGGAATAGAGTGGTGGTACAGAACATAGGGACTATTCTAGTTTGTCTGAACTTTTCCAGGCAAGCCTTAATATCTAGTGTATGACCTGTTTCATTCTATAATTGACCATTAGCTGGATAATGCTTTTTTCCCATTTTCCATTCTGATGTTTATACTCTTCTGTCCAGTGTTCTTGGGCAACTGCAAGGTAACATTCCTGCCGCTTTATTTTACTAGGACCTCAGAGGTTGGGCTAAGTTTTCAAGGACAAATGTAGTAAAAGTAGCATGATCCAACACAAAGTCCCCCAGCACAGAGAGCAGCAGATCCCTTTCAACACCAGCTGTTCTCACAGATATAGATTGCTGCAGTGAAATTTTCTTAATATAATTCAGGAAGCTCTAGAGAATTCTCCAAAACAACTGTGCCAACAAGGAAAATGTTGAATTTTTCATCAGCTGCCCAATGCTGAGAGTTAGTGGGCAATCCGTTCATTCATGACCAGATGTTCAGTGTAGTAACACTCGGCAGTTAACTTGAACCTTGTGGCCTGTTTACCATTGGTTGCAAGGACATTGGCAGCAACCTGGCATTGGAGAATTGTGGCCTGAAAAAGTGAAAGACTGAAGTGTGTGTCTGTGGCTTCCTGGTTTTCCACCAGCGACCAGACAAGGTAGGGAGTGATGAAAGAAATAAATGACACAACATCCATCATCAGAAAAGCACGGTGAAAGCATCTTTATTGTAAGATTATAGTCTTCAGGGAACAGTAGACAAATTAATTTTTTCTTATTTGGAAATGTTTTTTTTTCTAATGTTTAGCTTGACATGCTTTAATCTTGTTTGTAAACCATAACTTTTTGCTTATATTTAAAAACTATAGGAAGCCAGCTGGCTATTAACATTTAAAGACTGTACGTGGATGTGCGTGTATTGAAGTGTATGGCCAGGGTATGGTTAACTCTGTAGAGTCTTGTTTGAGCTAAATTGTGTCACGACAGTTGGATAGTGTTTAGAATCCTTCATTTGCACAGGCTCATGGTTTCTTTCATAAAGATGCATTTGTGCCTTATGCCATTTTAGTGTGTTGTGCTAGGCACTAGTACACAGAAAAAAATAGTATTGAGTAGGAGTTCTGGAATAAACAGTGTGACTTTCTACTTTGAAAAGGATTCTTCCTTAAAATGATTAACTGTGTTTGATTCTGGGTGTGCCAGCTGGCTAGGAAAAGGAAGGCAGGATTTGATAACATTTAGTTTTCCTTAGATGTAGGGATCTTGTATTCTTTCCTACATTGTATTTCAAAATAACATAACTATTGATTTCAAAGTGGATTGGTAGATGAAACTACTATTATCTTATGCTGTCACTGTAGCCTAAATTTCTCAATATTGCTTTTAAAGCCTGCGCGCCCCCCCTCAAAATAAAATAAAAATTCAGTAAATGCAATATTTTGGCTTTTAATTTAAGGCATAGTATTACTATGTGAAAACTATTTCTTGTTCCAATTTTTGAAACATGATACATTTCTTTTTACTCTGTGTTGCTTTCTCTAGTATGCATGAGGTTAGATTGTGCAACTCTGACTCATCTTGGTGAGCACTTGCTCACATGAGTAATTCATGTTGATCTCAGTAAGACTGCTTTGTGTGAGCAAGTGCTCACCAATCTTGTGCAGTCTAGCCTGTAGTGAGTGTGACAGTCATTAATGGGGACACTGATCTAACTGTGATCTTCCTCAGAGTTGAGCCCTCCCAGTAATTGTTTGCTTTGGCAGTACTTTCTGGCTGTAATTGGTAAAGTTGCAGTGAAGCCCTCCCTTTGCATTTCCTGCTTAGGGAGAGTAACTCTGTTACATATTGTGTTGAGATATGGAAATTCATCATTACTAGGGTTGTGAATCTGAACCTGACCTATCCTCCTAACTAAACTAAAAGTGATCGCTTTTACAGACAAGCCCCTTGGGGGTTTTGACTTGTTAAAAACAAACAAACAAACCCCAGAAGGTTTAAATTACAGTAGATACAGGTTTGTCTCTTTTAGGAGGGGCGGCGGAATAATAGTCTTGTTTGCACTGATGATAGCTTACTGATAGAAAAATGAGAACAAGTTTACAGTAGCTTTGACATTAGTTACCTTTATTCAGCATGCTCCAGCTGCATTGAGCCCTCAGGAAACCTTCACCATGCACACAGTTTGTTCTTGGGTGTGAAAGCAAACAGTATTTGAGTTGGCAGTAACTTCCCTTTTAGAGAAGTTTGCTGCCTCGGCAAGAAACCGCAGCATGAGCTTTCTGCTGTTGAATGTTTCCACTGGCAGGATGGCCTTTTTCCACATTTCCTTGGTTTAAGGAAACAGATTTTGAACTTTTTTTTAAAGACAAAATGCCAACATTTAACAGCTGGAGTTAGTATATAATTTATGGTTTTCCCTTCATGCTCTTTTGGATGTATAAAAATTAAAAATCTGCAATTATTCTCAAGTTATGCAAGTTATTGCCAAGAGAATGATCAAAAATGGATTTTCTGTTATAAGGATTTCAAGAAAATCATTGTTACCTAGATAGTTATTCTCAATTATTTTCTTTTTAATGATTTTTAATAATTATAATTTACTCGTATGCCTTTACACCCATCATACAGGAAGATGTTTAAGGAAGTCCTTTGTTCCCCCCCTGTGATGATCAAGTTGGGAGTGTGATTTGAACTGCTTTGTTTTTTAAATTTATTTTTATATTTCAGCTTGGTAATCCTTTCTTTTCTTGGTAACCTTTCCCATTTCTTCAACAGTTCCTTCTGAAGTATCTGACCAGGTAGAGCAAAAAGTGGTTTCACAGTGGCAATTTGACAAGCTGATATTCTTTAGCAGTTAAGACTCTGAAACGTGGCAAGGATGATGTCCAGAACCTGCATCTCCTCCATTTGCTTCGTTTTTGGATAGCCTTATTTTCTGTTTAACTGAAGTTCTATCTATACCCCTCAAACTTCCAAATGCATCTTCTTGGCTATTGACTTCAGATCCCAACCTCAGCAGTTTGAATTAGAAACAGATCAGATGCAGGAAATTAATGCAGTCAGCCAATAAATTATTGAGCAACAGTTGCCATAAGTTCTGTGGTATTTTTGTTTGGTCAGTTCAGGGATACTAGTTTTGTTTTGCTAAACACTTCTAAGTTAACATCTGTCTAAACACCAAGAATACATTACAGAACTCTTAAAAAATCATCACAAAAGAAGCTTCACTGTAATAGTTTCCCTGTTTTCACAAGCTGGGCGGTGGGGTGGAAAAGGGAAATCAGAAAGTAAATACATTATGTACAATGCTGTTCATATAAAAATCACTAAATTTGTGTTTCTAGATTTAGAGGCAAAAATATGTTGCAGTGATGAACAGTAGTGTTTCAGAAACTTCTATTTTTTATTTTCAGAGACAGTAGTCATTACTCATTTTTATCTGTGAGGCTTGTAGACTTGATTGGATTTATTATGTATGCTGCATGTTTATGGCATTTTTATTGTATGCTGTTAATTTGTTGTAACTGCTGCCACTTCTTCCCAAGGACCCCTTGAAAGTGCATATGTGTCAAGAGTTACCTTCCCATATAATGAACTGAATGTCACTCCTTAAGTTTGGTAAAGGCCATAGTTATATTAATATTGAGCCTTTTCAAACTCTTCTGTGCCCGAAGAAAGTATAAGCACTTGGTCCGGATCCTGCAGTAAAAGTGATTGCATTTATGAAGATGATAAAAGGGAGTGTTATAGTTCAAATGAACAAAAAAGCAATTTGAGTTTAGAGCCTTGCTACACTTTACAGTCATGACACAACAAACCTTTGCCATAAATATGAAGGAAAAAAATGTTCCCCAATGTGAATTCTTGCTAAACAGATCCATCAGTTTTTGATGCTGACTGCAAGTAACTTTTAAATATGAGCAAAGTATTGAAAAATTGGATTATGTAATTTTTGTATTTCTAAAACCCATGATGAAGGTAGATAATGGAAACAGCATGGATTTACTGCACACTTATTGGTAACAGAACAGAACTGAGTGGGAAGTACAAGCAAGATAAGAATTAAGAAGCAAGATATTTCATTTTCTAATATATTTCATTTTCTTGTACGTATACACACACTCACTCTCTCTTATGGTTATTTTTGTCCTTATGTATAATGTACTGTAGATATTGTGACAGGGTTGGGCCAGATGGCTACAGGAGAGTAATAGAATGCAGATATATTAGCCCCAGGTTAACCAGGTCCCTTTCCCCTGAGTAAGGTAACAGGGAAGGTTCCAGAACAATCAGGAACCTTCTGGAGACAATTAAGACAGACAGGCTGATTAGAACACCTGCAGTCAATCAAGAAGCTGCTAGAATCAATTAAGGCAGGCTAATCAGGGCACCTGGGTTTACAAAGGAGCTCCCTTCAGTTTGTGGTGCGTGTGTAAGGAGCTGGAAGCAAGAGGCATTAGGAGCTGAGAGTGAGAAAGCATACTGTTGGAGGACTGAGGAGTACAAGCATTATCAGACACCAGGAGGAAGGTCCTATGGTGAGGATAAAGAAGGTGTTGGGAGGAGGCCATGGGGAAGTAGCCTAGGGAGTTGTAGCTGTCACACAGCTGTTCCAGGAGGCACTCTAGACAGCTGCATTCCACAGGGCCCTGGGCTGGAACCCGGAGTAGAGGGTGGGCCCGGGTTGCCCGCAAATCCTCCCAACTCCTGGTCAGACACAGGAGGAGTTGACCTGGACTGTGGGTTCACGAAAACGGCCAAACTAAGGGCTGCCATGAAGCTCCAAGGTGAGCAAATCCGCCAATAAGCGCAAGACCCACCAAGATAGAGGAGGAACTTTGTCACAACTGGTGTCAGCAGTGGGATCTGGTGTACACAGCGCGGCGGAAGGAGGAGGGTGTTTGGGGAGGGGAAGGGAGAGGGTTTGTTTGTTTGTTTGTTTGTTTATTTTCACCACAATGGAGGACATAGTGCAGGCACTGATACAAGCCCCGGCTGCCCAGCAGGAGGCCACCTGTGTCCAGGCAGCTGCCCAACAGGAGGCAGTGTGGCTGCAGCAAGAGACTAATTGCCTGCTGATGGACCAGGGTGCTCAAGACTGGGCTATGTTGCGGGAACTGGTAAACCAGGTAAAGGCCCTTACAGAGCTGAACCATGGCCATGATGGGACGCAGATCATAAGGGCCAGCAATTGGCTGCAGAAAATGACGCGGGAGGATGATGTAGAGGCATACCTCCTGGCCTTTGAGAGGACAGCCCTGCGGGGGGCTTGGCCCCAAGAACAGCAGTCTGGCATCCTCACTCCATTCCTGTGTGGGGAGGCCCAGAAGGCCTACTATAATTTGCCTGAAGAGGCTGCCGCAGACTACCCCCAGCTGAAAGCAGAGATCCTGGCCAGATCTGGGGTAACGACCGCAGTGCGGGCCCAGCGATATCATGAGTGGAGGTACCAGGAAAACAAAACCCCGCGGTCCCAATTAAAGGACCTCATCCATCTTACACGAAAGTGGTTACGAACTGAGTCCTGGAGTCCGGAGGAGATACTAGAGGTTCTGGTCATCGACCGGTACATGAGAGGACTACTGCCAGACCTTCGTGCCTGGGTAAGCCAGAACGAACCCTCTACCTACGACGAGGTTGTTGTGCTGGTAGAAAGGCAAAGGACAGCGAGGGAGCTGACCCGATCAGTTAAGGAAGAAGCACCCCGGATTAAACTAGCAGGACCAAGCCCTAGAGCTCGGGTGACTGGGCCACCAGGAGAGCCCAGGTGGAAAAAGGAAGGGGCTGAAGGCCCACCAGAAGCCACAAAGAGTTGGAGCACTGAGGGGAAAGAGGATCGTGATGTTAGACTGCCTAAACCAAGAGACCGGGGAACGCCTAGGGCTCCATACAGATGTTACGCCTGCGGGGAGTGGGGACACATAGCTGCACAGTGTCCCAATGCTGAGGAGCCTATGTAGTGTAACCTGGGGAACTGGGCAGATCTGTGCTCCCTAATTCACCTTGTGGGGTCTCACTAACCCCACATATGTACACCAGACCAGTGAAGCTAAATGGGGTAGAGACCACAGCACTGGTTGATTCGGGGAGTGCTATCACGCTTGTCTTGGGGAAGCTCGTGAAGCGTAGTCAGCTGCTGTGGGCTAAGTGTACGGGGATAACATATGTCCATGGGATAGTTGGTTATTACCCCACCATCCCAGTAAAAATCGAGATTCAGGGGCATACTACTGAGGTAGCAGCAGGTGTAGTCCCTAAACTTCCATACCTGGTGCTCATAGGGAGGGACTTCCCAAGGTTTGGAGACTTTCTTCCGGTGGGGGAATTGGAGAAAGTGGGAAGCCCTGAAAGTAGTGAGGCATCCACAGTAGACTGTCAACCCCCAACCTTCTCTGAAATATCCCCAGTTTTGTTCTCTACTCCCAGACAGGGTAGAAAGACGAAAAGGGAAAGAAGGGCAGCTAAGGTCTTGGGAACCCGAATACTGGCCTAAAGCCAGAGGGTCGCTCTTGTAGGTAGGCAGACCCTGAAAAGGAGGCCACCCAGGAGGAAGAAGCACCCGAGTCTGACCCACACCCTAATGCCTTTGAACCAGTAGAGGCAACAGAGACTTGCCCCCTAGATCTCGGGCAGATTAGACCCAGGAGAGGAAATTTTGGACGGGACCAGGTTGAAGACCCAAGGTACGACAACATTAGGAAAGAGGTGACCGAAATAGATGGGGTCCCCGCGGAAGGGAAAACCCAGGGCCCAGGACCCTACTTCATAATGAAGAAGAATCTCTTATACCGGGTTGCACCAGTACAGGGGCAGAAGGTACAGCAGATCCTAGTACCTCAAAAACACCAGAATGCTGTATTAAGTCTGGCCCATAGTCATCTTTTTGGGGGGCATTTGGGGGTAGAGAAGACCCTGGCATGGTTCCTGCGATGATTCTTCTGGCCCGCAGTACATGAAGTGCGGAGGTACTGTGCATCCTGCCCAGAGTGTCAGCTGCACAGTCCCCGTCCCCACTTGAGGGCACCTTTAGTACCCCTTCCCATCATAGAGGTCCCCTTCGAGCGAATAGCCATGGACCTAGTGGGACCCCTGGAGAAGACAGCCCGGGCCACCAATATATACTTGTCGTTCTGGATTATGCTACTCGCTACCCAGAAGTCCTCCCCCTGTGGAACATGGCCTTTAAAACAATAGCTAAACGTTGGTAGGGATCTTTGCCCGAGTGGAGCTACCAAAGGAGATATTAACAGACCAAGGTAACCCATTTATGTCGAAGCTAATGAAGGACCTGTGTACGCTGCTCCATATACCCTGAGAACTTCAGTCTATCATCCGCAGACCGATGGGCTGGTTGAAAGGTTTAACTAAACCTCAAGGCAATGATAAGGAAAGTGTTAAGTTGGAATTGGAAGGATTGGGACACCCTACTACCCTACTTGCAATCCGGGAGGTACCTCAGGCCTCAACTGGGTTTTCCCCCTTTGAATTATTATACAGACGCCACCCCCGTGGCATACAAGGTATCACAAAAGAAATCTGGGAAGAGGAACCCAGTGAAGGGAGAAATATAATTGATCATGTGTTGCAGATGCGTGAACGGATAGCCCGGGTCACCCCTATTGTACGAGAACATTTGGAAAAGGCGCAGGAGGCCCAGTGCACTCATTACAATCACGAGGCAAAAGTCTGACAGTTCCAACCAGGGGATCAGGTGACGGTGTTGGTACCCACGGCAGAAAGCAAGCTTTTGGCCCAATGGCAGGGGCCCTATGAGGTGGTTGAACCCGTGGGGGAAGTAACCTACAAGGTGCGGCAGCCAGGACGCCGGAAACAAGAACAAATGTATCACATTAACCTCTTAAAGCCTTGGCACCAACGAGAGGCGTGTGTAGTGGCCCAAGAGACCCCAATCCAGGGAAATAACATGCAGGAGTAGATCAGGATATCCACTGATCTGACACCAAACCAGAAGAAGGAGGTAACTGAGATGATCAACTGATACCAGGACGTGTTTTCAACCAAACCAGGTCGGACCACCGAAGCATATCACCACATTATCACAGACCCTGGGGCAAAGGTAACTTTAAGGCCCTATCGGGTCCCAGCAGCAAAAAGGGAGGAGATCAAGGCAGAGGTAAAAAGGATGTTGGAGCTGGGAATCATCGAAGAGTCCCACAGTCAGTGGTCAAGCCCGATTGTGGTGTTGCTCAAACCCAATGGCACCACAAGGTTTTGTAATGACTTTCGCCAGCTGAATGAGATATCCAAATTCGATGCATACCCTATACCCTGTATCGACGAGTTAGTTGACCACCTGGGCAATTCCCGATTTTTGACCACACTTGATTTAACAAAGGGATACTGGCAGATTCCCCTTGCCAAAGATGCGAAAGAAAAGACGGCATTCTGTACACCAGAGGGTCTGTTTCAATATACTGTTCTTCCTTTTGGACTGCATGGGGCCCCTGCCACCTTCCAGCGTCTTATGGACAAGCTCCTACGGCCCCGTATCAGTTATGCAGCAGCATACCTGGATGATGTGATTATTCACAGCCCCGACTGGGAAACCCACTTAGAAAAGGTGGAAGCGGTTCTGGACACGCTAAGACGGGCTGGCCTCAAAGCCAACCCAGCCAAGTGTGCTATAGGGCTAGCCGAGGCTAAATACCTTGGCTACATTGTAGGAAGGGGCATGGTCAAGACCCAACTAAACAAACTAGAGGCTATCCAAAATTGGCCCTGGCCGAATTGGAAAAAGCAAGTCTGGGCATTCCTGGGTGTGGTGGGGTATTACTGATGATTTATTCCCCATTTTGCTACCAGAGCGAGTCCCCTGACAGACCTGATAAAAGCCCGGGGTCTAGACATGGTGAAGTGGACAGATGCTGCAGAGAAAGAATTCATGGATCTGTGGACAGCCCTCTGCAGTAACCCCGTGCTTATAGTCCCAGACTTCAACAAAGAATTCATTTTACAAACAGATGCATCTGAAGTAGGATTGGGAGCTGTCCTATCTCAGATGGTCGGAGATGAAGAACACCCAATCCTCTACCTCAGCAGGAAACTCCTCCCAAGAGAGCAGAAGTATGCGGTGGTTGAAAGAGAGTGCCTAGCTGTGAAATGGGCCATGGAAACACTACGTTATTACCTTCTGGGACGACAGTTTACCCTTTTGACTAACCATGCACCCCTCCAGTGGATGCAGTGAAATAAAGAGAAGAATGCAAGGGTGACCAGATGGTTTCTGTCGCTACAACCTTTCCAATTCACCATACAAAACCGGGCTGGAAGCCACCATGGCAATGCAGATGGCTTGTCACGAGTACACTGCCTGACGACCCAAGTTGCCCAACCCCATAGTGTTGAGCAGAGGGTGGATATGTGACAGGGTTGGGCCAGATGGCTATAGGAGAGTAATAGAAGGCAGATATATTAGCCCCAGGTTAAGTAGGTCCCGTTTCCCTGAGTAAGGTAACAGGGAAGGTTCCAGAACAATCAGGAACCTTCTGGAGATAATTAAGACAGACAGGCTGATTAGAATACCTGCAGCCAATCAAGAAGCTGCTAGAATCAATTAAGGGAGGCTAATCAGGGCACCTGGGTTTAAAAAGGAGCTCACTTCAGTTTGCGGTGCGCATGTAAGGAGCTGGGAGCAAGAGGCGCTAGGACCTGAGAGTGAGAAAGCATACTGTTGGAGGACTGAGGAGTACAAGCATTATCAGACACCAGGAGGAAGGTCCTATGGTGAGGATAAAGAAGGTGTTGGGAGGAGGCCATGGGGAAGTAGCCCAGGGAGTTGTAGCTGTCACACAGCTGTTCCAGGAGGCACTCTAGACAGCTGCATTCCACAGGGCCCTTGGCTAGAACCTGGAGTAGAAGGCGGGCCCAGGTTCCCCCCAAATCCTCCCAACTCCTGGTCAGACACAGGAGGAGCTGACCTGGACTGTGGGTTAACGAAAACGGCCAAACTAAGGGCTGCCGTGAAGCTCCAAGGTGAGCAAATCCGCCAATAAGCGCAAGACCCACCAAGGTGGAGGAGGAACTTTGTCACAATATATATTTATAAATACAGTTGGAGGTAGAATTAAAATAGTGGATTAAAGGTACTGTTGTCTTTAAAATAATGGATAAAATTGACACATTTTCAGTTTCATTTCTTGGACTTCAGTATTGCCTGTTGATGAATCTAACTGATGAATCTTATTCCATGACTCTAGCTATATTAACTTTCTCAATGACAGAGGAAGAAACGTTCTCTAGAGAATGATCAAGGGATTTTAAAATGAATGGAAACTGGTACATTCTCCTTTGTTGTGATCATGGACTTGTGGTTATTGAGCCTATAATATATAATGTTGGGTGATGAGTATGATATATCAAGAATTGATGCTCTCAAGTGTAAAATACTTTCTCATTCTGTGTGTGTATTATGTATATTTCAATAGAACTAGCTTTGTGAGATGGCTGAATTTCAGTGCTCACAAAAGAGCAAGACAGAGAACACTGGCTACAGGCAGGTATAATAATGCACACTGGGGCAACACATGCTTCTCCCCAGAACTCTGACCTGACCTGGGGTGAAATCCTGGTCCTGTGGAAGTCAATGGCAAAACTCCCATTGTCTCCTATAATGCTCTGCTACTTTAGTTCTAGTCTTTCTTGCCCAAAGATTGGATATGGACAACTATGTGAAATTTTTGATGTGGCCAGTATAAAGCTAGGTTGCGATCATTAAACTCTTTTCACTTGTGATGCAAACCAGGTTTCAAGTTAGGCCTCCAAATGTTATATCACAACCGTTAGCGTATTCACCTACAGTTCCACCTTGCCTATCATTGCATGCGTATTTCATATTGTAATGGTTGTCCGTATGTGTACTTGGGAATTGCACCTGCTTTTTTCACAGTAACAGCACTACCGAGGGAGATATGAGTTGTAATCCTTTTTGTATTGAAAGCTGATTGGCCTGGATAGTGGAGATTCAGAAAAGGGAGGGGGGAGCAATCACTTAGCAATTTGAGATGTGAGGATATTCGTAATGCATTTAAAAAGGATATTGCCAAATTTTGCATACATGCATGCATATTTGAATGCAGAATTTGACCCAGGATAATGTGCAAAATGCTGAATAAAAGTAAAAAAAGAAAGCTACCTCAGCTTGTTTTTTCTCTCCAAATACTTGAGGTGTGAGCCTTGCTAATGCCCAAGAAGAACACTTACTACTGTTTCTATATAAAAAGATTGCAACTTGTATAGTACGTAAAACCATCCCTGGGTAGAGGTCCTTTGCACTACGTAGACAAATCGGAGTGAGTTAAGAATAAAACACAATTAATGGACTCAACAGATTGTAAATAATAATTTACAAAGATGGAAGTTCATATGGCAAGGAAGGGCTTGATCCTGTAGTCTTTACTGAGCCTATTGTCTAATAGGCCATAATGCCCAGGAGAGCTGGGGATGCAGCAGCACCCCCTGGCTTGAAGTAGTAATAACAACCAAATTTCATGGTTTCTGGTTTCAGCATCCCCGCTATAAAAATTGGTCAAGCACCTCTGATTGTGCCTATCTTTGTGTCCCAATATATACAGGTAAATAGGGCCAGATTTTCTAATCTGATGGTCTGTATTGCATTAGCAAAAATGCACAGTCTGTTGCCTTAATGCATGCCCAAATCAGAACACCTGAAAATTAACTAAGTGACCTGTTACACATCTGACCATTTTCATGTACATGTACCTGCTTTGTGTTCAGTAATTATAGCATGTATTAGATATTTGGAAAATTTATACCATTTAGGGTCTAATCTAATGCACATTGAAGTTGGTGGAAAGACTTCTATTGAATTCAGTGGGCTTTGGATCAAGCTCATGTTGGGTAAAACAGATTATTTTTTATTTCATTTTTTTATTTTATTTTATTTTTAACCCATTAATTGAGGGCTCTTTTTCCTAAAACCTGCTTAGTGCCCCCTGACGTCAGTGGAAGTTATAGCACTTTTGGAAATCAGATCACTGTTTCGGAGCCTAACTTTCGGCTCCTATTTTTCAAAATCTTGGCCTTAGAGCTGGTATCTGCTCAAGGTGTAGTCAATGACAAAACTCCTATCAATGGTGCAAAACCAGATTTCTATAGCCCCAAAGTTGTTAGCTTATACAGTTTTTACCCTGACAGAAGCTGAAGCAAGGAAAGGTAAATTTTATATATATATATAATATAAACAAAATAAAACTTGAAACTAACACACATTGTTTTATGTTTCCCCACCCTTACGTTTAATTATATAAGTTAAATGTCATGGCCATCTGCCTGAGGTGTTGGCATCCCATTCAGATTGCAATTAAACTATATTAAATAAATAATTAAAACTTACTTATAGCCATTTTTATCAGGCTGAAAAAAAAATTAGTCTTGATCTGCTGAATTGCTAACTTAAAGGAAGGTAAATTTAAGTTCTAGCAAAATGTTTTCTTACAGAATCCCAACCATATGAAGAAGAAAAAGGGGGGGGGGGGGGAAGATGAAGTGTAACACAAGTCAGGCAACATATATATGACTCAACAACAGTAATAACATGTTGTTGGAACCACCTAAATAATTAACTGTAAGAAAACAGAGTTAAAACTGAAGAAAAAACAGATTGAATTTTCTCAGCAACAAAGAATATCACATTAAATGATTTAGAAGAATTCTTTTTAGCTACTATTAAAAAGAATATAAATGAACTGAGGATGAAATTATACTTCTGAAAGAATAGACTTTTCTGTACATCAAACATTTAATACGGTAAAACAATGCTGTACCTGATGAATAATTAAAGTATGAAAAGAAAAAGCATTCTTCAACTTACCACTTAATTATATGTGTGAAGCACTTTTACACATACTGAAGAAATCTAAGGAATGAATTTTATTTTTCATCCTCATTCATTATAAGCATGAAAGAAGAATTTTTCTGAAATGGTAAGTGTTGTGGATCTCACTAAACTTCTCAGTCACTTTCCGGCACTGTACTTAGTGTTTGGTGAATGGAATTGGTGTGGGGTTTTTTTTGTTTTTTTTTTGTTTAAATTGCAGAAATACTTAATGAAGAAAGATAATGGAGCCATATGGCATTGTTGCATACTCCTAGACAAAAGTCTGTGAACGATAAGAGTCAAATTAGGGGAGGAAAAAATGTCAATATTGTAAATATTAAGGAAATAAGTTAATATGAAGGAAATAATGTAGATGTACGTAATACATAGATAAAATTGATGGGTAGCAATTATTGAGGTAGCCGCCAAAGTTTTTCTTCCCCGCCTTTTTCCTCATATTAAAAGAAAAATCATTCTAGCCAAAACAGAAGCTTTTTTTAAGTCGCTTCTCTAAATTATATTATAATCAGCTTTTAGTTGAAGTCATGAAGTGTTCAAGACATGTTGCTGTAGCAACAGCAGTATTAAATATTTGATCCAGAAGCTAGGTGTTAGCACTAGTCCAAGGAACTGAGAGTGGTGGTGTCTGTAAGGGGATGTTTTGCAATGCATTTATACGTGCTGTCCTTGGCGGTATGAATATTCACTGGTGCTATCGTGTCACTTGTGTTCATTGCTTTTACCTAGAGATTCCTTCAAACAATATGGAAAGAACAAATGGCAAAAGTGCTTCTGCTCCCTCACACTTCCAGTCTGACAGATAGCTGCACCAATGAGAGAGAAGCCAAAACCTTTCAACCCATAGGATCTTCAATGTTCTGTCCTTGGTACTCTCTCCACCTCCGAGTGAGTACATTCAGTCACACATTTCTGCTTCCTCCTGCATTTCAGTCAGATGTCAGGGCTTCTTTTTTCACCTCCAGGAATAAAAAAAGGAAAATGTTATGGAGAAGACTATAGTGCAAGAGTGTCTTCTGCAGTCCTCCACCATGCGCTTGGTGTGTGGAGTGCATCTGGGATCCCCTTTCTCCTATGGTCACCTCATTCAGGTTCTGGGATGAAAGGGATGCCCTTATCAAGGCCTTTAGTCAAAAGAGTGATGCCTATAAATGGCTCTATCATTCTGATGAAGCTTGTATTCCTTGTTTGCCTATTTGGTTGGTTGCTTGGTTGGCCAAGTAATTCACTTGCTCCATTCGCAGTGCTCAGGGAACTGCATAGTAGACCCCAAGGGGTACCATTCTTAAGTCATGATCAGATGTCCTAAACAAGCACGTGTCACATTAGCCGCAGAGGATATGAATTCTAATTCTTCCAGATACTTTCTTCTGCAAGACCCTTCTTCCTCTTAAGTTATCTTTCTAGATTTCTTTAAACTAGCAAATTAAAGTTCTTCTCTTCTGATTGAATGGAGTGGGAGAAGAGTTGAGTAGTTCTGACACTCCTTAAACATCACAGAAGCCTTCATTTCTCTTTAGCAGGATTTATGAGTTGTGTTCCTCTGATTAATGGTCCCTGCAATCGAAGGATGTCCAGTGGGAAGCCAGAGTTTCCAATGATACATTCAGCCAGTGGATTCTTGGCTGCATTTCTAAAAGTTCTACTGGAGTCAGGGATCATTTAATCAGAATACTGGTTATTTCCTGGGTACAGAGGTCACTGAGGATAAGGTCTGTAAGAAACCGAATTTATCATCTTTAAATAAGATCACCAGACATTACAGAGAGGATACCTTTTTGCCTCTGTATCACTTGAGTCTTACATGCTCTGACTTGTGATGTTTTCTTATCCCTTGCCAGCTTATGCAAACAAAATTACATTGTATTCAGGTGCTAGTTCAAACCATAAACTTTTCAAGGCATTATAATGTAGAAACAGCAGTAAAAAATGTTCAACTGGAAGATAGGGATTAACTGCGCTTCCAGTAACTCAGACCTTTACTATGGACTAGTGCAGAGAGTATTTTACACTGTAAAGGTTACTAATTTATCTGTTACACTGGTCTAAATTCTCTTTTTCTATCACACCCTGTTTTCTGTTCTGGGTACACATCGACGGAATGTGCTGAGTCGGTAGATTCTTGAACAAGGAACCTTTTTGTTTTTGTCTTTTTTTTCATTAACTAAACTTAGCGCTGTATGTAGATTTCTGTCTCCTCTCAACGGTCATTGTGTGCTGTGGTGGCTTAATCTAGAAACAGAGCATCTGATGCCTCCAAAAAGTTTGTGAACGCCTTTTCCACTGGTGTTGCTGTTTGTTAGTTTCCAAGAAAAGTGCAAGCCATTAATCCAGTTTGCTGTGTATCTGAGGCTAGGAAGGAAACCTCACCCCCCCCCCCCCAAAAAAAAAACAAAACAAAACAAAACAAACCCAACACTTTAAGGGACTGTCTTTAATTGTGGATTTTGGAAAGTAGCAGAAGCCATCAAATCCAGGTGGGTGCTCTTACACTGCAATTCCTGTCTAACTGAAAACAATGTGATTCCTAAACTATATCCTTCCAAGTTGTATTCTTGAGTGTTTTAAAAAAAACCAACCAACCAACCAAAAAAAAAAAAACCAACCCCAAACCCTTAATGTGAGAGTGTCAGCTATTTTACACTTTGCATCTGATATGTAAAATATCTGCATTGCTCTGCATTGTTCATATTGTTCTCTAGCCCTTTTGAATTATAACTTTTCTGTAATGGGGGAGGGAAGCTTATTAAAGGGGCAGATTCAAAACCATATTTTTTCCAGTTAGAAAAATACGCATATTCAGGGTTTTTTTTTTCTTCTTTCCCACACTAAACAGTTTGTTGAACAGACGTGTATTTTAATTATAGTGGTCTAAGTTTACGTAGTGTACTGTGGTATTTTGCTGTATTAATTACTGTGTCAAGAGTAACAGGTAATTACTACATCAAATCACCTTCTTATGGTACATGGAGACGTAACTGGCTGAATTATTCAAAAAGCACATAAACATAAGCCCAGAAACCCAAGGTGCAACCTAGCCAAGAATCTTTCTTGTAAAATGAAGCATTTTTTGGTTATGGCTCTTCTTTTTGGTAGTATGTCAGAAGTCTAAATCTAAGGGCATGCCTTTCTGTCTCTATTTAATGCCTACATTAGGCACATGCCAAGGACTTGTATTCCCTTCAGACATGAACTCTGTGGAACAAGCTTTCTTTCAGGGCTGATGGAAAAACCTTTTTGCCTAATTTTTGATCCCCTCACAAATCATGGATTTGAAAGCTTCACTCTTACGCAGATGTTATTGGATTTGCAGTCCAATAAGAAGAGAGTCACTGGAATTCTACAGGACCAAGCAAGTGCACAGAACACCATTTCCTTTCTTTAGAACGTAGTCTCTGAAACACAGTCAAACCCAAACTTCTCTTGCTGCAATCTCCTATCATTGCCATCTGACAGTTTTGGAGTACATAGGGGTGTGATCTGGGAGTTACTGCACTGACTGCTGGTGCACCTTGAACTTGAGACAGTATTTTACCCAAAGGACAGTGTGGTTAATTCTGATGTCATGAGTGAATGTTGATTATATTAGATAAATGTGAGAGTCTCATCACTTAATCTGTTGTTTGTTTTACAAACTGACTTTTCCTGGCCTTATACTAGCTGTTTTGTACAAGTGAGTTCATGCACAGATTTTTTGCTCCTGCCAAAACCCACGCTGGAAAGAGAACTTCTTTCATGTTAACTTGGATGTGGAACACCTGAAAGACAAGATCACACATTGTTGCTTTGGTTACTTTTTCTTATCCAGTAGCCAGCTAATTGATACTTTTATGATAAAACTCTGAGACAAATATATCATAACCCTATGCAAGTTTTAATGGGTATATGGTATGTCTAAGAGGCATCCATATGAGTCTATGAATGAACGATGTAAGTCTTTCTTTTGTTGCCATGGGGGAGGAAAAAAATTGACTTGACTTCTTTATATGCACGGAGACATGAAATGGGAGGTTTTGACTAACATGAGAACTGAAGAAGTCCCTTTTTCAGTGTGATATTCAGTTGGATCTCAGTTAGTTATGGTCCAAGAGTTGCATTTACACCATACAACTTTGCCAGTTTTAAAGACTCAAATAATTAAGCCCTTATCTCTTTTATTTGTTTTTTAAATATCAATTAGCAGTTAGGTTTCAGATGGAGTTTTAATGTTTCAACTCTGCCCTAATTACCTGCTTTGAGAGTCAGGGTCTTCTTGGACTGTGTTGGGGGTTAAGGGAGCAGCAGCAGCTACAGACAAGCAAGAACTGTTGGGAACCTGGTGAAAAGAAAAGAATCTAGAAAATGAGGTAGGGGGACAGGCCAGCCAGCAATACTGGGTGCTAATTCAAATGGCATTGACTGAGGGGAGCAGGTGGAAAGAGGTGTTGCTTTGGGTGGTTGTTCAAAACAATCTGATGTGAAAACCTGGCCCTCTCCTAGAGCCAGGGTCAGATTCAGTCAGTGATCTTGATCTGTCCCCAAAGTCACTCGTTGTTCTAACGGGTTAACAGGGTGCTTCTCTTCCTTTGCTTTCCCTACTGGGACCAACGCCTTTTACATCTCACCTGCTTCAGTGTCATTTTCGGAGGCACAGAGCAAGAGGGAAGGAGGTGGGTTCCCTGCCTTTGCCATTGACTGTCAAGACTACCATCAGATCATAACCTCTGGCAAAGGGGTAGGCTTTCATATGCGTCTGCTGCCTTCGTTAACAGTGGCCATAGCTCCACCTGTCACTGCTTCCCACCCGCATAGTTGAACTGGCACGTGTTCACTGGGTAGTCTGTCATGTGTCTTTCTGTTCTGTAGGAGCTGGTATGGACTGGTCATGTAGCCTACGAGGAGACCACTTACCAGTCCATTCCCAGCCACTTGGAAAGTATCAGTTATGCTGCTGTTTGAAGGCTGATGGCAGTTCCATGGATACAGAAGCGTTTTCCAGTCATTCTGCTTTTCTTTTCCAAAGAGGTGAAAGTAGACAAGAATTATATCTTCTGATGTGAAAAGGGCTTGCCTGTGAGATTCGGGGGGCTCTCTTCTTGATCATCTGTTGCCTCCACATGGTTTACAAAAGTATTTCTAGGAAGAGTGCCGGAGTTACTATCTTGATGATAATATGATTCCTGTACCTTCCAAGTGACATGTAATAGCATGTATCAAGTGTTTGTTATATCTGTTTCATAGGGCCTGGAAGTAGGGATTCTGCCGCATCCCTGGGCTTGAAGTGGTTTCCATTATATACAGGGTTTACACTTTGGTTCAATGGCTCTCAGCACCCCCACTATACAGATTGTTCCAGGGCCAGCACCTCTGATATGTTTGGCTTCTGATACACTTACTTTCACTTTCATCTTGGAAGTCAGTGGCATTCTGTGGTGTATTTGTGGTGCCAGGCTAGACAAAAGCGGTTTGAAAATCAAGTTTTGGAATTCTTTGGTCATGAGTAAAATATTTGTCAATGCACTGCTTTGCCATCATTTGGAAAAGTAATATATGCTCTTATGCGATCGGGCATATACAAAACACTCCTGTTGTTGTGAGGATGAATCTCTTTTTGGTTTTTAAATTTTAGCCATAGGCTGCTGATCAAAATCTGCTTCTTTTTGGCATTTCTGGGAAACCTATGCACCGTTCCTTCTCGTGAAAAAGGGCTGATTACCAACATGGAATTCCAAATATCAAACTCAACTGAATTTAATCCATTCCTGAATGCTATTTATCTGTGCAAGTCAGAAGCAATAAAGGTTTCCCATTGAGAGCCCTGAAGACAGAAGCTCCACAGAACAGGTACAGCATGGGCAAACCTCAGTGATCACTCTTCTCCTGAGACTGCCAGACAAGACTGCAAGTTAGTTCCTAATGTAGTTGTGAATTTTGTGATGTGGGTATGGTGTACCATGTCGGAGACTACTGACTCAGTTAACATAGAATCATAAAATCATAGGACTGGAAGGGACCTCGAGAGGTAATCTAGTCCAGTCCCCTGCGCTCATGGCAGGAGTAAGTATTATCTAGACCATCCCTGACAGGTGTTTGTCCAACCTGCTCTTAAAAATTCCCAATGATGGAGATTCCACAACCTGCTTAGGCAATTTATTCCAGTGCTTAACAACCCTGACAGGAAGTCTTTCCTGATGTCCAACCTAAACCTCCCTTGCTGCAATTTAAGCCCATTGCTTCTTGTCCTATCCTCAGAGGTTAAGAAGAAGAATTTTCCTCCCTCCTTGTAACAACCTTTTATGTACTTGAAAACTATTATCACGTTCCCTCTGTCTTCTCTTTTCCAGACTAAACAAATCCAGTTTTTTCAGCTTTCCCTTATAGATCATGTTTTCTAGACCTTTAATCATTTTTATTGCTCATCTCTGGATTTTCTCCAGTTTGTCCGCATCTTTCCTGAAATGTGGTGCCCAGAACTGGACACAATACTCCAGTTGAGGCCTACTCAGTGCTGAGTAGAGCAGAAGAATTACTTCTCATGTCTTGCTTACAACACTCCTGCTAATACATCCCAGAATAATGTTCGCTTTTTTTGCAACAGCACTACACTGTTGATTCCATATTTAGCTTGTGGTCCATTATAACCCCAGATCCCTTTCCAAAGTACTCCTTCCCAGGCAGTCTTTTCCCATTTTGTACTTGTGCAACTGATTGTTCCTTCCTAAGTAGAGTGCTTTGCATTTGTCTTTATTGAACTTCATCCTGTTTACTTCAGACCATTTCTCCAGTTTGTCCAGATCATTTTGAATTATTATCCTATCCTCCAAAGCACTTGCAACTCCTTCCAGCTTGGTATCGTCCGCAGACTTTATAAGTGTACTCTGTATGCCATTATCTAAATCCTCGATGAAGATATTGAACTGAATCAGACCCAGAACTGATCCCTGTGGGACCCCACTTGTTATGCCCTTCCAGCATGACTGTGAACCATGGATAACTACTCTCTGGGAACATAGACCACTTGAGAGCCATTAACTGGTAACGACTTTCAGACTGACCTAGGGTTGTATTGAAACTTTCTTTCCCTTTGCTTTCATACTGATTTGTGGCAAATACATGTAACATTTCCAAGTTCGTTACTTCATTTTTTAAAATTAATCAATAGCTTTAGTCTGTGATTTTGAAAACTAGCTAGGTATTTTGGGTGTCCAGCTTGAGACTTTGAAGGGGCCTGATTTTGAGAAAGTGCTGAACACTAACCCTGAGAAAATCGGTCCCTGTAGTGTGTCTGAAGACAGGCACTCAAAATAACTAGTCAGTTTTGAAAATCTTGACCGTAACCTATATATTTAACAGAGGGAAACTTGCTTACTTATGAACTGATAAAGATTGTGGTCAGTAGTCCTGCAGAAAGGCTGTGCTGATTTACGAAGTAAAATTACATATTGAATTTATTTCAGATTAACATGTAATCCATATTGGGTGTTGGATCAGACCCTACAATGGCATATACATGTAGATTCTGGAAAATATCAGTGTTCTTTTTTTTTAATGTTTTTGTATGCGCCAACACCCAAGTAATTTGTCACGTATAAAGTTCTCATGGTCTCCAAATGCCTATGATTTCATGGAATTCCTTTTCCTAATAAAATCTAATAACAGTGGGTAATTTTTTTTAACACTTCTAAAATATTTGGCATAAAATTTTGCTTCAGAAAATATTGTTTATTATTTATGCTTCTTGAATGAAAATAAAATTTCCTCCATAGCACCATTTCTGCATGGAATTTATGTCCTGACTGAAGCAGATATTAAAACACCACAAAGACATATATGTTGTTTAAAAAGTACAATAAAAATTAATCTAATTTTCTATTTTTCCCATGTAAGTAAATGAAAATAAAGCAGCTTGAAACCAAAATGGCCATTTTCTGAGTTTTATGTAGCATAGAAGGCTGTTCTTTTTGCCCCGTTTTAAGCTGTGACTTTACTATTCAAGAGACTAACTTTAATCAGCCACCATAATCAGACAAATGGGAGCTTTAGTCAGTGGTTAGTATGTTGGAAGTAAACACTAAGGTTCTCATTATAGTGCATGTCTGAACTACTCTGTACTTTTTTTTTTTTTTGGCAATAAAAGAAAAAACCTGCTCTTCACTGAAATGACAGGATGACAGGAGCATCTTGCAGTTTGGTCATTAGTGTGTGCCTGCCATCAATGTCATGTTATAGTGTCAAATTAGTTAGTGCCCCCTCAGGAGCCAAGCTGGACCTGCAAATTATCTTCATACATCCCAGGAAACCATGTCTGCTAAACCTCAGATCAAATGGGAACAAATTACTAACATGGCTCATAAATTAACTACTTCACAGGCTTGTAACTTTTTACAAGTAGATAATAAAGACAAAAGTTTTAATCTTGTGGTTTATTCAGTCCAGGTCTGTGATGATCTCTTTTAATTCATTGTACACTTGATTTTCATTTCTGTTATGGGGGAAAAACATACACAGCTAAGGAGCAAATGTTTAGAAAAATCTAGAGTTCTTAAAGGAAGCAAATGTAAATCCACTGAAAACAATATAATTAAGTTTGTTATCTCAGTGCTCGATAAGTCGCTGACAATAGTCTTTCTTCTTGTAGTGGCAGTTGTTCATTAATGAGTTCACCAATTAAGTTTGAAAGATTACAGCCTTTGCCAAGAGGATTTATCTGTTAGAAGTATTTTTTTTCTGATACATTCTTACCGTATTGTAAGCCTCTTTGTTAAAGAGATATAAGACTACCTCTTAAACACATTAAATCCTATTATAAGATGCATAAAGCCCTAAAATAATTTTACAATCTGTTTACACATTAGCATCTAGAAAACTGTAACAAATCTGTCCAAAGATGTCTGCTTTCAGCATGAGATGCTAACAGATAGTGTTTTCTCTTAGAAGCGGGCTTTTCCTCATGAAATAAAGAAGCCTCTTCTTTCGCTAAAGAATAATTAATTTGTACTGATTTGTGACTCTACAAATCATAAAACTTTTTCTATGCCTCTTTCCTCCCCCCCCCCCCTTTACAACTGAGTTTTTCAATCTTTGGCAGGTAATCTATAATTCTTTTTTTCTGCTTGCATTTGTTTTTAAATCTAGAGTAGACCAAAAAGAGTAAATCTGAAGCTTATTGTACATCAAAGTCTCATTCACCCACATGCAAGCTATTACCTTTCTTTTGCACCTTTGAGGGAGGTGAGTAATCCATAATCAGTGATCAAATCAGCATTTTGGAAAGGGCCTATTGTGCAAAAACATATAAAATATATCTGTTCATGAGAACCTCTGGCATTTCCAGAGGTTATGATCAGTTAATTATGTCAGCAAATTTAAGTTAAAGTAGGTGGTAGACATATTATAGTTACAATATTAGTAAAGTATTTGCGAAAGAATCATGAATTCCGCTGCAGCATCGTGACCCATGCACGTTTTCATTGACTGTCAGAGGAATGTGCTGTATTGCACATTAAGAATAACTTTTAAAATACAAAACTGTTTGTATAGGGAAAGTACATAAATCACCTTTTTACATCAAAAAGAGGAGATGGGGAAATCACAATATTTGGTCAAAGTTGTTTATAGGAAAGAGAAGTCTATATTGTTGATTCTCTCTCTACCATATTAGGTCAAATTCTGCTCTCAGTGACAATTATGCAACCTTACTGACTTCAGTGGAAGTGATACTGGGAAATTCATCGCTGGCATGTCTCCATCGATTTTTTTTTCATTGCTCCTGATGGTCAGTGCCCCGTTACTCTGATTTCTCCTTGTCATCATTAAACGTGTTTATTGGGATTATTTTACATTTTAAATCACTCTCACTCCATTTTGCCAAGATACCTCTAAGGTCTGAACCAGCAGTCTTGTTGCCACATTGTTGCAGGCACAGTCTTAGCTGGTTACTAGGCTTGTGGCATCCAGCATGACAACCTTCACGCTTCCACAGTACCTGTCTTGTGGCTAGACCGAAAATCCTGCCTTTGCTTCCTGCGGCATGGATGGTGGTGTGGCGGTCTAAGATGTGAACGGGCGACTGAAGCAACTGTATTGCAGACCCTGATCCTTTCTGCCTAGCTTGCCAGTGGAGTCGTCGTCTTTCACTGGGAGGTAGCTGAGGACCCATGCTATGAAGCCTCCACTGGGAGGGAGTCCCATCCCACTTGGGAGGCGCCAAGGACCCGCAGGACACGTGCTTTATGCTGGACTGGGCATCCTCACTGTCCTCCCTGCTTAATCCTGCCTTGATGGCTTTTTTCAGCTGCTTGTATGTGCCATCCACATATTGAATGTTCAGTGTTTAAAGATCAATAAATGTTATAATTTATAAGCCCCCCCCCAAACATGGGCTACGGTCTCAGCTGGTGTAAATTAGCATTAAAATCAGTAGAGCTATGCCAAGTTACAGGAGCTGAGGATATGGTCCTTACCGTGTTAGAGGCTTGACTTTAACCCTCGAAAGCCCAGAAGATGAATAGTTAAGGTTAATACTTTGTGCTTGCCTACCTTGCAGTGATGAGATTTTGCAAGAGTTGAAGACAGACCCATACACTGTTTAAAAGCGTAGTCTATATGGTGGCGCGGCACATTCAATTCAAAGAAATAATGAAATATTGAAATTGTACCACTAGTGGAATACATTTCAGTGATTCCGTAACAACAGATAAACAGCACAGTTAGTTGTGAAAAATATATTTAAATATATGACAGCTGTAAGCTGCTTAATTATTATTAAAAAGTATACGTTTTTGCTGCTGTCGCAGTTGCTATTAGAACTAAACCTCCCTTGTACTTTATGCTGCTGACTATTAAAGCAATTGGTATATATTGTAAGTACCTCAGCATAGGGTGTGGGACTTGATGAATGTTTGACGTCCCTTCCAGCCCTACATTTCTAAGGTCTCCGGTTACAGTATATTTCTGTGGCCTTCTGATAATCAGGGCAATCTTCTGGACCCTGCTCCAAAATCCACTGAAAACAATGGGAGGGTTTTTTTTTGTTGACTTCAGTAGGTGTGGGAACATGTCCTAAACAGAACTTTTCTCTGTGTTGGTCTCGAGAATTCTACCATATTCCCAACTCAGTTTTCTCCTTCAATTCCAAGTAAACTTAACACTGTCTTTGTTCCATTCCTTATTTTCATCTAGCGACTTAAGCACTGTTTTATATTACTTTACAACCTTATGAAAAGTGTATTGTTTGCCACTGCTTATAGTTTTCCTAAACAGCAGTCTCTGTCAAGCTCCTCCATTTTCTTGGTTACTGGATTATTTTCCTTGCTCTTTGGTAATGGAAAGGAAAACCTTCAGTGTCTTGAGGAAGAGATTGTGCTTTTTGCACAATAGCAGCTTTAGCACTGGCAAAACATTGAGGATAGAGAGCCTTCTTTCTGCCTTTAGCCTCAGATGTTTTGAAAGAGAGATTCCCCAGTACCACTAGTTTGGGATTTAGTCATGTGAAAGTTATTTTAAATGCCCATTTGATCTAGATAAATGGACTCAAGAACTAAAAATATACCAGCCAATACAGAATACTCAAAACCTGTTGTGCGTTCCCCTAAACTATAACTTGTATGCAAGGTAGTTTAAAAACCAAACTTTTGGGCTCTCTACATGGAGGCTGATGCTGTCCTACAGTGTTGAAGGCAAAACTGACATAGAATCATAGGACTGGAAGGGACCTCCAGAGGTCATCTAGTCCAGTCCGCTGCACTCAAGGCAGAACTAAGTATTATCTAGACCATCCCTGACAGCTGTCTGTCCAACCTGCTCTTAAAAATCCCCAAAGATGGAGATTCCACAACCTCCGTAGGCAATTTATTCCAGTGCTTAACCACTCTGACAGGAAGTTTTTTCTTAATGTCCAACCTAAATCTCCCTTGCTGCAATTTAAGCCCATTCATTGCTTCTTGTCCTATCCTCAGAAGTTAAGAAGGAGAATTTTTCTCCCTCCTCCTTTTATGTACTTGAAAACTGTTATCATGTCCCCTCTCAGTCTTCTCTTCTCCAGACATGTATAGGCATGTTCAGAAGCAACTTTATAGCAGTGGGTACAGATCATGCCATATCTGAATCACAACAACACTGACAATCCCAAACTTGCCTGCGCTAAGAACCCTTTGCTGGAGAACACCCCCTAACTTCCTTTCACCAGGGTGGGGTCAGAGTGGGAAATCTCCCTTCCACCTGTGTTTCAGGGCTTGCTAAGGAACTTGGAGGCTGTAGGTTTGGTGAGTTAACCATGTTTTTTTCAGTTCTAGTGATACCTGTCGATGTCTGTTCAATGACAGTCTGTTTTTTGTTTCTAGATTTTTAGAAAGTTCCATTTGTAATAGATTGCAACTTTAATATGCATTGTGGAAAATGAGTTAGGATTTCCATTCTAAGAAAAACAGAAGTTTTATTGTAGGAGAAGCTGATCATTCAGTGGTGTTAAGAAAAATTCACATACTGTACAAGAATAAGAGCTGTGCTTATACATTTCCCTGGGACTACAAGTTCTTGTTCACCTCACAAAAAACTTGTTCGTGCTTAAGTGAAAATACACACATGTAATTCTTCAGCAGTGAATTTGTGCATTTTACTCTTCATTAACAAAGAAAACTTGGCTTACCAGAAACCTATGGTTGCTTTCACGGCAGTTGCATGGATTTACATAGAAAATAGAAACTGGCACAAGGAATAAACTCTCTAAACCAGAAAAGGACTCCACTAATGTCCCTAAGTGGAATGCGCAAGGAACCTTATTCATAAACATTCCAGTTTGTGTGCTGTGCATTTTTCTACGGTGTGCTTTGGGTTTTCCTGGACCCATTTTAACTCTGTTCTTAGCAGATGAAAAGTACAGCTAATGTGTCAGAGGTTTCTGTTATGTGCCCGATGCTATATCCAGTTTCGTTTCTACAAAATGGCTATTATCTATCTACATAGTGAATATTTAATCCATTATTTGAAAATAATATTTGTGTTGATCTAGGTTTGAATTAATCTACTTTAGATTGCATTATATCCAAAACCAAGTACCCCCTCATTTAACATATAGCAAAACTACAATAGTTTGTTAGTAAATAGCCCCAAACAACATTTTAGAATCACTTGTAGAAGTTTGTGGTGTTACCATAGAACTCTGTACTTTTCATAAAGCAGTGAGACCTATTCCTAACTTTAAACCAAATTTGCCTCTTTTAAATCTGATATTAGCTGACAAATAATTGATAACGTTAAATATCTCCTGAGGCAAAGGTTATAAATAATGGAATTTATGCTTAGGATGAATTAATTCCACATAGTTTTAATGGTCCCACATTAAAATTTAGTTATCCTTTTGGGCTCTAACTGAATCAAATTTTTAAATGTGGCAAAATTTGCACACACCAGTTCTTGTGCACATAAAACCCTGCATTGCATGTGCAAAACCTGGAGTTAAAAACCTATCAAATCTAGATGACAACCTTGGCTCACTTTACAAACTTCAATGCATTTGGCAGGATGGCACTGCTGTGAATTAAGTAGATTTTATTATCCCCTTTTTACAGATGGGGGAGGGGGGAAAGAGAAGCAACCAATGTGTTAAGGGCCTGATGATAGGCAACTGTAGATGAGAATATCATACACAATTGCATGATTAACTTGCGTGTGCAACTGCATGCACAAACAAAATGTGAAGTCATATACAATTTTTTCTGTAAGCAAGTGACTGCACCTGATTTTAAATGTTAGGCTTTAAGTCATTTGCTCAAAGAGATGCAGGGAGTCTGTGGCAGAGGTGGAAAAAGACCCCAGGCCTCCTGATTTCCGTTCATGTGCCTTGGCCACAAGATCATGCTTCCTATCAGTTTCATGCATGTAAATGCATGGATTTATGTCCACAAAATTAGACACACATTTAGAGGCTGGCTTGAGGCACCTTTTGATCATTTGTTCTGTTGTTTCCCACATTTTTGGGCCTTAGGGGAGGTATGATGAGATCTGATTAGCAGTAAGTCTGTTAATTATAATTTATAAATTAGTGCATCAGTGCAGAAACTTCACTTTCTGATTTGGATTAAAAAGCCCTTCACCTCAGCAAAATGTTGTTAATGTGGATGATAGCAGAGTGCATTGAAATACATTAGATCAAAGTGATACATTTCCTAAATATGATGCCCGAATGGCTAATGAATTTCTTAACCACCATTATTTATTGCAACTTATTATCCGTTGCTATGAATTTACATATAAACGTAACCAACTATTTTGTGTCTCTTCCACAAATATGAAGCCTGTATGATGTATCCGAATTGAAATTTAGTATAATACAGTGTGACACTCTCTGTGATTCTCTTACTCATGGACTTAGGCTCAGTTTAATCATGGGTGGAACTGGATTTACAAAACCTTGATATCAGCCAAATTTTGCAAGAGCTGGTCAGGCTGAGCTGAACTCCGCCTCTGTATCCAGTGCTGGAGTCTTACACACGTGTTAATAGGCGGCTTGAGAGTTGTCAAGGTGGACACCCATTGCCATATCTCTCTCTCCACTGCTCCCCTCTGCTCACGGTCATCTGTCTTCCCCCCTTCTGCCACTCCCCACCTCACCTCTCCAGTGGGGTGTCTGCCGCTCCTCTTCTGTTCATGAAAATCTTTCTCACGCTTTGCTTTGCGCACTGCTACCTACTGCTGCATGCATACAGTGGTGTGTGTATGCACAAGCTATGTTTTTACCGTTCTGCACACGGGTGGTTACCACATCAGGGACATAAGGACACGGCAGACAATGAGCTATCCCATGCAGTTTCACAGTTCGCACATCCTTGGGGACTGGCTTCTTTTACTTACAGGCCCCATATTTCTCACTATGGTCATTAAAAGAGAAAAGTGGATGTACTGAGTGGCAATGTGTATAGTGCTGAGTGAACAGCCTCTGCTTCTCCCTTTACATTTTAAGAGGAGGTTTTTGGGCTACAGTCCCACGATAAGCACTCTAGTAGATTAGCCTGTCCTGCTCATAATGCTCCTGGCAGAAACGCGGTTCTGTGTGTCTGTGAACTTGTGGTTTTGGAAAAAGCTCAGACTTTCATGCTGAGTCAGATTGGGTTTTTGACTGCTTTCATTTGTTTACTCCTGGAGATTATACAGAGTATAGAGGACCAGACAGAAGGAACCAAAAAGTAAGGCACATGTTTTCACCTGAAACAATAACACTTCAGCATAAATAGAGTCAGAATTTGGGGATCTCTTTGACCAATACTGGAACAAAATCGGACGTACAATTAAAAAGGTCTCTGGATCTCTGTCTCTATTTAATTCACCAGAAGATTATTTTTTGCATGCACTGGATACCAATCAGTATCCCAACAATCAACATGAACAATACAGACAAGTGCTAGAGATGTGGAGAAACCCCCTGACCTGTCATGGAGCCATCCAAAAATTAGGAGCTCCGGGGAAGAGGTACACTGTTGTTTTGTTTTACCGTAGCAACCAGGAGCCCTATTCTTGGAGCAGGGCCCCAGTATGCTAGGTGCTGTACAAACACAGAACAGAAAGATGGACCCTGCCCCAAAGAGCTTACAGTCTCACTTAAGAATTAAATAATACAGGGACTTCCCATAAGCTCCAAGGTTGTTTTCTATTGGGGCTTACCAGCCCAAAGCACCAACTTATACTGGTTTCTACAATCCTTTTTGGTGGCAAATCATCTGATATTATATTACTGGAAATCACCTGCACCTTCCAATATAGAAAACTAGCACACTAGATTGAGTGACATGGAATGATAGAATCGTAGGCTTGGAAGGGACTTGAGAGGTCATCTAGTCCAGTCCCCTGCACTTACGGCAGGACTAAGTATTATCTAGACCATCCCTGACAGGTGTTTGTCTAACCTGCTTTTAATGGCAGTACTAAAAAGAATAGCATCTAAAAGATGGGATGAATTCCATAAACTTGATGACTTTTGGTCTCTTTGTTCTGTTGAATGATTGAAAGATAATAGTGAATAGGGTTGTGCCTGGGGAGAGCTGTTTGTTGGACTTGTTGGAATAGTGCTGGATATACTCATAGACTTTAAATTAGAGGAAAACAAATTCTTTATATTCTGTATATATGTAGCCTTTTGCCCGGTATTGCGGTGACAAAGGTTGCCTCTCTCCATAAGGGCCATCGCACCAGGCTTCATACTGTCTTCAAAAAGTAGGGAAAAAATAAAAAAAAACAGGATTTTTTTTTTTGTCTTCAAGGCACAAATTGTATTGGTTTGATAGAAAATAAGTCAGTCCTACCAAAGCCAGAACATCTGTTTACCATAAAAGTGTGTAGTTTTTAGTAGTGTATTGGCTATGGTGCTATTGCAGTACAAATGATAAACAATGACAGGGAAATAATACATTATGCTGGGGAATTTGTACAGAATGTGTGTAGTGTCATGGTTTTAACATTGTGGAACAGAGGGAATAACTTTACACTTGAAGGATGCGTAGAAATTCAATGAACAGACATCTGTGCACTCAGGTTTTCCAGCCAACAAGCCAAATTTATTTGTAAGAGAAATAATCCATAATCATTGGTAGTACAGTTATATTACTGGAAAAGGCATATTCTGGAATTGAAAACCACTTTTCAGTAGATCTCCATTTCCCTTCTCTTCCTATTTACACCAGTCATTTGCCTTTTACTTCAGTGGAGCAACTCTGATTGACACTAGCATAAGTGAAAGGAAAAGGAGGCCCATTATCCATTTACGAGTTCAGCAACATTTGTACAATTTGTTTCTCAGCAAGTAAAATGGTTTCAAAATATTAAAATAGTCCCCTGATTTGCTATTAACTTAACCATTCCTCTGTAATGGTGCTCTTTCTGTCAGACCGAGAGCTCAAGACAGACCACAGAATCAGCTCAGAAAACAGCATTCCTTGAAAACAGTTTTTTTTCTTTCTGAAGAAAAACGTCCAAAGGAAGATGCAGGTACTACATCCAGGCCCTTGATGTCAGGTTTCACAAGTGAACGTTAATTTTCAGTTCAACAGACTGAGTGATTACCATATGAACTCCATTGCATGGGACACAGATGCGTGCAATGCAAGACTTCCTTTTGGGGTACCACACATTGCAACATTTTAATTTTTTTTGCATATGTTCACAAACTGTGTCCACATGCTACACTAGTAACTCAGAGACGGATAGCGTAACATGATAAACTTTACTTCTAAATCAGGCCTGTATTGTATAGCCGAAAACTCTTGTAACAATTCTGCAATAATATCAAGAAACTCCCCATATATAAGTGGTGCTTTAATGAATAGGTCCTGGAGTGTCAGGAAGCAGAGGTTGTTGGAAACTTGGGTAATATTACTGTTGAGTTTTATTAATTAATTTTAAGCTCTTAACATGACCTTGGATTTAAACACAATGTCCTCTTTTGTGGGTATGATTAGCAGATGTTTACCGTATTTCCTCACTCTGTGAAAAATGCTTGTTACACCCAACAGAAACAACCATATGTACTTTGCTAAATCAAATATTTGGAACTAGGGTTAGATTTTATATATCATGGCTCCAATATCCTAACTTTTCCAAGTTTTAAGTTTAGATCACATCTGTGGTAGACCTCTGCTCACAATGATCTATTGTATTAGTGAACAATTTGTTAATTATTATGATTATTATTTTTGGCATTGTGTCTTCCACAATTGGGCTGCCTGTCAGTCTTTGGTTTTTGTTTTTACGGGTTTTTGGGGGTGGAGGTGTGGTTGTATTTTCACAAATTTTTGTTTTTAAGATGTCTGCTATCTATGGGGCAAGTTTCTTTCCACAATAATTGTAGTAATAAAATATGGAAATACATTTTTAATCCTCAGAATAAGGCTGCAATTTTACCTTATTTTTCAGTAAAGTAAGTGGGGTCTCACCTCATTTCAAACTTTAAAAAAAAGTGCTGTTCCAGAATACTTCGCTTCCCTCTACCACCAAATTAAGAAGTCAGAAATGTTCAATCACTTTAACACTTCAGGTAGCCTCCAAGTAAGGCCACCTGCTGCCCAGAAGCTGCAACAGATATTTCTGAATTAGCACTGGTCCCTGCTGCTGTAGTTGATTTTAGTAGCAGGTCTGCTGCCTGTTTGTCTACGGTGCTGAAAGGAAATAGGAAAGGAACGAAACTATGCTTTTCTTGGGAAACCACTCCCTTTGGAATGGGGAGATCTGGCTTGCCATTTTATTTTGTTTCCACCTCCAAAGTAAGCAACAACATTGCACAGGATCCTGGACAGCAAAAAAAATATATATATATATATTTTTTTTTAAAGGGCGTCATCTATCTAGCCAGTGTATTTCAGGAAAAGGAGTCTCCTGCTTCATATTTTAAGGAGTGTAATAAAATGGCAATCTGTTTGAGAAAGTGACGGCAGCAGTACAAGGAATTAGTTCTTTCTTTCTTAGAGCAAGCGACCACGTTGATGATGATCTCCTTGGGGGACAGGTGCTATCAAGTAAGAGGCAGTTTGTATACACAACGTGGCAGGTTACTTAATGGTAACAAATTTTGCCTATGTTATTTCAGATCAACTTTAGCTAGCAATTGCTATTTGTTTGTATTTTATGGCTACACAGAGTTTGGGGTTCATGTTGTATCATTTATATCTAATCCATTTTGTCATCTTACTGATCCAAATATGAAACCCAGTTTGGGTTCTCCTTAATTGCTTCATTATACTACAGATGGATTGGGGGGAAGTAGGAGACTATACATGTCCTTCCCCCTCCCCCTTTAAGTACAGTAAGTTTTTCAAAGGAGGCTGTGTTGTATGCAAGAAGGGTCGTAACAGTATCAGTGGATTTACACACAACTAAGGGACAGTGATAATGAGAAAAAGGTGGATAATTTTGTTAAGTTTGCAAAGCCAGTCCTGCTGGCGGTTGTACTGAATTCCTGTGTCTAACAAGTGTTGATGGCTTTATGTATAATACCCTACTTTCCAGAATTCTTTGCAGGCTGAACTACCAATCCATAAGCAAAATTTCTTTTTTTTGATGGTTGGTCTTCTCTCCTTCACTTGTTCCCAGTTTTGTTTCCTTCCTCTAGCAGCATTTACACTGAGATAACTAGTAGATTAAACCCCTTTCCTTCCCAACTTGAAAACTCTTTTTAGTTTCTCAAATCTTCGTTTTTTTTCTTGTTGATCTATCTGGCTTGACTTGTTTGTGTCAAGAAGCAAATTTAAACTCTGTAGTGACAATACTGGGCCAGATTCTCAGCTGATATAAATCGGTATAGCTTCCTTGAAGACGATGGACCTCTGCCAGTTTACCACTGTCAATCTGTCCCGCTGTAGCTAGCCTAAATAGTTTCAAGTTAGGTCATTCACTAGGAAAGACTATAATTTTGTATGAAAGTACAGTTTGGGGAAAGCTATGATATCAGCACAAGTATTATAAAACATTAAATAACCTGTCTTCTCCCTTATAAAATGTACAATTTCCATCCATTATCAATACTATTACAAGAGTCTGCATATTATACTTGTCCACTGGGAGGCAGGAACTTGTCTTCACTAGGAATGGATACAATAAAGTGTGACTTCTGTTTTAATGGAGAATAAATAACAAGAAGGTTTATTGTGTTCTACTAAACTCCCCGTCTCCAATAAAGCTGCTGCAGAGGCATGTGGAATATTGCTGAAGATTTATGGCCAGGGTGAACATATACAGTACCATAATGGTGCTGTAGAGAACATCGGTGTAACATATTTGATCAATAAATTTATCAAAAGAAGATGCATGGTTTAGTTTTCTTACTTGTTTCGAGATTAACATGTCAGTTAAATTAAGGTTTCTTTAAACCCGGGCACTAATAAGATAGATTTGTTGCACTTTTGGCCCTGCCTATAACAATTACCTTTTCCCAGACAGGGAAAATTTAGAGTGCCCACAATCACACCCAAATTGTGTAGTTTGCTCTTTGAATTGAGTTACCAAGACCACTAAGGAGCAACTGAGGTGGAAGGGCATTCTGGATAATGGCATGCAAATGAATGCATAAGGCATGTTACTTTATTTTATAAAATCCCATGTTCAACGGTTGCCCCAGATAATGTTTAAAACTAAAGCAGGGTTTATCCTGGCTAGGTGTGCTTTAAGCTAATTCAGTCACGATTCAGGAGATTATATTCAAGCAAAGTAAAAAGATCAATAATAAGGGTGGAGTAGCTGTTGTCAGTAGGCCTGAGGTTTACTGATCATTTATTGATTTAGCCTTCAGTTTTCCGTTTAATCACTTGATTTGGGTTAATTTCATTAATATTTCTCTTCTGACTGGGTTTTGTAAATTAGGATTTACTGCGTGGCAATTAGGTTGACTCCTAGGTAGACTGTAATTATTAAGAACTCCCAGCATAAAAATATAGGGCCTCCTCTAGCACAGAACTGTGGTGGCCATCATAAACTGCATTACTGGGAAAGAGAAACGAGGCCACAGAAAGTGGCATTCAACAGCTGCTGGAGAAGGGCTCCTTCCCTTTTCAAATATAAGAAGCAGTTTCTGTGGCTATGCAGTCCTGGAGCTTCGGGGCGGGGCAGCACAGAGGCTAACTGTTAAAGATGTTAAAGGTTGGACCAGTTTTGAGGGAAAATCAGACTCCATGCATGCTGTTTTTCTGCCCCCTCGATCAAATAAAATGTGGAACATTCCTCGGGTTCAGATAAACCTTCCCCCTCCCACCCCCGACCCAACAAATACATTCTTGTGTAAGGTCCCTTTACCTTATACGTGATGCAGAGTCTCAGCAGGTCTTTCTCTCCTGTACTGGACCAAGCTAATTTGATTTTTTTCCCCCAGTTATGCTTAACTGTTAGAATTAATCAAAGAACTTTGAACTACTTAATTACTCCACAGCCACTTGCATGGTTGTTTCAGGATGTTGCTAAGTGAATTTTGTGTATACAACTGTACCATGCTTGCATGCAGTGCAAGGAAAATATGCATCTAATTTTACCCTAAAAGACCAAACATTCTCTGTCACTGAGTTTCACAGTTAAGCACATACCTAATCTTTAGCACCACATCTCCTGCATTTTGGTTTGAGTGTATTTACAAGCTAAAATTCTGTAAGTATTTTAAAAACATAAGAAAACTAAACTCCCCCCCCCCCTCTGGTTTGATAATATAAATAGACTTACAATATGGCTTATTTGGGGGAATGGCGTTTAACTGATCATGTCATAGCCCATACTTCTGCTTCCATATATAGGTAGCCACTGTGGTTGAGGCTTGGTCTTGAAACGAGTGTGGTATAGCACAGTCCAGTATATTAATACGCTTTTAGAAAGAGATGATTGCTGGATATTCTAAAGTGATCCTGTCAAGACAGGCCCCAGGTTGGTCTTCCCCCTTCTAAAAGAAACGACTTAATTAAAATGTTCTACATCCCTGATGTTTTCCTCCTTTTAGTTGACCAAAATGAGACAGTTGCAGTAATGGTAAAATCCAAGTGCTGTGGCTGGCCAAGGCATCAAACCTACGATCCTTGGTGGGATGGGATTGTGGACAGGCACATGTATGTGACATGTGCCGTGTCTCCCATCACTCATGCCTCTGCGGCAGCTGCAGCTTTGTGAACTGGCAGGAAGAGCATATGGATAGTGCATAGAGCATATGGGTAGTGCAGTGGCCATGTCTGCATCCATGATCCCAACAATTCTGGCATCTTGAGGTTTGGTTTTGTTTTCTGCTGGTGGATTGACTACAGTGTTGATCTGTTTCTCCAACTTAGAATACTCTCACTCTCATCTCCTCCCCTGTCTTGTCTAGGAACTTGGAGTTTAATGCTATTAAAGCTTTTTTGGGGAAGGTACACTTGGTTGCATTTGTTTCCACTGTTTTGGGAGGTATTAGTTGTTCTGAGCCGCATTCACCATTTTATGTACAGTGACTCTCTCAAACTAGTAGAATCTTTCAAAACAGAAGAAGGCTTTGAAAATGCAACCACTGTAGAAGGAGTGAGTTGGAGTCCCCGTCCTTCCCTGCCTATCGGAAGGCTATTTTTAAAACAAAAAGGAGGAGGAAGTGACAGCTTTTGGAGCTATCAGCCTTGATGGTGTGCCTGTACGTTTGTCTCATGCAATCCCTTTCATGCATATGCAGACACTTTATCTTCCAACACATCTGAATGGAACTCAGTGCAGATATGGGGGCTGGGCAGCAAAGGTAGCACTTTTGTGGCCCCAATCGTTGGTGTGAGATGGAGCAGCCTAAGGGCTGCTCTCTCTGGCATTAGCTGCCAATAGCCCCTAGCATCTGTTCCAGGAGCTGGGAACTGGCTGGATGTTGTAGCAACGTGGCCCTGTCTCTGACACTGGGAGCACCAGCTGGGGAGTCCCGCATGTTGATGGAATCCTCAACTGGCCAGGTTTAAATCCGCTTTGGAGAATAGGCCCATCAACGGCAATTAGCTGGGATGGTGTCCCTAGCCTCTGTTTGCCAGAAGCTGAGAATGAGAAACAGGGGATGGATCACTTGATGATTACCTGTTCTGTTCATTCCCTCTGGGGCACCTGGCATTGGCCACTGTCAGAAGACAGGATGCTGGGCTAACTGGACCTTTGGTCTTGACCCAGTATGGCCGTTCTTATGCTTTTCATTGTTGGAATGAGGCTGAAAATCTGGCCCTTAGCTACAAAAAGTGCTAATACTCTGCTCTCGTGTGATACGATGGGTACACCCAAGAGCTCATTTTCTGCCACTATGCTTCATTGCTCCCTCTTCGCTCTCCTCCTCCCCTCCCCCCGCATGTGTAACTTGAATCTTGTTAATTTCTTATGCCAGTTATCTAGTGAAGTTTGCAGTTTCTGGCTGCTTTGCTGTAGCAAATATGGTAGAAATAATATCCTGGGGCAATGTTGTGCATGGCTTTTTTGGCTTGAGTTGAATTCCATTTTCCTTTGATTCATTTTTTACTATTAAGATTTACTTCCCTTTCAAACTACTATTTTTTATCCATATTTCAGTAGCATCCGGGGGCCCCAACCATTGATCCAGATCCTACTGTTCTTGGCGCACAGTACAAAAATGTAGTAAAAAGACACTCCCTGTCCCAAAGAATTTGTTTGATTTGTTTTTTCCTTGTAGGAACTACTGTCAAGGTGCTTGTATTGATGCGAAATGATATGGGTCATCCGCATACTCATAAAGCATAAACACTTACTTAAAAAATGCAATAAAAATGACTCGAACAACTTTAATCTCTTCCTAATGCAATTAAGATATCAATGGAATATAGGTGAGTCGCATCATACGTGCATTTAACTTATGCAAATTCAACTATACGTGCTTGGCAAAAAAAAAAAAAAAAAGATACCTGTAAATAGTGCGGGCGATTCTGCCCACCATTCCAGTCAGTGAGCGTGAGATGGGAGACGTGAATCTGCTGTTCCCTCCGTCGGTCTCGGTTCCCGCGTGCCTCTCACAGTGTGAGCATCTCGCTACTCTCAGTGTGATTCTAGTGTTTAAAGATACATATTTTTCTTACAACATGGCCCCTAAACACAAGCCAACTACTTCATCTGGTGCTCAACCGAAGAAACAGTGATCTGCTCCAAAGCTGGAGGGAAAACTGGCTGTGTTGGACTTATTGAGAGACGGTATATCAATCTCCAGCGTGGCGCGTAAATATGGCCGCAACGAATCTAGCATCTGTGCCATCAAGATTTGAGAGAGAGAAATTCGTCAAGCTGTGGCATCAAGTGCTCCAATAACTGCTAAGGTGACGAGCCAGGTGCATGATAAGACTTTAGTGAAGACTGAAAAGGCATTAAACTTATGGCTGGAAGACATGAACTGTAAACATGTGCCTATCAATGGCAACACGTAACGAGAAAAGGCTCTCTTAGCCTCTACACACTGTTCAAACCTCCCACCGAAGAGGGACAGCCTTCTGCTGAGAAGGAATTCAAAGCCAGCCAAGGTTGGCTTAACAGTTTTAGGAACTGCTTCAACCTCAAAAACATTTAGACTACTGGTGAAGCTGCATCTGCCAGTGAAGAGGCAGCAAAAGCCTACCCCGAACAGTTACAGAAAATCATAGAAGAAAAGGGCTATCTTTCAGAACAAGTTTTTAATGCTGACGAGACTGGGCTCCTCTGCCGGGGGGGAAAGCCCAACCGCACTTACATTTCGAAATCAGAAAGACAAGCCCCTGGCTTGAAAGCAGCTAAGACCATGTGACTGTGTTGTTTTGTGGCAATGCAGCTGGGCATTTAATAAAGCCGGGCTTGCTCTGCAGGGCGGCAAATCCCTGTGCCCTAAAAGGCAAGAACAAAAATCCCCTGCCTGTGTTCTGGCAATCAAATAAAAAGGCTTGGGTGACAGCAGCATTATTTCTGGATTGGTTCCACAAGTGTTTCATTCCGGAGGTCAAGCGGTACCTCGAAGAGAAAGGACTTGACTTTAAAGTGTTGCTGATCGTAGACAATGCTCCTGGCCACCCTGCAGCACTCTGGTTTGTGCATAACAACATTGAAGTAATCTCCCCCCCCGCCCCCAATACAACCTCCAACCTCTTGACCAAGGTTGATTCGCTGTTTCAAGGCCACGTACATGAAGCTTATGCTCTCACGGATATGTAGCGCTATGGATGCTGATCCCAATCTTAATGCGATGGAGTGTTGGAAGTCCTTCAACATTGCTGATTGCATCACTTATATTAAACAGGCAGTGAATGCAATCAAGCCTGAAACAGTCCATGCATGTTGGTGAAACCTATGGAAAGAATGTGTGAATGATTTTAAGGGTTTCCCGAACATTGACAAAGAAGTGAAACGCATTGTTCAGGTGGCCAGGCAAGTAGGTGGTGATGGCTTCTTCGACATCCTTGAGGAAGAAATTGAAGAATTAATTGAGAACCATAGAGAAACATTGACTAACGAAGAGTTAGAGGAACTGATAAAAATCGTTTACAGAAGATGAAGATGATGATGACAAACAGGAAGTGCCAGCAAGTTGGGATCTTCGTAAATTTGATGAAGTGTTCCAAGCAGCGAAACACTTGAATGATTTAATTAATTTCTGACTACGGTCCCTCTATGGAACGAAGCCTCAAAATCACACGTAGTATTATGGATGGTTTGAGACCATATCAAGAAATGTTTGAGCAGCTCAAGAGACAACAGCGACAGTTGCCGACACCATGTTTTTCAAGGAAAAACGATCAACTTCTCGAGCTGAACCAGAGCCAGCCACTTTGTCTATGACTCGCTCTCCGTCACCCAAGCTCTCGGTCTCCTCGATTGACATCAAGCCCTGACAACCCCCTGTAGTTACTCCCTGTAATTATCCCTTGTAATTAAAAATACTATACTGTAAAATTGTTTTGCTTATATACTGTACATTACTGTATACATTATACATTTATACATATTACTGGACAGGGTTGTACAGTATACACAAAACCATATACAGTATGCTGTACTTTAAGGGTGATTTAAGGGATTTTCAAGGGTAATTTTGACTATACGTGATTTTTGCTTTATGCACTGACTTTAGAACCTAACCGCCGCGTAAGATGCGACTCCACTGTAGTTAAAATGAATCATTTATGAATAAGACCCTGTAATGTCTACAGTAATAACTTTGAACACTGTGTATATTAAAGAGTCACTGCCAAGTACACTGAGACTTAAAGTTGGTTAATGTTACAATGGCAAATAAAAGAAATGTACTCTAAATTGTAAATATCTCTTTAAAAACAACTACACGGAGAAATGAAATAAAATAAATCACCCTCTAAACAAAGCAATAGTCCAATTTTTGTGGGACACACACACAACCTCTACCTGCTTCCTTGCAGCAACTGTGAAGTATCTGTAGTCGCAGAGTCTGGTGCTGTGGTGCACAAACAGTAAAGTAAACGAGAAGTTTGCTGATAGGAGCTTCATGAGAAACATGCAACACCATGAGGGTAGAAATATGGTCAAATTGGCAAACAAAGAAATGTTCCCTCCTGAACTTTCAAGGCAATACTGTGAAGAATGGAAAATAAAAACAAAATGTAAAAATAGTCTTCAAGCATTGCTGGCTGTGTCAATTTCAACAAAAAATAATGGGGAGGCAATGTGGAAAACGAATGTACCACTATGGAAAAGTGTCGGTGTACAGTAATTATACAACCTTTATTTTTGTTGCCTTTGATGCTAGTATAAGTATGTGAAAGGGAATGTGCTGTACAGGACAGGTTTGTGGTTGAAATACACTTGATAGATTTTGACAAATTAAATAGTTGTAAAGATGTCTGGAAGTTATCCAGATCTTTACTATTATTTATGTCAGTGAACTAAAAAAAATCAGTGGTTAATTTGCAGTTCTTATAATTTTTATGATACTTATGTTGTTGTAAATTTAGCAGTGTGCCGCATCAACTCAGCGGGATACATTTTATGTTGTCAGCTACCTTTTGACATCATAATAGATTTCAGTTGCCAAAGCTTTCGAGAGAGAGAACAAAAATGTAAAAGAGAGCTGTACAGAATATTTGGATCAAATCCAGACACAGGTAAACACTGAGCAGGTTTACGGAGAACAGAGGTTTGTGAGGCTTACATTTGAAAGCTTACTTGGTCTTTAGCAGAGGCTGGGGAAACGTTAGAATCTTTGCTAGTGTTCCTAAACTCAGGGTGGTAAACATTTTTAAATTGTGGGAATGGATAATACTGATCTTGATTGGGCTCTGCGTGGGCAACTGTTTCCTATAGGCCACTTGCTTACAGCTAGTAAAGTCCATGCTAGAGTGTGGTGTTGAACTCACACCGTTCTTAAAAGGAAATGTGTTTTTTGTACCACTGAGCAGATGCTGTTCTCCTCACTCCTACTTCTATTTCTTATTCTGTATCACAAGAACATCTCTTGGGCTGACTCGGAATTGTGTGTGTCAGGGAATTGAGGGGGTGGGCTTGGTTTCTTAGCAGCTCTCAATTTTACTGTCAGCCTGACCCCTTCCCCAAATCCTCTTAGAGCATGCCCCAAGTTATAGGTATGCTCTCTCCACTGCACAAGTGTGGAGTATGAAACTCATCAGCAGTTCCTTGATCAGTGGCACTCCTTATGCATCCCTCAGAGCTACCGTCTCTGACCTGTCACTGTCCTGTACTAAGTGGAGTCACAGCAAGAGGTGGGAAGAAGCTAACTCCCTACAAGAGAGGCTTGAGTGGCAGAAGGGCCAAACTGCAAGGAAGAAAATAAACTGTTTTCCTCTCAATTTCTTCTGATCTGGGCAGGGGGCAAGGAAGCCTCATGGTTGGGTGATTTTTCTTTCTCTCTCTCTCTCTCTCTCTCTCTCCATGCTTCCATCTCCTGGATAAGGGGCAGGAAACAGTGTCACGGCCAGATTGTGGGCAGACAGACCTAGTAGTTGGAGCCAGAGTCTGCAGTCATAAGACAAGAGTCAAGAGTTGGATTGGTCAGATATCGGGGAGGTCAGAAGCAGGAGACAAACTGGAGAGCAGAATCACAAGTTGGGAACCAGAGTCTGGCTGGTTAAATAAAATAACACTTTGATGTGATACAGTGGGCCAGTCGAAGTTGGAAAGCACAAACATGGGCAGTATCAGACCGATATAGATGTTACAAAGCACCTTTGCTAGCTGCAGTGTTTCATTTCAAGCTTTTTCTTATTCTTACTGATTTTACCTTAACCTTTCTGCTGCCTCACATCCCAGAAAAGAGATGTACCTTTGGTTTGGTGATGGGTACGGGAGAGACTTCAGAGTTCTCCCCTTGGGAATCTTATATTGGTGGGATAAAGGCTGTCTTTTTTTTTTTTTTTTTTTAACCTGAGTGGTGGGACCTACATCAGGAGAAAAAATAACATGCTGACATAAAGGGTCAGCTATCCTTATCTCTTGTTCCTTTGGTCTCTAAGGTGTAAAAATTGAATTAATGAATGATTGTTTCCCCGTTGTGGCATTAGCTGTTTCTCAATGTCATTTCACATGGTCTTTCCACTAATGGAATCATTCATTGAGTTTAGCTCTAGGACTTTTGGAATCCACTCATGAGGTAGATGATTAAGAATCTTCCTCATCCTTATGCAGAATATACAAATTGTTAGCACCAGATAGGTTTTCTAAAGTTTGGGTATTGTAATGTAAGTGCTTTGTCCTTCACTCCCATTTAGCACATGACTTTGCCCATGCTGACTCCTGCTCTCCGATTTGCGCATCCTCTCCAGATCATCTCACTTTTTTTTTTTGGGTCCTGGAGTTAAAACTTTAGATTCAGCATTTTTCATACAGGCACTGCATCGATGCTGCTCCAAGTTGGGTTGCATCTGAACTAATCATTCTACAAGCCTCAGGATGGTATCACTTGCCTTTGGTGGTGTGTCGTGGTCCTTTGTTTGGCTTGAGAAAAATCTAGAGTGATGACGTATGTCGTTCTGGTGAAAAGAAATCCAGTTGCAATGGCTTATTTTTACCATCTCCGCCTTTTGGCAGGGGGATAGTCTGCAGACTGAGGAATTTGGGGGAGATCAGTTTCCAAACTGACAGAAAATTTGACGTTCAAAACTGGAGATTTTTGGCAAAGCAGGGAAGTGGGAACAGGATCTGAAGAGAGGCACATCCCCTCTTCTGCATAGACATGCCCCAAAATGTATACAATAATATGGGGCTTTTGTAGGTTGGAGGACAAAGATCAATTTTTCCATTACGCTTAAAAGTAGCTGACTAACGCGTTACTTTGTGTACGCTGGCTAGGGCTTATTTGGCTAATGTTTGCCAGATTCTTCTGTTGCATATTAAAGTTTAGACCATAAGAGAGGTTCTTATTATTTGAAGAAAGTAGGCCAATGCTGAAGAGAATATTTTGGTGGTTTTGGTTGATTTTTGAAAAATGAAAGAAATATAGCTTGCTACCACCAGAAAAAAACATTACTACATTTGGCTGGGTAAGTGTTAAAATCTGACTGATTTTTGGTGTACATAGGCTTCATTTATGTGGAGTTTCCCTTCCCCACCCAAAGATCACAGATGTTACATAAAAGTTAATGCCTTTTATAGTAAATACTTTCCTTGAGTGAACTTGGTGTAAAGGTGGTTACAAGTGCTTTTGTCAATAAGAAACATTGCTAGATTTAGATGCAGTTAGAAGTTAATTTGTCAGAGTTAGAAACTTGTAAAACAAAACAGAAAACCTCTCCATACCCCTAGGTATTTTAATGTCAACGTTTTCATTTTAGCCAGCAGGACAGCCATTTTTGAAGAATTTAGCTTTAAAAAATGTCTTTGTGAATTGGGATTTTAGGATTATCTATTTGGAGGACATTCTGTATAATAAACAATCCCCATAAGTGTGTGTGTGTGTGTGTGTGTGTCTCTCTCTCTCTCTCTCTCTCTCTCTCCGTGTCACTCGCACACACGGAAATTTGGCATG
This sequence comes from Chelonia mydas, assembly GCF_015237465.2. Classification (NCBI taxonomy): domain Eukaryota; kingdom Metazoa; phylum Chordata; order Testudines; family Cheloniidae; genus Chelonia; species Chelonia mydas. Next base: position 10,152,986 of record NC_057853.1, on the reverse strand, counting down.
TCTGCTTCGTAGGAGATGTGGTGATAATAAATGAACGTTTTATATGTCATTACATATATCGCAGCAGAACGAAAATCAGAAGACATATTATTCATTAGTCCCCTTACTATAAATTTAATAATCAAATATTTTTACTTCTTTGCCAAAACAACTGTTTTTGAATATATTAGCAATAATCCTTGCTAATAGAAATGACAGAGATCTTCCAGGTCATTAACACAGAAGAAAACAAAGATGAAATGATGGCTCTTAATTGTACTCATTTGAACATTAATAAATTTATACTAAGATTTAAGCACTTTTACTATTAAAAATTAAACTGAAGAGCCAGTGTGCAGATCATGTGCTTAGTGACAGTGGTCGGGTGCAGTGTTTGCATATTAGCTTGTCATTCCAATGATAAAATGGGCTTTTGAAGCAAGATTTGGCCTTTTGAGGGACACCTACTTTTCCTTCTAATGTCTTGATATAGCATATTTTTTCATGGGTGCTTCTGCACTACATGAGCAAAAGCTGTACTGGTTGAATTCACAGGGGAATGAGGAGTAACTTGTTCACTATCCTGAAGTCCTCCTGTTTCTCCTCCTCTTTCCCCCTCCAACTGTTTTGCAATATGCAGTCACCTTTGAGCACTGCCCATGGAACTGGAGTAGCTCTAGCATGTAGATTTCCCAGAGGGCATACTCGTGTAGATGGCAATTTTAATGAGACCTGATTTAAGCAGTAGAATAGGTCCATAAAACTAATATAAACAGACTTTTAAGAGCTGTACTATTTGTCAGGGTGGTGAATGTAGAGGTGCATCCATTGGCTTGAGGAAGAATATTATAATGAAAACTTCCCTGTATTACTTTGCACTGGAAAAAATTAGAATTATCGCCAAGAACTATCCTGAATCCAGGACAGAGCAAATACAGATTTTGTTGTTGTTTTTGTTTGTAGAAAATATGGCTCAACTTTAGCACCAAAAAGTCTCCAAGAATCTTAAAGTTGCATTATACATGAATGAGTGTGAACTCTATATTAGTGCACACAACTTGGGCCCAAAGGCTGGGTGAGGGAATCTATTGGTTTGTCTTATCTCTTCATTTAAGGCCACTATTAGGTTCATAAATAATCCAGCCTCTCTCTCACTCATGGTGCTAGCATGACTTTCTTACATGCAGGGGCCTGCCGATGTAACCATTTTACTCTCATCAGAAGGCCGAATCCTACATCAGGGAATATGGATGCAAACCAGTTTGCCCATGGCTTTTATTTAATGGAGCTAAGCAACTTCCATTGCTATCACTGGAGCTCTCCTGGGCCTGATGAAATGTCTCTCTTCTGGTGTTCTCCTTTCCCCTCTCCTGCTCTACTTAAAAGGGCCTTCTTTGCCACTGCCATGCCCAACATGATGTCCAAAGACTGGGCAGGGGGGAAATGGGATGAGGGAACAGTGTGTGATGGGAAGAGAGGTGCAGACATGAGGACTGGACCAACGGAGTGGGCTTGGGGTTAGGAGAGCAATGAGGTTTATTGAAAGAAGAGTTGGAGAGTCTCAAAAAGGGAAGAACAGTGAGGCAGCGAGGAGAATGGGAAAGGGCAGTGAAATGGGGCACAGATCAAAGGAGAGAGTGGAAGAAGATCAGTTGAGTGCACTGCAAAAAGGCAAAGGATATGTGTCTTTGACTTGGTGATTTTGACTCCCCAGCCCCTGTTTCGGTTGCCCTTCAGAATAGCTAGGTCAGCCGGCAATCTGTGACCAGTTAAATGCAGAAAATCAGGTGGGTTTCCTGAAGATCCAGCTATAGCAGTGACGTACGTTTAAATCGTGAGAAAGTGTATTTGCTTTTTCTCCCAAGATGCTCTAAGCGCTTTGGCATTTTGAGTGGTGCAGTATTATTGCACTTAGCTGTGCATTTATTAAATAAATTTGTTCTCCAACTCAAGTGTTAAGTGTGTCTTATGGAACCTTGCAGCCAATCTCAGTGGTTGCAGAGTGCAAATATTTTTAAAATTATGAAATTACATAGGACTTGGGCTGCAGTGACCACTCAAGTGATTTATTAATTGAAATGGTTTGATTAAATTTAATGTTGTTTTGGTTTATACAGACAGGGCCTGCATCCTTTGCATTGATAGGGACACACTGTGGGGCTGTCAGTGATGGTTCAGAGGTCCTGCACAAGGAATCTTTAGCACCCAATTAAATATTAACTAAGAAGATGTGGCTTGCTCTTTCCCTGTCCCTGAAACTGTGATTTGACATCTAAGGCTGGTGATAAAAATTTGCTCTGCAAAATCCTTTGGAGTGCCCTCTTATTTATGAGTAGATTATTTCTAAATTAATCATGCTAAAAATCTTGTCGTTGTAACTGTGCCGCAGTTCAGGGCTGTATGAAGTATGTAAATAAAAAGTGCCCCTTTAAATTTCATGTTAACTATATCTAGCCATTGCTGCAGCCACACTGTATCTGTTTCCTTAGAATGTCATTTTAAAGGTATCGTGGTTTCTGAGCGGCAGCTGTGATTGAAAAGTATGTAAACTAATCTTTTCTTGCTCGTGTCATTTTTATATTCTTATGTCAGAACACAAGAAGGCTGCTTTAAATTTGTCTTTCACTGTATATTCATTCTAGAGTCTAGTTTTTCTTGTGTTAGCACATATACTGTATTCTTTCCTCCATGCTGCAATTCAGTGCCAAAGTAAATGGCTACTCGTGAAAAGGTACCAAAATAGTTCGTTCCTGATTATTGTAAAATATGTTTATTTTCAGTAAGAGTTTTTATTACCAATGCATAGAGTACAATTATCCTGCATGGTATCAGTGGCTTAAAAGAAGAAATACTCAAGCACCCTGTATTTTTAATATAAAGAGCAGTAATTTTTAATACTCCGAATTGCTTTTTCCGAAAGGGGAGGGGAGAAAGGGAGTTTTTGTTGCTTTTATGCCCGTACTGTATGTAGTTACTGCTTTTTTAAATCCAGACCATTTAAAATTAAACTCTTGGTTAATACTTCTGCATAAAAACGTCTTTGTCCCTTGATGCCCAACCACTGAAAATTAAATGTGGTTGTGGATATATATTTATTCATACCATACTTCACACCTGATCTTGTGACAGTATGACATAATCCTTGCCGCAAAGATTTCTAGTGGAGCACTTGTGAAATAAGTGGGAGAAGGTAGAAAAAGTGCCGTGAAGGCAACAAAAATAAATTAGCCGTTGAGTTCTAATTTTTTGCCAATTTATTTTAAAAAATTTAATGTTCTTAGTCACAGGTATTGTCTTTGATCCATGCACAGAACCTTTGTCTGTGCCAATGGGAGTTCTGTCTGTGGATGGAAGGCAGTATATGCTGCTCAGTTTGTAAGCTGTGCAAATGTACAAGAATGTACATTTTCCTAGCTTGTGGTCCAAGTTACTTGAAGAGCCTGACATGAGTTATAAATGCTGTGTTTAAAGTAAAACTTCATTATGTTTCGGTGGTTTCGAAAAATGTGCAGGAATTGAACTCAAAGCGTTATTTCAAGGTATTACGATGTTTTAGTTAGACTTCGTATTCCTCTAAATTAATCTTTGCATACATTATTATTGTATTTTGGCATGGGCAGCACGTAGTTCTCAGTCATTTTGCGCTACAGGCTTAGGTTTCCTTGGGAAGAGAAAAGAGACCAGGCCATATTCTTCTCTGCGACACAGTGCTGTACGTAAAATGGCAGTTACTCTGCATTTGCAGCAAGTATCATTTAGGGTAGAATTGTCCCACAGGGTTTAATTGTTTTAGAATTGTTCGTCAGATGTGACTGGCCCTCAGGAAGGAGCTGTTGTGTCTGCAGACATCCTTGTGCACCCATTAAGCACTACCTCTTTCCTTAATCATAGCAAAAGCCTGTGTAGAATGTGGGAATGGTTTAGCAGTTGGATCCAAAGCTGGTTCATATAAAAGGGGTTTATTTCTGTTTGGAAAATATGAGCCCGTTTTTACATAGACCAGGTGTGGATTAAGTTCACTGAGCCATTCACCCAGCCCTAGGTTTGTGGAAGACTGTTATTAATTCTTACAAAGAAGTTGTACAGTCAAGTCAGAGACATCTCGTATTAAAATCAAACTGAAAAGGATTTTAAAAAAAATTAAGTGTTCGTGATCCCAGATTGATAGCCCGAATATAGGTACAGGCTTAACCAATAAAAATATATTTATTTCCAAAGAAAATAATCCCATTTGCCTCCGTACCAAGGTCATGAGTGCTTAGGGTTTGTGTTTCTCCTCCACTGAACAATGACTGCTCTTATACCTAAGCAGCTGGATTTCTTGTTCTGCGTTAGGTGTCAGTGGTGTCATCAACAGTTGCACATGAAATCAGAAACCAAAACCTCTGTCTTGGCAGGTGAAAAGCTTTTTGCTTCACCTTTAAAAGGAGGACAAAACAGTCCGTGCAGCTCCACAGCAGCCTAACCGCTTTGCAAGACAGAGCTAGAGAGACGCCTCTAAACAACCAGCTCAACTGTACGTGGAGCATGCCAAGGAGCCAGATGCTGCCACTGGAAGAATATCTTTAATAGTTAGTCATCTGGCTCCAGCTGTGCTAACCTAGGCCTGGTAGGCAGCCATGTGTTTGTGCCGGCCAACTGATGGCCAGACACTAGAGCAGACTTAAGCAATTAGTGCAGTCCCCCATCCGGTGGCTGGATTCGCTGTGTGTGTCCTGCAGATAACCACACTTGTTACTCAAACCAGAGACTTCTTGTGGTCTATGGGCATCAGCTATACTAGATTAATTTAGAGGGAGCCTCCCTCTGGCTGAGTCTTCGAGAGCTGTGCTAAGCTTATTTCAGTCAGTAGTCACTCTCTGAAAATTGAAAACTATGGATAGGAAGTCTATTGCTACAGGGTCAAGCGTTGCCTCTGTTGTATATGCTCCATACGGCATTTTGCCTGAGTCAGGACTGTCAGGAAGCAGAGAAGTGGTGTATTCTTGGTGGTGGTGGTTGTTTTTTTCCCTCAGAAAGCACATTTTATTTGGTTTAGAGCAGCATTTTTAACAGAGAACAGAATTTTGACTTGGATATGTCATTATAGAAAGATAGTCAATTAAAAATAAGAGCTTTGAGTCAGCACCTCAATACTGCGGTGACTGGTGTTCTGTAAATATCTTTGAAGTATTGTTTTTGGTACCATTTTTATGTCAAGCTTTCACAGTATGAATCATTATGGTTACACTGGTGATTTTTCCCTAAAGAACACAATAAACCCCAAACAAAAGCGAACTGTTCTTTCAGTTAAACACGTAGGGCCCAAAACCTACCTTCGGATAAGGGGGGCATGCTTAAACAGCATAAATGATGCCGTGCAGCAACCGTGCCTCTGAAATGCAGTGTGTACTGATTCTACCTCCATCCATGTCCTCTTCTTAGTAGACCTGAGCCTGAGAGACACTGAATTCCTCTTGTAAATTGCTGAATGCCTTCATCTCCCTTGCTCCTCAGTGACGGTGCTAGAAGCCTCTCACGGGTCCTGTTTAGGAGAGATGACTGTTGCTTGTATTCATGATAGGGCTTATTCGGGCACCAAAGCACTTGTTCCAGCTATCAAACTTTTGCATGCTGCTATCCCTCTCCCCTGGTAGATTCAGGAGATACTGAATATACAGCTGAAACCACACCAGCCAGGCTAAAACCATTCTTTTACTGAAGTGGATTTTAGCTGGGCATGTTGTGGTGCGCGCAGAAAGATCAGTGTTTTGTGAGGATGGACAGAGGAGGCTGGCAAATGGGAGTGTGTGAGCGACTGTGTGTTGCGAGGGGGCCATGTTTGCGAGAACATACAACCTTTTCCTATGTTGTGGCAAGTTGTGTAAGAGGAGGCTTCGTAATACATGATATGAATGTCATCGGTGAAAGAGTGCAGCATGTTGGTGGCCTGTACCAGATGTGTGGGACAGGATAATAAGCATAACATAGGGAGAGTACAGTCAGAGAGGAATCCTCCTTTATGAGCTTGTGGTGCTATACATTTTTTTTAACTCATTTTTTACCTTACTGTCATGAGCGGATAACTTTACCTAGTGCTGCCTTCTGGGATCCATCCTATCTAGTAAGTAATGTAAGATGTGCCTTTGCCCGCCCATCAGGAGGGGAAAACCTTGTACTGTGATGTTCCAATCTTCTCGCCTCACACCCCTACAGGTAAATATTAAATTTTGCAATGGCATACAGCAGTTCCTCGATTGTGGGCAGTTTAAAATAATTGGTGCAAATATTTGAAATCCTAGATGGAAAAATGTGAATAATATTTATTCATAGATTCATAGATTCATAGATATTTAGGTCAGAAGGGACCATTATGATCATCTAGTCTGACCTCCTGCACAACGCAGGCCGCAGAATTTCACCCACCACTCCTACAAAAAAACCTCACACCTATATTTAGTTTCCTTTCCCCACATTTCTTCTCTCACATCCCATTTGGAGAGACAATCCAGAATCTAATCCAAAATCAGATCCAACATACCCATATTTCTTGAGCAGGTGATTTTGTTGGGCACAGCCTTCTTCACCCTCTCGATTTTCACTCTGTGACACAAAACAAGAGAAGCGGTGAGATTGAAATTTTGACCAGTGCGTTATCCAGATACCTGACACAGTGTGTTGATATGAGAGTGCCTTTACCACAAGGACTTTCTTGGTGGTTTTGCAGCTCCCAATAAGTAGAAAAAGCAGAACTAATAATGTGAGATGCTAAAATTTTTTTTTCTTTAGGAAATTGATTAAATGCAAAAATGTACTGTAGACATATTTAAATACTATTTTAAAATGTGATGGGCAGGAAGCATAAGTGATGCCATTTGGTTTTGTGGCATCAGTGTGGGTTGGTTAAGGAGGTGGGGATAAACTTTGGGGATTATTGATATAGCATGAGAAGAGCCAGATGGTTGTATTACACATCTTTTGTGTACTTGTTTGCTTCTTAAAGCAGTTGCAGAATTTTGCCTTGGGCAAAATTTTCTCTGTGCTTGTGTGTTCCCCTCTGAATTTACTTTTGACAAAGTGCATTGCAAAGATGCGGGAATACTGTGCTTTTTCACTTCCTTTCCCTCCTTTAAGTTTGTTGAGTCAACAGAATTGTGCTTAAAAGTAGTTTTTGACTTCTGAAATAAGTTAGTAATTAGGGCAGGTTTTGTGTGTGTGCTCCGCACCAACCTCCCATTAGAATATTGCTTTTAAGAAGTGTCATTTTTTAAATTTTCCTTGTGTGTTTTGGAGAATGAACTGCAAAAATGGCAAACTAATTTTTTTTTAATGTACTAGTTATGTAGTGTTCTTGCAATAAAGAAATGTTGTCTTAAAGATTAATGAGCTAATGTTTCCATTACTTATTTTAGGTTTTGAAATTGTGGTGTACCTGATTCATGTTATCAAAAACACTTACTTTGTGGTATTCAGGTTGAGTGGGAGATGGTTATGATAGGTAGGTGGTTCTTAACTGGATGTTTATGTGACATTTGTTGGAACTGCTTATCACCGGAACCACCAAAATTTACATATATTTGTTATTTCCCTTTGAAAGCAAATTATGCTTTATTTCCCATAAAAGATGAGTTGTTTTAAGAGTTTTCTTAAGTAAGATTTACAATGTAGAGGCCTGATGCTTCTGTCACACCGGTTATATGCCAGTGCAACTCCATTGACTTGGTTTATTCCTGATTTACTTCACTGTAGGTATGTAAGCAAAGAATCAGGTCCCTATATTTTTATCAGTTACATTGGAAACTATCAAAATAATTGTAAATATGCTTAATCTCTTCTTTTCTGTGAGTGAGGAGCACACTGGTAGAAGTCCACCGTATTCACGTGAGTAGTACCTGTGTTTTTTAGGAGATTGTGTACAGCAAAAAATAAAACTGACTCCCGAGTGGTGGGCCCAATCCTGCACTATTCTACTCAGGCAGAAGTCCCATTGAATTCCTTCCCGGCCTGGAAACTATGGGATCGGGCCCTTTATTTGGAACCGAGAGTATTTGATGTGAAAACAAGAAATGTACAATTCTAACCGTATTGAAATTTCTGTCTGTATTTAGTCACAAGTCTGAAGTGACTACTTCTAATAATGATGCCATTGTACTCATCCTATCTGATCAGTTCTTGAAATGTTTTAGTAAGTCTATCTTACAACATTATAAGAAGATAATCAGCTGCCTTAGAAGGTCCCCATCTGGAGTATAGAGTTCTTTTACTGAAAGATGTTTTGCCTTTTTGAGATAGCTCTCGCATTTCATCATCTGTTGTGCAGAGATGAAGTGCATATGAAAAGTCAGTGACTCTGAATCCATCTGTTGTTATTATTTTCCACTGATAATTGGCTTGAACAATGAAATGTCTGTGTCTGTAGCCTTTGAAACTGTACACCCTGTTTATTTTCTGGAGGTCTTACTCCATTCTCTCCACCCCACACTTTTTTTTTTTTTTTGGGCTTCATTTTCTCTCAAGCTTATAGTTAGTGGAGCTTACATGAAGATGACATCTTTGACTCTGGGCATCAGTATGTGTCACTCAGCATCTAAAGCTTGCCTACATATTTTTATCAGAGTCCTATGTCTTTTCTGTTTGCTTCAGTATAGAGCAGTCTTACAGCAGGAAGACTGGCAGATCCAGAATGCATAGACACCTTACCTGAAATGTGGTATTTATTTCACTTTCCTTATTAAAATATTAATTTAGAGTCCAGTATCTAATACTTATGAAATTAGATACTACCTATAATTGTATAATATATTCAGTTGCATCTAGTTTTGCATGATACAGAGCATTAATATTGGATTCCACTAACAGCAGTTCCATTAGCCTGCTCAACCAGTATGAGATATATATGAGCAGGGAGGCATAACTACCAGCCAGAACTGCCAAAACAGTCATTAGAAGCTCCATTGGGATGGACAAAGGCTTTTACACAGTGATATACTGATTAAATTTTGTTCTATGGTTTATTTGCATCAAGGTTAGATCACTATCGTCTATTTGAACCGTATTATCTGACACCTTATTTGGAAGGTCATTTCAATGCAATAATAGTGAACAATATAGGGGTTCTAAAATTTCTTGTGGGATCCCTTCATGGAGGATTTTTTATCCTGTTAGGTTTTACTGGCTCATGATAGCAATTTTATTTTTCTTTTTGCTCTGATCGTGAATTTATGCAAGGAAAAGTAAAAACTGTCTCTACCCTCCTCCCCTCATGCCACAGGAGTGCAAGGAAGGGTAATAAAATAGGTTAGTCAAATGAAAAGTGCTTGTTCCTCACTAGAATCGTTAGTGGAATCCAATATCCTACCAAATCAGCCGTGCTGCATGCTTTGGAATCCAAGCGAATATATGGTGCTTCTTTTTAAGCCCAAATCCTCTTTTTGTGTGTGTGTAAGTGATCTTTCAGAATGAAATTTAGGTACGGAACATAGGGCAGTAGTGTACAGTACATATCACACTGTAGGCTGTAGCATTAGAAAAGAAGGCAGGGGAGTATAATCTTATTTATGTTTCAGTAGCAATCATTTAATACTGCAAGTTATTAAAAAATAATTAAATTACTAAAGCCAACATGTAGCTAGGACTTACAATAAAAGGTCAATGTGATTTGACTCCTTAAATTAGGAAGGGACACTAGTGAATTACAATTGCTTAAAATTTTTGCTTTCTGATTCTGTTCTTGGGGTGTAACGATGAATGCAACTAGAACATATTTATTTTCTCTGGAAAGAGAATACATTGTGGCATTATGTTATGTATATTTAATTGCAATAATAAATGCTTAGGGGTGTTTGGTGGGAAACATGGTCTTTGGTAATTGTAGTTGTTTTTGGAAGTAAATATATTTTTGAGATACTTTTATGAGGACTATTTTAGAAATGACATTTTTAAAAAAATCTTCAGAAATTTCTTCCTTTCCCCCACATAACCAGTAAATAGGAATGTATTAAACTTACAATAATTAAAACTATACTTTGTATGTGAAATGTCTTTTTATGTACAAAAAAGAAAATAGAGGGACAGCACAAATCGAAGAAATTCAGATTTTATATTATAACTCAACAGTGACTGTTCCCTGTTAAGTCCCCTTTTAGGAAAAGAATGGACTGGAATTCTAATGAATTTTTATTAGGAGTGAAAATGAATTTTCAGGTGGTGGTTTGGTCTGTTTCTGGTTTGGTGGGGTATGTGGTAAAGCCAATGTGTGGCTGACAAATGATTTATTTATTTTATTTAATTTTATTTTGCCAGAACAGTTCCCAGATTAGAAATTAATATGATTCATATTGATTATTGCTGTTATTATTTAGTATTGTGTGAGCACAGACTTTAGCCGTGTGCTTTTTTAGCTACTATCCCCTTAAACTGGCTGTGTAGCTTGTCAGAGATCAGGACAGGTAGAATGCACAGCAGGCGTCTGATTTGAGCCAGTTACTCATTTGCTGAGTGTTTGTGTTTATGCAAAGGGGCCTCTTCCTGCATATTTAATCTAGAGTAAGGCAGTGGCTTTTGTTGTGTTTAGACCACATACCTTCAGTCCTGCTTCCTTACACTGCAGCCAGTATTGAAGCACAGAAAGCCTGGATAGTTAAAGTGCTTTCGTGTTTTCAAACTCACAACTTTCTGCAGTTGGTTGGGAATTACTGTACAGCTCAAAGCCTTGCTCCTCCTCATTAATGGGTAAGTTTGTATTTCATTAAAATATGTTACTTTTGTTTCTCTTCCCCTTTATAAATGCACAAAATGCTTGATATTATTTATTGTCCAGTCCTCCTTAAAGCAGTCCTGGTCAGCTGAGGTAGTTTATTGCAGTGAATTAGATCAAGAATACAGGTGCTTCTGGAGTATACCTTTGAGCTTAGAGCTAAATACTGTATTGCAATAGACAGGTTATTTTGAAGGGGGGGAGCAGGGGAAAAATGAGTTCAGCTTTATTCTTTGTACTAACAAATCCTGTTTTGTAACTATCCTGAAGATAATGCTTCCATTGTTTGCCGAAAGCTTTCAAACAATGTGCAACACAGAACTGTAAAAGCAGCAAGAAACTCTTGTCTTTATTGTCTCCCAAGCAAGGGTCCTCACCAGAATGTCTGTGCTGTAATAGGAAGGTTTTTCTTTGTGGAAATTGAATAGTCTCTTCATTGATATTAATAGCACACTAGAGATGTTAGCCATGATGCAGAGTACCAGGACTATAGAGTAGGGAACCTGATATTGCGGGGGGAAAAAATGACAGTCCTATTGCTGCTCAGTGTGGGAGACATCCCTCCATGAGAACAGAGTTTGCATAATGGCACTCTAGGTTAACTGTTTACTATAGGCATTTTAATCTCCAGCTCTTTTAATATAGATGTAATTACTGTCACTTGCTCTCGTACTTATTAACTCTACAGCTCAGTTTCTGACTCAGTCTGAACAAATTACTTTTAAAAATGACTTTCTAGAAAATCCGTGCAGTGTGCTTTTACAGTACATTCTACTGTATATACAATTCATGCTTTAATAGCAATAGAAATTCAGCTTCCTTTTCAGAGTCAAATGAGAGAGAATTTATACCAAAAACACAGAAAAAAATGACAAAGGGCACATCTTCAAAGCAGAGTGTTGTAATACATAGAGTGTTTGGAGAAATGTGGAAAATGTGTATCAAGGCCAGTAGCAGTTTTGGTTACCAATTAACTATTTCCTTCATTTGAGTAACTCGTCTCAAACAGAAGAGTGTGCTGTTCCACCACATGTTGGAAAGTGTGAGCATCTGAATAAAATTTCATCAATCTTATTAAAATATGTAGGGACTTTGGTCTTCTTGGGTGCAAATCAGCCTATAGACTCATAAGCATTTGTTAACAATAAGACTGGTGAGGGTTTTCAATAACAAAATTACAAATACCATATCTAATTGTAAGTATATTACTTTTATACTCTGGTTTAAAAAAAACAAAACTTTTTATGAGGAAAAGTACCTCAGTCAAAGCACCTTGTGTGATTAGCGCTATTGTATTCTTAAATTTTGATTGATAGAGATAATAGTTTTCACTTAAAAATACAGACAGGTACTTTAACTTTCCATGACAATAGCTATTTGCATTTCTTTTATCTTTTTGTTTAACATTTGTGGGGGTTGGGATGGATTTGATTATTAACTCTTATAGCACACTAAGGTAAATGCTAAAACAAAGCTTTTGTTAAAGCTTCAAAGGTAAAACAGCAAATATTGTTTTTAGGCTTCAATATTTAAAGGCTGTTAAAGGATACCTCAAAAATATTTTCACATGACCATGACCAAGGATATCACTTTGTTATAAGGTAAGAGAGAGTAGCTTTTTTTCCCCTGTAAAGATGGGCAGGCTTCTGCATTGCTGGTTTTTTGGCAGGCTGAAGACTTTTTCGTGAGAGAGAGAGAGAGGGAGGGAGAACAGTTTAGACTAGTGCTATCTGTCTCACATGAAAAGAGATTCAAAATTTAAGTTCACAAGAATCTGAAAGATACTAGCACAGACGGTTCAAAAGAATGGGCACTGCGAAGAGTAAAATATCATGCAATGGAGCATTTGTCAAATGGGGATATGTATATTATGTTTGAAGCCAAGAAAACTAGAAGGTTAGTTTCTGTTAAACCAAAAATGAGTAAATAAAATAATAGCACACAAGTCGCAAAAGGAGTGCACTACGCACTAGTGGGTTGTGGAAGTGTGTTCAGAATTCCCTAAATGTGTAGTTTTGAAAGGTAGACTTCACGGTTGTGGGTACTGAAAGTAACACTTTTTTTCGTCTTTAAATGGTGCCAGAGTAACACTTTAAGATTACAGATTCAGTGGCTGCTCCACAGTGATTGGGGAGGAATCTTTCATATTACTACTTCCATTATATGTGAGGTCAAGTTTCAAGATGAGAATTATAACACAGCCTCAAAATGGTTAAGACTGGCATTAACTAATGTATGGAAAGTCATTTTAAGAAACCGTGAAGACGTTGCAAGGCTAAAATGCACTGTAAGATTTGATTATTTTGCTCTCTTAACATTCTGTAAGATGTTCTCTTATCATTTGATTGGACGTTTGACAGGTTTGATACTTTCTGGGAACATGTTATGGTCTTTAAGTCAGAAGAATCCAACAAGGGCTAGTAGCTCTCTTTTATGCTAAGTAATTTATATGAGTCAAATAACCAGTCTATCAGTGAAACATGCTAGACTTATGACCATAGTTCAAATTTTGTACTGTAAGCAATGTGTACTGTACTTGCCTGTTAGCTGTACTTGTATATGATAGTTGATTAAAAAAAAAAAATTTAAATGAACTGCGATTAGGGATGTTGGCCAAAACTGAGTGTTTCTTTTCCAGCATTGTGATAGAAATGAAATTTAATAATAATATTTTAAATGGAGGAGATTTTCAGGGCTTAGCTTTATCCTCATGATATTTATTTTATTTCAACTTAGAATAAATAAAAAGTGCCCGTATGTGGGCTTTGAGCAGCCAGCAAATTATTAAAAATCAAAGTGCAATACGAGCAGCTCACTTCTTCCACCAACCATCAGCACATCAGCAAATACAAACACTGTACATTTACCTGTGGCACAATCCATCTACCCTTCTTCAAAGACCAGGTGAAATAAAAACACCCTGCCTTACACCTTTGGATTTCCACCTACATTTCACTTTCCAAATAGGTAATAATGACACCTGGGTCAGAATATGGCGCCTACAGTATCTCATGACAGTCAATATATATCGCACAATAAAAAAATCATCATCCTGATAACTATTGTGGAAGCACTTGTGTATGGTAGTCTTTAAGTTATTCAGTTTTTAAAATTTTTTAGATTCTCAAACTTCAACTCTGGTTCTGATGAAGGCCTATGAGCACCTCTCTACTAGTCATTGTTTAGCAGAATCATTATGCACATCAGATTCTCTAAATTAAAAAGAAAGTTGAACTATAAACAAAATAGCAGATAAAAGTACATTAATTCATTTTTGGCTTCTTTGCAGCCCTTACTTTTTTTCGAACTAAGCTCCCCCACACACTCCAAAACAAAATAAAATCACAAAGATAATATATAATGAAAGCAAATGTCAGCCTGGTTGTCTAGACTTAACTATAACTTGGTTAGATTTGAAGGAAAAAATAGTCTGTTATTCCATTATTGGATCTCACAATTTAAAAAAAAATAAAAAATTCTAATTGTGGTTCTGAGGTTTTTATATTTCGGGGCTTCTAGGAAGCCTTGCAGTAAACAATTAAAACAGAAATGTTCAGTTAATATATTCAGGTGTGAAACTAAAGTTGTCGCTAACAAAAATCAGTCCATCAATAAATACTAAATCAAATTTCTGAAACTGTCTATAAAAAAAAAAAAGAGAGAGAGAGTCTGCTTTCTAGGTATTGAAATGGAGTTTTTCCCCAGAGGTTTTGGTTTCTAATCATATTTATCCCTTGTAGGCTCTTCAAGGCAGGGATGTTGGCCCCAATCCTGCAAACACTTATGCCCGTGAGCAACATTCTGCAAGTGAGAAGTCTCATTGAGATACTACTCACCTTTGTAAAGTTACTCAAGGGAGCCAGTGTGTGTGGGAGGTGGGCCTGTGTTCATCACACTTTGGCTTCTGTACAATGCCACACATGCTCTAGTACTATACGATACTACTGTTTAATTAGTATAATCTTCCTCCCCAGGTCCCCCGATTTCATTGTCTGATTTATATTACTGATTGAATATAGCTTTACAATCATCACTCACAGTTAGGGCCCCATCCTACAGCACTCACACAACTCGCTCTTTCGGATACGATTAGTCCCCCTGAAGAAACTACCCGCGGGAGTAAAGGTTGTAGGATCAAGCTACTAGGGTGCCATCCTACTGAGAGCTCAATGGCAAAGCTTATTGTGTCTTCAGTGAGAGCAGACTCAGGGCCAGTGTGACTAGTCAGGACCTGATCCAAGTCCCACTGAAATCAATGAAAGGCTTTCCACTGACGTCAGTATGCATTGGATCAGGCTCTTAATCCATTTAGAATCATTGCCAGCACTGTCATTTTAAAAAAAAAATGCAGTCTGCTCCCCCAAACAGTCCTGCTTTAACAAATTACAGTAAAAATGTCTTTTAGCCAAAGATCTCCAAGTGCATTGCAAAGATAGGCATTTCCTGCATTATCCCCATCTCACCGTTGGATAAACTTGAGACACAGAGTGGTTAAAGCCAAACATTTCAATCATGTCTACTAAAATCCCAATCCTGCAAATACTTACACTTGTTAGTAACTTTACTCATGTCTGCAGTGCCATTAAAGTCAATGAGACTACCTGCATACATAAAGACAGGTTTCAGAGTAACAGCCGTGTTAGTCTGTATTCGCAAAAAGAAAAGGAGTACTTGTGGCACCTTAGAGACTAACGAATTTATTTGAGCATAAGCTTTCGTGAGCTACAGCTACATCGTGATGCATCCGATGAAGTGAGCTGTAGCTCACGAAAGCTTATGCTCAAATAAATTGGTTAGTCTCTAAGGTGCCACAAGTCCTCCTTTTCTTTCTGCATACATAAAGTTACTCACATGTATAAATGTTTGCAGGGTAGGGGCCATCATTTACATGTCAAAGTTTTGGGGTTCTCAGGCAGCTCAAACTTGTGTTTTTTGGAAAATGTTGACCTAAGCCCAAGATCACATACCCAGTCAGTGAGTGATTCCCTAATAGAACTGAAATAATCATCTTTGATTCCAGCCCTGTGTTCAAGTTGCTAAACCATGCTTGCCTCCCTTGAGCAAACACTAGTTTGGGGTTGTTTGGGGTTTTTTTTGTAGCATGTGTATCGAATATGCTCCACAGGTGTTTAGAAAAATGGGCAAATGTTGTATGGGATTTGAGACATTACCAAGAAACAACTTTATTTGAAGTAGTCATTTTCAGGTATTTGTTTTTTTTTTTTTAAGTTCAATTTTAAAATGGTCTACTTGTATCCTGCCAATCTATTCTGTGTTGCAAAGTGCAGTACCACAGGTTTGCCTGAAACATCCAGAAAATAGATACAACAGAACTGATAAACATGAAAATAGATTTAAAGGACCTGATCAAGATCATATTTCCACCAAAGTGGAGTAAAAACCTTTATTGCTGTGACTCTAACAGTAAATAGTATGTCAGAGTTCATGTATTTTACTTGCAAGGTTTTGATGTTTGAAGGTGAGACCTACCTATTGTGCTTTTAATATTGTGCCTGTCTTTTCAGGCCTCAATCAAGAAAATCTTTACTTACCCAAGTAATCCCACTGAAGCCAGTGGGACTGCTTGCAAGCACTTATAGATCTTGGACCTTAGTCTCCAATATTTTATTATGAGAACTATGTAAAACTTCTCATTAGAGGTGTTTAAAAAAATCATCTAATTTTTGCAAATGAGCAAAAAATCAAAATACAGTACTTTCCATTTTCATCTTGATTTTAACCATTTTTGTCTTGCTAAAAATGTCATTTTTCAGTGGTGTAAAGGTGACATGTAATTGTGAAAATTGTCTGTGTTTGCAGAATCAATGGTAAATAAATGAATTTCCTTCTGAAAGGCTCCCCTACCCCACCCCTGAGTGAAATGGATGGCAAAAAGCTGCACCAGATCCTGGAAATGGCATACTCTGTCAGTTGATCAGTTTCACAAACACTCCCAAAGGACCCCACCTTTATCGTGTGAATTTTGTGAAACAAAGTTTTATGCAGCCTTATTATTTCACACACCAAAATTTCGTTGAGTTTCTGTTTCATGTTACATTGTCTATATCAGCAAATGCTTGCATATTTGTCTGCCTCTAATGAATTAACATTAGATATTACGTGTACTTCTGCACACTGTTTAGAAGATCAACATTTCAGTTAAATTATGTTATAGTTTTATTTTATTAATGCTTTTGGTCAATTGACATGGAATTAATTCTAAACACTGTTAGTAACTTGATCTAAATTAATAAACAAATGTTTTTCTTTTCTCTTCTACCATATGTTGATCCCAATTACGTGAACAGAAAGTGGCAGATTGTCATGTTTCTTAAAGGATTACATAGTGTTTTGCATAAGAGAGAGTACACAAGATGCAGCGATATAGGTTGTAACACACTTGCTGTTCTTCCTTTCTACTCTATTTTTTACTGACACCCATTTTTCTTATTAACCCTGTGCACTTTGTGTAAAAAGAGGACCTGAACACCCCAAATACCAGTAAACTACTTTCTGAATTAAGCATGACAGATGCATCTCCTCCAGGACTGTATCTTTTGGAAAGGGGGCGGGGGAAGGACGACAGAGAGAACATAAATAGAATTACAGGGGTTACAAACACACACACACACACACACACACACACACACACACAAATTAACTAAGCAGAGACCTATTCAAGCAAGTCTGGGTTCTGAAACAAAGGACGTGAGTCATATATTATTCAAAGTGAAACTAAATTGATAGACATCAAGATTAAGAAAGTTTATGGTAGAGAACAAAGGTGTCTCATCTTCAGGGATTTTTTTCCTCTCCCCCCCTTCCCTCCCCCCAAACACCACATTGTTCTTGTTGAACCGAAGAGCCTCACGCTGGCTGGTACTGATAAGCAGCAGTCCTGTGACTTTATTGTTTTTATTAACTCTCTCTGAAAGTCATTCACCATTAAACACAATTGAATTCATTTGTTGTTTTATTTATGTTTGTACTTGCTAATGTGGTAACAATGAAAATGCTTCAGATGTTGTCGCTAGCACTGATCTGCCAATGACATTGTGGTATCCTCTTTGTCTCCAGGGTAAGAAGAGTGACCTTTTTGGGTGGCTGAAACTGAAGATTGCTTTGCAGAAGCAACGAAAGTAGGTAAATACAAATACCATTTTGCACTTAGTTTGTATAGACTGACCTGCCTATATATGGGCCCAATCCTGCAAAACCCAGGCATATTCCTTACTTGCGGAAGTAGCCCCTGGATTTAAATGGGAATGCTTGCGTGAGTAAGGACTGTAGGATTGGGCTCTAACAAACTTTTCTAACCATATTCTTCCCTAACTTAAACCGTGTTCATCTCCCAACTAAACCAATGAGTTAGACCCTCTTTTGAAACTTAGGGAAAGAAGCACAAAGGTGGCCCTTTTGGCTCACACCTGGGGCCATTTGGCCACCAATCTTGTCCTCAGTCTAAATGAGAGCAGTCTTCTCTAATTTATGTTGGCTGTCTATTATCCAACTGGCTCTCCCTGCAGCTGGGGATCATGTCATACCCTCTCTCTCAAAGATGCCCCACTCCTCGCGCATTGAGTGGTGTCAGAGATGCTGCTGTCTGCTAGCCAGCTGAAGACTCCATTATATAAGATGAATCCCAAGGGATGGTCAAATTGGCATTATGGCTGCTTTGATTTGGGCTAACACAGCAGCGTAAGAGCAGAATTTGGCTCTTAATCTAGTTACTACTACTTATCCTTGTAACAGTTAAAATGCATGCTTTTTCGTCTTTTGGGGCATATCTAAAAGAAAACAAAACAAATCAGCTCCCTGAAAGCATTCTTTTTTTAAAAAAATATGAAAATCCTTCACTTCTACCTTAACTCCTTGCCTTTCTTTTTGTTGACTTTTGTAAGTTTAAAGTTAGAAAGGAATATTAACATCACAAAAGTAGTGATTCATAAAATTAACTTGCAGAAGACAGGAGTAACGCATGTCAGTGTTTGGTATTGAAGTGGTGTCATCTGACTGAGGTTCATATGGCTGCTTTATAATCACCTTCTTTCAGAAATTAATAGTCGGTTAAGCACCATAGCAACAAGCGACACTGATGTAACCGTTAAGCAGTGGCTGCCGTTCACTGTGATGTCAGTGCTGTTCTCTTGACCTTCTTTGAATATAAAATGATGATTTCATTTTAAATTTAGAATTTTACAGAATGATTAAATATATCAAAGAATTAGAGCTATTTTTATTTATTTATTTTTTAAAAAAACATGTTTAGGAAAAAAATCAACGCATTCTCTTCTGTTTCAACTTAAAATAGATTTATGGATAATGGGTTCTTTAGCTCTTTGTTGCCAAAAAAAAAAAAAAAAAAACTATTCAGACAGGATGAAATTCATGGAGTTCAAGTGAATATTGCAATCTATGGCTGTTCCTGTGGTTTATGTCAGCAACACGGTATGCCTTTCCTTGGAATGTGGATATTATTATTGTTTGCTTAAGGGGTGCCTCGGATGTCTTAGGTATTTTTCAGACATTCGAGAAGGGACAGACCCTGCCCTGATAAGATCACAGTCCAAGGCATATAGCTGTTTTGTTTCTCCTTTTGGTTTGATTTAAATTGGCCTGATGCATAACGAAAAACTTTGCACACTGGGATACATCAGAGCCCCTCATGCTTTACCGTATGCTTGTAAAGAAGAGCTTATGCTGCAATATGTGGACATCCTATTACATGATATACATGAGTTTAGGAATACTATTTACAGTACAAAACAATGTTTTAAACTAACTTGAAGTTTCTGACCTACATCTCTGCAAAAGCAAGGATACTTTGTATTACGGTAGCCATGATACAACACATGCTTGGGCTTGTCCTCTTGCATGCATCATGTAATACTAAGTAGCTTCGATGAGTCAGAATCGTAATGTATAAGGCCAGAAGGGACCATTAGATGATCTAGTCTGACCTCCTAACAGATCATTACATTTAATCCAGTTCCCCCCAGGTATTAAGCCCAGTAACTTGTGTTTTGACTACAGCACAGCTTGTTACACATCTTCCAGAAAAGCATCTAGACTTGATTTGAAGACATCTTGGAGAATCTACCACTTCTTCGAGTGCTTGCTCATGTCTGTTCCACATTAGGTGTGTGTGCTCGCCACATGCACCAGTGCCGGAAGTTTTTCCCTCAGCAGTATCCGCAGGGGAGTGGCTCTGGTGTCCTCTGGAGTAGCCCCCACATGGGCCGGCTCCCCCCACCCTCAGTTCCTTCTTGCTGCCAGTGACGGTGCACGGACCGTTCGCTGCTCTTACTAGCATTGCTTAGGCTTCGTTTGTACGAACTAAAGTTCTTGTAAAGTTAGTGTACCTAGTTAGTAGTTGAGTTAGTTAGCCCTTAGCAGTAGTTTAGAGTTTTGTTAGTCCCATCGGTGACTTAGCCAGGGGACGGGGCATGCCCTGGTCCCCAGGCTTTAAGCCCTCCGATCACTCTAAATGGCCCATGCCAGTGAGCGATCCACATAGTAGCTGTCTCAGGTGCCTTGGTGAAGGGCACATAAGTGATAAGTGTCAAATTTGCAAGTCCTTTAAACCTAGGACTAAGAGCTTGAGTTCAGACTCCGAGCGCTCCTGATGGAGTCGGCGCTCGCTCTGGTCCCAGAGCAAAGGTCCGACTCGGCACCCAGCACCACTGCATCAGTGTGTAGTGCCATGCGCCGACAAGCTGGCACTGATCCCCATCCATGGCCCTGGCCAAGAAGTTGAAAGACGGTGGAGGATGGTCTCCTACTCCCCGCCAGGGGAAGGACAGGGCTGGGGGCGAGCTAAGACCCGCGCTGGGCAGCTCATCTCCCCTGTCAGGAAATTGGGCTTCAGCTCATGTCGAATGATGCAACCCACCCTGTTCCTTGCCTGGAAGCCTGGACACAGAGGCGAGCCTTCATCAGCTTCAGGGACCCTTCTCTTCTCGAACAGGAGGTTCAGGGGCTCTTACAGCTGGAGAGTGTGGAGGAGGTCCCGCCTCCTTACCGGAACAAAGGTTTCTGTTCTTGATATTTTCTGATCCCAAAAGCCAAGGATGGGCTGCGTCCCATCCTGGACCTTTTAGACCTCAATAGCTACCTAAGGAAGCTAAAGTTTCTCATGGTCTCTCTGGCCTCCATTATCCCCTCCCTGGATCCGGGAGACTGGTATTCTGTCCTCTACCTGAAAGACGCATACTTTCACATAGAGATCTTCCCAGGACACAGACGCTTTCTCCGTTTTACGGTTAGTTCGGCCCACTACCAGTTTGCAGTCTTTCAGTTTGGCCTGGCTACAGCACCAAGGGTATTTACCAAGTGCATGGAGGTAGTTACGGCCTACCTCAAGCGTCAGGGTATGCAGATTTACTGATACCTTGACAGTTGGCTGGTCAAAGGCAACTAGAAGGCTCAGGTCCAACACAACATTCCTGTACTACAAGCCATGTGCTGCTCCTTGGGACTACTGGTCAACCACAAAAAGTCCATGTTAGTTCCAGTTCAAAGGATAGAATTCATTGGGGCCGTGCTCGACTCGACCCGGGCGAGAGCGTTCCTACCGTTAGTCAGCTTTCAGGCCCTGATAGACCTTATTGCGAAAGTGTCCGTGTTTTCCCTGACAATGACCAGGGTGTGCCTGCGCCAGCTAGGCCACATGGCAGCTTGCACATATGTGGTCCTCCATGCATGCGGCCCCTGCAGCAATGGCTGGTGTCAACCTATTCCCAATCCAGGGGCCAGCTCGCTGCAGTGGTGGACCGATCATGAGAAGGTGATGTTTCCAAAATGCACGGCAGAACACGCAATTTAATAGAATGCAGAGTTGTTCTGAAATGCCAAGACTTGTTTCCATGGCCAATTATGGATCCTGTCCTGCTCCCATTGACGCCAATGGCATGACTTTACATGGTGATTTCAGTGACGGCAAAACTGGTCTCTCTTTTTACAAAATATAAAATAAATACAAAACAATTGACACCCTGGGCTGAGAAGTTGCAGATCGAGTTTCAGCGTGGTGGGAATTGACACTGCAAAGATAATAAACCATGGTAAAAGGAGTTCATAATGGAAATGGTAATGGAGTCCTAATTAGAGTGGTGCCACTGAAATAAGAAGGGTTAAGGGTTTGGTTGATTTGAAATTGAGCTCAACTGCGTGATTACTGAATTTCAGGTGAATCCCATCTTCTGTGTTAGTAGATAAAGTGGCTCAGTGCATTCACAATGCAATGCTCTTCCCTTCTTTAGCAACAGTTGTATGGTCCTTTGCTTCCCAGAACTGCATGGAAATCTGGTCTCAGGCATACAAAGTCGGATGAGAGGACAAGGGTGATGCAGTAGATTTTTTAGCTCCAAGTATTTTTTTTGTGTGAGCTCTGAAGAATGCACAGTGACAAAAATAACTGAATAAACATAGTAAGGGGTTTTGATGGTTAAACCTTCAGCATTCAGATGTTTGTATTCTCCGTTATTTAAGATTGTTAATCATAATGTCTAATTAAATTGCTTTACAAACCAGAGTCAGTTTTCTTCAAAGTGAGAATCAGAATTAAAATATTGATTTTTTTTCCATAAGGGGAGGAGGGAAATGTATTTATAGAGAAATATGCTCAATAATGTTAGTTTTCCTGCAGTAGTCATTTGTTTAAATGTTACATAAAGGCATTTTTGGTAATCAAACAAATTCAGTGGGCATTGTAAGTCAGGGATAGCTTGCATGCTGCAAAATTGGAAAGTACAAAAACATGTTACTAAAGTTGTACATTATTGATAACAAAAGGTACATGCAGACTTTCAAGATAGAAGAGATAATATCCTTTAGAAAACCCCTAACGAGAAAAAATCAACACAAAAGGATTTTGCAAAGTTACACTTAGTTTAAAATTTCAACTCTTAATGCATGGCAGAGTTAAATGGTGATTAAATATTGATAACAAAACTGTAGCTGCTCGTAATTCAGGATCCAGTGAGACAATCAACAAATTAATCTTTGGGTCTGAGCTCAGTTCGTGCTCTTATATTTTTTCTCTACAGGGCAGAACAAGTAAATGCCACTCTACCTTTTTTCTGTCCCCTTAAGTGTGACATAAAGATGAGCCAAAAGGTTTTTCTCTCCACTGGATGATAAAATAGGCCACACCATTTTTCTTTATGGAAAATAACCCATGTAGGACGCCAGAGATTTCTCTCTTAGAGTTCCCACCAGCCTGTTTGGTCAGGGAAGAGCCACTCCCTGACCGAATATGTAACAAAGGCATGGCACAGTGACACTTCCATACATCCCGCTTCTGGTTTCCCCTGCTGGCAGCTGTCTGCAGAGCTCCCATAATCAGGGCTCTATGCAAAACTTAAGACAGCCTCAAAATATGCTAACTTTGAGAAGGTTGCTCCTTGTTGCTACAGGTTTGGGGACATGATGTGCCGAGTACAGTCATGGACCTGGCTCTCCCCTTTCCTGTGTGGGGCTCCCCAGTCCCCCAGTGGGAATGTAGGAAGGGGATAGGCTGTTATGGAAGTGACTGCTCCCACCTGCTGCACAGCCAGGGAGAGACCTATGCACAGAACAATAGGGGCCAGTGATGGCTATGATAGTAAAAATATTAGAATTTATAAGAGTAATTCTTCCCTTTAGTGCTTAGCTTCTTTCACTCAAGGATCTCACTATGAAACAGCAATGATACAATACCCCTGGGTGCATGTATGTGTGAGAGAGAGAGAGTGAGTGAATAAGTGTATTAGTACATACCAATTTATAAATGAGTAAACCGAGGAGTATACCGATGAGTAAGCAGAGAAGTCAAATGACTACGGTCAGGCTGAAAATCCAGTGGCAGAGCTGAAAATAGAAACCAGGAGTCCTGATTCCCAGTGATTTTGCTCTGATCATTACATGACAAAGCCTCCCAGTGATTCTCTTTTACATACACAGTGCTAGGATGGCCACTTTTGGGATTGGTGCCTATATACACTATACTGCTTAATGTGAGAAGTCGGAAAACAGTGCGTTTTAGTGGTTAGCACAGGAAACTTGCATTTAGTACTCCTGGATTTTAGTCTCAAATTTGCTGCTAGCTCACTGTACGACTTTGGTGAAGTAATTTGACTGGTTTGTGTGCCCATCCCTAAAATGGGGTGTACCAACCTCCTGCTTGATGTCATTAGACGTATTGTGAGATTTAGTAACTGTAAAGCACTTGAGATCCTCAGATGAAAGATGCTGCGGAATTCAGAGTGTTTATCTGAATCTCTATAATCTATAGTTACAGAAGCTATGTTACATCTGCATGTTGTGGGACGGACAAACTCAGACTCAGTACACTCCTGTGACAACAAAATACTAATTTAAATCTATACCTAGTTTCGTAAGGAGTTTAGTCTAGAAATGGGTAGAACTGTGATTTTTCTGAAGCCATTTGATCAGGAAGATTAATAAAATAAATGAAGGCATTTTGGAAAAGTTTTTGAACAAATCTCATTAGCATGAGCTGTTGGAATGCTGTACTGAAGACTTCAAAGATTTGTCAGAGTTGTTCTCTTTAAACTATTATCTGCTGGCATTAATGATCTCAGGAGAACTGTGAGAACATGTTTTGTTTGCATACTTTTGGCCTTGCCCACCCCACTCTCCACTACTCTATATATCAGCGGTTTTCAACCTTTTTCTCATTTGTGGGCCCTTAAAAATTTTCAAATGGAGGAGCGGACCCCTTTGGAAATCTTAGACATAGTCTGTGGACCCCCGGTGGTCCGTGGACCACAGGTTGAAAACTACTGCTATATATAATAATATTGCAAGTGGTCTAGTAGGAAAACATGTCTCTCCATTTTAGGATAATAAGTAACAGGTTCTGATCCTCCTATGTTTTGTTCTTGGGCAAAATCATTCTTGGCTTCAACAGGGCTACTCAAGTGAACAAGGTGAGCAAGATTTAGTGAGTTCTTTATTTAATTCTACAGTCTTTCTCCCACTTCTCTAATGTATTTTATTTAAGCCCTTATCAAGTATCTACCAGGTGGTGGCTTGTATTACTCCATGCTTACAATTTACCATCATCCCATTTCAATCTATAATATTAACCACACAACGAAGCGTCGTGGCTTGGTGGTTAGCATGTGCCTCTAGATTGAGAAACTATTATTCTGATCTTTAGCCACGAACCACGGCCACTGGGAGCCGCGAGCGGCCGAACCTGTGGACGCGGCAGGTAAACAAACCGGCCCGGCCCGCCAGGGGCTTTCCCTGCACAAGCGGCGGAACAAGGTTGGGAACCACTGCCCTAGCCCTATATCTCTATAACTACGTTGCTCAGGGATGTGAAAAACCCACACCCTCAGCAAAGTAGTTATACCGACCTAGTCTCTTTCCCCCTCTCCCCCACAGCAGACAACGCTGTGTTGACGGGAGAGCTTCTCTTGCTGACATAGCGACTGCCTCTGAGGGAGGTGGATGAACTATGCAGACAGGAGAAACTCTCCCATCAACGTAGGAGTGTCTTTACTTAATGCTGTAGTGGTGCAGCTGCGCCGATCCAGTGTTTTTAAGTGTAGACCTCCCCCCAGCAAGCCCACCTGGCTTGGGAAACAGAGTTGGGAAAAAAAAAAAAGGCCATGGACGAAAAGTTGGAGCACATTCTTACTCCTTCATTGGAGGCTGTTGGACTCTCTTTAACCCCTCATGCCAGTCGTTGCTCTGTGGTGGACATGGGTACTGGGTACGCCACTTAGGCAAAGGTGCTGGAACTAGCAGTGTTAGGGGTGCAGCAGCACCCCCTGGCTTGAAGTGGTTTCCATCATATAGAGAGTTTACAGTTTTGTTCAGTGGCTTTCAGCACCCCTACTGTAAAAATTGGAGCCTGTCTCCAAGAATGCAGTGCAGTACACACTTTTGTGCAGTAGGGTCCTGAGTTGGATCGGGAAATGACTGCAGAAACCAGATTTTGTCAGGTATGGCACACTTTGGTCGCCTCTTAGTGACGGAGTGGCCTGTTGCCTTACAGCAAGGCATGTCTTTCCGGCATATTTATTTGAGCTTATTGTAGCAGTGTTATGTTACAGTGGCAACATTACAACATCCGTGACGTCAGTGGTCATTACAATACCACCCTCTTCATTTGCAAGCTATTAAAGCCAAGGCATTTTAAAAAAAGACTTCTTTGGCACTGGTTGCCTGTCCACATTTGTGATTCCCACACGTGAAGGCATATTCCTCTACCTTTAATGGCCGGAGCTTCAGTCACCACATCCAGGATGTTAAATTGGGAAGGGTTCCTCCCTGTAAACCTGTGAATTGTAAGTTGGGAGTGTCTCACCTCTCATGCCCATGTATTTTTTTTTTCAGCGTGCTTTGTACAAATTCTGCGTAATTGCTCAAAATAGTCTTTTGACTTTGAGCTCACTGTTTACTTTTTTATTTTGGGAGCACAAACATTTGAACATTTGTAACTAAGGCTCTGGCGTCATTTCCATTACAAATCATTAATATAATCAGTTTATAATTTGGTCTCCAGAATCTGTTCTGGCTGAAATTTGGTGAGTTGTTTTTATCAGTTTTTTTTTTTTTCAAAAGAGAAATTGGCTGCCTTCCTCCTCCTCAGCCCTCCTACATGCCCTTTTTAAAAAGGGTAGAGGATTCTCTGTTTTTACTCTTTCTACTTCAATAGTATGAAACTTTATCTGTTGTACCTAATTCGCGGGATGTTGAGGATTAGTTAATCCCACTTATGG
This sequence comes from Chelonia mydas, assembly GCF_015237465.2. Classification (NCBI taxonomy): domain Eukaryota; kingdom Metazoa; phylum Chordata; order Testudines; family Cheloniidae; genus Chelonia; species Chelonia mydas. The sequence goes on along the minus strand of NC_057853.1, from coordinate 10,126,535 downwards.
GGGGGGTGGGAATTATGTGCACAGGTACAGTAGCTTCTGATAATAGAACAGCTCCAACAGTGGAATTTTCACGTGTAGGTAATGCTTTCGATAATATTGGTAACAGTCTTTGAAAATGGAAAACACTATAGTACAAATCCTATAAATAAATCAATGGGTTAGGTGGTAAGACTTTTTTTTTGGGGGGGGTACCTATCTGATCCCTCTCTCACTTGAAAAGTTCTTTTCGTATAAAATGTCTTGTGCTTATTCTTATGCTAGGGGATTTTGTGGTGCTGCTGCTGTTCTTTGTTTCGGTTTGACTCCTGTAAATAGACAATATGTTTTTGATTTGGAGGGCTTAAAAATATTCGGTGGATTTTGCAGTTTTGAAAAGTATCCAGATATGTTCTTTTGGAAGACATATCTGAAAAACTGATTGGCCCAGAAATCGCAAATTGGTTTTACACTTCAATGAAATCTGGTGCCCAGGAGTACTTGGTTGGTGGTTGTTGTTTTTTTTAAAAGGAGCGTAGGTGGTTGATTTTGGACTTGCTTGTTAAGAACATTTTGAACCCCTGAGAGCTCTGGTTTGGAGAACATTATAAGCCCTGTGAGAGGTCTTACAGAAGTTGTAAGAATGGTAAGTATGTCTGCAAAGTCAGTTATGTGAGACAGATAGGGTAAGACCACGAGTGAGATTCCACAAGTCTGCTATTGATCTTCCTTTAACAGTCTCAAAAAATCATTTATCCTCTCAGAGTAAGACTTTGAAGGAAAGTTTGATATTAATTAGACAAAGGGTTTTGAAGCTAAAGGAATTATTCTGATTTGCATTGGTGCACCTGAGAGCAGAATCTGGCCTCGTTATTTTTTTCTCTTTTTGAAAGTTGGATGCTCAAAAATGACTTGGCCAACAGCTGCTGAATTTATTTTGGTCATTTGTCCTTCGAGGTCTAGGACATGTATGGGGGAATTAATTTTGAATGTATTCCGTAAAAAAACTCGAATCTCTGAGTGCCCCATGAATACTTTGCAGAGTTTATAAAAACCCCAATAGCTTTTATAGAGTTGCTCCAATGGGATTACAAATTCTGTAAGTTTATCCTGTGCACTAGTTTGTAAGGTCTTTTAGTTAAGTTGTCTAGTTCAAGCAACTTAGAAATGTCACAAAAACACACGGTATAGCTTCTAGTTTTGTAAAATGAATAGAGTTGATTCAAGGATATTACACTCACCATGGACATAACTGGTGCAGTTTATAAGCTTCTTAAGCCAAGTAGTTTTGGCTTAAAGAACAGAGCTTCATGGTAACACTACCTGGAGCTTGTATGCTCTGGGAATAGTACCTATTCAGAAAAGCTACTAAATGTTCAGGTTGCATGCAGATTGCCTGTGGAGTTTGAGGTCTGCAATTGCAGATCATCCCTGGCAAGGTCTGCAGGCTAATCAGGCGGACTTCTCAATCTCCATGTTTAACGATGTGGAACTTTACAGCATCCTTAACCATTGCATATTAAGCTTAGTAACTCCACAGATAATGCTTATCCCTCTTGTGATGATGCCCAACATAGTGTCCTGAAACAGACAGCTCTGCTATGTGCCATTAAACCTCGTTTCCAAACACTCATCCACATCAACTCATATGAAAGTCAGTTTTTTTCCCTACCTGCCAAACCTCAGAGGGCAGGTATTGGAGGTCTCTGCCCTGACAGGTCAGGGCTCACAACAGCTGGGGTAGTAAAAGACCACAGTGGGTCAGGGCTTCTGTTTTGCATCTGGTGCCAATAGAGCTGTGTACACTTACACCACCAGGGAATTTGTCCACGGGCCTTTAAAATATGGGAATTGGGAACTCGCCAGAGGAACTCTTTGCTAGAAGATGTTGTGAAAGCCAAGACTACAACAGGGTTCAAAAAAGTTCTAGATAAATTCGTGGAGGATAGGTCCTGCAATGGCTATTAGCCAGGATGGGCAGGGATGGTGTCCCTAGCCTCTGTTTGCCAGAAGCGGGAATGCGCGACAGGGGATGGATCACTCAAAGATTGCCTGTTTAGTTCATTCCCTCTGAAGTACCTAGCCTTGGCCACTGCTGGAAGACAGGGTACTGGGTTAGATGGGCCATTGGTCTGAGCTTGTGTCGCTGTTCTTATGTTCAATCTGGTCAACGCTTACTGTGTGGGTTTTTTTTTCCAAGAAAAACTAATGTTTTATATGCTAAAATTTCAGAATGAATGACACTTTTATCAAAACACATACAAGCTGTTTCTTGAACAAAATGTATGTGTTTGGGCGGGGGGACGGAGGGGAGAGAGAAATAAAAATCACCTATTCTGTGCAGGCTGCAATTTTCTTGCTTACAGACAAGAAGTTGGACATTTTTGCTGTTAGAGCTGATGGCACACTCAGTGCTATATTTTGAGTGCTCATTTCATTTAAGAGCTTGAACTAGAGGTAGGGTAGACAGGTTTTCAGGTGATGGTGTTTTGTTTTTATTGACTTTTTTTAAAGAGTGAGACAATTTATAGGAATTTTGGATGAAGTTACACAACTTTGCTGTCTCCTCTGACCCTGAGAAATGGTGTGGTTCTAATCGCTGCTATTGCCCTTTCCCTACTTCTTCAGCTCCGTTGTTTGACTTCTCTACCCACCAGCCTGCAGTCTGAGCTCATCACCAGCCTAGATTCCAGCAGTGATCTCAGAGTGCCAGGCTGAAAAAAGAGAGACTGGAATTACACTCCCCCTTCCTAAGGGAGGAAACGTGTTCGCTTTTCTCTCTGACGATTATCTACAGAGGTGCATGCTGTCTGTTTTCAGTTGAAATTCCTGAATGCCATCTAACAATAGAATACATTAGAAATACATGTTTTTAATTAGTCTTCACAATCCATAGCTTTTCCCATTGGTTTCCATGCTGAATGAGTTTTTCCTGTTCTAATTTTGTAAACCTCCTGCCACTTGGCAGGAAAATGGCAGCATCCATAGGAGACTTCCACAGCCACAGAAAAATTGAAACTTCAAGATGTATTTCCTGAATAATATTTATTTATTTATTTATTTATATGGTATTTGACAGAAAAATGCTAAAGCTTTATCTTTAACTAAAATAAACTTTTTAACCTGACAATTTTGAGGCTATTATCTGCCTGATACAAATTTAAAAGAGCTAAATTATTTCATCTGTATTGGCAGCATGCATTGAAGTTTCCCTCCAGATTGATTTGGAACATGACGACTTAGTCCACTACTGTATTGTGTGCTTGGTGCCACAAAAAACTATTGGATCAGTGGTCTATAAAACTAAAAAGGCCTCCAACTAAGCTTAGATAAGCTGTTCGTGATGCTTCAGAGGGAAGGTGGGGTCACATAAACAGCACGGATGCTGAAAATGCTGCAGTTACTTATTTACACAGTACACAGCTCCTTTGTCTGTTGTGCAGACTCAACATATTTTTCCTGTCAACCATAGAAAAAAGGGTTTTAATAATCCCATTCTACAACCCACTGTCACCTCAAAAGCTAATAGTAAAAACTTGCAAACCGTGGTATGGTAATTATTCAAAAAATTTTGAACAAAAAGTTGTTTGTTGGGGAATGGGGGGAGAGGAAGGCCTCTTTTAGACTCTGTCTACACTATAAGCAAGGGATGTGATTGCCCTGCTCCTGTATGCATACTCATGCTAGCTCTCATCAGCCTAGTGCCCAGTATAAACAGCAGTGTAGCTGTGGGAGCTCTGGTGGAGGCAGTAAAGGGATGGCTGAGCTGTGCTGAGTACAAACCAGCCTGGCTCAGCCATGTCTCTTCTGGCACTACCTGCGCTACCGCAGCTATGCTGCTATTTAGACTTGCACTAGCTCAATGAGAGCTAATACGAGGAGGTGCACACGTGCAGGGGAGACGCATCCTTAGCTGGACGAATAGACGTAGCCTTAGGAAACAAAACAAATAGTGGAAAAACTAAATAATGGAAAAAAAATAATATTTTTTTCCATTAAAAATAATGGAAAAAAAATATTGTGTTGAAATGAGTGTTTTTGGGGTTTTTTTTTTCCTAGTGAAATTTGTCATTATCTTTTTATCAGTATTTTGGCTTAAATTTGATTTGAAATTATTCTAGAAAATATTCTTGCTATTCGGTAACTGTTTAGCTCAAACATTTGATTTTTAAAAGTCACAGAATTTTGCAAAATGAGAAATGGGTCAGTTATGAACCTGTGAAAGTGAAATTTCAAAATTGTTTTCCAACTTTTTCATAGTATTTTATAGCATTTTGAAATTTCACCCAGCCCTCTGGGGTGAGCTAAAACCACAAAATGAATTAAATTCAATCAGTGCTGATAATCTAGGATGACACTCTCTTTAAATTGTTGTGGTTTTAATTCTTCACAATAGGTGGCGAGTATATATACTGGTACTATCCAACCTTGAGCCTGATATGCTAAATTAGAGGGGTTAAAATAAAACTCTTAGCATTTATGCAACTTAGTTATCTTTAAAAGCTCTTGATCATTGCCATAGAGTAAGGATTCATACATTGCTGAGTTTATACTGAAAGTTTCCAACATCATACTTTATAAATCATTGGAATTAATGTAAGGAAAGTGTTAATTTAGGAGTATTATTATGACTTATTTTTCAGCATCACTTTATGAAAATCACAATAATATAATAGTAATACTTCAATTGTGTAGTGTGCATTACAGTATCTGCTTTACAAGTAATAACTACATCTGTTTGAAGTAGGTAAATATGAGTTATTGTACCCATTTTACAGATGGGCAAATTGACACAGAGAGATGAGTGACATGCCCAAGGCCAGCAGAGGGAGGATGTATCCTTAGGAGTTCCTGGCTACCAGACTGCTTAGTTCCTAAAGTCATACTGCCTCACATGCAAATATTGCATTTAAAGGGTGTGTCAGTAATCATCAAGGCAAAAGTGCTATATACTCATGATACCTAGGTCAAATGCAACACCACCCTTCCATAAGTTGGGATCAGTACATCACTTTGCAATAATTTCTCTACGTATTTTCTAAGGTTTAAAAATTCCAGGTAAACCTTCTCCCCATTCTCTGGTTGCCCCCAGTCTCCCTCCCAGTGCACTTGGCATGGGAAGCCTAGAAGGAAGCTGATAAATGGTTTGGTTTGAACTTACTTGAACCAGCCTTGATTGAGTTTGTCACACTAAACCCAAATGTTGTGGTTCCCAGTTTGGCAGATTTATAATGTGGTTTGGTGTGGTGACATTTGTATTACGCCATTGTAGGAGCCTGTCTTTGAGTAAGGGTAGCAGCAAAGGTCCAGCTGCATGGGAATATATGTAAACAGAACATAGCCCCTGCCCTCTCTGAGAATAGTAGTATTACTGGTCACTTCATCATGAAGCCAGTCATTCGTGCTTTCATCTCTGGAGCATGAATTCTGTTAGGCTTGATGCTGGACACTTTGGGATTCTGACTAATATGGGTGTCCAGCAGAAAACTTTTGGCTCAGAGAAATGCACTGTTGAGCAGAGGTATTGACAAACATGTGCTCCCCTGATTTATTGTGTGTTTTCTTCCCTAGGCTTGTTTGCATTTTGATGTCAACAATATCCTATTGCTGCCTTTTGGCTGTGAGTGTCCTTATTTCTTTTAAAAAATAGGGAAAGTCTTGTAGCATGTTTAGTATTGGCCGTAGGAGCAGCTCTGACACAGCACATCTGATCATGCTGCTATTCTATGATCAGGGGCCAGTTGCCTAGGTCCCTCCCAACCTGGGGCATCTGACATGCTCGCCATAGCTAAGTGCAGGAGCCATCTTCTCTGTGAAATCTGGTACCAAGAAACACACTCAAATGGTTAACTCCTTGTTATTTTGAGGCATTTATTTTTAACATATTATGAAAAGTATTTCTCCCCTACTCTGCCCTTCCACATATCCCTCCACCCCCTTTCTACTGTCTCTTCTCTCACCCTTCTTACCTAATGATAGCAATCATATAATAAAGGCATTCCAACGTGTTTATCATTTTAGTGAGCTTCCCAGAAAGCCCTGCCTATGGGTTTGAAGCACTTCTGACACTGCCCTAGCTTTTGCTTCTTGGGATCAGGGCTCCCCCATGTGCTCTACAAGTCCGTCCATGCCTGCTTCCTGGTGTTTCTCAGCACTGCAAATAGAACCCCAAGTGCGTCAGATGCACGTACCCTGGTGGGCTGATACTTTTTGCATGTAGATCCCTCAGCTGTAAATATTCCTTTGTGTGTGTGTGTGAGAGAGAGATTTAAATTTTCAGATTAAAGGACTAAATCTCTGCCAATAGCTGGGGTATTTCTCTTGATACTGAAGTGTAACTGCCAGGACATGCATACATCACAAGGACAGTATGCCTCTGAGTGTTTTAAAACCTACTATTCTGTTTTGTTTTGTTTTGCTGTTTGATTCTCTGGGGAATGTCAAGTAGTACTTAGAGCATGAGCCTGGGAGTCGGGAGTTTTGAATTCTTTTTCTAGCTCTGCCACTGGTTCGCTTGTGTGACTTGAGCCGAGTTTCATAAAAACTGAGCTCTTTGGTGCAGATGTTGTCTTTACTTCTATATGATGCCAATGTGCTCAGCATATCGTTGTCTTTTAACAAGTACTAACAGTAGTAGTAATTCCTGGTTTGATAACACTCTCTGTAGGAAAGAGATAACATTTGCTTTGTTTCTTAGGGGCATTGTGGGACAATGTTTGCAAAGTGCTTTGAGATCCTCAGAAAAGTGCAATGTAAGTGCAGAATGTTATCTGCTAACCAAAAAATTGCAAGGCCTATTTTTTCCCTACATTTTGGAAAGTATGTTCCGCTCTTCCCCTTTTGTTTGCCCCGCCACCCTCTTGTGAGGCCTCTTTACCAAACTTTCTGCTTGAAAGGAATGCTCTCTACAAAGTACCAGTCTTCTAAAAACAGATCGGCAGAAGGGAAGAACTAATACCAGTGTTGTGTGCACAGCCCTAAGGTAATGATACAGAAGTTAGTTGTCTGCCATCAGAGTCCTGTAAATGGAATGATGATACTAAGACCCAGAGTACAAATTCCAGGAGTAAAACTGTGACTCTTTGGAGGGGGGTATTGTCAGATTTACTGACCGGCAGTTCAGACTAGAACAGCCTTTTTCCTTTTTTTAGTATTAATATTTCTGTGCATTGGGCTTACCCATTAAATTGTTAAATCAGCACCAAGTTGGTGCAAAACAGGTTTGAGTCTTTTGTGTGAGTGAAGTAACCTTGCCTTTCCCCCATATGCATTTGCCCCTGTGTTTCATGCTTTGGGATGTTCAAGTCCCCCTGTTTCACATAATAATAAAGGTGGTATGGTTCATGTACAATATTTCTGATTTTTATTTCAAAGGGAATGTAAATCTTTGTCCTCTAGACCACTGATTTGTTTTAGATTTTCCTTTAAAACATTGAGTATTTCAGGTTGGGGGGAAAAAGCTGCAAGTAATGAGGACATTGTATAAATATATTACAGCTAATGCATGTCTTGTATTGGGTTAACTTGTCTTATAGGAACATCATTTTTGTACATCAGTATTAACAATGCAAACACCCTGAAATGCTAATAGCACTAGTAAGCTTTTAATTCCATGGAATTTATTGCTTGCTGTATTTCCATGAATTTATAACGCTTTGATTCTTAAGAGCCCCATTTAATCAGTTTTGCCTGGCACAGAACATAATAAACAACTTGCTGGTGCTAAAGTGCCACATGGGGGAGGCTGCTAACAAGAAAGTTAAATGCTTCTGCCACTAGCAGTTTCTTTGCTGTATTTTTCATGAGCTGTTACTACCAGTAATGTACTTTGCTAGCTTTAGAGTGGTGGTTAAACACAGTGACAAACCAAACAGCACTTGGGCACTGTAAACACCCAAAGCAATGCCATTTTTGTACAGAGCTGCAGTTTAAGCAACATCTGAAGCTCAGTATCATTTTATATTAATCAGCCACTTTAAAAAGTCTAATTTTTTTCCATTTGCTGTCTCAGACTATAATTTACAGAAATGAGCAGTGATTGACCAAAAAAGAGAGAGAAATAATTGAAGCCTCTTGAAGAGCAGTTATTGTTTGTTTGTACTGTTTGACCATAAAAGTACAAAAGATGTTCTTAATAGAAAAAGACCAGATAATCAAGTGCTTTAAAGCAGAAAATGTCATTTGATTCTCAAAACTGCACCAAACTTTATATAATTGCCCTTTTAATTATCCCTAGTGGCCCATGAAATTTGTAAAATAGAGCATTGAGGGTTTGATTTACTAACATGTTGCACTTTGGTGACGCTCTTAATGAATATTGTTTAGCACTAATGTCAAGCTGAGATTTGAGTGATATAGTGAGGTGCATGCTACAAGGCTGGGGTGAACTTAGTAATGAGATGGGAGTTGCAGAAATACAGTCTCATATGATAAATTCATATATGTATCAAAATAGGTAGGATGTAATTTTGAATACAAAGATTGTTTGAAATGGGATTATATGTTCATCCTTTGTAGAAGTAGTTAACAGTATTTTCTCCACCTAGCCAAGCCAAGCAAATGACCTTTTGGGAGTCATTTATTTGACTCTTAGGAATTTTCACATGCAATGAGTTTCTATTTCAATTTCTCAAGTTATGGCAGTTAGTTCTACTATTCTTTCTCTGAAGTTTTATTCACCAGTCAGAATAGAGAGGCAGACCACTTAATGATGAACTTCATGGTCACATGAGTTAACTGGTTTGCCCACTGAAAATAACATCAGACGTCACTGAAATCGACTTGATGTAGATATAACTACTAGCTTTACGTCGAACATAAATAGAATGTCAAATGGCTAACAGTTGTGAACATGTTCTTAGATAAATAAGTGTGGGGGGCGGGGTTGGATGGCTCAGACGTTTGATAATGGGATGCAGAGTTTGTGACCTCCAGCTGACTAGTTCCAGTTTGGCCCAGGTCAGTAATGTCTGAAAGTTATTAGCATCGGAAGACTATTTGGCAGGCTTTGTAAAATAATTTGATGGACTCAGTCCAGTTCCTAGAGCAATGAAAGTCCATATCCTAAAAACCACGTTTTCAACCATGCTTGCAGTCTGAGTAGGGAAGACTAAGGACTGTCTGGACAAGGATAATGAAATACCTTCTCGCCTCCAAGAAGTGGTCCTGCCAAAGTAGGGTTGATGCACGTTAGTTAGACAGTATGTGGATGTTTGAACTGCTGCTGTGTACACAAGAATTCAATTGTCAAGGTTTTGGATCTTGTGTATTGCAGATGAGGCTATTACATAGTCATGAGTTCATGAGAGCAACTGTTCCATCTCCCATATCCATTTACTAAATTCAGAAAGTAACTTCATGAGAATAGAACCGCATGGGAACTACCATGCTTCTTTTAGATCACTGGTCCATCTAGTCCAGTATTCTGTTTCCAAAAGAGGCCAGGACCAGATGTTTCAGAGAAAGGTGAAAAAAGCCCCAAAGTAGGCAGTTGGGGAATAATCTACCCCTGAGCTTCCTCCTAATTCCAGATAGTTAGAGGTTGTCTTAAATCCTGAAGCAAGAGGATTTATATTCCTTCCAAAATTCTTGTTACTCTAGGTTCGTGTTTACTGTTCTAACTCTGGATATTCTTGTTATCCAATATATGCGTAATCCCTTTTTGAATCCTGCTAAACTCTTAGCTTCACTGCTGTGTTGTGGCAATGATTTCCACCAGCTAATTTTGTGTCTTTGTGTCAAGTCTTTCCTTTTATTTGTTTAACAACTTTCAATTTCATTGACTGTCCCCTTGTTTGTGTGTTATGAGAAAGGATGAATAGAGCCTCCTGATCTACCATCTCTGTCCCATTCATTATTTTGTTTACTCTGTGTCCTCGCTTTTTTCACCTGTAGTAAGCAACAGTTGCAGTGGTGCATCTGGTTTAGAAGTACTATATTTGTATTCAAACATTACAACAGCATGCAAAGAGAGAGAGGCAATGAGACTGTCTACAGAGGTCAAACAAAGCTGAAATGAGCGGGATAAAAACCTTGGTAAAAGGAGTCGCTAAAATAACAAACTATGGTCATCAGCCAAACAACTAAGCCCTGGGTTTCTTCAGAATGATCTTATCAGTGTAAGAAGTAGGCCAAGACAGCACAACGTGGAGAGGAAGAGTCAGTAAAAGAAGTATCTCATCATGCAACTTTCCTGCCAACAAGAGGAAAAACGTGAGGTCAAATCCTGGCTCTACTGAAGTCAATGGCACAACTTGCATTGACTTTAGTGGGGCCAAGATTTCAATCTTGATTTATAATATGATTTTTTTTTTCAAACATAGAAAATTAAAAGAAACACAGAAGTTATATGTTTGGTTTAAATATGAAATTATTAGAGAAGTTACTTTAATTTGTTTACTGAAACAAATTAAGTAATAACCAATAAATATAAGGTTGTAGGGAGTTCTGATGTGAATTTATTTATATTTGAAAATAACCGATTTGCATATTGTTCCTTTGGATTTTTTTTTGGAGAGGCTTACGCTGAAATATTTGTGCAGTGCCGTAAGTGTGAAGCTTTAATTAACATTAGGCTGACCCTTGGATGTGGATAATGTCAGTTTTCAGTAGCTACAAGGCTTACACTGAGTTTGAGCCTACTGCTTTGGGCAGTGCAGTAGCATAGGCCTATATCAGGACTACATTTCTTCAGTGCTGCTGGCCCCTTTTTCCAGTGGTTCCTCTTTGCTTCCCTAGTGCCCTTTTTATGACCAGTGCATAGGCAGGCAGTCTTCGTGCACTGCATAATTTTAGATAGCGTAGCTCCTGTGGATTATCCAGGATGTCTGTGTTTTACCAAGATGACAAAACCATGCAAAATTCAATAGCAAAAATATTAATGGTAACTTCACTGTAACAAAAATGGTTACTTTGCCATGTTGGTTTTTCTGTCTTCCCTCTCCCCTTTGTGTATGCATCTTTGCCCTCTGCTACATACAGCTTATGTGCATATGATGATGTCACACTGATGGCCAAATACTACTGCACAAGGTGTGGTACTGATTAGAGCTCTGTGACTTTGTACAATTTTTGCTAGCAAAGTTGGTGTCTTGTGTGATGACAGATTTCAAGTCATGAAGTTAGAAAATATTTAATTTCTATCGAATCTGATTTTTCCCATGTGAAATTATAATTGCAAACTTATTGGCAAGGTTCATCTTTGATTGGTTTGCTCAAGTAGGGCTTGGCAGCCATGTTAGAAAATATCATGTGACTTGCTCCAGGTGGCCTTTCTGTTGAACGTGAGTCAGATTGGAAAGACGCCAAGTGAACATCAAGTGCAGAATGTCTGTGGAGATCCACACACTACAAACTAGTTAGTATCCAGCTTTAATTAAATGTTTGTAGGCATGAATAAAATTCAAATGAGACATGGCTGGTTCAGGAATGCAAATCTAACTTGATCATTGGCTGATTTTGAGTATGTGCATGCACGGTTTGAGTGGATTGTTTGACACACTACTAGCCTGATTTCAAGAGTGTGTGATCTAATCACGTAGGGGAACATCCTAAATAAATGATATCGGTCAGTCCTAGTACTACTACATAAGAGCAAATGTTTCATATGTTGCCACTAGTTATGTGTCTGTACGTAATCCTTTCAGTATTTCTCCCCATATTAGTATAATCATGTCTCCACTTCTCTGTTTGGGCTACATCTGATGATCTTTTATGGTGTCTTTCTAACTGCAGCCGGAATAACCCTCTAATAGATGAAGAAATGCCATCTCAGCTAGTAAAGGCCTAACCCTAATATATTAATTGCATACTATCCTATCCGTCAGCTGTAGTCCAGCATCATATCTGTGAACATGCTTCTGAGGTGAGATTTCAGGTTTAACTAAGAATAGGTGAAATTTGCTGAAAGATAGTTTTGCTCCTGTCTAAAATTGGAAACACAGAGTGGAAGGTTAATAAGAGAACTCTCTGAACCTAGTGGTTAGACTAACATTTAGCCACCCAGCTGAGGAGGGTGAAGGAGCTGAGCCAAAACAATCAGAACAAATCCAATCAGATCACTGTAGGCATTCTTGTTTTCAAAGATGGTAGGAAATGGTTTTCTTAGAAAAATTGATTCAATTTTTCTTTAACCTTAAGAACCAGTTTTCTGATCTCCTGTAAAGGTGACAAACTAATACCAGCACTGAATTTCTGGTCTCCCATTTTACTATTTTTTAATGAATTTCAGATTTTATATTAGTTGTCAAAATCTGTGTTTGCATTATTGCATGCTGCTTGCCTGGTTTAAAAGAATATATATATATATATATATATATATATATATACACACACACACACAGGCCTTGTTTTAGATTAAAGTGCAGGTGCTTTTGCATATTGGTGGTCAGTTTTGCTTTCTTCTTTGTGTTTGTAGTGCTTCTGAATTTTTGTGAAGCCATTAGCATTAATGGGGATTTATGAGTGTAACAAGAAGAAAATAAACCTCAGCGTGTTTTACTTAATATTCCTTTGAAGTGGAATAAAGTTGTCCAGTTGGCCATATGCTGTGATTTTGCTGCTGTTTTGAGCAGTTTTTTGACTCCTGCCTGGAACAGGAGTGTTTCTGAGTGAGGCTAGAATTAATCATTTTTTGGAATGTGTATTGCCTATGTAGCTAGATATCACCTTTAAAAGTACTGGTGAGTTTCTGAACTATCTTTTCTAAGCAAGGAGCAACAAGTGCATGACACAAATGCACTCTGCACCTGCAAAAACTGTGCACCTGGATGGATAGTGAGGTATGGAATTAAATGACTTGAGTTACGTGCACAGATACATACCAGCAGAACCCCCATATCTGCCTGCCCTCTTTGTGGGACAAATACTTTGTTGGTCTAAATCAGCATAGCATTACTGACTTCAGTGGTGCTGCACCAGTTTACACCCGCGGAGGATCTGGCCCTCCTTTTGTATGTATTGCCACATGGTACACCTAAAGAAACACCCACTAACATTTTATGGGAAAAGGCTGCCGCAACTATGTCTCAATAATATGACCAGCTATCCTCCACCAGAGGTGGAGCTTCTACCAAGGCTGTAATCTCATGGCAGCCAAGCCCAACTACACAAAGGATGAGTTCTGTCCTAGCGTTTCTTTAATCCTGAGACAGCATCTCAGCCTCAGGGACACGGGAGCACAGCAATGATGCATTAACCTTTTTGTTGCCCTTCACCAGGACTGAAAGTATGTCTCACTTATTCCCATCTGCTTTCTCTACCAAAAAGCAGGAAGTAAATGTACTTGGCTGACTTCGCTGCTGGCTGCTCACAGGGCTGGCACCAATTTCAGCAAATGGACAAAGCACCCAGTGTGTCCAGGAATTCATATCCAGGGGAGCAGAGGGGGCAGTGGTCTTAGCTGAATCAAAGTGAAACAAGAAAAAAAATCATGGCCCAGATCCTTAGCCCATCCATCATGTTTGTGCTGCTCCTTGGCAGCTAGGAACTTCCCTTGCATGTGAGGAATCACTGGCTACCATAGAGTCAGCATAGCTGGCTCTACACCTCAATCTGAGGCTTTGCTGGTGTTCGGCAGGGAGCCTGTCTTGAGTGGGAGGGGGTGTGGACAGAGTGCTTTGCACACAAGTGAACCTAGGCAAGTGGAGCAACTCTAGTGGGCTGTTAGCACAGCCCTAACTTCAGCCAGGGGCTGAAATAAGCCCCCTTGTCACCTGTAGGATTGGGGAAATGCAAAGTTGGTCAGCCATTGGTTCTTCCCTCTTCCTGTGGTTGTACATTGAATGCAACTTGTTTGGACCTAAAGATCTGACCATATCTGTGTATTTTACGTCACTGTAGGTGTCTTCTCAGTGTTGGTTTGGAGGCTAGACACTCAGATTCTGTACTTCTGTAAAATGAAGAACGAGTTAAAAACGCGGGAGAAATTCACTAAATATTTCAAAGCTTTTTCCTCCTGTTTTGATCAAAATTTTAAAATTTTTGTAATTATCTGACCATTTATTTTAAAATGTAATGGGGTTCAGACCAAATATTTATTGTCGCCATATGTCGGTATATAGTGGCGCTAAAAGGTTGAAATGTTAAGTTAAAGGCTTTTAAGTTAAGTTAAAGGCTGTCATTATCCATTCTGCTTATATTTTCTAGATCCTTGCATGCTCAAGAGTGTGTTCTGAGGTTTTCTTCTCCTCCCAAAGGAACTTGTGGGCAAGCTGGGCCTTCACCTTTGGGCCGGACTTAGATTTCCAGGGTGAAATCCTGTTGCCTTTGAAGTTAGTTGCAAAACTCCCAGTGACATCAGAACTTAATCCGTTATTTGGAAACCCTCCCCAGAGCACTCTGCCTCCAAGTGGAGCAAATGCCAGGATTCAGTCTTCTGCTTGCAGCACAACCATCAAAACTTTTGTGTGTGTGTGTGTGTTTGAGTTACAAACTTGTATCTTGAGTCTGGCTGGCTCTCTGTAATTTAGAGTTGCAGAAAATGTTCTCTCTGATGACTTGGGAAAGATGGGTTTTGTAATTTGATTCCTTTTCCATGTTTTTCTTACTCTTCAGTTTGTTAACATCTTTCCTCATGTCCAGTTATGAGAGATGCAACCATGAAAGTTTACATGAAAATACATTCCTTTTCAAATGTTCTGTCCCTGTGATTCACTCTGCTCCTTTAAACTGAAGCCAGTTTCCATCCTATTTCATCTATTAGTGTTTGAATCGGTTTGGGAGGGAGGAGTGATACTTTGCTCCCCATCTAAATCCACCTTGTCATTTTCCATTTAAAATTTAATGCATTTATTGATTGGAACCAACAGGTGTGACCAGCTAAGAAAGGGGTGTGTGTGAGGAGCCCACTGGATTAACCCCTACTTCTGTTCAAGCGTTGAGCGTTTGAGTTCTCTGCCCTGTTCTGAATTTGGAATTGATCCTGTAAGCCCAATGTATAGAGAACACTCACTGCAGGATTGGGACCTTTGTCTAAAATTCCTGTTTATGTCCCTTGTATTATCATATGACTTGTTTCCATTGAGGGCTAACTAGGTGACTTGATGATGGTTTTATGACAATCTTGTAAGTTATTCTGCTTTTATAGTTTTATAGTTATGCTATCTAGCAATCTGTTGACTTCTTTAATTCTTTCCTGGCTGTAATTTAAAAAGCTTACAGTTTGTTCCATGGTGACATTAAAAGACCTCTCATTATATCTTAATTCTATTTAATGCCAATTGGAGTCTGTATAGCAGACCTCAGGGGGTCTGCTCATCCCCTTCCACCAAACTTCGGACAGGTCAGTGATTTTTGGGTGCTTCATTTTTTAGATACCCAACTTGAGGCACCTGAAAGTGGCCTGATCATCAGAGGGTGGGTGGGTGCTGAGCACTGTCTGAAAATCAGGCCCCTCTAAAATATATCCAGCCAAGAACCCCAAAAACGGAGGAATTAGAATCCAGAAACTGAAGATCCAGAGCTAGCGACCAGGAGCAGCAAATAGAGGAGTTTTGTGAGGGAGTTCTCCAGGTGAAGGAGGAGCAATTATGTGACTCTTGGGTTGAGTTTGGTGTCTGTTTGTTGTTTTGTGTCTACTCACTTGTCAGTGAGCTGTAGCTCACGAAAGCTTATGCTCAAATAAATTGGTTAGTCTCTAAGGTGCCACAAGTACTCCTTTTCTTTTCACTTGTCAGTGTGCCTACTTGCTTGAAGTTTTATAGTGTGGTCTGTTTGGTGGATGGGGTGGCGGCTGTGGGTTGAGACTAGTGGTCAGCTAGGCAAGGCTGAGAGCTTCTTAATGAGAGTTTATCCCTCAATACTTTGATCCCTAATCTCTTTAGGATCACTTGATGAGGGGGCGGGCTAACTCAGGGAGAGCAGGGGTTTAAAAAGCCAGCTTGTAAGCAACCAGAGGAGCTGTAGAGACCAGGAGCAGTAAACAGGGGAGTTTTTTGAGGGAGTTTAGCGAGGGAGCGAGAGAGCCATATACACCCAACGTTTTCTGGATTTAGACCAATAACCCTCCTCTCCCTTAAAGAGGAGGGAAAAAAGTCTCACACACAACAAACAAACAAAACCCCTGCAAAGTAAAAATGAATGCAGGCAGAAGTCCAGCAGCAGAGTGGAGGCTATCCAGTTTATTGCACTGAATGCAGCATGTATGATTACCTGCCTTGTGGGCACGTGGCATAGGTGTGCATTCAGTGCAAGCAACTCATGGCCTTCAGAGACCGAGGACAAGCTCATGAGACCAGAGTGGCTGAACTGGAGGAGCTAAGGCAGACAGGTACATAGATGAGACTTTCCGGGACACAGCAGAGCTACCCCACCTCCAGTCTGACAGTCTTTGTGATGCCAAGGAGGGTGAAAGTCTGAGGGAAGGAGATTATCAAACTGGAGTGGAGCGAAACAATCCCACAGTTGGGACCCTCCTTCCAGATGATGTCATGGTATCCTCTTGCACTGAAGGAGGAAACTCCAGTTATTAGGAAGAGGCAGGTAACAGTAATGGAAAATTTGATTTTTAGAAATATGGATAGTTGGGTTTGTGATGACCAGGAGAACCTCATGGTGAATTGCCTGCCAGGTGTGAAGGTCGCAGACCTCTCGAGACAGCTCAACAGACTTTGTGTGCAGTGCTGGGGAGGAGCCAGTGGTCATGGTATAGAGGGACCAGTGACATATGGAAAGGTAGGAGGGAGGGTCCTGGAAGCCAAATTTAGGCTGCTATGTAAGAGATTAAAGGGCGGCCCTGGACCCTGGCAGGGCAGCCTGGCCCTGTGGTCCCTGGGGAGGACCCGGGCGGGGCGGACCGGCACGGACCTGTGGCAGCTGGGGTGCCCCTCCCCGAATCTGGGTGGAGCAGAATGGAGCTGTAGGGACTGGGGGAGAGGCACCTGTCCTGTGGTCCCAGCCCCGGAGCTGCCATGGCAGGGAGAAGTGCCTGTCCCCAGAGCTCTCTCCCTGCTGTAGCCCCAGAGCCCTCATCCCCCGCTGGAGCCTTCATACCCCTGCACCCCAACCTTCTGCCCCAGTCCTGAGCGCCCTCCCACACTCTGAAGCCCTCGGTCCCACACCCACCACCTGAATTTTGTTATGTGCGCTAATATGAAGGTGATATGTCATGCATCACCTCCATATTGGTGCACCTAACAAAAATTCATTCTGCACATGGTTGGGAAAAATCAGAGGGAACACTGTGGGGGAGTGGCACTATATGTGAAAGGAAGCAGAGTCAAATATAGCAAAAATCTTAAATGAATCACAGTACCATAGAATCTCTATGAACAAAAATTCCATTCTTGAACAGTAAGAGTATAGCTGTAAGAATATACTACCGATCACCTGACCAGGGTAGTGACAGTGATTGTGAACTGCTCAGGGAGATCAGAAAGTCTACAAAACAGAAAACCCAATAATAATGGGGGATTTCAGCTATCCCCATATTGACTGGGAACATGCCCCCTCAGGGCAGGATGTAAAGATAAAATTTCTAGATACCATTAATGACGGCTTCTTGGAGCAGCAGGTCATGGATCCCATAAGGGGAAAGGCAATTCTTGATTTAGTTCTAACGGTGCACAGGAGCTGGCCCAAGAGGTCAATATAGCTGAACTGCTTGGTAATATTGACCATAATGTAACTAAATTTAACATCCTTGTAGGGGTGAAAACACCAAGGAAACCCACCACAGTAGCATTTAACTTCAGAAAGGGGAGCTATACAAAAGCAAGGTTGCTAGTTCAATTGAAATTAAAGGAACAGTCACAAGAGTGAAATGCCTGCAAGCTGCATGGAAACTTTTAAAAAACATCACAATAGAGACTCCAACTGAATGTATATCCCAAATTAAAAACACCCCCCCCCAAAAAAACAAAACAAAACAAAACAAAACAGGAGGAGTACCAAAAAATGGCACCATGGCTAAACAGAGTAAAAGAGGTGGTTAGAGACAAAGACATCCAGTTTTTAAAAGAAATCAAATCTTGCTGGGGAAAATAGAAAGAAACATAAACTCTGGCAAGTCAAGTGTAAGAGTATAATTAGGCAGCTCAAAAAAGAATTTGAGGAGCAACTAGCAAAAGATTCAAAAATTAACAGCAAATTTTTTTTTTACATACATGAGAAGCAGGAAGCCTGCCAAACAATCAGTGGGGCCACTGGATGACTGAGGTGCTAAAGGAGAACTGATGGAAGATCAGGCTGTTGCAGAGAAGCTAAATGAATTCTTTGCATTGGTCTTCGCTGCAGAGGATGTGAGGGAGATTTCCACACCTGAGCCATTCTTTTTAGGTGACAAATCTGAGAAGCTGTCCCAGATTGAGGTTGTCAGTAAGGGAGGTTTTGGAACAAAACAATGAATTAATTATTAAACAATAATAATACCAGGACCAGATGGTATTCACCCAAGAGTTCTGAAGGAACTAAAATATGAAATTGCAGCACTACTAACTGTGGTATGTAACCTATCACTTAAATCAACCTCTGCACCAGCCTACTAAAGGATAGCTAATGGAACACCTATTTTTAAAAAAAGGCTCCAGAGGCAATCGTGGAAATTACAGACCAGTAAGTCTAACTTCAATAACAGGCAAATTGGTTGAAACTATAGGAAAGAACAGAATTATCAGATACATAGATGACCACAATATGTTGGGGAGGAGTCAACACTGCTTTTGTAAAGGAAAATCATGCCTCACCAAGCTATTATAATTCTTTGAGGGGGTCAACAACCATGTGGACTAGGGTGAGCCAATGGATATAGTGTACTTGAGAACGCCTTTGCAAGGTCCCTCACCAAAGGCTCTTAACCAAAGTAAGGAGTCATGGGATCAGAGGGTAGGTCCTCTCATGGATCAATATCTGGTTAAAAGATGGGAAACAAAGGGTATGAATAAATGGTCAGTTTTCACAGTGGAGAGGGGTAAATAGCAGGGTCCCCCAAAGGTCTGTGCTGGGACTAGTGCTGTTCAACATATTCATAAATGATCTGGAAAAAGGAGTAAACAGTGAGGTGGCAAAGTCTGCAGATGGTACAAAATTACTCAAGATAGTTGAGTCCAAAGCAGATTGCAAAGAGTGACAAAGGGATCTCACAAAACTGGGTGACTGGTCAACAAAATGGTTGATGAACTTCAGTGTTGATAAATGCAAAGTAATGAACATTGGAAAACATAATCCCAACTACACATACAAAATGTTGGGGTGTAAATTAGCTGTTACCACTCAAGAAAGAGATCTTGCAGTCATTGTGGATAGTTCTCTGAAAACATCTGCTTAATGTGCGGCAGCAGTCAAGAAAGAGAATGTTAGGAGCCATTAGAAAAAGGATAGATAATAAGACAGAATATATCATCATGCCATGATATAAATCCATGATACGCCCACACCTTGAATACTGCATGCAATTCTGGTCGCCCCAGCTCAAAAAAGATATCTTAAGAGTTGAAAAACGTAAGAGAAAGGCTACAAACATGATGAGGGGGATGAAACAGCTTCCGTATGAGGAGAGATTTAAAAGACTGGGGCTGTTCAGCCTGGAAAAGGGATGACTGAGGTCAGATATGATAGAAGTCTATAAAATCATGAGTGAGATGGAGAAAGTGAATAAGGAAGTATTATTTAGCCCTTCACATAATACACGAACGAGGGGTCACCCAGTAAAATTAATAGGCAGCAGGTTTAAAAGAAACAGAAGGACATACTTGTTCACACAGCCAAACTGTGGAACTCATTGCCACTGGATGTTGCAAAGGCCAAAAGTATAACTGGGTTCAAAAAAGAATTAGATAAGTTCATGGAAGATAGGTCTGTTCGTATCTGTTAGCCAAGATGGCCAGGGATGCAACCCCATGCTCTGTGTATCTCTGAACCAGTAGTTCTCAACCTTTCCAGACTGCTGTACCCCTTTCAGGACTCTGAAGCCTAAGTCTCTCCCCCCCACCCCCCCGGAGTTGAATGATGTAATTTAGCTGCATGGGGCCCCCTGTCCCTGGGCAGTTGCCCTGCTTGCCACCCACTAATGCTGCCCCTACACTTGCAACCCCCCTAAACCCATCCTGCGACCACCAGTTGAAAAACATTGATCTAGATGAGTTGTATCCCCTGGAACGGAGGTTTTCAACCTTTTTCTTTCTGAGCCCCCTACTCCCCCCAACATGCTATAAAAACTCCATGGCCCACCTGTGCCACAATAACTGGTTTTCTGTATATAAAAGCCAGGGCCAGTGTTAGGGGGTAGGAAGCAGGGCAATTACCTGGGGCCCCATTCCACAGGGGCCTCCACGAAGCTACGTTGCTCAGGCTTCAGCTTCAACCCCTGGTGGCGGGGCTCAGGGACCTGGGCTTCAGCCCCATGCAGTGGGGCTTTGGCTTTCTGCCCTGTGCCCCAGTGAGTCTAATGCTGGCCCTGCTTGGAGGCCCCCCTGAAACCTGCTTGAGGCCCCCTAGCAGGCCCCGGGCCCCTGGTTGAGAATTGCTGCCCTGTAGGACCTCTGCATACTTCCAGGGGTATGCATACCCTAGCTGAGAATCACTGCCCTAAACCCCTGACTGCCAGAAGCAGGGTCTGGATGATGGATGGATCACTTGCTAAATTGCTCCTGTTCCCTTCACATACTCTGAAGCGTCTGGCACGGGCCACTGTTGGGAGACAGGGTACTGGGATAGATGGATCATTGGTCTGACCCAGTATGGCTGTTCTTTTGTTTAGAATTGCTAGTCTATTCAGAAAACATTTTCTTACATAGTCAGTCATTTGTTGTTAGCAGATACAATTTTTTTAAATGGTTTTATGTGGAATTTCTTTGCCTTACAACAAAGGGCCTGATCCCACTCCAGTTGAAGTCCGTGGCAAACCTCACAGTGACTCCAAGAAAACTTAAGATCAGTCCCATAATAATTTGTTTGGTTTCTTTTGCTCCTAGAAAGCACTTATCCTCTGCCTACAAATGATTTAAATGCCAATTGCCCTATGGCACATGACCATCTAGTTTAGGCTAAAACCTGGGCTTTTTCAAAATATGGTTTGGTGCCATCTCCCCAGGTTGGCTAAAACATATTTAAAAACCTTATTGGCTGGAACCATGTGCAGACTGAGTTGAAATACGGTTTTTAATCTCTGTTTCCAACCCAGCCCAGATGAGGCCACTATAAACTAACATATTATAGGCCAAAACCATTCCAAATAGTTGGTGTGGGAAATAGGGATGGTGTAGCTGAAAAAAAAAAAAGGCATATAAATTAAGCCAGGTGTAAAGGACAACTAAAAGTATAGCCAGAAGCCAAGGTAATGTTTGGTATCTGACTCTACTATGCAGGAGTAGCTACGTCAGGACGTTCCCATATTCTGCAACACTTTATTATTAATAGCATTTTTTATTTCTAGCATGGTAGCACCTAATAACCCCAAACAAAAACTGGGTCCCATTGTACTAGGGACTGTAAAACCGCCCACCCCCCCACCAAATAACAAAGATCATCCCTGTCCCGGGGAGTTTTCCCCAACTAATCAGCATTTGCAGGGAAAATAATTTCCACTCTTCAACCGTATTTCCTTATGAATTTGCAACATGGCTGGACTTTTTCCTCTTTTCCTAGACTCTTGTGTCTCGAAACATCTAAAATTATCAAAACAATTGCAGTGGGGGAAGGAAGAGAGGAAGGGCAGATCACAACTGATGTGAGCCTGTGGTAACTGTCCTCTATCTCGGTGCTCCAATTTTGTTGCGTCTTTAAGACGCAATTCCTAATGGTATCGAGACTTCTTAGTAGTTCAGGGGAAATTTCAGCAGTGGGCATGTTTGGTATATGCGGCTCCTCCCTTCCCCATGCCATATTCTTTGTGTGTGTGTGTGTGTTTGCGCGCGTGCACTTTCAGGGGTTTCATTGCACTTAACTAATGTGTTTGAAAGACACTCCTAGCTCTGTTTCACTTGGCAGGTGTGTCCACTTGGTGAGTCCTTCCAAGTTCATTTGGAGTTGGACTTGCCGCTTCTCTTGCACTTACAGCTATTTGTAAGATATGGACAGGGCGGATAGGTTACAGTTTATGCAACTGTGGATTGCTCTAACACAGCATTTGATATTGGTATGGTGCCTCTCATCTCAAGGAGATCGTAAAATAACTTATACACTGTACAACCTTATTGATATGCACACAGCCTTTAGGATGCAGTGGGGTTCAGGTAACGGTGGTGTGTTGCACTGAAGCACTAGAAGGTCACATTGTGGCCAGGAATACGAGGGCAAGATCCTACTGTTACAAAAAGTGCCATGGGATCTGTAATAATAATAATTTCTCTGGCGTCTTTCATTCATGGATCATAGTGCTCTGAAAAGCAATAATGAATTAAGCTTCACAACACCCTTGTGAGGTTGTATTTTCTCCACTTAACAGATGGAGAAACTGAGGCACACAGAGGTTGACTGACTTGCTCAAAATCACACAGATACTCTCTGGAATAGATGGGAGTAGATCCCAGGGGTGAAATCCTGGCTCCATTTGACATCAGTGGCAAAACTCCCACTGCCTTCAGTGAGGCCAGAATTTCACCCTAGATTTCTAGACTCTGTGTGTTGAAGGTTAAAATCTTGTAGTTAAGGCACAAGTCCACACACTGTGGATAGGAACTTAACTTTTAAGGTGTCATATGAAAGATCATCACAAAGTAAACGGCATGAAACTTAATTTATCTCCTCATACACATGAAGAGGTAAGTCGACCCTGATGGGATCTGTGGTTTGAGGGAGTCTAGGTATTTAAAACGTGATGCTTAGGCTACTAAACCATCCCCTGCAGCTTTCCTTGCTGCATAAGATATGAAGAAATCTCCTGTCCTGCAAAAACAGATATTAAATTGGATACTCTTTCACCCTTCCTTGATAAGACTTGCTGTGGAGATATGCAGGGAAATGGAATGCTGCTTTGGAAGAAAATATATTTGAATGTAACATAAAAATGGGTGAGATAGGAGGATTTTCGGTGGTTGGTAGCAGTACCCTCCTCAGTGAGTTACTGAAAATGCAACTTTTCCTGTAGTTTTTGTGCTAGATTGTGAATAAAAATGGTGGTGATTTGATGAAGCATTTGGTGTCTCACTGTAAGTTGGTCAAGAGTGACTTTTAAATCACCCAAATGAAATATTGTATTATCATGAACAGTACTATCTAACTGTTAAGTATGCCACCGGTTATCATAAGAACAGGTTCCTTCAGAGCTCTCTCCAACCAAAAATGTTCTTTGCATGTGTTGGGGGCACAGAGTATTCATGAGGCCTCATAGCCCTACACCCACAAATACTCCAACTGGGAATGCCATTGTGGGTTGTTCCTACTACTCATGGTGTATGACTACATGGCCTTTAGCAACAATATCACAGGGCGATTCTGCTGAGCTCAGGGGAGCTCTTTGAAATCTTTATATAGGGTGCGTTCTGAGTCGATTGATAAGCAACAGAGCAAGGGAGTTTTGAAGAGGAAATTGGGATTGGCAAAAATTCTACATACAGTCACATGGCTCAAGGCTGTAGTATCCTCAAGTAAATGTGGGAAGCCTATCAAATAACTTTTTCACATGGGGGAAAAAACAATGTATTTTCCTCCCTAACCTCATTCTGAGGAATGGCTGAACCATTTTGCAAAATTTTTCCCCAAAATATTCAGCCTGAGGCATACAACTTTGGCATTGAAAATTTCAGCCCCAAGATGCTCAAAATTATAAGCAGCTGAAAACCGAGACTCAGAATCTTGGGTTCAATTCCAGGCTTAGGAGGGAAGTTTGCTGTAGTGGACACAGACTCTTCTGACCATTCTACCTAGGTTTGACTCCCTTCTGCCCCAGCGCTTCCAACCTGTCCCTGTCCAAGTCCTGTCTCCTCCCCATCCCCTAGTTCCTTCTCCCACTCACATTTTACTCGTCTACCTCAGACTCTACTTCACAGGTTTATAGCTCTAGTCCCTGTCTTTTTGCCCAGCCATTCTTAGTCCCCTCCCGCTACCTCCTCCGGCTCTCTGTCCAAGTCCCAATCACACTCCCACTTCCAGTCTTTATCCCTCTCCACACCCAGTTCCAAAGTCCTTGATCAGTATGTGCCGCTTTCGCCTCCTCATCTGGTCTGTCTTTTCTCCCCCTTCCCCAGACGCTCCCAGTCCTAATCTCCTTCCCCAGGTTCCTTATCCAATCTCAGTCTTCCAAACAATCTCCCCTTTCCTGGCTCCTTCTCCCAGGCTCTTTGCCTGGTGAGTTCCAGTTCTTCCCCCATACTGATCCCCGTTCTTACTCTCCACATCCAGCCAGTCCCATTCCCTTGGGTCCAGTCTCATTGCCCCCTTCCCACTCGGTTTCCCTTAGCAGCTTCCAGTGTCAGTCTCGCTCCCAGCTCATGGAAAACTTCAGCCCAAATGGTTAACTTTGGCAAAGTTATAAGTAAGCCTAAGATTATGTCATGGAGGTCATAGAATCTGTGACTTCCAGAGACCGCTGTGACATTTTCGTCTTCAACCCCTGGGTGGTGGGGCTGGAGCCAGTCAGCCAGCGGGGGCCCTGGAGCTCTCAGCCACTGTGGGTGGAGGAGCCCCCCCACAACTCCCAGCCACTGGCCCCGGAGTTCTGAGCTAAACCGGGGAGACCCTGCAACTCCAAGCCACTGATCTTGGAGCTCTGAGCTGTGGTGGGGGGACCCCAGAGCTCTCAGCCATGGGCCCTGGAGCTCTGGCTGTGGGTAGTGGGGAATCCCCGCGACTCCGAGCTGCCGCGGCCAGCCGGGGGGAACCCCAGCGCTCTCAGGCACGACGGGTGGTAGGGGACCCTGAATCTCTGAACTGCTGCGGATGCCTGGAGGACCCTGGAGCTGCAGCAGCAGTGGGTGCTGGACCACCGCCACACCCCCCGTGTGCACACACATGCACATGCGCACACACATGCATTTTGTCACAATTATTTTTAATAAATGTCAGGGACAGGTCACAGGCTTCTGTGAATTTTTGTTTATTGCCCGTGACCTGTCCGTGACTTTTTTACTAAAAATAACCGTGACAAAAATCTTAACCTTAGTTATAAGTGAATAAAAACAGGTCTTATAATGGGAAGCATCAGACAACCTTATTGCTACCAGCACCGCCTATAATGCAAACCACACACGCAGCGAGGGAGTGTGGGTATGTCTAAAGAGAGAGAGTGCACGACATACATGTGTATAATAATAAAGTAATGTTACATTGTAATTCCATATGTAATGGAAGTCTTTCCCCTCACATCAGAGTCAGGAGGCCCCAACCCTGTCAAGGATTATCTGCTTTGATGCCACTCTGATATAAAACTGGTCTGGGGCAAGAAGAGAATGACGGGAAGGTTTTTCTTTTCCTTTTTAAATGATGGCAAATGACATGATACAGAGTTGCAGACAGTTATACTGCTGCAGTGATCCCCCACTCCTGAGAGCTGAATTTCCTCAAATTGGTTCCACAGCACTTTCAAGGTGTGTAATAAATGCCAATGTTCCATGCTGCTGTTACTGCGTGACCATGTCAGGTGGTCGACCTTCACCAGTTTAGGAGAGAGAAATTTTGTGCAGATTGTTAAATCCAGGGTGAATACTTGCAGTTGTGTTTGTTGTTTAACACTCTTATGTATTTCCGTATTAATTAATATAATTAAGTTGTTACAGCTGTGCATTGGTTCTCCTGCATT
The DNA here is from genome assembly GCF_015237465.2 of Chelonia mydas. Taxonomy (NCBI): domain Eukaryota; kingdom Metazoa; phylum Chordata; order Testudines; family Cheloniidae; genus Chelonia; species Chelonia mydas. The sequence goes on along the minus strand of NC_057853.1, from coordinate 10,100,890 downwards.
CACCCATTGTCAAGGAGCCTCCATTTGACAGCTGTAAGTATTTACAGCATAGAGCAATGGGCCTTGCAGTCATTTCTCCACATCAATAGTAATCTTAACTCTTCCTCCTAAACTGAAACATTCATTAAACTTTTATCTCAATAGGAAAGCTTCGTGTTTTCTTGACAGAACAGATTCTGAGGCAACTAATTTATTACCACAATTTAAGAAACAGACGTCTGTCTGACACGTGCGATGTAGTTCAATAGGTCGCTAGTGACATCATACTTAAAAACACTATCCTCACACACTGTGCATTTTGGGTAGAAGCTTTTTATTTATAGTTGGTCATTACAATTGAGATCATATATTTACTTTCACGTCAGATTAGGTTAAAATGTGAATCTGAAAGCGAAATTTCTGTAACCACGATACGTTTTGAAAAGTGTGCTACTCATATGTGGCTGTTTTATAGAAATTATGTGAAAACATGATAGGCCAAATGGTATAATCATTTAATTTATTAGTTTTTCACTCCTGGAGCCCTATCTTCACAACTGGTTCCAGTCACAAGGGGGAAAAGATTTTGATTTCTTCTTGGCCCCAATTGGCATTTTATCCTCATCCTGGGACAGCTGTGTGTTTTAACCCATTTAGGGAGTCTCTGATTAGGATAGGCTAGCACGGGGCTAGCTGGGATGTTTTCAAGGCAGGAATTCAGGCGAATTGGCACAGTTGTGTTGGGAAGCACATACACTACCCAGCATCTAGCACAGTGGTGTTCTTGTCCATGAATGGGGCTCCTGTGTGCTATGGTAATACAACAAGTAGTAATGAATGATCATATACTGACTAGCTTTCGTGAGAACTAAAGTTCATACCAATTCACCCCTAAATTAAAAATAAAAATACAGGCAAATTATATTGATTTTTGGGTGGTAGGAGCACTAGGGCTTTCAAGACATTAAGATTCGTGTTGCCCTTTCATTGGACCAGATTCTGAACGGTCTTTTCCTAGAGTAAGGTGCCAATCAATGGGAATTAAGGCATCTGAACCTGGTCCATTGTAAACAGCATGGGAGGACCCAACTTCTGTAGGGAAAATGTATAGAAAGTGGCATACTAAGTTGCACTCTAGCATGACTTCTAAATCACAGTCAGTGCACTCTGTCATAAAGCACAGCAGGCATGTCTTAAAAGGGAAAACAAATGTGTGCGGCAGAAACAGGCGATCCCTTCGGAGAATCTTGCATTGTGGTGGATGTCAATATGTGTGCCATACACCATGAACAGTCTGAGTACTTCGCCGTCTGCAATGAGACCTACCCTCCAACAGCAGGCTCTGTGAGCTTGAAAGGTTAAAATCGGACATGTCCAGTGTAAAGCAGGGTTGCTGCAGACAGTATTAACTTGCACTGGTTTTTTGTGTTTCTGAGGTTGGTTACACTGGTTTGACAGGATCTAGAGTACTTGCTGATTTCCTAGTTTCCTCCCACCTCCCTGCATGCCACACCCTCTTTGTGGTGTCTGTGGATCCGTTGCAAATGTTGTGTGTGCAGCGGCTGCTTCTTTGGGTATAGTGTCATGTCACATGATTATATCGAGCCAGCACTAGGGATTTTTCAGGCACTATTAGAAGTTAATTGCAACACAGCAGCAACCCCACCATGTCTCTATACTGTCTTAGAGAGACAAGGTGGTTGAGGTAATATTGTTTATTGGACTAACGTCTGTTGGTGAGAGAGAGAAGCTTTTCAGTTTACCAGGAGAAGTCGGTCCAATAAAAGATATTACCTCACCTACCTGGCCCCTCTAATATCTTGGGACTGACATGGTTGCAACAATACCTCATACATCTTTACAATTTGTTATTCTTTAGCTGCTTTTTTACTGTTCACCATCTCACCTGCAAAACACTTCTGTGCACTCTCTCTTCCCATCCTGCTGGCATCTTCTCACCTGGCCTCCGATGGCAAGTAGACCTTCTCATAGCCACCGTCAACAGCATTCTAGGAGTCAGATGGCAAAGGTGGTGAAAGAGTATTGATACTGGAACTTTTCCCATACCCACCTTCTCTGCAAAATAGCCCGTGATGCATCAGGTTTCCCCCTTCAGTAGTGCGTGATTTTAAAACTGCATTTTCAGTGTGGGTTTCCAGCACAGTAGTGCCAAATGCTACAACACCAGGTGACATAATACTCTTTTTCTCTGTTTTGGGAAAGAAAAAAATACTCCACAACCATTTGCAATGGAGCTGCTGTTTAATAACTGTAATGAAAATGATTTTTGAACAAATCATATATAATAAGTTTGCTGTATTGCACAGTATTCTTTCTAAATATTAGATTTTTTTTTTCAGATCCTACTGCTAAGATCACTGTCCTATTTCAATTTTTATTGAAACAAATAAACCCAATAAAAACACTTATGCTGAGAGCTGAAGCTCCACAATAAAAAAAAAAATCACTGTGTTGAATTCATTGATTTATTTATTTACTTCAACTGGAAAATTGAGTATTGTGTTAATGTATTTTATAAGAATCACACTGCTCGATGAAATGGCTAATTTATTTTAGCGTATACATAAATAGCTAGCAATTTTCAGTGAGACAGGCTAATGAAAATGATGCTATGAAATTGTCTAGGCTATGAGGAGTGATGGAGTCAAGTTATTATTGGTTGAGTGCTAAGACGTAGTGAACTGGCCATCATGTCTTTGAACTTTTGAACTGCTACTTGTTTGTGTGATTTATTGATTTTGATATCTCTGTGTTAAGTTCGACTTTTTTTCTTTGAAGAGGCAGCACAGATAAGTATCTTATGCTGTGTAATTTTATAGTTGCTTGGGTTAAAAAAATTGTTTAAGAATTTTAAGGTTCCATATGTTGAGAGAGAGAGAGAGAAGTGTATATGTCGTTAGAAGTCAACGCTAAGTGTGATTTGGCAATACAAGTGCGTATTGTATTTGTAAGGGAAATCTGCCTGTGTTCCAAATTGTATGTATAATTTCATACCAACTTTATTTCCCCTATCTACCTTAGCCTCCTCCCACCCCACCAATCTATTTTATCATCCTGCTGCCTGGGACAGGGAAAGCATCCGTGGTCTCTTTTGTCAGCTTCTTTTCAGAGGAGCACTGCATTTTTCCCATTGTTCAGCAACTGATGTTGACTGGTAGTGCAAAACACTTAAACAACCTCATGTTGGTTTGCTTTGCAGGACAGCCGCTCCAAAGAGCGGCCTCTTACCTAATTCATGAAGACATGGAAACTTGTTTCATATTACAGCTGTGACTCCCTGCCCAAGCTGGTTACTACTGCTGAGACTTAACACACATTGTACATCAGTAGTTCTCTTCACATGCTAATCCTTTAGTGTGGTGAGATACTGTGCTTGCTGTTCTTGGCAATTCGTTTAGTATCTAGAATTGAAGTATGAAAATAACATTGCTTGGTCTAAAGTATTTTTTGTACTGCAGAACTCTTATCCTGACTGGCTGTATAGGAACCTTTACATGGCAAGCACTTCGAGCTCTGTTTCTGATTGAACAGAATAATTTGACACCTGCATTTTGCAATTTGATTCAAGTGCTTTATCCTGCATTTTCAGAGCTTTAAAACCAGCGAACTTGCAGGACTTGGCACAACTAGCCTCTCCAGTTAGTGACTTTGCAAAATGTGGTTGGACTTCACTAATCCACTTATTTTCTGCTTTAAAATATACATTTGAAACCATATTTTTAGCATCCAAATGTCTTCCATAATTCAGCTGGAGGTCTCAGAAGTCTAGGTGTGTATTTTTCATGATTAAACTTGACATGTCTTCATTTAGATGTTAAATAGCTTTTTTTCCCTGTGACTAAAAACATTCTCAAAAATCTCGCAGTGAGAAATTTGGAAGCTAGGAACACTTTTTTTTTTTTTTATCCTCCTTTTTTCTTTAAAGAAGGCTTGTTTAAACTAGAAAACAAAACTAGTGGGAAGGCTAAAAACAGGACTGACACCAACACCATTAGCTGAAAAAAAAAATTTCCATTTCATTGCAACTATGTTATTGTTTACTTTACCATACACATCCTAATATGGTTACCTCCCTGTCAAAGCGGCCGAGCCAGGGGCTGAGGGGCCCCCTCAGGGAGAAGCTTCTAACTGCTTCTCAGACAATAAGAAACAAACGGCACAACTCCACAAAAGGCTTCCCGGAAAATAAGTGTCAAATAAATCCTAAAGAACTCTTCCTTCTGACACACAGCTCTGTATATGTAAACCTGCTTTATACCATGCTGCCCAAACTGAGCTGCGTTTGTTTGGAAATGTAAGCCACTGTTTTTTGCAATTCATGTGAGGGCTGTGGATTAATTCCTTGAGACATATCTTTGCATACGCCTTTCATGAGTTATGTTTGCCGGAGCCTTTTACTAGGAACATTAAGGTAAGAATGTTGATTTAGCTTGGGACCTTTGTCACTCAAACTAATGCTCATCAGTGGTATAGACATTGTAAAGAAATGCTGCTTAGATCTCTCAGACCCTCTCCTAAACAGTGATGTGTTATGTCTCTTAATTATCATGCCTGGATTCTAAATATGCCATTAGTTGTAGATGTTGATGGAACAGAGGTGCACTCCCTCCAGTGTAAACAGTGCTGTAAATACTCGCTTGGTGCTACCAATTGTCAGCTAGAACAGTTTCTTTAGAGGCTTTTCTGTTATTTCTTCTTCTCTACTTGTGGTTTGTCTGAACCCTCTTGGTTATTCCAAAATCCTCATGGTCTTGAGGCTTGCCAGTTATTATCTGCAACACCAGAACAAAGGTAGGTTGTTAAACTGTGTGCTCCGGGGGAGGGACAAGTTATTTTTGGAGGGTTGTCTTCCTAGTGCATGACTGGTTGACCTAAAAGGAGAAAAAAATCCTCCATGAGTCTAGGAATGAGAGAGCGTACACTGTAACAGCTTTATGTAGGGTAGTTTATTTTTATGTAACTTAAAGAAGCAGCATCCTTTTTGATTTCTTCCTGTAGTATGCTCTGTTATTTCCAGAGAATCTACATTGTTAAAGTATTTTAATCTGTGTAGTCCATTTGATTTAAAAAATGTTCCATTGTGGCATCTATGATTTTTGTAGTTGACGTTTCTTTTGGTAGCTGTGATTTTCTGTTGAAATTCTAAATAAGGTTTCATAGGGATGACAAGAGAATGGGTATTTTTACACAAGGATTTCAACTTTTTGGTTGGCATAATTTTAAGGTATAGTAGCCTTTTCTGTGACTGTCCAAGTGCTTTAATGCCCTGAACAGAGTTATGTTATTTTTTTAAACTGTTTGTCATGTTTGGTTTTCAGTCTGTATGTTACTCAGACAAAGTGGGTGTTTTCTGCAGACTAAACTCTCTTAGCTGGCTGTGTACTTTTGTACATCTTTGGAAATTAAAAAATAGTATAATAAACACCCTAACAAGGATCACTTTGTACATTGTTCTGTTCCGAGGAGTCTTAAAAGCCTATCCACTTTTATTCTGGAAAATATAGAGAGCAAATTCATAACTTAGTGCAAGAGCAAATGAAGTCCTGGTGCGTAGATAGTAAGTTACATAACACCTTGCATAAAATATACATTTTTTGATCTTGGGAATGGACGCTGCATTTGTAGGTACAACTATCAAACAGAGGTGAGTCTGTCCAGGAGCACTTTTACTTCAACCTGTTTTATGCAGCATTATTCTCTTTCATTAGTTCTAACAGGATTTAAAAGGCTAACAGCCTCCTCCTAAATAAAGCATCATTCTAAAATTATTTTAAATACCTGTTGTATGCTTGGTTACTGAATGGTTTTTTCCCCCTCCTCTAATTATTATATGGTCCCTCTGGATTCTTATGGAAGTCTTGCTTCTGCAGCAAAACTGGATGGCTAAGATTTAAAAATATGTATATTTTATTTCTTGCACATTCCTACTGATTTCTTTCCTCTGCTGTTTGTTTATTTTTCCATTGAAGTATGCAGCCTAACCTGTGCTAATCTGAAGCTCTCTTTAAAATATAAAACCAAGTCATTTAACATAAACTTTGTGGTCCAAAACTTTGTATCCTAGAATGCTAGGAATGATTATTTTTTAATTAAAAGGTAATAGTAAACATCAATAAGTATATTTTAAAAACCTAAGTATATTGTTTGAAACACATTTATATTTTTTGCTTTTTGAGCCTGGGGGTGGGCATGGAGTGGGGGCTAGGAATTAGTAGCCTTTAATTAGATGTGGAGATATTCACATTTTACAGGGATTTATGTTAGAACATGGAATGGCGGGTGGCTTGTTTCCTCATTATGAATACTCCCTGCACATAATGAGGTTCATCATTAGTTGATGGAGTGAATTTGCCCTAGCTCTACCTTGAAAGGCACATAATTTACATACTACTTCAGAGCTTAGGCTTTAATGGATTCCTCGATGAATAAAATGAAAAGCTACTTTCTTTAAATTTTTGAACACTGTTTTGATAATACGGTTTTAATAAGACATTCAATTTGCTTCTTAAGTATATTTGAAAGTGCATTCCCAATTGTAGCACAAAATATACTTTTTCTGTTGTTTTGTATATACTTAGTAATACATAGTCAAGTATAACAGTGTAAATGTATGGGGGGGGGGCATGAAGGGTTTATTTTGTTTTATATGTGCTACATTCCCCTGGCACTGCTGCTGTGCAATTATGGCCTTGTACAATGAAGATTATTATCAAAATCAAGTGCAAGAAAGCTTACCTGTAATATTTTAATAACATGTAGTGTGCTTCCTCATGCATTAAAATTCATTTTGTATGAAAATTTATTTTTACTGCATATTTACCGTATACATTTGCAGTGATTGATCTATAGAAATGTGTTACTGACTGTCAGGATGACTTTGACAAAACCAGTAGTCCCACCTCCCTATTTATTTTAATGAGAGGAAAACAGCAAAAACTTCTCTAGTACAGTTCCTCCTCTGAAACTGCTGTGTTAATATGATTAGATTAGAATAAATTGAATTGTAGACTGCCTAGTATGCTATCATGTCATCAGTTCACTAGAGTACTGGTCTACAGTATAGAGTTAGCAGGAAATGATTTTCTTTTCTTTTCTTTTCTTTTTTCTTCCCCTTTTCCTATTTAGATGAGGGGGGAAACAGCATAACACTCAGCAAGTTTGCAATACTGAAGTCTTTGAAACAAGCAAAGGGAGTTTATGTAACAGCATGTTGCTGAACATGTCTTTTGCTTGTGGCAGGCTGGTCACCCTTGTGGCGTTATCAACAGTTCATGCTGACACTGAAAGTGGAAAGCGGGTCTCTCTACTTTGTCAGTTGCAGCAGAGAAGTATAAATATGAGTGGAAGGCTTGTTTTGATAGAATGTTTTATTACCTGAAAACGAGGAGCATATATTAACATTAATAGAATAGTCTGTGCCATTCTTTTTTAGATAATTTACCTCAGCTGCAGACCTGTCTGCTTCAAAGTCTTTCTCTGTTCTAAAACATATATTTGTTTAGGGAGTTTTCATTGAAGTGTACATGACAATTACAGCTGTTCATTAACAAAATTGGGTATTTGTTTTAAACTTTAACCAATCACTTTGATATGCTAATTATGGTGTAATTTAATTTGAGCCCTGTAATGATGATGCCGTTATTATGGACATAAATGATGCAGTTAAGCTGAGAGTAATCTCATTTGCATACTGTACATGCTAGTAAATTAAGCCCTTTCTTCGACTGCTTCAGCTTTAATTTTCCACTTCTTTTCACACAGCATCTTTTCAGCCACTCTCTTATAAGCCCACTTTGTAATAGTGCTGATGACTGTTTGATGTGGAGAGTTGCTGCACCACAATAATGCAAGACACAAGATGTAACATTTGAAGGATTCATTATCTTACTGAGTGTTCCTTTAAGAAGCTGAGAATAACAAGGGATGGAAGTATCTTCTCTGTTGAACATTACAGGTTTTCTGATCAACAAAATGGGTTTTTTGGTAAACCCTCATATAAAAAGTACCTTGACAAACCCCTATAATATTTTACAGTAACAGTCCTAAGCACTACAGTAATCTTACTGTAAAATGTAGTGTATTGGACCGTTAGTGTAGAATATTGTAGGGTAGTGCAGTGTTGTAGAAAAGTCACCCAAGTACAACAATGTGCAACATAATGGAGATATTAGCACACTAGATAATCCCTAAAATTAAGCATATGGAGTGAAAGAGCTTCCTATATGATTGGTAGTAATTTAGAATGGAAATCTGAGTGGTTTATCTCTGTCATCCTACTTTATTCATTACTTTTGCCTTCTGTGCATCGCATGTGAATTAAATTTTATATTTGAAATTAATTTCAAAAAGTTATATTAGTTACATATATACCTAATTTGCATGCTTCTTAATGTTGTTAAAATGCTTGATTTAATTGAACAAAAAGCCACTAAAACCAAACAAAAATAAAATGGCAACATTTATATGCTGATTTGAGTTGGTTTAATACTTTTCAATTTACGATATAACTGAGCTAAAATATTCTCACAGCAATGTGGCACCCTGAGAAATAACCTGGAATGAACAGGGCTTTTGATTCTTGCTCTTTTTGTAACTACTCACTTTTATGGTTAGCTATTTTCATTGTTAAATGCCTGTGGAAATAGTCTATCACTAGATTTTGAAGACAGCTGGCGAGTCTTCAAAAGCCACTGGTGTGTGGGGTGACCAAAGCTAGCTAAAGATCATCATTAAATCTTTGCAGTCCTTTTCTTGAACAGGGTCCCATGACCAAAAAACAGTTTGTGCTGTTCACAAACACGCAAGTTAGTCACTTCCTGGGTGACTAGTGTAAAAACTATAGACTACCAAGGCATGCTGCTCCCTATGTCCTCCACCCTTTATGGAACACAGCAAACAAATGGGAAGTTCTGTATTTGCCAACTGTCCGATATTTAATGAGACTTCAGTTTTTATGGTTTTCCTGCACTTTGTCTCACTTCCATGTGTCTCCCATATGCTTTCCATGCCAGTTTTGTTGCCAGCAGTTGTCCTATGGGAGACTACTGTTCTAATACTCTGACAGTCTGAATTTACTGGCAGCAGCAGTGGATCTGTGTGTGTGTGATCTAACTGCCCCTCCCCTCCCCCCCCCCAGTCGGGTTGGGTCCCTGCTCTGGTACGAAGCTGACAACCGTTCCCAGCCAAGTGGCTTGGGTGTTTTTGTATGTGTGCGCGTGCGCATCTGTAGAGCCTGTGGTGTGGGGTTCCCCTCTTAATCTGTAGTTTGTTTTCCTATCTCGAGTTAGGTTGATTGTGTTTGATAGCTTCCTCATTCTGCAATGTAATGTTCTTTTTCTTTTGGTTTAGGAAGGTCTCATGCAATACAGCCGTCGTCTTTGTGTAGTTATTTAGGTATTCTGATTCCCTCCTCCCCCTCTATTTACAGGGATCTGGATCAAGGAAGGGTATTTACGGGGGAGTGGGGTCATGGCAAGAAAAATCGTGCGGCACATTGCCCCATAGAACTCTGATATGGACCTTGGTCTCCATCCACAGCAAAGGATTCAAGAGGACACCAGAAAGTCAGTCCATCTCTGTGGAGAGGACTAAATTGAAACCTCTTCATGGGGGTGATCTGGCTCAACAAGGTCTCTGCTGTCTCCAGGCTTCTTCTGGAATTTCAAAACTCTGTCTCCACATTAGAAACTAAGTGTGCTCATGGAAAGGAGGAAGAGGGGGAACTTCAGCTCCTGTCCAGAGCAAAGTTTTCATAGTTCTTCCCAGGGATATTTTTCCTACCTCGAAGGATATTTCTCCTCTACCTGAGCTGAGCCCTTCTTCCTCAGAGGAGGGTGAAACTTGCCATGATTCCCCTGCCGGTTGGCATCAGAGCTCCTAGGTGCTTCTCGATCCCGTAAGAGGCCTCAGTTGCCGATAGAACCAGGCACCAACCTTCTCAAGAAAAAGGGATTTCCATTTGCATAAAATAATCCAAACAAAGCTCACCTTGCCCACTCCAGAAGGTTGCACATACTTCAGTCCTGTTGGAAAACTCCAGATGCTGAAGTCATACTAGCTAAATCTGTCAGTAAGATCTCTTGGGCTTCCTGTGAAGAAGAGCTCTTGGCTTCCGCTCTCAGCAGCGTCCTTGTGCTCTAAGGATTCTTCTCTTAATGTAGAAAATGTAGCTGTTTCCTAATGGAGCCATTGGGTACCGAGGAAAAGTTATCCTCAGCCCTTGTAGGAATACATTGCCACTCCTAAGCATCCTGGGCTACTACAGCTTTGATACTACAGCATCTGCCAAAACATGGGCAGATGAAAGTGCATGCTGTAGTCTAAGGAGATATAAAGGAATCTCCTCTGATGCCTTTTGATGATTAACGACCATAACAATGTGACCCTTTACTCTGTAAAATTGCTCGTCTTAGTTACCAGATCTCCTGTCTGGAGGGAAAGGGATTTTCCTCCATAATGCTTTGAATGCACTGTCCTTTAAAAGATGCTGTTGTTAAAAATGCTGCCTTAAAAGAGGTTTTAGGCAGAGACCTTCCTACTGTCTATGATCCCCTCCCCTTTCTAGGAATTTGTCATTCCATTATGGATTTTTAAAAAACAATTTACCTATGAAGAGATTCTCTCTCTCCCTCTCTCTCCACACACACACACACACACAAGTTGGAAGTTGCCATACAAAGTGTGAGAGGCTAATTAGTTAAGATGAGCTATTATCAGCAGGAGAAAAAAACTTCTATAGTGATAATCAGGATGGCCCATTGACAAGAAGGTGTGAGGATACTTAACTTAGTCATATGTGTAATGATCCAGCCACTCCCAGTCTCTGTTCAAACCCAAGTTATTGTATCTAGTTTGCATATTAAGTCAAGCTCAGCAGTTTCTCGTTGGAGTCTGTTTTTGAAGCTTTTCTGTTGCAAAATTGCCACCTGTAAATCTTTTACTGAGTGGCCAGAGAGGCTGAAGTGTTCTCAGACTGGTTTTTGAATGTTATGATTCCTGATGTCAGATTTGTGTCCATTTATTCTTTTGCGTAGAGACTGTCCGGTGTGGCCAATTACATGGCAGAGGGGCATTGCTGGCACATGATGGCATATATCACATTGGTAGAGGTGCAGGTGAACGAGCCCCTGATGGCGTGGCTAATGTGATTAGGTCCTATGATGGTGTCACTTGAATAAACATGTGGACAGAGTTGGCATCGGGCTTTGTTGCACACGCTCTCTCTCTCACACCTCAAACTGTGTTTACGTTTTCAGTAAGTGTCTCCTTCCACTTCTTTCTGAAGAACAACAAATTCCATCCAACCAGCTTGGGGAAATCAAATCAGTACCAATTCACACAGCTTGCTGTGCAGTCCCTTGAAGGCTTCTGTAAAAATCAAGATTTCTTGAGTCACAGGAGGTTGGACTGTTGGGTACTAGTGGTCTTCCCAAAAAGTTATTTCTCAGAGTTTAAGAAAACTTTCCCCATTTCCAGAACAGTTTTCCCTTCGCCTCTCTCCCACACTGGACAAAAGGCCTTCATAGCAGTACATGCTTTTGGGGGAGAGCAAAGCCAGTGAACCTATCCCAGAACAACTGTTCCAGGTTGGAGGCAGTTTACTTCATACTAGACACTAAAAATATCTTGAGCATCAAGAATTGGAGGCAAGAATAGTGGACTGTCTGTCATATGATGTATCAACATTTTTGAATGGAAACCATTCCCTCCCTGTTGGCCTCCTTTAAACCTACTAACATAAATAGACATACAGGACACATGTCAATTGTGCCTGTGTCTCCCAGTCAGTAAATCAACTTAATTTCAGCTTTTGTCTTGACCCTTCTTCAGTCTAGCATCCATTCTGTAGGTCATCAGAAATATTGGTTTAGTAGCAGCCCCGAGGCAGGATGGCCATCTCCGGAGTACGATACATAAAAGATTGGTACATGATTCTGCATGAGAACAGAACAGGTTACCATAAAGAAGCCCGTACAAGGTATGGTACTATTAGGATGCCTTATTGCCCAAGGGCTGTTACATTCAAAGAACCCTTTAAGTATTCTAAAACTTGGGTCTGGAGAATAAAAAAAAGAAGAGCTTTCTCTGTCTCTCTGTATATGTCACCTGGGAGCCCTGACTCATACCCAAAAGAAGACAGTCTTCCCATACCTAGAAGGGATCACAAATATTGAGATCTTATCCTGTAATAAACAAAAAAGAGAAATTGTCTAAGCCCTGGGCCCATAGTCTTCTGATATGATGTTCTTAATTCTGAATAAAATCCCCACAAGTCTTTTTCACAGCTGGATGAACCCCTGCTCGCTCTCTCTAATTTGTTCACATTTATAAAAGCATCTCTCCAGGCTGGTAGGCACTGTACAGTCATAAATAAATACGCACAAATCTCAAATCAGAAAGACCATAGAAACGATGTCCACACCCAGCAGAACACGCTCCTCTCCTCCAGGCCTCCTACAGAATTAGAGACACTTCTAGCTGTTCCCCAGTGATAGACAGCCCTAAACTAATGGCTCACCAGCAAATCTACCTGAGAGAATCTACCTGGTTTCTGATGTCAGCTGCTGGGCCTAGGGGATACATGCAGAGTATAAGATAGCATTAGGCAAATAGTTTAATCAGTATTTTCAGTCTCTGAGTGCTTGGTGCAGTAGGCTGTGTCGTGTTGGAGAATAGGATGTCCAGTGTAGCTCACTGAACCAACATGGGTGTGGTGAGACCAGGAGCAATCCCTCACAGAACAAACATCCTGCCAGTGTGAGGTGTACCGGGAAAAGCAATTAGCAAGAAGGTTTAAGATAAAGCAAACTCCCCCCTGCTGCCTTTTATGCCTGCACCATCACCAGCAATCCAAGGAGCAAATTCTTTTCTGGTTTGAGAGGGTGTAGTTCCTATTTCTCTCATTTACTGCTAGTCCCTGCAGAACAGCAAATTGATATAGGTGCACACCCGCTGCTTTGCCACTTACCCCTGTTTTAATACCAATTTGCAATGCCATTTATGTTGCCACAGAATTCAGCCCTTAGTCTCCCTGACTCCAAAATAAGAAACCCCATAGATGGTCTTCTGTGAGTACAAGGACGTTTTTCAAAGAACTGCAAATTCTGTAGCTATTTGGCATGTGCCTATGGCGTCTTGAGGGGCATCCCTTCTAGGAACCTATCAGAGGCCAAATTCTGCTCTCAGGTATGTTGCAGTAAATCATGAGTAGCTCCACTGAGTTCAGTGGAATATTCTGGACTTACACCAGTATTTAAAATACTGTCAAAGAACCCACAGGTCATACGACTTCTCTTCATGCACCTTGTGTCCCAATATGAGCGCACCTCCCTCCCCCTTCTCCCCACCACCCACCTTGAAGTTGAGCTTGGTTTGTGAGCAGGTCCTCCTGTGCAAAACAAAACTTGCCTCAACTGAGTCCTGTCCATTTCCTTCCATTCCTGTAAAATAAATAAATGAAATTAAAAATAGCACCTCTCTTGACAATTAAAAAACCTCCTACAACTTGCATGGGAATATATTTTGAAGCTCTGCTGCAATTTGGGCCATACCTTGGGTCCAAAACAAGAATTATTTTGCAAATTAAGATGAAATCTAAAAGGCTTTCAAGACTAACCCTCCAGCAGTGCTGAGCATCTTGAATTGGCCATCTTATTTCTTTCCTCCTACTGGGAAAACTCTTGTCTGAGACCATTTACCATTACTATTGTATGTGCCAAAACAGATGGATGTCACGCACCAGTATCTGCTTTAGAAGGCAAACTTGGGTCTGTATGGATGCGCCAGCAAAGTGGAATAGTAGCTGGATAAATCAGAAATGGATGTGAAAAAATGATGAGGCCTTCCCTGTAAGTGGAAAGAGTTTATATCATTTGTAAAACATTGAGTATATAGGCAGGCAGAGTGAAATAGTGGAAAGCTAAACTGATGCCCCCCCCCCCCCCCAAAAAAAAAAAAAAAAAATCTGAGTCCATGGAGTTTCTATGGGAAGAGAAAACCCTTATCTTGGAGCTTTCTTGGAGTCAGTGACTTCCTTCATATTAGATTTCGAAGTGCAAGATGACCGTATAAATATGCTTAAATATCATAGGATTTTGATCAAAGGGTCAACTATGAGTAATAAAATAGGAAATACAATTATTGCTACTATTTCAGATCACAGTGCCTAAGAGAATCTGAGCAGTCAGGAAAAATAGACTTAACATTTGGAGAAGAAGAAAAAAATTCCCAGATCCGAGCCTGTTGGTACATAGAGGAGAGAACAGATTGAAGAAAGGAAATCTTTCCTGGAAGACAGCCTTGTATTCAGTGATTGTATTGCAAAGGTAAAGCCTACTTTTGGGGGACTAGCTAATTCACTATTAACTAAAATCAGAGGGGAAAATTAATCAGATGCATTTGCACAAGACAAAGCCAGAGTTGGGTTAGAAATTGCACTTATAAAAATGATCAGCATAGAAGCTATGCTTGCTGTTCAGTTTTGTGTCATGTCTGACTAGGTTGTGCTTCACTGCACCCCTCCATCCACCTAACAAACTGTGGGCAGACATTTGTAGGGTAGGTAGGGGGTGAGGCTACATGACAGTGACGCTCTACTTTTTGATACTCGTCAAATGAGTTTTATATAAGACGTAAATGGTATGGTAGCTTTACGTTCGAGGGGACATATTTTAGTCCCTAACAAGATATTTGTATATTTTGACACTCAGCTGGCTCTTTATTTAATATATTAAAGACTCCTTTTGTTTAAAAAAAAAATGGCACCAGGTCTGGATGATAGTCTTCTCTGTGTACTTCAGAATTCCTACAGACATGCCTGGACAAACTAAGAACCAGGTACCCTCAGGGGCCAAGTTTTGGCATTCAGTGTCCTTGGAGGGAGGGATGGTACCCATTAATCCTGTAATCGCCAGATTCCTCAAGGTAGCATCTTGTATCCTCCCACATTTAAATCCTCACTTTTAAATTGGAGCTTGAATATTCTCTTCAAAGACTATGTAAACCCTACTTCAAACCCGTCATCCCTCATTTTCTGGTAGTTATTACCTTGGGCAGGAGGTGGGTGAAATGGCTGTCCTTTCCTGTTCTCCCTCATCTCTTTTAAGTATAGTCTGGTTTCTTGAATAAAGTGGTATCTTCCTCCTGAGCCTCAGTTCCTGTCCCAGAACTGAAAGAGAGAGGTCCTAGCAGGATGGCACTCAATCAAATTCTCCATCATATGATCACACGTTGCAGAAGCACGCAAAGCTGCAGCAGTAGAATGCTCAGCTGAGCTCGAAGATTATTCCTTCTGTGTCATGGAAGAGAAGGAAAACCTCACTGGAAGAACTCAGCAAACTCTTCAACCAGATCACATCATAGGTGTTTCCTACCTGCTGATTGTGTCCTGTGGCCTGGTTACATCAGCACAAACACCTATCTAGGGCAAGAGTAGTTGGGACAGTCCCCTGCATGTACATGAGAAACTCTTAAGACTCACCAGTTTGGGATCCTCCTGGGAATACCTAAAATATATCTAGTTGTTTAGTATCAGATATATAAATATTAAGCTGTATAGGAAGAAAAACTCACATCCAGGGATCTCCAAAGACACACGAGTCCAGCTATGCATGTGCTTAAAGTTAAGCATGTGCTTAATTTCTTAGCATCTCTGTGTCCCTGTCGCTCCACATATACATTAGGAATAATATATTCTTCTACTTCAGGGTTGTTGTGGTGATGCTTAAATTCATGTTTGTCAGGCACTTTCAGTCCCTCAGATGTAAGGCATTATATAAGTACTAAGTATTATTATTTTGATTATTATTTTTAGCTTGTAGGGCAATGGTTCTCCTTTCCCACTATATGTTAAAATGCTAGTCATGTTTCAGTGGAGCATCACACCTGAAGGC